>NW_026607494.1:0-10000000 GCF_021117445.2 Syzygium oleosum
AGCAACAGAGGTAAAAGCAAGTCAAAGTTATGCAATAGAAAGTCTAAAGGATGCATGAAGTGCTTTGAATGTCATGAGGAGAGACACATCAGGAGAGATTGTCCGAAACGGAAAAATAGAGGTGACAAGCAGAATGCCACAAGTAGCGTGACAAACATTGCTGAGGAGGGCACTAGTGATGCAGATGCCGTCTTGTGTGTGATTACTGGTTCGTTAGGAGACGAATGGGTGCTAGATTTGGGGTGTTCTTATTTTATGACGCCTCATAGGAACTACTGTACTACTTACTAGACTGCAAATAGTGGTAGAGTTATGATGGAGAATAATACAACCTGCAATGTTGTGGGGATAGGGATAGTTCGGATTCAGATGCACGATGGGGTGGTGCGGACACTAACAGACGTAAGGCATGTACCAGAGCTCAAGATGAACCTTATTCCTTTGGGGACACTTGATGATATCGGGTGTAAGTACACCGCTAAAGGTGGAGTGCTAAAGATCTCTCGAGGTGCCATGATAGTGATGAAAGGGAAGAAAGTGAGTTCTCTCTATCATCTATTGGGAGAGACCGTAATCGGAACGGCTGCAGTTTCATTAGGTGAATCAAATTCTGACTTGACTCAGTTATGGCATATGCGTTTGGGGCACATGAGTTAGGCAGGAATGACAATACTGAGTGATAGGGGGTTATTAAAGGGTCAGAAGACAAGGAAGATGGATTTATGTGAGCACTGTATCTTTGGGAAGCAGCGCTGGATTAAGTTTACTATAGCTATTCATTCGACCAAGCGACCAGTTAAATATATTCATTCAAACGTCTAGGGCTCGTTTCTAGTTCCTTCGAAAAGAGGTACCCGATATATGTTGACGTTTATCGACGGCTACTCCATAAAGGTATGGGTTTACTTTCTGAACCACAAATATGATGTGTTTGATCGGTTCAAGAAGTTTAAGACATTGATTGAGATGCAATCATATAAATAAATCAAGTGTCTAAGAACTGATAACGGCATGGAGTTCTATGGTAAAGATTTTACCGAGTTCTACGAGAAAGAATGGATTATGAGACATCGCACAGTGCCTGGAACACCATAGCATTGTAGAACGGAAGAACATAACTTTACTGAAGCGAGCTCGGAGCATGCTTTCACATGCGGGAATAGGCAAGGAATTATGGGCCGAAGCAGTGAGCATGGCATGTTACTTGGTTAATCGATCTCCATCATCTGTTATAGAGTGGAAGACTCATGAGAAAGTATGGTCTGGGAAACTTGTTAATTACTCCGGATTACGAGTATTTGTATGTCCTGTGTATGCTCATGCGAGTGATAGTAAGGTTGAGCCGAGGGCAAAGAAGTATATATTTCTGGGTTATGCACATGGGGTGAAAGGCTACCGGTTGTGGTGCACTAATCCCAGATCACCCGATTTTCTAATCAGTAAAGACGTAATCTTCGACGAGACTGCAGTGCTTCAAAGGAGGGGTCTTGAGACACAATCAGCAAAGCAGACATATCGTGGTGTCAATAGTGAGATGGAAATTCAAGTGGAGACTCCGGAGACCTCGGAGGTAACAGAAGTTGAGACTGTAGATGAGGCTGAAGTTTCTGAAGTCGGTGATAATGAACAACCAGTAGAGCCGCAGCACACTATAGCCGCGGGCAGATAGAAAAGGCAAATTAAACCACTGGTACTTTATGGTTATACAGTTATTGCTTATGCATTGACTGTAGGTGACAAGGTGGAGACAGATGAGCCTTCGTCTTACTCTGAGGCAATGGCTAGTTCTGAGTCATCACAGTGGCTATGGGCTATGAGTAAAGAGATGGAATCACTCCATCAAAATCAGACATGAAAGCTTGTCAAAGTACCTAAGAGCCAGAAGATTGTCGATAGCAAGTGGGTCTTTAAACGGAAGAAGGGCATTCCTAGTGTCGAGGCAGCGAGGTATTGGGCAAGATTTGTGGCGAAGGGGTATACACAGCGGGAGGGCATTGGCTACAACGAAGTGTTCTCTCCTATAGTAAGACATACTTTTATTTGTATTTTACTTGCCTTAGTTGCTGCACAGGACCTCGAGCTGAAGCAGCTAGATGTAAAAATAGCATTTATTCACGGTGAGTTGGAGGAGCAGATTTACATGAGGCAATCAGAGGGATTTGCTATTCCAGATAAGGAAAATCATGTTTGCTTATTGAAGAAATCTTTATATGGGCTGAAACAGTTTCCTAGGCAGTGTAACAAGCATTTCGATTCTTTCATGGCTAGTCGAACTATTTTAAAAGTTAGATGGGTAGCTATGTTTACTTTAAGAAATTGGAGGATGGGTCTTTGATATATTTGTTACTATATGTTGATGATATGTTGATAACAGCTAAGAATATGTATGATATTGTTGTGCTGAAGAGGTAATTGAGTGCTGAATTTGAGATGAAAGATTTAGGTGCTGCAAAGAAAATATTGAATATGAAGATTTTGCATGACAGAATTGCAGGAATTTTACGTCTTCCTCAGAAGAAATATATTGAGAAGATGGTTGCACGATTTAATATACAGTTAGCGAAATCTGTAAGTACACTTTTAGCGACGCACTTTAAACTTTCAAATAAATTATCACCACAGATTGAGGAAGATGAGGAACATATATCCCGTGTTCCTTATTCTAGTGCAGTGAGTAGTATTATGTATGCTATGGTATGCACTAGGCCTGATATTTCACAAGCAGTGAGCGTTGTTAGCTGTTACATGAAGCGACCTGGAAAAACTTATTGGGAAGCTATGAAGTGGATCATCAGATACTTGAAAGGGACATCAAACGTTGGAATTGTGTACCGAAAGGACAGTAATGGCAGTGAGACCACTGGTTATATAGATTCGGATCACGTCTGTGACTTGGATGAACGCAAGTCTTTAGTAGGGTACGTATGTACGCTAGCATGTGGTACAGTTAGTTGGAAGGCATCCTTACAGGATCACATCGCCTTATCTTCGATTGAGACAGAGTACATGGCACTGACCTTTATAGTGAAAGAGGTGATATGGCTAAAAGGTTTGCTTTCGGACTTTGGATTAGATTAGGAAAATGTTGATATACACTGTGACAATCAAGGTGCGATATATCTGGCATATAATTCGATTTATCATGAGCGAACGAAATATATCAACATCAGGTACCACTTCATTCAATATATCTTAGCGAACGGTATAGTTGTTGTTAAAAAGATTGCGACATCGGAGAACCCAGTGGACATGATGACTAAGCATGTTCTTTTCGCGAAGCTCAAGCTTTGCTTGAGCACAATTGGCGTCTATGGAGAGTGAGCGTCCTACGGAGGGTTGGGAGAGCTAGCATAAATGATGAGTACTATAACTTGGCTACAAATATCGAGTTAAGGTAGAGAATTGTTAAATTATGATTCGAATATGAGGCATTTACAGAACGTGACTCTTGCTTGGATAAGTTTTCGTATTTGGCCGTGAAGATCTGTATCTTGGAGATAATATTCAAGATTTATTATTGCCCACCAAAGATCATCTCTCAGACGTACAGTGGACATCTTTGTCCTGTAGTTGGGCGGTCAACAAACGGAGTTAATCCTTTGACTCCTTGAAGCTGCAGAGAAAAGCTTGTGGGCCCAAGCGTAATAAAAGGAAAGAAAATAAAGGGGCTAGGTCTTCCTTCCGAGAAGTGATCACATCCGTATAAAAGAAAAGAAGATTTCTTTTCTGTGGTTTTAGGCCGCCGCACAATCCGAGAGGCGCACGAAAACGCACCTTTTGCTTTGGGCTTGAACATGCGGTTGTGCAGCGAATTTATTTCATCCAATTAAATTATTTATTTGTACACACTTTGAATTTGAGCTTAAATTTAGGTACAGAAAACACTCGAGCATGTAAGCGAATTATAATTCCGATTCTCCGATTATAGTAAATTATTGATGTTATCGGCTCTCTCCGTAGATATAAATACCGATATTCGAACCGAATTACGAAAATCTCTAGTGTCATTTATCGTTTCTAGTTTATTTCTCTGATATTTTTGCTTTGACTTAATTTGCAAGATTCTGTCGTTTCCGCATTATATTCCAACATGGATCGTGCTGATTGAGCCAAGATCGCACTCGTGCTCGGTTTTAGCCTTAGATCTCCGGCTCATCGCCGTGGCCGGTTCGTTCTTGTCGGCTGTAGCAACAAGAGAGAGGGAGGTCAAAAAGGAGGGCGCAGGAGGGAGGAAGGGAGGGAGGGAGGGAGAGAGAGAGAGGCGCATGAGCAGCGACAAGCGACTGGCGGTGGTGGCTTGGTGCAGGCGACATGCCGATGTCGGCAGAGAGCAAATGTGGATGGTGGCGAGGCTCGGAAGAGGCGAGGGAGAGTGGAGGGTCACCAAGCACGCCTCTGAAAACGAAGAAACCAATACGATTATTGTCGTCGGGGAGACCTCCTTTTGCCGATTTCAATCCTAATTGATTTCCGCTTGCGCGAGTTAACGGCCAAGTCCTATTCGGACTTCACTAAAGTCTCAACTGAGCGTCCCGCAACCCGGGCCGGACGTTCTACGCAATTCAAATGGGGCTGAGGTTTGCTCGACGGACTGAAGCTTAAGACATATCTCAACATTCATCTAACATGTGATGCACGGGCTTGTGCCATCAATGACACCTGATAACAATGTTGCTGAATGAAACGCTTCAGTGAATGTGGAGCAAAAGTTGCTTTCAAGCGCCACAGATCAGATCAAGGCGACTCTTGTGCTTCAGAACCTGTTTAAACATGAACTAACCAAATCCGCAGGCATTGGACACTGAAGACTGTATTGCAACGGCTACAGATTGAGCTAAGACAGTGTCTTGAGCAAATCAATCGTATCATTCATCTGAATAGCTATACAGTGTTTTTTTTTGTCTACATCTTCCTTCGAAAAAAAAATACAGCAAAATATACTCTGTGTATAGCACTTGGTGCGTCATGGACAGTGAAGAAGACGATGATTACTTACATCCAACTTCCACTTTTCTCTTCCTGCGTTACTTCAAGCCCGACCTTTCTCTGAAAGGCGTGATCATGAGAACTAGCCCGGGATAGACGTCGTCTGGGTCGTATATGTGCGGATTGTTCTCCAGAATGAAGGGATCCTCGCATTTCGCGCTGATGGTTTGCAGCGTTTCCCCTTTCCGAACCACGTAGACTTCGTCGCACGGCTTGTCCCCGTTGATCATGTTTGCGTTGGCCAGGGTCTCGTCGCCGACGACAAACCCGCTCTCGCTACTCTCGGAGCGGCTCAAAGGGAGGAGCATTAGCGCGATGAGGAGAGCGAAACACCAGCAGTATTCCCTCTTGGCCATGGCTATTTGAAAGGAAATGCTGCGGCAAGAGGAGCTGAGTTTGTTTAGGATCAGCTTAATGGTTAAAGCTGTGGCTTAAAGAGAGGATCAAAGGGTTTCTTGGAAGGATGTTTCTAGCTCTGCTCATTTTATCTTTACTATAAATATGGTACGATGTTCTTTTCTTTTTCGGTGTTGTTCGGAAGGGAAGTTGAAACGGTCCTTTCAGCGTAGTAGGTACTCGTAGTATCACTGACTTTTCTTTTGGTCTTTATCAGAGGAAAAACCAAATGAGCAACCATCGTTAGATTAATTATTTGCATAAAAATTTGGTGGAATTAATAACTAAGTCTCTAAAGAAATGTGTGTTAAAGTGGATAAACGTTTGATTAATATGTGATGAATTTTCTTTTTTAATGAAAAAAAAAAAGATGGCGATAGACTTATGAGCGAATTTCAGCGTCTCCCGATTAAAATAGCTTTGGGGACCCCACTCTCCACCTTGTAGGCAATTTTAAATGATGCACGCGGACGCAGTGAGTATAGAGAACTAACCCATCTCAATGGCGAGAGATGTGGGTTGCGCAAGAAAAAGTTACACACCTATTCATCTAATATTTATCTTTTTTACTAAATGACATGGTAAGATTCAATAAAATATTGAAACAAGTCTGACCCGCGGATGGATGATTGGCTTATTAAACACATGATGTGAAATTGTCGCACCGTTCAGTAATAAAGTTCGAGTGATATACCTTAGCACAGGTAGCATAGCTCGCAAGCATATATGGCATGAATCTAGTGCATATACTAAATCAAATCTGAAACTTCTGTTCTAATAGGACTCGTGTGAGATCCAAACGAGACTCACCACTTTAAATTGTTCAGATTCAATTAAGGCTATGCACTACGTTCATGCAGTAATTTCTCACTTGAACGAGATGGTTTGACTGCATCCTTGCCCGCTAATCATAGTGAATTTGGTCAAAAAAATGTCATAGTGAATCTAATAAAAACTGTCATTACATCTAATGAAGGAATGTGACAGTGAAATTGGTAGCCGAGAGATACTCGCGTATAGACGGGGTCAAACAAACTCGAGCACTTATGATATTGACAATTTCTGAGATCAGGAAAGATTCATTCCTCTTTGAATGCGTGAAGCCTCTCTTGTATTTTTCAAGTTGACTAAGTTACGGTAGTTGCTGGCAAATAATAAATACCTTACGCAAACCATCACGAAATATGCAGTAATCAGTCCAATGTTCATGTCATTACCAAAAGGGATAATGACACAAACATACAATGTTGTCCCCGAACTTTTATTTTGTTCAATGTGGTCCCTGAACTTTAGCCCAATGTGCAATATCGTCCCTAAACTTTTAATTTGTTCAGCGTAATCCCTCAACTTTTGGTACATATTCAATTTAGTCCCTGGACTATATGAAAATGTTTAATATAATCCTTCCATTAATTCAAGTTCAGGAACAACATTGAACATTTTAATATAATACAATGACTGGATTGAACATGTATTAAAAGTTGAGGGATTACGTTAAATAAATTAAAAGTTCATGGACGACTTTGAGCATGTATCAAAAGTGTAGAACTCCTATTGAACAAATTAAAAGTTAAGGGATGACATTGCGCATTGGATCAAAATTCAGGGACCATTTACGTAATTATCCCTTACCAAAATGAAAATGCATGTTACACATGTGATTGATTCCATGAACATCCCTGGTAAGCCTTAAGCCATGCAATGAGTTACTTACGGAATTTTGAGGCTGACTACGGCTTCAGATGATTATGCGGGAATAGGATTCGAACCTGTAGTCTTCAGGTCATGAGCCTAACGAGTTGACCAATTCCTCTACCCCGCGTCTTCCCCTTCCCCAAGATATCGCCGCTTCATTTGAACTAGTAAACTTACGACTAGGATCAAACAAACTGAAGAAATGAATCCAGGCACAATGAACATACTTGCTAACACCCAGGCCCACTCAAACTTTTCCATCCTTGTCGTTATCATTGGACACCTTTTCTGCCACACGTATGGCAAGCAAAACTCATCTTATCAAAAGGTTGACTTCATCAATTCCCATCAACTTTAGTGGATTGTAACACTTTTTAGAATCCTCGACTTGGTCTTTATGTATTATTCGAGTCGTTGGACCTTAATTTGACTAAGCAAAAAGGGCAAGAAGGCTTGATTATTATACGATTCAGGGTTAATTTTCAAATAGAAAGATGGTCTTTTCCGCTAGAGTGTACAATGTTTGCCATAGTGCCAGTATCATGTATAGTAATGCTACAGTGTATATGGCTACAGTTAAGCAATACATAGTTTACAATACTGACTAAGTCGCCTCTATTTCGAGATTACCGATCGTAACAAATCACATGATTGACGAGAAAGCTTTCAAACACGTAATCAAAACACCAAACATCACTTTAGTACAACTATAATTCGGAATTCTAACCATTTCATTGCGAAAAACTCCAAGTGTCTCCATCTACCTTACAGGGAGAAAGAAGAAAACTGAAGAAATATCACAGAATGTCCACGGATGACAACATCACTCTTGGCTACACTGCCACATCAGAAAGGTACGCACGACTTGCCACCATTCTCCCTTAATTTTTTCTTGGACAACCCACATTGATACTTCAGCATTAATATGAAAATCCGCAATGTCAGGTGCAAGTTCAACTTCAAACCGTTGGGAACCATATTCACGCAACCACTGACCATAAATTAATTCGATGTTGAGCATGCTGTCTATTGCAAAGGATAGAACCGTATGGAATAACATTAATCTTCAATTTTTGGACGTTATTCTCTACCTCTGGCTCCAAGTGAAATCCACTTAGGAGAGGTGGACGTTTTCGGAGCAAATTTGAGCTGCTTATCTGCAAAATTATAACGATTACCGCCTCCGAAATCTAATTTCAAGGGAGCTCGCATAGTGGAAGAGAGAAATCTTTCATGCATGCTATCAGTCAGCTTTAACAGGCCAGCACAAACTTCAATCAGAGCTCTCCCTACCATTCGGCAAGCCTTACATCAACCTAATTCATTGCAATCATTGATCATGTAGATCCCATGTGGATTTCACATGTGAAGCCCACATAATCAATGGTCCAGATGAACCTAAATCAATGGACACGAGTCTAGGAAAGTAATTTCCCTACTAGTCACCGAAATATTGCGACAAAAGATGAAAATAGGAAACAAAATAATGCACGTGTATATCATTGGTAGTCCACTGTAAAGAATGATCATTAATGAAAGAGCAATCGAATCGTTGTTAAACATGACCTTCTGTCTTTTGTTTTCCTTTCTCTCAATCTGAAGCGCACAAGAATTAATTACAGAAGACAAAATTAAGCTCAAACCTCCATCGGGAGTTATTTGGCTTCTCTTCCCTCTGTTAAATAGCTTTCTAGCCCCAATTTGAATTACGGGAACGCTTAAGTCTTTGCAGAAGAGTATCATGTTGAAAACTACGTTCAGCTAGGAGGTTGAGTGTCTTTGTCGTGCCTCCTCTGCAGTCCACAAGTGGCTCGAATCACTCAAAGAGGTCAAGTGATGGAGAGAGAGCTCCCATCGTGATGCGACCGTCTTGTTTGACCTCATCTCGAATTTGATCACTTTTTTTTCTTACCTATCACAAATCGATCAGCAAGTGATGGTTAGTTCACAACCACCATATGTTGAAGCAGAAAGGAAAAGAAAAGAAGAAGGAAACCAAGCATATGAAAGGAGAGAGCAATCATAAAAAATATGACAATCCTAGAACCAGAAAGTAAACAAACAAAAAACTATAGCAATTAATGAGCAGAGCTGATGGGATTATATTTAACATCCCAATCTCAAAAGCTAGTGTTCCAATGCCATCTGCCAGTTGAGACACCCAGATGAACTGGGCAGTGAAATATTGTCCTTCAATCCAGCCATTCACAGGACCAAATGAAACTAACATCAGATGCACACTTGCCCATTTGTTGTACAGAGAATCATACCACACCACATCCTGAAGGGCACAATAACTAATACCAAATAATCCAGGATATCTAACCCCACCTGCTCCACCCTCTTCACTCCCTTAGAATTCCTAAAACACCCCAGAAGCACCCAAGCATAACCCTGCTTCGTCAAATCAGCAGGACATATCAAATGTACCAGAATGTTCCTTTGCATTATGGCGTCGCAAACAGCTATTGCATGTGCACGGCGGTAAAATAATGTGGTAGTTTAATCTAGCACATTTATGTAGATTTTGCCCAGACCTATCAGCACATGCACCAGAAAAAAAGATGTACTCATCTCTTTACTGCCGGACATACCTAATCAAACAAATAGGCATCCGAACACCAGGCTACCAGCATTACTGGTAAACACCTCATCAAACTGCACGTACTTTTAGCTCTTCAAGTTTGGGGAACTCAAAACGTTAGCAGCCGCCTTCGTTAGAGTGCCCTTGGCACCACTAGCCACTTGCCCTGGAGCATTCCTTGCATTTACCACTTCACTTGCTGCAACTGACTTCTTTATCTGCAAGCATGCATCCATAAGGGGAAAGGAATTGAATTAAATGTCATACCAAATGATTAAACGGGATAATATCTGTAGAAAGAGCTATATTTATACTAATTATCAATGGCAACCGGATAACTGACGTGGATACGAGGGACAAGTAATTACATATATCTAGGAAAAAAATTAAGTAAATAATATTTAAAATGAGGTTTGAGACTTGTGCATAAAGGTCATAACTATGTGCTCGTGAATTTCATTATTCAAACCAGATAACCTGGTCAAGTATCTGAATAAGTCAGAATTACAAAGAAGAATACAAAGTACTATTCAATCAAATGAAACTTTTGCACTAGAATAAGCTATATGGGTACTGATTGCAAAATAATCTTTCCACAATGATAAAAAATGAACAAATATATGTAGAATATGGCATTTTAAATTGTAAATTGTCAGCATTAAGCATATGGCTATATATAATGGAACTATTAATATTGTTAAAATTCATCTCAAGTTTGAGCCCGAAAAAAAAAGTTACCTAATTCAAGTAGGTTTCCTATTTTAAATAGGTTTCCTAAAAAGAGGCTTCCTATTTTGGATCCAATTCTTGCTTATATATAAGAAGGGGATGTTCTTTGTGAAGAGGATCAAAGAGGCTTATTTGTGAATTACACTCTCGAGAGCTTTTTAGTGTTGAAGCCAATTAATTGTTGTGAGTAAGATCTGTGAATTCCTTCATAAGATTGAAAGATTATTTTGTGAAGAATTATGGGACTAAATACTAGATGATTTATTGGGTCTAATTGGGACTTGGGAAACACTAAGAGTGTTTGAGTAACTCGAGTGTAGTTATAATTTCCATTGTATCGATTGATCTATAGTGAAATTTGTTGATGCTCTCCCCATGGACGTAGGTCACTACGACCGAACCTTGTAAATTTGGTGTTCAATTTATTTTCTTATTCTATCTATTTTATTATTCGATCGCTTGACTTCCGCAACAAATATAATGCTTCATTCAATAGAATGGAACATGTAAGCTTTCCGAAGAGTTCTCACAAGACGGAGCACCATTCAAAATTTGACGTTTTTTCCTCCTTTGTTCCCAAAACTTGAGAGAACTACGAGTATCTTGTACTACAAATAATTAAATATGAAAAAAAAGATAATTTTTTGTCCTCATCTCATGATATGGATATAAAATGTCAAATTCAAAAGATCATGCACAATACACATCGCCAATTGTGTTTATGCAGGTTCAACACATTATATCTGAGCAAACAATTTTGCCAAATGAAGATTTAGTCAACAAATTTAAGAGGCCTGAAATTTTTCGATAAGTCTATCAAGTTAAGAATCAACTTCATAGTAACAGCTTTACATACTACCAATTTATAACAAGTATTTTATACACGATCATGATATTGAAGGAATGAAATCTCAGGACCAAAACTTACCACTGCAAGCCGTTCCTTATGTATATCATTTGTCACCTGAAAATTAGCAAAACAGAGAGACAATCAGGAAAATATCAGACTAAAGTTTCTCAGACACACGACACCAAAAAAAGAAAAAGACATCATTTCACACTACTACTGAACAAGGTAAAAAATATTCTTAGAGAATTACCGGTTTCCGGTAGCTCTTGACCTCATCTGCGCTGAAACCAGGGAGTGTTATATTCCAATTCCTTTCTGTAGGAAGGAATAGGGAAGTTAGAAAATTATCCAGTCACGATTGAAAATTGTCAAAAGTAAATTACAGAAACTTTTCCATCCAAACAGACCAACATGTAGTAGTATGTCTTTAGCTTCCAATGAGGTAGATTTGCGATGCTTGGCTAAGGAGCAGCCAAAGGCAGTGATCTGCTCAAAGAAGAGATGCACATCTATTAAACAATTATAACTACAATAAAAATAGTGGCACGGAAAATCTGATGAAGAGTAATAACCACTCAAGCACCCTTATTTATCCTAAATATTTATCTTGTGTATATATAAAATCAGGAAAAAAAACACTATCATGTGGATATTTGAAGGTGAAGAATAACATCACAGAACTGGCTTCTGCAAAAGGACATGGAAGATAAAAGAATCTACTCCAAAATCTTCAAATAACTGGTCCAAAATTATTATCTTGGGTTTCCATCAGCAGCCTCAGAATCACATAAATACTAGATAACCAAAAGCCCCAGAGACATGGAGTCATACACGTGCCATCCACTAGACTGTGTCTAGAATGAGAAAATCTAGTTATTCCTTACATTGTCCCCTCATCCCATGTATGATGTTCGCTAATTAGATGCCCTAGCAACACAGATAATTGTTCTCTCACAAGCAACAAGTCTACGACAGATTGACACATACTGGCTTGAAATAGGTGAGTAACAAGAAGACGTGAAGGATAAAATTGCTTACAGATTCAACAAATTCTTCTGCAACATCCACAAGAATATCCTCCACTTCAGCATCCAACTTCTCTGATGGATCAATCTTTAAAATTGAACAGCTGTTAATACTTAACGAAAGCATAACTGAAACTTTAGAATCAAATTCAAAAGAGGAAAAGGTTCAAGCTATTGCGAGGTGCTAAAATATAATCCGATAGAAGGCAAGAATTAATGGCGTCTAAGGAACAGAACGTCTTACTAATACAGCATACCATACAGGAGGTTGAAAAAAAAATATAATGCAGCAAAAAGTTCTGATATTGTAGAATCATGTCCACATTAAAGTTAAAGCCTATGCGCCAATGCCTTATTTTCTACATTATCTTTTCAATCCTCTTCAGGTTCCTACAGCTATAAAGAATTTCTAGTTCATACACGAGAGCCACTAAGAACTCACAATGGTTTGCAAGGAGTTTCAAAGGTCCTAAGTAGGAAAATACTAGAGGTGGATCAAGGATTACACTATAAAAGAAATGAACATTACCTGGTTTACTAGTTCATGGATACTTCTTTTACTAAGAATCCTGTTGCAAGATTCATCACTTCCCAAACCAGCTGTTTTCCCAATCATGGGGGAAGTGATAGGTTGTGCTTGCACTGTTGCAAGAGAGGAAGGTTTTTGTGCACCTGAACCTTGAATTCTTGAAATCTGTTGATGTGGTAAAGATTGAGGAGCCCTTGATGGTGGAAATTGCTGGCCATGTTGCTCCTGTGACTGATTTGATTGAGCAGGTTGTGATGGGCCAGGTGATGTGTACTGTTGCTGGGAAGTTGTCAATAAGGGTGGATGGTGTTGCTGAGGTATATTTGTTCGTTGCTGCAAGGACTGGGGGTTCATCTGTGGTCTATAAGAAGGGGATGGTAAAGGAGGTTTTCCTTGAGAAGGAGATGACAACCATGGTTGATTGGGCGAGTGCATGCTTTGTGATGTACTTGATGAATGAGAAATTGGAGAGCCAATTGAAGAGCCTCTCAATAGGCCATGTCCCTGTACATTCTGGACAGATAAAAGAAGAATATAAATTAAAAAACTCACAGATGCTACAAACTTGAAAATATAATCATCATGAAGTGTAGTAGAAACCAATTATGCTCAAGTCAACAAAACCATAGTTGGACAGAGCGTGTCAGTTAAACAGAATAAAAAGCAACAAAGTTGTGCATAAGGAAGCTAACACAATATAACAGGCAATGGAACTAAGAATAGTTGTAGATAGAAAAGAATCACGCAACTAATAGGTGGTATTGCGTAAATAACACAGTTACATTTTAAATTAAGCAAGAAGATCGCAAGGTTTAATACATTATCATTACAGGTGAAAGCCTGGCCCTGGATAGATTTTTTAATGAGATCAATGCTGGCAGACATAGGCTTGTATTGCAGACCAATATATGTACAACAGAGGATTTACGATTTGACACTCAAAACTACTTCGTGATAATATCTATTGGCCGATGACAACTTAAGTGAAGAGATACACATCATTGGTCAGTACTGGCATAAAATAGGGCATAAAGGACAATTACACAGACACCACGGCTAGTCCATTTGAGTAAGAGCGGCCACAGCCTGCCATCTTTCTTGGCTTGGCAGCAAACACAAGATAAGGCAAACTAGCTGAATGTTTCAGGATAGATGCCTGGATCTTGGGACTCTCTAATGGGTGTTACTCAAGTAGCTTTAGGGAGTATTGTATTCATGTGGGGCATTTGTCTATCTAAGAATGTAGCCAAATTACATCAGGAAAAATTTTTGCTACCTGAAGTTCTTAATGAAGACAGGCGCCCTGAATCAAGGTGGGTTGCTCTTGGCAAGCAATTTAAACAAAACCAACTCCAATGCGAGAAAGGGATACCACAGGGCATTCAAATGTTTACAGCACTCAAATCAAAATCATGATGTGCCAGCTATAACCCCCAGATCAAACGAATGCACTAGAACTACAAACTACTGTTGCTGCACCCTGACCCGAGTCCCCACGACCGCTCTTCTCATTTTCAAATCTAATTCTAGTATTATCAAACTTGACTCCTGACAAACAAAGAAGAGAGCAATACTGATTTCGCACCTCACAAGTAAATCAAAGAAACTAACTCTACATACATGTCAATGCATCGACAAACAATACACGAAACAAAGCGAAGACATGACAAGATTGTTCTGAGTCACCAATGAGCACGGACTTGAGAAGATGATGGGGGCTGATTAGTTGGGGAAGCTGGAGGTCTGACAGATGACTGTAGTGGTCTCTGTTGGTGAATACCACCCGGCCTAATCTGGGAGCCGGAACCGATTGATCCCATTGCAGCGACCCCATGCGCCGACGGGCGCACCTGGTTAATTCCAAACAAATTTGAAATCCCCGAAAATCAACAACAACGATTCAGTCCACGGCAAACACCCTGAAACGTCACCAATTTTTACAAAGGAGCACGCAAAACAGCATATTGCTTAGGAACACACCTGAGAAGCGCTAGCGTTAGAGATTGAATCGGGCACATTCACCAAACCTCGACCCAAGCCACCAAAGTGCTGCCCTAACGGAGACGAGAACGGAGCCGCCTGCGGCGGAGGGCTCGCGTGGTGCGCCGGCACGCCAATGGCAATACCTCCTCGCTGAGGAGGCGCCGCAGCTGCCGGCGGTGTCGGTGAAGAAGATGAAGAAGCAGACGTGGACGAGGAGAGATGGGACGAGAAATGCGTCAGGCCGGACGGAGGCTGCTGCCACGGCCTCGTTAAAACGGGAGGCTTGGGCTGCGAAGGGCTCGGGAGAGGCTGAGAGGCTTGCGGCTGCGAAGACGGCGGCGGCGGCGACGGCGCGGACTGCTGGAGTGGCGGAGCCGGTGGATTCGGGGGTTTGGGCGTTGGGTTAGGGTTTTGGGGCGCGGGAATGGATTCGGTGGAAGTAGAGAAAGTCGCTGCGGGAGCCGGAGGCGGGAGCGAAGAGGAGGAGGAGGAGGAGGAAGTGGAGAGCTGAGGATGCGGCGGGGGGAGGTTCTCAGCCGAGGGCGGCGGCGGGGGAGGCGTGCCGGTGGTGGCAGCGGTGGTCGGAGGCTGCTGCTGCTGCTGCTGCTGCTCCATGAAGGTTGGGTTGCTGTGTGTGTGGCTTTTGGTTGAGAGCTGGAACCATTAATAGCGCTTCAGGTGGAAGTGATTTCGGATCCGAATTCTCCGGTTTAATGAGAAAATATTGCATGAGTGGAATACTCCACGTCAGCAATACACAACTCCGTTGGGTGCGTGACACGTGGCAAGCGGGCCCACAAATCAGATTTATTAAAAAATCTGACTTCTTTCCCTTCTTTCTTCCGTCCTCCGTTAACCCTCCGTCATCTCGCCTCCTCTACTGCTCAAAAATACGCTTTTCCCCCCGGTTTCTCTCTCCCTCGCTCGTCTCGCTCAAAATTCCTCCCGCTCGCAACCTCCTCTTCCTTCCTCCGCGACTTCGCCTCCTTTGATCGTGAACCCGCCGGTTGCCTCCGCCTTCCCTTCTAGAAAAACCATCTGCTCTCTCTCTCTCTCTTTCCTCCGCGAAGCGCCGCTCTTTTTGTGAACCGCGCCTCCGCCTCTGCCGCTTGCCTTCGCCGTCGCCTCCCGGAGCCCGTCGGTGGCTCAGATCCCAACCACGCGGCCGCCTCCGCCTACATCGTCGCCTCCGAAGCCCCCATTGGCGATTCGTCCTCTGCCCCTCTCTCTCTCTGTCCCAAGAAACGGCACCGCTTGGCTCTTTGTGACGAATCGCGCCTCCGCCGTTGCCTCCCGAAGCCCCTTTGGCGATCTCGGGCTCCGACTCGCCCTCTGCGTTGCCTCCGAAGCCCCATTCTCAGGTTAGGGTTTTATATGACTTCAACTTATTCTCGTCGTTTTTGCCCTAACGTGAAGATCGGTGGCTCAGATCCGACCACGCGGCCGCCTCCGCCTACGCCGTCGCCTCCGAAGCCCCCATTGGCGATTCGTCCTCTGCCCCTCTCTCTCTTTCACAGAGAAACGGCTCCGCTTGGCTCTCTATGACGAACCGCGCCTCTGCCGTCGCCTCCCGAAGCCCCTTTGGCGAGCCCTCGGCGGAGGAGCTGGCGCTGGTGGTGATGGTGGGGTCAAGGTGTGCGCGTTCGACAATCGTAGTGCCGGTCGGAGTTCTGTGCCCGCCGACATGTCGGAGTACATGTGAGTCCGATCGACGCATACCGGGAGCTTTCTAGTTCATTTGAGTGTGTGCTGCTTCGTGGAGTTTCTTGAATCAGGAGCGTATTCACAGGAGAATGGTTGCCAGTTGGTGCAAAGCTGAAATGCTGCTTCAGCTTTCCTTGGACTAATCGTGCACATTGGATGGCTTTCTTAGTCTTTTAGTTTGATGATAATTTGGTGTTGTTCCAAAAACATTTTAACGAAAATTGACTTTGACTTTCGATGTGATTTCTGGAGCAGGACAAAGATTATGGCGAAAGATCTGATTGCTGTACTCAATCACCTGGGATGGGAAAGAGCCCATGTCATTGGCCATTCAATAGGTGAGTTTTGAATGACCCAAATTTCATGGATGCTTATTTGGCTATGTGGTTCATATGAGAAATTGAAATAACCATTCTGATTGCAATTTCTAGATGCCTGGATTTATCTGGCCATTTTTTAAACTTAATAATGAACTAAAAATCACATCCATGACATGTCTGCCTGTGAGTCCAGATCGGGTTCCTGTTTGTTTCAGGGTGACTAACTGCCCTCTTTGGCTGTCAAAACAGGAGCTATGATTGCTTGCAAGTTGGCTGCCATGGTGCCCAACAGAGTTTTATCTTTAGGATTGCTCAACGTGACTAGTGGAGGCTATGAATGTTTCCCAAAGCTATTGCATCCATTTCAGTATGCGATGGTCCTTCCTTTGAATAGAGATTGACATTTTTCTCCATGCAAACTAAAAGGGTAAAGAATGTTCTTCCCAGTTTCTTTGATCATTAAAAGAACTATTCGTTTGTATAGGTGTTCGTTGTTCAGTACTTTACAGACAGGTTGTTCATTTATTGCATGTTGAGCCTGTTTTATGCCCCTATCCTTTGCTTTAAACACATGAACAAGAGGAAATGGATTTTTTTTACTAATATACTGCTTAGAAAGGAGCCGTTATGAACTGTTACTGGTTGGTTACTTACGGATTTTAATCCATGTCAAGAATGTTCCTTATTAATGTTTGCGCGTAGTAGCAGAAGTTGCTTTCACAGTTTGCATCTCTCGAATGTCCCAGTCATAGCTACCATACAAAATCATTCAAATGGAAAAATCTTCAAAAGATCTCATTGCATCACTTGAATATCCCAGCCATAGCTACCGCACAAAATCATAGAGATGGTTATTTTTCAAAAGATCTCTCGTTGATTAGCTACAAGAGTCCTTTTCCTTGTGAAAATGAGAAGCAATGCAGAGACATAGGACTTAACCTTGGATATTGTGCGCGAACAACGATTTTTTGAAATAGAGATTCTAAGAAAGATCAATATCTAGCGAGAGCCTTTCTGCATCGCAGTTGCAGTCTTCCTGAGATGATTTCGTGTTTTCATCTAGGCAAAAAAGGGTCCTCTCACAGTTTACCTTTTAATGGTGAAACTGCTTATTGTTCACTTGAATCCGTTCATATTCTGTATCTTGACCTCACCATATGATGGAACATTGTTATCGGGGGAGTCGAAAGCTGTTTTGACTTTCCTCAAGAAAATTGGTTTCATTTTTACTTTCCCAAAGAAATTCCCATACTTGTTTTAAGTAGCTACTTGTGCTATTTACCATGTGAATTAAATTAGTTTTGATGATGCAATTGCATTGTCACTTAAAACCAAAAAAAGTTGAATCCAGTCCTGATATTGCACTTGAGCCACTATTTGAGTGGTCTAACAATGATCTTTTGATTTGCGTATACAAGACCGGCGAACCATCTCAATTGCAATCCGCTTTTTTAGGGCTAAAACTCCGGAACAAAGGGCTGCTGTTGATTTGGATACCCACTACTCAAAGGTAGGCAATACTTATGTACTTAAACCATCATTGTAAAATTCACTGCCTCCCCCTTTCATCTCTGTCAAAGGATAAATACTTAATCTTTCTCCATCCCAAAAGAAATAAGGATTTCAGGAGAACAATCAGTGGTTCTGTGATAGTATGAATTAAGGACTCCAAGTAAATTCATTTGTGTTCTTATGATTGGAGTCTTTCTTGTGGGACATGGAAGTGCGTTGATGTATTAAGCCTCCACGGACAGAGGTTTCAGATAATCTGTGTGAGTGTGTGTGTGTGTGTGTGTGTGTGAGAGAGAGAGAGAGAGAGAGAGAGAGAGAGAGAGAGCAATCCACAGGGTAAAGCCGTCGGTCTATTTTTCTTTCTCTTATGGAAGCGTAATGTATTATGTGCAGGAATATCTTGAGGGATATGTTGGATCTAGCACCCGGAGGGGCAGTACTCCTCCAAGTAAGAAATCTTGAAAAATCTCAAGTTTCTTTGGTCTAGCATTAACATAATGGAGCAAACTCTACATGGCCTTAGTAACTCTTGTGTTATTTAGAGACTTCCTGAGGGCTTTTTAAGGTTTAGTAAATGTTTATGTCTACGAGTGTTTTTTAGGTTTAAATGCACAACAATGCCATATAAACAAGTGCCAAACTATCATTGAGTTTTCCTATCCTTAGGATATCCAGAGATGCATTTTACTTTGGTGTTCACAGTTAAATGGACCTACCTTTGAATAACCATGGTGCAATATGGTATTTTACCTTGACAACTTTTTTTCACTTATGACTATACACCTTTGCTTTCAACCAGTTGCTTTCATCACATTTTCACGAGGACCAACCAAGATATATAGGTAATTTGAAAGAAGCAGTTATCACTGTAAAGAAGTATTAGTTCCTGATTTAGTGGAATGGTTTGAGTGGCGTTCTCTCAACTCTAAATATGCCATTTGGCAGAATGTTGGCGATTTTGCTGTATGTTTACCTTGTTGTATGCAGGCATGACGTTGCTCAAATATGCCATGCAAGGAGTCTGGCAGAGAAATTAAAGCCTGTTGCTAGAATGATGAAGCTTGATGGAGGGCACCTAGTGAGTCATGAGAGGACTAAAGAGGTACTTTATTTGAACAATAATTGGAAAGCTAGATACTGTTTTTTTAGAGGGCAGTTTTTCTGGCACTACTACATACTTGCTCCATGATGATTTATAGAGGGCAATTAGGTTTTCGGAGTGCACTGGACAAACATGTGAATAAGTTGGATGAAATCATTCTAGACGGTTAGGTTAGTGCTTATAGGTTTGTGCTAATTACAATGAAATGGATATACTTTAATTCTTTCAATTGACTTCTTGTGTGTATGAATTGAGATCAAAAGGAATGTGTAAAGTTTATTCAGACTTGAGAGGTTTTTAGATGTGGCTTTTGAACATATTATTGCAGTCCAGAGTTTCTAAAAAATGAGGGAATCACATCAAACTGTTTCGGTATTTTGGTCATACAAGTTGATTTAATTGTTTGGGCTTGATTGTTGAACTGCAAAAGATGGATTGAAGCTATGCTCATGTTCAGGTTAATCAAGCTTCTCGAGCTGATCAAGGTATCAGAAATGAAGGTTGTCTAGCATGATTGTATTGACTTGCCTAACAATAGCCCTGGTGAGTATTTCCATGGTCAGAATGATTTCCCAGTCTCATTTATTCTTTCTCTGAAGCATTTGTGCACGTTAGAGAATCCCGAGATCGACGTTGTCTTCAAACTTTTTTATGAAAGGATGACTCTAAAATGACGAAAGAATTCATTGTCTTAATGACGCCTTATGCAAACTATGCTAAATGTGGGAATGCGGTGAAGTTCACAAAGCAAGGCTATGTATCAGTTGTAGCTTCCATTGCAAAACTAGAGTCTTTAGCGGAGTGGCAACCACCCGATTTCCATCCGGTCTTTAGCAATGCCCACTTCTACCTGAGAGTGCAGGTTGATGGCTTTTGCAGTTCAGCTTCATTTAGCATGTATAGATTGTCCTTTTGAGCAAAACTCCTTATCTTCAGCTCCTCTCTCTCTCTCTCTCTCTCTCTCTCTCTCTCTCTCTCTCTCTCTCTCTCTCTCTCTCTCTCTCTCTCTCTCTCTCTCTCTCTCTCTCTCTCTCTCTCTCTCTCTAGGCTTGCTATATATTGCTTTGCTTCATGTTCTCTTGCACTGATAAATTTGAATTACAGCGCATCCCATATCAGAAAACATGGCTATCTTTTGTAAAAATCGATCTGGGTTATCATTGTCTTAATGATGCAACTGACTTGGATTCTCATAACAGGTTAAGGACTCTGGCTGTGGCATACAGCCACAAGATATTTCTCAAATATTTACCAGATTTATTCATCCTCGAAGTGGACCTAATCGAGGTAGTGGCGGTGTAGGACTTGGACTTGCCATTTGCAAAAGGTAGATTGCACACTGCCTAATGCTTTTGCTCAAATTGCAATTTTCTTTTCTTGTGTAAGCATATATGGTCCTTTGGACGCTTTACTGATTGCAGTTCCTCAAGCATATGAAACCCTACTGTCTCATGCACACTGAACCGTGAGTCAGAATGTCCAACCTTGGGAGGGCTTCAAATGAGTTCAGTTCAGTCAGGAAAGATCTATGGATCTTTGAACCTTAAATTTTATGCTTCTTGAAGCATAATATCAAATAGCAGCCCTTGAGGTTGTGGATTGATTTATTTGCAGTGGTTACTATTTTAGTTTTCTGACTCCGTTTGGACACTTATGATATCTCAGAGATAATTTTCTCGATTGTTTCGTCTACTAAAGTTTGCAAGCCACCGGATGAAATTGCATTATCTTGGTTTTTTGATTTGACATCTCGCCTACTCTCCTTTCAATGATTTTAGATTTATAAATCTCATGGGAGGTCACATATCTATCGAGAGTGAAGGCCATGACAAGGGCACCGACATCACTTTTGTCGTCAAACTACAGAAATGCAGCAATGCAAATGACTCGGCAGCACACAAGATTACACCTAGAGCTCAGTCTAGTCATGGTTTGTGCTGATTTTGCTCGGCACAAACCTCACAGAGATACTGACAGAACGGTCCCCTCAAACTCCCAGTATCAAAGAAGTTTTTGAAGTCTCGAATGCAAGTTGGCGTATCCCAACGAGGTCTTCCCAAGATATCTTTTGGATGAAAAAATGGGTACTAACTGCGTAATCCCTCTTCATCTTGGAGGCCTGCACATCTGATACTTGAGTGATACTTCAAAGCATCAACTTTATGTCTTGATTAGAAAGGTCTCGAGGTTGTGAGTACGAAGTCATGCAGGGAGGCCCTTCTATTTTTTTGTAAGTAAAAGAGTTTTTGTATGATCCAGTAATTGTCATATACTACCGTAGGCGGATTGGGATGAATTCGCTAGAATGCGAGGGACCCGACTCAAGTGTCCAAGCAGTCTTGTGAGTATAACTTTTGACTGTTCCAGTAGAATAACTGTTGATCCCTGTACTCTCAGTTTTCTTGCGTCTGCACTTGCCCTACATAGTCCTAGGAACCAGGTCCATGATGCACTCTTGTATAGTTTGGGATGATTCCCAATGATGGAAATTCACATTCTCTATGTGCGGAGCAATGACTAACATGCGCTTTAAGAGTTATTAGCAAAATGTATTACCAAATCACTCTCTTTCTGCAAATTTGTTAGTATTATAATAGTAATAACTATTATTATTGTTGTTGTTCTTTGCCTTTTTCTTTCCGAGCGGCGGCACGAGCAACTCTTGGAATTAATCGCCTTTTTCTTTCAAAACATGAGTTTATAAACTCAAAGAAGAGATAGCATTACTCACTTGGAATTCCCAAAATCAAATAACGAACCTCAATCGAACCGACAATCTCGTAATCTTAACAATTAAACGAGAATTGACGTCAAAATCAAGTAAAATATTATGATAATTATGTAACGGCTAAATGATGCTTAAGCGCTAACAAAACAACTTAAAGGCGCCCATAAATTGTTCATCCAAAGCGATTATCCAAACCATCCGCAACGCGGAGCTTGAGCGCGAAACTTAATTGCGCTATAACTTTCTCCACCGAATTCCGATCCTAGCAAACTTACAGTCAAAAGAAAGCCCGTTTTGAGTATTACAAAAGCCCCAACTTGACTGTCCCAAAATCGAGCCAAAAACCGACGAAAATCGGTCTAAATCCTGCTGGTCGCGCACTGTTCATCTTGTGCGGCCAACTTAAAAAATTCATATTAGGCAAACCGTAGGTCCAAATCAAGATCCGTAAAATTTCACGGCTCCGTGACACCCTAAACTATCAATTCTATATATATACGCAGTTTAACGACTAAAAAATGGGACTTCGCCGCTCAAATAACACATAATTCCGAAATATGAATCCAAATCAAGATCTGTACTGTTCACCTTGTGCGGCCAACTTGAAAAATTCATATTGGGCAAACCATAGGTCCAAATCAAGATCCGTAAAATTCCACGGCTCCGTTACAACCTAAACTATCAATTCTATATATATACGCAGTTCAACGACTCAAAAATCGGATTTCGCAGCTCAAATAACACATAACTCCGAAATATGAGCTCTAACCCGGAAAGCTTTTTCGATTGGACGAATGAGAGGCGCGAGCACTTACCAGACGTTGCGTTACAAAGTCGAATCGGCTAGCCGAGGGACTTCTCGGTCTCCCCTTTTTAACTGATCCACTGTAGCTTCTTTTGA
The DNA here is from genome assembly GCF_021117445.2 of Syzygium oleosum. Lineage (NCBI taxonomy): Eukaryota > Viridiplantae > Streptophyta > Magnoliopsida > Myrtales > Myrtaceae > Syzygium > Syzygium oleosum. The sequence goes on from NW_026607494.1 coordinate 23,045, forward strand.
CTTTATGACCCTTTTTTTTTAAAAAATCCCAAATATTACAATTACAACCTTTGTTCATGTGACCTTATTCAAAACTAAGATTTCAACTATGCTAGAGATTAGGCAAGACGATGCTTTAACTTGTGGAAACATACCTTATTCCGAACATTAAACTAAATTTTTCATCCAGCTGGTCATTTTGTTAAGTCCCAACGGAGAATTTCCTATCTTCCACTCCAGAAACGGACCTTAATTCAAAACATAATCGTTTTTCGGGTCAATTTTCTGGATAGACAAGATTAACACACGGTGCTTGACTGTTTTAAGCAACATAACGCTTTTTACCTGAAGTATGCCAAACAATATCAGCTTCGCTTATTCTGACGCAAGATAAACCCCCACATGGTCATAGAATACCACGAATTGTGATAATTTTCGACTTTGGTCATGACAAATGTAACTTCTATAGGTAATGCACCCTTCTACGACGTATGGGTGCGCCGGTTTCCAATACTGCCACTCTCTCTTTTTTAGAAGAGAAACTTCATTCATGCAAATTGATAATGCGCACAGATGGATCTAACGTGGTGAGTAAGGATGAATCAGAGAAAAACAGCCACACCCAAGTTTTCAAATTAAGTGCAACACTAAAAGAATGAAATCCATGGTAATAATTGGAAAGACAAGGATCTAAATATAACTTTGAAAATCATCGGACTTCGTCTTTCTACCATATGAAACGTTAAGTTCCAGAACAAACAGAAACAAGTAGGCAAAAATAATCTAACATAGTTACTAAAGACAAAAGGAACACCAAAATTTGTGTAATCTTCAGCATTCTTGATCACGGGTCTCACTTCTTTGCCTTCTTCGGTACCCTGAAAGCCAAATAAAATTCTCTCAGATAAATCCAACTGTGGATAAAGAAAAATCTGCCCATTTTGTTGCATATACTTACTCGGCTGCAAGTGCTGTAGCTAGTGGTGCTACTGCTGGCTTCTCATCAGGTCCCTGTTCAATTTAGACAAGGGAATCAATTTAGAATCCACCTATGATACATAAATACATTTTCAGTCTAGTATAATAGAGCTTGTAATTTTGCTAGCTTGAAACAAAACTTCATTCATGTTCAATAAATGCATGAGTTCATGCATTCTGGATCCAAATACTAAATTGTGAGACGATGCCATACGAACTTGTTCCTTTATATCATTCTTGAAACTTGACACTAATACTTCATATTAGTTGACAGCTTAAGATCATTCTTCATCTGCACATCACTGAACAAATATTATAGATGATCTTTACCCAAAAAAATCAAATATTATAGATGAATGAGCCTCCAATCACCAAATGGTAAGTCAAAATACCAATGATTTCATTATAAGTAGCAGCCCAAAACAAATGGTAAGTCGAAATACCTTCAATCATGAATGAGCCTCTTCCATTTCCCTCCATGTAGCTTCAAATTCATCCTCTGATTTGCATCTATACATAAGTGCTAAGAAATATTTATCCTTAAAACCCGGCTTATGGTAAAGATGCAGAATGTTTTGATTGGCATTTTTCCCAATGTGCCACGTGCATAAACGGTGCTGTGTATTCGGAAACACCATTCTAATGGTTTTTGCCATGGCTTGATCTTGATCAGTGAATATGGTTTTCGGAGCCTTATTTCCCATAGACTTCAAAAACACCTCAAATAACCAAATAAATGATTCTGCAGTCTCGTCCAACAAAAATGCACAACCAAACAGAGTATTCTTCCAATGGTGATTAACCCCAACAAAAGGTGCACATATCATGTTATATTTGTTGGTACGGTATGTGGTATCAAACACTAGCACATCACCAAAACAGTCGTAATCAAATTTGGACGAACTATCTCTCCAAAATAAATTGGTCAATCTACCATCCTGATCTACTTGAACAGCATAGAAAAACATTGGGTTGTGCATTTGCATGCAATGAAAATGGTTCAAAAGACTTTGACAATCTCCGCCACTAATAACCTTGGATCTTTCTGTTTGCAAAAAATTTTGACAATCACGCAGGATGAAACCTAAGTTTTTGCTTCCTCCAACTTCGTTTGCTAAAAACTTATATGCTGAAGTCCCCCCAATGCCCGCTTTAATCATGTCAACCAAAATACCCTTGCACGTGTCAAATATCATTCTTCCGCATCTAATCAAATGCTTTTGATCTTCCGGTACAAATGCATGATTATGCTCAGAAACATAGTCCATGACTTCATAGACACCATGATCAACCTTAAATTTGATATGAGCAAGACACCCACATCTAACTTCAAATCTCTCATATTTCTTTTCTTGATCAGATGACCCAACTGAATGCCCCTCACAATTACACAAAAAAGTACGCCGGGTTATTTCCCCTTTTCTATTTTTAACAGTATTACCCTTTCTCACTCCAAATCCTCTGCCGATTGCATAAGCCACATACTTATGATATGCTTCAAGTTCATTTGAGAAAACCATCCCTATTACAAACTCAAAATCTTTTTCCATATCACGCATCACATGTGCAAGATGAGAAGTTTCATGCTGCAACCAAATGAACAAAAAATAATTCAAGAAAAATAACATCTCATCCTTTACTTAAGAAAGCAAATTATGTTTTATGAGTAAAGAATTACCTCTAAGTCAGCCATTTGATATCTTTACAAGTGCAAAATAACTGAGGTGATGAGAGACTATAAAATTCCCTCCTAATGAAATACAAAACAAACATTTTTAGAACACAATCACTCACACAAACATTTTTAGAGCACAATCAAACACAATCAGTAGAATATACAAGCAGAGATTTATTTAGGGACCCAATGTAATTACTAAACTCCACATCATCATCAATAACGAATGGGAAAAATCATCTCAATGGGGTTTAACCGTTATTGGGTTTTATCTCTTACTTACTGCCAAACAGAAAAAATCATCTCAATGGGGTATCATGGACTTATGTCTTTCCCTCATTGGTTAGATAGTTTCATGTCTAGAGAAAAAAGATTCAAAGAAAGTTCATATCTTGTGCATTAATCCATTGTGTCTAAATGAAGTATCCAGACAAGCTATTAAAAAACCAGCAAATCAATCACCATGTGTACCACAGAATGCCACATTCTATACACAATTTTCAGGATCAACTATACTTTTACGGACGTTGTTGTCATTCCAAAATCCCTAACATTCACATATCACATTGACTCCAAATGAGGCAAAAAACCAATTCCGTGAAGACGAAACAAACCAACCATCCTTTCAACAAAATAAGATGTCTATTACCTGTCTGCCAGGACACATGCAGAAGAAGTGGCAAGCACGGTTTGTCCCTAAACTTGGGGAAGAATCAACATCCTCACCCCCGACATGCTTGGCAATCTTGTAATCTGCCACTAGTACTTTTCCACCTCCACCACGGACTTCCAATGCCAATTTTGAGTACTATAAAGTATAAAATCAAACCCATGATAACCTTGAGAAAAAGAATTATTTCACTAGAAATACTAAATTATGCAAGGAATACAATTTACTCCTATGAATATTGTGAAAAATCAAAATGAAATCTACTACCACCAGCATAAAGTTAGATATGAAGGAAAAATCATACTAACATTGTGCGGTGTGACAAAAGTACCAACGTGGTGCATTAGTAACTCCACACAGTTAACCACACTCAATACCAAAGCCTTTATAATTTTCAAAATTGTTGCTACCACATATAGTCAAATTGACAGCACCATCCTCCCAGATTTGTCCCATTCATCCCACATTTGATCTACTTTTAACAACTGAGATCCAAAATGAGCATCCCTCAAGAAGCATGCACCGTCTCCCTCATTTCTTCTCTCTTTGTGTTATTTTTCTCCAATTAGTTTCCCGTTTGAGCAATCTCTAAGACATAAATCAAAGATGAAAGATTCCTGAACATAGATTTACTCTCCCATCTCTCCACTGTCACTTTCTGTACACCTATCCATTTGTGGTATGGTCATCTTGCTTCATCTCCCTATCACTCACTACGGTCAAAATCTCCTTCCCACAAACAACTCTTCCTTAAGTAGAAAAACCTCCAATCTCACAATCTTCTATTGATTCAAACTCCATTCCTCATTCTTCCCAATAACTCCAGCCCAAGCCTAAACATCCCCTGCTGAAGTCAAAGGTTTAGCAGCACCATAGCATGGGCTGGAAAATGACAGTGGCAAATGGACCAATTTCAGGGAAGCAGATGTGGAAAGTGGAGGGATGGCTGGCCTAACAAATTTTGAGAGGTAACTGATTCCATAACATTGCTTGGAGAACAAAGAAAGGGAAGACAGAATGAGAGAAAAGGACATGCGGATACCATTCTGCTCCAGGCATGACACGATATTTTTTCCCAAGCAAAAAAACACAGGATTTTTTTAAGAGTCTCTGGTGGATTTACCTAGAGAACCTCAATTGGAAACTTTTAACTTCATCGATAACCTAATTGAACAATCAAAACTAAAGAGGTGACTCGACAGTGTATAAAAAAAGCTCATTTCTGATGCAGTTATCCCTTCTAACAAATATAAAAGGTGACAGGAGATTTTTTCCCATTTTCAATGGTATTAGGGATATCATAGTCCTTGAAAATCAAGAGAACTTCCATAAATTTACCCTAACCACGACTGATCTAGTCACAACAGAGTGACTGATTGGTGGTACAGCATGAAAACTATTAGAAATTACCATAATGGGAGCTGATTGTTTTTATAATCCTTTTTCCACTTTTATCAGGAAACCAATTCCAAGTCCTCTCCAAGGACCAAGGAATATGCTTGAGTTATTTATCCATAATAACTTTCAGTCAGCTGAAAATGGCAGAATTAGTCACTTTTCAATGTCAATGAGATCAGTACAAGCACTCTAGATTTTGCTGTTCCTATCTAAACCATTATATTACTTCCATGACAAATTAGAGTACCAACTTAAGCTGATAAGTACTTACTTCCATGACACTATTATATATTGCAATCTCCAATTAAAAGGAGAATTTGGAAATACAATTGCTCGGTTTCAGGAATTTTTTTTTGCAATAAATGGTTTCTAAATTCAATCTGCTCTACCATCCAACAAATGTGAAAGACCATGTAAGTTGAGAAAAAAAACTCACCTCATGCTCTGGAATATAAACAACGATTGGCTGCTTGCATAATTTTGAAATTACCTGTAATGAATTTATGATTGGAACTGGTCAGTAGCTCAAGAAGAAATAAAGTGAGTGCTGCTAGCAAATGAAACTGTCAAAATGTAGAGAATAAGAAGACACCACCAGCTCCAATTAGCGCTAGAGAAACCTAGAAGAATTTACAGAAACAAAAGACTACTACGTTTGTCCCTAGATGATCCATCATACTGGTCGATTTGAAACCATAGTCAACTCTTAATTCTACCCGAGAGATAAGGAAGAAAAGAAGCCAACCCCTATTATTTCTATCTTTACCAAGGGCTTAATTTAAACCACGATTGATCTAGTCCCAGAAAATCAAGAGAACTTCCATAAATTTACACTAGCAAAGGGAAGTGCATCACCAACCTGTATGCTATTTATTAGTTCTTGAGGATGTTCAACCCTCAAACCTACCTGCAAGACACAATAGAAGGAAAACCGACAGTTAATAGTTTCATTTATATTGCCAGTATCCATACATTTGGAATGATCTTACTATGCATACAGATCAAGTTGCCAAACAAGGCATTTCCAAAGATGCCAAACATTTTAGTAACCGGACTATATATTTGAGAGGATCAAGGGTCGCAAGTTGAAACAAGGTTGAAGTAGCGATCAAGATCACAATGCAAGAATATAACATTTCATAATTGTGGCTATAAAGAAGATGAGAGGATAATATTAGCATAACAGCTGAGAAATTCATTGCCAAATTGCTTCTTTTGCACTTTCACGCAATCAATCAAATTCTCCTGTGAATACCTCCCGATTCAAGAAACTCCATGAAGCAGCACACACTCAAACGAACTAGAAAGCTCACGGTATGCGTCGATCGGACTCATGTGTACTTCGATTTGTTGACGGGCACGGAGCTTCGGCCCGCGCTGCGATTGTCGCACTTGCACACCTCAACCCCACCATCACCACCACCAGCGCCAGCTTCGAGAGCCGAGCGGAGCCGTTTCTCTATGAAAGAGAGAGAGGGGCAGAGGACGAATCGCCAATGGGGGCTTCGGAGGCGACGGCGTAGGCGGAGGCGGCCGCGTGGTCGGATCTGAGCCACCGATCTTCACGTTAGGGCAAAAACGACGAGAATAAGTTGAAGTCATATAAAACCCTAACCTGAGAATGGGGCTTCGGAGGCAACGCAGAGGGCGAGTCGGAGCCCGAGATCGCCAAAGGGGCTTCGGGAGGCAACGGCGGAGGCGCGATTCGTCACAAAGAGCCAAGCGGTGCCGTTTCTTGGGACAGAGAGAGAGAGGGGCAGAGGACGAATCGCCAATGGGGGCTTCGGAGGCGACGATGTAGGCGGAGGCGGCCGCGTGGTTGGGATCTGAGCCACCGACGGGCTCCGGGAGGCGACGGCGAAGGCAAGCGGCAGAGGCGGAGGCGCGGTTCACAAAAAGAGCGGCGCTTCGCGGAGGAAAGAGAGAGAGAGAGAGCAGATGGTTTTTCTAGAAGGGAAGGCGGAGGCAACCGGCGGGTTCACGATCAAAGGAGGCGAAGTCGCGGAGGAAGGAAGAGGAGGTTGCGAGCGGGAGGAATTTTGAGCGGGACGAGCGAGGGAGAGAGAAACCGGGGGAAAAGCGTATTTTTGAGCAGTAGAGGAGGCGAGATGACGGAGGGTTAACGGAGGACGGAAGAAAGAAGGGAAAGAAGTCAGATTTTTTAATAAATCTGATTTGTGGGCCCGCTTGCCACGTGTCACGCACCCAACGGAGTTGTGTATTGCTGACGTGGAGTATTCCACTCATGCAATATTTTCTCATTAAACCGGAGAATTCGGATCCGAAATCACTTCCACCTGAAGCGCTATTAATGGTTCCAGCTCTCAACCAAAAGCCACACACACAGCAACCCAACCTTCATGGAGCAGCAGCAGCAGCAGCAGCAGCCTCCGACCACCGCTGCCACCACCGGCACGCCTCCCCCGCCGCCGCCCTCGGCTGAGAACCTCCCCCCCGCCGCATCCTCAGCTCTCCACTTCCTCCTCCTCCTCCTCCTCTTCGCTCCCGCCTCCGGCTCCCGCAGCGACTTTCTCTACTTCCACCGAATCCATTCCCGCGCCCCAAAACCCTAACCCAACGCCCAAACCCCCGAATCCACCGGCTCCGCCACTCCAGCAGTCCGCGCCGTCGGAGGACGGAAGAAAGAAGGAAAAGAGTCAGATTTTTTAATAAATCTGATTTGTGGGCCCGCTTGCCACGTGTCACGCACCCAATGGAGTTGTGAGTATTCCACTCATGCAATATTTTCTCGGTCGAAACCCGGGAAAATACGATTATCCGAAAAATGGGAGTGAATATTGTTTTTCTAACTAAAATTTTATTTTGTTTGACCAAAAAAGAACTAAATTTTTATATGTACGATTTAAAGTGCTCTCAATTTTGTGCTATGAAATCAAAGCCTTCAAATTTTTCTATTTCTACAATCGAATTTTTCGGTTAACCCCTCTCGCTGCGTCGTCAAATTAATTAGCTACCTACATTGCTGACGTGGCAAAAAAAGGGCATACGGTATCGATATGGCATCAATTAGAGAAATGAGCAAAAAGGGAAAAAAGAAAGACCCTTAATTTGTTAAAATATATTATATCGTGTAAACAAAGCATTTGATTGCAATAAAAAAGAGTAGAAGATTTGTGAGAGACAACAAGAAATGCTTTCTTGGAAGCAAAGGACATGGTATGCTTCCTAAGTCTTTGACTAGTTGTTCGGTTTTTTTTTTAAATTTCCATTTAAATAGATTTCAGATTTCGTGTCGGATTTCTAGGATATCTAACTCCACAATAATAAGCTAAGGCTAAATTTTCCTTCTTGAAAGTGCTCCATCAATTTTTTTGTTCTTGATTTGAGTAATTTTTTTTTTGGTCAATGATTTGAGTATTGACTAAGCAGCTAATTGCATGAAAAGCTAGAGAAAATATTGCGTACCTCTTATGATTCCATCGTGGAATAATCCCAGTCCTAAGGTCGCGATACGTGTCTGAGAGGACCCACCGTGCCAGGCTCCACGGCACAACTAAGCTAAGAATTTTGAAAAAAAAAGCAAGCGCCCTCTCTCTCTCTCTCTCTCTCTCTCTCTCTCTCTCTCTCTCTCTCTCTCTCTCTCTCTCTCTCTCTCTCGTGCTCCTCATCTAATTTCCAGATTTGCGTTTCTCTCTGTGCACTCCGTCTCCCTCATGTTGTGCCGACGCCTACGCCGACGCCTACACCACCTTCGACGAGCGACGCCGAAGCCTACCCTCCACCTCCGCCCTAGCCTCTGACACCGACGCCGACGCCTCCGTCCTAGCCGTCACCGGACGCCCTGGCCGCTGCCCTAGACATCAACGCCCCTCCACCTTGACATGCTTTGTAGGCATCGCCTCCGCCTTAGCCGACGTCGACGCCAACGCTGCCTTCGACAAGTGAGGTCCGCAGCCTCCGACGAGCGTGGTCCGTCGCCTTCGCGCCGACACCTCGCTCCAGCCTCCGCCTCCGCCTTAGCCTCCAATGCCGAGGCCTCCGTCTTAGCCGAGGCCGTCGCTGGACGCCCTAACCACTGCCCTAGGCATCGACACCTTTTGCCTCCGCCTCGACTTGCTTTGTAGGTGTCACCTCTGCCCTAACCAATGTCGATGCCACCCCCAACGAGCGAGGTATGCCGCTGCTCACGAGTGAGGTTCGTCGCCTCCTGCAAGTGAGGTCCACCGCCTCCGACGAGCGAGGTTTGTCGCCTCCATGCCGACGCCTCGCCCTAGCCTTCGCCTCCGCCCTAGCCTCTGATGCCCTAGCCGTTGCCCTAGGCATCAACGCCCTTTGCCTTCACCTTGACTTGCTCTGTAGGCGTCGCCTCTGCCCTAGCCGAAGCCGACGACGTCACCCTAGCCGTAGCCAACACCTCTGCCTCGACACCCTGTGGTTCTCACCGTAGTCGACGAACCATGTTGCCGCACGCCCCTGCCTCCGCCATAGTCTCGAGAGAGGTACATATGTACTCCATTTGATTTATTTCTCGTGCTAGATTTGAATTTGCTATTGCCTGTTGATTTCTTGGTGTCGAATGGGTCTATATCCGAATGGGTCGATATTTGCTCCTTAGCTCGCTGCTCACCGTGTTTGAAAAAATGCCTAAGCCAAATCTGTTCAGTGTTTGAGGTTTTGAGGTTGCTAGGCCAAATGGAGAGGGTAGTGCTTGCGAAAATTTTTCGATACATCATAATGAATGGTGTGCTGCATCGCATGAAGTGTAACTCGCTGTATAGTGTTTGAGCTCCATAGAATGAATGGTATTGCATCACATATGAATAGACAGGGTAGTGCTAGACCGAAAGCATGTATGACCGAGCTAAGTATGAATGATATATTTCTATCCAAAAGAAAGAATGGTTGAGGTTTTGACATTGCTAGATCGAAAGCATCTCCTATTCTCCACATAAATTATGAACCATTGTTGGACCGTCTATTCATTAGAGAGTTTTTGCTTTGTTGGCATAATGGCCTTCGTGTATATGTCTTGCTATATCTCATCCAATGGACTGAATTACAAGAGATTGAAATCGAATTGAAGAAAATGGTAGTGCTTTGGTGCTATGATGCCCCCATGAGGTGCTAAAAGTAGGTTGTCGTCTTGAAGGATATCTGGTAATAAAAAAGAAAATACATGCTGCTGTGTGGCTGTCCTCGTTCACTATGTACCTAAATCTCGATTTGATGTCTTCTGGAGACAAAATCCATACACTCTGAGCTTTCCAATGAGATGTGATTGACCTTAATGTGACATCAAATGATGGGACAGATGGGATTATTTATGTGATGGCAGAATCTAGAATATGGTGTGAAAGTTACCATGAGTTGGAAGGGTGTCACATTATTATAGGGCATGGTGTTATGTACACATGGACTATTGTATTTGTATATTATGTCATGTATTCGGTACGTATGAGATGTTTGGGCAATGTGATGTGGTGCCTACGGACAATGAACCGTGGATGCCCTGACGGTGGATGTGTGATTATCAGGAGGCGAATGCCTTGGCTAAAAACCAAGATGCCCTGGAGTTTGGGATGCCCGCGACATTCAACTCGTGGATGATGCCTTGGCTAAAAATCAAGATGCCCCGATGAAGGGATGACCTGCGGTCTGGGCGCCGTGGAAGTCCGGGTAGTAATCCAAAAGTAACCTGCACGGGCCGGCTTGCCCCCGATTGAACCGTGAGATGGGGGTGGACCCAATGACATGACATGAATGCAATATGATGCGTGTGGTACATGTGATACATGCTAGCTTGATATGGTTTTCGAATGTGTTACTAATCATACTTGTTTACCTAAGATGCATGTCACGTAGGTGTGTCCTAGGAATCAAGAGTACGTTAGATAGGTCAGTTTATAAACTTGCTTTATCTCTTGTTGAGGTATTGCTTACTCCCGTTGACTTACATTTTTCGGATAGCTAGAATGAACGTTTCTCCGCTGGCTCGTTATGGATCCCCTTTCTATTTTGAGTGTACTTGGGATGATCTTACGATTCCGGGGTCGAATTTACTGTATACTCGATAGGTATCGGTGTTGTGGATTGATGTTGGATGTGCATCGATGGTGCTGTACCGTTTTATGGCGTGGTATGTCAATCGAGGTGGTGAACTGTTAGGTCCCCTGCAATTCATAGACAATGGCGATGATGGTGGTAGCAAGAGTAGTGGTTCGAGCGAGTACAGTGATCCGGAGGAACTCAGCGATCCTTAGATGGGTGGTGGTAGCGTATGCTGGATGGGGAGCCATTTCGGAATTCCACGGTTGTCACTTTTTGGTTTAAACTACGACGACGGGTGTTGATGGTAGCGATGACACATGTATAGGGTCACTTGGTAGTAAAGGGGAGCTTATATCTTTTTGGTCCTCCCAGTGTTAGTCTTTTGGTTGTATTGCCCGTGTATGTAAATAAGGAAAAGAAATGGAAGAATGATATCCCCGTTCAGTCATGTTGATTGTGCTGTTTGGGCCAAATCCCTGTTATAAGTGCTATCCTAAATGTGAGCTTCCGCTTGTACGATAACACTAAGGAAGATTAAAGAACCGCGTTAGTAGGGTGGCGCGCCTGGGACGTCACAGCTTCTGCCCAACGAGATGTTGAATCTGCCATCATATGGACGTTGTACCCCATATTTCTGAAGTACTCAGCTATTGTAATACCTAGCAATCCATACAAATAAAAGTCAAGAATCATTCAAACGTAGTCTTCAGCAAGAACTTGAATTAGTCTTAAGAATCGACAAGAAAAGAAATGACAAAAAAAGGAAACAATCATGCGCGCAGAACAGGATACTTTTTTTCTTTATAGAGACCATGTTAAGTTTGTCCTCCATCATTGAAAAATGACATCTTAACAAACTACAAGCAATGAACAATCTCTAAATATTCAGATGAACTATCAGTTCTAAACTTTGGGTGCAAAGCATTGCCAACCTATTTCGAAAACTTTACTTCTACAGTAACCAAATCAAGCTAACCATGAAAGCTAATAAACACAGTTACCTGTATATATTGATGCCTCACGAGCAGCCACAGGCATATTAGAAGTGTTTGCCACAAGAGTTGTACACTTCATAACTAACTCTTCACGACCATCAGGTAATGTCATTATCAATTGTGGAAAATCCATAAGGACCTGCATCATGAGAATTTTACAAACTCACGATCTTTCACGTGCTAACAAAAATACTTCTTTTATTTGATGGGATGATATGCACCTCAGCCATTTCGTTTCCACGTTCCCCACAGCCAACATAAACTACAGCTTCAGAGTTAGAGTACTGCAAATGAGTCAAAAGTATAAAAAGTCAATAAGTAATAGCATCAGCAATACAATGAAACTACAGATACAATTTCAATGAAGATCACCTTGGAAAGAGCGTGACTGATAACAGTTTTGCCACAACCAAATGCCCCGGGAATAGCATAGGTTCCCCCAACAACGGAAGCGAAAAGTGCATCAAGTACACACTGTCATGTGACAAAAATGTCGTGAATGAAAATATACCAGACGAAAAAAGACATCACGATATGAAATTAAACTTTCAATTTGTTACCTAACCAGTAAGCAAATGGGTATCTGCAGCAAGCTTTGATGCAACTGGCCTTGGTGTATGTACATGCCAAGTCTGAAAAAGACCAAATACCAAACTTTCTCATAAGGTTTTAAGATTTACAAACTTATACTTTTAGTTGCTTTCTCACACCTTGGAACTCTAGCTCCAAAATAGTGTCCTGCAATTACATATAAATTAACAAAAGTAGATCCATAGCTGCATACTGTCCAACGATAATGCAGATGGAGATTCCATGTCCAAAGAGAAGTCTCTCTTCAATCAGCCACGGAAATGTTTCAAACATTCAGAGTTAACAGCAAGGTCTAATTATCAAAATGTCTACAACGAAGTGAAGTCCCTTCACAGAAAGAAAATATCACAATAACAGCTCCAGTAACGTTAATAATTTAGATCCCTATTACCAACCCGAGGGTAACTGCTTCAAATTTCAAGGTCAAGCTATTTTACCTCTTCATGACAAGAAGTGGCGGGAATCGAAGTCGAGCTCATCCACAGCGAGCTACAAATTCAAGCCTATACACAAGAGAGAGAGAGAGAGAGAGAGAGAGAGAGAGAGAGAGAGAGAGAGAGAGAGAGAGAGAGAGAGAGAGAGAGAGAGAGAGAGAGAGAGAGAGTTCCTCCTCCTCTTAGAGAGAGATAGAATTATGTGTTACTTCGGCCAATTGATATTTCTTCCTTTAGAATCGTTCAACTCAGTCACCCTAGGATGCTGAAAAGAGTTTGATAACTCCTTCACAAAGGAATAACCAATTTATTTACATTTTACTAAACAAATGCCAAGATAAATGTCTCAAATAATCCCATGAGTAAAAAAAACAAGTTGTACCTAACTCAAAATGGTTCCATGAGATCTATTATGATGCTCCAACATCTATGCAGAAGCAACTATTAATAATAAATATTACAATAGTAACAATAAAATGAAATAACACTGGGATCTAAAATGATTTCATAATAAGCACCTGACTAGTGAATGGAGAAATTCCATTCATAATCCCTGGTGGCATGGTGTATGGTGATTGCATCTACATATAATAAATTTGTCACTACTAATTTGTTCTCCAAGATTATTCTCATTCATGTATCTAATAAGTTCAGCTATTAAATACCTGATCGAGAAATGGACAAAATCCACTCATAATCCTCGGCGGCATAATGTATGGTGGCTGCTGCATCCATATAAAAAAATTGACCAAATTAGTAAAATGTAAATGCAAATGGAAGACTAAGAGCGACATACCTGATTATGAAAATTTAGATTTACTCTAGGACCATCAATATTGCTAGGATAAAAGGCACTTTGAAATTGATTTGAATTATGTGAAAAATTTGGAAATGAGTTCCATCTTGTATTGCTTGAACAACCAACTCTACATTACAAAGTAATAAATATGTTACTGGCATCATGTGACATAAGCAATAAATTTAACTAATCATATTAAGTAGAATAATATGCCACTCACCTCGACTTTCTATTCGCATTGGAGGTGTTCCTTTCTTAGATTTTTTCTTTTTTTCTCACTTGAGCTTTTAAGCTTCCCATAACTTATTCCCTTTGCTTTCCTTCGATGGGGTTCCAATACCGAAATCTCGCACAAAGAAGCTTCATTATCATCATCATCACTAGCATCATCAGTCACAACCCTACTCGATTTGTATGATAAAAGTTTAGCCTTCATTTTTTCTATGCTCTTCGTCACTATTCTCATAGTATTTGCATCTTCGGCTCCCAAACTCATCAGTTTAAAGGATTGATGTATTAACGTGGTAAATCGATTAAATTTAGATGAACCCGGTGCCATTTCATGAGATTCATCATTCACAATCCCTTATTTGGCACCCTTAGTCCATCTTTTCAAAATATAGGGAGATGGAATACCCGTAACCAATGATTTTTCACCCAACACTTTCAAGGTATAGCAACACAAGCACCATTTTAATTCAAATAATTTACAATCACAAGAAACTAAAGAGTTTGCAAGGTCAAATTTGACAACATATCCACTCCCATTTAACTTCCCCTTTAACTTGAGAGTAAAAAAATAAACCGATCCATCAAATGCTTCACTTGAAATACATTGAGAGACACTTTGCATGAATTCATCATTGAACCATTTAAAAATGGTACGGGTATACATTGAAGTAGCATGCATCAAGATGTCATTATCCAAAATCACCAATTTGGGATTCCCTCGACTACTGTAATCATCTTGAGTTTCAATTTCTCTCATGTGCTTCACTTGTTCTTCATAGTGGTGGATAAACTCTACAAGAGTCAATGTCTTTGACGACATATGTTGGAAGACATTATTGGTGCTCTCACTCCTTTGGCTGGATCTTATACCACATGTAAAAATGTCACGACCAAAAGGTGAACTCTATTTGTGTCTAATGTCGTATAATCTCCGAAGCCAAGTGCTATTTGTAGTACCCCACTCCTTTTCCATTTCCCTCCAAGTAAATTCAAATTCTTCCTCCGATGTACATCTATACATAAGCGCTAAGAAATATGTATTCTTAAAACCCGACTTATGGTAAAGATGTGGGATGTTTTGGTTGGCATTTTTTCTAATGTGCCAAGTCCATAAACGGTGTTGTGTATTCGGAAACACTATTCTAATGGCTTTTGCCATGGCTTGGTCTTGGTCAGTGAATATGGTTTTCGGAGCCTTATTTCCCATAAACTTCAAAAAAGCCTCAAATAACCATACAAATGATTATGTAGTCTCGTCCAACAAATATGCATAATTGAACAAAACATTCTTCCAATGGTGATTAATCCCAACAAATGGTGCACATATCATGTTATATTTGTTGGTACGATACGTTTTATCAAACACTAGCACATCACCAAATCAGTCATAATCAAATTTCGACATGCTATCTCTTCAAAATAAATTTGTCATTCTACCATCTTGATCTACTTGTACAGCACATGAAAACATTGGATTTTGCATTTGCATTAAATGAAAATGATTTAGAACACTTTGACAATCTCCCCCACTTATACCATCGGATCTTTTCGTTTGCAAATAATTTTGACAATCATGCAGGTTAAAACCCAAGTTTTTGCTTCCTCCTGCTTCATTTGCTAAAAGGTTAGACGTCGTAGTCCCCCCAATGCCGGTTTTACTCATATCAACTAAAACACTCTTGCAAGTATCAAACATGATTTTTCTACATCTAATCTATGCTTTTGATCATCTGGAATAAAAGCATGATTATGATCAGAAATATGCTTCACAGCTTCATAGACACCATTGTTAACCTTAAATTTGATACGAGCAGGACAGCCACATCTAACTTCATACCTCTCAAATTTCTTTTCTTGATCAGATGACTTGACATAATGCCCTTAACAATTGCACACAAAAGTCGGTCGAGTTAATTCTCCTTTACCAATTTTAAACATATTACCCTTTCTCACCTCAAATCCTCTACCGATTGCATAGGCCACATATTTATGGTATTCTTCAAGTTCATTTGGAAAAACCATTCCTCCTGCAAACTCATAATCTTTTTCCATATCATGCATTACATGTGGAAGATGGGAAGTTTCATGCTGCAACTAAAAGAACAAAAAGTTATCAACGTAATGGTTTAAGCAAAATAATTTCACATAGTATAAGCAAAGAAGTACCTCTGATTCAGCCATCCAATAAATTTGCATCCAAATTGATACCAAATTGAGATTAAAATGACACCAAAAGAGTCCTACCCCATAAGCTTGAAAGATAATTACAACAGGTTTAAGTTCAGTAATGACCCTACTTAACGAGAAATAGATGTATATCAATTGTTATGGATGTCCATACTCATGTGTATGCTCAAAAAACTATAATGTGGAGTTCATTATCAGAAAAGGCATCCAAAACTATAATGTAGAAACTGCGCACACACAATTCATATATGCAACACAGCTGAGCTTATTTTTTTCAAATGGAGGTTGTCATCCACGGAAAATTTTTGGACATAAGCAAGCCACTTCCATAAATGGAAAGTTGGAGATGACAATATCTGAAAAAACTGCCATCATGATAAAATAAGCATGAAGTGTGACATCGATTCGCAGGTGACATCGATTTAAGGCAAGGAGTTGAAATGTGATGCACTACCATTCATTCTAACGAGCTCAAACACTGAACAGCAAGTTACGCTTCATGCGATGTAGCACACCATTCATTCTGAAGCCACCAGATAAAGCACAACACACCCTTCATTCTGATGTATCGAGTTACGCTAGCACTACCCTATCCATTCGATCCATTCAGTCTAGCAACGTCAAAACCTCAAACACTCAACAGATTTACCTTAGGCATTTCTTCAAACACAGGATGTACATCGAACTAAGGGGCAAATATCGACCCATTCAGCACCAAAAAAGTACAAATGAATACCAGTTATTGGCAGTTCAGTCCATGTCGACTTCTTGGCAGGAATGTCGAGACATTACTTTGTACTAATAATAAGAACATGTTGATTTGACATCGAAATTTCTGGCAAATTCTCATGTCGGGTGTATTAGTTCGACCATGGAAATTTTCGGCTTGCCTTAAATGTATAAACTTGGTCTCCCTATCCTTTTTCCAAATTGAGAATCTTTACGCTATGGGTGCTCCAGGTAACATAAACAGCAAGAAGAAGGCGTTGATGTTATTAAAGAGGATTAGCTTTCCTCGACAAAGGGGTTGATGTACAGGGCAATAACAAATTCAGGTTTGGCACGAGAAAGAAATCAAATGGAGTACATGTGTACCTCTCTCGAGACTATGATGGAGGCGGGGGCGTGCGGTAACATGGTTCGTTGACTGTGGCAAGAATCACAGGGTGTCAAGGCGGAGGCAGAGGCCTTGGCTACGGCTAGGGCGATGTCGTTGGCTTCGGCTAGGGTAGAGGCGACGCCTACGGAGCAAGTTGAGGTGGAGGTAAAGGGTGTTGACGCCTAGGGCAGCGGCTAGGGCATTGGGCGACAGCGTCGGCGTCGACGTCGGAGGCTAGGGCAGAGGTGGAGGCTAGGGCGAAGGCTGAGGCAAGGCGTCGGCGTGAAGGAGGCAGACCTCACTCGTCGGAGGCAGCGGACCTCGCTCGTGGGAGGCGCTCGTGGGAGGCGACGGACCTCGCTCGTTAGAGGCGGCGTTGGCGTCGGCTAGGGCAGAGGTGATGCCTACAGACCAAGTCCAGGCAAAGGCAGAGGGCGTCAACGCTTAGGGTAGCGGCTACGGCGTTAGCGTTGGGCTTTGTCATCGGCGTCGACACCTAGGGCAGTAGCTAGGGCGTTGGGCGACGGCTAAGACGGAGGCATCGGCATCGGAGGCTAGGGTGGAGGCATCAGCGTCGGCACGACATGAGGGAGACAGAGTGCAGAGAGAGAAATGTCGAAGGCTAGGGCGGAGGTGGAGGCTAGGGTGTTGGCGTCGGCATGGTGTGAGGGAGACAGAGCGCAAAGAGAGAAGCGCAGATCTGGAAATTGGATGGAGAGCGCAAAGGAGAGAGAGAGAGAGAGAGAGAGAGAGAGAGAGAGAGAGAGAGAGAGAGAGAGAGAGAGTGTGTGTGGAGAGAGAGGGCGCTTGCCTTTTTTTAAAAAATTCTCAGCTCAGCTGTGCCGTGGAGCCTGACATGGTGGGTCCTCTCAGACACGTGTTGCGACCTCGGGACTGGGATTATTCCACGGTGGAATCACAAGAGGTACGCAATATTTTCTCGAAAAGCTAACTTTTTCTCGCGAGAAATCCTCTTCAATGATAGTGGAACTCACGTTCCAAGTCCAAACAGCATGTCTCATATCATCAAAAGTCAAAGATCAACATTGACTCATATATTCTGGTCCCCATCATAGCAGTTTTGTTTTTCATTTTTTTTAGCTAGCATCCTTGTAGCAATTGGCTTGGCTGTTCCAAAGAAGAAGATTAGCCAACAATAAGGGCGCGAATGATAACCATCCTGTTTCGTCCGTAACTAGTTTTTCCTGTCCCAAATGATTTTGGAATGTAAAACCCGTTTGGTAACGCAATTCTATTTTTCTATTTCGAAATAACTTTTTGTTTCAGAACTGATTCTGGACCAGAAATCAGAACCTAAAAAAAGTAAGTTTTCTGTTTCTGAACCAAAAATCAGAATCATTTCTAAAAGAACCCATTTCTCTCTTCAAAACACATCTCTTCCTAAATTTGGGCCCAGTCTATAGTCAGACCGGTTCGAACCTGTTCGGTCTGATTCATTCCCGGTGGGAAAATAAATAAAATTAGAAAATTCAGAAAAATCAGAAAAAAAAAAATTCATAAAATTCATAAAAAAAAATTAGAAAATCCGGAAAAGTCCTAAAAATCTCAATTTTTTTTTTCAGAAAATCCATAAAAATTGAAAAATTCCAGAAACATTAATAAAAATTTCCAGAAAATAAAAAAGTCAGATTTCAGGAAAATAGGAAATTTGGTGAATTTTTTCAAAAAAAATAAAAAGTCAAAAATTTCAAAACTTCACAGAATGACATAAAATACCTATAGCCACTCACTTTAAGTGAAATTTAAATTTTTTGAGGTGCCCAAAAAAATCAAAAAATAAAAAATTTCAAAACTTAACAGAATAGCTTAGAATACCTGTGGCCATCCACTTTGAGTGAAATTTAAATTTTTTTAGATGGCCAAAAAAATAAAACATTTCAAAACTTTAGAGAATGGCTAAGAATACCTATGGCCACCCATTTTGAGTGAAATTTAAATTTTTTGAGGTGTCCAAAAAAATTAAATTTAACTCAAAGTGGGTGGCCAAATGTATTCTAAGCCAATCTGTGAAGTTTTAAAATTTTTGATTTTTTGATTTTTTTTTGGGTACCTCAAAAAATTTGAATTTCACTCAAAGTGGTTGGCCAAAGGTATTATAAGCATTTCTGTGAATTTTTGAAATTTTTTATTTTTGATTTTTTTGGGCACCTCAAAAAATTTAAATTTCACTTAAAATGGGTGGCCAAAGGTATTCTAAGTCATTCTCTGACATTTTGAAATTTTTTATTTTTTCATTTTTTTAAAAAAAATTCAACAAATTTCCTATTTTCCCGAAATTTGACTTTTTTTTTATTTTTTGGTTTATGAATTTTTCTGGTAATTTTCAATTTTTATGGATTTTCTGAAATTTTTTTTGAGATTTTTAGGAATTTTCGAATTTTTGAATTTTTTTATTCCATTTCTAAAAAAATGGATTCCTATCCCGGGAAATATAATTTTTTGTTGTTATCAAACGGGTTTCTGTTTTAGAAAATAGAAATTTTATGCTATTATCAAACGGGTTTTTGTTCCAGAAATAGAAATTTTTTGTCATTATCAAACGGGTTTATTTTCTCAGAAACTTATCTTGGAAACAGAAATAGAAAAATCTATTTCTGTTTTAGGAATTGTTTCTGGAACATAATGGTTATCATTCGCGCCCTAAATGCTTTATGTGGGAAAGTACTATCAAACACGGAAGGGCTATTCAAGGAGAACTTTGTAATTGAGGGAGTATAAATCACGGGAACAAGATTTTTAGACCAAAAAAGAGAAAATAAAAAAGTAAGGAAAATGACATGAATGGTCTCTGAACTTTAATTCAATGTGCAATGTGATTCATGATCTTTCAATTTGTTCAATGTGGTCACTGAACTTTAGCCATTATGCAAAGTGGTCCTAAACTTTTATTTAACACGTACCAAAAGTTTAGGGACCACATTGAACAAAATAAAAATTCAGGACTATATTGTACATTAGGCTAAAATTCAGGGACCACATTAAACAAATTAAAAGTTTAGAGACTACATTGTACATTGGATTAAAGTTTATGGACCATTTGTGTCATTTTCCCAAAAAAATATATCACAAAAACAAGATGCGCCAATGTAGATCCACTCAAAAAAGGGTATTTCAATCTGTTCACCTAACGGCTGGGCAAATTAGTAACTTAAGGTACATAACTAGCATCACCCGAAGATATACGAAGATAGACACAAATGACATTGGTTCTAAGAAATTGACAGTATGGGCATGGCAGTAAATATTGTGAAAAAGAAATAAACGAAAGGCAAGGACTTAACATTGGAAGTGCACTCTCTTTATCTATTAATAGATTAGAGCAACATTGGAAGTGCGTTCTGGAAAATGTTTTCTAAAAAGCCACTATTAACACCTAAATTTTGACATCGCATTTAGCAAATTAATGCATAGAAATTTAAGGTTAATACTGAACCCCTAAACAAAAATAGTATGACTAAATTGCATAATATATAGACACTATGTGCATTTACAGTAATAGGATTTATTAGAACATATTTTCCTTTTTAATTATTATAAAAAAAAGCGGAATAGGGCCGAGCCAGAGCCAAGCCGGTCTGGTCCCCTATTTCTTCCTTCCCCCCGCCAGGCTTGCCCATCTTCCCTGGCCCAGCCCTCTCCTTTTCTCTCTTCCTCCCCTTTCTCTCCGTCCTTGATGCTCGCAAAGAGAACAGAGAAGGACCAAGGGGAGCAGAGCGTAGAGAGAGTAGGTGAGGAACGGGACAGGAGCAGTGTGACATTTTGAAATTCGACCCATTTTCGGGATTTATGAAATGATTATCTCATCGATGCACTTTCAGTTAAATCTCACTATGAATTGATCACTCATGAGATGACTAACCGTTAGGGAATGGCTAGTTAGGAATTTAGTACGCACGACCTAAGAACTCGACCCTGGATTGACACTTCGACCATAAGGATTGATGAGGGGATATTTTTGGCCATTATAGATCGATCCAAGGATGGTTATGGAATGCTTTGCCAATGTTATACAATGGGGTCGCGGGTGATTCCGTTTGGCCATTGTATGAATTACAAACATTCCTAAATCAAATTCTAATGATCGTGTCCTTCAGAGCTACTGATTGACCCTCGCAATTACACGACAACCGAGGTCACCATGGCTCAAGTAAACTTCAACGTGACTTGATATTGAATCAAGCACGGGTCGAATGCGCCTAACCCCTAAAAGCCGCCCGTTAGTTTGAGATACACGAAAGTGGCGTTTGATTGATTTTGACCATGTAATGGAATCCGAACTCAGGTATCGAACTTTCAAGGATATCAAAACTATTATATTGGACGTCGCCGCGTTAAGCTCGCGTAGTTAGCGGTTTGCTCAGAAATTCTCGGAAAAGTGACATTTGGCTTGGAATTTGGAAAAGACGTTTTTGCCCCCAGGTGTTCTAGAGTTTCTTTGTTGAGTGGAAGGGCATAATGGTCTTTATACCCTAGTGGCCGAAAATCCCCTCCTTGGACAGAATTACCCTTGCTTTATTGGTTATTTACTTAATGCCCTTCTAGAAACCTTTTTGCAAGATTTAATCTTGGCTTTGGATGGAACTTGGAGAGCAAGACTTGATCCTAGCCTTTAGATCTTTGCTTGGGTATCAAGAACACATCTCAACTCTTGATCTTGATTGAAGTTTCAGCCCTCTTTCTCTCTCTCTCCTTATTTTCTCTCTTGCTCTCTCTCTCTAAACCAAGAACACTCTCTTTCTCTCTCATTCGCTCTCACCTTGGCCGAAACACACCACCACCCACCACCACCCTCACGCCACCACCCTTGAGCCCTGTGGACCGCCGTGAGCCACCCCCAAGCCGCCGTTCACGCCCGAATCAGCCGCCATTCGCCGGATCGCCGTTTGGCCACCGCTGTTCGCCGGAAGTTTCGGATCTGGTCGTGACTTGCTGCTGCTGTTTGGGCTTGGTTTCTAGCTTAGATTAGAGGTAAGTAACTCCCTAAACCTTGATTAGGTTGATAGGTTACTAATGGATGGGGTTTAGGGGTTGTTTAGTGGATTTAGGGGTTAATTTGGGGGTTATTTGAGTGTGCTGATTTGGAAACTTTGTGTATAGCCGAATTTGATCATGTGGTTGATTTTGATGTTAAGATAAGTTGATCATGTGGCTTGATCTTGATCATGAGTTTAATGTTACTAGTTTTGCTTAATTTGATTAATTATGTTGATTAGTGATTTATTTAATTAAATTCGTGGGTTAATATTGTGGTAGCAATAATCATATGGTAATGGCTGATTTAGATGAATTAGTTTGATCATATGGCTGATTAGAGATTTGAAGTTGATCGTGTGGCTTTGATTGATAATCGCATGGTTAACTAGTTGATCATGTGGCCGATTAAGTGTCTAATGACGATCGTGTGGTTGATTAATTGTTTAATGCCAATAATATGGTTCATTAGTTTAATCGTGTGGTTGATTTGTTTAATCATGGCTGATTAGTTGACTATGGCTTGATCGTGAGGTTTGAATGATGATCATGTGGCTGGAATTGATGTTTCATGGTTGATCTTACACGTGATGAATGATCGTGTAGTATGAATGTTGATCGTGTGGTTAATTATGGTTATTATTGACTTAGCATGGCAAATCGCGATCATATATTGATATTTGTTATGGAAATGAGTGCGATTCATGACATGTTCGTTCGTAGAAAAAATGCACGTCATAAACACTCTGCATTGGCTAATTAAGAAAGATGAAAATTGGCAATGAGTGATTGTTTGTGTGCATGGCCATGATAAATTCTGTCTCAGACGAGTTCTAGACGATGCCCGGCGGGAGTTTGGATGTCGTCTGGTATCCGGTTCGACCGGGGGGGTTACTTGTTTCCCAGACATTGTCGATCGCGGTGGAGGCCGGATCGATGCTCCTTATTGGAATGCCGTTGGGTACCTGGCTTGCTAGAGGGGGGTTCGATCCCCAACGTTGCCGCGCCCAAAGTAGCGAGGCGATGCCCAGCTAGACCGGAAGACCGGCGGGGTTTCGGTGTGGCCCGAGGGGTCGTTAATAATCTGGACAACTTCGAATGTTTTGTGCATTATGGAATGCTTTGTGTTCAGAAGGACACGTGTGGATGCATTGCACTTGATTATGGGATGAAATCGTGAGGCACGGGATGGGACGGGCCAAAGCGGTTTCACCTTATAATCGAGACTTGTGTGAATGATTGGAACATGTCTGGATTATTATTATTGTTATGTATATTGATGTCATGCCATGATTGTTATGCATTTTGAGATCGTGTGATATGGTGTTATCGTTGGGTGTCCGTTAGAACGTTTGTTATGAGTTGGGCGCTGGTTGTGCCAAGGAAGGTTATTGTTATTGATTTGCCGTGTTAGTTAGGATTGCATGATTAGGGTGTTCCGGGGTTTAGGTAGTTTACTTATTGAGATTTATTCTCATTGTTGCAATTAAACCTTTCAGACCCTCAACCTTGACTATGACTGATCCTCCGCAACGTTTTGGGGTACCTATGGATACGAAACATTGGTTGACGGAGTACCCGGCAGGTGGTGATAGAGAGTATATTAGGCATGCTAGTACAGTTTGGATCGATGAGGGTGATAAGTTGTGGAAACCTCACACCTATATGGCGTGGTTCTTGAGAGAAGGAGATCAGACCTTTGGTCCTCTCCATGGGTTTGACATCCCCCCTGACGACGGATTAGGAGAGTGGGATCTCATGGAGATTGCTCCCCTTGACGGAGCTGTTGCTAATCCAGATTCTGAACCAGAGGTTTCGGAACCCGAGACGGTGTCCATGGAGACAGATCCTGAACCGGAGTCTTTGCCATCAGGTTCTTTTAGTGAGATGTCTGACCCAGCCTAGCCGGGGTCACCGCCAGGAAACTGTGGGGGTTTTTGATAGCGTGAGAAACCCTGTCTTTTTGGGACTCCTCTTTTGAGTACAATAGTGAAGCAGATCGACCACCTGATCCCTTTTTTAGTACGAGTGGTCTGGGTTGTGGCCTTTAGGAAGGCTTGTATATGTTACCCTTGTAAGCGTCGTTATGTTTATAAAGTGGTTCGTTGTTCTGTTTCATTTGTCTCTTTACTATCCCGTTTAAATGAATGTTGAATTGAGTGTTCGAGTTGCTTCCGCATGTGTTAGTTCGTTTGTATCGGGTCGGCAACTAGTCCTGGGACGTCACATACTTAACGACCAAGCGGGATATTGCTAGCTCGTAGGATGCGGGGCATGACAAGCAGCTCCGTCCAGACATTTCCGATCGACCGCAAGTCCATCTGCCCTAGTCAAAGGTATAGAGCAGGTAGAATAGTTGACTAGCTAAAAGGAAGAGAGAGAGAGAGAGAGAGAGAGAGAGAGAGAGAGAGAGAGAGAGAGAGAGAGAGGTGGGGATTGAGAGCGATTGAGTGTTCTTTGGAAGTGACTGCGCTTGAGCCCTGGCTACCTACCCCGCCAATGCTCCCATTTTCCTGCATCGAGTACAAGGTGAGTCTCGCTGTTGTTTTTTTGTTCCATTTTCTTCGGGTTAGGTTGTTGTCATGAGGATCCCGGCTTGGAGATGTGCGAGGTGACCGAACATAGTCCGATCTAACGAGCTAGCCCTCCATTCACCGTCGCCGAGCCTGGTAAGGAGCTTATTGCCCTGTTTTCCCCTTTGTATTTTTTGCTTTGTTTTAGCCCTATTTCGGGCACGCCGGACTAGGATTCATCGTCGTCCGGCTCACATGAATTCCGTTCCCGTTGGTCTTGTGTTTTGTCGTTGTCAATTTTGACTTTTTTTTGTTGAGAGTACCGGCTCGAGCTCGAGTCTCGGTTGGGTCGGAAACCTCATGATTCATGAGCGCACTCCACCCGTTTGATGAAATGTTTAAGTGAGATCTAGTTTTTGTCCTCCCATTTTTTTACCAAAATCGTGTGTCCTTGAGTTGTTTCGTTCTGTTGAGACGGTGTTGTTGTGATTGCCATTTTCGGGCATTGGTTGTTTGACCGTTTTTCGATGCACTCTGCCGCCTCCCCCACTGTTTTTGTGGTCGGCTGAGAGAGGGTGTCTTTCACTAGCGATGTCGATGCCGCTAAGGAATGATGGCCTAGGCGGCGGTGTCATCTTCAGCGTGGCTGAGTTGAGGTCAGGCATAGGGTCAAGGGTGGCCGAGCATGGCCGAATCGAGGCTCGACCAAGTTTTGGGTGTGAAGAGGCCGAGCCGAGCTTCATCGACGGCGAAGACTAGTTAGGTAGAGGTCGAGCCCACGGCCTAGGCAGGTCGAGGCAACACTAGGGTGTGTGTGTGGCTAGGTCGAGAGGAGCAGCACCACTCGTTTTGGTCGTCTCCATCCGGGGCCGCGAGGAACGAGAGTTCTGGGAGCAGGGTCTGCATGTCGGGCCCGGCTCGAGCTTGGCTCATAGGTCTGGCCGACCCGAACCCCTTTAGTTTTTGGTGGGCCAGCCTAGTTTGGGTTGGTCCAGTTTTGGCTTTGGGCCGATTTAGTACAATATTAGATTAGGGCTTGTTTAGTTTGGGCTAGGCTGGTGCTTTTTAGTATTTTTTTAGGCTTGCTGGACTGGTGCGATGGACCCAGGTTGGCACACCCGAATCGATCCCGACCATGGTCGGATGAGGAGATCCGACCCTGGTCCGTGTATTATAATATTGAAAAATATTTTATAATTAAATTTTTAAATATATATTTTAAAAAAAAAATTGAAAACTAAAAATAAAGGAATTGGGCTAATGTGACATTCCGAATTTCGGCCCATTTTTGGGATTTATAAAACGCGTAATTTGTCAGTGTGCTTATAGTAAAATCTCGCCCGGGAACTGATCACTCCCGATGATCATTTTAAATTAGAGATTTCGCTAGAATCGCACTCGATCAAATTTGGCCGTTATTTAGACCCTGAACTTGGCAGTCGATTTTCGGGAGTTTCGGGACGAAATAAATTGGACGGTGTCAATATTATCGTAGCCAGCGTTGAGATTGTCAGGAACAATGGAAAAATAGGAGTTTTTGACCGGGTGCGAATTTGGACTAGTAGACCTCCCTCGCTATAGTTTGATTTAATTAATTCGGCCTTTGTCCCTTTTTATATGCGAGGCTTATTTTGGACCGGTAGATCGCTTTCGGTTTTGAATTTGGGTCATCGGATTGCATTTAATATTTGAATCGTGACCGTTAAATCGATATTTAGTTTGAACCGTGTCCGTTGATTCGCGCTCGAGGATAAATATTAACTTTTTCTCTCTTTCTCTCTCCTCTCTCCTCTGCCGCGCCGCCCGTCCCCTCCCCCGCGCACGTTTCTCTCTCTCTCTCTCTCTCTCTCTCCTCTTTCTTTCTTTCTTCCGCCGCACGCCTCCCCTCGCATGAGTCCCGTCCACGCCCACTCCCTGCGTACCAACCCCTTTCCCCCTTCCGACACTCTCTCTCTCTCCTCTCTCTCCTCTTCCTTTCTCTTCTTCTTTCTCTTCTTCTTCTTCTTCTTCTTCCTTTTCGGCCCGACTGTCTTCGTCCGTCTCGGTTCGCTTCGCCGACCGCCGCCGAGCCCGCTGGGTCGCTGGGCCGTGCCGCCCTCGCCACCGTCGCCCCGCAAGCTCCGCCGCCGTCGCGCCGTTCGCTGCCGCGCCCGATCGCCCTCGCCGGCTTGCCCGCGAGGTGTGCTGCAGCTAGCCAGCTAGCCGAGCTTGCCGCCGCTACTGTCACCCCGCGCGCCGCCTCAGCCGCTCGGCGGCCGCCCGGCCCACCGCTCCGCCCCGTCGACGCCGCGAGACCGGCCCGCCAACCCCTTGCTTCTCCCTCCCCCGGTCTCCCCTGCCTGGGTTCCCGCCCGAGCCGAGCGCCGCGCCGTCGCTCCGCGTGCAACTAGCCGACTGTCGCCGCCGCCGCACGCACGCCGCCGCGCACGCCGTCGCGCCGCTGTCACCGCCGCCGGGCCGGGTCGCCCGACTAGCCGGGCCTAGCCCCGCCGGCCGCCAGCTCGGACCTTGACCAAGCCGCGTGCCCACACCCGCGCCCGTTGCCCACGCCCGTGCCCGTGCCCGCGGCCGTGCCCGTGCCCGTGCCCGCCGCCGCGCCCGTTGCCCGCGCCTCGTGCCCGTGCCCGCCGCCGCGCCCGTGCCCGCGCCCGTTGCCGCGCCCGTGCCCGTGCCCGCTGCCGCGCCGCGCCCGTGCCCGGCCGTGCCGTGCCCGTGCCCGTGCCGCGCCTTGTGCTCGTGGCCGAGGGCTGTGCCCATGGCCGAGCGCCATGGCCGAGCCCCGCGCCCGTCGCGCCCTTGCCCGTGCCGAGTGAGACACTGTTCACCCGGGCCATTTTAGGCCCGAGCTGATTTTCTCCGGGCCAAAACCAAGTAAGTGACTTCCTAAACCCTACCTAGTACTTTGGGTATTTTTAGACTTGTTTAGGATGTGTTTAGTACCGACTTAGGACTTTAATTATGCGTGGGCTAATTAGGACCGATTGTGCTTAATTGGTGAATTATTGTGGCGATAATTGTGCGGCTAATTTAGTGATTGATCGAGATAAATATGCCCGATCGAATTGTCGTGGCGTTGTGGGTGAATTGGATTAATTGAATGTGCCGACATGAATGTCGGGTCAGTGGACCGATGTGGGGAGCATGAATTGAGTTGACTGATGTGGCGTGCGAGATTGACATTAGTGAAAGGGTGGTGATTGAAATTGATTTATATGACTAAGAGCATGGTGAATTTTGTATTATGGTGCATGTGCATGAGAAAAGCCCGGATCGATCGGAGGGCTGCCAACCTGAGGGGTGTTGACCCGGGTTGTGAGAAAGGACCTGTGGGGTGTTGACCCGGGTCGTGTGAAAGTTTGTTTTTGAAATGTCCTGTGGGGTGTTGACCCGGGACAGAGCCCGGATTGATCGGAGGGCCGACACAGTGAGGGTGTTGACCTCGGTCGTGTGAAAGTAAGAAAGGTCCCGTAGGGTGTTGACCTGGGACGAGCCCGGATTGATCGGAGGGCGGACTGGCAGGTGTTGACCCGGGTCATGTGAAAGCTTGTTTTTGAAAGGTCCTGTGGGGTGTTGACCCGGGACAGAGCCCGGATTGATCGGAGGGCTGACCTGTGGGGTGTTGACCCGGGTCGTGTGAAAGTTGGATGGATGCGCATGTGAAATGTGTTTGGGTTGAATTGGATGAACGTACGTGTGTATAGCGCTCAAATGATTTTGATGTGTCATTGACTATTATTGCATTATTACGATTTGACTAATGTGCAGCGTGGCCATGTGGTTGGATGGAGAGGTAAGTCCATTTATGTGAATTATATATATGTAATCGGGTAGATTGCATGTACGACTTGTCTGGGTACGCATTGGCCTATGTGGGGTATAGGGGGTTGCTTATTGAGACTCGTTCTCACGGTTATTATATAACCATTTTCAGATCTGCGACCGTGATTGATTGGAGACGACACCAGGGTATCTCGGGGATGGAGGACGGGTCAAGTTACCCCATATTTTGTGTGCCCCTCTTTTGTATAGCGAAGTAGGATACCCCACCACTATTCCCTTTTGATGTTGTGTATTTGGAATTATTGTTTTGTGCTATCCCTTTGTCATATTTTATTGTCTGGGTTGTTTTAATTTCGCTTCCGCTTGCCTTTATCGTTGGGTGTTTCGTTTGGGTCGGCGACGCGTCCTGGGACGTCGCGTTCAATGATTGACCATCGAGGGGTGTCGCGAGCCCGTTGGGGTTCGGGGCGTGACATCCCTGTTGATTTGGTATCAGAGCAAGGTCAGCTTGATCCAAGTGGTCGAAGCCTGGAGTGATAAGGAGCGATGACTTTGGGGTAGCCAGTTAGGGAGACTCGTGTGCCATGCGTACCCCAGACCGTGTGATTATGATTGCTGAGCGATTATATGCAATGATATGTGAAATGAAAAGGCGTCGGGACTTGAGGTAAGTGCGTGAAACCCGTTGGTTGTGATTGAGTGATGTTGGTGACTTGTCGCCTGCTTTGTGAATTGTGGTTGTGATTTGGTGTCATGGATGATTGGTCGCCCGCTAAGTGAATTGTTGTTGTGATTCACCGCTCAGGGCTTAGACTAGTATAGTTGGCCTAGGTCTCTAATTCCTGGATGGAATTTAGCAGGTGAGCATTTGTGAGAATCGGTAAGATGAGCAGTCGAGGTCGAGGTAGAGGTCGAGGTCGAGGTCGAGGTCGCGTAGCCCCGTTAGCTGGAGTTATGGAGGATCCTAGGGTGGATGAAATCTGGAGGGCGCTCGAGGAAGCAGGAATACTATCGAATAGACAGACGAGGGAAAGAAGTGCTACTGGCTGCACTGCCAATGAGATTATTGGGAATAATGGAGGTCGGGGGAATAATGTGGTTGGTGGAAATCCTGATCCAGTGCGAGTAAATGCAATCAGGCCAATGTCCAAACTGGTCGAACAATTTCTGAGGTTGAAACCCCCAAAGTTTGATGGGAGAGGCGACCCCGAGGCTGCACCAAGATGGGTTGAAGAGCTACAGAAAGCTTTTGAGGTGCTGGGGTGTACTGAGGAAGAGAAGGTAACGCTAGCAGTCTACCAGCTTCAGAATAATGCAAGTGATTGGTGGAGGGCCACCAGAGGTCAAGTATTCCCCGCTGGTGCTGCCCCGAATTGGACTGTTTTTACCGAGACCTTCAATGGTAAGTATTTCTCGGAAAGTGCCCGAGAGCAGAAATTAGCAGAATTTATGGGGCTCCGCCAAGGTCAGAGATCGGTAGATCAGTATGAGGCCGAGTTCGCCAGACTGTCCAAATTTGCCCCAAGGATGGTGGAGGACCCGATGGACAAAGCGAGGAGGTTCCGGGATGGGCTGAAGCCGGACCTTCGCAGTCAGATGATTTCGTTGAACTTAAGGGGCTACAATGAGATATATGAAAGGGCTCAGGCAATTGAGCGAGATCAAACGGATCGGGCTGCCGCTTCTGGATCACGGTATGCCCTGGCTAGGGACGACCGTCAATTTGGGAAAAGACCCATGGCAGAAAATAGTCGCTTTGTCCCTCCCGTTCGGAGGAATATCTAAAGCCAAACTGCTACTGTAACGCCCGGTAGGCTATGTGGAGGAAGACACGGGAATGGACCTTGTCCAAACAGGGCGGATCGTGTTTCGGATGTGGCGGAATGGGCCATCGGTTTAGGAAATGCCCCAACAATGCAGTGCCGGGTCGCCCGCACTACCGCCACCGCCGCCCGGAATGGAAATCAATTTGGAGTCGTTCACCAATCAATCAGTTAGCCGCCGATACAACCGTGGCAACCACGAGTAGGACATCAAGCGGGAGCTGCTCCACCGAATAATTAGAATTGACTACGGGCGTAAGGAAAAGTGTAAGTTGTGGTTGGGAAGGAAGCGGAGGACCTGTCTTAGTGGTTTAAGTACGATATGTAAGGATATTAGGTGTATTAGAAGTGCTTTTTGGAAATTTTAGATTCGAATGGTCATGGAAGATGTGTAATTACTCATGGTAAATTGACGCAATCAGTTTTTGTATTTTGGAATTACTGATAATATCCTTTGACAAAAATTTGGATGAATGAGTTATCGCTTGGAAATTTCAGATTTTGTAAAGAACAGGAGCGATTGTTTTTTGGAGACCGTTGGATTGAAATTGGATGGATTGAGTTTTGTCATTGAGGTGTAGAAAGATAACTATATTATGATTAACTCGTTGGTTAAGGAGCCAAGACTATAGGACATAGCCATGGTGTGCAATTTCCCGATGTCTTTCCTTAGGAATTGCCGGGATTGCCCCCTGATAGAGAAGTGGGGTTGTGATTGAGTTAGCCCTAGAGACGGAACCGATCTCGAAAGCTCCTTATAAGATGTCGCTGTCAGAATTGAAGGAATTAAAGGTTTAAATACAAGAGTTATTGGATAAAGGTTTCATTCGTCCGGATGCGTCTCCATGGGGAAACGCCAGTATTATTCGTGAGGAAGAAGGATGGGTCGTTGAGGTTGTGCATTGATTATAGACAGCTGAATCAGGCGACCATTAAGAATAAGTACCCGTTGCCAAGGATAGATGACCTATTTGATCAGTTACAGGAGGCGTCGATATTTTCAAAGATCGACTTGAGGACCGGCTATCCCCAATTGAGAATTAAGGAAGAGGGTGTGCCAGAGACGGTATTCAGGACGAGGAATGGGCACTGTGAGTACGGTGATGCCGTTTGGATTCACTAACGCCCCTACTGCCTTTATGGATTTAATGAATCGGGTGTTCAAGGAATTTCTGGATCAATTGGTAATTGTGTTTATAGATGATATCTGGGTATACTCGAAGAGTCTCGCTGAGCATGAGTTACATTTGGAATAGAGTTCTACGGACCCTAAGGGAACACGCACTCTACGCTAAGTTCAGCAAGTGCGAATTTTGGCTCCATCGAGTGGCGTTCTTAGGACATGTGATATCCGGAGAAGGAATTGCAGTGGACCTGACAAAGATTGAGGCCGTCACGAATTTGGCTGAGGCCGACAACCGTAACCGAGGTTCGGAGTTTCTTGGGTCTAGCGGGTTATTACCGACGTTTCGTGGAAAGGTTTTCGACATTGGCAATGCCGCTGACGCGGTTACTAAAGAAGGAAGCGTAGTTTGAATGGACGGATAAGTGCGAAAGGAATTTTCATGAGTCAAAGCAGAGGTTGATGACCGCGCCGGTATTGACGGTCCCGTCAGGTCTGGAAGGATATGAAATATAGAGTGACGCATCGCTAAGAGGACCCGGATACGTGATGACACCACGTGGAAGAGTGGTGGCATACGCATCGCGACAATTAAGATCGCATGAGCAGAATCATTCGAAGCATGATTTGGAATTAGCCGCGATTACCTTCGCTCTTAAGATTTGGAGGCATTACCTGTGTGGGGGAGAAATTTCAAAATTATACGGATCATCAGAGTTTAAGGTACTTGTTTTCCTAAAAGGAATTAAATATGAGACAGCACAATTGGATGGAACTCCTTAAGAACTATGACTGTGAGATTATGTATCATCCCGGAAAAGCTACTAAAGTAGCGGATGCACTGAGCCGGAAATCGAGCATTGCGCATATGATGGTTAAGGAGTGGACTCTGTTGGACGGAATTCGGGATTCGAAATTTAAGTTTGAGGTGAGTCGGGTCTCAAGTCTACTTGCCGCGTTAAGGATTGAGCCGGAAATTCAGACTAGGATCAAGGCCTTACAATCAACGGACCCAAAGATTCAAAAGATTCTGAGTATGGATGTCACAAAAAGGAAATCAGACTTTCAGGTATCCGAGGATGGGATACTGAAGTTCCGTGGACGGTTGTGTGTACCCTGTGATGCAGAGCTTAAGGAGGAGATTTTGTCAAAAGCTTACCGTAGTAATTACAGTATTCACCGAGGTAGTACGAAAATGTATCAAAACTTATGACAACATTATTGGTGGAACGGCATGAAAGTAGATGTAGCCAACACGTGGCAAAGTGTTTAACATGTCAGCAAGTGAAAGCGCAACACTGTAAGCCGGGTGGAATGTTGCAACCATTAGAAACCCCTGAAGGGAAGTGGGAACACATCATGATGGACTTTGTAATGGAATTACTAAGGAGTCAGAGGGGTCATGATTCGATTTGGGTAGTAGTCGACCAATTGACAAAGTCTGTACATTTTATGCCAGTGCGAAAGGACTTCGCCTTAGAAAGGTATGCCGATATATACGTGCGACAATTAGTTCGTCTACATGGAATGCCAGTGACGATCACCTCGGACCGTGATCCCAAGTTTACTGCCGCTTTTTGGAAAAGTCTTCACACGGCATTAGGAACAAAGTTACATTTTAGCACGGCCTATCATTTGTAAACAGATGGCCAGTCTGAGAGGACGATTCAGACTTTGGAAGATATGCTGCGGGCATATGTATTGGATTTTAGGGGCAGTTGGGAAGAACAGTTGCCTTTGGTTGAGTTTGCCTATAACAATAGCTATCAGCAGAGTATCAGAATGGCACTGTTTGAAGCGATGTATGGCAGAGCTTGTAGAACGTCGATTTGTTGGGATGAAGTGGGTGAGAAGAGTATCACGGGTCCCGAGTTGGCTCAGCAGTCAGTTGAAATGGTCAAGGTGATTTAGGAGCACCACAGAACCGAAGGTGCGACATGGGAAGGCGAAGAGTTGATGCGACACTAGTACCCCAATTTATTTGGATAGTTGGGTTGGATTGTAAATTTCGAGGATGAAATTTTTGTAAGGGGGGACGAGTTGTGACATTCCGAATTTCGGCCCATTTTTGGGATTTATAAAACGCGTAATTTGTCAGTGTGCTTATAGTAAAATCTCGCCCGGGAACTGATCACTCCCGATGATCATTTTAAATTAGAGATTTCGCTAGAATCGCACTCGATCAAATTTGGCCGTTATTTAGACCCTGAACTTGGCAGTCGATTTTCGGGAGTTTCGGGACGAAATAAATTGGACGGTGTCAATATTATCGTAGCCAGCGTTGAGATTGTCAGGAACAATGGAAAAATAGGAGTTTTTGACCGGGTGCGAATTTGGACTAGTAGACCTCCCTCGCTATAGTTTGATTTAATTAATTCGGCCTTTGTCCCTTTTTATATGCGAGGCTTATTTTGGACCGGTAGATCGCTTTCGGTTTTGAATTTGGGTCATCGGATTGCATTTAATATTTGAATCGTGACCGTTAAATCGATATTTAGTTTGAACCGTGTCCGTTGATTCGCGCTCGAGGATAAATATTAACTTTTCTCTCTTTCTCTCTCCTCTCTCCTCTCGCCGCGCCGCCCGTCCCCTCCCCGCGCACGTTTCTCTCTCTCTCTCTCTCTCTCTCTCTCCTTTCTTTTTTCTTCCGGCCGCACGTCTCCTCCGCATGAGTCCCGTCCACGCCCTCTCCCAGACCAACCCCTTTCCCCTTCGACACTCTCTCTCTCTCTCTCTCCTCTTCCTTTCTCTTCTTCTTCTCTTCTTCTTCTTCTTCTTCTTCTTCTTTTCGCCCGATTGTCTTCGTCCGTTCCGGTTCGCTCGCCGACCGCCGCTCGAGCCCGCCGTCGCGTCGTGCCGCCTCGCCACCGTCGCCCGCAAGCCCGCCGCCGTCGCGCGTCGCTTCGGCCCGCGCCCGATCGCCTCGCCGGCTGTGCTCGCGAGGTGGGTGGCGCCAGCAGACAAGAGCGAGCTTGCCGCCGCTACTGTCACCCCGCGCGCCCGCCTCGCCTCGCGGCGCTCGCCGCCCGCCCACCGCCTCCGCCCCGTCGACGCCGCGAGACCAGCCGCCAACCCCTTGCTTCTCCCCTCCCCCGGCTCTCCTCCCCCGTCGGGCCTCGCCCGAGCCGAGCTGGGCCTCGCCCGCTCCGCCGTGCAACTAGCCGACGTCGCCGCTCGCCGCGCACGCCGCCGCCACGCCTCGGCCGTCGCCGCCGCTGTCACCGCCGCTGCCGGGTCGCCGCCCGACTAGCCAGCCAGCTAGCCCCCGGCGGCCAGCTCGGACCTTGACTCAAGCCGCGTGCCCACACCCGCGCCCGTTGCCCACGCCCGTGCCCGTGCCCGCCGCCGTGCCCGTGCCCGTGCCCGCCGCCGCGCCCGTTGCCGCGCCCGTGCCCGTGCTCCGCCGCCGCGCCCGTGCCCGCGCCCGTTGCCCGCGCCCGTGCCCGTGCCCGCTGCCGCGCCCGCGCCCGTGCCCGCTGCCGTGCCCGTGCCCGTGCCGCGCCTTGTGCTCGTGGCCGAGGCGCGCCCATGGCCGAGCGCCATGGCCGAGCCCCGCGCCCGTCGCGCCCTTGCCCGTGCCGAGTGAGACACTTGTTCACCGGGCCATTTTAGGCCCGAGCTGATTTTCTCCGGGCCAAAACCAAGTAAGTGACTTCCTAAACCCTACCTAGTACTTTGGGTATTTTTAGACTTGTTTAGGATGTGTTTAGTACCAGCTTAGGACTTTAATTATGCGTGGGCTAATTAGACTGATTGTGCTTAATTGGTGAATTATTGTGGCGATAATTGTGCGGCTAATTTAGTGATTGATCGAGATAAATATGCCCGACTGAATTGTCGTGGCGCTTGTGGGGTGAATTGGATTAATTGAATGTGCCGACATGAATGTCGGGTCGGTGGACCGATGTGGGGAGCATGAATTGAGTTGGACTGATGTGGCGTGCGAGATTGACATTAGTGAAAGGGTGGTGATTGAAATTGATTTATATGACTAAGAGCATGGTGAATTTTGTATTATGGTGCATGTGCATGAGAAAAGCCCGGATCGATCGGAGGCGCTAACCCGAGGGGTGTTGACCGGGTTGTGAGAAAGGACCGGGGGTGTTGGATCTGGGTCGTGTGAAAGTTTGTTTTTGAAATGTCACAGTGTCGGGGTGTTGACCGGGACGAGCCCGGATTGATCGGAGGGCGACGTGGGGTGTTGACCCGGGTCGTGTGAAAGTAAGAAAGGTCCGTGGGGTGTTGACCGGGACAGAGCCCGGATTGATCGGAGGGCGACACAGGGGTGTTGACCCGGGTCATGTGAAAGCTTGTTTTTGAAAGGTCGTGGGGTGTTGACCGGGACGAGCCCGGATTGATCGGAGGGCTGACGTAGGGGTGTTGACCCGGGTCGTGTGAAAGTTGGATGGATGCGCATGTGAAATGTGTTTGGGTTGAATTGGATGAACGTACGTGTGTATAGCGCTCAAATGATTTTGATGTGTCATTGACTATTATTGCATTATTACGATTTGACTAATGTGCAGCGTGGCCATGTGGTTGGATGGAGAGGTAAGTCCATTTATGTGAATTATATATATGTAATCGGGTAGATTGCATGTATGACTTGTCTGGGTACGCATTGGCCTATGTGGGGTATAGGGGGTTGCTTATTGAGACTCGTTCTCACGGTTATTATATAACCATTTTCAGATCTGCATGACCGTGATTGATTGGAGACGACTCCAGGGTATCTCGGGGATGGAGGACGGGTCAAGTTACCCCATATTTTGTGTGCCCCTCTTTGTATAGCGAAGTAGGATACCCCACCACTATTCCCTTTTGATGTTGTGTATTTGGAATTATTGTTTTGTGCTATCCCTTTGTCATATTTTATTGTCTCGGGTTGTTTTAATTTCGCTTCCGCTTGCCTTTATCGTTGGGTGTTTCGTTTGGGTCGGCGACGCGTCCTGGGACGTCGCGTTCAATGATTGACCATCGAGGGGTGTCGCGAGCCCGTTGGGGTTCGGGGCGTGACAGCTAAGGAATTGCCTTTTTTGGCCTTTTAATATGATTAGTGCCATGCTTGATTGCACATCGTTTGGTTCGCATGTTTTGAATTGCTTGTTTAATTCAATTTTGCATGTGGACGTTTAGAGGCATGTTTGGTTGTTGTTTATGTACTTTCGAGTATTGATTGTTGTTTCCTTAACCTGGTTAGGATTAAAACCCTGGGATTCACAATTGATGAAAAGATTGCATGAACACTTTAGGTGGTGTTTGAACAGGGTTAGATATTGAAAGAGCACAAGTTGGGTAATCAGTGTAATCAAGTCCCCGAACTCATTGAATCTCTGGTTCGTAAGAATAATGTAATACTTTCGTTACCTTACTTGGATATCTAATCGACCTATAAAAAACTAATTAGTGGCGATTTCTATATAAAATTGATTTGCATGTTAATAACTTGAACTTAAGTCGCGAATTGATATGGGCTTGAGAGAGCTCAAGTTAGGTTTAAACTTAGTAATTCATTAGCCAAACCCCTAAGTGGCGAGACCTGTTCAAGAAGGTTGCGACAACCATTTTCTAGGAATATGCAATTTTCCAGTGTTCAACTCAAATATGAATAAAACATAGAAAATATTTTTCGTCATTTGGTATAGAAAATCTAATTTCATTTTCCTTCATGACTACTTTTAATAATTTTTTATTTTTATCAATTTTTTAATTTTCTTTTTCTTTTTTTTTGCCTTCTTCAACCACAAGCGAGCTCGAGCCTCGCCACAAGCTGGCGAAGCTCGAGCTCACCAGATTCTGGCGAGGTTGCCAAACGTTGGCAAGGCTTTGGCGAACTAGGGTGAGCTTGAGCTCGTTGGATCATGCCACAGGCCGGCGACCTCGAGCCTCGCCTGTGACCGATTGCCGACTAGAAGAAAAAAGGAAAAAGAAAGAAAAAGGAAAAAATTTAAAAACTTGATTTTTAACAAAATAAAAATGGAAATAAAAAATAAAGATATAAATTTAGTTATATTGTATTATAAAATAGATAAATTAATCAGGAAACTTTGTTTTGTCATACTCTATATCAATCTTCTTTAAAAGAAACTCTTTTGTGCTATCATAAAGGCAATTTTTTAGATTTTTTCTTAAT
Source organism: Syzygium oleosum (assembly GCF_021117445.2). NCBI lineage: Eukaryota > Viridiplantae > Streptophyta > Magnoliopsida > Myrtales > Myrtaceae > Syzygium > Syzygium oleosum. The sequence continues at coordinate 60,454 of NW_026607494.1, forward strand.
TGATAGAGATATTAAAATTGAAAAATTAAGAAAAGCCAAATAGATGTTTACATGGCACAAAATACTCTCGTTAAGCAAATAGATGTTTCTAGACAATAAATGATATGCACAACAAATCTCTTATATTGGTAAAAATGCAAAAAGAGTAAATGGTAGATGAGTTTTTTTTTTTTCGTGAAAGGGAGAAGAGTTTGCAGAGCAAGTTATAGTGGTTCGGCCTTTCCAGTCGACCTACTCCACTCTCCCATTTCTAATAACCCAATAATAAGGCTAGAATTCACTAATGCAAGCCTTGAAGTCTTTGACAGTGTTTACAGATGAAGTTGGCGCACACACTTTAGTCACATTCAAGGTACTCTTTTGACAATGATTACGCCAAAGCTCTCTCAAGGTATACATTGAAGGTATGTTTGGGAGAGCATTTGGGAAAAGCATTTGCATAAATGTAAAATACTTTAGACCAAAAGGTTTTCACGAAATGCAAATAGCGTTTGGTGAGCACTTTTCTACAAACTCTCACATCGAATCTAAAAAGTAATTTTTAAAATATAAATTGAGAAAGAGAGAGAGAGAGAGGCGCCTCAAGCCCGTAGCTCAAGCGACCCTCACTTGAGGTCAAGCCACCAGTGCGCCACGCTAAGGTTGTGTGACCTCAAGTAGCCTAAGTGTGAGGTTGCTCGACCTTAGGCGAGGTTTGTTGACACCAGATTTGGCTCACCAGTGATCAAATTTGGGTTCGCCGGCGATGTCGCGTGATGCATGCACAATAAAGTTGGTGAGAGCAAAACTGGAATTTAGTTAGCTTAGTAAGAGCAAAGCTAAAAGAAAAAATATATTCATTTAGCATTCCAGAAATGCTCAAAGCCAAAACTGGGTGGGATTTGCATTGAACTAAGGACATTTGGAAATGCTAGTTTTGGCTCAGGCTTTTCCATGTTGCAACTTTGTCCATAGTTCAAAAAAACTTTCTGCAGCTAATGAATGGTCTTTACACAAAATAGATTAATTTGTCTCTCCTTTAGCCCGACAGTCTCTCTACTTAGCCAACATAGCAAAAATTATTCGAACTGCTCCTGAACGTCTCTCTATAGATTCCAATGGCTGAAATTGGCTCCAAAGCACAAATTTGAATTTGAATCAAATCAATTAAAAATTAGACTTTGTTTCTAGGTTAGTGGATTATCATCCACTTCGTCTGTAGCGTGAACTTCCTCTACAATGCGGTCCATCTAGATTTGGCAAGTTCACTCTATCCTAATCTGTTCACATTTGCAATTAGGTCCTTCCAAGCATTTTAAGGTAGTAATGTTATCCAAGTTCTACTCCATCTAGTTGAGAACCTCGATGATTCCACGTGCCTTGCTTGTTCACCAAAATCCAAAAGTCCTTCAAACTCTTAACACTTTTTAGTCGGTATCTTGTTCTCTCCATTTGTAGAATAAGGAAGTTCTGCACTAGCACAAATGTCATTTTAGCATTATCTGCGTATGAAATGATGATTGTAGAGGATATTGCGCCTACACACTCAAATACACATACTAGCTCATAGAAAATATTTTGTCATCTTCAAAATATATAGAGAGTTTCCTCCAACAATTTCCTCCTTTTTGATAATATGACAAAACATTTATTTAACTTTCCAATATGCAAATGTGTTCACATGCATGAAGATTTTGGAAATATTTTTCGGACATGTAACGCAAAAGTTTTTGCCTTTGTACCAAAGTGATGTATAAGATTCAGATCGGAGCACTTGGCATGTATAACACGTTTCGCATGTATGATATGAGGGAATCAATGTAGGAAATACAAGTCCTATTCATAAATTTGTCAAAGTTAAGCAAGTCTGCAATAAGATAATCTTTGGAGGAATAGGAGAAACAGATTATATACCATTTGTCGAATCAATTTCTTCTATAAATTAAGTATCGAAGCAAGTTCATTTTTTCTATCAAAATACCATAGCATTTTTTATAGAACATTAGAGCATGATTTTGTTCAAGAATTTCAGAAGTGTCGGAGTAATAATTGTCAGAGAATAGATGAATTTTTCGTAACCACAAGTTTCTTTGAAATTCTTCGTCTATTAAAAGAATTGCAAGAAGTTTTATAGACGATTTTTTTTCTACAATCATCCAAGAAAAAGTCATGTATTGCAATAGCATGCTCTTCCATTGTAAAAATATTCCTCTACACATACCAGAGTCGTAAGATATGTGCATTTCTTACTCATGCTCTTTCTTTGCAAACTCAACTTCCTTTTCAAGGATCAGAGCAAAAGAAGAATGCTTACTCTCTGCAAACTTAACTTATCATAGCACAGAGAGATATTTTAGAACAAAAAGAGTGTTAACACATGCTCTTCTTTTGTAAGCATAACTTTCTCTTTATAACTTAGAGCAGAGAATTTCGGCAATCATTATTTTGATCATAAACCTATTGTACGGATTTCGATGTAGCCGTATACCTTTCAATTGATCCAGTGTAGTTCTAAACTTTTGCGAGAAATTCCAATGCAATCATAATTTTTGAGAAACCTTTGTTCCACAATCCTGGGGCTGTTTACCCCCATCATTCTGAGGCAAGCGGATCATTTATGATTCCCACCAAAGAGATGTGCTAGCTTTCTTTTCTTTTTTTGGTTGGTAGTAGACTTAGGAGTGCTAGCTTTTATCCCTGAGCAGTTGTATTATGACTCTTGTAGGATATGTTCTTATTTCCACCTCAATATGAAAGTGAAGGGGAGACATGCATCGTTGTCACTCAACACTGCATTACATGATGCCAATACGCCTTCCTTTTCAAGCATGGCTATGGGAAACAACAGGGACTGTCTCGTGTGTTGGTGGAACCAATCATCGTTCTTTTTCTTGGATTACAGAACCAGTCATCATTGCTTTTTCTCTTTTTGGTTTCAAAGAACCAGCACTCTCGGCACGCCGATGCCACTTCAACGCAAAAATCGGGGACTGACTGGCATTATTTGTAATGATACTCAAGCTATTGATGTTACTTTTTCTTATATGATAGTTGAGCTCCTACGGTAGCTCACTCTTTCTATTTTCTTTCTTTTGTTTAATCTTCGTATTTGGCCAGAGGTAAATTTTAGGGGAAAATTTTACCATGTCTCTAAATTTGCGAACCTTTCCAATCAAATTCTTAAACTTTAATTTATTTAATCGAATCTTTTAATTTACATAAGGTTTCTAATGAAATCCCTCCACTGCAAATTTCGACATGTTAAATTTCTGATAATTTTAGGTCGATCACATTTCTAGAACGGTCAATCCCACATTGAACCCACTTAAAAAGACATACACTAAGATAAAACCTTGCATTTTTCCTATATTGTGATTGATTCTAGTGAAAACCCAAGAGATTAAATGAATAGTTGAGCACTTGATTTGGATGTAGTAAATGTTGTGTTTATATCGCAGAGTTTTTTATTCAAATTAACTTTGGGGTTTGCATTTATCACTTCGTGGGTGAGGTCTTGTAACTTGAAACACTTGGATGACCAAACAATAGATAGGATATAGTAAAATTTCAGGATTTTATATCATATCATATCCAATCTTATCCTAATTAGAAATTTAGATACCAAATGTACCTTGAAAGTCTTATACCACACTTCAAAAAAACAAGGGATTAGCAACGAATTTTGCGACGGAAAATTTGGCAAAATCCGTCGCAAATCGAATTTGCGACGAAATTAGCGACGGAAAAAATTCCGTCGCTAATAGGGCGTCGCAAAATTTTGCGACGAAAAAAAATTCGTCACAAAATTCGTCGCAAATAATTTGTCGCAAAATTCGTCGCAAATTAGCCACAAATACTATCCGTCGCAAATTAGCCACGAACTTTATTCGTCGCAAATTTTGTCGCAAATTTCGTCTTAAATTAGCCACGAACTTTATCCGTCGCAAATAATTCGTCGCAAATTAGCCACAAACTTTATTCGTCTCAAAATTCGTCACAAAATTTGTCGCAAATTAGCCACGAACTTTATTCGTCGCAAAATTCGTCGCAAAATGTATTCGTCGCAAATTAGCCGCGAACTTGATTCGTCGCTACTTATTCGTTGCAAATTAGCCACGAACTGTAATGGTCGCAAAATTCGTCTCTAAATATTCATCGCAAATTTTACACCATTTGGGCCATCAAATCTTGTCCATATCAATAGCTACGCATTAATGAACATCATGTAATACATTCAAAATAATCAAAGGACACGAGACAACCATAGATTCTGCTTCAAAAACAGAAATCGAACAAACCAGACACAATGCCATATAATTGAAAAATATAACTGAAGGAAAGATGCTAGTCCACAAAAAATAATGATATATGCAAAGTTGCAAAGTCCGACATGATGCTATTTGATATCCAATCTTATAATACATTCAAAACATTCATAGGAGGCGGGACAACCATAGATTCTGGTTAAAAAACGAAAAATCGACAAACCAGACACAAGATTGGGCAGCTTTGGTACTCGGGCGGACACCAAAAGCAGTCACTTTTGTCGACACCTGATGAAATATGGATACATAAATAAAGATATTCAATCAGTCCAGAATATAAAAGAAGCGTTTATGCATGGATGTGGAACTAGGTATAAAAAAACAAGTAAAAGGGTTAACAAAAAAACGTTTCAGGACGAACATCAATGTTCTTACATATGAATATGAGTCAACTTTGACATCCACTGTAGTTTTTTCACCCTTGTAAACCGTATTTCTGTCACCTAGGAAAAATTAGATCCTTGTTCAAACAGCATTAAACAGTTTAATGACTTAGAGAGGTGAATTACCAACACCAATTCCCAGGAAGAGAGGACTCAAAGTCAATTAAGGCATGTATTTCTACAATGTTCAAATATCATGATTTTTTTTAACAAGCATGTCATCCTGGGATCTCTAAATTTTCAGTTTTTCGCAAGCAAAGAACCTAGTTGTAAGAAAGTTGTGCACAAAAAGTAATTGTAGGGCAGGAACATATTGGGTGAAACTGCACTTATGTCATAAAAGATTGTGAAGCAAGCTTACCCCTGATTTTGGGAATTTTAACTAGAAAGGACCAAGAAAATCATCATCATCATCAGAAATCTCAGCATCATTGTGTCGCTCATCATTGTGCCCATCACCTATTGGATTGGCGGGAGGTACAGGAGGAACCTCATCGCGATTGAGGTTGAGGTGTCGCATAATGATTTGCATTTGTTGTTTCAAGTCATTTATTTCTTCGTCCTTCTCTACAAGTATATTTTTCAGTTGGTTCAATTCTTGGGTCAATTGCTCATCATGTCGTGTCCTTCTTCGACCAGCTGCATTGGATGATGAAGTTGCAGCATGATTCGGCATGTACATCCTTGACAAGGATCCCATCCCAAATATTTTTCCTTTTTTCATCCCACTCAATGCCTCCACCCATAATGTCATACTGTCAACTGATGGCTCAGACGCAGCAACACCATCACCACTACTAGCATTGCTCATTAAAAGTTTATCATATTTTTCCTACATTAACAATATAGATGAAAATAAAATAAGTTCATGTATATATCTACCATAAATATTAAAAGCATTCACGGTTTTCATTCTAGTTTCCATAAAGTCCAAAGTATAATCTTACATACCTTAATAGCTTTTGCTAGATCGCCAGTCCATGTCTTATCTTTCTTTTGAAATGTGCGTTCAAATGTAGCTGCAAATGTCGGTTCCGTCCCCAATTCATGTGTCTACAAAATGTAAACATGAGTAATTAAATTAAATTAACTTATAACTTATTTAACAGATTTACCATTCGTTTGCGATGCTCTCCAATGTTTATAGAGCCCCCAGCATATGTGGCAGACCCTTCACTAGAACTAGAAGATCGATTCTTTTTATTCTGCTCGCTGATTTGCTGACTCTTTTCAGTTTCCCAAATTCTGTTAATTTCCGTCCAATTGTCAGCTGTAATGAAAGCCGGCTTCACTTGCTTGATCTTCGCTCTATTCATTACATTTCGTATGTGATCACCGACTTTCTTCTGAAAAATTCTTCTCACTTCATTCTCTTCCTCTTCATCCCACCCGAACTTCCGCTGCAATCAATACAAAAAAAACTGAAAGTTATTATGATGGTCACATATCCATTACCATGCACCAGACAATTCGACGATAGATTTTGTAAAGTTCATCTCGGGGAAAATATCTGGTCCCTTTAGTACCGAAAACTAAAGAGTTTTTCTGGTCCCTTTACATCATTCTTGACCATCAATATACTACACCGAACTTAGTTGGTGAGAAAATAGAATATCTAAAACTTAACTTGAACTCATTCCACCACAAATCTTTCACTTCTTGTGGAGCACTTCTGTAATTAATATACTGCCCCATCCAATAGTTTTTGACTATTTTATTCAGTTCCCTCACAACAAATGGAGCATCAGTGAATATGCAAATATACGGATATTGTGCAACATCGACAATTCAGTTGACATCCATATCTAAAATCATAAATATTACATATACTAAAAAAAAATAAAGTACTTACGAATCTCCAAATGGGCATATCATGAATCGGTTATCTTCTTCACCTGTGTTTCCGTCATTATTCGACCGTTGCGCTGAATAATAAGGTGGAATGGAAGGAGAGGGAGCTAAAGGAGATGGAACTGGAGGAGATTCAGTTTGCATGTGGCCAAGTCCCCTAACATGTTCTTGAGTGTTGGAGGAAGGGCCAACGTGTCCATATTGTCCATCAACATATAGTGGTTGAGGGTTAGATGAAAGGACATGGGAAGAGGAAAGGGACGGGGACGAGGACGAGGAAGAGGTTGGTCTTCTATGCATGTGACCTCCACGTTTATACTGACAAGTAGGAAGGTTAGACAAATATGTAAAAAAATATGAACACGTATTACGGACACATAATGACGTACATGACGAAGCTTACCATTTTGATTCAGAAGCAGAAAATGTTTCCTCTTAATTAGCCAATGCCGAGTGTTTATGACGTGCAATTTCCTACGAACAAATATACTATGAATCGCACTCATTTTGATATAAAACATCAATATATGAGCACGATATGCCATGTTAAGCCGACAATAGCCATAATTAACCACACGATCCACTTTCAAACCACACGATCATCAATCAACCCACACGATCGGGCCATAGTTAATCAATCAGCCACAATTAAGCAAATCAACCATACGATTAACCTAACTAACCATACGATTGGCATTAAACAACGAAGGGTGCGAATGGTAACCATTATGCTCCAGAAATCAAATTGTTGCCAGAAATTGATTTTTCGTATTCTTGCCAGAAATTGACTTTTGAAGGAGAAATCTGTTTGGTAAAATATGACTAATTCTGCTCCTGAAATTGATTTTCTGGAATAGAACTTTGTTTTGATTTGTTGAATTTTTTTGCACTTAAAAAAATTTAAATTTTAATCAAACTGGGTGGCCACAAGTATTATAAGCCATTCCGTAAAGTTTTGAAATTTTTTAATTTTTTTGGGCACCTAAAAAAATTTAAATTTCACTCAAAGTGGGTGGCCACAGTTATTTTTAGCCATTTTATGATATTTTGAAATTTTGGTTTTTTTTATTTAAAAAAAAATTCACCAAATTTAATATTTTCCCAAAATCTGACTTTTTTAAATTTTCTGGAAATTTTTATGAATTTTTCTAGAATTTTTCTAGAATTTTTCAATTTTAATGCATTTTCTGAAAAAACGCTTAATCAACCACACGATCGTCATTGAACGCTTAATCGGCGATATAATCGATAAATTAACCAGGCAAACATCGATCAAAGTCACATGCAATCTTGAAATCGGCCCCTAACTTAGCCAACCAATCCGACACTAAACAATCCCTAAACAAGTCCGATTAATACTCATTATACTAGGTAGGGTTTAGGGAGTCGCTTACTTGGTTCAAGGCCAAGAAAAACCAAACAATAATAATATTTTGGCCGGTCGGCTAGTGGCGGGCTTGGCGCGGGCCCGGGCCCAAGTGGTGGTTAGTCGGCCAGGCACTCGGCACGGCGCTCGGCCACGGCCGGGCGAACGACGGTGGAGCTGGGCGGCGACGACGTCGGGCGGCGGCTGGTCGGCGACAGCGTCGGGTGGCGGCCCAAGACGGCGTCGGGCGGCAGGCAATTGGCGGTGGCGGCGACGGCTACGAGCGAGGGTCCGGCAGCAACGGCGTCGGGCGGTGGCCGGGCGATGGCCGGGCGGCGGCACGGCGTCAGGCGGTCGCTAGGTGGCGGCGAGCTCGGGGGCGAGGCGGGGCGGCGATGGCGTCGGTCGGTGTTGGGGGCTGCGAGTCGGCGGGCGAAGCGCGCCGCGGCCAGGCACTAAGCGGCAGAGCTCGGCCGAGCAAGCGGCGAGCACACGCGCTGGCAAAGCGGCGACAACGACAGGCTGCGACGGCGACAGGCGTTGGTCGGCTGTTGGGGTCTGCGAGGCGCGTGGGCGAGGCTAGGCGGCGGCAAGCTCGGCTAGGCTAGCGGCGAGCACACGCGCGGGCAGGCGACGATGGCAACGGCGGCGGCGACGGTTGCGAGCTGGCGAGCGCGCAGGCGGCAACGACGGGCTGGCGGTCAGGTGCATGGTACTCGGTGACGACAACGAGAAGAAGAAGAAGAAGAAGAGAAAGAGGAAAAGAAAAAGAAAAAGAAGAAGGGAAAGGTCTGACAAAAAAAAGAAAGGACGTGACTGGGGGAGCATGTGCGCGGGTAGGGGGGGAGAGAGAGAGAGAGACGGGCGCAAAAATTTGAAACGTGCGCGAATGTGGTTGCGACGGAAAAATAAATCCGTCGCAAATTTGCGATGGATTTCAAAAAATAAAGGGCATTTTCTTTCCCTCACAAATTTGCGACGGACAATATTTTTCCGTTGCAAATTTGTGACGGATTTTTTTGTCCGTCGCAAATTTACGACGGACAATATCTGTCCGTCGTAAATTTGGGACGTAATTTTTTTTCCGTCCCAAATTTTGCGACGGATATTTTCTTCCGTGGCAAATTTGCGATGGACACTATTTGTCCGTGGCAAATTTGCGACGGACAATATTTTTCTGTCGCAAATTTGCGACGGACAATATTTTTCCGTCGCAAATTTCGGATGTAATTTTTTTTCCGTCCCAAGTTTTGCGTCGGAATTTTTTGTCCGTCGTAAATTTGCGACGGACGATATCTGTCCGTCCCAAATTTGCGACGGACAATATTTTTCCGTCGCAAATTTGGGACGTAATTTTTTTTCCGTCCCAAATTTTGCGACGGAATTTTTATCCGTCGCAAATCTGCGACGGTTTTTTTTTTCGTCGCAAATTTGCGACGGAATTATTGTCCGTCGCAAATTTTCGACGGATTTATTTCGGATTCCAAAAATAAAGGACATTTTCGAATCCGTCGCAAATTTGCGACGGATTCGGAAAATTGTCGTGAATTTTCCGACGATCAATTACATTAATAAGAATAATCGACGACAACAACAATAATAATAACAACAATAATGATAATAACAATAACAATAATAACAAGAACAATAATAATAATTATGATAACCAAAATAACACTTGTTGCAATAATAATTACACATCATTAGTGTTTTGTCACAAAAATTTTAATCTTCGTCTTCGTCTTGATCTTGATCTTCGTCCTCATCTTCTTCATGAGCATCATCTTCATCATATGTCTCAAAATCAGATTCTGAACCATCTTGTACATTTAATTCGCAAATTTCAGTTGGATTCACATCTGTCATTGCTCCACATGGATCTCGTAAAGTTGGAATGTTATATTCCTCAGTTTCAACCGTGTTACAAACTTCCTCTTGTTGATAGGCTCTATCCTTCCAGTATTCCTCGATTTTTCTCCGTGCTTTGATTTTACATACAGCCCACCAATCAGCTTTGTCACGTTTCAAACTAGGATATGATGCATAACATACTTGGATTGCTTGTTGTGCCAAGACAAATGGTTCATATTTCATATACCTTTTCTTGTGATTTATTTCAACCAAATTAAACTTCGTATGCACCTTCCTTCCTTTGACGGGGTCGAACCCCTTGCACTTAAATAACACAACCCGCATCATTAAAGGTCCATGGTACTCTATCTCTATGATTTCATTCAACAAGCCATAAAAATCATCTTTTGAATCGCCACCATTGGATGACCGAACAAACACACCACTATTCATTGTGGCTTTTCCCATTCCATATTCTTGAGTGTGAAAATTATATCCATTTATGAAATATGCTGGCCAATTTCATACTCTTAACTGTGAACCCCATGACAGATGATATAGCAATCCTTGTTCTCCAAGTTCATCATGATTACTGTGAACCTAAGGTTACACACGCAAAGTCAATAATATATATTTTAATAAATGATGTATAAAATTTTAATAACTTGATTTTGGTCCATAGGCTACTTACATATGTTTTGAACCATGCTGCAAATTGTTCATCGCACAAACGGTCAAACTCATTTGGTGGTAGTCCATACATTGAAGTTTGGAAAATCCTAGTAATAAATACCATTTATATATTAGCAAATATTTGACACACAATACATATATTTGCAAATTTACACTTACTCGAAGTATGGCTTGACTTCTGGGTAGTTCAGTAAAACATATGTATGGGCTGCATGCAATTATTCGTCTGTTAAGTAACGAAACTGACATGCGCCGCTTGGTCGACCCAGATAATTGAAAATAGAGAATGCTTTGCAATTAGGATCAATGGGGCCCTCATCATTTCTGCCTGCTCTCCACCTCTTGCACTGCACGTGCGGCTCAAAATAGTATGATGCAAATGTTGTCACTTCTTCCACAATATATGCATTACAAATTGAAGCTTCAACACATGCCTTATTCTTCACTTTTTTCTTCAAATGATATAAGAATCCAGTTGCAATAGAAAGAAGCTTATCGGAACATAATATATAATAAAGTAATTTGAACTTTATTTTAAAAAAGAAATTACCTCTCAAATGGATACATCCATCGAAATTGGACGGGACCTGCAACTTTGGCCTCATAAAGCAAGTGAACTAAGAGATGGTCCATCGAATAAAAAAACGATGGAGGAAATATCATTTCTAAATTGCAAAGAATAATTGGAATATCTCTCTCCAGTTTCTCCATGTGTGATACTTTTAACACTGTCGAGCAAATATCATGCAGGAAATTGCTTAACCTGTAATGGCGCCCCATACAAAGTTCGGTAGAACTTCCTTAAAAGCTATTGGAATTAGTCTTTCCATCAATATGTGACAATCATGACTCTTCAAACCTGTCAACTTGCATTCATTCAAATCAACACATCTCCCGAGGTTCGAAGCATATCCATCAGGAAACCGCATAGATTTCAACCATTGACAAACAACTCGCATCTGCTCCTTATCCAATGTATAAACTGCTTTTGGTTTTGGTCCCCTGCTGCTTGCATCCACATCTAGTGTTGGCCGATCACAAATATCTCTCATATCTTTTCTTGCATTCAAGTTGTCTTTTGTTTTTCCGGTGACATCCATCACATTATTTATGACATTGTCGAAAACATTCTTTTCTATATGCATGACGTCAAGATTATGATGAATAAGATAGGCCTTCCAATATGGTAGATCCCAAAATATATTGCGTTTTGTCCACTTATGTGTACTTCCGTACGCAAAAGTCGTACCGTGAGGGTCCTGAACAACAGTTGGAAAGTCCTGCACCCGCTCCCAAATTTGATCGCCGGTCAACCTCAATGGTGGAGGTGTTCTTTCATTCTTATTCTTGATGAACTCTTTTTTATTCTTTCTGAATGTATGATTTATCGGTAAAAATTGTCTGTGACAGTCAAAATAGCTGGGCTTCTTTCCATATTTTAATCTAAATGACTTTGATCTCTCCAAACAAATCGGACATCCTAATATCCCAGCTGTACTCCATCCAGATAACATTCCGTAAGCTGGAAAGTCATTTATCGTCCAAAGAAGAGCAGCCTTCATTACAAATGTTTGATCAGTAGAAACATCATATGTAAGGACACCTTCCTCCCATAGCCGTCGTAACTCTTCAATCAATGGTTGCATATAAATATCTATTAACTTTTTCGGATTTTGTGGGCCAGTCACGATCAATGTCAAAAACATATAAGGTGTCTTCATGCACATACCAGGTGGAAGATTGTACGGCGTTAAGATAACTGGCCAACATGATTAACTTTTTCCTGATTTCCCAAATGGGGCAAATCCATCAGCACAGAGACCTGATGTTTCGAGGCTCTATCGCAAACTCAGGGTATGTTCTATCAAAATGTTTCCATGCCTCTGCATCTGAAGGATGACACATTAGACCCTCTTCTGTTTCATGATTTGCATGCCAAGTCATGTGTTCAGCAGTGGCTTGAGACCCATAAAGCCTTTGCAATCTAGGGATTAAGGGCAGATAAAACATTTGCTTGCATGGTCTACGCTTCTGATTACGACCCTGCCTCCTATTAATCTTGTACCTAGGTTGGCTACAGAATTTGCAAGATTCTGCATTTTCATCATCTCTCCAATATAACATACAACCCCTACTACATACATCAATCCTTACAACCGGAAGACCTAAGTTATCCACTAGCTTTTTCATATCGTAAAAATCATTTGGCATGATGTTATCACGAGGCATTGTTTCCCGCATTACTTCAACAAAAGAGTTGAAGCAATCTTGCGACACATTATGCTCTGCCTTGATATTTAACAGTCTTGCTGTCACTGATAACTTAGTGTGGTTGTCACAACCTGCCCATAAAGGTTTATCTACTGCTTTCAACACTTCCCAGAACTGATTAGATGAAAAAGTTCCATTACACACATTCTCATCAAAACCCGTTACTCATATCTCTTCCAATTGGGATGCATGACTAGTACCCACTTGTTCAAGTGTAGGAGTAAAACTAGTACTTGCATGGTTCGATTCTGAAACAAAATTCTGACCAGCTGCATCAATCACCATCCTCTCGTATGGGTTTAATTGGTCATAATAGCTACATTCTTCTCTAACTAAAAATTGGTCACTTCTTTGATATCCTTCATCAGATATAAATGGTTCACCATGGCAAGTCCAATTATAATAATTCGGAGTAAACCCAAATCTACAAAGATGTTCTCTAACTTTATCACATACATTAAATTTACCATTACTGCACTTTTTACACGAACACCTTAACTTCTTTCCATCCATGAACTCATATTTACTACTAGCAAAGTCTAAAAATAGTTCCAACCCAGTACGAAACTCATCGGTCAATCCTCGACGTCCAGGTAAGTTCTTATTATACATCCAAGCCCTGTCTCTTTGCATTGTGTCTGTATTAAAATAAAAAAATCTCGTAAAATATTTAAAATATCATATCTACTGTTCTTAATTAAAACCATAAAATTATGAAAATTAAAATTTTGTTTTTTACGCAACAATTACTTTGAAATTGAAAAAATTGAAAAAAATTACTATGTAAAGAAGACTTATCCAAATATTTGACTGATATCTTGGTAGCAGAAAGTGGTCAATTTGATGAGAATTGCAACGTTCACTTGGATTGCGAGACCTTCAATTGGACACGTACCTAAATAAAAGAAAAATCACTTAACATTCACTTTTTAATAATTTTTTTATTTTTTCCGAATTTTTTTAACTTTTTTTCCCCTTATATTTTTCTCCGGTCCGGCGACCGGCTGACGCCGGCGAGGTCGATCGGCGGCCTCACCGGCCATGGGGCGAGGTCGACCGCCACACCTGGGCAAGGCCGCCGGTCGACCTCGCCGGCCATGGGGCGAGGCTGCTCGGCCTCGCCCAGATCTGGGGGAGGCCGAGCGACCTCGCCATGGCCGTCGGTCGACCTCGCGCCATGGGGGGAGGCCGAGCAGCCTCGTCGGCCATAGGCCGAGGCCGCTCGGCCTCCCCCCATGGCCGGTGAGGCCGCTCGGCCTCCCCCCATGGCCGGTGAGGTCTCGCCGGTGGCCGGTCGCCGGATCGGCGACCGGCCAAGAAGTTACAAAAAAATAGCCAATAAAAGAAAATTTTCGAATCCAGCAATGAATAGTTTTGCGACAAACCGTATTCGTCGCCAATTAGTCACGAAATTAGCTACGATACTTACCAGTAGAAAAGCTTTACCGAGATTGATTTCTGCGCGCACGGATTATTGAGAGAAACGAAAGAGGGAGAAGGGGGGAGAAAAGCGGGGGATGTGAGGAATCAGTACAGAGAGAGAGAGAGAAATTGACGGGTCGGGTGGATATGACGAAAGTTATTTTCCGTCATAAATTACAAATTAGCGACGAATCTGTTTTCGTCGCAAAATCCGTCGCTACTTTCGTCACAAAATGGTAAATTTCGTTGCATAAATTAGCGATGGAAAATAAATCCGTCGCAAAATTCGTCGCAAATTTGCGACGGAAATTGGTCGTCACTAATTTGCGACGGAATTAGCGACGACCAATTTTCCGTCGCAAATTTGCGACGAATTTTGCGACGGAAAATAAATCCGTCGCTAATTTGCGACGGAATTAGCGACGGAAAATAATTCCGTCGCAAATTAGCGACGGAAAATTTTCATCGCTAATTTGTGACGGATTTATAAATCCGTCACAAAGTTCATCGCAAATTAGCGACGAAAAATTCCCCGTCGCAAAATTCATGTTTTTTTTGTAGTGCCATGTACAAAAAATCCAATTAAGTTGTAAATCTTTCATTTACTTCAATTCAGCACTAATTACCTTCGACGAACTCAAGATCTTTCTACATGAAATCTTCAAATTGCACTTTTCAATATAATTTTATGACATAATTGAATTTTATCAGTAAAGGTGTATGACTTTAGTGAACAAATTTGATAGGTTTAAGAATTCCATTGCCACATGTAAAATAAAATTTAGGGCGAGTAGTACAATCGTCCCTTTTTTGAAAGTAGAACTACGAAGCGACCTTGAAAATTCAAAACAAACGCCGAATCGCCTTCGAAAAGGAACAGAGGGACCTACACTAAAATTCCGCGTAAAGGGCATGATCCATTAGATGATTCGCCTTGGATTGTGGTCAACTCTATTTAATTATCACGATATCTGTGAAATAAATAATGAAAGTTTCTTGTCAAGAAGCATGGCAAACATAACTATAAAACCCATTGGTCAGTTGCTTCTATGTATGAAAAGGCTAGTACTCTCATAGTCTTGTTACATCAAGGTACAAAATGCCTCCAAAAATGGCCATGTTCTTACTCGTTTTTCATCTCGTAGGCCTTCCTATTTTTGCCTCAGACCCTGACCCCGTTCAAGACTACTGCATACCAAACCCTAAATTCGGTACCGGCCGGATCGCCAGATTCTCAGTCCTCCCGTGCAAGAACTCTTCCGAAGTCACCACCGACGACTTCATCTTCTCGGGCATGAAAAACTTCGCGGCCAACTTCTCCGAAGCCGGACTTGCTGCCCTTTCTGTGAACCCCACACTGTTTCCAGGGCTTAACACGCCAGGCATGTTGTTTGTGAGAGCCGACCTAAGAGTTGGCGGCGTCAACCCGCCACTTTTCCACCCTAGGGCCACCGAGATCGTGTATTTGGTGCGAGGGAGCGTGTACTCGGGGTTTGTCGACTCGGGTAACTGGGTTTTTGCTAGGGTTGTCGAGGCAGGCGAGGTGATGGTGTATCCAAGGGGTCTAGTGCACTTCCAAATGAATGTTGGTGACAAGCCGGCTACCATTTTTGAGAGCTTCAATAGCCAGAATGCTGGAATACAGAAAATTCCGGCAACCATCTTTGGATCCGGCATAAACAGTGATCTTCTTGAGAAGGCATTCGGGTTGAGTCCCAGACAGATAGGGCAGATGAGAAGAAAGTTTGACCCCAAAACCACAAGGTAATTGATGTTGCCAGTAATGGACGATATAGTTGTATGATCTGTTTGGGCCATTATCTACTTCTGATATGATATGATATAGTGGATGGTTTATCATCGTTGTTTAAGACAAATATGTATTCAAGGGATATCCATTACTATTTATAGTTGGTTATGTTAATATAAAGAGATTTACAATACTTCATACCATCATATTTCACTTTAGAAGCCTCACTTGAGGTATATAATTGCAGCTTTTAGGGAAAATTACCCAATCAATCATTAATCTATTGTACGGATGCCAAATTAGTCATAAAATTTTTAATTTTGTGTTCTAAACATTTTAATTTTGCCAATTTAGTCTTAAACTTTTTTGTGAAATTCCGATGTAATCCTTCCTATCAATTTTTGTTTGAAATCGTTGACATGACAAATGTAATCCTTCCGATCAATCTTTGCCAGAACTAGCTAACATGACAGTCCAATCATCACCGATCATCCTATGAAGGACACTGTCACGCCAGCGATTTTTGGCGAAAATCGGTTCGAATGATTACATTGGAATTTCGTGCTAAAGTTTAGGACTAAATTGGTACAATTGGAAAGTTTAGAACTGAATTCACATCCGCACAATAGATTTATGATCGATTATACAATTTCCCTGCAGTTATTATGAAGCATTTATGCGATTCTCGTGTTAATTAGTCTAGCTGGGCAGATTAGATGTAATCGTGTGAACATAGTTAATCACAGAAGTAGCCAGACGAAAGAAGACACTTTGATTCATGCTAATCCCAGCTAAATCTTTGGAATAAAATAACAATTCAACATGTATTGCCGAGATCTGACCACGTTTGCAGCTGATATCATACGCTCTATAAAGACTCTCTTTGGTGCCTTAGATTTCATTTGTTTCATTGAAAATGAATTATTTAGAAAATAATTTTCTAAAAATAATCGCTTGTACCTCTTACAAAAGTGAATAAATGAAATTATTTTCATCATCCACGAAAATGTTTGGACATAGAATGTTATTAATAATGAAAATATTTTTCATTGATTAATTACAAAAATAAATAAATGAAAAGTATTTTCATCACCAATGAAAATAGTTAAGTATAAATTGTTGCCAATAATGAAATTCTTTTTCGTTGACTAATTTTTCTAACTGATATAGCCAATCATTTTTCAGAAAATATTTTCCAAATCTTGAGATTTCCTTGAACCAAACACAATTAATTTGGAAAATCTCAATTTGGATAAGCCTATTATGAATCCTCTCTCTCTCTCTTTTTTTTTTTTTTTTTGGCTAGTTTGTGCATGCTTTTGTTTTCCATGAAGTCATTTTCCTAAAATGACAATATTTTCTCGTGTTTAGCTCATACCTATAAATGAACTGAAAATTATTTTCTACCATTTATTATGGAAAATCGGATATGATTTTCCTCTGTGCACTCATTTTAAAATTTTTTTTTTCTTTTCTTATTTAAAAATTCATATTTTAAATTTTTAATTTTTAATTTTTTTCTTTTTTCTTTTCCCTTCTTCTTTGGCCGGTCGTAGGCCATAGAGACGGTCAGAGTGAGCTCGAGCCTTGCCACTAGCCAACAAAGCTCGAGCTCACCAGATTTCGACAAGCCAAGCTAGCCTCAGGCGAGGCTCCACCTCGCCAACCTAAGGGGAGGTTGAGCTTGCCTATGGCTAGTCATTGGCCATAGCTATGACCAGCAACAGGCCGAAGAAGAAGGAAAAAAGAAAAATAAAAAAATAAAAAAAAAGACAAAGAAAATAATTAATTCAATTTTTTTAAAAAAATAAAAATAATTAAAAGGAGTGTACGGGGGAGAATATACTTGGTATGAGTGAAAGAAAAAGGAGAGGAAATCATTTTCGCCACTTTTGAAGGTGTTTTTGCCATTGGCAGAAAATGTTTTCCTTGACTCATTTATCCATGAATCGAACGTCGAAAAATCCGAAAAATATTTTTTTG
Source organism: Syzygium oleosum (assembly GCF_021117445.2). Classification (NCBI taxonomy): domain Eukaryota; kingdom Viridiplantae; phylum Streptophyta; class Magnoliopsida; order Myrtales; family Myrtaceae; genus Syzygium; species Syzygium oleosum. The sequence continues at coordinate 78,328 of NW_026607494.1, forward strand.
GAAGTTGTTTTTCGTGAAACAAGCGGAACGTTCTTTTCTCCACCAATTTATGATATTAGAAGAAGGCAACGGGAAACATGTAATGTGTGCTTGAGTGCTAGAAGATATAGGCTCCACATTGTCTATTACATTTGGATTAAATTAAGTCCCTGTAAAATATATATTTTTTCAATATCCTAGATAATGATAATCCAAGGATTTTATACTGTCTACCATCTGTCACTAAGGAAAATTACTCTATAGAGTTTTTTTTTTGGTCGGAAAATTACTCTATAAAGTCAATTGTAAGAAATTGTCTTGTATATATGTCTATAATTAATCAAATAGTTATTGTTAGTCAAATAAAATATATTCTGGAAAAAAAGATAAAAAAAAATCCATTACTTACTAACTCTATATGTGGAAGATTGATTTTTCCTTTGGTGCTAGACAAAATAAAATTATATATTCAAATATCTATCTGAGTAACTAGTTATTAGTTTTTATATATAATTAGATTATTACTATTCGGTAAAACTTGAGCAATATTTCAATATAATTAGGAGCAACTAGTTCAATTACCATGGCTATTATAGTGAATATGAGAAATTATTCTGCTTTATTTTTCAGAAAACTAATCTTGACTTTTTTCCCCCACAGACGCTCATGGTTAGTGAAACAATAAAAGTTATATAGACAATATTAATCTTGCTCGATGAGGCATTTAGAACCATCTTTGTCAACAAATTGAATCGTGTAAATTCATAATATGGTTTTATCTCCGACTATTTGATCTTCAAGCAATCACAAAAGATTAATAAATTTCAACTAATTCGATCAATTAAGTATATCTAATTTTCCGAGTGAAAAAGTACAAGTATGCATGGCAGTCATGTGGTCCTCGCAATAAAAGGTGTACTTAATTAGTCATACTAATACCACGAAAAACTCCAAACTGGTACACCTGTGACAATTTTATCCCAAACTAATTTTTTGACCACCAAAAATCCCAAACTGGTACACCTGTGATAATTTTACCCTGAGTTAGTTTCTGTTAAATTTTACTATTAATTTGCTTTGTTAAATGACATTCGGCAGTTGACGGATATACTAGTTTTGGATTTTACCCTCCATTTATCACAGGTGTACCAGTTTGTGATTTTTTTTTTGCATTAATCCAATTTAACTGAAATTAATGGAGGGTAAATTTGTCACAAATGTACCGGTTTGGAATTTTTTGTGGTCAAAAAATTAGTTTGGGATAAAATTATTACAGGTGTACCAGTTTGGGGTTTTTGGTGGTCAAAAAATTAGTTTGGGGTAAATTTGTCACAGGTGTACCAGTTTAGGATTTTTCGTGGTATTAACCTTACTTTATATACATCTGACATAAATTCTAATTTTAATTGACATTAAGGATTAAATATCTGTTTATATCAATTTCACACGCTCAAAATATCATACTTTGAGATAATTATCGACAATAAACTCAAGGAAATTATTTGCGAAATTAAAAAAAGGGAATCAATATTCGCAAATTTATCCTATCAAAATTAAGGTTATCAAACCCAGCGTACATAGAAGAGATAATCAAAAAACTTAAACTAGTCGCACTTATTCAACTAACCAACAAAAAAAATCTGCATGCAAACCCTGGTTCCTGGAAAGCATATAACCTAATCAAACCTAACATACTGAAATTGCATGAATGAGAAAAAAAGTAGTCAAATTATTTCCTAAAACTTTAGCGAAAACTCGTGTGCCTAAACTTTCTCCGGGGATGGCGGTCCATCTACGACCACGTACTTCTTCCAATACCAATGTTTCTCCCAGACTTGGGACATCTCCTCAATCGGGATGTTCTTCGTCTCTGGCACGAAGAAGTAGATGAAGGCAGTCATGAGGGCGACGAAGAAGGCAAAGAAGATGAAGAGGCCAAACTTCATGTGGCAGAGCATGGTTAGGAAGATCTGCGCGATCAGGAAGGTGAAGAACATGTTGACGCACACAACAATGCTCTGAGCAGCCGACCGGATCTCCAGGGGGAATATCTCGCTCGGCACCAGCCACCCCAGGGGTCCCCACGAGAAGGCGAAGCCGGACACAAAGATGCAGATGCAGATGACCACAACAATTGCATACCAATCAGGGAGGTTGTCCACTTGACCCGTCACGCCGAACTTCCAGCCGATCAGGGATGCCACTGCCACCTGTGTAATCACAACCGGTTATGTTTTTCGCAGAATATAGGGATCAGACATTTGTGACCAGACACCTAAGGGAACATCGAAACCATACGATGGTCTAAAGAGTTCTACCGACAATTAAAGATCCAAATATGGTCGGATGAGAAAATATGGATTTGATAGTTGAGGATATCTAGTAAAGAGGGTAAGAGTCTGAAGATGTTTGTGTACCTGAAAGATAAGCATCAACCCTCCACCCCAGAAGAAGAGAGGGCGACGTCCCCACTTATCAGTCCCATACACGGAGATGAATGTTGCAGCCATATTGACACCGCCGGTGATAAGCGAAGACATGAGCGATGCATTGTTCCCGAACCCGATGGTGATGAACAAGACTGGTGCGTAGAACATGACCACATTGATCCCGGTAAGTTGCTGGAACATTGGGATGAGCACCGACATGATTAGGTGTGGCCGGTACTTCCTCTTGCCGAGGTTGCTCCAAGGGTCCTTCACGGCCTTGGACGCCTCACTCGCCTCCACGATGTCATTGAACTCGGCCTCCACCTCACGGTCAGAGACCCCCCGGACGCGGCGGAGCATCTCCCGCGCCTTGGTGGGATTGCCCTTCTCGAGGATGGAGTTGGGGGTGTTGGGGAGGAGGAAGGCTGAGATGCCAATGATGAGGGCGGGGACTGCCGCACCACCGAGGCTCACGCGCCACCCTTCGCCATTGGCCATCTTTTGGGTGAAGTAGTTGACCACGTTCGCGCACAAGATGCCAACTGTGATGGACAGCTGGAAGAGCACATTGAGCGAGCCGCGGTGCTTGTATGGGGCCATCTCCGACACGTAGAGCGGCACAGACTGTGAATTTCGAGTACATCCACCATGTTAAATTAGGTCGATTTCGTTGCAATCTCGAAGACTTTGTCGGCAAATTAGAGATGTAGAATGATATAAATAGATAGCTGCGTTGTCAAACATTTAAGTTGCTTATGATGCAAGAAAAGTTGAAGAGCATAGTGGTGTAAACCCAAAGCTATATTTACATACTGAAAAAGATTAACTATAGAATTAGAGTCACACATAACTCATAACTTTTCAATTATGCAATCACGGTTAATTTAAGTCCTTTAAATGCAACTGAAAATCTATAGGTATCATCATCAAATCTTTGCATCGAGATTTCGAGAAAATCGGCTCAGACCTTACTCTGTTGACCATTCTTGTTTTGTTTACTTTAAAGGAAGCATGGTTAAACTAAAACCTCTCGACTCCGCGGGCACGTAAGCAGATTAGTTCTTTTCTATTAGGAAAATATAGGAATTTTAAATTAACTCGAAATATTAATACAGTACTTTTGGATGGCCTTTAGTCTAGTAATTAGTCATCTTTTCACAAGCAAAATTTATAAAATTAGGTCAGCCGAAACAATGATGCATTTAAGGGCAAAAAAACCCTAGGTACAAGCATCTATATACACATAATGATACAATGAATATAAAAAACTTGGTACAAAAATAGCGCGGCAATTAAGGAGTTTTACCTGAATGGCGAAGCCGACTCCGACGCCAAGCAGAATCCGGCCAATTATCAGCATAGCGATGTTCTGGGCAGCAGCATTTATGATAGCACCACAGAGGAAGATTGTGCCGCCTAGCAACATGGACCACCTTCGCCCCAAGCTCCTTGTCACCTTGGACGCGCCGAACGAGGCCACGAGCGCCGCCAAGTAGAGTGACGACGTGAACATAGTCAGCGTGAAGCTGTCGAACTTGCAGTATTGGTTCGTCGACTTGTCCAATGCCTCCTTCCGATACACGTTTGGGAAGAACCTCTTTAGGAAGGGAGGCATGGACGTCACTCCGCCTAAGCAAAATAAATCACGAGCCCAAATCTTAGTCGCGATAAAACTTGAGAGATTTTGCAGCGAAAACCAAAAGAGAAAATAAAACCTGGTAAAGATTAGAGCATTACCTGAAATACCGATGTCGTACCCGAATATCAAGCCCCCCATGGCAGCAGCAATGCATGTGACGAGAACGTAAGTGGTGACTTTCCCGGGATAATCCTTAGGGACGCCGCCGCCGCTTTGGATGCCGAAACCACCCGCCATGGCAATGAAACTATAGAATACTGACGATGGCGGATGAAACCATAGAAGACACAAGACTGTAGATTCGACGCCGATGGAGGGTCGACTATATTTAAAGGCGTTCGTGTGTGAAGGATGTTTCTCACTCTCGACAATGAATTCTATTCCCACGAGGACTCGGTCTTGTGCAGTGTGTTCACGGAGGAAGAGTGACTCTTGATAAAGATAGCGACTGAGGAAAGCTACAGCGTAGGGATAGTTCAACTGTGAAGGACTCCTATGATCTTATCGATCAGAACTCGCAACAGATTTTATCTGCGAGAGATTCGGAAGATCTAAAAACCAATTGGAAAATTTAAAAAAAAAAACAAAAAACACAAAAGGATAAGTCTATCCGGATTGTTGTAATTACCGGCCATTGACAGTCTTTATCATCGTGTTAAGCTCTTCGTCTCATTATAAATAATTAGAATTACAATTATAATTGGACCTACACAATCTTATATATTGAAAAATCTATTGTACCATTAAGATTTGAACAGTGCCTTTAAATGATTAGGTATGGATATAACGGATTTGAACTCTAGACTTCTTGTTAATACGATTAAGATTTTGGAAGATGTTAATTTAGCCTAATAGATTTGAATAATTAGATAAACGTGATGAAGGTCTTCTATCTCGTATAATACATGGACGGATAGATAGATAAGAAGAGTTTTATCCTATTCAATTGTTCATGATTATCTTAATACGGAGTTAACTTAATGGTTAAATAATGGGCATGTGTGAATCAGTTGCAAGAGACAGCCAAGTATGAGCACTGATAATTGACATCGTTGAACATTGATAACTCAGATTAAAGTGATCTCAATATTCACTCTTTCTAATTAAGAGTGCTTAATATAATGTTTAATTGAATAGCTTCTTTTGGAAGAGATGGGAAATGCTTTTGAAGAGTATAATTGTAAGGCTTTTCACGCACTGAACAACATTAGTCAATGTTAAGAAGAAACTATCTATGTGGCAATTAAAATTACTATGTTAAAATTGCATGTCCAAATGGTGGTTTTAAGCATACTAAAATTGGACAAATATTCTAAAACCGTGTAGATATCTTATTAACACGAACTCATAAAAATGTCTGCTAATAGCATAGATCGGACAATATAAAATTGGGTTAATACCACGAAAAGCCTAAATTGATACACATATGGCAAATTTACCCCCAACTAATTTTTTTACCACAAAAAACCCAAAACTTGTATACCTATGATAAATTTATCCTCTGTTAGTTTCCGTTAAATTTTACTGTCAAATTGCTAAATTGGATGACACGTGGCAGTTGACGGGTATACCATTTTGGTGTTTTGCTCTTCATTTGTCGCCAATTTGTGATTTTTCGTAGTATTGATTCAATTTAACATAAACTAATGGAGGATACATTTATCACAACTGTATCAATTTGGAGTTTTTTGTGGTCAAAAAATTAGTTTGAAGTAAATTTGTCACAAGTGTACCAGTTTGAGGTTTTTTGTGGTTAAAAAATTAGTTTTTGGTAAATTTGTCATAAGTGTACCAATTTGGGATTTTCCGTGGTATTAATCCTATAAAATTAAAGTAGGATGTCATTTTCATTGTTTGATATTAATTTAGATAATAGATTTAACATACACAAAAATTGTAAGCATAGTTGTATTTTTGCATATTTATGAATAGTTAAAGGCATACGTTGAAGAAAAATGAAAATGATAGACAAACTCATAAAAAGATGGATTTAGTCCTAAACTTTTCATTTTAGTTTAAATATGGCCGGAAATTACTGACGTGAACGATTTCCGGCAATCGGCAAAGGACAATAGGAAAAAACAAGAAAAAGGAAAAAGGAAAGAAACGAAAACACTTAGAAAAATTTTTAAAAATTGCAAAAAACATCCACGTCGGCGCCAACCATACCACGCAGAACAATCTACACTAACTGGACCTCGCCACATCAGCAATTTTAAAAAAAAATTGGTGGGATTGGAAATTGTCAAAATGTTTAAGATTATATTTGGTCAAATTGAAAAGTTTAAGATTGAAATGGCGGCCATACAATTGGTTTATGACTTTTTAGACAGTTTAACCCGTAGAAAGACATTCCAACCAACCGATAGGAAAATAACAAAAGCAAAGAAAATATTTATTTATATGACAGAAAAACGTTACTAAAAACTTAAAAGAGAAGCAACGGAATGAAAACTAAAATAAGAGGAAAAAAAATCTGATTAACATTCACAACTTAGAGGTCATATAGTTACATCTTCATAATTATTATTTTTGTTGGTTTAGAAAGAAAATAAAATTTCACTTGAAAACAACATTTAAAACTATGGATAAAACATTTATTTGAAAAACAAAAACCAACTCATCCATCTTGAACGCAAAAACATTTTGTTTTTTATAATCAAAAAATTGATTTTGGTTTTTTCTATTTGTACATATATTGGAAACGACTGCAAATCTCTTTCATAATTCTTCTTCTTCGCCACAAAAATAGATAAGAGCTATTAGTGTCGTTGCAATATTTGTGAGGAATGAAATTAAAGATTCAATGGTAGCAGCAAATCATTACCACTAATAGGAATCCCTCACATATTATGTCATAAGAATTATTAGTACCTTTGATATTTTCGGTCGTCTTTAATAACTATAAAAAGTAATGCTATTATGCTAAACAGAGATTAGCTTTTATTTTATGTTATAAAGAAATAATTGTGGTACTTTTCCCGGTTTTAATTGGTTGATATCAATTTTGGGTACATGGCTGACAATTAGAACCTTACAAACGATATTTAGGGCAATTGACGTTAGATAAACATTTATTTTTGGAGTAAGAAACATTGATTTTAACACTAAGGGTGCGTTTGTTTCTCGGAAAACATCTTCTAGGAGAACACTTTCCTCATTTTTCAGCATTTGGTTTGCTTAGGAAAATGAGTAAACGAAAAATGTTTTCCTAGTCAGTGGAAAATGTTTCCTTACCAAAACTTAAATTTAGGAAAACGATTTCCTCTCTGAAAGGACCGGAAAACATTTTTCGAAGTATGACTCGCTATCGGCACTTAGACCCGAAACTCTACACTTAGGCACGAAAACCCCAACGTTGGTTTTCGAGTCACAACATCCAGGACCAAGTCTCGTTGTCCAGGGCCTGAGCCCCCGGTGCCCATGCCCGAGTCCATCGAGGCTAAACCCGAACCCATAGTGCTCGTACCCGATGCTCTAGCACCCAAACTTCAGTCCATAAAGGCTGTGCTTTGGTCCCGATGTTTGAGTTCTAATCCCGACCCTCTGGCCCAAGTCCACAAAGGCCGTGCGCTGATCCTCGGTGCTCAGGCTTGAGTCATTAGTTAATGAAACGTTTGTTCTTATAAAAATATTTATTTTAAAAATTCAAATTTTTATTATTTATTATTTAAAAAAATCATTTACTATTATTATTTTAAAAAATCGAGCTTGAGGGCCAGCCGATCCAGTGAGCCCGAGCTCCGCCAAGATCGACGAGCTCGCAGCTCTCCAGATCCAAGCAAGCCCGAGCTCGGTCGATTTAGGCGAGTTCGAGCTCACCTGTGGCCATCGCCAGTGGCTGTCGCTGGCCAGTTGCAGCGAAGGAAGGAGGAAAAAGAAAAGGAAAGAAAAGAAAAACAAAAAAGAATAGAGAAAAAAAAAAGAAAATAAAAAAATTCCAATTGTCATAAAAAGAAAATAAAATATTAAAAATAATTAAAAATTCGAATTTTTAAAAATAAAAATATGAAAAAGTTCGATTATTTTTTTTGCCTAAAATAAAGTCATGATATCGAAATCATTTTCCAATGAAATCCAAACATCAAAAACGATTTCCATCGTGTATCACCAAACAAAGGAAAACTAAGCGTTTTCCTAGAAAACGATTTTCTAGAAGGCTCCGTTTGTTTCACGGAAAACAACTTATATGAAAACTTTTTCCGAATTTTCTGGCATTCGTTTTGCGAAAAATAAAATAGTCATGGAAAACATTTTCCACCAATGGAAAAAACACCTTCAAAAATGAAGAAAATGTTTTCCGCTTTTTAGAAAGCGAAAACATTTTTCATATTCTTTCACCTTATTTTCTTTTAAATAACACATTTTCCTTTTCTTTTTTCTTTTCTTTTTTTTTCTTTTTTAAAAATTTGAGTTTTTGAGTTTTCTTTTTTTCTTCTTTTGTTTTCCTTTTCTTTCTTTTTGTTTTGCTTCTTCCTCGGCTGGTCGCTGGCCACAAATGAGCTCGAGCCTTGCCACAAGCCGGAGAGGTCAAGCTAGGCCAGCGAGCTCGAGCTCTACATGATCCGGTGAGCTGGGCGAAACTTAAACCTCACCAGAATTTGGTGAGCTCAAGCCTTGCCGGCTTGTGGCGAGGCTCGAGCTCGCCTGTGACCTGTGGCCAGCTATTACCATGGCCGGCGACCGACCAAGGAAGAATAAAAAAAAACAAAAAAGGAAGAAAAAGAAAAGAAAATTAATTTTAAAATAAAATATAAATATAAATATAATTCAAAATTTTTCGTAATTTTCCCTAAAAAATCAAATTGGATATCGAATGACGGAATATTTTCTAGTTCATTTTCAGATCTCAACCGAACATCGGAAAATATTATCATTTTCCTGGAAAATGACATTTTGGAAACATTTTTGAGAAACGTCATATTTTCCGCAAAACGAACAGAGCCTAAATAAACCAAAATAAATAAAATTGATCTTACTACTTATGAATGAGAAAAAAAAATACATGAAACAAAAGGGAAAATTACCAATTTAGTCATAAACCTATTGCACTTGTATCAATTTAGTCCTAAACTTTTCAATTTTTCTAATTTAGTCTTGAACCTTTTTAACAACTTACCAATTCAGTTCATCTATCCAATTTTGGCCGAAAATTGAGGACTTGGACATTGGCTGGCTATCCTACGTGGCATAATTAATGCTCACGTGAAAATTTTTTGAAAATGTTAATTGTTTCTTTTTTTTTCTTCTTTTTTCTCTTCGTTTTTTTTATTGTTAAGGGTCGGCAGGGGGCCGCTGGCCACCGATCAAGGTTTGGCGATCCCCACAGCCACTAGGCAAAGGCCTACCAACCCTCGCCCAAATTTGACCAAGGGCCGCAAGCCCTCACCGACCACTAGGCGAGGGTTGCGAGTCCTCGCCAACTGCAGCAAGGATTGCGACCTTCACCCAGTGGCCCACAAGGGCTCACCACCCTCGCACGCAGCTAGTAAGGGTCGCGACCCTCATCCAATGGCCGGTGGGGGTGGTCGAGCCTCAGTCGGCCCATAACAAAAAAAAAAGAAAAAAAGAAAAAAAATTTTAAAATATTTTCACGTCGGCGTCGGCCATGCCACGTCATCAATTTCCTTCCAAAATTGGCCAAATGGACTAAATTGTCAAAAATTGTATGACTTAATTGGTCAAATTGAATGGTTTAGGACTGAATTGACATAAAAGTAATAGGTTTAAGACTTTTTTCGTAATTTTCCCCAAATTTGAATAGCTAAGATCTTTATGAAATTAATTGAATATTGATATTGAAACCAGATGACTACGATTTGTTATATGCATCATTCCACTTATCTTAATAAGAGGTATGTCAAGAGTGAAAACTATGGGCAAAAACTCGAGGCAGGAAAATGGAAGTATTACCGTTTTACCTAGGTAATTAGTTCGGTATCGATATCGGATGTTAATTATTAGATGATGCATATTGTTCTTTTAATTTTTTACTAACATTGAGAAGGGATAAGAGTGTTTGATTATACGAAAAGTGTCCAACAAATTTGAAATTTTGTTTTATATATAGGTGGGATAAAGAGATACTAGTTCCTTCGCAATGCGTACCCGTTTTGAGATGAATTTAGATTATTTTTATATAAAATAAGCGATTTTGAATATTCACTTGACTTTTTCTATATTGAGATGAGTTAATAATGTTTTGGTCATATAAAAGAAGTGCACACCACCCAATCTGAATATTTGCTTTTATATATAGCCTAAACTATCATCAATGAAGAACCCATCACCCATCTGATAGTAAAACCAATGGTTAGGGGATTACCCATCCATAAAATGTTCTTTTTTTTATTATTGAGTTAATATCACGAAAAACCTCAAATTAGCACACTGATGACAAATTTTCTCCGAACTAATTTTTTGACCGCCAAAAATACCAAACTGATACATTTGTGACAAATTTACCATATATTAAATTATATTAATACCACGAAAACCACAAACCGGTACACCTGTGACAAACGGAAGGTAAAACCCTAAACTGATACACTCGTCAACTACCACATGTCATCCAATTTAGAAATTTGAGGGTAAAATTTAACAGAAACTAGCGAAAGGTAAATTTGTCACAGGTGTACCAGTTTGGGATTTTTTATGGTCAATAAATTAGTTTGGAGTAAATTTATCAAAAGTGTATCAATTTGCGGTTTTCCACGGTATTAACCAACCCTTTATTATTATAAGTTCCCATGCACACTTTATGAGCGTGTACAATTGGTTTTCATCGTCTTTTTAAAAGAAAAGTTAAGTGTTGTCAAAATTATGTATCATGTAGAATTACAATAAGTTAGAACTTAAAACTTGATGGTGAAGACGACTTACATATTAAGGATTCGAAGACAGAAGCACACCGGCTCTCATGATAATATTAAGGTAAAGGTTATGTTGTAGCCAGTCGACAATAATATCGCTACAACCTAGTAACGTGACAATTATGAAGTATGGTTGGTATTAAGCCAACTCTCTAGGCGTGTGGGTGTGGCTGTTCCTATCTAACATAGCTTATTAAGAGGATACAAAACGCATACTTAAGCAGTTCATCTCCACTTTGCTCCCCTATTCTTGAAATGTCAATTTCATACCTCTGGCATACCACAATGAAAAGACCCAATTACCCTCTTTTTTTCGACCATGTCCTTAAGCGCATAGGTACTGACACTTTCCTAAACCAGTCAAATATGTAAAACTATGTTATTAACACTATTTTAAACTCGAACGTTTCAGTTGAAATGCCCATGAACCAGCTTGTTCCTATTAATAACTCACATTCTCTATTAAGATTCCCCAACTTTTGTATTTAGTCGTTAATTAGGAAAATAAAGGCTGCATAGCTGATCCATCGATTACTCATCAACTAAAAGATTACAAGCAACAAAGTAAATATGGACAGCAAGTATTTGACATTGTTTTTTTACGATTTCATGGCAAAATAGCAATGAAATGTACAACCGGAGGGACGATGTCAGCAAACAGCAAACATTGTACAAGCACATACTACTTTGTATATCTCTATAAACATTGTACATTACATGACTTCTCCTGGTGCAAATCCGACGGTCCATCAAGTGTGGCCGGCTCATTAAATGAGGAGAAGAGAGAGTGAGGGTTGAGTACAAAATTATGTAGAGTGATTAAGTGTACAAATATGTGATGAAACCACTACTAGATGAGCACCACTTAACAAGCAGCTAATCCTGCTCAAGAAACTCTGCTTCATGCAAAACTAGTAAAAGATATTGATCTTATTTAATTTTAAATTGAAACTTAAATCATACTCGTTTCATTTGTTCAGTTCTAAATTCTTGATTGGAATATTCAAAGTAATGGTAAATGCCATGTGCATATGTCACGGACTGGAAGTAGTCAATGCCCAACAGGCTGAGGAGATGGCCTAGAGAAGTGAACAATTCTTAGAGTTTCATGGGCCATATGGGCTTCCATGTGTATTCTAGAATACTCCCAAGGACATCATAGGGAATGTGTATGTAAATAGGTGAGCTCCAATCTCCATCAATGAATTGTTATAAAGAGGAATGAGTCTCTCCACTGTCAGATTGATAAGTAGAGTGCACCAGGTAAGATTAGAATGTTGAAGTGGATCTTTACAGTTGGATCAAAAGGACAATTAACAGTTATAATTAGAGAGTCTTATGTACAAATAGGGTGCCCTCTTTCATTTGTACCATCCAATAATTGTGTAATAAAATACATTCTCTCCCGGAATTTCCCTTTAGTTTCTCTCTTGAGGGGAAAGGCTGAGCTTAGGCTATCTAGCTTAAGAGGAGCTTAAGTGTCGTACGATCGCAATCTCAAGTGTCGGTCTGTGACAAGTTATATTAGAGCAAGTTGTAGAAAGAATGAGGCTTTCAAGTCATTGAATCACCAATTTGGAACGGACAATCCAGGAGAAAGATGCAATTGGGCAAGCGAAGGACTCCAAGCGGAGAGTACCCAGAGCATCGGTCGACTGGATGGGGTACAATGTCATGCACTAGATATATTTCAAGGCCCAACAGACCGAGGAGATTGCCCAGAGGGCATAAGTTGTGACTTTCCCTGGATAATCCGCTTTCAATGCCCGCCATCTTGATGAAATTATAAAAGACAAATGGAGATTCGATGTTGATGGGAGGATGGACTTTATTTATAGGCGTTTTTGTGGGGATGTTTTTTCAATCTCGACATGCGATTTTTATGTGTGAAAGATTGGGAACATAAAAATATAGAGATCCATTATATTTCGTTTTTTCGCCATAGAATGTCCAATTTCAAATTTTAAACATACTAATATCGGAAAAATATATGTGTGCATAAATATATGTAAAAATATAGAAGTATTTATTAAAGAAATAAATGTGGTACTTTTGCTAATTCTAGCTAGTTGATATTTATTTTGGGTGCATAGTTAACATTTTGAACATGACAAACTTTATTTAGAGTAAATGACGTTAGATAAACATTTATTTTTTAACGTTATCAACATTGTTTTCCATTAAGAAACTTTTGAATAAACTATAAATTAATTGATTTTACTATTTATGAATCAAAATCAAAATATACGAAACCTAACCGCACCTTAATTAGTTTATCGAACAAGTAATCAACGGTTGGAGCTATTTTCCGGAACTCTTTTTTCTTTCACCTTTTTTTCTTGCAAACTAGCCAAAGAGCACGAGTACAAATAAAAAAGGGAAAATAAATATTTTAAGTGGGTTAATTTTTAAAGATTCGAATTTATTTTGGAATATAAATTTTTTTTGGATTTTGGAATATAACTTAAATGGGGGAGAATTACCAAAATAGACCTAAACTTATTGCAATTGTGTCGATCCAATCTTAAACCTTTTTTTTGTGTTAATTGAGTCCTAAACCTTTTGCATTTGTGCAAAGTCAGTCCATTCGATCAATTTTGGCTGGCTGGTACTGACATGGGCACCAATCGTTCTATGTGGCGCAACTGGTGCTAACGCGGATAATTTTTGATAATATTTTAATATTTTTTCAAATTTCCTTTTCTTTTCTTTTCTTTCTCTTTTTTTTTCTCCCTTCATCTTCAACCTCTAGCCGGTCGCCGGAAAAAAAAAGGAAAGAGAAAGAAAAGGAAAAAAAGAAAGAAAATTAAAAATTTCGAAAAAATATTAAAAATTATCTACATCAGCGCCGGCTACGTCACATAAGACAGTCGGCGTCCATGTCGATGTCAACCGGCCAAAATTGATCGGATGGACTGAATTGACACTAATACAAAAGGTTTAGGACTCAATTGGAACAAAAAAAAGATTTACAACTGAATGATAGAGATTTAAGTTCAAATTTGAAAAAGTGTAAGATCTTTAGGATATTACTTGACAAATTATTTTGATTATTGAAAATATGATGATTTTGTTATAATATCAATCCAACTTATCTTGACAAGAGGTATGGCAAGAATGAGAACTTGGGGCAAAAGTTTGAGGTTGAAAATTGGAAGTAATTGCCCGGAGATTGAAATCGAGTTCTCTTTACCTTTTCTATATTGAGATCGATAAAATATTTAGGTTATATGAAAAGTGAGTAACAAATTTGAGGGTTTGCTTCATATATAATATAGATGTATAGATACTAGTTCTTTGCACGAGCTACGAACGTACTCAATTCAAGATGGATTTGTAGAGAATATGCTTATTAATTTCAAATGAGAGGTTATGTGCTCATAAAAACTATATAATTTTGATTTTTTATTGTAATGATATATAATTCTTTCTTAACTTCAATTTATATTAAGATAAGATAAGAGTGTTTTAATCATATGATGTGTGTGTATGTATATATAAAACTATCCTCACCAGGAATCCATCGGTTACTACCCATCAGTCAATAAAAATAATGACTGAGGGATGATCTATTCATAAATTGTTCTTCACTTACTATTTTAAGTTCTCACGCACTCGTGACATGTGTGCATCATCTTTACCAAAGTTGAGTGTTATCAAAACTACATATGTATAGAGGTACAATAAGTTAGAACTTAGAAATTTTATGGTGAAGATTACATGCATATTTAGGGCGCGAATGATAACCATTTTATTTCCCTACTTTTCAATTTTTTTGTTCCTGGGAACAGGTTTGAAACATAAATCCGTTTGGTAAAATAATTTCAATTTTTTTATTTTTGGGACAAATTTTGACTCAAAAATAGATTTGGAACAGAATTGAGAAGTTAAAATTTTTTACTATTTTATTTCTAGAACAGAAATAGAAATAACAACTCTCTTATATTGCTCACTTTTGCCACCCATCGCCACCACCGCCCACCGTCGCCGCTTGCCAGCCATCCGCTGCCGCCGCTAGTCGGCCATCCACTACTGCTGCCCACCGCCACCACTACCCGCCGCCGCCGTCACCATCGCCGCCGCTCGCCGGCCGACGGGAATAGAAATTTTGTGTCATTATCAAATACTACTTTTTGCTCAGAAACTCGTCCAGAAAAGAAAATTAGATTTTTTTAATTCTAGCTAGAAATAGGATCGGGGAAGAGAAATGTTATCATTCACGCCCTAAAAATTTGACTGCAAAAGCACATTGGCTCTCATGAAATTATTAAGGGAAATGTTATGTTATAGCCGGACAATAATCATTTCGCTGAAACCTAGTAACATGGCAGTTATGAACTATGGTGTTAAGTTAGCTATATTAGGAATCCGTTATTCAAACACCTTTCCAACGATTGGATCAAATTTTCAAGAAATTTGGTTGGCAAGCTTCCGTAGACACGAAAATCCAGTCCATTGAGCGTCAGATGAGAGAAAAATGAGTGATCAAAATTGGATCAATGCATAGCAAATATATACACTTATAACTCTCTAAAAACAGTCCACGTGAGCGCCACTTGGCAAGATGATGGCACCGACGGTGCAACCTGGGGGCGCGCACCTAAACAATCAGGGATCGCGTCAGTGCCTCGTTGGCGTCGCCAACGGCCACACCAAACCTAAGTCCATTCAAATAACCCAAGTTTTTCAAGCCCATTGATCACGTCCACGTCGCTACTCCGCCCACTACTGCCTCCAGCA
The DNA here is from genome assembly GCF_021117445.2 of Syzygium oleosum. Lineage (NCBI taxonomy): Eukaryota > Viridiplantae > Streptophyta > Magnoliopsida > Myrtales > Myrtaceae > Syzygium > Syzygium oleosum. The sequence goes on from NW_026607494.1 coordinate 93,987, forward strand.
ACCGCCCCTATCACTTTGGTGCCGATGTATATTTTGGCAAATAAAAGAAATGTAAGAATCATTTTAATTGCAATAGATTAGATCTTCCGGCCACAAGAGTCAAGATGCTTGCAATTTTCGAACGCTTTGGCCTAGATAATTCAATTTTTTTTTTTCGCGGAAAGACTCTCCTAAAAGCCCCCTTTTTTTGTAGTGTTATAATTTGAGCTAGTGTAATGCTTAATCTGGTATTGATAGCCCCCATAAGTAAATCATACCTGCATTGCCCAAATAATGAAGAAAGCTAGTCAAGTAATTATAACTGATGTGAAGGGACACCCTAACATGACTAAGGGCCTGTTTGGTAACCATTTTGTTGGGAACATTTTCTGTTCAGAAATAATTTTTTCTATTTCTATTCCCTGGATAAATTTCTGAGAAGAAAAACACGTTTGTTAGCTGTTGATACCTTATTTTTAGCCGAAGCGTCTTGAAAGGTAAAAACTTGAGATTAGGGTGTCTGATCGCGACAGAACCTAGTCCTCAACCAAAAAGAGTTATTTAGCATTTGAATTAGCATTAGGCATTCATTTTTTAGCTTGTTGCATTTCAATTTCAAAAAGTCAAACAGTTGACTTATGAGTTAACTTTTTTGTCAAATTTTGACCAAAAGTCAACCCAAAGTCGAATTTTGGTTTTTTGCATGAAAAACCCCAAAATAGTGTCAATTTCACTTTTGCACAATCAATTTTCAAAAAATTCAAAGTTTGACCCACCAATTGGCATTTTAGTATATAAGTTCTAAAATGCTGACTTTTGATTAACACTTTGTCCAAAAAAATTGAAAAAATTCAAAACCCCTAAATCAATTCCTTTTTAGCTTAATTTCACTTTGGCATTATCAATTTTACAAAAATTGATTTAGAATCAACTTTTTCCCAATTTGCGAAATTTGGTTCAAATCGGCCAAAAATGAAATTACTTCATTTCTAGTCATTTTTTAAGATAGTTTTCTTCATAACATTTGATCTAGAGGTCGTATTGCATTCAATTTTAAAATCAATTTTAGAATTTCAATCCAAGGTTGAAAACCCCCAATTTGAAGCCCTAATTAGGGATTCCGGTCGGTTCTTTATGATTTGCATCATTGAGGCACGGATGAACTTAATTTCTTATATGAAACTCAAACCCAAAATCAATTTTGAAAAATTCACATGATTTTGAGTCAATTTAACCAATCTAGTGATCCAATAATTGAGAAATCCAAGAGTAATTGGTTCAGTTAGTACAATTCAATTTGGCCCATTCTAGACTAACATCCAATTTGATGAATTAAATTTCAATTTGGCCAATTGGACCTCAATTAAGTTCATTAGTTTAGTTTGGCAATGCAATTTAATTCAAATTGAAGAGTAATTGGGCCAAACAAGTTAAATTTGATCAATTTGTACTTGTATTTCAAATTGGTTCAATCCAATTTAATCAAATTCAATTCAATTGGGCCAATCAATCATGATAAGGGTGAAATTGCATGAAATTGGAATAAAATTGAGTCAAGAATCGAACCAGTTCAATCCGGGTCAAACCAGTCCAACCGGTTCAACTCGGTTTGACCAGAATTGAACCTACCCGATCGGGCCAATCGTTTCCCGGCCAAAATTCCAGCGGCCAGTTGTCCATTTCGACCAGCCAAGGCCAGCCGGTCCCCTTGTGTCCAAAATTACTAAAATACTCCTAGTGAAATTACAAAAATACCCCTATAATCAAATTTTTGCCAATTTCCTTAATTGTTAAGCAAATTTCCTTAGGGATTAAGTAAACAATCATGGCCATCCATTAAGAGTTCATCATAACCATCCATTGCGCCATGTCATCTATTCTTAACTCTTAAGGAAGCAATTTGGACCATTTGATCAATCAAAGGGCTAGTATTCAAACTTGGGGGAGACATATAAGGATTTTCCCTCCAAAAATCAAAAGAAGAGCTCATTTTCAGATCTGATTTCTCTCACTAAACTCTCTCTCTCTCTCTCTCTCTCTCTCTCTCTCTCTCTCTCTCTCTCTCTCTCTCTCTCTCTCTCTCTCGGTTGGGTTTATTACCGTCTTTCCACCGGCCGGTGGTCATCTTCCTCCGACGAGTCGCCGCCTTGCCGGCCTCCCTTACGGTGCCCCCAAGGCCGTAGCAAGGCCAACCACTGCCTTTGGTGGCTGGAAGTTCCCTTGCTGACACTGTTTTCTTCTTGGCAACCTTACCGGCGACCGAGCCGGTGTTGATTCCAGCCAGTTTAATCGGTTGAACCGGCTGGCCGGTAGCCTCCCAAGGTGATTCCGAACCTCCAGCCACCTTCCTTAGCCTCTTCTCGAGTCTGTGGTGGCCGGAATCTTTCCGAACAGCCACCGGAACACTTCCTTACACTTGATTTCTTGTTGATCGCTCATTTGAGTAAACAGATTCAATTCTCATTTTGATTTGCGTACTTTGTTCTCAAAGGTTTGTTGAGCTTTCCAAGGCTTCTCCGTGGTGTCCTTGAGCTAAATACGAAGACCGGATTGCTCGGTTGTACATCAAAGTGTTATTACACAAGGTAAGTTTGATTCTGTGATTCTCGGATCCTAACGAGTTAGTATGCTTGTGATGCTGATATGACCTCAAGAATGTCAAAATCTCACAAAGTTTTAAACTAGATAATCGTAGGATATGTTGTGATCTTCGATTTGATATATTGCATGCTTACATTGGACTTCGTTTGCTAGGTGAAAATCACTTCGTAAGTTAGGATCAGTGTCTGGAATATTGATGTTCTATCCTGTTCTCATGACTTCCCGATTGACGTTGTGCTGTTCTGTGATTTTTTTTATTTTCTATGATTTTTTTTAGTAAAATTTCATCATAAAAGTGGTAGAGAAATTTAGATCTGTCTAGCATAAAAATTTCATAAAATTCCAAGCTGATTTGGTATGCATGAACGATGCTAGAAGTTACGACATCTAGTCTGTGACACTCGGTCTCAGTCTGACCTTTGCATGTTACATGATTTTTATAAATTTTTTTGTTCGTCATTTGAAGAAACTTTATTCACAAAAGTTGTAGAAAACATCTTGATCTACAAAACCTAAAAATTTCATGAAATTACAAGTTGATTGGGATGGTCCAATGAACCTATGATGAGGACGTCCAGATTCTGTGATATGATCCAAAATTTCCCGTTCCGGTGACTGAAGTTGTTATGCAATTTTCATAAAGTTCAAGACCTTTTTAGCAAGAACTTAAAACTATAAAATTGTTCATTAGGGCTTCATTATGTAGACTGGAAATTTTTGGGACCTAATAGAAATGTTTGGGGGGTCAATTTGCTAAAAATCTCAGATAAGGTCCTCCCGGCCTCAAAAACGATTTGCAAATGAGTCTTCGATGAAAACCGAATTTTATAAAATATTAAAGGACTTTTTAGCGAAAACTAAAAACACGAAAGCTGTTGAAAATAGGGAATCCTAACTGTCTAAAAATTTTCATGCAGTGTGGATAAGGTTTGTTATTTTTCCCGCTATTATTTTCAAATCCCTAACAGAACCAGGTCCGGTCTGTCATTCCGACCTAAACTTTGATTTTCGGGAAAATTGAGCGGGAATTAAGAAAAATGGTCTTCTTGACTTTTTATCCTCACAATCTAAACTTTCCAAATACACATGATTTGCATCATTTGGACATCTTTAGGTTGATTAATCACATTTGAACAGAATGGGTCCGAATTTGGCAATTATGACTGAATAAGTAGTCCACTTGTAAGGCCCACTTCCCATTGTTTGATTGGTTGAAAAATAAAGCCCATGGGCCTAAATGCATGATTTATCCATTGTTGTGCATGTGATTATTAGATGTATTTCTAGGCTCGATGCATGTTCGGCGAGTAACCCATAGTGATCCCCCGACTTTAGGGGTTAATCAATATGAGTCACCGTTTTGTGAATGTAAATGGTGACTCGTTATTGTTAACCATTAATCAATCGATGCTAGTTGATTAAGTGGGTGGGATGGTCGGAACGCATGTGAAACAAAGGCCGATCCCGAGGCCCGTTCTTGAATTAATGAGTTGAATGATTTGTTTGCATGCTCGCACTATTTGTTTGCTATGTGTGAATTGAATGTAAAACCGACACCCGTGAGGTGGTCCATGGAGAAGATGGCCAAACAACTTTGAAGATGGTGGCTAAAGACTGATGTCCAATCCGGTCTCAATTTGTACATAATTTGTGTTACCCGATCATGTCTTGGGTCTTCTATTCGTGTTGTATTAAACACTTGACGAGTTGCAGATTTTTCTTTCCTCGCACTTAGAATAGCTCATCATTTCAATACATTGTGTGTGTACTTTATGCATCGCCATTTTAGTACAAATTATTTGGTTCTTTGCCTTTTCCAGACTAAGATAGGACTAGTTTAGACCTTAAATGGAAAATACATAAACAAAATACATGGTCACCGAGTGGACTAAGACTTTGGCATGAAAATGGTAAAAAATAAATACTTGACAACTTAGATAACAACCATGTTAAGTTTAGCGGTACCGAAAGGGCGTTAGTAGAAACATTAACGTAAGTTAATTCCCGAACCCATGATCTCTGGATTTCGTAGATATCGAAACGAAACTCCCACATTTCGGTTGGTATTCTAGCCGACTCCTGACCTAGGCTAGTGGCGACTCCTAAAAAAGATAAAATCAATCCGCTGTCACGTGAGATATGGATTTAGGGAAAATCCACGTTCATGATTAATGGACCATATGGATGATCAAAAGATTGATGCTTCGGTAATCTGTCTTTTATGATGTGCCATACGAAATGTGTCATGAACACTTATCTCTAAACCCGCTTCATCGAGTTCGGCTCTTGAGAAGTAGGTTGCGACATTAACTTTACAAAATTTTTATTTTCAAAATAGAAAAAGAACATAAATGTGTTTGGTACGACCCTAAAAATTTCTAATTCCAATTTTTTTCATTTTATTATTAAATGTTAGTTGAGGCTTAACAATTCTTGTTTGGATAAAACTGGACTAGAAATAGAATCAGAATATATTATGATATAGAATTGGATAATATTAATATAATTATAAAGAAAAGGGTTAATACCACGAAAAACCCTAAACTGGTACAGTTGTGACAATTTTACCCCAAACTATTTTTTTGACCACAAAAAACCATAAACTGGTACAATTGTGACAAATTTACCCCGAACTATTTTTTTGACCATCAAAAACCCCGAACTTGTATACTTGTGACAATTTTACCCCAACTAATTTTTTAATATTATTTTTTTTTATTTTTTTCTAATTTTTTTCTAATTTTTTTATTAATTTTTTTCTTTTCTTTTTTTTTTCTTAATATTCTTCATCTTCAACCTGTGGCCGGTCGCCGGTCCGGCGACCGGCCGAGGCGCGAAGCCGGCGAGGTCGGCCCGCCGCGCCGTGGCGAGGCTCGACCTCGCGGCCGGCAGGGCAAGGGCTTGGCCCCGCCGGGCCGCCGGCGAGGCTAACCTCGCGCCGTTGTGGCGAGGCCAACCTCGCCGGCGGCCGAGCCAGAGGCCGAGCCCTCGCCGAGGCCGGGCGAGGTCGGCTCGCCCGGGCCGGCGAGGTCGGCCTCGTCGGCCCGCCGGCGAGGTCGGCTCGCCAAAGACCGGGCGAGGTCGAGCCTCGCTAGTGGCCGGCGGGGCCGAGCCCTCGCCCGGATCCGGGCGAGGCTCGACCTCGCCGGCGGTGGCGAGGAGCTCGGCGGCGGGCCGAGCCTCGCGGATCCGGCGAGGCTCGACCTCGCCCAACGCCGGCGGGGCCGAGCCTCGCCGATCCGGCTAGGTCGGCCTCGTCCGGCGGCGAGGGCTCGGCCCCGCAGGCGAGCCCTCACCACCGGCCGGCGAGTTCGAGCCTCGCCAGCGGCCGGCGGGGCCGACCTCGCCAGCTTCCGCCAGGTTAAAGATGAAGAATATTAAGGAAAAAAAAAAAGAAAAGAAAAAATTAATAAAAAAATTCGAAAAAAATAAAAAAATAATATTAAAAAATTAGTTGGGGTAAAATTGTCACAAGTATACCAGTTCGGGGTTTTTGGTAGTCAAAAAAATAGTTCGGGGTAAATTTGTCACAAGTGTACCAGTTTGGGATTTTTTGTGGTCAAAAAAATAGTTTGGGGTAAAATTGTCACAACTGTACCAGTTTAGGGTTTTTCATGGTATTAACCCTAAAGAAAATTACTCTTTATAGACGAAGCAAATACCGGGTAGTGGTCGAGGAAATTACACTTTAGGGTTTAGGGTCTAGGGGTTTAGGGTTTTAGGGTTTAAACTTTGGGGTTTTGGTGTTTTGGTTTAGCGTTTTAGGGTTTCGAGTTTAGGATTTTGGGTTTGGGGTTTTAGGGTATTAGGGTTTGGGTTTTGGGGTTTTAGGTATTAGGGTTTAAGGTCTGGGATTTAGGGTTGTAGTATTTAGGGTTTAGGGGTTTAGTGATTAAGGTTTTCGGGTTTCGACTTTGGGGTTTTGGGGTTTAGGGTTTAGTGTTTTAGGTTTTGATTTTGGGGTTTGGGTTTAGGTTTAGAGTTTAGGGTTCTGGGGTTTAGTATAGGAATATCTTGTGAAAGAAAGGAAGAGAAAGCTGATCTTGTTTCTTTATTGTTTCTCTTTTTGTTCCCGACAACAAAAAGGTAGGTTTTTTTTTACTTTTTATTTCTGTTCCAAATCTGCTCTAGGGAATAGAAAAATTAGCTAACGTTACCAAATGAATTCTATTATTTTTCTGTTCCAAGGAACAAAAGAACAAAAAAATAGAAAAACATGATGATTACCAAATAGGCCCTAAAGATGTCAAATAAGTGGGTCGGGTCGACTTTGGGTGTGTTGACAATGGGTCCAACCCATATCGATCTATTTAACACATGTTGATCCTTTTTCATCACATACAATTCTAACAACCGTATCCGACCCGTTGTATACATAACTCCAGTCCACTGAAATAACCCATATTTTGAAGGCATAAATTGAACCTTTCTTTTTCCTTTACTTCAGTATCATACTTATTTCTTTGGGGGTATATATGATATTTCACCTTTTGAATTCCCACATTATTTTTCTTTCACCACTGGATATAAGAATTGAAATACCATTTCGTCAAAAAAATTTTCCTACCAATTATCTCGAGTAGACTTTTCTTTTAATGTGCGTAGCAACTATTGAAAGCATCATCTTAATGATATATTTCCTGACAATCAATACCAAATTAAAAAGCGTTAGCGCAGTACTTGTACCTGTCCTACAACCCTTATTATTTAAACAATGCCACATTGTAATTAGCAAAATTGGAAAAACAAATTTTAAAGAAAGCCTAAGGGTTTGTTTAGTAAAGTTTCTGTTTCTCTATTTTTTTGTTCTTTTGTTCTCCGGAACAGAAAAAGAACAGAAATCCGTTTAGTGACATCAGTTAGTTTTTTTGTTCCTCGGAACAAAAAAGTGGTCAGGGAATAGATTTGGAATAGAAATAAGAAGTAAAAAAAAATATACTTTTCTGTTTCCGGAACAAAAAGAGAAACAATAGAGAAACAAGATCAATTATCTCTCTTTCACAAGATATTCTCATACTAAACCCTAAACCCCAAATCCTAAACCTTAACCCTCAAACCCTAAGCCCCAAAACCTTAAACCTCAATATCCAACCCTAAAACCCATAACACTAAAATAAAAAACCCTAAACCTCAAAACCCAAATCCCTAAGCCCAAACCCTAAACCTTCTAAACCCCAAATCCTAAACCCAAAAATCCCAAACCTAAAACCCGAAACACTAAACCTTAAACCCCAAAACTCCAAACCCGAAACCCTAAAACCTAAACTCTAAAATCGTAATTCCAAACCCTAAATCCTAAAACGCTAAACCGCAAAACCCCGAATCCTAAACCATAAATCCTATACCCTAAATCCCAAACCCCAATACCCTAAATCCTAAACCACTAAACCCCAAACCCTAAACCCAAACTGTTAAACCGTAAACACAAATCCGAAACCCGAAAAACTAAACCCAAAACCCCGAACCCAAAACTCTAAAACCTAAACCCCAAACCCTAAACCCTAAAATCCAAAACCTAAAATCCCAAACCCTAAACCTCAAAACCAAAATCCTTAAATCCTAACCCCTAACCCCAAATCCTAAAATCCTACACCCTAAACTACAATTTCCTCGACCACTACCCGATATTTACTTTGTCTATAAGGATTAATTTTCTTTATGATTATATTAAGGTCATCCAATTCTATATCATAATATATTATTATTCTATTTCTAGTCCAATTTTATCCAAACTGAATTGTAAAGTCCCCTAAATTGTAATTTCCTTGACCACCACCCGGTATTTGCTTTGTCTATAAGGAGTAATTTCCTTTATGATTATATTAAGGTCATCCAATTCTATATCATAATATATTTTTATTCCATTTCTAGTCCAATTTTATCCAAACATGAATTGTTAAGTCTCCAACGACATTTTATAATTAAATGAAAAAATTGGGAATATAAATTTTTAGTGTCCTACCATACCCATTTCTGTTCTTTTTCTACTCCGAGAATAGAAATTTTGTGCAGTTACTAAAATTGTTTTGCTCAAAAACAAGTCTAGGGAATAGACATAGAAAAAACTATTTCCGAACAAAAATTGTTTCTAGGAACAGAAAAGTTACTAAATAGACCCTAAGTCACATGTTCTAGTCTTCTGATCCCTAAAGGCTAAGGTGAACTCTCCAATTATCTTTCAACTCTCCACCTTGGTAAGTTTAGATTGCTATAGTTATTGATTCAACTCTCCAATTATCGTTTTTTATTGCCTTCAGATGAAAAGAAGCAAAGGTAAAGAAATATAACGAGTTGGACAAAAGGAAGTATTCCTACAGCAAGTTCATTCCGGAGCAGTAATCAGAAAATTTACGGCCAACAGATGGAAGACTAGAAAGGCAAGATAGTTTAGAATACTATTAAAGAGCGTGAGAACAAGGTGCCCTTAGCATTGCTCTTTGCAACATCTAGGCATGACACATAAATGACCAAGGAAATTTAGGGTCATATCTGTTTAACTATAACACGCTGCAATTGGAGTTCGGCTCGTAGAACTCCATGAAACTTACGTTTTGGATTTCACCAATACTCCTGATTTCGGCAGCACAAATGCAACAAGTAACTTATGCTTTGGATTAACTTCGGGACTCGAGAATATCAAGAAGAATGTACTTATGTTTTCAGACATAATCGGGTCGATCCTGCAAAGGTCGGAAACATATGTATTGCCCGTGTGCATTGTAGTAGGTTAATCAAATCTTATATCCTTCAAGCGTGCAATGTAAGTTTTGAAATTCACTTGAGTGCTTATTAAGTAACTTTTGGGAATGCCGAAAGCTGCCGCATTGTCCACAGACTGGCAGGCTCATCTCTGACCACCGTGCTTTCGACACTCAGCACTCGGTAGTAAGTGGAGTTCCCATTGTCCGCCGACGGACGGAGCACCATTAGGGTTCTTACCACTGAAATAGAACAGGAAGCTCTCTGACTGTCTGTAAGACCGCTAAACTGAATTTTAATGTATGAAGGCTGCTGATTGGCAAGATACTAGTTAGGAGACATTTCAAAGAAAGCATTATACAGCACGAGGCAAACAAGGAGGAGGCCAATTGGGCGCAGAACATGCACTACTGAATATATAACGACTTTAATTATGACGACGGAGAAGGCGAGATAGTATCACCGGTTGGCCTGCAAAAAAGGAGGGCGTACGTAGTAAGGCTTTGTTAGCGTAAAGCTCGCGGAAGTCGTCGGATGCTGGTTAATAGACTATAGCTGAATGAAAATCAATAGTGACTGTGGACGTTTTCTTACCTCCTGGCGGTATATGAAAATGCGAACACTGCCCAGATGTCAGATGGGAGTGCTTGAGACGTTGAACATTGGCGCTGCACTCGTCTGCGAAAAGACGATGATGCATGTGTTTGTTTTCGTTGCTGTTGGTTAAGAAAGATACAATAGAAACTGCATGTTTACACAATGATGCGAAATCGTCTCAGCATGTCAAATGTTTCTTTCAAACCCAACCAAAATCCTAACATACTGAAATTGCAGGAATGAGAAAAACAATAGTAAAATTATTTCCTAAAACTATATCAAAAAATCAAGTCCCTAAACTTTCTCCGGGAACGGTGGTCCATCTAGGACCACATATTTCTTCCAGTACCAATGTTCCTCCCAGACATGGGACATCTCCTCAATCGGGATATTCTTCGTCTCGGGTACGAAGAAGTAGATGAAGGCAGTCATGAGGGCGACGAAGAAGGTGAAGAAGATGAAGAGGCCGAACTTCATGTAGCAGAGCATCGTGAAGAAGATTTGCGCAACCAAGAAGGAGAAGAACATGTTGACGGACACGACTGAAGGAAACAGATTCCCAGAAATTGCGGAAAAATGGGAAACACATTCTCTAAAACACATTGCAAAACACGAAAAACGTGCCCATTCTATACTTGAATCACCGATCGAACGAAGCATATTACGTAAACGAATATGCCTCTTTGCCACAGATTAAATGCACCTATTGCAGCCTCGAGAGAGAGAGCGATCCTTCGATTGTCGAGTAAAGTTGCTTTTTGGTTTTTAAGTTTTCAAGTGAGTGAGAGTTTCTGATAGTGAACCAAAAGCACTTACAGAACACACGTAAGTTTTTTTTCTTCTCACTTTTGTTCCCACAAAATAACTGCCATTTGCGGTTATTTTCTTTCATGGGCTGGGTTAACAGATCATGGGCGGCTCATTTATTCACAAAACCCATCATCTCCCACTCGCACATGGTGGGCTAAACATAACTCTCTCTTCTTTGCAATGTTTATACTAGCAAATAATCCGCACGACCAGCATACTTCGAGAGCTCGTTGCCATGCATATGTTAGGAATACATAGCAACTCAAATTGGGCATAACGTTTTCGAGTAGATATAGTATGCAGTGCCTTAGATCAATTAGTCACATTTATATCTCTTTTGATCTCTTTTAGTATATCGTATATTGTATTCACAACTATGATTTACTCAAAATCATAATTGGTCGACCTGTGAATACAAAAATAGGATGTGACATCATAAATAAATTGATCTTCCTCTTTCCTTAAACCTCTCTATTTCAGTCCAGCTCGCTTTTCTAGAAATGCCCCATTAGATCGAAAACTTAAGATAGCGAACACTGAATAGAAATTTTAAGAATAAGTCAGAGTCGTGAGGGCACTAAATGAGGAACTCATATCCTCAAGAGTCTCACACGGCATAAAGTTGAGATCAAAACTTTTGCCACTCTTATCGGTCGTCTCATGCATACGTAGTATGAAATATGTATTACGGTATTAACCCCTTTCCCGTGGAGCGTATGTCTTTACATTCAATACCGTATAGATGATAGTTCAGACATACTCAATATTTAAACTTGAGTTCACATATCTACTCTTCTAAAGAATCCATCAGAACTCACATCTGGCATCAAAGACAGATAAAGTAAAATATGTGGACTATTTTACTTTCGGACATAGTAAATATTATGTCCTCATCTTAGCACTTAGCTAAGGCGACATTTATATTTTAAGCTTGAGCTCTCGATTATCACCTAGATAATAAGCTTAAAATTGTATCATTTCTATTCATCACACAGTAAATAGAGGCGATTACCCATGTGAGTAGGTTAATCTTATCTGTCCGACATACTTTCTTGACATAATACACTAAGTATTAAGATGCATAAATATAAAAAAAAACTCATAGGCATTAACAATGATATAACAATTTCATTTAAATGTGAACATTCAAGGAAATTACAATATTCAGTACATCAGAATCTACGCAGTCCTAGAGATTTTACATGACCATTGAAAACATCTCTAGGAATTGGCTTCGTCATAGGATCTGCTATCATTCTCTGCGTAGATATGTACTGCAAGTTCACATCCTTTCGTGCTACCATATCTTTAACAAAATTGTACTTGGTATCTATATGTTTGGTCTTGCCATGATATTTCGGATCCTTGGTGTATGCTATCGCTGCTTGGCTATCACAATTGACTAACAATGAGCTTGCAGCATGCTCAACAACACCTAAATGATCCAAAAATCTCTTAAGCCAAACTCCCTCTTGTACTGCTGCTGACAATGCCACGAACTCGGCTTCCATGGTGGATAATGCTATACATGTTTGTGTCTTACTGCTCCAAGATATGACGCCATTATTCAGTAAGAATGCAAATCCAAAGGTAGATTTCCTTTCATATAAATCTCCTCCCCCAGTCAGCATCTGAGTAGCCTTCAAGTCACAGATCCTTTCCTTGATAACTCAGAGAATAATCAGCAATACCCTTTAGATACCTCATGATTCTTTTGACGGCTTTCCAATGTGCTTGACCTAGATTGGATTGGTATCTATTTACCATTCCAACTGCAAAATATATGTCAGGTCTTGTACACATCATCGCGTACATCAAACTTCCAAGAGCACTAGCATAAGAAACATGTTTCATTTGTTCCTTCTCTTGTGGAGTCTTAGGACACAATCTACGTCTCAATCCTTCACCTTTTGCAATAGGAGTATCCATGGGTTTACAGTCATGCATACAAAATCGTTCAAGAACTTTGTTGATATAAGTCTCTTGCGAAAGAGACAATAATCTCTTGGAACGATCTCTTGAAATCTTAACTCCAAGAATATATGTAGCATCGCCCATATCTTTCATCTCAAAGTTGGACGATAACCAATTCTTTAAAGTATTAACCAACTCCTTATTGCTTCCGGCAATCAGTATGTCATTAACATATAATGATAAGATCACAAATTGGTCTTTGGATCTTTTGATATATACGCAATGATCTTCATCAATCATTGTAAAATCATACGCCACTATGGCATTATGAAAACGTATATACCATTGTCTCGAAAACTGTTTAAGGTCATATATCGATCTTAGAAGTCGACATACCTTTTGTTTTTGGCCTTTCATAATGAAGCCAACGGGTTGTTCCATGTAAATTTCTTCTTCTAATTCTCCATTTAGAAAAGCAGTCTTTACATCCATTTGATGTAATTCAAGATCCATACTTGCCACTATTGTTAGAATAAGGCGAATTGAGGTAAATCTCACTACAGGAGAAAAAGTTTCCTCATAATCAATTCCTTCATGTTGATTATACCATTTTGCCACGAGGCGAGCCTTATATCTTTCTATTGAGTCATCAGCTTTTCGCTTTATTTTGAGAACCCATTTGTTCCCAATAGCTTTGCGTCCTTTTGGAAGATCAACCAGTTCCCAAACATGGTTTGACTTCATTGACTCCATTTCTTCTTCCATTGCATCTATCCATTTTTCCTTATTAGGGCAACTTAGAGCCTCATTTATATTCCTTGGCTCATCTTCATCTTGTGGAGCGACCACGAAAGTTTCCCCTTCAATGTCAAAACGTCGTCAGGGAACACTTTTGCGACTTGTTCGCCGTACGGGAGATTGTACATGTGGTACATCATTCTCCATTACGCTCCCACTTGGATTAGATAATGATGGTATCGTCTCATCAAACGGTTGCAATTGAGATTGAGTCGAATTTAATTCCTCATTTCTCACATTGCTCCCACTTGGACGATCTTCATTAATTTCATTATCATGATCCAAGGTTTCAAAAGTGAGTAGTCCTCACTTATTTCGCCCTTCTCAAGAAACTTATTCTCTAAGAATGTGACATCTCGTGTTTCAAATGCAGTTATACTCTCACTTTCTTGCTCACCTATAAACACATACCCTTTCGAGTGCTCTGAGTATCTTATGAAAATACTCTTCTTGCCTCTGGGATCCAATTTCCCATATTTGTGAGAGGGCTCGTGAGTATAAGCAGCATAACCCCAAGGTTTAAGAAAACTTAAATTGGGTTTTCTACCTGTCCATAACTCATACGGAGTGGAAGTAACTGATTTAGAAGGCACGCGGTTAAGTACATAGGCAGCAGTTAACAAAGCATCACCCCCAAAAGTGATAGGTAAGTTAGCTTGTGCCATCATAGACCTAACCATTTCAAATAGGGTTCTGTTTCTCCTCTCGGCAACACCATTTTGTTGAGGAGTATATGGAATAGACAACTGTCTTTCTATTCCTTTTTCATCACATAAATTTCTGAACTCATCAGATAAATATTCTCGACCTCGATCGGATCTAAACGTTTTTATTTTCTTATCTGATTGATTTTCTACCAAGTTCATAAATTTCTTGAAGCAACTTAATGCCTCAGATTTATGAGAAATCAAATAGACATATCCAAATCTAGTATAATCATCTATGAATGTGATGAAATACACAGCCCCATGCCTCGCTCTTACATTCATTAAACCACAGATGTCAGAATGGATTAGTTGCAAAGGAAACTCAGCTCTTGTACCCTTTCCGAATGGTTTCCCTGTTGTTTTCCCCGCCAGGCAATGCTCGCAAATAGGCAAATCAACTTTTTCAACATTGCCTAATAAGCCCTCTTTGGCTAATCTTTGCATTCGTTATTGGCCAATATGACCAAGTCTAGCATGCCACACATTCACATCATTTTCATAGGAATTGGAAAATGCAAATAGGGAATAACAAACGTTAACATCACCACAGTTAACATTTAATACAATAAAACCATCCAGAAAGTATCCACAACCATAGTAATTCGTATTCAAATACAAATCAACACCACTATTATGGAAGTTCAAATTAAAACCAAGTTTAACCAACACTAATACAGACACTAAATTCCGACGAATCTCCGGAGCATATAATACGTCATGTAGGAACATGTGCGTCCACCACGCATCATCAACTGGTAGGTGCCAATCCCAACTTCAGCTTTGGAGTTGTTCCCTACATAGATCCATTTTGTTCCGGTCGGAACCCGTCGGAACTCCACGAAGGCATCTCTGTCCTTCGCTACATGGTCTGTTGCTCCCGAATCTACAGTCCACAAAGGATTAGACTCAGTTAAAAATACAGAACTTGACACATAGGCAAAGTTCTCAAAAATGCAAGGGGAGTTTACCTTCTTTGGCTCGCCACAATCGCAAGCGAAGTGGCCTTTCTTGCTACAGTTGTAGCATTTCACCCTCGACATCTTCTTAACAAAAGAACGCTTTCCTTTGTCATGTTAATTAAATTTTGGTTTCTTACCCGAAGAACTTGCTCCCTTGCCTTTCCACTTCATGAACCTTTCGACGCGCTTGCGCTTAGAGCCCGAAGCCCCATGTGAGCTAGAACCAGCATAATAGATGTCGGTTTCTGGTTTCGCTGCCATGAGGCGATCGTCTTCTAACGCAAGATGGCACATGGCATCTTCAAAGGTCTTGATGTTTTCATTGTGGGTCAGGTACACCTTCATGTGCTTCCAGCTTTGAGGCAAAAAACGGATCACTGCTTGCACTTGCTCTTCATCAGTCAGAATGTGTCCAGCATCCTTCAGCTCAATGATCACGTTCGACATCTTTCTTAGGTGTTATTTCATGGACTGACCATGAGGCTTCTTATACAAGTCAAACCTTATAGTGAGCTGTCTCAACTTGGTCACTGATGTATGACCAAATCTTGCTGCTAATGCTTCCCACATTTCCTTGGCATTCTCAAAACGCCTAAACTCTCGCATGATATCATTCTCCATGCTACTCAGCAACGTGATGCGAGCAATCGAGTTCTTCTTCTTCCATGCAGCAAATGCATCTCTGTCTCTCTTATGCTGTATAGTGTTCCCATCCTCAGGTTCTTCCATAAGTTGGTTAAGAGCTTCTAGTGCTTCTTGTTCTTCTAGCACATATTGGATTTTCATGTTCCATATTTCATAATTTTCGCCGTTTAATTTCTCTCCTTTCAATTCAGCCACTATGTTCTTAGTTGCTGAAACCATGGTATCTGAACATTTCAGACATATAGCACGACTTATTAATGCCACTCATTTATGCATCAATTTTACACAAACTGATTATATTAATGAGTAATTTCACATAGTCTTTTAGATTCGAAAGTTCACTATGTTCCCAATCATCATCTAAAATCCTAATGTGAAATTATCGTTAATATAATCATTAAGATAAAATTAAGTTCTTTAAAGTTACTAAAACTTTTAGAACTCCCACTCAACCACATGATATTAATAAGACAGATATTATAATATAATAGTACCATAAACTATTCATAACAGAAAATATCCATCAACATCTATTCATTAAAAACTATTTACATGAGGAACAAATCCATTATAAGAAAGAAACATGAATACCAACATGAATAGAAATATCCACCTAGGATATCTAAAACCAAACTAAAATTAAAAAAAATCAACGGTTTATCAATTTCCTATACACAGGGAAAGATTTATCAAATTTTTTAGAAAATTCAATCTTCTTCTTTGGCAACCAAGAAAAGACTGTCGGGTATCCCTTAGGCTTTCTCCATGGCGCATTCATTCTTCGCCAAGTTGTATTCATCCCTAGGGTCGTCTTTGTTGCCTCAATCCTATAATATTCTCTCACAAAAACCATTGCAAGTTTTTTGTAGGCAGGGACCACGTTGATCTCCCATAGTTGAAGCAATACCTTTTTCCATTCAAATGGAAGAGTGTTGATCAAAACATTCAACTTCTCAAAGTCCGGCATACAGTAACCATTCCAGATGATTTTATGTATCATCTTATTGACCTTGACCACGTGATTCTCCAAATCACCATTTTCCCATCGATAAGCATCTAACTCAGCTCTCAACGCTACAAGTCTTGCCTTTTGTTCAGGCATCCTAGCCATAATGGGGGTTCGACATCTTCGTACCATCTTTCTTGCAACAAATGCAGAAAAAATCAAAGGATTACTTTTTAATTCATGATACTATATTGCAAGAAACACATTCTGCCCCCCTTCAATTTTTTTTTTGGGTCAACGCCGGTCAATGCTGGTCAACGGTCAATGGATAACCGGATCAGGTCAACGGGTCAGCAGGGTCGGGTCACGGGTCAGAAACCGGGTCGAATCGGGTCATGCCTTTCGGGCCGGGTCGGGGCCGGGCCTTTCGGCCCAAAAGAAAAATAACCGACATGGCTGATGTCAGTGTGACGTCGGCCACGCCCACACGCGTATGCATGGTGCGTGCGTCGTACGTGTGCGCGGCAACCGCTACGCATGTGAGACGCACATGCCGGCGAAGCCGCCGCTTGCGGCGGCGCGTGGAGGTGCATTCGGCCTCCCTCGGCGGCGTGCCACCCGTCTTTTTGTTCGTCTCGACGAGTACTACGACCCTACACTTTCAAAAACAAATTTTGACACACAAAAATCGAGAAACGACCTCAAACAGACGGCCGGACGTCGATTTTTCGTACCCGAGCGTTCGTCGGCACCGTTTCACGAATTCCGGCCAACATTCCATTTTATAAACATGTTAAACGATCATGAAACAAGAACACACGCTCTGATACCAATGAAGGAAATGGATTCCCAGAAATTGCGGAAAAACAGGAAACACATTCTCTAAAACACATTCCAAAACACGGAAAACGTGCCCATTCTATACTTGAATCACCGATCGAATGAAGCATATTACGTAAACGAACATACTCTCTTTGCCACAGATTAAATGCACCTATTGCAGCCTCGAGAGAGAGAGCGATCCTTCGATTGTTGAGTAAAGTCACTTTTTGGTTTTTAAGTTTTCAAGTGAGTGAGAGTTTCTGATAGTGAACCAAAAGCACTTACAGAACACACGTAAGTTTTTTTTCTTCTCACTTTTGTTCCCACAAAATAACTGCCATTTGCGGTTATTTTCTTTCATGAGTTGGGTTAGCCCATCGTGGGCGGCCCATTTATTCACAAAACCCATCAACGACAATGCTCTGCGCGGCCGACTGGATCTCCAGGGGAACATCTCACTCGGCACCAGCCACCCCAGTGGCCCCCACAAGAAGGCAAAGGCGGACACGAAGGTACAGATGTAGATCACCACGACGATGGCGTACCACCTGGGGAGGGTGTCCACTTGGCCCGTGACGCCAAACTTCCATCCGATCAAGGACGCCACCGCCACCTGTGCAATCACAGCCGTTTAAATTTTTCACAGAAAATAGAGATTGGACATTTGCGACTAGACACACAAAGAAACAGCCAACAACAAACGATGGTCAAAAGGATTTCTACTGACTCTTCATTTAAAATCCAAATATGGTCGGATGAGATAACAGGGAGTGGATAGTGGAAGATACTTAGGAAAGAGTGAAATGAGTTTAAAGATGTTTCTGTACTTGAAAGATGAGCATCAACCCTCCACCCCAGAAGAAGAGACGGCGACGTCCCCACTTATCACTCCCATACACGGAGATGAATGTTGCGGCCACATTGAAGCCACCGGTGATGAGTGCAGACATGAATGATGCATCGTTCCCGAATCCGATGGTGATGAATAGATTTGGCGCGTAGAACATGATCATGTTCATCCCAGTAAGCTGCTGAAACATTGGGATGAGCACCGACATGATTAGGTGTGGCCGGTACTTCCTCTTGCTGAGGTTGCTCTAGCGGTCCTTCACGGCCTTGGTGGCCTCCACGATGTCGTTGAACCTAGCCTCCACCTCGCGGTCAGAGACCCCCCCGGATGCGGCAGAGCATCTCCCGCGCCTTGGTGGGATTGCCCTTCTCGAGGACGGAGTTGGGGGTATTGGGGAGGAGGAAGGCCGAGATGTCAATGATGAGAGCGGGGACCGCTGCGCCACCGAGGCTCACTCGCCACCCTTCGCCATTGGCCATCTTCTGGGTGAAGTAGTTGACCACGTTTGCGCACAAGATGCCCACTGTGATGGACTGCTGGAAGAGCACATTGAGCGAGCCACGGTGCTTGTATGGCGCCATCTCCGACACGTAGAGCGGCACGGACTGTGAATTTCGAGTACATGTACCATGTTATGTTGAGTTAGGCCAATTTCATTGCAATCTCAAGGACTATATCGACAAATTAGAGATATAGAATGATATAAATTGATATCTGAATTCTGCTTAATTTCTTGGGTTGTCAAACATTTAAGTTGCTTATGATGCAAGAAAAGTTGAAGAGCATAGCGGCGCTATCCAAAGCTATATGTACAGACATATCTAACATTTTTTAACATATATTAAAAAAGATTAATGATTTAAGCCGATTAGTTCTTTTCTATTAGGAAAATGTAGGAATTTTAAATTAACTTGATATATTATATACAGGACTTTTAGATGGCCTTTTGAGAGATCTACAAAGGAGTCTTTTTTTTTTTTTTGGTCGAAGACAAAGGAGTCTAGTACTTGGTCATCTTTTCACAAGCAATATTTATAAAATTCTAAGTAACAATGAATAGGTCAGCGAAAACAATGATGCGTTTAAAGGCAAAAAAACATACGTAAAAGCATGTATATGCATATAACCTAAGGAAACTTGGTACAAAATAATTAAGGAGTTTTACCTGAGTGGCAAAGCCGACTCCGATGCCAAGCAGAAACCGGCCAATGATCAGCATTACAATGTTCGGAGCGGCAGCATTTACGAGAGATCCACAGAGGAAGATCATGCCGCCGAGCAACATGGACCACCTCCGCCCCAAGCTCCTGGTTACCTTGGACGCGTTGAACGAGGTCACGAGCGCCGCCAAGTAGAGTGACGACATGAACATAATCAGCGTGAAGCTGTCAAACTTGCAATATTGGTTCGTCGACTTACCCAATAACTCCTTTCGGCACACAATAGGGAAGAACCTCTTTAGGAACGGAGTCATGGGCATCACACCGCCTAAGCGAATAAATCACGAGACAGAATCTTAGTCGCGATAAAATTAAGACTAAGATGCAAACACATAAAAAAAGCCTGATAAGATGAGAGCATTACCCGAAATACCCGTGTCGTACCCAAATATCAAACCCCCCATGGCGGTGGTGATGCATGTGATGAGAACGTAAGTGGTGACTTTCCCGGGATAATCCTTGGGGCCGCCACCGCTTTGGATGCCGAAACCGGCTGCCATCACGATGAAACTATAAAAAAAACACAGACTGTAGATTCGACGCCGATGGAGAGTCGACTACGTTTGTGTCTGGTGTGTCTCTTCTTTCTCTACATTGAGTTCTATTCCCACAAGTACAGTGCAGTGTTCAGGGAGAAAGTGTGACTGGGGAAAGCTACAACGTAGGGAGTTCAACTGTGAAGGACTCCTATGATCTTATTGATCAGAACTTGCAACAGTGCGAGATATCCGGAAGACATAAAAACCGATTGGAAAATTAAAAAGATGTTCGCTCGTTTTACGACGAGGAATATCCTTCACCGAAACTTCGATTTTCGGTTTTTATTAAGGTAGGTTCTGTAGTTTGATTACTAGGAGAGTTGTGGTGAAAAATAAAGTGTAACAAAAGATTGTATGGAATGGATAGAAACCGAATGGACTGGAAATGGATCTGAGATCAACAAAGTTTCGAGCTACGTTACAATACTCCTATGAAAGCTGTAAAGGACTTGAAAGTTAACTAAAGCTACAGGAAGCTGTAAATACAGGAAGTAAAGGTACATAGGAAACTAAAGTGCAGATAAGCTTGAGTGTTTTTGCATTGTTGTTGGTCGTGTCCTTTCCTCTTTGCTTCCTCTGAGTATTTGTATCTCCTCCTATCTTGCAACTGCTCGTCGGTTACTTCCATGTTTTCAAACTTTGAATATTTTGGCGCTTCCAATAACTGCCTTTTCTAACCACATTTTTCCAGTTTTATTGTCCGCCAAAACTTGATCTCAACCGCTAAGATGATTTGAAATCTGGACAAGTAACTTTCCATAATATGCTCGTGCTTACTATTCCCGCTTCTGCTCATAACTTCTTGCTATCGTGACTTACGTGGCTGGGCTGTGATTCTTCAGTGTATTCCCGAAGTGTGAACCTCTCGAATTTCGGGAAAGGATCGTTGTCCTGAGGCATAAATATTCCAACGTCCCGAACTATGACTCTCCATATTTTGGTGAATATACATATTTTCATCAATTACCGAATTCGAGACATGATGCCATTCACACTTGCTTCTCAGCATGTTTCCGAATTTGGTCCAGACGTGTTTCGGAAGATGGCTGATTTCATTATACACCAAATTCGGCATTAAAGCCGATTCAGCACTTATGCCGATTCTTATTTTGGTGTCAACATATGCCCCATTTTAAAAGGATTAAAAGAACTTTTAATTCTTTTAAATGCCAAAAGAAAAGACACTTACGTCTTATTGCTGTCGCTTCGTCACCTTGCTTCGCGCGCTTTGCCCTTTCGTCTTCAAAACACTTCTTCTAAAAATCGTTCCTTTCTTCGTGCCCTTACATTCTCACCTTTTCGACTCTCTGCAACTTTTCGATTCTCTGCACTCTCTCTCGGTTTTCATCTGAACCCAATGGCTTCCAAGGCTTCCAAGGAGCAAACTTTTTCTTTTTCTGCATCAGACGCTCTTGATCGCTACCATATATTCCGAGATTCTGAAGATTTCAACGAAGAATTTCATCTGTTCTCCGTGGAGAATGACTTCGAGGATTCTTTCATCCTTGGTCCAGCAGTTCACAATCATTTTTCCGTTCCAAAGTGTCTATCAAGCCACTTCCCACGTCACCAATTTGAGGTGCTTCCGGTCCATGAGTCATCTATCTTGGCATATCAGTGGCACTCTCGTCTTAGGGCTTTCTCCGACTTTGAACCAGATTTCTACCAATGGTATCTTCGACTCCTCCCTTCTAAGGGTCCCCTTTGGGATACCCTTTCAATTCACAATGCTCTGCGTCTTAGCTGTTTTGATTACCATTTAAATCGCGAACTAATCGGAGCATTATCTTGCTTTTGGTCGACTTCCACTAATTGCTTCTTTTTCCCTTTCTCCCCTATGTCGGTAACCTTACTTGATGTATACTGCCTCACTGGGCTCTCTCCTTTGGGTACAGACCCATCTACCCTATCTCCCGATTCTCGTTCAATGCTTGGTAAATTATCTGACTCTGAAATGGCCTATGGGGCATTTATAAAAAAGTATTTCAAGAAGGAGAGCATAGTGACCGACGAGGAGCATACTGCTTTTCTTTTATATTGGCTCTATAAATTCCTTTTCTGCCATCCCATAGTTAGGATTTTGAACGATTTTGTTGTTGTTGCCTCCGCTCTAGCATGAGGGACCCCACTGGCTCTGGGCAAAACCATGTTAGCCTTGCTATATCGAGGCTTAGCCCATGCTTCCTCCTCTATTGCTTCAGAAGAAGTTAGTGGAATTTTTGGTGGTCCTCTCTGGCTCCTTTAAGCATGGGCGGCTTTCTATTTCCCTGCCTGGTTTTCTAAGGATCAAGTTATCCAACCTCTTTCGATTTCCATTCCTGACCACCTAGTCTGCCAGGTCTTGAGTAGGAAATTAATCCCTATTTCCGAAGAACCATCTTCTTATCTTCGGTATTTTATTTCTCAAATCTATTCTATTGAAGAGAATCCATATTCCTTCACTCCTTTCTTTGTTTCCCGATTTAAGTCCTACCTCCCTGCTTTCCAGAAAAATAGGAGTGACTTCTGGCAAACCGTTCTGACTTCTGTTGATCTTCCTGTAAGATTTTCAACAAAAGGCAGATTCGTTGCTGGTTTTGAAATTTACTCTCCCCAATACTGTGCCAGACAGCTTGGGCTGATTCAAGGGGTTCCTGTTCCAGCCCTTTATACTTTCTCTTATGCTTCCTTTGACAAAATATCCTGCAAGCTAAAAGATAATCAACCTTTTGTTGAACTGACCACACTGGTTCGGGGTATTCATCGATTGTCTCGTGTTGTCGAATTCATTGGATATCCCAACCGTTCTTCAGCTGATTTTGATCTCTGGTGGGATGGTTATCGAAAGACCATATTTTCAGATCCTCTGGATCAAATTCTCCTGAAGATAAGGGATGCTATTCCTCTTACATTGTCAAAAACAATCGAAGCTGCCAATGTACCTTCAACTAAACCAGCAGAGACTTCTAAAGGTAACTTGATTCTGCTTTTTCATATCCATGTATTTCGTTTGATACTCAACTTCCAATCTGACTTTTTATTCTTATAGTGAGTAAGAAAAGGAAAGCTTCAGACTCACCTGCCCCTGCTCCAAAGAAAGTACCAGCAAAACGTAGTGTAAGGAGAGTGATTATTCGATCCTCAAAGTCACCTCCGGAGAGCTCTCCAATAATGAATCAATCTCCCGAACCCACACTACGAGCCATGATAAAGCCACGTACTCCAAAAGGTAATTCTCATACTTTACTTTGGAGGTAATTACAGCACTAACTTGTTTATCTTCTGATTAATCCAGGAACTCATAAGACCTATCAGCCCAGTACTGCTTCTCCTGTTTCCCTTCCTAGTAAGGATCTTACCCCACTAGCTTCTAGTCCTTTACCAATGATCCTTGCTCCTTTGGCAGAGGCTGAATTGATTCAAGAACAACCTTCTGTTCCACATCCAAAAGAGAGTATACCACCAAAGGATACTCTTGCACCTGTTGTAGGATCTGAAAAAGATCTTTCTTCGTCTTTCATCGGTAAATATTACTATCTTTTGTTTGATTCAAGATTTTATACTGTTGTCTAATATACATAGGCCAACATTTACAGTTACTGATGAGACCACTCCTGTGCTTCAAAAGACTCCAATTTTTTAAAAAGCATCAAGTGTACCACCATTTGCAGACACTGATGAGCCTCAAGAGACTTCAATTTCTGAAAGAGTATCAAGTGTACCACCATTTGCAGACACTGATGAGCCTCAAGAGACTTCAATTTCTGAAAGAACATCAAGTGTACCATTACTATCTGCTACTTATACAATTACTGTTTTGCCTCCCTCCACATCTCGTGCTGTGCCTAGTCCACCTGCCGAGATAGAAATTTGTTCTCAAGCTGAACAGGCAGAAATGGAAAGGATATTAGCAGGTACTCATCCTAGCTCTTCCACAGCTCCTGATTCTCCAGAGTCCTCAACTTTATCAATGTCTGCTGAAATTCCTAGAGAAATAGCCAAAGCTAAATGGGAAAAGCTCCTTAACTTGTTGGAACCTGGCTATGGAAAGTTGATCAATGACTCTGATAAGGAACGCCAGGCAAGGATTCTATTCCAGGAAGTATGCTCTGGTAATCCATCCTTTGTTTTATCTGAGCCTTTCCAGGACAAGATTGATCTCTTTGCTGTTGGCTTTGTGGATGCTGTGAGCACAATAAGAGTCAACCTTGATCAACTTCCTCGCCTTCTCTTTGGGGAAAACCGAGGACTGGCAATCCAAGATGAGCTAGCCCGTAAGCGTGAAGATGCTCGTCTTTTCTACAACAATTTCAAAGTTGAAGAGAGCAAACTTCAACGCTTGGAGGCCAGGAAAAAAGAGCTTGAGGCAGAGCTGAGGATGGTGAATGCTCAATTAGAAGAACAGAAGCTCACAGTTTCCACTTTTTGTCCTACACTCAGGCGTAAAATGAAGCAGTGTAGGGAGTTGGAAAAAGAATTTGATGCTTCTATTAGAATAGTCAGAGTCCATGAAAAGAAAAGAGCTGAGATTATGGATGAAAACCATAGGCTTGATTGACTGAATTGAGAGATTTTGTAATCGAGGCCAAAGCTCTATTGGCTAAATGGAAATAAATTGAAAGTCCTGCTTGCTAGATTTTGATCTCTTTTACATTCACTTAATATCCCGATGATACAAACTCCCGACGCTGTACTCTGTTCACATCAATAATTTAACCCTCTTGACCAAAGTTTAAACCTAATCTCGATTCGACTCCTTTGACATTTAAACTAATTCAAAGAAAATCGCTCCATTGCAACTTTCATAACTTAAAGGTTAAATAATAACCTTCCCTTTTGCTTATCCTCTCTGGAATTACTAACTTCAAAGATAACTGTTTGTCCATATGTATAAACCACGTTCTGCCTCTATCTTAGTTCCCAAAAAGAACTCTGGCGCACTACTACCCACGATCTGCTCCATATCCTTTACCTTTATAACTGCCCAAGCTACCAAATCTTTCCTGGAAACTCACAGTCCTGTTCATGATGTCTTCACATGGTTCTTCATCCCAATTGCTTCTCTGGTCCCGATCAAGATGTCGCATTTCCTATGAAGGTAAATTTTCCACTGAACATTACTAGATTTGGGCTTTGACAACTATCTAACATGGACAACTTGTTTATTCCACTATCTAGGTGATCGGTCCTTACGGAGGCGATTGCACGAATTACTCTCTCAAGGACATCATACTTTATTATTGAATTGCAAGCATAAGGTAGAAGTTACCGATTTGACCAACTTCTTTAGATCTAAAGTGTTTCTATCTGCAGATTCTGCCTTCCTAGGTCTGGTTTGGGAGCTATGCTCCTTATTCCCTGCTAGCTTTGATGAATTCGAGCATAATGTGAGGGAAATTTGGAATTTGGAGCCTACCATTGTGGAGGCTGACGCCCTTCATCTTCATATTGAGGAAGAATCTTCCCGATTACGACATTCCAAAGAGAAATATGCTCAAGCTTAGGACTCCTGTACTCAAGCTAGAGATGACGTTGAGATGTCACGTCAACTTCTCAATTTCCTTTCCAATCATCATCGTGTGGAGTGGAGGATACTCAGAGATGAAATTTCCCATGTCAAGTCTATGGTTGAAGTTGCTTCAAACAAGTACAGGCAATTGCTTCAAGAAGCTTGGGAGAAGTTTGAAATTGTCCGCTTTCATTCTTGTCACCTAGAATATCTCGAGGGACAACAATCTAAACTCCATCAGGATCTTACTTTGCATTCTCATTATGTAGCCCAAAATCTCAAACTTGTTAATGACTTGCAGATCTTTGTCACCAAGATTAGGATGTACTTTCATTTCGAGTGAATAAATTAACTTCCTTGTGTTTCCCAGATTGATGGATGATATTTCTTCAAAAATTTCCCATTTATAGAACGTGATAGTTCTTTTCCATTGACATCCATCAATCGGTATGCATTCCCACTAAGCACTTCGGTAACTAAATATGGGCCTTCCCAATTTGACGACCATTTACCGAATTCCCTGTTTTGGAGGTTAAATGGCAAAATTGCTTTCCACACTAAATCCCCCACAAGAAACTGTTTGACTTTAACCCTTTTATTAAAAGCTCTAGCCACTCTTCTCTTTTGTGCAATCAACTGATCCAAAGAAGCTGCACGAATCTCATCCAGCTCATCCAAATTTATGTGCATCCAATCTCTATAATCTTCGGACAACATTTCACTCTGCAATTGAACTCTTAAAGATTGTACTGTTATCTCCATCAGTAAAACTGCTTCTTGTCCGTATGTAAGCATATAAGGGCTGACACCTGTGCTTGATCTTCGTGATGTTCGGTATGCCCACAACACCGTCGACAGTAAAACATCCCATTTTCTTGGATTTTCTTCTAGATGTTTCTTGATCAGTCCAATAATAACCTTATTAGTTGCTTCAGCTTGTCCATTCGCCTGGGGATAATATGGTGTGGAATAGACCATTTTGATTCGTCTTGATCGTGCAAATTCTATTACTTTACTTCCAGTGAATATTGTTCCTTGATCCGCAGTAATCGACTCAGGCAAGCCAAACCGATGAATTATATTTTCTTCAATAAACTTGACCACAGTCTTTTGTGTAATACTCTTATATGGAATGGCTTCCACCCACTTTGTAAAGTAATCCGTAGCCAATAAAATGTAACTATGCTTATGAGAAGAGGGTGGATAGATCTTACCTATTATGTCCATTGCCCATCCCCTAAATGGCCATGGTTTTATGATAGAATGGAGCTCCATAGCAGGTACATGTTGCAATGATCCATGTTTTTGACACGAGAGACATGCTTTGGCATAGTTGATATAATCCTGCATCATTGTTGGCCAAAAATATCCATACCTTTTTAATAGCCATCTCATCTTGATTCCTACTTGATGAGCTCCACATATACCTTCATATGCTTCTGCCATAACCAATTTTGCATTATCTTCATCAAGACAGCATAAGAGCAATCCATCTGAGGATTTTCGGTATAATTCTTCTCCTAATATAACATATTTCTGGGCTTGCATCCTCAGCTTTCGATCTCTCGAATCTGAATTCTTCAAATATTCAATGATGGTTTGTCTCCAATCCTCTTCTTGAACTACTTTGCTAACTGCTATCGATATCGTTCTATGTTCAATAGAAGGTACCGACAGCGTTATAGTAGTCACGATGTTTGCCACTTCTTTTGATATTCGGTACCCAGAAGCTACTTGAGCCAACTTGTTAGCCTCGAAATTCGTGTCTCTTTTCACATGAATTATGTCGTACTCTCTGAATTGCTCTAACTGCCTCTTGGCCAGATAGTAATAACCAATCAAATTTTCATTTGAGCATTGGTATTCTCCCTTTAACTGTTTCACCACTAATTGTGAATCACCAAATACTTTGATAAACTGTACTTTCAGCTCAGTCAATATCCCCAAGCCGACAATTAGTGCTTCATATTCAGCCTGATTATTTGAACATTCAAAATCTAACTTACAAACGCACCTTGTAAATTCCCCATCGGGAGAGATTATTATCAATCCAGCTCCAGCCATACTCTTAGCACGCGATCCATCAAAATACATAGTCCATGGTAGCACTTGACTGAGGCTTTGCTTATTTTCTTCCATTTGTAAACATGGATATTCAGTAAGAAAATCAACAATGGCCTGGCCTTTTACTGCCTTGATCGGCACATATGTTAAATCAAATTCAGACAAGATGAATGCCCATTTGGCTATACGCCCTTTTATAACAGGTCGGGACAGCATGTATTTTATTATATCAGTCTTACCGATCACATGCACTGTAGTTGGCAACAAATAATGTCTTAACTTCATACATGCAAAGTATAAAGATAGACATAATTTTTCAATTGCGGTATATCTTTTTTCAACATCAGTTAGTGCTATACCGCTTGTTCTTTTCCACTTTCATTCTCTTGTGCCAACATACTCCCGATAGTTATATCGGTAGTCGATAAGTACAATTTCAGTGGTTTGCCTGCTTTTGGCGGCACTAATACAGGAGGATTCATTAGATAGGCTTTGATCAAATCAAACGCCTTTTGTTGTTTCTCTCCCCATACAAATTCGTCCTAATTTTTAAGACGCAGAAGCTGTGTCATCGGCTCCATTTTAACAGACAAATTGGCAATGAACCTTCTAAGAAAATTTATTTTTCCAATCACCATCTGCAATTGTTTCTTTGACATAGGATGGGAAAGCTCCATGATAGCCCTTGCTTTGTTCTTGTCAATTTCGATTCCCCTCTGATTGACCAAAAATCCCAAGAAATTTCCTGCTCGTACTCCAAAGGCACACTTGGTTGGATTCATCTTCAATTTATACTTCCTCGTCCTAATAAATGCTTGCTCGAGATAATCTAGATGATCCTCTTGGGCTGATTTCACCACCACATCATCAATATAAACTTCTAAGAATTTACCGATCATATCATGAAAAATAAAATTCATTGCCCGTTGGTACGTGGCTCCTGCATTCTTCAATCCGAAAGGCATAACTACCCACTGAAAAGTCCCGATCGCACCAGGACATCTAAATGTTGTCTTCGGGACGTCTTCCTTAGCAATAAAAATCTGGTTATAACCCGAATGACCATCCATCAATGATAACATCTCATTTCCCGACGCTGAGTCTACTAACATATCTGCCATGGGCATTTGGTATTCATCCTTTGGGGTGGCATTATTTAGGTCCCGAAAATCAATACAAACTCTCAGCTTTCCATTCTTCTTTTTCACAGGGACAATATTTGAAAGCCACTCAACATACCTGGCTGTTTCAATAAATTTTGCCTTCAGCAGCCTTTCTATTTCCTCTTTGACTTTATCGACCACATCTGGAGCAAATCTTCTTGCTAATTATTTGTGCGGACGAAACCCTTTCTTGATTGGAAGGCGATGTTCTATAATATCTCTTGACAAACCAGGCATTTCATGATAGTCCCATGCAAAGCAATCTTTGTACTCTTTGATCAGGTTAACCAACTTTTCTTCCATGCCCCCTTGCAAAAGCGTACTTACATACACTGGACAAAAACAACCAGGCTCTCCTATATCAACCTCTAATAATGGATCTTGAGCCTCCATTGTTCGCTCTTCTTTGACTAACAACTCTTCCCACTCATCAATACAATATGAGGCTTCCACCTTTTGCTGTGCCATTTCCGCCAAATGTGTGAAGTACCTTTCACAAACTTCTTGCAATACGAACTCTTTTTCCATAAAGAATGTGTAATTCTTCTAATGCCAAGCTTGACTTAGGGATCCATTCAGCTTTCATATCCCCGAAGCGGCAATAAGCAAAGGACTGTAGATCTGTCTTTGGTGATTCGACAGCATAACCCTCACGTGAACAATCCCGAATGTCAGTCCATCCGATTGAAGCATATCCCGAATTTGCCTTAACATATTCCAATTTCTCGCCATTCCAAAATGCCAATATTTGATGTAACGTTGAAGGTACACACTGATTAGAGTGTATCCAATCTCTTCCAAGCAACAGATTATATGAACCATCAGCTTCTACTACAAAGAAAGTCATTTTGGACGACTTAGACCCTATGGTTAAATCAAGAACTATTGCCCCCTTGACTTCTGTAACTTCTCCAAGAAAATCAGATAACTGAACATTGGATGGGATGATGGCATTGTCATCTTTCCCTAATTTCTTGAAGTATTTGTAAGATATGAGATTCAAAGTAGCTCCAGCATCTACAAAGATTTTACCGACAGACCTACCATTGACCCTTCCTGAAACAATCAAGGATCTTAAATGCTTTGCTTTTTCAAAGGGTACCTTCTCAAACTTGATAGCTTCTTTGTCGGGAAACTGAAATTCTGCCATGGCTGTCTCTTTTTCTAAAATGTGTTCGATGTCTTCTTCCACTATCAAATTAGTTCCATACCTCGTTGGAAGTCTAACATGGACCATGTTTATCCGTATTGGAGAACCATACCTCTTCGATATCTTGGAATAGCCAGTTCGGCAACTTCTGCCATCTTTTTGTGACAACTTAGGATCTAAGTCCTTTTGTTCCACCTTCCCTTGTTGCTTTGGGTTGAGAGCTACGGTAATCTGCCCAAAATTAATTGTCTGTGGAACCTAAGCAGCTCCTTTCTCCCTTCTCATTTGAATGTGAGAACCACTTCCCGAATCACCTGGTTCTGGTTTACTCTGATCTTTTTCATCGGGAATTCTTCTCCAAACCCAATTACCTTTCCTACTGACAGACGTGAAAGGTAAACCTTGCCTTGCTATACCTCTAGCTTGGCCACTCTCAAAATTCCTTTGTCTGTTTCTCATTCTCTGGAAACGCTTCTTGATGGTTCTGTAAGATGCCTGTCCTGGCGCTCTAACTATTGACCATTTTCCTTCAGGAGGGTCATACGGCACCTTAACTGTTTTTCTTTTGTGGACTTCCAGAGAAATTGATGATGGTGGATCATCAAATTCATCTCCCCAACCAGTCGGCTCGACTGGCAATGATGGAGGTGGATAATCATCCGTATCTCCATAATAGACCACATAGTCAAATTTCCCACTAGGTTCTTCGAGTAATCCGACTTTGGGATCACCTTCCTTGTATCGCTGCCATAAACTTTTTTTCTTTGCCGGCTTTGGTAATGTTTCATTTTCCTCATGAATTTGCGTAACCAATTCCCGACTTGGAGGGGCTAGTCAAGATGAATCAGGGTGGTATTCCTTTCTCTCGCCAATATCTTTTCTTTCAAACGCTTGTGCTGTCTATCTTGGGTGAATTTCCTCCTCTCTTGCTTGTACCGAAGAATTTTCGGTAGCTACAATCTCAGATCTTACCCGTGGTCCGCTTATCCTACGAACAAATGATCCCGATCGGTATCTCCCTCTCGTTCCCCTCATGAATTGGAACCTGGGAAACTCCCGATCTTGCCGAATCAGCTCTTTGTGACAACGAGTGCAAAGTTGTTTGTTGTCACTGTCTGTCGTCTCTCGTATATTAACCATGCTGATCATGTTCGAGCAAGGGTCTGTGTCTACTTCCATTAGGGCTTTGCCTTTGTCTTCAGCAAATTTAATCTTGCCTTGGCGAATTGCCTCTTGGATAGTCTTCCTAAACACAATGCAATTCACCGTATTATGAGTTGTAGAGTGATGCCATTTGCAATATCTCTTGTCTGTTATTTCCTCCTTTGATGGGATTACTTGTCCTTCAGATAATTTGATCATTCCATCTTTCAACAACAGGTCAAATATCTCATCTAACTTATAAATATCAAAGGAATAATTGTTGGTCTCCTTAGCCTTGAACTTGGATACATCCCTTACCCTGGCCGGTTTAAGTGCTGGGCACACATACGGTTTTTCAAGTACCATAGTTGCTACGGCTATCTCATTCTCCTCTTCAGCTATCCCACCATGTTCGGTACTTTCAGCAAATGCAACTGCCTGCCGATTGTCCTTATTCGGCTTCTTATCTTTCTCCTTCAACAAGTGTTCATACTTAGAAACCCGAGCGTTTAACTTAAAGAGATCATCAAAGGCTTGTCCTTCAAATCTTTCCTTAAGGTTAAACCTCAAACAGTTAAAAGCCAAATCTGTAAACTCCTTCTCAGTGAGTGATGTTAAACATCGATTTATGGATTTCTTGAAATGTGCAATAAAATGATCTACTGTCTCGGTACTATATTGATACATCCTGGCCAAATCGGCTACTGTTACCTCTGGTACCATTCGGTAAAATTGAGAATGAAACTGCCTTTCCATCTCAGCCCATATTTGAATAGAATTCGCAAGCAAATTTGTATACCAAGTTAATGCTGTTTTGGACAAAGACAATGGGAACAACCTTAGCCTTAAATACCCATTAGTTCCAGCTTCTCCACATTGTGCCAAGAATCGACCCACATGCTCCACAGTTGACTGATCCTCCTCTCCGGTAAATACAGCAAAATCTGGCATCTTGAAACCCCTTGGATATGGTATGTTATCAACCCAATCGGGATGTGGCTTCCTATATACTGGTCTTGGCAATCCTCTCTCTGCTCCCAATTGTTGCATTACCAATTCTGCGACTCTATCTGGGTTCCATGGCCTTAAATTTTGCTGGCCTAACCAAGGATCTTGACCTCTAGGGTCGAACTGTTGAGGTCGATTCACCCCTTGCTGCTCCATGTTAAAATTAACAGGTAGTGGTGGCCTATAAAGAGGATTTTCTATCACATGAGGATACGGTTGAGTCGCAGGTGGTCTGATATGGTCAACATTGGGCATATTTCCTGGTGGAGGTACATTTATCGCTGGTGGTGCATTTGTGACCATGGGATTAACCAAATTAACATCATTTGGGGCATTTTGAGAGAAATTATAAGCACTCACACCATTCACAAGGTTTATAGGGGTAGGATTCTCTAGCCTTGGTATAATCCTAAATGGAGGTTGAGAATTTGATCCCCCATTATCGTTATACCCCACATGAGGAAGTCCCGATGTTGGTGAGAACGATGTTGTCCCAAGAGGATTTGCATAAAAGGGTGGAACTTGAGAAGATGAACTGGGACGCGATATTACCTCATTTATAGCATTGATCACCATGGGCTTTATCACATCAGTCACATGTCGCACTATATGATTGGTAAAGTAGTTCTGCTGTTCCTCAAACATCCTTTTCATCATGGCTACCAAGGTATTATCTGGTGCCAACGCCCGGGCTTGTTCTTCAGTTAATTGCCGAGGAATGTCGGCATTCTCCTCAACTTGATTAGCCGCAGAATGCTCAGAATGTGCTCCATCAACTGGATTGTTGACATTACCCACCGGTATTCCTTCAGATTGCCCGGTTCTCACCATTTCTCCAAATCTTACCACGCAGGTCCCACCGGGCGTACCAAAAAGATGTTCGCTCGTTTTACGATGAGGAATATCCTTCATCGAAACTTCGATTTTCGATTTTTATTAAGGTAGGTTCTGTCGCTTGATTACTAGGAGAGTTGTGGTGAAAAATAAAGTGTAACAAAAGATTGTATGGAATGGATAGAAACCAAATGGACTAGAAATGGATCTCAGATCAACAAAGTTTCGAGCTACGTTACAATACTCCTATGAAAGCTGTAAAGGACTTGAAAGTTAACTAAAGCTACAGGAAGCTGTAAATACAGGAAGTAAAGGTACATAGGAAACTAAAGTACAGATAAGCTTGAGTGTTTTTGCATTGTTGTTGGTCGTGTCCTTTCCTCTTTGCTTCCTCTGAGTATTTGTATCTCCTTCTATCTTGCAACTGCTCGTCGGTTACTTTCATGTTTTCAAACTTTGAATATTTTGGTGCTTCCAATAACTGCCTTTTCTAACCACGTTTTTCCAGTTTTATTGTCCGCCAAAACTTGATCTCAACCGCTAAGATGATTTGAAATCTGGACAAGTAACTTCCCATAATATGCTCGTGCTCACTATTCCCGCTTCTGCTCATAACTTCTTGCTATCGTGACTTACGTGGCTGGGCTGTGATTCTTCAGTGTATTCCCGAAGTGTGAACCTCCCGAATTTCGGGAAAGGGTCGTTGTCCTGAGGCATAAATATTCCAACGTCCCGAACTATGACTCTCCATATTTCGGTGAATATACATATTTTCATCAATTACCGAATTCGGGACATGATGCCATTCACACTTGCTTCTCAGCATGTTTCTGAATTTGGTCCAGACGTGTTTCGGAAGATGGCTGATTTCATTATACACCAAATTCGGCATTAAAGCCGATTCAACACTTATGCCGATTCTTATTTTGGTGTCAACAAAAATTTAAAAAAAAAAAAAGAAAAGACTAAAAGGAAAAATCTATCCTGGTTTGTTGGAATTACCGGCTATTAACAGTCTTTATCATTGTGTTAAGTTCTTCGTCTCATTATAAATAATCATAATTACAAGGGTTAATACCACGAAAAACCCTAAACTGATACACATGTGACAAATTTACTCCAAACTAATTTTTTTATCACCAAAAACCCCAAATTGGTGCACTTGTGAAAAATTTGCCCTAAATAAATTTTTTGACCACAAAAAACCCAAACTAATACATTAGTGACAAATTTACCCTCCGTTAAATTGGATTAATACCACGAAAAATCACAAACTGTTGCACATGTGACAAACAGAGGATAGAAGCCCGAACCGGTACACCCGTCAACTGTCACGTGTCATTTAACTCAGAAATTTGATGGTAAAATTAACGAAAACTGACGGAGGGTAAATTTGTCATAAATATACTAGTTTTGGGTTTTTTACGGTAAAAAAAATTAGTTTTGGATAAATTTATTACAGGTGTACCAATTTAAAATTTTTCGTGATATTAACCCTAATTACAATTAGAATTGGACATACACAATCTTATTTATTGAAGAATCTATTGTACCGCAAAAAATTCATCTTCATATATTCTAACATGTTATAATTGTTTAATAAAGGATTTATTGTACAGCGGAGCAATGCCTTTAAATGATTTGATACGGAGATAACGAATTTGAACTCTAGACTTCTTATTGATTTGGTTAAGATTTTGGAAGATGATCCAACCTAATAGATTTGAATGACTAGATATTGGACACACGTTGTCAATGTGTGATCCCGGTCAACCGAGAGTCGGGTTGTGACCAAAAGATAATATAGGCAATGCAAGTTACTAAGGGAGCAAAGAAAGGGGAGGCTACTTTCTTGGCAATCTTGAAGATCGAGGAACCTAAAGGTGAAGAAAGTGATGTCCCAACTGAGGTAATCCAAGTCCTTGACTCGTTCAAGGACGTCATGCCTCCCAAGCTGCCGAAGAAGCTTCCGCCTCAAAGGGAGGTGGATCACAAAATCGAGCTTATGCTTGATGCTCGACCACCCGCCATGGCGCCCTACCGCATGGTGCCTCCCGAATTAGAGGAACTAAGAAAACAACTCAAGGAGTTACTCGATGCAGGGTATATCCGACCATCAAAGGCTCCGTTTGGCGCCCCAGTCTTATTCCAAAAGAAGCACGATGGATCACTCTGGATGTGCATCGAATACCGGGCATTAAACATGCCGACGATCAAGAAAGAGCACCCGATCCCTCTCAGTGCCAACTTGTTTAATCAACTTGGAGGAGCACAATGGTTCACCAAGCTTGATCTTCGATCGGAATAGTATCAAGTGTGGATTGCAAAAGGGGATGAGCCAAAGACCGCTTGTGTAACGCAGTATGGATCGTACGAGTTCCTTGTCATGCCATTCGGTTTGACAAATGCTCTGGTCACATTTTGCACTCTTATAAACAAAGTACTCCACCCATTCCTAGATCAATTTATAGTGGTTTATCTTGATGATATCATGGTGTATAGCCGGACGCTCGAGGAACACATCGAGCATCTCAAACGAGTCT
The DNA here is from genome assembly GCF_021117445.2 of Syzygium oleosum. Lineage (NCBI taxonomy): Eukaryota > Viridiplantae > Streptophyta > Magnoliopsida > Myrtales > Myrtaceae > Syzygium > Syzygium oleosum. The sequence goes on from NW_026607494.1 coordinate 129,466, forward strand.
TCCAAGTTCTACAAGAGAATGACCTATATGTCAAGTGGGAGAAATGTGCCTTCACACAACGGGAAGTTTCATTCCTAAGACACATCGTCGAGGGTGGACGTGTGCAGATGGACTTAGCCAAGATTACGGCCATTGTGGATTCGAAGCCGCTGACCAAGGTGACGGAGCTAAGATCATTCATTGGCCTCACCAACTATTATCGACGGATCGTCCGAGAATATTCGAGCATCACCGTGCCACTCACGGATATGTTGAAGAAAGAGAAGCCATGAGAGTGGATGGCCCGATGCCAAAGGGCATTTGATCGGTTAAAGCAAGCCATGACCGATGAACCGGTGCTCGTGCTACCCGATCACACCAAGCCCTACGAGGTAGAGGCCGACGCTTCCGGTTTTGCTATTGGTGGTGTTCTTATGTAGGATGGCCACTCAGTGGCGTTCAAGTCAAAAAAGTTGAACGATACTGAACGACGGTATATGGTCCAAGAGAAGAAAATGATCGCGGTGGTGCATTGCCTCTGTACGTGGAGGCATTATCTCTTGGGATCCCGATTCGTCATGAGGACGAACAACGTGGCCACGAGCTACTTTCAAACCTAAAAGAAGTTGAGCCCAAAGCAAGCTCGTTGGCAAGATTTCTTAGCGGAGTTTGATTATGTGTTCGAGTACAAGCCGGGGAAAGTGAACTCCGTGGCCAATACTCTTAGTCGAAAGATGGAGTTGGCATCATCCATTAGTCATGCCGAGAATCCATGGAACGAGCGAATCAAGGAGGGACTCAAAAATGATCCAACCGCCAAGGCACTCCTTGACCATGCACGGGAGGTCAAGACCCAGCAATTTTGGTGTGAAGGCGACTTGCTTTACACCAAGAGACGACGGTTGTACGTGCCATTCCATGGGAAGCTACGGAAGGAAGTCCTACGGAAGTGCCATGATTCCAAGTGGGTGGGTCATCCGGGGATCCACCGTACTATGGCGCTAATAGAGTATCGGTACTATTGGCCTCACTTGCGCGACGACATTGAGGCATATGTACGAACATGTCTTGTGTGCCAACAAGACAAGCTCGAGCAATGGTCGTCGGCGGGGCTTTTGGAGCCACTTCATATCCCGGAGCGTCCATGGGAGAGTGCCTCAATGGACTTCATTGTCAACTTGCCAAAGTTCGAAGGGCGTCGGACTCTCATGGTCGTGGTGGATCGATTTTCCAAGTACGCGACATTCGTGCCTGCATCAAAAGATTGTCCAGCCGAGAAGGCAGCCAAGCTATTCTTGAAACATGTCGTCAAATATTAGGGAGTGCCACAAACGATCGTGAGTGATCGCGACCCTTGATTCACAGGTAGGTTCCGAACCAAACTCTTTTAATTATTGGGGTCAGATCTTAACTTCTCCACGAGTTTGTATCCCAAACCGACGGACAAAGGGAGTGGGTGCACTCTTGGAGTTGTGTCTCCGACACTATGTGAGTACGACGCAAGTAACTTGGGCAAAGTTGATCGATGTAGCCCAATTTTCCTACAATCTTCAACGGAGTGAGTCCACGAACCAAAGCCCGTTCGAGATCGTGATAGGACAGCAACCACTCACCCCGAGTACGATTGCAACAGGCTATAAGGGGAGTAGCCCATCCGCTTTCAAGTTCGCCAAGGAGTGGCATAAACAAGCAAACTTGGCGCGGACTTGTCTACATAAGGCCTCAAAGCGCATGAAGAAGTGGGCCGATAAGAAGCGACGGCACGTGGAGTTCCAAGTCAGGGACTTGGTATTGGCCAAGCTACACCTAGTTCTCCGATACAAAGACGTGCACAAAGGGCTTATCCGTCACTACAAGTGTGACATCCCGAATTTCGGCTCATTTTTGGGTTTTATAAAACGCGTAATTTGTCAGTGTGCTTATAGTAAAATCTCGCCCGGGAACTGATCACTCCCGGTTATCATTTTAAATTAGAGATTTCGCTAGAATCGCACTCGATCGAATTTGGCCGTTATTTAGACCCCGAGCTTGGCAGTCGATTTTTGGGAGTTTCAGGACGAAATAAATTGGACGGTGTCAATATTATCGTAGCCAGCGTTGAGGTTGTCAGGAATAATGGAAAAGGGGGAGTTTTTGACCGGGTGCGAATTTGGACTAGTAGACCTCCCTCGCTATAGTTTGATTTAATTAATTCGGCTTTTGTCCCTTTTTATATGCGAGGCTTATTTTGGACCGGTAGATCGCTTTCGATTTTGAATTTGGGTCATCGGATCGCATTTAATATTTGATTGAAGTTAATTTTTTTTATTATTTTTCTCTCTCCTCTCTCCTCTCTCCTCCGCGCGCACGTTCTCTCTCTCTCTCTCTCTCTCTCTCTCTCTCTCTTCCTTTCTCTTTCCCCTCTAGCCGCGCACGTCTTCCCCCCTGCAGACGTCCCCTCAGCCACGCCCATGCAGACCTACCCTGACACACTTTCTCTCTTCCTTTCTCCTTTTCTTCTCTTTCTTCTTCTTCCTTTCTCTTCTTCTTCTTCTTTGCCGCGTCTGTTCCAGCCTCTGCGTCCGCTTCTGTTCCTTTTCCTTGCTGCCCGACGCCGATCGCCTGAGCTCGCCCGACCTTCTCGCTAGCCGCCCAGCTCCGCCTGGCCACCTAGGTCACCGCCATGCCGCCCCTTCGAGTCGCCGTGCCGTTCAGCCACCGTCCCGTCACCTAGTCACTCTCCCCTCCCCCGACTCCCGTCCACCGCAGCTCCCCCCGCCTCCGCGATCGCCGCTCGACCGCCTGCCCGCCCGACGCCGCTCCACTCGCCCGCCGACGCCGCCGTCTTCCTCGCGCCTTCGCCGCGCCTCCGCGTCATTTCAGCCCGGCTCACTTTCAGCGCTGCCTTTCCCCCTTCCGAGCGCATAAGCATAAGCTCGGCTCGCCGCCGCTCGCCGTCGCGTACGGCGAGTCCCAGCCTGCCGGCTCCGGCCGTCCCGGCTAGCTCCCGCCGCCGCTCGACGCCCGAGTGTCGCTGTCGTCACCACCGAGCGCCTGGGCCGCACCAAACGCCTCGCCCAACCTCTTCTTCTCCCCGTTGGCTTTCCGACGTTCATCGCCGCCGCTAGCCATCGCTCCAGCCTGAAGCCACCCGACCCCGCCAGCAACCGCGCCGTGCCGCTCCGTCGCCGCCGGTTTGCCCCTCCGCCTCAGCCCGATCTCTCTCTCTCTCTCTCTCTCTCTCTCTCTCTCTCTCTCTCTCTCTCTCTCTCTCTCTCTCCCTCACCCTCATCCCAGCTGACCTCTCCCTCTTCAGTTCGCCGCCGCCGCGCCACCGTCGCCGCCGCTCCGGTCGCTGTCCCGACCAGCTAGCCAGCCAGCCCCGGTCAGCCAGCCCAGGCCGTGGCCGGCTCGTCGCCCACGCGACCAAGCCGCGCCCACGCCCCGAGCCCGTGCCCTTGCTCGCGCCCGTGCCCGCGCCCGTGCCTACGCCCGTCGCCACGCCAGTGCTCGCGCCCGTGGCCGAGCTCGCCGGCGCTGCGTGCCCGTCCGACCAGTGTGCGCTGTCGCCCGTCCGTTTCGCCCGCGCCCCCGGCACGCCGCACGGCCATCGCGCCAGCGCGCAGTGCACGCCGATCGGCCATTGTGCCCGCGTTGGGCGGCCACCGCGCCTGTTGGCCAAGGCTGCGCGCCAAGCCTCCCAGATCGTTTCACCCGGGCCTATTTTGGGCCCGAGCCGACTTTTCCCGGGCCAAACTTAGGTAAGTGACTTCCTAAACCCTACCTAGTACTTTGGGTATTTTTAGACTTGTTTAGGATGTGATTAGTATCGGGTTAGGAATTAATTTAGGTGTGGGCTAATTAGACTGATTGTCCTTAATTGGTGAATTATTGTGGCGATAATTGTGCGGCTGATTTAGTGATTGACTGAGATAAATATGCCTGACTGAATTGTTGTGGCGCTTGTGGGTGAATTGGATTAATTGAATGTGCCGACTTGAATGTCGGGTCGGTGGGCCGATGTCGGGAGCATGAATTGAGTTGACTGATGTGGCGTGCTAGATTGACATTGGTGAATGGGTGGTGATTGAAATTGATTTATATGACTAAGAGCATGGTGAATTTTGTATTGTGGTGCATGTGCATGAGAAAAGCCCGGATCGATCGGAGGGCTGAGCCTGAGGCGTGTTTACGCGGGCTGTGAAAGGTGAGTTAGACCTGAGGCGTGGTTACGCGGGTCGAGAGAAATGTCCTGAGGCGTGGTTACGCGGGACTGAGCCCGGCTTGATCTGAGGGCTGCCAACCTGAGGCGTGGTTACGCGGGTGTGGCTAGAAAGGCAAGTAATGACCTGAGGCGTGGTTACGCGGGTCGAGAGAAATGTCCTGAGGCGTGGTTACGCGGGACTGAGCCCGGCTTGATCTGAGGGCTGGCCTGAGGCGTGTTGACGTGGGCCGTGTGAAAGGACCTGGGAGGTCGTGAGAAAGTTGCTTGGCCACGTATGCGAATTGAGTGTGATTGAATTGGCTGGTTGAATTAGTTGGATTGATTGAGTGAAAGCGTGATTGGTGTTTGAGCGATTGTGATGTGTTATTTAATTACTATCATTGCCTTATCACGTGACGACTAACGTGTAGAGTTGGCATGGACTTGATGGCGAGGTAAGTACAATGATGCGAATTTTATATGTTGTGGGGTAGATTGCATGTACGACTTGTCTGGGTACGCATTGGCCTACGTGGGGTATAGGGGGTTGCTTATTGAGACTCGTTCTCACGGTTATTATATAACCATTTCAGATCCGTGACCATGAGTGATTGGAGACGCTGCAAGGGTATCTCGGAGATCAAGTACGGGTCAAGTTGCCCCATATTTTTGTGTGCCCCTCTTTTGTATAGCGAAGTAGGATATCCAACCACTACTCCGTTTTAATGTTGCGTATTTGGAATTATTGTTTTGTGTTATCCCTTCGTCATATTTTACTGTCTGGGTTGTTTTATTTCGCTTCCGCTTGCGTAGTTCGTTTGGGTCGGCGACGCGTCCTGGGACGTCGCGTTCAATACGACCGTGGAAGGGGTGTCGCGAGCCCGTTGGGGTTCGGGGCGTGACATCCCCTGTTGATTTGGTATCAGAGCAAGGTCAGCTCGATCCAAGTTGGTCGAAGCCTGGAGTGATAAGGAGCGATGACTTTGGGGTAGTCAGTTAAGGAGTCTTGTGTGCCATGCGTACCCCCAGACCGTGTGATTGTGATTGCTGAGTGATTATATGCAATGACATGTGAAATGCAGGTGCGTCGGGACTTGAGGTAAGTGCGTGAAACCTGTTGGTTGTGATTGAGTGATGTTGGTGATTTGCTGCCTGCTTTGTGAATTGTGGTTGTGATTTGGTGTCATGGATGATTGGCTGCCTGCTAAGTGAATTATTGTTGTGATTCACTGCTCTAGGGCTTTAGGACTGATATAGTTGGCCTAGGTCTTTAATTCCCGAGGGGAATTATAGCAGGTAAGTGAGTGGTGTGACCTTGTGAGTTTAAGCAGTTGAGGTCGAGGTCATGTAGGTCCGCAAGCTAGAGTTGCAGAGGATTCCAGATGGGATGAGATTTCGAGGGCACTCGAGGGAGTTGGAATTTTAATGGGAAGGCAAACTGAGGAGCGAAATGCTACTGTTGCTACTAATGCCACTGATGCTTAGGCCATTATTGTCGCCGTTAATGGAAATGTTGGGAATCAAGGTCAAGGGCAAGTTAATGCAGTCAGATAGATGCGTCAGCTGGTTGGAAAATATTTGAAATCGAAACCTCTGACGTTCGATGGTAAAGGTGACCCTGAGGCTACATTGCTTTGGAGGTATTCGGGTGCACTGGTGAGGAGAAAGTGACCCTGGCTATATATCAACTCTAAGGAGATGCAAAGGATTGGTAAGAGGGCCCCGAAGTGGGATATTTTAGAGGGCATATTTCCAAGCTGGGGTGTCGTTATCGAGGCCTTCAATGGGAGGTACTTTCAGAGAGTGCGCGAGAACAGAAAATGACAGAGTTTCTTCGGCTTCGCTAAAATTGAATGTCAGTTGATCAGTATGAGGTAGAGTTGGTAAGGTTGTTTAAGTACGCACCAAGGATAGTTAATGATCGTGTGGATAGGATAAGGAGGTTCCGGGATGGACTGAAACCGAACCTCCGCAGTCAGTTGATGTTAATGAACTTAAGGGATTGTAATGAGCTGTATGACAAGGCTTAAACAGTTGAAAGGGATATGAATGAGAGGGTTACCGTATATGGATCGCGATACGCGCCGACTAGGGACAATAGGAACTTTGGAAAGTCGAACTACGACTCCAACGCCGCATGTCGGTCTTATGGAAAGAGGCATAGGAATGACTATTGCCAAGGTAGAAGTGGAGCATGTTGTGGATGTGGACAGTAAGGTCACCAAGTGAGAAATTGTTGAACCGACAAGTTAGGTCACTAATGCAATCGCGTGACCGTGAGTAGGATATTAAGCGAGAGCTGCCTCGCAGATTTATCAGAATCGACTAAGGAAGTAAGGAAAAGTGTATGTTGTGGCTGAGAAGGAAGTGAATGATGCGCCTTGAAAGTCTAGATGCGTTATGAGATGGTATTGGGTACAATAGAAGATGATTTTGAAGTTATCGCTTGAGTGGTCATGTAAGACTTATAATCAATTTTATGGTGAATAGGCGCGATCGATTTAAGGATTTATGGATTACTGATGATATTCTTGGATGGGTTTGAAAGGATAAGTGTTGCTTGGAAATTTGGATTTTGTAAAGAACCAGGGTGATTTAATTTGGGAGACTATTGGATTGAAATTGGAGGGATTAAGCCTCGTCTTTGAGGTGTGGAAAGATAACTATCTTGTGATTAACTCGTTGGTTAAGGAGTCAAGGCTAGAGGACATAGCCGAAGTGTGTAATCTTCCTGATGTCTTTCCTCAGGAATTGCCGGAATTGCCACCTGATAGAGAAGTGGAGTTTGTGGGTGAATTAGCCCCAGGGATAGAACCGATCTTGAAAGTGCCCTATAGGATGTCACTGTCGGAATTGAAGGAATTAAAGGTCCAAACGCAGGAGTTATTGGATAAAGGTTTTATTCGCCGAGTGCGTCTCCATGGGGAGCGCCAGTGTTGTTCGTGAGGAAAAAGGATGGATCCTTGAGGTTGTGCATTGACTACAGACAATTGAACCAGGTGACCATTAAGAATAAGTATCCGTTGCCAAGGATAGATGACATGTTTGATCAGTTGCAAGGTGCATCGATATTTTCAAAGATCGACTTGAGGACGGATTACCACCAATTGAGGATTAAGGAGGATATACCGAAAACGGCATTTAGGACGAGATATGGGCACTATGAGTTTACAGTAATGCCATTTGGACTAACTAATGCCCCCGCTGCTTTCATGGAGTTAATGAATCGGGTATTCAAGGAATTTTTAGATCAGTTTGTGATCGTGTTCATAGATGATATTTTGGTGTATTCAAAGAGTTCCGAGGAACATGAGGTACATTTGGAAAGAGTTCTACGGACGTTAAGGGAGCATGCACTGTATGCTAAGTTTAGCAAGTGCGAGTTTTGGCTGAACCGTGTAGCGTTTCTTGGGCATATAATTTCCGGAGAAGGAATCTCCGTGGATCCGGCAAAGATTGAGGCAGTGATGGATTGGCCGAGACCGACGACAGTTACTGAGGTTCGAAGCTTCTTAGGACTGGCAGGTTACTATAGACGATTTGTGGAAAGATTCTCGGCAATAGCCACTCCATTGACAAGGTTGCTTAAGAAGGAGACTAAGTTTGAATGGACGGAAAAGCGCAAAGAGAGTTTTCAGGAATTGAATATGAGCCAAAGGCGTTGGATGGAATTGCTAAAGGACTATGATTGTGATATATTATATCATCCCGGTAAAGCCAACCGGGTAGCGGATGCCTTGAGTCGGAAATCGAGCATCGCGCATTTATTGGTCAAAGAGTGAATTTTATTGGAGGGAGCGCGGAACTCAGAATTTAAGTTCGAGGTAGGACACCTCTCTAGTCTAATGGCGACATTAAGGATTGAACCAGAAGTACAAGCCAAGATTAAGGCGTTGCAGTCTATGGACCCTGAGATTCAGAAGATTTTGGAGATGGATGCACTAAGAGGAAACCGGACTTCCAAGTGTCCGAGGACGGAATTCTTAAGTTTCGAGGACGTTATGCGTGCCCGATGATTGGGGACTTAAGGAAGAGATTTTGTCGAAGGCTCATAGGAGCAATTACAGTATCCACCCGGGCAACACTAAGATGTACCAGAATCTCCGTCAACACTATTGGTGGAATGGAATGAAAGTAGACGTAGCCAAGCATGTGGCCAAGTGTTTGACGTGCCAACAAGTGAAGGCACAACATTGTAAGCCTGATGGAATGTTGCAACCGTTGGAAATCCCCAGAATGGAAATGGGAACATATCACAATGGATTTTGTAACGGGACTGCCGAGAAGTCAGAGGGGACATGATTCTATTTGGGTGATAGTAGATAGATTGACGAAGTCAGCGCACTTCCTGGCGGTGCGAAAGGACTTCGAGCTAGAAAGACTGGCAGAGTTATATGTGCGACAGGTTGTTCGTCTTCATGGAGTACCGGTATCAATCACTTCGGACCGTGATCCCCGGTTTACTGCGAATTTTTGAAAAAGTCTGCAATCGGCCATGGGGACTAAGTTGCAATTCAGCACGGCCTATCATCCGCAGATGGATGGCCAGTCTGAGAGGACTATTCAGACATTAGAGGATATGCTGAGGGCGTGTGTGTTAGACTTTCAGGGCAAGTGGGAAGAACAGCTTGCATTTGGTGGAATTTGCCTACAATAATAACTACCAGCAGAGTATCGGAATGGCACCGTTTGAGGCACTATATGGCAGGGCGTACAGAACACCATTTTGTTGGGATGAAGTGGGGGAAAGAAGTATAACGGGTCCAGAGTTAGTTCAACAATCGGTGAAACAGTAAAGGCTATCCGGGAAAGGTTGAGAACAGCCCAGAGTCGTCAGAAAAGTTACGCAGACCGAAGGCGTAGGCCGTTAGAGTTTCAGATTGGCGACCATGTATTTCTTAAGATCTCGCTAATGAGGGGACTATCTCGGTTTGGCAAGAAAGGGAAACTAAGTCCAAGATATATAGACCCGTTCGAGATTTTGGAAAGGATTGGGATGTTGGCCTACCGTCTCGCCTTGCCGCCGAATTTGTCGCAAGTTCACAACGTCTCCCACGTGTCGATGTTGAGGAAGTACGAACCGAATCCGACCCACGTGCTGAATCATGTGGTAATAGACGTGGACGACAGGGCGTCGTACGTGGAGAAGCCAGTTCGGATCGAAGACAGGAAGGAACAGGTTTTGAGGAGTAAGACAATTCCGTTGGTTAAAGTTATCTGGGAACATCACGGGACGGAAGGTGCCACATGGGAAAGCGAGGAGGCGATGCGACAACAGTACCCCCAATTGTTTGAGTAGTCGGGTTTGGATTGTAAATTTCGAGGACGAAATTTTTGTAAGGGGGGAAGAGTTGTGACATCCCGAATTTCGGCCCATTTTTGGGTTTTATAAAACGCGTAATTTGTCAGTGTGCTTATAGTAAAATCTCGCCCGGGAACTGATCACTCCCGGTTATCATTTTAAATTAGAGATTTCGCTAGAATCGCACTCGATCGAATTTGGCCGTTATTTAGACCCCGAGCTTGGCAGTCGATTTTTGGGAGTTTCAGGACGAAATAAATTGGACGGTGTCAATATTATCGTAGCCAGCGTTGAGGTTGTCAGGAATAATGGAAAAAGGGGAGTTTTTGACCGGGTGCGAATTTGGACTAGTAGACCTCCCTCGCTATAGTTTGATTTAATTAATTCGGCTTTTGTCCCTTTTTATATGCGAGGCTTATTTTGGACCGGTAGATCGCTTTCGATTTTGAATTTGGGTCATCGGATCGCATTTAATATTTGATTGAAGTTAATTTTTTTTATTATTTTTCTCTCTCTTCTCTCCTCTCTCCTCCGCGCGCACGTTCTCTCTCTCTCTCTCTCTCTCTCTCTCTTCCTTTCTCTTTCCCCTCTAGCCGCGCACGTCTTCCCCCATGCAGACGTCCCCTCAGCCACGCCCATGCAGACCTACCCTGACACACTTTCTCTCTTCCTTTCTCCTTTTCTTCTCTTTCTTCTTCTTCCTTTCTCTTCTTCTTCTTCTTTGCCGCGTCTGTTCCAGCCTCTGCGTCCGCTTCTGTTCCTTTTCCTTGCTGCCCGACGCCGATCGCCTGAGCTCGCCCGACCTTCCCGCTAGCCGCCCAGCTCCGCCTGGCCACCTAGGTCACCGCCGTGCCGCCCCTTCGAGCCGCCGTGCCGTTCAGCCACCGTCCCGTCACCTAGTCACTCTCCCCTCCCCCGACTCCCGTCCACCGCAGCTCCTCCCCGCCTCCGCAGTCGCCGCTCGACCGCCTCCGCCCGACGCCGCTCCACCAGCCGCCGACGCCGCTGTCTTCCTCGCGCCTTCGCCGCGCCTCCGCGTCGCTCGGCAGCTCCGCCTGGCGCTGCCTTTCCCCCTCCCGAGCGCGCAAGCTCGGCTCGCCGCCGCTCGCCGTCGCGTACGGCGAGTCCCAGCCGTCGTCCAGTCGTCCGGCCAGCTCCCCAGCGCCGCCTCGACGCCTGAATGTCGCTGTCGTCACCACCGAGCGCCCCCCCAGCCGCACCAAACGCCTCACCTAACCTCTTCTTCTCCCCGTTGGCTTTCCGACGTTCGTCGCCGCCACTCGCCGTCGCTCCGGCTCGACGCCACCCGACCCCGCCGCCAAGAAATACCGCGCCAGTGCCGCTCCGTCGCCGCCGGTTTGCCCCTCCGCCTCAGCCCGATCTCTCTCTCTCTCTCTCTCTCTCTCTCTCTCTCTCTCTCTCTCTCTCTCTCTCTCTCTCTCTCCCTCACCCTCATCCCGGCTGACCTCTCCCTCTTCAGTTCGCCGCCGCCGCGCCACCGTCGCCGCCGCTCCCGGCTGTCGCCCCGACCAGCCTAGCCGGCCCCCTGGCCAGCCCGGCCAGAGCCGTGGCCGGCTCGTCGCCCACGCGACTGCCGCGCCCACGCCCGCGCCCGTGCCCTTGCTCGCGCCCGTGCCGCGCCCGTGCCCGCGCCCGTCGCCACGCCCGTGCCCGCGCCCATGGCCGAGCTCGCCGCGCCGTGCCCGTCCGACCAGCGCGTCGCCCATCCGACCAAAGCGCGTCGCCCGTCCGTTCGCCCGTGCGCCCCGGCACACCGCACGGCCATCGCGCCCGCGCGCTGTGCACGCCGATCGGCCATTGTGCCCGCGTTGGCCGGCCACCGCGCCTGTTGGCCCGCGCCCGCGCCTGGTCCGTGCATCGTTCACCGGGCCATTTTGGGCCCGAGCCGACTTTTCCCGGGCCAAACTTAGGTAAGTGACTTCCTAAACCCTACCTAGTACTTTGGGTATTTTTAGACTTGTTTAGGATGTGATTAGTATCGGGTTAGGAATTAATTTAGGTGTGGGCTAATTAGACTGATTGTGCTTAATTGGTGAATTATTGTGGCGATAATTGTGCGGCTGATTTAGTGATTGACTGAGATAAATATGCCTGACTGAATTGTTGTGGCGCTTGTGGGTGAATTGGATTAATTGAATGTGCCGACTTGAATGTCGGGTCGGTAGGCCGATGTCAGGAGCATGAATTGAGTTGACTGATGTGGCGTGCTAGATTGACATTGGTGAATGGGTGGTGATTGAAATTGATTTATATGACTAAGAGCATGGTGAATTTTGTATTGTGGTGCATGTGCATGAGAAAAGCCCGGATCGATCGGAGGGCTGAGCCTGAGGCGTGTTTACGCGGGCTGTGAAAGGTGAGCTAGACCCGAGGCGTGGTTACGCGGGTCGAGAGAAATGTCCCTGAGGCGTGGTTACGCGGGGCCCGAGCCCGGCTTGATCTCGAGGGCCGCCAACCCGAGGCGTGGTTACGCGGGTGTGGCTAGAAAGGCAAGTAATGACCTGAGGCGTGGTTACGCGGATCGAGAGAAATGTCCTGAGGCGTGGTTACGCGGGACTGAGCCCGGCTTGATCTGAGGGCTGGCCTGAGGCGTGTTGACGCGGGCCGTGTGAAAGGACCTGGGAGGTCGTGAGAAAGTTGCTTGGCCACGTATGCGAATTGAGTGTGATTGAATTGGCTGGTTGAATTAGTTGGATTGATTGAGTGAAAGCGTGATTGGTGTTTGAGCGATTGTGATGTGTTATTTAATTACTATCATTGCCTTATCACGTGACGACTAACGTGTAGAGTTGGCATGGACTTGATGGCGAGGTAAGTACAATGATGCGAATTTTATATGTTGTGGGGTAGATTGCATGTACGACTTGTCTGGGTACGCATTGGCCTACGTGGGGTATAGGGGGTTGCTTATTGAGACTCGTTCTCACGGTTATTATATAACCATTTCAGATCCGCGACCATGAGTGATTGGAGACGCTGCAAGGGTATCTCGGAGATCAAGTACGGGTCAAGTTGCCCCATATTTTTGTGTGCCCCTCTTTTGTATAGCGAAGTAGGATATCCAACCACTACTCCGTTTTAATGTTGCGTATTTGGAATTATTGTTTTGTGTTATCCCTTCGTCATATTTTACTGTCTGGGTTGTTTTATTTCGCTTCCGCTTGCGTAGTTCGTTTGGGTCGGCGACGCGTCCTGGGACGTCGCGTTCGATACGACCGTGGAAGGGGTGTCGCGAGCCCGTTGGGGTTCGGGACGTGACAACAAGGGGCCGTTCCGAGTGTTGCATCGAGTCGGGAAGGTTGCATACAAGCTGGAACTTCCACCAAAGCTTAAGGTACATCCAGTATTTCATGTGAGTATGCTTAAACCTTTCCATATAGACGTAAAGTACTCGGATCGAGGGGAGTCGCAATGGGCATCGCTTAGAGAAAAAACCTCCTATGATCGAGACGTCGACTTCATCATGTCGGATCGAGTCATACGAAAGCGATACCGGGCATCGAAGCGAGAATATTTGATCCGATGAAAGGGTCTTCCGGAGAGTGAAGCAAGTTGGGAACCCGAAGAAGCTCTTTGGCAATTCAAGAAACATATCGATGCTTTCCATGCCGAAGACGCAATGAAGGTGTCGCCCGAATAGGTGGGGAAGAATGTCACGGCCCGAAAAATTGGATTGCTCTTGAGGTTTTCTGAACGATATACCGTGACTAACCTATGAACGAGAAGGCAGGCCCTGAGTGTTCTAAGTACTAGGGTTTTCTTGATGTGTTCTAGAATAATCCTGGGGGCGGGCGATACGGTAATCTACCCTCATGTAATAAATGTAGTAGGTGAGGTAGTTGGGGGAGTATGATCTCCATCGTTAGATCGAGAAGAGATCTACGGATACGGTCGGTTTTGTACTTATATATAATGGGGTCTCCCCCCCTTATTTACTCATCTCTAATTTTCAAGAAGTAATACACATTCAAAGCTTCTCTCTTTAGAGTTTCTCTCTCTAAAGTTCTTGTGAGTGAGTGTGGGAAGGTACTTGGGGAGAAATTCCTAAGGCCGCACAGGTGAGGGAACGCTAAATCGATCGACCCGTGACACAAGCATGTATATACACATAACCTATGATACGATGAATATCGAAAACTTGGTACAAAAATAGCGCGGCAATTAAGGAGTTTTACCTGAGTGGCGAAGCTGCCAAGCAGGATCCGGCTAATGATCAGCATAGTGATGTTTTGGGCAGTAGCATTTAAGATAGCGCCGCAGAGGAAGTTGTGCCACCTAGCACCATGGACCACCTCCGCCCCAAGCTCCGGGTCACCTTGGATGCACCGAACGAGGTCACGAGCGCCGCCAAGTAGAACGACGACGTGAACATAGTCAGTGTGAAGCTATCAAACTTGCAGTATTGGTTCGTCAACTTGTCCAACGCCTCCTTCCAGTACACACTAAGGAAGAACCTCTTTAGGAATGGAGGCATGGACGTCACACCGCCTAAGTGAATAAATCATCAGGCCAAATCTTAGTCGCGATAAAACAATAGAGATTTCACGGCAAACACCAAAAGAGAAAATAAAACCTGATAAGATGAGAGCATTACCCGAAATACCGATGTCATACTCGAATATCAGACCCCCCATGGCAGCAGCGATGCATGTGATGAGAACGTAAGCTGTGACTTTCCCGGGATAATCCTTGGGGACGCCGCCGCCACTTTGGATGCCGAAACCACCCGCATGGCGATGAAACTATAGAAGATTGCAGACTGTAGATTCAACATGGATGATGGTGGATGAAACTATAGAAGACACAGACTGCCAATGGAGGGTCGACCATATTTAAAGGCGTTTGTGTGTGTGGGATGTTTCTTCAATCTCGACAATGAATTTTATTCCGAGGCCGAGTCGGTCTTGTGTAGTGTTCACAGAGGAAGAGTGACTCTTAAGAAAGATAAGGACGAAGGAAAGCTATAACGTAGGGAGAGTTCAACTGCGAAGATCTAATGGATCAACACTTGTAATCGATTTTATTTGCGAGATATCCGAAATGTAAAATAACAGAACTCAACAAATTTTAAGAATAATTAGAAAGAAAGACCAGAAGGATAGGTCTATCCGGATTGTTGTAACTACAACAGTCTTATCTTTGTGTTATGCTCTTGGTTTCATTAAAATTAATTGGAATCACAACTGTACTTGGACGTACACGATCTTATTTCATAAAAAAATTTATTGTACTGCAGAAAGTTACCTTCATCTCTTCTATAATTGTTCAATAAAGGGTTTATTGTATAGCGGAGCAGTGCCTTTGAATGGTTAGATATGGAGATAGAACTCTGGACCTCTTATTGATTTGATTAAGATTTTGAAAGATGATAATCCAACCTAATAGATTTGAATGATTAACCGCCATGAAGCTCTTGTGTCTCATATCATACCTATATAGACAGATAGATGAATAGATAGATAAGAATTTTATCCTCTTCAATTGTTCATGGTTATCTCGTTAATGGGGTTAACTTAATGGTTAACTAATAGATATGCATGGATTAGGTGCACGACATAGCTAAGTATGAGAACTGATAGTTGATATTGTTAATAGGGGTGAGCATGGTCCGGGTGGTGGGCGGTTCCCACCCTAGAACTGGGAACCGCCCACTAAAAACTGGTTCCGAAAATTTGGAATCAGAAACCACCCGTTGGTTCTATGGATCCACTCGAGAACCGGACCACCGGTCCAGTTCGGTTCCCAGGTAGGTCCATGGAACCGATCCCACTAGCCAAAGACGGAGATGGAAAGACGAAGACGGAGACGGAGATGGAGAGTTGGAAACAGTAAGGTGAGCATCGACTGAGAAGAGTAAGAGAGTGAAAGTGAGCGTAAGGTAAAAGCGAAAGAAAGTGTTTCTCAGCTCAATGTGAGACTGTGAGTGTCAAGCAAGTTAGGTTTAGTTTAGGGATTTAGGATTTTTCTTTTTTTAAAAAATTAAAAATTAAATAAATATATTATATTATATATTATATTACCGGTCTAGTCCGGGTGGGCAGGCGGGCGGGCGATTCCACACCTAGAACCGAGAACCAATTCCCCTTGGGAATCACCAATTCCGATCCCATTTCGGGCGATCCCGGGCGGTCCAGGTGGTTTCCAGTTTTTTTGCACAGCCCTAATTGTTAATCATCGATACTTCTAATAGATTATACGTCTAATATTCACATTTATTAATTAAAAGAGTGCTTAATATAATGTTTAATTTAATAGTTTCTTTTGGAAGAGATCGGAAATGTTTTTTATGAGTATATAATTGTACGGCTTCTATCAAATTTGCACTAAATAACCTTAGTCAATGTCAAGAAGAAACGGGAACATTATCCAAAAAAATCATAAATCTATTGTATGGTAACCAATTCAGTTATAAACTTTTCAATTTTATCAATTTAGTCATAAACTTTTTTACGGCGGCCAATTTAGTTCTTTTAACTAATTTAGGCTGAAAATCACTAACATGGCCGCCGACCATCCTACGTGGTACAGTCACGCCGACATGAACAATTTTTACAATAATTTATAAATTTTCTGAATTTTTTATTTTCTATTCCCTTTTTTTTCTTTTTTGTCTTTTCTTTTTTTTCTTCCCTTTTCTTTTTCTCAAGGCCTGTGGTCGGTCATCGACCATCTGCAACCGGCCACAAGCCAAGGCTGGTTGGCCAAAGGCTAGGCAGGTGAGGGCCGCACAACACCCTCGTGCACCTAGCCTTTGGCTGGCAAGGCCTAGCTAGCCATAGGCCAAGAGAAAAAGAAAAGAAAAAAAAAAGGAAAAGTTTTCAGAAAATTTTAAAAAGAAAGGGAAAAATCGTCCACATCAACAATATTCGATCAAAATTTTCCAAAAGGATTACATTGGACAATCCTCAAAAGATTTAGGATAATTAGTTACTGTAAAAAAAGGTATAGAACTAAATTAGCAAAACTGAAAAAGTATAAGACTAAATTGGGCGTTGTATAATATGTTGAGGACTCTCAGAAGAAACTTTCTATGTCGTAATGAAAATTACAATGTTAATTTTATTCTTCTTAAGTTCATTGTTTTTTTTTTATTTTTAGCTATAGAATGTCCAAATCGAAGTTTTAAGCATGCTAAAATTGGAAAACATTTACATATGAATTCAAATACCAATGTCTATTAATAGCATAGTTCAAACAATAAAAAATTAAAGGGATAAGTGTACCAGAAGTCTTAAACTCATCTCGAAAGTGTAATTAAATTCTAAAACATTCAAAAAGTGCAATCAAGTCTTAAAACTTGTCAAATTTGTGCAATTAAGTTCTTAGGTTAACTCTGTCTAATTTGACTAACTGAAAATAATGACGTGCCTTTTTTATTACTTTCTTAAGATACGTGACGCCGATATGGCGCCCAAATCATAGGAAAAAAACTTAAAAATTCAGAAAGAAAAAAAATTAAAAGATAAATTAAAAAAAAAGAGCAAGAAAAGACAGAAGAAGAAGTTAGATTTCAGGCCGCATACATCTCTCCTTCGATCGCGGCCTTCTCTTCGAATTCTGGTCGTATTCATTCCCTCCCTCGTTCAATCCGTCTTACTTGACTGCATATTCAAGAGTTTTTCAAGAAGTTGGCGGAGGGTTTGGAGGAGAAGCTCGTGATCGACGTCTCCTGAACCAAAATCGATAGTTCTAATAATATCAACATCGAATCCGAAGAGCAAAAGCTGTCGACCGAGACCGGAAAGCCCCCTGTTTTCCCGTTCTTCTGGCCTACGCGGTCCTTCGGCAACAATCCAAATCTCCTGCTGCCACGGTCACGATCTCCTCGACAACCATGGGGCTAGGAGAGAAATTCAAACATTGAATGGAGCAAAGACGTTGGGAAACTTCATTGGGAGTGAATTGAGCAGAGACGCCTCCATCCAGTTCTTAGTTTCTGTTCATTTAGCAGAAAACAACTTTCGGGAGAATGTTTTTTGAGTTTTCCGGCATTCGGTTCACAGAAAATAAACTATTTAAGGAAAACATTTTCTCTCAATGAAATAAACATATTCAAAAGTGAAGAAAATGATTTTCTCTTTCTGAAGAGAGAAAATCCTTTTCCCTTCTCTTTCCTCTCTACACTCCTTCACTTTTCTTTTCTTTTTTATTTTTTATTTTTTGATACTTTATAAATTTTATTTCTTTTTTTAATTTTTTTTTTCCTTTTTTCTCTGCAAGTCACTGGCCACAGCGACAATCAGCGACCGGCCACAAGCGAGGGACGAGCTCACTCAAGGCCGGCGAGGCTCGATCTCACCGGGCGACCGGTAGAGAAAAAAGAAAATGAAAAGAAATATAAAAATTTTAAATTTTAAAATAAAAATAATTAAAAAATCATTTTTTTAAAAAAAATTAAAATAAAAAAATTATTAAAGGAGTGCAAGGAGGAAAATCAAATCAGACTTTCCATATCAAACAACAGAAAATATTTTCCAGTTCATTTTCAAGTCTCTGCTAAATACCGAAAAGAGTTAATACCACGAAAAACCCCAAACTGGTACACCTGTAACAATTTTACCAAAAATTAATTTTTTATCATCAAAAATCCCAAACTGGTACACCTGTAACAAATTTACCCTCGATTTATTTTCATTAAATTTTATTATCAAATTGCTTTGTTAAATGACACGCGGCAGTTGACTGATGTACTGATTTTATGTTTTACTTTTCGTTTGTCACAGGTGTACTAATTCGTGATTTTTTTTTGCTATTAATCCAATTTAACGGAAACTAACGGAGAATAAATTTGTCACAGATGTACCAGTTATGAGTTTTTCGTGGTATTAATCCTACCGGAAAATATTATCATTTTCATGAAAAATGACTTTTCGGAAAATATTTTCTGAAAACATCACATTTTCCGCCCGAGCCTTAAAGTGCAAAGAAATTCTCCGCCGACTCATTGAATAAAAATTCATGAAAGAATTTCAATTTGGTTTGAGCCTAAACAAGACCACGGTTTGATATCGACCAAGATCAAGAAGTCATACGAGTCTCGTGAAATAAGGAAGTCCAATATCCCTTCAATCCATATTACACAAGTTCCATTCTCATTATTTTTAGCTCCTTGGGTTTCTGAAACTTTGGTTCTCTAATGTTATGTAATCTTCACTTTACTTTTTCTTTATTGAGACGAGATAATGAAGTTTTTGTTCATATGAAAAGTGAGCGCCACATCGTTGCCACATATCCTAAAAAAAATATTAAATTACCACGTAAGCATTTTCCATTAACCTAATTGGATGGAGTTAGCGGAGGGGCTCGATTGCACCAATTTGATAAGTTTCAGGACTCGATTGCACTTTTTGAAAATTTTAAGATTCAATTGCACTTTCACGATAAGTTTTAGCATTTTTAATGCACTTACCCCTATAATAATATGTACGATTATCAGACATGTCTAATTTTATTGTCGTTTCAGCAGAAATGGCGAGATACCTATCAAGATGTGGATCGATAAATGCGAATCGACCAAAGTTGCGAAGGGTCCTTTACTGATTCTTGGACTGAAATGTGAATGACATGAAATCTAAAAGTACCAATACTAGGAACAAAGTTTATTGAACAAGATGTGGATCGTTAATGTGAATGACATGAAATCTAAATAGTTTATTGTACCGCGGAAGTGACAACGTGCCTTTGTGTTTTTACTCATTCATTATAGCTACTTTCAATTAAAGAGCAAAGTTTACAAATTTATATTTTCAGATCGTACACGCATTTAGTTAGTAGATTTGAATTCTAGAGTTCTTATGAATTTGATTAATTGTATGATTTATGTCCATATTATTTATATTTATGCCTACATTTATCGGAGAGATATCCCTTCTGATCGCAGCCCGCAATAAGCCACTAACTATACACTACATTTAGGGCAAAAGTACACCAGAAGTGCCACAACTTGTGTACGGCGATCACTTTGGTGCCATAACTTTTTTTCGGATCACTTTGGTGCCAAGTCGGAGGAAAATATATCACTTTAGTGACTCCGGCCAAAATTCCGGTCAAAAAGCTGACCTGGCATTTATATTAAAAAAAAATGGTCTGACTTGTACACGTGGAAATTATGTGGCTTTTTTTCGAATTTTTTAATTTTTAGAAAAAAAAAAAGTTGCAGCGGCGAGGGAGCCCTCGCCAGCTTCTGCCGCCAACCCACCACTGCCGGGAAGGGCCGGCGGTGGTGGGCGCAGATGGTCGGCGAGGTCGCCGGAGCCCCGGCCGAGCAGAGCAACCCTCTCCGAGCCCGGCCGAGGCGGATCCGGCGAGGTGAGACCTCGCCGTCGCGACCCGGGCGACGGCACGGTCTCGCCTCGCCCAACGAAGGCGAGGCCGACCTCGCCTGGCCCGGGCGAGGCGAGACCTCGCCGTCGCGACCCGGCGACGGCGAGGTCTCACCTCGCCCAAAGCAAAAGGCGAGGCCGGACCTCGTCGTCGCCCGGGTCACAACGGCAAGGTCTCGCCTCGCCAGGATCAGGCCCTCGCTAGGCTCGGCGAGGTCGCCAGGCAGGCCCGGGGCGGCGACCCTCGCCAACCACTGCGCCCACCACCACCGGCCCTTCCCAGCGGTGGTGGGTTGGCGGCAGCAGCTGCGAAGGCTCCCTCGCCGCTGCTGTAGGCTTTTTTTTTTAATTTATTTAATTTAATTTAATTTTTTTTTAAAAAGTACACGTTAGCGGGCTAAACGGCGTCGTTTTTTATTTTAATGCTGACTGGACCTCTCCGGCGAGCCGTGTCAGCGCCACATCGGATTTCCGGCGAGCCACGTCAGCATTGGCACTAAAATGATCGTTTTTCAAAAAAGTTGGCGCCAAAGTGATCCGAAAAAAGTTATGACACCAAAGTGATCGCCGTACACAAGTTATGGCACTTCTAGTGTACTTTTGCCCTACATTTAGGCTCCATTCGTTTCACAGAAAACAATTTTCACAATATTTGTTTCACGAAAAGTAAACTAGTCATAGAAAACATTTTCCCTCAATGGAAAAACCACCTTTGAAAGTGAGGAAAATGTTTTCCTCTTGTCAAAAAGTGGAAATCATTTTCCCTCCTCCTTCTTCACCATTCATTTTAATCGTTTTCTTTTTCTTCTTTTCTTTTATTTTCTTCGCTGGCCACGACGAAGGCCGGCGACCGGCCACAGGCGAGCTCGAGCATTGCCAGAGGGCGGCGAGGCTTGGGCCTCACCGAATCAGCTACGCTTGAGGCCTCGCCAGAAGATAATTAAAAAATCGATTTTAAGAAAATAAAAAAAATTTATTAAAAGTAGTGTCCGAAGGAAAATATGATTTGATTTTCCATATAGAACGGCGAAAAATATTTTCCAGGTCTTTTTCAGATTTCAGCCAAATACTGGAAAATTGTGTCATTTTTCTAGAAAATGATTTCTTTAAAAACATTTTCCAGAAATGTTATATTTTCCGTGAAATGAACAGAACCTAGATACAAAACTAATAGCGACTAACAAAAAAATTTAGAACTACTCAACTTCCTTTGTAAAATGCATCTGGTTCGAACGTATAAGCTTGCAAACGTGTCGATCGGAATAGGTTTGGTTGGTCGGACATAGGTGTGGCCCGAATAAACTCATCTAATTATCCATTTTTTAATGTAATATAATTTAAACTTACTCGTACTCGACTCAACCGATACTAGACCTAAATCCATCCGAATGAACTACATCTTTCGAGCCCACCGATCAAGTCCGCCCACCGTCACTACTCCGCCTCCTGCAGCCTCACTAGCAACCGCCCGCTGTCGATGCGGTCCCTACTTTCGAACGCTTTGGCCGCGATATATTAATATCTTTTCCTGGAAAATCTCTCCGCAGTTAAAAGCCGATTATCGTGCAGTGGGAAATCTGGAAAGCCCACAGAAGTAAATTACGTCTACATTGCCTAGACAATGGAAAGAAAGAACTAGTCGAGGAGTTATTTCTCCTTTTCAAGATCCATGGCATGACGCATGACACATGACGCATGAATTACCGAGGAAATTTAGGGACATATCAGTGTAACTACAACAGACCTCGTAATTCGGCTCGCAGCACTCTATGTGACCTACGGTTTCGATTTCACCAGCCCCCGTGATTTCGGCGGCATTATCGCAACAGGTAACTTACGGTTTGGATTGTCTCAGAACTTCGAGACTGGAGAATATGTGAGACCAATGTGCTTATGTTTCCAGGCATTGACGAGTCGATCCTGCGAAGGCCGGAAACACATGTAACAATGGTGTGCATAGTGGTAGGTTAATCAAATTTCATGCATTCAAGTGTGGACTGCAAGATTTGGAATTCACTTGAGTGTTTACCAAGCAACTTCACGGTAAGGCCGGAAGCCGCAACATTGTTCACAAATGTGAAGGCTCGTCCAGGTCCACCGCGCTTTCGTCATTTAGCACTTGGTAGCAAGTGGGGTTTCCGTCATCCACAGCCGGAGCACCATCAGGGTCTTTCTCACTGAAACAGAACAAGAATCCTTTTGACTCTCGTTAAGACCGCTAAACTGAATTTCAGCAAATGATCAATGCCGAGGATGCTGCTAATTGGCAAGGTACATGAAGTGGATAATTGGCAATCATTCCAAAACTGTGTGTGTGTGGGAGTGGGTGACAGTTTGCATAAAAAGCATTGTACAGCATGAGGCAAGAAGAGGGACAGGTGCGTAGAACATACATTACCGAATATATAACCACTCCAATTATGACGACAGAGAAGGCGAGATAGTACAGCCAGTCAACCTGCGAAAATGAAGGCATACATAGTAAGGCTTTGTTAACGTACAGCTCGTCAAAGTTGGGTGATGGTTAACAGACTCTAGCTGAATGAATACGATACGGACTGTGGATGTTTTTATACCTCCTGGCGGTATAGGAAAATGCGAACAACTACTGCCCACATATCAGATGTGAGTGCTGAGAGGTTGAACATCGTCGCTCCACTCATCTGCGCAGAGACAATGAAGCAAGTGCTCTATCATGTTGCTGTTCAGTTACAAAAAATCGAACAGAAACCACAAAATGTTTCCTAGCTCGAGGAAATACGGTTGAATTACGAAATAAATCAACTTTCAAAGTGCCTCGTACACACGATGATGCGAAATCCTCTCAGTATGTCAGATGTTTCTTTCAATCAATTTCATTAAGCTACAGAATGATACTTGAGATTGGTCTCTGTTTGCTTCAACCAGAAAGATGTCCAGGACGGTTGCTAGAAACTAACCTTTAGAACAAAAGGAACCAGAGAATAGAACATGAAGCATGACGCCGTGAAACCAACAAAAGCCAATATCTAGGGAGCAAAAGGAGAAAACAGAAAGCCAATATCAGTTCCCGAGAAACGGATGCACCAATAATGCTAGAGGAATTACTGGACTGCAACATGAAGCATGGGTTAGGACAATCACAGAGCCAACATCTGAAAACAAGATGAAGATTGACAGATTAGTATACTTCCCTTGTATGGATCCGGCAGCAGAGCATTCAGATCGAGTGCTGACCGACATTCACTAGCAGATTTTTGTTATGAAACTCCATAAAGAAACTTATTTGACTGCAACAAAATAAGGATTAATGACACCAGCAGTCTTTGAATTTTTCGTTGGTATCAATGCTATCCCGATTTTTTTTTCTTTCAATTTAGTCTCTAAAGTCTTCAAATTCACCGTTTACTTGCTGTGAATTTGTACACTGTGACATCTATGTATTTTCTACGTTAGCGTTCTCTCCTTCTCAAACTCAATCAGAGACGACCCTAATTAGCAAATAAAAAAAAAGTTCAGGGACTACTCGTTAGCTCACCCACTTTTTTACCCCAACGCCAAATTTCTCATATTAGTGATCTTGGGAAAGCAATGTTATGGGAGACCTTGAAGTGGGCTACTTACTATGTCTGTCGACCACTGGATGGATTCGGCACTCTCCCTCTCTATGATAGATCTAGCTCACTGTTAAGCAATAACTCGGAGCATGAGACTACTACCCAAAATTCCTTCATCAAAGGATACATTTCAATCACGCTGACTAGAGCCCCGAATAGACCGAGCATGGCGAGTACCTCAACACGGTCCTTTTTCTTTACGCAAAATTCCTGCAGCAGAAGCAACGAGAAGATGGGACACAGGCAAACAGTTCTCGATGTGAAAAGCCGGGGAAGAACAGGTTCTGCTGATTCGTGAACTTATTCAAGAATGCCATCTTCTGTTTTTCCTAAGATCGAGTCAAGGAGACAAGAGAAAATTCAGTGTTTGTCACCTACCTCCGCAACATTGCTGATGGCAAAGAAAACCGTCCCGGCAATGACGAGAACATCTCCCAGTAGCGGTTTTGAACCACCTGAGCATAGAACATGGAAAATCTTGAACTTGGTTATATATAAGAACTTTAATCACCCTATTATTAGGCATAAGACAATGCGAGATGAAACCGAAAATCGCTACAATGTCGGTTGTTCCTTTTCGGGCAGTGTAACTTTATCGACATTATACGGAGTGGAGAACGTAATTTAGAAAAGCGGAAAGTTCACCTCCTCCGCCCGCCCCAGCATCGGAGAGCATCACCAATCCGAGGCCTAGAACAGAGAGAGCCGCCCCAAATAACTGCCATAGCGAGTAGCGAGTGCCGAGGAAGATCCAAGTCAATACTATGACCCACGCTATCGTCCAACAATCTAACAGCGTTACGCTGGTGATCGATGAGTACTGGTACGCCTTGTTAACTGCAAACAGATCAACAATAGGCTGGCAACAAGTTCAAAATGACACATTACCACTAGTAACAATGTGCGAAATCATCTTTCACGACCCTTTTTCCCTGATACTTACGTTGCATTAAGTATGTTCTCCCTAAGGTGGGTTTGAGAGAGATGATATGCTCACCTAGATAATTTCCTTGAACATCAACACAACCCAGGATGAGATACCAGTACCAAGGAACCTGAATCACACAAAATATAAGCAGCATTATTCAATAAGCCAGAGAAAGTATGGAAACTATAACTTCCGTCTTTCTTAGAAGTACCAGAAAGTCAAAGTTCTATATCCTAGTGAAGGCAAGGGGCAAAAATTAAAAAGAAGTACCAGTAGTCTACGACGTCTGCACAGCATGATGCTCCCATATACCAAAGCTAAGCCCAAGTAAACGAACAGCATCTGAGTAAGAGGCGCATCGACCCCTGAAACAAACACCGGTCTAAATGAAAGAATGAAAGGATAAGTATAGTCGAAGTACTAAATGCTCAAATTTAATCTCAGTCCTCCGCCTTATGAAACAATGTGTAATCGCAGGCTAAAGTTGCCACCTATGGAAGATTCACATATGCTGGTTCACCTTTATTATATTAGCCACGTCTCATTTTTCAAGTTGAAAATCGACCGTAGGCCTTGATCGGCCGTTCAAGACTTGATTGACCAGAGTTGAACACATAGGACTCAATTGCTTAACGACCCATAAATGGAGGACTTTTCCATGCACTTGTCCGAGGAAAGAAATGCTGCAATTTAGTATGGACATCTGATGGGGGAATATGAAAGAAAACCAAGACACCGGAGTTACCGAGATCAGCAATGAGAGAGGAAGTGAAGCTTGATAGTGCGAGTGCAAAGGAGACCACCTGACCCAGGAACAGCAGGTACAAGGTTCGCACTGTTAAATGGCTTCTCCATGAAACGTTCATGACTGTTAAACATAAAAATAATAGTTGAAAAGGGACAATTTTCTATTCTTTCGGACGTTGTAGGATGCTATTCCAGTCTCTGTTGGCAAAGGAACGAGTTTGGTGGGCTTCTATCATGTGTGGGTATGAAGAACCATGGAAGTGGTTATTGTCGCCATTTGCATACCTGTATATAAACAGCCAGTCAAAGACTCAAAGGACGAAGAAAGAAGAAGAACGCAGCAGCTACCATTCTTGTTACGTCGGTTGGGCAGGCTCTCTCTCTCTCTCTCTCTCTCTCTCTCTCTCTCCATAATCAGCACGATGAAAGCTCATAATGACCAATTCACTCCAGAATCATATGGAAAGTTGGGGTAAAGTTCCAAATAAAAACCTGAAGTGAGATCATTTTCTCGAGAAAGGGTCCAAAGTGAACATTATTTCAAATAAGAACCACAAGTTAGTTTTAAATGAGAGACTTGAAGTGGACAAATCAGTCTAAAAAAAGGGCCTAAACACGTTAATCAGAAAGGCTCTTGTGTGAAATAAAGTCCATTTTGGGCCCTTATTTAAGAAAATCACTCTACCTCGAGTCCATTTGTGAAATTTTCTCGGAAAGTTAGCGTGCATTTTCAAAAAAAATTTAAAAATATATATATACCATAGTTATCTAGTGAGGTCCCAACTAATTTTCACTAGATGGGGTAGTCCCTCTCCGTACGAACTTCTTTAATACTAGGTAATTACTGGGGACATACAGGTCTATGCTGCCAGGAGCAGCACCAAGAAATTGCACAAATGTGGTGGTTCGAACTCGGGCCTTGATCAAGGAAAACGACAATGTTTATCACTTGAGAAACCTCTTGGGGATAAAAATGTATTTATACATAGATAGAAAGTTGGATAGAATACTGTTGTTGTGGTTACGTCTGTGTGTCACACAATCATTGGCTCCATTTTCCTCCCTCTGCATTTATTTCATGAAAAGAAATATGAAAGGGTGTTAATTAATTAGATAGCAGTAATGCTCTCTTGGACTAGAGCTCAAAAAACTTATTTCTAATTTCTATAGCCAACACAAACTTTGTCATTTACTAATTTTTTTGGCCATAAAAATATTAACCAATTAAAAATCAAATGAAGCCAAGAAACACTTCATTAATTAAACGATCGTTTTTACATGGGCATTAACTTATATGGCTAGGTCAAATAGTAAGATATAACTTGAAATATCATCCGGAAAAAAAAGTGCTTCCAATATTTTTCCCTTTCACATATTAAGATGTACTTTTGAGCAAATGTTCAGTTATCATGTTTATCATTGGCTTAAAATAATCAGTGTATGCCAAATGCATTGTACCTCCAACAAGATAGTAAAACTCGACAATATATCTAACTAAAACATATTAAATAAATAAGCCTACTATCATCCTATCATGTAAGAAAAATTCACGCATCAAATAGAAAATATGATATGCGCCTCTTTTTAGTAATGTATAAAACAGATATATGGAGAGCTCAATGTCACTAGACATCTTCTAAGAATTGTTCTGAAATCAATTTGAGAAGACAAGTTCAATAGAAACCAATTTCCAAAAGATCACAAATTGGTAAAATACACAAAAAGAAATAGATAAAAAGAATTGTTCCATAAATTGTTAATTTTATGTGACATGACGATGATCAACATTAGTACTTTTTAAATTCATAGTCTAGCAACACTTTAGTAAAAACAAAATGTTGAGAACCCAAATCCCATACAGGGCATATGTTAGGAGTACATAGCAGAAATCCGATACCTTTCGCCCAAGAAGCCTAAGTCTAAACCTGTTAACATATCTAATTAGACTCACCTTCACTCAAAAACTTAAGCTATTGAGTTAAGGACCAACTATCATCTTTAACTAAATATGAAGTCTTGCCACCGGGCCTGCATTACACCACAATGTCCACCGCCCGGAAATTACGCCCAACTTCACCCACCAAATATCAGAAGAAACCATCAGCTCTGATACCAATTTGTTAGGAGCACACAGCAAAAATCCGATACCTTTTGCTTAGGAAGCCTAAATCTGAATCTGTTAATATATCCAGTTAGACCCACATTTACTCAAAAGGTTAAGCCATTGAGTTATAGGCTAGCTATGATATATTAACTACTCTACATCACACCAATTCTCCGATGTGGGATTTCTCTAACACAACTCACACGTGCATCCTAACAACACAGGAATTCTACTAGTATTGATATGAAACTGAGTTTCACCGTTTTGCCATTTTTTACCATACATTTTGGAATTGTGAGTTTGCATCCTTTAACTCTATTTTGCAAAATTGACATGACTAAAAAATTTCGTCCGTAGAAAAAAAGTAAATAATAAAAAGCCCCCAACAAACCCTAGCCTCCTCAATTCAAGTCTACCACAACCTCTGCTGCATCAGGCTTGCCCAGTCACCTGTTATTAATAACGCCACCCCGGCCCTTCCCTCTCTCTCTCTCTCTGAGTCGCTGTGGCTGTCGCAACCTCAAAATGGCCACAGGCATTGCACCTTTCGATTGAGGTTGCCACAATGTGGACAATTTCAATCCGAGGTTGTCCATGCACAGAATCCACGGCCATCGTTGTCGTCCGGGAGGGGAAGAGGGAGAGATGACAATGCCGTAAACTAGATGCATAGTTCTGCACAATTGAGGATGCAAAGTGCTAAACTGTTGAAAACTTGGGTTATGTTTTTCATAATTTCCCTTTTCAAAATATAATGTTTCAAATTTGAGTTGACATACCCTTTAATAACCCTGACTTGAACAAAAAGTTTATAACTATGAGATACCTTATCTGACGTGGCAGCTGTGCAATCTACAAAATGAGAAGCAAAACTTCCCGTAGAGTAAGTGGGAAAATATATCACCTGGTCTCTACAGGATAAAGATTAATCTCTATACCTAACATGGTCTAACTAGTTGACTCGACATTTTGCAAGTCATGAAACATCTAAATATCATATGAATGGCTTAAGAAAATCTCAATATAAGCATCATGTATCTATTCCAAAAGTAAATTGGTCAAATCATATGGAGGGAACATGATCAGCATCAATTAACTACATATTTATAAGTGAAAAAGCCACCTGAAACCTTTCAAACTATGCCCACCGTGACACATTTACCTTAAATTTTGTTGTGACACAAAAAATCCCAAACTTATACTTGTGTAACAAATTTATCCTCCGTCAAGATTCTGTCAGTGAGCATCATTAAAAATCTGCCTACTTGGACACTAGAAGGCAAACAGTATTGACATGGCGCCCACGCCACTTAAATGAATTAAAAACGATTTGTTTTAGTTGAAAAATCATCTTATAGAATCTTGTTGGAGGGTAACTGTGTTATATATGTACAAATTTAGGATTTTTTATGTCACAAGAAAAAGTTTAGGGTAAATATGTCATAGTGGGCATACTTTTGAGTTTTTTATGTCACAAAATAAAAGTTCAGGGTAAATGTATCACAATGAATATAAATTTGGGGTTTTGATGGTTTTTTCCCTATTTATAAGTATAGGCATCATCCATTCAATATTAGGTGCATTTAATTATTTAATTGATCATTGGGGTAAGGACAACTGTCACTAATGTACTTCAAACTCGAGTGCCGTGTTTAGGAGAACTAAGGTGAAGGAAAAGGAAAAATTACAAGAAAAGTCCTAGACACTTTGCTCAAAATTGTAGTGCTCTGAGTTTAAAAAAGCGTATATGATCAAATTCTAAATATTCTGAATGCACTTGAATTTTTTTTTTTATCTGGCGGCAGCTCGCCACTTTTTTTCTGACGCAGCAAGCCGGAAAGCCAACATGGCAATGTCTTGCTGGCCAGATATCCAACGTGCCACTTTTTATATTTTTAAAGCATATGGGCGCCGAGCTGGCACCACACAAAAAAAAAGCCAAGATAAGAAAAACAAAAAATTAAAAGAATAACAAAAAGCCAAGAAAAAAAATCAGCGACATGAACGCGGGAAACAATTCTACTTTTTTTTGGTAATTCATGGTATATTCGTCGGTCTCAAATTCTACTTTTTTCTATTTTTAATAATTCAGCAATATGAAAGCAAATGTTCGACTACTTAGGGCATGCATATAACCATTATATATTTTCATTTTTCTATTTTTTTGTTCTCGAGAATGGGTTAGGAACAGAAATCCATTTAGTAATGCAATTTCATTTTTCTATTTCTGGAACAAATTTTAATTTCAAAAATAGGTTTGGAACAGAAATGAAAAGTTAAAGTTTTCTATTTTTCTATTTTTGAAACAGAAATGAGAAATAAAAAATATTCTCATCGCTCGCCCTCTCTACTAGCCGACCACCAACCTGCCATCCCCCGCCATCCGTCGTTGCCCAGCGGCCGCCCGCCATCCGTTGTCGCCCAGCGGCCGCCTCCTGCCATCCGCCGTCCTCCGCCGCCTGTGTCTGCCACCGGTCGCCGTCTGCCATCCTCCATCGCCCGCCTCCCGCGGCCGCCTACCGTCCACCTCTTGCCGCCGCCGCCCGCCTGGGAGGGAGAAATTTTGCGTCATTATCAAACGCGTAGTTTGGCTTAGAAATTTGTCCAAGGAATAAAAAAAAAAAATCTACTTCTAACCAAAAATTGATTTCTAGAACATAATAGTTATCAACACGCCCTTAATTGTCCATGGCATATCCTATAAGTTTCATGAGCCTGTTAAATTCAAGCCTTTGACCTATCTAGATAACCCTAACAGTTTTTAAATAGTTAGTGATATTCAAACATTTGATTTCTAATTCCTAAATTGGAAATCCCATTCCTTTTCGTTTTTTATTCTAATTTTTTTTTCCTTTTTTTTCCGTAAACTGCAATTCTACTACGGCCACTTCATCCAACAAATCCACACTTGCCACAACTTGTTTGGTTCTATCCCTAAAGAGCTTACTCAGTTGATTTCCCTGGAAGTCTTCAATGTGTCTTACAACGACTTGTCAGGAGCCATACCAAACAAAAATCAGTTTGAGGCATTCGATGAAAGCAGTTACTACGGAAACCATCTGCTGTGTGGATTGCCGTTTAGTAAGAACTGCTCGACACCCATTAACATCAATTGCTCGGCAACAAAATCATGCACAAAAGCTAAAGAAGATGGTTTCATAGACAGAGACATTGCATATCAGCTTCGGAGTGTCATGCACCATGTGTTTTACTGGTAATTCCGATTGTTCTGTTCATCAACCCCCAATGGCGGCAGGGATGTTTTCACTATGTGGAACTGGTTATCACCACGTGTCGGAGCTTGTTCATCACATGCTACTACTTTGTGCAGGACGGTTTTCGAAAATTGTCTGATTGCCGAACAATTTAGGTTCTCTCTCATTTTGCATTTCCGGGAAATGGCAGGATTGGGTTTTTTTTTTGCTGTCATTTGCTATTGTCGTTGATCAACATTGGCCTCAGTGTGGATCTACCAGGTCAATGTAAGTTTTTACCTTTGTAATTTGAATTAGGTCTTGTCCTAATTTCCTTTAAAACAATGCATCGAGTGATCTTTTCCTCTTTCAAAACTGAAGTTTTTTAACGTAGTTGCTTGTTCATCTCTATTTGAGTTAGCTGATCATGCTGCTAACGATGACAAATAACACTAGCAGCTCTGTCTCCTCACCTCAGTGTTGTTTCTACGGTAACGCATTTGCTTTCCTTTCCAAATAAACACTTCCGTCTCCGTATATCACTCGGTCCATTCACAAACCATTCCAAACATAAAACTTCTCTTGCTTGATGATATAGCACTAACAACATAATGTTCTTTAAGAGTCCTAGGTTCATGGCACATCTGCAATTTGGTTAAGACACCAATTTCCGTCTTACCGTTATGAAGGTTCACCTGTGCTGAAGTGTCTCATGAGATAGTTAAATTCACGGTCAAACTAGCATTTTCATGACTACTTTTGTTGTTCTTGTCTTTGTGGAATGATGTTCTAACATTTTGCTAGGCACTTAGCTTTAGCCTGAAAAACTAAGTAACTGCACCGAGGCATGTCTTGCTCAGTCTGAGAGAGATCAATTTTGTTGTTCTTGGTGTCTAGGCCAAGTTTGAGCAAGAACCAATCCAGATCAAGGCCCGGATTGGTGCAAATGTATGAAAATGGCTACTAGCCACTAGAAGAGCGCCCGAGCAGGCCAGGCAAGACCGCACGACCGGGCGAATGGGTTGATGGGAATAACCTCCCATATCGAATTTTAATTATTTTTAGAACCTTTTGATGTCTTACATGACTTTTCACTTTGCAAGAGTTTTGTAAAAAAAAATTCTGTGAATTATCTTTA
This sequence comes from Syzygium oleosum, assembly GCF_021117445.2. Lineage (NCBI taxonomy): Eukaryota > Viridiplantae > Streptophyta > Magnoliopsida > Myrtales > Myrtaceae > Syzygium > Syzygium oleosum. The sequence continues at coordinate 160,980 of NW_026607494.1, forward strand.
TGAATTATGAGAAAGCTACGGATGATATACCATCGGCCTTATTGATTATCTCAAATGAAGAAACAAGTTTAACGTGTGCAAAAGAGAATTATTATATCAGATAGCATATAAGTAAGGTATCATGCCATTTTTTCTATAAAAAAAAGGAAAAAAAATAGAGAACCTTTGGAAAAACCATCCCCAAAATTTGATATTCACATCAAATATCTTCCACACTTTCGAAAACACACAATAAGCTAACCCCTCCACCGCCCCCCAAACGCCATATTTTGTCTCCATCGGCTCTATCTTCCGCTACACCAATGTCAACTTCTCTCTCTCTCCATGGCCACTAGAGCTCGAAACGCAGCACTAATGCCCGTGGCCTTCGAGCTCGAAATTCGCACAATCCGGCGAGCGCGCCATGGCCACTAGATTCGGCGTCAAGTTCAACAACGCAATTTGGGTAGCGACAGACGTGAGCTCGAGACATGGCAACTGGGGGCGGTGCCGGTAGGAGAAGGGCCAAGTGATAGGCTTTGGATTGGGTTTTTTTTTTTTTTTTTGGAATAGGTGGGTTTTGGTGGTAGGTAATTTTTGAATGGTGAGTCAGGAGGAGCAGAGTTGGGGAAAAAAATGACAGATCTGTAAATACGATTAAAATCATAACTATGTTAAGAAAAAAAGACAGCCCCTCGTTCATCTTCTCACGCCCTTAATTGTCCATGGCATATCCTATAAGTTTCATGAGCCTGTTAAATTTAAGCCTTTGACCTATCTAGATAACCCTAACAGTTTTTAAATAGTTAGTGATATTCGAACATTTGATTTCTGATTCCTAAATTGGAAATCCCATTCCTTTTCGTTTTTTATTCTAATTTTTTTTTCCTTTTTTTTCCGTAAACTGCAATTCTACTACGGCCACTTCATCCAACAAATCCACACTTGCCACGTGCGACTCACCCTTCTCATTTCAATCCAAGAGGACAATATGGTGATGAGAATTTTAAGGAGGAATGGTGGTTGGACTTGGAGGGATGGGGTCCGGTCCTTCTTCGAAATGTACCATATCATCTGCCTTTAAAGAAACATAAATGTAGATCGTTCTAGAGCATCGTGGGTCGGTGCCTACAAAATTGCCTCACCCGATCCAACAGCCAACAAAAAGAAATTTTGATCTGATGACCGAGGTAATTTCATCAATCAGCGGCAAATGAATCTTGATATTTCGACAGTAAGAATGCAAGACTACCCTACGCGATATCGAAAGGGTTGAATTACCACCTCTAACTCAGATAGTTATTTTCATCGTAAGTAAGAATTCTCGCGCTTTGCTAGATAAATGTTTGTTCTCGAAATTTCTTGGGTTTTTTTCTTTTGTTTTTTTTTTGGGGGGGGGGGTGGGGGCGTGTGTGTGGGGGCGCACCTATAGGTTGTGGGTTCTGCAATGAAATGGTTGAGTTGGGCTCCTTTTGTCCCGGCCCAAGATAGGCGAATATTTCATTTAAGCGCATTAGCTCTTCAATAAGACCCGTTTCAAATGGGTAACAAAGGTAACTTTCTGTATCCTTAATTTGGGCCCCGTATGTTCATTGTTTACATGGCCTTCTAGTTCAGGATAAGCTTCATTACTAGGGACAAAGATGACTTTCACAGACAGTATTAGGAATGAGGATAATCTTTTTTCTTCATTTGGCCAGACGGTTTTAGGATATTCACATGTTGAAGTGACATATAAGGTGTTTGATATATGAAGGGCTGCAGTAAACTTCCATTCAAGCCAAACCTTAGGACGTGATACCGATGGGATTGATTGGGCTCGTGTGCAAGATAGGCTATGGTAATGTGGTTGGAGGTCAAGGAGCGATGGACATCACGATTCTGACGCATTAACTAAGGCGTTACGCATGTCATTTGCTCATGCCATGTTCGAGTTATGTGTCACCATGCATGTCATCCGCTCATGTCACATTCGATTCTTGACATCACACTACATGTCATAGTTAGATGGTTTTACATGTAATTCATACGTCATGATCGATTATTGCATCATATCACATGTCATTCGTACATTTCATATTCAAAGTTCACATCATATAATGTAGATACATCTGTCACATTGAATCATTGCATATTCAATCACCATGTCGCGTCAAATTAGACTTTTAAGTAGTATTCGATTACATGTTCGATTTCAACTTTTATGTCATATTCAGTTATTTACACATTGTCTCATTTGACAATACACATCATGCACAGCATATTTAAATACGTATTCGCATACAATTAGGTCACACCACTCAAGGTTATGCAATCATTCGATTGATTTGCACACTAGTTAAATTCAAAATTTTAAACATTTTTCTCAAATGAATTGAGGAAAATGCACGATTAACATGACTTAAGGCTTAATCAAAGAGTTGCGATGCCTAAAGAGAGCTGTGGGAAGCTAATCCGTCCCTTGTGTCACTGAACGAAAAAATTATCAAAAAAGTCCTAAATTTATTGCAATTGTATTAATTCGATCCGAAGCCCCTTTTTTTTTTGCTAATTGAGTCATAAACATTTTGTATTTGTGCTAATGCAGTCCATTTGGCTAATTTTGAACAAAAATTGTTGACATAGATGCCAACCGTCTTATGTGGTGCAGCCAGTGCTAACGTGGACATTTTTAAATAATATTTTAATAAATTTTCGGAAATTTTCTTTTCTTTTTCTTTTCTTTCTCTTTCTTTTTTTCCCTTATTCCTCTAGCCGGTCATTGGACCTCAGCTACTAGCAAGGCTCGCCATCGTCAGTGGCTGGCGTGGTCAACCTCACCGACCTTTTCTTGTCAGTAAAACGGTATCGTTTCATCTAATTTCAAGCCACGTCACAACATCTCCGACTCACATAGGATAGCCAATGATGACTATATTGCCATGTAAGTAAATTAGGCTGTCTTGGTTGAGAGGATTTGATTGCACTTTCTTTTAAAAATTTAGGACTATATTGGTTTGTTTAAAATGTTTAGGAATCGACAACGTTCCATAGGTTTAGGACTAGTTATTCAAGCATTCCTTTCTCTTTTGTCCTTTTTAACCGGAGGGAACTTCTCCATACACAAAGCTTATAGGTTTCGCTATTCATTAAAACCTCACTCGGTGATGCCCCGCTTCCTTGCTAAGCGTCCGATCCAATCGGAAAGCGAAAAAGGGCGCCAGTGCAATGAATCGAACTCTTTCCATGTCATTGCCATAAACTATTTGTCCATACCTTTGTATCATCGAACTACTGTCAGTAGTGCCAACCAAAAGCGCAAACCGTGGACCTGCAAAGTCTTCATAAAAGCCATGTGACCCACCAAGATGTTTCTCAAAACGTCAAAAGAGGGCTTGCAAAAAGCGTGAGCTAATCGAACTCCTCTCTAATTTTGACAAAAAGATGGTCGCTTTTCCCCCCCTTAGATTTCAGCTTTTCCTATGTTCTGTCGTGGAAAAAGCTTTGGAGGGACAACTGCGTGCACGTCCTCCCCAACTTGTTCGTCCCATGATGATTCTGTAGGACCCCTTCTTGTCCACCCAGTGTTCGTGTCTAAATGGAAACGAATGCCCAGAAAAGCTTCCTTGTTCCTAAATCCACTGAACTAGAAAAGCTTATCTAGTGGGAATCCCCAAAGCTTCCATTTCCATAGTCCCACGTTGGACCTTCTCTATGGTTTATGTTTTTTCGTTTGAGTTATTATTGATTTTTTTTACTTTTACTTTGATTGAGATGTAATGTTTTAACTTAATTCACTACATTTATCTTCACTGTTTCTGTGCTGAATTTTTTTTTCCCCAAAAAAATTGGTATTTCTGTTGACATGAAGCTTTTCAAAAAAAAAAATGAGAATTGGTGGATTTAAGAAAGGTGGGCAAGATGCATGAAGTTGATTAATTATATTTCATTTTGTCAAGTATCTTGTAGTTACGCATTTATATTCATTCGCATGCAATCTAAGAATCATTTGTAATTGTACTTAGGTTCGAAGAGAAAAAAAGTCTCCTTAAAAAAAGAAAGAGGAGAAAGCACTATCAAGTTAGAGTCGATTTCACTTGTGGGATGATTACACAAACATATGGATGTCTATTTAATTCTAAAATTTTCAGGTTTATCGATGTAGCCCATAACCTTTGCGCGAAATTCTATTGTATTCTTTTCGGCTAATTGCGATTCACAGGTTGTCCACGACAGTGTGTAATGTAGAACAGCTGACGACAATCAAGCGCCGCACCAACGATTGACCGTAAGAATTGCATTGAAATTTCAATCGATAGTTTATGATTGCATCGGTAAAATTAAGAAGTCTCCCGAGCTTATTAAACATTCCTAAACTATCCTTACATTAAATTTAATAAATATATATAAAATATATATTAATGTCCATTCTGCTTCCTCACACGGGTCACCCGTGACGCGTTTCTCAAAAGAGTTGTAAAGTATGAAGGAAAGGGAGGGGCGTTTCGATGCACAGAGGGGGCTGTTTCACACGTGTGGTCCCGTGAGATCACCAATTTGTCAACCCTCCAAGGCTCACGTGTAAAAGGGGCTCATGCAGTTCACTTCGCAGTCATAATGGGAGACCCAAACTCATCATTATCCATGCAGGGGAACGGTCATTATGACGAATGATTAAGTGACCTCAGAAAATTAAAGAATAGAAAGAAAAGAGAAGGGTTTGAACGGTTGCTGATACTGGTGAGGTCATTTGCTTTTTTGGCTTTGGCTGGTTAATGGTAAATGCCAACAAGTAAAAATAAATAGATAATTAATTACAATTAATAAAGGAGTAGGAAAGGATGTAGGTGAAAATCCATTGTCTGAAAAAGTGTGGGGCCTTGCAGCTAATGACGCTGCCAATTGGATTACAGATTCATCCATGGTGGAAAAGTTTTTAAAGAAAAAAACCATAATTGCAAACACATCATTAGAGGGGAAAAAATGAATAAACGCTTACAAACTTTAGCCACATTACCTATATTCAAACTAATTAGGCAAATTCGACCCGGAAAAAGTTAACTAGGCAAAACCCTTTTGTATGTTGTAGTAGAAGACATAATGTCATATTATGATCCTACTACATGAAAATCGAGATAGTTACTACATCGGTGATCTCTAATGTTCATAAGGAAAAATCATTTCGCCGTTCAATATAATTAAAGATTTTTAATATTACTTATCTAATGGAAAATATCTTTTGCACAAGCAACATGCACCAAGCGACCCATGTGCATAGTAACTATAGATGGTCATCGAAATATATACGTGTTATTAGACTAGTATAAATACTAAGGCTACTGCGAACAGAAGAAATATTTGTCTCGACTCAAAACTTATTTTGTTTTGTCCCGAATAAAAAATTCATTTTATGATTATGACTTTAAATTTTATTAATAATTTGGGTTAATACCACGAAAAATTCTAAACTTATACATTTTTTTATAAATTTGCCCTCCGTTAAATTGGATTAATACCACGAAAAATCGCAAATTGGTAAATATGTACAAACAAAGGGGTGAAGCCCCAAACTAGTACATCCATCAACTATCACGTGTCATCCAACTCAACGGAAACTAACGAAAGGTAAATTTATCATATATGTACTGTTTGAAATTTTTTGTGGTCAATTTAGAATTTTTTGTCATATTAACCCTTTCTTATAGCTTGGCTTTCATTCAAGATGAAATATCTAAGTACCTCTAAACATACATAACTTTTCATAATTTGTTAAACAGTTAAAGCACTTTTATTTTCAAATTTGTGAAAGGAAAGTAAAGAGTAGGAAAAACTACCAAGGAAGTGCGGACAAACAAACAAAACTCCAAACCTAAAATTTAGAAGAAGATAAAATGAAATTCACATCTTCTATTTATTTTATTTTTTGTCATGAAAGTCATATCTTGACCCATATGGAAAAGGCTGTCCAATCAGATCTCGTGGGTCAACTAGATATCTTCTTGCCCTAGGGGTGATGCAATCATCTCTCTCTCTCTCCTAGATCTCCTTCTTCTTCCTCTTTGGCATGATTAGATGAAGCGTCATTAGGGCATGCATGACCCCATCACCCTCTTCTCACCCTACATGGATTATTGCATTTCTAGGCTATCAATGGTTAGTGATGATGATGATGATGTGCGTTCACCAAATTTATATATTTATCTTTTTATCTTTTTATTGAGCTGGATGATAGATTGACCATATGCATTTAAGGAGGGAAAGAAGAAAGAAATCATGATGCCCAATTGAGATTTCTTGTGGGTACTCTTACTGGAGATATGGCAGAAATCAAAGCAAATTCAACTTCTATATTCTAGGGCTATTGAAGGATTATTATTATTACTTGGCAGGGACAATTATTCCCTTTCCTTCCCTCTGAGGAAGGACTGCACCACCCCTATCACCAAACCCGGACCTCACATTCCTCTTTTTTCTAAAGTTACAATCGATGCTTGCAATTTTCCTAAAGGTACTCCATTGTCCCATATAAAGACATAATAAGCAGAAGAGAGAATTGTATAATTTCGCTTGTTAAACACAAAAGAGTACAGGAGATATTTGCGAACTGTACATGTGATTATTCGAGGTACAATGAAGGTTGTTTGTTGTTTGATTTGCCTTTCGAATTACATGTAATGGCTGATGACTGATGTGCATGAATTTACCTCAAATGAATGGAAGTGGTATAGTTATATTTTTAGGTAATGTTTGATACAATCTCTTAGCTACTATAATAGATCATGGTTTTTTGTCAAATTCTTGTCGTAGTATATCCATGAATGCGTAAATGTTATCCTTAAAAATGTGCTACATCTCAAGCACATTAGTTGTTCGCCTTTAGTTAAGACAAATTTTATCTTCCTTTCACATAAAAACACAACCATTATCCTAATTTATTTTAGAGTTGATACCACCTAAAATCCCAAAATGATACAATATTGTTGCATTTACCATCAAATTAACTTTCTTATCACAAAAAATTCCAAACAGATACACTCGTACTACCTTTACCCCGAACTAATATTCGAGTCACAACAAATCCCAAATTGGTAGACCAATGACAAATCTACCAAAATCTTTAGGCAAAATTAGGGATTGTTAGCATATCTTAGAAACATGAGGGAATTCTTAGAGCAAAATTAGCAGAGTTTTTAGCATATTTCCCAATCTCAATTCAATTTCTTCAAATTACTTCCTCAAAACGATGTCATTTAGGAGCCCATTTATTTTGAATTTCCACATTGGATCCATGTCACATGCCAACCATTTGAGTTGTAATGCCATGTGAGTTTCAATATTAGCAATTTAACAGAATATTGGACGGAAGCTGAAAGAGAGTAATATCAGTTTGCAATTTTTTGTGATACGAAAATTAACACAAAGTAAATGTGGCATAAGTGCCCTAATTTGATTTTTTTTGCGACGTGAAATTAATTTGAGCAAATGTGGCATGACTATAATAATCTGAAATTTTTTTGTGGTATTAATCCTTTTTTGAGTTAAGACCTCGTACTTGACGCATTTGGAAGAATAGAATTAGATGGAACGGAAATTATACTCAATTAAATGAAGTTTGGATATGACCACTTTTTGTATTGAGGCAATTTGAGATCTAAATATGCTATGCACATTTTTTACTAATTTGCTAACCTGATTATATCTATAGAAGTACAACTCAAAAAAAAATTGAACCATAAAAATATATCATCCATTTATTAGACAAAATTACTATTCTTGTTACATAATTCATTTCAATTTTATTCTCACATATCTGTTGCCTCACTCCTATTAATAAAAAGACATGAAATGGTTCAGCAATTGAGAGATATTTGTTTATAAATAAGGTTAATACTACGAAAAAATCCAAAATAATATACATGTGACAATTTTACCCCAAACTAATTTTTTGACCACCAAAAACTCCAAATTTGTACACTTGTAACAAATATACTCCAAACTAATTTTTTGACCACCACCCCAACTAGTACACTTATAACAAATTTATCCTCCGTTAAATTGGATTAATACCATGAAAACCCACAAATTGGTACATCTATGACAAACATAGTGGTAAAACCCTAAATCGGTACACCAGTCAATTGCCACGTGTCATCAAACTAAGAAACTTGACCGTAAAATTTAACAGAAACTAACAAAGTGTAAACTTATCATAGGTGCACCAATTTGGGATTTTAGTGGTATTAACCCATATAAATATGGGCCTTGTTAACATGTGTCTAGTGGATGCTAGCTAAGACCACTAAAAATAGCGGAAGCATATGTTGAAGCATGTTGAAAATCGTAATAGAACACGTTTTAGGAAAATAACATTCTTTGAATAAAAATGTTTGCATTTTCAAAGCAAAGTGGATTATCAACGCGTGCACAAGGGACACTATAATAGATATACATGTATAGATGATGTGTTTGGAAGAGAAAAAAAGGGGGAGAAATTAGCCAATCAGTTATAAACATATTGTACCAATGTTTTCAGTCATAAACTTTTCAATTTTACTAATTTAGTCTTAAACCTTTACTCAAAATTCTAATATAGTCACTTCAGTCAATTTCACAGGAAACCACTGACGTGGGGCTTCAATCGTCGCCGGCCGTCCTACAAGACACACTGCAACGTCAGCGATTTCTGGCGAAAATTTGCGAAAAGAAATGCATTGAAATTTTGAATAAAGATTTAGAATTAAATTGATAACATTAAAAATTTTAGGAATGAACTGACATCCACGTAATAAGTTTAAGACTTAATTTTCCCAAGTAAAAGGTGAAGGGGTAAATAATTAGGTTGATGCAAAGCGTAACTCCCGTACAGACGAACCAGCTCCACCAGAGCAGCCAAAAGAGTTCACTTTTTTAAAACGAAATTATTTTGACAATTTCATATAATTAAAAAAAGAGAGAGAGAGAGAAAGAGAGACAAAGAAGACAAAAACAAACGGCCGTTTGAGTGAGGCATGATGTTTCACGTTAAGAAGCTACTCATGACCCATGAGGCTGGTCCAACCCCAACTCATCATCCAACCCCTCACCCCATTATTCCACTCACCACCCCCCCTTGTACATGTGCCAAAACGTATGGCCTTGTTTGGGTCTCTCATGCACAACCAAATAACTATGATTGCAATAACGCAAATTCAAAAGAGCATCAATTGGTGAAGAGGAGGGAGGGCTCTAGGAGGGTATTTGTGGTCTTTTTCATGCATTGGGTAGTAAAGAGAACCAATTTGGTGGACATTCCACCTCGTTCGTCCCATTAGCATTCGACAAGAACGTTTGTTTTTTCATCTCGTGATATGTCTAGTCGCGATAATAACAAATACATTACGGGTCTATTATAGTATATGCTTGCAATGATAGTCATTATAGCAAATTCTTATTGCAGTTAAAACGGGAAAATTGTTCGAAAAGTCCTAAACTTATTGTACTTTTGCGGATTTAGTCCTAAATCTTTTAATTCTGCCAATTTAATTCTAAACATTTTTAAGCTTTGCTAATTGATTCCACCAGGCCAATTTTGGCCACATGGATGTTGTCCGTCTTATGTGGCACGGTCGACACGTGGATAATTTTTAATAATTTATAATATTTTCAAATTTTATTTATTTATTTTCTTTTCTTTTTTCTTTTTCCCTTTTTCCCTCCCCTAGCCTCAGGCGAGGGCCGTCCTTGCCGGATCGATTGAGGGTCAACCTTGCTGGCTTGGCGACAAGGGTGGCCCTCGCCAGCCTAGGCCCGAGCGTCCCTCGCTCGAGGCTGGCAACCTCCGCCGGCCATCGATAAGGCCCAGTGATGGCCGACAAAGGGAAAAAGAAAAAAGAAAGGAACATAAAAGGAAAAAAAAAAGAAAAAGAGTAAAGGAGGAAAAGAGAAGAAAAGAAAAAAAGGAGAAAGAAAAGAAAAAATGAAAAATAATTCGAAAAAAAATATTAGAATATTAGTAAATATTGTCCACATCAATGCCGGCTGTACCACGTGGGATGGATAGCTCCACATCAGTAATATCCGGCCAAAATAAGTTGGATAGACTCAATTGGCAAAACATTAAAAATGTTTAGGATTCAATTGGCATAATTAAAGAATTTATGACTATATTAGTAAAAGTGCAATAAGTTTTATGATTTTTTTGACAAGTTTCCCAGTCAAAACTGTAACGGCTATTAGTGACCCCCGTGTAATAGCTATTATTTTCCGGCCGTAGTATATAGCTATATATATTCACGCAGTACCATTATCTCTTTTCTCCCACGCACTCTACCAATATTAGATTGTACCATATAATTAAAGTTTATATTACTTAAGACTAAATTTGTTTCATTATTTATATAATGATATTACCAATTATGATTATGGTCACGTAATATGTGATTAATGTCATTATCAATTATAATCATGAAATATTAAATATTAAGTTTATAATTATGAAATAGATTACGCTAATATGATAATATCTAATTATTCATTCTTAAAAACTATTCATAAAATAATAATTAGCATAGTATTAGTTGCTTACTGTTAAGTATGAATATCAATAATTGTAATATAATATTAATTATTTAATTAATTTGGATGGCGTTTTATAACTATTATTTAAACCCTAGCATAATAATGTAATAATATAATAATTGTTATAATTTTATCACGTGTCATATGGTTAAATTTGACCCTAATAATTAATTAAAATTTTGCTAATAAATCAATTTTATTGTACTAAATTGCAATATCTTGATATGTGTGTTTGTGTGGATTATTACACTTGAGATTGGTTACGAAAGTGATCATTACAAAAAGAATTTTTTTAAAAAAAATAGTTGCATATTATGCGATTAACTTTTGATGATAGTTGTAACAAGTCATTAAAAATAAATAAATATTTAATAATACGTACAAAGTATTAACCTCATGATTGATTCTTAAAGTGATAATTATTATATTCTCTATAACTATGATTTCAAGGGTGTTATGAAACTCTGATGCATTCTTCTCGTATTACATATGCTATTCATGAAATTGAACAACGTATGACGTTGCTTAAACCACATACACCATATCGCGATAACTATTAAACTACGTTTGGTCGTCTGGATTTCTAGCCAAGATACGACTGGATAAGATGTTTTAGGGATTTTATTATATCCGATCCACTGTTTGGTGAATCGCAGTAATGATATTGAATATTTTCACATCTTATCATATTCATTATTTGCTATGAACGGCATATAAGTGTAAATGAACCTAAAAATTGCATAAATGCAAATGGTAAGAATCGCACACGACACTCTTGCCTACGTCATTTCTATTTGCTTATTTTTATTATTTTTCCCTCTCTTTTTTAATTATTTTTTCCCTTTCCATCATTCTCTAATAAAATTTTATTAAATAGTAAAACATACTAATATACCTAAAATATGTAATAAATATAAATACAACTAAATATATATGGAATTTAGATCATAAGATATAAAGAAATTTGACTTTATAAATAAAAATAAGAATAAAAAATGGAATTGCTGTTATTTTTTGTTATTTTATATTACAATTAAAATATTATTTATATTCAATATTATTTTAATTTTATAAAACAAGTTTGTTATTCAAGAAAGAAATATTATATTATGGATATTAAAAATCCCATCCACCTTCATCCCACCTCTCCCATGGGATAATTTAATCCTGGTTACATCCCTATTATATCCAACTTTATACTATCTTGGGCAAGCACCAAACACATGATATGATAAATTTTAGCCTATTAGGAATTTTATCCCAACTATCAAGCGTAGTCTTATTGTTACAGCCTTATTTCGTTGACGCCGACCGTCTTATATGGCACAACTGGTGTGAAAGTGATTATTATAAAAAGATTTTTTTTTAAAAAAAAAGTTGCATATTATGTGACTAACTTTTGATGATAGTTGTAAAAAGTTATTAAAAATAAATAATATTTGATAATACGTACAAGGTATTAAAATCATGATTGATTTTTAAAGTGGTAATTATTATATTTTCTATAATTATAATTTCAAGGGTATCGTGGAAACTCTGGTGCTTTCTTCTCGTATTATATATGCTATTCATGAAACTAAACAACATGTGACGTTACTTAAATCAAATACACCGTAGAGCAATAACTATTATTGTTACGGCCTTATTCCAAAGACATAAGGCAATGAGGGTTGGCGAGCTTGTTGTGTGAGGAAGCGCGCGGGTAATTCTTGCATATACCATGTTGTAAAATGTATTCTACGCAAGAGGTGTTATTAGCGAAAATTGTCCAAAGTCCTAAACCTATTGCACTTTTACCAATTCAATCCTAAAATTTTTAATTATGCCAATTGAGTTATAAACCCTTTTAGTTTTGCCAATTGAATACATCCGGTCAATTTTGGACATAAATCCCTAATGTGAACGTCTGCTTTTATGTGGCATGACCGGCGTTGATGTGGACAATTTTTAATAATATTTTAATTTTTTAAAATTTTTTTTATTTACTTTTCTTTCCTTTTATACCTTTTTTTTTTCCTTTTTCTCTTTTTTTCTTTTTTCTTTTACCCCTTTTCCCTTCGTTCAGCCTTGTCGATGGCTAGCGATCTCTGCCGACCTCGGCCGAGGGATGCCCATGCCTAGGCTACCCTCGCCAGGCCAAACGAGGGTTGCCCTCACCCGATCTAGTGAGGTAGCCCAAGCCCAGGTGCCCCTTACCCGAGGTTGGTGAGGGTGACCCTCGCTTGAGGCGGGCAGAGGGAAAAGGGGAACAAAAGAAAAAAGAAAAGAAGAGGAAAGGAAAAAAAAAAAAAGTAAAGAAGGAAAAGAGAATAATAGAAAAAAAAGGAAAAAATAAAAATTAATAAAAAAATCGAAAAATTAAAAATATTATTAAAAATTATCACATTAGCGTCGATCATGCTATGTAGGATAGCTGGCATCCATGTCAGCAATTTTCGGCCAAAATTGGCTGGATAAACTCAATTGGTAAAACGTTAAAATGTTTATGACTCAATTGATACAATTAAAAGATTTAGGACTGAATTGGCAAAAATATAATAAGTTTAAGACGTTTTGGACAATTTTTTTTTATATTATTGACTTTTGATTTAATTGAGGATTTAACCATCCGCTCTCTCACCAGCTTTCAAATCAAGGGTGGATGAGTTCGCTAGTGTAAAATCTTCTTTACATTTTCTGTCGATAAGCTCCAATTGCATCAAAGGAGTATATTTTTGGAGGCTTTTCAAGAATTTGAATACCGTCACCCATTATTATTAAGAAACTCATATAATTTTCCAAAAAAAAAAGAAGAAGTCAAAAACACATCTCAGCCACTAAAATCACCTAGTGCCAATCAGTTGGCTTGGAAGTTTACTCTAAAATTGATGCCGGTATGTATGTGTATATATTATCAAGGAAAAATTCTAAATAAAGGCCTAAAATGGATATTGTTTTAAATAAGGGCATTAAGTGTCTTCGTTTTCTCAAATAAGGGCATGAAGTAGATTTTATTTCAAAAAAGAGCCTGAAGTGGCCATATCAATCTCAAAGAAGGGCCCAACTTAGTCGGCTGAAGGGCATTTTCGCCCTTTACTTTTTTGAATTTTTTCCTTTTTTTTTCTTTTTTTTTTCTTTTCCTTTTTCCCTCCTACCTCTGTCCACCTCAGGCGAGGGCCGCCCTTGCCAGCCCAAGTGTGGGCAGCTCTTGCCCGCCCTCACCTGGGCTAGCGAGGCCAGGCGACGGCTGCCCTCGCCGGATCTGGCGCAAGTGAGGGTCACCCTCGCCAGCCCAAGTGAAGGCAACTGATCTGGCGAGGGTCGCCCTCACTCGCGCTAGATCTGACGAGGGCAACCCTCGCTCGATCTCGCTAGCTCAGGTGAGGGCAAGGATTACCCTCGTCCAACACCGACAAGGGTTGCCCTCGCTTGAGGCCGGTAACCTCCGCCCTCCATCATTAACTAGGGGAGGGAAAAGGGAAACAAAGAAAAAAGAAAAGGAAAGGAAAGTAAAAAAATTTTAAAAAAATGTTTAGAATTTTTTTGACTAAAATACCCTTGCTGGAAAAAGTCACTTGTTGGCCAACCGGCCAAAAGTCCTTATTTGAGACGATTTGGTCACTTCATGCCCTTATTTGAGACGATTTGGCCACTTCAGGCCTTTATTTAAAACGATGTCCACTTCAGGCCCTTATTTGAGAAAATGATGGCACTTCAAATAGGCCCTCATTTTAAAATTTTCCAATTATTAATATAATCTAACCTATTGTTTGGTTGGAATTGGATTGAATGCCCATTCCACCTCTTGACGGAATATACTAATAAATTCAACAATTCTAAATTATAAGTAATAACCTATAATTAGAAATATGGTTAATATTGGATAATTATTGTAAATTATAATTAGGAAATATTAATTATTATACTATACAAAATAATTTCATTTAATTTGGATTTAATTATTTTAAATTATAGTTGAAAGATCATAAATTATATGATTAATATGAAATAATAATGTTATAACTGAAAATAACTTATAATTGATGATGGATAATTTCAAATTATTGTTGATACATCATAAATAATGAACAATATGATTATTGTTCAATTATTAGCAATTCCAAATTATGTTTTAAAACATCAGTTAATATACTATCTACACATAAATAATATCATTTGCCTTTAAATATTTTAATATAATAAAATTATCATTTAAGCAAGTACACTAAATTAAATTTTATTAGCAAATTCTCACGTAATTCTATTTCAAAACATTTTTTCCTACAACAAAACACAAGCACTTCCATTTCATTCAATCGCCGCAATTCATCAAACAAAGATATTAGAATCACCATTTAATTCAATTTCCTTCCCATTCAATTTTCCGATAACATTCCATCTCGCCGTATCAAACGCAATATAAGTTGGTAAATGAATAAGAAGGGCCGGTCAAGAGCGATAATCCTCTCAAAATTGTGCTTATACAAAAGTTTAAGCAAAAGCCCTCGATAACATCTTCCTTCAAACTATATTGATAGTTTGACCAATGAATAGAGGCTACACCTAAGGGAAGACATATTACAACGTGTATATTGTTCTGTTAAACTAAATCTTGACGTTAACCGTTTGATTAACTGTCTTAAGCTAACTATTAAACCAAATTACCTATATTCAAACTAATTTCGTGGCGATCATGATGTTTAAGACAATATTTGCTATATTTACCACAAGATATTCATTAGTGTCGTTTCAACCAAACATAGCTAATATAGCACGCAACTTCACGGAAGTCTCAAAATTCAATTAAGCCTTTTTCTCTCTCTTTTTTTTTTTTGTTTAAAATCAAATTTAGTCCTCGAAAAATCTTTCGTGTATCCCTCCTAACAACGGATGGTACATGTTCAAAAATATTTTCTCGGAAAAATAGGACTCTCCGTCCATCAAACTTCAAATCCATCGGGGTTTATTTTGTCAACAAGAATCATGGCAAGAGGAAGACCATTATTATTGTCAACAGTTCCCAACACGAAGACATAATAACGTGAAAGATCTTGCTGAAAAAAATAAAAAAATAAAAAAAAATAAGGAAGAAATCGATGGGGGAAAATCTCGCAAAAATTATCTGCTTTGTCATACACATAAATAGCAAATAAAAACAAAAGAGTGTAATTGATGTGAAGAAGGAGGGAAGGTAAGGGGGGGTGTGATGATGGTTCGAACCAATCCAAACCATCATTGCGAATCTTATGACGGCCCTAGCCCACCATCATTTTCTTTTCTTCGTTTTTTCCCCTTCTTCTCTCCTCATTATCAAAACCAAACAAAAAATCCCATAATTCTCACTTTATTTTCTCCCAAAATTACCCTGCCCATAAGTATAATTATCGTTACATGGATCGGGTACATACGCTCTACATTTGTATTATAGTTATATGGATCAGATGCAAGTACAAGTCAATGCGATGAAACTAATGGGTCCTTAGTTGATCTAATCAAAATGTGATCGGACCGATTGACCAATTTCGATAAATACCGGATGCGTGCATTTCACCCTTACAAAATCCTTTTCTTTTGATGGGTTAGGAGTTAATTAATCCGGAAGACATCTACTTCAGGGGCAACGATCAACACTCATGAGTTATCGTTTTAGGATTTTTTGTGCACGAAATAACACTATGTCAAAGCATAAACATCCATGGAACTTATTGCGCGAGAATTTCCCAAGTATTGGATTTGTCTAATGTTACACCTTCCGATCACAATTTAACTTTTTCCACGATGGACTAGTGATCGTACAACAAGGAAAAAGTATATACGAAGTATAGATACATATGTGTAATTCTGTTGTAACAAATATGCTCAATAGTTCTATAAAAAAGAACACGTATTTGTCAGAAATTTTGATTGTTTATTTTTATTATAATCATGATCGGTAGTGTTTTGGGGGTGGGTTTGAAAGTTCCACCACCATCATAACTCACACGACACCATATCTTATTCCTCATCATCGTTCCAAGCCCGCCATTAAATCCTCTCCTCTAACCGGCCGCCTTCCATGCTTACACATCCATGATTGTTTTGTCAGAAAACAGAACACCACAGAGAGAGAGAGAGATAGAGGGAGAGAGAGAGGGAGAAGAAGAAGACAGAGAGAGAGAGAGAGAGAGAGAGAGGGCCATGTTCATGGTTGTTCATGAGTTCATGCTTCTTTTCACTCTGCATAATGGCCTGCAGCTTTTCAAACTCTATATATACGTTTGCAGTCTCCTCCTTCCATTTTGTCCCTCGTCAACCAAAACTCCAAGTCCTTGCTTTACCCACTTGAACTGCTGATTCTAACAAATCTTCCTCTCTGTCTCTCTCTCCAACCACCCTCAAGAAAAGGTAACGATCTTTCTCGGAAACATAAAGAGACGGAACCCCACCCGTCTCTCTCTCTCTCTCTCTCTCTCCCTCTGATCGAACTTCAGTTTTTGCTCTGTTTCTTGTTCTTTTCCTTTTGCGCAAATAAATGTTTGATATCGCCATGCCTGGGTGGTATGCCCTGCTGAAAGCAGGAACGTTTGGGCTTTTCAGTGAAGGGTGTCTCTCGTTAGTCATTCTTGCTTTCCTCTGTGCTGAGGAAAAGAGGAACACACTTTCTGAGGAAACAGCTCTTCCGTTCCATTTCACAAACATGACATGTAGATTGCATCTTGAAAATCAGTTTTCTCCATCTGGGCATGCTTGCTGTTTGTTTATTTTCTGTGATAGTGAAGTTGAAGTACATATTTTTCATTTGGTCTGATATAAACCCGAGTCCCCTGCTTTGCAGAGTCAGTTTAGATAGTCAACGATGTATTCAGAGTCAAAGTAGAATTGTGAATTTTGAACTTATGCCATTTATGATGTTACATGTAAGATAAAGAAGGGATTTTTCTTTGGCAGAGCTAAATCATATGCGGTTTACGTTACTGCATCTAACTTGAAGACTGCTCTGTTTTGATTGCACAGCCAAGAATGGAGAGGCTGAACTCAAAGCTCTACTTGCAAAACTGCTACATAATGAAGGAGAACGAGAGGCTGAGGAGGAAAGCCCAGCTTCTGAACCAGGAGAATCAAGTCCTCCTCTCTGAGCTGAAGCAGAAACTCTCCAAATCCTCCAAATCAAACAATGACCCAAATGGTGGCGCTGCTACAAACATTCCAGACCTCAACCTCTGCTCATCTTCCTCATCAAATCCGACCAAGGCCAGCAAACCCTGATTCTATCTATCACCATCATGATCACGAAGAGTCGCTAAGCAAAAAAGAGGAGTTTGCTGATAACCCTAGTTAGAGACACTAAATTGTCATCCTCCCTTTTTTTTTGGTGTAATATTTTGCCCAGCAACAGTGTTAGTTCTAGTTTCAGTTATGTAGGGACTGTAGCGGCAGTAACAGGAGAAGCAGTATCTTCTTATGTACCTGTAGATTTTTCTAGTATTCAGTCCTTTTCTTCTACGTCTGTCTTAGCAATTAGCATCTCTCTCTCTCTCTCTCCTCTTTTTGGTTTTTTGGGTTGGGGGGCTGATAGATAAGAATATTTTGTCAGACCATGGTTTATAGGGAAAATATGTGGAGATATTAATTATCAATGGGTTCTCTCTCTCTCTCTCTCACACACACACACACACACAACACACACACAATTTGGTGAGACAGGGACATGTTGCCAAAGCAATGCAAATCTTTGAGTCAATTATTATTTGCTTGAATATCTGAAGATGCAACTCAATGATGGTTCTTGAAAAAGAGATTAAGCATTGCATGGACGAGCTCAAACAGATGTACGAGATCAAGCTTGCGAGAATACTGTCTTCTATGGTCCAAACAAAACAATACACTCTGGTTTCCAGATGATATTCATAGAAGGATTATGCAGGGATCTCAAGTTATCTCAGAAGATCCAACACGTCTCAAGGAATATCTAGTCCTTTAAAGTACCAAAAAGCACACAAAAATCTTCCCGAAAGTCAGAGCTAAATAGATAGATCAGGCGAACACTTCTGGTGGGGGTAACAAATCAATGTAAGTTGAAGAAAATAATTTTCATACATTTTTCGATTTAAATACTCTTTTTAAATATTTTTTTATATTAATACCACAAAAAATTATAAACTGGTATACCTTTAATAAATTTACCCTCCGTTAGTTTTTATCAAATTTTAATATCTAATTGCTAAGTTAGATAATACATGTCAATTGACGAATGTACCGGTCTGAAATTTTAGCCTTCTTTTGTTACGGGTTACAGGTTTGTGATTTTTTGTGATATTAATTTAATTTAACATAAACTAACTAATGGTAACTTTGTCACAAATATGTTAATTTAGTATTTTTTATTGTTTAAAAATTAATTTGAAAAAAGTTATCATTTATGTATTAATTTAAAATTTTTAATAATTAAAAAATTAATTTAAATAAATTTATCATAAAAGTATCAATTTAGGGTCTTCTAATATTAACCCTATATCCTTTTAGAACAAGGAAGAGGGCTTTTCATTGAGATTCTGTGGGTGTCTGTGGAAGAGGATCTAATGGGGAGCGGTTGGTAACGTCATCAGAAGATTTGGAAGGTGAAAGTCAAACGAGGGATCTTGTAAGTTAGGAAAATAAAAAGAGAATATCGGTCAAGAAAAATATGCCATAATTAATCCAAGAAAAAAAAAAACCACAACGATAACGCAACATCAACCCTCAATCGGACATGACAACTTCTCACGTCACAAGTCACATACCCCTTTGACCATCCACGCACCCTCCAAAACAGCTACTCACTACCCGACAAATAGGCCTCTCGGGTTCTTGTTTTTGTACCATCGACAAGATAGGTTTTATTTTCCTCTTTGTTAACCCTCAAATGCAAGGATAAAGCAATCCATGGGGTCTTAAATTTGTCCCTTTTTCTTATTAAGGATTTTAAAATCTTTTTTTGTTTGAGTGAGTACTCCAATTTGTAAAAGGATGCTCAATGTTAGGCTTCCATTGCCCAGTAATAAAGGAGGCAGGGGTGTAGAGACAGCCAGGAAATTTGCACTCTCGAAAAACATCCCTTTCCCTATCTTCGAATACAACCTATAAGAGTTTCCCCGTTCGTTGTACATAAACTCTTTTGATGTTTTCGCACGCTTTCAGTAGTTCTTTTGCCCCTAGGATTAGCTGATCTCGATTTACAAATTATTATAGATTATTCATTGGGAAGTATTAGGATCATCCAATAATAATGGTTTTCATTTTTTCAAATGAACGATTTAAAGACCTATTGATTCTAACAACTGATTGCAGAATTGATCGTTCGGATCTTTCAATTCATATGACACGAACGTCGTTGAGAAATCGTTAGATATGCTAATGTGGTGCTTACGTGGAAAGTTAGTATCCAAGTTGGCAAACAAATTAAGCATGTTGGCACTTACGTGGAAACACACACACTCTCTCTCTCTTTGCATATACCACCAAACAACAATCACCATCCTTGTACCCCCATTGTCAACCACCACATTGCCGCTGCCACATCACCACCAGAGAGAACATTACCACTCTCTCTTCTATGGCATGACCGGTGTTGACAAGGATAATTTTTTAGAATTTTTTAAAAGTTTTTTAATTTTGTATTAATTTTTTTCTTTTCTATAGGGTCATAGCCCTCCCCTAGTGGCTAGTGACTAGCTCAGATTCAGGTGATGCCTCAAGGCCCTTGTCGGCCCTTGCCTAGTGGCTGGCAAGGGTGGCTTGGGCCTCGGCTGGTGGCTACCGGCCCTTAGCAATTAAAAAAAAGAAAAAAGAAAAAATATTTAAAAAAATTCAGAAAATTTAAAATAATTAAAAAAAATTTCACGTAAGCATTGGTCATGCCACATAGGATAGCCAGCATCCACTTAATCAATTTCTGGTCAAAATTGGCTAAATAGACTACATTGATAAATTTTCAAAAGGTTGAAGACTAAATTGACTGAATTGAAAGATTTAGGAATGAATTGGTACAAGTGCAATAAATTTAAGATTTTTTTAGTAATTATCCCTGAAAGTATCACATAGAGTTATTTTTTCAAAGTTCAGGTACTTAATTGAACAAAAACAAAGTCTAAGTACTTGATTGGAAAAAAAGAGTGAAAGTTCAGGCATTTACGATGTTGTTACCCAAACAATGGATGTAACCGACAAGTTATTGACCTAAATGATAAGACATATTAATTCTCTCTCAAGTCTTCTCGGGAACACTCTAAGAATAGAATCCTGAACACACCATACCAATGTATCACGCCCTTAAGATTTTGCTTGGCAAGGTAAATCGGTTGAAATATGCAAAAGCTGATCTAGACATCAATTAACCAAATAAAGTTGGCAAATTGCTTTGGATCTTGTTGTTTAATATTCATTAGGGATTCTTAAGCGTGACGTCGTGGTGGTGGGTCCTGCGCTAGCGTCACCCCGGGTTTACCTCCCCGGCTGTCGGCCGTGCGGGGGGTTCCCGGGTTACCAAAAAAAAAAAAAGGTTTTACCATTGATAGCTTTCCTTTCAGATGCGAACTTCGGCATTCGTACTTTTTGCCTTAATTTCCTTTCATCAATTATATGAGCTAATTCGTACTACAAAACAAAACCTGAGTACATCAAAGTTTGTAATTAAAGGACAGTTACATGTTTTCACTCTTTTATTCATCACTTCCAAAAGCATACCTAAGACAAAATGTGTGTATATATATATTATTGGCTTAAAGGTGGTATTTATAAACTTGAATAGGCCGTGGGTCTCTAACATGGGGAAGCTTAACACTTGGATGTGGGTTGGCAAGTGAAGGGGGGCCCGTTTGTTATTCGAACACAGTACCTCACAGAGGCTTGAACTGGCCCATAGCTTTAAGAACGAGAAATGACCCAATTCTCTTATAAAGCATTATCTTTATATCGGGACCTAACTTTGGTCCGAACTTTTTTGCCTCGTGAAAAAGTACAAATTTTAGGTTAGGTCCCAATTCTTGCCCGAATTCTTTTTGTCTTCTAAAGGAGCACAATTTGTAAGCTGGTATCTAAATCCGGCCTCCTCCAAATTTCCGTCCAATGATACCATTAAAGAACTGACATATCATTTTATGCGTGCACTCTCTCTCTCCCTCGACGTGTCATTGCATGTTGTCTTTCTTTTCTTGTCTTTTTTTTCTTCCCTTTTTTTTCCTTTTGTCTTCTCCGTTGTAGTGGTTCATGGAGGGAGGGAGAGAAAGATGTACACATGAAATAACATGCCGGGTTTTTAACAGCATCATTGGACGGAAGCTTGATGGAGGCTAGATATAGGTACTAACTAAAAGTAGGTGTCTTTTTACAAGACAAAAATAATCCGGGCAGAATTAGGATTCGACCTAAAACTGGTGCTTTTTATGAGACAAAAAAATAGTTCGGGTCATAATCGTGACCCAACCTAAACTTAATGCTTTTTAAGGGAATTAGGCCATGACAAGCTGTCAACTTCACACATAACGCCTCAACTTCTATTAATCTAATATTCATAGAGTACAACGATGAAAGGATGATCACATAAATAAACAAAGATTACAATCACATTACTACAAAAAAATTGCAAATTCAAGACCAGAGAAGCATTACAAAACACCCGACATGTTGCGAACCGATGATTGAAGACTCCATTCATGTTACCAACATATATATATTTTGCAAAGTTTTATTAGGACATTGCTCCCACAAATTGCTTCCTTCTTGACTTGATCTTCCTATTTTCTGCCAGCTTATCTATAGATGTGCATGCGCCCCATTACATATGAATCCAGCTGGTTTGAGGAGCATCATCCAGTTCAAATAATACACATTATTGTTGGATATTTCAATAGTTTTGAATTATTAAAAGTTATTAATTTTGTAATGGATTTTTTACCGTCATAAAGTTGGAACAGATTTTTGTCCGCTATTAATATAATAAGGTTTTGTAACGTTTTATAATGGCCGTGTAACGGCTTTGTAACGTCTGTTTTATTTCATTATAAACCCTCCATCATTTGTAGCGGCTATATAGCGATCATCTATTAACAACGGTTTTAACAGCTCTTTCTTTTGTTTGAATATAAATTTCAAACCACAACTCTTAAAGACACCGACTTAGAAAAGAGAGTTTCCTTTCCTTCTTATTTTCTTTCTTTATTGGATTATACACATAACGGATACTTGCCTTATGAATTTCCATACTGGAATTGTTGTTGCTACCACCGCAATCAGAATTGAATTGAGGACTCGGAGATGGTGAAGGAAAGCATCGTTTATTTGTGGGTGATTTGTCGTCCATGTTCTGTATAACTCTGAAATCATCGCTGTGTATGTGGTGTGGCTGGCAAACAATATTGGTGACCTCAATCTTTGGACCGGTGATCAAGCGAGAGCTCGCCTCTCCAAAGTGGAAACTTTAAGAAGATCGCAGACTGTGCTCGACAAGGCCACAATCATGACTATGGACTCTCTTTCTCTCTCTTCGCATTCGTTGTCTTCATTACTTGCGCTTCTTTTTTGTCCACCATTAATGTCTCTGTTATTGCTCTGTTTCAAGGCCCTGGGAAGAGGTCGTTCGCCCACATAGAGGAAGCTCACTGAGCCTGGCATTAAAATCACTCATCACCATCGGGACCAAGGTGGCCTTCTGTCGTTGTTCGTTTTAATCCAATTTCTTATAGAGCACAAGTGACGTCAATGGGACATTACTGAGCATCAGCACAAAAGAGCTTAAGGTCGTTTCGGTAAGTTAAGGGCCCGTTTGGTAACGTGCCAAATAGTGAAAATTTCTGTTCTTTTGTTCCCAGAAATAGTTTGGGAACAGAAATGCGTTTGGTAAACTTTTTGTTCCCGGGCACATTTTTGCAAAAATTTGTGCCGAGAAACAGTTTTGGAAGAGAAACAAGAAGTAAAAAAAAAAGTTGCTTCTTGTTTCTCGGCATAATTTTGAGAATCAGTTTTTTTTCTTTTCTTATTTTGTGGTGTTGTTCTTCCCTGGGCGAGCCGGCGGCGGCGACCGGCGGCCCGGCCACAGCCCAAGGCCGGCGAGGGCGTCACGGCCCTCGCCGGCAGCCGGCGGAGGCAAGGAGGCAAGGGTCGCCCTCGCCGGCCGGCGGCGGAGGCGAGGGTCGCCCTCGCCGGCGAGAGCGAGAGCTGGACCCTCGCCGCCTGGGCGAGGCGGCCTTGCCCAGATCGAGCGTGTGACATTCCGAATTTCGGCCCATTTTTGGGATTTATAAAACGCGTAATTTGTCAGTGTGCTTATAGTAAAATCTCGCCCGGGAACTGATCACTCCCGATGATCATTTTAAATTAGAGATTTCGCTAGAATCGTACTCGATCAAATTTGGCCGTTATTTAGACCCTGAACTTGGCAGTCGATTTTCGAGAGTTTCGGGACGAAATAAATTGGACGGTGTCAATATTATGGTAGCCAACGTTGAGATTTTCAGGAATGATGGAAAAATGGGAGTTTTTGACCACGTGCGAATTTGGACTAGTAGACCTCCCTCGTTATAATTTGGTCTAATTAATTTGGCCTTTGTCCCTTTTTATATGCAAGGCTTATTTTGGACCGGTAGATCGTTTTCGATTTTGAATTTGGACCATCGGTTTGCAAATAATATTTGAATGTTCAAATTATTTCTTATTCTATTTTCTCTCTCTCTCTCTCTCTCCTCCCTCTGCCGCGCCCCTCCCCTACGCGCACGTTCTCTCCCCCTCTGCCCGCACGTCCCTTTTCTTCTCTCTCCTCTTTTCTCTCTCCTTCTTCCTCCTTTCTTCTTCTTCTTCTTCTTCTTTTCTTCCTCCCCCGGCCCGACCGGGTTCGCTCGTGTGTCTGTTGCCCACGCCGACCGCCTTTGAGCTCGCCTGGCCACCGCAGCGTCGCCGCCGTCGCCAACTAGCTCGACCGCCGCGCCGCCGTCCGCCAGCCGCCGCCCCCGACCGGCTGGTCTCCTCCCCTGCTCCAGATCTGGTTTTTCCTCCCTTCTGCGCGCGTGTCTTCCACCGCGCCGCCGTCCGCCGCCGCGCGCCTCACCGCCCGTCCGGCCGGCGTTCCCGTCGACCCGGAGTCACCGTCCGTACCGCCGATCGTCCCGAGCCCGACCGTTCCCATCTCTCCCGTCCCTTCTCTCTTTCCCTCCAGCTCGGGCCAGATCTAGCCGCACCGGCGTTGCTCGCCGCCCCAGCCAACCGTCGCTGCCTCAGCCACCGACCGCCACCCCACCGCTTGGCCGGCCACCCAGCACCACCCCCTTCCCTGTTCTGGCCACCGCTCCCCTCCCCTGTTCTGCCCTCACCGCCCCTGTTCCCGTCGCCGCCGTGGGCCGCCGCTGCGGCCAGCCGGCAGCTGCTTGCATTCGGCGCGAGGCCCTGCTTGCCCCCTGCGCCGCCGATCTGCTGCCGCCTCGGCGGAAGCTCCCTTGCCGCCGCCATCGCCCGGCCGTGTTCGAGAGCCTCGCCGATCGCCGCCGCTGCGGCTGTCCCAGCGATTTCCCCCGCTGCCCAGCCCCGTTTTCTTGCTCAAGTCGAGGTAAGCGACACCCTAAACCTTGTCTAGGAACTTGCGTATTATTAGACTTGTTTAGGGGTCGTTTAGGGTGAGATTGGCGGCTGATTAGGGGCTGTTCGGGGCTGATTTAATGGCCGTTTAGTGCGACTTGGTGGCTGAATTGTGGGTTGGCTCGAGGTGAACGAATGGACCGGAGTATGGGCTGAATCGAGGTGGTTTATCGCTGATTTTATGGCTGGTTTGAAGGTCGCATAATGCTGGAAAATTATGTCGAGTTTATTAGTTGTTTGTGTGATTCAATGCTCGATTGGCGATTGTTCGGGTTGTTTATTTGTGGCTGAATTGAGGGGGAGGATTCGATGGCTGGTGCGGCGATTTTCGAATGGTGATCGTGATAGGTTGTTTTATGAGTCGAGTGGAGCAATGTGCGGGCGGAATCTTGACTGTTTAGTGGTTGGTCATTGCGAGATTTATGATTGATTTTTGGCTCGAGGAATGGCCAGTTCGATGAGCCGATGTTGGGTAATCTATGGAACGAAATATTAGCTATGTTATATCGGAATGGCGTGCTAGTGAGGCTAATTGTGCGGCTGTTTGGTGCTGATTTTATGACGGTTTAATGCTGATTTTTGTGTCGGTTGATGCTAAATTGGTGGCGGATTTCGGGGCGAGTGAATGGGTCGGATTGTGGGCCGAAATGAGGTGGTTTATTGTTGAAATCATGGCTGGATTGGTGGTCATTAATGCTGAAAATTATGTTAAGTTCATTGGATGTTCTTGTATGATTTAACGTCCGCTTGGTGACGATTCGTGTTGTTTGTTCGTGGTTAGATTGACGCCTATTATGTGAACTGTGGCTTGATGTGACTAGAATGAGTGACGATTGAGCATAATATAACGATATTTGAATGTGATTGACATGGTAATTGATTGAATTATGTGGCGTATGTATTTGCTTGACCAAGCCCGGATCGATCGGAGGGCTGCCAACCTGAGGGGTGTTGACCCGGGTTGTGAGAAAGGACCTGTGGGGTGTTGACCCGGGTCATGTGAAAGTTTGTTTGTGAAAGGTCCTGTGGGGTGTTGACCCGGGACAGAGCCCGGATTGATCGGAGGGCTGACCTGTGGGGTGTTGACCCGGGTCGTGTGAAAGTTTGTTTGTGAAAGGTCCTGTGGGGTGTTGACCCGGGACAGAGCCCGGATTGATCGGAGGGCTGACCTGTGGGGTGTTGACCCGGGTCGTGTGAAAGTTTGTTTGTGAAAGGTCCTGTGGGGTGTTGACCCGGGACAGAGCCCGGATTGATCGGAGGGCTGACCTGTGGGGTGTTGACCCGGGTCGTGAAAAAGTTGGATGGATGCGCATGTGTTTTGTGCATGGATAAATTGGGTGAACGTACGTATGTATGTCGTTCGAGTGATTGTGATGTACTTTTGGGATATTATTGCATTATCATGATTTGACTAATGTGCAGTGTGGGTATGTGATTGGATGGCGAGGTAAGTCCATTGATGTGAATTTTATATATATGTAATCGGTTAGATTGCATGCTGAACTTGTCTGGGTACGCATTGGCCTATGTGAGGTTTAGGGGTCTGCTTATTGAGATTTATCTCATCCCCCGTTGTTAAACATTTTCAGGACTGGAGTGACGGATAGTCGTCATGTGCTTGTTCGGAGACCGGGAGTGACTTTGGGCATTTGATGTTTCATTCCACCTTTTTGGTTGCCCCCGTTTTGTATAGTGAAGTAGGTTACCCAACCTTTACCCCCTTTTTTTGATGAACGTGTTTCTGCCGTTTGTATCTGCCAAGTATTTTTATAAAATGCACATATTGATTTTATGCTAGTGCTATCCCCTGGTCATGGTTAATCGTCTGGGTTATTTATATTTCGCTTCCGCTTGCGTATTCCGTTTGGGTCGGCGACGCGTCCTGGGACGTCGCGATTAATACGACCGTCGAAGGGGTGTCGCGAGCCCGTTGGGGTTCGGGGCGTGACAGAGCGAGGCCGAGCCTCGCCGTCGGTCGCGACGGCGAGGTCGGCCTCGCCCAGAGACAGCGAGGCTCGGCCTCGCCCGGATCTGGCGAGGCCGAGCCTCGCCGTCGCGACCCACGGCGAGGTCGGCCCGCCGTAGGTCGCAGCGGCGAGGCTCGGCCTCGCCGGATCTCGGGCGAGGCCGAGCCTCGCCGTCTGCGGGCGAGCCGCCTCGCCCAGTGGCGAGTCCAGCCCTCGCCCTCACCGGCGAGGGCGACCCTCGCCTCCGCCCGGCCCTGGGCTGTGGCCGGTCGCCGGCGACCGGCCATGGCCAAAGAAAAAAATGGGTAAAAAGAAAAAAAAATTAAACAATTTAAAATATTATTTGGGAACAGAAATTTTGTGTAGTTACCAAACGCATTTCTATTCTTTTCTACTCTAGGAATAGAAATTTTGGACAGTTTATCAAACGCCTTCAAATACTCAGAAATTATTTCCGGGCACAGAATAAAAAAAAATCATTTATGTTCAGAAATAGCGCCCGGGCACAGAATGGTATTCATGCGCACCCTAAGCGTCAGGTAAAATCGTTCCTTGGGTGTTCGATACCTAGGTTTGTTTTTCCAAGATCTGCTTTGATTTCAATAATGGCATGTTAATTCCGTGTAGAGTTTTAGGTTTACATGAATATGTCCAAATCTGTGGTATGTATGCTTATTGAGCACGCTTATGCTCGTGTTGCTTTCTCTGAAAGGAACTGCTCTTCATATTATGTTTCCACGTGGAAGTGTTTTGTGGACAGAATGCATGTCTGTAAGAGAAAAAGTGAATAGTCATATCATTGAATGTTAAACTTCACATGATCAGATCAGTGTCAGTTGAAGTATTCACGTTTTCTATTCACGCTTGATCTGAGAGCTATTGGCACATCAATCTAATTAGAACTTGGCTTGAAGAAGTCTGTCACGCTTAATTCAATTCTTGATATGGAAACAATGTGTCATAGCTCATGGATCATTAAGAATAGAATAGATAAATTAAGTTGTTTTTTTATGGATTCGTTTATGTTATACACTCTCATTGTTTTGTTACCTTTTTGCTTCTGTATTCTGGATACCCTCTGTGTCGTATATGGATGGTGGCAGGTGAGTGGTGGTGTGGGTTTCGTGGTGGTCGAAGACGATCAGTGAGGAAATAAATGGCATATGTGGTTTTCTTTTAACAAGGCTTGTATAACTTGTTCACCGGTAAGGCTTATGTGCATGCCATTGTTCAATTTGAGTCGATGCTCTCATGTGGCTGTGCAATTTAAAAGGTTAAGGACTCTGGCCTCTGGCCTTTGGCCGGTCGCCGGACCGGCGACCGGCCAGAGGAAGGAGTGAGGGACCAAAAAAAAAAAGTGGAAAAAAAAAGAAAAAAAGGAAAAAAAATATGAAAATATTATTAAAGTTGTCCACGTCGGCGCCATGTCGGCGCCGGTGACTAGCCACCGGCCGGCAGGCGTCCACGTCGGCAAATTCCGGTCAAAATTGACCGGAAGGACTGAATTGGCACAAAAACAAAAGGTTTAGGACTGAATTGGCATAAAAAAAGGTTTAGGACTAAATTGGCACTAATACAAAAGGTTTAGGACTTTTTTGGCACTTTTCCCGTTCTATATACGTGGCTGTTCTCCATAGATTACGTATTCTATGAGCATAAGGACAAGTACATCAGTTGTTTAGTACAGAGTAGGTTGAATCATTGTGCTTGATGTATGAAGTACTGATTTCGTTTGCATATGAAGTGTTCATGTGGCTTTCAAAAACAGCATCTTCTTAGTTCTCAGCCACTGGGTGATCCAACCTAATTCGTATTGCCGTGATTTTATTATTTGGTTTGGACTTATTGTTATTCATCGTTGTCTTGGTCTCTCCATCAACTACGATTTTGGCAATAGGTTGACATACCGAAAATTCCTCTGAAATCCATTGTGTTTTCATTTCTATAAAAGCTTATTTCTGATTTTTGTTAGTACACCCCATCACTGCTAGATCACATTTATCTCTCACTCTTGCCTTGTCACATGTCTAACTAATTTTGTAAATTTCATGGGTATTCAATGCCTAAAGTTGAGTCCACGCATATATTGGTCACACTTTTACTTCCATACTTTATGTTACATGCTTTGGTTCTCTAGCTGTGTTGAATTATATAATTACTACCGGATTACTCTGTGTTGCATTCCACTTCCATGTTGAATTAAAATGAGAGAACTGAGTCATAGTAACTGCAGGAGGAGTCATTTTATTTCATTTGGTCCATGTGAGTAATGCTGATTTCAGTTTGGTCATCTACTTCAAATAATAGCACAGAAAATATATCTTGAAATTCCTATTTCTATGGAAAGATAGATAGAGATGTAGATGGGTATTCCAAGAAGAACTAATTAGTGCTATTGATCTTGATATGATTTTGGCAGTGCTTATTTGCCTTGCCACCGAGTTGAGTGTGAATAGATACATGGCTAAAAGCTATTTATTTCCCACTCTCTGGATGCCTTTCTCTGATATAATTAAGGCATTTTATATGGTGGATTTTCCGTTGTTTTAAAAGGATACAGTGATGCTAATTGGATCTCATATTTTAATGAGATAAAATTTACTATAGGATATCTGTTCACCTTTGGTGGAGATGCTGTAATTTGAAAATTAAACAAATAAAATTGTGGGGGAAATGACAATCATGCTAAACCAAAAATCGACTTGGTTGAAGCAGATGATTTTGATGACATAATTGTTGCGGTCATTCCTCAAGCAAATATTGTGGCTAGCGTGAAAGAATGAGTGGTATGGTCAGGTTCTACTAAGCATATATGTAAAAACATAATGCTTTATCCTCCTGCGTTCTAGTAGGGGAAGGAGAAGAAAATATATTTTGGTAATTTGAGAACTATCAGGTTCTTGAGGAAAGGGAAAATTCTTCTCATATTCATACCTGAAAATGAGGCTGAGTAGTTGAGAAACTTCTTAGCATATATATTCCTTTGGAATAAGATGACACCTTCTATGTCTAGGCATAGTGATTGCCAAGTGACAGTAGCTACTGCAAAAAATGAAACTTTGAATGGTAAAAAGAGACACATTCGGTTGAGACATGACATGATAAAGCAATTACTTAAAGATGGAATTATGTCCATCAATTATGTAATGTCAAAAGTGATTATGGCTAATCCTTTGACTATACATCGAGGGGAATGGAACAAGACAGTTGAAGAAAATCAACAGTGATGGTAACTCAACCCATGTGATTGGCGATCCCATGAGTTAGGTTCATAAGGGTAATAACAAGTCCCCTGTTGATCTATGATGCACTATTAAATTATTTTTTTTGTCCCTCCTAAGGTGAGAATAGTGCAAGACTGTAATGAAAAAGAGGTTGACCTAAACTCTTAATGAATTCCAGTAGCTATTATTGGTGGTGTATTAAACTGTAGAATACACTTGGTGGAATCACCTATATAAGTGTGGAGTGGGGCCGCTCCTATTATTGGCGATAATCTCTAGAGCACTTATGAATAAACCAAGCACGCCCATGGCTTATTAGCGCAAAACCGTGTTGAACAACAAACCTTGTGGGGGTGTAATGTGATTGGTGAAAATTATGATTCACAAAAGAAATTCTTGGTTCATAGAAGTTTCAAACTTCACCAGTGATTTCGTGAATTACATTTCATTCTTTCTAGGGCTAGTTCATAGCCTAACAAGCACCAGTTCCGATGCATTACGCTCCAATAACCCAGCATTATTTTATTTTATTTTCATTTAAAAACCTTTTGAAATATGTGGGGGATTGTTGGATATTTCAATAGTTTTGAATTATTAAAAGCTATTAATTTTGTAACAGGTTTTTTACCATCATAAAGTTGTAACGTTTTTTTATCCGCTATTAATATAATAAGGTTTTGTAACATTTTATAACGGCCGTGTAACGGCTTTGTAACGCCTGTTTTATTTCATTATAAACCCTCCATCATTTGTAACGGCCATAAAACGGTCATCTATTAACAATGGTTTTTACGGCTCTTTCTTTCGTTTGAATATAAATTTCAAACCACAACTCTTGAAGACACCGACTTAAAAAAGAGAGTTTCCTTTTGTTCGAAACAAACGCGGAAAAACAAACACAGAACACAGGGATTTACGTGGCTCGATCACAAGGTGATCTACGTCCACGGGCGAGGCAAAACAAGATTCCACTATAATCAAAGAAAGTACAGTTTTCAGAAGTCAAAAAAATGACTTAACAAAACCTCATGGCTCACAAATCTCTCCCAAAACGAAAATCTCTCTTAATCTATGAAAAAACCTAGCTGCAGTATAAATAGAGCTCCCCAAAAAATTTCCTCGGGGGCATAGCCCCTGAACCCCCTGAGACATTTATTCGCTTGCTCCAGCTTAAGCGAACCACCATAAAGATTTGTTCGCTTGCTCCAAGTTGAGCCTATCGGCCCAACCCTCTGCGTCATGAACTAAATCTCAAATTTTTTTTCCACTTTTGGGTCGCGCAAAAAATATATCAGATCGGGTGATAAATCGGACCAAGTATATAAAATTCAAAACATATTTAACACCTTTCCTTCTTATTTCTTTCTTTACTGGGTTATATAAATAACATTGTTCCTGTTTCTTCTAATATTCAATGCAAAAGTATAAAAAGGTCGGTTGTACCTCAAGAGGATAGCTACTAGAGCCTTATGCACCGAGTTTCATACTCCAAGGGGTGGAATTATCCTTAAGGACAGTGACTAACATGCCTTGGACAATTGATATTATTTTCTCATGTTTTTCAATAGATTTTCAGTTCTTCTTATTTTTCCATGTTACCTAACATTTTTCCAACAATTATTTCTGTAGAGTTGTGAAAAACTTTACTTAGTATTTAAGTGTCTACTTTAGCATCTATTGCGATTTCTAGCAATGAGCGGTTAAGTTGGATGGGTAAATTCTAGTCCTCCTCTGAGTGCTCAGATCTCAACCTCATGGCTGGATTTAGCAATGGAGTTCTTTTCTTTTTGTCTATTTTTCTTATAGAGAAACCCCCAACACAAGGTTGGGCATCTCTTGCGGCACCTCCTCCTCCGGCAGAGGCATTATTCCTGTCAAAAGCACTACCGTGACTACGCCAAGCGGGTTTAACAGATTGTTAGACAAGCGCGAATAACAAAGAAAGCTTCGCAAGGGTTCTTTCATCTCTTACCGAACACCATTCAGTTTCTCATATCTTATGGCTCAATTATAAACCTAGAGTTGCCACTAAAATATTCTCGGTCGGTTAAAAGCGGGTTAAGATGCGGGCGGTCGCGTTACTTATGCAAACCAGAAAATTTGAGATAGGAGATTTGGTTATGCTCATGTTACTTAACGCACGTTACCGGTACCTTTTCTCTTTGTTTTTCATGCAATCTTTTTCAAGTTTTATTTCTGACGTGCAAATTTAGGTGATCATGCATAGTGCAAACTTTAAAGTAAAATAATTGATGTAAATAATAATAAACACGATATTCAAGCTAAAAATGTATATTGGGCAAAATTAGTACAAGGTTCGTCTAAAGTCCTGGGATAGGTACCCACGAGCACATCTATAACAAATTCCGAGTGCAATGATTTACCAAAAAATAATAAAGTGAAAGCAAAATACCCGTAAAATATTCTATGCTATGCAAACCTCACACTAATGCATTATCCTGGAGATATATGACAAATCCCAAACACTTAGGCAATGTTTCGTAATTAGGATAAAATTCACAATAGGATTAAATGTATCATATCTCGTATTTAATTTTAGCTCAAACAGGATAAAATCGGATGCAAGAGGGATATAACTTGAATAAAAATATCCTATAGAGGTGGGATAAAAGTGGATACGATTTTTTATATTAATGGTATAAAAGCTATTTTTCTTGAATAAAAAATTCTTAAATTAATAAAATTATTAATTGTAAATTAATATTTGAATTCCAACATAAAAATTCAAAATAAAATATTTATTATTATTTATATTTATTATATATTTTAGGTATATTAAGATATTTTATTATTTAATAAATTTTATAAAGGAATGATGGAAGGGAATAAAAAGAAATAAAAAAGAGAGGGAAAATAATAAAAAATAATTAAATAAAAGTGAAGTACACTAGAGTTGAAGTAATATACTTTTCGGAATCGTGAAGGTGAATGATCACGTTTTCTCTTACTAGATTTGCATCATTTTTTACGGGTAATGCTTGGGAGTGCTTTCTGATCTGTTCATTTCACTTTAGATTTCTATGTAAAGATCATAAGTACTTTTTTTTCCCTTTTATTTGTTTTTCATGATGAAACATTATTGTGAATTTGTTTTGGTAGACTTAATTCACGTTGGACTAGTTGATGATGGGTTCCAGATTCGTTAACTTTGCTTAAGATTTAAAGGATAATACTTTTTTCTACTTATAAGTAGTTATTTACTCTTTTTTTTAAATGATGACTATTTCATATATATGAAAAAAACTAGATAGTGATTAGTAAATTCCTATATTGTTAATTGATGATTTTCTATTCATAATAAGTAGCAACTTTCAACTTACTTTTGCAAGAGGTAATTCCTTCTATCCATTTACTAACTTTACATCTAGTATAGTAATTATCAACATACAAGTAACTAGTTTTTTCTCTATATAATTGGTGGAGAACTTTGTTTGTTTGTTTTTTTGGGCGAAGGTCAATATATTTGTAATCATTAATGAGCAATTTTTCTACTGTGGTTAGTAACTTTTCATTTTGAAAAAGTATATAACATTTTTTTAATAAGTTTATTTATTTCTCCAGTTAATTAGTAACTCTTTCCATGGCAAAGAATATTACGAAATAGCATCTTCATGGGTTCAAAAATAATGGAAATTTGACAACTTCATCATTAGTAACTTTAGTAACTTGCCTATAAAAAAAAGAAAATAGAGATAGTTACATTTCCTAATTGGTTCTAACTTGTCCTGCTAAGGTCACATAAGGATGCGTTAGGTGATTTAATATTGTTGGATAAAACTGTGGCCAACACTTAAACCACAAGTTAGCAATTGAAATTTATCAAATCCGTGTATCGAGTCTAGGCAAATATTTTTCTTTATTAAAGGCAAGTCTAGATATTATGGCATGGATCAAGTACATTCATCCTGATTTTATTTACATTCATCTTGATTCCATTTGTTCCCACACTTCATATGAACATAAAGTGCATAAACTCAATCCATGCAAGAATTTTTTTACATGTTCTACATTCTCTGTTGAGATGTTATTATCTTTGAAGACAAATTACATATGACTAAATTTAGATGTGGAGGTTTCATAGAGGTCGCAATTGATCATTGCATGGTAGATAGAGTGTCAAATTTTATGAACACATGGGCTAAAACAGCAAGAGGAAAGCCTTTATCCCCGTCCCTTCTCATGATAGAACTATCCTAAATCAAGTGTCTCCTCAATCACCATCACTGATATAAGTTTTGTCAACTTTAAAATATCATAAGAGGTTTTTTCTACACTTATGCCTTCAAAAAGTTGCAAAGAAAAGGAAATTGAAGCGTCATGCAACCAGAAAGATATGCTTAATTAAATTGGTCATGGACAATGATAATTGAAGAAACATAGAAAGGCATAGGATATACTCAGAATTCCAATTGATTTATCTAGGTATTCAAGACTAAACTCTTAAAATTGATTCATCATGTGATGTGTCGAATTTCATTCAGGTGTTGAATAAGATGATCCACTTGTAGTTGGTCACATTTTGGAAAGTAGTTTTTAAATATAAATATTAGTGTATTGAGAATCCAAATCACAAACAAGCTTCCTGAAATTATTCATGGCTGAAAATGGCAAACCCAACACTACCGTAATGCCCTTCCCTCTCCATTCCCTCATAAACAAGCAAATTCCCTCGGTAGCTGACCAGCCCCAAACCTTGGCTCTTCCCACCCAAAGTCAGTGTACTCATACTCGAGCTTCACCCATGAACTTGTTACTAGTGTGCCCAAAGGAGTCCCGATACATGTCTAAATATTCTATCCTTGATCTTCCGTAGTTGTCAGTCAAACTTTGGATTGCTTGATCTATCCTTCCCGCATAATCAACTCTCCCATGGTGCAAAGACAGCTGGGCATGGCCATGCCGCTCCCAAAGTATCCATCGGGCAATATCGACTGAAATTGACTGCTAAAGGAAGCATTGATTGTTGGTGAAGTTTCATCTTGAGGACCATGCTTCGAGCCCGCCAAACAAAGGCGGCAAGTGCTATGAATCTGGTGTAGCTGCTCGTTACCTGTTGTTCAAAATAAATAGATTCCATTTTCAGTGACCGAATATTCACGCAAGGCTTTGTTGATGGATATACATGTTAGTTACATATATTATTATATAATTATGTATCTTAATAAATACAATTGAAATCAATCAAATTGTAAGGATGTGCATACTAGTGGTCCATATCATAATTACTGAAATTCAAGAGGGGCCGAGGTATTCTATACATGGTCAATGAAAACTACATTTAAGGAAGAAATTGTCACGCCCCGAACCCCGACGGGCTCGCGACACCCATCCGAAGGTCGTATCGAAAGTGACGTCCCAGGACGCGTCGCCGACCCAGACGAAACACGCGAAGGCGAACGTAAGCGGAAATTTAAATATCCCATACAATAAATAATGACGACAGGGTAGCACTTACACAAAATCAGTAAACCCATATCATTAGCTTGAGACCATCAAATTCATACATTAGGCTTCTAGGGTTAGTATCCAACTTCGTCATAAAAAAGGAACAGGTGGCCGGGTAGACTGACTAACTGCACAAAAAGGGCTCTACCAAAAAGGGCTTCCAGGCCCAGCACCTAAACAACCCTACGGTACCCAATCTGAATCGGACCCGGAAGGCTCCGACTCTGTGTCTGAGTTGATCTCGATCGGCTCCTCCTCGTGCTCGGACACCATAGGTTCTTCCTCAGGTTCGAACTCGGGCTCTGGTTCTTCTAATTCTTCCTCGATCTCGGGCTCCATGGGCTCCTCCTCGGGCTCGGGCTCAGACTCCTCGAATTCCTCTTCAAGCTCGAGGTCTGCAGGGGCCACAGGTTCGGGTTCGGGCTCCGGTTCAGGGCTAGGGTTTACCGGGGAATCTCCGGGGTGCAGGACCTCACCATTAGGAGCAAGAACGGCGGAGGGGTCCCACTCGCCTACCCATTAAACGGAACATCAAAATGCCGGAGCGGTCCATAGACTCCATATAAATCCCGATAATAGTATGCCCGGTATGTATTAGGCTGCAACTCCGGTTTACCCACATCTACCCATACCACCGTGGTATGCTTAACATAGGCCTCCCCGTTCCCTACGGAGTACTCCACCGCCGAGTGCTCAGTATGCCTCGAGATCCCAAAACGCTCAGGCGGATCACTCATGGTCGGGGTCGGGGCTCTAAAATGGTTTGCATTACAGCAATGAGAATAAATCTCAATAAGCAGACAACCTATACCCCACCTAGGCCAATGCGTACCCAGACGAGTCTAACATGCGATCTAACAACCGATGTAACAAACTTGCCAATTCACACACTTACCTCACCCCGATTCACACACCAGCTCTGCATATTAGTCAAATCACATGAATATCATAATAACTCAAGAACACATTGTCATCATTCGGGCGCCATACACACGTACATTCACTCAATTCAATCACACTCATTTCGCATTCGTGGCCGAGCAACTATCCACGACCCGCATCAACATGTATCAGGTCAGCCCTCCGATCAATCTGGGCTCCGTCCCTCACTGGACATTTCACACTTTCTCACGACCCGCGTCAACACGCCTCAGGTCAGCCCTCCGATTAATCCGGATAACGTCCTTCACTGGACATTTCACACTTTCTCACGACCTGCGTCAACACGCCTCAAGTCAGCCCTTCGATTAATCCGGGCTTCGTCCCTCACTGGACATTTCGCATGCATATACACCAAATCACAATTCGCCATTCTTACACGTCGTACAAATCCAATTCAAATCACAAACTCATCACACTAGCCCACCAATTCGACACTCAAGTCAGCCCAATCAAACGTCAATTTCACCCACAAACGCCACGACAATCCGATCATCGTACCCACATAAATCAACCACTAAATATGCCACATAATCATCACAATTTAATCTACCAATTAACCATATTCACAAATTGGTCCTAATCCAAGTTTAACCACTAAACCGGTACTAATTAGTCCCTAAACAAGTCTAGAAATACCCAAAATACTAGGTAGGGTTTAAGGAGTCGCTTACCTAAATTTGGCTCGGGAAAAATCGACACGGGCCCAAAATGGCCCGAGTGAACAGTAACAGGCTCGGCACGGGCGAGGGCGTGATGGGCAAGGGGCTCGGCCACGGCTCGGCACACCCTTGGCCACGGCCTGGAGCTCTCGGGCACGACAGGGCGAGTGGTCAGGCATGCGGGCAAGCACGTGGGCACGGGCACGGCGGAGACGGGCAGCGGCTGGGACGGCTCGGGCACGGTTGGGCAGCGGGCTAGGCGAGCTCGGCACGGCTGGGCAACGGGCTAGGCGAGCTCGGGCACGGCTGGGCACGCTCGGGCA
Organism: Syzygium oleosum; assembly: GCF_021117445.2. NCBI lineage: Eukaryota > Viridiplantae > Streptophyta > Magnoliopsida > Myrtales > Myrtaceae > Syzygium > Syzygium oleosum. The sequence continues at coordinate 198,635 of NW_026607494.1, forward strand.
CGTCCTGAGCAACGGCTAGGCGAGTTGGCTGGCCGGCTGGCTGGGCAGCACGGCGGCGGCGACCAGCTACGGCGGCGAGCTCGGCTAGAACAGGGGGGACGAAGCAGGGGCAGCCGCGTCGTTGCCGGAGCAGCAGGGGTGACGGCGGCTTGGGGGGAAAAGCTAGGGTGGTGGTGGCGAGCCGAGGGGAGGGGTGACGGCGTCCGGGATGGCGGCACGCGGCGGTGAGCTAAGTTGTGGGCAGCGAGCTGGGCTCGCGGCGGCGACGAGCGAGTGGCGGCGCAGGACGGACGGCGTAGCGGCGGTCGGGCGCGGCGAGTGGCTGGGCTGGGGACTGGTCGAGCAGGAAGCGGGAGCAGCGGTCGGGGGAGGAGGAAGAAAAAGCAGAAGAGAAGAAGAAGAAAGGAAGAGAAGAAAAGAAAGAAAAAAGGAAGAGAGAGAGTTTGCATGGGGGAAGGGGGTCTGACATGCAGGGGAGGGGACGTGAGGGAAAAGAGAGGGGGAGGGGACGCGACCGGGGAAACGTGCGAGAGAGAGAGAGAGAGAGAGAGAGAGAGAGAGAGAGAGAGAGAGAGAGAAAGTCAAATTCGATCTCGCGAGCTTGATCCAACGGTTCTAAAAAATCCCAACTCAAAATAGAAAAAAGACCAACAGACACAAAAAAAAACACACTACGAGGGAGATCTACTAGTCCAAATCCGCACCCGATCCAAATTTCACTTTTCACTTATCCCGGGCAATATCTACGCTGGCCACAATAATATCGACACCGTCCAATTAAATTCGTCACGAAACTCCGAGAAATTCGACACCAAAGTTCGGGCTCTAAATAACGGCTAAATTCGATCGAGTGCGATTCTAGTGAAACCTCTAATTTAAAAATAACCCAAGAGTGATCAGTTCCAGGCGAGATTTTATTATAAGCGCACTGACGAAATACACATTTTATAAATCCCAAAAATAGGCCGAAATTCGGAATGTCACAACTCTTCCCCCCTTACAAAAATTTCGTCCTCGAAATTTACAATTCAACCTAACTATTCAAACAAATGGGGGTATTGGTGTCGCATCAACTCTTCGCTTTCCCATGTCGCACCTTCGGTTCCATGATGCTCCCAAATTACTTTGACCATCGGAATTGTCTTATTCCGCAATACTCGTTCCATTCTATCCTCGATTCTTACTGGCCTTTCCACGTACGACACTCTATCGTCCACGTCTATTTCTTCGTAATTCAGCACGTGGGTCAGGTCCGGTTCATACTTCCTTAGCATAGATACGTGAAATACATTTTGAACTTGGGATAAATTCGGTGGTAGCGCGAGACGATAGGCCAAGGCACCGATTCTCTCTAAGACTTCGAACGGACCCACGTACCTCGGACTCAACTTTCCTTTCTTGCCAAACCGTGACAATCCTCTCATCGGCGACACTTTGAGGAAAACGTGGTCCCCCACTTGAAATTCCAAAGGCCTACGTCTCCGGTTTGCATAATTCTTTTGGCGACTCTGAGCGGTCTTAAGCCTGTCTCGAATCACCTTGACTGTTTCGACTGACTGTTGAACCAACTCGGGACCCGTGATGCTCCTCTCACCAACTTCATCCCAACAAACCGGTGTTTTGCAAGCTCTGCCATACAGCGCCTCAAACGGTGCCATTCTGATACTCTACTGGTGGCTATTGTTGTAGGCAAATTCCACCAAATGCAACTGTTCCTCCCAACTACCTTTAAAATCCATTACGCATGCCCATGACATATCTTCCAAAGTCGAATTGTCCTTTCGGGTGGCCATCCGTTTGGGGGTGATAGGCCGTGCTAAACTGTAACTTCGTTCCTAATGCCGTATGAAGACTTTTCCAAAAAGCGGCAGTAAACTTAAAATCACGGTATAAAGTAATCGTTATCGGCATTCTGTGAAGACGGACTGTTTGTCGCACGTAAATCTCGGCATACCTTTCCAAGGCGAAGTCCTTTCGCACCGGCAGAAATGTGCTGACTTTGTCAACCGATCGACTACCACCCAAATTGAATCATGACCCCTCTGATTCCTTGGTAATCCCATTACAAAGTCCATCGTGATGTGTTCCTACTTCCACTCGGGGATTTCCAATGGCTGCAACATTCCACCCGGCTTGCAATGTTGTGCCTTCACTTGCTGACATGTTAAACACTTGGCCACGTGCTTGGTTACATCTACTTTCATGCCGTTCCACCAATAATGTTGTCGCAAGTTCTGATACATTTTTGTACTACCCGGGTGAATACTATAATTACTATGGTGTGCTTCAGACAAAATCTCCTCCTTAAGTTCTGCATCATTGGGCACACACAACCGTCCGCAGAACTTTAGAATCCCATCCTCGGATACCTGCAAGTCCGATTTCCTTTTTGTGACATCCATACCCATAATCTTCTGAATCTCCGGGTCTGTCGATTGTAAAACCTTAATCTTAGTCTGGATTTCAGGTTCAATCCTCAATGCTGCAAGTAGGCTCGAGACATGACTCACTTCAAACTTAAATTCCGAATCCCGAACTCCCTCCAACAGAGTCCATTCCTTGACCATCATATGCGCGATGCTCGATTTCCGGCTCAGTGCATCCGCCACTTTATTAGCTTTTCCAGGGTGATACAGAATATCGCAGTCATAGTCCTTAAGGAGTTCCATCCAACGACGCTGTGTCATGTTCAATTCCTTTTGGGAGAACAGGTACCTTAAACTTTGATGATTTGTATAAATTTGAAATTTCTCCCTACACAAGTAGTGTCTCCAAATCTTAAGAGCGAAGATAATCGCGGTCAATTCCAAGTCGTGAGTCGGATAATTCAGCTTATGCGGTCTCAATTGTCGCAATGCGCATGTCACCACTCTTCCGTGTTGCATTAGCACGCATCCTAGTCCTCTCAGCAACGTATCACTGAAGATTTCATATCCTCCGAGACCTGACGATATTGTCAACACTGGTGCGGTCGTCAACCTCTGTTTTAACTCTTGGAAGCTCCTTTCGCACTTATCCGTCCATTCAAACCTCGTCTCCTTCTTTAATAATTGCGTCAATGGTGTCGCTAATGTCGAAAACCTCTCCATGAAGCGTCAGTAATACCCTGCTAGGCCCAAGAAGCTCCGAACCTCGGTTACTGTTGTTGGCCTCGGCCAATTCGTGATGGCTTCAATCTTTGTCGGGTCCACCGCAATTCCTTCCCCAGATATCACATGTCCTAAGAACGCCACTCGATGGAGCCAGAATTTGCACTTGTTAAACTTAGCGTAGAGTGCATGTTCCCTTAAAGTCCGTAGAACTCTTTACAAGTGTAACTCGTGCTTGACGGAACTCTTCGAATATACCAGGATATCGTTTATGAACACGATTACAAACTGGTCCAAAAGTTCCTTGAATACTCTATTCATCAAATCCATAAAGGCTGCAGGGGCGTTAGTCAATCCAAACGGCATTACTCTAAACTCGTAGTGCCCATACCTCGTCCTAAATGCCGACTTCGGCACGTCCTCCTTCTTTATCCTCAATTGGTGATAACTAGTCCTCAAATCGATCTTAGAAAACACGCGCCCCTTGTGGCCCGATCAAACATGTCATCAATCCTTGGCAACGGGTACTTATTCTTAATGGTCACCTGAGTCAGTTGTCTGTAGTCAATGCATAACCTCAATGATCCATCCTTTCTCCTCACGAATAATACTGGCGCTTCCCATGGAGACGCACTTGGGCGAATGAAGCCTTTATCCAATAACTCTTGCATTTGGACCTTCAATTCCTTCAATTCCGACAGTGACATCCTATAAGGTGCTTTCGAGATCGGTTCCGTCCCTGGGGCTAACTCAATCACGAACTCCACTTCTCTATCAAGTGGCAGTCCCGGCAATTCCTGGGGAAAGACATAGGGGAAATTGCACACCACAGCTATGTCTTCTAGCCTTGGCTCTCCAGTCGTCGAGTCAACTACGGACGCCAGAAATCCTTGGCACCCTTCGTCTAGCAGCTTTGTTACCTCGAGCGACGAAATCCAAGGGATCGAGGTTCCTCCTCGGTTTCCCACAAACTCGAATCTAGGATGTCTAACCGGATTGAATTGGATCACCCTGTTACTACAGTCCATTTTGGCTTTCTGTTTAACTAACCAGTCCATACCAACAATCACGTCAAAGTCAAACATAGTTAAAACCGCCAAATCTATCATTCCTTCCCTATCACCAATCACTATCTTACAATCAGGGCATCCAAACGCAATCAACACTTTATCATTCAACGGTGTAGTCACACACAGCATAACTTCAAGCGGTTTCGGCTCAATTCCAGACAATCTAACGAACTGCTCAGATATAAACGAATGCGACGCCCCCGGATCAAATAAAGCATATGCGGCATGATCACGAGAGAGACCATACCGTGACCATGCCGGGCGCGTCTCGACTTCCCTTCTCGCCATTGCATACACTCGTTCTTGGGCCGGCGGCCTATTAGATTGGCCCATTTGGATAGCTCTAAATTGATTTCCATTTCGGGCGGCGGTGGCGGTAGTGCGAGCGACCTAGCCACGCCTATTGTTGGGGCGATCCTTCATCCGATGGCCCCTTCCGCCACATCTCGAAACACGATCTGCCCATGTTTGGGCAAGGTCCATTTTCATGTCTTCCCCCACATAATCGACACGGGGCGTTCTACAAGCGGTTTGGCTTTCCAATATTTCTTTGGACTGGAGGGACAAAATGATTATTCCCCGTCATAAGTCTTTTCTCGAAACGACGGTTGTCCCAAGTCGGGGCTTGCAACGATCCGGAGACAGCGGCCTCTCTCCATCATATCACGCTCAATTGCACGAGCTCGGTCATATATCTCGTGGTAACCCCTCAAGTTTAACGATATCATTTGACTGTGGAGGTCCGGCTTCAGCCCATCCCGGAACCTCTTGGCCTTGTCCACCGGGTCCTCTACCATTCTGGGGGCAAACTTGGACAGCCTTGCGAACTCAGCCTCATACTGGTCCACCGACATCTGACCCTGGCGAAGTCTCATAAATTCTGCCAGTTTCTGCTCTCGGGCGCTTTCCGAGAAGTACTTGCCATTGAAGGTCTCGGTAAAAACAGCCCAATTCGGGGCAGTACCAGCGGGGAACACTTGACCTCTGGTGGCTCTCTACCAATCACTTGCATTTTCCTAAAGCTGGTAGACTTCTAGGGTTACTTTCTCCTCTTCAGTGCATCCCAGCACCTCCAAAGCTTTCTCTAGCTTTTCTACCCATCTTGGTATAGCCTCAGAATCGCCTCTCCCATCAAACTTCGGGGGTTTCAACCCCAGAAACTATTCGACTAGCTTGGACATTGGCCTGATCGCATTTACTCGCACTGGACCAGGATTCCTACCAATCACATTATTCTCCTGACCTCCATTATTCCCAATAATCTCGTTGGCAGCTGCAGCGGCGACAATAGCGCTTCTTTCCACTGTCTGTCTACCCGATAATAGTCCCGCTTCCTCAAGCGCCCTCCAGATTTCATCCACCCTGGGATCCTCCATAACTCCAGCTTGCGGGGCTACGCGACCTCGACCTTGACCTCTACCTCGACCTCGGCTGCTCATCTTACAGGTTCTCACAAATGCTCACCTGCTATAATTTCACGCAGAAATTAGAAACCTAGGCCAACTATACCAGTCTAAAGCCCTAGGCAGTGAATCACAACAACAATTCACTAAGCAGGTAGCCAATCACAAACAACACCCAATCACAACCAATAAAGTTCGTGCACTTACCTCAAGTTTTGACACACCTGCACCTCACATATTATTGTATAAAATCACTCAGCAACCGCAATCACACAGTCTGGGGTACGCATGGCACACAAGTCTCCCTAACTGGCTACCCCAAAGTCATCGCTCCTTATCATTCTAGGTTTCGATCAACTTGGACCGAGCTAATCTTGCTCTGATACCAAATCAATGGGGATGTCACGCCCCGAACCCCGACGGGCTTGCGACACCCCTCCGAAGGTCGTATCGAAAGCGACGTCTTAGGATGCGTCGCCGACCCAGACGAAACACGCGAAGGCGAACGTAAGCGGAAGCGGAAGCGGGAATTTAAATATCCCAAACAATAAATAATGAAGACAGGGTAGCACTTACATAAAATCAGTAAACCCATATCATTAGCTTGAGACCATAAAATTCATACATTAGGCTTCTAGGGTTAGTATCCACCTTCGTCATCAAAAAGGAATAGGTGGTCGGGTAGACTGACTAACTGCACAAAAAGGGCTCTACCAAAAAGGGCTTCCAGGCTCAGCACCTAAACGCCTCTACGGTACCCAATCTGAATCGGACCCGGAAGGCTCCGACTCCGTGTCCGAGTCGATCTCGATCGGCTCCTCCTCGTGCTCGGACACCATAGGTTCCTCCTCAGGTTCGGACTCGGGCTCTGGTTCTTCTAATTCTTCCTCGATCTCGGGCTCAGACTCCTCGAATTCCTCTTCAAGCTCGAGGTCTGCAGGGGCTACAGGTTCGGGTTCGGGCTCCGGTTCAGGGCTAGGGTTTACCGGGAAATCTCTGGGGTGCAGGACCTCACCATCAGGAGCAAGAACGGCGGAGGGTCCCACTCGCGTACCCATTAAACGGAACATCAAAATGCCGGAGCGGTCCATAGACTCCGTATAAATCCCGATAATAGTATGCCGGTATGTATTGGGCCGCAACTCGGTTTACCCACATCTATCCATACCACCGTGGTATGCTTAACATAGGCCTCTCCGTTCACTATGGGGTACTCCACCGCCGAGTGCTCAGTATGCCTCGGGATCCCAAAATGCTCAGGCGGATCACTCATGGTCGGGGTCGGGGGTCTGAAATGGTTTGCATTACAGCAATGAGAATAAATCTCAATAAGAAGACAACCTATACCCCACCAAGGCCAATGCGTACCCAGACGAGTCTAACATGCGATCTAACTACCGATATAACAAACTTGCCAATTTACACACTTACCTCACCCCGATTCACACGCCACCTCTGCATATTAGTTAAATCACATGAATATCATAATAACTCAAGAACACATTGTCATCATTCGGGTGCCATACACATGTACATTCACTCAATTCAATAACACTCATTTCGCATTCGTGGCCGAGTAACTTTCCACGACTCGCGTCAACACGCCTCGGGTCGCCCTCCGATCAATCCGGCTCCGTCCTCACTGGACATTTCACACTTTCTCACGACCCGCGTCAACATGCCTCGTCGCCCTCCGATCAATCCGGGCTCCGTCCCTCACTGGACATTTCACACTTTCTCACGACCCGCGTCAACACACCTTAGGTCAGTCCTCCGATCAATCCAGGCTACGTCCCTCACTGGACATTTCACACTTTCTCACGACCCGCGTCAACACGCCTCAGGTCAGCCCTCCGATCAATCCGGGCTCCGTCCCTCACTGGACATTTCGCATGCACATATACCACATCACAATTCGCTATTCTCACACGTCGTACAAATCCAATTCAAATCACAAACTCATCACACTAGTCCACCAATTCGACACTCAAGTCGGCCCAATCAAATGTCAATTTCACCCACAAATGCCACGACAATTCGATCATCGCACCCACATAAATCAGCCACTAAATATGCTACATAATCACCACAATTTAATCTACCAATTAACCACATTCACAAATTGGTCCTAATCCAAATTTAACCACTAAACCGGTACTAATTAGTCCTTAAACAAGTTTAGAAATACCCAAAATACTAAGTAGGGTTTAGGGAGTCGCTTACCTAAATTTGACATGGGAAAAATCGGTACGGGCCCAAAATGGCCTGGGTGAACAGTAACGGGCTCGGCACGGGCAAGGGCGCGACGGGCAAGGGGCTCGGCCACAGCTCGGCACACCCTCGACCATGGCCCGGGGCTCTCGGCCACGACCGGGCGAGCGGCCAGGCACGCGGGCAAGCATGCGGGCACAGGCACGGCGGAGACGGGCAGCGGCTGGGACGGCTCGGGTACGGTTGGGCAGCGGGCTAGGCGAGCTCGGCACGGCTGAACAACGGGCTAGGCGAGCTCGGGCACGGCCTGAGCAACGGCCAGGTGAGCTGGCTAGCCGGCTGGCTGGGCGACACGGCGGCGGCGACGAGCTACGGCGGCGAGCTTGGCCAGAATAAGGGGGGCGAAGCAGGGGCAGCCGCGTCGTCGCCGGAGCAGCAAGGGCGACGGCGGCTTGGGGGGAAAATCTGGGGTTGTGGTGGCGAGCCGAGGGGAGGGGCGACGGCGTTCGGGACAGCGGCGGGCGGTAGCAAGCTGAGCTGGGCTCGCGGCGGGGACGGGCGGGTGGCGGCGCAGACGGGACGACGCCGCTATTTGCGTACGGGTCAGGGCGAGCGGGGCCGGGCTAGGGACTGGTCGAGTAGGAAGTGGAAGCAGCGGTCGGGGGAGGAGGAAGAGAAGAAGAAGAAAGGAAGAGAAGAAAAGAAAGAAAAAGGAAGAGAGAGAGAGAGAGAGAGAGGGGGAAGGGGGTCTGACATGCAGGGGAGGGGACGTGAGGGAAAAGAGAGGGGGAGGGGACGCGACCGGGGGAAACGTGCGCGGGTCGGAGAGAGAGAGAGAGAGAGAGAGAGAGAGAGAGAGAGAGAGAGAGAGAGAGAGAAAGTCAAATTTTGTCCTCGAGTGCGATCTAACGGCCACAATTCGATCTCGCGAGCTTGATCCAACGGTTCTAAAAAATCCCAACTCAAAATAGAAAAAAGACCAACAGACACAAAAAAAAACACACTACGAGGGAGATCTACTAGTCCAAATCCGCACCCGATCCAAATTTCACTTTTCACTTATCCCGGGCAATATCTACGCTGGCCACAATAATATCGACACCGTCCAATTAAATTCGTCACGAAACTCCGAGAAATTCGACACCAAAGTTCGGGCTCTAAATAACGGCTAAATTCGATCGAGTGCGATTCTAGTGAAACCTCTAATTTAAAAATAACCCAAGAGTGATCAGTTCTGGGCGAGATTTTATTATAAGCGCACTGACGAAATACACATTTTATAAATCCCAAAAATAGGCCGAAATTCGGAATGTCACAACTCTTCCCCCCTTACAAAAATTTCGTCCTCGAAATTTACAATTCAACCTAACTATTCGAACAAATGGGGGTATTGGTGTCGCATCAACTCTTCGCTTTCCCATGTCGCACCTTCAGTTCCATGATGCTCCCAAATTACTTTGACCATCGGAATTGTCTTATTCCGCAATACTCGTTCCATTCTATCCTCGATTCTTACTGGCCTTTCCACGTACGACACTCTATCGTCCACGTCTATTTCTTCGTAATTCAGCACGTGGGTCAGGTCCGGTTCATACTTCCTTAGCATAGATACGTGAAATACATTTTGAACTTGGGATAAATTCGGTGGTAGCGCGAGACGATAGGCCAAGGCACCGATTCTCTCTAAGACTTCGAACGGACCCACGTACCTCGGACTCAACTTTCCTTTCTTGCCAAACCGTGACAATCCTCTCATCGGCGACACTTTGAGGAAAACGTGGTCCCCCACTTGAAATTCCAAAGGCCTACGTCTCCGGTTTGCATAATTCTTTTGGCGACTCTGAGCGGTCTTAAGCCTGTCTCGAATCACCTTGACTGTTTCGACTGACTGTTGAACCAACTCGGGACCCGTGATGCTCCTCTCACCAACTTCATCCCAACAAACCGGTGTTTTGCAAGCTCTGCCATACAGCGCCTCAAACGGTGCCATTCTGATACTCTACTGGTGGCTATTGTTGTAGGCAAATTCCACCAAATGCAACTGTTCCTCCCAACTACCTTTAAAATCCATTACGCATGCCCGCAACATATCTTCCAAAGTCTGAATTGTCCTTTCAGACTGGCCATCCGTTTGGGGGTGATAGGCCGTGCTAAACTGTAACTTCGTTCCTAATGCCGTATGAAGACTTTTCCAAAAAGCGGCAGTAAACTTAAAATCACGGTATAAAGTAATCGTTATCGGCATTCTGTGAAGACGGACTGTTTGTCGCACGTAAATCTCGGCATACCTTTCCAAGGCGAAGTCCTTTCGCACCGGCAGAAATGTGCTGACTTTGTCAACCGATCGACTACCACCCAAATTGAATCATGACCCCTCTGATTCCTTGGTAATCCCATTACAAAGTCCATCGTGATGTGTTCCTACTTCCACTCGGGGATTTCCAATGGCTGCAACATTCCACCCGGCTTGCAATGTTGTGCCTTCACTTGCTGACATGTTAAACACTTGGCCACGTGCTTGGTTACATCTACTTTCATGCCGTTCCACCAATAATGTTGTCGCAAGTTCTGATACATTTTTGTACTACCCGGGTGAATACTATAATTACTATGGTGTGCTTCAGACAAAATCTCCTCCTTAAGTTCTGCATCATTGGGCACACACAACCGTCCGCAGAACTTTAGAATCCCATCCTCGGATACCTGCAAGTCCGATTTCCTTTTTGTGACATCCATACCCATAATCTTCTGAATCTCCGGGTCTGTCGATTGTAAAACCTTAATCTTAGTCTGGATTTCAGGTTCAATCCTCAATGCTGCAAGTAGGCTCGAGACATGACTCACTTCAAACTTAAATTCCGAATCCCGAACTCCCTCCAACAGAGTCCATTCCTTGACCATCATATGCGCGATGCTCGATTTCCGGCTCAGTGCATCCGCCACTTTATTAGCTTTTCCAGGGTGATACAGAATATCGCAGTCATAGTCCTTAAGGAGTTCCATCCAACGACGCTGTGTCATGTTCAATTCCTTTTGGGAGAACAGGTACCTTAAACTTTGATGATTTGTATAAATTTGAAATTTCTCCCTACACAAGTAGTGTCTCCAAATCTTAAGAGCGAAGATAATCGCGGTCAATTCCAAGTCGTGAGTCGGATAATTCAGCTTATGCGGTCTCAATTGTCGCAATGCGCATGTCACCACTCTTCCGTGTTGCATTAGCACGCATCCTAGTCCTCTCAGCAACGTATCACTGAAGATTTCATATCCTCCGAGACCTGACGATATTGTCAACACTGGTGCGGTCGTCAACCTCTGTTTTAACTCTTGGAAGCTCCTTTCGCACTTATCCGTCCATTCAAACCTCGTCTCCTTCTTTAATAATTGCGTCAATGGTGTCGCTAATGTCGAAAACCTCTCCATGAAGCGTCAGTAATACCCTGCTAGGCCCAAGAAGCTCCGAACCTCGGTTACTGTTGTTGGCCTCGGCCAATTCGTGATGGCTTCAATCTTTGTCGGGTCCACCGCAATTCCTTCCCCAGATATCACATGTCCTAAGAACGCCACTCGATGGAGCCAGAATTTGCACTTGTTAAACTTAGCGTAGAGTGCATGTTCCCTTAAAGTCCGTAGAACTCTTTACAAGTGTAACTCGTGCTTGACGGAACTCTTCGAATATACCAGGATATCGTTTATGAACACGATTACAAACTGGTCCAAAAGTTCCTTGAATACTCTATTCATCAAATCCATAAAGGCTGCAGGGGCGTTAGTCAATCCAAACGGCATTACTCTAAACTCGTAGTGCCCATACCTCGTCCTAAATGCCGACTTCGGCACGTCCTCCTTCTTTATCCTCAATTGGTGATAACTAGTCCTCAAATCGATCTTAGAAAACACTGACGCCCCTTGTAACTGATCAAACATGTCATCAATCCTTGGCAACGGGTACTTATTCTTAATGGTCACCTGAGTCAGTTGTCTGTAGTCAATGCATAACCTCAATGATCCATCCTTTCTCCTCACGAATAATACTGGCGCTTCCCATGGAGACGCACTTGGGCGAATGAAGCCTTTATCCAATAACTCTTGCATTTGGACCTTCAATTCCTTCAATTCCGACAGTGACATCCTATAAGGTGCTTTCGAGATCGGTTCCGTCCCTGGGGCTAACTCAATCACGAACTCCACTTCTCTATCAAGTGGCAGTCCCGGCAATTCCTGGGGAAAGACATAGGGGAAATTGCACACCACAGCTATGTCTTCTAGCCTTGGCTCTCCCAGTCGTTGAGTCAACTACGGACGCCAGAAATCCTTGGCACCCTTCGTCTAGCAGCTTTGTTACCTCGAGCGACGAAATCCAAGGGATCGAGGTTCCTCCTCGGTTTCCCACAAACTCGAATCTAGGATGTCTAACCGGATTGAATTGGATCACCCTGTTACTACAGTCCATTTTGGCTTTCTGTTTAACTAACCAGTCCATACCAACAATCACGTCAAAGTCAAACATAGTTAAAACCGCCAAATCTATCATTCCTTCCCTATCACCAATCACTATCTTACAATCAGGGCATCCAAACGCAATCAACACTTTATCATTCAACGGTGTAGTCACACACAGCATAACTTCAAGCGGTTTCGGCTCAATTCCAGACAATCTAACGAACTGCTCAGATATAAACGAATGCGACGCCCCCGGATCAAATAAAGCATATGCAGCATGATCACAGAGAGAGACCATACCTGTGACCATGCCAGGCGCGTCCTCAGCTTCCCTTCTCGCCATTGCATACACTCGTTCTTGGGCCGGCGGCCTATTCCGATTGGCCGGCTGGATAGCTCTAAATTGATTTCCATTTCGGGGCGGCGGTGGCAGTAGTGCAGGCGACCTAGCCTGCCTATTGTTGGGGCAGTCCTTCATCTGATGGCCCCTTCCGCCACATCTGAAACACGATCCGCCCCTATTTGGGCAAGGTCTATTTCCATGTCTCCCCCCGCATAACCTACACAGGGCGTGCTGAAAGCGGTTCGGCTTCCCAATATTTCTTTGGACTGGAGGGACAAAATGATTATTCCCCGTCATAAGTCTTTTCTCGAAACGACGGTTGTCCCAAGTCGGGGCTTGCAACGATCCAGAGACGGCAGCCCTCTCCATCATATCACGCTCAATTGCCTGAGCTCAGTCATATATCTCGTGGTAACCCCTCAAGTTTAACGATATCATTTGACTGTGGAGGTCCGGTTTCAACCCATCCCGGAACCTCTTGGCCTTGTCCACCGGGTCCTCTACCATTCCGGGGGCAAACTTGGACAGCCTTGCGAACTCAGCCTCATACTGGTCCACCGACATCTGACCCTGGCGAAGTCTCATAAATTCTGCCAGTTTCTGCTCTCGGGCGCTTTCCGAGAAGTACTTGCCATTGAAGGTCTCGGTAAAAACAGCCCAATTCGGGGCAGTACCAGCGGGGAACACTTGACCTCTGGTGGCTCTCTACCAATCACTTACATTTTCCTGAAGCTGGTAGACTGCTAGGGTTACTTTCTCCTCTTCAGTGCATCCCAGCACCTCCAAAGCTTTCTCTAGCTTTTCTACCCATCTTGGTATAGCCTCAGAATCGCCTCTCCCATCAAACTTCGGGGGTTTCAACCCCAGAAACTATTCGACTAGCTTGGACATTGGCCTGATCGCATTTACTCGCACTGGACCAGGATTCCTACCAATCACATTATTCTCCTGACCTCCATTATTCCCAATAATCTCGCTGGCAGCTGCAGCGGCGACAGTAGCGCTTCTTTCCACTGTCTGTCTACCCGATAATAGTCCCGCTTCCTCAAGCGCCCTCCAGATTTCATCCACCCTGGGATCCTCCATAACTCCAGCTTGCGGGGCTACGCGACCTCGACCTTGACCTCTACCTCGACCTCGGCTGCTCATCTTACAGGTTCTCACAAATGCTCACACTGCTATAATTTCACGCAGAAATTAGAAACCTAGGCCAACTATACCAGTCTAAAGCCCTAGGCAGTGAATCACAACAACAATTCACTAAGCAGGTAGCCAATCACAAACAACACCCAATCACAACCAATAAAGTTCGTGCACTTACCTCAAGTTTTGACACACCTGCACCTCACATATTATTGTATAAAATCACTCAGCAACCGCAATCACACAGTCTGGGGTACGCATGGCACACAAGTCTCCCTAACTGGCTACCCCAAAGTCATCGCTCCTTATTATTCTAGGTTTCGATCAACTTGGACCGAGCAAATCAATGGGGATGTCACGCCCCGAACCCTGACGGGCTCGCGACACCCCTCCGAAGGTCGTATCGAAAGCGACGTCTTAGGATGCGTCGCCGACCCAGACGAAACACGCGAAGGCGAACGTAAGCGGAAGCGGAAGCGGGAATTTAAATATCCCAAACAATAAATAATGAAGACAGGGTAGCACTTACATAAAATCAGTAAACCCATATCATTAGCTTGAGACCATAAAATTCATACATTAGGCTTCTAGGGTTAGTATCCACCTTCGTCATCAAAAAGGAATAGGTGGTCGGGTAGACTGACTAACTGCACAAAAAGGGCTCTACCAAAAAGGGCTTCCAGGCTCAGCACCTAAACGCCTCTACGGTACCCAATCTGAATCGGACCCGGAAGGCTCCGACTCCGTGTCCGAGTCGATCTCGATCGGCTCCTCCTCGTGCTCGGACACCATAGGTTCCTCCTCAGGTTCGGACTCGGGCTCTGGTTCTTCTAATTCTTCCTCGATCTCGGGCTCAGACTCCTCGAATTCCTCTTCAAGCTCGAGGTCTGCAGGGGCTACAGGTTCGGGTTCGGGCTCCGGTTCAGGGCTAGGGTTTACCGGGAAATCTCTGGGGTGCAGGACCTCACCATCAGGAGCAAGAACGGCGGAGGGGTCCCACTCGCGTACCCCATTAAACGGAACATCAAAATGCCGGAGCGGTCCATAGACTCCGTATAAATCCCGATAATAGTATGCCCGGTATGTATTGGGCTGCAACTCCGGTTTACCCACATCTATCCATACCACCGTGGTATGCTTAACATAGGCCTCTCCGTTCACTATGGGGTACTCCACCGCCGAGTGCTCAGTATGCCTCGGGATCCCAAAACGCTCAGGCGGATCACTCATGGTCGGGGTCGGGGGTCTGAAATGGTTTGCATTACAGCAATGAGAATAAATCTCAATAAGAAGACAACCTATACCCCACCAAGGCCAATGCGTACCCAGACGAGTCTAACATGCGATCTAACTACCGATATAACAAACTTGCCAATTTACACACTTACCTCACCCCGATTCACACGCCACCTCTGCATATTAGTTAAATCACATGAATATCATAATAACTCAAGAACACATTGTCATCATTCGGGTGCCATACACATGTACATTCACTCAATTCAATAACACTCATTTCGCATTCGTGGCCGAGTAACTTTCCACGACTCGCGTCAACACGCCTCAGGTCAGCCCTCCGATCAATCCGGGCTCCGTCCCTCACTGGACATTTCACACTTTCTCACGACCCGCGTCAACATGCCTCAGGTCAGCCCTCCGATCAATCCGGGCTCCGTCCCTCACTGGACATTTCACACTTTCTCACGACCCGCGTCAACACACCTTAGGTCAGTCCTCCGATCAATCCAGGCTACGTCCCTCACTGGACATTTCACACTTTCTCACGACCCGCGTCAACACGCCTCAGGTCAGCCCTCCGATCAATCCGGGCTCCGTCCCTCACTGGACATTTCGCATGCACATATACCACATCACAATTCGCTATTCTCACACGTCGTACAAATCCAATTCAAATCACAAACTCATCACACTAGTCCACCAATTCGACACTCAAGTCGGCCCAATCAAATGTCAATTTCACCCACAAATGCCACGACAATTCGATCATCGCACCCACATAAATCAGCCACTAAATATGCTACATAATCACCACAATTTAATCTACCAATTAACCACATTCACAAATTGGTCCTAATCCAAATTTAACCACTAAACCGGTACTAATTAGTCCTTAAACAAGTTTAGAAATACCCAAAATACTAAGTAGGGTTTAGGGAGTCGCTTACCTAAATTTGACATGGGAAAAATCGGTACGGGCCCAAAATGGCCTGGGTGAACAGTAACGGGCTCGGCACGGGCAAGGGCGCGACGGGCAAGGGGCTCGGCCACGGCTCGGCACACTCTCGACCACGGGCCGGGGCTCTCGGCCACGACCGGGCGAGCGGCCAGGCACGCGGGCAAGCATGCGGGCACAGGCACGGCGGAGACGGGCAGCGGCTGGGACGGCTCGGGTACGGTTGGGCAGCGGGCTAGGCGAGCTCGGCACGGCTGAACAACGGGCTAGGCGAGCTCGGGCACGGCCTGAGCAACGGCCAGGTGAGCTGGCTAGCCGGCTGGCTGGGCGACACGTCGGCGGCGACGAGCTACGGCGGCGAGCTTGGCTAGAATAAGGGGGGCGAAGCAGGGGTAGCCGCGTCGTCGCCGGAGCAGTAGGGGCGATGGCGGCTTGGGGGGAAAATCTGGGGTTGTGGTGGCGAGCCGAGGGGAGGGGCGACGGCGTTCGGGACGGTGGCGGGCGGTGGCGAGCTGAGCTGGGCTCGCGGCGGGGACGGGCGGGTGGCGGCGCAGGACGGACGACGCTGCGGCAGTCGGGCGCGGCGAGCGGCTGGGCTAGGGACTGGTCGAGTAGGAAGTGGAAGCAGCGGTCGGGGGAGGAGGAAGAGAAGAAGAAGAAAGGAAGAGAAGAAAAGAAAGAAAAAGGAAGAGAGAGAGAGAGAGAGAGAGAGAGAGAGTTTGCATGGGGAAGGGGGTCTGACATGCAGGGGGAGGGGACGTGAGGGAAAAGAGAGGGGGAGGGGACGCAATCGGGGGAAACGTGCGCGGGTCGGAGAGAGAGAGAGAGAGAGAGAGAGAGAGAGAGAGAGAGAGAGAGAGAGAAGTCAAATTTTGTCATCGAGTGCGATCCAACGGCCACAATTCGATCTCGCGAGCTTGATCCAACGGTTCTAAAAAAATCCCAATTCAAAATAAAGAAAAGACCAATAGACACCAAATAAAATACACTACGAGGGAGGTCTACTAGTCCAAATCCGCACCCGGTCCAAATTTCACTTTTCACTTATCCCGGACAATATCGACGCTGGCCACAATAATATCGAGACCGTCCAATTAAATTCGTCACGAAACTCCGAGAAATTCGACACCAAAGTTCGAGCTCTAAATAACGGCCAAATTCGATCGAGTGCAATTCTAGCGAAACCTCTAATTTAAAAATAACCAAAGAGTGATTAGTTCTGGGCAGATTTTATTATAAGCACACTGACGAAATACTCGTTTTATAAATCCCAAAAATGGGCCGAAATTCGGAATGTCACAGAAATGATCTCATGAACGTATACTATTAGTTACACTAATTATTTAAAAATTGTAATGCATTTAACCCGATTGGAAATTTGTTTTGATTTAATGTTGAGCGTATTTGGAATTCTTTTGGAACTACCTATCAGTTTTCGTATAAATTATACAAAGATGTCTATGAATTGCCACCTATCCATCATCACAAGATAGAAATTTACCTGTTCGTCTTTTGTTGCCATTCTTTTCATGGTCGCTAGCTTCTTAGCATCAAAGTGGAAAGATTTATATATGAATTGTTGTTCCGCATATAATGTTGTCATGTTTGATACATCACTTAAGTGAACAATGTCCTTGTAAAGACCGGTGATTTGAGGAGGCACCCTTTATTTTAGGATAGTTTTATCATGAGCAGGAACGGGGATAAAGGCTTGCCTCTTGTTATTTGAGCCGATGTATTCGTAAAATCATTTGGCTTGCCTCTCCTCTTGCTATTTCAGCCCATGCGATCATAAAATCATGTATTTCCCCGTCCCTGATCAGGGACTTTGTTCACATAAGTGATGTATCAAACATGACGGCTATGAGGAACTACAATTTGTATAAGACGAAAGGGTAAAATTCTGTCTTGTGATAATGGATAGGTGGCAATTCATAGACATCTTTGTATAATTTCCAATCAAAACAAATTTCCAATCGGGTTAAATGCATTACAATTTTTAAATAATGAGTGTAAGTAATAGTATACATTCATGAGATCATTTCTTCCCTAAATGTAGTTTTCATTGACCAATTTGTGTAGAATACCGCGCCCTTCTTAAATCCCAGTAAATATGATATGGACCACTAGTATGCACATTCTTACAATTTGATTGATTTAAACTGTATTCATTAAGATATATATATATATATATGTATATATATTTGATTGATTTAAACTGTATTCATTAAGATATATATATGTATATATATATACATATATATATCATTAGTAACTTTAAAAGGTTGTATAAATTCTATAAAAGGAGTTCCTAAAATGACATTCTGTTTAATATTCTTAACAAGAAGGAATGAAGTTTTATAAGAAGTATTATCTTTTACTATTACAGCTTTTGGAATCTTATAATTAATATGTAATTTACTTCCTGATGCTGATTTGAGTGATTGGATTGTTTTCTCAAAATATTTGGTCAATATAAAACCTTTTCTAATACAGTTGAGATCTGCTCCTGTATCAAATAGTGCTGTTGTTTTTAAAATGAACTCATTATTGATTCTTATAGTGATGTTTATAAACCACTTTCTGGTGGTTATTTCTGAAAGCATGAGCAAGAAGTTTGGATCAGAGGGGTTAGGATTAGAATTGAATTGAGATTATGAAGATTCTTCAATTTTCTCTTTTCCTCTCATAAAATTGGATTTTATCTCTAGAATTTCCTTTTGCATCTCAATTTTGGTAAACTTGAGATTCTGAATCTCTTGCTTTTGGTGGTTGATCTCTTAATTAAGATCGTTTATGGAAATAGGTCGAGAAACAATTTTCTTTCCTCTATTAAGTATGGTAGAAAGATTATAAGGGGCATCAAAATGCTGTTTGGAGGTCATAGAAGATTGGAGATCACTGAGATATTTAATTCTATCTTCAGGGTTAGTGATTTGATCAACTATTTGCAAAAGAACTTCTTCTTCCTCATTTAGATTTAATTTGTTAAGTTGTTTACTTAATTTGCAATATTTGGAAGTATGTCATTTCTTTCCACAATTGTAGCATTCAATGCTTGAAGGGTTTTTTGAAGGATTTATTCTTGTCATAACCTTTTCTAATGTTCTGTTTATCTCTCTTTTTATTAAATTTTCTTCTAGTCCTTTTAGCTTCATGTTCTGGAGGACATTTACCTGAACATTTGGATTTTGAGGATTTTGACATTTTAAAGGAGGGGTCATATTGGGCACAAAAATCTCCTAATCCTTTGTTAGAGTTCTTCTATTCCTTTTTGACTTGTTTTTGTAACCGTATATTGGTACACAGTTATGTTCCTATTTTATAAACATAGGAGGTTAATTCACCATAAGAAAGGAGGTTATATGGGATTTGTTCTCAATATTCTTCTCTTATCTTATTACGAACTTGTTCTCCTATCAATTTTGGTAGACCAGCAAGAAACTTTTCTTTCCAAAAAGGTTTATTATAATCTGGTCTAAGTAAAACTCTTTGTAAGAAGATTTCTTTATATTCTCTCAATTCTCCTAGAGTCTTGCATTTCATATTAGATGAGAGGTCTAAATTCTTATCACAAATATGAAATGAGTCTCCTAAGAAATGCTGGGATATGGAATATATCAAGGTATTGACAGCATCTTGGATGGGTTGATCTTCCTCATCAACAATTCTTTGACCATAATCATCTAACTTATAAGTATTAAAAATCTATTTTCTTTGCTCGTCAGTAAGATAATTATCCCACCATCCTTTTAACTGGCCAGTAAATCTTGCTATTATAAGATAAGCAACGGAATGGTCTATGGTATCAAGGACGGTTTTATAGGTATTTGCAAGTATGACCATTTGGCTCAGTATGTTCAAAAGATTATGTTCAGAGACTCCATCTATGTTCCATTCATAAATCGATCCTGAGGAATATTTATTTTGGATTTTAGAAGATGATTCTTCTAAAACTACATTGGGCGCTGTGTTTATGGAGAAATATAATTTTTGTGGGTCTTTCCACGTAATTCTATTAATTTTAGGGATGGATTCATTTTCATATTTGTCACGCCCCGAACCTCAACGGGCTCGCGACACCCCTACGACGGTCGTAACAAACGCGACGTCCCAGGACGCGTCGCCGACCCAAACGAGACACCCACATGTATACGCAAGCGGAAGCGAAATATAACAACCTAGACAATAGACAATGCCGAAGGGATAGCAATAGCACAAAACAATAATTTCATAACAATGGAAAACAGTCACTTACAACATTCGGCCAGACAATCAAGTATTAGGCTCCTAGGGTTAACATCCGCCATTATCATAAAAAAGGGACAGGTGGTAGGGTAGGCTGACTAGCTGCACAAAAAGGGCTCTACCAAAAAGCTTCTAAACCCAGCACCCAAACACTCCTACGGTGTCTAATCTGAATCAGACCCTAAAGACTTCGACTCCGTATTAGAGTTGATCTCGATCGGCTCTTCCTCGTTACCCGGCTCCTCCTCGGGCTTGGACTCTATGGGCTCTGGCATCGGCTCGGGCTCTTCTTCAAGTTCGGACTCCTCAAATTCCTCTTCGAGCTCGAGATCCGCAGGCGCTATAGGTTCTGGTACGGGCTCGGGTTCGGGACCAGGGTTCTCCGGGGGATCTTTGGCGTCCAGAATCTCACCATCAGGAGCATACACGTCCCCGGGCTCTCAATCCACGGCATTCTCGTTGCCGTGCTGCTGTCCCTCAAAACCCCGGATTGGGCCAACTAGCTCCAACCCATCACGATAAAACCAGGCCAGGTAAGTGTGACGCTGTAAGTCCTCTAAGCCCACATCTACCCAGACTGTAGTGAGGTGCCTAGTGTAAGTCTGATTTGAACCTACTGGATACTCGGTTTCCTCATGCACTGTATGCATAGGGATCCCAAAACGCCGAGGTGGCGGCATGATCAAGGTCGGGGTCGAGGATCTGAAATGATTTGTATTACAGCAATGAGAATAAATCTCAATAAGCAGACAACCTAAACCCCACCTAGGCCAATATGTACCCAGACGAGTCCCAACATGCAATCTAGCAATCGACATAATAGAATTCTCATGCACACTTACCTCGCCTCAAATCACATGCCAACTCCGCGCATTAGTCGAATCACAATAATGCAATAATAGCTCAACGACATAACATAAACACTCGAGCGCCATAACCACGTACATTCACCCAATTCAACCAAACACATTTCGCATGCGTGTCCAACCAACTAACCACGACCTGCGGCCACACGCCTCAGGTCCAGCCCTCCGATCATTCCGGGCTCAGTCTCGTGTAACCACGCCTCAGGTTGGCAGCCGTCCAATCAATCCGGGCTCAGTCCCGCGTAACCACGCCTCAGGACATTTCTCTCGACCCGCGTAACCATGCCTCAGGTCATTTCTTGCCTTTCTAGCCACACCCGCGTAACTACGCCTCAGGTTGGTAGCCCTCCGATCAATCCAGGCTCAGTCCCGCGTAACCACACCTCAGGACATTTCGCATGCACATACGCCACAACATAATTCGCCCATACCAATCTAACATGTCATACTATTCAAATTCAAGTCATGCTCACCACATTAGCCCACTAACCCGACTTTCAAGTCGGCCACGTTCAAATACCAATTTCACCCACAAACGCCACTACAACTCAGTCATTGAACCCATCTCGATCGATCGCTAATTTAGCCACAAAATCACCACCACAATAATCTATAAACCAAACACATTCAATTAACTAATCCCTACCTAACTTAGTCACTAAACCAACACTAATCACCCCTAAACAAGTCTAATAATACCCAAAGTACTAAGTAGGGTTTAGGGAGTCACTTACCTAGGTTTTGGCCCAAGGAAAACCGGCAAGGGGGCCAAATGGCCGGTCGGGGCAACGGCGGGCTCGGCGCGGGCGAGGGCACAGCGGGCAAGCGGCTCGGCCACGGCTCAGCACAGCCCTCGGTCACTGCTCGGCACAGCCCTCGGCCAAGGCCCGGGACTCTCGGCGACGACCGGGCGAACGGCTGGGCGCGGGCAGGGGCAACGGCCAGGCGAGCAGGAGAACGGCCGGCGAGTTGGGCTGGCGGTTGGCGATGGCGACGGGCGAATGGTCGGGCAACTCGGCCGCGGCAGGGGAACTCAGTTAAGGACTGAGACAGGGGAGGGGCAGCACGGCGGCGGTGACGGGCAGCCGGGGCGGCGATGGGCGAGAGGGGGAGCTGGGGTGGTGGTGGCGAGCCAGTGAGAGTGGCGGTGGCCAGTAGCGACGGCGGCGACTAGCTGGCGAGGCGGAGCAGGCGGCGGTCGGGGGCGCACGGTGGCGTCGCAGGTGGCTGGGCGAGGCAGGATGGGCCGGCTGGCCGCTCGGTAGCGCCGGGCCACGGCGGTCACGGCGGCGAGCTTGCTGCTTGCGAGCGAAGGGGAGGGGAAGGAAGGAGAAGGGCAGTCGGTCCGGGGGTAAACGGCTGGACGAACGGCGGCCCTGGCGGCTGGGCGTGCGGCGGCGCAAGGCGGACGGCCGGCGAGTAGCGGCTGGGTGAGCAGCGGTCGGGCGGAAGGGGCAGCGGCGAAGGGGGGGAAAGGAGGAAGAAGAAGAAAAGAAGAAAGAAGAAGAAGAAGAAGAAGAAGAAAAGAAAAAAGGAGAGAGAGAGAGAGAGAGAGAGAGAGAGAGAGAGAGAGAGAGAGAGAGAGAGGTCTGCATGGCAGGGGGGAGGGGACGTGCGTAGCTGGGGGGGAGAGGGGACGCACGCGTAGGGGGTGCGCATCAGAGGAGAGAGAGAGAGAGAGAGAGAGAGAGAGAGAGAGAGAGAGAGAGAGAGAGAGAGAGAGAGAGAGAGAGAGAGAGTCAACTCAATCGAGTGCGATCCAACGGCCCACGTTCAAACTCGAAGTCGATTCGACGGTCCACGAAAAACCCTAATTTATAAATTAGGAAAAAGCCAAAAACACTAACTAAAATACACTAAGAGGGAGGTCTACTAGTCAAAATCCGCACTCGGTCCAAATTTCACTTTTCACTAATTCCGGGCAATATTGACGCTGGCCACAATAATATCGACATCGTTCAATTAAATTCGTCACGAAACTCCGAGAAATTCGACACCAAAGTTCGGGCTCTAAATAACGGCCAAATTCGATCGAGTGCGATTTTAGCGAAATCTCAAATTTAAAAATAACCCGAGAGTGATCAGTTCTGGGCGAGATTTAACTATAAGCACACCGACGAAATACACGTTTTATAAATCTCAAGAATGGGTCGAAATTCGGAATGTCACAATATTCATCCAGAACATTGAGTTGGTCTGGGGTATCTTTTACTATATCTCCCCCTTGGCTCTGATACCTTAACTTACATCTATATCCATCAAGTGAGCCTTACGTGAATATTTGGTCACTGAAAATGGTATTTATTTATTTTGGATAACAGGTAATGAGCAGCTACACTAGATTCGTAGCACTCGCAACCTTTGTTTGGCGGGCTCGAAGCATGGCCCTCAAGATGAAACTTCACCAACTATCAATGCTTGTGTTAGCAGTCAATTTCAGGTCTACGCTAAGAACTCCATTGCTCGACGGATACTTTGGGAACGCCGTGGCCGTGCCTAGCTGTCTCTACACCATGTGAGAGTTGATCGAGTAGCCAATCTCTGCTTTTATAGGAAGGATAAATCAGGTGATCCAAAGTGTGACTAACAACTACGTATGGTCGAGGATCGACAATTTAGACATGTATCGATAAGGGACTCCTTTTGAGCACACTAGTAATAAGTTTATGGGTGAAGCTTGAGTATGAGTACACAGACTTTGGTTAGGGAGAGCAGACGTTTGGGACCAGTGACCTTTCGAGGAAACGTGCTTGTTTATGAGAGGGAAGGGCATTGCGGTGGTGTTGGGTTTGCCATTTTCAGCCATCAATAACTTCGAGAAGCTTGTTTGTGATTTGGATGCTCAATACACTAATATTTATATTCAAAAACTACTTTCCAAAATGTGACCAACTATAAGAGAACCATCTTATTCAACACCCGGATGAAATTGCTCACCTCACTTAATGAATAAATTTTAAGAGTTAGTCTTGAATACCGAGGATAATCAGTTGGAATTCTGAGTATATATTATGGGGAAAAGTGCCAAAAAAGTCCTAAACCTTTTACATTAGTGCCAATTTAGTCCTAAACCTTTTTTTGGTGCTAATTCAGTTCTAAACCTTTTGCATTGGTGCCAATTTAGTCATAAACCTTTTTTCGGTGCCAATTCAATCCTAAACCTTTTGCATTGGTGCCAATTCAGTCCTAAACCTTTTTGTCTGTGTGCCAGTTCAGTCCTTCCGGTCAATTTTTGTCACGCCCCGAACCCCAACGGGCTCGCGACACCCCTTCCACGGTCGTATTGAACGCGACGTCCCAGGACGCGTCGCCGACCCAAATGAACTACGCAAGCGGAAGCAAAATAAAACAACCCAGACAACTAACAAGATGACAAAAGGATAGCACGAAACAATAATTTCATAAAGCAGTCATTAATACAAAACAGTAATCCAGGCTACCAATTTAAAAACCACAATTTTCAAAAGGGGGCGGTGGTTTACAAGCCTATCTCCTCTACAAAAATATACTCAAAAGACAGGGTAAATTGATCTATCCTTCAATCCCTGTAGTACTCTGGCGGCATCTTCAAGTCGATCACGGTCGCGGATCTGAAAGTGGTTATATAATAACCGTGAGAACGAGTCTCAATAAGCAACCCCCTATACCCCACGTAGGCCAATGCGTACCCAGACAAGTCGTACATGCAATCTACCCCATAATATATAAAATTCGCATCATTGTACTTACCTCGTCATCAAGCCCATGCCAACTCTACACGTTAGTCACAACGTGATAATACAATAATAGTAATTAAATAGCACATCACAACCGCTCAAACACCAACCACACTTGCACTCAATCAATCCAACTAATTCAACCAGCCAATTCAATCACACGCTCAACCAGCCAATTCAATCACTCAATTCGCATGCGTGGCCGAACATCTTTCTCACGACCCGCGCCACTGCGCCTCAGGTCCATTCTCACTGCCCGCGCCACTGCGCCTCAGGCCCACTTTGGCACACCGGCCATTCATGCTTTCACACGGACCGCCGTCAACACGTCCCAAGTCCGTAGCCCTCCGATCAATCCGGGCTCAATTTCCAATGACCGACGTAAATACGTCCCGGTCCAACACACCTCTAACGGGCCACCGTCAACACGTCTCAAGCCCGCATCCATTTGGCACGCCGGCCATTCATGCCTTCACACGGACCGCCGTCAACACGTCCCAAGTCCGTAGCCCTCCGATCAATCCGGGCTTATAATCGACAGGCATGCACACGCCATTCAATTCAATCAATTTCACGCCAATTGCATTAAACCATCCATATTCACAACTCACCACGTCAATCCACAAACCCGACGTTCAAGTCGGCCACGTACGATCACCCAAATCATGCACATCATTTTATCCAATCCAATTAGCACAATCATATCATAATATAATTAAATTAAATCACGTTCTAACCGTTCTAAACCCGAGACAAGTCATAACATACCCAAAGTACTAGATAGGGTTTAGGAAGTCACTTACTTCAATTTGGCTCGGGAAAAACCCGCACGGGCTCAAAACGGGCCGGATGAACAGTGCCGAATGAACAAGAACGGGCCTTGATGAACAAGTGTTCGGAATGAACAAGAATGGGCCTCGGATGAACAAAGGTTCGAATGAACAAAGAATGGGCCTCGGATGAACAAGACTCGGAATGAACAAAGAACTGGGCCCGGATGAACAGTACCCCCGGAATGAACAGTGACGCCCCTCCCCCGGCTGAACCGAACGAGCAAGGGCGCGGGCTCGGCCACGGCTCGGGGCACTCTCGGGCTGGCTGGGCAGGGTCGCCGGGGCTAGGTGGTGGTAGACTGGGGCAGCGGCGGCCGGTACGGCGGCATGTTGAGTTTCTGGTCTGAGTCGAAAGGCGGCGCGGGGAGAGCCCAAAACGGGGAGGCGTCGGGGAGGAAGAAAAACAGAGGAAGAAAGGTGGTGGCGGCCAGGGGGAAGCAAGTAGGGTCGGCGGAGGTGGGCGAGGGGAGAGACCGGGTGGCGGGAGGTCAGCGGCCGCGGCCGGAACGACGGCACGCGGCGGCGGCGGCCGGGAGCCGAAACCGGGGAAGGCGTCGGGGAAGAGAGAAACAGGGGGAGAGGAAGTCGCGCGGCGGCCGGAGGTGGCACGGCGGCGTCTCGGGTGGCCGGGCGACGGAGGACAGGCCGGCGGACGGCTGGGCAACGCCGGACCACGGCGGACGCAGCGGCAAGCTGCTGCTCGCGTGCAGCGTGGACAGGGCCGGCGACAGGCGGACAAGGCCGACGAGCGGCGGTCGCGGGCGACGAGCGGCGGCCTGGCTCGGTCGGCGACGGCGGCTAGACGGCAATGCGGACGGCAGACGGGGCGGGGCGAGCTCGGTCGGCGTCGGCTGGTGCGAGCGAAGCAAAAACGATCGAGCGACGAAGGAGGAGGAAGAAGAAGAAGAAAGAAGGAAGAAGAAAAAGAAAAAGGAAGAGAGAGAAGGAGAAGGGATGGGTCTGACAGGGGGGCAAACGTGCGCAAGGGGAAAAGGTGACCGGGGAGAGAGAGAGAGAGAGAGAGAGAGAGAAAAACAATAAAAAAAATTAACTTCAATCAAATATTAAATGCGATCCTATGACCCAAATTCAAAATCGAAAGCGATCTACCGGTCCAAAATAAGCCTCGCATATAAAAAGGGACAAAGGCCGAATTAATTAAATCAAACTATATCGAGGGAGGTCTACTAGTCCAAATTCGTACCCGGTCAAAAACTCCCCTTTTTCCATTATTCGTGACAATCTCAACGCTGGCTACGATAATATTGACACCGACCAATTTATTTCGTCCTGAAACTCCCGAAAATCGACTGTCAAGTTCGGGGTCTAAATAACGGTCAAATTCGATCGAGCGCGATTCTAGCGAAATCTCAATTTTAAAACAATAACCGAGAGTGATCAGTTCCCGGGCGAGATTTTACTATAAGCACACTGACGAATTACACGTTTTATAAATCCCAACTATGGCCCGAAATTCGGAATGTCACAATTTTGGCCTGATTTTGCTGACGTGGATGTCGGCCAGTCACCGGCGCTGACGTGGACAACTTTTAATAATATTTTAATATTTTTTGAATTTTTATTTATTCTTTTCTTTTCTTTTTTTTTTTTCCCTCCCTCCAGCCGGTCGCTGGACTGGCGACCGGCTGGAGGCTAGAGGCCAGCGAGGTCCGGCGACCGGCAAGAGGCCTCGCCAACCACTGGCTAGGCTCGCCCTCGCCAGCGACGGCGAAGGCGGGCCTCGCCATGGCTGGGCGAGGCTGGACCTCGCAAAATCTGGCAAGGTCGTGCCTCGCCCAGCCGCCGGCGAGGTCGACCTTGCCGGCCACTGGCGAGGCTCACCCTCGCCAGCGACGGCGAAGGCGAGCCTCGCCGGATCCGGCGAGGTCGTGCCTCACCTAGCCACCGGCGAGGCACGACCTCGCCGGATCTGGCGAGGACCTCGCCGTCTCTGGTCTCTAGCTGGTCGATGGTCTGGCGAAGGGCTAAAGGAAGAGGGAGGGGAGGGAAAAAAAAAGAAAAAAGAAAAAATAAATAAAAATTCGAAAAAAATATTAAAATATTATTACAAGTTGTCAACGTCAGCGCCGGTGATCGGCCGCCGGCCGGCCGGTGTCCACGTCGGCAAAATCTGGCTAAAATTGGCCGGAAGGACTGAATTGGCACAAAGACAAAAAAGGTTTAGGACTGAATTGGCACCAATACAAAATGTTTAGGACTGAATTAGCACAAAAAAAAAGTTTAGGACTAAATTGGCACCAATGCAAAAGGTTTAGGACTGAATTGGTACCAAAAAAAGGTTTAGGACTAAATTGGCACTAATGCAAAAGGTTTAGGACTTTTTTGGTACTTTTCCCATATATTATGCCTTTTTATGTTTATTCGGTTATCATTATCCAAGACCAATTATAATTAAACAAATCTTTTTTGCTTGCGTGACACTTCAATTTCCTTTTCATTGCAGCTTTTTGAAGAACCTATAGCATAAGTGTTGAAAAAAACCTCATTTGACAAAACCATATGTTTATTTGAGCACCGGTGATTTGAGGTGGCACCCTTTATTTTGAGATAGTTCTATTATGAGAAGAGATGCGCATAACTCTTGCCAATTTAGCCCATGTGTTCATAAAATCATTTGTTGACACTCCATCTACCATGTAGTGGTCAATTGAGATCCCTATAGAGAAACCTCCACATCTAAATTTAGTCACTTGTAATTTGTCTTCAAAGATAATAATATCTCAACAGAGAATGTTGAACGTGTAAACATGTGAAAAAAAATTCTTGCATGGATTGAGTTTATGCACTTTATATCCATATAAAGTCTTACATGAAGTGGGAGCAAATGGAATCAGGATGAATGTACTTGATTCATGTCGTAATATCTTGACTTTTTGCCTATAATAAAGAGAAAGATTTGCCTAGACTTGATACACCACGGATTTGATGAATTTCGATTGCTAATCTTGTGGTTTAAGTGTGGGCCTCAGTTTTATCCAACGGTATTGTATCACCTAACAGGACAAGTTACAGCCAATGAGGAAAAGTAACTATCTCTATTTTCCTTTTTTATGGGCAAGTTACTATCTGAATGGATAATTAATAGTTGGTGTTGGATTTGAAAGTTTATCATAGTATTGAGAAAGTTAGTATTGATGAAATTGCCAATTTTCGATTATTTTTGTACCCTACTTCGATTGTTTGTCATGGAGAGATACTAATTAACTGGAGAACTAAATAAACTTACTTACAAATGACATTTACTTTTTCAACATGAAAAGTTACTAACTACATTAGATAAATTGCTCATTAATGATTACAAATATATTGACCGTTGCCCAAAAATAATCAAATAAAGTTCTCCACCAATTATATAGAGAAAAAACTAGTTAACTGTATGTAGATAATTACTATACTAGATGAAAAGTTACTAAATGCATAAGAGGAATTACCTCTAGCAAAAGTAAGTTAAAACTTTCTAGCTATTATATATAGAAACTTATTAACAATATAGGTATTTACAAATCACTATCTAGTTTTTTTCATATGAATTACTCATCCTTTAAAAAAACGTAAATAAAAGGAGAAAATTGTTATTTTTTAAATCTTAAGCAAAGTTAACAAACCTGGAACCTAACATCAACTAGTCCAATGTGAATTAAGTCTACTTAAATAAATTCACAATCTTGTTTAATCAATAAAAACAAATAAAAGGGCAAAAGGAAGTACTTATGATCATTACGTAGAAATTTGAAGTGAAATGAAAGATTGAAATCACTCTCAAGCATTACCAGAAAAAAAAAATTGTTCGTGCAATTAGAAAGGGACAATTTCAAGTGTTTCTTCCATAGGATCTTTGTAGATAAGCTTACCTATAACATCATTATCGAAAATTCTCATATCACCCAGATTTTCGATGTCAATTAGCTTTTGCCTCCACAAATAATATTCCTAAATTCTCCTCTGTTACAAAGATTTGAACGTGCCTTATCAAATGAAGAAATACCATGAAAAAATCGATAGAGATATTAGAGATTAACGTAACCTGAAATTGGATTGGTTTCTCTTTGCGGATTTTGGAAAGTGGCCGTTTCTGCAGAGATCTGGAGTTTTTGTTTATGAAGGTCGATCACACCTTTAATATGAAAATTTGGTTGGTGGGTCGATCACACCTTAATATGAAATTCTAATAATGTGATTTTCCAAAGTCTATGAGCACTTCGATGGGGCTTTTGGAAGTTGTAAGTGCCCGTATTAACAATTTTCATTGTATAGTTTTTCATTACATGTGGTCCTGCTGACAGTTACGAAATGGCCGTGCGTTTTGGACATGTTTCTGTCAATTGCTAGAAAATGGCCTTGCGTGCACGGGGACAAATACTCCATTAAATTTCCATAAAAAGAGATAATTGCCAGAAAAAGAGACTACTTGACCCACATATCAAACACCATCCTAGTGAAGGTGAGGGCTGGCCTCGCCAGATTTGGCGAGGGGAGCCCTCATCAGGGCTTGCCCTCGCCTGGCCGAGCCTCACCTGTGGTGGTTGATGGCAACCCTCACCTAGGCGAGGCCATCCCACCTGGCTACGGTCGGTGGCCGATCACTGGCAAAAGGAAGAAGAAGAAAAAGAAAAGAAAGAAAAAAGAAAAAAAATCAGAAAAATAATAAAAAAAATTGAAAAATATTAAAATTATTAAAAATCATCCACGTCAGCGCCGGCGGTGCCGCGCAGGCCGGCCGATGTCCATGTCGGTAGTACCCGGCTAAAATTAGCCGGAGTGACTGAATTGGCATAATTTTAAGACTAAATTGGCATCAGAAAAAAGTTTATGACTAAATTGACAACAATGTAATATATTTAGAACTTTTCTGACACTTTTCCCAAATATGTTTTATAATAAAGGATGATGTTGCTCATGCTAAGTTTCGGTAGGTTTTTAACTTTTGTCATTTATTCTACACTTCGGCTCCATTCGTTTCACTAAAAATGTAATGTTTCATAAAGCCATTTTCCAGGAAAATGACAGTATTTTTCGATGTTCGGCTAAAACCTGAAAATAAACTGAAAAATATTTTTCGTAGTTCGGTGTGGAAGATCTGATTTGATTTTCCTCCTTGCACTCCTTTTAATTTTTTTATTTTATTTTTAAAATAATTCGAATTTTGAAATATTTTTCAATTTTGAATTTTTTAATAATTTTTTATATTTCTTTTCTTTTCTCTTCTTTTTTTTGTGTTTTCTTTCTTCCTATGCCGGTCATAGGCCACGGTGACGGCCGGCGACCGGCACAAGTGAGGCTCGGTCTCGCTCGCCCAAGGCCAACATCTAGTGAGGCTCGAGCGAGGCAAAGTCTCGCCTCGCCAAATCTGGCAAGGCTTGGCCTCGCCTCGTCGGCCTTGGGTGAGCTCGACCTCACAAATCTGGCGAGGTGGAGCCTTGCCCATGACCGGCGAGGATCGAGTTCGCCCTCACCGGCAATCGGCAGAGAAAAAAAGAAATGAAAAGAAGAATATAAATATAAAAAATGTAAAAAATAAAAGATAAAAAAAGAAAAAAAAGAAAAGGAATTTGAAGGAGTGCAGAGAGGAAAGAGAATGGAAAATGATTTCCTATCTTCAAAACAAGGAAATCATTTTCCCCACTTTTGAAGGTGTTTTTTCTCATTGGTGGAAAATATTTTTCATGACTAGTTTATTTTCCGTGAACTAAACGCCGGAAAATTCGGAAAACGTTTTTCTGGAAATTGTTTTCCGTGAAACGAACGAAACTTTCACCTCCTTTGCTTTTACTTTATTCTCAAACTAAAAATACAATACGTCGTCTTGCTTTTCTAATACGATGTCACTACTTTAATTATGTATTCCATCTGAAACAATCACAAAGTGCTAATTTAGTGAAACATATCTCGGTTTTGGAAGATAATAAAAAGTTCGATATTTACTTAGCACAAGCGTACGCGCATCATCTTCCCAAGAAAGAATGATGTTTTGCTTTTTCTTACCAAGTTACAGAACATAACTAAAACTGTGATAAAGAAAGCATTGTTAAATAAATCGGAATATATCAGTGAACTGAGATCTTTTTATCTGAAACTCGATTATGTATCTTATGAATTTTAATCAGACACGTTGAAATCTTTGTTACTTAGGAATAAGCACCATCGTTTGTATCCTGTTTTACTTGAATCTTCCACCACGCATGAAACTGATGCCATGTTTGAATCTTTATGTCACTTCCTTATTGTCCTTATTCATGTCATTTCACATCCTCTGACTCTGCTCGCTTTTCCTAATTTATACGAATTGATTTTATTCGGATTTGCGCATGAGATAAGTTTTGTTAAACTATACTTTGCTTGCATACGGGATTAATGATGCCCTTATTTACTCATATGTGATTCCCTCCATCTAGGGAAAAAACAACAAAAAAAAACCCCAAATTATACCTATTATGAAACATTTACCTTGAATTTTTTTTGTGACATCAAAACCCCAAACTATGCCCAATGTGACATATTTACCCTAAAATTTTGCTTGTGACATAAAAAAACCCCATACTTGTACCTATGTGACACGTATAC
This sequence comes from Syzygium oleosum, assembly GCF_021117445.2. Taxonomy (NCBI): domain Eukaryota; kingdom Viridiplantae; phylum Streptophyta; class Magnoliopsida; order Myrtales; family Myrtaceae; genus Syzygium; species Syzygium oleosum. The sequence goes on from NW_026607494.1 coordinate 230,776, forward strand.
CCTTCGTCAAGATTCCGTTATATGTTTTTTCAGCCAAAATAACATCGTTTTTATGTGGACTTCATGTCAGTATTGTTTGCTTTTTGGCATCTATGTAGGCAGATTTTTAACGATTATCATATATAGAAATTTAATGGAGGGTAAATATGTCACACAGGTACAAGTTTGGAATTTAATTTATGGTAAATGTGCTATAATATACATAGTTTATGATTTTTGGTGACATTTGCTCCTTCACCTAATGACTTTTCTGAACTTTCTGACACACCACTTTTCTCAGCAAGAGAGCAGGATATAGAGTTTTGGACTTCTCCTATGGAAGCCTTCCAAACCACCACCAACAATGCCCTGATAGTAAAAAGATTCGCCCCTGTTGCAATCCTGCCAGAACAAGAAACACCTGGGGACTCCCTTTTCTTAAGTAACCTTAATCGAGTGTCTGTTTTCTTCGCGTCATCGGTTTATTATTTCGACAGGAGCGACGCTGACATGATAGCCGTGATTAAGCAAGCTTTGTCCAAAGTTTTTTGGTTCATTACTGTCCCGTTGCAGGGAGATAAGCTAAAAGCTCTCAAGGGAAGTTAGACCGTTGACTGCAAGAAGTTAGAAGCGCCATTTGTGGAGGCAGTCGCTGATGATTGTGACCTTGAAAGTCTGGGCGATATGCGAGTTCTTGATTCTGATGTTGAAGGAAAGCTTGTTTCCAGAGAGACCCTACGGAAAATATGCCAGAAGTTGCACCCCTTTTAACAGCTTAGGCTAAGAGCAATCTCTTTCTTCCTTTTCTGGTAATGGTTATCACTATTCTATATCTATTGTCTTTGGCTTTCTCGTCTATTATAATGGCAAAACCGCTTTCGCAGACTTAAATTCACATTCGATTGGTGAATGTCACATTCCACATGCATTCTAGATGTAGTTAGTGACTTATCGCAAGCAAAAGTAACTTTTTGTTTATCATTAGTTGGTAAATTCCTCAATGTAGTCGATGAATTTTCATCATATAGCAAAGAAAGTGTCAGACTTATTAATAACTAGTACTTTCGATGTGACTTTCTAAATGTCTTTCCATAATCAAAAGACAAGTTTGACTTGTCAATTTTCATAATAAGTAACTACTCTAATGTAGTTGATAACTCTCCGGTTAGTGGCAAAGCAATTTATTCACAATCAAGAGAAAATTGGGACAATTTTCTGTATACTATGATGACTTCCAAGTCTTTCAACAAACTTGTAATTTTTCCATAGACGTTATGACTTCTCCTTGTAAATAGTTTACTATCTTATCGCCTTATCACCATTAAAATACGCCGTGGATTTTATCCGCCACATCTAATTAGTCTCGCCTTGCTAGAATCTGTTTGATTAAAAGTTCAGATGTATTTACACAGATGGATGCATCTACTCTAGCTCACCATTGTTGAATTTGGTGGGTCCAACAAGATTCAACATTGGGCCCATCATATATAATGTTTCAATTGTATGCCGAGTGCATGCAATCAGTCCATGGAAAATGGCCTTGCAATCATTTTCGTTTGTTGTATTTTTATGAGATAATGACACAAACGGTCTCTGAATTTTGGTCGAACGTGTAATGTAGTCCCTGAACTTTTAATTTATTCAATATAGTCCCTGAATTTTAGCCTAATGTTCAATGTGGTTCCTGAATTTTTAATTTATTTAATGTGGTCCCTTGACTTTTGGTACGTATTCAATCTGGTCCCTGAACTATATAAAATGTTCAATGTAGTCCTGAGTTTAGGAATTATTTTCCCTATTTTTATTCTAGGATGTTAGTAACTCTAGAGACAAATTAACAGGTTATCGGATTTAGACGTGGAGGTTTTACAGTAGGAATCTCAATAAACTACCGCATGGTCGATAGTTCCTTGTTGACGGATTTCGTGAACTCATCAGCTGAAATAGTCAGGGGTAGAACTTTATCCCTCGTCCCTTGTCACGATAGAACCGTTCTAAAAGTCCAGAGTTCCTCCTCAAAACACCAGTATTTCTGACATCCTTGTTCCCATGAGTGATGTATCAGACTTGATGGCCTTAAACGAAGAAGAGCAAATTGGGTGCAAATCTATCCACTTTGACAGTGAGAAGTTGGCAACTCTTTAAAAAAAAGGCAACAACCAATAGACAGGTAGATGCTACGTATTCTTTGCTACATATATAATTGTTGTCCTTTATAATGAGATAATTTTTTTCTTGTGATGATAGAGTGGTGGCACTTCATACACACATTATGAAAATACAAGTTGGGGATTGTGTTGCAAATGTGTAGGAGTACGTCAGTCCCCTCATCAATTATTGTAACGTCACTCACAATCAATTCTATAAGAATTCCAAATTCAGATGCAGCACATTTCATGTGACAAAATTGATTTTGACTGCCATATTTTTTTTGTCGAAACAGAGATATCATTTCATTAAATCCGAGCTCACCTACAATAATAAGGGACATCAAAACACAGAATTTCCCAAAGAGGGGAAGGGGGGGTGGTTAGAAACCCTGTTTAGGGAGAGGGTCTTACATCTTGAGACCTTTACAACTCAGTCTGCTAGACTATTTGAGTCACAGGGACAAAGGACCATCTCTAGACTCTCAAAAAAGGCCAAGAGGCCAATACATCCCAAGGACAGAGGGAAGCATTTTTTAGACAGCTTATCAAAGTTGAAGAGTCAGACTTTAGGGTTAGTTTCAAATGAGGCCGATCAGCAAAGTGTTGGAGAACATAGAGATAAGCAAGGGTCTTGGCTTGAAGGGCGGAAGATGCTTGAACTGGTCGCACGAGGCCTTCCATCAATCTTCATTCTGAATCGCGACATATGCACACAATTGGCCCTTCCGTGGTCCCTGAGGGGTGAGATCAATTGATGATTATCTTCAGCATATTAGGGTTTGGTGGTCTCCATTTTGGATGTACGTTGAGCGATACTACTTGACGCCCTAAGTATCCGCTAGCTAGCAAGATGCCTGTGCATATATTGCACAAGTGCAAGGCTATATATATATATATTTATAGTATTTAAATGTTGGTTGTTAATTCATCTTGCATCAATTCATACTTCAAGTTACACATAGGATACACATATTATTGATCGGTATTATCTCGGTGAAGCAAACATGTGATGAAAATTAACAACATTAAGTCTTTAGTTAGCCTAACTAAACGTAGCTAGGTTAATTAGATGCCAATCTAATTATTGATTTATCTCATCTTTCTTGGTGAAGCAACCCATGCACATCTAATTTTCTTTTATAGCATTTTTTAACCACATGTAACTTTTTTATTGTTGATTTGCTAATGTTCTTTTTATCATTCTATATTTATTTATTTGTAAAAGATGTGCTATTAATTTTAGCTGACGACTCGTTTATTGATAATTTAGTATCATGGATTCGTGAAGTAAACTTTACTGTGAGAATTTCCTCAAGACTTATCTAAATTCACATAATATTGGAACTCGCTAATTCGAAATATATATTGTTTCATCTATACACGTTTTGTCTTGATGGTTTTTATATTTTCTAAATTCATCTTATCATCTTCTAATATTCATATTTTTGTAAAAATGACACGTAATATTTTAATGCGAAAAATTGTCCAAAAAATTGTAAACCTATTGTACTTTTACCAATGGAATCCTAAACTTTTTCATTTTGTCAATTGAGTCATAAACTTTTTTACATTTTTTCAATTAAGTCCATCCGGCCAATTTTAGCCGGAAATCACTAACATGGACGTCAGCTGTCCTACATGGCATGACCGGTGGTGACGTGGAAAATTATTAATATTATTTTAGTATTTTACGAATTATATATTTTTCTTTTTCTTTTTCTTTCTTTTTTCTTTTTCCCCCTTCTTCTTTCTCCAGCCGATTGTCGGGCTTGGACGATGGCCAATGACTAGCCAAACGCAACCACCGGCGAGGGTCGCTGTCACGGGCCTCATGTGAGGTCACCCCTCTTTAGAGGCTCGTGAGGGTTGCCCTCACTGAAGGCCAGCGAGGTTGGTGAGGTCGAGCCTCACCCAATTTGGCGAGGGCGACCCTTGCCGGTTATTTCCTTTGGCCAGTCGCTAGCCATCGCCCAAGCCCGGTGGTCGGCTAGAGGAAGAAGAGGGGAGGAAAAAAATGGAAAAAGAAAGAAAAGAAAAGAAAAAAATTAACATAAAATTCAAAAAATATTAAATTGTTATTAAAAATTATCTACGTCAGTAATTTCCGATCAAAATTGACTGAATGGATTCAATTGGCAAAACGTGAAAATGTTTATGACTCAATTGGCAAAATTAAAAGGTTTAGGACTCAATTGTTAAAAGTGCAATAGGTTTAAAGCTTTTTGGACAATTTTCCCTTTTTTAATTGATTATGTAATCTCATTTATACGTTAAATATGGGCTATCATGTTATATATAGCTTCTTTATTGATCTTCTAATATCATTTGTTTCTGAAAACATTTTGTTGTTTGGGTATCTATATATCTATCAAATCTTTTAAAAATATCTAAATTGCAAAGTGATAAGAGTTTTCTCTCATTATGCATTTAATAATAGTTTCACGCCTCTAACCTCAACGGGCTGCGACACCCCTACAGCGATCGTATCGAACGCGAATCCCAGGACGCGTCGCCGACCCAAACGAAATACCCAAATGAATACGCAAGCGGAAGCGAAATATAACAACCCAGACAATAGACAATGACGAAGGGATAGCAATAGCACAAAACAATAATTTCATAACAATGGAAAACAGTCACTTACAACATTCGGCCCGACAATCAGACAATAGGCTTCTAGGGTTAACATCCACCATTATCATCAAAAAGGGATAGGTGGTAGGATAAGCTAGCTAGCTGCACAAAAAAGGGCTCTACCAAAAAGTTCTAAACCCAGCACCAAATACTCCTGCGGTGCCCAATCTGAATCAGACCCTGAAGACTCCGACTCCGTGTCAGAGTTGATCTCGATTGGCTCTTCCTCGTCACCCGGCTCCTCCTCGAGCTCGGACTCCATGGGCTCAGGCACAGGCTTGGGCTCTTCTTCAGGTTCGGACTCCTCAAATTCCTCTTCGAGCTCGAGACTTGCAGGCGCTACAGGTTCTGTTACGGGCTCGGGTTCGGGACCAGGATTATCCGGGGGATCTTCGACGTCCAGAATCTCACCATCAGGAGCATACACGTCCCCAAACTCTCAATCCATGGCATCCTTGTTGCCGTGCTGCTGTCCCTCAAAACCCCGGATTGGGCCAACTAGCTCCAATCCGTCACGATAAAACCAGGCCAGGTAAGTGTGACGCTGCAAGTCCTCTAAGCCTACATCTACCTAGACTATAGTGAGGTGCCTAATGTAAGTCTGATTTGGACCTACTGGATACTCGGTCTCCTCATGCACCGTATGCATAGGGACCCCAAAACGCTGAGGTGGCGGCATGATCAAGGTTGGGGTCGGGGATCTGAAATGGTTTGCACTACAGCAATGGGAATAAATCTCAATAAGCAGACAACATAAACCCCACCTAGGCCATTGCATACCCATACGAGTCCTAGCATGCAACTTAGCAATCGATATAATAAAAATTCTCATACACACTTATCTCGCCTCAAATCACCCACCAACTTTGCGCATTAGTCAAATCACAATAATGCAATAATAGCTCAAAGACATAACATCAACACTCGAGCGCCATAACCACGTATATTCACCCAATTCAGCCAAACACATTTCGCATGCGTGTCCAACCAACTATCCACGACCTGCATCAACACGCCTCAGGTCCAGCCCTCCGCTCAATCCGGGCTCAGTCCCGCGTAACCACGCCTCAGAACATTTCTCTCGACCCGCGTAACTACGCCTCAGGTCATTTCTTGCCTTTCTAGCCACACCCGCGTAACCACGCCTCAGATTGGCAGCCCTCCGATCAATCCGAGCTCAGTCCCGCGTAACCACGTCTCAGGACATTTCTCTCGACCCGCGTAACCACGCCTCAGGTCATTTCTTGCCTTTCTAGCCACACCCGCGTAACCACGCCTCAGGTTGGCAGTCCTCCGATCAATTCGGGCTCAGTCCCGCGTAACCACTCCTCAGGACATTTCTCTCGACCCGCGTAACCACGCCTCAGGTCATTTCTTGCCTTTCTAGCCACACCCGCGTAACCACGCCTCAGGTTGGCAGTCCTCCGATCAATCCGGGCTCAGTCCCGCGTAACCACTCCTCAGGACATTTCTCATGAACATACGCCACAACACAATTCGCCAATACCAATCTAACACGTCATACTATTCAAATTCAAGTCATGCTCACTACATTAGCCCACCAACCCGACCTTCAAGTCGGCCACATTCAAACACCAATTTCACCCACAAATGCCACGACAACTCAGTCATTGAACCCATCTCGATCGATCACTAATTTAGCCACAAAATTACCACCACAATAATCCATAAACCAAACACATTTAATTAACTAATCCCTACCTAACTTAGTCACTAAACCAACACTAATCACCCCTAAACAAGTCTAATAATACCCAAAGTACTAAGTAGGGTTTAGGGAGTCACTTGCCTAGGTTTTGGCTCAAGGAAAATCGGCAAGGGGCCAAAATGGCCCGGTGGAACAGTGGCGGGCTCAGCGCGGCACGGGTGCAACGAGCAAGGTGGTTGGCCATGGCTCGGCACAGCCCTCGGCCATGGCCAGAGACTCTCCGCCACGGCCGGGCGGGGGGCTAGGCGTGCGGGCGAGTGGCTGGGCACGACGGGTGAGCGGCTGAACGAGCTCGACCACGGCTGGGATGGCTGCCAGGCGTACGGGCGACGGGCAAGAGTAGCGGCTGGGCTGCTTGGCCACGGCCGGGACAGTCCGGCCAAGGCACGCGGGCGACGGGCTAGGCCATGGCCGGGCGAGCGCGACGGGTGCGGCAAGCTGGGGCAGCGGAGGACTCGGCCAGAACAGGGGCAGCCGCGTCGTCGCCGGAGTAGCAGGGGTGATGGCGGCCCGAGGGGAGCTGCGGTGGTGGCGTCGAGCCGGTGAGAGTGGCGGTGGCCAGTAGCGACGGCGGCAACCGGTTGGCGAGGCGAAGTCGGGGTGAGCTAAAATAGGGGAAGGGAAAAAAGAGAAGGGCCGCGGCAGTGATGGCGGAGGCGGTGGCGGTCGGGGGCGGCACGGTGGCGTCGCAGGTGGCTGGGCGAGGCAGGACGGGCCGGCTGGCAGCTCGGCAGTTCTGGGTCGTGGCGGAGGCGGTGGCGAGCTTGCTGCTCGCGCGCGAAGCGGAGGGGAAGGAAGGAGAAGGCGCGAGTCGGTTCGGGGGTAAACGGCCGGACGGACGGCGGCCCACAGCGGCAGCGTGCGCGGCGCAAGACGGACGGCCGACGAGTAGCGGCTAGGTGAGTGGCGGTCGGGCGGAACGGAGCAGGAGCAGCGGCAAAGGGGAAGAAGAAGGAAGTAGAAGAAAGAAAGAAGAAGAAAGAAGGAAGAAGAAGAAGAAGAAAAGGCGGAGAGAGAGAGTCTGCATGGGGAGATGGGGGAAGGGACTTGCGCAGGGGGGGACGTGACTAGGGGTGAGAGAGAGAGAGAGAGAGAGAGGGAAAGTCAACCCCATCGAGTGTGATCCAATGGCCCACGTTCAAACTCAAAGTCGATCCGACGGTCCACGAAAACCCTAATTTATAAATTAGGAAAAAGGGCCAAAAACTCTAACTAAAATACACTAAGAGAGAGGTCTACTAGTCAAAATCCGCACCCGGTCCAAATTTCACTTTTCACTAATTCCGGGCAATATCGACGCTGGCCACAATAATATCAACACCGTCCAATTAAATTCATCACGAAATTCCGAGAAATTCGACACCAAAGTTTGGGCTCTAAATAACGGTCAAATTCGATCGAGTGCGATTTTAGCGAAATCTCAAATTTAAAAATAACCCGAAAGTGATCAGTTCTGGGCGAGATTTAACTATAAGCGCACAGACGAAATACACGTTTTATAAATCCCAAAAAAGGGTCGAAATTCGGAATGTCACAACTCTTTCTCCCTTACAAAAATTTCGTCCTCGAAATTTACAACTCAACCCAATTATTCGAACAAATGGGGGTATTGGTGTCGCATCAACTCTTCGCTTTCCCATGTCGTACCTTCGGTTCCATGATACTCCCAAATCACTTTGACCATCGGAATTGTCTTGTTCCGCAACACTCGTTCCATTTTGTCCTCGATCCTTACTGGCTTTTCCACGTACGACACTCTGTCGTCCACGTCTATTTCTTCATAATTTAGCACGTGGGTCGGATCCGATTCGTATTTGCGTAACATGGACACGTGGAACACATTGTGAACTTGGGACAAATTCGGCGGTAGTGCGAGACGATAGGCCAAAGTACTAATTCTCTCTAAGACCTCGAATGGACCCACGTACCTCGGGCTCAACTTCCCTTTTTTGCCAAACCGTGACAATCCTCTCATCGGCAATACTTTGAGGAAAACGTGGTCCCCCACTTGAAATTCCAAAGGCCTACGTCTCCGGTCCACATAATTCTTTTGGCGGCTCTGAGCGGTCTTAAGCTTGTCCCGAATCACCTTGACTGTTTCGACTGACTGCTGAACTAACTCTGGACCAGTGATATTCCTCTTACCAACTTCATCCCAACAAACCATCGTTCTGCAAACTCTGCCATACAGCGCTTCAAATGGTGCCATTCTGATACTCTGCTGATAGCTATTGTTGTAGGCAAACTCAACCAGATGCAACTGTTCCTCCCAACTACCCTTAAAATCCAATACACATGCCCGCAGCATGTCACGGCCCGAACCCCATCGAGCTCGAGACAAACCTCTTTGGTCGAATATTGCGACGTCCCAGGATGTCGCCGACCCCACACATCCAGAGAAAAAGCACTAGCGGAAGCAACAAACACCCAGACAATACTTAGAAAGGGATAATAGGGAGAATATATATATGTTCATTACCAAGTCAAACTTATAAAATTCACACCGCTTACAAAACACATAATATATATGCACACCGGGCTTCTAAAGTTTACACCACCGATATCAAAAAGGACCAGTAGTCTGGGTATATTCTAACTCAAAAAATGGGACACTTCAAAAAGGGTTTATCCTACCCCTAAACTAACCCCTACGCCATCTAGACGGCGTCCACTCCGAGTCGGTCTCCCCAGAACCCGAATCTGATTCCCCCTGAGCCACCGGCTCCTCTGAAGACTCTGAATCCGCCTCGATCTCAATCGAGTTGTCATCATCCCCCGACTCTAACGGAACCTCAATTCGCTCCTCTTCTTCAGACTCCTCATCTGGTTCTTCCTTTGGCTCTTCTTCTGGTTCCTCTTCTGGTTCCTCCTCAGGCTCTTCTTCGGGCTCTTCTCCTTCGGGTTCCTCCTCTGGCACCGCACCTAAGTCCACATCCATCGGGTCGAACCCTGCTTGTGACTCCTTCGGCTCCGGATCAGGCTCAGCCACTGTTGGTTCGGGTGCTGCAGGTACATGCTGATGTCCTGACTGTGCGAGGCTAGTGTCAAGACTAGCCATCTCCCCATCAGGAGGAGGTATAGCCGACGGATCCCAATCTCCCACTCCGTCAAAAGGAACATCAAAACCTCGGACGGGACCAAACTCGTCCATACCATCCCGGAAACACCGGGCGGTATAAGTGTCGGCTTGCTAAAGGGGTTGTCCTATATCTACCCAGCCTACAACGGTGTGCTTGATCCAAGCCATATTATTATCTATTGGGTACTCTACCATGGCATGCTCAGTGTGCATCGGTATGCCAAAACGCTAAGGCGGTGGCGGTGGAAGATTCATGGTCCAGGCTGGGGTTCTGAAATGGTTTGGTTAAATAACCATGAGACACGTCTCAGCAAGTAAACACCTTAAATCCCACCTAGGCTAACACGTACCTCCGACAAGTCCAAACACAATGCCACTCAATAAACACATAACATGCGCACAAATGTACTTACCTGGGCTTTTAATGCGTACAATCTGCACATTAGTCTCAATTACACAAATTTCAACCACATGCACATTCCAAATAAATTTTCATGCCCAAAGACAAGTCGAACATATGTCATTTCCAAACTCCGCATTTCACACACACTCGTTCATGCACCACCACACTATTTTCATAAGACTTGCCAACAATCCGCGTAAATACGTCTCGGGTCCACTTTCAATTCACGGTCCACGTACGACCATCTCAAATTCACAACACTCCTTAGCCCGCGTTACAGTACATGCCTCAGGCTATGTCTCTTGCCCGCGTTACAATACACGCCTCAGGCTCAATGTCCTCCACCTACGGCACAACCCGCGTTAACGAACACGCCTCAAGTTGGCGGTCTTCCGGTAATACCGGGCATCGTCCCGCGTTAAAGTACACGCCTCAGGACGGCTCAATTCCCCGCGTTACATTACACGCCTCAGGGACTTTCATGATCACATGCACGACATACCACATAAATTTTTCACCCATCCATACGCTCGAACCTCATACGAACCTCACGCATTTCACATGCTCAATTGACACACAAACATGCCCAATTTCCAGCCAATCCAATTCAGCCTATGCACATATAGACGGGTCCACATTTCAACCAATTATTCCACAATCCGATGAGCATGCAAGGTCGCCACTAGACCCACAATCACAGTCACTAATATAAGCATAAAATCAACATATTCAAGTCTATTTCCAGCCACAATAATCCCACAAATTAGCCACGGCACCAGACATCAAACCGACACGTTTAGTCCCCAAATCGAACCATACACTCATAATTTCGAACCACGATTTCCCGCATATAAATCCACCATGGTCAGCCCCTATTTAACCTCTAAACAACCACCAAATCATCACAAGTCCACCAATAAACCATCTAACATGGCAACCCTCAAATAGTCCACAATCCACCCAAAAATCGTACCTAAACTAGTCCATCGATACCCGATATCCTAAGTAGAGTTTAGGATGCCACTTACTCGAGGTCCAAGCTAGACGAGCTAAGCAAAAAAGGGGATGGCGAGGCAACGGACAGTGGCTGCAACTTCGTCGCCGAGCGGCTCAGGTCACCAGTGAACACACGGCAGCATTGGACGACGGCGAACGGGCGGCGACGACGGCGATTTTGGCTGGGCAAGGTGAGGACGGCGGCCGAGTGAGCTGGAACGACGAGGGGGAGGAGGCGGAACAAGAGGGAGAGCCGGCGGTGGTAGGCGCCGGGCGAGCGGCGTGGGGCGGCTCCGGCGAGACGGCGACGGCGGCGGTGTGTATTTTCGGCTGCTCGTGCGAACAACAAGGGAGGGAGAGGAGAGCTGGCCAAGTGTGAGAGAGAGTCGGCGTGATGGTGGTGGGGTGAGGCCGCGGCGACCAGGTGGCCGGACGGGCGGCGACGGGGCGGACGGTGGCGAGGAACGGCAGCGACGGGCGCGGACGGTGGCTGGTCAAGGTTGGCCGCGCGCGAACAAGGAGAAGAAGGGAGGAGGTCGGCCGGAGAGGAGGGAGGAGGAGGGGATCGTGAGGGGTGAGAGAGAGAGAGAGAGAGAGAGAGAGAGAGAGAGAGAGAGAGAGAGAGAGAGAGAGAGAGAGAGAGAGAGAGAGAGAGTATGGGAAAAGAGAGGGAAAATAGGGGAATAGGCTAGACTAGGCTATGATGGCCTAAAATATGGTCATGATGACCTAGAGGGGCAGGCTATAGGGGGGTAGGTTATCATGGCCTAAAAGGGTCATTATGACCTAAAAGGGTAGGCTAGGTCTAGCCTTTAGAAAAGACCATCCTACCCTTTCCACTACATCTTCCAATCCAACGGTCCAAATTCAAGCACGGGTCACATCCATATCATCCAACGACCGAGATTAAAAGTCTACTAAGGGCAAACTAGGAAAAGAACAAAGAGGGCAGGGGCATTTTTGTTCTTAAAATTCGTATATAAAGGGGGCAGCCAAAAGACCAAGTTGCCCTTCCCACTTTCTTATGAGCCTTAACATAATTTCAGGGGCAAAATGGCAATTTTTCATTCCCGGTCCAATTTTCGATTTTTCCTGGCAAATCTGATACATTCTAAGGCGAGCTACGCTAATGGCGACGTTGTCTAATTAATTTGTCGTGGCTTTCGAGAATTTCGATACCCCAAACTCAGATTCTAAGTAATGGCTAAATCAAACAAACGCGACTTGAGTTCGTCTCAAACTAACGGGTGGCTTTCGGGAAATTCGCATCTTCGACCCGTGGTCGATACTGAATCAAGCCATGTTTAAGTTCACTCGGATCGTGACGACCTTGGTATGTAATTGCGAGGATCAATCGCTAGTTTCGACGGGCGCGATCGTTTGGCATAGGTTTAGGGTCATTCGTCAACTCATCTCGTGGTCAAGCGGAATCACCCGCGATCCACTCGTATGACAGCGGCGAATTGATCCCTAACTATCTTTGGATCGACCTACATTGGCTCAAAATGTCACCTCGATAATTTTTATGGTCAAAAGTCGGTTCACGATCGAGTTTCTTTGGTCGCGCGAATTTAAATCCCTAATTAGCCATTCCCTAACGGTTACTATCCATGGAGTGATCAGTTCCGAGCGAGATCCAACTACAAGCACATCCATAAAATCATCCATTTCATAAATCCCAAGTGGGTCGAATTTCAGAATGTCACAACTCTTCCCCCTTACAAAAATTTAGTCCTCGAAATTTACAACTCAATCCCAACTACTCAAATAAATAGGGGTATTGCCGTCGCATTAGCTCTTCACTTTCCCAAATCGTGCCTTCTGTCCCGTGATGTTCCCAAACAACTTTGACCATCGGGATCGTCTTGTTCCTTAAAACTCGTTCTTTCCGATCTTCGATCCTTATTGGCCTTTCGACATACGACACCCTGTCGTCAACTTCTATCTCTTCATAGTTCAATACATGAGTTGGATCCGGTTCATATTTTCTCAGCATCAATACGTAGAATACATTATGCACTTGCGACAAATTTGGCGGTAATGCAAGGCGATAAGCTAAGTCTCCAATCCTTTCCAAAATCTCAAAGGGTCCCACGTACCTCGGACTCAACTTCCCTTTCTTGCCAAATCGGGATATTCCTCTCATGGGTGATACCTTGAGGAATACGTGATCTCCTACTTGAAATTCCAAAGGTCTTCGCCTTCTGTCTACATAACTCTTTTGACGGCTTTGGGCTGTTTTCAACCTTTCACGGATGATCTTAACTGCCTCAACTGACTGTTGAACTAATTCTGGCCCGGTTATACTCCTTTCTCCAACTTCGTCCCAATATACGGGCGTTCTGCAGGTCCTGCCATACAGCGCTTCAAATGACGCCATCCCGATACTCTGCTGAAAACTATTATTGTACGCGAATTCCGTCAAGGGTATTTGTTCCTCCCACTTGCCTTGAAAATCCAACACACATGCCCGAAGCATATCCTCTAGAGTCTGAATTGTCCTTTCAGACTGGCCATCCGTTTGTGGATGGTAAGCTGTACTAAACTGCAGCTTTGATCCTAATGCCGTCTGCAGACTTTTCCAAAAGTTGGCGGTAAACCTAGGATCACGATCCGAAGTAATCGTCGCTGGCACCCCATGTAAACGAACTATCTGTTGTACGTACAATTCGGCATACCGATCCAATGCGAAGTCCTTTCGTAAGGCCAAGAAGTGCGCTGACTTTGTCAATCTATCGACAATCACCCAAATGGAATCATGGCCGCTTTGGCTCCTTGGTAATCCCATTACAAAATCCATAGTAATATGTTCCCATTTCCATTCTGGGATTTCTAAAGGTCGCAACAATCCTCTGGGCTTACAATATTGCGCTTTCACTTGCTGGCACGTCAGACACTTAGCCACGTGCTTGGCTATATCCACCTTCATTCCATTCCACCAATAATACTGTCTCAAGTTCTGATACATTTTGGTACTCCCCGGATGGATACTATAATTACCATGATGTACTTCCGACAAGATTTCTTCCTTAAGTTCTGCATCGTCAGGCACGCACAACTGTCCACGGAACTTCAATATCCCGTCTTCGGATACTCGAAAGTCCGGCTTCCTCTTGGTAGCATCCATTTCCAGAATCTTTTGAATTTCTTGATCCGTAGACTATAAGGCCTTAATCTTAGTCTGGATTTCTGGTTCAATTCTTAAAGTGGTAAACAAACTCGAGACTTGACTTACTTCAAACTTAAACTCCGAGTCTCGCACTCCTTCCAACAAAGTCCATTCCTTGACCATCAAGTGTGCGATGCTTGATTTCCGACTCAATGCATCGGCTACCCGGTTGGCCTTTCTGGGGTGATACAAAATATCACAATCGTAGTCCTTAAGTAACTCCATCCAATGACGCTGTCTCATATTAAGCTCCTTTTGAGAAAACAAATATTTCAGATTCTGATGGTCTGTATATATCTGAAATTTCTCTCCACATAAATAATGTCGCCAAATCTTAAGGGCGAATATTATTGCGGCTAATTCTAAATCATGCGTCGGGTAGTTCAACTCATGCGGTCTCAACTATCTTGATGCGTAGGCTACTAGTCGTCCATTTTGCATGAGTACATACCCCAGTCTTTTCAATGACGCATCACTATAAATTTCATATCCTCCTGGTCCTGACGGAATAGTCAATACCGGCGCCGTAGTCAATTTATGCTTTAATTCTTGAAACTCCTTTCACATTTGTCGGTCCATTCGAACTTGGTTTCCTTTTTCAACAAATGTGTCCAAGGTGTTGCTATTGCTGAGAATCCTTCCACGAAACGTCGGTAATATCCTGCCAAACCCAGAAAGCATCGGACCTCTGTTACCATCGTTGGTCTTGGCCACTTTATTACAGCTTCAATCTTGGCTGGATCTACTGAGATTCCTTCCCCAGAGATCACGTGTCCAAGAAATGCTACTCGATTGAGCCAGAACTCACACTTACTAAACTTAGCGTACAATGTGTGTTCCCTTAAGGTCTGTAAAACTTTACTCAAATGGAACTCGTGCTCTTTCGAGCTCTTCGAGTATACCAATATATCGTCTATAAAGACTATAACAAACTGATCCAAGAATTCCTTAAACACCCGATTCATTAAGTCCATAAAGGCAGCAGGAGCGTTTGTCAATCCGAACGGCATTACTGTAAGTTCATAGTGTCCATATCTCGTCCTGATTGCCATTTTCGGTATGTCCTCCTTCCTAATCCTCAACTAATGATATCCCGTCCTCAAATCAATCTTAGAAAATACCGAAGCCCCTTGTAACTGATCAAACAAATCATCTATCCTTGGCAGGGGATATTTATTCTTAATCGTCATTTGATTTAATTGCCGGTAATCAATACATAACCTTAATGACCCATCCTTCTTCCTCACAAATAAGACTGGCGCTCCCCATGGAGACGCACTTGGACGAATGAAACCTTTGTCCAATAATTCTTGCATTTGCATCTTTAACTCTTTTAATTCTGACAACGACATTCTATAAGGTGCCTTCGAGATTGGCTTAGTCCCAGGGGCCAACTCGATTACAAACTCCACTTCCCTTTCAGGTGGCAATCCCGGCAATTCCTGAGGAAAGACATAGGGATAATTGCACACAATAGCTATGTCCTTTAGCCTCGGCTCTTCAGCCGTCGAATCATCTACAGCCGCTAGAAATCCTTGACACCCTTCGTTCAACAACTTAGTCACTTCTAGCGACGAAATCCAGGGGATCGAGGTCCCTCCTCGATTTCCCACAAATTCAAATTTCGGATGTCCAACCGGATTAAATTGGATCACCCTGCTACTACAATCCATGACAGTCCTCTGCTTAACTAACCAATCCATACCCACGATCACATCGAAGTCATACATGGCTAAAACCGCTAGATCTATCTTTTCCTCCCTATCACCAATCACAATCTTACAATCCGGGCACCCTAATAAGACTAGCACCTTATCAATCAGTGGAGTGGTAACATACAACACAACATCAATCAATTGCGGCTCTATACCAGTCAATTTAACAAACTGTTCTGATATAAATGAATGTGACGCCCCAGGGTCAAACAAAGCATATGCAGCATGATCGCATAGAGAAATCGTACCTGTGACCACCCCTGGCGCGTTCTCAATCTCTCTCCTTGCCATGGCGTACACCCGTCCTTGGGCCGGTGGCCTATTCTGATTAGCCGACGGGGCAGCTCCAATTTGGTTCCCGTTTCGGGGTGGCGGCAACGCAGGCGACCTATTCTGCCTGATGTTAGGGCAAGTCCTTATCTGATGGCCAAACCCGCCACATCCGAAACAGGCTCCGCCCCTGTTCGGACAAAGTCCACTTCCATGTCTTTCACCACACATCCGACATGGACCATTCTGGAAACGGTTCGGTTTCCCGTTATTCCTTCTAACAGGAGGGACGAAACGATTACTCGCCATTGGCCTCTTCCCGAAGTGGCGATTGTCCCTACCCGGGGCAAATCTTGACCCAGAAGCGGCAGCCCTATCCGCTAAGTCACGTTCGATCGCTTGGGCCCGATCATAGATCTCGTTATAATCCCTCAAATTCAGCGAAATCATTTGGCTGCGAAGGTCCGGCTTCAAACCGTCTCGAAACCTCCGAGCCCTATCCAACGGATCCTCCGCCATCCTTGGGGAAAACTTAGATAATCGAGCAAATTCAGCCCATACTGATCCACTGTCCTCTGTCCCTGGCGAAGCCTCATAAACTCAGCTAACTTCTGTTCCCGGGCACTCTCAGAAAAATACTTACCATTGAAGACTTCCACAAACATCGCCTAAGTCTGGGCAGCACTATCAGGGAACACCCTTCCTCTGGTGGCTTTCCACCAATCACTTGCATTTCCTTGGAGCTGGTACATCGCCAATGTCACTTTCTCTTCCTCGATGCACCCTAATACCTCAAAGGCCTTTTCTAACTCCTCTACCCAAAGCGATGCAACCTCAAAGTAGCCCTTACCATCAAACTTAGGGGGCTTTAATTTCAAAAACTGCTCAACTAGTTGATGCATCTGCCTATTCACATTCACTTGCCCTTGCCCTTGATTCCCATTGTTATTATTGGCGACGGCGGCCACAGCGGCCTCAGCAGCTTGGGCAATAGTGGCAGCTCGTTCCTGAGTCTGCCGTCCTATCAGATTACCAATCTCTTCTAGGGTCCTCATGACCGCATCCATTCTCAGATCTCCCGCAGGTTGGGCTTGCGAACTTGATTGGCTTCTTATTCCTCTACCTCTCGAACTCATCCTCACGGGTTTCTGTCACTCACCTACATGCTATAATTCCACTCAGGAATTAGAAACCTAGGACAACTATACCAGTCTAGTCCTAGACAGCGAATTAACACAATAATCCACTCAGCAGGTAATTAATCACAACAGCACAAGGCCACAATCAGTAAGGTCCATGCACTTACCTCAGGTCCAGACGCACCTACATTCCAATCGTTATAGCACTCAATTCACTAAGCAATCACAACAAACAGTCTGGAGGCACGTGTAGCTCGTTGCACACCTATGACTCACTAAGGTCTCCCTAGTCAACTACCCCAAAAGTCGTCGCTCCTTATCACTCTAGACTTCGACCAACTCGGATCGAGCTGACCTTGCTCTGATACCAAATCAACGCGGGATGTCACGCCCCGAACCCCATCGAGCTCGCGACAAACCTCTTTGGTCGAATATTGCGACGTCCCAGGATGTCGCTGACCCCACACATCCAGAGAAAAAGCACTAGCGGAAGCAACAAACACCCAGACAATACTTAGAAATGGATAATAGGGAGAATATATATATATATATATATATATATATATATATATATATATATGTTCATTACCAAGTCAAACTTATACAATTCACACCGCTTACAAAACACATAATATACATGCACACCGGGCTTCTAAAGTTTACACCACCGATATAAAAAAGGACCAGTAGTCTGGGTATATTCTAACTCCAAAAATGGGACACTTCAAAAAGGGTTTACCTTACCCCTAAACTAACCCTTACGCCATCTAGACGGCGTCCACTCCGAGTCGGTCTCCCCATAACCCGAATCTGATTCCCCTTAAGCCACCTGCTCCTCTGAAGACTCCGAATCCACCTCGATCTCAATCGGGTTATCTTCATCCCCCGACTCTAACGGAACCTCAATTCACTCCTCTTCTTCATACTCCTTATCTGGTTCTTCCTCTGGCTCTTCTTCTGGTTCCTCCTCAGGCTCTTCTTCGGGCTCTTCTCCTTCGGTTTCCTCCTCTGGCACCGCACCTAAGTCCACATCCATCGGGTCGAACCCTGCTTGTGCTTCCTCCGGCTCCGGATCAGGCTCAGCCACTGTGGGTTCGAGTGCTGCAGGTACATGCTGATGTCCTGACTGTGCGAGGCTAGTGTCAAGACTAGCCATCTCCCCATCAGGAGGAGGTATAGCCGACAGATCCCAATCTCCCACTCTGTTAAAAGGAACATCAAAACCTCGGACGGGACCAAACTCGTCCATACCATCCCGGAAACACCAGGCGGTATAAGTGTGGGCTTGCCAAAGGGGTTGTCCTATATCTACCCAGACTACGGTGGTGTGCTTGATCCAAGCCATATTATTATCTATTGGGTACTCTACCACGGCATGCTCAGTGTGCATCGGTATGCCAAAACGCTGAGGCGGTGGCGGTGGAAGATTCATGGTCCAGGCCGGGGTTCTGAAATGGTTTGGTTAAACAACCATAAGACACGTCTCAGCAAGTAAACACCCTAAATCTCACATAGGCTAACACGTACCTCCAGACAAGTCCAAATACAATGCCACTCAATAAACACATAACATGCGCACAAATGTACTTACCTGGGCTTTTAATGCGTACAATTTGCACGTTAGTCTCAATTACACAAATTCCAACCACATGCACATTCCAAATAAATTTTCATGCCCAAAGACAAGTCGAACATATGTCATTTCCAAACTCCGCATTTCACACACACTCGTTCATGCACCACCACACTATTTTCATAAGACTTGCCAACGATCCGCGTAAATACACCTCAGGTCCACTTTCAATTCACGGTCCACGTACGACCATCTCAAATTCACAACACTTCTTAGCCCGCGTTACAGTACACGCCTCAGGCTATGTCTCTTGCCCGCGTTACAGTACACGCCTCAGGCTCAATGTCCTCCACCCACGGCACAACCCGCGTTAACGAACACGCCTCAGGTTGGCGATCTTCCGGTAATACCGGGCATCGTCCCGCGTTAAAGTACACGCCTCAGGACGGCTCAATTCCTCGCGTTACATTACACGCCTCAGGGACTTTCATGATCACATGCACGACATACCACATAAATTTTTCACCCATCCATACGCTCGAACCTCATACGAACCTCACGCATTTCGCATGCTCAATTGACACACAAACATGCCCAATTTCCAGCCAATCCAATTCAGCCCATGCACATATAGACGGGTCCACATTTCAACCAATTATTCCACAATCTGATGAGCATGCAAGGTCGCCACTAGACCCACAATCACAGCCACTAATATGAGCATAAAATCAACATATTCAAGTCTATTTCCAGCCACAATAATCCCACAAATCAGCCACGGCACCACACATCAAACCGACACGTTTAGTCCCCAAATCGAACCATACACTCATAATTTCGAACCACGATTTCCAGCATATAAATCCACCATGGTCAGCCCCTATTTAACCTCTAAACAACCACCAAATCACCACAAGTCCACCAATAAACCATCTAACATGGCAACCCTCAAATAGTCCACAATCCACCCAAAAATCGTACCTAAACTAGTCTATCGATAGCCGATATCCTAAGTAGAGTTTAGGATGCCACTTACTCGAGGTCCAAGCTAGACGAGCTAAGCAAAAAAGGGGATGGCGAGGCAACGGACAGTGGCTGCAACTTTGTCGCCGAGCGGCTCGGGGCACCGGCGAACACACGGCGGCCTTGGACGACGGCGAACGGGCGGCGACGACGACGATTTTGGCTGGGCAAGGTGAGGACGGCGGCCGAGTGAGCTGGAACGACAAGGGGGAGGAGGCGGAACAAGAGGGAGAGCTGGCGGTGGTAGGCGCCGGGCGAGCGGCATGGGGCGGCTCCGGAGAGACGGCGACGGCGTGGCTTCCGGCTGCGCGTGCGAACAACAAGGGAGGGAGAGGAGAGTTGGCCAAGTGAGAGAGAGAGAGAGGTGGTGTGATGGTGGTGGGGTAAGGCCGTGGCGACCAGGTGGCCGGACGGGCAGCAACGGGGCGGATGGTGGCGAGGAATGGCGGCGACGGGCTCGGACGGTGGCTGGCCGAGGGCGGCCGCGCGCGAACAAGGAGAAGAAGGGAGGAGGTCGGCCGGAGAGGAGGGAGTAGGAGGGGATCGTGAGGGGTGACGGAGAGAGAGAGAGAGAGAGTTTGGGAAAAGAGAGGGAAAATAGGGGAATAGGCTAGACTAGGCTATGATGGCCTAAATTATGGTCATGATGACCTAGAGGGGCAGGCTATAGGGGGTAGGTTATCATGGCCTAAACGGGTCATTATGACCTAAAAGGGTAGGCTAGGTCTAGCCTCTAGAAAAGACCATCCTACCCTTTCCACTACATCTTCCAATCCAACGGTCCAAATTCAAGCACGGGTCACATCCATCTCATCCAACGGCCGAGATTAAAAGTCTACCAAGGGCAAACTAGGAAAAGAACAAAGAGGGCAGGGGCATTTTTGTTCTTAAAATTCGTGCATAAAGGGGGCAGCCAAAAGACCAAGTTGCCCTTCCCACTTTCTTATGAGACTTAACATAATTTCAGGGGCAAAATGGCAATTTTCCATTCTCGGTCCAATTTTCGATTTTTCCTGGCAAATCCGATACATTCTAAGGCGAGCTACGCTAATGGCGACGTTGTCCAATTAATTTGTCGTGGCTTTCGAGAATTTCGATACCCCAAACTCAGATTCTAAGTAATGGCTAAATCAAACAAACGCGACTTGAGTTCGTCTCAAACTAACGGGTGGCTTTCGGGAAATTCGCATCTTCGACCCGTGGTCGATACTGAATCAAGCCATGTTTAAGTTCACTCGGATCGTGACGACCTCGGTTGTCATGTAATCGCGAGGATCGATCGCTAGTTCCGACGGGCGCGATCGTTTGGCATAGGTTTAGGGTCATTCGTCAACTCATCTCGTGGTCAAGCGGAATCACCCGCGATCCACTCGTATGACAGCGGCGAATTGATCCCTAATTATCCTTGGGTCGACCTGCATTGGCTCAAAATGTCACCTCGACAATTTTTATGGTCGAAAGTCGGTTCACGACCGAGTTTCTTTGGTCGCGCGAATTTAAATCCCTAATTAACCATTCCCTAACGGTTAGTATCCCAGGAGTGATCAGTTCCGGGTGAGATCCAACTACAAGCACGTCCATAAAATCATCCATTTCATAAATCCCAAGTTGGTCGAATTTCAGAATGTCACACAGCATATCTTCCAAAGTCTGAATCGTCTTTTCAGACTGGCCATCCGTTTGGGAATGGTAGGCCGTGCTAAACTGTAACTTTGTTCCTAATACCGTATGAAGACTTTTCTAAAAAGCGACAGTAAACTTAGGATCACGGTCTGAAGTAATCGTCACTAGCATTCCATGAAGACGAACTATTTGTTGCACGTATATCTTGGCATACCTTTCCAAGGCGAAGTCCTTTCGCACTGGCAGAAAATGTGCTGACTTTGTCAATCAGTCGACTACTACCCAAATTGAATCATGACCCCTCTAGCTCCTCGGTAATCCCATTACAAAGTCCATCGTGATGTGTTCCCACTTCCACTCAGGGATCTCCAATGGCTGCAACATTTCACCCGGTTTGCAATATTGCGCTTTCACTTGTTGGTATGTTAAACACTTAGCCACGTGCTTGGCTACATCCACTTTCATGCCGTTCCACCAATAATGCTATCGCAAGTTCTGATGCATCTTCGTACTACCCGGGTGAATACTGTAATTGCTACGGTGAGCTTCTGACAAAATCTCCTCCTTCAGTTCTGCATCACTGGGCACACACAACCGTCCATGGAACTTCAGAATCCCATCCTCGGATACCTGAAAGTCCGATTTCCTTTTTGTGACATCTATTTTCAGAATCTTCTGAATCTCCAGGTCCGTCGATTGTAAAGCGTTAATCTTAGTCTGGATTTCCGGTTCAATCCTCAATGCGGCAAACAAATTTGAGACATGACTCACTTCAAACTTAAACTCCGAATCCCGAACTCCCTCCAATAAAGTCCATTCCTTGACCATCATATGCGCAATGCTCGATTTTCGGCTCAATGCATCCACTACTTTATTAGCTTTTCCGGGGTGATACAGAATATCGCAGTCATAGTCCTTAAGGAGTTCCATCCAACGATGCTGTCTCATGTTCAATTTCTTTTGGGAGAATAAGTACCTTAAACTTTGATGGTTCGTATAAATCTGAAATTTCTCCCCACACAAGTAGTGTCTCCAAATTTTAAGAGCAAAGATAATCGCGGCCAATTTCAAGTCGTGAGTTGGATAATTCAGCTCATGCGGTCTCAATTGTCGCGAAGCGTATGCCACTACTCTTCCGTGTTGCATTAGCATGCATCCCAATCCGCTTAGCGACGCGTCACTGTAGATCTCATATCCTCCCGGACCTGACGGGATTGTCAACACTAAGGGCGGTCATCAATCTCTGCTTTAACTCTTGGAAACTCCTTTCACACATATCCGTCCATTCAAATCTCGTCTCCTTCTTTAGTAACCGTGTCAACGGTGTCGCTAATGCCGAAAACCTTTCCACGAAGCGTCTGTACTAATCTGCTAGGCCCAAGAAGCTCCGAACCTTGGTTACTGTTGTCGGCCTCGGCCAATTTGTGACAGCTTCGATCTTCGTTGGATCCACTACAATTCCTTCTCCGGATACCACATGTCCTAAAAACGCTACACGATGAAGCCATAATTCGCACTTTCTCAACTTAGCGTAAAGTGCATGTTCCCTTAAAGTCCGTAGAACCTTTTCCAAATGTAACTCATGCTCGGCAGAACTCTGGGAGTATACCAAGATATTTGTTGACACCTAATTTTTAGCCGACGCGTCATTAAAAGTAGAAAATTCGAGATTATGATTTCCGATCGCGACGGAACCCGTTTCTTGAACAAAAAGTGTCGTTTTTAATTCTGTTTGTTGGCCTAGCTTCTGTAAACAATTTTCTATTCATTTCATGCAAAAACCCGAAAAGTCAAATGGTTGACTTTCGCGTTGACTTTTTGGTCAACTTTTTGACCAAAAGTCAATCCCGGGTTAAATTGGGGCTTTTCGCATAAAAAAGATTCCTTTCAAGTTCAATTTTACTTTAGAAGTGGAAATTTTAGAAAAATTCAAAGATTTGATCATAAAATCAAACTCCTAGCAAAAAGTCAACTAGGGTTTCACTTTTGGTCAAACCTTTGACCAAAAAAATTGAAAAATATAAAAATCTAAAAATCATCTTATTTTACATTCAATTTGACTTTGGCATTTGAAATTCTACAAAAATCGGTTTAGAATCAACTTTTTCCCAATTTGCGGAATTTGGTTCAAATCGGCCAAAAATGAAATTACTTCATTTCTAGTCATTTTTTTAGGTTAGTTTTCTTCACGACATTTGATCTAGAGGTCATATTAAATTCAATTTTGGAACAAATTTTGTAATTCCAAGCCAAAAGCAAAATTCCCCAATTTTGGCCCTAATCAGTGATTTGGATCGATTCTTCATGATTTGCGCAATTGAGACACGAATGAGCCTAATTTCTTATATTAAATCCAAATTCAAAATCAATTTTGGAAGATTCACATGAATTTGAGCCAATTTGATCAATTTAGTGATCCAATGATTGAGAAATCTAAGAGTAATTGATTCAATTTGTGCAATTCAACTTGACCCACTCTATACTAACATCCAATTTGATGAATTGAGGCTCAATTTGATTAATTGAACTTCAATTAAATTTGTTAGTCTAGCTTGGCCATGCAATTACTCAAATTAAAGAACAATTGAGCTAAACAAATTAAATTGGATCAATTTGTGCATAAGTTTCAAATTGGTTCGATCCAATTTAATCGAATTCAATATTAATTGGATCATTTAATAATGATAGGAATCAAATTATACAAAATTGGAACAAGTTGAGCAAAGGATTGAACCGGTTCAACCCGATTAAACTCGGGTCAAATCGGTCCAACCGGTTCAACCCGGTTTGACTCGAATTGAACCGGTCCGGTTGGACCAGCCATTTTCCAATAAAAAATCCGACGGCCGGTGATCTATTCCGACCAGCCAAGGCTGATCACGTCCATTTGAGCCCAAAATGACAAAAATGCCCTTAAATAAAAATTACAAAAATACCCCTAAGTGAAATTACTAAAATGCCCTTCATTAAGGATTAATCAAATTACTTAGGGGGTAAGCAAATCAATCATGGCCATTCATTTAGAATTGATCATGTCCATCCATAATGCCATGTCACCAATCCTTAGCCCTTAAGGAATATTCTTAATCATTAAGGATGCATTCTAGGCCATTGGATCAATCTAAGGGCTAGAATTCAAAGTTGAGGGGAGTATATAGTTTTTTTTCCCTCCAAAATTGGGAGGACTCACATTTTCATATCTGAATTCTCTATCCTCTCTTCCCTCTCTCTCTCTAGCCCACGTATTTCTCTCCCTCTTGCTCTCTCTCTCTCTCGGCCACTAGCCTTTCCACCTCCTGCCGGCCGTTTTCCGGCGAGCCGCCGCCTCACCGCCGTCCTCCACGGCGGCACAAGGCTGGTCGCTAGACCAGCTGTCCTTGCTGGTGGCCGAAACTGCTCTGTCCGGCGTGATCTCCTCCACGGCAACATCACCAGGCATAGTCGCGGTGATTGAATTAGCCGGTTCAAGCGGCTGAATCGGCCTAGCGGCGAGTCCCTCCGGCGATCCCGAACCACCAGCAGCCTTCCTTGGTGATTTCACGTGGGTGTGGTGGCCGGCTTCCCATTGAACGACCACCGGATCGCTTCTTTCTACTTGATTTTTCGTTATTAGTTCATTAGCGCGAAATCGAGTCGGTTTTCACTATAGCTTGTGCACTCGATTCTCATAGGTTTATCGAGCTTTCCGAGACTTCTCCTTGCTGCTCTTGATCTGAATACGGAGACCGGATCGCTCGATTGCGCGACGAAGCATCATTAAACAAGTTAAGTACACTTGGATGTTATTCTGTAGATTTGTGTACAGAGAAACCTGCATGTTTGAGATGCTGATTTCAGCTCGTTAATGTCAAAATCTTGCAAAGTGATGAACTAGAGAGTCGTAAAAAACGTATCAAGCTTCGATTTGATATATTGCATGCCTCAATCAGACTTAGTTTGCTAGGTCAAAACTTTTTCGGAAGTTAGGATCAGAATCTGGAATGTGATGTTCAAGTCTGTTCTGATGATTTCCTGATTGACGTTGTGCTATTATATGATTTTTCTGATTTTCTACGATCGTTTTTTGAAGAAACTTCCTTCATGAAAGTCGTAGAATACATCTTAATCTGTTCATCATAAAATTTTCATAAAATTCCGACTATGTTAGGATTGTACGATCTGCAACGCCATATATACAAAGATGTGGTGACAGACTAGTTTCTGACTGACCTTCATGTGTTCTTCGATTTTTATAAATTCATGTGTTCAAAATATGAAAAATTTTTCTTCACGAAAGTTCACACTGAGATCGAGATCTCACTACAAAAAAACAAGGATTTAGCCACGGAAAATTAGCGACGAATAATTTTTCGTCAGTAATTTCTGACGAAGAAAAAATTCGTCGCAAATTTGCGACGGAAAAAAATCCATCGCTAATTTGCGACAGAATTTGCCACGAAAAAAAATTCGTCACTAATTTGCGACGGAATTAGCGGCGAATTTTTTTCCGTTGCTAATTTGAGACGAAAAAAAATGTTGTCGCTAATTTGCAACGGAATTTGCCACGAAAAAAAATGTCGTTTGCTAATTTGCAATGGAATTTGCCACGAAAAAAATTTCGTCGCTAATTTGCGACGAAAAAAAATCCATCGCTAATTTGCAACGGAATTTGCGACGA
This sequence comes from Syzygium oleosum, assembly GCF_021117445.2. NCBI lineage: Eukaryota > Viridiplantae > Streptophyta > Magnoliopsida > Myrtales > Myrtaceae > Syzygium > Syzygium oleosum. The sequence goes on from NW_026607494.1 coordinate 256,915, forward strand.
AAAAGTATTCGTTGCTAATTTGAGACGGAGTTAGCGACTTATTTTTTTTCGTCGCTAATTTTGCGACGGAATTTGCAACGAAAAATAAATTCGTTGCTAATTTGCAACGGAAAATAAATTAGTCGCTAATTGTCCCCCTCGCTACTTGTAATATACCCCTACCCCCAATTTCTCTCTCTCCCTGCTAATTCCTCATATCCTTCTTCGCTGTTCTCCCTCCCTCTCCCTCTTTCATTTCTCTCGAAAAACCTTATTGCGCGCGCGCAAATCAGTCTCGGTAAAGCTTTTCTGTCGATAAGTGGCGTGGCTAATTTCGTGGCTAATTGGCGACGAAGACGGTTCGTCGCAAAACTATTCATTGCTGGATTCGAATTTTTTTTATTTTATTGGCTTTTTTTTTCTCTTTTTTTTTCCTAACTTCTAACTTCGTCGCCGGTCGCCGGTCCGGCGACCAGCAACCGGCGAGACCTCGCCGGCCATGGCCGCCGCTCGACCTTGCCGCGAGGTCCAACGGCGGCCATGGCGAGGCCGCCGCTCGACCTCGCCATCCAGATCTGTGCGGCGAGGTCGAGCGACGGCCATGGCCGAGGCTGCTGGACCTCGCCCAGATCTGGGTGAGGCCGAGCGGCCATGGCCGCCGCTCGACGTCACCGCGAGGTCAAACGGCGCCCAGATCTGGGCGGCGAGGTCCAACGGCGGTCATGGCGAGGCCGCCACTCGACCTCACCCATGGCCATGGCGAGGCCGCTGGACCTCGCCCATGGCCGGCAAGGTCCAACTCGCCGGCCTCAGGTCCGGCGACCGGCGAAAAATATAATGAAAAAAAAAATTTGAAAAAAAATTTCGAAAAAAAAAATTTATTTATAAAAAAATATGAAGTCATTTTTTTTATAGGTACGTGTCCATTTGAAAGTCTCGCAGATGAAGTGAACGTTGCAATTCTCATCAAATTGAGCACTTTCTACTACAAAGATTTCAGTCAAATACTTGGGTAAGTCTTCTTGACATGGTAATTTTTTCATTTTTTTCAATTTCAAAGTAATTGTTTCGTCAAAAACAAAATTTTAATTTTTAGAATTTTATGGTTTTAATTAAGAAAATTTTATGGTTTTAATATTTTACAAGATTTTTTTATTTTTATATAGACACAATGCAAAGAGACAGGGCTTAGATGTATAATAAGAACTTACCTAGACGTCGAGGATTGACCGATGAGTTTCGTACTGGGTTGGAACTATTTTTGGACTTTGCTAGTAGTAAATATGAGTTAATGGATGGAAATAAGTTACGGTGTCCGTGTAACAAGTGCAGTAATGGTAAATTTCATGTGTGTGATAAAGTTAGAGAATATCTTTGTAGATTTGGGTTTACTCCGAACTACTATAATTGGACTTGCCATGGTGAACCATTTATATCTGATGAAGTATATCTAATAAGTGATCAATTTTCAGTTAGGGAAGAATGTAGCTATTAGGATCAATTGAACCCATACCAGAGGATGGTGAATGATTCAGCTGGTCAGAATGTTGTTTCAGATTCGAACCATGCAAGTACTAGTTTTACTCCTACACTTGAACAATTGGAAGAGATAGGAGTAACAGGTTTTGATGAAAATGTGTCTAATGAAACTTTTCCATCTAATTAGTTTTGGGAAGTGTTGAAAGGAGCAGATGAACCTTTATGGGCAGGTTGTGACAACCACACTCAGTTATCAGTGACAGCAAGATTGTTAAATATCAAGGTAGAGCATCATGTGTCTGAGAATTGCTTCAACTCTTTTGTTGAAGAAATGCGGGAAACAATGCCTCGTGATAAACATCATGCCAAGTGATTTTTACGATATGAATAAGTTAGTGGATAACTTAGGTCTTCCAGTTGAAAGGATTGATGTATGTAGTAGGGCTTGTATGTTATATTGGAGAGATGATGAAAATGCAGAATCTTGCAAATTCTGTAGCCAACCTAGGTACAAGATTAACAGGAGGCAGGGTCGTAATCAGAAGTGTAGACCATGCAAGCAAATGTTTTATCTGCCCTTAATCCCCATATTGCAAAGGCTTTATGCGTCTCAAGCCACTGCTGAACACATGACTTGGCATGCAAATCATGAAACAGAAGAGGGTCTAATGTGTCATCCTTAAGATGCAGAGGCATGGAAACATTTTGATAGAACATACCCTGAGTTTGCGATAGAGCCTCGAAACATTAGGTTAGGTCTCTATGCTGATGGATTTGCCCCATTTGAGAAATCAGGAAAAATTATTCATGTTGGCCAGTTATCTTAACTCCGTACAATCTTCCACTCGGTATGTGCATGAAGACACATTATATGTTTTTGATATTGATCGTGACTGGCCCGCAAAATTCGAAAAAGTTGATAGATGTTTATATGCAACCATTAATTGAAGAGTTACAATGGCTATGGGATAAATGTGTCGTTGCGTATGATGTTTCTACTGATCAAACATTTGTAATGAAGGCTGCTCTTCTTTGGACGATAAATGACTTTCTAGCTTATGGAATGTTATCTGGATGGAGTACAGCTGGGATCTTAGGATGTTCGATATGTTTGGAGAGATCGAAGTCATTCAGATTAAGATATGGTAAGAAGCCTAGCTATTTTGACTGTAACAGATAATTTTTGCCGACGAATCATACATTCAGAAGGAATAAAAAAGAGTTCATCAAGAATAAGATTGAAAGAACACCTCCACCATTGAGGTTGACCGGTGATCAAATTTGGGAGCGAGTGCATGACTTTCCAACTGTTGTTGAAAACCCTCATGGCACAACTATTGCGTATGGAAGTACACATAAGTGGACTAAACGCAGTATATTTTGGGATCTACCATATTGGAAGGCCCATCTTATTCATCATGATCTTGATGTTATGCACATTGAAAAGAATGTTTTCGACAATGTCGACAATGTCATAAATACTGTGATAGATGTCACTGGAAAAACAAAAGACAACTTGAATGCAAGAAAAGATATTAGATGTTTGTGATCGGCCAACACTAGATGTTGATACAAGCAGCGGGGGACCAAAACCAAAAGCGGTTTATACATTGGATAAGGAGCGAGAGACAAGTCGTTTGTCAATGGTTGAAATCATGCGGTTTCTCGATGGATATGCTTCAAACATCGGGAGATGTGTTGATTTGAACGAATGCAAGTTGACATGATTAAAGAGTCATGATTGTCACATATTTATGGAAAGACTAATTCCAATAGCTTTCAAGGAACTTCTACCAAACTTTGTATGGGGCGCCATTACAGAGTTAAGTAATTTCCTTCATGATATTTGCTCAACAGTGTTAAAAGCATCACACATGGAGAAACTAGAGAGAGACATTCCAATTATTCTTTACAACTTATAAAGGATATTTCCTCCATCATTTTTTGATTCAATGGAGCATCTCTTAGTTCACTTGCCTTATGAGGCCAAAGTTGCAGGTCCCGTCCAATTTCGATGGATGTATCCATTTGAGAGGTAAAATTTTTTTAAAAATAAATTTCAAAATACTTTATTATATATTATGTTCTGATAAACTTCTTTATATTGCAAGTAGGTTTTTATATCATTTGAAGAAAAAAGTGAAGAATAAGGTATGTGTTGAAGCTTCAGTTTGTAATGCATATATTGTGGAAGAAGTGACAACATTTGCAACATACTATTTTGAGCCGCACGTGCAGTGCAAGAGGCGGAGAGCAGGAAGAAATGATGAGGGTCTCATTGATCCCAATTGCAAATCATTCTCTATTTTTAATTATCTCGGTCGACCAAGCGGCGCATGTAAGTTTCGTTGCTTAACAGGCAAAAAATGGCAGGCAACCCATACATATATTTTACTGAACTGTCCAGAAGTGGAGTCATACTTCGAGTAAGTGTATATTTGCAAATATATGTATTGCGTGTCAAATATTTACTAATATATAAATGCAAATTATTAATAGGATTTTTCAAACTTCAATGTATGGACTACCACCAAATGAGTTTGACCGTTTGTGTGATGAACAATTTGCAGCATGGTTCAAAACACATGTAAGTTGCCTATGGACCAAAATCAAGTTATTAATATTTTATACATCATTTAAATATATATTATTGACTTTGCGTGTGTGACTTTAGGTTCACAGTAATCATGATCAAGTTGAAGAGCAAGGATTGTTATATCATCTGTTATGGGGTCCAAAGTCAAGAGTACGAACTTGGCCAGCATATTTCATAAACGGGTATAATTTTCACACTCAAGAATATGGAATGGGAAAAGCCACAATGAATAGTGGTGTGTGTGTTCGGTCATCCAATAGTGGCAGTTCAAAAGATGATTTTTATGGCTTGTTGGATGAAATCATAGAGATAGAGTACCCCGGACCATTAATGCGGGTTGTGTTATTTAAGTGCATGTGGTTCGACCTTGTCAAAGGAATGAAGGTGCATACGAAGTTTAATTTGATTGAAATAAATCACAAGAAAATGTATATGAAATATGAACCATTTGTGTTGGCACAACAAGCAATTCAAGTATATTATGCATCATATCCTAGTTTGAAACGTGATAAAGCTGATTGGTGGGCGGTATGTAAAACCAAAGCACGAAAAAAAATCGAGGAACACTCGAAGGATACAGCATATCAATAAGAGGAAGTTTGTAACATGGTTGAAACTGAGGAATATAACATTCCAACTTTACAAGATCCATGTGGAGCAATGATAGATGTAGATCTAATTGAAATTCACGAATCAAATTTAGAAGGTGTTGCAGAATATGATTTTGAGACAGAGGATGATGATGATGATGATCATGATGCTCATGAAGAAGATGAAGATCAAGATGAAGACGAAGGTGAAGATGAGATTTAGATTTTTGAGACTTTTTACTAATTATGTCGTAATTATTATTAATATTATTATTACGGTGTGGAGTTTATTGTTGTTGTCATATTTATTATTATTGTTGTTGTCGTAATTATTAGTATAGTTGTTGTTGTTGTTGTTATTATTATTATTGTTATTGTTGTTGTTGTTATTATTATTATTGTTATTGTTATTGTTATTATTATTATTATTATTATTGTTGTTGTTGTTGTTGTTGATTATTATTATTATTGCTATTATTGTTACTGAAACGTTATTGTCGGGAAAAAAAATCAATTAGTCGCGTGTGGGCAAAGGGAATTGAAATTCGTGGCTAAATCCGTGGAATATTAGACACGAATTTAGCCACGAATTTTAAAAAGGGCTAGTAGAATTGCAATTCGTGGCAAATTAGCCACAGATTTAGCCACAAATTTCAAAAAAAAAATGAATTAGGCGTGTGTGGGCTAGTAGAAATGAAATTCGTGGCTAAATCCGTGGCAAATTAGCCACGAATTTGAAAAAGGGCTAGTAGAAATGAAATTCGTGGCTAAATCCGTGGCAAATTAGCCACGAATTTAGCTTTGCCACGGATTTAGCCACGAATTTGAAAAAGGGCTAGTAGAATTGAAATTCGTGGCAAATTAGCCACGGATTTAGCCACGAATTTGAAAAAGGGCTAGTAGAATTGAAATTCGTGGCTAAATCCGTGGCAAATTAGCCACGAATTTGAAAAAAAATGAATTAGGCGTGTGTGGGCTAGTAGAATTGAAATTCGTGGCTAAATCCGTGGCAAATTTGCCATGGATTTAGCCATGAATTTGGAAAAAAATGAATTAGGCATGTGTGGGCTAGTATAATTAAAATTCGTGGCTAAATTCGTGGTAATAGCCACGAATTTGAAAAAAAAATGAATTAGGTGTCTATGGGCTAGTAGAAATGAAATTCGTGGCTAAATCAATTAGCCACGAATTTGAAAAAAAAATGAATTAGGCGTGTGTCGGTTAGTAGAATTGAAATTCGTGGCTAATTAGCCACGGATTTAGCCACGAATTTGAAAAAAAAATGAATTAGGCGTGTGTCGGCTAGTAGAAATGAAATTCGTGGCTAAATTCGTGGCAAATTTGAAAAAGGGCTAGTAGAATTGAAATTCGTGGCTAAATCCGTGGCAAATTAGCCACGGATTTAGCCATAAATTTGAAAAAAAAATGAATTAAGCGTGTGTGGGCAAGTAAAATTGAAATTCGTGGCTAAATCCGTGGCAAATTAGCCACGGATTTAGCAACGAATTTGAAAAAAAAATGAGTTAGGCGTGTGTGGGCTAGTAGAAATGAAATTCGTGGCTAAATTCGTGGCAAATTAGCCATGGATTTAGCCACGAATTTTAAAAAGGGCTAGTAGAATTGAAATTTGTGGCTAAATCCGTGGCAAATTAGCCACAGATTTAGCCACGAATTTGAAAAAAATGAATTAGGCGTGTATAGGCTAGTAGAATTGAAATTCGTGGCTAAATCCGTGGCAAATTTGTCACGGATTTAGCAACGTAAAAAATATTAGGGTTTGCTGCGACAATTTTATAATTCGATTCGAATTTGCCGCGACAAAATTAAAATTCGTGGCTAATATCGTGGCAAATTAGCCACGGATTAAAATTCGTGGCTAATGTGCGACGGAATTAGCCATGAATTTGAATCCGTGGCTAATTTGCCACGATATTAGCCACGAATTTGGATCTGTGGCTAATTTCGGCGGAAATTAGCAAAACGGCGTCATCTTCATTTGCGGGTAGAACTAGTATTAGGCTTTCTTCTCTGTCTCGATCACTCAATTTAGGGTTTTCTCTTCCTCTTCTCCCTCTTTTTTGTCTCTATCTCTGTCTCTGTCTCTCGATCGAATGATTCTCGGCGACCTTCGGATTCGGATTCGGCGTTCTTCGGCGCAATTCTCGGCGTTCTTCGGCGGCGGACACTGGGAAGCGCGAGGACACCCAGCGCGAGGATCGTCGTCCGAGAGTTTTAGAGGGACGTTCTCTAAATTTTTTTGTGGACGTTTGCTTTTGTTTCTGCTTTTGCTTCTGTTGTTTGTGTTGGGTCTGCTGCTTTTGCTTCTGTTGGATGAATTAGCTTGGGTCTGCTGCTTTTGCTTCCGTTGGACGTTGGGCGAAACAGAATGGGTCTGCTGCTTTTGCTTAAGTATTGTTCTGTTCGTGGTAACTGGAATTAGCTTTCAATTTGCGGCGAATTTGATTCGACTTATCTCGGGTTGACTGTTAGCCGTAATTGGAATTTCCGGCGAATTTATTCTGTTCGCCAAGTGAAAACGGGCTGAAATTTGGTCGGATTTAGGTTGAAATTTGGTCAGAATGAGCTGAAATTTGGTCGGATTTGGGTTGAAATTTGGTTGAAATTTGGTCGGAATGAGGTGAAATTTGGTCGGAATGACTCAAATTTGGTCGGTCAAGTGGAAACGGCCCGCTGATAAAAAATCACCGCTTTTCGCCGTGACGCAAGTCATTTTTTGGCGTTTTGGAGTCGTTTACATAAGTTTTTGAGCAAAAAACCATTCTGTTTGAACAGTGATTTCAGTTCGGTTTGAGTTTTTTTTGGCGTTTCGGAGTCGTTTCATTATTTTTTTATTTATAGCTAGGTTTGAATATTGAAACCAATAAAAAATAGGCTATAGTGTGATGACGAATGTCATGTAGGATTATAATGTGATGACGAATGTCATGTAGGTTTGTTGTTGTCATTTTTTGCTCCTGCTGTAACCTCGATGATGCTGTTTTGGTTCCAAAAAATTTTATGCTTCATAAAATGGACTCTATGCTAGGTTTCCTTGATGGTGGATTCGTAGAATTGCTTCATTCATTGCATGGGATTTTGCCCTGGTACAAGGCAAAATTAACCTAGTAAGTCATGAGGCTTTCTTTCCTGTGGTTGTTGAATCATCTGTACTATTCTGCGAGAAATTTTTCAATCTGTTTGTGTGGTCCATCATCTAAGACTATGTAATTCATTTAAGACTATGTACTGGGTGGCCCATCATCTGTTTGTGAGAAATTTATTTGTGTGGTAATCTGTTAATTTTTCATACTAGGTTAATTTTTCAATTTGTTTGTGTTCCAAAAATCTGTTTGCGAGAAATTAATCATCTGTACAAGGCAAAATTAACCTAGTAATTCATTTAAGACTATGTACTGGGTGGCCCATCATCTAAGGGAGGTGGCAAGCTGTTTGTGTTTGCCTTTTCCTCGTGATTTTTCAATCTTTCGCCCTCATCAACTGTCCTTTGACCATAATTGCTTGATGCAGCTGAATGAAGAACATAGGGATATGTTGGTATAAGAGTTAATAGTATTAGCTTGAATAGTTCATACTGAACCATTTAATGAATTTTTAACAAAGAAAAAAGTATATTCCTGCAGCACCATCCTCCCACCATCCTCCCTTTATAAGGCCGTGCAAACATGGAGTTATTTTACCAAGTTGAAAAGATCATTCATGTGGAAACTAATGGGATTTGTAAACCAAAATCTCAAAGTGGAAGGCCAGTTGCCCCAGTAATTTCAAACTTCCGTGAAACTTTTCTATTCACTGAGAAGTAGCTGCAGCCATTTAGCTTTGACTGAAAGCGAGTATTCTTGTGCATGACCTCAACATGTTCACTAACTTGTGATTACAATTGCATACCCAAGACTGACCAAACCAGCCTTGTTTACGGAGAGATTACCGACTACCATCTCCCTTACCCATTGTTGCCATGTCCTTGGCTTTGTTAGCTTGATATTAAATTGTATTTTTGGACTATATGGACAAGTTCTTCAAGTCATAGACTATAGGCTTGATCTTGAGTCAAACAAACACCTTTCTCGAATTTGGTTGTGGGTTGAATTTTTTGAGCTTGGGTAATTTTTTTTTTCAATTTGATGATGGTAGTTGCAATGAGTGCCTCTTTTTATACACATGAGACAGGATGTTGAATTTGGCAATTGAATTAGGAGAATCAAAATGAATGCATGGTCCAGAGTGTAAGTGTTAGTGTTAGTTTTTTGGTATGCAAGCTAGAGATTATTGCAAGAATATCTTTTGATATATGTTCTTCCATCTGTCAGGACATTGGATTCAGTGTGGAGTGTATAAATTCTTCAGGACAAAAAACTGTGAGTTACAATATATTTTAGCATCTGCCAGCTACATGCTCAACTCTAAATTATCTAGATTCTTGTTTTTTTTGGGACCTTTCCGTAAGCCTACATGCTCACTCATGTTTTCTTCTATAATAATCACCAGAAAAGAGATAATATTTAAGTGCTTGTTGAATGTTTTTGTAGACAGTTACCACAACTGTTATTTGTGGCAAAATACGAGCTAAAGAATTAAGCTCGTAGACATTTCCGGACAGCTTGCTTTTTATCAGGGGCGATAGCAAGTTTGTTTCATTTTCTCAAGTTTATCTCTTGCTCTCAAAAACAAAATGGTAAGCTTCACGACTTATGTCATTATGTGTCCATAATACATGTTCATATTTTTTAACATATTTGTCTAACCTTCCAACTTGTTAGTATAAACGTGGAGGTCACATGCGTCATGGTGTAGCTTCACAAAGAAGACCAGGCCCTTCCCCTTCCTCGTCCTCGTCCTCGTCCCTTTCCTCTTCCCCTGCCCTTTCATCTAACCCTCAACCAGTACATGCTGATGGATACATTGGCCCTTCCTCCGACCCTCAAATGCGAACTGAATCTACTTCAGTTCCATCGCCTTCGGTTCCACCTTCTTCTTCAATGCAACACTCGAATGATGAAGAAGATAGCCGATTCATGATATGCCCATTTGGAGATTCGTAAGTACTTTATTTTTTTAAGTATATGCAAATTATTATGAATGTCAACTGAATTGTCCATATGCTTCACGGATGCTACGTATGTTGACATCGTTATAACCTATTTGCAGATTCACGGATGCTACGTATGTTGTGAGGAAACTTAATAAAATAATCAATAACTGTTGGATGGGGCAGTATAGTAGTTTGACCACTGCTCCAAAAGAAGTAAAGGAATTGTGGTGGAATAAGTTCAAGGTAAGTTTTGTCCTTCTATTTTCTCACAAACTAAGTTCGGTTTAGCATATTGAGTGTACAATTGTTTTTCTATTGATTGCTTGCATCGGAAGTTCAGGTGGGATCAAGCGGAAGAGAAAGAAGTTAGAAGAATTTTTAAGAAGAAAGCCGGTGATCACATGCGAAATGTGATGAATAGAGCAAAGAGAAGTCAAGAAAAATCGGATTTTATTGCAGCTGACAATTGGACGGAAATTAAGAGAACTTGGGACACCGAAAAGCATAAGCAAATCAGTGAAATAAATAAGAAGAATCGAGCTTCTAGTTCTAGTGAAGGGTCTGCCACATATGCTGGGGGCTCTATCAACATCGGGGAGCATAGAAAAAGAATGGTAAGTCTGTTAAACATGTTGTAAGTTAATTCAATGATTACTCATTTATGTTTATATTTTGTAGGTAGATGAATTGGGGACGGAACCGACATTTATAGCTACATTTGAATGCACATTTCAGAAAAAAGATAAGACATGGACTGGCAATCGAGCAAAAGCTATTAAGGTATGTAAGGTTATATTTTGTAGTTATATTAATGAAGTTTTTTTATTTTTATCTATATTGTTAATGTAGGACAAATATGATGAACTTGTAACGAGCACTGCTGCTAGTGGTGGTGATGATGATGGTGTTGTTGCGTCCGAGCCATCGGTTAACAGTATGGCATTATGGGTGGAGGCATCGGGTGGAATGAGAAGAGGTCAAATATTTGGGATGGGATCCTTGTCAAGGATATACACAACGCCGGCTGCTGCAACTTCATCCTCTAATGCGGCTTTTTTAAGGAGGACACAACACGAGGAGCAAATGACCCAAGAATTGAACCAACCGAAACATTTACTTGTATAGAAGGACGAAGAAATAAGAGGAGTGAAACAACATTTGCAATTGATCATGCGACACCTCAACCTCGATCACGATGACGTTCTTCCTATACCTCCCACTAATCCAGTAGGTGATGGGCATAATGATGGGCGACACAATGATAATGAGATTGCTGATGATGATCCTTGCTAGTTAAAATTTCCAAACTCGAGGGAAAGCTTGCTTCAGCATTATCTATTTATTTATAGGACAAGTTATTAGTTATTGCATTTGTTTAATGCACATGTATCGATTCTGTTAAAAGTTCAACAACTGTTATAAGCTCAACAACTGTTTTTGCACATGTACGCGAGAGACAATGGACTAATCAAGCTAATGCTCGGCTATCTCTCTCCCTTGTTCACGCACGCACGTGCATTCTAGGAACAGAGTTGTTGGGATCTGAATTACTTGGCACTGATTCTTTGAAGAATCTTTGGAATGATTATGATGCCATATTGTGTTGTTATCTGTTATTTGTATTACTCGAAATTGTTAAAAGTGAATTTTGCCATGTATGTAATTAGGAATGATTAATGATGGTCTTCCTTTTGGTTTGGCAGTCTATTCCAGTTTTCGTCTTTGCAAACTAGGCAGGACTTGACATATTAGAGAACACTTTTGGTGGCTTTACAAGATCTCACTTTGGATTAGATTTTTGACGAGTCAGTTCGCAGAGAATTGTGCCCTGGGTTCACTAAGTTAATGCAAGAGGTACTTCTATCATTCTTTATGCTACATGACAATAAGCGTTCGGTTTGCATACATGCCCTCTGGAATTGGTCTTTTGTGTGAGCATAGCCTAATATATTCTTTTTTGAACACCCCTCTTTCTGCTGTTGAATAGATGTGAAAAAATTAAGAGGGGTTAGGAGTTTGATATTGTGATGTTTGCGCTGCAGATGGACAGGACTTCGATTCTTGGAGACACTATAGACTACGTGACTACGTGACTACATGAAAGAACTTCTTGGCAAGATCAACAGTTTGCAACAAGAGAGCGAACTGGATTTGAAGCAGTTGAATTTGTTGGATCCTCTCAAGGATTTTTCATACAAATTTAGTGCTTTGTTCCATTTCTTTCTTTTTTGTGTTTGTTCTTGTCTTGACTGTGATTCTATCAATGTTAAATATAAATTCTATAATTACTGTTAATTAGATTTCAAATCGAAATCGTCCCTAAACAACATTCGTCGCAGACTTCGTCGCTAAATTATTCATTAAAATTCGTCGTCAAATTCATTTCGGAACAATGTTCGTGGCAAAAGTCAAAATTTTTCGTGGCAAATTAGTGACGAATTTTGCCACGAATAAGTTTGTCACAAAATACTGACCAAAAAAAAAACTTGGTGGCAAATTAGCCACGAATTTTGCCACGAAATGTGTTCGTGGCAAATTACCCACGAATAAGTTCGCCGCAAAATACTGACAAAAAAAATTTGGTGTCAAATTAGCCACGAATTTTGCCACGAAATGTGTTCGTTGCAAATTAGCGATAAATTTTGCCACGAATAATTAGCAATGATTTTTGCCACGAAAAGATTTCGTCGCAATTTCGCGACCAACAAAAAAAAAATTTGAAAAAAATAGCGACGAATTTTGCCACGAATACAGTTCGTGGCAAATTAGCGACGAATTTTGCCACGAATATTTAGCGACAAATTTTACCACGAATAATTAGCAACGAATTTTGCCACGAATACAGTTCGTGGCAAATTAGCGACGAATTTTGCCACAAATAATTAGCGACGAATTTTGAGACGAATTAGCCACGAATTTTGCCACGAATAATTAGCGATGAATTTTGCAACGAAATTTTTTTCGTCGCAAATTAGCGACAAAAATTGAAATTTTCCGTCGCAAAATTTTGCGACGGCCTATTAGCGACGAATTTTTTTCCGTCGCTAATTTCGTCGCAAATTCGTTTAGCGACGAATTTTGCCAAATTTTTCGTGGCAAAATTTGTCGCTAAAACCAACTTTTTTTGTAGTGTCTTTCCAGTGATACTAATTTCATTAAAATCGGAATTCATTTGGATTTTCAAAAGGAATTTTTATGATCTAATCAGTATCTGTGTTCAGATCTGATTTTCATTCATTTGGAATCCAAAAGATGTTTCTCCGAATTTGATAAAGTTAGAGTCCTCCTTTGCAAAAAATCAAAATTATAAAATTGTTCCTTGGGGTCTCATTATACAGACTGGAAATTTTGAGGGCCTAATAACAATTTTTAGGGGGTTGATTTGCTAAAAACCTCAGATAAGGCCTTCTCGGGTTAAAATTCGATTTGCAGTTGAGTCCTTTGTGAAAACCGAATTTTATAAAAATTTGGAGGACTTTTTTAGCAAAAACTCAAAACATGAAAGTTGTAACACGCAGAGAGTCCTAGCTGTCTAAAAATTTTCACATGGTTTTGATAAGGTTTGTTATTTTTCCCGCCATTATTTTGAAATCCCTAACAGAACCGGGTCCAATCTGTCACCGAGAGTAAAATTGTCTGTTTCGTGAAAATCGGTAGGGATTTAGAAAAAATAGTAATCTTAAATTTTGATCCTCATGACATAAGCTTTCTAATGACACCTGAATCACTTCATTTGGACATCATTAGGTTAGTTAATCACATCTGAACAGAAGTGATCCGAATTAGATAATAATAAGTGGTCTTCTTATGATGCCCACTTCCCATTGCTTGATTGGTTGAGAAATAAGGCCCATGGGCTTGAATGCATGTTTTACTCATTGCTATGCATGTGTTTGTTAGATGGATGTTAAGCCCGGTGCATGTTCGGTGGGTAGCCCATTATGGTCATTTAGAACCCGACTTTAGGGGTTAATTGATATGAGTTGCCGTTTTATGAATGCAAATGGTAGCCCATTATCATTAACCATTAATCAAATAATGCTAGATGATTAGGTGGGTGGTGAATCGAAATACATGAAAAACAAAGGCCGACCCGAGGCCAGTGCTTGATTAGTGAATTGTTTGCACCATTGCTTTTCTTTGGTTATTCCTTTGTATATTGTTTGTCGTGAATGTAAACGCCGACACCCGAGAGGCGGTCCATGGGGGGATAATCCAAAATTGTAAAAGACTAAGGCAATAGACTGATGTCCAATCTGGTCTCAATTTGTATTCACTTGACGGTGGCGATAGACCGATGTCCGATCCGGTTTCAATTTGTATTCAATTCATTCGTCCCCTATCATGTCTCGGGTTTTCAATTTGTGTTGTAATAAACACCTGACGAGTTACGGGTTTTACTTTCTCGCACTTAAAATTAGCTCGTCTTTTCAATACTTTGAGTGTTTACTTTACGAAATGTCTTTCAATACAATTGATTGTTTCTTTCTTTTTCTAGACTAAGATAGGATTAGTTTAGAATCTTAAATGAAAATACAAAAACAAGATGCATGATCACTTAGTGGACTAAGACTTTAACATGAAAATGGTAAAAAATAAATGCATGACAACTTAGATAACAACCATGATAAGTTTAGCGGTACCGAAAGGGCGTTAGTAAAAATATTAACGTAAGCTAGTCCCCAAACTCATGATCTCTGGTTTTTCGTAGAAGCCGAAACGAACTCCCGCGTTTCAGTTGGGTATTCTAGCCGACCCCCGACCTAGGCTAGTGGCGACTCCTAAAAAAGATAAAATCGATCCGCTGTCACGCGAGGTATGGATTTAGGAAAAATCCACGTTCATGATCAATGGACCATATGGATGACCAAAAGATCGATGCTTCGGTAAGCCGTCTTTTATGATGTGCCAAACGGACCGTATGGATGACTAAAAAATTGACGCTTTGGTAAGCCGTCTTTTATGATGTGCCATGCGGACCGTATGGATGACTAAAAGGTCGATGTTTCGGTAAAACTATCTTTTATGATGTGCCATATGAACCGTTTCATGAACACTTACCTCTAAACCCGCCTTATCGAGTTTGGCCCTCGAGAGGTAGGTCGTGACAGGCTTGGCGACTCCGCTGGGGACTAGGTTACAAATCTAAGTGGATTAAAGCCGTAATAAACTTGTTGGTTGTTATCTCACTTTGTAGCATCGACTGCATGTCAAAGTCGCGTGGAAAATGAGGTTAGTCGCTAATCAAGTGTTAAATGTTTTTGTAGGTGGGAGTTATAAGGGGAGGCGTGTGTGTCAACCCTTTGTTTTGCAGGTGGTGAAAGGATGTATGCGTGTATGTTGGATTATATTGAAGTGCTGGATGTTTAAATTCAAATGCATGTTTACATGCTTTAGCACGACACAATGCACCCACATCCTGCGGTCTAAAACCCCGGATCGCTTTTAGGGCACCTTTAGGAGGTATTAAGAGTGGAATCCGCATGTGAATGCATGTGGTAATCCATTCTTCAATACCGCTCATCTTGGTTAGTAAGAAGTGCACCGACCGACGTTAGTAGCGGTGGGTAAACTCTTCTTATCTAATCAAGGTGGGACCTTGAACTTTTAGAATCCTACCTTTAGGCGTCAAACCTCACGTACTCATGCGATGTGTCGATGTGTTTGCCATTCTTTTCACGGTAAGGTTGATTGTATCGTTTTAATTGTAATTTCACTTACGTCATTTCATGTTATATTACTTTCTATAACACGTGGTGATTAATCTCGATGCTCCAAATTAGGGTTAGTCAAAATGGATATGTCAGAGATTCAAATCATCCCCGTACCTAGAGCTCTCGTGACCATGTGGGAAAGTCTCGAGTCAAAGCACAAGGACTACGTGGAAAAGAGGATAGGATATCTTCCCGCACTTTTATACATCGAGCCTCGTGTTGCTATGATCAAAGCATTGTCCCATTTTTTAAACTCAAAGACATCCACTTTTGTGTTTGGTCGAAATGAATTGACCCCTACAATTGAGGAGTACAATATTGCCATTGGAAGAGTCGGGTCTTTTGGTCTAGTTAGTCCTCCGATAGATATAGATCCTATAACTCTTTTGAGCCAATTCTTAGGGGCAAAAGAACACTACAAGTGCCATAACTTGTGTACGGCGCTCACTTTGATGCCATAAGTTTTTTTTGGATCACTTTAGTGCTAAAATTTTTGAAAAACGATCACTTAAGTGCTAAAATTTTTGAAAAACGATCACTTAAGTGCCAACTCCGGTGCCGTACACAATTTTTCGCCGGAAATCCGACGTGGCATTTTTTTATTAATTTCTGAAGGCGCGTGGCTCGCCGGAGATTGGCACTTAAGTGATCGTTTTTCAAAAATTTTAGCACTTAAATGATCGTTTTTAAAAAATTTTTAGCACTTAAGTGATCGTTTTTCAAAAATTTTAGCACTGAAGTGATCCAAAAAAAACTTATGACACTTAAGTGATCGTTTTTCCTCCGACTTGGCACCAAAGTGATCCGAAAAAAAGTTATGGCACCAAAGTGATCTCCGTACACAAGTTATGACACTTATAATGTCCTTTTGCCAATTCTTAGGAGTTGACATTCTCCAAATCAAAGGCGTTCTTAGAGGAAATTCTAATGCACTTCCTTTTACATTCTTAGAACGACATTTTTCTAGCTTGCCAAAAGAAGCGGGTAATCAAATTCCTCGAGTCTTTCTCTTAGCATTCTTTGGTTTTGTGGTCTTTCCATTCGCCAAAAAGACCATGGATCCTTTGGTAGTTCACATTGTCAATCAAGTGTGTATGTAAGATTCTCCAATATTATCCTATCGTATCACTCAATAAGTTCAAACAAAACAGAAATGGTATCTTTAGAGCCCCAATAGGTTTACTCCAAATTTGGTTGGTCTCTCACCTCAAAGACTTCGGTTTGAGCTTGAAAATCATAGATGTGTCTAAAGATTGTCATCCTATCTCGCTCTTCCGAGAAAAGGAAGAAATCTTTCCTTATTGGTCATTCTCAACTTGATTTAATTTTTTCAAGAACCTTGTTCCAAATCAAATCCAATGGCATGTTCGTTGGCTTGGAAATCCCGAGGTACGCCTTAATAACAGATCCAACAACCCAATCTCACTTTTGGGTCTCATGGGGTCTACGTCATATTACCCTTTTAGGGTGATCCGTCAATATTGTGCGCTTCAAAAGATTCCGCCATTCCTCAAGTTGGGGTTATATCATTTTGACGAACGCAAAGATGTTATCCAAAAGGACCAAATGGCGGATTTGAAGGAAATGATCAAGTCCATCATTGATATGTGGTACAAATGCCACCCAGAGCCAATTCTCATTACCGACGAGTCGGAATTGGAAGGTGAAATGAGGATACATCATGCATTGCCGGAGTATATATACCGTCGCCTCGAGCCCGAGCTTAAAGTGTATCTCCCTAATGTCCCCGAGAAGCCAACTCAACAAGCTATAGCCGCAAGAGCTCTTAGGGAAAAGGATGAGGCTTTAGCTGAGGTTGAACGTTTGATCCAAGAAAACAAACGAATTCGCCTCGTGCCTAAAGAAGATCCATTAGGAGTTTGACTATATTCCATGAGGAAATCTCCTTTCATGTAATTTTCATAGATTTGATGTATAGGGTTTCCTTTTTACTCATTTTAGTAATGATGTAATAGGATTCTCTTCATGTTTTTAGATTGATGTATAGGGATTATATTCCATGAAATTTATTGTTAATAGTGAAATTTTTTTTGTATGCACTTTCTTTCTTCGAGATTCCAATGGAATATAGATGGGGCATCTTGGTTAATCATTGCGTGTTACCCCTTTAATTGTATAATTTCTTGTGAAGAAATTGTGATAAGAGATTATTCACATGATATTGGGATCATGAGAATATTTCTTATCTCTATTTCATCCAAAGAAAATATAAAATTGAAGGGTTTTATATTTTCGTCTCGATTCATTTTCTGCAATACTAACTTGATTTCTGTTTTTTTTGTAAAAAAAGGTACTAAAGCACAGCTGAGACACGTTCTACTATACGCACCTGTCATCAAGCAAAGATGGAGAACAAAGACACTCAAGTTCGAGTAACTAATGTGGAAAATCAACTGGATGAAATAATCGCTACATTTGCAGACTTTGAAGCGTTCGTAACTCCATTGCTTCCGACCAAAATTGCACCCACTCTTGAGGATCTTCAGAATCAAGTAAACAAAATGCGTGAGATGATGATGCGTCTTATGGATCGTGTAAATCAAATGACTATAGAATTGTCATCCCTTTCCATGCCGGAAACGATTGGTCTTTATTCAAAGGGTAAAGGAAAATGGCCTTATAAAGAACAAGCATCTGAAAGTGAACTATCTTCTGGGACTGGAGAATGTAATCAAGGACATCTTGACAAAATGGACGTAGTTCGTATTCAATCGCGTCATGACTCCAATAAGAAGCCATATAAGTGTAACCCGCTTCGTCAGTTTACACCTTTACCAAGACCGCTATCAAAGCTTCTACCCATGCTTCTTGAGACGAGAATGGTTGCAAAAGAAGTCCCCCGAGATAATCCTCCAAAGTTCGCTGGGTTTGACATTACGAAATCATGTGAGTACCACATGGGCGAGAAAGGCCATAGCACCGACAATTGCCTAGTATTGAAAATTAAGGTTCAAAGCTTGATTGACAAAGGGATCTTGTCTTTTAAGTATCCCGAACCGAATATACAACAAAATCCATTGCTCGATCATACCCAATGTATGAATATGGTAGATATGAATGAAGATAAGAAGTCTTTTATGGTGGATGTACCAAAGTTGTATGAGATCTTGATGCTAGCTGGACATTATGAAAAAGGAGGTGACATCTCGAAAGAAGAAAAGTTGATATGCATTTCTAAATTAATTGACATGGGGGTTATCCGGTGTATAGGAGAAGAATCAGATGCCACAATGATGACGGCTATGATTGATGTATCGTCCGAGAACTTCCTTTATGAGTTAGAAGAGGAGGAGAACGGAGATGGATCCGTCGAAGTCTTGACTAAAGGAATAGAAGCTTTAGAAGTTATTGACGATGATTTTCTATTTGAAGAAGATGAAGAAATCGTTTCCGATGTGGATTCCGACCTCGATGTCAAAAGACCCCATTGGGACCATAAATTCATGAAGATTGCTCGTGAGTGCAAAGAAGTAGTATATACCTTAGGCCAACCAAGCGGGAAATATGACTTCTATGTCAAATACACGCCACCTCCAAGCTTCTTCATTGACAAAGGATATTGTTCCCGATGGATGGGGAGGCATGGATGATGAAAACGTGGATCGCACATCTAAAGTCTTTGCACCTATACCCGTTAATGAAGATGAGGAGCACGTTTCTGACACGGATTCCGAGCTTGGTGCTAGAAGAGCTCATTGGGATCGTGAATTTGTAACAGCCGCTCATGAGCGTGGTGAAGTGGTTGATACTCTAGGTCAACCAAGTGGGAAGTACGACTTTTTTATCAAATATTCACCTCCGCCAAGTTTCTTTATTGACCTGAAGGATATTATTCCCGACGGATGGGGAGGAATGGATGATGAAGAGATGGTGGCTATGATCACTCCCGTTGCGATTGACCTCTCCGAAGAGAATGATCATGAGAGCAAACCGATGGGTATTGAACCCGTAGTAGTTAACTTGTCTAAAGAAGCCGCGTATTATGAAATCAAGCCGATGGGTGTGGAACCTATGGTTATTGATTTGTTAGTTGAAGACTTTGAGTCAATTGAGATCACGATGGATGATTTTGAGCCCGTTGTGATTGAATTACCACCATCATTGGAAGGCGAAGAAATAACTGTTGAAGTTACTCTCAAGTTTGATAAAAAAGCTGTTCCATGGAAGTACGGAGCAAATGAAATTGATGCTGTCACTCGATCGGGTCGTTGTTGTCTACCCAAAGAAGGAATCGAAAAGAAAGCCGTGACTGAAGAGGATGCTAAGTAATTTCTAGCCGTGGTGAAGACTAGTGAATTCAACGTGGTGAACCGATTAAGGAAGATGCCCGCCCAAATCTCCTTATTGGATTTATTCAAGTCATCCGAGAAACATAAGAATGCCTTGCTCAGGGTGTTGAATGAAGTGCATGTACCCGATTCCATTGATGATGCTCAACTCGAAAACTTTGTTAAGGCAATCCTTTTAAAGGATCAAATCTCTTTTTCCGATGAGGACTTCCCTCCTGAAGGACGTTCTCATTCTAAGGCATTATACATATCCGTAAAACATCGTGACACGATTTTGTCGCGAGTTCTCATTGATAATGGCTCGGCCCTAAACATATGCCCATCGGCTACGTTACGACGATTGGGAGTAAATGAAGATAGAATTCGAGCCGCCAAAACACCTGTGCGAGCGTTCGATGGAATGAAGAAAGAAACTATAGGCGAAATTGAGTTGGAACTCCTGATTGGACCTGTTCTTTTCTCGCTCACTTTCCAAGTACTAAATATACCAAGCAACTTTAGTTTGCTCCTTGGTAGACCGTGGATTCATAATGCCGGAGCTGTGCCCTCAAGCCTTCACCAAAAAGTGAGATTCGTGGTAGACGGCAAGGTCATAACCATACATGCTGAGACGGATTTCAAGGTGTTCCATGATACTGCCATTCCATATGTTGAGCCCGAAATCAAGGAAGAATCGAATTGCCACTCCTTCGAGTTGGTCTCCATTGCACATGTGCCTGTTGGAGCGATTATGCAAATTCCTCAAATGTCAAAGCCCGCCATTATGTCTAGCAAAGTGTTGCTTGAAAACGGCTACACTCTCGGAAAAGGCTTAGGGAAGCATTCCCAAGGCATCTTGAAACCAATTGAAGCTGTTATGAAGAGGAACAAGAAAGGTTTAGGTTACCATGGAAGCCATGAAGACCAAGGTGATCGCAAATACCAAAATAAAAAAACAAACAGTCGACAGAGGCTGCTATCTCCATCTTTGAAAGAGACATTTTCCGGACCTCCCATGATGCTACAAGAAGAAGAGATTTCCTTTGACTTTATGGCAGATCTCTTTAATGAAGACTTTATTGGCACTATCTTAGCCCACGATAAAGCTGAATCATTCAAAGCACCTATCAACCTTGCTAAATAGGGATGCTTCTTACCCTTCTTCTAAGTCTGTTGCATTCGTTATCGCTTCATTTGTTTGCCCATGCGTGGGATCAATTTGTTAGTTCAATTGATTCTTTCAATTCGATCTTTGATTTGTTATGGACACTTGGATCTTGAGCCGTTGGTCCAAGGTAGCATATATTGTAATACGGCCTCATCATTTGAATTTCAAAAAGAAGGCATATGCATGTTTTATTAAGGACGTGTGGAAGTACACCAAACCAGTCCTATGATGATATTTTGAGGATTGGACTTCCGCATGCTTCCTAGTTTCAAAGATTTGAGGAACAAGGATGTCCGAGGATATGAGGACTAATTTCCTAAAACATTTTCTGGCATGGTTTCAAAACCAATTTTTGGGGCATATCATGAATGTGTGGTTAATCCCCCAACAAATTTTGAAGATTAGATTTTTAAATCAAAATGGACCAAAAGATTTGAGGGTTAGATTTTCAAATGACTTTTGAAATTGTTTTCAAAAATGATTTCCAAACAATCATGCATAAATTTGGCTTCTATTTACCTAATCAGAATGATCTCAAAGAGCAGTATCTCAAAAAGGTAAAAGTACTCGTTCCAATGAGAATATCTCGTATCTGATTTGACTTGTTCATCCATTTATCTTGTAGATAAGGTGTCAAGACGGTTGAATAATATGGACGTGACAAAGGATGATGTCATCATCAAAGGGAGCATTTCATTTTTAAGCTCAAATTTATTTAGAATCCAAATTGACATATCTTTCCTTTACATGAAGGTGAATAAAAGAAAAGATTCAAACAATAGACAATGGAAATCAAATAAGGAAGAGCATTGAACATACCAGATTCTTTGAACGCAAAAGTGTCCAACTGGGGCAAATGGCTTTAGTACAATCAACTAAGTTGTCAACAATCAAGAAAGCTCAAAGAGTCGTTTACATGGACTCAAATGAAGGGTAAAGTTGTATCGGTTCCAATTTACCTCTTATGATATCATTTATTGACTTAATTTCCTTTCTCTTGATAGGAAGACATCGATCAATGGAAGGAAAATACAAGGGTAAAGTTGTGTTGTTCCAAGTTGTCATCTTTCAAAGGATATTCATTGACATGATTTCCTTTGTATTCATGTAGGATCAATTGTCCAACACAGAACAAGTATCCTTTTCCTCAAAGATCTTTCAAGAAAAAATATTTCGAATAATTCTAAAAAATGAGCTTTCAAAGCCATTCCATTTCAAAACCTCTTGGATAAAAAATTTGGTTTCATGATCAAGGTAAATTTGAAACCATTGTCTTCAAATGCTTTATAAAACAATTAAGTCCTAGATGCGGAATCTTAGACACATTGTTTTGAACTAAAAAGATGTTCCAAGTTCAAATTTCAAATAATCGTAAGAGAAATTTGAAATCATTTTTTTCAAGAGATCTCAAATGACATTCTTCAAATTATTCATTCACACATTGGTAAATACATCATGCATCAGAATTTCCCACAGACGGGAGATTTAACCAAATGATCCTTTGAAAAAACAAAAAAAAAGGAATTTCTCAAAAATGCCGAATGGAAATGCCTAGGATGATAAAAGGCAAACCTTTGATCAAACACGTCCCTATACTCATTTTGAGAAAATTGAGCGAAAAAAAATCATGTCCTAGGACGTAGGGTTCGTTCACATTGAATACATGGATTGAAGTGATAAAAGGCATTTCATTTCTCTATCCTAAACACTCATTTTATCCTTTGCTAGCCACTTTAAGCCAAATAGGGAGAATTTTCAAAATACCCCTGTCAAGAACCACCCCACATTAGGGTAAGTTAAGAAGTTGTGGTTGATCATTTTTGGAGCAAAAAGATTAAGAAAGATTTTATTGCTTTCATTTGCATCAACCTTCTTGTGGTAATTTCAGGTGGATCTTTATAGAAGCACGAAACATCCCAAAGTGAAGAAAAGCATTCTTTTCCTCTACCCAAACACAGTTATCCCTTGCTTAGCCAAATTGAGCCTTAAGTGTGACATTCTGAAATCCGGCCCACTTGGGATTTATTAAATGAATGGTTTATGGATGTGCTTGTAGTTAGATCTCACCCGGAATTGATCACTCCTGGGATACTAACCGTTAGGGAAAGGCTAATTAGGGATTTAAATTCGCGCGACTAAAGAAACTCGATCGTGAATTGACTTTCGATCATAAAAATTGTCAAGTTGACATTTTGAGTCAATGTAGGCCGATCCAAGGATAGTTAGGGATCAATTCGCCGCTGTCATATTAGTGGATCGCGGGTGATTTCGCTTGACCACGAGATGAACAGACGAATGACCCTAAACCTATACCAAACGATCGCGCCCGTCGGAACTAGCGATCGACCCTCGCGATTAAGTGACAACCGAAGTCGTCACGACCCGAGTGAACTTGAACGTGGCTTGATTCAGTATCGGCCACGGGTCAAATGTGCAAATTTCCCCAAAAGCCACCCGTTAGTCTGAGATATGCTCAAGTTACGTTATTTAAAATTTAGTCATTAATTAGAGATCAAGTTGGGCATTGGAAATTTAGAAAGTCACGACAGAGCATTTGAACGACGTTGTTATTAGCATGATCAGTCTTAGAATTGTTCGAATCCTTATGAAAAATCGAATTTCGGCGAGAAATGGAAAATGACCGTTTTACCCTTGAGATTTTGTTAAGGCCAAGTGTAAATGGGGAAAGGCATTTTGGTCATTTCACCCTCACTTTAGAAATAAAAATTTTTGGACAATTTTACCCTTGGGAATTTTGTGAAATTCCAATTTTGCCCCTGGATATTTTTTGCAAGAATTAATCCGGACCGTCGATCTTAGGATAAGATCGAATATTGGCCGTTGATTGGAAATGTGAGAGAGGGGTATGATGGTCTTTAGGCATGTGTATTATACACAAATAATTGACGTTGGGTTATTTAAACCAAATTTCTCTCTCTCTCCTCACTCTCTCACCTCTCTCGGCTTCCCTCTCCCTCTCTCCCTCACGACCGAACTTCCTCGGCCTCCCACCGATCACGTGGCCAGCCGCCCAGGCCAGCCGTCGCCGCCACCTTCCCGCCGAGCCGGAGCCGCCGCCGCCATGGCCGCTCGCCTCACCACCGCCGCTCACCTCACCGTTTCTCTCTCCCCTATTCTGTCCCCACCGAAACACCAGCCCCCTTCGATCCTGTCCAGCCGTGGAAGATCAGCCACCGTCCAGCCAGTCGCCGCCGTCGCTGTACGCCGCCGTTCAGCCGCTCGCCGTCGTCGTCCGCCACCGAGTGGCCGCCGGTCAGCCGCCCCTCCCCTTCAGCCGAGCTAGCCTAGATTCAAAGTAAGTTGCCCCCTAAACCCTATTTAGGACATCGGGTATCGATAGACTTGATTAGTGGCTAAATAACGTCAATTAGTGGCGGTTTAGGGGTTATTTAGGGGTTAATTTGGTGGACTGATTTGGGAAATGGTATTGGCTGAATTGAGGATGAATTGGTGATGTTTCGGGACTAATTTGAGGCTGAGTTGAGTACTGGACGTCGTGGATTGAATTGACGAGCATATGGCTCGATTTAGGGGCAAATGGTGTCGGTTTGGTGTGTTGTAATGTGGCTGGATTGTGGTGCTTGTTATGGTTTGAAATGAGCTTGGAAATGCTGAATTTATACCATGATTGTGGCTGTGATTGTGGGCCCGATAGTGGCCTTGTATGTTTGTTGAGTCGTGAGTTGATTGATTGAAATGTAGGCCATTATGTGCGCGCATGGGCTGAATTGAATTGACTGGCAAATGGCCGTGATTAGGTGTTTATTGAGCATGTGAAATGCGTGAAGTTTGATGCGTGCATGGGTCGAATTTGATCGGCTAGTAAATTGGCAATATTGGGGTGTAAATCGAGTGAGTGAATAAATGAGAAATTGTGTGTGAAGTTGTATGTGTGGTCACGAAAATCCCTGAGGCTGTACCATTACGCGGGGAATTGTGCCGTCCTGAGGCGGTACCACAACGCGGGACGATGCCCGGTATTTGTAACATCACGAATTTCAACCCATTTCCGAGATCAATAAAGTGAATATTGTTTATCATTTCATTTTGAAAAGTCTCGCCCGGAATTGATCACTCTCGGGATACTAACCAAAAGGGAATGGCTAATTAGGAAACGGTACGTGGACTAGGGACCCGACCGTGAATCGGGCACTGATTCCGAGAAGCGACGAGGAAATATTTTGGGCCAATATGGGCCGATCCTAGGAAAGTGAAGGATATGATTTGGCCAACGATGTACGATAGGATCGCGGGTGATTCTGTACGACCGAAAGTACACGTGGCGATCAAATCCCAAACTTAACCCGACCGATCGCGACCTCCGGCACTAGTGATAAATTCTCACGTTTTCCCGGTAATCGAGGCCGTCACGACTCGAGTATCCCTAGGTCGATACGCGTAACCCCTAAACAGCCGCCCGTTAGTCAGAGACTTTAAAATTTGAAATTGAGCGATTTTGATCACGGAAAATTGAACCAGACTTGGGCGTCGATTTTCGAGATCGTATACGACTATTTTTCGTGGCCAATGTCGTTTTGGAGTGGCCACATACATTTGGGGCTAGTACAGCCGAAAATTGGAATTTCAGCCGAAATTGGAAAAATTACGATTTTACCCCTCTGGACTCCGACGTCGATTTTCGAGGCCATATGAGATTATTTTTCAAAGCCGATGTCGTTTTAGGGTGGCCACACATATTTGGAGTGTGTACGGTCGAAAAATGGAATTTCGACCTGGAAGTGAAAAATTACGGATTTGCCCCTCAAGACTTTGAAGCCGATTTTCGAGGGCGTAAGTGACTATTTTGCGTGGCCGGCGCGATTTTTGGTGGCCACGTACATTTGGGGTTGGTATGGTCGAAAAATGGAATTTCGACCGGGGATCGGAAAATTACCATTTTTCCCCTATGCCTAACTAAGGTATTCCGATTTTTTTTTAAGGATTTTGGGGATTTAGTTTTGATTATTAAGTGGATAATTATCAGCCATTATTAAAAGACAAAAAGGCCCCTAAATTATTGGATTTGGATGAATTAAGGCCATTGGATTAAGGGCATTTTGGTCAAAGTGAGTAGGATGATGACAAGTGGCATCCACTATTGACTATTAAGACCAACTTTGACTCTCTCTTTCTTCATTTCACCGGCTAGCCATCCCCCGTTCTCTCCCTCTCTCGCCGGCGCCTTTTTCCTCTCAGCCATTCACGCCGGAGCTCCGCCCGTCGCCGCCGTGTGCCGCCGCCGGTCGCCGTGCGCCGCCGCCAGTCACCGTCGCCCACAACTAACCATCACCACCGTCCCTCACTCACTCTCTCTCTCTCTCTCTCTCTCTCTCTCTCTCTCTCTCTCTCTCTCTCTCTCGTCCCGTTCTCTCTTCTCTTTTGGGCCGAACCGCCGCCGTCCGGACGCAGGACCGCCGCCGTCCGGACGCAGGACCGCCGCCGTTCGTACGCCGCGCCGCCGTCCTTACTGTTGGAATGCCGCCGCCGATTCCGCCATCTACCGGCGATTGGCCGCTCGTTCCCGTCGACTCGAATCGGTTTAGGCGAGTATTAAATCCCTAAATCCAAATTAGTTTAATTTGCACTTTAAATGGGTGAATTAGAGTTTAATTAGACTAGATTATGGTCTAATTATAGGTGAATGTGTATTGGATGATTGTGGGGTGTAATTGGAGCCTAATAGGATGATTTGGATGTGATTTAATGCCCAAATGTGGGCTGTTTTGGTACTGTTCACACCAGAACCGAATTTGGATTAAAATTGTCTAAGTTGGGATTAATTGGATTCTTGTTGTGGTTGCTTAATTTGGGTGATCCAATGGCTAAATGGGACTTGTTTGGGTTAAATTGTGTGAGTCCTTGTTGTTGGTATAGTAGCCGAAATTGACTGGTTAATGGCGAACTTGAATTATATAAATTGGTCTCAGGTTTAAACCATGTATTGAATGCCGAGTTTCAATGGGCTAAAATGGAATGAATTGGGCGTGCCGACAATGTATTGAATTGGTCGAGTTATGACGAATTGTACTTGGGCACATATTGGTGTTAGTGAATTGTATGTTCATGATCGACTCGAATGTCATTATATGTGACTTCACATAATGTGTTTTGATATGGCTGGGATTGTGAGTGCGAAATTGCACGTACCTAATCGGAATATTTGTGGCCTTCGGGTCGTGGCCTTCGGGTCGGAATATTTGTGGCCTTCGGGTCGGAATATTTGTTGGCCTTCGGGTCGATATATCTATGGGCCTTCGGGTCGGAATAATTATTTGATTCATGAGCATGGCAATCGTGTACAGAGTATATTAGCCGTGTGCACGTTCGGTAAATTGCACGTGAAATTGGTATTTTTGAGCATGAGCACGCGTATGACGTATATGTGACCAATGCGTGCGCGCATGTGCCATTAGTACTGTTATAAAATGCCTAACCTGCAGGGTTGTTGTATAAGTGATCTGGTCTCCGAGCCTAGGTCAATTATTGTGATGTTTATGCCGTACTATCATGCGTGTTTCATTCGCCTGTCAGGAGGTGCATGTTAGCCTAGTTTAGGTTTAGGGGTTATTTACTTGCTGAGATTCGTCTCACGGTTGTTGGAAACCTATATTTCAGACCCCCGGCAGTGAGGATGGCGGAGCCGCTTGTGCGTTTTGGGATTCCCTACTTCATAGAGAAGACGATGTCTGTACATCCCGTAGGGGACGGGAATATGTACATTAGATACTATACTTTAGTATGGGTAGATGTTGGGGAGTTAGAGTCTGCGATCCATGAGTATGTGGCATGGTGTTATAGGACGTATAATGGGGAGGAGACCGGACCCCTTCGGACGTTTGATATCCCGTTTAACGGGAAGGGTGAGATTGACCCCCAGTGTCCCAATGGAGATATAGTAGACCCCGCCACTTCAGACGAGGAGGATATGAGCTCTGATGGCGTTCCTGTGGAGTACGAGGTAGATGAGGTTGAGCCGATGGACATGGAGCCGGATGATGTTTAGATGGAGCAGCAGGTGGAGGAGGACCCTGAGCCCGAGGCGATGGACGCAGAGGACGAGCCCGAGGAGGCTGAGTCCGAGTTAGACTAGTTGGATTCTGATGAGGAGACCCTGAGCCCGAGGCGATGGACGCAGAGGACGAGCCCGAGGAGGCTGAGTCCGAGTTAGACTCGTTGGATTCTGATGAGGAGCTGCCAGATAGTTCTTCTTCGTCAGAGTCTTCCGGTTCTGACCCGGATTGGGTTCCCTAGGTTGATCTTAGCCTTAGAAGGAGGGTTGCATCTTTTTGACCGAAGCCGTCTTAGCTCAGTAACCTGTGGCCACTGTCCCTTTTTGTTGTAGTGGTCACGACCCGTTTTTGTCTTGCCCTTGTAAATGGATACTGTATAAATTTCTATATGTTTATAAAAGGATAAAGTTGTTTTATTTGGTAATCGTTTGTGATGTGGCTATCCCTGGTCTTTGTAACTTTTGTCTGGGTGATATATTTTCTTATATATCGTGCTTTCGCATGTGACTTGATCTCTGGTTTGTGTTGGGTCGACGATGCGTCCTGGGACGTCGCACCCATTTCGACCTTTGCGTGGGATACTCGCGCTTCGTGGGGTACGGGGCGTGACAGTATTACCGGAAGACGGCGAACCTAAGGCGGTACCATAACGCGGGTTGTCCCATAGGTGGTGGATGTTGAGCCTGAGGCGGTACCATTACGCGGGCAAGATACATAGCCTGAGGCGGTACCATTACGCGGGCTAAGGAGTGTTGTGAATATGAGATGGTCGCAGTGAACCTGAGGCGGTACTACTACGCGGGTCACTGGCGAGTCGAGTGAAAATACGAGATGGTCGCAGTGAACCTGAGGCAGTACTACTACACGGGTCACTGGCGAGTCGAGTGAAAATACGAGATGGTCGCAG
Source organism: Syzygium oleosum (assembly GCF_021117445.2). NCBI lineage: Eukaryota > Viridiplantae > Streptophyta > Magnoliopsida > Myrtales > Myrtaceae > Syzygium > Syzygium oleosum. Next base: position 285,718 of record NW_026607494.1, read on the forward strand.
TGAACCTGAGGCGGTACTACTACGCGGGTCACTGGCGAGTTGAGTGAAAATAGTGTGATGAGGCATGAATGAGTGTATGAAATGTGGAAATGAAATGCCACGTGTTCGATTTGTGTATTGGGCGTGAAGTTAATTTGAATTATGTATGTGATTGGAAATTATATATATTTGAGACTAACCTGCAGATGGTGCGTATCAAAAGCCAGGTAAGTGTAATTGTGTGCATGATGTGTTTATTGGGTGATATTATGTTTGGTTTTGTCTGGAGGTACATGATAGCCTAAGTGGGGTTTAGGGTGTGTACTTATTGAGACGTGTTCTCATGGTTGTTTCAACCAACAATTTCAGAACCCCGGCCTGAGCCATGAACCTTCCACCACCGCCGCCGCAGCGTTTTGGGATTCCGATGCACACCGACCATAATGTCGTAGAGTACCCAATAAACGAAAATATGACCTGGGTTAAGCATACTACCGTAGTCTGGGTAGACGTAGGACTACCTCTTTGGCAGGCCCACACCTATACAGCGTGAATGTTCAGGGACGGGTTGGATGAGTTTGGCCCCGTCCGTGGCTTTGACGTTCCGTTTGACGGAGTAGGGGATTGGGATCCGTCAGCAATACCCCCTCGTGACGGCGAGATGACTAGTCTGGATACTAGTCTCGTCCAGTCCGGGCAACAGTCAGCACCTGCAGCACTTGAACCTCCCGTGGCTGAGCCTTATTCGGAGCCAGAGGAGTCACAGGCAGGGTATGATCCTATGGATGTGGATCTCAAGGTAATACCAGAGAAGGAACCAGAAGAAGAAGACCCTGAGGAAGAACCTGAAGAGGCGCCGGAAGAAGAACTCGAAGATGAGCCCGAAGAAGACCCAGAGATGGAACCAGAGGACGAGCTAGAGGACGAGCCGGAAGAGGAGCCTGATGAGGAAGAACGGGTTGAGGTTCCGGTGGAGTCGGGTGACGAGGACAATCCGATCGAGATCGAGGCAGATTCCGAGTCCTCAGATGATCAGGCAGCTCAGAGATATTCGGACTCGGGTCCCGAGGAGTCAGACTCGGAGTGGACGCCATCTAGGGGGCGTAGGGGCTAGTGTAGGGGTTGAGTGTAGGTCTTTTGAGGTGTTCCATTTTTTACAGTTAGGGTACCCAGGCTACTGATCTTTTTGATATCGGTAGTGTATAGTTTAGATATTCGGTGTGCTTGTATATTATGGGTTGTATATGGTGGATATTGTATAAAGTTGGTTAGGTAATGGATGTCTATTCTCCCTTTTACCCCTAGTCAATTATTGTCTGGGTGTTTGTGGCTTTCGCTGATGCTTTAAATCTCTGATAAGTTGATTGGGTCGGCGATTTTCTAGGACATCGTGATATTCGACCAAAGAGGTGTGTCACGTGCTCGATGGGGTTCGGGGCATAACATTAAGCATGTTCATTTCAAAGCCCAAAATGTTGATTATCTCCCTACATTGGGGCAATGCATATGATTTACCAAGAAAATTTGGAAAAATTGGTTAATATGTATAGAGTGTCTCAAGAGTCCAAAGAGCTCAAAAGATAAATATTAGGGGGCATGAAAAAGCAGTGTGCCTGGTAAAAGCAAGGCCGATGCCCATGAAAAAGAAAATGTATCAAAAGCAAAAGCAAAAGCAAAAAGCAACATGTTAATGATGAAAACGAAATTCCCATTGCAAAAGATACTTAGAAAGAGCAAAGCTCTTATGTTGCAAGAAAAATGGACTCTCGAGATAATTTGATTTTCAAGAGTCAAATCATGTCAAATTTGGATGATTTGGTAATGATGCCAAGATAATCGTCATTTCTCTTTCAAAACCCTTCTACAAAATTTCAAGCCTTTTGAGCCTAACCCGAACCGACATTACAACCCTCTCCAAAGTCTCTTCTGATTGGGATGGTTTGAGTTGACGTAAAGATTTCACAAAGAAACTACCGCTTGAAGGAGTGGAAGTAATCATATCTTGTCTTGTCTTCAAGGTTCTTGACTTGTAAACCCGCTGAAGATGTTGATGGTATATTTCTTTTCTTGGTCTCAAAGCAAATACCCTTTGTGTAAGCTCATAACCAAGCCTACATTACGGTCCTTTTGAAAGACCTTTCTGGTCAATCAATTTGTATTCAATGTGAACGTTTCCGAAAACCTTTGACATAGGTTCGTGAGGCATCACCAGTGAGAATTGAATAGCTTTCCCACATCAATGGATGGGAATCAAATCCTTTATGAGAGCCAGTGCGAAAGACTTTTTTGATTAGGTTATTTCCAATTTTGCATTTTTTTTCTAACCTCTTTAGATGGTTATTCAAAGATCATTTTGTTAAAATTTCCTCTTAAGGAAATCAGTGTCCTTTACCAAAATGTGAATAATTCCGTTTGATTTGTCGTTAAACAATCTCGGAACTTCTTTCAAAATATCTTTCCCCAGTGGATCGGTTTTTGGCCAACCCAAACCATATTCCTTATTTTCGATTTTTGGTCAGCCTAAACCATATCCCCCATTTTCGGTTTTTGGTCAGCCTAAACCATACCCCCCATTTTCGATTTTTGGTCAGCCTAAACCATATCCCCCATTTTCGGTTTTTAGTCAGCCTAAACCATATCCCCCATTTTCGGTTTTTGGTCAACCTAAACCATACCCCCCATTTTCGATTTTTGGTCAGCCTAAACCATACTCCCCATTTTCTGTTTTTGGTCAGCCTAAACCATACCCCCCAATTTCGATTTTTGGTCAGCCTAAACCATACCTCCCATTTTCGATTTTTGGTCAGCCTAAACCATATCCCTCACTTTCGGTTTTTGGTCAGCCTAAACCATATCCCTCATTTTTTGTTTTTGGGTCAGCCTAAACCATACCCTTCAGTTTTGATTTTTGGTTATCCTAAACCATGCATCGCTTTCGGTTTTCATACCGTCCCTTTGGTTTTTAAACCTTGTCCTTAGGTTCTAGGTCATCCTTAAATCTTGTCCTTAGGTTCTAGGTCATCCTTAAACCTTGTCCTTAGGTTCTAGGTCATCCTTAAACCTTGCTCTTTAGGTTCTTGGTTATTCTTAAACCATGGATTTCCTACAAAATCCTTTCATTTTATTTTCTTCCTTCATTCCACCCTATGAGAGAGAGAGAAAAACACATGACGTCAATGGTAAATGCTTCAGGTAAGACTCTGATCAAATGTCTTTGTCTCTATTTTCTTTCATATCCCAAGTGGAGTCGACTAAAAATTTGCAGGTGCCAATTGGTCTTTGAGCGAAACCTCTTCGAACTCCCGCTCAAAGACGGGCAGCTGTTGACACCTAATTTTTAGCCAACGCGTAATTAAAAGTAGAAAATTCAAGATTATGATTTCCGATCGCGACGGAACCCGTTTCTTGAACAAAAAGTGTCGTTTTTTAATTCTGTTTATTGGCCTAGTTTCTATAAACAATTTTCTATTCATTTCATGCAAAAACCCGAAAAGTCAAACGGTTGACTTTCGCGTTGACTTTTTGGTCAACCTTTTGACCAAAAGTCAACCCCGAGTCAAATTGGGGCTTTTCGCATAAAAAGATTCCTTTCAAGTTAAATTTTACTTTAGAAGTGGAAATTTTAGAAAAATTCAAAGATTTGATCATAAAATCAAACTCCTAGTAAAAAGTCAACTAGGGTTTGACTTTTGGTCAAACCTTTGACCAAAAAAATTGAAAAATACAAAAATCCAAAAATCATCTTATTTTACATTCAATTTGACTTTGGCATTTGAAATTCTACAAAAATCGGTTTAGAATCAACTTTTTCCCAATTTGCGGAATTTGGTTCAAATCGGCCAAAAATGAAATTACTTCATTTCTAGTCATTTTTTTGGGTTAGTTTTCTTCACGACATTTGATCTAGAGGTCATATTATATTCAATTTTGGAACAAATTTTGTAATTCCAAGCCAAAAGCAAAAACCCCCAATTTTGGCCCTAATCAGTGATTTGGATCGATTCTTCATGATTTGCGCAATTGAGACACGAATGAGCCTAATTTCTTATATTAAATCCAAATTCAAAATCAATTTTGAAATATTCACATGAATTTGAGCCAATTTGATCAATTTAGTGATCCAATAATTGAGAAATCTAAGAGTAATTGATTCAATTTGTGCAATTCAACTTGACCCACTCTATACTAACATCCAATTTGATGAATTGAGACTCAATTTGATTAATTGAACTTCAATTAAATTTGTTAGTCTAGCTTGGCCATGCAATTACTCAAATTAAAGAACAATTGAGCTAAACAAATTAAATTGGATTAATTTATGCATAAGTTTTAAATTGGTTCGATCCAATTTAATCAAATTCAATATTAATTGGATCATTTAATCATGATAGGAATCAAATTGTACAAAATTGGAACAAATTGAGCCAAGGATTGAACCGGTTCAACCCGATTAAACTCGGGTCAAATCGGTCAAACCGGTTCAACCCGGTTTGACCCGAATTGAACTGGTCCGATCGGACCAGCCATTTTCCAATCAAAAATCCGGCGGCTGGCGATCTATTCCGACCAACCACTGATCACGTCCCTTTGAGCCCAAAATGACAAAAATGCCCTTAAATAAAAATTACGAAAATACCCCTAAGTGAAATTACTAAAATGCCCTTCATTAAGGATTAATCAAATTACTTAGGGGGTAAGCAAATTAATCATGGCCATTCATTTAGAATTGATCATGTAAATCCATAATGCCATGTCACAAATCCTTAGCCCTTAAAGAATATTCTTAATCATTAAGGATGCACTTTAGGCCATTGGATCAATCTAAGGGCTAGGATTCAAAGTTGATGGGAGTATATAGTTTTTTTTCCCTCCAAAATTGGGAGGACTCACGTTTTCAGATATGAATTCTCTCTCCTCTCTTCCCTCTCTCTCTAGCCCACGTATCTCTCTCCCTCTTGCTCTCTCTCTCTCTCTCGGCCGCTAGCCTTTCCACCTCCCGCCGGCCGTTTTCCGGCGAGCCACCGCCTCACCGCCGTCCTCCACGGCGGCACAAGGCTGGTCGCAAGACCAGCTGTCCTTGCTGGTGGCCGGAACTGCTCTGTCCGGCGTGATCTCCTCCACGGCAACATCACCGGCATAGTCGCCGGTGATTGAATCAGCCGGTTCAAGTGGCTAAATCAGCTAGCCGGTAGTCCCTCCGGCGATCCCGAACCTCCAGCAGCCTTCCTTGGTGTCTTCACGTGGCTGTGGTGGCCAGCTTCCCGCTGAACAGCCACCGGATCGCTTCTTTCTACTTGATTTTTCGTTATTAGTTCATTAGCGCGAAATCCAGTCGGTTCTCACTATAGCTTGTGCACTCGATTCTCATAGGTTTGTCGAGCTTTCCGAGACTTCTCCGTGCTGCTCTTGATCTGAATACGGAGACCGGATCGCTCGATTGCGCATCGAAGCATCATTAAACAAGGTAAGTACACTTGGATGTTATTCTGTAAATTCGTGTACAGAGAAACCTGCATATTTGAGATGCTGATTTCAGCTCGTTAATGTCGAAATCTTGCGAAGTGATGAACTAGAGAGTCGTAAAACACGTCTCAAGCTTCGATTTGATATATTGCATGCCTCAATCAGACTTAGTTTTCTATGTCAAAACTCTTTCGGAAGTTAGGATCAGAATCTGGAATGTGATGTTCAAGTCTGTTCTGATGATTTCCTAATTGACGTTGTGCTGTTCTATGATTTTTATGATTTTCTAAGATTGTTGTTTGAAGAAAATTCCTTGATGAAAGTCATAGAGTATATCTTAATCTATTCATCATAAAATTTTCATAAAATTTCGACTATGTTAGGATTGTACGATCTGCAACGCCATATATGCATAGATCTGGTGACAGACTAGTTTCTGACTGACCTTCATGTGTTCTTCGATTTTTATAAATTCATGTGTTCAAAATATGAAACAATTTTCTTCACAAAAGTTCACACTGAGATCGAGATATTTCCAGTGATACTAATTTCATTAATAGCTGAATTCATTTGGATTTTCAAAAGGAATTTTTATTATCTAATCAGTATCTGTGTTCAGATCTGATTTTCATTCCTTTGGAATCCAAAAGATGTTTCTCCGAATTTGATAAAGTTAGAGTCCTCCTTTACAAAAAATCAAAATTATAAAATTGTTCCTTGGGGTCTCATTATATAGACTGGAAATTTGAGGGCCTAATAACAATTTTTAGGGGGTTGATTTGCTAAAAACCTCATATAAGGCCTTCTCGGGTTAAAATTCGATTTGCAGTTGAGTCCTTTGTGAAAACCGAATTTTATAAAAATTTGGAGGACCTTTTTAGCAAAAACTCAAAATATGAAAGTTGTAACACGCAGAGATTCCTAGCTGTCTAAAAATTTTCACACGGTTTTGATAAGGTTTGTTATTTTTCCCGCCATTATTTTGAATCCCTAACAGAACCGGGTCCAGTCTGTCACCGAGAGTAAAATTGTCTGTTTCGTGAAAATCGGTAGGGATTTAGAAAAAATAGTCTTCTTAACTTTTGATTCTCGTGATATAAGCTTTCTAATGACACCTGAATCACTTCATTTGGACATCATTAGGTTAGTTAATCACATCTGAACAGAAGTGATCCGAATTAGATAATAATTGAATAAGTGGTCTTATTATGATGCCCACTTCCCATTGCTTGATTGGTTGAGAAATAAGGCCCATGGGCTTGAATGCATGTTTTACTCATTGCTATGCATGTGTTTGTTAGATGGATGTTAGGCCCGGTGCATGTTCGGCGGGTAGCCCATTATGGTCATTTAGAACCTGACTTTAGGGGTTAATTGATATGAGTTGCCGTTTTGTGAATGCAAATGGTAGCCCATTATCGTTAACCATTAATCAAATAATGTTATATGATTAGGTGGGTGGTGAATCGAAATGCATGAAAAACAAAGGCCGATCCCGAGGCCAGTGCTTGATTAGTGAATTGTTTGCACCATTGCTTTTCTTTGGTTATTCCTTTGTATATTGTTTGTCGTGAATGTATGTTGTGAATGTAAACGCCGACACCCGAGAGGCGGTCCATGGGGGGAAAATCCAAAATTGTAAAAGACCAAGGCAATAGACCGATGTCTAATACGGTCTCAATTTGTATTCACTTGACGGTGGCGATAAACCGATGTCCGATCCGGTTTCAATTTGTATTCAATTCATTCATCCCCGATCATGTCTTGGGTTTTCAATTTGTGTTGTAATAAACACCCGACGAGTTTCGGGTTTTACTTTCTCGCACTTAGAATTAGCTCGTCTTTTCAATACTTTGAGTGTTTACTTTACGAAATATCTTTCAATACAATTGATTGTTTCTTTCTTTTTCTAGACTAAGATAGGATTAGTTTATAATCTTAAAAGAAAATACAAAAACAAGATGCGTGATCACTTAGTGGACTAAGACTTTAACATGAAATTGGTAAAAAATAAATGCATGACAACTTAGATAACAACCATGATAAGTTTAGCGGTACCGAAAGGGCGTTAATAGAAATGTTAACGTAAGCTAGTCTCCGAACTCATGATCTCTGGTTTCGTAGAAGCCGAAACGAAACTCCCGCGTTTCGGTTGGGTATTCTAGCCGACCCCCGACCTAGGCTAGTGGCGACTCCTAAAAAAGATAAAATCAATCCGCTGTCACGCGAGGTATGGATTTAGGGAAAATCCACGTTCATGATCAATGGACCATATGGATGACCAAAAGATCGATGCTTCGATAAGTCGTCTCTTATGATGTGCCAAACGGACCGTATGGATGACTAAAAGATTGACGCTTTGGTAAGCCGTCTTTTATGATGTGCCATGCGGACCGTATGGATGACTAAAAGGTCGATGTTTCGGTAAAGCTATCTTTTATAATGTGCCATATGGACCGTTTCATGAACACTTACCTCTAAACCCGCTTTATCAAGTTTGGCCCTCGAGAGGTAGGTCACGACAATATTGTCTATGAACACGATTACAAACTGATCCAGGAATTCCTTGAACACTCGATTCATCAAATCCATGAAGGCTGCAGGGGCGTTAGTCGATCCAAATGGCATCACCGTAAACTCGTAGTGCCCATATCTCGTCTTGAATGCCATCTTCGGCATGTCCTCCTTCTTAATCCTCAGTTGGTGATAACCCGTCCTCAAGTCGATCTTAGAAAATATTGATGCTCCTTGCAACTGATCAAACAGATCGTCTATCCTTGGTAGTGGGTACTTATTCTTAATGGTCACCTGATTTAACTGTCTGTAGTCAATGCACAACCTCAAAGACCCATCCTTATTTCTCACGAATAACATTGGCGCTCCCCATGGAGACACACTCGGGCGAATAAAGCCCTTATCCAGTAACTCTTGCATCTGAACTTTCAATTCCTTCAATTCTGACAACGACATCCTATAGGGCGCTTTCGAGATCGGTTTCGTATCAGGGGCCAACTCAACCACAAACTCTACTTCTCTATCAGGTGGCAATCCCGGCAATTCCTGAGGAAAGACATCGGGGAAATTGCGCACCACGACTATGTCTTCTAGCCTCGGCTCTCCAGCCGTCGAATCAACTACAGTCGCCAGAAATCCTTGGCACCCTTCGTCTAACAGGTTAGTCATCTCAAGTGACAAGATCCAAGGGATCGAGGTTCCTTCTCGGTTTCTCACAAAATCGAATCTAAGATGTCCAATCGGATTAAATTGGATCACCCTGTTACTACAGTCCATTACAGCTTTCTGTTTAACTAACCAGTCCATACCAACAATCACATCAAAGTCATACATAGCTAAAACCGTCAAATCTATCCTTTCTTCCCTATCACCAATCACTATCTTACAATCAGGGCATCCAAACGCAATCAACACTTTATCATTCAACGGAGTAATCACACACAACATAACTTCAAGCGGTTTCGACTCAATTCCAGACAATTTAACGAACTGCTCAGATATAAACGAATGCGATGCCCCCGGATCAAATAAAGCATATGCAGCATGATCACAGAGAGAGACCGTACCTATGACCACGCTAGGCGCATCCTCAGATTCCCTCCTTGCCATTGTATATACTCGTCCTTGGGCCGGTGGCTTGTTCTGATTGGCCGGATAGCTCCGAACTGATTTCCATTCCGGAGTGGCGGTGGCAGTAGTGCAGGCGACCTAGCCTGCCTATTGTTGGGGCAGTCCTTCATCTGATGGCCCCTTCCGCCACGTCTAAAACACACTCCGCCCCTATTTGGGCAAGGTCCATTCCCATGTCTCCCTCCACATAACCTACACGGGGCGTTCTGAAAGCGATTCGGCTTCCCGATATTTATCTGAACGGGGGGAACAAAACGATTATTTCCCGTCACAGGTCTCTTCCCAAAACGACAGTTGTCCCAAGCCGGGGCCTACCGCGATCCAGAGGTGGCAGCCCGATCCATCAAATCACGCTCAATTGCCTGAGCCCGATCATAAATCTCATGATAGCCCCTCAAGTTCAGTGAGATCATCTGACTGCGGAGGTCCGGCTTCAGTCCATCTCGGAACCTCCTGGCTTTGTCCACTGGGTCCTCTACCATTCTTGGGGCAAACTTGGACAGCCTTGCGAACTCAGCCTCATATTGGTCTACCGACATCTGACCCTGGCGAAGTCTCATGAATTCTGCCAACTTCTGCTCTCGGGCACTTTCCGAGAAATACTTGCCATTAAAAGTCTCAGTAAAACTGTCCAAGTCGGAGCAGTACCAGCAAGGAACACTTGGCCTCTTGTGGCTCTCCACCAGTCGCTCGCATTTCCTTGAAGCTGGTATATTGCCAGGGTTACTTTTTCCTCGTCAGTGCATCCCAGCACTTCGAAAGCTTTTTCTAGCTCTTCCACCCATCGAGGTGCAGCCTCAGTATCACCTCTACCATCGAACCTCGGAGGCTTCAGCTTCAAAAACTGTTCAACCAGCTTAGACATCGGCCTATTTACATTTACTTGGCCCTAAGCGGGATGCCCACCATTCCCATTGTTCCCATTGTTTCCATTGGCCCCATTAGCGGCGACTACAGCGGCAGCAGCGACAGTAGCATTCCGCTCTTCGGTCTGTCTACCCATTAAAATCCCAACTTCTTGTAGTGCCCTCAGAATTCCATCCACCTAGGGATCCTCCACAACTCTAGCTTGTAGGGCCACGCGACCTCGACCTCGACCTCGATCTCTTCCTCGACTGCTCATTCTCACAGGATCTCACACTCGCCTACCTGCTATAATTCCACTCAGGAATTAAAGACCTAGGCCAACTATACCAGTCTAAAGCCCTAGGCAGTGAATCACAACAACAATTCACCAAGCAGGTAGCCAATAACATACAACACTCAATTGCAGCCAACATGGTTTGTGCACTTACCTCAAGTCCTAACGCACATGCACTTCACACATTATTGCATAAGATCACTCAGCAACCACAATCACACAGTCTGGGGTACGCATGGCACGTGAGTCTCCCTAACTGGCTACCTCAAAGTCATCGCTCCTTATCACTTCAAGCTTCGACCAACTTGGATCGAGCTGACCTTGCTCTGATACCAAATCAACAGGGATGTCACACCCCGAACCTCAACGGGCTCGCGACACCCCTACGGCGGTCGTATCAAACGTGACGTCCCAAGACGCGTTGCCGACCCAAACGAAGTACCCAAATAAATACGCAAGCGGAAGCAAAATATAACAACCCAGACAATAGACAATGACGAAGGGATAGCAATATCACAAAACAATAATTTCATAACAATGGAAAACAGTCACTTACAATATTCGGCCCAACAATCAGACAATAGGCTCCTAGGATTAACATCCACCAGTATCATAAAAAAGGGACAGGTAGTAGGGTAAGCTAGCTAGCTGCACAAAAAGGGCTCTACCAAAAAGTTCTAAACCTAGCACCAAACACTCCTATAGTGCCCAATCTGAATTAGACCTTGAAGACTCCGACTCCGTATCAGAGTTGATCTCGATCGGCTCTTCCTCGTCACCCAGCTCCTCCTCGGGCTCGGACTCCATGGGCTTAGGCACAGGCTCGGGCTCTTCTTCAGGTTCGGAATCCTCAAATTCCTCTTCGAGATTGAGATCCGCAGACGCTACAGGTTCTGGTACGGGCTCGGGTTCGGGACCAGGGTTCTCCGGGGAATCTTCGACGTCTAGAATCTCACCATCAGGAGCATACACGTCCCCGGACTCCCAATCCATGGGATCCTCGTTACCGTGCTGCTGTCCCTCAAAACCCCGGATTGGGCCAACTAGCTCCAACCCGTCACGATAAAACCAGGCCAGGTAAGTGTGACACTGCAAGTCCTCTAAGCCCACATCTACCCAGACTATAGTGAGGTGTCTAATGTAAGTCTGATTTGGACCTACTGGATACTCGGTCTCCTCATGCACCGTATGCATAGGGACCCCAAAATGCCGAGGTGGTGGCATGATCAAGGTCGGGGTCGGGGATCTGAAATGGTTTACACTACAGCAATGAAAATAAATCTCAATAAGCAGACAACATAAACCCCACCTAGGCCATTGCGTACCCAGACGAGTCCCAGCATGCAATCTAGCAATCGACATAATAAAAATTCTCATACACACTTACCTTGCCTCAAATCACCCGCCAACTTTGCGCATTAGTCAAATCACAATAATGCAATAATAGCTCAAGGACATAACATAAACACTCGAGCACCATAACCACGTACATTCACCCTATTCAGCCAAACACATTTCGCATGTGTGTCCAACCAACTATCCACGACCCGCGTCAACACGCCTCAGGTCCAGCCCTCCGATCAATCCGGGCTTAGTCCCGCGTAACCACGCCTCAGGACATTTCTCTCGACCCGCGTAACCACACCTCAAGTTGACAGCCCCCTGATCAATCCGGGCTTAGTCCCGCGTAACCACGCCTCAGGACATTTCTCTCGACCCGCGTAACCACGCCTCAAGTTGACAGCCCCCCGATCAATCCGGGCTCAGTCCCGCATAACCACGCATCAGGACATTTCTCTCGACCCGCGTAATCACGCCTCAAGTCATTTCTTGCTTTTCTAGCCACACCCGCGTAACCATGCCTCAGGTTAGCAGCCCTTCGATCAATTAGGGCTCAGTCCTGCGTAACCACGCCTCAAGACGTTTCTCTTGCACATACGCCACAACACAATTCGCCAATACCAATCTAACACGTCATACTATTCAAATTCAAGTCATGCTCACTACATTAGCCCACCAACCCGACCTTCAAGTCGGCCACATTCAAACACCAATTTCACCCACAAACGCCACGACAACTCAGTCATTGAACCCATCTTGATCGATCACTAATTTAGCAACAAAATTACCACCACAATAATCCATAAACCAAACACATTTAATTAACTAATCCCCACCTAACTTAGTCACTAAACCAACACTAATCACCCCCTAAACAAGTCTAATAATACCCAAAGTACTAAGTAGGGTTTAGGGAGTCACTTACCTAGGTTTTGGCCCAAGGAAAGCCGGCAAGGGACCAAAATGGCCTATTGGAACAGTGGCGGGCTCAGCGCGGCACGGGCGTAACGGGCAAGGTGGCTAGCCACGGCTCGGCACAGCCCTCGGCCACGGCCCGGGACTCTCAGCCACGGCCAGGTGGGCGACCAGGCGTGCGTGCGGGCGAGCGGCTGGGCACGATGGGCGAGCTCGGCCACGGCCGGGACTGCGGCCAGGCGTGCGAGCGATGGGCTCGGCACTTGGCACGGGCAAGGGCAGCAGCTGGACTGCTCGGCCACGACCGGGGGCGGTTCGGCCGGCACGTGCGAGGGCGACAAGCTCGGCCACGACCGGCAAGCGTGCGACAGCGATGGGCGACGATGGGCTGCGAGCTAGCCGAGCCTGCAGCCGGCGAGCTAGGGCGGCGGAGGACTCGGCCAGAACAGGGGCAGCCTCATCGTCGCCGGAGCAGCAGGGGCGACGGCGGCTCGGGGGGAGCTGGGGTGGTGGCGGCAAGCCGGTGAGAGCGGCGGTGGCCAGTAGCAATGGCGGCGACCGGTTGGCGAGGCGGAGCTGGGGTGAGCCAAAACAGGGGAAGGGAAAAAAGAGAAGGGTCGCGTTGGTAATGGCAGAGTTGGCGGCGGTCGGGTTTGGCATGGTGGCGTCGCGGGTGGCCGGGTGAGACAGAGTGGCTGGCCGGCTGCGATCTTAGGTCGCGGCCGGGCCGCGGCGTGACGCGCGCGAGCTTGCTGCTCGGCGGGAGGGAAGGAAGGAGAAGGGCGATCGATCTAGGGGTAAACGGCTGGACGGACGGCGGCCCTGGCGGCTAGGCGTGCGGCGGCGTAAGGCGGACGGCCGGCGAGTAGCGGCTGGGTGAGCGGCGGTCGAGCGGAAAGGAGCAGGAGCAGCGGCAAAGGGGAAGAAGAAAGAAGAAGAAGAAAGAAAGAAGAAGAAAGAAGAAGAAAAGGAGGAGAGAGAGAGTCTGCATTGGGAGATGGGGGAGGGGACGTGCGCAGGGGGGGATGTGACCGGGGGAGAGAGAGAGAGAGAGAGGGAAAGTCAACCCCATCGAGTGCGATCCAACGACCCACGTTCAAACTTGAAGTCGATCCGACGGTCCACGAAAACCCTAATTTATAAATTAGGAAAAAGGGCCAAAAACACTAAATACACTAAGATTGAGGTCTACTAGTCAAAATCCGCACCCGGACCAAATTTCACTTTTCACCAATTCCGGGCAATATCGACGCTGGCCGCAATAATATCGACACCGTCCAATTAAATTCGTCACGAAACTCCGGGAAATTCGACACCAAAGTTCGGGATCTAAATAATGGCCAAATTCGATCGAGTGTGATTTTAGCGAAATCTCAAATTTAAAAATAACCCGAGAGTGATCAGTTTTGGGCGAGATTTAACTATAAGCGCACCGACGAAATACACGTTTTATAAATTCCAAAAAAATGGGTCGAAATTCGGAATGTCACAATAAGTGCCACCAATTTTCTAGTCATATTTGTTGATGAAATATGCACAATCACGCAATATAACCCTCTAAAGTTATACCGTAATTTTTTTGTAATGATGAGTTCTTTTATTCATTTGATAGCATTTATTTTGTTGATTTTTATTAAATTCATTTATTTGCAAGAGATGATCAACCACGAATCGAGCTCCTCCCTTCGGAGCAATAGAGATTTCGTTGTCGTTTCAATAGAGCAATCGAGAAGGATATGGAGATCAACTGAGCTCCGCGAAGAACCCTAACCCCCAAAAGGAGAGACAAAGAGCAATATAGATGAAGAGCACGACACCGTTTTGTAGTACCAAAGAAAAACGACGTTGTTTTTGTTTTACTAATCCACGTGGACGCCACATTCAGCATTGTTTACATTTTGTCGTTCATGTCAGCCACCATGTAAGATTTTTAACGGTGCTTCTTAACGAAAACGTAAGTTAGGATAAATATATCACGTATATAAAAGTTTGAGATTTTAAGTGACACAAAAAAATGGTCAGAGTAAATGTGTCCTAATGAACATAATTTGAGATTTTTTGTGGTATTTTCTCTTTTTTTGGGCTCCATGAGTGTTTTTTTAATTGCTCCATGAGTGTTAATGGGCCTCAAAATTACCAAATGACAAAAAATTTGTGTTCCTGTGAAAGACATTTGAAAAGTCACGTCAAATGTGTTTCGGAAGCAAAATGTCATAATTTTTAGAGACATTTGAAAGATCGTGTTAAGATGTCTCGCTCATAAAAGGTTGTGTGTTTTTCTTCTCATACTCAATCGCATTTCGAGCATTGGTGATCGGTTTCTGGTTTGGTCCAATGGAATCGGTTACTTTTTTGTTTTTTTCCACCATAACGAAAGAGAGTGACAAATCTCAATATATTGACAGAATGGACGATGTGTGAAGAGTCATTGTAGTGTAACGATAAGGGAAAAGTGTTGTGTATGAGTTCAGTTCGCATTTTACTAATTTTTTTGAAAAAATAAAAAAAGTATATGTAGTTGGTCCGGTCTGATCGGTTCAGTTCTCCCTTGAAATCGGGAACCGGATTGCCCGGACACTGATTCCACTTCTAGGAACCGGGAATCGGACCGACACTCCTAGGAACCGGACCCAACCGGCCAGTTGGATTGGATCTGGGCGGTTCCCAGTTCGGGTGGTCCGTTTTGCACACTCCTAATTTCGAGTGCTTTTCTCCAAATACAAAGGCTCGTCTATTCCACGAAAAATCAACCATTTGGAAAATTAGTTATATCGATTAGAAAAAAAAGATGGATCAGTCAAGAATTCCCAATTTGTCTATGGTAAAATCCGACCTCATTAACCTGTTTTACTCCGGTTTGACTTCGACGGAATCTATCTAATCTGGGAAGTGTTTAAGCCAGTTTGCTGTCAGAAATGGAATCCTTTGACTAACTTCGATTTCAGAAAGCTCTTGGATCGTTCGCCAGCCAACACCCTCGTCTTCTTGCCCGTGTTCGCTTCCTTTCCCAGATCTCAAAACTCGAATCTTTTAGCTCTTGAGACGCAGTAAGCAGAGTTTCTTGAAACTCCCTCTCTCTCTCTCTCTCTCTTCGAGCAAACCCGAAAGAAAAAGCTATGGCGGGAGCGACGGGCAGGAAGATCTCGGCAGCTGCGGCGCGAGCTCACACCCGGAAATCCAAGCCCAGCTCCTTCCGTCTCCCTTCAGGTGTCGCGTCTCCCCTCCCTTTCTCTGTCGATATAATTTGAGCTCGTTTCGATTTCGGGGTCTTCACTTCGATGCCTTGTCGCTCTGTTTCTATTGGGTGCGTGTCTGATGTGGGGAGGTTTTCTTTTTCGGGCCGTGATTTTGGAGGGGGGGTGGTTTGAACTTGAACACCTGGAAGGAATGCTGATTGAACAAAGATCGCAAGGTCTACAGCGTTCCCAAATTTAGTGTTTCGGCGATCAGTTTGCCACTGGGGCTTGTTGAAAATCTTGGGGCTGAGATGTGAATTTTGCTGGGACGATACGTTAAGTAATATGGCGAGATTTATATACTTCTTGTTGATTTGAAGTAAATAATGGTTGATTTGAGCTCTTGACTATTTGAGACTGCCAATGTCTGTGCTGTGAAACACCTAGTGTATTTTTTATTTCGTCGGGTTTCACTCCGCCAATTTGTATGTATTTCGTGTGAGAATGGAACTCGACCGATTTATTAGCCGGGTTCAAAGTGATAGTGACACTTACATGATTGGGTCCATTTATATCACGGCATGCAAATTCACATGTTCTTGACCAAACAACAATTACATTGGGAAAGTGAAAACTCCACTCTGTGTTAGCTTAAGGATATTGACATTCTTACTTTTCATGTAATACTCTCTTTTAATAGGTTACTGAGAATGTTTATGATGCGTGAAAAACATTCACGGAACTTATATTAGACCTGTCAGTATATATTTGCTTAATGGAATTCATGCGTCTTTCCAGATTGTTTAACTCATGTTCCATCCACTCTCTATAGTTGCTAATAGTGTGTAGTGATTATATGCACGCACCATTTCAGGGATCTTCCAGAAACTACTTCTGGTTTCATTCATTGGAATCCTTGCCTGGGCTTATCAAGCCATCCAACCTCCTCAACCTAAAATACCTGGTTCTCTTGGTGGGCCTCCTGTTACAGCACCAAGAATACAGCTTAGAGATGGCCGGCATTTGGCATATAAGGAGCATGGTGCTCCAAAAGATGTTGCAAAGTTTAAAATTGTTTATGTGCACGGTTTTGACAGTTGTAGGCATGATGCTGTTGTCGCAAATACTTTATCTCAGGTGCTCAAAGACTTTGTTTGATGTAAAATGTATCTACATTCTGAAATGCAGTATCTTAGATTCTACTATTCATTAATTCATGGTGATTGGTGTTCTCATCCAGAAAGTCATCGATGATCTAGGGGTCTACATTGTGTCTTTTGATCGACCTGGCTATGGACAGAGTGATCCTGATCCAAAACGAACGAGGAAAAGCATTGCTTTAGACATAGAAGAACTTGCTGATCAGCTGGGACTTGGCTCAAAATTGTACGTAATTGGCTATTCCATGGGTGGCCAGATTGTGTGGGGCTGCCTCAAGTACATTCCTCATAGGTAAAATTGTTGCAATGAGTTTATCTGAGTGAATGCATAACGTGCTAGTAATTGTGAGGAATGCGGAATCAAATAGATGAGAGTTATTCAACGTACCCTGTGTGAGAATATTCGCTGGCCCATTCTTCTTGTCTCGGATCAAATCTAATGTGTAGTAACCATGAAGAGTTTCTTACTAATCTCCTTGTGTTGGTCATGTATGAAAATGTGCAAGCATATATCTGTGTAAGAGAACCAAGATTTTGGGTCTGCATGTTAGTAAATTCTGTGATTGTTTGTCTTGTGTCTACCCATACAAGTGATATATTTGATGCCACAGGCTAGCAGGAGCAGCACTACTAGCTCCAGCTATCAATCACTGGTGGCACGGTTTACCTGCAAATTTGTCTTCTCAGGCATTTAACCAAAAGCTCCAGAGGGATCAATGGGCACTCCGTGTTGCTTACCACGCCCCCTGGCTTACCTATTGGTGGAACACCCAAAAATTGTTCCCCGCTTTCAGCGTCGTAACTCATAGTACTGATGTTCTTTCTCCCTCAGACAAAAAAATCTATGCCCAACATATAAGAGAAAATTCGGTATGTATGGCCTACTTATTATTACTACTGATTTCTTATTACTAGATAAAATATTCTTTTTTTTTCTTTTGGATGTCATTGGAAAAATGAGAAGAGGATGACCTGTAACACTAGTGAAAGCAGGACTGTCAACAATGAGCAACTACACTTTTAGAGGTCTTGGTTGGAATATCTATTTCAGGCCTTTGTTAACCAATGTATGGATTATATTACTTCAAGTTCAGTTTATGAAACTCGTATTGTTGACATTTTTCCATAAATTCTTTCTCTGATTCGCGTTATTTTTTTGGACACCGTTTA
This sequence comes from Syzygium oleosum, assembly GCF_021117445.2. Taxonomy (NCBI): domain Eukaryota; kingdom Viridiplantae; phylum Streptophyta; class Magnoliopsida; order Myrtales; family Myrtaceae; genus Syzygium; species Syzygium oleosum. Next base: position 303,708 of record NW_026607494.1, read on the forward strand.
AATTCCTTTATTTAGTGTTGTTGAATTCCTGCATTGCTTTTCTGTCACATGGCTTGATTTAAGGAGTAAGAAGGTTATAGCGTCTGTTAAGAAGTGGCACAGTGTAGGGAGTCATGCCCATTGTGTCATGCTGAAGAATAATCTTCGTCCTTGGAGTCAGCCAATATCTACCAACTCCTTTGTCTTTATCAAGAAAAAAAGAAAAAAATTCATCCCAGTTACTAAAAAGCACCTGGCCCGATGGAGGTTGAAAATAACAATGTTGTGTGCCAGATTCGTTTTCAGATGAATTCCCTGGAATATATAAAAGTTGTTTCACAAGCAACATATCTCTGCATTTCACCTGGAATTTGGTGGACATAGTTTATCATCTTCTGTTATCACTTCTATCTGTGTAATTTGTCTCTCCTCTTCTCCTTAATTTCAATTGGTCCCCTGATTGCATAGTCTAATTACATCCTCATGAATACTAAATACATCAATTGATTTATTTTTAGGCCGAGGTAAGACAACAAGGGGAATTTGAGTCCCTCCACCGTGACTTGATGATCACATTTGGTACCTGGGAATTTACTCCCATGGATCTAGAAAACCCGTTCCCTAACAATGAAGGTACTATCCATGTGTGGCAAGGGGGTGATGATATGTTGGTGCCTGTCACGATGCAGCGCTTCATCTCCCAGCAACTCCCCTGGATTCAATATCACGAGCTACCTGGATATGGACACGGATTCCCTTATGCTAATGGGATGTCTGATGTTATTACAAAGGTACTTTTACTCGGAGAAACTGCCGTATAGCTTGCTTGACTTGTAGACCTTCAGTTTTGTTCATTGTTCTTGAATGAAAGATTTGAACCAGAGTTGTAAGCGGTATGTTGTTTGCGTTCTTCTTTCTTTCCCTTCTTATCTTTGGAGTTGGTGGGTTAAACTCGAGCTAATTGGTCTAATTTTCTTGAGATTTCACATTTGGGGCATTATTTTGAATGCATGTTCTGAAAAGAAAACAAGAATAGCTCTTTTACATTGGAAAGGAGGGAGGTTTCCAATTTGTTGAGTCGATTTGATTCATCTACCAGCGTAGAAGGTCATATAGTCCCTGTTAACATTCTTTTCCCCCTTGGCCAGTTGACTCTTCCTGCCTTGAATTTCCTTGTTGATTGATCCTTGTACAATTCCTAATCCTCGAGTTAGTCTGATTGGGAAATTCGAGTACCGGTCGCCCTTTCCTGGGGAGGCCCCTCTATCAGTTGAACTTGAACTTTAAGGTAATAAGCAGTAGCCATTACGATGCCCGGTAGAAGTTTATAAACCTCAATGCCAAAGATTGAAGTTGGCCATGAACTGAAAGTAAGGATAACTTGTTGCTTGCTCAGCTTCTGAGGTGAACTTTGGTATTTTGTATTTCTAACTTAGAAAAGATTTCGAAATTAGATGCAGAATTGGCCTCGAAGGCTAGCAGGAACGAACAGTCAGTTCTCTCTTTCTTGAACGTTAATGCTATAGACATCGGTCATTCATTTTTTAGCTGCCATGTTGGGGTTACTGACAGCCTGTTGTTGGGGTTACTGACAGCCTGTTTGGTTGCATTAATCTGATTTTAGTAACATAATACCTATTATACTGTTTGGTTTCATGAATGACATATATAGTAAGGGGGCATAACATCAAAATTCACAAAATATCGCTATAATCAGAATTAGAGGGAATATCATAATGATTGCTTTAATAGTCACTTAAATAGTCAATCATGATTCATGAGTTTATGGATATATAATCTATTTTATGAAATATTATCTATATTCTAATCATATATTTCTGGTTTTTATTAAATATTAAGTACATAAGATGTGATTATATTTAAATGGATATTATGTTATAGGAATTATTACGTTAATAGTCAAAGATGAGTGTTATACCCTATACATATTGTCAAGATATTACAATTTAATATTATTATTTATTGTTTAATTAAAACTTATCACTATGATTTGAATTTAATAGTATAATATATGATTATATGAAGCTGAATATTATTTGGTACATAATTAATAGAAATAACAAATATATCACAATTTGAGCATCGATTAATATAATTACTATGATAAACATTATATTTGGAATGATATAATATTAAGTTATGAACATGTAGACAACCGTACCTAATAGGGGCAACTAATATTCTGCTAATTATTATATTATGGATAATCTTTAACATTATAAATTATGTATCATCACGATAACATAATTACTATTATGCCGATTCTTTATCTAATATTTACTATTTACTTTTGATGATACAAATATGTGATTAAGTGAAGATAAGTATAAATGATGTTATCATTATATAAATTATATAAATAAAATGAGTTATAATTAATAATCTTTTAATTCTCACTAATAATCTAACACCGATAGAGTGAGTGAGAAAAAATAAGACGAGTATTTTGGAAATAGCTATTATAGTCAAGATGTAATAATTGTTATATGGTGGTCTATGTTATAGTTATTACTGGGGAAAATTACCAAAACAATCCTAAACCTATTGTAATTGTGCCAATTCAGTCCATTTGACCAATTTTAACTGGCCGGTGCTGATGTGGACGCCGGCCAACGCTGACATGATAATTTTTAAATATTTTTTTCGACTTTTTATAGTATTTTTTGCTTTTCTTTTTCCTTTCCTTCTTCCCCTGGTCGGTCACCGGACTGGTGAGGCTCACCGTTGTCGTCGCTGGGTGAGCTCAACCTCACCCAGCCATGGTGAGGCTCACCCTCGCCTAGCGACGGCGAGGGTGGGCCTCGCCATGGTCGACCTTGCCCATAGCCATGGGGAGGCTTGCCCTCACTTGCGACGGTGAGATCAATCTCGCCGACCCTAGCCTCTGGCCGGTCCAACGACTGGCCAGGAGAAGAAGGAAAGGAAAAAAAAAAAGGAAAGAGAAAGGAAAAAAATAAAAAAATTGAAAAATATTTAAAATTTATCACGTCAAGGTCGATCGGACAACTGGCGTCATGTCAATACTGGCCAGCCAAAATTGGCTGAATGAATTGAATTGGTACAAATACAAAAAATTTAGGACTGAATTGGCAAAAAAAATTATTTAGGACTTAATTGGCATAATTGCGATATATTTAGGACTGCTTTGGTAATTTTTCCTTCATTACTGTAATTAAATATTGTAATCTACATGTTAAGCCTGTAAAGTAATAGCCATTAGTGCAACCGAAAGGCAACCAAACTAGCAGCAATGTGTAATTACAACATCTTATCTGCGGTGCGCATGCTCAGGAAAATTATGATTGGCAATGTGTCAGTGGGCCATCACATGTTTTTTGGTCACATGATACCTTTTCTTTTGGCTAAGAATCATCATGCATGTCCACCAATTCTGGCTCGTAGAGCATGCTCTTTCTTGGCGGAACCGGACGATATTACATAATATTCGATTTGAGTCGTGATCGCTTCAATTTTTAGCGAGCCTATCAGTGCTGCCGCATCATGTTGTTCGTGGGAGTAGGACGGGAGTTATCATATGCCATGACACGACGTAATTTATGCGGCAAACGAAAGAAGGCTTCTTAAAGTCGAGGAGTGATTGGAGAGTTCCGAACCTGTGACTAAGAGGCTCAAATTACTTGGGAGTAAGTCCTACACTACCTGGCCATCCATCGCAGTGGTTTCTGTCTATCAAGGGAGCTTAAGTTGGGCCTATTCACTTAAGAATTACAAAATAAAAAAAAATATAGAAGTAGCGTCAAAATTTTAAAGGTTAATATCACGAAAAATTCTAAATTTGTATATTTATGACAAATTTATCCTCCATTGTTTTTGTGAAATTTTACCATTAAATTGTTGAGTTGGATGACACATGACAGTTGATGGGTATACCATTTCGAGTTTTATCCCTCCATTTGTCACAGATTTACCGATTTGTGATTTTTCATGGTATTAATTCAATTTAACGGATATTAAATCTATCATAAGTGTACCAGTTTGGGGTTTTTGAAGGTCAAAAAATTAGTTTGGGGTAAATTGGTCACATGTGGACGGCTAGCGTCATGTCAATATTGGCCAGCTAAAATTGGCTGAATGGATTGAATTGGTACAAATGCAAAAGATTTAGGACTAAATTGGCCAAAAAAAATGTTTAGGACTTAATTGGCATAATTGCGATATATTTAGGACTGCTTTGGTAATTTTTCTTTCATTACTGTAATCAAATATTGTAATCGACATGTTAAGTAGTCATGGCCACGGTTCGAAACCGGCGGGTTCCGGTTCGTGGCCATGTATGAACCGGTTGGTTCCGGGCCGGTTTCGGTCCGGTTCCGGTTCCGGGCCGGTTCCGATTCCGGGCCGGTTCCGGTTCCGGTTCCGGTTCCTGCCGGTTCCGGTTCATAATTTAAAATTTTAAAAAATAAATTATGAAATAAAAAAATAATGAATTATGAAATAATGAATTATTCAATATAAATTGTAATCAAAATGTAAATTGTAATCAAATTTGGGGACAAAAAGAGAGAAAGAGGGGGCTTGAACTTAATAAATTATCATTAAGCGCCTTACAATTCGTTACAATGATCTATAAAAAAAAGGAGCACAATATATATGCCCTAAAATGACCCCAAAACCTAAGCCTATCCGAACCCCCGCATTCCGTGCGCAAGGATCACATGTCATCGGATTATACTTCTGTTTCCCTAAGCTCATGTGGGCGTGTTCGGTATGAGAAACAAGGGTCCCCAAAATATTTGCCAACTCCAACAGTTCTTTTACCCTCAGTCGTCGCTACTCGTTCCGGTAGCGGTACCGGTGGTATCTCTATCGTTAAAGAATTCGGATTCATTATTCCGATCTATCTCTTGTTGTCGGTATTGAGCCTTCGTCCAATCATCGACACAAGCTTGAGCCTCCACTGATTCTGGAGCTAATCTTGAACGATGTTCGTTCAAAATATTACCTCCGGCACTGAATGCTTGTTCAACCGCAACTGTGGAACAAGGGGTTGCAAAAATTTGTTTTGCAATAAGAGAAAGGATTGGGTTTGGCTTGCGTGCCTCTTCCACCAATCCAAAATTAAAAAAACCTATACTACCTTCGGATTCAGTAAACTTAAAGGAAACGGTTAGATAAATCTCTAATTCAGAAATATTTCCTATTGCTCCATTTTGTTTTTTTTTGTCTATGTAATAAAGTTGGTACCCTCTACTAATTTTACCTGTACTCTCACTTTGTGTCTCGGTAGATTGAGAAGATCAAATATCACCTAAATTATATTTAGTATAAAATTCATTATATAATTCTATTACTACGTTTTTAACCTCACTTAGTATGATTGTAACATTTACCGTATTATAATGTAAACATTGATAATATATATGCAAATAATCACTTAAACCATCTAATTTGCAACGCGGATAAAAAACGCAAGCAACTAAATAAATAATGGGAATTTCGTTATAATAATGTAACCACTTCATTTTCATTGTTACTATAGTATGTTGTAATTCAACATCATTTTCATATTCCTCAAAAACTCCGACAATATTAATACACTCTACTAAAAATAAATGCGTAGTAGGATAATAAACACCGAACAAAGTATAAGTTGCATCATTAAAAACCTTTAAAATATCTAAATTTTTTTTGCAAATACCCCACTCTTATGGGTATAAATTAATCTGAGGTATATTATTAGAATGAATGTACATAATAAATCTTTATATTCATAAGATTCACTAAGCAAGTGGAAAGTAGAATTCCAACGAGTTGGAACATCTCTTGGAAATCTTTTTGGCTTTTTGTCATTTTCTCTACAAATCTACCCCATTCTTTCATTTTTTGGGGATGTTTCCATAAAAATTGAATTGCTGTTTTTATTGGTTCAAGAAAAATATCAAGAGTTTTCAAACCATCTTGTACACATAAATTTAAAACATGACAAGCACATCTAACGTGAAAAAATTTTCTGCCAAAAGCGGGTTTACAAATATTTTCTAAATCGGCAATTGAAGCGGTATTTGCCGCGGCATTATCAAAACCAATTGAAAAAATTTTGTTAAGCAAATAATATTCTTCTAAAATTTGCCTAATTATTCTATAAATATTATTTGCCGTATGCTTACCATCGAAAACTCTAAATGCAATAACTCTTTTTTGAATACCCCAATCGTCATCTATCCAATAACATGTTATGCCCATGTAAGAATGAATTTGCCAATGATCACTCCAAATATCACTACCTATATGCACGCATCCATTAAATTGCATAAAAAAGTTTTGTAAATCTTTTCTTCCATTTTTGTAAAGATCTTTAATTACTCGTTTAAGTGAATTTCTAGGAACACGTTTTTCTTGTGGAGCACATGCTTTTTGTACAAATTGATTAAAACCAAATCTTTCTCCAAAATTAAATGATAAATGCTCAACGGAAACAAATTTACCTAATTCTTCCTTATAACTTTTTTCATTAAAACGAAATAAAGGGGAAGTGTTAGGATTGACGTACTCGGAAATTTGTTGTTGGCTGATATCGATTCCCGCTTGGGTTGGATGTTTGCTCCTAAGATGTCGTTTGAATGTTCCATATCCTTGTCCATCTGTATATTCATATATTTTCCCACAATGTTTACAAATTATATCATACCTTTTTTGACCAATATAAAACCTTTCCATTTTCGTAAAGTGATCCCAAATGTAGATGTAAGTTCCCGCTCCGCCTCCTTTGTTGTAGATATTTCGGCAGGAGGATGAAGACTTTCTTGCGTCGGGACGCGCTCCACATCGGGAAAAATGTTGATTTCATCATCTTGAAAGTCTGCATAATCACGAGGATAAAAAAAATGATGGGATTCCGTCATGATATTCTTACCTTTGCCAGTTGGCACTCGACTTCCACTTGCCATTTTTCGAGTGAATTGAGAGAATTGAGCGGATTGATTGGAAGAATTAAGAGAGAATTGCGCGGATTGAGAAAATTGAGAGAATTTAAGAGAATTTGAGAGAATTGAGAGTATTGAGAGAATTTGAGAGAATTTATAAGAAAAAAATGAGAAGAAAATTTAGGATAAAAAAAAAGCTAGATAACCGTTGCAATTTGCAACGGTTATCTTTTTTTATTTTTTTATTTTTGCCCGTTGCCAAGGTAGCCTGCAAAGGCTGCCCTGGCAACGCTGCAGGCCTGCTGCAGGTTTTTTTTTTTTTAATTTATTTTTTTAAATTTTTTAAATTTTTTTTTGGAACCGGGCCCGGAATCGCCGGTTCCGGGCCGGTTCCAAAATTTCTGGAACTGGAACTGGGCCCGTAGGCCACGGGCCGGTTCCGAACCGCGGGCCCGGGTTTGACCGGGCCGGTTCCGGGCCGAAACCGGCCCGTGGCCATGACTAATGTTAAGCCTGTAAAGTAATAGCCATTAGTGCAACCAAAAGGCAACCAAACTAGCAGCAATGTGCAATTACACATCTTAAGCATGCTCAGGAAAGTTATGATTGGCATTGTGTCAGTGGGCCATCACATGTTTTTTGGTCACGTGATACCTTTTCTTTTGGCTAAGAATCATCAACCTTTTCTTTTGGCTAAGAATCATCATGCATGTCCACCAATTTTGGCTCGTAGAGCATGCTCTTTCTTGGCGGAACCGGACGATATTACATAATATTCGATTTGAGTCGTGATCGCTTCAATTTTTAGCGAGCCTATCAGTGCTGCCGCATAATGTTGTTCATGGGAGTAGGACGGGAGTTATCATATGCCATGACACGACGTAATTTATGCGGCAAACGAAAGAAGGCTTCTTAAAGTCGAGGAGTGATGGGAGAGTTCCGAACCTGTGACCAAGAGGCTCAAATTACTTGGGAGTAAGTCTTACACTACCTGGCCATCCATCGCAGTGGTTTCTGTCTATCAAGGGAGCTTAAGTTGGGCCTATTCACTTAAGAATTACAAAATAAAAAAAATATAGAAGTAGCGTCAAAATTTTAAAGGTTAATCTCACGAAAAACCCAAAATTTATATATTTATGACAAATTTATCCTCCATTGTTTCTGTGAAATTTTACCATTAAATTGTTGAGTTGGATGACACATGACAGTTGACGGGTGTACCATTTGGGGTTTTATCCCTCAATTTGTCACAGATTTACCGATTTTTTATTTTCATGATATTAATTCAATTTAACGAGTAGTAAATTTATCATAAGTGTACCAGTTTGGGTTTTTTGGAGGTTAAAAAATTAGTTTGGGGTAAATTGATCACATGTGTACCAGTTTGAGATTTTTTGTGGTCAAAAAATTAGTTCGGGTTAAATTTGTCACATGTGTATTAGTTTGAGGTTTTTCGTGATATTAACCTAAATTTTAATATATTATTCAAATTTCAAAATTTAAAGAATGTTTATATTTGAATCATGTATCTTGGTGAAAAATTCAAGTGTTTCAGAGAAAAATTCAAAGTGAATTTTTAAAGTAGGTTGTCGTCACTCCATGGTCGAGAGTTTTCGAAAGGGGAATTTTTGTGACTATTTTACTATTTTGAGGAAAATGATGAAGTCTCCGACTGAGCAAGCCGAACTTGCTCCGACTGTGAGACAGATACAAAAAAGCCCCCGTTGCTGACCGAAATTACAGCCCTGCCATCGTGTCTCGTCGGAATGGATTTTCGGAAAAAGATTTCGGAGATTGTAACACCACGCTCATCGCAAACATCCTCCTCTTTGCCACAGTCGCAACTCAAACTCTCTTGTTCATTGTCTGAAGGGCTCATTTTAACGACAGCTGATCTTGATCTGAGAATCCATTTATTTTGCGAAAAATAAATAATTTTAAAAAATATTTTCTTTAAAATAATCGCTTGTATAGCTTGAAATTAGTAGTTAACAAAAAAATATTTACTATTGACGGCAATCTATATCCAAACATTTTCGCGGATGGTGAAATTTTTTTCGATTATTTATTTTTGTAAGAGATACAAGCAATTATTTTTAGGAAAATATTTTCCAAATAATTCATAATGGAGCCTAAGGCATCAAAGAGAGTCTTTATAGAGCATATGATATCAACTGCAAATGTGGTTAGATCTCGACACTGCATGCTGAATTGCTATTGTATTTAAAACATTTAACCGAACTTAGCATGTGGTTGGATCAAAGTGTTTCTTTGGTCCGGCTACTTCCGTGATTAACTGTGTTCACAGGATTACATCTAATCTGCCCATCTAGACTAATTAACACGATAATAGAATAAATGCTTCATAGTAACAACGGGGAAATTGTCTAATTGGTCATAAACCTATTATACGTATATCAATTCAGTCTTAGACTTTTCAATTTTACCAATTTAGTTCTAAACCTTAGCACGAAATTCCAACGTTGTCCTTCCGGCCAATTTTTGCCGGAAATGGCCGGCGTGGCAATGTATCACGTAAGACAGCCAGCGATGACTGGACCGCTACGTTAGCTATTTCCAGCAAAGATTGACCGGAAGGATTACATCCGCCATGTCAACGATTTTGGGCGAAAATTGACTAGAAAGATTAAATCGGAATTTCACGAAAATGTTTAGGACTAAATTGGCAAAATTGAAATGTTTATGACAGAAAATTGAAAAGTTTAGGATTGAATTGGCATCTGTACAATAGATTTAGGATTGATCGGGTAATTTTCCCTAATAGCTGCAATTATATATCTCAAGTGAGGTTTCTAAAGTGAAATATTGTCTGTCCAAAAAAAAAAAGTGAAATATTGATCGTATGGAGTATTGTAAATGTCTATATATTAACATAACCAACTATAAATAGTAATGAAATTCCCTTGAGAACATATTTGTCTTAAACACCGATGGTAAACGATCCAATAACATATGTATATCAGAAGTAAATAAGAAGCCCGAAACAGATCATACAACTGTATCGTCCATTACTGGCAACATCAATTACCTTGTGGTTTTGGGGTCAAACTTTCTTCTCATCTGCCCTATCTGTCTGGGACTCAACCCGAATGCCTTCTCCAGAAGATCACTGTTTATGCCGGATCCAAAGACGGTTGCCGGAATTTTCTGTATTCCGGCATTCTGGCTATTGAAGCTCCCAAAAATGGTCGCCAGCTTGTCACCAACATTCATTTGGAAGTGCACCAGGCCCCTTGGATACACCATCACCTCGCCTGCCTCGATAACCCTAGCAAAAACCCGGTTCGCTGAGTCGACGAACCCCGAGTAAATGCTCCCTCGCACCAAATACGCAATCTCGGTGGCCCTAGGGTGGAAATGTGGCGGGTTGATGCCGCCAACTCTTAGTTCGGCTTTCGCGAACGACATGCCTAGTGTGTTAAGCCCTGGAAATAGGGTGGGGTCCACGGAAAGGGCGGCAAGTCCGGTTTCAGAGAAGTTGGGTGTGAAGTTTTTCAGGCCCGAGAAGACGAAGTCGTCCGTGGTGACTTCGGAAGAGTTCTTGCATGGGAGGACTGAGAATCTGGCGGTCCGGCCAGTACCGAATTTAGGGTTTGGTATGCAGTAGTCTTGAACGGGGTCGGGGTCTGAGGCAAAAATAGGAAGGCCAACGAAATGAAAAATGAGTAAGAACATGGCCGTTTTTGGAGGCATTTTGTACTTTGACATAACAAGACTGCGAGAGCACTAGCCTTTTCATACATAGAAGCAATTGACCAATGGGTTTTATAGTTATGTTTGCCATGCTTCTTGACAAGAAACTTTGATTATTTATTTCATAGATACTGTGATAATTAAATAGAGTAGACGACCATCGAAGGCGAATCATTTAATGGATCATGCCCTTTATGCGGAATTTTAGCGTAGGTCCCTCTGTTCCTTTTCGAAGGCGATTCGGTGTTTGTTTTGAATTTACAAGGTCGCTTCGTAGTTCTACTTTCAAAAAAGGGAAGATTGTATTACTTGCCCTAAATTTTACACATCGGATGCAATGGAATTCTAAATCTATCAAATTTGTTCACTTAAGTCATAAACCTTTACTGAAAAATTCAACAACTTCATAAAATTATATTGAAATGTGCAATTTGAAGATTTTACGTAGAAAGATCTTTAGTTCCTCGAAGGTAATTAGCACTGAATTGAAGTGAATGAAAGATTTACAACTTAATTGGATTTTGTGTATGGGGTAAGACTTTCGGGATGCGTTTGGTCGTCTGAATTTCTGCATAAAATAGGACTGGATAGGACATGATATAAAATCCCGGGATTTTATTATATCATATTTAATGTTTGGTCGTCTGCGTGATTCGAGTACAAGACCTCACCCACAAAGTGATAAATGCGAGCCCCAAAGTTAATTAGAATGAAAGACAGCGATATAAACACAGTATTTACTACATCCAAAATAACTTAACTCAACAATTCATGTAATCTCTTGGGTTTTCACTGGAATCAATCACAATATAGGAAATATGCAAGGTCTTATCTTAGTGTATGTCTTTTTAAGTGGGTTCAATGTGGAGTTGACCATTCTAGAAATGTGATAGACTTAAAATTATTAGGAATTTAACATGTCGGAATTTGTAATGGAGGGACTTGATTAGAAACCTTATGTAAATTAAAAGATTCGATTAGATAAAGCAAAGTTTAAGAATTTGATTGGAAAGGATCATAAATTTTGAGACGTAGTAAAATTTTCCCCTAAAAGTTACCTTTGGCCAAATACGAAGATTAAACAAAAGAAAGAAAATAGAAAGAGTGAGCTACCACTGGAGCTCAACTATCATATAAGGGAAAGCAACATCAAAGCTCGAGTATCATTACAAATAAAGCCAGTCAGACCCCGATTTTTGCGTTGAAGTGGCTTCGGCGTGAAGAGAGTGCTGGTTCTTTAAAACCAAAAAGACAAAAAGCAATGATGAGTGGTTCTGTAATCCAAGAAAAGAACGATGATTGGTTCCACTAACACATGGGACGGTCCCTGTTAGTTTCCCGTAGTCATGCTTGAAAAGGAGGGCGAATTGGCATCATGAAATGCTGTGTTGAGTGACACCGAGGCATGTCTCCCCTTCACTTTCATATTGAGGTGGAAATGAGAGCATCTCCTGTGAGAATCATAATACAACTTGCTCAAGGATAAAAGCCAGCACTCCTAGTCTACTACCAACCAAAAAAAGAAAAGAAAGCTAGCACACCTCTTTGGTGGGTATCATAAACGATCCGCTTGCCTTGGAATGAACGGGCAAAACAGCCCTGAGATTGTGGAACAACAAACGGTGATTGCATTTTCATTACACGGTTTTCCTTTCAGGCTAGAATTGGCTGGAATGATCACATTGAAATTTCTTGCAAAGGTTTAAGACTACACTGGATCAATTGAAAGGTGTGGGGTTACATCGGAATCTGTACAATTGGTTTATGACCGAAATAAGGATTTACGAAATTCTCTGCTCTAATCTCTAAAGAAAAAGTTATGCTTACAGAAGAGCATGTGTTAACACTCTTTTGTTCTAAATATTTCTTTGTCCAAAGATAAGTTAAGTTTGCAGAGAGAGTAAGTATTCTAAGTTAGGTTTGCAAAGCACAATGTGAGTTACCAGGGGTACTTGTTGGCAAGCGGTTAATCACATTGTGCAAAGCACAGGAATAATCAGGTGTCGAAGCACCCCCACATTCACCCCAGGTGTGGAGCAAGTTATTCACATTTTCGACTTGGTGGTAACCAACCGAAGTTGACATGGAGTTTACCTTCCCCACCAAGTAGGCCCCCAAGTTCCCACCCTATGTTTGTCTTCCCGGGTGACTAGGAATACAGGTAGAACTTACAGGGACGTCCCTTCATCATACTGGGGAATTCCTTCCCCTGTCTCCCCTTGAGCATTTTAAGGACATGCTCGGGTCCAAAAATAAATATTTCTTTGTGCTAAGATAAGTTAAGTTTGCAGAGAGTAAGTATTATTCTTTTATGATCCTTGAGGAAGTTGAATTTGCAAAGAAAGAGCATTAGTTAGAAATGCACATATCTTCCTCCTCTGATATGTGTAGATAAGTTAAGTTTGCACGTGTCTTTTTTCTCTGATGATTGTGGAAGAAAAATCGTCTATAAAGCTTCTTGCAATTCTTTTATTAGACGAAGATTTTCAAAGAAACTCGTGCGTACGAAAAATTCATCTATACTCTGACAATTATTGCTCCGACACTTGCTGAAATTCTTGAACAGATAACATTCCTATCATGCTCTAATGATCTATAAAAAAATGCTATGGTATTTTGATGGAAAAAAGTTAACTTTCTTTGATACATTTAGAGAAGACATTGACTCTAAAAATGGTATATATTCTATTTCTCCTATTCCTCAAAAGATGATCTTATTGCAGACTTGCTTAACTTTGACAAATTTATGAGTATGGCTTGTACTTCCTACGTTGCTTCACTCATATCATACATGCGAAACATGTTATACATGCCTAGTGCTCCGATCTGAATCTTACACGTCACTTTGGTACAAAGGCAACAACTTTTACGTTACACACCTGAAAAATTGTAATATTTGGAATTCTTAAGAAAAAAAAGCAAGAAAAAACGTTGAAAAGTCAGCGTCACAAAGAAAAGTGGACTTCCCCCTTTGAAAGGAACCGAGAGCACGCACGGCCAAAAAGAGAGAAAGAAAGGGAAAGAAGAAAAGAGAGGAAAGAAAGAAGAAAGAAGGGAGCCTCGCCAAGGCAGAGTTACTTCGTATTGCAACGTCCGCTAAATACTCGTGCCTCTTGTTTGTCTAATTGGAGTAATATTTGGGGTTAGGACCCAAATTTGGGGTTTTGTGGATTTTGAACTACAAGGTTTGATTAAGGAGTCGTCGAGCTACGAATACATATAGAAATGGGAGTTTGAGGTGTTATATGGTTGGAGGATTTTACTGAATTCAATTTGGACTTACGGTTTTCCCGGAACAAAATTTTGAAGTTGGCCGCATGTGATGAATAGTGCACGTCGAGTGCCTTTTGAGCCAAATTTCACCAATTTCCGAATAGATTTTGGGTCGGTCAAGATGGGGCTTTTCTAGTACTCTAAACAGGCTTTCTTTTGACTATAAATTGGTTTGAAACGGAGTTTGGTGGAGGAAGTTATGGCGCGACCAAGTTTCGCACTCAATCTTTGCATTGGGACCATTCTGGATAATCACTTTGGATGAGTGATTTGTGGGCACGTTTAGTGGATAAACTTAGTTTAGTCGAGTCATAGTTGAGACAAAATTTTACTCAATTTTAACGTTGTTTCTCGCTTATTTGATAGGATTGCAAGTTCGACGGTTTAAGTAATCTTTGTTGTTTGGTCATAGGCGTTCCCAGGTGAGTAGTGCTATCTCTTCTTTGAGTTTGTAAACCCATGTTTTAAAAATGAGATTGATTTGAGTATCGTACAAGTTATTAAAGCATGTTTGTTGCATAAAAATTCGGATCGGGCATTTACTGCTTTTTGATATTTGTGAATGCTTTTTGAAATCTTTTAGGAAATGTGTTGTGAAAGGTTATATCTATGGATTTGTAAAATGCTTTATAAAATGCATTTTATTGATAAACTGAGTTGTGAAAAGCGATTTATTTTTGGTTTGTGAAACTGTTTTGTGATATTGATTTTGAATTGGTTTGTGAATGGTGAAGGATGTTGTGAGTTTGCATTGGTGCTCAATATCGCTGTGAGCCCATTGAGGGGCTTGTGGGTATAGGCATACAAGTTTAGGATATTCTTGTGGGCTAGCCACCAGCAATATAGGTAGAGCCTTTGTCAAGGAGTCCCTTGTCACTTGGTCATAGCCTTTATAAAATGCTTGGTCGCCTTGTCACGGGGTGTTATGCGTGACAATGCTTAGATATTTAAGCACGAGTTTGGTCGATAGATGGACCATTGACATGTGATTTGAGATTAGTCGATGGAATGGACCGTCGACATGTGAAATTGATGAGATTGGTCAATGGACTGGATCATTGATGCTTGATTCGATATTGTTGATTTAAATGAGTATTTCCGATATGTAAAAGTTATAATTCATTATTGATATTGCGTATATATTGTATATTGGAATTGAGAATAATGAGTTTAGGTATTGTTTTGTAAAATGCATAGTGAGTGCTCGATCAGCTTAAAAGAGATATGTACTATTCATTAAGCTTTAGTTGCTTAGCCCTCTCTTTCCCAATCTTTTCAGGTCCCTCAATTAGCAGTCAATAGATCGAGAGCGATAACAATGAGGAGTTTTGGGAGTTTGTTGTTTTTGGTTGTGTTTGAAGCTGCGTCCTTCGAGTGGAAGGATGGCCGTGTCACTCTCCCATTTTGGTAGGTTTGGGGTGTAACAAAATATTTCCAAAATCTTCATGCATGTGAACACATTTGCACATTGGAAGGTTATATAAGGTTTTGTTATCGTAAAAAAGGAGGAAATTGTTGGGGTGAAACTATTTATATATTTTGAAGATGGCTAAATATTTTATATGAGCTAGTATTGTGTATTTGAGTGTGTGGACGCTATGTCCTCTACATTCATCATTTCATATGTAGATAATGCTAACATGATATTTGTGCTAGTGGAGAACTTCCTTATTCTGCAAATGGAGAACAAGATACCGACTAAAATGTGTTAAGAGTTGTAAAGACATTTAGATTTTGGTGAACAAACAAGGGACGTGGGGCCGTCGAGGTACTCAAATAGGAGTAGAACTTGGATAACATCAGTACATTAATATGCTTGGAAGGACCTAACTGCAAAAGGTGAATAGATTTGGATTGGGTGAACTTGCTAAGTTTAGATGGACTGCGTTGTAGAGGAAGTTCATGCTATAGATGGTGTGGATGATACTCCACACCTAGAAATGAAGACCTAGCTTTAAATAGATTTGATTTAAATTCAAATTTGTGCTTTGGAGCTAATTTCAACCATCGGAATCCACATAGAGACGTTCTAGAGGATTTAGAATAAGTTTTGCCTATTTGGCTAAGTAGAGAAAGTGTCAGGTAGGAAGGAGAAACAAATTTATCTATTTTGGGTAAAGTCCATTCATTAGCTGCAGAAAGATTTTATGAGCTATGGATAAACATTGCAACATGAAAAGGCTTTTCAGTCAAAACTAGCATTTCCAAAAGCCTTTAGCCTAATGCAAGTCCCACTTAACTTTGGTGGGGGAAAGACACTATAAGTGTCAAAAGTTGTGTATGGCACTTACTTTAGTGTCAAAAATTTTCGATGGATCACTTAGGTGCTAAATCGAAGAAAAATTGATCATTTAAGTGCCAACGGTGAAATATTCCAGTCAAATTAATTTCGTGGTTTTTGTAGCTAAAAAAAAGTGACGTGGCATATTTTTTAAAACGCAATGAGGACGTGAAGAACGATGTCGTTTTTCTGTCCGACGTTGCAGAACATGGATAAAAATGATGGCGTCGACTTCCTGTTATTGCATACAAACTAACTACTGACCATCGCTCGCTCGCTCGCCTGCCATCGCTCGCTCGCCGTCGCTCGCCCACCATCATTCTCCCGCTGTTGCCATCTCGCTGTCGTTCGCCTGTTGTCTCCGTAACTCTCACTCACTAAGGTTTGTCATCTTCTCTCCCTTGAGGCTCTGACGGCAAAATTAGAGCAATAAGGGCAAAATTAGGGCTCAGCTCGGAGGGAAAAATGGTTCTTGATACTAGAGAAGGAATCGTGAAACAGTGAAGTTATGATTGTGGGGACCTTACTTTATTTAATCAATTTGGTGCTTTTGTGGGGACCGAATGGATTAAGTTAAGTTCGTTGGTTTTGTTTTACAAAACAACAACCGCGAAGTCAATTCTTTAATCAATTAGTTTCGATTGTGGGGACTTCCATGTGAAGTTGTTGTCCTTTATGCTATGTGATCCCAAAAGCTAATAATTTTTATCCTTGGGTGCATTGTCAACATAAGAAAGAGTTTTGTAGCCATCATTGTTTGCTATGACGGAAAATTTGTAATTAGCACTAAGGAGTAGGAATATGTCGATAGAAATGAAGGTACTATCTTCGTCGATGTTATAAAGCTATCATATATTGAATTCGTGAGGGATACAGTGCTTTATTTATCATGCAAAGTGCAAAAATTGCATTACTGTGTTCTTGGGAAGAAGTTGAAGTATGATTTGAGATACTTTAGGGATGATAATGGTATTAAGGATAATGGTATTAAGGATATCATTTACCATTATTTTCATGGCGAGGAACCTAAGGTGTATGCTAAGTATTATAGTGATGATGAGGATGATAGAGATAATGGAAATGATGTGAGCACTCAAATAGGAGAAGTAGGAGATCGTATTCAAGCGAATAATGAGGTCGAGGATGAGTCTACATTAGACAAAGGGCAACAGGAGAGGCAAGTGAGGGAGGAGGGAGATGAGTCTACCTTAGCTAATGAAAAATTGATTGGACTAGATTAGGAAGTTGCTCAATCGAGTGACGAGGATGATGAAGTTTTGGCAAATATGAATTTCCCAAGTGACGAAGATAGTGATGAACTCGCTCGGTCAAGACAAAAGTAGAGGGAATTTGTGAGAAATAAATTTGCAGCATTTGAAGAAACATGTGAATCCGAGCCAGTAAATAGAGATGATGGAGCTGCAGGTAATCAAAGTGATGAGGTTGAAAGTGGTGGTAATGAGAGTGCAAGTTTTGAGAATAAGCTTGAGGATGATGATGTACCTGTGCGCGTAGAAGGAAAAGTAAGTTTCCTTACTTTGATCCTACTGTTGCCAAACATATTTTGTCTATAGGCATGAAATTTGATGTTGTCAAACAATTTAAAAAAACTATTGTTAATAACTTCATTGTTGAACAGAAGAGCATTTAATTTATTAGAAATACGAAAGCATTTGTGAGAGCTAAGTATTCACAACTCAATTGTTTGTGAAATATCTATGACGCACTGAGTAGGAAGGGGTCATTCTAGATTAGGTATTTTCTAGAGTAACATAGTTGTTACATAATTTGTGACAATAAAAGGGTAACAAATGCATGGTTGTCGAAGCAATTCTTGAATACTATAAAGGCAATGCCCGAGATCAAGAGTCTTCGGTTTCAGCAGTTAGTGAAGGAGCATGTGGGAGTTAATGTGTTGAAAAATTAGCGCAAAAGAGTGAAGCAAAGGGTGATGAAAATATCGATGGATCGGTACAAGGAAGAATATGCCCAGGTTTGGGATTATGCTTGCGAATGCGTGCTTTAGAACCCATCTAGTCGAGTGTATGTAGAGGTTGTTGGTAGGCCACTGTCTGATTGTGGGTCTAAGTTTGATAGATTTTATGTTTGCTTTGATGCATGCAAACATGGATTTTGGGTTGGTTGTAGAAGAGTTGTAAGATTGGATAGATGTTTTTTTGAAAGGATTATGCAAGGAAGAGTTGTTGGCTATTGTTGGGAGAGATGCTAATAATCAAATATTTCCAATAGTTTGAGCTGTTGTCAAGATAGAGAACAAGGACACTTGGTCCCGGTTCCTAAAAAATATAATGGCTAATCTTGAGATTAACTCTGGAGGAGGTTGGGCATTTATAAGCGACCAACAAAAGGTAATACCATTGTCAATTATTGGCTTTTTCATATTAATTAGTTGCGTATTTTTGCTTACTTGTATTTGTTGGTTTGAATTTTTGCAGGGACTTGTTCCTACATTAGCTGAGTTGATACTATATGCCTAGCCTAAAATGGTTGCAAGGCACATATATGCAAATTGGGCAAAGAACTACAAAGGAGATAAGCTGCAGAAGCAATTTTGGCAAATAGTAAAGAGCACCAATATGGCTAATTTTAGACTAGCCAAACAAAAGCTAAGCATTGGTGTAAGGCCTTCTTCAGCAAAGAATTCAAATGCAATGTCCTTGACAACAACCATAGTGAAGCTTTTAATGGCAGAATAATAGAGGCTAGGTTTAAACCAATCATCAGCATGCTTGAAGACATTCGAGTTATGATTATGACTAGGCTGCACAGGTAAAGAGATGAGGCTGCAAACTGGACTAGAGAATGTGGTCCTAGGATTGCGAAGAGATTGGATGAGAACCTGGCTACTAATAGGCTCTGCCATCCAATTTGGAATGGAGACGATAGCTATGAGATAAAAAACGATAATGATAAGTATGTCGTCCACCTAGAGAGGAGAATGTGTTCATGTCAAGCCTGGTAACTAACTAGAATTTCTTATGCCCATGCCATTTGTGCCATTCAAATGAAGCAACAAAACCTAGAGGATTATCTATATGGTTGGCACAAGAAAAGCACATACATTGTTTCATACGAATTCATGACGCGGCCTATCAGAAGTAGCAAATTCTAGGGGTGATCGGTTCCCGGTCTGGTCCGGTCCCATCCAAGAATCGGGAACCAGACTAGGAGGACCGATTCCCAATTTTTAGGACCGAGGACCGGTCCGGTCCGGTTCCAATGGAACCAATCACTTATTGGAATGAACTGAAAATCAATGTTCAGTTCTGCAAGAGAAAGACAGAAGAAACGAGGGACCTGCATATGCTTCTCAATGTTCACAGATGACATATCTGTACTTTGAAATAGCGTAGTGTCCCAGGCATGCCCCTTACTAATGCTATCAATATGACCCCATGTACTCGCAATTTAGTGTTAAGTGGAAGATGATTCTTATTAATGTTAGCATTTATAACATGAATTTAAACATAAGGAACACTACTATTTAAACTAGTCATGACTAACCTCCCTTCTTAGAAAACCTTAACAAGACCATATTTCATTAATTACAACCCTCCATGTTATTCTACTCCTTCTACTACTATGAGACCGAAACTAGGAAGATGATCAATATAAAGAATAGCATGACACGAAAACCATAATACTTGTTTTAACTTCATCTTCTCCTTTATTTATATAACAAGGGTGATATACAAGGCGAGAACATACTAGGGGAGACTATCACTAAGAGATATGTGACATTCCGAATTTTGGCCGATTTTTGGGATTTATAAAACGTGTAATTCGTCAGTACGCTTATAATAGAATCTCACCCGGGAACTGATCACTCTCGGGTTCATGTTTTTAAAATAGAGATTTTGCTAGAATTGCACTCGATCGAATTTGGCCGTTATTTAGACCCCGAAATTGGCAGTCGATTCTCGGGAGTTTCGGGACGAAATAAATTGGACGGTGTCGATATTATTGTGGCCAGCATCGAGATTGCCAGGAATAGTGGAAAAGTGGATTTTTGACCGGGTGCGAATTTGGACTAGTAGACCTCCATCGTAGTGTGTTTTGAGTTATTTTATTTTGGCCCTTTGTCTTATATTATTATTTGGGGATTTTCGTGGACCGTTAGATCATTTTCCGAATTTGAATCGTGACCGTTAGATCGATTTTTAGTTTAAACCGTGTCCGTTGGATCACGCTCGAAGACAAAAATTAGCCTTTTGTCCTCTCTCCTCTCTCTCCTCTGCCCGCACACGTCGTCCCCATCATTGCGTCTGCCCTCCCTTTTTCTCTCTCTCTCTTTCTCTCTCTCCCTTTCCCCTTCTGGCCGCGCACGTCTTCCCCCGTGCAGACGTCCCCTCAGCCCCATACCCATGCAGACCTACCCCCCCAGCCTCTCTCTCCTCCCTTTTTTCTCTTCTTCCTCTCTCTCTTCTTCTCATTCCTTCGTCCTTTTTCCTTGGCCCTACGAGCTCCGCTCCTGCTTCTGCTCGCCGACTGCAACCACCATCGGTCGCCCTTGTCCCCTCGCGCCGCCGTAGCCCCGACCGAGCTACACCGCCGCCGCTGCCCACTGCGATCCGTCGACCGCCTCGTCGCTTCGGTGTCTCTCCTCCTCCCCGTCGTTCGCTCGAGCCGCGAGCTCGTCGCCGCCACCACCGCACGCCCAAACCGCCGCTGTTAGCATTCCGCCCTGGGCCTCAGCCGTCGACCTCCGTGCGCCGCTCGCCACCGCCACCGCCATCGCTAGGGCCCTTGCCTCCCCTTCTCTCGGCCTTCTCTTCTTTCACCCCCAGAGCACGCGAGCTCGACTCGCCGCCGTGCTCGACGAGTCCCGGCCGCTGTCCCACCGTCCAGCCAGCTCTCCAGCGCCGTCCCGACGCCTCTTGAGCATCATTGTCGTTGCCGCAGTAGCCCGGCCCGCACCACCCGCCTCGGCCAACTTCCTTTTCTTCCCTTTGCCTTTCCGCCGTTCGGCTTGCCGCTCGTCGTCCGCTCCAGCCAGCCAGCCTGGCGCCACTCGACCCCGCCCGTGCCGGCCCGCGCCGTCCGGCTCGCCGCCGCGATTCTCCCTCTCCCTCGCCCCGATCTCTCTCTCTCCCTCACCCTCACCCCCCAGCTCACTCTTTTTCGCCCGCCCAGCTCGGCTATGCCGCCAGTCAGCTGTCGCCGCGCGTCGCACGTCCGCCGCCCGGTCGCACGCCGGCCAGCCGGCGTAGGCCGTGGCGGCTCGTCGCCCACGCAACCAAGCCGGGCGCCCATCGCCGTGCCCGCGCCCGGTGCCCGCGCCCATCGCCGTGCCCGTGCCTGTGCCCGCGCCCATCGCCGTGCCCAGCCGTGACCAAGAATTTTGCCCGTAGCCGACCGCCGTGCCCGCGCGTGTGCCGAGTCCGCACTGTTCACCCGGGCCATTTTAGGCCCGAGCCGACTTTTCCCGGGCTAACCTTAGGTAAGTGACTTCCTAAACCCTACCTAGTATTTTGGGTACTCTATTGACTTGTCTCGGGTTTAGAACGGCTAGGGCGTGTTTTAATTTAATTATATTATGTTACAATTATGCTATTTGAATTGGATTAAATGATGTGCTTGATTTGGGTAATTGTGCATGGCCGACTTGAATGTCAGGTTTGTGGATTGAGGTGGCGAATACTGAATTGGACTGAGTGGTGATTATGGGTTGTTTGATGCAATTGGCGTGAAATTGATTTAATTGAATGGCGTGTGCTTGCTTGTCGATTCTAAGCCCGGATTGATCGGAGGGCTACGGACTTGGGACGTGTTGACGGCGGTCCATGTGAAGGCATGAATGGTCGATGTGCCAAATGGATGCGGGCTTGAGACGTGTTGAGGGTGGCCCGTTGAAGGCGTGTTGGACCGGGACGTGTTTACGTCGATCATTGGAATTTGAGCCCGGATTGATAAGAGGGCTACGGACTTGGGACGTGTTGACGGCGGTCCGTGAAAGGAAAGTGTGGCTTGGGACGTGTTGACGGCGGCCACTGGAATTGATTGAATGGTATGGCTTGGGACGTGTTGACGGCGGCCATTGAAATTGATCGAATTGTGTGGCTTGTGTGCCTATGAGACCGGACTTGAGACGTGTTGACGGTGGTCCGTGAGAGGAAAGTTGGTTGGACACGTGTGTGCGATGTGATTGATTGGATTGGTTAAATGTACGCGTGGTTGCTTGGTTGGATTGGTTGAATGCGAGTGGGAACGTGAGTGCCGGGTGATTGTGATATGGTGGTGAACTATTCTTGCATTGTCATGTTTGGACTAATATGCAGGGTTGGCTCGTGATTTGAGGGCAAGGTAAGTATAATGATGTGAACTCTATATGCTATGGGGTAGATTGCATGTACGACTAGTCTGGGTACGCATTGGCCTACGTGGGGTATAGGGGGTTGCTTATTAAGACTCGTTCTCACGGTTATTATATAACCATTTCAGATCCGCGACCATGAGTGACTGGAGACGCTGCAAGGGTATCTCGGAGATCGAGGACGGGTCAAGTACTCGGTATTTTGAGTCCCCCCTTTGTAGAGGAGTTAAGTTTGCGAACCATTGTCCCTTTCGAGGAATGTGGTTCTGTTGTTGTGGCCTAGCTTGGGGATTGTCTTTTTGTGGACGTCGTATGTATCTGCCAAGTGTAGGAATTACAATTATTGTTTCGTGCTATTGTTACCCCGTGTTATTATTAATTGTCCTGGTTGTTTCTATTTGTTTCCGCTTGTGCCTAATCTCTAATGTTTGGGTTGGGTCGACGACGTGTCTGGGACGTCGCATTCAATGATCGACCATCGAGGGATGATCGCGCGCTCGTAGGGTGCGGGGCGTGACATCCCGGTTGATTTGGTATCAGAGCGAGGTCAGCTCGAACCAAGATGGTCGAAGCTTGGAGTGATAAGGAGCGATGACTTTGGGGTAGTCAATTAGGGAGATTTGTTGGCCATGCATTACCCAGACTGCTTGGTTGTGATTGCTGAGTCATATTATGCACTAATACGGGAAATGCAGGTGCGACAGGACTTGAGGTTAGTGCACGATCCCTGTTCTTTATGATTGAGTGTTGTTGTGATTGACTGCCTGCTTAGTGAATTGTTGTGATTCACTGCCTAGGGCTTTAGACTGGTATAATTGGCCTAGGTCTTTAATTTCCGAGGGGAATTATAGCAGATAAATGAGTAGTGTGAACCTTGTGAGTATGAGTAGCCGAGGAAGAGGTCGAGGTCGTGTAGGTTCGCAAGTTGGAGTTATGGGGGATCCCAGATGGGATGAAATTTTGAGGGCACTCGAGGAAGTTGGAATTTTAATGGGAAGGCAAACTGAGGAGCGAAATGCAACTGTTGCTACTAATGCTGAGGCCACTATTGTCGTCGCTAATGGAAATGACGGGAATCATGGGCATAATGGAAATGTCGGGAATCAAGGTCAATGGCAAGTTAATGCAGTCAGATAGATGCGTCAGGTGGTTAGAAAATTTTTGAAATTTAAACCTCCAAGGTTCGATGGGAAAAGTGACCATGAGGCTACATCACTTTGGATATAAGAGTTGGAAAAAGGCTTTGAAGTATTGGAGTGCTTTGGTCGAGGCTTTCAATGGGAAGTACTTTTCGGAGAGTGTGCGAGGACAGAAAATGACATAGTTTCTTCGGCTTCGCTAAAATCGGATGTCAGTCGATCAGTACGAAGTCAAGTTTGTAAGGTTGCCTAAGTATGCACCAAGGATAATCAAGGGCCATGTGGATAGGACAAGGAAGTTTTGGGATGGATTGGAACCGGAATTTCGCAATCAGTTAGTACTTTTGGGTCTTAAGGAATTACAACGAGTTGTATGAGAGAGTTCGATGGTTGACACGGATATGAGTGGAAGGACTACCGCTTCTGGATCGCAGTTCGCGCCGGCTAGGGACAATAGGAACTTTGGAAAGAAACATATGACAGAGAATCGGAGATTTGTCCCTCTAGTAAGAAAGAACTTTGGAAAGCCGAACTACTACTCCAACGCCGCATGTCGGTCTTAGGGGAAGATGCATAGGAATGGCCATTGCCAAGGTAGAAGTGGAGCATGTTGTGGATGTGGACAGTAAGGTCACCAAGTGAGAAATTGTTGAGCCGACAGGTTAGGTCACTAATGCAATCGTAGCAACCGCAAGTAGGACATTAAGCGGGAGCTGCCTCACGGAATAACTAGATTAACCGCAGGCACAAGGAAAGATGTACGCGGTGGTTGGGAAGGAATAAGAGGATTTGTCTTGAAAGTCTAGATGCGTTATGTGATGATAGTGGGTGCAACAAGAGTGGATTTTGAAATTATAACTTGAATGGTCATGTAAGACTTATAATCACTTATGGTGAATAGGCGCAATCATTTTGAGGATTTCTGAATTACTGATGACATTGTTGGACGGGTTTGGAAGGATGAGTGTTGCTTAGAAATTACAGATTTTTGTAAAGAACCGATGTGCGTTGTTTTTGGGAGACTGTTGGATTGAAATTGGGTAGATTGAGCTTTGTTTTGGAGGCGTAGAAAGATAATTATTTTGTGGTTGACTAGTTGGTTGAGGAACCAAGGCTAAAGGACATAGCCGATGTGTGTAATCTTCCCGATGTCTTTCCTCAGGAATTGCCGGGATTGCCACCTGATAGGGAAGTGGAGTTTGTAATTGAGTTGGCCCTGGTACAGAACCGATTTCAAAAGCACCCTACAGAATGTCGCTGTCAGAACTAAAGGCATTAAATGTCCAAAAGTAGGAATTATTGGATAAAGTTTTTATTCGACCGAGTGCGTCTCCATGGGGAGCACCAGTATTGTTCGTGAGGAAAAAGGATGGATCATTGAGGTTGTGCATTGACTATAGATAACTGAACCAGGTGACTATTAAGAATAAGTACCCGTTGCCAAGGATTGATGACTTGTTTGATCAGTTACAAGGAGCGTCGACATTCTCAAAGATCGACTTGAGGACTGGCTATCACCAATTGAGGATTAAGAAAGAGGATGTGCCGAAGATGGCATTTAGGACGAGGTATGGACACTACGAGTTTACGGTAATGTTATTTGGATTGACTAACACCCCTACTGCGTTTATGGATTTAATGAATCGGGTGTTTAGGGAACTCTTGGATCAGTTGTTATTGTATTCATCGACGATATCTTAGTGTATTCAAGGAGCCTTGAGGAGCACGAGCAACATCTACGGATGGTTCTACGGACTTTAAGAGAACATGCACTCTATGCCAAGTTTAGTAAGTGTGAGTTCTAGCCTAATCGGGTAGTATTCTTAGGACATGTGGTATCCGGAGAAGGAATTGCGGTAGACCCGACAAAGATTGAGACCGTCACGAATTGGCCGAGGCTAACAACGGTAATCGATGTTCGGAGCTTCTTGGATCTGGCAGGTAATTACAGACGTTTCGTGGAAAGGTTTTTAGTGTTAGCGACACCGTGGACAAGTTTACTAAAGAAGGAAACGAAATTTGAATGGACGGATAAGTACAAAAGGAGGGGAATTAAACATGAGACATCGTCGTTGGATGGAACTCCTTAAGGACTACGACTGCGGGATTATGTACCGCCCTGGAAAAGCTAATAAAGTAGCGGATGCACTGAGTCGAAAATCGAGCATCGCACATATGATGGTCAAAGAATGGACCCTATTGGAGGGAGTCCGGGATTCAGAGTTTAAGTTTGAAGTGAGTCATGTTTTCAAGTCTACTTGCCGCATTGAGGATTGAACCGGAGATCCAAACTAAGATTAAGGCTTTACAGTCGACAGACCCAAGGATCCAGAAGATTCTGGAATTGGACCCAAAAAAAAAAAAAGAGGAAGAAGAAACCGGACTTTTAGGTATCCGAGGATGGGATTCTGAAATTTCGTGGAAGGTTGTGTGTGCCTGATGATGCAGAGCTGAAGGAAGAGATTTTGTTTGACGCACACCGTAGCACTTACAGTATTCACCCGGGGAGTATGAAAATGTATCGGAATTTACGGTAGCATTATTGGTGGAACGGCATGAAAGTGGACGTAGCCAAGCATGTGGCTAAGTGTTTAACATGCCAACAAGTGAAGGCGCAATATTGCAAGCCGGGTGGAATGTTGCAGCCATTGGAAATTCCCGAGTGGAAATGGGAACACATCACGATAGACTTTGTAATGGGATTACCGAGAAGTCAAATGGGTTATGATTCGATTTGGGTGATAGTTGATCGGTTGACAAAGTCAGCACATTTTCTACCGGTGCGAAAGGATTTCGCCTTGGCAATGTATGCCGATTTGTATGTGCGACATATAGTCCGTCTCCATGGAGTACCAGTGACGATCACTTCGGACCGTGATCCTAAATTTACTGCCGCCTTTTGGAAAAGTCTTCACACGGCATTAGGAATGAAGTTACAGTTTAGCACGGCCTATCATCCCCAGACGGATAACCAGTCTGAAAGGACGATTCAGACTTTGGAGGACATTTTGCGAGCATGTGTTTTGGATTCTAAGAGTGGTTGGGAGGAACAGCTACATTTGGTTGAATTCGCCTACAACAATAGCTACCAGCAGAGTATCAGAATGGCACCATTCGAAGCGCTTTACGGCAGAGCCTGCAGAACACCGGTTTGTTGGGATGAAGTGGGTGAGAGGAGCATTACTGGTCCAGAGTTAGTGCAACAGTCGATTGAGACAGTCAAGGTTATCCGGGACAGACTCAGAACCGCACAGAGCCGCCAAAAGAATTATGCAGACCGGAGACGTAGGCCTTTGGAGTTTCAAGTAGGGGACCACGTATTCCTCAAGGTGTCGCCGATGAGAGGATTATCTCGGTTTGGTAAGAAAAGGAAATTGAGCCCGAGGTATGTGGGTCCATTTGAGGTCTTAGAGAGAATAGGCACCTTGGCTTATCGTCTCGCGCTACCGCCAAATTTATCTCATGTTCATAATGTATTCCACGTGTCTATGTTGAGAAAGTACGAACCGGACCCGATCCATGTGCTGAGCTATGAAGAAATAGACGTGGACGACAGGGTGTCGTACGTGGAAAAGCCAGTTCGGATCGAGGACAGAATAGAAAGAGTGTGGCGGAACAAGAAAATTCCGATGGTCAAAGTAATTTGGGAGCACCATGGGACCGAAGGTGCGACGTGGGAAAGTGAAGAGTTGATGCGACACCAGTACCCCCATTTGTTTGAATAGTTGGGTTGGATTGTAAATTTCGAGGACGAAATTTTTGTAAGGGGGGAAGAGTTGTGACATTCCGAATTTTGGCCCATTTTTGGGATTTATAAAACGTGTAATTCGTCAATGCGCTTATAATAGAATCTCACCCGGGAACTGATCACTCTCGGGTTCATGTTTTAAAAATAGAGATTTTGCTAGAATCGCACTCGATCGAATTTGGCCGTTATTTAGATCCCGAACTTGGCAGTCGATTCTCGGGAGTTTCGGGACGAAATAAATTGGACGGTGTCGATATTATTGTGGCCAGCATCGAGATTGCCAGGAATAGTGGAAAAGTGGATTTTTGACCGGGTGCGAATTTGGACTAGTAGACCTCCATCGTAGTGTGTTTTGAGTTATTTTATTTTGACCCTTTGTCTTATATTATTATTTGAGAATTTTCGTGGACCGTTAGATCATTTTCCAAATTTGAATCGTGACCGTTAGATCGATTTTTAGTTTGAACCGTGTCCGTTGGATCGCGCTCGAAGACAAAAATTAGCCTTCTGTCCTCTCTCCTCTCTCTCCTCTGCCCGCGCACGTCCTCCCCATCATTGCGTCTGCCCCTCCCTTTTTTCTCTCTCTCTCTTTCTCTCTCTCCCTTTCCCATCCCTGGCCGTGCACGTCTTCCCCCGTGCAGACGTCCCCTCAGCCCCATACCCATGCAGACCTACCCCCCCCCAGCCTCTCTCTCTCCTCCCTTTTTTCTCTTCTTCCTCTCTCTCTTCTTCCTCTCTCTCTTCTTCTCATTCCTTCTTCCTTTTTCCTTGGCCCGACGAGCTCCGTCTCCGCTTTCGCCTCGATCGCAACCACCACACCGGCCGCTCGCCCGCCGTCCCCTAGCGCCTGTCGTAGCCCCGACCGGCTGCACCGCTCGCTCGCCAGCCCGCTCGTTAGCCCCGTCGACCGCCTCGCTGTCGCCTGTCTCTCCCCTCCCCGTCGTTCGCTCGAGCCGCGAGCTCGTCGCCGCCGCCACCGCATGCCCAGCTGTCGCCGCCGTTACCGCCCGCCAGCCCAGTCGCCGCTCGACCTCCGTGCGCCGCTCACCACCGCCATTGTCACTGCCGGGCCCTTGCCACCCCTTCTCTCGGCCTTCTCTTCTTTCACCCCCCAAGCACGCGAGCTCGACTCACCGCCGTGCTCGACGAGTCCCGGCCGTCCCGCCTTCCCGGCCAGCTCCCCTAGGCCGGCCCCGACGCCTCGAGGATCGTCATCTGCCACCGCCGCCGAAGCGCCTCCCGCGCCTCGCACCACCCGCCTCAGCCAACTTCCTCTTCTTCCCTTTGGCTTTCCGCCGTTCGCCGCCGCTCGCTGTCGCTCCAGCCGGCCAGCCTGACGCCACCCGACCCCGCCAGCAGCCGCGCCGTGCCGCTCCGTCGCCGCCGATTCTCCCCTCTCCCTCAGCCCCGATCTCTCTCTCTCCCTCACCCTCACCCCCCAGCTCACTCTTTTTCCCCCTTTCGGCTACGCCGCTGTCGCTGGGCCGTCAGCGCCGCTGCCGCCTTGCTGCCGTCGCTACGGTCGCCCGCCCACTCAAAGACAAAGCCGTGGCCTGGATCGTCGCCCACGCGACTGCCTTCCCGGCACCCATCGCCGCACCTTTTTATCTTGACTCCAGATCTGCAGTGCCCGTGCCCGCGCTCGCGCCCGCGCCCGCGCCCATCGCGTGCCCGTGCCCGCGCCCCATCGCCGTGCCCAGCCGTGACCGAGAATTTTGCCCGTAGCCGACCGCCGTGCCCGCGCGTGTGCCGAGTCCGCACTGTTCACCCGGGCCATTTTAGGCCCGAGCCGACTTTTCCCGGGCTAACCTTAGGTAAGTGACTTCCTAAACCCTACCTAGTATTTTGGGTACTTTATTGACTTGTCTCGGGTTTAGAACGGCTAGGGCGTGTTTTAATTTAATTATATTATGTTACAATTACGCTATTTGAATTGGATTAAATGATGTGCTTGATTTGGGTAATTGTGCATGGCCGACTTGAATGTCGGGTTTGTGGATTGAGGTGGCGAATACTGAATTGGACTGAGTGGTGATTATGGGTTGTTTGATGCAATTGGCGTGAAATTGATTTAATTGAATGGCGTGTGCTTGCTTGTCGATTCTAAGCCCGAATTGATCGGAGGGCTACGGACTTGGGACGTGTTGACGGCGGTCCGTGTGAAGGCATGAATGGTCAATGTGCCAAATGGATGCGGGCTTGGGACGTGTTGACGGTGGCCCGTTGAAGGCGTGTTGGACCGGGACGTGTTTACGTCGATCATTGGAATTTGAGCCCGGATTGATCAGAGGGCTACGGACTTGGGACGTGTTGACGGCGGTCTGTGAAAGGAAAGTGTAGCTTGGGACGTGTTGACGGCAGCCACTGGAATTGATTGAATGGTATGGCTTGGGACGTGTTGACGGCGGCCATTGAAATTGATCGAATTGTGTGGTTTGTGTGCCTATGAGACCGGACTTGAGACGTGTTGACAGTGGTCCGTGAGAGGAAAGTTGGTTGGACACGTGTGTGCGATGTGATTGATTGGATTGGTTAAATGTACGCGTGGTTACTTGGTTGGATTGGTTGAATGCGAGTGGGAACGTGTGTGCCGGGTGATTGTGATATGGTGGTGAACTATTCTTGCATTGTCATGTTTGGACTAATATGCAGGGTTGGCTCGTGATTTGAGGGCAAGGTAAGTATAATGATGTGAACTCTATATGTTATGGGGTAGATTGCATGTACGACTAGTCTGGGTACGCATTGGCCTACGTGGGGTATAGGGGTTGCTTATTGAGACTCGTTCTCACGGTTATTATATAACCATTTCGAGATCCGCGACCATGAGTGATTGGAGACGCCGTTTGCAAGGGTATCTCGGAGATCGAGGACGGGTCAAGTACTCGGTATTTTGAGTCCCCCCTTTGTAGAGGAGTTAAGTTTGCGAACCATTGCCCCTTTTGAGGAATGTGATTTTGTTGTTGTGGCCTAGCTTGGGGATTGTCTTTTTGTGGACGTCGTATGTATCTGCCAAGTATAGGAATTATAATTATTGTTTCGTGCTATTGTTACCCCGTGTCATTATTAATTGTCCGGGTTGTTTCTATTTGTTTCCGCGCATGCCTAATCTCTGATGTTTGGGTTGGGTCGGCGACGTGTCTGGGACGTCGCATTCAATGATTGACCATCGAGGGATGATCGCGCGCTCGTAGGGTGTGGGGCGTGACAAGATACTCCCTAGCGGGTTCACCTACCCGACCTCTCTTACCAAAGCTAACAAAAGGTATCACCCTGCTGCATGACTACATTTCTCAAAAAGTAACTCGTCGTGCCATCCAAAAATAGTACTTCTAAGTCGACTCCCTAGTCAACCTACTCCACCACACCTACCCCGCCATTCGCTCCATCACCGTCGCCGTTGCCGTTCACCGGGTATCGGATGGGCCCCACCAAGCTTCTGCCCACATCCGAGGATACCGAGACGAGATGGATAGGCACCCGATGTGTCGGCAACCTGACATCTACCCACAAGGTGGCATCATATCGAACCAGCCTAATCGATGGGAAATCCGGATCGGTGAAGGGAATGAGACGGCCCACAAACTCATCAGGGGCACCACAAAGGGTGACGGGGGTTGCAGCTGGTAGGTTACTCATGCTTATTAATCTGTAAAAATTATCACAGCCACAAGAGTGAGCGATAGCCCAGCAAAGAAATATCTATCACACTATACTACACTATTAATCTGTAAAAATTATCACAGCCACAAGAGTGAGCGATAGCCCAGCAAAGAAATATCTATCACACTATACTACACGAATAACCATCAAACACATCAGACCAAATCATTCATGACAGGTATCTATCTCAACATACATTGTCTTGCACATTCCATTACCAATCCTAAGTACAGAGATTCAAAGGATCCATAACAATGAGCAATCATACGATTCATAGGTGCATAAACGATTAAATGCTTGCAAGGGTACTTTAAATATCAACTCCAAGTCCCATGCTCGGTGCGCTCGCCGGTCACGCAAGGAGGAATACTTCCCATCTAGCAGG
This sequence comes from Syzygium oleosum, assembly GCF_021117445.2. NCBI lineage: Eukaryota > Viridiplantae > Streptophyta > Magnoliopsida > Myrtales > Myrtaceae > Syzygium > Syzygium oleosum. The sequence continues at coordinate 335,129 of NW_026607494.1, forward strand.
GTTCAGTGCGCTCTCCGATCTGCCGTGGTGTATGCCGGTGTTCTCATCGGCCCGCGTAGGCTTCGTGATCCACTAACCATGGCATCCTGATCACACTCCCGGGGTATCTAGGGTACACTCATCCTAGGCATCCATTTCACATGATGCCTGGGCATCCCGCTATTCCCTGCTGGCTCCACAAGGCATCGTTAGTTTGCTAACCAACGGTATTCAATCGTATCTTCCCCAAGCAAGCTCAAACACAAGATTTCATCCATGCCTTACCTAACCATCATTGACAATCAATTTATCTCGATGTCACCGGGTTTCTTAGTCCAACTTAGACTTGTGACTTACTAATGTGATTCTAACGGAACGTATCACAAGTTCATTGGGAAAACAAGCATACACAACCAACATATAAAACCTATGTCACGTCTACTCCTAACTTCCCTTCTACGTAAACAATCTATGAATTTCCCAACTATCCAATTAAATTCAATATCAACCAATTAACCTACTGGTGAGTCCCTCTATCACAAACAAACGAACCGGACTATAAAATCATAGTATTTCCTTCTACGCCTCAATCGAATCCGATGCCATTACTACTCACACAAAATCCTTAACTAATCTATTAGTCCGCAACCACCAATACACACACACAAAACCTCCTGGACTAAGAACAGGATCGGCTTAGGTTTCACACCATGGTTCCTCTCCACCGTGGCTCTCTTCTTTCTCTCTCACGGGGCATCTCCACGGTTTTCTTCGATATACATCTTTCGCCCTACTTATTACAGCGCCATCCGCCAAAATTCTCCACCACATAATTAGGAGTATTATCTGTCACGCCCCAAGCCGAGTCGCTCATGATCCGAGCTCATAAATTGAGCCCGTAATTCTTTCCCTTTCATGGCACCATCCACCCGTCTCACAGAACTACCAACAAGTCTCATTTGCCGTATCGGCTTGTCTACCACCTTGATAGACCGAATATTACTCTCTACACCATGGCCTTACCGCTCGGTCCCTCACTGAACCACTTGCCGTCCCTAGCTCATCAACCGGGTTTTCCGTTTTCTTCCCATTGAGACAACGCTCAATCCGCAAGACTCTAACACTTACCACGAGTTCAAACAACAATCTAGCACTCTCTAAACCTGACCGAGGTCTCCAATCCGACATGCAACAGTTCACGAGATGCATAGAGTGAGAGAATTTCAATTGCCTCAAGCAAATGGCCCGGCATCGTGCTGTTTCGGGGAAGAAAGAAGGATTGCTGGCTTCTCGGGGTTCCTGGTCGTCTTCCTTGAGCTCACAGATGCTGGGAAAGTCGCCCATGTTGAGTCTTTTTCGGTAGTGCAGCAGCAGACGGGGCCAACAATCGGGTGGTGTTGGGCGGACCAACCAAAGAAGGGAAGAAGCATAAAAAGATGAGCTGATAGGGAAGGAAAATGGAGAGAATTTGGGGTTGTTTTCCCCTCATTACATGCTGAAGTTGGGGGGTGTGAGTAGGAGGTTGCCACACGGCAATTCCCAGCGCCACTTGGCGCTTCTTCCCCGCCAAATGGCGGAAAGAAATGTGAAGAAAAGAAAAGAAGAAGTGGAAGGAAGAAGAACGAAATAAGAAGGAGTAGTAGCCGGCCGATTGGGGTAATGATGGTGGGAAAAATAGAATCGGGTTCGGGTTTGCATGTCAAAGAAAATATGGCAAAAGGAATAGTGTACTCGGCATTTGATGTTTGGAATTAAAAGGATGGTGATCGTCAAACGATTCGGGCGGAAACAAACATGATGGTGTCATGGGGTGTCTGAGTCCCCTAAGCCGACATTTTCCTATTTCCATTGATGAATGTTCTAATTTCCACTGTCTCTACTTACTTATGTTCATAAACGAACTGGTGAAATTTTGGGATGCCACAAATAGAGAGAAGACATGGCTACATAATTGATGAAGAGGGAGTCATTACAGAGACGCCGCAGCCTAAATTTGGAGAAGAAGGAGTCATTACCATAAATTTTATAGAAAACTAGAGGAAGCTCAATCAAGCAAATACCCACCCCCCCTCCCATGATTATCCTCCAATGGAGCTGGATAATCTCGAGGCAGGACCAAAGTTCGAAAGTATCACATATAAAAGCTGGCCAAGTGCAAAAACAATTAGATTCGTGCAAGTAGCTACCTTAGATTCTGCAAGAGAAAGACAGAGGAAACGAGTGTAGCTACTAGTTTCTCGGGACTTGGATATATTCTTATGCTGCTAATGAGCATAGGGACAACGAGAATCAAGAATCTGACCTTCATCTTCTTCTTGCTTTATGACAACACAAAGGGAATGAACCAAACCAACCCACCTTTTCTACCTCCAATATGTGTGTATGTGTGTGTCTGTGTCTGTGTGTGTCTGTGGACATGACTCAGGACTCTGCAAATATAATTTCGTACCTCTAAAATTCAATGGCTCGCTCGGGATCATCTCTCCCTTCGAAAAACGAGAACCTGAGCCAAGTTCTATGTCTATGACAAAAGTCATCTCCTCATGTCCAACGTTACAGACTACAACCACCCTAAAAGCATTAGCCCAATCACCATATCACCAGTACAGACAATAAAGAAAACATGGTCATAACTAATAGGGAACAAACTCTTTGAGGAGTAAAAAATGAAATCAAATTCTACAATTAGAGCAAGAGAAAGACGTTCAACATTAAACCGCCAAACTCCACACACCTCACTGAATCACTCACAGTTGCGTACCCCTGGAAGAATAGATTCTTTGATCAAGTAAGCAAAATATGATTAAAGCCGAGAGCCCAAAAACCAAGACTAAACTCGTTGATGGTCCTGCAATATATTATATATGATCATTGAACATTAGTTTTAAACTAGAATTATTAGAAATCGAACTCAAATAATTAATGGAAAATCTCGCCACATATATTTCTTCCACTTCAACTTGCAAACTCTATTTACCAGTAAGCTCCAAGTGAACATTGTCCATATCTAACAAAAACAAAATATTAAATAAAGCATTCACTTGTTAGATTTTCGAAAGAATTACAAGATAAAAAGATATATTCATGACTTACCCCACTCAAACCTTTCCGCATTCTCGATGTACTTTTCAACATTAATCGGCATGGTAGCTACTCTCAACTAATCTTGAGTGTAAATTAAAGCTTCTGCCACTCTAGGAGTCAGAGGAAACTTCGAAAGCCATCAAGCACACAACCGAATGTTTTGAAAGTCGATTCTGAAGCAACGGTTGTTACAGGAAGAGACAAAATATCCCAAGTCATCGAAGAAACGATTTTAAACTTTTGGCCAGCAGATTTCCACCACATCAAAACATCAAGATCATGACCTTCTTCAAGTTCCGCTTTAAGATACTTATCGAACTCAAATAAGTTGCCCGTATACACTTTTTTCTCCTCGTAAAGAAAGAATTCGTACGCCTTTTCCGAATTAAAATCTGCAACCAAATCAAGCTCGTCCTTGTCACCCTCCTCATGACTATCAGGATCCCAACTACTACCAGTATCAATCAAAAGTTGACCACCCAAATTTTTGTCACTAGAACCAAGAAATTTTTTTTCATAAAAATGAAACAAACGTACCAAGGCAATCCTCACCTTATCGGACATCTCAGCAACTTTCGCACTATCATCATATATTAGTCTAAAATAATACCGCACATAATTCATCTTTTTTCTTGGATAAACTATTACTGCAATCAACATCATCATATTTACTTTTTCGAAACTCCCATAATATTTGTCAAACTTATCCTTCATCTTCGCACCCATAACTTTCACCATAGGATCCAAAGCCTTCTCCATTCGTTTCAGAGTTTTATATAAAGTAGCTATCTCATTGAAATAATCATTTGAAATGATATTCATAATCCCGGACATCTTGTTGGTGGCATCATAAAACTTATGGAAAGAATTTTGGCATTTACCCAATTTTCATGTTTAGGAGTTTCATACTCAAGCTCAGTCAAGAAAGAAAAATCGTCCTCTTCCATCCTTTAAAAAGTTTTCTGAACTTTAAAGCGGTGTCTAACAAGAGGTAAGTGGAGTTTCACCTAGTTGTGACATCAAGACAAACTGAACCCTTATAAGTGATCCTTGCACTCTCAATGCAATCTTGGAATGTTTTAGCTCTCATGGGAAAACATCTCACCTATCTAATCACGTTTCGAATACGTGCAATAAAATCACATACCTTGGTCAATCCATCCCTCACAATCAAGTTTAATATATGAGTCGATGGCCTATCTCTTGATAATTTTTCTTTCAAAAAATTAATGGCAACATCATTCGAACTAGCATTATCCACAGTGATTGTGGACATTTTTTTGCTCTATGCCCCACTCGTAAATGCATTTGTCAACCATTTTCCCAATATCCTTGCCCTTGTGACTAGGCATCACCGCAAAATTGATGATTTTTTTGTGCAATTTCCAATCATCATTAATAAAATGTGCAGTGAGACATAGATAGTTCAAATTCTAAATGAAACTCCACGTATCGATCGTGAGTGCAACCCTAAACTTAAGCTTTCGAAAGTAAGTTTTCAAACTTGTTTTTTCACAAAGATACAACTTCATGCAATCTCTAGCCACTGTAAATCGTGAGATGTGATTGAAGAGAGGTTGTAACTCATTAATAAAATCACGGAATCCGACACGCTCAACCATCGGAAAAAGGTTGTTCATCCACTATGATCATCCAAACAAGCATTTGCCTACAATGGTCCTGATCAAATGTCCATGTCGATAAGACATTAGCACTACCGATACCAGTATATCCCCTTGTCATTTGAGTCTCATCTACTCTACGTGTAACAAACAATTTTTGCTTCTTATCTATATTGTAAGGATACTTGTTACATCTTTTCAAGTGTTTCAACATAGCAGAAGTACCGTTATCAACATAGTACGTATAGTTGGCCCCACAATAATTGCAAAACATCTCAGTTTTTCCATTCTCAGTATTTCCTTTACGAAAATGAAGCCAGGCCACTGATTTTCGTTTACCAGAAGGACAAGCACTAGATACCTTGTTTGTGTCAGATCCCTCTACGAGGTCTTCTACACCTTCATCTTCTAGTGAATCAATTATCGGATTCATGGAATCATTGGACTTGTCCACTTTCATTGAAATTTAAATAGATCACCTGAATCAGGCAAAACATAATTGGAGCCATCAAACTGGAACACCTACCAAATTCAATAATAATTGTACCTTTAGGATTAGCATCAAGAAACATATATATTACTCTATAGCATATCTGTAAATATCAACACATCTCCAACTAGAGCTATCACTATTTTAGGTTCAATCCTTAGCTACTTTGCCTTAGAATAGATAGAGCTATTACATCTATACTTATGTTCGCGCACAGGGCATGTCCTCAGCAAGGCGACACAAAGTCATAGAACACAAGAAAAGCAAATCGACCAAAAAATCCACGGGACTTCACTTTTCTATATAATAAAACAAATCCAATCACATTCGTAGATTTTAAATGAGTAAATTTTAAAGAAGAATGCCACAGCTTGACCCTAAGAGAAACTATACGCAAACCCTCACTTCAATAGAAAGTCGAGCGAGAAAAACTTACTGCTTAGACGAAATTAGGAAAAGGCTGTCCGTCAAAGACCGAGAGTGAAGCGAGAGCTGAGCGGTGTCGACATCGAGCAAGGCGTGAGGCGAAAGGGAAAGGCGTAGACGTTGAGCAAGGCGTGAAGCGATAGGGAAAGTTGTAGACGTCGAGCGAGGCGTGAGGCAAGGCTGCGAGAGGGAAAGGCATCGACGTCGAGCGAGGTGTGAGGCAAGAAGGAAAGGCGTCGACGTCGAGCGAGGCATGGGGCGAGGCCGCAAGAAGGAGAGGCGTCGATGTTGAGCAAGGCGTGAGCGAGGTCGCGAGAGGGAAAGGCGTTTGAGCGACGGAGCAAGCGAGGGATTAGTCAGAGGAAAGGGCGAGAGTGAATTGGATTGGAGTAATTTGATTAGGATTTCTATTTTTGAATATGAGTGAGGGATTAGGCAGAGTTAACTAGTAAAGGCGAGAGGGAATTCGGGAAATTGGTAAAAGTGAGAGGGAATTGGGGAGATTAGATTAGGGTTTCTATTTTTTTAAAAAATTTTAAAAAATAAATAAATGTATATGAAAAAAATATAAATATATAGATATCGGTCCAGTCCTATCGATCCGATTGGTCCGGTTCCACCCTGGAATCGAGAACCGGACCGCTCAAAAATCGATTCCACTTTTAGAAACCGGGAACCAGACCGATACTCCCGAGAACCGGACCAAACTGGCCAGCTTGGTCAGGTCCGAGAGGTTCCCGATTTGGGCGGTCCATCTTGCTTACCCTTAGCAAATTCTAGGAGCCAATAAATCGTGAAGCCCTTATACCTTTGCTACTAAAGAGCAAATTGGAAGGCTAAAGTAGACGAAGAATGCAGGAGGGAGATATATCAAGTCAGAGGATGATCAGGACTGAGACAAAGACGAGGTGCTCCTATTGCCGCAAGGAAAAAGCACAATAAGAAAGGTTGTGCGCTAAAGAAGCAACATCAAGAACAACAAGATGCTACAAGGGCTGATGTAGAGCCAACAAAATGGCCTTTTGTAGGCTAGGTGCAGGGCCGGTTGAAGAACCAACAGAAGGGCCTCCTATAGGGCTAGGTGCAAAGACTGCTGCAAGCAAGACAGAAACAACAACCACTGAGTCGACTGTTAAACAGACAATAAAATATCTACTAAGTTGCACTTTATTGTGTTTGTTTTATGTTATTTTATAGGCTTAAATTTAAGTTTCTCTATGCTTTCTCAACTGAGAAGACGACAAACTGCACAAGTTGCTCCCCCATAAGTTGCTGAAAGTGAGGCACCATAGCAAACAAAAGAGGCTATTGGGAAAAGGATAAGGCAATGCGGTTATGGCCTTTACACAAATGAACGTACTGGAATGACTATTTTGAATGTAAGTTTTGTAAGACTCGTACATTTAATTTATGTTATGTTATTTGTATTTCTAATTGTTGATAATATGTTTATGTTGTTGTAGCTTGGAAGATGTTCAGAGGTGTTTATCTCTAAAGGTGGCCCAACTAAAGAGTCAAAGGTTGCGCCAAAGAAGAGTGCTTTGAAGAAGAAGACATTGGATACCGCTCCAAAATAGCCACCAACAAAGAACCCAGTACCAGTTCCATCTTAATCGACTGATCCTAGGACAAATAGTGACCCTACGGATGGCTCCCATCACATGACGTGCTAGAAAGAAAATGGCTGTTGCTAATAAGAAGGTATATGAGACAAGAAAGCCAGTTCAAAAACCTGAACGTTCAACTAGAAATAGTGCAAGGATTATGAATACAACCAAAAGTCCAAAAGGAAAAAGAACCGGTGACGTTGTGCATATTGACTGATAAGAGTTGCTGCCATTGTTGCGCCGTTGTTTTGTTTGAAGGTTTCTACCGTTGTTTTTGTTTGGGTTGGTTTTGACATGTTAGGTGGGAGGGGAACCTTAAGTGATTGGAGAAGTAAGGTAAGAGATTTGTCTTTTGTCAAAAATCAGTTCAATGTCAATGGCAATGAAGTTTTTGTCAATTTTAGGTATATTGGTTTTAGTTTTGACTAGTGATGTGAATGGTTGTTATGTTTTATGCTAGTGCAAGATTGTGATGAGGCTTATGTTGTTTTTGGAAGTAATGGGCTCATGTTTTGTTGCTAGTGGAAGTTGTGGGTGCTAGTGCATTTGTGGGTGCTCGTGCAAGCATAAGATGCACCGGCACAGCGGTGCAGTTATGAGTGCTGCTGTATCTTGTTGCACTAGCAATTGTGCTCGTGCAAGAACAATATGCACCAACAACTTTTTAACCACAATTGACACTTAAGTAATCACTTTCAACCATGACTGACACTTAAGTTATCACTTTCAGAAAAATTTGGCACTCAAACTATTACTATTTACAACTTATGGCATTGAAATAGTCGCTCGTGAATTTGTTACCGCTCCTTAATTTGGTCATGGTTTGCAATAACAGTTGCATCAAACCAGCAAACCATTACTAAGCAAAACATGCAGCAAACCATTACATATGAAGCAAACCAAACATTTGAAGCAAAAACTAAGCAAGCCAGCATTGACAATACACAACTAAGCAAAAAAACTTTTAAGTGCTTACAATCAATGAATTCTAACTTTCCATTTCCACCATAGATTACAACAAACCTTTTGTTCCACGCAACAATTGCAACAAACCAACAACATAACTATAATCACAAATACCCCAATGCAAATACATATTCCACTGATCTTCGACTATGGTAGACATACAAATTTCTTCTTATTACTCACTCCACATTTGACCATTAAATAGGCTACACAAGAGAACAACAACACAGTCAATGCTCGATAAATGTTTCTTTTAATTTTCAGCCTGGAAACTTCCCTCTTCAAATGGTTGGCCAGAGATGTTAAAGCCTTCATTTGAGCTTGCATTGAGTCGACATCCTCCAACTTGTCCATTAATGTGTTAATGTCGTCGTTCAAGTAGCTCCAACATCACCTCCGTCGTTCTACCGGAGTTAGGATGCCCCGTGTGTCGGGATGCCCCCGAGAGTGTTTTGGGATGTCTCGAAGTGGAGATGCCCCGTGTATCAGGATGCCCTGGAGTTGGGATACCCCGGGAGTCGAGATGGAATGATCTGTTAAGAATGAATATGATGCATGTCTATGTGCATGCATAAATGCATATATTCACACGTTGTCTAATTGGTGTGTTTGATCATTGAATGGCATATGATGAGAAATGAATTGAGGTAAGTATATCAGTATCATTAATTGCATGAGAAAGAGTAATACCATGAGGCCCGGTATGAAACGGGCCAAAATGGATGTTACCTTTGATGAGTCAATTCAGAGATGCCAAAGCGAGACCCCTTTTAGAAGGTGTGTGGTTTGGGACGAATCAGGCAGAAGCTAGTGGGCCTGTAACGACCCGATCTGATGAGGGCGAGGAGTGATTGTCGGGAAAAATCATCCAATTGTAGTACTTTAGTTGGGTAAGCAACAATTATGCTAATTATATTAGGGTGCTACTATTGTTAACATATTATTAGATATTATATCTATACCTATATGATGTATTATATAACTAATCAGTAATAATTTTTCTTTTGTAATAAATGTGACATAAGATATATAATAATAACAATAACAACAACATGTTATAAAATGTCTTTAGCCGTAGGACTGTGGATTTGGAACAAGGTTTCTCCAAAAACATGGTTACATTTTTCATTACACGCGGCTTTCTCCTTTTTTGATTATTATGTAAGATTAAATCCTTTTGAATCATCCCTATATACAACCAACTATTGTTCATAATTGCTTCTCTTTGGACAAAAAATGCAAACAGGAGGAGGAGGGGAATACCACAAAGACAAAGTGTAACACTAATGGAGGAAGGGGGTCGGGCAATGGATCATCTAAAAAAGAAAATTTGGGATAGTTATTACGTTCACTGTCATTTAAAAACAAATTTACACATTCATTATTAAATGAGTAACATATGAAATAAATTTGGTTATGCATCTATATTTAAGCACGTATGTTACCCATTCGACGCGCATTTGTAAAAGTTAGCAATCAATCTCATAAAAACCCATAGTTTTTGTTAAAGATTTTAACGAAAATAGACCTATATTATGTCAGCAATAGTATATTTTAGAGTTAATATTACGAAAAATCCTAAGTTAGCACATCTATGATAATTTTACCCCAAACTAACTTTTTATCACCAAAAACTCTAAACTGGTACATCTGTGACAATTTTACCCTTCATTAGTTTCCCTTAAATTTTACCGTTAAATTTCTAAATTCGATGACACGTGGCAGTTGACGGGTATACAAGTTTGGGGTTTTACCCTCCGCTTGTCACAGATGTACCGGTTTGTGATTTTTCGTGATATTAATCTAATTTAACGGAGAATAAATTTATCACAAATGTACTAATTTGGAGTTTTTTTTGGTCAAAAAATTAGTTTAGGGTAAAATTATCACAAGTGTACCAGTTTGAGATTTTTAGTGATCAAAAATTAATTTGGGATAAATTTGTCACATGTATTCTAGTTTGTGATTTTTCGTGGTATTAACCGTAACATTTATAACGTGTAGAAAACATTTAACAAACAACTAATTTTTTTTATTTTGCCTTTTCTTTTCCTGCTCATCTACATTAGTTCAAACTCTAGTTTTTCATCTTATGCCTGAGGATATTTGCTTTGTGTCGGCTTCATTGACTAAACAGATGAGCGAAGTTACCAAACCACGTAGAAACCTTATGCAATTTCCATGTCGCCGACCATGGAGAGCGTGAGATGTTGATGAGCTGAGCATGAACAACCCAGCAAATCTTTGCCCGTCGCTGCCGATATTGAACCATTGCCGGACCCTCAAGTCCGTCAAGACCGTGCAGGCCCTCCTCTGCAAAACCGGCGTTGACACCGATCCTCTGTTCGCCGGAAAGCTCCTCCTCCACTGCGCCATCACCATCTCCGACGCCCTCGACCATGCTCGCCGTCTCTTCCTTCACTTCCCAAACCCGGATACGTTCATGTACAACACCCTCATCCGGGGTTTTTCCGAGTCTGATGCCCCTCGTAATTCCTTCTCATTGTTCGACGAAATGCGTAGGAAATCGGTCGCTCCTCCTGACAGCTTTTCTTTCGCGTTCATGCTTAAAGCAGCTGCGAATCTGCGGTCTTTGAGGGTTGGAATTCAGCTGCATTGTCAAGCTCTGGTTCATGGGCTGGACACCCATGTTTTTGTTGGGACTACTATGATAAGCATGTACGGCGAATGTGGGCATGCTCATTTCGCGAGGCAAGTGTTTGACGAAATGCGTGACCCCAACGCTGTTTCTTGGAATGCGATCATTACTTCTAGTTTTCGTTCCGGGGACTTGAAGCTTGCTAAGGCCATGTTTGATGCGATGCCTTTTAGGAATTCAACTTCGTATAATGCCATGCTTGCAGGGTACACGAAAGCGGGGCAGCTTGACCTTTCTATGGAGGTGTTCTCTGCGGTACCCTTGAAGGATGACGTATCTTGGAGTACTATGATTGTTGGATTTGCACAAAACGGTTGCTTTGACGAGGCTTTTAGATTTTTCAGGGATTTGCAGCGAATAGAAATGAGACCAAATGAGGTGAGCTTGACTGGAGTTTTAGCTGCGTGTGCTGATGCAGGGGCATTTGAGTTTGGGAAAATAATACATGGATTTATAGAGAAATGTGGGTTTTCAAATATCATCTCCGTGGCTAATGCATTGTTAAATACTTACTCTAAGTGTGGTAATATACGCATGGCTCGGTTGGTCTTTGAGATGACGCTACACAGAAGAAACATCGTTTCTTGGACTACTATGATTGCAGGCTTGGCCATGCAAGGTTATGGGGAAGAAGCAATAGAACTTTTCCATAAAATGAAAGGGTGTGGAATTGTGCCCGATGGCATAACCTTCATTTCCATCCTATATGCTTGTAGTCATTCTGGTTTGATTGAAGAAGGTCTCAAGTATTTTTTTATGATGAAAGATATGTATGGAATAGAACCAGCCATTGAGCATTATGGTTGTATTGTTGACTTATATGGCAGGGCTGGTCAACTTCAGAAGGCCTATGACTTCGTCTGTCAAATGCCTGTTGCCCCTACTTCTATCATTTGGCGAACTCTTCTAGGGGCTTGCAGCATTCATAACAATGTCAAGATAGGGGAACAAGTTAGGAAAAAGCTTTCTGAGATTGATCCCACCAATTCTGGTGACCATGTGCTGCTGTCGAACATATATGCTGTTGCGGGGAAATGGAGGGATGTTGCTGCGATTAGAAGATCAATGAGAGACCAGAGAATGAAGAAAACTCCTGGTTGGAGCATGATTGAAGTAGACAAGACCATGTATAGTTTTGTTGCTGGTGAAAAGCAGGGTGAGATTGCTGAAAAGGCTAATGAGAAGTTGACAGAGATTCTGTTGAGGTTAAAGGTTGAAGGAGGTTATGTTCCGGAGCTCAAGATGGTCTTGCATGATCTAGAAGAGGAGGAAAAAGAAGATTCAGTGTCTAGGCACAGTGAAAAGCTTGCTGTAGCATTTGGAATGGCAAGATCGTGCAAGGGTAGCGCTATCAGAATAGTGAAGAATTTGAGGGTTTGCAGGGATTGTCATGCATTTATGAAGCTCGTCTCCAAACTCTATAAACTGGAGATTCTGGTGAGAGACAGAAGTCGCTTTCATTTCTTCATTGATGGTTCTTGCTCATGTGGAGAGTACTGGTGATGGTTAAGTAAGAATAGTTAATGGAGACTCCATGCTAGAAATCATGGCATGAAGTAAACTAGTATGAAGCCTGAAGGATAACAAAAGGGTTTCTTGTTGTATTTTGCTAGGTCAGAGATTTCACTTAGAGGTAAATGGAAAACTCCCTTTATAGAGTGAAACTCTTCTTGGGGCAAAAAAAACAGAAACAAGGAAATGGAAACAACTGGAGGCTTCACATTTCTTCAAGCATCAGCTAAAGCAACAATTTAAGAAGCTTCATATGCAGTCTGGTACTTGTTGATTCGTTTGAATACGGATTTATCAAAAAGCATGATATAATGATGGGGATGCGCTCTGTACGGGTTTGCATGACATCCAACCTTGAAAGCCACAAGCTCGCAAAAGAAGGGAAGCTACCTTAGGAAGTACCCCTTCCAGGAACATCTAGTAGACTCGGCTTCAAAGTGGATGTTCGGTGTGGAGAGCGCATTATTACATGTGTCTGCCTACCTGGTGGGGGGCAACTACATTATTGTGGTTAAACAGGACACCCGACTTTACAAATCTGATGGCCTTGGTGGCTCAGACTGCTCTCTCACACACTTGGGAGATGCAGTCAGTCAAACCTGATTTTGAGGTTTTAGGGATTCCATATTTCCTACCCCCTCTTCCTTGGTAATTGTTATACTCGTGACCTGGTTATTGAGAGCCAGCAATTGGCGCTGGGTTTCATTCAGGAACCAGAAGAAGATCACTATCAGGGTCTTTTTGGTGCCACTCAATGTAGATTAGCCGCCTGATCTTTTTGTGCTGATTGCACTGAATTATAAAAAAAAAATAAACTGTTCAAAGAAGAATGTACTTGCACAAGAGCAGCAAGTTGCATCAAGATTGTTCTTCCATCCATGGAGCTATGCTTTTATGCCTACTGCTTAATCTATCCCATCAAAATTCAGACCTGATGAATATTAAGCTGGTTTCTTCATATATGGCAAGGCTGCAAGTAAGCTCCATTAGATCCACATTTCCAAAGGTAGATTGTAGTTCTCTTAAAATTTCAAGGCGTGTGGCATCCAAACTATCGTTATATTGTGTTGGTTGTTGTTGAGTTGGTTGAAGGAGAAAAGACTAGCCAAACTATGTTATTGATTGAATCGCTACTTACAAATTTATAAGCTGTAGAAGCTTATCTCTAGGAACAGAAAAACAATAAGATCCCAAAATACAAGGAAAATAAATAAGATATTTATCCCTAATGATAAGAAGAATTTTAAAAACAAATCCTAACTGAAATAGGTAAAAAACTAAATCCTAAAAATCTGCTAAGGATCCGCAACACTCCCCCTCAAGCTGAGTTGTACAGACCGTACATACCCAGCTTGTCTAGTAGACTTTCAAACATTTTTCTGGATAGGCCCTTAGTCAAAATGTCAGCTGTTTGATTCCCGGTAGGGATGTATGTTAAACTGATAATTCCATCTTCTATCTTTTCTTTGATGAAGTGTCTATCTACCTCTACATGTTTAGTGCGATCATGATGAACTGGATTATGAGCAATACTAATAGCAGCCTTGTTATCACAATACATCCTCATAGGCAGCTCCCCTTGAACTTGTAACTCTTTCATAAGACGACTCAGCCAAATAAGTTCACAAACTCCGTGTGCCAAAGCTCGAAATTCTGCCTCTGCACTGCTTCTAGCCACAACACTCTGCTTCTTACTCCTCCAGGTTACAAGATTGCCCCAAATAAAAGTACAACAACCAGAAGTTGATCTCCTATCTTCCACTAATCCTGCCCAATCAGCATCTGTATATCCTTCAATTAATCTATTCTCATTTTTTCTGAAAAATAGCCCCTTTCCAGATGTACCCTTCAAGTATTTCAAAATTCTAAAGACAGCTTCCATATCTTCTTCAGTAGGATCATGCATATACTGACTTACCACACTTACAGCAAATGCTATATCAGGTCTGGTATGTGAAAGATAAATGAGTTTACCTACCAAACGTTGATACCTTCCTTTATCTACAAGTGTCCCATCGACTTTCTGCCCGGTTTTGCTTAATGGTTCCATTGGAGTATCAACAGGTTTAGAGCCAAGCATCCCTGTTTCTTTCAATAAATCCAATACATACTTTCTTTGGGTAATGGAAATACCTTCTCTATTTCTTGCAAATTCCATTCCAAGAAAATATCTTAAGGATCCCAAGTCCTTAATTTCGAATTCAGCAGCTAACTTCCCCTACAACCTTGACATTTCCTCTTCGTCATTACCTGTTAAGATAATGTCGTCAACATAAACAATAAGGATAGTACTCTTACCTTCCTTATGTCTATAAAAAAGAGTGTGATCCATCTGTGCTTGACAATATCCTTGTTGTAAGACGGCTTTAGTGAATCTCCCAAACCAGGCTCTAGGAGATTGTTTCAACCCATAAAGAGCTTTGTTCAATCTGCAAACCTTTCCATACTTCTTCGCATCATCAAATCCTAGCGGAAGATTCATATAAACTTCTTCCAAATCACCGTTTAGGAATGCATTCTTGACATCGAGTTGTTGTAGTTTCCAATCAAGGTTTGCTGCAAGAGAGAGAATTACTCGTATAGTATTCAGCTTCGCTATAGGTGCAAACGTCTCCCCGTAATCAATCCCGTATGTTTGGGTGAAACCCTTGGCGACTAATCTTGCTTTGTACCTTTCCACTGAGCCATCAGATTTGTATTTAACTGTAAAAACCCATTTGCACCCCACGGAGTCTTCCCCTTGGGTTTTTCAACAATATCCCAGGTGTTATTCTTCTCAAGGGCACTCATCTCCTCAAATACAGCTTTCTTCCATTGTGGTTCTTTTAACGCATTATGAATATCCTTAGGAAGATTTTCACCTGAAACCCTTGTAACAAAGGCTCTAAAAGAAGGAGATAGATGTCCATAGGAAACATAATTAGAAATAGGATGTTGTGTACATGATCTTACACCCTTTCTATCAGCAATGGGAATGTCGAGCTCACTAACCTTATTAGACCGATCCGGGTCCAAGAATTGACTGCTTTCGGGTTGCACAATGGTCTCCTTATTTTGTTTCAAATTTCTACGTGAATAAACACGTAATTCAGTGTGTAATTGTGGGCTATTGGGTACGGTTTCAGGACTGTTGGGTACGGTCTCAGAGATAGAAGGAGACACGGTTTCTATTTCAATATTGGTTTCGGTAGATGATGGTATAGTGGATAGAGTGATGGGTTGAGATAGCGATTCGGGCATTGTAGGCAATGTAGGGATGGTAGGGACAGATTCAGTGAGCATAAAGGATTCAGTGATTGTGTCCCAAGAATTGTCTTCCTCTATATTTTCTGGTTTCTCTCCCTGAAGAGAATTCTTGAAAAAAGGTTGCTGTTCAAAAAAGGTAATGTCCATAGAGATAATGTATTTTTTATGTTGGGGAATAAAACACTTGTAACCTTTTTTTGTGGAAGAATAACTGAGAAATATGCATGGAATGGCTCGAGGTTCAAGCTTTGAACGAGAAGGATCAGTGATATGAATGAAACACTTGCAGCCGAAAACTTTCAGTGGTAAGGAGGAGACAATTTGGTGATCTGGGAAAGTTTTGCAAAGAATGTTGATTGGTGTCTCATACTTGTGAACTCGTGAGGGTAACCGGTTAATTAGGTAACAAGCTGTAAGGATAGAATCCCCCCAAAGATATGTAGGTACATTAGTTGTAAACATGAGGGAACGGGCTACCTCTAACAAGTGTCTGTTTTTGCATTCAGCAACACCATTCTGTTTTGGGGTACGGACACAAGAACTTTGGTGAATGATGCCGTTGGATTCCAAGTATTTCCCAAGAGTGGAGATGAAGTATTCTGTACGAAAGATTTTGATATTAGTACCGAACTGAGTTTTAACCATGGTATGGAATATTTGAAAGATATGAGAAACTTCACTCTTGTCTTTTAATAGATATACCCAAGTAAGACGGGTATGATCATCTATAAAAGTAATGAACCACCTTTTTCCCGTATTAGTTGTAATACATGAAGGCCCCCATAAGTCACTGTGTATCGAAGAAAATGGTGAGGATGGGATATGTTCATGAGATGAGTAGGAAGAGCGCTTATGTTTAGCTAATTGGCATATATCACATTGAAAAACATCACTTGAAAGGAATAATGATGGAAATAATTGTTTCATATATCCAAAGCTTGGATGTCCAAGTCTGAAATGTAATAACATGAGATGTTTTTCACGAGTCATTGGAAAAGATTCACAACTAACATTGAAAACATTTTTATTAATGCAGAAATCTGAAACAAAATAATAAAGTCCACCGTGTTCCTTAGCACTGCCAATCCTCTTCCCCAAACTCAAGTCCCGAAATTCACAAATAGATGGTGAGAACTGAACCATACAATTCAAATCCCTTGAGAGCTTACTAATGGAAAGGAGATTGCAAGTCAACTTAGGGACATGGAGAACATTTACTAAGCAAATTGTCGGGCTCAAATGGACAGTACCCGACCCTGCAATAGAGGCAAGGGAACCATCTGCAATTTTCACTTTAATGTTACCCGAACTTGGTTGATATGTAGAAAAAATATTTTCAGATCCAGTCATATGATCAGTAGCTCCGGAATCTATTATCCATGGATCACAACCGGTAGATCCCCACGAGAGAGCGATTAAAAAGTACCTTTCGAGCAAGCAAAGAAGTGCTTGCAGCAAGAGGATTTTGTGGAGTTGTCGGGGAGTGAGCAATTTATATAATTGCTCTATCTGCCGCTTATTGAGGGAAGCTGGATCGGATGATCTTCATGCTTCTAGTGACACATCCATAGAAGCCGAGTATCCTCTAGTGTTATGAGGTCTATTATTTTTCAAATCTCCAGGCTTGCCATGGAGTTTCCAGCATTTGTCCCTAGTATGATTAGTTCTTTGGCAATAATCACACCAGAGATTTCCTTGGCATTTGTTTGACCTCGGTTCTCCTCTTTGATCAGCCTTGTTGTGATCATTACGACGAGAAACAAGGGCTGATGATTAAGGGCTGTTATATCGATTTGTTGTTGCCTAACATCACGCGCTTCCTTGATTCTTCACGCCGAACCTCACAAAAAATCTCCTCTATACATGGTAATGGTTTGATTCCAAGAAGACGACCTCGAACCTCATCAAGATCTCTATTTAGACCTGCCAAGAAATCATATGCCCTCTCCTTTGCCATTCGGTCCTGATATTTCTTGGTACATGTAGCACAGGCCATAGAACAGTCATCATGAAGATCTAATTCCTGCCAAATCTTTACCAGTGAGGTGTAGTATTCTGTCACATCGGCTTCTCCCTGCAGTAGATTCCTTGCTGCATTCCGAAGTTCAAATACTTGAGATGAATTATCAAGGTCGGAATATGCCAAATTTAGATAGTTCCGAGTTCGGCGCGAGGAGTAGTAGAGACGGCTACTTTGGATTTTTTTGTCATGGAATTGATTAGCCATGACATAACAATGTTGTTGTTGGCATCCCATGTCTCGAAAGCAGGATCCTTTGAGTCTGGTTTTGATAGAGTACCTAAGAGATATCCGAGCTTACCCCTGTTTGAAGAAGAAGAAAAGAAGAGAAGGGGATGAATGAATTGTCTAACCCTCTAGGTTAGCATGCTCTCTTATTTATACTAATAGTGAGGGTACATAGTAATGTGGTAGACATTCCCACACATGATAGTAAATAGTAATAAAATAACTCTTAATAACTCGTAACACCCTCCCTCAAGCTGAGGCATAGATATCGACCATGCCTAGCTTGTTACATATAAAGCGAACCCGTTGCCCGCCTAAAGATTTAGTCAACACATCGCTGGGCGATCGCGCATCTGAACATGTGAGAGAGTGATACTCCCACGCGTAAGCTCCTGTCGAACGAAATGACAGTCAATCTCAATGTGTTTTGTTCTCTCGTGAAAGACAGGATTTGAAGCAATGTGAATCGCTGAACTACTATCACACCATAGCGAAGTAGGACCACTCAACCCATATCCAACCTCATTCGGAAGATGTCTAGTCCACATAATCTCTGCCGGTGGCTGCAAGCAATGGCCCGATACTGCTTCAAGCCTACTCCTCGCAACAATGTCCCTGTTTCTTACTCTTCCATGAAACCAAATTACCACCAACATACAAAGCATATCCAGAGGTAGACCGCCTATCGGTAGGGCAACCACCCAATCAAGCATCGTATAACACTCCATGCGAGCGTGACCATGAGCGGCAAAAACAATTCCCTTGCCGGGACTACCTCGAAGATATCTCAGAATCCTCAAAACAGCATCCCAATGTGGTTGTCTAGGTGCTGCCATAAACTGACTAACTACACTAACCGAATATGCAAGATCAGGTCTAGTCATCGTAGTGAGATAGTTTAGTTTACCAACAACACGCCGGTATCTTTCAGGGTGTTCAAACAACTCGCCCTGATCAGGAAGAAGCTTCAATCCCGATTCCATAGGCGACTCTGCAGATCGAGAGTGCTGCATGTTAAATTCAGCCAAAATATCTAGAATATACTTACGTTGTGACAAAGAAATACTTTCTTTCTTTCGAGCCACCTCTATGCCAAGAAAATATCTCAAATCACCCAGGTCTTTCGTCTCAAAGTGAGTATGTAAATATCTCTTCAGCTCAACAATACCCTGCTCATCATCCCCTGTCAAGACAATGTCATCCACATATAAAACCAGAAAGATACACCCAGTAGTAGCACGACGATAGAACACTGCATGATCCTTTTGAGACTGAAGCAAACCAAAAGTCTGAACCACTGAGCTGAATCGGTCAAACCATGCTCGAGGAGACTGCTTCAAACCATACAAAGAGCGACGAAGCTTACAAACTTTCCCTCCCTGAACAGCAAACCCTGGAGGCTGCTCCATATAAACATCCTCAGCAAGATCACCTTTTGGTCCATAGGCACGCTCTCAGGCGCAACATGAGCAGATGTGGTTCGTGAACCAGAAGCTGCCTGTGCAGCTTGTAATTTTCGGCAATAGCTGCGAAGATGTCCAATAATACCACAATAATTGCAAGTACGAGTCTCCCGACCACGACCGGCAGTACCACCACGACCTCCCCCTCGGTCACGGCCTCCACTGCCACGGCCACCTCCTTTGTTCGTATATAAAGCAGCAGCCTGTTCACCAACCTCTGAGGGGGCGGCTTTAACCTCCTCACGACTCGCAGTACGAAGAACACGACGATGAACTTCTCCAAGAGAAGGAACTCGAGCATCTGAAAGGATTTGTGAGCGAGCAGTGTCAAACTCAGCTCCCAGCCCATTAAGATAGCAAGTGACCAGAAACTGATTTCGTTGTTCTTGA
Source organism: Syzygium oleosum (assembly GCF_021117445.2). Taxonomy (NCBI): domain Eukaryota; kingdom Viridiplantae; phylum Streptophyta; class Magnoliopsida; order Myrtales; family Myrtaceae; genus Syzygium; species Syzygium oleosum. Next base: position 354,821 of record NW_026607494.1, read on the forward strand.
AAAGTAGTCCGACTAGACGTAAACGGGACTAACCGATCAAATTCATCAGCAAAGGATTTAAAATCCTCATAATATCCCTGCAGAGGCCGACCGGCAAAAGCCGGCTTCAACAACCCACACACAACATCATAGAGTCGCGAGAAATCATTTAGAGAGGAGTATAAATCTGCCAAAGCATCCCATAACTCCTTAACAGTATCAGAATTGCTAACAACGGTCTGAACAGAAATATCCATAGCATTCAATAGTTGACTATAAATACGACAATCAACAGTGTACCATTCATCATAAGTCGGGTCATCCCTGCTCGGGGGAGGCTGAGTAAGATGATGAGATAACCGCTGTCCGTGCAAATTCTTGAAAACATTCTTCTTCCAAAGTGTGTATGTAGACTGTCCCGTCAAAACACATTCGACGAGCTTAGACGAAGTAGATATAAAGGTCGGAGCTTGTGACCGCATCACATCAGATCCAGTCGCACCAGATCTATTCATGGCTAATCCAGTCTCACCGGATTCAACAGCAGCATCTATCGGAGTCTCAGAACCACTTGACATAATGATGCGTACTTAATCTAGTCACACCAAATTAATTAGAAAATTAGATTAAAGAAAGAGATCACAAGCTCCACCGTTTCATAGATCCTTGATCAGAACTAGATCAGATCTGGAAGAAGAGAATGACCGACAAAAAGAGAAGCAGGCCTAGAGATTAGATTAGAGAGAGAGAGAGAGAGAGAGCAGATGGTGGTGACGGTGATGGTGGTGGTGATGGTGGCGCTGGCTAGGGTTAGGATTTAGGTTGGGGCGGCGGCTAGGGTTGGCTCTGATACCATGTTTGAAGAAGAAGAAAAGAAGAGAAGGGGATGAATGAATTGTCTAACCCTCTAGGTTAGCATGCTCTCTTATTTATACTAATAGTAAGGGTACATAGTAATGTGGTAGACATTCCCACACATGATAGTAAATAATAATAAAATAACTCTTAATAACTCGTAACAACCCCTTCCTTTAACGATCATTAGGACTGACCGAGACCAAGAGAGGAAGTTTTTTCCATTTAATTTGAGTGAGGTAATTTGAGGAGAGGAGAGGGATTGATCAAGGAAAGGGAGTGGGAGCAATTGTAGAGGAGGACGAGATGATCGTAGAACCATCCGAGTCTGCTCCTCTGCTTCCCCGTGTCCTGGCAGTCTTTACCATGGTTTTTTCTCAACTTTACAGATCAGAACAACCACGCTCTGATACCATGTTGAGTTGGTTGAAGGAGAAAAGACTAGCCAAACTATGTTATTGATTGAATCGCTACTTACAAATTTATAAGCTATAGAAGCTTATCTCTAGGAACAGAAAAACAATAAGATCCCAAAATACAAGGAAAATAAATAAGATATTTATCCCTAATGATAAGAAGAATTTTAAAAACAAATCCTAACTGAAATAGGTAAAAATCTAAATCCTAAAAATCTGCTAAGGATCCGCAACAGTTGTAATGGTAGTATTGTATGTACTCAGCTTTTTGACTTGTAGTTTCTATGCATTGTGGTAGTTGTAACTGGTTTCCATGAGTTCGTTCTTGGTAATAACATTTAGCTTGGATGATAAAAAGTTGAGTTAAAGCTTTTTGGCCAGATCATCTGTTGTTTCAGCTTAATTGAAAACAAAAAGTACTTTGTTTCTTCCCAACAAATTAAAATATTATTTAAATTTCAAAAGATTACGATGATATCATTTGTCAACCTACATATCAAACATTTGCATTTTGTGAAAGTTTCAAGTGTTTTCGGTTTATAAAGAGTCAAAAAGCACTAACTGTAAGGTTTTAGTAAGCAAAAAGTAAAAAGTAAAAAGTCAATTCAAGCAATAGCCACGTCCAATCTTCGTTGTAGGAAGAAGCAATAAAAAAGAAAAAAAAAGTGTTCATATCTTCATTGAGAATGTCTTTGAATTACTCATTTCTGGTGTCAACTCATGCGTCTGGTTGGTTTCCTTGGCTAGGCTTAATGTCGATCTAATTTTTTTGGTGGCACTAATCTGTTAATAGATAAACAGAGTGCACTTCCAATGTTGAGTCCCCACCCTTCTGCTTCTTCGTCCTTCTTCTTTTGTTTTTTTCACAATATTTACTGCCATGCCCATGCTGTTAATTTCTTTGAACCAATGTCATCTGTATCTATCCTCATATATCTCCGGGTGATGCTATTTGACTAATTTACCCAGCCGCTAATGGAACAGATTGAAATACCCTTTCTTGAGTGGATCTACTCTGGCGTATCTACTTCTTGTGATTTACTTTTTTCGTTCTCTTTTTTGGTCTAAAAAATCTTGTTCCCGTGATTTACAATCCCTCAATTACAAAGTTCTCCTTGGAAGCCCTTCTTTGTTTCACAGTACTTTCCCACAGAAAGCAGTTATTGTTGGCTAAGCCAACAATAACTGCTATGAGGATGCTGGCCAAAAACAAAAAACTGCTATGAGGATCGAGGACCAAAAAAAATGAGTCACTTTTGGTCTTTGACTTCTGATGATATGTGACATGCTGTTGGACTTGGAACGAGAGTTCCACTGTCATTGAAGAGGATTTCTCGCGAGAAAGGTCAGCTTTTCATGCAATTAGCTGCTTAGTGAATACTTCAGTGTAGAAATGCATTGAAAGTTCATCAGTTATCTAAAATTTTCTTTTCTTATTTTGGTGAAGCAATAACTATCACTTAGTTTTGAGAAAAGTAGAATTGGCTTCTCCATTTGAAAACCATGAATTTACTCAAATCGAGAACGAAAAAATGATTTAAGAAAGGAAAATTGATGGAGCACTTCAAAGCTTATTCAGGAAGGAAAATTGAGTGTTAGCATAAATAAGAAAAGTTGATTGATAATAGCATTAGTTAACTAATATCTAACGATAAATTATATGCAAAAAAAATTACATGAAAACAGGAAAACATAGTTCAGTAGATCTAATTTGGTTCATTTGGACGGACATCCTACCTAAAAATAGAATGATCAGGATTTAAAGACCTGACTTTCTGAGATGGAATTCTTCGTAAGTAATTGATTTTGAAATATTCTAATTCTACCAATCCGATCTAACAATTGGGATCCTATCTGTTTTTCCTTTCCATTCAAAAGAACGATTCTTCCAATGTGTGTTAGAATGATAGAGCTTATCTGTTAATACACAAAGCTATATCTTATGCGTATATTGGTTAAATTTTCATGGAGTGTATACTTCTCTAAGTAATAGTTTATGTCATATTTCCAAAAGGGAGAATAAACACTAAATTAATTGACAACATGCAACACCATGCATACAATAAATATATGAATTTACGCCTAGTCACTCTATTTTAGAAATTTTGTAACATAAAAAATGATAATTGTCGGAAATGACCTGAAAGATAAGAATACAAATGAAGGAAACAGGGTACTTATAAGTTATCACAGGCAATTACTAGAAGTTCAAAGACTGAAATAGAACGCAATTTTGAGCTGCAAGAAATCTCGATTTCTTATAACTCGCTCGCTTGAACCAATCCACCGCATATAATATTGTGAGCATGAGCAATCTTATGCCAATCTTATACACTCTCTCCTTGGCATCTTTGCCATCACTATGGGACAACCAGAAAGCTCCAACTCTTGCAAACCAGTGAGAGAACTCACTGGAGTCGGCAAAGAAATTAATTTCCGGCAATCGAAAATTCGTATACGTTGTAGAGACTGGAGGTTGCCTATCGATTCAGGTAGGCTAACCAAGCCACTGCAGCTTTCAATCTCAAGCTTTTCTAGATTTGGGAACTGTTCGAGCCTTTGTGGTAGGCAATCTGGTTTTGCTGCTTCTTTAATTGTCATAGAACGTAGATTCAGAAAGCCTTTTGATTGCATACTGCTGCCACTATCAACCTCTTTAAAATCAATGTCTTTGCAGTTGCTAATACCCAGTATCTCAAGCGAAGAGAGATGTGACAGTCCTTGGGACAGAGACATTAATTTTGGGCAATCTGATATCCACATGAACTCAAGAGAAGTGAGATTTTGCAGCCATTTCCCCGATAGAGATTCCATTTTAAGGACTTTGCCAATACGAAGTTTCTTCAATCTGCAAAGGGAGGAAGATGATTCTGCTGTTGATGACTGTGGGGACAATAGTTTTTCGTTGACTCCGTAAACGTCTAGTTTTTCCAGACTCGGCAGTAGTGGCATAGACAACAAATTGGGGCAATCCAAGATCACCAGGTAAGAAAGGTGAGGAATTGACGGAAGCAACTCCTTGCTGGCCTCTTCCTTTCGCCACCATTTCTTCAAGTTGGGCATGTTGACAATCCAGAGCTGTGCAAGCACTGGGAAGAAATCACACCCTGATGGTCTGACTTCAGCAACCCCTTCACATTCTATTATGCACTCTATGTTACTCAAATCTCCAAGATAGAGGTCCTTAAGATAAGCAAGCTGATGCAGTGGTGGCAAATGTTGGCACCTAAAACAACTGTCCAGCCGAACTTTAACTAAATTGGGGAGGTATGACATCAGATCATCCACCATCCATTTGCGAAACCGTGCACCTCCATACCATTCAATCATTAACTGTTTGAGGCTCCAGAGCGCCTTTATATCCTCCAACATCATCACATCATTTAATACACCCTCGTTTTCATGGCTTTCTGGACCCCATTCCACAATCAAGGACTGAAGATTTTGTTTGTCTTTCAGGTTCACATCCTTCCATTCTAATGTGGCGTCATCATCATGTCCTAAGTCCACGATCCTCAGCTCTCCATCCAAGTTGTTTAGGTCCTTCAGTTCTGTGAGCCAACAGCTTTGCCTGGAAATGGTGATACCACCCTTGCCTAATGATTGAAGAGACTGCAACTTGCCCAATCCACATGGCACTTGCTTCAGATTGGCACATCCATCAATATCAAGATGTCTTAGGTTGATCGACTTTTCCATTTGTGTTGGCAAGTTTTCAAGGTTATAACAGCTGGTGAGTATTAAGGTCTGTAAATTAAGGAGATCAGTGATAGTGTTGGGGAGCAGTTTGATGTCGGGATTCCAAGATATATCGAGATATCTCAGATGGACAAGGTTGCTTATGGATATTGGCAGCATGGTGACTCCTGAATTGCTCATACTCAAAGAACGCAAGCCTCTAAATCTTCCTATGGCTGTGTCATAAAATAGCTTATTTGGCATGCTATGGAAAGGGGATTGATTTAGGAGAAGAAAGGACCTAAGTTTGTCCGCTCCAGAGTAAGAGGTTTCCCGCGTCCATGATAGATCAAAATTAGAACTGTGTGACACGTGGCGGACCCTTTCATCAAGTTTTCCTGAACTCAAGTCCACAATCATGCACTCTGTCCCCGCAACTAGTTGAGCAAGATCATGCATTAAGTCATGCATTTTGAAATTTACTATGTTGCCTAATTCATCCTCTTGAACATCTTGAAAGAAGGACCTCCACAGCAAATCCATGAAATACTCATTGCCCAAACGTTCCTTATTCGGATCCACGTCTGATGATGGGATAAATCCCTGTGCCATCCAAAGGTTGATCAATGCCATCCTATCAATTCTGTAGTCTTTTGGGAATATAGAGGAATAAGCAAAGCACTGCTTTAGATGGGATGGTAAGTGATCATAACTTAGCTTCAGTATTGGAATAATGCCATCTTCTTGTAGAGCCACCTTAGCAAGTTTGCTATTCTTAAAGTCAGACCACTCGGCGAGTGTTGTTTTGGAGTATAGCACCCTTCCAACAGACCTTATGGCAAGAGGGACTCCGGAACATTTGTCTACTATCTCTAGTCCGATCTCTTTCAAGTGCGGATCATTGAGTTCCTGCTCGTCTTCTGAAAGCCATTTGTTTCAGTAAAGACCAAGACTGGTTTCTGGAAAGACTGCCTAAAAAATACAGGATATCCGCGCCTGCGCTATCCGCGACCAATTTACTGCGTGTTGTTATTAGAATTTTGCTTCCTCTTGCATCAGGAGTCCCCTCAGATCAAGCCACTTTGTAGGGATTTCATTCCACACGTCATCCAAGACAAGCATGTACTTCTTTCCCTCGATTTCCCTCCGGAAGAGCTTCTGCAGTTGGTCTATCTCCATATTTTGAGGTAAATCCTTGTCGGTAGCGGACTTTATCATCTTCTCTAGGATTAGTTTTACGTCAAAAACGTCCGAGATGCAAACCCACATATGGATCTCAAAGTTTTTCTTGACCAGCTCATCGTTACACACCAATTGTGCTAATGTTGTTTTCCCTAAGCCACCTATCCCTATTATAGAAATGATGGATACATTCTCCTGGATATTGGAAGGTATCAGTAGGAACTTTAGAATTGCAATTTTATCATCATCCCTCCCTATGACCTCCTCAGCACGGACAAATGAGTGAGTCTGTTCTCTCTCCCTGACCACGAACCGAGTTTCAAACGGGTACTCAGCTAAGTGGAACTTCCTATTGGCCGCAATACGATCTAATCTTTCCCTAATGCCTTTTATCTTGTGACGTGTCTTGATAGCAAGAATGAAATCCTTCATGCTTGAAAAGATGAGATGGAAATTCTTGATTACCCCCTTATCGGCTGCATCACCGCTGACCAAGATCTGCCTTCTCAAGGCCTCAGTCGTGCACTCGTCTAGCAAGTCGTCAGCATCGTACATGACTTGTTTCAGCTCCATGAGCCAACTTTTGACTTGATGGTTCTTCTCGTATGCCTCCTCCGCGTCAAGAAGGACATTCCGGATTGTGGAGACGACGACGACTAGCTTCTTGAGCTCATCCTTCAATCCCCAGAGCTCTGCAATCTCATTCACAATCAAAGAGCCCACTCTCTTGATGATTTCTGACGCTACGCTGAAGAGAGCTGCTTCTGCCATTGCAAGGGAAAACGAGGGTTAACAGCAAATGTTTCTTTTGTGCACTCCAAGATCAACCGGATGATGCTTGTTGGCAATGGCCTAGATATTTAAGTCAGGAGGAGTCTCTTTCTCTTTGTATCATTTAATCTGAGTCAACGTGGACCCGGCTTCTGCTGAGCAACGACCAAGACTCGTTCTTTCATCCCCTGTCTACCTTTCACAGAACATGACGAACCAATCCCCTGTCTACCTTTCAGAGAGAATATAACTCGAACGTGACCAACCACGACCAATCTAAACGTAACACAACAAGAACACAACTCAAAACTCGAACTTGCGGTCATATACAATCTCTTTTCAATCAGAGATTGGTTCTCTACCTGTTGCGCTAATTCCAGATATAAGAATTCACGGGTCGCGCAAGCTAATCAAGGAACTTGAAGTGTTAATGTGTCTGTCAGGCGAACCTTTAAACTCTCGCTCCCATTGGAGCTTTCACGGCCTGGCCGTTTGATATACAGGAACGGTGGGCTCCACGGATGCGTTACTTATTTTAACATGCCGGTGCCCGCACGTCCTGCGTCCTCAATTCTCCCCGTATCTTTTTCTTCCCCAGAAAAAAGGAATACCCTTTAGAAATTTTACATTCTTGGGATCCCGAGGTCCGAACAAGGCGAGAGATGAAACCTTTTAAGGACTTGCTTAGGTCCTATTGTTATTAACAATGCTCGTGTCTTTATTGGATAAACTTTGTGATTGCAATTACATTTATAATCCGTCCAAACATTGTTCATGTTCCATTTTCTTCTTTGGAGAGACGAATGGCCGGACTCCGAAAAGAGTTGTGCAAGTTATGGGATCAATGCACATTGCTTTTGTTTGTCTATCTCTCTATCTTACTTAGAAAAGGAACTTTTAATTTTATCCCGGTATTTTGTGAACGTAAAATATATTTCTTGTTAAAGGTTCCTTTTATTTCTCGAAAAATTAATGATTTGAGAAATATCTTCCTAAAAATAATCGCTTCATGAACAAAAATGAACGAATGAAAGATATTTAACATTCACGAAAATGTTTAGACATAAATTATTGTCGATAATGAAATTTTTTTATCGACCAATTATTTCAAGCGATATAAGCAACTAGTTTTAAGAAAATATTTTCTAAATTATTTATTTTTCGCGAAACAAACGAAGCCTAAAATTGTAAAAGAGATCTGCCGAGCAACCATGAAGTCATTATTATTGATAGGAAATTCTAATCAAAGGAAGGGAAAATAAATAATAGAGAATTGAGGAAAAAGGCTAAACCAAATAAAAACCACAAACTTTTGTTGCCATGACAATTTTAATACCAACTTTCAAAAGTACCAAACTAAAACACAAATTTTCATCTTTGTGACAAATCTTTTATCCGCTAGTTTTGATCCAAAATCTTATTTTTTATTACCTTTCTACCCTTTACAGTTTCAGCTATTTACTGAATTGCCATTAAGGATATGTTTTCTTGAAGAGAACTTAGTTTTTCATTTTATTTTTTTACTTTTTGGCCCTCCAATCTATGATTCTTAACAAATATTATCTATCCAAAGATTAATTATAACATCCATAAACAAACAACAATCTTGATTAATCTTATTATAACGGATAAATATCCAAGTCGTATAATCCACGTAAATCCTTGTGACGGTCTCTCCTCTCCACTCAATGGCCATGCCACCAGCCATAGCCAACCACCGTGTGGTGGTTGCTCACCCGTGCTGCCCCAGCAGGAACTACCCTAGCTTGAAACTACTGAGGTTGAGGAATGTGCACCTGTGCCTAACCCTCCAACCTTTAGAACTGCAATCGAGTCTTTATATTATTAACTGTTAATACTTAATACTAACAGAGATAGAGTCGACAAAGAGTACGCGTTGCCGAAGAATACGCAAAGCTTGATTCAATGAATTGATGCCACTTCTTTATATAAAAGCTCTTTCTTTAAATTCCAATAGTAAGTTCCAGGCCTTCCTCGGTTAGTTAGATTGAAAGATTCCTTTTTAGGTTATAGGGCAGGAAGCAGAGGTGATACTACTGGTCTTTCTTTTGTTCTTTCTTGAAGAAAATAAGCGAAGCGGGGATGCCACCAACCTAGAATTCCTTGAGAGCCCTTTCCCATTCTAGCTTGGGGAAGGAGGAGGTCGAGGCTCCTGAATCTGACCTAGTAGGTGCCATCATCTTAATGGATTCGGCAAACTCATTAATAAGGGACCTTCATAGTAAAAACAAGTACGAAGGCCAGAGGAGAAGAGCACCCAATCTGGAGTAATACAGAATAGAGACCTCGAGTAGTTAAATAAATTCCAGTTTTTGAAAGAAGGCCCTGAAATACATCAATAGCACCTAAAGATGCAAAGAAACAAAAGCACAAACCAAAGAAGGTCAGCAAGATGACAACCGAAAGCTTCCGTTGGTTTTGCTAAAGCTTTCCTCGAGAGAGTAGATACTCTTCGGTTAGAACACTACAATAACGGACATAACATTAGATTTGAATTCACTACAAAGAAAGATAAAGAGAAATTGGGCAAAAGAACACTACAAGTGCCATAACTTGTGTACGGCGTTCACTTTGGTGCCATAAGTTTTTTTTGGATCACTTTAGTGCTAAAATTTTTGAAAAACGATCACTTAAGTGCCAACTCTGGTGCCGTACACAATTTTTCGCCGGAAATCCGACGTGGCATTTTTTTTATTAATTTCTGAAGCTGACGTGGCTCGCCGGAGGCTCACCGGAGATTGGTACTTAAGTGATCGTTTTTAAAAATTTTTAGCACTTCAATGATCGTTTTTAAAAAATTTTAGCACTTAAGTGATCGTTTTTCAAAAATTTTAGCACTGAAGTGATCCAAAAAAAACTTATGACACTTAAGTGATCGTTTTTCCTCCGACTTGGCACCAAAGTGATCCGAAAAAAAGTTATGGCACCAAAGTGATCTCCGTACACAAGTTATGGCACTTATAGTGTCCTTTTGCCGAGAAATTGTATTCGATAATGTGGCAATACGGGCCGAAAGAATAATAATCGAACGGGGATGCACTCTGAAATACTCCTCCGATCGGTTCCGACAGTCTTTTCTTCACCTTCTCTTCTCGGCACAATCCAGGCGTTCAAGCCAGCAGATCAAATCATGGGTTTTCATCCCCGGAGAGGCAAATTAGTCGGTTGGTTGAAATGCGGTTATGCCGGGTGGACCACCTCAACCGATCAACCAAGCCACCGCCATCGCCACCCCTCGCGGTCAAAACCAGCCGCAAAGTTCAAATCGCACCTCCACGAGTCGACCACCACCACCGCAGAGAGCAACCTAGTTTTTGAGAGGGGTATTGGATGTGGAGGATTTTAGCGTGTTGAATTGGCTGTTGTGCTGGCTAAGTGCTGAGTTGCTATTGATTCGATTTGGGTGTATAATTTATTGATTTTTTTGCCATTTGATAAAGGTTATTAAAAAGAAAGGGAAGAAATTCAGATAATTACGAGAGAAAAAAAAAATGAATGATGGATTGAATCGTAATGTCATTTGGATGCTAACCACGGAACGAACGGAAATCAATACATAAGGATTCAAATTTCTTTTATGTATTTGCAGTTAAAGATAAAAACAAGGACATATGTGGAAAAGAAGAAGATTATTAATTTTTGTATTACCAGTACCAATAGCTCCAAATTCCTCCTTATTAGGAGGAAGATATTATAAATAATTAATTAATTAATTAGCACTAATCCCTTTTAATTTACCCCTAATCCATTTTAATATGAGACATTCTTTAAAATCCTCTCCCTTATCTTCGAATGACCTCGTTTTTTCGTACATAGATATGTCCGAGGTGCCTTGTTTCATTTGTTGATTTTTGGGAAAGATCAATGACCTAACAATTATTTTTATCATTAAAGGGAAAATGACAAAAATAATGTGCGATGTGGTTCGTGAAATTATTCAATATGGTCCATAAACTATAGCCCAATGTGCAATATCGTCCTTCAATTTTAAAATTGTTCAATGTAGTCCCTGAACTTTTTGTATATGTTCAATTTAGTCCTTATACTATATGAATATGTTGAACATTGTTATTCCATTAATTAAAGTTCAGGGACAACATTTAAAATTTCCATATAGTTCGAGGATTAGATTGAGCATAAACCAAAATTTAGAGACCACATTAAATAAAATTAAAAGTTTAGGAACGACATTGTACATTGGAACAAAGTTCACGAACCATTTATGTTATTATCCCTCCATTGAAAAAACATGACATTTGAGCTTACCTCGAACCGACCCGGACCAGCCTGGGTCGATTCTCTTTGAGCCGACTCTTGGAGCCAAAAGTTTTAGGTCCGGCAATGTTCGAGGCGGGCTCATATTCAAGCGAAAATCCCAGCCCGGCCGGCCCGAATCTCAGCACAACGGCAGAATGTCCTCTCCTTTTTTTGTGTAGTTCAGGTATAATTTGATAGGATTGCTCCTTGCTTCTTGGTGCCGGGATATTTTGGAGGCGGGTGTGGGTGTGTGGAGACCTTCGTTATCAGCCAAACAAGCCAGACCAAACATATATTTTGGTAAAGCATTAAAGCAAAGCATCAAACGCAGCGACCCACCGCGAGAGTCCCCTCGCTCACTCCCCTCCCTCCCCACTCGAAAGCCGAACCACTAAAACCTCTCTCGTTTCCAGTTTCGGCGACCACCCATCAAGCGCTTCGCCGCCATTCCTCGCCTTCCTCGTCTCCATTAGTAAGCCCTTTAGCATTCTCTCGCATTGCTCCTGTGTTGGGCATGTGGGTTCTGCATTCTTTTCTGTTTGCTCGATTCTTTGGCATTGTTCAGGTTTCGATACGGCTGAATTTCGTTACCCACTAAACGTTTTTTTGTTTTCTTTTGTCTGGGGTAGTTCGCGCATCCTTTGGTTGTTGTTTTGTCGCGTCCGAGGTTGTGTTCTCGACCCTGAAGTTATGGTATTGCCTTTAGGGTTTTTGTTCTTTTCTTTCTGCACGTTTGGCCTTCGTATACTTGAGCTTGAGTGGCTAATTTTCCGTTTGACATGGTCCTGGTGTGTTTTTTTTGGACAGTCACTTTGTGCATTTTCATTATTCTGGTTCTGCCCTTAATGCTGCTTGCTGTGTCTCTGATTGTCTTTCATTTCTCTCAAACAGGTCTTCCGAAAATATTGGCAGTGGAATTGGAGATTTGGGTTGTCTTAGTCTAAAGACTCTGTTAACGTATACAATTTATCTTATCGTAAGATCATTTGCGTCTGCATTTGGAAATGGCTTCTTGTTCATCCATGCGTATTGCGCCTTCTGTCACCCGGGTCCCCTTGGGGATGTCTGGCCATCTTGGGGACAGATTTGCCCTCGAGAATCAGTTGGGAAGAGTTAATTTTCTGAGGATGTCCGACCGCAAGAGTAGACTTATGGATGCCTACCAAAATTGTTCTTCGTCTCAATTTAAATGCTCTTTTAACTCACACAGTGTCAGTCCATACCCAAGTAAAGATCCTTTCCTGAATCTGCACCCGGAAGTGTCAATGCTTAGGGGTGAGGGAAATAACACCGTAAGTAATCCGCGGAAGGATAGTTCAAGTGGAAATGTCACGGAGAACCTAAGAGATACACCTACTCCAAATTCTTATAATGAAGCTAAGATCAAGGTTATTGGGGTGGGAGGAGGTGGGTCAAACGCAGTTAATCGCATGATTGAAAGTGCAATGAAGGGCGTGGAGTTTTGGATTGTCAATACAGATGTTCAAGCGATGAGAATGTCACCTGTCTTATCAGAGAATCGTCTACAAATCGGTCAAGAGCTTACTAGAGGTCTTGGTGCTGGTGGGAACCCCGAGATTGGCATGAATGCTGCAAAAGAGAGCAAAGAAACAATAGAGGAGGCACTTTATGGTGCAGATATGGTCTTTGTCACGGTAGGATAGGTTCTGTTTTTCCTGTCATCAAATTAAACAATGATGTTCACCTAGTGTATGCTTCTTTGTTTTACGGTTTAATGCTTTCACTTTGACCTCCATAATTTGCAGGCATTTTCTTATTGTTAGTGGATATTACCATCAGGGACTAAAAAAAGGTTTTAGCTGCAATTTTTTTCTCTTTTGGAAGTTTGATCTGTTCTCATACTCAAATAAGCATGTGAATGATAGGGTGTAAGCTAAGACTACTGATAATTTGGTAAGAGTGACCATGCAGCGTGCTAATTATCATAAAACAAACTTTTTAGAATGTTCATTCTCTTTATTGCATTCCTGCTGTTGGGACTAAAGTATGTAGATTGCTAATATAGGGGATAAAATTGTCATTGGAAGCTAATTTTTTTGGGACATTTAATGAATTCTAGTCTGGAAAATTTTACTTCAGGCTATTTTAAGTTGAATGCACTTGCTTGTTGATATATTGACATGGTCCATCTATTTTCTCATCATCTTAGACCTCCACTTGCAGGCTGGCATGGGGGGAGGAACTGGGACTGGTGGTGCACCTATCATTGCAGGAATTGCAAAATCAATGGGTATACTGACTGTTGGTATAGTCACAACGCCGTTTTCTTTTGAGGGAAGAAGGAGGACCGTTCAAGCCCAGGAAGGAGTAGCATCTTTGAGAGACAACGTTGACACACTAATTGTCATCCCGAATGACAAATTGTTAACTGCAGTTTCACAATCTACCCCAGTGACTGAAGCATTTAATCTGGCAGATGATATCCTACGGCAAGGAGTTCGAGGCATCTCTGACATAATCACGGTATAGAGATATCAGTTTGCCTCATTGGACCTTCATTTCTTTTGTTATTTGGTTGTTGAAATAGAAGTTCTGGATATAGAAAGAAAGAGGAAAATTTTATTCAAAATTTATTTCCTGTGATAGCACGAAGGTTTTAAAAATCTAATTATTTCCGCCGCCAAATGATCTCAAGGTATCCAGTTTATAAGCAGCAGATATGGATTATGTAGGAGAGATTTATTTCTATTCTGAGGAACCCTTTCCAGTATATTATAGTAGCTTAATGCATATACGATCATGGAAAACTGTTGCTGTTGTTACTGAAGAAAGAAACTGGGAAAATGAGTATTTTATTGCTGGAGTTGCTTCTATGGTTTGAGGTATGCTGACTGATCATTCACTATTTTAGATAGAGCCACCTTGCAGTAACTTTTGTCTGACTGTTTGTTCATGGTTTGTCTGGGTAGTAAGTTAGATAAGTTAAGTATTTGCTGTTAATGAGCACTTTCTTTATAAAATTAATATGTTTCATCAACTAGATTGTGCTAGTGGAAGTTCTCTTACTATTTCGAGTATCCTACTTCCTTGAATTTATCTGTTGGTGCTAGTTGATCTTATATCATCTTGTTTGCAGATACCGGGGATGGTCAATGTGGATTTTGCTGATGTTCGAGCTATAATGGCAAATGCCGGCTCTGCATTGATGGGGATAGGAACTGCAACAGGTATTTTGGTGTTAAAGCAGAATAATTATTGTATGATGTTGTGATAAAACTTCCTGCATGCTATTGTAGCATCCATCTCCTCATATTGTTTAAATGTATCGTAGATACCTCACTAATTGCCAAGTAAAATCTTAATGTCAAATGTAGATTTGATATGTTAGGTACTGTAATTAATTTAGTGTTGATAGCTTTGTTTGGATTGTTAGAATCTCTCTAACGGTTGACTGCAGCCGAAATAAAGCTGATTTAGTTTTCACTAATTGACAGTCTGGTTAGTTAACTATTTCAACTTTTGATAACTTTATATGAAAAGTAATTGGCATTTTCAATATGTTAGAGAAGGAAAAGTTGATTTAATATTCAGCAAAATACCGTATTTATACAATGGTAACTCAATAAACCCTAAGAGTCCTAAAGACTACTTTGCCCTTGATACTTCTAACACTCCCCCTCAAGCTGGAGCATAGATATTAATCATGCCCAGCTTGTTACAAATATATTCTATCCTCCCGCTACCCAAAGATTTAGTAAAAATGTTTGCAAGTTGTTCACCAGTTCTAACATGACTAGGAAGAATCATTCCACTTTGCAGCTTCTCTCGAATAAAATGACAATCAATCTCAATGTGTTTTGTTCTCTCATGAAACACCGGGTTAGATGCTATATGTACTATGATCTTATTATCACACCATAGAGACATAGGAATTGAAACTTTCAAGCCTAACTCGATGGCCGCAACTGCTTGAATCCACACTAATTCACATGTTGCTTGTGCCATGGCTCTATACTCTGATTCAGCACTGGAGCGGGCAACAACACTCTGTTTCTTACTCTTCCATGACACTAGATTTCCTCCAACCAATGTACAGTAGCCAGTAGTAGATCTCCTATCATCTGGAGATCTCCTTCAACTCTACTATGACCATGATTTTGATAAATAATGCCTTTCCCTGGAGTCTTCTTCAAGTACCTTAAAATTCGAATTACTGCATCCCAGTGAGAAGTACGAGGAGAAGACAGAAATTGGCTGACCACACTAACTGGAAAGGCAATGTCTGGTCGAGTAACTGTGAGATAATTTAGTTTGCCTACCAATCTTCTATATCTCTGAGGACTATCGAATAGCTCTCCTCCTTCGGCAACCAGTTTAACTCCTTGTTCCATGGGTGAATCAAGAGGCTTGGATCCTAACATGCCCGTCTCAATGAGTAAATCCAAGACATATTTTCGTTGTGACAGAACAATACCCTTTGTGGATCGTGCCACCTCAATCCCTAAGAAATACTTCAATTTTCTTAGGTCCTTAGTCTCAAACCTGTTTCGAAGATAGATCTTTAGTTCATCTATACCAACTAAATCATCTCCCGTGATAATAATATCATCCACATAGACAATCAAGAATAATTTGCCTTTCCTTGACTGTCTATAAAAGAAAGAGTGATCATTGTCACATCTAGACAGTCCAAAAGAAAGTACAGCTTCAGAAAATCTTCCAAACCATGCCCGAGGAGACTGCTTCAAACCATACAAGGATCTTTTTAATTTGCAAACCATTCCTCCAAACTCCCCCTGAGCAACAAACCCTGGAGGTTGCTCCATATAAACTTCTTCATGTAGAGTACCGTGCAAAAAGGCATTCTTAACATCAAGCTGAAATAAAGGCCAATGATAGGTGGCAGCAAGAGATATCAAAATACGAACAGAAGTAAGCTTGGCAACAGGAGAGAAAATATCCAGATAGTCAATCCCATACATCTGAGCATACCCTTTCGCAACAAGTCTCGCTTTTAAGCGAGCAAGAGAACCATCGGGATTAACTTTAACAGCATACACCCATCTACAACCAATAGCAGTTTTGCCTGAAGGAAGAGATACCAAGTCCCAAGTTTGATTTACCTGTAGAGCTTTTCATTATTCTTCCATTGCTGTCCTCCACCCAGAAATTTGTACTGCCTCAGATACAGACTTGGGAATAGGATATTGGTCAACAGTAGATAAAAATGATCGAAAAGAAGGAGACACAAAAGAATATGAAATAAAATTTGCGATAGAATGTTGTGTACAGGCACGTGTACCTTTGCGATGAGCTATTGGAAGATCAAGATCTAACACATGAGGAGAATCGACTAATGGTGGATCTCGGGGATGAAGATGACGCAATCGATGACGTGAGGAAGGGGGAGTATGAACCCGAGGACGCCGAGTATAAACCTGTAGAGGAGGTGGTTCCTGTGTAGATGCAGATGAAACAGCTGGAGTAGTTGACCGAATTGTAGTCACATGTAATTCTTCATCCAACTCAGACACAGAAATTGGAACATCATGATATGGAGTGGATTCGAAGAATGAGACATCAGCACTTATGAAGTATTTGTTCAGTAAGGGAGAATAACAATGATAACCCTTTTGAGTACGGGAGTAACCAAGAAACATACACTTAATAGCCTTGGGATCAAGTTTGGATACTCCAGGTCGATGATCACGAACAAAACAGACACAACCAAATACACGAGGTGGTAAGGCAAATAGTGGCTGATTTGGAAACAAAGTAGAAAATGGAATACCACCTCGTAGAACAGAGGAAGGCATGCGATTAATGAGATAGCATGCAGTCAAGACAGCATCAGACCAAAAGACTTTAGGGACTTTCATCTCAAATAACATAGATCTAGTAACTTCCAACAAATGTCTATTCTTCCTCTCAGCAACACCATTCTGCTGTGGTGTATCAGGACATGAAGATTCATGAATCATACCATGCTGTGTCATAAAATCAGAAAAAGGTGCAGAAAAGTACTCCTTAGCGTTATCAGAACGCAACACTTTAACATGCACACCAAACTGAGTAAAGATTTCAGATATAAATGCGCGAAATATAGAAAACAACTCAGAACGATTTTTCATTAGATATAACCAAGTAACTCTGGAATAGTCATCAACAAAAGTAACGAAATATCTAAAACCCAACTTGGAAGTCACATGACATGGACCCCAAACATCTGAATGAACTAACAAAAATGGAGACTCTGTTCGTTTAATGTCTCGAGGCGGATAACTAACACGATGTAATTTGCCAAGTTGGCATGACTCACACTCTAAACTAGAAATAGATTTAAAACTGGAATTCAATCTCTGAAGACTGTGTAGAGAAGGATGACCAAGACGACAATGGATATGATGTAGAGTAGTTACTACGGTATTTGCTCAAGTCCTTTACCAATCGTCGTCTTCGTAGCCAGATCCTGGAATATACAAGAATCAGGATAGAATGTTAGAGCATGTTAGAGAAGGAAAAGTTGATTTATTATTCAGCAAAATACCGTATTTATACAATGGTAACCCAATAAACCCTAAGAGTCCTAAAGACCACTTTGCCCTTGATATTTCTAACACAATACATTCCATAAAGTTCATGTAATAATTGTTGGAGGTAATTGTGGGCCATGAAGTTCAGATCCGCATTCTTGCATCTTTACTAAGAAGGTGGTTTTTGTGAATTATAGAATCCTACGAATCTAACAATGAAAATTAGCTTACATGTCCTCAATGTTTGATTAACCATATATAGAGAGAGGAAGAGACTGAACTAATCTTATGGTGTGAGTTTCCTTTGGCAATTTTCTGTCTCTCCTTAATAATTCATGACTGCACTCTGCAAGTTGTAGGAAAGGCATAAAAGTTTCAGTTTAAAGTTATTACTAATCCAGCTATTAGATCTAACTATCACCTTATTCAAAAAGGGATCTATCACATTCTTCTGTGCATATTGGCCATTGAGAAACTCTGAACTGTGACTTAATCAAGAAGTCACTCAAGAAGTCGTACTGGTCTAATATAGAAAATCACACTCTCCTCATGAGCATGCATGTGCATCGGTATCTGTGATAAAGTTATCCTGGGGATTGCTAATATCTTAGATTGATGTATGAGGTGAGGTGACAAACTTGTCTGTTTGAAATTTGGTTCATAAACTCACTTATGATTAATGTCGAAATTTTCAGTCTGTAAACAATGATATCTTGTCATTAAATAGGTAAGAGCAGGGCCAAAGATGCTGCATTGAATGCTGTTCAGTCACCATTACTGGACATCGGCATAGAAAGGGCTACTGGAATTGTTTGGAACATAACTGGTGGCAGCGATCTCACATTATATGAGGTATAAGCACATTAAAATACTTTCTGTCCATCTTCTGTAGGTGGTTGTCTGAAGTTTGACCTTTACTTGCTTCCTCTTTGCCTAGCATATTTTCTATTTAAGCACATCCATCGAAAAGACAATGGAAATCACAATTCACAGCATAGGATGATCTCAGGTAGGTATCGGCATATCGCGGATGATGCAGCACATATGTGTGCTCCCTCATTCACGACTCATTGGAGGAGAAGTGATATTTAGAACTAGAAGTAAAATTCCATGTCTTGTTACTAAGGGTGCGCATGGCAACGATTCTGTGCCCGGAAACTGATTTTGCTCAGAAATTATTCTTTTTTATACTGTGCTCGGGAACTGATTCTGAGCATTTGAATACGTTTGGTAACGGCTCAAAATTTCTATTCCTGAAATAGCAAAAGAACATAAATGTGTTTGGTAACAGCATAAAATTTCTTTTTATTAATAATATTTAAATAATATTTTAAATATTTTAATATTTCTTTCTTTTCTTTTTTTCTTCTCCTCCTTGGTCATGGCCGGTAAAATATTTTTTAATTAATGATACTTTTATTAAAAATAATTTTTTTATTTCTTTTGGTCATGGCCGATAAAAAATTTCTTTATTAATAATGCTTTTATTAAAAAATATTTTTTTTTTTTTTGGCCATGGCTGATAAAATTTTTTTTATTAATAATATTTTATTTTATTTTTTGACCATGGACGGTAAAATATTTTTTTTATTAATAAATTTTTTTTATTAAAATATTTTTTTATTTTTTTTTCCATGGCCTGGTCGCCGACCATAACCGGTAAAATATTTTTTTTATTGACATTTTTTTTATTAATAATATTTTTTATTAAAAGTATTTTTTTCCTTTTTTTTTGCCATGGCCAATAAAATAATTTTATTAATAATATATGTTTTTTAAATGGCCTAGTCGCTGGCCATGGCTGGTAAAATATTTTTTTTTTGTTCATGGCCGGTAAAATATTTTTTTATTAATAACATTTTTTTATTAAAATATTTTAATCTCGCCAGATACGGCGAAGGTGGCCCTCGCGCCGGACATTAGAAGCTACATTAAAAATCAAGAAAAAGAAAAAAAATTTGATTCTCATTTTTGTTCCCAGAATCAAGAATCTACTTTTTTTTTATTCTTGATTCTGCACCAAAACTAATTCTGGACACAAATTTGCAAGAATTTGTGCTCAGAATCGAAAAATTTAACAAACGGATTTCTGTTCCAAAACTGATTCTGGGAACAAAAAAACAAAAATTTTCACTATTTGGCCGGTTGCCAAACAATCCCTAAGTGCTACTGATTTCTTCATTAGTGGCATCTTGAATCAACAAGAAAAAAAAACTAATCTTTTTTTCTTTCATATGTGCTGCGTACAGTTGGTCATAGATTGCAGCACTAGGGCTTATCTGTTACTGCACATAGCTTCAATATTGTGATGGAACTTGGTCCCACTGAAAATGAGGTTTGGTGCTGAAGTTTTTGTGATGGCGCTGTGGGACTGTTTCATCTTCTTGTATGTACATGTATTTAGACTTTGGGTCTCTGATTGGCATGGCAAATGGTAAATCTTCCATGTTCCAAGACTTTCTTGAGGAGAAACAAACAAATATGAGGCCTCTCTCTTTCCCACCTAAAGTTTTTGACATCAGGCATTGGAATTCCTGAACAGGCTCCCCAACCACCAGTTGGCTGTTTGACAATTTAAAGCTTGTACTATATCTCTAACGGCTTATGCAAGCCAGGATCTTCACTGCTACTTTAGGAGAATAATTTAAAGCTTTTACGTATTTGTGTCCTTTTTTGGCAGGTAAATGCTGCTGCAGAGGTGATATATGACCTTGTGGATCCAAATGCTAATTTAATATTTGGTGCAGTAATAGATCCATCACTCAGTGGTCAAGTAAGTTGCAGATAGTAGCTGATCAATAAGCAAACTGTACTGCACTTACGCTATTCAATCTTAAGTAAATCTAGTCTTTAAACCTTCATGATCTCTGAATAAGTCCCTTTTCTCTCTTAGTTTCTTATTTTGCCATCTTTGGAACATGTGTCCCAAGTCTTTTTGGTTGAACACCGTCCTTTAAAATCAGCACAGATGGGGAAAGTACACCCTATGAGAGAGGAATAAGATTTTGATTTGGGCCAAAATATACTGGACAGTTTTTTTACAACTGTCCCATTACAACAATGAATCTTGTGCTGATGGTGATTGTAATTGGTTTGCTCTTAATCAGGTTAGCATAACATTGATTGCAACGGGGTTCAAACGCCAAGAAGAAAGTGACAGCAGGCTTGTCCAGGTCTCTCTCTCTCTCTCTCTCTCGGGAGTATGAACAAATGACTTGTTTTCCTTGTGAGTGTTGACCATGTTTTAATTGATTTTATTTCTGCTGTTTGGAAATGCAGGCAGGTCAGCTTGCCCAAGGGGAGGTCACCATAGGAATCAACCGGCCAACGTCCTCCTTTAGCGAGGGTGGTTCAGTAGAGATTCCAGAATTCCTCAAGAAGAAGGGACGTTCACGTTATCCAAGAGCTTAAATTGTAAAGTTAGGGATTTCTTGTTGGCTTCAGCATGCCTTCTAAGAGAGTGAAAAGGATTCTCTGACGATACAGGCCTCCTAAATATGCCTTTGGATCTTAACTAAGGGTTCTACATCTTGAGATATTAGAGTGCATCATTGGCTAGTGAATCTTGTGATTATTTTTTTTAGGTTTTGTTTATTATGTTATAAATGTGGCCTAGAGGAAAATAATACGAGCTGCAATTTCAGACTTGAGTATCATCTAAATTCTCCACGAAGTTCAGTTGTTTTGTGATATATGTTGGAAATAATTCCCCTGTACAGATGGTACTTACTTGGAAGTGGCTCTGCTTCCTGATGTAGCTGTAATCTACTAGATGCAGTTTATTTTTGTTCTTTCATTTTTTTATCACCTAATTTAGAAGATAGAGAGGTTCATAATGTACTTTGTGTGACTTCCATCATGTGCAGGCCCCTGAGCTGGTTCTTGGTGGTAATATTAGAACCTAATGGTCCTAAATGTGGCTTTGTATAGTCTTATAAATAAGATTAAATGTTGAAATGGTAGCTATCGAGATCTTCTATATGCGCTTCATGTAATCCTGCTGGCAAGAGTAGGCATCAATTGTTTGCGGGGAATCATATGTTACAGCTTGTGGATTGCACAGGAGGCGGGTGCCTTGGCAGGATGAACTCAATTGGGTAAGGCGATACTCGTGTTTAAGCTTCTTGGAGGGCTCTAAATTGGGTTCTCAATAATCATGAAATGCCTACTGTTGCTCGTGGGATTTGATAAATTCAGTTTCTTAATAAGCATAGAATTGAGATCTGAGAGTTTGAATCACCTTGAGGGAAAGCTTAACTGTGATTCTTCTGGAAGGTGGGACATTGGTTGACATAGATGGGCCGGTAACAGGATGTTCTGCAACTTTGTGGCAACGAATGAATTACATTAGAAAAACTAAAGTGGGCATAGCTTACCTAGTTGTGTAGATAAAATTCATGAAGACGGTCGGGTTATGTGGGATATGCCTTTGAATCTTGTGACCCTTATACACCCAACTGTTCGGATTTCAGTCCGCATTGATTGTGCAGAGGCAAGATTTTGCCCTAATTTGTTCCTCTGGCAGGTCTCTGTTTTGGCTATATATGACTTTACTTTATGGTAGATACCACCATGCAATATTTTGAGTCCCAAGGCAAACTCTCTTACATGAAGGCTTCTCTCGGAACAGGTGTTTGTAAACTGGTTACCTAGGATCTCCAATGGTAACTATACTTAAGTAGGAGCACAAATGGGGTAAAAGGATCTTCATCCGTGAAAGATGGAGATTAAGGCTTCATCTGTTTGACGAAAAATGAACTTTGTTGGAAATTGTTTTCGAAGGAACTTATTTTCAAGAAAAATTATTCATTTTTCAATGTTTGGTTGCATTTTGTAAATAATAACAGCAGTCATATTTTGATGTTTGTCATGAGAAAATTATGAAACGCACATTGAGATAAAGTCTCGAGTACAACTCAAGTCTTGGGCTTGAGTGCGAGGGTCTAGGGCCTGGCCTCCGAGGGACCTAGACCTGGTAGCTAAGGTGCCAAGCTCGAATGTCGAGGTCCCAAGTACGAGCACTAGAATTGAATCATATTTTGAAAAGAAATGATTTTTGATATTTAAAAGAGAAAGTGACGTACTTGAATAAGATTTTTCATGGATTCATATTCTTAAGTGATCCAAACATTGAAAAATGAGAAATATTTTTTCGTAAATAAAATTTTCCCGAAACGTGAACTTCCCTTTGGGAGATGGACATGTTTTGGATATTCATATGCAACAAAAAAAGTAGGGATCACTTGAAATGGACTATGTTCATCATTTTCATTATCATCATCAGATGTTACTTATTAACCATCGCCGGTTGTTGGTAGCCGTCTTTGACTTTAACCGAAGAAATATAAGGAAGATGAATTCAAAGATCGAGAAAGACATTTCACACTAAATAGTGAATCCAGAGAGATTAAGTCGGACATTTCAGTCTAATTAGCTTCCATGTATAGTCACACTTTAGCAAACAATGTTACAATACAAGAATATAATGAAAGAGAAAGAAATGTGAAAAATAAAATAAAATAACTGGTCGGAGCTTCAAGCAAATGAGGACGAAATGGACGGTGGTGGTTGGAGGTGTCCATCACCATCT
Source organism: Syzygium oleosum (assembly GCF_021117445.2). NCBI lineage: Eukaryota > Viridiplantae > Streptophyta > Magnoliopsida > Myrtales > Myrtaceae > Syzygium > Syzygium oleosum. The sequence continues at coordinate 378,064 of NW_026607494.1, forward strand.
AAGAAATATTTCTCCTCAAAACTCTTTCCCGCCGAGTCTCCAATAAATAATATTAAAAATTAGGGATATCGATTTCGAGATAAGTATATTCCCACTTAAAACTTAAAATCGGACCGGGCAAGATTGATTCCTAGTTTGTGGAATCGGGAATCGGATCACCAAGGTCGGTCCCGGAATTAGTGATTTCTTTACGAGAGGAAGTTTCCCCAACATTAAAAGAAAAAAATAATTTATTAATTAGAATTTATTTCAGAATAAAAAATAATAAAAATTAAGAAATCTTGGCCAGTCCGATCCAGACGATCCGGTTCCTTTTGTGGAATTGAGAACCGGAGTGGTTATTCCCAGTTCCAAATTTTTGGAATTGGGAACCATAACGGTCTCCCAAAACCTGCCAATTTGGTCCAGTTCCTAAAGTGGACCGAGACAAATGCACACCCCTATAAAAAAATAATATACATCTTTTTCTTGTAAAAATAATCAAAATGACAAAAGGGTTCCCCTCATCCTCCCCTAAATCAAATAGTACAACCTCATTGGCCTATCCCCCAAGAATCACATTCATCCATAATCACCATCAACCTCCCATACTCACTTGGGAAAAAAGCAAGAACTCATATCAACCTCACATTATTCCCCCAAGATCCTTCTAAAAGGCATAATGGGTGGGCCACTCGAGATGAGCCAAACCCAGCCCATAAACCACAAAGGCCCACAAAGTAGTTATTTGCCTCTTACTATAAATAGTAGACCTCCCTTGGAAAACCAACGTGATTTTTCACGTATGCGTAATAACACACATTTTCGAAAGTAACGTCTTCTCTGGTTTTCCTTCGGAACGTAAGTGGATACGAAAGACAATCGAAGATCACTCTCAAGTGCAAAGTGGCATTTAATCTGTGATAATACCAGGTATGTTCGTTATGTGATATGCCAGTACGATCGGTGATACAAGTTTATGATCATTGGGCACATTTTCCGCGTTGATCGAATACGTTTCGAATATGTCGATTAGGGAATGAGTTTTCTCAACATTGGTATCAAATCCCACTTACTTGTTTCCTGATCGTACATGCGAATACCCTCTAAAATTTGAAGTGTATATTGTCTATTTTTTTGTTTCAGTCTCGTTTTTGGCCCGTTTTCGCGTAGACGAACTGTTCATGAATGTTTCCATTTGATTTTTTCGCCAAAACTCGTTTTGGATTACACAGACAGAAAGTGCTCGTTGAGACGAGAAAAGTGAGAGGTGGTGCATCACCGGCAGAGATCGCACGCGCCCTCACGCTCCGACACAAGTTGTGGGCGTGACGGTCACACGCGGCCGTGGCAAAGCAACGTATCGATTGTCGGCATCGCCGCCAACTGCCGACGCTGACGTCAACGACGCACATATCTGGGTTAACCCAGATCCTGACCCGACCCGACCCAGTGACTCGGCGACCCTATTGACCATTGACCCGACCCGGTTAACCGTTGACCAGTCAACGATAGGATCAGTCAAATCGAACCGGTTCAAACCGGTCAAAATGACCCCAGCGTGGTTTTTTGGCCTGTACGAGCTCATTTGAACTCCGATTTTGGTGTTCTTAGTATCGGTGTGTTCATATCGGAATGCTCTACGTTATGGTATATTTGTATGACATGTTTACCGCACTTATGAATGTGAAAATGCATAATGAACCCTATGTATGTGTACTTTGGGGTATATTTTTTGGCATTTTCTCTAGTATTTTTCTATGATTTTCGAAATACAAGTGCTGGGTCACATGTATATGAATAAGCATTCACTATCTTAATATATCATGTATTATGAGTAATTCTTTTGTTCTGCATTCATTGTAGGAACAATGGTGCATACGAGACGCACTCCGATAATCCCAAGAACGGCGGCTCAAAAGGAGAGGCTTGAGAAACTTAAAATCAAGCTAGCTCTTTATCGATAGGATGCTGGTGATGACATGATGACACACATCATCAAGGTCAACAAAATGATACAATATATTATTTGGAACGGTTTCATAATGCCGGAATATGGGATGATCAAAGCCCTAAAATGCACTATTCTTGAGGAGTTGAGAAGAATGCTTGATAAGGTTAGGGAAACCTTAGAGGGCCCAAGCTATAAGATGCTTGTGGAGAATTTCCTACAAGAGTACATAAGGGTCGGGGTAAGGAAAACATCAACCCTTGCATTGAACGAGTCTCGGCGCAAACTGTGGCCCGAATCTAGAGATTTTCCGAGAGCCTTTATTTTTGTTCCAAAGAAAATGAAATTCCTTAAGGAATTTCATGAATATTTTCATGTCTGTGTTGAATAGGTACACTTGATGTTGTTCTTTTAGGATTTGGAATTACTTGTGTATATGTTTCAAGTTGATATTACATCTTTTTGAATATTTGTGAATATGTCATGAAATATATGGTTATGGAAATTTGTGGATTTTTATTTGATATAGCCATATTATATGGTATGTTATGTGGGAAGTTCTTAAAAGTTTGTGTAACTTTTGAAGAACTAAATTTTTATTTACATAAATAATTATGTTAATGATAATTTCAAATTGGAATTCTTAAACGATGATTGGGAACATAGCGACTTGTCGACTCTAAGACCTTTTGTGAAACTATTCATTAATGTGATTAGTTCATGTAATTATGATGTTGATGAAGCATCAATATAGGCATTAATAATTCGTGTGTATGCGTCTGAAATATTCAAATACAATGGCTTTAGCAATTAAGAACATAGTGGCCAAATTTAAAAAGGGAAAAAAATTGAATGGCGATAATTATGAGATTTGGAGTCTCAAAATTTAGTTTGTGCTGAAAGAGCAAGAGGCACTCGAAACTCTTAACCAGGTTATGGAAGAACCTGAAGATGGGACTACTGCCCAGCACAAAAGGGATAAAGATGCCTATGCTGCGTAGAAAAGGAAGAACTCTTTGGCTCGCATTTCGTTGCTAAGCAGCATGGACAATGATATCATGCGAGAGTTCAGATGTTTTAAGAACGCCAAAGACATGTGGGCCACACTGGCAACAAGATTTGGTCGAACTTCTGCAACCAAACTGAGATAACTCACTATTCGTTTTGACTCATACGAGATGTCTCATGGAAAGACCATGAAACAATATTTGAGGCAGATGTCAAATATGATAAGTGAGCTGAAGGATGCTAGTCACATACTCACTGATGAACAGCAAGTACAGGCAGTAATCCGCTCATTGCCTCAAAGCTAGGAGTATGAAGACCTTCGAGGATGCTTTCCAGCATCTTAAACCGGAAGAGGACTGCCTCCTAAAGGCTAAGCCGGAAAGCGACATTTACTTTGCTGGTTCTAGGTCGCATGGAGTTTTGGGGCTCCAAGCGGAAGTATCTTGCTGGGTTAAAGTAGTGGAAAGGTAAGGAAGCAAGTCCTTCAGGCAAGAAACCGAGGTTTAACCAATGGGAGAAAGGAAAGCGTCCTTTCAAGAAGAACATTTCAAGAGTGAAATGTTACAACTGTGACAAGAAAGGTCACTTTGCTCGCGACTGTGGTAAGCAAAAGAAGGTAGAAACCTTTAGCATTCACGAAAGTGCTACTTATGTGTCTAGTTCAGTATTTCTAACTGAATCTAATCCTTTGTGGACTGTAGACTCGGGAGCCACAGACTATGTAGCGAAGGATAGAGAAGCCTTCGTGGAATTCCAATGAGTTCCACAAGGAACGAAGTGGTATATGTTGGGAACAATTCCAGAGTGGAGGTTAGAGGCATTGGCACCTGTCAACTACTTATGCACGGTGGACGTACATTGTTCCTACATGATATGTTATTTGCTCTAGAAATTCGTCGGAACTTAGTTTTAGTGTTGATTTTAATAAGACTTGGTTTTAACGTAAACTTCCATAACATTGGTGTAGACTTGTCTTTAGGTACAAGTTATTATGATTGTGGATATTTTTTGAATGGTTTCACTGTATTAGATGTTAACTATTGTGAAGTTAAAGTTAGTTATTCCTTATTTACAACCTCTGATTCTTATGAGAATGATGTGAATGTGTGGCATGCTAGACTTTGTCATATTGGCCAACAAAGAATGAATAGATTTGGCCAAAGATGGCTCATTGGGCAATATTAAAAAGGTTGATTTGCCCATATGCAAGCATTACCTAAAAGGAAAAACAAACCATTTGGAAAAGAAACAAGAGCTGAGTTTCATTTGCAATTAATCCATACAGACATTTGTGGTCCAATGAATGTAAGAGCAAAGCATGGGGCTATTTATTTAATCACATTTATTGATGATCATACTCGATTCGAACATGTTGATTTGATTTCTCATAAGTCCGAGGCATTAAGTTGCTGTAAAAGATCTATGAGCTTAGTGGAAAATCAATTAGACAGAAAAATAAAAGTAAAAGTATTAAGATATGATCGAGGTCGAGAATAACTGTCTGATCAGTTCAGAATTTATTTGATAAAAAGCGAATAGAAAGGCAACTGACTATTCTACATACTCCTTAACAAAATGGTGTTGCAGAAAGGAGAAACAGAACCTTAATGAAAATGGTTAAGTCAATGATAGCACAAACTAAGTTACCTATCACCTTTTGGGGTGATGTTTTGTTAACCGCTGCCTATATACTTAATTGTGTGCCTTCTAAATCAGTTACTTCTACTCCATATGAGTTATGGACAGACAGAAAACCCGATTTAAGCTTTTTAAAACCTTTGGGTTATACTGTCTATACTCGTGAGTCCTCTCACAAGTATGAAAAATTAGGCCCAAGAGGCAAAAAGAGTATTTTCATAAGATACTCAGAGCACTCAAAAGAGTATGTGCTCATAGGTGAGCAAGAAAGCGGAAGTATAACTAAATTCGAATCACGGAATACTACATTCTTAGAGAATGAATTTCCTAAAAATGGCAAATTAGGTAGAAATTGCTTATTATATGAATTTGTGGATCGTGATAGTGAAGTCAGTGGGAGCATTGTGACAAGTGGGGAGTTCAGTGCAAACCAGTCTCAATTGCAACCACTTAATGAGACGACATCACTATTATTTAATCCGAGTGGAAGCGCAATGGAGCGTGGTGAATCATCAGGAATATAGCCTCCCATACGATTGTCAAGTCGTAATAGGATTCCTCATTGATGTTTTGACATCGATGGAGAAGCTTTCATGATCGCCCCACAGGATGAAGATGAGCCGAAGAATGTGAATAAGGTTATAATATGTCATAATAAGGAAAAATGGATGCATGCAATGGAAGAAGAAATGTAGTCATTAAGATCAAACCAAGTTTGGGAATTAGTTGACCTTCTAAAGAGACACAAAGCCATTGGAAACAAGTGGGTTCTCAAAATAAAGCGTAAGGCTAATGGCTCAGTAAAGAGGTATAAGGCTCGTCTTGTGGCGAAATGATATAATCAATAGAAAGGAGTTGATTTTGAATAAACTTTTTCTCCTGTGGTTAGATTTACCTCTATTCGTCTTATTATTCTGGCAATAGTAGCTAGTATGGATCTTGAATTACATCAAATGGATGTAAAGACTGCATTCCTCAATAGAGAATTATAGGAAGAAATTTATATGGAACAACCTATTGGCTTCATTACAAAAGGCAAAGAGCAAAAGGTGTGTCGACTATTGAGATTGATATATGACTTGAAGCAGTCTTCGAGACAATGATATATACGTTTTCACAATGCTATAATAGCATATGATTTTGTAATGATTAGTAAAGATAATTGTGTATATATCAAAAGATCCAAATATCAATTTGTGATCTTATCATTATATGTTAATGATATACTAATTGCCAGAAGTAATATGGAGTTTGATAATATAGTGAAGAGTTAGTTATCTTCCAATTTTGAGATGAAAGATATGGGTGAAACTGCATACATTCTTGGAATTAAGATTTCAAAAGATCGTTCAAGGAAATCTTTATCCCTTTCACAACAGACGTATGTGAATAAAATCCTTTAGTAGATAGTATGGATGTTGAATTACATTAAATGGATGTAAAGACTGCATTCCTCAATAGAGAATTATAGGAAGAAATTTATATGGAACAACCTGTTGGTTTCATTATAAAAGGCCAAAACCAAAAGGTGTGTCGACTATTGAGATCGATATATGGCCTTAAGCAGTCTTCGAGACAATGATGCATACGTTTTCACAATGCCATAATAGCATATGATTTTGTAATTATTAGTTAAGATAATTGTGTATATATCAAAAGATCCAACTATCAATTTGTGATATTATCATTATATGTTGATGATATACTAATTGCCAGAGGCAGTATGGAGTTTGTTAATATAGTGAAGAATTGGTTATCTTTCAATTTTGAGATGAAAGATATGGGTGAAGCTGCATACATTCTTGGAATTAAGATTTCAAGAGATCGTTCAAGGAAATATTTATCCCTTGCACAAGAGACGTATATGAATAAAATCCTTTAGCGATTTCGTATGCAAGATTGTAAATCAATAGACACTCATATTGCAAAGAGCGAAGCATTGAACGATAGAATGTGTCCTAAAACTCCACAAGAAAAGGAGCAAATGGAACAAGTTCCATATGCTAGTGCTGTCGGAAGTTTAATGTACGCTATGATATGTACGAGACCTAATATTTGTTATGCAATTGGAATGATAAGTAGATATCAATCTAATCCAGGTCAAGCACATTGGATTGCCATCAAAGGAATCCCAAGATATCTAAAGGGAAATGCTGACTATGCACTGACTTATCAAGGAAGTGATCTACACCTTGAAAGCTATATTGATGTTGACTGGGGAGGAGATTTAAAGGAAAGGAAATCTACCTATGGATATGTATTCTTACTGAATAATGGCGCCATATGTTGGAGCAGTAAGAAGCAACAGTGTGTGGCCTTATCCAAAATGGAAGCTGAGTTCGTGGCTCTATCAGTGGCGGCACAAAAAGCTGTTTGGCTTGGAAGATTTTTGGATCACTTAGGTGTTGCTGAGAATGCTGCAAACTTAGTATTAGTCTATTGTGATAGCCAAGCAGCGCAATAGTGTATACTAAGGATCCCATGTACTATGAAAAGACCAAACATATAGATATCAAATATAACTATATCAAGGACATGATTGCACGAAAGGAAGTGAATGTGCAGTACATATCTACGCAAAGGATGATAGCAGATCTTATGACGAATCCGATTCCTAGAGAAGTTTTCCATGGTCATGTGAGATTTTTAGGACTATGTAAAATATGATGCACTGAATATTATAATTTTCCCTAGATGTCCACTATTAATGAAGTTTGTTATTATCAATGCCTATGAGTTTATATAACGTTTATGAATGTTGATGCTAAGTGCATTATATTAAATAGGTATATCGGACAGATGAGATATTAGCTCACTCACATGGGTAATCACCTCTACTCATTGTGTGATGAATAGAGATGAGACCGTTTTAAGCTTGTTATCTAGGTGATAATTGAAAGCTCAAGCTTGAAGCATAGACGTTGCTTTAACAAAATGTTAAGATGATGACATATAGATTGTTATATCCGAAAGTGAAACATATTTCACTTTATCTGTCTTTAATGCCAAATGTGAGTTATGATAAATGCTTATGAATATAGTAGATTTGTGAACTCAAGTTAGACATTAAGTATATCTGAACTATCATCTATACGGTATTGAGAGTAAAGACATACGCTCTATGGGAAAGGACAGAATACCGTAATACGTATTTCATATTACGTATGTCTGGGATGACCGATAAGTGTTGGCAAAAGTTATGATCTCAACTTTTTAAGCCATGTGAGACTCTTGAGGAAAATAGTTCCTCAATTAAGTACCCTCACGACTCTTACTTATTCTCAAAATTTTTATTCAGTGTTTACTATCTTAGGATGTTGCTGATGATCATTACAATTCAGTCTAACGGGGCATTTCTAGAAAAGCAAGCTGGACTAAAATGTAGAGGTTTAAGGAAAGAGGAAGATCAATTTGTTTTATAATGTCACATTTTTTTTTTGTATTCACAAGTCGACCAATTATGATTTTCAATAAATCATAGTTGTGAATACAATATATGATATACTAAAAGAGATCAAGAGAGATACAAATATGACTGATTGATATGGGGAACTGCATACTAATTCTACTTTAGATAATGCTTAATTTACCTGTTATATTTTACCAACAGATGTATAGCAACGAGCTTTCGAAGTATACTGGTCGCACAAATTATTTGCCAATATGAACTTTGTAAAGAAGAGAGTTGTGCTTAGCCCATCATGGACAAGTGGGAAATGAAAGGCATAATGGGTGGGCCACTCAAGATGGGCCAAACCTGGTCCATGAACCACAAAAGCCCACAATGTGGTTATTTGCCTCTTACTATAAATAGTAGACCCTCCTTGGAAAACCAACGTGATTTTTCACGAATGCGTAATAACACACCTCTTCTGGTTTTCCTTCGGAATGCAAATGAGTACAAAAGACAATCGAAAATCACTCTCAAGTGTAAAAGGCATTTAATCCGTGGCAATATCAGGTATGTTTGTTATGTGATATGCCTATACGATTAGTGATATAAGTTGATGATCATTAAACACGTTTATCATTTTAATTGAACACATTTCGAATATGTCGACAGGAGAATGAGTTTTTCTAATACCTTCCCACGGAGCAGGTCGACCCAGGTGACCCTGACCCTCTCTCTCTGGTGCATCAAGGGACTTGAAAGAAAGCCACACAAAATGGAATTCAGTCAGGAAAAAGACACGTACACTTGTCACATACCATTAAAAAAAGGGGGGGGCTGCTGGACGACGTGTCGACTACCGTCCCACCCATTTCTCTTCCCTCTTATTCCCACACACTCTCTCAAGCTCTTGCCAATCTTCTCAAGCACGAAGGAGATCTGCAGCAGGGGTCGGATCAAGAACTGGAGCAGAGCCAAGACCTCACAAGAATCAAGAAGAGCAAACACTGGCCGTTCATTCAATTCGTCCACTTCCCACATGAGGAAAGAAGACAGTGAAATGAGTGCCCAAGAAGGTTCCGGTTCGGCTCAGTCCGATGCATCAATGCCCTCCTCTCCTGCAGAAACCCACCAGTCTATTCATGGGGATGACCCCGAGGGTAACTTTGACGTAAATGACGGGCGGAGTTCATCACCAGCAACTCATGAGGAGACCAAGAACGATGAAGAAGTAAGCGTGCGACTCCAAGCATTGGCCGACTACTCCTTGTGCCTGGACGGTTCAAATGAAGAAGGTAAGGAAGAAGATAAAGGAATGAATGGGCGGGAGAGGCTGAAGAGACATCGGGTCGAAGTCGTGGGTCGGGCTTGGATTCCCGAGATATGGGGTCAGGAGGAGCTGCTGAAGGATTGGGTGGATTGCTCCGCGTTCGAGGCCTCGTTCATGCCCGCGAAAATCACGTCGGCCAAGGCGGCTTTGGTTGAAGAGGGAAGAAGAGCTAACTCCGGTGGACTGAGAATAGAGAACAGGTGCTAAGATTTTTCCACTGTTTTTCTTCTTTGGGCTTTTGCTGTCTTTCAGATTTGGAGCTGAGAAGAGAAGTGCAAGTGTAATCATAATTACTTTCCGATTGACCTTGGCAATGTGTCGTGTATTGTCGAACCAGGAAGATGCATAATGTTCAAGTGATTTTTGGGAATTGCTTTTCTTCCTTCTTTTGTTTGCTTTGTAGAGGGTACTATACAAGCCTAGCAGATAAGAGTTCCAACGTGCTGTTTTATTCAGGGACACGTTCCGTGAAATGCAAGAAAAGTAGTGATGGTTTTGGCTCCTATCCATGTCCGGTTTGGTGGGAATGCAATGGGAGTTTTGAGGACATTGCACAATATAACGACATTTGGATCGATGATTCGCCAAACGCCAGAGGAGAGCTCGTAAAGAGCGAGATGGTGACTTTTCCGGATGAAGCGACTGGCGTAGAAACCGTTATTCAGGACCAGTAGAATTGTTGTATCGAGAGATCGAGATCAGCACAAGAATACAAGCATAATCTACTTCTGAATCCTTGGCTCCGCCATTGTCAATGTGCAATTGACAAAGCGTGAACCTCTGCTTCTAGTGTATGGAGGGGGCAGCAAATATCAATCCTTTTTTGGGCCACAAAGTAACTATAGCAGGAAAGAGAGAAACAAGCACTGGTCTGTTGCATATGTTGCTCCTGTATGTCCTCAAAGCAAAATGACCTGTTTATCTACTACCAACATGATCATGGATCGTTATAGTCTCCGCTTCGAATATGCAATAGCGAAAGATAATAAACAAAACAAAGAAAAAGGAATGTCTCCCACAAAATTTTGATTAGTCTGTTGACTGCAGAATATATGTATGGTTTACACAGCCAAACTAGAAGAGAACCCAGCAAATGGCAGAACAGGGGGAAAAATTCTCCCCGAAACCGTGCACCCAAAGACATCCCTTCAGCTGGGCTACAAGCACAAATTTTCCTCATCTTCATTCTCATCTCTGTTTTTCTCCCTGGCCAAACTTGGGTAAAATCTGATCAACGGCATTCTCTTATCCCAAGGCGAGACATTTGAAATGAAACTCTATATATTTCTTCTAAGGTTTGAACATTTTGGAGAGCTTTTTACATAACTATGACATGATACCTATGGAAATTCACCGACAGTGTGATACATAGCTATCCAATCACAGGCACAAGCTCCCATATTTTTACCATCCCGTCGTCACTTGCAGATGCAAGAAAGCGGTTTTCCTGGAAATAACAGTTGTAAGTGCATAATATTGCGGCAATATTAATATGAAAAATCAAACAGAAGCAATCAAGCATTGTAGCTAACAGAATCAACAAACCCACAATAGCCCACCCCCAACAGAAACCCCCCCCTTTTTTCCCAACCTCCAAAACACACAGAACCAGAGAGAGAGAGAGAGAGGAGAAGAAGAAGAAGAAGAAGAAGGAAGCCCAGGCCAACCAAGAAACTGAGAACAAAAGACAAATTTGCACGGGAAAACCAATAAGTAGTTAGAGATAAATTGACGAGAGATTTCCCCAATGCAGTGTTTCTTACATTATCTTCTAAACCTGTTTCGACAGTCTAATCTTTTTTCATTCTCATCATTTTAGGTAATGAAGGGGGAAGATAATACAAAGAACACCAAGCAAGAAGCTGCCTAGTGTACTCTCTTCGTCTCAGTATATTTAATTACTAAAAGACAATTTTGAGTTTGAGATTTTTCTTTTTCTTGGTATTCCTGCAGAATAAAGCAAAGAATAATCTCCATACAGCGGTTAATGGTCATCATGAATACTTCCACCATAGGCATGAGCAAGATCTAAAAATTACAGCAAGGAAAGACCAAATTTCCAGCAAGCACCTTGTAATACACTAAAAATATTGTAGTCAGTTAAATCTTTAATATGAGTCCACATTCAGGTCAACTCGCATTCCTAATACGATAAGATGATTACATTCAACCGCAATCTGACTTTACAATCAAGCAAAAATAGACGTCTCTATTGAATGCATATGCCTATACGGAACTCAGAGAGAGAGAGACTTACACCGGGGCTCCACCTTACTGAGTTCACATCCATATCATGGGCCTTTTCATTTCTTAGAATCATTTTGTGTGAAGGTCCATCAACCTGAGATAGATGTGAGAAGGTTGATGAGGTAATCTGTGTTTTTGAGTTCAAAAGGCAAAAGGACGCATAGTCGTCAATCCAAAAGATTCAGTAGATCAAGTAAAGGCCCTACTGCATAATCACAAAGTTTGCTTATTGAATATTTCACGAGTTGGATTTAATGCAATATCCATCAACTTCGTAGTCAGGTAACAAAAAAGACTCTAGATAAATGTAACCACAAAGTGAAGACGATTAGTTCTGCATTTGATTGCCAAAACTACATGGTCATGGAAAATGTCTAAGGATTCATAGGACAACCCAGCAAAGTATGAAGTGAGCAGCCTTGTTGACCAGTCTACAACAAAAACCCAAAGAAGAACTTGCATCTAACAGAGATTTCAGATTATTTTAGAGAGGAAAGACCTTGGTTTGTCAATCCTCCCAACTGATCCCTCAGTGCAAAAGTATTGAGTGTTTAACGCTGCGACTGGAGCATTCTTGCAAAGTTCCAAATTTCGAAAATGAATGTTGAAATGTCCCTCAGCTAGGCAGAGCCTCAAGATTTCGCCGGTTTGGTCTAATATCCATTTATAAATAGGAATTTCCAAGCTTATTTATAGAAATTGAGGCATATGCCTAAAAAAAGTTGTTCGACTAAACAAGGGCTATGTTCTAGTGCAAGTAGCTGACATTCTCAGACAATGGTCGAGGGAAAACATAAGATCATTGAAGGGGCAATGTCAGTAATGCTTGCACATTGAGCCAAGACAGGGACCAGAGATCGAAATCAAACATGTTGACTTTTGTGAACCAGATTCAGATGCCTAAATTGTAGAACAAACTGAATGCTGAACGGGCAGATGGCACACGCTTCTAACAATGTCTCATCCACAGTTTCATTTATTGTCCAAAAAATAGATGGTCACTTCAAAATTTTACTTGCAAAGATCATTAGTTGAGGAAATTAAGATATGACAGCAGGATATTTTAACTTTCAAATGTTAATACTTTTTCTCTTTGAACATATGTTAATATTAGAGCAAGCGAAATTCCAGTTTGATTGAATGGTGTTGCATGTGTAAAGCATACAGGGAATTCACTGCTTTTTCATCAAGATTTTGTTCAACATTTTTGGCATTTCAGTTTCGATTCCTCGGAATATAGGGTTAGTCAAAGTCAGTTCTGTAATTGTTTCAGTGCTGGATCTTTTCTTCCTGTTCTCTCCTTTCCAAATTGGCTCGGACTCTTGGAGTGCCGCTCCTCTTCGCCTCGTGTGCAATTGGAAGGAAAGAACTAAAAAATTATCGGAAGAATCCAAATCTTCTCAGATTCCTTTTTTGCTTATTTGAAGTACTTATGGATTTCATGTTCTAATAATTTTAGGAAATAGTGTGGTCCTGTCAGTTTCTTACCTCTTCTTGTATATTCCTGATGTACTTGAACAATTCTCTATTAAGAAATTTTTCATCTAATAAAAGAAGGTTAACATTGACCAAACCTGTTAATCACTTAAGAGAAGCCATCTAAACATTAACATTTCGGAAGCTCCATAAATAGGGGAACAATATAGGAGGAACTGTTAAAAGAAAAGATTAAGTCATGAAGATATGGTGAGGTATAATACTTACTGAACCATCTTTACTCTCAACAAAAAATCGGATAGCATCATCTGCAGCCCCAGTGGCGATAATTCCTTCCCTGTAACATTCAAGAATCATAACACTATAAATCAGCAACTCTTAACATAAGAGGCAATCCATGTCAACGCATTTCACATTAACCAAGAAAGCAAAATCCAAATTATTTCAAGAAGTGCCCATAAAATTCTTTCTATCTCAATTCCTAACTTGTCAGGTTGAAGCCCCTCGTATTCTTGACTTTGCTCCTAATAATTCTTGCCCTTGCCTGTTATACTGGTACTTGGAAAACAAACAAACTTATCATGCTACATAGCAATTCATTTGGGAAGATCTTGCGGGATAGTTCCTAAAATCAACAGTCATTGTCCATGATTAACTGATACATGCACTACGGAACAACTAGGGAGATGTTGGGAAATAATATACTTTGGACCGATAACTACAACATCATCCAGCTTATACCCAAACCAATTCTTCAGAAGTTGAAAGATATGTTAGAGATCACCACTTAACTTGCATCACCAAGATTTTTCTGACTTAACATTTACAAGGCTAAGAGGAACTGATAAGAAGAAAATATGCAGATATAATCTCAAACTAAGTAAAAATATATTCATCAAAGTATCGATATCGCTACCTGGACCAATGAACAGAAAAGATGGTTCGATCATGGTAACCAGAGAGAGTGCAGAGATGACTCCTGGAGAAAAGAGAGAAAGCAAATTATATGATTGCAATGAAGATTTAGCAGTAGCTAGAAACCATCTAGTAAACGAATGGGACTAGTGTTAAAGCAAATCTTCCATCAGTCAATATGTACATTTGAAAGATCATACAGTCAAACAACACGTATTACTTTTCTACAATACAATTTCATAGTATTGTGGTTCAAAATTTAATCTAAAGCCAGACCGCAATAACCATAACATAAAAACTGCACGCACGGTCCGTACAAATAGCATAATCACCAAACAGTCATCTCAACCATGTGAAGCGCATTACATGGGCTAGATATATCACTGGCCCGAAAAGGTTGTTGCATTGCCTTTCCATTTAAGCAAGATTTACCAATTAGGATGGAGGACAGAAAGAGAACAATGACCTCAGCAACATAGACATAGAGGAACAGAGAGATCGCACCGAGATCAACCTTTGATGGAGTGAGAGAGGCTTCCATCACTGCCATCATGGTAATTAACCGCGATAACCATGGTTTTGTCACCACTCTCCACCCCGGCCCTCACCTCTCTCTGTGTTGACATAGCATAGGGCTTCTTATAATACTATTTTTAATTTTTTTTTCTCTGGATATAACAAGTAGTATCCACAGTTATCACATTCCGATGGTACTTCTCGTCAGGGCTATATCCTATCTCAACTCCAAAGGCCTCGCCAAAAGTCTGTTGGGATAAAAATTATTTTATTCGGGCTTATACTCAGCCAAACAAACACAGCTTTATGCCTTTAATGCTAAGCAACTAGAAGAGGGTATCAGAATATCCAACTCAAAACTTAAGTTATTAGGTGGAAGAAGACTACATGAATATAAGACCCATTGAAATCAATAGATAAGCAATGTTAATATACTTCAAAACCCTCTCTCACGTACAAATCGGACTAAGAACAGTACGTGGAATTGATGAACGGAGAGACGCAGATGCGAAATAAACTTTGGGTGAAACTTGGCTCAAATATCATATTAGAATATCTAACTCAAAAGCTTAAGTTATTAGATGGAGAGACACTGCATGAATAGAAGACTCATTAAACTTCATAACCAAGCATTGCAGGATATATTTTAACTGACTGATTGACAGGAGCAAGAATTGAAACATGGCATAGGAAAATAAGATTCAAAATCCTTAAAAAAATTATCAAACTTTCTTATCATAATCTCCCATACTAGCTGCAACTCTTCACAATCGCAAAAATTAAATGCTTATAGTTGGTCTCTTCCTCACCAAGGTGCATAGCCATCACCAGACATCATCTTTCTGCTGTCTGTCTCCCATATCTTTATCGTGAGATCATCACTGCAACATACTCAAATTGTTAGCAGCAGTCTCTTTCTAATTAGTTTAATACAGAGATACTGAAAACGGAACTCTAGCATACCTACACGTAACCATTTTGTCTCCAGCAGTGTTAAAGGAAAGAGCCCAAACGGTAGATGTATGACCACTAACAGGAGAAGCAATCATGTAAACCAAAAATTATCACAAAACAGAAAGACGTATTGTTTCAACATGCTATGTAATACAGGTACTGTCGAAAGTGCCATCACATGCATATAGAAAGGACTACACTGGTCACACATGGAAGGAGCCAACTTTCACAAAGGACGAACAAAGAACAGAAACAAAAGATGATTATAGAAGTGAGGTACCCATTAGCTTCACTTATGGTTTGAACACAATGCCAGTCATCATCACCATCCTCTGCCCAAATCTGCAAGAAAAATTGCACGCACCAAGTCTTTAATCTCCAGACCAAACTCATATCCGGGATAACCAACGGCAGCGAAGCCAGTGGGAAAATTCGTTCTCGACTTTCTTCAGCAGCAGCATTAGCAAAGACAACAGAATTTTAAAGCAAAGAAGTACCTTAATAGTGTTGTCATAGCTACAAGAAAAGAGTATATCCATGGTTGGGTGCCACTGGACCATCTTCACATCTTGTGTGTGTCCTTGCAACACTGAGGCACACTCAAACTCATTCCCTGGCAACACTTCCCAAATCCAAACAGATCTATCTCGGCCACATGTCGCAAGTAAGGACCCTGACGCATTCCAACACACGCTTTTGACTTCATTTTCATGACCCTATAGCACATAGACAAGTAAAAAGTCTACTTCAAATTTATTAGAACCATGAATTAACCAGCAAATCATATACGGAAGGAATCTACGTTTCAAGAACCAGCAAATGCCGAGTGGGAGGGGAAAAGAGAAGGGTACATATGGCATACAAGATCGTCACGCAACAAAAGCTTAGCAAGTCCAATGGTGCATAATTTTAACAATCGAAGTGCAAAACCATAGTTATACCTCTAATGTAGAAACACATTCGAAATCACCCCCAACATTTTCCCAAATCGCAGTGGTGGCGTCGAAGCTCCCAGTGGCTAATAACTTCCCCGAAGGCGACCAAGCACAAGACCTAACAGTCCTAGTGTGCGTCTCATCCAAAACCGCCTGCAAGTTCCAACTCAAGATTACTGTACAAAGCGCACTACTACAATCCACGAAATTTGGAAATCAAACCCTTTCATGTTTTGCAAACTACTCTACCAGGGAACAAGCACTCAACTTCATATCTTACAATCCCGCAGCCCGATTACAAAGGAACTCGCACATGATAATGACGAACATTCCCTCAAGCTCGGCCGCAGTTCGACCATTCCGAGGTTCATCACTCGACAATCAATCAACTAGCTTCCAATAAATCGTAACCACAGGAAAGCGCGACAACAAAAACCGACCTTGCAGGACCACGAGGAAGACGAGGGGTTCTGCTCCCAGACGCGGACCGTCTTGTCGCCGCTGCAGGAGGCGAGCATCGCGGGGACGCCGGCCGCGCCGGTGGCCGGGTTCCACGCTACGCTCCACACCCTATCGGCGTGGCCCTCCAGCTTCTGCAGCTCCTTGAGCGACCACTCGCCGTCGTGCGACTCCATCGGCCACCGACGGAGCGGGAGATCGAGGGGCGGGTCGTCGAACGATCGGACTTCCGGCGACCGGGGGAGGGTGGGGGAGCTCGCGAGGCGGCGGGTGAGTACGCGCCGCCGCAGTGAGGAGGAGGAGGTGGTGGCGGTCCGATGGGGGGCGGGCGGAGGACTGATCTGACGGTGGGGGGGAGCGTGGAGCGAACGTGTCTTTGAATTATTGCGACATGGCGTGTCGGATTTCCCGGAGAAAAAGAGAAACAAAGAGAAGTGACACTTTCCCTGCCTCCTTTTTCCTTCTTTTGTTTTTCCACTCTCTGTTTTTGGCCTTTTCCTTCTTGATAATCCGAAATTATAGGCTGATTATCATGATGAGCATAGTTTCATAATAAAATCGGAAATCGGAACCGGAAGACCGAATCAATTCCAGATTCTAGGAAGGAAGGTTCCGGTTCCCACTTCGGTTCCCGATTCAAAAACCCTAAATCCCTAATTTTCTTCCTCCGTTCCCCAATTTGCTTTCTTTATTTTTTTTTTTTTATAATCTTATAGGCGAAAATTTAAGAATCTCTTTCAAACATTAAAACCGGGAACTGGAGAACCAAACCGATTCCAGATTCTAGGAAGGGAGGTCTGGTTTTCGGTTCAGTTCCCGATTCCTATTCGGATTGAAAACCCTAAAATCCTTAATTTTCTTCCTCCGTTCCCCAATTTGCTTTCTTTTGTTTTTATATTCTCACAGGCAAAAATTAAGAATCTCTTTCGAGAATGACATGACTTCTCATTTTAATTGCATTTATTTGGACTGTAATATCAGTAAAACTAGTATTTTGTATTTCTTTGGTGAACGACAAGTTTGTTCGGTACTCAATAGACCAAGAACGCTATGGAGGTTCCTTATTTTTCATTGTTACCTCTTTGGTTGGCAAGGTTGTGTATTCATCTGCTGAGTTTATTTGTGACATCCCGAACCTGCCCCTTTCAAGAGGAATCCTCTAGTTCTCAATAGTCATCAAATTTTTCGCAGGCAGAAGATGCTTCTTTCTAAGGTCAACATTTATAACATGAATATGATATAGAAAACATAGAAATGCAAGGACGTACAAGTGATGAAATTTACCATTCATCTTAATTAATAACAAGGGTGATACAAGGGGGTGAGTTGCACTCGGGGAGACTATCTACAGGAGCTACTCCAACCCGAACTATCCACATGGACCCACCAACCACATCAAAATCAAAAGCTATTACCCAAACACACAATTCTATCCCAAAAAGTGTCAGTCGTGTCTTTCCAAAAATGGTCCTTCCCACTCCTCGATACTGGCCTCACACAACCCAACTACTAGCATCGCCAACCGCTTCATCCTGCCCCGGGTGTGGGAGAGGTCCCACCGGCCGTCCACCAGCATGAACATAGATGGCTACAAACTCCAAAAGTATGGGTCTTAATGGGAACCCAATATCTACGGTCAGAATAGAGATACACTTAAAAAAAGACTATCCCTGGGAAATCAGGATCCATGAACTCAGGCAGATGACTCTCGAAATCGGCGGATGCTCCATAACTAATGAAGGTCGATGTGGGAAGCATCGGCATGGCTATATATCTGTAAAAAGTTATCAACAATAAACGGTGAGCGAAAGCTCAGTAAAATAAACTCTATCACTCTATACTAAATAGATAATGTCAAGCATATCAACAGGATCAATCAGATAGACAACTAAACCAATCAATAAGCCAGCCATAGCATGCATAGACTCCCTTTTCTTTCTCCGCTACCAATCATCGGGCATTAAGATCACAAATCAATGAAACAAGCGATAACACGAGCATACGACGCATGCATTTTACGTCATTAATCAAACTTTAATCTCCACTCCAAGGCACATGTCCGATGCGCTCCTCGGCCACGCAAGGAGGAACATCCCATCTAGCAGTATTCAATGCGCCCTCCGGTCTACCGCAATATACGCCAGTATTCTCATCGGCTCGCGTGGGCTTCGTAGTCCACTAATCACGGCATCCCGATCATACTCCCAGGGCATCTAGGGCATAGCTCCTCCTAAGCATCGTAGTCGACTGACCACGGCATCCCACATTCCTTACGACTCCTCAAGGCATCGTCGTATGTAAATTGATGGCATCAATTCATCTCTTAGTCACACATTCACACGCACAAGCGATCTTTTCATTTATCACATGCATAGTTAACAATGAACTTACAACTTACCGTGCACTCCTCGGACTCCAACCAATTCATAATTATCAATTCCACAGCTTCTCACCATTTCTAATACACAACTATAGACTTCTTACTATATAACATCTATTCTTGCTTAATTTCTAATCTACGATTCCCAAATTACCTTATACGATCTTGAAAGCTTACAATATTTTTCGAAAACACGAGACCCTCGGCCCAAGACCGTGCCGAATGCCCAGTTATTCCACCAATCGAGCGATCGGCTTCTCGATCGCGCTGATCTTCCGCGGCCAACACCGCTGTCCGCGCCAGGGCATTCGGCCCACCTCACTGACCAAGCTGGAGCATCCAACCGATCACTCGGCTCCCCCACCACACTCAATTGAATTTCCATTCTTGCCATGACTTCTTAAAGATCTCCAACCTCGCCAACAAACTTGGCGAACACACAATTTCATTAGATTCTCCATCACAACCCCGCCTCAGCCGAACACAATCAACAATTTCCCCCACAACATCTAGCCACCACACTATCTAATCCGAGACCCAAACTCAACATGCAAACACTATAATGGTTAGTATAGGGTGAGAGAGTACACTTGCCTCAACGGCGAGTGTGGCGGCATGGTGCGCGGTTCCTAGTCCGAGGCATAGAGAGAGGAAGAGCACATCGCGACGATTTCCGGGCTCACGATGGCTGCTACTGTCGATGCGAGGAGACGAGACAATGGAGGGAGCGGTGACTGGTTGGGCGGCGTCGTACGGTGGACGGCTGCCGCAGATGGATCGAGTGGCTGGTGGAGTTCCGGGCGAAGAGAGAGAGCAAGTGAGAACCGGAGGGAAGGAAGGAAATATGAGGGAGGGAAAGAGAGTCAAGGGGTTTTTCCCCTTCCCTTGCATGTATGGCCATTGGCCGTGTGGGGTGGTGGAGCCACACGGTCCAAGACGGGCGCCACTTGGTGCTTCTCCTTTGCCAAGTGGCGAAGGGGAAGAAGAAAAGAGAAAAAAATGAAAAGCAAGAGGGCGGTGAAGCTGGCGATAAGAGGGAGGAGAGCAATGGAGGGAAAATGAAAGCTTGGGTGATGCAGCAAAGAGTCGGGTCGTGTGGCAAAGGAAACCAAGAAACACGGTGTATGATCTCAAAGGTAATAATGGTGGCGTTAAAATGACACATGAACTTCTAAGTTCGAAATTCCCAATTTCCGTCGATGAGCGCTCGAACCTTTTAGGGTCCTCATATTCCTTTGACGAATGGAAGTTTAGGATGGCATAACTCTCCCCTCCTTAAAGAATTTAGTCCTTGAAATTCCAATTCTCATCCATTCCTTCGAACAATTGGGGATATTGCCATCTCATGTTTTCTTCGTCTTCCCACATTGCCTCCTCTTGGTCATGATACCGCCATAGCACCTTAACAAGAGGGATAGTTTTATTCTTGAGGATCCACTCATTGTGATCCAATATTTGCATTGGTTCATCGACGTATCTTACTCTGTCGTCGACTTGTACAGCTTCAAAATCCAAAACATGCGCAGAATCAGGTTCATATTTTCTCAGCATAGAAACATGAAACACATTATGTACGTTGGATAGTTTTGGTGGTAATGCCAATCGATATACCAATTCTCCAATTCTTTCAAATATCTCTAAAGGTCCTATAAATCTCGAACTTAACTTTTCCTTCTTTCCAAACCTTGATACTCCTCTCATTGGCGACACTTTTAGGAATACATGATCACCCATCTTGAATTCCAATGGTCTTCAACGTCTGTCAGCATAACTTTTCTACCGACTCTAGGCAGTTCTAAGTCTATTGCGTATCACTTTCATTGCATCAGTCATGACTTCTACCAATTCTGGTCCTGTCAACTTCCGTTCTCCTACCTCATCCCAACAGACGGACATCCTGCAAGCCCTTCCGTATGGAACCTCAAATGGGGTCATGCTAATACTTTTCTGAAAATTGTTGTTATAAGCAAACTCCACTATATACAACTTCTCATCCCAATTGCCCTTGAAATCAATCATACAGGCCTGTAACATATCCTCTAACACTTGAATTACCCGTTTTGATTGTCCATCCGTTTGTGGGTAGAATGTGGTATTGTACTGAAGTTTCATTCCTAAAGCCACTTGGAGACTCTTCCAAAAGTTCAAAGTGAATCTAGGGTCCCGATCTGATGTGATGATCACAGGTACTCCGTGCAATCGCACTATTTATTTAACATATAAGTCTGCATGCTTCTCAAGTGTATAGTCTGCTCGTACTTAGTTAGACGATCCATAGTAACCCATATAGCATCGTGACCACTTGATGTCCTTGGTAGACCCTGCACAAAATCCATTGTTATTCTATTCAGGAATTTCTAATGGTTTCAACAATCCTGCAGGGTTACGGTGCTCTACCTTTACTTGTTAACATGTCAAGCATTTGGCTACATGCTTTGCAATATCTGTCTTCATTCCACTCCACCGATAAAGTTGACGAAGATTATGATACATTTTCGTGTTTTCGGGGTGAATACTATAATTACTCCGATAAACTTCCGTCAAAATTTCCCTTTTTAACTCATCATTGTCAGGCACACATAGACATCCACGGAATCTTATGTTGCCTTCATCCGTCACTTGAAAATCCATTTTCCTTCCTTTCGCTACCTCTTCTCGTATCTTCGAGATTCCAGGATCTGTTTGTTGTAATATCGTTATTCTTTGTATAACTTCAAGTTCAATTTTGACCGTAGCTAATACACTTGAAAGATTCTCTACTTCGAGCTTAAATTCCGATCCAGAAACCTGCTCGAGTCAACACCACTCCTTAACCATTAAACTTGCTACTGTCGAGACGAACTTGCTACTGTCAAGGCGGACTTTCGACTAAGAGCATCCGCTACTTTGTTTGCTTTTCCTGGATGGTATAAAATCTCCCAATCATAATCCTTGAACAATTCTATCCATTGTCTCTGTTTCATATTCAATTCCTTTTGAGAGAACAAATGCTTCAAACTTTTACGATCCGTATAAATTTCAAACTTTTCTCCGTAAAGATAATGTCTCCACATCTTCAGTGCAAAGATAATCACCGCAAGTTCTAGAGTATGCGTCGGATAATTTAACTCATACAGCTTTAATTATCTTGATGCATAAGCAATGACCTTCTCGTGCTGCATTAAAACACACCCAAGTCCTTTGTGAGAAACGTCACTATACACCACGAATCCTTCTGATCCCGATGGTATTATCAGAATTGATGCCGTAGTCATTTTCCTCTTGAGTTCCAGAAAAACTTTGCTCACACTCCTCATCCCATTCAAACTTTGTATCCTTCCTTGTTAATTAGGTTAACAGTCCTACGAGACATGAAAATCCTTCAACAAATCTTTTATAGTAACCAGCCATTCCTAGAAAACTTCGAATCTCTGTTACTGTTTTTGGTCTTGGCCAATTGATTACCACTTCAATCTTAGCTAAGTCTACTGATATACCCTCGCCAGTTACCACATGACCCAGAAATACTACTCGGTCCAGCCAAAACTCACATTTACTAAATTTCGCATACAACCTATGTTCTCGAAGAGACTGAAGTACCATCCTTAGGTGTTGTTCAGGCTCTTCTGGCCCTTTCGAGTATATCAGGATATCATCAATGAAGACAATCACAAATCGATCCAAAAACGGTTTAAACACCTGGTTCATTAGGTCCATAAATGTTGCTGGTGCGTTAGTCAATCCAAATGGTATAACCGCAAACTCATAATGTCCGTATCGAGTTTGGAAAGTCATCTTAGGAATGTCTTCTTTCTTGATCCACAGTTGATCACATCCAGACCGTAGATCAATCTTTGAAAATATAGATGCTCACTGCAACTGATCAAATAAGTCGTCAATTCTAAGCAACGGATACTTATTCTTAACCGTTGCTTAATTCAATTGTCTATAGTCGATGCATAGGCGTAATGATCCATCTTTCTTCTTCACAAACAGCACTGGCACACCCCACGGTGATGTACTTGGTCGTATAAACCCCCTATCAAGTAATTCTTGTAACTGCACCTTTAATTCATTCAGTTCCGTTAAGGCCATTCTATAAGGGGCTTTTGATATAGGCTATGTTCCTGGGGCTAATTCAATAACAAATTCAACCTCTTGTTCCAAGGGTAATCCTAGCAATTCCTCAGGAAATATGTTAGGAAATTCTTGGACTACTCGAATTTCCTCAAGCTCAGCTTCCTTTTTAATTTGATCATTGACTACTACTAAATATCCTTGACAGCCCTTGCTAAGCAGTTGGTGTGCTTCAAATGTTGAGATGAGAGGCACAGAGGGGTCCATCCCACTTCCGAAAAATTCGAAGCTAGTGTGATCGGGTGGATCAAACTGGATTGTTTTTCTATAACAATCCACATTGGCTTATTGTCTGCTGAGCCAATCCATTCTTATGATGATATCAAAATCATACATAATTAATACAACCAAATCTATCACCTGATCCGTCCCACCTATAGATATTTGCAATCTCTACACATTAATGTTAATAACACCTTATTCTTTAAAGGTATAGAGACACTAAGGGGCGCTACAAGCAACTCAGATTTCAGTCCATACAATTGCACAAAATTGGCAAATATAAATGAGTGGGTATCACCAGTATCAAATAGGGCTTAAGCCTTTTTGTCACACAAGGAGAGCGTACCTGAAATAACAGTCTTGAAAGTCTCAGCTTCCTCCTGGGTGACTGCATAAACTCTTACTTGATTTGGCGGCCTCTGTAAATTCCTTTGCTGTGGTGCTCCTTCCTGAGTTACTTTCTACGGTTACTGTTGTCGCGCCACGCTCTCGCGTGCTTGAATGGAGGTATTTTTCTACACGGGTCTCTCCCAGATCATACCTCACGTGACAGCGAGGTTTATTTGATCTAAACTTGAACTTGGAGTCGCCACTAGTCATTTACGGTAGGTTGACTAGAAACATAATCGAGGTACGGGAGAGGTACCACGATCCTACGAACCAGAGATTCTAGGGACTTGGTTACGTTAACGATTCCAAATTGAGACCATTAACGCCCTTTCGGTACCTAAGAACGATATGGCATGTCTAACGTGTCACACGGATTCCTAAGGTCAATTCACTAATCTAATCATGAACACACAATTAAGCACCCAAGAATTAAATGTGCAATCAATGGCAAATCAATCATAGCAACCCTAATTTGGCCACTAAAAATGAAAATCAAGCAAAACACCCAAACCTTAATGAAGCCCTAGAGGCTTACTCATTTAAAGGTGCATTTTTGGATTTAGGGTTTTTTAGGGGTTTTAACCCTTAAATTTGGAATTTTCCAAAAAATGCCACTTAGCCATTTCCGAAAATTCAAACTTCACTTCTTATGACTGGCCACGATGATTTTGGACCTTTCTGTGAATTTTCAAATTTTTTGAATTTTTGAAATTTTTTTTTTCGGAAAAATTTTTTAAACCGAGAATTGATTTTTTTAATGGTTTTCTGAAAATTTTCATGAATTTTCCAATTTTTCCAATTTTCTATTTTTTGATTTTCTAATTTTTGAATTTTTATTTTCTGAATTTTTATGAATTTTATGAATTTTTTGGATTTTTATGAATTTTCTGCTTTTTTATGAATTTTCTGCAAATTTTTTAATTTTCTAAAAAAATTTCTAATTTTTTTTATGATTTTTGTGATTTTTTTTATAGAATTTTCTGATTTTTTATTTTTTTTATTATTATTTTTGGAATTTTCAATTCCCGCGGGCGAATTGCACCGGACTGGACCAGTTCAAATCAGTTCGGCCGAGACCGAACCGGCCGGCACCGGCGCCGGTCTTCTTCTCCGGCGGGTGCGGCATGCCAAAACGGCACCGTTTTAGCCCAAATTCATTAAAGCATTTTTACAAACAGTTGGTGTGCGTTGTTCCGCATTTAACGTTCTCTAGACCGCCGATTCGGGCTCACCGCCGGCGACCTTCCGGCAACTATTTCGCTGTTCCACTTGCACCATCCTCAAGTCCACATGTTCTATTATCAATCTAGCCTAATTACAAGCCCTAACTTGTAAACTGTTCAAGCATGGTTTCCAGAATACAAATCCTAAAACTAGCCGTCCTAGCCGTCTAAATCGGTTCTAACAACTATCAAAATATCAAACAAAGTCAGGGAAACTAACTTGAATGGCCCTATGGCCATGGCAATGCTCCGACGAGACTTCGAGTTTTCCGGCGAAGGGGTTTAATGCACGGCCGAGGTGGTTTATGCATATTTTCCAATCAAATAAAGTAAAACCTGGTTAGCACACATTTTAGGCATCTAATATAGTAAAATCATAGAAAAACATGCACAAACAAACAAAAACAATATTCTAGAATTTCTAAAAAAATGACCGCGAGTGATATTTACCTTCTTCGTCCGATGATTAAACGAAATTGTTGAGATGATCCGTGCCTGCAGTGTTGTTCCTCGACACTTGATCTTTCCTCTGGTGACCGCGGCTTCGCCGTAACAGGTCTGGATGCGCCGAAACACGCTCGGTTTCAGGCCTTCACGGTCAGACTTTCCCGGCTGGTACGGCGAGGGAGGTCATAGCCAACTCACGATTCGCCGACGCCCCGCCGTTTAGGGCGGCGCCGAACACTCGTGGGGGGACCTCTGACTCTTCTTCTCTGGTTTTCTCTCTTCGGTTTCGCTCTCTTCTCTCTTTTCTCTCTCTTGGGAATTTTCTCGAACACCCTCTATTCTTCTCCCGTCAGTTTTTCTCCTTTTTTGTTGATTGATTTCTCGCTCAAATTCAGTTGGAACCGACCTCCGATCGGTTGGGGTCGTTAACCAGTGCCAGCTGGACATTTTCCAGCTAGCAAAACCAATTAAAATGTGCTAGTTTGATCGAGAATGATCGGTGAAGTCGCGGGCACGAGCCAGTTTTCCTGGGTTTTTTTGTGCATTGGGCAAGTCGGGTAGGGAAGACAAACTACTCGGGTCGGGTCGGGTTGACCCGACCGACCCGGGTAGGTCTAAATTCTTCAATTCAACCCAATTTTGACCCAATTTTTCAAATTTAACCCCAAAATTGAATTTCCCATCACATTTTGAACCTAAGCATATGTTTTTCCCCAATTTTTAATATAATCATGTCCAAAATTTTCCAAATTTCATATCCGGGTTATTCGGATTTTTCTCAATTCGACGTCCTAATGACCTGATTAGGCAAAACCGATGCCAAAATTGAATTACCTAGGTCTGATTAACCCTAGAAATGATAGTCTCATATTTCGACAATTTCATATTGGGCACGATTCTCAATTTGGGTTCAAAATTCTTAATTTTCAATCAAATTGTGGGGATTTTTTATTTTTATGTCAAATTGTGCAATTGGACCGACCATTGTGCAATTCAAGGTCCCAGAATCAATTGTTGTGAAGACACTATGATTTAAAAATGACTAGAAAAAATTTAATTTCATTTTTGGTTCAATTTGGGTTTAATTTTGCCCAATTTTGGAAAAAAACATATACCCAATTGAGATTTTTCAAAATTGACAATGTATTTATGAAATTGGATTTAAAATAAGACTAATGACTATTTTTATGGAATTTTATGATTCCATTTGCTATTTTTGTTGATTTTCTCGCCTATTTTGATTAAAAGAAATTAAGAAAAAAATGCTAAAAAATGCTAAAAAATTATTTTTTGGTTGAGAAATAGGTTTCTAGGCTTGGCCAAGATCCCTAGACCTAATTTTGAAAATTTTGAAAATATGACAAAACTGAGCTAAAAATTAGATGTCAACAGCTGCCCCTCTTTGAGATTGAGCTCGTTAGAGATTGATCTCAAAGACAAGGTGACACCTGAATTTTTAGTTGACTCACTAAACAAAATAAAATGAAAATTTCACAACAACTGATTAGGGTCTTTGCTTTTGAAATTTGTGATCTAATCCAAAGGTTCTCTTTTTGGAACACATTTTGAAAGATTCTTAATTATTGAGAGAGAGAAACTTACCTGTTTGTGAGAGTTTATTTGTTGCTCATCCAAGGCCATGAATTGATAGTGAGTGATGATTATTCTGATTTCGCGGTTTAAGGATGAACTCACGAACCATGAACGCCCGTGGCTCTTTGCCTTAAGACTTGAATTTGCCTAACGTCTCCTCGTCAAATAGGATTTTGGAATTTGCCTAGTGGTTCCTCGCCAGTATGACTTTAGATTTGCCTAGGGGTTCCTCACCTATAGGACTTTGAAATTTGCCTAGTGGCTCTTCGCCAACTAGGACTTGAAATTTGCCTAGTGGCTCTTCACCTATAGGACTTGAATTTGCTTAAGGGCTTCTCGCCTGTAGCACTTTA
Organism: Syzygium oleosum; assembly: GCF_021117445.2. NCBI lineage: Eukaryota > Viridiplantae > Streptophyta > Magnoliopsida > Myrtales > Myrtaceae > Syzygium > Syzygium oleosum. The sequence continues at coordinate 405,548 of NW_026607494.1, forward strand.
ATTTGCCTAGTAGTTCCTCACCAGTAGGACTTCGAAAGATTTGCATAGTGGTTCCTCACCAGTAGGACTTGAAAGTTTTGCCTAGTGGTTCCTAACCAGTAGGACTTTGAAATTTTGCCTAGTGGTTCCTCACCAGTAAGTCTTCGAAAGATTTGCCTAGTGGTTCCTCACCAAATAGGACTTTGAAATTTTGCCTAGTGGTTCCTCACCAGTAGGACTTCGAAAGATTTGCCTAGTGGTTCCTCACCAAATAGGACTTTGGAATTTGCTTAGTGACTTCTCGTCAAATAGGACTTGAAATTGCCTAGTGGCTCCTCGCCAAATAGGACTTTGAAATAGTTTTATGAAGCTACGGTTTGCGATCACTTACAAATGGTCAATTCTCCGAGGCTACAAATCCGCAATTACTCAGAAGAACTATAACGAGGCCATGCTTTAGGCTCAAAAAGTCATCCAAAGCTACAAGTTGCGAACACTCGGAGGGTGATGGCTTCGAAGCTACAAACCTACGAACACTTGGCAAGACCATAAAAATCACCATGAAGAGGCCATTCTATGGGCCAAAAAAAGTTATCCAAGGCTACAGGTTGCAAACACTCGGAGGGTGATAGCTCCGAAGCTACAGACCTGCGATCACTTGAGAAAACTGTAAAGATCACCATATTCAAAGCTGCAAAATCACGATCACTCATGAGAATCATCACTCAGAGACTACGAAGTGCAATTTGCTTTGGAATATCTGTTAAAAATGTGATTTTAAGGATAATTTCACGAAACTTTTGTATGGTTTTTTAGCTAACCAAAAACTATTTTGAAACGTGGTTTTTTTTTAGATTACCACAAACTTTTTGAAAACTTGGTTTTAAGTTGACCAAAAATTATTTGAAACCTGGTTTTGAAACATGCATTCTTTGTATTAAATGCATTTCAGCCAATCAAATTTCCTTTTCAAGGAATTATTTGAACAAAATGCTTGCAATCTTTCAAGAAATGCTTGAAATGATCGTTTGGAAGACCTTCATTAGAAAGAATTTGTTTCAATCTATGAACTTGGTCTTTTCTTCATTCGATTGAAAGGGGACTAATCTGATATCCCTCAATTTTATCTCTCTTAACCAATCCTTAGGTGTTCAGAGATATTCACAATGTATACAATCTGATTGATCCGATAAGGTCTTTCAAAAGGTTGTAATGTTGGCTTGGTCAATGGTTATTCAAAGGATAGGCATTCTGAGGCCAAGAAAAGGGATTTCATCATATCTGACTTCGGGTCTACAAGTTAAGAACCTCGAGGATAAGATAAGATATTATTGCATACACTTCTTTAAGTGATGGCTTCTGTCATGAAATCATATTTTCACTCTCAACATCCCAATATGAAGAGTCTTCGGGGAGAGGTTGTAATATTGGTATTGGGTAGGCTCAAAAGGCTCAATTGTTTTTGAATTCGGGATTTTTGTGAAACTGGTGATCTTCTTGGCATCACCGCTCTTTTTCTTTGTCCACTGGGGATCTTTTTTGAACATAAGAGTCCCCTAAACTTTCATCAAGATCTTTTCAATCATTGATTTGTTGTGACTTTCGATTTTTCATAACTTTTGCTTTGCTTTTGACTTGACTTTTGTCATTCTTTCTTTTGAATGTTTTTTTTTCCTTTCTTTTGCTCATTTTTCTGGGCATTGGCTTTGTTTTTACCAGGCACACTGCTTTTTCATGCCCCAGACTCCTTTATCCTTGATCTTTTTGCATTCTAAGGACTCTGTGTTCTGCCCTTTTGCTTTATATTTATTAAAGTGGATCATATGCTCATGCTCCAGTGCGAAGAGATGATTACCCCAAGAGTGCGAAGAGATGATTACCAACTTGGGGTTCTGAAATGAATATTCAGGCTCAATTGGGCTTTGTCAAAGATAAAGTGTTTGGGTATAGGAAATGAAGTGCTCTTCTTACTCTTGGGATGTTTTGAGCTTCCATATGACTTTATGTGAAGTTATCTCAGAAAGATTGATGCAAGAGTATGCAATAAAATCTTTCTTGATCCTATTCTCCATAGTTGTCAATCCTCAAACCTCCTGATTTGCCCCAATGTGGGGTGGTCCTTAATATGGTTGTTTTGGGGAAACTTCTCCACTATTTTGGCTCAAATTTGGTTTGCAAGGGATAAGTATGTGTTTGGGATAGTGAAATGATTGCCTTTCATCATTTCAATCCATGTAATCATTGCGAATATCCCATATTTCCTTTCAGATGAGTTTTTCTCACTCACTTCAACACTTTGACTTTGAGTGTATAGGGGACGTGTTTGGATATGGCTTACCTTTCATCATTTGAAGGTCTTTCCATTTTGATTTGATCCAAACTTTTTCTATGAAATTTTTCAAAGCCTTTTGTCAAATTATCCCTTTTTGGAAATTTTGATGCTTATTGCAATTTCAAAGGAAGCGTGTTTCAAAATCTTTGATTGAAACATTTCTGAAATATTTCGTTTGCAAAACACTTTGTTTTATTTTTGCTCAGCCTTAGTGTCATTCCGCTTGGGGAAGAAAAAGGTTTGATTTTTCTCTTAGAAAGGCGACCTCACATGCCCTCACGATTTAGGGATACCTATCTGATCAATTCATCAAGATCCTTTTTGTTTGCATGCCTTTGCTTTGGTTATACTGGGTATTCTCCTATTGTTGCTCCCTTTCTTTGTCTCTCTGGGCATGATAAAAAGGAAAGCACATTAGAGGATATCAATGGAAAATAGAATTGGGAGATGATACTTCCTCTACCATTTGATAACTCCATTGGGAATTCTGAAATTGTCAACCGGTTCAGATTCAAACTTGCTCTCTTCTGCAAAATAGATAAACATGTTCATGAAATGTATGGCATGCAAGATATGCATGATATGCACATGTTCTAAAATGACCCGAATCTTTTCTTGAATGTTCGCCTTCATTTCATGGGTAGAAAATCTTGATAGCATCTGCATTTACAGGATAGGCCAGTTCTGTTCCTGTCATATCTACAAGAATCAATGTTCCTCCCGGAAGAACCTTCTTGACAATGTATGAACCCTCATAATTCGGAGTGAATTTGCCCCAAGGATCTGAGTTATTGGGAATAACTTTCTTTACTACTAGATCATCCACTTCAAAACGTCTTGGTTTCATCTTTCTGTTGAAAGATTTAGCAACTCTTTTCTGGTAAGCTTGTCCATGACATATAGCCCTTAATCTTCTCTCATCAATCATGTTGAGCTGTTCACATCTTTGTTGGTTCCATTCAGCTTCTAAGAGTTTTAATTGGGATAATATCCTTAATGAAGGAATTTCTACCTCGACGGGTAATACTGCTTCCATCCCATATACTAAGGAAAATGGAGTTGCCCCAGTTGATGTTCGAATTGAAGTTCGGTATGCCATCAGAGCATATGGCAATCTTTCGTGCCAATCACGATAATTTTCGGCTGTCTTGGCTAGTATCTTCTTGATATTCTTGTTCGCTGCTTCCACTGCTCCGTTCATTTGTGATCGGTATGGAGATGAATTCAAGTGTCGAATGTGGAAGTGTTCAAGCAGATCATTTACGATTTTGTTATTCAAATTTGAACCATTGTCGGTAATGATTGCTTCTGAAACTCCATACCTAGCGATGATGTCTCGCTTAACGAATTTTGCCACATTCTTGGCGGTGACATTTGTATATGAATTCGCTTCAATCCACTTGGTGAAGTAGTCAATTGTCACCAAGATAAAGCGATGTCCATTTGAAGCCTTGGGGTTAATTGGACCAATCATGTCAATTCCCCACATTGAAAATGGCCATGGTTCTGACATTTGATGCAGCTCATTCGGCGGTGTATTGATTCTGTCTCCATAAACTTGACATTGGTGACAACACCTCACATGTTGAATGCAATATGTTTCCATTGTCATCCAATAATATCACAATCTCATGATTTTGCGGGCTAGAAGATGGCCGTTTATGTGCGGACCACATTCGCCTTCATGGATTTCTATCATGATTTGTTCAGTTTCTTTGCTATCAACGCATCTTAACAGGATCGAATCGAATGATTTCTTATAAAGAACTTGTCCGCTGAGAAAGAACTTGTTGGCTATCTTTCTGATAAATTTTCTGTCGCCTGACTGGCTTTCTTCAGAAAATTCTCCTACTTGTAAGTACTTCTTGATATCATGAAACCATGGTTCATTGTCAAATTCCGTTTGAACTTCCATGCAGTGTGCTGGTTGTTCGAGAATATTGATTCTCAATGGTTTTATATCCATACCATCTTAAGCTTGGAGTAAGGATGATAAGGTTGTAAGAGCATCTGCAAAATGATTCTGAGCTCTTGCAAATATAGTCAAATGTTATTTCTTCGAATTCTTCCATCATTCCTTCTAAGTATTTGTGATAGGGAATTAGCTTTGCATCACGAATTTGCCATTCTCCAGTTGTTTGCAATATAATGAGCATAGAATCTCCATACACTTGAAGTCTCCTTATCTTCATCGAGAGGGTCAATTGCAAGCCAAGGATACATGCTTCATATTCAGCGATGTTGTTAGTGCATGGGAATACCAGTTTTGCAGATACTGGGTAATGTTGGCCTTCTGGGGAGATTAGCACCGCCTCAGTTCCCGATCCAGATAAATTGGTTGCACCATCAAAATACATGGTCCATTTGTTATCGACCAATGTTAATATGTGATCATCAAATCTTTCTTCTTCAGGGTCAATAGTATTCTGGGAATTTTCTGCTAGCATGTCTGCTATCGCTCGTCCCTTAACTGATTTCTGTGGTGAACTTCTGATATCAAATTCCGATAACAGGACTTGCCATTTTGCCAATTTCCTGACCAAGGAGGATTTCTCAAGTAAGAACTTGATTGGGTCATTCTCTGTCACCAATAAAATTTGATGATGAAGGGTGTACTGTCTTAATCTGTGTAATACCCAAATTAATGCAACGCATGTCTTCTCAACTGCTGGGTAATTCACTTCTGATATTGTGAATTTCTTGCTCAAGTAATAAATGGCTTGTTCTTTACCATCATTTGGCTTTCTTTGTACAAGCACCGCTCCTAACGACTCATAGTGAATCGTCAAATATAAGATCAGTGGGACTCCAGGAATTGGTGGTACCAACACTGGTGGGCATACCAGATACTTTTTGATCTTGTCAAAGGCTTGTTGACATTCTGCATCCCATTTTACTTTGGCGTTTTTCTTCAACAATTTGAAGAATGGTTTAGCAGTCTCAGAAAGCTGATAGATGAAACGGGCAATGTAGTTCAATCGTCCCAACAAGCTTCTCACTTTTTTTACTGTAGAAAGAGTCTTTAAGTCATATATTGCCTTGATCTTGGAAGGATCAATTTCGATTCCTCTGTTACTGACCACAAATCCTAGCAGTTTGCCAGATTTTGCCCCAAATACACACTTATTGGGGTTCAGCCGCAACTTGTACTTTCTAAGTCTTTCGAACAATTTGTGAAGCACCTCAACATGATCTTCTCCTTATTTGGATTTTGCAATCATGTCATTCACATATACTTCGATTTCTTTATGCATCATGTCATGGAACAGAGTTACCATTGCCCTTTGATATGTGGCACCAGCATTTTTCAGACCAAAAGGTATCACCTTATAACAAAATGTGCCCCATGGTGTTATGAAGGATGTTTTCGCCTTATCCTCTTTCCTCATGAGGATTTGATTATATCCTGAGAAATCATCCATGAATGAAAATGTTTCGAACCCAGCAGTGCTATCCACTAATACGTCAATATGTGGAAGCGGGAAATCATCTTTAGGGCTTGCTTTTTTAGGTCACGATAATCAACACATACTCGTACTCGACCATCTTTCTTCATTACGGGTACTATGTTGGCAACCCATTCTGGATATGGCACAACTTCGATGAAATCAACTTTGAGTAATTTCATCACCTCTTCTTCTATTTTCTTTGCCAATTCCGGCTTTGTTCGCCTCAATTGTTGCTTCTTTGGTGGAATATTTGGATCAATTGGCAAATCATGTTCAACTATGCTTGGATCAAGGCCTGGCATGTCAGCATAAGACCACGCGAATATATCTTGATATTCCTTGAGCAAATCTGTTATTCTTTCTGCTTCTGCTGAGGGAAGACTTTCCCCAATTTTAACCTCTTTGGGATTCTCTTTATTACCCAGATTAACAGTAATCGTTTTTTCTAATGTGAGTGGCTTTGATTCTTCATGACGGATCCATTCTCTTCTGATCTATTCCTCATCTTCGCAAGTGATCTCCTCAGAGAGATTTGGGTCACATATGAACCTATTATGGATGCGTGAATGCTTATGCCTGACATGTAACAAACATGATTAGTAATTGCATATGAAATGAATTGATGCGTGAGGTTTAATGAAAAACCATTTTGAAAAATTATTTTGAAATCTGTTTTGAAGAGATCAAGAGAATAGAGCTAATCCTCATATCCTTGGACATCCTTGCTCTTAAAACCGTTTTCACAATTAGGAGTCATATGGAAACCCAAAGCCTCAAGCCTCACGTGTGAAAGCAATATTCATCATTGGTTTGGTTTTGTTTTCATATGTCCTTAACAAAACATTGAACACTTTTATTGAATTACAAAACGTGATTACAACTGTATTAACAAGAATGACAATTGCAACTAAGTCGAAATTGCAAACAACATCAATATGAAATAGACAAATTGTAAAAGCAACAATAAGGATAGGGTTCAAAAGAATCTTCCTACTCCAGTGCGTAGGTGTCTTCATCTTCAGTTATAACGACGCTAATAACGTCCTCTTCAAATAAACCCAACAAGATAGACTCTACTTCTACATGTAAATTTTCTTCTGAAAGCAGTTTGGGAGGCCCAGGAAAGTTTTCTCTGATATGAATATGATGATAGGGTAACTCTCTAGCCTTACCCTTCCACGTTGATGGGTTAATGGTTCGATCACCTCGGCTTCCACGGCCTTCACGATTCTTTTGACCTTGGCCTCGGCCTCCATGGTCATTACTAGTGACTTCATACCCCACTCCATACTTTTTCTTTGTGCCAAATGGGATAATGGATTCTTTAATTCCTTGCGCTTTTGTCCCAAGTCCATCATCAAAGTTGAATCCATATTGGCATAATACTTTTCCAGACATAATAGACGATGCCGAAAGTTCCGGAGACTTCATGACACTACCAGCGGGAATTTGTATCATAGAAATCATCTCAAATGAATGATAGCTGAGCTCTTCTTTTATCTCAGGCTCGACATAAGGTATGGCCCTTTCCTTGTAAGTGGTGAAGTCCGTCTCCTCGTGCACGGTAATCATTTTACCGTTAATAACGAATCTAACTTTTTTATGAAGACTAGAAGGAATGGCGCCAGCCATATGATCCAAGGCCTCCCTAGCAGTAGGTTGAAAGTCCTTGGAATGTCTACCATTTGAAAATCGATCAGGAAAGGCACAGGGCCTATATTTACTTCCAGCTCGATGTCACCGATAACATCTTTTTTCATCCCATCGAACGAACGTACAATCACCTTTGAAGGCTTAACGAACTCTTTATTAATTCCTAGACGATGCAGCATGCTTAATGGACACAAATTAAGCGCGGAGCCATTATCAATCAGCACGCGGGATACTTCCTTGCCCCGGCATTCAACCGCAATATATAAGGCCTTGTTATGTGAACGACCATCCATTGGAAAATCTTCGTCAGAAAAAGCTATCTGATCTTTCAAGATAATAGCCCCAACGAAATCTTCTAGTTGCACCTCGTTGATCGTTTCGGGAACATGTACTTCATTAAGAAGCTTCATAAGCACCATTTTGTGGTTTTCTGAGGTTTTGAAAAGATCCAAGAATGAAATTTGTGCGGCATCTTCCTCAATTGCTCAATTACCTCATATTCGCTTGTCCTCATGACCGACAACAACCGCTTGACATCTTCTTCAGTTACTCCTTTCTTTTCGTGCTCACCTTCTTTTGGGACATAACATCTTCCCGATCTGGTTATTGCATCAACTTCTTTAGGCGTGTAGTCCCATGGTACACATCTGGTATCAAATTTCTCCTTTGGAGGTAAAGTGATGATCACAGGCTGAACCTCTTTCTCTTCGATCTTTAGTTGACCAATTGGGAACTCAATGGTAATTGGTTCAACATGATCATTCCCTTCCTCAAGCGTATCCACTTCATCAAGATTAATCAATAGTGGTGTAATCATGGACACCATGCTTTTGTCAGCTTCAATAGTAGTCATTCCACCCCAACCGTCAGGCACGATATTTTCATCTTTGGATGCCCATGAAGGTGGTGTGTATTTGACACGATAGTTATACCGGCCACTGTCTTGTCCCACATAATCCACAATTTTGCCTTGTTTTCGTGCTTTGCGAACAAATCGTCTGTCTCCTTGGCGAGCCTTTTTCTTCATTTTCTCGTCTTGATCTTCTTTCTCTTCAAGACTTAATTTGTTGATTGGGATTTCATCTATGCCTCCCCATCCATCAGGCACAATAGTTTCGTTTTTAAAAGCCCAGGGTGGAGGTGTGTACTTAACACGAAAGTTGTATTTTCCACTATCTTGACCAAGGAAGTCTACAGTGTCACCTTGCTCAAGTGATGTTTGGGTAAATCGTCTTTCATCCCGCCGAACCCTTTCTTTTTGCTCTTCAAATTGATCCACTTCATCACCGGATGGAGTCTCATTTTGTCTGCTGAGCTCATCGTCCATGCCATCCCAACCATCGGGCACAATCACTTCACTTTTAAAAGCCCACGGTGGTAGAGTATACTTTACTTGGAAGTTGTATTTGCCAGAATCTTCTCCCAAGTTGTCTATAATTTCCCCTTTTAAGAATGCTTCACGACGAAAGCGAGCATCTCCTTGTCGAGCAGTCTTTAATTTAGCCTCACATTCATCTTCATCATCAGGCCTTATTATTTCTCCTTCTGTAAGGACCATATTTACCACATTGTGCTCAGGAAAAGGGTTCTGATGCACATTTGGCTTAGGCTCTTGAAAACTTAATATTTTCTTGTCTATGAGTTGCTGAACTTTGTATTTCAAGACTATACCATTGTCCACATCGTGTCCTCTTTCTCCCATGTGATATGTGCAAGTCTTTGACTCATCGTACCAGGGGAACCTTGCAGGATTATCTCTTGGCACTTCTTTGGCCACCAAATGCCTTTCCAACAGCATCGGTAGTAATTTCGATAGGGGCCGTGACAACGGAGTGAATTGCCTTACGATTCTTTTCTTCGGCTCAAACTATTTTGGATTTCTCCAAGGGACGTTAGACTGTTTTGGGAATGAAGCCTGATTAACATTGGGGCTAGATACCATAGCCACGTCACGTACAGGTTCTTTATCCTTTCTTTCAGGATACGGTCTCCGTGCTGTCACTTCTTGAGATTTCTTTTCCTTCAATGTCCATTCGATTCTTTCACCAACCTTCACCAACATGGTGAATGTTTGGCAGCCTGATATATGCAGCTTGTCGTAATACTCAGTTGGTAACGACTTCAAGAAGAGTTCAATAAGCTCATCCTCACTTATAGCCAGTTTAACTTGTGAGGCTACAGCTTTCCACCTTTGAGCGTAGGCTCTGAATCCTTCGCTTCTTCATTTCTCGGTTCTGACTAAGTCCTCCCGGGTTGGAAGTACTTCGACATTGAATTTGTATTGGCGAAGGAATTCTCCCGCTAAATGATCCCATTCGGTAAAATCTTCTATGTCGAGAGCGGTATACCATGCCAGGGCTGCTCCCTTCAAACTATCTTGAAATGTGCTGATAAGAAGTGGCATATTGTCTGAATATCTTGCCATCTTGCGGAGGTAATATTTCAAATGGCTTTTAGGACAGCCAGTTCCATCATATTTATTCACAAACTCCGGTTCTTTGTAGTTTTCTAGAACCACCACCTTTGCGTAAGGCGAGAATTTATCGAACCTTTGAAGCTCATATCCTTGTCTTGCAAGGCATTCTTCAATTTTGGCCAATCGTTTGGCCTCCTCTTCATCCTTTGTTTTGGATGCTTTCTTGGTTTGATCATCTTCTATTGGCCTCCTCTTCATCCTTTGTTTTGGATGCTTTCTTGGTTTGATCATCTTCTTCCAAATTCACTACCTCAGGCATAGTCTTTGGAGGATTTTCTTGAATCGGTTCTTTGTTTCTGACTGAGTCTTCAACTGGTGTTTCAATAGTATTGGAAGTTCCTACATTTGGAGTAGTAGGATAAGACCCTCGAGATGCGAGAATAAAGGCCTTCATTTCCGCCATCATGGTAGCCATTTGCGTCATCTGGTTCTCCACTTCAACTAGTCGAGTGCGAGTTTCTTTCTCGGCCATTTTAATTTGTAAACGGGTTTGGGTCTTTTGCCTTCCGTTGCTAGAAAACCTGCTTCATGAAAACCATCGGGATATTAGAATTGGTGAAATGAATATGAAAATCCACATTCTTTTAATTGTATGGTTTCTTGTGATTAACAAGGATAAAAACTTTTACACAAGCCTTAGCCTTGCATAAAAACTTCTCATCAATGCTTTTCTCAAGAAATCATACCATTCAAAGAATTGTAATCCATGGTGATCCTTCTTTTTAATCATGTCTTTGAATTTATCCAAAAGGATTTTGAAAAATGAGTATTTCATATAAAATCCAAGATTGATTTACAAAATGATTTTAGACTCGAATGGGAATTCTAAATCATCCAAGTCTAGGCTTCTTGCTAACTAAGGTAGCTTCCGCCCCGTGGTAATCCTTCTATTCTTTGATTTGATATTCCCATTCTTCGACATCGATCACGACTTCTTCGGGGATGTAAGGCTCAACTCCAGGCACGTGTGGGATAATGTATTCTGGGACATACTCTTCCTCGGGATCCGTTATAATGATCAATGGAACGAATGGCTCCACATCAATTGGTCGTTTACTTTCCATCCACTTAATGTATTCCTTGGATGCCATATCAATCTCCATGTCTCCTTCCAAGTCCTTAGGCCATTCCACTACTTGTGAAGGTGAATTATCCAAAGAAAGGATAATTTTGTGAACCTTGTCTTGAAGGTCTTTCTTCTCTTCTTCGGGTATAATTCCACTTGGGATGTCAAAGGCAAACTCCTCAGGATTCCATGCTGGTGGGACTTGTTGAAGCATCCCAAATTGTCTGACAACTCTCAAGAGACAATAGGCGGCTCCCCCATTCAGCCCGAGTAATGGTACCGCATTCCCTTCTTGGCTTGTAATCCTTGCCTTGCTAATCTTTGGCCAATTGATCCGCCATTGGATTTGATTAGGAGTTAAGGCTCTAATGAAATTGGCCCAATCTAAGAAAGATTGTTTGGGTAATTTGTTTTGGATACGAATGTATCGCTCAATTGGATTTATCGCCGAACAAATTTCGCAAATGTTCATTAAACGACACCAAGGTCGAATGTGTAAGATGAACCATAAAGACAAAAGACCGGTAGAAGCTTGAAAGATACCCTTCCCATGATTTTGGTATGTGTTTAAGGAGATGACAGTTTGGGCAAGAAGCATATTAGAAAAATCCCATTTAAGACATGCTTGTCTTGCAATCACAGCCACTAAAGGGTCTAATCCCGTTCTAGACACGGGGAATAGAACAAAGCCGAGGAAAGCTAGAATGAATACCCGGGCTGAAGTGTTTCCCATTTCCCTAGGAAGTTTGGAAAAGTTGGCTATTATAAAGGATAATGGAAATCTACCCGTGTTTGATTTGATTAACTTTTTGATTTTGGAAGTTTTGAGGTTAAGGAATTCTGCAAGAAAGCTTATGGGATTAAGTCCAACAGGTGGCTCTACGACCCTAGGCTTGGAATCAATTCCAATGGCGGCTTGATATTCTTTCAAAGTCGGTGTCAATTCATACTTTCTAAATTGGAAAGTGGCGGTGGAAACTTCCTAAAAATGCACCAATGCTTGGATCAAACTGACTTGATGTTCCATATGGATCAAGTCTAGAAGGTATCCCAACCTATCTTGGACATAAACTTGGTTATCTTTTGTCATGTCCTTCCACCAAGCCATGAGCTCTTTTTGTGGAATGGGAACCACTTGGATGTCTAGTTTTCCCATCAAGCCTGAAATTGGATTTAAAATAAGACTAATGACTATTTTTATGGAATTTTCTAATTCCATTTGCTATTTTTGTTGATTTTCTCGCCTATTTTGACTAAAAGAAATTAAGAAAAAAATGCAGAAAAATGCTAAAAAATTATTTTTTGGTTTAGAAATAGGTTTCTAGGCTTGGCCAAGATCCCTAGACTTAATTTTGAAATTTTTGAAAATATGACAAAAATGAGCTAAAAATTAGGTGTCAACAGCTGTCCCCCTTGAGGATAATTCCTGACATATGACCATATTGTCCACATCTAAAACATTGCTTTTGTGATTGACACAGTGCATTTCCATGTTGCCTCCCACACAAATGGCAATTACCCATTGAAACTGGTCTCTGTCCCCTTGACTAGTCATTCCATGACCTTCCAGGGTTTCCATTGTGGCGTCTCTTGTTAGGATCAAAAGGCATTTGTTCAAACTGGACAGGTCTCTTGCCAAACCTAGCATTGTCCCGTGTAGTTTGGTGACCTGATCATCCTTGTGCCTCGTTCTCTATTCGTCATTTCATTAACTCTTACTCAATAAATTGAGCTCGCCTATAAAGTACACAATAATCCTTTATGTCTAACGGCACCAATTGCCTCCTTATTTCCACCTTCAAGCCATTTAAGAATCTCTTGGCCTTATCCTCACTATTCTCAACCATACGAGGCACAAACCTAGAAAATTCAGAAAATTTTGCTTCGTACTAATCCACCGTCAAATTATTCTGGCACAGTTGCATGAATTCCGCTATTTTCTGATCTTTTGTGTAACCAGAGAAATATTTCTCATAAAATACCTCTACAAAGGTTCCCCATACTACTATCGTACCTGTTGGAAACACCATTTCCTTGGACGCCTTCCACCAATGTTCAGCATTCCCTTCCAGTTGGTACTCAGCTAAGATCATCTTATTAGCATCATTGCGGTTCAACAGATTAAATATTTTCTCCAAACTTCTCATCCACCTTTCTGCCTCACTGGGATCTCTTAATCCCGTAAACTTAATTCGTTTCAATTTCAGAAATTGCTCAATGAGTCCTTGTACGTGGCGGTCACCATTTCCTGCAGCCGCTTGTTGTTGGGCTTGTTGTTCAAATAATGCCCCCACATTAGCCAAAGTCTTGAGAATTCCATCCACTCGATGATCCCTTCCATGTGCAGAACCAGAAGATGATCCACTATTCCTTCTCATCTTGTCTTACAAGTTTTCTACACATTGATCACCAACTACTTCAGATGATCAATTGTCACAGTATCTCGTACGTAATAGATGTTACTAACATAATATGAGTAACCATGGTTACTTGTATCTTCCTAGCACAGAACTAACAAACACATGCATCGGGTGTCTTACATCACACGCATCCTAACCTTTCAGTCGCTAGCGCACCTTATCACTCCAGAGTAAACTTAGGCTCTGATATCATCTCTAGGGCTGTGACATCCCAAGCCCACCCTTTTCAAGAGGAATCTTCTAGTTCTCAATAGTCATAAGATTTTTCGCAGTCGGAAGATGCTTCTTTCTAAGGTCAACATTTATAACATGAATATGATATAGAAAACATAGAAATGCAAGGACAAGCAAGTGATGAAATTTACAATTCAACTTATTTAATAACAAGGGTGATACAAGGGGGTGAGTTGCACTCGTGGAGACTATCTACAGGAGCTACTCCAACCCAAACTATCCACATGGACCCACCGACCACATCAAAATCAAAAGCTATCACCCAAACACATGACTCTATCCCAAAAAGTGTCAGTCGTGTCTTTCCAAAAATGGTCCTTCCCACTCGTCGATACTAGCCTCACACGACCTCGCTACTAGTAATGTCGTCCGCTCCATACTGCCTCGAGTGTGGGAAAGGTCCCACCAGCCATCCTTCAACACAAACATAGACGACTACAAACTCCAAAAGTATGAGTCCCACTAGGGACCCAATATCTACTGTCAAAATAGAGATACACTTAAAAAAGACTATCACTGGGTAATCAGGGTCCATGAACTCAGACAGATGGCTCTCGAAATCGATGGGTGCTCCAAAACTAATGGAGGTCGATGTGGGAAGTATCGGCATAGCTACATATCTGTAAAAAGTTATCAACAATAAATAGTGAGCGAAAGCTTAGCAAAATAAACTCTATCATGCTATATTAAATAGATAATGTCAAGCATATCAACAGGATCAATCAGATAGATAACTAAACTAATCAATAAGCCAGCCATAGCATGCATAGACTCCCTTTTCTTTCTCTGCTACCAATCACCGGGCATTAAGATCAAAAATCAATGGAACAGGCGATAACACGAGCATACGACGCATGCATTTTACGTCATTAATCAAACTTTAATCTCCACTCCAAGGCACATGTCCGGTGCGCACGCCAGCCACGCAAGGAGGAACATCCCGTCTAGCAGTATTCGGCGCGCCCTCCGGTCTGCCGCAGTATACGCCAGTATTCTCATCAGTCCGCGCAGGCTTCGTAGTCCACTGACCACGGCATCCCGATCATACTCCCAGGGAATCTAGGGCATAGCTCCTCTTAGGCATCGTAGTCCACTGACCACGGCATCCCGCATTCCCTACGGCTCCTCGGGGCACCGTCGTATGTAAATCGATGGCATCGATTCATCTCTTAGTCACACATTCACACGCACAAGCAATCTTTTCATTTATCACATGCATAGTTCACAATAAACTTATAACTTACCGTGCACTCCTCGGACTCCAAACCAATTCATGAGTATCAATTCAACAACTTCTCACCATTTCTAATATACGACTATAGACTCCTTACTATATAATATCTATTATTTCTTAATTTCTAATCTGCGATTCCCAAATTACCTCATACGATCTTGAAAGCTTACAATATTTTCCGAAAACACGAGACCTTCGGCCCAAGACCATGCTGGATGCCTGGTTATTCCACCAATCAAGTGATTGGCTTCTTGGTCGCACTCATCTTCCACTGCCAACGCCGCTGTCTGTGCCGGGGCACTCGGCCCACCTCGCCGACCAAGCTAGAGCATCTAGCCGATCGTTAGGCTCCTCTACGACACCCAATTGAATGTCCATTCTTGCCACGACTTCCTAAGGATCTCCAACCTCGCCAACAAGCTTGGCGAACACACAAATTCATCGGACTCTCCATCACAACCCCGCCTCAGCCGAACATAATCAACAATTTCCCCCATAACATCCTAGCACCAGATTATATAATTTGAGACCTAAACTCGACATGCAAACACTATAATGTTTAGTATAGGGTGAGAGAGTACACTTGCCTTAACGGTGAGTGCGGCGGCGTGGCGCGCGGTTCCTGATATAAGGCGTAGAGAGAGGGAGAGCACGGCGTGGCATTTTCCGGGCTTGCGGTGGCTGCTGCTGTTGCCAATGAGAGGAGACGGGATGGCGGAGGGAGCGGTGACTGGTCGGGCGGCGTTGTGCGGTGGACGGCTGCCACGGATGGATCGAGCGGCTGGTGGAGTTCCAAGCGAAGAGAGAGAGAGAGAGAGAGAGAGAGAGAGAGAGAGAGAGAGAGAGAGAGAGAGAGAGAGCAAGTGAGAGAACCAGCGGGAAGAAAGGAAAAATGAGGGGGGGGGGGGGGGGGAAGAGAGTCAAGGGGTTTTCCCCGTTCCTTGCATGTATGGCCATTGGCCGTATGGGGTGGTGGAGCCACACGGCCCAAGGTGGGCGCCACTTGGCACTTCTCCTCCGCCAAGTGGCGGAGGGGAAGAAGAAAAGAGAAAAAAATGAAAAGCAAGAGGGCGGTGAAGCTAGCAGTAAGAGGGAGGAGAGAAATGGAGGGAAAATGAAAGTGTGGGTGATGCGGCAAAGAGTCGGGCCGCATGGCGAAGGAAACCAAGAAACACGGTATATGATCTCAAAGGTGACAATGATGGCGTTAAAATGACACCTGAACTTCTAAGTTCGAAATTCTCAATTTCTGTCGATGAGCGCTCCAACCTTTTAGGGTCCTCACATTTCTTTGACATATGGAAGTTCAGGATATCACATTATTCACTTTTTGAGGATGAGAAATATAGCCTTGGATTCGATTTACTAGCAATTAGGCTGGTCCTAACAAAAATGAACTGGTACAATAGTCCTTGTGTTTTTTTTTTGTTGACTGAATTAATGAGAAGCTTTCATTTTTATTGTTGGCTCATTTTTGTTTTGCTTAACAAAAAATGAAACAAAAAAAGAGCCCGTTAGACCCTAGAATGTGTGACATGATAGCATTCAAGTTCTAACGGGTAAGTTTCATATTCCAAAAAATGAGGAACCTATACACGCGGATAGGTTCCAAGTTTCAAGCGAAAACTGTAAAGAATATGGAATCGCTCACCCCTACTCTTTATAAGTCGAAATAACGTCACAAGTGATACTTGAATTTTGGCCCAACATACAATATGATTCCTAAATTTTTAATTTATTCCATGCGGTATTTGAATTTTAACCTATTGTGTAATGTGGTCCCTTAGTTTATGGTAAATATCCAATCTAGTCGCTAGCTTATTACATCCATGGTCTGGTCTTTGGATTATCAAGTTGAGGAACTAAATTAAACATCTACAAAAAGTTCGAGGATCGAATTGAACAAATTTAAAATTCAAGAACCATATTATACATTGGGCTAAAATTTAGGAATCATATTAAACAAATTTAAAACTCATGGACTACAGTGCACATTGAGCCAAAATTCGGAGACCATTTACGTCATTTTTCCTAATAAATTTAAGCTTTAAGATTAGACATTCTAACGTGATATCAAAGTCAAATTCCACCATAGTTCATTTCGCGTGTTTGGCTCTTTGTTCGTCAAATTCCACATGCCGTTCCTACCATGGCAAATGAGAGTTCATACGCTCTTTATATATGTATACTCTCTCTTTACTTATGAGCTTATTTAGTGTCAAATAACACTTGACATATTACAAAGATATTAGTCATAGCGAAAATTTATATGCGAAAATTTAAATCCTAGTGTTATTTAACGCAATTCATATTTTAACAAGAAATAACAATATCATGAATGAAAAAGGAAAAAACTAACAATTAGAGTATTTATGTATAGAAAATCTTATGAGAATGACTTTTTATGCTCTTAATTTGAGGATTTTGACTACTTACTCTCTTACTAGCCATTGAATTAAGAGCGAATTACGATTGTCCGTGGCAATTTTACGCCGCCAACATGTGCTCCAAGTACTTCGAAGTGAAAACGAAACCTATATTACGTGAATTAGATCAACTCATGTTAACCCTTCAGAGAACGAGATTTTGTACATATAGTGGAAGGCTGCTGGCAATAGAGTCAAATGAGCATAGGCTCATGAATGATTTGAAAAACATTATCTTAAACATGATCGGCTGTATCGCTTGTAAAATAAATGAACGAAAAAAATTTTCATCGTCCGCAAAAATGTTTAGATATAAATTGCTGCCGATAATGGAATTTGAAGTAATACAAGTGATCATTTTTAAGAAATGTTTTTTCATTTTCTGCTAAACAAACGAAGCCCTAATTTGTACCTGTATTTCCCACAATTACCAAAGAACCGGTGGACACATTGGATTCGATCCGATGAAGTTGATAGGGCAAAAGCAAAATGCAAAGCGCGGGCCTGCAAGAATCCGGCCCATGCGAAGGCATGTTGAACCGGGTTCAACTGAACGATCCCGGTTCAAACCATTACGGTTCGTTCTCTTAGCAGGTCCCGAGCTAAACCGGCCATCTCCATATCATTCGTTTTCCGCTGAGGAGCGTGTTCGCACGAACCCTAACTGACCCACGCGACCTGCGAGAGCGATTGCGATCGATTGACGGAGATTCGAAGCGCCTAGCCATGGAATCGGCAGCTCGCAGAAGCGGAGGCGGCCTCCTCGAAGGCTTCTACCGGGTCATCATGCGCCGGAACTCCGTCTACGTCACCTTCGTCGTCGCCGGAGCTTTTCTCGGAGAACGGGTGAGCTACGATCTCGGTACCGAGATTCCAATCTGAAATGGTCCTTTGCTTTTGGGTTGATCCTCTTTTCGAGTTCTGTTGTCCGTGGGGTTCGTCGAGGCTTTGGAGGATTTAAGCTGGGGAATGAGATCGTTGTGTCTTCCGCTGCTTGGGGTTTTGGATTTGCAGTTTTGATTTTTTTTGTTCCGAGTTTTGAGTTAATTGAACAAAAAGAAAATTTTCGATTGTATCTTGGTATTGCTCAGAGTGTTTCTTCAATTGAGATGTTTTATGGATTTTCAGTGATCTGCGGTGGTTTTCCATTAGAAGGTCGGATCAGCTTGGTCATTGTTATGAAATTACTTTGTTGGGTAATGGGCATTTTGGGTTCAATGAAAAGTAAATGGGGAATTTGGGTACTGTGCGTTCGAGAATGAAATGTGTCTTGGGGCTATTGCATTTTCTTTTCCAGGTTAGTGGTCATGTGTAGTGGACCTTATATGCTAATTATGTCGCCGAAACAATTTGATGCAGGCTGTGGACTACGGAGTTCATAAGCTCTGGGAGTACAACAACGTTGGGGTACGCATCTGTCTCCATATATGCTTTGCTCTTCATATCTCTTTACCCGCATCCAGACAATCAATGATCTGTAAATGCATCTCTAGCTGTGGTAGAAATTCTGTGTGTTTCAATCACGATAATCTGATGAAACTTATATCAAGTTGTGAAAGATCAATGCTGTTGAGATTTTTGCTATTAGAAATGGCTCATATAATCTTTGAATAGTGAGTCATGAATTCTGGGCAGATCTTCAAATGTTCTAAGCGGTATTCTTTTTTTCTTAGTATGCTACCCATTCCCCTTAAGGAACCGGGGCTTGGAGGCAAGGGGACGTTTTTTACTTACCAAGAAAATAAAGAATCAGATAGTTTTTTTACTTTGAACATTATGTGGGTTTCCTGTTATCGAGTGGTCATCATTGTTTTTGTGATTAGAAAAATTCTTGCTTTGGAATACTAGTAAGTGCCTTCTCTTTTCATCATATTATGATCGAAGTGCTGGATCTCGTGGTTGTGGGATATGTTAGAAAGTCCAACAAAAAATTTAAACTGCCAGGTGTTGAAATCCCATAAACTAGTCACATAGGATACTCTTAACACCCCCTCTCACGTGCAAAATGGACTATGAATGGCACGTGGAATTCAATGAATTAGTAGGCTTCACACTCGGGATCGATCCAGGGCGGAAGCTGGCTCTAATACGAGCTTAGAAAGCCCAACCAAACTAAGTTAGATAGACGAAGACCACATGTATATAATGCGGATCAAAATGCAATAGCAAGTAATGCGGAATTCTTTAGCAAGACCATCTATTTGGGAGTGCGTGGGTCATATGATATATACGAGTTGAGGGGCACACAATTACTTGTGTGCAAGATTGAGCAAGGCTAATAGATGTGCACAAGAAGACATGAAGTGGAGTAGAAAAGAGAGTGGAGAGAGTGGATTACAAAGAAACTACCTTGTTGTAACCAATTGTGTTCATCTCTGTAATGTCCCACCAAGTTGGATTATAAAACAAATGTATTAAAGTAGAATTCATCGATGAAAAACATCAACTATTTTCTTAATATGTAGAAAGATATGTAGCTATATACTCGGTGTTATAATCATGTGTTTTGTCAACGTCATCAGTGGGTATTGTTGCCATGGCCTTACGTGGTCTTCATAGTAGGTGCGCCGATGCTGGGTTTGCAGTTAATAATATGTATCTATTCCTTTGCCTTACTTTTCTTCCTTATTGAGAGAGGATAGTAAATGAAAAGTGAAAACCTTTGGGCTCTGTGGGTGACGTACTTCATTTGATTGCTGCACTAGTCCGAGGCCGGCAACATTTTTTTGTTTCGATTTAATGAAGCTATAAATAGAAAGGACAGGCGGTCTTTGAAGTGACAGAATCTTGGCTATTTTGGCTGGCAACAGTATTGACAGCTGTTGATTTCTTTGCTTCTTGAAGTTCTTGTTGTGTGACAGTCCTCACTTTAAGACCTTTGCACCGTGTGATCTTTTCATGTGTCTGGGTTTAAATCATGTTTGTGTTTGTGATCCGCAGAAACGGTACGAGGACATTCCAGTTTTGGGTCAAAGGCAATCAGAAGAGTGATATTTTTCCTCCTGACAACTGCAGCATGTATTTATGCTTCTGAGTTCTTGGAGGATGCATTTGTGTTGCACTTTCCATTCTTGAATAAGTTTCATGCGCATGGTTGCCTCAAAACTTAATTTTGTAACCTTGTGTTACTAAAATGTTTCTCTTTGTGGAATCATCAGTGGCAGTATTTACTGAATTTCAGCTGTTTTTTGCCCAAGAGTCTCTGTAACCTGTGTGTCTGCTCTTTGATGCAATCCAGTAACGACTATTAACGTTTTGGTGCTTGTGCTCTGGATTCTCTTTGCTTGAGCTTTTTATTTGAAATTGCAAAAGGAAAAATCACAGCTTGAGTTCATGGAGAGTTTAAAATTGGCTTTGTGGACCTGTGTAGTGCCAGTTTTCGAATTAATGTCTTTTAGGTGCGCTATGAGCATGGCAATTCATAGTACTTGACACGATATGATTGTCTTGGATGAACGGGATGTTGAGAATATGTCAAGCTTATCCTTTTGCAATGTCTAACTTTGATGAATTTACCAAGGGAGAATCAAATCATCCTCTCTAACTTTTGCCCCTAAACAATTTTGCTTATATTAATTTTTCAGTTAGCCAATTTGCTCCTTGAATTTGCAAATAATATCAGCACAGTTAATACTCCTATTAATCTTCACACTCCACCAACCAGAAAACATAGTTCATTAAATGCTCCGTTCACTCTCCTCCCGAAACCCGAGCCGCCACCCTTCTGCCTAAGATACAATGCACCAATAAAACCTCTCTCTCTCTCTCTCTCTCTCTCTCTTCTGCTATGAAGGTTAGCTAGTGGTTTGATGGTGGGAGAGAGATTAAGATTAGAGGGTCTTAAGGTCACGGTTAATGTTGAATTAGGTATAACGATTTATTGATATTTATAAGGTATTTGGTCTTTTGACTACCAAGTTTATATAGAGAAATGCAAATTGGAAGTTATAACTATGATAGGTCGGGATTTTGTTATTATTTTCCCATCTGCACAGTGTTTTCTCGTACACAAGCTTTGGCGTCATCTGATATAGCACCATGTCTTTATTAAACACCTTGATTAGATTCGCTTTGAGATTCTTCCATTGCGAATGTTGGGTTCTCTTTGAGATTCTTAAAGATTGGTATTCGGAGCTCAAGGTGCAACATCCGGGGACTTAAGTTTTTCATCCACGCATCTTTTATGCACGTCCTAAACAATGTTTATTGCAATCCATGCCATTTTAATAGCTAGGGAAGAAGGGCAGACGGTTTACCAGTTCATGCAACCATGCGTCATTTTTGTTCTTTTCAGATTTCGATTGGATCTGGCAAATCGTTGCATCACGAGGGCACCATGGGGAACCCTGTCATCTCTCAACAGCTTCCGATTTTAGCATTGTGATGAACTTTACCAATCCTTCTTTTCTTCTGCCAACCAAATCTTCTTTATGAATATATGGAGTTTTCAGACGCCGCCAATAGGTGCCCCAAACCGACTAACCTATAAACGGTCCACTAGACGCATAAACAAGGCATGGATGGAATCGTCAAAAAAAAATTTGTCAAAAGTCCAAAAAGCAGGCTCAGTTATAGAACTTACAAATGAGTAGCATTACACCTGTTAAGTGTCAAGAGTCTGTTAACTCCTGTGTCCAACTTTACAACAAATGACTCGATGGCACATAGTAATCGAGGAACGCTAAATTTTCTCGAGAACTGACTATATGTCAGTGGAGAGCGAGAAATGTGAGGATTACTGTTTTACCATGAAAGAACTTTTGCAGCTACACCCTCCCACTGCACTTGGGTTTGTAGTTACCTGCACATGACACCAGAAATTACGAGTTGTCGGTCAAGGTAAGCCTAACCATAGACAAACATGAAAATGAGGAAAAGAAAGAATTATTCCAACAGCTCACTCTGTTGTGAAAAATTCATAAATAAGCAAATTGATCTCTCCGATAGTTGCAGTATCAGTGAAATGTAAAACGGGAACATAATTGTTATATTCAAGGTCCACTGTCACAACAGCTACCTGGAAAGCTGAACGGATAAGCTCTTCAACATAGTCAACAGTTGCCCCTTTCACAAAATCATATGAAATATTGTCTACAACAAGTTTAACTCCTTCTCTCTCAAAAATCCTGAAAGCAAGATAGCTCAAATGAATTTTCACATCTTGGTCAATACAGGAGAAACCATGTAGAAAGCAAAACTTCTCTCCTGTACTTTCAGTGAGTACCTGTCGTCTGAATTCGCTTTGTCATCCAAATCGAAAACGTACTGGAACCCCGAACATCCACCAGTTTCTACACTCAAGCGGAGCAGTTTCTCAGTACAGGATCTTTCACTCGCCTGCAGTTCTTTCATTCTCTGAAAGGTAGTCCTACAGTCAATCAGAACTTGAAAATGACTCGACAAGAGGAAAAGGATCACTATCCCTGCTCCTTAGATACTCTACGTTCAAAGCATTCTATGTTGATGTAAATCCTCTCCTATTCTACTTATAAAGTGTTCTTCTACATGATCTAAGCCATTGAAGAAGCTGCAACTCTCACAAACCGACCATATTTCTGAAAATCATGCATACGAGGATACATGGAATACTTTTATAGTCAACATTCTGTTACCAAAAAGCACTGCTGCTATAAAATAAGATTTCATGTAGAAGGCACCATGGAGTGCTTGCCAACTCCAAGATAGAGATGGTATGAGATCTAACTAAGGGAGTATTACAATGAATATTGTGACTATAACTATTTTCACAAACTTACTAGCCATCCCATCTAGGTGCCATGCTTGGAAAAGAAAAGGACAACTATAATTATGGGTACCATTACTTTCCCTAATATGCAAACTATCCTATTGATCCAACATAGAGTTGGTGAATTTTTTAAAGTGTTACCTAAATATCCATTTACCTCGGTACCCAGTTGGAACTATAGGATTCAGAAAGCATAGGGATCTAAGATGAAGCCAATCAAATACAGGTCCTCAGTCAGTGTCAACTACATCTAAGCTTTACATACTCCCTCTTTTGAAGCCCATCAATATCATATTAAGATAAAAATACCTGAATGCAACTGTCAGTTAGGTGTACGTCATCAGGAGATGGCAATGGCGAGGAAGAAGCTTCACGAAGTGCTGAAGCAGAAGAGCTCAAAAGCCTATGGTTCTCTCGAATCCGAGCAGCAAAAAATGGAGTTATGCGCTTAATCAATGACATTTTTATGTTTTATGGATATCTCTTGCTCCAGTTTGTGGATCTGGAAACATAAAGATCATCATCAGAATCATTCATTAACTCCTGTCTCCAGCAACTTTATACTTTTCCGATATTATTAAGAAACTAAAAAATGACAGCTTTGTCTATTGACCAGAGAAGTCACCGCTCATACAGTGTCAAATGGGGGCTTGTGAAGACAACCTAAGGCAAGACTTCACCTCAAGGAGATATGTGTTATTATAATGAGCGAGGGTTGCTTGGATGTGAATTTGATCTAGTCACAGAAATCAATATTTCCTGCTTTTGTAAACATGCATACATGAACCACAACCAGTCCTGACCAAAATTTGCAACATCAATCAATTCACTAAGCTTAACATTTTAACTAGACAAATTCTTAAGCTTGCGGTAGATTATTTCCATCTTATTCAGCAAGATATTATTCATCCAAAAGTTCAGAGGACACACTAAGATTTAACCATCTTTAAGTTCAACCAGTAGGATTAATTCTGATCAAATAAAGATACAACTGCCATACCTTTTGCCCCTTAAGGAACTTCACAGCCAAAAAGTCTTCCAACAACGAAACTTAACTACTCGAAAAAAAGAAAATGCTGACCAAACAAAGCCCGATGCCTACTACGCTTTTCTGTAGTTATTTCAACAGAACTTAACATTTTGCCGATAACAAATTGACATTATATCAATCGCACAATAGCAACACCAGGCTCTTAAGATCTAGTAAACTGAGTGTGCACATGACTATAATCTAAATGAATCTCCAAACTCATCTCACATGAAATGCCATATCACCGAAAGATATCTCACAGAACAATTTTCGCAGTCTCTGAGTGACGTGAAGGGGACAGACTAATCTTAACTTCCGAAGACAACAAGATGATGCAAGAGAACTCAAGAATATGTTTCTAAAGACAAGAGCTTTGCCCAGCTAGTCCTAAACCCACGAACCGGGAGTCGCTCGCGGCATTTCTAAACACGAAATGGATCTCCCAAGAGTCCGTCGAATCAGCTCCGAAATAATCTAAAAAGCCTTCAGCAATCCCCCGGCGACTGGACTGACATCCCTACATTCACGCAGTTCCCCGGACTTCCATATCGACCGTTCACCACAACGGAAAAGTCCAATGGATTAATCCATTTACCGGGCTCGCCCCTCGCGGCGACTTCCGCCCGCAGCCGCGCGGACAGTTCCGGCGACATCATCACAAACGACCAAAGAATTCCCGCATACCAACATAAGAACACCGCACAGGCCACAGACGCAGATAGATAACTGCGCCAAGCAAACGACACATCGAGGCTGAGAACAAGCAGCTCTTCTTCTTCTTGTTCCCCCCACCACCAAGAGCCCATTCGAACGAACGAGCTGAACTAGATTACCTGATCCGATTCCGGCCCCGCCCCGATCTTCGACACGAATCGAGAGGGAGCGCGCGATCCGTGTGGCTCCGGGAGATTAGGGAGGAGGAGGAGGGCGGCTCGCTTCGCGGAGGGGAGGATTGCACCGGCTTCGAATCAATGGTATCGTCTCACGCACGCAGCGAAGATGGACGCAGGTAGCATCGTCGAAGAAGCTCTCAGAGGCTCGGATGAAGACGCAAAACTCCCCTCCTTCTCCTCCTCCTCCTGCTTCTTCTTCTTCTTCACCACTTTTACCAGAGAATCGAGAGAGATGGAAAAGGAAGAACAGATTTTCGATTCTTGTTTGCGTTTATTCGTGGGTAAGGACAAAAATGATCACCGAGCTTTTAAATTATTTATTTTATTCATATAATTCATGAACTTTAACTAATATAATTCTTAAATTTTTGGTACATATTTAATTTGATAGATCAAATTGCACTTTGAGATAAAGTTAAGAGATTCCATAGAACAAATTAAAAATTGGACTACCACATTGCACATTGAATCAAGGTTCAAGAGATTTATCTTAGGGATATGTTCACAAGAAATCCTAAAATTTGTCGCGAAAATGTAATTGAGTCCTAAAACTTTCAAAAAGTACAATCGATTTTTAAAATTTGTCAAATTGATTTAATCGAGTCTTAAAATTAACACTATCAATTTTTCTACTGGAAAATACTGATGTGGCATCTATCAATAAAAGAATTTTCTGCACGAAATTCTATTATTATTTTGTTATTAAAAAATTATTTAAATTAAATTAAGAAAACTAAAACGGATAAAATTTTCTTAAAAAAAACAAAATTTGAAAAAAAAAAAATACTAAGGCCTGCATGTGGGAGCTACGGCTGCCACCCATCGCCACAGGGGTCGACGAACCCTTGCCCAAGGCTTGCAAAGCTCGTCGGCCCCAGGCGAAGGTCGGGCATCGCCCCGGTCGAGGTGCCCTCAACCTAGATTTAGGCGAGCCTCACTAGCCTTAGGTGAGGGCCAACGAGGTATTGCCTAGGCCTAGCGAGGGTCAATAGCCCTTGTCTTGGGCTTGCGAGGCCTCGTCCAGGGCAGGTGATGGTTACTGGTATGGGTGTCAGAACCGAACCGAAAAATCGAACAGAGATACGAACCGAAAATTTCATGCATTTCGGTTCGGTTTCGATTTCGGTTCGGATAATCAAAATTAACCATTTTTTTTAATTCGGTTTATTTCAGTTCGGTTCGGATAAGTTCGGATCGAACCGAACTGAAATAAAGAATTCGGTTTTAGCCCTAAAAAGCCCTATCTTGCCCTCTCTCCCGCTCGCATCTCCCTCTCTCCCTGTCCCTCTCCTCCTCGCTGCTCCGCCTCCGAAATTCGCGACTCCCCCCCCCCTCCGCCGCCGCCGCCGCCTCCGACGGCCGCAGCTCCCGCCGGGATCACGGGCCCGAGCCGGGCGTTTTCCTCCGCCGGTCCGCACGACCGAGCCCTACCGAGACGAGATCGCGACCGAGCCTCGCCATCGTCACCTTTTCCGTTCCTCGGTTCCCCGTCGTCGGCGGCGGCTCTTGGTGCAAGGGCACCGGCGGTATCATCCCCATCACCGAAGGATACCTGTTCACGCCTGTTCGACAAAGCTCCGATTTTGCTGCACGATTCCGAAGCAGATTCGCGGCCGCGACAAACCCAGAGAGTTCCCGAGTGTTCTTCTTTGGGGTGAAAAGGTTAGGGCTTCGATGTTTTTGTTGTTCTGGTATGCGTTCGATAGTGCGGATTGGCTGATTGTGTTATATGTGGATTATGATAGTCTTAGAGAATTGGAATGTGTTGAACGGAGTACCCTGCGTTGCTGTTGTTCTGTACTTGCTCAGTAAAAAAAGAAGAAGAAGAAACCGAAAACTAATCCGAACCGAACCGAACCAAACC
This sequence comes from Syzygium oleosum, assembly GCF_021117445.2. NCBI lineage: Eukaryota > Viridiplantae > Streptophyta > Magnoliopsida > Myrtales > Myrtaceae > Syzygium > Syzygium oleosum. The sequence goes on from NW_026607494.1 coordinate 432,350, forward strand.
GAACCAAATCGGTTTTTCGGTTCGGTTCCAATTCGGTTCAAGCAAGTTTCGGTTCGGTTCAGGGATGCTTCCTTAACGGTTCGGTTTTTCAAGAAAACCGAACCGAACCGAACCGTTTACAGCCCTAGTCAGTGGCCTCAGGTCATAACCTACCTCAGCTGAGGGCCAGCATTGCCCAAATCTAGGCGCCCTCACCCAGGGTCGGCAGAGGTCACTGGCCCCTCGATGGGCGACGGCACCCCACTGGCAAAGCTCCTTCTTTCTTTTCTTTTTTTCTTTTTTGTTTTTTTATAATTTTTATAATTTTTTTTAATTTAATTCAAATAGTTTGTTAATAATAAAAAAAAATTCCGCGTAGGAAAAAAAATTATTAAAAATGCTACATTAGCATTTTTCGCTAGACAAATTGACGGTTTTGATAAGTTTTAGAATTCGATTGCACTTTTTGAATGTTTTAGAACACAACGGAACTTTCGCGATAAATTTTAGGACTTTTAGAAAAACGTATCCATTTATTTTCTGACCTTGTAATTTACCTTTCTTCTCCCCGCTAATCAAACCGAAATTCCGTTTTTGGCCCTCCTCGTATTTTTGGAGGAAACATTTCGCCAGTTGGACCCAGCAAATCTCGGTGTCTTTGCCTCCTCTCTCTCTCTCTCTCGCGCATTTCATCAATCACTCGGCGCGCATCCAGTTCGAATCGAGCGGAAGGTACTCTTTCAGTTCAGGCTTTGTGATCGTGATTACGAGCGTTGTGAATGGCGTAATCCTTTTTGTTTTTTTTCTTTCTCTTCGAGGCAATCCCTAAGCTCTTTCTGAATTCAAAGCACTAGACACAGTGTCGGGTGTCGAGCGCCGATGCCGGCAATCGTGCGATTCTGGGAATTTCAATTACATGATGGCTAAGCTCAATCGCACTCTAGGAAAGCGCGGGACAGTCTAGTGTACTGTTTTTCCTTAGATTGTTGTTGTGTCTGGCTTTTGTAGGAAAGAGATTGCTGACTTTTAGTTACTATTGGTCTGTGCTCATCAGGCAAAATTCACATGACCCAGATTGCATTTTTGACAATTTCCGGTAAAATTGCTTGCATTTTTGACAATTTCCTCGGATTACAAGAATGGTAAAGGGTTTTGTTTTCCCCTCCACCTCCCTTTTTAGAAACAAAAATAATTTTTAGCACCCTTTCTTTCCAATGCCTCGCCGAATCGCCACAGTCGTTGCCTTTGCCATTGTCGGTGTGCAAGCTAGCACGCCATCACCATTGGTTTGCATTTTGGTGCATGAGTTGATATGAAGCTTTCGTAATCGATCGGTGTCTTCTGCTTTTGTGGGGAATCTTCCGATACTGAAATGGCTGTTTAGGGGTTCATTGCGTCTTTAATGAGTGTCGCAAACTCTGTAATCTGATTGTCGCTCTCTGTCTCAACCTCACAGTTTTAAGTGGACGTAATTTGTGATGAAGCAATATTTTCGGTGACATTTGCAATGACTTTTACGGGCACTTACAATTGTTGCTACAAGTAATACAGATCACGGCATTTTGCAAATGCCGTTAAAGAGAGAACTTTTGGTGGCATTTTTGGATGTCTTTACCAGCATTTGTAACAATTGACGGCGAAACTTTAATCAACATCGCTCTCAGCGTCATTTTGCTCTTTTGCCCATAAGAATTGTACTGGCATTTACGAATGCTGGGAAATCACTTAATAAGTGTGGGCAAAAGTTCCTGTTGTTGTATGGTGATCATGGGCATTGTTTCCAAAATATGCAGAAGTGTCGAGTTAGTTATTATTATTATTATTATTTTTTGGCTTATCTGATTTCTCTGTGCATATTTTATTGGATTATATGTTCTGCCATATCCTAGACATGAACTAAGTCCAGGTAAGAAAAAGCTTGTGAGTCATTTTATGCTTTGAGAAAGAACAACTCCATTTTGTGAGTTTTTGACTAATAAGCACTGCATATGTTGTTTTCCAATTTATCGATGAAAAATGGTGTTGTTGTGTATTAACACCAAACGTCATTACAGATACCTACTGTGTAACAAAGAAAGCAACTAATGGCTTATTCCTAGTTAGAATTTTATTTGAAAGTTTAACGAGCGGTTTTGAAATTGACAAAGCCAAGGAAACTTGTTCACCATGCTCTGTTTTTCAGCGGTAATTGTTGCCAGGCTGTAGATAAGATGCTTTGATTCTGCTTTCTAACTTTAAAATTTAAAGTGAGAATATCACTATGTAAACAAAGGACGCTATAGAACTGCTTCTTTTTGCTCTTTGTATTGAGTACATACATACTAATTTAGCCTCACTAGCAAGTTCTCCTCCTCCTCCTCTTGTTTTTATCTTTTGCAAACAGACTCACTAGGAAGTAACTGATATCACATTTTCATTAATATATGGTAGACAGAAGAAGGCAGAAAAGTGGAAACATTTAGTGAATTGCATTTATCTTTTGCTTTTTGATTTAGAGCTCAGCAGATTTGGCCACTACAAGTCTGTGCGAGGTGGCTTGTTTAGATAGGCAAATGATGTGCGTCTTATGTGTCGTTTACCTTTACTTTATTAACATAGTGGAGCTTCTAAGTGCGTTCCATGTTCTTTTCTTAAATTCTATGATCTCTCATACTTTGCTTGTTGATGTGAATGAAGTTGGTGTAAACAGAAGCGTCATCTCCGGAAATGCAGACGGGGGTCCCACTAAATGAAGCACGCAATCTTCAAGTTCGGAAACTAGAGATCTCTGACAAAAACAAAGGGTTTGTAGAGCTACTACAGCAACTGACAGTTTGCGATGCGATCTCTGATAAGGATTTTGAAATACGGTTCCAAGAGCTCAGCTCTCTGGGCGATGACCATGTGATTTGTGTGATCGAGGATACTAGTCTCGGAAAGATCATCGCCACTGGAAGTGTGTTCATCGAGAAGAAGTTCATAAGGAACTGTGGCAAGGTTGGGCATATCGAAGACGTGGTCGTTGATCGTGATTCTAGGGGGATGCAGTTAGGGAAGAAGGTTCTTTCTTTTCTTGCTGATCATGCCCGATCTGTGGGTTGCTATAAGGCGATTCTTGACTGCATCAATGAGAATAAAGCATTCTATGAGAAGTGTGGCTTCAAGCAGAAGGAAATTCAGATGGTTAAGTATTTCATCTAAGAAGTTACCCAAGATTCGATTGAGTAAGTTGAACAGACTACTGTATTCTGATGATTCAACAGCAAAACTTGCATTTTTTTACTGTTAATTTGCATACTTCGGCACCTTTATTAATTTTATCTGTTCGTTGATACCACCTTGCTTTTTGTGATGATTATAAAGATAAATCGAACTGTTTGTGCTGTGTCGGTTAGCTGAGAGCAGAAACTTATCCATTGTGGGTGAAAGTCTAAGTTGTGATTCAAAGTCAGGATGAAGAATTAGAATGGTAGAATACTAGAAGCATATAAAAAAAGGAGATACATAACAAATCTGACCAGCTTTTCCACGATTCAGATATTAAACCTGGTGTTGCCTGAAGTGTGTTACATTCAGATGGTCAAGTACTTTGTCCGATCGCTATTTTATTGCTAAAGCCTAATCTTTGTTTTCTTATGACCAATTACGGTTTCGATCTTTTAACTTGTGCACATTGTTCAGTCGGATCTTAATTTGCACAATGCAGTCCGCTTGTCGTTAACATACTTGATTTGGCTAACATGTCTACCGACATAAAAATTCGTCTCGGTGCTGGCGCCGCCACTGCCACCCTCTCAATGGCCACCGGAGCCACCTGGGAAACGCCCTCTTCAGTTTTCTACAACCCTCTGGTCAAGACCTCAAAAAGTGGGAGCAATTATGCCACTCAAACTGATCTCCTGGCTTCCACTAGTCCATTGAATTAATGTATTTGATTTCATTTCCCCGTCCCCCCCGTGGTGTTATCCGCTACAACCGTCGAAAGTAAAGACGGAGCAAGTTCTCCACAATCATTAAAAACCGTGTTTGAATTGAAGAAAACTGATGCAACATCCGCCGTATTTTACCGATCTTGTCAAATTGATTCAAATTTCACAATGCAAAATTGTAATGAATCTCCTATAACTCCTTCAAGTTTTTTTTTTTTTTTGGTCGGTGTAACTCCTTGAAGTTCAAAGGGTAAAGAAGTGGCTGCCGCTCGTAAAGATGTCGTTTCTTTATTTATGTTAGTAATATGCACTCATGCACTCCACCACACACTATCAGTTTTTTCTTTTCCCATTGTCTTCACACCCCTCTCTCTCTCTCTGTTAACACAAACGATCAGACCATATAACGGGAAGCACCAATAAATGGGCTACACCTAGCGAATAACAGCTAATTCTTGCCCAATTCAAATATTTATGACGCCCCCTTCTATAAACAAAGCCTCGGTCCCGGTGGATAATTTACATAAGATCAATGAAATGCTCAACTTCACACTTCTTGATTGTACAGAGAGAGAGAGAGAGAGAGAGAGGACTAGTCATTAGACTTCCAAAACGACCTTCATTTTCTCTTTTTTGGCTCCTCGCCTCATGCTTTACGAAGTTTAAAAAAAGAAGAAGAGCCGATCAGGTTAAATTTACAATAGGCCTATTCATCAACTTGCCGTTGCTCCATGCTGCATATGGAGTATTCCCTCTCTAAGAACAAAAATTCCTGGAAAAAACCAATGACACCATCAGCATATTCAAGTTACTGGAACAATCCCACAAGAGTAGGCGAAATGAATATAAGTTGGACACTACTTTTTGTAAGAAAAGTATAAAAGAGAGTAAAACCACGCTCCATTCTAGACACAATAAAAGTGTATGATCGAGATGTCCTTTGTCCACAGGGTGCAGAATTAAAAGTATCAAAGACAATTTACACCAAAGAGGACCCGGAGGACTCGAGTGAATCATTATCATGCCACTAAAATATGCGTGCAACAAAGTCAGGTCTTCCACGATATGGGAAGACCCAAAATCCCGTATCAAGTACTAGTATCAAATTTACCTGCAACTGTTGCTGACTAAACAGATGAAGTAGCCCTGTTTCAGGTGAAGTGATCAGTTCAATCAGATCGTCATGGCTTTCGGGAAGGCCACCAGACTCCACAACAGACACCAAGACCTGCATTGCATAGAGAACAGCTCAATAAACTGAAAGACAGATGGGATGCACTGTGCATCCATTTTGGTATGTATTCTGGAAATGTCAAAAAGAATAGAGACGGGATTTCTTCTTTGGGGAGAAAACACCACCTGCATGCATCGCAGAATGACTTCTGGTAGACAACACCTACGACACAGGCCCCGGACGATGTATGATGCTGGGCCGTCCAAAGAACCATCTTTATTTGAATACCAAGCATCTAATCGGGAGATTTCCATGGTGACTCCAATCTGAAATCGAGCAAGCTCACCTGCAGTAAACAGTCATCAGCACTACGAAAATAAGCCGGTGCATCTGAAAATCTGGACCAATCTGTGTAGACTGAACTGATTTTCAGTTTTTCAAAGATTGGATTTTGGGGTAAATTTCAACCTTTTTTCACATAAATTATGCCTAAGACGGTATTAAAGATTGTATTTCAACAACTTATAGCAGCTTACCAAACAAAAGCTAAGAGAAAAAAGATGTGAGTATTACTAGCAGGACATCTACAATTATCTGAAAAAAAAATGTAGGCCAGTCTTCAGTCATTGGATCAGGAAACCAAATTGCACCATATAAGCCATCTGGCATAATTCTATATAGTTTTCCTGAAGTCTTTTATTCTACAAAGTTTTCCTGAATTTTTCTCTGTCTACAACAGCAAGTTCATCAAATCGCCCCACCGGTTAACTTTTCAAGATAACTTCTACAGTTAACTTTTCCCTTGCTTCACTTTCCGATGTCTGAAAATCCTAAAAAGAAAAACAGCTCTTAAACTTCACTAACTCTCTTCAAGCAAATTCCATGACTATCAACCTCTTTCCCAAATGAGGAAACCTTAGACCCAAGCATCTTTAAAACATTGGATATTTGCAACAATGCAACCACTCATTTGAACACTTCAAGCTGGTCAAATGACTCAAGATCTACCTGCGAAGTTACTCATTGTCCTCAAAATCATTCTAGCCGGAGAGGAGGGAGGGTTAAACCAAAATCATGTGTCAACCCGTAACCAAAATGAACTGATTTATTTAGTCAGATCATATGTCTTCGGTTTTGTGATATTTTGGAGTATACAATCATATGTAAAGAGTGGAAATCATCAAAATGCAGGTAGGAGTGAGGAAGAAGCTCAGGGTGGACTAGAGTTCCCATTGTCACAGATTGAATTGATTGGTTGGAAAGGGAAGCCATAGGAAAGTCTGCAAACTGGAACAAGTGACTCAGTAGGGTTTTTGGTGGAAAGCTGGACCAAACCAGTCCGTTGAGACCCTTATTTAGCAGTGTTAGGAGTAAGTTTCACTGCCAAGTTCCCATTTTCTTTTGACAAGTGATCTAGTCATAAAAACAAACAAACAAAAACCGAGTACAGAATCAAGGAAGAAAGCATTATGTGACAATTAAAGTTTATTTTATCAATGAAATCAATATATCTGCCTATTGCATACCCAAAGAGTTCAATCAAAGAGGCTCATCCTTAGTGTTTCTCTCGAGTTGAATTTAAAATGCATAGTGCCATCATTGAGTTTCAATAAAAGATGCAAATGAATATCAAGAGATGGAAGAAGGGCTTCCTATAACGATACCCTAATTTAAACAACACAATGCCAAAACACATTGACATGTTGTCATGCATGTTAATTCCAATTAAGATTAAACTATTATAAAGAAGAATGTGAAAGTTTTTACCTTTTACATCCTCCCTGCTCTCTCCTAGTCTTCTACCCCCATAAAATTGTTTGTGTTGTTCATCATGAAAATTAACAATTATCTGATTGCTTTTGCCCATATGACAAAAAATGCAGAGAATCGAACTTCCGAGCAATCACACAATTTGGATCAGAGATAGATTATTTCTTTTTCCTAATCTTAATATAGCATTTCCCATCCAGACCACTTCCTAATGAAAAATGGCAAGCCCTCCAGATAAAATTTCCTGGCACATTCATGTAATGATATGCCCTATGAAATAGAACGTATGAAAAAAGATGCAATATGTTCATAACTCCACTTACTCCGATTCACTATAAGCAAGCACATGGAATTTACTTTCAATAAAGAGAATAACCAATCTGCTTCTTTGGCAGTCCAAGAAATCTTATGAGCAAGCAAGAGACAATCATCATCATCATCACATTGCTTCATCTTTCCCCGCACTATATTGTCTCCAATGGCATTATTAAGGGGCAACTCATACCAAGTAAGGAACAAATTTTAAAAAAAGAGCACAAATGAATGCAGTTATGAACTGTTTTTCTCACCCTTGAAGCCAGCTGCCACCATACTAGCAAGTATGCCACCATCATTAAGTACATGGAGTCCCAACCCGTCACCTTCGATGGCCAAGCACCTTAGGACAACCTCAATGCAGTACTTATCCTTGGATGAGATAGCAACATTCACCTGCCCATTACATTTAAAACGTCAGCAAAGGGAAACGATATCTTCCAATTCAGCTCACAATGTCATGATCACTTTTATCTACCTGTCAATTCAGCAATCATGCCCGGTAAATTTCTTAGCTTTCCTCTACTAGACTTTGCTGCACTTAGGTACTTTAATAGAACAAGACCAAAATTACTTCAGTGACTGCCATTTATCAAACTAAGTACAGCTGACAACACTCCCCATTCTCCTATCAATAGTCCATACTTGGGAACCAATGACATAAGGAACTGTTAGACCGAACCCATATCATAGGTAGAGGTTGTTTCCAAGAATAAAATCCAAGCTACATGCTGCCGGCGACCGAGGAAGAGTTACAACATTAGTAGGCAAATGGAGAGGAAACTAAGCTAGACAAAGGACAGGATTACTTTTAGGAGACATTTGAAGACAGCCTGGTAACATCTTTTGGATAGACCTATGGACATAACAAAAAAGAAAAATGGCATCTGTGATTGTTGTTTCATTGTCAATAACATCAAACAATACTGGCCAAAAGGAAAAAGGCAGAACACTTATCATTAGTTCTGATTAACTAATGCAGTTAACAGCAATAGATTCAATGTAGAAGGAGAGTTGCTCTTGAATTCCTCAATCATCCAAAACATCTTGACCCTGCTTTTTCCACACATCTAAGTGTTGATCTTGAATATACCTCAAGAACTAATTAGTTCTATATTTCTTTTTAATATGTGAATTTCCAAGGGGAAATTCTGTGTAAGAATACGCAAATCTCTCATCAAAAAGGAGAAGAAAATGGCAGAATTTTGTTTTTCCACTCATGAGATTAAATTATCATATTTAGCTTCACATCAAATTCCGGTAAGCACGTAACTGACATGAATAAGGCATGTAAGGAACCGAAGAGAAATTTGATGAAAACAGACCATCATACCATCAATTGCCGACCTAACACCACTTCCTCACTCACTGAAGAGTAAAGTGCACTCATCAGCGTAGCACAAATTGTGGCATCTGGACACATACATTCACCAGATGGAAGGCAGAGCAATGCAGATGCGTGCAACTCAAGGTAAATAGGTTCCACTGCCTCATACACGTTTTCTTCATGAGAAGTCAACCAGGGATTTTCTTTCCCTGTGGTCAAATTGGGAAGTTCAAAGAATCAAACACAAATCAACTGTCTTAAGTTGTGTCTGCTTTTTGCATAAAGCATAATTACAGTAGCTGAACCCACTTACTCAGTAGTAATGAACGTGCTGACTGTAGGTTTTCTCTAGCTGCAGCAGAAGCTTTTTCCTTCTCCTCCTGTGAGAGTTCTACTGCAGAAACTTCTGCATTCTCTTGTTCGATTTTGAGCCATTTACGGTAAGTTGCATCACAGGAGTAGTACTCACTCTGACAAATAAATGATACATAACCATCATAAGGAATATATCGATGGAACAAAAATGTATGAGTCATGCCTACGAAACATACCCAGTCTTGGAATTCACTTAAATCCTCCGAGATATCATAATTTTCAAGAGCATCAAGATTCTCCGACAGCTGCTTCAGAGGTTCAGCAAGGAAGCTAAGTAACTTGTGAGCACCTATGGGCATTGCAGGCACTCTCCAAAGGGAAATCAAAGCGAATTCCCTGAACAGTATATTGCTACAAAAGAAGAAGAAAACTTAAACAAGAGTACCAAGAAACAGGAGGAATGAGATAACAATGACGAAGCGAAGCGATCGTGGTGACGATTCAAGTAAGACAGACGTGTTTATCAGATGAGTATATAAAAAAGAGGAAATGCAAAAGATGGAACAATGTGCAGAAATATCTAAAAAGAAAAGGAAAGAAAAGAACATTTGATTTCAAGTTACCAATACAACAAAATGTAAGTGATGAAAAACAAGCTATACTAACTTTTCATCATTTAGTACAAAAGAAACTAAGAAAAACCAGAAGGCCCAAAAGGATATTACCTATGCATTAGAGCACGAAGCAGCAGCTTGACACTAATAACCTTAACGTCTGCAATGGTGGAAGGTGGTGTGAAGCAGAGCCACTGAATAACCATAGCCTTTTGAAGGCTTTGAAGGCGATGCTGCTCAGCAATGTCCAATGTATTATCATACTTTCTAACTTTGGTTTCTCTTGAACTTGACAGAACCCTATTCAAGTCAAAGTTCATCAAATTTCCAGTAATCAGCATAAAACCAGAAGGCAGTAAAACGAAATTTGTACCTCTCAATTATTTCTTCGAAACTTCCCTTTGAATCATCGCTAGGAGAAAATGGCAAGTACTCTATAGCAGAAAGGAAGATCTTATACTTGACATGTACACTGCAAGAAAATAACGGAAATCAAACTCATAAACACGAAAACCAAAGCAGCTGACAAGCATATGAATATGGTTATCTTCGCACTCAGCACAGTACAAGTGATGGAAGGACACTGCAATGGCATAAAGGAAGTGATCATTAAAGCATACCCTGTACAATTAATATACCATTTAGGAGAATAAACTATGGGCTTCTCTACAGCATAGATGGTGATCCCTCAAATGCCATGGCTCGTGAAATTTGTCCCCAGGATTGTCACATTTGGTATTATCAGGGAAATCTAAATCTAAGCATCTTATGCTAGCATGTGATAGGGGACCCACTTCCACCTAAAGTTATCGAGTGTTAACCAGAGTATGCTACCTCCTTCCAACCTCATGTGGGACCCATATGTATATAAGAGGAGAGAGTATACTCCTAAACCACCTAATAAGTTCTCCAGTTCAACAGTTACTATCCATGCATGATATGAAGACCGGATCATACTTCGGTACGTAATTTTGCATGTTCAGGACATCTTCAAAGTTTCTATGTTTCCACGAGTGCTGCTTTTATTCAAATGATATATTTGACCTAATTTACTTTCTACTTAAATTTTAGAATGCAAATACAAAATGTGGAATATTCTCACATTTGAAGGTGGTAAATTGAACAATCAGACCAACAGAAGTTAATTATACCGACAATATGACGGTCTTTAAAAGATTGTCACACAAAACCGCGTGAACATAAGGAGAGACAAAAGAAGAAAGATTCAAAACAATTCTACATCTACAGACCTGCTGTTCACCCTAAGTTCCATCATGTGGGCAAAGAGTTCAATGCATCGGTGACGAGCAAGCTGAGAAGCATAAATCCCAACCAATTCCTCATGCTGTTTTGAGAACAGAAACATCGCATACCTGAAATTGAACCCCAAACAGGCAAATGAATCATAGAATTGTTGCCTCCATAACATCACAAGACAGTGATCGGTGCAAACTTCAAAACCATTGAAGAATTAATGGACTATATGAAAACTGGACAACCACGCTAAAAAAATAAGGGATCTTCTACCATTGCAGAACTATTGTAGAGACCTACACAGCTAGAAATACAGGTGGCCATATAGGTATAACAAGGCAGTAGGTACCTTCATGTCCTGAATAAAGAATAAAATGAAAACGTCTGGCTGGCATTATTTAACTTTGAGAAAGGAGAATATGTTTTCCAACTCTACAAGTGATTAGTCACAACTCCGAACAAAGTTCTAACAAAACGAGTAGCAGACATTGACACCAACAGGTTATAATCAATAGATAAGTTTGCAAATCATCGAATGAGCAGCATATGATTACTAACTGACCCATTATCATACATGCAAACTGGTTCATTATGAAGGAGCACATTAGCCCCTAGATTTGCCTACATGAAGAATTAGACCAACAGCGAGACATTATATTAATTCAGGGCTTATTAACAACCTGCAGAATCTAAAGTCCATATACTTTGTTAATCCATCGAAAAAACAGTTACTTAATGCAAGAAAAAGACTCACATGTGAAGAATGAAATCACCAACTGTCATAATCTTCTCCTTGAAGGCATCCTTAACTTCATCAGCAAGCAGATATCTTAGCACAAGTACTAAATGAGCTCCAAACCTAATCATCTGAGGATCCCCATGTGGCCTGAAAGAAGGCGAAATACAAACCTTAAGGAATCTTTCGCAGTAACTTGCTTCTCAGAACCCAGACATGGAGAGAGAGAGAGAGAGAGAGAGAGAGAGAGAGAGAGAGAGGAAAATTCATGACTGCTCCTCCATCAAATCACACTCTAACCAAAAGAATAGAGAATAATTTTTCAAAAGGTGTTTCTTCACTGAAATCACCGGAAAGCATTGTCTTCAAAATAATGATTTGGCTTGTAAAAGATTTGACAAAGCCAAACTGGGCATAGACAACATAAAAATTGCCTGCAGTAAAAGTATGTTTTCTGCAAGTTTTTCTTTATAGATAATAAAGGTTTTAATCTATTCAAGTAAATCAGAAATGGTTATAAAAATAAAGAAACAAAGAACAATAAGAAACAAAGGAAAACTTCACAAAACTACTTGAAGTCAGAACAAGATCTCCAAGCCAAATAAAGAGTACTACACAGAAGCAATAGAAGATTCTAAACCCTCAAACAATCTTTTATTGCCTCCTTCCAAATGCACCACATGAGAGAGTGGTGCAGTACCCCAATACTTCTTAGATACTTAGCCTTCTCCATAAGCATCCCAACAACTAAAAAGCTAGATGGCATGACTTGGCATTACCCACGCCACCTTAGATGAACTAAGCATATGCATCCAAAGCTGAAGAGCAAAGTCCCAATGAAGAAAGAGATGATTAACAGATTTCCCCGAATGCTTACACAAGCAACACCGATCCACGAAAAGAAAATTCCGTTTCCTGAGATTCTCAATGGTAAGAATCTTATTCCAAGCTACCATCCAACCAAAAAAGAAAAGAGATTATATATGGTATATAGGGCAGCCAAATTGCTTTAGAGAGGAATGAATGAGGGGGGAAATTCCCCAAGATAGACTAACATAATTTAACACTGAATTTCCTGTCATTAGCTGAGGTACCACACCATCTTGTCATCCCTGAAACCATATATTTTCACAAGTTGAACTGTTACAATTACTTGTTGACTTGCCTTGACTCAGCTACCCACATTTTCTAACTTCCAAGATCTCTTCTATAGGTTTCATCTTGTTGTGGGCTTCTTGAAGGGAAAAACTAAATGAAAACAGCTATATATCAAATGTTAGGACTCGGCCTTTAAGTATGCATCATTAGAAAACAAATAGAAGACGACCAGAGGTTATTCTTCTGGTTCAGGATGCACACACGCACAGAGAGAGAGAGAGAGAGAGAGAGAGAGAGATGGTGGAGTTTAACAGAAGATTTATTCTTGCTTTTACTGTTGGCAGAATTTTGATTTTCAGGGTCTTTACGTATGCTTTCAGAGTCCTAGTAGAATTAGGTTTACTTCTTTAGGTAGGAGTCCTATTAATAATGGGTTTTATGCCTATTTATAAGTGTTGGAGGGTTGTTTTCAGAGGGTAGTTTCCATTATTGAGTAAAGTTTGTTTTCTAGAAATTTGTTTTTCCTTTTCTCTAGCTTTGACGTCCACAAGACAACATTTTAGATTGTAAGTTTCCTTGTGAATTGTTCGATTTGCTTCTTCAATTCTGTTCTTGGTGTTAGATGCCTTGTCAGGGTGGATAAGAGCCAGGTTCCGATCTTTCTTCATGGCTGCAAGGAGTATGCGAGTCCTAGGCTCAACCAAGCCCAATAGATTGTTGAGATGAAATGAACAATCAAACGACTTGCTTTAGAAGTGCAAACTCTATGTCAAGATCGTGAAAGAGCCCAAGAAAGGGTGCCAGAAGGCGATCATGATCCCGATGTTATGTTTTCTTTTTACATGTGGCGCCATTAGGGGCATTGATACTCTGAGACTGGCACAAATAAACTTGTTTTTATTGCTTAATTTAGTAATCTGGAGCTTTATGATCAATCCATATGCAAGATTTCCTAGAGTTATTTTGCAAAGCTTATATAACTTTACGATTATACAGTTCGAAAGTACAATCCAATTTCATGGGATCAGGTTAAAAAACGTGTTCGAATATCCTGCTAGAAAAATTGAAAGAAAAACCAGGAAGCCATGGTCATAAAAAGCTACCTTACATCCAATAGTTAAGTATCTGGAAATGAAATAAGTTGCTGAGCATTTTCATATTCTAATACCTGAAGACATTTTGATCATCTTCTGAAGGTGCTATCCATGACCAGATAAGATCCAGCAACTGTGGTATATTCCCTTCCATAAGTTTCATCTGCAAAAGCAAGTCATGCCAAGCTCAAATGAAGTGATAAACAATAAAACTATCACCAGAAGATCTAATTGAACTCTTAGTCGAATGATGTATGTTTCATATTGTGCGGACAAATCGTCCAAAAGGATCAAAGTTGCCCGCCTGTAACAGATTGCGTACCTTCGTACAAGACAGAAAAATGAATGGAAATGCTATGATGATATAGTTTTCATAATTGATGCAGTAAAGAAGCAATTATATGCTTCATCCATGCTTCCATGACCAGAATTCAGCCAAAATGATTCTCCTGCCAAGATACTCACCTCAATTTGCCTTTGCTGCTCTTTGCATCCTCGCATAACGGCCTCGTGGACAGCATCACTAAATTAGGCCGAAAGTGAGGCTTATCATATATTGAAAGAAACGAAACTAACTTCCAAAGAAATTGAGTCTTGTTTAGTACCCTGAATGAAGTTTCTGAAGAAGAGCAGAAAGATGTCGTGGCTGCTGGTTAAGAACTTGCAGCGGCCAATTTTCAGGCCCCGATGAAGACTGAGATGTGCCCTCAATTTGTTCAGGACTGCCATCAACATCATCTCCATAACTCTTTGAATGAGCCATTCCACCAGGCTGCAAGCGAGCGAGTTCCATGTCCACCAGAACATCAAGCCAGGACTTGGCCATTGCCCAGCAAGCAGACTGCAATTGTGGTGGGCATACATCAGCCTTTCATGTGATTGCTATTTCTGTTTATGATAAATGTACTATAATATCGAAGAAGGTAACCTATTCATGTACATAAGATGCACACAAAAGACAATGCTAGGCAAAGCCTAAAGAACAGAAAAACTGGAAAATTGCTCAGAAACAAAATTCAAATCCCGGTCTGGCAAAGTGTCAAATGCCGTCTCTTTCGATTAGTTGTCAGGTGCTTCTGATCCAACCATTCTTCTCCTGTTTCCCCAGACCAGAGCTTGTGCATCATGCAAATCTTACAATTATATCAAGCAGGGTTTTCAAGATGCATGGTGTTCACACTAGTCCACCTCATGAATTAGGTTAGGTATGGAAAAAGGTTGAATTTTCTTATTTTCTTTTCTTTGTTTCTCTCATTCCCTTTTCCTTTTTATTTGTTAATAAAATTTTTCCTCTCCAAATTGATTTATATTATCCAGGACAATGCCCTTTTGTGCCATAACCACTAGACAAACTTTCATTATTTAGAGGAGATTGCATGCTTTGTTTTTAAATAATATCAATGTTTAATTTTAAGCATAAAGCCAATTGTTTACCCAAATCCATCCAGCACTTTTCATCTCATCATATTATTTGGTAATCCTTTCGGGGAAGCTTCATAGGTTCCTGATTTAGTAAGGAGGGACCAACCAAGAGCAGTCAGTACAGTAAAGGAAAAAAACGATTCACAATTCTTGATTTAATCAGAACTAATTCGCTTATATAGATTTGATTGCAACCGTTTATTGACACAATAACTATTTTACATCTATGACTGAGCAAAAATTATGAAAAAATTGGGCGAGATGATCATTATGGCAAGTTGTAATGAATATTAATAATAAATTATGAAAAAGAACGGTGCCCACCATCAAACTTGGGTTTTCACCACCTTTAAAGTTATCAAGGACCGTTTGTTTAAGCGTTTTATAAGCAAAGAGCACATTCTTTGCTTTCCCGCCAAAATTTGAATGTCCTAACTTCAAAAAACTATGAAAAAATTATATGCGAACGTAAGTCTCAACATTTATATGTCATAAAAGTTTCATAAATTTAGGATTAAACAAAAAGTCATAGGGCGTTTGTCGCAAAATTTAGATTAAGTAAAAAGAAAAGATAATCCAGACACTCCTCAAAAAACTTTCTTTTAAAACTCATGGCCTTTGCACAGATGCCAACAACCAAGTAACTCATTTCAGTGTTCTCCGTAACGTCACCGATTGAACTTCAGAAATTGACCAAATTTCTGAAGCATCTTCACCACAATTATTCATAGATTTGAAGCTTTTCTACACATGTAGCACCAGGTCACAATGAAAAGACAGAAAAATCTCAAGTTTTTATTTGTTAAAATTCTTCCCAGGCATTGTGTCTAGGGGTTGCTCCTTTTGCTAAAGTCTTTGGGAGAACTTCATACAAAAATTATACTTCATAATCCTTGCTCATTTAGATTTTATGAAATTGTCACTGAAGTTTGTAAACTATTCATGAAGTAGCTAGATATAGGGAGCAAACTAGTACATGGCTATGATGTCTCAAAGGCTCAATTCCTTTTCAATCTTTTGCATTTACATCATAAAACTGTCATCCAAGCAAATATGAATCGAGTCTGCAAAAATTATTCCTATAAGCATAAGCTGGTACATCTGTCTGCCAGGCACCTCGTAATGGCTAGTCCATACTGCGTCTGCCAAAATTTTCTGCTACCCTACCGTACGCCCTAGAAAACAGAAATCATAATCCTACCTTTAACTTGTCCATCATCTATCACTAAGCCTCAAAGGCTAAATCATGTGACAGAACGCTAAAGATAATTCCTTGCCATATCTAGCCTTTCCACATTGTCACAAGAAATGCTAACCATTCATAGGAAAAGGCCAAAAAGAACTCGCAGAAGTTAAAGAAGTCAACAATAATTATGTTGATTAGATGGAAAAGACAAACCTCCCAGTCTGTACATATTGGAAGCAAGCACCTCAAATTGCTACATTGTGCTGCATATACAGCAGCTTCGTATTTGCAACCATCTTTCTCAGCAATCCTCTTTAAAGTACCATGCACAAAGGCAGAAACATATGTTAGACTACAAAAACCAAACACCAGAGAGAATCATCAAACATCCAAAAACTTGAAGAACCCTGAGTCTTGGTAAGAATCCTAGCGCTATTGAATGAAGATGGCCACAGTTATTCATAATGCATACCACAAGAAAATGGGACTAACATATATATGCAGATTGTTGAACCAATACACCTTAAATAGAGTTGCATTTTCGGCACACAGATGCTGCACGTCAGTATTAAAATGATATATTCAACAAAGAAGAGTTAATGTAATGAGTCAAGTATGTGCAGAATCCATCATTAGAACCCTACTTCTGATGCGCAGTAGGATGCCCATTTCCAGAGGCGCCACTGGTGTCCAATGCCATTTTCCAACTCAATTGCTTGAAGAGTCCGATTTTTTCCATTCTTTACCAGGGCTTCACATGAAGGAAATAGATCCAACCCTCCAAATGGACGAAGAGTTGCCGCTCTCCATGGCTGCCATGCCATAACAAAGTAAGCTTCATAAGAACATTAATAACTGGTTGAATTTACAATTGCATCTTTTTGAAACTCAACACACCTGTCCAGCAGACCGACAAATGTCACAAGCCTCATCGAGTCTCCCAGCCCTTAATAAAGTCCACACATCTTCCAATAGCAAATTATCTTGTTTCTGTAAGGAAATATTGAAAGTCCTGGTTTAATTTCCACAAGCTTAAGGATCGTATAAAGGTATATGTTCACGATAACTGCATCCACCCAACAATAGGAAAAGTAGGAAAGGCACGCAACTATTGACAAAATGATTGCAAGAAAAGCTTCACACACAATATGACTTCCACTTAATTAGAACTAGGTTTCTGCTTTGTGTCAAGTGTAGAAAAGGCCGTACCAGAAGCTATATGAAGTGATGATAACAGTTCTGGCAGTACCAAAGCAGGTATCATTCTTCTTCCTAACAATTAGTCTTTTGATGTTTTATGTAGGGATTTTAAAATCCATTAATTAACATCAACTTCATGGACACAAATATTTCTCCAAAAAGCCATAGTTATCGAGCGGCATCATGTGTGCTGCAGCATGTAAGCAATGGAATATAATCTGGAGAAAATAAATAGCATGTGTCTTTGCTTGCAAGACAGACAATTTCCCCCCTTGATGGAGATTAGAAAATCAACATTATATCTGCTTTACAATCAAGTATAACCTATGTTTTTTAGGACTGACAATAAGCTCTCAGTCTGAATTAGTATTTTAACTCAGATGCTGAAGATGGAAAAACTGTGAATTCCAGCCTTCTTGGCTATTGGAAGCAGTGCACGGAGTAATATCCTTGAAATCCTTGAAAAGAGGGATTATATCTCAACATATCCATCGGGACTCAGCTGCATTTCTCAACCTTAATACATGTGGATATAGAAACTCTCTGTACCACAAATGGCCAGCACAAAGAGGATAAATTTCTCACAAGATATTTTTCTTTTCTCCATCATCTTATGCCCTTTTTTGAAGTTTCCTTCCAATGACCCCCAAAAAAATACAATAGAAGGGTACTAGCAAATGCATTTTATCATTTTTATAGTAAGGCATGAAAATCACAAACAACTACAAGTATGGTGAACATAGATGCACAAGCTTCATTAAGAATGAATCATCTAAAGGCTTCTAAGCATGCTGGGGCCAAGAAGGGGAAAATTTTTTAAATATAACCAATTTTGAAGGGGGAACACAGACTTCGAACAGTAATTTGGTCAATATTTTATTTATAACCAATGCTATAATTGGAATGTTACGGTGGGTATTTGTTTGCTAGAACTATGAGAGTATATACAGGCAAGAGAAATACTTTGTCATCAGGCAGCTGATGCGCATGTTCACGTGTTGGAGCATCAAAATCCAAGTGACGAACAGTGTCTGTATCAGAACGACCCTTCTTAAGAAACCTCTGTGTGTGATGCCAGATTCCAGAGCTGGGAAGATAGGTTCCAACATGAGATCCTCGCACCTGAAATGACAGATAAGTTAATGGGAGTCCCTGTAAAAAACTCATGACATCTATCTGTAAGGAAACCTATGATATTCGGCCAGCACAGAAGCATAGCAATATCAGAACCTAGAGGGATACAAGCATGACACTCAGCATTATGGATCAACTCGTAGATTTTTTCTCAAATTGCATACCAAAAGCAGACTTCCACATTCAGTTGGATTACCAATTAGAGAAGGATTGTAGATATTTTGCTTCCTCATTTCAGTATTTTCTTCACCTTTTTTTGTTGATAGATAAAAAGTTCAACTATAGGGCACCAAGGAGGTGCAAACCCACATACAAAAAGAGCCCAAAAAACTAAAGCCATATAAAAAACAGCCCTCAAAACCGAAAGGAGTTTCTAGCATCTAAACCAGAATATATATATAGAAAGACAAAAAATGATGCGTATTTTCAAATATATACAATAAATTCACTAAAAAGTGGTACCAAGAAGGCATTAGCCCCACAAAAAATGGCTTCTTAAGCAAAGCCTTTCAAGTACAAAAAATAAACACCAGATTGTGACATGATCAATCTAGAAACACGCATAAATAAGTATCTAACCACCAACATCTTCACCCTTCCACTTCGCTATACCAAAGATGAAGAACATAACACTCAAACTCTATGGATTTTACTGAGAAAATTCTTCTCTTTCTAAGCTCTCCTTGTTTCTTTCGGTCTAAATATGCAAAAGAACAGCACGATGTCCATTTTCAGGAATTTTTATTTTGCTGTACGGTAATTACACCTTGTCATGACTATGATCCTGTTCTTGCTTGACTTTCTTCTCAAGGCCGGTTCATCCCAATGATAGAAAAAAAGCAAGCTACCAATATTATCAGAACAGAGTAAATATTATTAACCATCCACCAAACTGCCGCATAACTAGAAGATATAACTCCTGCATTGTCAAAACCCAAAGTCAGCTACAGTTGACCTAATGGGTCCAGCGACCTTTGGTCTAATCTTTTATGGGAGACATGGTTTAGTACATAACCATCAAAAATTCATTATTTATGATGTCTTAGGTAGCTGACACAATCCTATCCACAAAGGTACAAAAAACTGTGGTGCCACCGGAACTGACAGGTACCAAATTGTAAGAAACAACACTGCCAGGTGGAAAAGAGATTGGTGAAGCATAGGCAATATTTGTCGATTATTCTGAACAACAAATCACACTTTACAACATAATTTGATGTCCCTCATAAAAGAAATAAGTGAAGAGAGTTATGCCTTGCTTTCCAAATCAAGTGCTTTGGAAGCTAGTCCCTCTAACCACTGAACAACCCGGAGGCACAACTGTGCCGTATGGTCATTTGAAACAAACTGACAAGCCTCCAAATGCGATGTAGTTGGATACTGTACTAAACAAAGAGAAAGATGTTATTAGAAAAAGTAAAGTATTATACATGACCCTGAAGTCATTTTGCAAACATCAAAAGATAACTGTTGAGACAGAAAGATGCATTACCAAATATATATCTTTTGGAATGTCTTCATTCCCTGTATAAGAAAGAGAAAATGTCAGAACCACATGCACGCAGACAGCTTCAGGAAGAGAGGGGCAACTCAGCAGGGATAAGCATACATGAAATATTGACACAATGACAGGCTAGACAAATACTTACAAGTTGCTGCGGAAATAGTAAATTCAAAAGATTTAGGGTGCCTCTAATTCTAGA
The DNA here is from genome assembly GCF_021117445.2 of Syzygium oleosum. Taxonomy (NCBI): domain Eukaryota; kingdom Viridiplantae; phylum Streptophyta; class Magnoliopsida; order Myrtales; family Myrtaceae; genus Syzygium; species Syzygium oleosum. The sequence goes on from NW_026607494.1 coordinate 452,579, forward strand.
GAAATGTCAGACTTTCATTTTCAGTGAGAAATTTTTAGGAAAATGTTTTCTTGTTTTCAGACTATCTTCCTCTTTTTTCTTTTCTTTCACGACTCTACGAGCTGATTTACCTCTCTTGCAAGACTTGGTCTTCTGGGGCAAATGCTTCATCTTGTAATTTTTGGAACTCTATTACTTATAGTTTGTGTTCATTTTGATTTTATTAGAATTTCAAAAAATTTGGAGCACAAGTTGGTACATTGTTTATACTCTCTGTAAGTCATCTTTCTCATACTTTCAGTTCCAACATTGGCAAGAAATGTTTAAACATGAATTCTTCATTAATTACCAATTCTCTCCTCATATATAATCGAAAACTTCAGAAACCATTTTATAAAATGATAAAAGACTTATCCTAGCAGTTTTCTGTTTCCACAAAGAATTGTAAAGAAAGAAAGAACCAAATAGATCCTTAAGAAATTTTCGTCTATATCCTCGACCTTAATCAAGTACGCCTACCACTAAAATTTATACTTATCAAACTTGATCCTGATCTCGATCTTTAAAATCAGTTTGGATTCATTAACCGACCAATAAAAAGATTATTCACCAGTGATACTACTAAAGAATTCAAAAACGATTTCTAATTCATCACATGGATAAATGCAAAAATTACAGCACATTTTTTATGTCCAGGTAGTCATATGCAAGATATCAAAAAAAAAAACCGTGAAATCTCACATGATCTCATTATTGTATGGAGCTTCACAACACTCGCCACACACAACGAATAACGTGCTAAAATCACAAAACCAGATTTAATAGATTAAACTGTCAAAGAAATGTTCTAGCATATAATCAACTTCAAGAGGTCAGAGATCTGTTTCCTTTTCCATATAGATACCACAGGAGAGACCACGAAGCAGCCTCATCAAGCAAGAATTGAGCCTTTTGTCTCATTAGCTTGTCCTCCACAATGCGATGCTTCATATTGGAACCATACCTTTTGAAGCCAAAAGAGTAAAATGAGAGTCACGCCATGCAAGGGTAAGAAGAGTACACAAGTAACACACAACTATTACACTTCAACAAAAGCAATAGTAATTGTGCGGTGAATTTGCTAGTCCATTCACACATTGCCAAATTCCCACAGAACCAGTCATTAAGTACCGTATTATTTGTCTGCTGTAAATTATACCTGATTGACTCTGAAACATTTCTACAAGATGACTCAAATCGTAGTATTAGATCAGGTATAGACATCAGCCCTGCAAAAGGATAAAAAGTAAGACTCTAGAAAGCATGCTATTGAAAGTTTCATATTTAAGTCTGCCAAATCGCATAACACTGCAGATTTAAATATAACTGTCAAGAACAGGTGCATGCCCACAACACGATACTATTTATACACTTGTGAACTTCAGGTTAAAGGGAAAGGACACACACACACACACACACTCACCCGCACGCGCGTACACAACACAGAGAGATCAATTATATGACACCTACGCTAAGCTCACAAAAGAAATTAGAAGAATCCCCTGCACAGGTTTTGAGTATATCGAAATTGAAACTTGAGCTTCTTTTGTTGATTTACACTCCAAAGCGACCATATAATCCTCATAAAAGCTCCCCTCAACTTTCGTCTAAACTCGCAAGAACAACTAGTTTCTGTGGTGAGCATGTCTTCAATGTCCTCTCTTCACTTAAAAACTTACTTATCTACTCTCTATGTTGACTCATGTCTATTCATGAATACACTCTCTCCGATAAAAGCTGCAGGTAATCTGTGCTGAAAAGAAAAACTACAATCTCTGTGTTGACAACACAACCCATCCATATTTTAAAAGGATTTTTTTTAAGATGATAACAGACAAGTCAAACATCAGGCCCACAAGTCTGATGCTCATAATCTAAGTCAGAACAGATTTTCAAGAAGCTTAAATGAAAACAAACAAACAGACAAACAGCAGCTGCATCTTTTTAGATAAAAATTCCTTGAAAGGATAGCAAGGGGGAACCTTTAACAACCATATAGAAAGCAGATATAATAGCTGCAGCATCCTACAATCCTCTATCATGGCAATTTAAACCATTGCATATGACTCACCTAAGTAACATAAAGCATCACAGTTACGGAACTGAAGATCGAGGCACATGCTCATATTTCATCTCAGATTCAAATTTCCATGAAATAGTTCTCCATACCCTCCACGGTATCAGTGCAAATAATGTATATGTGAAAGTGACCAAATAAATCAACCATGAGATTAAAGAGACGAACATCTATTCAATTTATCTCTACATGCTAACAGTTAATCTACTTAGAACACCTTGAATAGCAGAATCCAGCAGAGAAGCAAATAAAGAGAATGTCATCTCTCCACTGTCCGATGACGACTCATCCTCCTGCTTACAAGCCTTCAGCGAATAACTTCCAGCTCTTCGGACCGAAACAAAACCCGTCTCGGCCTCCAACTTCCCATGACCCTCGATGGAGTATCTTCTCTTGGAAGAAGACTGGGTCCTCGCAGGCGTTCGCTCTGCGTAATCAGCATCGAAGCCCAAGGCTTCCTGCTTAATGTCTTCAAGAAGAAGCGCGGCATTTGTCGGGCTGTGGATGTGTGGTCCATCGTACAGCAAGCTACCCTGCCTTGCCATCGACCCCGAACGTTTCTGGGGCGATATGTTGGAATTCGACGACTGCCCTCTCCTGAGCATGCAACAACACGATTCAATCCCAACGACATGCCTTGCCTAGACAAAACTACATTTACCGACACACAGAACGGTGCCCTTAATTGGAAGAAGATAGTCAGACAAGATCATCAGAGTGAAATCGACATATCGACAAGTACAGTTTGAAAGGAACAGGGGGCAAAGAGGCTGCTGATTTCCAAGCTTCCACATTCGACCTTAGGATGACCGAACCACCATCATTTCCCCCCTCCGATTCCAATCAATCTCGACAACCATGGAGCACAAGATGAGCGGAGGAATGTAAAAACGAAAGGGATGCATGGATTGATTTACCCGTATCGTCGAAACTGCTCCCTAATTGTGAGATCCTCTGGGTCGAAATAGCTGGGCGACGCATCCATTTCGTCCTCCATGGTAGCTCCGGGCTTGAAGCTTCGCAGTGTCGGTCACGGTGAAGAAGGAAGTAGCTCAGAGTCAGAGCTGACCCTTAAACCCTAATTCTCCATGCGCGGGAATTGAAAGAAGTATGATGGCCGGATCAGTCCGTGGTTGCTTTGGGTCTCGACCCGACTCCGGACGAGAGGTCATTCACCATCCAAATCTAGACCTGCCATTATTTTTAGGGAAAAATAACACAAATAGTCCCTGCATTTTGACCCAACATATAATATGATCCCTGAACTTTTAATTTATTCAATATGGTTCCTGAACTTTAATCCAATATGCAATATAGTTCCTGAACTTTTAATTTGTTTAATATCGTCCATGAACTTTGATAGATGATTAACATTTTAGTCCATTCTATATTTGGTCAAAATACAGTGTTTGTATAATTTTCCATTATTTTTACCCCCTTCGAGCCAAGTGGTCTGGGCCAACGGAAGCCCGAAATATCTCTCCTTTTTCAAGTAAAAGGAGCAGGACAAAACACAACCAAGAAATTCTCTTATACGAATCTCACAACTAATTTCATATATACAACTTAAGTTTTAGAATACAAATCTTTGGAGAAAAGCTCTAGGAAAATCCCCGTGAGCGGTTGAGAATGTACAGTGGGATTGTCTTGTTGTTGCTCTGTACTTGTTGCTTGCAAAATCTCCTATGACATTTTGAAGAATTGACAAAATCATTTTTTGCCTATTACAATTGATAAATGCAGATATTGTTTATTTAAGTTGATGTTGATACGAGGAACACTTTGTCACCATTAACGGCATCTGAAGTTTATAGTGGAAACACGCCAAATCGGATGGACCTTGATAGAGAGTGTACAAATCTAGGCTAACAAGAAGAATTTGAGATATTATGATAGGGTAAACAATTGAATGAACTCAATCGCTTATATACTCATGAAGACCAATGATTAGAGCCTCGTAAGTCGATTTTCAGTGAGTAACTTGGATAGACTTACTGAATTGCTGATAAAGGTAACTCCCTGTATCAATTGAAAAAGAAATGTTATTTACGTGTTTATGTTACCCGGATAAGATGACCCATATATTCTTTTTAACTTGATTTGTAGGTCAACAACTCTCTCTCGAATCCCTTTTTGTCTATATGAATTCCTGACCATGGATTTTCTATAAGATTAATAACTAGCTTCAAGATCTGGAATTTTGGAAAGAAGAACTGGATATAAATCAAATTAGTTCTTCCCTATTTTGCTCGCTTAATTAGTGAAACGGACAATTGACTATTATACTCTATTTACAGAGGCTTCACTATTGCTAGGAAAATCACATTGCATGGATTGCCAAATTTCCAACAATTGTGTTTATCAAATTCAACGGCTAATTGATTTTTTTGAGGGTTAATACCATGAAAAATCCTAAATTAGTGTATTTGTAATAAATTTACCACAAACTAATTTTTTGACTCCAAAAACTCCAAACCAATACAGTTGTGATAAATTTACCATCTACTAATTCCGTTAAATTTTACCATCAAATTACTGTATTGGATGGCACGTGGTAGTTGACGAGTGTATTAGTTTGGGGTTTTACCCTCCGTTTGTTATAGGTGTACTAGTTTGTGATTTTTTATGATATTAATCCAATTTAACGGAAATTAACGGAGGGTAAATTTATGACAAATTTACTGATTTTGGGTTTTTGGTGGCTAATTTGGGATAAATTTGTCATATGACTAGTTTGGAATTTTTTGTGGTCAAAATATTAGTTTGGGGTAAATTTATTACAAATGTACCAATTTCGGATTTTTCGTGGTATTAACCCTTCTTTTGAAGATTCTCCGCAGCTAATTTGGAGATTGAAGATTTATATCAGAAATTCAAAACAATATAAAGGAAGTAGAGAAAAACACAGAAAGCTACAAATTCTGATCACGTTCTTTTTCATATTTGCAATCATGATTCTACAATTATGATTCTATTAGATTAGTCATTGATTGTCGTAATATGATAATTTGAGGAGTGTGCAAATGTAATAGTAGTGATTGATTAATGATAGTTTGATTTCTCAACTTCGAGTAAAAACAACACTTTTTATATGTGAATATTAGCGAAATTACTATTAGATTCCAGTCTTGTTAATAGCTATTAGTTCGAAAGAATGGACGTAGACTTGACATAAGCTAAACCACTATAATATCTATTGGAAAAAATACCCAAGTAATCTTAAATATATAATATGGATTTCAATTCAATCCTAAATTTTCCAATTTAACCAATGTTATCGTAAACTTTGGCTCTAAATTTCAATGTAGTCCTTCCAGTCAAGTGCCATTGAAAATTGTTGATGTGGTGATCTAATTATTGTTGGTTGTCCTACGTGGCACAGTTAGCTATTTAACAAGTACAACTCAGTAGAAATGACATCATTTTCTTTAATTTTCTAAACTTTTTATTTTTATTATTTCTTTTTTTCCTATTTCCTTTGCTGTTCACCTTCTTCTTCTTTTCTGTGTTTCTTTTTCGAAAATAAAGGGAAATCTTCACGATGAAGCTAATGGGGCGAGACAAAGGGAAATCTTCATGAGTGAGACTTGTTGTCTATAAGGGTGCGAATGATAATCATTTTGTTTTAGAAATCAATTTATGGCTATTTCTGTTCTTCTTCTTTTATGTCAAATTTCTATTTCTGTCTCTAAACAAGTTTTTGAGCAGAGAAACACACTTGATAACGACACAAAATTTCTATTTCTGGAATATAAAATTTCTCGAAACAGAAATTCGTTTAATAACATAGGAAATCCTCAAATACCACATCACATTACAAGAACCAACATAGGAAATCCTTAAATACAAAATAATGGAAATACGTTACAAAAGTCGGAAATACAATTTCATGGAATCTCTGGCATATTATAATCCTCTGCCATTTTATTGGCAATACTTTTCCAAAGAATATTCATCTTGGTTCCTTCCCCGGTCAATGTATCGTCCGTAACCTCATTTTGTATAGGTTCAAACCGGTACTCCGGATCTCCATATAGGGAAAAGTTCTTATCCATCCTGTCTTGATCACGGATGTAATTATGGATAGCACAATATACAATTACAATATGTGCTTACTTTCGAATTGTAAATGAAGACATGTGTCTCAAAATGAAAAAAACGATTCTTTAATGCTCCAAATGATCTCTTAATGACATTCCTTAGTGAAGAATGCTTATAGTTGAACAATTCTCTTGCCGTTCTTGGCCATCTTGCTCTACCTCTATAATCATTTAGATGATACCATTCACCTTTAAAAGGAGTTAAAAATCCGGAGTTGCTACATAACTACAATCTACCATGTAGTATTTCCCTATAACAAGGTATTCATATATTGGTCATGATTTGCAACCGCAATACAATTATAAAGAAAATTACTCATTAAAGAACAAGCAAATACATGGTGGTGATTGAGGAAATTCCAAGCGAGGAGTCTCGAGTGCTGTCAAGAGCACCTGACAATCGTTGGCAAAGCCTTCCCGGCCAGCATACACAAAAGTAAATTTCATATCAAACGAACAAACACACATTACATTCTGAGTGATAATTCCTTTCCAGCCTTTAAATGAGATCTGCTTCGTCACAGGTACAGGAGCATGAACATGGGTGCCATTAATAATGCCTACGTAGCCCTGTCATTTTATCAAAGACTAAAATTATATATGATTATCAACAAAATAAAACTGATGGTGTAAAAGAATGTATGAGAATCCTACCTTGAAATAACGTTTAAGGTTAAAATCCGTAAGAATATCCTCTAGGACAATATCAAAGGAATGTGGTCTGATAACCTCTCTTGCTAATTTGAGAATTGCTTTCAACACTATAATAAAGTACTTGCTGATAGTTTGTCCCTAATGTTGGAATCTCTCACATAAATCTCTATCCAAGTTCTTTTGACAAATCAAGATAAGAAATCCTTACTTGTTTATCTATCATAATATATCGATTATCTTCCAACCAACATTTTGCCTTCATAAAATCACAAAGGTCGAAAAAGACAAGTCTCTTCATTCTAAAAGCTTCATATACTCTATCTGAATATCCATAAAGAACCTCTCTTACCCATTTGGGTCTGACAATACGCTGTCCCTAATAAGTTCTCTTGTGTGCATGGACATATCCACCATAATAGTGCACAACCAAGCTATCGGTATATCAAGATCAAATTCATCAAAGTCTTGTCAAACTAATTCAACTAATGCTACTTGATTATTATACACGCTACTTTCACCCCCTTCATATTACCTATGCCATCAGACGAAATAAAAACATAAACACATCAAATAAGGACTCCAATAGCAATCAACAATAGCCACAATGTCATCATAGTTGCATCATAAAAAAACCAAAGTCTCTCAAATACATAAGTCATAGAGTGAAATTAAGCCAAATATAAATTTATAGCATATTTCTCAACAACTATTTAAATACTATGTTTGGCAGTCGGGATAAAATTTAGGATAAGATAAAACTTATCATATCCCGTGTTTGGTGCCTATCCAAGATAGGATAAAGTTTGATATATGAGGGATATAGTCCGGATAAAATTATCCCATAGGGGAGGTGTGATAAATGTGGATAGAATTTCTAATATCCATAATATAAAAGTTATTTTTCTCGAATAACAAAATTGTTAAATTATAAAATTAAAATAATATTTGAATATAAATAATAGTTGAATTTTAATATAAAAAATTCAAAATAACAATAAATTCGTTTTTATTTATTATTATTATTATTTATATATTCAAATTTCTTTCTATCTTACGATATAAATTTCATATATATAAATAAACACATTTGTTATTTATATTTATTACATATTTTAGGTATATTAGTACAGTTTACTATCCAATAAAATTTTATTAGAGAATGATGGAAGGGGAAAAAAGAAAAGAAGTAAAAAAGATAGGGAAAAATAATAAAAATAAACAAATAAAAATGAAATAGGTAAGAGTGTCTTGAGAGGTTTTATCAATTTCATTTGTGTAATTTTTAGGTTCATCCGCAAATAATGGACATTGTGAGACGTGAAAATATTCGACTTTATGACCATGATTCACCAAACAGTAAATAGAATATAGCAAATTTCTTGGATTTCATATCCTATCCTATTCAGTCCTATGATGACTAGAAATTCAGACGATCAAATGCAGCCAAAGAGATTCAAAAAGTCCATGTCTCCTTTCAGGTACAGATATAATGAAAGCCTCTCTTCAAGTGGTATTAAGGCATGCCTGAAGATCTTGCTCCAAGTCAGGAATGCCATTTAGGATGGCAACCACAACTCCTATGGAGTAGGGGTCTATGGGTGGTAGGGTATGTGAGGTGATGTAGCTACTTGTTGATTGACCCGTCCTTAATTTAATCATTTCTTGAATGGCTTTGTAGGTGCCGATAATATCATATGTGTTACTCTTTCTCCTCCTCTTTGAATTTGGATTCCTATCCAACTTGTGCTTCTTACGAACTAGGGTGGTAGTCACGTCAGGTGCAAAGACTTCCTCATCAATACGATGTTCATTAAATTCCTCCAAATCACTTACCGCAGCACCACAACCATTATCTTCTTCCTCCAACATCACCAAGTCTTTTATATTTCTTGCTGCATACTCCCCAGTAGCATATGTATCACCAAATACAACACATAGGTCGGGATACCGAAAAAACCCATCATTCTTGAATTTAGCCCATTCGCTATTATCCTACAATTTTCACAATAATGACATACGTCAGCAATATAATCGAAGCTTACATCCTTAATAAAAACAAAATGATCCAAGTAAAATAATATATTGATGTTAGACTCCTATACACTTGGATCCTTTACATTAACCGTTTGTTTACATTATCACATCCAAATATAGATTGTGAAAGAAGCTTTTTAAAACTACTATACTGTCTCTTCAGTTTGTTTACCCTATTCTTTAACTGAATTACATTAAAGTGGAGTCCTGTTTGTTTATTGAACTTGGCATGTATGTTCTTCCACCCTCCTTTGTTATAGGTACAGGTGGTGTGATTTCCTTTTTTCCCTCTTCTACCAACAAACTTACAAGCAAACTGGTCAAAAGCTCGGTCCACTTTGCCATAAATGCCTATTTGTAGGATCCCTTTTAACCTTAATTGGTTGAGCATCAAATGAGCCATATCAGATGATGTATCAATTCAAGTGCAGAAGTTTTGATGTCTAGATCACAATCATATGAATACCTGTTAATAAACCAAAATACAGAAAGAAAATTGAAAGAGAACATCCTCATATCAAATCAAGCAAGCATATATCGCAAGCATACATTTACGGCCTATGCACTTCCTAAGATCACTTTTACTACTATGTAAATACATTTTATTGCATAACTATGTAAAAAAACATAGGAGGACTCCTATACTAGTCAATTACAATAGTATGTCCCACACATTCTCTTTTCATGTAATGACACCACACCCCAAAGGACAATATCATATCATAGTGTCTGATACCGAACTTCAGAGCCACCAAAGTGAGAGCACGAGTGAGAAGAAAATGTGTCAGTCCCCAATTGATCCAAGCATATGCATACTTATATAAATCAGTGACTCAACTCATACCTTTCACGGTTTCAAAGCCAAAATTTGGTAACTCCTTTAGTTATTTGTTGTTTCCTAATATTACCATTACCGGAGAATATCAAATTGCACAAAGAAATTTCATCCTTCTGCAATTTGTTTGCACAAACTTTTGTGGTTGTTATTTGTGCAAGTCGTTTGGGTACATACACCAATGAAGAATAATAAGCAAAATAAAGAATATAGTATCATTGGACTCTTATGTATTTTGTTTGAATGGCCTCTGTTTGTTGCACATGCAATATGCTCACAATAATTAACCACTTTCTATAAAGACCAAGCTTAATCTGGCAAAGCATGAGACTAATGTATAGGACTAATACAACTTTGCTAATAGGATCTATGCGGCCTCTAAATCAAGAGATAGAGCAAGTCAGGAGTACATAGCAGACATGACCCATGAGTATCATTAATATGGACATGATAGTCGAACTCTTACAAGTTTTTTGCTAGATCTTACTTGGTTGTTATTGGTTAAGAAGCTAACATAAAAAATCCTCTCAAAGCAACGGTGAAAACTCATGGCGCCATCCTCTGACCCCAAAAAAATCCTGTCAATCACAATTACTTGGAGGCGTCGAGTAGATAGGCTCATGCAATCGATGAGGGCCTTGTGAAGTGAGGGTCGACGAGGAGGACGGAGTCGATGGTGGCGAGGAGGACGGAGTCGAAGTCGACGGCGGCAAGGAGGACGGAGTCGAAGTCAAAGTTGTGATGACGTGCCTAGGATTTTTTGTCTCTCTTTCTGTCAAAGAGGTAGAGGAGAGTCAAGCCAGAATGTCTCCGTGTTTTATTTGGTCGAAGTTTCTTTAGTTGAAGAGGTAGAAATTATTTTTATTTTTGTTTCAGAAATGAAGTGAAAATTTTTTTAACTTCTCATTTCTGCAAACCTATTTCCAGAATAGAAAAATGAAATTGCATTACTAAATAGATTTATATTCTAAACCTGTTTTTGGGAACATAAAAATTGAAAAATAGAGAAACAAAATGGTTATTATTCGTAGCCTAAGTATCACGAGAGAAGGTCGAGCCGCCATGGATGACAACCTCAATCGATGACCTCGAATCCTATTAAGAGTAAGAAAAAGATCATGAAGCGAATTATTTATATAAAATCAGAGAGGAAAATTTTGGCACGAAATGGAACTAATCTTTTTATCTTAATCAAGGGTAGCTTCGGAATCAATTGCTTATAATTACAAGAAATCCTGAAATGCCTAAGAAAAAAAACAAAAAATAAGGAATCTTGGATTAAAGATGATGAACGAACTTCATCTTAAAGTTCAATTTACTTTCAATCTTCGTTCCATAGCTCAAAGGAATTTTGAAGATGACAGATTTTGGGTTAAAAACGATAAGCAGTTTGTTGAGGTTGTCCCCCATCGTTTTTGGAATGGGCTGGTGGTAAGTTTATGAGTGTGAGGGAAAGCCTTATCCTTTGAGCTAGCATTTAAGATAAGAAAGGTCCAAGACCACCCAATACTGGTGTCAGAGCCCAAGTTACCAACAAGTCTAGACTCAATAGTCACACGAATGGGTTGTTGCAGCTCTGACCCAAGCCCAATTTGTGAGGGGGATATTATTGAAGTTGTTTCACATCAATTGTAGAAGAGGCTGGTGGTTAGTTATAAGTATGAGGGAAAGTCTCACCCTTTGAGTTAGCTTTTGGGATAAAAGAGGCCCAAGACCACCCGACTTTGGTAAATGTGAGGGAAAGCCTCACCCTTGAGCTAGCTTTTGGGGTGAGATAGGCCTAAGACTACCTAACACTGGTATCAAAGATTATGTTACCAACAAGCCTTGACCCAACAGTCACATAAGAGTTATGGGTTGTTGCGGCTCCAACCTAGGCCTGATATGAGGAAGAGATTGTTGAGGTTGTCCCACATTAGTTGTGAAAGGGACTGATGGTCGGTTTATAAGTTTAAGAGAAAGCCTCACCCTTCTAGCTAGCTTTTGGGATAAGAAATGACCAAGACCACCTAATACTGGTATTAGGGTGTGTTTGGGAATGGCTTTGCCAAGCCACTTTGGATATTCAAAGCCCCTTGGGCTAAAATTTGGTGTTTGAGAAATTTTTTTAGAAACCCTATTAAGAAAAAGTTGGCCTTTTGAAGGCTAAAAAGCCCAAGGCAGCCTCCTATCTGCCTTGGCATTTCAGCTTTCTGAGCACATTGAAGGGGTAATAATGAATTTTTTTTATCGTTGGAATTGCCCTCATAGATTTATCTAATTTCCACTTTAACCCTTCTTTTGTTAGAAATCCTAGAAGCAGAACCCCTTACGCTCCGCTCACTTCGCCCCTCTCTCTGGTTGCTCTCTGTCACACCCCGTACCCCCATCGAGCTCGTGACATCCCCTGCTCCGGTCGAAATGATGCGACATCCCAGGAACGTCGCCGACCCAACCCTAACATCAGAGCCACATGCGGAAGCGAGAATAAAAACCCCGGACAGAAATATGACGACAACGGGGTAGAACACCACAACAATCAAACAACAACATCTTCATACAGCACTAAACATACAAACATCATATTACAGACATAAATACAGACGAACATACTCCGCCACCGTTTTAACAAAAGATTAAGGTCTGGTTAACTTAACTTCCCTATGGGTCAACCCGATTCACACAACCTCTAAAACCCTAGGAAAAACCTAAGGATCGCCCTTCTCCATTCTGCCCCTAATTCATCTGGCTCAATCCTCCGGAAATCCCTTGGGCATCGCCTGCGAATCCACCGGCACCATGGGCGGCTTTTCGAACTTCCAAAAAGAGGAGGCAGACTTCCCGGGTCTAAGGCTGGGGGTCTGAAAGTGGCGGTTATACAACCGTGAGACGAATCTCAATAAGTGTACAACCCCAAACCCCACGTAGGCACTCACGTACCGCCAGACGAAAACACACATAACACACAATAACTAGCCAAACTAACAATCACATGCGACCCTACCTGGAATTCCTCACGCACGTCCCTGCACGTTAGTCAACCACACAACCAGTATGTCACATAAATACATCACAGCCGCGCGCGTGCCCCGATTATAGAGCAAAACCCACTTGGGCACGTCCCATACCATGCCTAGCGGTTTTTACCCCATAATCGAGCATCATACCACGCGATACAACCACACTCGCACACCAACTCACACTACGCGTCACTTTCTTAATTTCACTCGTCTCGCCAATTCTTGCTCATTCTCAACCTTTCCACCACTACCGCGCCCGCGTAAAACGCATCAGGCCAACGGTCTTCTGACCTCGTCAGGCATCGTCACCCCGTCGGGCCGGGCATCGTCACCTCGTCAGGGACGGCATCGTCCCGCGTAAACAAACACGCCTCAGGACGGAATCCTATACACACTTTCCTTCTACCGCGCCCGCGTAAAACGCATCAGGCCAACGGTCTTCTGACCACGTCAGGCATCGATACCTCGTCAGGCCGGGCATCGTCACCTCGTCAGGGAAGGCATCGTCCCGCGTAAACGTACACGCCTCAGGACGGATCCTTTCCAACCAATCCCACATTCCCGTACCTTCATTCCACTCATTCCACACATACCACACTTACACACGGCCACACCCAATTTCACGCCACACATACAAATGGCCACACACACACAATCTCACACTCCACATCCACTTCGCAAATGCACATCCTCGTCACACGAGCGCACCACACAACCACACACACTTAGCACGCGACCTCAATGCGCGATCACATCACCACACCTCACGGCCACACACCTGGCACACATGGTCACACATTTTCAGTCCAATGGACACTCATAACCAGCCAACAATCACTAATCACACAACTATATGTACAAGTCCATTCAAAACGTAATTCTACCAATCATCAAACAATTCAGCCCCTAGTCGGTCCACCACACCTCGCAGCCACACAATCACACATACAAGCCCATTCAAGCATCAAACTACCCGTCAAAATGCCACAATAACACCGAATAATTCTCGAGAGAGAGAAAAATCGAGAATATATAAAATCGGGTCCAAACTGGGCAGTTGCGCAGTGACAGAAATCTATTTGAAATAAATAGTAAACCAACTCCAAAATTTATAAAATTTGAATATGTTGTACAAAACATCTCAATGAACATTTTCCGTGAATAACTCGAAACCCAGTTCTAACCGTAAATACCTCGTTTTAACACTCAAAATCGGACAAAATCCGATTCGCTCGGACAGCCCCTCAGGCCATCAAAATACAACTCATTCGGTACCCAAATCATTTTGGAAAACCTTGAAATTTTTATATGTTATAGCCACAAATTTTCCCAACAATTTTTGTGAAGGAAGTATTTTGAAGATAGGCCTGGAAAAATTTATAAAAATTCGAACAGACCCGAAGGTCGGGTGAACAGTAAATCGGGCAGTTTAATTTCGGTCCAAAGATGGACTTCCGAATGGAATCAAATGATTTCCAAAAATTCCCAAATTAAAATATGTTATACTTCAAGATGTTGGAAACAACTTTCATGAAGAACACTTCCTCAAATTCGGGTCACACAAGTCACAGTAAAAATAGCAAAAACCAGCGACGCAGCAGCAACCTAACTGGAAATCAGCCAACACACACCACCGAGCAAACCAGCCACTAAATTCATTCTAAACCGAGCCCTAAACAAGCCTAACAATACCCGAGGTCCTAGGCGACATTTGGGGAGGTCACTTACCTAAGAAAGGCGAGACGAACGGGCTGGATGGGTGGCTGAAACGGGCGGAACAGCAGCAGCAATGGGAGGAAATGGCTAAGGAAGAGAATGAAGGAAGAAAGGAGGAGGAGGAAAACGTGGGGAAGGGGGGGAAGGCTGATGAACGTGGGCTGGCTGAATGGGGGAGGAGAGAGAGAGGGCTGGTCAGCTGGTCAAATATGACAGCCCCCAAGTGCCACGTGTTGCGATCCTACGCGATTTCCCGTTTTGCCCTTGATCCGACGGCCTAGATTCAACCTAATCCAATAATTGAAGGGCAAAGAGGTCAATTGTCCAATGATGCAACTGATATTTTCAGACCTGATTATCCCAAAATTATCCCCAAAATTCGGAACTGAAACGGGCCCAGGGGCAAAATTGTCATTTTTCCGGTCCCGGGGCGAAATTCCAATTTTCGCACATACGGGTTCCATATGTGTGTGGCCCACATAATATGGCGTCGGAATCGTGAAAATAGCTCCTTAAGCCCTCGAAAATCGACTGCAAAGTCCTGAAAATAAAATAATATTATTTTTCACTTCCGAGCCAAAATTCCAATTTTTGACCGAAACAACTCTAAATGCGCGTGGCCACCCCAAAATGACACTAGCCTCGAAAAATAACCTCAAACGACCTCAAAATCCAACATCGGTGTCCACAGGGGCAAAACCGTAATTTTTCCGGCCCCGGACCGAAATCCATTTTTTTTGCAGAAATGGGTGGCCCCAAGGTTGGCCAAGCCAAAAACGTCATCGGCCGCTCAAAATTATCACTTTCAAAATTCTCAATTCCCGAGCCCGAATTCCAAAAAATGACTAAAATTGAACAATCGCGACTTTAGCTTATCTCTTGCTAACGAGTGGCTCCCTGGAATTACGCGCTCTCGACCCGTGACCGACACTAAGTCAAATCACGTTTAAGTTTACTTTTCCCAAGACGACCTCGATTGTCATATAATTGCAAGGGTCTGTCACTAGTGCCCTTCGGACATGATCAATCAAATAGACCGGTCTCGATTGGCTCAAAACATTCCCTCGTCAATCCATATGGTCGAAGATCAAACCCAGGTCGAGTTCTTTGGTCGTGCGAACTCAATCCCGTAATAGCCTTACCCCTAAGGTTAGTATCCCGAGAATGCGCGGGTCCCGGGTGAGATCTCACTATAGTGCATTGGTCAAATTCATTTCCTAAATCCCGGGAAAAGGATCGAAAATTCATACTGTTACACTCTCCGTTCACCATTTTCTTCTCTTGTGCTCGCCTCTTGTTGGCCTTTCTCTTTGCTCAGAACCAAGTCGCTCACCTCGCCGTGCTCGCCTCTGTCTTCGGTCGCTTGTCTCACCTCGAATCTAGGTTATTTTGCTTCGATTCCTTCTCGTAGTGTTTTTCTAGCTATGATTGTTAAGTCGCTCACCTCACACGTGCTCACCTCCCTCTTAGTGGCCTCTCTCTTCGCTCAGAACCGAGTTGCTCGCCTCGTCGTGCTTGCCTCCGGGTGCGTTTGGAAATGGCTTTGGGAAGCCACTTTGGGCTAAAATTTGGTATTGGGAAATTTTTTCACAACCCCATTGAGAGAAAGCCAGCCTTGTGAAGGCTGAAACCCTAAGGCAAGTCCTAAGCTGCCTTGAGCTTTCAGCTTTCTCGGCATGCAACAGTATCAATTAAGTAGAAAAGATTTCTTTCAAAACAACCCTCATCTATTTTTTGATTTTCCAATTTTAGCCCTGTCTTTCACTTTTCATTCTCTTATTCGCTTACCTCGGCTGGCGTGGCTGTGAGGGGACAGCAACGGGCAGGCATGGTCGCGCATCCCAACGACCATTGCTTGGGGTCGCACGGCCACCGCGATGGGCCACGCGACCCAGGCGAGGGCCGCCTGAGGTTACGCGACCTAGAGGACCCTTGCCGGGAACTTGCACAACCTCGGAGAGGTGACACGTAATTCCGGCTGAGATCGTGCTACCCAGACGACCCTCGTAGGCCGCCGGCGACCCAGATCTGGCGTTGCGCGACCGTCGTCTGAGGTCGAACGACCTCAGACAGCCCCCGACGACCACCGACAAGGGCCGCCTGGGGTCGAGCGACCCCCGATGAGGGTCGCAAAACCCAAGCGAGGGCCATCGGCGACCCTTATCTAACGCCGAGCGATCGTCGTATGAGGCCGGACGATGAGGGCAGCCCTTGCAACCATTGACGAGGGCCGTCTCGCCTGGGTTTTACACGGCCGCGTGACGTCAGATTTGGGTCACCAGCAGCCCTCGCTTGGGTTTCACGACCCTCGTCGAGGGTCTCTGGACCCTAGGCGGCCCTTGTCGGTGGTTGCCGGGGGCTGCCTGAGGTCATTCGGCCTCAGACGACGGCCGCGTGATTCCATATCTAGGTAGCCGGCGGCCGCCTGCCCTTCGCCTGTTCCGGCGAAGGGTTTCGACTTTTCTTTAATAAAAAATAAAAAAAAATGCCTTACAACTATAATTTTTCTAAACGTTATTTTACCCAAAGTTGCTTTGCAATGAACTTTTAAGTTACAACTTATCAAACACAATTTGCATTTTGTAAAACTCCAACTTAAAGTCTTTCGTATTTTGCCAAAGACTTTCCTCTAAAGTGTTCCCAAACGCAGCCTCTGTCTTCGCCTAGGAACCCAATTGCTCGTCTTACCTCAAATTCAGGTTCTTTTGCTTCGATTCCTTCTCGTAGTGTTTTTTCTAGCTATGATTGTTAAGTCTTTTGCCTCACTTGAAATACAATGTTTATGCAAGATGATTAATATGTATTTTAACATTTCTTTGTCAAGCATGCGAGATAGGGAAAATGGAGATTTATTGGTTGAAGGTTTAAGCATGAAAACTGTCGATTGAAAGTGTGAGCGAATGATGGAAGGAGAGAAAGAGGACACAAGATGCTCAGGCAAATCTAGTAGAGAGGGTGGCCTCTATGAAAGACTATAATTGTCATCTAAACATGGCAGAGTAAATCCGAAAAATACCATTATCCTGAAATAAACATGCTACTCCATGAAACTTGTGTATGAATGGCATGACTGATTCGCTCACCACCTGCTCAATGAAATGCTTGAACTGAAATCGTTTTGCTCGATAAACACTATTTGGTGTGTTAATTAAGAGGATGACTTCTATCATATTTCATCTTTGCTTAGAGTATTGCTGGGTCCATTTCTCTCTATTTTGCATTTTACATTTCGTGTAATGATTCAATCGTAAATGGCATGTTGTGTATCGTTGGCTATTCACAAGTGTCAGTGTGTGTTGAATGCTGTTCATATGCATTTGGTTATGTCAAATGATGTTCATGTATGCTATTTCGAGGCGATGGATGGTTGAAGGGTTGGTGGTTCATGGTTAAGGTTTGGCAACCGGAAGTACTTGATGATAAAGTATGTTATTTTGGTTTAGGATGAGAAACGTAGGCACTATTGTTGAAGTTGTACTATTCTGAAATTGATACGTGAGTATTGAAGTTTCTGGGTTAAAGGGAAAACAAAAGAATTTCCTGGATTTATTAAAAAGAAATAATGGGAGGGGCTTGGTCAGGGGCTTGAGGCTTTCTTATGGTCTTAATGGTTGGAGTTTAACACAATAAAAATGGGTTTGGTTTGCTTAGGAAGAGGTACCAATTTTGTTCCGAAGGGGAGATTGTCATAGATCAGTGACCGGTGGTGGTTACAAGGAGATAGCATCTTTCTCGTCGAGTGTGGCAGGAGATAGCATCTTTCTCGTCGAGTGTTGGATGAGCATTATCGTTGTTGAAGTTTTGGTGTTTTAGAATATACATGTCTAGTGAGAAGAAGTTATGGAAACGAAAAGAGGAAAAAAATGGGCTCTTGTTATGATCATAAGTTTAGCATATATGGGCTTAATTTCATTCAAGTAAGTTTAGATTTAGTTAAGTTTATCTAATTTGGGAGACTTGATAATTTTATATTGGAGGTTATTAAATTTGAAGCAAGTTATGCAAATAAAGTCAGTACTAAAATTTGTTAAAATACAAAGTACGAACATATGTGGTAATTTTATAAAAATATTGATAGATTATCTACCATTTGTGTAGATTAGCTCGTGTTGTCTATAGTTTTGTTAACCTCTCTCTTCGCTCAGAATTGAGTTGCTCGCCTCGCCGTGCTTGCCTCTCTCTTCACTCGGAACCCGGTTGCTCGTCTCATCTTGAATCCAAGTTCTTTTGCTTCGATTCCTTCTTGTAGTATTTTTTTTATAAACACGATAGGTCTCTATCCCAATTGATTGCCCACAACCATGTCTGTAGCTTTATGTTGGATGTCGCATTGTGTTGTAGCTTTAAGTTCTGTCTATAGGTTTCTTTTGTCAATTAATTGATTTTCCATTCTGAACACTCCGTGATGATTTTGTTTGACATCGGATTGTGCTGTAGCTTTATGTTCTATCTTTAATGTTTTGTCAAAATTTGCATACGCACGCGTTCATTCATGTTAATGAAATTTGGTCATACTTTAATCTCGTTTGTTTACATTTTTCAAATGTGTTTGTGGTTATTTTATTGGAAATTGGCAAGTTCATCAAAGGAAAAGGCATATTGGAGCTCGGAAGATGTAGAAACTTTTTGTCAATTGTGCATTGAACAAATTGAAAAAAGCAATCATCCGGCAATCAATAAAAGGGATGGATGGACAGTCATAATTAACAAGTTTGAGGAGCTAAGGGGCAAAAAGTTTGATAAAAATCAAATGAAGAGTAAGTGAGGTAATCTAAAGGAAGAATGGAAAACATAGAAGCAATTGATTCAAAAGGAAATGGGACTATGATGGGATCCCAGGAAGAAAACCATTGATGCGAGTGATGAATGGTGGGAGAGGAAAATTAATGTGTTTATCTCTTCTTTTGTTACTTTTTCCTAGGTTCATATTTTATGATACAACTCATGAAATTGTTTTATTATAACAAGCCAATCCTAGGCTTAAAGTTTTTCGAACGAAAGGCATACATCCAAAGGTTGAAGCTTTGTTGGATAGAATGTTCTAGGGTACAGTTTCTACCAGAAGTATCACATGGAATCCTGCCCAAGGTTTATGCAATAATTGGGATATTGAGGCCACACAAGCTAATATTGGTGATTGTGCAGGATCTATTGACGATACTTTAGAGTACAATGTAGGAGAAAAGGTAGTTCAACCAAGTCAAAGTAAGAGCCACAAAAGAGCGGCATAGAGTTCAATAAGGCAAGTTCAAGGAAAGAAAGAAAAAAAAGTGACTGGACCGGCCAAGTTAACATTGCAAATTGACAGACTTTATTCAGCGATTGAAAATAGGAGCAATGCAACATCTTTTGCAAGGGAGTTTGATCCTTACAAGGAAATTATGCAAACGTTGAAAGCCATCCCTGAGATTAAGCAAGATCGAAAGGTATACTTTTTGGCACCCTCACATTTTGCTGAAAAGAAAGACAACAGGCAGATTTTCATGAACTTAGATGGAGATGAAGAAAAGGTCGAGTGGCTCAAGTTTAAGTTGGAAGAGCATAATAGTCATCGCTAGGATGTTAGCTACTTGTTTGAACTCTTTCTATATTGTTGTAATGTGAGACATATTTTTAATTGGTGTTTTGCACTCTGTTTACACTACTTGTGAACTCTATTTCTATTTATGTTCTAATGTGAGACATGTTTTCAATTGGTGTTTTTTTGATTGGGTAAAGTTTGCATATATAAGATGGATGATATAATTGTTCCATCGATAGATTATCTATATTATTCATCACTTTTCTTATTTAACTCTATATTTTGTTACTTTGACAGTTATGGATAATTCACTTGAAGGAGAAAACCATGAAAATGAGGAAGAGGAATATTGGCAACTTGTGGGAGCTGATCAATCTACAGTCGCTTATCAAGCAATTTACAGTTACAAAGTACCTTGTATGACATCGTCATATACGGGAAATGCATGATTAGGAGAGCTGATGAGCAAATATGCTAATCTGATAAGGTGCTATTAAATGTTTAGAATGGATAAGATTGTATATAATAGTTTAATGCATAACCTAGTGACATCCTATGGTCTTTAAGGAATTAGGAATATTGATGTTATAGAAATGTTTGGAATGTTTCTTCACATTTTAGGACACAGTATAAGTAATAGGTTAACACAAGCAACGCTCTGGGGAAACCGTAAGTAGGTGGTTTAGCTTAGTATTAGATAAAATATGTGAAATGGGAAAAGATTTGATCCAACCAATTGATTGGCAATTTAGGCAAGAGCAAATTTGGATCCTAATTATGGATATTCAGTTGATCTTGATGATGTGAATGATGGGAATAGTGCTTCAAATGATAATTTATTTTCTGACATGTCATGTTTACGTGATCAAATAGCCATTAGTTTAGTAAATACTTAAGGATGCTTGTAAATTTCAATGATAATCTATTTTTTTCCTCAATGCATATGTGACAATGTTTATTATAATTAAATTACTTTCTTTTTCCAAAGATGTAGTTTATTTATTTATTAATTTTTTAATATATCTCTTTTACATTACTCTAAATGCGAAAATATAAAAGTTAAGGTCATTATTTTTTTTCAATTTTAAACAAATTAAAATTAAAAAACTTAAATTGATCAAACCAAAGGACTTTCTCAAATATATGTTTACCCAACGGCATTTCCCCAAAGTTGCTTCCCAAAGCACTTTTCAATTACAGTTTACCAAATAGTCTTTACATTTCACAAAAAACCCTTTAAACTAAAGGCCTTTGCTTTTCTCCAAAGGCTTTCCCCAAAAGCCTTCCCAAACGCAGCCTCAGAGCTCAACGTTTTCAACAAGTCTGGACCCAACAATCATACGGGAGAGATACGAGTTATCGTAGCTCCGACCCAGGCCTGATGTGTGAAGGGGAGATTATTGAAGTTGTCCCACATCAGTTGTTGAAGGGGCTGGTAGTTGATTTTATAAGCATGAGATAGAGTCTCACCATTTGAGCTAGTTTTTGGGATGAGAGGCCTAAAATCACCCAACATTGGTATAAGAACCTAGGTTGCTGACAAGTATGGACCAAATCTATGACGATCAGTGACGTCCCAGATACGTCACTTTCTAATGCGTACATTCTTGTAATTTGTCATTTATTATTCAAACGGATGTAGATTAAAGCATTGAATAAATTCAACATAACATCGAACTCATGTAATAAACACAACTTTCCTATATATATACATACACATCTTGACTTCCATTTATCATTTATATAGGGGAAAGAACAGCAGAAGTGTCAAAAGTTGTGTACGGAGCTCACTTTGGTGCCAAAAGTTTCATTTGGATCATTTAAGTGCCAAAAGTTGAGAAAAACGATCACTTAAGTGCCAAATCGGAGAAAAAACGATCACTTAAGTGTCAACGGCGAGAAATTCTGACCAAATTTAATACATGGCTTTTATATTTAAATTTTAATGACACGTGGCATTTCCATGTGTATAATTCAATTTTTTAAATATTTTTTTCTGATTTTTTTTTCTTTCTTTTCTTTTTTCTTTTTTCTTTTTTCTTTTCTTTCTTCTTCTTCTTCTACCATGGTCGGTGGCCGGAGGCCAGCCACCGGCCATGGCCGACCTCGTCGGGCGTCGCCTTCCTCCGAGCGAGGCAGTCGTGGCCTCGGCGAAGGACGGCCTCGCCGGATCTGGCGAGGCAAGCCCTCGCCAAGGCCACGACGGCCTCACCGAGACGTCGCCTTCCTTCGGGCGAGGCACAGCGGCCTCGCCGACCCTAGCCCGAAGGAAGGCGACACCCGACGAGGCCGACCATGGCCGGTGGCCGGACGCCGGCCATCGAAAATAAGAAGAAAGAAAAGAAAAAAAAGAAAAGAAAAAAAAAGAAAGAAAAGGAAAAAAAGAAGAAAAGAAATGCCACATCAGCCCCCGACGAGCCACATCAGCCTCCGGCGAGCCACATCAGCTTGAGAAATTAATAAAAAAAATGTCACGTTGGATTTCCGGCGAAGTGGCACTTAAGTGATCGTTTTTCTCAACTTTTGGCACTTAAATGATCCGATTGAAACTTTTGGCACCAAAGTGAGCTCCGTACACAACTTTTGGCACTTCTGCTGTTCTTCCCGCCATTTATATACATAGGTTTTTTCAAAAGACCATCAAAGAGTACATCAACCACTGTTATCGGCGCTCTGGGAAGTCAAGGAATCTATCACCACTACTCAAAAATGGTGCCCATCAGCATACACACTAACTATACATATCTAAAGCTACACACACCCACCCTGCTACTTCGGGCAATCCCCACCACCGTCATTGCTACCGTCTTGAGGGAGCTAGATCGGTCCCTACAGTCGTCCGCCCCGGCGCATGTACACGGCGATAAAACGATACGTCACCATCCCTGTCTCCATGCTGGTATCCACTAATAGTGAAGACACATACTTGACGAACTAACATCTGGGAAGTCCAAGTTAGTAAACTCGCTCAACGAACCCTCAAAGTCTAGGGGCGCTCCATAGAGAATAACAGGGGCAGTGGGATGAGAGGCCATGCTAACTATAGATATGAAAAATTCAAAGTCAACAAGAATGAGCTTACGCTCAGTAAAGTGGAATGTTCATTTAGTTCCATTGTTACTTCACAGCTTAAACGAAACTAATAGAACATCAATACTAATATAACATGAATACCTGGGTCAATAACACGATTAACCAGCAATCGATAAGAACAATATCGCAAGCACACATGCCACTTATATCGACATTCATTTGTTCTTAAGCAAACAACTTCCGCGATTCACTAAATAATATATGTCGGTTCGCTATTCAGCTTACCAAGGCTCGCTGTCCTTGGATATCTCACTCCGAGGCATCCCTAACATGATAGGGGCATCCCAACTCCTCCGGGGAATATATCTTGGTTCACTGTCCGATACTTATCACTCTTTAACCCTCAAGTCTCACATAGCTCTGGCATTACTCATGAACATCTTGACATCAATTTAGTAAGCACCACATTCGTTATAGTATACTGAACACATATCAACTAACATCGAATTCGGCTTTCTCACGCATCAGAACCGGATTTGTGACAATAACATCACGGTATCAACAAAACCAAGTCTACTAGTTAATCTAAGCTCACAACTCTCCCAATTGAAGCAATACCGAACACCCTATTCCACTAACTACCCACGGAGCAACAAGGACTAATTAAGCTTGAAAGTAGAAATTTCAATCCGCCTTCAACCTTGGCAAATCAATTTGAAAATTCACAAAATTTTAATATGTTATAAACAAGATCATGACCGACATTTTTCATGAACAACTCAAAGTCTAGTTCGGTCTGTATTAAGAGCAGTAATTCGCTCAGAATGAGACAATCAGAATTGGTGAAAATCGAGTTTCCAGGATCAAAAAAGAGTCATTATCCAGACCAAAATTAATCAAAACATTTTGAAATTTTGATATGTTGCTAGATACAAATACCCTTTACAACTTTCATAAAGAAATTATTTCCAATTTCAATTTATAAAAATTCGTAGAAAATTAAAAGTGACCAAAGGTCAGAACCAGTTTTCAGAATTCTGTATTAAAACCGGCAATATCATAGGCCTTCGTGCCCATCAATTTAACTCCGAAAAATATGAAATTTAAGTATGTTATATTTTAGGATGTTCTGAACAACTTTCATGAAGGAAGTTTAGTGAGATTAGAAACATAAAAATCTGAGTAAAATTAGAAATATGAAGAGGTCAAAATTATCTCGAATATGAAAATCACAACCCAGAACTAATGAACTAGTCTTATCTTGCAAAACCCAAATTTCTACACCAAAATCACCATGACCAGCAACCAATTTCCTCCATTCTCAACATGCACAGCCAAAAACACCATGTAATCAACAATTTGGAACTCAACGCCCACAATACCCCACGATTCGATCCTAAAGTAGACTGTCTGCAACTCCTCTACACGAAGTCCTCTTCACCGAACAGCTCAGAAGATTAAATAGCATGAATTGGGTTAGTTTCCACTTGCCTTAGTTGTCTTGAGTTAAAAATCAAACCTCCAAACTCCCTTGAATCGATGCGGGTCGATTGTTGTTTTTTGAGAGCAATTGAACGTGTGTGTTTCTGTTTTTTGTTTTGTGGCCGTGAGAGTGATGGAGAGGGAGAGTGAGCTGCTAGAGTGAAACAGAGGGAGAAAGAGATGACCAACATTGCATGTATTCTGATTTGTGAGGGGGCGGAGGCGCCATGCGTCATCTTGCGTGAAAGTTAGGCAACAAATGGAAAATTAGTGAGGACAATTGGCAGGTGTCTTGGGGTCAGCGTGGTGGCGGCGTCCCGGTGGTGGCGTGGTGGGGGTGTCCCAAAATTCCTAAATTGGCACATCCCAACTCATATCAAATGGACAAGTCTTATCACCATCTTCAATTTCACTTATCTTCGTTCGCTAAACAGATAGACAAAATTCGGGATGTCACACCAACAGTTATACGGGAGAGTTAGTTGTCGCGACTCTAACCCAAGCCCGATATGTAAAGGGGAGATTGTTGAGGTTGTCCCACATCGGTCGTGGAAGGGGTTGGTGGTCGGTTAATAAGTGTGAAGGAAAGTCTCATCGTTTGAGCTAGCTTTTGGGTTGAGAGAGGCCTAAGATCACTCAACTTAGTCGAGTTATAGAGATAGACCATCTCAATTAGGAAAAAATAATAATTTTCAAAGTTACAAAGAATCAGATTCTAAAGGATTGCTGACAAGAAATCTTCAAAAAACGGCTTTGTTTCATCTAAAATTGTCCATGCCACATCATCAACCATGCCATGTAGAATAGCTGGTGATTACCGGATGTCGTGTCAATAATTTTAGGTCAACATTAGCCAGAATAACTATATTGGAATTTCGCAAAGGTTTAGGATTACATTGGGAAGATTGGAAAGTTTATGATTAAATTGGAATTCGCACAATAAATTTAAGAGTAATCAGGTAATTTTTCCATATATGCTTGCAATATCTTCAATTTCTTTACTTATTTCAATAATTTTTTAATAGAAGCATTTTATATACGATAATATCAAACTATTTCTACAACTATCAAACTTAACTCAAGCTCTTTGCATTGGGACGGCGCTAGGAGAACGACACCATTACATCCTAAAAGTAATGGTGCAATTTAGACCATTCATTTTGTTACATGCATAATGGGCAACCAGACCATAACTTTGTTGTAGAAGACCATCTCTTTTGCATGTGTATTATTTAAAGAAACAAATTTACTAATATTCAAGAAAAATAAATTGTGGGGTTATTGACTACCAAGTATCTAGTCGGGGATGTGGTTCTAGACGAGTACAAGGATCTTGAGGCAGTATGGCATCGTAGTTAATTGCACATTGAATCAAAGTGCAGAGATTGTTTGTGTCATTTTTCCCTTATTTTTAGCCCTTCGAGCCGGGCAGGCCCAGCCAACGAAAGCCTGAAATATTTCTCTTCCTTTTTTCAAGTAAATAGAGCAGCACAAAACACAACCAAGAAATTATGTTATATTAATCTCACAACTAATTTCAAATATACAACTCAAGTTTTAGAAAAACAAATGTTTACAATTTCAAAATAAAGTGAAATTTTTTTTGAGAAAAGCTCTTGCAAAAGGCCCCTGAGCAGTTGAGCATGTACGGTGTGTTTGTCTTGTTGTCGCTCCGTACTTGTTGTATGGAAAATCTCCTATGATATTTTGAAGAATTGGCAAAATCATTTATTTCCTATTACT
The DNA here is from genome assembly GCF_021117445.2 of Syzygium oleosum. Classification (NCBI taxonomy): domain Eukaryota; kingdom Viridiplantae; phylum Streptophyta; class Magnoliopsida; order Myrtales; family Myrtaceae; genus Syzygium; species Syzygium oleosum. The sequence continues at coordinate 478,791 of NW_026607494.1, forward strand.
ATTCGATAAATGCAGATGTTATTTATTTTCGTTGATGTTGATATGAGGAACACTTTGTCACCATTAACAACATATGAAGTTTATAGTGGAAAGACACCTAAAAACTAGATGGACCTTCGGTGAACAAATATAAGCTAATGAGATGTTCGTGAAGACTTTGAGAGATTATGATAGGGTGAACAACCGAGTGAACTCTGGATCGCTTATATACTTTGGAAGACCAATGATTAGCGACTTTTAAGTTGATTTTCAGCGAGTTGCTTGGATAGACTTACTGAATTGTTGATAAAGGTAACTCCCTTTATCAATTGAAAAGGAAATGTTTATCACGTTTTTATGTCACATGTGTACCGGTTTGAGATTTTTAGTGGTCAAAAAATTAGTTTGGGGTAAATTTGTCATAGATGTACCAATGTAGGGTTTTTCCTGGTATTAACCCTTTCAAAAATCACTATTTATCACAGTCTGGAAATTTTTTGTTTGATTCCGAGGCCTATAAGTACAGTTTTTGGTTCTTGAATCTCTTTTTCTTATTTTTTTTTTCCGAATATTCAAAGGTTTAACTAGCGATTGCTCCCCTGAATGATATTCATTCAACTTGATTTTTGTTGCATTGAAATGCCTACAATCCCTAACTTTGAGATTTGCAATTGAAATTGGGAAATTACAAACTCTCTTTGGCTCCGTTCGTTTGGCGGAAAATATTCTCCTTTTGGAAAATATTTTCCCGGAAGTCATTTTCCTGGAAAATATTTTTCCGGAACATAATTTTCCGGTGTTCGGCGACCAATATGAAAAAGTTTCGAAAAATATTTTTTTTGCCGCGGCCGGCGACAGGCGAGGCGGCGGCGAGGCGGCCCACGGGGCGGCCCGGCCGGCGGCCCGGCGCCCAGCAGCGGCGGCAGCGAGCCAAGCGGGCAGCGCGGCGCCAGCGTCCGGCGACCGGCGGGCGCGGCGTCCAGCCGGCCCAGCGCAGCAGCGGCGGCCGAGCGACCGAAGGGGGGAAAGAGGAGTTTGGCGGAAAATGATTTCCGCTTCTGAGAAGCGAAAATCATTTTCCGCCAATTTGGTCATGTTTTCCCTCATCGAGGGGAAAATGTTTTCCGGAGGAAAATGTTTTCCGCCCCCGAACACCGGAAAACCCGGAAAATATTTTCCTGGAAAATATTTTCCGCCAAACGAACACAGGCTAAGATTGCAAAAAACGAGCAACCAATCCCAAAGGGTAAATAATTGACGGCTGGATTTGGGTTGCAATATGAATGTCAAATGATTGTTTTGGTGTGTAGAACCCAGTTTAATGTTTAAAATGTGTTTTAAGTCTTGTGTTTCACCAATCAACCTTAGGTCAACGCTTAATCAAACTTAATAATTTTATGAAAACGGGGGACCAAATTGAGGTGACAACATGGGACTGACGGCAATACCTCGTCTTGAGGGAAAATTGAACCTTCAAAAGAAAATTCCATAGGTTCTTTGCTTTAATATGTTTGTCAATTACTTTGTCACCCTTTGTATCTAAGCTATTGTGTTTATCAGCTACAAGCTTTTTTCAATGTTGGTGGAGACATGAAATTGAACTACTCCTCGGTCACTAACAACTTGGGTTCGTGTTTTGATGATGGGTGATCTCTGGATAGGCATGAGCGTATGGGTCGAGAAGGTCATAGATCCGATTGCTACCTTTAGGGAATATGGGTCTTGAGCTAGTAGACCACCCCATAGGTCATGAGAGGAAGAGGGAATATCTAGATAATGAGTAGCAGGTGCATCATCTTCGTCACTACTGAGATCATCTTCATATTACTCTCTAAAAGCTAGTTGGATTTCAAAGCTTTGCTCAGGAAATTCTGGGACTTAGTTATGCCATATGGTATTGCCACAAGGCCATATCTTTGGAGGGATCAACTTGTTGTGTTGGTATGGAATCCTCTAAAGTTCCTAATATTCTTGGGGAAGTTGATGGATACAAGCACGGAGAATCTTGTATATTTCATCTAGAGCTGGCTAAAGTTTGAAAGTCAAAACACCCACTTGCGCCGGTGTTTTGTGGAGGTGGGCCTTAGAACATCCATGGTATGTGAAACAGAACAATGGTCTGTAACTCTGGATTGGGTCTGCAAGCCCTGAGTTGTCCTTGAAAAAATATTTTCTAGGCTTCCAAAGGTTTGAACCATGCAAGAAATTCACCTAAACGTTGAAAAGATGTCTCTCCTTGAATAATTTTGCCAATAATGAGATACATCTTTGTCGTAGGAAACTCAAAAGTATGACATGTAGATTTAACAAATAACAGAAAAACCATTTGAGTTCCTTAGGAAATGAATCATCTGAGGAAATGGTAAAAGGATATATGAAGAGGTATTTCGGATGTAACCCTAAAAGTCTTAAATATAATCCTCCATACCTACTAAAAACCTTAAGTTGATGCCCATAAGAGATTGATTATGCTTTTAGGAAAAACATTTCCCTAGATCAAGTCTGGAATTTCGGGGGGATATTCTCGACTTGGCCACTTAGGTAACATGAGCTGGACCTTGATGCGGTCAATGGTCTTCATAGAGGCATACATATTGATGGAGGCTACTACAGGGTTTGGTCTAGTTAGCAAATCAGCAAGCATGTTATTGTTTACACCTAATATTTAGCTCATTTTTTTTTTCATATTTTCAAAAATTTCAAAATTAGGACTAGGAATCTTGACCAAGCCTAGAAACCTATTTCTAAACCAAAGAATAATTTTTTAGCATTTTTCTGCATTTTTCTTTAATTTCTTTTAGTCAAAATAGGTGAGAAAATCAAGAAAAATAGCAAATGGAATCAGAAAATTCCATAAAAATAGTCATTAGCCTTATTTTAAATCCAATTTAATGAATACATCATCAATTTTGAAAAATCCCAATCGGATATATGTTTTTCCCAAAATTGGGCAAAATTAAACCCGAATTGAACCAAAAATGCAATTAAATTTTTTCTAATCATTTTTAAGTCATAGTGTCTTCACAACAAATGAATCTGGGACCTTGAATTTCATAATGGTTGGTCCAATTGCAAAATTTGGCATAAAAATAAAAAATCCCCAAAATTCAATTGAAATTTAAAAATTTTGAACCCAAATTGGGAATCGTGCCCAATATGAAATTGTCGAACCATGAGGCTATCATTTCTAGGGTTAATCAGATGTGGGTAATTCAATTTTGGCATCAATTTTTCCTAATCAGGTCATTAGGACATCAAATTGAATAAAAACCTATTAATCTGAATACAAAAATGTGAAAATTTTGGACACAATCATAACAAAAATTGGGGAAAATTATATATTTGGGTTCGGAATATGATTGGGAGTTCAATTTTGGGGTTTAAGTTTGAAAAATGGGTCAAAATTGAGTTTAATTGATTTTAATCAAGCTCGGGTTTTAGGGTCGGTAGGTCAGCCAGACCGACACGGGTTGGTTATCTTTCTTACCGGCTCACCCAAGCCACACTAAACCCAGAAAAAAAAAACCATTTCAAGCCCGCCACTTCACTGATCATTTCCAGCTATTTTGGCACGTGAAAATCGATTTGGCCAGCTGGAAAATCTCCTGCTGGCACCAGTGAACCGATCTAATCGATCGGTAATCGGTTCTAACCGAATTTGGGTGGGAAAAATGGATCAACAAAAACGGAAAAACCGAACATTGCGGGGGGGAAACATTGCGACGAATTCAAATTTTGAGAGAGAGAGCGAACCAAAGAATAGGAGGAGAGAGAGAGAGATTGAGCGGAGAGGTGAGTAGAGGCTTCTCGGACCGAGGGATCGATGCTTTCCTCCGACCAAAAGCGCCGGTGAATCGGCCCGGGTGGTGAGCCTCCTCACCGGGAAGCGGTTGGCTCGCAGTGGTCAGCGAGCACGAAAATCAAGCTCTAGGGCGTGCTCAAAGCCTTCCGTGAAGCCAAAACCACTAGGTGGAAGCTTAAATGTTGAAGAACAACTCCACGGGCTGTTTAGTCGAAACTCGATTTGATTGCATTCGAAGAAGGTAAAATCCCTTCACGATCACCACGGTTTTCCCGAATTCTAGAAACGTGATTTAGTTCAATCTTGCTTGATTATGCAATCTTCTCTTAGATTTTGAGTTTTGAATGCTTAGAATACATTTCTAAAAATATTTTGTGTTGTTTGATTGCATTGTGGGCATTAAAAACGCATAAGCTGCGGAGGGCCGCTTCGCGGGAGCGCCCCCGTGGCAAATGGCCGCTCAAGTTAGTAAACTCCTACCTTGCTTGATGTTTTGATGCTGTTTTAATCGATCTAGACGGCTAAGGCGGTTAGAATTAGGATTAGCAGTGGACGGAAATTCTATGATAAGAATAGTTTACAAGTTAGGTTATTCGAACCGGTTTTTGCCGGCCGGCGAAGGTCCACGACGTCTAAGTTGATTAAGGTTTGGAATAATAGATGGTGATATGAGGACGACTTTATAAGAACCCAAAATTGACACTAGAATATCGACGGAGGATCGTTGGAGGAAGGCTCAAAGTCACGGCCTCGAAGACTCTAACGCATGGATTATGCATACCAAGTGTTCGGGGAAATGCCTCAAAGAATTTGAAAAGGAAACGATGCCGTTTTGGCATCGTGTTCGCTGGAAGAGATGATCGGCGCCCGGCGCCGCGAGGCTGGTTCGGATCGGGTCGAGCCAGGGTTGAACCGAGCCGGCCTGATTTCATTTTCCGATGGGAATTTGAAAATTCAAAAAAATAAAAAATAAAAAAATAAAAAAATATAGAAATTTAAAAAAAATTAGAAATTTCATAAAAATTCAAAAAATTGTCAGAAAATTCATAAAAATTCCAAAATTTTCAGAAAATTCACAAAAAATTCGAAAATTCATAAAAATTCGAAAATTTTCAAAAAATTCATAAAAATTCAAAAAAATCACTAAAAAATTGAAAAATTGGAAAATTTATAAAAATTTTCGGAAAACCATAAAAAATCAATTCTCGGTTAAAAAAATTTCCGAAAAAAAAAATCAAAATTTTCAAAAATTTTGAAAATTCACAAAATGGTCCAAAAACATCGTGGCCAACCATAAAAAGTGAAATTTGAATTTTTTAAAGTGCCCAAGTGGCATTTTTTAGAAAATTCCAAATTCAGGGGTTACAACCCCTAAAAAACCCTAAAACCCTAAAAAAAATGTAAATCATGAAATGAATAAGCTTCTAGAGCTTCATTAGGGTTTGGATGTTTTAATTGATTTTTGTTTTTAGAGATCACTTAGGATTGATTGACTTGATTGACTTCGATTGTGCATTTAATACTTGTTTGGTCTTTCCTGCGATTAGAACGGATAGGATTAGTGGGTAAGCCTCGGAAATTCGCATGACACGTTAGACATCGTATCATTTTTAGGTACCGAAAGGGCGTTTGGGATCTCGATTTGGGATCAATAACGTAACCAAGTCCCCGTACTCAGAATCTCTGGTTCGTAGAATCGTGGTATTTCTCCCGTACCTCGATTAGGTTTCTAGTCTACCTACCAATAATGACTAGTGGCGACTCCAAAATCACAAACCTAGACTAAATAAGAAATCACCTTCCACTGTCACGTGAGGTATGGTCTGGGAGAGACTCTTACATGGAAATACCTCCTTAACGCGCAAATCCCGAAAACCCCAAAAAAAAAAGCGCGGCGAGACAGGCTTGGCGACTCCACTGGGGATTCCTAACTTTTCTAAGTGGACTTAGGCCTAGATAGAACGATATGCTTGTATTTTGTGCTTGCAAGGATCCCAGGTACGTCCCGCTAATGATAGTGTTAAATGGTTTTGCAGGCGGGTGGTATAAGGGGTGTAGTCTTTGCTAACCCTTGTTTTATAGGATGGTGTTGGGATTGAATGTGTTTTGAATGAATTTTAGAAGTGCTGTTTGGTCATTAATTGCTATGCATGTCTTTAAATTGTTTTAGCACTACACCATTAGCACACACCACCCGTGGCCCAACCCCGGCTACATTTAGGATTACCTTTAGGAGGTATGTGTTTAAGCGAAACTATGGGCCGATTGCTCATGGGATCATTTAAATACAATGCCGATCATCGAGGTGGAATAATATTCCATAACTTTAGGCCGATTGCCTATTGGAATGGAATCCCTTGTCCATTAAGGTGATGACCTTGAGCCTTTAGCATATCCTACCCTTTTTAGGCGTCAAAACTTCACTGGTTGCATTCGCTTGTCTTTGTGGTTGGTATACCTAAAACCAAACAAAAATATCATGGTAAACAAGTATCGTTCCATTCCATTCCTTTACAATTATGCATGTTAGTTGGCACATTTTAAAAAAAATGCCTAAATGACATTCAATGTTTGGTCTAAATGCCCTTTCATTTTAGAATGCATGATTAGGGCGTCATACTCCATTTGACCATTCTTTCATTTTTAGATGAAATGTATAGGTCCATGGTGGATTTCTCATGTAAGTCAAATGCTTATTTGTTCATTTTCATGTATTCAAAGTTGTAAACCATAGTTTAGGACTTTATGGTCTAAATGGAGTATGACAGAATGGGCATTTACATCACACATTGAATTTGTCCATAATCTCAACTATATGCTCTTTTAAGGTTTAAACGGACTCAAAATGACATTTGCATTACTTTCGAGGCATGCAAGCGTATTTTACCTCCGTTTTACCCCAAAAGGACATATGATTGAAATGGAGGCATTAAAATTGATTCGCAATCCATGGTGATTAATGACAAATCTTTTTGCATGATTAGGCTCAATGGGAAAACTAGACATCCAAGTAATTCCCATTCCTCGAAAGGAACTTGTTGCTTGGTGGAAAGGCATGTCCAAGGATAACCAAACTTATGTCCAAGAAAGGCTTGGATACCTTCTCGAACTTATGCATGTGGAACATCAAGTCAGTTTAGTCCAAGCTTTGGCGCATTTTTGGGAGGCTTCCACCGCCACATTCCATCTTGGAGAACATGAATTGGTACCAACATTAGAAGAATATCAAGCCGCCATTGGAATTAATTCTAAACCTAGGGTCGTAGAGCCACCCGTTGGACTTAATCCTGTGAGCCTTTTAGCCGAATTCCTTAACCTCAAAACTTCCAAAATCGAAAAGTTAATCAAATCAAATACGGGTAGATTTCCATTATCCTTCCTAGTGGACAACTTTTCAAAACTTCCTAGGGAAATGGGAAACACTTCAGCCCGGGTATTCATTCTAGCTTTCTTCGGCTTTGTTCTATTCCCCGTGTCTAGAACGGGATTAGACCCTTTAGTGATTGTGATCGCAAGACAAGCATGTCTTAAATGAGACTTCTCTAATATGCTTCTTGCCCAAACCATCATCTCCTTAAACACATACCAAAATCATGGGAAGGGTATCTTTCAAGCTTCTACTGGTCTTTTGTCATTATGGTTCATTTCACACATTCGACCATGGTGTCGTTTCATGAACATTCGCGAAATTTGTTTGGCGATAAATCCAATTGAACGATATATTCGTCTCCAAAGCAAATTACCCAAACAATCTTTCTTAGATTGGGCCAATTTCATTAGAGCCTTAACTCCTGATCAAATCCAATGGCGGATCAATTGGCCAAAGATTAATAAGGTGAAGATCACGAGCCGAGAGGGAAATGCGGTACCATTGCTTGGTTTGAGTGGAGGAGCAGCTTATTGCCCTCTAAGGGTTATTAGACAATTTGGGATACTTCAGCAAGTACCACCGGTATGGAATCCCGAAGAGTTCGCCTTTGACATCCCAAGTGGAATTATACCCGAAGAGGAGAAGAATGTCCTTCAAGCCAAAATTCACAAGATCATCCTATCTTTGGATAACCCACTCGAACAAATAATCGAGTGGCCAAAAAGCTTGGAAGAAGACATGAAGATTTGCATGGCCTCTAAAGAATACATCAAATGGATAGAAAATAAGCGTCCAATTGATGTCGAGCCATATGTCCCATTGAGCGTGGTACCAGATCCTGTAGATGAGTATGTCCCAGAATACATTATTCCAAGCATGCCTGGAGTGGAACCCTACGTCCCTGAAGAGGTTGTGATCGATGTGGAAGAATGGGAGTCTCGAGCCAAGGAATGGGAAGAATACCAAAAGGCGGAAGCTATCTTAGCTAGCAAGAAGCCTAGGATTGGATGATTTAGATTCCCATTTGAGTTTAAAATCATGATGTCAAACAATTTCAAATTTTATATGCAATGATGGATTGATCATTTTCTAAACATGCATAGATAATTTCAGAACATGATTTCAAAACATAAAGGAATCACCATGGATTGCAATTCTTTGAATTGTATGATTCCTTGAGAAAGACATTGATGAAGAATTTTATACAAGGCTAAGACTTGTATAGAATTTCTTATCCTTGACAATCTCATGAAACCATACAATTAAAAAGATGTAGGGTTTCGTGATCATTTTACTATGCTGATATCGGGTCTTTTTTGGCGAAGCAGGTTGTTTAGCAATGGAAGGTAAAAGACCTCGGACTTGCCTACAAGTTAGAATGGCAGAAGAAGAAACCCGTACTCGACTAGCTGAAGTCGAGAATCAAATGACCAAAATGGTTGCAATGATGGCGGAAATGAAAGCCTTTATTCTCGCATCTCGAGGATCTTATCCTACTACTCCAAATGTGGGAGCTTCAAACGCTACTGAAACACCAATTGAAGACCTAGTCAGAAACAAAGAACCGGTTCAAGAAAATCCTCCAAAGACTACACCTGAGGTAGTGAATTTGGAAGAGGATGATCCAAAACAAAGGATGAAGAAGAGGCCAAGAGATTGGCTAAAATTAAAGAATGCTTAGCAAGTCAAGGCTATGAGCTTCAAAGGTTCGACAAGTTCTCACCGTACGCAAAGGTGGTTGTTCCAGAAAACTATAAGGAACCGGAGTTCGTGAGCAAGTATGATGGCACTGGTTGTCCCAAAAGCCATTTGAAGTATTATCTCCGTAAGATGGCAAGATATTCAGACAACACGCCACTTCTTATTAGCACATTTCAAGATAGTTTGAGAGGGGCAGCCCTTGCATGGTATACAGCTCTCGACATAGAAGACTTCACTGAATGGGATCATGTGGCGGGAGAATTTCTTCGCCAGTACAAGTTCAATATTGAAGTACTCCCAACTAGAGAGGATCTCGTCAGGACCGAGAAACGGAAGAATGAAGGGTTCAGAACCTATGCTCAGAGATGGAAAGCTGTTGCCTCACAAGTAAAGCTCGCCATAAGTGAAGACGAACTCATTGAGCTCTTTTTAAAGTCATTGCCAATTGAGTATTATGACAAACTTTATGTATCAGGCTGTCAGACATTCACCATGTTGGTAAATGTGGGTGAGAGAATTGAATGGGATTTGAAAGAAAAGAAGGCTCAAGAAACAGCAACACGAAGGCCTTACCCCGGGATAAAAGACAAAGAATCCATATAAGAAGTGGCTATGGTGTCAAGCCCAAGTACTCATCAAGCATCATTTCCGAAGCAATCAAATGTTGCTTAGAAAAATCCAAGGCAATTCGAGCCAAATAAAAGGCCCGTGAGGCAATATACACCGTTGCCCCGACCCCTGTCAAAGCTATTACCAATGCTTCTGGAAAGGCATTTGGTGGCCAAGGAAGTACCGAGAGACAATCCTGCGAGATTTTCTTGGTACGATGAGTCAAAAACTTGCACCTATCACATGGGAGAAATGGGACATGATGTGGATAATTGTCCCATTCTAAAGTACAAGGTTCAACAGCTCATTGACAAGAAGATATTGAACTTCCAAGAGCCCGAGCCAAACGAACATCAGAATCCTCTTCCTGAGCATAATACATTAAACATGATCAAGGATGAGGAAACAGTGATCGAGTCCAACAATGAAGATGAATATGAAATCAAGATTAAAGCTTCTCGATTAGGAGATGCTCGCTTTCGTCAAGAAGCACTCCTAAAAGGCGAGATTGTAGACAACTTGGGAGAAGACTCCGGAAAATATAACTTCCAAGTGAAATATACCCCACCGCCATGGGCATTCAAAAATGAAGTAATTGTGCCTGATGGCTGGGGTGGTATGGACGATGAAACCAGTCCTGAAGAGAAAGCTCTACCCAAGAAAGAAATGCTTCAAGTTGAAATAGATCAAGATGAAAAGGAGAAAGAAAAAGTCCGTTAGGGTGAAAGGCGTTTCACCCGAAGTCATATGATGAAGGCAAAATTGTAGACTTACTCGGTCAAGATAGCGGTAAATACAATTACCGTGTCAAATATACACCACCACCATAGGCGTTAAAAAATGAAGACATTGTACCGAACGGATGGGGGCATGGATGAGGTCCGATTAGCTAATTGAATCTCGAGGAGAATGAAGATGAGGAAAAGAAAAAGAAGAAAAGACTCCCGAGGTGATAGCGATTTGTTCGAAAAGCACGAAGACAAGGTGAAGTTGTTGATTATTTGGGTCAAGACAGTGGTAAATACAATTACCGTGTCAAATATATACCTCCTTCATGGGCATTCAAAAATGAAATAATTACACCTGATGGTTGGGGTGGAATGGATGCTGACGAAGCCAACAGAAGCATGGTATCCATGATTACACCATTTCTAATCAAGCTTGATGAGGTAGATAAATATAAGGAGGAGGAAGGTCCTATCACACCAATCACTATTCAACTTCCCATTGATCAGCTAAGGATCGAAGAAGAAGAAACGCAGCCTGTGATCATCACTCTCCCTCCAAAAGAAAAGTTTGACACTACGTGTGTATCTTGGGATTACTCTTCCAGGGAAGTCGATGCCATAACTCGGTCGGGAAGTTGCAATGTCCCGAAAGAAAGTGAACACGAAAAGAAAGGAGTAACCGAAGAAGATGTTAAACAGTTGCTTTCGGTCATGAAGACGAGTGAATTTGAGGTAATTGAATAGCTAAGAAAGATGCCGGCACAGATTTCTCTGTTGGATCTCTTCAAGACTTCAGAAAGCCATAAAATGGTACTTATGAAGCTTCTCAATGAGGTTCACGTCCCGGAGACGATTAATGAAGTACAATTGGAAGACTTTGTTGGCACTATTCTTCTGAAGGATCAAATTGCCTTCTCTGATGAAGATTTCCCAATTGACGGGCATTCCCACAATAAAGCCCTGTATATTGCCGTCAGATGCCGGGGCAAGGAGGTGTCACGGGTGCTGATCGATAATGGTTCCGCACTTAATTTGTGTCCACTAAGCACACTGCATCGCTTGGGGATTAGTGAAGAGCTCATCAAACCTTCTAAGGTAACAGTGCGCTCGTTTGATGGAATGAAGAAAGACGTTATTGGCGATATCGAGCTCGAGGTAAACATAGGCCCTGTGTCTTTCCTGATTGACTTTCAAGTAGTGGATATTCCAAGGACTTTCAACTTGTTACTCGGAAGGCCTTGGATTCATATGGCTGGCGCCATTCCTTCAAGTCTCCATTAGAAGGTCAAATTTGTCATTAATGGCAAGATGATCACTGTACACGGGGAGACAGATTTCACCACCTACAAGGAGAGTGCAATACCGTATGTCGAACCCAAAGTGAAAGAAGAACCAAGTTATCATTCCTTCGAAATGATCTTAATGGTGCAAATTCCTGCCGGTTGCATCATAAAATCCTCGGAGTTCTCAACACCATCCATTATGTCTAGAAGGATGTTATGCCAGTATGGATTTACTCCCGGTAATGGCCTTGGATCGAAATTCTAAGGAATCAAGGAACCTATCACTCCACTCGCTACAAGAATGAAGCACGGAATAGGTTATATTCCAAATAACTCTAAAGATCACCATGGAGGCCAAGGCCAAGGTCGAAAGAACCATGGAGGCTGTAGAGGCCGAGGTGATCGCTTCATTAATCCATCCATATGGAAGGGCAAAGATAAAAAGCTTCCCTATCATCAGATCCACATCAAGGAAACTTTTCCTGGACCTTCCAAGCTACTTCAAGAAGAGGACTTACATGCAAAGGAAGAATATGTTCGCCAAGTTTATTCGAAGAGAATATCATCGATGTTATCATAAGAAGTTACCTACACATGGAGTAGGAAGATTCTCTTGAACTTTGCTACTAGCTTTTTCATTGCATTTCATTGATCGCAATTTCAAGTTTCTTGTGATTTCATTTCATTTCAATTCGTGCAATTTACATTCTTTGATATAAATGGGCAAAGAACACTAAATATAACTTGTGTACGGCTCACTTTGGTGCCATAAGTTTTTGGATCACTTTAGTGCTAAAATTTTGAAAACGATCACTTAAGATTTTGAAAACGATCACAAGTGCCAACTGTGCCGTACCAATTTTTTGAAATTGGCATTTTTATTTTTCGACGTGGCTGCGGAGATTGGTACTTAATTGATCGTTTTCAAAATTTTAGCACTTAAATGATCGTTTTAAAAATTTCTTAAGTGATCGTTTTCAAAATTTTAGCACTAAAGTGATCCAAAAAACTTATGACACTTAAGTGATCGTTTTCCTTCGACTTGGCACCAAAGTGATTCGAAAAAATTATGCACCAAAGTGATCCGTACACAAGTTATGACTTATAGTGTCCTTTTGCCGATATAAATGTAACCGCATTTTTCAATTCAATAAAAGTGGTCAAATGTTTTGTTAAGGACATGTAGAAACAAAACCAAACCTATGATGAACATTATCCTCATTCGTGAGGCTTGAGGCTTTGGGTTTCTATATTGCTCCTCATTGCGAAAATGATTTTAAGAGCAAGGAAGTCTGATGATATGAGGACTAGCTCTGTCTTTATGTTCTTTCAAAACAAATTTCAAAATGAATTTCAAAAAGTTTTTCATAGGACCATGTGTCACTTACTTTGTATGCAATTACTAATCATGTTTGTTACATGTCAAGCATGAGCATTCACATATCCATAATAGGTTCATATGTGACCCAAATCTTTCCGAAGAGATCACTTGTGATATTGAAGTGGATAATGAAAATGAGGAATGGATCAGAAGGGAATGGATCCGTCATGAAGAATCAAAACCACTCACGTTAGAGAAAACGATTACTGTTAATCTGGGTGATAAAGAGAATCCCAAAGAGGTTAAGATTGGAGAAAGTCTTCCCTCAGCAGAGGCAGAAAGGATCATAGATTTGCTCAAGGAATATCAAGATATATTCGCATGGTCTTATGCTGACATGCCAAGGCTTGATCCAAGCATAGTTGAACATGCTTTACCAATTGATCCAAGTATTCCACCAAAGAAGCAAAAACTGAGGCGAACAAAGTCGGAATTGGCGAAGAAAATAGAAGAAGAAGTGATGAAATTACTCAAAGTCGGTTTCATTGAAGTAGTACCATATCCAGAATGGGTTACCAACATAGTGCCCGTAATGAAGAAAGCTGGTCGGGTGCGGGTATGCGTTGATTATCGCAAGCAAGCCCTAAGGATGATTTCTCGCTTCCACATATCAATGTATTAGTGGAAAGCACTGCTGGGTTTGAAACATTTTCATTCATGGATGATTTTTCAGGATATAATCAAATCCTCATGAAGAAAGAGGATAAGGCGAAAACATCCTTCATAACACCATGGGGCACATTTTGTTACAAGGTGATGCCTTTCGGTCTGAAAAATGCCGGTGCCACATATCAAAGGGCAATGGTAACTTTGTTCCATGACATGATGCACAAAGAAATCGAGGTATATGTGGATGACATGATTGCAAAATCCAAACAAGGAGAAGATCATGTTGAGGTGCTTCGCAAATTGTTCGAAAGACTTAGAAAGTACAAGTTGCGGCTGAACCCCAACAAGTGTATATTTGGGGCAAAATCTGGCAAACTGCTAGGATTTGTGGTCAGTAACAGGGGAATCGAAATAGATCCTTCCAAGATCAAGGCAATATATAACTTAAAGACTCCTTCTACGGTAAAAAAGTGAGAAGCTTGTTGGGGCGATTAAACTACATTGCCCGTTTCATATATCAGCTTTCTGAGACTGCTAAACCATTCTTCAAACTATTGAAGAAAAATGCCAAAGTAAAGTGGGATGCGGAATGTCAACAAGCCTTTGACAAGATCAAAGAATATCTGGTAAGCCCACCAGTGTTGGTACCACCACTTCCTGGAGTCCCACTCATCTTATATTTGACGATTCATTATGAGTCGTTAGGAGCGGTGCTTGTATAAAGAAGACCAAATGATTGTAAAGAACAAACCATTTATTACTTGAGCAAGAAATTCACAACATCAGAGGTGAATTACCCAGTAGTTGAGAAGACATGCGTTGCATTGATTTGGGTGTTACATAGATTAAGATAGTACGCCCTTCATCACCAAATTTTGGTAGTGACCGAGAATGATCCGATCAAGTACCTTCTTGAGAAATCCTCCTTGGTCGGGAAATTAGCAAAGTGGCAAGTCGTGTTATCTGAGTTCGACATCAGAAGCTCATCCCAAAAGTTAGTCAAAGGACGAGCGATAACAGACATGTTGGCAGAAAATTCGCAGAATATTGCCAGTTCTGAAGAACGACTTGATGACCACATATTGACATTAGTCGACGATAAATGGACCATGTATTTTGATGGTGTAACCAACTTATCTGGATCAGGAACTGGGGCAGTACTGATCTCCCCAGAAGGCCAACACTATTCGGTATCTGTGAAATTGGTATTTCCATGCACCAATAATGTCGCTCAATACGAAGCATGCATTCTTGGCTTACAATTAGCCCTTTCAATGAAGGTAAAAATGTTGCAAGTATATGGAGATTCTATGCTCATCATATTGCAAACAATTGGTGAATGGCAAACTCGAGATGCCAAACTGATTCCTTATCACAGATATTTAGAAGAGATGATAGAAAGTTTCAAAGAGGTAATATTCGATTATCTCCCAAGAGCTCAGAGTCATTTTGCGGATGCTCTTACAACTTCGTCATCCTTACTACAAGCTGAAGATGGGATGGATATAAAACCATTGAGAATCAATATTCTTGAACAACCAGCTCATTGCATGATGGTCCAAGCAGAGTTTGACAACGAACCATGATATCATGACATCAAAAGATATCTTCGATCAGAAGAATTTTCTCAAGAAAGCCAACCAGGTGACAGGAAATTTATAAGGAAGATAGCCAACAAATTCTTCCTCAGTGGTCAAACCCTCTACAAGAAATCATTTGATTCAACCCTGTTAAGATGTGTGGATGCTACAGAAGCTGAACAGATCATGAAAGAAATTCACGAAGGTGAATGTGGACCGCACATGAATGGACATCTTCTAGCCCGAAAGATTATGAGATTGGGATATTATTGGATGACAATGGAATCAGATTGCATCCAACATGTGAGATGTTGCCATCAATGTCAGGTTTATGGAGATAAAATCAATGCACCGCCAAATGAGCTACATCAAATGTCCGAGCCATGGCCATTTTCAATGTGGGGCATTGATATGATTGGTCCAATCAACCCCAAGGCCTCAAATGGACACCGGTTTATCCTGGTTGCTATTGACTATTTCACTAAATGGATTGAAGCAAACTCCTACACAAATGTTACTGCCAAGAACGTTGCAAGATTCATCAGGCGGGACATCATTGCTAGGTATGGAGTTCCAGAAGCAATAATTACGGACAATGGCTCAAATCTAAACAACAGGATCGTAGATGATTTACTCGAACACTTCCGTGTCCGACATCTGAACTCATCTCCATATCGTCCACAAATGAATGGAGCAGTTGAAGCAGCAAATAAGAATATCAAGAAGATACTGGCCAAGACAGCCGAAAATTATCGTGATTGGCACGAAAGGTTGCCGTATGCTCTGATGGCATACCGAACTTCAATTCGAACATCAACTGGAGCAACCCCATTTTCCTTGGTTTACGGAATGGAAGCAGTGCTACCTGTTGAAGTAGAAATTCCTTCATTAAGGATACTATCTCAGTTAAAGCTTTCAGAAGCTGAGTGGATCCAACAAAGATATGAACAACTCAACATGATCGATGAAAAGAGATTAAGAGCTATATGCCATGGACAAGCCTATCAAAGACGAGTGGCTAAATCCTTTAATCGAAAGGTGAAACCGAGGAATTTCAAAACAGAGGATTTAGTAGTGAAGAAAGTCATCTTCAACAATTCAGATCCTTGTGGCAAATTCACTTCGAATTATAAGGGTCCATATATTGTCAAGAAGGTTCTTCCTGGATGAGCATTGATTCTTGTAGATATGGCAGGAATAGAACAAGCATATCCTGTAAATGCATATGTTGTCAAGATTTTCTACCCATGAAATAAAGACAAACATTTAAGAAAAAATTCGGGTCACTTTAGAACATGTGCATATCATGCATATCATGCACGCCATGCATTTCATGAACATGTTTATTTGTTTTGCAGAAGAAAGCAAAAATAATTAGAACCAATTGATGATTTCAGAATTCCCAATGGAGTTATTAAATAATAGAGGAAAGTATCACTTCCAATTCTATTTTCCATTGATGTCTTCTAATGTGTTTTCCTTTTTATCATCCCACAAAGACAGAGAAAATGGTGCAACAACAGAAAAATCCACAGTGTAACCAAAGCAAAAACATGCAAACAAGGGGGATCTTGATAAATTGATCAGACAAGTATCCCTAAATTGTGAGGGCATGTGCTAAAGAGGTTGCTTTGCTAAGAGAAAAATCAAACTTTTTCTTCCCCAAGCGGAATGACACTAAATTGAGCAAAACAAAACAAATTGTTTTGAAAAGGAAAATACCTCAGAAATGTTTCAATCAAAGTTTTTTTGAAAATGCACTAAGATCGTCCCTAAAAAGGGATAATTTGACAAAAGGCTTTGAAAAATTTCGTGGAAAAAAAGTTTAGATCAAATCCAATGGAAAGACCTTCAAATGATGAAAGGTAAGCCATATCTAAACACGTCCCTTATACACTCAAAGTCAAAATAGAGAAGTGAGTGAGAAAAACTCATCCGAAGGAAATAGGGGATATTCGCAATGATTACATGGATTGAAATGATGAAAGGCAATCATTTCACTATCCCAAACACATGCTTATCCCTTGCAAACCCAAATTTGAGCCAAAACAGTAGAGAAGTTTTCCCAAAACAACCCTGTTAAGAGCCACCCCACATTGGGGCAAATCAGGAGGTTTGTGGATTGATAGCTATGGAGAATAGGACCAAGAAAGATTTTATTGCATACTCTTGCATCAATCTTTCTGTGATAACTTCATATGAAGTCATATGGAAGCTCAAGACATCCCAAGAGGAAGAAGAGCACTTCATTTCTTATACCCAAACACATTACCTTTGGCAAAGCCCAATTGAGCCTGAATATTCAGTTTAGAATCCCAAATTAGTGATTATCTCTTCGCACTGGAGCATGAGCATATGATCCACTTTAACAGATAAGAAATAAAAGGGTAGAACACAGAGTCCTTAGAATTCAAAAAGATCAAAGACAAAAGAGTCTGGGGCATGAAAAAGCAGTGTGCCTGGTAAAAGCAAGGCCAAATGCCCAAGAAAAATGAGAAAGAAAAGAGAGTGCAAAAGAAAGCTCAAAACGACAAAAAAAGTCGTGACAAAGCAAAGTCAAGATCATGAGAGATCATAGATCACAACAAGTGAGAATGAGCAAAAGAAAAGAGATTGTGATGAATGTTTAGAGGACTCTGATGTTCATAGAAGAAAAGATCTCTAGTGAAAAAAGAAGAAAAGAAAAGTGGTGATGCCAAGAAGATCATCAATTTCATGAAAACCCTGAATTCAAACAAATGAGCCTTTTGAGCCTACCCAATACCAACAATACAACCTCTCCCCAAAGACTCTTCAGATTGGGATGTTGAGAGTAGAAACATGACTTTATGACAAGAAGTCATCACTCAAAGAAGTGTATGCAATAATATCTTGTCTCGTCCTCGAGGTTCTTAACTTGTAAACCTGAAGTCAGTTGTAATAAAATCCTTTTTATTGGCCTCAGAATGCCTATCCTTTGAATAGTCATTGACCAAGCCAACATTACAACCTTTTGAAAGACCTTATCGGATCAATTGGATTGTATACATTGCGAACATCTCCGAACACCTAAGGATTGGTTAAGAGAGATAAAATTGAGGGATATCAGATCAGTCCCCTTTCAATCAAATGAAGAAAAGACCAAGTTCATAGATTGAAACAAATCCTTTCTAATGAAGGTCTTCCAAACGATCATTTCAAGCATTTCTTGAAAGATTGCAAGCATTTTGTTCAAATAATTCCTTGAAAAGGAAATTTGATTGTCTGAAATGCATTTAATACAAAGAATGCATATTTCAAAATCAGGTTTCAAAAGTTTTTGGTCAACTTAAAACCAAGTTTTCAAACAGTTTGTGGTAAGCTAAGAAAAAACCACGTTTCAAACAGTTTTAATTAATTTCAAAACTACTTTTCAAAATAGTTTTTGGTCAACTAAAAACCATATAAAGGTTAGTAAAACCTCAAAATCACAAAACTCACGATTAAGGCGTTCATTGTTTGAAGTCTTCCCAAAGTCCTGGTGAAGAGCCACTAGGCAAATTCAAGTCCTACGGGCGAGGAGTCTCTAGGCAAATTCCAAACCCTACGGGTGAGGAACCACATGGCAAGTCTCCAAAAGTCAAGTACTATTGGCGAGAGCCTCTAGGCACTTTCCAAAATCCTACGGGTGAGGAACCACATGGCAAGTCTCCAAAATTTAAGTCCTACTAGTGAGGAACCACTAGGCAAATTCAAGTCCTATAGGCGAAGAGCCCTAGGCAAATTCCACTGGCAGAGCCTAGGCAAATTCAAGTCCTATAGTGAGGAACCACTAGGCAAATCCAAAGTCCTACGGGCGAGGAGCCCTTAGGCAAATCCAAAGTCCTACGGGTGAGGAAGCACTCTAGGCAAATTCAAAATTCCAGAGGCCCTAGCAACAAGCGTGAGAATCACTAGGCAAATTCAAAGTCCTATGGCGAGGAACCCCTAGCAAAATTCAAGTCTCTACGGTGAGGAGCTACTAGGCAAATCCAAAGTCCTACAGGCGAGGAGCCCCTAGGCAATTTTCAAAATCCTACGGGTGAGGAACCACTTGGCAAGTCTCCAAAATCCTCAGGCGAAGAGCCTTAGGTGTTCATGGTTCGTGAGTTCATCCTTAAACCACGAAATTAGAATAACCATCATAATCATCACCACCATCAATTCATGCCCTTGGATAAGCAACAAAGAAACTCTCACAAACAAGTAAGTTTATCTCCCTCAATCATTAAGAATCTTTCGAATTATGTTCTAAAAAGAGAACCTTTGGATTAGATCATGAATTTCAAAAAGTAAGATTCATAATCAATTGTTGTGAAATTTTCATCTTATTTTGTTCAGTGAGTCGACTCAAAATTCGGTTTTCACCTTATCTTTGAGATCAACCTCTAACGAGCTCAATCTCAAATAGGGGCAGCTGTTGACACCTAATTTTTAGCTCATTTTTTTCATATTTTCAAAAATTTCAAAATTAGGACTAGGAATCTTGGCCAAGCCTAGAAACCTATTTCTAAACCAAAAAATAATTTTTTAGCATTTTTCTGCATTTTTCCTTAATTTCTTTTAGTCAAAATAAGTGAGAAAATCAAGAAAAATAGCAAATGGAATCAGAAAATTCCATAAAAATAGTCATTAGTCTTATTTTAAATCCAATTTCATGAATACATCATCAATTTTGAAAAATCTCAATCGGGTATATGTTTTTCCCAAAATTGGGCAAAATTAAACCCGAATTGAACCAAAAATGCAATTAAATTTTTTCTAGTCATTTTTAAGTCATAGTGTCTTCACAACAAATGAATCTGGGACCTTGAATTTCATAATGGTCGGTCCAATTGCACAATTTGGCATAAAAATAAAAAATCCCCAAAATTCAATTGAAAATTAAGAATTTTGAACCCAAATTGGGAATCGTGCCCAATATGAAATTGTCGAACCATGAGGCTATCATTTCTAGGGTTAATCAGATGTGGGTAATCCAATTTTGGCATCAATTTTCCCTAATCAGGTCATTAGGACATCAAATTGAACAAAACCCTATTAACCCGAATACAAAAATGAGAAAATCTTGGACACAATTATAATAAAAATTGGGGAAAATTATATATTTGGGTTCGGAATGTGATGGGGAATTCAATTTTGGGGTTTAATTCTAGAAATTGGGTCAAAATTGAGCTCAATTGGCGAATTTAGATCCAACCCGGTCTCCTGTCGGGTCGACCGGGTCCACCCGACCTGACCCGGGTTGGTTATCTTCTTCACCCGGCTTGCCCAAAACACACTAAACCCAGAAAAAAAACCATTTCAAGCCCGCGGCTTCACCGATCATTTCCAGCTATTTTGGCACGTGAAAATCGACTCAGCCAGCTGGAAAATCTCCGGCTGGCACCAGTGAACCAATCTAACCGATCGGTAATCGGTTCTAACCGAATTTGGGCGGGAAAAATGGATCAACAAAAACGGAAAAAACTGAACATTGCGGGGGAGAACCTGTTCGACGAAATTACCAAGAGAGAGAGAGAAAGAGAATAGGAGTGAAAGAGAGAAAGGCGTGAGAGGTGTGTAGAGGATCCCCGAACCGAGCGTTCTACGCTTCCTCCGGCGAGGAAATGCCGGCAAATTGGTTCAAAGCGTGATCTTCCACACCTGAGTGACCAGTGAAGGTTTGATCGTCATAGCCTAAAAACGATCCTCGGTCGGCATATCTAGAGCATCTCAGGAAGTTACGAGACCGTCTACTTGAAGCACGGGTGTCGAGAGAAAGATTCTATAGCATCAAATTAGTTTGGAGAAGTCATTTGATCATCAAACAAACGAGGTAAAGATCGTTCATCACCTCGGTTTTCACCGATTTAGAAACATGCTTTTGATTTGTTTGTGCATTTTTTGCGATTTGTCATACTAGTTGCTTGAAGCATGTTCGATCATATTTTGTGTTACTTGATTGCATTGTGGGCATAAAAAATGCATAAAATTGAGTCGACCGACTATTAATGACCCTCGCCGAAACCCGAAGCTTCGCGGAGCGCCACGCGCGGCAAATGGCCGCTCAAGTTAGTAATCTCCTACCTTGCTTGATGTTTTGATGCTGTTTGAGCGATCTAGACGGCTAAGGCGGTTAGAATTAGGATTAGCGTGTTCTGAAATTTCTATGATAAGAATAGTTAGCAAATTAGGTTTTTGGATCGGTTTTACGTCGGCCATCGGAGGTCCGGCGACGTACTAAAATGGATCGAGGCTGGAATAATAGATGGTGATATGAGGACGACAAAGAACCCAAAATTGACACTGGAATATCGCCTGAGGGTCGTCGGAGGAAGGCTCAAAGTCACGGCCTCGAAGACTCTAACGCATGGATTATGCATACCAAGTGTTTGAGGAAATGCCCCAAAGAATTTGAGCCGAAACGGTGCCGTTTGGGCAGGCACCGTGCTCGCCGGAAGGACGATCGGCGCCGGCGCAGCGAGGCCCGGTTCGGTCAAGGCGAGCCGGGTTGAGCCAGGACCGGCCCAGGTTACTAACCGGCGGGAAAATTCAAAAAAAAAATAAATAATAGAAAATTAAAAAAAATAGAAAATTCATAAAAATTCAATAAATTGTTAGAAAATTCATAAAAATTAAAAAATTTTAAAAAAATCCAGAAAAACAGAAAATTCACAAAAAAAATTAGAAAATTCATAAAAATTTAAAAATTTTCAGAAAATTCATAAAAATTCGAAAAATTCAGAAAAATCAATAAAAAATTGGAAAATTTATAAAAATTCTTGGAAAATCATAAAAATCAATTCTCGGTTAAAAAAAATTTCGAAAAAAAAAATCAAAAATTTTGAAAATTCACAGAATGGTCCAAAAATATCGTGGCTAACCATAAAAAGTGAAATTTGAATTTTTGAAAGTGCCCAAGTGGCATTTTTTAGAAAATTCCAAATTCAGGGGTTACAAACCTTAAAAAACCCTAAAACCCTAAAAAAATGTAAATCATGAAATGAATAAGCTTCTAGAGCTTCATTAGGATTTGGATGTTTTGATTGATTTTTATTTTTAGAGACCACTTAGGATTGATTGATTTGATTGACTTCGATTGTATGTTTAATACTTGTTTGGTCTTTCCTGTAATTAAAACGGATAGAATTAGTGGGTAAGCCTTAGAAATTCGCATGACACGTTAGACATCGTATCGTTTTTAGGTACCGAAAGGGCGTTAGGGATCTCGATTTGGGATCAATAACGTAACCAAGTCCCCGTACTCAGAATCTCTGGTTCGTAGAATCGTGGTATTTTTCCCCTACCTCGATTAGGTTTCTAGTCTACCTACCAATAATGATTAGTGGCGACTCCAAAATCACAAACCTAGACTAAATAAGAAATCACCTTCCACTGTCACGTGAGGTATGGTCTAGGAAAGACCCTTACACAGAAATACCTCCTTAGCGCGCAAATCCCGAAACCCAAAAAAAAAAAAAAAAGCGCAACGCGATAGTTATGTTTCCTCTCAATATGTTTGGTTTCAAACGAATACTTAGAAAACCATTTTGTCCACCTGAGGAGTTGAGGTTGTAGGATTGTCTTCTCCTTGAACTTCAACATTTGAGGAAAGGAGGACATGTCCATTTCTACAAGGAAATAATGAACAAGAAGATGGAATTTGAATTTTTTAATTTCGTACTTAACAGCCAAAATTTTTTTGAAGGTTGAGTGATAATGAATCTCTGCTTGAACTTCAACATTTGAGGAAAGGAGGACATGTCCATTTCTACAAGGAAATAATGACCAATAAGATGGAATTCGAATTTTTTAATTCCATACTTATCAGCCAAAATTTCTTTGAAGGTGGAGTGATAATGAATCTCTACTTAAGAAAATCTTCCACTTTTATGTCCACTGATTCTTCTCTTGCCATCCGCCTGCTCTTCAAGGCTAACTACTGCCCAGTATTTGTCATCGGCATCAGTTTGAAGAATTCTCTTGCCGTCAGAGGGAATTTGTAGCAGGGGTAGAGATTGTAACTTCTGTTTGAGTAATTGGGCTGCCTTGATTTGTGAGGATCCTCAAGGAGGTGGATCTTTCTTTAACATTTTCTTCAAAGGATGCATATACCTGGTGATCTTTGAAACAAAATCTCTCAGGTAATTGATAATTACAAGAAATTACTGTACTTGCTTGTGAGAAAGATTCTCATCTGGAAACTTGAGCAGTTCCTTAGCAATAGCTTAAAAGTACCATCTTTGAGCTGCATACCTAAAAATATTCTATCTCTGTTTGGGCAATCTTCATCTTCTTCTGAGAGAGCACGAGGCCATGTTGCTAACTATGTCAGCAAACGGGGAGAGAAGGTTGCAATGAGATGTCTCATTCTCACTATAAAGTAAGATATTATGAGTGTAAATTAGAGAATTTGAATTGATATGGTGGAAAATTCTTCGCAAGGTCTTTTGGAAAATCGAATGAGCTATTTTTAGTCCAAAAAGGACTTTCCACTAGAAGTGTTGTCTAAGGTTGTTTTGTGTTTGTCTTCTAGATGAATCCCTAGTTGCCAGAATCCATCCTTCAAGTCGAGCTTGGAATAAACATTTGCATTGGACAGACTGGATAATAGGGTTATCCTATTAAGAAAAGGAAACTTGTCATTAGAAGGAACAAATTTAAAGGTTGATAGTTGATAACCAGTCTCTTTTTTTCACGAATTTGTTCAGCACGTTTCTCCACATAAAAAGCTTCGCATGCGCAAGGATGGATTCCCCGTCAACCTCCATGTCAGGAATCCCAAACCGGTATACTTGTGACAAATTTATCCAAAACTAATTTTTTAACCACCAAAAATCCCAAACTGATACACCTGTGATAATTTTATCCTCCATTAAGTTTCCGTTAAATTTCACCATGAAATTTTTGAGTTGGATGGCACGTAGCAATTAATGGTTGTACCAATTTAGGTGTACCAGTTTGCAGTTTTGTAGTATTAATTCAATTTAACAAAGGGTAAATTTGTCACAAATGTATAAGTTTGGAGTTTTTTGTGGTCAAAAAATTAATTTGGAGTAAATTTGTCACATGTGTATCAATTTGAGATTTTTCGTGGTATTAACCATTTTCATTATCTATTCCATTTTTCATTTTCCCTCCTTCTCCAAACCGCAGCGCACGATAGCGCGGCCACTCGCCATCGCTACCATGCGCCACAGCACCCCTTCTTCATTCCCACCGTCAATATCCACTGCATTTTCACCGGAATCTGGATTCACAAGTAAACGCGATTTCTGAAGCAGCTCCATACATGCCCACGACTTCAACCATTTCACCGAATCCGGTTTATTTGGCTACCTTCCAGTTGAATATGGAAAGATGGAATCCAGATAATTTGGGTTATATTCCAGATTTCACCAACTTCGGATTTCGGGGGAAAAAGGAAAGAAGGAATGGCGGACATAGGGGCAACGTTAGGACAAAAGACACGGGAATGAATTCCAAATATGGCAAAAATTACCAAATTCGTCTAAAATCCATTATATACGGATACCAATTCAGTCTTGAACTTTTCAATTTTGTCAATGTTTAACATTTGGGCGAAATTACTATAAATTGTTGACGGAACAATGCACAATAGATGTCATTTCAAGTAAAGTTATCAACATCAATGTGCCACATAAATCGCCCGACTATAGCTAGACAACATGTCGGCAAATTTCAACAACAATTGGTAAATGATTATATTGAAATTTCATGCAATTTTTTTAAGACTACATTGACAATATTGAAATGTTTAATATTAAATTGGCATCCGTATAACTGATATTGGACTGATTTCATAATTATCCCCCTTAATCTGAAAAGTGGGATTTTAGGTGGAAAAAAGAAGAAATTGCGTGCAAACATGAAACGGTCGGGAATTCAAGTGATTGAGTCTAAAGGTGCGAGCACTTGAGAAATTGAATAAGATTGAATAGTTCTATCCAAAAATAGCATAAGCTTGAATAGAATGCAATAGAAAAAATAATTGAGAAAAATTCTGTCCCCTCTGCATAAAAAAAACCCCACAAAATAGAAACC
Source organism: Syzygium oleosum (assembly GCF_021117445.2). NCBI lineage: Eukaryota > Viridiplantae > Streptophyta > Magnoliopsida > Myrtales > Myrtaceae > Syzygium > Syzygium oleosum. The sequence continues at coordinate 503,877 of NW_026607494.1, forward strand.
CCCCCATAAGATTTTTCAGTTACTCTGCTTAGATGAAACTAACAAAAGTGCTTGATTGATCGTTTTGAAAGTTTTAGAATTTCATCGCACTTCTATTAGAAATTCCAAGACTTTTAGTGCTAACTTACAAAAGGCCTAAAACTAACATTTAATTTTATCATCAAGATACAGACCAACCACACCGGCAATTGGCAGGTCACTGTGTAAGCAGCCATCCAGGAGCCAACATTGGCCCAAGATTGCTAAGTGATATATCGTAAGTACAACAGATAAATCGTGTGGGTGGGCGTTTCCTATACGGAGAATGCAAGCCATTACTCAAAACCCGTCAACAACCACAACGCGCATTCATCGGCTCTCCTCCTGTATCAATCAAGCATGGACCTTCCGTGCATGATGAACGAACTTCAGAATCTGTTTTTACTCCGACTTCTCAATCTCTCGGAACCTCCTTTCCCAGTCACGGGCCTCATAGTCTTGCTCGATAAAGTCCTTGTCAGTGCTATAGACAATCCGATCCTGTCCGATGAATGTTCTTTGCGCCATGTCCCGAGCACTTAAAAGCTACAAAAGTACAGAAGCTAAACCGTTAGCCAAAACTGACTTTTAAGACTGCCAATTCCTGTGTAAATCAAGCACTACAGCCCAAAGCCACAGCATATTGCTGCAGTTAGGGATGAAGGTCTCGCTTTCTAGGAGGTCATGATAGAATATGCCTCTGTTGATAATGAGCCGGGACTCACAAACATTGGCGTAGTAAAGGCAACCAATCCAGCTGCTTGGAAACATCAAAAGAATTGACTTTCGTCTCATTTTGAGGTAACCTCTGTACATGTGAGAATTGTTTCCCATTTTCATCTTGACATTTGAATCTTGAATTTTGTAAGGATTAGTTTTTCTGAGTTTTCGAGCCATCACTCTTGACTAGGAATCACTCATATAGTAACATTACTTAAAGTGTTCATCACATGTTTAGCAGACAAAAGAAAAGCAAATGGAAAAGGTACTGCGCATGAAGGATCAGAGAAGGTTAAGTACACAAAACTTACAAATTCCAACCTAAAATACCATACCAAGAATGTACTCAAAAACAGAAACTATGTTAGGACAATGGGGGATCATTGCTAAAGGAATAGTAACTTTTTGCCAGATAAAGGATAATAACTGCTGGACAGAGCACAATGACAATGTTATTTACCTTCCGTCTCAATGAAATATCCGGCAATTCAAGTGCTTGAGCACACTTTAGCCTGGTTTGGTTTCTTCTCTCAATTTCAGCATTCCTCTTGCGCAGGAGCAACCAACGGATCGTGGGAATTGCAAAAAAAGAACCAGCATAGATCTGCAGATATTTGAAGTCATAACGCAATGAATATATAGGGAGAGAGTACAAACCGCAGAGAACTGCTCTCTAATATCTCTGTGCAAACTGGAAAGAACCAATACACAGTGAACAGGTATCAAGAAGTTGATGAGATGTGTTTGTGAAATGATTCAAAGCCCCAATCAGCAACATACGCAGTAAGTTCTCGGACTCAACTAAGATTTCGCATAAAGAAAATTATATGGACACCAGTTCTAAAACATCCCGTGAGAGAAACATAAAGAGCTACAAACTAGCACAAACCAATATAGTGCAGATAAGGATGGTTACAAAGAGAATGAGCTTGTTGCTGTGGTTTAAGGCAGTACAAGAAAACATGAAAACAAAATATGAGAGAGATAGAGAGAGCATACAAGAAACTGTCTATCAAAATCTATAATTAATTTGGTCCAAAAAGTATGACTACTTATGGTAGGTACAAAGGGCAAGATTTTAGAAAACCCAGAGAAGAGCTTTTCTTTAAAAATAAACCACATGCAACAGGAACCACCACCTTCATGCCATATATTCAAGACAGAACTTTGCTATTCAGAATAACGCGAATAGAACATATCCAGGGAAACAACCACAATCAAGTCTATATCAATCTATTTTTACATCGAGATGAAAATTTACTAATTTTCGGCAAAAATAAAAGGTAAAAGAAAAAGAAAAGCAACTAAGGAGAATCAAACAGTTAAATTGTACCTGAAGCAAGGGAAATATGTCAGCAACAAACTTAATGAATCCACTTGGCAGAGCATTGTAATCCCTTTCATAACCAAAAAACTAAGTCAGAGAGAGAGAGAGAGAGAGAGAGAGAGAGAGAGAGAGAGAGAGAGCTGATATATCAATTGTGATAGCAGCATACTTTAACATCGTTCCAAGAATGATAACACCAAAAAGATTAAGCCCGCCCAATCCAACAACCATTGCCCTCTCCGATGCACTAGTTTTACTGCAGAGAGAGCAAATATTAGGGCTAGCTGTAAACTTCTTCACAAATTAATGATTATACAGAAAATGCTACCTAAACTGCCATTTCCTTTCTTTGAAGAACTTTTCTACTCCACCAACCCAATCAGTCCATTTTCTACCCACATATTCTTTCCTTCCAGTTCGCTGGGAAGATGCTGTGCGCTGCAGAGATGGAAATCTATACAGAATGTTTCCCTACATCACAAGCAGCCAGAAGCTTTCAATGTACGATGCAAGAAATTCAGCTTGGAAAAGAGTCCCATGTATTCAGATATCAATGTTTGCAATTGCCAAAATTAACACCTTCATTTACAAATTTATGGAGATGTAGAACACAGAAAACATGATGATGATGATACCCGAAAGAACATGTACTATTAGAAGGAAATATCCCAGATATAAAGTGTTCAATTACATTTAACTATACCTCTTCATCTATTTCTGGCTGTCCATCAAAACGCAAAAGCACAGGTAGGATGTATGATTCATCACTCTGGAAACAGATTGGAGAGGGCTAAATCAGCGCATAAGCTTTTAATGACACTTGGACATATAACACATATAGACCCATAAAACACATAAAAGCCACTCATAGTAATATACAAAAAAACTGATTTAGGATCTGCACAACATTTAAAACGGAAAAATAATATGTTCCTTAAAAAAAGGAGAACCAAGCAATTGATCAAGATATGCACTTCACCAACAGAAAATGGAACTTCTATGCATCGTTCAATATCCTATGCATCGTCTATTATCTAAGCTCAAATTTGTGGATGGAACTTCTTTTATCTTTTATTTCTTTTCATCTAAGGTCAAAATGATGAAGTATAGAAAAGGTACCCCTAAAAATCCTATCGAACGATAACCAAGCAATGACAACAACAGAAGAGAACTTCTATCAGGACTTAAGAATCAAAACATACAAAGAGGCACCATGACCCAGCTACTATATTATTAGGCATACCATATCTGTTGTCTTTTCTACATCAAGATAAGGAGCAAGTTCTTCAGCCGCAACAACACCACCGTTAGATGAAATATATTGACCAATCTGCAGAAACATTCAAAAGTAGTCAAATATACAGCGTCCACAGAAAAATGGCTAAAAGGCTTAACCTTCCAGCTATTTGATACACAATCTAGAGAGTAATTCCTATCCTGAAAATCAAGCAACCCATCAAGTTTCAAGGTTTCATTTCTAGAATATTGATAGTCCACATTATTTAGCATTGATACATTGCTTAAGATTTTCCTTTTCTTACAAAATCATGGAAAGCACTTTGTACATACAAATAGTTTACAAAATTCAAAGCATAGATAATACACAAGGCATTAATAGTCTCCAAAGGTAAACATGGTAAGGACGCTAGGTCATTTGGATCCTCCAGTCATTGAATTCCACTATGAGTTAGCAAGTTGCACTCCAACAACATCCTTGGCAATTCAAGAGGCTTACTACTTTACTTCCTGATATTAGTTATTTCTTATGCAAGCTGAACAAGTCAAGAAGAAGAGAACGATATTATATTAAATAAATGATAACAGCGACGGACCACTGAACTCAGTGCTCAAATATTACCAACTTCCACCTTTCTTCTTCAATTCCTTGATTTGGATCACCATCGCCAAATACAAAAGAGAAAACCTGCAGCAGATCAATTTATAAAGTTATCTCTCACTTTTCCTCCCGAAAGTAGGGACGAGCAAGCAAAAAGTAAGATGACTGATAATGACATACAGATTCAATGAAGTTCATTCTGCCATCATCTGCTTTTATCCGCCGTCTCCTATAGTAATATGGATCCCAATACCTTCCAAAAGCCAAATATGGGACACGTCATTTGAAAGTTCACATAGCTGTAATAGTTATGTTGAACTCAAGAGTATGTCCTCTTATGCACATTCAAAGATTATGCTGACTTGATTGGAGTATAAACTTGTGCAATTTTTTATACCAAATTTTTAACTAAGAAACATGAAGTGCCTGCATCATCCAAACATCTAAGCGGTAATCTTGCAGCACAAAATTTAAGCTGCAGAAAACATATTATCTAGAAAGATATCAGACCTTTCTCCAGGAGAAGCTAATGCATAGTGCAAGAATTATAACTTATTTATCAAACACATTTGACTATGCATCTGATGCATTATACAACAACAGTAACTAATCATTAAAATGAATCTAACTATTGACAAAGTAATTGTGCATACATGGAAGACTATTTTCCTTCAGATATACATGGGATTGCATCTCATAGAGGAAAGAGAACATAGATCTACAAATTGAATGATGGAGATTGTCGGTTGGAAAAATGAACATCAGCAAATTTATTTTCTATGTATGCAACCATATAATCTGGACAGCAGAAAGGAGAACTTGCCCACTCGGTTCCTTATCGATGGATTACTTAAATAAAACAAAAAAGGTCAATCACAAAGCCTTTAACATATTGCAAAATCTGACTCAACGTTTTTAAATTAAACAAAACCAAAAGGTGCCATTCAATCTTATTAATAAAAAATCACAATCCAAGCTCCATCGACGACCTAGAAAAGTGACACTGTCTACCAGTAAGGGAAAGCTACCAACATACCAAAATAAATCAGTTGGACTCAAGTAGAATGTAAACCCAGAGTCATATGATCTGCCTCCACGTCTTCCTCTGTTATCTTCCTCACTGTCAGGTAAAAATTCAAACGCACAATTTTATGAGTTTATTTGCACTTCCAATTATAGAAACACATAAAAATGAATACCAAGTCAAACATCACTGCGAAAAGGTACCTTCTGCTTGAGATAAGAGCAATAATGGTAGTATAAACAATAACTATTGAAGCAATTAGGGCTGTCCCAAAGGAAACTCTCACTATATACTCAGCAGCAGCCTGTTACAAGAAGAATTTCAAGTTGAGCAAACATCGACAGAGTTTTCCGAGAGAAAGCTTGGACAAGAAAAGGACAAAAAGAAATCAGCACCTTTGCTTTATCAAGCCAAGGTTCAATTTTTATCCTAAATGATTTGGTTGTGAGTTTTGTGCGATAATCCTTCGAAAATACATACAAGACGTCGCCTTCATCTGAAACCTGTTGAAGCAACCTTGAAGAAACAATTTTACTCGAGAAAGAACTTCAAAATGCCAAATTGTAACATCACTGTTTAAAGATAATAAGCGTCCACGTATCTCCTCAAAAACACTCATCTACGCTGTTTATTCAAGCAAGAACCTCTAGAATCAATAAAAATGTCAATAATAGCAATTTCCAATGATTTTTCTCAACTCAATGCTTTTTCAGAAAAATGAGTCTTACATTTGCACTGATAGCAACTTCAATTTCCTCCAGTACATAAAAAGGACTTTAATCTCGCTAATCTACTGTGTTCCATTATACTGTAGGTATGTCTGGTCGATCTAAGTTAAAGCATGAAAGCCAAAGAAATTAAATGGCTTGACCAGGACTAAATAAGTTCGACTCACTGGCCTCATCTCGGCTTTAACCAAGATAACATGTTTAAGCTTCCGCATTAAGTTGAAAATCACCCCTTCATTCAACGTCATACTTAAATTATCTCATCTTTGCACGTCTAAACACAAAAGGTGCTTATTCCTCTGGGAGAGCCAATCATATATCTCTTGTGCTCTACACATAACAGATGTTTGCATTTCCTAAGCATAGTATAACATCAGCATCATAAATTGTAATTTCACGTGAAACAATACAAAAGTCATGTGCCAGGATGCTAGGTAACACTTTCCAATTATAAACTTATCACAGTCTACGAAAACCTAGAGATAGGTTTAGTCAGGGATCAACAACCATCTTCTACAGAAATATACAACAGAATCACCTCCTTCTTACGATAACTTCTCTTGGAAAATGGAATGCGTAGTGAATGAGCTTATTTTTTTTTAATGATACTTGAAATCTTTTGTATAGGCTATGGCGGTCGACAATCCATCACGATTAGAATATTTCTTTAGAGGATCAAAATTCTTTGTGAACTAGTTTCAACAACAAATGCTTATCATCAAGGTTTTTCAAAGCCAGGTCTCTCTTCCTCCAGATCAAAAAGAGAGCAACATCACCGGAGGCAATAATTCTATCGGTTGGTGTTGCATATGAACTTTATGTGCTCCCATCCAAAGGGAAGAGAACAGATACCATCCCGGATCTACTATGGATTAGCGAGAATATAATCAGTTCACGTTAACTTGTTTCATCTTTTGATGCTCCTTTATAGTATGGCTGGAGAGGTTTTACTGAGTGTTAAACCTGATAGTTAATTCTTCAGCTACCCAAAGTTTTGTCTCTAACGTCCGCAAAACTTCTCTTCAGGAACAATTGAAAGTTGACAAGCTATAAAGTACTGATCAAATTCATAACTAAGATGATCGTCGAAAGAACTATCAAAATGCTCCGGCTGCAGCATCCTTCTTTTTCCATGTCCAATAAGCCTACGTCTGTGGTTTTGAGCAAATTCCTTTCTTCAAAACCAACCATGGTATAATTTGGTGTTTCCAACGAATCATGCTCCTTAAAGATGTAATGAACCTTGAAGTGCCAAATTTTGCGGTTATCACCTTTTAGCTTTTCACCCTTGTAAGGGTCATAAATGACATTCTTGGATACTACAAAGAGTTGTTAAGCACATAACTATTGCCCAAGACAATACACAAGAAAGGAAGATCAAGTTCGTTCATTGTAGGATGACCAAGAATATTAAGGGGAAAAAAAGGACATGCAAAGATGAATGTCGTATCTTTGGCGAGTTAGGTCACATTACTTGCAAGTGTCGTAAGCCAAAGAAAGCATCAACTAACTCTACTAATACTAGTGTTGTGCAAGATTTCGGAATGGTTTCCTCACCACATGCATTCGTGAATTTCAAACTCAAAAGCCACAGAACATGTAGCAAAAGACCAGGGAGCGTAATGGAGTAGTATCAAGTTGTAGATGGAACTCATGAATACACGCAGGAAAAACTAATATTGAGAAAAGCCAAAGAAATTGGAATGTGAAAATTCGTTCGATGGCACTGTGAATGTTTCACTTTTCTTGATCACACTCCCAACCACATGCTTGTGACATGGATATGCCAGTGAATTAACAGTAGAAAGTCAGCAACTAAGTTGTTGTTACCCACTATGCACCGCCTACATGGTCTCAAGGCTCTAGAGCGAATTTTGGATGATTCAAAATGGCTACTCACTCTAACACACACGCATTTTGATGTCTCATATTCAGTACTACTCGCCAACCATCTCCGATATACTGGAGAGCATCAAAAGATGAATTCAAAAGTGGCCCTTCCCATCCTTTTTCTAACAGCCAAATCTCTCTTTATATTACCACAATAATGGGAAAGCTTTCTGCAATTTTTGGAAACTCAAGCTGCCACCATTTCTCGTTTAGATTAGTCTAAGGGGTTGGATCAGGTCGGCCATCACGGACAGCTAAAACCCAACATCTCGTGATTCGCCTTCCACTCGTATTCATTATCTTAAAAATGTTACCTTTCCACACGCACACTGCACATCATGTTTCGTAAGGCCTTTACAGATGGCACGGCGCTCAGCCCACCAAATGCCATTCAAGAAAAGGCGGCTTGGCAATTAGAGCACGACCGAAACTACCTCCAAGAAGCCATCGGTGTCGGCGGCCAGCGCCTGCAACGCTCGCTGAGCCTCGTCCACCTTGAGCCCGGCCCGGCTCGCGACGTCCCCGATCGTGACCCTCCCGCCGCACCGGTCCACCGCCTCCATCGCCCCCTTCCTCACGTCGGACGGCAGCCGGTCGCTCTCGACGGCGCCCCCGGGCCGGACGCTCGCGGCGGCCGCGTCGAGGGCGGCCCGCACCACGGGGGGGGCCGGCGGGGCCCTGGATTCCCGGGCCCCGAGCGAGACCCCGGCGAAACCCGAGGCCGGCACCGGCGCCGCCCTCCGCCGGGGGAAGAAGCAGCGAGAAGCGGGGGGCGGCCGGAGGGAGAGGGAGAGGGAGAGGGAGAGGGAGGCGGAGTGGAAGCGAGAGCTGGTGGGGGGCACAAGGGCGAAGCAGGTGGAGATGGAGCCCATCGATTTCATTGCTGCGGATGATGATAGGGTTCGATTTGGTGGCGACGGGAGTCTTCCTCGTTCATCGAGTTTCGGGCGGGTCTCTGTGGATGCTGGTGGCTCTGCTGGTTCGAGTGGCTCGGAAAATGGAGGTTTTCGTTCGCGTCTTGGAATTATTATCTTCGAGCCCGTGGGTGGGCATTTACGGAGGAAGACGATGGCGCCTCGCGCAATTACCCTCTTGTCCTCGCACCGTTCGCGGTGGGCCCCCCTAATATCGGGCGCATTTTTTAAATAAAGGAAAAAGAAAAAATACGAGGTGCAGGGACAATTTTAGCCAAAAAAATTTCGAAAATAAAAAAAGGGGCAATGTAGCGTGCGGGGTGGATTCACCACCTTTTGTCGCCCCCGTAAAATATCTTCAAATCGTCGATATCCAGAGGGATAGAGCGCTCGCGAGGGTCAACACGAGTGCCTGCTTGTTCTCTCGGATGCGTAACTTTCTTCATGCATATGAAGTTATTAGCCCTTATTCCCAAATCTTTGGGCGCTTATTGCTTTACCAGAATGATCGCCCTTGCCTCGTCTTTGACCATTTGGAGCTCTCGGGCTTTATAATGAATTGTGCTTGGCAGACGTCGTGGAGGAATGCTGCCTACCTTCTCGTATCATTTCCTGTTTCAGAAGGGATTGGGCATTTTGTATCATGGTTGAATCATGGCGTGCCTGCAGGGATATTCCATTTATTCGACGATTTTGTGTACTCCAGAAGTAGATCGAGATTGCGTTACAAGGCGCTGTGCTACATTTGGTTGTCTTTCGAATTGGTGTAGTTTAGTCACAGTAAAATTTCTGGCCATATAGAAGCATCTCCATCTAGCGTGAGGTGACCTAGTTCATGGTATATCCCACGTCGCCTTTGCATCATGAATTGTTCTCATCAGAAACTTACTGGTTGATTCCCAATATAAATATTTGCATGAGGACCGAAAACTAAATATATAGCCTCAAATTTACCACGCTGGTGAAAATCTCTGTTTCCTCATTTCCGTTTTGACTTTCGATCTGTACTCGACATATCTATCTCTTGACACCTTACTATTCCGGCAGCACCACCGGAGCATAACCATCTCTCGCTGCCTTTATTCATGTTCCATCTCACTCTGTGCATCGCCACAATCTTAGGAGGGAAAGTCTCAAACTCACTCCAAGTAACCGCCTTTGGTGCTCCCTCATGAGCCGTCTCTGGCTCTTTGTATTTCTGCATCTCGACTCGAGGCTTAATCTTATTGAGTTTTCCAGACTTTTTGTTCTTCTTGCTCTTGAAAGATGCCAATGTCTCCTCCCATCCCGATTCCACGCTTGGATCATCGCCATAGCACAGTGCTGCCGAAAAAGAAACATTTTAGTATTTAAAGGCAAGCTCTCCAATCAAGATTCATGAGATGTTACTAGTGTCAGCCTTATACCTAGTGTTTGCTCATCTGGAGCTGGTCCTTCCTCCTCATTTTCCATGGCTTCTTCCACCTCGGGAGATGCAGATAACATTTCGCGTGTAGAACTTGGGGTCCCCTTAAGTGATTTTCCAAGTGTGATGGGTGTATCTGATGGCGACATGTTAAGTACAATGGCTGAACCCCCCTCTGCGACAGATGCACAGAGGAAATGTGGGGCCCGATGTCGTGATGGATCCTTGTCCACTGCCTTGGAGGTGAGCTGATCACAGAGAATACAATCAGTGTACGATTTTGCTGAACTGTCACATATAAACATTTTACACTACAAAATGTTAAAACATGTGATATGGGCATCCTGAGTCACGGTCGAGGCTAGTAAAAACGTGCTCAACCTTGCAGCACTTGCAACCTTAATTTGTGATAACTAATTCCCATACGATGTTGTAAAGGCAGGAGAAAGAATTCGATACAAGTAGAATTATTTGGATCATACATCTATGCCGTGTGAATCGCTTGTTATTCTGGTTACTTTTGTTGGTTTTGGATCTTGCCTATACTCTCCTTTAATCGTAGTTCGGGTCACACAGTAAATGGTCAGTTGACCCACAAGCCTTGATTGTGACACAGGATGCCCATGTGGTTCAAATGTGCACTACAAGCCTTGAACGTGACACCTCGAATCCCATTATCAGACATGATGAGAGAAAAATGACAGAAGATTTCAGGAACATCAATCTAAATAGAACATTCGCTAAAGGAAAATTAAACAAGACTTTGCAGAGGAGATTCAAACTGACCTGGAATTGGCAAACGTTCCCATCAGCACTACTATAGGCAACCATCCCTGATTATTCAAATTAAAATCCAGGAATGATTAGTTGTAAGTTTAGTGCCAATCTAAGTTTGTACGAACCCTAGAAGAAGATAGTAGTAACATAAAATTCAAGGCTGCAGCGAACTGTTCTTGTTTCGGGTGAAATGATAGAGCTGGGACAATAAATTTAATCAATCCCCCTATAATATAATGGAAAGGCACAAACTATATTAACAGCTATATGCCTTTTAAGAAAATGCCCAATAAAGAATAAGCTTCAAACATCTGAACAACTATAAGATAGATACCAGTATGTCTTGAGACGTGAACACTCCAGATGGCAAAGGATGAACAGTACAATGTATGCAACCCTTGTTTCGTGCCACAGAGAGGTTTTCCAGTGAGAGGACCATCATATGCAGACCTTGACAAGCTAAGAAATCTCACTGTTCCATCATCAAATGATAAAAGAACACATCTGAAACAGAACGAAGGTTGATACTTCAGCACTTGCAACCGAAACTGTCAAGGCTACGAGACATGCTTTAGCATGTGTGATAACAAGGATACCTAGGATCTGGCAGCCAATCAAGGCTAAGGATATTCCTCGGCGCCGAATGAATGTGCCACAAGGGATGAAATGGATCACTGCCAACAACCAGGAGTAACTGATCAAGTATACCATGTAACATAATCTACTGTCACTAACAAATATGAATGAACAGATATACTATAACCAATAACCATAGCAGAACCACAAGAACACTTGCAATCAGACTAAATGCCGGGGTGCTTTTTGGCCCACAGTTCTGCTGCTGGTTTGTAGGCCTCGTGATTTATTTTAATTATAAATAGTCAAAAGCCCACTGGTAGAAGGCAAGACTACAAGTATGAAAAAGCTACCTCCCTTGTATTGTCATGGAATTTTGGTGCAATTGAAAATAAATTTGCAAGTGATGCCAAAGTTGCCCTTTAAAGTGCAAAGAGTAGGCTTACAACACAATTTTGCATATATGTAGAAAAATCAGAAGTATGACAATTTCACATTGCTCCTTCCAACTTGTAATTTAAGAACCATAGCTAAGGCAAGTTAAAAGTCACTGCTCGTATGAAACTCACAACCAAAATCCTAAGGATCTCCAAACAGGCTCCACTCTGTATTTATCATTGCAAGCCCGGTTTCCTCATTTTTACTACAATCAAAATCTGAACCTTGGCCTCAACATTAAAATCTGGTAAAAACAGTATGCTTGAATTAGCATATTAGGCATTAGAGTGAGAACTTGATTGAACATCCACGCATTCAATTGACTGTTGTCATCCCTCCAGTATACCTGCCCCTGAAGCTTTTTCCTATTTTGCCAGTTCAGTTTGACTGATCAGGAAATGTAAGGTGTGAATGTTTTCCCTCACCACACACAAAGCTTCAGACATGAATGCATATTATAATTTCTTAAAAATGAAAAAAGGAAACTACAAAAGCCTCTCTAATCCAATAACTACAACAACAACAACCTTAATAATAATACAACAAGAACAACAAGAACAAGCCTAACGATAATACTACTACAACAACAACAACAAACCTTTTCCCAGTGTGTGAGATCAGCTAATTCAATCCTTAAGTTATTTCATTCTGTTTTTGTAGCAAGACTTCTGAAGGATCTAAGTACTCTATTTATTTCCTTAATCTTCTAATTAATGTCTTTTTAGGTCTTAGCTATCCCTCAAGTGGCATCCCTCGATTGCGCAAAGTACTAGATATGCTTCTCAACTTCGTCCATTTCCCTTGGATTATGTCTATGTTACTTCCATTGAGATTTTCCCTTTTTTTAATGGTAGTTCCATCAAGATAATTGATCCAAGATAATTACATTTTTCACTCCAAATCTCAACCCCAGTTTCATATGAACCTCTTCCTTCCCTTACAAATAATCAAAATACTCTATTTGGTATTTTTGTATGAGGACACACATTGCAAAGACGTGTTGTAACCGACCAATCAAAAATGACATGCACACATATGATGCCAAGTAGACTAATATTCATAGCACGCGGGCAATAGTGATTGGTCGGTTATACCAAGTCATCACTACCACGAGGTGTATCCATCATATAAAATGCTTTTTTCTTGTATTAATCCTAGCATCTGAAACTTCTCTCAACAATTCAAGCATCGTGTTTATCCACGCCCCATCTTCATCTACTGGCAATGTACAATTGGAAAAGGATACCCTATGAAATGTCACCCGATTACTTTTCAAGGACCTTACTCCTGACCAGTACAAAAACACAATGACTTATTATTGAACCTCGATGTAATCTATCATCGTTGGTTAATTTTCTCAACTGCGTACGCAGATCGCTACCAGCTTTATATATACAATAAACATGTACCACATTCTCCAATTCAAAACCATCCAACGGACTTTCTAATAGCCTATCATATACTTTCTGCAAGTCTTCGAAAACTAGACCCATCAAGCAGGTGGATCGTGCCGGTTCGGGTTTGGGTTGGGTTGGGTCAGAAATGGTCCAACCCAAATTGACCATTTCCATGTAATACCAATCTAGTGACCCATAATCTGACCCAACCCATATTACTAAATCACTTCTATATTTAAAGCAATTTAGTAAAACTCATATCCAAACTGAGGTGAGAGCACTGAGCGAGCAAGCGAGTGCAAGATTAAGTGGTTGGGTCTAAGTAAGTTGTGGACCTATTAACACCCATATTATTTTGGGCTTTACCATTCAAAACCTATTTATGACCCATCTATTGAATATAACTAACCCATATAACAAACCAATCCATCAAATATGGGTTTATTACCCATTTTGACGGGTCTAATGAAAGCCATGAGCAAATGGATTTTGTCCGTCAGTCGTAGTGTATATTGCATCCTTAGACAGAAGTAGTATTTCTGATCAATCAAATAAGGATGAAGTTTTATTTCTAAAAACTAACAAGCTTAGTTATTAGATAGGTCTGAACAATAATGGCCAATCTCTGCGATGAGAGAATATTTAGAAATGTATTCATTAGTTCAATATGCTTAAATACCAGAAGAGTTTATAAGTTGGATTAATTGTTGTTAAGCCTTTAGCCTACCCTACAGACACAAACAGTTCTAGCGTAGACACGACTACCTCTCTAAGCTTCATCAGAGCTCAACATAAATTATAATGTTCTCGTGCAAGTACATATTCATCAGAAGAGCGACCATTCTAGAAATTGTTCTAGGACACGGGGAATCTTTTAACATGGATTATATAGAAGTCAACAATAAGTTACCAAACATACCGCATGTCCCAGAACTTGATGCCTCCATGTCCAGCAGTGACTATGACATTTACACTCTCAAGATCACTGCAGAATGTTTAAATTCCAATAAAAAATTCACTTCAAGTACATCTGTTTATTTAAAATTTAAAATACAACAAAGCCAGGTCAAACTAAGTAAATTATATATTTAGAATTCACAAACGTAATGACAAAAAAAATAACATGCAGTAATTCATACCTATTCTAATAGGAGAATCCACCGTTAAAATTCATCCACATTCATAAAATGAAGAAATTGTACATTAAAATGGAATTGCAATATCTTTATTCCCCCATAGTATATGATATCGTAAAGCTCGAAAGCAAAGGTTGTACTCAAACCAGTCCATCTATATACCAGTATTGGCTCATTTATCATTAACAATAGACCTGACACTATGAGGTGCTTCAGTTAAGACAGATCTAAAGCTCTATTTCCCATATCAGATCACCCCAAATGGACTTGGCAGACAAATGAACACATCAAAATATCGTCATTCTACAAATGTTTAAAAGTAGAAAAAGGGAGAGGTGAAACCAACTAGACATAAGCAGGACCTAAGCTCCAGCTAGAATGGCTAATGAAATGGAAATACAGGATACATCTCAGTTTCGTCATTCTACAAAATATTTAGAAGTAGAAATGAGGGGAGGCAAGCCCAACTAGGATAAACATTTTGGAGGACCTATAAGCTCCAAGTAGAATGGCTCTCTTTTCTCAAATAGTCATCAACACACCCCAAAATAGTCACTTTCAAGTTGTAACAATAGGGATCAGTGTAGGAGATAATCTCCAATTAGAATGGCTTTCTCTTTTCTCAATGAATCATCTATGTTGCCCCAAAATTGCACAACAAAGGACTTGGCAGCTGCAACAATAGGGATAACTGTGGCCTTGGTATGCTGTCTCCAGAGAGCTGGAAGCATGATTACTGGTTCTATAAAAGCAAGGCAATCGCTGTGCCTTCTTATCCTTCTGACTATGTTTTGGTTTGTCCATAATTAACTGGCAGCCTGGGCAAGGTGGAGAACACAACATCCGTATGAGTCAACAGACGATCTTGAACATTCTGTCATTCTTTATGTTCCTAGGTAGCATCTTCCATGCACTGCCTGATTGACCCTCTCAGGATCAATAATAATCAAAACTAAACCTAAAAATTTCTGCCTTGTTACCCTTCCAACAAGGGAATTACATCAGCGGAAAGATGGTCTGCCTTTTCACATTTCCAGCTAGGGAATTGCATCAGCAGAAAGATGGTTTTCACCATATCATCCCAAATAAAGCAAGCTTAAACTTTCTGGCTTGTTGTTGCTTTTGTTTTTGCCTTTTTGTTTGGGGGAAAACTCTAATAATATGAGACGTCTAGCATTATTCAAAGTTCACTCTTAAAAGCCTTTTTTTTCATTGCATACAGAAAGTACTAGAGTTTTAGTTATTTAAGTTCAACAATTTTATGCAGCAAATAAAAGACATCCTAACATTTACCTAATGACAATCTGAAAGGAACAAAAAACATACAACGGAAGTAAAAGTCACCTTCCAAAAGGGGCCCAACCAACTGCTCTGACAGGAACTGTATCTGCAGTGAAACGAAGCAAAGGCCTTGTATCTGCAATTCAAGAGCATAAATTTGATTAATACTCTAAAAAAATAAATGTAATTGCCAATGAACCAAAAAGTTTGACAATCAGAAAGGAACTGACGGACGTATTGCCAACTACCTTTGGATGAATTACTTGCAAAGAATTTCCACAAAGCTACCTGAATGTCACAAGTTTTTAGTTCAATAAACAATATAAACTAGAACGGCACTGAGATAAATATGAGCAGCTCAATCAAAGAAAAAAGAGGTGATTAAATCCAAATAACCAAAAACATAAGTTAGAAATGGCTTGCTTAGAAGGATGTAAACCTCCTTGTTGCAAGCCATGTGCTACTTCAAGTTCCATAATGAGAGTTCTAAATGATGGATAAATGGCGGCACCTTTGCCAGAGAATCGGTCCAATGGGACAGAACCACAGGCCAGCCAGATGAGAGAAAACAAAAGAAAACCCTGCGGGCCCCCTTGAGAAAAATATATCCTCAAGCATGGAAAGTCTCTATGCCGAGGCTTGGTCTGCGAGGCCCAATGGTAGGCCAAGCAATTCAAGTAGCAAACACTTTCTACTAAACCATAAAATAATTGAAAGATCTTTAACAAACCAAGGGATCAAATCAAGATTCATATTTGTCCAGTCATTTCATACTAGCCTCCCAGAATAATTTTGCAGAAGGAGAAAAATGAACCAATGAGGTGGTGCAACAAATTGCTAACTCACAGTAAAGATGACGAAAGAGAGAGCTGAAGCTCTTCGTTGGGAAAGAAGATAAAGCAATAGCATTACTGTAGTTACATAAGTAATCTCCTCTTTGATAATGAAAATTATACATGAATATGTCCGTACTCTCTACAAATGCTCAAAAACTAGGAACTCTAAAAGCCATAACATTCCTAGGTTTCTGGACACTTTTGAAAAGGAACGAACATACTTGAATTAGGAAGCGAATACACAAAATATCATTATTCTATGATTCTATGTTCTTAAAATTTAAAAAGTGTGTTCATTATCTATATTGACATAGGGAACTCCAAAGTACATAAAAAATTTTGTCATACCAAATAAAAAAGACTGGCATTATTCTTATAATTATGTGATTAAATTTGAATAGGAAAGAAAGTGGAAGATTTTGCCTAATGGTGAAAAGTAACATTCATTTAATTACAAGAAAAAAAGGAATAAACATTGAGTCAAATGAATTCAAGTATTTACTTCACTGGGAAGACATTAAATTAGACTTTCAAACAGGAATTCAAACTATAACCTGAAAGGAAACAGATTCATTATATAATGACATAAGTAGGCATACCGTTCCATCATGGCACCCGACAAGCAAGTATTCATGCGGGTGAGCAGTCGACCATTCCACAGACAGCGGGATGCTGTGCAAAGAATAAAAAAGAATTCACTGTTAGAGCTACCACTTATTGAACCAACCATTTTTTAGAAAAAACACATAAAACCGGTGCAGAGTGTTCTAGTAAGTGTAGGGTTCTGCAAAAGTCCATGACTTCAAGCTAGCAGCTGCCTCTAGAACCAAGTAACATGATTAAGTGATGGATGAATCAAGACTAATCCAGATAGTTGAAAAGAATCTAGGCGAACTACAGGATTGTATAGGTAGATTTGGCCCAAAGAGGCTGCCAAAGCAATTTAGACTAATGCAAATGACAAAAAATGACAAAAGAACCAAGACATCATATCCTAGCCAGATTTTGTCTTTAAGTTCTCTTTTTCCCTAATAAAGATTTGAGATTATGGAGTTTAGGATTTGTGACGTAACTGTCCCCATCTCACCCCACTAGCAAGATCTTGAAACAGAAAACAGCGCATAGAAAAGGTTACAGTCAGCACATAAATGATGGAAACATGAGCACCATGCCTGAACCTATCTAATCCTTGGACATCTAACTCTAGTGTGAATAATATATAAGCTCTCTTAAGATAATTCTTCTAAAAAGACAAAGCTACAATATGATACTTTCTGCCTCATCTAATTAAAGCACCAATCCGCACAAGGCTTGAGTCACTGTATCACATAACAACACTATATTATGCCACGAATGCAAACTTAACTATATATAGGCTGCAGGCTGAATGGAAGTTCTAAAACAAAAGAAAATCAGAAGTTTACGTAAATCGTAGGGTAACAACAATAATTTATACACGACACTTCAGTCCATGTATCAACCGACTACACACCAACGGCATCAAGAAACAGGGTAAAGCACAAACCAAAAGAATCAAATCATGAGAACTACCATAATAAACTATAATGGGGCAGATAAAAGGTATCATCTGGTCCCTCACTCTTGTAGCAATCCAACCAGATTATTCAACAATAATCAAAATCTTCACTTCAATAGATATTGTCATTTAGCAATTGAGTAATTACTCCACTAATGCTTTACAATCAACATATATATTACCTCTGTATGCCACCAGATTTAAGTGTTGAGCATCTAAATACTGGCTCCAGTTTTACAAAGCGAGGATCAGTATCCTCCCTTTGAGTAAGAGAATAAATAACTTTCACTGTTTGAGGCAGTGGAACCTCCCACCTGCACTTGAAACAGAGAATCATTATAACTAGATGCAGAAAACTTCCTGGTTCAATATGTAGAAACTTCTTTTCTCCCACTTATTAACATAGATTATCTAAGACACAATACAGAAGCTGTACATAGTGAGATATAACAATCTATTTAAACAACAAGATTGTGAGATTAATCGAAGGTACAACTATAATTTCCTCTCACTCGTTGAACATCCACAAAGGTGCAGTTCTTCTGTCACTGAACTATTTTTCTGTGAGGGAATATAGCCTATACCATACCACCTATATTTTTCCATTTCAAACAAAGTTCAATCGAAAAAGAGCCGGTTCGAATTAAATAGGCCAAATAGTATCCTAGAAAAACTTGTAAGAAGGATTATCCCAAGACATTTATTATTTAGGAAAGACAGAAAAACTATAGTGTCCCAATGTCAGCATGGAAAATGTTGAACAAGTCTCTTGCAGCTGGAGTTCAACTGGTCAACAGAATCTAAATCACATGTTGACAAAATCATAGTGTCATACTCTCACAAACCACTTTCAATAACACTGCAGACTTATACAAGAAAGTAAAGATACCAAAGAACATTCTCCAGCAGTTTTTTAGGTGTTACGATCACAGTAATTAGATCATTTGTGATTTTTCCGCTGATATTAGCTTAGATTTCTCCTTAATGGGGCGGGTACATGGTTATTCACATAAAGTAAAACACTATAGATAAAGGACATACATATGTATATGGAAGAAGGATAAATTTAGATGTACAGCTCTTACACTTCTAGAGACCCATTCCCCAGCAGAACGGCCAGATAGCCCATCAGATGTGTGCATTTGGTTTCATGCATATCAGATGGCCGCCATTTCACGTCCCACGCAACTTTACCACTGTGAGCAAGGCAAAACACCAACCTTGGTGCGGCGACATCCTCCGATATTAAAGTACCCGAGCTCGATCTGCTATTACATCCAACAGCATTACTCGCTGCAGAACACTCTCTGAAGTCAGATTGACCTTGCTGATTTATACAGGGCAAGAATCTTTCCTCATTTTCCGTCATTATTGACACAGGTTCATCGACATGACAGCTTTCCACACCACCGACATTATTTAACCTTCTACTAGTATTTGGGGATCCTGCTGCTTCTCTACTTCTTTGTTTTTGGCCAGAATCTTTCCCTGTAACTTGGGCACTGAGAACCCCAGAAACCCCATCTAAAGTATATGATACTGGTGTCTTCTCCAGAAAGTCACCTGCAAGAGCCTGACCAAATTGACTGTTGCAATTCAAGTCATCAGAAGGTCTTTCTAAGGGCTTCTTTCTAGGTCTTCCCTTAGGTCTTGGGGGCTGAGATGATTTCTCTTTTAGGGATTGTGAATTTACACGCCTTTGTCTAGGCTTTTCCGCTAAAGACGCCTCTTCCTCATCTCCACATACGTTAAGAAGAGACCATATTTGAATGTCACCTCTGCCAGTAAGTGGGGCACCTAATTTGTGCTGAGAAGATCCCCAAGGATGAGCAGCGACAGCTATGAACTGAGAAAGCAAGATGACCTTTAAAAATCAATCATGCTGGCGACATGTAAAATTAGAGTCACGTTTTCCTATGCATAGGGAAATCAGCACAAGCATCGGAGATTGCAGAGAGTGGACACAAAAGAGGGCCATGGCAACTAGATTAATCCATGTTAGTCATACCAAAACAAGTTGAATAAAAGCTAATTCTATTCATTCCTCAAAAGCTCAAACATCTTATCTTGACATTGTAAGTAGGTATAGCGCGCAGAATGCTTTCATCGTAATAAGGCCAAAAAATGACACCATGAAATTAGGTATTACTAACATCAATGGCAGGGCATCTACTTCAACCTCCATTCAATCTATGAAGTGCGTAATTTAATGCAGAACGGACAGAGAAATAAGCTACTTCGTTAGGGGTAATATTTGCATTATTAAAGGGCTCAATCCAGCTATTTCACCAAAAGGGAGAGGAAAAGAGGAAAGGAAATCACTCGACCAAATCTAAGAAATAAGAAGGCTGAATGGTCCATCATCCAGAGAAGAAGGAATTTCATTTACCACCTAGAATAGAATGTTCTATATCCCAAACTCGAAGGAAAAAAGGAGCCAACATCAAAATTAAAGAAAGACATTATAGGAGATCCTGCACGCTCATAATAGCATCAAGCTTGTTGCCAAATTTTTCTGATCGACCACAAACATCTCAAAGTAATTCTACTGCAAGTGGAGAAAATAAATTGCCCGCAATAATATGATTCATACGTATGTCTGCATGCACACTCAATGCGCCCCCCCTCTCCTGCAACTAATGCTTCACCGGAGGGAGAAAGTACCTCATTTTTAGCCTGATATTCAGATCTGTGGCAAACTCTGGGACACCAATCCAGAGCCCAAACTGAACCTCCAACATAAACGACAAAATCTTTGCTGCGAAATAATACAGTGAAGTATAAGCAGATTATATTGTGAGGTCTTTGAGGTTGGTAACATCTATTATACATTGTGAAGCTTCCAAACCAACCATCAGAACATATTCCTCCTACTCTTTTTGGGGTCAGAATATTTCTCCTACTTTAAGCACAAAATGTTTGGTGCAAAGCATGCTCAATATATTAAGTATAAATAAGAGAACAACAAAGATGTAAATTCCGATCAACACAGAACATGATTACAACAGTGAATATTTGTAAACTTCCATATACAGTGTGAATACCATATTTTTAAGCTTAAATGCAATAGAAACACCTGTTCCATCCTGCGTGGGGTCCATTATCCTGCATCAGGTTTGCAGTTCACACCATCAGAATGAAATGATTGTAATCAGATAATGAGGATAAGCCACTAGAAGTGCCAAAAATATTTTAGTTTTATACAGTTTGGTAACAAAACCTTAGGAACGACCATTTTGGTTGCTTGAGTGTCTAGCGACTTAGCTTCCAGAGAATCCTACGTGACAATATTTAAAGAATAGGATTGTCGAATGCGACTTTTCTAATAATTTAACATCAAAAGAGACACTCAAATGATCTACTTCAAAAAGTTATGGAACTTAAGCAAATGTTTGAGAAGTTTTGAAACTTCTAGTGTCCATTTACTAGAAACACACAACACCACGAACACTAGCAGCTTCAAACTATCAATTGACCAACAACTGCACAAAAGCTTCGTCACATTACATACTAACAAAAAATAGCATTTCTAGCACAAAAGAAACCGAGCCCAACAAATATGTACGGGCAAAGTCGTCAAGGGCATAAAATTGTCCCAAATTCAAGAATTGAGACTAAATTGGTTGAAAAGTTTTAACAGGAAATAATACAACAGTTGGACGCATAAGATCAAGAAATAGAGCAAAGAGAGGCACTAAAGCTGTTCAGCAACTACTGTATGTCCGTGGGCCAAAGATGAGAATTCCACTTCTATCAAAATCATGATATATGAAAATATTAGAGAAGCTCTCTAAACAATATTCTACAATTTGATTGGTTTTCTCTCCCTATTGAAATTCAAAAACTAAGAGGCTTTGTAAAACCACAGAAAGGGACTTCAATTCTGGCGAACAAAATTGTTTCAAACAACCCCAACTGCCAACTTTGCCCCTCTCATTTTGTAGACGAATCTAGTGTTCGGCCATGGTCCGAGTCCCTATAACCAATAATAATAGCCCCTCTCACTCAATCATCCATCATAATCAACAACTTATCCTAACTTTTACTCTTATCGGAGACCAATCCATAACGAAAGTAATTTTTCTCTTTTGAATGGGAACCCAACTCTGTCTCCTCTTGCTCCTGATTGACATCACGATTTTAGCAGGAAATTGAGATGTAACAACAAAATAGGATTTAACTGAAATTAATGCCAGTGCTAGGGTTGCATATGGTAATCAATTTAGCCCAAATTCCTTAATATGGAGTAAGTTTATGCCCTCGACGACGTTGTTAAGAGCTAGAGTTCCTTTTTATCTTAGAAATAATGATCTTCGGTTGAAATATTATATTGTGTTGGTTGATCGTAGAGGAAACCTTTGTGCTACAATAACAGGTCACCAGATAGCTTGAAATCGCCATTAAAATGTGTTGCTCTATAGTTAATGGATAGCATCCATTGGATACTATCAATTCCAAAACTTTTCGAGGGATCAATTAAAATTCAAATCATTTTAAAATAGATCATTTGAGTAGTTCATATGATGTTTTAATCATTTAAAAGCCATAAGGCCTTATTTAATTCTAAAATATTACCACTTAGGATTCTCCGGTGAAGCTAAGTCTTTGGAGACACTGAAACAACCTTTTTGAAAAAATTTGTGAAACCAAAATGATCATTGGTGAAGTTCCCCTTTTTTTTGAAAAACAAAATCATCCGTAAGGTTGTGATATCAAACTATACATTGTACAATAATTTTGACACTTCTAGTGTCCTCATCCCAAGATAATGATATGATCTATTCCAATATGGATGCATTCAGGGGGAACGCGAGATGAAAATGAAAACCCATAGAAGTGGGAAAATGCAAAAAAAAAAAAAAAAAAAAAAAAGGGTGCATAATCAAGCTTTAAACAGTGTAATACCTGAGGAACAGCTGCAGACGAGAAAGGTGGCAAGGTTACCTCAATGCCAGCATCCTGTTCCTGCAAACTCCGTGTTTCCTTAGCAAATTTGATAACCCCTGGTTCATAGTTCAAGAATCTCCATTCCACGTTGGCAGCACTACACTCACATATCACGAACAGAGGAAGAAAGGTCTTCAGGTAAATTGAGAAACTGACTTTTGCTTTAACTTACAAATCACAGCACCAATAGAGCTTGAAAATTGACTTCATAAACGCATGAGCATACCAATGTGCGCTTAGAATTTAGCAAATGAGGATGAAGGAAAAAGCTCAAGCAAGCGAACGACCAAAGAACGAGCCAAATAAGCTCAAATTCAGCTCACTATCACTTCAAATCGATCGAGATAGTGACTGAAGAAGACAACCTCACAATACCCTCACCATCGTCAACAGTGCCAACGTCCGCTTCGCCACAAGGCTCCGCGATCAAGTCCACCGCTCTGAAGCGTAAGAGAGTTCCTCACGTAAAATGAGAAACTGACTCTTGCTTAACAAGCAAAGAACTTACGAATTACAGCAACAACAGCACTCTGAAATATTGGGAGATTCTACTAACGCATGACCGTAACAGCGTCTTCTTACATTCAGCAAATGAGCACGAAGATATCAGAGCTCACTATCACTTCAAATTGCTCACCTTGAGAAAGCGATCGAAGAGGCCAACCTCGCGACCTCGCCATCGTCGAGAGCGCCGACGCGTGCTTCGCCGCAGAGCTCCGCGGCCAAGTCCACCGCCCTGAAGTGATTCTCGACGGAGCGATCGAACGGCCAGACGCGGACCCCGGGATTGCTCCGGCGATACTTCAGCAACGGCGTCGCGTCTTGCTCGACGGCTCGCATCGAGCTCCCGTCCTCGTTCGGATCGGCCGCCGGCGCCGGTGGCTCTCTCCTTCCTCGCCGTTTACGAGCGGCTTCCATGGTGATCGGTGCGCGAAAGTGAGATTGGGGAGTTTCGAACTTCCGTCCGCGATGGAAAAAGCAGAGGCTTGTATTTCCTTGAGGAGTTTCGAACCCTAGACCATGGTAGCCGCTCTTGTAGTAAAACCCCGGCAAGGGCTAATTCCCTAATTAACCCTCAATTTTAGGTCTAATCTCAATTGTGTCCCCAACTTTATTTTTTATATCGAAAATTTCTCTTAACTTTCGCTCTAGTCTCAAATCTGCCCATGCTTCCACAAATCACTATAGATTTCTTCAAATAACATCAGGAGATGGTCGTTGATTCATATGAAGGTGAAAGTGGTGATAAAAGATGTCGATCCTGATAATAAACCTCTAACTTAATTCTGAATAAACCGGTGCCGACTTTTGAACCTGTGGGCAGATTTGAGACTAGAGCAATTAAAAAAAATTCATGACAGAATTGTGATTGAACATAAGGTTGGAGATTTTTTTTAAAAAAGTGAGGCCCTAGCAAGCGTCAAACTTTTTTTTAGGCCATAGGCAAGCACCAAACTCCATAGATGATAATTATAAATAGTATATTAAATTGTAGATTATCCACTTAAACTTACAATTATAATTTTTTTTCATAATTTAAAGTATTTATAAATATATTACGTGAATAAATTTTCATTTAACCCGTATGTTAATTCTTACATTAAAATAAGACAAACGGGAGAATGGCACTAGAAGTGCCAAAAGTTTTCGCCGAATCACTCAAGTGCCAAAAGAGAGAAAAAAACGATTACTAAAGTGCCAAAGGCAAGATATTCCAGCCAAAATTAATACGTGGCTTTTTTAATTAAATGCTAATGCCTATGTGACTTTTCCATTAAAAAAAGGAAAGTTCACGTGGACGATGAGATGGCTTTAATCATAAAATGACGCTGCACTCTCTCTTTCTCCGTCGTTCTCTATCGCTCTCTCCTTCTCTTTCGCTCTCTTATTCAAGTTCTCATGCCAATCGAACCACCCTTTGCGGTGATGCTACGACTGCTAAATCTTGCAGTTCAAGACCTTCATCTCGGAGCAAAATTCGTCCTCTAGGCTGGACGATGCGACCGCGATGAGGCCGAATAGGGTTCGATGGGGCCGGATGGATAGGGACTCCTCCTCGTCCCTGTACTATCGTCCCAGCTTGGCGAAGATGAAGAGCGAGAGGATGGAGAATTGTGCTAGGGTTTACAAGTTCCTTCACGGGATTGGGATTGTTCTCAAAGGGCTAGAGCTTTCGGGTCCCGGTCAAGGTCATGAAGGAGCCAATTGATTTTCTTCACAAATTGGGTTAACAATCAAGGACATCAATAACTATCCTCCATTTTGGATTGCAATGTGAAGACAACATGATTCCGGTGCTTGATTGGCTTTTATGCCCTAATTTAGCCCCAATTTGTCAATTTGGGGAAAAAAAATGGCAAACGAGCTCAGAACGACTTTCTCCGTGTTGACTTTGCTCCTCGCTCAATCTCTCTCCCCCACTCGTCCATGGCCTTGTTCAAGCTCTTCCCTAAAATCAATTCCCCTGTTTTCTTCTATCTTTTCTTTTGCTGTTTGAGCTCGCGATCCATGGCCGTCTTCCCTCAAACCTATTCCTTTGTGTTATTCTCGATTTCATATTCAAGTCTCACGAAACAAAAGCGATGTAAATGAATCTAAGGTTTCTATTGTGATTTGAACATACGATGAACACTTCAGCCAACAGATTTAAGCAAGACTCTTAGAGTATGCTTCACAATTTCGTGGAAACATTTCAACAATCAACCTGTGTGCAAAGAGATTACTAGATTTAGTCATGAAATTGAAATTGTTTTATATCTAAAATCAGTATTTAAAATAACAATGTCGCCACCGATCATCAACTAACAACTCAGATTTTCATTGATTGACGCATGGGGATCATGGACGGAAATTGATCTCACGCTTATGCAGAACAAGGCGGGAAAAAGAAGAATGAAATTACCTTGTCAAGAAGGGTTCTCGGTTGCGCTTATTGGTAGAGCTACACGAGGAGGTGCAGTTGGTTGATGCTGTTGGTTTGTGCTCTCACCAGCACGTGTTTGTGCACTAATGCAAGCATAAAACTAGTCCAACACTTGTTTGTGCCGGTTCATGCTTGGCACTGAATGGTCACTTTTTAACAACGACTGGCACTGAAGTGATCACTTTAAAAAAAATTGGCACTCAAACGATTACTATTTACAACTTTTAGACGACATCGTTTAGGGGTTATATACTGACTGGGTATGCCGACGAGCCACGCAAGATTGAGAAATTAATAAAATATAGCCAAGTCGGATTTCCGGCGACCAGATTGAAGTTGGCACTTAAGTGATCATTTTATAAAAAGTGGCACTTAAGTGATCCAAAAAAATAATTTTGATACTAAAGTGAGCATCGTACACAACTTTTAGCACTTCTACTATCTTTCTCCGGGCCCGTTTGGTTCAACTTTTAAAATGCTACTTGGAGGAATGCAAATACTTTTAGGTTAAAGTCCCTTGGGGAAATGCAAGTGGCGTTTGATAAAAAATCATTTGTAAAGCTACTTTGTCCCAAGTAGTATTTGGTAAATTTTTTTTTGCCAAAGGGCTTTGGGAATTATCTTTTTTATTAAAAAAAAAACCTATCCTACCCTTCGCCGGAGTCGGCAAAGGCCTACGGCCACCGGCGAGCTAGATCTGGCACCGGTGGCCGTCGCCCGAGGTCGAGCGACCCCCGGCGAGCTAGATCTGCCGCCGGCGGTCGTCACCGAGGTTGGGCGACCCTCGGCGAGGGTTGCGCGACCTCAGGCGGCCGTTGCCTGGGTCGTGCGACCCAGGCGACGGCTGCCTGAAGTCGCGTGACCTCGTCGGCCCGATCCGGTGTCGGCCGCCCTGGCCAGCCTCCCTCACCGGCCACCTCACGAAGAAGATGAACCGTACCAAGAGGGGCAAAATCGAAATAAGCCAAAATCAGTGAGGGTAGTTTGGGGACAAAAAATTTTGGTTCATCATTCCAAATGCTAGCATTTGGCCAATGCTAGGCCGAATGCTGAACCGTTGGTTCAGCATTTTGGGAAGGGGCTTTCGAGGCTGAAAGCCTATTTCCAAAGCTGAACCAAATGGGGCCTCCCCAAGATAAACTAACCAAGGGCTAAAATGATATATCACTCCTTTAATTTATCTATATCTACACTACTATAAGCGAAACAATGCCCCCGGTGAACTATGTATTGCATGAAGAAAAATTAATATGCACGCAATAATTTTTCGTAATTTACTTATAAAATAAATCACGGAAATTAGAATTCATTTTATCATTAACAATTGTTATCCGTTATTTCCCTCAATTCTCAATCCATTTGAAATCATATCAAATTAAATGAGTTTTAGAAGTTACCATTTAAGAACCCGTCAACTCTATAGCAATTACCATCCATTTTTTTCTTAAGTATCAAATCATGTAAAAAGACTCCCTTCCACAAATCATATCACTACCAAATACATACAGTAACTATTTAACTATTTTCATTTATTTATGATATTATCACGTTGTTTACCGTAACCAATGAGAACGTCGTGAACGCTATTAACTTTTATGGGTGGATGTACGAATAACAGACTTAAATCATCGCATCTCGAATGAAAATATGTAGTAAGTCAAGTCGAATATTTCGAAATATGATATGTTTTGTTTATTCAAATATTGTTGGCATAATTTGTAAGGGATTGATCATTCTCCTTGCATTGAGTACCTTTCTTGCGGTCACCGCTTTTTGCTTCCATCTAGAATTTGTGCTTACCTCTTTAAGTACCATGATTTGAGTTCGACCAAAACAGGCAAATAATTTTCGTGACGTCTGAAGTTACAAAGTAATAATTTTTGTGACGTCTAACATCTTTTTTTGTGATTCTTCTTATTAACCACACGCCTGGGTGGCGCTGCTGGAGCGCGCACTCTTCCTCTCGCAAAAGGTTGAGTGTTCGAATCCTGGGCGCCGCAGGGTGACTTAACCGGTGGTACGTGTGTGGTGGCTAGCACGTGTCGCCCCCAGGGTTTACTCCCCGGCTGTCGGCCGTGCGGGGGTTCCCTGGGTTAAAAAAAAAAAGTATTTCCTTAAAGATTTGTATTATATTTTTCTCAATATTGCTATTGAGTTGTTAATTACATGTAAAATATCCCCCTGTCACATAACAA
This sequence comes from Syzygium oleosum, assembly GCF_021117445.2. Taxonomy (NCBI): domain Eukaryota; kingdom Viridiplantae; phylum Streptophyta; class Magnoliopsida; order Myrtales; family Myrtaceae; genus Syzygium; species Syzygium oleosum. The sequence continues at coordinate 531,783 of NW_026607494.1, forward strand.
CGACCATTATGAACTTTCTAACTTATGTCGAGTCCCTACATTTTAATTGATAGATAGCATAAACTAATTAGTATTCGACCTTTATTTTGTTCAAAAGAAAAAAATTCATATGAAATAGTATACAATAGAACTACCATAAACATATTCTAAATTTACTCAAATGAAATAATTCTCTCATTTGAGAAATATTATTTGTTCCGTGGATTGGCTTCAGTGGTCACCAATCACCATGTACTATACATATTGTTTCCATGATGTAAAGCAAATCGTGTGTAACTAGCTGGAACTCACCATACATAGAACATGAATTTCTTCTAAAAAAATGACATAAAATTATTTCACAAAACTATAAGGTAATAAAGATAAATGGTGCTTTACACTAAAATATATAGTGAATTGCGTAAAAATGTGTTGAGACTATATGAAGTGCAATATCTATCTAACTATATTTATAATTCATCAAAAGTGTGTCTCACTTTTGAATTCCCATTTAGCCCAGATCTAGATATTACCTTCTTCTGCAATGCAGTTTCGCTTTAAAAGAAGAAATAAAATTGGTCAAAGAAAAGGATAAAATGGTAAAAGAAAAAATTAACTACCCACTTATCACCGGAAAATACACTCGGGGAAAATTCATCTAGTGCAACAACTAGGGGTGAGTATGGCTTCAGGAACTATGATAGAATTTGGAACTTGAGAACCGAACTGGTGGGAACCTGTTGGTTCCAGGTTCCAAGGTATGCAGGATAGGTTTAAAGTTCCAAAAATTAGGAAACTTGTTTCGAAGAGTAGGTTCCATATTCTAGGTAGGTGGAACTAGGAACATAAAATAAGTTTTTGTGTTTTTCTTAATTCATGTCTTCGTGTAATCATGCGGTGCTCCATGGCGTTTGATGATGAGTGTATAATCTGGAATCACTAATCTGAGTTTTCATTATATAACTGAGACTTTTACTTTGTTAATGATTCATATTTTTCGTGTGTCTAAATATAAGTTGTAGTCAGTGGATTGTTGTAGTAAGTGGTGATCATTAAATGTGTTCAATTAATAATACAAGTAGAACATGGGTAGACCCTGGAACTGACCCTAGAACGTGTGACATGGTAGGTTTCAGATTCCAAGGTATGCATGGTAGGTTTCACGTTTCAAAACATGAAAAATCTATTTCAATTGGTAGGTTCCAGATTTCAGGTAAAACCTGTATGGAACTTGAAACTGCTCGCCCCTGACAACAACATTTTCTTTTTCTAAATTTTGAAAAAAAAATTATTTTTCATTATTGAAGAATAGCCAAATGTTCATTCAATATTTGCTTTTAAGAAAAGTAGGAAAGTAAATTCCTCATCTAAAAAGGTGAAAACACTTTTCGGAATTGCTCATTTTGAATTTGTTAATATTTTATATTTTCTTTTCTTTTCTTTTCTCTTCTTTCTTTTTCTTTTTATTTTTTCTTCTTATTCCCTCCACTAGTTGCTAGTCTTTGCGACGGTCGGCAACTAGCCACAAGCGCGGACCTGCAACGGCCAACCTCAGGCAAAGCTAAGCTCGCGCCTCGACCTCACCCTAGACCAACAAGGTTGAAGCTTGCTCGAGGCTCACCAGATCCGAGCGAGCTCGAGCTCACTTGTGGCCGTCACTAGGCGAGCCTCGAGCTCGCCTATGGCAGTCGTTAGGCGGTCGTGGTGGAGGAAGAAGGAAAAAGAAAAGGAAAGAAAAGAAAAAAAAAAGAAAAAGAAAAGAGAAAAAAGAAAAAAATAATTATAAATTCAAGTTTGAGAAATTTAAAATAATTAAAAATTTAATTTTTTTTAAATTAAAAAATTTTTAATTTTTTTAATTAAAAATTCGATTTTTTTTACCTGAGATGAAGTCATGAGATTGAAATTATTTCCGATGAAATCCAAGCATCAAAAAACTTTTTCGATCATATATCACAAAATAAAAAAAAACTAATCATATTTCTGAAAAATGTTTTTTTTCCTTGACCAATGGGTTGTCTGTGAAACAAACGCACCCCAAAATTATCTCCTATTTCAACCCAAGCCTCATGAGTCCCGAACCTACTCTTCTTGCTTTTCCTCCCTTAAAAATGATCGGAATGAAAGGGATTATGCTCATCATTAGTAAGGTATCGAGCATTCTCAAGTATCGACCGTGGATTTCATTTAAAGATCCTTTTATCAGGAATTCCTTTTGAATGGAGCGCTTCACAAACTCGACCCAAAGCAATGCTGGAGGATTCATACTTCGAAATCTCAAATGATGAAGTCGTGGGCGAGTCACCGAACGGACTTCGAGGATGTTTCATTTACGAAGATAAGAAAGGAAGAGATGGAAAGATTGCATCGACATTGGCGCCGATCTCTAATTACCTAATTGTTAGGTCAAATTGTTGGATACAAATTGTCTTTACAAGAAACTCTTCCAAATTTGCTCAAAACGATTAAAATTATATTTATTACGTGAAAAATAAATGGTTTGAAAATTATTTATTTTAAAATAAATATTTATATCGTTTGATAGTATTGCCACCGTATTTTATATATAAATAAAAGGGAGAATTTGGTTCATGATTGGTCACGAGCACGACACACACTGGTCGGACAGGAGTCTAGCCTTATCGCCTTCCTCGTTGGTTCGGTCGGGCAAAGCGAAAGCAGAGACTTTAGAGCGTGACCGCTGAAGAAGAAGAAGATGATGATGATGGTGGAAGTCGCTCACCCTCGTCGGTGTAGCTTATCGACGCCACTTTCTTTTTCCCCTGCTCGTCGGCGTGCATCCTCCTCCGGCGACTCGCTCGCTCCGCGAACTGTTCGGAACTACTGCCGTTCGTCGATATGGCCTCCGAAACTGAGACTACGAAGCAGCGCGAGGTCGTTGCCGCCCCGTCCCCGGCCAGTTCAGGCGGCGGCGGCAGCGGGAGTTCCGTCGCCGCCGCTTGATCTGACCGAAGAAAACATCCGGCTGGTTTTGGCCGACGCTCGGGTCGAGGCAAGTAATCCAGGTCGTCGTTCTTGGTGGAATTAGGATCAGTTTAAATTAATACCCTTTAGCTTGACAGTGTGCTCTGAAACTTAGTTTCGGGGCTCCGCCAAGTAGTGCTATGATACTATACTGAACTAATGAGCGAAGCCCATGCTTTCTATGGTGTAGCTTGTTAAAACCCTCGATGTGATCTTGCTGGTTCGACCTTAGTTTAGTATCTCTGGCATTGCTGCTCATTGTCTTTTGCATCAGCAATGCGGGTACGCGACGTGCATTTCGATGGATGGAAAAGAAAGTCCAGTTCGTTCGGACTGCGAAGTCAATCAAATTCCGTATTCCTTTGCATCCTTGGCATTGCTGATTTTGGAGTCTTGATTAGATTGTTTGAACAGAATTGACTAGAAAATGAAATCTGATGATCGTGGGGTTTCTCCCCCTCTCTCTGTTTGTTTGCAGTTGGCTCAAATTTTCGACACTTCGGTAGGCATGACAGGTAATTTCGACCCTGCAGTTAAGAGTCTCTTTTCTCTTTCACCTCTTCATGAAGTTTTAGAAGCAATCGTGCTGCAGGACAAGTCGAGCTCGCCGACCTGGATGGACCCTTTGTGAAGATAAGTCTCAAAGGCCGGTTTTGGCATGAACGGTCCATGGTCCTCGCCAGAGTAGGGAACTATCTGAAGCAGAGGATCCCAGTAAGTCACTTCGCTAAGGTTTTACTTCTCAAAACTGACTGACATATGCAATGGTCAGATTTATCTCCAGAAACAATCGCTCGAAGATAGAGAATTGTTTGCGTAAACATTCGGTGATGTTCAGTTGTTGTTCTGTTGCTAGGAAATCTTGGAGGTAGACATAGAAGATGAGAAGCAGTTGGATGACAGCCCTGAGAATTTCTGAGCAGCATATCCTGCTACCTTTCCTGTACTTGCCCTCCTATCGAGGGAGTTGTGTGTTGTTCCTTGTGTAAACAGAGAGAATCACAATAGAAGGAATCAAATTCAAAGGGCATAGGACTGATTCGAGAGGTGGAAGAAGAAGGGACGTAAAAGGAGGAGGGAGGAGAGAATATAAGGGAGTTATTCTGACTAATTTCATGAGTTCTGCTGTTACAATCAGATGCAATTACCCAAAATCTCTCTCTTACATAGGATGATTCTGACCCTTTTTAACAAATGGTACTTCTTCCACTTCTTTCCTGTATAACATGGAGAAGCTCTAGCTCTCTCCCTTTCTCTTACATACAGCGAGGATAAGCATCTGTGCCCCTGCTTCTAAGTTGTGTCGAGCTCATGCATGGAAAGGAATTGGATAGGAAGCTTATGTAGACAGCGGCACGCAAGGATTCATTCCGTTTAAAGCCAACAGTTCAATTTACAGTTTCGCGGTCTCGCGACCTAAGCCATCGTGAACCGTATCTCCATCTATTCCTAATTGACCGAGTGCAATTCCTTTCGCTCAATTCATAGCGGAGAAATAGTTGATTCGGTCAATATCACAAAGTGTTGCCCGATAGGATTGTTCTACATGCACTCAGTTGAGAAAATGAGATTAGGGAGCGAAACGATGAGTACAGCATGACCAATCGGAAAGAATACTTGGCCAGCTTAGTGTTGAAGTTGCTCACTGAAAGAATTGCAATATAACATAATTTTTCTTATATCCTATACATTGTTTGGTAAATTATTGAATAAGACCAGTTTAATTATACGGTACATGACCGAGGGAGAGCGAGGGAGAGCGAGATGGATTAGTTTACAATTTCTCTAATTTAGAGTATATTACTGATGCTACAAGTATACAAAGCTAGTCATCAATCATAACAGTCAACCATCAACATACATCATGCGGAATAGAAAGGCATCTCATAAGGTTTCAACTCTCAGAATGCATGGATGGTGCCCAATCGAATCTAGTAGACATGGTTTATGGCACATGGCGTGATCATTTGATGGCGAATGGAGGTTGAAGAACTTATGAAGAACGAGGAATAAGCGAAAGATTCAGCAGAAGAAAAACCAGAGAAGAGAGAGGAAGAGAGAGATCACAAGTCCATGTTGATCTGAAGGATGCACCTATACTTCATAATCCTATCTAGTAATCTTGTCTAAAGATGGAAAATAATCACAAATCTAAAACAGATCGTCAGTTCATGAAAAGCAAATTCGTCCTCTACGAACCGGGCAAGAACGAGCTAGCTCTTAATTACTGGACATTTTTTCTTTTTTAGTCAGGTACCTCAGCTATTCAAATTTATCTTGATGTGAGACCTCCCTTAAATAAATTGGTATGCCATGCGATTTTGCTGGGCAATTTCTTTTTTAATCAAGTACCTCACCTATTTAAATTTGGCTCGATGTGAGACCTCCCTCAAATAAATTGGCATGTCATGTGATTTTGTTGATGCAGCTCGCATGCTCGGCAAAGATTAAATATAATTGCTGACATGGCTCGCTTACTTAAAAAAAAAAAAGGGGTTAATACTACGAAAAATTCCAAACTGGTACACCTGTGACAAATTTACCATAAATTAATTTTTTAACTGCCAAAAACCCCAAACCGGTACACTTGTGACAAATTTGCCCTCCATTAGTTTCCGTTAAATTTTACCGTCAAATTTTTTAGTTGGATGACACATGTTTGAAGGTTTTACCCTCTGTTTGTCAAATGTGTATCAGTTTGAGATTTTTCGTGGTATTAATTCAATTTAACGGAGGGTAAATTTATCACAAATATACAAATTTAGAGTTTTTTATGGTAAAAAATTAGTTTAGAGTAAATTTGTCACATGTGTACCAAATTAAGATTTTTTGTGGTATTAACCCTAAAAAAAAACTATACCATCTCCATTTAAGTGAGTGATCAGGAAGGAGATAAAATGTTAACTTGGACGATCTTAGCCGTCCAATATGTTTTTGTCGGCGTTCATTATCTTAAAGGTTACATCGGACGCCAATATGGATAGGTAACGGCTAGATGTTTTCTGTCCCCAATTTTAACGGAGACCACCCGTTGAGCCAAATTTGAAAAGTTGAGCTACTTAGTTGAATTAAAAGAACTTAGGTGCTCAATTGTAAAACGAGTAAAACTTCAGATATTTGCAGTGTCATTTCTCTTAAAATTTACACAAATAATCTCTTTTTATCATCAATCACAGGTTCTCATACCTAACTCTTGCCTGGACAAGGGCAAAATATTCTTTCCTGATTGTTCCCAAAATAAATAAAAGAACAAATTCTACTTTTTATATTCACTTTCATGCCATTTTCTAATCAAGTTTCTGTACTTTTAATTTGCTTGATCAAGTACATCTATTTTCACAGATTTTCTAATCAAGTCACTCCCCTCACCAAACCAGTCAATTATCCACGCCAGACTATGATATGGATAAAATCTAGCCAATTTGGACTCTTACATGTATGCTACCATGGAAAAATTTAGCCAATGTGGACAACATCGGAGTATGATGTTGGATAAAATTTAGCCGATCTGGACGCCCACGTAAACATCAATGTTGGAAAATTTTTACCCATTTCACACTTCAAACGCCATGTCAGCTAGATTTGATCGGATTTGGTATTAAAACGACTTGATTAGAAATTTTGAGAATGCAAAAGGACTTGAAAAGTAGAATTTATAAAAAGAATAAAAATAACACCCTTTGCTTTCCAACTTGTATTGCGTGAACGTTAGTAGCATCCTTTTTTTTTTTTTGGTGACCCAGGGAATCCCCGCACGGCCGACAACCAGGAGGTAAACCCTGGGGGCGGCACGTGCTAGCCACCACACACGTGCACCGGTTAAGTCACCCTGCGGCACCCGGGATTTGAACACTCAACCTTTTGCGAGAGGAAGAGTGCGCGCTCCAGCAGCGCCACCAAGGCGGGTGGTTTAGTAGCATCCTTTTTGTCCTCCTTTACGTGTCGAAAAGCACAGAGAGCAGTAGATAGTATTCCTTTTTGCACTTTCTTCCCTCATTCGTCTCCTCTCTTGCATTAGACGAACGAAGAGATCGCTTTTAACACTTAAAAGCTGAAATATCTAATATCATATCGATGTTCTGATTTTTTTTTTGTTATAATGGTTAGCCCTATCCTAAATGAGTCCTTTTCACACTAGACTAACTCCACCTTCCCGATCCGATTGAAGAATGGTCACCCATAGAAGGGCTCGAGGATTTGCAAGGTGTAAATACTAACATTCGAAGTTATGCAGAATCATAATATTTGAAATATCGGAAATTCGAAAATAATTCTTTCTCCTATTGACAGAACGTTTTTATTCGAAAATAATTCTTTCTCATTTGTACATTTTTATTATAAGTAAAAAACAAGCATGCCCTCAGTAAATGCATGCGATCTAGGGGTGTGCATGGTCCGGGTGGGCGGTTCCCACCCCGGAACCATGGACCGCCCGCTACAGGACCGGTTCCAAAAATTGGAACCGAGAACCGCCCGTCGGTTCCATGGACCCGCCTGAGAACCGGACCGCCGGTCCGGTCCGGTTCTTGGGCGGGTCCATGGAACCGGTCTCAAGTTGAACTACCAGTTAAACTACCATGTGCTAGTAGCACTGCACGTGCACATCGGTGACAAACCACCCTTTTTCTACTTTGCACCAGGTATGTAAATGTAGGAATTTCCTTCTTTTTTCATCCCTTAAATGACCATATCCAAAAGTAAAATCACAGATAAATAGCCCAGAACATGAACTTTACATGCTTTCGACAAGCACACCAAAGATCGAATTGACGAGCCCACATGTGTATATTGACAACTATCCCGTTATGTAATTGACAATTTAGGAGTTAAGCATAATGCAATAGTTGAGAAAATGCCGATGTCTAATAACTTCTATAAAAACGGAGTCCGCAATTTCATCTTCCGGTGATAAAACATTTCCTCTCGCCGAAATTCTTTGCTGAATCTGCAATGGAATCAAAGTGTTAAATGAAAGATCAGACTAGAGTTTTAAAGATAATGCTGGCATAAGATTGTGAAATTAATGTCATAAAGGAAAAACCTCTCCCAAATAACTATCCACTGAATCATCAGTTATGGATGCATCAACAATAAAATCATCAGTTATGGAAATACCTCTTGGAAGAACCATATTTGTAAAACAAGGAGATTATGCAAGGCAAAAGAATTACAAGTACTGCATTATTCAAATGATGGCACCACATTGTTCATCAATTTTTGCTAAAAAAATAACAGAAGTTGAAATTGTTCAACTGTAAAAGAACAGCACTCACCTCATCATATTTCTCATTTCCTTTTCAGCCCATGTTTTTACCATTTTCCTTGGATTATGCTTTCAAATTTACACTCTATGTAGAGTTAATCTCCGCATTAACATGATCCATATCTAACAAAAAAGAAAGATAGTAAATAAATCATTCACTCATTATATATACGAAAGAATTACAAGATGAAAAGATATGGACTTACCCAACTCAAACTTTTCTGCATTCTCGATGCACTCTTCAATATTAATCGGCTCAAGAACCGCTCTCAACCAATCTTGAGTGCAAATCAAAGCTTCTACGACTTTAGGTGTTAAAGAACTTCGAAAGCCATCAAGAACACAACCAGAAGTACTGAAAGTCGACTCTGAAGCAACGGTAGTTACAGGAATAGATAAAATATCTCGAGCCATCAAAGATAGGATTTTAAACTTTCGGCCGACATTGCTCCACCACATCAAAATGTCAAGATCACGAGCCTCTTCAAGTTCAGCTTTAAGATACCGATCGAGCTCAGATAAAGAGCCCTCGGACTTTTTTTTCTCCTCGATAAGAAAGGCTTCATAGGACGGCTCTTGCACATAGAAATGCAAACCGCAATCTACCCCTTGATTTCCCTCGTCGTAATGAGGATCACAACTACTACCGGTACTAGTAGAACTCACAAGTTCATTTCCCCAATTTTTGTCACAAGAACCAAGAGAAGCTTTCTTGTAAAATTCAAACAAACGTTCTAGGGAAAACTTCACTGTATCAAACATCTCATCAACTTTCGCACTATTATCATAAATGAGTCTACAACAATATCTCACATAATTCATCTTTTTTCTAGGATCCAATGTCACCGCAATCAACACCATCAAATTTACTCTTTCAAAACTCCCATAATATTTATCAAACTTGTCTTTCATTTTCGCACCCATAACTCTCACCCTAGAATCGCCTTCGCCGCTTCTTTCAGATAATTATACAAAGAAGCTATCCCCTCAAAATAGTCACTTGAAGTGACATACAAAGTCCCGGACATCTTGTTGGTGGCATCATAAAACCTCTTCAAAAATTGGGAAAGAATAATGGCATTTTCCCAATCAACACTATTTGGAGTGTCGGAGTTAAGCTCAGTTGAGAAAGAAATATCCTCTTCATCCATCCTTTCAAAAGCTTTTCTAAGCTTTATAGCAGTGTCTAGCATTAGATAAGTGGAGTTCCACCTAGTGTAGACATCAAGACAAACTGAACCCTTATAAGTAATCCTTGAACTCTCAATGCAATCTTTAAATGTTTTAGCTCTCATGGGGGAACTTCTCACATACCTAACCACGTTTCGGATACGTGCAATAGAGTCATGTACCTCAGCCAAGCCATCCCTCACAATCAAGTTTAGTACATGAGCCATGCACCTCATGTGTAGAACTTCGCCATGTAAGATCAATAGCCTATCTCTTGAAAATTTTTCTTTCAAATAACTAATAGCAACATCATACGAACTAGCATTATCCACAGTGATTGTGGACACTTTTTTCTCTATTCCCCACTCATAGAGGCATTTCTCAATCATTTTCCCAATATCTCTGCCCTTATGACTAGGCATCACTACAAAATTGATAATTCTTGTGCAATTTCCAGTTTTCATCAATAAAGTGTGCAGTGAGACACAAGTAGTTCAAATTCTGAATGGAACTCCATGTATCAGTCGTGAGTACGATCCTAGAATTAAGCTTACGAAAGAAAGCCTTCAAACTTTTTTTTCACAAAAATACAACTTCATGCAATCCCTAGCCACCGTAAATCGCGACATATGCTTGAAGAGAGGTTGTAATTGATTGATATAATCACGAAATCCGACACGCTCAATCAATGAAAATGGTTGTTCATCAATTACAATCATTCGAACAAGCATTTGCCTACATTTCTCTTGATCAAACTTCCATGTCGTTAAAACACTAGCACTCCCAGTACTAGTATTTCCCCCTGTCATTTGAGTCCCATCTACTCTATGTGAAGCAAACAATTTTTGCTTCTTATCAATATTGCGAGGATATTTACCGCACTTTCTCAAGTGCTTCAACATATTTGAAGTACCATTCTCAACACTGTATGAATACTTTGCCCCACAATAATTGCAAAAAACTTGAAGTTTCCCATTCGCGTCAGTCGTGCCTGTACGAAAATGAAGCCAGGCCGCTGATTTTCGCTTACTAGGAGGAGGAAAAGAACCAGATACCTTATTTGTGTTAGATGCCTCTTCCAAATCATCTTCACCGTCTCCATGTTCTGGTGATTTTGATTCCATTATCGGCGTTATCGCATCATAAGAGTTCTCCAGTTCCATCGACATATTAGTAGATCATCTGCTCGAATCAAGTAACGCGTCATCAACAGATAAAAGTTTTAGACAAAGAATAACAAATAGAGATCAAATTATTTGAGACCCATGCCTACAGAGTCTACAGACTATGTACTTGTAAGGGATCATATTCATCCCATCTCTCATGGCAGAATGCAACATTCTGCCGAAGCATAATAAGCGCTCTTCACAGTCAATCAACCATGCTAATAGAGATTACATTAGGAACAGCAGTTGGAACCCAAGACACATGAAGAATCAACAGAAACCTCCAAGATTCAAATAAGGTAATAATAGATTGACACTTCGAGCTGAGGCCTACGGCAAAGGATGTGCAGCTACAAAGAAACACAGTCAGCGCATATACTTAAATATGCTTAGGTTGAACCTCTAAGAATCGGAGCTCCTCGGCAGTCCCCAAAAAAGCATTTGGAGGATGTCGATCTCCTATTAGATATGCATTAAGCGACACAGCCTCCGCACATAAAACTCCGGCAGTAAAAGAAAGGCTCCGTTCAACAGAAAAATCAGCATCTGCTCTGCTATTAATGTAGGCATTGAGCTAGCAAAGTTGTGTCGGATGAATGTGTCTAATCAGGTAAAATGTTGAGATTAACAGAAACAGAATGACAACATGTTAAGTTATAGTAGCTAAAAAACATGCTCCGTCAATGCCAAAGGAGAAGAGTAAGAACGGTCAATATTAAAAAGGCATCTCATGTTGTCGTCACAGCATCATGCAAACAACTTAAGAGACAAAGGGATTTAGCGAGTAGATTAAAAATTAGGGATTCAAACTTACAGCAATTAGCCAATTGAGGCGACTGAGAGGGCGCGGCCGTGTGGGAGTCCACAGTCGAGGCCGTGAGTTGAGGCCGAGATGGAGCGCCGTGAACAGAGCGTCGGAGACGGAGCGTCCGAGACAGAGCGTTGTGAACGGAGCGTCGGAGACGGAGACGATGCGAACGAGATGGTGAGAGCTTGAGACAAGAGAGTATTGATCGAGAAGAGTGAGAGAGTGAGGCCGTGAGTCGAGGCCGAGATAGAGCGTCGGAGTGGAGACAATGAGAGTGAGAGAGTGTTTCTCTGTTGACGAAGATTCCAGAAGTGCGACTGTGCGAGAGTGAGGGGAGGGTATTGAGCATTTAGTGATTTAGGGTTTCTATTTTTTTGTAATTAAAATTTAAATAAATAGATAATATATTATAATATTACCGGTCCGGTCCGATTCGGGTGGGCGGGTGGGTGGGTCTGCACCTGGAACCGGGAACCGGACCGGTACCCATCAGTTCCAATAAATTGGAACCGGGAACCGGACCAGTTCCCTTAGGAACCACCGGTTCCGGGCCGGTCTGGTCCGGTTCCGGGCGGTTCCCGATTTTTTTGCACACCCCTAATACGATCCACTTCGATAGGCCAGCATTACTAGTTGAGATTTCTAGTGATCATGATTAGCCGCACCATTAAGGCAATGATAATGGTCGCATGACTACATTGCATTGGTGATAAGGCTAGTGTGTATGGTGAAGGCAATGATAATGGTCCTGCGTCGCAAGTGCCCGTGGAAAGTGACTCATATATTCAGTAGAAAATTCAAAATTGGAGGAACGTTTGTTCTATCTTTTCTATTTTTTAGATCATTATATGTTATGATTCAGGTCACGACCGTAATTGGCCAGCTACATGAAGAGGGATTATCGCAGCAAATCACCCGTCATGGCTCCTCATTTACATTTGAGTTACCCAAAGCCATAGATTTCTCCTTTTAGCTTGCATACTTTTCGATTTGTCCATCGAAGCCACAAAGCCAATGGGTGTTGGTCCATATAGATCTCTTCATCAAGATCCTCATTAAGAAATGAAGTTTGAACATTTGGTAGAGTTCTAGATCCATATGGGCGAGAATGGCCAGAACGGGCCTGATCGAGATGAGTCTAAGAACTTGAGGGAATGTATCCTATAAAGAAAGAGGAAAGCACTTGTGAATCAAATTCATAACCATCGATTTCCTGAGCTAAAAGTACGAGAATCCTGTTGTTATTATTTTTATTTTTTTGTTAGATACGAGAACCCTGTTGTCACCGAGTTAATTTCCTGGTGGCTTCGTGAGATCATATCCTCCTCATGAAATTCGTCATGGAAAGGGAACCTAACTATTTTATTATGTTGTCATGACTCAAGATCTTGGAGTTGTGCATGATTCAAGCGCTCTCCTATAACTTCATCTCAAAACTGTCAAGCGTAGCCTTTTCTTGCACGTCCCCACATTTTTGCTAAGATCTGACATATGCAGTTACAAGAATAGACTTCCCAATTCTTCCTTTTAACAGCAAAAAGGGATCACATGAGGAAAATAACATCTACAAAGGGAGAGTTCCTATAGAAATCGATTCTTAAGACAAGCGCCAAACCCAATTTGAGCCGGCGATACTCGCGTTGAATGTTTCGAACGTGGATATTTTCAAATCTAGGAGTCGAAAGTATTAGTCAAATTGACTCGAATTCACGATGATGTATCATGATCTGTCGACGGTAATTAAAGTAAATCACATGAAAGAGGGTTTCATAAATGTACATGTATTTGCTGTTTGTCTTTCATTGATAGTGTTTCTCGTTTCTTTCTGAATCACAGAAGAAAATTTATTACATAGACTTGTTTCTCACTTTTAAGCAGCTGAATCTTCTTTTTTCTCTTCTTTTTTGGGGCCTCAACAAGCTACTTGAGAGATGATTCAGAATCATAACAAGTCTATGCAATAATTTCTCCATCTAACAAAAATCACTGGCATGTGTCATGTGTTTGTGTCTTTGTGAGAGAGAGAGAGAGAGAGAGAGAGAGAGAGAGAGAGAGCATGCTATGTTTTGCTAGTTGACTTCACGTATACTCTCTAATGCAGGCTTCCAACTTCTTGAAAGATCGTCATCTTCATCGTCACCTCCCAAGCTGGTGCTTCTTTCTTCCCTCTGCATCAACCGAGAACTGATCATCTCATCCTCGACCGAAACTCCGCCCCTCGCAATCATCTCCGCCAGCTCTCTCTTGCTGATCACCACCTTTATCCTCACAACTGACGATGATCCACCACCCTTAATTATCTCTCCGCCTTCTTCCACCGCCTTGTGATCATCATCAGCAAACCTGACCTTCTTGTTCTTGGTTTTGGCGAATTTTGACGTCGTGGACGGATCAAGAGGAAAGATGTAGTACACGTGGCCACGGAGCAGCCTTGAGTCCGGCTCGAGGACTGCCGTGGCCGGAAACGTCTGCGAGATCGCGTGGCCTGCGGCGAACTCTGAGAGGACTTGGCGAGCCCTCAACGGCGACTTGTACTCGAGGATTTTGCCGTCGGTTTTGACGATCTTGATCACCTTTTCTTCAAGAACTAAGCAGTTCCCCATGGTTTTTTTTTGTTCTTGGTTGGTTTAAGAAACACAAAACTGTGGAGTCGCGAAGGTACAGTTTTGTAAGTGAAGGGTTGAACTTTAAAGGGTTAGTGTTGCTTTATAAAGGGGGATGAGTGCAAGATTGCCCTTGTAGGGATCACAATATTACTGAAAAGGGCAATGCTCAAAATGTTTAATCTTGGACCCCACCTTTGTGATTCTTGGTGGTGCGTAAGCTGGACTGTTGATTCCTCGCAAGTGAGTAAGGGTGAACTCTTGCTTGGATGTAAACAAAAAACAGATGCACATGTAGATGGCCAATTTTGATAATCACAGATCTAGAAATCCGGCTATCTAGAGACTCATGAAATATCATGAAAGCTTATAAGTTCAAACCTTGAACCGTAATAGTAGCTTTGATATCAAGACAATTTACATGAGTCAATAGGATAATTAATGTACACACGCACGCAGAGAGAAAGAGGGAGAGAGAAAGAGAGAGAGAGAGAGAGAGAGGAGGCCAGTGATGGACGTTATCGAGGCCAGTGTCGAGTTCGTCGAAGGCGGCGATGGTGTCGTGTTGGGTAGGCCGGATGGGGAGCTGAGAGAAGAGAGAGAAACTAATTTCGTGTTGGGGTGTGATTTGCAAAGTTTGAAGGCATTTTACTAAAGTTATGATATTTTGGCGATAGGATGATTAAATTTGGACCCTTTACTATATATTTAATATTTGACGTTGTCGACTATTGAGAAGGGAAAACTAAATTTATGTATCTCTAAATGTAAAGGTCTGAATCTTATTATGAAAGAAAAAGATGCTGGAGATAGATCTTCCTGACCATTAAAAGTTTCATCTTGAACTTGTCTATATAATTTTTCTCAACACAATTTAAAAATCTTTAACATGATATGAGAATCAAACCATTGAGAGGGAAGAAGTAAATCTATGCATCTCTAAATTTAAAGGTCCCAACCTTATTAAGAAAGAAGAAGATATTGGAGTTACATCGTTTTATTTGTTAAAAATTTCATCTTGAACTTATCTACACGAATCTTCTCAACCCAAGTTGACAATCTTTAACATAATACGAGATGCAAACTTTGAGCTTTATTCTTCACTCTCCATGTAGGAATTGAATCCTCCCGTTCCCGTCAGAATCTCGATTAGGATTCTTGTCACATATGTATCAGCATAAAGTTCGATATGCATGACCCGTTATTCACCCACGGTGTTAAAGCTATCCTACATCACTTGTCTATGCTATAGCTATGCTCGGGAGCGAAGTAATGGCAGGCGAGTTTTAGCGCAACAATTGCGTATGCGATATGCGCATTCCTTATTGATGTAATAAGCCAAGCTCGATGCACATACGTCCCAGGATCGCACCCAAAGCAAACGGAATCCGAGCAGACCCCACTTGCGAACAGCGAGAACTGGCTAAGATCCGGTGGGGGGGACCCGCTCAACTAGCTCCAAACTTTAGAGGTTGACCTTTGACTAATATGGTGGGTTCACGTCGTTGTGCACCAGACGAGGAAGGCCGATGGTTGGCTTCTTTTCAAATTAACAATTACCGACCACACCCACTATATAAGGATTTGGCACTTTCCTTTGGCTTTACGATATTAGGATCTGCCTCATGTGTCCTTCGCCATAGTCAATCATCTTATCATTCACCCAGTATGAGCCGGATATTAACGGGGAAAGTTGTCTAAAAAGTTATAAATCTATTGCACTTTTGTCAATGGAGTCCTAAACATTTTCACATTTTGCCAATTAAATTCATTCAATCAATTTTGATTGGAAATCGCTGACATGCACGCCGATAGTACTACGTAGGACGGCCGATACTGACATGGACATTTTTAAATAATTTTTTTTTCTTTTCTTTTTTTCCCTATTCTTTTTTTCAGTGGCTGAGGAATGGCCACCGACACTGGTCATTGGTGGTGGCCGGCGAGGGCTAGCCTCGCTAGATATGGCTGGCAAAGTCGACCCTTGCCTAGGCCATGACGGCCTCGCCAGCTAGATTCGACGAGGCTAGCCCTCGCCCTCGCCCTCCCCCAGGCAATTGAGGCGAGAGCGACCCTTGCCAGCCTCGCCCAGTGTTGCCTAGGCCAAGGCGACGTCTGGCGAGGCCACCGTGGCCTGGGCGAGGGTCGGCCTCGCCAGATCTAGCAAGGCTAGCCCTCATCGGCCACCGCTCATGGCTGGTGGCAGTTCCTCAGCCACCAGCAAAAAGAAAAGGAAAAAAAAATCAGAAAAATTATAAAAATTTTCAAAAATAATTATTAAAAATTTATTTTAAAATATCCACGTCAGCATTGACCGTTCTACGTGGCACTACCGGCGTCCACGTCAGCAGTCCCAGCCAAATTAGTCGGATGGATTCAATTGGCAAAATGTGAAAAGGTTTATGACTCAATTAGTAAAATTGAAAGGTTTATGACTAAATTAGCAAAAGTGCAATAGGTCTAATACTTTTTGGACAATTTTCCCGATATTATCGAAAACTCTCTGTGAGTGCATAATTTTTTTTTTACGAGAAGTTTCTATACGAATGCAATGGTGGGTTCCCATGTGTGTTTCACAAAGTCCTGACCTAGCCGACCGTGGAGATTCGGTTTAATATAAGTAATAGATTCGGCGAGCAATTTCCGGTGTCGTTACCGATCTCGTACCACAACGTAAGAGAAAATGCACGATTTCCTTTCCCACAAAATTGACATTATCTCCTCTACTTTCGGGCAGAATTCTCAGACACCGTGCGCCCAATTCCCTCTCGAAGGGGGGAAAGAGGTGGGTCAGCGAGGCACGCCATTGCCTTTTTTTGTCCTCTTGTTGTTCTCGTGGTGCTTCCTTGCCAAACCTCTTATTGTTTAAGATAAAGCACACTCGTGTAGCATTGAAAGGGTTGGAAAGTCGACGTAAATTTAAATCGTTAAATGGAGGGAGACCATACATGCATAGACGAAAGACTTATTTGATTCGGTTTCGAATGTAGAACTGATAATTTCGATTTGGTTTATGTTCGATTTATCCATGTATAATAATAAGAAAATATTCCCAAAGTGGACTGAAAACTGAGCTTTTGAATAGTCATCTAGTCATGGTGCACTATCTAATGTAAGCTGCCTAAATAAGAATGTAGTAGCTTCAAGAATTGTTGTTGCGCATATTAGCAAGTTTTCCATGTAAGTCTCGGATGAGGGGTCCATATGTTATTCGAATACATCATAATATATAGTTGAATACATAAATGTAGAAAAATCATGCTACTGAAAATCGAAGTTACTAAAACTATAGTGTATTGTAACTTTTTTATCAAACTCATTGATTTTATGTGTATTCTCTTGTATGATTGTGTAGATAATGTATGACCATATGATGGTCTTTTTTTCCCGTTCAAGTATGACTTTGCGATTGGATTAGATGAAGTTTCATTTTTCGACAATCGATTCAGACTTTTGTTGTATATATAGACCACAAAATATTAATAGACGGTACAAATCAATACGCACCTAAATCAACAAATTGATTCTTAATGAGCATAATGATTCATTGGACATAATTTAAGTAGAGGACTAAGAAGTTGATCTTCATTAAAATTTCAAAGAAATTAAAATATGCAACAAAAAAAAAGGATATAGAGAAAATTAAAATGCAAGAAAACATTAAAGGAAAGTGGAAGCCCACTCTTGAGTAGTTGAGAGTACTTCAAAAGGTACTCCGTCTAACAACTTTAAAAAATCCTTGTCTTTACCGTATCTAATCTTAGATGATGCAGATATTTTGTCTGATAAAATTTTCAAAAAAGTCATAATTCTATTGTACGGATGTCAATTCAGTCTTAAACCTTTTCATTTGACCATTTAAATCGTAAACCTTTTGACGATTTACCATTGTAGTCATTCCCAATTAATTTTATTTGGCGATTGTTGACATGGATACTAGCCGTCCTACGTGACATGTCCGACAATTACGTGGATAATTTTTTGAATTTTTTAAACTTTTCTGAATTTTTTTGAATGTCTGTTTTTTTTCCTTTCTCTTTTCTTTCTTTTTTTTCTTTTTTCCCTTCTTCCATGGCCAGCCGCTTTGAGGTGAGATCGAGCCTTGCCAGCTTCAGGCGAGGCTCAACCTCACCGAATCTAGTGCGGGCGAGCCCATGGAAGAAGGAAAAAAAAGAAAGAAAAGGAAAGAAAAAGAAAAAAAAGAAAGAAATTCAAAATATTTATAAAAAAATTCAAATAATCGTTTACATCAGCGCCAACTGTGCTAATTAAAACGACCAACATTCACATCAACAATCATCGGCCAAAAGTTATCGGGAATGACTATATTGACAAACCGTCAAAAGGTTTATGACTCAATTGGTCAAATTGAAATATTTGGGACTGAATTGGCATTCGTACAATAGTATTTATGACTTTTTTTGGTAATTATCTCTATGTTGTTCTATTGTTGGCAGCTAGTATAGCCGAAGGGGTTGAAGTATAATGATTTCCGTCTGTTCACTTTAGTTGAACTTTTTTTGTGAAAATAGTTTGTAAGGGGTCATGATCAAGAAAAGGATACATGGAGACACTTTCCCGAAAGGGTCATGAATGGGGAAGATTACACGATAGTGCTGGTCGATGGTCAACACGCATGCAATTCATATGGGGTTTTTTCCTCTAGAAAAGCTTTAGTGGAGCAAGGAAAATTCAATCCCTTCAATGGAGAATGAAGAAACAGTGTATAAGCCCTGGATAGTGACTATCAATTTCTTTGGCCGACCCACTCATCACTTTGCGAAGAAGTGAGAGTGATCGGTTGTTCTTATCTCTCTCTCTCTCTCCTCCTCCTTTTTTCGGGGGAGGGGGCAAAACTTGTTTTAAGGGTTCGCGGAAAAATATTTGGTTTGCTTAGGAAAATGAGTTAATGAAAAACTTTTTCCTACCAAAGTTTAAATTCAGGAAAATGATATCATTTTTGAAAGAACTGAAAAACGTTTTCCAAAATATGATTAGGTATCGGCGCTTGGATCCGAAATTCTACGCTGGAGTACGGAAACCCAACGTTGGTTCCCGAGTCCCGGTGTTCAGGACCAAGTCTCTAGCAGTCGAGCCCGAACCCCTGGTGCTCGTACCCGATACTCTGGCACCTGAACTTGGGTACATAAAGGCCGTGTTCAGGTTCCTAGCGTTCGAGTTCTGGTCTTGACCCTTAGGCTCGGGTCCACAAAAGCCGTGTGAGAGTCCTCTGCACTCAGGCCCAGGTTCTTGGTTAATGAAACGTTTGTTATTATAAAAATACTTTTTTATAAAAATTCAAATTTTTTAATTATTTTTATTTATAAAAGTCGAATTTAATATTTTCATTATTTTATTTTATTTCGTTCCTTTTCTTTTCCTTTTCTTCCTTTTAATTTTTGCTTCTTCCTCGGCTGGTCGCCAACCATGGCAACGATCGGTGAACTCGGGCCTCCGACGGCAAGGCTCGAGCTCGCCCGAGGCCGGCAAGCTCACGGCCTTTGGTGGCGAGGTGTGAGCTCGTCTGTGGCCAGTCGCCGAAAGAAGCAAAAAGAAAAATAAAAGAAAAAGTATATATAATTAAAAAATACGAATTTTCTGATGATTTTCTCCATCGGATTTTCCTTTCCAAATGATTATAACTACTTTCCATGTCTTTTTTTGGTTTTAACCAAACACCGGAAATAAAATCATTTCCCTCTGGAAAATATTTCTCAAAATTTGTAAATTTTTCGCGAAATAAACTCACCTAATAGATTAAGCCAGCTGGAAGTGGTATGAATTATATCGGGGCACTCTAAATTTAAGGGGTAAATTTACTTCATAAAGTTATATATATCGGACCAAATCATCCTTTTTCTTTACGCGACAAACCACGCACACAAAAATCCCTAATATTCCCCTCCTCCTTCCTCTCTCTCTCCCACTCCCAGCTGACCCATCCAGCCGTGCCGCCGGCGCCGAGTCTCCGTCGCCGTCGCAACTTGACTAAACGTATTTGTCTTTCCCTAATGCCCCTTTTTTTACGAGATGTGATTGTCTTGAAGATTCAACTTGGGCTGTCAAGTCACTGTCTTGAAGTTTCAACTTGAGTTGTGAAGTCACTGATGAGCACATAGGTTCTCCCCAGTATGAATAAACCTTATATTATTACTTGTATACTTCATGTAATACTTGTTTTCTTTTTGGTAAGGATCGTGCCATTCTTCACCATCACTATTAGCATAAACATAAACCATCTGCATTATTTTTTATTTTATCGAAATGCTCGTGTCTGGGTGACCTCCATGTCTGTGTTATATACGTCGTTGAATGACCTCAATATCAATATTGGATATACTGATAAGAAAACTTTAAACTATTCAAACTACATAATCGTATTTAGACAAAAGGAAAGAGATTGAGAGATAGGATTCGATAGGATTAGGAGAGATGAGAAAGAATTGCTCACGTCAATTTTATGTACACGATAAAACCCTCCGAATCACTTTGAATATGGACGGATTTGGAAGGATTTGTGTATTACTTAACTAAAATATTCTTCTCTCTCACTGTAAAATTATTTTACATCTAATTGTAAATACATAAAAGAATATCTAAGCCACAATCCATTTTTTCCCTTCCTGTTCCTTCACCAGAATCCAAATATAAAAACTCAATTCTTTCAAATTTTTCTCTTTTTTTCTCTCTTAGTTATCTAAATCCATTCTGTTCCTTCCTAATCGCTCCATTCAAAGCTTGTTCAAAAACTTGTTCAGAAATACCGTGACGAAAGAAAGACATAAATCTATCGCAAAAGAATCGCTAAACATTTGATTGGTTAACTGCAAACTCATAGATTGCAATATATCTCCTCATGAATAACAAGGGATAATCTGACCTTGTCCGTAGTTTATCCTGTCCTAGGGTTTATTAGTTCAGTGTAGATGAGACAGAAATGGTCTCTCATCGCGTCAGCCTGATGAATGCAACCCAAACTCTTGCTTAGTGCGCAATAATCCATTCAAAGGCTAATCGTTCTTGCTTCTTGCTCTGTGCTATTTTAATCTCTCCCGTGTCTCTGTCGTTCGCTCAAAAGCAAGCAAAGCAACCATGCCGTCTTTGAAACGCAATGTCCCAGTTTGCTGTCATAAAAAATAGTTGTATTGAGGGCAGAGAAAAGAGAGATGAGCGGATCAGGATCTCAGTAGCAATCCCTTTTCAAGATTCGATGCATCATTACAGCGTTTCCTTTCAAGATCTCGCTTGCAACCTTTGCTTGGTAAAGAAGCTGCAGTAGCATTTTCTTGATACGTGCGGGAAGGTTTTGCCTGAATTAAATACATGGGGTTTGAGTCAAAAAGGTTGGGGGTTTGCGAGTCAGATGTGAGTTGAGTTGGCGAAGCCAGATTCGACCTCTTGTTCTGCTGTTCACTTCAGGGTTGATGTCCGGTTTTTCTTGGAAAAGTTGGGCTCTTTTCAACGAGACATCTCCTTTCTCATTCTCTCCATAATTCCATCACAGTCTCCTCCATTTTCACTTGTAAGAAAAAAAATTATGTATATATTTGACCGACGACCCTATGATTTAATACCATCGAAAATCCCAATGGATACGCTCTAACACATTTAAAATAAAAAAAAATCTAAACTGGTACATCAGACTGCACTACAAAAAAAGGTAGGTTTTAGCGACGAATTTTGTCACGAAAAATTTGGCAAAATTCGTCACAATTCGGCGTCGCAAAATTTAGTGACGAAAAATTTCAATTTTCGTCGCTAAATTGCGACGAAATATATTCGTGGCAAAGTTCGTCGCTAATTTGCCATAAGCTGTATTCGTGGCAAAATTCGTCGCTAATTAATCGTGGCAAAATTCGTCGCTAATTAGCCACGAACTATATTCGTGGCAAAATTCATCGCTAATTATTCGCGACAAAATTCGTCGCTAATTTTTTAACAAATTTTTATTTTTTTAAATTTTAATTTTATATTTTTCTTTTTCTTTTTCTTTTTTCCCTATATTCTTTGCCGGTCGCCGGACCGGCGACCGGCTGAGGCCGGCGAGTTCGACCTCGCCGGCACTGGCGAGGCCGCTCAACCTCACCGGCACTAGTGAGGCCGCTCGACCTCGCCCAGATTTGGGGGAGGCCAAGCGGCCTCGCCATGGCCGCCACTCGACCTCGCCGTCGCCCAAATCTGTGGCGAAGAGCAGAGGTGCAGAAGAGAGAGAAAGTGCTGTGGCTCGCCCTCGCAATCTCCCACTGATCCATCATCCATCGAGGTACGCAGCACTGGTAGCTTGACTCCAACCCTAGAATCTTGCTCAGTTCCTCCCCCTTTTGGCGTTGGGCGCTGTCGTGTTCTTCGCGGCGAGCTCGGGTTTTCGTTCCGGGTCTCGCGGGGGCGTTGGGTTTGAATCGCCGTTTGTTGTTCCCTCGTGCTCGGGTTTTCGTTTGTGATGGTTTTGGGCATTGTGTTGTTTTTTATGTGTTGAGGCAATGGGGGGTGTTTTTTCTTTTCTGGGTTCTGCGGAACGATGCGTGTGGCCTTTCCCCGGCTCTTGATTTCGTGGGAATTTGAGTAATTTTTTTTTCGTCGCAAATTAGCGACAAATTCAGTTTTCATCGCAAATTCCGTCGCTAATTTGCGACGAATTTTTTTTTCGTCTCAAATTAGTGACGAATTTTTTTTTCGTCGTAAATTAGTGACGAATTCAGTTTTCGTCGCAAATTCCGTTGCTAACTTGCGACGAATTTTTTTTTCGTTGCAAATTCCATCACTAATTTGCTACGAATTTTTTTTTCGTCGCAAATTAGCGACGAATTTAGTTTTCGTTGCAAATTCCGTCGCAAATTAGAGACAAATTTTTTTTTTTCGTCGCAAATTCCGTCCCAAATTAGCGACGAATAATTTTTCGTCGCTAATTTTCCGTGGCTAAATCCTTGTTTTTTTGTAGTGCTGGAAGCTTCCTTTCATTTTTTATCCAATGTCCCCGTTAAAATGCATGCTATCATTGTATGTGGAAGACGACTGGTAGACAGATTTGACGTAGAGGATGACAGATCTGACGTGGAAAATGTACATGTGTTAACACGTATGCATTTCAATGTAGAAAAAATTCAGGTAATGGGTACCGGTATGAGATTTTTTGTGAGACGAAAAAAAAATTGGAATAAATATGTCTTGGAAACCTATTTGAGATTTTTTTATGAGACCAACATTAGTGTGAAGTATATACGTCATAAGGTACTAGTTTAGGAATTTTAATGGTACATACTCTGAACTTTTATTCTACCAGCGAAATGAAAGTATAATCGCTAGGACTTCTGAAACTAGATATAGAGTTGTAGTACTTTGAACTTTAGCTAGAAGGAATTAAATACAGAAAATCTAAGAACCATCTTCAGCTTAAATTTCATTTTATTCATATCTTTGGGCCGTGTGATTTAAGAATTTAGATTTTGTACTCTTGGGTACAAGAGATACCTACACTATAGCATTCCCATCCCATTTCTATACTTCATAATTCTTTTCGTAATGGCGGAGACTGCAATATGAAGTATAAACTTCCAGATGCGAGCGCAGCCCCTTGAAATTAGAAAATTTAAAGTGTAAGGATAAGTATACTGGCGATGATTTTTTTTTTTATAGTAATTTCAATCTACTCTGAATTTTCGGACCAAAAAAAAATCTACTCTGAATTTCAATAATTTTAAAAAAATCGCGATTAAATTTATGGTTAATATTACGAAAAAACCCCAAACTGATACACATGTAACAAATTTACCCTAAACTAATTTTTTCCATAAAAAATCCCAAACTGGTAGACTTTGACCATAAGACCCCAAACTGTTACACACGTGGCAAATTTACTCTATGTTAGTTTCCGTTAAATTTTATTGTCAAATTACTAAGTTGAATGACACGTGGTAGTGGACGGGTGTACCGGTTTGGGTTTCATAGATTTACCAATTTATGATTTTTCATGGTATTAATCTTATTTAACGGAGGGTAAATTTCTCACAAGTGTAAAGATTGGGATTTTTGGTGGTTAAAAAATTAATTCGAGATAAATTTGTCACGTGTGTACTAGAAGTTTTATGTGGTATTAACCATAAATTTATAGGCTCCAAATGAGTTCACATAAAAAAAAAAATTGTTGTTTTCTGTTGCTTCGTTGCTTCTAGATAGTGGGGACCACTTCTAAGAAAGGGCGGGACCCTTGTCCGCTGACGTGGAAAGGGAGACGACGACACTTCCATCTATGTGGTCGGGCGGCACCGCCGGGGTGGAATTTGCTCTTCTTTTGGAGCATGTTGCTCTCGATCGACTGACTTGTCTTAGAAATTCCGTTGATCTGATTAAAGTCCAATGTCTTTTGACCTGCCAGCCAAACCGTTTCTCCCAAAAATTTGAAATCGATTGCCAAACAAAGACAAGACGGGAACGAATCATGTCGACTAGAAAATTGGTGGCGAGGAAATTCGATAAGAACAAATCTAGCTCGTACCGGTTTTGCGCAATACGGCGTCGCGCGCTCTTAAAAAGCAAAAAGAAAAGGAGAGACAAAGCTCAACTTCTCGTGAATCAAGAGGCAAAACTGCTTTAAACCCTAGACATAAGAATGTTCGAATTAGGAGAGGAATGATCGAGAATTGCCTTATCAATTCGATTGAACGGATATGTCCTAACAATCTGGATAAGCTTTTCGAATATTCCATCAAGATTTGGCAAGTGAACCATCAATTGAATCTTCTGGTGGCGAGAGGGAGGACTACTAAGGCTTCGTTTGGGAACCACTTTGCCAAGGGGCTAAATTTTGGTGTTTGGTAATTGTTTTTTGAAGACCCATTGAGCCAAAGTCGGCCTTCATTCAAAAGGCCAAAAGCCCAAGGCACCCTAGGAGGTGCCTTGGGCATTTCAGCATTTTCGGCATGCTACAGTGCCGGTAAGTGACAAAAATTTTCTTCCAAAACTACCCTCGTCTAATTTTTGATTTTCCGGATTTAGCCTCGTCTGCTACTGTTCATCATCTTCTTCGATTGCACCTTGGCCGGCGTGGCTGTGAGGGGACAGCGACCGCCGGAGGAGGGCCGGTGTGGTCGTGCAACCCAACGACCGTCGCCTGGGCTCGCACGACCGCCGCGAGGGGCCGCACGACCGCCGCAAGGGGCTGCACGACCCAGATCCGTGCGACCCAGGCGATGGCCGCTTGAGGTCGCGCGACCTAAACGACCTTTGAGGGCCGTCGGTGACCCAGATCCGGCGCCGGACCGGGGCTGCCCGAGCTCGTTCGGCCTTAGACGACAGCCGCCCGACACCGGATCTGGGTCGCCGGCGGCCGCCTGCCCTTCGCCGGCTCCGGCGAAGGGTTTTAACTTTTCTTTAATAAAAAATAAAAAAAGAGCTTTGCAAGTATAATTTTTCCAAACGCTATTTTACCCAAAGTTGCTTTGCAAGGGACTTTTAAGTTACAACTTACCAAACACAATTTGCATTTTGAAAAACTCCTTCAACTTAAAGTCCTTTACATTTCCCTAAAGACTTTCCCCAAAAGTGTTTCCAAACGCAGCCTAAGATGCCAACTCGATCTAAAGCAATTCTTAAACCATTTTGGAGCCTAGAACTAACCGCTCACAAACTTCTAAAGCTAAGAGGTGCCATGATCAAGATTCAAACTCTGTGTTCGAGAATAGTCCGATAATTTTGATTGAACGAATAGCCTCTACCAATATGGAAAAAGCTTTCGAATATGCCATCAAGATTTGGCAAGTGAATAACAAATTAATTTCGACCAAAGAAAAACAATCAGTTGAATCTTCTGGTAGGACTACTTAGATGCCAACTCGGCCTAAAGCGATTCTTAAACCATTTTGAAGCCTAGAACCAGTCGCTCACAGACTTCTAAAGCTAAGAGGTGCCACAATCAAGATTCAAACTCGACGTTCTGGGGCCTAATGGAGATGTTAGCAAAACTCCAGCTGAGGTAGAGGTAACAATATACAAGCCTTAACCAGTTCCAGAAAAGTTCTTCAAAACTCTCCATTGCAAAATCTCGGCACTCCCTCAGAAATATAGAGAGCTCCAGAGTGATGCCACCAAAGGTATGGCCAACAGGTTCTAGCAGCGCGTCTTGGGATCATCTCGCTAATCACAAGTATCAGACATTGATTGATGCAGCACTTGGGCAATATTATGGCATAGATATGCAAGCTGACATGAATCCATGGGGATCACAAGTATCATCTCGCTGATCACAAGTATCAAGAGGTCTCGTCCTTATCTCAAGTGGCCTCGTTCTCATCCCAAGGTCCTCAACCACAGGATCCATGAGGAGGACTATTATCGCAAGATTCATATGATTACAGTGAGCTACAACTTGCACTCAGTCTAGGTCTTGACAAAAATAATCTATCACTGCAATTAGGGAATCTACCCCCTTGCACTCAGTCTAGGTCTTGACAAAAACAATCAGTCACTGCAATTAGGGAATCTACCCCAGCCAGATATTCCATCATGCTCCGCTGATGCTACCTTGAGTTTTGCAGATGTTCCATCTATTTATAAGTCTCCATAGAAAAGATAAAAATCCTTAGAACTTCGAGAAGAGGTGGCCATAGAAATTGCAGAAGTTGAACGACTCCTTAGATAATATAGAAGACAAAAGGACGAAGACAGTTCGGACAGCTCCGATGATGACAATACCAAAGAGCCCATTCACAAGTACAACATCTAAAGTCATAGAAAGCGTATTTGAAAAAAATGGTTCGTTGTCGAAAATTACTGTAGCAAAAGTCTTGTAGCAATATACTGTAAAGCATTGTAACAAGGTACTGTTCATCACTGTAGCAATACTGTAGCAAGTTGAAAAAATTGTCGGTTAGGGTCGCAATAAGTATGTCATTCGTTTGTCAGTGGTTTGTCAAGCGACAATGAGTCCGCAAAGTCTATGTATAAGGACTCCATGGAAAATTATTGATGACTTCTAGAACTTCACCAATAATTAGTCGTTGGTGCCTATATAAGGCCATGCTTAAAATATTTGAAGGCAAGATATGCTCCCCAGAAAAGTCTTGGGAAATAAAACTTGTGTGCATTATGAGTCTCTAAAGTTTCACTTCTGCCTTTATGCCTGGTATAATTCTTTAAACAAATGTATGTGTGATGATTAGTCTCGGTAGTATGCATTGCATTTGTCATGATATGGAACTTGTGCATTAGAATTCTGCTATTATAAAGCAATTATGAGGTACGAATCAAAATCCGAAGGAGAGCTTGGTGGCTAAAAGGCAATCTCTTTTATAGAAGCCTAGAGAGCCGTTTGTGCCGTTTGTGTGTGGGATAGCATACCTGCCACAAGCCTTATCTTCGTTTTCCCTGATCTGCATCTAGTACCCCTTTACTGGTATTAGAGCAACAAGGAATAATCAATGGGCCATCTACCATATCGTTGTTCATATATGCCCCACTTATAAATAGATTATATCATTAAAATTTTCAACTAGTACGCCCTTACTTCATTTACCTCGAACTAATATTCACTTGTTGACATGGAAACACAAGTGGTAAGCAATTCAGATCATCATCAAATGACGTGGATCCAACAGGAAAATTCAATATAAATGGGTATCCTAAACAATATCGTTTAGGGAAGCCGAATTTAAGAAAAATAAACTGAGATTGAAAAATCTGCTACCGTTACCCTAAGAGGTCTCCCAAGCTTCAAAAATAAAAACAAACAAGTATGCTTAATAGAGCGCCGACTTTGATACCATGTAGAAAAGGTAGACTTATTCCATCATGAGCGATTCTATTGATTCCAATCCACCAATTATAGTTAATGCTCCTTTGGATCTTCGTACTTCAAATGTTTTTAATATTGACTATCTTTATGAGGTTTCATACCTTAACGAAGATAGCAAAATTTTAGAAACTCATCTTCCCCCAATTAATCCATATTCTGATTTCACCAAACCCCGCTTTTTCTCTCCTTTCCGTTCCATCAAACAACTCATCAAACATATACCCTTAGTAGTTAAGGAATATGTCCAATTATCCCGATTCGACTAGTATCCTATTCCTACTACTCAGCAAAACCATTTTGTTACCCTCCAGATACCTTTTGATTTTCCTCGTCAATGGGTACAGCAAGGGTATACGCATCTTCACTTCGGTGCATCCGTCTTGCTCTATCCTTCCATGGTAGAAAAGGATTACCTGTTGTTGCTCGCATGGCCCTTCTGGATGCTCGTTTTTTGAATTACCAACATACTTGTATTGGTACAATCCAAACCACTCTTAATGTCGAAAAAGTGTTTGTTACGTTGTTTCCAAATTTCAACATGGCCCTTAGGGACCCAAGACTCCTTTTAGCTCTTAAAGTTCAGCTACAGCTCACAAGAGCTCCTCAAACTCCTGATTCTATAACTTCTACTTTACACTACCAAATGGTATATCGAGTCTAGAATCTTGCTATTGATCTTAATTTCCTTGACACTGAGGATGCTCTCTTTATCTCAATGGATAATGATCAAACTTTATGTATCCATGTACCTAGACAAATTCCTCGGGATCAAGTAATTAAGTTACTCCCAGATACTTGGGTAACTAATTATGAAAAGTTTCATTAGAATTTCAAGCTTATCCGGTCCATAGAATCCCAGTTTACAAAAAAGAAAGATGGTACATTTGTTATTAAATTTAGTAAGGAAAAGGAAGAAACATCTTCTTTTATTTTCCCTACTATTTTTATGATAAAACTCTGTCATGCTGATGTTCCTATTGAAAAAGGCGACTCGGGTCTGAAAACTATGATCGAGTCTTTTGATCAAGATGGATGATCTATTTATTTTTACAAGGATCCTCGAACAGGACACTGCTTCTGGGATCTTGATTGTCAATGTTCCGTGTGTACTAGCCTTCCAGACGATGATGAAGACGATAGACCATCCAAAAGGAAAAAGAAGCGGTCCAAAGATAGCCTCTATGAGGGATATCTTGATGGAGATCCTACCATAGGATCACTTGGAGAGGATGGAGGAAGATACCAATTTATGGTTTCATATGGACCACTTCGGCCACAAACTCCTCCTCTAGTTCTTGAACCTTGTGAACCTCCTTCACCACCACAGTCATCATCCAGAAAAACTCTACCACGTAAGTCAGTTGTTTCACCATTTTATAAACCCATCAATAAATGGGTTAAGAAAAATTCATATCATTTGTAATTACCCAAAATACCTCAGCTCTCATGTGTTTTAAAGCTGAAACCACCACCAGTACTCCTATCTGTCTGTTTGTTTCATCCCTCAGACTTTTCACCTTTGGAAAACCCCAACTTTAGTGCTCTTTTTCCAGCATTAAAAGAATTTACAGACGCTCATCATTGGTTCTGACACATGCCTAAAATCCCAAATCCCACGGATGTCGATGATCATGGGAGACAAAAAGAAAGTTACTACTGCCGAAGCTGTTCTAAATTGGCAATCAAAAAATGGTCTGGCACAAAATAATGTTCTCAAGATAATTGATACAAAACTTTCAACTGTCCAAGCATTTCTTGATCATGTCGATCAAAAAGTTGATCAAACGGCTTTGGTTACAAATAAATTGCTCGAGATGTTCCAAAATAAGATGCAGCAGATGGAATTAGGTAAATATATTTTTCATAATTATTTAGAAGACCAGACTGCTAAGATAGAAAAGTTACGTAGGCAAATAAACTCCTTCAAGAAGGAAAATTTGTTCCTACGCCAGATCCATTTTTTCAATCTTAGCATCCAACTCGGATGGAGATCTCTCCTCCAAAGTCACTTCGGTTGCTTCAATCATTGCAGAAACCCCAAAAGCAGAACGAAGTGATATCGTTACGCTTCGAAATTGTATCTGTGGGATAACAAAACAAAAAAAAGTGAAACAAGAAAAGAAACCAGATATTCCCGATCCTTTCCAGGAATCTCTTTCTTCCCACATGGTCTTAAATTCATTGGAAGCTTTTCTACGAGACCAATATCAACAAAGGTTGCCAATAATTGCTGCAATTCACTCTATCAAGCAAAATGATTCTTCCAGCTCTAAAACAGCCTCAGACTGAGTCTCTTTCTCTTCAAAAGAAATCTTACCTTCTAATCCTTAGACACCAAATTTCACCAAACTTACTATTCTTACGGTCGATTCTCTTGAGGCGGATAAGGAATTAAATTCATCTTAACCAGAAATAGTAAACATCCATGATCAAAACTCCCGTTCTGGATCTTCGACCTCCAAATACTATTTCACACATGATGTTATTCCATACACTAATTGGCCAGAAAGATTGCAAGAATTCCATGCTTCGCTCAGCACCAAAGCCCTTACTGTTAAAAACCAGTATGATATATTGACTGAGTTCGTCAACAAATTTACTCGCAACCTCAAAGATTGGTGGAAAACTGTTTTTGATTAAGATCAGATGAACTTCAAACATATTTTCATTATGTGATCTACGTTATTCACCAGTTCTTCATTGACAAACCAGAAAACCTTCTTGAACTAAAAAGGAGAGAGTTTTTTTTTATAGAATATGCTACTCCTTACGTCGAAACATCTGAATAAGCATTTCCATGAGATGCTTAAATCATTTTATGCCCTTGAGCTAATCCAAACCTGAAGCAAGTATTTATGTCCTCTATTCCAAAGGAAATTGGTCAAGTTGTATAAAGATCTCTCCAGAATAAGCAACGAAGGATTGCTGATGTCCCGATTGGAGAGCTGCAGCAAGAGATACATTTGGCTCTTGATGACCTCTGTATTCGCCTAAAAGCATTCGGAAGTTATCTTAAGAGCAATAAAGAGCTTAATAGAGCTTATTGAAGGCTCGAGCTAAGAATCAAGCGTCCGAAGAAAGAATCCTGTGATGACCCTTTTTGCGAAGATCGATGTAAAAAGAAGAAGCACTTTAAACGATTCTCCCTTGGCTTAGGAAGAAAACGTAAATGGAGATTCTTAAGAAGAAGACGTTCCAAACTCGACCAGTCTGGAAGATGTAAAAAATATGACATATGTTACGTCGGTATATTTTTCCCTCAAATTTTGGTAATACTATCTTGGGTGCACCGGTGTGAGATTCTTTATGACATAAAAATTAATTTGAAATAAATGTGACACAAGTATATTAGTTTAGAATTCTTTATGGTATTAACTTTTTGTAGAAACTCCCCTGGCGATCCCAGAAGGGTATTCTCTCTTTGTATCCAACTTTAATGATTTCAAAGATAAGCCTCGTCCGAAAAGAAATGTGGAATTGCCAATGAGCTAACAAATATGATGTCAAACTTTTTAAGCCCATACTCCTTATTAAGTAGGCTTTGCACAATGTGTTGGGAGGCTAAGGCCCGTGCTAGCCCCCATGGATCCGTCCTTAACAAAAAACAAATAGAGGTTAGAGGTTAGAATAAGGTCGAGCAAGGTAGAGTCTCCATGTTCAGATCGTCAGACTTTAGAGTCCAATGTACAAAAATCCTAATTTTATTCATGGGATAGAAAGCAAAGTCGTACATGTTAATTTATTTGTCCGCGCCTAATTTTAGTAATTTGAATTTTACAGAGTTCTTGAACTTTCGAGGCATATTAGAATCCGTTTACTTTTGATTCGAAATTGAATAAGATAATTTAACCGACCACCAATCATCCTCAATTATACTTTAATAATTGAAACTATGGAGCTTCTGGCGACCACAACCTTGAAAAAACCCATGTAACAGCCACATTGTAGGGAAACTGGCTTTGTATGCAGCTCTTATTATCATGCATGTTTTTCGAATTTGTCTCTAAAGAGTCTCTTCTTCATTTTGTTCAATACCCAACTCCGATAGCTCTTCTTCTTCTTCTTTTTCTTTTTGGTGAGAGAACCTTTCTTTCTTAACTAGCACCTTGTAGCCTCCTTTAGTTTTCCTATATCTTCTTTTTCTATTTTCTGGGAGAAAAATAATATTGTATAAATCCTTCTGTTCATATTTATAGAGATCACTCTTCATTTTTTTAAGGTCATCAGTTCTTTCTTTTTGTCAAGTCTTCTCCATTTTCAAGGGAAATGAAAAATTATATGTTCTGGGAAATCTTCTTCTAGTTCAATGCTATCAAGTAAAAACTTGAGCTGAAGGCCCAACAATGAAGGGTTTTTCCAATCCAGAGAGAACTAGGTGGAAAACTATGACTGGATCTACTCGATGTATGTGAGCCTAGAGCATCCCAATTCTTAAATTATGTTGGTCTAATGTGGGACTCACCAAAATCAAAAGTTTGAATTTATTGAGCTCACATGCACTCGGAACATCTCAGAATTTTTCGGTGTCACAGGATCTCGGGTGTACACAATGGGGAGTAAGATTGGTGAACTCCATTCCTTTGAATTTAGTACTTTTTGTCAGAAGAAGTTCATTTCGCAACGTGGGTAAGGTAAAGTAAACAGAGTGTGTGGGCTGAGTAATCTCCAACATTGAAGAGGCCGGTCGAACTTAGCACGTGCTGAAAAGCTCTTCCATTCAAGATGGGCCAGAAAATGGCCAATGAATGGTTGCGTCGAGACGATCTTTCACCTTACTACACACTTTATAGAGAGGTGGTGGACTGGTGGGTTTCATTTTCTAAGGCTTAACAAGAGCTTAGCCATATAGATATACAAAGTATAGCGAGGAAAGTCATTAAAGACGCAAAAAAAGGCGTTGGAGATTAGGAAGAGATGTATGAAAGTATAGGGCTTGTCACTTTAACGTGCCTAAGCTAAGATATGAATTTTTACATGTACCATTCTGTCGTACAAAGACTTCGTCTCAAATCTGAAGAGAAAACTCAGCCACTCGCCACAAACCATCGAATAATGTCCCTCATTAGACAACATGAGCATATCTCGCCGGTCGGTTGTACGCCCATCTTATTAGCATCTATGAGCCTCCTCGCCTGTCTCGTCCCCGTCCTTGCCTCCGGCGGCTCCTCCCCGACTCTATCTCCACCTCATTATGAGATTAAGACTACAAAAACAAAAAAAGAATTCAAATAAATGTTTTCCTTTTGTTTATTTATTGGGTAAAAAGAATGACTGTATTACCTAACAATTCCCGACATAATTTGCCCACCTCAAAAGAGCAGTGTGCACCGTGCAGGGTCTCTTCACCTCTGAACCATTCCCACCTCCACCACCACCACCACCACAACAACGCACTCCACAGAAAGAGCCATCGCCCCCAACGATGGCCGGTGTCCTGCACATGCCTCAGCCACCACTCTTGAGGCCGCTCTCCCGCCACCGCAGAGCGGTCAAGCCCCCGACTTCTGTTAGCGTCAGGGCGTCGAGCACCGACTCCCCTGAAGCTTCCACGGCCACCAAGCCGCCGAGTTCGTCGGCGACTTTCGCCCCTCCTCCCAATTTCAAGCCTCCCGAGCCGAAGCGCTTCGGCGTGAGGCCGGACAAGGTTCTCGACGTCTTGGGTGCGTCTCTCACCCTGATCTTCCGATTGGGTACCGGCGTTTTCGTTTCCGGGTATTGGTTTTTCTCTGTTTGCTTACTTTTTCGTTGAGTTTGCCTAAAGTTTCGGTTTTCGAGGCATGAGTTGGTGCCTTTTGCTGGCTGGGTTGTTGAATTTGGATTTCCATAGTGTAAAATCGAAATGGGTCGTGTCCTTTCTGCTGTTATTTGTGGATTTTTGGTATACTAGACCTGCTTTTGGCAACGTTGTGGGGCTTGACGAATCGTTGTTAATCCCATCTGCAACATACGTTCCGCTATTCTACTATTTAACCTTCGAACTGTTTGTCTGATCTTTAAAATGGACTGTTCAAACAACCAGAAACCTAACAGTAGACGCTGCGTGAGTTTTGGATATTGTAGTGAAAAACTCATTGAACTACATCGGAGTAAGTCTCTAAAAGGCAAGAATGAACTTGTCCCTATTGAAGTTTGGAAATAGCTTATTGATTCTTTGGACTATAAATTTATTGCATGTTTTTGAGTTTTCTATTGTTTATACTCGTCTGTGGCATCTCATTCCTGCAACATGTCATTTCTCTACTCAAGATGATGTGAATGCCATCCAAATAATTTCCCCTGCAAATAGATGCCTAAATTCGATATGCATCTCACGTAGTCCATCGAAATCCATTTCGAATGGCATTCTTGAGAGATTGTAAATAAACAGGTGTATGACCCAAAGTTCTCGCCAGTAACTGCAACTAAATGACAAAATCCATTCAAGCAAAGCAGTTAACATCGTTAAGCACCAACCACAAATTTTTTCCCTC
This sequence comes from Syzygium oleosum, assembly GCF_021117445.2. Classification (NCBI taxonomy): domain Eukaryota; kingdom Viridiplantae; phylum Streptophyta; class Magnoliopsida; order Myrtales; family Myrtaceae; genus Syzygium; species Syzygium oleosum. The sequence goes on from NW_026607494.1 coordinate 566,013, forward strand.
ATACCTTCAAACTTTGCATTATAGCTTTGTGACAAAAGATGAATCAGAGACCTTGTGGTGCACAAAAGGTGCAAAAAACTGAACCCAAGTATGCAATGAAGTTGGAGTTCATACTGAAGACAGTTTTATTTAATGTCAGGTGTTTTAATTTTCTTTTTTACTTTTTTAATTTGCTTACTAATACCTATACCGGATTTTCTTCCTATTGGAAATATGAAGTGAAAATGTTTGGCTGATATCAGGATGGTTTTTTCTGCTCTAATGTGTTCAGTAACACCGATAACAAATGCTTCTTCGGCCTTTGAAAAGAGAAAGAATAGAGGTGCCCAAATGAAGTTATCAGGAATTGGAGAGTTCTTCATGAGAGGAATAAAAGGAAGAAATCCAACAAAATTACTGTACTTGAACTAGGACAAAAATGTTGATAGTAATTTTTTCTCATCAAATTCTCTTTCTTAAAATGCACCTGGACAGTCGGATATTGGGTAATTTTGGGACTCTTTCTTCTGTATTTAAAATCGTTGGAAAAAAGAATGAATACTATTTTCTTTGAGAAATGCCACTTCAAGGAGTTTAATCGAGATACCTAAATGAGACATTTGTTCTTTACTGAATTATTGAAATTACTGGATCAGAATAAGACATCTGTTTCTTCACCCTTTCACAATAAATGAGAATTCACCTGGGGAGTACAGAATACTTGAGATTGCAATTTTAGGGGAATATGATTCAGTTATGGCCCTATTAGTCGAAAGTCCTGTCTTCTTTTATTTTACAAAAAACATCAGAACTAAATAAATATGATTATAAAGTCGGTGACTTGATATATATCTTCATCGGTAAAAAGGATGCGATGAATGTAGTAATCGCTAAAGCATACGGCATTTAGATCTGAACCTCATTGATGTTTGTTTTGACTGATAAACTTGAGGTGAAAGGTCCTTGCATCTAACAGAGTTTATGGTAATGGGCTTGTATCTTGCATCCTCAGTTATTTTTCTTAATAGGTTTGTCAGAATGCAGCAGGTCATTTGAATCTGAACCGTGTAACACTTGTCATTTTATTACAGGTATTCTGCATCCTTTGCTTCCGAAAATGAGATTCCACCTAGCCAGTACGCTTTAGATATTGCTGGTAGGCTGTGGCAACTTTTTCATTTAAGAGTAACTTCAGTTGCAAGGTTGTTATCTAGCCGCTTTTGGTCAATGTGTGTGAAAGTAAAATGCAGAAAAACCAAGTACAAGTGTTACTGGTTCATCAAGCTACTACTTTAACACGCTTACTTTCTGATATGCATATCTTTGTAATGTTCTATTTTAATAGGTGTGAAAATTAAGGAGACTTCAAAATTAGGTCCTCGACCAGAGAAGCCTATTGAAATTTACGAGTTTGAGAGGTACTCATGTTGGTATTTATCATTTTACTCGTTGCTAGATTAGATGGATGATGGATGTCATTGTACTCATCAGATCTTGTCCCGCTTTGTGGGATGTCATGATCTTTTTCTCTTGGTATGATCTGCTTATACCAATTTTCACTTGGTGCTTCAATAGACACATTCTAACAATGTCTTTTTGTTCCCTTTTCTCCCTTCCCTCCCTCTCTTCTCATTCACCTGGGGAATGGGTATGTATGGATATTGTGGATCACCAGCTGTCCTTTTTGTCGAAAGGTAAAATCTAGTCAACAATCTCCTCTTTTATTTTTTAATGTATCTACATCTGTCCTTTTGAGAAATACGCCCTTCCTTGAATGATTGATGGAGCTAACAGCCAACTGGAAGCTGCCCTTGATAGGATACCTCCCCCATTGATTTTGTGGTACTGAACTGTGCCATCTGGGAAGAAATTACACCATCTTTTTTAAAGGGAGATAAATTAGTTGTGATTTTCATCTTGATTATTAATTGCTGAAATTTGGTAATGTTGTCATAAATCCTCTAATTAGACAAGCGAAAACAATTGGTAAAATTTGCAGCTTAATGTGACTCTGCTTTCACTATTAATAAGGATTTGAGTACTGTTTTGCTTTTTTTTTTAAAATACATTGATTGTTCTGTTCCTTGATGTACGTCTTAAGTCTCGAATTCTGGATGCGGTATTCAATTGACACTTCCAATCATCCACAGGTTAGGGAAATTGTTGCAGTATTGGATCTTGATGTTATATTCTATCCATGCCCACGAAACGGTCCAAATTTCCGTCCCAAGGTGGTTCAGATGGGTGGGAAACAACAATTCCCATATATGGTATTGTACTCTTCTTCTCAAGGTTACTTTTCATCCTGGTGTCAAGTAAGAAAAGGATTTAATTCTTACTTGAATGGATAAGCTGATACTCATTACTATGAATTTTTTATGCTGAAGCATTACATGTAAGATTTTAGAATAAAGGAGCACATTTTGAGAAAGTATGAGAAAGCTGATGAACTAAATAGTTAATGGTGCTTTGTTGCTTAAATTTAAAGCAGCATGATGCGGTAATTTGCCCTCAGTTTCCGGACTCTGTATCCAACAAATGACAAAGCATAATCTTTTTCTGAAACACTTGGATTACTCTTATGATCACTTCCCAACCAAATTCCATCCATTTCCAGTGGAATACTGGTTTTTCATTATGTTCATTTATTAGCATCTATCTCACATTGCAGCTAATAACGAGGGTTAAGTGGCGTATAAAGGATCCTGGAAGTCAATTAGTATTTCCTTTTTCCTCTTTGCAGGTAGATCCAAACTCTGGGGTTGCAATGTATGAATCGGATGACATAATCAAGTATTTGGTAACAAAATATGGTGTGTGCTAGCATAATTTCCTCTTCTGAGTAGGGTTTTCCTCTCCTGTTCTGTTGTTCACGTATGTAGTTGTTGAATAGTGTAAATGTTGAAGTTCGATATTATTGCATGCTTAAGCAGGAGCATATTCTCGTGCAAAAGTTCAAGAGATCATATGACGCCCCTGTTGGATAATGCTTTTTCAATATTCTTGTTTTTGAGGATGTATGTTAACCTTTATTATGAAGGGCCAGAAACTGAGGAGAGAAAAATTAACTAAGAAGTGTGAATGCATGAACAGGTTGCAAAGTTGCCTGATCACTTTTTGCATCTTGTCTACTTTTTCCTTAGGTCCAGATGTTGATGTTATTCTCCTGAAGACTAAGTACACTTCGCCAGTATCAAACAAGTTATTACTTCATATTAGAGTCTCATATTGCCCACGGTTGCCCAACCCCAGATTCCTTCCAAGCACATCTAACTTTCCAATCTCTTGCCAGCCCTTGACTATGTTTTTTACCTCTCTCTTTATTTCCATTCGACCATGCCCATTGTTAGCTAGAGTAGTACTAACTTGTAGCACTTGATTGAGTCTCTTTCAACTATCCCTTTTTCATATCTCACTACCATCTATTCATCTAGACCAATTTTATCACAAAAAGTATTAAAGCAACCCGGTCAAAAGGCTCCCAAAATGCAGGGGTATACACAACTTGTTGATCTTGACTGTTCTTGGGTTCATATTACCTGTACTTTAGTTTGTAGGTCTTTCATTAACTTCATAATTATTTAACTTACCCATCATCGCTGTTTGTCTGGTGATCCCAGAATCTTAAATTTTGACGAATGCTTGACTTTGGTTTGAAGCCACCTTTCTATGAGAAACGTAAAATTGATAATTTGTTAGAATAATAATCTGATCTATCCGACATCTAACCTTCTCTGTTAGTTCCAATTTTTATCCATCAAGCTTGCTCTTCGGTAGCATCGACTCACTTTCCATCAACTGTTCTTGGTCTATCCTCTTCATAAATAGCTAATTCGTTCTACCAATTTTTTCACTTATTATGATTTTTAAACTTGAGGTAGTGGACTATTCTTCTTATTATCTCTCATTCTTTACTGAAGTATTAACCCAAAAAATTTACTTTATTTTTCCATTGATGTAGGTGATGGGAATGTTCCTGTTTTGTTATCTCTAGGTCTTCTCACGGTTGACCTACTACTCTTAGTGGCTATTCTTGTGAATTTCCTGGATTCTTTTACAATTGTGTGATCTCATTTCCTCCATATCGTCTACATTGCAGACCCTGACTGAAGGCTTTGCAATGATTGGTCGCATGGGAAAGGTGGCGATGCTAAATCTTGTAGCTGTTCATTACATCTATTGTACTTGTAATTGGCTCATCCCTCGTTTTTGTGCAGGGTTCATCTTACATACCAGCAAAACTACCACCAACGCCACTTGAGATATGGGCATATGAGGTTGGTATAGTTAAGTTGTCTTTTAATTTTTGAATAACAATGTAACATGGCTCTTGCTGATTATAGTTTGTTTGGAGTCATGGGGCATTGTTTGTGCTTTTCAATTCCCATATCTTCATTTGCTTTCTGTTTCTGCAGTATATTGACTTTGCCCTAATTAGATTCTGGCCTAAACCTGTACTTCACATGAGAACAAATAGCTTTAAGTGATGGGAAGGAGATAAGAGCTTTACACAGAAATTTCAACCAGCATCAAGGAATTTTCTCAAAGTGTAGATTATTGGACTATTAAGATCAAAGGGATTTCACTAGGCCCACAGTAGAATGAGCTATTGCTTTACCAAGAAGAAGCATCTATTTAGGACCTCACCATGGGGCAAAGGGCGGAAAATCAAGTGCATCAATTCATCTTAATTCCATATCGATACATCTTGAGTAGTCTCCGACCCATTCGTTATATGTGGCTAATTCTTTAACTGTTTCAGTTGCGATTACTTCTTGCTCCTAAAAATTGACTATCTGCTGAAGTATGTTGCTGCATTCAAAATTTTGTGTCATGTATCATAGAGCTATGCTTTCTGCCACGGAGTTGGCCAAGTACTTGAGAGATTAGCAAAAGCTCCAACTAAAGAGAGATTGAATTGCATCTTGCCACAAGTTGAGTTCTATAATATTGGTTTTGAAATATTTACCCTCATTTCAGGGGTCTCCATTTTGCAAGCTTGTACGTGAAGTACTAGTGGAGTTAGAATTACCTCACCTAGTTCGCAGGTAATGGCTAAGTATTACTGTAGGAATACATGCACTTCATTTACTTTATCTATAATTCCGCACGTTCGAAGCCTTTTTTTGTCCTACAAAAGATGACTATTGTTCTGCAGTAACATCTAAAAAAGCACCTTAGATGTGAAGGTTTTTGTGGTATTAAAAAGACAGTAATTCAGTTTTGATATCAGCCATTAGTGTTCTACCTAAATGCAAGTGCTGGAATGACAAAAGTGTTTAGTGTGCTCTCCATGTTTACTGGTGCTCATTGGATTAACTTATCAAATGCTTAAATCATTGATGTTTCCTGTGAAATTCACTTGTACATGGTCTGGTTAATTGTGAGTTACTAATTAGTGCTAATTCTTTAAACAACTGGCAAATTTCATTTCATCCGCAACTTGAATACTTGCAGTTCAAAATTTCTTTGGCCACGTATCTCTTTATAAGCATTATTACGTTGTTCATCCTGCAATTGTACTTGAGTGAGCCCTAATTGGCATCTTATACTTCTGAAGTCTACTACTGGTTCATTCTGTTTACGCGCAATGTCTACTGGAATATGCTGCCATAATAAAACCTTTTTTCATTAAGTAATCTTGCATTTTATGCTTCAGTTGTGCCCGTGGCAGCCCAAAACGGCAAGTCCTCTATGAGAAAGCTGGGCATTTTCAGGTAATTAACCAGTGTTTGTTATCTCATTTGTCCATGAAGAATCCAAATTTGCCGAACGTCGAATACTAAGAGAATTCCACATCTGCATAATGGTTGACAGGTACCTTATTTAGAAGACCCAAATACAGGGGTGCAAATGTTTGAAAGTGCAGAGATTGTGGAGTATCTTAGAGCTACTTATGCCCTTTAATAAGTGGAGCTATTATTACAAGTCTACATACACATTGAGTCTTCCTTTTCTCTTCTAGTAATAGCCACATACATATTTTGCAATTTTAGATTGAAATTCCTGAAACTGATGCTTGATGTAAGAAGCAGAAACCTGCTTCTGTTATGTTGTTACATATATAAGCAGCAATATTTACTGCCCTAGTTATTGTAACTTGCTTCGTGCTTTTCCTTGTGATCTTGGACGAATGTTGGATCGCAAGGCTGTCTTTATAGTATTTCAATTCGAATCCTGGTGAGGGGATAGTACTGTGGAATGTTGTCTATTTAGTGCTAACTAAAACAAGAGATGCTCGACTTTTTTTCTGGGCAGAGAGGAATAACTCTTTACTTGGTATGAGAATGGCGGATGGATATGCTTATTAGTTGAAAATGACGCTTGGAGAAATCATTAAAGACGGCCAAGTTAAATGCGGAGAGCCAACCCTTGACAATGTGGATCTTGCTCCAGTAGAGAAGTGATGACGAGTTCCAACAGTGTTGATCCAAACGGAATCAATCTCTTTATTTTTGAAGCAGACTGTAAGTGAAATAGGAACCTGGTATGCTTTTCTCCCAAAGCAATGACTAGGATGGTGAAAGAAAAAAGGTGTGAAGACCACCACTTAAAAAAGAGGGGAAAGAAAGTGGTGTGAAGACCACCACTAGAAAAGGAGACATCTCTTTAATGGCTTGCCGATAAGTGGGCACACTGGCAGTGTCCCCTACGTGCACAAAAGATGGAATCTGCCGAGGCATACTCCGATGGTCGGTTCATCATGAACAATATACAGGATTAGTGGTGTTGAGAACGAATCACTGTACAAAACCTAGGTTGTATCTGTGCAGTTACTAGGTCTTACAAGAAAAAGCATGTCGGGCCAACATAAGTCGCGTGTAATTTCTCTGCACCGTGACCAGATAAGTCCGTCCAATACATCGGTCATAAACGAAGAGTACATGAGAACTTTCATGATGTACTTTCTTGCTGCTCTAATTTCTTCCAATACATCGGTCATAAACAAAGAGCACACGAAAATTTTCATGATCTACTTGCTTGCTGCTCTCATTTCTTGAACCCTCCATGGCTTTCCTTTGAGCACAGACCATGAATTGGAGTGAACTAGCAAGGAAAATGTGACTTGACATGGAGAGTGGGAAATGGTGGGGACATGAAAGTAAATTGCAAAGTTGACCGAGCTTCCTCTATCTCAGGGAATCTTCTTATCCTCTGTTTCTGAAGCTCAGAAGAAAAGAGCTGTCCCAGAGTTTTGTGCGTGCTTTTGGCCCAATTTTTGTGGCACTTGGGGCGTGACATCTTCATCAGATGGCCACCTTGTGAGATCTGCACCCACCATAGTGAAAAGCAGGATCTCTTTTTCAGTGCACTTATTCTTCTTCCTCTTGGTGGGATGATGAGGCACTTGATGCCTTCCCTTTCTTTATGGCATTTTCATGAGTCAAAACAAATTCTCCTTTGGTACATTCTGAGGTCGTGCAAGTCGGTGTCTGCTTTGTGTTCCAATCCTAATGTGTTCCCACCCCAATCTTATCGCTTTGGAGAGTTCTGGAAAATTATTTATTTTTTAAACTTGTCTTAGGTTGTGAATAAACAAATGAGGGATAAAGTATGAGATTTTCATTCAACGTAACCTCGGGGGACACATTACCAACCTATGGATAGAGATTTAATCGAAGAACATGACATGATAATTTGAAAGTATTGTGGAGATTTGTTAAGTCGAAAGGTTTGGATTTCTTGTACTGTCAATACTCATAAACACTACAGCAAGTTTCGAGTAGGTTGCAGACGCATGACTACTCCAATGAGTCGGATTTGCAGAGTAAATGGAATTTCTAGGGACAAGTAAGGATGGGATCCTAGTTCCGTTTCTCTACCTTCCGTTGATATCTTAACATGATATTGGCGCTAGGATTCATGAATATTCTGGTTAATGCATCGAACAATGCTCGCGTGACGTTTGATTCGTGAAATGGAACAAGGCCGGAATGGAATAGCTATTTCCTGAGAATAGATTACTGCTAAAATAGGAATGGAATAACTGTTCTCTAGTTTGGTTTGTAAAATGGAATCGTAATTTCAAGAATATTTCCTCTCTTTTTTCCCACCATACCCTTTGATGAGATAAAAGTAGAACTTATATAGATTAATTGTTTCATCAAGAACAGATTGGAAGTCCGATTGAAGACTGTCTTTTTCATTTTTTTAAAAAAATCTTACAATAAAGTCATGTGTTAATTAGGAGGGAGGTGGTATATTTGCCACCACTTTTTTTTTTTTTTACCTCCCAATATCTGGAATTGTCTCTTTTTATGTCTCTGCCTGTGCGTGATCTTTACTAAATCAATTGGTCATGACTAAGGTTGTTGGGTATCAATTCCTTTAGGTTTATTTTCATTCACAAAAGTGGTAGGAAAGAATAATGTTATCTACAGTGAAGCTAATTTACTAAATTAGCATAGTAAATGATGTGATAGACGTTTTATGGGAAAAGTACCAAATATTGTAAAATTTGTCCGCGCCAGCGCCGGTTGTGCCACGTTAAACGATCGGTATCTATATCAACGATTTCCGGCCCAAATTGGCCAGATGGACTATATTGGCAAATTTTCGAAAGGTTTAGGTCGCAATTGGTACAATGGAGATAAGCATCATGAAGCAAAATCGCTCTACATTGACATCACAATTATTGTGCGTGATAGAACTAAATGACAAAATAATTACATTATCAACTTAGGCAATCCAAATGTACCCAGAAATAATAAACCTTAAAATTAATGTTTTTTTTTAGAAATAAACCTCTCTTTTTTCATTACTTTTATATTAGTTGAAGCTTAAAAATATTTCGAGTGAGTTTATGAAATGGACTTCTTTCCATTATCACTTGGATATATTAAGTTCCATAGAGGGCAAGATTTTTCTTCAAAGAAATAGTGGGGTCAAAATATATATAAACTGGATCGAATTTATAACTTTAACTATTTATAAGTAAAAATTGAAAAGTGTATCGAATTGAGTGGGGGAATTGCTCCCACCCCTTATCGGATGGCCCCGTCGCGGGTTGAACATAGACTTAGGGTGCGTTTGTTTCACGGAAAATGTAACGTTTTTGGAAAATGTTTCCGGAAAATCATTTTCCAGGAAAACAGTTAGTTTTCCTTTGTTTGGTGATATGTGATCGAAAACATTTTATGGTGTTTGGATCTCATTTGAAAAATGATTTCAATCCCATGATTTTATCTCATGCAAAAAAAAAATCGAATTTTTAAATATTTTTATTTTTAAAAATGAAAAAGAAAAAGAAAAAAAGAAGAAAAGAAAGAAAAGAATAAAATATTAAAAAAGTAAAGGGAAGCAATTCCGAAAAGTATTTTCACCTTCTTAGATTAGGGAATTCACTTTCCTAATTTTATACATGAATGTTTTCCTTGACCGGAAAGTGTTTTCGGTTGACTAATCATTTACGACGAACCAAACGGGTGAAAGTCCGAAAAACGGATTTCCGGAAAACCCTTTTCCCGAAACAAATGCACCCTTAATTATTTAAAAGGTGCGTTAACAAATACAACACGTTACTCAGTATACCATTTTAGTAAATCATGATTAATATATGCACAAAATTTTAATAAGGGCCATTAAAATAATAATAATCACTGGATAGTGATCGGTTGTCCACATATATAAGTTCGGTCACATGAAACAACTCAATGCTCAAACTCGCCTGCAATGGTGGAGTTTCATGGCCAGACAGAGAGCAACAAAAGTTGGCCAATGATAATCTGCCTATCCTCCACTTCAGTTTAGATTATTACACTCCAACCAGAGATCCTACCACTTTCTTGGCGATGACAATATTTTATACACGCTTAGTGACCGAATATTAAGGATGAACGGTTCCAGATTCCGTACAAGTTCCATATGGAATCTACCCGTTGAAACAGTTCCTCATTTTTTAGAACCTGAAACCTACCTTGCATACATTGGACCTGAAACCTATCATGTAATAGGTTCCAGAGTCGATTCCGAGGTTTACTCAGGTTCCACCTGTATTATTAATTGAACGATTGTAGTGAATCATAACATTTAATAATCACCATTTGTTACTACAATAACTGACTACAACTTATATTTAGACACACGAATAATATGAAGCATTAATAAAGTAAAAGTCTTAGTCATAAAATGAAAGATCAGACTAGTGGTTCTGGGTTATACACTCATTATCAAATGCCGTGGAATACCGTAGGATTGCACGAAGACAGAGACCCAGTAAAACGCAAAAACTTGTTTCAGATTCCAAGTTCCACTTACCTGGAACCTGAAACATATCCGTCGAAACAGGTTTCCCAATTTTTGGAACCTATAACCTATTCTGCATACCCTAGAACCATGAACCGACAGGTTCCCATTGGTCCGTTTATCAAGTTCCAGGTTTTACCTTAGAACCATGCTTACCCCTACTGAATATAAATACTTAATTAAAAAAAGAGAGAAGCTACCGACACTATTAAAACGATATATCTTTACCGTATATAGTCAATTTTGAATTTGGGGTCCACCCCTGACATATCCAATATACCCCGGACGTATAATACTCTCTGAAGGAGAGAGGGTGGGATAAATTGTAATCCAACATGCCATTAACGATAAAAATATAAATTATTCAGATTCTTTTATATAGAGTGAATGCGGCCGGCACTTAGTTCTAATATGCTTAGTTCAAAAGCTTAAGTTATTAGCAGGTGATAAGAACATGTACACAAGACCTAATGAAATATCATTTGTGCTTAATGCGTGAGAATCTTAATAAACTACCTTTTCTCACACGCATGTAAGGTAAAAGAGAATTTACCAAATGCTTTTTTCACGTAGGAGGAGATACCATGCGTGCTTTTGGTTTTATACTCGTCTTCACACAATGGACAAAAAAGATAAATTGATCCTAATAGCAAAAAGAGTTAATACCACAAAAGACCCCAAACCGATACACCTGTAACAAATTTACCCCAAATTAATTTTTTTAACACAAAAAACCTAAAACTGGTACATATGTGACAAATTAACCCCGAATTAATTTTTTTGACCATCAAAAACCCAAAACCGGTACACTTGTGACAAATTTACCCCGAACTAATTTTTTTTACCACCAAAAACCCCAAACCGGTAAATTGGATTGATACCACGAAAAATCATAATTTGGTAAATTTGTGACAAACAGAGGAATAAAACTCTAAACTGGTATATCTGTTAACTGCTACATGTCATTTAACTCAGCAATTTGATGGCAAAATTTAACGGAAACTAACGAAGGGTAAATTTGTCACAGGTGTACCAGTTTGGGGTTTTTGGTAGTCAAAAAATTAGTTTGGGATAAATTTGTCACAGCCGTATCAGTTTGGGGTTTTTTACGGTAGTAATCATAGTAAAAATAATAATAGTAAAATCTCATTTATTTATTGTCTTATGAATTGAAGATTTGAAATCGATGCTTAAAATATGATTTAAAGTCTCATGAAGAAACGGGGACCCGTAATAAAAGGAATTGTAGTTACAATTTTAAATTTGGAAAAGAAGGTGAAGGGGAAAAGTAAAAATAAATGAAATTAATGGCTGGCAATTAATTCGTGGCATCATAGCAAATATTAGCTTAGGCAGCGGCCCACCTTCTGGGAGAATGTAACAAATCCAATTTTTTGCAATGAAGAGAAGGGCATTCCTAACTATCTAGAAGTGGGCCAATAATGCAAACATACGTCTTTCTAGAAGCCGCAAAGCACCCTAATTTTAGTTTCTTATTACCGGGTCATGATTTAGATAGGATAATGCGACGAAAAATCGAATTAGTGGTCATGGAAAGGACCGGAAATACTTTCTATGCAGACTCGGGAGAGTCTCTAAGTCCTCGGTATCTTATAACGATTTGATGAAAAATCGGTTCCGTAAATTTTACCTGAAAAAAGAAATTCCATCTTTCGATAATAAACCCTAGTCAAGAATGGAATAGGCATCCTCCGATTGTTTCACCGGGAGATAATCCTTGGGTAATAAGAATTCGAACAAATGGGATATAAAAGTATGTGATAGATATCGATCTATCTTGACATTCTCATTTTCATAATTCTATACATTTTATTTCATTAGGCATAAAGACAAGAAAAGAAACAATATTTTATTTTATTCAAATTTAAATTAGGGTCAATAAATATATAGCAAAATTTCGGGAAAATTGTCCAAAAACTCCTAAACATATTGTACATTTGTCAATTGAGTCCTAAATATTTTCATGTTTTGCCAATTGAGTCCATCCGGTCAATTTTAGCTGAAAATTACTGACATGGATGCCGGTCATCCTTTGTGGCACGGTCAGTGCTGACGTCGACAATTTTAATAATATTTTAATATATTTTTCAAATTTTTAATTTTTTCTTTCTTTCTTTTTCTTTTTCTTCTTCGAAGTTTAGCGAGGCCCGACCGACCCTTGCTGGCCACTGGGCAAGGGCCGGCCAACCCTCTCCAGTCGCGGGCAAGGGTTGCAACCCTCGCCTAGATCCAGCAAGTGTCGCAAAGCCCTCGATGGTCGCGAGTAAGGGTCGCGGCTCTCACCCACAGCCGTCCACGTCAGCGATTTCCGATTAAAATTGGCCAAATTGACTCAATTGGCAGAACGTGAATAGGTTTACAACTCAGTTGATAAAATTAAAAAGTTTACAACTGAATTAACAAGACTGTAATAGATTCAAGATATCTTAGACAATTTTTCCTCGAAGTTTCTTCTGACAGGATACAGCCAAACAAGAAAGAAACAATCAAGAAACAGAATAGTGGTGAGCACAAAACGGGTATAAAGAGACAAAAGAGACGGTAAGAAGAAAGGGGAGGTGCTCCAAGACTCTCGAGGACAAACCCGCCCAATTATAGCAGGCTCCCCTCTCCTCTTCCTTTCTCGAATCCGCCATTTGTGGGGGTTGTCAAACCATTTGTCCTTAACCACCTCTCTCTCTCTCTCCCAAGAACGGAAAGTCCCGAAGCCTCTCTAAAAAGCGGGCACCAGCCTCATCTCCTCCCTAATCCTCATCAGAAAGATACATTTCCAGCTTGTTTCGTGAGCTTTCGGAATCGCCATCGACCATGCCCGCTCCCCCGGCCTCCTTCCCCGCCCTCGCGGCCCTCCTCGCATTGCTCCTCGCCTCCGCTTCAGGGACCGACGTACATGGTACGCATCTCTCTCTCTCTCTCTCGCGATCTCTCGAAAGGAGGTTTCGGACAAATCTTTCATGGGTCGAATGCATGTTTCCGGGCTTTTATGTTGTTTCTAGGAGGAGTGTTATTCACGTCCGCATTTTCCTTCTGATGCTCCAATTCATTAAAGATTTGCAGCGTTGACAGCTAATTGAAAAATCAAGTTGAACATCTCATTTGGCATGAAACAGATATTGGAGAAGCACAGTTCACGTACGAAGGCCCTCAGGGTCCGAGCCACTGGGGGGATTTAAGCCCGAAGTTCGCAGCATGCGCGCGCGGGCAGCATCAATCGCCCGTGAACATAGTGAGGAACGCGACGGTGGCGAATAAGAACCTCAAGGCCTTAACCAGAGACTATCGCCCTGCGAACGCCACCCTTGTTAACAATGGCTTCAACATCGGGGTAATTTGTTAATCGATCGAACTCATTAGCTGCTAAACTAGCTGTAAAAGAGCATTATGATTCCTCTCTTCTTCTTTTTGAGCATCTAAGTTCCTCATTTCCTTTGATAGGTGATTATCCTTTGATTTGAAGTCTGAAGTCGAACGATTTTCCTTGTCAAGAGCTATTAATTAGATAATTTCCAATTGAACGTTCAAGTGTTTTCTCTTTTTTTTTTAAAATTTTAGAATATTGTGAATTATTGACTGTCTCAAAGCTGCAAACTAGGCCCCATGTCATTCACTTTACACCGAGGTGAGAAAGAGATGATGCTAATGAGTCAAAAGACAGGCCTTGCCAGAGATTTGCATGGAAAAAGACGATGCTATAAGTGATGAACTGTCTTTTGTAATTTTCTTGGCTAAAAGTATAGTAATGCTTCCCATATGGGTTTGGAAGAAGAATAATAAGAGGTGAAAGAAGATCTAGGTCATGAAAATTGAGTAAAAAGAAGAGAAGGTGCAGGGGCTGCATATCTTTGGACCCTCGAATTAGGCGATCTTCGAGTGGCATCAAATTCATGAACTATGCACTCGATACACCTCACAATATATTGAGCGATTTCCCATTCTGAGAATCAACATAATTATAATAGGGTTTCAATAACGAGTTACTTAAATATGTGACGTCGGCCACATATGAATTCAATTAACATGTTTGTCTTGAGAACATAGAAAAAGTTATTGATATGGACTTGGGTATTATTTTGCACTTCTCTCTCCAATCTATGTATAGACATGCTACTATACGTAGAATAGGTCATGCTTAGTAAATGAGGGTTGGTTGCATGGAAGATGATGAAATGATTGATGTGAAAAGGTGGTTTACGAGGAAGAAGTGGGGATGCTGCTTGTGGATGGCAAGAACTACAGCTTCAAGCAAATGCATTGGCACTCTCCCTCCGAGCACCACATTGATGGAATCCAGTGAGCAACCCATATCCTCTCTCTCTCTCTCAGAAGATATTGTTTGGAAACAAATTTAGCAAAGACAGTCAATTTCAGCCCATGATCTGTTATAGAATGGGTAAAAGATGACAAGGGCTTGGGCATTAGAGCTTGCCCAGCTTCTTGGGCTCTGCAGAAGAGCTTTGTTCCAGTAACACCCCAAGAAATTGTTGCTTCTAGCTTCTCCTCTACTAGGGTTTGTGAGCTTTGATCAATTGAAGCCAAAGGAACAAAAAAAGAGGAGTGAAAGTTGATTTGCTTCACGATTGAGTGCAGGTTCCCAGCTGAACTTCATCTAGTCCACAAAGCGAGCGACGGCAACTTCGCCGTGGTAGCGATCCTCTATCGACTCGGCGACCCCGATCCCCTCATCTCCAAGGTATAAATGTGAATGTATATGTTTGATAAGTGCCCGCAAGCCCTTACTTCCATTCGATTCGAGTCTTGAGTCCTTCCGTGATCGAAAAGGAGTTACTGGTAGTATCTGTGGAACTTGATTTTTATTCCGTCACCGATCAAGTTCCGCGAAATGCAGATAAAAGGCCAATTGGATCAGCTGGCCAAGGAGGCTTGCGGCGCCGACGAGGAGGCTCACATCCCTCTCGGGATCTTCAACCCCAAGCAGATAAAGAGGAACACCCGCAAGTACTACCGGTACGTCGGGTCTCTCACAACTCCGCCATGCACCGAGAATGTCACCTGGAATGTTCTCGGCAAGGTACGTTTACCTACGTACGATCCACGCATGTGCTCCAATTCGAATTCACAATTCGCGCTTTATCAACCCGAACAATCTAATTAACTGATGAGATGGAGTTGATTAAAAAGGCAATGGACAATATGGGCAATGTTGATTTTAATGCGGAAGTGAAAAAAACACACCAAATGTGGATGCAGGTGAGGTCGATATCGAAAGAGCAGGTGGCATCTCTCAAGGCCCCGCTGGCCGCCGATGACAAAACCAATTTCAGGCCACTTCAGCCGCTCAACGGCCGTCAGGTCCAGCTCTATGACGAGCTCGGCAACCAGTGATCTGGTCATCTCTCGCGTCACCCGACTCATTCGACTTCTATCATTTCGAAACACAGCGAGAGAGACAGAGACAGGGACAGCGACAGAGAGACGATGGTTGATTGAGCTGTATCTGTCATGTACTGAAGTTCTTTATAGTCCCAAGTCGCTCATAATATAACCCTTTTTAGTGCATCCGACTGCTTGTTCTAAGCTGATCCAGTTCAACCTTGACGGGATTGAAAGTTTGAATAGAGCTTGCGGGATCCAACCTAACGCCTAATGACCTCAAACCTCTCTTGCTTGTAGACCACTTGCCCACTTGCTATAGAGCTGCGTTGATAGGGACAAGACAGGTGAACGAAAAATCAACTTCGTCCCTCAATTTGCGCCCTAATTTTAGTAAGGGGATTATTAGATAATAATAAAAAATTAATCGATGATAGAGCTGCTTAAGACTAATTTACAAGAGACAGTTGACCGATGAATGCGATGAATTGCCTCGTGAGCGTTTAGCAAGCGGGTCATATTCGATACCTAATTTACTTTGCAAATGCACAAACTTGCAAATACTTCCTTTTTTTTCAGGTGGAAGATATTATAAAATCTGATTATAGTCATATCGGTTCTTATTATCCAAAATATATGAAACTTCCTCAATTAATTTTTGCATTTTTTACCTTTTTAACATATTCTTGTTATGTTCCCAATCTTCGTTCTTGCAAAAGAAAATATAATTCGTAATTATTGTACTTGTGAATTAAATCTCTAATTCCATCTTTATCTTAGGGTGATGGATAAATTCACTAATCTTTCTTATTTATTGCAGAAAATGTTAAATCTGATGATTATCAAATTTTCAACATAGTACATTTACTTACTAATTCATTGCATCAAATTATACTACTAATGTCTCAAAACTAAAAGAAATTATCCTTTAAACGCATTTAAATACTTTAGAGCGTGCATCTCTTTTCGGTCTCGCATGTATAAATTCCATCGAATTTACAAATATCAGTCTTTTTGTAAAGGGAAAGGGAGTACTACTATTATGGGCTTCTCCACTCTAGTGTTTTCTAAAAGACCATTTTCATTTTTGTTAAATATATATATGAAAAATTATCAAAAAAGTCCTAAACCTATTGCACTCAAGCAAAATCAATCCTAAACCTTTTTAATTTTGCGAGTTAAGTACTAAACCTTTCGACGATTTATCAATGTAGTCCTTTCGGCTGATTTTGACCGGAAATTGATGACATGGACGTAGGCCGTCATACGTGGCACGAGCGATGTTAACGTTGAGAAATTTGCATTTTTTTAAAGAATTTTCTGAATTTTTAAATTATTTATTTTCTTTTTTCTCTACTAAGTCCGGCGAGAGTCGCCGGCCACTCACTATGACCCTCGCCGGCCACTGGGTGAGAGTTGCCAAGCCCTCGCTGGACTGGGAGAGGGCCATGAAGCCCCCGTCGATTGTGAGCAAGACTGCGACCCTTGCCTAAATCTGACAGCGATTGGACAAGGCTCGTGACCCTCGCCCACAGCTGGTGAGGGCTTCTCGGCCCTTGCCCAGTGGCCATTCTGTCCGCAATCGAAGTGGGCTTCGCGGCCCTTGCTCAGTGACTGACAAGGGTCGAGTCCTCACCCAATGTCCGATGAAGGTCTCATGGCCTTCGCTTGTGAACTTAGTAGAAAAAGGAAAGAAAGAACAAGAAAATAAAAAAAAAATACAAAAATTGTCCACATTAACATCGGCCGTCTGCCATCCTACCAGTCATGCCACATAAGACGGCCTGTTTTCATGTCATCAATTTCGAATCAAAATTAGTTGGAAAGACTATATCGGCAAATCGTTAAAAGATTTAAAATATAATTGATAAAATTGAAAGATTTATGAATTAATTAACACCAACGTAATAGATTTAGGATTTTTTTTGGAAATTTTCGAGAGAGATGCACTTATGTTGGTGTGAAAGCACAAACTACCGGTCATTGATTTGCTTAACCATTGGATTAAATGGTGGACAACTTATTACTCTTGCACTGGTGTGAACCGATCCCAAGCCAAACCTATCTATTTCATCCCCATAACCTGAAACACACCTCCTCATAAATGTTCTTTTACTAATGGCGACTAAGGGAATCTCATAAATAGTTTCGCTCAAATTGGCCTCTCAACCCATGAAGAACATATAGGCTGCACAAATGCTAAGTAATTAGGTTGTCAAGATAAAATTTCGGATAAGACGTGATAGGATAAGAATTTTCCGAAATTGCTTTGATCCAATTTTTCTTTATTTAGGAGAGTATCGGATATGACAACAGATATACTCATGTCCAATCAGATAAAGTGTTTAAAGAACCCCAGTACGTTATGAGCGCACAGGAAAACAAAACAATCCTAACAAATTACTAAAAAACTGAAAAGGACTAGAATTAGGTGATATGGTGATTCGCCATTGACGATTTGGAGGTTGCCTCTTTATGGGGACCGACGCTGAGGTGATTGCCACTGTCGCCATCGTCCCATAGAGCCAAAAACATCAAATGGAGAGAGAGAGAGAGAGAGAGACGGGTGACTTAGGTAACTGCCACACGTTGTTGTTATCCGCCAGGGACCTCATTGGGGTTGTCTACGGATTGTCATGAGAGGCCACATCGTCTCTCAACAGATTTGAGAGAGAGAGAGAGAGAGTACTCAACGGAGGTAGCCAGGAGCCGTAATCACCGTGCAGTAGCCTCCTCACGGAGGAGGTTGCAGACTGAACGATGCTTCTCGATTGTTTCCATAACGGTGTCTTTTGACATGTTTCTTCATTCAGTCCATGTGGGATAAAAAAAAAACAAAGCCCATCCCCAAGTGCAAAGATCAATCGTGTATTAAAAGATTTCTATTCGTACCAATCTAGATCTCTAGTTGGTCCAATTTGCGTCACCAAATCAATACCGCTCATGATAGTTTTTCTTCTTCTTCTTCTTCTTTTTGTATGTGGCCTTCCTTCAACAATGTTGCTATCCTAACATAAGCATCAGCATCTTCAACATTAGGGGGTCAGTAGTAATCAGGGGACGGATGAAGCCCAAGTTTTCAGCTGAGAGAATATGCCGGTCAACATTTTGACCCAGGTTCACCTGACATGACAGCATCAATGCAGCGGGGGTGGGGGGCAAGTAGTCAATATTGGCATATGAATGGACACCAGTTCCCGGAGCGACGGCGATGGACCGATCCCATGTGCACACTTGGACGCCACACCCCCCCCCCCAACAAAAAAAAAAATCACAAAATAGATAGATCCCCCATAAAATGAACGAGAAATTTGAATTGGGCATTTGCATAATCTTACATGTCAAGTCGAGGCAAAACAAGAATTGATTGATGATAACTCAACCTTCCATGTGGGGATTCGACAAGGGTTTTTCGAATCCGAACAACTTGTTTTAATTACATCTCGAGATCACCATTTTTTGAAAAGTTGTCAGATGGGAGGGGATGATGATGTAGATGATACATTTTGAACTCGGAAAAAGAAATTCTCCCGTGATCTTTGCAAGTTGGGCTCGACCAGACCTATCCATAGACGATCCGACTCGGAACAAGTGTGCATCCCCCGCCGGTCTGCCGCATCGCTTAGTATAGTATATCGAACGCACCGGAACAGTGAATTTCACAGATTTTAGTTCATGTTATTCGATCAATCATTCATTCATTTCCTTCCCACCCTCAACAAGAAAGCTAGCGAAAAAACAGAGCAAAAACCTGCTCTGCACCAAACCTCTCCTATTTACAAAAAGAAAAAACCTTGAAGAAGCCAACCTCAGCCGCCGCCGCCGCCGCCGCCGCCGCCCGCCTACCCTCTTTCATTACACAGTCAAAACCCATACTTTTGGCCCACTCAAGAAAAAAGAAGAAGAAAAAAGAAAAAGAAAAAAGAGCAAAAAAAAAAAGTGAATAGAAAAAAAGGAAACAAAATTATGCTAATCGGCGGGGAGAATTCGCACCGGGTACTGCTTTGTTATTTACCTCCGGTACCGATGCCGGGACGATCCCCCCAAAAACGTTCAACGCGCCACGTCAGCCGGACGAGGACCCCACCCACCCACCTGCCCTGGGCAAAATCCTCCCACGAGCGGGCCCCACCACGCAGCAGCCATGCCAGCCAACGGAGACCGCGACCCGATCGATCGATCGTCGATCTTTCGTCCTCGCCGGTGGGGCCCCAGATCTTCTCCACCGTCCGGCCGGCGTCGGTCTTTGACCGCGTAGGACATCTCGCTAAGCCACTTCCGTGGCCCAGGCGTCCGACCTCCTGCCGGACGCGAACCGCATCATCCCGCCCAGGCCCAGGCCCAGGCCCGGCGCGTCGCCGTCCGCGGCCGCCGCCGCGGCGCCGCTCCGCCTGGGCAGCGACTCCGGGGAGAGCGCGTCCGCGTCGTTGGCCCAGGCGTCCGACCTCCGGCCGGACGCGAACCGCCTCATCCCGCCCAGGCCCAGGCCCAGGCCCGGCGCGTCGCCGTCCGCCGCCGCCGCGGCGCTCCGCCTGGGGAGATGCTCCGGGGAGAGAGCGTCCGCCTCGCGCGCCGGCAGGCGGTCCCTGATGTCGCTGGTGACGCTCCTGGCCGAGCTCCTCCGCGGGGGCGACTCCTCCGGGATCGGCGCCGCCGCGCCGCGCTCGAAGCTCCCGGCACGCGACTTGCCGCCCCTGTGGAACATGGAGCGGAAGCTGGCGAACAGGCCGGTCCGCTTCTTGCCGGCCGGCTTGGCCTTCGCCGCGGCCGGTTCGACCGAGCGGTTGCGGTTGCGTAACCTGCGGTTGCGGTCCTTCTTCGACCGGACTCTCCCCATGCACGAGACCTTCGGCGAAGACGGCTCGATCAGCGGCGGGTTCGACTTCCCGGCCGACGAGCCGTTGCGCTTCGGGAACAGCCGCGTGTTCGCGGCCTTCCGGTTCTTCGCGTCGACGAAGCAGGACTTCTGCGGCTTCGGGAGCCCGATGATGGAGGCCTTCGACTTCCGGTTGAGGGAGAAGCGCTGCGAGTTGGAGTTGGAGCTCGGGTTGAGGTTCCCGGAGTTGGAGCTGGCTTTGGTGGACTCCTTGCGCTCGTAGAAGACGTTGCGGTCGAACCAGTCGAACTCCGCGTCCTTCGAGAGCCAGAAGGACTCCGGCGGGAAGTCGGGAGGGACCTCCAGCCGGTCGGAGCGGTGGCCCTGGTCCTCCTCGTCCGCCGCCGCCGCCGCAGCAGCCGCAGCCGCAGCCTCCGGATTGCCGGGGCCGGCGATGGTCTCGCAGGTGATCTTGCGGTCGCAGGAGCCGCCGGCGCAAGCGGAGACGAGGGTTTCGAGGTCCACCTGCGGCATCCTATGCTGCGAATCCGTGCTGCGAAGTGCGAATACCCAAGAGCGTATGCAGAGAGGGGTGGCGGGGGCGGTGGTGGTGGTGGTGGTGGTGGTGGTTGCGCCTGCGTACCTGCTTTGGTGAAATGAAGAAGAAGATGGAGTTTGGTTTCTTGCGTCGCTTCGCTTTTATCATCACGTTGAAAGTCCGCGTGAAACGATGGGATCCCGAAGATTTCGACAAAAAACTCTCTGTTTTTTTTTCCTTTTCTTGTTTTTATTTTTGTTTTTTCCTTTTATTGTTTTCGTCGGAAGAACGCGATATACAAAATTAATTTGCGGGAGAAGTTAGGTCACGACATTTCCCCTTTTTGCTACGCCACTTTCTCTCTCTCTCTCTCTCTTTGAAATTCGGGATAAGGAAAATATCCTAAAAATTGTCGCTGTGATATAAATACTCTAAATTTTTTCTTTCTTTTGTGTATTACCAAAACCCCCTAAATTTGTATCGGTGTGATAAAAATACTCTCCCTTTGTCCATCGCCATAACCCTGAAATTTGCGAGTGTGTCATCGATACTGACCTTCAGTCGTTGTTCCGTCCATGAAGGCCATGCAAAAAATCCGACATGGTAGTTCACGTGGATATTCGGCAGGACATGTCAGACGAAAATGCAGTAAAGAGTGTTTTGGTCAAGCCGGTACGAGTTTGAAAATTTTTGTGACACAAAAAAGAAATCGGGATATTAGTGTCATAATGCACATAGTTACGAGGTTTCGAAGACAAAAAAGAGTCTTGGGTGTTGGCATTTTGTGGGACTAGCCCAACTTTTAACAAATATATTCAACATCAAAGGGGCAAGTTTGAATTCCACGTCAGCACCTATGATATAGAGATTTTTTTTTTTGAGACAAGATAATTTGTTCCGTCAGTTCAATCGATGCGTGGGAAGTGTTATCATTAAGGTTGTGTTATCATCGAGGTTCTTAAATCCTCTTCATTTAAGAAGATTATGATCGCACAAGTAATCAAGAAAATTATAAATTTACTGTTAAAAATTGATTTATCTATTAATAACGCAGACTTAAGCTCCGTTGTTTCATGAAAAATGAATAATTTTGAAAATATTTTTCTAAAAATAATAGCTTGTATTGCTTTGAAATATTTAGTTGATGAAAAAATATTTTCATCATCGACAATAATTTATGTTTAAATATTTTTGTAAACGATGAAAATATATTTCGTACAATTAATTAATCAACATCCTATAAATGGGGTAATTTTATTTTTCTTTTTCCTTCTTCTTCGGTGACCGGCCATAGAGCTCGAGCCTCGCCACAGGCCGGCCACAAACGAGGCTCGAGTTCCTCGCCAATCTCGTATCTAACGAGGTTGAG
This sequence comes from Syzygium oleosum, assembly GCF_021117445.2. Taxonomy (NCBI): domain Eukaryota; kingdom Viridiplantae; phylum Streptophyta; class Magnoliopsida; order Myrtales; family Myrtaceae; genus Syzygium; species Syzygium oleosum. The sequence continues at coordinate 588,312 of NW_026607494.1, forward strand.
CTCACCTGAGGCCCTTGAGCCTTGCCATAGGTCAGCAAGGCTCAAGGAGGCCTGAGGCCTCGCTAGATCGAGTTCCTCGCCAATCTCGTATCTAACGAGGTTGAGCTCACCTGAGGCCCTCGAGCCTTGCCATAGGTCAGCAAGGCTCAAGGAGGCCTGAGGCCTCGCTAGATCGGTGAGCTCGTGTTGCCGGTTGCCAGCCACTGGCGACCGGCCAAAGAAGAAGGGAAAAGAAAAGAAAAGAAAAGAAAAAATAACTAAAGATTCTATTTTTTAAAAAGAAAAGAAAAGAATTTAAATAAATAAAAAGAAAAAAAATATTAAAATGAATGCACGAAGGAGAACGTGCTTGATTTGGGTGAAAGAAAGAGGAGAGAAAATGTTTTCCTTGACTAGTCTATTTTTTATGAACCAAATGCCGGAAAATCCGAAAAACTTTTTCTTAATAGTTGTTCCGCAAGACAAAAGAAGTCTAAATGATGAGCTAATTTCTTTTACCCATCATCCAACCACATGTGGACTGATTTGAAGAAATATATGTAAAATGGAATTTTTTCCCACCTATATCCATAATTAATTTATATCTAAGTATAATTTGTTCAAATATATATATATATATATATATATATATATATATATTTTGAACAAATTCCTTTTCTTTCCGTACTAGTATCCAACTAACATTCTAATTCCACCATTTCGTCTCCTTACTCTTCTCTAATCTAATTATTATTTAGATTCCTCCCCTTCCTTTTCTACGCACGTCATTGAAAAAAGCAAAAAAGAAAACACTCGTCGCTTCAGATGATAATGACTTTAGGAACGAGTCCAAGTGTTCTGTTCCTATTCCAATCGAGAAATCTCGACTAGTTTTTGCAAGGGAAAATGACACAAATAGTCCCTAAACTTTGACCTAATGTGCAATTTGGTCCCTGAACTTTTAATTTGTTCAATGTAGTCCCTGAACTTTAACATAATGTTCAATTTGGTCCCTGAACTTTTGATTTGTTCAATGTGGTCCCTGAACTTTTAATATGTGTTCAATTTAGTCCTTGAACTATTTGAAAATGTTCAATATAGTCCTTCTGTTAATTCAAGTACAGGGACTATATTGAACATTTTCATATAGTTCAGGGACTAAATTGAACACATATTAAAAGTTCAAGGACCACATTGAACAAATTAAAAGTTCAGGGACCAAATTGAACATTATGTTAAAGTTCAGGGACTACATTGAACAAATTAAAAATTTAGGGACCAAATTGCACATTAAGTCAAAGTTTATGGACTATTTGTGTCATTATCCCTCTTTGCAAACACATTCCCCTGTCAATTTGTCACTCAAGTACCACGCAGAAACTCCATCGCTTTTACGTGAAAAACCAAATGCTTCCAGAAGGCGGATCGTGTTGGGGGGAAAGCACTAGGAACGCGAGAGATGGGAGCAAAGCATATTATGCCAAATGACATGAGAAAGGGGACAAAGGAAAGCACCACGACAAAGCTCAACACGTTCTCTCTCGCTTTTGCAAGCATAAGCCATCCAAAGATGCATGGCGATTGACTGGCGTGAGGATGACACTTTTGTCGAGCAAGGCAGGGGAGCCAAAGGAGACCCGGTACTAGAATAAGTGGGTGGGGGGAGAGTCGATCATATCATGCGACAGCGACTCGTGACAGAGCAAATCGGGCCATTAGAAGCGAGGAATTCCTAAAATTGGGATGCGCTCGAGACAAAGCGATCGATCTACGTTATGCCACCGTGCGGGTGGATGAAACCTCTCGGTTCACGTCGCGCCGCCCTGGCCCTCGATTGTTACCATAAATAGCTCGCCGCTATGCATGTTGCCACCCCCCTGAGGTTTGAGAAATTAGTTGTCTTTCAAATATATAAAAACATCTCCTTCCGAGGTCGAAGCTATTATATATAATTTTTTTATCAATAGTTTTCATCAATAAAAAAAGTTCTTTTTTTTTAAAAAAATTTGGAATATTTTAGCTACAACACTGGGTTGTTGAATTCCAGATAGACTAGAGTCCTTTTGAAACAACAGAAGCACACGTTTCACGTAACTTGTCTGTGGAGTTCAATAACTAGTAGATAGTCAAATTGGCAATAAATGAACACTTTCGGATTAAGTTTCTCTTTCAAGCGGAAGTAATCATCAATTAGAGAATTAGTGATCCGATTGATTTTTTCGGGTCAAAATTTCATTTTAATACCGTGCTTAAGATTTTCGCACAAAACTCAAAAGTTTATCAGATGATAGTGAATACACGCGTCTATACTATTATATAAAATAAAGAGATGCCAGTTATTTTTCTTTTCTCCAAATATCCTGAATTACTCATTTTACAAATGATTTATGCTCATGGACAAATGCATAAGTCGATAATAATACTATATTATCCCTCGCATGTTTCGATATTAAAACCCAAATATACCCGTTTGAGAATAGCCTTCTCGATAAAACTTTCAAATCTCGAAACATTTTTCTCTTCCGCATCTATCTATACTATTTCTCCGAAGTAGATATTTTTATCGACAATCTCTTTCCATTGTGTAATGGTATGGACACTTCATAGTAAAGCAATTTTGTTTAATTTTTCAAATGTCAATTTCGTACATACATGCGGAACATGCGCGCATTTGCTAGCATATATAAAGTCAATAAAACAATTTTAGACAAGCGACTTGGGATGTACTTTAACAGCCCACAAATCATACCATACTTAGTCGATAAAGCCAAAACACATCAAAAATTAATATTTTCTAAAGATTATAATTTTCCTATATAAGTTAAGCGAAATTGAAGAATCTTGGGTCAATGGACTTTTTTTGGTAGTTCCATCCACGACACTTTACTAGCTTTCTTCATCTTCCTCCACGAATGCCCAAATTTTCAAAATCGAGCCACTTTGAAAAGGGGCCTCAGCAATGACGTTTCTTTCGAATTATTTCAGCACTTCATCATTAAAATAAATGACCATATAATATATCAATATGACTAAACTTTCAATGGTCACACCCGTCACCCTATTTCCTAGTGCCCCATCAATTTTTAATTGATTCGCATTTTGTTTTTGGTCGGAATTTTTTTTAATTGGTTACAAGTTTTATGTTTCCCATTTTTTTTATTACCCTTCTTTTCTTTTCTTTTTGGTGTTGTAGAGACCAAAGTTGGAGGCGCCGTCTTGGTCCCACTCTATTTTTTTATGATTTAAAATTTGGATTTACATGCTCTGGCGTAAATCTTGGTGGCTGAAAGAATGAAAAAGTAAAAAACATAAAAAGAATATTAAAAAAAAATTGGGACGTGTGCTATTTTGTTTGTGTGGAAGTTTTTTAATTTTTTGGGTGATGGCACAACGTACGTGACAGATCTAATGATTGTGGATCGTTCAACTAGAATATATGATTGAGCATGCATGATCGTGTTGAAGTCGGGCGTATAAATTAAGGTAGAAAAAGAGCAAAATGAGCCGAAATCGAAATTTAGGACACACTTTTATGTGAACTTTCCAAATCATATGATTTTGATTGAATGGATAACAATCACTAGAATCGCCCAATATAACTTTATAATAAAAAAATTTACGGATCGTTACAAAAAATTATCATCGACTTTGCTCAATATATTAAATACCCTCATCAAATTTCAAAACTTACATTTTGCGTCTCCCTAACCTAAAAAGCCCGTTTGTCCTCATGCACGTATAAAATTTACATCCAAACCCCTCCCCTATTATCTTCCCCCGTCTTTTCTCGCTCATCATACTAAGCAGTCACTGCACAGCACAACGACAATTGAGAGCTATCCCCACACTATGTCACGACTCAACATCAGCAACAACAAGGACACCCTCGCTTGCCGCCCGCGCCGCTCTCCCCCCATCTTGTCTCTGTCTATGGCGAGATTGTTTGTGGCGAGTAACGACGAAGCCACGCAAGCTTGGCCTAAGCCCGAGGCTTGCAGTTACCGAGGTTGTGCCAGGTCGGCCTTGAGCTTACTAGGGCTGTACCAGGCCGCGAGCATCTGCAACAGCCTCAAGAGTCGAGCAGGCTCTATAGAAGAGCTCGGCCATGGCTACAGTTCAACCTCAATCTAGCCTTAAGCTGGCGCGGCAACGGTCGCCGAACCCTAAAGGACCAAGGGCAGCGCGCAAGCAGAGAAAGATGCAACTTGAAATCTACCGTGACAAGTGGGAATGATAACCGTAGGTTTTCAAATGTGACAAGGGTGTTTCCTATGTGAAGCAAACTTGAAAATGGTTTTAAGAAATTGTCATTCTGTGCAGAACCATTTCACAAGACAATCTACTGTTGATGCATCTAATCTTTGACCAGGAATATCAAATGTTGACTTGCTTTACATAGTTTAGTCTCCACAAGCGATTGTAGTTATTTTACTAGGTAAGAACAGAAAACGGGGGAAGTAGGGAGGACTCCGAGAGCGAGTTAGGTGCGACTCGTTGACGCCACGAGCGGAAGAAAAGTCTCCGGTTGTTTGTCGCCGAGTCATGACCGGTTTCGTCTTCTTGCGCTCTATCTCGATCGATGTCGCCCAATCTCTCCAAGAGTCCTCCAAAGTCACTGATCGGCGGAATGAGATTTTGTTCAGGTCTCAGCTGCAGAAGAATCGCAACGATACCGTATAGAGAAGAATACATACGTACATGCATTATGTAATGTAACGTGCACGTTCCCTCGAATCGATTGAATTGTACGTTGTTTCACTCATTCGACTAGAGCCCGCGCGGTAAGGACGAGGATGGTGAGAGATGAAGTCGTAAATCGATCTTAGGCCCCTTGCATTACGCGGATTCGAGATCCGTTTCGCGCAAAAGGGATGTGAGATGAGAGTTTTAGACATCGATCGAGGGTTTTCACGGCGCGACGAGGCCCACGTGATCGATGAGGCGACGTGTTTTAAATAGCCGGCGTACGTAAAAACATATGATTATTCTGAGCAATAATGGGCGTTTCTAAAATTTTGAGTTTTTCGAGATAATTTTTCGATTCGACTTGACTTGCCTGACGCGAACCCACTTGAGCTTGTAAAAGTCTTCTATCATTGATTTGATTTTTGGGCCAATAGTTTCGTACACTATTAAAGATAAGCTTTGCCCATTGTAGAGGTGGCCACGGTTCGGAACCGACCGGTTCCGGTTCGGAACCGGCGGTTCCGGTTCGTGGCCAAGTGTGAACCGGAACCGTCCGGTTCCGGGCCGGTTCCTATTTTTTTCTGTTTTTTTTCTTTTCCTTTTCCTTTTCTTTTTTTTTTTCTTCCTCCGCGGCCGGCCATAGCCGGGGCCGGCGCGGAGGTCGCCGGCCTCTAGGCAAGGCGGCCCGACGCCGGCGAGGTCGAGCCTCGCCAGAGGGCCGGCCTCACCCGCGACGCCCGGCGAGGGCCGCCCTCGCCCGACGCCGGCGACCTCCGCGCCGGCCCGGCCAGGGCCGGCCGGCGGCCGTGTAGGAAGAAAAAAAAATTAAAATATAAATTATAATTTTAAAAAACAGAAACAAGGAAAAAAGACAAAAGAGAAAAAGGAAAAACAGAAAAGGAAAAGGAAAAGAAAAAGAAGAAAAACAGAAAAGGAAAAACAGAAATGAAAATAAAAAAAATTAAAAAAATACTATTCTTGTGATATAACATTATTCAATATAAATTGTGATTAAAATGTAAATTGTACTCAAATTTGGGGACAAAAAGACAAGAGAGAAAGAGAGGGCTTCAACTTAATAAATTATCATTAAGCACATTACAATTCGCTACAACGATCTTAAAAAAAAAAGGAGTACAATATATATACCCTAAAATTATCCCAAAACCTAAGCATTCCGTGCGCAGGGGACCAGAGGTCACATATCGTCGGATTATATTTCGGTTTCCCTAAGCTCACGTGGGCGTACCCGGTATGAGAAACAAGAGTTCCCGAAATATTTGCCAACTCCAATAGTTCTTTTACCCTCAATCGTCACTACCCGTTCCAGTACCGATAGTGGTAGCGGTAGTATCTCCGTCGTTAAAGAATTCGGATTCATTATTCCGATCTATCTCTTGTTGCCGGTATTGAGCCTTCGTCCAATCAGCAACACAAGCTTGCATCTCCACTGATTCTGGATCTAATCTTGAACGATGTTCGTTCAAAATATTACCTCCGGCCTTGAATGCTTGTTCGACCGCATTGTGGAACAAGGGGTTGAAAAAATCTGTTTTGCAATAAGAGAAAGGATTGGGTATTGGCTTGCGTGCCTCTTCCACCAATCCAAAATAAAAAAATCTGTACCACCCGGACGATAAACTCAAATAAAATGGTTAGATAACTCTCTAATTCAGAAATATTTCCTATTACTCCCTTTTTTTTTTTGTCTATGTAATAAAAGTTGGTACCCTCTACTAATTTTACATCTTGTCATTTTGTATCTCCGTAGATTGAGAAGATCTAATATCACCTAAATTATATTTAGTATAAAATTCATTATATAATTCTATTACTACGTTTTTAACCTCACGTACTATGGTTGTAACATTTGTCACATCATAATGTAAACATTGATAATACGCACGCAAAAAATCATTTAAGCCATCCAATTTGCAACGCGGATAAAAAACACAAGCAACTAAATAAATCATGGGAATTTCACTATAATAATGAAGCCATTTCATTTTCATTGCAACTATAGTATGTTGTAATTCAACATCATTTTCATATTCATCAAAAGTTCCGACAATATTACTACACTCTACTAAAAATAAATGTGTAGTAGGATAATAAACACCAGACAAAGTATAAGTTGCATCATTAAAAACCTTTAAAAGATCTAAAATTTTTTGGCAAATATGCCACTCTTGTGGGTATAAATTAATCTCAGGTATATTATTAGAAATGAATGCACATAATAAATCTTTATATGCTAAAGATTCACTAAGCAAGTGGAAAGTAGAATTCCAACGAGTTGGAACATCTCTTGGAAATCTTTTTGGCTTTTTGCCATTATCTCTACAAAATCTACCCCATTCTTTCATTTTTTTGGGATGTTTCCATAAAAATTGAATCGCCGTTTTTATTGGTTGAAGAAAAATATCAAGAGTTTTCAAACCATCTTGTACACATAAATTTTAAAACATGACAAGCACATCTAATGTGAAAAAAATTTCCGCCAAAAGCGGGTTTACAAATATTTTCTAACTCGGCAATTGAAGCGGTATTTGCTGCGGCATTATCAAAACCAATTGAAAAAATTTTGTTAAGCAAATAATATTCTTCTAAAACTTGCCTAATTAGTCTATAAATATTATTTGCCGTATGATGATCATCGAAAACTCTAAATGCAATAACTCTTTTTTGAATAGTCCACTCGTCATCTATCCAATGACATGTTATGCCCATGTAAGAATGATTTTGCCAATGATCACTCCAAATATCACTACCTATATGCACGCATCCATTAAATTGCATAAAAAAGTTTTGTAAATCATTTTTTCCATTTTTGTAAAGATCTTTAATTACTCGTTTAGTTGTATTTCTAGAAACACATTTTGCTTGTGGAGCACATGCTTTTTGTACAAATTCATTAAAACCAAATCTTTCTCCAAAATTAAATGTTAAATGCTCAACGGAAATAAATTTGCCTAATTCTTCCTTATAAGTTTTTTCATTAAAACGAAATAAAGGGGAAGTGTTAGGATTGACGTACCCGGAAATTTGTTGTTGCTCGATATCGATTCCCGTTTCGGTTGGATGTTTGCTCATAAGATGTCGTTTAAATGTTCCATATCCTTGTCCACCTGTATATTTATATATTTTTCCACAATATTTACAAATTATATCATACCTTTTTTGACCGATATCAAACCTTTCCATTTTCGTGAAGTGATTCCAAATGTCGGATGTAAATTCCCGTTCCGCTTCCTTTGTTGTAGATATTTCAGCAGGAGGATGAAAACTTTCTTGCGTCGGGACGCGCTCCACATCGTGAAAAATGTTGATTTCATCATCTTGAAAATCTGCATATTCACGAGGATCAAAAGAATGATGGGATTCCGTCGCGATATTCTTACCTTTGCCAGTTGGCACTCGACTTCCACTTGCCATTTTTCGAATGGATTGAGAGAATCGAGCGGATTAATTGGGAGAATTAAGAAAGAATTGCGTGGATTGAGAAAATTGAGAGAATTTCAGAGAATTTGAGAGAATTTCGAGTATTGAGAAAATTTGAGACTTGAGAGAAGAGAATTGGAGAGAATTTGAGAGAATTGTGTGTGTATTGTGAGAATTTGAGAGAATTTATAGAAAAAAATAGAAGAAAATTTAGAATTAAAAAAAATAAAACATAACCGTTGCAAAATTGCAACGGTTATGTGTTTTTTTTTTTTATTATAAAAACGCCCGTTGGGGCGTAGCCGTTGCCCCAACGGGCCGCAAGGTGCTGCGGCGCAGCAGGGCCTGCACGTCTGCAGGCCCTGCTGCGGATAAATATTTTTTTTTTTTTTTGGTTGGGCCGTTGGCCCGTTCTCCTGCGGCTGCCAGCTGCGGCGTTGCGGCATGGCACATCTTGCAGGCACAGCTGTGGCGTATTGCGGCATGGCACATCTTTAGGCTCTTTGCGGCCAGCTGGCATGGCCTGCCTTGCGAGGCGTGCTATAGCCTGCAGCTTTTTTTTTTTTTTTTTTCGCAGAACCGGTTCCGGGCCCGTTCAAATTTTTCTGGAACCGGAACCGGGACCGTATGCCACGGGCCGGTTCCGGTCCGGTTCCGGGCCAAAACCGACCCGTGGCCACCTCTAGCCCATTGAATAGGTGATTGCTAAGAAATCGCCAATTTCGATGTTAATCACAGTGCATGACCATGTGGGACAATGTGATGTGATTCCCCCAAGCTAGGGCAAACCCAACATGGGCACCGCCACTTGATGTTTATACTAACCCTCTCGAACCCTTGCCTTTTGAAACTTTCTATAAACAAGACGTCTTGATCATACTTTATATATATTTTATAGAAGTCAATTTTGCACTCCAAAATTGAATGAGCACAATTGACTAGGAAGGCTTAGTTGGCACCTCCACTTTTGATTAGGGCACAATTTTGATGCTGGCATTAGAGCTTTAGAATTTTTCTTCCGTATCAATTTATTGGAAAGGGCCCATGTGATTTCTCTTCAGCCTCGCCCTGGATTTGTACGACCACTTCTCTAATCTTATTTCCTGCTTAAGCAATTGTTAAATGGGTTGTCCTTCATCGCTTAGTACGGAATTGTTAAATGATTAGGGCCCAGTTCCTGATTTTCGAATTAGACATTTTAACGGGGTCTCAAGATAGGAGGTTCCGAGTTTGAATCCTTCAAAAATCCTTTATTTGTCTCCCCTTTGATCATTTTTCATGATCCATTCTTAGGCCCGAACCCTAATCTATGCACGACAGAAAACATCACAGAATTGAATCCTTCATGCTCCACTTCCCTTAGCGTCCTTTGCACGCCAGTGATGGAGTGTGGAACCGTCGTCCCACATCACTCGAACACGGGTTGGATCTCCATGCTCTTTACAATACGAACGGTCTCTCTCCATCTTATAATTTAAGATTTTACTTTGGATTTTCTCACACGAACCTTATATCTATAACAATCAAACTACCAAACAAATTACCTTTAGTGCAAGATGACTTAACTAATTCTTAAATGAGTTGGTATATGTGAACATGGGATACAAAAGAAACACGTTCGTCTCCCCCAGGGTCAACGGTGAACCGGTGTGGATCGTTTGATTTTGGTACCATGATAGAAATTTCCTTCACTTTTGGAAGGCACATTGGAAATCAAGATGCTTGAGATGGAACAAGAGAAAATATAAGGTTTGTTTGACATTAAGCCCCAATGAATACTGTCTTTTTATTTTTTAATTAGCGAATCGAACAAATTTATCTGAATTGACTTTACTTTTTCTAAATTTCACGATTCTCACAACATCGACATCAATAACATTTTTCCGTCGTTTCGACAAGAAATTGAAGAAAGGATTTATTCTTCTAAAGTCAAAAGAAACACCACGCCTTTCCAATTTTTCTGCCTGTTGCTTTCTGCTGTTAATCTTTTACTCAATCTTGGAAGTCTCTCCTCTTCATGTTAGAGCCGGTCAATTCATGCAATTAAACGAGACATCGCTAGGGTTTATTGGAAGCGTTCGATCAAAAGTGAGGAAAAGGGTTTCAGCAAACAAAGTCAGACCACGTTTTCAAAAAGAGAAGGGATGAAGACGTAGGAAACTGCTCCATTTGAGGCCCACCTCTCCAAGCAAAGTCGCCGCCAATGAAGATTTTGTCCGTCCTCTTCTTTCCTTCTTTCGATTCCCATTCGTTTTGTTTCTTTCTTTGTTGCTTTTAATTATCGTGCAATTGCAAAAGATCATTTTGACTCCCTCAGCTCCAATGGCCTTCTAGAAAACCAAGATAGCTTGTGAATACCGAGTGCTTAGTGCTCACATGATATTATGTGTTGAAATATCACGTATCGCTTAATCATGGAATTTATATGCTCTTTATATACACATGATCTTCCTCCAATTATCAGCTTAAATTTTTACAACAGTTAACAGTTGTCTCGCAATTTTCAAGATGGTATCAAAGCGAGTTTTCTGGTTAAACTTTCTAATAGTATAAAACAGCAAGTGGGACTGGAAGAGGATACATCACCCAATTAGACAATAAGGGCCCTAATGATGGGCCTTTGAAATCCAATCCGCGGCATGGCTTGCTTCTGGCGGGTGAAGGATACTGCAAGTGCCATAACTTTTGTACTGTGAAGTAACCGATTGAAAAGTTATGGCATCAAAATAAGTGTTGTACAAACGTTATGACATTTGAAATGTTATTTTCTCATATTAGATCAATGATACACTCCACAACCTTTAACACATGTTGAGAAAGTTGTCAACTTGCCAAATTGGTTTCTTACCTTCAGTTAGAGAATTAACTAGGATTAAAGCACAAATCCGGGGGTGCCCTCGTAGATATGAGGTGCAGTTGCATCGGCAATTCGAATCTTGATGTTTAGGTTGAACAACAGTAGGAGGGTTAGGACCCACCCATCGGTGGCCGCGTTGGTTTGCGCTCAGTTCCTTTCACAAGAGGTCCTGGGTTCAAACTCGCCCATCAGTGATTTAAGTGGGGGGTCGTGGCGGTGGGATGCTGCGCTAGCCCCCCTCGAGGACTAGTCGGGCATCACCGCTAGTTTGAGCCCTAGCTCGCCAGCCGCGCGGATACCTCGATTATCAAAAAAAAAAAAAAAAACAGTAGGAGGGTTAGGACCATTTTCCAATCCATTTGACCTATCAATCTGATCAAGCATCCACACTTCTACATTCTTCAATTCGTAATTAACCGCTACCTTCACACGTGCAACTAGATGTCCAATCAGCCTGATATTCCTTATACGGTTCGCTTCATGATCGCTCTTTCATTTTTCTTGTACTCGGACCAACGACTACTTCGATAATTCTAATTTCGTGAAGAAGCTAGAACAACGTTGGAAATTTCATCAAGATGAAAAAGGGCAGCCTATTTTGACGATAGTAATTGGAAAATGGCGTTTACTTGAAAGCATCATTCTTCTCCATACAAGTGGAAGTTCATGAGTGAAGGATAAGCAGTCAAGTCTTGTCATTTTCAGTGAACATTATGTCGGTTTGCTCGTTAAACAAGTAAGAGATGGAGCCCATAGGAATTTGGGATTACATGTAACCTGTTTAATCTAAAGGTTTCTAGAAGATCATAAAGGAAAGGATATGTTCATATAACTGGAGTACAAGTAATCTTCATAAGATCAAAAGGTTTCTAGAGGATCATAAAGAAAAGGGTATCTTCATAAATTGTTTTTAAAAGGAAACACAGTCCCCTTTGAAAAGATTCATGGGATCCCTAATCCCACTACCACTGCCAAGAAATTGGACCGCATTTTTCAACTTTTTTGTTTCTCAAATAGAATTATGCCTTTTGATATTCCCTTTTGGATGGGTTCGATATTGTCCAAAGGACTGATCTAATCAAGGACTGACAACTAATCAATGTTGGCATTATTGAAGTCCCACACCTAATACAGTAGCAGTACTCGTGAAAAGATGGATTAGGTGAACTTTTTGCTCGGCAGGGGTCATCACATGATCAATCTAGGACAACATAGTAGATGGGTTGATCACAAGTGACCCCTAAGATACGATTCAACTAATTAATGACACCTTTGTCTTTGTAGTTTTTACCATCAAGCTCTACAGTTCTATTGATATCCTAAGCTGTAGGGCTGGCAATTTACGACATGTCAAACTTTACACAGTACTAACAATACATGTAGTAAAAGCATGTTCCAAACAAGTCTAATTGTGTCCTTATCATATATAGTAGCATGCTGTAAATGAAATGCACTCATACAAGATAGGTGTTTCATGTGATAGTTGATTCCTTTGATCCATTAAACACATTATGACAAATTTTAATGTATAGGACCACCAAAGCTATCATTTGGTTTACTTAATCGATACATGCATCCTAGTTTCTTTTATATATCATGAATAAACCATGTCAAAATGATGATAATAGTGGTTAGGATCTTGTTTAACATTATATCCATGGTCCCAATGATTATGTGTATGTTAAGTTTTACGGTGATGAAGATGAGGACACTTGGGTAGGTGATGGAGGGAAAGCTAGTATTGAACAGAGTACTCAAGTAGGTGATGGATTTGGCTTAGGAGGAGTGGATATAACTTGCATTGAATAGAGAGCAGAGAAGAGTGAGGCAAGGCATAGAGCTGATTTTGAGAGAGTTGAGTAAATTGGGATAAGGAATAGAGCTGGTGGTGAAGACACGCGTGATGAAGAAGGGATTGGAATAGGGCATGGTTGGGAAGTTGAACATGCTAGTTATGAAGATGAGGAATCTTTGATGCGTATAAATTGCCCAAGTGATGAAGATGATGAGGAACTTGCACGAGCAAAGGAACAAGTGAGGGATTATCAGCAAAGGAGATATGCACCGCTTGGGGAAAGTAGGTATCCTTCTTATCCTCTAAATGCTAGAAATCCTATGTTTCACATATCTAAATTTGATAATGCAAAACAATTCAAAGATGCTATTGTAAAGTACTCAATTGTTGAACAGGGGAATATATAATGTTAGAGCCAAGTGTGTACAAGAAAAGTGCTCATGGAAGATATATGGAGTACAGAGTACAGAGTAAGAGCACTAGCTCGTTCCACATTAGGTCATTCTAGGAGGAACATAATTGTGGCATTGTATTTGACCCTAAAAGGTTAACTAGTATGTAGTTGGTCAAGCACTTTTTCAACACCAATAAGGCCTACTAGAAATCAAGAGTTCTCAATTCGAAGAGCTAATGAAAGAGCAACTAGAGGTTAATATGTCTGGAAATCAGTACAAAAAGGCTAGGTATAAAGTGATGGGTACATTGATGGGTAGACCCATCTACAAGGAAGAACATGCACAAATCTAGGAGTATGCAAGGCAATGTGGTCTTCAGATCCAAAGCACTAGAGTTTATGTAGAGGTTGTCGAGAGGCCACTAACTGATTCTAGGATTGAGTTTGATAGGATGTATCTCCACTTTGATGCATGTAAAGGGGTTTCTTGGCTGGCTATAGGAGAGTGATAGAGTTAGATGGATGTTTTTTAAAGGGTTTATGCAAAGGGGAGGTATTGGCTGACATTGAAAAAGATGGATATAACCAGATGCTTCCACTACCCTGGGCTATCGTGAATGGTGGAGAATAGAGACACTTGGTCTTAATTTTTGAAAAATCCAATGGCTGACCTCGGCATAACTGATGAGTGAGGTTGGGTATTCTTGAGTGGCCACAAAAGGTGATGTTATTGCAAAATATTATGTTAGAAAATAGCAATCACATATTGTTTCTTCCATATATTTATTGGTTTGAATTTTTGTAGGGAGTTGTTTCTGCATTAGTTGAGTTAATGAAATATGCCGAGCATTAAATATATGCAAGGCACATATATGCAAACTAACCCGTGAAATGATAGTTGATAAGCTACAGAAGCAATTTTGGCTTATTGCAAGGAGCACCAACTTGGCAGATTTCAAAATTCACTTAAAATCTCTATTGGCCATGACAGCCGAAGGTTATAAAGCACTCTTCCACACTGAAGCTAAGCATAGATGTAGAGCCTTCTTCAGTGAAGAATTCCAGTGTGATACTAGTGACAACAAGCTCTGTGAGGCATTCCATTGCAAAATTGTAGAAGTCATATGCAAATCAATCATCAATATATTTGAAGATATAAGGGTTATAATCATGACAAAGCTGCAAAGATAGAGCGATGAACGTGCAAAGTGGACTAGATAGTGTAGTCCTAGGATTGCCATGAAATTGGATAAGAACATGGTTCCTTATAGGTTCTGTCATTTAATTTAGAATTTAGATGATGAAATTAGACCGTGAACAACAGTGATATGTATGTTGTCCAATTGAAGAAGTAACGGTGTTCATATCAACCCAGACTAGCAAATGGAATAGCCTGTCATGTTATTATACCATTCTGCATAAGCAACACAATCCTGAAGATTACTTAAAAAGATCGGTACAAGACAAGCAAATATCATCTTTCATACCAATTAATGATGCAATATATTAGAAATAAATATAAAATAAGCAGATCATCAAGCCCCTGGCCTTTTGCCTCTAAAGAAGTTACTTGGCAGGGCAAAAAGAAATGGAAATCCAAGGCAAAATTCAAATTCTTGTGTTATGCTCTCAAATTCTAATTGCCAACAATCTTGGTCTTTCTTTGCAAAAATTCCGGAGAAATCCACGGCGAAATTCAGGCGAATCTTATGCGTGTATGGATTGAATAAAATTGGAGCGATGTTAAATAAGGGTTCTAAACCCCTACAAATGAAAAATATTGTGTCGTCGTAGTGCCAAATTTAGCTTAGAAATCAAATAAGCAGAGTAGTTACTCTGCTGGATCAAAAATTGCATCTTCACAAATGAGTAGATAAAAGTGATGCTAAAAATTAGTCATTGAAAAGTACAAAAAAAAATGTCTTTAAAGCTGTTGCTGAGATAAATCTAGGTATTTGGTAAAATCTCTAGGTCATTATTCTGCCTATTTAAACATTTGCACTGGCAACCCATTCCATGAAGCAAACCCATAAATCGAAATACCGAAGGAATTGGTCTGGCCAGACATAAAAGCCAGAGAGCTGAGGGTGCCCTAGGATCGTGAACCAAGAAGATCTCGCGCACGTCCTAAATTTTCCAAACTATTTTCAAAAGGTATAGTTACTTTACTTAAAAATATTTTCAACCTTTTAAAACTAATAGAGGACAAAAGTATGTTATCTAAGTTGGTCAAGTAATAACATGACTCCGTCAATTTCAAAACTGGACATGCATCATCAAATAAAATGCCATTTAGTCAATTGCATAGGTATACACATCACAATTAGGACGCATGCATATACTTGCTCGTCATTTGCATATTTTTAATATACAACACACGCATGGCACACGGAATCATGCTACGCAGCAAAACGATGAAGGAATTTCTGAGAGTACCTCTCCGGAAAAATCAATAAAGTCGCATCCCAACATATTACGAAAATACTTTGATAGTCGCATTAGAGAGATTAAATTCAGAAATGCGGCACAAAAAAGGTGTTGTGGGGACGCTAATCCTTCCTTACACATAACCGAACCCTCGGACCACAGTTTTATTGGTTTCCGTAAATTATCAATACCTTCGCACATATATCTAAGTATCCAATCAGCCTAATTTTTCTCTATTCGACTCGCTTCATGATTACTCTTTCACGTTCTCCCACCAAAACGGACAACTACTTTAATAATTCTAATCTCTTGAAGAAGCCGGAACCATGTTAGAAGTTTCATCGAAATGTGTAAGCGCAGCCTATATTGAGTATAGAAATTGGAAAATGGTGCTAACTTGAAAGCATCGTTCCTCTCCATATAAGTGGAATTTCATGAGTGAAGGATAAGCAGTCCTGTCATGTCATTTTCAGTGAATATTGTGCGCGTACGTGCGTGCATGTGTGGCTGTATTTGTGTGCGTGTGAGAGAGAGACAGAGAGTCGTTCAATAAATAAAAGATGAAGCACATTGGAAAAAGGAGCATATGCAATCTCTCCATGATCAAAGGGTTTCTAGAAGACCATAAAGAAAACGGTATGTTCATATATCTGGAGTATAAGTAATCTGTCTAAGATCAAAAGCTTTCTAGAAGATCATGAACAAAAGGATGTGTTTCATAAAATATTTTTCAAAGGAAACATAATCCCTTTTTTGAAAAAATTTACGATTCGGGACAGGCAAGAGATTGGACCCCATTTCTTTTTTCAATATATAATTCTCTCGAATGTAGCTTTTTGGCCTTTTTGATTATCAGCTTTCGATGGGTTTGGAGTCTGGACTGTTGAGGAAATGATATGGCAACTAGGGCAATATCGTCCAAAAGACCGACCTAATCAACGTCTCTTTCTCTGCTGTTAAGCTAATCAATGTTAACAATATTGAAGTCTTACACCTAATACAGGAGTGGTACTCGTGAAAAGATGGATTAGATGAACTTTTTGTTGGGCAGATGATCAATAAGATAGTTCGTGGGTTTGATTGCAAACGACCCCTAATCTACGATTTAACTAATTGATTTCGCCTTTTTTTTTCTTTTTAGTCTTTACTAATTAAGCCGTAGGGCTGGCGATTCAAGACCCGGCGCACTTTATACGATGTCAACAATGCACGTGTCAAAAGCATGTCCGAAATATCGTGTCTATATCATAGTAACAAAATGCGAATGAAATCCACCTGTAAAGGACGGGTGTTATGGGCGATAGTCGATGGTTCCAATAAACGCACTATGATAAATTTTAAATTAGATAGGACCACCAAAGCTATCATTTGGTTTAACTACTCGACACATGCATCCTTGTCTTTTTCATGTACCATGAATAAAGCATGTCAATACGATGTACTTTTTTACTAAAGTCATTTTTCTTTTTTATTTTATACATGGTATAATGACACAACTGGTCCATAAACTTTGATCCAATGTGCAATATGATCTTTGAACTTTTAATTTGTTTAATATGATTCTAGAATTTTAGCCTAGTATGCATTGTATTATCTTGACTACATGTTCAATTTAATCCTTAAACTATATGAAAATGTTCAATATTTTAAAATTTCAGAAACTGCATTATACATTGGACAACAATTTATGGATTATATTAAACAAATTAAAAGTTTAGGGACCACTAGACCTGTCAAACGGTGGGTCGCGTAAAAAATGGTCCGACCCAAATAGAACGATTTAACCCGTTTTAACCCATTTCCATGTAGTGAAAATCTAATGACCCATACCCGACCCAATTCATGCCCGATCTAACTCATATTACTAAAACACTTGCATATTCAACTAAATCTAAGAAAACTCATACCTAAACTGAGATGGGAGTGCAGAGTAAGCGAGCGCAAAATTAAATGAGGGCGAGAGAGATGAGTTGATTTTAAATAAGCTATAAACCCATTTATAACTCATTTACGACATATTCACGATCCATTTAACACTCATATTATGTTTATACCAATTTACAACCCATTTAATGAATATAACTAACATATTTATGACCCATTTACTGATATATGAGTTAAGAAATGGGTTTACGATCCATTTTGACATGTTTAGGGACCACATTATATATCTGACCAAAGTTTAAGCATCATTTGTGTCGTTTTCATTTATATTTTATCTTCCCCTGCATGAGGAAAATGGAAGATGCTGGGGCAGGCCTAGAAAGGGAAAGTAAGCCCACAAGCATCAAGCCTGGCCAACGGCTGTATCTCAAACCCAAGAAGGTTTTTGGGGGGACCCACAGTTCAATCTCTGCTGATCTTCACCAACAAAAACTCTCTTTTTGATAAGAATGAAGATTAGAGAGATACACACACACAAATGGGATTGAGGAATACCCGAAAGAAAAAAGAAAAATACTTATATGAAAGTCATTAATTTAATTTACTATGAGATTACAACTTATTTTGGACCAAAAATATAATAAATAATTAATTTTATGGGATCTATTCTATCGAGAATTTATGACTCACAACATAATGTTATTATCACAGTAGTTGAAAAACTGTTATATTAACAAAACCAAAGAAAAAATGTGAACAGGCGAGCCCAACAAGAAATTACACCTCAAAGCAAAAAAAAAAGTGTTATTTTTATTTTTTCTAAACATATAATCATCGCATATAATTTTTCCATAATTTTTCAAATTAAAATAATACTCTAAAAGTGCCTTTTGCTTTTGAAAAGTTTAAACGTGCGTACGGCCATAGAACTTGAAATGACAGAGATTACACATGACCACATAGCAAATGGACGTGACCGAGTAACATTGATCCCGAAAACAAGATAGCTGCCAAGTAAATCATCAACCATTAATGCAGTCAAGGAAATTCAAGGCCAAATTCAAATACTTGCGTTATGCTCTCAAATTCTAATCTCTAATGATATTGATCTTTCTTTGCAAAAATTTCGAAAATATCCAATGCGAAATTCAGACGAATCTCAGACATGTATAGATAGAATAACATTGAAGCGGCCTCACATAAGGGTTCTAAACCCTATTTAAATAGAATGTGTGTCTGTCATAATGCCAAAAATTATCTTAGAAATTAAATAAGTATAATAGTTACTCTGCTGAATCGAGAATACAACTTTCATGAATAGATAGACCGTTGTAATGACAAAATTAGTCTTTGAAAAATACAAAAGTATGTCCTACAGTTGTCTATTGATGAAATAAATCTAGAAATTTTATAAAATCTCTGGTCATTATTCTGCCTATTTAAATATTTGCACCAGCAACCCATTGCCTAAAGCCAACCCATAGGTCGAAACACCGAAGGAATTGGTCCGGCCGGACCTGAAAGCTAGAGAGGCGAGGGCACCCCCGGATCATGAACCGAGGCCTCGTGAATGTCTTGAATTTTCAAAACTCTTTCTAAAAGGTATAGTTACTTTCTCTAATTTCAACCTTTTAAAACCAATATCATATGACCAAATGGCGAAAATACCAATCTAACTTGACCAAATAATAACATGATTCCGTCAATTTCAAAACTAGGCATACATAATCAAATATAATGTCATTTAGTCGATTGGATTTGTATGCACATCACAATTAGGACTCATGCATATACTTGACGTCGTTTGCATATTTTTAAACACAAAACACACGTGACGCAGAGAGCCATGCCATGGCATAAAATGACGAAAGAACTTCTGATAATACGTTTCCAGAAAAATTCAAAAATTTGCAAGCAACATATTAGGAAATTATTTTGATAGTCGCATTCAAGGATGTAATTGAAAAATGTGGTACCGAATGGGCATTGTAGGGATGCTAATCCCTCCTTACACTAACCGAACCTGTGGACCACAATTTCGTTGCTTTTCGTGAAAGATCAGTACCTTCACACGTATATCTAGGTATCCAATCGGCCCGATTTTCTTTTATTCAACTCATTTCGTGGTTACTCTTTCATGTCCTCCTTCTAGAACCAACGACTACTTTAATAATCCTAATCTCTTGAAGAAGCTAGAACCACGTTAGAAGTTTCATCAAAATGGAAAAACGCAGCCTATTTTGACAATAGAAATTGGAAAGTGGCGTGTACTTGAAAGCACCATCCTACTCCATATGTGTGGAAGTTCACGAGTGAAGGATGAGTAGCCCAGTATTGTCATTTTCATTGAGAATACTATGTGCGTGCATGTGTGTGTACGTGTGAGAGAGAGAGGTTCAAAAACCGGAAGATGGAGCACATAGGAAAGTCCATATTTATGAGGGTTAATATTACAAAAAATATCAAATTGATGCACTTGTGACAGATTCAGCCCAAACTAATTTTTTTACCACAAAAAACTCAAATCGGTACACCTATGACAATTTTACCCTTTGCTAATTTTCATTAAATTTTACCGTCAAATTTCTGAGTTAGAATTGATGTACCAGTTTAGGGTTTTATCCTCTATTTGCCATAGGTGTACTAGTTGATGATTTTTCGTGATACTAATCTAATTTAATGGAAGGCAAATTTGTCACGAATATTTTAGTTTGTGGTTTTTTGTGGTAAAAAATTAAGTTGAGGGTAAATTTATCGCAAGTATATCAATTTAAAGTTTTTCGTGGTATTAATTCTATTTAGAAATCTGAAGTATATGTAATCTTTCCAAGATCAAAAGCTTTCTAGAAGATCGTGTTGGAAAGGATATGTTCCCAAGGGATTTGTCAAAAGGAAACATAATCCCTTTTTGAAAAGGTTTACGATACTGGACAGCCGCGAGAACGGACCCCATTTGTTTTTTATAATTTCCCAATGTAGCTTTTGCCTCTTTGATCATCACTCTTTGATGGGTTTGGACTGTTGAAGAAATGATATGGCAACCAGGGCATACATTGTCCAAAAGACTTACCTAATCGATGTGTCTTTCTTGCTGAAACCTAATCAATGTCATCATTATTGAAGCCCCCACGCCTAATCCAGTTGGAATGCTCATGAAAAAGATGGATTAGATGAGCTTTTAGTTGTGCAGGGTTCGTCACAGGATCAATCTAGGACACCACCGTACATGGGTTGATTACAACTGACCCCGAATATAATATTCGACTAAATAGTTTCACCTTTTTCTTTTTAATTTTTTACTAATTAAGCCGTCGGGCTGGCAATTTGTGACACGATCAATCCAATTGGAATGCTCGTGGAAAAGATGGATTAGATGAGCTTTTTGTTACGTAGAGTTCATCATATGATCAATCTAGGACACCACCGTACATGGGCCGATGATAAGTGACCCCTAATATAATATTCGACTAACTAATTTCGCCTTTTTTCTTTTTAGTTTTTATTAATTAAGCCGTCAGGCTGGCAATTTATGACACGATGCTAACAATGCATGCGGTCAAAGCATGTTCAAAATAAGTAACCGTGTCTATATCATAACGCGAACGAAATCCACTAATGAAAGATGGGTGTTCCGTGCGATAGTGGATGCCCTTAACCCATTAAACACATTATGACAAATTCTAAATAGATAGGACCACCAAAGCTATCATTTGGTTAACCTAGTCAACACATGCATCTAAGTTTCTTTTAGGGATAATGACACAAACAGTCTCTCAACTTTGGCTTAATGTGCAATTTGATCCATAAACTTTTAATTTGTTCAATGTAGTCCATGAACTTTAGGTTAATGTTCAATGTGGTCTCTGAACTTTTATTTTGTTCAATGTCATCCCTGAACTTTTGGTACATGTTCAATTCAGTCCCTGAACTATATGAAAATGTTCAATGTAGTCCCTGAACTTGAATTAATGGAAAGGACTGTATTGAATATTTTTATATAATTCAGGGACTGAATTAAACACGTACAAAAAATTCATGGATGATATTGAACAAATTAAAAGTTCATGGACCACATTGCATATTTGGTTAAAGTTCAAGGACTACATTAAACAAATTAAAAGTTCATTGACCAAATTGCACATTGGATTAAAGTTCAGGGACTGTTTATGTCATTTTCCCTTTCTTTTATGTACCATGAGTAAAGCATGTCCATATGGTGTACTTTTTACTGAATTCAGATTTGTTTTATTTTATTTTATATGTTTGTCTTCCAATACATGAGGAAAATAGAAGATAGTTATGGTTCTCAAAATTCTGTCGCAATATTCCATTAGATTTGAGACCGAACTAGTCGCCAACACGATATCATTCACTTTTTGGTTGTCTTTTACCCGGACTCGCATGGCTTTGTATGCATCGTGGTTGTTTAAGATAGCGTCAAATTTGTTCATCAGCGTCATAGTTCAGCCATAGGCGACACGGAATCAGATATGACATCCTAATTAGTAATTTCCCGATGTTATTAGTAAAGGAGAAATTACTTTAGTCTTGTCGGTAATCACCAGCCCGTACATCTTTAGTTCGCAAATACAGGTGTGCTTTTTTCTTTTTCTGGTAGAAAAATTACCGGTGGACGTATGAGATTCTTGTACGTTGATTAATGTCTTCCATTGAATAAGCATCTTACCTATTATCGATATCTAACAATTTCTCCACATGTCTAATTTCTTTCTTTGAAGGCTAAAGTGCGAGTCTCGTCGGAGAAGCTGACGTGAACATTCTTACGATCAAGCCTGGGCCGACTGTTCATGTTGGCAACGGCTGTATCTCAAATCCAAGAAGGTTTTTTTGGGGGCCCAAAGTTTAATTTCTGCTAATCTTCACAAACAAGGAAGGGAAAATACCACCAAAAACCCTAAACTATGTCACTTGTGACACATTTACCCTGAACTTTTTTTTGTGACACGAAAAATCTCAAACTATGCCACTTGTGATAAATTTACCCTGAACTTTGTTTTGTGACACGAAAAATCACAAACTATGCCACCTGTGACCCCACAATACTTTGACCCATGGGCATTTTCGTCTTTTTCCTTTTTCTGCTTTTTTTTCCTTTTACTCGGGCGAGGGCTGCCTTCGACCAACCCACCGCCGGCGAGGACCGCCCTCGCCGGAGAAGAAAGAAAAAAAAAAGGAAAAAAAAATAGAAAAAGGAAAAAGACGAAAATGCCCATGGGTCAAGTATTGTGGGGTAAATGTGTCACGGGTGGCATAGTTTGGGGTTTTTCGTGTCATAAAAAAAAGTTCAGGGTAAATGTGTCACAAGTGGCATAGTTTGGGATTTTTGGTGGTATTTTCGGTGGTATTTTCCCAATAAGGAACAAGCCAACAAGAAATTACACCTCAAAGCACACAAAAAAAAAGTGAGATTTGGATTGACCTTTTCCTTTTTTATTTTCACAATATAAATCTCACTTTTTTTAAAAATTCAAATAATATTTTCAAAATGCTTTTTTGCTTTTGAAAAGTTTAAACAGGAATGTCTGTGTGCAAAACCCTGAAATGATATCCAACGCGAAATTCAAGCGAATATGAGGAGTTTTTGGATAGAGTGAAATTGGAGCGGCATCGCGTAAGGGACCTAAGGGTTCTGAACCCCTATAAATAAAATATGTGTCATCGTGATGCCAAAATTATAATAGAAATTAAATAAGTATAGTAGCCACTCTGCTGGATCACGAATAGGACTTTCATGAATAAGTAGACCGTCATAATTATAAAATTATTCTTTCCAATATACAAAAAGTAAGTCTTCATAGCTGTCATTTTGATGAAATAAATCTCGGAATTTTATAAAATATCTAGTAATTATTCTGCCTGTTTAAATATTTGCACTAGCAACTACACCCGTCAAACGGGTGGGTCGGGTCAGGTTTGGGTCGGGTCGAATATGGGTCGACCCATATTCGACCCATTTAACCCGTTTTGACCCATTTTCATGCAATGCAAATATAGTGACCCATACCCGACCCGACCCGTACCTGACCCGACCCATATTACTAGAACACATTAATATTTTAGGAAAACTCATACCCATCCATTTAATTCACTTTAACCTCTTCACATGTATATGTTATTAGAATAAAAACTCCACATCAAATTAAAAAAACAAATTAAATAATAAAAACTCCATCCTTAAGATGGACAACGGATTGTGAACTAGGAAATGAAGTAGTTGATGTCAATATGGTAAGTCCAAAGAAAAATCTATCAAAAGAGAATGGGAGCACTTTAACATCCATTACAGAAGCACTCTTGCCAGAACCAAGGTTTCTTGAATTAAACTAGTGCCTCTCATCATGTGAACACGACCGATAACCAACTTCCTGCACATGGGGGAACTAGAGAAATAGAAGACTCCCATGAGTCTGTTGTGCGGCACAAACATATAGGCATAGAAGATGATCAAATCAGTGATCTTGGCGAAGCATCTACAGATTTAGCATCTGGTTGAGCTCGGAGCTACGTGGTATCAGCTTGTTTCCCCTGCTTTTTGACCTGATCATCAACGCATACTACATTCACATCCACTCAGGTTTTGAACACAACCCCCTACGAACACTCCAACCAAAAACTTAGCCAAAAACACGTCCACGAAAGCTCGATTCAGAGGCCTCGGTGCGACAAACAAATTATCATGGTGAGTGAAACTTTCGAACCTGAGATGAGAAACAAGAAGGAGGAAACCAAGAGAATGAGATAAAAGAAAGTATATACACACATCTTCTAGCCAATCAATTGCATTAAATCATGTGAGTAAACCAAGAGAATGAGATAAAAGAAAGTACCTAATGCAAATAGTCTTGAAAGTCGACAATGAGAGACTCGTCATCGAAATCTTCCTCAAGTGGAATTCCAAATAACCAATCTCTGGTGCGCAGCTCGGCCTCTACATTTTCAGGCGAAAGGGAACTACGATATTTATTTAGAATGCGTCCTCCAATGCTAAAGGCCGACTCTGAGGCAACAGTAGTGATAGGAATGCTCAATATATCACGGGCCATGAGAGATAACTCGGGATACCGATGTGAATGAGCTTTCCAATAATCAAGGACATTAAGATCCGGGTATTTTTTTCTATCAAGCCTATTCTCCTCCAAATACAAATCCAATTGTGACTTAGTAGATTGTGAGCCAAAGTGTTCACTCTCGAATGCATCATACTCATCAAGATTGTCCCCAATGTTATCAACGATGTCCTCAACTAAAATGTTACCTCGACTAGTTGAAGATGTAAAGCGATCATCTCTCAACGTCGAGGTCACATATTCATCAAAAAGCATATGGAACCTTTCTCGAATGCTCCGTACATATTCCACATGATCATCCATGTCCAACTTCGAATAGCAAAATTCTAACAAGTGTAACTTATAGCGAGGATCTAATATTGCAGCAAAAGATAAGACAACACTATAACACTTCCAATATTTTTCAAACTTCTTTAGCATTGCTATAGCCATAGATCTAATAGCTACATCCTCACTACTCTTCGGCTTTATCAAACGAAACTGGATCTGCCATACTCCATAGAAATACAAATTCGCCGTGGGATATCTAACTCCAGAGAAGAGAGTGGAAATATCATAAAAATGTTGTAGCAAGAATGCAATTTTCTTGGCTCTAACCCAATCCTCAGGTGATGGACATGTGAGAAAGTTACAATCAATTAACTTCAAATGGGAAAATGCATGTTCGAAGACCAAAGCACCTTCAAGCATTAGATACGTAGAGTTCCATCTGGTAGCCACATCTTGACATACCTTTTTACCCGTCTCCAAGCATGATTGTGATATACATTCAGCAAATTTTACTCTTCTCCCTTGTGTAGATCTCACATATTTGACAGAATCTCTAATATTTTGTAATGCTCCATCAATCACCTTTAGACCTTCTTGTACAATGAGATTCAAAATATGCGCCCCACAACGCACATGAAAAAACTGCCCATCACATAACAAAGAGGATCTCATAGAAGGCGTATTTTTCCAAATATCAACCATACTGTCATTATATGATCCATTATCTAACGTAATACTGAAAATCTTCCTTTCAATGCCCCAATCTCTCAACAAAGTAAAAAAAATTTCCAGTAGAATGGCGCCACTATATGGAGGTGGCACATAGGAGAAGCACAACACCTTTGCATGTAATTCCCAATTCTCATCAATGTAATGGGCAGTGACAGTCATATAATGATCCGTTGTGATAGAAGTCCACAGATCAGAAGTCAAACATATTCTGCTCGAAAGTGACACTAAATTTGATTTCAAATTTCTCTTCTCTTTCTCATAAACTTTTACCACATCATTTCTTGCTGTATTTCTTGATATGTGCTTCACATTGGGGTTGAGGTAACTAAGCAACTCTCTAGTAGCCTCATGCTCTACAAAAGAGTAGGTGTAATTGTGTTTGATTATCGCTCTTGCGAGCTTACCTCTAAACACAGCTTGATCAAATCGTTCCGTGGAATCATCAACATTGGCCTCTCGATTGGGACAAGTACTTAAATGACGCAACAAATTTTTTGTCCCATGGCTAGCCATGTAAGTTAGTTCGCACCACTTACACTTGGCCTTTTCCTTGCCATCCTCATCTATGAACTTTTCAAATTCAGACCATACCACAGAAGTGCATCTTTTTGATCGTTTAGAGCAAATAGAGTTATTTTCCTCATCCTCATGAACTAAGGATGCAACTCTACGTCTCTTGGATCGTTCTGTAGTTGAATATTCTTCTTGTTCCTCGTTAGATCTCGACATGTCAACTAATTGGACAAAACCTGAATACAAGAAAAAGAACATTATTCTCATCAGGTCATCACCCTCAACAAACCAAAAACAAAAGATGAGAAAAAGAATGAAGGGGAAAATGGACACCAAAACAACATCCATACGAAAGTATTTCCAAAAAGACGTAGAGTTGAGCCTAAAGGGCATCCGTTGCATAAAACCTTTATCTTTGTAAATGAAAACATGTCAATAAATAACAAAAGCAAGACAACATGCCAAAAGGTATTCACCATCATTGGCTAAGTTGTCCTCTTCGTTCTACCGACATCATTAAAAGGTTTGCCTTGCCAATTCTACTCTAATCATAGTCCGATCGCGCTTTTCTTCCAAAAGTGTGACCTCTGTAGTTTCTGAGCAATTTAAAAATTTGCAATTGTAGTTCGAAATCCACACATTATGTGTAGGAGAATGGGTCAGAAAGGAAGGACCTCTCTATTGCTATGTGACATACAAACATAAAGAATGAAGAGATTTGGAAGAAGAGCATGCATCAGAGAGTTCGTTCAGCTTCCTTTTGTGACAAAATGCACACTACTTCCACAGATCAATTTGCAACTATACGTACACAACCGAGCAGCCTCGCACAGCTAGTAAGCACATAAGAAAAATTGCTTCAAATTGAAAATCCAAGCCAGTACAACAATTCTGAGTATCCCTTGTGTCGTAATGCACTGGATAGGATGAAACATAGTATGTAGACAAGAAGATACACCAAATAAGCATAGCATCTAATCACACATGAAGTCATAGGCAGATGGGTCAATCAATTGAGCTTCCCCTGAATCTGGCTTAAGTCGCGCAACATGTGTATAGCTCATACCATGTCAACGAAAAACCCACAAGATGCAGTACTCAAGATGCAGCCATGGAACACCCTCTATTCTATCACAATCAACCCTCTCGACTATTTTAGGACACTATCATAGAACTTATGGTGGCAGGGCGACGAGCAGACACAAACACAAAAACCCCCAAGAAAAACCATGAAAATCCGAACGAATACATTACCTTCGTGAGCATGCCGAAACCCTAGCACTTGAAGTAAGTTCTTCCTCCCTGTGGTGAAGAGGAGGGAAACGGAGACGAAGCGAAGCGTGACGAGCGGTGAAGGGCGGCGAGCGACAAGCGGCAAAGCGCGGCGAGCGACGAGCGGCGACGAACGACGAGCGACGAGCGGCCAAGGCGACGAACGACGAGCGGCAAAGTGCGGCGAGTGGCGGCGAAGCGCGGCCAGGGCGACGAACGACGAGCGGCAAAGTGCGGCGAGTGGCGGCGAAGCGCGGCAAGCGGCCAAGGCGGCGAGCGACGAGCGGCGAAGGAAGCGCGGCGAGCGGCCAACAAGAAGCGTAGGTTGGGAGCGAAGCGTCGTTCGTGGATGGGTGCTTGAGCAGGTAACGTAGGTCGTGGGTTTAGAAAATATGGGTTAAAATATGGGTCAGCTGGTAACCCATATTTTAACCCGTTTTTTGGGCATTATATATTCTCTAACCCATTTGAGCCCATTTTTGAGATAAGTGAGTTACCCAAATAGATATGGGCTTCCTAAAACTGAGTTATAAAATGGGTACATGACCCATTTTGCCGACCCTACTAGCAATTTTCGTCCTTTCGACCATATGAAATTGATTTTAAAAGGTTGAAAGTACTTTTAGGGTGTGTTTGTTTCGCCGAAAACTTAATGATAAAGGAAAATGATTTTTCGGAAAGCATTTTTCAGGAAAACGGTTAGTTTTCCTTCGTTTGGTAATATGTGATCGAAATTGTTTTCTGACGTTTGGATTTTATTGAAAAATGATTTCAATCTCATGACTTTATCTCAGGCAAAAAAAAAAAATCAATTTTTTTAAATTATTTTTATTTTAAAAAATTCGAATTTTTAATTATTTTTTTCTTTTCTTTTTCTTTTTTCTTCTCTTTCCTTTTCTTTCTCCTCCTTCCTCCGCCGCAACCGGCCGGCGACACCCCGACAACGACCCTAGGCGAGCTTGAGCTCGCTGGCCTCAGGCAAGTTGCGAGCCCACCGGCCTCGACCGAGCCCGAGCTCGCCGACCTCGGTTGAGCCCTAGCTCGCTTGGATCTGCCGAGCATGGAGCCTGCCGGCCTCGGGTGAGGTCGAGGCGAGGTGGAGGCGGCGAGGTCCAGGCGAGGTGGGGGCAACGAGGTCGGGCCTCGCACAACGTCGGCGAGATCGAGCTTGCCAGATCCCAGTGAGACTCAAGCTTGCTGCGCTGAGGCTGGCGAGCTCGGCCTCGCCTGAGGCCAGTAACAAGCAGGCCCGCGCTTGTGGCCGGTCGCCGGCTGGCCGCCGCCAGGGCTGGCGACCGGCAAAGGGAGGAAGAAGGAAAAAGAAAAAAAAGAAAAAAGAAGAGAAAAATAAAATATTAACAAATTTAAGATAATCAATTTCAGAAAGTGTTTTCATCTCTTAAAGTAGGAAATTCACTTTCCTAAATTTATACATGAATGACTTCCTTGACTGGAAAGTGTTTTCGATTGACTAAATCATTTTCGGACAACCAAACGGATAAAAATCCGGAAAACACTTTCCCAGAAAATAATTTCACCAAAACAAACTCATTCTTAGAGAAAGTAATTATACCTTTTGCAAAAAGTTTTGAAAATTCAGGACATGCATGAGGCGTCAGTTCATAATTGGGGGTGCCCTCAGCTCTCTAGCTTTTAGATCCGGCCGGACCAATTGCCGCGGTATTTCTACCTATGGGTTGGCTTTATGCAATGGGTTGCTAGTAGGGCCGGCAAAATGGGTCATGTACCCATTTTATAACTCAGTTTTAGGAAGCCCATATCTATTTGGGTAACTCACTTATCTCAAAAATGGGCTCAAATGGGTTAGAGAATATATAATGCCCAAAAAATGGGTTAAAATATGGGTCACCAGCTGACCCATATTTTAACCCATATTTTCTAAACCCACGACCCACGTTACCTGCTCAAGCACCCATCCACGAACGACGCTTCGCTCCCAACCTACGCTTCTTGTTGGCCGCTCGCCGCGCTTCCTTCGCCGCTCGTCGCTCGCCGCCTTGGCCGCTTGCCGCGCTTCGCCGCCACTCGCCGCACTTTGCCGCTCGTCGTTCATCGCCTTGGCCGCTCGTCGCTCGCCGTGCTTCGCCGCTCGTCGCTAGCCGCGCTTCGCCGCTCGTCGCTCGCCGCCCTTCACCGCTCGTCACACTTCGCTTCGTCTCCGTTTCCCTCCTCTTCACCACAGGGAGGAAGAACTTACTTCAAGTGCTAGGGTTTCGGCATGCTCACGAAGGTAATGTATTCGTTCGGATTTTCATGGTTTTTCTTGGGGGTTTTTGTGTTTGTGTCTGCTCGTCGCCCTGCCACCATAAGTTCTATGATAGTGTCCTAAAATAGCTGAGAGGGTTGATTGTGATAGAATAGAGGGTGGTTCATGGCTGCATCTTGAGTCTCGCATCTTGTGGGTTTTTCGTTGACATGGTATGAGCTATACACATGTTGCGCGACTTAAGCCGATTCTGGGGAAGCTCAATTGATTGACCCATCTGCCTATGACTTCATGTGTGATTAGATGCTATGCTTATTTGGTGTATCTTCTTGTCTACATACTATGTTTCATCCTATCCAGTGCATTACGACACAAGGGATACTCAGAATTGTTGTACTGGCTTGGATTTTCAATTTGAAGCAATTTTTCTTATGTGCTTACTGGCTGTGCGAGGCTGCTCGGTTGTGTACGTATAGTTGCAAATTGATCTGTGGAAGTAGTGTGCATTTTGTCACAAAAGGAAGCTGAACGAACTCTCTGATGCATGCTCTTCTTCCAAATCTCTTCATTCTTTATGTTTGTATGTCACATAGCAATAGAGAGGTCCTTCCTTTCTGACCCATTCTCCTACACATAATGTGTGGATTTCGAACTACAATTGCAAATTTTTAAATTGCTCAGAAACTACAGAGGTCACACTTTTGGAAGAAAAGCAGCGATCAGGACTATGATTAGAGTAGAATTGGCAGTGCAAACCTTTTAACAGATGTCGGTAGAACGAAGAGGACAACTTAGCCAATGATGGTGAATACCTTTTGGCATGTTGTCTTGCTTTTGTTATTTATTGACATGTTTTCATTTACAAAGATAAAGGTTTTATGCAACAGATGCCCTTTAGGCTCAACTCTACGTCTTTTTGGAAATACTTTCGTATGGATGTTGTTTTGGTGTCCATTTTCCCCTTCATTCTTTTTCTCGTTTTTTGTTTTTGGTTTGTTGAGGGTGATGACCTGATGAGAATAATGTTCTTTTTCTTGTATTCAGGTTTTGTCCAATTAGTTGACATGTCGAGATCTAACGAGGAACAAGAAGAATATTCAACTACAGAACGATCCAAGAGACGTAGAGTTGCATCCTTAGTTCATGAGGATGAGGAAAATAACTCTATTTGCTCTAAACGATCAAAAAGATGCACTTCTGTGGTATGGTCTGAATTTGAAAAGTTCATAGATGAGGATGGCTAGGAAAAGGCCAAGTGTAAGTGGTGCGAACTAACTTACATGGCTAGCCATGGGACAAAAAATTTGTTGCGTCATTTAAGTACTTGTCCCAATCGAGAGGCCAATGTTGATGATTCCACGGAACGATTTGATCAAGCTGTGTTTAGAGGTAAGCTCGCAAGAGCGATAATCAAACACAATTACACCTACTCTTTTGTAGAGCATGAGGCTACTAGAGAGTTGCTTAGTTACCTCAACCCCAATGTGAAGCACATATCAAAAAATACAGCAAGAAATGATGTGGTAAAAGTTTATGAGAAAGAGAAGAGAAATTTGAAATCAAATTTAGTGTCACTTTCGAGCAGAATATGTTTGACTTCTGATCTGTGGACTTCTATCACAACGGATCATTATATGACTGTCACTGCCCATTACATTGATGAGAATTGGGAATTACATGCAAAGGTGTTGTGCTTCTCCTATGTGCCACCTCCATATAGTGGCGCCATTCTACTGGAAATTTTTTTTACTTTGTTGAGAGATTAGGGCATTGAAAGGAAGATTTTCAGTATTACGTTAGATAATGCATCATATAATGACAGTATGGTTGATATTTGGAAAAATACGCCTTCTATGAGATCCTCTTTGTTATGTGATGGGCAGTTTTTTCATGTGCGTTGTGGGGCGCATATTTTGAATCTCATTGTACAAGAAGGTCTAAAGGTGATTGATGGAGCATTACAAAATATTAGAGATTCTGTCAAATATGTGAGATCTACACAAGGGAGAAGAGTAAAATTTGCTGAATGTATATCACAATCATGCTTGGAGACGGGTAAAAAGGTATGTCAAGATGTGGCTACCAGATGGAACTCTACGTATCTAATGCTTGAAGGTGCTTTGGTCTTCGAACATGCATTTTCCCATTTGAAGTTAATTGATTGTAACTTTCTCACATGTCCATCACCTGAGGATTGGGTTAGAGCCAAGAAAATTGCATTCTTGCTACAACATTTTTATGATATTTCCACTCTCTTCTCTGGAGTTAGATATCCCACGGCGAATTTGTATTTCTATGGAGTATGGCAGATCCAGTTTCGTTTGATAAAGCCGAAGAGTAGTGAGGATGTAGCTATTAGATCTATGGCTATAGCAATGCTAAAGAAGTTTGAAAAATATTGGAAGTGTTATAGTGTTGTCTTATCTTTTGCTGCAATATTAGATCCTCGCTATAAGTTACACTTGTTAGAATTTTGCTATTCGAAGTTGGACATGGATGATCATGTGGAATATGTACGGAGCATTCGAGAAAGGTTCCATATGCTTTTTGATGAATATGTGACCTCTACGTCGAGAGATGATCGCTTTACATCTTCAACTAGTCGAGGTAACATTTTAGTTGAGGACATCGTTGATAACATTGGGGACAATCTTGATGAGTATGATGCATTCGAGAGTGAACACTTTGGCTCGCAATCTACTAAGTCACAATTGGATTTGTATTTGGAGGAGAATAGGCTTGATAGAAAAAAATACCCGGATCTTAATGTCCTTGATTATTGGAAAGCTCATTCACATCGGTATCCCGAGTTATCTCTCATGGCCCGTGATATATTGAGCATTCCTATCACTACTGTTGCCTCAGAGTCGGCCTTTAGCATTGGAGGACGCATTCTAAATAAATATCGTAGTTCCCTTTCGCCTGAAAATGTAGAGGCCGAGCTGTGCACCAGAGATTGGTTATTTGGAATTCCACTTGAGGAAGATTTCGATGACGAGTCTCTCATTGTCGACTTTCAAGACTATTTGCATTAGGTACTTTCTTTTATCTCATTCTCTTGGTTTACTCACATGATTTAATGCAATTGATTGGCTAGAAGATGTGTGTATATACTTTCTTTTATCTCATTCTCTTGGTTTCCTCCTTCTTGTTTCTCATCTCAGGTTCGAAAGTTTCACTCACCATGATAATTTGTTTGTCGCACCGAGGCCTCTGAATCGAGCTTTCGTGGACGTGTTTTTGGCTAAGTTTTTGGTTGGAGTGTTCGTAGGGGGTTGTGTTCAAAACCTGGGTGGATGTGAATGTAGTATGCGTTGATGATCAGGTCAAAAAGCAGGGGAAACAAGCTGATACCACGTAGCTCCGAGCTCAACCAGATGCTAAATCTGTAGATGCTTCGCCAAGATCACTGATTTGATCATCTTCTATGCCTATATGTTTGTGCCGCACAACAGACTCATGGGAGTCTTCTATTTCTCTAGTTCCCCCATGTACAGGAAGTTGGTTATCGGTCGTGTTCACATGATGAGAGGCACAAGTTTAATTCAAGAAACCTTGGTCCTGGCAGGAGTGCTTCTGTAATGGATGTTAAAGTGCTCCCATTCTCTTTTGATAGATTTTTCTTTGGACTTACCATATTGACATCAACTACTTCATTTTCTAGTTCACAATCCGTTGTCCATCTTAAGGATGGAGTTTTTATTATTTAATTTGATGTGGAGTTTTTATTCTAATAACATATACATGTGAAGAGGTTAAAGTGAATTAAATGGATGGGTATGAGTTTTCCTAAAATATTAATGTGTTCTAGTAATATGGGTCAGGTCGGGTATGGGTCACTATATTTGCATTGTATGAAAATGGGTTAAATGGGTCGAATATGGGTCGACCCATATTCGACCCGACCCAAACCTGACCCGACCCACCCGTTGACGGGTGTAAAAATACCCTATTAAAGTCGGCCAAATAATAACATGGCTCCGTCAATTTCAAACCTAAGCATACATCATCAGATAAAATGTTATTATTGAGTTAATTGCAGTTGTATGCGCATCACAATTAGTACTCGTGATTATACTCGACATCGTTTGCATATTTTTAAGACAATAAAACACAGACAACACACGGAGTCAGGCCGTTGCATAAAACGACGAAGGAACTTCCGAGAATACATTTCCAGAGAAATGAAAAAATCACACCTAGTGTTAGAAAATTACTTTGGCAATTGCAATCCACGAATTATCTAATATTGTGGCACCAACAGAGCGTTGCGGGGGGACGCCAATCCCTACCCAAACATAACCAAACCAAACCCCGGACCACCGTTTCATTTGTTTTCGCAAATGAACGGTACCTTCACGTATGCACCTAGGCGTCCGATCGGCCGATTTTTCCTTTATAAGACTCCCTTCGTGATTACTCTTTCATGTTCTCCTAATAGAACGAACTACCACTTTAATAATTCCAAAATCTTGCAGAAGCTAGAAAACTGTTGGAAGTTTCATCGAAATGGAAAAACGCAGCCTATTTTGACAGCAGAAATTGGAAAACGGCGTTTACTTAAAAGCATTACTCTTCTCCATATATGTGGAAGTTCACGAGTGTGAAGGATAAGTAGTCGGTCTTGTCATCTTCAGTGAATATTTTGGTGGCGGAAATTATCCGAATAATTCAAAATTTATTGTGAAGATATCAATTCAGTCCCAAACTTTTCGGTTTTGCCAATTTAGTCATAAACCCTTGCCTAAAATTCAAATGTAGTCCTTTCTAGTTAATTTTCGTCGGAAATCGCTAACGAGGGCAGTCGGCGAGAATTGACCGGAAGGATTATAATGCAATTTCGCACAAAACTTTAGGACTAAATTGATAAAATGGAAAAGTTAAAACTTAATTGACATCCATAAAATAAGTTTAGGATTGATTGGGTTCCTTATTTGGAATATTGGTAATCTTTCTAAGTTCAAAAGGGTCCTAGAAGATCATTAAGAAAAAGGATATGTTCATTTGAAGAAAACATAATATCACTTTTCGAAATGCTTTACGATACGATTTCATCGGTTTGCGTAAGTTACCTGTACCTTCACACGTGAACCTAGACGTCCAATCAGCTTAGTTTGCCATCCGACCCCCTTCACGATTACTCTTTCATTCTCTCCTACTAGAACGAACGACTACTTTGAT
Source organism: Syzygium oleosum (assembly GCF_021117445.2). Taxonomy (NCBI): domain Eukaryota; kingdom Viridiplantae; phylum Streptophyta; class Magnoliopsida; order Myrtales; family Myrtaceae; genus Syzygium; species Syzygium oleosum. Next base: position 623,058 of record NW_026607494.1, read on the forward strand.
AATTCTAATTTCTTGCAGAAGCTAGAACAATGTTGTAAGTTTCATCAAGACGGGAAAAAAAAAAACGCAGCCTATTTTGACAGTAGAAATCGGAAACTGGCGTTTACTTAAAAAGCATCTTTCTTCTTCATGTAAGTGGCAGTTCATGAGCGACGGAATTTTACTTATTCTAACTCTCAACGAGCGGTGGAACTTGTGAGTATATGTAAAGGTTCCAAGATCAAAAGATTTTTTCCTCAAATGTAGCTTTTGCCTTTTTGATGGGTTTGGACCGTTGAAGAAAAGATACGGCAACTAGGACGATATCGTCCAAAAGACTTACCTAATCAAATGTCTCTTTCTTGCTGAAACCTAATCAATGTCGACATTATGGAATTTCCACGCCTAATACAGTTGTAATCCTCGGATTAGATGAACTTTTTTTTCGGTTGAGGCCATGACATGATCAATCTAAGACAACATCGTACATGGGTTTGATCGCTAGTGACCCTTAAACTAGTATTTCGACTAATTAATGTCACCTTCGTCTTTTTTAGTTTATACTCACAATTTACAATACAATGCACTTTACATGATAGCTATTTACGGGAAAAAGTGTTAATTCTAAACTTATTATATTTGTGCTAATTTAGTCATAAACCTTTTAATGATGCCAATTTAATAAAAAAATCTTTTGACCCAATGTTAATTCAGTTATTCCGACTAATTTTAACCAGATATTGCTGACGTGGATACCAACCGGCTTACAAAGAATAATTAGTATTGACGCGAGCAATTTTTAATAATATTTTAATATTTTTCAAGTTTTTTATTTTTATTTTTTTTCCTTTTCATATTTTAATATTTTTTCAAATTCGCACAACTCGCAAATACCTGAAATGACATGAGATTTTTAATTTTCTCCACATTTCGAATTCCTTTAACGATGTGTTATTAGGAAAAGTTGCTACAGAGTCGGTTCAACACAATCACATGGACATTTCTACAATCGCATCTCCATAATACGAGGACTAGTTTTTGCTTGAAAAGATCAGGGATTGGCAATGGGCCTAAGGACGGACCAGGCCTAGACAGTAAAAGTAGGCCCAAGGAAGAAGCTAGCATGACAAACCAACAAAAACTTAAGCCTCAAAGCAGAAAAGTCAGTTCTGGATTGATTTTTACTAATTTTGTTATCTTTTCCATCGTATATGCTATTGACACGTAAATTCACATATAACTTTTTTCGTAATTTTTATAAGTCATTATTTTGAAAGTACTTTTTTGCTTTTGAAAAGTTTAAACTTGCATGGTTGTAGAAGTCCAAAATGACAAAGATTACACATAACCAAATAGCAATTAGGCACAACCAAGTACCAATGATCCCAAATAACAAGAACGCTACCAGGTAATCATCGACCAGTAATGCAGCCAAGTAATAGGGTTATCCACAGATATAGGTGGGCAAAATTGCAAATCCAAGGGAATGTTACTTCCTACCTACCTTATCCATTTTCAACAACCTAACAAAAGTTATCCCACCTCTGAGCATCAAAGAGGCTCAAGAACATGTTCAAAACATAGGTATCTCTATTAGAAATTAAACCCTGCCATCAAGGGAAGATCAAATCTGTTTGCAATAGACTGGGCGGGCATCATAACACATGACTTAACAGTACCTAAAGCTTTCTACACTAAAGAGGTCACAACAAATAAAGCAGGCTCATCATTCATGCTTTTATCGCTCCTAGCATGCGTGATACAGCAGAAACCTTTGAGCTTCACCTGCAGGGATCTCACAGCACCTCAAAGAAATAGGTGTTGGTATTCACCATTTGCAAGTTGACAAAGTTTGTTGTAAGTAAAAGTGTCTGGCAAAGAATATAAAAGTCGTTCAAAACAAATAATGAAACTCGCATCAAAAGTCTACAAAGAGATGCAATGCAGCATAAATGATTGATATGCTTTGGCATGGACATCAGTGACTGGTGAGCAGGTGAGCAGAATTTGCACGCACAAGTCCTCAGCCAGTTAAGTGTTCAGCTTACTAGTCACTGGGAAGCAATAAGGGTGCTCCAGAAATTTAGAGATGCCCTAAGCCTCAACTGAGCGATTTTCGTTTCAATCAATATGCAACCTAATGTTACCCAAAAACAGATTTGAACGGAACATTTTCATTCTAAATGGACACCTACCTAACTCACTAACATTCATAATGATCCCACAGCTAAACATAAATCAACCAGCAGAGTCAGACAACAAAATACCTAAATATAGATCAAGACCTACTCGAGCACCTTTTACAGAAGAGAGCAAGCACAGGGCATTGTTTCCACTCTCAGTGAGCAAAGGCTGCCAAATCCGGCATTGCTTATGCAACAGGATAGTGAAACTATAAAAAATCCTATATCTGGGTTGTTGCTTTATTTTCTTAGCAACAATCGGCTTTCTGCTAAGTGAAACTAAAGGAGGGCCACATTTCTTGCTCTTAAAACTGAAAAAAATGGAGGAGCTCAAGTGCATTCATTTTCACCTAACTATTCAAAGTTTTGGACTCGACGACATACATATACCATCCCACAACAAAGCAGAACTTGGCGTTTAGATGCTATGGAGAGCTCATTTGCAATTGTAAGCAGACAAGGCTTCATAAGGTTGGTCATGATGACAGGGACATTTTTTCTGGAGAGGAATTGGTTATGTGGATTCTTTTATCCATTTTTTACCCAAGATAACATTCAGAATTTCAGATAAAGTTGATATGAAGAAAGACCACGACTACTAGCTCTCCATAATTACTAAAATTTTAACTTCACTTCACTAGAGCATTGACCTTCCTTCTTAATGCAAAAGGGACTAATTGATCAAACAGAGACAACAAATTAGTGCAAAGGAAAAAACTAAGAAATTTTCCAGAGCTGAAAAGCATACCGAAATTATCACCAAAGTTGGTCCACTTATCAGCAGAGATGGAATTTTGACCATCAGCAATCCCAATAACCTCAACAAAAGTCGTGAGTTGAGAGGGCGGCAAGCCCTTTACAATCATCTGCTTCTCATCAGTAGATTTTCCAATTACCGCCGTGCCATCATTTCGAATAACCTGAATTACTGCCCGGACCTTCCGTCCAACATACCTACCAAGCAACTCGGCATTCACAAAAACTGCCGGATTTGACGTATCCATGGCTAGCTCTGCAACTCGAACATGGGAACCTTATTTAGATGCCTCTCAAGAGAGCTTCACCTGCTATTATATCGAGTATTGTAGAATGCACAATCAAGATGAACCTACTGATGTCCATGCCAGGGTTTAATTACGTAAAGCAGTAAAACATAAGAGGAAAGCCGTCCTGGAACCCCAAAAGTAGTCCTACTTCAAATTTCTCACTTTGGTACTGCTACAAGATCGCTCAACATACCGTCACTTCAGCTGCTCCGGCTCGCTACTTTTTTCGAGATCAAGACCAGCAATGAGAGAGAGAACAAATTTGAAATTCCAATTGCGACTAAGCCGTAATGTAACTGATGGAAGTTTATCTAATATGCGGAGCAAACAACAGTCGGCTCTCTAACAAGCTAAGAGCTTACAGCCCATAGAGAAAGATTACAGAAATAAGCATGGGGGTCAACATATATTATCACCACAAACTGATGTGCTTCTTTTAAACCAAGGACAAATTGGACCAACCCCATGAGCCCCCAGAATCGAGAATAAAGACTCGGACCCTAAGCTTCGACGACCTAGCTAAGGCAGAAACCACAGATTGCGCCAGGAGAAACCTCAATCTTACCGACCCACATCGAGCACACCGAACACGACACACGAATCCATAGGACGGCCACAAGCTAGCCAAGCGCATCTCATTTCTTCTTCCGATTTCGCATGCAGAAACCCCGAATTAAAGCCGAGAGAGAAGCCAAGAACGACAACAGGATCGAAAACCCAGTTCAAAAATCAAGCCCTTTCACATCCCCGCAGCCAGTGCGTAGCACATGGGAACCACCCACGTCAACTGAGGAGCGAAAAGAGAAGAGGGCAACGCCGATTCATGAGAGTTGAATCGAATTGGGGAAAGGGTTCGACGAATGCTTGCAGATTTGAACTACTCAGTTGAAACGTAATCACAAACGATGGTCGGCAATGGGGGTTTTTACCTGAAGATCGAGCGGCGGCGGTGTGAAGTCTTGAAGCGACTCCAGAAGGACGAAGAGCGCGACTCCTTAAATGGCGGCCAAAATAAATTCGAGAGAGAGAGAGAGAGAGAATGGAGGGAGAGTCTCGGTTTCGTTCCCGCGCAGAACACGAGAGTTATATATATATTAGAATAAATGAACTTGGTCCTAAAATTTATTGCAAAAGTACAATTAAGTCCAAAGTTTATTCGAATTTTACAATTTGTCAAATTGATACAATCAAATCCTAAAGTTAACAACGTCAATTTATCTAACGAAAAATGCTGACATGAATTTTTTAAATTAATTTATCTATACCATGTGGTATTTTTTTTTCTTCAAATCTTATTTAAATTAAATTAAAAAACTAAAAAGTACGAATACTTTATTTAAAAAAACAACAATGAAAAAAAAAGGGGGAGGCCTCGCCGGCAGGGCGCTACTGCCACCGCCCATTGCTGGAGGTTGCTGGCCCCACGACGAGGGTTGCCTAAATCTGGCTTACCTGAGGCTCGCAAGGCATGCTCAGATCTGGATGATCCCTCTCCGGCCCTTGCTAGGGCCCGGCGAGCCTCGCCAACCCCAAGCGATGCCTCTTTGGCTCTTACCTGAGGCTGGCAATGGGCAGCACCTCACCAACGAGGCCTCCCCTTTTTTTTCTTTTTCTTTTTCTTTTTCATTGTTGTTTTTTAAATAAACTTTTAGCTTTTTTAGTTTTTTAATTTAATTTAAATATTAAATAAAAAAATAGTAAAAATGCCACGTGGAAGAAAGAATTTAATTTAAAAATGCCCCATCAACATTTTCCGTTAGACAAATTGACGGTGTTAATTTTATAACTCGATTGCACTAATTTGATAAGTTTTAGGACTTGATTTCATTTTTTGAAAGTTTTAAAACTCAATTGCACTTTTATGACAAATTTTATGATTTCTAGTAAACTTATCCCTTATATATATATAGCATGCTTGTGCTGAATATGAATACAATTCTTTCTACTTGTGAATAAGATGTTGAACATGTACAATTTCAACAAATAATTTCTATATTAACAAAAGAATTAATAAAAAGGTACTAAGAGATAAGAGTAACCCGGTTTGAACCGATTCGGTTCCAAATTTGGCGAGGCAAACCTCTCCAAGCGACACTTTTTGAGGTTGCCCTGGCTTGGGCAAGGGCCGGCCTTACCAGATCTGGCAAGTGGAGCCTTTGCCAGGGCTCGCCATTGCCTGGCCGAGCCTCGCATTTGGGCAGCAATGGTGACTCTCGCCTAGGCAAGGCCAGCTCCAGACCATCGCTTGTGGTCGGTCACCGATAAAAGGAAAAAAGGAAAAAAAAAAATAGAAAAAGGGAAAAAATAGAAAATATAATAAATAAAAATATTATTAAAAATTGTCAACGTCAGCGCTGACATTGTCACATAGGCCATCTGACATTCAAGTCAATAATATCCGCCCAAAATTAACTTGGATGACTGAATTGGCACAGAGCAAAAGGTGGCACTAGTACAATTAGTTCAAAACTTTTGTTAGAGTTTTCCCAACCTATTATCGCCCTGAATAATAATACATCGACAACGGGATTTTTTTTTTTTTGTTACAAGTCATGCCATAACGAGTGACAAAATTTCGTAACATCGATGGCGAGACTAAGGGTGTGAATAACAACCATTATGTTTCAAAAATCAATTTATGGCCAGAAATAGATTTTTTTTATTTCTATTCCATGAATGAGTTTCCGAGTAAAATTACGCGTTTGATAACGACACAAAATTTATGTTCCCGAAACAAAATTCTGTTTGATAATGGCATAAAATTTCTCTCTTGGGCGACTAGCGAGTGGATGGCTAGTGGGTGGCGGACGGCAGGCAGGCGGCCAGCGGGAGGCAATGGCAAACAGCGGCGCGGCCAATGCGAAGGATGGCAGCAAGAGGCGGCCGGCATCGAGTAACGACGGGAGGCAGGTGACGGCCGACGGCGGTAGGCGGCTGGGGATGACGACTGAAGTCGGCGAACGGCAGGTGGGCGGCGGCGGCTGGAGGAGGGTGGTGGCAAGAGGTGACTGGTGGCCCACAGCAGTCGGCGGTGGGGGATGACGGCCGGAGGAGGCGAATGGCAGGTGGGCGGCAGCGTGGAGGCGATTGGTGGCCCACGGCGGTGGACGGCGGGGGACGACGGTCGGAGGTGGCGAACGGCAGGTGGGCGGTGGCGAGAGGAGGGCGGAGGCAGGAGGCGACTGGTGGCCCACGGCGGTGGGCGATGGGGGACGACGGCCGAAGGCAATGAACGGCAAGTAGGCAGCGAGGGGAGGCGGGCCGTGGCTAGAGGAGGGCAACAGCGGGAGGTGGGCAATGGTGAGAGGAGGGCGGCGGTGAGAGGCGGTGGCCAGTGGCGGGAGGCAGTCTACGGACGGTGGGAGGTGGCAAACGGCAGGTGGGCAACGATGGGCGGCGGGTGGGCGACTGACTAATAGCGAGGGCGAGCAATGAGAATAATTTTTATTTCTCATTTTTGTTCCAGAAATAGAAAAGTAGAAAATTTTTACTTTTTATTTATATTCCAAACCTATTTCTGAAATCAAAATTTGTTCCAGAAATAGAAAAATGAATTGCGTTACCAAACGGATTTCTGTTCCAAACCTGTTTCCAGGAACAGAAAAAAAAAAATGAAATGGTTATCATTCACAGTCTAAAAGTTGATTGCACAAACTCAGAAAGATATTCAACCAAAAAAAAAGACTATGAAAAATATATTTAAGATCGGGTTGCCGTGTTTGACACGTTTCAGGACTCAGCGCATGAGGTTTAAGACTATTCTTGCCCTGAATTCTTCCTCCCACAAAATTACGATTTTGCCCAACAGGAGGGAAGGAAAAATGTTGCACACTGCTTAGCATGGGTCGAAGGCTATTTAAGACTTTTCTAACACTTTTCCCGCTATTTGCTAGTTGCCAATACGAAATTATTCACTTTTTGTTGTAGTTTATCCGAACTGATATGACTTTAATATGTATCATGCTAATCTGGGATTGTATCAAAGTTTTTCACCAGCATCGCAGTACAGCTATAGAGGATGTGAAATCGAAGATGTATGCGATGTCCAATATGCCTCCTGTAACTGGGATAATGCTAATACTGCAAGTATAAAAGCTTCAATATAATAGTAAGAACATGAAATAAGATAACCACATCGATTAGTAACTTTTCAAGAGCTATGTACGTGAATCAGTAACTCGAATGAGTTTCTTTGCATACTAAAGTGTAAGTTTGCAATTCGCTAATACCCAAGATGATATGAGATTTTTAACATTGATTAATGACCTCCATTAATTAAGTATCTACCTATAGGCATCAAACAATTTTCTCCACATTTCGAATTCCTTTAACGATGTGTTATTAGGAAAAGTTGCTACAGAGTCTGGTTCAACACAATCACATGGACATTTCTACAATCGCATTTGCATAATTCGAGGAATAGTTTGCTTGAAAAGATCAGGGATTGGCAATGGGCCTAACTGTGGGCTTTAGAGGATGGGCCAGGCCTAGACAGGGAAAGTAGGCCCAAGGAAGAAGCTTGCATGACGCGCCCACACAAAATTAAGCCTCAAAGCAGAAAAGCCTGTTCTGGATTGATTTTTACTAATTTTTTTCTCTTTTACAACGTAAATATGCTATTGACACGTAAATTCACATATAACTTTTTCGTAATTTTTAAAAGTCAGATAATGTTTTGAAAGTACTTTTCTGCTTTTGAAAAGTTTAAACGGGCATTATTGTAGAAGTCCAAAATGACAGATTACCAAATAGCAATTAGGCGCAACCAAATACCAATGATCCCAAATAACAAGATAGCTACTGCGTAAATCGTCAGCTATTAATGCAGCCAATTAATAGGGTTATCCACAGATATAGGTGGGCAAAAATGCAAATCCAAGGGAATTTTACTTCTTACCTACCTTATCCATCTTCAACAACCTAACAAAAGTACTCTCACCTCTGAGCATCAAAGATAGGCTCAGGAACATGTCAACTGCATTTCTGATGAATTCAAAACATAGGTAATCTCTGATAGAAATTAAACCCTGGCATCAAGGGAAGGTAAAATATGTTTGCAATCGACTGGGCGGGCATCATACCGCATGACTTAGAACTACCTAAAGCTTTCTACAATAAAGAGATCATAACAAATACAGCAGACTCACATCATTCAAGCTTTCATCGCTCCTAGCATGTGTGATACAGCAGAAACCTTTGAGCTTCACCTGCAGGGATCTCATAGCACCTCAAAGAAAAAGGTGTTGGTATTCGCCATTTGCAAGTTGACAAAGTTTGTTGTAAGTAAAAGTGTCTGGCAAAGAATAGGAAAGTTGATAAAAAAATAATGAAACTCGCATCAAAAGTCTACAGAGACGTACAATGCAGCATAAATGATTTATATGTTTTGGCATGGACATCAGTGACTGGTGAGCAGAATTTACATGTACAAATCCTCAGCCAGTTAAGTGTTCAGCTTACTAGTCACTGGGAAGCAATAAGGGTGCTCCAGAAATTTAGAGATGCCCCAACAACTAAGTATCAACTGACCGATTTTCATTTCAATCAATATGCAACCTAATGTTACCCAAAACAGATTTGAATGGAACACTTTCATTCTAAATGGACACCTATCTAACTCGCAAACATTTGTAATGATCCCACAGCTAAACATAAATCAACCAGCAGAGTCGGACAAAGAAAAAACCTAAATATAGATCAAGACCTACTCAAACACCTTTTACAGAAGAGAATAAAGGGATCGTTTCCACTATCAATGAAAAAAGGTTGCCAAAACCGGCATTGCTAATGCAACAGGATAGTAAAACTGTAAAAAATCCTATGTTTGGGTTGTTTTTTTATTTTCTTGGCAAGGAACAATCAGCTTTCTGCTAAGTGAAACTAAATGAGGGCCACATTTCTTGTTCTTAACAACTGAAAAAGTAGAGGAGCTCAAGTGCATTCATTTTCACCTAACTATTCAAAGGTTTCGACTCAACAACATACATATCCCATTTCACAACAAAGCAGACCTTAGTGTTTACATGCTATGGAGAGCTCATTTGCAATTGTAAGGATGGTTATGCTACAAGGCTTCGAAAGGTTGGTCAATGTCATAATGACTAGGACATTTGTCTGGAGAGGAACTGGTTATATGGATTCTTTTACCCAATTTTTACCCAAGTAACCTTCGGAATTTCAGATAAAGTTGATATGAAGAGAGACCACGACTACTAGCTCTCCACTATTACTAAAATTTTAACTTCACTTCACTAAAGCATTGACCTTCCTTCTTAATGCAAAAGGGACTAATTGATCAAACAGAGACAACAAATTAGTGCAAAGAAAAAAACGAAGAAAAAAGCATACCGAAATTATCGCCAAAGTTGGTCCACTTATCAGCAGTGATGGAATTTTGACCATCAGCAATTCCAATAACCTCAACAAAAGTTGTGAGTTGAGAGGGCGGCAAGCCCTTTACGATCATCTGCTTCTCATCAGTAGATTTTCCAATTACCGCCGTGCCATCATTTCGAATAACCTGAATTACTGCCCGGACCTTCCGTCCAACATACCTACCAAGCAACTCAGCATTCACAAAAACCGCCGGATTTGACGTATCCATGACTAGCTCTGCAACTGAACACGGGAACCTCATTTAGAAGCCTCTCAAGAGAGCTTCACCTACTATTACATCTACCACTGTAGAATGCATGATTATGATGAGCCTACTGATGTGCACGCCAGGGTTTAATTACGCAAAGTAGGAAAACATAAGAAGAAAGCCGTCCCGGAACCCCAAAAGTAAGTCCTACTTCATATTTCCTCACTTTGGTACTGCTACAAGATCGCTCAACAGACCGTCACTTCAGCTGCTCCGGCTCGTAATTTTTTTCGAGATCAAAACCAGCAGTGAGAGAGAAAACAAATTTGAAATTCCAATAGCGATTAACCCGTAATATAACTGATGGAAGGTTATCTAATATGCGGAGCAAACGACAGTCGGCTCTCTAACAAGCTAAGAGCTTACAGCCCATAGAGAAGACTACATAAATAAGCATGGGGGTCGACACATTCTATCAGCACAAACTGTGATCGTTTCTTTAAAACCAACGACAAACCGGACCAACCCCATGAGCCTCCAGAATTGAGAATAAAGACTCGGACCCTAAGCTTCGACGACCTAGTTAAGGCGGAAACCACAGATTGCGCCAGGAAAAACCTCGATCTTACCGGCCCACATCGAGCACACTGAAACATGACACGCAAAGCCATAGGAGGACGGCCACAAGCTAGCCCAAGCGCGCATCTCATTTCTTCTTCCGATTTCGCATGCGGAAACCCCGAGAACCGGACGAGAAGAGCAACAGATCGAAAACCCAGTTCCAAAAATCAAGTCCTTTCCACATCCCCGCAGCAAAGTGCACAACACACGGGGAACCACCCCGCATCAATAGAGGAGCCAAAAGGAGGCGAGGGCAAAAGCCGGTTCGTAAGAGCTGAATCGAATTGGGGGAAAGGGTTCGAACTAATGCATGCAGGGTTGAGTCACTCGACGAAACCTGACGACAAACGATTGTTGGGAATCAGGGTTTTTACCTGAAGAACGAGCGGCGGCGGCGGCGGCGGCGTCAAGTGTTGAAGCGACTCCGAGACGAGGAAGAGCGCGACTCCTTCAATGGCGGTGAAATCAAATTGTAGAGAGAGAGAGAGACAGGGGTAGAGAGAGAAGGGAGGGGAGGGTGTCGATTTCATTCCCGCGCAGAACACAGGTGTGGGCCCTTCCGCCTTTTATTAGTTCCGAGCCCAGCTAAAGTCACGTGCGATGCACGGTTTCACGAATCAAAATACGCCCCCCTTAAAACTATTGATCTTATTAGGGCTTAGGCTACGTTTGGTGGTCGGGATAAAATTCGGGATAGGATAAATTTTATCCTATCCCGTGCTTGGTGTCTGCCCAAGATAAGATAAAATCGGATATAGGAGGGATATAGCCCGGATAAAATTATCTCACGAGGGAGGTGAGATAAAGGTGGATAGGATTTCTAATATTCATAATATAAAAGTTCATTTTGTCGAATAAAAAACTTGTTAAATTAATAAAATTAAAATAATATTTGAATATAAATAGTATATGAATTTTAATATAAAAAATTCAAAATAACAATAATTTCGTTTTTTATTTATTCTTATTTTTATTTATATATTCAAAATTTATTTATATCTTGTCATATAAATTTCATATATAAATCAATACTAATGTATTTATATTTTATATATTTTTTAGGTATATTAGTATAGCTTGCTATTTAATAAAAATTTATTAGAGAATGATGGAAGGGGAAAAAATAAATAAAAAACAAAATAATTAAAAAAAGAGAGGCAAAAATAATAATAAAAATAAGCAAATAAAAATGAAATAGGTAAGAGTGTCGTGAGAGAAATTTTTATAATCTCCGCTTATGCAATTATTAGATTCGTTTACATTAATATGATGTAATGAACATGGTAAGATGTGAAAATATCCGGCTTTATTTCCGTGATTCACCAAACAGTAGATAAAATACAGCAAATCCCTTGAATTTCAAATCCTATCCTATCAAATCCTATCCCGACTAGAAATCCAGACGACAATACGCAGTTTTAAGAGTAATCGGTTCCGAGTGGGCCGATTTCCCCCCATGAACTATACAGACCTATCATTTTTTAACGGGCTAATGGAATTGATGGCATGTTTTGTTTTTCTTTAAGCATGTAATTCATAATCCATTAAGAATCCTTTTAGGCTTTGTGTCAAACACGGATGCAATTCTTTTTACTTAAGAATAATGTGTCAAATGTGTACAACTTCAACAGATACTTTCTATTTTATTAAAAGAAGTTACAAAAAAGTTCATAAGAGATCAGGGTAAACCGGTTTGAACCGATTTGGTTCCAAGTTTTAGGAACCCAGGTAGAATCAACCAATTCTTGGTATAGAATTGGGAACCGAAACGATCAAGACCGATTTCTGATTTTTGGAAGCGCGAACGGGACCGACGCCTCGTGAACCGACCCGATTGCTTACCCTTGCTAAGTACATTATGAATAGGAACAGGATAATATTAATATAGAATTATTGTACGATATTGATTTCGGTGTCAAAACCTTTCAAATAACGTCACAACATTAAAAAAAAATGTTTTATTTTCGGGAAAATTTCAAATAAGGGTCCAAAATGCTCTCATTTTCTCAAATAAGGCCCTGAAACGGAGTTTGTGTCAAATAAGAGCCCAAAGTGTTTTCATTTTCTCGAATTCGTTACGGGTGTATCAATTTGTGATATTTAATGATTAAAAAATTAATTTAAGACAAATTCATAATAACTGTATCAATTTAGAGTTTTTCGTGACATCGGCCCAAATTTCGTACCGTCGATGCCGAGACTAAAAACTTCATCGCACAAATTCTGAAAAATTATATTTAAGATCGGGTTGCCGCGTTTGCCACGTTTCGGGAGTCAAAGCACACGAGGTTTAAGACTATTCTTCGTCGTGAATTCTATCTTCAGGAAAATTACGGTTTTGCCTCGCCGGCCATCGGGAGAGAAGGGAAAACCGCTGCGCACTGCTCAGCGTGGGTCGAAGGCCATTTAGGTTTTTTTTTGGCTTTTGTTCACCCTCTTCTCTCTCTCGCTCGTAGTTTCGCTGCCGCGCTTCTTCGCCATGTCGTCGGAAGCGGAGGCCCCGCCGCTGGAGCAGCCCAAGGCCAGCAAGAAGGCCGCCGCCAAGAAGGGGGAGGCCAAGCTGGAGAAGCTCCGCCGCCGCCAGGAGGCCTCGTCCGCCGTCGCGGCGGCGGCGCCGGCGCCGGAGGAGGCGGATCCCCTGGCGGACAAGTACGGGGAGGTGCCGCTGCCGGAGCTGCAGTCGAAGGAGGAGGTGCAGGAGCCGTACACGCAGGTCGGGGCGCTGGCGGGGGAGATGGAAGGGAGGACCGTGGTGGTGAGGGGGAGGGCCCAGACGATAAGGGCGGTGGGGAAGAAGATGGCCTTCGTGGTGGTGCGGGAGAAGGGATTCACGGTGCAGTGCGTGGTGACGGAGAAGGAGGGACTGGTCAGCAGGCAGATGGTGAAGTTCGTCGCCTCCCTGAACCGCGAGTCCATCGTCGACGTCCACGGCTCCCTCACCGTGCCGTCGTCCCCCATCAAGGGGGCTTCCCAGCAGGTGGAGATTCAGGTCAGCAGGATCTACTGCGTCAACAAGGCCTTGCCCACTCTCCCCATCAACCTCGAGGACGCCGCTCGCAGCGAAGCCGAAATCGAGAAGGCTCTTCAGGTATCCATCTCGCTGATGATCGTTTCATATCTGGACTTTAGTGAAGGCTAGAGTCTCCTGTTTATGTTCTTGTGTTTTGCGAAATCTGCAGGCCGGAGAGCAGCTCGTTCGTGTCAATCAGGACACGAGGTTGAATTTCAGGGTCCTCGACATACGCACGCCTGCTAATCAAGGGATCTTTCGAATCCAGAGTCAAGTTAGCAATGTGAGCTTCCCCATACCCCATTCCTGACGAAATTGAACAAATTCATTGCATTTGTTCTGTCCCCTCTTCCACAAAATTCATTGCATTTGTTTTGTCCCCTCTTCCACAAACCGTGCCTAAATCAACAACTAATCCATAGAAGGAATGAGGTGGCATTATTTAGACTTGCTTTCTTTTCAGTACGTGTAGTACATAACTGCAAGATGTTTAGATGCAAAAGGTAGAATTAGGAAATAGTTTCCTCCAGTCATTGAGGAGTAAATGTTTCAAAACATGGTGGAGGGGTGAAAGAGACACCGGAAGTCTTTTTCCTTTGTTTTTGTGTGAACGGGTTGTTTTTGTAGTCTCCAATCTCCATATGACTGATAGTCCAATTTCTTAAAATGCTGATGCGCTGGCACTTATGCGTTAAGCGGCCAATGTTCCTCCTAGTTTGCAATTTATGTTTGTTTTGAGTCTATCATCTGAATTTATATGATTCCGCATTGGGCAGATTTTTAGCCAGTTCTTGTTATCTGAAGACTTTATTGAAATCCATACGCCGAAACTGATAGCTGGATCCAGTGAAGGAGGTTCTGCTGTTTTTAAACTGGACTATAAAGGGCGCCCCGCATGCCTGGCGCAGTCACCTCAGCTTCATAAGCAAATGGCCATTTGTGGTGACTTTGGGCGTGTTTTTGAGATTGGCCCTGTTTTCAGGGCAGAAGACTCCTTCACACATAGGCATTTGTGTGAATTTACTGGCCTTGATGTTGAAATGGAGATTAAGAAGCACTATTGTGAGGTAGGATTGGATACTTTTTCAATTATCTCATGCTTTAGTTCAGTTCAATGAACTAGACTTTTATGTGCAGGTAATGGACATTGTGGACAAGTTGTTCGTTACAATGTTTGACTCGTTGAATGCAAGTTGCAAGAAAGAACTTGAAGCTATTGGAAGACAATACCCCTTTGAACCTTTGAAGGTTATAATATGGTCTTTTTTTTTTAGCAATCCTCTGAACATTATGTAATGATTACAAAAATAGTGCAACTCATGACAGTAACTTTTAATTGCTTGCAGTACTTGAGAAAGACCTTGCGGCTTAACTTTCAAGAAGGTGTTCAAATGCTCAAGGTGAGGAAAAAAATTTCGGCAGCTATATAACCGCCCATATTAAAAATAAAAAAGAACAGATAGAGTGGCAACATATCGATTCACTGGCACTTCTATATCATGGCTGTAAAAGTAGGAGCACGAGTTCTCTTACTGATTTTTTGTTTGTTGCTTCTAAATGAAACCGATTGTTTGTGGTAGCACTCCTCTTACCTGATGACTTGTTCTGTTGGAAGAGTAACCACAAGAAAGTGATATTTACAACGATATGCCATGCACGTGTACATTGGGGGCTGGGGCTGATTGTTGACTAGGTCAAGTAGATTTGGGTAGTTTAGGTATCATCAACTACTTAGAGCACGTTCCTTGATGTGTAGGTCCATAGCCACAATCATAGGCATCTCTCCAGCATCTAGGGACTCAATACCTATTTGGAGAGTCTATTTGGAGTGCAAGAGAAATATGAAGTTCTTTTACTCCAAAATTCTCAATGCAGGGCCTGAAATGCGTTGGTATTTTAATATTTTCGGAATGCAAATTGAAGGGAATTAATGGATTTTTCAGTTTTCCCGCTTTACCCATATGTGGCCTTCATAAATCCAATTTTGCCCTCTATGACTCTACTTTCTGGAAACCAGCAACCCTGCCACCTTCCTTGGTGGTTCCCTTGCAATGCTTCACTGGCTACATAGTTGATGGCATTGGGATTCAATGGCAAGGTCATCCCCCCAAGCACACTCACGCACAAAAGCTCTGGAGTAAAGTGTGCCAATCTGGACCCAGTCCCTCTCGTTGTAGGTCATATACCAGTAAGCAGCAACCTGGTCAACCAATTAGTGAATTTTACTGTAGATTGTGTAGGGAAACTCATGTCCATTCAGCAGGAAGCTCTTATCATTAACTAAATCTAAAGAAGCGCTCTCAGATTGAGATTTATCTGGTCAACAGAGGGTTGGTTACTTTTTATTTATTGTTGTTTGGAGTTTGATTTCTTGTCTTCCTGGGAATGAGTGCTTCGAGTATATGGAGTCATTTTATTGTCTAATAGCATGCATAGATCGCATCAACGTACAAATCGAATACTTAAAGTCAGTAGCATCCTGACACTAATTGCTTTTGGTCCAAAATCCTTGAGGTTGAATGTTGGTTACATTACTATATAGTTTTGTAACAGTTGCTGGTTTGTGGATGAGTGCTCTTGAAGTAGGTGCCCTATTATGTGCTAAATTTTTTCCCCTTGCTGCTCTGACATTACTATGCTTGTACAGGATGCTGGCATTGAGATTGATCCTTTTGGTGACTTGAACACCGAAGTAGAGAGAAAATTGGGACAGCTGGTTCTAGAGAAGTAATAAGTTTAATATTCTTTGATGTGCCTGAAGTTCTAAGTTAGGTTCTGATTGTTATTGCAATTACCTTTGGGTATGATTAGCTTACCAAGCTTTCTTTTATCCTTAGGTATGGCACCGAGTTCTATATACTTCACCGCTATCCTTTGGCTGTTAGGCCATTCTACACCATGCCATGCTATGATGATCCTGCCTACAGTAATTCATTTGATGTTTTTATTAGAGGTAAAGTTTTCGGCCAGTCTATACCTTCAGCAAATTTTCTTTGATTGATAGTTTGGGAGTTATGCCTTAGAGTATGTGATTATTGGCCTTACGGTTGGCTTGAAATTGTTTAAAATGCATATTCAAATTGTTCGAAAAGAAACATAGGGAGGGAATTGGTTGGATGGGAAGGCTTGAACTCTCAGGAGAACCATGTGTTGCATTGATTCTTTATATACCATGAAGTCATATATAGAGATATATCTTCCATAACTCCCAATGGTTCAGAACTTCTTCCATGGATTCTCAGGCTTCTCCTTTCTCTTTTGCATGGCCTCTATTATAAAATCGCATCTCGTGGCCCTTCCCCAGTAAATCTGATGTCTCGTCACATGATTGTGCTAGATGCCTGAGAGTTGCCCATAGGAGTCTCTTTTGACCTACAATCCTTGCATTCAACCCTTATTCAATTGCTAACTTCTGATTTGTATCATTTTGTCCCAGGCGAGGAGATTATATCAGGAGCTCAGCGTGTCCATGTTCCTGAACTTCTTACAAAGCGTGCAGAGGCAAATGGAATTGATGTGAAGACCATTGAAACGTATATCGACTCTTTCAGGTAATCCAGTTTGATCATCCTTCTCCTAAAAACAGTCGGTTTCTTTTGCCGTCATTGATGCAATGGTTGAGTCAGCTTATCACAGTTTTGATGATCCATATGCGGTACTTGGTCAGCTAGTTGATCAAGCTGCGCGTGATTATTCCTCTCCATTATGGCGAGACATTACAATGGTGATTTTGTGCAGGTATGGAGCACCTCCACACGGGGGCTTCGGAGTGGGATTGGAGCGGGTCGTTATGCTCTTCTGCGGTCTCAACAATATCAGGAAAACCTCTCTTTTCCCTCGCGATCCACTCAGAATCTCCCCGTGAGAACAGATTCAGTAATGCTATTCTGATCAGGTCATGCTCAGACGTACATACAACGGGCTCGGCTCAAGTTTTCACTATCCGGTGCGTATGAACTCCGCAGATTACAGCGCCCTGGGATTTCTAACGACCATCTTGCTAATAGGAAATAGTCTTAAAAAGCAAGTCTTGATTTGTTTATGATCAAGAGCGGGTCTGGCTATACGTTATACATGTTTCTCTTTTTCTTTTTGTCATCATCAATACAAGGCTTTAGAATGTTTGAATTTCTACTTTCTTGGTGGTTTTTTTTAATCTTCCGATACTTAGAAATCTCGACGACGAGGGACGATTCCTAGGACTTCGGCATAAATTGGTAGGATTTAAACAAATCAAGTATACGATGGAATTGTCGATGAGATTTGCATGCGATATTTGTTTAGCCAAAGATCATGTCACTGCAACTTACATCTGGCTTCTATGATTTTTCATTAGTGAATATCGTAAAAATTAGCACGTACGGATTTATGCTTACCGCTAATCGTGTTCAAAATGAAACAATACATGAACTTGGCGTGAAATTTAATTATTTTTGTAACTAGATGGGTCACGGTTAACAACTGCCACATTAGTTTATACAAGTAAGGTTGTTATATATTGTCAAAGGCAAGTGCGTGCCCTTTTTTTTTTTGAACCTCGATTACAAGTGAATCATGCTATGAATAGAAAAGAGTTAAACCTTGAGAATGTGCAATAGTAAAAAAATTTAGTGATAAAAAGGAATAAAATAATTAAGAAGAAGATTGTAAAGTGCATTAAGATATAAATAGCAATATTTGTTGAAAATTTGATCATTTCTCCATGATATCCTCACTTGTGGAAAATGTTATGGCCGCATGTTTTAAGGAACCATTTAAGCACAGGTTGAAACGATTGATAATGAAACCCTGAGGACTTAAACATTAATATCTTTCTATTGAACCAAAACCAAGGTCGACCTTCCTCGAGAAGAAAAAGGAAGAAGCCCCACCTACCGACTCTAGAACAAATTGAAGGTAAGCACTCACTTGACATAGAAACCATTGAAACCAAGGTTGAATCAATTGATGAATTACCCGTAGCTATCCCGTTTCCAGTGTTGCTAACTGCTTACATGGACAAAGGAAGAGACGCGCCAATTGCCGTAGAAAGAGAGAAACTAGTGGAATAATACTTAAATAGGTCCGTCTCCTTGGGTGGTGGCTCCGTTTTAGATATTGAACTCCGCCTTTATACTTTTGAAAAAAATAACGGTTAGCTAATGAAAAATATTGCCTTACTCAGAGGATGTGATTAATACACGACTACCCAATCCAATAGATTCATAAATTTTTTATGAATTAATGCCTGTATCTAGTGAGAGCTCGATTCCACTTTAAAATCAATTGCAATTTTTTAGTCTAATTCCACAATAGCTTTCGATAATCCCACTCTCGACTCAATTAGGGCCTATAAAAGTGGATGTCGATTTCTATATCTCATGTGGTGCTCTCTTCATTATATCAATAAATCTCAACTATTGATTGACGAAAATGAGGTTTTAATCGACAATTGAAATTTGTCGATACATCATGGAAGCATCGTGCCAAGTAAAGAATCTTCGCCCGTTATCGCCAAGTAAAACTTTAGATATGTTTGGGATATCGGCGTGTTAGGCCGTGATCCTAGAATCTCGGGATATCGGTATCATGGCAATTCAATTGGCGGGCATGCTTTCTTAGGACTCTCGCCCCCACATGGTCTAGTCTAGGACACAATAAAGCGACGTTTGCTGGAACTTTGTGTGCTTTCATTTGACTAAACAGATAAATACATATCAGCAAAACATTAAAGAACACAAAAGAGAGCTCTCAAGAAGACGTAGGATGGCGATAATGTGTCCGTGGACGTGGGGATGTACGTCCTCTGTACCCATTCGCACGTCGATACTGATCCCTAGCCTGCTCAATTTTCTATCCACGGCTGACGTTGATGCCCGAGAGCAATTCCTTCGTCTTCTAGCCCTCCACGTGATAATTAGGATTCGGTGCAGGGTCCGTGCCCTCCATACAAGTCCATACCATCAATGTAATAAGATTAGACTTGGTCAAGAAAAGATGGTGTTTGTCACATAGATAGGTTCGATTCAAGGATGGTATTTACTTGATCTAATGAAATTATCGCATCAACATACGAAATGAACTCTAGGCAGAATATCAAAGTCATTAACTAATTCTAAAACTACAACTTTATACTCTCGACTAGGTATGATTCTGGGTTTATTTAAAAAACAATCATTCCTCTTTTCGAAAATACCCCGCCCCTTTTTCTCACGCTCGTCATCGAAATTACTCTTTAACTCAAATAACCCTGTCAGACACCACGACATCAAGTCGTCGCTATCATTGCCCACCACCACCAGCAATCTCTCTCTCTCTCTCCCACAACATCGACGACAAAGTCCTACCCCATGGCATCGAAGTCATCGATCGCTTCGTGATCGTGATGTGAAGTTGTGATAGCCATGGCTTTGTTGAGCTCCCACGTGCGCGCTCACATACACAGACGCTGAGGCACACACATAGATTTAACCATGTCGTCAAAGGCAATGGTTTGAGGCAATATGGCGGTGCGTGGGAGCGGCAGACGTCAATAGCCAGGCTTAGGATAAGGTTTGAGATATAGAGATGGTGGAGGAATTAGGGTTTTCAGCGTCCATCTTTTGCAGAAGGTGCTTTGTTCATTGTAGTTGCGTATATTAGGACCGCAAATATAACATAATACTAGAAGATCTAAAAAAATAGACCATGCAAAGTGAAAAGTGCCAAGTTAATTGTTCCTCCACTTTTTACTTATACATTTTCGTGCTTGGGTGGGGAAGTTGAGCTTTGGTCGTATCCCTTCCGTCCACACTAACTGATAAGCTACTTCCCCAACCTCGCTCTGCCTTTTTCTTCGTTTACGTTCGTCCCACTTCTTCAACTATTCCCTCTCTCTCTCTCTCTCTCTCTCTCTCTCTCTCTCTCCCTCTCTCTCTCTCTACACTGCCGGCCTTCTCGAATGATTATGGAGAGAGATGCTCTGTCTCTTCGCTCCTAACACGTCGTGGACTCTTGGGCAGTTGGGGTTTTGACGATTCTTCAACCACTGAAAAACTGATTCCAAATCATGCGTCAGCAACTTTCTTGTAATCTCACAAGTTTCTTCATTGCTGCGGATATTGAGTGACCATAATGGGCGCACACCCACCGTGACCAACCGTTCACAAATTTTGTCCAGCCGGAGACATTTTTGTCGCATCTTAAATGAATAGTTTAGAAAATTAAGTACAATTTAGAAATCTGGGGAAGAGGGTGCAGCTCTAGGGTTAAATGTAGTGATAAAAAGGATAAAACATAATTGGGTTAATACCACGGAAAATCCTAAACTGGTACACTTGTGACAAATTTATCCCAACCTAATTTTTTGACTACTAAAAACCCCAAACTGGTCAGCTGTGACAAATTTACCCAAAACTAATTTTTTGACCACAAAAAATCCTAAACTGATACATTTGTGACAAATTTATCATTCGTTAAATTGGATTAATATCATGAAAAATTACACACCGGTACACTTATAAAACCCCAAACTGGTAAACCCGTGAACCGCCACGTGTCATTCAACTCAGAAATTCGACAATGAAATTAAACGAAAACTAATGGAAGGTAAAATTATCACATGTGTACCAGCTTGAGATTTTTTATTGTTAAAAAATTAATTTTGGGTAAATTTGTTACAGGTTTAATATTTTAGAGTTTTTCATGGTATTAACCCTAAAAAATATTAACAAGAAGATTGTAAAGTACATTGAGATATAAATAGCAATATCCCTTGAAGAATTTGATCATTTCTCCATGATATCCTCGCAAAGTCCAAATTTTCATTTTGACATGATAGAGTTTAAATGTTTCTCTTATTTCGATTGAAAATATCGCTCGATAAAACATGTCACGTAAGTTTAGTGCAATATTACGATCATAAACAGTGCCTTACAAGAAGGCACGACTGGTCATAAAGAAAAGTACGATATTGGAAAAGGAGACACCCAAGAAGTTAAATATTCATAGAATACTACTTACCTAAAAGAAATAGAGATGATCGAGTTCTTGCTCGAGTAGATTCATAATTTTTTGGATGAATTAATGCCCAAATTTGGCAAGAGACCTAATTTCGCTCCGAAATTAGTAGCAATTTTCAAGTCCAATACCACAATAACTCTTAGATAAACCAATTCCGACTCAATTAAGGCCTGTAAAAGTGGATATAAATCATTTATCTCACACGGTGCTTGCCTTGGTACATCAACAAATCTCAACAATTGATTGACGGAGATAAGGTTTTTATTGACAATTCTTGACAAATTATTTAGTCTAATACCAAGGGCGAGGGCCGCAACGCCTTATCTGGATTTGGGCCTTGTCGTGCCTTAGCGGCATGATGAGGGAAATAAGGAAAAATATAAAAAAATTGAAAAAAAGAAGAAAATTTGAAAAAATTTCACGTTAGAATTGGCCATGCCACGTAGGATGGTCGGTACTAACTGTACCGCCATGTCAACAATTTCCGATTAAAATTTGCCAGAAGGACTATATTGAAAAATCATCAAAAGGTTTAGGATCAAACTTGCTAAATTAAAAAGTTTAGGACTGAATTGACTGTTCTATAATAGATTTATGATTTTTTGGATAATTTTCCAGAATTTCACAATACCTACTTATTTTCAAGTGTATAGTAAATTAGAACGAATTATACTAGTGTTAGCAACCAAAGAAGGCCAACATAGATGTTGGCTATATGAAGAGATATAGTGACTTTGCGAGGCATCAACTGTATTAAGGGACTCACCCATGGGTAGCTCAGTTGGTTAGGGCGTATTTGGGATTGAGTGATTAGGTGCACTGGTCCCAGGTTCGATTCCTCAGCTGAGCACTTGTGATTTAAGTGGGGGGCCATGGTAGTGGGTTGCTGTATTAGTCTCCCCCGAGGAATAGTCGAGGTGCGCGCAAGCTGGCCCGGACACCTCGGTTATAAAAAAAAAAAAAACTGTATTAAGGGGAATATCAGCTTTGTCATCATAAGATGTGCCATTGATTATGCCAATCAAATTGTGGATAGCACAAGTTTGGTGAGCAAGAGAATTGGTGTGTACGACATCGGCGTGTTAGGCCACAATCCTAGAATCTCGAAATGTCGGTATCATGGCCATAGATATAGGAAAGGGAGATTGGCGAACGTGAAGGAGGCAATTGGCAAGCATCCTTCCTTAGGATCTCACCCCCACATCGTCTAGTCTAGGACACGATAAAGCGACGTTTGCTGGAACTTTCTGTGCTTTCATTTGATAAACATACGAATACATATCAGCAGACATGAAAGAAAACAAAAGAGAGCTCTGAAGATGTAGGATGGCGATAATGTGTCCGAGTATGTGGGGATGTACGTCCTTCGTACCCAATTGCACGTCGATGCCGATCACGTAGCCTGCTCAATTTTCTATCCACGCCTGACGTTGATGCCCGAGAGCAACTCCTTCGTCTTCTAGCCCTCGACGTGATGATTAGGATTCGGTGCAAGGTTTGTGCCCTCCATACAAGTCCACGACAACAGCGTAATAAGACTAGAATGGTCAAGAAAAGAAGTTGTCATACGATTCCTTAGATAGGTTCGATTCAACGATGGTATTTACTGGATCAAATGAAATTATCACATCAACCATACGTAATGAACCCTAGGGAAAATTTGGAAATCATCTTCTATTTCTAAATCTACAACTTTGTAGTCTCATTATAAATTTACTTAGAAGATGGTCACTTCTCTTTCCGAAAATACCCCGCCTTTTTTCTCGCCCTCATCGCCAAAATGGTTAGAATATTTAAATATTAAACTGAGTTACTGTCTAACAGTTTAAACTTTAATAACCGTTGGAAATGATTTCACAAAATCTTTTGTGTTATCGAAGCAAGAGTTCATATGTTCTAATCTAATCTCACAAACCGCACCCCACACCCCCCACCACCCAAAAAAATTTGAAAAAGCCATGCTTGCTCCATGGCATCGAAGTCATTGATCACTTCATGATCGGGATATGAAGCGGTGACAAACACGAGAGCTTTGTTGAGCTCGGGCGTGTGCACTCATATACATAGACACACACAAGAAAGGTAACCATGTCGCCAAAGGCTGTGGTTGGAGGCAATGTGGTGGTGCTTGGGAGTGTCGGAGGTTAGTAGCCAGCTTAGAATAAGTTGGGTTTAGGCTATATTTGATCGTCTAGATTTCTAGGCAGGATAAGACTGAAAATGATATGATATGAAATATAGGGATTTTGCTATATCGTATTCATTATTTGGTATAAAAGGCATATTGATGTAAATGCATCTGAAAATGTATTAACAGAGATGGTAATAATTTCTCATGATTCACTACTAAAGAAATCACAAATCGAAAAAACCCCCATCAATCAATTCATAATTATTTTACGATCTACATCTTACACGGGTTCGACAATGACAAGAAATGTAAACTAGCTACAACAACTTCGACGAGGTAGATTAGCTAGCGAATGCCAAGTCTAGTAAAATAGAGAAAAATATGATTATTCACCTTGCGATTCAAACAAAATATAGTGTTTTGCCTCTCTTGCCACTTTCGTAAAACTTCAACATGAAACATAGAGCTATGAAAAAAAGGAGTTTCGACTCTTTTGCTATTTTTGTAGACTTTTGGCTGGAACTATAGAGCTACTAAGAAAAAGGAGCTTTGCCTTTCTCTCACTGTTTTCGTGGAGCTTTGACGTGAAGAAGGAATCACAAAGGAATTGTGAAGCTTCAACATGAATCAGAGATACGAAGAAGAAGGAGACGGAGTGAATTAGAAAGATTGGTTCAAGTTTGAATTTGTTCATTTAAAATTGAGGTTCTTCTACTTCATTTTTATTTACTTATTATATAATTATTCTCCTCTCTTTTTTATTTCTTTCTTATTCCCTTCGATCATTCCTTAATAAAATTTTTATTAAAGAATAAACAATACTAATATACCAAAAACATGTAATAAATATAGATACTATATAAATATATTTACATGCATAATATATATTATAGAGTAGAAAGAAATTCAAATATATAAATAAAAATAGAAATAAAAAAACAAATTTGTCCTTCATTTTTTTGTTGTTTTGAATTTTTTTTATATTATTAGACCAAAAAAAGAATTTTATTTTTTATATCAAAATACAATATTATTTTATATTTAATTATTATTTTAATTGTTTTAATTTAAGAAGTTTGTTATTCGAGAGTTATAGCTTTTATGCCATTTAGATAAGAAATCCTATCCACATTTATCCCAACTTTTATGGGATATTTTTTTGCAAAAGAACACCAGAAGTGCCATAAGTTGTGTACGGAGGTCACTTTGGTGTCATAACTTTTTTTTGGATCATTTGATGTCAATTTTTTTGAAAAACGATCAATTTAGTGCCAACTCCGATTTGCTTGCCGGAAATCTGACGTGGCGCTGACATGGCTCGCCGAAGAGTTCCAGTCAGCATTAAAAACAAAAAACGACGCCGTTTAGTCCGCTGACGTGTAATTTTTTAGAAAAATAAAATTTAAATTATATTAAAATAATTAAAAAAACAAAAAAAGGAAAATACCACCAAAAATTCCAAACTATGACACTTGTGACAATTTATCCTGAACTTTTTTTTTTACACGAAAAACCCCAAACTATGCCATTTGTGACAAGTTTACTCTGAACTTTTTTTTGTGATACTAAAAATCCCAAATTATATTCATTGTGATACATTTACCTCACAACACTTTAACCCAAGGGTATTTTCGTCTTTTTCTGTTTTTTTTTCTTCTCCGGCGGGGGCAACCCTCGTCGGCATCGGGCGAGATTGCCCTCGCCGGATCTGGCGAGGGCGACCTTCGCCGGCGTCGAGCGAGGGCGATCCTCGCCCAACGCTGTTGAGGTCAGCCCTCGCCCGACGCCGGCGAGGGTCGCCCTCGCTCGGCCCAGGCGAGGGTCGCCCTCGCCGGGCCCAGGCGAGGGTCGCCCTCGCCGAATCTAGCGAGGGCGACCCTTGCCAGACTCAGGCGAGGGTTGCCCTCGCCGGACCCTCGCCAGATTCGGCGTGGGCGACCCTCGCTTGAGTCGGGCGAGGGTCGCCCTCGCCTGAGTCGGGCGTGGGCGACCCTCGCTCGCCTAGGCGAGGGCTTCCCTCGCCCGACACCGGCGAGGGTCGCCCGACACCGGCGAGGGTGACCCTCGCCTGAGTCGGGCAACGGAAGCCCTCGCCCGGCCGGCGGTGGTGGGGCGGCGGCAAGCCCTCGCCTGCTGCTGCTTCCCCTTTTTTTTTTTTTTCCTTATTTGAATATAATTTAAATTTAATTTTTTTTTAAAAAAAGCCACCTAATTTTCATGTGTACAAAGCAGACCATTTTTGAAAAAATATAAATGCCAGGTCACCATTTTTTTTTATATGTAAATGCCAGGTCAATTTTTGGCCGGAGTCACTAAAGTGATCTATTTTTCTCCGATTTGGCACCAAAGTGATCTAAAAAAAAGTTATGGCACCAAAGTGACCTCCATACACAACTTATGACACTTCTAGTGTTCTTTTGCCGATATTTTTATCTTCGATTTTATCTTATCTTGGGTAGGAACCAAACACGGGATAAAATAAATTTTATCTTATCTCGACTATCAAACATAGCTTTAGGGGTCGGGGTTTTCAATGTCCTTCTTTTAAGGAAGGTATTTTAGTTATTTTAATTAGGGGTAATCGGTTCCAGATCCGGTTCGGTTCCAAGGTGGAACCGGGAATCGGACCAGTCCAATGGAACTTGTCACTTAGGGTTTAGTTCACATTTTACTAATTTTTTTGAAGAAATAAAAAATAAAAAGAAGTATATGTAGTTGGTATGGTCCGGTCGGTTCGGTTTCCCCATGGAATCAGGAACAGGACCACCCGAACACTGGTTCCACTTTTAGGAACCGGGAATCGGACCAACACTCCCAGGATCTGGACCCAACCGGCTGGTTCGGTCCGGTCCGGTCCGGACGGTTTACGGTTTGGACGGTCCGTTTTGCACACCCCTAATTTTAATCGGGTAGATTAGGACTGCAAATATAACATAATACAAGTAGATCTGAAGATTAAACGATACAAAGTGAAAAGGGCAGACTTAATTCTTCCTCGCCTCTTTATTTATACTTTCCTTTCTTGGGCGACCAAGTTTCGCTTTGGTCGCATCCCTCCCGTCCACGCTACCTAATGTCTTCTTCTCCAACCTCCCTTTGTCTTCTTCTTCGTGTTCGTTCGTCCCACTTCTTCGACTGTTCTCTCTCTCTCTCTCTCTCTCTCTCTCTCTCTACAGTGCCGGCCATCTCGAATTATTATGGAGAGAGATGCTCTTTCTCTTCGTTCCTAACACGTCGTGGACTCTTGGGGGAGTTGGGGGTGCTGACAATTCTTCATCAACTGGAAACTGAGTCTAAAATGATGCATCATCAACCTTCCTGTAATTTAACAGGTTTCTTCATTGCTGTAGATATTGATTGAATAGTAGGCGCCCACCCACCGTGACCAACCCATTCATGAATTTTGTCCGGCCCGAGACATTTTTGTTGAATCTTAACTAAATAGTTTAGAAAATTAGATTACAGGGGAAGAGGGTGCAGCTCTAGGTTAAGGAATATTCTTCTGGTGAGACCCAAAGATGTGATAATCTTTTCGACCAAATCAACTTGGGCAGAAATTACAGAAGTAGGCCTGTATTATTTTGGCAAATTTGATTCCTAAACCGATATACCGTAACGGTTTCAGCGAGAATTTCGTATTTTTATGTAAATGCAAAAGAAAAGTATCGATTAAAAGCCGTAAATTAACTTATGGCATTAGGGGTGAGTATTGATCCGGGGTAGACCCTGGAATTGGACCGGACCAACTCTATATGACCCGATTGTTTTTGGTCTGGTTCATAGTTCCAAAAATTTGTAACCAGCTATTACCGGTTCGGTTCTTGAATATGAGTGCGAAACCGGATTGGAATGGAGACCCGGACTAATAAACCCTAATTTTTTCCTTTTAGTTTTACCTTGCATCATGTATTCCTGTTGTTGCCGCCTCTACCTTTGGTTTCTCTCTCTCACTCTCTACCTTGCTTCACCCACTTCTTCATAGTTCTTTGATGGGAGTTTCTGTTGTTGCTTAAACCTTCATTTTACTTGACTAGGGGATGAGTTGGACGCTTCTCAATTGCTTTATAAATCTGCTTATTTTGTATCGTGCTTCTGTCATTTGTTGCTCTACTATTTTACCGTAATTATTACTTGTATCGGTTGTAAAAAAAGGGATGATTTACTAAAGTTTGTCCTTTCATGGAAAAAAAACGAAACAATAAAAGGAATTGGCCAGACCACCTTGACAGGGTTGGTTCCAAGATTTATAGGGTATGTTTTAGGTCCCAAAAATTAGAAACCAGTCCCGACAAGTAGGTTTCAGGTTGCAAGCCACAAACCTACCCATCTTAAAACCGCTCACCCCTATGTTGTGTCGAGAACAAGTTCTAAGCCCATTTTGTCTTGACGTTCAGGGTGCATAAGCTGCTTCAACGGCATTATGGACCTCTTAACCTGGGAAACACGAAGACGAATGACAATGGATTACTTTGTGGCTAGGTGGTGAGGATGGCAGTGGATGAGGACGATGGTGAGATGGAATTGGCCGACGTTGGTACTCATGGCGATGCTGTTCACACGAAGGATGAGCAGAGCAAAACTCAGTTCGGGCGGAACCCTAATATCAATTGAAGATTTTGTGGCACATGGCACTCTGCGAGCAAGATTGTGAACCAAGTCACCACTAATAAAAATGAGATAAGTGCACCGAAAGTTTTAAAACTTATCATAAAAGTGCAATCGAGTCCTAAAATTTATCACCAAAGTTAAATCGAGTCCTAACACTTTCAAAAAGTGCAATTAACAGAATGACTTGATTGGACCAATTTGACAAATTTTGGGATTTGATTGTAATTTTTGAAAATTTTAGGACTCAATTGTACTTTCGTGATAAATTTTAGAACTTTCAATACACTTATCCCAATAAAAATCGAATTGGGATGGACTCCGAGACCACTGGTATTGCCCCTCGTGCCAATGAGAAGTCCACACCCAAAAGTTTTAACCTTAAAACAACGTGCCAACGATATACTTATGACATATGACTTGACGACAAATCGTCTATTCTTTATATCAAATAGCTATGATACATCTTAAACATGATACTCTTAACGCCGATCGGCTCTTCATTTACCCTTTACACCGATAGGACGGATTCAAATGCTCGATAGAGAATTTCGAGGCCTACCAACATTGCATCATCAAACAATAATGTGGAATAAACAAACCTCCTTGTTTTTTGATTTCTTGCCGCCCCCGTCACTATCGTCACCTATTACATTGTATGATGTCGACGGTAACAATTTTTATTCAATTGCTCTCTAATTCTATATAATAATCCGAATTAGGACAACCTAATAGAAACAAAGAAAACTGACCCCCCACCCCCAAAAGAATCAATCATACGTTCCGTACCATTTCAAATAGAAAAGGCCGAAACCAAAACTCATCTCATCATTAATTTAACCAAAATTGCCCTTATCATGCCAGACCATACCCTACAAATCCTCCCCAACCCACCATTTGTTCCCCCTCCAAGCAATACACTGAAGTCACCAATGTAGCACCGAGCTTCCCAGCTTCTAATTTCTCTCCGTCTTCATCTTTCTCATCTTCCAATACCCAAAGAATTCTCGAACATTAGAGATCAAGCACATCATGGGGAGGAAGATAGTTTCGCACATCATGGGGAAGAAGATAGTTTCTCTGAAGAAGCTGGCAAATATGGCGAAGGAGAGGGCCCGATCAGCCGACCAGGAGGTGGGCTTGCTTAGGGAGCGCTACGGCGAGGAATGCTCGCCATCCTCCCCATCATCGACGACCCCGCTGGGGTGCTTCCCAGTCTACGTCGGGGAAGGGAGGCAACGGTTCCTCGTGCCGACCGGGTTCCTGTCTCACCCGCTATTCAAGATGCTGCTCGAGAAGGCGAGCGACGAGTTTGGGTTTGAGCAGAGGAACGGCCTCACGGTCCCGTGCAGCGTGTCGGTTTTCCAGGAGGTGCTGAACGCCGTGGAGTGCTGCAATGGGAAGTTCGAGTTTGGTGAGTTGGTGGAGGAGTTTGTCTAGGTGATCTTGTTAGTATAGATTGTAGCAAAAGGGAAGATGTTTTGTTGACCTTCTGTAGCTCATCTCCTATCTCCTAAGTTTGCTCATTAAAGCGTTGTATCATAGCATTGTAACATTATAGTTTCTTGACCAAATTAGATACTCGGTCTATATTGCGCAAAGCAATGGCAATTGGCTAATGATTTGGGTGAGGTAATTATGCCTAATCTAATTAGTCTCCTCCCTGTCGATGCAATTAATACCGTCATTCATTATTTTAAGCCAACCGCCAATTCACTAAATTTATTTAAAGTAAAAGGAGAAGAAAACATACTTTGACAAGTAATTTGTTTATTATTTAGTGTTCTTAGTGTCAGTCCATTTCGATTTTGAATTGCAAATGTCGATGCACAAGGGAGGACCAGCTATGTGAATATAGAGATGAACAATGAGGATTGGGAACCGGGCAAATCATTTACTGTGAACAAAAAACTCTAAATTAGTACACCTCTGACAAATTTACTCCAAACTAATGTTTTGACCTTAAAAAATCCAAAACTGATATACCGGTGACAATTTTTAGTTTTCGTTAAATTTTACTGTCAAATTTCTGAGTTGGATGACACGTGACAGTTGACTGGTGTACCAATTTAGGGTTTTACCCTCTATTTGTTACAGGTGTACCAGTTTGTGATTTTTCGTAATATTAATCCAATAAAACGAAGAGTAAATTTGTCACAAATGTACAAGTTTGGGGTTTTAGTGGTCAAAAAATTAATTCGGGATAAATTTATCATAAATGTACTAGTTTAAGATTTTTTGTGGTATTAATTCATATATAAAAAGGTTAGGCTTTTTCGGGACGTATGAAAGGTTTTGTTATTTTTGTTTTAGGTGCAAAAAGTTGGGCTTTTTTTATTTTAAATAGGCTCATGTTTTTCCACTCATATGATGGCTTAAACACTCCCTGACACGGCTTTTTGACAATATTAACCTTTGTAGGTCTCACATTTTTTAAGCATTCTTCTTTTTAAAGTACGTGATGATCCGTTTGTTTTCTTCTCTCTTTTCTCGAGGGTCCCACTTTCCTTCTTTTCGTTTACTCACTCTATTCTCTCTCTTGCAAATATGTCCCTCTCCTCCCTCTTTCCAATTATCGCTTCAACATCACCAATGGTGTCACAGCAATTGCCGTGGCACTGTCCTGTGTTGTACTTGCTTGGCAGCAATGCTAGGGCTCATAGGCTTTGCTCACTTGATCCTGGCATGTTCCTACTGAAAACTCTTTGGCAATTCGAGCAACCCCCAAAGAGACGAAGAAAACCGAGGCAAAGCAAAGGGGAATGATGGAAAAGGGCACAACAAGGCTGTGAAGGTGTATGAAGAGAAGATAATGGTGATAATGATTGGCGACGAGAAACTTTCCTTGCCACACCTGTGTAGCAGAGACCCTTCTTTTGGCGATTCTCAAGGCAACAGTGACGACCATGGTCAGAGCTTCGATTGGAGGGATGAGAAGGGAGACACTTTCGACAAAACTAAGGAGGTTAATAACATTAACAATGATGATGACGATGACGATGATGATGTTGGCAATCATGTTGTTCATGGTCATAATTAAGAGGTGAAGATGCAAGCGCTCCGACCTTTGGCAAGTGGGGACGACAAGCTCCGGTCGGAAGCCTCTCTATCCGAGGAACTCTTTGGCTACTCTTCTCATCGACAACCAGCCAAAACTGAAGCCAAAACTTGAGAGGATTGGAATCGAGATCTCCCTAATCCTCTTTAAGTTGGATAGGGAGAATTGCCCCTTTCCACCGTTGTCCCACATCACCGTGACTCCTCCGACAAAGGTGGAGCAGCTGGACACATTGCTCGCAGAGGAGTTGATCGCAATGAGAAAGAAGATGGAGAGGTTGAGGGTGGAGAGGGAGAGGACAGAGGCAATAAGGAGAGGGACACGTTCCTGGTGACAAAGATGAAGGAGGTTGAGGAGAGTGGCAAGGTCCAGAAGCTGCTGGTGATCGAGATTGATCGGTATACCGATTGAAGCACTTAAGCTTGCAATAAGCGCACTTAGAACAGATGATGTGGATGAAGATTTTGAGCTTGATTTTGTGGAGTTTAATTCTAGGGTTTTTGTGTTCTTTTTTAGTTGAATGAGAACGAAAGCGTTTGTTGATTCAATTGCTGAGAGAGGTCTTGGATTATTCAGGTACCACCATGGCTTGAACCCTGATCAGGATTAAGAGGAAACAAAGAGAGTAAATAAAGAACGAGGAGGAAAATGGGACTCACGAGAAAAGAGAGAAGAAAACAAACGAAACACCGCATTCCAAACAAAAAAGGGAAATACTTTCTACAGTGACAACTAGAAGATGCTTAAAAAGGTAGGACTCACTGAGGCTAATATTGTCAAAACACTAAGATATATAGTGTTTTAGCCACGGTGAAAGTGGAAAAAATGCGACTCAAAGAAAATGCTACTATTCCCGAAAAGATACCACCATGCATTGTTTTGGAAAGTGAGGCATAACTTTTCTAGCAGCAAAAGAAAAAAAGTGTACCAGAAGTTCAAATCTCATCATGTAAGGAATAAAATCGGGCCATAAACATTTTGATTAATTCAATCGAGTCCTAACTCTTTGTCAATAACTGTAGTAAGTTTTTTCGATGAACAATTTATAAAGTTGCCCATGCGACACTCAAATTTGCATATGACATCCTTAAGTTGCTTTTTTCATTTATAAATTCAGTGCTTTGATTTGAATTTTTAGATAATGCTTAGGACTTAATTGCTAAAATCGAAAGGCTTGGTTGCACATTTGAGTGAAGGTTTAGGACGGAGTTGCACCAATTGAAAGGTTCACTTCCTTTTGGGTGAGGACACGAAGGTTCTATTATTCATAGATGATCGCCAACTCCTTTTATATCAAACGAAAAGAGTGAAGCTCGCCCGACCAAACGAGGCTAGCACACCTGTCGAACAGTCAAGTTCATGATTAGGCCTATTTATAATACATCTCTAGTTTCAGATAAAATCATATGTTCGTGTCGTCCCTTACCCAAGAAGCTAAGGACCTGTTTAGTAACGTTTTTATTTCTCTATTTTTTGTTTTTTTATTCTCCGAAACAGAAAAAGAACAGAAATCCGTTTAGTAACATCAGTTAATTTTTTTGTTCCCCGGAACAGAAAAGTTGTATAGGAATAGATTTGTAACAGAAATAATAAATAAAAAATTCTACTTTTCTATTTTTGGGATAAAAAAAGAAACAATAGAGAAACAAGATCAGCTCTCCCTCTTTCACAAGATATTCTCATACTAAACCCAAAATCCAAAAACCCTAAACCTTAACCCTCAAACCCTAAACCTCAAAATCCTAAACCTCAACCGTAAACCCTAAAACATTAAACCTCAATACCCAAACCCTAAAACCCATAGTACTAAAATG
This sequence comes from Syzygium oleosum, assembly GCF_021117445.2. Classification (NCBI taxonomy): domain Eukaryota; kingdom Viridiplantae; phylum Streptophyta; class Magnoliopsida; order Myrtales; family Myrtaceae; genus Syzygium; species Syzygium oleosum. The sequence continues at coordinate 656,068 of NW_026607494.1, forward strand.
AAAAACCCGAAACCTTAAACTATAAAACCCGAAACCTCAAAACCCAAACCCTAAACCTTCTAAACACCAAATCCTAAACCCAAAAACCCAAACCCTAAAATCCCGAACCCAAAACCTGAAACACTAAACCCCAAAACTCCAAACCCTAAATCCTAAAATCGTAATTCCAAACCATAAATCCTAAAACGTTAAACCGTAAAACCCTGAACCCTAAACCCCAAGCCCTAAATTGTAAACCCTATACCCTAAATCCCAAACCCCAATACCCAAAATCCAAATCCCTAAAACCATAAACCCAAAACCCGAAACGCTAAACCTAGAACCCCAAAACTCGAAACTCTAAAACCTAAACCCCAATCCCTAAATCATAAAATCCAAAACCCTAAACCTCAAAACCGAAATCCTAAAACTTTAACACCAAACCTCAAATCCTAAAATCTTACACCCTAAACTGCAATTTCCTCAACGACAACTCGATATTTGATTTATCTATAAGGAGTAATTTTCTTTATGATTGTATTGAGGTCATCCAATTCTATATCATAATGTATTATTATTCTATTTCTAGTCCAATTTTATTCAAACATGAATTATTAAGTCTCCTAAACTGCAATTTCCTCAACCACCACCGGTATTTGCTTTGTTTATAAAGAGTAATTTTCTTTATGATTATGTTAAGGTCATCCAATTCTATATCATAATATATGTTTATTCTATATCTAGTCCAGTTTTATCCAAATATGAATCGTTAAGTCTCCAATGAAAATTTTATAATTAAATGAAAAAATTGAGAGTAGAAATTTTTAGTGTCCTACCAGATGCATTTTTGTTCTTTTTCTACTCCGGCAATAGAAATTTTGTACAGTTACTAAATGCATTTTTTTCTCAGAAACTCGTCTAGGGAATAGAAATAGAAAAAACTATTTCTGAACATAAATTGTTTCTAGCAACAGAAACGTTATTAAACAGACCCTAATGTTTCGCACTCTATAGTGCAAAATTAATCATGATAAATTTTGATAGCTCGTTATGTATTTTTTTTTTAAATTGAGTTCCATAATTAATTTTATCGTCGATATTTCGACTAATTCCAAGAGTAAAATAATTAATAATTGTAAATTACGGTTGAAACAATTAATAAATATGAACTACAATTAGCAAAAGCAATTTTGTTATCCAAATTTAAATAAACTGTTTTGTTACTTTTTGTGATTGATTATGAATATCATTTACTAATGCATGCACAATTAGATGCTGAATTATAGCTCAATTATATTATGATGGATCATGTCTATAATAAATAGTTTTTATTATCAATGTCTAAAGTAAAAGAAAATGAACAATTGTGCAAGGAGATTGATGGAGTAGGAAGATATAAGAGATTCGTTAAGGGGTGTTTGGTTTAGCTTTGGGAAGGGGCTTTTGGCCTCGAAAGCCTCTTGGAGAAATGCTTAACCGTCCCAATGGGCTTTCAGCATTCGCCAAATGCTTATCAACTTTTTTGCCCCCAAACTACCCTCACTTTATTCTGGGTTATTTCAGTTTTGCCCCACTTATTACTGTTCATCTTTTGCGCGAGGGTGGTCAACACCAGATCGGGCCGGCGAGGTCGCACGACCTAGGCAACGGTCGCCTGAGGTCGCGTGACCCAGGCGCCAGTGCCTGAGTCGAGCGACTCAGGCAATGGCCATCTAGCTAGCGCAACTCTAGGCGATTCGCGTGACCCTCGCCGAGAGTCGCCCGGCCTCAGGCGATGGCTACTGGCGCCAGATCTAGCTCGCCGGCAATCGTAGGCCTTTGCCGGCTCCGGCAAAGGGCAGGGTAAGTTTTTTTTTTTAATAAAAAAGAAAATTTCCAAAGCCCTTTGCAAAAAAAAAATTGCCAAACACTACTTGGCCCAAAGTAGCTTCACAAATGATTTTTTACCGAACGCCATTTGCATTTCCATAAGGGGCTTTAACCTGAAGGTATTTGCATTTCCCCAAGTCTTATTTGTAAAGTTGAACCAAACGGGTCCTAAATATGTCCTTCTCGATCTTTCTGTTATTTATTACGGAGGTAATTTTGAAAAGTAAAAAGTGGGACAAAAACACTCTTTTTGCTTAAATACCTGTATGGATAGACGGGACCAAATGGTCGAAATGACAGAATTATGTTCCGGTCGAAAAATGTAAGGACCAACTTAATAATTAAAGTTCGAGGTCGAAATTTAACATCGACCAGAAGCATAGAGAACATTGCGGCATTGTCCCAAGTTATAACTATTAAATGGGCAATGAATAATAACTAACCAATACAAATAAAAAATGATTATACCAGTTATGGATACTGGATAAAAATAATAATTTATCGCATTGTTTACGTTCTATAGTTGTGAATGTTAATGCTCATTTATCTGAAAATAATTGCAGCAAGGTATTATTAATATAATATGATAACATCCTCCAAATATAAAATAATCAACAAACTTTCTTACTGTCGTTTGAAATTTTATTATGATCAACAACTTTTTTAATAGCGATCATGATAAAACAACTAGATCTATAGTACTATAATTAAACTAGTATTACAAGACTTAACTGGGTGGAAAGAATGCAATAAACGTTATGTCAAATTCATCGGAATTATTATTCCTCGTCAATTTCCAGATCATTATTGGTTTACTCGCGAACAAAAAGAAAATCCATTTCATTCCATTCGTTTGATTCACCTAATAAAAAAGCACGTAAAATTCTCCATTTCGTGCTGTTCTATGCTTTCTTCATCTCACTCCGTCGTACCAAACATATAAATAGTCCATTCTAACCTCAAAAATAATTGCAAACCTGCGAAAAACGGAAAAAAAGGACAAAAAAAAACATCCTCAAAAGAAGGCAACAAATAGGTAGCCGCACTCGAAAACAACGAAGGGCACGTATGCACAAAATGCACATGATCATCGAACCGCGACGCGCACCGTCCGATCGATTCGTACGGGGCCGTTGGATGGAAACCCCCCAAGCCGAGAGAGCGCCTTTCGAAATTCAAAATCCGGCCCCGTCCCGCTCCTCCCCTCGCATTTCACACCCCCTCTCTCTCTCTCTCTCCCTCCCTCTGAGTTTCGTGCATCTGCGCGCGCCTGCCTGTGCCTGCCTGCCTGCGTGCCTTTTAGAGAGAGAAAGCGAGCGTAGAGTAGAGAGAGAGTCTCTCTGTGCGTGCAGATCCAGAGGTTGAAGACGACGACGACGATCGAAGCGAAGCGAAGCAATCATAGGTTCCTTCGATTCGCCCTCCCGTGTCCGCTTCAAGATGTCCGGCCGCCACGAGAAGGAGAAGGGCGTCAACGTCCAGGTCCTCCTCCGCTGCAGGTACCGCTTTGATTCCCAGGATCCGGGATTTTTTTGGGTCGGGGGCGCTCCGTTTTTGGATCCGATTTTGCTTCGTTTCGATCGTTTGGTGCTGAGCCCCCCGTTTTTTTTTTTTTTTTTTTTTTTTTTTTTTTTTTGGTGTTCCTTTGCGTTGCTCTGTGCTTGTTTGTTTTTAGGCCGTTCAGTGAGGACGAGTTGCGGAACAACGCGCCTCAGGTGGTGACCTGCAACGACTACCAGAGGGAAGTCGCCGTCTCGCAGAACATCGCCGGGAAGCACATCGACCGGGTTTTCACCTTCGATAAGGTTCGTTCTTGATCTAGCTAATTCCATTCCCGGTTTCCTTTAATTAGCTATGTCGTTGTTACGTTTGGGTGGCGGTCGGGTCGGGTCGGGTCCGGTCTGAGAGGCGGTCTCATGGATGTACTGTTAGTGCCAAAATTATTAAGCTTTTGCTACTGGACTCATGCACTCTGTGGCCTACATACAGTATTATTGGATTCTTATGTGTAGACTCCCTCTTCTGAGGCTTGACAAGGTGTTTCTCTCGCAGCGATTGGTGTTCAATTTTGCACATGTTTGTAATTTCTTGACTTGACTGATTGTCCGATCTAATTACATGTTGAAAAGATAATAGTACCTGGCACGGGTAGGTCTTCTTCAGGAGTGAATGATTATCAATTTTTTAAACGAGTCCTAACTATTAGCTATGTCCACTTCTAGGTTGTACATAAACGTGTAGAAGAAGCGGCATTATCCCTTGTTCAGAAATGGGGTGTTAAAAAACAAGCAAATATGAGTTTGCTCTCTGTCAACTGATTGCTGTGAAGATCACATTTAACAGACAATACATTAGATTTCGCTTCGTATGAATTGTAGTCCTAATGAAATGCTGCTTGAGTTTCATGTTTTTCTGCATAATCTGAAAACACAGCTTTTAGTTCATCTTTGTCTCGATCACTTAATAATTTTCAGTTCAAGTATCTTTTCATTCCCCACTTCCGTGAAACAGATATATTGGTAGGTGGTGTCTTTAATTTGATGGTTACATGCTTCGTCTTGCTTCTTGCATGCAGGTTTTTGGTCCATCTGCACAGCAGAAAGATCTTTATGAGCAAGCAGTAGTTCCAATTGTAAATGAAGTTCTTGAAGGCTTCAACTGTACCATTTTTGCATATGGCCAAACAGGTACTGGAAAAACATACACAATGGAAGGTGAATGCAAGAGATCGAAGGTATTACGCCTTTTTGTTTCCCATTACCATCTTAATTATGAATTTTCTGCTTTCTGCAAGAATTGAAATTATAATCTGTATCTATGGTGAAACGTGGCAGAGTGGACCCAATGGAGAATTACCTCCTGAAGCAGGAGTCATACCTAGAGCAGTGAAGCAAATTTTTGATACTCTGGAGAGCCAAAATGCTGAATACAGTGTGAAGGTTACATTTATAGAGTTGTACAATGAAGAAATTACTGATCTTCTAGCACCCGAGGAAATTTCCAGAGTTGCCATGGAAGATAAGCAGAAAAAGCAGCTGCCCTTGATGGAGGATGGAAAAGGGGGTGTTCTTGTTAGAGGTATAGAGGAGGAAATTGTGACAAGTGCTACCGAGATCTTTACTTTACTTGAAAGGGGGTCCTCAAAGCGTCGTACTGCTGAAACACTGTTAAATAAACAATCAAGGTAAAAATAAAATGCTTTTCTTTCACTACGTTTTGTCATGGGTTGGTTCTATTTTACAATAAGACGTCGATTTTGGTTTTGATGTAGTCGGTCACACTCTTTGTTTTCCATCACAATACACATCAAAGAAGCAACACCAGAAGGAGAAGAGCTTATTAAATGCGGCAAACTGAACTTGGTTGATCTGGCTGGATCCGAAAACATATCCCGTTCCGGTGCTAGGGAGGTAATGACCATACAATCTGCACACGATTTGATTGATGTGCAATATTTGTTGTGTGACTCATCTGTTAAATATTGTGTATCATTCATTTGACAGGGTCGTGCGAGAGAAGCTGGAGAAATTAACAAAAGTTTGCTTACGTTGGGAAGAGTCATTAATGCTCTTGTTGAGCATCTTGGTCATATTCCTTACAGGTATAAAGTGATTTTGAAATAATATAAACTCTGACGTGCTACACTTGTTCCTGTCAAATGTGGCTGATTGAGATGTCCTTTTCTCAGGGATAGCAAACTCACTAGGTTACTTCGGGATTCTCTCGGAGGAAGAACTAAGACCTGTATTATTGCGACAGTTTCACCTGCAGTCCACTGTCTGGAGGAGACCTTGAGTACCCTAGATTATGCGCACAGGGCAAAGAACATTAAAAATAAGCCTGAGGTCTGTTTACTGTCACCTGTATTTCATGTTTAGAAAATTTTTTCCTTTGGTCAATTTTTTTGTTCTTTTCGTAGTCTACCTTTTAAGTGCTTGGAGCATTTCGATTCATGTTGACCCTTTTCCCCTTATTTGCTATGGTTGGGTCAGCTCCTGGATGAGTTAACATAACTGCACCTAGATTTTCTTCTCCGCTTCAGTCATTTATTTCTATTAGATGAAGTTGACAATTTTAGCTGTTTTTGGTTCTGGTTTGTCTCCCTTAGTCTAAGACATGATATTCTAGCCTGCAATATTCTTTTTGTTGAAGCAAGTATGAGCTCCTATCGCACTGGTGTTCTTGATTTGTGGAATAAGGAGCCCCTCATGTGGTTGCGAGGAGGTTGAACATTGTGAAGATGGTTCGCATGTGAATAGGCACAATTAGCTTGCACTTGAAGAATATTTAATTTGAATAGTATGTAGCGTGGCATTCTTAAACTTTACAAAGAATACTATTGAAATAACCATAAGAATAATTCATTCTTTTCAACAACCCTACTTTCAAAAGGCAATTATACATATTGTGATGCTTGATTCAAAGTCAATCTTCATTCTATTTATAACTTGCTACTCATGCTTGCTCTGGGGGATGACCACTTGTGCTCTGCGTAGGTAAACCAAAAGATGATGAAATCCACTCTTATTAAGGATCTCTACGGTGAAATCGATCGTCTTAAGGCTGGTGAGAATCTAATCCACATCCATTCTTGCTGGCATTTGTCTTGGGGTGCAAGTTGTTGATTACAGCAATAGCATATAGTGGGTTGAGTTAGTGTTGTTGATCAGATGCTTCTATTTTGTAGAGGTATATGCTGCACGAGAGAAAAATGGTGTTTATATTCCTAAGGAGAGGTATTATCAGGAGGAGAGTGAAAGAAAGGTATTTTTTTCTTCCTAATCTTGACTTTTTCATGCTTGGATTTCAGAAGACCTTCTTTGTTTTAGGATATAATATCCTGTGATGCAATGCATGCTAAATGTCTATCCCCTTTTCTATGGAATCTTCATTTCAAGACCAGCTGTGCTTGGTTTGGACTTTTGAAGATGTTTTTATCCTGCTTCTCATAGTTGTCAATCCTGGGTCTAACACATCTTAAATGGAAAATTCTTCTCACTCCTTTGATGACGTCTGTTTCAGGCTATGGCTGAACAGATCGAACAAATGGGGGTTAATATGGAGACCCATCAAAAGGTTAGTTTATAACGTATTTTCTTGAAAAAAGTTTGGTTTGGCATCTTGTGCGATGTTATCCTCATTCACCATCTGTTGTGACAGCAATTTGAGGAATTGCAAGAGAAATATGAATGTCAAGTTCAACAATGTTCTGACTTGAGTAGCAAGCTCGATGCAACTGAGGTTAGTGATGTTTCATTGTTATGGATACTGTTCAATCCTTGTGCTTTTTTTCTTATTCAGCTGGTCAAATATTGCAGAAAGATCTGGAGCATACGAGTAAAGTGTTGGCTAACACCAAAGAGGAACTTAAGAAGTGCAACTATTCTATAAAGGAGAGGGATTTCATAATATCAGAACAGAGAAAAGCAGGTATCTTATGAGGCTTCTATTCTCGAGTGGGTCTTGTATTCAAAGAGCTCTTTTCTTACCGATTTGTTGATTTTACAGAAAATGCTTTGGCTCATCAAGCTTGTGTTTTGAGAGCTGATTTGGAGAAATCTCTACAAGATAATGCTCTATTATTTTCTAAAATTGGTAAGCACTCTTTTACTGGAATAGAGTCGTTTGAATTTGTAAGGCTGTGTACGTGTTGCATTAACCTGATGCTTCTGGATGTGTACCTTGTAGATAGGGAAGATAAACTCAATGCTGATAACAAATCTGTTGTAAACAACTTCTTGACTGAATTGGCGAGGCAAGTTGCTTCACTTCGCATTGTGGTGGATGGATCACTTTCTCAGCAAAATGAGCACCTTGATCGTGTGGAAAAATTCTGCCAGTCATTTCAACAAGCACACGAAAGGGTAGGAAATTTTTTTTTATTGCTTCATCTGTTCCACAGTCAAGTCTCCCTAAAAATGTTGTTTCTATATATGGGGCGAGACTAGTAATGAATCTCAGCTTCTTTTTGTTAAAAGTATTTTGTTTCTTACAAAAATTCTTTTTATAGGCGGTTTTGAATATGAAGAAGAAAGTTACAGCTTCGAGGGCTATGTACATCTCTCATATTGAGGCGCTGCAAAATGTTGTATGTTTACACAAGGCTAGCTGTAATGCAGGATTGGACAACATCTTATCCTTGGCTTCTTCCGATGTGCAATCTTCAGAAGAGGTTTGCAGCAAAGTTTGACTCCCCATGCCTTATTTTGGTTTTATGCTGTATATAATTCTAGTGGTACTTTATCAAGCTTGTGGATCTTTCAATGTTATGCAATGTACTAAACTGTTTCCCTTGCTTGTACTAGTTTCTGACATCAAAAGATCTAGAAGCAAAAGCTCTATTTGATGATCTCCAAAGCACTCTTTCAACACATGCGGGAGAAATGGCACACTTTACGAGGGAACTGCGACAGGTGTGCGCCTTTGGATTTGTCTGCTCTGTTTCTGCTTTGGTGTATTAAATGGAAACTGCATTCCCCTCCACTTGTTAAACTGTGGTTGTCCATTGAATTCTACCCCTTCGTGTTTAATTCATCAGAGATTTAGCGTCAGCATCGAGCACACCAAGGACATTTCTGAGTACACTAACGGATTTCTTGGGAAGCTTATTGAAGAATCTAAGAACCTTGAGGGCCATGCAGCACATATTGAGGAAATTCAAATGAAAAGTATTGCTGAGTTTCAGAAGGCTTATGAAGTAAGGGAACTGCTATGCCTGTGAATGATAAGGCACTATTGAATAAATTATTGACTGAATTGTCCAATCATTATTATGCAGGAACAGTCAAAATCTGAAGAAGAAAAGCTTCTAGCAGATATGACAAATTTAGTTTGTAATCACTTCCGTCGTCAGAAAGAAATGGTTTGTCTTATGAATTGCTTTATATCTAAATAAATTGCTTATACTTCTGGTGCTTCCTATCAAGGTGGATTGATAGTTAAAAATTGTAGGTGGATACAAGGCTTGTTAGCCTTAGGGAAACCGCTGCTCAGAACAAGACATTTTTGGATGGGCATGTTTCTTCGCTGGAGGGTATTAGTACAGATGCCAAAAGAAAGTGGCAGGAATTTTCTTCTCAAGCAGAAAATGATGCTAAGGATAGTGCTGATTATTCTGCTGCCAAACATTGCCGTATGGAGTTACTTTTACAGCAATGGTAATGTGCTTGCTATCCATGGTACCGTTTTAATATCAGTACCTCATTCGGTCTTTGATTTTATTTCAATATGGTTAGTGTAAGCACTGCAGAATCAGCTTCCAAGCATTGGGGTAGCACTCGTGAGGCCATATCTGAGATGGGTAATAATCATGTTTCCTCCGTGAGGTCACTCATAAGGTTAGTTTAGGGGCTTGTTAGCTCCTTGTTTTGTGAAGAGCTCTTATGTGTTTCCGTTTTAACCGATCTAAGACATCTGTAAAATTGCCTTGGCAGGGATGTTTCTGATAGTAACGAGCAACATGATGTAGAGATTGGTGCTGCAAGGGATACAGCTCAGCAAGATGTGGTCAAATGTAGTGAAGATTTCATTAAGCATGTTGACAGTGAGTATAAGTCCGCTATAGATAAGTAATCTGGGACAGCGGACTCTTCCCTTTTATTCCGTTTGTTAAATTTCTCATTTGGCAACAATCTTGAAATTACAACTGCATTTGTGATTAGATTATTCTTACTTGTCTGAATTAAAATTGTGAAATCACCAGATGCTGGTAATTGCTGCAAACATTTTGTATGCAAGACAAGTTTAACAGTTTTTAGAGGAAAAAGTACGAGTTAATGGAATTGTTCTTGAAATTTCTCTCCAGTTGATTGAACTTTGTTTGTTCTTCTATTCAACTCTCAAGTTTTATGTAAAATTTAGATTGCTGTGGCACAGTTGCATGTTTGGGGAGTGATGACTTGATAAGGTCCATCTGAAAGTGCACACTATCGCCGCAATTATTACAGTTCTATATACGCATTTTTGTTATGATTTCCACAGGTGTGTCAGTGCAAGAGCGAGAATCTATATCGGGTATTCTACAAACGGTCCAGGCACACATGCAATTGTTGGAAAGTTTCCGTGAGGATCACTCTGGCAAAGCTTCTAGTGTCAGGGAGAAAGCAGAAGAAACTTTTCAACATCGCTATATGGTAGCCCTACTTTCGCAATTACTTACTAAATTTGAATATTGACTCTCTATCCTCGATATGACTGTCAGTTCTGTGATAATATGAATACTTTAGCTTAAGGTATATAAATTGGTTACTATACCTGAAGCAAAGTTCTTAAATGTCCGGTCTAATTTGTAATGTATAGCATTTCGTAACCAGACTATTTATTCATTATGGTTTTGCAAGTAAGTTTTCCTCATTTGAAAAGCTTGGCAAAGCCATCTGTTTAGCGAGTTTTTGCACTTGGAAGAATCAGGTTTAATACAATAATGACACATTAAGGTTAGTTCTGAAAATAAAGTAGTGATGCGAGTGTATTGACCTAGTACATGTTCTGAGAGCTCTCGTCTATCGTGGTCATGCTCTTGGATTTTGATTGATAAATTTTATCGTCAATATAAGCCTGCACTACAATTCATTTCTAGGTTTGGCAATCAAACCTCGTAAGGAGCTTAGTTTCCCCAACCCTGACTGCATATGATGGATAATGATTCAATTTGTGCATTTCATATACAGGACTACAAGCCAAGTGGTACGACGCCAATTAGATGTGATCCGGAAGTTCCAACAAAAGGAACTATCGAGTCACTCCGGGCCATGCCAATGGAATCTCTTGTTGAGGAGTTTCGTGAACACAATTCATATGAATCATTTGATGGGAAGGAATTGAAGCCATCTCTAATACCACGCTCACCCTTGACGCAGGTCAACTAAACGTGTGGTCTTCTCATCTCATTTTTATGGAAGTTAGTTGGTGGCCACATGAGGATCTGTACTGTTGATGTACATTAAATATCTGTCACTTGAGGATTGTAAGGATGCGAGATAGGTCACTGGAGCAGAACGTGAATGCAGCAGGGCTAAGAATAATTACAGTATTAAGGATATAGAAACTTATTTCTTCATGAAGTTATCTGGCAGTTTTAAGCGTAGGCTTCTCGCTTATGCTTAAACAATTTATATGTAAAGCTCCTCTAGAGTCGTATAAATCTTCTGTGTAATGTAACATTTTTTTGGCTAGTGAAACTGGAGGCGCATAAAAACTCCATTGTGAATTGCTTCAACTCAATTAATGTCATTCAATTGAATTTCTCCACCAGTGAAAGTTCGGGAATATGGTTTCATGCTGGAAACCAGAAATGCGTAAGTGAATTTTGTTTTGGGGCCTGAGAGATTGTCTTATCATTAGATAACACTTTCCTCTGACCTGTATATAAGTACATAACATCATTGTAATATGTCCACGAGTTTTCAGTTATTTCTGTGTTCTCACGTGAAAGAGTGGATGCGAGACTTCATAAATGTATCCTCATTTCCTTCTGTCTCTGCTCTACTTGAAATCTGGAGAGCATGAAGGAGCATTTGAGCTTAAGTTGCATCCCAACAACACCAGTTATCAAGACACTGATTGTTCAGTCGCTTCGCTTTAAGTTACTTAAGAAACAGATAGGTAACAAAAGACCATGTTCTTAGAGGTCCTCACATAATTATCTCAAATGTAACCTGAACGTTTCTGTGACATAATTAAACATCCTAGTGGAAACTATGAGTGTCATTTGTGGCATATGTTTTGACTTGGTTAGCGGTTTTGCTCCTCTGACCTCCTCAACGATACTACATTTGTATCCTCTTCGGTAGAGGAATGCACTTTCAACCTTATTCAAAGTTTCAAAACCATTTTCTGCAGTACAGATAATGACAAGACTGTATTTTTGATGGAACGCATTACAATTGGCCATCTCCATGACCTCTGTAGACACCTCAAATTCGAATGAAAAGATGTCTTGAGAAGATTTGTAGGGTTTGTTACAGAAGTACCGTTTAGACAAACTACCAGTCCAAAGAGAAATTAACCATCGATGCCAACAATCATTACAATCCTTACTATAAGTTTGCTAAATCTTTCTCAAATCCTTCACTGATTCTAGTGATAGAGCTTCGGTAATCACGAGTCACAAAATTGAAGTCATCCATAGCAGGGGAAAAATGGGTGGAATGGGAGAGATATTCATAGAGCTAGCTAGTCCTTTCAAGGATTATATGAGATATTGCTCTGTGATTAATATGAGCTTCATCGAATCAAAATTTACTTGGTCCAGCCTCTGACGACAGAGCCGTCATTCTAGGAAGGTTATATAGAGCTTGCGGCAACACAAGCGTAGACTTAGCTTTGCTTGAAGCAACTCTTTTTCCACTTAATGCGCATGGATCACCATCCAAATTTGCTGAACTTGAAACCGGGTGGTACCAAGTCATCCCTCTGGACTGTTCTGTTTTTAACCTATGAGACTTGGTGAGAATGGCGGCGGGTATTCGAAGAGCCATGAAGACTCACCCGAAGAATTCCCTGATTAATCTTGAGAGGGAACTTAGAGAAGAATATCAATTTATCTTGCAGCATGAAGAAATTATATGGGACTTGAAATCCAAGACCGATTGGTCATGATGGATGGTGAGCATAATACGAGCATGAAGCTTAGAGAATTTGAGACTACCTCAGTTTCAAGAGACGGAGATGAAGGAGCATATAGAACGCAGAACGCCAGTTTAGAAATAGTACTCAGCTAAATACTACCATACTTTTCAGTCACTGGACATATGAATAGCTACAGCTTGGCACAGAAAGCTAACAGCAATTGGGAGCCAAAAACATCCCAGTTAGCAGAGAGCAGCTGTCTCTGAAACTGCGTTTTAGATTTTAATTGTCTCAAAGAAGTGTCTGACTATGAAATGAATATGGTTTATGGGACCGCAAGCCTCTTAAGGACCCCAGAGTACTGTCTTTTGAGAAACAATGGAATGTGGCTGAAAATTCTATTTGATAGGCTAGGGAGATATTTGCTAACATTTGCCTCCCTACTCTCCTCAGTGATTTCCTCTTCTTTCTCATCCCTAATGCAGGAGCTTGAAATTCTTAGACCAGGTTAGCCCTATAAGTTTGTGCATTCACCCTTTGCACTTTCAATATTTCCAATGAACTCCTATTTACGCAGATTGCCTAATCAAGTCCCAACGGGCACTACATTTGACCAAATCCAACAGATGCGGCCGTTGGTAATGCCCGAGTGTGACGTATCCAAACATTTTGCTGACGTGGACACTACCGTCAGAAAATTAAAGAAGATAAAAAAAGGTTGCTCTTCCTCCTCCTCATAGTCCCTCTGTTTTTCAGTATGTAGTTAGGTTTCGATCTTGCAAAATAATGTGCATGTCACGGTCCGGTGTCGTCCAACGGCCTTGTCAGCTTAATTTGGCCACATTTGGTGATAGAAGGATTTGATTAGACAATTTGTGTAAGTACAAAGGACTTGATTAGAGTAGCTAGAATTAGAAAGATTTGATTAGAAAAAGGGCATAAAATATTTCAGTAAAATTAGCATAAAATATTTTGTTAAGGAGACTCAGAACATTCTGTGGATGGTTTGATTAGGTCTTCAGCTAGTTTTAGTCCGGAAAACCTGATGCGGTCATCCTAGCAAAGAGTACTTTTGCATTGCACAAAGAATAACCAGAGCGAAAGGCCTTCTTCGCGAGAGAAGTTTAGTTAGAAAAAAGCTTATGCCACATTCAGATGTGATTTTCGATGAAGGGTCCTTGGACTGTTCAGTTTTCCTCGATTCCAGATGGATCTCATCATCCTGAATTGTATTGGTAATTGTAATGCTTCCATCATTTCAAGATGGACAAATACTCTGAGCCTTTTAACCATTGCAGCAAAACAAGGGGATCCTTTCTCCCTTTTCATATCGCGTGAAAGCTTAGAGATTTCGACCTTACAGTTAAGAAATAAGAGTGATCCATCACGGGTTCCAGAGCAAATCCAGTGAAGGTAGCTATTCCTAGCTATGAATGCAGATTGAGGACTTTCCTATGGAATCTTGGGAAGTAGGAAATGAATTTGATGTAACTCGGGTCAGATTGATGCAAACTCTCTGCCAAATGTCTATCCTCTGGGGAAGGAAAAAGGTTTGCTGGTAAGAGACAACAGGACAACAACGAGGGGGAAGTCAGGAAATTGGGGAGGGCAGCTTCAGAGGGGAAACAACCATGTACAGTCCCAAGTGTTGCAGATGTTTGTGATGTTAGATAAAAATACCTGCATGCATCAATTCGGATTATAGTGATGGCAGAGGTCCAATGTGCTTCTCAAAAGCCATTTTTAGAAGACTAAAACCCGCTACTTGATTTTCATCCACCTTTGGCATTCAGATCTGCTTTCTGATATTTTTATTGAGAAATGCTAACCGAGTGGATAAGGCTCGTTTCTTTTCTTTTTCGCCGAGGAGAGCAGTATCCACTCTTGATCTCGGAGACTTAACCAGGGGAGAATCACTTTCTCTCTTTGCTTTTTTTCGGTCGTGAAGGGAGAATCACTTTCAAACATTAAAAAGGTAAAAACGATCTCATCTGCTAAGGCCCCAAAAGGCAAAAAGCAAAACCATGCCCAAATGAATTCTTCTCGGTTGAAACAATGAAAGTAGTCAACTAGTCATCAACACAAGCATTACTTCAATGTAAAACAAGATGCTCTGCAACAGTAAAGAGTAAGTAACCACCTAAAGTCTACTTGATCTTCTTCTTAGGCCTCAGCTGCAAGACAAAAAGTTTTGATTACTTTCATGGTAGAGACGCCAAGTTCAATAAATGGAGAGAAAGAATACAAGATTAGAGAAACAAGCTAACCTGATTGCTGTGACCACATTTCTTCTTGCGGCAGTTCACAGCTCTCGGATGCAGGCGGGCATAACATCTGGCGCACAGCAGACGGCATTACATGATAGTATTACCAAAAAAGGGTAAAGATGTACAGAAATTAACGCAAGACATTTTAAGAACACACAGAAGATGGATAAAGCAGCCATCGCCTTGAGACATCCATTGGATTGTGATTAACCTCAAATTGATAGTTAAGGACACATGGGAATGGCACTTAACACAGTTAACTGAATAAAAGGAGCATACACACAATCATGTGGGCTTCACAAGAATCGACATTAATGTCCTAAAATTGTAGATGCAAGGTGCAACCACAGGCAGCAGGGAAAGGATAGGATATTTCAGTATCGTCACATGTATCTATCCAACAGAAATCAGAGTGAAGTGGTCAAATTTAACACAAGTTCTTATGATTATCACTGAATATGTATACCCTCAATGACAAATATAATTGCCGAATGCTGTCCACATACAGTAGCAAACTTCCTAAACCTCAGATGGATATGACTACTATGAACCCCACAGGAATGAGATTTCCCATCCCCATCTAAGCTGTCCATCTTAATATTGCTCGTCTCTTATATGTCCTCTGGATTCAGAAACAAGCCCAAGACAGGTTTCTCTTTTAAAATATGTGTTTTCATAATAAAATAGATGTATTATTTCATAACACAAGTAGAAATTAAAGACAAGACTTCACTAATGATTAAACCACATATGTACCATTAATGAAAATCAACTGAATATAGTCAAAGCCCAGCTGACAAAGTTCAAATGGAAATGGCTTTTGGGAACTAAGATGCCCTCCATTGCACTTAACAGCAAGTGAGGGTTCAACTGATAGTCCCATTTAAAGCAGCAGAAAATTTGAAACTGACAGCAGCAAAGCAGCACCAAATGTCACAACAAATCCAAGATTTGACAAAGATCTGAGCATCAAACTACAGAAAGCAGGATAGGGAAGGAAGAAAGTTCTAAAAGCAGTTCTGTGGAAAAGATCTAACAGATGCTATAGTGGAATAAATTCTGATTTTTATTATAGTAAACCGGAAATAGCAGAAAAAAATTCCAGAAAAAGGAATGTGAGAAGTTCGGTAAGCAGAATTGTCGATGGAGATGGACAACAACCGGCCAGTTAACTTCTCAGCTGTTGGATCTGGCTACAGCCGCTTTGGCAAATTCAAGATCAAGGGCACTGATTAAATCGATCACACGCCCTAACCTTGGTACATGTAGCCTCAGATCTCAGATGAATCAGAGCAATAGCATTTGAAAGGAACAAAACCGTTTCATTTATGGAAACATCAGAATAAGGCAAAATAATTGAGAGAGAGAGCGAGGTACAGAAGAAGGTCTAAAAGGAGTTCTATGGAAAAGCTCTAGCAGATACAGTAGTAGAACAGAGTTTGAGAGAACATGTCCTGACAACTAACAAGAATTCTAGTCTGAGAACATTGTACAGGCCAAACAATAATCCACCTTTTAAGATTTAGAAGGAAATAGAACAACAGCCAACCGACTCAATGATAAACCAAACACCAAGGACCGACAAAAAAGTGTCGACCAGAAAGAGAAGAATGCACATCCCCAGGAGAAAATCATCTGGAACTGATTGAAACCGGACGCGAAACCACTAAAGATCGATAATTGTTATCGGAAACTAGCATAACCTATTCAGCACTGTTCCAGCTAAGACGCTAAGTATAGTACCGTCCTCATGCTCAAAGCTCATTTTTATCCAATGAATCAGCTCAAGTCTACTCTAACATTTCTAGCATTTCAACGATTCAATTCCAGTACGAACAACCTCAGATGATATTGGGCACCAGAATAGCGAAAAAAAAGCAAAGAACTCACTTGCGGCAGATCATCTTGTCCTGATTGTACTTGCGAGCCAAAGCCATCAGAGAAGGCTCGATGATCCCTCCGCGCAGCCTCAGAACGAGATGAAGCGTGGACTCTGAGCCAAACAACAAGCAGAGAACATCAACGTCTCCAGCTCGATGCAATCAAACAACAACAACAGAGCACGAAGGAAAGCAAGAGCACCTTTCTGGATGTTGTAGTCGGCCAGAGTCCTGCCATCCTCGAGCTGCTTCCCGGCGAAGATCAGCCGCTGCTGGTCCGGCGGGATTCCTGCTCAGCGACATTCGAACAAAACAAAAAAGCAAACGCATCAAAATCACGGAAATCTCGGCGCGAAAACCGAACCGATCGTTCGCCGATCAGTTCCGGAGCAGAGGCGAACGAGAACGGAGGCTCCGCCGGCGGCGGAGGGGGACGGACCTTCCTTGTCTTGGATCTTGGCCTTGACGTTGTCGATGGTGTCGCTGCTCTCGACCTCGAGGGTGATGGTCTTGCCGGTTAGGGTTTTCACGAAGATCTGCATCTTCGCTTCCTCTTCTCTCTCTCTCTCTCTCTCTCTGCGCGTCTTCTCGGCGGTGCGAGGAGGAGGGAACGGAGAGGTTGAAGAGAGAACTCGAGGGCTTTTATACGGGCTTCTGCCGGAGCTAGGGTTTTGACTCTCGAGTCCCCTCTCCTTTGACCCCAACTTTCTTTGGGCTTCTTGATGGGCCGACCAGACCCCATTTTGCAATTTCTTCATTCTTTTGCATATTTTCCACTTTTGGCCCTCAAAAACTTGCCCTAAGAAAAATGATTTCTCATTTTGCCCCCTTGGACTGTCGGATTTCATTCGGATCGCCGCGCATGCATTCTCTTCGTGTCGAAGGCGAGATTTAATTTGAGATGAATGTATCATAAGTTTATCGGGTCAGGATTTTCTATGACATGAAAATTAATTTGAGATAAATGTGGCATTAGTGTACCCAGTTAGGGATTTAGGACAGTATTATGCGGAAAAAGGAGAAAAAGAAAAAGCACAGCAACATCATGAAGAGCAATCACCATTACATGTCATTATGACCTGCCGTTGAGACTAAATGAAAATGTGCGCATTCGCCATATCCAAATGACCGATTATGTGAATGAAAGAAATGTCAATCAATCTGAACTCCGTCTGCTACATGAAAAGAGGATAAATAAGGCGCTCTGTCGCGCCGAGACAACATCAAGATAGGACAGAGATTTATTCGTATCGAAGCGGGACTTCCCGATTTCAATAGTTACAGGCAAGAATGGAAAAGCCACTGGCTCCGCACCGGCAGGCGCCTGGGGAGTCGGAATCCGGTAGGGCGAGGCTAGATGGACGTGAACTTTGGAGCCACGATCTCGAGAAGCCCCTTCGGATTGTCCACGTGAACCCAGTGGCCAGAATTTGGAAGAACATGAAGTGAAACCTTCCCTTCGGATCGGTCCCTTCCTAGACTAGAAAGTCTTTCGAGCCGTTGTATCACGTCCGGGTCCCATCGATCGCTCTTCTCTGCACGCACAATTGCTATTTCCGTGGCTTTCGGCGGTTCCTCCAACAAAGACCAATAGGAGGTCTCCCTGATGGTATACAAGTCACCTTATATCACGCGGGAGGAGTGCATATTCACCCACTTACATGAAAATGAAGGCAGATAATTACCTGTACGAATCAAACATCTGAACGGCACCTTCCAGACTAAAAGCCCACGTTTCACGATCTCCAGATTTCTTGAGGTTGCTGCCTATCCACTCTGCTAAGGACTTTGAGAAACCGAGTTCCAGCATGTGGTTCACCAGCCACCTGAAGACAAGAACATCAAAGACAAAGTTCTTAGCACCCCCTTAAATATTGTGTCTAACTCTGCAATTTCAGATGCACACTGTGATAAGGGGAATCCCACATGATGATTGTTTTTTTATTTTGGTCGAACATCATGATTGTGATTATACTCAAATAGAAGCTAGAACAACTCAGACAAATTGCAGACAGATTATCAACTTAGTGTCCTCCACTGAGAAGCATTCGGATTTGTCTCTTCTTCAAATGGAGCAGCTTTTGGGGTAAAATTCTGCAAAACCCTGCTTACGTGTCTATTACTGGACTATATCCAACACAAATGACAGCAAGGAGATACACATGTCCCTTCTCAAGATGATGTGAACTTAGAAAACACCTTTCAAGGGGTATTGAAGTCCTAAGAACAACTCTCTAAACACTTCTTCTTGCTGCACAATGTCTTCATTTGCATTAACAATTTAGATGACTAACAAAGAGAGAAAAAAATGTTGAAACACGAAAACTGTGACTACAACATGCCAGCAAAGGAAGAAGGATAATACTACTTTCTCGATGGGATTGTTGAAGGTAAACTCTGCAATGTTTTCAAAACTTTTTCTACTTCTCCATCACTATTCTCTGACTTTACTTCTCCCGGGACAGAATCCAGCACACACAGCTGCTCTGCATCAGGAAATAGGAATAACTAAAGAGCTTTTCCAGCACATTAGCTACCATAAAATGTAGAGACGCACAAATAACAATTAGGGTCACTCACACAAACATTTCCGGTACCATTGACATCACATGGTTACAAAATTGGAAAAAGTAAATTATACCATTATGGCTAGAATTACAAGGGACTCAATAGGGCATCATGTTCAGAATATAGCACAGCATGGTCAGCATAACAAATCATGCAAGACCAGAAAACAGAAAAGGAACAAAATAAAAACGCCATAGGCCTGTCCACCATTTTTATTTCACTAGCAGATGTGAGACAATTTCCCTAAAAGCTTAAGCTAATCAGAAACGAATATACCATGCATATCAAACATATCTCTTGACATTTTCCATTGGGTGTAAGCTAGACCTTATACACAAAACATATGATGCGGATGTTACAACATCAAATAGAGCATCAAAGACACCGAAAACAAGAAGACTATACCAGGGAAACTTGCGCGAGGGAGTGCTAGGATTTAAAGTCTTGCAGGTGCTCAAGACAAACAAATTCTCCCATTGACTTGAGTATCAGAAAACTGAACCCTAGCCTATCAAGCAAATATTTTCATGCCAGACATCCTGTAAAGCATCATATATACTTTCTCTCATATTCAATTGCTAGAACTACTTTGAAAACGAAACACGTACAAGCAGTACCACCTTGGCACTGTTTCAAAGAAAAAAATTCTCAAACTCTGTAAACCCAACAGCATGACTGAAAGAATAAGACCCAGGGGAACATTCACCTCATTAGTGGCCATGAAGCCGACGTCGAATGCTTTTGGGGGTGATGAGACATATTTTATCCACATCGTCAAGTAAACAAAATTGAATTCCAAAAGTGTCATTCCATATTGCAAGAAATTTTGTAGTATGGAGCTCAACCATGCTTTGACTTTTACAATGAGGTAAGCAATTCCTAGACAAAACCCATGGAATGGCGCGCTTGGAAGCAACTATTGGATTAATGGAAGAACCCCTCCATTACCATTCCCCATCAAGTGCATAGGGACATCTTATATTCTGCTCACTTATAAATGAAAGACAAGGATTCCAGCTTAAGAAACATATTACCAGAGCTTGAACACATCAAAGACAAATATGTGTAAGACCTGGAAAGGATCGACAGAGCCTGAACTCGTGTCAAAGGTATATCTATTAATCCGTCAAGAAATGGCAAGTGCTCTACAACAATGAACTTCGGCATGAGTTTAATTCATTGAGTTGTCAAGTTGCATTTTTGGACCGCTGTTACTCAAATAATCTTTTCTACTGCTTTCAGTATAATGGATTTCCTGCCCTCGATGAATCCCATTGTACAGCAATAAGCATTATCTGCAGAAAATGACTGGCAATTTGCTCTAGTCAAGAAAATCTAAGGGCAGGTAAATTATCACTCGCTAAGGGCAAATTACTGAGCTGCGGAGCCAGACAATCACTATAATTCGAGACGCAGCCATCAGAACAGAAAATCGATCACTTCCAAGGTAGAGAAATGACGAGGAAAACACGCCTACCAGCCTCGGACATGCGGCGGATTCGCCATAGTCCCCGCGGGCGCAGCTCTGCGCGAACTGCAAGGCCACCTTGCCGCCCATGGAGTGGCCGATCACGGCATCCGGCCAGGCCCACCCTCGCGACCTCACCAGATCGGCCAAATCCCCGGCGGCGCTGGACATGTCGTGAGGCGGGCCGAAGCCCCCCAGCTCCGCCGATCTCCCGTGGTTCCTCAGATCCACCAGAACCATCCTCCACTCTGCAGCACCCCCAAAGAGCATTGGAAATCAAAGAGAAAAGAAGAGAAAGACTCCAGTCCTCCGCGAAACGTTCGCAGAAAGAGAGGGAGAGAGAGTACCGGAGGGAGGGGAGGCGGCGGAGAGAGCGGAGGCCAAGGAGCGAGAGAAGGATCTCCAGTTCCTGCCGGAGCCGAGGAGGCCGTGGAGCACGAGCGCCGTCGGGGCGGCGGCGGCGGCGGGATTGTCGCCGGCGGGAGGAGGCCGTACCTCTTCGTAAGCAAGGGTTTGCAGGGACCGGGAGGAGGAGCTGGTCGGCGGGGAACGGTGCGGGCTCGGTGAGTCGAGGAACCGAGTCAGGAGGCGGAGAGACCGTTTGTTTCCGAGAGATGTCGCCATGGATGATCGATCCCCCCCTTCGTGTCGGAGCCCCGACGTTTCAGGCTTGATTTTACGGTTTGTTGTCGATTTTATTGAATTAAAATTTGTACAAGGGTGAGAAAAGCGCCAAGCGTAATTGATGAGAAAATAGGATTGATGAAAAATCCTAAACTGATATATCTGTGATAAACTTACTCCGAATTAATTTTTTGATTACCAAAAACCTCTAATTGGTACACCCGTGATAGATTTACCAAGAACTGATATTTTTACCACTAAAAACCTCTAATCGGTATATTTATGACAAATTTACCTCCGTTAAATTGGATTAATATCGTGAAAAACCTTAAATTGGTAAACCCGTGACAACGGACGGGTGAAACCCTAAATTGTTACACCCGTCAACTAGCACTTGTCATCTAATTCAGCAATTTGATAGTAAAATTTAATGGAAACTAATAGAAAGTAAATTTGTCACAAGTGTACCAATTTGAAGTTTTTTGCTGTTAAAAAATTAGTTTGGAGTAAATTTGTCACAAATGTATTAGTTTGGGGTTTTTCGTGATATTAACCCGAGAAAATATTAGGCAGTTTTAAAATGCCATGTTAGCGGTTGGCGTGGCATGTAATTTCTTTACTCACATCTACTCGCAAATTGACAAATGTCCAAAAGACAACATCATTATTTAACATGAAAAGGAAGTCATTTTTCTAGGAAAACGATAATATTTTTCTGTGTTTGGGTGAAATCTGAAAACGAACTAGGAAATATCTTCTATTGTCTGGTAAGGTAAACTTGCTTTTATTTTCCTAAAGTGATAAGCATTATTCGTTTGATATAAGGGATACACATGCTAAATCATCAAATTATATTCCGAGTGCCGAGGACAATGGCTAGAGCATCGAACTAGGCCTCGAGGTTCTCAAGCCCAAGCGCTGAGGTCTTGGTAGTAGGGCTGGGATTTCTCGAACTGCCAAAATTGAGTGCCATGGGGTAGTGCGTTTAGTTTTCTGTAATTGAGGTTAGTTTCCACATGATTTTATCAAGGTTATGGAAGAAAGATGTGTCAACTTTCTGATCATGTGTTTCTTCAGCGCTTTTCTTAAATCCAATTTGATGTTGTCTTAGCTTTGGTCACGGACTTTGGAATAAAGTTGTACCCGTCCTTTTTTTAGCTCCTCCAACTCGAGAGGAGTATTGAAATATATTTATAGATATTAGTCAGTAGTAGGGGTGAGCATGGTTCTAGAGTAGAACTTGGAACCTGATAATTTGACTGGTGGGAACCTGTAGATTTCAGGTTCCAAGGTATGCAGGATAGGTTCCAAATTCCAAAAATTGAGGAACCTATTTCGATGGGTAAGTTCCAGGTTCTAGATAGGTAGAACCTGGAACCTGAAACCTAAATAAATTTTTTTGAGTTTTTTTTTTTGTTTATGTCTTCACGTGATTCTGCGATGTTTCATGGCATTAGATGATAATTGTATAATATAAAACCACTAATATGAGCTTTTATTTTTTGACTTGTTAGCATTTCATATTCTTTGTGTGTCTAAATATAAGTTATGATCAGTGGATCATAACAACAAATGGTGATCATTAAAGGTGATGATTCACTGTAATTATTCAATTAATAATACATGTGGAACTTGGGTAGATCCTATAATCCACTTGGAACCTGATAGAGTAGGTTCCAAGTTCCAAAAAATGAGGGACGTATTCTCATTAGTAGATTTCAGATGGAACCTGTATGGAACATGAAATCGCTCACCCCTAGTATTGATTCACCCAATGACTTCTCATTTTAATTGTATTTATTTAAACTGTAATGTCAGGAAAACTAGTCTTTTGTATTCTCTTTGGTTAATGACAAACTTGTTGATTATTGTTGCGTTCATTTTCTTTTTATTTAATTAAAAATGAAATAAATAAAAAAAGAACCTATTAGACCCTGGAACCTACCCTAAAACCTATGACAGGGTAGGTTCTAGGTTCCAGGTTCCGATGAGTAGGTTCTAGGTTTCAAAAAATGAGGAACTTGTACCCGATGACAGGTTACAGGTTCCACCTATAACCTGTAAGGAACTTGGAATCGCTCACCCCTAGTCAGTAGTTAGTAGGTAGTCATAACTCATAAATAAAGAAATTTGGAGATTTTGATTAGGGTGTCTCGTATTCTATAAATAGAACCATCAACGTACTCTTTTATTAAGTTTTGAGTAAAAATGTATCCTTATAACCATTTTCTCTATTAAAGATCTTAAAATATTTACAATCACCTTTATTGAGCTGGCGAGAGCCCATTACTCTGCATTCAGCTTTACTTGTTTCTTCGATGGAATCGACTATTGTAAGCTATAATTAGATTTCTGAATGTTTAACGAGCATTGATTGATGCCTTCAACATTCATGAGTGAGGGGGCGTTTTCTGTTAGTTGTGAAGAGAATAGGCTAGTGATGATCCTCTGATGTTAGCTTGTCTTCTTCTTGTGTCGTACGTTGCTGTCTGCGCTCTCAAAATCATGCATTGTTCTTTGGAATCGACAATCAAGAACAACCATTTTCAGTTCCGGTCTTTCCTTTTGTTTCCTTTCTCGAATTATTGGATATTCGGCGCCCTCGCACCGGCACATTGGGGGCATCTACATCTAGTGCGTGCGCGAGGATTTGTCCTGAACATCTTAATCCAGCGATTCCAAAGTTCTTGGACTTGTCCATGGAGCTTAAAACGATTGCACTCTCTTCTCTAACCTCGAGTTCCAGTTTCATTGTTTTCATTCTGCTCCTCGTTCCTGTCTCTGCTTTCTTTGATAATTCCGATCCCATGTTCACCTGCTGGAGCCTTTGCTCTTTCCTTTCCCTTCTCCTGCCATTCTTTTCCAGTTTAGTCGATGCTCAAGCTTACAATGCCACTGCAGGCCTTTCTACTACGTGGATAGCTAATAATCGTCTGCAGCAAGATTCGTTTTTTCCCCTATCGGCCATTCTTCTTAGAGAACACAATGGCTCTAGCATGGCATTCGCATGTGGCTTCCGCTTCTTTCCCACCCCGAAAGCTTTCTATTTTGGCATTTTTATTGGTTACAGTAACCAGAATTTGGGAATTGACCAGTTACCAGATCCAATCGGGGTGTGGTCTGCTAATCGAAACAATCCTGTTAGTGAGAACGCCACGTTGGAGCTCACGGCAGAAGGAGATTTGGTATTGACGGATGTTGATGGGTCAGTGGCTTGGTCTACCAACACTACTGGTATGTCTGTTGCCGGCATGAACTTGACACACGCCGGCAATCTTGTGCTCTTTGATAAGAACAATGCCACAGTGTGGCAATCCTTTGATCACCCTACAGACTCACTAGTCTTTGGGCAGAAATTGAAGGTGGGGCAGAAATTGACCCCAGGTACTTCCCCAATGAATTGGACCAAACAAGGTTTCCTTTCACTTTCGCTGACTCCTAGTGGTTTATTTGCCCAGAGAGACTGATCCTCCGCAGGTTTATTTCCATGTTCAGGTAAATTTCCCTAATACAAGCGATGACTCCAATTATATTGAATTTATCGAAGGAGCTTTGGCATTGTTCATGAACTCCACAAGAAAGGGGTCTGTGCTTGGTTTTGATTCATCTTTGCAGTACATGAAGTTTGAATCTGATGGACATTTGAGATCATCTCAATGGGATGGAGTGGATTTAACTGGAATATATGAACTTTTTACACCAGTTCAAGGGTATTGTGGTTATCCAACGTTCTGCGGTAAATATGGAATTTGTAATTTCGATGGGCAGTGTAGTTGTCCAACATCGAGCGACGGGAAAAGCTACTTCAAGCCAGTGAATGATAGAGATTTTAAACTTGGGTGTGCAGAAACTGTTCCGTTGTCTTGCGAAGCTTCACAGTTTCAAACCTTTTTGGAGCTTAATGACACTTCTTACTTCACCTATGACTCGGACCCGCAACTTACCCCAGATCTAGCAAAAGTAGATAAAGAGAGTTGCAGAAAGGCCTGTGCCAACAACTGCTCATGCACAACAGCTTTTTTCCGGAATGATTCAGGTTCTTGCTACTTAGTATCTCAAGTATTTTCCCTTACATACTTGGAACAAACTCCTAGACATTCCATTGCTTTCATTAAAGTACATAATATTTCTAATGAAGCACCTTCTCCTGGAAATAGCAAAAGGTCGAACACTCTTAAGGTAATAATACTCTGTTCCAGCGTTGGGTCACTCATTATCTTGACCATTCTTTATGTGGTATTAAATATTCTAGTTCTTAGGAGGCAAGAAGCCGATGAAGTTGAAGAGGACTACCCAGAACAACTGCCCGGACTGCCTACAAGGTTCAGTTATGATCATTTAATAGCCGTCACTGAGGGTTTCAGTAAGAAGCTCGGTGAAGGAGGTTTTGGATCTGTTTTTGAAGGTACTCTAATCGACGGCACAAAAGTTGCAGTGAAACGCCTTGATGGGGTACGCCAAATCAAAAAATCTTTTCTAGCTGAGGTTGAGACTATTGGCAACATTCATCATGTCAACTTGGTGAGACTCATTGGACTTTGCGCCACGAAGTTTCGCAGGCTATGAGTACATGTCCAATGGTTCTCTGGATCAATGGATCTTTCGCAAATCGAAAGGGTCGTTCGTGCTTGACTGGAAAAAGAGAAGGAAGATAATTTATGACATAGTCAAGGGCCTAAATTATCTCCACGAAGAATGCAAATGGAAGATAGTTCACATGGACATTAAACCCCAAAATATTCTCTTGGATGAAAACTTTAATGCTAAGGTTGCTGATTTTGGCTTGTCTAAATTGCTTGATAGGGACCAAAGCCAAGCGGAGACTACAGTGAGGGGAACCCCTGGATATATGGCCCCGGAGTGGCTGAGCGCAACAATTACTGAGAAAGTGGATGTCTATAGCTTTGGTGTGGTAGTTCTGGAGATAATTTGTGGAAGGAAAGTATTTGACAGCTCTAAGAAAGAGGAAGATAGTTATATACTTGATGTTTTTAAGAGAAAGGCTGAAGAAGGGCGACTTTTGGATATGGTTGATAAAACTTGTGAGGATTTGCAACTACATCAACCCCACGTGGTCAATATGATGAGGATTGCTGCATGGTGCTTACAAGGGGATTTTTCCAAGAGGCCTTCCATGTTGATGGTCATCAAGGTGTTGGATGGAGATATGGAAATTCCAGATGATCTAGGTTATGATTTTTCACATCGCACCTTGAATATTGATGTAAGAATTGGTAAGGAGAAGGTTGATTTTGGTGCTACAATTTCTGTGTTACCATCAATTCTATCTGGTCCACGGTGATCTTGCATTTAATGTTACTTCTGTTTCTCTTTTACAGTGTCGTTTGAAGTTTATGTTCATTCCATGTTGTTGTCAGTTTGCCGAATTGCACTGTAATATTTTTATGTGCTCGACGGTACAAAAACCATTTCCTCCTTATTTTTGTGGATAGTGAATGCAGACGATGATGTACATTCTACTTCTAGTCATTGAATTGCATCTCCATAGACAATCAATTGTGTTTTAGTCAAAGAGCTTAAAGTGAGGTGAATTTTCTTTTCTTGGCGAGGAACCTTATGCAAAGGAAATGCTGGAGTCACATGGCATGAAGGAACTGAATGTAGCGAATTTAGTCATCATCACTGCCTGAAATTGCCATGTATGGAAAACCTGTTGATCTTCGTTGGCCATTTGTGTCACTTGAAACATTGTACTACACAAGACAGAAACGCCTGAATCTCTGTGTTCGTGAAGCTCAATTTGGCTCTTACAATCACATTCCCAGTTCTGGTGTTGGTCTCATTCTATTGGAGTCAGAAGCTGTAGCACTACCCTTTCTCCCCTCCAGTAAAACCGCAACCTTGTCATCTAATTACTGAGGTCATTGACAGAGTGAAGCGCTAGCAACAAGAGCTCAACACAAGTGATAAAACCAAAATAAACTAAAGAGAATGGATCAAGGCTAATATGGAAAGTGAGAGACAGCAATATTCGCCGATACAAAAGTAAAAAATACAGACTGTGAATCGCATAGAAGGCACACTGAGAACATAAGATGAGCACCATTTCACAGGCTATACGATTACTAGTTTCAAATAACAAAGTTTCCGAAAGATTCCACGAGAGTTAGCTACGACCTTGTAAAAGGAAACTCATTGTTTTGTTCATTCTGCGTTCTTGGGTTTGACCGTACTGGGGGTTGCCTAATTGCACTGCGATGGTTTTGACAAGCTCCGTGGGATGGCGACTCTTTTTCCCTACTACTGCAATATGTCATATATCTCTGCCTTCTCTTCGAATGTTCTTTGATAGAGGTCTGAATTATAGCATTGTTGTCTTCGGCATTCATGGTTGAAGGAGTGCGATGACGAAAATAAGCCATTGATATGTCCTGAATTCTGATGATGCTAGCAGTTTTTTGTTTTTGTTTTCGGATTCTTTCTTGTTAACTTATGTAAATAATGTTTGCTCGTTGTCATTAACAATCAAGACGAATTATTGAACTTCGATGTTTACGTTTCTCTCTTGAATTTTTATAGATTCCGTGCCGTCTATCCGCACATTGGGTGCATCTACGTCTAGTTTAAAAAACGGAAGATTTTCTGAATATCTTGATCCAAACAATTCTGAGTTGTTCCTTACCAAAAAAAACAAAACCAATTCTGAGTTGTTGGACTTTTTAAGGGACCTTCAAATAATGCCAGTGTCACCTTTTAAGTTTTAACCTCGAAGTTGGGTTTCCTATTTTTATCATTTCTGTTCTCATTGTTGTCCTGCTTTGTTTGATCATTCGATATCATATTCACACTCTGCCGCCTTTAGTCTATCCTTTTCTTTCTTCTGCTACCATCCTTTTTTCAACTTAGTCTATGCTCAATTTTAGGATGATCCAACCGCAGGCCTTTCTGCAGTGCTGATAATTCTGTGAGGTTCCTTTATGCTCTCTCTGCCTCGATGCCCATTCGTTTGCAACGACCTAATGGCCTAGGCTCGACATTCGCTCGTGGCTTCCACGCCCACTTTGACTGCCCAGGAGATTACTATTTCGGCCTTTTTATTGTTCAAAGCAACAAGGGTTCTCTTGTTGATGATGGTTCAACTCCAGTATTGGTGTGGTCCGCTAATCGAGACAATCCGATCGGAGCCAATGCCACCCTATAGCTCTTGGCGGAAGGAGACTTGGCACTAGTAGATGTCGATGGATCCACAGCTTAGTCCACCGATGCATGATGAGGTGTGTTTCGAGTGACAATAGGATTTTTTGATAGATAATAATCACCACCATGACATAAAGGACACGCAACCAGCTAATAATTAAAATAGGGGTATATGAAATTTATCACCAAGCTCCAAAGGAACACCGCCAGTGAAAGCTAATGATAAAGGACTTCGGATGGATGAAGTTCACCACTAAGGCATAAAGGGCAAGCCACCGGTTAAGGAATTGATTTCAAAGTAGGAGAAGTTCACCGCCTAAAAGAAACCCAACAGCCAAGGATAAATGATTTTTGAAATAGAAATTTGCTCACTTGAGGAAAATATCATATATTCATCAAATTCAAGTCTTGTATACGGTTTTGACAAAAAAAAAAGGTCTTGTATGCCATACAAATGAAATTACACCTTTATTCATACAGTTCAATGTAGTATAACAGCATGAGATAATCTAGCATGTCACAAGGTAGATGACTCAAGCATATAAACAAAAACAAAAGTTTTGTTGATACTTATCTATCAAGATTGCGAGCACTTGATGCAACCATTGTCTCCATCTCCACGAAAGTAATATCTTAAGATTGTTGGGGAAATTTGATTGCTAGTGAAGATAGAGCACTAGTTTATAGTTTTTTGATGCTTTGATGTATGATGTCAATCACTGTCCTTAAAATATTATTTGTCCATACTATTGTTGCCGCGGGGTTTAGATCAAATATACCTCTAGGATATACATTAAAGTCGCAGAGAAACGAGTTCAACAATTACTCAAAATTCTCTCTCGGAATTTCACCTTAAATGTATTTTCAATGTTGTGTATGAAAGAGAAGAAGAGAGAGTTAAGAAAAAGTTGTTTCGAATAGTTGGGTTGAACAATATATGATTTGGTGCTATTTATAAATAATTAATCAACACATCTTTTGGGAATATGTACATTATCACCATTATCATCTTTTTTTCATGATGAACCATCACCTTCGTATCCAAGAGTCATATCTTTTCATGACCAAGAGCCGTCTCTTTTCATGACCAAGAGTTACATCTTTTCGTGATAATAAAATATTTCAACACTTAGAGGTACCCTGACAAGGTAAATAGCTCATGTGGTCGTGACCATACTCAGGAAGATAAAGTGGAAAGTGGTATGTAAGCCAACTATTGGCGGTAAGCCTAGATAGACTCACGCATTGCCGATAGAAGCGGTCCACTATATCACATGAGAAGAACGTGCCCATTATATAATTACGCATTATGATTGAAGAGCCAAACGTTCTGTTGACTTTTGATCCAAGTCTCAAAGAACATTGACAACAATTGAAAGGAAAGCAACCCGGTTGTCAATCAAATTAATGTGAAGGATTATTTCTAAAATAATCAACTCTATTTGTGGAAACCACACTATTGCTATGATGAATTGATTATATGGGTGATCAGATCTCCCGATAATTGTGTAGTGTATTTTCAATGGCTAAATTGATCCTTTTGGAAATCTTCCTACTGTTAGGATGGATCTTGAGGACTATATAAGAAGATTAACTTATGCAAGAGAAGACATGAATTACAAGAATGACTACAAATTAAAAGAAAGCTTTATTCTCTAATGCATATATACTCTTATTATTGAACGAGCAGTTCATTTTTATCGAGAGTGAGTGATTGTAATTTCTTTGGAGAAGTGTTTTGACACTTGGTTTTCGCCGACAAGTTCTATAAAAATAAAAACTCGAGATTAGGGGGTCACTATTGCGACATGGCCCGTTTCTCTCATATTCTATAAATAGGACATCGATATACTTTTTTAAAAAAGTTATTGAGTAAAGATGTAGCCTTTTAACTATTTTTCTATCAAAGATCTTAAAATATTTATAATAACCTTTATTGAGCCGGCGACAAGCCCATTATTCCCGCCTTCAGTTTTATTTGTCTCTTCAAAGGGATTGGACTGTTGTAAGCTGGGAATTAGATTTCTGAATGTTTTTTTTTTGGTTGAAGATTTCTGAATGTTTAAGGCGCATTGATTGATAACTTCAGCATTCATACGCGAGGGGGCGTTTTCTGTTAATTTTAAAAAGAATAGGCTATTGATGATCCTTTGATGTCAGCTTGTCTTCTTCTTGCGTTGTTAGTTGCTGTTTGTACTGGCACTAGTTACCCAACTAGTGTAACCAAGTCCCCGAACTCATTTAATCTCTGGTTCATAGAAGTAGGATGATTCTCCCGTCACCTTACTTGGATTTCTAATCGATCCATCCCAAACCAATTAGTGGCGACTCTTAGATAAAAATTACTTACAAGTTAAAAATCTAAATCCTAAGTTGCGATATGGTATGGGCTTGGGAGAGCCCAAGTTAAGTCCCAGAACTAAACTTAGCGCGTACCAGGCGAGACTCTCCCTTTTTTAGTTAAAAAGCCGGAGGTCGGTCGCGACAGTGACCATGATGACTAAGGGATCATACTCAGATAGGAGCCCATTAAAGGCTTGAATCACCAAGTCATTGTTGGAGACGAAGCAATTGATTGCACTAAGAGAGTCCGTGATTGACTTCAGATGCGGTAGATAGTCAGACATGGACTAGTTCGATTTCTTGACGGCGTCTGAAAATAAATTTTTTTCATGAACTTCATGGAAAATCTTGACTGTAAGGGTCAAATTGATCAAAATACGAACGCATTGATTTGTCTCGACCTAGGTGGAATAGAAGGGATTGACCACCACAGTGCCATTTTGGTCAGTGTTAAGCTTTTGCAAACACGAAAAAGATCCATCCACAAGCCTAGAAGATTGTTGGATATTAGAATAGGCTCAAACTGAGTTTTCCATGAAAGATAATTTTCTACATTGATAGAAATGAGACTTGTGATGTTGTGAAGAACAAGAGACGGGGAGGTTGATTGCACAGCCGTAATTTGAGCAGCAGTAGAAATCAGAGCAACAGAGAAGAGGGAAGAAGAGGTGAAAGTGGGTGCAATATTGTTGATAAGTGATGGGAAACTGGGATTAACAGAAAGAAAAGATGATAGGTAAAGAGATGGAAGTAAGGACGAAGAAATTGGAGATGCATCAAACATTGTTGAGATAGCAAAGGAAGTATTAGTTTGGGGTGGAGAAGTTAATAAATTTGATGCGTTGTTATGCTCTAATACCATGTTGAAGTTTAGAGTGATAAAGAGGGAAAAGTGTCAAAAAAGTCCCAAACCTTTTGCATTGGTGCCAATTTAGTCATAAACCTTTTTTTGGTGTCAATTCAGTCATAAATCTTTTGCATTGGTGTCAATTGAGTCATAAACCCTTTTTTGGTGTCAATTTAGTCATAAATCTTTTTTTGGTGTCAATTTAGTCTAAACTTTTTGCATTTATGCCAATTCAGTCCTTCGACACGTGAATAGCTATTAGTCGGAAGGACTGAATTGGCACAAATACAAAAGGTTTAGGACTGAATTGGCACCAAAAAAAGTTTAGGACATAATTGGCATAAATGCAAAAGGTTTAGGACTGAATTGACACAAATGCAAAAGGTTTAGGACTGAATTGACACCAAAAAAAGGTTTAGGACTAAATTGACACCAATGCAACAGGTTTAGGACTAAATTGGCACAAATTGCAAAAGATTTAGGACTTTTTTGACACTTTTCTCGTGATAAAGAGAATAGCAAAAGAGACAGAGAGATTAGCGAAAGAGGTAGAAAGAGTAGCGACATAGTGTTTATGGTGGCCTAACTCTAATTAGGGTTGCATGATATATTTATTAGAGTGATTAATTACAGTTGGGGTATAGATTGAAATATAATTACATAAAGACCTCATAATACATATAAATTACATATTAATACTTGTTTGGTTAGGGCGCGAATGAAAACCATTCTCTTCCCCAGCCCAATCTCTGACCAGAAATAGATTTTTCTATTTTTATTCCCTGGATGAGTTTCTGAGCAGAAACTAGCATTTGATAATGACAAAAAATTTCCGTTTCCGAAATAGAAATTCGTTTGATAAGTTATTCTTAAATTTCTATTCTCGGCGGGCGGCGGCGGCGGGAGGCGGTGGGCGGCAAGGGCGAGAGATAAGAAAAGTTGTTATTTCCATTTCTGTTCCATAAATAGAAAAGTAAAAAAAAAATCTACTTTTGTTCCAAACCTATTTCTGGGCTAAAAATTTGTCTCGGAAATAAAAAAATAAAGTTGTGTTGCTAAACGGATTTCTGTTCCAAATCTATTCCCAGGAACAAAAAAATAGAAAAACGTGAAAATATAATGTTTATCATTCACGTCTTTAAAATAAATAGGAAGGAAGTGAAAAAAATTGGAAGAGAAGAATTTCCCTCCAGGCCCACAATAGGAGGAAATGGAGGGAAATGCAAAGTAAGTTCCTTTTACCAATTTAATTTCCATTCATTTCTTTTTACTTCAACTTGCATCCAAATAACACAAACAAAATATTCTCTTCTTTTCCCTTCAATTCCTTCTTAACTTGAATTGACAAACAAACCTTAAGAAGTTTATAGCTACGGTTGAGATTCATGGCCTCGACCAATCAAAATCATTGGAAGATTTACCTATAGATGGCCGTGATTCTTCTGGAAATTATCAGTTTGTCAAACTTACAGTTGCTGATAAAATTGGAACTCACTCGTTGTAGATGGCTGGTAAATTTCTCAGTTGTAGCAAATAAGGGAATATCCCATGTAAGAGTTTTCTTATGGAGAAGGCTACGTGATTTTGATGGCCCTTATCATTTTTACTAATTTGAAGCATCCGAGTGCACTTTTCAAGAAGTCATTTTGATGGACATTGATTGACTTTACCTATCATGTTGTTTACACAAAAATTTGGCCAGGTCTTCGACATAAGATTAAAGTATAAGTGATATTGAACATATATAATATTGTCGACGACCTTAAGGCTAACATTAGTATGTATATCGATGACCATGCATCTGCTATTGATAAATGGTAGTAAATGGTTGCCGATCGACATATCAAGGTAAGTTGGTAAGGACGCCGATTGAAAAGGTGAGATTACCGATTAAGGAATTGGATGCATCACGATTCAATCATGGTATTTATGATTCAATCAAGGGCAAACACATGCATGCAATACTAAACATAACTTTTTTACAACTCTAATACAACTTCCTGAACAAAATACAAAAGTCCTAGGAAATGTTGGGGTCACTTATCTCCAACACCACTTTTACGCCCAAAAAAACCAGCATGTACAAAAGTCAAGATCAGTGCTATGGGTCGACAACTTCACCCATCGACTTATCGTCGTCACCATCGAAACCCCTCAATGGGCAACCAACTCACCATCGATGTTCAAGTACCAAGCGACAAATCGATGGGGAATCCACTCCATAAATCCTACGTCGACCCTTACGATGAAACTATACTTAATACATATTATCTCCAATTTAGGTATAAACACACTTTCTAAACACACTCGTAATGCATGGGAGCTCCAAAAAGCATTGGCAGTGGAATATCCATCTAACATGTCTGAAAAATAACAAGCGAGCCGAATCAATAAAATCTCTAAGTCTAAGATAGAAAATCACCTTACCACTCAACCTGGTACAAGATAACGTGAATTCAAAATTATACAAGCATGTATGATGAATGTATGAGTATATGTTTTATCTTTCTCATCATGATATGCCAATTGAGACCAATAGCAACATTGCACCATAATATTTCACTCATAAAAAGTGAATGACACAATATATTATGAAACAAGGTGACCACCAATTAGTACATTAACTAAGATGAGTGCCTATATGTATTTATATATGCACATACATAGGTGTTATGTTCTTCACTCTCAGGATATCCCGACACACGGGGTATCTCATCACCAAGGCAACCGACACATGGGATATCCCGAAACACAAGGCATTGTCACCATTAATGTATGGGTGACGGAAGCATATTAATAAAATGCTTTAGTCTAGCGACCGAGTAAGAAACGACATGTGGTCATAATCGGTAAGTGGGTATACTTAGGTAGTAATAAGTGACAAGTGAATATAGGGTGAGTATAAGCAGCGACCGGTGAATATAGGGTGAATATGACCAGCGGTTGGTGAGTATAAGGTCAATATGAGAAGTGGACGGTGAGTACAAGGTGAATATGAGTAGTGACCGGTGAATAAAAGACGAGTATAAGGTGTATGTGGCTATAAGTGAGTATGAGCAGAATGTGGCTACAAGTGAATATATGCAGTATGTGGGTATACCCGGTAAGTGCTAAAATTACGAGAATAATTTCAAGCCCAATTTCATCATTTTTAGTACAATATGCTACCACACCTAAAGGAAATCAATTAAACACATCTTAAACCTATAAGAACTCATCACTACGTGTTAAATCATCACAACGTCTCAACACACTACTACCGAGACTTGCTTACGCTTACCATCAAATTCAATTAAAAACTAAAATTAACAAATATCAATCAACCAA
The DNA here is from genome assembly GCF_021117445.2 of Syzygium oleosum. Classification (NCBI taxonomy): domain Eukaryota; kingdom Viridiplantae; phylum Streptophyta; class Magnoliopsida; order Myrtales; family Myrtaceae; genus Syzygium; species Syzygium oleosum. Next base: position 690,967 of record NW_026607494.1, read on the forward strand.
GTCGAGAGCACTAAATATATTAGTCTAACTTAGCGCCTAGAGTTTTCACTTACCTTGAACAAAACTTGATCAACCAAAAGCTTTAACCACCTTCAAAGTAAAACAAGCAAGAACAAAATTGACGACTGTCAATCCTTAAACAAAACTACTTGAAAAAAAGAAAATAAAATCCACCAACCGACATTGTAACTCTTGAAAGATGGAATATTTTCTTTTCAATCAAGGATCGGAAGTAGAGGAAAATTTCCATTGAAGTTTGAAGGTGTAGGACTCAACCAAGGTAAAAATGAACTTAGAATACTATCCAAGAGTTATTTATAAGTGAAGAATAAGTAACTAAGGTTAAAAAGTGATGACTTGAAGTTAAAAGTCTAGGAGGAAGGTTGCGTTCAAATTAGAAGTTATGCGTGGCAAAGTTTCATCTAGTATATGGCCAAGTAGAATGAATTTAAGATATAAGAGTGCCGACTAATATTAAGAGTAATGATGGCTTAGCCTTAGATGTAAAGAGTTATGCGATGCGCGGGATGGGCGAATGTTGCTTTGAGTGATGTCGATGGAATCAGAGTGTTTTGGAATGGGTGTCGATGGGTGATGTCCTAAAAGTAGGATAAAATACGATCAAAACCAAGGTATACAGGATACGCCACCAACCAAGGATCACGATCGGGATTGACAACTTTCACCACCAAGGCCTATGGAAAAAAACTAGCCGAGGATACAGAATTTCGGGATAGGAGAAGCTCACCGCCAAGGCCTACAAAATACTACTAGCCGAGGATACAGTGCTTCTTTGGCTCACCACCAAGGAAGAATCCACTCCAAGGATACAGATGCCGGAATAGGAGTTATTTACTCTCCAGAGATATTTGCTAACACGGAGGAAAATCTCATATATTCTCAATATTCAAATTCAGTGACTTACATTTGAGAATTCTCCTCGTTATATAGAGGGATTACATAGGAAATATACTAAGCATTGAAGACACGAGAACTAACCAACATCAATGACTTGGGAACTAGAAAACACAATAAAGACCTAGGAACTAGAAAATATTAAAACACCTAGAGACCTAAACTTTGACTCTTGAAACCTACAATATACTTAAGACCCACTAATGACACTCGAATAGACGCAAAGTAATTAAAATTACACTCAAAATTCGTTCATCATCCTTGGGAGCCGAATAGTCATCAAAGGAGATCACCAAACAACTATAGAAATTGATGAGAACACCCTCTGGTCATTAGGTAGTCAAGGGAGTCTCGAAATCAACAACAAATTTGAGTATTGATGCCTGGATAGTCAATTGACAACTTGTCAACCGAATCGATAACTTTTCCGGTTTATCGACAACTATTCTTGCATATCGACATCATCGATAAAACTTGATGCTTCCACATCAAAGAAAAATATGTGTTTTATTTTTAAGAATTCAAGTGGTCTAACGTGCAATTTAAAGAAGACAAGTGGCTTAACATGTGGCCTAATAAGGATAGTTAAAGGAGATAATTGAAAGAGAAAGCTTCTTCTCTTTCGGCCAAGTAAGTGAGCGAGTCATAATTAGTATTAATTAACAAAGGTTAAAATAGATAATGTAACCCATGACATCATTGGCGGCCAAATTCCATATCTCAAATTAAGAGCATATGAGTTAAAATACTTAATAGGAAAATGAAGAGAGGTGAGTATGTTATAAAGAGAGACCAATGACTCATTTCAACGTGGATATTTTGCCAAGTCGCCAAATATCTAGATAATTAAGATGTGAACAAGAAAATCAGTATCTGTTCTAGTAACAAAAGTGTCCGAAAAATATTTTGAATCCACTAAAATTATTGGTAAACAACACAAGATGCTAGGATAATCTCAATTTAGTAAATTTAAAATTTGAAAATCATTAAACAAATAATTCGAAGAATGTCCGTCCCTATCGACAATTAAGATGATGGTAAATTAATTAACCTCACCCTACACCATCAACATACACATCAATATCTATCAATTTAATTATAACACATCGAATTCGGGACGATTACGGTTGTGGAAAATCATCCTCCGCATTTTCCGCACCTCGCAAAATTAACAATCAATTTGAGATTTTTTACGTGCCAACCCAACCTCCAAACTAAACAATACTTAAGCTTCACGACTTAAATATTATTAGTGGATACAAAAAATTCCGAATGTCATAGTGACCCTCGCCCGCGGCCAATGTGGGCTTCATGGGTGAAGGTGAAGAAATGATTATATTAAACAAATTTAATTTTCGGGCAATTGCATAAAAAATAAGAAAAGACATCGCTGAAAGTAAAGGGGAAAAAAAGCTTGAAAGTGGAAATAGAAAGCGGGGGTAGGTGAAGGCGAGAGTAGCATCGGAAGCAAAGCAACTCTCACTTCATGGGTGGTCAACAAATTGTTGACCTGCCCATTTTAATGAATGGAGATTCGTGGAGACTCCGTCTGTCACAAGAAAAGAGAGAAAAAATGAGTAGCCCTAAATTTAAAAGAATTAGGGGAGTTTTAACTAAATTCTTTTCTCCCCAAATCGATAATTAATGTTCCAAATCGATGATTCCAAGCAAATTCGTTGAATTGTACTGGTGAACTTAACGGTGCAAGTAAAATTTTATATTATCGTATCGGCATCAAGAAAAAAATTGTTTCATTACCTTGCGGATTTTTTTAAATGAGAGAACTTAATTTTTTCTTAATCTTTTCCTCTTGTAATCACTCGCTCATTATTCATGGTCATCCCTAAACTTCTTTTCTGTTCAGTGTTGTCATGAGCTTCAAAAATTGGTTAACTGTGATCCTTTCATTAAAGTCATTGACAGAATGTGCTGTCACGAACGGAATATTAGTATGCTTGTCGAGTCAATCATCTTCGAAACATTCCCATAACGCCCGTGATGCAAAATATAAGTTTTAAGCGCTAAAACATGTACAAGGCCCTGCAACCACTGCCGGCCACTAGACTGCCGGCCACTAGACGAGGGCTCGCAACCCTCACTCACAGCTGGGTGAGGGCTGCGACCCTTGTTGGTGACGTGCAAGGGTAATGAGCACTTGCCAGCTATTGGACGAGGGCTTGTGGCGCTCGCTCAGAGCTAGGCGAGGGCCACAACCCTCGCCACATTGGCGAGGACACACAGTCCTTGCCCAGTGGCTAGCGAGGGCTCGCTACAGTCACACATAGCCAGAGAGGGCTGTGAGCCCTTGCCTAGATCTAAGCAAGGGCCATGAGCTCTCGTCGGCTGATGGGCAAAGGCTGCGAGTCCTCGCCAACCGCAGGAGGGTCGCGACCCTCGCCTAGTGAGAAACTATGTGAAAAATTTACAGAGTACATTCTGTGCTAGATGTAGCCTTAGGTAGCTTGAAGATTCCTCGAATATTCTCTCCATCTTTGAGCAGCAGCAACCACTCGCCTTGCTCTCTCATTGGTTTCCTCCTCTTTGATGGGAGAACAACGACAATCCGAACAATATCGAATTAGCGCGGCGGAACAAAACAGTCTCCCATCTTGTGCAAACATAATAGGAAACAACTAAATAAAGGAATATAAATACCATGCGCCCACAAACACAAGGCGAATTCTTTACGTGGAAAGCCTCATTGGTGCGAGGAGATAAAAAAACCACGGGACCGGAGTCCACCCAAAAACCTTCACTATCAACAAAATTGGGTGAACAAAGTTCTTCTCTTGTAAATACTAGAGGTACATAGCAGCAAAGACATCAAGAACGTCGTCCTTGGCAATACACATGAACTTCACAGGAAACAAATGATAAATCTCACAAAAAACGCACGTTCGATTCAACCAATGAAAAACCTGATGTAGGGAGCTTCCAGTGAGAATCAAACTGATCAGATTCAAAAAGAATACGTCACAAGCATGCTGACAAAATTTTAGTTCAATCGGATTACGAATTGACCTCCGATGTCAGCTTGATGAAAATAAGATATTTCTTCAACCCAGATTTTCTACTCTCTTTCTCTTTGATTACTGTGTCTCAAAAAACGTTATATACATAATAATAATGAGAAACCTTTCTCCATATGGATTATTATATGTACTCAAGCCTTGGGCTTGCAATTCATTGGACTTTCTCAACATGGGAGTGAGCCCAGCCAATGAATCTCCCTCTCACGACTATATGAGCATCGGCTTTCTAAGAAGCAGCAAGCTTTCACCATCTACTCGTATGCCTCAATTAAAAGCTCAGAAAGGCAATGATGTGCTAGAAAAACAGATAGAAATAGTTAATAGGCTTCAACCATTTCGAACGGCCTGGCCCTTGCTAATCTTGTTAAACAAAATCTATCTCATAATGGTGACATCACGTGCTGAATTCCAACCATCCGTATCACTAGTGCGGTCGCGCAGTTATCAAAACTAGTGAAGGGCCACCTAATGAAGCTTCTACGGTTTTGCTTCTTCCCTTTTGTTTTTTATTTTATACAACTCACAATCGTCCTAGACACAAGATACAAACTCAACGCCTCCCTTGCCATTTTGTTTTGATACAGATCTTTCCAAATGACTCAACACAACCAGCAGAATTAAAGGGAGTAATACAGCTAAAGCATTGAGAAAAAAGCAATGCGTTAAATAGGCTGATATACTTTATTTAGGAAGAAGTTTAGCCAATAGGGCTGGTAAATAATACGCAATCGATTCTAACCAGAGCATTTGTAATCCTTTGGTTTGCCCCAGAGGTCACTCCAGTATGAATCGGGTTTACCAGAATCTTTTTTGCTGCATTATTCTAATTTTAGCTTTTTCCTGCACAAAATTGGGAGTAACTGACCATCATTCCCACTGAATGAACATAGCATCAACAAACTGATAGGTAATAACCACGAGACGTGTGAACAGTAAAGGAGCTATCTGATAAAGTATGTTCAAATATGAGGCCTAGAACCAGGCGGGTGAGTACCTCGATTCCAGTGTAGTTAGAGAGCACTACTATGGAATCATGACAATTGGGTCAGTTGTCCTTTTGGTGATTTATCGTGGGACATATATTAACCACCCAACACTAATTTCGTCATTACCCGAATTTACACTTACATGTACAAAATATTCCATAAATATCTCGAGTGCACACGAATTGTGAAAAATGTTGATAGATTAGTTGAAATGCAGGCAGCAACTCGCCTGCATGAAACTGGTATTGATAATAACCACAAAGCAGTCATGCGGCGGTGAATATGTTACCGTGTTTTGTACACACCGCTTGTCACCCTATGGGAACTGACCTGTGTAGTTAATTTTTTTGCATAGCTTGTGTTCAAAATATGTCCGTATTGAATTTTCAACGTGTTTTATTTTCTTCTTTTTGTAGCCTTTTCCCTCCGAATCCGACGTTGCACGTCTCTTTTATTTTGACAAATTTATGCCTTTTGTCTAAACCAAAACAACTAACTCCGGTTAGGGGGCCACAGTTTTCAAACATGCTGATTCTCGGTTTTCTAATTCAAGCAATTGACGAGGGAATTTCATTGCTATTAATAGGTAAGCTTTTGACTGCTGATTGGGTTGTGCTCCCACTTGACAGCAGCTCATAGATTCCAGACGACAGAATGCCTTCTAGAAGACATCGTAAATTGGTAAAGCCTGCGTTTGTTGTTACGTATACATTTGGTAAGCCTGTAAAGCGTCATTGTTAATGTGCTATCGTATTCAGTTATTCGAGAAGGTTTAGTTCTCACAATCATAAACGCTACATATCTACACAATCAAAATTCATTATTGAGCTTGCCATAGCCAAACTCTTTTGATGTTTGGGCTTTTTACTCCGGCGTCTACTCAATTGGCGAGAACAGAGACTGGGTTGTGCTTATGCAATCACCTGCTCAAGACACTCAAATGATAACGGATTCCACATTCACACCTCCGGAGGACCTGCGCGAGTGTAAATTCTCGATGAGGTCGAAAGAAGTTGCGCATCGAGCACACATATGAACGAATTCAAATCGCTGCCCGTACTCAGTTTCGCAATTTTATAGATTATCGTAAAAATTGGCCCGTTTGAAACCTCAAGCACTCCGCACATTCCATGTATTTCGTGATTGGACCAAAGTTTATGGCCCATTTATATTAATTTGTCTTCTATCAATTACAACCGAACCAAGCCCAAATCAAACTCAACATAGCCGCAAGCTGGAACCGCTTGTAAACCATAAAATAGCAATTGGGTTTTTCTAATTTTCCTGTCCCAATTCAAATTCAACAATCAACACCCAAAATTCAAAAATTAAAAAAGAAAAGAATATAGTCCTCCAGTACATAAATACAGCATACTTAACTAGTCTCGAGACCGCTCGTGTGAGCTGATAATATTGGGTATGGAATCTTTGGTATTTCTATTTTTATTTTGTATTTTTCTCGTATTTTTCAATTCTTCATTTATTGATGGGAAAATTCCAAAAAAGGGCCTGAAGTGCCCATATTTTCTCAAATAAGCGCATGAAGTGGACATTGACTCAAATAAAAGACTTGAAGTGTCATTGTTTTCTTAAATAAAGGCCTGAAGTGAACCTTATTTCAAATAAGGGCCATGAGTGGCAATATCAATCTCAAAATAGGGCCTGAGCTCACCGGCCAAAGGGCATTTTCGTCATTTACATTTTTGCTTTATTTTTTATTTTTTCTGTTTTGTTTCTTTTCCTTTTCTTTTTCTTTTTCTTTTTCCCTCTTCCCTTTGCCCTCGCTAGATCTGCTCTCGCTTGCCCAAGCGAGGGCGACCCTCGCCCGACGCCGGGGAAGGCGACCCTCATATTGCGTTGCAGCAGTAGTTAGTGCAAACAAATTCACAAACTTCTGTCCTGCAAGTTGTTCTCTCAAAGCAAATTTTAAGCCATTCTTTGCCATTTCAGCGACTTCTTTATCTAGCAAGCAAAACAAACATCTATTCCGCATCTTCTTAAACCGAGCAATACTAATCTATGGTTTCATTATTGTACTGCTTCACGGTTGCAGATCTAACAAAGTCACTTTAGGGATTGTCCGGTAAAATTGGGCATGAAATTTGTTCTCCATATCTTCCCAACTCTGACAGAATTTGCTAGCACGCCAGCATGCCATGTAAAGGCCATTTATTCATAGTGACAAGGGAAAAAGCCTTAATTTCATTCTCCTATTATTGTTTATATTCCCACACTGTGCAGTGAATTTGCTAACATGTTCCACCATGGATTGATCATCCTCTCCGGTAAACATGCTAAAGTCGAGTATTTTATACACTCGAGTATTGAACATTGTCAAACCTATCTGGGTATGGTTTACGATACACAGGTCTTGGCGCACCACCTTCCAAACCCATTAGTTGTATCACCAAACCAACAGTTTGCTCAAAGATACATGGATCTCTGAGTGGATCTTGCACTTGATTAATCTGACCAACTGCCCCCTTGGCGGAGAAGGAGGTCTGGCCCCAAATTCCCTCGGATATTGCGGCCGATATGATTGATTCCCCGGAATGGGTACGGGAACAGTTCTAATGTTTATCGGGTTCACTACCCCTGTAGGGAGAGCGACATTACCACCCAACGGCCTGACAATCTCGGTATTAAGTGGCTGTGTACCACCTCCCATAACGTCTATTCCCGACATCAGGGGGTTCAGGATCGTCGTCCCGATGCCGCTACCATTGATTTTATCTGGCATGCGACTTGAAGGATTAGCTGTAAGGGACCTCCTCACTTTGGGGGTTATTGTTGCGACGTCCTAGGCTCGTCGCCATCTCATTTCTTTTATTTCGTTAACAAGCACATGTGGAAAATATATACAAACAAACTCCTAGACAACACAACAAACAAGCAGCCAAGAAAACACCTTACAGAACACACTACTTCCATATTGTCTCAGTACATTTACAAGCCCCTTTTTCTATGGGCACTTCTTGTTTACATTATCCTCCTATCCAAAAACATAGGCTGGGGGATTCCTATCTCCTCTAGCGAAACTGCAACTCTAAAGTCGGTACACCATGAGGAAGATGAGGTGAGATGTCCATACCTATAAGTCTGAAAAGACAAGGGAGTGAGTCGAAGAGTCAGCAAGTAAAATCACTAATCCTGAGTTAGGGGGACTTCTCGTCGTCGAACCCAGCATGCAAACATCACTTGCACCATAGCATCAATTGCAGATCAATAGCAATACTATTGCTGTACCTTGACTATATGCATGTGATCAATTCCGGCTTACCGTCAAGGCACGATTTACGTTTAGTTTATCATTAAACTTAACAACAACACACATTAACATGCATCAAAGGTTCATTAATCATCTCACATGGTTCTTCCAATACTTTTTGGGGCTTCCAGTTTCAAGCTGGGCATCCTATACTTTTAGGGGCATTCCATACTTTCAAGAGTTTCCAGCTTCAATCTGGGCATCTGGAATCCACCGAGCAACGTCACTAAAATCCATTGGCGATGACTATTTCCTTTATGTGATCACACAACAAGCATTCACACAAGTTGGATTCTTAGCTTTGTTTCTTACCCAATGCAAACAATGCCCGAAAGTGTGCTCATATAGGTGTGTATGTGTGTCATGACCTATAATATCACAGCTAAACTGATGAACCAAGCGCAACACGTGGCTCATGGCTTGAGCCGACATGCATTGACGTTGGTCCGAAGTCGAGCGAGGCTTGAATCGACATGCCTCCATGCTGATCCAATGCCAAGCAAGGCCTGAATATCATGCCTCAACGTCGATTCCCATAATCAAGCGAGACTCGTTCGTGACTCGAGGCGTGTTCATCCACTTGAATGCAAGACATGAGCAAATCATACAAGAACACTCCTCATCATACACACATAACTCGTGGTTTGAGCCGACAAGCATTGACGTCGGTTCGAAGTCGAGCGAGGCTTGAATCAACACGCCTCAATGTTGATTCAATGCCAGGCGAGGCCCGAACCGTCATTCCTCAATGCCGGTCTCATGATCGAGCGAGACTCGTTCGTGACTTGGGGCGTGTTCATCCTCACGAATACAAGACATGAGCAAACCATACAAAAGCACTCCTCATCATACACACGACAAAGTACGGGTGAGCACACGTCCAAATTCAACAACGCAGCATATCGCCTTAGCTAAGGGTTAGTAATTTCACTTACCTAAGGATGAGCTAAAGAACTTAGTTGAGAGAGAGAGAGTGGTTGGCTTGCAAGGGGGAAAGGGTGAGAATGTAAGCCTAAAGTGTGGAAATGAAAGAGGGGTTCTTCTATTTATAGCCTCCAACTCCATCATTGCTTGTCTAAGTGGTCCAATTGATTTTCTTGAAGTGGCATGGTGTGGCATGTCTAAGCTCTTAGGGAAATCATGACACTAATGTATGCATTTCTAATTGGCACACTTGGTCATGAGTCACTTACTTCTTTCCCAAGACAAATATTGAGCCATCATGACCAAATCTTCCTTAGGCCACATAAGATGATGATTTATCCCCTTGAATTAATGGTCCATGTTCTAGAGTTTTCTCTTTTGTCCAAATTTTCAAGAATATGACAGGCATAAGAATTAGGCCAATGGAAGCGCTCACTTGGTTGGGTATGAGTTTCTCATGTCCATCCACAATCGATCGTGCCTACCAAAGCGAGGTTCGTAGCCGAGTCACCATCGGATGTGGCGGATCATGGCCAAACTTGTTTAGGTTGGCTAAGTCGGTGGCCCATGGTGTGGGCTCCATGGTCGGGCGTAGGGCCAAGCTGACCGGGCACATGGCCCATGCTTGACCTGGCTCGCGGCCTATCCACAACATCCACAGGCTAGCCAAGTACATGACCGGCGTCTGTGTTGGCTTTTGGCCTTACAACAGGGTTCAAGTCTAGGCATATGGCCGATTCATGGCCTGGCACAAGGCTTGGCTCAAGGCTTGGCACATGGCCTATTCGGCAAGGTTGCCGAACCAACCCGTGACCGATCCACGATCGGTCCGTAACCCATCTCAAGTGGCCCACAGCCAGTTCATGACTGGTCCATGGCCAAGCATAGTTGGTCCGTGGCCGACTCTCGATTGTCATGTAGTTGTGTGGGATCAATCGTTTCGTGATTGACTCACAGTAGCATGGATCGATCCATAGTCGTCCGGGATCAGTATATGACCAACAAGACCGTGCGGGATCGATCCTTAATTGTCCATCGATCCGCGGTGGTACATGTCTGTCCCACGACCAACCCCTATGGTCGAGAAGAATCCATGGTTGAATAGTTTGGGTCACTTGCATGATCAATGGACTGGTTCACTGTCGATTCCTCAATCTTTCTAGGGCCGATCCTTCGATCAGGCCATGGCTGATCCCTAGGTTACCCTTTCCGATCGGGTCGATCAATCCATGACCATTCCTTGGATTGGTCCATGGCAGATTTCCCCCATTATCGACACACCAGTTCCATAGCCATTTCTCATGGCTAGAATCGTGGATGTTACATTAGCCATGCTATTTAGGTCGGGTCGATCTGTTTCATTACGATCGTTCTGACTCTTGTCATTGATAGTATTGGGCCTCGGAAGCATCGTAACCGCTTGCGATGGCATCGTTTGGCCCAAATTATCTCTAACATTGAACTGAGCGGAAGAGTTGAAGGTACATACCCTGACACTGACTGATTACCTTGAGTTTGGAGCAGTTGGCTTGGTTGTCCGACTTTGGATACAAGTTCCATCACCAAATTGGTAATCATCGCACTTATGACTCCGGCAATATGATTGACCATATGATTGGTCAAATCATTCTGTTGCTCCTCAAACATCTGCTTCTTGGTAGCCACCATGACAGGATCAGGAGATAACTGTCTCCATTGATCTTCGGTGAGGCTCCGTAAGATGTCAATCGGAACTCCACTCACGTTAACATCAACAGCAGGATTTGCATTTTACACCTATAATCGGGAAGACCTCTCATCAACTCGTTGTGGGGACGGATTATCCTTGACAACAACATTGCGAGTCTCCTGAGTTCTCATTCTTGCTGTTGACACCTAAATTTCGGCGCATCATTTAGTGGTTAATTGTATAGAAAATTAGGGATTAAATTTTAACCCATGAACAAAAATATTATAAATCGCATAGCATAAAGTTTAGGTTCATATAGATTAACTGCATTTCGCATCGGATCGGCGGTGGTAAGCGAGCTTCAAATTCATCACGTAAATCGAGCTCGGGCACCGAACGAGACTCGGCTCACTCGGAAAGCATGGGCCGAAAATCATACACAAAAGGGCTTGGTTGTCTTAATTTGAGCTTAAATTAGCCCATTATGCTTAATTAAAGAAAAGCCTAAATTAATTCAGCTCACTTAAAATTAAATTAAAGCCTAAACCTAAGCCCATTAGGACTCGTAAGCCCGGCTAATTGACCTAGGTTTACATTATAAATATATGTTTATGTCGCATAATCAAGAGGGGGGTTCTAATAATTTTTCAGATCGGATTTTTAGAAAGACATACGAGAGAATTTTGAGAAAAGTGAGAGAGAGAGAGAAGGAGACCGCCCGCCGCGCCGCACCACCGCCGCACCGCCCCACCGCCCGCCGCATCACGCCGGAGCTGCTCCGTCCCTCAGCCAATGCACGCCCGCTGCGCCACCGCCCGCCTGCGAAGCCTCCGTCCTCTCCCGCTGCGCGTTGCTGCCCTCGCCGCGTGCCACCGCTGCCCGCCGCTGCCTCCTGCGGCGTGCTGCCGTCTCCCGTCGTGTGCCACCGCCGCTGCACGCCTGCTTGCCGCTGCCTCATCGCACACCACTGCCGCGTTGGTGCCATCGCCGCTGGATGTCCCTGCTCCGCCCGCTCGTGTCGCCGCCGCCGCATTGCCACGTACCGCCAAAGAGTTGCCCCCGCACGGCCGCCGGAGAGCTGCACGCACGGCCCGCCGGAAAGCCGCCCGTCCCCGCCTGTTGGCCGCTACCCGGAGACGCCCGCCGTGCCGCCGTTCCCGTCGTGTCACCGTCGCTAGCCGCCACTGTTCCCAACGTCGCGCCGCCACTCCCGACGCACCGCCGATCCGCAATCTCGATCCGCTGCAGATTCAAATTAGGAAAGAAATTTGCAAATCAGGTAATTATCATATCCCGATTTGATTCGAATATTTGGTTGCCTAATTTGTGCTTATTGATATCTAATTTTGCATATTTGGATAATAAGCATTATTCCAATTAGGATTTTATTTCCTTTTTTTGAAATCTTGGATATCTATTACTTTTCAAATTTGGATAGAATTTAGAATTTTCAAAATCTTTTGAATATATCCAAGATATTTAAGATATCTAAATTTTTTCAAGATGTGATCGATTAGGAAAAGTTCCTAATCCGCAACCGCACACGTGGAAATAAATCTATCTATCAAGCTTTAGATAGAGTTATTTCCATAGCGGGTATTTCGAATTTTAGGATCGATCTGTCAGGCTTCAGATCGAAACTTAATTCGAAAGATTTAGCGGTTATATTTTTTTTACTGGATTTTAATTTCGAATTTTCATAAAAAAAAATGCCAAAAATATTACTTTAGTTTAAAATTGCGTGTTTAGATAATTGGCATTTTTAATTCCGAATTTCATTAAAGTAAAAAAAAATACAAAAAAATAATATGCCCGTCATTAGAAATAGGTCACGTCGTCGCATGACATATAGTTTGCATGTTAGGTTGCATTAATCGCATGTCAATTTTTTGCACGCCATTACATATAGGTTAGCTTTCATTTAAATAAATAAAAAAAATCAAAAAAGAAAATTTCTGCACCTTTGAACTCTAAGTCAGGACTTATCAAAATTGTCAAATTAAGTATTTTTCTTGAAATTGGTACCGAAAGGGCGTTAGGGAATCTAGCGTAACCAAGTCCCCGAATCCATAATTTCTGGTTCGCAGAAATAAAATAGTACTCCCGCTATTTTATTTAGGTTTCTAATCAACCTACCTTAAATGATTAGTGGCGACTCCCATTGAAAATATTTGCATGCTCATAATTGGACCTAAGTTGCGAATTGGTAGAGTTTGGGAAAACTCGAGTTAGGTTAGTTAATTTAATTGATCTAGTAATCCATTAGCCTAAGATCGGAAAACCCGGTTTTTTTAGGTCGCGACACTTGCCATCAGCACTTCCTCAAACCGGAACACAATGGTCCCACCAAGCATGCCTAAAAGATGTTTCGCCGAAGAAGTCCTTCGACAAAATATCTTTCACCGAAGTTGACCCTTCGGTTGTTTAGAGTAAATCGGGTTTTGTGTCGGTTCCGAAAGGAAGTGTTTGGTTATGACTAAGCAAAACTAAAAATAAAGTAAACAACGAGTGCAGATAAAATTAAGTAGGAATACAAAAGATAACTTGCGAAATTGAGTAGCTGTGTTTTTTATTTGATTGATTCGTTGCCGATCCCTTACATCATTCTTTCATCGGCTATTTATAGCCAAACGAAACAAAGAACCGTCGCAGCGGTTATCTTTTTGAAAAATTTCAAAAGTGTTTCCAAAGCATTCGGGATATGGCTTGGTAATTGTACCGTTATCTGCAGTGCGGTTTAATGTTTTGAACATCTGTCTTCATCCGTCGTCCTGATTTTTGAGTCAAAACTATGATTATTCTTATCTGTGAACCACCCCTGGGCCGATATACATCAACATTTCCTTTTTGGGCTTTATCGGTCCACGGCGGCCCATATAGGTCATTTTTTAGCATCAACGGTTTGTGTCTCGGAGTTACTTGATTGGAGCCAAGCATGTTCGCACTCGAGTCTTGACAATTAATTTGTCCTACATGTTCTGAATTGTTTTATGTTCCTTGAGCTTCCACGACATTAATTCCTACAGGGGACAGTGAGTCTTGTGTGTGGTGCTATGCTATCAATTTGAATATTCCGTCCAAAATCACAAATCATGTACTCGAATTAGCATCCATAAATGAGTCTCCTGCATTTTTCAAGTTCTCTGATCACCATCTTCTAGCCTTGTTCATCTAGCAATGAACCAATAGTAAGACGATATTTGGCTAGTTGCTTCCGATTTTGATTGAAGATTGCATCTTGTCGAAGGACGAAGTGACCGAAGAGGGACCAGGAGAGCCACCACGGATGGAGAGGGACCGCGTGGACGCTTTACCGGCTATAAAGTTGAAGAAGGAAGTGACCGAATATATACGTAACCTTATGTTGCTCTTACTATTTGGTACTTCATTGGTAAGCCTGCGTTTGTTGTTACGTATATATTTGGGTAATTCGATTCACTTTATCAAGCATTCATTGTATTAAGAGTTTCAGACTGTTCTTCAAGCTCTTATAGATCAACCAAACTAAGTTTCCACCTCTTCACAGGATATTGACCTGTGTTAAATTGGACTACAACTTGGGTGGCTTGTCTTGTAGACTTTCCTAAAGTAGATAAAACATTTAAAATGCTCTAATGCAAGCTGAGCAGAGCTTTAAAGGTATCAAGATTGCTCGAAGAAGATGCTCGAGAGAAGCAATGGCCTTGTCACTAGGAGTTTTAATGTGGAATGAGTGTCATGTTGAGACCACAAAGATGAAACTGCCCTTCATATTCTTTAAGTTTTCTCATTTGAATGCTAATTGGAATTCAAATGAACTGACTAGACAAGGAAAAAGAGGAAACTGCACAGTGTGTGTTGATTTGTGATTTGTGCATCTGCAAGAATGTTGGTCAAGTCGTAATATGTGTTACATATATCCTCACTCTCTTAAATAATACTGTAGTAATACAACTTGTCAACTTCCTGACCAAGCCCTTCACAAACACGAGTCCTATTGAAAACAGGGAAAGAAATATACAGAGGAAATAGACATGCATTAAACATTCATAATACTTAGCAAAATCCAGCTTACTTAATTTTATTTCATTTTTGGTTTGGGGACATTCAACATCAGTTCACCACCCTGCAGTTCCTTCTGATCTCTCCATTTGTTCCGGTGAGTGGGCTGATGTTACTCATCTTCACCATCGCAGCCGCAAAATCACTCGAGAAAGCCATATAGCTATTGCTGTAAGTCCTGACGAGCCCGTCCTGGGATCCTCCATTGAACAGCTCTTGATCTGAATGGAGGAGCCCACGCTGTGCCACTAGGTTCTGGTAGTAGTTGTTGTCAAAATGGTTCGTGGTCTGGTCGAGGGGCGCAAGGTTGGTGTCGCCTCCAGAGGCAGGGCAGTCAGTCCTCCGGTTGGTAGCGAAGCTGGCGTCAATGTTGGTGTCGTTGTAGATGCGGCTCCGGAAGGTGCTGCACCGGGCCAGGCCAATGGCGTGGCCCCCTGAAAGGGCGGTCATGTCACTGGCGTTGAGGCCTTGGGCGGCGAAGGAGGAGATGAGGTCAGCAAGGCTGGAGGACGGTGATGGGAGTTGGCTGTTGGCACCGCTCAGGCTGGCGGTCCTCGCGTCTCGCCGCCCTAGAGGCACCGTCCATGATGGTCCTCCCAACTGTAATGACAAGGGATGACTATTAAGTAATTGGTAAACCAAAATCACGCACGAAACAGAGTTTGAGCAAAAGTAAGTCACGATCATGATATCTGAGACACTCACCAAGATGACCCCGTCTCGAGCAGCAAGGGCGAGGATGTCCGCACAAGAAACAGTGGCATTGCAGGCAGCTTCGACGCGGGACTTAATAGCGTCAATGACTTCAAATCCCCTCAGAGAATTTTGGTTTGGCTGAGCGGTCTTTTCTCCAGTGAAGATAGCCGTGTCATCCAGAAGAACCGACGCATCGCATCCCTGCATGAGAAAGCCGATATATATCATAATGTTGTTTGAAGAACCGGCAGCTAGAAATGAAAGCAAAGAATTTTGGTTACAAACATTTACGAAACAATCATGGAAGAACATGCGAAGTATCGAAGCACCCATCCTCGACTCTCTTCCAACAGCTTGCATCATCGCATTGCGAACGATGCCTTGAATGTTGGGGCATGTTCTTGCGTAGAAGTTCGGCGAAAGCTGTGCATTCGCCAGCCACGCGAGAAGGGATACGAAAATGATGGCGGCAATGAGGAAGTTGCGGTTGGAGGCCATTTGAGGGGAGAGAGAGAGATATGATTTGGACTTGTGATTGTGATTCTGATTGTGAAAGCGAGCTCTCTAACTTTGCTTTGAACTCGTGAGTTCAAGCCGTGGGTTTGTTCTGTATATATAGAGAAACAGAAAGAATGGTTTCGTGCATGTGGCTATGATAGAGATATTGATATTTCGCTGCTATACGCGTTTACATGACCTTTTTAGAGTATACTTTGAAGATTTTTCTTGTTCTTCAGCGAGAGACGGAGAGAATGTAAGGCTTTTTTACTACTAAAAGCGAGATTAGTCAATAGCCAATATGCTGCTGAGTCTGTCATGATGATAAATGGCAAAGGAACAAAATATGGTTCACCGCGTTTTCCGAAGCATGCATATAAAAAGCCATCTCTTTTTACCTAGATGTTTATTTTGAATATGTCGAAAAAGCAATACCCTTATCAGACACAAATCGAAACTTCTTTGTAACTTCGTAATCGTCTGCCAAAGATTCGAGGTTTTATGAACTAGCAGCTGTGAGGGTCTTAGACTCATCAAAGTGATGGATTCAAAAGAGAGTTATGTCTTGGCCGTGTTTGGTAACTTAGATAGGACAATAGCTTTGCACTTGGTACCGAATAAATCTCGGTAAAATGTCGGATAAGTCACCGTGACAACATGGTAGATAGCTTTTAGAGATATACTATGTGCACTAAGAACTTCATTAAAATTTAGAAAGTTCAATGTGAAAAATTTTTATGCAGTAAAAGGTCAGAGAGGGAAAAGAAGTCTAGAGGAAGAGAAAGGGAGGGCGGTGCTGGCTGCCGTGAACGGGAAGTATGGTTTCGTGCATGTGGCAATGATAGACATATTCATATTTCGCTGCTATACGTGTTTACATGACCTTTTTTAGAGTATACTTTGAAGATTGTTCTTGTTCTTCCCCGAGAGACGTAGAGAATGTAAGGCTTTTTTACTACTAAAGGCGAGAATAGTCAATAGGCAATATGCTGCTGAGTCTGTCATGATAATAAATGGCAAAGGAACAAAATATGGTTCACCGCGTTTTCCGAAGCATGCATATAAAAAGTCTTCTCTTTTTACCTAGATGTTTTTTTTGGGTAAGGTCTTTTTACCTAGACGTTTATTTTGAATATGTCAAAAAAGCCATACCGTTATGAGGCACAAATCGAAACTTCTTTGTAACTTCGTAATCTTCTGCCAAAGATTCGAGGTTTTATGAACTAGCAGCTGTGAGGGTCTTAGACTCATCAGAGTGATGAATTCAAAAGAAAGTTATGTCTTGGCCGTGTTTGGTAGCTTAGATAGGACAATATCTATCATTTACAGTATTTGGGGATGCACTTCGTACCGAATAAATCTAGGCAAAATGTCGGATAAGTCACCGTGACAGCATGGTAGTTAGCTTTTAGAGGTATACAATGTGCACTAAGAACTTAATTAAAATTTAGAAAGTTCAATATGAAAAGTTATCGCAGTAAAAGGTCAGAGAGAGAAAAGAAGGCTAGAGGAAGAGGAAGGGAGGGCGGTGCTGGCTGCCGTGAACGGAAAGTATGGTTTCGTGCGTGTGGCTATGATAGACATATTCATATTTCGCTGCTATTCGCGTTTACATGAACTTTTTAGAGTATACTTTGAAGATTGTTCTTGTTCTTCCCCGAGAAACGGAGAGAATGTAAGGCTTTTTCACTACTAAAGGCGAGATTAGTCAATAGGCAATATGTTGCTGAGTCTGTCATGATGATAAATGGCAAAGGAACAAAATATGGTTCACCGCGTTGTCCGAAGCATGCATATAAAAAGCCATCTCTTTTTACCTAGATGTTTATTTTGAATATGTCGAAAAGGAAATACCCTTATGAGGCACAAATCGAAACTTCATTATAACTTCGTAATCGTTTGCCAAAGATTCGAGGTTTTATGAACTGGCAGCTGTTAGGGTCTTAGACTCATCAAAGTGGTGGATTCAAAGAGAGTTACGTCTTGGCCGTGTTTGGTAGCTTAGATAGGACAAGAACGATCATTTACAGTATTTGGGGATGCACTTCGTACCGAGTAAATCTAGGTAAAATGTCGGATAAATCACCATGACAACATGGTAGATAGCTTTTAGAGATATACTATGTGCACTAAGAACTTAATTACAATTTAGAAAGTCCAATACGAAAAATTATTGCAGTAAAAGGTCAGAAAGGGATAAAAAGGCCACAGCTGCTTTCAATGACGTAGTAGCTTGAGTCTGATCTTGTTCTTGGAAATGAGTTTTGACCTTATTATTCGTTGAGCCATACTCACTCTATGGTATGGTGTGGGATAGTTGTTCGTAGTATGTGTCGACAATCTTTATATGATGATGGTGCATTGATTTGAGGCTTGAAGGTGATCTGACTGCCTTAAGTTGTCTGGGGGAGGACTGTGCTTTCAATTTGAATAAAAGACAAGTTCTGTCTCTCAAACCATACTCACTTTAGGGTCTCTTTGTACTAGCATACGAATATAGGGATTTGAGAACTATTCTGCTTTAAGACGAGAAGTGAGTGACGTTTTTCGATTGGATTCGATCACAACAGAAAACATGGGATAGAACTCGGAGTCACGGGCGACCCCCGATGGCTATCCTTGGGCGGAGGGTCCTGTCGGAGTGATGGCCAGCGGTGCCAATGACAAAGGCCAGCTCTCATAGCGACAACCTCCGATCAATTGCATCATTTAATGGATACTAAGAAGATATGTCACACATTAAATGTCCGAAACACTACTTGTCAGTATTTTTCTTTTTTTTGGTCAAATGTCAGTATTTAGAAAGAGTGCTTTTTTATCTCCCGTTCCTTCTCCGGGAAGTGCGACTTAACCTTAATTTAAAATAAAAACCTGAAATATGAAACCTGATCAGGACAGACATGACCCGATCCGATCCGATCCAACCCAACCCAATCGTGTGGCTATATACAGGTCGGGTCGGGTCGGGTGGGGTCAAGCAGGGCTGGGCTGGGCTAAGTACACATGTTCAGTATTTAGAGTCGGGTGGAGCACCGACCCGACCCATTGACACCCCTACTTGTAATCAAGGGAAAAAAACCCACCTGTTTAATATGGGAATTAACGTTATTCAAACAAAGCTAAGAGTTGAGTGCTGGTTGTGCGCTCCGGAAGCTAAAGTTTTTGGATAAATTGGCACTTACCTGACTCTCTTTTGACATGGTACCTCATAGGTAAAGAGTTCGAATCCTCTTACTTCGTTTTTTAAGCGATCTTTTTACTTGCGTTCTTTCCCTATGTTTTTGTCCCTTTGTGTTTGCCTGATGTTGTTACGTCCATCTCGTGTGTTTGTTTTGTGTGCAAGACACGATTGATTTACGCACAATAGAGAATGTTTTATGCAACACATTTTGGGCTTATTTCCTAATGACTCAAACTCTTAGGAAAATGGTGGTGTTCATTTTCGCTTTTCCATTATTTGTGTATCCCGATCTTTTTAACACATTTTAGGTCTCGAACATTCTTCCGTAACATATGTCGGGTTTGCACGCTTCAAACTTTCATCATTCGTGAGGCCCATGTTTACATAGGAGGTGGTAGACTAAAACCATGGATATAATTCCTATTTATATAGTTTAATTTTGTATATGGGTGATGTTCACAACTTGTAACACATCAACCAAATGAGTGATTGGAGGAAAATATAACCCCTCATTTATTAGCCCTGACAACATAGAATAATACGAAGCCATTATCGTCAGAGTTAACTCAAATCAATTTTCGATGCTCGAATTTCACCTATATTTTGTTTGACATTGCGAGTCTCAACCATTCTTTCACTCGCACATTCCTAATAGCTAGACAGATATCAAAAAGATCTTAGGCAGAAACATGACTCCTTAAATTAGCATAGAATATCAAGAAATCAAGGATGTCAGGTTAAAGAGAGATCACAAAACATGCTTATTGTTTTGTGTCTTTCTTGGTTAATAATGGTTTTACCAACTAGTGTCTCTGAATACTTATTGTGATGGCCCAAGCCAAGCGGCAGAGCGCGGGGAGGAGGGATGGTGGTGCGTCCGCGCCACTACCCCGGATGTGCGTAAGGAAGTGGGGTATCTCTCTTGTCCCACATCGCCTAGGGAAGAAGTTCGGGCTAGTTGATAAGACTTGGGTGGCTTATACTGTGTAACGCGTTTTACACAAACTTCCGCTGTACTAAGAACAAAGCCTTGAGGGAGGCCCGTAGCTGGGATGGCGATGCGTTCTCGCCAGTGCGAGAGGCCCGAAGAGGACAATATTAGGCTGGGATGAGAGATGGCAATGCGGCTACGCCTCTTCCCCAGACAACGCGTTTTAAAACCATGAGGAACAGTGGGTCCAAAGCGAACAATATTACACAGTGTAGACCCAGGGTATTACAAGTGGTATTAGAACCAACTCTCGACCGCATGTGGGCCCACAGCGAGGGCGCTGTGCCCATATGGGGTGGAGAGTGTGACAGCCCAAGCCAAGCAGCGGAGCGCGAGAAGGAGGGATGGCGGTACATCCGCACCACTACCCCGGACGTGCGCAAGGAAGTGGGGTACCTCTTTTGTCCCACATCGCCTAAGGAGGAAGTTCCGGGTTAGTTGATAAGGCTTGGGTGGCCTATACTGTGTAACGCATTTCATATAAACTTCAGCTATGCTGAGAACAAAGCCTTGAGGGAGGCCCGTAGCTAGGATGGTGATGCATTTGTGCCAGTGTGGGAGGCCCGAAGAGGACAATATTGGGCTAGGATGAGGGATGGCAATGCGGTTGCGCCTCTTCCCCAGACAACGCGTTTTAAAGCCGTGAGGCTTAGTGAGCCTAAAGCGGACAATATTACACAATGTAGACTCAGGTGTTACACTTATTAAGTATATTTAGGATGGAATGTGTCGATTTATACAGGGTTGATTACACATCCACGAGAAAATCGATGTATTGAAAAACCGCAAACTTTCTTCAAATGGCTTCGTAACAAGTGTCATGAGGGGACTTTTTTGACAAAGCCCATCTAATAAAAGTCTTCGAACGGTATACAATAAAATCCGCCAATAAAAAACCCGAAAAATGGAGAAACAAGTTCTATCCAGATAATGGTGTTGTCTCCCTAAAAATTACAGATTACACTCGAGGACTGTCTCAGCGTTTCATTTTCAAAACATGCGTTAGGTGGGAAGTTAGACTTTGGTCCGGTAAGATGTTGACAAGCTATAGCTTACTCTGGATTTGGTCTAACGTCAATAAACGTTGATAAAATATAAGAAAAGCCCTAAAGGTGAGTATGGTAACATTTATGTTTCTGGGCAAAATTTCTATTCAAAAATAGTTTTTTTATTTCTATTCCCTAGATGATTTTCTAAGCAGAAGAATGCGTTTGGTAATTACACAAAATTTATATTTCCGGAATAGAAAAAGAACAGAAATGCGTTTGGTACGATCCTAAAAATTTTTATTCCCAATCTTTTTATTTGATTATAAAAATATCAGTGGAGGCTTAATAATTCATATTTTAATAAAACTGGACTAGAAATAGAATCAGAATATATTATGATATAAGATTGGATGACCTTAATACAATCATAAAGAAAATTACTCCTTATAGACAAAGCAAATACTGAGTAGTGGTTGAGGAAATTGTAGTTTAGAATTTAGGATTTTAAGGTCTTGAGGTTTAGTGCTTAGGGTTTTAGGGTTTCAGGATTGGGGTTTTGGGATTTGGGTTTTTGGGTGTTGGGTTTTAGGGCTTTAGGATTTTAGGGTTTAGAGTTTTAGGATTGAGGGTTTGAGATTTTGGGTTTAGGGTTTTAGGATTTGGGGTTGAAGGTTTTAGGGTTTGGAGTTTAGGATTTGTTGACACCTATTTTAATTTTTGCCCAAAATTAATTATAAAAATTTTAGGGATTAGTTTTCTTAATTCCTAAACCCAAAAAATTAATTAATTAGTTAATTAGTATCTAATTGCATTACATATAGATATTAGGCATATTTGCATTAATAGGTCATATTGAAGCATATTTTCCTAATAAATTCAAAAAAAATTGTTAATTAATTTTTTTAAAAATAATAATAAAATTTAGATTGAGCTGAGCCAGAGCCGACCTGACCCAACCCCCTCTTCCTCTTCCCCCTTGCTCGCGTGGGGGCCTTCTCCCCTCCTCTCGCTCCTTCACACGAACGTTGGCCCAGCTTCTCCCTTCGCTTACGCACGCCCAGTTGTCTCTTCCCCGCACCTGGGCACAGCCCAACCCTTCTCCCTCTTTCCGCTTCCCCTCCCTTGCTGGGATGGAAGCGAGATACAAAGGAGCAGAACATCTCCCCTGCATCGGCCTAAAATGGCCACAAATGTCAAAGATGCAGAGTAGGCCGATGCAGGGAGTTAATGGCGATTAATGGAGTAGAGACAGTTTGTCTCTGGCCATAAAAGACTAGAGAAGAGGAGGGGCAGGCTCGGATAGGGGGGGCCAAGAGAGAAAAAAAACAAAGCAGAGAAGGAGAGAGAGAAACCGAGAGAGAAAGAGGGAGATTGGGTGAAAAATTTTCAATCTTTAGCTTACAAGTGGAAGAACATAGTCGCAGGAGCCTCCCCAGTGAGCTAGAGCTATCGGCGATCCACCGAGCCAACGTCCTCGACTGGTAAGCCTTTCTCGGCCCTTATTATGCCCTGTTTTGCCTTGTTCTGGTTCACCGGTCGGCGGAGACTCACGCCGGTCACTTGGCGTGATTCTCGGCCCATACCAATCCTCTCCATGGTCCAAATGTCACCTTCAGAGGCGAGTCTTGGCCATTGGAGCCGGCCGGAACTCCTAAACAGGTCCGAGTGCCCTAGTTTTAGTCAAGCACGTAAGCTATTCAATGAAATGCCTCAATGATGACGAGTTTAGTTTTGGTTGTCGGCTGACAGGGGGTGGTCGGACGGCAGGCTAGGTGGCCGAAGAAGGTTTTGTTAGTGGCCCCAGAGGAGAAAACTAGGCGGGAGTTGGCCTAGGTCGGCTAGCGAGATGCCGGATCTCGCCGGCCGACGTTCTCGTATGCTTGAGTCACGTGAGAACGGGTTTGGACCGACCTACAGAGTCGGTCGGACCGATCTGCAAAGTCGAATAGGCAACTTTTTGTTATTTTCCACCAAATCGGGCCCCAACTTGGCTCGATCCGGTTCAGACTCGGGTTAATGACCTGGGTTAACCCCCCAACCCGGGTCAACGCATATGGGTCAGGTCCGTTGACTCGAGTCGGTTATGACTCGATCTAGGTTCGCTAACCCGACCCGATTTAATATTATATTAATATATTTATTTAAAATATTTAAAAAAAAATATAAAATATTAAAAAAATTAGATTTTTTTATTTCTTTTAAAATTAGAAAATAGTTTAGAAATAAGTATTTTTGAATATTTTTCTAAATTATGTGAATTGTTTGATTAATGATCACGTTTAGATCGGATAATTCTATAGGGCTATACGGTAGTATTTTGCATGTTATTTTTACTACTACTGTGTTATTATTATGCATGTTGTTTTTAATTAGAATATAATTGCGTCAAAATGTCGTGTTTTGAATATTATCGCCTTAGTTAGGTCTAGAACTTAGGCTGCATATTTATCTTGATTGCCAATCGTTAATGATTGTGCAATCGTTTAATCGCCTCATATGTTAGAATATGGGCCCCAAAATCAATCTAAATTGCCTGACCAATATTTTCTAAAATAAACAGGGTAAAAAGATACCGAAAGGGCACTAGTCACTCAACTAGTGTAACCAAATTTCCGAACTCATTTAATTTCTAGTTCGTATGAGTAGGGTGATTCTTCCGTCACCTTACTTGGATTCCTAATCGACCAATCTCAAATCGATTAGTGACGACTCCTAAATAAAAATCACTTACGGGTTAAAAAAACCTAAACCCTAAGTCGCGATATGATATAGGCTTGGGAGAGCCCGAGTTAAGTCCTAGACCTAAACTTAGCGCGTACCAGACGAGACCCCCTTTCTTTTTAGAAAACTGGAGGCCAGTACGATAGACTGGCGACTCCGCTGGGGACTATATTTTTCTTAAAGTGGACTTAAGTCATAAATTTTATCCTGTTCAAAAATATTTTTGTTTGGCAGCGAGGATTCTAGGTATGACCTTGACATTAAGGTGTTAAATGTTTTTGCAGTTGAGAGTTATAAGGGGCATAGTTTTTGTTAACCCCTTGTTTTGCAGGTCCGGAGTTTGGGAATCAATGTTTATTTCTGAACATTTGAAGCAGTGTTTGTTTATGAATTGTTGTGCATGCTTTAATGATTTAGCACTATATTATTGCACACACAACTATACCGCTGGACCTGGGCTACAATAGGACATTTTAGGATGGTGTTAAGAAAGATACGACCTCGAACACGAGAATGCAATGTAGAGGTTGCCTTTCTTTTTCCCGAAATTTCTTTTTGAATGTGGTAAAGTATCTATCTTTGGCCGCTATTTGCGTGACTATAAGGTATTCCTTTCGACTTAGTCAGGGTTAGAAGGACCTAACACCAATGCGAGACTGCAACGGTCAGACATCCTTTTAGCTTCACTTTGCTAAAGCCGTCTAGACAGAAATTGAACCTCATGTTCCATGTGTATGTTCCTGTGATTGCCATGGTTTTCGGTAAAGTAAGTTTTCTATTCCTCTACTTTGCAATTTACTTATTCTTTTTCAAATATCCCGATCAGTCCATGATTAGTCTAGGTCATTTGTGAATTTAATACCATGGTTGTTTCGAAAGAAATAATCGCTAAAACTTTTTATGAATATTTACTTCTAATTCATGCCATTATCTTTATAAGCATGTTAAAATCATTGTTTTCCCATGTGATTTCTTGTCACTTAAAAAAATGGAGAAAATTGTGTATAAATAAAAAAGAACGCACCCCATTAACACTACTAGCGCCTCGGCCGGGTGTACCCGGGGAATGAGCAATCCGGAGCGACCAGGGTTCGAACCCCAAGGTCGCCGTTGTAAAAAAAATAATGTAAAAGAAAAAAAATTTGCATCTTTTATTTTTGCAACAAAGGGAAAGTATTTGACTAAACAAGATATGAAAATACCGGATTAGAATAAGTCATAGACCGATCCCTTATGAGGTCTTATACTCACCAGCTGCCACTTCTTGAACATATACGAATTATACCCATTCGCCAAGTAAAAATGGCTGATGAGGATATGACAACCCAAGTGGCGGACATAGAGGATGAGATGAAGAAAGTTTTCACCTTTCTTTGACAACTCTCAAAACAAGTGGAACATCTGTCAGTTTGCTTGGACCAACTCACCATGACTCCGCTTCTTCATCCAAGACCAGGGGTGATGATTTAAGTAGAGCCCTCCAGTGTCAACCCGAAGGGTAAAGACGTCATATCTAACAATGTTCACGAGTCCCCTAATCCTATGGAATTAAGCACCATGCGCCCAAAGTTCATGCAACACGGACAATGCAACTCGGTATAACCGTTTCAACTTCGCACCCCCAACAAAAGCGAAACAATAGGAGGCAGTTCACTCCACTCCCTGAACTGTCACGCCCCGAACCCCAACGGGCTCGCGGCACCCCTTCCACGGTCGTATTGAACGCGACGTCCCAGGACGCATCGCCGACCCAAACGAACTACGCAAGCGGAAGCGAAATAAAACAACCCGAACAATAAAATATGACGAAGGGATAGCATCAAACAATAATTCCAAATACACAACATCAAAACGGAGTAGTGGTTTGGATATCCTACTTCACTATACAAAAGAGGGGCACACAAAAATATGGGGCAACTTGACCCGTCCTTGATCCCCGAGATACCCTTGCAGCGTCTCCAATCACTCATGGTCGCGGATCTGAAATGGTTATATAATAACCGTGAGAACGAGTCTCAATAAGCAACCCCCTATACCCCACGTAGGCCAATGCGTACCCAGACAAGTCATATATGCAATCTACCCCATAACATATAGAATTCGCATCATTATACTTACCTTGCCATCAAGCCCATGTAAACTCTGCACGTTAGTCGTCACATGATAATGCAATAATAGTAATTAAATAACACATCACAATCGCTCAAACACCAACCACACTTGCACTCAATCAATCCAACTACTTCAACCAGCCAATTCAATCACACGTTCAACCAGCCAATTCAATCACACTCAATTCGCATGCGTGGCCGAACATCTTTCTCACGACCCGCGCCACTGCGCCTCAGGTCCATTCTCACTGCCCGCGCCACTGCGCCTCAGGCCCACTTGGCACACCGGCCATTCATGCTTTCACACGGACCGCCGTCAACACGTCCCAAGTCCGTAGCCCTCCGATCAATCCGGGCTCAATTTCCAATGACCGACGTAAATACGTCCCGGTCCAACACACCTCTAACGGGCCACCGTCAACACGTCTCAAGCCCGCATCCATTTGGCACACCGGCCATTCATGCCTTCACACGGACCGCCGTCAACACGTCCCAAGTCCGTAGCCCTCCGATCATTCCGGGCTTATAATCGACAGGCATGCACACGCCATTCAATTCAATCAATTTCACGCCAATTGCATTAAACCATCCATATTCACAACTCACCACGTCAATCCACAAACCCGACGTTCAAGTCGGCCACGTACGATCACCCAAATCATGCACATCATTTTATCCAATCCAATTAGCACAATTATATCATAATATAATTAAATTAAATCACGCTCTAACCGTTCTAAACCCAAGACAAGTCATAAAATACCCAAAGTACTAGGTAGGGTTTAGGAAGTCATTTACTTCAATTTGGCTCGGGAAAAACCCGCACGGGCTCAAAAACGGGCCGGATGAACAGTCTTGAATGAACGATAGAAGGGCCCACGATGAACAATATTCGGAATGAACAAAGATAACGGGCCTCGGATGAACGAAGGCTCGGAATGAACGATAACGGGCCGGATGAGCAGTACCCCGGAATGAACAGTGTGACGGGGCGGATGAACAAGACTCCCCGGAATGAACAATGTGACGGGCCCCGGATGAACAATACCTCGAAATGAACAAAGTGACGCCCTCCCCCCCTCGGGCCGAACCGTACGAGCAAGGGCGCGGGCTCGGCCACGGCTCGGGGCACTCTCGGGCTGGGTGAGGCGGGGGCCGCCGGGGCTAGGTGGTGTAGACGGGCAGCGACGGCGGTCGGTACGCAGGGCGCGCGGCGTGGTCGAGGCGGCGTCGGGAGAGCCCAAAAACGGGGAGGCGTCGGGGGAGGAAGAAAAAGCAGAGGAAGAAAGGTGGTGGCGGCCAAGGGGGAAGCGGCGGGTCGGCGGAGGTGGGTGAAGGAGAGACCCAGGTGGCGGAGGCCCAGCGGCGGCGGCCGGAACGACGGCACGCGGCGGCGCGAAGCCAGGAGCCGAGGCGGGGAAGGCGTCGGGAAGAGAGAAACGAGGGAGAGGGGGTCGCGCGGTGGCCGGAGGTGGCACGGCGGCGTCTCGGGTGGCCGGGCGACGGAGGACGAGCCGCGGACGGGCGGGCAACGCCGGACCACGGCGGACGCAGCGGCAGCTGCTTGCTCGCGTGCGCGGCGTGGGACAGGCGCGGCGACAAGCGGACAAGGCCGGACGAGCGAGCGATCGCGGGCGGCGAGCCGGCGGCACGGCTTCGGTCGGGCGACAGCAACGATGGCGACGGGGCCGGGAGGGCGAGCTTCCGGTCGGCGTCGGCCGGTGCGAGCAGAGCGAAACGATCGAGCGGCGAAGGAGGAGGAAGAAGAAGAAGAAGAAAGAAGGAAGAAGAAAAAGAAAAAGGAAGAGAGAGAGAAGGAGAAGGGATGGGTCCGACACAGGGGAGAAGGGATAGACGTGCGCGGGGAGGTGACCGGGAGAGAGAGAGAGAGAGAGAGAGAGAGAGAAAATAATAAAAAAATTTAACTTCAATCAAATATTAAATGCGATCCGATGACCCAAATTCAAAATCGAAAGCGATCTACCGGTCCAAAATAAGCCTCGCATATAAAAAGGGACAAAGGCCGAATTAATTAAATCAAACTATATCGAGAGAGGTCTACTAGTCCAAATTCGCACCCGGTCAAAAACTCCCCTTTTTCCATTATTCCTGACAATCTCAACGCTGGCTACGATAATATTGACACCGTCCAATTTATTTCGTCCTGAAACTCCCGAAAATCGACTGTCAAGTTCGGGGTCTAAATAACGGCCAAATTCGATCGAGCGCAATTCTAGCGAAATCTCAATTTTAAAACAATAACCGAGAGTGATCAGTTCCCGAGCGAGATTTTACTATAAGCACACTGACGAATTACACGTTTTATAAATCCCAACTATGGGCCGAAATTCGGAATGTCACAACTCCACTCCCTGAACCACCATCTCGAATGCTGGCAATACTTCGGAAGAAGGGACTGCTCTCCACTGAACCAAAGCGACCTAATCCTGAGAGCTTTTCAAACTACGATTTGTCTAAAAAGTGTGAATACCACATGGGCGAGGTAGGACATTCAACTAATGGGTGCTACACTTTTAACCATCGAATTCAAAACTTGTTGGACACCAAGACTTTGTCATTCTAGACTGGCGGAGGGAATCGATGCAAGTCCATTTGTTATTTCTATGCTAAAGTGGATGAACTTTAGGAGCAAAATACTCCCTTTTGATGGACTGGGAGAATTCCATGCTCCCTAGTCTACTCTCCTAATTAAGCGCTTTCTGCACATTAAGGAAGAAACATATTAGTTGTTTGCATGGATTTGGGCTAAGACATGAAACGAGATATATCCTTTTAGTATTCCATCGTTGAGGTCTCAACATTTGTGCTCCATCAAGCTCGCTAGCACGTCGGAGTTTAGCGTGCTCCTCAATTTGTCACCTGTAAACGAAAAGAAATGGTATGTCATTTTCAAAATTTGTTAAGGAATAAGACATACCTTTTTTCTTTCAAAAGGGGTAATTTCTTTTTGGTTTCCCCTGACTTTTTTGTGAAATGATGGTCTGCTCATCATGGAGTGAAGGAATGCTTAGCACTCCCTCTGACTCTTTGGGATTGATATCTCACGTGAGTAGTAATGAGATTTGTCCCACATTTCATCTTAAAGGCTGGATGATCTTCGCCTGAATTGCCCTTATCGGATTAGTCGGTCTGCTATTACTACCAAGGTCTGATGTGCTCCTCAGTTTGTCATCATCATTAGAACTTGACGTGTCATTTCCAAATGCCCCCTCGTAATAACAAATCAAAGGGGAGTATGTTCTGAGACACGAAGTGAGCGAGTTAGAAAAACAGATAGGGCTATGAGCATGCACGTCTTTCTACCCTAATCCTTTCTTTGGTCCTTTTGAAAAATGATAAAACATTTGTTTTTTATTGAAAAGTTTGAAACAAGGAAGCATGAGGAAGCCGGGTCTCAGAACACTTTCCTTTACATGGCTGGATATCATCAACAGGCCGATTTGGAATACTACCTCATGCCCTCAAAACATTATTTATTTACAACATATGGATTTACAACCTCATAAAAGCGAGAGTTCAAACAAACATTTTTTTCAAGCAGAAATGACGACAAAAAAAACAAGATATAGGAACAGCCCCTTTTCAAGGGCCCATGCAGAACTGGTGACAATGCCAAGATAATCACCAACTCTCACCCCTTATGCACGCATTTTTGAGCCCAACGATCCTTTCGTTTCTCAACCTATGAACCGAGCCTACTTTACGTCCCTCATGAAGTCTCTTCCAACTAGGGCACCTAGATTAACGTAGAGTTTCAAATGTTTATAAACATCGCTCAAGGAAGTGCGAGCAAGACTACTTCTATCTCATTTTGTAGGATTTTTGACTTGTAAATCCGAAGATGATTACGGAGTATTTTCTTTCATGACCTTTACTCGGACAGTCTCATTTATTAAGCCATTGACCAAGCCTGCATTACGGTCCTGATAAAGACCTCTTAGACTGGTAAGATCGTACTACTTGCGAGAAAATTCAGACCTTTGTTAATGTGACAACGGTCAGATTGAGTGTTTTCGATGTTCCCGCATTAATGGTTGAGACAAATAACCCTTTTCAATGAGAACGAGTGGAAAGTCCTTTCTAACTTAAGGTCCCTCGTTCAGCACCTTGAGAAGTCCACATTGCAAGTGAAAATTATCTCAATTGATAATTACCCTCGGTGGATATTTGGGGATGCAAACATGGCAAAATCATCATGCATGAGCTTTAACTGAGTTATCTACAGCTCCAATAAGTTTTGAAATTCGCATTCTGGAATAGCCTAATTTGTCTATATCCTTGATGAATGGATGCATATTTGCTCTAATCGTCTCTGACAGGTAAAATATCCTCGAAGACTCAAAGAGCACTCGACGTCCAGGCTATCTCCAAAGACATCCCAAAGACCCTTGAACATTTCCCCCAACGAGATTCACATGGCGTATTTCCGTAACTGGAGTCCCCTCATTGACCCGATGTCCTTTAGTGACTCAAAGTCTCTTCTTATTTTCCAGCGGTGCAACCCAAAAAGGTTCAAATACTAAACCGGTACACTTGCTCCCCCAGTAAAGCTGACACAGGATGCTTTTGCATACTCAAGTGCCTTTTAAGACCTACTGGCGAGGACCCATCAGGCAAATCATCAAATCCTCGGGCGAGAACCCCCAAATGCTCATTGTTTGAGTTTTTCAAGACCTGCTGACAAGAATCCACTAGGCAAACCATCAAATCATCGGGCAAGGATCCCCAGGTGCTCAATGTTTGAGTCTCTCCAAGACCTGTTGGCGAGGACCCACTAGGCAAACATCAAATCCTCGGGCAAAGACCCCCAGGTGCTTATTGTTTGAGTCTTTTCAAGACCTGCTGGCGAGGACGCATCAGGAAAATCATCAAATCCTCGGGCAAGGACCCCTAGGTGCCTCAAACAAGACCTGCTAGCGAGGACCCACCAGGCAAATCATCAAATCCTCAGGCGAGAACCCTCGGGTGCTTATTGTTTGAGTCTTTTCAAGACCTACTGGCAAGAACCCACTAGGCAAAGCATCAAACCTTTTGGTAAAAAACTCAAGGTATTTCTTCATAACTCTTTTCAAACCATCTGAAGGGTAAACCAGGTGTTCCTTTGAAAAAGAAAAACATTTCTCATTGCGCGAGATGCAACCAAGATGTTTCAAACGATATATATACACACTCTAGAATAACCTTAATTATCTATTTCTTCTATGAATACATATGTTTTTTCCACAAAAACATGTCTAACAGAAGACATGCCCTTAAGAGGCAGGAACATGCGTAGGTAAGTATTTTTTACTCATGCCCATTTCCAAAAATTCAGGTACCTACGATTTCTATGGTACCCCCCGAACATTTGACCGACCCCTTGGCTCACCACATACCTACAATTGTTATAGTAACCCCCGAACATTGGACCAACCCCTCTTTGTTCACCACGTACCTACGATTGTTATGGTACCCCTAAGCATTGGATCGACCCCTCTGTTTACCGACCGAATATTGGACCGACCCTTCCATTCACCACATATCTACAATTGTTATGGTACCCCCGAACATTGGACCGACCCCTCCGTTCACCACATACCTATGATTGTTATGGTACCCCTTGAACATGGGATCGATCCTCTCTGTTCACATCAATTCTCTTCAGGTACCTCTGACAAGATTCAAGTACTTCGACAAGTAAACCCCCATCAGGACAATCGAAGATAGGTTTGGGTTCTCGACACACAAGGCCAACTATCTGAAATCACTCTACCCTCCTGGCAAGGTAAGTAACCTCAAGTATGTCTTTATTTGCTTTAGCATGCATCATCTTATATTGCATCTTAAAAAAAGAAACCTATGGTCCCGTCAAAAATAGCATTCATTGAACGTGCATGAGCCAGATTTTGGTGTCTTTTTATCTTTAAACGCAATTTCTGCGAGCTCACCTTCAAAGAGGGGCAGCTATTGATACTTGTTTTAATTTTTGCCCAAAATTATTTATAAAAATTTTAGGGATTAATTTCCTTAATTCCTAAACCAAAAAAATTAATTAATTAGTTAATTAGTATCTAATTGCATTGCATATAGATATTAGGCACATTTACATTAATAGGGCCCATTGAAGTATATTTTCTTAATAAATTCAAAAAAAATATTAATTAATTATTTTAAAAAATTAAAGATTATTAAAAATAATAATAAAATTCAGATTGGGCCGGGCCAGAGCCAACCCAACCCCCTCTTCCTTTCCCCCTCCCCACCTGGGGGGGCCTTCTCTCCTTCTCTCCCTCCTTCGCATGACTAACGGCTTAGCCTCTCCCTTCGCCCACACATGGCCCAGCCGTCTCTTCCCCATGCCTGGGCATAGCCTAGCCCCTCTCCCTCTTTCCTCTTCCCCTCCCCAGCTGCCATGAAAACGAGATACAGAGGAGCATAACATCTCCACTGCACCGGCCTAAAATGGCCATAAATGTTAAAGATGTAGAGTAGGCCGGTGCAGGTGAGTTAATGGTGATTAATGGAGCAGAGACAGTTTGTCTCTGGCCATAAAGGACCAAAGAAGAGGAGAGGGAGGCTCGGAATGGGGTCCAAGAGAGAAAAAAAAATAGAGCAGAAAAGGAGAGAGAGAAACCGAGAGAGAAAAAGGGAGATTGGGTGAGAAATTTTCAATCTTTGGCTTACATGTGGAAGAACATACCTGTAGGAGCCTCCCTAGGGAGCTAGAGCCGCCGGTGTTCCACCAAACCGACATACCCGATCGGTAAGCCTTTCTCGGCCCTTATTGTGCCTTGTTCTTGTTCACCGATTGGCCGAGACTCACGCTGGCCACTTGGCGTGAATCCCGGCCCATACCGATCCTCCCCATGGTCCAGACGTCGCCTTCGAAGGTGAGTCTTGGCCATTGGCGCCTGCCAAAACTCCTAAACAAGTCCGAGTGCCCTAGTTTTAGTCAAGCACGTAAGCTTTTCGATGAAATGCCTCAATGAGGCCGAGTTTAGTTTTGGTCGCTGGTCGACAAGGGGTGGTTAGACGGCGGGCTAGGTGGCCGAAGAAGGTTTTGTTAGGGGCTCTAGAGGAGAGAACTAGGTCGGAGTTGGCCTGGGTCGGCTAGCGAGACGTTGGATCTCGCCGGCCGACGTTCTCGCATACCTGAGTCACGCGAGAACTGGTTTGGATTGGCCTGCAGACCCGGTCAAACCGATTTGCAAGCCATTTGGGGCCGGTTCAACCCGATCGAACCAGCTTCTTTTTGTTATTTTCTACTGGACCAAGCCTCAATCGGGACCGATTCGATTCAGATTCAGGTTAATGACCCAGGTTGACCCCTCGACCCGGGTCAGATTCAGAGATCCGACCCTAGTCAACACATATGGGTCGGGTCCGTTGACCCAGGTCCCTTATGACCCGATCTAGGTTCGACGACCTGACCCGATTTAATATTATATTAAAAATATTATTTTTTTAAAAAATAAAAATATACTAAAAATGAAAAAAAAATCGATTTTTTTATTTCTTTTAAAATTAGAAAATAGTTTAGAAATTAGTATTTTTGAATATTTTTCTAAATTATGTAAATTGTTTGATTAATGATCATGTTTAAATCGGATAATCCTATAGGGCTATACGGTAGTATTTTGCATGTTATTTTTACTACTGTTGTATTGTTATTATGCATGTTGTTTTTAATTAGAATATAATTGCATCAAAATGTCATGTTTTGAATGTTGTCACCTTAGTTAGGGTTAGAACCCTAGACTGTATATTTATCTTGACTACTAATCGTTAATGATTGTGTACTTGTTTGATTGCCTCACATGTTAGAATATGGGCCCTAAAATCAATCCAAATTGCCTGAAAAATATTTTCTAAAATGAACAGGGTAAAAAAGTACCGAAAGAGCACTAGTCACTCAACTAGTATAACCAAGACCCCGAACACATTTAATCTCTGGTTTGTAGGAGTAGAGTGATTCTCCCGTCACCTTACTTGGGTTTTTAATCGACCTACCCCAAACCAATTAGTGGCGACTTCTAGATAAAAATCACTTGTAGGTTAAAAAAACCTAAATCCTAAGTCGCGATATGGTATGAGCTTGGAAAAGCTCAGGTTAAGTCTCAGACTTAGACTTAGCACGTAACAGGCGAGACCCCCTTTCTTTTAAGAAAATTGAAGGTCGGTCGCAACAAGATTTTAGGGTTTCAGGTTTGGGATTTAGGGTTTAGAGTTTTAGGGTTTCAGGTTTTGATTTTTGTGTTTAAGGTCTTAGGGTTTGAGTTTTGGGGTTTAGATTTTAGGTTTTAGGGTTTGGCTTTAGGGGTTTGGGGTTTTGGATTTTTGAGTTTTGGGTTTTGGGGTTTATGGTTTTTGAAATTGTTTCTCTATGTAACATTGTTTCTCTTTTTGTTTTTGGGAACAAAAAAGTAGATTTTTTTTACTTTTTGTTTTTGTTTCAAAACTATTCCCTGGCCACTTTTCTATTCCGAGGAATAGAAAAATTAATTGACTTATACAAACGGATTTTTGTTCTTTTTCCATTTTAAAGTTTCGAGTCTGGGGTTTTGGGTTTTAGGGATTTCGGTTTTGGGTATTAGGGTTTGGGATTTAGGGTATATGGTTTACAGTTTAGGATTTGGGGTTTATGGTTTGGGATTCGGGATTTTATGGTTTAATGTTTTAGGATTTAGGGTTCGGAATTATGATTTTAGAGTTTAGGTTTTAGGGTTTCAGGTTTGGGGTTTAGGATTTAGTGTTTCGGGTTTTGGGTTTGGGATTTAGGGTTTAGGATTTGGGGTTTATAAGGTTTTGGGTTTGGGTTTTAGGGATTTGGGATTTTAGGGATTTTGATTTGCTATGTGTTTTAGGGATTTGGGGTTTTAGGGTTTTTGATATTAGTGCTATGTGTTTTAAGGTTTGGGTGTTGAGATTTAACGTTTTGAGATTTAGGGTTTGAGGGATAAGATTTAGGGTTTTAGGATTTGGGATTTAGGGTTTAGTACGAGAATATCTTGTGAAAGAGAGAGATGATTTTGTTTTTTTTTTTGTTCCAGAAACAGAAAAGTAGATTTTTTTAATTTCTCATTTATGTTCCAAATCTATTCCCTGACCACTTTTCTATTCTGGAGAACAAAAAAACTAATTCACGTTACTAAACGGATTTCTGTTCTTTTTCTATTCCGAGAAACAAAAGAACAAAAAAACAGAGAAACAGAAACGTTACTAAATAGACCTTACACTACCCATCGAAATTACAAATTCCATATTTACCGTAGACCGTTGGATAATTACAATCCCCATTACCTGGACTAAGAAGATCATCTCTCATACTCTACTTAGATCCGTCCCATTGATATGATGCCAGATGTCCATCAGATCCAAACTTCACGTACTGTGTATTTGAATCAAAACCAAAAAGGTTAGTCCCATTTCCTATGGAATTCGTGAACAATGCCAAAGCTCCTTCGACAAGTTCAATATAACTGGTCGTGTCCGGAAAGTTTGTCCGAACAGAGTAATACACCTGCGGAGGATCAGTCTCTGTCTGGGCAAAAACACCCCTAGGAGTCGGTGAAAGTGAAAGTAAACCTTGTTCGGTACAATCCATTTGGGGAATTACTCTCGGTCAATTTCTGCCCCACCTTCAATTTCCGCCCAAAGAAAAGTGAGTCGGTAGGGTGATCGAAGGTTGCCACATTGTGGCATTGTTCTTATCAAAGACAACAAGATTGCCGGTGTCGGTCAAGTTCATGCCCGCAACAGACATACCCTTTGTGTTGGTAGACCAAGCCACAGACCCATCAACATCTGTCAATATCAAATCTCCTTCCGCCGTGAGCTCCAAGGTGGCGTTCTCCCCAACCGGGTTGTTTCGATTAGCAGACCGCACCACTGCTGGATCTACTAAATCGTCGGTGTAAGCAATAAAAATGCCGAAATAGTAAACTTTCGGGTTGGCAACGTAGTAGAAGCCACATGTGAATACCATAGCGGAGCCATTGTGTCCTCTCAGAAGAATGGTGATAGGGCAAACGCCTAATCTCGACGATTATTAGCTATCCATGTAGTAGAAAGGCCTGCGGTTGCGCTGTAAGCTCGAGCATGGGACTAAACCGGAAAAGAATGGCAGGAGAAGAAGGGAAGGAAAGAGCAAAAGGCTTCTGCAGGTGAACATGGTATCGGAATTATCAAAGAAAGCAGAGAGAGGAATGAGGAGAGAGCAGAATGAAAACAAGAAACTGGAACTCGAGGTTAGAGGTGAGAGTGCTATCGTTTTAAGCTCCATGGACTAGTCCGAGTACTTTGGATTTGCTAGATTAAGATATTCAGGACATGATCCTCGTCCACACACTAGATGTAGATGCCTCTGACGTGCCGGCGCGAGGACCGGAATATACAATAATTCCAGAAAGGAAACAAAAGAGAACATCGAAATTAAAAATAATTGTTCTTGCTCGTAGATATCGAAGAGCCAGAATGAAAAATAATAAAAAAAATCGTTTTTTAATTTCTTTTAAAATTAGGAAATAATTTAGAAATTAATATTTTTGAATATTTCTTTAAAATATGTGAATTATTTGATTAATAATCATGTTAAATAGGATAAGCCTGTAAGTCTATACAGTAGGATTTTGTGTATTATTTTTACTAGGGTTAATACCACGAAAAACCCTAAACTGGTACACTTGTGACAATTTTACCCCAAATTATTTTTTTGACCATAAAAAACTCCAAACTGGTACACTTATGACAAATTTACCCCGAACTATTTTTTTGACCACCAAAGACCCCAAACTGGTATACATGTGACAATTTTACCTCGAACTAATTTTTTAATATTATTTTTTATTTTTCAAATTTTTTTTTTATTTTTTTTTCTTTTTCTTCAACCTCTAGCCGGTCGCCGGACCGGCGACCGGCCAGAGGCGGAAGCTGGCGAGGTCAGCCTCGCAGGCCGCTGGCGAGGCTCGACCTCGCCCAACGCCGGTGAGGTCGTGCCTCGCCCGGCCCGGCGGGGGCGGCCCTCGCCCGGTCGGGCGAGGTTCGACCTCGCCGCTACGAGGGCGAGGCCGACCTCGCCCAACGCCCGGCGAGGCCGAGCCTCGCCAGCGACCGCCGACCTCGCCGGCTTCCGCCTCTGGCCGATCGTTGGTCCGGCGACCGGCCAGAGGTTGAAGAAAAAGGAAAAAAAAATAAAGAAAAAATAAAAAAATAAAAAAAAAATTCGAAAAATAAAAAATAATATTAAAAAATTACTTCGGGGTAAAATTGCCAACGTGGACGCCGGCCGGCCGGCGGCCGATCATCGGCGCCGACGTGGCGCTGACGTGAACAACTTTAATAATATTTTAATTTTTTTTAATTTTAATTTTTTTTTCCTTTTTTTCTTTTTTTTTCCACTTTTTTTTTTGGTCTCTCTCTCTCCTTCCTCTGGCCGGTCGCCGGTCCGGCGACTGGCCAGATGCCAGAGGCCGGCGAGCTCGACCTCGCCGGCCACTGGCGAGGGCGGCCTCGCCGCGGCCTCTGGCGAGGTCTGGGCGAGGCTCGAGCCCTCGCCCAGCGATATATCATGGAACGAAAACCGATCTCGTTATAAGAATTTATTAGTTGGGATTTACCTTCTATCTTTAGTTAGCATAATATGTAGTGCATCTTTTCTAATTAGTAAGAGATATTTGGTAGATCTATTCTTTCCCTTTTCTATCAAGCAGTATGTTGTATTAATATTTGTACAGACACTGCATCGTCTTCTCCACATTACACTAAGCTCTCCTATCTTTGACCGATACACACTTTGCTAAGATGGCCAAGCTTTCGTTCACGCAATTCTTCATCACGGCCCTCTTCTTTTCAGGTTTTTATGTGAATTCTTCTGCGGCGATCTTGCTTTGCAAGACGTGAAGTGACTATAAACTGCTTTGCTAAAGACGTTTCTTGGTCGATGGAAAAATGCAGCCATGTCCGTGTGGCCTCATGCAGAAGCAGAGAGGTTGTGCAACGAGGTCATAAAATTCCAGAAGTGTACCAACCAGGCTTGTGTGGCGAAATGTAAGAGCAACCACGGCGGCTTCTTCAGCCAAGCGAACTGCGAGAGAGACTACTTCAGCCCCCAGATAATCTGTGACTGCTACTATCAGTGTTGAGTGCTTGAGTCGTTGGCAAGATGCCCCGTAATAAGGCGAATTAAACGTCTCGCCCCTTGAATTTTTGAGTTTATCAAGTAATATTTGGTCTCTGGTCCTTGTTCCTATCTCTTGATTTCACGTTCAATCTCTCTATGATTACCCCATGAAGACTGTCAATTGCAATTTGAGATTTTTGTCATTCCTAGAGCCTAGCTATGGGGATAAGAACAATAGAAGTGTCGTAACTTTTGTACGGCATTTACGGTTTTTTTTTTGTTTGCTTACTAAGTGCCACGAATTTGAAAAATTGATCATTGAAGTGCCATTGGCGAGGATTTGCCTCACAGGAAAATCCAACGTGAACAATTTTTATAATTTATTTTGCTCTTGCCACGAATTTGAAAAATTGATCAAGTACCATAAATTTGAAAATTGATCACTTGCCATTGACAATTTGTTTCCTTGGAAAATCCACCGCCAGCTGTGGGTGAGGTAGCCTTGCCTTTCGGTACCTTTCATCGTGTTCATTTGAAAAAATATTTTTCAAACAGTTTGGATTAATTTTAGGACATATCTCCTAACATGTGAGGTGATCAAACGAGTGCTCAATCATTAACGATTAGCAGTTAAGATAGCTATGCAGCCTAGGGTCCTAATTCTAACTAAGGTGACAACATTCAAAACACAATAATTTATGTAATTATATCCTAATTAGAAACAATATGCACAATAATATTACAACAATAGTAAAAAGGGTTAATACCACGAAAAACCCTAAACTGGTACACTTGTGACAATTTTACCCCAAACTATTTTTTTTACCATAAAAAACCCCAAACTGGTACACTTGTGACAAATCTACCCCGAACTATTTTTTTGACCACCAAAAACCCCAAACTGGTATACATGTAACAATTTTACCCCGAACTAATTTTTTAATATTATTTTTTATTTTTCGAATTTTTTTATTTATTTTTTTATTTTTTCTTTATTTATTTTTTCCTTTTTCTTCAACCTCTGGCCGGTCGCCGGACCGGCGATCGACCAGAGGCGGAAGCTGGCGAGGTCGGCCCCGCCGGTCGCTGGCGAGGTCGGCCCCGCCGGTTGCTGGCGAGGCTCGGCCTCGCCGGCGTTGGGCGAGGTCGGCCTCGCCCTGTAACGGTGAGGTCGAGCCTCGCCAGATCTGGCGAGGGCCCGGCCCCGCCGATCGCTGGCGAGGCACGACCTCACCGGCGTTGAGCGAGGTCGAGCCTCGCCAACGGCCGGCGGGGCCGATCTCGCCGGACCGGCGACCGGCTAGAGGTTGAAGAAAAAGGAAAAAAAATAAAAAATTAATAAAAAAATTTGAAAAATAAAAAATAATATTAAAAAATTAGTTCGAGGTAAAATTGTCACATGTATACCAGTTTGGGGTCTTTGGTGGTCAAAAAAATAGTTCGGGGTAAATTTGTCATAAGTGTACCAGTTTTGAGTTTTTTATGGTCAAAAAAATAATTTTGGGTAAAATTGTCACAAGTGTACCAGTTTAGGGTTTTTCGTGGTATTAACCCTAGTAAAAATAATACACAAAATCCTACTGTATAGACTTACAGGCTTATCCTATTTAACATGATTATTAATCAAATAATTCACATATTTTAAAGAAATATTCAAAAATATTAATTTCTAAATTATTTCCTAATTTTAAAAGAAATTAAAAAACGATTTTTTTTATTATTTTTCATTCTGGCTCTTCGATATCTACGAGCAAGAACAATTATTTTTAATTTCGATGTTCTCTTTTGTTTCCTTTCTGGAATTATTGTATATTCCGGTCCTCGCGCCGGCACGTCAGAGGCATCTACATCTAGTGTGTGGACGAGGATCATGTCCTGAATATCTTAATCTAGCAAATCCAAAGTACTCGGACTAGTCCATGGAGCTTAAAACGATAGCACTCTCACCTCTAACCTCGAGTTCCAGTTTCTTGTTTTCATTCTGCTCTCTCCTCATTCCTCTCTCTGCTTTCTTTGATAATTCCGATACCATGTTCACCTGCAGAAGCCTTTTGCTCTTTCCTTCCCTTCTTCTCCTGCCATTCTTTTCCGGTTTAGTCCCATGCTCGAGCTTACAGCGCAACCGCAGGCCTTTCTACTACATGGATAGCTAATAATCGTCGAGATTAGGCGTTTGCCCTATCACCATTCTTCTGAGAGGACACAATGGCTCCGCTATGGTATTCACATGTGGCTTCTACTACGTTGCCAACCCGAAAGTTTACTATTTCGGCATTTTTATTGCTTACACCGACGATTTAGTAGATCCAGCAGTGGTGCGGTCTGCTAATCGAAACAACCCGGTTGGGGAGAACGCCACCTTGGAGCTCACGGCGGAAGGAGATTTGATATTGACAGATGTTGATGGGTCTATGGCTTGGTCTACCAACACAAAGGGTATGTCTGTTGCAGGCATGAACTTGACCGACACCGGCAATCTTGTTGTCTTTGATAAGAACAATGCCACAATGTGGCAACCTTCGATCACCCTACCGACTCACTTTTCTTTGGGCGGAAATTGAATGGGCAGAAATTGACCGAGAGTAATTCCCCAAATGGATTGTACCGAACAAGGTTTACTTTCACTTTCACCGACTCCTAGGGGTGTTTTTGCCCAGACAGAGACTGATCCTCCGCAGGTGTATTACTCTGTTCGGACAAACTTTCCGGACACGACCAGTTATATTGAACTTGTCGAAGGAGCTTTGGCATTGTTCACGAATTCCATAGGAAATGGGACTAACCTTTTTGGTTTTGATTCAAATACACAGTACATGAAGTTTGGATCTGATGGACATCTGGCATCATATCAATGGGACGGATCTAAGTGGAGTATGAGAGATGATCTTCTTGTTGTTCGGCTAAGTTCGTATACCAGAAATTGAAATCAAACGTCAGAAAACTAACCTGAAAGCAATACAAACAAATAAGCAGAATGTCGATCCGAGCCCAACGAAATAACATCGTGTCCTTAAGACGAATTTGGCCCCTCAATCAGTACCCGAGGATATTGGACAATCGTCTCCCAGGATAGAACGGATCTCGTTCCTCCGAAGTGGTACGTATTCGGAGGACTCCTTCGAACGCAATTTTGCATAATAATCGCATAAAATGACAATGATGAAGTGAATATGCCTAGAGTGTGTCGGGAAAATGTCTCGCGGGAATATGAATGCCACGAAATGTCACTCTGCAGAACTAAACTGTTCGGTCATATTAAAGTGGCGAAAATGAAGAGTTACAAGCTTTTTGTGAACAGTAGCGAAGGTTCACTCGAACCAGTTCGGTTCGTGAACAATCGCGAAGGGCTTCGGTTTTTGTTCGGGCGAACCGAATCTCATGAACAGACATGTTTGTTTGTCTAAAAAAATAAAAAAATAAAAATTTCTAAACAATGTGTCTGTTTGGAAAAAATAAAAAACCGATAGAGAGTGGACCCGGTCGGACGGGGGACCGACCTAGCTTGGCGTAGGTCCTCTCCCTTCCACAAAAGTGGGGTACCCCTTGGGGCCCAAACCCATTTGTGAGGCTCAACTATTTAAACCCATCTCCTATCAACTCTTTTATCCTATGTAGGACACTTTCATCCACACACTTTTCATTCAATTCTATGGGATTTGGATGCCAAAATCCCAACACTTCTTAGTCCAGGTAATGGGGATTGTAATTATCCAACGGTCTACGGTAAATATGGAATTTGTAATTTCGATGGGTAGTGCAGGGTCTGTTTAGTAACGTTTCTATTTCTTTGTTTTTTTGTTCTTTTGTTTTCCGAAATAAAAAAAGAACAAAAATCCTTTTAGTAACGTGAGTTAGTTTTTTTGTTCTCCAGAATAGAAAAGTGGTCAGAGAATAGATTTGGAACAGAAATAAAAAGTTAAAAAAATCTACTTTTCTGTTTCTGAAACAAAAAAAAAAAAAACAAAATCATCTTTCTCTCTTTCACAAGTTATTCTCGTACTAAACCCTAAATCCCAAATCCTAAAACCCTAAATCTTAACCCTCAAACCCTAAACCTCAAAACGTTAAATCTCAATACCCAAACCCTAAAACACATAGCACTAAAATCAAAAACCCCAAATCCCTAAAACCCAAACCCTAAAACACAGCAAATCAAAATCCCAAATCCCTAAAACCCAAACCCTAAACCTTATAAACCCCAAAACCCAAACCCTAAATCCCAAACCCAAAACCTGAAACACTAAACCCTAAACCCCAAACTTGAAACCCTAAAACCTAAACTCTAAAATCATAATTCCAAACCCTAAATCCTAAAACATTAAACCATAAAATCCCGAACCCCATACCATAAACCCCAAATCCTAAACTGTAACCCCTATACCCTAAATCCCAAACCCTAATACCCAAAACCCCAGACTCGAAATTTTAAAATCTAAATCCCAAACCCTAAACCCTAAAATCCAAATCCTAAAACCCCAAACCTCAAAACCGAAATCCTAAAACCCTAACCCCAAATTCTAAAATCCTACACTCTAAACTGGAATTTTCTCTACCACCACCCAGTATTTATTTTGTCTATAAGGAGTAATTTTCTTTATGATTGTATTAAGGTCATCCAATTATATATCATAATATATTATTATTCTATTTCTAGTCCAATTTTATCCAAACATAAATTGTTAAGTCCCCTAAATTGCAATTTTCTCAATCACCACTCGATATTTGCTTTGTCTATAAGGAGTAATTTTCTTTATAATTGTATTAAGGTCATCCAATTCTATATCATAATATATTCTTATTTTATTTCTAGTCCAATTTTATCTAAACATGAATTGTTAAGTCTCCACCAACAATTTCATTGGGAGTAGGAATTTTTAGTGTCCTACCAAACACATTTTTGTTCTTTTTCTACTTCGGAAATAGAAATTTTGTGTAGAAACGCGTTTTTTTCTCAGAAACTCGTTTAGAGAATAGAAATAGAAAAAATAATTTCTGAATAGAAATTGTTTCTAGGAACAGAAATGCTACTAAACAGATCCGTAGTTATCCAACATCAAGCAAGGAGACTAGCCACTTCAAGCCAGTGAAAGATAAATATCCTAAACTTGGGTGTGTGGAAACTGTTCCTCTGTCTTGTGAAGCTTCGCAGTTTCAAACCTTTTTGGAGCTTAATGACACTTCTTACATCACCAATAACACAAACCTGCAACTTACCCCAGATCTAGCAAATATAAATAAGGAGAGTTGTCGAGAGGCCTGTGCTAGCAACTGCTCATGCACAATAGCTTTTTTCCAAAATGATTCAAGTTCTTGCTACTTAGGGCCTGTTTAGTAATATTTTTATTTCTCTGTTTTTCTGTTTTTTTGTTCTCCGGAACAGAAAAAGAACAGAAATCTGTTTAGTAACATCAGTTACTTTTTCTTTTCCTCGGAACAGAAAAGTGATCAGGTAATAGATTTGGAACAGAAATAACAAGTAAAAAAAATCTACTTTTCTATTTCTGGAATAAAAAAAGAAATAATAGAGAAACAAGATCAACCCTTCTTCTTTCACAAGATATTCTCATACTAAATCCTAAAACTTCAACTCTTAAACTCTCAAACCCTAAACCCCAAAATCCTAAACCTTAACTCTTAAACCCCAAAACCTTAAACCTCAATACCCAAACCCTAAAACCCATAACACTAAAATGAAAAACCCGAAACCCTAAACTCTAAAACCTCAAATCCAAAAACCCAAACCCTAAACCTTCTAAATCCCAAATCCTAAACCCAAAAACACAAACTTTAAAATCCCAAACCCAAAACACTAAACTTTAAACCCTAAACCCTAAAACTCCAAACCCGAAACCCTAAAATCGTAATTCTAATCCCTAAATCCTAAAACGTTAAACCATAAAACTCCAAACCCTAAACCCTAAATTGTAAACCCTAAACCGTAACCCTAAAACCCCTAACCCGAAACTCTAAAACCTAAACCCCAAACCCTAAATCATAAAATCCAAATCTAAAACCCTAAACCCTAAACTTCAAAATTGAAATCCTAAAACCCTAACCCCTAACCCCAAATCCTAAAATCATAAAATTCTATACCCTAAACTGCAATTTCGTCGACCACCACCTGATATTTGATTTGTCTATAAGGAGTAATTTTCTTTATGATTGTATTAAGGTCGTCCAATTCTATATCATAATATATTTTTATTCTATTTCTGGTTCAATTTATCCAAACATGAATTATTAAGTCTCCACTGATAATTTTATAATTAAATGAAAAAATTGGTAGTAGAAATTTTTAGTGTCCTACCAAACGCATTTCTGTTCTTTTTCTACTCCAGTAATAGAAATTTTGTACAGTTACTAAATGCGTTTTTTTTTCTCAAAAACTCATTTAGGGAATAGAAATAGAAAAAACTATTTCTAAACAGAAACATTACTAAACAGACCCTTAATATCTCAAGTATTTTCGCTAACATACTTGAAACAAACTGCTAGACATTCCATTGCTTTCATTAAAGTACAGAATATTTCTAATGAAGTACCTTCTACTGGAAATAGCAAAAAGTCGAACACTCTTAAGGTAATAATACTCAGTTCCAGCGTTGGGTCACTCTTCTTCATGTGGTAAAAAATATTCTAACTCTTAGGAGGCAGGAAGTCGATGAAGTTGAAGATGACTACCCAGAACAATTGCCGGACTACCTACAAGGTTCACTTATGATGATTTAATAGCCGTCACTGAGGGTTTCGGTAAGAA
Organism: Syzygium oleosum; assembly: GCF_021117445.2. Lineage (NCBI taxonomy): Eukaryota > Viridiplantae > Streptophyta > Magnoliopsida > Myrtales > Myrtaceae > Syzygium > Syzygium oleosum. Next base: position 735,864 of record NW_026607494.1, read on the forward strand.
ACTCGGTGAAGGAGGTTTTGGATCTGTTTTTGAAGGCACTCTGATTGACGGCACAAAAGTTGCGGTGAAACGGCTTGATGGGGTATGCCAAATCAAAAAATCCTTTCTAGATGAGGTTGAAGCTATTGGCGACATTCATCATGTCAACTTGGTGAGACTCATTGGAATTTGCGCCACGAAGTTTTATAGGCTGCTAGTCTACGAGTACATGTCCAATGGTTCTCTCGATCAGTGGATTTTTTGCAAATCAAAAGGGTCGTTTGTGCTTGACTGGAAAAAGTGGAGGAAGATCATTTATGACATAGTTAAGGGCCTAAATTATCTCCACGAAGAATGCAAATGGAAGATAGTTCACATGGACATTAAACCCCAAAATATTCTCTTGGATGAAAACTTCAATGCTAAGGTTGTTGATTTTGGCTTGTCTAAATTGCTTGATAGGGACCAAAGCCAAGCGGAGACTACAGTGAGGGGAACTCCTGGATATATGGCCCCGGAGTGGTTGAGCACAACAATTACTGAGAAAGTGGATGTCTATAGCTTTGGTGTGGTAGTTCTGGAGATAATTTGTGGAAATAAAGTATATGACAGCTCTCAGAACGAGGAAGACAGGTATTTACTTGACGTTTTTAAGAGAAAGGCTGAAGGTCGACTTTTGGATATGGTTGACAACACTTGTGAGGATCTGCAACTAAATCGACCTCACGTGGTCAATATGATGAGGATTGCTGCATGGTGCTTACAAGGTGATTTTTTGAAGAGGCCTTTCCATGTTGACGGTCATCAAGGTGTTGGATGGAGATATGGAAATTCCAGATGATCTTGGTTATGACTTTTCACATCGCACCTTGAATATTGATGTAAGGGTTGGTCAGGAGAATGTTGATTTTGGTGCTCCAATTTTAGTGTTACCATCAATTCTATCCGGTCCACGGTGATCTTGTATTTAATTTTACTTTTGTTTCTCTTTTATAGTGTCGTTTGAAGTTTATGATCATTCCGTATTGTTGTCAGTTTGCCGAATTGCACTGTAATATTTTTTATGTGCTCGACGGTACAAAAACCATTTCCTCCGTATTTTTGTGGATAGTGAATTCAGACGATGATGTACAATCTAGTCGTTGAATTGCATCTCCGTAGACAGTAAATTGTTTTAGTTAAAGTGCTTAAAGTGAGGTGATTTTTCTTTTCTTGGCGAGGACCCGTCTTATGCAGAAGAAATGCAGAAGTCACATGGCATGAAGGAACTGAATGTAGTGAATTTAGTCATCATCACCGCCTGAAATTGCCATATTTGGAAAACCTGTTGATCTTCGTTGGCCATTTTGTGTCACTTGAAACATTGTACTACGCAAGACAGAGACGCCTGAATCTCTCTGTTAATGAAGCTGATTTTGGTTCTTACAATCAGATTCCCGGTTCTGGTGTTGGTCTTGCGCTATTGTTGGAGTCGGAAGCTGTAGCACTACCCTTTTCTCCCCTCCAATAAAACTGCAATCTTGCCATCTAATTAGTAAGGTAATTGACTGAGTGAAGCACTAGCAACAAGAGCTCCACGTATGTGATAAAACCGAAACAAACTTAGAGAATGCATCGAGTTTAATATGGAAAGCTCTTTCAAAGAATGTTATAAGCGAGATACAGCGAAATTAACCGATGAATTAGTAAAAAATACAGACTGTGAATCACATAGAGAAGCACACCGAGAACATAAGATAAGCCCTATTTCACAGGCTCTGCGATTACTAGCTTCAAATAGCAGAGTTTCTGTGAGTACACTCTATAAGAGCACCCATAGCTTCCACAAGAGTTAGCTACAACGCTGTAAAAAGAAACTCTTTGTTCATTCTACTTTCTTGAGTTTGACCGTACTGTGGGTTGCCTAATTGCACTGTAATGTTCTTGATAAGCTCCATGGCATGGTGACTCTTTTTCCCTACTACTGCAACATGTCATGCATCTCTGCCTTCACTCCGAATGTTCTTTGATAGAGGTCTGAATTATAGCATTGTTGTCTTCACTCTTCAGCATTCATGGGTGAAGGAGTGCTGTGACAAAAATAGGCCATTGATGACGTTCTGAATTCTTACAATGCTATCAGTTTTTGTTTTCCTTAGATTCTTTCTTTTTAACTTATACAAGTAATGTTTGCTCATTGTTATTAACAATCAAGATGAATTCTTTTAACTTCGATGTTTACATTCCTCTCTCGAATTTTCATATACTCCGTGCCGTCTATCCGCACATAGGGTGCATCTATGTCTAGTTTAAAAAACAGAAGATTTTCTGAATATCTTGATCCAAACAATTCTGAGTTCTTGGACTTCTCGATGGACCTTAAAATAGTTCCAGTTTCAACTTTAAGTTGTAACCTTGAAGTTGGGTTTCCTATTTTCATCTTCTGTTCTCATTTCTTTCCTGCTTTGTTTGATCAATCAATATCATATTCACCTTTACCCTATATTTTCCTTTCTTCTGCTACCATCCTTTTTCAATTTAGTCGATGCTGAATTTTATGATTATCCAACTACAGGCCTTTCTGCTAATTATTGGGTTAGCCACAATGCATGCTGATAATTCTGTGAGGTTCCTTTATGCTCTATCTGCCTTGATGCCCATTCATTTGCAATGACACAATTTATTTATGCTCTCTCTGCCTTGATGCCCATTCATTTGCAATGACACAATTTCTTTATGCTCTCTCTGCTTGATGCACTTGACCAATGCTGGCAATCTTGTGTTGTTCAATAAGAACAACACTCTGGTGTGGTAGCCCCTTTGATCACACTACTGACTCTCTCGGTCCTCGGAGAGAAATTGAGGGTAGGGCAAAAATGGAACCTCAGAAGTTTTGTGACAAATTCGACTGAACTGGGTTTACTATCACTTTCGCTAACCACCGAAGGTTTATTTGCTCAGACAGACAGATCCGCTGCAGATTTACTGCCCTTTTCCTGTAAATTTTCCTAATACAATAATGACTACAATTATATCGAATTTAAGGAAGGAGCCTTGTATTGTTTATGGATTATGTACAAAATGGTTCTTTGTTTTCCGGTTTCAATTCATCTGTGTAGTACATGAAGTTCGTATATGATGAACATTAGAGGGCGTATCAACAAGATAAAATGTGGACCGTATCGGATGATCTTCTAATACAAGATTTCGGCGATTGTATGTATCCAATGGTTTGTGGGCAAAATGGAATTTGTAATTTCGATGGACAGTATAGTTGTCCAACTTCAACTGTGGAGACAATCTACTTCAAGCCAACAAATTTTAGAGATCCTAAGCTCGGGTGCTTTAAAAGTGTTCCTTTCTCCTGCGAAGATTCTCATCTTCAGATCTTCTTGGAGCCAAGCATCTGCAGTATGGATACCCAAAGCACCCTTAGATTTAGCAAATACAGATAAAGGAGAGTTGCAAAGAGGCTTGTGGGAATAACTGTTCATCCACTGCAGCTTTATCCCGACATAAACCAGATGGCTAATATTCAGGTTCATGCTACTTTGAACCAGTCAGATTTACATTTTTGTAGTTCAGCTGGAATCTAATATATTTGAGGATGCAAAGGCAACAGCTTTGGGATGAACTTTAAGCAAACTCAAGTCTTGGTTCTCGCATTTCGTATTACCGCAATAACGTAATGCTATGTTTAGTATACAATGCGGCCGGTAAGTAATCGTCACGTTGGCTCCCATTCCAATACTGGAGTTTGCTGAGGCTCCAAAAGTTGGAAAATTTGCGCTCCAGAGGTCTACCCTAAGGAACACCGTTTTATTTCTTTATTCTGTAAAACAAACATGAAGTTACGATGAACACTCCATTGAATGTTCTTCATACACTACAAACCATATAATCATTCCCTCGTCAGCAAACTGTGTTTAGTCGAATGGATCTATCCGCGGGTCGTGTTCACTAGCCATAAGCATTCCAGTGCACAGGCAGGTAGGGCACATGACCTGGTTGCACCACAGAAAGTAGATAGTCAAAACACCGGAAACAGAATGCATAGAGCTCTTCCTACTATTAGATCAAGTTCAAGGAGCAACAACTAAGCTGATTCACACTTTTGACCACGCTTCAGATTGGTTCACGAGTTAGATGATAAAATGCCAGTGTTTTTTTATTAATAGCCCACAAAGTGACAGAAACTTAAGGCATGTTTCCATTAAACTGCCACTAAGTCCGAATTGTCCTAAGCTGATGCAATTAAGTAACAATTTAAACTTGGAACATAAAGCAACAGTATAAGATCGACGAAGAAAATGTCTTGTCTACCTTCCCAGCCCCAGAGCAGTTGGGACATCTCTCAGTTTTGGGAACCTGAAGAGGGCGATCTGCAGCACCAGTTACTAGAATGGGGTTCACACTCAAGCACACACCACTTGCTGAACATCTGGCACAAGCCAAGTATCCTGCCATGAGATCACACAATATGAATCATGAGAATGACACGGGTTATTTCAAGAGAGCCAGAGCAATAAACCATAAAACCATATCTTTATAGTGGCAAGCTATGCCAAGAAACAACTCAATACTCAACCTAGGCTCGTATTTGGACTTATTAGAAGATCTCAATTTGATTAGATAAGTAGATGAACCTGATGCATTTGGCAATATCACATAATAAATTACACTGTGGATCTTCATAAAAGACCTATCAGATTTTCCATGAAAAGCATTCAAATTAGAAAATCAAGTCAAATTGTAGAACTTCATGGAAAAAGACTTGCACGTGCAGAGCAGACTCCACGCGGTAGTAGCAATTTGCTAAAAGTGAAAACTGTCCAAATCAGGGTCAGAAGAAACTATCACGAGGAAGTAACACTAATATTCATTAGCAGATGTCTCGTTGTTCATGTTATTTGACAAAACAACACTTACCTGTTCCATTACAATATTTACACCTTTTCTTCTCTTGTTGCTCGACATTATTAGCTTCGATCAACATCAGGGTTGATATGACGCCAACAGCCCCACCAGAAAAAGATGCTACAATGGGGTCAACCTGACTGATTCGGCAATAGGTGATATCAATAAACCAGCACAAGGAATCAAGAGTTTCATCCCACATGTTTGTTTGGTATAAAATTAAAATTGTGAAAATGAAAGGTTTCATCAGCTCCATTATTAGCTTCATATGTCGCCAAGGTTGAAATCTGTTTTTGTACCTTAACTGCAAAGGCAAATGCATATTACGTATGAAATCTTCATAGGAGGTACCTCCCAAACCTAGTTTCAGCTCCAGCTGCAACGCAACATAAAACAGGACCCAGTGTCAGCACAATCACGCCTTGAGACAAAAAATTGAAAGTGCAGCTACATAGCTTTAAGAGGTCAATCAATCCTTTATTAACTTACAGTTGGTGCAATGAGACCACCAAATAGAATGGTCCCACCTATGAATGATAAGCTTGTCAAGTAGAGCTGTTTCAGTGTCTTCTGTGTCTGTCAAACAGACATGGATAGGTTAGCACTAAAGAACAGCAAATAGATGGGGACCATGGTGAATGAGTGAATGGAAGAACAAAGAACATAATAACTAGTGAGGCATTTCTCCCGTATATGATCCATAACTGATTTGCAGGATGGAATATTGATCATGTTTCCATAAGGAAAAAATGTCAGACTAAACAGAATTAGACTTGGAAGGTTCCTTTTATAGGACTTTCGGAGTTGACATCCCGAAATATTCTTGCATGCAACCGGTGCAGGGAAAACATTCTCCAGGCAAAAAAAAGTACTGTGCTTTTTAGACCTTGATAGCCCAAAACATTCTCACATACATCAAGTGCATATGTATGCAAGCAAGGATGCGGGACCTAGTGGAGCCCATGAGGGACCCCGCTTGATCCAGGATCTTTCTTGCTTGCTGGGTGGACAACGCACCTAGTTTGAGCATGACCCTTAAGATCTGTCGATCAGATAATACCTACCATGTGAGGGAGAAAAGGGATGGAAGATGGAATATCAGGCATCTCATCTGCTTCCTCCACACCGTTCTCGTTAATGGCTTTCACACTCTTTGTTCGTTGTTGAATTCGCAGTCTCCTCACCTAGTACAATGGATACCAAAATCGATATGAGGTCCAGTACACTACAACTTCGTTGCAAGTGCAACCAAGTTAACAGCCACCACAAAACCTGACAAAATTGAAATAACAAAAGATTGCATGAATAGAGTCTTTGAACATTTGAAGAAACATTACCTCCTCCATGAGAAGAAAAATTTTATTACGCCTACTCCTGATGTTGTCTTGAATTTCCCGCAATTGCATCTGCACGAAATCCTGCACAGTCTCGGGCCCTTCTATGATGCAGAAATTGCTGCAGAAAACTATCTCGTCTTAGGAACTAATAAAGCAACAGCATCAACAATCACCTTCACCCATTAAACTACTGTTACATATTAAGAAAAGAACAGCAGAAAGAAGATAAAAACTTTTCAAAAGAGAGACAATCAAGATAGTCACATTTTCCGTAGAATTGATAAAGCTCGAATATCTTCGTTCTGCCATTTCATATATATGAACCCATTTTTCCGTTTTAAGCAAGATTCATTTTGATCCGACACCCATGAATATTTACAAGATAAAGACACATAAAGAGGCAACAATGAGTGTAAATTGATGAAAAATCTCAACAAGATCAATCCATTCGGAGCTCTAAGGAAGGAAACTGATCGTTTCTATGCGGATTATAGCCAAACATAAATCCAATCCCTCAGTTAGGCCCAGAAGGAACAGACTAGAGCTAGGCAGTCCCACTGACATGGAAAAATTTCTGAATTGTGAGCATAAGGAAAGAAACAGAGCAAAAACTGAGAACCAGAGGGGACGACGAACCTCGAGCTCTGGTCGCCGGAAGCATCCCCAGAAGAAGAAGAAGAAGAAGAGGAAGAAGAAGAACAACAACAAGCGATTCGGAAAGGCGACGCGCTTCTGGGCAGAGCCAGTCGTTTGGGTGGCACTTCACGAGGGAACGCGAGGAAGGAGGGAGAGAAAGAGAAGCAAGCCATCGTCGCGTTGCGCTCCTGCTCTGCTCCTGCTTCATGCGAATGGCAGATAAAGCAGCATCGAGAGGGAGCTCTGCTGAGGTCTCTCGGTAGTAATGGAATCTTCTCTGAAGGAACCGATGGCGCTGGAAGCATCTCTCTCCGTGCGTCCTGCCTACTTCCACGACAAGACAACCCGACAAAAGCAGCCTGCTGGGCAAGGGAAACAACATTTTTGTCTATGTTGGTCATCGCAATTTCTATTCTTGTGCAATTAGAAGCCTCTTGTGTCTGTAAATTATTTTTCCAATCGAGTCGTTTTCCTCGCAATTTTACTCCCAAATTGAAGTTAACGTGTTGATGGATGACAACTGAGAGAATCGATTTTGCAGTTTGGTCGGAGCAAATAATTAATTTACGGTGACATCTGAGTTTCCATATCATACATTTTTAACAGGTATCGATAGAGGCGGCAGCTTTACTATGTAAACATCGAAGAACGAGGGAGTTGATTAGAAAATTTCTACGAGCTCGAGGGCTCGATTGCAAAAACTATAAGCTGAGGACTGAATTGGATGGCGTGAGGAGATGATTGGTTGGAAGTAGAAACCACATGACTAGTTTTCTTGGATCGAGCTCCAATAGTGTCCATGATAGGTTGAGTCTGGTGCTTGTTAAAAGTTACAATGCGTTGCCAAAATGGGTAAGCACCCAACAAAAATTAGATGATACATTGCTTTGGTTTGGTGGTGATCTCTTGCTTAGACTTACAGAGAGGAGTCCTTCATTCATCCATCTCCCAACCTGCCGTACAATGAAAAGGCAAAAACAAAAGAAAACATGATCCGATGGATAGCACAAGGTATTTTTGCTTGGGGATCCTTCAAGAGAGAAACAACAGCAACTCACTCTGCTTAACAGCATCCTGGTCCCAAAAATCACAGAGAATGAGGAAATTGTTCGACTTCGCATGTTTTTCGCTTTCCCTTCAATGCTTGTGTTCAAACCTAGCACCGATTTTCCGAGAAAAGAAAATGCTTGTTGTACGAAGTCAGAGATCACATTTGATGAATTTAAGGTTCAATTACATGAATAAATTAGTATGTCTCATATAAGTTGGCTGTTTTCTGCATATCCCCAAAGGAGTGGGTGAACAGGCATAAATCGCAGACAGTGCTGCAACTTAGATCACAAATTTCTGATCCTGCAGATGAAATCTTACTAAAGGCATTTACAATCTGGCAATTTCAACCGACTTCTTGAGGGCCGCAAGGAGACTTCTCATGATTCTCAGCTCGCCAGGAGGTGCTTGATCCTTCATCTGTCCGTTTCTTGTGGCTCGGAAGATCGGGACTGAACCATCAGTCGGTGGGGAAACCAGACAATCTATGTACACGAGGACCTCAGTTTGCCCATCTCCAATAGTAATGAACCCTAGCCTTGCTCCTCCGGGAATTTTATCTACCTGAAGCATGAAAGTTAGATCCTTGTCGTAAAAATTTTAGACCAACAACAAGCTGCATTATATTGTCGTGGGGAAATAAGTTGTACCAAACCTACAATCAGCATACGCATGACAATCACCTGATGAGCAGTCTAAAGACGGAAAAAGGGGTGTCACCATATGTCAAGAATTATGACAGAAGCCTGCAAGTGTTTGGATACTCTAGAGAGTCATGACAGAAGTAATGACAGAATTGGATTGGGGCGGCAGAAGGTGATCCAAGGGCAGAGAAGCAGATAAACACACTATAATGGATAAGATTTTGTTGGAATACCCACAAGAAAATACTTGATAACTAGATTTATCGCCTTCATTGAGGTTAGACAATGAATCCATCCAAAGTGAGTTGGATTTTGGGAGAAATAGCAAACCTTCGATTAATGAATTTACTAGTCATCCTTTTTATGGCACCAGTCCATTTCTTCCTCGCTGCCTTTTTAAGATAAACCAAAGAAAGCTAAAACATGTCACACATGATTGCATTTAAGAACCTGATTACTAACATGCAGCATGAATCGATACATGGCTTCTCTAATTGAGACGTCCTAGAACTAGAATTATACATATGTTCGTGCAGAGGAGATCATCCCCATTTTTTTTTAGGATGGTATCGGAATTGGCGTCATATTAGTTATGGGCCATCATGCAATTCAACCAAATACAACAGTGACATGAGTACAGAATGCCGAAGCCAAATGATATGTCGAAGGCAAACTTAAACTTGAGAAAGAGTTATACATGATCGTGCCCAGCTAGTATTTTGGTACACCATTGAACTAAGAGTACAAGCAACAGACAAAACACGAAAACTCAGATACATTAAGAACTTACCGACCTTAAGAGGCACTGGGAGGGGCAAATTTGCGCCTTGACAGAGACTGTTCGCCCACTGTTACATGGCCAATCGGTAATAGAATGAGATCAGCTCAAAAGCGACACTATAAAATCCATTCCACACCAAGCTGTGATCAATCCAATTGAAATAAGCGCATTTCGACTGTGATGAGGTGATCATTCGTGTCAAACACCAACAATGCCAAAGAACCAAAATGCACTCTCCAAGTTGGGACATCGTTTAATTCTACCACTTCGGACTTCGATACGAGGACTTCTGTTTCACTCTACCAACTCCTTTACCATCTATGTAACTTCCATCTCATCATTTTTTCAAAACGCGAGCCTATACTTGAAGCATTTACGACAGACACAGAGACTTCAAACGCACAACCGTCTTGCAATTAGCACGTTCTCGGATCAAAAGACACTAGCGGTCATCGTCGTCGTCACCCGTACCTGGAAAAGCAGGGTTTCGAACCTCTGGAGATCGGTGTCGGGGGGCAACTTCATGGTACCCAGAGAGACTCCCTCGCCGTCGTCCCCATCGGACGGCACGACGCCCCGCTCGTCCTCCGGCGAGGCCCTGGCGACGGCCGGCGTCGTTTGGTCTCTACGGCTAGACAGCGGAGCAACGAGCTTGAGGGACGAGCGCGAGGACGGGGGCCTGCTGATGGGCTGGAGGAGAGGAGGAAGGAGGAGATGACGCTGCGGACGCTGCGCCTGGGCTCGGGCGGATACGGTGGTGGTGGTGGTGGTGGTGGAGCTCGTGAACTGCGAGCAGCAGGCCATGTCTCTTCTTCACAGCGAGAGAGAGAGAGAGAGAGAGAGAGGTTGATACTTGCTAATGGGAGAGGATAATAAGCGGGAGCGCCCGTGTGGTGGAGGGAGCAACGGCGAGGACCGATCTGGAGTTCCAAATAATTTTGGATTAATATCACGAAAAATTCTAAATTAGTATATCCGTAATAAGTTTACTTTAAACTAATTTTTTGATCATCAAAACCTTCAAAATTATACATCTATGACAAATTTACCTCGAACTAATTTTTTAACCACCAAAAACCCAAAATCGATACACTTGTGACAAATTTACCCCCGTTAAATTATATTAATACCACGAAAACTCACAAAGTGGTAAATATGTGACAAACAGAGGGGTAAAACCTTAAACTGGCATATTCATTAATTGCCACGCGTCATCCAACTTAGCAATTTGACGGTAAAATTTAACGGAAACTAACGGAGGGTAACTTTGTCACGGGCGTACCAATTTGGGGTTTTTGAGGTATTAACCCAATAATTTTTACACCCCAATTTACTTATCTTTGGAAAAAAGAGAGATAATCTCCAATTTAAGAAAAATTACGAAAAATCCAAAAAACAAGCATGTAGAGATATATAATATACTTTGGTGTACGCCATTAATTCGAAAATCGGATCTCACATTGAATTCAATCCCAAAGCTTCGTTTATTTCACAAAAAATAACTTTTAAGAAAAAAAAAAGGATGTATGATATCACAAATAAATCCATATTGACATCACCTAATGATACTTGGGCTTTCGTTAAATTTTTTAGGGTAACAAGATATCGAGATAGCTTATGAGTCGATAATATGAACTTTTATCATATATTTCAATGAAGAAATATAAAATTGCTTTTATTTTCAGTGATCCAAAGATATTCAATTGTAAATTAAATTATAGGAAATTGCATTACATATAAATGTATTTACTATATCAAATCACATCAACACTCACACTATTAAGCGCCACGTCACCTAGTACATCATCTGCCACATCATCCACCAGGTCAGCATCCACGTCCTATGACTGCCACATGTCGCCGTTTGTCAGTCCGGTCAGTCACGTTTCGCATGTCAGCACAACTTCAACAAGCTGGACGTGCTAAATGGTCTGGCCAGTTTTACTAAGCCGGTCTCACACTTTTAACTGTTCATCTCAATCTTTTCCAAATTAGTTTTGCACGTTTTCGGACCATTTCTGTAGGTTTTAAAGTGTCTTCTCTACATTTCTTATGTCAGAAGTGGGGTAACAATTGGCAAGCAGATCCCAAGCTTTCTTTATGGTAGCAACACGACCAAATTGAAGTTTGATAGATGGAATCAAAATGTTGCAAGCACATTAAAATTTGATGATTCTTACTTACTGTCTCATTCCTCCAGGCGATTAACAAAATTTTCCTTAGTCTCACTAGTATTCTGAGTGAGTTCACGAGCATTTCTAGTGACACAACGCCGAAGTAGGCATCCTCATAAGATATGGACATCTCTGGTAGTCATTCGATGTAGTTCAGTCCATTCAATTGGTCTAAACAGAAGGAAATCTCAAATGTATTAAGGAAAAAGACACCATTTGTGACATAACTTTTGAACGGTACTCAATTAAATACCATAACTTTTTTTTCAATCACTTCAATGCCATAAGGATCGACTCGACTGAATAGTTGGAATGGATAGCATGTTTTCTCGTTGGCAAGGAAAGAGACAAATGCATGGCAGAACCCTAAGATCAAGCCTATGCCCTATTCTAATATCAAGGCTAAGCATATGAGTGCATAACTTTTTTACCGCTCATTTGAGTGTCATATAACATTTTAATCAATTACTTGAGTGTTATAACTTTTTTAAAAACGTTCATCACAAGTGTCACGCCACATTGGATTTTCAATACGTAGGTGAACATTATTAAAATTATGGCACTCGATTGAAAGTTGTGACACTCAAGTGAACGTTGTTAAAAAGTTATGTCACTCAATTGATCGAAAAATGTTGTGACACTCAAGTGAGCACCATACGAAACTTATATCACTTGTGCCGTTCTTATCCCCAAGTTTATCCATTATAATGAAGATGCGCACCTCGAATAGCAAAAATCGACAAGAGAGGTAGCGTAAACGGCATTGTAAGCATGGTGTAATATTTCAATATTTGAACAGATAAACTCGGCACCAAGCGTTATAGCCCACTGGTAAAGAGCTTGCTCATCTCCCATAGGGTTGTGAGTTCGATTCACATAATAAACGAACATTATCATCGCATATGCATTCTATTTTGCATTTGAAAGAGTTACTGGCTATTATATTAAATAGTATTTATACCATGAAAAATCCCAAATTGATATAACAAATTTATCTTACACCTGTAACAAATTTACCTTTTATTAGTTTCCGTTAAATTTTACTGTCAAATTATTGAGTTGGATGACTCGTGACTTGTGACAGTTGATGGATATACCAGTTTGGGGTTGTACCTTTCATTTACCGGTTTGGGATTTTTCGTTATATTAATCTAATTTAACGGAAACTAGATGATGGTAAATTGGTCGTAAATGTACCAAATTTTAGTTTTTGGTAGTTAAAAAATTAATTTGTAATAAATTTATCACATGTTTACTAGTTTGAGGTTTTTTGTAGTCAGAAAATTAGTTTTGGATAAATTTGCCACATGTATACCAGTTTGAAATTTTTTGTGGTATTAACCCTAATAAATAATTGCAATTCAAATCCAACATTATGCAATTTTCATTATCGATATATTTATATAAGGCTACGTTTGTTTCGCGGACAACATTTTTTGGAAAAACATTTTCCTCATTTTCCGGCATTTGGTTCTCTCAGTAAAATAAGTCAACAAAAAAGATTTTCCTACCAAAACATAAATTTTGGAAGGTGATTTCTTTTTAAAAAATCAAAAATCATTTTCCAAAATATGATTAAGTATTAGCACTTGGACTAGAAACTTTGCGCTTAGGCACGAGAACCTCAACGCTCACTCTTGGGCGGGACTCAAGCGTTGTGGCTCGGCTCCATCTAGGCCGTGCCCAAGACTCTAGCGCGCCTGGGTCCATCAAGGTTAGGCCCTAGACACCAGTGCCCGTGCCCTAGTTGCCACACCCGTTGATATTGAGACCAAGCCTTGGTCCTCGAAGCCCATGCCCCGATCCATCGAGGCCAAAAATATTTTAAAATTTTATTTTATTTTTTATTTTCTTTTCTTTCTTTTTCCTTCTTCCTCCAACGATCGCAACGTGTTCTCGCTCCTCGAGTTGGCAATGGTGACGTGGACCTCCAACTAGATCGTCATCGCTACATGATCGTGTTGGTGGGGGCCATCTTCTTCACTGGGCCCCTTCTCATGGGCTCGTCCCCAACTATGCCTCCTTCTAAATGGGTCGCTTCGCCAATGTTGGTGTCGGCTACGCCCTCACAATTGCCGTCTACATTGTCGAGGTCTTCCATGCCTTCTCCCGTGGCTTCCTCGCCTACTTACTGGAGGTACTAACTCATTTTTTTTCTCTTTTTTTTCCCTAACTTTGTAGCATCTTTTTCATTTTTTTTTTGTCATCAATTTTTGTCTTTTTCATGTTGAGCGTGCATTCTTCTTGTTATGGAAAAAATTAAAGTTAGATAAATACATCATAGTATATTTCTCATTTAAAAGATGTGCTGCCAAAATTTTTTTACCAACATATTATCTAAATGAGAAATCTACTATGACGTACTTCAAACTTTAATTTTTTGCATAACAAGAAAAATGGATGTTCGACATGGAAAAAGACAAACATTAATAACAAATAAAAAATGAAAAAGATGCTATAAAATTAGGAAAAAAGAGAAAATAAAATGAGTGAATACCTTAGGGAAGGAGGCGAGGAAGCCGCCGGAGAAGGCTGGGAAGACCTCACCGATGTAGATGGCAATCATGAGGGCTTAGCTGACGCTGACACAAGCAAAATGGCCCAATAGAAAGGAGTATACCCGTCAGGATTTCACCTACACATTGGCTATCTTCAGGTTCTTCTATAAGTATACCACTGCTTCGCTAATCACTCTATGGGCCTGTTTGGCACTTTGCCAAATAGTAAAAATTTATGTTCTTTTGTTCCCAGAATCAGTTTGGGAGCAGAAATCCGTTTGTTAAATTTTTTGTGCCCGGGCACAATTTTGCAAAAAATTGGTCTCAGAATCAGTTTTGGAACAAAATCAAGAAGCAAAAAAAAGTAGCTTCTTTATTCTAGAACAATTTTTCTATTTCTTATTCTTCTTCATTTTCTTCTTTTTTTTGGTTTGTTGTTGCTCTTCGGCCCGCCGGCGACTGGCCACAGGCCGCTGGCGACCGGCCGTAGGCCAGGGCCGGCGAGGGCGGCTCACGGCCGCGACGGCGAGGCCTCGCCCAGCCAAGGCGAGGCCGACCTCGCCGGCCCTGGCCTATGGCCGGTCGCCAGCGCCAGCGACCAGCCTTGGCCAAGGAAGAGAAGGGAAAGAAAGAAAGAAAAAAAAAGAAATAAATATTAAAAAATTCAAAATATTATTAAAATATTATCAATAAAATGAAATTTTGTGTAGTTACCAAACGCATTTATGTTCTTTTTCTATTCTAAGAATAGAAATTTTGGGCAGTTACCAAACGCCTTCAAATGCTTAGAAATTGTTTCGCATTACGAATAAAAAGAATAATTTCTTACTGGAATGCTCCTAAGCACGAATGGTTACCATTCAGTATTCTATGTCTACCCAAATTACAAAAAAAATCTTATTTCTCATTACAAAGTTCTCACGTAAATCATAACCATATACAAGAATTGAAAAAAAATTATTATGTGCCCAATTTTCTTCTCTTTTTTCTTTGAATTTATTATATTTAACTTGTATGATTATAAGATAAGAATGATGAGAAATAATATGTGCCATGGATTTTATCCGAAGTTAACTTGCTTGGATAAATAAAAGGAGAAAAAAAGTTGGTTACGTTATCCGAAAATAAGCATTCCTTTTTCTTTTCTTCTTTTACTTTTTTTTCATTTCCTATACATTAAAAAGATGACCATTGGCTATAGATCTATCATTTTTATCAGTAATAAAACTAGACAAAAAATGCAATGACTAAGATATAACTTAATTATTATTTTTTTGTGATGGAACCAAGTTGCAAAAGATTGATTCATTATATGGAAAATTGATTCCCACAAATATATGAGCTTTTGAGTGCGTCTGGTTCAACTTCCTCAAAGGAATGGGTTTTTGGTTTGTAGAGAGAGAGAGAGGACTGCAGAGGAGGTCATGAAGACCACAATGGCACAGGCGAAGGCGTACTTATTACGGCACAACTTTGTCGAAGACTTGGTTACACTAGTTATATAACTAATGTCATTGATTATCAACTAAGTTTCACATTCACACTCTTTATCCAATTATGAGCCCCAAATGTTCTTCTCTAACTAAGTGTCCATGCAATATTTTTATGTGTACTATGATCTTTATGTGTGACCTCTAGGCAAAATGACATAATCGAATCACAATCAAGGAAAACGGCATAAAAGAATCGAAACCAACAAATCAAAGGCGGTTATAAAAAGAAACTAAAAAATAACTCAATGCAATGTCGGGTAAAGTATATGATGTGGCCTCATTACAAACCCCGCCATGAGCTTGACCCAATAAAAATCGGGGAAAGAATATACACTGCCTCATTATTATACCCCGAGACATGAACCCAGTGAGCTAAGTACCTAAAATTGAAATCGAAGTTTAAT
The DNA here is from genome assembly GCF_021117445.2 of Syzygium oleosum. Lineage (NCBI taxonomy): Eukaryota > Viridiplantae > Streptophyta > Magnoliopsida > Myrtales > Myrtaceae > Syzygium > Syzygium oleosum. The sequence continues at coordinate 751,756 of NW_026607494.1, forward strand.
TTTGATTAACAGAAATGTCCTACTAAAGATCTTCACCAATGATATTTAGGTGAACTATTCCCTTAAAGTAGATTTAACATAAACGATAACAATTTTTTTATAATTTTATTATTGCTCTATTTTTTTCTTTTTATTTCTATCTTTTTGTTTTTATTTATTTTTTAATCTCAAGAAGTACTATGCAGGAGATCAAATAACCCTAAATAACCAAGAAAAAGGTAACATCCTAAACCATATGAAATTCGATTAACCCCTAAACACACGAATCTCATCTTCCTATTCCTTTTTACCCAGAAACACTTTTCACTCTCAAAGTTCAGGAAGCTCACATCTCTTCAAACCTCCATTTGGACTTTCTCTAGTTCTTGCTCAACTCACTCATCATTCTTCATCCGTTACCTCATGTATTCGCATCACACAACCCATGTATTCGGAAGTAATTGTCATGTACATACACAGAAAAGACATATACACACAGAACACATGCAGACACAGAACGCATGTATATGCATATACTGGAAATGTATTCACCCAAACGACACGTAACACAGAGAAGACACATTCAGCAAAGACAATCCGCGATCTAATACTTTCAGATGAACGCGTAGGCGGGAGATATCTCATTGGCTCTCACACAAGATTGATATAATTCTTCATTTCAGTATTATATTCCTAATGAATTCTCCAGCGATAACCATCAAACTTTCGCGAATCAGCACATTGACATTATCAGAATAATTCTGGAGAACCGAGCTTAGCTTAACACATGCAAATGTGTGAGGCATATTAAAATCGAGATTCTCGAAAGTGATTAACAAAAGAATTCATCTAGTCTATGCAACTAGCACAGTGAATCAATCAAACGGACGAGGTCATCTCAGTCGGATCTGAGGCTATGTTCATTAGAAACGCAAAATTTCAGCAAACAATTGGTGAGCATTGAGACAGAGAACAACACGATGACGAATTAGTGGAAATCAAAACCGGTTCAACCTGAAACTATCACGGACAAGTCGTAATCACGAATATAAGCTCTGACACGTGCGATTTTCAAGCTAGCAAGAACTAGATTCTCAGCCTCTGCTTTCATACTCATACACCTAAAACAGAAGATACTCAGTTCGATCTAGCAAAAGGTGATTACCTGCAGCGACGACCGATCGGCTTTGAACAAAACAATACCGGCGGTGATCTAGAAGGCTTGAGAATCTGCGAGGGGGTTGATCGCCGCCACTATTTGAACTCTTCAACAATGGCGCTCCAAAACCAGGGACGAGCAGGGAAATTCCTGCTCAGCTCGGCAGTGACGAATAGCCACCGTAGGCGGTGGTTACAACGTCCTGATATGGAGTTGAAGGAAGCGAAAGTTGATGGAGGCGAGGGCTATCAGTCGCCTGCAAAATCGCACGCATTGCATATCTCCACTCGGAATTTCACAGAGCATATACGACTGACAATTGAACAACCTTTCCATTGTATACAATTTCTTTCGTCATATCATTACTTCTGACGATGGGACACTATTACTCTCCGACAAAAAAATTACACTCTCGGCCTAACACATAACTTGATATCACTGATAAGCTGTCGTAACTTCAGCGATCAAAAACCACCACAGTTAGAGAGAAGAGATTACTCGACCTTGAGTGAATTGGGAGGGTAACATCTGCCGACATGGATGACCTCGCCGTTGCGAGAGCTCATGCCGGTCCCCAAGGTCGGCCGCCAATTCGAGCACCAGAACGTCTCGACCTCTGAGAGAGCGAGCTGCCCTACGACCACCCTGCGACCCGCCCTTCTCAACGGAGGCTGAAGCTTCTGGTGAGCCTGACGGGTCTTCAAAACTCTTTGCGAACAGTCGAATGCCTCGGCGAGGTCTGCAAGATCAAACAACCAGCGAGAGCTTTCTAGGATGTGAATCAAACAAATCAGCTATGGCTTCCAACGAAAGATATAATAAACAGAGACAGAGACAGAGACAGAGAGGTGGAAGGAGAGAGTCTTATGGGCGTCGGTTAGATGATGAGAGCGCTTCTCTCGCTTCTTTAGGGGGTTTTGTTTTTTTTTTTTTGACTTATGCTTTCTAGGATCGTAATCGTAATCTGCGGATGCGATTTGACAAAAAAACAGAGCAAGAACGTACCCAAGTCAGTGACCTGGTTTCAGGCCTCGACGGGTAGCTAAATCTGACGGAACGAAAAGCACCGACAACAACGATTCGCGCCGGGTGTAGTTTGAAGGCTCGAGATTAGGACGCTTCGAACTCTCTGGCCCGGAAAAACAGAGACGCGCAAAGGAGTGGCGGCGCAACGGCGATGATGCGGCCGTCGGCGGTGGCAGCAACCACTAAGAGACGAACTAAGGAGGACGCCGTGAAACGCCAACGGGATGAAGAGAAATCACCCCTGGAGAGTATTTCCCTCTGCTCTGCTCTCTCTATCTCTGGCCTCCCTCAAGCGGATGTATATATATCACATTATCCGGTTTCCTGGGTACCCTCCTTAGCATACCAATCCTTACGCCCACGACGGTCCGTTTCGTGAGCGTTCTCAAAAGACATATAGCAGATCTAATGGTGCATGTAGATTGGTGAGGTGGTTACTGCTCTCTCTTTTACAAGAAAAATCTTCACTTACTCGTTACACCGTCTGGCTATACGCACTATATTATTACTATTACTATTGTTATCATTAAAGAGGATTTTGAGAATTAATGATGCGTGATAGATTTTGTTTGGATCCTCTTGTCAAATAATCTTAACAACCTTTCAAAGTGATTCTCATCTTTTTCATGGGTTTTTAATTGGGAAGAGAAACCATGATAAATTAGTGTCTTATCTCTTTTTAGAATGTGCAGCTATAATTTTAAACGAGGAAACTAAGAGATTTGTGGAAATATCTTGCTTAGAGGGGGAAGCCAAATCGTCTCTTTCAGTTCTTATAAGTAGCATCCCCATGAAGCCTACCAATAATCTCATCGTTTTTTCTTCGAATTCGACAAGATTTTTACAAAGTACAAACTAAAATTCTTAACTCCCGAAATTTTTAAAAAGATGGGTCGATGAACCATCCTCGGCAATTTATCTGGCTGGAAAATTTTCCATGACATTTGTTAATAATAAACTCATTACAAGTCATCTTTATGTTGATTTCATCCTTATGCAAGTGATTTATTCACCAGAGAGAGAAGAAGATCGAAAAATAAAGGGAAGAAAATAATCCCAACATGTCCTCTTCTCCACCACCCACCTACATTGCTGGAAACAAGAACCTGTATGTATAATGCAGCACAAGGATCATAGGACACAATTTTAACCGTGCCTCTGACAAAATCAGAGGTTTCTTCACCTCACATTGACTGGGAGAGGTAGGGAGGAGTTTTCTCTTCTATTGTCACTCTGTTTTTTACAATGCACACGAACGCGTATACACACAAGAGCAGACTTCGAAGAGCACCAGCTAGAAGCCTCTTCTGAATTTGCAGATCATCACAACGTGATCTGTAAGAATTATTTTCTCCATTAGCTTCATCCACGCAAGGCCCGGTGTAATGGCAACCATGAAGTCACCGGATGAATTGCCGAGTAGATAAATAAAATCCGGCAGCATTAGTTGTTGCTCTGCGGGTGATGAGGACTCAACCCGCTCCTAGCCATTCCTGGACACCCTACATTGTCAGGAGTAAGGGGGGGACACACTGGATATAACCACTCCCTTGGTTGGGGACTGTGCCACCCTGCTTTCGGTCGATACACTATTGAGAAGTCCAATCACAAACTATGGGATATGGGTTTGCACCATCCGGAGGAACAGGATAAGTTAATTGGATCAGGAGGCCTAATTTCGCATGAGATCTCCATTTGCTTCTTTGTCCACGAAATCATCTAGTTTCATGATCAAATCCCAGTTGTCCTTTGTGAAATTACATTCAGATTATATGACAGCACTAGAAACTTGTTGAAACCACCGAGGGGATTGTCTATATCCAACAGACTGACCATTTTGATCCATATTTGGATTTGGGTCGACTATGGTCTTCACATAGTCCAACTGCTCCTTGCTCATCCTGACTTTGTCCTGCAAAAAAGTATATGTTGGTTAAAGCTTTTCAAGCTCTTGTATTTTAAAATCTATAGTTCCAAACGAATGAGTCATATTATAAGCACCTTCTTCCAAATCTAAGCTTCAATGACTCGGCAGACCGAGGACACAACAAAGTAACTGAGGTTTGGATTCTGTAGGAGATCTATGAAGATTAGCGGAAAGAACGTATTCGTTCTTCTGTTGTTGGTCTTTACATAGATGCAAGTTCACATGCATCACCTGTTTTTTAGGCAAATATTGCAAAATATTATAGTACTAGTGCTAAGGGTGCGTTCAGTTCGGCTTTGCCGAAGCCTTTGGGCCTTAAAGGCTCTTATGCAAATGGCCAATTGCATTTCCAAAGCTCTCAAAATTTAGTCCAAAGGAGGTTTCGAGGTACTTAGAATGCTGCATTTTCATAATGCAAGTCTTGAAGTTAATAATTGTTTTTATTCCACTCTTATACTGTTCATCTTCCCCGTGGTTTTCATAGTGGAGCTAGAAAAAATTGTGAAGTCGCTTGTCCCAGGACCAGGCAGTTTGGTCCTCGGTTCCAGAAACTAGGAACATGTCCTCCTAATCCGATTCCCAGTTCCTAGGTGGAACCGGACCAGACCGGAAACCGATCATCCCTGTCTATTAGTAATATACATGGCAAAAGTTCCAAAAAAAAATAATGGACTAGGACAGAAATATATTGCCACTTCTCTAAAAAGTATGTCAAAGAATCAAGATTATAGTAATAGCATCTAAAAATAATGTTATCCCGAGTTTATCCCATCTCTTCTATAACTGAGAAAAACATGTGTATTTAATTAGGACAATGTAAATTTAAAAACTTTATAAAGCAGTTTTGTCATTAAACACGTTTCTATTCGCATTAGAGAATTCAAAAGTATTTATTTGTACGAATATGATGTGATATCATCAAATGTTTCATACAAGAGTGATAAATGGCAAGTTGCATCTTACATGATGTATGAGATATGTCACAAATATAAGTACCTTTTATCATAGTAGAATATAGTGTATGTCTTATGCCGGTACAAATTGTTTTACAACAAAACGAGTACTTTCTGTAAGTACAGAAAACATATGCCCGTTTCCTCATTAAACTGATCAATTGGACAGTAAAAGAAGTCTCTGGATCAATGAAATTGTTAATTTATTAGTTCTATCAAGTGAACAGGCTCTGTTTGGAAAAAGGAGAAAAAAGAGGGAAAAGAAAATGAGTGTGGGAAATGAGGAGGAAGCAGGAAAAGAAACGAAAGAAAATAAAAAAATATTTTAAAAATTATAATTTTTTAAAATTACAAAATTGTCCATGTCAAAGCGGCCGTGCCACGTAGGACGACCGGTATCCATATTAGTAATTTCCAATCAAATGAGATTTTCATTACCAAAGGACGAAAAATATTTTTTAGTTCGTTTTCAGGTCTTAGCCAAACACTGAAAAATATTGTCATTTTCCTGAAAAATGACTTCTCAGAAAATATTTTACAGAAATATCACATTTTTTGATAAACAAACGGAGCATAAATCTCGTAATATATTCTGTTTCTTACACCAAGTCCTAGATAGCATATCTATGATCTAAACAAAAACTGAGGCTATCTTATAATAATGAATCATGACTAGAAGAGAGTACGGGTGATTGGTTTAGTGATGGGTTAGTACCTGGTTCTAGAATCACCGGTTTTGGTTTTTTTTTTTTTTTTTGGTAAGGAAATCACCGGTTTTGGTTCGTTCCTGGTTCTACCAAGAATCCAGCCCACTTTTTTATTTTGTGTAAAAAATGAAATTACTATAATAAAATATAAAAGTTGCACCATTCTACTAATAAAAACATATTTTAGTTAAGTGATTATGTGGTTTCTTCGTATTGAAGGCCATAGTTGTATTCTTGATGGATACAAAAGTAGTTTTAAAAAATATTTTTCATCGGTTTGCTTTTCAATACCGATGCAACCGATTCCTTGAAATCAGAAATCAAATCAGTCCTACGCCAGTTGCATGTTCACGGAACAAGTAACTGAACCGATACTCCGTAAAAGTGGAGGCCGGTTCGGTTCGGTTCCCCAGTTGAATCGGATCCATGTACACCCCTAAAAGAGAGACAATTGTGCGGGGCCTAATGCTCAACCTTTTGATTCTGGTGTCCCCGGGCGCTAACTCTTCCCTTCCATGAAGTCTCCTCTGTCTTTGGGTGAAAACACAAAAACAAAAACTTCACTTAAAAAGAAAAAAAAAAAAAAAAAACTTGTGCTCTTCTTCTCCCTCTTCGGTTTTTATATTTGGTAGGACATTTTTATTTTTCTCTTTTGACCTCAGACCAACCGTTGGGTTGAGTAAACAGTCAATATGTAATAAAAGGCAATTCTTGAAAAAGATTTATGAGTTAAATCAAATGTATACACATAGTTCGGATTGTTACAACTTCTAGCAGATGATTCGTCTTCTCTGATCTCTTCAACAAAGCTCGGTACAGCTTCAAACTTTGAAACGATACCAAATCATACTCGGCAACTGGAGCATGCCCTTACCGAAATCTCACTAGAAGTTCATGTGATCCGAGGATAGTTGACATGAATTGAGCTCAAAATTTGCCGGGTCCATGGGATGATAATAATGCGATCTCTTTCAGGTTTGCCCACGAAACATTCGCCCGATTGATGATCCCCCGAATTCTTGGACGACTATACTTCTACCGGCCTTTGCAAAGGACAAGGAGAAGGAATATATCGATCGAGATCGTAGTCAAAAGCTTGCGCATTACACGTGGCTTGTAACAAGAGCAAGACGGCGTCGACTACGGTCGTCCTCCACGGTCCCGTCGAAGAAGGCGACTTATCTTATGGGCAACGAACTTAATGCCGTGGACGAAACTGGTGATGATTTTCCGCTTGACGGATCCTCTTCTTGGAGGGACAATGCAGCAGCTATGCGCCCTTCGGGTTCTCATCGCATCCAACGATCCTTGTGGACTCATCGTTCTCTTCTGATCTGTTGGAAACATACGCGGAAAAACAAATACAGAACACAGAGATTTACGTGGTTCAATCACAAGGTGATCTACGTCCACGGGCGAGGCAAGACAAGATTCCATTATAATCAAAGAGAGTACAGTTTTCAGAAGTCGAAACAACGACAAAAGCTCACGGATCACAAAACTCTCCGAAAACAAAATTCTCTCTGTATACATCAATGAGAAAACCTAGCCGCGGTATAAATAGTGCTCCCCAAAAAAATTTCTCGGAGGCTATGCCCCCGAAACCATCGAGACATTTGTTCGCTTTCTCCAGCTCGAGCAAACCGCCATAGAGATTTGTTCGCTTGCTACGAATTGGGCCTATCGGCCCAACCCTCCGCGTCGCGAACTATATCTCAATTTTTTCTCCACTTTCGGGTCGCACAAAAAATATGTCGGATCGGGTGATAAACAGGACCGAGTACATATAATTCAAGACATATTTAACAAATCTCCACCTTGGCTTGAATTTCCCAAAATAAAACAATCAAGAAGCCGAACACATTCTCTCGGCATCCCTAAGCCTACGTGAGCTAACTCGATGTAGGAAACAAGGGCTGCAACGAAAGAACATATCCACTTCAAAAACAAATGTAGAATTGTCATTTACCTCGCCACCAAAGCCCCACAAGGGGCAAACTCAACCAAGCATGCCAATCAAGTTCAAGCAATGCTTAAACTTGTTGGCGTGGATCTAACTTAGTCAACATATCGACAGGATTGTCACCTGTACCAATTTTCTTTACCGTCATATTTCTCTCAGCAATTGCCTCTCGAATAAAGTGATATCTGACATCGATGTGCTTAGTCCTTTCATGATATGCTTGATTTCTAATCAAGTATATAGCACTCTGATTGTCACAAAAGACAACCGAATTGTCTTCCTGCTGGAGCCCAAGTTCCTGAACAAGATTCCTTAACCAAATACCTTCTTTCATTGCTTCTACTGCTGCCATATACTCTGCCTCTGTAGTAGACAAAGCAACTGTCGACTGTAAGGTTGACCTCCAACTAATAGCCGAACTAGATAGTGTGAAAAGATAGCCAGTTAAAGATCTCCTCTTATCGAGATCACCTGCATAATCGAAATCCACAAATCCCACGATTGAGGTACCGTTGGAACTGTTTCTATCAAACACTAGGGCCAACTCTGCGGAGCCTCTAAGATACCTAAGTATCCATTTCACTGCCTGCCAATGGACCTTTCCAGGATGCGCCATATATCTACTAACCACACTAACTGCCTGCGCAATGTCTGGACGAGTGCATACCATAGCATACATAATGCTACCAACTAGTCATGGCCACGGTTCGGAACCGGCCGGTTCCGGTTCGTGGCCATGTGTGAACCGAAACCGCCCCTAGCAGTTCCGGTTCCGATTCCGGTTCCGGTCCGGCCGGTTCCGGTTCGTAATTTAAAAATTAAAAAAAATAAATTATGAAATAAAAAAATAAATAACTATAAAAATATGAAATAATGAATTATTTAATATAAATTACAATAAAAATAAAAATTGTAGGGGTGATTGGTTCCCGGTCAGAACCGGGAACCGAACCGGTAAGACCGGTCTTTTAATTTTAGAACTAGGAACCGGACCGGCAAACCATAGAACCGGGAACCGGACCATTGGTCCGGTCCAGTTCTAGGCGGTCCAATGGAACCCTTTGCTCTTAACTAGCAAAGGATCGTAGTCACAAAAGGCATACAACTTCACATGCTCATGGCTTGGCTTGGATTTTATAAACAACCCCTTTGATGGTCTCTTCATTCCCATTCGATGTGAGACTCTTGGCATTTGCATGAAGACAAGCCAAGAGTCTCATATTGAAGGAGTTCAAGGCAAACCGAGAGTCCCACATCGAATAGGAAGGAAAAGATCATCAAAGGGGTTGTTTATAAAACCCAAGCCAAGCTTGTAATTAGAGTTCAATACACCCAAGCCAAGCATTGCAATTGGAGATCAATGCACTTACAATGTATGGCAATTAGAGTTCAATTTGTTTTATAAAAAAAAATTAAATAATGAAATTTTTTTAAAAAAAATTTTCATTATTATTATTTTTTAAAAAAAATAACTTGGAACCGGAACCGAGCCCGTAGGCCACGGGCCGGTTCCGGTTCCGGTTCCGAACCGCGGGCCCGGTCAACGGGCCGGGCCCGGGTTTGACCGGGCCGGTTCCGAGCCTGTTCCGGGCGAAAACCGGCCCGTGGCCATGACTACTACCAACTGCACTGGAGTATGGGACACGAGACATCGCAGCCTTCTCGACTTCTGATTGAGGTGAATGTAGAGCTGAGAGTCTAAAATGGGATGCCAACGGTGTACTCACGGGCTTAGCGTTTTGCATGCCAAACCTCTCAAGTACCTTCTCAATATAACTCCTCTGCGAGAGATATAACTTCCCTCCTTTCCTGTCCCTTGAATCTGCATTCCTAAGATCTTCTTGGCAGGACCCAGATCTTTCATCTCGAACTCCTCACTGAGCCATTTCTTCAAGATCAACGTATCTGACATGTTCTTTGCAGCAATGAGCATGTCATCCACGTATAAGAGAAGATAGACAAAGGATCCATCTGAACCCTTTCTGAAGTAGACACAACTATCATAGTTGCTCCTATGATAACCGCTCCCTATCATAAAGCTGTCGAATCTCTTATTCTTGGTGACTACTTCGGACCATACAATGATTTCTTCAATTTACAAACATGATCTTCCTTGCCTTCTACATAATAGCTCTCGGGCTTGGCCATATAAATAGTTTCCTCAAGCTCGCCGTGCAGAAAAGCAGACTTCACGTCAAGTTGCTCAAGCTCTAAGTCAAATTGAGCAACTATAGCCAGCAACACACGAATGGAAGTGTGTTTTACCACAGGGGAGAACACTTCATCATAATCAATTCCCTCCTTCTGATTGTAGCCTTTAGCTACGAGCCGAGCCTTGCATCTAGCATTTTCAACACCTGGAATTCCTTCCTTTTTCTTGAAAACCCTTTAACACCCGATGGCTCTTTTTCCCTTAGGCAACTGCACCAAGTCCCAAGTCTGGTTCTTGTGAAGTGATTCAAGTTCCTCAACCATAGCAACAGCCCATTTCTCTGATTCTGTGCAAGTAACAGCTTCCGTATAGGTAGAAGGTTCCTGAATACCCATATCTTCTGCTGTCGTAAGAGCATAAGCCACCAGATCAGAGAACCCATATTTCTGAGGAGGCCGGGTCTGCCTCCTTTCTCTGCCAGTAGCAATAGAGTATGGCTGCTCCACCTCATCTACAGCTTCCTCATCTGAACTTGAATCAACATGAGCATTTTGCTCATTCAAAACATTCTGAGAGGTCTTTTCTAGAAGCTCCACCTGAACCTCCACCTCATTCATATCACTCTCATGTTTTCCTGCAGACTCATCAACAACTTTCCTTTGATCAAGCATATGCATTTCATTAAATGTAACATCCCTACTAATAATGAACTTAGGTGAGTTAGGTTCCTGGCACCAGAAACGATAACCTTTCACCCCATTAGCATACCCAACAAAAATACATTTCTTTGCTCTAGATTCTAACTTACCATCCTTAACATGATAATAAGCAGGGCATCCAAAAACCTTTAGATTGGAATAATCACAAGGCTTACCTGACCACATCTCAAAAGGAGTCTTGCATTCTATTGCTGTTGAAGGAGAGCGATTAACCAGATAACAAGCTGTGTTAACAGCTTAAGCCCAAAAATCCTTTTCCATGGCAACATTAGAGAGCATGCATCTTGCTCTCTCCAATAGAGTTCTGTTCATACGTTCGCCACTCCATTCTCGCTGTGGAGTGTGCCTAACCTGTACGGTGTCGAACGATACCTGCATTTGCACAGAATTCATTAAAATCGCCACCACAGAACTCAAGACCGTTATCGGTCCTAAGACGTTTGATCTTCTTCCCTGTCTGATTCTCAACAAGGGCTTTCCACTTCTTGAAGGTTTCAAACACATCACTTTTTCTTTTCAGAAAGTAAACCCAAACCTTCCTGGAATAATCGTCAATGAACGTCACAAAGTAAAGAGCACCACCCTTAGATGGAACCTGTGCTGGTCCCCATAAATCGGAATGGATATAGTCGAGTGTGCTCTTTGTCGAATGCGTCCCCGTACTGAATCTGACTCTGCATTGCTTGCCAAGAACACAATGCTCACAGAAATCTAGCGAGGTCGTCTGCTCCCTACAAAGCAAACCGCGTTTACTCAAAATCGACATGCCACGCTCACTCATGTGGCCCAAACGCATGTGCCACAATTTCATTCTATCATTATCAGAAACAGAATTGCTTGTGCCAATTGAAGGACCCATAACATTGCTACCCTGCAAATGATACAAGTGATTCACCTTGCTTCCTTTCATCACAACCAGATTGCCGTTTGTAACTTTGAGAACTCCACCTCCACCTGAGTACACACACCCAATGGAATCCAAACTGCTCAACGAGATAAGGTTTCTCTTTAAATCTGGTATACGTCTTACTTCAGTCAAGATTCTTACTGCTTTGTCGTGGCACTTAATCCGAACAGTACCAATACCCACGACTTTGCATACAGCATCATTCCCCGTCAAGACTGATCCACCATTCAATGGCTCGTATGTGGTGAACCATTCCCTGTTTGGGCACATGTGATATGATGCTCCCGAATCCATTATCCAAACATCATTGGACAAATTAACAGCAGAGCATGCCGTAAGAACACTGTCTGACGCATTAGCCTTATTTTCGTTTGCAACATTCGCCGAATCTTGTTTTTGACTATGTTGCTTATCCTTTTTCTTGAACGAAGGACAATCTGACTTGTAATGTCCCTTTTTATGACAATAGTAGCACTCAACGTTCATCTTATCTCCAGGTGGCTTAGATTTTGAACGACCAACAGATTTCCCTCGGAAAGCTTTATCCCTGCTCTTGGTCCTGCCTCTCACAAACAAACCATCTGCTTTGTTTTCACTGGTATTCCCATTCAATTTTGTTCTCAGTTCTGCAGAATTCAAAGATGCTTTGACATCCTCCAAAGTTATGGATTCACGTCCATAAAGCATCGAGTTCACAAAATTCTCGTATGAGGCAGGCAGTGAACATAACACGATCAAAGCTTGATCTTCATCCTCGAGTTTAATATCTAGATTTTTCATATCCAGAACAATTTTATTAAACTCATCCAAGTGTTCCTGAACAGACGTACATTCGCGCATCTTTAGGGTATAAAGACGCTGCTTCAAATAAAGTCTTGATGTTAGAGATTTCCTCATGTAGAAACTTTCCAGTTTCTTCCAGAGACCGGCCGCTGTTTCCTCATCGGCGACTTCTCGCAAAATCTTGTCATCTAGAGACAACTAGATCGCGCTATACGCCTTCTCGTCCATCTTTTCAATCTCAGCCGAGGTCATATCATCTGGATATTTTCCGTCCAGTGTCCTCACCGTACCCTCTCGCCTCAATAAAGCCTTCATCTTTATTCTCCATAATCCGAAGTTGTTCTGTCCGTCAAAAGATGAGATCTGAAACTTCAAAGATGCCATCTCAAAGAACCCTAGAATCGAACGCTGCTCTGATACCAGTTGTTGGAAACATACGCGGAAAAACAAATACAGAACACAGAGATTTACGTGGTTCGATCACAAGGTGATCTACGTCCACGGGCAAGGCAAGACAAGATTCCACTATAATCAAAGAGAGCACAGTTTTCAGAAGTCGAAACAACGACAAAAGCTCACGGCTCACAAAACTCTCCGAAAACAAAATTCTCTCTGTGTACATCAATGAGAAAACCTAGCCGCGGTATAAATAGTGCTCCCCAAAAAATTTTCTCGGAGGCTACGCCCCCGAACCCCCTGAGACATTTGTTCGCTTTCTCCGGCTCGAGCGGACCGCCATAAAGATTTGTTCGCTTGCTACGAGTTGGGGCTGTTGGCCCAACCCTCCGCATCGCGAACTAAATCTCAATTTTTTCTCCACTTTCAGGTCACACAAAAAATATGTCGGATCGGGTGATAAACCGGACCGAGCACATATAATTCAAGACATATTTAACATGATCATTTGTGCGATGTACATGAGCGAGGGAGGGATCGGCTTGCCATGTTTTATCTTGTGACTACGGTTTTTATAGTGCACGCCTGCAACAGTGATGGATGCGAGCAAGAAGCTGAGACCAGGGAAAGACAAAAGGACGGCTTGGAGCTGGAAGTGGATTCATTTGGATTAAGGTAATAGTATTGTCCGACCAGATTAAACTTATGTGTGTCAGCTAAAAGGTGAAGGAGAATATGCCTTAATTTATTAAAAGCTTATCACTGGAGTCAAACTGTTAACGTTGTTCCGATGTATAAAGAAAAAAGTTTACATTTCAAACATGTTATGTACGTCTCAAACTCATCGCGCCATCGTAACTTGATCCATGTAAATCACTAGGTAAAAGCAAAACAAATAGCTAAGTGACAAAGCGGACATAAACCATTCACAGGCTCGATTTTTCTGAATGAAAAATGGAGGAATTCCGACAAATTGTGGTCATTGATCACCATGCAATGCATTGACACTATTACGTGGGCGCATTTGGTTCGGCTTTGGAAATGGATTTTGTGCTTTGGAGGTCATCATGACTTGATCCATGTAAATCCCAAAGTGCAAGCAAAACGAATAGCTAAGTGACAGAGCGGATGTAAACTATTCACAGGCTCGATTTTTCTTAATGAAAAATGTACGGATTCCGACAAATTGTGGTCATCGATCACCATGCAATGCATTGACAACATTACGTGGGTGCATTTGGTTTGGCTTTGGAAATGGATTTTGTGCTCTATAGGTCATTGGGCAAATGTTAAGGTGTTTGGCAACTTTTTGGGGAGAACTTTTGGGAGATAGGTTGCATTTCTAAAGCCCTCCCATGGCCCTTAGCCCAATGCAAGTTTACCCTCACCATTTTCATTGTGCATCCTTGCACGACGTGGCTGACAAGTCTCGCTTGAGGTTGCGTGACCCCAGGCAAGGGCCACCTGCTCATTGGGTGTCGCTTGTGGTCATGCAACCTCAAGGGACGGCTGTTGGTGCTAGATTTGGCTTGCCGGCATTCGTAAGTAGATTTTCTTATTTAGTTATTTATTTAAAATATATACCTAAAGTCCTTTACAAGTTTGGTTTTTCCAAATAACTCTCAATGCACGTTTTAATTACACTTTACTAAACGCTATTTGCAATCCAAAAAAATCCTTTTAATCTAAAATTTTTGTATTTTCCAAAAGGCTTTTCCCAAATTTTGAATGGAACGTAACCTATTGCCTTTTGATTTTTCTTTATCAAAAAGTGTATTAGTGGTAATAATGCGTTAAAATTAATGTTGAATATTAAGAGATATAAATTTTTCGACATTCTAATATATAATTTTAAAAATATATCATTTAAAAATCTATAGGTAACTAAAAAGAAAAAGGGATAATACTAATAAAAATCCAAAATCGATATCCCTGACCTAAATCTACCCTCCGTGAGCATTCCATGCAAAATAGTTAAACTGCATACGTGTCAACATACGTAATTTTGCAAGTCAGATTTTTCTTTCCCACGTTAGGTCCGTCTTGCAATTTTCCGCCATGTGTGATGATACGTCTGCATTTTTCACGAGATTTCAGATGAAATGCTAACAGAGAATATATTTGGGTCAGGATACTAGTTCCGCACTCTTTGTGAGACAAAAGATAGTTTCAAGTAAATATATCTGGGTATACCAATTTAAGATTTTTAATGATATTAACTCTATTTATTATCATATGATTGAAAGATTTGAAACACTATGGCCACGGCAATCGTCGTCCACCACCCAAACTGCAACTTCATTTGACAAGGCTGTTAGCCACAATATGATCCTCCTCTCTCTCCTCCCACGTCTTGTGTGACATCCGAAAATTTTGTAATAATAAGTAATTGACATTGGAGATTTTCCATGTTCGAAAATAATACTTAGATAATAAAGCTAAGTATTATTTAAGTTAGTAATTGTGCGGACGCGTAGAAATCGTTGTTAGACCGTAATTTGCGAGACGCGGATTTGGAAACCTAATTGTTCCGAGCTCGACGTATTCAAAATTCTAAACGCTGATGTGTACGTTAATAATAGTGCGGTATTAATTAAATTACCATTATCTTGGTAATTAATGGGTATTATTATTGGTTAATTTTGGTTAAGTAGTGTTAGCCATTTTATTCTAATTTGCCATTTAGGGAAAAAGGGGGGAGATATTATCACAAAATATCTCTTCTAGACTTTTCTTCTCTCACGTGGCTATTGAAGGAGAAGCTTGACCGAATGTCAGTTGTCCTCCTAAGCCTAGCTTCTACCCTAGTTAGACACCTAGCCTAAACAATCATTTTCCTTGGCCACCACTCCTTTCTTGATTTCTTACACCTAGCCGTGATGAAAAGAGAAGATGCCACCTGTGAGTGCAAGGTGTTTATCTACCTCAACGTA
This sequence comes from Syzygium oleosum, assembly GCF_021117445.2. Taxonomy (NCBI): domain Eukaryota; kingdom Viridiplantae; phylum Streptophyta; class Magnoliopsida; order Myrtales; family Myrtaceae; genus Syzygium; species Syzygium oleosum. The sequence goes on from NW_026607494.1 coordinate 767,360, forward strand.
TATTCCTTTGTCTCATTTTTATTTGGGTAAACACCGAAGGAAATTTTACTCCAAATCGTAACTCCCTTCTTCACTTTCTACTTTCACTTTTAACCGATTCAAAATCTACGGGAGAACTTTAACTTTTGGGTGTTCAGATTCTGCACTAGGTAAGTGAAGACTATAGATTTAAGCTAAGTAAACCTACCGATATTTTTAACTTGGTTGTTTGAGAAATGCTATTCTGACGTGTGATAATAGTGAGGATACGGTGATGGTTGGATCTATTCTGCTGGTTCTGTATATGTTCAAGTTAAGGTGATTTGTTTCTTTAAGTGTGGTGGAAATCGACAAGTGGAACGGTTAAATCTGAACGTGTAAATGTTATCTTTGAGGTGATTGTTGAATTCTTCTTGCTGGTTTTATGTATATTCAAAAGGGTAGAAAATCGTTTTACTCAAAGTAATGATTCTGTTTACTTCTGAAATGAGCAAATTTTAGCCTCAAAATCTGATTCTGTATACCTTTGAAACTGCTCAGACTTTACTGTCAAACAATCTGGTTCTGTATACTTTTGAAACTGCTCAGATTTTACGGTCAAAATATGGTTCCGTCTACTTTTGAAACTGCTCAGACTTTACAATCAAAATCTGGTTCTGTCTACTTTTGAAACTACTCAGACTTTACATTCTAAGTCTAAACTAGCTTCTGAGTCTGAACTCGCTTTTGAGTTTGAACTTGCTTCTGAGTCTGAACTTGTTTATGAATCTGAACTTGTTTCTGAGTCTGAATTTGCTTCTGAGTCTAAACTTGCTTCTAAGTCTGAACTTGTTTCTAAGTCTAAATTTGCTTATGAGTCTGAACTTGTTTTCTGAGTTTGATTACCTACTGTTCAGACTCACCTATCTAGAATTGGTATTTTCTAAACCATGAAAGTTTTATATCAAAATCTGGATATGTGTACTTTTTAGACTTGAGTAGACTTCAGTCTTTTGAGTCTGAACCTGTATTGCTTCATACTTATGGGCTCGAATGATACACTTCATTTCTCTAAAGGATATGTGATGTGAAAAGAAGGATAATATATGCATGCAAATACTTGGTTATCGTGGCTTGCATGAGGAGAATATATGTATGCAAATACTTGGTTGCCATGACTTGCATGAGAATAATATAAATTCCGTCGCCCATATAGTGGTGTGTGACAATGCCCCGTGTGTCAGGATGCCCCGGGGAGTGTTTCGGGATGCCTCGAGAGTCGAGATGCCCCGTTTGTCGGGATGCCTCGTGTGTCGGGATACCCCGGGGGTGTTCGGGAGGATGAAATAATGAACCTAACGCATGAGCATGAATGTTTTACATCATATGCTTGCGTATGGATGAAAATATTGTGGAATAATGAAGTGGTTTGATTTGTGTGGCATATGCAAATGGAAAAAGGTATAACATGCATTCGAGTTCTATGCATACTATTTGTTATGCATGCATGTTGTCTATGTCAAGTGAAGTGGTAAGCTGATTTTCCTAACTTAAAACTAGAGATTTCATTTACTGGGCCTCGGGTCATCCCATTATTTTTCAAACATGTAGGAATGGACAATCTGCTGTCAATGTTTACTGGTTTCCCTAGACAATATGGTTGCCAGTACGTTGTTATGCTTTTCCAAGGGCGAATATAGTCTATACTAGATGTATATCTACTATATGGGTTGATGTGGGGCTTTCGGAGTGGGTTCCTCGTCGATTTATAGCATAGTATATGAACCTCACTGGCGACATGGTTGGGCCGTTGCGGGATTTTGGTTGATATGAAGGCGGCGACACCTACGACTCGTTATAAAGTCTACTTTTGTGCGGGCCCTCTTTGGAGTGGATTGTAGCATGGAGATAGGCAACCATCGACCTACCCAGTCTTTTGTTTTTGTCATTATATGATGTTTGTCTGGATATGTAAATCTGACAAGTGTTGTTAATAAGAAGCAAAAGTATCTTGACTAAATTTGTGCGATATTCATGTTTAAAACTTGTTTGGATTTTGATTTCCGCTGACCAAATTATTGATAATATTAAAAGACACATGTCGCGCGTGACGTTTTGGGGCAGCACATCTTGCCTACTGTCCAGACAAATGAAAAAAAGAAATTGGAGTATTGAATAAACATCAATATTAATTACATTATAAATTTTGACAAAACATTTTCTTAAGCAAATGGATGATGATTATCACGGATAAATTCATATTGACATGGCCCACATTTACTTAGACTTATTAAATTTTGTCTCGCAAAGAGATATCTCATGAGTCGATTGTGAACCAAGAAATATTTTCATACTTATCTAAAATCGAAAGAAATTTAAATTGTAAAATAAATTATAAAGGATTACATCATACACGGATATATTACAATAATCCCAATGAAATTGTGGGAAAGAATCATAAGTCATCTATTTAGTTATAAAAAAAAAAATCACGTTTCTAGTAGATATATTTACCATAATTCTTTTTTTCTAATTTAAAAATAAAATTTGAAATCATCTGTCGTCTATCTTAGGAGCATAATATTTATATTTCTCTAAATCAGTCGGGTTCCAATTTTGCTCTATTTTGCTAAATAGTCTTATCTACTACTTCTTCACTTAACCATGCCAAAACATCTACCATTAACATAAGAAAAGTATTAACAAGTGACATTCTTATTCCATTAGATAACTTAGTAATTAACCACATCCAAAGTTTTGGAAAATACATATGAATGAATCGAGTCATTCGTTTGTTTATAATGTTATTTTAACATGCAGTTACCATTAAATAGAAATTTACACTTTCGTAATTCTATTTGTTAATGAGTTACACTCAACCTAAATCTTGCAAAGTCAAAGAAAAGATTGACCCTAATTCATCAAGATTACTAGATTTGACCTGAAGCTCGAGTATTGATATTGATATTGTGTGCAAAAAGATGTTGATAGATTGTTGACATTTCCTTATGATTACTGAGATAATGTGAATTCCAAGTATGCGCTTCCACTAAGGAGGTTGGTCGAGTTAATTCAGACTTACTATCATGTGATTTGGAGTTTCTTGATCACAAGTTTAAACTCCAGTCGCTTTTCAAGCTCGGCATATCTTGACTTGTTTGTGGCGTAGATTCAACTTGTGCATTAAGCGTAGGGTAACTTTTACTTTGCTTCAACTTGCGTAAAGTGGTAAGATGATGATAAGATTGCTCAAAATTAAAAGTAACTATGACTCGAATCGAATATTTCGACAGCAATCAATGGAGTTCCTATGGTAATGCCTAGAGGGGTTGCCGACTCTGCTCTCCCATCCCACCCTATTTACCAATAAAAACTAAATTTCTATGCATGGACTAATGAATACAAGACCGAGATTTGAGTGGCATTTACTAAAATTGTCCCATACATTGAGATTATGAAATTAAGAAAGCAAGGATCATATAATTTATGGGAGAATTACGACAAAAATCATAAATCTATTATAATTGTATCAATTCAAACCTAAATCCTTTTTTGTTTTGCCAATTTAGTTATAAATCTTTTGCATTTGTGCATATTCAGTCTATCTAGCGTGGACTTTTAAAAATAATACTTTAATGTTTTTTTGAATTTTTCTTTTCTTTTCTTTTCTTTACTTTTTTTCCCTCCACTTAAGGCTAGCACTTGGTTTGGAAAATGAAAATATCAATTTACGGATAGATTCAATCTCGACTGAGGAGTCGTAACCGCTTGTAGATCTACAAGGTCGATATACAATCATGAAGCCTGAAGTTGTGGATAAGCGATTGTAACTATCAATTTGAATGTTAATTACTCATAAGCGATTACTCTTCGTAATAGACTATAGTGTTGAATTGTTGTAAAAGGATCCGTATCATCAACGCAAATTTATGTATTTTCTCATTTTCAGTTCATCAATCCAATATTTGTATTTCATTTTCCTGTAAGTTTAGTCGTTTTTTATTCTTGTTACGCAATTTAATTTCCGTTATAATTGTCACTATCTCCAATTCAACAAAAACTAAAGATTAATTTTTAGTGAAAAGTATAGAGAAATAGAGATCTAATATCCCGCTTTCGGAGGTAGGTCTGTATTGGGTCGACATCAGCATCACATCTAATGATTTTCACATGAGATAGGCCCACAAGCCACTGACATCAGATGATAGGGACTTTAAGGTTCGACATCATGGCAAGTCAAGGACTCGAGGCCTAAGTTTTAGCAAAAACAAAAAAGGACTTGAGGTCTAAGATTGATGAAAAAAATTGAAAAATGAAAAGTGTGAATAGTGATGTGATTAAGAACGATTGAACCATAAAACCACACAAATATAATACTAGCATAAATCGTCGCTAATAGGACAGCCATGATTGATGGAGAAGCCTCACGGAAAAAATGAATCTTGTTACGTTATTTCGCAAAAAATAAATAAATTATAAAATATTTTTTAAAGAATTTACTTTTATCATTTGAAAATGATTAGTTAATGAAAAATATATTTTCATTATTAATAATAATTTATAACTAAACATTTTCGTGAATAATAAAATTATCATTCGTTTATTCATTTTTGTAAGCGATAAATGTAATCATTTTTAAAAAATATATATTCCAAATCACTCATTTTTTTGTGAAACAAGTAAAGCCTAAGAACTAATCTAGTAACTTATGTCTCCATGTCCTTCGTTCTCTTCTCACGTCTTCACTCTCTTAAACATTTAATCTCATATGTATCTTGCTCTCCATCTCCGATCGTAACTGTTAACTGATAAGTCTTCGATAATATTTCATCTAAATGTACATTCTATTCGGAGTTTATTGATGTTGTTTTGTTGCTAAGACACGGATGAACTGACCCGAATCGCTTCATTACTGTCGATGACGAAGATGTTGTTGCCATTGTTTCTGATGATGATGGTGATTGCCAGAATAGCAAGTTATCGTCGTTGTTTCGGTTGCTGATACAATGCGGTGGAAGTAGCTGCATCGAACTGAATATATCGTTAGTGTGTTGTTGTTTCGCTCACTAAGGATGGGATGCAATGTTAGCTGAACTTCTCTCTTGATCACCACTAGTTCCGAGTTTTGCTGATGTGTATTATGTTTATTCTGTGTATTCTTTGTAGTTGGTCATCACATGAGAAGAAAGCTTAGAACGGATCTCTAGCGCAAGCCCTCCTCCAGAGCTCTTGGTTTTTTCTTTGTTATCAGCCACGAAATTCTTTGCAAATCCACTCGGATATTGAAATGAGTAGCATATTCTATAACTGTAGAGTTACCCTGAGACGGATACATGAAACCGGCCCCTCATTTTCGCTTGAAATGACTGCGGGAAAAACTAGGTATAAAAAGTCTTCGCAAAATCTTTCCACAAGGTAGTTACATTATGGCCCCCAAATGCTAGTCAAGTCCTTCTAAGTAGTGATTTGTAAAGTCAACTGTACAATCATCAAAGACTCTTTCCACCCTGAAGATCCCCTCTATCCCTATGATCCAACGCCCAATTATAATAGAATTGGGTTTTATATCATAAGAGGGTGGCTTCACCTTTATAAATTGGGCCAAGGTGCATTGTTTGTCATTCTCAAAGCCGGCAGCTCCACTTCTACTTGCTTGCCTTTCATTAATTTTATGTAGCAGAGCAAGCGTCCTTAATTCAGAATCTATAATCGCCTGGACCCAGAATGAATCGTGCACGTTAGTGTTTCAACAAAACAATGTGCTAAAAACTATCAAATGCCTCCACAACGTCCCATAAAATCTAAATCCAAAAAGGTCACAACCGAAGCCTCGATACCAACAAATCTTACACTCCAATTCTATAAGTATAGGAGAGATGACACGAACCGTCCTGAAAATTCAATCTACCCTGAACCTAAGAGGTAGGAAGGTCAAGCCTATCGACCTATCCATCTGAACCTAGGGGGTAGGAAGAGTGTCAACTTGTGAATCCTGATCAAGTGGCTGAACTCGTATTACAACAATTAGGTGTCGACAAAGGAATGATCAAGCTAGTATGTAGAAAGCGACATCCTGATTGGGTGGACACTATAACTTACCCAAGAAAATTCAAAACTCCTGATTTTGTTGTTTTCACTGGCAAAGATGATCAGTTGACCATCGAGCACATTAGTCAATTTATTGCCCAATGTGGAGAGACGGGAACAAATGAATTCCTGAGACTTAGGTTGTTCCATTTGTCTTTTATCAAAAACTGTCTTTACTTGGTTTACGAATTTATCTCCTAATTCAATTCATACTTGGGTTGAGATGGAAAGACAATTTTACTTTCGATTTTATAGAACGGCATATGAAGTATCAATTACTGATTCGACCATAATATATCAATACAATAATGAAACAATCGATCAGTTGTGGCTCAATATAAGAGGGCTAAGAATAGATGTCTTACTTTAAACTCGGAGAAAAAATTCACAAATTTGGCTTTCAGTGGATTGAAATTCAATTTTAAAGAAAAATTCAAAGGCCAAAATTTGGCCAATTTATTCCAATTGGCAATAGGAGTGTCTAAGTATGAACTATTACTGACAGAGATAGAGGGTCACGTGAAGACTTTACGCAAAACGTGCCTTTCTAGGAAAAATATGAGCCACATGATAAATCCGACCAAAATAAAATTCGGCAAGAAAAAATCAAATTTGCCAATGACAAGGGAGCACATGATGAATATTGATTATCTAATTTAAATGAAAAGAATGATTGATGAATCATTCAATTTTTTCAAAGGGGACATTTGTTTGCACCAAAATGATCAATTTTTTGTTAATAACAACATGCAATAGACTTAGTCAATGAGATAGAGTTTGGTCATTTGTGAATAGAATTATCGACAATTTTAAGAATCAACAATTTGATGAATCGACAACTTGAAGGAATCGACAAGAAGTGGAGTTAACAATTTTGGATGCAACTGTTAAAGAAATAATCATCAACACAGTGGAATAAAGCAACTATTAAGATAGTGGAGTCGAAAAAACTGTTAAAGTAGCAGAGTTAATGTAAGGTAACCGTTTGTAACATCCCTTTATATTCTCTGCTTGCAATCTATATTTGTTACCCCCGTTGGTAACTATTGATTATAGGCTTTAAATAGTCACATCATACTCTTTGGAGCCCTTGCGCACAAACAAACAAATATGTTATTTTTCAATTCCTACATTGTAGTTATTATTTCCAGATTCACGTCGTCGATTAAATTTCAGCGTGTTTTTTAGTTATAGTTTCCAGATTCGTGTCGTTGATTGAATTTCGGTGTCTATCTTTGCTGTGTATCCTTGATGCCTCATCGTCAATTAAATTCTGGCATTGCATCTTTACATTCTCAAGTTTTGTCGTCGATTAAATTATAGTATAGTTGTATACGTTCAATTCCATTTGAAGCGATTACGTTCTCAGACTTTGTCATAGATTAAATTCCGACACAATGTGTATACGTTCAGTTATGTTTAAAGTGAAGTTATCGATTCTCTTATCTACCTGCGATATTTCCTGTCCGAAATCGCCACAGAACCCGTCTCCTCTAATAAAAATTGAAGAACGACTTTTTGCGAAAGATATTTTGTCGCAAAGTTGAATTCTGGTGAAACAAGTTTGTGATGCTTCTTACTCGCTATCTTATCTTTATCTAAGGTTCCGTTTGTTTCACAAAAAATAAATGATGTGCAATACATTGTTCTAAAAATAACTATTTGAAATAATTAGTCAATAAATAATATTTCATTATCACAACAATTTGTGTCTAAACATAATCATAGACGATGAAATTATTTTTTATTCATTCATTTTTGCTAGCGATACAAGAGATCATTTTTGAATAAATGTTTTTCAAATTATTCATTTTTCACGAAATAAATACTTTCTAAATCACATTGCTCTTGAAGCAATCCAAGTGCCATAAGATCTCTTCTCTCTCCTACATCCAAGGTACACCAACCCCCTCTCCCCACCCCCCCACCCCTCTCTCGAATGTATACTTTTTCGGATTAATAGCAAGAAAAACTCCAAACTGATATACCTATGACAAATTTATCTTAAACTAATTTTTTGACCGTAAAAAACATCAAACTGGTACACCTGTGGCAAATTTACCCAAAACTAATTTTTTTACCACCAAAAATCCGAAACTGGTATATTTATGAAAAATTGACTCTCCGTTAAATTGAATTAATACAACAAAAAATCACAAATTGGCTGCACTTGTGACAAACGGAGGGTAAAACCAAACTATACACCCGTCAATTGTCACGTGCCATATAACTCAAAAATTTGACGGTAAAATTTAATGGAAACTAAATGGGGGTAAAATTATCATTGATGTACCAGTTTGTAGTAATTTGAGGTAAATTTATCACATGAGTATCATTTTGGGGTTTTTCATGGTATTAACCCTACTCATTTTTTTTTCCAATTTTTTTATTTCCATTTGACATTGAATTTGTGCTTTGGTGTTTCGAATTTTGCAAGATTTTCCTTCAAATTTAGTTTGAGATCTCGATATGAGAGAGAGACCGTGACGACATGGGCGGTGGTTGCAGGCTCTTGGTTGCGGTGGCAGAGTTGTTCACGGGTGTGTCCATGGGGACTGCACTTGCGAAGAAAGGAAGAACGAGAAGAGGGAAAAAAAGAAAGAAAAAGAAGATATTAAAAAAAGAGTTATTTAAAAAAAATAGAATTTCCTATCAAGCTGACTCCATATAGCGTTAGGTGCCTTCCTCCATCAACTATATAAAAGAGAAAATATTAAAAAATTATGGATTGTACTATTTGGAACTTTCACATATTAATTGTACTGTTTTAGTACTCTGCATTTATTGCAAATATAATGTACATTATACATAAATTAAAGTAAACCGATTTTCACTTTCAACTTAAACAAATCATATCAAAAAGCAAGAGCGTCAACCGCTCGGTTCTCCTCGGGTCTCCACCGACACTCGACCGGACCCAAACATGGATGCCGCCATGTTTCTTTCGACCCGGCCTTAGACACAATCCGCATAAAGCCCAACCCAAGTTGGGTCTGCACTTATTGCAAATATATATAAGGATTAATACCACGAAAAACCCAAAATCGATACATACAAAACACCCAAATCAGTACATCTGTGACAAATATACCTCAAACTAATTTTTTAACTACCAAAAGTCCAAAACTAGTACATTTATGATAAATTTACTCTCCGTTAGTTTACGTTAAATTGAATTAAGATCACGAAAACCAACAAATTAGTACACTTGTGACAAACGGAGGGTATAACCCCAAACTGGTATACCTGTCAACTATCACGTGTCATTTAACGTGTAATTAATTTATGATAAATAAATTAGTACACTTGCTTCTGCTTCTTCTACCTCAGCCAGTTGGCGGCCGTCGACCGGCGAGCTCGGCCTCGCCAGAGCCTCGCCGATGACCTCGAGCGAGGTTCGCCGACGTCCGGCGAGCTCGGGCCTCACCAGATCCGGCGACCTGGGCGAGGTCGGCGACCTTGGGCGAGGCGCGAGGTCGAGCTCGCCCAGGTCGTCGAATCTGGCGACCTCGGGCGAGCTCGACCTCGCCCGGGTCGCCGGATCGGGTGACCTCGGGCGAGGCCGATCTTGCGAGGCCTGAGCTCACCGGCCGGGCGAGCTGGGGCCTTGCCGGCTTGTGGCGAGGCTCGAGCTCGCCTCTGGCCGGTCGCCGGACGTCGGCCGTGGCAATGGCCGGCGACCTGCCGGAGAAGAAGAAGGAAAAAGAACACAGCCGGCGGCAATCGTTGCCGAACGCCGGAAAATATTTTCCGAAACTTTTTCATATTTCAGCCGAACACCGGAAAATTGTGTTCAGGAAAAACATTTTCTAGGAAAATGATTTCCGGGAAAACATTTTTCAAAAACACAATATTTTCCGCCAAACGAATGGAGGCTAATTGTACTGTTTTAGTACTCTGCATTTATTGCAACTATAATGTACATCATACACAAATTAAAGTAAACCGATTTTCACTTTCAACTTAAACAAATCATATCATAAAAGCACGGTTCTCCTCGGGTCTCCACCAATACTCGACCGGACCCAAACATGGAGGTTGCCATGTTTCTTTCGACCCGGCCTTAGACACAATCCGCATAGAGCCCGACCTAAGTTGGGTCTGCATTTATTGCAAATATATATAAGGGTTAATATAACGAAAAACCCAAAATCGGTACATACAAAACACCCAAACCAGTACATCTGTGACAAATATACCTCAAATTAATTTTTTAACTAACAAAAACCCTTAAATTGATACATTTATGACAAATTTACCCTCCGTTAATTTACGTTAAATTGAATTAAGACCGCGAAAACCAACAAATCAGTACACCTGTGACAAACGGAAGATATAACCCCAAACTGATACACCAGTCAACTACCACGTGTCATTTAACGTGTAATTAATTTATGATAAATTTATTATAAATAATTAATTTGAGATTTTTTTGTTGTATTAACCCTCTATATAAATGTACATGGTACGACAATTCAAGCAAAGCAGATTTTCACTTTCGACTTGGAAAATAAAAGTCAAGATCAAAGAGTGCCCCGTGTAGCCCCACTGCAAGCCCGAGCCGCGGCCCCCATTGACAAATTTTGATCACGCGGGCCCCCACCGTGGGGGCCCACTGTTACTCATGCAAATTGGAAATTTTAAAAAAAAGAAAAAAAAAAAGGAAAAAAGATAATGAAAAAAAAAAAAAAGAAAAGGCGAAATTATTCTTCATTTGACAGCTGATCTGACACCCATAAACAAATCGATACCCAAAAATTAAAATTAACAAACACTGAAAATGCCCCCCCCTAAGAAATTAACGTGTCGTGACGCCATTGGTCATGACCGGTGAGTTCGTGGCGTACGGGACAAAAACCCCCACCCCCCCCCCCGAAAACTTGCCCTTTAATGCCGGATAAGGCTTCTCGACGGGGACAAATTTGGAACGTGGGGCCCTCGGCCCCCCGGGAGAAAAGAAAAAACAGGGGAGAAAGCAGGAGAAATATTTGCACTCAAGGTCCCTATAGTCTTCAGGAGTTCGCATCTAGGTCCCTTTTCCCCTCACGGGAATTGTTTAAGTCTTCCCACCTAACTTCGATTTTTACCATACCCGACAATAATTGAGATTTATGTTCTAATACGCCGTCGGTGTAGAAGATTGCTTGTTTTTTTTTTTTCTTTCTACTTGCTCAAAGCGAAAATTGTATTCGTATCGTTCTCTAAAACTTGCTCGTGTGGCTATACTTTTCCGTTGTCAGTGTACGGAATAAAAGGCCCGATAATTATTGAGTCGGCACTGGCCAGTGGTATTGTGACGCTTACCTATATGTGTCACGCGTTGTAATTAAAATCACACGTTCGATATTCATATCTGTAGGTCCATTCAATGTTAGTCCTTATATGTGTGAAGTGTGGGTAGATATGTAAGGGTTTGTCATTACATTTGTATTCTGAACCCAACGACAAAGAGGGACCTCGGGCTATCATAAATGTGACATCTATGGGTATAAATTTCTGGAGTATACATTGGCTCACTTATTATCAACAGCTTGAGGAACTTTTTACTTCACACGACTTAATATAAAAGGAGTTGAGATTGGCACTCGACACCGATTGCCTCCTTTCTCTGTGACCGAATTCTCTCTAATTAATGTGATGTTGATTTATCGTGATCGTGAGATTGGAGAATTACTACAAGCTACTTGTCAAGTTAGAGTAGGATAATTTTCACTTTAGTTTATTTGTAACGGGTTAAAGTTGCTAGCAGAAAAATTGAAGGTCATGGAGGTGGCCTCAACCTTTTCTTCTATTGGTACTACCCATATGTGTTTATACAGATCCACATATCAATTATCCATGATAACTTGAAATACGACGCCATTGTTGCATGCATCCAAATTGATCTCGACGAGACTTTTAATCTGATTGTATCGACTCGTAAACTTTTCACCTTTTAATAGTCAATATCCACTAGATTTGGTATGGAAATTACTCAACTTGACGAGTGATAATAGACGGGCTAATTTTTGTCATCGGGGTGAAGTATAGAGATGACAAGAAAGGACTCAACTGGCGCTCGAAGGAATTAGAACGGGTACCGAATCGTGATTATCCAAAAGTACAAGGATTGAAATTTAGAACTCCACATTTGATCATGAGAAAAAACCGAAAAGCGTAATTTCCACAAAGAAAAAAGAACTAGAAAAGATTAAAAAATTGGCGAAAAGCCAAAGGCATCGGCCACGTCAGATCGGGATAGCGACGGGTGGGTCCCACCCTACACCATTTTTTCAATTTAAATGGATGAATTCCCTACAAAACCCTAAACTCTAGGTCAAGTCCCAAATCTGCCTCAAACTTTTTTTTTATCTAAAAAAAACCCTAAACTTTACGTTCAGTCCCAAATCTGCCCCGAACTTTGTTTTATGTAAAAAAAACAGCAAATTTCAATTTATTTTAAAAAATATATCCCCATGATCTAGTCCCAACTTGACGTGTCACTTCCACGTCATAACAAATCCAGATTAGCAAAGTAACGGGGCGATATATACAGACTGACGTCGCATTTCCACTTCGATAACAAATCAAACCAAATAAAAATTAAATAATTCTAGGATATGAAAGTTAGGGACGATAACTAACAAATTCACCCCAAAAAAATTTTTAATTTAAAAAAAAAACCTAATTTTTAGGTTCAATCCAAATTTCCTCCGAACTTTTCTTTGTCCGAAAAAAAGTCCCATTACTTTGTTGATATGGATTTATTAACGACGTGGAAGTGCCACGTCAAGTTGGAACTAGATCACCGAGGTATATTTTTGAAAATAAATTGAATTTTGGTATTTTTTTTACACAATTGGGGTTTTTTCTGAAATAAAAAAAATTTTGCGGTAGATTTGGAACTATATTTAAAATTTGAAATTTTTTCTGAGATAAAAAAATTTCGAGACAGATTTTAAATTTGATCCAAAATTAAAGGTTTTTTAAGGGAATTACGCCCGATTTCAATCATCCCTCTCCCCTCTCTCTCCTCTTCTCTGCTATACAATCTGCGACTCGTCGCCACATTAGCCCACCCACTGCGAATCTCTCCACTACTCCCAGCCCACGCGCCCCCGCGCCCCACGCGCCCCCACGCGCAGCCCACCCCCCCTCCCTTCCCCTTCGTCTTCCATCTCCCTCCCTCGCCCCCGCGATATAACCACACCGCAGCAACCGCCCTCTGGCCTGGCCTCGAATGCCGCCGATCCCGTGACGGCGAGATGGAACCCACCGGCTTCCGCCACCGCCGATCTCCCTCCGGCGACCGCTTCCTCGGCGCTTTCTCGTTCTCGCCCACTCCCGGCTCCGCCTTCCCCCCCGGCGGGGTAGGCGGAGGAGGAGGCGGAGGCGGCGGCGACGAGCTCAACGAGGCCGAGGTCTGCTTCTCCGGCGACTTCCCCGAGCCCAGGGCCCGCCACCGATCCGCGCTCTCCTCCTCCTCCTCCTCCGACGCGGCCCTCTGGGCCCCCCGCGGGGGGCGGCGCCACCTGCTGACCGGGCAGCTCCAGGGCAACGGCATCCTCGCCGCGCTGCACGGAGGGGGGGCGGCGCCGGCGTCCAACGTCGTGATCCCCTCCATGTCGTCGTCGTCGTCGTCGTCCCCGTCGAAGCCGGTCCCGCCGACGGCGCCGCGGCGGCACCCGGGGGCCCAGGAGAGGGAGTACTCGCAGTCGGTGCCGTGCGGGAAGTTCCAGCAGTCGTCGGCGCCGATGAACGTCCCGGCCCCGCTGGCGGCGATGCCGAAGCAGGGGAGGAACAGGTTCTTCGAGGTGGACAACGATTTCGAGGACGACGAGATGCTCCCGCCCCACGAGATCGTCGCAAGGGGATCCGGCATGTCGCCGAGGACGACCTTCTCCGTGCTTGAAGGTGCCGGGAGGACCTTGAAGGGGAGGGATCTGCGGCAGGTGAGGAACGCCATTTGGCGCCAAACTGGGTTCCTGGATTGAACGCCATTGGAATTGAAATTGAACTCGAACTCGAACTCGAACTCCAATCGTATGTGGAGATAATGCTTTTTGTTTGCCGTAATCTTATAGGACTTGGTTCATGAGGAGTATGATTTTGTTGATAAAAAAACAGTCTTGTAAAGGGTTAGTGAAAAGGGTAAAGTAAATGGCGTATGGCCGATATCTATGTTCGACTTTGTAACTTTCGGGCAGGCGAAAAAGCTTGATTTTAGCCGGTTCAGCGCGGTTTTTTCCTGATGATGGCATTTAGCATCATTCGGTATAGGTTACCAGATGTTGGCGGTATGATTTGGTAGATCTCTGTTAATGTTTGAGACCCAAAGTACAATGTTTCTTCAGACAATTGGATAGAATACTGCATGCTGAGGAATGTAAGCAAGGTTCTTCAAGTTTAGAGTCTGTATGGTGCTTGCTTTCTGATTATGTTGCGTTTGTGATGTCGATGCCGATATGCTAAAATGGGCGGATAATTCATTGGTGCAAGTCAATCTTCTGAAGATCATTTTTTTTGTGTTCCTTTAATTTCATCCTTTTAGATGATCATGGAGATTGTTGTTAAGCTTCAGACAAGCAGATGACTGATTCCGTTTGGAAGTTAGATTTGTTTCTGCGCATACTTGAACATTCTTTATGGCAACTTGTCTGAACCGACTGAATCTTCAGTTGCCAAATTATGCCAAAGAAATGCAGGGAAGACTCTTTGTAATGTTTGTAGATAATGTATGGCGTACATTTATCTTTATGGAGGTCGTGGTCTCTGGATTCCTCTTTGGTTTATTGCGACGCAGTCCACTTCCAAGTGAGTCAAAAGAAGAGAGAAAAGAAAAACAAAGAAAAGAAACATTCTCCAAGTTGCCGTTTTTTATTTGATGTTTAAAGCCCTTGACTGCTAGTGCTATTGTCTGAGGTTATATTGCATAATCCAGAGGGAGGTGAGTTTGCTAGCTCCAGAACTACAAAGTGATGTTATATGTCTCATGATTGAATCGGAGATTTCTATCTCCTATCTTTTGTAATTCTTTTCCCATATTTTCTCTTCCCAAATTCCAGTGCGAGAGATGGGTTTAAAACCGATCTGTTCTTAGAGGTGGCCATCCCTTTCAAGTGCTGTCTAGACTCACTGTAACTCTGTCGTTGAATTACTGAAGGACATAATACTTGTGTAAATGAATAGCGGCAGTTGGTCTGTCTTCATCAGACTGGATGACTTCATTGTGCACTAAGCCCAAAAGACATACAGAAGTATGCCTTTGCACTCAGGAGTTCGTTGTATTTCTGCATATCACCAAATTGTCTCTGGCACAATCTCTTTGTTGATTGCGAGCTTTATTCATGGAATTATTTAGTGTGATTTCTGAAGCAGTTGCTTCAATAAGCTGCAAAATATTTCGCTCAACTCCTGGAGTCTAAACAGCAGTCTAGCTAAGGAGAGGTAGAGAGAGCAGCATACGTCTTTTCCATACATTCATTCTCCAACTCACTAGTGGAGCTTTGGATCTGTGTTGCTTTATTGAGTTTTACGTCGCTTTCGTTCTTTTCATGGTACATAGCAAAGCACTGATTCATTGCATGTGTTGCAAGAGGGATTGTCTCTTTTTGCTTTCGCATTCTAGAATCAATCTTTTCGACGGATCTCTCATTTGTCAATGGTTGAAGGCAGGGGAATTGTGTTGACACTGGTTCAGGAGCTGAATGCTGTAGCTTTTCAAGGGCATTATCGAAACTGCATAGGTTTGATCATTGTGCAGTCGACCCGTTTTTTCAATAGGGGAAACAATGAACTCCTTGACTAAGCAGGCAAAGGGCATTGCTTGGTGTACGGACCTGTAATAATTTCGTCGCTTGTTTTTTTCCAACTAGAGAGAAACCTCACTCAAGGACACATTCTAAAGTTCTATCAACTGACTTTCTAAGACCGTGGGAACTCGCGACCAAAGAGATCTTTGTACGACAGAAAGCGGATCTGCTTAGTTTGACCGAACCTAGGACGAATGCATCGTCATTGGCTCTTGAATTGCCGTGAAGTTTGCTCCTTCTAGTGTCGTAGAAAAAGATGAACCTAAAGTCGTTGACCTGAAGTGTGAACCCACTTTTGACCCAAAAAAAAGTGTGAACCCAACTAGCACTTCAAATCTTATTCCTACCTACAGCACAATGCCGGATAGAGCCATGAAATTGCACGGCTCTGCACCTGCATCTGCTAGGCTATCAAATCTCTCTCTCTCTCTCTCTCTCTTGCACCACATATTGCTTTTCTACCAGAGTTTCCCCTCGTGTGCAAAAGAAGGTTCTTTGATCTAACTCGTGCTTGATGAGCATTATCCTGCGAGTAACAGCACCAGAGCACTGAATTGCAGCTCGCCCCGACGTCGCGCAACTATAATCTTTGCTTGAAGCGCGTATTCTTTGGTGGGCACTTCTACAGATCCCCAAGGATCCGTTCCTCGGAGATCGGTGACTCGCTCATTGGAATCCTTTGAAATGTTTGCGAGGTACAACAAAAATGTATTAGGATAGAACTCTTTTAAGATGGTGGGTCGGTTTCTTGAGAGACCATAAAAAAAACTCCTTATATTTAATGAAAAAGCGATGGTTGCAAGGTCGTCATCGTTTAAGGAATATATAAAATGTCACAACTTTATATATCGTATTAAAGAAATTAATCAAAATCTTACGATTATGAAAATTGGATCTATTCATGCATCATGAAAACCAATGGATCCAAAGGTCCAAAGAAAGGAAAATTGTGTGGAAATACAAGTTGAGAAAAGTAGTAATGGAGTATAATGGAATCCGTATACATTAAAGAGGAAAAATGATAAAATATCGAGAAGGTGGAGTTGGTGACTTTTAAGCCCACTTGCACTCGTTTGTCAACTCTCCATTGCTCTCTCTATGGTGCAATCTTGAGAACTCTCCTTTCATAGGTAGTTCTTAGATTCGTGCTTTGTCGAACTAAAAAGATGAATATTTGACATATTGGTGCCGCTAATTATATTTTCTTTACTATACGTGGTTTTTTTTTTAAATTATATTTTTCAAAAATAAATGAAAGCACTAGAAGATAGTAAGCAAAAGCTCCCGTCTCCAACGACACATAGAGATATTAACGAGTATAAGATTTTGTGGGACCCCTAAGTCTGAGGCGGGGCCTAGAAAGATTTGAATTTAGGTTCTTCTACACTGATACCATATGAGATTTTGTAAAAATTACTGCCAAATGTTTTAAAAGTTTAGTCTTTTAGATATGCTAGAATATTTCAAATATTTATTTAACAGCTTAAGTTTTTAAAACAGTAGGCAATGTTTCTATCAAAATCTCACATGATATCAGAGTATGAGATTCTGAGCTCAAATTTTTCCATGTCCCTATTTGTTTTTCAATTAAATATTTCCACGCCTGTCTACGCACGAGGGTGGGTGTTAGAATATTTTAAATATTTAAGCTTTTAGAAAAATATGGCAATTGTTCCACCAAAATCTCAAAGATGAAGGCATGATTTAGTATTTAATTACTTTAACAACAAGGATGGAGCTATTTTCACTGTTGAATTGATTGAAAAAACGACTTTGCTAGGGCATTTGAGGTCTGATTCCCAGTCTCAGCTCGGTGGAGAATTAGAAAAGGGGTGGAGTGGCATTCTTTCTTGGGAAATTGTCAAATAAGGACCCAAAGTGGGTGCCTTTTTTCAAAAGAGGACCCCAAGTGGACAAAGTATCAATTAAGGACCCAAATGCCCAAACTAGTATCAAATAAGGACTGAGAGCCTCGCCCAGTGGCCTGGACTCAAACTAACATTTCCAAGACACAGGAATAGGGGCAATTTTGTCCAAAATTTTATTTCTTTTCTTTTCCTTTTCTTTTCTTCTTCCCCGGTCGCCGGTTCGGCGACCGGCGATCGGGCCAAAGTTGAGGCCAGCGAGAGCTCGAGCTCGCCGGCCATCTGGGAGAGCTCGGCAGGCGAGCTCTGCCCAGATCTGGGCGAGCTCCGCCCTCGCCGGCCCTCGCCGTCGCACAGCCATGGCGAGGGCCGGCATGAGCTCGAGCTCGCCATGGCCGGCGAGCTCGAGCTCGCCCAGATCTGGGCGGAGCTCGCCATGGCCGGCGAGCTAGAGCTTGCCCGGATGCGGGGCGGAGCTCGCCCGGCGGCTCGCCATGGCGGCGAGCTTCGAGCTCGCCCAGATCCGGGGCGAGCTCGCCGGGTGAGCTCGTCCAGATGGCCGCCGAGCTCGAGCTCTCGGGCTCGGCCTCGGCTCCGGAGCACCGGTCTGCGACGTCGCCGGGGAAGAACAAAAGAAAAGGAAAAGAAAAGAAAAAAAAATTTGGACAAAATTGCCCTTATTCCGATGCCGGAAATGTCGGCCGGCGAACATTTGGCCGGCCGGCAAACTCAGGTCCTTATTTGATACTAGTTTGGGCATTTGGGTCCTTAATTGATATTTTGTCCACTTGGGGTCCTCTTTTGAAAAAAGGCACCCACTTTGGGTCCTTATTTGACAATTTCCCTTCTTTCTTCTAATGAAAGGCTCGTTGCATTCCAAGATTTGCCAAATTAATAATAGAAAAGTGATTTTAAAAATTAGTTTGTTAATTAAAAATGAGATTATAAAATAATTATTAATAATTTTTATGAATATTAAGTATAAGCAATTAATGACTTGAATAATAATACTTGTAGTTATAGATAGTATTGGTTATATCTTTAGAATTCTTAATCATCTATGCAAAATAACATTACAAATGATTAGATTTTTTAGTTGATTAATTAACGTTTTTATATTAGTTGGTCATGATTTAGAAAAATGTTTTTTAAATTATTATACATTCGATAAAAATTATAGTTAAGTTGCTAAATTAGATTTATTGAAATCTCTCTGTATTTCGATGAGGTAATGTTTTCTCTTACAACCAAACAAAAACAAAAATCCTTATTCCATTTCATTTTTTCTTAAACTGAAAAAAGAAATCAAGATTCTCGCTCCGTTTCATCCCATTTCATTCATAATTTTTCATTCCATGTTCATCACCCCATTCCATCCGCCGTGCCGAACGTAATTTCCATTAATTAAAGGACTTTGTATTTTAAAAAATTAATTAGTCCAACCGATCAAAAGAGAAACATCATGACATGTTGATTTTCAATATCACTAATTTGGTGGATATTGAGTTTCAGACAAGTCCTTTTTCATTTATAAAATCGTTATATATGATCATACATTTATACGTAAATAGAAGTTACACGTTCAATAAACTAGAAAAAGTATGCCTCCAATTCAAAGTTGTCGATATTATTAACAAGGATCTGTGCATATTCTATTTGCCAAAAAATAAAAACAAATTCATAACTTGCACATGTGGCCAATGAATCTATTCAAATATTTTAAGATAATTAAAAAAACTTACAAAAATTTATGTAACATAAAATAATTAGTGTCCATTAATCTTCATTGAAATATTCATTCCATCAATTAATTAACTATTTTGCTTAATACCTATATTTAATGGTCACTTCTTACTAGATAATTGTAATTTAGGGATAATGGCACATATGGTCCCTGAACTTTGACCAAATGTATAATGAAGTTCTGAATTTAAAATTTGTTCAATGTGATCCCTGAACTTTAGTCCAATGAGCAATATCATTCCTGAACTTTTAATTTGTTCAATGTGGTCCCTAAACTTTGATACATGTTCAATTTAGTCCATGGACTATTTGAAA
Source organism: Syzygium oleosum (assembly GCF_021117445.2). Lineage (NCBI taxonomy): Eukaryota > Viridiplantae > Streptophyta > Magnoliopsida > Myrtales > Myrtaceae > Syzygium > Syzygium oleosum. The sequence goes on from NW_026607494.1 coordinate 787,119, forward strand.
ATGTTCAATGACAAAATATATCACTATGCTCTAAAAAAAAACTACTTGAAACTTAGCAAGTATCTCACCGAAAAAAAAAAAGGAACTTAGCAAATAAGGAGTAAAGACACCTTTCCCGTTCATTCAATGGTATAAAAGCCAAAAATGGGTGCAAAACGGGGAAAAGCAGCAAAAGCATCGTCCCTGCATTGACTAAATGTTGTAATCAACGACGGACATGATCCTCTCTCACTCTCTCGGTGCGTTGGTTTTGAATCGAGCAACTGGGAGTGTCGATTAAATTGAACATTTTCATACAATCCAAGGACTAAATTGAACATATACCAAAAGTTCAAGGACCACATTAAACAAATTAAAAATTCGGAAATGACATTATATATTAGACTAAAGTTCATGACTCACATTGAACAAATTTAAAACTCAGAGACCGCATAGCACATTTAGACCAAAGCTTATGCACTATTCGTGTCATTTACCCTTTAATTTATATGAAGCACTTGTACATTAATCTTCAAGTCCTTACTATTTAGCTCCCATCTTTGTTTGGTAACTCATGTCCTCTATTAGGTCAGCTATTATTGTCATCATTGGATCATGTAGGTTTAAACGTCCCTATCTATATCCATAAGAGAAAGGATAGATTCTTCTTCAGATGATGCCAATTTTAAAGGCATGCATTCACAATTTATGCTTATCTATACAAACTTAGACCTCATATCGACTATATGTATATTTAATGACGCCATAGTTAACGAGTTCTAAACGATAATTATCGAATAAATTGTTATTAACATCCCTGTTTCTTTATGGTGGAAAATAAGGCGCATGTCAATCCAAAAGGGAGTCAAAAGATCAGTCTAAAATATGGACATCTGAAAAATACAGAGAATAAACAAATATGTAATATTGTTTGGTAAAAACAAAAAGGGTTAATATTATGAAAAACTCTAAACTGGTACACTTGTGACTAATATATCTCAAACTAATTTTTTGACCACCAAAAATCTCAAACTAGAACACTTATCACAAACTTACCTCAAATTAATTTTTTGACCACCAAAAACCCCAAATTAGTACATTTGTGACAAATTTTCCCCCCGTTAAAATAGATTAATACAAAAAAAAATTACAAACTGTTATACCCGTGACAAATGGAGGGCAAAACCCCGAACTGGTACACCTGTCAACTGTTACGTGTCATCTAACAAAAAAATTTAATGGTAAAATTTAACGAAAACTAACGGATGATAAATTTGTCACGAGTGTACGGGTTTGAGATTTTTGGTGGTCAAAAAATTAGTTTTGGGTAAATTTGTCACAAATATACAAGTTTTGGGTTTTTCGTAGTATTAACCGGCACAAAAAATAAAGTGCTGAAAAATTTAAGTATTGAGTTTTAAGTGCTGAAAGTATAATCTAAAGGTTGTTTGATAACAATTTAAAATCATTGGTTCAATGTGATAAATTTCCTATCCAATGGAATACTGATCATTTATTGTTAGGTTTTAGCAATATATTTAGTAATATTTTCTCCTTGTCATTAATTCTGTTCAATGAGTTAAGCAATTACTCCATTACTTATCACATTACGTGATTTCTTTTGACTTAATCGAGTCTTCAGTTAATTTTAATTAAGATTATGAAACAATTTTAATCTCATTAAGTGATGAATATTCAATTTCAACACTTAAACGAGGTTACCAAAAAGATCCTCAGGATGCGTTTGTTTTACTGAAACTTAAGATTTGGAAAACATTTTCCAATAAAAATTATTTGTAGTGCTTAAAAAATTAAATTAATGAACAATATTTTCATCACCCACGAAAATAATTAGGTATAAATTGTTGTTAATGATGAAAACTTTGTTTGTTCTCTATTTTTTCTAAGCGATATAACCGTTCATTTTTCAGAAAATATTTTTCAAATCTTAAGTTTTTCATGAAACAAACGCACCCCTAGTGTCTTAATCATATATGCACAGTCCTTTTTAATAGTCTAGATAGACAGAGATTATATAAGACTAATTATAAATGAAAGATCCGATGATATGTGGACTATGAAATCCATTGGCTCGTAAAGTAAATGATGTATAAACATGCTTGCTCTTCAATTTATTTTTGAGGGCCCTCTATTCAGTTAAGGATTTAAACTGTTCTAACTTAGGGGTAGATTTACACTTTCAACTTTGTTCACAAAAACTGGATATTTGTTTTTCACCGTTGCCTTATTAAGAGCACAATATGTAACATTCTGAATTTTCGATCCTTTTCCCGGGATTTATGAAATGAATATTTTGGCCAATGTACTTATAGTGAGATCTCACTCGGAACCGCGCATTCTCGGGATACTAACCTTAGGGGTAAGGCTATCACGGGATTGAGTTCGCGCGACCAAAGAACTCGACCTTGGTTCGACCTTCGACCATAAGGATTGACGAGGGAATGTTTTGGGCCAACAGAGACCGATCTATTTGATCGATTGTGTCCGAAGGGAACTAGCGACAGACCCTCGCAATTACATGACAATCGAGATCGCCTTGGTTCGAGCAAACTTAAACGTGACTCGACTTAGTGTCGGTCACGGGTCGAGAGTGCGTAATCCCAATGAGCAACCCGTTAGCAAGAGATAAGCTAAAGTCGCGATTGTTCGATTCTAGTCATTTCTTAGAATTCGGGCCCGGGAATCGAGAATTTTGAAAGTGACAATTTTTAGCGGCCGATGGCGTTTTTGGTGTGGCCAACTTTGGGGCCACCCGTTTTTGTAAAAAAATGGATTTCGGTTCGGGACCGGAAAAATGACCATTTTGCCCTTAGGACCACGAACGAATTTTGAGGACTGGATTAAGTCGAGGGACTGAGAATTATCCTGTTTGGCCGAAAATGAGAGGACAAAATTGCCCCTCTCCTCCCATGAGTAATTACTCTTTTGCCCCTGAAATTATTGGATAAGGTTGATCGTGGGCCGTCGGATTTGGATAAGATCAAATTCTGGCTATTGGATTGAGGGGTAGTTAGAGGGGTAATTTAGTAATTTCCGGTGGGGGTTTAGAGACCAATTATTGGACACCATTCATTTATTTATTTTTCTCTCTCTCTCTCTCTCCCATAATTCACTCACTCTCTCTCTCCTCACCCCTCACCGACCGGAACTCTCTCTCTCCCTCCTTCCCTGTGCGTGAGCCACCTCGGCCGGCCACCAGCTCGCTCAGCCGCCTGGTCGCCGCCCCTCCCGCCGCTCACCGTCGCTGCTCTTCTTCTTCCTGGCCGCGCCTCACCGCCCGCCGTTCACCCTCTCTTTCTGTCTCGCCTGTGCTATTCGGTCCAGCCACCACCGAGCCACCCCAGGCCGACCTCCCCTGCCCTGTACGTTCCCATCGCCATCCCCAACAGGCCGATCGCCGCCCGCCAGCCACCCGTCCACGGTGACTCAGCCGCTCGTCCGCCTGGCCGCCAGCGCCGCTGCTCGGCTGCTGCTGCTGGTCCGGTCGTTCCAGCCCCCTGTCCAGCTTGTTGTCACGCCTTTCTAAAGTAAGTGACTCCCCCAAATGTTATCTAGGACCTCGGGTATTGCTGAACACGTTTAGGACTCGATTTAGGTGGTTTATGTGGCTGTTTTTGGAGCGTAGACCGGGGCTGGATGTGTGGTTGTTGTGGACTGATTTGGTGGCTGAATATGTGTGATTTAGAAGGCTCGGATAGGGCTGTGGTGATGCGGAACGACTAGGGTGAAATTGTATGTTTGATTGGTAAGATTATGCCTTGAATAGGCTCGTATGTGTGATTGGGTAGTTTGTGGTTATTGGTTGATTTTGGACTGAATGTTATGCTGAATGTGATATGGCTGTGTACCATGTATGTGTGACCGTGAGATGTGCCGATGTGACCGTGCAATGAGACCGAGTGCCAAGTATGTGTGGTCGTGTGGCGTAATCGTGTGATGGTAATGTGTGTTGGTGTAAGGCATGTGTGGCGTGGGATTGTGGCTGTGTGTGATGTGTGACTGTGTGGCACGTGTGGTACGATGGTATGGGATGATTGGAATGGCTGGAAAAGTGGTACCTTGAGGCGTGTTCGTTTACGTGGGTTAGGTTCCGTCCTGAGGCGTGATCATTTAAGCGGGACGATGCCATCCCGCACGAGATGACGATGCCCAGCCCGACGGGGTGACGATGCCTGACGAGGTCAGAAGACCGTTGGCCTGATGCGTTTTACGCAAGTGCGGTAGTGGTGGAAAAGTGGGGAAATGAGCTGGACTTGATTTGACGTGTGAGAATTGTGAAAATTGATGCATGGTGTGAGTTAGTGTGCGAGTGTGGTTTGCCTCGCGTGACATAGTGTTTGATGAGTGAGGACGTGAATGGATTGGCTGTATTATTATCTGACATGCAAGGGTGTGCAAGATGGATCCCAGGTAGGATCGTATGTGCTTGTTAGTATGGTTGGTTGTTGTGTCATGCATGTTTCGTCTGGCGGTACGTGAGAGCCTACGTGGGGTTTGGGGTTGTGCACTTATTGAGATTCGTCTCATAGTTGTATAACCACAATTTCAGACACCCAGCCTTAAACCCAGGAGGCCCACCTCCTCGTTTTGGAGTATGAGGAGCCGCCCATGGTGCCCTAGTGGAGCCGCAGGTCGTACAACCTTTGCAGGCGATTCCCCAGTATCGTGGTCCAAGTGATCTTTCGGAGCAGAAGTCAGAGGACTCAGGAGCAGAATAGAGGGTGACCATTAGGTTCCCCAGGGTATTTTAGGGGTTGTGTAGAATAGGTCTGATCAGTAACCTTTTGATAAATAGGTCGACCTATAGTGAAGCTAAGTTAACCCCACCACTCGATCCTTCTGTTATGTCGGTGGTTTTGGATGCTCATTTGCTAAGTTTGTTTGTAATATGATGTTTGTATGCCCGGTTCGATGGCATTGTATAAAAGTTAATGTTGTTGTTCTTTGACTGTTCAGATGATCTACCCCGTCGTCATCTTTATAGTCAGGGGTTTCTATTTTCATTTTCGCATGTGTCTCTGATGTTTGGGTTGGGTCGGCGATGTTCCTGGGACGTCGCAATACTTCGACCAAAGAGGGATGTTGCGAGCTCGATGGGGTTCGGGACGTGACACAATAGCCTCGCTCTTGTGACATGCTATCTCTCCCCTCGGCAATCCCGAGTCGAGGGTTTTGCAATTTATTTGATTGCAATTGGGTAGTTTTTGGTGACGGTGAGTAACGTAATCGTCTTAAAAAACGATGCGAGTATATCTTAATTTAATCCATAAAATGATGATATCATAGTCTACAATTTACTGTGCTTCTTAGGATGTTCAGTCGCTTTTGTACTTTCGGTTTTGGTTCAAACTGTGGTCCTTCGATGAATTTTTCATATCAACTTGTCCCCCTCAGAATTTTGAAGACGGGAACCAATCCATCAAAATCAATCGTCTTGCTTGGCGCCTTTTCAAAAGAAAAAAATTAAAGGAAAGTCGAATTCAAGCTGACCTAGACTTGAACAGGAGGGACTCAAGATCAATGACTATTACAACTTGTTGATACTAGAGGTGTTCGATGGGTGAATCTCTAAGTCAGGCTAAATTTGCTGTCCAAGCCTATCCATGATAAAAACTTTATGTTTGAAATTTTTGGACGGGCGGGGCTTTTGTAATTAAATTACCTTTACCCGAGTCCACTCCAAGTACCACTTGCACCCATGTGGCCTGGGCGAGCCCGGGGATCTCTAGACTTATGATTAGGTTTAGTTGGCACTTATCCCTTATAAATTGAGAATTATCTAGGACCGACCAATGATTTCTTGTGATCGAATGAACTATATGAAGATTGATTGATGACAGTCTGGGATTGATTAGCAATTGTCATCTCTGGCATGATCAACAACAACCGAAGACTTAAAGGGGCAACCATGGACAAACTGATAATAACTCGGGGTCGATCGAATGGGCTCAAGTCAAGTCCAATTGATTCTAACCATTTCAGCCCGATCAGCATTTTTGATCTACTGGCGCAGGCCGAGACCGAGCAACAATAAGTAGTAGTAGTACTACAATAAGATCGAAATGTGGGTCGGAGGCTAGTCATCGAAGTGATTCGAGACACTCTAAGCACAGTCTACTGCGAGTGTCAAAAGCGACACGAAAAATATCTTCACGGTACTTTTATTGCACGGAATATTTCAAAGCATAACCGGCAACGGTAATCGAATTCATCAGTAGAGATGGGGAACCGGTGCGACACAACTCATATGACCCAATTCATATTTTATCCAAATCGATATCAAATCAATCAACAATGCTATGTGGTAAAAAAAAAATTACTAAAGGGTTCACCGTGCACTAGAAAAAAAGGACTAGCTGGAACTTAGCGAGTAAGGAGTAAAAGGACACCTTCCCGGTACGTTCAATGGGGGGGTACAAAATGGCCAAAATGGGGGTGCAAAACAAGGGAAAAAGGGCAGCAAAAAGCAAGCATCATCGTCCGTGCGAACTGCGAAATGTTGTAATCAACGAACGGACAGGACCATCTCTCTCTCTCTCTCTCTCTCTCTCTCTCTCGCGGCGGGTTGGTTTTGAATCGAGCCCACCGTGAGTGTCGGAGAGAGAGACTCTGCAAAACCCCCCGCAAACCCTCCGAAGCTGCTGCTACTTCCTTCTTCTTCTTCGTCGTGGGCTCCTCCTCCTCCTCCTCTCAGTGAAGAGAGCCTGGTTGGCGAGGCTTGCCGGAGTTACCCGGTCGGAAATTTCGCTTTTTGATCGCGACCCGTCATCGCTTTGCTCCGGCGTGAGGAGCTGCGCCGTGTTTGAGCGCGCGTTCCGAGCTTCTTTTCACTGAATGTGAGGTTCGAATCCCTAATCTCTCCCTCGCTGTACGTGGGTGCGCGCCAATGTCGGTGCTTTTGGCGTTTTCGAGGTCCGGGTTGTGATCGTTTGTGGGATTGCAGGCAGGTCTCGTCGCGGGTCTGTGGTGAAAATCACCTTGGTGTGCTGAATGCACGGCTTTGGGAGCCTTGGAGGGCGTTGTTTCTTTTAAATACTCGCCTTTTCTCTGTTAGGGTTTTTTTTCTTAAGTCGTAGTTGTCGTCTGAGTGGGCAGATATAAGCATCGAATTAGGTCGGGTCAAGGTAACGAGAGAAAGCTTGAGTTGAAGTCAAGCTGTTTGATTTTTGAGCTGTGCGGAGCACGTCATTTGGACTATGCATATTTCAAACGTTTTTTGGTTTCAAAATGATAAATGGCTAGTTATTGCCTCTGGCATGTTTTCAGAGAGGAGTCATTTTTGTTCTGGTTTTGCTTTTTGACACTTTCGTTCAGGAAAAGCGGACGCAAAGTCGTATGATAGATGGCGTGGACAGAAAAGGATGCTGGTAATGGGGGAGGAAAGGATTTAATTGCTGAAAATGGTTTCCTGAAAGCATCGGATTCTTCTCCTGCTACTGACACAACCGTTTCTGGTGCTTCACCGAAGAAGACATTCGAGGGGAAGGATGCCCTCTCTTATGCCAACATCCTACGAAGCAGGAATAAGTTTGCGGATGCTCTTGCATTGTATGAGAGTTTATTGGAAAAAGATAGTGCAAACGTGGAGGCTTACATTGGCAAAGGCATATGCCTGCAGATGCAGAATATGGGGAGGCTCGCTTTTGATAGCTTTGCAGAAGCCATAAGGTTGGATCAGCAGAATGCTTGTGCCCTGACCCACTGTGGCATACTGTACAAGGACGAGGGCCGCCTCATGGAGGCTGCGGAGGTATGCAAGTAATTGTTCCATCCCTTTCATTGTTGCAGTTGTGTGATTTGTGATGGAAATTGTTTTGTCTTAATGTAGTATCGCTTGCATCAAAGAATGCAATTAACTGTTCCTTCCCTGTCATTTTTGCAGCTGTTCTGTGTAATGTATGCTGGGAGTTATTTTTCCATTAGTTTCGTGTAGGTTGCATCCTTAAGTAGTTCTGCTAGACATATTGCAGAGACATCTGCGCTTTAGTAGTTGCTCAAATCTAGGATATTTGTCATTGTGAATCACTCTTCAATCATTTCGTTGTCTTTTGCTGTGAGGAGAAAAAACCCAATTGCTAAACGATAAGCATTGCTTTATGGTATTCAGAAGTGAAGGGTTTGGAAATTATCGAATAAAGTTGTTACTGCAGCTTTGCCCATTTGCATACATGTCTGAGAAAAGTATGCTGATTATATGTACTAAGTCATTTGTTAGGTCTTTGTAAAGATGTTAATGCTATCTGAACAATTTATTTCTGTGTTTGTATTTCAACTAAGATGGAACAGTAAACATGGTACTGGACCAGGATTGTTAACTTGTTTACACTTGTTAGCTATAGCAGTAAATTTATAACATCTTCGAATATGGTGGAATAAATTGTCTTTTGCTGCATCTCAGATATCTCCGTTCTCTCAATATTCCCATTTTGGTTTTGTGTCCTGTATCTGAAACGTACACACTTACAGACTAGTGGTAGCTTGCTGTAATTGCTCCTTTCCGTGCTTTTGATTTTGACCTTGTTTCCCACCTTTCTTCTTTCATCTCGGGAGCAGTTCCTTTCTTATTGTTGCATTCTTCCCATTTGTGTGAATACTCTATTCGTTAGTCAATTATCCTGATATACAAAGATTTCATTGAAGTATGTGTAATAGTGTGCAAAACAAAGGTGGCAATCAAAGTGAGTTGGGTTGGTTTAGGATTGAATGATCTTGGGTATATAGATCTGCTTTTGTATTTGAGTGATTTCAGTCTCTGCTTATTTGGATACAGGACAGTTTTGGATATGAATTATTTGGTTTTGAGTTATGCTAGATAGAGTTGGTCATTTGCTGGTTGCAATTGATTCCCAGTCAATCTGTCTTTGCTCCAGATGTTTCCAAGTTTTATTGGATCAACTTAGGTTTAGCTAAAGGGTTGATCTATCTGAACCGTGTACTTTTAATTGATTGGATTATGATCCTGACGATATCTTTTCCATGGGAAATGTTAGGGAAAAATTTTAAATACGGTAATACTGGACGCATTCATTTCAAGTATTCATGAAGAAATCGAACTCTTGCAAAACAACTGAATTTGTATAATTGATTTAAAGCAGCAAAGCATAATTCTAATTTTGTATTTTTAGGATGCAAATGCTTATAAATGGTTTTTCAAGAAATAGTTAAACTAAACACGGTAGACAGACTGTTGTTAAAGATTCTAACAGATAGATTCATGAGTATTAAATAGATACTGTAATCAATTAAAGATTGTTGCTGTAATTCATGTGCATAATGAGATGAGAGATCATGCATCTTCATTTTCAAAATTTAATTCTGTTTGCACCAAAGAAACAAGATTGAGAAGGATCAAAGGTAAATTGCCGTAGTACAAAAACACATTTAGAGGAAAATTATAATAAGAAAGGGGTGTAAAAAGAGATTTAATCTAGCCTTGGGTTGTTCAGATTCGCTTGTATCTCAGATTCAGGCTCCATGTGTTTCAGTTCATTATGGGGCACATGGGTCAGGTTGGTTTATGGATTCTCATTGACGTGATTACTTGGATTCAATTAGTTTGGCTCAGGTTAGGTTTCTGATTTTGACTCTTTGCTCAGATCCAGTTTTAGGTTTTAGTGCAGATGTCTTGCTTGGGTCAGCTTTTGTTACCCTGGTGCTGTAGTAGTGAAGTGATTTTTTCCTTTGCCACGTATCCAAGTTAGTGTTCCTATATCCCTGCTTATGGAAAGGAAAGAAAAGGCTTTATATAATCAATTAATAAGCCATGGATACGTGGTGCCACTGATTTTGCTCGATAATGATAAATATGACACCAGAGGTTTTGAAATATTAGAAATATCGTACTCACTAATGTAGGATGGACTGATATCGGTAGGCTGAATTTGTAATTCGCCGATTCTTTCTCCTTGTGCATGGCTTCTAAAATTCACATGCACCTGCTTGAGCCCTGTCTTGCTAACTTTTGAAGGTATCAATCTTACGCTGACTGGTACTAATTTGGGTGTATTGGACAAGTTTGTGGAGCCACCTTTCAGCCTTCCTTAAACTGATCTAGCTTGGTTAATTACAAGCTTCTGTTTTCTAGCTTTTATTCTTCTTTTCCTATTTCTCGTCATTCTAATCCAGATTTTTTTAAAATTTCTTTTCTATTATGGATCTTGTCGCTTTCTATCATCTGCAGTTCGAAATGTGTCACTGATGCAGAAATTTCTGATTGGATGTGTAGTCATATCAGAAGGCTCTCAGAGCGGATCCTTCATACAAGCCTGCTGCAGAGTGCTTAGCTATTGTGCTAACAGACATTGGGACCAGCTTAAAGCTTGGTGGTAACACCCAGGAAGGGATTCAGAAGTATTATGAAGCTCTTAAAATTGATCCCCACTATGCTGTAAGATGTCATTCTTCACTATTCTCTTTTCCTTATTCTGCATTGTTAACCACAAGTGTACTCATAATTTCTCTTGCTCACAAACTTCTATTTGCATGCAGCCCGCATATTATAACCTCGGTGTTGTCTACTCTGAAATGATGCAATATGACACGGCCCTTAATTGTTATGAGAAGGCTGCTCTGGAGAGGCCTTTGTATGCAGAAGCATATTGCAACATGGGGGTCATATACAAGAACCGTGGTGACTTGGAGTCAGCTATTGCCTGCTATGAGAGGTATTTGCTGTTGGCAACCGATGGCAGTTGGATCTATCGTTGTGTTTTCAGTTCAGAGCAATTCTTTTGCTGAAGCTTTCCTTGCGTGGTTTCTTTGTAACAGATGTCTCGCTGTGTCTCCAAATTTTGAGATTGCAAAAAACAATATGGCAATAGCTTTGACAGATTTAGGGACAAAGGTGATTACTTGTACATTTTCCTGGCATGGAAATTTTATATTTGTTGATGAACTTGAAGTTGTGGTGGCTGTTATATTCCCTTTGGACAGTAATTCAATGCAAGCCTCATGATTTATTAGAGAGTTCTTTCAATGATTGGATTGGCTAAAAAGGGTCCGATCACTGTTGATTATTGGTACATGATTTGTTACTCAGGGCATTCATTGAGTCACCTGAGCTTGCATTTTGTGTTAGAATGAAAAGGATGAGAGGGGGGGTCTTGTCCAACCCAATTACTAATAGTGACCATATCTCTGACAAACCTGAACTCTTGAAGGCCTAATATTGGAAATAACGAAACATAGGAATTCTGTTTTGCTTCGCCAAATCTCTTTTGGAGTTACAGTGCTGGATTTAAGTTCTTATCCTCTCTGGACAGAATAACTTGCTATGACCATTGATTCATGGAAGGTTTTCTTAGAATAGGTTGGTTGGCTGAATGTTTTATTGCACCCACTGTCCAAAAATCTCAGTTCTGTCCCTGTTACTATAGGCAATTGCAATTTCCTTGAGTCAATTGAACTTGCTGTTACATATATGAGATGAACTGACAATTTGGATGGAGGCAATTGAAGGGCGTGGAAAATACTCTTAAAGAAGACATTGTAGACACTTATAAATACGTTTCTAGACAATTGAATTGCCCTGGCGATAAAGGTAAATTGGTCTTTTATGATTTCACATAAATGTTTTGTTATTTCTTTGCCTGTTGATTGCTTAGAAAAAGAATTTGTTGGAGATAGAAAAGAGTTGCACTGAATAAGGATAAATCTCCCCAGTAGATGCTATTAGTGTATTAGCCCGTGAACATTTTCAACTGCTATATGTTGATCAAATACAATCCTTGAACTTGAATCTAAGAAAACTGAGCATGCTTTGCCAGTTTCACAATCATGATATCGTTTAAAAGTTGGTTGAAGACTTGCACTCAACGTGATTGTATAATTTATTGGATTAATAACATGATTTCAGATTTTGTTTTGTTCATACAGGTAAAATTGGAAGGAGACATAAACCAAGGTGTGGCATATTACAAAAAGGCTTTGTACTATAATTGGCACTATGCGGATGCCATGTATAATCTCGGTGTCGCTTATGGTGAAATGCTGAAGTTTGATATGGTAAGTGATACATCGAAGATGATTTTTGGCCTTATGTTCCCATCTAAATTGTCTTCTTTCTCCTAATAAAAGATGGGAAAGCTTTTCGTCTGGAATCCTTGAGCAACTGTTTTAGGACATCTATTTGTTTTACAGCGATCATTTAGATTCTGAAAATAGTTAATGTTGAGTAGAAAAAAAATTCAATTGAAAGCAAATATTCCATGTTGCAAGAATGAAATTTTGTTTACAATAGCTTGTGGTGAATAGAAGTCTTCTTGGCAACTTCACATTAACATACATGTCAAGACGCTTCCTCATGAAAACCGTTTTAGTGTGACTTTTATGTATCAAAAGTTGTTTAACTTATTCTTATTCTTGCTTCAAATTAGAAATTTGTAATGTCATGGTCTGTAAGTTTACCTTGAGAATGTCAAATCACTAAGTTTGAAAACTTAGAAGATGGCAATAATTTAGGAATACCATTAGCTATATTTCAACAATTTTAACTGAGAGATAGTGTAAATTGTTGAACTATTTGTTTGGTTAGCACCCAAATCTTGATGTAAATGATGTACTAGAAGTGGATTCATTGTCTTGTAGATGATTCTGTAAGCAGAGAGGATCTCCTTGGTGCCTTCTTGAAGGAAATGTGTTTTGTTTTGCCGAAAAAAAAAGTTATCTAAGAGAATTCCTTGGCCCATTTAATTGCAAGTCCATGCTCCTTACCATGCTCAAAATCCTTGAACATTTGGAGAATATTCCACGAGGCCTCTTAAAATCATTTCTTTTTAGCAGCATGGTTTCAAGCATATCCAAGGGTCCATATTTGCACCATAATGATGTTATTTTTGGGAATACACCTCATTATTGGAGTGGAAATTTGAATCTGTAATTGCTGTTTTCTGAGAGTACTATAGGACCTCGGAGAGACAATAATGCTTTGTTTGCATTTGCAGGCAATTGTGTTTTATGAACTTGCTTTCCATTTCAATCCACACTGTGCCGAGGCATGCAACAATTTGGGTGTTATCTACAAAGATCGTGACAATCTTGATAAAGCCGTAGAATGTTATCAGGCAAAGCTTTTCACCAGTGATTACTGAAAGTTTACTGATTTGGTCAACCATTATTTATACTGCTGACATAGTTGTTTACTCTCATTTCACAGTTAGCTTTATCAATCAAGCCTAATTTTTCTCAGTCATTAAACAATCTGGGTGTTGTCTACACGGTTCAGGTTTGTGATGATTCATAGCTGAGAAATATATGAATAAGTTTGCTTGAGCTACCTCTGACTTTCTTCTTCTTTCTACTCCACCTTCTCCTCTTCTTTTCTCTGGCAGGGTAAAATGGATGCAGCTGCTAGCATGATTGAAAAAGCTATTATTGCTAATCCAACATATGCTGAGGCATACAATAACCTAGGTCAGCACTGTAAAAACAAGCTGTCTCCTTCGTGATTACTGAATAGTATTGCAAGTTAGACAATTGATGTTGTGTCATAGCTGATATTCATTCTAAACATCGTAAAGAATATTATGTGGCTCCATAATTATTAATAGCATCAGTTGCCCTTACTTTTCCTTTTTGGAAAGTCCACTTGATGGTGTTGTCCTGTTTATTATTCTTTTTCTTTGCTAAGCTTGTCCTATTTTATTTTTTGATTATCAAACTTTTAATAAAAGCACGTTTAATCTTGAAAGGCTGGATTGAATGGTTAAGTTGCTGTGAAAAGGCTAATATATTGATGGAAAGTCTACATGGGATGTCAAAAGTATTCTGGAGGTAGCAGCTGCAAAGTTGCAAATCATGAGAGTTTTTCTATTTTGCTTGGCGCAAATCATTAGAATTATTTGGTAGCACTTGTATGAAAATGCAATTCATAGCTCATTTTGACGCCTTGCTTTTCCTTGGTTGCTTTAAATAAATTAGTCCTTTGTGGAGAGATTTCAGTCCTTCAAGGGCTGTTGCGATAATCAGTGTTGTTTTTAATACTTAATGCATGTTCTTGTAAAAGCTTAATTCGAGTTGTCTGTGTGCCTCCACTGTTCAATACAACAGAGTTATCTGATATCATTTGTATATAGGGGTTCTTTATCGAGATGCTGGCAATATAACAATGGCAATTAATGCCTATGAGCAATGCCTCAAAATAGATCCTGATTCTCGGAATGCTGGCCAGGTAATGTTTGTCTTTATATATTGTATGGTAGTCTGCTTTTACAATAGATTATTTGATCATTATTCATTGCATCTTTTTTGGGAATGGCATGCCTTGTTTTGTTAAAGGTTTGATTCGCCTGAAGTAGTTCTGTAGTGTTCTTTTCACAGCATAGTTTTGATTCTTTTGTAACGTTGTTAAACTCTTTTGTTTGCTTGTCTCGAAACACTGATACATGGATTATTTGGATCTGGGAATGTTTGTTGAACAAATGTTTATTCTTTCCTATGATTTTATGTGGGTGAGAGGTTTACTACTCATTTCTGTTTGTATCTCCTTAGATACATTTTGTCTGACTCATCATTTTTTCCAAGATATTCCTCCTGTCCCTAACCTTGTAATGGGTTAGTTGTTGTCATGAAGCCTGTAATCAGTGAGAGAATACAAAATTCAAATGTAAAGGAAAAAGGGTGCATGAAGAGGTTCAGTTTCCATTCACGACCTCTTCTGTTATCGGGCAATTGATCTCTTCAAGTTGGTTTGAATTATCGATTGTTGATTAATTTCCTTAACTGTGTTTACATTGCCAACCTTTAAACATTATTGAAGATTCGTTGATCTGAGATTGATCCAGAATTGCATCAGTCAAAGTTTTCTTTAATAATTGACTGCCTGTTGGGCTATTTCCATGCCACCTTTGAAAATCTGTGTTTTTTTTCTAAAACTTCAGAATGACTGAACAAAGCGTGGTTCTGCTGCAGAATGCTGAGAATACCTTTATGTGTTTCTCACATCCGTTTGTGATAGTAGAGAAGCATGTGAAATAAATACTGAGTTAGTTGCTCTTGTCACGAGAATTGAGGATATGCACAGTAGCTATCTTCCTTGTGGGCTTTCATCTTACAACATACTTGTATTTGCATATATCTAACTTTGCCTAAAGTTAAGCTTATTTAGATTTTCAATTTGATGTGAAAGTTAAGTTTTTTTTTGGGTCAAAGGAGCCTTCATACCTGTTCAGTACCCTAATTATCTAGTGATCATATGGACTTTTTGTCATAGCATCTAAGTCTAATGTTATGCTACTCCCTTCTAGGCCCTTCCTCAAGGTATTCAGAGCCTAGAGGAAGTAAAGAAATATAAAATAAACGACAAGCAACTGATTTAAAGTTGTCGACTTCATTCATGAAACTGAGTGATGTTTTGGTTTCCTGTTAATATGTTCTTTGCTGATTCTTATCTGCCGAATGGATTTTGTACTATAAATCCTATTTCTTCTTCACTTTGGGACATTCTTTTGGACAGAATCGGCTTCTTGCTATGAACTACATAAATGAGGGGCATGATGACAAACTTTTTGAGGCTCACAGGTTGGCCTCTAACTTCTTTCAACTTAGCATATACCTTCAAACACTAGTATGATCTCCAAAGAGGCTTTCGCTATGTCTACTACAGTACATAAGCATTTCTACGGTTGTACTTGAGGATATCATTGTAGTGTAGAAGAAAAGATCAAGATATCTTTTAGCTTCTTTAACTGGGGTGGACACATCTTGGTTCACCATATCTCAACTTTGTTTTCCTCTGTACATCTGTTATCTTCTTAAACTGCACTTGCTTCTTCTCTCTTTAAGGAGAAAGAAAGAGAAGGTCAAAGGCATTGGTTGCACTGCCCTTAAGCACAGTTAATATTTAAATAACGAAAGACCAGCTGCAGACACACTTGAACCCTCAATAACAAATCTATGTAAGAGAATGAACGGATGCGGGTTAAAGCAGTTTTAGATCTAATAATTGCCTGTGCCCCGTTTCACATTTTGCCTGCTTAAATAAAAGTTTCAGTCCATAGTTGATTGGTAACCATTGCTTCTGAGTCTCAATGTCATCTGGTGATTGATATCTAAGTTTGTCTTGATGGGCTAGCATTCTATTCTTGTCTTGAGTGTATTAATGCCTATGTTATGCTGATAGAGGTCATATTTTTGGAAAGGAGTGGGTGCACACTTAGCTGTTGACAAAGCAATGGGTCGCAGACGATGAAAATCTGATGTGTTTTGTGGAGGGAGGTTTCCTAGGATTGGAGTAGATAGAATTGGGTTTCTAAGAGATCCATGGGCAGTGTTAAGCTCACAGCAATAAATTTGACCTTGAGGAATTAGTCATGGCCGAGCATGATGATCAAATTTCAAAGCAAAGTAAAGAAAGGTTTACTAATACTATTTGCTCATGGCGGGTAATTATGTAGAATGGTTCCACTCAGTAAAATGCTGAAATCCTTCATTCCCCTATGCTGATATCATTCATTTTAGGAAGAAGAAATTTATGGTTCTTAAGGCTACCTTGTGAAAACAAAAATCTAGAGTTTTTGTTAAGAATTTTATCGCATCAATATTGATGGCATGTCTAAAATAGGGTAAATAACTTGGGTCATTCAACTTTTGGAGTGACTTTCAAAAATTTTACTCCGTCAATCCGGTCATTCAACTTTGAGATGTTGAAAAAGACTGATGGAGCACTGGCATGGCATGCTGAGTGACACATGGATAAAGTGTCGCATCATCATTTGCTATGTGACAAATTAGTTCTTTTACAGATGTTTGATGGACTGGCCTCTAACTGAAAGAACTTTCGTAATTGAGTGACCTGATTAAGGTTTCGCAAGTTCAATGATAAAGAAAAATGGATCACCATCCATGTGTTTACTCTCTAAAATATGCAAGAAAGGATCCCTTATGGTGTTTACCGTTGATACTCTTTTTACTTATTTCATGGTGTGAGTCATTTGGTGGCGATCATATTTGGGGTTTGTTCCTTTGGAGTACATATTTGAAGGTTTTCACTTATCTGTTCTGAACTAAAAGTTTACATGCAGGGACTGGGGTAGACGCTTTATGAGGTTGTTTCCACAGTACACTTCATGGGAGAACACGAAAGATCCAGACAGACCTCTTGTGATTGGATATGTGTCTCCTGACTACTTTACTCATTCAGTGTCATATTTCATCGAAGCACCTCTTTCATATCACGATTATCCAAATTACAATGTGGTGGTTTATTCGGCAGTTGTGAAGGTATGGTTCACAATTGAGCTAATGACTACTAAAACTACTATGGCTTTCCTCTGAGAGGCACGATACACATGGTGCATCTATTTATCGATCTCCTGGCTCTAACTGTGTGGTAATAATCACGAGTTAATTTTGTCATTTCTAGTTTCTCTGATCATGTTTAGGTTATGCTGGATGTGATGAAAAGGAAAAAAAAAAAAAAAAAGACAAGATCTGCTTTTCATCTGTTTTCCAGAATTGAACTGGATCAACTGGCTCAACCAGGGACCGGTCCTTGGTCCAGTCTGGTTTTTATTATTGGTTTGTCTTGGGAAATACCACTAAAAATGAGTTTGGACCTAGTTCAACCTATCAAACTGATGAACTGATCCACTTGGTCGATTGCATCTTGACCTTCAAAATTAAAATTGATGAGGTGGGGACTTGATCTCCTGACCCCTTGGACGGAGGGACAATGCATAAGCCACCTGTGAGCATTCGTTTCGAATCTAGACATGTTTAATAATTAATACTTGACAAACAGGAAACATCCCTGAAAAGGCATTAAATTACTGCCATACGATCAAGTGCATTTTCATGATGAGTTGGAGTGGCTCTTTGCCATTCTAGCTAGGAAGGAAGGATGCATCAGTCGCTACATTCCCCATGTATGTTATTGCTTTATTTGATGACATCACTTTACATCTAATTGTCTGGTTGAACCGGTTAAACCTGGAAATGGGAGTCTCACCATTTAATGTATGCATCCCTTTTTAAGAAGACTCTGTTTGATTTGATTATTCTTTGTTCATGGGCAGATAGCCAAGAGATGCTCTATAGTTACTTCTCTCGAAGTTCTGAAAGCTTTAGAATCTTCTTTCGAAACTTGATTTCTTTTTCGTATTCGTTGTTTACTGAGACCTGCTTGGACTTCCTAGGTTTGTTTATTATCTAGAATTTATTGTTGAGTCATCACAACTGACTGAAAATTTTGTTCTGGCAGAAGTCGCTAGAAAAAAGCTCTTTGATATAAGTTTATAAGTTCTTAGCCTCATGCTGCGAGTCTAAATCACTTTGCAGTACCGCTGCGGCATTTGCCTATTTTCTGGCACTTATGTTCTTCACTCTGATTTCTAATGTGGTTTTTTCTATGCCATTGTTGGTTTGTTGTAGCTCTTGCTATGTGACAGAGTTCTCACTTTGATGAGTGTTAGAATTATTAAAAATATTAAATCACAACTTCATCTAACAGCTTAAGCTTTTAGAACAGTTGGCAATGGTTGCACAAAATCTCACATGGTATCAGAGCATGAGAACCTGAGTTCAAATCTTCCAGGCCCCTATTTGCCTCTCTAATTAGATATGTTCACACTTGGTAATAGGCAAAAATACCAGACTAAGCATGAGGGGGAGTGCTAGAATAATTAAATATTAAATCATGCCTCATCTAACAGCTTAAGCTTTTAGAATAGTTGATAGTGGTTCCACAAAATCTCACAATGAGTAAAAGAGAATTTTCAAAAAAAAAAAAAAATGTACCAACATGGGAACCCTGTACAAAATGGTTAAGGACAAAGAGTAAAGACCACACTATTAAAGAACAAGACTGCTGGTTGTCAGGAATTGTGTCCTCTATATGGCTGGTCCTTAAATTGAAATAAAAGAAAATCTCAAGCAGCTACATGTCTCCCTGACTGTGGGGATAGCTCAGTCCAAATTAAAATCTTTTTTTTGTTCCCGGGGGTTGGGGGGGAGGGGTTCTGTTTTTTTTTTGGTCGAAAGGGGGGAGGGGTTCTCAGAAGTCCCTAATTAAATTTTGATACTAATAGATGTGGGGAGGATTATCCTGAAAATAGGCTTCTCTCTTTGAATAAAGCTGTAACTGCAACATCTTGATAATAAAGAGCTGCATAATTAACTTAAACAACAATGACTACTGTTTGAGGCTCTTTATTGCAAAGAGAGCTTTTGGTATTGGTTCTCTCCGCTTCTCTGCAACACGTTGAAAAGACTGACTACTCTGCGAAGAGGGCTCTTTAGCTTTGTTGAGTTCCGGACTGCTGTACTAGCTTGCACATTTCAGCCTTGTTAACCCTCTTCTGCTTAGCCATTCAGTGTCGAATGCTTATCCAACTTATATCTTTTCTTGCTAAATCAATACTCTTAGCCATCTTTTAGTTTGTTTATGATTTTCAAAACTTCTCCACTTTCTGATGCATGGCCACTCTGAGCCATGGATGATCCTTATCACAAATGGATACTGTCGTTAGGTCTTCACTTGCTATCCTAGGATAATGTGAGGACTGATAGGTAGTTGGTCCCCTCCAGACTTGACATATTTTTTGTATGCTATGCAGGCAGATGCAAAAACTTTCAGGTTCAGGGATAAGGTATTGAAAAATGGTGGTATATGGAGAGATATATATGGAGTTGATGAAAAGAAGGTTGCCAGCATGATCAGGGAAGATAAAGTTGATATCTTAGTTGAACTCACTGGTCATACTGCCAATAACAAGCTGGGAATGATGGCTTGCCGACCTGCTCCAGTTCAGGCATGTTTTACTTGACTTGAACTCAACTTTACTAATTTCTACTCTGCTTCTTCTGTTACACACGCCGTTCGTTCTTTTTTTCAACTACAGTTATTCTCTCCACCCATGTTGAATTCCTGGAAACTTGGAGCTTTGTTATAAAAGTTTGGTTCTTTGGTTTTTCTCATCATGTAATTTTTTTTTCTTTTTTTGCTTTGGAGGACTTGGTGCAAAAACTGCTCGATTAGTTAGAATGTCAATTTCTTTTCCTGAATGGTTCATCAGTCAATTTAGAACTAATATGGTCAAATGACTTTTTCAGAAAGGAGTATTATCATGTATCCTTAAGCCACATTTAATGTACTTTGGAAATGCAAAAAGGTGAATTTTACATGGTTCCATGCTTTAGTGAGAATGTTACACCATCTTATTTGATGTCTTCAAGTTCAAGCGTAAACTTTAGTATTATTAGACCATTTTTAAAAATTGATTATCATTACACTTCAGGCTTGGCTGATGCAATTTATGTAAATTTCTAAGCTCGATCTTGGTTAGAATTGCCAGATGAATAGAATGAAAGCAGTTTTACTTTACGGACTGATATGTAAGTTTATTTTAATTAATTTTTTTGTCACATGTTTATTTAAGTAGTTAGCGTACTTTATGATACAGCAAAATTGACAGCACAAATAAAGTTGAATGTCATTGTAAATTCCTATAATGATGTATTTTGGTTTCTTAAGCATAACTGGACTTCAATAAGACATTTATCTGCCATTTTGTGTCCATACTTGTGCGTTAGAATTGGCATGTTATGAACTGAGAAAGACTGATTTGATGGAAAATTGAGGTCGACCCTACAGGTGGTCAGTGGGTGGTTTATGCATAAAGGGTCTTTGTTTTCATATTCTTGTTGGTATGATATTTTTCTGATGCATGATGTGTTAGCTATATGCATCTGAGTAACACTGATACAACTATCTGGTAGCTTTTCCATGGTTAATGTAGTTGTCCTCTGTCTTAGGTAACTTGGATTGGCTATCCAAATACAACTGGTTTGCCTACTATAGACTACAGAATCACTGACTCCCTAGCAGATCCTCCTGATACGAAGCAGAAGTATCTCTCTCTCTCTCTCTCTCTCTCACACACACACACACACACACACACACACACACTTACACACTTGAACTGCCGCTTTGTTGTTTCTGGATCTTATAATTGTTGGCTCAGTGTTTGAGCTCCTCCCCCAGGACATCCTCAAAGGGAAAAATGCTATTCTGCCTAAACAATATGAGATGCACTTGCAAATGTTTTATTGTACTCTGTTTTCTGCAGGCACGTTGAAGAGCTGATCCGGTTGCCGGAGTGCTTCCTTTGTTATACACCTTCCCCTGAGGCTGGGCCTGTTTGTCCGACTCCTGCGCTTTCAAATGGCTTTGTAACATTTGGTAGCTTCAATAACTTGGCAAAGGTATTGATTAACATGCCGCAGTGACTATTGTGCTCATAAATTGAACTCCTTGTTTCTGCCTTGCCTCCAATTTATTTTTACTTGTGTGCAGGGGAGTGTTAAGTATCTGACGCTGTTATCTGTTGCTCTTCTCTCTCTTCCTATATCAGATAACTCCTAAAGTGCTGCAAGTTTGGGCAAGAATACTTTGTGCAGTTCCAAACTCTCGTCTGGTGGTAAAGTGTAAACCTTTTTGTTGTGATAGTGTAAGGCAGAGATTCCTCACAACTTTGGAAGAGCTGGGATTGGAATCTTTACGTGTTGATCTACTTCCGCTAATTCTTCTTAATCATGATCATATGCAAGCATATTCTCTCATGGATATCAGGTAAGATATGTGTTCTCAATTAGTTAGATGCAGTGCTAGTGTGCTCTGTCCCTCTTCTCTCTCTTCCAACTCTCTTTCAATCATAGCCTAGGTATCATTCTTTATGTACATGCTGTTGGGACCTGTATCTTTCACCCTTTCTTCTGCTCATTGTTGAATCTCAGAGTTTTTATCTTTATAGCAGAAATATCATTTCTCCACGTCTATTCAAATATGTTGTACCTTTCCATTACTGCATCCACAGTTGTAAATGTGCTGCTTGATTGTTGAGTCCTGTATCATATAGCAAACTAAGAGCGAAGCTTAACAATGAACTAAAATTTAAGAAATTTGCTTGTCTGAGTCCTCATTAAAGAGGAACAGAATGGAAGTTTTACTGACTGTTCTTGTCTCTTTCTAAATGAAAACCATCCCGTTTTTAGTGTTTCTTAAAAATGTCAATATTTTAATTTTAAAAGCTCAAAGTTTTGAACTTTAATGCGTTGGCTAGTTCATGTCTAACAGACAGAGAAAAAAAACGGTTTTTTGCTCTTCTACATCTTTGTTCAGGTGGCTGCGTACATCAGTAATCCTGAACATGTTTCTGGATGCATTGGAGTTTCTGCATATTTTGGTGACATTATAATTTGCGTTGTTCTTTATGTTGTAGCTTGGATACTTTTCCTTATGCTGGAACTACTACAACATGTGAATCATTATACATGGGGGTCCCGTGCATTGCAATGGCCGGTTCAGTTCATGCTCACAATGTTGGTGTGAGTCTTCTGACAACAGTTGGTGAGCATTTTGATGCCTAGTGCTCCTTTTGATAAAATGCGCCTATTCAATCAGTTTGCCTGATGTTCTTCACTACTTCATATGTGTGAATATCGGGAATTTGTTCTACATAAATGTGTGTACCATAACTGCTTCACTGTCTTCTTCAATGTAGGATATGTAATTTTTTAGTTGTCATTAGGATTTCACTATAAAGCAACCTTACAACTAGCATTTGTTGAAAAAATTCTGCTAGACGAAAATGGGCACACGCTTCTTGTTTTGGCCTCCTTGAAAGATATCAGAAATTGGGAAAAAGAACCTTTTAGAGCTCTGGGGTTGGAAAAGATAATTACATTTTCATAGGGGCCCTGGGCTGAAAGCTGATCTTTTCCAGGACTCCTATCTGCCAGGAAAAGAAAATGGAATTTTAAATAAGAAGGGTTTTGTTATTGAGTGCCCTTGGGGCACTAGTTAATTATATTTGGAACTCTTAGAAAGTCCAACCCAAAAGCTTAAGTTGATAGGTGAAGGAGACCATATGAATATAAAGAGCATTTAGGACCCCATTGTAAATCGATGTGGGATAATACTTCAACCCCCCACTCACGTGCAAGCTGCCACTCATGTGCAAGCCGGATTACGAGCGGCACGTGAAATTTTGATTATGCACATTCACATGGAATTTTGCGAAAAGGGATAGGCTTTGATACCATGTTAGAAAGTCCAACCTAAAAACTTAAGCCGATAGGTGGAGGAGACCAAATGAATATAAAGAGCATTTAGGACCCGTTATCAATCGATATGGGATAATACTTCAACAGGAACAATTCAATTTTCAAGACACTAATTGTGCACAACATTGGGACAATTAGTGCATTGGAAACTGTAAAATTTTCTTAATTGGTTTGTTTACTAGTGGCCCTAAGGCACTCATTAACAAAGTCCAAATAAAAACAAGTAAAAGATGACCTTCCACAGTTGACTCAACCATATTATAGAAGCACGACAAATCTTAAAGTCCATTTTTCTTTCGAAGTCTGATTCACGTTTCATTTATGGACACCTTATTAGCAGTTCCGGTTGGCTGGTCATTGTATAATTTGTAAAAGAATCTATCGTGTCTCTAAATGTCCCGTATTATTTTCCTTGTCTTTGTTCTCATGAGTTCTATACATCATTGCTTTGTTTTCCTGCATTTACTGCTCCATTGTGTAGCCTTGGAAGTATTATGTACATGGAATTATTTACGGTATAGTTCTGACTCGGGCTTTAGCTGGATGTTCTGATCTCTACTTTCCTGCCCATGTTTGAACGCCTTCTTATATTTCTTTTGGCTATTGCTCCTTATCGTTTCCTTTGTGAACTTTTTGGTTTGTGATGACGACTTTGTCCTTCATTGCAACAGGACTAGGACATCTGATCGCCAAAAATGAAGATGAATATGTTGAGTTGGCTCTGCAACTGGCATCTGATGTTAATGCTCTCTCAAAATTGAGAATTAGTCTCCGGGAACTGATGTCCAAGTCTCCTGTATGTGATGGACCAAAATTTGTCACCGGTTTGGAATCAACATACAGAAGTATGTGGCGTAGGTACTGTAAAGGTGATGTTCCGGCCTTGAAAAACTTGGAAATGCTTCAACAACATGCAGCTTCCGAACCTTTGAGCGCGCCTGCTGCAAGCATCTCAGTTTCACCGGAGATCCCTCTTGAGTTGGCCAAAGTGAACGGATTTGCACAGGTGGCACCTGTTCTGACTCTATCCTCAAGCGAAGAAAACGGTCAGGTGAATGAAGCCGCCAAAAATGGGAAATGAGGTGGATAAAGATTTTTGTGCTTGTTCTAATTGCTGGGGATTCCGGGTTATAACTTGAAAGGCCACTTTGAACAGATATGCATTCTTAGAAGTGTCGGTGTATTGCTTGTTTGGCTTCCATGGGTTAAGCCTCGCAGTGATCCTTGAGAAGAATTGCATTGTTTGGGAAATCCTGAGATCCATCGAAGTGGATAAAGAGAAGGCGATTCGAGGAGGGCTTATAGGGCCGTCGTAAACTGCAATTTACCCCCCTGAAAGAGATTATAGTGATGGGCTGTAAAGTACGACTTCATCTAGTTATTTTTCAATTTTTCTTCTTTTTCCTTTTTGGGTATGGGATGGTGGGGGGGTTGGTCTTGGTCGTGGTTGTATCCACTGTTACATAGATCTGACGGTAACTTTTCTCGATCTTCTAATAGAAAAGATTAAATGTTTCGCCGATTATAATGATCATTTTGTCGTCGAATGATCTCCTTTGAGGAGCTGCGGTTAGAGCTTAATACTGTCCTCTGTCCGAGTGGATTGCAGTGAATTGTTCTAGTCTGGAAGTTCATGGCCTAGACTGAGTGCATACAAATGTGTGTGTGTACAAGAGACAAGGATCGTATAATGTATCTAATTTAAGGGGTTACCGTAGTCAATTTCATATTTTATACATTTAGTTCGAAAGCCTAGTTGACGAGTGCAACAAGAGTCAAAATTGCTAATTTTTTCATCAGATCAAGTCGTGTTCTGTGCTGTATAGGTAAATGGTCACGGTACCTGTTGTTTGAAAGTTTTTAAGAGCATAAAGTTAGATTCTTACTTATTCTAACATAAGTTCTGAGTTTGCTAATTCTTTCGTCGAAGCAAATTGTTGTCTCATGCCAAGCCGTGCCGCACCATTGCCCGTTGTGCCAAGAATTGTCTGAGTTCAGTGATCAGAGATGAGACAATATGGTTTCATGGGTGCGTGGCGTATGGCAGTCAAGCGAGAGTTGGATCAATGACGGTGGCGGCAGCAGGCCGCCATGTCACTGAAGGAGACCGTATGGGGGCTTTTAAACACTAAGGAGCAGACCAGAAGGGAGAATTGTGGGGACGTGAATTTCTAGACGAGTAAAACAACCGGTAAACACGCAAATCCGAAGTCTTGCTCGAACTAGTATTCACTGCTCTTCTGGCGAAACACCAAAATCTGACATATTCGACCCCAGGAGAAAAATTAACATTCACTGCAAGAGTAGATCCTGTTGAGTTCATATGCCATGAAATTGCCCCAAATTTGTCCCAAGCTGACATAATCCTGACGAAGAGAAGTCACTGGCAATAACATGCATCAGACGATACTAACGCCATTGCACAATATTACAAAAGTTACAAATATGGCTCCATTATCAATGTGCGGTTGAAAGACGGTATCGCAGAACAACCAGTCAGTGAAAATTAACTCCTTCCTCGAAATCAATCTTTTACTGATGTCCGCAGTATCTTCACATCATGGATTGGTCTGCACAAACAGAGTACGTAAAGTCTGATAAACCATCGTCTTTTCGCAACTATCAACCATGTCAAATAGAGAAAATGATGCTAATTGCGGTAGCTATAGAAAATGTTTGTGTACAGCTTTCTAGAAAGTGAAGTTAAGCAGGACCAGATCAATATTCATGCTTTACCTAACAGATTAAGCACAAGCATCAGAGAATCCAATGAGTCTTCTTAATCCCCCTTTCAAAATGAGGATCAATGAGTTCTTTTCAGCATCAATGAAGCCATTGAAAACAAAGCTTTCAGCTTCCCTTTCGAAAGTGTAGTTTAGCAGGACTCGGCCAATATTCATACTTTTCTCAAACCAATTTAAGCACAAGCACTACAGCATGATCCAATAGGATTTGCCATTTTGTTTTATCTTCAATTTCAAAACAAGGACCGATATATTGTTTCCTCACAGATCTAGCATCACCAATTTTCACTTCAGTACATCATCAACAAAATAGAATTCCCTATTGGCTCACAAAATATAACTCCGGAAAGCCCAAATACAGATGTCACCCCTCATTTCGGACAATTTTGGCTCCATGTTCATCATTAAAGAGCCACAAATACCAGAAAATTTCATAACAGAAGTGAAAATACTTTGAGCACAATTTTATTCTATGTCAAGCATGTTTAAGAGATACAAATTCTTGAGAGCCACATATGCATTAACAATTATCAAGGAAAGACGTACCTATCATTGTTGTCTGTTTGAACACTCCCAAGTCTTTTGATAATCTCCATTCCTCTGCATACTCGTCCAAATATTGTGTGTTTTCCTGTATGGAGGTGGGAACATCATTAAATCATCCACTACTCCAATTTGATGATAAAAGATGGAATTGTGATGTGAAAAAGCAGAAAGATAAACGGGAATATTTGTTCCCTCCCATACCGATCTTAATGAAATAAGGTGTCATGTAGGTACGTTTCTCCTCCTATATAGAAGTTCCTAAAGTCTGAAAGAAATTATATATTCAGTTGATCTTAGCTTCTATTGAAGATGATTACCAGATTTATTGTATAGTCAGGTGCATTTGGATGACTAGAGATTTGAACAGCGCAGCTGTAAATGTGGTACATGAACATGGCACCCGCATTAATTAGAGAACCAAACTTCAGAGTCAGATGGTCCTTTTGTCATGAAAATGGGCTCTACAACATATATCTGGCCAATGAAGTTCAATCTCATGACTGAATCAGCATGTTTAATTCTACATATACTGCTAATCCATAGATGTCTGACCAGCTAACCTGTATCACATGAGGGAGTTGACTAGTATCAAAAGGTCTATATCAGTTTTAGGCCATACACTGACAGACTAGGTCTACACTTAGATGAAGATGCATTTTTAAGGGAGCAAAATTCGCTCTTCTACGTCAAACTTGATGTCACTATATAAAAGATGTACATGGGAAATCTTCTTCCGATTCAAAATCCTTTGATCCTCTGAAAAAAAAAAATTTCAAGACTACTTTTGCTGTAAAGAAAAAGGTAAAGTGCTTGGAATACATAACACGAGCTAGAGGGAAGAGGGATGTCCAAAAGGCAAACATAATGACCAAACGCATCACTTGTATTCACAATTGCAACTTGCAAGTGCGCAATTATCTCAGAGGCTCGCAGACACTCGCACTAGAAAAAAGGATCTACCAATCACATGATTAAGAAAAAAAACCATGAATAGAGACAGCAATAACGACTTTATTAAAGACAATATCATACCATCAAGTGAAGGGCATGGTGCCAAAGTAATAAAGAACTGGCTACCATTGGTGTTTGGTCCAGCATTTGCCATGGACAGGATACCAGCACCCGTGTGCTTCAATTCTGGTTTTATCTCATCCTCAAACTTTTTACTGCAACACGATACACACCATTATACAGTGAGGGTCCTTTAACAACCAAACAAGGAGCTGAACAGTACTCTTGAAGGTCCCAATTCTTTGCCGGTGCGCACCCAAACAATCAAGTACTATAAAGGAGCTTAAGAAACACACTCTTCTCATTGCTCTCATTGTACTGATACTCAAGAAGTGAAAATCCACAGCTCAGGAAAAGAAGCACTCGCGACCCGCACGATCGTTAAGCACAATAATTCTCAAACAAGAAAGGAAGGTCGCCTTTACCCATAAATTGATTCTCCACCCCTTCCCGTCCCGGTGGGATCCCCACCTTGCACGATGAAGTCCTTATTTCAAGATTACACAGAAAAACAAACAGTTAGAAAAAAGCGATCATACGAATGCACTGTCGTGATTTCTGGGTGCGAATTTTTCGTAACCAACGATAAATTTCAGGGGAAAGAAACGAGTACGCAGAAAGAACGAGAGCGACTACCTTGATGATGCGGTGAAACTTCACATTATCATAGTAACCTCTCCGAGAGAGCTCGATGAAGTTCCTGCTAGTTCTCGGCGCATGCTTGAAGTATAGCTATAAGACGATTTGACCCAAAAGAAAAAACGAAAACTTTCAACGACTCGATGCATCGCAGAAGAAGAAGAAGAAGAAGCAGGAGAAGAAGGAAGGAAGGAGGGGGGAGGATTTGCCTCGATAGTGAAAGAACCCATGGAGGTCTCGAGAGTGACCTCGGGAGGACCTCCTTCCGCGCTTGCCCACATCTTCTGCGCACGAAGCAAGCACGAGGCCTCGCCGAGAGGAGCTCGAGAGGTTCTCGCTGCAGAGAAATGGGGAGCCGACCTCCAAATGCTCGACGAAATGCGAGCTCGGCAACTGGGGAAACTCGCGTGGGTTCTTCAAGGGGTTTTGAATCTTTGATCTCGAGATAGAGAGAGCGAGAGAGAGAGAGAGAACTGGGCCTACAAAATACGTGGCCCATAGACATTGCCTGATTGGCCCACTAGCTCTTTCCTGAACTCTCTTGATTAATTCGTCGTGGGAGCTCCATGAATTTTGACCTAACGTGTAATATAGTCCCTAGACTTTTAATTTGTTTAATGTAGCAGCAGCTGAATTTTATCCCGATATATAACGTGGTCCAAAAAATTTTAATTTGTTTAATGTGATCTGTGAACTTTTTGATAAGTGTCCAAACTAGTCTTTAGACTATATGGTCCCTGAACTTTAAATTTGTTCATTGTGGTTCATGAACTTTAGCCAAATGTATGATATTTCTGAATTTTTAATTTGTTCAATGTAGTCCCTGGACTATTGGCAAATGTTCAATTTAGTCATTCGACTGTATGAAAATGTTCAAAGTTGTCATTCCAGGGACCGAGTTAAACATTTGCCAAAAGTATATAAACCACATTGAGTAAATTAAAAGTTCAAGGACTACATTATACATTGGCCTAAAGTTCAGGGATCACATTGAATAAATTTAAAGTTTAGGGACCATATATTATACTAGGTCAAAGTCTAGGAATTATTTGATCATTATACCTTAATTTAAGTTCAGATAGTATTTTTATATAGTCCGACTAGTTATTGAATAAATTAAAAGTTCGAAAATGATAATGCGCATTAGGCTAAAATTTAAGAATAATATTAAATAAATTAAAAACTCAGAAATCACGTTGCACGTTGAATCAAAGTTCAAGCACCGTTTGTGTTATTTTCCCAATTTTTGCCGCAAACTAGCTACTAGCTTCTATGCAGCTGGTGAATGAGCACGAAGACGATGGGAATTTCTTCTTGGATGGGTCTCCCATAGGCAGGGATCTCCCGGAAGACGATGCAGTGACGGAACATCTCGCCGGAAACTAAGAAGGCGAGAAGCTGTGCGAATCGCCGTCGCGGCCACAGAAGCGCAAGCTCGTCGTCCTCGGCGGCGCGGCTGCGATGAGGCCGATAAGGCTTCCCGAGCCGCCGCCGCCGCCGCCCGGATTCAGTGGCGTGCCGGACATCCTCGACGGCGCTATCAGGCGAGCGCTCGTCGTCGGCAACGGCTTCGCCGGCGCCGAGAACCAGTGCATCGGTTTGGTTCGCGCGCTCGGCCTCGCCGATCGCCACTCCGTACAAGTGAGCGACTGGCATTACCGAAACTCGATTCTCTGAGTTTACGCTTCCTTTTCCGGCGGCCCCCCTCTGTAGATTGTCATGCTTCTATCGATATCTGTTGATATGCGTGTGTCTGTGTTCGTGGTATTAAGTCGAAAATCAGTGTTTTGGATGGAACGAGGTAGTCTGTGTGTTGCGTTTTAAGGTTTGTGCAGAAATAGGATTGCGAGGGATTGTTTTGTCTCTCGACAGTTGGGACAACTGCCTTGCACACATGTTTACGTGAATGGCTTTCAACTTTCGTCCAGTCCTAGTTTGTCATTATTGCATATCAACTGGGTAGATGGTAGTAGTCATTTGCTATATGAGAAACTGAAATTTCTCGCGGACAGCCCACAAATTCATATGCTGAGTGTGATTTGACTAGCATTAGACCGATAATCTAGACGTCCCTAGTGGCGCTGGTTGTTCATCGGTTCAAAACAAATTAATCTGCATTGAATTTGCTAAACCAGAAGAGTTTATTTGTTTCCTGTGAGGATTCTTATTTCAGAAGAGTGGTTATCATACAATCAGCAATTGATGAATCCTATTTTTGATTTCTCTGCGCAAGCATGCTTTCTATCCCATCTAGATGGTGGGATGCACACTCAAGTACATATGTTGGTCTGGTCCCTTTATGGTTAATTCCTGGATTCATTGCCTTTCTGATTGTCGACTAACTTCCTTCTAATATTACGCACTTCGTTACTTGTACAGCGTGTTACTAGGCCTAGAGGAGGGATTAATGAATGGCTTCATTGGATTCCGGTTTCCCTCCATAAAAAAATTAATTATGTTGTGAAAAGAGTTTGGGGTGATTCAAGGTTTCGAACGACGTTTGAAAGCAATAAAGTCATGCCTCTTTCAGCTGAAAAAAGTGGTAGGGGGCAGTTTTAGAGTGGTTTCCCTTCAATGTTTCTAGTCAATAACAAACTTTAGTCATGTAGTGAACTTATTAGTGTGGTGACCTGTTCTTATGTTGGAATTCTATCACTGTTAGCGCTTGTAGGGGAAATTAATGTCTCCGTATGCCTGAATAACTTTGATTAAATGGCTTTTTGCAGGATTAATGAATGTTTTGGAAACTGATCCAAAACAGATCGCAGTAATGGCTCGTGAATCATTTGAAAAGTATGATTTTTGATCTTGTTCCTATTCTTCCTGTCATGCTTCTTTTCAATGGAAAACTATATAAATTTTCACATTGAATTGTAGTCATGCTCAGAAATGTCCCATTTGAATCCGGGATACAGAAGATGCAATTGCGAATTGCCTACGTAAAAAAATTTCCAACATGGTGAACATCTTTAAGTTCGGTTTATAGGTTCTAGATGTCTTAGAATAGTCTAATTATCAGCATGTAATGGTCATATCCAGCATTTGAATTTGTGAAATATGGATTTGCTTCTGTCCTTCAAAGTATCTGCTAAACCCAAACAACTATCTACACTTGTCATAGGGAGGGCCCACTGTTGGTGATCGCATCTGGGCGGGACACTATTCCTGTTGCGAGCACAATAAGAAGGTTGGCTCCGGAGAACGTTTTTGTTATTCAGGTGAGTATGAATACGCTTCCCTTTTAAGCTTCTTGTCACATGCTTTGCTGATAAATAACCAGTTCCTCAGCCTTCTTTTATTTTTCTTTTATCACCTTCAATGGTTGGTTTTTAACCTTGCCATCGTTTTTCATTATGTCTACATTTTTAAAAATTGAAAAAGATGAATTTAAAGGAGAGAAAAGGAGAGGAAACGGGAAAAGAAGAAATAAATAAGCAAGAACTTTAGCTGGGAAAATATGTGGCCATGAAATAGGGATATGACAACCTAGATTATTTACTTGCTCTCTCCCTTACCAATCCTTCAAGAAGTTTCTGTATATCTAATCACAGGAGAGTCTCTCAAGAAATTAGCCTATTTTTTGTGCTGTTTGTGTAACGAGTGCTACATGTAACTTGGTAATATGGGTGCTCAAATGTATTAGTTCTGCTTCCTTCTGGCAAGCTTTATGTCCCTTCCAAAAGCTAGTTCTTCTGTTCACATTATCCAGTTGGTCTTTTACATATTGATACTTCTTATGTGTCTGTCATCAATTGGAAGGTAGTTATCATGCATCTACAATTTTTATCAGCATTCAATTTAATTCGTCTGATAATTCATGTCATCTCCCAGATACAACATCCAAGATCCCGTGTAGATAGGTTTGATTTGGTGATTACTCCTCGTCATGATTATTATCCACAGACAGCTCACGCGCGAGAGCAAATTCCTTGGTTTCTTCGAAGGTGGATAACACCACGTGATCATCCCGATAGTCATGTGGTATGCCCTGCAGATGGCAAATACACTCCATTGTTGGGAATCACCAATGTACAATTAAGTTATTAGTTAGTTATTTTTGTTACAAAAGAATCTTACAGGTCTAGAATTTTCAATTTAGATTCTCACAGTGGGTGCCCTTCATCAAGCTGATTCTGCCACTCTGAGAAGTGCTGCCTTCACCTGGCATGATGAGTTGGCATATCTTCCAAAGCCCTTGCTTGTGGTCAATGTTGGTGGTCCCACAAGTAATTCACTTTTTCCTTATTCATTACATATGTTCTAGCTTGATCTTGCTAAATTTATCCAGCATATTTTTGTCAGACAAATTTAGTGAATCTTATGGTCAAAACTAAACAGTCTTAGCTGATATAACCGACTAAGAACATTTTGTCTCGCGATGACAAGAGAGACGGGTTTTGATACATTAGTCTTCATCCTGTAGGAGCTGATTAATATCTTTGCATTTGCACTCTAGTCTGTTATCTAGTCGTCATATTCTGGATGTTTGTTTGCTTACATCAGTAGCACCCAGGGCACTGTTTTATCATCATCATATGAGTTGGCTAATTGATTTTAAAAAATACATGTGGAACTATTGTTTACTATGATCAGTTCATAGAAGAATCTCACAGCTTTTGTCTATGTTCTGATCACAGGCAATTGTCCATATGGTGCTGATCTTGCAAAGGAGTTGATAATTAAGCTGCAGAATGTTCTGTGGAGCTGTGGAAGTCTCAGAATATCTTTCTCTAGGAGGACTCCTGTGAAGGTATGTATGCATTG
This sequence comes from Syzygium oleosum, assembly GCF_021117445.2. Classification (NCBI taxonomy): domain Eukaryota; kingdom Viridiplantae; phylum Streptophyta; class Magnoliopsida; order Myrtales; family Myrtaceae; genus Syzygium; species Syzygium oleosum. Next base: position 819,881 of record NW_026607494.1, read on the forward strand.
TTCAATTCTTATAATTCTTGATGAAGTAAGCGATAAACTGTTTTTTTTTTTTTTGTTGGTCCTGGAGCCATAAACTATTTACTTCTCTGCCTTTCTATCTGCAGGTGTCTGAAATGTTTGTTAGAGAATTCAGGGCTAATTCTAAAGTTCACATTTGGGATGGTGAAGGTAGTTATATAACTGATCTTTGAAGGCTTTTCCATTATGGAAAACACAGTAAAATCATCATGTTTTGTGATAATGGACTGGAATAATTTCTGGTGTGTTTCTAGGTTCAAACCCACACATGGGACATTTAGCTTGGGCTGATGCTTTTGTTGTAACAGCTGATTCTGTGAGCATGTTGAGTGAGGTCTGCAGTACAGGGTATGCATGAAACTTCAAACAATGAGAACCATCCCTAAATTTTAAATATCTACGTTTGTTTGGCCCAATAATTTGAAATTTCCACAAACTAAAGACAGCAATTATCTCTCATGATGCAGGAAGCCAGTTTATGTTGCTGGAGCTGAACGGTGTAAGTGGAAGTTTGCCGACTTCCAGAATTCCTTGCAGGAACGAGGAGCAGTTCGAGCATTCACTGGAAAAGAAGATGTAGGTTACTCACTCTTATTTAAATTCTGTTATTTTTTTCTTTCAGAAGTAAGGGTAGAATCGAGTGCCGGTCAAGATGAAGCAGTGTCTAGCTCGAGCTTGATTCGATTCACAAACTCAATGTGTTCAAAATTTGATTTGACATTGGTCAAGTACTAATCTGAGCTTGAGCTAGACTTGAAAAGGTAGTTGAGATACTCGAGCGTTACTCGGCTTAGCTTTACTGTTATTGAAATTTTTTTATTGTATAATTAATCAGATAGGTTAGTGAAATGAAAATACAAGGTGTAAATTGTATTTGGAATCAATGTGTAATGAGAAGTGATGCAATAACATAGAATGCTGCTATGATATAGCCGAATGCAAATCATCAAAGAAAGTACCTTAACGTATCTGTAGCTCAAATATGTGAACTTCAAAATAAACTGTAAAAATTACAAGATCAGAGAATATCATCAAGCCCTAACTTCATATAACCCCAACTCAATGAAGATGTGCTTTAGAGGCACAAAGGAACACCATCTTTCTCAATGAGGAAGCCAACTTGGCGATCAGTTAATTTCCCCATCAATCTATCACTAATTGGAAACTGAAAAAAAAAAGGTCACAGGGAGTCGCTTAAGAAAATTGGCACACAATGGAAACAGTTCACAACTATGAGAAAATGAAACTTGCAAATGGTAGCTGGGGATGCACATTCCTGGGAAATGATGCAACAAACTGAAGAATATTTGTCAATGACTCGATGATAGAAGCAAAGGAGCAGGAACAATGAAAAATGGAGAAAACCTAAGCAATAAGGGGAAAAGAGTCGTGACCAAGAGGAGAGAAAGAAACGGAGACAAGTTATTCTCGGTTGAGAAGATAGTTCTACGTTTCTCGGAAAGTGAAAAAGCGTGAGGGTTAGAGTTTTTAATGATTGCTAAAAGCATAATACACCACACGAGAAGAGCAGTATACTTTCTAAAAACTTAAACAGCTGCTTCTTAGACGAATTTTTTTTTTTTGAAAAAGCTACTACTCAATTAGGCTTGTGATACTGTAATGAAGAGTTTGTGACCTTAAGCTTAACTGGAAAGGCCATTATCTACTTCAGCTTAAGAAAAGTTGAATCAAGTTTGAGTAGATATTGAGCCTATCCCAAGTAAGTTGACTCTGTCAGACCATTCCGAGGAACAAAGGCTTTTGATGCACAACTAATGAGAAAACCACTTCGTATTATGCATTTGCGTTTGTGAGCTTAGGCCATGGTTTCTTTTATGTGAAAGTTTGTTAACCTGCCGCAGCCTTTGCTCAACTCAGTTGGACATATTAATAGAGGTTTATGCTCACTTATATATTTGGGTTTGGATGTACAGATATCTGAGACCTGGAGCTATCCTCCACTTAATGACATTGCCGAGTCTGCTACTCAGGTGCATGAAGCACTTGCCAAGCGTGGATGGAGGATATGCACGTGACGGGCCTTCTGTTGTTTAGCCAATGTGGCCTCGTCACTCGCTTTGCTCTGGCACGTTGAGCAAGTGTGATTGGGTTGGCTAGTACCCACTTGGTAACCTCGGTGAAAGTACGTGAAGATAGCTCCTGTTTGCTAATGTTTCAAGGAGCCCATTCTTGTTCTGTGGCTATCCATTTCTGCGGAGCACAACTTTAGGTAGTGCATTTTTGAAGAAAGAATAGCTAGTTGGCAAGTAATCCAGCGTACAAGATACAGGACGTCGCTATGTTTTTTTCTTTTTTCTTTCGTACCTTTTACCTGATCTTCCTGCCTCATTGTAAGTTTATTTGTACCGACAAGGAAAGTGGTTTCCTGTTACATTATGGTTTTCCCCAACGATATGAGCAATACGTATGAGTTGCACGCTTGTTCGTCCCATACGTGAGCCAATTCTGATAGCAAAAGCAGCATCTATGGATTCATCCTACAGTTCCTCTTCATAAGTTCGACCGGTACTTATTTATTTGGTCAGTATCGATGGGAACTAAAACATCGTGGCTGACGAAGTTCTGGAACTTTTTCTCTGGAGCTGACAACAGAAGCTCCCAATCACAAATGGGAATTACAGCTTTGGACTTTCTTTCGTATTACCATCGATTGGTGATGCGTGGGTGTGGCGTTAATCTGCATTTGGTTTGTTGGGTTAGGCAAGTCCTCCTGTCACTTCAGTTGTATGATTAAAAGAGCAAACTTTGTTTATGATCAGATTATAACTTCATTATTACTCGCTAATCCCCAGCCATGAGAAAGCCAAGGCACGTGAAGTTTCATTTCCTTCCACTTTTAGTTGATGACAAAAGGAGCACTTCGTTTTTCTATTCTTTATAACCTACGAATGGCAATGAAAAGTTTATGGGGAAATTGTCAAATCAGTCCTAAACCTATTGTACGGCGGTCAATTCAGTCTTAAACATTTTAATTTTGCCAATTCAGTCCTAAACCTTTCTAATTCTTGCCAATTCAGTCCTTCCGGCCAATTTTGGCCGGCCGGCGCCGGCCGTTCGGCCAAGGCTGACGTGGCAATTTATTATTATTATTATTTAATTTTTTAGTCTTTTTAAATCTTTTTTTTTCTTTTTTTTCTGATTTCTTCCTTTGGCCAGTCCGGCGACCGGAGGCCGGCCAGAGGGGAGGGCCGGCGAGGTCGACTTAGCCGGCCTCGCCGCTGCTAAGGCGAGGCCGACCTCACAGTCGCGACCCAGGCGACGGCGAGGCCGACCTCGCCGACGCCTGGGTCGCGACGGCGAGGCGAGGCCCAGCAGGCGACGGCGAGGTTGGCCTCGCCTCAGCAACGGCGAGGCCGGCGAGGTTGACCTCGCCGGCCCTCCCCTCTGGCCGGCCGCCGGTTGCCGGACCGGCCAGAGGAAGAAATCAGAAAAAAAAGATTAAAAAATTAAAAAAAAAATAAAAAATTGCCACGTCAGCATTGGCCGGACGGCCGGCGCCGGCCGGTGGCCACGTCAGCGCCGGCCGGCCAAAATTGGCCGGAAGAACTGAATTGACAAGAATTAGAAAGGTTTAGGACTGAATTGGCAAAATTAAAAGGTTTAGGACTGAATTGGCCGCCGTACAATAGGTTTAAGACTGATTTGACAATTTTCCCAAAAGTTTATAGTACAGAGGATTGCCAACAAGACATTGATCTTTATGAAGTAGGAGAAACTGCTCCATTAATGATCTGTCATGTCACAGACGTCTTCTTTTGGGAACATTAGAATGAGAAATAAAGCTACAACGTTGGAGAAGTTGGCAACAACTCCTCTATCTCTCTTGCTTCTATCAGAAGTCCTATTTGCTCGCATCCCTTCTTTATAAAAAGACTTGCCCATCGAGCTCTTCAAGTCACAAGCTTCAAGCCTCTTCTCTAAGCTCATTGAACCTTCTGTTAGCTGATACCGAAAAGAATGAACAGTGGCGACTCAACCACCATTGATGTTCCCGACTCAGCTGCCGGAGGCAGCGCTGCTGCTAAAGGGAAAGCAGTATCGGTCGTGGCAGCTCCACCGCCCCGGCCCGGAGGAATGAAGAAAGGGGTGGCCATATTCGACTTCATACTGAGGTTGTGCGCGATTGTGACTGCGCTGGCCGCTGCCGCCGCCATGGGAACAAGTGACGAGACTCTTCCCTTCTTCACTCAGTTCTTCCAGTTCCAAGCTAGCTACGATGACCTCCCGACTTTTGAGTATGTTGCCCTCAGCTTAGGGATTGCTTGCCCATCTTATCCTTCATCCGAATGCTGTCTATTCGGTCGAGAAACCCATGTCTTATTATATCAATCATTTCAGACATGAGAAGTGTTCACTCCTTCAAATCTAATGTTACTAAGCTTCTCTCGTTAGGACAAGAGATCTTTTACCTTCACCTTATTTTCCCTTTGCTATAAAGAAATCACACCTAACTATAACATAAAGCATCTTGATCATGTGAACTGAAAAACAGACATGAACAATGTATATATGCAGGTTCTTTGTGATCGCAATGGCACTAGTCGGGGGCTACCTAGTCCTCTCGCTTCCCTTCTCCATCGTATGCATCGTCCGACCCCACGCCGTTGGTCTCAGATTACTCCTACTCATTTTGGACACTGTGAGCACTCTCTCCATCACTAATTGATTAATATCAATCTGCATTCACTTGTAAAGAACTATTCCCTTCTCATCATATGCTCCCACGTTGCAATGCTTATTCCTGTCCTTATTTTCCCCTTGCGTAGATGGCGCTCACACTGACCACAGCAGCCGGGGCCGCGGCTGCAGCCATAGTGTACTTGGCCCACAACGGCAATCCGAACACGAATTGGCTTGCCATATGCGGGCAGTTTGGCGACTTCTGCCAGAAAGTGAGCGGGGCCGTGGTGGCGTCGCTCATCACGGTAGTTGTCTTCGTGGTGCTTGTGGTCCTCTCCGCCATGGCTCTTCGTAGGATCTGAGATGATCCCAGCTGACCGATGGATACGGAGGAGTATCAAGACAATTTCATTACGTGTGTTTCATGATGTTGTTGGTGTGTGTGTGGTGGTGCCTGTGTTGACAAAATGTCATTCCAACGAGGGGTCATATCAATTCTTGTATAGGCATTACTTTGATGGAAAAAAAATCGTTCCTTTCTCTGCTCTCACAAGTCGCAATCAACTTCATTTACTTGATGCTAAACAAAATGCAGCTCAACGAGCATGAAAAAGCCATGCAAAAAGCACTCTTTTTACCGGATTTTCACAAAAAAATTAAAGGGATATAAGTACATTAGAAGATCTAAAACTTGTCACAGAAGTGCAATGAACCAAAACGATATCGTTTTGGCCTTGTTCTTCATGTTTTAGCCGTGTCAGCGCCACGTAGGAGAGAGAAAATAAAATAAAAAGTCACGTCAGCATTTTCCGTTAGCCAAATTGAACGAAGTTAACGGAAGGATTTGATTGTATCAATTTGATAATTTTTATGACACTTTTTTAAAATTTTAGGATTTAATTGCACTTTCATTACAAGTTTTAGGACCTTCAATCCAAAAAATAAAGGGATAATGACACAAACAATCCCTGAATTTTGGGTCAATGTGCAATTTGATCCCTGAACTTTTAATTTATTCAATATAGTCCCTGAACTTTAACCCAATGTTCAATATGGTCCCTGAACTTTCAATTTGTTCAACTTGGTCCCTAAATTTTTAGTAAATATTCAATTTAGTCCCTGAACTATATGAAAATATACAATATAGTTCATGAACTTGAATTAATGGAAGGACTACATTGAACATTTTTATAAAGTTCAGGGACTATATTGAACATGTACCAAAAGTTCAGGGACCACATTGAACAAATTGAAAGTTCAGGGACCATATTGAACATTGGGTTAAAGTTCAGGGACTACATTGAACAAATTAAAAGTTCAGGGATCAAATTGCACATTAAGTCAAAATTCATGGACTGTTTGTGTCATTTTCCCAAAAATAAAAGTAAGTTTTAAACTAGGGAAAAGTCCACTTTTGGCCCATGAACTTGCACATTTTTCCAATCAAATCCCTAAATTTACACAATTTTTCTAATTAAATCCCTCTGACTCTGAACTGGCTAATTTGGGTTGGCTTGGAAAGCTCAGAGTGGAGTGTTTGTGTTAAAATGTCATCATTTCAAGTTGTCAGTCGCACGCATCAGCTGATAATCGAAAGTAAAAAAAAAAAGTTTTTTCATGCCATAGTCTCGTCAGTATCAATGGACAAGTTAGCTCCAAATAAGTGAATTTGTAATTGGAGGAGGGACTTGATGAGATAAGTTATCTTAGTTGAAGGACTTGATTGAAAAAATTCAAGTACTTGATTGAAAATACCGCGCAAGTTCAGGGATCAAATAACACTTATACCTTTTAACTATTCTCAATACAGCAAAAGATGAAACTATGCTTTTTCCTAAAGATCCACATGGATTTATAACCTCTATATAACAATTTTTCAAGGAATACCGTCGGAAATAGTCCTTATACTATTGTTCAATAGTTAATTTAGTTCAAGAAAACTTATTTAGTTCAATTTTATTCTTTTACTTTTGTAAGCGAGCGCAATTTGGTCCTTCTGTCAATTTGATCACGTCGCATGAGTCATTACGATGTTGTCTAATGCTTAATCCAGCTTCATTTATGTTTTGATAAAATAGGATAGCCAATTTCTATCAAATCACATATTTGAAGGATCGCTATCAAATTGTTAATCTGTTTCTTTTTTTTTTTTTCCCAATAAAGTGAATTACAAATTGATGACCGAGAATTAAAGGGGCATTCATGAGATCACTCTCTTATCTGATCGCTAGCCCTAAACCACCTGTAAAATCAAACACCCCAACACCAGTTACTGCCCTTCCCCCGCCACCGGCCACCGTCCTTATTGCCTCAAACCACCTTGCCGATGCCGATCGCGCTTGTCTTTGCCATCCTGCCCGGATTTGGTGGCTATGGCGACCGCAGGGAGGGAGAGAGAGAGAGTTGCGAACAAAGAGAAGACCACGGGACTTTTTGAAAGGGAAAATTGTCAAATCAGTCCTAAACCTATTGTACGGCGGCCAATTCAGTCCTAAACCTTTTAATTTTGCCAATTCAGTCCTAAACCTTTCTAATTCTTGCCAATTCAGTCCTTCCGCCCAATTTTGGCCTGCCGTAGTGACGTGGCCGTGGCCGGATGACTGCTAACTAGGCTGTCCAGCCAACTACGACGTGGCAATTTTTTATTATTTTTTAATCTTTTTTTTTTTTTTTTCGATTTCTTCCTCGGCCGGTCCGTGACCGGCGGCCGTAAAGGGAGGGCGGCGAGGTCGGCCTCGCGCTTCGGGCCTCGCCTCGCCTCGCCGTCGCCTGGTTCGCGCCGGCGAGGTCGAGCCTCGCCCGGATCACGGGTGAGGCTCGACCTCGCGATCGCGACCCGGGCGTCGTCAGTCAGGTCGGCCCAGCCTTCTTCTTGGGCCTTGCCTCGCCCGGCGGCGGCGAGGCCGACCTCGCCGTCGCTGGGTCGCCACGGCGAGGTCGGCCTCGCCTCGGCGGCGGCGAGGTCGACCTCACCGGCCCTCCCCTCTGGCCGGTCGCTGGTCGCCGGACCGGCCAAAGGAAGAAATCAGAAAAAAAAAGTTTAAAAAAGATTAAAAAATTAAATAATAATAATAAAAAATTGCCACGTCAGCGTTGGCCGGACGGCCGGCGGCCACGTCAGTGCCGGCCGGCCAAAATTGGCCGGAAGGACTGAATTGGCAAAAATTAGAAAGGTTTAGGACTGAATTGGCAAAATTAAAAGGTTTAGGACTGAATTGGCCGCCGTACAATAGGTTTAGGAATGATTTGACAATTTCCCCCTTTTTTTTAAAGTAAAGGGATGCTTTTGAAAAAATAAAAAAATAAAGGGGCAATTATAAAATAGGAGAAAATGGAGGGACTAATCCTAACATTACATCATTATAACGAAAAAAAAACTTGCACAAAAAATTGGCAAAGAACCAAATGTAAGAGTCACTATGATCAACTAACAGCAAGTTAACTGCTTTATTTACCACATTAGCAAGGTTGAGAACTTTGATGAAAGGATCAGAAGGCACTCACTTAGTAGAAAGATGAAATTGATCAAAATAGAAGTTTAAAACTAAACTGAATAGGCCAAATGACGAAATAATACCCAATATTTTTAAGGATCTAAAACTTTATCCCCACACTTTAATCTTATTAGAAAAGCACCCAATCTTATAAATTTGTTTCAAATCTATCCCAAACCTTGAAAACCATTTGTGAGTGGCAATATTCACATAGATACCTTACCAATTTGAAATTTTCCCCTTCTTTTTTTGTTGTTGTTGTTGTTGTCACAAATAGCTTTTCTCATTCATTTAGATAAACAAGGACACATGAGCAAAGCAAGTCCTACAGGGCTTGAGGTGGATAAATAATCCAATTTCTCCATAGACTTTTCTTCTTTTGGGCTTTTGCAACTCGGTCCGCAACTTCATTGGAATCCTTAAAGCAATGGGCCAATTGGAGATCTGAAAAGCACATTAGCATATCACTTCCCTCATTGATAAGAGCTCTAACCTCCCACTTCGATTGAGTTGTGCCTCAGTTCACGACAATCAGATTCCAAAATTAGGCTTTCGCCACTTCGTGCAAGAAGAAATTGTAGGATTTCAACCAATGGCAATGACTCCACATGCGCAGCCGAGGCGACACGCATAGATCCGACGAATCCATCAGCGAGGCGGCCGGTGTACTCTCTACAAACACACGCAATTGCTCCTACGGATGTTTCTTCAACAAAAGACCTATCGATGTTCACTTGGAGCGTATCTGAGTTCGAGGGTTTACTCTTCTTCAAGTTTAATGACTGCATTGAATAAACTAAAAGTTTAGAGATGATATTGCGCATTAAGCTAAGATTCAGGAATCACATTGAATAAATTAATAATTCAAAGACCACGATGCACATTTGACTAAAGTTTATGAATTATTTGTGTCATTTTTTTTCCTAAAATGCAAAATGAATCGGAAGCTCGATTCGGCTTTCTTGTTCTTGTTATAAAACCTTGGTGAAGAACGAAACCGATTTGATCCCCCATATACCCACGCCATCATCTTCTTCTTCTTCTTCTACCCTAAACCTCTCTCTCTCTCTCTCGCATGGCAGCTCTCATTAGAAACCTTCGGTCCGGGATTAGTCTATCCAACCCTTCACTCGTTCCCCCACCCTTAGTCACAAGTTGCAGAGGAATCGTTTCGAAGCTTTTCGTTGGAGGTACCCTTTTACGTGCTCGGTCCGTTCGTTAACGACTCGAGCGAAAAATGTTTCCTTTCGCTGGTTTGTGTACGTGTGTCGGTGTATATGCTGTTGGTATCACGCGGGCAACGTGTTTGACGGAATGTCTGTTTGAAGAAGTTTGATGTCTTGACATCCTGTAGTTTATCGTACAGTGCCATCGTGTGTTTGAAGTAATGTTCATTTGATTTTTTCTTGAAAGTCTTGTTTTGGGGAACTGGAGGGTCGAAATTCACAGTAGGTGACGGTTCTTGATTGCTCTTCTTCTTACCACATCGCGTCCATTACTTAGAATGTTGCATGACCTATTGAGCGCTGCTCTGCAAGGGGATTCCATACTTAAAGTTGTTGTGGTTTATCACACTTAAGGTGATACTTTTTCCTAATACCGATCGAAGAACTAATGAAAAACTAGAGCAAGAAGATCTTATATATTTTCGGCAGTTTGTTAGTTTGGTGGCAGAAAGTGACTTCTAAAGGTTCCTAAGCTCGAGCAATGAAGGCCCTTTGGGCCGAGTCTTAGATTTAGAGCTGATTATGCCTTTGACAGTATAATGAAATTGCTGGTGAGAAAATGTAGTGCTTATATTAAGCTAACTTTGTTGCTGCCCAATAAGGAAACGCTGTGACATTTGGCCGGTTCATTACTAATTTGAGATTTGCAAGCGAGGGGTTATTTTTTGGCCCTCTTATGTAAAGTATAGACACGCATTAGTGGCCTTTCATTCAATAGGAGACAAGTTGGTAAAGGCTTGACATATGGGTCTGGGAAGATACAAACTCATACACCCAACGATTGATAGTGAGCGGTGATTATGTACAGCGAATTGTATCCTCTCACAATTTAACGATCCTCATCATCAGATTCAGTGTTCATGTTTGTTTTGATTCAGCAAAAATCGGCGCTGTCAGTAATCAGCCAAAACCAGCTGTTTATCTCGTTTGAAGCGGGCCTGCTTTTTTGAGCTAGTTTCTCACTGTGTCTCAGGATTGTCATTTTACACCACAGACAAAATATTGGCCGAGTCATTTTCTCAGTTTGGTCAAGTTGTTGAAGGTACCTTAAGTCCATCTCTTATGCACAATTTGATCTGGTTTTACTTGTTTGTTTTGTATATTCAGTAAATTAAACCTCTTATTTCTTTCTATCCAGCTAAGGTTGTGATGGATAGAGTCTCGGATAGATCGAAAGGATTTGGATTTGTAACTTTTGCATCCGAAGACGAGGCTTATAGAGCGGTGACAGAGATGAACGGAAAGGTAAATTGTTCGCCCTCTAATTCTTGAGCAACACTATCTAATTAATTGATATTTTATGAAGGCCTTCTAATTCTCACAGACCTTCTCATTCTCACAGACACTGAATGGGCGAATCGTTTTTGTGGACTATGCAAAGCCTCGGTTAGGCGAAAAACTTGGAATGCCAATTGCAAGAGGACCCCCTGAACCGAAAGTTGATGATAATTGAATACTCTTGCGAAGATACAGATATAGTGAAACTCACATTGCAGGAAGTATTAATTCAAGCACAAAGTGAATGGTACACCCATGTGCATCACTCAGACAGCTCCCGACCGTACCAATGAAAAACACAGAAAAGAAGAAGATAGCTTGACTTTTTAGAATGAAGAGAACAAGGAACGGGTATTCTCATGTGGCACTTAATGTAGATCTATCGCTTTGCAGATTTTATCATAGTCTACTGTTGTAAGAATGATCTGTTGTGATCTAAAAAGTATGCTATTGGGCAGTTGATCCATGATGAGAATGACAAATAGCTACGTCGTTCTCTGTCTATGTTTTCCTCAAGCGGCGTAAGCATTGAAACAACACGATGATGTTGGAGGCTCTCAATTACTGCTCATCAGCATGGAGCTTTTCGTAACAGTATCTATCGTCGTATTCTGTTACTTATAACTATGTCCGCGGGTAGCGTGGTTGACGCGTAATGGGTTTGCATCTGCTCGGCATGCGTTTTAGGGAGTGTATGGTAAGAGAAAGGTTGCTCCTGCTAGCATGGGAGGGTCACTCTGCCTTGTACTCCCGTGTCTGCAACTCCTGTGTAGTGTTATGCCGAGGTGGTGGGTCGGGTAAAGAGCTGCGTGCTACACCTTGGCTACTTGGATTTTTGACATGACCCTGCAAGCAATTGGCTCAATTTTGCGTCTTTCTCCGGTGGGGCGGTTCTCCCTCGTGGTATCTCCGTTTTACTGTCAATCATGGTTGGATCATTCACATTCCCAGGATTCATTATTCTTTAGGGAAAATATCAACTACTATTTAACTTTTATACCATGCATCAATTTGCATTCCTACTTTTGAAAAAACTACATTTCGCATTTTGTGTTTTGTTACTGGATTTCAACTCGCATCTCCCACCCCTGATTCTAATCCACTTATTTACCAAACTTTTCCCACCCTCTCAGCCTCTGCCGCCCGACTCAGCCATCCTCGCCGGTTCTTTCCCAATTCGAGCTGTCATCTCCGGTGGTCCGTCCTCGCACAACAGCCTCTAGGCCCCATTGTTCATTGCATCCTAACTCCCCTTCTCCTCTTCATGCTTGGCACCCCCGCTCTGAGGCCATCGCGACAACTGCAGGCCTTAGATTGGAGGTAAGTGACGGTCCGACCTACATGACAGCTCAGAATGAGGTCGGGTCTGACCTGGATCTAGGCGTGGAGCTCGACGTTGCAGCCACGGGGAGCTCCAAACAAAGCTCGCCATGGTCGCCTCACTATGCTCCGTACGAAGCTTGCCAACCATGGCCAAACTTCATGGCTGAGCTCTTTTAAAGCTTGCACATGAGAGGGAGGGGGAGGATCGTGGTGTTTGGCGTGGTATTGGTTGGCAAAGATGAACATGACGACGGATTTTGGGTGTGGGTATCGTTTTTTTATTTGAAATAGGGGCAAATGAGTTTTTAAGCTTTGAATTTTATCGGGAGGTGCAAATTGCACCTTTTGAAAAGTGAGGATGCAAATTGATATAAGCGAGAAAAGTCAAGTTGGTTTCTAAAATTTTCCTTTCTTTTTTTTGGTGGCAATCAAGCAACCAAGTTGGTTTGTCTTGCATAAATCATCAAATGAGCAAACCAATGACCAAGAAACCGCTTTAAATGACTCGTGACATGTTCCTACATTTTCGGCCCGAAAGCCCATAGCTGGGCTACCGCGCGTGCGAGCTTTATTGGCCGGACGATGGTGGTTGATTTCAAGTTCCGGCGACATCGTAGCCGTCCGATCTGGTCCAGGCTCCATGCTGTCCCTTTGCCCATCTTTCTCGTTTGACTCCGTATGAACGTGAAGAATTTCCATGGCCCACGATCCCAATCAAAGATAAACCGGATCCTGGGTTGTGGGGGCCAACATGCTGGGCATAACTAGAGGATTTTGATGTGAGAAATATATTACCCGATGCGTTTCTCGTATCGTAACTTTGTAATCGTGATCGATTGTAATTTCTATAGTCATATTACGTCACTATAGAGAGCCATCCTGTAAAGCCTATCAATAAGTTTATGTACTATTCATCAATATACACAATATTCTAATATGGTATCAAAGAGGGGGGAGACTACATGAATATAATTGGGACCCGTTGTCAAATCATGTGGGATAATACGAGACAATACTTCAATAGTTGATATCGAGAAATGAGCAATGTGAGATAGTTGTGCCATAGAAGTAAAAGCTTCCCAAACTCATAATAATGGAAAAAACATACTCAAGTTTTCAATTCGAGCAATCTAATCTCGAACTCAAATCGAGCTCTAAATTTGCTATTAATCCTAAAAGGATAGCGTTACCGATTTCTCGACTAAAAGGAAAATCTTTAGAAAGCTTTTGTTGGTTAAAAAGGAATAGTTTTAATTGCAAAATCAGTAGGAATATTCAACGTTGTTCCTTTTACGTTATTATTTGGCTAAGATTAAATTATAATCTTATTCGCTGTATGCAATGGTCCTGGTCCGTCTTGCTTAGACATTCGTGATTTTTGTCAATCAATTAAACAAATAAGGTTTAGTTCAAAGTTGTACTATTCGTAGCATAGTCTATTGCTAATATTAGTGTGAACTTGACGTAGTTGGTCTTGATATGATGCCAACACTAACGAGGATTTCGAACCAAAATCACCATAGACTCAATGTAAGAGTATACAGGCAACGTGGGCTTCGTACAACATGAGAACCTCTTTTGGTTACGACTTTCACGTATTAGGATTCTTGGAGGGCCGAAAATTAGGAAAAATTACCAAACAAGTTATAAACCTATTACATTGGTACCAATTTAGTCCTAAACTTTTTAATCGGATCAATTTAGTCATAAATATTATTGAAAATATGTCTCGAGTTTGAACCCGAAGCAAAAATCTAAATATTCCGAATTGGATATTTTACGGATTTCTGAAATCGGGTAAAAGGAAATATACGGACACATCAATTTTGTTATTCTCACGTTGGAGTCCGAATCGTGAGATAGAAAGACAGAAAAGGACAGTCCAATTGTGTCAGAGAAAGGAAGGAAACACTACTTGAAGTCGGCCAAAGAAAAGTCAAAAGAGGAAAGTTCAAACTTTGACTAGTTGACCGAATAACATGATTTCCTAATCCATGTTGACGTGGGCTTCTGAAGGTGCTCTTCTTTTTTGGCTATAAATATATTCAGTGGGCACTTTGGGCGTGTTGTTGTTGATAAATACGTGAAGTGAAGACTTCTTGAAGCGCCGCTCCGCAAGCGAGTGCTTGGTCGTGGGTTCGTGATTTTATTCGTGGAATTATACCAAGAATTTAAGTATTTGTAGCGATTAAATCTTGTGTTAAGATTTATGTACAATTCTTTTGCGAGATTGAGAGATTATTTAGTGAGAAATTATGGGACTAAATACTGCGTGCATTATTGGGTGTAATTGGGGCTTAGGAAACACTTAGAGTGTTTGAGTGATTCGAGTGTGGTTGTAATCTCCGTTGTATCGCTTGATCTATAGTGGAATTCCGTGCTGCTCTCCCCGTGGACGTAGGTCACTACGACCGAACCACGTAAATCTGGTGTCCGATTTATTTTCTTATTCTGTCAAATTTATTGTTCGATCGCTTGGCTTCCGCAACAAATATTTTTGCATTTGTACCAATTGAGTTCATCTGTCCAATTTTGGCTAGAAATCGCTGACGTGGACACCGATCGTCCTATGTGACACGACGTAGGATGGCTGGTGCTGTTGTGTACATTTTTAAATTTAAATTTTCTATAACTTTTTTTGGTTTATTCTTTTTTCTTTCTTTTCTATTCTTCTTTTTTTGCCATGGGCTAGCAAGGGCTTCTGGTTGACCCTTGTTGGCCATGGGCAAGGGCATCCCGGCCCTCGTCGGATCGGGGCGAGGGCCTTAAAGGCCTCGCTTGATTTGGGTGTCGCGGCCCTCACCAGCGAGGGCTGCGACGCCCTCGCCTTAGGTCGGTGAGGGCCGTGACGCCCTTGCTTGGCCCAAATCTAGCGTGAATAGATGGTGATGTAGTTGACCTTCAAGGGCTTTGTGGTGGCTCTTGCCCAGCATCGCCAGCGAGGGCATTTCAACTCTTACCCAAAGCCAACAAGGGTTGGGCGACGGCCCTTGCCGGCCCTCAACGAAACAAAAAAAAAGAACAGAAAAGAAAAGAAAAAAGAAAAAAATCAAAAAATTTATAATAAATTCAAATTATTATTCAAATATTATTTAAAAATGTATTCGTCAGTGTTGGCCGTCCTACGCCATGTCGTATAGGACAGCTGGCGTTCACGTCAGCAATTTCTGACAAAAATTGGCTGGATGGACTTAATTGGTACAAATGCAAAAATGTTTATCACTAAATTGGTCAAATTAAATGATTTAGCACTAGATTGGTGCCAATACAATATGTTTATGACTTTTTTGGTACTTTCTCTCTAAATTGACCAAATTGAAAGGTTTAGGACTGAAATTGACACATATGCAATAGGTTTAAGATTTTTTTGATAATTATCCCTAAGCTTATCCGAAGGCACTTGGATGGAACATGACGGTGTTGTTGGCTCTATTTCTTGCGCCAATGGAGAGATATTAAGGATGCTTTTAGTCCAGTCCCATGTGAAATATCTCAAGAAAAGGGTAGAAAGCATACTCTTCATGGGGTTTGTTCTTATGGCTCAAGTCCACATCGACATTGGAAGTCAAAATCATCAACCACGATAGAGTAATTATGGAGCCGTCAAGGTTGCTGGAAAAATGTAGTTGTCCTTGATAGTAACTTAGTAAAGGACAGACAAAATTTCAAGATACTCTCGCAGAAATAAACATTAAAATCATATTCTTTTAAATGAATTCATATCATGATTAATTTTCGAAATTGAAGTTCATTCGAATCGTAACTTTAATGACATTTAATTAGGTATTTTTAGTCACGTGAAATCTTTCTCTCTATGTCTCCCAAAATTTCCTTTGAAAGAATAATAGATAGATTTATTCAATTAATGGGAAGATGAAATGATTTGTTTGATAAAATGATGGGCTTATTATACTTTAACGAGTTAGATTCTCCACTCCATACCATTTCATTCGCCTAATATCAGCACCTAGAGAGGGGGAAAAGCGTAAAAAAAGTCCCAAACCCATTGCATTTGTGTCAATTTAGTCCTAAATCTATTGCATTTGTGCCAATTCAGTCCTAAACCTTTTAATATAGTGTCATTTAAGTACTTCCGGCTAATTTTGGCTGGATTTTGCTGACGTGGACATCAGCGGTGCCACGTAGGCCCGCCGGTGATGACGTAGATAATTTTTAAGAATATTTTAATATTTTTTCGATTTTTTAAATTAATTTTCTCATTAATTCTCCTTTTTTTTATCTTTTCTTTTTTGACTTTCTTCCTCCTCGATGGCCGCCCCTCGGCCATGGCGGGATGGGCTGCCCTCGCCCAGGCAAGGGTTGGCCTTGCCCGGCCAAGCAACGCCCGGCTCGGCTTAGACGAGGGCTCCCCTCGCCAGATTTGGCGAGGCCACCTTGGCCTGGACGAGGGCCGGCCCCGCTAGATTTGGCGAGGGGAGCCTCCGTTGGGGCTAGGCCTCGCTCAGGCGAGGGTCGACTTGTGGCGGGCGACGACGGTCTCGCCCAGGCGAGGCCAGCGAACCCCGCCATGGCTGAGGTGGCCAGCCACAGGTGGTCGGTCACCGGAAAAAGGTTGAAGAAAGAAGAAAGAAAAAAGAAAAGAAAAGAAAGAAAACAGAAAAAATTAGAAAAATAATTAAAAAATCGAAGAATATTAAAATTTTATTAAAAATTATCCACGTCAGTGCCGGTGGCGTCACGTAGGTCGGCCGGTGTCCACGTCACCAAAATCCGGTCAAAATTAATCGGAATGACTGAATTGGTACAAAGACAAAAGGTTTTGGACTAAATTAGCACCAAAAAAAGGTTTAGGATTAAATTGCCACAAATGCAAAAGGTTTAGGATTTTTTCAACACTTTTCCCCCTAGAGAGGCATATTAGGAGTTGCTAAACGATAGCCGAATTTAGTGAATAGAGTATGTCTCGGTTCTCAATATGGAGCTACTTGCGTTTATTCCGATATTCCAACTACTTTCAATAGATTTGCTCAACGAATAAGGGGAGAGCAACCTATGACCCTCTTCAGGAAGCATTTTAATTGATTTGCACATACGTTGTGCATGCTGTTATATACTAAATCTTCATAAGGAAAAAAAAGATAGACAAATATGCGGTGTGTATTTTGAGATGACTCGATGGAGCCATTGCAAATTACTAATTCTTTATAAGATTGTTTTGACTAAAAAATTATTGAATAGAACCTTGATGGAGGATAAATATGTCGCATAAGTATGCATTCGGGGTTTTTCTATATCACAAGAAAAAGTTCAGGGTAAATATGTCATAATGGCCATATTTTGGGATTTTCTGTGGCTTTTTCCCAATTATTAGTGACCAAAATCCAGATAATCACAAATATAAAATGATATTTAGTTGATTTAATTCTTCTAATTACATTTTAAGGTGATTTATCTTTTATTCTGTTTACATCAATCTTTAATCTCATTTTAAAGAATCATACTTTCATTACTATTTTTCTTCTTATACGAGTTTAAAAATCTAATATTAAATATAGCTTTCTAGTATAAATATTATAAAATGTATGAACTTATATGAGTTAAACTCTATACTCATTTAGTCGTTGTGCACATGATCAGAAAACGTCGTATACCTAATATTTACATTTCTCATTTATCAATCTCAGATATGACTATTCCTTTTCTCTAAAATTAGGAGAAATGAAATTGAACACGTTTGAAACTAGCGTTTGGCCTTTTATGGACTTGGCTAGCATTTGATATTTACGGCTGTATCTCAACAATTTGAAATTAATTTTTCACATTTTGAAGCAAATCCACCGGTTGCCCATCCTAAGCAAAAGAGAAATTGTGGTATTGCTGGCACCGATACTATTTGTCTGTAACAGAGCTTTTATGCTAACCAATGTCAAAAAAAAAAAAAAAAAAAATCAACTAGCGAGAGAAAAAAGTGTTAACGAAAAGACTAACATAGACATTTTCTAAAAAAGTTGAGGGGGACGTTTTTTAACAAAAAAGAAGAAGAAGAAGAAGGAAAAGATAGATGAATGATTTTGATTTCGGACAAATTAATAGAAAGACAATGGTGATGTTATTACTTAGATAAAACTGAAAAAAAAAAAAAAATCTTCATCCCACGACACTTTCTCGAATCTTGTTTCTCGCCTCCCACAAGTTGAAACTTTGTGGTCCATGTTGCACTTTCTCAAATTCAACATAGCGATGCGGTCATGGTGGCTGTACTCTAATTTTTATTTGCGAAATTCCAAAGATAGTAGGAATATTCAATGTAGCTCTTTTTACGTTGTTATTTGGCTGAGATGATATTATAATCTTATCGCTGTATGCAATGGTCCGACTTGCTTAGACATTGATTTTTTTCAAGCAACAAAACAAATAAGTTTTAGTTCAAAGTTGTATTATTCGTAGCATAGTCCATTGTTACTGTTAGTGTGAGGTTGACATATTAGGTCTTGATGCCACCGCTAACGAGGATTTCTAACCAAAATAACCAAAGGCTCAATGTAAGAGGATACGAGCAAAGTTGGCTTCGTGCAACATGAGATCCTCTTTTGGTCACGATTGGGGCAGGAAAATTGTTTTTAGGGTTAATACTACGAAAAACCTCAAATTGGTACGCATGTGACAAATTTATTCTAAACTAATTTTTTGACTACCAAAAACTCCAAATTGGTACACCTATGATAAATTTACTATAAACTAATTTTTTGACTGTAAAAAAATCATAAATTGGTACTTTTGTGATAAATTTACCATTTGTTAGTTTCCGTTAAATTGGATTTATATAACGAAAAACCCTAAACTGGTATACCTGTGACAAACGAAGGGTAAAACTCCAAATTGGTATATTCGTCAACTGTCACGTGCCATCCAACCCGGCAATTTAACAGTAAAATTTAAAGAAAACTAACGGAGGGTAAATTTATCACAAATTTACCAGTTTAGGATTTTTGGTGGTCAAAAATTAATTTAGGGTAAATTTATCACATGTATACCGGTTTGGGGTTTTTCGTAATATTAACCCTTGTTTTTACTAGAGCTGTCAATTCATGATGATTCATGTTAGCTTGATACATTAGTATTTGTGGGTCATGCTGTCGAAT
This sequence comes from Syzygium oleosum, assembly GCF_021117445.2. Classification (NCBI taxonomy): domain Eukaryota; kingdom Viridiplantae; phylum Streptophyta; class Magnoliopsida; order Myrtales; family Myrtaceae; genus Syzygium; species Syzygium oleosum. The sequence continues at coordinate 838,964 of NW_026607494.1, forward strand.
TATTAGACTTACAATGGATTGTGTAATGAATTGTGTCTAATACTATCGTTGTAACCATCCAACTCAGTCCGTTTGAGCCAAATCCTCAAAATGGGTACCGAAGGTGGTGACGAATTGGAGGCTATCTCACTGATTAAGAATCCAAGCCACAAGTCTCTCCCATCTAATATGAAATTGGGGTGTTACAAACTCACTCACCCAAAGCATTGACGTCACCATTATCGTCGGTCCATATTGATGGTAGATATTTTCCTATTCGATGCATGATTCGGCCAATTCCCACCTCCATCACTGTCTTAGAAGTTTGTTAGGAGCAACATTTTGTCTAAACCTTCTCGTCTCATCTATCATTTCCGCCCTCATCGGATTGTTTCAGAGTCTTGTCTATCCTCGAACCACGCATGTGCTCGAGAGGGTCTTATTTTGATACAATTTATAAGGACCCGGCCAAGGCCTTCCGAGACTATCATTTTGTTTACTTCCTTAAAAGACTCAATTCACACGTTTCAGGTCGGCTCATTAAACCCGGCCTTAACTTTCACGTGTTAGGATCCTTGGAGTGCCGAAAAATCATTTATGAGGAAGTACTTTTACGGATCTAATCCATACAAATCGAAATAATCATTGATCGTCGTGAGGCTCAAACAATAAGTGGTCGAGGTTTGCTGTCCACCGAGCAAGGATCTTTCCATATGAGTTTTGTCCGGAGGAATTAAGGAGCCGTCAAGGTTGCTGGAAAATGCAGTTGCCATCAATAGTAACGACAGACAAAATTCCAAAATACGATCATGGCCACCAGAGAAGCTGCCCTACCGCTCGTGATAGGGCGCAAAAGGGCAAACAGAGGTTAGGTGGGCGATTCCTCAATAGTTTCTTGAGATCATCTTCTTTTAAATGGATTTATGTCATGATTAGTTTTCGAAATTAAGTTCATTCGAATAGTAACTTTAAGGACATCTGAAGTATTTCAGTCACATGATATCTTTCTCCCTTTGTCTCCCAAAATTTCCTTAGAAAGGATTATAGATAAATTTATTAAATTAATGGCAAGATGAAGTGATTTGTTCGATAAAATAATGGGCTTATTATACTTTAATGAGTTAGATTCTCCATTCCATTCACCTAATATCAGCACCTAGAGAGGCATATTATGAGTCATTAAATGATAGCCGAATTTGGTAGATGGAGTCTGTCTCGGTTCTCAATATGGAACCACTTGCTTTTATTTCAACATTCCAACTACATTCAATACATATGCTCCGCGAATCGGGGGAGAGCGATCTATGACCCTCTCTGGAAAGCAACTTAGCTTTTTATTTTTTGCACATACATCGTGCATGCCGATATGCTAATTCTTTATAAGGTAAAAAAAAGAAAGATAAATGGATGAAGATGCTGCGTGTAATTTGAGACGACTCAATGGAGCCATTACAAATTGCTAAATTAATCTCGTTTCTTTAAATAGAGAAATCGGACAATGGATGCTGCTAATTAAAAACCAGCTATCACTGTTACAATCAAAAGAGATTTCACGATCGATATTACTCATGTTTTGTCTGGCGAATCACCTTTGGTGACGCCCTCACATATTCAAAGGTCCACCCGAAATTCAATACATCATTTCTAAAATCAAATTCAACAGAATTTACTGTCTCCCTAGCATTTTACTCCAATCTAATTGCAGGAGTAGGTATACAAAAGAGGGTAAAATTTTTTTTTGTTTTTCTTGAATAAATTGAAGATTTCATTTTCTATAACAAGCATATATTTTTTTAAGCTCCTTTTTATGGCAATGCAATCTTCTCATTGCCCCCCCTCCTCCTCTTCCTCCTCTTCCTCCTCGCACTTCATCTGCACAGAATGAACAACCAGAAGGCCACGAGCGCCGCCGATCCGAAGCCCACGCACAGGGCGTCCAACGTCCCCTCCGCCCTCGCCCGCCTCTCCCTCCTCTCCCTCCGCCGCTCCAAGAAATCGTCGTACCTCCTCCGCCCCTCCTCCTCCTCCCTCGTCTTCTTCCCCCTCTTGCCCTCCATGGCCCTCCGCAAGATAGCCAGGCTGTCCCCCCCGTTCAGGTACGTCCCCTCCATGTCCTCCACCTGCGCGCTCACCTCCCTCACCTGCATGGCCCCCCCGCCCGACCCCCCGCACGTGACGGCGATCGTGCAGGCCACCCGCTCCGCCGCCGTGCCCCGCTCTCCGTAGGGCAGCACCGTCGCGAACCGGGCGTGCACCTCCCCGCTGAGCCAGTGGCGTTGGATGGATACCGGGGCGGCGCTCGAGAGGTTCATCGCCCGCCGCCCCTCCGGGTCGATCAGGACCCAGCTCAGCCTCAGGCTGTCCCCAAGGTCGCCGCACGCGTCGTCGGGGCTCGGGAAGGGGACTGGCGTCGGCACTGCATCCTTTGGCTCCAGCATGTCGATGCGGAACGGGGAGCACCGGAACCACCCGGTCTCGGTCTCGGTCTCGGCGGTCTTGCTAAAGATGAGCTGCCCCCGGTAGCGGATGTCGACGGCCGAGATCAGCTCCGATGGGCGGCGGTGGAGTTCGGTAGGCGGAGGGGGATGTGCCGTCGAAGGAGAGCCGGCGTTGTCGGCGAGAAGGGGGTACGCGTCGGTGAAGAAGGACCAGTGGCCGCCAGGAAAGGTGGAAATGATGCGACAGACGTGCGGCGCATTGATCGACGGCCAAGTGGAGTGGGAGATGTCGGCCCAGAGGCGCTCGTCAGACGAGAGCGCGCTCAGGCAAGTGGAGACGCAGGAGGCGGAGGCAAGGGCGGGGCCGTCGAGCCGAGTGAGGATGTGGGATTGGAGGATGTCGTGGTGGATGTCGGAGAAGGAGGAGGCGGCGGTCTCTTTTCCGCTGGTGGTCTTGGCGGCCGTTGGCCGCGGAGTTGGGCCGGAGCACGGGGAGGAAGAGCTGAGAATGGGACGCATGGCGGAGTTGGTTTCGGGGTCACTTCGGGAGAGTCACGGGACTCACAGAAGTCAGGACTTGGAGGAGGGTTTTATACACTAGCGAACGCGAGAGTGTGAAGAGCGTACTTTTCGATTTCGCAAAAATGCACCTATACTATAGTATCTTTTCTCGTTTACCCCTCGTTGTTAGAGAATGACATAAACGATCACTGAACTTTTAATTTGCTCAATGTAATCTCTGAATTTTATCCCCTTAAACTTTTAATACATGTTCAATTTAGTCCTTGAAATGTATGGAAATGTTCAATTATCCTTTCATTAATTCAAGTTCAGGATCAGCATTAAATTTTTTCGTATAGTTTATGGACTATATTGAACATGTAATAAAAGTTTAGGTACCATATCAAATAATTTAAAAGTTCAGGGACCGCTTTACATATTGGATTAAAGTTCAGGAACTACATTGAATAAATTAATAATTCAGGGATTACATTGCATATTGAACTAAAATTCAGGAATCATTTGTGTAATTTTTTCTTATTTTTTAAATGTTTGAGTAGGCATACGTTGACCGACTGCTTGCTTGGTTGGACCTGGGGACCGAGAGCTCTAGTTTCTTTGACTATAGTTTTGGGGAAGGATTTGACCGTGACTTCTCGCGCCGACACTTGCATCGGACCGTCCATTTCTTTCGTCAAAGAATGTAAATCTTGCAATCGCAACCATTAAAATCGCCAATTGTTTCCATGGACCGCCCCTGCAATTTGGGAATCATTTACATTTCGCATCTTCTCTAAATTACAAGAGTATCCGAGCACGGCAATCAAATCATGTCAAATTATGCCATGTCACGGTCATGTGTAGGCGTGAGCGGTTCCAGGTTCCGGGTAGGTTCCGCCTGGAACCTGGAACCTACCCTCGGGTACAGGTTCCTCAAAATGAGGAACCTGGAACCTACCCGTCGGAACGTGGAACCTGGAACCTACCCTGTCACAGGTTCCAGGGTCGGTTCCAGGTTCCAACAGGTTCTTTTTTTTTAATTTTATTTTTAGTTAATCAAAATGAAAATGAACATTCATTAAAAAGAATACAAAAGACAAATTATAGAAAAGTCACATTTTTTCTTAAAAGAAAGGGGATAGCACGATAAATAGTAATTGTTGGGATGCAATACATATGACTTTAAATTCCAAGGTAAGATGTCACATTTTTCGCAATACATATCACCTTTCTCCCCATACATGCTGCAAAAGCACAAAAGTAGAAGACCAAAAGCTTCTTCGGTATCCACTCCGGCATTAAATTTCTTCCTCCTTTAAACAACCGCGAGGTCAAAGGCACGCACAAATAATTGGCAGAATGATACAGGCCTTCATTGTGCAAAACACATCCCGAATCTATCTTGACCCATATTATTTCCTACAAGTTCACCAGATTTTCATCACACGATTGCTTCTATCAGACTTGAAGTCTGATATTAACATGGCCCATTAAGATAGAAAATAGACTATCAAACTGAAAGGGCAAAGAAGTTAAACATGCTGCTTTTCTATTTTCGATGCAGATCACTATTTATTTTTCGACGGTTCGGAGGAACATCCAAAAACACCATAATTATGGTGAATAACAGCCTGACACAACTTTTAAGAATGTAAATTTCAAAACAGAAGTCTGCGTTATTTGGCTTTTAAACTTTGTTTCGAAGATGGGGAAGGGGAGAAAATGAGAGGCAAGGTAAAAAGTCGGGACCAAATTTTACAATTTTTGTGAGAGAAATTTCAAATTCTCCTTGACATTGTGTAACCCCCACCTTTGTCGCCCCAAGAAAAAAAATCTTCCAAACAAAGCATAAGTATCCTTGCATTTTAAATGGTTTCTTCAGTTATCAGGAATCCATACATTAGATGGATGGAGTTCCAAGATTCAATTCTAGGTCCTATGACCCCAGACCGGTAATACCAGCAACACTAGAACAGCAGAATCTAATCAAAGGGTTTACTTTCATTCGTTACACATTTCAACTCTAATCTCAGAAGGTAACATAATAACATTGTATGACATAAAAAAGAAGCAGACACTTTCAAGCAATTTATGGGTGCAAAAAGTACCTCCTTTCCATGTCTCTATCCTGGCAAACAAAACATCTTATCTTATAACTCGATATTGTTAACCTGATTGAGAGAAGGGAAATAGTATCACCCACCAACTGATGTTTCCGCTGATCTATATTTTCAGAAAGCTTCAACACATGAAGTTTCAAAGACTGTATAACAAGAATAGTAAATAAGTAAGATTTTCATATATAACATGATTTCAAAAGAAATTAAAAAAAAGGAAGAACAAGCCAAGGAGATAAAGAGGCTCTGAATAATATTTTGCAACTTCAGGCATTTACATGATTGCAAAGAGACGACCTTAGCTGCTCCTTCAAAGACAACCAAAGTATTAAGACAATTCATATCAATTTATTGGTAAAATAAAATAAGTATTAGAAAGCCTACCACATATATTCATTCCGCTTCAACTGGTAAACTCTATTTACTGACGATAATCTCCTCATTCAAACAATCCATATCTAAAAAAAAGAAAGATTAAATAAAATATTCACTTATTAGATATATAAAAGTAATTACAATATATAAAGATATAAACATCACTTACCCATCTCAAATTTTTCCGCATTTTCGATACACTCTTCAATATCAATCGGCACACGAACGGCTCTCAACCAATCTTGAGTGCAAATCAAAGCTTCCACTACTTTGGGAGTCAAAGAACTTCGAAAGCTGTCAAGCACACGACCCGATGTACTAAAAGTCGACTCCGAAGCAACAGTAGTTACGGGAATAGACAAAACATCCCGAGCCATCAAAGATAGGATTTTATATTTTGAGCCACTAGTCTTCCACCACATCAAAAGGTCAAGATCAAGAATATTTTCATTTTTTTCTTCAAGATATTGATCAAGCTCAAATTTGTTGTCATTGCACATATGTTGGTTCGAGTGCATAAAGGTTTTTCGCCAAGCTTGGGCGTCATACTTCTTGATCTTGCTACCTTCACTACCACCGGCATCGGCATTGGAACCACTACTACTAGCACTCAAACTTTGGGCACCAAAATTTCTATCACTTGAAGCAAGAGAAGATTGTTCATAAAATTCATATAAATGCTCCAATGCATCCTTCACCTTGTAATGCATCTCATTGACTTTCAATTCATCATCATAAATTTGTCCATACAAGAAATTCACATAACTCAACTTGGCTCTAGGATCCAACACAGCCGCAATCAACACCAACATATTCACTTTATCCAAACTCCCATAGTATTTGTCAAATTTCTCTTTCATTTTCATACCCATAGCTTGAAGCTTAGGATCCGAAGCATCCGCCGCATCTTTCAAATTTTTATACAAAAGAGCTATCCCTTCAAAATAATCATTTGAAGTAACATATGAACTCCTCGACATCCGATTGGTGGCATCATAGAATATTTTTAGAAATTCCGAAAGAATAATGGCATTTTCCCAATCATCATCTTTAGGAAGATCATGGTTAAGCTCACTAGCAAAAGCTGAATCGTCTTCTTCCATCCTTTCAAAAGCTTTTCTAAATTTTATGGCGGTATCTAACATGAGGAAAGTGGAGTTCCATCTAGTGGCAACATCAAGAATAACCGAACCCTTGTAAGTAATCTTTTCACCCTCAATGCAAGATTTAAATGTATTGGCTCTCATGGGAGAACTCCTCACATACCTAACCACGTTTCGTATACGTGCAATAGATTCCCGTACCGTAGTCAAGCCATCTCTAACAATCAAGTTTAATATATGAGCGGTGCACCTCATATGTAAAACACTACCATCTAAGATCAACAACTTTTCTCTTGAAAGTTTTTCCTTCAAATAACCAATTGCAACGTCATTCGAACTAGTATTATCCACGGTGATTGTGGATACCTTCTTTTCTATTCCCCACTCGTTGATGCATTTCTCCACCATTCTCCCAATCTCTCTACCCTTGTGACTAGGCATCACCACAAAATTGATGATTATTTTATGCAACTTTCAATTTTCATCAATAAAATGTGCAGTGAGACACAAATAATTCAGGTTTTGAATGGAAGTCCATGTATCGGTTGTGAGTGCGATCCTAGAATTTATATTACCAAAGTAAGTCTTCAAACAAGTTCTTTCACAAAAATATAGCTTCATACAATCTTTAGCCACTGTAAAACGTGACAAATGTTTAAAGAGAGGTTGTAACTCCGTGACAAACTCGCGAAATCCAACACGCTCAACCAAGGAAAACGGTTGTTCATCAACTATGATGAACCGAGCAAGCATTTGCCTACAACGTTCTTGATTAAATGACCATGTCGATAAGACACTACCAGTACTAGAACCTCCCCCTGCCTTGTCAGCCAAGTCTACGTTACGCGGTGCAAAGAATTTCTGCGTCTTATCAACATTGCAAGGAAACTTCTTACATGTTTTCAAGTGCTTCCTCATTGCGGAAGTAGCATGAGCAACATTGTACTTTAACTCAGACCCACAATGAATGCACTTCACCTTATATGTTTTTCCATCCCCATCTTTGATTCTTGCAAAATGATTCCAGCAATCTGATGTATATTTCTTATTAAAAGGAGGATGACGAGAATCAAGTACCTTGTTTGTCGCACTCGTGGTAGGGGATGGCTCTTCTTCATTTTCATCGCCCGACAATTCAAATTCTGTGTTCGGAGTCATCTCCTCACATCCATTAACCTTCATTGACATGTTATCTTGAATTCTTGATAGTTGATATGTCAATCAAACAATGCTGGCCAAGCAAACAACACGAGAACAGATTAGCACCGTCTTCAGCTAGTTTAGCATAGGGAGTGAGAGCTGGTAATCTTATTTAAGAGTTAAGACTTGGATCTTGGTGAAGGTAGACCACTGTAAGAATAAATGCTCATTCCCAGGGTACTCTACCCACTGTACCTGCTAGATACATGGATGTGGCTCTTCATCCAATTTTATTTTCAGTAGAAAAGAGGCATTAAACGAGTTGTATTGTATGTATTACATGGACCCAGGCAAATATTGTTGTCCAGGTGCATCTGTTGTGCTTATATTTGAAAAAAATGTAACAAATTATGATGAGATAAATAGAGATCTTAGTTCGGCATGCCAGCATCATCCTTGCCAATTTTGCAATCGAGTTTTACGCTTTGGAAGCGAGACATGGGAATGGAATCGAAGTTGGAGTTCCTTCTTACCCGCAACCCGATAAGGAATCGATTTGGAAGAGCTTAACTTGCCTTCAGCACCAACGGGACATGCGGCACCGTTTGGCGGAACCAATACCCAGGTAAATCTCATATAGCTTGTTTTGAATATTCATTACCGGTGGTCCATTAATTAACTGTCCTACATCTACAATAAAATGTACATGTGCTCATACTAAATACCCAGGTAGATCTCATATAGCTTGTTTGAACAGATTCATCAGCTAGCTATAATTAATTCTCCCGAATGAAACAGCACGACATTGCTTTCTATTCAAACAAAACTCAAGCTTTGTACGGCAATTGACATCACAAGAATATTTCCAATGGTTCGGTGATCAAACATACAATCAACGAAATCACGGATCTGTGACAATGCACATTAGAGCATAATTTAAACCTGCAGTTCAATTTAAACACAACGTATGGAAAAAAGAAGACGAAGTCAGCAGACAAAGACTTTATAAACATATCCATTCATCTTAAGAAATTCAGTGGAAAATACATACTTTGTTTAACTCGAACCAAAGTCTAACAAACTACACTTTAGTGGATGAGCCCAATAAAATTGTCACAGGCCCCAAGGACCAAAATACCATCGAGAAGCTCATGTAAAGATCCATAGTGATAACTGACCACATCCTTAAAAGACACTTTCACAAAAGAGAGAGGCCCTAACAGTCGCCCTGCATTTCTAGGAGAATGCTTTAAGGTGTGACTGATATTGTCTAATAACAAGAGTAAAGTTATCTTCACATGCTACAAAGAACAGCAACTTAAGTCCCCAATCATGATAAAACAATTATAAATCTACATCTCCTCTTCTCCCTCAAATGTTCTTTATTTCATTTCCCTGAATTTGAACAAAAAATAGCTACAGAATGAAAAGATTTTTCCCCTTTGCCATTGGCTCTGATAGCAACCAAATTAGAGCTTCTACAGATAATACCCAAATGTTTCCCCCCCCCCCGTCCCTCTCCTCACATTCCATCGGGGACAGATCCACCGCATTTTCCCTCTCCTCACATTCACTAAGCGATGAATCCAGATGAATGTGCACGCAAGAGCACGATTTCACGCAACTCAGGCACGATCGTCGTGACTGAATTCAATCGATCGATGCAAAAGATGAACAAAGCATCGGTGGGAATTCAAAGAGAGAAGGCGTGAATGGCAGGGGTTGTTTGAAGACGTTACGTACCAGAGCGACGGAGCTTCAGAGGAGGAAGACGGCGGCGAGCTCGAATAATCGCAGCGAATCCGCGTGGGGAGATCACGAGACCTGCGGCGAAGAAGGCGGAGCAAGGCGGAAGCGGGAGAGAACTGCGGAAGTGGGAGCGAGGAGCAAGGCGAAAGCAAGAAGCGGGAGCAAGGCAGAAGCGGGAGCGAGGCGGAAGTGGAAGCAGGAGCGACTGAGCGAGGAGCAAGGCAGAAGCGAAAGGGAGAGCGACGCGGAAGTGGAAGCACGGCTGCAGGAGGGACAAAGTGAATTAGGGTTTCTAAATACCAAATGTGTAGTTTATGTTTTAATTTTTAGGGATCCGGTTCCTGGTCGCGGTTCTTGGTTCCGGTTTCGGTTCCAGGTTCCGGTTCCTAAAAATGGGGAACCGAGAACTGGACCTTCTGTCCATGGAACCTGGAACCGAACCGGACCCACCGGGTCCGGTTCTCCGGTTCCCGGTTCTACCCTGGAACCGCGCTCACCCCTAATCATGTGGTCCTGTCATATTTATATCTATGTCATGTCATCAGTTTACATCATTAAAAGGGAAAGGTCACAGAGATTCTGTGAATTATTCGTGCATGGCCAGAGAAATTAAGAAATTTTACCAAAATAGTTGTGAAATGTAGTGTTGACAATATTAATGAAATCGCGCTCAGCACCCCGGGCCTACGAGGTAGGGGTGTCAAAACCAAACACAATACCCGAATCGAAACACGAACCGATCCGACCCGAACACGAAATTTTCTTATTGGGTCGGGTTGGGTCTCAACTTGTTTGGGTAACAATAAAAAGAATTGGGTATTGTTTGGATCTATTGGGCTTGGGTACCCAAGCCCAACCCAAATAATAACCAAAATCCTTAAGATCCTTCCTCCTCTCAGGACCCTGCCGTCGACTTCTTCGCCGGGTTCTGCCGCGCCGCCGCCGCCGGCAACATCACCCTCAGCGGTGTCGCCGAGATCGACGGCCGCGGCGTCCTCAAGCTCACCAACGAGACGACCTGTTTCTACCCTAGCCAGGCGGCTGAGGATTTCATCCTTCTGCCGGAGACCACGCCGCCCGACCAGATCTCGCGGCCATCGCGCCGCCGCCTCCGGAAATACCGCATCATCCCCGAGTTCTGCGCGGCGAAATCATCAACCGGTGACAACAACGCCGCCGCCGCCGCCGTCTCTGTCCCTGGGAACCACCACCGCAAGAGGTCCATGAAAATTTTCCCCGAAAATGTTACAGTCGCTCAAAGAAAACTCAAACCAAATATCATTTCTCCCCGTCCTTCGTTTCCCAAAAATGCAAAGCGGGCTCCTACCCAGAATAGAGAAGCAAAAAAGAAGGGTAATGGGCAAGGGCCCCGCAAGCTCTCGTCCTCACGGGGTGCTCGTTACGAAGGTCCCTGCAGAGCGCAGCGGCGGTCGAACGATCGAGTTGATGCCCATCACTCTCTCGCTTTTCCTCCTTGACGCCGCCGTCGAATTTCGACGAACCTCCCGTGAGAAGACCCGACCCACTCGACGGACTGCGGAGAGTTTCACCCGAATCGGAAACAGCAAGAGGGCGAGAGAGATCGAAAGAGGAGGAGACATCGCTCATCCATTCATAGAATCGGGAAACATGGGGTGGGAGCGGGAGGGGGGAGGGTTGGGAGGGAGGTACGCGGAGGGGTGGTCGCCGAGCTTCCAGACGACGGCGTAGTCCCAAGCCAGGGAGTCGACGACGGGCCTCAGCCATTCCACGGATCTCTGAAGAGCTCTCATGGCGGAAGTACTGCCGACGCCTGCGGCGGCGGCGGTTCCCAGGACAATGAGGCCGAAGCCGACGCCTGCGGCGGCGACGGGCTCGTTGACGACGCGGAGTCCTCCTGCTGCGGCAACAACGATGCCGGGACGGCGGGCGCAGAAGGCGGTGATGCCGCGGCGGCGGTTGAATCGTTGAGGTCAGGGCGGTGATGCACGGGGTGTTGCTGGGAAGATGATGAATTCGGGATCCACAACAATGGCGTCTCTATTCTCTATCTCTATCTCTGAATTCATTGTTTGAAACACAAAACCCGCCCCGACCCGACCCGACATGACCCGACCCGATAGTGTAGCTTTATCTTGTTCGGGTCTTGTCTCGGGTCGGGTCGAACACATATGTCCAATATTTGGGTAGGGTCGGGTATCATGAAAACTCGACCCGACCTGACCCATTGACACCCCTACTACGAGGACGACGGCATCCGCAAGCCCTACTTAGATCCAATGCCTATGCCCCATCAGCACACATCCTTGCAAATCATGTAGTCGTGTCACTCTATTCGACATGTTACATCAATTACGTTGTCTTTCATTACCAAATTCGTCAAATAGTCGTTATCAGCAATATTTCATTTTAAAATTGAGAATCATTATGCATCGGAAGCAACAAATTAGATGTTTTCTAGTGAATAAACTTTAGGTATTATCTGACCAAAAAAAAAAACTTTAGGAATTAACCAGTAAAAAAGCCGGTCATTAGATGATTTTAGTATTTCTTGCATATTAGACAATAGTTTCATATTGAACTAAGGTGACTATATGACCTTTCTTTAATACCTAAGATTCAAGGGTCATGAGACTGATTTTCAAGAATTTCATGATTTTAGTGAATTACCTAAACCTAGAGTAGATAAAATTCTATGAACCCGAGGTGCTCCAATTTGGGAGCTTGAATTTGCTTGAATTTGCTTATGGTATGACAGAGAATATCATTAAGTAATATGAATTATAAATGCAAAAAAAATTATCAAATACAGTTAAAACCAGGTTGAGGTCCAATTATTGAGTTTTGTGACATCACTTGGCATGTAATTATCAAGATGACTAAGAAATCGTGCCACCATCCAAGAACTAGCCCCACTTTAGTACTTCACATATTTGTCCAATTAGGCGATTTTCGTGTGCACGAAATATCTTCAAAGTGCCCAAACAAAATACCCTTATGGCAGTTTTAATTAATGAACCTCATCTATTTTATTCGAAATCACATAATTGAACTTTTTTTTAGTAATGACACAGTTGATTTAAACTAATTATGACGAACACATGAGGTACCATAAGATGTAGGCTCTTCTGTCAGGAAAGTTGTCTAATTAATTCTAAACCTATTATACGGATGCCAATCAATTCTAAACCTTGTACGAACAGTTTAGAATTAAATTGGCAACATTAGAAAGTTCATGGTTGAATTGGCATATGTACAATAAATTTATGACTAATTGGGTAATTTTTTCTCTTCCGCTCCTCATTAGGTGTTGTAACCGCCAATTGTTGCCGTCGATCCCTTCTCTCTGGCCGATGATCCAACATATCTCTGATTCAACAAATTTTGACTCCACCTTGAGCTCTATGCACTAACTAGATATCCATGACAAAAAGATTATGAACAATGATGGTATAAAAATGTGAAATAAGTGCACTGAAAATTCTAAAACTTATCATGAAAGTGCAATCGAGTCTTAAAACTTACAAAAAAGTGCAATCAAGTCATAAAACTTGTCAAATTGGTGCAATTAAGTCATTTTATTAATTCCGTCCAATTTGGCTAACAGAAAATGCTGACGTGGCTTCTTTTTTATATAATTATTTTATCTTTCTTACATGGTGTTGATTTGGCTAAAACATGAAAGATAAAGTTAAAATGACGTCATTATGGACCAAATATGATTTTTTAATCTAAATATTATTTAAATTATACTAAAAAATAAACTAAATTAAAAAAAAAAGGTAAGAAGGTAAAACGGCGAGGGCTTGCAGGGTCCTTACTGCCGCTACCCCACCATCGCTGGAAAGGGCCGGCGATGGTGGGGGATGGCCGGCTAATAAGCGGCGAGGGCCTGCAAGCCCTCCCCCAAATCTGGGTGAGGGCCTTGCCACTGGCCAGGGCTTGAGTACCATCGCCGGTTATTGGTCAACCATCTTCCACCATCATTGGCCGTTTCCAGCGACGGTGGGACAGAGGCGGCGGTGGGGGCCCTTCCCGTCATGCTATCTTCCCTTTTTTTTAAAAATTTTTAATTTAGCTTATTTTTTAATTTAATTTAAATAAAAATTGTATCAAAAATTAGATTTGGACTAAAACGACGTCGTTTTAGTCTTATGTTTCATGTTTTACCCACATCTTTGGCACATAGGAGAGATAAAATATTATAAAAAAGCCATGCCAGCATTTTCTGTTACTCAAGTTGGATGGAGTTAAGGGAAGAACTCTTTCGCACTAATTTGACAAGATTTAGTACTTGATTACACTTTTTGTAAGTTTTATGATTTAATTACACTTTCATGACAAGTTTGTAAGACTTCTAGTATACCTATCTCTAAATATATTGATCATAGAATCTATCTCATGAAATATCAAATATATGTGGCATTAATGCCATTCCACTTAATTTGACCATATATCAATACACGTTGATTACCTTTAAAAGATTAATAAAAATTTCTAATATATGCTTTTTCCCCTAAGAATCAAATAAGGTGGTCCAAAAGCCAATTCGGTAATAGGTATGTTGGATCTAATCTTGGAAAAGAGATGCCGGCCTTAGCACCTCTCTTCAGTAAATAGAAATTGACAAAAGACAAACACAAGACTCCATGCATTGCCTTCCGACTTCTTTATAATTCAGGAGCAATATAAATTATACTAAGATCCTTTATTAAAATGGAGTCTTGCCAAGCCACTTTGGTAGATAAAGCCTTCGTAAAAGATTCTAGTACCCTTTATTAGCACATTTCTCTATAGATTATGCTCCTCGGACTTGTGGAGTAGCATCATGGATGCTTGAATTTGTTGCTTGTAGTCCGGCCAATGCATAGATTAATCAATCAATCCAGCGTTTTCTCGACATGGTATGGTAATGTCACGACGGACGAGGGTTACATCACGAGATCAATTTCAACCTTCTGCGGTGGATCTCTCTGTTGGAAATTAGTGCAGCAAAGTCAATCGTGGATCGACCCTGGAATTGAACAAAATGAGGGCCGTTGGGCAGGTCAAGCTTGACTTGCTAAACTACAAAGATTGTGGCCGATGTCGCTTTCGATGCATTGGAAACTTGCAAGTGTTCTGTGGAGTGGATTCTTGTGGGGAGGCAACGTCGACGCTGGCTCTGGCTCTTTTCGTTCTGAGTTAGGTTGGGACATTTGCTGGGGGGGTTGGTCAATTGCTTGCCTTTGCCGTCACGCATCATCGATTAATTTTTGTTTAAGCATATAATGATACGGACACGTTTTGCTAAATGAGGAGCAAAGTGGGTCGTTGCAGATTTCTCTCGAAAACGAGGTATCGATGCGCATGGCTGGCAGTCAATTTGAGTTGGGGAACCAGCACAATCACCTTATGAACCTGGGGCGACGGAAGACTCGGTGGCGGGTGTGTGTCGTGATTCCACGGGGAGATTGCTAGATGGAACTGCATGAATGGTAGCAGCGTCTTCGACGCCCATGGCTGAAGCTCAAGCACTCTTTGAAGCCCTAAATTTGTTCCTCTCTCTAAGATATGAGGTAGTAGTGGTTGAGACCGAGGAATATTCGGGCAGTCAATTGCTTTAGAAAGGTCAATTTAATTGCGGATTGAATAGCTAGAACCCACAGAGAAAACTCTATGTATTGACATATTTGGTACTCATGGTAAGTTTTTAGCATGCCAGGACTGTTATTGCACGTGCCATGAGCCCTTGTGGACGTGCCTTTGTCTGCCACCAGTGCTGCTACTATCGCTACTCCTTCGCCTCAATGATGTCTTTGCATTACGATCTCTCTCCCTCTAACTTAGGTGTTGGGCAAATTATCCCACTACAAAAAAATATGAATTTTGCGACGGAAATTTGTGACGGGAAATTTTTCGTCGCAAATTTGCGACGAATTTTGCGACGGAAAATAAATCCGTTGCAAATTTGCGACAGATTTTGCGACGGAAAATAATTCCGTCGCAAATTAGCGACGGAAAATAAATCCGTCGCAAATTTGCGACGGAAATTTGGTCGTCGCTAATTCCGTCGCAAATTAGCGACGACTAATTTTCCGTCGCAACTTTGCGACGACTTTTGCGACGGATTTATTTTCCGTCGCTAATTTGTGCAACGAAATTTACCCTTTTGCGACGAAAGTAGCGACGAATATTTTATCCGTCGTAATTTTGCGATGGGTTTTACGACGAAAACAGATTCGTTGCTAATTTGTGACGGAAAATTACTTTCGTCATATGCACCCTACCCGTCAATTTCTCTCTCTCAGTACTGATTCCTCACGTCGCCCGCTTTTCTCCCCCCTTCTCCCTCTTTCGTTTTTCTCAATAATCCGTGCGCGCAGAAATCAATCTCGGTAAAGCTTTTCCACCGGTAAGTATCGTAGCTAATTTCGTGACTAAACATGCAACTAATACGGTCCTGTCCTTTCTATTCATCGCTGGATGCGAATTTTTTTTTATTGACGTTTTTTTTCTTTTTTTGTTGTAACTTGGTGGCCGGTCGCCGGACCGACGATCAGCCACCGGCGAGACCTCGCCGGTCTTGGGGGGAGGCCGAGCGGTCTCGCCGGCCATGGGCCGAGGCCGCTCGGTCCCCCTCCCCATGGCCGGCGAGGCCGCTCGGCCTCCCCATGGCGGTCGACCTCGCCGTCGCCCGGATCCGGGCTACGGCGAGGTCGACCGGCGGCCATGGCGAGGCCGGTCGGCCTCCCCCGGATCCGGGTGAGGCCTCCATGGCCGACGAGGTCAACCGGCGGCCTCGCCCAGGTGTGGCGGTCGACCGGCGGCCACGGCCAGGCCGCGCCGCCTAGCCATGGCCGGCGGTCATGGCCAGGCCGCTCAACCTCCCCCAGATCTTGGCGAGGCCGACCGGCCTCGCGGACGTCAGCCGGTCGCCGGACCGGTGGCCATGGCGAGGCCGCTTGGCATCGCCGGCGTCAGCCGGTTGCCGGACCGGCGACTAGAGAAAAATATAAGAAGAAAATTTTTTTTAAAAAATTCGGAAAAAATAAAAAATTATTTAAAAATGAATGTTAAGCGATTTTGCTTTTATTTAGGTACGTGTCCAATTGAAGGTCTCGCAATCCAAGTGAACGTTGCAATTCTCTTCAAATTGACTACTTTCTGCTACTAAGATTTCAGTCAAATATCTGGGTTAGTCTTTTTTACATCATAATTTTTTTTAATTTTTTCAATTTCAAAGTAATTGTTGGGTGAAAAACAAAATTTTAATTTTCATAATTTTATGGTTTTAATTAAGAACAGTAGATATGATATTTTAAATATTTTACGAGATTTTTTTATTTTAATACAGACACAATGCAAAGAGACAGGGCTTGGATGTATAATAAGAACTTACCTAGACGTCGAGGATTGACCGATGAGTTTCGTACTGGGTTAGAACTATTTTTAGACTTTGTTAGTACTAAATATGAGTTCATGGATGGAAATAAGTTAAGGTGTCCGTGAAAAAAGTGCAGTAATGGTAAATTTAATGTGTGTGATAAAGTTAGAGAACATCTTTGTAGATTTGGGTTTATTCCGAATTATTATAATTGGACTTGCCATGGTGAACCATTTATAACTGATGAAGGATATCGAAGAAGTGACCAATTTTTAGTTAGGGAAGAATATAGCTATTATGATCAATTGAACCTATATGAGAGGATGGTGATTGATGCAGCTAGTCAGAATTTTATTTCAGAATCGAACCATGCAAGTACTAGTTTACTCCTACACTTGAACAAGTGGGTACTAGTCATGCATCACGATTGAAAGAGATAGGAGTAACGGGTTTTGATGAGAATGTGTGTAATGGAGCTTCTTCATCTAATCAGTTCTGGGAAGTGATGAAAGCAGCAGATGAACCTTTATGGGCAGGTTGTGACAACCACACTAAGTTATCAGTGACAGCAAGACTGTTAAATATCAAGGAATAGCATAATGTGTCTGCGGATTGCTTCAACTCTTTTGTTGAAGTAATGCGGGAAACAATGCCTCGTGATAACATCATGCCAAGTGATTTTTACGATATGAAAAAGCTAGTGGATAACTTAGGTCTTCCGGTTGTAAGGATTGATGTATGTAGTAGGGGTTGTATGTTATATTGGAGAGATGATGAAAATGCAGAATCTTGCAAATTCTGTAGCCAACCCAGGTACAAGATTAACAGGAGGCCGGGTCATAATCAAAAGCGTAGACCATGCAAGCAAATGTTTTATCTGCCCTTAATCCCCAGATTGCAAAGACTTTATGCGTCTCAAGCCACTGCTGAACACATGACTTGGCATGCAAATCATGAAACAGAAGAGGGTCTAATCTATCATCCTTCAGATGCAGATGCATGGAAACATTTTGATAGAACATACCCTGAGTTTACGAAAGAGCCTTGAAACATCAGGTTAGGTCTCTGTGTCGATGGATTTGCCCCATTTGGGAAATCAGGAAAAAGTTATTCATGTTAGCCAGTTATCTTAACGCCGTACAATCTTCCACCTGGTATGTGCATGAAGACACCTTATATGCTTTTGACATTGATCGTGACTGGCCCGCAAAATCCGAAAAAGTTAATAGATGTTTATATGCAACCATTGATTGAAGAGTTACAACGGCTATGGGAGGAAGGTGTCCTTACATATGATGTTTCTACCGATCAAACATTTGTAATGAAGGCTGCTTTTCTTTGGACGATAAATGACCTTTCAGCTTACGGAATGTTATCTGGATGGAGTACAGCTGGGATCTTAGGATGTCCGATATGTTTGGAGAGATCAAAGTCATTTAGATTAAATCATGGAAAGAAGCCCAGCTATTTTCACTGTCACAGACAATTTTTACCGATAAATCATACATTCAGAAGGAATAAAAAAGAGTTCATCAAGAATAGGACTGAAAGAACACGTCCACCATTGAGGTTGACTGGCGAACAAATTTGGGAGCGGGTGCAGGACTTTTCAACTGTCGGTTCAGAACCCTCACGGTACGATTTTTGCGTACGGAAGTACACATAAGTGGACAAAACGCAGTATATTTTGGGATCTACCGTATTGGAAGGCCCATCTTATTCATCATAATCTTGATGTCATGCACATAGAAAAGAATGTTTTCGACAATGTCATAAATACTGTGATGGATGTCACTGGAAAAACAAAAGACAACTTGAACGCAAGAAAAGATATGATAGATATATGTGATCGGCCAACACTAGATATGGATGCAAGCAGCAGGGGACCAGAACCAAAAGCAGTTTATACATTGGATAAGGAGCAGAGGCGAGTTGTTTGTCAATGGTTGAAATCTGTGCGGTTTCCTGATGGATATGCTTCGAACCTCGGGAGATATGTTGATTGAATGAATGCAAGTTGATAGGTTTGAAGAGTCATGATTGTCACATATTGATGGAAAGACTAATTCCAATAGCTTTCAAGGAAGTTCTACCGAACTTTGTATAGGGCGCCATTACAGAGTTAAGCAATTTCTTGCATGATATTTGCTCGACAGTGTTAAAAGCATCACACATGGAGAAACTGGAGAGAAATATTCCAATTATTCTTTGCAACTTAGAAAGGATATTTCCTCCATCGTTTTTTGGTTCGATGGAGCATCTCTTAGTTCACTTGCCTTATGAGGCCAAAGTTGCAGGTCCCGTCCAATTTCGATGGATGTATCCATTTGAGAGGTAAATTTTTTTTTAAAATAAAGTTAAAATTACCTTATTATATATTATGTTCCGATAAGCTTCTTTATATTGCAACTAGATTCTTATATCATTTGAAGAAAAAAGTGAAGAATAAGGCATGTGTTGAAGCTTCAATTTGTAATGCGTATATTGTGGAAGAAGTGACAACATTTGCGTCATACTATTTTAAGCTGCACGTGCAGTGCAAGAGGCGGAGAGCAGGCAGAAATGATGAGGGCCCTAGTGATCCCAATTGCAAAGCATTCTCTATTTTCAATTATCTAGGTCGACCAAGTGGCGCATGTTAGTTTCGTTACTTAACAGGCGAAGAATTGCATGCAGCCCATACATATATTTTACTGAACTGCCTAGAAGTCGAGCCATACTTCGTGTAAGTGTAAATTTGCAAATATATGTATTGTGTGTCAAATATTTGCTAATATGTAAATGGTATTTATATATTACTAGGATTTTTCAAACTTCAATGTATGGACTACCACCAAATGAGTTTGACCGTTTGTGCGATGAACAGTTTGCAGTATGGTTCAAAACATATGTAAGTTGCCTATGGACCAAAACCAAGCTATTTAAATTTTATACATCATTTATTAAAATATATATTATTGACCTTGCGTGTGTAATCTTAGGTTCACAGTAATCATGATGAACTTGGAAAGCAAGGATTGCTATATCATCTGTCATGGGGTCCACAGTTAAGAGTATGAAGTTGGTTAGCATATTTTATAAATAGATATAATTTTCACACTCAAGAATATGGAATGGGAAAAGCCACAATGAATAGTGGTGTGTGTGTTCGGTCATCCAATGGTGGCAGTTCAAAAGATGATTTTTATGGCTTGTTGGATGAAATCATAGAGATAGAGTACCCTGAACCTTTAATGATGCGGGTTGTGTTATTTAAGTGCAAGTGGTTCGACCCCGTCAAAAGAATGAATGTGCAAACGAAGTTTAATTTGGTTGAAATAAATCACAAGAAAAGGTATATGAAATATGAACCATTTGTCTTGGCACAACAAGCAATTCAAGTATGTTATGCATCATATCCTAGTTTGAAACGTGACAAAACTGATTGGTGGGCTGTATGTAAAATCAAAGCACGGAGAAAAATCGAGGAACACTGGAAGGATAGAGCCTATCAACAAGAGGAAGTTTGTAACACGGTTGAAACTGAGGAATATAACATTCCAACTTTATGAGATCCATGTGGAGTAATGATAGATGTGGATCCAACTGAAATTTGCGAATTAAATGTACAAGATGGTTCAGAATCTGATTTTGAGACAGATGATGAAGATGATGCTCATGAAGAAGATGAAGATGAAGATGAAGATGAAGATGAAGATGAAGACGAGGACGAAGACGAAGACGAAGATGAAGATTAAAATTTTTGTGACAAAGCACTAATGATGTGTAATTATTATTGCGACAAGTGTTATTTTGGTTGTCATAATTATTATTATTGTTCTTGTTATTATTGTTATTGTTATTATCATTATTGTTGTTGTTATTATTATTGTTGTCGATTATTCTTATTAATTTAATTGATCGTCGGAAAATTTGTCACTAAATGACGACAACTCAAATATTATTCGTGCGATGACATTTGCGATATTCTATTTTCCATTGGATTTGGATCGTTGCTAATTTTGTCGCTCATTTTACGACAATAACTTATTCGTGGCTACTATTCATCGAAGATTTATCGATGGAAGTGAAATTCACGGCAATTTTCCGAATCCGTCGCAAATTCAAAAATATCCTTTATTTTTGGAATCCGAAATAAATCCGTCGGAAATTTGCGACGGAAAAATAATTCCGTCGCAAAATTTTAGACGAAAAAAAATTACGTCCAAAATTTGCGACGGAAAAAACAATTCGTCGCAAAATTTTGGACGGACAAAAAATTACGTCCAAAATTTGCGATGGAAAAATATTGTCCGTCACAAATTTGCGACGGACCAAAATTCTGTCGCAAACTTGCGACGGAAAAAACAATCCGTCGCAAAATTTTGGACGGACAAAAAATTACGTTTAAAATTTTGCGACGGACATTTTTTTGTTCGTCGCAAATTTGGGACGGGAAAAAAATTCCCTACCAAATTTGCGACCGACAAAAAAATCAGTCGTAAATTTGCGACGGACAAAAAAATGTCCGTCGCAAATTTGGGACGGAAAAAAATTCCCTCCCAAATTTGCGACGGACAAAAAAAGCCGTCGCCAATTTGCGACGGACAAAAAAAGCTCTCGCAAATTTGCGACGGATAAAAATTCCGTCGCAAATTTGAGACGGACCAAAAAATGTCCGTCGCAAATTTGCGACGGACACACAAATGCCCGTTGCAAATTTGCGACGAAATGAAAAATCCGTCGCAAATTTGCGACAGACAGAAAAATCCGTCGCAATTTTGCGACGGATTCCAAAAAATAAGGCATTTCCGAATTGTCGCAAAATCCGTCGCAAATTTGCGACGGATTTTTTTTCCATCGCAAATTCCGTCGCAACCGCATTCGCGCACGTTTCAAATTTTTTCGCCCGTCTCTCTCTCTGTCTCTCCCCCCTGCACGCGCACATGCCCCCTGCACTCTTCTTTTCAGATTTTGTCCCTTCTTCCTTGTCTTTTTCTTTTTCTCTTCCTCTTCTTCTTCTTCTTCTTCCCATTGTCGTCGCTGAGTACCGTGGACCATTTGCGCCAGCCCGCCATCGCCGTCGTCGCCTGCTCGCCCAGCATCTCCCTGCCGCCGTCGCCGCCGTCGTCGCCGTCGCCGCCGTCGTCGCCGTCGCCGCCGTCGCGCCGCCGCGCCGCCGCGCTTGCCGCGCGCCCCATTGCCCGCCGCCGCCCGCCGCCGCTGCGGCCAGCAGCGTGTGCTCGCCGCTCGCCTTGCGGGCTTCGCCGCCCAGCCTGTTCGCCGATTCGCTCGCAGCCCGCCCCGGCGGCCCGGCGATCAGCCGTCGCCGCCCGGCCTCGCCCGGGCTTCGCGGCCGCCAAGCCAGCGCCCGCCGCCGCTCGCCTAGCAGCCGCCCAACGCCGTCGCCAGTCCATCCTCGCCCGGAGCACTTGCCCTCGCCGTGTTGCCAGCCGTCGCCGCCCAGCAGCCTCGCACGACGCCGTTGCCGCCCATCCGCTCGAGCACTTGCCGTCGCCGTCGCCGCCCGGCCCGCCGCGCCGTCCGCCGCCTCAGCCAGCCGCCCAGCTCCACCGTCGTTCGCCCGGCCGTGGCCGAGCGCCGTGCCGAGCGCCTCGCCGAGGCCCCCACTACCCGACCTGCCAAAATATTATTATTGTTTGGTTTTTCTTGGCCTTGAGCCAAGTAAGCGACTCCCTAAACCCTACCTAGTATAATGAGTATTAATTGGACTTGTTTAGGGATTGTTTAGTATCGGATTGGTTAGCTAAGTTAGGGGCCGATTTCAGGATTGCATGTGGCTTTGATCGATGTTCGCCTGGTTAATTTGTCGATTATGTCGCCGATTAAGCGTTCAATGATGATCGTGTCGTTAATTAAGCGTTTTTTTTTTTTCAGAAAATGCATTAAAATTGATAAATTCTAGATAAATGCATTAAATTTGGTGAATTTTTTTTTAAAAAAATAAAAAAACCAAAATTTCAAAATATCACAAAATGGCTGAAAATAACTGTGGCCACCCACTTTGAGTGAAATTTAAATTTTTTTAGGTGCCCAAAAAAATTAAAAAATAATAATATAATAAAAAATTTCAAAACTTTAGAAAATGTTTTAAAATACCTGTGGCCACCCACTTTGAGAGAAATTTAAATTTTTTTAGGTGCAAAAAAAATTTAAAAATAATAATAAAATAAAAATTTCAAAACTTCACAGAATGGCTTATAATACTTGTGGCCACCCACTTTGAGTGAAATATAAATTTTTTTAGGTGCCCAAAAAAAATTTAAAAAAATAAAAAATTTTAAAACTTCACAGAATGGCTTATAATACCTGTGGCCACCCACTTTTAGTGAAAGTTACATTTTTTTAGGTGCCCAAAAAAATTAAAAAATTAAAAAAATTAAAAAATTTCAAAACTTTACATAATAGCTTAGAATACTTGTGGCCATCCACTTTGATATAAATTTAAATTTTTGTAGGTGCCCAAAAAAATTAAAGAATATAAAAAATTTCAAAACTTCACAGAATGGCTTATAATGCCTGTGGCCACCCACTTTGATTGATGATCGTGTGGCCGAGAACGAAGATCATGTGGCTGAAATTGATGTTTCATGGTTGTTCTTGTACTTGATGAATTATCGTGTGGTTTGAAAGTGGATCGTGTGGTTAATTATAGCTATTGTCGGCTTAGCATGGCATATCGTGCTCATATATTGATGTTTGATATCAAAATGAGTGCGATTCATAGTATATTTGTTCGTAGGAAATTGCACGTCATAAACACTCGGCGTTGGCTAATTAAGAGGGAACATTTTCTGCTTCTGAACCAAAATGGTAAGCTTCGTCATGTACATCATTATGTGTCTGTAATACGTGTTCATATTTTTTTACATATTTGTCTAACTTTCCTACTTGTCAGTATAAACGTGGAAGTCACATGCATAGAAGACCAGCTCCTTCCTCGTCCTCGTCCCCATCCCTTTCCTCTTCCCCTGTCGTTTCATCTAACCCTCAACCACTATATGCTGATGGACAATATGGACACATTGGCCCTTCTTCCAACACTCAAGAACATGTTAGGGGACTTGGCCACATGCGAACTGAATCTCCTCCAGTTCCATCTCCTTTAGATCCATCTCCTTCCGTTCCACCTTATTATCCAGCGCAACAATCGAATAATGACGGAAACACAGGTGAAGAAGATAACCGATTCATCATATGCCCATTTGGAGATTCGTAAGTACTTCAATTTTTTTAGTATATGTAATATTTATGGCTTTAGATATGGATGTCAACTGAATTGTCGATGTTGCACAATATCCGTATGTTTGCAGATTCACGGATGCTCCGTTTGTTATGAGGGAACTGAATAAAATAGTCAAAAACTATTGGATGGGGCAGTATATTAATTACAGAAGTGTTCCACAAGAAGTGAAAGATTTATGGTGGAATGAGTTCAAGGTAAGTTTTAGATATTCTATTTTCTCACCAACTAAGTTCGGTGTAGTATATTGATGGTCAACAATGATGTAAAGGGACAAGAACAACTCTTTAGTTTTCGGTACTAAAGGGACCAGATATTTTCCCCGAGATGAACTTAACAAAATCTATCGCCGAATTATCTAGTGTATGGTAATGGATATGTGATCATCATAATAACTTTCAGTTTTTCTTGTATTGATTGCAGCGGAAGTTCAGGTGGGCTGAAGAGGAAGAGAATGAAGTGAGAAGCATTTTTTAGAAGAAAGTCAGTGATTTTGTACGAAATGTAATGAATAGAGCGAAGATCAAGAAAGTGAAGCTGGCTTTCATTACAGCTGACAATTGGACGGAAATTATAAGAATTTGGGAAACTGAAAAGAGTCAGCAAATCAGTGAGCAGAATAAAAGAATCGATCTTCTAGTTCTAGTGAAGGGTCTGCCACATATGCTGGGGGCTCTATCAATATTGGGGGACATCGCAAACGATTGGTAAGTCTGTTAAATAAGTTATAAGTTAATTTAATTCAATTACTCATGTTTACATTTTGTAGGTACATGAATTGGCGACGGAACCCATATTTGCAGCTACCTTTGAGCGCACATTTCAAAAGAAAGATAAGAAATGGACTGGCGATCGAGCAAAAGCTGTTAAGGTATGTAAGGTTATACTTTGGGCTTTATGGAAACTAGAATGAAAACCGTGAATGCTTTTAATATTTATGGTATATATATATATATATATATATATATATATATATATATATATATATATGAAGTTATTTTATTTTCATCTATATTGTTAATGTAGGAAAAATATGATGAACTTTTAATGAGCAATGCTAGTGGTAGTGATGATTGTGCTGCGTCTGAGCCTGAGGTTGACAGTATGGCATTATGGATGGAGGCAACGGGTGGGATGAAAAAAGGAAAAATATTTGGGATGGGATCCTTGTCAAGGATGTACATGCCGAATCATGCTGGAACTTCATCATCCAATGCGACTGGTCGAAGGAGGACACGACATGACGAGCAATTGACCCAAGAAGTGAACCAACTGAAAAATATAATTGTAGAGAGGGATGGAGAAATAAATGACTTGAAACAACAAATGCAAATCCTTATGCGACACCTCAACATCAATCGCGGTGAGGTTCCTCCTGTACCTCCCGCCAATCCAATAGGTGATGGGCCCAATGATGAGCGACATAATGATGCTGAGATTGATGATGATTATGATGATGATTTTCTCGGTCCTTTCTAGTTAAAATTCCCAAAATCGGGGGTAAGCTTGCTTCACAATCTTTTATGACATAAGTGCGGTTTCACCCAATATGTTTCTGCCCTACAATTACTTTTTGTGCACAACTTTCTTACAACTAGGTTCTTTGCTTGCGAAAAACTAAAAATTTAGAGATCCCAGGATGACATGCTTGTTAAAAAAAATCACGATATTTGAACATTGTAGAAATACATGCCTTAATTGACTTTGAGTCCTCTCTTCCTGGGAATTGGTGTTGGTAATTCACCTCTCTAAGTCATTAAACTGTTGAATGCTGTTTGGACAAGGATCTAATTTTTCCTAGGTGACAGAAATACGGTTTACAAGGTGAAAAAACTACAGTGGATGTCAAAGTTGACTCATATTCATATGTAAGAACATTGATGTTCGTCTTGAAACGTTTTTTTGTTAACCCTCTTACTTGTTTTTTTATACCTAGTTCCACATCCATGCATAAACAATTCTTTTATATTCTGGACTGATTGAATATCTTTATTTATGTATCCACATTTCATCAGGTGTCGACAAAAGTGACTGCTTTTAGTGTCGTGCCGAGTAGTAAAGCTGCCCAATCTTATGTCTGGTTTGTCGATTTTTCGTTTTTTAAGCAGAATCTATGGTTGTCTCGCCTCCTATGAATGTTTTGAATGTATTATAAGATTGGATATCAAAAAGCATCATGTCAGACTTTGCAACTTTGCATATATCATTATTTTTTGCGGACTAGCATCTTTCCTTCAGTTATATTTTTCAATTATATGGCATTGTGTCTGGTTTGTTCGTTTTCTGTTTCTGAAGCTGAATCTATGGTTGTCTCGTGTCCTTTGATTGTTTTCAATGTATTACATGATATTCATTAATGCGTAGCTATTGATATGGACAAGATTTGATGGCCGAAATGGTGAAAAATTTGCGACGAATATTTAGAGACGAATTTTGCGACCATTACAGTTCGTGGCTAATTTGCGATGAATAAGTAGCGACGAATCAAGTTCGTGGCTAATTTGCGACGAATACATTTTGCGATGAACAAAGTTCGTGGCTAATTTTGCGACAAATTTTGCAACGAATAAAGTTCGTGGCTAATTTGGCGACGAATTTTACGACGAATTTCGTGACAAATTTTGCGACGAATAAAGTTCGTGGCTAATTTGCGGCGAATTATTTGCGACGAATTTTGCGACGAAACTTGCGACGAAATATGCGACTAAATTTGCGACGAATTTTGCAACGAAATTTGTGATGAATTATTTGCGACGAATTTTGCGACGGATAGTGTTCGTGGCTAATTTGCGACGAATTAATTGCGACGAATTTTGCGACGGATAGTGTTCGTGGCTAATTTGCGACGAATTTTGTAACGAATTTTGCGACGAATTTTTTTCCGTCGCAATTTTGCGACGGAAATTGAAATTTTCTGTCGCAAAATTTTGCGACGACCTATTAGCGACGGAATTTTTTCCTTCGCTAATTTCGTCGCAAATGCGATTTGCGACGGATTTTGCCTTTTTTTTGTCGCAAAAATCGTCGCTAATCCATTGTTTTTTTGTAGTGTCCAAAAAGTTCTAAACTTATTGCACGACGATCAATTCAGTCATAAGCCTTTCAATTTTGTCAATTCAGTTCTAAAGTTTTGAATTGTGCCAATTTAGTCCTAAATTTTTTAACGAATTGCTAATATAGTCTTTTTGGCTAATTTTGACTGGATATTGCTCATATGGTAGTCCAGTCAGTGTCAGCTGTCTTACGAGGAGCAACTAGTACTGACGTGGATAATTTTTTTACTTTTTTATTAAAAAAATTCGTGCATTTTTTTTATTAATTGTTATTAATTTTTCCTTTTTTTTTCTTTTTTTAAATTCATTTTCACAAGGCTCATGACCTTCGCCAACCATTGAGCAAGGGCCAGTGACTCTGCTGGCCATTGGGCAAGGGACACTAAGCTCTCGATTGTCAATCGCGGTCGAGGGTCATTGTTCTTGTCGAATCTAGCGAGGGCACGTTGTGGCAAGCTCGCGGTCCTCGTTGAATTTGGTGAGGACTTGCGACTCCCTCTACTAGGCCATCGCGGGCCACAACAAGGGCGTTGCAACCCTCGCCGTGGCTGGCGAGGGTAGCGACACC
This sequence comes from Syzygium oleosum, assembly GCF_021117445.2. Lineage (NCBI taxonomy): Eukaryota > Viridiplantae > Streptophyta > Magnoliopsida > Myrtales > Myrtaceae > Syzygium > Syzygium oleosum. The sequence goes on from NW_026607494.1 coordinate 866,575, forward strand.
TTCATGGGCCACATCAAGGGCTACGACCCTCCCCCATCATCGGGGAGGGCTTTGTGGCCCTCGCCAGGGGGTGGTGGGGGTTGCTAGCCCTTGCTCAGTGGGCAGCCTCCTTGTGTTTTTTTGGTAAAAAAGAGGAAAACAAAGAACAAGATGAAAAGAAAAGAAAAAAATTAAAAAAATCAATAAAAGATTCGAAAAGTTTTAAAAAGATTAAAATTATCTATGTCAGCGTTAGTCGCGCCACGTAGGACGGCCAGCGCTGACTAGACCACCACGTTAACGATATTCGGTTAAAATTAGCCGAAAGGATTATATTGGCAATTTGTTAAAAGGTTTAGGACTAGTTTGGCAAATCATTAAATGGTTTATAACTAAATTGGCATAATTGAAAAGTTTAGAACTGAATTAGCAAATTGTCAAAATATTTATAATTGAATTAGTAAAGTTGAAAGATTTAAGATTGAATTGACTGCCATATAATAGATTTATGACTTTTTGAATAATTTTCTCCTTAGGTGCACGACCATCGTTAGTTGGTTATCACGAGGAGAATTAGCCCGCTGACCCACCGCCATGACATCCTACTTGAATTGAGTTCCTCAGGGTAGGCACCGAACCCACAATCATCAATTCATAAGCCGGAAAAAACAAGAACGCCTTTATTATTAAGTCAATACCAGATCGGTTGGTGGAGATGATTTTATCTATAAACTCTAATGAAATGCGAGTTAGAAACGTGGATGCTTGACCATTTTTTTTTTTATCGAAAATGCATCCTTCCATTTCAAATTGAATGCGTCAATGCCCTTTTCGTTTCTCGATACTACAGCCATTATTTTGCCCATCCTTTCTTTCTTTCGGTCGAGGTGGGATGTCACATCGGTCTTAAGTGCCTCAATATTCGTCGCGTGAACACGAGGCCACGTGTGACGGCAGTAAGGGTTACGATCCGGGACCTACTTATTGTCTTAATCATCTCATTTTCTGGGTGACATGAATTGGGGCCTTTAAAATAGATTTGCGTTGCTTTCAGTGTAGGGACCGCAGATTGTGAGTTCAACTTTTTGTAAGATTTGTCAATGCGAACGAAGTTATCAAAACGACACTCCAACATTCCCCTTTTTTTTTTTCCTCTTCCTATTGTTTTCTTTTTGCTGTAGAAATCCACAGTTCAGGTTTCATTCTCTGTCGACCGGATGCCTGACCTGCAGGCAGCAGCCAGAGCAGAAATCCATTAAAAAAAAAAAGGATGACACCAAACTGCCCGGGATCAATTTTGCATGATAATTTTGGTTACAGGATACAAGTAGGCCGGACTAAAGCATGTCCTTAAAAGGTTTTATCCTAAGCCTCATCCAGACCTCGAGATTCCTCTAATGTAAAGCAAATAGAGGATATTCCCTCCTTCCAAGGAAAAAAAAAGATTTAGGGAGAATTAAGGGGGAGAGCGTGTAGGCATCAACATGTTAAAATAAAGAACGCATCCTTAAAGCCTTCAGTCATTGCAATGCAAACGAACAGGTTGTGGAAGCTCCAACTCCAGGGAGGCCATTTCATCCAACGGGCAATAGGGAGTCGACCTATAAAAATGTTACATGTTGCATTAGTAATAGGCAAGTCATATAAACAGAAAAGATGGACATCCTCTAAATTCACTAGATAACTGTCTTTAGGAGGCTGGCATATTAGCATAAACAAAGAGGTGGAGACATGGGCAATAGGGGTGCAAGAGTAACGGCTTGCTGTGGGGACCAACGTTGATAAAGTACGACGTGGGGGTGACGGGCACGGTGCGGGGTGGGTGGGGGGAGGGTTTGAGGTTTAAGCATAGGGCCTAGGAGCATTGTGGTCATTTTGAGGCTGCCTAATTGCAGGGGATATATCTAAGCACAAGTAATATGTGATTGCCACCAGGGGTGTGCGGGTTCTAGTGTGGGTAGGATATTTTCCATATTATGGAACCTACCTGTAGTGCCTTGCTATTGCTCCCTGGATCGGGGCTTGTTTGGCAAGATGGGCAGCTACTTGGCGTGGAAAAGAATTTTGAAAGTTTTGAGAAAACTCGGGATTCTTTTCAAAATTGGAGATGAAGTCGCCACTAAATACTTTGAAAAAAAACTAGGTTGATTGGACAACTGGGTGCATGTCATTGGTCATTTGGAGAAACTAGAGAAACTTGGGTACGAGGGTTCATTTAAGTGTAGGGAGGGGTTAGAGTTCCCACAACGCCCTTTCTGTGCCATGTTTTTCAAAGAGTCCTTTGAGGCAATTATCATATAATTTCCTACAATTATTGAGGCAATTCTGATTTTTCCTAAGGTATAATCCAGGAAGGTCCATCTTTATTTTATGCCCCAACATGACTCCCTCACCCTGTGTCATGTGTTTTTGTTTTGAAAAATACACAATGACTCTATAAACATGAATGAGTCCTCAGAGTGATGTGAGTGCATAGGCAATTGATGATGACGTGCAATCTAATGATATATAGTTTTAAAATTGACAAAGCCATGTTACTATTTGGCCTACTTAGACATGAGTTTCGGCCATATATAAGAAGGATTTTAAAAATCGAAAATATTTTTAGGGAAAATGAATATAATCTTTTTGAGAGCATTTTGAAAAATCATGACATGCGCGGGGCCTCGGTTCGCAATCCAGAAGGCCTTGGCCGTCTAGTCTTCGAGTTTGCTTGAACTGATTCGGTTGGCATTTCATCCCATGTGTTGGCTTCATGGAATGGATTTTCTCATGCATGTGTACAATGCCCGACTCAGAACAGTTTGTATGTGGCCTGGTATGCTGCAATACCTACATTTGACAAGTAATAAAAAGACTAAGATAGCTTAGATATTGTTCCAATAGCTCTTGAAATCTCAAACTAATCAAGAAGCAGAACAACCACACGCCTGCAACCCAAAATGTTTACAATGAAGAAACAAATTGCAGGGCAACTTTGAACCCTGAACCACAAAAGACGACTTTCTGCATCCAAGATTTCAAATCAAAGAAGGAATATCTCAATCTTAATATTTGTTGGGAAAATTGATTGCTGATGAAGATAGAAAAATAGTAACAGATCCTTGATGCGTGATGACAATTACTGTCGTTAAGGTATTATTTACCCCCACCATTATCTCTGCTGGGTTTAGAACAAAATACCTTTAGGATATATAATAAAGTCGCAGAGAAACGAGTTCAGCAATTACTCAATTTCTCTATTGGAATTTCATCTTGAATGTATTGTTAAAGTTGTGTGTATAAAAGAGAAGAAGAGAGAATTCCGAAGAAGTTGTAGTTATGAACATTTGTGGTTATAATAAATAGGGAAAATACCACTAAAAACCTTAAACTATGTCACTTGTGATAAATTTACCCTGAACTTTTTTTTTGTGACATGAAAAACCCCAAACTATATCATTTGTGATAAATTTACCCTGAACTTTTTTTTTGACACAAAAAATCCCAAACTATGTCACTTGCGACACTTTACTCTACAATACTTTGGCCCATGGGCATTTTCATTTTTTTCCTTTTTCTTTTTTTTCTTTTCTTCTCCAGCGAGGGTCGCCCTCGCTAGATTCGGCGAGGGCAGCCCTCGCCCAACATCGACAAGGGTCGCCCTCGCTAGATCTGGTGTCGAGCGAGGGTTGCCCTCGCCGGAGAAGAAAAGAAAAAAAGAAAAAAAAAGAAAAAAAAGGAAAAAGATGAAAATGCCCATGGGCCAAAGTATTGTGGGGTAAATGTATCACAAGTGGCATAGTTTGGGATTTTTCGTGTCACAAAAAAAAGTTCGGGGTAAATTTATCACAGGTGGCATAGTTTGAGGTTTTTCGTGTCACAAAAAAAAGTTCAGAGTAAATTTATCACAAATGGCATAGTTTGGGGTTTTTAATGGTATTTTTCCTAATAAATAATGTGTGATTTGGTCTCTATTCACAGACAACCACTTGGGAATATGTACCTTATCTCCAACCATCACCACTCTTTATGTTAAGAATAACTTTCATTCATAATCATCGATAACCTCTTTTTAGGATGAAGAGTCATCTCTTTTCATAATTGATGGGTTTTCTTTGTGAATGATGGGCCGCTCATGATGGGCTAACCCAGCCCATGAAAGGAAATAACTGCACTTGGCAGTTATTGTCTAGACATAAAAAGTGAGAACACACGTAAGAGTGTGTGTGGGTTTTGCATTTTTCATGATCATAAACTTATTCTCACAAAAGGAAAAAGAAGAAGGGATTTTGTTCAACGATTTAAGGATTGTTCTCTCTCTCGACATTGCAAAAGGAACATTTAATCCGTGGAAAACAAGGTACGTCCCTATTGGTGATGTACTTTAACGATCGGTGATTTAAGTTTATACTGGGTACGTTTTTCGTATACGATTTTTGGGCGATACTCGTTAGTTCGAGTTTTATGTAGTTTAGAAATTTGTTTCCGCCTTTCCGCATTTCTAGGAATCTGTTTCCTTCATTGGTATCAGAGCCAGTGTTCTTGTTTCCTGATCGTTGTAAGTGTGCATAACACGGAATATTGGCCGGAATTCGTGAAACGGCGCCGACGAACGCTCGGGTACGAAATACCGACACCCGACCGTACTGGTCCGCATTGTTTTTCGAATTTCCGTGCGGTAAAATTAAATTTTGAAAGTGTAGGGTCGTAGTACTCGTCGAAACGAGAATTTTGATGGGTGGCACGCCGCCGGGAGGAGCCGCACGCGCCCACACGCACCGCCGCAAGTGGTTGTCTCGCCGGCACGTGCGTGGCGGTTCCTCCCCACGCGCGTGCACCGCACGCGCCATGAGGGCGTGTGCGGCGTGGCTGACGTCACGCTGACGTCAGCCATGCGGTTGCCCAACCGGGTTTTTCAGACCCGACCCGACCCGGATCCGACTTGACCCGATAGTCCACCCGACCCGTAGACTTGACCCGTTGACCATTGACCGGCATTGACCACCGTTGACCGGCGTTGACCGGCGAAAAAAAAAAAAAAAAAAAGGGGCAGAAGGGGTAGAATGTGTTTCTTGAAATGTTGTACCTTGGATTATTAGTAATCCTTTCATTTTTTCTGCATTTGTTGCAGGAATAATGGTACGAAGATATCGAACCCCTATTATCCCTATCTCTAGAACGGCGGCTCAAAAGAAGAAGCTTGAGAAACTAAGAATCAAGCTGGCTCTTTACCGGTGGGATGCTGATGATGACATGATGACACACATCATCAAGGTCAACCAAATGATACAAGATATCATTTGGAACGGTTTCGTAATGCCAGGGTATGTGATGGTCGGAGCCCTCAAATGCACAATTCCTGATGAGTTGGGAAGAATGATTGATAGGGTTTGGGACACCTTAGAAGGGCCGAGCTATAAGATGATTGTGGAGCAATTCATGATAGAGTACATACGGGTCGGGGCAAGATGGACGTCAACCCTTGCATTGAATCGGTCTTGGCGCAATACGTTGCCCGAATCTAGGGGTTTTCCGGGTGCCTCCATTTGGATTGCAAAGAAAATAGAATTTCCTGAGGATTTTCATGAGTCATTTCCGGTTTATAGAAAGCAGATCACCACCTGATTGTGTTTATCTATTTTTCGTAAGCTCTTATGGATATGTTCAATATAGGTTGGTGTTAAATATCTTGGGTGGATAGTTCTTTTTATGTTGGTGTTTATATTTATTTCCTTTGATGGATTCATTCCTTATGTACATAGTGTTAGGTAAATGAATGTTGATGGATATTCATGTTGTGAATAGTTTATAGTACTATTCTGTTTTAATATTTATCTTATTAGTATCATATGGAGTTGAGTGGGAGTTCTAAAAGTTTTAGTAACTTTAAAGAACGTAATTTTACCTTAATGATTACATTAACGGTAATTTCACATTAGGTTTTTGATGATGATTGGGAACATAGTACACTTTCGAATCTAAAGCCTATGTGAAATTATTCATTAATATAATCAGTTTGTGTAAAATTGATGCATAAATGAGTGGCATTAATAATTCGTGCGTATATGTCTGAAATGTTCAGATACCATGGCTTCAGCATCAAAGAATATAGTTGCTGAACTGAACAAAGGAGAGAAGCTTAACGGTGATAATTATGAAATTTGGCATATGAAAATCTAATATGTGCTGGAAGAGCAAGAGGCTCTTGAAGCTCTTAACCTGGTTATGGTAGAGCCTAAGACGGAAACACTTGCACAACATAAGAGAGATAAGGATGCATTTGCTTGTATGGAAAAGGAAGAACTCCCTTGCTCGCATCACGTTCTTGAGTAGCATGGAAAATGATGTCATGCGAGAGTTTAGGCGTTTTGAAAATGCTAAGGAGATGTGGGAAGCATTGGCAGCAAGGTTTGGTCATACATCTGTAACCAAGCTTAGACAGCTCACTATAAGATTTGACTCATATAAGAAGCCACATGGTCAGTCCATGAAACAACATTTAAGGAAAATGTCAAACATGATTAACGAGCTGAAGGATGCTGGCCATGTTCTGACTGATGAGCAGCAAGTGCAAGCAGTGATTCGTTCTTTGCCTCAAAGTTGGGAGCATATGAAGTTGCACCTAACACACAATGAGAACATCAAAACCTTTGAAGATGCAGTGCGCCACTTAGAGCTAGAGGAGGACCGCCTCCTGGCGGATAAGCCGGTAATTGACATTTACTATGCAGGTTCTAGCTCACAAGGGCCTTCGAGCTCTAAGCGCAAGCATCCTGATTCGTTCAGAAGGTGGAGAGGCAAGAGAGCGAGTTCTTCGGGGAAGAAACCAATAGATGAACAACACCAAAGAGGAAAGCGTCCTCATGAGAAAAAGATGTCAAGAGTGAAGTGCTACAACTGTAGCAAGAAAGGCCACTTTGCTCGCGATTGTCGTGAGCCAAAGAAGGTTAACTCATCTTGTATTATTGAGAACTTTGTTTATGTATCAAGTTCTATATTTCTAACTGAATCAAATCCTTTGTGGACTGTAGATTCGGGAGCAACAGACCATGTAGCGAAGGATAGAGAAGCCTTCGTAGAATTCCGACGAGTTTCAACGGGAACTAAATGGATTTATGTAGGGAACAACTCCAGAGCTGAGGTTAAAGGAATTGGCACCTGCCAGTTAATTATGCGTGGTGGACGCACTTTCTTCCTACATGATGTATTATATGCTCCGGAAATTCGTCGGAACTTAGTGTCTGTTTTAGTGTTGATTCGACTTGGTTTTAATTTGAATTTCCATAACAATGGTGTAGACTTGTATTTAGGTACGAGTTATTATGGTTGTGGTTATTTTCTAGATGGTTTTATTGTACTGGATGTTGATTCTGTAAATGTCAATATTTGTGTCACGCCCCGAGCCCTACGGACACGCAACATCCCGCTATGGTCGTTATGATACGACGACCCAGGACTCGTTGCCGACCCTTTTCTTTTTATCTTTGAATTACACAAGCGGAAACGATAACCAACACAACAATCCCCAGACAATAATTAAATCAGGGATAGCAGAGGAAAACCAGACATAACAACAGCCATTTAATATTCACTTGATTAACCCCTGGGAACATACTTACAAGCCACTCCGGGCGTTTCCACAAAGACCAGCAAAAGACAAAGGTTAGGGTTAATCTACTCCATCCAAAAGATCAGCTTCCAGGCCTAACCCTCAAGGACCAACCAAAAACTACGGTACTCCAAACCGCATAAGAAGCAACGACAAGCTAAGGTCCTGAAAAAGGTTTAACAACAACAAATGAGATAAAATCTCAATAAGTTAACGGCCTAAGCCCCGCTTAGGAGGTCAACTCGCACGGGGGTCCCTAAACAGGTGAAACGGCAACAACAACATCATTAACAACCACAGGCATCCTCACCTCGCCTTGGTACACACGTTGATGAAATGCATATGTCACATACTCGAAGCATTTAACGAGATTTTCCATGCATTAATGCAACACAGTCGCGCGTGTCTCGATTATAAGGCAAAACCCGCTTGGGCACGTCCCATACCATGCCTAGCAGTTTCTACCCCATAATCAAGCACTATGCATCACACGTATTCCAATTATCACGCCCCCTCGGGGCCACCACATATCAAGCGATACGCAGCAAGATGGCGGTCTACCGGTAAAAATCGGGCTCCGTCCCGCCCCGTCGGGCACGGCTACGTCAAACGATCTACAGTAAGATGGCATTCCAATACGGCAACATCAAACGATCTACAGTAAGATGGTATCCCGTAAGGAGCATCGAGTCCGGCCTCGGGCCGCGACAAGGCATCCGGGGTATCGGCACTCCAGATAATCCCCAGGCATCCGATAAATCGGGCATCGTCAAGCGATATACAGCAAGACGGTTTCAACGTGTGACCACACGAGCACACAAGCATTCCGGCCAATTATTATCTTCTCAATTAGCCCATGCATACATGAATCGTGCTCTCCTCGATGTCATACAATAATACCAAGTGGCCACACATGCAAACAGTCAATCAATTCTTGCAATCTTCGATATCAAACACGAATATCAACCACAAAGTATCACTAACATTACTTGGCATAACAGAATAAAATAATTTAATTCCAAAAGTCTCATAAATTTTTCCACAGAAACTTTCGATCAAACAATTTGCCATAAAATCAATTTAATACGACAATTCGCGGCAAAATCGCCAACATTCAAGCTAGAAATCATAATTTGAAATTATAAATTTTCCGAAATAACAATAAATTAAATTCGGAATTAATTAATTAATAATATCCGAAAATAATTTAATTTTCCAAAATGTCAAAATATTTCCTCGAATTGAAATCATTCAAATCATTTCCTAAATACGCCAACTTATACGGCGAAAACCAACATTGGTATCACAATTTGACGCTAGAAATTTTCCGAAAATAATAACATTTAATTTTCGGAAATTAATTATTTAATAATAAAATAATAATATTTAATTCGGAATTAATTTATTAACTAATAAAATAATATTTAAATTCCGAAAATAATAACATTTCATATAATAATCAATAACAATAAACTAATCAATAACTTATACCCTAAACACAATTAATTAACCACTAACCCATAATTAATACAAACTAAACATAAATTAAACTACCTTAAGCAAGTTTAACGCCCTAAACACGGGATTAGGGGTTAACTTACTCGGCTAACGCCGGCGATGACGCGAGGACGACGGCAGCGACGAGGGCGGTCCACGGTGATTTTCGGCTCGGCCCAGCGAGTGACGGACGGGAGACGAACGAGCGCGGCTGCTGTGGGGGCTGCTCCGGCGTGGCTTGGTTGTTCCCGACGACTGGGACAGCAGCGGTGACGGTCGGAGGTGGACGGCGACGCACGGCGGCTCTCACTCGGACGGCGGTGGCGGGCGACGGAGGTGAGCGGAGCTTGACCGCGGTGGCTGGACAAGGCGGACACGGCTCGGTCGGGGTGACGAACGGCGTGACGACGGTCGGGGGTGGACGGCGGAGTCGGTCCCGGCAGCGAACGGAGCTGGGTAGAGCGAGCTCGGTCCGGCGAACGTCCGGGACGGCAGTGGTTCACGGCGGGGAGAAGTGGCGCTCGGCGGTGGAGGACGAAAAGCGGGCGGACCGGCGAGACACGACCCGAGCGTGGCTCGCGGTCCGACGATGAGCGGTTTTAGGGTGAGCATGGCGGCAGCGCTGGCTCGACTAGGCGGAGCCATGGTGGCGCGACGAGCGGTCGGTTGCAGCGCGATCGGCGCGAATGAAGCAAGAACAAGAAGCCGAAGCGGACGCGAAAGGGATGAAGAAGAAGCAACGGCGAGGAGGAGGAAAAGAGAAGAAAAAGAAAAGAAAAAGAAAAGGAAAAAGAGAGGAAATGATGGGTTGGTGGGGAGTGTCAGGCGCATGGGGGGGGGGGGGGGGGAAGCCAGCGGGAAAAGAGGGGAGGAGAGAGAGAGAGAGAGAATGGTCAAATCGTACTCAAGTGCGATCCGACGGCCACGGTTTAAATCCGAAAAACGATCCGACGGTCCCCGAAAAATCCTAATTAATATTTTTAGGATTTGGCCAAAATGGTGTTAATAAAAACACACTGCGAGGGTGGTCTACCAGTCCAAATTTGCACCCGATCAAAAATTCACTTTTCACGTATCCTGGTTAATATCGAGATTGGCCATACTAATATCGACACCGTCCAATTAAATTCGTTCTAGAATTATGAGAAATTCAATACCAGAGTTTGGGCTCTAAATAACGGCCAAATTCGATCGAATGCGATTCTAGCGAAATCTCAATTTTAAAAACAATAACTGGGAGTGATCAGTTCCCGGGCGAGATTTTACTATAAGCACACTGACGAATTACACGTTTTATAAATCCCAAAAATGGGTCGAAATTCGGAATGTCACAGTTTGTTATTCCCACTTCACGTCTTCTACTTCGTGTGATAATGATGTGAATGTATGGCATGCTAGGCTTGGCCATATAGGCCAACAACGAATGAATAGATTAGCCAAAGAAGGCTTAATGGGCAATATTGAAAAAGTCGACTTGCCCACTTGTGAACACTGCCTAGCTGGGAAAACAACAAGGAAACCATTTGGAAAAGGAACAAGAGCTGAATTTCCTTTGCAATTAATCCATTCTGACATTTGTGGTCCAATGAATGTGAGGGCTAGACATGGGGCTGTTTATTTTATCACATTTATTGATGATTATACTCGATTCGGATATGTCTATTTGATTTCTCATAAATCTGAGGCTTTTAGTTGCTTCAAGATATTTATGAACTTGGTGGAAAATCAATTAGATAAGAAAATAAAAGCATTGAGATCCGATCGAGATCGAGAATATCTATCTGATGAGTTCAGAAATTTGTGTGATGAAAAGGGAATAGAAAGACAGTTGTCTATTCCCTATACTCCTCAACAAAATGGTGTTGCAGAAAGGAGAAACAGAACCCTACTAGAAATGGTTAGGTCCATGATGGCGCAGGCTAACTTACCAATCACCTTTTGGGGTGACGCTTTATTAACTACTGCCTACATACTTAACCGTGTGCCTTCTAAATCAGTTATTTCCACTCCGTATGAGTTATGGACAAGTAGAAAACCCGTTTTGAGTTTTCTGAAACCTTGGGGTTGTGCCGCTTTTACACATGAATCTTCTCATAAGTATGAGAAATTAGGTCCTAGAGGTAAGAAGAGTATCTTCATAAGGTATTCAGAAACCTCAAAAGGATATGTATTTATAGGTGAGCAAGAAAGTGGGAGTATAACTGAATTTGAATCACGAGATGTCACATTCTTAGAGAATGAGTTTCCTAAGAAGGGCGAAATAGGTGAGAACTACTCACTATTTGAAACCTTGGATCTTGATAGTGAAATCGATAAAGTTCGTCCAAGTGGAAGCAATGTGAGAAGTGAGGAATTGAATTCGACTCAATCTCAATTACAACCTTTTGATGAGATGATTCCGTCATTATCTAATCCAAGTGGGAGCATAATGGAGAATGATATACCACGTGTACAATCTCCCATACGGCGAACAAGTCGCAAAAGTATTCCCCGACGACGTTTTGACATTGAAGGGGCAACTTTCATGATCGCTCCACAAAATGAAGACGAGCCAAGGAATGTAAATGAGGCTCTAAATTGCCCTAACAAAGAAAAATGGATGATTGCAATGAAAGAAGAAATGGAGTCAATGAAGTCAAACCATGTTTGGGAACTGGTTGATCTTCCAGAAGGACGCAAAGCTATTGGGAATAAATGGGTTCTCAAAATAAAACGCAAATCCGATGGCTCAATAGAAAGATATAAGGCTCGCCTAGTGGCGAAAGGGTATAATCAACAGGAAGGAATTGATTATGAAGAAACTTTCTCTCCTATAGTGAGATTTACCTCAATTTGCCTTATTCTGGCAATAGTGATAAGCATGGATCTTGAATTACATCAAATGGATGTAAAGATTGCTTTTCTAAATGGAGAATTAGAAGAAGAAATTTACATGGAGCAGCCAGTTGGCTTCGTTGTGAAAGGCCAAGAACAAAAAGTATGTCGACTTCTAAGATCGATATATGACCTTAAGCAGTCTTCGAGACAATGGTATATACGTTTTCATAATGCCATAGTGGCGTTTGATTTTACAATGATTGATGAAGATCATTGCGTGTATATCAAAAGATCCAAAGATTAATTTGTGATTTTATCATTATATGTTGATGATATACTGATTGCCGGAAGCAATATGGAGTTGGTTAATACTATTAAGAGTTGGTTATCGTCCAATTTTGAGATGAAAGATATGGGTGAGGCTGCATATATTCTTGGAGTTAAGATTTCAAGAGATCGTTCCAAGAGATTATTGTCTCTTTCGCAAGAGACTTATATAAATAAAGTTCTTGAACGATTTTGTATGCAAGACTGTAAACCCATGGATACTCCTATTGCAAAAGGTGAAGGATTGAGCCATAGGTTGTGTCCTAAGACTCCACAAGAAAAGGAACAAATGAAACGTGTTCCTTATGATAGTGCTATTGGAAGTTTAATGTACGCTATGATGTGTACAAGACCTGACATATGTTTTGCAGTTGGGATGGTAAGTAGGTACCAATCCAATCCAGGTCAAGCACATTGGAAAGCCATAAAAAGAATCATGAGGTATCTAAAGGGTACTGCTAATTATTCACTGAGTTATCAAGGCAAGGATCTGCGACTTGAAGGCTACTCAGATGCTGATTGGGGAGGAGATTTAAATGAAAGGAAATCTACCTCTGGTTTTGTTTACTTACTGAATAATGGCGCCATATCTTGGAGCAGTAAGAAACAAACATGTATAGCATTGTCCACGATGGAAGCCGAGTTCGTGGCGTTGTCAGGAGCAGTACAAGAAGGTGTTTGGCTTAAGAGATTTTTGGATCATTTAGGTGTTGCTAAGAATGCTGAAAACTCATTGTTAGTCAATAGTGATAGTCAAGCAGCGATAGCATACACCAAGGATCCGAAATATCATGGCAAGACCAAACATATAGATACCAAGTATAACTTTGTCAAGGATATGGTTGCACGAAAAGATATTAACTTGCAGTACATATCTACGCAAAGAATGATAGCAGATCCTATGACGAAGCCAATTCCAAGAGATGTTTTCTATGGTCATGTAAAATCTCTGGGACTGCGTAGAAAGTGATGTACTGAATATTGTATTTTTCCCTGAGTGTTCACATTTAATGAAGTTGCTCTCTCATTATTAATGCCTATGAATTTATTTAATATTTATGCATCTTAATGCTTAGTGCATTATATCAAGAAAGTATGTCTGACAGATGAGATTAGCCCACTTACACGGGTAATCGCCTCTATTTACTGTGCGATAAATAGAGATGAGACAATTTTTTAAGCTTATTATCTGGGTGATAATTGAGAGCTCAAGCTTAAATTACAAATGTCGCCTTAACTGAATATTAAGATGAGGATATAATATTTACTATGTCCGAAGGTAAAATAACCCACATATTTTACTTTATCTGTCAATGATGCCAGATGTGAGTTCTGATGAATTCTTTAAAAGAGTAGATACGTGAACTCAAGTCTAGATATTAAATATATCTAAACTATCATCTGTATGACATTAAGTATAAAGACATGCACTCCTAGGGGAAGGAGAGAATGCCGTAATACGTATTTCATACTACGTATGCATAAGACGACCTATAAGAGTGGCAAAAGTTTTTAATCTCAACTTTATGCCGTGTGAGACTCTTGAGGATAAGAGTTCCTCATTAAATGCCCTCACGACTCTAACTTATTCTCAAAATTTCTATTCAGTGTTCGCTATCTTAGGGTGTTGCCAATGGTCATGAATAATTCGATCTAATGGGGCATTTCTAGAAAAGCGAATTGAACTGAAATGGAGAGGATTAAGGAAAGGGGAAGATCAATTTATTTGTGATGTCATATTTTTTTTGTATTCACAGGTCGACCAATTATGATTTTGAGTAAATCATAGTTGTGAATACAATATACGAGATACTAAAAGAGATCAAGAGAGATATAAATGTGACTGATTGATCTAGGGTATTGCATACTATATCTACTCGATAACGTAATGTCCAATTTGAGCTGCTATGTGTTCCTAACAGATGCATAGCAACGAGCTCTCGAAGTATGCTGGTCGCACGGATTATTTGTTGATATGAACATTGCATAAAAGAGAGAGTTAATGTTTAGCCCACCATGTGCGAGTGGGAGATGATGGGTTTTCTTTGTGAATGATGGGCCGCTCATGATGGGCTAACCCAGCCCATGAAAGGAAATAACTGCACTTGGCAGTTATTGTCTAGACACAAAAAGTGAGAACACACGTAAGAGTGTGTGTGGGTTTTGCATTTTTCATGATCAGAAACTTATTCTCACAAAAGGAAAAAGAAGAAGGGATTTTGTTCAACGATCTAAGAATTGTTCTCTCTCTCGACGTTGCAAAAGGAACATTTAATCCGTGGAAAACAAGGTACGTCCCTATTGGTGATGTACTTTAACGATCGGTGATTTGAGTTTATACTGGGTATGTTTTTCGTATACGATTTTTGGGCGATACTCGTTAGTTCGAGTTTTATGTCGTTTAGGAATTTGTTTCCGTCTTTCCGCATTTCTAGGAATCTGTTTCCTTCAATAATCAATAGTAAGATCTTCTCTTAATCAAGAGTCACATCTTTTATACTAGCAAACTATTTTAACAATCCCCCACTTAGCCTGTTATCTGCACTAATTTACATAAATTCATACATACAAGAAGGTATCTATTAAGATTTTAACCTTCAATTAGTGTAAATAATTCCATTAATGAAATCAGTGGTAGATAAACTTTGAACCATAATTCAATTTGTTAATCAAATTATCACACATATGAATTTATCATTCAATTAGAAATTTCCTATGCCTAATCACTTTTATGGCCTTGCGCTCCCTCCTGCATTCATGAACATTTACAAAAGTTCATCCGACTTTTCTTAGAAGCAGCACCACTTCTTATGTTCATATAGGTGAAGTTCCTAAATTATTATCTTAGCATTGCCTTGTTAAAACTTTGAAGTTTATTGAGAGTGTTTTTTACACTCACCCTTCTAACTTTCCATGAGTACTAACCTTATGTCCCAATACTCGATCAACATCAAGTTACAATAGCTTGTTGTTACCCATTTAACTTTAATAATTTCATTAGAAATTATAAAGTTGGGTTTCCACTATACTTGACTATTATCAATTGGTCTAAGACCCATTCTCTTGGGAGTGCCGCTTATTAAACCTCTCGAGAATCCTTTAGTGAATGGATCAGCCAAGTTATTATTTGTCCGAACATAATTTATTGAAATAATTCCATCAGTAATTAATTGTCGAACATACTCACGTCGCAAAGTAATATGTTTAGATTTTCCATTATATATTTTATTGTATGCCTTAGACATAGTTGCCTCACTATCATAATGTAAAGATATGATTGCCATTGGTTGTGGCGACAACTCTATATCTAATAGCAAATTCCACGGCCATTCAGCCTCTTTACCAGCCGCTGATAGTGATATGAATTCGAATTCCATCGTTGAATGAGCTATACGTGTTTGCTTTTTTGATGCCCAGGAAACTGCACCATTTGCAAGCTTAAAGACTCACCTGGATGTTGACTTGTTTTCAATTGTGCTAGTTATCCAATTAGCATATGCTTCTAGTACTGCTGGTTATCTTTCATAAAATAGACCATAATACGTTGTTTTCTTTAAATAATCAAGAATTCTACTTAGAGCCTTCCAATGCACAGTACTAGGATCACTAGTAAATCTAGACAATTTACAAATAATAAATGCTATAGCCGGTCTAGTACAATGTATAATGTACATCAGACTTCCAATTACACTAGCATATTCTAATTGTGCTAAAGGTTGCCCAGTATTTTTCATCAATTTAATTGATACATCATATGGTGCATTTGACTCTTTAATTCCCAAATACTGGTGTTTTTGAATGATTTTCTCCACATAGTGGCATTGACTTAATGCATAACCCCCACTATTTTGATCACTTTGATACTTTAAATTGTATCCACTTCTCCCAAATCTTTCATTTTAAACTGAGAAGATAGATACCTTTTAGTTTCATCCATACCATGCATATTTGTACCAATAATGAGCATATCATCTACATATAAGCATATTATAACTCCATACTCTTTGGTAAATTTTGAGTAAATGCACTTATCGCATTGTTATGTTTAAATCTATATGATAAAACCACCGAATCAAATTCTTCAGGCCATTGTTTCGGTGTTTTTTTAAAATCGTATAATGATTTGTTTAACTTACAAACCTTATTCTCATTTTCAAGTAGAACAAAACCTTCAGGTTGTTCCAAATACACCTCATCTTCTAGTTTACCATTTAGAAAAGTTGTTTCAACATCCATTTGATGCATATGCGATTTATAATTTGATGCCAAAGCTAATAGAACTCTAATGGATGTTATTTGAGCAACCGGTGTATATGTATCAAAGTAGTCAATCCCTTTGTTCTGCTTATGACCCTTTGCTATTAACCTTACTTTAAAGGTTTGTAACGGACCATCTGGATTATGCTTTCTTCTAAATACCCATTTGCATCCGATTGGATTTGATCCATGAGGCAATTCAACTAACGTCCATGTATTGTTAGCAATAATTGAATCCATTTCATCATTAATTGCTTCTTTCCAAAATGATGCATCTCTAGATGTCATTGCCTCATTGAACGTCCTTGGATCTTCATCCAAATAAAATAACATGCGTAATTTATTGACAACATTTTCCCTATCTCCTTCGACCAGGAGAGTTACAAAATCAGAACAGAAATCTTTCGTTCTCTTCACCCTTTGACTTCTCCTTGGCTTGCTTAGAGAATCAAATAGCTTTATTTTAATCGATGAAGGATTGCTTGCGTCAATTATTGTTTGTAAATATGCTGAGGTATCACTTGAATCTTTAAGAAACTTGTGTTCAAGAAATTCAACATCTCTTGATTCCACAATAATATTAGATTCAACATCTAATAAGCGATAAGCTTTAGAATTTTCAGCATATCTAAGAAACACACCTTTTAACGTCCTTTGTCCTAATTTGGTTCGCTTAGGATCAGGTGATATAGTACACAAGGCATCCCCATACTTTAATGTATTGGATGTTCGGTACCCTTCTTTTCCATAATTCATATAAAGATTTCTTAAATTTCTTCGAAGGAATTTTGTTGTGAATGTGACATGCAGTAATAAGTGCTTATCCCCACAAATTTATTGGCAATTTTGCTTGTAAGATCATGGAATTAACCATATCCACCAAAATTCGATTCTTTCTTTCTGCCAATCTATTTTGTTGTGGTGTATAAGGTGCACTTACTTGATGCACAATACCATTTTCCTCACAAAATGTAGAAAAATCTAATGAGAAGTATTCTCCTCCGCGATCACTCCTCAAAACTTTGATTTTTGCGTCTCTTTGATTTTTAACTACAACCTTGTATATCTTGAACATATCAAAAGCTTGATCTTTTGATTTCATTAGGTAAACATGAGTATATCTAGAGTAATAATCAATAAATGTAATAAAATAACGATTTTCACCTCTAGTTACTACACCATTTAATTCACAAATATCATAATGCACCAGTTTAGGTACTTTAGTAGATCATTTCACCTTTGAGAATGATTTCTTAGTCATCTTTGCTTATAAACATATTTCACAATCCTTCTTATCCAGCTTATCATATGATATCATACCACATTTATTCATAAATTTCAAAGTACTATATCCAACATGTGATAATCTATTATGCCACAAGGAAGATGACTCAAGCATATAAATAGAAACAAAATTCTCATTAGTACTTAATTTGAGCATTCCGTTACAAGAGTACCCTTTCGCAACAAAGATCCCATAATTAGACAGGATAATCTTATCAGCCTCTAACATAGCCTTAACTCCATTCTTGCACAACAAATTTGCTGATATAAGATTCTTAGGATTATCAGGAACATACAACACATTGATCAAAGTCAATTTCTTTCCGGAAGTGAATTGTAATTCAACTGTGCCTGTCCCTTGAACATCTGTAGTATTGTGATTTCCCATCAACACTTGTTGTCCCTTCTCCACAGGTGTATAAGATTTGAATTGCTTCTTATAATTACAGACATGCACAGTTGCACCATAATTGGACCACCAATCCTTTGAATCATTTATAGTTGCCATGTTTAATTTAGTCACCATCCCAATTTGCAAATCAGTGAACAATGCAACTAAACCATTGGTGTTTTGCTTCATAATATTTGCTGTTTTGTCAACCTTTTGCTTTTTCCGATAGCAGCACTCCTTCTTGTAGTAGCCCTTTTTACCATAGTAAAAGCAAGACTTGTCTTTCTTCAATGTGTTGTTGTTGCTAGACTTGTTAGTGTTGTTGTTGGTGTCAATGAACTTCCTCTTGTTTCCCCTCTTATTTTCTTTGTCTCTACTCATGTTGCCATTCTCAACAAAATGCACCTTATTTGCAACTTCTTTCATGTTATTAGCCTTACATTCCCAAGAACCTTCATCAATTCGAATGTGTTTTATCAAATTATCTACATATAGGTTCTTTGTTGTATGGAGAAGTTTCTTTCGGTAATCATTCCAAGTTGAAGGCAATTTTGAAATAATTGCAGTAGCTTGAAGAGGTTCAGAAACTTAAATCATAAGGTCTTTGAGTTTGGCAATATATATTTAAAGTTCCTCCACTTGCTTACAGATAGAATTTTCATTAATCATGGTAAATTCAAAATATTTCAGAGTAGTAAATCTGTTGGTACCTTGTTTGTCGGTATTGTATTTGGTCTCCAAGGCATTCCAGATGTCTCTGGGATTTGTGTAAGATCGAAAGGTTTCATATAGACGATCTAACAGAGCATTGAGAATCCTTCCTCGGCATCTCCTTTCATCATACTCACGCCTTTTCCTTGTAGCTTTGATATCATCAGAATCATCATCCTTTGGATTAGGGATAGCGGGCAAGTTGAGAGCCAAGATGTAGAAGATACATAATTCAGATAAAAGAAGGATCATATTGTCCTTCCAACTGATGAAATTAGTTCCATCATAAGGATCAAATCTCAATCTTTCACTTGATGCAGCCGATGTCTCCATCTCCATGACAATAAGACCTTAAGATTGTTGGGAAAATTGATTGCTGATGAAGATAGAAAAATAGTAATAGATCCTTGATGCTTCGATACGTGATAACAATCACTGTTCTTAAGGTATTATTTGTCTCCACTATTGATGCTGCCGGGTTTAGAACAAATACACCTCCAGGATATACACCAATGTCGTAGAGAAATAAGTTCAGCAATAACTCAAATTCTCTTTTAGAATTTCACCTTGAATGTGTTGTTAAAGTTGTGTATAAAAGAGAAGAAGAGAGAGTTCCAAAGAAGTTGTAGTTATGAACATTTGTGGTTATAATAAATAATGTGCGATTTGGTCTCTATTCACAGACAACTAATCAACACACCTCTTGGGAATTGGTACCTTATCCCCAACCATCACCACTTTTCATGTTAAGAATAACTTCTTTTCATAACTGTTGATACCTGATTTTTAGCTCAATTTTTTTTTTCATATTTTAATAAATTTCAAAATTAGGACTAGGAATCTTGGCCAAGCCTAGAAACCTACTTCTAAGCCAAAAAATAATTTTTTAGCATTTTCTTGCATTTTTTCTTAATTTCTTTTAGTCAAAATAAATGAGAAAATCAAGAAAAATAGCAAATGGAATCAGAAAATTCCATAAAAATAGTGATTAGCCTTATTTTAAATCTAGCTTCATTAATACATCATCAATTTTGAAAAAATTCAATCGAGTATGTGTTTTTCCCAAAATTGGGCAAAATTAAACCCGAATTGAACAAAAAATGCAATTAAATTTTTTCTAGTCATTTTTAAGTCATAGTGTCTTCACAACAAATGATTCTGGGACCTTGAATTATATAATGGTAGGTCCAATTGCACAATTTGACATAAAAATAAAAAAAATCCCCAAAATTTAATTGAAAATTAAAAATTTTGAACCCAAATTGGGAATCGTGCCCAATATGAAATTGTCGAACCATGAGACCATCATTTCTAGGGTTAATCAAATGTGGATAATTCAAATTTGGCATCAATTTTGCCTAATCAGGTCATTAGGACATCAAATTGAACAAAACCCTATTAACCCGAATACAAAAATGTGAAAATCTTGGACACAATTATGATAAAAATTGGGGAAAATCATATATTTGGGTTCGGAATATGATGGGGAATTCAATTTCGAGGTTTAATTTTGAAAATTGGGTCAAAATTGAGTTTAATTTGCGAATTTAGATCAACTCGAGTTTGCCGGGTCGACTGGGTCAACCCGTCCCGACCCGGGTTGTTCATCTCCTTTACCCGACTCACCCGAGTCACAATAAAACCCAGAAAAAACAAAATCAAGCCCGCGACTTCGCTGATCCTTTTCGGCCAATTTGGCACGTGAAAACCGACTGGTCCAACTGGAGAATCTCCGGTTGACACCAGGAAATCGATCTAACTGATCGGAAATCGGTTCTAACTGAGTTTGGGCGGGATTTTTGGTCAACAAAAATGAAGAAAAACTAAACATTGAGAAGAGGAAGTGTTCGACGAATTGCCGAAAAGAGAGAGAGAACTAGAGATGCGAAAGAGAGTTTTCTAGAGAGAGAGGGAGTTGAGGCTTCCCAGACCGAGCGATCGGTGCTTTTCCGGCCAGAAAAGCGCCGGCGAATCGGCCCAGGTGGTGAGCCTCCTCACCTGGAACAGTTGGCCTGAGGTTGGTCGACTAAGCTTGAAAATCGAGCTCGGCCGGTGTGTCCAGACGGTCTCCGGTGAATCTAAAGTGATCATCTTGAAGCCGAAGTGTCTAGGAAGAGCTTCGTGATTGAGGATTGTCCTGGAAACGTCTTTTGATCATCAAACGAAGAAGGTAAAGTCCCTTCCCAGTCACGGTTTTTGCAGATTTGAGAAGTGGTGAACTTGAGTTCAATCTTGCTAATCGAGCATTTTCTTTCACGAGTCTGAGTTTGTCAATGTTCAAAACATGTTATGACCTTATTTTCATTGTTTGTTTGCACTTTGAATGATCGAAAATGCATTAAAACCGAGTCGGCCATGCATTTGACCACATCGCCGGAGCTCAAAGAACCTTGTCGGAGTGCCGCCGTGGCCCTAAACCACTCAAGTTAGCCTCCCTTAATCTCTGTTTGATGTTTTGAATCGTTGTTTTGATCGATCTAGACGGCTAGGGCGGTTAGAATTAGGATTTGCATTCTGGAAAAATTTGTCAAAAACAGTTGCGAATTAGGTTTTTTGACCGGTTTTTTCGCCGATCGGCGAACGTCCGCCAGTGTTCCGAGTAGTCTAGATTGAGAATAGAACACATAGACATCATAATGGTGCAATCGGAATGGCAAAACATTTGCCCGAAGGTCGTCGGAGACGATCATAGACCGGCGGTCTCGAGAACATATAACACTGAACCATGCCTATTAAGTGTTTGTGAAAATGCCCCAATGAAGAAAGCGTTAAACGATGCCGTTTTGGCGTCGTGCCCGCCGGAGAAGATGACTGGCGCCAGCCTCGGCGACGCCCGGTTCGGCCAAGCCGAACCGGGTTGAACCGGGCCGGTCCGGTTCATTTTCCAGGCGGGAAATTTTTAAAAAATAAAAAAATAAATAAAATATAAAAAATAAAAAATTGAAAAAAATAATAAAAAAATAAAAATTCAGAAAATTTTAGAAATTCGGAAATTTTAGAAAAATAGGAAATTCACAGAAAAATAAAAAAATATAGAAAATTCATAAAAATTTAAAAAAATTTCAGAAAATTCATAAAATACAAATAAAAAGTGTGAAAAATTTAGAAAATCAATAAAAAAATTGAAAAATTCATAAAAATTTTCAGAAAATCATAAAAATCAATTCTCGATTAATGAAATTTCCAAAAAAAAAATTCAAAAATTTCAAAAAAAATTTAAAAATTCATAGAATGATCCAAAAACACTGTGGCCGATTTAGAAAGTGAAATTTGAATTTTTGGAAATGCTCAAGTGGCATTTTTAGAAAATCTCAAATTCAGGGGTTATAACCCCTAAAAAACCCTAAAACCCTAAAAAAAATGTGAATCATGAAATGAATAAGCTTCTAGAGCTTCATTAGGGTTTGGTTGTTTTGATTGATTTTCATTTTTAGAGACCATTTAGGGTTGATTGATCTAATTAACATTGATTGTACATTTAATACTTGATTGGTTTTTCCTGCGATTAGAATGGATAGAATTAGTGGATAAGCCTCGGAAATTTGCATGACACGTTAGACATCGTATCGTTCTTAGGTACCGAAAGGGCGTTATGGATCTCGATTTGGGATCGTTAGCGTAACCAAGTCCCCGTACTCAGAATCTCTGGTTCATAGAATCGTGGTATTTCTCCCGTACCTTGATTAGGTTTCTAGTCTACCTACCAATAATCACTAGTGGCGACTCCAAAATCACAAACTTAGATTAAATAGGAAATTACCATCCGCTATCACGTGAGGTATGGTCTGGGAGAGACCCTTACACGGAAATACCTCCTTAGCGCGCAAATCCCGAAAGCCCCAACAAAAAGCGCGGCGCGACAATAACCACCGATAACCTCTTTTTAGGACGAAGAGTCGCCTCTTTTCATCATCAAGAGTCACATCTTCTCTTAACCAAGAGTCATATCTTTTATGATAAAAAACTATTTCAACAATATTAGTAGATACCTTACTGGTAAATGAGTAAACACAACCAATGTGAATGTTTGGATATATCTTTGGACCACCAAAGTTGAGAGGAGTTGAAGGAAAAAAAAGGCTCTTTAATGTTGATTTGGAGGTATCAATTGAGCTTGTAAATGGTTGTCATTTTGTGCAGGTCGCACCGCTAATTCTGTAATCAAGACAACAAAGGTTCATTGCAATGAGTAGTATAAATTAGTTGAGCTAAACTCATTATATAAACATAACAGGCTAACCTTGGCTTTGAGAGATGAATAAGTAAGATTCACTTCAAACTCTACAACTGCAACGCAATCGGGAGCGTGATTTCTATGAATTTTTCTCTTGAGGTTTAGATTTACAGATTTCAAGTAGAGAGAGAGAGAGAGAGAGAGAGAGAGCAGACGAAAGTGAAATGCAATTGTGGGAGTGTGGAAATGAAGAAGAAATTTGAAATATTTTTGCAGTTTTTAATGAAGTCAGTTGTGCACTGTGCAGCAGGTTCTTCGTTCGTTCCAAGCAATTTTGTACAGAGTTGGTCACACTTGACATTTATATTTTAAACAAAAAAGTGAAATGAATTGGCCTAGGTTTGCACACATAGCAACAGTTGAGTGGATTTTCATAAATCCCATGTGGCGCTCACGAAGTACCCAATTTTCACACTTACGAGTTTTAGAACTTTTTCATGTTATTTCTTTGAGAAAAATTTTGTGTGGACATATTTCTTAAGTGTTGAGAGGAACAGATCTAATCAGAGTACTTGAGATTTACGGACTTGTGTTTTTTTAGTGGATGTTAGTGTGGTTTCTATAAATCATTAAAATGTGATTGTCTTGACATACCATACTTAATCCATACATTACTTGCTCATTTTCCAACAGGATAACATAATGGAGGGTCCTTCGGGACAGAAATATACTTATGGATCAACACATTACAAGGGAATATGCTTTCGGGAGAGAAAAGAACCAAAAAAATCTTAAACCTATTGCATTGCTTAATTATTTTAATTTGATCATTTTAGTCCTAAAGCTTTTCACATTGGTATCAATTCAGTCCATCTGGCCAATTTAAGCCGAAAATTACTGACGTGGATAGTTTTTTTATTATGTTTTTCCTTTCTTTTTTTGGTTTTCCTTTTCTTTCTGCCGATGGATGGGGCCAATGGCCATAGTTGGCAAGGGCTAGCCTGCGCGAGGGTCGACCTCGCCAAATTCTGATGAGGAGGGCCTTGCCCAGGCGAGGCCAGTCTTTGCCGACCGTGGCTATTGGTCAGTGGCTGAAAGGGAGAGCAAAAACAAAAAGAAAGAAAGAAAAAGGTAAAAAATAAAAAAATAAAAAATTATAAAATTATAAAATTATAAAAAAAATGTCAACGTTAGTGCCGACCCTAACGCACCGGCTGTGCCACGTAGGACAGCCAGGTCCACATCAGTGATTTCTATCCTAAATTGGCCGGATGGACTGAATTGATACCAATGTGAAAATGTTTAAGAATAAATTGGTCAAATTGAAATGTTTATGACTAAATTTGTATCAATACAATAAATTTAGGATTTTTTTGGTACTTTTTCTGCTTTCATGATGTTAACTGGTCTTATATAATGTTAAGAGTGTACAAGCTTTTGTATTTGCTTCCTTTCTTATTTTGGACTAAGCTTAGTAATTTGTTTTTACGAATAGGATGATTCTATTGTTTCTTTAAGAAAAAGGGAACTTTTTGTATTGGTAAATTTCTGAAAGAGCATATAAAAGTTATCAAAGTCACATGGTTTCCCAGTAACTTGTCGGTAACTTATCAACATAATAAGAAATTACTAATTTTTTTTATATTTAATTAAATTTTATATGTCTTTCCTACCAACACTTTAAATTAAGTAATTTTGGTGAATTTATCAATTTTTATTTGAGTGCCTTACTAACTTTTTTTCGATTGAATTACCAACAAGTTTTAGGATATTTTTTTCTCTTTGAATTACTTACCAAGTTAAATTTATCAACTTTTGTTATGTTTTGCTAACTTTTATTTGTCTCTCTTAAAACACCTAAAACTTATCAACCTTATATTGACTTACCTATTTTGGTGTGTCCACCGGTTTTTCTCCCCCATTAGGTTACAAGTTAGGTTTGGTTTAGCAAGTTTCATTTGAGTTACTTATTGACATTTATTTATTTATGTCACCAACTTTTTGGTTTAGTTACCAACTTATATTTGCCTTACTAACATGATAAATTTTGCCAACTCTTTCTAGAAAATGTTAACCCCAATTAAATTGATTACTAACTTTTATCTGATTGTGCTAAGAACTCTAATTTGAGTCAGTTCTTATGTTTATTTTGTTTTTTTTAAATGAGCAACTAAAAAAAAATCTCTTATATTTTATGAACATTTATTTACCCTTTTAACCACTGCCTTAAATTTCACAAAATATTATATAAAATATTGCGAACATTTATTTGAATAACTTATCACTTTTCTTTAATTTAGTTACCAAGCAGTTCTTGGTTATCAACTCTCAATAGAGTTTCTTACCAACCCATATATGATTTTCCAATTCACTCACTTTTATATTGTCTGATTGCTTTTATTTGTCTTGCTCACTAACTTTTTGAATATACCAACTCTTTTTAAAAATCATTAACTTAATAAAAGTGATTACCGACTTTTCTCCAATTAAATTACTAGCTAATTTTTCGTTATTAACTCCTATTTGAGTTAGTTACCAATGTTTATCTAAGCTATGTTATCATTTACCTACTCTTATTTACCTTTATTATGAACAATTCATATTCAAATTATCAGATGAAGTTATCTACCTTTATTTGTGTGACTTACAAATTTTTCTTTAATTAAATTGCCGACTAGTTTTAGATTATGAACTCTTTCATTTCAGTTGCTTACTAGCCATTATTCTGCTTTTTGTAAATTTACTAATGTTTTTTTTGGTAAGTTAAATTTACTAATGTTTTTTTATGAGTTATCATTATCTTATTTCTAATAAAAAAAATTCTCTTATCTTTTACTAAATTCTAGTTAACTTTCTAAGCAACACCTTAAATTAACGAATTATTATATAAAATCACCAACCTTTCTTTTGTGACTTACCAACTTTTCTCCAATAAAATTACCATCTAATTTTGGGTTACCTAAATCTTATTTGATTGGCTTACTAACGTTTATTTGGTATGTTTTTTATTTACCAACTTTTTCTTATTGATTTGTCTTATCAACCTGTTTTCTATGATAAGTTAGTATCGATATTTACATTACACACTCCAACTTGAGTTAGTTATCAACGGCTAGTTGTTTTTCTTAAGTTACCAACTTATCTCATCTCCAACAAAAAAATTCTTACTATTATATATCAACTTTATTTAACTTTCTTACTAACACATTAAATTTACCAACTACTATATGAAATTACCAACTATTATTTGGCAACTTACCAACTTTATTTCCGATTAAGTAACCCAAAAGAAAAGTTGAAAAATTAAATAAAAATAATGTTGGTAGCTGTCATGCCCCGAACCCCGACGAGCATCGCGACACCCCTTCGACGGTCGTATTGAACGCGACGTCCCAGGACGCGTCGCCGACCCAAATGAACTACGCAAGCGGAAGTGAAATTAAATAACCCAGACAATAAATAATGACAAGGGATAGCACAAAACAATAATTCCAAATACACAACATCAAAAGGGAACAGTGGGTGGATATCCTACTTCGCTATACAAAAGAGGGGCACACAAAATATAGGGTAACTTGACCCGTCTTCCATCCCCGAGATACCCTGGTGGTGTCTCCAATCAATCACGGCCGCAGATTTGAAAATGGTTATATAATAACCGTGAGAACGAGTCTCAATAAGCAACACCCTAAATCCCACCTAGGCCAATACGTACCCAGACAAGTCTCAACATACAACCTAACCAACGACGCACTAGAAATCACATAAACATACATACCTCGCCTCCATTCACACGCCAACTCTGCATAATAGTCAAATCACATTAATGCATCCAGCATAACTCATATTCAGAGCACACAAGAAAATTTCCCATGCATCATACAATAACACTCGCGCGTGTCTCGATTATAAGGTAAAACCACTTGGGCACGTCCCATACCATGCCTAGCAGTATTCACCCCATAATCAAACACTATGCAACATGCGTGGTCCAGCCAACTTACTCACGACCTCCCAGGTCCTTTCACACTGCCCGCGCCACTGCGCCTCAGGCCCATTCTCACGACCCGCGCTACTGCGCCTCAGGTCAGCCCTCAGATCAAGCCGGGCTCCGTCCCTCGCTCGACATTTCACACTTTCCCACGACCCGCGCTACTGCGCCTCAGGTCAGCCCTTAGATCAAGCCGGGCTCCGTCCCGCGTAACCACGCCTCAGGACATTTTTCGCTTTCCAATGACCCGCGTAACCTACGCCTCAAGTCTAACTCACCTTTCACAGCCCGCGTAAACACGCCTCAGGCTCAGCCCTCCGATCGATCCGGGCTTTTCTCATGTACATGCACCACAACACAAAATTCACCATGCTCTTAGTCATATAAATCAATTTCAATCACCACCCTTTCACCAATGACAATCTAGCACGCCACATCAGTCAACTCAATTCATGCTCCCCACATCGGTCCACTGACCCGACATTCAACTCAACACATTCAATTAATTCCAATTCACCCACAAGCGCCACGACAATTCAGTCATGCTATTTACCTCAGTCAATCACTAAATTAGCCACACGATTATCACCACAATAATTCATCAATTGGGCACACTCAATCTAATTAGCCCACGCCTAAATTAATTCCTAACCCGATACTAATCACATCCTAAACAAGTC
The DNA here is from genome assembly GCF_021117445.2 of Syzygium oleosum. Classification (NCBI taxonomy): domain Eukaryota; kingdom Viridiplantae; phylum Streptophyta; class Magnoliopsida; order Myrtales; family Myrtaceae; genus Syzygium; species Syzygium oleosum. Next base: position 894,274 of record NW_026607494.1, read on the forward strand.
TAAAAATACCCAAAGTACTAGGTAGGGTTTAGGAAGTCACTTACCTAAGTTTGGCCTGGAGAAAGTAGGCTCGGGCCTAAAATGGCCCGGGCGAACAGTGTCGAACTAGGCGCGGGCGCGGGGCCAACGAGCGCGGTGGCCGGCCAACGCGGGCACAATGGCCGATCGGCGTGCTGTCCGGCGCGGTGGCCAACGGCGTGCCCGGCGCACCGCCGAGCGGAATGGGCAACGTGCCCGGGCGACGGGCAAGGCGACGAGCACGACGGCGCGAGTGGGCGCGCGGCCTGGTCGCACGGGCAACGGGCCGGCCACGGCCGGGCAAGCCCGGGCATGGCTAGGCTGGCTGGTCGGGGCGGCGACCGGTGGCGGCGGCGACGCGGCGGTGACGGCGACGGCGACGCGGCGGTAACGAGCTGAAAGTGGGAGAAAAAGAGTGAGCCGAGGGGGTGAGGGTGAGGGAGAGAGGGATCGGGGCTGAGGGGAAGTGGCGGACTGGTGGTGACGGGGCAGCACGACGGCGAGCTGGACGGCGGAGCCGACCGGCGAGCGGCGATGACGGGGACGGCTGGGCCCGCGGCGGTCACGGAGGCGAGCTCACGGCTCGTGCGAACAGGGGGAGAGGAGAGGACAGTCGGTCGGGGGCAGTTGTCACGCCCCGCACTCTACGAGTGCGCGATCATCCCTCGATGGTCGATCATTGAATGTGACGTCCCAGGCGCGTCGCCGACCCAACCCAAACATCATAGATTAGGCACGCGCGGAAACAAATAGAAACAACCCGGACGATTAATAATGACACGGGGTAACAGTAGCACGAAACAATAATTGTAATTCCTACACTTGGCAGATACATACGACGCCCACAAAAAGACAATCCCCAAGCTAGGCCACAACAACAGAATCACATTCCTCAAAAGGGGCAATGGTTCGCAAACTTAACTCCTCTACAAAGGGGGGGGACTCAAAATACCGAGTACTTGACCCATCCTCGATCTCTGAGATACCCTTGCAGCGTCTCCAGTCACTCATGGACGCGGATCTAAAATTGTTATATAATAACCGTGAGAACGAGTCTCAATAAGCAACCCCCTATACCCCACGTAGGCCAATGCGTACCCAGACAAGTCGTACATGCAATCTACCCCATAACATATAGAGTTCACATCATTATACTTACCTTGCCCTCGAATCATGAGTCAACCCTGCATATTAGTCCAAACATGACAATGCAAGAATAGTTCACCACCATATCACAATCACCCGGCACACACATTCCCACTCGCATTCAACCAATTCAACCAAGCAACCACACGTACATTTAACCAATCCAATCAATCACATCGCACACACGTGTCCAACCAACTTTCCTCTCACGGACCACCGTCAACACGTCTCAAGTCCGGTCTCACAGGCACACAGGCCACACAATTCGATCAATTTCAATGGCCGCCGTCAACACGTCCCAAGCCATACCATTCAATCAATTCCAGTGGCCGCCGTCAACACGTCCCAAGCCATACATTCCTTTCACGGACCGCCGTCAACACGTCCCAAGTCCGTAGCCCTCCGATCAATCCGGGCTCAAGTTCCAATGACCGACGTAAATACGTCCCGGTCCAACACGCCTCCAACGGGCCACCGTCAACACGTCTCAAGCCCGCATCCATTTGGCACCTCGGCCATTCATGCCTTCACACGGACCGCCGTCAACACGTCCCAAGTCCGTAGCCCTCCGATCAATCCGGGCTTAGAATCGACAGGCAAGCATACGCCATTCAATTAAATCAATTTCACGCCAATTGTATCAAACAACCCATAATCACCACTCAGTCCAATTCACAATTCGCCACCTCAATCCACAAACCCGACATTCAAGTCGGCCACGCACAATTACCCAAATCAAGCACATCATTTAATCCAATTCAAATAGCGTAATTGTAACATAATATAATTAAATTAAAACACGCCCTAGCCGTTCTAAATCCGAGACAAGTCAATAAAGTACCCAAAATACTAGGTAGGGTTTAGGAAGTCACTTACTAGGTTTTGGCCCGGGAAAAGTCGGCTCGGGCCTAAAATGGCCCGAGTGAACAGTGTCTCACTCGGCGCGGGCGAGGGCGCGACGGGCGCGGGGCTCGGCCACGGCGCTCGGCCACGGGCACAGCCTTCGGCCACGGGCACAAGGCTCGGTCACGGGCTCGGCCACGGGCACACGCACGGGCGCGGGCTTAGGCACGGGCTCGGGCGCGAAGCAGTGGCTGGTCGGCTAGGCTTGCTCCGGCAGCTGGCGGCGGCGGCGATGCGGCGGCGAGCAGGGCGGCTCTCCGATGACTAGCTCGGAGGGAGAGAAGAGAGTCGGCCGGAGTGGGGTGGCGAGGGAGAGAGAGGGTGGGCGGTGAGGGCTCGGAGCCGGCGATGCTCGAGCGGCATGGCGGTGGTCAGTGGCAGAAGGGACGCCGGGTGGTGGTGGACGAGGTAGCGACGGCGGCAGGCAGTGGTGAGCTGCTCCCCGACGACGATGGGAACGAAGGAAGAAGAAGAGGAAGGTGGCCGAGGCGGGTGGCGCGGCTAGGGGCGTTCGGCGGCGGCGGCGACGTAGACGCTCAGGCGTCGGGGCGATGCTGGGGAGCTGGCTGGACAGCGGCCGGGACTCGTCGAGCACGGCGGCGAGCCGAGCTCGCGCGCCGGGAGGGCGAGGAAGGGCGTCGGGCGGCTAGGCGGAGGTGGCGGTCGGATGGTGTGCGGTGGTGACGAGTAGCCGACGGAGGTCAATCCGCGAGCGGCGATTAGCGAGCTGGGTCGGCCCGGGCGGAGCAGGCCACACGCGAGCTCGTCGGGGGAGAAAGAAAGAAGAGGCGAAGAAGAAGAGCGAGAAGAGAAGAGAAGGAAGAAGAAAGAAGAAGAAGGAAGAGAGAGAGAGAGAGGGTGGGGTGTCGGAGGGGGAATGGGCATGCGTGATGGACGTGTGCATGCAAGGGGAAAAAGAGAGAGAGAGAGAGAGAGAAGGAAGGAGAGAGAGGGCAGACGCATTGGAAAAGGAAACGTGCGGGAGCCGGGGCTCGGCGCGACAGAGGGGAGAGAGAGAAAAGAGAGAGAGAGGGAGAATAGACGGGACAGGGGGATGCGATCGGGAAAAATGGGAGGAGAGAGAAGAGAGAGAAAAAGAAAGTCCACGCACTCGAATGCGATCCAACGGACACGGTTCAAACTAAAAATCGATTTAACGATCACGAATCAAATTCGGAAAAAGATCCAACAGTCCACGAAAAATCCCAAATAATAATATAGGGCAAAGGGCCAAAATAAAATAACTCAGAACACACTACGAGGGAGGTCTACTAGTCCAAATCCGCACCTGGTCCAAAATTTCACTTTTCCGCTATTCCCGGCAATCTCGAGGCTGGCCACAATAATATCGACACTGTCCAATTAAATTCGTCCCGAAACTCCCGAAAATCGACTGCCAAGTTCGGGATCTAAATAACGGCCAAATTCGATCGAATGCGATTCTAGTGAAATCTCAATTGTAAAATAATAACCGGGAGTGATCAGTTCTCGGGCGAGATTTTACTATAAGCACACTGACGAATTACACGTTTTATAAATCCCAAAAATGGACTGAAATTTGGAATGTCACAACTCTTCCCCCCTTACAAAAATTTCGTCCTTGAAATTTACAATCCAACCCAACTATTCAAACAAATGGGGGGTATTGGTGTCGCATCAACTCTTCACTTTCCCACGGTGTACCTTCGGTCCCATGGTGCTCCGAAATCACCTTGACCATCGAAATTATCTTGTTCCGCAACACTCGTTCCATTCTGCCCTTAATCCTTACTGGCTTTTCCACGTACGACACTCTGTCGTCCACGTCTATTCCTTCATAGCTTAGCATGTGGGTCGGGTTCGGTTCATACTTCCTCAACATGGACACGTGGAACACATTATGAACATGAGATAAATTTGGCGGTAGCGCAAGACGATAAGCCAATGTGCCTATTCTCTCTAAGACCTCAGATGGACCCACGTACCTCGGGCTCAACTTCCCTTTCTTACCAAACCGAGATAATCCTCTCATAGGCGATACCTTGAGAAAAACGTGGTCCCCTACTTGAAACTCCCAAGGCCTACGTCTCCGGTCTGCATAATTCTTTTGGCGGCTCTAAGTCTGTCCCAGATAACCTTGACTGTCTCGATTGACTGCTGAACTAACTCGGGACCCGTGATTCTCCTCTCACCAACTTCATCCCAACAAACCGGCGTTCTGCAAGCTCTACCATATAAAGCTTCGAATGGTGTCATTCTGATATTCTGCTGGTAGCTATTGTTGTAGGCAAATTCAACCAAATGCAACTGTTCCTCCCAGCCACCCTTAAAATCCAAAACACATACTCGCAGCATGTCCTCCAAAGTTTGAATCGTCCTTTCGGACTGGCCATCCGTCTGGAGATGATAGGCCGTGCTAACTGTAACTTCATCCCCAATGTCGTGTGAAGACTTTCCCAAAAAGCGGCAGTAAACTTAGGATAACGGTCCGAAGTGATCGTCACTGGTACTTCATGCAGACGGACTATTTGTCGCACGTAAATCTCGGCATGCCTTTCCAAGGCGAAATCCTTTCGTACTGGTAGAAAATGCGCTGACTTTGTCAATCGGTCGACCACCACCCAAATCGAATCATGACCCCTTTTACTTCTCGGTAGTCCCATTACAAAGTCCATCGTGATGTGTTTCCATTTCCACCCGGGAATTTCCAATGGCTACAACATTCCACCCGGCTTGCAATGTTGCGCCTTCACTTGCTGACATGTTAAACACTTGACCACGTGCTTGGCTATATCCACTTTCATGTCGTTCCACCAATAATGTTGTCGTAAGTTCTAATACATTTTCGTACTACCCGGGTGAATACTGTAAGTGCTACGGTGTGCTTCAGACAAAATCTCTTCCTTCAGTTCTATATCACTAGGCACACAACCGTCCGCGGAACTTCAGAATTCCATCCTCGGATAACTGAAAGTCTTATTTCCTCTCTATGACATCCCTACTCGAAATGTTTTGAATCTCTGGGTCCGTCGACTATAAGGCCTTGATCTTAGTCTGGATTTTCGACTCAATCCTTAATGCTGCAAGCAGACTCGAGACATGATTCACTTCGAACTTAATTTCCAAATTCCGAACTCCCTCCAACAGAGTCCATTCCTTGACCATCATATGCGCGATGCTCGATTTCCAACTCAGTGCATCCGCTACCTTATTAGCCTTTCCGGGGTGATATAAAATATTGCAGTCGTAGTCCTTAAGGAGTTCCATCCAATGACGCTGTCTCATGTTAAGTTCTTTTTGGGAAAATAGATACCTTAAAACTCTGATGATCTGTAAAAATCTGAAATTTCTCCCCACACAGGTTATGCCTCCAAATCTTAAGAGCGAAGATAATCGCGGCTAATTCCAAATCATGCGTTGGATAATTCAGCTTATGTGGTCTCATTTGTCGCGATGCGTATGCCACTACTCTTCCACGTTGTGTCAACACACATCCGGGTCCTCTTAGCGACGCGTCACTGTAAATCTCATATCCTCCCGGACCTGACGGGATCGTTAACACTGGCGCGATTGTCAACCTCTGTTTTAATTCTTGGAAACTCCTTTCGCACTTATCCATCCATTCAAACCTCATTTCCTTCTTTAATAACCGCGTCAACGGCATCGCTAATGCCGAAAACTTCTCCACAAAGCGTCTGTAATACCCTGCTAAACCCAAAAAAAAAAAACTCCGAACCTCGGTTACTGTTGTCGGCCTTGGCCAGTTCATGATGGCCTCAATCTTCATCGGGTCCACTACAATTCCTTCCCCGGGTATCCCATGTCCTAAGAACGCCACTCGATGAAGCCAGAATTCACACTTATTAAACTTAGCGTAGAGTGCGTGTACCCTTAAAATCCGTAGAACCCTTTTCCAAATGTACCTCATGTTCAGCGGAACTCTTCGAATACACCAGAATATCATCTATAAACACGATCACAAACTGATCCAAAAATTCCTTGAATATCCGATTCATTAAATCCATAAAGGCTGTAGGGGAATTCGTCAGTCCAAACGGCATCACCGTAAACTCATAGTGTCCATATCTCGTCCCAAATGCCGACTTCGACACATCCTCCTTCTTGATCCTCAATTGGTGATAACCAGTCCTCAAGTCGATCTTAGAAAACACTGACGCCCCTTGTAACTGATCAAAAAGGTCATCAATCCTTGGCAATGGGTGCTTATTCTTAACGGTCACCTGGTTCAGTTATCTGTAGTCAATGCACAACCTCAACGATCCATCCTTTTTCCTCACGAATAATACTAGCGCTCTCCATGGAGACGCACTAGGGCGAATGAAGCCTTTATCTAATAACTCTTGCATTTGGACTATCAATTCTTTCAATTCCGACAGTGACATCCTATAAGGTGCTTTCGAGATCGGTTTCGTCCATGGGGCTAACTCAATCGCGAACTCCACTTCTCTATCAGGTGGCAATCCCGGCAATTCCTGAGGAAAGACATCGGGAGAGTTGCACACCTCGGCTATGTCCTTTAGCCTTGGTTCCTTAACCAACAAGTCAACTACAGAATAATTATCCTTCTATACCTCAAAGACAAAACTCAATTCATCCAATTTCAATCCACAGTCTCCCAAAACAAATTACCCCAATTCTTTACAAAATCCGAAATTTCCAAGCAACACACATCCTTCCCAACCCGTTCAAAATATCATCAGCAATTCAGAAATCCTCAACTGATTGCGCCTACTCACCATAAGTGATTATAAGTCTTACAAGACCATTCAAGTTATAATTTCAAAATCTTCTCTCGTTGCACCCACTATCATCACATAACGCATCCAGACTTTCAAGACAAATCCTCTGATTCCTTTCCAACCACCGCGTACATCTTTTCCTTACGTCCTTAGCCGATTCTGATTATCCAGCGGGGCAGCTTCAGCTTAATGTCCTACCTGCGGTTGTTGCGATTGCATCAGTGACCTAACCTGTCGATTTGGCAATTTCTCACTTGGTGACCATGTCGGCCACATCCAAAACACGCTCCATGTCCACCTAGGCAAGGGCCATTCCCGCGCCTCTTTCCATAAGACCGACAGACAACGTTGGAGTAGTAGTTCGGCTTTCCAAGGTTCTTTCTTACTAGAGGGACAAATTTTCATTTCTTTGCCATAGGCTTCTTTCCAAAGTTCCTATTGTCCCTAGCCGGCGTGCACCGTGATCCATATCGGTAACCCTCTCGTTCATATCCCTTTCAATGTTTAAGCCTTGTCATACAGCCCATTACCATCCCTTAAGTTCATTAGCATCAACTGACTGCGAAGATTCGATTTCAATCCATCCTGGAACCTCCTTGTCCTATCCACATAGTCCTTGACAATCCTTGGTGCGTACTTTGACAACCTTACAAACTTGACCTCATATTGATCGACTGACATCCGATTTTAGCGAAGCCAAAGAAACTATGTCATTTTCTGTTCCCGCACTCTCCGAAAAGTACTTCCCATTAAAAGCCTCGACCAAAGCACTCCAATACTTCAAAGCCTTTTTCCAACTCTTATATCCAAAGTGATGTAGCCTCAGGGTCACCTCTTCCCATCGAACCTTGCAGGTTTAAATTTCAAAAATTTTCCAACCAGCTGACGCATCTATCTGACTGCATTAACTTGCCATTGACCTTGATTCCCGACATTTCCATTATGCCCATGATTCCCGTCATTTCCATTGGCGGCGATGACTGCCTTAGCATTAGTAGCAATGATCGCATTTCTTGCTCGGTGTGCCTTCCCATTAAAACTCCAACTTCCTCGAGTGCCCTCAAAATCTCATCCCATCTGCGATCCCCCACAACTCCAACTTGCGGACCTACACGACCTCGACCTCGACCTCTTCCTCGGCTACTCTTACTCACAGGATTCACACCACCCACTTACCTGCTATAATTCCCCTCGGGAATTAAAGACCTAGGCCAACTATACCAGTCTAAAGCCCTAGGTAGTGAATCACAACAATAATTCACTAAGCAGGCAGCCAATCATAAACAACACCTAACCACAACCAACAAGGTTCGTGCACTTACCTCAAGTCCTGACGCACCTGCACCTCACATAATATTGCATAAAAACCACTCAGCAATCACAATCACACAGTCTGGGATACGCATGGCACACAAGACTCCCTAACTGACTACCCCAAAATCATCGCTCCTTATCACTCCAGGCTTCGACCATCTTGGTTCGAGCTGACCTCGCTCTGATACCAAATCAACCGGGATGTCACGCCCCGCACTCTACGAGCGCGCGATCATCCCTCGATGGTCGATCATTGAATGCGACGTCCCAGGCACGTCGCCGACCCAACCCAAACATCAGAGATTAGGCACGCGCGGAAACAAATAGAAACAACCCGGACGATTAATAATGACACGGGGTAACAGTAGCACGAAACAATAATTGTAATTCCTACACTTGGCAAATACATACGACGCCCACAAAAAGACAATCCCCAAGCTAGGCCACAACAACAGAATCACATTCCTCAAAAGGGGCAATGGTTCGCAAACTTAACTCCTCTACAAAGGGGGGGGGGACTCAAAATACCGAGTACTTGACCCGTCCTCGATCTCCGAGATACCCTTGCAGCGTCTCCAGTCACTCATGGACGCGGATCTGAAATGGTTATATAATAACCGTGAGAACGAGTCTCAATAAGCAACCCCCTATACCCCACGTAGGCCAATGCGTACCCAGACAAGTCGTACATGCAATCTACCCCATAACATATAAAGTTCACATCATTATACTTACCTTGCCCTCGAATCACGAGTCAACCCTGCATATTAGTCCAAACATGACAATGCAAGAATAGTTCACCACCATATCACAATCACCCAGCACACACATTCCCACTCGCATTCAACCAATTCAACCAAGCAACCACACGTACATTTAACCAATCCAATCAATCACATCGCACACACGTGTCCAACCAACTTTCCTCTCACGGACCACCGTCAACACGTCTCAAGTCCGGTCTCACAGGCACACAAGCCACACAATTCGATCAATTTCAATGGCCGCCGTCAACACGTCCCAAGCCATACCATTCAATCAATTCCAGTGGCCGCCGTCAACACATCCCAAGCCACAAATTCCTTTCACAGACCGCCGTCAACACGTCCCAAGTCCGTAGCCCTCCGATCAATCCGGGCTCAAGTTCCAATGACCGACGTAAATACGTCCCGGTCCAACACGCCTCCAACGGGCCACCGTCAACACGTCTCAAGCCCGCATCCATTTGGCACCTCGGCCATTCATGCCTTCACACGGACCGCCGTCAACACGTCCCAAGTCCGTAGCCCTCCGATCAATCCGGGCTTAGAATCGACAGGCAAGCATACGCCACTCAATTAAATCAATTTCACGCCAATTGTATCAAACAACCCATAATCACCACTCAGTCCAATTCACAATTCGCCACCTCAATCCACAAACCCGACATTCAAGTCGACCACGCACAATTACCCAAATCAAGCACATCATTTAATCCAATTCAAATAGCGTAATTGTAACATAATATAATTAAATTAAAACACGCCCTAGCCGTTCTAAACCCGAGACAAGTCAATAAAGTACCCAAAATACTAGGTAGGGTTTAGGAAGTCACTTACTAGGTTTTGGCCCGGGAAAAGTCGGCTCGGGCCTAAAATGGCCAGAGTGAACAGTGTCTCACTCGGCGCGGGCGAGGGCGCGACGGGCGCGGGGCTCGGCCACGGCGCTCGGCCATGGGCACGCCGGCCTCGGCCACGGCACAAGGCTCGGTCACGGGCTCGGCCACGGGCACACGCACGGGCGCGGGGCGTGGGCACGGGCGCGGGCGCGGGCGGTGGGGCTGGTCAGGCTTGGCTTGCTCCGGCGGTGGCGGTGGCGAGCGACGCGGCGGCGAAGCGGGCGGCTCTCAGACGACTAGCTCGGAGGGAGAGAAGAGAGTCGGCCGGAGTGGGGTGGCGAGGGAGAGAGAGAGCTGGGGCGGTGAGGGCTCGGAGCCGGCGATGCTCGAGCGGCATGGCGGTGGTCAGTGGCAGAAGGGACGCCGGGTGGTGGTGGACGAGGTAGCGACGGCGGCAGGCAGCGGCGAGCTGCTCCCCGACGACGATGGGAACGAAGGAAGAAGAAGAGGAAGGTGGCCGAGGCGGGTGGCGCGGCTAGGGGTGTTCGGCGGCGGCGGCGACGTAGACGCTCAGGCGTCGAGGCGATGCTGGGGAGCTGGCTGGACAGCGGCCGGGACTCGTCGAGCACGACGGCGAGCCGAGCTCGCGCGCTCGGGAGGGCATGAAGGCAGCGTCGGGGCGGCTAGGCGGAGGTGGCGGTCGGATGGTGTGCGGTGGTGACGAGCGGCGGAGGTCGATCCGGCGAGCGGCGATTGGCTGAGGTCGGCGGCCTGGGCGGGCGGACGGTGGCCACACGCTGAGCTCGTCGGGGAGAAAGAAAGAAGACTGAAGAAGAAGAGCAGAAGAGAAGAGAAGGAAGAAGAAAGAAGAAGAAGGAAGAGGAGAGAGAGAGAGAGAGAGGGTGGGGTGTCAGAGGGGGGAATGGGCATGCGTGATGGACGTGTGCATGCAAGGGGGAAAAAGAGAGAGAGAGAGAGAAGGAAGGAGAGAGGGGCAGACGCACGGGAAAAGGAAACGTGCAGGTCTGGGGCTCGGCGCGACAGAGGGGAGAGAGAGAAAAGAGAGAGAGAGAGAGTAGACGGGACAGGGGGAACGCGAGCGGGAAAAAGGGGAGGAGAGAGAAAGAGAGAGAAAAAGAAAGTCCACGCACTCGAATGCGATCCAACGGACACGGTTCAAACTAAAAATCGATTTAACGATCACGATTCAAATTCGGAAAAAGATCCAACAGTCCACGAAAAATCCCAAATAATAATATAGGGCAAAGGGCCAAAATAAAATAACTCAGAACACACTACGAGGGAGGTCTACTAGTCCAAATCCGCACCTGGTCCAAAATTTCACTTTTCCGCTATTCCCGGCAATCTCGAGGCTGGCCACAATAATATCGACACTGTCCAATTAAATTCGTCCCGAAACTCCCGAAAATCGACTGCCAAGTTCGGGATCTAAATAACGGCCAAATTCGATCGAGTGCGATTCTAGTGAAATCTCAATTGTAAAATAATAACCGGAAGTGATCAGTTCCCGGGCGAGATTTTACTATAAGCACACTGACGAATTACACGTTTTATAAATCCCAAAAATGGACTGAAATTTGGAATGTCACAGCAGTGGCTGACGGACGGCGGCGACTGGGACGACGGCCAAGCGCGGCTGGACAGTGCCGGGCGCGACGGGCAGCGGCCGGCGAGTTCGCTGCTGCGCGCACGAAGGAGGAGACCAACCGGTCAGGGCGGTGGCTGGTGGACGGTGCGGCGCTGCGGCCGGGCTGGCTGGCGACGGCGGCGGCACTTGGCGATCAGGCGGGCTCGGGCGGCGTCGGTTGAGCGAGCATGGGCGGGGCGAAGCAGAACCAGACGCGGCGGAGAAGAAAAAGAAAGAAGAAGAAAAGAAGAAAAGGGAGGGAGAAGGGAGGAGAGAGAAGAGAGAGAGAGAGTTTGCATGGGGAAGAGGAGGGCAGACGTGCGCAGGTGGGGGAGGTGACGCGGGGCACAGAGGAGAGAGAGAGACTCAAAGTCAAACCTCTCACTCGAGTGCGATCCAACGGACACGGTTTAAACCCGAAAATGATCTAACGGTCCACGATAATCCTAATTAATAATAAAGGAAAAATGGCCAAAATAAGATAAGCCAAAACACACTACGAGGGAGGTCTACCAGTCCAAATCCGCACCCGGTCAAAAATTCACTTTTCACATATTCCGGGTAATACCGACGCTGGCCATAATAATATCGATACCGTCCAATTAAATTCGTCCCGGAACTCCGAGAAATTTGACACCAAAGTTTGGGCTTTAAATAACGGCCAAATTCGATCGAGTGCGATTCTAGCGAAATCTCTAATTTAAAAATAATAACCCAGGAGTGATCAGTTCCGGGCGAGATTTTATTATAAGCGCACTGACGAATTACACGTTTTATAAATCCCAAAAATGGGCCAAAATTCGGAATGTCACAGTATCTAACTCAAATAAAAGTTGATAACCAGAGTTAATTAATAATTTAATTGATTGAACAAATAACTTACGTTAAAGTTAGTAATTTCATATAATAATGACTAAAGTTAAGCATAATTAAGAAAGGTATCTAAAAGTTGGTAAAAGATGATAAATTTTGGCAATTAAAGAATAAAAAACTTGGTACGTAAGTCAAACGAGCATTGGAAATCCAAAATTAGTGGGTAAATTTTGGGCTTTGCTAATAAATAAAAACAAAGATTGTTAACGTTAAGAAAAAATGGCAAATCAAAAAAATTAAAAGAATGGAAAATAATTTAAATGAGAGTTGGTAATCTAGTACTGTATGGTAACTTAATGGGAAAAAAACTTGATGAATCATGCTAATTTAGGGTGATAATATCTAGAACGATCTAGCAAATGCAAGGGGTTATTAACCTAGACAAATAAAAATTCGTTAGAAAAATATTAAACGTTCATAATTCATTCAAATGAAAGCCAGTTATCCAAAATTAGTTGGTAATTTAATCTATTAAAGTTAGTAAGTCACTTTGAACTATGTCGGTAATATAATATAAGAGTTAGTAAACTTTTTTTTTTGTAAAGAGCAGTTAATAAAATTGAAGTATTGATAAGTTATGCAAAACGCAAGTTGGCATGTTAGTTTAAAACTGCTAATTTGCATATTATTATAAAGTTAATAACTCATTAAAGTGTTGTCAAGTTACCAACCAGTTATTGAAAAAAAAAAAGGTCGCCCCTTTTCCACTTTTCCTTTGTCTTAAACACTCTATGTTTTTATATTTTGACCATGCTATTCCTTATGAGGCCCACTCCTTCTGGTATAACTACAAAAGTGACCATTTTTTTTCATTATTTAGTCAACTCTTTTTATTTTGTTTCTTCTTTTTTTCCTTACGGGTTCCACTTTCCTTCTTCTTTCTTTCTTTTCATGCCTTTGACGCGTCAGTTCTCTGCTCTTGCAAATCGTCTCTTTGTTTTCTCTCTTGCAGGCCCTTCTCTTCTTTATGCCTCCCACTCCTTCTTCTTCTTCTCTAAACCCGTCGTCCTCTATTTTCTATCTATGACGTGACCCCCGTCGTCCTCCACACTTTCGTTGGCACGGACATTGGGCACATCGGTGACCTCTCAAGCAAGCCCTTTCTCTCCGGAGCACGCAGGCGGCGGAATAATAGACCACATTGTTGTCGATTCCGGTACAGCGGGCCACATTTGTTCTTAAAGCAAAAGACATGCACTGCGGGAATATCAGTTAGGTCTACCTCATGAATGTAGCCTAATTTTAGGTACAAAGGTGTCCTTTAGCCTCCACTCTAGATTTAAACCCAACACCTACAATCTTGAGAAAGCAAAAGAATTTGGCCTCCATTGTTGTCAAAGAAAATAGATTACTCAATTCCCCTCGGGATCAAATTACTAGATTAAGCATATCTTGCATCATTATTTCCAACAAGTCAATTAATGAGAAGTACCAACAGTATCCCAAAACTGATGATGAAGAACTTATGGAAACCTTAGTAGGAAACTGAACCCAGATCGAGCAAAAGTCTATAGAAAGCGAGTATACTACAGACTACAAAGCAACTGCACAATTAAATCACAAACACTGTTTTGATGTACGTTACGCTCTAAACACAAGATTGAAACACAAGATCAAGCATTTCCATAACCCAAAACTCAAATTCACTTTTAAGAAAACATATAAAAAAACACTCAATAGTGATTAGACTGAGCATGATTTGAGACCAATAAAACAAAAAAGGAAAAAAAACAAGCTTTCGCCAGGACTGTCCCTTTGATAGCGAATAAGGAGGGCACATATTGTTGAACTAAGAAGTTCTTTTGGGAATTACAAATGCGTGAGAGATTTGTGGTAGAATAAGAAGAAAAAGGAATCGGGGGCGTAGAAAGAAAGAATAGCCTCCTAGAGAGAAAACACTAAGACAATTTGCAAGAGCGGAGAACTGAGACGTCAAAGGCATGGCAAGAAAGAAAGAAAGAAAGTGGGACTTGCAAGGAAAAAAAAGAGTTGACCAAATATGTGGAGTTTTACCAAAAATGGTGGGCCCCACAAGGATAGTATGGTCACATCACAAAAGAAGGGCGTGTTTAAGCCAAATGAGGAGTGAAAAAAGCGTCGCCCAAAAAATAACCAAGTCATATTTTTGGTAAAGTTTTTGTGATACCAATTCATTTTCTTTGTCAAACTTCCCCTTCCTCAACATTGGATTTCACTTTGCGGATGTGCATGGGGTAAATCGTTCTATTTTGATTGGGGATATACAAAATGTAGGTTTTGAAAGCGTGAGAAGGGTATTTGATATGTAGATTAAAGTTAGGATGATTTTGTAATTATTCCAAAAAAAATTCACGCTCTTCGAAAAGGACCATTATTCCTATCCTACCATGTCTCTCAGTTTCCTAGCGCACGGACTTCTAGCTTGTAAATCTCTTTGGATAAATGCAGCTACACACATTGGTGTGTTTTGCCATCTCTTTCCTTGGTATAATCTTTTGTTGTCTTAACATACTTGTTTACAAGTGCATGTCTTTGTCACCTTGCCAAAGCACATCGTATTGTAGTTTACACCGCCGCCGTGCATAGTATTGCTTTCGACGTTGGGCATTGTCCTGAAGCCTTTAAAGTTATCTAAGGATCACCCCAGCTTGCTCCGATCAATACTCAAGATCTCAAAAATAAAAAAAATCGTGAGATTGCGTAACACTCTACTCCTTGTCTCTGTCATTTCCCATTATAATGCCGATATTAAAATCCTAACTTCCGATCCTCGTTCGATCATCCATCTCACAAAATTATGATACTGTGAAACACTTGAATTATTATTAGGGCAATGCTATTTCCACCCCTTATATGACGAAATTCACCTTTTTTTTTACCAAAAAGACAAAATTGCCCTCAATCATTCAATTGCAATTTGAAGTGGTGGCCCAAATTTATTAATTTCCTTTTTTTTTTGAGTCTTTCTGTTTCTATGTAGGATTTAGTTACCAAAAAGAAAAAATTCTCATGTATATTAAAATGCGCAATATTTTTTAATTGTTAGATTTTACTTCCATAAAAATTAGTTTTGTCGAAAAGAGAAATTTACAATAAACCTAGTTCATTTTTATGTTGTCAATCAAATTTATTGATAAATTATTGAGTAGAATCTAGAAATAATTTAACATGGACAATTTTTTTAGCACAATCATTTGTTTATATATTTTCACTTTTGTTATGCTTATCACCATCAAATCCGTCTTATGGGATGATCAGATGAAGCAAAAAATAATCTTTGAATATTTTTTCCGAAATAAAATCACAATTACATTTCCAATGTGAAACTTTAATGTCGAAATTTAATTTAATCAAACATTGCATAAAAAATGATTTTTTAAAAATGCCAGTGAAATCTCCTTATTTTGGATTAAGAATGTTGTGATAGAAATTGTTGTGTATTTCCAGTAAGTATAGTTGGGTATTTATATACCCAAGAGTACATTCTAGAAGATTTACTTGCAAGAAAAGAAATACATAAAATAGAAAATTTTCTAACTTCTAAAGATAAGATTCCAAATCTTCTAAAACTGATAGTCCTATATTTGGTAGATATATATTTGGTTGATACACCCCCCCAAATGGAAGAGTTGAGACTGCGAATCTTCAACTTGTCTCGTAAAAATGCAAAATGTGCTTTAGGAAGAGCTTTGGTGAAAGCATTAGCTAGTTGGTCAGCTGTGGAGATAAACTGCATACTGAGTTGTCCTTTGGCGACCCGATCATGAACAAAGTGGAAGTCAATTTCAACATGTTTGGTATGAGCATGGAAAACCGGATTTGCAGATAGATAAGTGGCACCAATATTATCACACCAAAGGATGGGAGGACCTTAAAGAGGGAACCCAAGCTCTTAAAAGAGTGACTCAAGCCAAATGAGCTGCTTTATACTCAGGCTCTATGGAAGAGCGCGCTATGGTTCGTTGTTTTCTGGAGCTCCAAGAGATCAAATTAGGACCAAGAAAAATAGCATACCCTCCAATTGACTTTCTGTCATCAGAGCTACCAACCCAATCTGCATTGGAAAAAGCTTGCAATTGCTTATCATTGGATTGGGAAAGAAGCGAACCAAACGACCTTGTATGTTTGAGATAACGCAATATTCATTTCACGATTTGCCAGTGGTCTTCAGTTGGTGCATGCATGAATTGACAAGCTTTATTAACGCAAAGGAGAGATATGGTCTTGTCAATGTCACATATTGTTGGGCACCAACTATAGACCGATACAGAGTAGGATTGGACATCAAGGCACCCCCTTTCTCATATGGTCAATAGTCATGGCCATAGGAGTTTGGATTGGCTTGCACTCATACATCCCAGCCATGTGAAGAAGATCATCAATATAATGTCCTTGAGAGAGAAGCAGCCCGTTAGAGTGAGCGATAGCCTCTATCCCAAGGAAGAAGTGGAGCGGGCTAAGATCCTTAATGGAGAACTCTGTAGATAATTTTGCTAAGATTGCACTGATAGTAAAAGATGTATTACCTATAACTAGAATGTCATCAACATAGATCAAAAAATAAATGACATCAGTGCCTCTTCGATAAATAAATAATAAGGGATCTGTTTGTGATGCTGAAAATCCCAAATGAAGCAAAAACTTTGAGAGTCGTTGAAACTAGCCTCTCGGAGCCTATTTGAGACCACATAGAGAATGATACAACTTGCAAACAAAGTCACGACGAGTTGGGTCCTGAAAACCAGGGGGCTGTTCCATGAACACCTCTTCAGAAAGAACCCCAAGTAAGAAAGCATTGTGCACATCTAGTTGTCGCACTTGCTACCCTTGAGAGACAGCTCATATTCAGTGAACAGTGGTAATTTTTATAACTGGACTGAAGGTTTCCGTATAATCCAAGCCATGTTGCTAATGAAAACCCTTAGCAACTACTCGAGCTTTATAGCGCTCAAGATTACCATCCGTTTTGCGTTTAACTCTGTAAACCCACTTACACCCAACGAGGTTCATGGAGGAAGTGCGAGGGACCAAAGACCATATGTCATTTTTTAACAAGGCATTAATTTCATCGGTCATAGCTACACGCCACTTAGGGATTTTGTTGGCTTGGGTGAATGATGTTGGTTCGGTGAGAGGGGTAGTGGTAGTATTAATTTAAGGAGAATGAGAGCGAAGTTGCATGGTGTGGGTGTGTGTTGGCCTTAGTGAGGTGGCGGCGGTGGTGGTGGAGAGGATGATGAGGAGGGAAAATGATAAAGTCATAGAGGGGCCTGGTTCTTAGGGCAGGGGAGATGAATGAATTGGTTTTAGACGAAACTATGAGAGCTGGTGTAGGAGTTTGTGATCTTATTATATTGGTAGGCAGAGGAACGCCAATAGGGGCCGAAGCCTATGGTACTAGGATAGGTGTAGAAAGTGATGAATTAGGTGATGGACTTTGAATGGAAGGAGTTGCAAAGGGAAAACAAGTTTCATCAAAATGAACATGTCGAGCAATGTATAAATGATTAGTGACAGGATCAAGGTAGCGATACCTTGTATGAGAGGAACTGTAACCCAAGAAAAATACAAGGAACAAAGCAGAACTCCATCTTATAGGCGTTATAAGGACGTAGATATGGGAAACAGTGACACCCAAAGATTTTTAAGAAAGAATAATTTGGAGGGTGATTGTAAACCATTTGAAAGGGGGAAATGTGATTAGTGATCTTCGACGGCATCCGGTTGATGAAGTAGACCGCCGTTTCAAATGCGTAGTGCTAGTATTGGTGAGGGACAGAGCCATGAGCTAATAATGTTAAACCGGTTTTAACTATATGCCTATGACGATGCTCAACCGCGCCTTGTTGTTCATGAGTATGAGGGGCGGAGATGCGGTTAGCAATACCAATTTTCGAGAAAAAGGAGGGGAGGGCATGAAATTCCCCACCTCGGTCTGTTTGAACAACTTTATTTTTCGTGAAAATTGACGTTCAACAAGAGCTTGCAATGTAAGAAAAACAGAGTAAACATCTGACTTTACTTTAAGAGGATAAAGCCAAATAAATTTGGTGCAATCATCAACAAAAATAACGAAGTAGCAATGACCATTAGTTGAAACAAAATGAGAAGGACCCCAAATATCACTATAAATTAAATCCAATGGAAATAAACTATGAGTTGGAGACAATCTTAAGAACTGACGACTAGCCTTGCCCAAATGACAAGCTGTACATAACTGACTCAATCGTGTTGACTGACATGGCAAATTATTCTTTTTGATCATAAACCGTAAGAGATGCTCATGGGGATGGCCAAGACGTTAATGCCAGCCATCCATGGAAGTGCATTCCGCAATATTGGTAGTAGGCATTGGAGGTTGTTGCGATATGGTATAAAGACCACCACTACTCGGGCCGAGAAGAAGAATCGCCTTGGTCACTAGATCCTTAACGGGAAAGTGGGTAGGATAGAATTCAAAGAAGACATTATTATCATACGCAAACTTTTGAACCGAAAGTAAACACTTAGAAATATCAGGGACATGAAACATCATCTAAATGTAAAGAAAGATTTGAAATAGAAGAGGAAACAAAAGAAGTACCGATATTACTTACCAAAAAAAAAATAAAAGAAGTACCGATATTAGTGATTTTGAGACCTTTACCATTGCCCACGTGTAGTTGACCCGATCAATTATAAGCTTCGTAGGAAGAGAGGGATTGTATGTCAGGTATGACGTGATGGGAGGCGCCCGTGTCAGGGTACCAAGGTAGGGTGTTTGTAGGTGTAGGTAAAAGAGGGGGAAGGGCATGGCTTAGGTTGGCATTATGAGAGTAAGAGGGTCGATAAGATGAAGTATACGAAGGGGTATATGTAGGGGGCGAGTAATAAGGCATACCTGGAGGGCGAAAGTAGCATGTGGTAGCAGTGTGATTTGTACGCGATAGATGGAAAGCCAGAACTGACCTTGTTAAGTACCACGGGCACCACGACCACGGCCAAAGCAGCCCCCGTGACCCCCCCGACCTCTGGATTGACCACAGCCAAAGCGGCCCCTATGACCCCATGACCTCTGGACTGCCCACGGCCAAAGTGGCCCTTGCAACCCCCATGACCTCTGGACTGACCACGGCTGGAGAAAGAGAAACCAGGATGGGTGGTGGCATTTCGTTAAGCAGAGTTGGTTGTAGCAAAGTTAGCTTGAGAGGAAGGCTCAAAGATCTGCAACTTTTTGAAAGCCTTAATACTCTTGTGACTAAGGAGAAGACCTTGAAAATTTGTAAATGAGATTGGTTCAGAACGGCCAAGTAATGTAAGAATAATGTCTTGAATATTCAAATTGGAGACCACGGAAGGTGTGGACATTGAAATCTCCGGTTCAAGAGGTTTGCCTGTAGTACCTATCTCATCAACAATGGATTAGCACGCTGAAGGAATAAATAACCTATTCGTCCTGTTTCTGTTGCAGATGTTGAAGACTGAGATGAAGAGAGAGCATACGTGTAGTGGAAGCTAAGCCATAAGAGGCATTGAGAGCATCCCGGATGGCTTTGCTAGTTGATTTATCAAGAATGAGAGGTAAAACTGATTCTGAGAGGAACACAATTAGAAGACTCATGATGGAAGTGTCCTGTTGTTGCCAGAAAGCTGCTTGGGCTGCATCCAAGGGACATGATTTGGTTCCATCAACATAACCATAGAGGTTTTGTCCCTTGAGAAATGGGATAACCTATGCTTTTCACAACAAGTAATTGGATGTTGTGAGACGTAGAGAAAGAAAGTGATGAGTAGATCCGAATGGAGGAAGTGTAGAAGGGGGGTTTGTAATGGCAGTTACGGTGGTGGTGGTGGTGGGATTCTCCAGGGCCATATTGATCACCTGAAAAAAAGAGAAGAAGAAGAAAGCTAGGGTTGAAAGGGGCGTTAGCCCTAGATGGCTCTTGATACCATGTTGAGATGGAAATCGTTGTTTATTTCCAGTAAGCTTAGTTGGGTATTTATATACCCAAGAGTACATTCTAGAAGATTTACTAGCAAGAAAAGAAATACATAAAATAGAAAACTTGTTAACTTCTAAAGATAAGATTCAAAATCTTCTAAAACTGATAGCCCTATATTTGATAGATATTTATTTGGTTGATAAAGAAAAAGTAATATTATCTATAAAGTGTTTATGAAAAGATATCAAGCTGTCTTGTCATGCATAATATTTTTATTGTATTCCTAGATATTTCTATAACGTCTTCCATGTTTTATGAAAAAAAAATCTCGCCAATAGTAAGAAAGAAAGAAAATTCTTTAAAATAGTCAGTAAAGAGACTTGATATATAATTTAGACTAATGAAATAAATTAAAAACTCACCAAGAAGGTGAGCTTTAGAGATAAAGAGAGACGAAAAATAGAAAAGTTATTATAAGAGCAATGATGAAAAAGAGACTTTTAAGTTTTTTTACTATATCAAAGAATTTATCTTTTTCCCTTATTAGTGGCCATATACTTTTACACGGAGCATGTAAAACGTTATAGGAATATCTAATAATACACTAAAAAAATTCTTTAATACACTAAACAACAAAAGATGTGAAAATGCTTAATTATGGCGATTAGATTGTAAATAAAAATGGAAAAAAATTGAAGAAAAAAAGAAGAAAGAATGTGGCCATCATTTTGAAATTGAATGATTGAGGGCTATTTTGTCATTTTAGTATAAATGAGGTGGATTTAGTTATATAGGGAGTGGAAATAGCGCCGCCATGTTTTTATATGGATAAAATAGAACAATGTTGAAGAAATTGTACGCACACACATACACAATCATACATACATACATACATACATACATGTGTGTATAAAGAGAACAACATTTTAAGATTTGAACATTTTTGGAACGTTATTTATAAGAGGGATAATGACATAAACAATCCCTGACCTTTGGCTCAATGTGTAATTTGGTCCCTGAACTTTTAATTTGTTCAATATAGTCCCTGAACTTTAACCCAATATTCAATGTGATCCCTGAACTTTCAATTTGTTCAACTTGGTCCCTGAACTTTTAGTAAATGTTCAATTTAGTCCCTGAATTATATGAAAATGTATAATATAGTCCATGAACTTGAATTAATGGAAGGACTACATTGAACATTTTTATAAAGTTGAGGGACTATATTGAATATGTACCAAAAGTTCAAGGACCACATTGAACAAATTGAAAGTTCAGGGACCATATTGAACATTGGGTTAAAGTTTAGGGACCATATTGAACATTGGGTTAAAGTTCAGGGACTACATTGAACAAATTAAAAGT
The DNA here is from genome assembly GCF_021117445.2 of Syzygium oleosum. Classification (NCBI taxonomy): domain Eukaryota; kingdom Viridiplantae; phylum Streptophyta; class Magnoliopsida; order Myrtales; family Myrtaceae; genus Syzygium; species Syzygium oleosum. Next base: position 915,778 of record NW_026607494.1, read on the forward strand.
TCAGGGATCAAATTGCACATTGAGTCAAAGTTCAGGGACTATTTGTGTCATTTTCCCTTTATAAGATAAAAATATTCAAACTTTAAAATTGAAAATATCAATGCACGCATAAACTAGAATTTTTATTGTATGCATTTTTCCATGAATTGATTATTTTTTCTAAAGAGTAGGAGGTGCTCTTTATTTTATATAATAATTGGTGCTACTTCCACTTCCTTTTATGTCAATTTGCTAAGTTACCCTTCAATCATAAGATTTGCTTTGATATTCTTATTTATCACTACCCATCGTCTCTCTCTCCTTCACATATCATATTTAAGTAAAACAAGTTGCTCCTCCTCGTGATCATGATTTCATTACTTTGTTGACACAAAATTTTGTTAATTTGAATATGTAGACACCTTAATTTTGACTTAAGATTTTTCAAGGTTGACCAAAATTTGACCAACTTTGACCAAAGGTCAAACCTCATCGAACAGTAGATTAGATGGCGTAAGTGGATAGTATTATTCAACAACTTTCCGATCATTTCCAATTTGCCTCAATCCGATTCATGATCCAGACCATTCCATCTCCATGGCCTTAGCAAACTCGTGATATTTTTTGAATTCAAAATGATTTTCATAAAACTCAAGTCACAAGCTTTCATAAGCTCGTGCAATCGTGTCAGTCTGGTTTATATAGAAGAAAAATAAGTGTACTTTTTAATACTTACCAATACATATTGAATTTACCAGTACAAACAAATATATGTACTTTTAGGCACGGGACAATAGAATCTTTTAAGGACGTTGCCATTCATCTAAAAAAAATTGGGAAAATTACACAAGACATCCTCAAATTTCCTTTATCAAATTACATATTGTCATTTCCTTTATCAAATTTCCCCATCCTCGATGTTGGCTTTCACTTTACCGATGTGTAAATAGGTCCTTTTAGGTTGTGGAGATATAAGATGTAGGTTTTGAAAATGCGAGCGCGAGGAGGGTATATGACATGATATGTATGTAAGAATAATGTGGCCCACATGATATTATGAATTAATGGTTTAATAAATATTTAAGTGCTAAAACGTATTGGCTATGAAAATAGATGAAAATGTGTAATTCTATTGAGAAGTTAAAATTCTTTCGAAGAGGTACGACTATTATGAAGTGGGATATGCTTTGATGGAAGGCACCACTTGAAGGGGTATATATAAATAGAGTCTGGTCCTCTCTCCACCCAATATAACGCACGAAAAGAACGTTCTATTTTTATCCTCCATCGATAAGATACGTTAAGAGAAAAGTGGGTAAGGGAGAGAAATCAGATTTCTTCGTTTCTTCCGTTTTCTGCAACAATTATCTTCAAGGGAAACGCTATGGATAAATGTATGTCTTCATATCTCTTATTCTGAAAATCATGAAGATCTAAGATCCTAGATGTCATAAATTTTCCGCATAAAAGGATTACTTTATCACTTACAGTTGGTATCAGAGCCAGGTTTAGGATCTCATGATTTTCCGATTGTGGTTTCTGAGTTTGGATTCGCCAAACGATGTTGGTCTTTTTGTTATTTGCTAAAGTTGTTGAAATGATTTCTTGTTCCGATTCATTTCATTAAATCTTGGATTTGTATGGTGGCGCCGACGTGGTCTCCAAAACCCACTCATTAATTTGGTCGGAGATGGGGCTATTGGAGGAGATCCCAATGATGGAAGGCGCGGCGGAATGAACAAAAAAAAAAAATCGAATGGACACGATGAAGAAGGCGCGTGGAAGACACGCGCGCGTTGCGGTTGCAGGTGCGTGGCTCCTAGCGCCAAGCGCGTGACCCGCGGTGAAGGCACGGGCGCGTGCGTCACACGCGCCCGAGCATGCATAGGCGTGTGGGTGCCACGCGCCCACGCGGCAGTTGAGGCGCGTGCACTGCACGTGCCTGCTGCCCTCTCCGCCGTTTATTTACGGTTCTACCCTTCTCTGGTTATTTACGTTTCTGCCCCTTATGTGTTTATTTACGGTTCTGCCCTTGACCGTTTAATTTACTGTTTTGCCATTGACCGAATTATTTACCATTTTGCCACTGGCAACTGAATTTATGGTTCTGCCCCCTATCGATTCTGATTTTACCGATTTGCCCTTATGCATTAATTTACGGTTTTAACCTCAGCATGCAATTTGGTAAATATTTGTGAATGAAACAATTATAGTGTTTTACAATTTCAAGAATTCAATTATGAGTGGTTTGTTAGTCACCAAAGTGGCCGAACCATAATGTCTTGAATTTTTGAAATTGTATAATGTTTCTTTCAATTACCCATGATTAATTGATGCTATGATTGGAATTGATATATTACATATCCTTATTAGTGTCATGGGTATATTGAAGTTCATTTATTATAAGAACTTAAGGATTGACCCAAAGGTTAATCAATTTCTTATAATTTATGAACACAATAGTTGGTAATTAATATGTCTTGTTAAATTTGTTTGTATATCCAAAGATATCAAATAAATTTTAATGGTGTGTATTTATAATTACCAAATAAAAGTTATTAGCATCATTGTGGTTTATTGTATGTTTGTATATTATAGGATCACCCAAAGGAGAACTATGATATACATGTAATGTTTAATTTGAATATGATAATGTGATATTCTCAAAGCATTAATGTATGAGTATATTCTTGTATATTTGCAGTATCTGTACCTGTTTCTCTTCATTCGCATGCTTCGTCTGTTCCTTTATTCAATGGAATGAATTTCCCTGATTGGATTGAACAAGTCCAATTTCACCTAGGTGTCTTGGATCTTGACTTAGCACTTCAAATTGAGAAACCGGCTGCTATTACTGATGAGAGCAGCGATAATGAAAAGTCTTTCCATAAAGCTTGGGAAAGATCGAACAGATTAAGTTTAATGTTTATGCGAATGACAGTAGCAAACAACTTAAAGACAACTCTTCACAAAACTAACAATGCTAAGGAATTTATGAAATTTGTGGAAGAGCGTTCTCAAACTGCTGATAAGTCACTAGCTGGTATATTGATGAGTACTTTGACCACCATGAAATATGATGGTTCACGTACCATGTATGAACATGTACTAGAGATGACAAACTTAGCGGCAAAATTAAGGACTTTGGGAATGAACGTGGATGAGTACTTTTTAGTACAGTTCATACTTAATTCCTTGCCTCATGAATAATATGGGCCATTTCAAATGAATTATAACACTATAAAGGACAAGTGGAATGTAAATGAATTGGCCAGTATGCTTGTTCAAGAGGAAACAAGGATAAAGAATCAAAAGGCTCATTCTATTCATTTCTTAAGTTATCAAGAAGCTGAGAAGAATTCCAAGAGGAAAGGTGGAAGGAGCAAGAAGAAAGGTTTACACAACCTGAATGGCTCTTCTAAGGCTTCTCAAATCCACAAGAAGGAACACAATCTTATTAAGTGTCACTTTTGCAATAAAATTGGACAATTGAAGAAAGATTGTTTGAAGCGTAAAGCTTGGTTCGAAAAGAAAGGTAAGCCTTGTGCTTTAGTATGTTTTCAATCAAACTTTACTGAAGTTCCTCATAATACTTGGTGAATTGATTCTGGTGCCACCACTCATGTTTCAAATATGATGCAGGGATTTCTTTCGATCCAAACCATAAAGCCAAATGAGAATTATGTGCTCACGGGGAATAGAAACAAAGCTCCAGTTGAAGGCATTGGCACTTATCGTTTGATCTTAGATACTGGGCATTATTTGGATTTGTTTCGAACCCTTTATGTACCAACTTTTTCCCGCAATTTAGTTTCTTTGCCAAAACTTGATGTAGCGGGATTCTCTTTTAAGTTTGGTTGTGGGTCTTTCAGTTTGTATAAGAATAATAATCTCATTGGAACTGGAATTTTATGTGATGGTCTCTACAAGTTTAAACTTGATAATGCTTTTGCTGAGACTTTAATGACCTTGCATCATAATGTTGGCACTAAACACAGTTTAGTGGATGAGAATTCTGCTTACTTGTGGCATAAACGTTTGGGTCATATATCCAAAGAAAGAATGCAAAGATTAGTGAAGAATGAAATTCTTCCAAATTTGGATTTTACTGATCTTAGAGTGTGTATAGATTGTATTAAGGGTAAACAAACAAAACACACTAAGAAAGGTGCCACAAGAAGCACAGAGCTTCTTGAAATCATACACACCGATATATGTGGTCCTTTTGATGTTCCATCTTTTGGTAAAGAAAATTATTTTATCACCTTTATTGATGATTTTTCACGTTATGGTTATATTTATCTATTGCATGATAAATCTCAATCAGTGAATGCACTTGAGGTGTATATTAAAGAGGTTGAAAGGCAATTAGATAAAAAGGTGAAAATAGTACGCTCGGATAGAGGTGGTGAATATTATGAAAAGTATGATAAATCGGGACAATGTCCGGGTCCGTTTGCTAAATTCCTTGAAAGACATGGTATTTGTGCTCACTACACAATGCCAGGTACACCACAACAAAATGGTGTAGCAGAAAGGCGTAATCGTACCTTAATGGAAATGGTTAGGAGTATGATGAGTTATTCATCTCTACTCTTATCATTGTGGATGTATGCTTTAAAGACTTCTATGTATTTATTAAATAGGGTTCCTAGTAAGGTAGTTCCAAAGACTCCCTTTGAACTGTGGACGGGAAGAAAACCTAGTTTACGACACTTGCATGTTTGGGGTTGTCCAGCAGAAGTAAGAATTTACAATCCACATGAAAAGAAATTGGATTTAAGAACAACCAGTGGTTACTTCATTGGTTATGCAAAGAAATCCAAAGGGTATAGGTTTTACTTTCCTAATCATAGTACAAGAATTGTTGAATCCGGAAATGTTAGGTTCATTGAAAATGTTGACATTAGTGGGAGTGAAAGAATGCGTGATGTTTGCATTCAAGAAGTTAGGGTTGAAGTTCCTCTACCCAAAACTTCTAAAGTTGTTGTTCCTGATATTGTAGTTCAACCCAACAATAATCAAGAACAACAAATTAATGATCAAACACTTCATAATGAAAATGTCAATATTGAACCTACAGTAGTTGAGCCACAAGAAATAGCATTAAGAATATCTCAGAGAGAAAAGAGGTCGGCTATTTCTAACGACTACGTGGTTTATCTACAAGAGTCAGAAATTGACTTAGGAATTGATAATGATCCAGGTTCATTTTCACAAGCCATGAAATGTGATGATTCTACTAAATGGTTCAATGCCACGGAAGAAGAGTTAAAATCTATGGATCAAAATCAAGTTTGGAATCTCGTTGAATTGCCTGAAGGGTGCAAAAAGGTCGGGTGTAAATGGGTCTTTAAGACCAAACGCGACTCAAAAGGTAATATCGAACAATATAAGGCCAGACTTGTTGCTAAATGTTTTACTCAGAAAGAAGGCATTGACTATAAGGAGATATTTTCACCAGTCTCCAAGAAAGACTCACTTAGAATCATTATGGCTTTGGTGGCTCATTACGATTTAGAGTTACACCAAATGGATGTTAAAACTGCCTTACTTAATGGGAATTTAGAGGAAGAAGTTTATATGGACCAACCCGAGGGCTTTTCAGTTAAAGGAAAGGAACACATGGTGTGTAAATTAAAGAAATCAATATATGGACTTAAACAAGCTTCCTGACAATGGTATCTTAAGTTTAATGATACCATAACTTCTTTTGGATTTAAGCAAAACACTGTTGATCGGTGTATATACATGAAGGTCAGTGGGAGCAAGTTTATTTTTCTAGTTCTGTATGTTGATGACCTTTTGCTTGCTACTAATGATCTTGGTTTGTTACATGAAACCAAGAAATTTCTCTCTAAAAATTTTGAAATGAAAGATATGGGAGAGGCAACGTATGTGATAGGAATAGAAATATTCCATGATAGATCACAAGGATTGTTAGGGTTGTCTCAGAAAGCCTATATTGATAAAATTTTAGGGAGATTTAATATGGATAAATGTTCAGCAGGAGCAGTTCTAATTCAGAAAGGTGACAAATTTGGTCTTATGCAATGTCCGAAAAGTGAATTGGAACAAGAACGAATGAAAAGTATTCCTTATGCATCTGTTGTCGGAAGCTTAATGTATGCACAAACTTACACCAGACCAGACATTAGTTTTGCTGTAGGAATGCTGGGCAGGTATCAAAGTAACCCAGGATTAGATCATTGGAAAGCTGCAAAGAAAGTTCTCAGATACTTGCAAGGAACGAAGAATCACATGCTCACTTATAAAAAATCTGATCATCTTGAGGTGATTGGATATTCAGATTCAGACTTCGCCGGATGTACCGATACAAGAAAATCAACTTTTGGTTACTTGTATCTTTTGGCTGGAGGCGCAATTTCATGGAAAAGTGCAAAGCAGTAAGTTATTGCTACATCTACTATGGAGGCTGAGTTTGTGGCATGCTTTGAGGCCACTATTCATGGGATATGGCTGCGGAACTTTATTTCAGGGCTTATGATTGTCGATAGTATTGCCAGGCCGCTGAAAATTTACTGTGATAACTCTGCAGCAGTTTTCTTCTCTAAGAACGACAAGTACTCCAATGGTGCTAAACATATGGAGATTAAATACTTGTCCGTTAAAGAAAAAGTTCAGAAACAAAGAGTGTCAATTGAGCACATTAGCACCAACCTTATGATTGCAGATCCCTTAACAAAAGGATTGCCACCCAAAATATTTAAAGAACATGTTGAAAGGATGGGTATTATTGGATGTCATTAATGATTGTATTCTGAGTGCATTAAGTTTATTTATTTGACACTATGAGCTCAATTATGTGTTTATGATATTTACTGTTTTCTATTTGGTATATATGATGGAAATAGATGAATGTATAACAGGACAGTCTCTAACAGAGACATTATAGTTGGACCATTACTATACTTATCATTTATGGATCATTTTAAGTAGGGAGCTATAGTTGTAGTACATGGAAGGGACTATGTCGATTAATGGCATACAACCGCTATGACTCGCATTAGTTTCTTTATTGAACTGTGATCATTATGTGATAGGCAATTTAAGAAAGGTTTTAGCATAATGTTATTGTGCACATTATGGTCTTTATTAAACCATGAAAGGAAGGTCATATGGGCCAAGTGGGAGAATGTAAGAATAATGTGGCCCACATGATATTATGAATTAATGGTTTAATAAATATTTAAGTGCTAAAACATATTGGCTATGAAAATAGATGAAAATGTATAATTCTATTGAGAAGTTAAAATTCCTCCGAAGAGGTACGACTCTTATGAAGTGGGATATGCTTTGATGGAAGGCACCACTTGAAAAGGGTATATATAAATAGAGTCTGGTCCTCTCTCCACCCAATATAACGCACGAAAAGAACGTTCTATTTTTATCCTCCATCGATAAGATACGTTAAGAGAAAAGTGGGTAAGGGAGAGAAATCAGATTTCTTCGTTTCTTCCATTTTCTGCAACAATTATCTTCAAGGGAAACGCTATGGATAAAGGTATGTCTTCATATCTCTTATTGTGAAAATCATGAAGATCTAAGATCCTAGATGTCATAAATTTTCCGCATAAAAGGATTACTTTATCACTTACAATGTAGAGTAGAGTTGGATGTTCTTCATTATTATTCAACCGGCGACGTCTCAGTTTCCGAGGGTTATGGACTTTTACCTGGTAGTTCTCTTTGGATAGATGTAGCTTAGTTCTCTGGCCATTTGCCATCTCTTTCCTCTGTAGAATCATCTCTTGTCTGGACATACCTGTCCTTTACATGGGCGCATGGCATTGCTTTCGACGTCAGCCATTGTTCCTGAAGTAGTAGACCCTTTTAAAGTCGTCCGAGGATCGCCCCAGCTCGCTCCCATCCACAACAACGTTCAGGATCTTTAAAAGAAATGGCAAAACTGTATTACGCTCTACTCCTCCTCGTCTCTCTCATTTCCCATTCTGATGCCGTCTCTCATTTCCCATTCCGATGCCGATATCAAAACCCAACGTCTAACTTCTGATCCTTGTCCGATCATCCTTCTTGATAAGTTCACCTTCACACACTTCAGCCGAGTTACAATCTCCGTTTCTGATGTCTCTTTCACTAGTTCATTACTCTGTCCAAATCCTTCTTGTTTGGACTTTTTCCTTCTCTCGGAGGAAGTTGGGATCCAAGCCGTCCTCCAAGCCAGACAAAACCCTAATTTCTGCATCCTCGATTCGTGCCACATCCTCGTTCTCGACACCTTCCACGACTTGTCTCCGCCACCACACAGCTTCTTTAACAGAGCTTATCGTGTTACTTGTCCCAGTGGATACTCCCTGTTCTTTGCCAACTGCGATCTGGTGGCCCGTGTATCCATGAAGGTCCACACTGAATTGTACAATCTCGATCTTGGCGGCTCCAAGACTTACCTCTCGCCTGGACAATCGAAGCTAATTCCACTATTCTTCGAGTTCTCTCTTGCTTACTTCTTCGTCTTAGTTCTCTGGGACTATTACTGCTTTTGCCACAAGGAATTCACGAATCGGGTCCATCACTTGATCATCGGACTAATTGCCACGAAAACACTGAGTCTCATCTGTGCCGGGCTGGATAAGTATTCCGTTAAACTTACTGGGACACCTCACGGTTGGGAAATCTTAATTCGAAGTTGCTCTAGTGATGTCATCATTTATCATCACGTCAATGATCATAATCGGATTCTTGTTCTTCAAGAAGTTCTTGCCAGAGAAGGAGGCCAAGGTATGGATCGTCCCCATTGCGCTTCCGGTTCTCTCCAATCTCACTTTCCCTTTTGCTGTCATGATGGCAGTCACTTGGCCCAACGTTTCGTTGGTGCTGGCTTTGCTGGACATGATCTGCACGTGTACCATCCTCGTTACCGCGGGGAGGTCTATTTGGTTGCTGAAGGAGGTTCCAAAGACTGACGAGAAGGCGGCGATAAGATTGGCAAAGATTAAAAAGTTTGCCTTGTTCTACGTCTTGGCAATCGGTTATTTTTATGTCGTGCCGATGGTAGCACTCGCTTTGAGGATCTTCAGGTACGAGTGGGTGAGCAACGCGGTGGAGGACGGTGCGAATCTGACGATATATGTGGTCACGCTTTGTATGTTTAGGCCGGTCAATGATTACACTATTCTTCGCGCATAGGATGAGAAGGAAGAAACAATGGCAGAAGCAAATGAAGAGTCCGAGGTTTGAAGGAGAGAGGAGCAATTATATTTGAAACCAGGACACAAGTACTTATTTCTCAGTAAGTATCCATATTCTCTCTGAGATTTAAACTGGTTGTGGTGAATATTTTCTGCACTACATATGTTGTTGACGAATAATAGAACAACCTGTAGAGACATGCTGCGAGTGGACAAATTAGTGCCTTGTAATATCTATGTAATAATTCAATCTCGCAAATAAAGTACATTTCTCCGCTTAATGTGATAATATATTTTTTCTTAAATCGCTGAACTAAAGAAGTTATTACATAGCCATAGACCACGTGGGTCCTATTTTGGAGCCCCACATTCAATTAGTATGATGGTGTTGGTTTACATAGACTGAGTTTATATAATATATTTTTGGTAAAAACCAATATGAATTGTAAGTTTGTGATAATTTTCCTCCCATAATTGGAGGAAAATACTGGTCTTTTGGAAAAAAAAAAAAAAGCATGTTATCTGTGTGTAATCGCATCAGTCAATGTGCTAGTGACTAGTGAATGCATGGTTGCAAGAGAACATGACAGGGAGAAAAGAGACGGACATCTTTTTTTACCTCCGAAGCATCTGACTGCACCCGCACGACGGCGGTACTAGGAGGTTGCTGCCGCCGTCTTCTTCTTCTTCTTCTTCTTGCTCGGAAGTCCAAAGCATAGAGACGTAGCAAGCGTAACATAATTATGAAGACCATGTCAGTCAACTGAGACTAGGTTGCATGATAACAAAAAGGAAATGATACAATCCAGCTAAGAATATTTGTATACGATCTGATGTACTCACCCCGGTATATTACACAAACCGCAACTGCCAATGCGCATCGCCCGAGACATCAAACACGTTTATAGACTCCATGAAAGCATGAGGATTTGTCCCCGATACTGACGCTGCACCCAAGGAAAAAAACATAATTACCTTTTGGGACTACAAGGCAGAAAAGACAACAACTTCATATGGAGGTTCCCACAATCGCAACTAATTGATTAAAGAATGACACAGCGGTTGTCATTTAGTGGAAACAAAGCAACAAAGCTAGCGCACCGAATTGATTGAACAAATTGAGATCCTCACAATCACAATTCCACTATTGCATGATTCCTTCTCTAGTACCGTCGTCCCCACGATTGCACTGACAACCCTATTTTTACCCTTCGAGCCTCAATTTTGTCCTCAGAACCCTAATTTTTCCAGCTAATCGATCCAAGCCCCCTTTTCTCTCTCTGTCTCTCTCGGCTTTTATGGTGGCCGGCCACCTGCTTATTCTACTCTCCTTTTGCTCTACGTCTCCTCTGCCTGGCTGTGGAGCGTTCTGCCCGTTGCTTGGCTCTCCAGCGTCCACCGCTCTTGTCAACTTGCGTGGGGAAGGAGGAAATGGAAGAAAGAGAGAGGGAAGGAGGAAAAGCAAGGAAGAGAGAGGGAAGGAGGCCGGGCCAGGGAGAGGGAGAAAGCGGCTAGGCTAGGCCCAGCGAGGGAGAGAGGGAGAGGAAAGGGAGGCCGAGCTGGGTCTTCCTCGGCTCAGTTTCCCTTTTTTTTTTTTTTTTAAACTTATTAATTAATTTTTTAAAAAATGAAAAAAGGAAAATATGTCCTAGTAAATCCTATTTATGCAAATGCACCTAATGTTTATATCCCATGCATTTAAATGAAAATATTTTTGTTTGGGGGTTAAAATTTAACCCCTAATTTTTGTGCAATAATTTTAATCGGGTAATTAAAATTTAGGTGTTACCAGATTTCGAAAATGTGAGTGTGAGTAAAGTATGATGTTCTTCATTATTATTCAACCTGCGAGGTCTCAGTTTCCGAGGGTTATGGACTTTTACTTCGTAGATCTCTTTAGATAAATGTAGCCTTGTTCTCTCGCCATTTGCCATCTCTTTTTTCAGTGGAATCATCTCTTGTCCGGACACACTTCTCCTCCATAGGCGCATGTCTTTTTGTCACCTTGTCTCATCTTATTGTAATTCACATCCCCAGCTTGTGCATTGCATTGCTTTCGACGTCGGTCATTGTCCCTGACCCTTTAAAGTTGTCTGAGGATCGCCCTGAGCTCGCTCTGATCCACGACAACACTCGGGATCTGCGAAAAAATGGCGAAACTGCATTACGTTCTGCTCCTTCTCATCTCTCTCATTTCCCATTCCGATGCCGATATCAAAACCCTACGTCTAACTTCCGATCCTCGTCCGATCATCCTTCTCGACAAGTTCGCCTTCACACACTTCGGCCAGGTTACAATCTCCGTTTCCGATGTCTCTGTCACTAGTTTATTACTCTGTCCAAATCCTTCTCGTTTGGGCCTTTTCCTTCTCTCGGAGGAAGTTGAGAGTCAAGCCCTCCTCGAAGTCAGACAAAACCCTAACTTCTGCATCCTCGATTCCCGCTACATCGTTGCTCTCGACACCTTCCGCAACCTGTCTCCACCACCACACTGCTTCTTTAACAGAACCTATTGCGTTCCTTATCCCGGCGGATACTCCCTGTTCTTTGTCAACTGCGATCCGGTGGCCCGTGTATCTATGAATGTCCACACTGAATTGTACAATCCCGACTTTGACGGCTCCAAGAATTACCTCTCGCATGGACAATCGAGGCTAATTCCACTATTCTTCAAGTTCTCTCTTGCTTACTTCTTCCTCTTAGTTCTCTGGGCCTATTACTGCTATTGCAACAAGGAATCCACGAATCGGGTCCATCACTTGATCACCGGACTAATTACGGTGAAAACATTGAGTCTCATCTGTGCCGGGCTGGATAAGTACTTCGTTGAATTTACTGGGTTACCTCACGGTTGGGATATCTTGTTCGAAGTTGCTCGAGTCATGTCATCGCTTATCATCACGGCATTGATCACAATCGGATTCTTGTTCTTTAAGCAGTTCTTGCCAGAGAAGGAGGCCAAGGCATGGATGGTCCCCATTGCGCTTCAGGTTCTCTTCAATCTGGCTTTCCCTCTGGCTAGAGGTGAGCGCGGTTCCAGGGTAGAACCGGGAACCGGAGAACCGGAACCGGGTCCGGTTCGGTTCCAGGTTCCATGGACATAGGGTCCGGTTCTTGGTTCCCCATTTTTATGACCCAACTGTTCCGGTTCTGGTTCCCGGTTCCTATAGGAACCGGAACCGGAACCTGGAACCGGAACCGGATCGGAACCGGGAACCGGGAACCGGAACCAAGAACCGGGACCAGGAACCGGATCCCTAAAAATTAAAACATAAACTACACATTTGGTATTTAGAAACCCTAATTCACCTTGTCCCTCCATCTTGTCCCTCCTGCTTCCACTTCCGCCTCGCTCCCGCTTCTGCCTCGCTCCTTGCTCCCGCTTCTTGCTTTCGCCTTGCTCCTCGCTCCCGCTTCTGCCTCGCTCCGCCTTCTTCGCCGCAGGTCTCGTGATCTCCCCACGCAGATTCGCTGCGATTATTCGGGCTCGCCGCCGTCTTCCTCCTCTGAAGCTCCGTCGCTTTGGTACGTAACGTCTTCGAACAACCCCTGCCATTCACGCCTTCTCTCTTTGAATTCCCACCGTTGCTTCTGTTCATGTTTTGCATCGATCTATTGAATTAAGTCACGACGATCGTGCCTGAGTTGCGTGAAATCGTGCTCTTGCGTGCACATTCATCTGGATTCATCGCTTAGTGAATGTGAGGAGAGGGAAAATGCGGTGGATCTGTCCCCGATTGAATGTGAGGAGAGGGAGGGGGGGAGTTAACCGATTGGTTAATTGTCGATTGCGATCGTCTCTTAAGGGCCTTCGAGATTTGCTCTTTTTGTTGCTGCTGCCAAAGGGGAAACAACCATGAGTGAGCTCATGGTTGGCCTCACTCTCATTGAAGGTTCTTTGCCAAAGGAGCTGGTACTTTCTCGGACTTTTCTTATGACCCCCATTTTTTTAATGACTTTACGCTTGTAAGTGGTGCGGGATTCATAGTTAAGAAGGTTGGTGTTTCTCTGTATGTAGTAGTGTCTGGGTTCGCTTCATTCGTAGGCAACTTATGGATTTACAAGATTTTGGTCTTTCTTGTTTATTAAGTTGCGTTATTTTGTGTCCCCGGTTAGAATTCTGCTCTCGCTTTTCCAGATATTGATTATTGGGCTCGTGTCTTATTTCTTGGAGATTTTCTTTTGGTTGATCCACTGTTCTGTTCCTAACATCCTCGTGCCATTGGTTGTTTTGCCTGTTTCGTTTGAGCTCACGGTAGAATGACAAGGTTTTTCTTTTTTTTTTTTGGGTGTTTTTTTGAGAATATTCGAAGCTGAAAAATTGATGTTTGAGGTTCTCATTTAATCTTGTTCTACAATGTTCAGTCTGCTTAGATGGTACATTGCCCGGTTATCATCTTCACAATGGCTCTGGATCTGGTGCAAACAGTTGGGTGGTCCATTTAGAGGTTTGTTGAATGGACTTTATGTTATATGATTTAAAATAGCATACTTAAGCTAGTTAATTTTGCAAACTTATGTTATTTCTTCTCTACTGCATGGTTTTCTTGCTCAGTTCTTCATGGCACTCCAATTCTTGATTCTTTTTCTGTCTGCATTTTCTATAAGCCATTTGATGTTGTTTTACATTGTTGTAGGGTGGGGGATGGTGCAATACAGTGACGAATTGCGTTTACAGGAAAACTACTCGTCGTGGTTCATCAAAGTTTGTGGACAAGGAAGTAGCTTTCACAGGAATATTGAGTAATAAAGCTGAAGAAAACCCTGGTATTTAAAATCTATTAACGATTCAATCTGTCTCGAAACGATTCTTTGCCATAGTTTATTCAAATTGGAACTGTCATACGAGCAATTGTGCTTTGCTGGCAGATTTTTTCAATTGGAACAGAGTAAGGATACGGTACTGTGATGGGGCTTCTGTCAATGGAGCAGGCCAGGACGAGGTTGGTTGGAAGATTCTAAGCTTTTGTATTCTCTATTATTACGTAGAAATGATTACTGTTGTGGTCTTAGTATACAATCATAAGAGTCTACATCATAGGCCAGCCAAATATTTAAATGATTCATGAAACACACCTGGGAATGAGCATTTATTCTTACAGTGGTCTACCTTCACCAAGATCCAAGTCTTAACTCTTAAATAAGATTACCAGCTCTCACTCCCTATGCTAAACTAGCTAAAGACGATGCTAATATGTTCTCGTGTTGTTTGCTTGGCCAGCGTTGTTTGATTGACATATCAACTATCAAGAATTCAAGATAACATGTCAATGGAGGTTGATGGATGTGAGGAGATGACTCCGATCACAGAATTTGAATTGTCGGGCGATGAAAATGAAGAAGAGCCATCCCCTACCACGAGTGCAACAAACAAGGTACTTGGTTCTCATCGTCCTCCTCTTAATAAGAAATATACATCCGATTGTTGGAATCATTTTGCAAGAATCAAAGATGGGGATGGAAAAACATATAAGGTGAAGTGCATTCATTGTGGGTCTGAGTTAAAGTACAATGTTGCTCATGGTACTTCCGCAATGAGGAAGCACTTGAAAACATGTAAGAAGTTTCCTTGCAATGTTGATAAGAGGCAGAAATTCTTTGCACCGCGTAACGTAGACTTGGCTGACAAGGCAGGGGGAGGTTCTAGTACTGGTAGTGTCTTATCGACATGGTCATTTAATCAAGAATGTTGTAGGCAAATGCTTGCTTGGTTCATCATAGTTGATGAACAACCGTTTTCTTTGGTTGAGCGTGTTGGATTTCGCGAGTTTGTCACCGAGTTACAGCCTCTCTTTAAACATTTGTCACGTTTTACAGTGGCTAAAGATTGTATGAAGCTATATTTCTGTGAAAGAACTTGTTTGAAGACTTACTTTGGTAAGATAAATTCTAGGATCGCACTCATGACCGATACATGGACTTCCATTCAAAACCTGAATTATTTGTGTCTCACTGCACATTTTATTGATGAAAATTGGAAGTTGCATAAAAGAATCATCAATTTTGTGGTGATGCCTAGTCACAAGGGTAGGGAGATTGGGAGAATGGTGGAGAAATGCATCAACGAGTGGGGAATAGAAAAGAAGGTATCCACAATCACCGTGGATAATGCTAGTTCGAATGATGTTGCAATTGGTTATTTGAAGGAAAAACTTTCAAGAGAAAAGTTGTTGATCTTAGATGGTAGTGTTTTACATATGAGATGCACCGCTCATATATTAAACTTGATTGTTAGAGATGGCTTGACTACGGTACGGGAATCTATTGCACGTATATGAAACGTGGTTAGGTATGTGAGGAGTTCTCCCATGAGAGCCAATACATTTAAATCTTGCATTGAGGGTGAGAAGATTACTTACAATGGTTCGGTTATTCTTGATGTTGCCACTAGATGGAACTCCACTTACCTTATGTTAGACACCGCCATAAAATTTAGAAAAGCTTTTGAAAGGATGGAAGAAGACGATTCAGCTTTTGCTAGTGAGCTTAACCATGATCTTCCTAAAGATGATGATTGGGAAAATGCCATTATTCTTTCGGAATTTCTAAAAATATTCTATGATGCCACCAATCGGATGTCGGGGAGTTCATATGTTACTTCAAATGATTATTTTGAATGGATAGCTCTTTTGTATAAAAATTTGAAAGATGCGGCGGATGCTTCGGATCCTAAGCTTCAAGCTATGGGTATGAAAATGAAAGATAAATTTGACAAATACTATGGGAGTTTGGATAAAGTGAATATGTTGGTGTTGATTGCGATTGTGTTGGATCCTAGAGCCAAGTTGAGTTATGTGAATTTCTTGTATGGACAAATTTATGATGATGAATTGAAAGTCAATGAGATGCATTACAAGGTGAAGGATGCATTGGAGCGTTTATATGAATTTTATGAACAATCTTCTCTTGCTTCAAGTGATAGAAATTTTGGTGCCCAAAGTTTGAGTGCTAGTAGTAGTGGTTCCAATGTCGATGCCGGTGATAGTGAAGGTAGCAAGATCAAGAAGTATGACGCCCAAGCTTGGCGAAAAACCTTTATGCACTCGAACCAACAAATGTGCAATGACAACAAATCTGAGCTTGATCAATATCTTGAAGAAAAAAATGAAAATATTCTTGATCTTGACCTTTTGATGTGGTGGAAGACTAGTGGCTCAAAATATAAAATCCTATCTTTGATGGCTCGGGATGTTTTGTCTATTCCTGTAACTACTGTTGCTTCGGAGTCGACTTTTAGTACATCGGGTCGTGTGCTTGACGGCTTTCGAAGTTCTTTGACTCCCAAAATAGTGGAAGCTTTGATTTGCACTCAAGATTGGTTGAGAGCCGTTCGTGTGCCGATTGATGTTGAAGAGTGCATCGAAAATGCAGAAAAATTTGAGATGGGTAAGTGATGTTTATATCTTTATATATTGTAATTCCTTTTATATATCTAATAAGTGAATATTTTATTGAATCTTTCTTTTTTTTAGATATGGATTGTCTGAATGAGGAGATTATCGTCAGTAAATAGAGTTTACCAGCTGAAGCGGAATGAATATATGTGGTAGGCTTTCTAATACTTATTTTATTTTACCAATAAATTGATATGGATTGTCTTAATACTTTGGTTATCTTTGAAGGAGCAGCTAAGGTTGTGTTATTTGTGATTCTGCCAATTATTTGTGCGTGCCTTTGACCTCATGGTTGTTTAAAGGAGGAAGAAATTTAATGCCGGAGTGGATACCAAAGAAGCTTTTGGTCTTCTGCTTTTGTGCTTTTGCAGCATGTATGGGGAGAAAGGTGATATGTATTGAGAAAAATGTGGCATCTTACCTTGGAATTTAAAGTCATATGTATTGCATCCCAACAATTACTATTTATCGTGCTATCCCCTTTCTTTTAAGAAAAAATGTGACTTTTCTATAATTTGTCTTTTGTATTCTTTTTTATGAATGTTCATTTTCATTTTGATTAACTAAAAATAAAATAAAATAAAAAGAACCTGTTTTAACCTGGAACCGACCCTGGAACCTGTGACAGGGTAGGTTCCAGGTTCCACGTTCCGACGGGTAGGTTCCAGGTTCCTCATTTTGAGGAACCTGTACCCGAGGGTAGGTTCCAGGTTCCAAGCGGAACCTACCCGGAACCTGGAACCGCTCACCCCTACCTCTGGCTGTCATGATGGGAGCCACTTGGCCCAGCGTGGCGTTGGGGCTTGCTTTGCTCGACATGATCTGCACGTGCACCATCCTTGTTACCATGGGGAGGTCTATTTGGTTGCTGAAGGAGGCTGCAAAGACTGACGAGAAGGCAGCGATGAGATTGGCGAAGATCAAAAAGTTTGCCTTGGTCTATGTCTTGGCGGTCGGTTATTTTTATGTCGTGCCGAGGGTAGCACTCGCTTTGTGGATCTTCAGGTACCAGTGGGTGAGCAACGCGGTGGAGGAGGGTGCAATTCTAATGATTTATGTGGTCGCGGTTCGTATGTTTAGGCCTGTCAATGATTACACCATTCTTGACGCACAGGATGAGAAGGAAGAAACAATGGCAGTAGCAAATGAAGAGTCCGAGGTTTGAAACACGAGTAAATTGCAAATGCTTATTTCTCGTTGAGTATATATATTCTCTCTTTGAGGGAGATTTAAACCGGTTGTGGTGAATCTCTACAGACGTTGTTTACGATAATAAAACAATCTATAGAGAAATGCTGCGAGTGAACAAATAAAGTACAATTTCTTGACTTGATGTGATAATACGCGATTTCTTAAATCGGTGAACCAGAGAAATTATTGCAGAGCCAAAACCATCATGTCCATGGACCACGTGGGTCCTATAGTGAAGCTCTACATTCAATTGGTATGATGGTGTTGGTCTACATAGACTGAGTTTATAGTACATTTCCAGTAAAAATCAATATGAATAGTAAGTCTCTGATAATTTTTCATTTGATAGAAGAATGATGAGAGAGCAAATGACCCACCTTAAGTTTCTCTACATACATTGAAGTCATTGTATGGTAACCACCAATCGGAGGTATGGTTGAAGAGACTTTCCTCCCATAATTGCAGAAAAATACTGGCCCTTTGGAAAAATCATGTTGTCTGTGTGTAATTGCATCAATCAATGTGCTAGTGAGTGCATGGTTGTAGGAGAACACGAGAGGGAGAGAAAGAGAGGGTCATCTTTTTTACCTCGAAAGCATCTGTCGCGACCCTATCCTCGCGGCAACACCCTGTGCAACATCAACTATTAAGGCACACAAGATCACACAAAGAGAATGAGGAATAGATCAAAATAACTAGTTTTCCATCGTCATGACTACCTTGAATTGCATCGTGAGGTTTCTGCTCAAAATCAAGAATTTGAGGGCACAATGGATACTGTGGGAAGCTTGTGATCAGAGGAGGAGCCTCCCAAAGGCTCTCTTTGATGATAATCGTTCCAATCCAGTGCATTACATCCGTTTCCACTGCATAATACATGAACCAAGGATAAAATCTTTTGGTGATTGCACACTTCATGAAGCAAAAGAACTTGAGAAACGAAACAGGAAACCAAAATCAGGACCTAATATAGTACCTGAAATCGGGGGAAAAGAGGGTTGGGAAGAAGAAAGGGTCGTCTTCTTCTTTAGCCGCTGCTTCATAATTGCACCAGGACTTGAGTGACCTTCTTTCCATGGCCAACCATAAAGAAATCTTGGATGAATGCACCACCTATCTAACCTCTTCACAAAATCGCCATATTAAATAGATCCGATTGTAAGGAAGTAGGCGTGCATAAATACGCGTACATTAAAGGAGTAGACGATGAGATGTACAGATGCATTCGTATTGTCTTTCACCTAGGGTTCGGCTCATGGATTATTAAACCTCGACCTAACTTGAGCTCTTCCAAGTTCGCGACTTATGGTTCAAGTTCTTACATGCAAATGATTTTTAATTAGGAGTCACTACTAATTAGTTTATGGTGAATCAATTAGAAACTCAAATAAAGTATAGGGAAATATACTTTATTCATACGAACTAGAGATTATGAGTACGGGGACTTAATTAGGCCAGTTCGGTACATTTACTTTTAATGAAAATATTTTAGCAGGCAGCTTGGATTAATTTTATTACTTCCTAACATGTGAGATCATCATGCGGATGCGCAAATCACCAAAGTAACATTGAATAACCAAAGCGATAAATAAATTACGAAGGGAGAATGTACTTACCTTGAAACTACGTAAGCATCTGCGATGTTAGTTAAAAAATCACGTCAACAATCCTATATGATTTCTAATTCACGAGCAATTCCACTCATGTATTTTTTGGTTTTCTCTTGATTATATGAAAACTAACCTATATGCAATGATGTGCAGAGCATGACATGCGATTAAATAAACCTAACATACAAGCTATATGTCA
Source organism: Syzygium oleosum (assembly GCF_021117445.2). Lineage (NCBI taxonomy): Eukaryota > Viridiplantae > Streptophyta > Magnoliopsida > Myrtales > Myrtaceae > Syzygium > Syzygium oleosum. The sequence continues at coordinate 935,321 of NW_026607494.1, forward strand.
AGCAATTAAATGACCTAATTTTAATGATGGGCATTTGATTTACTTTTTGAGGGAAAGTGTTTTCTTGGAATTTGTTTTCCGGACTTTCATTTGTTTGTTTGAGAGAAAGTGTTTGCAAGAATTTGTTTTCTGAACTTTCAGCCGTTACCGAAAACACTTTCCGATTAAGGAAAACATCCATTTATAAAATTAGGAAATTGAATTCCATAATCTAAGAAGGTGAAAACACTTTCTGAAAATTGTTCATCTTGAATTTTTTAATATCTAATATTTTCTTTTCTTTTCATTTCTTTATTTTTTTTCTTTTTTCTTTTCTTTTCCTTCTTCTTCCCTTTGCTGGTCGCTGGCCTTTGCGACGGCCTGCGACTGGCCACAAGCATGGGCCGGCAACGGCCGGCCTCAGGCGAGGCCGATCTCGCCAGATCCCGGCGAGCTAGAGCCTCGGCGAGGCCGACCTTGCCCTAGGCCCGACCTGGCCATGTCCGGCGAGCTCACGCCTTGAACTTGCCGCCTTGACCTCGTTGCCTCGTGACCTTGCCTTCGAGCTCGTGTCTCAACCTCGCTCGAGGTTGGCGAGCCCGAGCTCCACCGAGGCCAGCGAGCTTGCTGCTCGGCAGATCCAGGCAAGTCCGAGCTCCGCTGAGACCGGCGAGCTCGCGGCTCGCCCGATCCAGGCGAGCTAGAGTTCACCAGCCCAAGCTCCATCGAGACCGGCGAGCTCGCGGCTAGCCAAATCTAGGCAAGCTCGATTCTCGGCTAAGGCCGGCGAGCTCGAGCTCGCCTGTGTCGTAGCAGAGGAAGGAGGTAAAAGAAAAGAAAAGAAAAGAAAAAAGAAAAAGAAAAAGAAAAAAATTAAAAATAATTAAAAATTCGATTTTTTTAAAATATTAAAAAATTCGATTTTTCTTTTGCCTGAAATAAATTCATGAGATTGAAATAATTTTTCAAAGAAATCCAAACATTAGAAAACTATTTCGATCACGTATCACCAAATAATGGAAAACTAATCGTATTTCTAGAGAGCATTTTCCTTTATCATTGAGTTTTTCGCCAAACAAACGCGCCCTCTGTTTCAAAGTAAAAAAAAAATTGTTCCTTCTTGCAATCATGAGTTCATTAATTTGCTGAACACATACAGTTGTTGAATTGAGTTTGCAGACACGTCAATTTTGACCTAAGATTTTCAAGATTGACCAAAATTTGTGCAACTTCAACCTGAGGACAAACCTCGTCGAACACAGATCAAATTGTGTAAATGGGTAGTATTCGTTAGGACCTTTCCAACGATCTCCAATTTGGCCCAATCTGACTCCCAGATCATGAGATATCGCATATTATGTTATGGACTGTCCGATCACGATGACCTGAGCAAACTCGTGATATATTCCGATTTCAAAGTGATTTTCAAAATTCAAGTCACAAGCTTTGGACACATGAAGAATTGGGTCAATACAGTTAAAAACAAAATCATTAGTCAAAGGCTCCATTTGTCTCTCCTCTTTTTCCGGCATTTGGTTGCTTAGAAAAATGAGTCAACGGAAAATGTTTCTATAGTCAACTATAAACATATGCTTAAATTTAGGAAAATGATTTTCTCTTTCAAAAATCGAAAATCAATTTCGAAATATGATTAGATATCAACGCTTTACCCAAAACTTTACGCTTAAGCATGAAAACCCCAACAATATTTCCCAATCCCCAGCGTCCAAGAGCAGGTCTCCTACACCCAGGCTCGACTATATCAAGGCCGGGCCCGTGACCCTGATGCTGGTGTCAGGCCATTGACGCTTAGTTCGGGACTTGGTGCCCATACCCGGGCTAGAATCTTTGGTACCCAAGCCGGGTCCACAAAGGCCGATCGCGGGATCCCGATACTCAAGCTTGGATCCCCAACACCCGGACACGGACCCGAGACCTAGGTTCCCATGCCCTGATCCTCGGCGCTCTAATCGGGGTCCATTGAGGCCGGTCTTGACACTCTAGTACCTGTACCCGGTTATGCGGCTACCCATGCGCAAGTTGCTAGTATCCGAATAGTGTATGTCTATTAGAAAATCAAATCAAATTTTTCATACCAAATGACGGAAAATATTTTCCAGTTCGTTTTCAAGTTTCAGCCAAGCATCGGAAAATGTTGTTAGAAAATGACTTCCTCGAAAATATGTTTTAGAAATGTCACATTTTTCGCGAAATAAACAGAGTCACAGTTTAGGTCAATTTTTCTTAGAAAAGAGCACCAAAAGATGAAATAGGAATAAAAGGACAAAAGGCGTGTTACTTTAAGACCAATTTCAGAAATCTACCATAACTAAGAGAGAGGAGAGAATTAACTCTAAATAAACTAGAACCGAAATGGCCATATCGGTTAACTCCTAAGACTTCGTTTTAAGTTTTTTGACAACCGAATTGTTCAGAATTCAGTCGGCCAAGTCATAAAAATACGGTCCAAGACCTCGCTCAAAAATCACGATCTCGAAAATGTGATTGAATGAATATTTGAAAACTAGAGATATCAAGCTTTCCAACTGCGACGCGAATATGATTTCAAGAAAGTTATGGACTTCTAAAGAAAACACAAAAATTGAAATATAACCAACCAAATAGCGTCACTTAAGTCGCTTTGGTTCACCTTGAGCCAAATCGGAGGAATCCGTCTCACGGTAAGTTGGCCAAAATTGTTCATGAGCTGGGAAAGCCCTTTTTCTTGCTCACGGTGAGCATGGGGTACCGTACCGACTCACCATGAGCCGAGTACCCCCCCATTCAGGCTCAGGGTGAGCTGCCCATTAAAATTGCACGTAAATAGGTGTCGAGAAAATTACCAAAAAAATTTCTAAACATATTTTATGGATGCTAATTCAGTCCTCAAGTTTTCAATTTGGCCAATTTAGTCTTAAACCTGGTAAAAAACCGTGCCAGGTTTGATACTAAACTGCAAAAATTATCTGGTCATGTTTAGGATTAAATTGGCCAATTTGAAGAGTTTAGAATTGAATTAGCATCCGTACAATAGGCTTAAGGCTTTTGTTAATCATCCCAATAGGCGTCCCTCCCCCTCATTCTCTCTATGGTGAGTTCTCCTCTCTCTCTTTTTGTGATTAGAAATACTCTCTCAAACGTGGCACTTACTTTGGATTTGGTTTTCTTTAGTCCGGAGGAATTCCCAAAGGCAACAATAGAAATCCCTTATTCATCAAAAGCAACAACCCATAAGATGAACAAGTTATGTTCAATTATAAACGATAAAAAGTTCAAAACATGCAACATAAAACGTAAATTATAAAACTTCATTCCTCATCCATCCATAAAAATATTGCTCCGAAGTCCAATCACCTGAAAACAAAACAAACAACGTAGTTAATCACTTAATGATAGTTAAAGTGAGGGCGAGTTGAGAACGAGCAAGGCTTGAATGAGTGATAGTGAGCCGCAAACGAATGAGGAGGAGGGTGAGTTGCGAGCGAGAAAGACTCGTAAATTGTCCAAGTGAGGCAGGAGTCTTGGAAAGAACGGAGAAAAAGATGCCAAAGGAAAATTAAGATTTTTATATTTTATGAAACCGGTTCCAAAATCGGTTTGGTTGGTTCGAGTCATAGGCCAGCAAGGCTCGAGCTCGTCAAAACCTGGCTATGTTCAATGTAGTCCCTGAACTTTCAATTTGTTCAATGTGGTCCCTGAGCTTTTGATAATTGTTTAATTTAGTCTCTAAACTATATGAAAATGTTCAAAGTAGTCTCCGAACTTGAATTAATGGAATGACTATATTGAACATTTTCATATAGTTCAGGGACTGAATTGAACATGTATCAAAAGTTCAGGGGTGACATTGAACAAATTAAAAGTTTAGAGATCACATTGCATATTGGGTTAAAGTTCAAGGACTACATTGAACAAATTAAAAGTTCAGGGATCAAATTGCACATTGGGCCAAAGTTCAGAGACTGTTTGTGTCATTTTCTCTTTTCAGAAAGGTTACATATTTCGCTAAACGATCATAGCTGTAGAGTAAAGTTGGATGATTTTCGTAAATTATTCTAAAGAAAATCTCTCGTTCTTCAGAAAGGACCATTATTCCTATCCAGCCACGTCTCAGTTTCTCGGGGTATGGACTTTTTACCTTGTAAATCTCTTTGGATAAATGCAGCTACGCACACTGGTTTTGTTCTCTCAGCCATTTCTTCAGTTTGACTTGTGATTTGCCATCTCTTTCCTCTGTAGAATCATCTCTTGTCTGGACATACCTGTCCTTTACATGGGCGCATGTCTTTGTCACCTTTTCATCATATTGTAATTCACACCCCCCAGCTGTGTATTGCATTGCTTTCGACGTCGGCCATTGTCCCTGAAGTCGTTGACCCTTTTAAAGTCGTCTGAGGATCACCCCAGCTCGCTTTGATCCGCGACAACGCTCAGCATCTCCGACGAAAATGGCGAAATTGCATTACGCTCTGCTCCTCCTCATCTCTCTCATTTCTCATGCCAATGCCGATATCAAAACCCTAAGTCTAACCTCCGATCCTCGTCAGATCATCTTTCTCCGTAAGTTCGCCTTCACGCACCACGGCCAGGTTTTCATCTCCGCTTCTGATGTCTCCGTCACTTCTTCATCAATCTATACACTGGATTCACGTTTCGGCTTTTTCCTGCTCTCGAAGGAAGCTCTTCGCCAAGTCCTCCTTGAGGACGAGCAAAACGCTGACTTCTGCGTCCTCGACTCCTTCTACACCGTCCCTCTATTCACCTTCCGCGACCTCTCTCCACCACCACACCGCTTCTTTAACAGAACCTATCCCATTAATAATCCCGGTGAATACTCACTGTTCTTTGCCAAGTGCGATCCGGTGGCCCGTGTATCCATGAATGTCCATGTTGAGTTGTACAATCTCGATTCCAACGGCTCCAAAAATTACCTCTCGATTGGACAATCGAGGCTAATTCTACTCTTCTTCATGTTCTCTCTTGCTTTCTTCTTCCTCTCAGTTCTCTGGGCCTATTGCTGCTATTGCAGCAAAGAATCCACAAACCGGGTCCATCTCTTGATCACCGGATTGATTACGGTGAAAACACTCAGTCTCATCTGTGCCGGGCTGGATACGTACTTCGTTAAACTTACTGGGACACCGCACGGTTGTGATATCATGTTCCAAGTGACTCGAGTCATATCATCACTTATCATCACAGCATTGATCATAATTGGATTCTTCTTCTTCAAGCCATTCTTGCAAGAGAAGGAGGCCCAGGTACTAATTGTCACCATCGCGCTTCAGGTTCTCCCCAATCTGGCTTTCCCTTTTGCGGTGACGATGGGAGATGCTTGGCCTGGTGTGGTGAGGGGGCTGGCTTTCCTGAGCATGATCTGCACATGCACCTTTCTCGTTACCGTGGGGAGGTCTATTTGGTTGCTGAGAAAGGCTGCAAAGACTGAAGAGAAGGCGGCGATGAGATTGGCGAAGATTGAAGAGTTTGCCCTATATTACGTCTTGGCAATTGGTTATTTGTATGTCACGGTGATGGTAGCCATCGATTTGAGGATTGTCATGGCATATGAGTACAACTGGGTGAGCAATGCGGTGGAGGAGGGTGTGAATCTAACGATTTTTGTGGTGACGCTTTGTATGTTCGGGCCTGTCAATGACTTCATCCTTCTTGACGCTGAAAATGAGAAGGAAGAGACAATGGCTGTAGCAAATGAATAGTCCGAGGTTTGGAGGGGAGAGAGAGAGCAATTATATTCGAAATCAGGACACAAGTAGATTGCAAATGCTTATTTCTCGGTAAGTGTCCATATTTTCTCTGTTTAACGGAGATTAAAACTGGTTGTGGTGAATCTTTTCTGTGAATAGATGTTGTTTACGATCATTACAAAATTTGTAGAGAAATGGTGCGAGTGGAAAATTTGGTAAATTGCGATATCTGTATAATAATTCAGTTTCATAAATGAGCTACATTTGTCTTGACTTAAATGTGAAAAAATACGTTTTCTTGGACCGGTTTACGAAGAAGATATTACATTAGTTTATGTCAACCAACACCATCATATACATGGACCGTGTAGCTCCCATTGTGGGGCCCACAAATTAAATGAGTATGATCAATTTGGTCTACATAGATTGAGTATGGATAATTTTTTTCTGGTAAGTCAATATGAACCGTATGTGTGTGATTACTTCTTCTATTGGAAAACAACGAGAGAGCAAATGATAGTCCATAAGTTTCTCAATTTGGACTGAAGTTGGAGTATGAACACCACCAATTAGGGGTACGGTTTGAGAATCTTCCTCCCATTGTTGAAGGAAAATACTGGCCCCTTGGAAAATGCACGTTGTCTGTGTGATTGCATCAATTAATGTGATAGTGAGTGCATGGTTGTAGGAGAACATGAGAGGGAGAGAAGAGAGAGACATCTTTTTCACCTCGGAAGCATCTGACGGCCTGCATGAAGAAGCTACTAAGAGGTTGACACCGCCGCTGTGCGCTTTTCCTTTTTCTGGTTCTTCTTCATGTTGCTTTTCCTTCTTCTCACGGGAGTCCTAAGAATAGAGCCCAGCATGCATACATAATTATGAAGGCCACATCATCATTTGAATCTAGGTTGCATGAGAAAAAGAGGAAATGATACAAGCTATCTATGAATATGGTATTTGATTCAATGTACTCGCATGAGCACACAAAATGCAAGCGCTAATGCACCGCCAGAGACATCAAAGATGTTAATACTCGATGGAAGCCTGCAGACCCATCTTGCCAATGCTAACTTTCGCGCAACAAAGATGATGTCCGAATTCCCTGAAGAAAAAGGAGCTGGGAAGAATCCCCACAACTGGTACGGCAGCGACAATTAAAGATAGTATCAATAGCGCAGAGGCCTTCCAAGCCCACGACAGAAGGCCTTGGTGCCTTCTCGACCACATATGTACGCATATAAGGTTGTGCTGCCTTAGAGCGAGTCGAGGAAGAAGAGGGTGGTTCCTGAGAGGGTGTGAGCCTACCTAGGAGAACAATCGCCAAAAGGGTCATCGTAGACATCCAACTTCTGGCGTTTGATATCATAAAAATGAAGGGCAGGAGAGCCTGCTAATACAGGTGCATGATGATGATCTTAGGACCCCTGGCTAAAGGAAAGGGGAGCAACGTTTGGGAGTTAAGGGCACGTCTTTGAGGTAGTGGAGGGTGTTTTGCCGGAATTGCTCCTGTGGCGAAATTTAATTCACCGAATGTCGTTCTTAAGTTTTTTATGAGAAAGGACAGGGTTCAGTGGCGACTTCGGACATGAGATATCCAAGCGAGAAAAAGGAACCCACTTGTTTCAACCAAGCAGTACAAATTCATGCCATGAAAATATTTGATCGATGAAAAACTTAAGTAACATAACTAATTCAAACAAACCCAACCAGCCACTGAAAAAAAAAAAAAAGAATCAGCCACTGTCTGGCAACATCACACTCGAATTTCATCGATGCCATGTTACATTGATACTGGATTTAAGACATAGATATCTACGGTTAAGGAAACTGAAAGTACAAAGCATAAAGCTTTAAAGATAAAAAAAGACGGCATTTTGATTGTGCTTTTTGGGGGGTTCTAGCGGCTATCAGGTGGTATTTACGTCAGATAACCTCCATCGATCTCATCTTCATCCTCCATTTTCGCAACTCTATGTTACTCATGTCTTCAAGTAACCGTATCTATCATGTGCAAAAGCATACACTCCTATCGACCACAACAGACTCCTCATGAGATAACAGTTTCGTTACTAACCTCCATGACCAAATCTTCAAGTGGTAACTGTTCCCTATTTGATTTTAGCCCTTTTCAAGTTTCAAACACTCAAAATTTCCCATCAACATGATTGGCAGCTGCCAGCTGTCTGTCATCCTACTTCAACAACTAAGTCTGTGGCAGGCTTACGTTATCTTCTCATCGATGGACTTGGATTTTACTAAACATTATGCACAATGAGCATTTATTGTTTCTATTTCGAATATTCTTTAATTTTTATGTGATTTGTTTTACTGTCGACGACCTGAATTATTATTGGTGTCAACAGAGGGATGACCATTCCCCGGAATACATGTCGTACATCTGATCCTAGATCGATTGGACGACGTGAATTTAGGTGGACCATACGGTTCTCCAAGTCTCCCATAGTCATAGAGATACAATCCTCCGCTGTGACGGCCGCAGGGTCTACACGACAAGTGACCATACTAGGACCAATCCTTCGGTCACTCATAATCACAAGAGTAAGAAAAGGCGTCTAGGTCTATGTAGATCGTATACAGTGAGGGATCCAACCTCCGCCAAATGCTGACGGTGTTAAAGATGGTGGAGATTCCACGAGTTTCAATATATACGAGATAGGGCTCCTTCTGCAGGCGGTTTTTGTAATCGAGGAACGGGAGCTTGCGCTCCTGCGAGGGCCTCCGCAACCTATTCTTCTGAGGGGCGAGCTTTACGGATGCGTTCCTTATTTTAAGGAGCTTGTGCCCGCACACCTCGCATCTCCTAATTTCTCTTGTATTTTTCAAGAGAGGGAATACCCTCTTCTTGCTGTATATCTAGAGGACTCCGAGGTCCGAGCAATCCTCTAAACGAAGCCTTTTAAGGTCATGCTTCGGATTCAGACCCAAAAAAAAAAAAGGTCATGCTTCGGACCAAAGAGAAGCCTTTTAGTGTCTTGTGATTGTTTTCCGAAGAACCCAACCCGTCCCAAGTCCACAATCCACAAATCCCTATCAGTCCCTTCAGTTTGCAATTTGCAGCCCCCACCCTCCCTGAGACATAGCTAGCTCTAGCCGCCTAACATCAATGATGCTTTTGTGAAATGACTATAACCACACACAAAAGTGCACGCCCATTGCTTGTATGCAAAAACTTGACATTTTTAATAATTTTGCAAATTTGCGATATTGTGAAACACTTGAATTGTAGTGTACGGATAAAAATCGAACAATATGGAAGATATTGAACATATATAGAGAAAGAGATAAACATTTTTATATCTGAACATTTTTGGAATGTTACTTATACGATACAAATATTCCAATTTTAAAATTGAAAATATCATACGCATAAACTAGAGTTTTTAACGTATGCATTTTTTAAAATTAATTGATTATTTTGCCTTAACAGTAAAAGGTGCTCTTTACTTTATATAATAGTTGGTGTTATTTTCACACTTTTTTTTGTTAACTTCTTAAAGTACCCTTCAATTACAAGATTTGTTTTGATATTTTTAATTATCATTACCCTTCTCTTTCAATAATTGACCAACTTTGACCCAAGGTCAAACATAGTCAAACAATAGATTAGACTGTGTGCTTGGATAGTAATCGTCAGGAGCTTTCCGACGGTACCCAGTTTGCCCCAATTTGACTCCTAGATCGTGAGATATCACATCTTTTGTTTTGGACCGCTTGATCTCGATGATGGCAGCAAACTCATTATATATCCCGAATTCGAAATAATTTTCATAAAACTCAAGTCATGAGCTTTCTAAAGCATGAAGAATCGTGTCGGTCCGGATAAATTTGAAGAATAATATTTGTATTTAAGGCTCCATTTATTTCGCAAAAAATTAATAATTTGGAAATATTTTCCTAAAACTGACCACTAGTATCACATCCAAAAATGAATGAACAAAAAATAGATTTATCATCTACAGAATTATTTAGATATAAGTTGTTGTCGATAATGAAAATATTTTTCATTAACTAGTTATTTCAAATGATATAAGCGATTATTTATAAGGAAAATGTTTTGAAAATTATTTATTTTTTGCGAAACAACAAAGCCTAGTAACAGAACAATATAATTTTTTAAGGTCTCGCCATTCATACAAAAAAAATGGGGAAAATCACAAATGCCGTCCCGTTTTCTTTATCAAAATTCCCCATCCTCAATGTTGGATTTCACTTCGCCAATGTGCATGAGGGGTAAGTAGGTCTTTTTAGGTTGGGACATATAAAATTTTTTGAAAGTGTGAGAAGGATGACTTCTTTCGTAAAATTGTATGGTTTTTGTAATTATTCCTATCCTGCGGCATTTCAGGACGCAAGTGATAATCATTCTGTCTTTATTTTTTAATTTTTTTGTTCCGAGGAACAGGTTTGAAACAGCAATTCGTTTGGCAACGTAATTTTATTTTTCTATTTCCGGGATAAATTTTTTAGCTGAGAAATAGGTTTGGAAAATAAATGAGAAGTAGATTTTTTTTTCTACCTTTCCATTTCTGAAACAGAAACAGAAATAACAATTCTTCTAAGAGTTCGGCCTTGCTGCCCCCTCTACCCCCTATCGCCCGCTGCTGCCTGCCTGCTAGTTGCCCCATCGCCGCCGACTGTCGCCCACCCACTCACCGACTGTTGCCCACTTGCCGCCGCCTGCCCAGCCCGCCAACGCCGACCGTTGTATGCTCGCTCGCCGGTGGCGGTAGCCGACCGCCGGTGTACGAATTCTACATCGATGCTATCAAACGAATTTTTGTTCTAGGAAGAGTAATTTTATATCATTATCAATCGTAATTTTCTGCTTAGAACCTCGTTCAAAGAATATAAATAATTTTTTTCTATTTTTAATACAAAATTATTTCCGGGAAGAGAATAGTTATCATTCGGGCGCTTAATTTTCGAGGATACAAACTTTTACCTTGAAATCTCTTTGGATAAATGCAGCTACCCACATGATTTTATTCTCTCGTTATTTCTTCAGTTTGACTTGTGTTTTGCCGTCTCTTTCCTCGGTAGAATCATCCCTTGTCTGGACATGCTTGTCCTAGAATGGGCGCATGTCTTTTTGTCACCTTGCCTCATCGTTTTGTAATTCACGCCCCCAGCTTGTGCATGGCATTGCTTTCGACGTCGGCCATTGTCCCTAACCCTTTAAAGTCGTCCGAGGATCGCCCCCAGCTCGCTCCGATCCACGGCAACGCTCAGGGTCTCCAAGAAAAAATGGCAAAATTGCATTACGCTCTACTCCTCCTCGTCTCTCTCATTTCCCGTTCCGATGCCGGTATCAAAACCCTACGTCTAACTTCCGATCCTCATCCGATAGTCTTTCTCGATAAGTTTGCCTTCACACACTTCGGCCGGGTTACAATCTCGGTTTCTGATGTCTCTGCCACTAGTTCATTACTCCGTCCAAATCCTTCTCGTTTGGGCTTTTTCCTTCTCTCGGAGGAAGTTGAGATCCAAGCCGTCCTCGAAGTCGGACAAAACCCTAACTTCTGCATCCTCGATTCCCGCTACATCGTTGCTCTCGACACCTTCTGCGACCTGTCTCCGCCACCACACAGCTTCTTTAACAGAACCTATCGCGTTACTTATCCCAGTGAATACTCCCTGTTCTTTGCCAACTGCGATCCGGCGGCCCGTGTATCCATGAAGGTCCACACTGAATTGTACAATCTCGATTTCGGCGGCTCCAAGAATTACCTCTCGTCTGGACAATCGAGGCTCATTCCACTATTCTTCGAGTTCACTCTTGCTTACTTCTTCCTCTTAGTTCTCTGGGCCTATTACAACTATTGCAACAAGGAATCCACGAATCGGGTCCATCACTTGATCACCGGACTAATTACCGCAAAAACACTGAGTCTCATCTGTGCCGCGCTGGATAAGTACTTTGTTAAACTTACTGGGTTACCTCACGGTTGGGAAATCTTGTTCGAAGTTGCTCGAGTCATGTCATTACTTATCATCACGGCATTGATCATAATCGGATTCTCATTCTTCAAGAAGTTCTTGCCAGAGAAGGAGGCCAAGGTATGGATCGTCCCCATCACGCTTCAGGTTCTCTCCAATCTGGCTTTCCCCTTTGCTGTCATGATGGGAGCCACTTGGCCCAGCGTGGTGTTGGGGCTTGCTTTGCTCGACATGATCTGCACGTGCACCATCCTTGTTACCGCGGGGAGGTCAATTTGGTTGCTGAAGGAGGCTGCAAAGACTGACGAGAAGGCGGCGATGAGATTGGCTAAGATTAAAAAGTTTGCCTTGGTCTACGTCTTGGCAATCGGTTATTTGTATGTCGTGCCGATGGTAGCACTCGCTTTGAGGATCTTCATGGCACGTGAGTACGAGTGGGTGAGCAACGCAGTGGAGGAGGGTGCAATTCTAACGATTTATGTGGTCGCGCTTCGTATGTTTAGGCCTGTCAGTGATTACACCATTCTTGACGCACAGGATGAGAAGGAAGAAACAATGGCAGTAGCAAATGAAGAGTCCGAGGTTTGAAGGAGAGAGGAGCAATTATATTTGAAACCAGGACACAAGTACTTATTTCTCATTAAAGATCCATTTTCTCTCTTTAAGGGAGATTTAAACTGGTTGTGGTGAATATTTTCTGTACTACAGATGTCGTTTACGAATAATAAAACAATCTGTAGAGAAATGATGCGAATGGACAATTAGTGCCTTGTAATATCTATGTAATAATTCAGCCTCACAAATAAAGTACATTTCTCCACTTAATGTGATAATATATTTTTTCTTAAACCGGTGAACCAGAGAAGTTATTATAGAGACATTCCTTGCAAAATTGGAGGAAAATACTGACCCGTTGGAAAAAGCGTGTTGTCTGTGTGTAATCGCATCAGTCAATGCGCTAGTGAATGCATGGTTGCAGGAGAACATGAGAGGGAGAGAAGAGAGGGACATCTTCTTTTACCTCTGAAGCATCTGACGGCGCCCGCACGAAGGCGCTACTAAGAGGTTGCTGCCGCTGTGTGCCTCCTCCTCCTCCTCCTTCTTCCTGCCGCTCGGAAGTCCAAAGAATAGAGACATAGCAAGCATAACATAATTATGAAGACCATGTCAGCCATCTGAGTCTAGGTTGCATGACAACAAAAAGGAAATGATACAAGCTAGCCAGGAATATATGTATCCAATCTGATGTACTCACACGGGTACATTACACAAACCACAAACCCTAATGCACCGCCGGAGACATCAAACATGTTAGTAGACTCCATGGAAGCATGCGGATTTGTCCCCCATGCGGACGCTGCACCCAAGGAAAAAAACTAATTACCTTTTGGGACCACAACACAGAAAAGACAACAATTTCACATGGAGGTCCCCACAATCGCAACTAATTGATTAAAGAATGACTCAGCGGCTATCGTTAAGTGGAAACAAAGCAACAAAGTAGCGCACCGAATTGATTAAACAAAAAGAGGTCCTCACAATCACAGCTTCACTATTTCGCGATTCCTTCTCTAGTACTATCGTCTCCATGACTCCACCAACAACTCTATTTTACCCTTTAAGCCCTAATTTTTCTAGCCAATTGAGATGGGGAGAGAAGATAACAAACCTAGAGCTATAGAGACAGCATGCGAGCAGCTCGATGGCGACTGAGCGAGCGACGACAAGGACAATTGAAGATAGAGTCAGTAGCATAGAGGCCCTCCAAGCCCAGGATAGAATGCCTCGTTGCTTTCTCAGCGACATGTACGCATATAAGGTTGTGCTGCCTAAGCCACCTTACATCCACGAAATAGGATGCTTTTGCTTCTGTAAGACATTTCCAATGATCTCCAATTTGCCCAAATCTGACTCCTTTTATTCTGGACCGTCCGATCACGATGACGAGAGCATAACTCAGGATATATTCCGAATTCAATGTGATTTTCAACATTCACGTCACGAGCTTTGAACCCATGAAGAATTGGGTCAGTACGGTTTAAACCAAAATCATGTGTCAAAGTTTGGGTCATTCTTTCTTAGAAAAGAGCACCAAAAGATGAAATAGGACCGAGATGGCCATATCTATTATTTCAAAATTCACAATGTCTTTTATTTGTGGGTGCTTGGTATTTACATTATTATATCGTTTCCTATTAGGTTTACACAAGATGGGAGATTATTGTGTTCCACTTCGCTCATCCAATATTGTTCGATTCGTCTTTGTTCTCCCAACAAGATAGGCCCATAACCTATTAAGAAATTGCCTTTTAGGATCTTGGGTGCCGTTTAAATGAGTTTTATAGTGTTTTAACATCAAAGTTTTATCTTCCTTCGAATTTGAATTGTTCAGGCATAAGATTCAAGGACATCCACCTCATTCTATGCGTACAGATGGCCAATTGATTTTCTTTTTATGTTTCAGTTTTGTTTAATTGTTGCAATCCTTTTTAGGAACAACTAGTATTTTATGTTTTATCTTTTTCATTTATTTATATGCTCATAAAATGGTGGGGGATTGCTGTAGTAATTCATAAGTATAAGATAGATAACTTAATCGGGTTGATAAATAACTTAAATTAAAGCTAGAAACTTTACATAAGAGTTGCTAAATTAAGGCGTCATTAAGAAATGTAAATAAAATTTGGTAAAAGAGGAAATGAATAATAAACTTGGTAAGTATGTCAAACGAGATTTGGTAATGGTAACCCTAAACTGGTGGGTAATTCAATCAGAGAAAGTTGGTTCATCGGTGTAATTAAAGTTGGTAGTTTCGACAAAAGCTGATAAATTTAGGCTGTTGCTAATAAATGAAAATAAAAGATTGATAAGAAAAATTGGCAAATTAAAAAAGACATCGAATGAATGTCAATAAATAATTCAAATAGGAGTTTGTAACTCAATACTTTGTCATAATTTAATGGGATAAAAGTTTGTGAGTTGTGATAATTTGCGGTAGTCATCGCTAAAAATAGCTAGTACATGTAAGGAGTTATTAACCAAGACAAATAACGATTGGTAACTCAATAGACAAATTAGTCAATTGAAAAAAATTAATTAGGATAATCATCGCAAATGAAAGCTGATAATCCAAAATTTATTAGTAATTTAATTTGATAAAATTTAATAAATCACTCTAATTTAAATTGGTAATTTTATATATGATTAATACCACGAAAAACCTAAAGCTGGTACACTCGTGATAAATTTACCCAAAATTAATTTTTTTACCACGAAAAACCTCAAACTGGTATACCCATGACAATTTTATTCTCTATTAGTTCCTTTAAATTTTACCGTCAAATTTCTAAGTTGGATGACACGTGGCAGTTGTTGGGTGTACCAATTTAGAGTTTTACTCTTCGTCTCTCACATGTATATCATTTTGTAGTTTTTTGTGATATTAATTCAATTTAACGGAGGGTAAATTTATCACAAATGTGCTAATTTGAGGTTTTTCATGGTCAAAAAATTAGTTTATGGTAAATTTATCATAAGTGTACCGATTTGAGATTTTTTATGATTAAAAAATTAGTTTGAAGTAAGTTTGTCATATGTGTACCGGGATTTTTGTAGTATTAACCATTTTACATGTGAGGTAATAAATTGGAAAAATTGTACAACGTCTCTTTCGACTAAAAAGAAAACAGCGTACGACATCTCTCAGTTTCCGAGGGCAAGGACTTCTACCTTGGAAATCTCCTTACATAAAGTCAGCTGCCCACATTGGTTTTGTTTTCTCAGCCATGTCTTCAGCTTGACTTGTGTTTTGCCATCTCTTTCCTCGGTATGATCTTCTCTTGTCTGAGCGTACTCGTTCCTTACAGGCGGACGTTTTTGTCACCTTGCCAATGCACCATATTCTAAATCACACCGCCGGCCGTGCATTGCATTGCTTTGGACCTCAGCCATCGTCCATGAAGGCTTGACCCTTGTCTGAGGATCACCCCAGCTCGTTCCGATCGAAGATAAACGCTCGGGATCTCCAAAGAGATGGCGAAATTGCATTACGCTCTACTCCTCCTTGTCTCTCTGATTTCCCATTCCAACGCCGATATCAAAACCCTTAGTCTAACCTCCAATCCTTGTTCGATGATCATCTTCCTCCATAAATTTGCCTTCACACACCACGGCCAGGTTAAAGTCTCCACTTCGAACGTCTCGGTCACTTCTTCATCACTCTGTGGACTGGATCTTCGGGCGTTTTCCTTCTCTTGGAGGAAGCTCTTCCCCAAGTCCTCCTCGAGGTTGAACGAAACACTAACTTCTGCGTCATCGACTCTGGCTACATCATCACTCTCTTCACCTTCTGCGACCTGCCTCCGCCACCATGCTTCTTTAACAGAACCTATCCTGTTACTTATCCTGGCGTATACTCCCTGTGTTAAATTGTGTCTCGAATTTGAGCCCGTACACGATACCCAATCCGCACGCTCAATGTTTATTAATACTCTGGAAAGGAGAAAAACATCCGTGTAGCATTCAACAAGAACAGCGTCAAGCATTAAATGGACAAATCTTCTGCACATGGGTTTATGTGCATGCCTTCACGTTCATTTTTCTTCTGCCTCATAAATGCATGCACATGATGTGAATGCATGCCCATAGAGGAAAAAGTGATAGCCACTGTCCTCTTTCTCTCTATATTTGGTCAACTTTTGTGGACTTTCTTTGTCCTTTTGTTATTAAAAGAAGAAGGGGGGAAGACAGAAGCTATGGTCATTTTTTTCTCGTGGCTGTGCATGATGGTCATACGCACATGCTATCATTAATTGCATGGAGACGCATGGCTTCTGAAGATGAGCGCCATTTGTCTTGTTTCTCCATTCTTTCATCTATAAAAGGTGGAAACGCAGAGAACGTAAAAAAAAAGCTAAGAGGGAAGGGAAGTCCAGAGACGTTGAGAGCTCAAGAGAAGAGAGGCGTGAGCTCGGAGGGACTTGTGCGTAGGGAGAGTCCATTGAGTTGAGTTATTAAACACCGTAGCTATTGGGTATATATATTAGGGCTGGGAAACACTTGAGCGTGAGTGATTGTAATCATGTAATTCTCTAATTTATTAGTGGATTATTTGCCGGTTCTCCCCGTGGACGTAAATTCCGACATTCGGACCGAACCACGTAAATTTCTCGTATCCTTTTATAGTTCTTCGTTTTATTTCTCTATCAAGTTTCTACGGCTCCCGACTTAATTACAAAGTTACTATCCGTTTTCGCCACGTCGCCGATTATACAACGTTCTTTGCCAACTGCTATTCAGAGACCCATGTATCCATGAATGTCCATACCGAGTTGTACAATCTCGATTCTGACGGCTCCAAAAATTACCTCTCCGATGGACAATCGAGGCTAATTCCACTATTCTTCGAGTTCTCTCTTGCTTACTTCTTCCTCTTAGTTCTCTGGGCATATTACAGCTATTGCAGCAAGGAATCCATGAATAGGGTTCATCTCTTGATCACCGGATTAATTACCGCGAAAATGTTGAGTCTTAGTTAGTGTTTGCGGAAGCGTAATTTGTTTTGTAAGTGAGGGAGTGATTAGTGAGTGCAAGTGTTGGTACGTGGACTTGGAGCAACAATAGAACAGAACTTTTGATAGTGGAAGACAAGTGGGGAGCAAAGAAGACAAAAGGAGTATTGTATTATGAAGGCTTGTACAAGGGACTTGGTTTTTTCTTCTGATGGGCGTATCCTTCAAGTGGAGAGGGGGGTTGGCTATTTATAGCCCTCTTCCACTGCCATTGAGGAAAAATCTAGAGCATGTTACATAGATATTTTTCTAGAGTTTTCTACGTATATCACATTAGTCTTCTAGAAATATCATGGATATTTTCTAGAAATTCTATATTTCTCACAACTTTCTAGACTATTCATCTAAATATCTATTCTCCAAAGATCTTGAGCATGCTCGAAACTTCTAGAAATTGGATCACTATTTCAACACTCCTCCTTGATCCAATTTCGTGAAACTCCAAGCATGCTTCTTAACATCTCGAACTTGACCAGTGGTAGTGCTTTAGTGAATATGTCCGCGACTTGATCTTCGGTCTTGCAATATTGTAGCTCGATCTCTTCATTGTTTTGCACTTCACGGATGAAGTGATATTTGATGTCTATGTGTTTGGTTCTTCCATGGAAGACAGGGTTTTTTTATATGGCGATCGTGGACTTGTTGTCGCAAAATATCGGAGTTGATTCCATCTGTGCTTCTCCAATGTCTTCTAGAATTCTTCAAAGCCATATTGCTTGACTAGTAGTCGTAGCAACCGCGATGTATTCAGCTTATGCAGTAGACTGTGCCACTGAGTCTTGTTTTTTAGATGCCCAAGAAAATATTCCAAAGCCCAATGTGAATGCATAGCTAGTGGTGCTCCCCCTATCGTCATTTGATCCTGCCCAGTCACTATCGGTGTAGCCAACGAGCTTAGCGGTTGAACTTAGCCACTACCAAATGCCATAATCTATCATTCCTCGTAAGTATCTTAAAATTCTCTTGGCAGCTCCAAAGTGAATTTGACTCGGACTCTGCATGAATCGTGATAGTAGACTTGTTGCGTCCATGATGTTCGGTCGTGTAGTAGTGAGATATAATAGATTGCCAATTAGACTTCTGTAGAGGGAGGCGTCGGCTTTTTCTGCTCCATCTTCCTTTAATAGTTTCTCGTTTGTCACGAGCGGTGTTGTAACTGTTTTGTAATTATTCATCTTGAATTTCTTAAGGAGGTTCTTGGCATATTTCTTCTGTGAGATAAAAACTCCTTCATTTTGGTTGATCTCGATGCCGAGGAAGTAGCACATCAAGCCCAAGTCCGTCATCTCGAATGTCTTCATCATTTCTTCTTTGAATTCTTGAATCATCTTTTCATTGTTCCCTGTATATATAAGATCATCCACATACAGAGAGACAATGAGAGTGTCGGACTTACCTTGGGTCTTGATGTAGAGTGTTGGCTCACTCATGCTCCTCCTGAATCCTTGCTTGGTAAATTATTCGTCTATTCTGCTATATCACACTCGTGGTGCTTGTTTTAACCCATAGAGGGCCTTCTTGAGCTTGAGGACTTTTTCTTCTTGGCCTTTGACGATAAAGCCTTGTGGTTGTTCCACATGGATTTCTTCTTGAAGATATCCATTTAGGAATGCTGACTTTACATCTAGTTGATGAATCTTCCATTCCTTTTGTGCTGCTAGGGCTATGAGTGCCCGAATAGTATCAAGGCGAGCAACAGGAGCAAAAGTTTCAGTATAGTCGATACCTGATTGTTGCAAGTATTCTTTCGCCACAAGCCTTGCCTTATGCTTCTGAATTGATCCATCTGCATTGAGCTTTGTCTTGTAAACCCACTTGACGCCAATGAGTTCTTTGTCGTCGGGGCGATCAACGAGCTTGCATGTTTCATTCTTCTCTAACATCTTGATTTCTTTCTCCATGGCCTTAATCCAAACTTCTTCTTTGGCAGCCTCTCCATAGTTCTCTAGTTCTAAAGCTGCAAAGTTACATGTGTCATAAACTTTTATAAGAGATTTTACCCTTAAAATAGGAGATTCTGAAGTAGATTCTTCTTGCATTGCACTAGGAGAGGATGGTGGTGTTACGTCTTGAGTGGTTGAATCTGGCACTTCACCTTCTTCTTGTGATGTTGAATCCTCTCGAGCAGGTTGCGTGTCTAGCAAGGTGACATACTTCTTCTCAATCTTTCCGTCCTCCCAATTCTAAGTGGCATTCTCGTCAAACTCAACGTCTCGACTGATCATGAGCTTCTTAGTTCTTAGGTTGTATACCCGATAGCCTTTTGATTGGTCATTGTGGCCGAGGAAGATTCCTTTTCCGTCTTCTCATTAAGCTTGCTCCTCTTTTGAGCAGGAATGTGGACGTAACATATGCAGCCAAACACCATGAGATGCTTCGCTGAAGGCTTCCGTCCGCTCCATGCTTCAACCGGAGTTTTATGTTGGACTGCTTTAGTTGGACATCTGTTTAAGATGTTTACCGCTGTATAGACTGCTTCTACCCAAAACATGTTGGGAAGGCCTTTCTCCTTTAGCATAGACCTTGCCATCTCCATGACGGTTCTATTCTTCCTTTCTTGTCACGCCTCGAACCCCCGTCGAGCCCGCGACATCCCACCTCCGGTCGAACAGAGTGCGACGTCCCAGGAATAACGTCGTCGACCCAACGATCCATCAGAGTTAACTCGCAGCGGAAGCAATCGAAAAATCCCGGACAATAAAATTGGAGAACACCAAGAAGGAACAAATCGACAAACCACCAAGCATATATTACACTTCCAAATATTTACATCATCCGCCAATACAAACCACAAAATAATTTATAAGCACACCGAACTATAAACTCCAAACCACCAAATTATTAAGATCAGCTCTCTAGGTCAGCACTATCCAAAAATGGGGCGCATCCTCCTCCCAGAACTATCCCCTACGCCCTCTCGAAGGCGTCCACTCTGACTCACTGTCCTCGGCATCACCACTTGAATCCTCCGTGGTATGCCTCGCTCACCCGACGACCCGAGTCGACCTCAACCTCGACATTCGGGCGGGGCTCGAAATGGTTTGGTTGAAACAACCATGAGATCACATCTCAATAAGTCACAACCTAAGCCCCACTTAGGCTATCACGTAATTCCAGACACATCCAAACGCGCAACCAAACAACCACACAACCAGCAATCAAACATTCACACATACCTGGACTCTCTGCATACGCACCATGCCCGTTAGCCCACAATCCCAACATACAATTCTTGCACACATGCCATCACACACTTTCCACATATCAATACACACGCCAATCATACCACAAAAAGTACATCACAGCCGCGCGCAGTGCTCGATTATAAAGCAAAACCTACTTGGGCACGTCCCATACCATGCCTAGCGAGATTTTACCCCATAATCGCGCACTGCATTACGCGATACAAACACACTCGCACACCAACTCACACCACGCGTCACTTTCTCAAACCTCGCACCTCAAGCCAATTCCCGCTCATTCTCAACCTTTCCACCACTACCGCGCCCGCGTAAAACGCATCAGGCCAACGGTCTTCTGACCTCGTCAGGCATCGACACCCCGTCGGGCCGGGCATCGTCACCTCGTCAGGGACGGCATCGTCCCGCGTAAACGAATACGCCTCAGGACGGAATCCTACACACACTTTCCTTCTACCGCGCCCGCGTAAAACGCATCAGGCCAACGGTCTTCTGACCACGTCAGGCATCGTCACCCCGTCGGGCCGGGCATCGTCACCTCGTCAGGGACGGCATCGTCCCGCGTAAACGTACACGCCTCAGGACGGACCTCACCCCGCGTAAACGTACACGCCTCATGGTCTCACCTTTCGAACCAATCCTACATTCCAGTACCTTCGTTCCACTCAAACCACATTTGTCACACGGCCACACCTACACACTGCCAAACACGCACACCTCACACACATTTCACAATTTCACATTCTCGTCACACGAACACGCCACCCAATCACACATTCTTGGCACGCGAATACAATACGCGAATGCACTATCACACCACCACATCTCACGGCCAAGTACACACTGCATATCACCAATCCACATTCAGCCCAAGCATAATCCAAATCAGCCCACGATCACAAATCACACAACCACGTACACAATTCAATTCATAGCATAATTCCCACTGATCGATTGCACAATTCAACCCCAATCCAGTCACAACATCACGGTCCTACCCAAGCTTTCATACCTCAAATTTTCGTCGCCAAATCAGTCCACAACCACCAAATAACCAGTCTCTCAATTCAGCCCCAAACAGCCCCTAAAACAGTCACAATATCCCCTAAACCGAACCCTAAACAGTGACCGGAATCCCATCAAAATAAATAGTAAAAGAACTCCAAAAATTCTAAATTTTGGACACGTCGCAAAACACATCCCGATAAACATTTCTTATGAAGAACACGAAATCCGGTTCAATCTACAACCATGCCTTTTTGTCCCTCAAAATCAGACCAAAATCAGTTCGCTCTAACAGACTATTTTGTCCTCAAAATACATTTATTTCAACACCCAAATCACCTTGAAAAGATTTGAAATTTTTATATGTTATAGCCACAAATGTCCCCAACAGGTTTTGTGAAGGAAGTGTTTCGAGAATAGGCCTGGAAAAATTTATAAAAATTCGAACAGACCCAAAGGTCGGGTGAACAGTAAATCGGGCAGTTTTATTTCGGTCCAAAGATGGACTTCCGAATGGCATCAAATGATTTCCAAAAATTCCCAAATTAATATATGTCATACTTCAAGATGTTGGGAGCAACTTTCATGAATAAAATTTTCTCAAATTCGGCCCCCAAAATTCTCTACAAAAATAGCAAACCGGGCAGGTACAGTAACCGCGAATCCGCGATTCACCCCGAACCTCACGGATTCAAACCCGAACCGATTCCTACCGAATTCCAACCGCCTAAACTCATTTCCCGACGTCTAATCCAACCCGCAACACCCGCTAACAGTCACGGTCAGCCATCAACAACCACGATCAGCCACCAAAAACCATTATCGACACCTTAATCACCCTCTAAATCCTCTAAACCATACCCGAACGAGTCCGAAAATACCCGACGTCCTAAATAGGGATTAGATCGCGACTTACCGGACTCTAGACTAACTCGGCTAGAGCGGGAAGGTGGAACGGCTGGCCGGCGTGGCTCCGGCGAAACTCCGGCGAGAGAGAAAATGAAGGAAAATGGAGAGAAAGTGGAGAGAAAAGGTGGGAAAATGGGGAGAAAATTTCTGAAGAGGGCTGGTCTGCACGTGAGAGTGAGTGAGGAGAGAGAGAGATCAGCCAACTTGGTCAAATAATTTAATTAGGGGTGCCATGTGTCAAGCTTAGGTAAAAAGGACTAAAATGCCCCTAATTAAATGGTTCCTATTCATTCTTATCTAAAAAGAGAGGGGCAAAAGGGTCAATGGTCCCCAAGGATGCAGCTGATATTTATCCATAATTATCCCAATTTATCCAAAAAAAATTCGGACCCAAAAATTAGCCCAGGGGGCAAAATGGTAATTTTCCGGTCCCGGGGCGAAATTCCAATTTTCGCACATACGCGTTCCATATGTGCGTGGCCAACATAATGTGGTGTCGGAATCGCGAAATTCACTTTCTAAGCCCTCGAAAATCAACTGCGAAGTTCCGAGAATAAAATAATATTATTTTTTCAATTTTTGTCGAAATTCCAATTTTTGTCCAGAACTGTTCCAAATGCACGTGGCCACCCCAAAATGACGCTAGCCTCGAAAAATAACCACAAACGACTTCAAAATCCAACATTGGTGTCCACATGGGCAAAACCGTAATTTTTCCGGCCCCGGATCGAAATCTATTTTTTTTTTGCAGAAATGGGTGGCCCCAAGGTTGGCCAAGCCAAAAACGTCATCGGCCGCTCAAAATTATCACTTTTCAAAATTCTCGATTCCCGGGCCCGAATTCTAAGAAATGACTAAAATTGACTAATCGCGACTTTAGCTTATCTCTTGCTAACGGGTGGCTCATTAGGATTACGCGCTCTCAACCCGTGACCGACACCGAGTCAAATCACGTTTAAGTTTACTCTACCTGGAACGACCTCGGTTGTCATATAATTGCGAGGGTGCGTCACTAGTGCCCTTCGGACACGATCAATCAAATAGGCTGGTCTCGGTTGGCTCAAAACATTCCCTCGTCAATCCATATGGTCGAAGATCGAACCCAGGTCGAGTTCTTTGGTCGTGCGAACTCAATCCCGTAATAGCCTTACCCCTAAGGTTAGCATCCCGAGAATGCGCGAGTCCCGGGTAAGATCTCACTATAGTGCATTGGTCAAATTCATTTCTTAAATCCCGGGAAAATGATTGAAAATTCAGACTGTTACATTTCTGCTACTCCATTTTGCTCCGGAACGTAGCCAACAGTTAGTTGATGATGGACTCCTTCGTCTTCACAGAATTTATTGAACTCCCTTGAGTTGTATTCCGTGCCTCTGTCGCTCCTTAGGACTTTGATTCTATGGCCACTTTGATTTTTGACGTGGTTCTTGAATATTCTGAAAATAGAGAAGACCTCTGATCTTTCTCGAAGTAAGTAGACCCACGTCATTCTTGTGTAGTCATCGATGAATAGGATGAAATATTTATTCTGACTGAGTGTGAGGGTCCTCATTGGACCACACACATCCATATGCACTAGCTCCGATGGCTTCTTCGCTCTCCATCCACCTCCAGATGGGAAGGACTGTCTTTGTTGTTTTCCAAGCAGACAGCCTTCACAAGCATATGAAATTTCTGAAATAGCTAGAAAATCTCTCATTATATTTTTTTGATGGAGAACTTTTAAACCAACGAAGTTGAAGTGGCCAAATCTTCGATGCCAAAGCCATGAATCATCAAGTTGAGCTTTCATGGCTATATCTCTGATATATTTCCATTGAATAGGAAAATTCATATTCTCCATTTTAACAGAGGCAATGATATTTTTATATTTATCATAGATAATGCAGGTATTTTCTCTAAAGTATAGAGAATAACCACTTTGTATCATTTGGCCCACGCTCAATAGATTTTGACCAAGACTGGGGACAAGATATACATTATGATGGGCCTTTATTTATTTCAACAACGATAGTGCCTTTTCCTTTCACTTCGACCAATGTGCCGTTGCCCAATTTCACTTGGGATTTCACCAATGTATCAATATCGGTGAATATAGATTCGTCCCCCGTCATATGATTGCTACACCCACTATCAATGTAGCATGTATCATCATTTTTTTTTTATTATTTGCTACTTGGCCTGCGTAGAATGTGTTGTCTTCACTTTCTTTTACTTCAACATAGTTGGCTCGATTATTTATTTTAGAGTGACAATATTTTTCTATGTGGCCATATCCTTTACAAAAGCGGCATTGTGGTTTATTTCTAAACCAGCAATCTTTCTCCATATGATTAGTATTCTTGCAAATACCACAAGGTGGGTATTTTTCCTTTTGAATAGTTTTTCCTCCTCTTTTACTTTTCCATGAGCTCCTTCCACCAATTTTAGATTGATGAGACCATATATTCATTTTAGACTGAAAGGCACTTTCAACTGAATCTTCATCTTGTGCCTTTAGTCTTTTCTCATGTGCTTCTAGAGAGCCAATTAATTCACTTATTGACAAGGTCGTTAAATCTTTAGTTGCTTCTATAGTTGTCACAATAGGATTGTACTTTCTAGTAAGTGACACTAGTATGTTTTCTACGACCCCTTTGATCAGCGATTTCATCTCCATAGGCTCTCATTTGGTTAACTAGTTCTTTTAATTTTCCACAGTATTCTTGAACGGTCTCATTTACTTTCATTTTAGAATTCTCAAATTCTCTTCTCAGAGTTTGAAGCCGAATAGTGCATACCTTTTCTGATCCTTGGAATTCTTCTCGTAGTGTTTCCCATGCCTTCTTTGCCGTCTTCGCTCCAATTATCCTCGGAAATACTATTTCCGAGAGTGCTTGCTGAATAACACATAGTGCCCTTGCATCCTTTTGTAGTTGATCTTTTGGAACGCTTGCACCTTCTTGTAGAGCCTCATGACCCTTTTCTACGATGTCCCATAAATCCTGGGCCATCAAGAAAGTTGTCATTTTAATGCTCCAATAGTCGTAGTTATTCCCATCGAAAATAGGAATGGGAAATGAGGATGATGTAGAGTTGGCCATAGTTTAGTTGTTGGATAGTTGAATGGGTAGTTTTAGGAACGGGTGGTTCAGACAAACGCCCAATACCAACAAAAATCGTGGGTCTGATACCACTGTTAGTGTTTGCGGAAGCATGATTTGTTTTGTAAGTGAGTGAGTGATTAGTGAGTGCAAGTGTTGGTACGTGGACTTGGAGCAACAATAGAACAGAACTTTTGATAGTGGAAGACAAGTAGGGAGCAAAGAAGACAAAAGGAGTATTGTATTATGAAGGCTTGTACAAGGGACTTAATTTTTTATTGTGATGGGCGTATCCTTCAAGTGGAGAGGAGTTGGCTATTTATAGCCCTCTTCCACCGCCATTAAGGAAAAATCTAGAGCATGTTACAAAGATATTTTTCTAGAGTTTTCTACGCATATTACATTAGTCTTCTAGAAATATTATAGATATTTTCTGGAAACTCTTCTAGAAATATCTAGACTATTCATCTAAATATCTATTCTCCAAAGATCTTGAGCATGCTAGAAACTTCTAGAAATTGGATCACTATTTGAACAGTCTTATCTGTGCCGGGCTGGATAAGTACTTTGTTAAACTTACCGGGACACCTCATGGCTGGGAAATCATGTTCGAAGTCACTCGAGTCATGTCATCACTTATCATCATAGCATTGATCATAATTGGATTCTCGTTCTTCAAGCCATTCTTGCAAAAGAAGGAGGCCAAGGTAATCATTGTTGCCATCGCCCTTCAGGTTCTCCCCAGCGTGGCTCTCCCTTTTGCAATGACCATGGGAGACACTTGGCCCGACGTAGTGTTGTTACTGAGTTGGTTGCACCTGATCTGCGTGTGCACCATCCTCCTTATGACAGGGAGATCTCATTGGTCGCTGCGCAAGGCTGCGAAGATCGACAAGAAGGCAGCAACGTCATCGACTAAAATTAACAAATTTTACTGGTTGTACATCTTGGCAATGGCTTATTTGTATGAAATACCAGTGTTAGCAGACTCTTTGAGGGTCGTCATGGCATATGAGAACAGCTGGGTGAGCAATGTCGTGGAGGAGGGTGCGAATCTAACGATTTTTGTGGTGTCGCTTTGTATGTTTAGGCCTGTCAATGAGTACACTATTATTGACGCACAGGATGAGAAGGAAGAAACTATGGCTGCAGCAAATGAAGAGTCCGGGGTTTGAAGGAGAGACGGCAATTATAGTTGAAACCGGGACCCAAGGGCTTATTTCTCAGTAAGAATCCATATTTTCTCTACGGAGATAAAACTGGCTGTGGTGAATCTTTTCTGTGTAGAGATGTTGTTTAGGATAATTTGGAGAATTTGTAGAGAAATGCTGCGAGGGGAAAGAATTGTGCCTTTTGACATCTGTGTAATAATGCAGTTTCATGTATGAAATACGTTGGTCTTGGCTTAATGAGATTATAACACGTTTTATTAGACAGTGGACCAGAGAAGTCATTAGATAGATTTAAACTATGAAAATCAACACCATCATAGCCATGACATATTCAATGAGTATGACGATGTTAGTTTACATAAACTGAGTCTATTTAATTATATTCCGGTAAAACCAATACGATTTGTAAGTCTGTGATAACTTTTTTGATTGAAAAATAAGGAGAGCAAATGACCGTTCATATTTTTCTCTATTTGGAGAAGTTTCTCTACTTGGATTGAAGTCGGAATATGAGCACCCCCAATCAGAGGTATGGTTGAAGAGACTTTCTCCAATGGTCGGAGAAAAATATTCATCCTCTATAAAATGAGTGTTGTCTGTGTAGTTGCATCAATTAATGTTCCAGCGAGTGCATGGTTGTAGGAGAACATGAGAGGGAGAGAAGAAAGGGACATCTTTTGTCACTCGAAAGCATCTGACAGCCCGTAAAAAGGCAATACTAACAGGTTGCTGCTGCTTCACGCTTTTCCTTTTTCTTGTTCTTCTTCTTCTTGTTTCGTTTCCTTCTTCTCGGCGGAGTCCTAAGAATAGAGCATGGCTGCGTAACATCATTGTGAAGACCACATCAGTCATCTGAGTCTAGGTTGCATGAAAATAAAAAGTAAATCATACAAGCTAGCTGGGAATATGGGTAGTCGATCCAATGTACACAAGGGCACATAAACTGTGAGTGCTAATGCACCGCCAGAGGCATCAAACATGTTAGTAGACTCGACGGAAACATGCAGATCTATCTTGTCAATGCAAATTTTCGCGCAACAAATACAATGTCCATGTTCCCTGATGAAAAGGAGCTGGGAGCATCCCCACCCTGCTCAAAGGAACTAAATAAGTAGGGAGAAACAGTAGCGACAGTTAAAGTTAGAATCAATAGTGTAGAGGCCCTCCAAGCCCCAGACAGAATGCATCGACGACATGTCTGCATATAAAGGTTGTGGTGCCATGGGGTGCGTGGAGGAAGAAGAGGGTGTGAGCCTGTTTAGGAGAACAATCACCTAATCGGTCGTGTTAGTCATCCAACTTCTGGCATTCGATATCAGAGAAAGGAAGGGTCCGAGAGCCTGCTAATACAGGTGCATGATGATCTTAGGACCCTCTGGGAAAGGAAAGGGAAGCAAGTGTAAGAGTCAAGGACAAAACGTCTTTGGGGTACTGGAGGGACGACCACTCCCCTGAGTGTATTTCGTACACCTCAGCCCAGATCGAACTGGTGACGTCAAATCCAGGTAAACGGTAGGGTTCTGCAAGTCCCCCCGACACATAGATACAATCATTGATGGCGACCGCCGCCGGGACTCCACGACAAGTGACCGTACTAGGACCAATCCTCCAGTCCATCTTATAATCACCAGAGTAAGAAGAGGCGTCTAGGTCTATGTAGATCATATAGGGAGAGGGATCCAACCTCCCACTACATGCCACCAGTGTTAAAGATGGTGGATCTTACTGCGGCATAAGCGAAAAGAGGTTGATATACACAGTACATCCTGGGTTTCAGCATATAGGAGGCGAGGCTCCTTCTGCAGGCGGTCTTCGAAATCAATTGCAACTACGGAAGCTAGTGTAAACTTCATCGGTGAAGAGCAGACCGACGTCAAACAACTTCCCCCTGTTCCTCCGTCCTATCTTGAGGATCACTAATGGAACAGCAGCTGCAAGATCTCAAATTGGTTTTTACTGCTTCTTCTCCGCCTAAGAACAGCAAAACACTAGTAGAGAAGACTATATCATACGACTTTTTAGCGGGTGGATAAGGTTACTTTGTCTTTAGCAAGAGAATAATTTCCCCGGTCCAGGAGATTACTTAAGTGAAATCCAGGAACGAATATATTTTACATCATGTTGCTCTATGGTGCGATAATGAGGTGGCAAGTTATATGGTCGAAAGGAAATGAATTTCGAGTTTATTGAATTGATATCAAATAATTCTCTTACAAAGAGATGAACTTGTTGAAAGTGACTGTAGTCATGGAGGAGATAGGATTGTCATTGTTTAAATAAAGATGTTCGAATTGTAATCTACTCTATCACTTGTAACACAACTTGTTAGAGTTCAAAAGAAAATTAATCAATTTGAGATCGAATAAAATGGTAATGCCGAGATTATATTTTCAAACATCACTACTGGTGGACTGATTTAGTTTCGACAATGCTAAGGTCGAACCGAATAATTTTATCGAACCGATAAAATAACTGGAGGGAAAATTTGTTTGCGATCGCTCATGATGGGATTTGCCTTTTGGAGTGTGGAAGTCGTGATCACTTCGCATGAGTATTGATAAAACGCTGAAGTGTTTTCTAAGCCGAGATATGTGCATAACCTGTTAACACACTGCCTTAAAAGAGCTAGTGATGTTTCGTACCGTTTGTATGATTTATATAGTGTCCTAACATCAAAATTTTATCTTATTAGGTTCCGTTTGTTTGACAGAAAACGTGACATTTTTGGAAAATATTTTCCAGAAAGTTATTTTCCAAGTTAATAATAATATTTTGGTGTTTGGCTGAAACCTGAAAATGAATTGAAAATTCTTTTTATAGTTTGGTTTAGAAAATCCGATTTGATTTTCCTAAATAGACATACATTATTAGGCGGTAGTAACTTGTGCATAGACAATTGGGAAACCTGGCATAGGCACTAGAGTCTCGAGTCCGGGTTTGATGGACCTCAGGGGTCGGGGAAGAAGCACTTGGGTCTCGATGGACCCGGGCATTGCCTTTGTGGACCCCACCATGTTTTGGATTGCATTCATTAGAAAAATCAAGGTCTTTTAAGACAATACCAAAACCACCCCTTACCCCCAATTTCTTTCTACACATTTTTTACTTTTTCCGTCGATTCTCTTCCAAAAATGACAATGTAGACAAACAATCGATTTTCCCGAAACCCTTCTTCCTAATAAAAATTCTATATCATCGAACGCAAGTACCCTCTGGCAGGCTGGAACGACGTCACCTTATGAGTATTTGTATTCTCGTTTGCTGTGATTTTCAAATTGCATTGAAAAGAACGAACAAATCAAATTCAGCCTCCGGAGGCGAATCGTCACGGCGAACCTCGCACCATCAACGAATATGTCCGCAAACCGGCACAAACCACTTCCTCCGACATGGGATTGCTTCACGACCGGCTATATTCCGCACGTCGTCGCGTAATCTCTCTTCTGTCTCCTGTCAAGTTCACTCGTGCACATAGCTTCTGGACACAAGCTGAGCATAGAGAAGCTCGTTCCAGGTGTCCGGCACGCCCGGCAGGCACCAGTGGCTGCAGTCCTGGGGAGCAGTGGGTGGAGTGCCGGGCTCCCGGTGGCTCGACGGGTGGCCATCGTTCCGGAACTCGGTCATGTGCGTAATGTTCAGGAAGTGGACCTTGCTGTCGTTTCCCTCCCCCATTTCTCTGATCGCCTCGTAGATGAGCGGGTTGTACAAGGGCACCGAACGCGGCCCTGTGGAGTCGAATTGCGGGTCTTTGCTGATGTTACATTGCCCTCCTTTATCCCACGAGCCACGACTGCAATTCAACACAAGTCCTGAAAGGTCAGATGATCATCTAACGCAGAGATCTTGAGATGTATTCTTTCAAATTCTCACAAGATAAAGACCAAAAAGATGGGCAAATAATTCTTGTCAAATTAAGAATATTTGTATGTATGTATGTGTGTGTGTGTGTGTGTGTGTGTGTGTCTATATATGACAGACAATCCATTTATGTTAATTAGATAAAGAAAATTTAACTATTCTAGTTAAATCTATTATTAATGTTCGCAAGATAAAATATCACCATCAATTTGTATTGCTCGTTATGGTGGACTCCATTTGATCCAACAATTAAGAATTTCATATGAATTTCTTTTCTTTATAGGATTGATATATAACGCTTCTAATTACTAGTAAAGAATTAAAAAATTTGTGTAGGGTCATAGGGCTACTTTTTTTTTTCCTTCGAATCTTCAATTTATCTATAAAGCTATTGATGCACGAACATGATCCCGTGGAACTAGGTTACCGAAAATTGATACGTTATATCATTCTTCTTTAGCCAAGTACTAAATTTAAGAAAGCTAGTAGTTAAAAAACTTTGATTAAGTTCTAGTATTTATTTTTTTGGAAATTCAATGTGGCAAAATAATTCTATTTAGTGTTTATGTTTTTAAAAATCTAGTCCCTACCAATACAATTATCACTACCACTATTTTACTCATCGATTTACACAAAATCCCCTTATAAAATACGATTACATCGAAACAAACGAAACACCATATTAATAGCTAACAACTACCTCCACGAATAAAGAAAATAAATCAAAATAATTCTGAATTACTATATTTTATTTTTATTGGTTATAAGTAAGTTGTAACAATCTCAAAATGAACAAGGGCAGCTTACAATGAGTCACTTAGCAATGTAATGATCAGTACTACTACGTATGTGTACTGTTCGGTTGATAAATACGTGCCATTTGTGTAATATAAAACATGTAACTTTTATAGATTACATATTGTTATATGACCATATCATCAAAATAAAAAATATTTAGTAAGTCAATTTTCAAATTCTTCTATCAACTCGTATAAGCGTTCTCTTCATGCTTCTCCAGATTACTAACCTGTAATGCACTGGGGAGTAGCTTCGGAAGAACACATGACTTGTCTGAAGGTCCAAATCCCGCTCTGCCCAGAGCTTCCATGTCTGAAGAGACCTCCTGAATGCTGTAGTCGAATCCATAGTCGTATTGACCGCTCCCTTTTCCTCGAAGTAGAATCCCCTGAAGAAGAAGAAGAAGACACCAAGACATCATTCGATGAATCAAATCGTAGGACCGAACTGTAATTCACTACAGAGAATGAGAAATTCGATCCATCTACGGTTCATGTTCATACATCTTTGACGTTTTCTCTTGGTTCCACCAATGCCCGGCATTGAACATGATCACATTCGCGCCGACCCACATCCTCGAGAACCAGTGCAACTCGTCAACCCGGATGGTGCCCCGGACTCGGGCCGGGGAGTTCGGGGGGACTCTGGCCGTCGTGACCAGGAACGGCACCCGGTAATACTCGATGGTGAGGTTGTACTCGTGGAATAGGATTGAGAGGTAGCCCTTGTGTTTTCTTATGGGGTTCCCGTTGGCTTCGTATACGGCGGATCGGTTGGAGACTGCTTGCCAAAGCATGCACACCAAGGACTCCCATTGATTTCTTCCCAAGGAGTCGCCGGCAAACACTATTCTTCTGTTTCGGCTACTTTCTAAGAGCTTGCTTGCATTAAATCTACGACATTAGAAGAGTGGAAGAAAAAAAAAACAAACTTGAATGAGATCGGACTCAAGAGTGTTTGAATGCCGCAAAATTAAAGGAGGCTTTTCATCTTAGACAAATTAATGGACATAGGACAGGCTGTGCTACTTGATGAACGACTAATAACTCCAACTCAAATTACTACTTTGTGCTAGCCTCATACCCATGCTCGCTCTTTTTCCTCCGCGCACACTTCCGATCTAACCTTATCCAATCTCTTTCAAAGGAACCACCGAGTGCGGTAAACAGGTTCACACGTCTTTCACGAGATCAAAAGTTTGAATAATCGAATCTTTAGATGCCCTGGGCTTATGTTACATTCCATACGGAGATTCCTACTTTTTGGCAAACAAGTGAATGAAGTTGCAGTAACAGATCATGTCTATTGTATCTCTCAACGCCTTCGTAGCGATTATGAAATTGATAGCTGTCCAAAGCTGCGCTTCCTAATCTCTTCATTAGCGAGATCATTCTCGCCAAAGTCGCTTCCATCGGTCTTTATCTTCCAAAGATCAACAAGTTGTGATGCCAATTAGCTCAGAAATTTAAATTAGAGAACTCTCAAAGTTTTGATTAACTCCAAGAGGCTAAACATGTTTGCAAGACACTTAAATAACCTTATTCAACGCCTAGCACCGAAGTCTTGTATGTTCAAACTAGGAAACAATAAAATAGAGATTAACTAGGATACTCGAGATAGGCTATATGTTAAGCTAATCAGATACCAAATTAAGTACGTAATATCACTAAAAATCCCAGAGCATTATCCGTCGTTCAATAAAGATAGAGCAAGTAAACTAAGAAAAAAGACAATACTCAGATTTCTTGACTTATTATCCATAATGTTTCTGTATTGGTGATTGAACTTGAACATATAATGAAGGGGTAACAATACATGCAATGCAGTATGCTCTCATCGACAATTAAATTTTACCAAAAAGAGTCCTCGCTAAGATCAAGCTGCGTACCTGGGAAGATCGCAGCGATAAGGTTGCCAGCGCCACTTGAGATAATCATCATCTTCCCGCCCGTTCTTGTGGCACCGGAACCCTGGGTCGAGGAACGGGCAACTCTCGTCATAGTGCCTGAAGGCGTTGCCCTCGTCCCTGATCCACCTCCCTCTCCAGTAATCGCACTCTCCTCCGGCCGTGACCCGCTCGGCGTCGCCCGGGGGGACGAGGCTGCGATGAAGAAGTGACGACGGGTACAGCTCGAAGGGGCTCGGGCAGTTGAGCACGACGTAGGAAGAGAGCAGGAGGAGGAGGAAGAGGAGGAACGGCAGCGCGCATTTGAACTCTCGCAGCACCTTGTTGGGGAAGGACAGAAGGTGAAGATCCATAAAAGGGATGATCCCCACAGAACGAAAAACTATGAACAACGCCTCGGATCTATCCCCCTCCACTAGAGAGAGATAGAGAGAGTTAACTTATGTGGTTCGGCTTGCCGGCGAAGCAATGATTTCAGGGTTTTATGATAGATTAACATGGTCGTCGTGGAGGTCTAGTTTATTATATGAGGAGGTGGAGATGGAGATGGAGATGGAGATGGACTCCGTCATACACGTCTCGACGACATGACGGCCTGTCATTGCCGGTTTCGTACTCTCCCTGATAGATTCCGCCGGTTTGGTGCCAAAAACGGGGGGGAATAAGGAGAAAAAATTTTGTTGCATACTCCACCCGTTTGATAACCATGGAAGATTTGGTGGGATCGGCTTTAATTAAATGAAGGCTTAGCTGGATATTTGGATATTCTGACATTTCATCGAGTGTGGTTATTATGATATAGTATGTTATTTGGTAAGGTGGGTATATCTTTTATTACCGTATAGGGAAAATTGTGGGTATATCTTTTATCACCGTATAGGGAAAATTGTCCAAAAAGTCATAAATTTATTGTATTTTTGCCAATTCGATCCTAAACCTTTCAATTTTGCTAATTGATTCATAACATTTTCACGTTTTTCCGATTGAGTCCATCTGGTTAATTTTGGACAGATATCGCTGACGTACGCCGGCCTTCTTACGTGGCACGGCCGACGCTGACGTGGATAATTTTTAATAATGTTTTTCTAATTTTTGTATTCTTTCTTTTCTTTTTTCATTTCTTTATTTTTTTTATAAACCTTTGGGCAGCAAGGCGGTTGGGCGAGGGCGTTACTGCCCTCGACAGCCACAAGCAAGGCCCTTCGCATCCTTGCCAACCATAGGCAAGGGTCGACACCCAAGCCTGTTGGTCGGCAAGGGCCGCGATGCCCTTGCCTAGATCTTGGCGAGAGCCCTTGCCTGTAGCCGGCGATGGTCGCCCAACAAGGTCACTGACCAAAGGTTTAAAAAAAAAAAGAAAAGGAAAGGAAAGTTTAGGAAAAGAAAATTAATAAAAATATTCGAAAAATATTAAAATATTATTAAAATTTATCTACGTCAGCGCCAACTGTGTCACGTAAGACGCCTAACGTCTACGTTAGCGATTTCTGGCCAAAATTGACTTGATGGTCTCAATTAGTAAAAGGTGAAAAAGGTTTATGATTCAATTAGCAAAACGAAAGGTTTGTGACTGAAATGACAAAAATGTAATAGGTTGTAGATTTTTAAACAATTTTTTTTCCCATTTAGGCCCTGTCTAGTCATAGTGGTTAAGGAATGGATGCTTGTGCAGATGAGATGCATAGAATAGGTTCGATTCTTCATATCGCCGCACGGAAATAATCCCACCCTGGATTTGGCTCGTGTTTGACCATGTCCATGAGGTTTGTACCTTATTATAAAAAAAACATAGTGTGAATATGTTGATCTATTAACACGAGTTCTAACAATAATGACCAGCAACGCTAGGTTCCCTCATGCTAAAAGTACCCAAAATTAAGTGTACTTGATTTAGAATACTAGATAGTATGGTTCACTGTAAATTGGTATTTAAAAGGAATTGAAACACGAGATGGTGAATTTATGTATTGATTGTTGGCTAAACGAACTCATACATTTGTATATTTGACACCATTACTTAATCTCCTTTGGTATTTCAATGTTAATATACTTTCTTAAAACATTTATAGCGTTGCTCAGTAATGATGGGTAAACAGAAACAAAATTACCAAAGAAACCTATATGTCTGTGTACGTAGATATGTAGATAACAATGACTAAATGACCAAGTGGTAAGCATATTCATCCTCCTCACTCAAAGTCCCGGTTCAAATTACCACGCTTGCCCGTTCTCTTTGG
Source organism: Syzygium oleosum (assembly GCF_021117445.2). Classification (NCBI taxonomy): domain Eukaryota; kingdom Viridiplantae; phylum Streptophyta; class Magnoliopsida; order Myrtales; family Myrtaceae; genus Syzygium; species Syzygium oleosum. The sequence continues at coordinate 970,701 of NW_026607494.1, forward strand.
GCCGCTCCCAAAAGCACAAACACGTGTCTCTAGAACTTATCCGGTGTGGGTGGGACGGGAAGACTGTCACACCTGATAGAGATCAGTCATGTGCTTAAAGAGCTCCAGACACTCAATTGATTGATATGAAAAAATAAACATTCACTAGCAAGAGAACATAAGGAAACTCCACCAGGATTGATGCCCCCTTCCACTCTCTTTTGGCTCCAAGGATAATTTTTTTTTTTTTGTCAACATAACATTTCATTCACTTTCTCAGATATACAAGAGAGAAACAACGTAGTTCAACTCTAAATTAAAACAAATCCCAGACAACAAATGAATCATTAAAATAATGTAGGGTCACTCTCAAATAGCAAATTTGTGACTTCTTCAAATCAAAATCGGCGATTTTGCCGGAGGATAATTTAAATGCCATTCATTGACGGAGTTTGCAATATGGTAAGTTAATTCGCTTTTCGCCTATAGGCCATTCCGTCGATTACAGAAGGAAAAGGACAAGCAATCGGATCATAATTTTCTGGCCTCATGCGAGGACATCTAAATATTCATTTTCATACAACTTCTGCTTGACATTTTCCTATGTTTGTCATTGAAAAATTATTTACGGATCTTGTCATATTCCTTTGGAAGAGTTCGGACTACCATTGTCAAAATCTCCTTTTGAAAGATAAACTTCCAAATTTGGTCTATGAACTTACACGGTTTTACCAATCATTCTTGTCCAACTTGCAAAAAACGCCAATTCCTAACAATCACCGCTGATCTTCCATAGCTTCAACTGAATAAAATCATCCATCATTTCTCTGCAAAAATGCAGAAGATCTAAGAAAGTGAACTTTGACGAGAAAAATAGTTAGCATAACCAAATGGAAGTACTTAAAAGATTCATTGCGAGTCTTCGAAGAAGATGATCTAGGCATTTGCATCGAATTGGCACATCCTTCCTGAATTGCTCATGGATTGCAGTCATATGACTTTGAAACTTGGCTCCCATATTCTTCTGGGATTCCGCTTTTTGCTTTGGGGCATCAAGCTCCTCGCAAAGATGGCGCACTCCCACTTCTAGTGCTGCACTTTTTGCTGCAGCCTCACCCTCTTCATTGGTTGTTCTCCTAGGTCGTTCTACCCATGCCGAGACCACGAGTGTGGCCAGGTCTTGATCCAATACAATCGCGAATTTATGAGCTAATAGAACAAATGCATCCTCAGTCTCCTCCTTGTAAGCATCTGCGACAACAGTGAGTTTATTCTAGCATATCCAAAATCGTTCTGACGTATACATTCCCCAGTAATTTGATCCCTTTATCATTAATATCAAAATATACAGATCATTTGGAAGATATCAGCAACATCATTCATGTACACAAGTAAATTATCAAGGACATATGGAGCATGGACATATCAAACGAAAGCATTTCACCATGTCATAGGCAACATGAACTATGGATTTAGTACCTGTTGTGCTGCGGATCTCCTGCTTTGAATGGTTTTCTGCATTCTTTTCACTGAGAGCCTGTACTTATCAAACGAAAGCATTTCACCATGTCATAGGCAACATGAACTATGGATTTAGTACCTGTTGTGCTGCGGATCTCCTGCTTTGAATGGTTTTCTGCATTCTTTTCACTGAGAGCCTGTACTTATCAAGCATGATGGCAAAACTTAATTAGTAAGGACAAACATGTAATATATGCCCGGAGTTGTCTCAGATCACAATAAAATACACCAAGAAATATCATAGCAGATCTATTCTTACCTTCAACTCTACCATAGTCCATTTATTATCAATAAGTCATTGCCAATCATTCTCAGATATAGCAAATGGGAGACCCTTGTTACACTTGTGATGCACATGCAATTTGTGTTTATATTCCCTTACTGTCTTTGCATCTGTTTTAGCACGAACCCGCGATTTCTCTGATAGTCCACAGTGATTCCAGCAGCATCAGGAACAAAAAGAAAAATGCATACATCAGAAGAAAAACACCTCAATAAAAAAAATGCATCCAACCACTCAATACTTCTGTAAAAATCACAGTACATGTCTCAAGAATGACCAGTTGGATCCTGCAATATATAGAAGTGAGATTCTCACCTAATCTAGAAAGGAAAAGAGACGCTAAAAGGAAATTGTATAGCCTTATAATTTACTTCTCCTTCTATTTCAGTATCTTCGACCTCTTCTTCCATCTCATCAGCATCGTTGTCAATACACAATTCACTTCCTTCTAGATCAGGACAACTCAACTCGACAAAACTTTTAATGAAGGTGATCGGAGACCTAACCATGAGGACTTATCTTCACTACTCTTCATCGGAGGCGTCAATTGAGAGAAAACGATTGTTGTTCTTAGAAGGGCTAATGCACTTGTCTAGTGTGGATAAGTTGGAGAGGAGAGAAGACCAAATGCCTTTCTCAGATTGGAAAAAAAAAAATTAGGAGAGAGAAGTGGGAAAATATTAGAGGTAAAATGAAAAATGAAAGTGAGAAACTAGAGTAGAAATTTAATTTTGCTTTAACCCAATTAGTAAATCACATTCGCATTTCTTGATTAAATTAACATAAGGCCAATTTATAAGTCCTATGAATGTCAATTAAATTACAAGTCGATACATAGCCCTTAGGGATAATGACACAAACAGTTCCTAAATTTTGGTTCAATGTGCAATGTGGTCCCTGAACTTTTAATTTGTTCAATATAATCCATGAACTATTAATTTGTTCAATGTGGTCCCTGGACTTTTGGTATATATTCAATGTAGTCCCTGAACTTGAATTGATGGAAGGACTATATTGAACATTTTCATATAGTTCAGGAACTAAATTGAACGTGTACCAAAAGTTCAAGGACGATATTGAATCAATTAAGGATTAAGGAATCACATTGCACATTGAGTTAAAGTTCATGAAACACATTGAGCAAATTAAAAGTTCAAGGACTATATTGCACGTTGGACCAACATTCAGAAACTGTTTGTGTCATTTTTCCTGGACCTTAATTAATTTCCCCTCCTGTATTTTATGAAGACAAGAAATTTACACTTAATTTTTCTTTTGAAAGTGGATATATAGATTCCCGAGAAACTTGTAATAATTATAAGGGTCACGTTCTTTTTTTTCTTTTTGCTTTTTTTGGGGGGTGGGTGTGTGGTCAGAGTTTAAAGGTTATGTTAACAATGTTTCAAGCCAACTTGTCGAGCATTTTTTAATAAATAATATTTTAAGTCTAGAAGGTACTAATTACAGCATATTTTAAGAAAAGTCAATGTATTTACCATTTCCTCTTGGCGTTTTGACAAAATAGTTTCACAAAATCCATATTATAATTTTTTCCATTTGGATTGTATTAGTTGAATGAAAATAATAGGGAAAATTCCAAATAATGGCCTAAAGTGCCATCATTTTCTCAAATAAGGACCTGAAATTAACTTTGTGTCGAATAAGGATCTGAAGTGGCATGTGTGTCTTAAATAAGGGCCTGAAATAGCCATGAGAGTTCCAAATAAGGACCCGACCATGCCGGTCGCTCACCGATCGCCGATCGGCAAAATATTCCGGCCGATCAAGGGTATTTCCGTCAAAAAACCATGTTAATTTAAAATTATTTTTATTTCTTTTCTTTTTTCTTTTTTTTTTATTTTTTTTTCCCTTTTTCTTGTTTTCCCTTTGTTCTTCGCCGGTGGCCGAAAGCCCGGGAATGACTGTGCGAGGGCGACCCTTGCTGGCAACAGGCTATCTCCAACTTATTTGTTTATCCTTTCTCTCTTAATACTTTAATCACAATCTCGCCGCACAAAAAAATGCATATAATCTATTGAAATTACGAATATATGTATTTTTGACAAATTTAAAATCTCTTTTTCTCGGAAAGAAATCCAAATCTCTGTCTCCCTGGCTTGGGTTGATTTGCTTTTTTTTTTTTTTTTTTTTCAATGGCCAATAGATATCTTGTCTTGATTAAGTTGTGATGAGCACGCACATCTTTTATTGAAGGTCCGTTTACATTTACTTACTCTTGGAAAGTTGTGATCATATCAACTAATAAACGGTTATAATATTCACAGTCTGGATTTACTACTAATTTGCCTTGGTTGCTTTACAAGCGCAAATTTCAATTGATCAATAAAAAAATATTTTTAGTCTTAGTTAATTCATCAACTAGCAATTCATTTGCTTCAACCTGATCCATTTACTGTCGATTATTTGATAGATTAAATCCTCTATATTGAAATAGGTAAAGAGTCAAATATTTTGACACATCTTCGTGACGATGAATCAAATCTTTTAAACTAGGCTTGGTTATGTATAGCTATATTGTAACTGTATATAAGTGTAGAATTAAGTTCAACTACACATCGTGACGGTGTACGTATATATTTTAAGACCAAATCTAAAACAAACAGATTATTTGTAAAATTACAGAGTTGAGAACATTTTCATTTCATAAAGATTTGTTGCCTTCTTGGTATATTTATTGTAAGTAGTGGACTAATTATCAACTTTCTTGGAAATTTTAATTGATAATTAAGGTCACAATTACGTGCATCATCACCCGCGAAGTCGTTCTTTTATTTATTTTTATTTTTTTATTTTTTTTTGTTTGCCCTTACAAGTTACAATCACCTCCCAGTCATCAAGTAAATAAAAAGCCCTAGACAATTAAATTAGTAATTATTTCAAATTGATAAAACAAAAAAAGCCCTATATAAAAAACTTATCGATTATATCAAATATATAATAATTTGAGATTTCGCGAAATACAAGGTGGTACTGATTAATTTCGTCTTGAAACAATTAAATTATGTAGTTCGAAGCTATTGAAAGCGAATATAAAGGAACATTCTTTTTTCGTTAAAATGGAATTGCTCTAAAAGATAATCTCTTTCTTCATCCCTTCTCTATAAATTGAAGTTCTTTCCTTTCTTCACGGTCCAACACGCAAAAACCAGCTTCCACGACTGAAACACAACGGTCACTTCTCTCTCTTCTCTCCCTGTCTCTCTCTGTTTTGAATAGGGAGAGCAGCGAGAACAGAGACGTACATTACCTCTTTGCTCTGTCTCTCTTTCTCCATTGAAGCTCTGGGGGTTTATCGAAATTGCAGAGGGAGGAGATCTTGGTCGACCGCATTGTGAATCGGTGAGTGCTTTCTCTCACCAATAACCCTAGGTTTTTCTTTTGGTCAAAAGCGGTTTATTGAAATCTCCGTAGTTCTGTGGTGCCCAATTGTCTCTGTTTTTTGTACTCCTGTTCTCTGTTCTCTGTCTGCGCGCGATCTCAAGTTCTCGTTCAATTATTTGTTCTGTTTCTTGCAAAATTCGATGAAGAATCGCCCACCCACACCTTTCTCTCTCTCTCTCCTCTCTCTTCTATCTCTGGAATTGCTCTGAAATTTTCCAGCGACATTTCTGGTGAATTTATGTTATCCTCATTGTTTTTTCTCCTGGTTTGTCTGGATTCTGACATTCGGAGGTGACTCTCAATTACATCCTTTGACGGTGTTCCATTAGGGCAAGACATAAAAGGGAAAAAGGAAACAGGGCAAGAAAGAAGCCATATATAATGTTGTTTGAGGAGGAGAAAACAGGGACGTGTACACAAACCATTGATTGATTTTTTTCCACGATGTCAAAGATTATTTAGGCGTGAATTATGCAGACGAAAGCCTCCATTAAAGACCAAGGTTGTTTGCTTGAAGTAACACTGTACCATCAGTTTACTGTTCAAGACATTCAACCAACTTCAACTGTCTTTTATTTTATTTCAACTGTCCAAAAAATCAAGATCCTTTCTGAATTTTATTTTTAGATATTCAGATAGAGACAAAATCATGAATTAGGACTAGAGGATTGCTTGGTGATCGATCCATATGAAGAATGTTTTTTTTTCCGTCTTTATTTTTTAATTTTTCTTGTCTCTCGTTTACCAAGAATAATCGGTACAAGTCTATTTTTTCTTTCCTAATTGTTGCTGTTTCTACTTTTTGTAGGATTTATACACAAAAAATTAAAAACTTTGAGACATGGGTCGTCGTAAATTGCCTTTAGAGCTTATTCCCAACGAGAAAGCACGTAGAATCACCTACGAGAAGAGGAAGAAGAGCATAATGAAGAAGGCCCAAGAGTTCACCACCCTATGCGGTGTCGACACATGCATGATTATCTACTGTCCCGAGAGATCCGCCGCCAGAGCCACGGAGCCCGAGGTCTGGCCCGCAAACCGCGAGAAGGTAAAGCGCATCATCGAGCGGTACATGAGCGAGGGGGCGGACCGCCGTGCCAAGAAGACGGTCGGGTTGCCCGACTTCTTTGTGAATCGGAAGAGGAAGGTCAACACCGAGCTCGCCAAGGCCCGACTGGCCAATTGGAAGGCCGAGTACCCGATCTCAGAGGCGTTGATTGAGGGCCTATCCAAAGAGGACCTAAAGAGGCTATTGGGCTCTCTGGGGCACAAGCTCGAGGCGGCCAAGGTGAGGCTGGCCGTACTGAAAGAGGACGCAATGAGGAGATCATTGAGCCGTACAAATGATCATCACGCACATGTAAATTATCATATGTATCATCATCATCACATGCACACCTCATTTCAAGATGACTGCCATTTTGGTGATGTCCCTCCTGGGCAAGACTTTCATTTCGCCACCCCAGAGGGGATGATACTTTTGGAGACATCGTCGTATGGCCCCATTATGGGCAACATGCCACTGGAAGGCACTCCGAGCTTTGGGACGTGCTATGACGAGCTGATGGTCCAGCCAGCCTCGCTCCTCATGCCGCTCTCGGTGATGCAGGCTTCGTCATGAGTGGATTTTCAGTTTCTTGATTATCACTAAGATTCTGAGCAAGAAGAGCACACGGTCTGAGTTGCTTCTTCATGCATTATTGCGTGATTTTAGCTCTTCTATTAGTTGGTTGAATTTTAATGTGTAGATATGTCAATACTTTTACGAGAGCAAGGTTGTTACTATTAGGGGCGAAATACTTTGTTTCTCTCCTCATTGAATTGTTCATATTAGATAGCGAGGAGTCTTGTAATTTTTACTTTTTGGTTGTCCAAAAAGATGGACAAACATGAAAATAAATATATAAAATCTGGCGGGTTGTGGTTTTGCTCATTTCCATTAACCTCTCTGGATTTCTTTTTCTATTATTCCGAAAGTGTTAACAGAAGAGCCGTGAGATGATTTGCTTCAGAAACACAAATTCGGACAACTATCAACTATCAATAAAGGCTTTGAAGGACAAAGATAAACATAACACACTCCCAAGTCACAAATCCAAGTTGTTTCATCGTCCCATGTGTAGTGTGGGTCCACTCTAGTTGTGTTGCATGCGAGTGCAAGCTGGGGAATTACTGAGAAAAAACTTGTTATATAGTAAAAAGAATGACAGAGCAACAGCAATAATTTCTGAAAACATAGAGAGTCTGCAATGCGCAGGTCTCTTGTTTTTTCCACTATGAAAGCGCAGTTCCTCAGATTATAGAACGCCATCCCTCTCCATCTCTCTCGTACTTGTCTCCTCCAAGAAGCGACAGATCAACGAGACTCGCTCCCACCGCATCTTCGCTGAAACCAAAACGTCAACCACTCAAACTTTGTAATGGCGTTGAGTTTCAGAGCCATTCTTCCAAATGGGACACGCTCGCTTGCTGCTGTTGTCGCTCTCTCTTCCACTTCTGTCGGTCCCGCGCTGCCGAGCCCGAGCTCAAGTCTTTGACCCAAGGCTTGCTCAAATCGGCCAGGGACCCGGAGTTCTTCCAGTGGACGCGAGACATCAGGAGGAGGATCCATGAGTAGCCAGAGCTCGGGTTCGAAGAGCACCGGACGAGTGCCAACTCTTTAGAGACGAGCTCGACTCTCTCGGGATCAAGTACAACTGGCGTCGTCGCTTTCATGGGGTGCGGAGAGAAGCCGGTGTTCGCTCTCAGAGCCGACATGGATGCTCTACCATTGCAGGTGAGCGATCTTAAATGACATACCCGAGTCGAGGTTGTGTCAGTGTAATGGGTTTTGGGTTATGTTCTTTGGTACAAACGGAGGTGAAGTGTTTGTTCTTTTGTCAGAACGCGTGAAAGCATGTCAAATGTGGGAAAGTGCTCGAGTAAAAGTAATTAGTCGGTGATGTCTGATAGTCGAACAGGGCCATTGATTTCAAATGTCAACTGAGGGCTAAGTTCTCCAGTAAAAGTAATTAATAAATTAATCGGTGATGTCTGATAGTAGAAACAGGGCCATTGGTTTCGGGTATATACGTGGGGCTAACGTGATTGATTTACCCGTAAGAATCACAGGTAATGCGGGTCTTTGCCGACATTTAGTAATTTGAAGGAGGGTGTCTTGAAATTTCGTGTGAACCATTAGTAAATGCAGAGTAGTTCATGTTTTTGACTCTTTGTTGTCTTTCCAATATGCGTTGATGATCACATGAAGGAACTGGTGGAGTGGGAGCACAAAAGCAAGATTGGCACGAGTTCATACAGCGGAGACCGCCAACGAGACTGTTCAGCCTTCGCTAATAGATCACACAGCATAACACCTGTAGTTCTGCTAGGCCTTGAGCCCACCCTGAATTTGGGTACAAGATCTGTTCATATCTGAATACTTCACAATCTACTGGGCATTCGGCCTTGTATTTTTCATGATATTTTCTCTCCATTTATAACTAGGTCCTCATGCAAATAAATCTTCCATACAGTTGTTACATTTACGAACTCATGCAAATGGATCTTCCAACAACATTTTTAGCATTACTTGGATACATATAGTTTTCTTCTGGAAAATTGTACACTAGATATCACACTAATTATCAAGCCATAGATGTTCCTGTTGAAGAACAGAACAATAATCAAAAGGCATGGAGGATAGATTAGCAGTGTGAATGAGAGTTACATTCAGTGGGATATAAACTTCGATACCTTGTCTTCTGGCAGATCGTACTAATCATAGTGAGGAAGAATTTCATAGCAGTCATTTTTCCGTCTTTGTTTTCGATTGACTTTTATTCCCGTAATTGAAAATTCTGCTTGTTCTTCCATATGAATAGATGTCAAGGTTGCAGTATCATCAGAGTCCACGCGATCAGCTTACCTATGATTATGTCTTAATTTAGAGAAAGCTTGATGAGTAAATATAAATTTCCTGCTTATCATTGCGGTAAAATGCTATTTGTTCATCACATTAATGTCAATTTTGTCGGCCTAGGCTTAAGCGTTTCCATCACTTGCATTTGTCTGTTTCATTTAACTTAATTCGTCACATTCAGGGGGAACAACCAGTTGAACATGTTCAGCATCACACTAACCGGCTTGCATTTCTTCAGGAGAAAACATTCTTTGGCAACATGTTTGGGTGAAATGGTTTGCAAGATACTGGCAGTCTTTGTAAACCTGTACATTCTCAGAAATTACAGGTGGGACGGAACAGACGTATGCTTCTCAACTTCACTTGTACATCACTTACAATCACACTGCAGACATCTGGTAATGGGCAGTCATATACGTGGAGTGGGACAGCAAAAAAAAAAAAAAACCACAGTTTTGCATCAGACGCGCAACTAGGTCTGCTCTTTCCTGTTCCCTGATGGAAGAGTACTTGGTCTCTACAGCACTTAAGAGTGGCACTATGAGCATGACTATCCAACTTTGTTGCATTGATGCCTGAAGTCTCAGCTTTCTCTTAGCCGTTCAAGGGAAGAGTGTTATATTTGGGAATGCAATTTGTAGGGTCATCCTGACCGATACGTATCGGTGAAGTGGGTGAATTGGATACATAAATTCTCTTCCGTAACTTGTTTAGATGAGGCAAAGGTTAATCTCTCTTCTGTGTGATGTTGCATCCATGGTAGATCCCCTCTTTAAGACTTCTGACCCCATATGCTTTTAGGCCATAAGTTCATTCTACAATTCAAATTACCCAATTCGTACTTTAGATTACCAGCCGCCATGAAGCAATATATGGATCTGTTTCTGCACTTTATAAAACTTACTACATAACAATGAAATAAGATGCGTGAATTTCTATAGCAATGGAAGACCCTTCAAATTTATTATGCTCTTTGGTGCATGTGGCGTCCAAGTCATAAACAGGGTTGAGGAGAAGAAAAAGTTGTATTTCAAGCATTGCACCATGTCATAGGCAATATGGAAAATGGATCGAGTACCTGTTGTGCTGCGGATCTCCTGCTTTGAATGGTTCTCTGCATTCTTTTCACTGAGAGCCTGTACTTATTCAAGCATGATGGCAAAACTTAATTAGTAAGGACAAACATGTAATATATGCACGGAGTTGTCTCCTTGTATCATAGTACAATACACCAAGAGATATTATAGTAGATCTATTCTTACCTTGGGCTCCTCCGTAGTCCATCTATTTTCAACAAGCCAATGCCAATCACTCTCAGATATAGTAAGTGGAAGACCCTTGTTACGCTCGTGATCCACTTGCAATTTGTGTGTATGTTCCCTATACTGTCTTTGCATATGTTTTAGCACGAACCCGCAATCTTTCTCCGATAGTCCACAATGATTCCAGTAGCATCAGAAACAAAAGGAAAAATGCACACATCATAAAAAACAAGTAACTCAACGGAGAAAATGCATCCCATCACTTAATACATTAGTGAAAATCACAGTACATGTCTCAAGAATGACCAGTTGGATCTTGCAATGTAAAGAAGTGAGGTTTTTACCTAATCTAGAAAGGAAAAAATACCCCCAAAAAAAAATTTGTATAGCCTCGTGATAATTTGCTTCTCCTTCTATTTCAGTATCCTCCACCTCTTCTTTTATCTCATCATCATTATCTATACTTAGTTCACTTCCTTTTAGATCAGGACATCTCAACTCGACCAAACTTAGTCGGAGGAGATCAGTGGCGGTGACCCAACCTGGAGGACTTATCTTGACTAAACTTCATCGGAGGCGTCAATTGAGAGAAAACGAATATTTGTTCCTATAGGCCAAATGCATTTGTATATCAATTGAATATTTAAATATTAAAACACACATTCATCTAATAATTTAAGTTTTTTAAACAGTCGACAGTGTCTCCCACAAAATCTTACATGGTATCAGAGTAGGACGTCCTGAGTTCAAATCTTTCTAGACTTCTATTTGCCTCCCTAATAAATATTTCCACGCTAGTAATAGGCAAAATGACCCTTTTTAAATAGGGTTAATATCACAAAAACCCCAAACTAGCAGACTTGTGATAAATTTACTCCGGACTAATTTTTTTATTGCCAAAAACCCCAATGACAAATTTACCCCAAACAAATTTTTTGACCACCAAAAACCCCCAAACTAGTACACTTGTGACAAATTTACCCTCCGTTAAATTTGATTAATACCATGAAAAATCACAAATTGGTAAATTTATGACAAATGGAGGGGTAAAATCCCAAACTGGTATACTCGTAAACTTTCATAAGTCATCCAACTCAGTAATTCGACAGTAAAATTTAACAGAAACTAACGGAGGGTAAATTTTGCAAATGTGTATCAGTTTGGGGTTTTTTGTGGTAAAAAAATTAGTTTTGGTAACTTTTTCATATGTGTACCAGTTTAGGATTTTTCGTGATATTAACCATTTCAATATTAGACCACGCTTTTATCTAATAACTTAAACTTTTAGAACAGTCGGCAGTGATCTCACAAATCTCACATGGGATAAGTTAGACAAGATAGAAGACCACATGCCTTTGTCAGATTGAAAAAAAAATTGGGAGAGAGAAGTGGGAAAATATTAGAGGTAAAATGAAATATTAAAGTGAGAAACTAGACTAGAAATTTCATTTTGCTTTAACCCAATTAGTAAATCACATTTTTCAACCAAAAAAAATCGCATTCGCATTTCTTAATTAAATTATAATAAGGCAATTTTATAAGTCTTTTGAATATTAATTAAACTACCGATTGGTGTATAGTCTCATAATAAATTTCCCCTCTTGTATTGTTACTTTCTTCAGAGACGTTTACGAAGACAAGAAATTTTCACTTTTTTCCCTTTTGAAAGGGATATATAGATTTCCAAGAAACTTGTGATAATTACAAGGGTTATGTTCTTTTTTTTTGGGTCAGAATTAAAACGATTATGTGTTAACAATGTTTCAAGCCAACTTATTGAGCATTTTTCTAGCAGGTACTAATTATAGCATATTTTAAGAAAAGTCAATATATTTACCATTTCCTCTGGAAGTTTTAACAAGATAGTTTCACAAAATCCATAATATAATTTTTTGTATTAAGATTGTACCAGGTGAATGAAAATAACATTAACACGTCGTGGTTAGGATATGAATTGAAAACTCCCTGAAAAGTCCATGAAAAAAAAAAAAAAGTCTCCACCCATGTTTGAAAAGTCTACACTATCACCTACTTATCTGTTATCCTTTCTCTCTTAATACTTTAATCCCAATCTCGCCGCACAAAAAAAATTAATAAGCAAATAATATATTGAAATTACGAATAAATGTATTTTTTGACAAATTTAAATTCTCTTTTTCTCGGAAAGAAATCGAACTCTCTCTGTCTACCTCTCTTGGATTGATTTGCTTTGTTTGTATTTTTTTTTTCATTGGCCAATAGATATCTTGTCTTGATTAAGTTGTGATGAGCATGCACGTCTTTTATTGAGGGTCCGTTTACACTCACATACTCTTGGAAAGTTGTGATCAGATCAACTAATAAATGGTTATAATATTCACAGTCTAGATTTACTACTAATTGCCTTAGTTTCTTTATGAGCGCAAATTTCGATAGATCAATTAAGAAATATTTTTATTCTTAATTAATTATTTCTAATTCATCGATTAGCAATTTATTTGCTTCAAACTGATCCATTTACTATTGATTATTTGATCAACTAAATCCTTTATATTAATATAGTGAAGAGTCAAACATTTTGACAGGTTATGTATAACTATATTATAATTGTATATAAGTGTAGAATTCAGTTGAACTACACATCGTGACGGTGTACGTATATATTTTAAGACCAAATCTAAAACAAACAGATTATTTGTAAAATTACAGAGTTGAGAACATTTTCATTTCATAAAGATTTGTTGCCTTCTTGGTATATTTATTGTAAGTAGTGAACTAATTATCAACTTTCTTGGAAATTTTAATTGATTATTAGGTCACAATTACGTGCATCATCACCTGCAAAGTCGTTCTTTTATTTTATCTTTTATTTTTTTATTTTTTCTTTGCCCTTACAAGTTACAATCACCTCCCAGTCATCAAGTAAATAAAAAGCCCTAGACAATTAAATTAGTAATTATTTCAAATTGATAAAACAAAAAAAGCCCTAGATAAATAACTTAGTGATTATATCAAATTTATAATAATTTGAGATCCCGCAAAATATAAGGTGGTATTGATTAATTTCGTCTCGAAACAATTAAATTATGTAGCTCGAAGCTATGAACATTCTTTTTTTGTTAATATGGAATTGCTCTAAAAGATAATCTCTTTCTTCATCCCTTCTCTATAAATTGAAGTTCTTTCCTTTCTTCACGGTCAACACGCAAACCAGCTTCCACGACTGAAACACAACGGTCACTTCTCTCTCTTCTCTCCCTGTCTCTCTCTATTTTGAATAGGAAGAGCAGCGAGAACAGAGACGTACATTACCTCTTTGCTCTGTCTCTCTTTCTCCATTGAAGCTCTGGGGGTTTATCGAAATTGCAGAGGGAGGAGAACTTGGTCGACGGCATTGTGAATCGGTGAGTGCTTTCTCTCTCCAATAACCCTAGGTTTATGTTTTGGTCAAAAGCGGTTTATTGAAATCTCCGTAGCTCTGTGGTGCCCAATTGTCTCTGTTTTTTGTACTCCTGTTCTCTGTTCTCTGTCTGCGCGCGATCTCAAGTTCTCGTTCAGTTCTTTGGTTTGTTTCTTGCAAAATTCGATGAAGAATCGCCCCCCCACACCTTTCTCTCTCTCTCCTCTCTCTTCTCTCTCTCTTCTCTCTCTGGAATTGCTCTGAAATTTTCCTGCGACGCTTCTCGTGAATTTGTTTTATCCTTCCATTGTTTTTTTCTCCTGGTTTGTCTGGATTCTGACATTTGGAGGTTACTCTCAATTACATCCTTTGACGGTGTTCCATTAGGGCAAGACATAAAAGGGAAAAAGGAAACAGGGCAAGAAAGAAGCCATACATAATGTTGTTTGAGGAGGAGGGAGACGGAGAGGGAGAGGGAGAGGGACGTCTATACAAAGTACAAACCATTGATTGATTTTTTTCCACGATGTCAAAGATTATTTAGGCGTGAATTATGCAGACGAAAGCCTCCATTAAAGACCAAGGTTGTTTGCTTGAAGTAACACTGTACCATCAGTTTACTGTTCAAGACATTCAACCAACTTCAACTGTCTTTTATTTTATTTTCATTTATTTATTTTTTATTTTTTGCATAAATATATGCTTGAATTTTGGAGTTCTCCTCTGTTGGTGGCTATATCTGAGTTTTTCATTTACTCGTCCAAAAAATCAAGATCCTTTCTGAATTTTAATTTTAGATATTCAGATAGAGACAAAATCATGAATTAGGACTAGAGGATTGCTTGGTGATCGATCCATATGAAGAATGTTTTTTTTTCCGTCTTTATTTTTTAATTTTTCTTGTCTCTCGTTTACCAAGAATAATCGGTACAAGTCTATTTTTTCTTTCCTAATTGTTGCTGTTTCTACTTTTTGCAGGATTTATACACAAAAAATTAAAAACTTTGAGACATGGGTCGTCGTAAATTGCCTTTAGAGCTTATTCCCAACGAGAAAGCACGTAGAATCACCTACGAGAAGAGGAAGAAGAGCATAATGAAGAAGGCCCAAGAGTTCACCACCCTATGCGGTGTCGACACATGCATGATTATCTACTGTCCCGAGAGATCCGCCGCCAGAGCCACGGAGCCCGAGGTCTAGCCCGCAAACCGCGAGAAGGTAAAGCGCATCATGGAGCGGTACATGAGCGAGGGGGCGGACCGCCGTGCCAAAAAGACGGTCGGGTTGCCCGACTTCTTTGTGAATCGGAAGAGGAAGGTCAACACCGAGCTCGCCAAGGCCCGACTGGCCAATTGGAAGGCCGAGTACCCGATCTCAGAGGCGTTGATTGAGGGCCTATCCAAAGAGGACCTAAAGAGGCTATTGGGCTCTCTGGGGCACAAGCTCGAGGCGGCCAAGGTGAGGCTGGCCGTACTGAAAGAGGACGCAATGAGGAGATCATTGAGCCGTACAAATGATCATCACGCACATGTAAATTATCATATGTATCATCATCATCACATGCACACCTCATTTCAAGATGACTGCCATTTTGGTGATGTCCCTCCTGGGCAAGACTTTCATTTCGCCACCCCAGAGGGGATGATACTTTTGGAGACATCGTCGTATGGCCCCATTATGGGCAACATGCCACTGGAAGGCACTCCGAGCTTTGGGACGTGCTATGACGAGCTGATGGTCCAGCCAGCCTCGCTCCTCATGCCGCTCTCGGTGATGCAGGCTTCGTCATGAGTGGATTTTCAGTTTCTTGATTATCACTAAGATTCTGAGCAAGAAGAGCACACGGTCTGAGTTGCTTCTTCATGCATTATTGCGTGATTTTAGCTCTTCTATTAGTTGGTTGAATTTTAATGTGTAGATATGTCAATACTTTTACGAGAGCAAGGTTGTTACTATTAGGGGCGAAATACTTTGTTTCTCTCCTCATTGAATTGTTCATATTAGATAGCGAGGAGTCTTGTAATTTTTACTTTTTGGTTGTCCAAAAAGATGGACAAACATGAAAATAAATATATAAAATCTGGCGGGTTGTGGTTTTGCTCATTTCCATTAACCTCTCTGGATTTCTTTTTCTATTATTCCGAAAGTGTTAACAGAAGAGCCGTGAGATGATTTGCTTCAGAAACACAAATTCGGACAACTATCAACTATCAATAAAGGCTTTGAAGGACAAAGATAAACATAACACACTCCCAAGTCACAAATCCAAGTTGTTTCATCGTCCACTCTAGTTGAGTTGCATGCGAGTGCAAGCTGGGGAATTACTGAGAAAAAACTTGTTATATAGTAAAAAGAATGACAGAGCAACAGCAATAATTTCTGAAAACATAGAGAGTCTGCAATGCGCAGGTCTCTTGTTTTTTCCACTATGAAAGCGCAGTTCCTCAGATTATAGAACGCCATCCCTCTCCATCTCTCTCGTACTTGTCTCCTCCAAGAAGGGACAGATCAACGAGACTCGCTCCCACCGCATCTTCGCTGAAACCAAAACGTCAATCACTCAAACTTGTAATGGCGTTGAGTTTCAGAGCCATTCTTCCAAATGGGACACGCTCACTTGCTGCGGTTGTCGCTCTCTCTTCCACTTCTGTCGGTCCCGCGGTGCCGAGCCCGAGCTCAAGTCTTTGACCCAAGGCTTGCTCAAATCGGCCAGGGACCCGGAGTTCTTCTAGAGGATGCGAGACATCAGGAGGAGGATCCATGAGTAGCCAGAGCTCGGGTTCGAAGAGCACCGGACGAGTGCCAACTCTTTAGAGACGAGCTCGACTCTCTCGGGATCAAGTACAACTGGCGTCGTCGCTTTCATTGGGTGCGGAGAGAAGCCGGTGTTCGCTCTCAGAGCCGACATGGATGCTCTACCATTGCAGGTGAGCGATCTTTAATGACATACCCGAGTCGAGGTTGTGTCAGTGTAATGGGTTTTGGGTTATGTTCTTTGGTACAAACGGAGGTGAAGTGTTTGTTCTTTTGTCACAACGCGTGAAAGCATGTCAAATGTGGGAAAGTGCTTGAGTAAAAGTAATTAGTTGGTGATGTCTGATAGTCGAACAGGGCCATTGGTTTCAAATGTCAACTGGGGGCTAAGTTCTCGAGTAAAAGTAATTAATAAATTAATCGGTGATGTCTGATAGTAGAAACAGGGCCATTGGTTTCGGGTATATACGTGTGGCTAATGTGATTGATTTACCTGTAAGAATCACAGGTAACGCGGGTCCTTGCCGACATTTAGTAATTTGAAGGAGGGTGTCTTGAAATTTCGTGTGAACCATTAGTAAATGCATAGTTCATGTTTTTGACTCTATGCTGTCTTTCTAATATGCGTTGATACAGCGGAGACCGCCAATGAGACTGTTCAGTCTTCGCTAATAAATCACACAGCATAACACCTGTAGCTCTGCTAGGCCTTGAGCCCACCCTGAATTTGGGTACAAGATCTGTTCATATCTGAATACTTCACAATCTACTGGGCATTCGGCCTGGTATTTTTCATGATATTTTCTCTCCATTTATAACTAGGTCCTCATGCAAATAAATCTTCCATACAGTTGTGACATTTATGAACTCATGCAAATGGATCTTCCAACAACATTTTTAGCATTACTTGGATACATATAGTTTTCTTCTGGAAAATTGTACACTAGATATCACACTAATTATCAAGCCATAGATGTTCTTTTTGAAGAACAGAACAATAATCAAAAGGCATGGAGGATAGATTAGCAGTGTGAATGTGAGTTACATTCAGTGGGATATAAACTTCGATACCTTGTCTTCTGGCGGATCGTACTAATCATAGTGAGGAAGAATTTCATAGCAGTCATTTTTCCGTCTTTGTTTTCGATTGACTTTTATTCCCGTAATTGAAAATTCTGCTTGTTCTTCCATATGAATATATGTCAAGGTTGCAGTATCATCAGAGTCCACGCGATCAGCTTACCTATGATTATGTCTTAATTTAGAGAAAGCTTGATGAGTAAATATAAATTTCCTGCTTATCATTGCGGTAAAATGCTATTTGTTCATCACATTAACGTCAATTTTCTCGGCCTAGGCTTAAGCGTTTCCATCACTTGCATTTGTCTGTTTCATTTAACTTAATTCGTCACATTCAGGGGGAACAACCAGTTGAACATGTTCAGCATCACACTAACCGGCTTGCATTTCTTCAGGAGAAAACATTCTTTGGCAACATGTTTGGGTGAAATGGTTTGCAAGATACTGGCAGTCTTTGTAAGCCTGTACATTCTCAGAAATTACAAATGGGACGGTACAGACGTATGCTTCTCAACTTCACTTGTACATCACTTACAATCACACTGCAGACATCTTGTAATGGGCAGTCATATACGTGAAGTGGGACAGCTAAAAAAAAAAACCACAGTTTTGCATCAGACGCACAACTAGGTCTGCTCTTTCCTGTTCCCTGATGGAAGAGTACTTGGTCTCTACAGCACTTAAGAGTGGCACTATGAACATGACTATCCAATTTTGTTGCATTGATGCCTGAAGTCTCAGCTTTCTCTTAGCCGTTCAAGGGAAGAGTGTTATATTTGGGAATGCAATTTGTAGGGTCATCCTGACCGATACGTATAGGTGAAGTGGGTGAATTGGATACATAAAATCTCTTCCGTAACTTGTTTAGACGAGGCAACGGTTAATTTCTCTTCTGTATGACGTTGCATCCATGGTGGATCCCCTCTTTAAGACTTCTGACCCCATATGCTTTTAGGCCATAAGTTCATTCTACAATTCAAATTACCCGATTTGTACTTTAGATTACCAGCCGCCATGAAGCAATGGATCAGTTCCTGCACTTTATAAAACTTACTACATAACAATGAAATAAGATGCATAAATTTCTATAGCAATGGAAGACCCTTCAAATTTATTATGCTCTTTGGTGCATGTGGCGTCCAAGTCATGAACAGGGTTGAGGAGAAGAAAAAGTTGTATTTCAAGCATTTCACCATGTCATAGGCAATATGGAAAATGGATCGAGTACCTGTTGTGCTGCGGATCTCCTGCTTTGAATAATTCTCTGCATTCTTTTCACTGAGAGCCTGTACTTATTCAAGCATGATGGCAAAACTTAATTAGTAAGGACAAACATGTAATATATGCACGGAGTTGTCTCCTTGTATCAGAGTACAATACACCAAGAGATATTATAGTAGATCTATTCTTACCTTGAGCTCCTCCGTAGTCCATCTGTTTTCAGCAAGCCAATCACTCTCAGATATAGTAAGTGGAAGACCCTTGTTACGCTCGTGATCCACTTGCAATTTGTGTGTATGTTCCCTATACTGTCTTTGCATATGTTTTAGCACGAACCCGCGATCTTTCTCCGATAGTCCACAATGATTCCAGTTGCATCAGAAACGAAAGGAAAAATGCATACATCATAAAAAACAAGTAACTCAACAGAGAAAATGCATCCCATCACTCAATACATCAGTGAAAATCACAGTACATGTCTCAAGAATTACCAGTTGGATCTTGCAATGTAAAGAAGTGAGGTTTTTACCTAATCTAGAAAGGAAAAGATACCCCAAAAAAAAATTCTATAGCCTTGTGATAATTTGCTTCTCCTTCTATTTCAGTATCCTCCACCTCTTCTTTTATCTCATCATCATTATCTATACTCAGTTCACTTCCTTCTCGATCAGGACAACTCAACTCGACGAAACTTAGTCGGAGGCGATCAGTGGCAGTGACCCAACCTGGAGGACTTATCTTGACTAAACTTCATCGGAGGCGTCAATTGAGAGAAAACGAATATTTGTTCCTATAGGCCTAATGCATTTGTATATTAATTGAATATTTAAATACTAAAGCACATATTCATCTAATTGTTTAAGTTTTTTGAACAGTCGACAGTGTCTTCACAAAATCTCACATGGTATCAGAACGGACGTCATGAGTTCAAATCTTTCCAGGCTTCTATCTGCCTCCCTAATAAATATTTCCACGCAGGTAATTGGCAAAATGACCCTTTTTAAATAGGGTTAATATCACAAAAACACCAAAGTGGTAGACATGTGACAAATTTTCTTCCAAATTAATTTTTTGACCACCAAAAATCTCAAACTAGTACACGTGTGACAAATTTACCCCAAACAAATTTTTTGACCACCAAAAACCCCAAACTAGTACACTTGTAACAAATTTACCTTCCGTCAAATTGGATTAATACCACGAAAAATCATAAATTGATAAATCTATGACAAATGGAGGGGTAAAATCTCAAACTGGTATACTCGTCAACTGCCACGTGTCATCCAACTCAACAATTTTACAGTAAAATTTAACGGAAACTAATGAAAGGTAAATTTGTCAAATATGTACCAGTTTGGGGTTTTTTATAGTAAAAAAAATTAATTTTGGTAACTTTTTCATATGTGTACCAGTTTAAGATTTTTCGTGATATTAACCATTTTAAATATTAGACCATGCCTTCATCTAAAAACTTAAACTTTTGGAACAGTCGGCAGTCGTCCCACAAATCTCACATGGGATAAGTTAGATAGGATAGAAGACCACATGCCTTTGTCAGATTGAAAAAAAAAAATTTGGGAGAGAGAAATGGGAAAATATTAGAGGTAAAATGAAATAGGAAAGTGAGAAACTAGACTCGAAATTTCATTTTACTTTAACTCAATTAGTAAATCACATGTTTCGACCCAAAAAAAAAATCGCATTCGCATTTCTTAATTAAATTATAATAAGGCGATTTTATAAGTCTTTTGAATGTCAATTAAACTACCGATCGGTGTATAGTCTCATAATAAATTTCCCCTCTTGTATTGTTACTTTCTTCAGAGACGTTTACGAAGACAAGAAATTTGCACTTATTTTCTCTTTTGAAAGGGATATATAGATTTCCAAGAAACTTGTGATAATTATAGGGGTTATGTTCTTTTTTTTTTTGGGTCAGAATTAAAACGATTATGTGTTAACAATGTTTCAAGCCAACTTGTTGAGCATTTTTCTAGTAGGTACTAATTACAGCATATTTTAAGAAAAGTCAATATATTTACCATTTCCTCTAGAAGTTTTAACAAGATAGTTTCATAAATCCATAATATATTTACCATCTCATCAGCATCGTTGTCAATACACAATTCACTTCCTTCTAGATCAGGACAACTCAACTCGACAAAACTTTATCGAAGGTGATCAGAGACCTAACCAGAGGGACTTATCTTCACTACTCTTCATCGGCGGCGTCAATTGAGGGAAAACGATCGTTGTTCCTAGAAGGGCTAATGCACTTGTCTAGTGTGGATAAGTTGGAGAGGAGAGAAGACCAAATGCCTTTCTCATATTGGAAAAAAAAAATTAGGAGAGAGAAGTGGGAAAATATTAGAGGTAAAATGAAAAATGAAAGTGAGAAACTAGAGTAGAAATTTAATTTTGCTTTAACCCAATTAGTAAATCACATTTGCATTTCTTGATTAAATTAACGTAAGGCCAATTTATAAGTCCTATGAATGTCAATTAAATTACAGGTCGATATATAGCGCTTAGGGATAATGACACAAAATATTCATGAATTTTGGTTCAATGTGCAATGTGGTCCATGAACTTTTAATTTGTTCAATGTAGTCCCTAAACTTTTGCCTAATGTTCAATATAGTTCCCGAACTATTAATTTGTTCAATGTGATCCCTGGACTTTTAGTATATGTTCAATATAGTCCTCGAACTTGAATTGATGGAAGGACTACATTGAACATTTTCATATAGTTCGGAAACTAAATTGAATATACATTGGGTTAAAGTTCTGGAATCACATTAAACAAATTAAAAGTTCATGGACTATATTGCACGTTGGATAAACGTTCAGGGACTATTTGTGTCATTTTCCCTAGACTTTAATTAATTTCCCCTCCTGTATTTTATGAAGACGAGAAATTTACACTTAATTTTTCTTTTGAAAGTGGATATATAGATTCCCGAGAAACGTGTAATAATTATAAGGGTCATGTTCTTTTCTTTTCTTTTTGGGTGTTAACAATGTTTCAAGCCAACTTGTAGAGCATTTTTTAATAAATGATATTTTAAGTTTAGAAGGTACTAATTACAGCATATTTTAAGAAAAGTCAATGTATTTACCATTTCCTCTAGGCGTTTTGACAAAATAGTTTCACAAGATCCACATTATAATTTTTTCTATTTGGATTGTATTAGTTGAATGAAAATAATAGGGAAAATTTCAAATAAGGACCTAAAGTGCCCTCATTTTCTCAAATAAGGACCCGAAGTGGACTTTGTATCAAATAAGGATCTGAAGTGGCATGTGAGTCTCAAATAAGGGCCTAAAGTGGCCATGAGAGTTTCAAATAAGGACTCGACCTCGCCGGTCGCTCGCCGATCGGCGATCGGCAAAATATTCCGGCCAATCAAGGGTATTTCAGTCAAAAAACCATTTTAATTTTAAATTATTTTTATTTCTTTTCTTTTTTCTTTTTCTTTTTCTTTTTTTTTTCCCTTTTTCTAGTTTTCCCTTTGTTCTAGCCACCGGCGAAGTCCGGGAAGGGCTGTACGAGGGCGACCCTCGCCAGCAACAAGCTATCTACAACTTATTTGTTTTTTTTTTTTTTTTGATAAGGCAAGAGTCTCCAACTTATTTGTTTATCCTTTCTCTCTTAATACTTTAATCACAATCTCGCCGCACAAAAAAAAAATGCATATAATCTATTGAAATTACGAATATATGTATTTTTGACAAATTTAAAATCTCTTTTTCTCGGAAAGAAATCGAACTCTCTGTCTCCCTGGCTTGGGTTGATTTGCTTTGTTTTTTTTTTTTTTTCATTGGCCAATAGATATCTTGTCTTGATTAAGTTGTGATGAGCATGCACATCTTTTATTGAGGGTCCGTTTACATTTACATACTCTTGGAAAGTTGTGATCATATCAACTAATAAACGGTTATAATATTCACAGTCTGGATTTACTACTAATTTGCCTTGGTTGCTTTATAAGCGCAAATTTCAATTGATCAATAAAAAAATATTTTTAGTCTTAGTTAATTCATCGACTAGCAATTCATTTGCTTCAAACTGATCCATTTACTGTCGATTATTTGATTGACTAAATCCTCTATATTGAAATAGGTAAAGAGTCAAATATTTTGACATATCTTCGTGACGATGAATCAAATCTTTTAAACTAGGCTTGGTTATGTATAGCTATATTGTAACTGTATATAAGTGTAGAATTAAGTTCAACTACACATCGTGACGGTGTACTTATATATTTTAAGACCAAATCTAAAACAAACAGATTATTTGTAAAATTACAGAGTTGAGAACATTTTCATTTCATAAAGATTTGTTGCCTTCTTGGTATATTTATTGTAAGTAGTGGACTAATTATCAACTTTCTTGGAAATTTTAATTGATAATTAAGGTCACAATTACGTGCATCATCACCCGCGAAGTCGTTCTTTTATTTATTTTTATTTTTTTATTTTTTGTTTGCCCTTACAAGTTACAATCACCTCCCAGTCATCAAGTAAATAGAAAGCCCTAGACAATTAAATTAGTAATTATTTCAAATTGATAAAACAAAAAAAGCCCTATATAAAAAACTTATCGATTATATCAAATATATAATAATTTGAGATTTCGCGAAATACAAGGTGGTACTGATTAATTTCGTCTTGAAACAATTAAATTATGTAGTTCGAAGCTATTGAAAGCTTATATAAAGGAACATTCTTTTTTTGTTAAAATGGAATTGCTCTAAAAGATAATCTCTTTCTTCATCCCTTCTCTATAAATTGAAGTTCTTTCCTTTCTTCACGGTCAACACGCAAACCAGCTTCCACGACTGAAACACAACGGTCACTTCTCTCTCTTCTCTCCCTGTCTCTCTCTGTTTTGAATAGGGAGAGCAGCGAGAACAGAGACGTACATTACCTCTTTGCTCTGTCTCTCTTTCTCCATTGAAGCTCTGGGGGTTTATCGAAATTGCAGAGGGAGGAGATCTTGGTCGACCGCATTGTGAATCGGTGAGTGCTTTCTCTCACCAATAACCCTAGGTTTTTCTTTTGGTCAAAAGCGGTTTATTGAAATCTCCGTAGTTCTGTGGTGCCCAATTGTCTCTGTTTTTTGTACTCCTGTTCTCTGTTCTCTGTCTGCGCGCGATCTCAAGTTCTCGTTCAATTATTTGTTCTGTTTCTTGCAAAATTCGATGAAGAATCGCCCACCCACACCTTTCTCTCTCTCTCTCTTCTCTCTTCTATCTCTGGAATTGCTCTGAAATTTTCCAGCGACAATTCTGGTGAATTTATGTTATCCTCATTGTTTTTTCTCCTGGTTTGTCTGGATTCTGACATTCGGAGGTGACTCTCAATTACATCCTTTGACGGTGTTCCATTAGGGCAAGACATAAAAGGGAAAAAGGAAACAGGGCAAGAAAGAAGCCATATATAATGTTGTTTGAGGAGGAGAAAACAGGGACGTGTACACAAACCATTGATTGATTTTTTTCCACGATGTCAAAGATTATTTAGGCGTGAATTATGCAGACGAAAGCCTCCATTAAAGACCAAGGTTGTTTGCTTGAAGTAACACTGTACCATCAGTTTACTTTTGAAGACATTCAACAACTTCAACTGTCTTTTATTTTATTTCATTTATTTATTTATTATTTTTTGCTTTAATATATGCTTGAATTTTGGAGTTCTCCTCTGTTGGTGGCTATATCTGGTTTTTTCATTTGCTCGTCCAAAAAATCAACATCCTTTCTGAATTTTATTTTTAGATATTCAGATAGAGACAAAATCCTGAATTAGCACTAGAGGATTGCTTGGTGATCGATCCATATGAAGAAAGTTTTTTTTTCCGTCTTTATTTTTTTATTTTTCTTGTCTCTCGTTTACCAAGAATAGTTGGTACAGTATATTTTTTTCGTCTCTAATTGTTGCTGTTTCTACTTTTTGCAGGATTTATACACAAAAAATTAAAAACTTTGAGACATGGGTCGTCGTAAATTGCCTTTAGAGCTTATTCCCAACGAGAAAGCACGTAGAATCACCTACGAGAAGAGGAAGAAGAGCATAATGAAGAAGGCCCAAGAGTTCACCACCCTATGCGGTGTCGACACATGCATGATTATCTACTGTCCTGAGAGATCCGCCGCCAGAGCCACGGAGCCCGAGGTCTGGCCCGCAAACCGCGAGAAGGTAAAGCGCATCATCGAGCGGTACATGAGCGAGGGGGCGGACCGCCGTGCCAAGAAGACGGTCGGGTTGCCCGACTTCTTTGTGAATCGGAAGAGGAAGGTAAACACCGAGCTCGCCAAGGCCCGACTGGCCAATTGGAAGGCCGAGTACCCGATCTCAAAGGCGTTGATTGAGGGCCTCTCCAAAGAGGACTTAAAGAGGCTATTGGGCTCTCTGGGGCACAAGCTCGAGGTGGCCAAGGTGAGGTTGGCCGTACTGAAAGAGGACGCAATGAGGAGATCATTGAGCCCTACATATGATCATCACGCACATGTAAATGATCATATGTATCATCATCATCACATGCACGCCTCGTTTCAAGATGACTGCCATTTTGGTGATGTCCCTCTTGGGCAAGACTTTCATTTTGCCATCCCGGAGGGGATGATACTTTTGGAGACATCGTCGTATGGCCCCATCATGGGCAACGTGCCACTGGAAGGCACTCCGAGCTTTGGGACATGCTATGACGAGCTGATGGTCCAGCCAGCCTCGCTCCTCGTGCCGCTCTCGATGATGCAGGCTTCTTCACGAGGGGATTTTCAGTTTCATGATTATCACTAAGCTTCTGAGCAAGATGAGCACACGGTCTGAGTTGCTTCTTCATGCATTATTGCGTGATTTTAGCTCTTCCATTAGTTGGTTGAATTTTAATGTGTAGATATGTCAATACTTTTACTACAGCAATGTTGTTACTATTAGGGGCGAAATACTTTGTTTCTCCCCTCATTGAATTGTTCATATTAGATAGTGAGGAGTCCTGTAATTTTTACTTTTTGGTTGTCCAAAAAGATGGAAAACATGAAAATAAATAAATAAAATTTCGCGGGTTGTGATTTTGCTCATTTCCATTAACCTCTCTGGATTTCTTTTTCTATTATTCCAAAAGTGGTAACAGAAGAGCCGTGAGATGATTTGCTTCAGAAACACAAATTCAGACAACTATCAACTATCAATAAAGGCTTTCAAGGACAAAGATAAAGATGACACACTCCCAAGTCACAAATCCAAGTTGTTTCATCGTCCCATGTGGAGTGTGGGTCCACTCTAGTTGAGTTGCATGCGAGTGCAAGCTGGGGAATTACTGAGAAAAAACTTGTTATATAGTAAAAAGAATGACGGAGCAACAGCAATAATTTCTGAAAACATGGAGAGTTTGCAATGCCCAGGTCTCTTGTTTTTTCCACTATGAAAGCGCAGTTCCTCAGATTATTGAACGACATCCCCTCTCCGTCTCTCTCGTACTTGTCTCCTCCAAGAAAGGACAGATCAACGAGATTTGCTTCCACCGCATCTTCGCTGATGTCTGATAGTAGAAACAGGGCCATTGGTTTCGGGTATATACGTGGGGCTAACGTGATTGATTTACCCGTAAGAATCACAGGTAATGCGGGTCTTTGCCGACATTTAGTAATTTGAAGGAGGGTGTCTTGAAATTTCGTGTGAACCATTAGTAAATGCAGAGTAGTTCATGTTTTTGACTCTTTGCTGTCTTTCTAATATGCGTTGATGATCACATGAAGGAACTGGTGGAGTGGGAGCACAAAAGCAAGATTGGCACGAGTTCATACAGCGGAGACCGCCAACGAGACTGTTCAGTCTTCGCTAATAGATCACACAGCATAACACCTGTAGTTCTGCTAGGCCTTGAGCCCACCCTGAATTTGGGTACAAGATCTGTTCATATCTGAATACTTCACAATCTACTGGGCATTCGGCCTGGTATTTTTCATGATATTTTCTCTCCATTTATAACTAGGTCCTCATGCAAATAAATCTTCCATACAGTTGTTACATTTATGAACTCATGCAAATGGATCTTCCAACAACATTTTTCGCATTACTTGGATACATATAGTTTTCTTCTGGAAAATTGTACACTAGATATCACACTAATTATCAAGCCATAGATGTTCTTGTTGAAGAACAGAACAATAATCAAAAGGCATGGAGGATAGATTAGCAGTGTGAATGAGAGTTACATTCAGTGGGATATAAACTTCGATACCTTGTCTTCTGGCGGATCGTACTAATCATAGTGAGGAAGAATTTCATAGCAGTCATTTTTCCGTCTTTGTTTTCGATTGACTTTTATTCCCGTAATTGAAAATTCTGCTTGTTCTTCCATATGAATATATGTCAAGGTTGCAGTATCATCAGAGTCCACGCGATCAGCTTACCTATGATTATGTCTTAATTTAGAGAAAGCTTGATGAGTAAATATAAATTTCCTGCTTATCATTGCGGTAAAATGCTATTTGTTCATCACATTAACGTCAATTTTCTCGGCCTAGGCTTAAGCGTTTCCATCACTTGCATTTGTCTGTTTCATTTAACTTAATTCGTCACATTCAGGGGGAACAACCAGTTGAACATGTTCAGCATCACACTAACCGGCTTGCATTTCTTCAGGAGAAAACATTCTTTGGCAACATGTTTGGGTGAAATGGTTTGCAAGATACTGGCAGTCTTTGTAAACCTGTACATTCTCAGAAATTACAGGTGGGACGGAACAGAAGTATGCTTCTCAACTTCACTTGTACATCGCTTACAATCACACTGCAGACATCTGGTAATGGGCAGTCATATACGTGAAGTGGGACAGCAAAAAAAAAAAAAAAACCACAGTTTTGCATCAGACGCACAACTAGGTCTGCTCTTTCCTGTTCCCTGATGGAAGAGTACTTGGTCTCTACAGCACTTAAGAGTGGCACTATGAGCATGACTATCCAACTTTGTTGCATTGATGCCTGAAGTCTCAGCTTTCTCTTAGCCGTTCAAGGGAAGAGTGTTATATTTGGGAATGCAATTTGTAGGGTCATCCTGACCGATACGTATTGGTGAAGTGGGTGAATTGGATAAATAAATTCTCTTCCGTAACTTGTTTAGATGAGGCAAAGGTTAATCTCTCTTCTGTGTGATGTTCCATCCATTGTCGATCCCCTCTTTAAGACTTCTGACCCCATATGCTTTTAGGCCATAAGTTCATTCTACAATTCAAATTACCCAATTCGTACTTTAGATTACCAGCCGCCATGAAGCAATATATGGATCTGTTTCTGCACTTTATAAAACTTACTACATAACAATGAAATAAGATGCGTGAATTTCTATAGCAATGGAAGACCCTTCAAATTTATTATGCTCTTTGGTGCATGTGGCGTCCAAGTCATAAACAGGGTTGAGGAGAAGAAAAAGTTGTATTTCAAGCATTGCACCATGTCATAGGCAACATGGAAAATGGATCGAGTACCTGTTGTGCTGCGGATCTCCTGCTTTGAATGGTTCTCTGCATTCTTTTCACTGAGAGCCTGTACTTATTCAAGCATGATGGCAAAACTTAATTAGTAAGGACAAACATGTAATATATGCACGGAGTTGTCTCCTTGTATCATAGTACAATACACCAAGAGATATTATAGTAGATCTATTCTTACCTTGGGCTCCTCCGTAGTCCATCTATTTTCAACAAGCCAATGCCAATCACTCTCAGATATAGTAAGTGGAAGACCCTTGTTACGCTCGTGATCCACTTACAATTTGTGTGTATGTTCCCTATACTGTCTTTGCATATGTTTTAGCACGAACCCGCAATCTTTCTCCGATAGTCCACAATGATTCCAGTAGCATCAGAAACAAAAGGAAAAATGCACACATCATAAAAAACAAGTAACTCAACGGAGAAAATGCATCCCATCACTTAATACATTAGTGAAAATCACAGTACATGTCTCAAGAATGACCAGTTGGATCTTGCAATGTAAAGAAGTGAGGTTTTTACCTAATCTAGAAAGGAAAAGATACCCCAAATTTTTTTTTGTATAGCCTCGTGATAATTTGCTTCTCCCTCTATTTCAGTATCCTCCACCTCTTCTTTTATCTCATCATCATTATCTATACTTAGTTCACTTCCTTTTAGATCAGGACATCTCAACTCGACCAAACTTAGTCGGAGGAGATCAGTGGCGGTGACCCAACCTGGAGGACTTATCTTGACTAAACTTCATCGGAAGCGTCAATTGAGAGAAAACGAATATTTGTTCCTATAGGCCAAATGCATTTGTATGTCAATTGAATATTTAAATATTAAAGCACACATTCATCTAATAATTTAAGTTTTTTGAATAGTCGACAGTGTCCCCCACAAAATCTGACATGATATCAGAGTAGGACGTCCTGAGTTCGAATCTTTCTAGACTTCTATCTACCTCCCTAATAAATATTTCCACGCTAGTAATAGGCAAAATGACCCTTTTTTAAATAGGGTTAATATCACAAAAACCCCAAACTAGTAGACTTGTGATAAATTTACTCCGGACTAATTTTTTGATTGCCAAAAACCCCAATGACAAATTTACCCCAAACAAATTTTTTGACCACTAAAAACCCCAAACAAACTAGTACACTTGTAACAAATTTACCCTCCGTTAAATTGGATTACTACCACGAAAAATCACAAATTAGTAAATCTATGACAAATAGATTTGGTAAAATCCCAAACTGGTATACTCGTCAACTTTCATATGTCATCCAACTCAGTAATTTGACAGTAAAATTTAACGTAAACTAACGGAGGGTAAATTTGGCAAATGTGTACCAGTTTGGGGTTTTTTGTGGTAAAAAAATATAGTTTTGGTAACTTTTTCATATGTGTACCACTTTAGGATTTTTCGTGATGTTAACCATTTTAATATTAGACCACGCCTTTATCTAATAATTTAAACTTTTAGAACAGTCGGCAGTGATCTCACAAATATCACATGGGATAAGTTAAACAAGATAGAAGACCACATGCCTTTGTCAGATTGAAAAAAAAAAATTGGGAGAGAGAAGTGGGAAAATATTAGAGGTAAAATGAAATATGAAAGTGAGAAACTAGACTAGAAATTTCATTTTGCTTTAACCCAATTAGTAAATCACATTTTTTGACCAAAAAAAAATCGCATTCCCATTTCTTAATTAAATTATAATAAGGCGATTTTATAAGTCTTTTGAATGTCAATTAAATTACCGATCGGTGTATAGTCTCATAATAAATTTCCCCTCTTGTATTGTTACTTTCTTCAGAGACGTTTACGACGACAAGAAATTTGCACTTATTTTCCCTTTTGAAAGGGGTATATAGATTTCCAAGAAACTTGTGATAATTATAAGGGTTATGTTCTTTTTTTTTGGGTCAGAATTAAAACGATTATGTGTTAACAATGTTTCAAGCCAACTTATTGAGCATTTTTCTAGTAGGTACTAATTACAGCATATTTTAAGAAAAGTCAATATATTTACCATTTCCTCTGGAAGTTTTAACAAGATAGTTTCACAAAATCCATAATATAATTTTTTGTATTAAGATTGTACCAGGTGAATGAAAATAACATTAACACGTCGTGGTTAGGATATGAATTGAAAACTCCCTGAAAAGTCCATGATAAAAAAAAAAAGTCTCCACCCATGTTTGAAAAGTCTACACTATCACCTACTTATCTGTTATCCTTTCTCTCTTAATACTTTAATCCCAATCTCGCCGCACAAAAAAAAATAATAAGCAAATAATATATTGAAATTACGAATAAATGTATTTTTTGACAAATTTAACTTCTCTTTTTCTCGGAAAGAAATCGAACTATCTCTGTCTACCTCTCTTGGATTGATTTGCTTTGTTTGTATTTTTTTTTCATTGGCCAATAGATATCTTGTCTTGATTAAGTTGTGATGAGCATGCACGTCTTTTATTGAGGGTCCGTTTACACTCACATACTCTTGGAAAGTTGTGATCAGATCAACTAATAAATGGTTAAAATATTCATAGTCTAGATTTACTACTAATTGCCTTAGTTTCTTTATGAGCGCCAATTTCGATAGATCAATTAAGAAATATTTTTATTCTTAATTAATTATTTCTAATTCATCGATTAGCAATTTATTTGCTTCAAACTGATCCATTTACTATTGATTATTTGATCAAATAAATCCTTTATATTAATATAGTGAAGAGTCAAATATTTTGACACATTTTCGTGACGATGAATCAAATCTCTTAAACTAAGCTCGGTTATGTATAGCTATATTATAATTGTATATAAGTGTAGAATTCAGTTGAACTACACATAATGACCGTGTACGTACATATTTTACGACCAAATCTAAAACAAACAGGTTATTTGTAAAATTACAGAGTTGAGATCATTTTCATTTCATAAAGATTTGTTGCCTTCTTGGCATATTTATTGTAAGTAGTGGACTAATTATCAACTTTCTTGGAAATTTTAATTGATTATTAGGTCACAATTACGTGCATCATCACCTGCAAAGTCGTTCTTTTATTTTATTTTTTATTTTTTTATTTTTTGTTTGCCCTTACAAGTTACAATCACCTCCCGGTCATCAAGTAAATAAAAAGCCCTAGACAATTGGATTAGTAATTATTTCAAATTGATAAAACAAAAAAAAAAGCCCTAGATAAATAACTTAGTGATTATATCAAATTTATAATAATTTGAGATCCCGCGAAATATAAGGTGGTATTGATTAATTTCGTCTCGAAACAATTATATTATGTAGTTCGAAGCTATTGAAAGCGAATAGAAAGGAACATTCTTTTTTTGTTAATATGGAATTGCTCTAAAAGATAATCTCTTTCTTCATCCCTTCTCTATAAATTGAAGTTCTTTCCTTTCTTCACGGTCAACACGCAAACCAGCTTCCACGACTGAAACACAACGGTCACTTCTCTCTCTTCTCTCCCTGTCTCTCTCTGTTTTGAATAGGGAGAGCAGCGAGAACAGAGACGTACATTACCTCTTTGCTCTGTCTCTCTTTCTCCATTGAAGCTCTGGGGGTCTATCGAAATTTGCAGAGGGAGGAGATCTTGGTCGACCGCATTGTGAATCGGTGAGTGCTTTCTCTCACCAATAACCCTAGGTTTTTCTTTTGGTCAAAAGCGGTTTATTGAAATCTCCGTAGTTCTGTGGTGCCCAATTGTCTCTGTTTTTTGTACTCCTGTTCTCTGTTCTCTGTCTGCGCGCGATCTCAAGTTCTCGTTCAATTTCTTTGTTCTGTTTCTTGCAAAATTCGATGAAGAATCGCCCCCCCCACACCTTTCTCTCTCCTCTCTCCTCTCTCTTCTCTCTCTCTTCTCTCTCTGGAATTGCTCTGAAATTTTCCTGCGACGCTTCTCGTGAATTTGTTTTATCCTTCCATTGTTTTTTTCTCCTGGTTTGTCTGGATTCTGACATTTGGAGGTTACTCTCAATTACATCCTTTGACGGTGTTCCATTAGGGCAAGACATAAAAGGGAAAAAGGAAACAGGGCAAGAAAGAAGCCATACATAATGTTGTTTGAAGAGGAGAAAACAGGGACGTGTTTACAAACCATTGATCGATTTCTTTTCACTATGTCAAAGATTATTTAGGCGTGAATTATGCAGAGGAAAGCCTCCATTGAGGACCAAGGTTGTTTGCTTGAAGTAACACTGCACCATCAGTTTACTGTTCAAGACATTCAACCAACTTCAACTGTCTTCTATTTTATTTTCATTTATTTATTTTTTATTTTTTGCTTAAATATATGCTTGAATTTTGGAGTTCTCCTCTGTTGGTGGCTATATCTGGTTTTTTCATTTGCTCGTCCAAAAAATCAACATCCTTTCTGAATTTTATTTTTAGATATTCAGATAGAGACAAAATCATGAATTAGCGCTTGAGGATTGATTGGTGATCGATCCATAATATCTTTGATGCAAATTTACAGTAAAATTTTTTATCCGGTTATAATGAAGAATGTTTTTTTTCCCTCTTTATTTTTTAATTTTTCTTGTCTCTCGTTTACCAAGAATAATCGGTACAAGTCTATTTTTTCTTTCCTAATTGTTGCTGTTTCTACTTTTTGCAGGATTTATACAAAAAAAATTAAAAACTTTGAGACATGGGTCGTCGTAAATTGCCTTTAGAGCTTATTCCCAACGAGAAAGCACGTAGAATCACCTACGAGAAGAGGAAGAAGAGCATAATGAAGAAGGCCCAAGAGTTCACCACCCTATGTGGTGTCGACACATGCATGATTATCTACTTCGTCCCGAGGGATGCGCCGCCGGCGCCACGAAGCCCGAGTCGGCCCGCGAACCGCGAGAAGGTAAAGCGCATCATCGAGCGGTACATGAGCGAGGGGGCGGACCGCCGTACCAAGAAGACGGTCGGGTTGCTCGACTTCTTTGTGAATCGGAAGAGGAAGGTCAACACCGAGCTCGCCAAGGCCCGACTGGCCAATTGGAAGGCCGAGTACCCGATCTCAGAGGCATTGATTGAGGGCCTATCCAAAGAGGACCTAAAGAGGCTATTGGGCTCTCTGGGGCACAAGCTCGAGGCGGCCAAGGTGAGGCTGGCCGTACTGAAAGAGGACGCAATGTGGAGATCATTGAGCCGTACAAATGATCATCACGCACATGTAAATGATCATATGTATCATCATCATCACATGCACGCCTCGTTTCAAGATGACTGCCATTTTGGTGATGTCCCTCCTGGGCAAGACTTTCATTTCGCCACCCCAGAGGGCATGATACTTTTGGAGACATCGTCGTATGGCCCCATCATGGGCAACATGCCACTGGAAGGCACTCCGAGCTTTGGGACGTGCTATGACGAGCTGATGGTCCAGCCAGCCTCGCTCCTCATGCCGCTCTCGGTGATGCAGGCTTCTTCATGAGGGGATTTTCAGTTTCTTGATTATCACTAAGATTCTGAGCAAGAAGAGCACACGGTCTGAGTTGCTTCTTCATGCTTTATTGCGTGATTTTAGCTCTTCCATTAGTTGGTTGAATTTTAATGTGTAGATATGTCAATACTTTTACGACAGCAAGGTTGTTACTATCAGGGGCGAAATACTTTGTTTCTCTCCTCATTGAATTGTTCATATTAGATAGTGAGGAGTCTTGTAATTTTTACTTTTTGGTTGTCCAAAAAGATGGACAAAAACGAAAATAAATAAATAAAATCTGGCGGGATGTGGTTTTGCTCATTTCCATTAACCTCTCTGGATTTCTTTTTCTATTATTCCGAAAGTGTTAACAGAAGAGCCGTGAGATGATTTGCTTCAGAAACACAAATTCAGACAACTATCAACTATCAATAAAGGCTTTCAAGGACAAAGATAAACATAACACACTCCCAAGTCACAAATCCAAGTTGTTTCATCGTCCACTCTAGTTGAGTTGCATGCGAGTGCAAGCTGGGGAATTACTGAGAAAAAACTTGTTATATAGTAAAAAGAATGACAGAGCAACAGCAATAATTTCTGAAAACATGGAGAGTCTGCAATGCGCAGGTCTCTTGTTTTTTCCACTATGAAAGGGCAGTTCCTCAGATTATAGAACGACATCCCTCTCCATCTCTCTCGTACTTGTCTCCTCCAAGAAAGGACAGATCAACGAGACTCGCTCCCACCGCATCTTCGCTGAAACCAAAACGTCAATCACTCAAACTTGTAATGGCGTTGAGTTTCAGAGCCATTCTTCCAAATGGGACACGCTCACTTGCTGCGGTTGTCGCTCTCTCTTCCACTTCTGTCGGTCCCGCGGTGCCGAGCCCGAGCTCAAGTCTTTGACCCAAGGCTTGCTCAAATCGGCCAGGGACCCGGAGTTCTTCCAGTGGATGCGAGACATCAGGAGGAGGATCCATGAGTAGCCAGAGCTCGGGTTTGAAGAGCACCGGACGAGTCAACTCATTAGAGACGAGCTCGACTCTCTCGGGATCAAGTACAACTGGCATCGTCGCTTTCATGGGGTGCGGAGAGAAGCCGGTGTTCGCTCTTAGAGCCGACATGGATGCTCTACCATTGCAGGTGAGCGATCTTTAATGACATACCCGAGTCGAGGTTATGTCAGTGTAATGGGTTTTGGGTTATGTTCTTTGGTACAAACGGAGGTGAAGTGTTTGTTCTTTTGTCACAACGCGTGAAAGCATGTCAAATGTGGGAAAGTGCTTGAGTAAAAGTAATTAGTCGGTGATGTCTGATAGTCGAACAGGGCCATTGGTTTCAAATGTCAACTGGGGGCTAAGTTCTCGAGTAAAAGTAATTAATAAATTAATCGGTGATGTCTGATAGTAGAAACAGGGCCATTGGTTTCGGGTATATACGTGTGGCTAATGTGATTGATTTACCTGTAAGAATCACAGGTAACGCGGGTCCTTGCCGAAATTTAGTAATTTGAAGGAGGGTGTCTTGAAATTTCGTGTGAACCATTAGTAAATGCAGAGTAGTTCATGTTTTTGACTCTATGCTGTCTTTCTAATATGCGTTGATGATGACATGAAGGGACTGGTGGAGTGGGAGCACAAAAGCAAGATTGGCACGAGTTCATACAGCGGAGACCGCCAACGAGACTGTTCAGTCTTCGCTAATAAATCACACAGCATAACACCTGTAGCTCTGCTAGGCGTTGTGCCCACCCTGAATTTGGGTACAAGATCTGTTCATATCTGAATATTTCCCAATCTACTGGGCATTCAGCCTCGTATTTTTCATGATATTTTCTCTCCATTTATATCTAGGTCCTCATGCAAATAAATCTTCCATACAGTTGTGACATTTATGAACTCATGCAAATGGATCTTCCAACAACATTTTTAGCATTACTTGGATACATATAGTTTTCTTCTGGAAAATTGTACACTAGATATCACACTAATTATCAAGCCATAGATGTTCTTGTTGAAGAACAGAACAGTAATCAAAAGGCATGGAGGATAGATTAGCAGTGTGAATGAGAGTTACATTCAGTGGGATATAAACTTCGATACCTTGTCTTCTGGCGGATCGTACTAATCATAGTGAGGAAGAATTTCATAGCAGTCATTTTTCCATCTTTGTTTTCGATTGACTTTTATACCCGTAATTGAAAATTCTGCCTGTTCTTCCATATGAATCTATGTCAAGGTTGCAGTATCGCCAGAGTCCATGTGATCAGCTTACAATTGGATTAGTAATTATTTCAAATTGATAAAACAAAAAAAAGCCCTAGATAAATAACTTAGTGATTATATCAAATTTATAATAATTTGAGATCCCGCGAAATACAAGGTGGTACTGATTAATTTCGTCTTGAAACAATTAAATTATGTAGTTCGAAGCTATTGAAAGCGAATAGAAAGGAACATTCTTTTTTTGTTAAAATGGAATTGCTCTAAAAGATAATCTCTTTCTTCATCCCTTCTCTATAAATTGAAGTTCTTTCCTTTCTTCACGGTCAACACGCAAACCAGCTTCCACGACTGAAACACAACGGTCACTTCTCTCTCTTCTCTCCCTGTCTCTCTCTGTTTTGAATAGGAAGAGCAGCGAGAACAGAGACGTACATTACCTCTTTGCTCTGTCTCTCTTTTCTCCATTGAAGCTCTGGGGGTTTATCGAAATTTGCAGAGGGAGGAGATCTTGGTCGACCGCATTGTGAATCGGTGAGTGCTTTCTCTCTCCAATAACCCTAGGTTTATGTTTTGGTCAAAAGCGGTTTATTGAAATCTCCGTAGTTCTGTGGTGCCCAATTGTCTCTGTTTTTTGTACTCCTGTTCTCTGTTCTCTGTCTGCGCGCGATCTCAAGTTCTCGTTCAATTATTTGTTCTGTTTCTTGCAAAATTCGATGAAGAATCGCCCCCCCCACACCTTTCTCTCTCCTCTCTCTCTCTCTCTTCTATCTCTGGAATTGCTCTGAAATTTTCCAGCGACATTTCTGGTGAATTTATGTTATCCTCATTGTTTTTTCTCCTGGTTTGTCTGGATTCTGACATTTGGAGGTTACTCTCAATTACATCCTTTGACGGTGTTCCATTAGGGCAAGACATAAAAGGGAAAAAGGAAACAGGGCAAGAAAGAAGCCATACATAATGTTGTTTGAAGAGGAGAAAACACGGACGTGTTTACAAACCATTGATCGATTTCTTTTCACGATGTCAAAGATTATTTAGGCGTGAATTATGCAGAGGAAAGCCTCCATTGAGGACCAAGGTTGTTTGCTTGAAGTAACACTGTACCATCAGTTTACTGTTCAAGACATTCAACCAACTTCAACTGTCTTCTATTTTATTTTCATTTATTTATTTTTTATTTTTTGCTTAAATATATGCTTGAATTTTGGAGTTCTCCTCTGTTGGTGGCTATATCTGGTTTTTTCATTTGCTCATCCAAAAAATCAAGATCCTTTCTGAATTTTATTTTTAGATATTCAGATAGAGACAAAATCATGAATTAGCGCTTGAGGATTGCTTGGTGATCGATCCATAATATCTTTGATGCAAATTTACAGTAAAATTTTTTATCGGGTTATAATGAAGAATGTTTTCTTTTTACCCCTCTTTATTTTTTAATTTTTCTTGTCCCTCGTTTACCAAGAATAATTGGTACAAGTCTATTTTTTCTTTCCTAATTGTTGCTGTTTCTACTTTTTGCAGGATTTATACACAAAAAATTAAAAACTTTGAGACATGGGTCATCGTAAATTGCCTTTAGAGCTTATCCCCAATGAGAAAGCACGTAGGATCACCTACGAGAAGAGGAAGAAGAGCATAATGAAGAAGGCCCAAGAGTTCACCACCCTATGTGGTGTCGACACATGCATGATTATCTACAGTCCCGAGGGATCCGCCACCAGTGCCAATGAACCCGAGGTTTGGCCCGCGAACCGCGAGAAGGTAAAGCACATCATCGAGCGGTACATGAGCAAGGGGGCGGACCGCCGTGCCAAGAAGACAGTCGGGTTGCCCGACTTCTTCGTGAATCGGAAGAGGAAGGTCGACACCGAGCTCGCCAAGGCCCGAATGGCCAATTGGAAGGCCGAGTACCCGATCTTGGAGGCGTTGATTGAGGGCCTACCCAAAGAGGACCTAGAGAGGCTATTGGGCTCTCTGGGGCACAAGCTCGAGGCGGCCAAGGTGAGGCTGGCCGTACTGAAAGAGGACGCAATGAGGAGATCATTGAGCCGTACAAATGATCATCATGCACATGTAAATGATCATATGTATCATCATCATCACATGCACGCCTCGTTTCAAGATGACTGCCATTTTGGTGATATCCCTCCTGGACAAGACTTTCATTTCGTCACGCCGGAGGGGACGATACTTTTGGAGACATCGTCGTATGGCCCCATCATGGGCAACATGCCACTGGAAGGCACTCCGAGCTTTGGGACGTGCTATGACGAGCTGATGGTCCAACCAGCCTCGCTCCTCGTGCCGCTCTCGGTGATGCAGGCTTCGTCACGAGGGGTTTTTCAGTTTCTTGATTATCACTAAGCTTCTGAGCAAGAAGAGCACACGGTCTGAGTTGCTTCTTCATGCATTATTGCGTGATTTTAGCTCTTCCATTAGATGGTTGAATTTTAATGTGTAGATATGTCAATACTTTTACTACAGCAAGGTTGTTACTATTAGGGGCGAAATACTTTGTTTCTCCCCTCATTGAATTGTTCATATTAGATAGTGAGGAGTCTTGTAATTTTTACTTTTTGGTTGTCCAAAAAGATGGACAAAAACGAAAATAAATAAATAAAATCTGGCGGGATGTGGTTTTGCTCATTTCCATTAACCTCTCTGGATTTCTTTTTCTATTATTCCGAAAGTGTTAACAGAAGAGCCGTGAGATGATTTGCTTCAGAAACACAAATTCAGACAACTAGCAACTATCAATAAATGCTTTCAAGGACAAAGATAAACATAACACACTCCCAAGTCACAAATCCAAGTTGTTTCATCGTCCACTCTAGTTGAGTTGCATGCGAGTGCAAGCTGGGGAATTACTGAGAAAAAACTTGTTATATAGTAAAAAGAATGACAGAGCAACAGCAATAATTTCTGAAAACATAGAGAGTCTGCAATGCGCAGGTCTCTTGTTTTGTCCACTATGAAAGCGCAGTTCCTCAGATTGTAGAACGACATCCCTCTCCATCTCTCTCGTACTTGTCTCCTCCAAGAAGCGACAGATCAACGAGACTCGCTCCCACCGCATCTTCGCTGAAACCAAAACGTCAATCACTCAAACTTGTAATGGCGTTGAGTTTCAGAGCCATTCTTCCAAATGGGACACGCTCACTTGCTGCGGTTGTCGCTCTCTCTTCCACTTCTGTCGGTCCCGCGGTGCCGAGCCCGAGCTCAAGTCTTTGACCCAAGGCTTGCTCAAATCGGCCAGGGACCCGGAGTTCTTCTAGAGGATGCGAGACATCAGGAGGAGGATCCATGAGTAGCCAGAGCTCGGGTTCGAAGAGCACCGGACGAGTCAACTCATTAGAGACGAGCTCGACTCTCTCGGGATCAAGTACAACTGGCGTCGTCGCTTTCATGGGGTGCGGAGAGAAGCCGGTGTTCGCTCTCAGAGCCGACATGGATGCTCTACCATTGCAGGTGAGCGATCTTTAATGACATACCCGAGTCGAGGTTATGTCAGTGTAATGGGTTTTGGGTTATGTTCTTTGGTACAAACGGAGGTGAAGTGTTTGTTCTTTTGTCAGAACGCGTGAAAGCATGTCAAATGTGGGAAAGTGCTTGAGTAAAAGTAAGTCGGTGATGTCTGATAGTCGAACAGGGCCATTGGTTTCAAATGTCAACTGGGGGCTAAGTTCTCGAGTAAAAGTAATTAATAAATTAATCGGTGATGTCTGATAGTAGAAACAGGGCCATTGGTTTCGGGTATATACGTGTGGCTAATGTGATTGATTTACCTGTAAGAATCACAGGTAACGCGGGTCCTTGCCGAAATTTAGTAATTTGAAGGAGGGTGTCTTGAAATTTCGTGTGAACCATTAGTAAATGCAGAGTAGTTCATGTTTTTGACTCTTTGCTGTCTTTCTAATATGCGTTGATGATCACATGAAGGGACTGGTGGAGTGGGAGCACAAAAGCAAGATTGGCACGAGTTCATACAGCGGAGACCGCCAACGAGACTGTTCAGTCTTCGCTAATAGATCACACAGCATAACACCTGTAGATCTGCTAGGCCTTGAGCCCACCCTGAATTTGGGTACAAGATCTGTTCATATCTGAATATTTCCCAATCTACTGGGCATTCAGCCTCGTATTTTTCATGATATTTTCTCTCCATTTATATCTAGGTCCTCATGCAAATAAATCTTCCATACAGTTGTGACATTTATGAACTCATGCAAATGGATCTTCCAACAACATTTTTAGCATTACTTGGATACATATAGTTTTCTTCTGGAAAATTGTACACTTGATATCACACTAATTATCAAGCCATAGATGTTCTTGTTGAAGAACAGAACAGTAATCAAAAGGCACGGAGGATAGATTAGCAGTGTGAATGAGAGTTACATTCAGTGGGATATAAACTTCGATACCTTGTCTTCTGGCGGATCGTCCTAATCATAGTGAGGAAGAATTTCGTAGCAGTCATTTTTCCGTCTCTGTTTTCGATTGACTTTTATACCCGTAATTGAAAACTCTGCTTGTTCTTCCATATGAATCTATGTCAAGGTTGCAGTATCACCAGAGTCCACGTGATCAGCTTACCTATGATTATGTCTTAATTTAGAGAAAGCTTGGTGAGTAAATATAAATTTCCTGCTTATCATTGCAGTAAAATGCTATTTGTTCATCACATTAATGTCGATTTTCTCGGTCTAGGCTTAAGCATTTCCATCACTTGCATTTGTCTGTTTCATTTAACTAAATTCGTCACATTCAGGGGGAACAACCAGTTGAACATGTTCAGCATCACACTAACCGGCTTGCATTTCTTCCGGAGAAAACATTCTTTGGCAACATGTTTGGGTGAAATGGTTTGCAAGATACTGGCAGTCTTTGTAAACCTGTACATCTCAGAAATTACAGGTGGGACGGAACAGACGTATGCTTCTCAACTTCACCTGTACATCACTTACAATCACACTGCAGACATCTGGTAATGGGCAGTCATATACGTGAAGTAGGACAGCAAAAAAAAAAAAAAAAGCCACAGTTTTGCATCAGACGCACAACTAGGTCTGCTCTTTCCTGTTCCCTGATGGAAGAGTACTTGGTCTCTACAGCACTTAAGAGTGGCACTATGAACATGACTATCCAACTTTGTTGCATTGATGCCTGAAGTCTCAGCTTTCTCTTAGCTGTTCAAGGGAAGAGTGTTATATTTGGGAATGCAATTTGTAGGGTCATCCTGACCGATACGTATTGGTGAAGTGGGTGAATTGGATACATAAATTCTCTTCCGTAACTTGTTTAGATGAGGCAAAGGTTAATTTCTGTTCTGTATGATGTTGCATCCATGGGATCCCCTCTTTAAGACTTCTGATCCCATATGCTTTTAGGCCATAAGTTCATTCTACAATTCGAATTACCCAATTTGTACTTTAGATTACCAGCCAGCCACCATGAAGCAATGGATCAGTTCCTGCACTTTATAAAACTTACTACATAACAATGAAATAAGATGCATGAATTTCTATAGCAATGGAAGACCCTTCAAATTTATTATGCTCTTTGGTGCATGTGGCGTCCAAATCATGAACAGGGTTGAGGAGAAGAAAAAGTTGTATTTCAAGCATTTCACCATGTCATAGGCAATATGGAAAATGGATCGAGTACCTGTTGTGCTGCGGATCTCCTGCTTTGAATAATTCTCTGCATTCTTTTCACTCTGAGCCTGTACTTATTCAAGCATGATGGCAAAACTTAATTAGTAAGGACAAACATGTAATATATGCACGGAGTTGTTCCCTTGTATCATAGTACAATACACCAAGAGATATTATAGTAGATCTATTCTTACCTTGAGCTCCTCCGTAATCCATCTATTTTCAGCAAGCCATTGCCAATCACTCTCAGATATAGTAAGTGGAAGACCCTTGTTACGCTCGTGATCCACTTGCAAATTGTGTCTATGTTCCCTATACTGTCTTTGCATATGTTTTAGCACGAACCCGCAATCTTTCTCCGATAGTCCACAATGATTCCAGTAGCATCAGAAACAAAAGGAAAAATGCACACATCATAAAAAACAAGTAACTCAACGGAGAAAATGCATCCCATCACTCAATACATTAGTGAAAATCACAGTACATGTCTCAAGAATGAACAGTTGGATCTTGCAATGTAAAGAAGTGAGGTTTTTACCT
The DNA here is from genome assembly GCF_021117445.2 of Syzygium oleosum. Taxonomy (NCBI): domain Eukaryota; kingdom Viridiplantae; phylum Streptophyta; class Magnoliopsida; order Myrtales; family Myrtaceae; genus Syzygium; species Syzygium oleosum. The sequence goes on from NW_026607494.1 coordinate 1,012,834, forward strand.
AATCTAGAAAGGAAAAGATACCCCAAAAAAAATTTTGTATAGCCTCGTGATAATTTGCTTCTCCCTCTATTTCAGTATCCTCCACCTCTTCTTTTATCTCATCATCATTATCTATACTTAGTTCACTTCCTTTTAGATCACGACAACTCAACTCGACGAAACTTAGTCGGAGGAGATCAGTGGCGGTGACCCAACCTGGAGGACTTATCTTGACTAAACTTCATCGGAGGCGTCAATTGAGAGAAAACGAATATTTGTTCCTATAGGCCAAATGCATTTGTATCTCAATTGAATATTTAAATATTAAAGCACACATTCATCTAATAATTTATGTTTTTTGAACAGTCGACAGTGTCCCCCACAAAATCTGACATGATATCAGAGTAGGGCGTCCTGAGTTCGAATCTTTCTAGACTTCTATCTACCTCCCTAATAAATATTTCCACGCTAGTAATAGGCAAAATGACCCTTTTTCAAATAGGGTTAATATCACAAAAACCCCAAACTAGTAGACTTGTGATAAATTTACTCCGGACTAATTTTTTGATTGCCAAAAACCCCAATGACAAATTTACCCCAAACAAATTTTTTGACCACTAAAAACCCCAAACTCGAACACTTGTGACAAATTTACCATCCGTTAAATTGGATTAATACCACGAAAAATCACAAATTGGTAAATCTATGATAAATGGAGAGGTAAAATCCCAAACTGGTATACTCGTCAACTTTCATATGTCATCCAACTCAGCAATTTGACAGTAAAATTTAACGTAAACTAACGGAGGGTAAATTTGGCAAATGTGTACCAGTTTGGGGTTTTTGGTGGTAAAAAAATTAGTTTTGGTAACTTTTTCATATGTGTACCAGTTTAGGATTTTTCGTGGAATTAACCATTTTAATATTAGACCACGCCTTTATCTAATAACTTAAACTTTTAGAATAGTCGGCAGTGATATCACAAATCTCACATGGGATAAGTTAGACAAGATAGAAGACCACATGCCTTTGTCAGATTGAAAAAAAAATTGGGAGAGAGAAGTGGGAAAATATTAAAGGTAAAATGAAATATGAAAGTGAGAAACTAGACTAGAAATTTCATTTTGCTTTAACCCAATTAGTAAATCACATTTTTCGACCAAAAAAAATCGCATTCACATTTCTTAATTAAATTATAATAAGGCGATTTTATAAGTCTTTTGAATGTCAATTAAATTACCGATCGGTGTATAGTCTCATAATAAATTTCCCCTCTTGTATTGTTACTTTCTTGAAAGACGTTTACGAAGACAAGAAATTTGCACTTATTTTCCCTTTTGAAAGGGATATATAGATTTCCAAGAAACTTGTGATAATTATAAGGGTTATGTTCTTTTTTTTTTTGGGTCAGAATTAAAACGATTATGTGTTAACAATGTTTCAAGCCAACTTATTTTAAGAAAAGTCAATATATTTACCATTTCCTCTGGAAGTTTTAACAAGATAGTTTCACAAAATCCATAATATAATTTTTTGTATTAAGGTTGTACCAGGTGAATGAGAATAACATTAACACGTTGTGGTTAGGATATGAATTGAAAACTCCCTGAAAAGTCCATGATATAAAAAAAAAGTTTCCACCCATGTTTGAAAAGTCTACACTATCACCTACTTATCTGTTATCCTTTCTCTCTTAATACTTTAATCCCAATCTCGCCGCACAAAAAAAATAATAAGCACATAATTTATTGAAATTACGAATAAATGTTTTTTTTTTACAAATTTAAATTCTCTTTTTCTCGGAAAGAAATCGAACTCTCTCTGTCTACCTCTCTTGGATTGATTTGCTTTGTTTGTACCTTTTTTTTTTTCATTGGCCAATAGATATCTTGTCTTGATTAAGTTGTGATGAGCATGCACATCTTTTATTAAGGGTCCGTTTACACTCACATACTCTTGGAAAGTTGTGATCAGATCAACTAATAAATGGTTATAATATTCACAGTCTAGATTTACTACTAATTGCCTTAGTTTCTTTATGAGCGCAAATTTCGATCGATCAATTAAGAAATATTTTTATTCTTAATTAATTATTTCTAATACATCGATTAGCAATTTATTTGCTTCAAACTGATCCATTTACTATTGATTATTTGATCAAATAAATCCTTTATAATAATATAGTGAAGAGTCAAATATTTTGACACATTTTCGTGACGTTGAATCAAATCTCTTAAACTAAGCTCGGTTATGTATAGCTATATTATAATTGTATATAAATGTAGAATTCAGTTGAACTACACATAATGACCGTGTACGTATATATTTTAAGACCAAATCTAAAACAAACAGATTATTTGTAAAATTACAGAGTTGAGAACATTTTCATTTCATAAAGATTTGTTGCCTTCTTGGTATATTTATTGTAAGTAGTGGACTAATTATCAACTTTCTTGGAAATTTTAATTGATTATTAGGTCACAATTACGTGCATCATCACCTGCGAAGTCGTTCTTTTATTTTTTTTATTTTTTTATTTTTTGTTTGCCCTTACAAGTTACAATCACCTCCCAGTCATCAAGTAAATAAAAAGCCCTAGACAATTAAATTAGTAATTATTTCAAATTGATAAAACAAAAAAAGCCCTATATAAAAAACTTAGTGATTACATCAAATATATAATAATTTGAGATCTCGCAAAATACAAGGTGGTACTGATTAATTTCGTCTCGAAACAATTAAATTATGTGGTTCGAAGCTATTGAAAGCGAATGAACATTTTTTTTTTGTTAATATGGAATTGCTCTAAAAGATAATCTCTTTCTTCATCCCTTCTCTATAAATTGAAGTTCTTTCCTTTCTTCACGGTCAACACGCAAACCAGCTTCCACGACTGAAACACAACGGTCACTTCTCTCTCTTCTCTCCCTGTCTCTCTCTGTTTTGAATAGGAAGAGCAGCGAGAACAGAGACGTACATTACCTCTTTGCTCTGTCTCTCTTTTCTCCATTGAAGCTCTGGGGGTTTATCGAAATTTGCAGAGGGAGGAGATCTTGGTCGACGGGATTGTGAATCGGTGAGTGCTTTCTCTCTCCAATAACCCTAGGTTTATGTTTTGGTCAAAAGCGGTTTATTGAAATCTCCGTAGTTCTGTGGTGCCCAATTGTCTCTGTTTTTTGTACTCCTGTTCTCTGTTCTCTGTCTGCGCGCGATCTCAAGTTCTCGTTCAATTTCTTTGTTTTGTTTCTTGCAAAATTCGATGAAGAATCGCCCCCCCACACCTTTCTCTCTCACTCCTCTCTCTTCTCTCTCTCTTCTCTCTCTGGAATTGCTCTGAAATTTTCCTGCGACACTTCTCGTGAATTTGTTTTATCCTTCCATTGTTTTTTTCTCCTGGTTTGTCTGGATTCTGACATTTGGAGGTTACTCTCAATTACATCCTTTGACGGTGTTCCATTAGGGCAAGACATAAAAGGGAAAAAGGAAACAGGGCAAGAAAGAAGCCATACATAATGTTGTTTGAAGAGGAGAAAACACGGACGTGTTTACAAACCATTGATCGATTTCTTTCCACGATGTCAAAGATTATTTAGGCGTGAATTATGCAGAGGAAAGCCTCCATTGAGGACCAAGGTTGTTTGCTTGAAGTAACACTGTACCATCAGTTTACTGTTCAAGACATTCAACCAACTTCAACTGTCGTCTATTTTATTTTCATTTATTTATTTTTTATTTTTTGCTTAAATATATGCTTGAATTTTGGAGTTCTCCTCTGTTGGTGGCTATATCTGGTTTTTTCATTTGCTCGTCCAAAAATCAAGATCCTTTCTGAATTTTATTTTTAGATATTCAGATAGAGACAAAATCATGAATTAGCGCTTGAGGATTGCTTGGTGATCGATCCATAATATCTTTCATGCAAATTTACAGTAAAATTTTTTATCGGGTTATAATGAAGAATGTTTTCTTTTGTCCCCTCTTTATTTTTTAATTTTTCTTGTCCCTCGTTTACCAAGAATAATTGGTACAAGTCTATTTTTTCTTTCCTAATTGTTGCTGTTTCTACTTTTTTGCAGGATTTATGCAAAAAAAATTAAAAACTTTGAGACATGGGTCATCGTAAATTGCCTTTAGAGCTTATCCCCAATGAGAAAGCACGTAGGATCACCTACGAGAAGAGGAAGAATAGCATAATGAAGAAGGCCCAAGAGTTCACCACCCTATGTGGTGTCGACACATGCATGATTATTTACAGTCCCGAGGGATCCGCCACCAGTGCCAATGAACCCAAGGTTTGGCCCGCGAACCGCGAGAAGGTAAAGCACATCATCGAGCGGTACATGAGCAAGGGGGCGGACCGCCGTGCCAAGAAGACAGTCGTGTTGCCCGACTTCTTCGTGAATCGGAAGAGGAAGGTCGACACCGAGCTCACCAAGGCCCGACTGGCCAATTGGAAGGCCGAGTACCCGATCTTGGAGGCATTGATTGAGGGCCTATCCAAAGAGGACCTAGAGAGGCTATTGGGCTCTCTGGGGCACAAGCTCGAGGCGGCCAAGGTGAGGCTGGCCGTACTGGAAGAGGATGCAATGAGGAGATCATTGAGCCGCACAAATGATCATCACGCACATGTAAATGATCATATGCATCATCATCATCACATGGACGCCTCGTTTCAAGATGACTGCCATTTTGGTGATGTCCCTCCTGGACAAGACTTTCATTTCGCCACCCCGGAGGGGACGATACTTTTGGAGACATCGTCGTATGGCCCCATCATGGGCAACATGCCACTGGAAGGCACTCCGAGCTTTGGGACGTGCTATGACGAGCTGATGGTCCAACCAGCCTCGCTCCTCGTGCCGCTCTCGGTGATGCAGGCTTCGTCATGAGGGGATTTTCAGTTTCTTGATTATCACTAAGATTCTGAGCAAGAAGAGCACACGGTTTGAGTTGCTTCTTCATGCATTATTGCGTGATTTTAGCTCTTCCATTAGTCGGTTGAATTTTAATGTGTAGATATGTCAATACTTTTACTACAGCAAGGTCGTTACTATTAGGGGCGAAATACTTTGTTTCTCTCCTCATTGAATTGTTCGTATTAGATAGCGAGGAGTCTTGTAATTTTTACTTTTTGGTTGTCCAAAAAGATGGACAAAAACGAAAATAAATAAATAAAATCTGGCGGGATGTGGTTTTGCTCATTTCCATTAACCTCTCTGGATTTCTTTTTCTATTATTCCGGAAGTGGTAACAGAAGAGCCGTGAGATGATTTGCTTCAGAAACACAAATTCGGACAACTGTCAACTATCAATAAAGGCTTTCAAGGACAAAGATAAACATAACACACTCCCAAGTCACAAATCCAAGTTGTTTCATCGTCCACTCTAGTTGAGTTGCATGCGAGTGCAAGCTGGGGAATTACTGAGAAAAAACTTGTTATATAGTAAAAAGAATGACAGAGCAACAGCAATAATTTCTGAAAACATAGAGAGTCTGCAATGCGCAGGTCTCTTGTTTTGTCCACTATGAAAGCGCAGTTCCTCAGATTGTAGAACGACATCCCTCTCCATCTCTCTCGTACTTGTCTCCTCCAAGAAGCGACAGATCAACGAGACTCGCTCCCACCGCATCTTCGCTGAAACCAAAACGTCAATCACTCAAACTTGTAATGGCTGTTAAACATAATATGTAATTTAGGTTTACTGTTCATTCTTTCCCTATATAAAGGGACTTGGCCTTGTAGTTCAATGAAAGTAATATACACAAATTTCACTCATCTCAACTTGGTATCAGAGCCGTTATTACCTGAGGAGCGCCCATTGAGTCTGCCACCCCGTGGCCGCTACGACGCCAGCCGCACCGGCCGCGCCGTCCCGGTTCTCAGACAAGACCGAAGTCTTTTCGTCTCTGCTCGCCACGACGCCAGCCGCACCGGCCGCGCCGTCCCGGTTCTCCAACAAGACCGAAGTTTTTCGTATCTGCTCGGCATACTTCCGCTGCTCATTTCGGAAAACCGAGACCACCAGCAGACTCGCCGCCCTCGGGCGACCCACATCCTGAAATTTCATCATCAACGGTCGCGGACGCCGCCGCACGACCGCCCCGCGCCCCTGCGCCTTCGACTCGGGGAAGTCCACCGCCGTTCACTGCTTGTTCACCGGTGTTTTGGACATCCTCCGCCGTGTTTCTCCAAAAACCAACACCAACCCACGACTCGCCGCCCTCGGTCGAGTCGGCCAATAATTTCGCCGCATTCCTCCATCGAACGCGCCTCACGCGCGCTCCAAGCCTTTGCGCGTGAGATCCACGCAGCGGCGACTGCACGCCTGTAGCCGCGCGCGCTGGGCGTGCCCGCACGCGCCTGGCACATGCCGGCACGCGCCTGGCCCACGCTCCCAGCTGACGTCACCGCCACCGGTCGTTGACCTCCCGTTGACCGGCGTTGACCGGCGTTGACCGGAGTTGACCGGCGTTGACCAGACCGGTTTTTCGGCCGGTTTGACCATTTCCTGACCGGTTTTCGGTGTTTTCCAACCGGTTCTTGAGGTATTCCGACACCCTGAGCTGGTTTTTGGTGTTATTTTTTCCATATCTGCGCTCAGTATACTACATTCCGTTGATTCTATAGTAGTAAAGTGCCTTTCATGGATAGAATGGATAGAATGGAAGTCTCAATGCCAATTCAGACTATTTTGAATGGTTCCAATTATATTTTATGGTCTCAAGAGATATCAAGTTTCTTAAAAGGACGCCGGCTTTGGCGTTATGTCACTGGACAAATTAGGGAACCTACTAGAATTGCTGAAGAAACTGATGATCAATTTGTGGATCGTTTGGATGAATGGGATAGTAGAAATCATCAGATTCTCACATGGTTTCGAAACACTTCGATCCCATCTATTCGACTCCAGTTTGGCCTTCTTAATACAGCCAAGGAAGCTTGGGATCTTCTTGATCGTCGTTATTCTAGTTCAGATGTTGCTCATCAATATCGGTTGTTAGGGACTTTATATCACATGCATCAGGAGCAAGGTCAGTCCATTAATGATTTTCTATCATCTATGCATGCTATTTGGGATCAGTTGACCTTGTGTGAACCACGCTTGGAAGGGGATAGTAACATTCGCAAAGTTGCTAAACATCGTGATCGTATTCGTGTCATGCAATTTTTGATGGCTCTAAATGATGAGTTTGAACCTGTGAGAGCTTCCATTCTACATAGAGATCCCTTTCCCTCTATTGAGACAGTTGTATCAGATTTACTGAATGAGGAGACTCGGCTAGCTACCTTGAAAACGCAACGTCCTGCTGTGCCTATATCCATGCCCACGGATGCAGTACTTGCCGCTTCGAGTTCTTCCTCCATGCGCCGTCCATTTTGCAAACATTGTCGCCGATATGGTCATATGGCATCAAATTGTTATCGGCTACGACCTATGCAATCCACAGGATCGACCACTCAGCCTCGTAGCCGAGGTCCCTCACGAGGTCCCTCTGTCGGTCCATCTGCCAATGCTACCACTGTAGAAGCTTCTTCCCATGGATCGTCCCACACACTAGTGTCTCTAGAGGATCTTCGCACTATTCTCCGAGAATCTGGTACCTTTACTCCTCCTATTCCTAGCACTTCTACTATGTCTACTACTCCAGGTATTTCTGATTCTTGGTTCTTTGATTCTGCTTGTTGCAATCACATGACATCAAATTCTGCCTTATTTCAGTCTAAATCCTCCGCTTTACATGCACCTCATATTCTTACTGCCGATAATTCACATATGAGAGTTAGTCATACAGGAAACATTTCCACATCTACATTATCTTTAACTAACACATTCCTTGTTCCTAAACTCTCACTTAACTTGATCTCTGTCGGCCAATTGTGTGAACTTGGTCTTGATATTCACTTCTCTTCTCATGGTTGTCGTGTGCAGGATCCTCGGACGGGACAGACACTTGGGACAGGCCGTAAAGTGGGGCGTCTCTTTGAGCTTGTTTCCCTAAATATTCCGACCTCTTTTCTTTGCTTGTCTTTGCCACAGTGTCCTCTCGAAACTTGGCATTCTAGGTTAGGTCATGCTTCCTTTTCTAGGTTAAGCTCTTTAATTTCGAGTGGTCATTTAGGTTACGGTGACACTAAACATTTTGGTATGCCTTGTAAGTTGGGAAAACATCATGCTTTACCGTTTCGGACTAGTGATTACGTGTCTCTATGCTCCTTTTGATCTCATTCGCTCTGATATATGGGGACCTTCCCCCACTCCCACCATGGGTGGCTCTCGCTATTTTGTCATTTTTGTGGATGACCATTCTCGGTATACTTGGGTTTATCTTATGAAAAATCGTTCTGAACTTTCTCGTATTTATCGTGATTTCGTTGCTATGGTTAAAACCCAATTTTCACGAGATATTAAGATTTTTCGTACTGATAATGCTATGGAATATAGAGATACAGAATTTCTTCGGATTCTTTCTCAAAATTGTACTATCATTCATCGCTCTTGCCCTGGCACCTCTCAACAAAATGGTAGAGCTGAACGTAAGCATAGGCATATCTTAGATGTTGTACGCACTCTGCTCATCTCTGCCTCTTGTCCTGAACGGTTTTGGGGGGAAGCTTGTCACACTGCTGTTTACACTATAAATCGTACTCCATCACCTATTATAGGTCACATCTCTCCTTACGAGCGTTTGTATGGTAGTGTCCCAAATTACACTCTTCTACGTGTTTTTGGTAGTGCACATTTTGTGCACCTTCATCCACATGAGCGCACGAAATTAGAACCTCGTGCCCATGTATCTTGCTTCCTTGGATATGGCATTGAGCATAAAGGGTATAGATGTTGGGATCCCGCTTCCAATCGTCTTCGTGTGTCTCGTCATGTCACGTTTTGGGAACACAAGATGTTCTCCTCTATTCATCCCTTCGACCCCTCTACTCATGTTCCTTTCTTTACCAATCCTTCCGTGGACTTATTTCCAGAAGACACTACACCTCCATCCACATCTGACTCTTCCATTCCAGATGTACATTTCTCTCATCTTGAAGCAGGACATTCTGGTGACCCTACTTTGGCCACTTCTGACGTGTCTGCACCTCCCGCGGATTCTCCACCAGCGGTCATTCCTTCATCCTCTGATTGTCGCCCCACCAGAGTAAGTCAACCTTCTGTTTGGCTTCGAGATTACCATTGTTATTCTACAATAGCTTCCCTTCATGAACCTCGCACATACAGAGAAGCTAGTACTAACCCTCTTTGGCAGAAGGCAATGGTAGATGAGTTACAAGCTTTAGACAAATCTCATACTTGGGATTTAGTTGCTCTGCCTCCTGGTAAGTCCGCTGTCGGTTGTAAATGGGTGTACAAGATTAAGACAAAAGCAAATGGTACTGTGGACCGCTATAAAGCTCGCCTCGTTGCAAAAGGCTTCACTCGGGAATATGGCATTGATTATGAAGAGACTTTTGCCCCCGTTGCACGTCTTACTTACATTCGCGAGTCTCCTTCTTGTCTGCTTTGTTAGCGTTGGCCTGCATTTCAGATGGATGTCAAAAATGCATTCCTAAATGGCGATCTCACCGAGGAAGTTTATATGGTACCTCCTCCTGGCTACACTCATTCTTCCCACCAAGTGTGTCGATTACGTCGTGCATTATATGGATTGAAACAATCTCCTCGTGCATGGTATTCCAAGTTTAGCTCCACCATGGCATCTCTTGGCTTTAAATCTAGTCCCCATGACCACGCTCTTTTTGTTCAACATACTTCTCGTGGATCTATTCTCCTGCTTCTATATGTCGATGATATGGTTATTACTGGAGATGATCGTCCCGGAATTTCAAAACTCAAGCATTATCTTGGTCAACAGTTCGAGACGAAGGATCTCGGACAACTTAGTTATTTTTTAGGCTTGGAGGTTACTTCAGACACATCCGGATATTATCTTTCACAAGCCAAATATGCCACTGATCTTCTTTCTCGAGCAGGACTCACGGACACCAAGGTCGTTACGACCCCTCTTGAGATCAATGCCAAATTTGATGCCGGTGATGGGACTCCTCTCCAAAACCCTACCCTCTATCGACAGCTAGTTGGCAGTCTTATATATCTCACTGTTACTCGCCACGACATCGCTCATGCTGTTCATATTGTCGGCCCGAGTACATGAGCGCCTCGTACAACTCACTTTTTGCTGAGTTCTTCGTATTCTTCGCTATGTCAAGGGTACGTTATTTCATGGCCTTCACTTTTACGCTCATTCAACATTGGAGTTGATTGCCTATTCGAGATCTTGCCGGGCGGTGACCCTCAAGATCGTCGTTCCACTACGGGTTATTGTTTTTTTCTTGGGCACTTCACTTATCTCCTGGCGTAGCAAGAAACAATCCACTATTGCTCGTTCTAGTACAGAAGCTGAATATCGAGCTCTTGCTGATACCACATCGGAGTTATTATGGTTGCGATGGCTACTGGAAGATATGGGAGTCCGTCATCATAGTGGGACAATCCTTCATTGCGACAATCGCAGTGCTATCCAAATTGCACATAATGATGTTTTCCACGAACGCACCAAACACATTGAGATAGATTGTCACTTCATCCGCTCTCATGTTCTTCGTGGCACTCTACGACTTGTCTTTACTTCATCAGCTAATCAGATTGCCGATATCTTCACAAAGACACATCCACCTGGGCGCTTCTTAGATCTTCTCTCCAAACTCCAGTTGACTTGTTTCAACTCATCTTGAGTTTGAGGGGATGTTAAACATAATATGTAATTTAGGTTTACTGTTCATTCTTTCCCTATATAAAGGGACTTGGCCTTGTAGTTCAATGAAAGTAATATACACAAATTTCACTCATCTCAACTATGGCGATGAGTTTCAGAGCCATTCTTCCAAATGGGACACGCTCACTTGCTGCGGTTGTCGCTCTCTCTTCCACTTCTGTCGGTCCCGCGGTGCCGAGCCCGAGCTCAAGTCTTTGACCCAAGGCTTGCTCAAATCGGCCAGGGACCCGGAGTTCTTCTAGAGGATGCGAGACATCAGGAGGAGGATCCATGAGTAGCCAGAGCTCGGGTTCGAAGAGCACCGGACGAGTGCCAACTCATTAGAGACGAGCTCGACTCTCTCGGGATCAAGTACAACTGGCATCGTCGCTTTCATGGGGTGCGGAGAGAAGCCGGTGTTCGCTCTCAGAGCCGACATGGATGCTCTACCATTGCAGGTGAGCGATCTTTAATGACATACCCGAGTTGAGGTTATGTCAGTGTAATGGGTTTTGGGTTATGTTCTTTGGTACAAACGGAGGTGAAGTGTTTGTTCTTTTGCCAGAACGCGTGAAAGCATGTCAAATGTGGGAAAGTGCTTGAGTAAAAGTAATCAGTCGGTGATGTCTGATAGTCGAACAGGGCCATTGGTTTTGGGTATATACATGTGGCTAATGTGATTGATTTACCTGTAAGAATCACAGGTAACGCGGGTCTTTGCCGACATTTAGTAATTTGAAGGAGGTTGTCTTGAAATTTCGTGTGAACCATTAGTAAATGCAGAGTAGTTCATGTTTTTGACTCTTTGCTGTCTTTCTAATATGCGTTGATGATCACATGAAGGGACTGGTGGAGTGGGAGCACAAAAGCAAGATTGGCACGAGTTCATGCAGCGGAGACCGCCAATGAGACTGTTCAGTCTTCGCTAATAGATCACACAGCATAACACCTGTAGTTCTGCTAGGCCTTGAGCCCCCCCTGAATTTGGGTACAAGATCTGTTCATATCTGAATATTTCCCAATCTACTGGGCATTCGGCCTCGTATTTTTCATGATATTTTCTCTCCATTTATAACTAGGTACTCATGCAAATAAATCTTCCATACAGTTGTTACATTTATGAACTCATGCAAATGGATCTTCCAACAACATTTTTAGCATTACTTGGATACATATAGTTTTCTTCTGGAAAATTGTACACTAGATATCACACTAATTATCAAGCCATAGATGTTCTTGTTGAAGAACAGAACAATAATCAAAAGGCATGGAGGATAGATTAGCAGTGTGAATGTGAGTTACAGTCAGTGGGATATAAACTTCGATACCTTGTCTTCTGGCGGATCGTACTAATCATAGTGAGGAAGAATTTCATAGCTGTCATTTTTCCGTCTTTGTTTTCGATTGACTTTTATTCCTGTAATTGAAAATTCTGCTTGTTCTTCCATATGAATCTATGTCAAGGTTGCAGTATCATCAGAGTCCATGTGATCAGCTTATCTATGATTATGTCTTAATTTAGAGAAAGCTTGGTGTGTAAATATAAATTTCCTGCTTATCACTGCAGTAAAATGTTATTTGTTCATCACATTAATGTCAATTTTGTCGGCCTAGGCTTAAGCGTTTACATCACTTGCATTTGTCTGTTTCATTTAACTAAATTCATCACATTCAGGGGGAACAACCAGTTGAACATGTTCAGCATCACACTAACCGGCTTGCATTTCTTCCGGAGAAAACATTCTTTGGCAACATGTTTGGGTGAAATGGTTTGCAAGATACTGGCAGTCTCTGTAAGCCTGTACATTCTCAGAAATTACAAATGGGACGGTACGGACGTATGCTTCTCAACTTCACTTGTACATCACTTACAATCACACTGCAGACATCTTGTAATGGGCATTCACGTACGTGAAGTAGGACAGCAAAAAAAAAAAACCACAGAACGCACAACTAGGTCTGCTCTTTCCTGTTCCCTGATGGAAGAGTACTTGGTCTCTACAGCACTTAAGAGTGGCACTATGAACATGACTATCCAATTTTGTTGCATTGATGCCTGAAGTCTCAGCTTTCTCTTAGCCGTTCAAGGGAAGAGTGTTATATTTGGGAATGCAATTTGTAGGGTCATCCTGACCGATACGTATAGGTGAAGTGGGTGAATTGGATACATAAAATCTCTTCCGTAACTTGTTTAGACGAGGCAACGGTTAATTTCTCTTCTGTATGACGTTGCATCCATGGTGGATCCCCTCTTTAAGACTTCTGACCCCATATGCTTTTAGGCCATAAGTTCATTCTACAATTCAAATTACCCGATTTGTACTTTAGATTACCAGCCGCCATGAAGCAATGGATCAGTTCCTGCACTTTATAAAACTTACTACATAACAATGAAATAAGATGCATGAATTTCTATAGCAATGGAAGACCCTTCAAATTTATTATGCTCTTTGGTGCATGTGGCGTCCAAGTCATGAACAGGGTTGAGGAGAAGAAAAAGTTGTATTTCAAGCATTTCACCATGTCATAGGCAATATGGAAAATGGATCGAGTACCTGTTGTGCTGCGGATCTCCTGCTTTGAATAATTCTCTGCATTCTTTTCACTGAGAGCCTGTACTTATTCAAGCATGATGGCAAAACTTAATTAGTAAGGACAAACATGTAATATATGCACGGAGTTGTCTCCTTGTATCAGAGTACAATACACCAAGAGATATTATAGTAGATCTATTCTTACCTTGAGCTCCTCCGTAGTCCATCTGTTTTCAGCAAGCCAATCACTCTCAGATATAGTAAGTGGAAGACCCTTGTTACGCTCGTGATCCACTTGCAATTTGTGTGTATGTTCCCTATACTGTCTTTGCATATGTTTTAGCACGAACCCGCGATCTTTCTCCGATAGTCCACAATGATTCCAGTTGCATCAGAAACGAAAGGAAAAATGCATACATCATAAAAAACAAGTAACTCAACAGAGAAAATGCATCCCATCACTCAATACATCAGTGAAAATCACAGTACATGTCTCAAGAATGACCAGTTGGATCTTGCAATGTAAAGAAGTGAGGTTTTTACCTAATTTAGAAAGGAAAAGATACCCCAAAAAAAAATTCTATAGCCTTGTGATAATTTGCTTCTCCTTCTATTTCAGTATCCTCCACCTCTTCTTTTATCTCATCATCATTATCTATACTCAGTTCACTTCCTTCTCGATCAGGACAACTCAACTCGACGAAACTTAGTCGGAGGCGATCAGTGGCAGTGACCCAACCTGGAGGACTTATCTTGACTAAACTTCATCGGAGGCGTCAATTGAGAGAAAACGAATATTTGTTCCTATAGGCCTAATGCATTTGTATATTAATTGAATATTTAAATACTAAAGCACGTATTCATCTAATTGTTTAAGTTTTTTGAACAGTCGACAGTGTCTTCACAAAATCTCACATGGTATCAGAACGGACGTCCTGAGTTCAAATCTTTCCAGGCTTCTATCTGCCTCCCTAATAAATATTTCCACGCAGGTAATTGGCAAAATGACCCTTTTTAAATAGGGTTAATATCACAAAAACACCAAAGTGGTAGACATGTGACAAATTTTCTTCCAAATTAATTTTTTGACCACCAAAAATCTCAAACTAGTACACGTGTGACAAATTTACCCCAAACAAATTTTTTGACCACCAAAAACCCCAAACTAGTACACTTGTAACAAATTTACCTTCCGTCAAATTGGATTAATACTACGAAAAATCATAAATTGATAAATCTATGACAAATGGAGGGGTAAAATCTCAAACTGGTATACTCGTCAACTGCCACGTGTCATCCAACTCAACAATTTGACAGTAAAATTTAACGGAAACTAATGAAAGGTAAATTTGTCAAATATGTACCAGTTTGGGGTTTTTTATAGTAAAAAAAATTAATTTTGGTAACTTTTTCATATGTGTACCAGTTTAAGATTTTTCGTGATATTAACCATTTTAAATATTAGACCATGCCTTCATCTAATAACTTAAACTTTTGGAACAGTCGGCAGTCGTCCCACAAATCTCACATGGGATAAGTTAGATAGGATAGAAGACCACATGCCTTTGTCAGATTGAAAAAAAAAATTTGGGAGAGAGAAATGGGAAAATATTAGAGGTAAAATGAAATAGGAAAGTGAGAAACTAGACTCGAAATTTCATTTTGCTTTAACTCAATTAGTAAATCACATGTTTCGACCCAAAAAAAAATCGCATTCGCATTTCTTAATTAAATTATAATAAGGCGATTTTATAAGTCTTTTGAATGTCAATTAAACTACCGATCGGCGTATAGTCTCATAATAAATTTCCCCTCTTGTATTGTTACTTTCTTCAGAGACGTTTACGAAGACAAGAAATTTGCACTTATTTTCTCTTTTGAAAGGGATATATAGATTTCCAAGAAACTTGTGATAATTATAGGGGTTATGTTCTTTTTTTTTTTGGGTCAGAATTAAAACGATTATGTGTTAACAATGTTTCAAGCCAACTTGTTGAGCATTTTTCTAGTAGGTACTAATTACAGCATATTTTAAGAAAAGTCAATATATTTACCATTTCCTCTAGAAGTTTTAACAAGATAGTTTCATAAATCCATAATATATTTACCATCTCATCAGCATCGTTGTCAATACACAATTTACTTCCTTCTAGATCAGGACAACTCAACTCGACAAAACTTTTTCGAAGGTGATCAGAGACCTAACCAGAGGGACTTATCTTCACTACTCTTCATCGGCGGCGTCAATTGAGGGAAAACGATCGTTGTTCCTAGAAGGGCTAATGCACTTGTCTAGTGTGGATAAGTTGGAGAGGAGAGAAGACCAAATGCCTTTCTCATATTGGAAAAAAAAAATTAGGAGAGAGAAGTGGGAAAATATTAGAGGTAAAATGAAAAATGAAAGTGAGAAACTAGAGTAGAAATTTAATTTTGCTTTAACCCAATTAGTAAATCACATTCGCATTTCTTGATTAAATTAACGTAAGGCCAATTTATAAGTCCTATGAATGTCAATTAAATTAGAGGTCGATATATAGCGCTTAGGGATAATGACACAAAATGTTCATGAATTTTGGTTCAATGTGCAATGTGGTCCATGAACTCTTAATTTGTTCAATGTAGTCCCTAAACTTTTGCCTAATGTTCAATATAGTTCCCGAACTATTAATTTGTTCAATGTGATCCCTGGACTTTTAGTATATGTTCAATGTAGTCCTCGAACTTGAATTGATGGAAGGACTACATTGAACATTTTCATATAGTTCGGAAACTAAATTGAATATACATTGGGTTAAAGTTCTGGAATCACATTAAACAAATTAAAAGTTCAGGGACTATATTGCACGTTGGATAAACGTTCAGGGACTATTTGTGTCATTTTCCCTAGACTTTAATTAATTTCCCCTCCTGTATTTTATGAAGAGGAGAAATTTACACTTAATTTTTCTTTTGAAAGTGGATATATAGATTCCCGAGAAACGTGTAATAATTATAAGGGTCATGTTCTTTTTTTTTTTTTTTGGGTGTTAACAATGTTTCAAGCCAACTTGTAGAGCATTTTTTAATAAATGATATTTTAAGTTTAGAAGGTACTAATTACAGCATATTTTAAGAAAAGTCAATGTATTTACCATTTCCTCTAGGCGTTTTGACAAAATAGTTTCACAAGATCCACATTATAATTTTTTCTATTTGGATTGTATTAGTTGAATGAAAATAATAGGGAAAATTTCAAATAAGGACATAAAGTGCCCTCATTTTCTCAAATAAGGACCCGAAGTGGACTTTGTATCAAATAAGGATCTGAAGTGGCATGTGAGTCTCAAATAAGGGCCTAAAGTGGCCATGAGAGTTTCAAATAAGGACTCGACCTCGCCGGTCGCTCGCCGATCGCCGATCGGCAAAATATTCCGGCCAATCAAGGGTATTTCAGTCAAAAAACCATTTTAATTTTAAATTATTTTTATTTATTTTCTTTTTTCTTTTTCTTTTTTTTCCCTTTTTCTAGTTTTCCCTTTGTTCTAGCCACCGGCGAAGTCCGGGAAGGGCTGTACGAGGGTGACCCTCGCCGGCAACAGGCTATCTACAACTTATTTGTTTTTTTTGGTAAGGCAAGAGTCTCCAACTTATTTGTTTATCCTTTCTCTCTTAATACTTTAATCACAATCTCGCCGCACAAAAAAAAAATGCATATAATCTATTGAAATTACGAATATATGTATTTTTGACAAATTTAAAATCTCTTTTTCTCGGAAAGAAATCGAACTCTCTGTCTCCCTGGCTTGGGTTGATTTGCTTTGTTTTTTTTTTTTTTTTTCATTGGCCAATAGATATCTTGTCTTGATTAAGTTGTGATGAGCATGCACATCTTTTATTGAGGGTCCGTTTACATTTACTTACTCTTGGAAAGTTGTGATCATATCAACTAATAAACGGTTATAATATTCACAGTATGGATTTACTACTAATTTGCCTTGGTTGCTTTATAAGCGCAAATTTCAATTGATCAATAAAAAAATATTTTTAGTCTTAGTTAATTCATCGACTAGCAATTCATTTGCTTCAAACTGATCCATTTACTGTCGATTATTTGATTGACTAAATCCTCTATATTGAAATAGGTAAAGAGTCAAATATTTTGACATATCTTCGTGACGATGAATCAAATCTTTTAAATTAGGCTTGGTTATGTATAGCTATATTGTAACTGTATATAAGTGTAGAATTAAGTTCAACTACACATCGTGACGGTGTACTTATATATTTTAAGACCAAATCTAAAACAAACAGATTATTTGTAAAATTACAGAGTTGAGAACATTTTCATTTCATAAAGATTTGTTGCCTTCTTGGTATATTTATTGTAAGTAGTGGACTAATTATCAACTTTCTTGGAAATTTTAATTGATAATTAAGGTCACAATTACGTGCATCATCATCCGCGAAGTCGTTCTTTTATTTTTTCTTATTTTATTTTATTTTTTGTTTGCCCTTACAAGTTACAATCACCTCCCAGTCATCAAGTAAATAGAAAGCCCTAGACAATTAAATTAGTAATTATTTCAAATTGATAAAACAAAAAAAGCCCTATATAAAAAACTTATCGATTATATCAAATATATAATAATTTGAGATTTCGCGAAATACAAGGTGGTACTGATTAATTTCGTCTTGAAACAATTAAATTATGTAGTTCGAAGCTATTGAAAGCTTATATAAAGGAACATTCTTTTTTTGTTAAAATGGAATTGCTCTAAAAGATAATCTCTTTCTTCATCCCTTCTCTATAAATTGAAGTTCTTTCCTTTCTTCACGGTCAACACGCAAACCAGCTTCCACGACTGAAACACAACGGTCACTTCTCTCTCTTCTCTCCCTGTCTCTCTCTGTTTTGAATAGGGAGAGCTGCGAGAACAGAGACGTACATTACCTCTTTGCTCTGTCTCTCTTTTCTCCATTGAAGCTCTGGGGGTTTATCGAAATTTGCAGAGGGAGGAGATCTTGGTCGACCGCATTGTGAATCGGTGAGTGCTTTCTCTCTCCAATAACCCTAGGTTTATGTTTTGGTCAAAAGCGGTTTATTGAAATCTCCGTAGTTCTGTGGTGCCCAATTGTCTCTGTTTTTTGTACTCCTGTTCTCTGTTCTCTGTCTGCGCGCGATCTCAAGTTCTCGTTCAATTTCTTTGTTTTGTTTCTTGCAAAATTCGATGAAGAATCGCCCCCCCACACCTTTCTCTCTCCTCTCTCCTCTCTCTTCTCTCTCTCTTCTCTCTCTGGAATTGCTCTGAAATTTTCCTGCGACGCTTCTCGTGAATTTGTTTTATCCTTCCATTGTTTTTTTCTCCTGGTTTGTCTGGATTCTGACATTTGGAGGTTACTCTCAATTACATCCTTTGACGGTGTTCCATTAGGGCAAGACATAAAAGGGAAAAAGGAAACAGGGCAAGAAAGAAGCCATACATAATGTTGTTTGAAGAGGAGAAAACAGGGACGTGTTTACAAACCATTGATCGATTTCTTTTCACGATGTCAAAGATTATTTAGGCGTGAATTATGCAGAGGAAAGCCTCCATTGAGGACCAAGGTTGTTTGCTTGAAGTAACACTGCACCATCAGTTTACTGTTCAAGACATTCAACCAACTTCAACTGTCTTCTATTTTATTTTCATTTATTTATTTTTTATTTTTTGCTTAAATATATGCTTGAATTTTGGAGTTCTCCTCTGTTTGGTGGCTATATCTGATTTTTTTCATTTACTCGTCCAAAAAATCAAGATCCTTTCTGAATTTTATATTTAGATATTCAGATAGAGACAAAATCATGAATTAGCGCTTGAGGATTGCTTGGTGATCGATCCATAATATCTTTGATGCAAATTTACAGTAAAATTTTTTATCGGGTTATAATGAAGAATGTTTTCTTTTGTCCCCTCTTTATTTTTTAATTTTTCTTGTCCCTCGTTTACCAAGAATAATTGGTACAAGTCTATTTTTTCTTTCCTAATTGTTGCTGTTTCTACTTTTTGCAGGATTTATGCAAAAAAAATTAAAAACTTTGAGACATGGGTCGTCGTAAATTGCCTTTAGAGCTTATCCCCAATGAGAAAGCACGTAGGATCACCTACGAGAAGAGGAAGAAGAGCATAATGAAGAAGGCCCAAGAGTTCACCACCCTATGTGGTGTCGACACATGCATGATTATCTACTGTCCCGAGGGATCTGCCGCCAGCGCCACGGAGCCCGAGGTCTGGCCCGCGAACCGCGAGAAGGTAAAGCGCATCATCGAGCGGTACATGAGCGAGGGGGCGGACCGCCGTGCCAAGAAGACGGTCGGGTTGCTCGACTTCTTTGTGAATCGGAAGAGGAAGGTCAACACCGAGCTCGCCAAGGCCCGACTGGCCAATTGGAAGGCCGAGTACCCGATCTCAGAGGCGTTGATTGAGGGCTTATCCAAAGAGGACCTAAAGAGGCTATTGGGCTCTCTGGGGCACAAGCTCGAGGCGGCCAAGGTGAGGCTGGCCGTACTGAAAGAGGACGCAATGAGGAGATCATTGAGCCGTACAAATGATCATCATGCACATGTAAATGATCATATGTATCATCATCATCACATGCACGACTCGTTTCAAGATGACTGCCATTTTGGTGATGTCCCTCCTGGGCAAGACTTTCATTTCGCCACCCCAGAGGGCATGATACTTTTGGAGACATCGTCGTATGGCCCCATCATGGGCAACATGCCACTGGAAGGCACTCCGAGCTTTGGGACGTGCTATGACGAGCTGATGGTCCAGCCAGCCTCGCTCCTCATGCCGCTCTCGGTGATGCAGGCTTCGTCATGAGGGGATTTTCAGTTTCTTGATTATCACTAAGATTCTGAGCAAGAAGAGCACACGGTCTGAGTTGCTTCTTCAAGCTTTATTGCGTGATTTTAGCTCTTCTATTAGTGGGTTGAATTTTATTGTGTAGATATGTCAATACTTTTACGACAGCAAGGTTGTTACTATTAGGGGCGAAATACTTTGTTTCTCTCCTCATTGAATTGTTCATATTAGATAGTGAGGAGTCTTGTAATTTTTACTTTTTGGTTGTCCAAAAAGATGGACAAAAACGAAAATAAATAAATAAAATCTGGCGGGATGTGGTTTTGCTCATTTCCATTAACCTCTCTGGATTTCTTTTTCTATTATTCCGAAAGTGTTAACAGAAGAGCCGTGAGATGATTTGCTTCAGAAACACAAATTCAGACAACTATCAACTATCAATAAAGGCTTTCAAGGACAAAGATAAACATAACACACTCCCAAGTCACAAATCCAAGTTGTTTCATCGTCCACTCTAGTTGAGTTGCATGCGAGTGCAAGCTGGGGAATTACTGAGAAAAAACTTGTTATATAGTAAAAAGAATGACAGAGCAACAGCAATAATTTCTGAAAACATAGAGAGTCTGCAATGCGCAGGTCTCTTGTTTTGTCCACTATGAAAGCGCAGTTCCTCAGATTGTAGAACGACATCCCTCTCCATCTCTCTCGTACTTGTCTCCTCCAAGAAGCGACAGATCAACGAGACTCGCTCCCACCGCATCTTCGCTGAAACCAAAACGTCAATCACTCAAACTTGTAATGGCGTTGAGTTTCAGAGCCATTCTTCCAAATGGGACACGCTCACTTGCTGCGGTTGTCGCTCTCTCTTCCACTTCTGTCGGTCCCGCGGTGCCGAGCCCGAGCTCAAGTCTTTGACCCAAGGCTTGCTCAAATCGGCCAGGGACCCGGAGTTCTTCTAGAGGATGCGAGACATCAGGAGGAGGATCCATGAGTAGCCAGAGCTCGGGTTCGAAGAGCACCGGACGAGTCAACTCATTAGAGACGAGCTCGACTCTCTCGGGATCAAGTACAACTGGCGTCGTCGCTTTCATGGGGTGCGGAGAGAAGCCGGTGTTCGCTCTCAGAGCCGACATGGATGCTCTACCATTGCAGGTGAGCGATCTTTAATGACATACCCGAGTCGAGGTTATGTCAGTGTAATGGGTTTTGGGTTATGTTCTTTGGTACAAACGGAGGTGAAGTGTTTGTTCTTTTGTCAGAACGCGTGAAAGCATGTCAAATGTGGGAAAGTGCTTGAGTAAAAGTAAGTCGGTGATGTCTGATAGTCGAACAGGGCCATTGGTTTCAAATGTCAACTGGGGGCTAAGTTCTCGAGTAAAAGTAATTAATAAATTAATCGGTGATGTCTGATAGTAGAAATAGGGCCATTGGTTTCGGGTATATACGTGTGGCTAATGTGATTGATTTACCTGTAAGAATCACAGGTAACGCGGGTCCTTGCCGAAATTTAGTAATTTGAAGGAGGGTGTCTTGAAATTTCGTGTGAACCATTAGTAAATGCAGAGTAGTTCATGTTTTTGACTCTATGCTGTCTTTCTAATATGCGTTGATGATCACATGAAGGGACTGGTGGAGTGGGAGCACAAAAGCAAGATTGGCACGAGTTCATACAGCGGAGACCGCCAACGAGACTGTTCAGTCTTCGCTAATAGATCACACAGCATAACACCTGTAGATCTGCTAGGCCTTGAGCCCACCCTGAATTTGGGTACAAGATCTGTTCATATCTGAATATTTCCCAATCTACTGGGCATTCAGCCTCGTATTTTTCATGATATTTTCTCTCCATTTATATCTAGGTCCTCATGCAAACAAATCTTCCATACAGTTGTGACATTTATGAACTCATGCAAATGGATCTTCCAACAACATTTTTAGCATTACTTGGATACATATAGTTTTCTTCTGGAAAATTGTACACTTGATATCACACTAATTATCAAGCCATAGATGTTCTTGTTGAAGAACAGAACAGTAATCAAAAGGCACGGAGGATAGATTAGCAGTGTGAATGAGAGTTACATTCAGTGGGATATAAACTTCGATACCTTGTCTTCTGGCGGATCGTGCTAATCATAGTGAGGAAGAATTTCGTAGCAGTCATTTTTCCGTCTCTGTTTTCGATTGACTTTTATACCCGTAATTGAAAACTCTGCTTGTTCTTCCATATGAATCTATGTCAAGGTTGCAGTATCACCAGAGTCCACGTGATCAGCTTACCTATGATTATGTCTTAATTTAGAGAAAGCTTGGTGAGTAAATATAAATATCCTGCTTATCATTGCAGTAAAATGCTATTTGTTCATCACATTAATGTCGATTTTCTCGGTCTAGGCTTGAGCATTTCCATCACTTGCATTTGTCTGTTTCATTTAACTAAATTCGTCACATTCAGGGGGAACAACCAGTTGAACATGTTCAGCATCACACTAACCGGCTTGCATTTCTTCCGGAGAAAACATTCTTTGGCAACATGTTTGGGTGAAATGGTTTGCAAGATACTGGCAGTCTTTGTAAACCTGTACATCTCAGAAATTACAGGTGGGACGGAACAGACGTATGCTTCTCAACTTCACCTGTACATCACTTACAATCACACTGCAGACATCTGGTAATGGGCAGTCATATACGTGAAGTAGGACAGCAAAAAAAAAAAAAAGCCACAGTTTTGCATCAGACGCACAACTAGGTCTGCTCTTTCCTGTTCCCTGATGGAAGAGTACTTGGTCTCTACAGCACTTAAGAGTGGCACTATGAACATGACTATCCAACTTTGTTGCATTGATGCCTGAAGTCTCAGCTTTCTCTTAGCTGTTCAAGGGAAGAGTGTTATATTTGGGAATGCAATTTGTAGGGTCATCCTGACCGATACGTATTGGTGAAGTGGGTGAATTGGATACATAAATTCTCTTCCGTAACTTGTTTAGATGAGGCAAAGGTTAATTTCTGTTCTGTATGATGTTGCATCCATGGGATCCCCTCTTTAAGACTTCTGATCCCATATGCTTTTAGGCCATAAGTTCATTCTACAATTCGAATTACCCAATTTGTACTTTAGATTACCAGCCACCATGAAGCAATGGATCAGTTCCTGCACTTTATAAAACTTACTACATAACAATGAAATAAGATGCATGAATTTCTATAGCAATGGAAGACCCTTCAAATTTATTATGCTCTTTGGTGCATGTGGCGTCCAAATCATGAACAGGGTTGAGGAGAAGAAAAAGTTGTATTTCAAGCATTTCACCATGTCATAGGCAATATGGAAAATGGATCGAGTACCTGTTGTGCTGCGGATCTCCTGCTTTGAATAATTCTCTGCATTCTTTTCACTCTGAGCCTGTACTTATTCAAGCATGATGGCAAAACTTAATTAGTAAGGACAAACATGTAATATATGCACGGAGTTGTTCCCTTGTATCATAGTACAATACACCAAGAGATATTATAGTAGATCTATTCTTACCTTGAGCTCCTCCGTAATCCATCTATTTTCAGCAAGCCATTGCCAATCACTCTCAGATATAGTAAGTGGAAGACCCTTGTTACGCTCGTGATCCACTTGCAAATTGTGTCTATGTTCCCTATACTGTCTTTGCATATGTTTTAGCACGAACCCGCAATCTTTCTCCGATAGTCCACAATGATTCCAGTAGCATCAGAAACAAAAGGAAAAATGCACACATCATAAAAAACAAGTAACTCAACGGAGAAAATGCATCCCATCACTCAATACATTAGTGAAAATCACAGTACATGTCTCAAGAATGAACAGTTGGATCTTGCAATGTAAAGAAGTGAGGTTTTTACCTAATCTAGAAAGGAAAAGATACCCAAAAAAAAAAATTTTGTATAGCCTCGTGATAATTTGCTTCTCCCTCTATTTCAGTATCCTCCACCTCTTCTTTTATCTCATCATCATTATCTATACTTAGTTCACTTCCTTTTAGATCACGACAACTCAACTCGACCAAACGTAGTCGGAGGAGATCAGTGGCGGTGACCCAACCTGGAGGACTTATCTTGACTAAACTTCATCGGAGGCGTCAATTGAGAGAAAACGAATATTTGTTCCTATAGGCCAAATGCATTTGTATCTCAATTGAATATTTAAATATTAAAGCACACATTCATCTAATAATTTATGTTTTTTGAACAGTCGACAGTGTCCCCCACAAAATCTGACATGATATCAGAGTAGGGCGTCCTGAGTTCGAATCTTTCTAGACTTCTATCTACCTCCCTAATAAATATTTCCACGCTAGTAATAGGCAAAATGACCCTTTTTCAAATAGGGTTAATATCACAAAAACCCCAAACTAGTAGACTTGTGATAAATTTACTCCGGACTAATTTTTTGATTGCCAAAAACCCCAATGACAAATTTACCCCAAACAAATTTTTTGACCACTAAAAATCCCAAACTCGTACACTTGTGACAAATTTACCATCCGTTAAATTGGATTAATACCACGAAAAATCACAAATTGGTAAATCTATGATAAATGGAGAGGTAAAATCCCAAACTGGTATACTCGTCAACTTTCATATGTCATCCAACTCAGCAATTTGACAGTAAAATTTAACGTAAACTAACGGAGGGTAAATTTGGCAAATGTGTACCAGTTTGGGGTTTTTGGTGGTAAAAAAATTAGTTTTGGTAACTTTTTCATATGTGTACCAGTTTAGGATTTTTCGTGGAATTAATCATTTTAATATTAGACCACGCCTTTATCTAATAACTTAAACTTTTAGAATAGTCGGCAGTGATATCACAAATCTCACATGGGATAAGTTAGACAAGATAGAAGACCACATGCCTTTGTCAGATTGAAAAAAAAATTGGGAGAGAGAAGTGGGAAAATATTAAAGGTAAAATGAAATATGAAAGTGAGAAACTAGACTAGAAATTTCATTTTGCTTTAACCCAATTAGTAAATCACATTTTTCGACCAAAAAAAATCGCATTCACATTTCTTAATTAAATTATAATAAGGCGATTTTATAAGTCTTTTGAATGTCAATTAAATTACCGATCGGTGTATAGTCTCATAATAAATTTCCCCTCTTGTATTGTTACTTTCTTGAAAGACGTTTACGAAGACAAGAAATTTGCACTTATTTTCCCTTTTGAAAGGGATATATAGATTTCCAAGAAACTTGTGATAATTATAAGGGTTATGTTCTTTTTTTTTTGGGTCAGAATTAAAACGATTATGTGTTAACAATGTTTCAAGCCAACTTATTTTAAGAAAAGTCAATATATTTACCATTTCCTCTGGAAGTTTTAACAAGATAGTTTCACAAAATCCATAATATAATTTTTTGTATTAAGGTTGTACCAGGTGAATGAGAATAACATTAACACGTTGTGGTTAGGATATGAATTGAAAACTCCCTGAAAAGTCCATGATATAAAAAAAAAGTTTCCACCCATGTTTGAAAAGTCTACACTATCACCTACTTATCTGTTATCCTTTCTCTCTTAATACTTTAATCCCAATCTCACCGCACAAAAAAAAATAATAAGCACATAATTTATTGAAATTACGAATAAATGTTTTTTTTTTACAAATTTAAATTCTCTTTTTCTCGGAAAGAAATCGAACACTCTTTGTCTACCTCTCTTGGATTGATTTGCTTTGTTTGTACCTTTTTTTTTTTCATTGGCCAATAGATATCTTGTCTTGATTAAGTTGTGATGAGCATGCACATCTTTTATTAAGGGTCCGTTTACACTCACATACTCTTGGAAAGTTGTGATCAGATCAACTAATAAATGGTTATAATATTCACAGTCTAGATTTACTACTAATTGCCTTAGTTTCTTTATGAGCGCAAATTTCGATCGATCAATTAAGAAATATTTTTATTCTTAATTAATTATTTCTAATACATCGATTAGCAATTTATTTGCTTCAAACTGATCCATTTACTATTGATTATTTGATCAAATAAATCCTTTATAATAATATAGTGAAGAGTCAAATATTTTGACACATTTTCGTGACGTTGAATCAAATCTCTTAAACTAAGCTCGGTTATGTATAGCTATATTATAATTGTATATAAATGTAGAATTCAGTTGAACTACACATAATGACCGTGTACGTATATATTTTAAGACCAAATCTAAAACAAACAGATTATTTGTAAAATTACAGAGTTGAGAACATTTTCATTTCATAAAGATTTGTTGCCTTCTTGGTATATTTATTGTAAGTAGTGGACTAATTATCAACTTTCTTGGAAATTTTAATTGATTATTAGGTCACAATTACGTGCATCATCACCTGCGAAGTCGTTCTTTTATTTTTTTTATTTTTTTATTTTTTGTTTGCCCTTACAAGTTACAATCACCTCCCAGTCATCAAGTAAATAAAAAGCCCTAGACAATTAAATTAGTAATTATTTCAAATTGATAAAACAAAAAAAGCCCTATATAAAAAACTTAGTGATTACATCAAATATATAATAATTTGAGATCTCGCAAAATACAAGGTGGTACTGATTAATTTCGTCTCGAAACAATTAAATTATGTGGTTCGAAGCTATTGAAAGCGAATGAACATTTTTTTTTTGTTAATATGGAATTGCTCTAAAAGATAATCTCTTTCTTCATCCCTTCTCTATAAATTGAAGTTCTTTCCTTTCTTCACGGTCAACACGCAAACCAGCTTCCACGACTGAAACACAACGGTCACTTCTCTCTCTTCTCTCCCTGTCTCTCTCTGTTTTGAATAGGAAGAGCAGCGAGAACAGAGACGTACATTACCTCTTTGCTCTGTCTCTCTTTTCTCCATTGAAGCTCTGGGGGTTTATCGAAATTTGCAGAGGGAGGAGATCTTGGTCGACCGCATTGTGAATCGGTGAGTGCTTTCTCTCTCCAATAACCCTAGGTTTATGTTTTGGTCAAAAGCGGTTTATTGAAATCTCCGTAGTTCTGTGGTGCCCAATTGTCTCTGTTTTTTGTACTCCTGTTCTCTGTTCTCTGTCTGCGCGCGATCTCAAGTTCTCGTTCAATTATTTGTTCTGTTTCTTGCAAAATTCGATGAAGAATCGCCCCCCCACACCTTTCTCTCTCCTCTCTCTCTCTCTCTTCTATCTCTGGAATTGCTCTGAAATTTTCCAGCGACATTTCTGGTGAATTTATGTTATCCTCATTGTTTTTTCTCCTGGTTTGTCTGGATTCTGACATTTGGAGGTTACTCTCAATTACATCCTTTGACGGTGTTCCATTAGGGCAAGACATAAAAGGGAAAAAGGAAACAGGGCAAGAAAGAAGCCATACATAATGTTGTTTGAAGAGGAGAAAACAGGGACGTGTTTACAAACCATTGATCGATTTCTTTTCACGATGTCAAAGATTATTTAGGCGTGAATTATGCAGAGGAAAGCCTCCATTGAGGACCAAGGTTGTTTGCTTGAAGTAACACTGCACCATCAGTTTACTGTTCAAGACATTCAACCAACTTCAACTGTCTTCTATTTTATTTTCATTTATTTATTTTTTATTTTTTGCTTAAATATATGCTTGAATTTTGGAGTTCTCCTCTGTTGGTGGCTATATCTGGTTTTTTCATTTGCTCGTCCAAAAATCAACATCCTTTCTGAATTTTATTTTTAGATATTCAGATAGAGACAAAATCATGAATTAGCGCTTGAGGATTGCTTGGTGATCGATCCATAATATCTTTGATGCAAATTTACAGTAAAATTTTTTATCGGGTTATAATGAAGAATGTTTTCTTTTGTCCCCTCTTTATTTTTTAATTTTTCTTGTCCCTCGTTTACCAAGAATAATTGGTACAAGTCTATTTTTTCTTTCCTAATTGTTGCTGTTTCTACTTTTTGCAGGATTTATGCAAAAAAAATTAAAAACTTTGAGACATGGGTCATCGTAAATTGCCTTTAGAGCTTATCCCCAATGAGAAAGCACGTAGGATCACCTACGAGAAGAGGAAGAATAGCATAATGAAGAAGGCCCAAGAGTTCACCACCCTATGTGGTGTCGACACATGCATGATTATTTACAGTCCCGAGGGATCCGCCACCAGTGCCAATGAACCCAAGGTTTGGCCCGCGAACCGCGAGAAGGTAAAGCACATCATCGAGCGGTACATGATTTAGGGGGCGGACCGCCGTGCCAAGAAGACAGTCGGGTTGCCCGACTTCTTCGTGAATCGGAAGAGGAAGGTCGACACCGAGCTCGCCAAGGCCCGACTGGCCAAATGGAAGGCCGAGTACCCGATCTTGGAGGCGTTGATTGAGGGCCTATCCAAAGAGGACCTAGAGAGGCTATTGGGCTCTCTGGGGCACAAGCTCGAGGCGGCCAAGGTGAGGCTGGCCATACTGGAAGAGGATGCAATGAGGAGATCATTGAGCCGCACAAATGATCATCACGCACATGTAAATGATCATATGCATCATCATCATCACATGGACGCCTCGTTTCAAGATGACTGCCATTTTGGTGATGTCCCTCCTGGACAAGACTTTCATTTCGCCACCCCGGAGGGGACGATACTTTTGGAGACATCGTCGTATGGCCCCATCATGGGCAACATGCCACTGGAAGGCACTCCGAGCTTTGGGACGTGCTATGACGAGCTGATGGTCCAACCAGCCTCGCTCCTCGTGCCGCTCTCGGTGATGCAGGCTTCGTCATGAGGGGATTTTCAGTTTCTTGATTATCACTAAGATTCTGAGAAAGAAGAGCACACGGTTTGAGTTGCTTCTTCATGCATTATTGCGTGATTTTAGCTCTTCCATTAGTCGGTTGAATTTTAATGTGTAGATATGTCAATACTTTTACTACAGCAAGGTCGTTACTATTAGGGGCGAAATACTTTGTTTCTCTCCTCATTGAATTGTTCGTATTAGATAGCGAGGAGTCTTGTAATTTTTACTTTTTGGTTGTCCAAAAAGATGGACAAAAACGAAAATAAATAAATAAAATCTGGCGGGATGTGGTTTTGCTCATTTCCATTAACCTCTCTGGATTTCTTTTTCTATTATTCCGAAAGTGTTAACAGAAGAGCCGTGAGATGATTTGCTTCAGAAACACAAATTCAGACAACTAGCAACTATCAATAAATGCTTTCAAGGACAAAGATAAACATAACACACTCCCAAGTCACAAATCCAAGTTGTTTCATCGT
Organism: Syzygium oleosum; assembly: GCF_021117445.2. NCBI lineage: Eukaryota > Viridiplantae > Streptophyta > Magnoliopsida > Myrtales > Myrtaceae > Syzygium > Syzygium oleosum. Next base: position 1,042,163 of record NW_026607494.1, read on the forward strand.
CCACTCTAGTTGAGTTGCATGCGAGTGCAAGCTGGGGAATTACTGAGAAAAAACTTGTTATATAGTAAAAAGAATGACAGAGCAACAGCAATAATTTCTGAAAACATAGAGAGTCTGCAATGCGCAGGTCTCTTGTTTTGTCCACTATGAAAGCGCAGTTCCTCAGATTGTAGAACGACATCCCTCTCCATCTCTCTCGTACTTGTCTCCTCCAAGAAGCGACAGATCAACGAGACTCGCTCCCACCGCATCTTCGCTGAAACCAAAACGTCAATCACTCAAACTTGTAATGGCGTTGAGTTTCAGAGCCATTCTTCCAAATGGGACACGCTCACTTGCTGCGGTTGTCGCTCTCTCTTCCACTTCTGTCGGTCCCGCGGTGCCGAGCCCGAGCTCAAGTCTTTGACCCAAGGCTTGCTCAAATCGGCCAGGGACCCGGAGTTCTTCTAGAGGATGCGAGACATCAGGAGGAGGATCCATGAGTAGCCAGAGCTCGGGTTCGAAGAGCACCGGACGAGTCAACTCATTAGAGACGAGCTCGACTCTCTCGGGATCAAGTACAACTGGCATCGTCGCTTTCATGGGGTGCGGAGAGAAGCCGGTGTTCGCTCTCAGAGCCGACATGGATGCTCTACCATTGCAGGTGAGCGATCTTTAATGACATACCCGAGTCGAGGTTATGTCAGTGTAATGGGTTTTGGGTTATGTTCTTTGGTACAAACGGAGGTGAAGTGTTTGTTCTTTTGCCAGAACGCGTGAAAGCATGTCAAATGTGGGAAAGTGCTTGAGTAAAAGTAATCAGTCGGTGATGTCTGATAGTCGAACAGGGCCATTGGTTTTGGGTATATACGTGTGGCTAATGTGATTGATTTACCTGTAAGAATCACAGGTAACGCGGGTCTTTGCCGACATTTAGTAATTTGAAGGAGGTTGTCTTGAAATTTCGTGTGAACCATTAGTAAATGCAGAGTAGTTCATGTTTTTGACTCTTTGCTGTCTTTCTAATATGCGTTGATGATCACATGAAGGGACTGGTGGAGTGGGAGCACAAAAGCAAGATTGGCACGAGTTCATACAGCGGAGACCGCCAATGAGACTGTTCAGTCTTCGCTAATAGATCACACAGCATAACACCTGTAGTTCTGCTAGGCCTTGAGCCCCCCCTGAATTTGGGTACAAGATCTGTTCATATCTGAATATTTCCCAATCTACTGGGCATTCGGCCTCGTATTTTTCATGATATTTTCTCTCCATTTATAACTAGGTACTCATGCAAATAAATCTTCCATACAGTTGTTACATTTATGAACTCATGCAAATGGATCTTCCAACAACATTTTTAGCATTACTTGGATACATATAGTTTTCTTCTGGAAAATTGTACACTAGATATCACACTAATTATCAAGCCATAGATGTTCTTGTTGAAGAACAGAACAATAATCAAAAGGCATGGAGGATAGATTAGCAGTGTGAATGTGAGTTACATTCAGTGGGATATAAACTTCGATACCTTGTCTTCTGGCGGATCGTACTAATCATAGTGAGGAAGAATTTCATAGGTGTCATTTTTCCGTCTTTGTTTTCGATTGACTTTTATTCCTGTAATTGAAAATTCTGCTTGTTCTTCCATATGAATCTATGTCAAGGTTGCAGTATCATCAGAGTCCATGTGATCAGCTTATCTATGATTATGTCTTAATTTAGAGAAAGCTTGGTGTGTAAATATAAATTTCCTGCTTATCACTGCAGTAAAATGTTATTTGTTCATCACATTAATGTCAATTTTGTCGGCCTAGGCTTAAGCGTTTACATCACTTGCATTTGTCTGTTTCATTTAACTAAATTCATCACATTCAGGGGGAACAACCAGTTGAACATGTTCAGCATCACACTAACCGGCTTGCATTTCTTCCGGAGAAAACATTCTTTGGCAACATGTTTGGGTGAAATGGTTTGCAAGATACTGGCAGTCTCTGTAAGCCTGTACATTCTCAGAAATTACAAATGGGACGGTACGGACGTATGCTTCTCAACTTCACTTGTACATCACTTACAATCACACTGCAGACATCTTGTAATGGGCATTCACGTACGTGAAGTAGGACAGCAAAAAAAAAAAAACCACAGAACGCACAACTAGGTCTGCTCTTTCCTGTTCCCTGATGGAAGAGTACTTGGTCTCTACAGCACTTAAGAGTGGCACTATGAACATGACTATCCAATTTTGTTGCATTGATGCCTGAAGTCTCAGCTTTCTCTTAGCCGTTCAAGGGAAGAGTGTTATATTTGGGAATGCAATTTGTAGGGTCATCCTGACCGATACGTATAGGTGAAGTGGGTGAATTGGATACATAAAATCTCTTCCGTAACTTGTTTAGACGAGGCAACGGTTAATTTCTCTTCTGTATGACGTTGCATCCATGGTGGATCCCCTCTTTAAGACTTCTGACCCCATATGCTTTTAGGCCATAAGTTCATTCTACAATTCAAATTACCCGATTTGTACTTTAGATTACCAGCCGCCATGAAGCAATGGATCAGTTCCTGCACTTTATAAAACTTACTACATAACAATGAAATAAGATGCATGAATTTCTATAGCAATGGAAGACCCTTCAAATTTATTATGCTCTTTGGTGCATGTGGCGTCCAAGTCATGAACAGGGTTGAGGAGAAGAAAAAGTTGTATTTCAAGCATTTCACCATGTCATAGGCAATATGGAAAATGGATCGAGTACCTGTTGTGCTGCGGATCTCCTGCTTTGAATAATTCTCTGCATTCTTTTCACTGAGAGCCTGTACTTATTCAAGCATGATGGCAAAACTTAATTAGTAAGGACAAACATGTAATATATGCACGGAGTTGTCTCCTTGTATCAGAGTACAATACACCAAGAGATATTATAGTAGATCTATTCTTACCTTGAGCTCCTCCGTAGTCCATCTGTTTTCAGCAAGCCAATCACTCTCAGATATAGTAAGTGGAAGACCCTTGTTACGCTCGTGATCCACTTGCAATTTGTGTGTATGTTCCCTATACTGTCTTTGCATATGTTTTAGCACGAACCCGCGATCTTTCTCCGATAGTCCACAATGATTCCAGTTGCATCAGAAACGAAAGGAAAAATGCATACATCATAAAAAACAAGTAACTCAACAGAGAAAATGCATCCCATCACTCAATACATCAGTGAAAATCACAGTACATGTCTCAAGAATGACCAGTTGGATCTTGCAATGTAAAGAAGTGAGGTTTTACCTAATCTAGAAAGGAAAAGATACCCCAAAAAAAAATTCTATAGCCTTGTGATAATTTGCTTCTCCTTCTATTTCAGTATCCTCCACCTCTTCTTTTATCTCATCATCATTATCTATACTCAGTTCACTTCCTTCTCGATCAGGACAACTCAACTCGACGAAACTTAGTCGGAGGCGATCAGTGGCAGTGACCCAACCTGGAGGACTTATCTTGACTAAACTTCATCGGAGGCGTCAATTGAGAGAAAACGAATATTTGTTCCTATAGGCCTAATGCATTTGTATATTAATTGAATATTTAAATACTAAAGCACGTATTCATCTAATTGTTTAAGTTTTTTGAACAGTCGACAGTGTCTTCACAAAATCTCACATGGTATCAGAACGGACGTCCTGAGTTCAAATCTTTCCAGGCTTCTATCTGCCTCCCTAATAAATATTTCCACGCAGGTAATTGGCAAAATGACCCTTTTTAAATAGGGTTAATATCACAAAAACACCAAAGTGGTAGACATGTGACAAATTTTCTTCCAAATTAATTTTTTGATCACCAAAAATCTCAAACTAGTACACGTGTGACAAATTTACCCCAAACAAATTTTTTGACCACCAAAAACCCCAAACTAGTACACTTGTAACAAATTTACCTTCCGTCAAATTGGATTAATACTACGAAAAATCATAAATTGATAAATCTATGACAAATGGAGGGGTAAAATCTCAAACTGGTATACTCGTCAACTGCCACGTGTCATCCAACTCAACAATTTGACAGTAAAATTTAACGGAAACTAATGAAAGGTAAATTTGTCAAATATGTACCAGTTTGGGGTTTTTTATAGTAAAAAAAATTAATTTTGGTAACTTTTTCATATGTGTACCAGTTTAAGATTTTTCGTGATATTAACCATTTTAAATATTAGACCATGCCTTCATCTAATAACTTAAACTTTTGGAACAGTCGGCAGTCGTCCCACAAATCTCACATGGGATAAGTTAGATAGGATAGAAGACCACATGCCTTTGTCAGATTGAAAAAAAAAAATTTGGGAGAGAGAAATGGGAAAATATTAGAGGTAAAATGAAATAGGAAAGTGAGAAACTAGACTCGAAATTTCATTTTGCTTTAACTCAATTAGTAAATCACATGTTTCGACCCAAAAAAAAATCGCATTCGCATTTCTTAATTAAATTATAATAAGGCGATTTTATAAGTCTTTTGAATGTCAATTAAACTACCGATCGGCGTATAGTCTCATAATAAATTTCCCCTCTTGTATTGTTACTTTCTTCAGAGACGTTTACGAAGACAAGAAATTTGCACTTATTTTCTCTTTTGAAAGGGATATATAGATTTCCAAGAAACTTGTGATAATTATAGGGGTTATGTTCTTTTTTTTTTTTGGGTCAGAATTAAAACGATTATGTGTTAACAATGTTTCAAGCCAACTTGTTGAGCATTTTTCTAGTAGGTACTAATTACAGCATATTTTAATAAAAGTCAATATATTTACCATTTCCTCTAGAAGTTTTAACAAGATAGTTTCATAAATCCATAATATATTTACCATCTCATCAGCATCGTTGTCAATACACAATTTACTTCCTTCTAGATCAGGACAACTCAACTCGACAAAACTTTTTCGAAGGTGATCAGAGACCTAACCAGAGGGACTTATCTTCACTACTCTTCATCGGCGGCGTCAATTGAGGGAAAACGATCGTTGTTCCTAGAAGGGCTAATGCACTTGTCTAGTGTGGATAAGTTGGAGAGGAGAGAAGACCAAATGCCTTTCTCATATTGGAAAAAAAAAATTAGGAGAGAGAAGTGGGAAAATATTAGAGGTAAAATGAAAAATGAAAGTGAGAAACTAGAGTAGAAATTTAATTTTGCTTTAACCCAATTAGTAAATCACATTCGCATTTCTTGATTAAATTAACGTAAGGCCAATTTATAAGTCCTATGAATGTCAATTAAATTAGAGGTCGATATATAGCGCTTAGGGATAATGACACAAAATGTTCATGAATTTTGGTTCAATGTGCAATGTGGTCCATGAACTCTTAATTTGTTCAATGTAGTCCCTAAACTTTTGCCTAATGTTCAATATAGTTCCCGAACTATTAATTTGTTCAATGTGATCCCTGGACTTTTAGTATATGTTCAATGTAGTCCTCGAACTTGAATTGATGGAAGGACTACATTGAACATTTTCATATAGTTCGGAAACTAAATTGAATATACATTGGGTTAAAGTTCTGGAATCACATTAAACAAATTAAAAGTTCAGGGACTATATTGCACGTTGGATAAACGTTCAGGGACTATTTGTGTCATTTTCCCTAGACTTTAATTAATTTCCCCTCCTGTATTTTATGAAGAGGAGAAATTTACACTTAATTTTTCTTTTGAAAGTGGATATATAGATTCCCGAGAAACGTGTAATAATTATAAGGGTCATGTTCTTTTCTTTTTTTTTTGGGTGTTAACAATGTTTCAAGCCAACTTGTAGAGCATTTTTTAATAAATGATATTTTAAGTTTAGAAGGTACTAATTACAGCATATTTTAAGAAAAGTCAATGTATTTACCATTTCCTCTAGGCGTTTTGACAAAATAGTTTCACAAGATCCACATTATAATTTTTTCTATTTGGATTGTATTAGTTGAATGAAAATAATAGGGAAAATTTCAAATAAGGACATAAAGTGCCCTCATTTTCTCAAATAAGGACCCGAAGTGGACTTTGTATCAAATAAGGATCTGAAGTGGCATGTGAGTCTCAAATAAGGGCCTAAAGTGGCCATGAGAGTTTCAAATAAGGACTCGACCTCGCCGGTCGCTCGCCGATCGCCGATCGGCAAAATATTCCGGCCAATCAAGGGTATTTCAGTCAAAAAACCATTTTAATTTTAAATTATTTTTATTTATTTTCTTTTTTCTTTTTCTTTTTTTTCCCTTTTTCTAGTTTTCCCTTTGTTCTAGCCACCGGCGAAGTCCGGGAAGGGCTGTACAAGGGTGACCCTCGCCGGCAACAGGCTATCTACAACTTATTTGTTTTTTTTGGTAAGGCAAGAGTCTCCAACTTATTTGTTTATCCTTTCTCTCTTAATACTTTAATCACAATCTCGCCGCACAAAAAAAAAATGCATATAATCTATTGAAATTACGAATATATGTATTTTTGACAAATTTAAAATCTCTTTTTCTCGGAAAGAAATCGAACTCTCTGTCTCCCTGGCTTGGGTTGATTTGCTTTGTTTTTTTTTTTTTTTTCATTGGCCAATAGATATCTTGTCTTGATTAAGTTGTGATGAGCATGCACATCTTTTATTGAGGGTCCGTTTACATTTACTTACTCTTGGAAAGTTGTGATCATATCAACTAATAAACGGTTATAATATTCACAGTATGGATTTACTACTAATTTGCCTTGGTTGCTTTATAAGCGCAAATTTCAATTGATCAATAAAAAAATATTTTTAGTCTTAGTTAATTCATCGACTAGCAATTCATTTGCTTCAAACTGATCCATTTACTGTCGATTATTTGATTGACTAAATCCTCTATATTGAAATAGGTAAAGAGTCAAATATTTTGACATATCTTCGTGACGATGAATCAAATCTTTTAAATTAGGCTTGGTTATGTATAGCTATATTGTAACTGTATATAAGTGTAGAATTAAGTTCAACTACACATCGTGACGGTGTACTTATATATTTTAAGACCAAATCTAAAACAAACAGATTATTTGTAAAATTACAGAGTTGAGAACATTTTCATTTCATAAAGATTTGTTGCCTTCTTGGTATATTTATTGTAAGTAGTGGACTAATTATCAACTTTCTTGGAAATTTTAATTGATAATTAAGGTCACAATTACGTGCATCATCATCCGCGAAGTCGTTCTTTTATTTTTTTTATTTTTTTATTTTTTGTTTGCCCTTACAAGTTACAATCACCTCCCAGTCATCAAGTAAATAGAAAGCCCTAGACAATTAAATTAGTAATTATTTCAAATTGATAAAACAAAAAAAGCCCTATATAAAAAACTTATCGATTATATCAAATATATAATAATTTGAGATTTCGCGAAATACAAGGTGGTACTGATTAATTTCGTCTTGAAACAATTAAATTATGTAGTTCGAAGCTATTGAAAGCTTATATAAAGGAACATTCTTTTTTTGTTAAAATGGAATTGCTCTAAAAGATAATCTCTTTCTTCATCCCTTCTCTATAAATTGAAGTTCTTTCCTTTCTTCACGGTCAACACGCAAACCAGCTTCCACGACTGAAACACAACGGTCACTTCTCTCTCTTCTCTCCCTGTCTCTCTCTGTTTTGAATAGGGAGAGCAGCGAGAACAGAGACGTACATTACCTCTTTGCTCTGTCTCTCTTTCTCCATTGAAGCTCTGGGGGTTTATCGAAATTGCAGAGGGAGGAGATCTTGGTCGACCGCATTGTGAATCGGTGAGTGCTTTCTCTCACCAATAACCCTAGGTTTTTCTTTTGGTCAAAAGCGGTTTATTGAAATCTCCGTAGTTCTGTGGTGCCCAATTGTCTCTGTTTTTTGTACTCCTGTTCTCTGTTCTCTGTCTGCGCGCGATCTCAAGTTCTCGTTCAATTATTTGTTCTGTTTCTTGCAAAATTCGATGAAGAATCGCCCACCCACACCTTTCTCTCTCTCTCTCCTCTCTCTTCTATCTCTGGAATTGCTCTGAAATTTTCCAGCGACATTTCTGGTGAATTTATGTTATCCTCATTGTTTTTTCTCCTGGTTTGTCTGGATTCTGACATTTGGAGGTTACTCTCAATTACATCCTTTGACGGTGTTCCATTAGGGCAAGACATAAAAGGGAAAAAGGAAACAGGGCAAGAAAGAAGCCATACATAATGTTGTTTGAAGAGGAGAAAACAGGGACGTGTTTACAAACCATTGATCGATTTCTTTTCACGATGTCAAAGATTATTTAGGCGTGAATTATGCAGAGGAAAGCCTCCATTGAGGACCAAGGTTGTTTGCTTGAAGTAACACTGCACCATCAGTTTACTGTTCAAGACATTCAACCAACTTCAACTGTCTTCTATTTTATTTTCATTTATTTATTTTTTATTTTTTGCTTAAATATATGCTTGAATTTTGGAGTTCTCCTCTGTTGGTGGCTATATCTGGTTTTTTCATTTGCTCGTCCAAAAATCAAGATCCTTTCTGAATTTTATTTTTAGATATTCAGATAGAGACAAAATCATGAATTAGCGCTTGAGGATTGCTTGGTGATCGATCCATAATATCTTTGATGCAAATTTACAGTAAAATTTTTTTATCGGGTTATAATGAAGAATGTTTTCTTTTGTCCCCTCTTTATTTTTTAATTTTTCTTGTCCCTCGTTTACCAAGAATAATTGGTACAAGTCTATTTTTTCTTTCCTAATTGTTGCTGTTTCTACTTTTTGCAGGATTTATGCAAAAAAAATTAAAAACTTTGAGACATGGGTCGTCGTAAATTGCCTTTAGAGCTTATCCCCAATGAGAAAGCACGTAGGATCACCTACGAGAAGAGGAAGAAGAGCATAATGAAGAAGGCCCAAGAGTTCACCACCCTATGTGGTGTCGACACATGCATGATTATCTACTGTCCCGAGGGATGCGCCGCGGCGCCACGGGCCCGAGGTGCGGCCCGGAACCGCGAGAAGGTAAAGCGCATCATCGAGCGGTACATGAGCGAGGGGCGGACCGCCGTGCCAAGAAGACGGTCGGGTTGCTCGACTTCTTTGTGAATCGGAAGAGGAAGGTCAACAGGAGCTCGCCAAGGCCCGCGGCCAATTGGAAGGCCGAGTACCCGATCTCGAGGCGTTGATTGAGGGCTTATCCAAAGAGGACCTAAAGAGGCTATTGGGCTCTCGGGGCACAAGCTCGAGGCGGCCAAGGTGAGGCTGGCCGTACTGAAAGAGGACGCAATGAGGAGATCATTGAGCCGTACAAATGATCATCATGCACATGTAAATGATCATATGTATCATCATCATCACATGCACGGCTCGTTTCAAGATCACTGCCATTTTGGTGATGTCCCTCCTGGGCAAGACTTTCATTTCGCCACCCCAGAGGGCATGATACTTTTGGAGACATCGTCGTATGGCCCCATCATGGGCAACATGCCACTGGAAGGCACTCCGAGCTTTGGGACGTGCTATGACGAGCTGATGGTCCAACCAGCCTCGCTCCTCGTGCCGCTCTCGGTGATGCAGGCTTCGTCATGAGGGGATTTTCAGTTTCTTGATTATCACTAAGATTCTGAGCAAGAAGAGCACACGGTTTGAGTTGCTTCTTCATGCATTATTGCGTGATTTTAGCTTTTCCATTAGTCGGTTGAATTTTAATGTGTAGATATGTCAATACTTTTACTACAGCAAGGTCGTTACTATTAGGGGCGAAATACTTTGTTTCTCTCCTCATTGAATTGTTCGTATTAGATAGAGAGGAGTCTTGTAATTTTTACTTTTTGGTTGTCCAAAAAGATGGACAAAAACGAAAATAAATAAATAAAATCTGGCGGGATGTGGTTTTGCTCATTTCCATTAACCTCTCTGGATTTCTTTTTCTATTATTCCGAAAGTGTTAACAGAAGAGCCGTGAGATGATTTGCTTCAGAAACACAAATTCAGACAACTAGCAACTATCAATAAATGCTTTCAAGGACAAAGATAAACATAACACACTCCCAAGTCACAAATCCAAGTTGTTTCATCGTCCACTCTAGTTGAGTTGCATGCGAGTGCAAGCTGGGGAATTACTGAGAAAAAAACTTGTTATATAGTAAAAAGAATGACAGAGCAACAGCAATAATTTCTGAAAACATAGAGAGTCTGCAATGCGCAGGTCTCTTGTTTTGTCCACTATGAAAGCGCAGTTCCTCAGATTGTAGAACGACATCCCTCTCCATCTCTCTCGTACTTGTCTCCTCCAAGAAGCGACAGATCAACGAGACTCGCTCCCACCGCATCTTCGCTGAAACCAAAACGTCAATCACTCAAACTTGTAATGGCGTTGAGTTTCAGAGCCATTCTTCCAAATGGGACACGCTCACTTGCTGCGGTTGTCGCTCTCTCTTCCACTTCTGTCGGTCCCGCGGTGCCGAGCCCGAGCTCAAGTCTTTGACCCAAGGCTTGCTCAAATCGGCCAGGGACCCAGAGTTCTTCCAGTGGATGCGAGACATCAGGAGGAAGATCCATGAGTAGCCAGAGCTCGGGTTCGAAGAGCACCGGACGAGTCAACTCATTAGAGACGAGCTCGACTCTCTCGGGATCAAGTACAACTGGCATCGTCGCTTTCATGGGGTGCGGAGAGAAGCCGGTGTTCGCTCTCAGAGCCGACATGGATGCTCTACCATTGCAGGTGAGCGATCTTTAATGACATACCCGAGTCGAGGTTATGTCAGTGTAATGGGTTTTGGGTTATGTTCTTTGGTACAAACGGAGGTGAAGTGTTTGTTCTTTTGCCAGAACGCGCGAAAGCATGTCAAATGTGGGAAAGTGCTCGAGTAAAAGTAATTAGTCGGTGATGTCTAATAGTAGAACAGGGCCATTGGTTGCAAATGTCAACTGGGGGCTAAGTTCTTGAGTAAAAGTAATTGATAAATTAATCGGTGATGTCTGATAGTAGAAACAGGGCCATTGGTTTTGGGTATATACGTGTGGCTAATGTGATTGATTTACCTGTAAGAATCACAGGTAATGCGGGTCTTTGCCGACATTTAGTAATTTGAAGGAGGGTGTCTTGAAATTTAACGCGAACCATTAGTAAATGCAGAGTAGTTCATGTTTTTGACTCTTTGCTGTCTTGCGTTGATGATCACATGAAGGGACTGGTGGAGTGGGAGCACAAAAGCAAGATTGGCACGAGTTCATACAGCGGAGACCGCCAATGAGACTGTTCAGTCTTCGCTAATAGATCACACAGCATAACACCTGTAGTTCTGCTAGGCCTTGAGCCCCCCCTGAATTTGGGTACAAGATCTGTTCATATCTGAATATTTCCCAATCTACTGGGCATTCGGCCTCGTATTTTTCATGATATTTTCTCTCCATTTATAACTAGGTACTCATGCAAATAAATCTTCCATACAGTTGTTACATTTATGAACTCATGCAAATGGATCTTCCAACAACATTTTTAGCATTACTTGGATACATATAGTTTTCTTCTGGAAAATTGTACACTAGATATCACACTAATTATCAAGCCATAGATGTTCTTGTTGAAGAACAGAACAGTAACCAAAATGCATGGAGGATAGATTAGCAGTGTGAATGAGAGTTACATTCAGTGGGATATAAACTTCGATACCTTGTCTTCTGGCGGATCGCACTAATCATAGTGAGGAAGAATTTCATAGCAGTCATTTTTCCATCTTTGTTTTCGATTGACTTTTATTCCCGTAATTGAAAATTCTGCTTGTTCTTCCATATGAATCTATGTCAGGGTTGCAGTATCATCAGAGTCCACGCGATCAGCTTACCTATGATTAGGTTTTAATTTAGAGAAAGCTTGGTGAGTAAATATAAATTTCCTGCTTATCATTGCAGTAAAATGCTATTTGTTCATCACATTAATGTCAATTTTCTCGGCCTAGGCTTTAGCGTTTCCATCACTTGCATTTGTCTGTTTCATTTAACTTAATTCGTCACATTCAGGGGGAACAACCAGTTGAACATATTCAGCATCACACTAACCGACTTGCATTTCTTCAGGAGAAAACATTCTTTGGCAACATGTTTGGGTGAAATGGTTTGCAAGATACTGGCAGTCTTTGTAAACCTGTACATTCTCAGAAATTACCGGTGGGACGGAACAGACGTATGCTTCTCAACTTCACTTGTACATCACTTACAATCACACTGCAGATTTTCTGGTAATGGGCAGTCATATACGTGAAGTGGGACAGCTAAAAAAAAAAACCACAGTTTTGCATCAGACGCACAACTAGGTCTGCTCTTTCCTGTTCCCTTATGGAAGAGTACTTGGTCTCTACAGCACTTAAGAGTGGCACTATGAACATGACTATCCAACTTTGTTGCATTGATGCCTGAAGTCTCAGCTTTCTCTTAGCCGTTCAAGGGAAGAATGTTATATTTGGGAATGCAATTTGTAGGGTCATCCTGACCAATACGTATAGGTGAGGTGGGTGAATTGAATACATAAATTCTCTTCCGTGACTTGTTTAGATGAGGCAAAGGTTAATTTCTCTTCTGTATGATGTTGCATCCATGGTCGATCCCCTCTTTAAGACTTCTGACCCCATATGCTTTTAGGCCATAAGTTCATTCTACAATTCAAATTACCCAATTCGTACTTTAGATTACCAGCCGCCATGAAGCAATGGATCTGTTTCTGCACTTTATAAAACTTACTACATAACAATGAAATAAGATGCATAAATTTCTATAGCAATGGAAGACCCTTCAAATTTATTATGCTCTTTGGTGCATGTGGCGTCCAAGTCATGAACAGGGTTGAGGAGAAGAAAAAGTTGTATTTCAAGCATTGCACCATGTCATAGGCAATATGGAAAATGGATCGAGTACCTGTTGTGCTGCGGATCTCCTGCTTTGAACAATTCTCTGCATTCTTTTCACTGAGAGCCTGTACTTATTCAAGCATGATGGCAAAACTTAATTAGTAAGGACAAACATGTAATATATGCACGGAGTTGTCTCCTTGTATCAGAGTACAATACACCAAGAGATATTATAGTAGATCTATTCTTACCTTGAGCTCCTCCGTAGTCCATCTATTTTCAGCAAGCCAATCACTCTCAGATATAGTAAGTGGAAGACCCTTGTTACGCTCGTGATCCACTTGCAATTTGTGTCTATGTTCCCTATACTGTCTTTGCATATGTTTTAGCACGAACCCGCAATCTTTCTCCGATAGTCCACAATGATTCCAGTAGCATTAGAAACAAAAGGAAAAATACACACATCATAAAAAACAAGTAACTCAACGGAGAAAATGCATCCCATCACTCAATACATTAGTGAAAATCACTGTACATGTCTCAAGAATGACCAGTTGGATCTTGCAATGTAAAGAAGTGAGGTTTTTACCTAATCTAGAAAGGAAAAGATACCCCCAAAAAAAATTTTGTATAGCCTCGTGATAATTTGCTTCTCCCTCTATTTCAGTATCCTCCACCTCTTCTTTTATCTCATCATCATTATCTATACTTAGTTCACTTCCTTTTAGATCAGGACAACTCAACTCGACCAAACTTAGTCGGAGGAGACCAGTGGCGGTGACCCAACCTGGAGGACTTATCTTGACTAAACTTCATCGGAAGCGTCAATTGAGAGAAAACGAATATTTGTTCCTATAGGCCAAATGCATTTGTATGTCAATTGAATATTTAAATATTAAAGCACACATTCATCTAATAATTTAAGTTTTTTGAACAGTCGACAGTGTCCTCCACAAAATCTGACATGATATCAGAGTAGGACGTCCTGAGTTCGAATCTTTCTAGACTTCTATCTACCTCCCTAATAAATATTTCCACGCTAGTAAATAGGCAAAATGACCCTTTTTTAAATAGGGTTAATATCACAAAAACCCCAAACTAGTAGACTTGTGATAAATTTACTCCGGACTAATTTTTTGATTGCCAAAAACCCCAATGACAAATTTACCCCAAACAAATTTTTTGACCACTAAAAACCCCAAACTAATACACTTGTAACAAATTTACCCTCCGTTAAATTGGATTAATACCACGAAAAATCACAAATTAGTAAAATCTATGACAAATAGAGGGGTAAAATCCCAAACTGGTATACTCGTCAACTTTCATATGTCATCTAACTCAGTAATTTGACAGTAAAATTTAACGTAAACTAACGGAGGGTAAATTTGGTAAATGTTTACCAGTTTGGGGTTTTTTGTGGTAAAAAAAATAGTTTTGGTAACTTTTTCATATGTGTACCACTTTAGGATTTTTCGTGATGTTAACCATTTTAATTTTAGACCACGCCTTTATCTAATAGCTTAAACTTTTAGAACAATCGGCAGTGATCTCACAAATATCACATGGGATAAGTTAGACAAGATAGAAGACTACATGCCTTTGTCAGATTGAAAAAAAAATTGGGAGAGAGAAGTGGGAAAATATTAGAGGTAAAATGAAATATGAAAGTGAGAAACTAGACTAGAAATTTCATTTTGCTTTCACCCAATTAGTAAATCACATTTTTCGACCAAAAAAAAATCGCATTCACATTTCTTAATTAAATTATAATAAGGCGATTTTGTAAGTCTTTTGAATGTCAATTAAATTACCGATCGGTGTATAGTCTCATAATAAATTTCCCCTCTTGTATTGTTACTTTCTTGAAAGACGTTTACGATGACAAGAAATTTGCACTTATTTTCCCTTTTGAAAGGGATATATAGATTTCCAAGAAACTTGTGATAATTATAAGGGTTATGTTCTTTTTTTTTTGGGTCAGAATTAAAACGATTATGTGTTAACAATGTTTCAAGCCAACTTATTGAGCATTATTCTAGCAGGTACTAATTACAGCATATTTTAAGAAAAGTCAATATATTTACCATTTCCTCTGGAAGTTTTAACAAGATAGTTTCACAAAATCCATAATATAATTTTTTGTATTAAGATTGTACCAGGTGAATGAGAATAACATTAACACGTCGTGGTTAGGATATGAATTGAAAACTACCTGAAAAGTCCATGATAAAAAAAAAAATTCCACCCATGTTTTTTTTTTTTGTTTTTTTGGACATAATCCACCCATGTTTGAAAAGTCTACACTATCACCTACTTATCTGTTATCCTTTCTCTCTTAATACTTTAATCCCAATCTCGCCGCACAAAAAAAATTAATAAGCAAATAATATATTGAAATTACGAACAAATGTATTTTTTGACAAATTTAAATTCTCTTTTTCTCGGAAAGAAATCGAACTCTCTCTGTCTACCTCTCTTGGATTGATTTGCTTTGTTTGTATTTTTTTTTTCATTGGCCAATAGATATCTTGTCTTGATTAAGTTGTGATGAGCATGCACGTCTTTTATTGAGGGTCCGTTTACACTCACATACTCTTGGAAAGTTGTGATCAGATCAACTAATAAATGGTTATAATATTCACAGTCTAGATTTACTACTAATTGCCTTAGTTTCTTTATGAGCGCAAATTTCGATCGATCAATTAAGAAATATTTTTATTCTTAATTAATTATTTCTAATTCATCGATTAGCAATTTATTTGCTTCAAACTGATCCATTTACTATTGATTATTTGATCAAATAAATGCTTTATATTAATATAGTGAAGAGTCAAATATTTTGACACATTTTCGTGACGATGAATCAAATCTCTTAAACTAAGCTCGGTTATGTATAGCTATATTGTAATTGTATATAAGTGTAGAATTCAGTTGAACTACACATCGTGATGGTGTACGTATATATTTTAAGACCAAATCTAAAACAAACAGATTATTTGTAAAATTACAGAGTTGAGAACATTTTCATTTCATAAACATTTGTTGCCTTCTTGGTATATTTATTGTAAGTAGTGAACTAATTATCAACTTTCTTGGAAATTTTAATTGATTATTAGGTCACAATTACGTGCATCATCACCTGCGAAGTCGTTCTTTTATTTTATTTTTTATTTTTTATTTTTTCTTTGCCCTTACAAGTTACAATCACCTCCCAGTCATCAAGTTAATAAAAAGCCCTAGACAATTAAATTAGTAATTATTTCAAATTGATAAAACAAAAAAAGCCCTAGATAAATAACTTAGTGATTATATCAAATATATAACAATTTGAGATCCCGCGAAATACAAGGTGGTACTGATTAATTTCGTCTCGAAATAATTAAATTATGTAGTTCGAAGCTATTGAAAGAGAATATGAAGGAACATTTTTTTTTCTTAATATGGAATTGCTCTAAAAGATAATCTCTTTCTTCATCCCTTCTCTATAAATTGAAGTTCTTTCCTTTCTTCACGGTCAACACGCAAACCAGCTTCCACGACTGAAACACAACGGTCACTTCTCTCTCTTCTCTCTGTCTCTCTCTGTTTTGAATAGGGAGGGCAGCGAGAACAGAGACGTACATTACCTCTTTGCTCTGTCTCTCTTTCTCCATTGAAGCTCTGGGGGTTTATCGAAATTTGCAGAGGGAGGAGAACTTGGTCGACGGCATTGTGAATCGGTGAGTGCTTTCTCTCTCCAATAACCCTAGGTTTATGTTTTGGTCAAAATCGGTTTATTGAAATCTCCGTAGTTCTGTGGTGCCCAATTGTCTCTGTTTTTTGTACTCCTGTTCTATGTTCTCTGTCTGCGCGCGATCTCAAGTTCTCGTTCAATTTCTTTGTTTTGTTTCTTGCAAAATTCGATGAAGAATCGCCCCCCCACACCTTTCTCTCTCTCTTCTCTCTCTGGAATTGCTCTGAAATTTTCCTGCGACGCTTCTCGTGAATTTGTTTTATCCTTCCATTGTTTTTTTCTCCTGGTTTGTCTGGATTCTGACATTTGGAGGTGACTCTCAATTACATCCTTTGACGGTGTTCCATTAGGGCAAGACATAAAAGGGAAAAAGGAAACAGGGCAAGAAAGAAGCCATACATAATGTTGTTTGAAGAGGAGAAAACAGGGACGTGTTTACAAACCATTGATCGATTTCTTTTCACGATGTCAAAGATTATTTAGGCGTGAATTATGCAGAGGAAAGCCTCCATTGAGGACCAAGGTTGTTTGCTTGAAGTAACACTGTACCATCAGTTTACTGTTCAAGACATTCAACCAACTTCAACTGTCTTCTATTTTATTTTCATTTATTTATTTTTTATTTTTTGCTTAAATATATGCTTGAATTTTGGAGTTCTCCTCTGTTGGTGGCTATATCTGGTTTTTTCATTTGCTCGTCCAAAAAATCAAGATCCTTTCTGAATTTTATTTTTAGATATTCAGATAGAGACAAAATCATGAATTAGCGCTTGAGGATTGCTTGGTGATCGATCCATAATATCTTTGATGCAAATTTACAGTAAAATTTTTTATCCGGTTATAATGAAGAATGTTTTCTTTTTACCCTTCTTTATTTTTTAATTTTTTTTGTCCCTCGTTTACCAAGAATAAATGGTACAAGCCTATTTTTTCTTTCCTAATTGTTGCTGTTTCTACTTTTTGCAGGATTTATACAAAAAAAATTAAAAACTTTGAGACATGGGTCGTCGTAAATTGCCTTTAGAGTTTATCCCCAATGAGAAAGCACGTAGGATCACCTACGAGAAGAGGAAGAAGAGCATAATGAAGAAGGCCCAAGAGTTCACCACCCTATGTGGTGTCAACACATGCATAATTATCTACGGTCCCGAGGGATCCGCCGCCAGCGCCACTGAGTCCGAGGTCTGGCCCGCGAACCGCGAGAAGGTAAAGCGCATCATCGAGCGGTACATGAGCGAGGGGGCAGACCGCCGTGCCAAGAAGACGGTCGGGTTGCCCGAGTTCTTCATGAATCAGAAGAGGAAGGTCAACACCGAGCTCGCCAAGGCCCGACTGGCCAATTGGAAGGCTGAGTACCCGATCTCGAAGGCGTTGATTGAGGGCCTCCCCAAAGAGGACCTAAAGAGGCTATTGGGCTCTCTAGGGCACAAGCTCGAGGCGGCCTAGGTGAGGCTGGCCGTACTGAAAGAGGACGCAATGAGGAGATCGTTGAGCCGTACATATGATCATCACGCACATGTAGATGATCATATGTATCATCATCATCATCACATGCACGGCTCGTTTCAGGATCACTGCCATTTTAATTTGGTGATGTCCCGCCTGGGCAAGACTTTCATTTTGCCACCCCGGAGGGGACGATACTTTTGTAGATATGTCTATACTTTTACTACAGCAAGGTTGTTACTGTTAGGGGCAAAATACTTTGTTTCTCTCCCCATTGAATTGTTCATATTGGCAAGTGAGGAGTCTTGTAATTTTTTGTTTCTCGATGTTCAAAAAGTAGGGCAAAAAACGAAAAAATTAAATCAAATTTGGCTGGTTGTCGTTTTACAACAAGAATCTACGAGTATTTGAGGAAAATGCGCTTTGCTGGAAAATCACTAACAGTGCTTTTCTAATATGTTGCCCTCATTTATGTATCTATTTGTATGTGATAAACATAGGCATATCAACTGTTCATACCATAAGGTTCCCTGAACTTTCTATGTTTTCCTTGTTGTACTAAATTTCTTTGTGCATAAGAACACTCAATTTCGGATGTAACAGGAGAACAAAAAAGTCAATGGAGTCAATTGTGGATACGCTTTGCGATTAATCATTCTATTTCACACTTCAAGCGCATAATTATTCCGTGGCGATTTAGTGTAACTCGTGGAACATATGTGCTTGTGTTGTCACAACATAAAAGGATAGTCAGTACTTGAGTCTATTACTGATACTTGGTAGATCGACTATCAACTGAGAGCTCACGATGCGATTTTCTTTTGTCGTTTACCATGCTCACGATGGCATTTTGTTCGCATAGGTCCAGTAAGTTGAGGGTCTGCAGAAACAAAAGAATCCATCCAATGGTGTGATTCACAGCCAGTTTGCTTGCACACGCAACTATAACCAAGAACTAGCCAGCTGATGAGTCTATTAGTATATGCAAGAGTGTTCGAGATCACAAGACCAATGCGTACCTTTCGAACTGAGAGCTTGGGATGATACTATTAATGATGCAAGACTGGCCTAAACGAATCTTCCTCCAACACTTTACGGCGAACTCGGGTGGCAAGAGAAGAGAGAATGAGATGCTGCAGCAAAAAACTATTATCTTCCTAAGATGCGATGCAATGCCCCGAGATGAATGAGCAGCCAAACCAACATTTGCATAGTTATAAGTTGTCACCAAGACAATATAGCTTCTTTCCCATCACCTCGCGGAGCTCTGGCTATACCAGCTGCACTGACACCATGGCAAGAGCAGTTGATGTTTTTCCTGAGCTATTCTGGCATTTGGTATAGAAAAGAAATGCAGTGGATGAAAACCGATTCTAGTCAGGATGGAACTGATGATGGCCAACTTCTACGCCCATTTTTCAGGAGTCAAAACGTTGTGACCACGGGACAGCCATCGAGACGAGGAACGGCGCTTCACTTCAAAATCCCAAGTGCATCGAGTCGAGATGAGGCAGTGCACGGGCTTATCCTAGTTAATTAATAAAAGGGTTGAGATAGCCCTAGACTATAGGTGACAAAATGTAATTAATAATATAAAACGTAAAGAGAAAATCGGGGTAGAATGGAAAAATTAACTGGGTAAAAGTGTAATTTTTGTCTCCAGTAAATGCATGACAGTCCCACTCTCCCACCTAATCCTCCAAAGATGAACTCTATTAGAGGTGTGCAAAGAAATCAAGAATCGCTCGGATCGCCTTGAACAGGACCGGACCGGCCAAGAACTGGCTGTTCCCATGTGGACTGGTTCAGTTCCTGGTTCCAGGCGTAGAACCCCCCACCCGGACCGAATCAGTATATATATATATTATATAAATATTTTTTGTAAGAAAAAATTCCATCCGCAACTATAATTTCCTAGAAGATTTAGCAAGAATTTATGTCAATTGAAATACAGACGCCTTCTCTAGTATGTCCTTCAAGATTTATGGACTGATAAAATTAGGAGAGCATCAAATGTCAATTGAAATACACAAGTGCTCATCATTTGAACAATTAACTCATCGTTCATGTGTCTATTGAGCGAGTAGAGTTTCATTTCTTAGTCCATCTAAAATTCGCTTGAAGGACAAATGAAATCATTTTTGTGAGCATACATTGTTTAGGTCTCTTTGAGATTCGCGATTGATTTGATCTGCATAATCAAAGACCGAACATACCGGTTTACACCAATTTTAGCTACAAACCGGTACACACACACCCCTTTTCCCTTGCAAAGAAGTACCCAAATAAAAATTAGGTTCACCATGGTACTATTGATGAATGCAATTTTGTAGAGATTAGAAACCGGTTCCATGGATCCATCTGGGAATCGAACCGGACCGACAGTCTGATTCCCCAATAGATCTATGAAACCAACGAGTGGTTCCTACTTCCAATTTTTCGAAACCAGTCCTTAGTAGGTGTGATTCCCTGTTCTAGGATGGGAACGACCCACCCGGACCATGCTCAGCCCTAAATTATATAGATACTTTTTTTTCCGACCAAAAAAAAAAGAATACTTATTTTATAATTAGAAAAAATCATTTTCTCAATTTTTTTTCTTCCTTCCAAAACTATCCTTGCATAAACTAATAATAAAAAGTCGAAAAAATAGATTTCATTCAAACCCTCTTCTTTCATTAAAAAAAAATAACTCTCGCTCATTTTTTTTCATTCAAAATATAATTATTACCTTCTTTTTCTGAAGTAACTCTCGATCTATTAAAGTTTTTCTCCTTTTGCACATATCCATGCAGTTTCATCGTCACATGTAGAGCGGAGCGGGGTCCACTCTAGTTGAGTTGAATGTACGACACACGCAAGCCGGGGTCCACCTCGGCTTATAACACCGAGATTCGTGCGAAACGTGGGAAACTTATTTTAAGGAATGACCCGGCAACAGCAAATATTTATGAAAACACGAAGAGTTTGCAATGCGCAGGTATCTTTCTTGTCCGCCCTGAAAGCGCAGTTCCTCAGATTATAGACCGACATCCCTCTCAATCTCTCACGTACTTGTCTACTCCAAGAAGGGACAAAGCAAACCGGCTCACTCACTCGCATCTTTGCTAAATCCAAAATGTCGACCTCAGTCTCCCCCTCTATTTCATCGCCCCTCCGGTTTTCGCTTTTTGTTAAGCTTCGAATCGCGTCGAGTTTCAGAGCCATTCTTCCAAATGGGGCTAGCTTACTTGCAGCTGTTATCGCTCTCCCTGTTTCTCGTCAGTGGGTCGTGTGCTGTGGAGCTCAAATCGGAGCCCGAGCTCAAGTCCTTGACCCAAGACTTGCTGGAATCGGCCAAGGACCCGGAGTTCTTCCGGTGGATGCGGGACGTGAGGAGGAGGATCCACGAGTACCCGGAGCTCGGGTTCGAAGAGCACCGCACGAGTCAGCTCATTAGGGATGAGCTCGACTCTCTGGGGATTAAGTACAAGTGGCCTGTGGCCAAGACTGGCGTCGTCGCCTTCATGGGGTCCGGAGAGAAGCCGGTGTTTGCTCTCAGAGCCGACATGGATGCTCTACCGTTGCAGGTGAGCGATCTCTAAGGACTTAGCCGAGTCGAGTTTACGAAACACTGGGAATTGGGGATTTCATGTCGCATTGTTCCGAAGCCCAGGAAGTTTCTGTTAGTGTAATGGGTTTTGGGTTATGTTCTTTGGTACACGACGGAGGTGAAGTGTTTGTTCTTCGATAGAACGAGTGAAAGCATGTCAACTGAGGGCAAGTTCTTGAGTTAATCTAATTAATCGGCGATGTCTGATAGTAGATGCGGAGTATATACATTGATGCTCACATGAGTACATGACGGAGGTGAAGTGTTTCGGGTATATACATATGGTTAATGGGATTGATTTACCTGTAAGAATCACGGGTGAGCCTAGAGTAGATGCGGGTTTTGAAATTTCATGTGAAACAATAGTAAATTCAGAGTTGTTCTTGTTTTGATTCCTTGCTGTCTTTATAATATGCATTGATGCTCACATGAAGGAACTAGTGGAGTGGGAGCACAAAAGCAAGGTTGACGGGAAAATGCATGCCTGCGGCCACGATACCCATGTAGCTATGCTTCTCGGAGCAGCCAAATTGCTCAAAGAAAGGGAAAATCAGATCAAGGTACTTCTCATCTCACCCGTCACTATCTTTAACTTACATGCTAAAGCAGTTGGCACTTTTCACCATCAAGACAATTTATGCATTCTTGTTGTGTCGTGAATTCTTAAGGGAACCGTGAAGCTTGTATTCCAGCCTGGAGAAGAAGGTTATTCCGGTGCTTATTACATGTTGCAAGATGGAGTTCTCGATGACCTTGATGGAATCCTCAGCATCCATGTTTTGCCTAATGTGCCGACGGGGTTCCTTGCTTCCAGGCCTGGCCCGATGCTTGCAGGTGCTGGGGTGTTTTCCGCTACTATTCAGGGGAAAGGCGGGCACGCGGCACTTCCGCATCACAATATAGACCCTATTGTTGCAGCTTCATCTGCAATCCTCGGTCTTCAGCAAATTGTATCTCGAGAGACCGATCCTCTTGAGGCAAAGGTAGTTTCCTTCTCGTCCGTTTTATTCATTATCTTAAGCTTCTAGATGTTGGAGGGGAACATGATTATGCGTGTGCACGTGATTGTAATCATTCGAGAGTATGACATCTGCAGCAATTTCATATCACTGCCAAACTTGTCATCCGAAGATACTTCTTGTTGTTTGTTAACCATGCATTGTACACTCAGAATAGGGAAACAGAAGGCCTAAATCTGTCGTGCTACAATAAAGTTGTATGAGCATCACAGACTACCACCGAAAGTGTCTCTTGTTTGAACTTCCTTGTGAAATGTTTATGTGACTAATGGAATTTCCAGTAATGCACTATGTGCGTCTTTTCTAGTTGCATGTTCTGGTCTAGCTTTAGCATCATCTCAATATGTCATACTTTGAATGGACAGGTGGTGACGGTCGGGTACATCGAAGGAGGCCATACCGCTAACGTGATTCCTGAGTCTGTCAAATTTGGAGGAACCTTTAGAAGTTTGAGTTCCAGTGGTCTCTTATCCCTTCAGAAGAGGATAAAAGAGGTAAATTGACGAATTCGTCGGCCGGTCTCTTATTACCGAGGTTGTCGGTTATTTATTCTTGCAAATACTTTGTGTTGTGGTTGCAGGTCATAGAAATGCAAGCGGCTGTTCACAGATGTAAAGCTGTGGTACACTTCGGAGAGGACAACGTGCCTCTTTACCCTGTAATGGTTAATGACAAAGTCCTATATGAACACACGAAAAGGGTCGGAGAGATCCTGCTCGGCGAAGGCAAAGTGCAGCTTATGCCGGTGACAATGGGATCCGAGGACTTCAGCTTCTTCGCGGACAAGACCGCTTCTTTGATTTTCGTGGTGGGGATACAAAATGAGACTCTGAAATCGCATCACGTGCTGCACTCGCCTTACTTCTTCGTCGACGAGGAGGCTTTCCCTATTGGAGCGGCTCTTCATGCAGCTGTTGCAATGTCATACTTGGATGAGCACGCGGATGCAGATAGTGCGTGTCCTTGCTATGGTTACCCTTAAGCCTCAACCTGCGTAAGAAAGTTATAAAGGGTTACTCATTGACCAGAGATTCCTAGATTCGTATGCTAGTCTGTGGGTTTGTTTCCTTTACGAAAGACGTGGGATCTTGATCTCCCAATCGCCATGAATTAACAGAGATATATCTTAAGAATCAGTAAGAGTATTGCATTCACGAAAATCTGCTGACTTGCTTTCAGTCATATCCGCAAGGGTCTTCGAATCCAATTCAACAGTAATCTTCGACAAACCCTGCTCTTGTGCATATCATGCCCATGACTAAGCTTTGAACAGAAGATGAATCCTCCTTTCCAATCTCCTCCTTCATCAAGTAAGAATCTTCCTGCTCCAGCCAAGCCCAGGATTTTGTTTGGATGTGGGACGGAAGAAAAGTAATCTCTCTAATTTCAGAGCAAACTCAAAAGATAGATTCAAGCTTCAACTTTTATGAGAAATATCACTGAAAGTCTACATTATAAATATATATAGATATATATATATATATATATATATATATATATGATTTTTTAGAACTAGATCTTTCTAAATTTAAATTTTGACACTTCTTATTTCGGGTATGTTAATCAATCTTATTTTACAGGATAACCCCAAAGATGGTTTCAATCCAAACTCTTTTCAATAAGGTTCTGTTGAACTTGTGGCTCAAAGTTCTTGCCAAAATTTGGAGTTTGGATGGAGCTCGGACATCGGATGGGTCGGTGACTTGTTTGCAGGTGCTTGTGGTCCGACGAGGCAAGAGACTGGCCGCCGGGCCCTGGCCATCGGATGGGTTGGAGACATCTATGGAGGTGCCCGTGGTGCGTGAAGGCTAGAGACTTGTTTCTGGCCAACAAAATAAAATCATAAAAGCTAAATTTTGGAAAAATTAATTAAGGGTTGCTTTACTTGTTTGGTTCATCGGACCGGCTCGTGATGCGCTCTTCACCCCGTGTTTAAGTCGCGCCCCTATTTTGTCTAGTCAGTGTTTTTCAGCGCGAGTGAGCGTGGTGAGACCCGGGCTCGTTAGTTTAGCATGACCGTGCGTGAACGTGTGTGATTTCGAGTTGATTTGGGACCGTTTCGTGGCTGAGTCGGGGCTCGGGCCACCATTCGCAGCCGTGACATGGCTTGCGATTCGTGGTGGTGGTGGTGGTTGGAAGCGAGGCGAGTCAAGGCATTGGGTAAAATTCCAAACTAGTACACCTATGACAATTTTTCACAAGAAACCTCAAACTGATATATTTGTGATAAATTTACCTTCTGTTAAATTAAATTAATACCACAAAAAATCACAAACGGATACACATGTGACAAACGGAGGGTAAAGCCCCAAACTGGTACACCCGTCAATTGCCACGTGTCATTCAACTCAAAAATTTGACGGTAAAATTTAACGGAAACTAATGGAAGGTAAATTATCATAGGTATATCAGTTTATGGTAAATTTATCAAAGATGTAGCAGTTTGAGATTTTTCATTATATTAACCCTAACTTTTATAATAACTTTCAAGCAGGAAACTTTTTAAGTCAGTTATAATAAAGAATGTTCTTTTCCCTCTTTCTTTTCTGATTTCTCTTGTCTCTCTGTTTGCAAGAACTCTTGCTCTAAATATGTACAAGTTAATTTTTCTTTCCTATTTTGTTGCAGGGATTTACACTAAAAAAAAAATCAAAGACATTGAGATATGGGTCGTCGCGAATTAACTTTAGAGTTTATCGCCAATGAGAAAGCATGGAGAATCATTTACAAGAGTGATCCACCTAGTACGGCGTCGACACGTGCTTAATCATCTACGACCCCGTGGGGTCCGCCACCGCCACCGCCACCGCCACCGCCACCGCCACCGAGTCTAAGGTCTGGCCCGCCCCTCGAACTGTTCTCAATGATGCAACGCAATCTGATCTCAACCCAAATGATGCAAGCTTCCTCACCGGGGAATCATACATTTCGTGATTATCTTCTGATCAAGAAGAGTTTGATTTACTTCGTTATGCATTATTAAGTGATTTTAGCCATTTTCTTTAGGTGGTTGGTTTAGGGCCTGTTTGGTTCAACTTTGAAAATGCTACTTGGGGAAATGTAAATACCTTTGGGTGAAAGCCCATTGGGGAAATGCAAATGATGTTTAGTAAAAATATTTTGTAAAGCTACTTTGGCCAAAATATAGTGTTTGGTGAATTTTTTTTTGCAAATGCACTTTGAGAATTATCTTATTTATTAAAAAAAAAAAACAAAACCTACCCATCGCCGGAGCCGACCGCCGGCCGCCGGCAAACGTCGCCCGAGGTCGGGCGAACCCTGGCGAGCCAGATCCGCCGCCGCCGGCGGTCGCCCGAGGCCAGGCGACCCTCGG
This sequence comes from Syzygium oleosum, assembly GCF_021117445.2. NCBI lineage: Eukaryota > Viridiplantae > Streptophyta > Magnoliopsida > Myrtales > Myrtaceae > Syzygium > Syzygium oleosum. Next base: position 1,068,077 of record NW_026607494.1, read on the forward strand.
CGGGGTCGCACGACCCAGGCGACGGCCGCCTGGGTCGCGTGACCCCCGCCGAGGGTCGCCTGGCCTCGGGCGACCACCGGCGGAGGTGGATCTGGCTCGCTGGCCGCCGTCGCCGGCCCTTCTGGTGAAGAAGATGAACAGCGCTAAACCCAAAAAAAAAAAAAAAAAAAAAAGATATGAACAGTAGCATTCGTGGAATCTTTGAAAGCCCAAGGCTGGTCCCACTGACCTTGGGCTTTCAGCATTGGAATGCCGAGCATTTGGCCAATGCTAGGCCAAATGCTGAACCAAATACTCTAACATTTTGGGAAGGGGCATTCGAGGCCCAAAACCCCTTCCCAAAGCTGAACCAAACACCCCCTTACAATATGTGTAGACTGTAGATATGTCAATATTTATTGCTGCCGTAGGATTGTTACTATTAGGGTGAGGTACTTCCTTTCTCTCCACATTAAATTGTTCAGATGGGCAAGTGAGGAGTCTTGTAATTTTTTTCTTTATGGATGTCCAAAAAGATGGGAAAAGGGAAGAAATCAATAAAATGTGACAGGTTGATGTCTGACTGCAAGAATCTACAAGAGTAAGGAAATATGCTTTGTTGGAAAATCGACAATTCTATTCTAATATATTACCCTTGTTTATTTATCCATCTATTCTAATATATAATTCAAGTTCAGAGATAACACTGAGCATTTTTATATAGTTCGGGGGCTGAATTGAACATATACCAAAAGTTCATTGACCATATTGAACAAATTAAAAGTTCAAGGACCACATTATATATTAGGTCAAAGTTCAGGGATCATTTATGTCATTTTCCCTTTTTATTTTACCTAACTCGTAACCCATCCAATTTTGGTAAACCAAGTGTTGGAATAATTATTCTATTCCCAAACCAAACTACAGATTAGCTTTTCAATACTGGATCGGGGCTTGGCCCACCGGGCCGAATCAATTCAATATGGGCAGAAAGCCTTCTGTTCAGTTGGGCCTTTAAATCGAGCCCAATATCTCGAGGCCCGACCGGGCCATCGACATTTCGTCGATAGATCGGCGAGCCCCCAGGTAGGGAACGAGGAAGAACGGTAAGATGTGGGCATACCCACCGACGCGGAGGCAACTGGCGGCGACGATCGGCGTCTTCGCCGCCGGCGCCACCCTGATTGCGGCCGGCATCCACCTCTCCTACGCCAACGTCGCTCCTCAGCAAGCCCGTGCCAAAGCTCGCAGCGACTTCGTCAAGTCTCGCCTCCGGAAGCTCCTCGACGATTGACCCTCCCGACCCGCCGGCCGCGGCCTCCCCCACCCACAAGTGACGATTTCTCTCTTCCCGGTGAGCATCGCCGTCTTTCAGTTAATTCCCCCGGAGAGCTCTGAATCTGCTCGTGTTCCTGCTTCTTTTAACGGCGTAGTGCTTGGGTGTGTTGGATTGACTCTGTTTTCGGAGTGGGACTTGATTAGATCAGCTCCAAGTTGGCTTTTTTTGCTTTTGTTTGTCGAAGAATGGGGAACCCATCTGTTGATTCACCGTACGTTTCGAGGGGTTCTATGTATGCGTGTTCGTGTCATACCAACTGTTCGATTAAATTACTGAGTCAAGTGATGACCCTGCAACGAAGTTGTTATCTTTTGTTCCATCTTTCATTTTTGACGACAGAGAGCATCGTTAGGTGCCTTTATGTTTTTGGGTGCATCCTGTCTTTAATGACTTCTTTTGGCATGACCATCATTTGTATAGAGGAGCAGATGATCATTTAAAGAAAAAGGAAGAAGGTTGTTGTAATGTGCAGAGATGTTGAAGGTTTTGTATCTCTAGAAGCATGCTGTAATTGTTGTACCCATCTAGTTTCTCCTACTTATTTCTTGGTTTATGTACTCTGGAACATTTTCCAGCATTTTTGCATCTTAGCTTTTCAAAGAACGGTGGTTGTTATCAACATATGGTCAAATTGCTTGTAATATGGATGTGACCCAATTCAGCCGGCACTTCTCTCTGATCTTACAATTGAAGATGAGCCAGTTTCTCTGCTTCCTTTAATATGATGGTGACAGACAGTATAAGCACTTTCTGGTTTTCTTGTCACAAATCAAGACCCTTTTGAACATGGATTTCACCTTGTCCCCCACCTTGTGAGAATCTCTTTCAGAGTTATTTATTTTGGCTATTAAAACCTATTGATCCTCCTACATTCTTGTAAAGAAATTGATTCACATGGAGGATGGTCAATTGAGCATCAAAGTTTGACATCCAAACTTATCGAACCTATGAATTGTCTCCACCTCCTTTCCACTAGAATATAAACCACAGAACGTAGTCGGTAGTATTGGATCTTATTTTACATTAAGTTTGTCATCAAACCCTGTTCAGGTGCACCTCAAATGATGAGGAGGAGGAGCCATAATCAATTGGACTAGTCACGATCTAATTCAGTTGAATGCACACACCTGGTTGCAGTGCTCTCATTCTAGCTTTCACATCAAGTGTGTTATGTAGTGATGCTGTTAGATTAACACTCATGTTGTCCTTAGGCTTAGCTTGGCTTGCTTGAAACGGGCCAACATCAGCTTGAGTAAGGGACTGAACAAAGGCTGAACTTACCTTGTTCTCAAGCAAGTCAAAGACGATCAATCTTTGACATTTACACCATGACTTATAATGAACTTCCTTTGTTTATAATATCATTAATACAAGTATGGTGGTAAGCAGTAACTAGAAAGATTTCCCAGATTGCTGTTGAAGGTTATGTTGTTGTCAATCATAATTCTGAACTTATGAAAAAGAACTGTTTGGTTCTTTCGATAGAAATGCTCATTTTTTAACTACATTCTCTTGGATGAGTGATCTCCAGTTCTTTCTCAGAGTTTGGAACTTCGCGCAAATGACAAAGACGGCAATCTAGATCTGTGATGTATGCTTAACATATTGTTTTCAGGATTTATTGTGGTACTCTTGTTCTTTAAATTTCACACATTTTCTGGCTCCAATACACAGTTACGAAGTTTTGATGCACTTAGTTACCTGACAGGATGGTTCATTTTTTGTTTATTTTCCAGGAAAGATCCGTGCTTTATTTGGTATTAAAGATTCTTATTTTTTGCCTTATTAACCTACAGGTGATTCATTGCAAAAGGACAGAAAGTGACTGTTAGTATAGGGTCCATGGATTCTCCAACACATAACACATCATTGCAGCAGCTTCAAAATGTTGAGAAGAGAATTATGAAGGTTTTGGAGCTAGCCGGTGAAGTGATGGCCGAACTAGCTAATCCTGCTGGTCCCAGAAAGGAATTTATCAACAACCATTGCCGTGAATTCATGCAACTGATCAAGGACATCCAAGTAACATTGAGACATGAAATTAAAAGTGCATGTGAATACCGCCCACTTGAGAAGTCCGATTACAGTTCTCGAATGGCTGATGAGATTTGTCTCAAGAAGCTGAAATACATCATTTCTCAGCTGGATGGAATTAAAAAAACGATTTAATAACACGATAGTAAAGCTGGACCGCCAAAAGTTCAGCCAATTTAGAAAAGCACGAGATTAGGGTATACTGGTAGACTGTAGTTTGTGAAGATCCACTTAGGGAAATTATTGTGGGTTATCCATTTTTTTTCAGATGAGGAGCACTTTTTTTTTTTTGCTAAAACTTCAGATCAGGAGCACTTAAAGTACGAGATGGTAGTTCTACTATGTTTATGGATGATGCTTTGGTTTGGCCTTTGCTTTTTGATCTGTGTAAGTTGGATATTCCTTACTTGTCATGCAGCCAAGTCTTAGTGCACTTGGAAGACTAACTTCTGAGCACAAACCCATTGTATGGACAGGTAAAGGAAAGCACTCTATGGCCAAAACAAAGTACATAAAAGCACTGCACTCATTATTCGCTCGTGTTGGTATATAATGCAGTGTTCCGTTCGCTGGCCTGGTGTATATGCGGACAACGGAGGATGAGATTTCAGTTTCATGTGAATTACCATGATTATGACCCAATACTCATGTTGTGTTCATTCAATCAATAAACAAGTGATGGTATATGAGCAGAACCGGAACTCACTCCCCATGTTAACTTTAAGAAGATTAATAGATGGCGAATCCAGAATCCTCGCTTATGTGTTGCTTCACATGTTACCTGAAAAGAACAAAGAGAGCATCATTCCTTGGACTGGAAAGGAATCAACAAGAACCTGCTGTTTTCTGGCTTCTACACGGTATGATATGGGTACTTGATACTTATAGCTATTTTCTTGCCAATTAGATCAAATCTAAGCTCATGGTAAGCTCTTCACCCCACCCCCAACTGACTAAAGAGACTACTAGTCATGTCATGTCGTCTAGATGCGAAATTTGTTGATGTGGCAGAAAGCACGTTTGACATATCGACAATTTTATGTCGAATGTACAAGAATGACATATCAATTTTGCTATGCTTAGGCCCCGTTTGGTTCAGCTTTAGAAATGGGCTTTTGGCCTCGAAAGCCCCTTTCCAAAATGTTGAACTATTTGGTTCAGCATTCGGCCTAGCATTGGCTAAATGCTAGCATTTGGAATGCCAAAAGCCCAAAGCTGGTCCGTACTAGCTTTGGGCTTTCGGCATTCCACAAATGCTAAACCCAAATTTTTTGTCCCCAAACTACCCTCACTTATTTTGGCTCATTCCGGTTTTGCCTCACTTGGTACTGTTCATCTTCTTCGTGAGGTGGCCGGTGACGGCGGCCGACACCGAATTGGGCCGGCGAGAGGTCGGCGACGTAGCACGACCCAGGCGACAGCCACCTGAGGTCACGCGACCGCCCAAGCACTGCCGGCCTGGGTCGCTCGACCCTATTTGCCGCCTGGGTCGCGTGACCTCAGGCTGTCGTCGCCTGGGTCGCGCAACCCAGGCGATCGGCGCCAAGGTCGCTTGACCTCAGGCGGCTGGCGCCTAGGTCGCTTGGCCTCGGGCGATGACCACCAGCCCCAGATCTAGCTCGTCGGGGGTCACCCGACCTCAGGCGAGAGCCGCCGGCGCCAGATCTAACTCGCCGGCTGCCGTAGGCCTTCGCCGGTTCCGGCGGCCGTAAGCCTTCGCCGATTCTGGCGAAGGATAGGATAGGTTTTTTCTTTTTAATAAAAAAGATAATTCCCAAAGCCCTTTTGCAAAAATAAATTTACCAAACACTACTTGGACCAAAATAGCTTTATAAATGATTTTTTACCAAACGCCACTTACATTTCCCCAAGGGACTTTAACCTAAAGGTATTTGCATTCCCCCAAGTAGCATTTGAAAAGTTGAACCAAACGGGCCCTTAGTATAATTGGTTTCATGTGCTTTTTAGTCATGGACCTCGATAATTTGTCCTACGAAGGCTCATCCATAAAGCAGACATATTGATGAGCTAAGCTGCAATGCGCTTGTCAGCATAACTGGGGTGGACTTCAGACGCTAATTTTGACCGATTCGGCTCGGCCGGGTCCAAACAATTGGAACCTAAGAAACATCCTCACTCCAAAGGAAGGGCCAGGCCAGAATTCTCATCTGATTTTATTCGAGTACAGAGAGAGGAACAAAAGGGAAACGTCTGATTTATGACACTTCTTTTGAGAGAGAGAGAGAGAGAGAGAGAAGGTTTAGTATATTTGATCCGCAACTAATAATAATTTTCGAGTTTTCAAAATGAGAAAAAGTTATCAAAAGCTCTAAATCATGTCTACTATGATACATTTATCCTGAACTTTTATTCACGACATCAAAAGTCTCAAACTATATCCGCTGTTACACATCTACCCCAAACTTTTTTTTGTCATATAAAAAACTCCAAGTTTGTACTTGTGGACACATTTACCGTCCGTCAAAATTTAGTCAAATGAATTTCCATCAAAACGACATTATTTTTATTTCACTTAAGTTATATGGACGCCGTGTCAACACCGTTTGCGTTTCGTCGTTCATGTATACATATTTTTAATATTCACGGAAGGTAAATGTATTACACACGGGTGTAAGTTTTGGAGTTTTTATATCACAAATTTTTTTTTACAGTAAATATGTCACAGTGGACATAATTTTAGGTTTTTGATAGCTTTTTCTTTTCCAAAATTTAAATGCAAAATCAGTCGAAATCATGCCGTGCATGATACAACTGGAATGCATTCTCCCCTTCCTCAGACTCTCATGATGACCCCCAACTCCCACGATCTCATCAAAATCACCTTTTGATTACATTCTCCTGCCAAATACATAGCCAACTTCTCCTCCTCCTCCTCCTCCTCTATTTGTCGACTAAATAATGGAGGTTTGAGCAAACTTCAAAAGAAAGTGCCTTTTCCCCCAGAGATATCCATAGACCCATCTGCCTACAATCCAAATAAACCTAACTCTTGCAGCAACTTTGACTTTGATTTTGCAAGCACCGGCCTTTCCTTTCGTTTCACATCTCTCTTTTTGCGAGAACGACGTGTGTGAATTTTCTAAGTCCCATTGACTATGCGAGTCGCGTGAACATGGAGAGAGGATGTTGGTAGGACAGGAGATATGTCTGACCGGTTTTGGAAAGTTGGGGGGCGAGGAGCAATCCAGCCAGAGCATTATTGACTGCGACATCGGCCCGCAGGTCCTCCATCCGTTTCCTTTCTCTTTCGAGTTAGGCAACGATGGGGACAGCTCCAATTTGACCCAACAGTTACCGCTCAAATCAGTCATTTTTTAAAACATTAAGGTCATCAGATGAATAATTTTAAGTTTCGCAACCATGTATAAAACCCGAAAGCCTTCGGTTCGAAAAGACCTCAAAGTTATTGCTCACACGAGAACAATGTCAATACGAGATCCGCGTTTTACGGGACTCATCTCGGGATTACAGATTCCTGTATCGAGACTTTCCGGGTGATTCCACACATATGTCAATACGAGATCCGCGTGTTTGGCGTGCCTCGTTAGTCATGGAATCGCATGAATTTTTATTTTTATTTTTCAAAGAAAGCCTAACATGTTTACTTAGACTCGGGTTTAGAGTAATAATTTAATGTTATCTTCCCTACCTAGTTAGTCACAAACTAGAGGCAGGCTAAGTCGTTATCATTTTGAAGACTAAAGAGGTGGTTCCCAAATGACACTCTCTTTAAGGAGATGCTTTGTGCTCATTAAACATGCAGATGGTGTCCCGATGAGCGAGGAGATCTTATCGATTAACTTGTATTTAAACAGATGACGCAGTTTGGCAATTCGTGCATGACAATAATTCAATGAATTTCACTATATATATATATATATAGGAGAGGTTAAACAGAAGTGACTGACTAGTCCTAGGTATTTTGTGGTTTATAGTTTTATTATGGCCCCTGTAATGGATGCATTGAACACGGATAAATTATCCAATTAGACATAAACATGTTGTATAGATACCAATTGGATCTTAAAATTTTCAATTGCGCCAAATTAGTTCTGGATTTTCGCACGAAATTTCAATGTAATCCTTCCGGCCAATCTTCTCCGGAAGTAGCTAACGTGGCGGTTTAGTCATTGTTGGCAGTCCTACACGATACACTGCCACATGTCACTGATTTCCCGGCGAAGATTGGCTGAAAGGACTACATTGGAATTTCACACGAAAATCTCAAATAAATTGGCAAAATAAAAAAGTTAAGGACTGAATTGGCATATGTACAACAGATTTGGAGCTTATTGGACAATTTCCCCCATTGAACTCTACCGTCCCATATACTTACAGATTGGGATAATTGTCCAAAATCCTTATACATATTGTATGGCAGTTAATTCAGTTATAAACCTGTCAATTGTGCCAATTTAGTTTTAAACCTTTTGACAATTTGCCAATTTAGTCCTTAATATTTCTTTGTGTCAATTTAGTCCTAAATCTTTTGAAGATTTGCAATTTAGTCCTAACCCTATTATTTGGATATTTAGCTGAAAGAATTATTGGCAAATTGTCAAAATGCATAGAACTAAATTGGTAAATCATCGAAAGGTTTAAGATTGAATTAGTACAATTGAAAGGTTTATGACTAAATCGGCAAATCGTTAAAATGTTTATGATTAAATTGACATGATTAAAAGGTTAGGACCAAATTGGCTTCCGTACAGTAAATTTAAAATTTTTTGGACAATTTTCCTAGAAAAGATCGTATCGTTGGTTAGATTCATTCCTGCAAATGGTAAAGTAATTAATCTCAATCAATTATAGTAAAATATTACATCAATACCATATAGCACTCGCACAAAAATGCGCTTTAGATTAGGTTCCTAGAATCGGTACCACGTGATACAAGCGATTATACTACTAATCAAGGAAACTCTCTCCCACAATTCCACCTCAAACTTTTACAAAAAAAAAAAAAAAGTCACAAAAAAGTCGTTCATATATATATATTAAAATACTCTATGAGCACACATTATTGTGATCGAAGAAAATTGCAATTTACGATTATCATGACGATTGACAAATGAATTAATCATGGATTTCTTGATTTTTCAAATTTAAACTCTGATAATTGTCAAACTATAACAAAATCTCTAGTCCTTCATTGATATGTGAAACTCTGAGAGTATAATCGAGCCCAGCCGAGCAGATACACTCCGGTTCATCTCGAATCGAAGAACTAGGTGCCTCAAAACTCGAGCTCGAGCGGTACTAAATTTTCTACTTAAGCTCGACTCGAACAATCTATCGGAATGAGCTCGGCTCGATTACCATCAAGCAATAAACGAGGCGACCGAGCTCGAGCTTTAAGAGCTCGAGCGAGCTAGAACAGAGCTTAATTTAAGAGCTGGAAGAAGCGAAATCAAACTTCAAGAGCTCTATATTCCACTAACCCTTATAAAAATATGCAAGGAATGGTTTTTTAATTCAGACGTTCAGCAAGATTTCATTGCCATGGGAATCTCTTCTAATCAACTCTACACCCATCTCGTTCCACGTCCCATCAATAACACTTAATCAAGTGATTAGAAACGAGAAGGAAGGACGACGAGAGGACGTGCCGGGTTTTGCTCTCGAAACGGAAACCGGGCCGAAACTTCGGGGATCACAGAGCAATAACGTCAAACAAGTCATGGGCGGCGGCGGCAGCCGCCGACGGACCACACGCAGCAGATGACGAGGGGGCACCACGAGCGCGCTCGTCGACATTCGAATGCGAGAGAGAAGTCTCGCACGCACGGAGCGGCAGACGACGACGAGGACGACGGCCCCCCTCGTCGCTCCCCGCCACAGCACGCGCGCGCGCCGCCCAAGAGCGGCCCACGTCCCTGCGCCGTCCTGTCGCTTTCGTCCTCGCCGGTTGCTGCCGCGGCCGCAGAAGGGGAAAGCATGCGGGACTAAGCAAGAGAAAAGGCCAAAAAAAAAGGGAAAAAACAAGGCAGAGAGGGATGACGTGGCCTTGCTGGCCACGCTGATTCGGTGGGGCCCACCTCCTCAGCCCCCGGCCCGGTATTCGACACGTGTCGGGGGCCCACGCTCCGAATTTCAGCACGCATGCCCCCCCCCCTGACTACGGTATGGGTTTCCAATCATGCAATTAATTTTCCTTGGCATCACATTCAATTTTTTGTTTTGCTGCCACTCCACATGCAAAAAACACAAAGAAAGAAAAAACAAAAGAGAGGGATGACGTGGCCTCCCCTCAAGCTTTTATTATTATTATTTTTATTTCGACAAATTTAACACCTTCCTCTCCAATTTCTTTCTTTTTAATCTCCTTCGATGAGCAATGTGATAGATATAACTATATAATTTCGACATAATTTTTGCGGATTCTGATCTTACTGTATGAATAATATCAGGTATCCATTTAAAGTCTTTTTCAATATTATCGTCAATAATAACACTCGGTACATATCGTCACTGATTATTGTTTCGGTACAGGTCTATTGAATGTCTTCTTTTATTCGTAACCTTATTTTTTTTTATGTATTTTTTTTCCCTGAGAAGTTCTTTTTTGTGGCCGAGAGATGTTGCACGTAGCCATGCCATGGAAAAATTAAAAAAATAAATGTTCGAGTTCAAACATTTTTATACTGGACCAAATTTGATTTTTGGCTGCCCAAGATCAGTGTGCCAGGTGGTCTCCAGCCGCAAATTGGACCCGACTAGCACATTATTTTGTGCCCAGCTGGTGGTTATATGTGGTACACACGGGGAAGGATCGATGCCCGACTTTCCAATTTGTCTTCTAATCAATAACGTGAGGCTACAGTATGTATCTAGCTAGATTGCACTAAATTTCACTCGAGTCGGAGAAATGTCACGTGTGCCCCGTCGGTTGTCCCTTGACTTCAGCTAATTGAAAACTTTGGCGCTGCTGCAATCCACGTGCGTTCGACAGATGACCGACGATCGAGAAATGAGTGAGGACTCGATCTTGGATCCTGAATTCAAGGTTTGGAATGAGTCGGGCTTGGGCACTCAACCGAAAGCTCTGGAATCTGATGATGAGAGATATTGAGTGAAGGGTTTGATTTTGATGAATCTAGTCACGAGGAAGTAAAGGTACAAGAATTTGAAGTGCATAGAGTGAAAGTAAAGTGCTGATTAGCCTTAGCCAATCTTCAATCTGGCTAATCTCCATCTAACATTGTATCGCAACATCGTTAGAACTTGTTGTGCAACAAGCAATGTAGTCAGCAAAGTAATTTTCTTTAGCTGGCTGAGTTTTATGATTACAATTGAATGTTTTTTACCTGACTGAGTTTTGATATTCCTTTTCCACTTCAAGTTGGATCGAATGGAATCACAAATGCGGCATGATTTCTATCTTAAACATCTTGGCCAAAGAGAAATCATCGACCTAATTTTCGGGATAATTACCCAATTAGTTCTAAACCCATTATACGGATGATAATTCAATCCTAATATTTTTTATCCTGTTGATTTAGTCCTAAACTTTCGCGCGAAATTCCAATGTAACCTTTCTGACCAATTGCCGCCGAAAATCGATGATGTAGTGTTCGATCATCGCCGACCTTTTTATGTGGCACGCTAATATGGACAATTTATGGATCACCACATTAGTGTTGTTCGACGGCGATTGGCCGTAAGAACTGCATTAAAATTTCATACAAAGATTTAGGAATACATTGACAAAATTAAAAAAGTTTAGAACTAAATTGATATCAACATCGTGCGTATACGAGATTCACGAGATTGACACTCAGTCAATAATGGTTTCAGCGGGGCCATCCTTCACTTGACCGTAGCCGCGCATGCCTTTCAAAAAGATATCTGACATTGCCTAATCAACAAGATATCCTCCTGCAAACGTGAAATCCCTTGTGATTGCACACTCATGTGGAAGACCACGAGGAAGTGTCCTTTAGCACTTAGCCTTTCATTTAGATAATTAACTTTAGGAGAATTTGGTTTGCTAGAATCTCTCTTTCGAGTTCTTCTTGCTTACCTTAGCAATTACCCGTAATTGATATTCCACATTCAAAATCTTCTTCAATCTTAAGTCCCATCTGGTAAGCCATTTTCTTTGTGCTAAAATTTACACGCGGTAGGGAAATGATAAGCACGTGTCATGGACCGCGATTCTCTCGTACTCTCGTACCCTTGTGAGTGGAGCTTGGGGTTATAAGGCGAAGAGTGAGGATGCAAAAGGAATTAATATAATTGGTTCGGGGGAGTGGTGTCAGGACAGTTGGTGTTAGGAGTTATAAGATGTAATGAATATACCAGGGCTCTGAATGTAGGGTTGACCTCTGGTGTACAAACTGGTCGGGAGCTAATGCCACTCTTCTAATGAGGCCATAGTAAGGCAAAACTAGTTGTTGTGCCTAAAGTGTTCTGCATGTATCACTCGATAAACTAGACGCTCGAGTTATGCTGGACGTGGTATGATTCGATACGAGGAAACTATCCAATGTATTGTTTTTTAGAACAACTAGAGAACGAGGGTTGGCCTAGTGCGAGCGATCCACCAGGCGCCGCACGGGCTTTTCTGTGGCAAAGGAATTGTCGGACCGTGACACAAGCCACATTGATTGTCGCTTGACTTCAACGAATCGAAAACATTGGCACAAGCTTAGTCCTTTATGCATTAAACAAAAAGAAATGACAATTGAGAAAGGAACACAAACTCGATCTTGGATTCCGAAGTCGAGTTCTAGGATGATTAGAACACCCAAACGCAGGCTCTTGACTTTGGTGGCAAGAGATCTCGAGCAAATAGTTTGGTTTTGACTATATTGAGGAACGTAAAAGTATATGAAATTGAAGCATATAAAAGTAAATGTGAAAGTAAAGTGTGGTTACATGATAACAAAGATAGATTGATATGTGCTTCGCGAAATGGGATAATTACCAAAAAAGTATTTATTGTATCCATGCCAATTCAATTCTAAACATTTCAACCTTTTGACAATTTGCCAATATAGTCCATCCAATCAATTTTGGCTGAAAATCGCTGATGTGGACACTAACTGTTCTACATGGCACGACCAGCGCTGACGTGGATAATTTTTTAAATATTCCGAATAATTAATTAATTTTTTACTTTCTTTTCCCTTTCTTTTCTTTTCCTTCTTTTTTTTTTCCACTATGGCCGATGAGGGTTGCTGAAGCTTAACAGCCGTTCGAGCTTGACGGCCACCAAGTGAGGGCCGCGAAGCTCCCACTAGCCGTTAGTGAGGGCCGCAATGGTCTGAGCGAGGCTAGCCTCTCCATGGCCTCGCCGACCGTGGGTGAGGTCGCCTTTGCTCGCAACTTGCAAGGCTAGCCTTGCCTGCAGTCACGATGGTCTGGGCGTGGGCAGCCTCACCATGGCCTCGTTGGCCGTGGGCAAGGCCACCTTGCCAAGATCTAGGCAAGGCTAGCCTCCCTATGGCCTCATCGGCCGTGGGCAAGGCCGCCTTTGCCTCCGGCCGCGATGGCCTCACCCTCTTTGGCCACAGCCCTTGCAGGTGGCCGACGAGTTCCGGTGACCCTCTTTGGCCATAATGAAAAAAAAGAAGAAGAAAAAGAGACTAAAAGAAAAAAGAAAAGGAAAAAGAAATAATAAATTTGAAAAAATAATAAAAAAATTGAAAAAAAATTGTCCACGTTAGCGTCGGCAATGTTACGTAGAACGACCAACGTCTATTTGAGCGATTTCGATCATTATTGGCCAGATGGACTACATTAGCAAATTATCAAAAAATTTAGGACTAAATTGACTAAATTAAAAGGTTTAGAACTGAATTGGCCCAAGTGTAATAAGTTTAGGATTTTTTGGTGATTTTTCCTTCATGATACCCTCATTGTGGACTACACAACGCCTATTTGTTGGCTGTTCCAAACGAAACTTTAATTTGGAAACAATGCAAACAAAGAACAGAGCAAGAATACATTTGAAACAAACTAACTAATGTAAACTTCTCATTGAAAGATATGATCATATCCACTTACAACTTCCACCTTCCCATATCAGATACCATCCTTGTATCTCAAAACCTACATTATATATATATATATATATATATATATCTCATTTGAGGTCAAGGACGGTCGTGACGGCCTCAAGAGGAGTGATGGCTATGCGTGGTGGAGAGTGGAAGGCTGGGTATATGTGCATTTGAACCTATCGAGTCGAGAAGTGAGAGAGAGAGAGGAGCCGGAGTAGGGTTTTATTGGGTGAGAGCAATTTGGAATGAAAATGGTAAACTTGGTAAATTATGTGCACATGAGAGACGCAACTTGAAAGCCAACAAAAAAGAAAGAATGATAACTGTAGGTTTTGAAATGTGAGGAGCATGATATGAAGAATACGAGCTCAGAGTTCAGCAGTGATGTCGTGATGGAGGTGGTCGTCTATAATGGCGAAGCCTTGCAGTAGCAAGGGGGTTGGGCTTTGGTTGTGTGGCTAGGCAAGGAGGAGGTGGGAAGAGAACCTTTCTCTTTTATGATGATTACATGAAGTGGTCTCGTGATGGAGACAGAGGATTTAAGGGCATAATTGTTCAAAAAGTTATAAACGTGTTGTACAACGACTAATACAATCATAAACCTTTAACTTTTTAACAATTTGCCAATATAGTCATTCCAATCAATTTTGGTTGGAAATTACTGACGTGGATGCCGGTTGTCTTATGTGGCATGGCCGGCAACCACCGGTGCTAATGTGGACAATATTTGCAAATACTTAAATGAAATTTCTCAATTTGTCAATGATTTTTTATATTTTTTCTTTTATTTTTCTTCTATATTTTTTTTCCACTTTTAAGGGCCACCCCGGTAGTTACTGGGTGAGGGCCGGTGACCCTAGTCGATGGAGGGAAATCAAAAGAAAGAAGGAAAAAAAAGGAAAAAGGAAAAAAAGGAAAATGATTAGAAAATTTTAAAAAAAATTGTAAAAATCATTCACATTAGCACTAGCCACGCCACGTAAGCCGACAGGCATCCACATCGGCGATTTTCGGCCAAAATTAGCCGGAATGACTACATTAGCAAATCGTCAAATATTTATGATTAAATTGGTACAATTAAAATGTTTTATAATTGAATTAGCCATCATACAATATGTTTAAAACTTTTTGAACAAGTTTCCTAAGATGGTATCAATTACAATTTGAGGGTTCTCGTATCAAAATTGATGGGTGAATAATTTTACAAAATTTGGCAATCCAATGGAGGCCAAATCGACGGAATTGCACAATCATATTATTATCCCCAACGTCTTCTCTTGGAGTCAGACTGTCTTAGTTTGATAAACACTTTGAAGTCCACATATCAGTTTGTTTGGGAAGGGTGCGCACTTATTAGAGAGGCTCGTGATATGTTACCTCTCTTTACTAATTTAAGAGTAACCCATTGTAATAGAGACTGTAACCAAGTGGTTGACTGAGTTGCAAAGGCCCACAGAAAAAAAAAAAAAAAAAGCCCTCTCCCAGGACTAGCTAGCCCGCCCTCCGCAGGTCCTTTGGGATCTGCTTTGTTTTGAGGCCTCGTTAGTGGGTTTCGGTATTTACCGCTAATAAATAAAGACTAGTGGTTAGACAAAAAAAATATTATTAACCCCAAATCTATACATCCAACCATCCATACAAGAAAAACTTGGAAATTGGGCATAATTGGACTTTTATAGATTTGGGATTTAGTCACTCAATATATCATTTAGTATATTAAATTTTCGTTATAATTGGTGCAGTTTGACCAGGATTCGTCAATTTTTTTAATGAAATGCTTATATTCCATATATGTGGCTAATTTTTTTTAGTTCCATGTCATTGCTACATGGCCACCACCAGCAAATTTTGTCAAATCATTGGCTATTTTGGAAAAATTACCCAATCAGTTCTGAACCAATTGTACGAATATTAATTCAGTCCTAAACTTTTTAATTTTGCAAGTTAATCCTAAAATTTTGCGTAAATACTTTATGGCTAGTCGGTCCAGTCATTATTGACTGTCCTAAGTGGTCCATTACCACGTATTTTTGGCGAAAATTGGCCAAAATGATTATATTAAAATTTTGCATAAAGATTTAGGATTAAATTGACAAAATTAAAATGTTTAGAACTGAATTGACATCCGTATAATAAATTTAAAATTGATTGAAAAGTGTTCCCAGTTATTTTGTGTCGAATTGTATTGACGAAGTAAAAGTAAGAAAAGGAATACTGATTATATTAAGTAATTGAAATCAAAGTACAATGATATGATTACTAGCCAGTAATCTTTATCCAACTTAGCTAAGGAACACTCAACTACCAGTGAAATTTACTGATGGAATTAATTAATATTGCTTTTTATACTTTCAGAAAGTTCTCCTTTCAAGATGCAAAATAAATAAATAAAATAATAATCAAGATGCTCTTTGAGAATCCACCAAAGAATCAAGTCAAATATAGCGGCTCCATCAATTTACATTTGAAAACTGAACCTGAGTGTGGTCCATGTGTAGACATGCAAATCATATATATACAATGGGGCCGAGGGGTCCCCTCTTGTGGTCACCCTATATCTATCTATATACACAAAGCTAAAAAGCATTAGGACCCCTAGTTCCTAGCACGAGGAAAAGCCGGTGAAGATTCCTTCCGGCTATCGTAGGAAATATTACATTGTACAATGTACACGGTTTACTGTCATTGTATCTACAGTGAAGCTTAAAATTTCTTTCGAATGACCTCATTATAAGAAGAAAAAATGGGCACGGGCGATCAACCCTAACGATCCCCTTTAGACTTTCCCATAATTGTCTCTTACTCATTATAAAACGTCTGGATGAAATCATCGTGATCTGAAGTTTTGAGGTTGACAAGCCCGACTCACGAAAATGCTAACAGTCGGAAAATCTCTCCATACCAGGTAGGCCTCAATTAGGCAACGCAACATGCGCCATTCGGAGGTTCACTCGCGGCGTGAATCGACCCAATCATCAATAGGCCGATTAGGCAGTCATCTCAATGTAAATTAAAGAGGGCTAAAGAGGAGGGAAGGAGAAAAAAAAGAGGACCAAAAGGGGATATACCTTCTAAACATTTAGCTGATCCCGTGCCATGTTGGGGAATCGATACTGTTCTTTCGAATAAACTACAACTCTTTTGTATGTACCATCGTCAGTTCTTTAAAACCACCTATTGGGAATATGTCCGGATGCGTATCGACCTCAAGATTTAATACATTGTTCTTGGCCAAAAGGAGCATGTTTTGGGACCTTCGTGCTTTTGCTCGCTGTATCGAACTGATTGCACTCAATCTGAAGCGCATGCAGTCTGCCTAAATCGCCATTAAAAACCCCCCACACTCTGCTCATCTTTTCTCGGAAATGGGGGACCAAGGCGAGGTTTGTTTAATCATTCTGCAGAAAAGGAGACTCGTGGACATGGTCCTTTGAGCGTGGAACGTCTCGCAGATCGGTCCAATGATCATAATCAAACCAGGTGGGAAGGTTTCCGCCTGGGGAAATGAGGAACTCCAGATATGGAAATAATTAACTCTTGTCTGTATTGCAGACCCACCATTCATCGCTCCCTCGCTTTCCCTTTGTATACCTCATGCAGCTGTCTTTCCCTTTGTATACCTCATGCAGCTGTCATCTATTTCCCAGCACACAATATCAATAATCTAATGGAGAGACGTAATCGTTTCAGATAATACAAAAAGTCCTGCCTCCACTACTTGCTTGGCAGATTCCTCCTTTCCTTGAAACCCTGGTTTTCTTTATGTTCAAGGAATCCTCTACTTGCCCAAACAACAACTTTTTCTGAAAGCAATACAAAACTCCAGGTTTCAGCGTTCCTAATTATTAAATGTTCCTATCACGTAGCAGTAAATGTTTCTTATTTTCCCGTGGACGATGAATCGACTCTCTGTGCCTGTCATTGTTTACATTATTCGAGAACTGTGCACCCTCCTAAGTGAAGTACGATTTAAATGTTAATCTGAAGATCTCTTAAGGACAAGGACAGGTGTATGCTTTCCCAAGTACGATCTTCATTTGATCCAATTGCCTAATATAATACCGAAACATCGGCAAACATTGTATTTAGCATATAGAAGCGAACTGCGCTACTTAGCAGCACTATATCTACTGAGGCTATTGAGACCTCATGCCAGGGATGAGAAAGAAATGTCTCTTAGATACGGGGTACTAGACTAGTTGTTTCACTTTAAAAAGTCAGGTATGGTTTAGCCCGTTTGAGCATATGTTATGCACGGAACTGGGGTGTTCTCGGTGCTTCAAATTAGATGATTCGGTGCGATGTATAATCCCATTCCACTAATTTGAGGATGAAATAGGATAGAAACTTTTCGGAGGTCTTTCATCGAAGCAAATTTTAGGAATTATGAAAGTACAGAAACAAATCATTAGAGGGTTTCTCATGGAGACAGATCATTAGACTTTTATCATGAATCCTTGTTAGGGAATGTGGTTTCCGGAACTCTGAGTCTGTGGGAAGATGGAGTTTTAGGAGTCTTTGTTTTTTTTTTATACGGTTGATATTTGCTCTTAACAGGAGTTGTCGTTGGTCTCTCTCTCAATGATTTTAATTCTTTTTTTTCTAAGATAGCATCTTGGGTTTGTAACACACGGCAAATGAGATTAATAGAAGAAAAAGAGCAGCAGGTGCAGATAACTTTTGTAATGTCAGAGGAATGCAATTGCCGATGAGTTAGATGACACAACGCATCTTGTCTGCATTAGGAAGAATTAAGATCTGCAAAAAAAAAAAAAAAAACATAGCCTCACCTACCTCTCTATTATGCGTGTCCCCCCATCATGCATGTACTTAAACAATGACTGGTCGACCCTCCTCGGGGTTGAAAAGGGTGTCTGAACCCACCTGGAAGATCGAGGTGTTTTTGTCTGAATCTCTCTCTACCTTCTCTCTGAAAAACCCTAAAGAAAGGGAAGAAAAGGAGAAAGAAATCGTCTGACTTAACCATAAATAAGTGGAATAATGTTGTCGTATGGAACATGAAAGCATCAGCATATAGACATCCGGAGAGACAGAGACACCCATCAGTGATGGAGATAAATGAGAGAGAGAGAGAGAGAGAGAGAGAGAGAGAGAGAGAGATTTGGAGTGCGAGGAGAGGATTGAGACACGTACGAATGACCCGGCAGAGAAGTTTGCAATGTTTCTCAAAATTTGGGGAGATCTTATCCCATTCTTTTATACTTATTGGAAAGGGAAGGTATCTCTGGGGATTTTTCTCATTAAACTAGGAATGGCCGAACATCATTGATGCTGTCATGCACGTGATCATTATACTACTCTCTCTCTCTCTCTGGCGTCCCTTGTGAAACTAGAGTCTTAGCTTGATACTCGGGGATAGGACCACTTCTTGGTAAGGTCGACGAAACAGCTAATATTCTTCACAAA
Source organism: Syzygium oleosum (assembly GCF_021117445.2). Lineage (NCBI taxonomy): Eukaryota > Viridiplantae > Streptophyta > Magnoliopsida > Myrtales > Myrtaceae > Syzygium > Syzygium oleosum. The sequence goes on from NW_026607494.1 coordinate 1,086,884, forward strand.
AATATCCTTTGGCCTTATGCTTCTAACAATAGCACATAGAGCTATAACAAGAGACACATATGAGACATCCATGCCCATGGTCATGCATATATTTTTAGGGAGCTTGTCACTAGTTTGCCCCTATGATCCGCTCGTGCCTAGGGCAGATGGAGCTACCCAGCATCCAATTTTTTTTGCCTTTTTCTTAAGCACACCCATTTGATTTATACCGCTTCTCTTTCTGTGTTTTTTCTATGTTGGAAGTTGTCTGTAAAGGGTTTTCTTTAGGCACAGAGTACTATGAATTTGTGGTATAAACTTATATTTTCAATTCATTGACTCTCAAAACTCAAACACATTAGCAATTGGACTAAAGGGTCGAGATCCAACCACATCACCCCGTTTAACTCGATTCACTAAAACGTGCCAGCGCCAATGAAACATTGGAACAAACATGCACCAAACCCTAAATCCTTAAATACTCTCCCTCCCTCTCTCTCTACTGCTCTCTCTGTGTGTAAACAAACGCGCACAAAACCCATTTGCATTTCCAAATTTGGTACAAAGGTTAGTCTTGGTGCTGATCTTTCTCATGTGAATTCATGAACATCTTGTTGCAGCGTCACTAGCCTCTCGAATCTTTTCTCAAGATGGCATCTGAAGTACCCCTTTACTGGTCACCCCATTATCCCTCCCTCTCATAAAAGGAAGCAATGAACCTACCAAATCCGATTCTGTCTCAATTGCTTCACATACATGTATCCCGAAAAAGGGTTTAAGAAATTGGTGGACGATAAGACTTCATCCTTTTCGTTGCAATTAGTTTATCATGAAGCAGTGATGGCCCACATCCATTTTTCTTTGCCCTTGGTAACATGGGACGTCCAGAAACATTCAACATCTCTTTTCCCAAAGATTCATGAAATTGAAGATGATGCAGGTACTGATTGTGACTAATTGATGATATCCTCCTTGCTTTGAATTAATGTATGGTACGTATCATTGAATCCCCAGACTTAAAATATATATGAAGCAACTGAAAAGATGGAATTGGCAGAAGAGAACATGTGCATTTTACGAAGACAATAACTATTGCGTTCTCTTTCAAAGGAGATTCTCTGCCAAATTGTCAATAAAAAAATCCCTTTCTCACCAGCATTTCCACGAATTGGTAGACCATTTATCCCGCATCGCAATCATTTGTTTTATAGATAATTTCCCATCTACCGAACTTGAGTCCGCTTGGATGAAAATCACCCATGTTGAGTATAGATACGAGAAATTACTTTTTTATGGCTTCATCATAAAGAAAATTTTATTTGTAATTAAACTGAATGTACTGTTTTTTCCCTTCTATTCATTTCAGTGCACTAACTTAAACCTCGCCATGGATGTGAAATAAATTCGTCTTTTAATGTTGGGTGTTACGATAAGCTGGAATCATGCAACAAAGTAAATTCACTTTTTCGGTTCGGTCAAAGACAATTCATCTTTACTTTACTGGACTTAGAAAATTTGAAAAAGCACTTCATTTTGTTGCTACATCAAAGTACACGATCAAATATGATAAATGATTTCACGTTTTTTTTTTCGAGACAAAACTTCAAAACCAGTTTAACACTTCTAATGGATCGTGGTTGTTTGATATTATCTCATCCCAATGCTGTACGCAATGTCTAATAAACAACTCCAAAGTAAAGAAAAACACAAATACAGACACCATCACTCAATTTGGAAAGATGTCATATCTGTCTACGTCAAATAGTTTCCACAGTTTCCGCATAAAAAGGCAGCATCATCACGCCTCTTCCTCCCTCCTTCTCCCCTCCTCTTCCCATCTTTTCCAAAGCAAATATCACCAATCTCTATCGCTCTCCTCCCTCTCTCTCTCTCTCTCTCTCTGAAATGTCTATAAACCATTTCTCTCAAGACCTTCCAGAAACACTGTGGTGGACTAACCCTCAAAGCCACCAGGACCACCACCAGCACCACCAACAGCAGTCCTTCATGGACATTCCTTCTTCATCGCCTTCCAAACCACACCACCACCAATTCTCGACCGCCCCTTGGACCTTCCACCACGGCCACAACGCCACCACTCTCAATTTCAACCTAAACCGCGAGGACGACGACGATCTCGACGAGCAAGTCATCGACGGCGGACACGGCGAAGAGCCGGGGGTGCCGTCGGAGCTCGACAAGGAAGTGCTGTTCGAGAAGCCGCTGACGCCGAGCGATGTCGGGAAGCTCAACCGCCTTGTCATACCGAAGCAGCACGCCGAGAAGTACTTCCCATTGGGCGGCGACTCGGTCGACAAGGGGCTACTGCTGAGCTTCGAGGACGAGTCGGGCAAGTTTTGGAGATTCAGGTAATTCTTCATACTCTTAGTCTTCGCTTGGCCCCTTTTTCCAGCAATTTGGACAAGTCAACACGCATTGCAAAGACTTTTCTTTGGCTTTTCTTTGTCATTTTCGCACTAATTCTGGTTGGAATTGGAAAATTCGTACATTAATTATCGCTGTGTGCATGGCAAATAGTAGAAAAGATTCTCCGCAAGCCACCTTGACACGTTGTATGACAGTGCACTTCTACGAAATAGGGACGCATGTGTGCATAGATATTTGTGTAGACCAAGACTTTTCTTTCTTTATGTGTTCGCTATCATCTTATTTTTGTTTTTAAATTATTTGCTTCAGGTATTCGTACTGGAGTAGTAGCCAGAGCTACGTGCTGACCAAAGGGTGGAGCCGCTACGTGAAGGAGAAGAGGCTCGATGCCGGCGACGTCGTCTTCTTCAAGCGCCACCGTGCGAACGGCGAGCGGATCTTCATCGGGTGGAGGAGGCGCGGGACGGCGGCTGCTCAAGAGAGCAGTGGTGCGGCGGCGGCGGGCGGCGACGGGTGGGGGAGGAGGAGGGCGGTGTACTCGGACTCGGAGCACCACCATCATCATGATCAACCGCATCAGCATCCAAATTTTGCTTACCCTACGCACCAGGGAGATGATGGGCCTCCTGTGCCATACCGACCAGACTGTACTCATGCAGGTATGAGGGATTGTGGGTTTGACATTGTCCAACCCAACCTGTCTTTCTTTTCGTTTCACTTTCTTTTTGGCTTCTTTGGGTTTTAAAATGAATTTTTCCTTAATAAATTAATTTCTGTGTAGACTGCGTTAAATGCATGGCTACAGTCATCTAAAATAACATTGAGAATTTAAGATGATCATGTGCACCCAACACTGATGAATGGCTTTCACCAAAGGATCTTGAGCCCCAGTTAATTTTTAAATCCTTGGTGTTAAATTCGTAAGGTTTCACCCACGTTTTGTTTTATGTCTGGTGATGTATCTGCATTTCAAATACGATCGACAACTTCTTCTTGCGTTGTGATTTCAGAGAGCCAAACAACTTATCATATGCACGTTCATGAAATGTGTAATTTCAGGATCGGATGGCAGAAAATCGGGGAATTCAAAAGGGTTACTGAGGTTATTCGGAGTGAACATGGAGTACCAGGTCGACGAGCCCGAGCCGTCGACATCCGAGGGCTTGTCCTTGTCGCCTTGCCACCGTCATCCGTTGCAGCGCCGTCAGTACTTACTCTGATTACCTTCCTTCCACTGTGACATGGTACGTCGTCCATATCCCATTCTTATAGCATAATATCTATATGCTAATGTCTACTAATTTGGACTTAACAATAAGAGTGCATAATTGCAATCGAACCAAAATTGGAATTTGGAGCACTTCTTGCGTGGATATGGATCGTGTGAGTTGAATATAAACTAGGCAATTGATTAAGTTGACTCCCATATGCGGTCCACATTCTTCTAAGTGTCTAGTGATGCGAGTTCCTCCTAACATGATGACCCGGGTATACGGGCTAACCTACCTCGCATTAGTTAAATATTCTTGGTTTGGCAGACACGTGGGCACTAGTAACAACTAGCTAGTCCCGATTGAAAATATTTTTATCTATAGTTGCTAAATCTTGTTGAAAGTCTGGCTTGCTAGGACCAGGGAAAATTCCTGATTTGATGATCTTAATCTTCTCATGCTACGGAGCGTAGACAATTTCAATCTTCTAGTGTTCTTAAATGGTCTCTAATAGCTCTCGTAAAATCCCCTGCCTAACTCAACCCAACCTCTGAAAAGCCTACGGCTTTGGATACGATCCTAATAAAATAAAGCATTTGTATAGCGAATAGGAAAAAGGTTCACTCAAATCCTCGTTTCAAAGTAATATTTGTCTCAAGAAGCGAGATATTTCTATGGCCTAACTTTATCGTCGCTAATCTCTTCGCGACAGCCTCAAGAGTCACGGATATGGACGACTCTATAATTATCCGATGTAGGCGGAACGAAGGGATTACCATATCAATAAGGACGGGTAACATGTCAATAATATAAAAATCTGGGCCTTATTATTTAGAGATAGTAGGGTGAATAACTGTGTGGTGGGACTTCAATGTTTATTACATGTCTTACCTGTTCCTAAAGAAAGGAGATGATGACTCTGTGTACTCTGTACTTGAGTCCATGGGAGTGTGTGCACTAAAGGTCGTGCATTACCTTATAGTTTAATCATTCGATTGCCCAAATTGGTCTTCCAAAAGGCAGATACGCTGAAACTAGCAAGGATCGCAGAACTGACATACATGTACTTGTTACCCTCTAATTACGAAAATAAAACTTGCATCTTTGTCCGTAAGTGAAAATGATTTCGTCCAGCGGTGTTATGTATCTATTAAAGAGAAATTATTATATGTCTTAGTCTATGTGGACCAATATCACCGTAATTATTAATCAAGTTGATTCTATCATGAGATCCATATATTCAATATTTATGACGGTTTTGATCTTATATAAATTGGTATCTTCATCAGCTATAATTAATTCGTTGTGTCTTTCGTACCTCCCGGGGATAAACAAGACATAGATCACCACAAGGACAATTTCTGCCTTATGACTTAAGCTATATCGGTGGTAGACACTTCAGTTGGCCATGGAAAATCCTCCATGTGAGGGAACAACGCCACCGAGTTTGGCCTTTTTAGAGCGAAGAGCGATTATCTTCCTCCCCCAAGTCACTCGACCTAGGTTCCGTACTTCGTCATGTCCCATCAGTCGCCTGCAATGTTCTTAGGCACGCTGGGTCAATTCCATCTTCTCGTAACCACACATTATCTTTCATCAGCCACGTGTTTAACAAACGATCTTTCGACCACATCTTCTTTTGTTGGTAGGTGATTGCCGACCTCTGATGTTGCGTCAATGCTTAGTCAAGTTCGCACGTGAAATGTTGGGAAAAAAGCAGCCTCTTTCGTTAAAACATTATAGGTTCTTGAAAACTAGCTCAGCTTAGGAACTCCTGTTCGAACAACATCGGCTAATTATGTAGCTAAGTTCAGGGCATTAGCTGTATGTCATGATATGGGAAGTACGAGCCACCAAGTCGGTGAGAGTTATTCATGCTGCTGCTTCTGATACCGTGCGTTGCTCTCTTTTCTTTTTTCCAACATCAAGCTGAAGATTGAAGATCGTGAAAACTAGGTGTCCCATCCGTACTGCTCGTATATGATGTGACCCAGATAATTGATTGATTGTGAACAAAAGTAGAAGCTCGTGGCCGAAACAGTGAAGCCCATAAGATACACGCTTGCATAAGATCTTTTGATCTTTGATATCTGTCATTATATGTGGACTGAAAACAACATGTACCCCCGGCAAACAATGAAGTGAAGGGTGTGTGTGATTACTTTATCAGATTATGGAAGATGTGAATCTCATGATGCTCTTGGAACAGGACATCGCTTTGTCTCAAGATGTCAACCGGGATGAGAGAAGTTGCCGAGGATGGAGATCTGTTGGATGTGACGTCCTCTCTGTTTTCTCGATGGACAAAAGTTGAACCCCCCACTTGGGAGGTCAAAAGATTTCTGTCAAGAAATAGAAAGGATTCCAGATGTTAAATATTTCTTTTTTGCAAAGGGCTTGAGAGAGAGAGAGAAGAAAGAAAAGGACGAGAGAAAATCCCAGATTTTCTGGGGAAAAATATATAATTTTCCTAGGCCACGAGACAAGGGGACCAAGAAAAGAAAATTGTGAGGCGTGGGGGCTTTTCATAATGAGTGGAAGAAAGATGGAGTGAGGGAAGGAGACTGCAGACGAGGGATGGGAAACGGGGTCCACGAGAAGAAGAAGAAGAAGGGGAGGAGGAGAAAGATGAGGTTGATGGCGTCAGCAATGGAGGGTTTTAGGGAGGATTTGGGCCGTCGAGATGAAGAATCTTTCTTTCTTTCTAGTTTTACTACTGTTGAGATTCTGCCTGGAGATTTTTCATGCAGAGTGATAATGATGAGAAGTGTGGGAGGGTAATGTATGGGTCGTGGTGGTGGTGGTGGAGGTGGTGGTGGTGAAGCATGTGTTTTGCTTTGCTTCTTTGCGTTGGTGGTGGGTGGTGTTGAAATGAGTAGACTAATGCCCACTTCTCTCTCTCTCTCTCTCTCTCTCTCTCTCATCTTTGATGTTCGCGTTCTCAATGGAAGCTACATGCTTGGTTTTAGAGCGATGATAGGATAGCATGTGCTTTGGAGGCAGCAAACCGAAACGCACTAACGGAGCAGGCACTCATGTTTGGGCAAGCACTCCCACCATCAATATCACCAGATGGAACCACACAACATGATGCCTAAGTGACCATAAATCATCTCAAAAGACTAATACAGCATCTGGTTCGGCCTTAAGCAGATAGTCACACTGAGTGTACATCTGAAATGGATGCTCAAGAATCCGTGGAAAGGTCACTTGGATGATCCCATGTCCATATGGCACCTGCATATCTGCACTCAAATAGTCAAAACAGTTATAGAAATGTCATTGTAACTGCAACAACAAAAAAATAATACTCGAAATATAGCTTTCAGTTGAAAGAGAGAGACTAAAGCATAATTGATCTTGCCCATGTGTGCGTATGATTCGATATCTGAACAATGAAGAATCAAGCAAATGCATATACCGATTATGTTCAGCAGCAGACCAAGAGATTGCGCTCTGAAATGCGCCATGCTTTTAGTGCCAGTGTGGCGTCTCATTGAAGAGAAGCAGCTATTAGTAGTTTCCAAGAACCTTTAGGACAATTGGAGATATGGCGAAGAGGAATTAGAGCTACCCTTCGCTTGATCGCGTCTGGTACTAGTCCTGCTTTTTCTGTTGATAAACTGAGAAAATAAGGCTCAAGATGAAGATGATGTGTAATGGAGAAGCAAGGTTATCAACTTCATTCAAATTTATACTCTATGGTATATAGACACGGGTTGGACTTTGTTAATTCAAACGGATCATCCCTTCCATGAATGTAAATCTTTGGTGGACGGGCAAGAGGATGGCAGCTTAAATCTTAACCATTCATCACCAGGATGAACGCAGTGAACAAACTCAGGCCATCGCCTGAACATGTCGCACACAATTTGGTTAGGTCTATAATCACCAACTAGGCAAATCTTCTAGCTGAGGACCGAATGAAGAAGTGAAACTCGTACTTGCTTCCCCCAAAAGAGAGAGTTTCGAGTGCCGAAGACATTCCAAGTATGTATTGGTCCGACCATTTTGCATGTCTGTATTGATACCTGTACAACTCAAAGATAAAGAATACAACTCAATAAGTCCATGATGACAAAGAACTAGAAAAAGTGGTATTTTCTTACCTTACAGTCACGTTTCAGTCCTGATCTCATTGAATGAAGATGGATAAAGTGCTTGAGTTAGATAGATGATCAACAGCTATCTGCACTTCCCTTCACTTGTTTTATGATTGCACGCTTACAAAGACGTCTTGGATAGAGCATTGCTCCTGAAATGGTGATCGGCAGGCCATGAAAGCAGCAGTCTGATCCTTGGTGACCTTACAATTTTTTTTTTGCTCCCAATTTCGTCCGACAAATATGAAGAAAGTGAATAAGATTGAGGTCCCATTCAATCAACATCTTTGCTTGTGTATATTGGCTTTGTGATTGCCCACTTAATAACATTATAACATGCTTTTCTATTTGAAATTTAAAGCGAGGCCATCAGGAACTTATTTCTGGAGCGTGAGAATCTCGGTACCTACGACGATGGAGGAAATCACACCTAGAGAGGAAATGCAACGATTGTGATGAAATTGACAGAAATTCAAGAAGATGAGCAAGGCAGGCACTCACCATCTTATAATAGAAAATGGGGGCATATATAGGCCAAGGCGGCCTATGCAATGTAGTGGAATATGTGAATTCTTGACATGTTTGTGAATCTACGGTTATGATACGTGCTCACATAAGATGAAATGATAACATGTTAGCTGGGATTGGGTTACAAGTACTTGAATCATGTAGAAAACAATGTTGTATTTGGCAAGTAATCAGGTCGTGACATACTGGCTTCCTCTCAATCTCATATTCAATATCTAGAAACTAAGCGATAAGTGAGGCGTCCATCAAGAGTGTTGCCTGAGGCTCATGAGGGGATGATGTGCTGGCGAGAACCGGGCAACAATTCACTAAGAATAAAACCCAATCCAGGATCAATATCTCCCCCACGATTGAACCGACCAAAATCGACTTAATCCTAGCAACAACCAATAATATTCCAGCAATTCAACCTTGAAATAATAAGGAGACAAATGCAACAATGACACCAAGATTTAACGTGGAAATCCAATGCGGGAAAAACCACGGACCACCCCAAAAACTTCCACTAATCACCAAGAATAGTAGGATACATCAAGTTCTTCTCTAGTCAGACACTAGAGGCACAACATCAACATTACAACATCATTTTTATCATCACGAAGGTGAATTTACATAAAACAGAGGACAAAACCTTAACTGTGAATGGAGAATTCGGAAGAGATTCTCAACAAACGAAACCGATCAACTCGTAGCCCTCGATCTCACGAACAACATACTAAAATTTGAGTCAATTCCGACAACGTTTGGCCCTCCAATCGGGATCATAAGCTGCAATCCCTTTTCTTCTCCCCTGTTCTCTTGTGCTCTCGGTGACGACCCTCTATTTTTCTCTCTCTTCTGTGGGCACACACTCCATGCACGAAGTACTTCTTTTTGTTCTTTTCTTTTTTTGACTTTTGTTTCTTTTCTCTTTTATTTTGTTTTATACTGGCTGGGCCCCACATAAGGTGGACCCAGTCAACAAATCTCCCCCTCCACCTCATGTGGGAAGATCCATCATGCTCGCTTTGCTTCTACAATAGTCAAGTTTCATCACGGGCAAGGCTTTGGTCATCATATTGGATCCATTATCGTCGGTGTGGACTTTCTCGAGTAGAAAGAGCTTCTCTTCTAATTTTTCTCGGACCCAATGATACTTCACATTAATATGCTTCGATCTTGCATGCAACACTGGATTTTTGCTAAGATAGATAGCACTCATGCTATCACAATATAGAACGGTCTTCTCTTGCTTCAAGCCCAACTCTTGTAGGAATTTCTGCATCCACAAGAGTTCCTTACCTCCTTCGGTAAGAGTGATATACTCCGCTTCAGTCGTAGACAAAGTAACATATTTTTACAATCTTGACTGCCATGAAACCGCCCCCCTGCAAAAATCATCATGTAACCCGATGTGAACTTTCGAGAGTCAACATCACCGGCATAGTCCGCATCTGAATAGCACTCAACTCAGGCTTTCCATTTCCATAACACAAACAGAATCTGAAAGTGCCTCTAAGATATCTCAAAATCCATTTAACAGCAGCTCAATGCTCTTTATCTGGATTTGAGAGAAACCTACTCACAACACCAACTGCATGAGCAATGTCTGGTCTTGTACAAACCATGGCATACATCAAACTACTCACGGCCGATGCATAATGAATTTTCATCATCTCTTCCTTCTCTTTCTCACTTATAGGACACTCGTCACTACTCAACTTGAAATGACTAGCAAGTGGAGTATTTACCGGTTTACATGTGCTCATATTGAATCTTTCCAACACCTTATCAATGTACTTCTCTTGAGATAGCCAAAATTTCTTGGTCAACCTATCACGAGTAATTTTCATGCCAAGGATTTGCTTAGCCGGACCTAGATCCTTTATTGCAAAAGCTTTACTCAACTCATTTTTTAAGCTCTTGATTTTCTTAACATCATGCCCGACAATCAACATATCATCCACACAAAGTAGGAGGATAAGAAAATCATTATCCGAGAATCTTTTCATGAAGACACAAGAATCGAAGTTGGTCTTACCATACCCGTGATCTTCCATGAATGATTTGAACTTCATATACCATTGCCTTGGCGCTTGCTTGAGACCGTACAAACTTTTTCTCAATCTACATACAAGATGCTCCTTGCCTTTGACTATAAAACCCTCCGGTTGCTCCATATATATTTCTTCCTCTAAGTCTTCATGAAGAAAAGCCGTCTTTACATCAAGTTGTTCAATTTCTAAATTCAAGGTGGTGGCCAACCCAATAACAACTCGAATAGAAGGCATTTTTACAACCGGTGAAAATATCTCTTCAAAGTCAATTCCTTTCTTTTGACGAAAGCCTTTCATAACAAACCTAACCTTGTATCGTGGTTGCAAACTACTTTCATCCGTCTTCAACTTATACACCCACTTATTTGTGATTGTTCTCTTGCCTTTAGGCAATTTCACCAATTCAAATGTGTGATTCTCATGCAATGATTTGAGCTTCTCTTGCATGGCTTCATACCACTTATTCTTTTGATCACATGACATAGCCTCTTCATAAGTTTCTGGCTCTCCTACATCGGTGAGTAACACATATTCACGCGGCTAATATTTCTGTGAGGGCCTACGTTCTCTTTCAGATCTTCTAACCTGAGGTAGAACCGGCTCTTCTTGCTCAATTGGCTCCACTGGCTCAACTGGTTGTTCTTGCTCAACTGTTTCACCCATCTCAACTGAAGAATCAACATTTTGTGAGGATTCACCATTTTCATGATTTCCATGTACTTCTCTCCTATGATTTCCACCCAATACGGTATGAGGACTTGGACTGAAACTAACATAATGTTGAGCTACATTCTTTGGCCTCCTTGGCTTGTTAATGTCTTCAATGGTTTGACGCTCAAAGAATACCACATCTCAGCTTCTAATGACTTTCTTTGCAACTGGATCCCATAACCTGTAGCCAAACTCTTCATGTTCATAACCCAAGAAGATACACTGTTTAGACTTGTCATCAAGCTTCGATCTTTCATCTCTTGGAACATGCACAAATGCCCGGCAACCGAACACTTTCAGGTAATTATAAGAAACATCTTTCCGACTCCAAACTCTTTGCGGAACATCCCCCTTAAGAGGAACTGATGGAGAAAGATTTATCAAGTCCACTGCTGTTCTCATCGCTTCACCCCAAAATGACTTGGGCAACTTCGCATGAGAGAGCATACACCAAATCCGATCATTAATTGTCTGGTTCATTCTCTCCACCACTCCATTTTGTTGTGGTGTTTTTGGAACAATCTTCTCAAGCTTGATACCATAATCCCTGCAATAACGTTCAAACGGGCCTCTATATTCACCACCATTGTCAGCTCGAACACATTTCAACTTCTTCTCGGTTTCTCTTTCCACAATGACATGAAATTGTTTGAAAGCCACAAGCACCTGATCTTTAGATTTCAAAGCAATAGCTCACACTTTTCTAGAGTAATCATCAATAAATGTCACAAAGTACAATGCACCACCAAGTGTTCTAGCATCCATGCAACAAACATCAGTGTGAACTAAATCAAGTACATTTGATTTCGTATGTGGAGAGGAACTATGAAATGAGAACCTATGTTGTTTACTTGAAAGCCAATGAGTACATTCCTTCGGATTTCTCTCCTTTAATGGTAGGAGATTCTTTCTCACAAGAGTTTCAAGCCCCTTCTCGCTGAGATGACCAAGTCTCATATGCCATAGGTCAACTGAGGAGTCATCCACTATATTCACATCTTCCTTAACCAACTTTGCTTGCATGGTGTAGAGAGTGCATGTCTTCTTATCCTTAGCCACTATCATGGAACTCTTGGTCAATTTCCATTTGCCGTCACTGAAGGTATTGCAATAACCATCATCATCTAAGGCACCTGTGAAGATCAAGTGAAGTCGAATATCCGGAACATGTCACACATTTTTCAAAAGCAAACTACATCCAACGTCGGTCTCCAAATGAACGTCTCACATGCCGATAACCTTGGAAACACTGCTGTTTCACATCCTAACACAACTAAAATCACCGCTACGATAGGAAGTAAAATAGTCACGTCGTGAGGTGACATGAAATGAAGCTCCAAAATCAACAACCCAACTAGAGTCTTTGCATGTAAGGTTCACACAAGTATCATCACAAATGAACACAATATCGCCATCGGATGCAACTACCATTGTAACTTGCTTTTCTTCTTTCTTTCGATCTCCATTTCTATCATGGGATTTTTCTCTTTTTGGCAACCTACATTCCGTAGCATAATGTCCCATCTTACCACAATTGTAGCACTTCACACTCCTCCTCGGCCTTGACTTCGATATTCCTCTTGACTTGCCCCTATCATCATTACTCTGAAGCTTTCTTGATTGAGTTCTCACCCTGTTTTCTATGACAAGAGCCTCCGATTTAGAAGCATAATTCAAGCCTTTTCTCCTTGTTTCTTTATTGAATAGGCTTTCTTTGACCATGCTCATGGAAAGCACAATGGAAGGAGCCGAATTGTTTAGTGCCACAACTAAAGTGTCCCAACTATCGGGAAGAGTACCAAGCAATAGACATGCTTGCAATTCATCACCTAAGTCAATCTCAAGATTTGTCAATTGATTTACAACATTTTGAAATTCACTCAAGTGTTCCAACATGCTACTTCCCTCCTTATATCTCAAATTCACAAGTCTTTTAACTAGAAAAGCTTTATTTTGTGGGGTTCTCCTCTCATAGAGATCTTGCAATTTCTTCCACAAAATGTCTGCTTTCATATCTTGAGCTACATGATGAAACATACTATCATCAATCCATTGTCGAATAAACCTAACCGTTTTCCGATTCATTCGCTCCCATTCTTTGTCTTTCTTATCTCCTTTAGCCTCATCACTCTCAACGGGATCAAATAAATCTTTGCAATATAACAAGGTTTCCATCCGAGGCTTCCAAATGTTGTAATTCGAGGCATTTAACTTAAACATGGTGTCACTAGTTTCCTCCATCCAATACTAGAATATCAACGCTAGCTTTGATACCATTTTGTTGGGGACAACCGAGCAACAATTCACCAAGAGCAAAACCCAATCCAGGATCAATATCTCCCCCACAATTGAACCGACCGAAATCGACTTAATCCTAGCAACAACCAACAATATTCCAGCAATTCAACCTTGAAATAATAAGGAGACAAATGCAACAATGACACCAAGATTTAATATGGAAACCCAATGCGGGAAAAATCACGGACCGCCCCAAAAACTTCCACTAATCACCAAGAATAATAGGATACATCAAGTTCTTCTATAGTCACACACTAGAAGTATAACATCAACATTACAACATCATTTTCATCACCACGAAGATGGATTTACATAAAACAAAGGAGACAACCCTAACCGTAAATGGAGAGTTCGGAAGAGATTCTCAATGAACGAAACCAATCAACTCGTAGCCTTCGATCTCACGAACAACATACTAAAATTTGAGCCAATTTCGATAACATTTGGCCCTCCAATCGGGACCACAAGCCTCAGCCCCTTTTCTTCTCCCCTGTTCTCTCGTGCTCTCGGTGAGGACCCTCTGTTTTTCTCTCTCTTCTGTGGGCGCACACTCCACGCACAAAGCACTTCTTTTTGTTCTTTTCTTTTTTTGACTTTTGTTTCTTTTCTCTTTTATTTTGTTTTATGCTGGTTGGGGCCCACATAAGGTGGACCCAGTCAACATGATGGACGCCACGCAGCAGCCATCCCGATTTGATGCTTGCAAGGTGACAATGGACACCATGCTATGGCCACCGTGGCCCCAGGCTCGGAAAATAAAAGCAAGACCACCTTGCGACGGTGGCCATTTCTTCAGAATTGAGATTAGTGGTCCTTTTCTCTCACAGAGGACGGTGACCATGCCACGGTAGCTATCGCCTGTGGCCGACGTGGCATGAGACTCAAAGGAGAGGTTCTTGTCTGAACCCATGTTTATGAATCCAATGCAATCACAAAAACTGATCATGTGGAAGTCAATGTGATATGAGACTCAAAGAAGAAATTCTTGTCTAGACTCGGATTCATGAATCCAACGAGATCACAAATGATGATAATATGGACTCTATATGATCAAAAGTTGTGATGGACCCGATTTATGTGAACGTTAGAGGCAAGAATTCACTGGCTCAAGTAGTTACCGGAACTCTCATTGTGTGTGCATGTGTGCGCGTGCGTGTGTGCGCGCGCGCGTGTGTGGGCGCGCGTGTGGGAGAGTGTGCGCCTGTGCGTGCGCGCATGTGCGTGTGCGCGTGTGCATGGGATCATATGTGGATTTTGTGTATCCAAATTCCCAAGCAATGACCTAGAAGACTCTGAAATTTATGAAATAAATCATAAGAGGAGGGAACGCCTCTTCAACGGGCAATGGTTTGTATTTTCTCAAAAACATCTTGTAACCAGGTTGGGCTGCAGTATGTAAGATTCCTGGAAGGGGGCCAAAACCTTACCACCATCTATTGAACCAGTATGAAATTTGGTGAATGTCAAAGTTTTCTTCAAAATAAAAAAGCTAGGTATGCCTGAAATTTATATTTTGTTTGAAAAAGACATTCTACCAAGTTTGTTGGTAGTCAAAATAGGTGTAGCTGGATCTGTATGGAATGGGTTGGGTAATTCTAATATTGAATTTGACTGGAGTCATGGGGTTGGGATTCCACTCAGAAGGATGGATGATCCTCACTATTTTTGCAGTGGAATAAGTGACGATATTAGTATTTTTGCAGTGGAATAATTTTGATATCAGTATATATATATACCATAAGGACACAAGATCTAAGGGTACTATTTAAAGAGAAGATAAACATAAGATTTAACCGAAACATCTTCTTTTAAGATTAAACATAGCATTATGAAATAACTCTAAACAATGTATTATGTTGTCAATTAAATCTATAAATTCAATGTAATGGTCTAAAATGAAAGTAAAGTATTCCACAATCAGAAATAATATAAAACTAAATAAAATAACGAGCATTAAAACAAAAAGGGTAAAACGGTAAGAAGAAGTAATTATATATAATAAAGGTAGAAAATTACATCAAAATTAAATAAGGAGCAGACCAACCACAGGTAGAACAACTTGCCGATTGTGGGGTATGTAAATTAAATTACTATAATATAAATTACAGATAAGAAAAGATCAAACAAAGATTATGATAATTACTGACGTTTAAATAATATCGAAAGATTACAAGTGGATATATTAAAAGTACAGGTGCAAATTATAGAAAATAAAAGCCTTTGTATCCTCAAATTATGAATAAGATCAGGAACATAAAGGTGTTTCACGGATAATATGGATATGTGGATATAAAACTTACTGGATTTTGGATTCCAGGAAGAGGAGTGAAAATATTCAAGAGGTAGGATCAGGGTATGAGATGTGGAAAGTTTGAGAGGATTCTTTAGTTTCAGAAGAGATGAGAGAGATTGAGAGGTTTCTCTAGTTTCCTATGATTTCTGAAAGAAGAGGATTTTGTTTCGGAAAAACCTGCTTGTTTGGTTAGAAAATGATTGCTTTTATAGGCAGAAGGAACCTTCAAAAGGTATTGAATTGTTTTAGATTCACGTGATATTACTGTATCTTTCAGTTAGTGTGAGCACGAAAAGGTGCACAGTGTTACAGTGAAAAGATATTGTGCAGCAAAAAGAAAAAGACAATTGTCGTTAGTCTTTTCTCTCATTATGGAATTGTTGAAAACTTTGACAATAGTCGTCTCATCTTTGTCTTTTAGTTTTCATCATCATCATCATCACCAAGGCGTATGCCATAGCAGTCATCCTAATTTGTGTTCCCACTATAATGTGAATGGAAGGAGCTTGATTCTTCCAATTCAACAAGAGCTTGTTTTAAAAATTTCATTAGTTGTTGCTGGTATTGTGCTGATGCCAGCCTCGATAAAACAACTCCTTTGTCATGGAGAAAAGGAGTGACATTATTTGGACTGATATTGTTAGGGTTTCTCTTGCTCAATCATTCTGTTACTGATTGCTCATCAACCTTATCGAAAATTTAAAACTCTTCTTATAAAGGTAAAGGTATCTGAGTCTATGGTTTTTCGGTAATCAAAACTCTAAGTCGTTACCCATGATACTCCAAAGTATATGAAAAAGAGCATTAGGTTTGGGATTTCAGCTTCATATGAAAGAGATGTAAATTGGCTAGAAAATTTTTTGTAGCTGGGTTGCACTAATGGGTGTAGTATTTCATTGGTAGATCCAAAATATTCCCACCATCTGATGAACCAGAATGGCATCAGGCGAGTATCAAATTCTTCAAAGAAGAACAGCCATGTATGGGTATTATTGGCATTTTTCCTTAGAAAGGCATTTCACCAGGCTTGTTAATAAGCAAAATATGAATAGAAGGGCCTATATGGTGTGGGTTCAACAACCTTGATATCAAATTTGATCAGAGTTATGGGGATTGGTTTCCACTGGGAATGATGGATTATTTTATGGATCTTTGCTGTTGAATAATTTATATGGGTTTTATCAGAAAAATGCTTAAAAACGACATATTTGGTTTCTGTCAATATTTTTTCATAAAATTTCACTGTCTTGTATGGATCTGCGGAGTTTAGTTAAATTTATCAGAAAACATATTTTTTGCAAATATTTTGGGATCTTCATGATAGAACCCATTTTCAATAGTACATATGTTTTGAAATATTGTTTTAGAAAAGAATTTTGATCTTGGAGGGGTTGCCTTTGTAGGTTGAATGACCACCTCACTCGAAATTCTTTTTCCCATTGACTTTATGGGTGAATGATTCAAACTTACCTTAATCTGATTGGGGTGTTGGTTATTGAAGGCTTCCTTAAGAAGTTTTATTGCTTCTTTATGCGATATTTTGGATATGTCAAAAGGAGAACTTGAATATGGTGATTCAGGTTCCTTTTTTCAAAGGCATATTGGCTTGATGTGATATAGTAGTATTGAAGGTTTGCTCTGGTTGTTGATGTAACGTCCTGAATTCGGCCCATTTTCGTGATCAATAAAATGAATATGTATTTCTCATAGCGTTTTAGTGAGTCTCGCCCGGAACTGATTATTCTCGGGGTACTGAACAGTAGGGAATGGCTAACTAGGAAAAATGGTACATGGACCCAAGAACTTGACCGTGAATTGAGTCCGATTCCGAGAAACAACGAGGGAATATTTTGTGCCAACGTGGGCCAATCCAAGGAGAGTGACGGATTTGGTTTGGCCATCGACGTACGATCGGATAGCGGGTGATTCCGCACGACCGAGAGTACGCGCGGTGAACGATCCCGAACTTAATCCGAACAATCGCGACCCCTGGAACTAGTGATAAATTCTCGTGTTCTCTAGGAAATCGAGACCGTCATGACTCGAGTAACCCTAGGTCGATACGCGTAACCCCTAAACAGCCGCCCGTTAGTGAGAGACGCTAAAATCGCAAATTGAGCGAAATCGATCATGGAATTGAGTCTGGTCTTCGGTGTCGAATTTCGTGGGCGTACGCGACTATTTTGCAAGGACAACGTCGTATAAGTGTGGCCACTCATATTTGGGATCAATAGAGCCGAAAATTAGAAATTTGACCTGGGACCGGAAAATTACCAAATTGCCCCTGGACCCTTAAGCTTAAATTCCGAATTTTAGAGAATTATTAGTGGATAATATGGTCTTGCTTATTATTATTATTGTTGTTAGAATCCTTGGACATTAGTGCCCTTAGATATTTTGTCTAGAATCAATCCAAGCCCTTAGATGAAGGGCATGTTGATCATTATAGGGTGTTTGGTCAACCACCCCACTTAGCCCAAACCATATACACTCTAGTCTCTCTCTCTCTCCCTCATTCTCACCCTCACTCACCGGCCATCCCCTCCTCTCTCCCTCTCCTGTGAGCTCTCCTTCTCCCTCTCGCCGTTCTCCTCTCTCGGCCGTGTGGGCCGCCAAGCTCGCCGGACCACCGCCGCACGCCAGAGCTGAGACCGCCGTCCGCCCACCTCGCCTCATCACCACCTCTCACCCGACCAGCTCTCTCTTTCTCCCTCTCCTCTTCCCATCCACCACCGATCAGCCCCCGCCTAGGACCGCTTGCCGTTGCCACCGCCAAGCGCCGCCGAGGGAGCCGCCGCTCGCCGCCACTGGTCCGGCGCGGAACCGCCACTGCTCAGCCGCCCTTGCCACTTGTCCAGCCTTCATTAGGAGCTTAGGAACCTTGGTGAGTACAACCCTAAACCCTAGTTAGGCTAATGTGCATTTCTAGATGAATTTTAGGGGTTAATTAGGGTAATTTAGGGGTTAGCTTGTGGAGGATGTTAGGGGCTGACCTTGCGGCTAATTTGGTGGCTTAGTGTGATAATTTAATTGAGGTTTAGTGGCTTATAGTGTGCTGTATGGTGGCTGAGCATAGGTGCCTTGATTGGGGCAAAAATGTGAATTTGGTGGGTGTAATTTGTGGGCCGAGTGGTGGCTGCTTTCATGGTGATTCTTGTGGCCTAATGTGATGTTTTGGAAGTGATTTAGTGGCCCAAGGTGGACTGTTCTTGGCTGATTTGGTGTTGGGTCGATTCGGACCATAATTGGTTAATTGAAGTTTTAGTGTGAATCGTTAAGGGAATGGTGATCGGCCTATGAGGAGACTAAATTAAACATGGCTTGTTCGTGATTGTGTAATGCCCTATGATGTGCTCGGCGTGGCCAATTCATGAATTGCTTGGTAGACTATCGGCATGTGTAGTTTGGGTGTTTTAATTGCGTGAATTTGGGTGCCAAATTGTATGTAGTGATTGATTGGGACTAATTGGTCTATTGGGCATATTGAAATGTGAATCGAGCATGTGGTGGCATTATTTGAATAAATAGACAAATCATTTGAGTGCCTAGTGTGAAATTCACGAATGCCGAGTGTGGATATTGTGGCCATGAGCGTGCATACTGAGTATGGGCATAACATGTACATTATGCGTGTGTGCACGAACGGCATGAGCTTGTGATCACTTAAATCGCCCTGATGCGTTTTACGCGGGGTTAAGATAATAATTGGTGATTGTGTACGTGTGATCACATAAAGCCCTGATGCGTTTTACGCGGGGTACTGAACCCGTCCTGATGCGTTTTACGCAGGACAATGCCCGGACTACCGGAAGATGACAAACCTGATGCGTTTTACACGAGTTGTGTCATGAGCCTGATGCGTTTTACGCGGGCCGGAGATCGATCTCAAAGTGTTAGACCTGATGCGTTTTACGCAGGTCGGTGAATTTGGTAAATTGCAAGTGTGCAAGAGTACAAGTGTGCGAAAGTGCATTGATGAGACATGAGCACGAGTATGAGCACGAGCATATGCATGACATGCGTTGTAACCAAGTGAGGTGTACATGTGCCACGATTGGGTTCTGTGTTATTATTGTGATTTATAAGTGCCTAACCTGCAGGGCCAAGTAAGTATTGGATTTGAGCTTGAGGGCCTAAGTCTTTTATATTCTAGATTGAGTGTTGTTTGGTGTTTGTCAGGAGATGCATGTTAGCCTAGTTTAGGTTTAGGGGGCCCACTCGCTGAGATTTATTCTCACTGTTGTATAAATCCAACTTTTCAGACCCCCGGCCTTGAGATGTCCGCAGTACCTATTCGTTTTGGGATCCCTTACCGGATAGACCGGGAGGAGACGGAGTACCCCGTAGGGAACAGGGATACATATGTTAGATATCTGACTACAGTTTGGGTTGATGCGGGCGAGCAGCTAGACCAAACCCACATGTACATAGGGTGGTGTATCAGGGATCTTACAGGGACTTACGGACCCCTTCGATCTTTTGAGGTCCCGTTTACCGAGTCAGGGAATGTTGACCCTCAGTGTCCCGATGGGGACTTGGCGAGCCCTGACCGTGCGTCCGAGGATAGCTCTAGTGCTGACTTAGGGCACGGGCCGTATGTTTGGGAGATGGACGAACCAGAGCAGATGGAGGAGCCGAAGGATGGGGACTCAGACCCGAAGCCGATGGATTCGGAGGATGAGCCAGAGCCGATGGAACAGGATCTCGAGCTGGAGGCAGCACCAGAGGAGGACGGTTCAGACGAAGAGTCATCCGGGATCGATACCGAGTTGGAGTCCATGGAGTCCGAGTCGGAGTTGTCCGAGAGTTCTTCTGACTAGTCGAGTTCTGACCCAGGCTGGGAGCCCTAGAGTAGACCTTAGACCCTAGTTAGGTCGGGCTAGTACCTTTTTGACCGAAGCCCCACCTAGTTCTAGTACCCCTGACCGCCCGGGCCACTTACCCCTTTTTGTTAGTAGTGGCCATTGACCCGCTTTTGATTTTTGGGCTCATGCTGTATATGGATAGTGTATATGTTCTCCCTATTAATGCAAGTGTATAATTGTTCATGTTGGTTGTGGTGTGGCTATCCCTGGTTATGAGATTTTTAAATTGTTCGGGTATCATATTGCTTCCTCGTATGCTTTAATCTCTGTGTTGGGCGTTGGGTCGGCGACGCGTCCTGGGACGTCGCACTTGAATCGACCGCGGCAGGGATGTGGCGCGCCGTAGGGTGCGGGGCGTGACAGTTGAGCTGCTTGTAGCCAACTCTTGATATTGGTCAAGCCTTTGGGCTTTACTTCTGGAGACTTGGCAATTTTTTTTCTTTTGTCTCTTCTAGTGGGGTTTTTGGGAGGCATTTTCCCTGTAAGAATTCTCATGTGAGAAAATCTGGTAAGAAATTGGAGGTACCATTTAAAAATTCAATATCAAAATAAAAAACAGATAATATGGTTTTTGAAAATCTGTTTTGAAGCAATATTTTGAACATCCTTTTGTAAAACGTCTTTTGCTGATTTACAATCAATTCGCAATAAAAATTTTTGGTTCAAAAGATCTCCTTGAAACTTGGATATAGATAATAACACAATGGCAAGAATTTCCTTTTTTTACAGTGGAGTAATTCTTTTGGTAGTCATTCAAGTATTTGGAGACAAATTGAACAATTTGTTCTTTGTTGTCTTTTGACTGTTTTAGAATTCCTTCGTATCCTATGTTTGAAGCATCTGTTTCAACAATTTTAAAAGCAAATGGGTCAGTGAGATGTAAACAAGAAATCTCTTTAATGCTATGTTTGATTTGCTTCACAATATTAGTATGAATCGAGGTCCAAGGTGGGGGTTCCTTTTTAAGTCTCTGGTGGAGGGGTTTGCAAATTATATTGATATTTGGGAAAAAATTTATAACAAGACTCCCAAGAAATCTTTGTAATTGATTTTTATCTCTGAATTCATGAGGAAATTTTTCAGTAAAAAGTATTGATCTCTCAATGAGTATAATGGTTCCTAAATGAATATGATGTCTTAGAAATCTGATTTTGGTTTGAAAAAGGGATATTTTGATTAGCGAAACTACCAAACCATTTTTCTTAACAATGTTAATAAAATGATTAATATGTTTAAAATGTTGGTCAATGTTGGAGAAGAAGATGAGAACATCATCTATGTATACAATGATATAATCAAAATGTGGGTTAAAAATGTCATTCATGATTCTCTGGAATTCAAATGGGGTATTTTTTAATCCAAAGGCCATGACATTCCATTCATACTGTCCAAAGGGAATAGTGAAGACAGTCTTATATCTATCCTTTTCATTGATTTGTATTTGCCAAAATCCTGATTTCATATCAAATTTAGAAAATACTTTTGAATTGTGTAGTCTATTTAATAAGTTTTTTTATTAGGAATTGGATATTTTATCCATTTCAGAGCTGTATTTAAAGGTTTATAGTTGATTACCAATCTTGGAACTCCCCTTTCTAACTGAGCATTTTTGTTGACATAAAAAGCAGAGCAACTCCAAGGTGATTGGCTCTTCCTAATGATATTTTTATCAAGAAGTTCCTGGATTTCATTCTGACAAAAGTTCATGACTTCATGATTCATTTGGGAAGGTCCTGCCTTGGTCCGGACTTCTTTTTCAGAAAATCCTGATTCATAAGGTAGGTCAACTCTATTACATTTTCTAGACCAAAAAGCATTAGGAAGTGTCGAACATATGGAACTTTTTATGAAAGTTTCAAGATTAGCAATTCTTTTCTTAATAGTAGGATCAGAAAGATTTTGCTTGATCTTTTTATGTTCAAGGTTTTCTTTTATATTATTTTGGATAATGCAATTTATTTCAGAAATGGATTGTTCCTGAAGTGTATTTAAGTTCTTGGTTTGAGGTTTACTGATAAAATTAAAAATTATTTTTCTTTTTAAAAACTTGGTATCAATACCATTATTAGTAACTTTAAAAGGTTGTATAAGTCCTATAAAAGGAGTCCCTAAGATGACAATCTATTTAATGTTTTTAACAAGAAGGAACGAAGTTTTATAAGAAGTATTACCTTTTACTATTTTAGCTTCTGGAATCTTATAATTAATATGTAATTTATTTCCTGATACTGATTTGAGTGATTGGGTTGTTTTCTCAAAATATTTGATTGGTATAAGACCTTTTCTAATATAGTTGAGATCTGTTCCTATATCAAAGAGTGCTGTTGTATTTAAAATGAACTCATTATTGATTTTTATAGTGATATTTATAAACCATTTTCTGGTGGTTATTTCTGAAAGCATGAGCAAGAAGTTTTGATCGGAGGGGTTAGGGCTAGAATTGAATTAAGATTCTAAAGATTCTTAAATTTTTTCTTTTCCTTTCATAAAATTGGATTTTATCTCTAGAATTTCTTTTTGCATCTCAATTTGGGTAAGCTTAAAATTTTGAATTTCTTGTTTCTGGTGGTTGATCTCTTGATTAAGATCATTTATGGAAATAGGTCGAGAAACAATGTTCTTCCCTCTATTGAGAATGGTAGAAAGATTATAAGGGGCATCAGAGTGCTGTTCGGATGTTATAGAAGATTGAAGATACTAAGATATTTAATTCTATCATTAGGGTCAGCGATTTGATCAACTGTTTGTAAAAGAATTTCTTCTTCTTTGTTGGGACATTTATTTCAAAAAGATCTTGAGATTCTTCTGATTTTGAAGAGGAAGTGGTTTCAATATCATTAACCTGAAGTCCATTTTCTTCATATTCATCAGAGGAATTGCTATTAGTCTCAGCCATGATTTGACTAAGATGATTAAGAGTTTCCTCATCTAGATTTAATTCGTTAAGTTTTTTACTTATTTTGCAAAGTATGTCCTTTCTTCTCACAATTGTAGCATTCAATAGTTTTGAAGGGTTTTTTAAAGGATTTATTTTTGTCATAACCTTTTCTAATGTTCTGTGTATCTTTCTTTTTATTAAATTTTCTCCTAGTCCTTTTAACTTCATGTTCTGGAGGACATTTGCCTGAACATTTAGATTTTGAAGATTTGGAAATTTTAAAGGAAGGGTCATATTCGGCACAAAAATCTCCTAATCCTTTGTTAGAGTTCTTTTGTTCCTTTTTGACTCGTTTTTGTAAACGTATATTAGTACACAATTGTGTTCCTATTTTATAAACATAAGAGGTTAATTTTCCATAAGAAATGAGGTTATATGGGATTTGGTCCCCATATTCTTCTCTTATCTTATTACGAACTTGTTCTCCTATAAATTTTGGTAGACCAGCAAGAAACTTTTCTTTCCAAAAAGGTTGATTATAATATGGTCTAAGGAAAACTCTTTGTAAGAAGATTTCTTTATATTCTCTAAATTCTTCTAGAGTCTTGCATTTCATATTAGATAAGAGGTCTAAATTCTTATCATGAATATAAGATGAGTCTCCTAGGAAATGCTGGGATATGGAATATATCAAGGTATTAATAGTATCTTGGATGGGTTGATCTTCCTCATCAATAATCCTTTGACCATGATCATCTAACTTATAAGCATTAAGAATCTATATTCTTTACTCGTCAGTAAGATAATTATCCCACCATCCTTTTAACTTGCCAATAAATCCTACTATTATAAGATAAAGCAACAGAATGATCTGTGGTGTCAGGGATCGTTTTATAGGTATTGGCAAGTATGACCATTTGGCTAAGTATGTTCAAAAGATTATGTTCAAAGATCCCATCTATGTTCCATTCATAAATCAATCCTGATGAATATTTATTTTGGATTTTAGAAGATGATTCTTCTAAAGCTACATCAGGCGGTGTGGCTCTGGAGAAATATAATTTTTATGAGTCTTTCCACGTAATTTTATTAATTTCAGTGATGGATTCATTTTCAAATTCATTAAGAACATTGAGTTGGTCTGGAGTATCTTTTACTATACGATTGGTACTTCCTATTTTGGGGATATCTAATATTATGGAAGATTTAGATTCTTCTTTAGAAATTGATTTTCCCTTAATTATTCTTTTCCTTTCTTCTAAGGCTCCAGTAAAATCTATGCTAGAATTTTTAGGGAGTTGAAAAATTCTAAAAAGGTGTCTTTAAAATATTGAGTTTAGTAGTGATTTGGGTCAAATTGGATTGGACATAAGATTCTGTCCTATCTAATTGTTTTCCTATAGTGTGAAGATGTTGATTAGAATAATTATTTTGTTCAACTATCTTTTTTATACCTATGCCCTCCATTTCTGAAGATGTTTTAAAAGGGGAAGCTATTATTTCAGCTTCTCGGTGTTGTAGTTTTATTTTTATAAGTGGAGGATGATTAGATTCTATGGTTTGCCATTGTCTAATTTCCACTCGTAGAATTGATCTAAAACACTTATTTCTTTGTTTAGTAAAAAACATTCTTCAAACCAGTGAAAAAAGGACATTTGAATTTCATGATCTTGCATGTATCTATAGTATTCTTCCTGGATCTGTTTTGTTTGATCTTGGAAGTTTGCAAAGAACTAACTTTTGATTTGAGTATTTTTAAAAGAATTAAATTCTTGATTCAGAAAGATCCTATTTGGCACAAATTCTTTCTCTAAGACATTGATCTCAGGATCTGCCATTTCGGAAGATGTGGGTTCAGGATATTCTAGGTTCTGTTCTTGCTGATAAACAGGCCTAGATATACCTGATCTGTTGTCTATACCACTAATATTGGTAAGAGGAGGAGCACTTGATTGTCCTGTATCTGGAACGATTATAGGAGGTAGATTTGGACTTAGATCTACTGATCTTCTGGAAGAAGTAGAATGCCATGAAGGAATTGACCTAATATCACAAGATCTTCTGGGAATATCGCAAGATCTTATGGAGAACTGTATCATCACTCTTCCTTCTGGATGTTCGATGATATTTGTGAGATCAAAATTATGAACAACTTGTTAAGGAATTTGGTTCTCTAATTCCCATTGTTTAGGGAGGGTTATCTGATTCCATGGAATTGTTTTTGGGATAGTAATATTGGCTCTTGAAATGTCAGTTTGTAAGAGAAGTGTTTCTCTTTTAGAACTAAGTTTAAAAGCTTTACTACCAAAGGCAAAGTTCATAACTTTGTAATAAACTCTATAAACAAGTGCAAGGGGAATTGACCCTTCGGTTATTGAGTAATTATGGGTTTTTATTTGAAGAGTAAGAGATTTTAAAATATTTTTGTCTTTAAGAGAGATCGTAAATCCTGAATGACTATTAGAATGTATTGGACCACTGTAAAGACTGGTTTCTACAGCCCTAAGTATAGATTCATCATATTTCAAAAGTCTTGCATCTCTTAATACAAGGAGTAAGGAAGTGTCTAGCCCTTCTTTAGTAAGAGGTTTGGCTCCTACTTGGACTAAGCCTTTATGAATATAATGCCATTTCTGAGCATGTTTCTTTATAGAATCTTTATTTAATAGTTGTATTGAAGCAAAAGAGTTAGAAAGAGCAACATCTCTTTCTTCGGTAACTATTATGTAATCATTTTTTTCAAAAATTTTAAAATTTGAGTGTTCATAAATTTGGTTGAATTTAACCTTTGGAATAATCCAATTTTCTATGAATTTATTAAAATCTTCTACACTGATTTCTTCTCTATTTATGGGTCATTGATCTGAGGACGCTTGTGATATATAACTTGAAGAAGACATGGATCTTTTTAATAAGTTTATTGCATGAGACTACTTTCTTTTTTCTATAGTTCTTCAACTAATACTGACCAACGGTCTCATTACCTTTCTAGGATTTACTGCTAGGACCACAATAGACACACTAAGAACAATAGAAAGATCTCCACGAAGGAAATCATCTCAAGTGACAAATGACCTTAAAAAGAGTTACTATATCTCCCCCTTGGCTCTGATACCACAAGAACACATTATATATATATATATATATATATATATATATATATATATATATATATATATGTGGGCTAGTACTCATAAAATTGACCGAAAGATGGGCTTCCACTGGCACTGAGCCCTACGGCTCAACCAAACGAGTGATCTTCCTTGGCCCATCAAGCCCAAAGTCATCATCAACCCGTTTCTCGCATTGCTCTTGCTGTTGCTGCTCCTCCCTCTTCGCTGTCTTCGCTGCTTGCAATCAGCTAAGGATAGAGTCACTCACCAATCACCATAAAAAGGTAAAATCACTGCCTACTCCCGATCACTTTGGGTTGATCATATCAATGCTTTGCACAGAGTGCAAAGATTTGTAGGACGATACATATCCGAGCTGTGTGTAGAAGTTTGGTTATCATCAGTTCCATCCTGACTAGAGTCGATTTCCATCCACTGCACTTATCCTCCATCCCTGATGCCGGAATAGTTCTTGAAAACATCAGTTGCTCTTGCCATGATGTCCGTGTTACTGGAATAATTAGAGCTACGCGTGGTGACGGGAAAGAAGCTATTGTCTCGGTGACAACTTATGACTATAACAAAGTTGGTTTGGCTATAATCATTTATCTCGGGGCATTGCATTGCATTGCATCTTATGAAGATAGTTGTTTTCGTTGCAACATCTCATTCTCTCTTTTTCTCGCTGCCCAAGTTCGACAGGCGAGGATTCGTACTAGGAAACTTTGTAAAGTATTGGAGGAAAGATTCATTTAGGCCAGTCTTGCATCGCTATGACGGTCCCAGGTTTTGTCTCGAGATCTCACTTCCCTAGGTATGCGTTGGTTCTGTGATCTCGAATGCTCTTGCATATACTAATAGATTCATTAGTTGGCTAGTTCTTGGCTACAGTTGCGCATGCAAGCAAACTGACGTTAATCACCATTGGATGGTTTTTCTCTGCAGACCCTCAACTTACTAGACCTACGGAACAAGCAGGATTTGCATCGTGAGCATCGTAAACAAAAATGAAAAAATATGGAAGTAAAGATGTTTCTATTGACTTCCTTACCAAAAAAAAAAAGATGTTTCTATTGACACCCATAATTAATTAGGTTGTCGACAGTAAGATAAAATCATATTAAGAAAAATATACAGGGGTCAAAGGAAAAAAATAAAGACTATTAAAAGATGAAGTGAGTCACAAAGATTTGATTACGACAGCAGACAGCTGACAACCAATAAAATGTCCT
Organism: Syzygium oleosum; assembly: GCF_021117445.2. Lineage (NCBI taxonomy): Eukaryota > Viridiplantae > Streptophyta > Magnoliopsida > Myrtales > Myrtaceae > Syzygium > Syzygium oleosum. Next base: position 1,114,519 of record NW_026607494.1, read on the forward strand.
GGCGGGAAATTCGGAAATTCGAAATTGAGAGGATTCAGGTCACTAAGGGGAAAAATACCGCCAGAAGTTTCATACTGTGGATTATCGACGGGAATCGTTTGTACTGTGGATTATCGATGGAAATTATTATGAGAAGGCCAAGCCATCAAAGTTATCGATAAGAAAGAGGCACGTGGCAGTGCGCGATAAATAGCTTAATACACGTAGGAGGACAAGTGTCAGAACAGGATAAGCATCGATGATGGTTATCTCACTAAAAGGACAGGTATCGGAACAGGATAAGCATCAATGACAGCACAAGTGTCAGAACAGGATAAGCATCGATGACGGTTATCTCACTAAAAGGATATATAGATGTCGGAACAGGATAAGCATTGATGACGGGACAGGTGTCAGAACAAGATAAGCATCGATGATGGTTATCTCACTAAAAGGACAGATGTCAAAACAGGATAAAGCATCGATGACGGTTATCTCACTAAAAAGGATAGATGTCAGAACGCATCGACGATGGTTATCCCATTAAGAAGAACAAGATAGAAATTAATGACAGTTATCTCATCAGTAAAAGACAAGTGGTAAGAAGGAATAGTACCAATGGCAGAACATGAGTCAAAATGAGATGAGATCGATAACAGTTATTTTTACGAATGGATAGATGTCAAAATAGAGTAATGTCGACAACAGTTACTTCATGAAGAGAGATGAGTGTCAAAGTCAGGACCAAGTCAAACAAACGGTTAAGAAGACAGGTGTCATGCGAGGTACGGTAAAGATGGGATCAATGGTGGAGATTGGCAAAACGGTTATCTCATTCCTAGTATAAATATTTCTTGATAGCCAAAAAAGGCCCCCCGCGCGAACACACAATCAAAATGCTATCTTTCAATTATCTTTACTTTCGAGCATTGTACTTTTAATTTCCTTAGCTATAAGTAGGCATGTCCCGAGCACAGTAGCTCTGTAATATAGTATCGATAAAGTTCGAATGACGCCAGCCGGTAGCTGGACGGATTTATATGAATAGTTTATAAAGTTTGAAGTTCTCATTAATCAAATCTTGTCACTATTTGAATTTGCATTATCGATCAGAACAAGTAAGTTCTTTGTTCACGCCTAGATATCTCCTGTCCAGAGTCGCCACAGAACCCGGTCTCCTCTCATTAAAAGCCAAAGAACCACTTTCGGTGAATTATATTCGTCGTGGGAGCAATTCCGGCGAAATAGTTTCTATGGTACATGAAAGGTTTAGGACTGAATTGACACAATTACAAAAGCTATGAGTGTGCGCAAGTGCACGCCAAAGAGCGCAAGCTTGGAAGGGCAAAGTCTATGGATCGAGTCAAGTACTAGGTACTGGTGTGTGCATCAGCCTAATAAGGAACCTCCGTCACTTGAAGATTGGGAGAAGAACAACAAAAGTGCCAAAACTTGTGTACGGTGCTCACTTTAGTGCCAAAAGTTTTTTTTGGATCACTTCAGTGCCAAATTTTTTGAAAAACGATCACTTAAGTGCCAACTTCGGTCAGTTTGGCCGGAAATCCGACGTAGCACTTTTTTATTAATTTATGAAGCTGATGTGGCTCGCTGGAGGTTTAGTCAGCATGTATAGTCAGCATGTACATATCAAAACGATGTAGTTTAGCATGTACACTTAGATTTTTTAAATATTTTTTTCTGATTTTTTTTCGTTCTTTTCTTTTTTTCTTCTCTTTCTTCTTCTTCTACCTCCGGTCACCGCCGGTGACCGGAGGTCGACCACCGGCCACGACCAACTACCTGGCCTCGCCTGGATGAGGCCACCGCCGCCCGCCACAAGCGAGGCCTGGCTGACCCTCGCTCGCCACAGGCAAGGCCCGGCTGACCCTCGCTCGCCACAGGCGAGACCCGGGCGACCCTTGCCTGGGCATGGCGGGCGAACCCCTGCGAAGGTTGGCCTCGCTTCGCCGGGGCGAAGGCGAGCCTCGGCGAGGGCTCCCCTCGCTAGATCGGGTGAGGCCGGCCGTCGCCTATATCACGACGGCCTCGCCGGGCGTCGCCTTCCCCCAGGCGACGCCTGGGGAAGACGTCATGGTATGGGCGACGGCCGGCCTCGCCGAATCTGGCAAGGTTCGCCCTCGCCCAGGCGAGGCGAGGCCGACCCTTGCCAGATCCGGCGAGGTCGGCCGACGCCGTGGCCACGGCGACGGCCAGCCTCGCCTCGCCGGGGCTCCCCCTCGCTTAGGCGAGGTGAGTTCGACCTTCGCCCAGGTGAGGTGAGTTCGACCCTCGCCGGGCCTCGCCCGCCCTCGCCCATCTGAGGGTCGGCCGGGCCTCGCCTGTGGAGGGCGATGGCGGCCTCGTCCGGGCGAGGCCAGGCGACTGGCCGTGGCCGGCCTCCGGTCACCGCCGGTGACCAGAGGAAGAAGAAGAAGAAAAAAAGAAAAGAAGGAAAAAAATTAGAAAAAATATTTTAAAAATCTAAATGTACACATGAAAATGCCACGTAGACTTATTTTTAAAAAAAAATCCAACTAAGATTAAAATTTTAATTATAAAAGCCACATATTAATTTGGCCGGAATTTCTCGCCGTTAACACTTAAGTGTCGTTTTTCCTTCTAATTTGGCACTTAAGTGAGCCGGCGAAAACTTTTGGCACTAAAGTGAGCGCCGTATACAAGTTTTGGCACTTCTAGTGTTCTTCTCCCCTTGAAGATTACTCCTTCAGAGTGTGTTGTTATGTTTATCTTTGTCCTTCGAAGCCTTACATCTATCTATATGTTGTCTGAATTTGTGGTTCTGAAACAAGTCATAACGTGGGCAAAGAGGTTACCTCATATCAGGAATGGACTCTAGCAACCATACTTTCTGTTAGGACAACACGAGCCCATATGATCCACAAGTCCGACTAAATTGCTGCGAACTAATTATGAGCTTGAGGTGTGAAATAGAATGACCGGTTGCAACACATATAAAGTTTAGGGAACTTTATGGTATGAATAGTTGATATGCCTATGTTTATTGCAAAGTATACAAATAGATAGATAAATAAGGGCAATATATTAGAATGGCACCGTCAATGATTTTCCAGCAAAACACATTTTGCTCAAATCCTTGTAGATTCTTGTAGTAACAAAAAATTACAAGACTCCTCGCTTGCCAATATGAACAATTCAATGAGGAAAGAAACAAAGTATTTCACCCCTAATAGTAACAACCATATTGCAGTAAAAATATTAATGTATCGCATATTGAAATGCAACCAACTAATGGAAGAGCTAAAATCACGCAATTATGCTTGAAGAAGCAACTCAGACCCTGTATTCTTCTTGCTCAAAAGCTCGGTTGATAATCAAGATGAAAAAGCCTGCATCCTTTGGGTTGGGAGCGGATCCCCTACATCACCGAGAGCGGCACGGGGGAGGGACTAGCTGGACCATCAGCGCTTTGTAGCACATCCCAAAGCTCGGAGTATCTTCCATTGACACGTTGCCCATGATGGGGCCATACGAGGACGTCTACGAAAGCATCATCCCCTCTGGGGTGGCGAAATGGAAGTTTTGCCTAGGTCGGGCGTCACCAAAAAGGCAGTGGTCCTGAAACAAGCCCCTCATGTGATGATGATCATAAATATGATCATTTGCATGTACGTGTTGATCATACATATGGCTCAATCTCCTCATTGCGTCCTCTTTCATCATGGCCAGCCTCGCCTTGGCCACCTCGAGCTTATGCCCCAGAGAGCTCAATAGCCTCTTCAAGTCCTCTTTGGAGAGGCAACCAATCAGCTCCTTCGAGATTGGGTGCTTGGCCTCCCAGTTTGCCAGTCGAGCCTTGGCGAGCTCGGCGTCTACCTTCCTCTTTCGATTCACGAAGAATTCGTGCAACCCGATCGTCCTCTTGGCACGACGGTCCGGCCCCTCGCTCATGGATCGCTCGATGATGCACTTGACCTTCTCAGGGCTCGCGGGTCAGACCTCGGGCTCGGTGGCAGCCAATCTTGTGGAGCCATAGATAATCATGCACATGTTGACGCCACATAGGGTGGTGAACTCTTGGGCCTTCTTCATCATGCTCCTCTTCCTCTTCTCAGTAGTGATCCTACGTGCTTTCTCATTGGGAATAAGTTCTAGAGGTAATTTGCGATGACACATGTCAGTATGGGTGATTGGTTTTAGGGTGGGTCTATTCCAGACCCAAAACCTGAAACCGATTATGTTATAACCGGTTCCTAATTTTTGGAACTTGGAACTTACTTTGTTTGCCTGGACCTGTTTTAGAACTTACCCTATTTTTTCGTTCCGATTCCAGGGTCTACTCGAGAACCTTTTTTTTTTTTTGGTTCCTTTTTCTAGATTCATTTTTTCCATGTAGCAAATAGGAAATTTATAACTCAAATCAAAGGTTATAAGTTTGATTGTGCAAACAATCTTAAGTATTCATACAAAAGTAGATTATCTTAGTCCCAATAATTTAATGGATATGATAAAATAGCATAAGCTTCAGTTGGATATGTAGTTTCTTTGTTACAGAACAAAAATTTTAAGAAAAAGGAATTTGCTCTCTATAATGCTTACAAGCCTTTAAGTTAGACTATCCGCAAATAATGATTGCCTCCCTCATTCTTCCTCATATTATGCTTTGAATTATGGCTCTATAATATTGCAAGTGGACCTCCATATAAAAGCAGTTCTAAAACTAGTCTGATTCCGGGGTGGGTTTTCACTTGGAACCACAAACTGGATTGGTTCTAATTAGTTCCCAAAAAATGGAATCGGTTCGGGAACAGGTTCAAACGGAAACCAATTCCCAGACCCGTTTTTCGGGTGGGCCGATATGGTTTCTGAGTAAACTCGGTCTGGTTGCACACCCCTACATGTCTCAAAGTTCTTTATTTTTTTGTGTATAAATCCTGCAACAAAGTAGAAATAGCAACTGATAGTTTTTATGTGGGCCGCCCATGTTGGGCTAACCCGGCCCATGATCCATCATGCCGGCCCATCTTCTTTCGAGCAGTGATTTGTGGATAGGGCAGTTGCAGATAAAATAATAACTGCCCTTGGCAGTTCAAAAGGAATGAGAGAATTTATCTTCAATAAAGTGTGTGATCTTTTGGAGGATACGACATTCTGTTCTCTACTTTGATATTACATTTCTCTGAAGAACGTCGTATACAACGTCTCTCGAGCCTACAAAAGGGTGCATTTAATCTGTAGAAATACAAGGTATGTTCGTTATGTGATATGCATGTACGATCGGTGATACAAGTTGATGATTATTGGACACGTTTTCTGTGTTATTCAAATATGTCGATTGGGGAATGAGTTTTTCCCAACAGCAAACTATGTTGCACCGACACGTTCCGGAGGCCACCATGTCCGTGTCCGACACACGGTGGACACGCTCGAACACGCGGTCAATGTGTGTCAGATCGGTCAACGCGTCGGACATGCCGGCGACACGCGAGTCCGAAGCAAAAGGGAGAAAGAAGAAAGAAAAACCCCCTCTCGTCAGATCTCTCGCTCGCCAGAGCAATGAACAAGGACACATACCGCATAATCCCAATCCCTGTCGACAGCGAGTACCCGTTGATCTGGAAGTGGGGAATGGGGAGGTGGGGGATCTGGGAATTTCGACAGCGAGTACCCGTTGTTTCAAATTTCCACAAATTGAGGCTCGGATGCTGCGAATCCCACGACGAATCCTCTCGGAGGAATGGGGAACGGGGAGGTGTGGGATCTGGGAATCGGTCGGGATCGGGGGAGAGAATTTGCCCCGGGGAGGGACGATCTGGAATTCTAGGTCGGGAAGGGTTTTGAGAACTCACCGACAACCCCCGATCCTCCCTAGCCGAGTGTCATGGATGAGCGAGCTGAGCAAATCGTAGTTTCCGCAGCGAGAGCTGTCGGAGATCTGATTGGAGGAGAGGAAGAGAGAGGGAGAGAGAGGGAGGGATTGTTGCAGTTGTAGAGACGAGAGAGAGAGAGCGAGAGAGAGTCAAGAGAGTACTTGATGGAGAAAGAGGAATAATAAAAGCTTTCTGCCTGTCCTTAATAAAAAGGACGAAGACGACTTATTAAAAGCTTCAAAAAATTGATGGAGAAAGAGGAATAATAAAAAGGACTGCCAGAAAATAAAAACGAATATGGGTACTCCAAGAGAAAAATATATATGGCCAAACAAAGGAATTTTTACTATATCACATGGCATAATAAAATATGTCATATATAATTTATCAAATTAATTTGATTTTTTTTATTTGTGAATTTGTATCAAATTAATTTGATTAAAATAATTAAAAAATTGATAATTTATCATGTATATATAAAAATATACATTTAATATATAATGTGTTCCAACGTGTCGGACTTCTCTACTTTTTGAAAAATGACGTCTCGGCGTGTCGTGTTGTCTCGCGTGTCGGTGTCAGTGTCGGTGCAACGTAGACAGCAACAATTAGAAAGGAAAAATTGACTTGTACATATTAGAGCAAGAGTTCTTGCTGACATAAAGACAAGAAATATTGAAAAAGATAGAGTGAGAAAAAACATTTTTCAACCAAATAAAAAGATTACTATGTAATTTTGCATGAAACATATTATAAAAGTCAATCTACACCATGTCTTAAAAGATATTATGATATTGATCACCAAGCAATCCTCGAGTGCTGACTCGTGATTATGTCTAATATCAAAAAATAGAATTCGAAAAGGATCTTGATTTTTTGGAAGAGCTCATGGAAAAACCAGATGAAGTCACCAACACAACACAGGAGAACTCCAAGATTCAAGCATATATTAAAGCAAAAAATAATAAAAGACAGTTAAAGTTAGTTCAATATCTTAAACTGATAGTATAGTGTTACTTTAAGCGACAACCTCAATGGAGGGTTTCCTCCGCACGATCAACGCCTAAAAGAATAATCTATGAGATCGTGTAGAACAAGAAGAAAAGGGAAAGAAGTTAATGGTTTGTATTCACGTCAAACGACATCATCGCTTCTTTCTTGGCCTGTTTCCTTTTTCCCTTCAATGTCTTGCCCTAATGGAACACCGTCAAAGGATGTAATCAAGAGTCACCTCGGACTGTCAGGATCCAGAAGAACTCCGAGAAATAAACACAATGGAAAGAAAAACATTCTCGAGAAGGGGTCGCATGAAAATTTCAGAGCAATTCCACGGAGAGAGAGGGAAAAAGGTTGGGAGCGATTCTTCATCAAAACTTTTCAAAAACAAGAAAAATGGTTAATACTACGAAAAACCCCAAACTGGTATACCTATGATAAATTCACCCCAAACTAATTTTTTAACCATTAAAGATTCAAACTGGTACATTTGTGACAAATTTACCCTCCGTTAATTTCCGTTAAATTGAATTAATACCATAAAAAATCACAAACTAGTAAACTTGTGATAAATGGAAGGTATAACATAAAATCGATACATCAGTTAACTGTCGCGTGTCATTTAACAAAGCAATTTGACAGCAAAATTTAACAGAAATAAACTGAGAGTAAATTTATCACAAGTATACCAGTTTGGAATTTTTTGTGATCAAAAAATTAATTTAGGATAAAATTATCATAGATATAATAGTTTAGAATTTTTCATAGTATTAACCCTAAGAAAAAAAAGGCCAAGATCTTAGTCCATCGAGCACCACAGAACTACGTAGATTGGAGAGAGAAAGCGCTCACCAAGATTTTGTCGCTCTGCAATTCGATAACAGAGAGAGACAGAGCACAGAGGCGAATGTCGGTGAGTCTGTTCTCTCCAGTGCAAAACAGAGAGACAGACAGAAGAGAGAGAAGTGACCGTTGTGTTTCTTCAGTCGTATAGCTGGTTTGCGTGTTGACTGTCAAGAAAGGAAAGAACGTTAATTTATAGATAAGGGATGAACAAAGAAATTATAATGTAGATTAATCCTATATTAACAAAAGAATGTTCTGCTATATCTTTTTATTTATTTTTGGTCGACCACTATATCCTCTTTTAGTAGCTTCGAATTACATAATTTAATTATTTCGGGACGAAATTAATTGGTATTTGCTTGTGTCTCGTAGAATCTCAAATGATTTGATATCTTGATCAGGCAATAACGGATCGCGACTTATTTATATACAATTAATATTCAATATAATTACTAAGTTTTTTCTCTAGTGCATTTGTTTTTTTTAATCAATTTGGAAATAATTATTAATTTTAATTGTCTAGGGCCTTTTTTTTTTACTTGATGACAGGGAGGTGATTGTAAGTTATAAGGGCAAAAGGAAAAGAAAAAAAACGAATTGGCATGTGATGATGCACGTAATTGTGACCTAATGAATTAATAAAATTTCCAAGAAAGTTGATAATTAGTCCACTACTTAGAATAAATATACCAAGAACACAACAAATCTTTATGAAATGAAAAATTTTACGAATAATCGTCAGTTTTAGATTTTGTATTAAAATATATACGTACACTGTCATGATGTGAAATGGATTCTATGCTATTTATTACATTATAGCTACACATGACCGGGCTTAGTCTAAAAGATTTGATTTATCCTCATGAGGAAGTGCCAAAAGATTCGACTCTTCATCCATTTCAATATACAGGATAAGTCAATCAAATAATCGACATAAATGAATCAGTTTGAAAATAAACGAATTGTTGGCGGATGAAATAGATGTAAGGACCTGGGGTCTACACTGTGTAATATTGTCCGCTTTGGGCCCACTAACCCTCACGGCTTTAAAACGCGTTACACGAGTAGAGAACTCAAGCCTTATAAACTAGCCGGGACTCCCCAAGCGATGTGGGATAAGAGACATGCCCCCCTTGCCATCCTAGAAACTGCTTAGAGCCGCTCCTTGTCCGGGCCCTCGGCCCCGGCGACCACTCCCGCCCTCGTCGGACCAGGGTCATTACATTCTCCCCTCCTTCGAGCACAGGCGTCCTCGGCCGTGGCCCCTGTGATCGGAAGTCGGCTACGATACCATTTGTAAGGACCCGGGTCTACACTTGTGTAATATTATCGCTTTGGGCCCACCGGACCCTCACGGCTTTAAAACGCGTTACGCAGTAGAGAACCCAAGCCTTATAAACTAGGCCGGGACTCCCCCAAGCGATGTGGGACAAGAGACATGCCCCCCTTGCCATCCTAGAAGCCTGCCAGGAGCCGCTCCTTGTCCAGGCCCTCTGGCCCCGGCAACCACTCCCCGCCCTCGTCGGACCGGGTCGTTACAATAGAAATAGTTAATCAAGAATAATTCTTTTATGGATCAGTCAAAATGGTATGATTATAGCTTTCCAAGAGTACTTGAATGTAAATGAACCGTCAACAAAAGATGTGCACACTCATGACAACCTAATCAAGACAATATATCTGTTAACCAAAAAAAAAGACAACACGGCAAATCAATCCGATAGAGGGAGATAGAGAGGTTGTGTTTGGTGGGCCGGATCAAATTCCGGATAATATCCTATTCGGTGTTTGGAGTGATGCGAAATTTGAATATAACCGGATATAGTCCGAATAAAAAAATCCCACATATCGGATATGTAAATATGGAAACTTTTTTTAAAAAAAAAAAGAAAACTAATTTTCATAATATATGCAAAATCTTCTGCAACTTTTGCCCTCTCTTCCCATCATCTCTCTCCCTCTTCTTCTTCCACTTGTTTACGCTCTGTGCACATTCACAACTTGCCCACCACCACATGAAGACAAGAAAGCTTTGAAAAATCCCCGAAATTCACTCTACTTCGCTCCGACTAGTGATTAAGCTTTTGATTTTGGTCTGGATTTTTCACGCCTACGAGTATAGGTCTCGATTGCATATATACGCAATCCTTGCGCTCTATTGTGTTGGCAACTATGGTTTGCGCCAAAACAGAGCATCACATGGTCAAGTTTGTTCAAGACTAACCTGACGATTCTTGTGACATCCCCAAATTTGGGACCAAGATAGCCAAAGATAAATGGTGAAAGAATGGGTGAGTAGGCAAGCCGAGGGTCGGTAATGGAATAGATAAAATGGTCGGAACGAGTATATTGAGGGTTGGTCATGGTTCGATCGACAGATTATTCATGAATTGGCCTAGGGATCGACAGTGGAATGACTCCTTGATCACGCAAGTCGATTAGAGTGTTACGACTGTGGATTGACCTTTTGACCATAAGGGCTGGTAGTGGGACTGTCCGGGATAGCTATGGATCAGTTCCGTGTCGGCATGTGTCGATCGTTAGTGATACCGTACGGCCATGCATCGGTCACGGATGACCATGAGTTGATTCCGAGATACTGGATTCCACGATGCTACATGACAACCGAGGGTCGACCATGGGTCATTGACACTCGAACGTGGATTGGTCGTGAATCGGCCACGGATCGTCGCGTTGAGTCGGGTAGGCCATGGACGAGTCACGTGCCAGGCCATGAGCCTAATGGCTTGGTTGTGGCTAGGCATTGTGCCAGCCGCGCCCGCCAGGCTTTGTGCCCGGACATGACTGGCCATTGTACTCGTCAGCTAGGCCACGGACCGACTACGTGCCCAGCTGTGTGCTAGTCATTGTGCCTGACCCTTGTGCCAAGCAATGTGCCCATCAGATCCGGCTCTGACCTAGTTCCATGCCCAATGAACTTGGCTATGAGCCATGTATTGTGCCCATTCATGAGCTAATGCATGTGTTCGGTTCATGAACCGGCCCTTTGCTCGTGTGGCTCGGCATTGTGCTCGGCGCACCGCTCGTGCAGCCCGGTACCACGCCCGTGCACTCGGCCATGTGCCCGTGTGGCCCTGCAGTGTGCCCGGCCCTGCGCTCGGTCAGGCCCGATTGTACAGGCCATGTGCTTGAGTAACCCAACCGGCCCAAGCTTACACCATTGAACTTGGGCTTTGGTTTGATTATGTTAGGTCATATTTGGAGGAATATTTACACCGAACCTCGACCCGGGCAGGATGATCGATCGTTTTAAACTCGGAATTTCCCCATTTACTTAGGCATTTTGCTAAGTATACTTATTGATTTTAGAGGATTATAAGCCGATTATCTTTAGCGATCAATTAGATGTTCTAGAAGGACAAGAACATGCATATTTCGAGCAAGAAGCGAAAGTTGACTAAGCCAAGGTTTGAATCAATAATTGGAGGGCCACCATTAGAAGAATCTTATAAGATAAGATCTTCATTAATGAATGTGATCTTAAAATCTCTAGATGTAGGGCAATAATGAGAGCCAAGACAAGGGCAATTAATGAAGAGACCAATAATAGAGGCTTATGTGTCCTCTAGATCATTAATGTATAGGCTTAAGTGTCCTCTAGAAATTTAATGCATATGGTGACTCATATACCCTAAGATAGGGCATCATGATCCTAGATGGACACTTGGTAGTTGATTGGGCCATCAAATAATTAGGCCTAGGATTTGGTCAAAATATCCCTAAGATTTCCCAAGATTGCCTCTCATTATTAAGTGTCACTTAAATGAATTTCATTGGATCATTTGGCATGGCAATTATTGAAGTCTTGGCCTATAAATAGAGAGACACCAAGTCATACTCTTCTTTTCCCCAAAACCGAGCAAGCCTCTCTCTGTCTCTCCCTACTCTCTCGACCTCTCACTCCCTCAGCCTCCACCTCTCTCATTCTTGGCCATTTCTTCTCCAGTCACTCATTCTCACCGCCACACCATCACCAAATACCCTAGAGTCCCGAGTTGTAAGTGAATTCCCTATACTTTGGTTAGGGCGTGGTGTTGCGCGTTTGGACTCGAGAAGCGACTATGTTTGTGATTCATAGAGTTTGCACATGTCTTGTTGTTTTGCATGTGGCCGTGAGTCATGGCACAACCGAGGCACGAAACGGGGTGTCATATGATCTCGCACTTATGTTATGGTGTTTCGGGATGAGCTCGGCTTGGTGCGGGTTTTACATTGAGGCGTGTAGAACCGGGCTAAGTCCGGATTCGAGTCGGCACTCGGCATGGTGGACCGAGTCACATGCCTTCAACCGCGCCCTGCATGTTAGACAAATTGTCCTAGAGAGCATGAATTACACAAGCACCGCGTGTTTGCACAGGTTAATAAGATCAAGATAAGAACCGGAAATGTGTGTTGCTTGTTGCATGATCACACGAGGGACTATGGCCGTCACTGATGGATTTTGGGACGTTGCCGCCGCCGATAGATTTCGGGGCGATGCCGTCTTCGATGGATTTCGAGACGATGCCGCTATTCAATGGATTTCGAGGTGATGCCCAAGGGAGTACTCGGATGCTCGGTGGTAAGCCGGAAGGATCGATGGATTTCGATCATGAAATGATGAATTCCGTGTGTTGATCTTTGCATGCAATTTTGAAAACCATACTTGATGTTTTCTTGCTTGTTGAACATGCTATGTTTAATACAAAGGCAAGGAAATATGCATTTGATATTGATCTGCCATCAATAAGCCAACGGTAACGTGTATTTCTCTTGTCCTATGCGAGGCTATTTCCTAGCCGGAGCATAGTGAATTTAACTTACTAAGTGTCGACTCATTTTTATTTATTTTCAGCTTTGTAGGTATGGCCACGCCATCTCCCGTACGTTTTGGTCATCCCATAGAAATGCATGTGCGGGTTGTAGATATCGTCGACGTAGAGGCCGGTGTCACATATCGAAATATAGCACGACCGTTTGGGTTCAAGTAAATGCGAATGAGATGGTCCCCTACCGTTACTTAGCATGATTCGTTTTGATGGATGGAGATGTGATCGGACCCATTGAGGGGTATGGTAGACCACCCGGGGCCGAAGTGGATGAACCATAATGTAATGACCAAGCTTGGGAAGGAGACTAACCTTTTGTTCTTTTTGTCAAGGAACGTTAGTGAAGTTAAGCTTAACCCAGCCATACGGAGTATGTGAGCGGATAGCACCGGACGTGATCCGGGTGTAATCTAGTAAACAAAATAGGCCCGAAGTAAAAAGGACTTATAAAATAAATAATCCATTATCATGTAAATATAGTGTGTTTGTTTAACATGTCGCTTGGCTCACTTGGTGTTCTCGTTATTGTTTGGTATATGATTCCGCTTTTGCTTAATCAAGAAAACAATAACGAGACATTGAGACAAATCCCCGGAACCCACGTGAATCACGGCCAAGCCTGGATCAAGTGCCACGGCCTTGTCTCGGGGCATGACAATTCTGAGGGGTCACCACCATGTGTATGAGTGTTACCGGGGATAAGAACGCGAGACTACAACAACGTCATGTCTTGGGAGAGAGGAGCTTCCTCCGGTCGTTAGCGAAACAGTGAAGGCGTAAAGATTGGAGGAGGTACGAGGATGATCCAAGAGAGATATTTGGAGGATTTTGAAAGATTTTTAAAAATTCAATTCAGGTTACACCAAACATATGATAAATTTTTTTACAATCCAGTGGATATTGAGAGGATTTCCTGCTTTATCCTGTCCTATCCCAATCCAAATCCGGACGATCAAATGCAGCTAGAGAGTTTCAGATTTATTTCCCATAAAAAGGTTATTCAAAATTTTCAAAAATACATTCATTCATAATTTCAACGGATTATGTGCTCATAAATTTTTTTTGTGGGGCAATATTGTGATTAATGTATTAAAAGATAAAGGATTAACAGATAAGTTGGTGATAGCGTGACCCTTACTAACATGCGTGAAAATTTTTCTTTTAAATCATGGACTTTTCTGAGAAATTTATATTCACATTCAAACCGCAACGTGTTAATATCATTTACATTCACATGATTTTAATGTTAAATGCCAAGATGAAATGGTAAATATATCGACTTTTCTCATAATAGGCTGTAATCAGTGCTTTTAAGGATTAAAACACTTCTTATTATAGATGCTCGACAAGTTGGCTTAAAACACTGGATAACATAAAAAGAACAAGACCCTTATATTCTCTTTAATGGAAAAAAAATATAAATATGGATTTATAATTATTTTGCAAGTTTCTCGGAATCTATCTATCCTCTTTCAAAAGAGAAAATAAGTGTAAATTTCTTATCTACTTTTAAGAATGATCGCCCGAAGACGATTAATTTTCTGAGGGCAACAAGCGCGCCATCGATTAGTAATTTAATTAAGGCCTTCTTTAAGTAATGTTATTACAAGGAATTACTTATAGCTTTGCATAGCTCTAAATACTCGTTAAAGTAGAGAACCAAAAATAAGAAAAGGCAAAAGAAAGTACAGCTATGGATACTATGAATTTTAATTCTTGCAAAGAAACTAATCAAGATATTGACTTTCAACAAGCTGTGCACGGTGGCTTCAATTAGAGGAAGCAAGTGATTTGATTATTAGTGCATCACGTCAATTGATAACGTCACACCGACGGATGCCGAGACTCGCCGCCTCGCTTTGCCGAGTTGTAACGTCACCGAAACGCGCCAAAGCTTATGTTCTAAGGCACGCCTGAAAGGGACTCGGTCGCGGATGCCAACGTTAATCACCCACCTAAGCTCCTAACACCACCGCCTTGTTGTAGTCGTCGTCGTCGTCGCATTGTCATCAAAGGAGGGCAGTGCTGCAGAGGGTCGGAGTCGCGTTCAAGAGGAAGAAGATGAACAAGGGAGCTAATCGCCAGACGCCAGGAAACATTCGCGCTTGTCGTGCTCCATATCAAAATTTGCTTGCTTACGACTTTAAATTGATCATAAATACATTGACACGAATATGTAGGGGAATTGAACGGATTAGACACCCATTGTATATACTTCAAGTAATGATTATCACATATTGAGTGTATTGGTTATCTATAACGTACAACATTGATCGGACTTACGGCTATTATGACTACAATTGCAATAACAACCACAGTCGTAATAGTTATACATAGTCACCTAAGGGTTACCTACACCCACTCGGGAGTCATAACGCGTCGCAAACAAACACTTCGAAAATTCACAAAAAATGGCGAGATTCATTGCTGCGAGAAGAGCTCCTCGAGGGACAATGGACTTTCTCCGGTGGCTTGCGTAGTAACTACTCCTTATCCATTACAACTTAGATGTAATACTCCCTCCACAGACGATGGGACCATTGCTTATAACCATCGCAACAGTCGCCATTGCATAGCTAGCAACCATTGCAGTCGCCCCGCCACCGGCTTCCCACGACTGTCAACCAACCATCGGTGAACACAGGCCCCAACCACTACCAGTTGCCACAGCCAATGTGATTGCAAGCCGAGTCCCCAAATACTGCTGACCGAGCTCTTGGTTTGGCAAGCCTTGTGATTGCACAGCAAGTCTCAGCCAAGCAATGGGCCATTAATCTCATGATGGCAATTCCAAACCAAGCCAACCAAGCATTCTCAATCAAACAGATAAAATCTATTCATTCTCTCACCCCCAAAGGTATGTGAAAATAAATCAATAAGATTACAGAAGGTATCTAACTAACGATAGTGGATCGGAACTGGGATTCGATTAGGTCATAGCCAACTGCTACCGAGACTCCGACCCAAAAAAAAAAAAAAACAGAAACTCCTACCAAGACCTCCTTCCTCAAAATAACTAGCAAAAAAATAAACTGCTATACAATTTAGCTTGGAAGCCTATACCGGCATCGTCTTGTAACAATAGCCTGACACAATACAAGACAGCATAAAATTATCCCCTCTCGCTTTGCCCTCAAAGCTAAAACTGGGCTACTGCTGAAAATTGCAAAGTCATCTCCACATCTGGTAAATTAAACTTATCCTATAAGTGACTCACTCTCTCTCTCTCTCGATTGACAAATGCCGAAAAACACGCACAGCAATAACATGCTTGAAACGACTACCTAGTCTTGTGGGCTTTGGCCAACTTCTCCCTTCTTTTCTTCACAGCCTTGGGGACTTTTTTTTTCCTCCCTTCCCTTTTTTCCTCTTTGACCTTCTTTTTGTTCTCCTTCCTAGCAGCCTTCTTGTCAACAGGAGTCTGCACCTCAGTTTCGGAAGCCGACTCATTTCCTTCCGAATCTTCATCTGTATCGGACGTGGACTCGCTACCGCATGCTTTTGTATTATTGCCAGGATCGGTCGGCTTTTCTATAGCATTAGCTTCCTCCTTCGCGAGAGACTGATGTAAACCCGTAATAGTCTTGTAGTACATGTCTCCAGTGTCCTTCCCACTTGTTATCCGAATCACATCCTCTTCCACATTTGTCACCGAATCTAGTGTCTTCGGTATATATGACTGAAAGAAAATAAACTGTTATTAACTGATGCTCTAGTATAAATAACAGCAAACCTGCAGTGTCACCTCATCTAATGAACAATGCAAATTTAGATTGCTACTCCCTGTAGACCGCATATAACATCTCCCTGCGACCACAACTGCGTGAAGCATTTTCTCGGCATCATAAATATATGCATAGGGTTTCCATAAGAAAAAGCCTCACATGAGAAGTAAAATTTGGGTGCACCAAGAAGCAAGTGCACCAGCAACCTACAAACATCAAGTGGTCACATGTGGCTTCCACTTGATCTAGTAATTCCTAGGTGCCTTGCAAATTTGGTCCCGGGGCTATATATTATTTTGTTTGACAGGAAAACATCACGGTATACAGTTCACTACATAGCCTGTTGAACATTCATACCCTCAGTACAGTTACATCCTGCATCAAAAGCTCTGCAAGATGTTATACTGATATTCATTTATTGCCTAAAATTCATGGAGTGACATTGACAGAAGCAAGGAGCTTGTTTACCCTGACTATCTTTTCAATCCAAAACGAAGGTTAAGGCATATGGAATAACTAAGGAGACAGAAAATTTTTCCTTACAGTTATTTCTTTATTCCAGTGAGACTTCTCCAAGGAATATTCTCCATGTTAACGCTGGCCCACATTCAGATGAGTATGATAGTTCCACATCTATGGGAGTTTTGCGTGAATATAGCACCAGACACCTACTGTTATACATATAGACCTTAAAGAGCTAAGAGTCATAGTTCACTCTCATAACCAGTTCAGATGGAGTATCAACTCTAGTCACAATTCTATCAGTTAAACTACCATGTGCTAGTAGCACTGCACGTGCACAACGGTGAGAAAACACCCTTTTTCTACTTTGCACCAGGTATGTAAATGTCGG
This sequence comes from Syzygium oleosum, assembly GCF_021117445.2. Taxonomy (NCBI): domain Eukaryota; kingdom Viridiplantae; phylum Streptophyta; class Magnoliopsida; order Myrtales; family Myrtaceae; genus Syzygium; species Syzygium oleosum. The sequence continues at coordinate 1,131,596 of NW_026607494.1, forward strand.
AATTTCCTACTTCTTTTTTCATCCCTTAAAAGACCATATCTAAAAGTAAAATCACAGATAAATAGCCCGGAACATGAACTTTACATGCTTTCTGACCAGCGCACCAGCATCAGAATTGATGAGCCCACATGTGTATATTGACAACTATCTCGTCATATAATTGACAATTAAGGAGTTAAGCATAATGCAATAGTTGAGAAAATGCCGATGTCCAATAACCTGTATAAAAACAGAGTCCGCAATTTCATCTTCTGGTGATAACACATTTCCTCTCGCCGAAATTCTTTGCTGAATCTGTAATGGAATCAAAGTGTTAAATGAAAGACCAGACTCGAGTTTTAAAGATAATGCCGGCATAAGATTGTGAAATTAAGATCATAAAGAAAAAACCTCTTCCAAATAACAATCCACTGAATCATCAGTTATGGATGCATCAACAATAAAATCAAAGAGTTCCCGGATTGTCATTACACCAACGCCATGTTTCTTGAAGAAGTCCTGTATATTACCAACTCATTAACCCATGTCTCCAAACGGAAGAAATAAAAAATACCCTTACAAACAAGAAAACTATTTGTTCAGTAGGAAAAATCTTACAGAAACATGAAGGCAGTCTTCTCGCAGGAAATCAAGAGCATGAGGATGATCAAGATCAACAGCTTGAGAGACATCAATGATGTAAAGGTGCTCCTGCCAAATAGATGGGAAATCCAGTAAGTTTTCCGGCACCTACCGCATTCTTAAGTTACATGACTGTGTCAAAACAGTAAGCAAAGAATAGAAAGGTATGCTGACCTCGAAATAAAGTATGTTATATTCACTCAGATCTCCATGCACAAGTTTGCAATTCTGATATAATGTTCTCATAGCAATAATCAGCTGACAAAAGAAAACTTATGTCAGTTATAGTTAACAAGCCTCCAGCAAAATGCAACATAAATTCCTTTAAAATGAAGCCTCAAAGTAGAAGTAAGGACCTAGGTTTTTGCAAGTGATAAGGTCATTAATCATATATCCCAATAAGTAAAAGACGCCAACTACCCTCTTCCACATCCACCCACCCCCCTTTTTCTCTTCTCAAAAGAACAAAAAAAGAGAGAAAGTATAAGAAAAGGAAACCGCACAATCTCTCACAGAACATGAAATGGCGTCTCTCAGTTGCTCACAGTGCATCTACTTCACATTAACCATCACAGTTTACAGTGAGATGACCCATAGTTACCAAATCATTGTATAGCGCAACATTAATTCTGACAAACCTCCCGATAACATTCACGCAACTTGTCCAGAGACAAAGCAGCATCTTTAAGACGAGGTGCAGCCCAACCTGCCTTGCCTACAATGAGGAAATAAAACAATAAATAAACCTGAAAGCAAAAATGAAAAGAGGAAAACTGTATTGTAACTTGAAAAGACTGAAAATCCATTGACTAGAACAGAGGCATCCACCATATGTTCATGAGCTTCCCAGATACTATCATTGGTACTCAGTAGAATGCTTATAAGCTCGAATAAAGTGGGTACAAAATCATCAAATTATTAAAGAGGGGAATCTAAATTTTGCTCTTCTTTTTTTTTTTTTTGGGGGTAAAGTCCACTCTGCTTTATTGGTAAGAAAAAAGCCACATGTTTAAGGAGATTCTTATAGAAGGTGATAATGCTCATTTCTATGAATACTAGGCCCAAAATGCTTCTCAACCTATGACGATCCATGTTAGTAGTTTTCGAAATATGCTCCTGAAGACATCGAAGACATCACTATAGTCTTAGCTTATGACGATAAGTTGTAGGAACAACCAGCCATCTGCAAATGCTCAAACTGAATCCATGAGCATTACTAAGAGCAAAACTTTAAAACAAGAAGATGATGAGTCCTGCAGTTCTTGAGTCATCTACACATAAATTCCAATTGCCACTTTTGGAAGTGAAAAAGGATATGCACAAAATCATGGATACAGATCCAGAAAGAATACCTATGAAATCCATGACAAGAACATGAAGTTTCAAAAGATGAGGAGTTGGACATCTAATTCCAGCTGCCTTCAGCCTGCATGTGTTACCAAAGTCGTCATATATCAAACATGACTGATGCTCGAATCAACTCTTTTAAGAAAAACAACACCTAAACAGCCTGCCAAATCAAATTTCTTCTTACATGTCTGAGAACCAATTTGTAAAACAAGTATTATGCAAGGCAAAAGAATTACAAGTACTACATTATTCAAATGATGGCATCATCTTGTTCATCAATTTTTGCTAAAAAATAACAGAAGATGAAATTGTTCAACTGTAAAAGAACAGCACTCACCTCATAAGATTCCTCATTTCCTTTTCAGCCCATGTTTTTACCATTTTCCTCGGATTATGCTTGCCATACGCATGTCTGAACCGAAAATCCCCTTGAACATACCGATCTCGATCCCTTCATGAATTCACAATAGAGCAGTTTATTATAAAATTAGCAGCAGCAGACCAAACTCACATGCGAATTAACTTTGTCAGATATAATCTATTAAATGAATGCCCATAAAAGTTAGAAAGCCATCTTAGCTATGGCAGAAGGCCAAGTTCATACAGATTAGCTTAAAAGTATGCCGATTATTGACTAGCTGAGAGAGACAATTAGATCCGGATTCCCATCAGCTCTCATAATGTTGGCACAATCTCTCCTCCATACCAGTCAGCCTGCTGACTCCCTTGCTATACTCATTTTTGCTTGTCTTTTCCCATTTCCTTTCGCTTACATTAATTTCTGACGACTCATTATGGAAGAGGCTATAGGACCAAAGGAGTTAATTAAATGTTTATCATGGTAAGACAAATGATCTGTAACAAAAGGAGTAATTGCATGGTGTTAATCAGTCGAGTCAATAGTGAGTTGCATGACACGAGTTAATTCAAGCGAACAAATGCGGATAACCGGTCAGTTGAGAATTCCAGGAGGTGAGGTGCAGAATTCAAAGGAAGTCAATTAGCACAGCTCTCCTCCAATGGTTTATGTTTGTGGGTGTAAGTGACAGTACAGTCTGGCATTCAAATATAGGTAGCTATATGGCTGGAATGCTCCACGACTTAGAAGTCAGACCACCATAGCCAGTAAGAACCGCCCCCACCTGCTCCAGTTTCTTATCTTCAACATTGGTAGCTTTTCATGATATCAACTTCAGAGGAGGCATCTAATATTAAGACCTTTTTGCAGCAGAAGAACAACTCAACTTCGATAACTCGATAACCTAGGCTTTGATCCAGAAGAATTAAAGGTTCTTACTGCTGTGGCAAAAAGAATCAAGAGAGCCCATTCCATTGGAGGAGAGCGAGATGAAAGAAACAGAAACTGGACCAGCGCATATAGTTGAGAAATTTTCTTGGCATCAGAGCAATCCTGAGATCTCAGATTTGTAACTCCTTTACACTGATGAGGCTGTGTCCATGGACTCATGCCCCGATGGAAGAAAATCATAAAATAACAAATAGAAGGACAAGAAAAGTAAAACCTACCATAAACTAAATCTTATAAGAGATACAAGCAATCCTTTGCCTTTGATCATTAAGAAACATAAAAGAAAAGATAAAAAATGTACGAAATACACCTACAAAATCAACACTGTAGTATTGCAGACAAAGCTTACAGTAGCTCCTAAGAAAAGAAAAAAAACAAAAGTAACCACCAGACAAAATAAGCCAACATTCTCCACAATCTAGCAGTGACAGCTATCACAACAAACAGAATATGTATATCAATTGTCAATTCTAGAAAGAACATAATCACAAACTTGTAGTAAATGCAGTATTGCACTTTCAAGCACCCATGCAGGGGCCTTGCAAACAACTTAAAACTATCGCCCTTACTTGAACACCAGAACTGAAGTCTTGTAGACTTTGATTGCCAATTCTTGCCCATCAGATTTTGTTGCATGATAGACATTTGCCTATAAAAGTCAGAGTGACAGAAGGGTCAAGAGACTATGCAGTAGTAGCAAAAACTATGACCAATCACAGGTAAAATCGTGAAATTATAACAATGATTTGGAGAAGTTCCACCTACAATCAAATGGTAGAAAAAAAAGAAGAAGTGAGTACTGCTGACCGTAGATGATAACGTACTTCTTTGCCAGTGGAAATGCAACCATTTATATCATTAAACACTTGACGGTTCAGCATCTTGAAGAGAACCATCCGAGTCCTCTGATCAATGGCCTGCACAACCATATAAACAATTCCATGAGAATTCTTCAGAGATTCTACCATAGCTTCACTAACTTTTAGGAGTGGGGCTTGGGCACTGTAACCGCAATAACTTTTGGAAGTGGTCTTACTTCTGAACAATTATTGTAAGAGGGGCCATGAACAATGAAAACACCCATCAAACAGTTTACTCAGCTATGGTTAAGTCAAACTGAAATAATGATTTAGCAAAGAGACGGATAAAGCCTGCAATAGAGTTCGTTGCAACTTCAGAACTTCTGATGATTAAAATAAAGCAATTATATTTTGCTTTCCTATATCCATGAAGAACGATAAATTCTGAAAATTAATTCCACTCGTGGTTCATGCCGAGTAGAAATGATTTGACCCTGGCATAGAGATGCAAAGCAAGAGGAAGGAGGCCAAAGAAGAAATTGTCAAAAATCCTAATAGATCCTTGAAATGGACACATATTAACAGGGGACATATTGTCTTGAGATAATCCAAGCAGCAGATTACACTTAGTATAAAGAGACCTTATTGTGGCTGTTGTTACAACTACAGCATGGAGAATTTTAATGGAAATATTTTACCAGATACTTAGTATACAACATATCAATCTTTGACTAAATGTACATTACCTGCTCGACAGTTGCACGGTCAGCTTTCTCATGACTTTTAATTTTGCCAATAGCCATATCGCGTACACTTTCTCGAATTGAAGCTGTCACTGTGCTAGACATGCCAACATTCACCCTTCCCTCCCACTCCTGCAGTATTCATTCATACAATTCATTCTTTCAACAAGTTATATACTCAGCAACACACTACGAAGCTAGATAACATATAAGTGTCCACCAAAACATGTTTAGATGCAGAAGGAAGTGGTAGATATAGTATCCAACACATGCTTATACAAGTCAAAGTTCCGACCCAAACTATCAAAAATGTAAAACAGCTTATCTTTGTGTGCCAACCAAATTGATGACAGCATGAGCTCAACATTCTTTTTTTTTTTTTTTGATGACCCAGGGAACCCCCGCACGGCCGACAGCCAGGAGGTAAACCCCGGGGGCAACACGAGCTAGCCACCACACACGTGCACCGGTTAAGTCACCCTACGGCACCCGGGATTCGAACACTCAACCTTTTGCGAGAGGAAGAGTGCGCGCTCCAGCAGCGCCACCCAGGCGAGTGGTAGCTCAACATTCTTTTATTTTGGTGAAAAGTGGAAAAAGTTTGAAAATTGAAAATTCTTGTTAAGTTCTATCACAATTATGTAGGTCGGTGAAACTCAAAAGTGTAGACAGCTGAAATAGGGAGACAGTGAAAAGGAGATTCACTAGTGTCGTTTATCTAACTGCTACCGCAGGTAGACCTGGTCTGGTGCACACAAGGTATATCTTTCAAGCATTGCCACACGACAAGCATCAGCACTCAAGATATCATTTGTAGAAAATGCTAGTGAAGCCTATAGATAATCTCTGGTCGCACAAAGGCAGGATTTATGAACTTCAACAAGAAGTCTTGGCTTCTCAGGTAATTGATAAAAAGATGTGCAATCTAGGAAAGCAACCATTCTGACCAGCATATTGCTCTAGCCACACTGTATCAGTACAGATTAATCACCGGATCATCCAGCCCTTCCAAAAGAACAGCCACCGAAAAGAGAAACCAATCATCGTATATTTCGAAAAACTCCTCGATAATTTTAATCTATAAGCATTTAGGATGCTAACCCAGTGCTTCAAAATCTAATCTTGTTGTAACGATGTGGTCGCATTTCTCTCCACCAATTTATTCAAGCATAAAGTGATGTTCTAACCTCCCTTCTTATCACATCCGATTCAAAGCGGAAAAGAAAGAGAGTAGCTTTAGGCTTTTCAATCAAGCCAAGCATGTTCTAATCATCCAAGAAAATCCCTAATCTCCGACAGCAGAAAGGAGACATCGAATTTCATTCCCGGGCAAGCCTACAGATTGGTCCAAGGAACTTAGCCACATATAAGAACAAGCATGCCTCTCAATTTACAAACTACACACGGGCATTGCGAATTCGTCAAACGAAATGGACAAAAAAGGATGAGCAAGCAACAATGGAGAAGGATTCCAGGACCTCCAGAGGCGAAGCGCGGACATGAGTGGAGAGCTTCTGGCTCCGGTTGGACAGGGGCTGAAGCGCGGACGACCGGGCGGGCACGTGGAGCCCCCCGTGAGCGTTCGGACGCCGCGAATTGGGGGCGAAGGCTCCGTCCGCTGCTTTCCCGCCGTCTTTCAAGTCCAGCCATTCCAAAGCGCTGTCGATTTCCGAATCCGACGACCACGCCTCCTCCTCCTCCTCCTCCACCTCCACCGCCTCGTCTTCTTCTCCTTCTTCAACCCCTTCGTTCATCGTCTCCAGTCCTACTTCCACTGATTCTTCCTCCTGCATGGACGCGAAAGGAGGACGATCGACGGCAACGGACTCGAGAGGCGGAGCTTCGCTGCGTAAGCGACGTGCTACGCCGAGCTCAAGGCCACGGAAGCGGCGGCGGAGATCGACGGAGATGCGGCGGCGGCGGGGCGGCTCGACCGGGCGGGAGATGGGTGAACGGGTGGTGCCAACTGAGCGCGTGCGCCGCTTCGTTCTATTATGGAAAATTCTAAATGAAATTTCAACCCTAGTAATACTGCTGAAAACTTAGATATATGTGGCGTGTTGTGATTTAAAAAGGATTCGAAAATGAAATTATGGAAAATGAAGTAATCTGCATTTTAGTCATATTTTAATTATGCTTTTGAGATCTCCAGCGAGATTAAATAAAAGAAAAATCATATCTTAAGCGTAGAAAGAAACGCTTAAATACCGGATAAAGAAATTTTAGAGCATTTTGGAGACGCCATAAAAGGTCAGAGAAGAGGATTAGATTTTTCTTAAAATACTTGTTGTGCGTCGGATGTATAACCGAAAAAAATAAATAGAAAAAAGAGGCTTTTGAAAACCAGTTTGAAACAATGCCATTCGAACGGTACATGATTCATTCGTGTGACTATGCTCTTCCGAACTCGGTTTAGTCCATGAATTAAGTAGTTAGTTTCTTTTCTCTTATGAATCTACTTTCTCTTTCAATTAAGTTTTTCCCGATTTCCTACAAAGACGACCAGAAACCACGACATGATAGTTTTGACTCAACCGAAAGATTCCACGTTGTATCCACCTTGTTCAAGCTGCTCGTCGTCGCGCGTTTCATTCCCGGCATACCGGCGCATTGGAACCCGCGATTATGTGTGGTTTTACATCATTTGCAAAGTCATCTATCGTATAGGAACAATATAGATCATTAGATTATCAAGCGCTTTCAAAAGAAAAGCCACTTGAAAGAGAAACAAATCTTCATATATTTTAAGAACCTCTCCGTACTCATTTTTATCTATAAGCTCATTTAGGATGCTTTTGGAATTTATCCGCGGCTAAACTTTATAGACTTGAGCGACAATTATTTTTTATGGTGAGCTTTCATGGAAATGGGAGCATTGTCGTAATTTGACGAGCTTAAAAATATTAAACAACAACATTTCTGGTGAGATACCCTCAATTTGGAAGGATGACTCGGTTACAAGAATTGGACTTGTCTTCGAACAATTTGAGTGGAGTGATTCTAAGGGAATTGGCAAGCTCGCGATTTTTGCTGTATCTCATCTTGAACAATAATCGGATCACAGGTGAAATAAGCGGGACTTTTGTCCAAACTGAAACATCTCAACTTGGCATCAAACAGTTTGAGCGGATCAATCCCAGTGGAACTTGTTTTATGCACAAAACTTGTTGAGATTGACCTTGACCAAAAATAAACTTGAGAGAAGAATTCCTCCTAGAAACCATGAATGTCTCTCACAATAGCTTGTTTGGTCCCCCGCATACTTTGGGTGATATGTTAGCATTAACTATTGCTGATGTGTCCTACAATAACCTTGGAGGCCATCTCCCAAATGTCAAAGTTTCTTTTATGAGGCTCCATTTGAGTCAATTCAACATAACAAGAGACTCTGTGGGAATGTTGTTGGTTTTACAGAAATGTTATTCCGGCAGAGCTTTCTATGAGCAAATCCTGGAGGCCACAGGAGGATTTAACTCCAAGTTCTATGAGGGAGAAAGAGCATCCGGCATTGTTTTATGAAGCTGAACTACGTACCGATAGTTCAAATTGTTGCTGTCAAGTAAATTTCTTCATCCCCCGAAGAGGAGTTCCCCGATTTTGTATCTTTCGAGATGGAGATTCAAGCCTTATTAAATATCTGCCATGGCAACATCGTCAAACTTTATGGGTTTTGCTCTCATGCACAGTGTTCTTTTTTTAAGTGTATGAGTACATCGAAAGAGGAAGCTTGAGAACAATATTAAATGATGATGAGAAAGAAAAAAGGGTAAACAGAGTTCAAGGAGTGGCGGATGCATTGTCCTATATGCATCACGATTCTTTTCCTTTGTGGATTCATCGAGACTTGACCAATAACAATGTTTTGTTGGATGCCGATTATGAGGCTCGGGTTTCCGGTTTTGGCATTGCGAGACTATTGATGTCAAATTTATCAAATTGGGCTGCAATAGCCGGCATTATTGGTTACATCGCTCCAGGTATTTATGTCCTTTAGGAATTTTATTTTTCCTTTTCGATGACATTTAGGATCAAGAAAGGCATTATTTTATCTGGCTAGTTCAAGGATACTAAGTTTGTGTAATCAAATGGTATCTGCTTGTAATTTTTTACCTATACGCATCACATGAAGAGGAAGCAATGTCGTTAACTTAAGTGTGCTTGAGAAAATTATGTACAAGTTTTAAATTGTTCACTTGCAGAGCTAGCTTATTCTACAATTTCAACTGAAAAATGTGATGTGTATAGCTTTGGAGTTGTTGCAGCAAAGACAATAATGAGAAAGCATCAAGGAGATCTCGTCTCTTGGGAATGTTCATCACACCGGCACTGTTGAAGAATGTGCTAGATCAGCAGTTGTTTCACAGGAGCTCGGCGTTCAAGTTTTGAAGTTAGCTTTTCATCTGCACTATTTGTTTGTTTTGTGACGCTCAAGGCCCACTCATAACGATAGTCCTCTTTGGGTCGAAGCCCGTACGGTTTTGTTCTTTTGGGCTTTGCTCAGAAAAGGCCTCATTATAAGTTAGGACAAGTGCCACCACATATATGACACTTTACCTCAGCGACGTGAGATTCGGTTCATTCCTATTATCTTCACCATCCTCGAAACCTGTCAAGAGCCGTTCCTTGTCCAGGACCGTCTAGCCCCGGCTACCACTCCCCCCTCGCAGGACCAAATTGTTACATGTTTGGTCCATAAGTTGCTAGCAAAAAAATTAATACCATTGCTAAGAAAAAGTTGCTCCAGTTTTGCGGGGCTAATCAGGATTACAATAGCCAATCTTATTCGATAATCTTCATTATCTTCTTAGTTGCGCCTCGGCAATTGTACTTTGGAGTCGTGGCACCAGAGCAGGGTTTGTCGAAGATTACAATTACGTGCTTGTAAGCTTATTTTCTGCTCAAGCTTAGCCACATCACAAGCATGATGTGCACAAGAGCAGGGTTTGTCGAAGATTACTGTCGAGCTGGATTCTAAGACCATCGCGGGTAGGATTGTGAAAGCAAGTCAAAGCAAATTTTGGTGAATGCAATACTCTACTGCTGCTCGATATACATCTCAGTTTATTCCTGGCGATCGGGAGATGAAGATGTCTCTTTCGTCGAGGCAACAGACCAGCAGAGTAGCTTCCGAATCTAGGAATCTCTGGTCAGAAAGATAGACCAGAGATCTTAAGGGAATCCTTTAAAACTATCCTACGCAGGTTGGAGCTTAGGGGTAACCATAGTTAGGACACGCGCTGGCTGCATCCGCGTGCTCCTCCAAGTAGGACATTGCAACAGCTGAATGAAGAGCCGCTCCAATCGGGAAAGCCTCCTCGTCGACGAAGAAGTAAGGCGAGTGCAGCACGTGATGCGATTTCAGAGTCTCGTTCTGTATCCCCACCACGAAAATCAGAGAAGAGGTCTTGTCAGCGAAGAAGCTGAAGTCCTCAGCTCCCATTGTCACTGGCAGAAGCTGCACTTTGCCTTCACCGAGCAGGATCTCTCCGACCCTTTTGGTGTGTTCATATAGGACCTCGTCATTAACCATTACAGGGTGAAGAGGCACTTTGTCCTCTCCGAAGTCCACCACAGCTTTACATCTGTGAACAGCCGCCTGCATTTCTATGACCTGTAACCACAACACAGAGAATTTGTAAGAATTAAAACACAACCACCTTGAAGATAAAAGACTGGCTGACGAATTCATCAATTACCTCTTTTATCCTCTTCTGAAGGAATAAGAGACCGTTGGAACTCAAACTTCTAAAGGTTCCTCCAAATTTAACAGACTCAGGAATCACGTTAGCGGCATGGCCTCCTTTGATATACCCGACTGTCACCACCTGTCCATTTAAAGTACGAAAATTTGAGATGATGCTAAAGCTAGACCATAACATGCATGCATCTCTGGAAAAGTCACTAGTCAGATAAATATCTTGCAAGGAAGTTCATACGAAACAAGCTGTCACATTTGGGCACTAAAAAATAAGAAATTTCATGGAGAGGAGTTTAGCATTCTACAATGATAGCTTCAAACAAGAGATACTTTCTGTGGTAGTCTGTGATGCTCATACAACTTTATTGTGGTAACTGGAAAAATAGGAGAGGGCACGACAGATTTAGGCCTTCTGTTTCCCTACTCTAAGAGTACAATGCATGGTTAACAAACAAAAAAGTATCTCCGGATGACAAGTTTGGCCATGATATGAAATTGCTGCAGTTGCAATACTCCCGTATGATTGCAATCACTTGCACATGCATAACCATATTCCCATCCAACATCCAGAAGCTTCAGATAATGAATAAAACGGACTAGAAGGAAACTACCTGTGCCTCAAGAGGATCGGTCTCTCGAGATACGATTTGCTGAAGACCGAGGATTGCAGATGAAGCTGCAACAATGGGGTCTATATTGTGATGAGGAAGTGCTGCATGCCCGCCTTTCCCCTGAATAGTGGCCGAAAACACCCCAGCACCTGCAAGTATCGGGCCAGGCCGGGAAGCAATGAACCCCGTCGGTACATTAGGCAAAACATGGATGCTAAGGATTCCGTCAAGGTCGTCGAGAACTCCATCTTGCAACATGTAATAAGCACCAGAGTAACCTTCTTCTCCAGGCTGGAATACAAGCTTTACGGTTCCCTTAAGAATTCACGACACAACAAAAATGCATAAATTGTCTTGAAGGTGAAAATTGCCAACTGCTTTAGCATTTAAGTTTAAGAAAGTGAAGGGTGAGATGAGAAGTACCTTGATCTGATTTTCCCTCTCTTTGAGCAATTTGGCTGCTCCGAGAAGCATAGCTACATGGGTATCGTGGCCGCAGGCATGCATTTTCCCGTCAATCTTGCTTTTGTGCTCCCAGTCCACCAGTTCCTTCATGTGATCATCAACGCATATTATAAAGACAGCGAGGAGTCAATACAAGAACAACCCTGCATTTATTCATCGTTCACATAACATTTCAAAACACCGTCCTTCCAATTACTAAATGTCAGCAAAGACCGCATCTACTCTAGGCTTACCTGCGATACTTACAGGTAAATCAATCAGATTAGCCACATGTATATACCCGAAACCAACGGCCCAGTTTCTACTATCAGACATCACCTATTAATTACTTTTACTCGACAACTTGCCCACAGTTGACCTGCTTTTCACTCGCTCTGACAAAAGAACAAACACTTCGCCTCGTTTTCCTCTGTACACCAAAGAACATGACCCAAAACCCATAACACTGACAGACAAACTTCTCGGGCTTCGGAACAATGCGACATGAAAATCCCAAATTCCCAGTGTTCCATAAATTTACTCGGCTATGTCATGAAAAATCGCTCACCTGCAACGGCAGAGCATCCATGTCGGCTCTGAGAGCGAACACCGGCTTCTCTCCGGACCCCATGAAAGCGACGACGCCGGTCTTGGCGACGGGCCACTTGTACTTGATCCCGAGCGAGTCGAGCTCGTCCCTAACGAGTTGACTCGTCCGGTGCTCTTCGAACCCGAGCTCCGGGTACTCGTGGATCCTCCTCCTGACGTCCCGCATCCACCGGAAGAACTCCGGGTCCCTGGCCGATTCCAGCAAGTCTCGGGTCAAGGACTTGAGCTCGGCCTCGGATTTGAGCTCCACAGCGCGCGACCCACTGGCGACAAACAGGGAGAGCGACAACAGCAGCAGGTGAGCGAGCCCCATTTGCAGGAACGGCTCCGAAACTCAGCACGATTACAAGCTTGGAAGAGTGAGAACCAGATGGGCGATGAAATAGAAGTGGGGGCAGGTCGAGATGCGTGCACGAGCCTCGCTGCTCTGTCCCTTCTCGCACGGAGGAGACAAGTACGGGAGAGATGGAGAGGGACGTCGTTCTATAAACTGAGGAACTGCGCTTTGAGAGCGGACATGATACGGACCCCGCGCATTTCAAAACGCTCCATGTCTTCGCAAATTATTGCCGTTAGCTCCGTCATTTACTATATAATAATTCTTGCACGTTTCACACGAATCTCAGTATCATAAGCCGAGGTCCGGTTGCACGCGTCGACGTGTCGTGCGTTCAACTCGACTAGGGTGGACCCCGCTCAACATGTGACGACGAAACTGCATGGATATGCGCAAAAGGAAAAAAAATATTAACGGGCTAATACCACCAAAATCTCGAAATTTATAATAAATCCATCTCAAATTAACTTTTTGACCATCTAAAATCTCAAATTGGTACATTCGTAATAAATTTACTGTCCGTTAGTTTTCTTTAAATTTTACTGTCAAAATTACTGAATTGGATGACACGTGACAATCGACAGGTTTATCAGTTTGAGGTTTTACTCCAATTTGTGATTTTTCGTGGTATTAATCCAATTTAACGGAAATTGACGGAAGATAAATTTGTCACAAATATACTAGCTTGGAATTTTTTGTAGTAAAAAAATTAGCATGGGGCATATTTGCCACAAGTGTACTAATTTGGGGTTTTTTACGGTAAAATAATTAGTTTATGGTAAATTTGTCACGAATTTACTAGTTTTGAGTTTTTTATGATATTAACCCAATATTAATAGATCGAGAGTTATCTTAAACAAAGATGGTAATAATTATTTTTTTGAGCGATAAAAAAATGAGAGAGAGTTATTTTCTTGAACGAAAGAAAGTGGGTTTGAATGAAATTTATTAGTCAAGTTTTTCTTGTTATTTTAAGCAAGGTAGCTTTGCAAAAAAAGAATTTCTTTTTTTTGAGAAAATGATGCTTTCTAATTATAAAATAAGTATTTATACAGTTAATCTTTGTAGGATGATCCGATCATTATTAGGTGGGACTGTCATGCATTCATGGGGGGCAAAATTACAATATTTTTACCCCGTTATTTTTCAGTTTTTTTTTTTTTTTTTGGTAACCCAGGGAACCCCCGCACGGCCGACAGCCGGGGAGTAAACCCTGGGGGCGACACGTGCTAGCCACCACACGCGTGCCACCGGTTAAGTCACCCTGCGGCACCCGGGATTCGAACACTCAACCTTTTGCGAGAGGAAGAGTGCGCGCTCCAGCAGCGCCACCCAGGCGGGTGGTGTTATTTTTCAGTTTTGCTCTCTACGTTTTACATTAATTACACTGTGCCACCTATATTCTAGGGTTATCTCAACCCTTTAATTAATCAACTAAGACAAACCCCATGCGCTGCCTCATCTCTGTGTGTTTGGGATCTTGAAGTGATAGTGTGGTTCCTCTCGTCTCGATGACAGTAACTCAGTTACAACGCTTTGACTTTTGAAAAATGTCGAGGAATGAACCAACATCTCAGCTGTCCTGTCTCCATCCCCGGCGTGAAACTTATTTGTCAAGGTCTTTCTCGTTATTTTATGCAAGGATAGCGGAAGGAAGAAAAAAATTTGAGAAATCAATGTTTTCTAATCGGCCGCGCATTTTTACTTCCACAATAGCCAAAACACTTCATGTCACAATGCTTTTTTCTAATTGGTGAGATCTTGATTTCAATCCTCTCAAGCTTTGGCTTTGGTTTTGGTTGGTTGTCGACTGGAGAGGCTTCTGGCAGAAGCTTGTCGTCCCCGCTAGGCGAAGGTTGGAGCGCTCGTTTCTTCACCTTTTAATAATGACAATGAACAACATGACTACCGCCATCCTCACCGTCATCGTCATTGTTAATGTTATTGACCTCCTTGGTCTTGTTGAAATTGTCTTCCTTCTCGTCCCTCGCATCAAGGCTCTGACGATTGTCATTATTGTCGCCTTGAGAATCGCCAGAAGAACGGCCTCTGTTACATAGGCGCGGCGAAGGAAAGTGTCTCCTTGCCAATCATTATCACCCCTGTCTTCTCTTCGTACATCTTCACAGCCCTTGCTGTGCCCTTTTCCCTCGCGCGTCTTTGCTTCGCTTCTATTACTTCGTCTCTTTGGGTGTTGCTCGAATTCCTAGAGAGTTTCTAATAGGAACAGGCCAAGATCAAGACAGCAAAGCCTATGAGCCCCAACTTCGCCGCCAAGCCTTCAAACAGGTATGGCACATCAAAGTGCCACGGCGACCGTCAAGAGAGAACACAGAGAAGAAGGAAGGTGGGACCCGAAAGAAGAAAACAGTTTAAATCTTTGGAGGATGATACGATCATTAGGTGAGACTGTCGTGCATTTACGAAGATGAAAATTACACTTTACCCCGTTAATTTTTTCCATTCCGCACCAATTTGCTCGATGCGTTTTACGTTAATTACGTTCTGTCACCTATACTGCGAGGGTTATCTCAACCCTTTATTGCTTAACTAGGTTAAGCTCGTGCGCTTCCTCATCTATGATGCAAGATGAGAACCTTAAACCTTTGAGAACGGGAAATAAATGAGTACTTCATGCAAGCAACACAAGCAATGGACGATGAAAGAAATTAGGACCCAGTGAAAGCAAGTGAATGAGGCAAAACAGCCAAGAATTAATGCACGAATCAATCCAGGACAAGCTAAAACTTGATGCAAGAGAAGCAATCGATTGAACTGACGCGTTGTGGTTATGATAGATAGTGCGAGTTAGCGAGCTGGACAACCAATTGATGCTCCGGCGTTCCGTGGTGAGCGTTTGGAGCTTCTCTCTAACAATACCCCCTTTCTCTCCCTCTCCTAACACCCTTACGAACATTTGAATTTAACCGGTGACCATAACGACTGATCTCAGAAACATGAACGACCGGATGGATGACCTCATGCAAAACACAGCCACTGGATACATGCTAAATCTTCTGGTCTTGCCTTTGGCCATCTCCAGTCGAAACCATCGATATTGGCATGCAAAGGAAGGTCTGAATCAAACGTTAATCAAGCTGAGATTTTACTGAGCAGGGGGCCAAATAGATGGCCATCACCAGACCTTCTGATGCCTCTCTCCCAGAGCATTGTGCCACCCAGAAGGTTTAGCCTATCCCCAATTACAAGATCTTGTTCCTGACGTTTTATTGCCTAACAATTTTTCGCAGAAGAATACTTTCATACCATATACATCAAGGTTCATCAAAGCAAAAACTACACAGTCCCCATAATTACATGGCCCCAAGCTTCCTGAAACCAAAAAAACGGGTCCTTCTTTCTTGAAAAATGAACTGTACAAGAACTGCCAGACGATACCGGATCATATCTCAATTGCATGCCCGTCCAAGTACGATATAGCGACCGCCACATGGAGAGCGGCTCCGATGGGCAGAACTTCCTCGTCGAGGAAAAAGTATGGGGAGTGCAATCCCTTATCCGATCCCAGGGTTCCATTTTTTGTGCCGATCATGAAAAATGCGGTCTTCATCTTCTCCGAATAGAAGCTGAAATCCTCTGCTCCCATGCTCATGGGCAGAAGGTGCACGTGGGATTCCCCCAGCAGGGCTTCACCAACGCCTTTTGCATGAATGTACATCGTCTCATCATTCACAGTAGCAGGGTAAGGCCTCATTTTTTCTTCCATGAAGTCGACCGTTGCATTGCACTGATGCACAGCTGCTTGCAACTCTATGACCTGCAGTGCAAGGTGGCTGAAGTTAAACCTTATCCTCATATTAAGAAATCAAGCAATAGATGAATGTTGCAGTCTATGTCGAACAACTTCAATATCATACAATACAATGGGCTTTAGACCCTTTTCCCTTATCTCATCTAAAAAAGAGCAATCTCATACAAACCAGATGACTTGGAAATTGATGGTAAATATAGCAACAAATGTATAGACCGACAGTCACCTCTTTGATCCTGTGTTGCAAACTATACAAGCCATCTGAAGTCATACTCCTAAAAGTTCCTCCAAACCGGACCAACTCCGGTATTACGTTCAAAGCTTGGCCACCCTCAATGAAGCCCACCGAGATCACCTATGCATGAGATCAAAGATACTAATTCTAATTGGGGGAATTCAAGCAACACATCAAAAGGACATAGAAGTTACAGAAAGTAAGAACAGAGAATGGTTGGGGTCATTTTGTTAATGTGTTTAAAAATGCTAAATTTACCCGGGCTTCAAGAGGATCTGTTTCGCGCGAAATGATATGCTGGAGTGCGGTAATTGCAGATGAGGCAGCAAGAATGGGATCGATAGTCACGTGTGGGCTCGCCGCATGCCCCCCTTTTCCTTGTATTGTGGCTAAGAATCTACCAGCCCCCGCTAGCATTGGACCAGGTCTCGAACCGATGCTGCCGGTTTCCAAATGTGGCGAGACATGTAAGCCAAAGATGGCACGGAACTGATCAAGTGCTCCTTCTCGTAGCATATGGTACGCACCGGCACTGCCTTCTTCTCCAGGTTGGAAGACGAGCTTGATCGTGCCCTGTCAGAAGACAATACCCAAAAGAGACCAGACATGAAAGATCGAATTAGGGATCGAGTAACTAAATTCTTCTATGTTGCTCGGGAATATAATTTTACCTTCAAAGAATCCGTTTTGCTGCTGAGTAATCTGGCTGCTCCTAGAAGCATGGTTGTATGAGCATCATGACCACAAGCATGCATTTTACCATCGTTCTTGCTCTTATGTTCCCACTCGACCAATTCCTTAGCTCAATCAAGGGAAAGAAAAGGGTGTTATTGACATTTAAATTGCCGCATTTTGGGATACAGTTACTTAACAAGACGAAGATTTAAGGGGTCAGCACTCCATATATCTGCAGGACCATGATGGAATCAAGGAGAAATCAGAGTGCTCTTTGCTGAGATTAGAATGCTTATGATCAAATTTGACTACGTCTCGTTTAGCCTTGTTTGATGCAAGGAATATGAGTCTGCAAACCCAACAGCCCACTAAGCCAGGAACAAAACTTGGCTTCAGAAATGGGTCTCATCAGTCCCCATCTTCTCTTTCAGTTCTGTTGCTCAAGGGTTGTGATCCATACACGACGAAGAACCCTTACTGATCCATCGGATCAGAGCATTCTAAAGCTACAGATGGGTATCTTTTTGGTTGTCGTCAAGCGTTAAAAGAACATGCTTTGCCGTCTTGGATGCGACGACACCCGAGACCCACAGGGCGGAATCGTTCTACTGTAGCAAGCCAATTCCAAACTAAAAAACCTGTTGAGAACGAGAACGGCTTGCCCTCACGATGACGTCACTTCTCCCGTGTTTGACTTTGAAACCAGAGAGAGAGAGAGAGAGAGGAACCTGAATTGGGAGGGCGTCCATGTCGGCCCGGAGACCGAACCAGGGTTGGGCGCCCGACCCGATCGATGCAACGACCCCGGTCTCAGCCACCGGCCACTTGTACTCGATCCCGAGCGCGTCCAGCTCCGACCGGACGAGCCCACTCGTCCTTTCTTCTTGGAAAGCCAATTCCGGGCACTCGTGGATCCTCCTCCTGACGCTCGTCAACCAACCGAAGAACTCCGGCTGCCTCGCCGCCGCCAGCAGCTCCCGCCCCAGAGAGCTCAGCTCCAAATCCGAACCCGCATCCGACGAGGATCCTAGAGCCCGCGTGGTCTCGTAGGCCAGCGTCGCCGCCGCCGCCGCCGCCAGTAGCCAGACGAAACGGTGATGGGGTTTCATCGCTTTTCGCGAGCAGGTTCTAGGAATCTTTGGAGCTGCTTGGTGCACGAGAATCTGTAGCGCTTCCGAAAGGAAGTTGAATGATCCTCGGTGACATCGACGGGAACCAACACCCGTCATCATGCGACTTGGTTTCTTGCTAATGGTTCTTTGCTCTCTCCTCCGAAAACGACCGTCCGAAAATCTCAAGGTCTGCATGACAATACGTCAGCAAATTTGTTGTTGTGTAGGA
This sequence comes from Syzygium oleosum, assembly GCF_021117445.2. Classification (NCBI taxonomy): domain Eukaryota; kingdom Viridiplantae; phylum Streptophyta; class Magnoliopsida; order Myrtales; family Myrtaceae; genus Syzygium; species Syzygium oleosum. The sequence goes on from NW_026607494.1 coordinate 1,150,141, forward strand.
TCTAACTTTTTCAAGCGAAATGATTTATCTTCCAATCACTCGGACTAAAAACTGTTGAGGGCCTTCAGTTTTGAAAAAAATAACTATTTATTATTACGAGAGGTTCGAACCCCCGTATTAGTATAATACTCGTACTTTTACGTATACATTGGTTGATCAGCTATATAATTTGATCTAACTATGAAGTGTAGACTTTCTTTTTCAAAGTTTATAGAAGTTGGTCAGTTACTAGGATTGTTTAGAATTGGAGGGAAAATTATCAAAAAAGTCAAAATCTATTGAATTTGTGTCAATTCTATTGCAAACATTTCAATTGTGCTAAGTTTTGCCAATTGAGTCCATCCGGTCAATTTTAATCAGAAATTGCCAACGTGGACACTAGCCCTTCTACGTGACTTGACCGGTGCTGATGTGAATATTTTTTTTTATAATTCCTTAATAATTTTTTTGAATTTTTTAATAATTTTCTTGAATTTTTATTTTATTTTCTTTACCTTTTTTTTGAACTGAGAGCCAGCAAGGGTTGGTTGGCGACCCTTGCAGGCCATAGCCGGATTTGGGCTTCGTGGCCTCGCCCATATAGGGTAAGGGCTGCTACTCCCTTATTGTGGCTGGTGAGGGCATCAAGCAAGGGCCACCACACCCTCACCCAAAGCCGGTGAGGGTTGCAACTCCCTTGTCCAGTGCCGTCAAGGGACAACTGACAACCCTTGCTAGCCCTCAGTCAAAAAAACAAAGAAAATAAAAGAAACAAAAATGAAAATATTAAAAAAATTTATTAATAATTTTAAAAAATGTCTACGTTAATGCCAGTTATGCCATATAGGACGTCCGGCGTCTATGTAAGCGATTTGCGGCCAAAATTTGGCCAGATGGACTCAATTGGCAAACATGAAAGGTTTAGGATAAAAGTGACATAATTGAAAGATTTATAACTAAATTAACGATAGGTGTATGGCTTTTTTGGTAATTTTCCCTAGAAATGGATAAAACCGATTCATAAAATCCTATCACTTTAGAATGGATACTATATCATATTACTAATCAACATTTAGGTGCACAAGGCGGAAATCCATTCAGATAATTACTTTTAATTAGTCTATAATTAAATATTTATGTGATAACCTTCAACTATGGTACTTTAGAAAGAGATACTAGCTAAGTTAGTGCGTCCTTGTGTTGCTCATACAATTTCGTTGTTTGTTGATAACCCATTATAAAAAAATTACACGAACTTTTATACATGATAAGTAGTTTTATCATATTGAAACCGCAAAATTAAATTATCAGCAAGTCAATTTTTAAATCCGAAATATTGCATCTACATGTAAGGAACCTAGAAGTTAAATTTACTGGATCTATAACTAATATAAAGGGTTAATATAATGAAAAACTCCAAACTGGTATACTTGTGAAAAATTTACTTCAAATTAATTTTGACCACCAAAAATCTTAAACCGGTACAACTGTAACAAATTTACAACAAATTAATTTTGACCACCAAAAATCCCAAACCGGTATACCTGTAACAAATTTACCCCAAACTAATTTTTTAATCACCAAAAACCCCCCAAACTAGCACACCTGTGATAAATTTACCCAATACTAATATTTTATCACCAAAAACTCCAAACTGATACACTTGTGATAAATTTACTCTCCGTTGGCTTCCGTCAAATTCTATCATTAATTTTCTTGGAAAATGACTTCATGGAAAACATTTTCTAGAAATTTCATATTTTCCACGAAACAAACGGAGCCTCAATTTTTAAAAATAATTATAAATTTTTTTTACTAGATTTATATTGCATGAAAATATTTTAGCAGTATAATTTATTTAAAAACCTTAAGAAACAAGTTTTCTTAGATTGAGTTAAATATGCAAGTGTTTTAACAATATGAGTCGGGTTGGGTCGGGTATAGGTTGGGTATGGGTCGGGTTAGTTATAGGTAAATAAATTTACATTACGAATAAATGGGTCATAAATAAGTTAATGGGTCAATTTGGATCGAATCATCTTTGACCCGACCCATTCGTTTGACAAATCTAGTTGTCTATTTTGGCCGGTGACCGAAAGCACGTCTTCTTCCGTTTCTTCGGTATATGTAGCAATATTACTTCACCAATGTACATAAATGAATGTAAAATGGTTAACTAAATGAGATGATGCACCATTTGCGTCTTGAGAAATGCAACATCTGCTGCTACTGCTGACGCATGAACCAATCCCTCTCCATCTCCACCCTCTTTGAAAATACGTGCACGTGATGCACACCAACAATAAGTTAGAGGGAATATTGTTTAGGTGATGTCCGTAAAGTATATACAACGTGGTTGACTAAACTAAATAATACACAAAAAAAAACTAAATAATACACCATTTGCTTCTTGGAAAACGCTACAGTTACTGTCTACTCTCATTAAAAATACGTGCAGATGATGCACCGCATCAATAAGTTAGATGAAAGTGCGTGTCAGGACGACGGAGTAAAAAAGAAAGAATGCAACATAATTTGGTAGAGATCCCTAATAAGCAGTCTCTAGATCAATTGTTAAGATATCTACCCATGAAGAGCGACATCTTTCTAATAAGCACTTGTCGCGACCTACCCCGTCCCGATCGGTTAAGCCGAGACGTATTTGTCGATGAATATGAATATTAATTGATTCGTTTGAAAGACAAACCAAATAGTTCATTAATCCAAGGACCGAGGCACTCCCAAGTATCATACCTCATACGATGAGAATTGTCTAAACTATGCATTCGATTGGAGTCGTCACTAGCCATGATCAAGGGTTGGCTAGAAACCCTAATCGAGACGCGGGAGTGTCGTCTCGATACGCGCGAAAATCAGACATTCTAAAGATCGGGGACTTGATTATACTAGCGATCTAACTAATGCCCTTTCGGTACATAAACTTGAACGTTCGCAAACTAACGCACTGAGCAGCCTATCGAAAAAAGCTTAAGATTTCACCTAGTCACGCTAAAAATGGAAACTAACAACCAATATATGAACCTAATATGCCTAATCAACCACATGCAATATTAAATTAAACCCGCAATTCAAAACGTGTGAATCTAACAACATGCAATCAAACATGACACTAATCACACAAAAAGGGCAAGAAAGGCAATTCCAAAGCCCAATTACTATTTTTTCGATTTTTGAAAATTTTGAAATTTTTTAATATTAAAATAATATTAAAATATTATAATACTAAGGATTCGGGTCGGGTATGCGGATCCTGTCCGGACTTGGACCAGGACCGAACCCAGGCCTTGCTGATCCGGGTCCTCGGACGCAAAAAGCCTGAAGAAAGGAAAGGGCTTACTGAAAAATGAGTCCATTTCGGCCACTACAAAACCAGATTTTAGCCCACTTAACCGAGATCACGGTCGACTAGCTAAACCAAGCCCAAAAATACTAAAACTTAAGTCCAAGATCACTTAATTAAGTTAAATCCATCCCATATCTACAAAACTTCATTTAAGCCCAAAGTTCACCAAACTCAAATGAGCCCTAAAGTCCACCATAATTAGCTAAGCCTATTAAGTTAATTACTTTCACCCCTCCTCCGCCGATTTTCCAATGAACTCCTCCAACACTTTCTTCGCGTTCTCACTGCCCAGAAAATTTTTAACGCTGCACATTTGTTCTGAATCGCCATAACTTCAAGAACAATAACAACATCCCATGCTCGGCAAGAATGACACTATTTCTCGCTACCGAACCAACCATCAGAGTTAGCAAATCTTACCATCGTCCGTCGCAATGACCAGCCAAAAACGTCAACATACGCAGCTATATCATCAGAGAACACGCAAACGACGGAAGAATAAAGAAGAACAAATATGGAACAATGAAAGTATCTGCCGTAAACGGTACGGTTCAGGAAATCAGATAACCCAACACCATCTTCAAGCATGACAAACCAACATGCATCCCGACAGCCCAGCAAACCGGACTCAAGAAAAAAAAAGTTTACCGATCTAGTTGATGCATTTCAGCAAGCCCATGGTGTGCAGTGCTGGAAAGAAAACCTTCCACTCAAACGGCACACGAAATGACCCCAAACTCAAAATACAGTGAACAAGCCATGCTCGACATCAACTCAGAAAACGGTTCTTTCGCATCCACCACGAGCATAAACAAAGAACGACACATCCCGGTCTCGGTTGAATCGAGACAGGGCAAGGCTGAGCAACAATCGGGGCAAAGAAGAGCACGAGTTCAGTTGTCGGAAGTGGCCCTACCCGGCTCGGCAACGGCGAATAGAGGGCGAACTTGAGATATATCTGACTTAGTCCGGTCGCCTCGCAACATTTCCGAGCCGGGATCCTCGGGGAAATGGATCGAACCCAAAAACCCATCGGAAGATTGGCGCCGTGGTGGAAGAAATCGCGGGCTCGAGGGCGTTACCTGGAGGTCTTCGAATGGAGTTCTGACGTGGCCGGCTACCGGGAAACTTTTTCCCTTCCTCCCACGTCTCTCTCTCTCTCTCTCTCTCTCTCTCTCTCTCTCTCTCTCTCTCTCTCCCCGACCCCTCTCGCTGTTGCTCTCTCTTCCTTGTTCTCCTTCTCGGTCTCTCTTGCTCTCCTTCGGGGCTCCTCTCTCACGTTCAGGTCCTCGTCCTCGGGAATGTCGGGATCCAGGAGTGAGAAGCCGCGAGAAGGGTGCTGCCGGCTAGAGGACGTCGAACGGCGACGGTGGTGGGGCGAGATGAAGGATGAGGGGTTTGCAAGGTTCTTCCTTTTCGGAGACCCCCTCCTCCCTTTCTCTGGATCTCTCTCAAGCTCACTCTCTATCTCGATTTTCTCTCGGTTTCGGCTCCCCTTCCATCCGGCCTGTTCTCTCCGGAAGTCTTCAAAGCTATCCTCTCTTTTGCCCTCTCGCTCTCTCTTCCAGCTCCTCTCTGAAAAAGATGGCCTTCCCTCTCTTCTCCGTTTTTGTTCTGGACCTGCCTCCTTTTTGCCAGAAGAGAGCCCCCCCCCCTATTTTGTTTCTTCTTTCTTTTCTTTTTTCTTTTTTTTTTCTCTCTTTTTTAAAACTTTTATAATGACCTTTTTTTAAAAAAAAAAAATAAAAAGGAAAATACGTTCTACTAAATTCAATTAATGCAAATGTGTAATTTAATGAAAATATTTTTATATAGGGATTAAAACTTAATTCCTAATTTTCTATACACTTAAATCCTAAATGACTAGGCAAAATTTAGGTGTCAACGGTAGTCTCTTGATCACACGTTGAAAAGCATCTACTTTCTCATGCACTTCTATCATGTAACATAAATGATCGATCGATATTTGATATTTGATGTCAATTACCCTCGTTATCGAAACAAAGCTTTGAATGGATAAAGATGTGCATTTAACTCACACGTACTTAACGCACGTCCGCATACACATATGTATACATAAAGAGTTACATGAAGACACGCTTGTATTTGCTGATATAAGTACCTTCTAGACGGAGTTAAAGCATAAGCCATGCTCGCTCTTTCCTAAAGCGTTGTTGTTAGGAAGAGAATATCTGTTTTGGCCGGTGGCCGATAGCTTGTCTTCTTCCGTTTCTTCCGTATATGTAGCACATAGGGGATACATTACTTCACCAATGTACATAATGGATGTAAGACGGTTGACTAAATGAGATGATGCACCATATGCGTCCTGAGAAATGCAACATCTGCTGCTGACGCATGAACCAATCCCTCTCCATCTCCATCCTCTTTGAAGATACGTGCTCGTGATGCACACCATTAATAAGTTAGAGGGAGTATTGTTCAGGTGATGTCCGTAAAGTATATACAACGTGGTTGACTAAACTAACTAATACACCATTTGCTTCTTGGAAAATGCTACAGTTGCTGTCCACTCTCATTAAAAACACGTGCAGATGATGCACGCGATCAATAAACTTGGTGACAGTGCGTAGATGGCCGGATAGGGTTCCCGGACAAGCAAGTAAATGGTTGGAAATCAAAACGCATTAAAGATAAATTTACTGGAAATTTAAAGGTAAAGATAAATTGCAAAAAACATTTGAATTTTGTGATTGATCGGGAAAAACTTTACAAAGAGTATAACGTAGGTATTTATAACCCACCATCGACGACTACTTACAAACAATTACTGAATTTGAATCTACGAATAACTTATTGATCCTATCTGCACTTATAATAAATTAAAAGCAATAGACAATAGACAAGATTTCCTATCTCCTATAATTTAGTAATCATTATCTACGAGAAGTTGCATATCCCCGAGAATACTGGCTTGACCGCAAAGTATTCTGTCCTTGTGTCAATCCGCCATCCATGATACGTTGGCTAGCCTCCGCTCATTAATTGCACCGTTTCAACACCTAGCCAAAATTGGGGATAGTTTGTCGGGGAAAATTATTTAAAAAGTCCTAAACTTATTATAATTATGTAAATTCAGTTGTAAACATTTTTTTTTTCAATTCAATCCTAAACCTTTTACATTTGTGTCAATTCAGTCATCCGATCAATTTTGGCTAGCCTACCGGCCGACGCTAACGTGGATAAGTTTAAGTAATATTTTATTTTAATTTGAATTTTTTAATTATTTTTTTTCTTTTTCCTTTTCTTCATTCTTTTCTTCTTCTTTTTTTCTAGAGGACCGCCAGCAACTTGGCGGCTCTCGCCTAGCCTCGCCCAGATTTGGACGAGGCCTGGGGGTTGCAGGCGAGGGTAGCCTCGCTTGTGGCTGGCGAGGCCATAGCCACCTTTGCTCACGGCTGGCGAGGCGGGGGTCAGTCATGAGCATAAAAGCATATCCTTTTTGCCATTGAGCACCAGGCAATGGTTGCTTGCTCACTCGGACTTTAAAGAGAGAGAGAGAGAGAGAGAGAGAGAGAGAGAGAGAGAGAGAGAGAGAGAGAGAGGAGATGGTTCGAGTTGAGCAATGAAGGTCGATGTTTCTTTGTGTAATGAGAGTAGTCCCAAATGAAGGTCGATGTTTCTTTGTGTAATGAGAGCAGTCCCAAACCTCTTCTTCTCCAGAGGAAGATGATGATGCCTAGTTAAGAAACGCGCCAGCAAAGCCCTGCTTCTCTCTTCGATTCTCTCTAATGCTTGGAGGAGCCCTGGGAGGCCCAAGAACAAGAATTGGGTGACGAGGATGACGTTGTGAACAACCCCACGACATTCCCAGGGAACCAAGATCTGTTCTGGGAGGGCGAAGAGCTGACCCGCCTCACCTCCAGAGAGGAAGCGAACTCTCTGCGCCGAAATCTTGTGACCGACCCTTGCCTCGCCGAAGCTTGGTGCGAGGCCATGGGGAGGGCTTGGTTGCCCTCAACTGTGGCAAAAAAAAAAAAGAAGGAAGAAAATAAAAAAGAAAAGGAAAAGGAAAAGGAAAAACAAAAGAAAAAACAAAAAAATTTAATAAAATATTCCTAAAAAATAAAAATTATCCACATCAGCCATGGTCGGATCGCCGGCGCCAGCTTCCACATCCCCGCCGGTCGGCCAAATTGGCCAAATGGACTAAATTGACACCAATATAAAAGGTGTATGATTGAATTGGCAAAAAAAAAGTTTAAGACTGAATTGGCAAAAAAAAAAAAGGTTTAGGACTGAATTGACACAATTGCAATAAGTTTAGGATTTTTTTGGTAATTTTCCCTAGTTTGTTGTGGATGACTTAGTCAATCAACTTCCCTTAAGTCCGGTGAGGGCTCTTATTGATAATTCATATCGATTTTCTTGTTGACTGACTACTTTTGTCCTAACCAAATTTCGTTCTTGTCGACCGTGCGTGCTATTAATCGATTGCAAGAGTTGCAAAATGGTAATAGGGATAATGTATGTTACGGTTATTGGCGCTGTTCTCGCAAACAGGAGAACACTTAATGTGCAGTAGGAAGATCACAGCAGGTATGGAAAATGTCATATTCGACACAATGGTAGGCAGGTGTGGTTTTCTTAAAGGCCTGTGCTTGACCGTAAGCAGAAATTGGATAATTGTGTCGATCAAGAAAATTTGCGAGTGCTTCTGGTTGATGGGGATGACAGTTTGATTTACATGGAGATAGAATTATAAACAACTGGTGAAAGATCTCCATATCGTCGACTCGTGAATGCTCCGCATCAATTGTCTTCGAAATCACCTCCATGCATGTTCATATGAAGAAACAGTTGTAGTCTGTTTTTTTGCCCGAAAACATCATAGTACTTCATTCAACGAAGCCCGATCAAAGGAGGACGGTTTTAACATCAGCAATCTTTAACAAAGGCTGGAGGGTTTCCATCCAATCACATAAGGTCATCATCTTTTTTCCTTGATGTACCAGGTAATCTGCACATCCAAATAGTGCAGCATTTCCTCAGCCTTTAATCAGTTGGATGTAAGAATAATATGGCCCACGTGATGTTATGAATTAATGGCTTAATAAATATTTACGTGCTAAAATGTATTGGCTATGAAAAATAGTTGAAAATGTATACTTCTACTGAGAAGTTAAAGTTCCTCTGAAGAGGTGCGACTCTTATGAAGTGGGATATGCTTTGATGGAAAGCACCACTTGAAGGGGTATATATAAATAGAGTCTGGTCCTCTCTTCACCCATGATAACGTACGAAAAGAACGTTGTATTTTTATCCTCCATCGATAAGATACATTAAGCGAAAAGTGGGTTAAGGGGGAGAAATCAGATTTCTTCATTTCTTCCGTTTTCTGCAACAATTATCTTTAAGGGAAACTCTATGGATAAATGTATGTCTTCATCCCTCTTATTGTGAAAATCATGAAGATCTAAGATTCTAGATAATAAATTTTCCGCATAAAAGGATTACGTTATAACTTACAGTTGGTATCAGAGCGTGGTTTAGGATCTCATGGTTTTTCCGATTATGGTTTCTGGGATAAAGATTCATGTTGGTCTTTTTGTTATTTGATAAAGTGGTTGAAATGATTTCTTGTTCCGATTCATTTCGTCGAATCTTGGACCTGTGTGATGACGCCGACGTGGTCTCCAAAACCCACTCGTTAATTTGGTCTGAGATGGGCTGTTAGAAGAGACCCCGATGATGGAAGGCGCGGCGGAATGGGGCACAAAAAAAAAAACGAATGGACACGATGAAGAAGGCGTGTGGAAGCCGTGCGCGCGTTGTGGTTGTAGGCGCATGGATCCACGCGCCAAGCGCGTGGCGCACGAGGTGAAGGAATAGGCGCGTGGGCCCCACGCGCCCATCCGGCAATTAAGGCGCGTGCGGTGTCTCTCCGCCAGTTATTTACGGTTCTGCCCATGACCGTTTATTTACTGTTTTTCCATTGATCGAATTATTTACCATTTTGCCACTGGTTGCTGAATTTACGATTTTGCCCCTTATCGATTCTGATTTTACAGTTTTGCCCTTACGCATTAATTTACGGTTTTACCCTCATCATGCAATTTGGTAAATGTTTGTGAATGAAACAATTATAGTGTTTTACAATTTCAAGAATTCAATTATGAGTGGTTTGTTAGTCACCAAAGTGGCTAAACCATAATGTCTTGAATTTTTGAAATTGTATAATGTTTCTTTCAATAACCCATGATTAATTGATGCTATGATTGGAATTGATATATTACATATCCTTATTGGTGTCATGGGTATACTGAAGTTCATTTATTATAAGGACTTAGGGATTGACCCAAAGGTTAATTAATTTCTTATAATTCATGAACATAATAGTTGGTAATTAATATGTCTTGTTAAATTTGTTTGTATATCCAAATATATCAAATAAATTTTAATGGGGTGTATTTATAATTACCAAATAGAAGTTATTAGCATCATTGTGGTTTATTGTATGTTTGTATATTATAGGATCACTCAAAGGAGAACTATGATATACATGTAATGTTTAATTTGAATATGATAATGTGATATTCTCAAAGACCTAATGTATGAGTATATTCTTGTATATTTGCAGTATCTGTACCTGTTTCTCTACATTCGCATGCTTCGTCGGTTCCTTTATTCAATGGAATGAATTTTCCTGATTGGAGTGAACAAGTCCAATTTCACCTAGGTGTCTTGGATCTTGATTTAGCACTTCAAATTGAGAAACTGGTTGCTATTACTGATGAGAACAGCGATAATGAAAAGTCTTTCCATAAAGCTTGGGAAAGATCAAACAGATTAAGCTTAATGTTTATGCGAATGACAGTAGCAAACAACTTAAAGACAACTCTTTCCAAAACTGACAATGTTAAGGAATTTATGAAATTTGTGGAAGAGCGTTCTCAAACTGCTGATAAGTCACTAGCTGGTACATTGATGAGTACTTTGACCACCATGAAATATGATGGTTCACGTACCATGCATGAACATGTACTAGAGATGACAAACTTAGCGGCAGAATTAAGGACTTTGGGAATGAACGTGGATGAGTACTTTTTAGTATAGTTCATACTTAATTCCTTGCCTTATGAACAATATGAGCCATTTCAAATGAATTACAATACTATAAAGGACAAGTGGAATGTAAATGAATTGGCCAGTATGCTTGTTCAAGAGGAAACAAGGATAAATAATCAAAAGGCTCATTTTGTTCATCTCTTAAGTCATCAAGAAGTTGAGAAGAATTCAAAGAGGAAAGGTAGAAGGAGCAAGAAGAAAGGTTTACACAACCTGAATGACTCTTCTAAGGCTTCTCAAATCTACAAGAAGGAACACAATCTTATTAAGTGTCACTTTTGTAATAAAATTGGACACTTAAAGAAAGATTGTCTGAAGCGTAAAGCTTGGTTCGAAAAGAAAGTTAAGCCTTGTGCTTTAGTATGTTTTGAATCAAAATTTACTGAAGTTCCTCATAATACTTGATGGATTGATTCTGGTGCCACCACTCATGTTTCAAATATGATGCAGGGATTTCTTTCGATCCAAACCATAAAGCCAAATGAGAATTATGTACTCACGGGGAATAGAAACAAAGCTCCAGTTGAAGGCATTGGCACTTATCGTTTGTTCTTAGATACTGGGCATTATTTGGATTTGTTTCGAACCCTTTATGTACCTACTTTTTCCCGTAATTTAGTTTCTTTGCTAAAACTTGATGAAGCGGGATTCTCTTTTAAGTTTGGTTGTGGATCTTTCAGTTTGTATAAGAATAATAATCTTATTGGAACTGGAATTTTATGTGATGGTCTCTACAAGTTTAAATTTGATAATGCTTTTGCTGAGACCTTAATGACCTTGCATCATAATGTTGGCACTAAACGCAGTTTAGTGGATGAGAATTCTGCTTACTTGTGGCATAAACGTTTGGGTCACATATCCAAAGAAAGAATGCAAAGATTAGTGAAGAATGAAATTCTTTCAAATTTGGATTTTACTGATCTTAGAGTGTGTATTGATTGTATTAAGGTTAAACAAACAAAACACACTAAGAAAGGTGTCATAAGAAGCACAAAGCTTCTTGAAATTATACATACTGATACATGTGGTACTTTTGATGTTCTATCTTTTGATAAAGAAAGTTATTTTTGTTAGTGGTCTGCCCTAGGAATCAATCAAGGTTGATACTCTAATATTAGTTATGGATTAGGTTGTGTCGGAAAACCGATCTTCACTATACTTAGGTTGTCATAATGTCTTGCTAGAGACCGCTTATGACTTGTGGGCCAAAAAGAGTTTTGAGCACACTGCTAATGTTTAGTGAACTTACAGGGTCGCACACAATAGCGAACGAACTTAATATTTTCTGTGCGTCTTGATCTACTTAAGAAGTAGATTTTAATTTATTCTCTTATTTAAATTATCTATGCGGTCGTGCGCGTTATGAGATAATGATTAAACGTACGATTAAAGGTGGACGGTTTGGCGGGCCCAAATCGCCCGGCCCACTTCTTTTAATTCCGCTGGATAATGAGGCTGTATAAATAGATAGAGAATCGTTCTCTGTCTAGGGTTTTTTCGATAGAGTATCGAAAATCAAAAGGCGTTCAAGAAAAGGAACTTTAAGATCTTTCGCTAGCACGTGGATCGTTGGAGAATTCCGTTCGTGTGTGTGGATACCGATAGAGGCGCAACACTTGGGGCGCTAATCCAGACACAATCTGTTGTCGATTTATCTTTGATCTGCAAAAGGTACGTTTCGAAATTCCTTTTCGATTTCAATATACACATAGATCCTGTCTAGGGTTCTATATTCCGCTGCGTTGTTTTTCGTTGATGAACCCTTCAGTGGTATCAGAGCTGCTTGTGATATATTGAAGTTGAATCGGAAACCCTAATTGTTGATACATATGATGTATGCCTGAAGTGAGTCTCAATTAGCGTTAGAAGAATTTGAAATACGAATTGATATGATCAATTGAGAAGGAACGAAGTAGGGATGGGTCGATCTTGTTCCGCTCGCGCTTGGGCTGTTGCCCAAGGCGGACACGGTGTCGTGTCTGGGCTATTGCCCGAGGCGGAGACGGCGGGCGGAGACGGCGGCGCGTCTGGGTCTGTTGCCCGAGGCGGAGACGGCAGCGCGCCTGGTCATCCGGCACGTCGAGGACTCGAGGCGTTCGGCCAGATGCGTACGGTGAGGGCGCGGGAGGTGGCAGCGATGGATAGTCTCCCGAGAACACAGAATTGAGAATTCTATCTAGGTTTTCGGGGCTCTCCTCGGAAAACAGAATTGAGAATTCTGTCTAGGTTTCGGGGGCGCTGCCCCCGAGCCCCCGCGAGGGGCGCTGCCCCTTCGAACCCCCGAGCCCCCACGAGGGGCGCTGCCCCTCGACCCCGCAAGGGGGCGCAACCCCCTTGACCCCTGCATGGAATTGGTCGTTCCCATATGCTTTATGTATCTTTGTTATGATAAGTGATGTTTTGTTTATATTCATAACATGCATGCATTCATCGTTAAAAGTCCCTAATAAAATTAAGTAATAATATGATGCCTTTCCAATCATACACCTATTAAGACTTGAATCGTCAATAGATGGGCCTGCCAAAGCAGGGTGTCTTTAACTATTTGAGTAAAATAGGATGGATAATGGTTATCCATAAGTCAAGATTGGTTTACTTAACGAGGCTATCAAAACAGTTTTGGGCCTTGAGGCATAGTGTTTGGGGATAAGATATGAGATGTCAACCACAACAACCAAGAGTTGTATTCGATACAATTGACAAATAGTTGTCTACCTAAATAACTTAGTCTTGAGCGGTAAGCCAAAGTTTACTCGAGTCTTGGTAAAATATGGATCTTGGTCCACTATACTTATTGGGACATATATTATAAAAGTATAGTGGGAGTTTATTATAAATAATATTAATGAACAATTCACTTTGCATATTTGTTGTAGATAATGGCAAATAGCTCTGCATCACACTTTTCACTGCGATCTGTTCTTGAGAAGGACAAATTGAATGGTTCAAACTTCTTGGACTGGTATAGAAGCTTGAGAATTGTTCTCAAGCAGGAGAAAAAGGATTATGTCCTGGAGAAACCACTCCCTCATAAGGCAACTCCTTCCAACGCTCCCCATGCTGAAAGGAATGCTTATCAGAAGCATAAAGATGATGCATTGGATGCATCATGTCTAATGTTAGCTACCATGAACTCAGACCTTCAGAAGCAGTTTGAGAACGTGGATGCCTATGATATGATCATGAACCTGAAAAATTTGTTTCGAGGATCGGCACGCACCGAAAGGTATCAAACGGTAAAGACCTTAATTGAGTGCAAACTAGCAAGTGGGAGCTCGGTTAGCCCACATGTCATAAAGATGATAGGTTATATTGAAAACCTGGAGCGACTGGGCTCTCCCATTAGCCAAGAGTTGGCTACTGACATTATTCTTCAGTCATTGCCTCAAGATTATGACACGTTTGTTATGAACTATAATATGCATAATCTGAATAAGTCTTTGACTGAACTGCATGGGATGCTCAAAACTGCTGAGCAGAATATCAAGAAGGACCCTACCCCTAATGTTCTCATGGTTCAAAAGGGGAAAGGCTTTAAGAAGCCAGGTAAGGTCAAGGGTCAGGCCAAGGGCACTAAGCCCAAACCCAAATCCAAGACCAAACCGGGTCTAACTACTGATGCTGTATGCTTCCATTGTGGTGAGAATGGACATTGGAAGAGGAATTGCAAGAAATATTTGGAGGATCTGAAGAAAAAGGGAAGTGAGACATCCGATTCAGGTAATTATGTTATAGAAGTAAATGTTACTACTAGTTCTACTTCATGGGTATTGGATACCGGTTGTGGTACTCACATTTGTATGGATGTGTAGGGACTAAAACGAAGTAGAACACTTGCAAAAGGTGAAGTGGAACTACGAGTTGGAAATGGAGCAAGAGTTGTTGCATTAGCCGTAGGAACATATGATGTAGCTTTACCTTCTGGTATGATTTTAGAATTGAATAATTGCTACTATGTACCTGCTATACGCAGGAATATTATTTCTGTTTCTTGTTTGGATAAGGAAGGTTTCTATTTTGATATAAAGAACAATAGTTGTTCGTTTTATCTTAATGGATTATTTTATGGTAGCGCCCATATTGTGGATGGGATATATGTTCTAAATCTTGATGTGCCAATCTATAATATAAATACAAAAAGGATTAAATCTAATGATTTGAATCCAACCTACCTATGGCATTGTCAATTAGGCCACATAAACGAGAAACGAATTCACAAGCTTCATAGCGATGGACTATTAAATTCATTTGATTTTGAATCATTTGATACATGTGAATCTTGTTTAGTTGGAAAAATGACAAAAGCTCCTTTTACTAATCAAAGTGAGAGGACAAAAGAATTATTGGCCCTTAGACATACTGATGTGTGTGGACCACTAAGTTCTATAGCCAGAGGAGTTTATCAGTACTTCATTACATTTACTGATGATTTCAGTAGATATGGATATGTTTACTTGATGAAACATAAATCCGACTCGTTTGAAAAGTTCAAGGAATTTCAGAATGAAGTACAGAATCAACTTGGCAAGAATATCAAGGCTCTTCGATCTGATCGAGGAGGAGAATATTTAAGCCAAGAGTTCAATGACCATCTCAAAGAGTGTGGAATTGTTTCACAGCTCTCTCCTCCTGGAACACCACAGTGGAATGGTGTCTCTGAGAGGAGAAATCGAACTTTGTTAGACATGGTTCGATCAATGATGAGTCATTCAGATCTTTCATTATCTTTCTGGGGATATGCACTCGAGACAGCTGCGTTTACACTAAATAGAAGTCCATCAAAAGCTGTAGAGAAGACACCATATGAGATGTGGACATGAAAAGTTTCTAGTATGTATTTTCTAAAGATTTGGGGTTGTGAAGCCTATGTAAAACGTTTATTTTCTGATAAGCTTGGACCCAAATCTGATAAATGTTTCTTTGTGGGATATCCTAAAGAAACGAAAGGATATTACTTTTACAATCCATCAGAGAACAAAGTGTTTGTTGTTCGAAATGGTGTCTTTTTAGAGAAAGAGTTTCTTACTAAAGGAACCAGTGGGAGTAAGGTAAACTTCGAAGAAGTTTTTGTGCCACAAGAAGGTGTTCCAATTCATGAGGAACCTCAATTAGATCTACAAAGAGTTGTAGAGTCTACTCCAGTGGCACCTATAGTTCGTAGGTCTGAAAGAATACATCGTGAGCCTATGAGATATGGTTTTCACGTGACAGAACACCGTCATCTATTGTTAATAGAAAATGACGAACCTACGACCTATACAGAAGCTATGATGGGCCTAGACTCCGATAAATGGCTTCAGGCCATGAAATCCGAAATGGACTCAATGTATCAAAACAAAGTTTGGACTTTGATTGATCTACCCGAAGGTGTCAAACCTATAGGGTGCAAGTGGGTTTTCAAGAAGAAAACTGATATGGATGGAAATGTTCACATCTATAAAGCACGGCTAGTAGCTAAAGGTTTCAAACAAACTCATGGTATTGACTATGACGAGACCTTCTCGCCAGTGGCCATGCTTAAGTCCATTCGGATTATCCTAGCGTTTGCTGCATATTATGACTATGAGATATGGCAAATGGATGTAAAGACAGCTTTCCTTAACAGAAAACTAGAGGAGGATGTGTATATGACACAACCTGAAGGCTTTACATCACCAGATAACACTGGGAAGATATGCAAGCTTCAACGTTCTATTTATGGATTGAAGCAGGCATCACGGAGCTGGAATATTCGTTTCGATGAAACTGTCAAAGAGTTTGGCTTTATCAGAAACAAAGAAGAAGCTTGTGTATACAAGAAGTCTAGTGGGAGTGCAATTGTGTTTCTAGTGTTGTATGTGGATGACATACTACTCATTGGAAACGACATTCCTATGCTTCAGTCAGTTAAGACATCGCTAGGAAAAATTTTCTCCATGAAGGACATGGGAGAGGCAAGCTATATCTTGGGGATCAGGATCTATAGAGATAGATCTAAGAGACTTATTGGACTGAGTCAAAGTACATATGTTGACAAAGTCATCAATAGGTTTAATATGCAAGACTCCAAGAAAGGTTTTCTCCTGATGACACATGGCATAAGTCTTAGCATGACTCAGTGTCCTTCAACACAAGATGAGCGAGACCACATGAGTAGGATTCCTTATGCATCAGCTGTGGGATCCATCATGTATGCTATGTTATGCACTCGTCCCGATGTTACTTATGCATTGAGCATGACAAGTAGATACCAGTCAGATCCAGGGGAACCTCACTGGATTGCTGTCAAGAATATCCTTAAGTACTTGAGAAGAACTAATGATTTATTCTTAGTCTATGGAGGTGAGGAACAGATCACTGTAAATGGTTACACTAATGCTAGTTTCCAAACCGACAAAGACGACCTTCGATCGCAGTCAGGTTTTGTCTTTTGCGTGAATGGTGGAGCGGTGTCTTTGGAAGAGTTCCAAGCAGGACACTCTTGCAGATTCTACGACAGAAGCTGAGTATATTGCTGCTTCAAAAGCATCAAAGGAAGCTGTTTGGATTCGAAAGTTCATAGAAGAACTGGGAATCAGTCCCACTAGTTCGTTTCCAGTGGACCTCTATTGTGATAGCAATGGGGCCATAGCTTTGGGTAAAGAGCCTAGGTCTCACCAGAAGACCAAATACATACTCAGGAAGTATCATCTCATTCGAGAATTCATTGAAAGAGGTGATGTCAAGATGTGCAAAGTTGCAACGGAGTTGAATACAGCTGATCCGTTGACGAAGGCTCTTCCACAATCTAAGCATGAGCGTCATTGTAACGCTTTAGGCCTTAGACACATTAGTGATTGGTCTTGATTTGAGCGGGAGTATATGTGATATACATTTTCATTGTTCATTAATAAAATATATATATTATATTCGATTTCGATTTAATTTGAGTATATAGTTGAATGCGAAATCTTTATCCCCTGAATATTGAATATCCTTAATAGATAATCAAATACGTGATTTGATCGTGAAACTCTATTAATAGAGTGGATATTAATATTCTAAATGTCCCTAGTCAATTGCCATTGTGCATTGGGAAGCAAATGGTGTTTGAGACTAGCATGTGAGTCAACTGATGATCAAGTTTCACGGGTCATGAATATAGAGATATAAATTTGATCACATGGAATACATGTTGGAGAACGTTGTATTGGACAGACCCACTATGAGAATACTGTAGGATTGTTATATAATGTCATCAGTATTTCTCATCACAACTATAGAGTATAGTCCTTTGACCTGAGTCTGCCATGGTTTCCTAGACGTGGATTGGCATGCTTCAACATTGCCAAACGTCAGCCGTAACAGGTGATTATAAAGGTAATGGCTGGGCATGTCATGAATCGTGCTGAGTGATGTGAGTAGACAAGATGGGATTTGTCCCTCTCATATAACTCTCATATAACGAGGGTATGATTTCCTGGCCTCCCGTAGAGTTGAGACTGTGAAATGCATGGCCATGCTCAAGTGAGTTGAAGAGTCAACTACTTGTTTTGACAGTCTAACTGCGGTATCGGAAAAATGAGTTTAAGCTATATAAGGATGACACTTGTCCTGTCTTATGCTTGACTCGGAAATCAAGTGACAAAGGGACTTAGTTTATATGATTGGTTCTAGTGCAAGTGGGAGATTGTTAGTGGTTTGCCCTAGGAATCAATCAGGTTGATACTCTAATATTAGTTGTGGATTAGGTTGTGTCGGAAAATCGACATTCACTATACTTAGGTAGTCATAATGTCTTGCTAGAGACCGCTTATGACTTGTGGGCCAAAAAGAATTTTGAGCACACTGCTAATGTTTAGTGAACTTACAGGGTCGCACACAATAGCAACATTAGCGAACGGACTTAATATTTTCTGTGCGTCTTGATCTACTTAAGAAGTAGATTTTAATTTATTCTCTTATTTAAATTATCTATGCGGTCGTGCGCGTTATGAGATAATGATTAAACGTACGATTAAAGGTGGACGGTTTGGCGGGCCCAAATCGCCCGGCCCACTTCTTTTAATTCCGCTGGATAATGAGGCTGTATAAATAGATAGAGAATCGTTCTCTGTCTAGGGTTTTTTCGATAGAGTATCGAAAATCAAAAGGCGTTCAAGAAAAAGAACTTCAAGATCTTTCGCTAGCACGTGCATCGTTGGAGAATTCCGTTCGTGTGTGTGGATACCGGTAGAGGCGCAACACTTGGAGCGCTAATCCAGACACAATCGGTTGTCGATTTATCTTTGATCTGCAAAATGTACGTTTCGAAATTCCTTTTCGATTTCAATATACACATGGATCCTGTCTAGGGTTCTATATTCCGCTGCGTCATTTTTCGTTGATGAACCCTTCAATTTTATCACCTTTATTGATGATTTTTCACGTTATGGTTGTATTTATCTATTGCATGATAAATCTCAATCAGTGAATGCACTTGAGGTGTATATTAAAGAGGTTGAAAGGCAATTAGATAAAAAGGTGAAAATAGTACTGTCGGATAAAGGTGGTGAATATTATGGAAAGTATGATGAATCAGGACAATGTTCGGGTCCATTTACTAAATTCCTTGAAAGACATGGTATTTGTGCTCAATACACAATGCCAGGTACACCACAACAAAATGGTGTAGCAGAAAGGCGTAATCGTACTTTAATGGAAATGGTTAGGAGTATGATGAGTTATTCATCTCTACCCTTATCATTGTGGATGCATGCTTTAAAGACTTCTATGTATTTATTAAACAAGGTTCCTAGTAAGGCAGTTCCAAAGACTCCCTTTGAACTGTGGACGGGAAGGAAACCTAGTTTACGACACCTGCATGTTTGGGGTTGTCCAACAGAAGTAAGAATTTACAATCCACATGAAAAGAAATTGGATTTAAGAACAACTAGTGGTTACTTCATTGGTTATGCAGAGAAATCCAAAGGGTATAGGTTTTACTGTCCTAATCATAGTACAATAATTGTTGAATCTGAAAATGCTAGGTTCATTGAAAATGTTGACATTAGTGGGAGTGAAAGAATGCGTGATGTTTGCATTCAAGAAGTTAGGGTGGAAGTTCCTCTACCCAAAACTTCTAAAGTTGTTGTTCCTGATATTATAGTTCAACCCAATAATAATCAAGAACAACAAATTAATGATCAAACACTCTATAATTAAAATGTCAATATTGAACCTACAGTAGTTGATCTACAAGAAATAGCATTAAGAAGATCTTAAAGAGAAAGGAGGTCGGCTATTTCTAATGACTACGTGGTTTATTTACAAGAGTGAGAAATTGACTTAGGAATTGATAATGATCTAGGTTCATTTTCACAAGCCATGGAATGTGATGGTTCTACTAAATGTTTCAATGCCATGGAAGAAGAGTTAAAGTCTGTAGATCAAAATCAAGTTTGGAATCTCGTTGAATTGCCTGAATGATGCAAAAAGGTAGAGTGTAAATGGGTCTTAAGACCAAACATGACTGAAAAGGTAATATCGAACGATATAAGACCAGACTTGTTGCTAAATGTTTTACTCAGAAAGAAGGCATTAACTATAAGGAGACATTTTCACCAGTCTCCAAGAAAGACTCACTTAGAATCATTATGGCTTTGGTGGCTCATTACGATTTAGAGTTACACCAAATGGATGTTAAAATTGTCTTTCTTAATGGGAATTTAGAGGAAGAAGTTTATATGGACCAACCCGAGGGCTTTTTAATTAAAGGAAATGAACACATCGTGTGTAAGTTAAAGAAATCAATATATGGACTTAAACAAGCTTCCTGACAATGGTTTCTTAAGTTTAATGATACCATAACTTCTTTTGGATTTAAGGAAAACAATGTTGATCGGTGTATATACATGAAGGTCAGTGGGAGCAAGTTTATTTTTCTAGTTATGTATGTTGATGACCTTTTGCTTTCTACTAATGATCTTGGTTTGTTACATGAAACCAAGAATTTTCTCTCTAAAAATTTTGAAATGAAAGATATGAGAGAGGCAACGTATGTGATAGGAATAGAAATATTCTGTGATAGATCACAAGGATTGTTAGGGTTGTCTCAGAAAGCCTATATTGATAAAATTTTAGAGAGATTTAATATGGATAAATGTTCAGCAAGAGCAGTTCCAATTCAGAAAGGTGACAAATTTAGTCTTATGCAATGTCCGAAAAGTGAATTGGAACAAAAATGAATGAAAAGTATTCCTTATGCATCTGTTGTCGGAAGTTTAATGTATGTTCAAACTTGCACCCGACCAGACATTAGTTTTGCTGTCGGAATGCTGGGCAGGTATCAAAGTAACCCAGGATTAGATCATTGGAAAGCTGCAAAGAAAGTTCTCAGATACTTGCAAGGAACGAAGAATTACATGCTCACTTATAAAAGATCTGATCATCTTGAGTGATTGGATATTCAGATTCAGACTTAGCTGGATGTACCGATACAAGAAGATCAACTTTTGGTCACTTGTATCTTTTGGCTAGAGGCGCAATTTCATGGAAAAGTGCAAAGCAGTCGATTATTGCTATATCTACTATGGAGGCTAAGTTTGTTGCATGCTTTAAGGCCACTATTCATGGGATATGGCTACGAAATTTTATTTCAGGGCTTGTGATTGTCGACAGTATTGCTAGGCTGCTGAAAATTATTGTGATAACTCTACAGCAGTTTTCTTCTCTAAGAACGACAAGTACTCCAAGGGTACTAAACATATGGAAATTAAATATTTGTCCGTTAAAGAAGAAGTTCAGAAACAAAGAGTGTCAATTGAGCACATGAGCACCAACCTTATAATTGCAGATCCCTTAACAAAAGGACTGCCGCCCAAAATATTTAAAGAACATGTTGAAAGGATGGGTATTATTGAATGTCATTAATGATTGTATTATGAGTGCATTAAGTTTATTTATTTGACACTATGAGCTCAATTATGTGTTTCTGATATTTCCTGTTTTCTATTTGGTATACATGATGGAAATAGATGAATGTGTAACAGGATAGTCTCTAACAGAAACATTATAGTTGGACCATTACTATACTTCTCATTTATGGATCATATTAAGTAGAGAGCTATAGTTGTAGTACATGGAAGGGACTAAGTCGATTAATGGCATACAACCGCTATGACTCGCATTAGTTTCTTTATTTAATTGTGATCATTATGTGATAGGCAATTTAAGAAAGGTTTTAGCATAATGTTATTGTGCACTTTATGGTCTTTATTAAACCATGAAAGGAAGGTCATATGGGCCAAGTGGGAGAATGTAAGAATAATGTGGCCCACATGATGTTATGAATTAATGGTTTAATAAATATTTACGTGCTAAAACGTATTGGCTATGAAAAACAGATGAAAATGTGTAATTCTATTGAGAAGTTAAAGTTCCTCCGAAGAGGTGCGACTTTTATGAAGTGAGATATGCTTTGATGGAAGGCACCACTTAAAGAGGTATATATAAATAGAGTCTAGTCCTCTCTCCATCCACGATAACGTACCAACTCTTATGAAGTGGGATATGCTTTGATGGAAGGCACCACTTGAAGGGATATATATAAATAGAGTCTGGTCCTCTCTCCACCCACGATAACGTACGAAAAAAACGTTGTATTTTTATCCTCTATCAATAAGATACATTAAGCGAAAAGTGGGTTAAGGGAGAGAAATCAGATTTCTTTGTTTCTTCCGTTTTCTGCAACAATTATCTTTAAGGAAAACGCTATGAATAAAGGTATGTCTTCATCCCTTTTATTGTGAAAATCATGAAGATCTAAGATTCTAGATAATAAATTTGCCGCATAAAAGGATTACGTTATAACTTACATTGGACACCACCTTTGAATCAGACTTTGGAGATCGCCTTCTTCCGGTGTTTCTCCTTTACAAGAATGACCCCCTCTCTGGGAGCCGCACTTCATTTACTTCAGCACTATCTACCTTGATCTCCTTACTAATG
The DNA here is from genome assembly GCF_021117445.2 of Syzygium oleosum. Classification (NCBI taxonomy): domain Eukaryota; kingdom Viridiplantae; phylum Streptophyta; class Magnoliopsida; order Myrtales; family Myrtaceae; genus Syzygium; species Syzygium oleosum. Next base: position 1,172,519 of record NW_026607494.1, read on the forward strand.
CCTTTGACAACTCTGCCTTCCCCAATACCCGAGTTTCGACACTAGTACCTACCTCTTTCGAAGTTCTGAAGCAAGCACCACCGCAATTCATTCTCCTAAAGACTCTGTCAGGGCCATTCCATCCCTTCTCTACTTCCTTCCGGACGGTGGTTTGCTGGGCATTCTTCTTCTTAAGCAGGTTTATGTACTTCAACCATCTCTTCTCTACTCTTATTACTACTACCTCAGGTGGAGAGCAGCCAAAGGCAGCCTCTCATTTGTCTTTCCCTATTACAACAACCAAGCTTGGCCAAGACCTCCTTCTTTGCATGCTTTTCTCTTTGATGCTGCTAGCTTAGCTTAGCTATCCAGTCATCAAAGGTGGAGACTTTCTGTATGAATCGAATTCCTGCATGCAAACTCAAACTTGGACCATTCTAGCGTACAGTCACAAGAAAAGTTAGGATAATTTTCAATTGTTAGTATATCTGTGAAGTGGATGGTAAATCTTTTAGTAACATTGATAAAAAATTTATGACAGCTAACTCCAACGTCAGGTAAACCGATTGTAAACTACCAATACCATCAGAAATTTACCAACAATCCAATAAAGTAGTAAATTACCAACTCATTTGAAACTTTACCATTGTGGTGAGTGAATTTACCGATGTTCCAATGAAATAGTTACCAACTCATTTGAAATTTTACCATCACGATAAGTAAATTATCAGCATTGTCAAGGATCTATCGACCTTCCACTGAAGTAATAAATTACCAACTCATTTGACATTTTACCTTTGCGATAAGTAAAATACCCACACTATTAAGAATTTACCAGCATTCCAATGAAGTAGTAACCAACTCATTTGAAAATTTATCGTCGTGTTAAGCTTCCTTTTGCGATGAAATATTCTCTTTCAAAGTTTTGCCCTCTCAAACTTTTTGCAACAGGATAAGTAACGGGAGATGTGCCCTAATTGCTTGATTTCTTGCATTTTCTGGTGATTTCGTGTTTGCCAGGAGATTTCTTTCGAAAACTTATGTAAAATAAAAAAAATATTGTCCGAAAAAGATTCCTGTGAGTACATCATCAACATTAGCAAGTAAATAATACTATGCAAATAAGAATTCGAACGTGCAAATTGAAAATGCAGAACAAGGAAAAGGTGTTATACAAATAATAATTCAAAAATGCGCCATCGTGCAGGTAATTATACGATTTACATCATCGATTAGATTCGTATATGTTACCTATTATGTAATTTATGTTCGTGTATTTAATTCATTAATTACGTCCTATAGTATGTCAAGTGATTCATGTCATCTTGTGCGTAATAGTGCGATTCATGGCTCCTGCTACGTTTAGATCGGTATATATCATCTCATGTTTGAGTTTGAACTCGCACATATCACTTCTTATTTCATCATATTATTTTTGTCATGTATTAGTCCCGTTCATGTCATTTGGTGTTTAATTATGATTTTCATGTCAGGTATAGGATTTGCGATGTTTAATTATGTTTCTGACTAGGGCATGTTAAATCAGATTAAAATAGACACTACATTGCAATGCGATATATTTGTTGCCGACAAAATAAAGTACATGGAGAAACTATAACATAATGTAGCACATGTACTAAGCCGAACCTGGAACATTGAAAATCGCGGGTCACCTGTTGGTCCCACCCATCAAATCTGATAATTCAAATTCATTTGAGTACATAATCTTTGGTATTTTTCTCATACAAAAAAGATTCGGATGGGGTTGGGACCTAACCCCCGCACTGCTTGAATTTTAGGTGGGCGCCAATGTGCGACTGGGAAGCCCAAGACCGACGATATGTATAAAGCATAGGCCCGTCCTTTGCATCGAGAATTGACTGAAGCACTGAATCTTCAACTTGTAAATCGAGTTTCGAACAACTCTACCTAGGGGTTATCGGTTTCAGGGTGGGTTGGTTCCCACTTTGGAACCTGGAACAGGTCCATTTGGTTTTCGAACTGGACCGGATGGGACTGGTTCGATTCTCAAGTCGGTTTAGGAACCGGCGGTGATATCTTTTAATTTGTTTACTTTTCCTATTCCCTAATAGTCTATCTCATTCTTTAGTGTTTTTGGATCTTTAATAAATGAAAAATCTCGGTAGAAAGACACTAAATGTGTGATAAAATATGATCAAGTATTATTAATTTGCTAATAAAAAAAGTATTGGTCTTGTCTGGGTGGTTTGTTTACACATCTGGAATCGAAAATCGGACCAACAATCACTAGTTCCAAATTTTAGGAACTGAAAATCCCCTAGTATTAGCCAGTTCAGTCCGATTCTAGGTTCAGTTTGGTTCCAATGCTCACCCCTAACTCTTCTGACCACAAAATCAATCTGTACATCATATGCTCAGTTTCACTGCCTTGAGAAGCTGAAATTGGTACGGCTGCTGTGGTTAATGTTGATCCTACCTGTCAATGCACAGCTTACCTTTGAGAGGGAAAACACTAAAAAAGGGTTGCAAAAGGATGCGAGGATGCAGAACATTGACAACCGAGTAGGTCTCAACTTCCTTCGTGCTTTTGCCATCTCCCTTTGCAACTGAAGGGCCAACTTCACCGATCGAGGGCCTTGACGCCTTTGCTGTGGTTGGTGTGGGTGTCGGGCTAGGGCCGCCATGCCCTTGCCGGCCATAGCGAGGGCTATGATGCCCTCGCCTAGTGCTAGCAAGGGTCGCCGGCCCTTGTCTGTTACCGATGACCCATGCCAACCCTTAGTCCAAAAAAAAAAAAAAAGCAAAGAAAAAACCATTAAAATTCAAAAAAATTACTTAAAAATATCAACATCAACATCGGTCATGCCATGTAAAATGTCTAGCGTTCACATAAGTGATTTCTGGCCAAAATTGGACAGATGGACTCAATTAGCAAAACGTGATAATGTTTAGGACTAAATTGGCACAATTGAAAATCTTAAAATTGAATTGACACAAGTACAATAGGCTTTTGACTTTTTTGATAATTTTCCCTATAAATAGATCAAATCGATTCATAAAATCCTATCACTTTAGAATGGATACTATATCATCTTGCTAGTCAACATTTAGGTGCACGGAAATCAATTCAAATATTTCTTTTAATTAATCTATAATTTAAATATTTATGTAACAACATTCATATATGATACTTTAGATAGAGATACTAGCTAAGTTAGTGAAATCCATATGTTGCTCATATAGTTTTGTTGTTTGTTGACAACCCATTTTAAAAAACATTACATGGACTTTTGTAACGTCCCAGAATGTCACGTGCGACACGTGTGTTTACCGATTATAATTCATAATTATAATTACACATGCGAAAACACAACAATATTTTCACATCCCTTACAAGAAAATCGCATGAGTTTAATTTATAAATATCTCCATCATTATAAAAACATCAAGAGTTATTACAACAATAAAATACATAGTCTTGGGAAGAGGGTTAGGTCAACTACCATCACTACATTAAAAGCGAGCCTATATATTAACCAAACCACCATTTAGCTCGGGGGTTGATGGCCTCAGGCCTCATTTCATCCCTTCCATGGTCATGTCCAAGGGAACCATCTTACAAACTAGAAAAATAAGGGGTGAGTCGAAGCCTAATAATTGGAATCTTTAAGTTTAAAGTATGAGATCGGTTTACCACTCAACCTAGCGGTACATGTAAATAACGTGAGTTCAAAGAAATACAAAATACCCATGTAAGACAATGAAAGAGTAATTGTATTATCTTTTCATTCATGATACATCGATGGAAGCCAATAACGACAGTGCTTAAGATCATTCACTCAAATACAAGCGGATGACATAATATTTTATGATGCACCGATATCACCTAGTGGCTCACCATTATACATAGGGAATATTTATTTCCTACTGGTCATGAAGTTTACTCATATATATAAATAAGTTCATACTTGTCATGAAGCTCAGCAACACATATGGGTGACTTCATACTGGTCATGAAGCTCACTAATATACTCAAGCTCACCAACACACACTGGTGACTTCATTCGGGTTATGAAACTCATTGATATACACAAATGAGTTCATACTTATCAATGGCTCCTTCTCACATGACATCATAGCCGTACATATCATTATAACCCAACAATTGCTATATGCACTACATTTGTCTTTTCTCATGCAATGGATGATAAACAATCAATTACATGCTCTTTATTACATATGCCCCCTTATCTTCTTATTTGATCACACATTTATCAACAACGTGTAGTCATACTTAGGAATCAAATATAAGTTGCAAGCAGTGATATTAAGGTAATAATACTCAACAGTGAATATACTCAGTGAATATATTCAGCAAGCGAATATGATCAAACAAATGAATATACTCAGACAAGTGAACATATTCACTTGTCGATCTACTCATGTCGATTCTACATGTTAGTTGTCGATATGTAAGAATGGTTGTCGATTCTGTGGGAAAGTTATCGATTTGGTGGGCAAGTTGTCGATCAACTACCGAGATATTAGAGAATGCTCCCTGCATTGCGTTTGTTGATGGAAATTGATGCCGTTGGGCGGCAGAGAAGAACTGGCATTGGAGGAGGAAACGAGGAAAGGGAGCAGACCCTTCATCAGCTTTTGACAGAGATGGATGGTTTTGAAGGAAATACAGGCATCATTGCTATTGCGGTGACTAACCGTGCAGACATTCTGGACTCTGCCTTGCTTAGTCCTGGAAGATTTGACAGACGGGTATGTACGTCTATTCTCAGCTAGTGAGTATCGTGGCATATACTTGTGCATGGTATTGGTGGAACAGCCAGTCTCGTGGTGCATATGCTTACTTATAGTATCGATGCATAGAACTGTTGATGTTCCAAATATCCGGGGTAGAACAGAAATTCTGAAGTTTGATGCAGACAGGATCACTAGATGTTACAGCTATGAGAACTCCTGGATTTTGTGGAGCGGATCTTGCCAACCTCTTGAATGAGTCTGCTATATTGGTTGGCCAATGGGGGAAGACAGCAATCTCTTTGAAGGAGATTGATGATTCATTTGACAGGATTGTTGCTGGAATGGAAGAACCATGATGACAGATAGAAAGAGCAAGAGTCTGGTGGCATTCATGGGTGAGTGACAATGTTAGCAACTATCCTTTTTCTGGATTCTTCCCATCCTTTGTTGGGAAATTCTTTTGCATGGGTATCTCCTGTTTGTGATATTTATTTTACTTGGCTTGATATTCCAGTGCACATTTGATTTTTGTTTATTTAGATTGCTGAAATATTGTTAATATTTAGCTAGCACTAGAAGAAGCAATTGTTTCATTATCCTATCAGGTAGAAAACTTTCATCAGCTTCTCTTGTGCTGCTTCCTATGGACTTTTATCAGCTCGTGAGAGACATTGATGCTGTCATGAAGAGAATTTCAGATAGCGTGTACGAAATTGCACCATGTCACATAAGGAATAACCGGGAGGCCAAAGAAAAAGATTGTGGAAGTCCTCGAGAAGGAAACAATGACCGGGGATGAGTTCCACGCTATCCTCTCAGAGTTTGTCGAAGTTCCTACTGAGAACCAGGTTCCTCCTTCATTTCCATCTCCTGTCTTTGTATGAAGTGGCATTAGTCAGTCTCCAGCCTGCACTTCCTTCAACACTCCGTCATACATCATCAACTGATTAGTGAATGGAAAGTGACCTTTGGCTTTTAAGCCAGAATTATACTCATATGATGTCCCGGATGATAGAAGATTCATATATTGAGCTGTTCTTTTCTGTTAAGAACCTGTATACTTTGAGCATCAAATACGAACAGATTGCCTATAAATAATATAGGATTTCATGAACCATTTATATACAGCTTGTGTATTTTTTCATCTGGTGAGTTGAAATTTTTGGGGAAAAATGACATTTTCTTTTGTCGTGTTGACACCGTCTTTTTTCACGAGGAGGATGGCAAAACCTCGAGTTAGCTTTTCACTTGACAGCATACCATTGGAATGCTTTTGCCCAAGTGGTCACCGTTGGTTGTTTGTTTGTAAAACAAACAAAATAGTGCATTTTCCTTTGTCCCACATATGAAAGTTTTGAGAAAGTGGGCCACTTTATAACTGTGAATATCTTCTTGCTCTTTAGAGTGAAGACAATGGGGTGTGTGCTAGTCCACACAATACCCGCGTGCGGGTGCGCGATTATTAGGCGCACTTAGCACTAATCCCTTTATATTTTTATTTTATTTCGTAAGGTTATCTTATTAATTTTTATTATTTGAAAGGTTGTTTTTTTTGTTTATTAAGTAATTTTCGAAATTATGAAAATTCGGAATTATATATTTATTTATTTATTTTATTCCGAATTTTATATGTGTTTTTCCAAGACAACTTTTGGAAGATTATACTTGTTCAGTTTTCAATCTTTTCCAAAGGGTTGCATCTATTCAGTTTGCAACTTCTTGCAAAGGAATATCTTTGTTAGCTTTACAACCTTTCGTGAAGAGTTGCCAATGTTCTTTAAGACCGATTTCTATATATGTCAGTTTTTGGCAAGAAAGAAAAGAGAGATCAATTTCTTCAAGTCTTCTTTCGAAAACTACAATCATCATTTCTTTTGTTTCCTAGAGAGACCCTGGAGTTGCAACTTCTTGCAAAGGAATATCTTTGTTAGCTTTACAACCTTTCGTGAAGAGTTGCCAATGTTCTTTAAGACCGATTTCTATATATGTCAGTTTTTGGCAAGAAAGAAAAGAGAGATCAATTTCTTCAAGTCTTCTTTCGAAAACTACAATCATCATTTCTTTTGTTTCCTAGAGAGACCCTGGAGAAATACTAGAATTGCTATCTAGTATTCTCATTTTGAGACTTTGTTGTATCCTGGAGGATTTTTGCCGGTGACCATTAGCAACAATTGTGGGGCAAATAAATCCTTAAGGAAAGTGATATCACGCCTCAAAGTCCGACTTGATTGCTCTTTGATTCGAAGCCATTCAAATTTACAACAGTCACGAATCTGGGCAATCGGTTGATGGTCTTGTGTTCATTTACGACAGCAATGATCATTTTATCATCGTCACATTGGTGGATCACCTTAGAATTTCCAGAAACGGGGAAATTGTATTGAAGCATATCATCATCCGAGCATGTTTCTCCATGGTCAGAAAAGAAAAAAAGAAGCCGATACGCTGCAAAAGCATTGATTAAGTTGTGAAATGAAGTACAGACCAAAAAGAAAAAGTCGTGAAATGAAGTAATGTCCGGTTTGAAGAGCCTCATGTTATAAATACAAGCATTGACTATCGTATTTGGTGGACTTATAATCTTCGGTTCGCTCATATAGTAGATCTTCAATTAGTTTTTACCTTCGCAAGAGCCCAGCGATGACTCGGCGGGAGTTCAAATCACCAATGATTGCATGAAAATCACGTACCACACACTTCTTCTAACCTGCATAATTGACCATCACTTAAGTTTAGCAACTCAGCAAGGGAAGCTCCAAATGTCTAGGAAGCTATCTTATATGATCTTAACATGTGGAAACTTCATAATTCAAGCAGGGAAAGCTCCATTTAACAATAAGACAGAACTACTAAATAAGAAAAACAAGCCGTTCCGACTAAAGGGCGAAATCAAAGCAAACCTCCGCATTCAAGCGTAAAAAGCATTCACAAACCGTAATTTGCAGGCATCCAAAGGCCTTCCTTCTCATCTGTTTCGGATGTAGTAAGCCTTGTCAAATCGAAGAATTAAGTTCTGTGGCTAAATCAACACTTTGCTCCTGCAAATACAGAAAAAGCAACTTCAGTATGTCCCGATATGAGAGGTTATCAACTAAATACTTGATTATCGAATGAAATATTTAATCACAAAGACACTCTGAGCAAGAAAGCAATGGTCTATCTATAGTCCTGGTGCTCTGTCAATCCTTCCGGTGCTTAATCTAAAGAAGTTGGAGGAAGAAAGTAGTGGTCGACCTATTTCTTTTCATTTCCCTTCTTAACAACCAACGTGAAGTTCGCAGCGCGACTCGGATACCACTTGCCGGGTACCTCGAAGCAAGCGTGACGGCGGAGACTCGGAGAGAATTATAACGGGTGACTAAACACTCTAATATTTGAGAAAAGTACAGGGCTGTTGCAATGTTCACTCTCACCATACAAAATGAGTAGATTACTCCCACCAAACACAAGCTACTTTGACCAAATGCTCTAGCAAACACAACCTATTTTCCTATCGCTATTTCACTCAATATCTCAATTTAAAACCTTCTTATGAAGCTTTGCTCTGCAAGCTTCTCTCAACATAACTGAGCAGTCAACGATAGCAACACCAAGTATGCAAACGCTCGTAATTCCGTATAAAACGTGAAAATTGAAAAATTTTAGGAGCCAAAGGATTGCCATCACATGCAAATCCATTTTTTGCAATCGCCGAAATTGGAGAGGAAGAAATGACCAAAGATTTATATTTTCGGCTTAACTAATGTAAATTTCCCGCAAAACAAAATGGCCGCGATCTCTGATAACCGAGAATCATATCATTAGCGCTAAGAAGAAACATAAAAAAACCATTCTTAATTGGGTTGCTCGAAAATTACTGACAACTGCCAAAATCGATAGGAGACAAAGCAAGCGTCGATAAAGTATCCCAGATGGATCTCATCTAACTTTGGAGAATTTTCCCTATGACTTGAAGCTCGATGATGACGAACTTGAACCTCATGGTCCACGGAACTTGAGACTACGGCAGATGACGGACTGAATCGCAACGAGTATTGGGTGAGGAACGGCAAGAGCGGGCCATGGAGCGGCTGGGAGCGATTTACTGGAGAGGAAGAAGGAAGGAAGAAGACTAATCCCAACTCAATTTGGACAATTGATTCCAATTTTTCACTCAATTGCCAATTTTTGGACAAGATTACCCTTGTTCCAATCATCGGAAAAAATCATCGGACAAAGCGAGTTCAGACTCTTATTTGAGATTATATACGTCATTTCAAATTCTTATTTAAAGCAAAATTCATCTTTTTTATTTTTATTAAATGATCTCACTTCGAACTTCTATTTGAAATTTTCTTTAAAAAAAAACAGGAGTGGGGGGGACCTAACCCGGTTTAAGACGCCCACGAAGCACGAGCGTGACTGGACAAGCATACCAGTGGGACTCCCGAGCATCGTCGCTCCTTCCTTCGCTATTTTTTCCCTCTGCAACTTGAAGGTGGGGCCGGAGTTTCACCGATCGAGAGATGCCGGGGAGACGATCGGCGACCCATTCGCAAGCGTAAAGAAAATTTCCTCTCCCCTCTCTCGTTCCTTCCTCTCTGGTTGTCCTCTCTGCTTCTCCGCCTTTGGTTAGGTACGATTCTGATTAGGGGTTTGCGAAGCCGTGGTTGTTGGTGCTGCTCCGTGGGTGCTCCCGTTTTGCTTCTCAGTGCGGTTCTCTTTCTGCAGTTTTTGGCTGATGTGGGGATGGGATCCGATTTTCCTGCTCCTCCTCCTCCAAATTTTTTGAAAATTCTGCTTGAAAGGCTGTTTTAGATTGATCATTGATGGTCAAATTCGAACTGGGGAGTTGCTGGAATGATCTCCTTCCCTGCTATATGGGAGGAGGAGGAGGATCTAGAAGTGAGGGTCAATTCTGGGTTCTTATTTACTTTGCATTTGAATGGTTCTCCGGTCACGAGGAGGATGAGCTGGATGCACAGTCCCTAATGGTTGACTGAAAGAATGCGCGGGTTTCGGGTTTTTAGTATTTAGCTGTGACTTATGGAATTGGAATGCATCTTTTCCCCTGTTATTTTGCGCTTGTTGGTCGTAGTGAACTGTTTTACGAGAGAGTCCGGAGACTTGTGAATGATGTGTTCGATTTCATGTGCAGGTCGTATGAGAGGTTGCTGTAAGGATGTCAAGGCCGTGGCTCCTTGTTTTCCTGCTTTTGCTGATTGTGTTCACGTCTCAGTTCGAGTGGAAGCAACAATTCGGTAATGAGAATGACCTGACTCCGAACAAGTCGCAGAAGGAGCAATATGTTTCTGAAAGGGAAGAAACCGTGAAGGAAAAGGTGAGGACTCTATTTATGCTTCTCTTGTACTTGTATGTTTGACATTCCCATAATACTAACCAGAGAACGATTTTTTTAACACGTTTTGCAATTATTTATTATAAGAATCTTCTTTATTTCGATTTCGGATAGAAACATGCTAAAGTTCTTTCTTTTTGTACAATTACCTGCGCTATTTAAGTGGCAAGCTTCTTTCGATGCCACCACTTGCTTGACCTCCAACCCATGAGACCTCCTAGCCCGGGTAGTTCCCTCTATGCCACCACTGTAACCATAATAAAACAAGGATTGCGTATATGATAAAGTCATGGTTAAGGGAACTTCAGTTGAATATAGGTTTGCGGATTGTTTAAGAAATCCTCTATGATCTACACTGGAATTATCCTGATGACGAGTACAAAGCAGATTACGGATGATCAGTTTGAAGTACCGTCAGGAAATGAAAAGTAGCACATTTCTTTTTCTCAGGAAGAGCGTATAGCAAACATAGAAAACCTATTAAGCAAAATTTCGTCTTTTGGCTGTTGGAATAATTTCTTTCCCATGTAATAATGGTTTGGTAAGGTATAAACTAAAGCAAACCATGGATAATCATTCCCCATTTGTAATATCTCATACGACGGGTAGCCCATTTTGTTTTCCAGCAAACCACCAAATGCACTGTGTTTTCTTTTAATACCATCAAGTGAGAAGAAGATTGATGCTGCGTTTACAAGAACTTATAAGAACCAATTCCTCGAATGCCTCAATTTGGGTTCTATTAGTGACTTTATTATTAAGGATTCATCTATCTCATTCATATCAAAGCATATAATGGAACCGCTTGCATTTTGTTTGTGCTATGATATAATGATCTCAGAAGCTGCTGGCTGCCACCAGAAATGAAACGGCATTCCTCAAAGAGTTAGAAATTCTGGCATAACTCAACCTGTAAATTTCTTTCCCTAACATAAATCAGTGCTTGCTTCTCTGTCCTTCAATGGCCATTTCGTTGTTGGTGCGTATCCATGCATCTAGTGGATTTTGTGATGGATATCTTTGTATCTATTGCACATTGATAGCTCTGGTACCTAGCAGGACGATCTGGACATAACATATTTTCTCCATTTTCTTGGTCCACAATTGAATAATAACGGTCATTAGTCTTTTCCCTTCTTTGTTGGGGAATGGATTTGTGTTTGCATGGCTTTCGCTTCCCTTTTTCTTGCTTTATTTTTAGAGCAATGACTTTGATGAGGAGTGATAAGATTTTTCTCGGTTCCCACTCCCGACATGGGCACATGCACGTGCACACTTGACAAAACTCTTGTGTTGGGGTAGATCATAGATGAACATATGATCTTCTTTATTCTTTTTTTTTTTTTTGACAACTCATATTTTTTTACCATGATTAGCTTCCTGTGAGTTCTTGGTGTATTGTGCTCACTTCCTTTCAATTCGTTTTGCCTGTGTAGTGAAGTCTTGTGTCTGTAATTGCATCTCTTCACACAAGCATGTTTATGACTTGCCGGTTTGTATAGATTGTGTCCAAGACAATGAGAATATCAGTTCGGGTTGTGCGCAAGCTTGGTATTCGAAACGCATCAAAGTTGAGTGTACATGGGCGGTGGTTATTTCTAGTCCATTGCCTTAATGTGGGGGTTGCAAATGGGCAGTTCAATTTGGTTCTGTACTTTGAATTGAATTGAGCTGAAGTTTTCAAGTAGGGATTTAGCACTCGAAACCCAGAACTAAACTGAATGTCGAGGACATAGATAGTGTTAGAAAGCCCTATTGGAGAGCTTAACCTGTTAGGTGGAAAGAGATTACATGAATATGAGGGCCATTGAAATTCTGTATTCAACAGATGTGTGGAAACAGACATGATATAGACCTAGGACATGAAGGATAATGAACATCGTGTTATAAAGCTCCACCAAAAGCTTGGGTGAAGGAAGAATACCCAGTGAAATTCTGTTTTCAAGTGTTTTGAGATAACGCTTCAACTAACAGAACTGATCGAACCAGTTCAGTCCTTCGGTTTGTGAGTTTTGACCAGTTTCTACCCTCCCCTGGCCTCTCCCTTCCCATTTTCCTTCCAACTACTTTGTTCTATGAGAAACAACCCTTTCTTACTGTCTACTAGTAGGAGATAAACTCAAATCTTTCCAACTTAAATAATGCTTTTCAACTAGTTTTGGGGACTGCCAGCTGGAACTCTCCTTTGTTTTTGGAAGCTGTCTTCTGTAGTTAGCCAGTCAACATAATGTCATAGAGTGGAGATTAAGGACGACTGTGAATGTGAAGAGGATGAAAAAGAAGGCAAAGCCTGAATCGGCAACGCAAAGAAAGGACTTTACAAAGGCAAGTGCTACAGAACCCTACTATGAGGATGAATTGAGAGTACTGAGCTAAGGTAGAAAATAGAAGAAGAATGATAGGGTGTAGAAGATGATGGCAACGATGGAAGAGGTGTGATGTGTGATTGTGAGTTTTGGGTGTTTTTAGATTCGCTGATTACTGTTTACATATGGTAGAACATGGGACCTTTTTTCTTAATAAGTTAATCTGTTCAGTTCTGGCAAAAGGGTTTATCAAACCGATATTCTACAATTTAAATAGGCCCAGAAACTAATCAGGTTGGGGGGGAATCCGACTTTCTGGGTTCAGTGCAGACTGTTCAGTTTGGGCTTTTGTGTTTTTCGGGCATTTTGATATTTGTTTGATATTCTCTTCAGTTCTATCCTTTCATATTCTCTTCAGAAAACTTGGTAGTGTGCTTTCTATCCATTCTGTTCTCTTCCTTTCATATTTTTGGATAGCAAGAGCTGGGTATCATTAGTTTTCTCTTTTTAGCAAAAGTAAGGTTTGATTAATTGAATCGTCATATGATGGTTAATGTTATAGAGAGAGTACAAGTTTCTTATGAAACTTTTGGCCCATAGTAACAGAGTTTTTTTTTTGGTAAGGAATAACAGAGTTTATTTTGAGAACCATAGCATAAGTTAAATAGTGCTCTTGCCGCGTTATATGAAGAAATGACGATGTGTACACCGACCTTGTAGCTTCACCTGAATTACTAAAATTAGAACCGCTTCACTGGATAACTTCATAGAATGTGATGATTTAATGGACGATATTATTTACTCTCTGGTCTTTTCATCCAATATAGCTTTGGTGCTATAGATTGCGTGATTTATTGGAAAAAATACTGATACGATCATTGAAACTCTCTATGTTGTAATTTCATGTTGATTTGTTCCGATGTTTTATGGTATCAATCGATTTTTACATTTGTTAAGCGCCTTCTTCTTGGTTGACTTGTAGAGTGATTAAAGTATAAGGTTGATCTCCTCTTGAAAGGATTCACTTAGCTGTGGAGAGGGTTATTATTGATTTAATGTTACCTGATTTGATCTTTGCTTGAACTTGGTGACAGATTATCCTCTCTCAAGAGAAAACCATTCAGAAACTCAATGAGCTTGTCCAAACTCTCCGCCAACAGCTCCACCAGTGTAGGGGCGAAAATGATAGCAGTGGATCCTCTGGTCCTTTAACTGAAATACTGACAGAGCTTGATCGGCATCCAATCTTGGAGGACTAGTCATGTATCATTACTGAGCTTCATGATTGTAAGTAATTAACTCATTTATTTTCTATGGAAGCATTTTGTATGAGTGTGATTTACCATGCCATCGTTGGAGTTGATTGATGCAATTTTGCTTCCACAAAATCTAATGTATGTTAACTACATTCATTAATTTTCGGATCCTCATCTTGCTGAGCAATCTTGAGGGTGATATGTAGATTGAAACCGGTTATTTTGGTTCCAGAGTTTTATTTTTCTGTTTTCAGCGAACAGGTTTGAATATTGCTAGTTTATAAATGGTGTAAGATACTAGAGCTGCTCCATTGTCAAATTTAGATGAAAAAAGGTCAAGCTCCTCTGATGCTATTCAGATTGTTGTTTGACTACTACTTGGTCGAGTTAGAGCAGTTGAGTATTAAAGTCCAGTCAAACTTGAGCTCTATAAGTTTACACTAGCACTTCATCAACTAAGGAATTATTGTCTATGACTGTATCGTGTGGTAAAAACAATGAGAATCTATTTTAGTCCATTAATTAGTACTTTTCTCCTATTACATTTTCCAGTTGAGTCCTCTGAGTCATTTGGCTTGTGCAATGAACTCTTATTGCCACGTGTTATTTATTTCGTCAAAGTGTGGAGCGACATTTCTCAAGTGGAATCCTTCATGGATCAGCAATCTCTTAAATGTAATGCAGATCCATAGTTTGAACAATTTAGGTCTGCAGTTCTAAATGTCATGATTTCACATGTTAAAATCTGTACTTTCCTAGAGGAGTTCTATTATGAAAATGGCAAGCCGTTACTAAGGCTTCACTGGACAAATTGAAACACAACTCAGCATCATAGGAGATAGCAGTGACCACACTAATCCTTTTGTGGCCAACAGTAACCTTCCGTACTTTGGTCCCATCTGTTATTGAATGCATTGTCCTAAGGAGTTGAAAGACTGTCACGCGAATAACCATTCCATCAACTAGTGAGAAAATTCGTGTGAAAATCTCTCCCTCATCTGTCGTTGCATACCATCTAATGTCCTTTTGCTCTGTCACTGTGTACCAAAGACTTAATTCTATGAACATCTTCCAAGCCTCGACATGGGTTCTTATCAAGTATACAAGTCTGTACTGCTATTCATTCTCTTTGAAATTCATGAAGCATCTCTACCGAAGACTTGAACTGTTTGATGGTTTGAACCGGTTTTCATTCATCCTTATCAAAACCTCTTATCTGAATGTGTAAAAGATACAGATGTACCAAGGGAATTGCTATGCCATGCTTTGTTAGTAAAGAATAGAGGCGAAGGGAAGTGAAGGCGGGTGTGGAAGGTGGAGGAAGAGAGTTTCAAAAGTTCAATGTGGGCACTTACGTCTTGGCGTGCTTATTCACCGGTTCACTTCTCTTGGTCAACTTCAAAAGAACAAAAACGAAGTAAAATAAGCATCTCTTAAGTGCAAAGTGGAGGACTCTTTGGAGCCAAGTAAAGGTTGATAGCTGTAACATTTACTGTTTCGAAGCCACTCGATGCATCATCCGTATAAGCAGTAGATATATAACATCTCAATGTGGAAATGGGTCGTGATAATTGAACTTGTAAACTAAAATATCATGCTCGAAGTTTTTTATGTGGGCCAAATGCAATAAAGGCATGAACTTATTCTCGTAGGATGAAAATATTCTCCCTTTTCAAACGATCCAAAGAAGATGTAAAACTTTTTCTTGATGGATTAATGCCTAATGTGTACAATGGACATGTTAGAAAGGGGAAAAGATGTTTCTCGTGATTACAAAGTGACCTCTTTCCTGAGTCTTTAAAATCCATGATTCATTTGTTTTAGCAAAATAGAGAGAAAAACGAGCAATCATAATTTGAAGGGATGATTACTAAAAAAGTCATAAACCTATTGCACGGATACCAATTCAGTCGCAAACATTTCAATCGTCAATTTTGTCCTTAATCTTTTGATAATTGGCTAATGTAGTTATTCCAACCAATTTTGACTTGAAATCCTAATGTAGACTTTGGCCGTTCTACATGACGCAACAGACGCTAACATGAGCAACTTTTTAAAAAAAATTTGAATTGTTTATATTTTTTCTTTTTTTTCTGCAGATTTACTATTTCCTCTATTGGAATTATATTATTTTGCAAAATTTGCCAAGGGATCATTTAAGTTTAATAATTTTTAAAAAAGTATTTGGTGATTTTTTTTATTAGAAGATCTTAATTGGCATTGATTTTCGGTGAGCAATGTCAGCTAATTTAATAGTAAATTAATGATTTCAAATATGGATAATCACCGACGCAGCTTAAGTGATCAGTTTCTAAAAGTTACGAGATCGCTTGAAAATTTATGGTACTAAAGCAAGCGTCTTAATCCCTCACGTGTAATCTCATGTGAATAATGTTATTATATGGATGTCAGTGTCCTTAATGGGGAAAAGGAGAGAATGAATTTGAATGGAAAATTTTCTAAAATTTCTATGAGAAGAGAAGGGAGAGTAAATGTAAAATAATGGATGTTTTCTTTTCATTTTCTTCTCTCACGGTGCTTCCAGACATAGCATGGAAGAAACATAATAACGTTATGACCGAAAATAGACAAATCATGGCATGAAGTAGGTGCATCTTCGTATCAACTCTATTCATATCAACCCTCAAGTTAGGCCTTACATGAGATCCACATGATGAAGGGTAAAGGCGGACTTAGTAATCTCATCAAGAGTAAGAACATATCCGAGTTTAAGGACAACATAGGACATGATTATGTTAAGTAGACAGACACTATTTATGAGAAATCAAAAGATGAATTAATTTAAAAACTACAGTATTTGATGAAATATTGGAATTGGAATGCAATCTCTTTAGAGTCTGAATGTATGGTTTCAATTTGCTACATCTATAAGAAAATTAGTCAAGTGTCTTTACCATGTCAAAATCTATCCCCTACAATAGCTAATGATCCTTAACCCATATATCTACTTGACCTTCTTAATAACTTATTCTCACTCCTCTTCATTCATTCCCACCTCCCCCATGTTAATGAAAAGCTAACAAAACCACAATTCCATTCTCAATTCCCATTTTCATTCCATCTCACTCTAATTAGCCAAATGATTTCACGAAAGGGAAGCGGGCCTTTCCCATCCCGCCGGATTCATTCCCGATAACCAAATGAACATCAAGATTTTCACTCCTTCCAACCGTCGCCGATGGTGGACAACACAGTGACGCCTCCGGCATCCAATCTTTCTCTCTCTCGACAATTACCGCTTTCGTGAAATCTTACAAATTTCGCAAATTTCGCAAATGCAGCTCCTCCTCATCTAAGAACAACGTGGGGATCTCCTGTCCTTACCAGCAAAAACAACCAAATAAAACATCGATGCATCAAGGCTTGGGTCATCTTTCATCGTCAACTAGTGCCTTAAATGTAGTAGAGTCAAACAGGATCGGTTAGAGTAGTTTGGAAGAGTGATGTAAGTGATTGAAACAAACTTATTCGTATCCTTGCATTGTTCAACATCGATTTGTTGCCCTCATTTATTACCTCCTTTGAAAAACATGACTAATTGAGGAAGACAAGTTGTACTGTAGCCCTCGTTTTTGGGCATATTGTCCTCTGAACCCCAAAAGTCCACGTGAAACATTAATTCCTATGGCTACAAAACTTTGTATCGAATGAAAAATGATCCCATTACAAAGCATTATCACTTCAACTTCAAAACATCAAACCGTAGCCATTAGCTAAAGGTAGCTAAGACTCATTGACTTTCTCATAGAAAATTCGATGGATGTATTTATCATGATATGATGTTGATTGCATAATTCAAAAAGTTGATCTTGATAGCCAATTCTCTTAGAGAGAGATCCACAAATAAAAGGGGTCAAACTATTTTTCAATGAAATCGAAAGGTCAAAGATTTGATGAGAGTGATTTGCTATGGATAACCGCACCGAGTGGAGGTCTAGGAGGTCAACGATACAGCTAACTATTTCGTCTAATATATGGGAAGCTTGAAATTCAGTGGGATGGGTTTTTTTTTTTTATTGCCACCATAGAGATCAAGCTTAATATTTTTATGCAACTCTACATAGTTTTTGTACTTTTGTTTTGGCATTTCGATAAACTCTAAACACGTTGAACGCGCTGGAAATGTTCGCAACGTAACAAAAGTTGTTAGGTGTTCCTATTTAATGCGCGATGGGGTAAATAAAGTCGATCATATCTGAGGAGAATTCATTGCTATAATAATATTTCATGACCGCCGGAATCGTCTGCATCGTCATCTTTGTGTTGATGCTACTAGGGCTTCAAAAGGATTACTGATCGTTGTACTGTTCCTTATCTCTAGCATTATTAACTAATCATAATATAGACCGATCGTGCATGTCATAAAATATGGAAAAGGATTGTAGTTTGTTCTGTACATTAGCTTCGAGATTTCGAAAGGATCCAACTTACTCTTCGACCAACGTAATTCCTTCAGCCGAAAGCGGTTGAAAAACTATACCTTGACAACGAAGTCAGCTACTTCATTAACTTGGAATTACTCAGTTCCGATGCACATAATTGGGCAGTTTATCAGGAGCCTTGAAGTGTCCAACGCAATTCTTCCCACGCCATAAACTCACTCTTGCTTGATCATTGTCGTAATTGAATGAAAGACATACTCATTTCCGCGGCATATGTCCTCTTGACTTGAGAATATCTGCGGAGAATGCATCATTTTAGGAGTTAGGAGTTAGGGTTTCTCTCGAAGAGTGATTAGAAGAAACCAATTTGTTGAAACACTCGCTTGCACACTCTCAAACCGATAGAACTACATTTGTGTCATGCATGGCATCAAATGTCACCCGACTTTGGGTAAGCGAATATGTGGTCACTGTTCATAGGTTGATAAAGGGTGAAATCTAAGATTGACGAGAAAAGAAAAGAGAACTCTTGGATATCACCAAGAAAATTCAGCTGGTGAGAAGATAATGTATAGACTCAGCCTGTGGATGAGGTGGTGGACAGAACCAATCACAATGCGGAGACTATATAGTTTTTCTAATTTTTCGTGGACCAAGCATAGGTTTCACATATTCTCGAAAATCGATTAAGTTAGCCTATCAAATACTTGCCGGGGAACTTCCGGTAACATTAGGATGAGACCTAATACAAGATATGTAGTCGTACCCCTATTTCGTGGATAAGCGCAAAAGAAATCCAGAAGGCAAAAGATCAGAGTCAGGCAGACTTATTTCGTGGATATATTTATATTAGTTTAGGCTGTTGCACCGTTCAAAGTTCCTTCGGTGTCTTGCATCGGAGTTTTAGGTGGTGTTGGACTTTTATTATTAATGTTCAGTTGTGGAAACCGTTGGCTTTGGTTCTCCTCTCTCGGCAGGCCCCGCCCAATTATGCAATGAATAAGCCACCTTCCTTCACTTCCTTGTTCCCCTCTCTCTCTCTCTCTCTCTCTCTCTCTCTCTCTCTTCTCGTTTAAGCTTTTTACAGAGACCAACTCTCTCCCTCCTCACTTCTCTTGTATAAAATGACCACAGATGTTCAGTTCAGCCACCAAAACTAAAAAGTCCACGGTGTAATTTCGAGTATAGGCGGTTCGTGTGGCGGCCTCAGCTTAACCGGCGTCGTAAGACCCTCGCCGATCACTCAGTGATGTCTTGCATGTAGAGCTAGAAAAGCCATCTCCTCTCCCTCTAGGCTGGCAAAAGTTCCTTCATCTCAAGGTATAGCACAGCCACCTAGCCCATCTTTGCTACTTCGTGTCCTGGGTTTCCTATTAGGTCTACTTTTATTGGAGAAAAATGTGTTGTGTTACATCATCACCAATTGATCAGGATATCTATGTAGGGATTCAATTATCACAACTAGTCCATCCTCATATGCACGTTCTGAAAATTTCTCTCTTCATGAACGTAGATCCCTCGTCAATCATTATTTGATATATGTCTTTGACACGTGGTGTCAATGGAGATTTCAGTTTTCATATATGTACTGGTAATCTTTCTACAAGATTGTATTGGATATACATAAGTCAATCGCTTTCTTGGTGTATAGACAGGTGAGTTTTATTACACAAAGGCTAGAGAGAATATGAGTTGCCATTTCCGCAGTGGTGGAGCTGAACTCGACTTGAAGCTCAACCTTTCCCCTCCAACAGTAAACCCGATCATGGAGTCTCCAACTGAATCCTTAGCCGTGTCGCCGACTTCAAGCTCAGGCCTGTCGCTGGAGGTAAACTCGGATGAGTTGTCATCACTCGCCTACCCTAGCAATAACAGCCCAGCAGTCACGCGGATGGTGCTAGTCGGGTGTCCACAGTGCCTCATGTACGTGATGATCTCGGAGGAAGTATACCTCAAATGCCCCAAGTGCAATAGCACTGTTTTGCTTAATATCTTGCCTGATAAACCCAAGGTTGTGAATAAACCCAAGTTGGATAACAAGGCTTCTTGACGTTGACTTGACTCTCACAGGAGAAAACCGAGGAAGAAAATTATACAAAAATTCATCTTAAATGCTGTTCTTAGTTACCTCTTAGTAGGAGAATGAATGATCTTCATACTATCTTCGATATTTTTTTTCTCTTCCCTTTGGACAAACTGTACGTACACCCTGCGATCGATTGATAAAAAAACAGAGAGCAAATGGGAGTGTGTTTCCTCTAAATTACTTATCTTGTATATATATTCTCTAATTATTATTTTGTTCTTTTGGGCTCATCATAAGATTGATCTTAAGGCCAAGTATTCCTTTTATTAGGAAGCCTTGCTTGTGTGAGTAGTGTCATTAGAGAAGGCAAGAAGCCTTGGTGGCTGATAATATGCAAGAATTTGAGGTCATGCTACCATCATGATTCATCAAGTTACTGTCCCACTGTGCATCAGTATATAGACAGTGTCATAATTCCTTGGTGGTCAGGTGTGTTAATGGTTCCTATTGATCTTGGTTTCGTCGGATTAATAAATTTTACGGTGTCAGCTTGATATATAGAGAACGGGCTTATGTCTGCAGTTTACACACACGTCACGTACAAGTTCGATTCCCCACCTTATCAAGTGCCCATAACACATTCCTAAAGCATTTCAAGACACAATGTATGTGAATCTTTCTCCAAGAGATCCAAATCAAGCTGTGGGAAAGAAACGTTGGAGAGAGAGAGAGAGAGAGAGAGAGAGAAAGAAGGTGATCATTTTGGGGCGTGATCAAGAGGTTGCTTGTGGATGAAGCGTGAAACTGGAATTGTGGGGTGAGGGCTGTTTTCTCAATCATCACGGTCACGAGCAAATGATATGAGCGGCCCACGGGAAGCTCTGCCCCGTGCATCAGAGAATGATTAGGGCCTCATTCTTAAATTGATGGGCCTATCTCCCTATCCATTCAATTGAAGAGAGAGAGAAGGCTTGACCGCCCGGGCTGATATTTAGTCAGTTCTCACTAAGTTTACTATGCCTATATCTCAGCTCCACCAATTACGGAGCAGTCTACATGATCAGGGTTTTTTTTTCGAAAGAAAATTTCATTCATTTGTGAAGATCAAACATAGAGGAATATAGAAAGCGTCCAAACAAAGCGAATACCAAAGAGCTGCAAAACAAGAAAAAAAACAAGGAGAATATAGCATGTAGTTATAAGCATGCTCTCTTTCCTAAAGACCATATCTGTCACAACACCATAAAAACAATCGGTGGCCGATCCTCGGTATCCTCAGTGATGGGTGCACGCTAAGATTTTCACCTCCAGAAACTATGGCTTGCAGTGCAAGCTTAGGTTCGGTACCCTCAACACCATCGCCATACGGAGACGACGGAAACAACAACAATAACATGTTGAACCACTACAGATCGAACTCCTTTAAGGAACTCCCGGATCTCGATTTAGATTAGGAGAGAAAAACTCTCAAATTTAGATCTAAACCTAAATCGGGAAAGGAGAGCTCGAATTTCAAAGAAGTCATAGAACCATGGCTTGAGCATCTTGCTGATTGGACTGATGACGACATTCTCACAAAGTTTTCAACTGCAAACAGATTTATTTACCACAATGAGTGAAGAAAAACAGAAGCAATGAGCAAAAGAAGACACCAAACGAGGCGTAAAAAGACTCCCAGATTAGATCGGGAGAGAAACAAATAGAAAATCAAAGCCTCAAAAGAAAAGTAGAGCAAAGCAAGCTCTCAATTTTAGAAGCCTGCAAGTGAAATGTCTTTGAGGGAGGGTTTTTTGGGAGAGAGATGATGGCGAACGATAGGATTTTTCAAAATCGCTATCTCTCTCTAATTTGTTGCTTGCTAATAACAAGGCTCGCTATTTGTCACCTTGAGCTTTGTACAACCTTCTTTGAGCTAACTTTGCACCAACCCACATGGTTGTTTGTGCTGTGTGTAGCTCTATGCTCTTTTTTCTCTCTGTTATATTTCGTCGGTCCGCTCATGATGAATGTGTCCAAGGGGCACCATTTGCTCTTAATTAGAAGTGTGTCGGAGAGACACCTTTTGAAGAGATGCGAGGGGAGTTTCTTAAGGGAAGTTAAGGTAACTTCCTCAACATGAAAACCTAACAAGAGATAAGTAAGTTCTAAAGAATAGAACTCTCTCTCTTTCTCTCCTCTCTTCATCAAAAAACGACGCATAAGGATTTCGTATCTACTTTGATAACACAATTGGCATTAACGTTGTGGAACGAGAATACTTTCCTCGTGATTGTATTCGAACCAACGTGAAGTAGATTCGTCTATCGTTCGCTGGTGATTCAACGTACGTTCCTGGAAAATTTGTTCGTCGTGCATCGAACAGGTTAGTTGATTCTCCCGAAACTTACTTCCTACACTCTCGACCAGTTACTGTGCTCACAAAATATGCAAGTGCTGCCTCAATGGACAACCCTAATTGATGTCGTCACCTCCTTGATCGGCCTGATGGTGGACGAAGATGTCCACTTTGAATTTAAGATTATGGAGTAGCCGCTACAGCAATGACAGATGATGTGGAGGAGCCTTAGCTTCGACGATGGTGTGGCCGGCAACGGTCGTCGGGCCCTCCCTCGGCCTTGCCCAATGGTCGGGAGGGCTGGGCAAGGCCGAGGGAGGGCCGTCTGACCCTTGCCCGTGGCCAATGAGGGCTCGGTGACCCTCACAGGCCACCATTAGAAAAAAGTAAAGAAGGAATGAGAAAGAAAAGAAAAATTAAAAAAAAAAATTGAAAAAAAATATATTAAAATACTATTAAAATTTATCCACTTCAGCGCCGGTTACACCACGTAAGATAGATGGTATCCACATCAGCGATTTCCGGCCAAAATTATCCGGATGGGCTCAATTAGGCAAAACGTGAAAAGGTTTAGGATTCAATTAGCACAATTAAAAGGTTTATAACTGAATTGGCGAAAATGCATTAGGTTTAGGACTTTTTGGACAATTTACCCCTTGACTATCGAGAGTAATATGTGGTGTAAATGATATACGCAAAATGTTTTCTTAATTACTTAAGACATAGTTTTGAAACATATTCTTCGTCCGTCTAAAGTTCTCGGGACATATAAGAAGACCTCTCGTGGAAATTCCGGATACGAATGTTTTCTACGAAACTAGACGGTGTAGCCAAATTGCCCAAATCACGAGCAAACCTTCATCGAAGCTTTGTTTCTTTGATTTGGTCCAAGTCGCCTTCTTAATTTCCTCGTTTCTTATTCATTAGAAAAAAAGTCATTGCACCAGCAATCACGGTTTGCATGCTGGACGATGGGCCCCGCTTTAACAGCCATTATACACTACAAGAGGATTTCTTACGGTAGAGCATACTTCAGTTCCATTTTCCGATTCCATTTCATTCCGCCTTATCAAACGCAACACAACGTTGTAAATATAAAAAAAAAAAAAATACCGCATTAGAAAATGCTTGACAACGTTCGGTGCTCAATTACGATTGGGCAACAGTAATGTTGTATGGTACGACGTTGCATCGTAGAAAATTCGGGGCCATTTGATCTCCGGGCAATGCAGCCCCACATGCCTCGATCTCAACTCCGGCTTATATTATTATCATGGTTGTATTGCAACTGTGAGTTCGCTAAGAACTGTATTCAGGAGTACTCTTAACTTATGCGCTTTGTGCTTACGTTACTAACTGATGTTTTAAAGCTGACGCATCTCCAATCTTGGAGGGATGGTTAGTTAAAAGCTGCTGCAATAATGGCGAGTGGGGCTTCTCGTGTTGGGTGACGGTTGAATTGAGGGCCATGTAAGGTCTAGAGTTTCGTAAGCTGACTATAGTAAATAGCAGTTACTAAACAGCACGGGGAAAAAGAAGAGTAAAAGTAAGTAACACAGCTGGCTCAGAACGAGAATCACGGGTCGCCGGCGCCGCTCTAGGCGGCGGTGGTGAAGAGGGCAATGAAGGTAGAGGATGCACCTCCGGCGGAGACCGGCGTGAGAGAAGGGAGGGAGGAGGGGGCGGTCGACGATACTGAGGAGGTCGAGGAGCAGGGAGATGGTGAAGAGGGCGGGGCTAGGGCTTGGGGGTGAGAGCGACAGATGATACCGCGCCTGGTTTCACTTAAATGTGCTTCACTTCGGTTTCGGGTTTATAGCCCGAGCCGAAGCGAAACCATTTTGATGCCCATTTGTTTAACTACTACCATAAATATGAAGAAGACCCGGCCCAAAAAGACTCGAAAATTTCATGTCGCATCGGGTCGGTCCGGGCAATTTTAATTGCTTAAGACATAGTTTTAGGAAAAAAATAAATATTATTCTTCTTTTGTCCTAATGTTCTTGGGTTATACAACAAGACCTCACGAAAATTGCCGAATACGAATGTTTCTACGAAAGTCGGCCGGTGCTGCCAAATTTGCCCTTGATTCTTTGATTCGGTCCAAGCCGCGTTCTTAATTTCCTCGTCTCTTATTCATTAGAAAAAATATAAAGTGGAAAAATCAAGAAAATGATTGCGTGACCAAACGAAATAAAGGATAATTGACTATATGAATAAATAAAATTTCCACGTCACATCGACCCATTATATGGAATCAAGTGGTTGAACTTGAGCCCAACCATGCACCCAAAATTTATCAATTTTCACTGTCTTGACTTAGTGGGGTGACGTCATTAATGTTGATTTTGACTTGGTCTACCTTAAAATGCATTTTGTTGTTGTTGTTGTCTTATGGTTGACCGATTACCTTAGAGCCACCTTAATCGCTTCGATTTTTGTTCGAACGAACAGTGGAGGAACTTTCATGTATGTTTAGGATCCGTTTTATTTCGTGAAAAATGAAAAAATTTTAAAAATATTTTTCTAAAAATAATCGCATGCACCACATACAAAAACGAACAAATGAAAAATATTTTCATCGTTGACGAAAATTTTGAAATATAAATTGTTGCCAATATTGAAAATATTTCTCATTAAATAGTTATTTCAATCAATACAAGCGATTGCTTTTAAGAAAATATTTTTTAAATAAATGGAGCATTAATCGATGTGGATTAGTTAATGAAAATTAAAAATCCGTACGAACTCTAATTATAAATTTCTTTTTTATGTTAAAGATCATTGGCGATTTGTTGATCAAATTGTCGACCTAACTTAACCACTCCATCATGTTCGGTTTATAGCCAGAGATGTTGACCATCGACAGTACTATTATTGGGGAAATTCAAATGATTGGTTTGTTTAGTATTCAATTTGGTTTTTAAACTTTGGTTTTATTTAATCTTTAAAATATTTGAATCAAGACCGAATTACTAAGTATAATCAATTTGGTCATGTTGGAAAACTCTGTTGACCCACATCAGCAAGACTTGAGAAATGGGGAAAAAAAAAATTGGAGAGGGAGAGGGGGGAATCGGGGGAGAAAGGTAGTCGTTCCGCCTTCACTCGCGCGAGCTGGCGACCCTCGCCGAGGTTTCAACTAGGGTAGTCAGCAATCGAGAAAATTATCAAAAAAGTCACAAACATTTATACGGATGTCAATTCAGTCATAAATATTTTAACTTGGCTAATTTAGTCTTAAACATTTTGATAATTTATCAATGTAATCCTTCGTGCCAATTTTGACCGGAAATCGCTAATATAATGGTCCAATCAGCACCAGCCGCCCAATGTGGCATGGCCGGCACTGGCGCTAACGTGGATAATTTTTCAATTTTTTTCCTTTTTTCTTGTTTTTTATTTTCTTTCCTTTTTCTTTTCTCCATATTTCTAGCGGAGATTGCCACCCACAAGCAAGGGTCACCCTTGCCAGACCCTCATTGGCCTCTGGCAAGTGTCGCCCTTGCCAAATCCGGTGAAGCTGATGCTCGCCGGGTTGGCTTCACCAGATCTATCCTTCACTGGCCTCTGCCCCAAAGGCTAGTGAGGGCGTCTCGGCCCTTGCTGAGGCCCCGGCCATCGGGGGGAGGAATATAGAAAAAGAAAATAAAAAAAAAAAGGAAAGGAAAGGAAAGAAAAGAATAAAGAAAAAAAATTCAAAAAATTCATTTAAAATTGCAAAAAAAATTGTCCACATCAACGTCGATCATGCCACGTATGACAACCGGCATCCACGTTAGCGATTTCGGACCAAAATTGGCCGGATTGACTGAATTAACATAATTGAAAAATTTAGGATTGAATTGGCATATGAACAATAAATTTAGAACTTTGTTTGTAATTTTCCGGCCGGCCATCACACAGCCACCAAGCGATAGTTAGTCGACCCTTGCGCCGTGGTGGCAAACGTTGGTGCAACAACAATACAAGAGCGCTTCCGCTTGCCTCGCCCAACTGGGCAAGGGTCCACAACCCCCGCATTGAGACCTCGGCATACGGTGCATAAAGTCACATCAACAAATGAGGGTACAAGAACCATATTGACTAGAACTAAAAAAAATTTTTCTCATGAGCTATAACTAAATTGATTCAATTCAAGGGAACAAGAACCAAAATCTAAATAAAATCAAAGTTCAAAAACCAAATCGAATATTGACCGAGAGCAAATGCATATTGATCTTTGTCATTACCCCCACTATATTGCAATATGTTAAAAACTACGGGGCACGAAATCCACTGTGAATGCATGCATGTGTCAAAGATGTGATACATTAATGGTTTATTCGAGACTATAGGAAGCTTCTATAGGTCTGCCCAATGCTCATGGTTGCATGTGCATGCTGCAAACAAAATTGCACGAAGGCAAGAAAAGAAGAACTAAGAAGATGACCTCGTTGACCCCTTAACAACCATCGAACCTATTCGAACAACAACCCTAATATTCTAATTCCTGTCTTACTGTTAAACACAAATTTGTGGGGCTAGGGAGTAAATTCGACAATTAAGGGGGCAAGACCCAGCAAAAAATGCAACAGGAGGAATCAAATGAAGTCATCTCGTCTCCCAGCAGTCAAGCAAACTCCTCTCTAAGTCCGATTGTCTTTGCGTAAAAACTCTATGGAAGCTTCTTTCTTTGGACTTAAGCAAAGATGGGGGGTCTCGCTCGAACGTTTAAATACTCAACAAACACGGACGCAGACGCGACCCCGGCGGGGCGGGGCGGGCCCCTCCCGGGCGCGCCCGGACGGGACCGCGCAACTGGACACGCGCACGATGACGATCTTCCGAACGGGAAAATCCGATGGATGGCGTACGATTAATTTATCGAAATCTAGGCAATTTGAAGCCGACTACCTACTAATTAGATAAATTGATTTTCTCTCGACGACACGCAAGAAAAGAAGGAAAAAAAAAAGAGAAAATACATAGGACAAAGGCAAAAAAAAAGAAGGAATATGTGCACTAGAAGTCCTAAAACTTATCACAAAAGTGCAATTGAGTCCTAAAACTTTCAAAAAGTGCAAACAAGTCCTAAAACTTATCACGAAAGTGCACTTGAGTCCTAAAACTTTAAAAAAGTGCAAACAAGTCCTAAAACTTGTCACGAAAGTGCAAACAAATCCTAAAACTTGTTACAAAAGTGTAAACAAGTCCTATAACTTTCAAAAAGTACAATCAATGGAAGGACTTGATTGAATCAATTTGAAAAGTTTTAGGACTTATTTGCACTTTCGTGACAAGTTTTAGGACTTGTTTGCACTTTTTTAAAGTTTTAGGACTCAAGTGCATTTTCGTGATAAGTTTTAGGACTTGTTTGCACTTTTTGAAAGTTTTAGGACTCAATTGCACTTTCGTGACAAGTTTTAGAACTTTGAATGCATTTACCCAAAAAAAGAAAGAAGAAAAAACCAAACCAAACCAAACCCATGAAGTTTCTCAGCCGCCCCTCCATTTTTTTACTCGCGCTGAGAAATTTTAAAAGTTCGGTGTCCCCCAAAATTGACGCAACGCGAGTTAGGGGTCACCGCGTGTCTTTCTCGTCCGTGCGAAGGCACGGTAAGGGGCGATGGCTTGTTGAATTGACTATTATGCCCTTATTGTACTTTAATAATTTCGTTTCTTCGCTTTCGCGGGTCCCACTCCCACCTAAAGCCCAAAAGTCCCAAAAAGAAAGGGCAATTAAAATAAAGATTAAAAGGAGGAGAAAAAAAAATTAATAATAAACAAAAGCCGCAAGCAAAAGCAATTGACTGGACCGGGTCGGGGAACCGGTCGTTAATAACCGCCAAGGGAGAAAGTCCGAGGAAAGTAGCACTGTGGATCAGGTCAATTTCTCTTCAAATTTTTTTTTTTGTCGAATGATTTCTCTCAATTAACTATGATGATTATGCGATTAACTTAATGCCAATGATCATCACGTAGTTTTCAAAGTCGAATTGGACATGTTCACCTTGTGCTTTGATGTAGAATCGCGAATTATAAACTCAATTTCCCGATAGGATTAATTGATGAAGAACCGAGACTCACGGATAGTTCATACCCTCAATTCCTGAAATGTCACTTTCAAGGAAAAGGTTGTACTCTTACCTTGTGCTCGATGCATGCTGAAACGGAAATTAACCGGTGATTAGCTCAACAAAATGCGAGTTTGGAGAAGTGAAAGAGTCATCAGTAGAGATAAATGAATATGTTGGAAGGAGGGAATAGGAGCTAGGGCTAGGGTTTCTAGCGAGTTAAACTAATTTGGAGACGTTGACCAAACTTAGTCCTCTGATTCGTTTTCTCTACTGATGTGTCATTTATTTAGGAGTTGATTTATCTCCCGAGTGTAAAGGATTTCGATCCATTATTATTATGAGTCGCAACTAAAAAGAAAAGTTGCTCGAGACACTTGGAGGAGAAGAGAGCGATAATCATTTCGTGAGTAAAACTTCATGGGACGTGATCAATTACCATGGTGTAAGCCAGTTTACCTCTACATGTTCTAGTCGTAAGTTTCGAATTTGAGGCTTAAGGGCGCGCCCGACCGGCATAGCAGGGGAGAAGGAAAATTTTATCCATGGATTGATCAAGTCACGTGTTTTCATATCGAGACCGTTGAATATGCGACACGTGGCTACCCAACACCAATCAAGAGACGAATCCCCCCTCTCTTTCTCTTTCTCTCTCTCTCCACCAACTTATATGTATACATAATTGGAACATGATATACGCCTTACCATAACAAGAGGTAATTATGCCGTTCCCTTTCGATAAGTAGCCTAATGCATAGTTTGTCATTATGGTCAGACACGCGCACACATGTTGAAGCACGCAGGCGGACAGGTGGCACCATGGCCACGGGCGAAGTTACGGGAATGCCCCCCCGGTTCGGACCGGAACGGCCCAACTGCTCCCGGTTCTGTCTTCTCCTTCTTCCCCTGTTTTGAAAAAGCAAGAATCCCCCAAGAAATTGCCTTGTCTTGTAATCTCTCTCTGCTCGCTGAATTGCGTGTTAAACTACAAACCGAAGCGTCCTCGCCAAGAAAACCCGACCCCTCCTTCCATTTCTTTGGCACTTTATTCAGCCTCTGACTCTCTCCCTCTCTCTCTCTCTATAAATATATAGATATGACTGAAATTTGAGCATAAGACTAGTCCTATTGCAGAATAAACAAACCATCCTCCCCCGGTTGACGTGCTCCCCGCTTCATAAATCTTCCTCGTTTTCCGTGACTCGGTCCACATCCTCCTTCCCTGCATTTCCAATCTCTCCTCTAACGTAGAAGAGAGGTCCTTCCTTCAAAGTCCTGAACTCTGTTCTTTGTTTTTTGCAAGCAAGACGAGTTCTTGAACCCAACCCGCTTGAGTCTGCCGGGCGACTTCTTGGTTTTTTTATCTTGAGAGGCGGATACCGCGTGTTGGGTCGCTGGTAATTTGTTCTTTCTTATTCACGTACTCTGCTCTCGAACTTAGCGTATCTTTCTACAGAGACGGAGATCAGTGTCTCTGGGGGAATTCCAATTCCTTTATGCAAAGTAAATGGTGACTCTGAATTGAGAATCTTTGTTAACTTCCTTTTGACAGAGAGATAAAGAGAAGATTTCGACAAAAGGGTCTCCGGTCTGACCGAAGAAGATGGTGGAAGATTTCATCACGAGATCGTTACTGTAAGTCGTGAATTCGCCTACTTTTTGAATGCCCCCGGTTCTTCTTCTTTTTTTTTTTTTTTTTCTCTTTTGTGTTGGAGATCACGAATCTCTGATTCGAAGATTGCAAATGTCAAGTCAATCTCTCTGAATCCGTGTTGTTGGGGCCGGCAGGATGATCCTGGGGTACGCTTACCCGGCATTTCAGTGCTTCAAGACGATGGAGAAAAGCAGAGCCCACAACGACGAACTCCGCTTCTGGTGTCAATACTGGTAAGTCCCAGAAACGCCTCTTCGTGCTCTACGTGATGTAGTTATGGCGGATTGGATTGGATCGGATCGGATTGTTTTGTTCCTATGAAGAAAGTCAGTTTCTTCCTCTCCGAATTCGGTCGGCAACAGCCTAATTTTTGGCAATCCTACCACCACGTTTTCCCTTTCTATTTGTTGGTCATCTATAGTCAATTAGCTCAACCTACCTGATTACTTTTGTTGCTAATACGAGCTTTAGATCTGTTGAAGTTATTTCTCTGGATGATAATCGTACATGGCCTGTCTAAACAAATTTCGGCTATTGGGGTTAGGGAGTAGCTAACTAGACTATCAAACATGGATTCAGTTTTAGTCAACTGTTGATCGTGTTTCGCGGTACTACGCAGGATAATTATGGCAATTCTGACGATATTGGAGAGAATCGCCGACGCGGTAGTCTCCTGGTAAGCAAATTCTGACTTCGAAAGATTAGTGATAACGCGGTTGCTCTGAATTCTCTCTGTTCTAGGATGTGACGATTCTGTTCCTTAATGTATATGTGATTGATCCCTCAGGGTGCCGATGTATGGCGAGCTCAAGCTGGCATTTATCATCTACTTGTGGTATCCGAAAACTAAGGTAATCGAACCGAACCAAACAGGAATTGATGGGTCTTGTTTGCATCCAGCGTGGGCTTTGGAGCTTACATAGCAATCTATTTTTGCAGGGAAGCGGCTTTATCTACGAAAGGCTGCTGCGCCCATTTCTGACGGACCATGAGACGGACTTTGAGACGAAGTTGACGCAGTGGCGAGCCAAAGCCTGGGATTTGGCCATCTTCTATTGGCAGAACTGCTCGGAGTTGGGTCAGCAGTCATTCTTCCAAGTCCTCGAGTACATGGCTGGTCAGTCTAGCAAGAAAACAGAATCCATCACCAAGGTAAGACTGTTCTTTACTCTTCATCCTTTTCCTGTTGTCTGCTTAAAGCTCCAACTGCCCATCAGTCATGCTAGTATTTGATTTGATGCGATGGCATCAACAAAGTAGTAAGTTGTTTCATGCTAGTAATAAGTTCATCGAGTTGAATTTACATTCGCAAAGCATGAAATCGATAAGGGCATAAAAGTTGTTTCGAGTAGAGAGTGAGACTGTGAATATAATAACGAGATTGCATTGTGATTTTCCAAAGTTCCATTACACATCCCTCTCACATATGGCCACTGTTTTGAATCTCCTTTGGGTAAGTTATGAAACTACAACAGCAAAATGAAGATCATAGCTTACTTAATCCAGATTGCCTATCATGTCTTAAACTCAACCTTTTTGCAGAAGAACAAGAAGAACCCACCCGTACCGCCGCCAAACGACACCCCCACTTTCTTCAGGCCAGGGAAGACCAAGAAGAATGTGTACGAGGCACCGAGATCAAACATTGTTCAAGAACAGCTCGATGCCAGAACAGAGTACATGCACATTATTGACGACAATATGCCAGAAGAACCGGAATCTCATCTCGGCAGCAAGCTCCACTTGCCTCACCTTCATCATAGGCGCTGAGAGCCACACCATTGCAGAATACAAATCACTGTAAAAAAACCACAATTTGAAACACCTTTTTCTTGTATTCCTTAGTGTCAAAATTCTTGGATGTTGTTCCTTCATTAGTGTGAGATAGTTTTATGTATCTTTCAATGCTTGTATCAAGTAAAAATACTACAGTTTGAAGTTTTAGTCACCAAGATAGCTTTTACAGACTTGGGATTAGATCAATGAGACATTCTGGCCTACTTGAAGCAACCCAATTTGCTCAACTTCTATTTTCAACCTTAAACTTCAAGCTCGAAGTCAAGCTCATGCTCTTTATTCTACATAAAATAGTGACTCAATACACAAACTGGAACATGAATTCAAGATTACCATACTGCAAAAAGGATCTACACTAACGTGAGACATCATCACATCCTTTTTAATGGTAACCACCGGAGAAAACATACAATTACAATTGAGATATTTCTCCTCCAAAATGAGATGAAATAGTCCAAGCACCTCAGCGTGTTAAGAATTTCAAGAGCAAATACTATGGAGCAACCAAGTTCCTATCGTGTAAACTAGGAGAATTAAAGCCGTAGCTATTTGCTAAACCAATTCCAGGCTCTTCTAGAAAAATGACACCTGAACTAAAAATTTCTGTAATGGGAATAAGCAAGAATAAACAGGTAAACGACTGGGAAGAATACAGAATAATTATATACTTCTCAACAGATATGATCTGACACAGCAGTACCTTTAAAGAAAGAATAACTACTGCACGTGTAATGCTCGAAGAGCCATTAACAAATCTGCACAAATTTCAACTTGCACTCCTGTGATGACCCTTGCTTCATATGTTTTCCTCCTAAACATTACATGAAATAAGAGGCCCACATCCCGAAGGGTTAGGACCACTTTTTACAAGTCAGTGGAATCTCTATGGCCAAAATCCAAACCATCAACACCACAAGGTTTCATGCTCCAATCTAACTTACACCATTCCAAACTCACCGTCATATGCGACCTGGATAGAATATATGGCTCGCTGGAATAACAGTGGGATAACTTAAAGAGGACAATCTGCTCTTCCAAGGCGTCCTTAGTATTCAGAGTGAAAAAAGGAGAATAACTAAAGATGTTTCTGACTTGAATAAGATGCCAATCAATCAAGCATAGAACTTCAGCAGCTGTTTGGATGTGAGTTAAGATCAGAAAACAAATTACAAGAACCCTGCCAAAGATTGGGGGGGCGGGCGGGGGGGGGGGGAGGAGTGTGGGGGTGGGTTGTACTAGCTGACAATTACATGGGTCGAATAAAGACGCCACCAAAACACACAAACTTTGGCTTTTGTCACTCTCGTGAAGGATTGTCTCTCTTCTCCTGGTGACTTTTACTCATGGCTAATGGCTATAGCTAGTCACTGAGACAATTAAAATCCATAATCAACAGTCTAAACAAGAACTTTAAAGTCGAATGACACATGTTCTGAGCTTAGTTAATAAGCACCATTTACCATTCACATGTTGGGCCGCAGGAGAGCCTCTGCCACTTTCGTTCAGTTTCTTTCAGTCACAATAGTCGGAAGCAATCAACTCCTAACTTAGCAATTACTATGAAAATGAAGATATGCAACATAACACAACACCAAGCACCTTATACACCCAGCTCAAATGCAAGCGCTGCGACATTATAACTCGCATTTCAAGAATGCAGTGATTAGAACACCCTACAGCAAATCAATTCAGCTCTTTGATTTTTCTCACCATGTAGACCAAAAACAGAATCACGAGCACATCATGTTTTGAAAAAAATTTCAGCTGCAAGAATCGCAATATCCTCTATACATTCAATCAAACTTCACAATTTGTACACCACAAGGGAGAGGAGGACAGGGGCATCGATGAGTTACAACAAATGTCCAGTCTTTTTTGAAACTGTTCTTCGCTGGTCTTTAACAATGTAGGGAGAGGGAAACAAACGCCCTTCTCGACACAGCATTTGTGCCTAGGCTTGATCCTATTCTCTAAGCTAAACGAGAAATAATGCGGGAACTCCTTCAACTCCTTGAAGTCCCTGCCCATCTCCACCACGAAGTAATTGAACTTAGGCTCCAAATTCTCCTTTATACTGTAACAGAACAACTGCGGGAACCGCCTAAACATCACGGTCGCGTCCCGATGCGAGAACCCGAGATTCTTGAAGTACTCGATCCTAGGGACAAACTTATCCTCGACGCTACAGGACAGCAGAGAAGTATACTTGTTTACCTCGGCGATGCCGATGCTCTGGAGGAAATAGAGGGTGGGGCGGAGCCGGTGCTTGACGCTGCAGGCGAGCAGCCGCGGCCGCCGGTTGACGACCCTCCGGAGGTCGGAGCCGTCCACCCTCGCCTCGCGGAGGAGGAAGGTGAAGACGGGGAGGACGTCGGCGACCCGGGAGGTGAGGACCTCGGGGCACATGCCCACGACGCGGCGGAGCTCGACGGCGGTGAAGCCCATGGAGGAGAGGAAGTGGAGGGTGGACTTGAGGTCGGGGAGGGGGGCGGCGGCGACGTCGGGGTGGCGGCGGATGAGGGCGAAGAAGTCGATGCCGAGGGAGTCGAGGAAGAGCATCTTCTCCTCGAACTCGGCATGGGAGGGGAGCGGGGGAGGAGGGGGAGGGGGAGGAGGAGGAGGGGAGGGGACTACGGTGGCCTTTGTGGGTTTGGGAGGGAAGGAGATGGTGGTGGCGGCGGCGGCGGCGGTGGCGGAGGTTTTGGAGGAGACGGCGGCGGGGGGGAGGCGGAGGGTTCTTGATGGGTGGGGAGGGAAAGGAAAGTGATGGGGTTGAGTGAGATGGAGAGAGAGTGGGTCTTGCATGATGATGCTACATGGCTTTGGGGAGGAGGAATGAAGAGGAGGGAGCTGACGCTTTGTTGTTTTGGTGGGGGTGTGAGGATAAGGGGATGAAAATTTCCTGACTTTGCAGATTGCCTCTGATTATCCAATGAAAATGGAGAATCCTGGAAGATGAGAGAGAGAGAGAGAGTTAGAGACGCACACAGCCGCAGAGGGAGGAGGACGAGGAGGAGGTATTTGGGCCGGTCCAACTTCCATGGGCCTTCCAAAAGAAACAGCGTCGAATGTCTAAAAGTGTGGCCTATACAAGTGGAAAAGTTAAGATTAGGAGGCAAATACCCTTTTTTTTTTTGGTCGCAAATGCTGGAAATTTCCATTAACTCAAGCCAAGTTTGTGAACATCATAGCATGAAATAGCCAACATCGGTTTCGGGGGATGAAACAGAGAATTAGAGGGGAGTTCTTTTTTTCGTTGGGCCTCTGCTACTCAATCTGCTAGCTTGTTTGCCTCTTTTGGACAATGGGTCGGATGTACAAAGCTGAGTGGATCAGCTTCATTTTGCAATCATAACTCCGGGACCCGATATCCCACGGGCCTTGATCAGCGACTGGCTGGCAAGCGGTTGACCAAAGTAAGATTATCACTTTCCAGTTCAAGCACTTCTGCACGAAGTACATTCCGATCAAAGGCTTCTTCTTCCAGGAACTGAAGACACCGGAGCAGAGCTAGGGTTTCAACCGCCATCACTAATTCAGCATAAATAGAGTTTGTGAAGCCATGAATCAACACACCTTAGGAGTTGCGAGCCAATCCGGCAATTGCACAATCCGGCGACCCTTCCGATTTTGAATAGCCAACGTTGATCTTAAGGGATCCTCTTACCGGTGTTTGCCAAATAGAAGGTAATTGAGTTTGTTGTTCCTTTTTCCTTTTCGTTCCCGCATTCCACCTCAGGAAACTTGTATTCTCAGTGATTGCATGATCAATAATCTTGCTTGGGTCCTGGCGGCATGATTGGAAGATGTAGGTATTACACACCTTCCAAATTAACCAGAGAATGACCGCGATTTCCTCGTTGGACAACGGGTTTCTATTTGATTCAAAGCATTGCGATCCATTTGTCCAATCTAGTGATGGGTTGGCTTGAATTTTGCAGCTTTAGCCTTGGATTCGCCCAAATTGTTGTTGTCCAGTGGCAAATGAGAAAAATATGCTCCATTGTTTCTTGCGCTTGGTGACACAGAGGACATATGAGGTTAGGTAAGATTTTTCTCTTGTAAAGATTCTCTATGGTAAGTGGACATTCTAGCATGCACTCTAGAGAAAGACTCGGACTTTAGGAATAATTGGCATTAAAGGACCGATGGTGCTTGTGAGAGTCTCAAGCCCGTTTACCTAACATTGCCTTGTTGAAGGGATTAAGATCATGAAAGCCACTCTCCCCACTGTCTTTTCTGGTTTTGAGAATTTCTCATTTCTTCCAATGCAACTCAGACTTCACATCATTCTACTTCTATGACAAGAAGCTATCCTTTGTTCAATTGCTCTACAAATAGATAATGGGATTTTGAAGATAGACATAGCATATTGAGGCTTGCACAATGGTCTTGATCAATGTTTCATTTCCTACTTTGGATATTAGCTTATGTTTCCAACCCTCCAACTTCATGTTCACTTTTGCTAGGATCCAAGTAAACATTTACTTCTTGGTTTGTCCCCAATTGGAGGGAATTCCTAAGTACTTTCCCATATTGTTAATCACCGGGACTCTTAGCTCTAAGGCCATGTTCATGCTCATGTTTTCCGAGCATCCCCAACCGAAAAATATTCCTAATTTGTTCAAGTTGATGGCCTGTCCCGAATTAAATTAGTATTGGCTCAACATTGTTGCTAAGTTATGACACTCCCTAATTTTTCCATCTAGAAAAAAAATGGCATCTTCATCCACATATGAGAGGTGAAATAAGGTAGAGCAAAACCTGTTTAACTTTTATTCGTGTAATGCTATCATGTCCAACTGCCTTATTCAAGAGGTGAGAGATCACATCAGCTAGAATTATGAATAAGTAGAGAGAAAGAGAATCACCTTGCCCAATGCCTCTTAAGAGCTGAATTAGTCTAATGGTTCTCCATTAAATTCTACACTTAAAGTCACCAATGTTATACATGCCATGACCAAAGACACCCATCTCTCACAAAAACCCATCTTCTTCATCTATACTTCTAGGAAGTCCAATCTCACACGGTCATACGCCTTTTGCATTTCGAGTTTTAAAATTGCTTAAAATTTTTCCTTTCGTTACCCTTAACCGATGCAATGCTTCCTAGATAATCATAATATTATCCCGAATCTATCTTCTGTTTACAAAGGCACTTTGTTCAATGGTTATAATCTCAGGGAGCCAACGTTTAAGATGGTTAGCCATGACCCTGGAGATGATTTTATTTGCAAAGTTACACAAGCTAATGAGCCTGAATTGAGACAAGCTTTCTAGATTTGGAACTTTGAGGATTAGAAAAATATAAGTCTTATTTAATTTATGATGAAAAATACCATAATTAAAGAAACATTTAACCTCCTTGAACACATCCTCTTTAATTTCAGTCCAATGATGTTAGAAGAATTGGCCGTTAAGTCCATCGGTGCATTTATCACTCCCAACCGAAAAACTGCATTTTCCACCTCTTCCACGATGACTGACCCACTAAAGCTTTGTTCATATGCTCTCATACTAGACAAGGGCATCGGTCTAGTATTGGTTGAAAGTCTCTTGACCCCCCAGAAGTATAGAGAGTTTGGAAAAAATAGACCGTGTGTTGCGTTAAGAGTTTTAGGATTTGATTACACTTTTTCAAAATTTTAGGATTTAGTTGCATTTTTTCAAAATTTTAGGACTCAATTGCACTTTTATGACAAGTTTTACAACTTTCAGTATACTTATCTTATTTAAAAAAATTTCTTCTTTTCGCCACCTCAAGATCTAAAGAAAGAATAATCGGACTGTGATCAGAACTTATTGCCTGTAATGCAAACGCTTCAGCACTAGGATGCATAACCCTCTATCATATGTTGCAAAGCGCTCTATCAAGCCTTTTTCTTAACTAAGGCCTCCAATTCTATATTGTTTGTCCAAGTAAATGTGCAGCATTTACGCTCGATATTCATCAAAGAACATTCATTTGAAAAATCTCGGAAAGCAACTAACCTATAGTGGTCCGCAACTCTTTTCCCAAATCTCTCTCAATGATTTAGTATCTCATTGAAGTGCCCCAAACACACTCAAAGGACCCAAAGGATGGTGTTGGATAAATGAATACATCTTAGCTTCTCCCATAGTGCCTTCCTTTCGTGTAAACCCGTCGGCGCATATAAAAAGGTGATTCTCATGACTTTGTCACTGCTTTGGATAGTACAAACTAAATCAATATACTCCCCACTTTTGGATACTATCTCCGTTATCATCTCATCATTCCACAAGACTGCTTATTACCCAACAATACATACTAGATCGATCAATACTAAATGCGAGATTTGAAAATAACGCATCGTTTGACTCATTACTTCCTCCATGTCCTTCGACTCCATAAGAAACACAATACTAGGCCTTTTTTGAGCTACGAGAACTCTTAATGCCTAGAATATTAGAGGTGTGCCCAACCCCTAACAATTCCATCTCAAAAGTTTCATCTATCCCCTGGTGGCTTATTAGTAAGGGTGAGCGGTTTCATATTCCGTACAGGTTTCACTTAAAACCTATGGGAACAGATGTGATATCCTGATTCTGGCTCACCTATTTTAATGCGTAGAGAATAACGTTTGGAAATGTTATTTCACAATGGCTATTGAAGAATAGTTTTTGGGTGATTAATTCATGTTTTATCTACCTTTCTTTTGTGAATTATCGATTTTGCGATGATCGTGATTTTAAGGTGCATGAGCTTTATATAATTTCTATTGATGTGGTGTGGAATCTAAAGGGCTTAGTGATGGTGGCGCCTTGCATTTTTGGCTCCTGGTGTTTATTAGCAAGTAAAAATGGCTCGGTGGAAATATTGTAAAATTTGAAAATTACAGGGGTATTTATGGAAAAAAAGGTCATTTATAAGTCAAACTTTATTTTCCTTTGGAATCCGCCGACCCCCTTCCTTTCTTTGTCCTTGCCGCCGCCAACCTTCTTCTTTGTCTTTGATTGTTGATTCTTAGTTGACATCTCCTCCATTAGTCCAATTCAAGGAGACAACCAAAAATCTTTTTGTCTCTCTCTCTCTCCTCATGACTTTATAATCTTCATTTGTTATAATTTGAAGTCCAATTATTTGAGTTGTGATGATTATTTAGCCAAGAAAGTCTCTCTCTCTCCTCTCCCTTTCACATGGCCGAACCCCATCTCTCTTCTCTTTCTTTGATTCTTATGTTGCTTTATTGAAGAAGCTTTGAGTCCAATTATGTGTGAATAATGATAACTTTTGAGCTAAGGTCTTTCTTATCTTTTCTTCTCTCTTTCTCTCTCTCACGCCGACCTCTCTCCCTCTTCCCCTTCATTTCTTTTGTCTTGTCTCAATTGATAATCTTTGAAGTCTATATATTGTATTAGATAATATTTGAAGTTACATTAATTGAAAATGATGATGAGTCTTGACTTTATGGCTTTTTTCTTTCTCCTTCACCGACCAAACCACCTCTCTCCACCGTGCTCTCTCTTTACTCTCGTTCCTCATCGTTTGTCTTCTTGAGATCTCACTTGTTTCCTCTTCGCTGAAGCTTGAGTTTCGGCGTACCTCGAGAAAGACAAAGGAAGAAGCTTTACGATCGTATCTAAGGCGAGTATTCTCGCCATTTCTCTTTGTTTCAACCATTTATGTTATGATTAGAGGCGGAGCTTAGATTGTACGTTGTACGTAAAGCCGACTGGTAGTCGCGCAAAACTTGTGAACGTTGGTGGAAGCTTCGAAATGAAGTATTTTTTTGACAATGAGTTTGTTTGCTTTAAAGACGGTGGAAAAATGTGATTTTTCGTTGGTTCTGAAATTCTGACGGTAGTCATTCATGTTGATAATTCGGCTGGTGCTAATTTAGAGGAAGTGAAAATAGTGTTTCATAGTTAAATCGGCACGATGAGGTCGTGTAGTGGTACTATATGTGAATGACGAACATGATTTTCTTTGCATGGCTAGCTTTTATTGCTTACATGCCTTTTACAACTTTCAATATATCTTGTGAGTTAGTTGTGATGAACTCAAAAAATTCCGGTGGTGACGAGATTGAAACGGTGCGGTTGATGGTGCAGTCATGGACACTCCGAATAATGATTATTTTGACTATTGTCGTTCGTATCTTATTTACGATATTGATATAATAATTGTTGAGTATTGAAGTTGACATGTTGCATTTCCGTTATTTTATCCATATACATTACATTGTGAGGATTACGGTGAGGACCATCGGCTAGAGTACCGGTGATGTCCCGTGGGAGCCAACGAGGGAATTCGGGAAGCTCAAGGCCATTATACCTTAAGGCCGTGCTGTGTGATCTCGGTGATAGATGCGTAAGTAAGTCGTATAACCTCGGAGTAGAAGCGAGACGCTTGCTGCTGTGTGGTCTACAGAAGATCGATTCTTAAAATCGATGGTTACGAATGAGAGTGGCATTTACGGGGAATTCATGGGCATATCATATGCATTCTCATATACATATTATCATTATTCATATCATGATGGAAATCGATGATCTTGTGGTCGACTCTTTAATCGTGATATAACTGTTTGAATAGAATATTCATAGCTTGATTTACTTGCTGAGTTTATCTCGCTGTTGTTGCTTTCCATGATTTTCTTATCATTAGCATGGCGTTCCATCTACCCACTGGACCCATCTCTACATATGGTTCGGTACTAGATATCGAGCGATCGTTCGCTGAGCGTTCCAATCCCATCGTATCTGGAGTGGTGTGAAAACACCACTCGACTATTGTCTGGGTCAACTGCTTTATCTCCTTAGGACGGATGCCGTTTCGTTTTGTATCGGACTACTTCCGCATAGGTGGTTGCCTATTTGGACCCGTCCCCTTCCTTTGCAAGAGTGTGAGAAGGTTCTCGGCTGGTGGTTGATCAGGTCAGGTGTTGATACAGCAGCCCCTTTTTGTTTGAGCTGCATCATGGCCGCTGACAGGTAGTCTCCTAAGGTTTTTGTATGGCAGCTTTAAGACAAGCGTGGATATGATGTTTTGTAGCTAGTAGAAGGAGTAGACTAGATCCTTACTTTCCCAGTTGTCATTTCTTTTGTGATGTAAATATACTAATCACCTAAAGAAAAAAAGATAAATAAGAGTTGTCTATTATGTTTCTTCTATTATCTCTATTTTACATTTTCGTCTTTCGCTTGCATTTTTAATCAAATCAGATAATTAAGCTGCATAGTTTTTATGACGGCCTGAGACATCACGGCTCGAGTCGGTATCGATACAACATGTTTCTCATTTTTTGAAACTTGGAACCTACACTACATATCTTGGAACTTGGAGCCTACCCTATCACAAGTTCTAGGGTTAGTTTCAGGTTCTACTCAGGTTCTACTTGTATTATTAATTAAATAATTATAGTGAATCATCACCTTTAATCACCACCACTTGCTACTACGATCCACTCATCACAACTTATATTAGACACACGAAAAATATGAAACATTAACAAGTCATAAAATGAAAGCTCATATTAGTAGTTCTAGATTATACACTCATCATCTAACGCCATGGGACACCGCAAGATCATGCGAAGGCATAGACCAAGAAAAAACACAAAAAACTTGTTTAAGGTTTAAGGTTTTAGGACCCATAGAACCTATCCTACATACCTTGGAACCTAGAACCTATAGGTTCCCATCGGTCAAGTTTCAAGTACTACCTCAGAACCATGCTTACCTTACTTATTAAAGCTAGCCACCAAAGCTCATTCCTTTATTCCATCCTTAACCAAGTTGGGAGTTTCAAGAAGCGGAGTTTCATTAAAAGCATTAGAGTCAGCCCCATGGGCACTATAAGGAGTGCAATTTTCTTTATTGTTAGAGTTTTGTGGTCCTTTATGCTTTTCCTGGAAGATTCGGTGGGGCTCTTAGATGGTGTCTCAATCCAGGGTGAGTATGAGAGCAAGAGTTGCCTTCCTAACTGTCTTTTTTCCCTTGTCGCCATTATTACATCAGCTATTCCTTTATCATTATGTTTTAATAACTCAACTTGCTGAATCTCCATTGGCTTAGTCAGTAGCTGATTGTCAATTTCGATTGGTAATTTATCCTCCAAGATATCGCCTTGTGATGGTGTTTGTGCTATGATTTCATCCTCCTCAAGAATATGAAATTCTTTCGCATAAAATACTTTCCATATAGGGCTTGCCTCACGCGCTTCCGCTTTTAACTATAGCTAAAGTTTCAACAACATTTTCCTTCGGCCCGGATTATTCATATGGCATTTCCTTGCAGCTGGTAGTGTAATGGCCAAATCTTCCACATAAATAGCAATGTTCGTACTTAGAATCAACTCACAGTTGATCTTGTCAAAATTCACCATAATCTGAGACTTTAGTGGGCTCGAAAGGTCAAGAAGGACTCTAAATTTTCCAACTTTGCACAGACCTTCATTTTTCCCCTCTAACTTAAAGTCCAGCACTTTCCCCATTTTTTAGGCCACTTCTAGCATCACATTCTCAATAATTCTCGCTAATGGAAGGCTAAACACTTACACCCATAAAAGCGCAATGGGTAAATTCAAAATAGTGAACAGGAATCTTGGGCCTCAGCTGTTGAAGGAAAAGCAAATTGCTTGAAAATGACCACAGACTAGCTTCAAAAACTCTTTTCTTATCAATTTTCGAGCTAAATGTGAACGTAAATAAATCCGGCTCCATCTAGTCATATACCATGTTCTCAATTTTCTAAGCTTTTCTCATTGTAGATAGGAATATCTGAAAATATATATTTGGTCTAAAGTAAAGTTTTCCCAACAAAATGAAGTTGCATTTTTTCAATTTTTCCTCAGGAAGCAACCACATTTTACCTAGTTGTCTACAAAGGGCATCAAGCCTTTATTCTTTATTAATCTCACCTTCCATACTACCCACTACTCTTATGTGGTAGGAGCTTACCTCTATGATATTCCAGACTTTACTACACACGATAAGTCCTAAGCAAAAGGGCCAAATGACAGCACAACCTCTATCTCATGAGCTAGATCAAGCACCCATGACGCCCACCCGAGCTTACTAGAACAGTCAAGCAGCAAGCCAATTCGGGATTGAGAAACTTAAAAAGGGAAAAAGAATCTATGGATGAAGGAAGCTCTAAGCAAAGGGAACAGGGCTCTGGCGACCCAAAAAGAGTTAGGGTTTTGGGATTTGGGATTAATCTGGGAGTCTAGAGCTATGAATAAAACTAGGGACAAATGTGGTTGCTGGAAGTAATGGGTATTGTGGATTTGAAGTTTTGTACCTCGCTCTTGTTCTAAGATAGAGGAAATAGGGAAAAGACAAAATCGGGAATTGGTGAAAAGGGGAGGAGAATCAATGAAGAGGAGGGATTCCATGAAAAGGAAGATTGGTAAGAAGGTTCAAGTTTAATTTGAATGCCATGAGAAAAGATGGAGCACAAAAATTTAAGGTCTTTTTAGGGGTTAGCTATTACCATGGATAGGGAAAGCTCTTACAAGGAAGAGAGAAAAATCCTTACATAGAAGAGAGTTAATGTGATATCCAAAAATTTTCCTGCATTTATATGGAGGAATTTAGTTTCGATTCATGTCACATGTGAAGATTTAAGTCAAGCAATTAATAAAAATTTAAGTCAAACGATTATTATGAGACTAAGTAGATGACATAATGTGCTATTTTATCTAATTTAACCTAAGCTCATAAATGCCATTAATAAATCACTCCTTACTTGGTCGATGGAGATGAATTCTTCCCGAATATCTTCTTTTATGGCTAATATTATTGAACAACTTGTGCCTAGCTACTTACTTAGAACCACATGAAGCATTCTTATTAACAACTTACATCTCTACAATCAGGTTTAATGATTTTACCCTATGAACATTTATTTACTTTAACCATGATTAATTTAGCTCATTCCTTCGTTCTTTGCCGAAGTAGTATATTAAATTCGGTAAAGAGCTTTCAAAGGCAAAGACCCCACTCCATTTACTTCACCAATCAACTTCTCATTTTCTCTCAATTCTCACTTTGAATTCTCAAGAGTAAAAGCGGTGGTCCCATGT
Source organism: Syzygium oleosum (assembly GCF_021117445.2). Taxonomy (NCBI): domain Eukaryota; kingdom Viridiplantae; phylum Streptophyta; class Magnoliopsida; order Myrtales; family Myrtaceae; genus Syzygium; species Syzygium oleosum. Next base: position 1,216,458 of record NW_026607494.1, read on the forward strand.
TCATATTATTAAAGTTTCAATCCCAATCTTTCAAGTTGCACGAGGTAAATCATTAATTTCCTCTACTTTCCATAAATGGGTTTTATCGTTTCAAAGGTTAGAGTTGTTAATTTCTATTCTTATTTATTTTGCTTTGAAGGGATCTAAGCTCGATCTTTACTCAAGTCATTCTCAAGGTAAGTGAAAGATCTTGAAACTAAGTTAGGTTATTCTACTTAGTACTCTTGACTTGGTTGTATGATGGTTGAGATTTTAGTTTGAATTCAAATGCTAGGTGTAAGAAGTTGCCATGATCATGTGTTGAAAGATTATGTTTATTTGACTTAATTTGATAAGTTCTTACATATTTTTAAGGAATTCTAGTATATTCCATAAGAATTGATAGAATATTTGATGGAAAAAGTATACAAATGGAGGAGTTGTCAAATTGGAAGTGTTGAAAATAAGTTGAATGAACTTTTCTAGAAAGTATCGGGTCATAATAATGAAGCTATTGATTTCTGTGGAAAGTTGCCAAATTTAGCAAAAATTTACCGATTTTCTGAGTTACCGAATTTTTGAGTAGCCGAAGAATAAATAAATAAATAAATATTTACTTTTTGTTTTCAATTTCTAGTCTCAGTATGTTGTCCATTCCAAGGTGTACATTAGAATATGGTTAACACCATGAAAAACCCCAAATTAGAACACCTATGATAAATTTATCCAAAACTAATTTTTTGACCACCAAAAACCCAAAACCGGTACATTTATGACAAACTTACATTCCATTAAATTGGATTAATACCATGAAAAACTACAAACTTGTATACCCGGGACAAACGGAGGATAAAACCCTAAATTGGTACACTCGTTACCTGTCACGTGTCATCCAACTCAGAAATTTGACAATAAAATTTAACAGAATTTAACGGAGGGTAAAATTGTCACAGATGTCTCACCCCGAAACCTACCAGAACGGGGGTTGACACGGCCGTCTTTTCACCCGAAGAACGCAGCCTAAACCCGCAACCAAAGAAGAAACTCCCAAAAGTTCCCACGACATCGCTCTCGCTCTATTGGCTACTAATCAAGAAACTTGAAAAGATTGGGAAAGAGAAGAGTGAGCAACCACATATTAGTAAATAGTGCGTATCTCTTCTAAGCAGATCGAGCAGCCACTATACATACACACACATACATACATACATATATATATATACATACATACATACATACACACACACACACACACACACACACACACACACACACATATATATATATATATATATATATATATATGTATATAACAATACCATAAGCTCATACTTCAATCCAAAGATATAACATATATCAAATCAAATACGAGTTGTTTCATTTCAAAAAAACTTTATGAAAGTCAAAATTACTCATTTAATCACCATCACAAGACAAACATCAATGGTCAAGTCCATTGATTAATCTCTATAAAAAATCACGTCAATGGTCCATTCAATTGACCAATTTCAAATCACTCATCAATGGTCTCTTCTATTAATGAATCTCATATCATATTATACATCGATGGTCCTCGACCAATTTATTATTCAATATCAAACCATGGTCATGATACAACGCTTTGTAACAAGGCTACCACGATTCCCCCTTGTCAAGGTCTCCACCTATAAAACAAGTGGCTTGGTCCATAAGGATATCATAACCTGATATGCATACCCCTCAATAGACTCACAACGATATTGAGCATCAATCAATCATTTTTCAATAATCCACAATTCTTAATACATAAACCATTTCATAACCCATTTATCACAACAAGTTTTCATAACCATTTCATAAATTCCGTTCACAAAGCAATACATATACGTAAACTGTCATGGCACATTTCATAGTAGTTTCTCAAATCATTTATAACTCATTTCATAAACTAGCAACATAATACATATATATCGGTGAAGAACAGTAGAAGTGCCAAAACTTGTGTACGGCGCTCACTTTAGTGCCAAAAGTTTGTTTTGGATCACTTTAGTGCCAAAATTTGTGAAAAACGATCACTTAAGTGCCAACTCCGGTCAATTTGGCCGGAAATCCGACGTGGCATTTTTTTTATTAATTTCTGAAGCTGATGTGACTCGCCAAAGAATTTAATCAGCATGTACACATCAAAACGACATAGTTTAACATGTACACTTGGATTTTTTAAATATTTTTTTATGATTTTTTTTCCTTCTTTTCTTTTTTTCTTCTCTTTCTTCTTCTTCTACCTCCAATCACCGCCGGTGATCGGAGGCCGGCCACCGGCCGTGGCCAGCCGCCTAGCCTCACCCGAACGAGGCCACCGTCGCTCGCCACAGGTGAGGCCCAGCCGACCCTCGCCGGGGCTTGCCCTCGCCAGATCAGGCGAGGCCGGCCGTCGCCATGGCCACGGCGGCCTCGCGGGGCGTCGCCTTCCCCCGAGTGATGGCCGGCCTTGCCGGATCTGGCGAGGGTCAGCCTCACCTCGCCGGGGCAAGCCCTCGCCCCGGCGAGGTGAGGCCGACCCTCGCCAAATCCGGCAAGGCCGACAGTTGCCCGGGGGAAGGCGACGCCCCGCGAGGTCGCTGTGGCCACGGCAACGGCCGGCCACGCCGGATCTGGCGAGGATGAGCCCCGGCGAGGGCTCCACTCGCCAGATCCGACGAGGCCGCCATGGCCTTGCCGGGGCTCGCCCAGGCGAGGGTCGGCCGGGCCTAGCTTGTGGCGGGTGACGACGGCCTCGTCCGGGCGACGCCAGGCAGCTGGCCGTGACCGGTGGCCGGCCTCCGGTCACCGCCGATGACCAGAGGTAGAAGAAGAAGAAAGAGAAGAAAAAAAGAAAAGAAGGAAAAAAATCAGAAAACATATTTAAAAAATATAAATGTACACATGAAAATGCCATGTAGACTTATTTTTTTTATAAAAAAAATCCAACTAAGATTAAAATTTTAATTATAAAAGTCACGTATTAATTTGGCCGAAATTTCTCGCCGTTGGCACTTAAGTGATCGTTTTTCCTCTGATTTGGCACTTAAGTAAATCGGCGAAAATTTTTGACACTAAAGTGAGCACCGTACACAAGTTTTGGCACTTATAGTGTTCTTCTCCCCATATATATCAATTCGCAATATATTTCTTAAAACCATTCTCAAATGATCAAAGAGTAGCAAATGCCAAATCCAGGTTTTTATGCAACAAACATACTTTAATAACTCATATAATACTTAAATTCTTATCACTTTCAAGACATGAGTTTACAAATCCATAGAAAAAATAGTACCACTTATCTAGGATCCCGAAAAATCAAACAACGACGACGATCCTATAATCCTAACAATTAAACGAGAATTGACGTCAGAACCAAGTAAAATACTACGATAACTACGAAACGACTAAACGATACTTAAAGGCTAACAAAATAACTCAAAGGTGCCCACAAATCGTTCGTCCAAAGCGATTATTCAAAACCGTTCCCAACGCAGAGCTTGAGCGCGAAACTTGATTGCGCCAAAACTCTTTCCACCGAATTCCGTTCCAAGCAAGTTTATAGTCAAAAGAAAGTCCATTCAAAGAACTACAAGACCCCTAACTTGGCCGACCAAAAATCGAGCCAAAAACTGACGAAAATCAGTACGAAAGATGCTGTCGTGCATTATTCACCACTCACGGCCAACTTCAAAAATCCGTTTCGGGCAAACTGTAAATCTAAATTGAGTTCTGTAAAATCCCATGGCCCCATAGCACCCTAAACTACCATTTCTATATAAATACGCCACTCAAAAACTCAAAAATCGAACTACGCAGCTTGAATTTCATCAAATTTCGAAATTTGAGCTACAACCCGAAAATAACTCCGATTGACCGAATGAGGAGCACGAGTGTTACATCCTTATTTTGGCTCATCTATTTTAATGCTCAGAGAATAACATTTGGTTATGCTACTTCTCGTTAGCTATCGAGGAATAATCCTGAGTGATTAATTCCTAATTTATTTACCTTTTTTCTGTGAATTATCGATTTTGCGATGATTGTGATTTTGTGGTGCATGAACTTTATATAGTCCTATTGTTGTGACGTGGATTCTAAAGGGCCTAGTGATGATGGCGCCTTGCATTTTGGCTCGTGATGTTTATTAGCTTGTAAATATCGACTTGGTGGCAATATCATAATTTTCGAAAACTTCAAGGGTATTTTGGAAAAAAAGGCCATTTATAAGTCAAATTTGATTTTCATTTGGAATCCGTTGACCACTTCTTCACGTTGATCTTTCCACCACCAATCTTCTTTCTTGTATTTGATTGTAGCTTCTTTATTGTCATCTTCTCCATTATTTCAATTCAAGAGACAAAGCCAAAAGCATTTTTACCTCTCTCTCTCTTCTTACGCCCAAGACCAACCGGCCCTCTCTCTCTCTCCTCATCACTTTATAAGCTTCATTAGATATTATTTGGAGTTCAATTATTTGAGATGTATTGAGGACTTTGCCAAGAAAGTCTCCCTCTCTCTCTCTTCTCCTTTCACTCGGTCGAACCCATCTCTTCCCCTTCATTGCTCTTGTCTTATATCAATTGATAAATTTGGAATCCATATGTTTCATTGGATATTATTTGGGGTAGCATTGATTGAGTTTTGATGATGATATTTGAGATTGTTTGCTTTAGAAACGGTAGAAAGATGTGATTTTCCGTCGATTCGGAAATTTCGATGGTAGTTGACCATGTTGATGTTTCGGCTGGTGCTTATCTTGATGAAGAGAAAATAATCGTTTCATAGTTAAATCAACACAATAAGGTCGTGTAATAGTTATGTGCATGAAAGACAAACGTGAATTTCTTTGCATGGTTAGCTTCATTGCTTATATGCTTTTACAATTTTCTATATGTCTTGTGAGCTGGATGTGATGATCACAATGATGTGATGAATACTAGAATTTCGGTGGTGTTGGGATTGAGATGGTACGGTTAGTAGCATAGCTGGGGACGCTATGTATGATGGTTATTTCGACTATTGTCGAGCATATTTTACTGACGATATCAATATAATTATTGTCGAGCATTGAAGTGGTATTTTGCATTTCCGTCATTTCATACATATACATTACATTGAGAGGATTACGGTAAGGACTATCAGATGGCGAACCGATGATACCCCGTGGGAGCCAGCGAGGGAAATCGGGAAGCTCGAGGTCGTATACCTTGAGGCCGTGCTTCGTGGTCTCAGTGGCAGATGCACAAGTAAGTCACATAACCTCGGAGTAGAAGTGAGATGTCTGCTGCTGTGTGGTCTGCAGAAGATCGGTTCTTAAAACTGATGGTTACGAATGGAGTGGTATTCGCGGGGAATTCATGGGCATATCATATGCATTCTCACATACATATTGTCATTATTCATATCATGATGACAATCGATGATCTCATGATAGACTCTTTAATTGTGATATAACTGTTTGAATTAAGTAGTCATGGCTTGATTTACTTGCTGAGCTCATTTCACTATTGTTGCTTTTCATGTTTTTCAGACTCTTAGCATGGCTTTCTTTCCGTCGACTGAACCTATTTCTACTTATGGCTCGGTTTTAGATATCGAGGGATTGTTTGTCGAGTGTCCCGATCCCGTTGTTTCTAGTGTGGTGTGGGAGCGCCATTCGACCACTGTCTAGATTGACTACTTTACTCCTTTGGGTCGTTTGCCGTATCACTTTGTATCTGACTACTTCCGCTTAGATGGCCGCTTGTATGGAGCCGTTCCCTTCCCATGCGAGAGTATGAGGAGGTTTGCGACCGGTGGTTGATCAGGCTAGGTGTTGGTGCACCAACCCCTTTTTATTTGAGCTGCATCATGATCGTTGGCTGGTAGTCTCTTAAGACTTTTGGTGTGACAGCTTCAAGTTAGGCGTGGATGTGACTTTTTGTAGTTGGTAGAAGGAGTAGACTAATCCTCGCTTCTCAGTTGTCATTTCTTTTGTGTTGTAATTATGCTTATCGCCTAAAGAAAAAGTTAAATAAAAAGCTGTCCGTTATGTTCTTCTGATATCTCTGTTTTGTATTGTTGTCTTCCGCTTGCGTTTTCATCAAACCTGATAAATAAGCCGAATAGTTTTTTATGACGGCCTGGGACGTCATGACTCGAGTTGGTATCGTCACAACGAGTATAAGACTGGTCATGATCAGTATGAAGTTACCTGTGTTGGTGATCTTCATGACAAGCATAAACTTAAAGTAAAGCTTCATGACCAGTAGGGCATAAATATTCCTGTGTCTAGTGGTGAGCCATTATGATATCGTGTGTACGATATGAGAGAATATCTCATTTGCTTGTATTTGAGTGGGTGATCTTAAGCACTATCATTGAGTTTCATCGATGTGAGAAGATAAAATAATTACTCGCGCATTGTCTTATATGAGTATTTTGTATTTGTCTTGAACTTACGCAGTTTGTTGATGCCAGGTGAAGTGGTAAGATGATTCTTTTAACTTAAAACTAGAAATTTCATTTATTAAGTTTCGGCTCATTCCTTTATTTTGTGGCTTGCAGGATGGATAGAACGGTTAAGGGGACAAGATGATACTTGAGGCCATCAACCCTTGAGTTAAATATTGACTCTCTTTTGAGCTAATGTGGGAGTAGAGGCGCTAGTTGACTCAACCCTCTTCCCAGAACTTTGGTGTTTTGTGTTTTGCTTGAATAATGTAGTAAAGTTGTTTAAACTGATGTTCAATATAAATAAAGAGGCATATGTACTTTAATTATACTTATGCGATTTTCTTGCGTGGAATTTTGTTGGAGAGATTTTATCGAGCTTCCGCATGCGTTATTTTAGTTATGTATTATAATTGGTAATTACACATGTCACACGTGACGTTCTAGGGCGTCATATTGGGTCCCACCACTACTTTTTTACTTGGTCAAAAGAAAATGCAAATATTACAATAGATGTACCAATTTGGGATTTTTTGTGGTCAAAATATTAGTTTGGGGTAAATTTGTCACAGGTGTACTAGTTTGAGATTTTTCGTAGTATTAACTCTTAGAATATTTTTGTCCATATATAAGCAAGAGATAAGTGGGTTTTATTACATGTTAAGTAATGTATGAAAAGTCATGATGTTTACATTTGAGTAAAATGTGATTTTTGAATATATTTATGTGTATGAGAAATGTAAATAATGATATGAAAATATTTCGTCATGCACGAGATCGTAGCAATGATACCTCGGAGTTGAGATGCCTCGCGAATCAGGATGCCCTGTCAGATATTAGGGATGCCTCGGTGTTGAGATGCCCTGTGATTCGGGAAGACGAGCGAATCATGATGCAATGAAATAATGAATATGATGCATGCTCATATATATATATATATATACACACACACACACAATGATAAGGCACTAAGTGATACTAGTGTATTATGAACATGTTATGGAATAGTGTATGTCATGATAGAAAAAAATGTGTATGCTCGTGCATTTAAGTATTGTTTGATTGCTTGTGCATGTTAACATCAAGTGAGCACGAAGGTGAATTTCTATCTTATACTTAGAGCTTTCATTTACTAGACCTCGACTCATTCCTTTATTTTTCCAAACATGTAAGATGGATCCTCTGCCGCCACCGATTTTCGGATGCCCGATACATGTTGATTACATATATGAGGATGTGTTTGTACCTGAGTGGGAGATAGTGTAATACCAAATGTACTTTCACGATGTAGGTCCACGTAGGACTGTAGGATGGGTCCCTCACCGATACGTCGCTTGATACATGAACATGGAGGGTGAGTTGATCGGACTACTTAGAGATTTCAATGGTCCTCCTAGTCCCCATGATGGATGGCCTGCTGATGGGATCGACCCATAGCGATGGAATGACGGTTGTATAGACAGGATTTTGAGTACAGGAGTGTGGTAGTGGAGGTAGGAGACCTCACCCTTATCCTAGGTGTTTGTATTTTATGTTTGCTATGGAAACTATGATGTAAAAATATTGTTATAATGGATGCGTATGTATATTAAGTTTATGAGTTACTGTATAAATTGGATGATATGAAAATTTTGTCTCGCTTTCGCATGCAAATAATAACATAAAAGATAAGAATATGATTAAGACATGTGTAGTGCGTGACGTTCTGGGTTGTCATAATTAATTCCTGCACCATGTTCTTCAGAAGCATATACTTTCAAATACAACTTTTTCATCACTTCGGGGAATTATCTCATAGGAATCGAAATGTTCACATTAAGCCATAACTGCTCCACACTATCCATGACCTGAAGATCTGAGGTTAGAGAAATCATCGTCATGGCCTCACTAAGATACTTGCAGTCGGGAAATTTCTTCGCATGAATATGCTATGGACAAGCAAAGCAATATGAGCTGTTGAAGATTCGGCTCAATGGGTGGTGCATTTGGTTTGACTTCTAGGGAAAATTTTTGGGAAAATTCAAATAATTTTAGGTTAGAGGATTTTTCGAAATGTATGAGCCGGACTGGTAATCTCATAAACGAAGCACGTGCGATTAGCCCTTTGTCAGTAGGCTAACCACATGAGTTACTTTGTTCTGCTTCCCAAATCAAAGCATCTATTTGAAAAACTGGGTTCAAGGGATAGAGCCGGGCTGATCAATAGTTTAACTAGAAGCCCAACAAGACCAAGCCCCTAACGCCAGGGTGTTAGAACCATACGAACCAAATCGAACCGAACCGAAAATTTCATCCATTTCGGTTCGGATAATCAAAATTAACCATTTTTTTTTTATTTCGATTTGTTTCAGTTCGGTTCGGATCAGTTCGGATCGAACCGAACTGAAATAAACTTCGGTTTTAGCCCTAAAAAGCCCTATGTCGCCCACTCAGTCGCCATCTCTCGCGCTCGCATCTCCCTCTCTCCCTCTCCTCCTCGCCGCTCCGCCTCTGAAATTCGCGACTTCCCCCTCCGGCCCCGCCGCCGTAGCCTCCGCCGGCCGCAACTCCCGCCGGGACCACGGGCCCGAGCCGAGTGTTTTCCTTCGCTGGTCCGCGCGACCGAGCCGTGGGTTTGAGCCGATCGTCTTCTCGCCGGAAAAAGGGAGGCGGAGGAGGAGTGTGATCTTCGCAATCGGTATGCTTCGGTAGTCTGTGCCCTGGGTTTGAGCGGTATGCTTCGTTTTTGATGATCTTGTTTCCTCGCAAGCGGCAGCGATGGGGTGAGGACGTCGCTTTTGCTATTTCGGAGTCGACATTGCTGGTTTGTTCGTGGGTTTTTGTCTGAAAATTCCCGAAACCTCTCGCGGGTGGGCTTTTTTTTTTTTTTTGGGTTTTCTTGCTGTGGTAGTTTCGCCTCGGGCTCGATGGGATCTGTGTTGTACTTGTCGTCGAGAGGGCGGAGTACAACTGAGAGCCGTTTCCAAGTGCTCTAGTGAATGGTGGATTCTGTAGGCTAAGTGAGTTTGCTTGGGGGCCACATGTGCTGTCTAGACTTGTTCTTGTTAGCAGATACTAGGTCTCTAGTCCCTCAAAAATATCTTGCGTAATTTTTGAAGGGAGATAACTCCATTTAGTATTTGATATCCCCCTTCAATCCTTCCAATACTTGTTTTGTGAAGACTGTGGTTTGTCTTAGAAATTACATGTTATTTTCTTGGAGAACTTTCTAATGCTTACCAACTGCAACACACTTGCAAGTGCTCGATGATATCATATCGGAACTATAAGATTTATTACTTGTTTTGGTTGTGATAGGGAGAAATTGCATCTAAAAGCAACCAATAGAGCAAGGTTCCTTGGCCAGTCTTTCCGTTCAGGAGCTTAGATGTTCTTCTTTAGGACGGTGGGAAAATCCACTGGTAAAGTGACTTTAACAAAAGAACTGCGAATATGACTAAGAATGAGCAAATTGGCATTTTTATGCATTGATCATTTACCTCACTAATATCTTGAGACTTCTTCTGCAGTTTAGATTATGATAATTTCTCCTCTCTTTCTTCGTTTATTTCTTTTAACTGGTCCTACATAGCCTGGTAGTTTGGGGGGAAGCGGAATTCAGTATTTTGCGTGCACTTGTTGCCACCACCCGTGGTTTTTTGCTTGATGTTGTTTACAAGTTGTCATATTTGTCTACATTCGTCTCAGGAGAGGAATGGTGTCGTGTGATGAAATTCTTTGCTTGCATGTCTTCTCAAGTTAGCAGAAAATCAAGACGCTGGTTTTTTGGTTTTGAGCCCATTTCCCGTGTTGTTTGATTAACTAATTTCCACTAAGAGGTGCCTTTGCTTATATAGCCTCCTTGTCTTTGGTGTTGTTCACATTTACCACCATCTCTCTTGTTACTTTATGCTGTGTTATACCCTTTTCTCATACTGTTTTGGGGAGGGTTCATCTTGTAGTTTTTGTGGAGTCACTTTGCTGTTCAAGAACTTCAAGTCGATATGCATTGTACTTTAAGTATTTCAAGTTGTGTTGAAAGCGTTGTCTCTTGAGTATTTGTGCTTCAGTCTTGAGAAACCATCAGAAATTGACAGCTCTCTTTGGAAGTAGAAATTCGTCATTACTTAATTTTTTTTTTCTTTGAAATGATACTGAATCATATCTCGTGGCATGTGGTAGCTTCTTTCGCTCTTTCAGTTGGCATTTTCAATTACTTCTAATTTTCATATACTTATTTAATAGCGAATTGTTGTTTCGCTGAATTGAAAAGTGATCTGACTGCAGGTATTGGCGTACTTTTGGTCCTGTACTTTTGCAATCCTGGTTCGACAAAGCTCCAATTTTGCTGCACGATTCCGAAGCTGATTCGCGGCCGCGACAAACCCAAAGAGGCCCAGGACCGGCTTCTCGCCCATTGGTGAGTTCTCAGTTGTCTTCTCTCGGTCAAGTCTTTGACTGGTTTCGCTTCAGCAGTTCTGTCTTCGTGTACATCTCGGCTTTGATCTTCGGTGATGGTTCTTGTGTCCGCTTGGTGAGGGTTTTTGTGGTTTAGAGATTGCGAGTCGGATTGTGAATTTTTTTTTCGAGGACAATGGTTTCGTTTGTGTCTTGCTTCTTGTTATATGGGTGTCCAATGGTTTTCATTTGTTTTTATTATTCCTCTGTTTTGGAGCTGGATTTTATGTTAACTTGTTCTGATTTAGGCGAAGTGAGGTATATGCAATCTATATTACCTTGTGTTTCAAAGGTTGCTAACAACGATGAATGCAAATACTTTTTTTGGGGAAAGAATTACCTTCAGAATTTGCATTGCATCTTGAATTTCGAATTCTACATCATTTATCTTCCCACTTCTTTGAATCAGCAAAGCATGAGCATATGGCTTATGTCATCTGATTTTCTATTAAGAATCCGTGCAAAAGTTTAATTTCTGTTTGCCAACAAAAACATCTTTTCTGTCCTTCAATGAAAGGATATATATGGGAGTTTCATTTCTAGGCTGCTAAAATCCACTCCTTAATGGGATTGATCATGGATGTTATAAGGTATTTGTGACCAAGTGGGAAAGCAATTCCATCAAACTTGCTTAATAGAGGTGTTCTTGCATGCGCAATCTGTTTTTGCACGTAATTCCGTCACTTTCATAATTCATCCTGTTCGTTTGGTATTTTTCTTTTCTCATTATGACTCTATCCTTGTGTTTGTTTGTTCTGTTGAACTAGTTTGCTTCGCGTTCATTTATCATAACTATTTAGCAACTTCTGTCCTGGTGCTTAAATGGCTACCCCTTCTATTATGCTTTTATTTGGATTAAGTATTTGCTTGTGATACAAAGTTTGTTAACTTGACACAGCCACTTGAATTATAATAATTTCAGGTTTTAATTGTCATAGATTGGTAGATGTCTACTTCAATGAGTGAATCTAGTGGCACAAATAAAAGGAGGACGAGATCTACTGCTTGGGAACACTATAAAAGGACAGAAAATCCAGACAAAGCTGAATGTTTATATTGCGGGGCTATTATTGATTGTTCTACCTCTCAAGGGACTAGTGCGATGCATAATCATTTAGGTAGATGTAAGGAATTTCCATATGCGAACGTTGAGAAAAGGCAAAAAAGTGTCTCGGGTCAACTTGTTGGGGTTGGTAGTTCTAGGTCATTTGGTCCATGGAAATTTGACCAAGAAACTAGTCGAAAAGACCTAGCAGCGATGTTTATCATTGGTGAATTACCCTTTAAGTTTGTAGAAAATGAGGCGTTTCGGCAATTCGTGAGTAGGATACAGCCGAAGTTTTCAATCCCCTCAAGAAACACATTGAGGGAGGATTGTTATAAGTTATACTTGGAGGAAAGATACAAATTGAAAAAAATATTTTTTCGATACATCTCCAAGGGTTTGTCTCACAACGGACACGTGGACTTCTTCTCAAAATATGAGTTACATGTGTCTCACTGCTCATTTTGTAGATGGTGATTGGAAGTTGCAAAAGAAAATCTTGAATTTTTGTCAAATTCCGGGATATTCTGCTGAGATTATAGGAAAAGCGGTGGAAAAAGGCTTGACTGGTTGGGGGATTAAAAGCGTTTTTTCTATCACCGTGGATAATGCGAGCTCAAATGACTTGGGAGTTCAATACTTTAAAAAAAGACTCCACTCTTGGAATACTCTAATTTTGTCGGGTGAGTTACTCCATGTGAGATGTTGTGCTCACATATTGAGTTTGATTGTGAGAGAGGGTTTGAAAGATATAGATGATTCCATTGTTAGAATACGCTCAACTGTACGTTATGTGAGGTCTTCTCCTGCGAGGTTGCAACTGTTTAAGGAGTACATTGAGCTAGAAAATATCGAGTCCAAAAGTCTTGTATGTTTGGATGTAGAGACTCGTTGGAACTCAACGTACCTGATGTTGGAAGCGGCTTTGAAGTTTCAGAAGGCTTTTATCTTACTAGATATTCGGGATAGCAAATTTGTTGAAGAGCTTTCCAAGGTGAGGGGGGTTGCCTACTAGTGATGATTGGGAATATGCCCGTCAATTTCTTCCTTTCTTGAAGTTGTTCTACGATACGACTTTAAAAGTATCGGGTTGTTCTTATGTCACTAGTAATGATATGGCGAAAGATGTCTACGGGATTTTTATGATGATTGATAGATATTGTGTGAATGAGGATAGGAGTTTGCAGGAAATGGCCAAGAGAATGAAGACCAAATTCACTAAGTATTTTGGCAATGTGAACAACATCAATCTAACATGGTTCATTGCATGCATACTTGACCCTCGACATAAGTGGCAGTATGTGAAATGGATGATTAATCAAGTTTATGAAAGCAAGCGGGCGGAAATTTTACGAGATAAAGTAACATCATCTCTAACGTCATTGTTCGAGCAATACCGCACCGGTATATGCCCCCAAAGCAATTTGAGGTCAAAGGGTACAAGACAATGAATGTGTCAATGTCTCCTGTGGTTGGTGCGAACATTATGACTACAATGTATCTTAGCCAAACGGGACAAGAATATTTGGAAGAAAAATCCGAATTAGATAAGTATTTGGAAGAAAGATGTGAACGCTGTAGCGCCGACTTTGATATCTTAAATTGGTGGAAAGTCAATTCTTCGAGATATCCTATCTTCTCTTCCATTGCTCGAGATATTTTGGCTGTGCCCGTCTCAACTGTAGCATCAGAGGCTGCATTCAGCACAGGAGGTCATGTACTTGACGTGTTTCATAGCTCCTTGACCCCAAGCATGGTGGAGGCTCTTATATGTGATCAAGATTGGCTACGATCCGCACCACTTTCACTTTCGATTGAGGAGGACTTAGAAGAACTTGAAAATTTTGAGTCAGGTGAGAAAAAATTATCGTGAAATATTTTATATCATTTACTATTGCAATAGATACTTTAATTTTCATTTTTATTGTGAATTTAATGTAGAGTTGTCAACTGTGACCGCGGAGTTGAACTCGATATTGGTTTTCCTTGATAATTGACGAACAAAAGAGAAGTAGTCATCTCCTTGATGTGTAAAGAAAGCAAGTGAGTACTGGAGATTCTGTTTTCTTTTTTGTAGCTAGTCCATTATATGATTTTGTAGTTCTTCTTTGTCACTATGCAGGATCAAATGCAGAAAGGAGAGAGGGATTCATTTTACAATTGATGGCTCGGGTATCTTCATCTCAATCTTGATCAGCAATGTGGCTGGTGCTGGAGATATAGCTGCAATAAAAATTAAAGGCACGAAAACTGGATGGCTTCCAATGGGTAGGAATCGGGGTCATAATTGGCACATTAATGTGGATCTTAAGAACCAGCCAGAATGTTTGGGAGAAGCTGCTTCACTCAATCCAGTTTCTTGTTGACAGCTTCTTTATTTACCTAGCACTACACGGTGAACTATGGGCTGAATGATAACATTTTCCTGTTTAGTTGTCATTCATCTTCTCAAATGGCATATCTTTAATGCTATGTTACTCTGTTCACCAGGAATGAAAGTCTGTCTTACTGATGAGAAGGAGTTAATAATGGAGCTGTCGATGAAGTGGGCAGGGAATCCTAACATCATTGTTGCTGCTAAGGCATTCGGGTTGAGGGCTACTGTTCAGGTATCGATGAATAGCTAGTTTATTCTGTCCCCTCTCTCTCTCTCTCTCTCTCTCTCTCTCTCTCTCTCTCAATTTCGGTGCATTTTAGGTGGTTGATTTGCAAGTGTTCGCTTCTCCGTGCATCACTCTGAAGCCTCTGGTTCCAACCTTTCCTTGTTTTGCCAAGATATTTGTCTCTTTAATGGAGAAGGTGTGTCTAATAATTTCCAGGGTAGACTTCTTTTTGTTTAGAGGAGCTGCATTTACAAGAACTATTTGGTTCTAACATAATAAGATGACCCCAATCATGTTTGCTGTCTAGTTATTCAATGTTTCTTTGTGCAGCCACATGTAGATTTTGGCCTGAAGCTTCTCGGAGCAGATGCTATGTCCATTCCTGGCCTCTATAGATTTGTCCAGGTAATGCTCTTACCTTTTTTATAAGGATAATTTGAACAGATTTCTCCATTCTCCAACTTCACCAATTGTTGGCAATAACCATGTAAACTGCTGATGTAAAATAGTTTGGGAAAATACTACCAACTATTACATTGTAATAAGACTTCTTAGTATTATATTTATGCTTGTGTTCAGGAACTTATCAAGATCAAGTTGCAAATATGTACCTCTGGCCTAAGTACCTAGAAGTACCTATTTTGGATCCTTCTAAGTAAGTTTTCCTCTTTACAAACTGTTACTTCCTTCAATTTGTGCTGCCAAGTTAATGAATATAAAGGTGGTAATTCTATGACTGGTCCAACTACATGGATTTTTGCTTACTCCTGCAGAACTGCAAAGAAACTGGTTGGGATTCTTAATGAAAGGTCGTGAGGGGAATAAAGCTTAAAAAGAAGGACCTTCTGGGCAAGTCAGACCCTTATGTGAAGCTAAAGCTTACTGAAGACAAGTTATCCACAAAGAAGACAATAGTCAAACATAGCAATCTAAATCCTGAATGGAATGAGGAGTTCAGTTTGGTGGTCAAGGACCCAGAATCTTAAGAAAGTTCTATTCGCTACTGTACTTTTCTTTTTTGGTCGGAACCTAGTTTAAATATGTGATTTTGTTTTTTCATTTTTCAATTTTAAATAATGAGTTTTTAGTTTGTAATATATTTACAATCACTCAACTTATTTTAATTTGTAAGATCGATGATTCTCTTACGTAGAATATCATGAATATGTTCACATTTTGACATTAAAGATTCAAATCTAGGAAATAAATGTCGTTAAATATTAAAAAGAATTATTTAACTTTCATCTTATTCGAAATGGCGATTCAGCGATACGTAATCGAAATTATAAATAGTTGAATAGCGTAAATGACTAAAATATTTTTATAGGAATAAAAAGCAAAAAAGAAGAAGAAAAAATAGAAAATCGAGCCATGAATAAAAAGCAAAAAAAAAAGAAAAAGAAAAAGAAACCGAAAATTGATCCGAACCGAACTGAATCAAATCAATTTTTCGGTTCAGTTTCAATTCGGTTCGAGCGAGTTTCGGTTCGATTCAGAGGTGCTTCCTTAACGGTTCGGTTCGGTTCGATTTTTCAAGAAAACCGAACCGAACCGTTTACAGCCCTACCTAGCGCCATAGAAGCTTAGGATATGAAAAAAAAAAGAGAAGATTTTACCTAGATTTCCAAATCCTCCCAAAAGTATGGAGCCACAACGCTTTTAACCTTAACAAAATCAGGGTTTCTATTGGGATTCTTGGTATTTGGTTAAGAGGTAACCTCACCAAGAAAAGGGAACCAAAACTCCTACAGAAGCCTCTGTGGCTTGTCCCGATCTTGTTGGGTGGGCTTTATGGATGCGTTCTTTATTTTATCATGCCGATGTCATCGCGCCTTACACCTCCAATTCTCCATGTATCTTTATCTTCCTATAGAGAGAGGGAATACCCTTTGCAAGTTTTATGTCCAAAAGATCCCGAAATTCGGACAAGATCTAAGATTAAAGCCTTATGAGGATCTACTCGGATCCACACCACCTGAGTTACTTTGTTCCATTTTCCATGTCAAAGCATCTCTTTGAAAATTTGGGTTAAAGGCCTAGAGCTGGGCTGATCAACAATTCAACCGGAAGCCCAACAAGACCAGGCCAGCCGCTGACGCCATGGAAGCAGCTCAGGACGTGAAAAAGGAGAAGACCTTTTACCTAGATTTCCAAGTCCTCCCCGAAAGCGTGGAGCCGCAACGCTCGGTCTCGCGAGATCAAACCCCACCAAACCCAGAAGCCCAGAACCTTCTTCACTTTATCTTCTCCCCCATCTCACCAACCATTTCTCAACCTTAGATTCCCACACCCACTCTCCTACTGACCCAAGAGGGAAGAAGGGACGGACGATCGCTCGCTCCCTCCCTCATCTCCCTGCTCTCTGGGTCTCTCTCTGTTGCAGACAAAGGGAAGCTAAAGGCGAAGCGAAGAACGATGGCCTGCTCTGCCGCCTCGACCACCCTCATCTCCTCCAACCCCTCCTCCTCCTCCTTGGCCAAGAAGCCCATGTCCCCTGTCATGCTGTCCTCCCCCCGGAGCGTCGCCATCCCCAAGTCCGTCCCCGCCCTCGCCAATCCTTTCCTCTCTTCTCGCATACCCAGATCGGTTGCTCCCTCCCGCGCCTCCAATTCCAGGCGCGGAGGCTTCTCCGTCAAGGCCTCCGTACGTATTTTTCCAAGAACCTTGTTCGCTTTTTTGGTCCTGGTGGTGGAAGGTTGTGTGAGTTGGTAGAGTCACGACTGTGCCGCTGTGGGTGATTGAGTGCATTTGGGTTGTCATGATGGAAGTTTCTGGGATTTGTTTTTATGGGATTGCCGTAGATTGCTGGTTGTCGTCCTTGAATCAGCGCATTTGGAAGAGAAAAAAATAATGGGTTGAGGTTTTCTTTGTTATTAGTGGTTTATGGTGTGATCAGCCCTGTGCTATGTGTGTGTGTGTGTATGTGTATGTTCTTTTCGGGTTGTAGTTTTATCACCATTTAGATAAGGTTGCCCTGCTCGGTTCTCTATCTGTCTGCTGAACTGGTCTGCAGAGATGTAGATTCCTAGTGTGACCCTGCACAACGGATTTGAGTAATCGTATTAAGCTTCAAATGTGGACATTGTTGGATAATTGGGCCCGGCCAGTTGCTATGAGAGTTCATAATGTGTGCAGACATTACTGTGGAGCCAAAGGTTATCCTTTACTGAATTGACGAGGTTCATGGTTCTGTGTTCTTGATCAATTGAAGCACAGTTCTGTCTGCCTGCCTGTTAGTCTTAGTTGGAGCTCACTGGCTAAGTGTAGAACTCAATGAGATCGCCAGAACCTCCTAAATCTATTCTCATGTGATTGTTTTTCGATAACCTGTTATTGACTCAATCAGATTTCCCAAACTTGAAACAAACTTCTAAACTTCACATGTAATTTTTGCTCCTGTTTACTTTGTGATACTTATTGACCATATCATTGCTTTTCACTTTTTACGTTCAATTTGCATTCAAACTGAATGTATCTTCTCACATCTTTGTTCAGAGTGAGCTTCCCCTTGTTGGAAATTCAGCACCAAATTTTGAGGCAGAGGCTGTCTTTGATCAGGAGTTCATCAATGTAAGTTATTCAAATCAAGACTTCCTGAAGTCCTCAAGCGTTTTTTTGTTTTTTTACAGTCACAACTGTGAGATTTAATAGATAGATTCCTGGAGAATCAATTATATGGCCTCTCATGAAACTTATTCTTATTTTGCATATGTATTCTGCATTTTAGGTAAAGCTGTCGGATTACAAAGGCAAGAAGTATGTGATTCTCTTCTTCTACCCATTGGACTTCACTTTTGTCTGCCCAACAGGTTAGATGCTGAAGCATAGAACTGCTTCTTAATCTCTGCAATATATTTAATTTAATTTTAGTTTGGTTTGGTTTGTTTAGGCCGTAACATGATTGTTTACAAATAATTTCGTTTTTCTCTTCTTCTTGTAGAGATCACTGCATTTAGTGACCGACATGCGGAGTTTGAAAAGTTGAACACAGAAGTACTGGGTGTTTCTGTTGACAGTGTTGTAAGTTCTTCGTCTGAATTACGTTGAAACTTTAAATAGCTGATGTGCACATGAAGGTGCACGGTAAATTTCCAGTATTGCTCTAATTGCTTAGAGCTGTTAGAAGTGTTTGCTTGTAGCAAGAGTAAGTGGGGTTATATGCAATCTCATGAACAGGTGAAAATTCCCTTGTGGTTACCAGAAAGAGGGAAAATTAGCAAAATCATTATGATATGTTGTGATTTCCTTCTTCCACCCTGAGACTGAGATGTCAATATGATTGTGAAATGCTGTCACTCTCCAAAAGTGATACCGAACAGCAAAGTTTCTTGTTGTATTCATATCTTGATGCATCTAGATGCTTTATCAGTATTTTTAGGATTTCCAGTACATACCATTTATATCCTGTCCTGTGGTGTGCTAATGGCCAAACTTCTTGCTCTGGTGGCTTCTGAAGTGATTAAAATTTGGGTGATGTTAGCGCAAAGGTACCATTTTGTGCTAATGATGGAATCTTGTCCTCCTTGCAGTTTTCCCACCTTGCATGGATTCAAACAGATAGAAAGTCCGGTGGTCTTGGTGATCTTAAGTATCCACTTATATCTGACGTCACCAAATCCATTTCGAAGTCATATGGCGTACTTATCCCCGATCAGGTATGATGTTGATTCAGATACTCAAGTGGCGTTTGTTTTCATGCTTAGGATTGCATCATTGATTGGTCTTAACTCTAAAATAAAGGGATGTTTCTTTGTTGATGCTGCTCCAGAATAGATGATAATCTCCTCTGCATAAAATCTATTGCTTTGTTCTACTTGTGGAATTATATATATCTGACGAGCTTCTTCTCACTGTATCAGGGAATTGCATTGAGAGGACTGTTTATCATTGACAAGGAAGGAATTATTCAGCATTCCACCATCAACAATCTCGCCATTGGCCGAAGCGTTGACGAAACATTGAGGACATTGCAGGTAACTTCATATGGTGGCTCCGCGCCCTGCCAAGTTCAGCTCTATTATGATATGGTAGTTAGGGTCACCCTGACATAATAGGCTCAAATTATATCATCTTCACCATTGTGAATTTTCGTTTCTGCAGGCCTTGCAGTACGTGCAGGATAACCCCGACGAGGTTTGCCCGGCCGGGTGGAAGCCTGGGGAGAAGTCCATGAAGCCAGACCCTAAGCTCAGCAAGGAGTACTTTGCGGCCATATAGTTGCAGAACCTCGGTGTGCCTAGTTCGGAGATGTAAAAGAGTTTGTATCATCTTTGCTGTTTCGTTTTTTTGTTGCATCTTTATCAGTCAAAATAATTTTCTAGCTGCATTTGCTGGGGAATGAATTTAATCGGACTAGGTGTTTTCCATCTCCTCTGTACTAAAATTTATTAGAGTCAAACCCCTGCATCAATGTAGCCAAGTTTTTAGCTTTTGCCCTATATGCCTTGAATTGGTTCTGTTTCTCCTACAAAGTCCCATAATTGTCTTTTGCACAGAATAACACCGGTCAGCTCATACTTTTGTCTCTAAACTATGAATATTCATTAGCAAGTGGTACACCATCCTACAGGAATAGAGTTGATGATGGCTCGTGTAAATGCTATGAACTTAGTCAAAAAGATTGAGCGATTTCACTGACTAACTGAAGCGGCGATTTCCCAGAGGTGTTTCAAGATGAATCATCCAATTCACGGGTCTCATTGTTTTGATACACTATTGAAATCTGTCAGATCGCTTGACTAAACGAGGTTAGCTACATTTCTCAGGACGTCCAAGATTGTCCATGTCAAACATAGCTGCGTAAGAAAAATGAATTAAAGCGAATCATTGCGATATGACTCTATGGGAAGAGGAAAGGAATGAATGCCTTGAAGGAGGGGGGATGCGGCTACATGGTGAACTAGCTCTGCGTTTCTTATCCTTTTTGACCCAGAAAGGGAGGGGGGTCAGCTTAGATGAAGGGCAGTATGAAATGCTGGTGCAAAGAGGCACGGACCAGTTCCAATTTCCATGTCTTTTTGCCCATGTGAAAAGCGAATGAAGCGAAAAGACTTCGTCAACTAGAAAGTTTCGCATGTATGGATTGACTACAAGAGGTAGAAAGTTTCGCATGTATAATATCTTCCGAAGCATTCCCATTGTCCAGTTTCGCTTTCGGATGACCGACCTTAAAAAAAACAACTTTTTTCACTTTTCGGATAAAATTTTGAATGTTATTCTTTCAAGTAATAATATTAAGAATGAGGAAGAGATTATACGTTTCATATGATGGTTTCAAATACTTAAGTTAACAAGGAAGAGTCAAAACACACGCCAGCAAACAGTGAGTCTATCTATCAAGGGGACAACACAGTCTATACAAATTGTGATTTTCAGGCTCAAATTCTTGCCAAGTCCTAGTCGGAACGAGCTCGGAGAACCGAAGTTAAGTCGGACTCGTGCTTGGAGACGTCGGGGTTGTAGGGAAAAAGGGGATCGGGAACCCGAGCCAAAGGCGTGGGCGTTCACCCAGATCAGCCTAGTAGAACTACTAGGCATGGGCCGAGCACCCGGCAACTGCTCCAAGAAACCAGTTCGATACTCGCCCTCTTTCGGGCACTCGAGTGTCACGATTGGCCCTCGGAAGCATGTGCTTTTAAGTCTTATTTTAACCTAATTTAGTTAGAAGGTGATCACAGCTGAAAGGTGCCTTATCTTAGGATTTTCTAGCAAAACTTTGCTGAAAACACGAGAGCTTATGAGGATTTGTGTACTCAGGATTGAGAAATACACGATTGATTGATCAATTGATTATGACTATAACTTTCTAATTGACTAGTGGATTTTTTGCGGCTGACTTTTCGGCAAACAATGACATTCGGACCATAAATTTCTGGAGTTATTATTTTTGTTAATTTCTCTAATAACATCACCTTATCAAGTTTGATATTGATTACACTATCTGTTAGTTTCCACTTTCACAACACACATAATGAACTTTTTTGAACACAGATTATCTCAACAAGCGAAACCCTTCTAATTAAAAAGAGAAAATGGAGGTAACCAAAGGCTCTTGGCTTAAGAGACATTTGAAACTAATTAAGGTGTTCTTAGTATATTGCAGCTGTCTTTGATCGACAGGAATATTTGATCGAAGCAGATCAGATAGGATAAGAAGAGAGAAGGTTTTGTAATATCAGGTACTTTGTTTGGATAATTATTGGATAAAAAGCTAAATATGAACACATACTTGTGTTGGATGTCTTGACACAAGATTAAAATTTGAAATTCAAGAGAGAAAAAAGTAATTTTATAATAAAAAAGGGAACTCTCCGTTTGTTTTTGTCAAAACTTTTTAAAAACAAGAAATAAGTACACTTGAAATTCTAAAACTTGTCACGAAAACGCAGTTGAGTCATAAAACTTTCAAAAAGTGTAATCAAGTCCCAAGACTTATCGAGTTGGTGCAATCAAGTCCTTTCATTAACTTCATTCAACTTGACAAACAGAAAATGCTGTCAAATTTTAGGACTTGATCACACAAACTTAATAAGTTTTAGGATTTGATTGCACTTTTTGAAAGTTTTAGGACTCGACTGCACTTTCATGAATTTTTAGGGTTTAATTACACTTTCATGATAAGTTTTAGCACTATTAGTACATTTGTTCCTTAAAAAAAAATCTGATACTTTCTTTGGATCGAGAGAAAACTCGGGTAAAGAATGGTGGGGAATGAATTGAGGCTCGACATGACAGATTCCAGTTGATGAATGATTGGTTATTGCTAACAATATATATAAAGCTACCACTTCACATATGTGAAAGTTAAGGAGCCTAGCGATAAGGCAACTGTCACTACTAGCAGGCTGAAAGCATACACTCAAATAATTAAGTCTAGAATTCACAATTCAAGTTCCGTTTATTTCGCGAAAATAAATTATTTAAAAAATATTTTTTAAAATGATAATTTGTGTCGCTTAAAATAATTAGTCAATGAAAAATATTTTCATTATTGGAAATAATTTATGTCTAAATAATTTTCTTGGACGATGAATATTTTTTTCTCTCACTCATTTTTATAACCGACACAAGCGATTGTTTTGTGGAAAATAATTTCCAGATAATTCATTTTCCGAGAAACAAATGGAACTTTTCTTCGTTTTCAGTATTATTTTTTATTTTCTTTCCATGTTCTTTTATTTACCCTAAACAAATCAACGATTTCATTTTTTACTTTTTAAATTTTTTCTTCCACTCTAATTTAAGATATATTCAATTTTTAATCTATTTCATATCACATCCAATTTTAAAGCATAGAATTGTATCTTTCCAATTGAGATCTCCTCAAGTCATTTGAGTTTTGGGTTGATACTTCTCTTCTTAACTTCGATCTTTTTACGTTAATAATCCTTTATTAATAATTACAATCAAATCCAAATGAATTATTGCATTTTCTCCATTTTAATTGCCATATGAAAATCAATCTTTGAGCAAAAAAATAATATTGTCAAATGCTATTGTAAGTTTATAATTTCTATTTTCTTTGACTTATAATTACTATATCATCAATACGATGAACTAATATTAAGTTATTTTCTTTTGCATCACATGTGAATTGTCATATTTGTTCGTGTATATGTGTGCTACAAGGATGAATGTAGATTTGAATTTTTGTAAGTAAGTAAGTATATATGTATGTATAGCTACCTAAGTAGGATTCACTTTTTTCAGGTGATATTTTTGCCCTTTTCCTTTTTATTTTTATTTTTTGATATTTTCTCCCTAACAAGTTTTGTGGCAAAAAAATTTAGTTTTCGTTTCTTCAATGTCATCTATTTTATTTTCAATTATTTGATAGACAAATTTTCATTTATGTTATATCCCAATTTATCATTTTATCATGATATTCATTTTATTTTTTTTTATCAATCGACGAAAATATATGGGTTTGTATATCTCTTTTCACTCCAATTTTGTTTTTGGAGTGACATGTTGTCACCAGATATCATAGAAAAGTTATTTTCTAAAATAGTAAATATTATATTTCGCTTTATGGGATGTTAGTTCTTAATGTGATAGAAAAACCGATAGTATGAGAGGTAGAGCTCCCCGTTTACGTGTGCACCAATGGTTTTCAGAGGAGTCCATCCCACCATGTAATCAAAAGAATTTATCTTATTGAGAAATTAATGAAAAAGATATATTGCTGCCTTGATAAGATAAATATTTCGATAAATACATTTTAAAAAAATTAAATTAAATTAACATTTTTGTTAAACCGTGCTATATTTAAGAAAAAAATTCACGACGTAGAGTCGACTATTATAAGTAATTTTTCACAAAGAACTTTCTTTCCTTCCGGTTAACCTCACTTTTCAATCAAATTAATGATATTAATTCCCAACACTTTCACTACTTTCATTTTTCTACTTTTGCCAAACGCAAATTAGAAATTAATTTCTTCACCTTATCTTTCTTCACTTTTTTCATTTACCTCATCCAAACTCTTCCAAACATAGGCTAAGGGGAGAGCAAACATACGCAAGTCATCACAGCCAAACCATCGGCCATCGCCGTCCTCTTCAGCACGAAGAACTGTCTGCCGTCTTCTTCGAGTAGCAATAGATTTTGATCCTGCAAGAATTGTCGTGGAGTACTGGAGATGCCCATAGCTTTCACCAATATCTCGAAAAACGAGATATATTTGGGCACCATAGCGTCATGACCTGAGTCAACTAGGTGTTATGAGCTTGGAACGGGCTGATCAAGAGCTATATGAGTGTAGTGCACGAGAGCGGGACATGGGATGCACACAGTATGTGCATGCATGAACAAGTGCAATGGAAGGACTAGACATGAATGAGAAAAGAGCAAGCAAAGTCCAAGTACGTCGTCTTTGAAGTTCATAGCTGGTTCATGACTTGGGATTAGCCAAAGTGTGTTTAAGGTATGGGGATGAACCATATTAAAATACAGTACTACCATTCATATACTAGGAACAGTGGTGACACTGTAAATAGCTGCACTACAGTCGTAATTATGCTTTGAACCCTTGAATTCTTTGATTATTGCGGTACTCCTTTATCCTAAACTTGTGTGCAAAAGTGATCTTGAAGTGCTACTCTCTTGAATGATTGCACGAGATCCTCGAGTCCTCAATCGAGCAGGGTGGCGAACACTTAATAGTACAATGTAAGAGCGAAACACGAGAGGAAAGGGGACATAGGAATCACGGGCAAGGGAGAGAGTGAGCGACCCGACCGAAAGCTTAATTACGTGGGAGATTGCGTTACTACGCGAACTAAGCGTTATGTTCTGTGATAAGGCATGATCCCGTCCCTTCCTCTCGCTTTTGGAACATTCACACGCAACACAGTTTCGGATGCTGCAACATCTCCCAACCCAGAAACAGAAAAAACACTCGAAACGAATGGAGCAGACAGAAGCCAAAAAGCCTGAACTGATGATGATTCCTTCGACATTAAACAAAAGGAAGGCAAAATTACAATATCCTTTCCACAGACCGTATTGCTCGAGACAAGAGTCTCGCTGCTTCAAACCCCCCCAAAAAGAACAAAATGTAACCTGTCCTGTGCTGAAGATTGTACCGCCACCGCCAACTTTTATTATATTTAGTCCTTCTGAGTAAAACAATATAGTTTCCACATCGATTACTTTTTCGTCACGTGGTGACGCTCGATTCAGGCACGTAGCTCAGTCTGTCCACCTCCTCCCACACGAGCTTGGCCGTCACGTCTTCGCATTGCGGGACATATTCCTGAAACAGCCACTCAAACATTCAATCTCTCTTCCTCAATTCCTTAAACAAAAAAATAAAAAATAAAACACCAATTTCAAAGTTACTCATGTTCATGCCCTTTTGGAACCAAAAGGGTTGTCGGTAAGGGACACCATTTTCAATGCGGGACGAGAGTCAAATGTTTTTCGACGCTTTCGGATTGAGAAACGTAAGGTAATTTGACGTTTAATCTCCTCATAATTACTAAAGTTGACGACCCATTATTCTATATTTTTTATTAATTAAGTTGCTTAGTTACCTCAAGGAGCCTGACTAGTTCTTTCGCGGTGGGAGCAGACACGATGATGTGACGTGCACTAGGGGAGATGAAGCCCTCATCGACGGCCTTGTCAATAAAAGACAACAAAGAATTGTAGTACCCATCCACATTCAAAAGACCCACCTGCACAACATTCAAACAACTATATTAAAAATTATTAATCAAATCATGTGTAAAGTAAGTGATTATATACCATTATCCACAGTCCATGCACATACAAAAAATCGAAATGCATCTCCAGATTGGCCCCCAAGAAAAAGTTAGAAGAAACAAGAGCTAGCTAGAGAGAAAAAAAATACAACAATGATAAAGAAAGAAGGGGACAGCCTTCTTTTGACCAACAAGTCTACTTTAATCAATGGTTAATTAGACTATAATTTTTCTCCCATTCATACGGAGATGCTTCCAATCGAGCTCCTAATAATCACACGACGCACGGCCACGACTGAGATATGAACAAAATCTTGTGCTATCTTTCCACGTGAACCGAATGAAACTACACATGCATTGATTCTCCTTCATTTGCCCTATCACAACACGATAAGATCTATTGACCAGTATGTAATCCTCGCTCTATCTTCCCTTCCAAGAATATGGAAATCTTGATCAGCTCGATAGATTAAATTAGTACGTCATAAGATCCGCAAGAACAAAAGAACTAAAGATTTTGCAAAAAAGAAACCCTAGAATGTGCATGAACATGCAAACGACAAGTTGCCCAGCAACTTATAATCTCGTGATGATTTAACTAATGTTTACCATTTACTATAATATCACGAAGCCAAATCGATTATAAGTGTATGTAAGTAAGATACAGCTGTTCCCTGTGGATGCTGTGATCTTGTTCATGACCATAGGATCCAAGAGGAAATTGGCTTATTTATCGTGCTGCGTTTTTCAGCGACATGAATTTGTCCAACATGGAGGGAATAATGCAGAACAAATATGAATTTAGTATCAATTTTTAGTTATAGATGATGATGTCAGAGGTGGGAAAAGAATAGAAGGAAAATGTCTCACAGGCTTGCGGTGAATGCCGAGCTGAGCCCAAGTAATGACTTCAAGCAACTCCTCGAGGGTGCCGTAGCCACCTGATGACAATCATACTTAATTAGTTACGAAAGAATCGTATGATCAAAAGGATAATTAAAATCTTGTTTCATCTGTGATTATGATGTTGGTGCGAATGACTCAAAGTAGTACCCGGAAGGGCGATGAATGCGTCAGCTTGACGGGCCATTTCGGCTTTCCTTTGGTGCATGTCAGACACGGTCCTTATTTCCCCAATAGTGTCACCAGCTATCTGCGAAAAAGACTCAAATTTGTAACCCTCGTATTGACATTTACACCAAACGCCACCCTCGATCACTAAAATCTTCAAAGCAATTTTGTTAAAAGGGCATGTATTTTCTTTTCTCTGCTACTCTTGAAAGATATTTGCTCTTATGAGATTTTTCCTCTCTATTGTTGGTGGGTCTGTCATAGCAGTGGAAGATCAACTTTTGGAAAAGAAAGAGGAATGAAGCGGGGACTGCCAGAGCCATTTGCCATAAGCGTCCCATCGCATAATGCCCGGTTCAGTTTGATTTGCCCTTGTTGAGTAGATGTCTCATCATTACGGCTAGTACACTTCACGCAACAACCACAACCAATAAACAGAAAACAAAGAAAAGATATAAAGCACATATTCATACCTCTCTAGACATAAGAGTTCTCGGAATAACCCTGCAAAATAAACAAATAATAGATCAATAAAAACGAAGCACAAACCAGACAAAGTGGCAGTTTTTCTCTAGTGTGAACAGTATTAGCAGCTTATCGAGGCCACAAAGCGGCAGCTTTCGGAAAAATTTGCTTAGAAACTTTTCAAGTTACAATTCCACTGACTGATGTAACCTTTGCCCTCGAACTCAAGCAAAATGTCAAGCCTATTGAATTCATTCTTTCTACTGGTAATCATGGAACACAAAGACTAGGGGCTCGATTTTGTGTTTGCCCTTTTCATGTAAAATTCTGTCAAACCAAATCAATGGTTTTGACAGGGCTAGCCCCAGTTATCCTGGAAAAAAGTTTCATCATTCTTACGGAGTCCTTTCGTCTCCTCCTTTTTGAGAGAAGGCCTCTCGAGTGTGAGTAGTGTGTACTACTGCCATTTTCAAGGACCGAAATGGATTCACTTTTGATCAAAGCCTGCTCCAAAAAGCCAACATATCTCAGTAAAAAGAGGGCAACCTTTTCTCAACTCTATTAGATGTATTGTGACTGTCGGCCAGATGAACTTTAGTTTAACCAACAGCAGTTGAAAAAGAGTGCACTGCAAGAATAATGCTAGGCATACATATTACTGTAGTATACTAATTTTCTACGTTAATATTAATGTATCTAATGTTGCTCGACAGAACATGATTTGTTCCTTTTTGTCAGCCCAGCATTTGATCCCATGATGTTTGCCTTTGCGCTGGAATGAGACCCACATGAAAAGTTGTTCATAACTTGCATGGTTCGAGAAGTTTTGTCTTTAAAAAAGAAAACAACAACAATGGGTGATGAATGATGCATGTCTCTCGAGACCCGCATATGCTCATGTCCTTCTTCGATGTTTGTGTGTGTGTAGGTAGAGAGAGAGTGAGAGAGAGAGAGAAAACAAACCCTAGAACATGGCGCCCACCATCATGAACAGCCTGAGAAACAAGACCCATCAATCCCACGCTCCCACCTCCATACACCAAATCAATCCTTCTCTCCACCTTCATTTCCTCATCGATTAACACAAACAGATAAAAAAGAAACCCATCAATACACGTGTCAGAGAGCCCATCACCATCATCGGGACGAAAGAAATCATGTTTTTGCTTTCTCCAAGAGACAAACACGATGACAACAATTAAACTAAACAAACAAACAAACACTGAGCTTGGAATGGTGTCGCTGTGTGCGAGTGTGAAGAAGCCCCCCCTACAGGAGGAGAGGCTCGCGAGGGACATGGATATTTTTATGGAACCCCACGAATTCTTTTTTAAAAAATTGGAAAATTAAAAAATTCATGGGTGATAGGTGGAATTGCCCAAGATAGGAGCCAACACGCTCACACGACTCATGATACCGAGAGAGCACGTTTGGTTCCCCAACCAAAGGCATGGGTGATAATTTTTCTTAAAAAAAAAACACAACTTAAAAGAACATTTAACAGCTATTATTCAATTTCAACAAGGAAAATGGCAAAAAGAGAAAAGGAAAATTTTTACAGGGAACGAGAGAGATCATGCAAGAAGGCTGCTCAACTGACAGGCAGGCTCCAGCTAGCATTCCCCCTCATGCCCAAAACCTCAAAACCTAATCAACCCTTCCCGTGTAATTTCCCATTACAATCATCAGCCCCACGTTGGAGAGGTGTACAAATCTTTTCATATGAAGACATAAAGTTTGAGGTTTTTGGTTATTCCTAGAGGAAAAGAATTGAGTCGAAACAATAATTTATGAGCACGAGATGAACGAAGACAAAAAGGGTGGGGGATCGAGAGTAGAACCGAGTTAGCTCCTACTCTTGGTAAAAACAAACAAAACCTTAAAGAAGCTTAGAATTACAGATACGATGAGTGAGAGAGGAACGATTTTGACATCAGCAGAACGTCTGATTTCAGTGTGAAAAACTCGTGACACACCAATGGAGTCTGAACACTGCCTTGCGCTTGGTTGATGGTCGGAAGTCCCCCCACCAAAACGAACCAGTAAAAGTGGCATAAAGAAGAAGAAAACAGGAAAAGGGAAGGCTTCCCATTGCGTTTCGGAGGAAGATGAGAAGACCCAGAAGACGAAAGAGAGGAAATAAAGAGATATCGACAAGTGGGTCTGATGAAAAAGAAATACCAGTTCTTGTCCCAGTTGGATAGCGGCTTCTGGATAGCTAGATTTCTTCCCTGAACTGCTTCCGCAGAACACGCAGATCCTCCTGAACCTCGACGACGACGATGACGACGCCGACGACCGCGTCTCTGTCATTCTCCTCTCTCTCTGTGCCTCTGCGCGAAAAGAAATGAAAGGAGGGGAGGGTTGGGAATGGGAACGAAGTGCGCGTGTGTTCGTCTAGTTATATAGTATTTGGAAGGAAAGGTGGAATCGAAAATAAAAATTGACAAACAAGGTACGTACAATCTACAGAAATAGGAAAAGAAATTATGATACTTCGATTTAGTGGGATTGTTAAAAGGAAAAAGGAAAAAAATCTCTAAAAAACAATCCTAAACTTCCTGTTTGGCCTCGTCTATCCAAGTGTAAATATCTAACAAGCTGATAGGTCTATATTTATTATTTTAATGTGCTAGTACCCACACTCCTAACCCACAAATTAAAGATAAAGTTTTTCTTTCCTCCTTTTACGAATACCCCCAAATTTTGTATTCCAAAATTCTTTTTTTTTTTATGGAAGCTTTTTTAGGACCTAAAACTTAGAACCTTTTCGCACAATATCAGTTCCAAGAATTTATAATCGAAACCAAACTTCTTTCCACCGGAACCAAACCTATTTTTATAGAACCGATATGGTTTGACAGCCCTAAAGCCGACAGCCCCCCAACACGACACGAATATACAATTTCGATTGAACTCCACACATCACGACATGACATAATTTGAAACCGATGCAAATCAACATGTTTTCATCTATTTTTACCGTGTTTTCATCTATTTTTACCGACAATCGCTTTATAATCACATCGAGATATTCTTGTAAGGATGTGAAATAATATCAATAAGTGGACATGACTATTATAGGAAAATACACACAGTTATATAGGTTAAGATGCATTGATTATATTTCTCGCGTTTTGCATGATTGAAACTTTTTTATACAATTACCATTCCTCTATTTTTCAAACTACAAGGTCGGACCACAAATTTTGCTAAATTGTGCCCGTAAATTTTACATCATTGTCAATTTTTCTTTTGAAAATTATTCTCCCTTTCCTTCGTACCGACGACCTTAATCTACAAATTCCCCGCTCGAGCCACCATAGCACCTCACACCTGCTGCCCGCCACCGTGGCCTTGAAGCAACGGCACAGCTTCGAGATCACATTGCAAAGACCATGATGACCACAGACAACGTCGACATCACGAACTCACAACTTGATCCGAGGTCGCGGTGGTTAGAGGTGGCAGAGGAAGGCGACGGACCTATAGTAAGGTTAGATGTATGGTGTCTCTTTGGTTTGAGCTTATGGTATTTCGGGAGTTTTTGGTCCAGTGTGATTAATTTATCATTTGGTGGTGCATCTTTGCATAATATAATCGAATGTACAAAGTCGTGTTTTCAAAAATAGATGATCCTAATTGTTATTGACACAAAAATTCGGCATAGGTTTTAAATTTTCCCTACTATTTTAATATTGTTAAGATGAATCATAAGTATACAAATTTAGATCAAATGATGAATATGGAAATTCAAAATTGGTTAAGATAACAATAAGGTGATTCATTAAATTCTACCACTTTGAAAGTTTAAATTCAAATATTTCTTATCTTATAATGTACATATAAATCAAGTTTTCAAATATTTACTTTTTCTTTAACGAATTTATGTTTTTCAATTTGTCTCCAAACTAATCTGGACGACCAACTAATATTTTGACTTGACTTTTTTTTTTTCGGTTTTTTGCTAGTTTGATACAAAAAGAAAATAAAAATATTCCAAAACTGTAAAATTTCGACTTTATATCTTTATCGTCAATTTGATTTTGAAGTAAAGCTAATAATAGCGGAATCTGTTTAAGGCTCCGTTTGTTCACGAAAAATGAATAATTTAGAAAACATATTTCTAAAAATAATAGCTTGTATCGCTTGAAATCATTAGTCAATGAAAAATGTTTTCATTATCAATCACAATTTATATTTAAAATATTTTCGTGGACGATGAAAATATTTTTTGTTAAAATATTTTTGTGCGATACAAGCGACCATTTATAGAAAAATGTTTTCCAAATCATTCATTTTTTGTTAAATAAAGGAGGAGTAAACTCTTCTCTTCTACATTATATTTGATGTTAACATGAATTAATAGATATCTTCTTTTTAGACTTAATAAAAAAAAGGATGAAACTCGCGGGCTAAAGCTTCATAGAGTTTTTTTTTTTTTGGATAATTGGTTTGATATGAAATGTTTGTATCATGCATTTTTCTATTGATCACGTTCCAAATTGATTTTTGTCACATAAACTTATTGTGCGAAGGACAGTCGACAGAGCCATCATCGGATGATTGACATACGAGAGAGGTGTCGAGTTGCATGACGAGCTATGTCACTCATGTCGTCTGTCCAACGACCATGACTCTAATCAATGAGAAGAGTGGAATGGGACCTTAGTTTTGTTCATTATGGTGGTTGGTAACTTGGAATAATAAGGAATAAAAACGGATATCGGGGATGGAAAAGGCTCCATTACCATGTTTTCATTAATGTTTGGGAGAGGTGAGAATGAATAAGAAGGAATGGGCATGACTTAACTAGAAAAAGGAAATTCCACAAATTGGCAAATATTTATGACAAGAAAAATATTAATTACTCGCAAATACGCATTGGAATAAGCATACCGATGTCCGAGAGTAAGTTTTAGATGTCGCAACCATAAATCTAACTTTAAGGACGACTTCGAGTATGGAAGCACGGATGCATAATCAAGAGAGCATTATCTAACATATAAACTTTTATCTATAGCTAGATGGATAAGGGCTTAACCCTATAATCGCCCACATTACTCTAGATCTTTAGCTTGTTCTTGAGATGCTAGAGTTGTGGCAAGCGGACCGTATTAAGTTATCTTATGGTGACATATATCTAACATTCTCCCACTCGGTCCACGTGGCATGACCAACGGACAATGGCGATAGTACTTTTCTATGGCCATCAAATAATCTAGCTATAGTAAACTGTCACTCGTGTAGAGGGATGCAACACGAATCATAGCCGTCGTTGATAGAATGCTCCCTTCCATGCATTACAATGCACGACACCTTCCAACGAGCACTTTATGAGTTAGGTCACTTTATGGACGAAACACTATAGTTCATTCAGGGTCCAGCAAACTTTATCCATTCTCGCTTTATGTGCACAAAAATGGAATATACTATATTTGAGAAAATTACCAAAAAAATCATAAATCTATTGTACTTATGCCAATTCAATCCTAAACATTTCAATTGTGTCAATTGAGTCGTAAACCTTTTCACGTTTTGCCAATTGAGTCCATCTAGTCAATTTTGATCGGAAAATGCTGACGTGGTGATCCAGCCAACGCTAATCATCTCATGTGGCATACTAGTACTGACGTGGACAACTTTTTAAATTTTTTCTAAATTCTTTTCTTTTTTTTTCCTTTTTTTTAAGCTTTTTCTTTCTTTTTTGCTGGTAACCAACCACCGGTAATGGTCGAAGAGGGCTACGCCTGGATGAGGGTTGCCCTCGCTGACCACAAGTGAGGCTGTCCCTCACCCCTAGGCGAGAATCACTCTCACCCTACTCGTGCGAGGCTGTCCTCGACAGCCACAAGTTAGGGTTAGCCTCACCCTCGCCCAAAGTCGATGAGGGTCGCTGACCCTTGCCTATGGCCAGCAACCCTCGCTAGCACTCGATAAAAAAAAGTAAACAAAAAAGAAAAGGAAAAACCAAAAAAATTATATAAAATTCAAAAAATATTAAATATTATTAAAAAATGTTCACGTTAGCACCGGTTGTGCCACGTAAGATGGTCGACATCCACATAAGATGGTCAATATCCACGTCAGCAATTTCCAATCAAAATTGGTCGAATGGACTCAATTGACAGAACATGAAAATGTCAATGACTCAATTAGTACAATTAAAAGGTTTAAGACTGAATTTACACAAATACAATATGTTTATGACTTTTTTGGTAATTTTCCCGACTATATTTCTAAGAAGGCGGAAATAACGTCTTTAAGATCAGAAAAGCATGTCGAATACTGAATGAATTAACAATTTTCATATGCTCCTGATGACCCTTATACTTTATATATAGCCGGCAATCTTTAGGTCATATGAGATCCACAAAATCAGTCCACCGTGAACACGATGAATATCCACTTCAAATCGCTAACAGCAAAATACTTTATCACGATAAACTTGCCGCGATGCCCAACGTTGCGGATCTTAGAAAGAACACTGAGAATGAGTTACCATAGCAAACCTTTAGAGAGTTTGCAATGAAATCGACGTACTTCAGCCCATACAGGAAGTTCCTTGACCGTAAAGCCTGTGAAGTAGCTTCACAATAGGCAATATGTCCATCTTCGACAGTGGATGCAACAGTTTTACGCAGCTTGTGATTTCTCCGAGACGCAATGCCTCTAGCATGATGAAACACGAGTCCAAAGGTTTAAGGTTTAGCATCTACACGGCCACTAGTGATCCAACCACCTCAAGGTGATCGGAGTTCCGATAGCTTCGTATAAGAATCCTTGGTTCAACAAAGGCCGTTTCGAGACATTCCTAATGATGTAGATCTTTCTCTATGAATCTCTGTGCCAATTGGACACAAGAGACTTCACCCGAGTCCTTCATCTTAAAAATTTGAGAAAGAAAAATCTTCTTTCAGATAGCATACCCAAATCAATACTGGCAAGCAAAATGTCACTACACAGGACTAAGAAAATTAGTTTGCTCACACTGACCTCAAGATACGCACCTGATTTCACAAGGTAATTTCATTGTGAATGTGAATATCAGAGTATCAATATCTGGAAGGTAGTTTTAGTCCATATATTGACTTTCTCAATTTGTAGACCAGTTGACTTTCATTTGAAAAACCTTCAGGTTGATTCAAGTTTACTTCTCCCTCAAGATCTCAGTTTAGAAAAGGTGTTTTCGTGTCCATTTAAGGTAGCTCTTAGTCAAAGTTGAGGTAGGTCGGCTTTATATGTCTCGACATTGTCAAAGGTAGCTTTGAGTCTTATCGATCCATTTACAACGAATGGTTATAGCCCTTTAGATAAATCAATGAGACCCCGAACCTGATTTTCAGCCATCGACTCCAAGTCTTCTTTCATGGCATCACACCGAAGTATAGGAGTCATCACGTAATCATGGCTTGTGAAAACGAGCTAGGGTCATCTTCAGGTCCAACACAAAAGTCAGACTCTTGCGAGTATACAAGAAAATCATCAGGGAGAGCTCCTTAATGCCACAAAGTTCCATTCATTTTGTGAATCAGAAACATCAGTATCTGAATGAACTTGTTCTTGATGGAGTGGCATGATAAGATTGGCTAAAACGAACAAGAATTGTCCCAACATTATCATTTGATTCCTCATGTTGAGTTTGAATTCCTTCAATTTCTGTCTTTCGAGGGAAAATACTCCGGCTTTGTTCAAGATCTTCAAGAAAATTAGCACTCCTTGCTTCGACAATTCTAGGTGCACATGCAGGACAATCAAATCTGTATCTTTTAGAGTTCATGACATACCCAAATTAGAAACCCTAACCGTTCTCGGTTCCAATTATTTTAAGTGAGGATTATAAGCTCTCACTTCAGCTGGACAACCCTATAACCGGAAGTGGCTTAAACTCGGTTTCCATCCTTTCCACAGATCAAGGAGTCTGTGTTGGAGCTGTGTCCCAGTGCTGCTGTTGTTTTTTTCTTGTCGTTTTTTAGTCTTTTCTGTTTTGCTGTCAAGTTTGATTTGTTAGACAGTTACTTTGTTAGCTATTTTCTAGGAAGTGGAACAAGTCAGTTTTTTAAGTCAGTTTTTGCACGTTTGTGTGCAGTTCAAAAAAACAGGTTCCTATTAAGCTTGTTCTAGACAGGTTTTTTTTGCTTTAATGTTAATATTTTCAGTCTTCTATTCTATCTCTCTCTTTCTGCGAAATCAGAAAATTGTGAGGGCTGGTTTGTTTTCATCTTCATTAACAATTGGTATCAGAGCTACTGTGGGATCTTAAGGGACTGTGAAGTGAGGGTAAGCGAGCCTGCAAAGACAAAGTTGATGGAGGCAGGATCAAGTGGATTCTCTGCAATGGCTGCTCCAGTATTCGCTGGGGAAAATTATCAAGTTTGGGCTGTCAAGATGACAGCATTCTTGGAGGGTCATGATTTGTGGGAGGCTGTGGAGAATGATTATGAAATTGCTCCACTTCCAAACAATCCGACCTTGAATCAGATAAAGTTCCATAAAGAGAGAACCACAAGAAAGGCCAAGGCAAAGTCTTGCCTATATGCTGCTGTCTCACCCCTTATTTTCACAAGGATCATGAGATGTGATTACGCAAAGGCAATATGGGATTGCTTGAAGGATGAATACGAGGGAGATGAGAAGATAAGAAGCATGAAGGTCTTGAATCTCTTAAGGGAGTTTGAGAGACAGGCGAGATGAAGGATTCGAGTCGGTGAAGGAATACTCTGATAGGCTGATTGGGATAGCTGAAAAGATAAGAGTTTTAGGGACTGACTTGAAGGATGAAAGGTTGGTTCAGAAGATCCTGGTGTCTCTTCCAGAGAAGTTTGAAGCAACCATAGCTTCTTTGGAAAATACAAGAGATTTAGCTGACATAAAGCTTGCAGAATTGTTAAGTTCACTGCAGGCACAGGAGCAAAGAAGATTGATGAGAAGAGAAGAGCCTGTAGAGGGTGCACTGCAAGCTAAATTGAAGTTCAATGATGGAGGCAAAGGGAAGAAATGGAATCGTCAAAAGGAAATGCAGGTGACTCCAAGTTTGCGGAAAGAAGGAAGTTCTAGTGGGTCCGGCAAATGGAAGAAGAACAAGAAGCCTTGTCAACACGTGGTGGAACTACTCATCGAGTCCTTTAGATCTTTGGAGGAGGCCGATGCTAAGTGCGAAGATGTCACAAGATAGGTCATATGGAAGCAATCTGCAAAGAGAACAATCACCAGCAAGCAGGAGAAGCACAGATAGCAGTGAATGAAACTGAGGAAGAATGCTTGTTTGTGGCTTCCTATTCTGGTTCTCCTGTTGAGAATGATGCATGGCTGGTGGATAGAAGCTGTACCAATCATATGACTGGCAATTTGAAGCTGTTTAGGAGTCTAGACAGGTCAGTCAGGTCCAAAGTCAGAATTGGCAATGGACAGTATATCGAAGTGCAAGGGAAGGGTACAGTGGCTATTGAAGGAAATCAGGAGGAGAAGCTCATCAGAGATGTTCTCTTTGTGCCAAAAATTGACCAGAATCTATTGAGTGTTGGTCAATTAGTTGAGAGGGGCTATAAGGTGAAGTTTGAAGGAAAGGAATGCCTTATTGATAATGCAAATAGCAAGGAAGTGTTGAGAATGCCAATGAAGGACAAGTGCTTCCTGTTCAAGCCACATGAAATGCAACAAATGGCTTTGAAGTGCAAAGAAGAAAATGCAGAGCTATGGCATAAAAGGCTTGGACATGTTCACTGGAAGAACATGTTGTTTATGCAGAGGAATAGCTTGGCAGATGATTTGCCAAGTTTGGAGAAGG
The DNA here is from genome assembly GCF_021117445.2 of Syzygium oleosum. Taxonomy (NCBI): domain Eukaryota; kingdom Viridiplantae; phylum Streptophyta; class Magnoliopsida; order Myrtales; family Myrtaceae; genus Syzygium; species Syzygium oleosum. Next base: position 1,253,487 of record NW_026607494.1, read on the forward strand.
AATTTCCACAGTGCGAACTTGTCTTCTTGGCAAGCAAGCCGGATTTCCTTTCAAAGGAGGGATTTGGAGAGCATGTGAGAAGCTACAATTAGTCCACACAGACTTATGTGGACCTATGTCAGAGTCATCTCTCAATGGTAACAGGTATTTCATTACTTTCACGGATGACATGACTAGGATGAGTTGGATTTACTTTCGCAAACCAAGTCGAAGTTGCTTGATGTGTTTGTGAAGTTCAAAGCCTTAGTTGAGAATCGAGTGGGAAGAAAATCAAAATGCTCGGTCGATAATGGTTCGAGTATACCGCTCACAAGTTTAAGTTAAATTGTGAGGAAGCGGGCATTATGCAGCGTTCAACGCCCCTATTCACCTCAACAGAATGGGGTCGGTGAGAGGAAAAACGAAGCATTATGGAAATGGCCAGATGTATGATGCAGGAGAAGATGTTACCTAAGAAGTTCTGGGCTGAGGCAGCTAGTACTGCAGTGTTCTTGTTGAATAGATTGCCCACAAAGGCCTTAGAGAGGTCAACACCTTTTGAAGCATGGTATGGTGTTAAACCTTATGTAAAGAATTTAAAATTTTTTGGGTGTTTGTGTTATACGCATGTTCCTCAGGTCAAGAGGGACAAAGCTGGATCAAAAAAGCGAGCACTGGAGTCTTCATTGGATACGATCTACATTCAAAGGCTTATAGGATTTTTCAGCCTATGACGGGGAAGGTATTTGTAAGTAGAGATGTTGTTTTTCTAGAGGAAGATGAGTGGAATTGGATGGAAGAAAAGAATGCGAGAACGGAAGAAATCACGGAACAACAACTGCAACAAGCTGCACGGGTTGATGAAGTTGTGAATGGATTGGAAGATACCATGGATGATATGGCGATAAGAGGCACAAGGTCACTTGCTGAAGTTTATGAAAGAAGCAATGTGGCGTGCTTGAACCGCTAATTTTGTGGAAGCTAAGGAGGATCGAAGTGGATTGCGGCAATGCGGGAGGAGTTGACAATGATTCGGAAAAACCACACATGGGAGCTTGTTGACAAACCATCTGACAAGAATGTGATTGGGGTTAAGTGGGTGTTCAGAACAAAACTTAATCCTGATGGTTCTGTCAATAAACACAAAGCTAGACTAGTTGTGAAAGGCTATGCTCGAGATATGGGGAGTAGATTACTCGAAACTTTTGCGCTGTTGCAAGACTTGATACAATCAGCTATTATTAGTCATTGCGGCGAGAGAAGGGTGGCCTATATTTCAGCTAGATGTCAAGTCTGCATTTCGAATGGAGAGCTCGAAGAAGAGATTTTTGTTGAACAACTGAAGGTTTCGGTGTCAAAGGGCAAGAAGAAAAGGTATACAGATTGAGGAAAGCTCTATATGGATCAAGCAGGCTCCAAGAGCTTGGTATGGAAAGATAGACAGGATATTTGCGGGATTTTGGCTTTGTAAGAAGCTTGAGTGAGTTCACTCTTTATGTCAAGAAGGTGAATCACGGTGTTGTAATTTGTCACTCTATGTAGATGATTTGTTGGTGACAGGGAATGATGTGGGCTGATAGAGAGGGTGAAGCAAGGTCTATTTGCAGCTTTTGAGATGTCGGACTTGGGAAAGATGGCTTATTTCCTAGGTCGGAAATCAAACAAACTTCACATGAGATTTTCATCGCCAAAAGAAATACATGAAGGAAATTTTGAAGAAGTTTCGGATGGAAGATTGTAGAAGTGTCGGCACTCCTATAGCTTGCTAAGGAGAAGCTACAAAAGAATGATGGAACAGAAGCGGTAGATGCTTCAATGTATAGAAGCTTAATTGGATGTCTCATGTATCTCACAAGCAACTAGACTAGATATTTTATTTCTTTGTGAGTGTTTTATCCAGGTTCATGAGTAGTCCTAGTCGGTTACATTTGGTCGCTGCAAAAAGGGTCTTGAGATACATCAAAGGAACATTGTTCTTTGGTGTGAAGTTTAGGAAAGGCCGAAGTTTAAGTTGCGGGGTTTTTCGATAGTGGTGGTGGCTCGGTAGATGACATGAAGAGTACATCCGGTTTGCTTCACTCTTGGTTCTCGCTTGTTTCTCCCTGGTGTTCCAAAAGCGGGAGATTGTAGCTCGGTCCACCGCAGAGGCTGAGTTTATAGCAGCTCTGCGGTGCAAATCAAGTTTTGTGGTGAAGAAGATAATGAAGGATACGTGGTTGAGTTCTTGTGATTGCATTGAAGTTTATGTGGACAATCGAGCTGCTTTAGCAATATCACGAATCCAGTTTTCCATGGCAAAACCAAGCATTTTAAGATCAAATTCTTCTTTCTGCGTGAAGTGCAACAAAGTGGTGAAGTTAAGTTGGTTTATTGTAGATCGGAAGATCAGCTTGCGAGACATGTTCACAAAGCCACTTCAAGTTGAAAGATTTGAGTGTTAAGGGAGAAAATTGGAGTTTGCAGCAGCAACCAGTCCAAGGAGGAGTTTGTTGGAGCTGTGTCCCAGTGCTGCTGTTGTTTTTTTCTTGTCGTTTTTTAGTCTTTTCTGTTTTGCTGTCAAGTTTGATTTGTTAGACAGTTACTTTGTTAGCTATTTTCTAGGAAGTGGAACAAGTCAGTTTTTGCACGTTTGTGTGCAGTTCAAAAAAACAGGTTCCTATTAAGCTTGTTCTAGACAGGTTTTTTTTGCTTTAATGTTAATATTTTCAGTCTTCTATTCTATCTCTCTCTTTCTGCGAAATCAGAAAATTGTGAGGGCTGGTTTGTTTTCATCTTCATTAACAGTCTGAGCAAAAGCCTCAGATGGAACTCAGTTTAAAATGCGCACAGCGGTGCTTGATGCCTCTCAAAAACGATACAAACAGACTGGAGTTACTCATCGTTCTCCTCGCTATATCCATGAGCATTCAGTTCCTTCTTTCGGCAATCCCGTTTTATCGAGGTGTGCCAGGCACTGTAGTTGCCTGATAATGCCTTCTTCAAGGAACTTTGCAAATGGACTCACCATGCGTCCTGTGTACCTTTCCACTGCTTTATAAGCCCTGAAGGCGCCTCGTCCTTCTGAAATAGAAAACAAAGCTACATACATATGCTGTATTGGTCATCTACAAATAAGATAAAACATCTCAGACCATTGAGGCAGGCAGTATTTGGTCGGCAGATACTAGCCTGTTTGATTTTCTGAAGTCTCAGAATTTCTCTTGGCGCTCTCGGTGGACTCTTTAGATTGGTTAGACTTTATGCAATTTACACAAATATCAAGATCAGTAACATCAAGAGCTTTGGAACTTCATGATTTACCAATCTTTAAGTCCTTTTCACTGGAGATATGATCCAATCTCCCGTGCCCCGAACTATATGATTGCTCATTGACAATACCACGCTTAGATCACGCACGGAAAAAGAGTTCGCTTCAAATTTGCATCCAAGTCCAATTTGCCAACAACCCTTTATTTGGCAAAGTAGTAAACACTGAATTTTCCAAAATTGAAAAAAATACCAACTTTCATAAATCTTGAAACGGAAAATAAGCTATTGGACAACATAGACAGTTATCGAAAATAAGTTCTAGTGGACATTGTGTCATTCAATGCTAATATATGTATCGGGAGGAATGGCACCGGTAATTCTTGAACTTTTTTCAACTGTTCAATTTGGCCCCGGATTATCTGACCAAAAAAAAAATTGAATTTTGTTTGTAAACTTTGAGAAATTCTCTCAATGTGGCCCCTTCATCGAATATAACATCATGTTATGCATTATTTGTTTGACAATGGATGCTAATTCAGCACTTTGGTGAGCCAAAAATGACGTGAACTGACACGTCATTTCATTTCTTTCGAGTCAACAAGTTGTTTTGCTGTGTTTTCCCTGTTCTTTTCGCCCTTCTCTGTTTTACCTCAGTCCGCCGCTGTCATTGTCGCCACCGTCCTAGCCGTCCAGCGCCACCATCGTCAAAGTCAGTGCTTGACCCATATTGCCTTGCCAACACCACCATAGCAGCGCCTTCTCTCTATATGTGTGCGCACGCGCGCGTACGTGGATATGATCGATATCATGAAGCCTTTATATCTGTGTTTACACACCTCGAATTTGAGAGAGACACTGAAGGGTGGGGGGAGAGATATGATATGGATGCCATAGTGCACAAATTAGCATCGAGTATATGACGTCGGTGTCCACGTCGGATGACATTGATAAGTTTTTATGCAGAGTTGTTATTACTAGATTGATAAGGAAGGCCATTACCTAGACACTCTTTCTTTTGCCGTTATCTAAGTGATCTGTTTAATTGAAGCTAAAGCAAATAGGGGATTTACTTTTCTTTTCTATGAAATGATGTCTTTCTTAACCAATAATAATTACATTTTTCGATGCTGCTGATGTCTTTTTGTCAAATCATTTGTCCTAAATTAGTTCGCGATATAACTCTTCCCACAAACTCATATGGCTCTCTCATCAGTGTATGCTTAACCTAAGAACAAATTATTAGCTACCCATCAAAATTATACTGTTTTTGGAAGCGTGAGGAGAGTGTAAATTGTCGTTGACACCTAAATTTTTCTCCGTAGTTTTCTTGCACTATCATTTGAAAATTGTGATCAAAATTCTGAGGTCCAATTTGTGGCAAAAAAAAATCATTATAATAATATTTGGATTTTTTTTATTTCTTAATTTTTTACAAGTTAGTGTTTCTGGGCCCTGTCGCCCGGTTTGAGTCAGGCCTCGCCGGCCCTGATGCCATATATCTAGCCTAGACGGGCCCAATGCCATGACAAATTTCATAAAAACTGTGAATTTCCGCACTCTTCAGCCGAATTTTGAGCTTCAGATACCATTCTCCAGCTGCGAAGAATTTCAACTAATTTCCTCAAATTCACCTAATGAAATCACCTGCTCAGATGGTTAGGAAAACCAAGGGGTTAGAGAGATTTCAGGTTCAGTTCGTAGGGTTTTAGGGTGAGCGAGCCGGGGATCCTTCGTCATCCATTTGGTGATTTGTCAACTCACCTCGAGGTTTCGTTCTTGCCGAGCCTGGACATGGTCCTCTTCATCCTTGCACGACATCCCCGTTTGAGGTAAACTGTCCGTGTTCAAGAATTTCATACTCCAAGTTACTCAAGATTTTATCTTGTTATTATTTTCACATTAGTTAATTCCACATTTGCAGGACATTTAAAGAAAAGATGTAGAAAATCATGTAGAACATTAGAGATTTCCATAAATATGTGTTTCGACTATCTGCATCAGGACAGAAAGATACTATGAAGCTTTACCGCTCCCCCGGATTGGCGGATCCATAATGCTTGTTTATGATCATTTTGGTTATTTTTATTTATCTTGTTACTATTTTCACATTAGTTAATTCCATATTTGCACGGCATCAAAGAAACAAAATAAAAATTTCATGTATCTAATACTTGATAATTTAGAAAGCATTTTCGTAAAGTAAAATAAAAAATAAGAATGTCTTTAGGATTGCATATAGATTTAACCTACATATTCTATCATATAGAATAGATTTGGCTTTTAGGAAAGCAAACGCATGAAACATAAAAAAAAACTGCCACCATTGTATTGGATTTTTTTTTGGTCGAGTGTATTAGATTTAGGCTTGCGTTACATGGAGAATGTTCTTTGGTCATATTTTTTTAATACATCAATTGCCTTGCAAATCACACTTGCAATATTTGGTATAATTAATTCCCTCTTTAGCATTGATTCATTTTTGGGAAATTTGTATGAACATTATAAAATTTCCTTTTGCATCGGTCATAAATGTTCTATCCTGTGACATTATAGAAAGGGGGACTCTCACACCTTACTCGGCTCCTAACTGGCCTAGATTAGGCCAGTGGCAGATCTAGTTTCCCTTAATCAATGATAAGAAATCCAATTGAGGTAAGTAAGACTTCAGAGAGTCCGCTTGAAATCCAAGTGCTGCCTCGATGAGAGGATTACTCGTGGCCGTCTAGCCATCTGTTAAACTATCCCGAGCTCCACCTAGAGGGTCAAGACCAATGCAAAGAAAGTTGTAACAATTTTTAATTTTCCCTCTATTCATACTCACAAACATTTCGAATTTTTCCCCCATTTTCCTCAAGTATGTTAAGCATGACTTCTACTTTTTACTTCTTTTAATCCGGTGGTTCTCGTAATTTGTCTTTCTATTTAACGGAAAGGGTGTCATCTAAGCCTTTTTTACAAGTTTTATACATTTTTTTTTCATTTTCAAATTTTAGATGGAAAATTCAAAAGTAGAAATAATAATTTATTCGTAAATTACATAATTCTCAAGAAAACTGATGTCAGGGATGCAAAGATTGATATCAGAAAACTGATGTCAGGGATGCAAAGATTGATACCAAAAGATATGATAAACCTAATTTTACAATTTTTTGGGCATTACTTAATGACCCTGGCATCTAAAAACTTAAACAAGTGACTGTTTAAATAAATTTATTTTGCTAAGCTAATGGACACTGTCACTTCACCTAATGACGGTGCTCCACTAGCCCAAAAAGTAGTTTCTTGCTCATTTATAATTGGTTTACGGCTCAAACAAGTGACTGTTCAAATAAATTTATTTAAATAGTTGTGCCCTAGGCTAGGCCAAAGTGAATGTCAACTTCAAATATTTTCAACTCGACTTGTTCTTTGAGAATTTTTTAGGTATCTCTAGAGCACATACTTCTTATATGTCCATGGTAGATGAAGTAAAAGCTTATAAATTTTAGGATAGGCGAAATGAAAAATAATTCACAACATACAACTATCGAAAGAGGGGGCTGATATGAAAATATTATATGATATCTCATAGGTTTTGATACTTACACTATCCAACAAAAAATTAGAAGATAACAGCTCTAGACGAACTCTCTTGAATCCGTCATTATTTGTACAATTAATTTATGAGAAAATTCCAAATAAGGGCCCGAAATACTCTCATTTTCTCAAATAAGTGTTCCTAATTCAAACTTAAAGGAAAGTGAAGCAAGCTTTTTACTATTACAGAGAGAGAAATGATAGCTTTATGCATACTCGTTTATAGGTAATCATCAGAATTCAACCTCTCATTAGCAGTGAGATATCGCTGCGATATCGCTGCAATGCTATAGTAAGTGCGTTGGGCAAGTGAACTATCAAACTATTACCTAGACCGAACATCCCGAGTAACGTTTTGCTTTTGATCTGATCGTAGACGAGACCGTTAGCCAAGTAAAAGTCTCTTTTCCCATATCTTTTGTAATTCTACGGAATTTTCATGTCCTTCTTAGATGTCTATCCTTCGATGCCCCTAAAGTTAAATCAGTAATGTCATAGAAGAAGTTATTCAAAGTGGTTGGAGTACCAATTAGTTTTTTCTTCCTTCTTCCTCTGGCCGGTCACCAGGCCGAGGTAACCAGCCAGAGGCGAGGGCCGGCGAGGGCAAGCCTCGCCAATGGCCACGCTAGCTCGCCCTCACCCAGCAACGATGAGGTGAGCCTCACTAGTGGCCAGCAAGTTACTCGTTGGCCCTTGCCTCTAGCCAGTCGCCTCGGTCTAGCGACCGGCCAGAGAAAGAAGGAAGAAAAATAAATAAATAAATAAATCAAAATTCAAAAAATATTAAAATATTATTAAAAATCGTCCACGTTAGCGTTGGTTGCACCACGGCAGTGCCAGTTGCGCCACGTCAACGCCGATCGGCTAATATTAGCTGGATGGACTGAATTGGCACAAATGCAAAAAAGGTTTATGACTCAATTGGCAAAAAAAAAAGTTTAGAACTGAATTGATACAATTACAATAGATTTAAGACTTTTTTGATAATTTTTCCTAATTTCCCTCCAATGAGTTCTCAGTCATGAGGTATCGACTTCTATATTGCTTCTATATATTGAATTTTCTCGCCCAGCCAAGACAGGGCCACCGTTGCTGGTTCTCCCTCGCCCAACGACGGTGAGGCTTGCCCTTGCCAGTGGTCAGCGGGGGCGAGCTTCACTGGAGGCTAGCAAGGTCGACCTTGCCGGCCCTCGTCTTTGGCAAGTCGTCAGACCGGCCAGGGGAAGAAGGATAGAAAAAAAAAGAAAAAGAAAGAAAAAAAAAGGAAAAAATTATATTAAAATATTTAAAAAAATTGCCATGTCAGTGTTGCCCGGACGGATTGAATTGTCATAAATGCAAAATGTTTAAGACTAAATTGGAAAAATTGAAAGATTTAGAACTGAATTGGTAAAAATGCAATGTGTTTATGTTTTTTTGGACAATTTTCCCACTTCATATAAGTAATTTATTTTGGAGGTGTTGGATTTTCGAAAAGGGATCACGAGATGCTAAAGAAATAAGAGCATATATATTGGTTTCTTTAAGGTGCGGATTATAAAATTTCTCTTCCTTGACCCTATTTTTGGCTAGAAATAGAAAAAATTATTTCTATTCCCTAGACGAGTTTCTAAGCAACAGTAGTGTTTGCTAACGACACAAAATTAATGTTCTTCCAGCCGGTCGGTGGTGACGGGGGGCGACGGATGGCCTGCGGGCGGCAACGGGCGGAGGCAAATGGCCAGTGGGTGGGCAACGGACGGCGGCAGCGAATTGCCGGTGGGCGGGCGGAGGCAGACAACGGGCGAGAGGTGGTGGACGACCGGCAAGTGGTGGCGGTGGCAGCGGATGGGCGGTGGCAAGTGGGCTGGCAAGTGGGCGGCGGTGGGCGGCGAGGGTGAGCAATAAAAGAAAGTTGTTATTTCTGTTTGGTTCAAGAAATAGAAAAGCATACAATTTTAACTTCTCATTTATGTTCCAAATTTATTTCTGGGCCAAAATTTATCCCAGAAATAAAAAAATGAAATTGTTTTATCAAACGAATTTTTGTTCTAGACCTGTTCCCGTAAACAAAAAAATAAAAAAATAGGAAAATATAATAATTATCATTCGCGCCCTTAGAGTCGGCCACGAGGGAAATAGACCTCTAAGCAACTAGTGTTTAAACCTTTGATCCGACAAAGTATTTCGAGAATTGTTAGTTGTTATACCAATAAAAAGTATTCAAGTCCTAAATCTATTACATTTTTTGATGATGTTTCTTTTCTCAATAAAGATGAGAAAACTATCTATACTTCTCTTCACCCATGTAAATCCACACTCTACTTTCGCTAAATCAGCTTCTTTTTCTCTCATTAAATCCATAAAGCAACTAATTCGACATACTCCTAAGGAAGGTAAGGAATACGTCTAATCCACCAAATTTGATCAACACTCTATTCCTGCTACCCAATAAGAATAATTTGTTACTCTTCGGATGCCTTCTAAGTTTCCTCGACCGTGGATGCAATAGGGATGTACCTATCTCCACTTTAGAGCAATTCGTCTTGCTCTCAATTTCCATAGCAGAAAAGGCTTGCGTGTAGTTGCAAGAATGGCACTTCTTGATGCCCGTTTTCTTGACTACAAGTAGGCTTATATTGGTACGATCGAAGCATCCCTGATTGGTGGCAATGTGTTTGTCACCTTGTTCCCTAACTTCACTTCAGTATGGCTTTTTTGTACCTAAGATATTTTCCGGCATTGAAAGACCAGTTTCAAATTACTAGCGCTCCTCACTCCAGATTCAATAGGAGCCACCTTCCATTACCTGGTGGCATACAAAATTGAGAACCATGCCATTGATCTAATTTTGGCTGAAGCTGAAGACGCCCTTCTGGTCTTTGTTGAGAACAACAGGACAACATCATATGTCCATGCACCCCGACAGATGCCCATATCTAAATTGGTGAAACTCCTACACCATTCTCGGGCAACAAGCTATGAAAAGCTTCGTCAAAACATCAGACCGATCCAATCTGTAGACGCCAAGTTCACCAAGAAGAAAGATGGCACCGTAACCATCAAGACCGCTCAAAGGAAAAGGAGGAATCTCCCTCTATTTTCCCCGCCATCTTGATGATGCAACCATATAAGAAACCAGCAAGATGTCCTACGGGGAAGCTCATCAAGTCTTTTGACTTTGAAGGGTTCTCCAACTTGTTATATCAAGAATCCACAAACAGGACATTGCTATTGGGATACTGATTGCCTGTGTGATGATTGTCTATCGCCAAGATGATGATGATGATGGCTACTCTTTATCAAAAAAGTAGAAGAAGAAATGCTCGTCTGAGGAAAAGGAAACTAGTAAATGAATCTTCAGAATTCGTGCGGCCATTGCTTTGATTAAAGTCGATTTGTCGTTTTGTTAAAATATTAAGTTTGTAAGCAGCATTTTTTTTTGTTCATAATAACAATATTCATTCATATCTTAAGTCTTAGCTTGCGAGTACAACGGCAAAGCATCAAAACAAAGTAGACTCCAAAGATTGGGAGGGGGGTAGAGGGTCCAATTCTATGGTAGGGAATTTTTTCTTTGAGTCTTAGTTACCCAGCCTGCCACTTTGTTGGACTCTCTATTACAATGGGCCAACTTAATATTAGAAAAGTTTTTCAACAGATCTTTGGCTTTCAAGATAAGCACACGTATATCCCACTTGAAATGATCTGCACTTATGAGAGCTCTTACCATGTCTAAAAAATTTGATTCTAATTGAAGGCAATCCATAGCACGTTCAGAGAAGAAAACTAGCATTTCTATAAGAGCACTGACCTCGGCTTGAGCTGCAGAGCTGACCCTCAATGTTTTGGCAAATCCATCTACAATTCTTCTGCGGCTATCTCGCATCACACCAGCAACTGCTCCTGTCGTTGAACCTTCAGTAAAAGAAGTGTCGATATTGATCTTCAGTACTCCCGGTTTCGAGTTTCGCCAAATCTGAGGTAAGTCTTAACCTTTAACAGCTTTTCCTTTTCCTAAATTGCTTCCTCGTGCTTCATTATGCGTCAACTGAGCTGAGTACACCAGTTCTTGTGGATTTGGTTTTAGTCTTCGGAATATGAAATTGTTCCTTGATTTCCAAATAAGCCAAAGGACAGTCACAAGGAGCTCGAAAGGTACAGTTGTGACGCTAAAGTTCAAGAGCCATTCTTCAATTCTTGGGAGACCTTGATTGGGAATCTTGATTTGCAGCGAAAGATTGGACCAGACTTGTTTCATCCACAGGTGGAGAAGAAAAACATGCTCAACAGTCTTGGGATGTTGCTGACATAAATTATATTTCAGTTCTGGTACAATACTCCTTTTGAATTGATTTTCCTTTGTTGGTAAGGCATTTTGACATACTGCCCATAGGAAAAATCGAATCTTTGGTATTGTGTTTGCCTTCCAAATTTTAGTCCACAAAGCTTTGGGGGTTTGATATGAAGAAGATACCTGATTTGGATTTGGTTTTTTCGCAAGGTCTCTGTTCCTGTTATAGCCGCTCTTTATTGTATAGGACCCAGATTTGGCATTTAACCAAACCAGTTTGTCTTCAGTGTCATGTGACCTCAGTGGGATTGTAAGAATTTCATTGACAATATGTTCATCAAATAGCTGCTGTAGCATCGGTTCATTCCACTTTGACTCCTTCTGGACAATTAACTCGGCTACCCTCTTAGGCTCTCCACTATTAGCTGGACCACCAACAACTCTCCTGTGTAGCCATTTGTCTTCTCTAATGTTAATCTTTTTCCCATTACCCACAGACCACATAATGGAATGACAAATGGATGCTCTCCCCATCACTACAGTTTGCCACCCCCATGATGGTCAAGTCCCTTTTCCAGCATGCCAGAAGTCACAATTAGGGAAGTAAAGCCCTTTCAATACATGAGTCCACAATGAGGATGGGTTTTGAGTAATTCGCCCTGCTTGTTTTCCTCCATAGCCCCATTAAAAGTCATTAGATCCCCGGATCCAAGTCTTCCGCTATCCTTCCTTCATTTTAGCATATCCCAATTCCTCCAATGCAGTCCAGCTTGTTTTTCACCATTTTTCCACCAAAAAGATGCAATTTTCTTTTTAATTGCCCTGCAAATGGAGACGAGGATTTTAAAAATAGACATAGCATACTGTGGTAGTGCTTGCAGCACTGCTTTAATGAGTGTTTCTTTTCCAGGTTTTGACATCAGATTTTCCTTCCAACCTTCTAGTTTCATGTTTGCTCTAGCTAGTGTCCAGGCAAACAATTGTTTCTTTGATGCCCCACAGTCTAAAGGAATCCCTAAGTACTTCCCAGTCTTCTCTAATTCTAGAACTCTAAGCTCATAGGTCATATTCTGTCTCAAACTCTATGGACAATCCCTGCTAAAATATACCCCCGACTTGTTTAAGTTAATTGATTGCCCAGAAGCAAAGCAGTTTTGATTCAAAACAGCTGCAACATTTTGGCATTCCATAGTCGTTCCATCAAGGAAAAAGATTGAGTCATCTACAAACAAGAGGTGAGATAGCGTGGGGCAGAATCTATTGAGCTTGATCCCCTTTATACTTCTGTTCTCCATTGCCTTTTTCATCAAATAAGATAACACATTACCCACCAAGATGAACAAATAGGGAGAGAGGGGATCACCTTGTCTAATTCCTCTTTATGGTTGAAAATAGGGTAGAGGCTCTCCATTTAGCTTGATACTAAACAACACAGTAGTGACGCATTGCATAATCCACTTCACCCATTGATCGCAAAAACCCATTTTCAGCATGCAAGCTTCCAAAAAATCCTATTCAACTCTATCATAAGCTTTTTGCATATCAATTTTAAGCACTGCTTGGAACGTTCTCTTTCTCTTTCTTATTCTCAGCCGATGTAGCACCTCTTGGACAATTAAGATGTTATCCTGAATTTGTCTTCCACTCACGGAGGCATTTTGCTCTACAGAAATCATGTCTGGCAGGCCTATTTTCAATCCATTAGCCAAGACTTTTTTATATAATCTTATACGCAAAGTTACACAAGCTAATGAGATGAAATTGTTCCAGTTTTTTCGGGTTTGGGATCTTTGGGATGAGGGATATATATGTTTTGTTCAACTCTGAGTTGAGATATCCTGAGTGAAAAAAGTTTTGTACCTCCCTGAATATTGTTTGCTGTAGCTCTTTCCAGTTATGATGATAAAACTGGCCATTTAAACCATCTGGTCCTAGAGCTTTTGTAGATCCCAACTGGTAAGCTGCTTCAGTTACTTCCTCTAGTGTCACTGGCTTTGTCAACATCTTGTTCATGTCCTCCCCTACTAAACAAGGGTATTCCTCTAGTGTTGGCTTGAAATTTCGAGAGCCAACTGATTCAAAGAGATTGCTGAAGAAATCAAATGTTTGCTACTTTAGTTGAGTTAAATCATGAATTCATTCCCCTTCTTCATTTTTTAACATGAAAATTTTGTTCCTTTATCTCATCTCGAATTGTTTTTTTTTTTTTGGTAACCGGGAACTCCCCGCACGGCCGACAGCCGAGGAGGTAAACCCGGGTGACGCTAGCGCAGGACCCACCACCACGACGTCACGCTTAAGAATCCCTAACGCCGTAGCTGGGATTCGAACTCCTACCCTTCGTGGGGGAGGGAGCCCGAAGCCAGCGCAGGCGCGGCGGTGGTATCTCCTACGAATTGTTGTGGTGTGGAAAATTTTAGTATTTTTGTCTCTCCATTTCAGCCAATTTACTCTTGATCTCAAACCCCAGTACATCTCCTCTTGTCTCCACAACTTCTCGATTTCATTCTTCAGAAACTGCACCCTCTCTCTTTCACAATGCAAGTGTCAGTTGTTGAAAATGTCCAAAAGTTCTCTCTTTAAAAGGTCTATTTTCTTATTTCCATTGGAGAACTTTGTTTTGCTCCATTTAGATAGAGCTAAGGATACTACTTTCAGCCTTTTCAACAAGTCTTCATTCTCCAATTCTGCCGAATGACGAACTTTTTTAATGATGTCTCCACATTCCTCATCTTCAAGCCAAAAAGCCTTAAATTTGAACTTTTTTTTCCTTTTCACTGGCTTGGGAAAGAGAGATAATAAAATAGGACTGTGGTCTGACCCTATGGCCGGTAATGGATATGCTTTAGCATTTGGAAAACAAATTTGCCAGTCCATGGAGCACAATACCCTGTCCAATCCCTCCTTGACATGATTATCTCCACCCCTATTATTCGCCCAAGTGAAAGCACATCCCTTACTTTCCAGGTCCATCAAAGAACACGCATTGAGAAAGTCTCGGAAAGCATTGAATCGATAGTATTCCGCGTGCCATGCGCTTCCCTACTTTTTCCCATTGATAAGGGATTTCATTGAAGTTTCCTATGCAGACCCATGGTAGATCATTCAAGAGGCTAATGTTGTACATATCTTCCCAAAGTAAAATATCTTACTTTAAATCCGCGAGTAATCTTTCAGCTTCACTGTCTGTGAAATAATTTGTATCGTTGAATTTGTTATCTTACTTTTGGCCAAGCTTGTCGGCCACACTAGTAATGTAAAATATCTCTATTGCCCCCAATGTCAGCTATATATGGCATGGTAGTTGTTTGCATAAAACCAGGAGTTAGAAGTTCAGCACTACAAAAAAACACAAAATTTGCGACGAAGGTTTTTCCGTCGCAAATTTGCGACGGAAAAACGTTCATCGCAAATTTCCGACGGAAAATAAAACCGTCGCAAAATCCATCACAAATTTGCGACGGCATTGTAAGTCCGTCGCAAATTTGCGGCGAAAACAACGTCCGTCGCAAATTCGTAGTTTATCAGCCCGTGATATTCCAACCCTATCTCTCTCTCTCGCTCTCTCTCGCTCTCTCTCGTTTTCTCCCTCTTTCACATGTCCAAATCAGCAAAATCCATGAACGCATATATTAATCTCGGTGAAGCTTTTGTACCGGTAAGTGTCATAGCTAGCTTCGTGACTATTCGTCGTTGCATTGTAATTTCTTTTTTTTAATATATGTTTATGTTTGTTTTTTTGTATCTGCATCACCGGTTTAACGATCTGCGACGGCGACACCTCGCCGGCCTTTGGATGAGGCCGAACGGCCACGCCGTTTTGTGACGGAAATAGTTTCCGGCGCAAATTTGCGACGAGTAAATGAAAATTCTGTTGCAAATTTGCGACGGATACTATGTGCCGTCGCAAATTTACGACGAATAAATGGAAATTCCGTCGCAAAATTTGCGACGGAGTTAAGTATCCGTCGCAAATTTGCGACGGAAAACTATTTCCGTCGCAAATTTGCGACGGAACATAGTATCCGTCACAAAATTGCGACGGCACATAGTATCCGTCGCAAATTTGCGACGGCACATAGTACCCGTCGCAAATTTGCGACGGATACTTGATTCCGTCGCAAATTTCCGACGAATAAAGGAAAATTCCGTCGCAAAATTTGCGACGGATACTATTTTTCCGTCGCAAATTTGCGACGAATACATTCCGTTTCCATCGCACATTAAAAATTATTAAAAAATGATTCTTAAGTGATTATTCTTTTTTGGGTATGTGCCTAATTGAAGGTCTCGCAATCCAAGTGGACGTTGCAATTCTCATCAAATTGATACTTTCTCCTACAAATATTTCAGTCAAATATTTGGGTAAGTCTTTTTACATTGTAATTTTTTCTATTTTTGCAATTTCATATTAATTGTTGCGTGAATAACAAAAATTATAATTTCCAAAATTTTATGGTTTTAATTAAGAACAATAGATATGTATTTTAAATATTTTACCAGAATTTTTATTTTAATACGAGACACAATGCAAAGAGAAAGGGCTTGGATGTATAATAAGAACTTACGGACGTCAAGGATTGACAGATGAGTTTAAATCTTGGGTTGGAACTATTTTTAGACTTTGCTAGTAGTAAATATGAGTTTATGGATGGAAATAAGTTAAGGTGTCCGTGTAAAAAGTGCGGTAATGGTAAATTTCTTGTGTGTGATCAAGTTAGAGAACACCTTATTAGATTTGGGTTTACTCCGAACTATTATAATTGGACTTCCCATGGTAAATCATTTATATCTGATGAAGGATATGGAAGAAGTGACCAATTTTCAGTTAGGGAAGAATGTAGCTATTATGAGCAATTGAACCCATACGAGAGGATGGTGATTGATGCAGCTAGTTATAATTTTGTCACAGAATCAAATCATGCAAGTACTAGTTTTACTCCTACACGTGAATAAGTGGGTACTAGTCATGCTTCACAATTGGAAGATATAGGAGTAACGGGTTTTGAGGAGAATGTGTATAATGAAACTTTTCAATCTAATCAGTTCTGGGATGTCTTGAAAGCAGTAGATGAACCTCTATGGGCAGGTTATGAGGACCACACTCAGTTATCGGTGACAGCCCGACTATTAAATATCAAGGCAGAGCATAATGTGTTTGCGGATTGCTTCAGCTCTTTTGTTGAAGTAATGCGGGAATCATTGCCTCGTGATAACAACATACCAAGTGATTTTTATGATATGAAAAAGCTAGTGGATAACTTAGGTCTTCCGGTTGTAAGGATTGATGTATGTAGTAGGGGTTGTATGATATATTGGAGAGATGATGAAAATGCAGAATCTTGCAAATTCTGTAGCCAACCTAGGTACAAGATTAACAGGAGGCCGGATCGTAATCAGAAGCGTAAACCATGCAAGCAAATGTTTTATCTGCCCTTAATCCCCATATTGCAAAGGCTTTATGCGTCTAAAGCCACTGCTGAACACATGACTTGGCATGCAAATCATGAAACAGAAGAGGGTCTAATGTGTCATCATTCAGATGCAGAGGCATGGCAACATTTTGATAGAACATACCCTGAGTTTGCAATGGAGCCTCGGAACATCAGGTTAGGTCTCTATGCCGATGGATTTGCTCCATTTGGGAGAACAGGAAAAAGTTATTCATGCTGGCCAGTTATCTTAACGCCGTACAATCTTCCACGGTATATGCATGAAGACACCATATATGTTTTTGACATTGATTGTGACGGGGCCGCAAAATCCGAAAAAGTTGATAGATGTTTATATGCAACCATTGATTGAGGAGTTACAACGGCTATGGGTTGAAGGTGTCCCTACGTATGACGTTTTTACCGATCAAACATTTGTTATGAAGGTTGCCCTTCTTTGGACGATAAATGACTTTCCAGCTTACGGAATGTTATCGGATGGAGTATGCATGGGATCTTAGGATGTCCGATATGTTTGGAGAGGACAAAGTCATTTAGATTAAAACATGGAAAGAAGCCTAGCTATTTTGACTATCACTGAGACAATTTTTACCGCCAAGTCATCCTTTCGGAAGGAATAAGAAAGAGTTCGGCAAGAATAAGGCGAGAAAGAACGCGTCCACCATTGAGGTTGACTGGCAATCAAATTTGGAAGCGTGTGCAGGACTTTCCAACTGTTGTTGAAAACCCGCACGGCAAGACTTTTGCGTACGGAAGTACACATAAGTGGACAAAACGCAGTATATTTTGGGATCTACCATATTGGACGGCCCATCTTATTCATCATAATCTTGACGTCATGCACATAGAAAAGAATGTTTTCGACAATGTCATAAATCTGTGATGGATGTCGCCGGAAAAACAAAAGACAACTTGAACGCAAGAAAAGATATGAGAGATATTTGCGATCGGCCAATACTAGTGTGGATGCAAGCAGCGGGGGACCAAAACCAAAGCGGTTTATACATTGGATAAGGAGTAGAGGCGAGTTGTTTGTCAATGGTTGAAATCGTGCGGTTTTCGATGGATATGCTTGAACCTCGGGAGATGTGTTGATTTGAAGGAATGCAAGTTGACAGTTTGAAGAGTCATGATTGTCACATCCCGATGGAAAGACTAATTTCAATAGCTTTGAAGGAAGTTTTACCGAACTTTGTATGGGGCGCCATTACGGAATTAAGCAATTTCCTCCATGATATTTGCTCGACGAGTGTTAAAAGCATCGCACATGGAAAAACTAGAGAGAGATATTCCAATTATTCTTTGCAACTTAGAAAGGATATTTCCTCCAAGCGTTTTTTGATTCGATGGAGCATCTCTTAGTTCACTTGCCTTATGAGGCCAAAGTTGTAGGTCCCGTCCAATTTCGATGGATGTATCCATTTGAGAGGTAATGTTTTCTTTAAAATACAGTTCAAATGAGTTTATCATATAATATGTCCCGATAAGCTTCTTTCTATTTCAACTAGATTCTTATATCATTTGAAGAAAAAAGTGAAAAATAAGGCACATGTTGAAGCTTCAATTTGTAATGCATATATTGTGGAAGAAGTGACGACATTTGCATCATACTATTTTGAGCCGCACGTTCAATGCAAGAGGCGGAGAGCGGGCGAAATGATGAGGGCCCCATTGATCCCAATTGCACAGCATTCTCTATTTTCAATTATCTGGGTCGACCAAGCGGCGCATGTCAGTTTCGTTACTTATCAGGCGAAGAATTTCATGTAGCCCATACTTATATTTTACTGAACTGTCCAAAAGTCGAGCCATACTTCAAGTAAGTGTAAATTTGTAAATATATGTTTTGCATGTCAAATATTTGCTAATAATGATATGGTTTTTAATATTAGGATTTTCCAAACTTCAATGTTTGGACTACAACCAAATGAGTTTGACCGTTTGTGCGATGAATAATTTGCAGCATGGTTCAAGACATATGTAAGTTGCCTATGGATCAAAACCAAGTTATTAAAATTATATACATCATTTAGTTAAATATATATTATTAACTTTGCATGTGTAACCTTAGGTTCACGAGTAATTATGAACACTTTGGAGGGCAAGGATTGCTACATTATCGTCATGGGGTCCACGAGTTAAGAGTTCGAAGTTGGCCAGCATATTTCATAAATGGATATAATTTTCATACTCAAGAATATGGAATGGGAAAATCCACAATGAATAGTGGTGTGTCTGTTCGGTCATCCAATGGTGACAGTTCGAAAGATGATTTTTATGGCTTGTTGGATGAAATCATAGAGATAGAGTACCCTGGACCATTAATGATGCGGGTTGTGTTATTTAAGTGCACGTGGTTCGACCCCGTCAAAGGAATGAAGGTGCATACGAAGTTCAATTTGGTTGAAATAAATCACAAGAGAAAAGGTATATGAAGTATGAACCATTTGTCTTGGCACAACAAGCAATTCAAGTATGTTATGCATCATATCCTAGTTTGAAACGTGACAAAACTGATTGGTGGGCTGTATGTAAAATCAAAGTACGAAGGAAAATCGAGAAACACTGGAAGGATAGAGCCTACCAACAGGAGGAAGTGTCTAACACGGTTGAAATTGAGGAATATAACATACCAACTTTACGAGATCCGTGTGGAGCAATGATAGATGTGGATCCAACTGAAATTTACGAGTTAAATGTACAAGAATGTTCAGAATCTGATTTTCAGACAGATGACGAAGACGAGGACGAGGACAAGGACGAAGACGAAGACGAAGACGAAGACGAAGATTAAAATTTTTGTCACAAAACACTACAGATGTGTAATTATTAATGCTACAAGTGCTATTTTGGTTGTTATCATTATTGTTCTTGTTATTATTGTTATTGTCGATTATTCTTTTTATTTTAATTGATTGTCCGAAATTTTGTCCCTAAATGCCGACAAGTCTAATATTATTAACGTGCCCTAACATTTCCGATATTCTAATTTCTATTGCAACATTTGAGATGCCTAAATTTTGGATTGAAAAAAAGATGTAGCAAATTTAGGACCCAAATAAATGAGATGCTAAATTTTTGATCGAAAAAAAACGGTCACAAATTTACAACGTTCATGTAGTATGTGCATATTTGCGCCGGACTCAAGATGTCCGTCCCAAATTTTGCGAGAGAATTTGTACCGTTCGAAATTGTATACGGATAATTTAATCCGTCGCAAATTTGCAACGGAATTTTTTTTACGTTGCAAATTTGCGACAGATTTTTATTTCTGCTGGAAATTTTTTGTCGATCGCAAAATTTGCGACCGATATAGAAAGTCCGTTGCAAATTTGCGACGGAAAGTTGATTTTGCGATGAGATTTTTACCGCTCGAAATTTTCGGCGTAAAAAAAATCCATTGTAAATTTGCAACGGACTAAGATTTTCGTCGCAAATTTGCGACGGATTAATTTTTCCGTCGCAAATTTGAACGGCAAAATTTCCCTCCTAAAATTTGCGACGGACTGTGGTTGTTCGTCGCAAATTTTGCGAAGGACTAAGATTTCCGTCGCAAAATTTGCGACGGACTAATCTGTCCGTCGCAAATTTCCCGTCAAAATTTTGCCGTTTAAATTTGCGACAGAAAAATTAATCCGTCGCAAATTTGCGACGGGAAAATTAATCGGTCGCAAATTTACGACGGACAACTTAGTCCGTCGCAAATTTTGCGACGGAAATCTTAGTCCGTCGCAAAATTTGCGACCGACTGCGACGGACAACCACAGTCCGTCGCAAATTTTAGGAGGGAAATTTTGCCGTTCAAATTTGCGACGGATTAATTTTTCCGTCGCAAATTTTTGTCGGTGGAAAATTTGCGACGGACTTGCTCGGTCCGTCGCAAATTTACATCGTTATTACCCCTCCCCCTTCCCCGACGCCGCCCCCCGCCCGATCTGCGCATTCCCCCCTGCCCATCGCCGTCGCAGCCGTCGCCGTCGCCGCCCGGCCGTCGCCGCTCGTCGCCGGTCGGCCACGAGCCCCCTGCCCGTTGCCCCAGGCCCGCAGCCCCCCAGCCGGCCCCGCCCGTCCACTCGCCCCAGCCGGTCGCGCCTCGCCCCGCCTCGCCGACCGCCCCCGCCTCATCACGCCCTCGCCCCACCTCGTCGCGCCCCCGCCTCGCCGCCACCCCGCCGTCCCGTCGCCCCCCCGGCGGTCGCCCCGCCCGCCGCGGTCGCCTAGCTCCACCTCGTCGCCCGCCTCCCCGCCGGTCGCGTCCCCCAGCGACTATGCCACCGTCGCCTTGCCCTCGCCGCCGTCGCCCGCCCGCAAGGTCGGCCCGGCCGCCGCCTCGGCCGCCGTCGTCCTTTATCGCCGCCACCCGGCCTTAGGTGTCTTGTGCCGCCGCCGACCAGACTGCCATTCGCCTCCCGGTCGCCGGTCGAGGAGTGTCGTCGTCCGACCCGCCGCCGTCGCATTGCCGACGCCGTCGTCATCGTCCCACGCCCGCGTTGCTTGCCCGACACCATCGCCGCCCGACGGCAGTCGCCGCCAAGCTCCGCGTCGTTCGCCGGTTGTGGCCGAGCACACTGGCCGACTAGTCACCATTTGAGCTCACGCTTGCTGGGACCGCCACTTTTCTATCGACCGATTTTTATTGTCCTTGAACCAAGTAAGTAACTCTCTAAACCCTAGTTAGTATAATTAGGTAATTAGTCGAAATTGTTTAAGGATTAATTAGCCGAGCACCTGGCCGACTAGTCACCATTTGAGCTCACGCTTGCGCCGGGACCGCCACTGTTCTATCGACCGATTTTTATTGTCCTTGAACCAAGTAAGTAACTCTCTAAACCCTAGTTAGTATAATTAGGTAATTAGTCGAAATTGTTTAAGGATTATTTAGGATCACTTTTCGTTGGCTAAGTTACGGGTCGATTTCAGGATTGCATGTGGCTTTGATCGATGGTCGACTGGTTAATTTATCTATTATGTGGATGATTAAGCGTTAAATGACGATAATGTGATTGATTAAGCGTTTTCACAGAAAATGCTTGAAAATTGAACAATTCTATAAAAAAATCAAGGAAAATTACGGAAAATTAAAACAACGGTATATGTTGGCAACAAATATGAAATTTGACCGTAAAAGTTTTTAAACTTTTTAAAAAACAAAAATTTCAGAATATCACAAAATGGCAAAAATTAATAGTGACCACCCATTTTCAATGAAATTTAGATTTTTTAACATTCCGGGGAAAAAATATTAAAAAATTAAAAATTTCCATAACCTTATAAAATGGCTTAACATAAATGTGGTCACCCATTGTGAGGAAATTTTAATGTTTTTGGGTGAAAAAAAATTAAAAAAATATAAAATTTCAATCGCACGAGAATTGCCCGAGAAAACATGTGGCCATCAACTTGCGGTGAAATGTAAATTTCTTTAGATGGCCAAAAAAATTAGAATTTAAAAATTTTCAAAACTTCACGGAATGACTTATAATACCTGTGCCACCTACTTTTAGTTATATTTAATTTTTTAACGTGCCCTAAAAATTATTAAAATAAATAAGGACAAAAATTTTGGAAACTTTACTTAATAGCTTAGACTACTGTGGCCACCTAATTTTAGTATGGACAAATTTTTTTATTTCACGAAAAAATTTATATTAAAAATAATAATTTAAAAATGCTTAAAATTTTAAAATTTCAAAACTTTACAAAATGTCTTAGAATATCGGTGGCCACTAACTTTTAGTGAAAATTTTTTTAGGGCCCAAAATTTTTTTGCAATAATAATAACTTTTTTCTTACAAAACTATACAGAATGACTTAGAATACTGTGGCCACCCACTTTCAGTGAAATTTAAATTTTTGTACGTTGTTAAAAAAAATTTAATCAAAATGAATGCGATTCATATAGTGATGTTTAATACCTGCAGCAGAAGTTCAAGTGGGAGGAAGCGGAAGACAATGAAGTGAGAAGAATTTTCGATAAGAAAAACGGTGATTTTATGCGAAATGTCATGAATAGAGCGAAGATCAAGCAAGTGAAGCCGTCTTTCTTTATAGCTGACAATTGGGCGGCAATTAACAGATTTTGGGCATCTGAACAGAGTCGGCAACTCTGTGAGCAGAATAAGAAGAATCGATCTTCTAGTTCTAGTGATGGGTCAACCACATATCTTTGGGGCTCTATCAACATTGCGGAGCATCGCAAACGCCGGTAAGTCTACGTTAAATGAGTTATAAGTTAATTTAATTCAATTACTCATGTTTACATTTTGTAGGCACAAGAATTGGGGACGGAACCGACATTTGCGGCTACATTTGAACGCACATTTCAAAAAAAAGATGAGATATGGGCAGCGATCGAGCAAAAGGCGTTAAGGTATGTAAAGTTATACTTTGGCTTATATGTAAACTATAATGAAAACCGTGAATGCTTTCAATATTTATGGTAGATATATATATAGAGTGATTTTATTTTCATCTACATTGTTAATATAGGAAAAATATGATGAACTTTTAATAAGCAGTGCTAGTGGTAGTGATGATTGTCCTGAGTCCCGGCCACGAGTTGATAATATGGCATTATGGATGGAGGCAACGGGTGGGGCGAAAAAGGGAAAATATTTGGGATGGGATCATTATCAAGGATGTACATGCCGAATAGTCCTGGAAGTTCATCATCCATGGGGCCGGTCGAAGGAGGTCACGACCAGGCGAGCAATTGACCCAAGAAGTGAATCATCGAATAATTTACTTGTTAAGAAGGATGAACGAATACATAACTTGGAAGAACAAATGAGAATCGTTATGCAACACCTTAACATCAATCGCTATGCCGATCCTCCTGTACCTCCAGCCAATCCGGTAGGTGATGGGTACAATGATGACCAACACATTGATGCCGAGAATGCTGCTGATGATGATGATGATGAAGATTTTCTCCGGTCTTTCTAGTTAAAATTCTCAAAATCAGGGGTAAGCTTGCTTCATAATCTTTGTTTTTCATAATTTCACTCATATTCATATGTAAGAACATTTATGTTCGTCCCGAAACGTATTTTTGTTAACCCTTTTGTTATTTTACACCTAGTTCCACATCCATGCATAAACGCTTTTTTATATTACGGGTGATTTATGTATCAACATTTCCTCGGTCTCGACAAAAGTGACTACTTTTGGTGTCCCGCCATCGTACCAAAGCCGCGTCTTCTTACGTATGGTTTTTGCGTCTTCTATGGTTGTCCCGTCTCTTAGTTCATGTTTTTTGTATTGTAAGATTGAATATCAAATAGTATCATGTCGGACTCTACACTTTCCATACATTATTTGTTTTAATTATATGTCATTGTGGCTGGTTTGTCAGAATTTATGGTTTGTTCGTTTTTCTGTTTCAATTATATATCATTGTCTCCTTTAATTGATATGGACAAGAATTTATGGCCGAAATGATATAAAAATAGCAACGAATATTTTAAGCCGAATTTTGCTATCATTAAAGTTTGTCACTAATTTGCAACGAAATTCGCGACGAATTTTCTGACGAAATTCGACACAAATTTTACGACGATTTTGCGACGAAATTGCGACGGATTTTTGCGACGAATTTTGCGACGGACAAACGTTCGTTGCAAATTTGCGACGGATTTTTGCGACGAAATTTGCGACGAAATTGCGACGGATTTTTGCGACGAATTTTGCGACGGACAAACGTGCGTCGCAAATTTGCGACAAAATTGCGACGGATTTTTGCGACGGATGGAGTTCGTCGCAAATTTGCGACGAATTTGTGACGATTTTTGCAACGAATTTTGCGACGGATATTTGCGGCGAATTTTGCGACGGACTATGTGCCGTCGCAAATTTGCGACAATTTTTTCGTCGCAAATTTGCGCGAACTTGTGAATTTTCCGTCGCAAAATTTTGCGACGACCTAGTAGCGACGGAATTTTTTCCGTCGCAAATTCGATTTGCGACGGATTTTTCCACATTTTCCGTCGCAAATTTCGTCGCTAATCCGGTGTTTTTTTGTAGTGCAGAAAATTTCCCGAACTTTTATATCCTCTCCAATGTTCTTCTAAATCTCTCTCTTCTCTAGGCTTGATGTCATTAGAAATCTAGAATTTCAGACCTGATTCGATAAAGATGAGCTAATCCCGCAAGCATACTATCCACTTGCCATTCTCAATGAATCCTCTGAATCAGAAAGCTTTTTTGAGATCAGAGTATGTTAAGATGGGACAAACGGCGATTGTGTTTGGATAGCATAGCTCTCTTGAATTTTCATGAGTTTTCCTCTTAACTTAACGCCCCTTGTTTCCTTCGCCCTCATCGTCCTACAAAATGCCACTCGATCACACTCAAGCCAACACTAATCCACCTAATTACGAAGTCAACAACCCAACAAGCATGGACACCAAGATTGGCTCGCTCTATTCGTGCAAGCCCCCATGCAACGGCGTTGGCGGCCCCCAACGACGTGGCCTTCTCCATACAACCCTCCCACGCCCCTCTGAGGCCACCCTCAGCCACCACCTGGCGTACCGGCTCGACCAGATCGGCGTTGGTGATGTGTCCTCCATCCTGGGGACTTCAACCTCATGAGCCATGACCACCTCCTCGCCGAACCAGGCCTCAACCTCGTTGGCTGCAGCAACGAGCTAAACGCAGGGTAAGCCGCCGACGGCTACGCACGGTTGCGTGGTGTGGGCGCCTGCGTGGTGATGTTCACCATCGGCGGGCTCAGCATCATGAATGCGATAGCCGGCGCGTACAGCAACAACCTGCCGCTCATCTGCATCGTCAGTGGGCCCAACTCCGACGACTACCGCACCAACAGGGTCCTCCATCACACCATCGGGTTGCCCGATTTCACCCAAGAACTGCGGTGTTTACGGACTGTCACTTGCCATCGGTTTATTTGAATCAAGCACTTGGTCAGTGACAATGCCCATGCTTTGATTTTTGTTCTTTTCTTTTTCTTCTTCTCTCATGCTCTCTTTTTCTTAGAAATCGCAGCACTCAATTTCAGACTTTAGTGGGTCCATTATTCCTAAGAGGGGTCAGTGCAAATTGCATTGTTCAGTGTAGAAGGGTGTTCTTCATTAATACGAGTTCCGTTTGTTTCGCAAAAAATATATCATTTTTGGAAAATACTTTTCAGGAAGTCATTTTTTTCATTTTCCAGTGTTTGGGTACAACATAAAAAAAAAAAGGGAAAATTACCAAAAAAGTCCTAAACCTTTTGCAATTGTGCCAATTCAGTCCTAAACCTTTTTTTTTTGCCAATTCAGTCGTAAACCTTTTGCAATTGTGCCAATTTAGTCCATCCGGCCACTTTTGGCCGGCCGGCGTCCACGTGGCAATATTTTAATATTTTTTTATTATTTTCGAATTTTTTTTCCTTTTTTCTTTTTTTTTTCTTTTCCTTCTCCCCCCACGGCTGTCCGGTCGAGGCTCGCCGGCAAGGGTCCGGCCGGCGGCGAGGTGGGCCCTCGCCGCCGGCCCAGGCGAGCTCCGCCTCGCCCGGGCCGGGCGAGGCTCGCCCGGCGGTGGCGAGGCCCGGCTCGCCATGGGGGCGAGCTCGCCCTCGCCGCCGCTAGGCGAGCCTCGCCCGGCTCCGGCGGCGAGCTCGCCACGCCATGGCGAGCTCCGCCTCGCGGATACGGGCGGGCGGGCTCGCCCGGCCATGGCGAGCTCACCCGGCTCCGGCAAGGTGGAGCTCGCCTTGGCAGGCGAGCTCCGCATCGCCGGATACGGGCGCGGCGGAGCTCGCCCGGCTAAGGCGAGCTCGCCCGGCTCCGGCGGCGGAGCTCGCCTTAGGCTGGCGAGCTCCGCCCTCGCCCAGTCGGCGAGGCTCGCCTAGCGGCGGCGAGGGCGAGCTCGCCCGGCCATGGCGAGGTGGGCCCTCGCCGTCGGCCAGGCGAGCCTCACCCGGCTCCGGCGGCGGGCTCGCCCGGCGGCGGGGCCCGATTCGCCTCACGGAGGCTGGGCCCGCTGGCAGCGAGCCTCCCCTGGCCGGACAAGCCAGGGGGGAGAAGGAAAAGAAAAAAAAAGGAAAAAGGAAAAAAAATTTGAAAATAATAAAAAAAATATTAAAATATTACCACGTGGACGCCGCCGGCGGCCACGTCGGCCGGCCGGCCAAAAGTGGCCGGATGGACTGAATTGGCACAATTGCAAAAGGATTAGGACTGAATTGGCAAAAAAAAAAAAGGTTTAGGACTGAATTGGCATAATTGCAAAAGGTTTAGGACTTTTTTGGTAATTTTCCCTAAAAAATAACCTGGAAACTATTTTCAATTATTTGGTAAGAAAATGTAATGAAAAAAAATTATCAAAATAATTCATTTTTTTAAAATTTTTATATACTTTTTCTTCTTCCTTAGCCAGCGACTGGCCATAGACGAGCTCCAACCTCGCCGACCTAGGGCGAGCTTGAGGCTCGCCGCTAGAGGCCGTGAGCTCGCCCAATCTGGCGAGGCCCAAGCTCATTACCAGAAACCTGTAATGTCATTTCTCTTATTCCAACATTCTCCTATTGGTATAAAATTTCATTGAAGTCACCAATACAAACCCTAGCGAGATGGTTAACGGAATTCATAATGCGTAACTATTGCCACAGTAGGAGTCTCTCTTGATAATTTGGAAATGCTTGTAAAAAGGTAATCCTCATCGAGTTTCCTCTTTCAAGATCTTTACATATCACATCAAAAAATTCCCCGGTGTTGGATTGTACTTCTATAGAAACTTCTTCATTCCACATAATGGCTAACCCTCCTGCAAATCCCATTGGATTCATCACCACAAAGTTCTAGAATTAGAGATGTCACCTAACACGTTCCACTACTGTCTCTTTTATTCTTTGTCTCAATCAAGAACACCATATCGGGCCTTTCAAGAACCACTAAGGCTCAATGTCAAGGTTATGTCCAACCCCTAACAATTCCAGCTCAAAGTTTCATATAACACCTTGGTGGCTTATTAGGGCTAGCCACCGAAGCCCAATCCTTCGCTCCTTCCACCACTTGAACGAAAGGATCAAGTATCATATCATTATCAATGGAGTAGGAATTACTCCCTTGATTGAATCTCTTTTGCTTCCTAGGCAAAGGGGTTTTTAGCCCAATTCTTCCTTTTTTCAACGACCCTGAGGAAGAACCCAAGTTGGGAGATTCAGGCAGCAAGATTTGTGTCCCCTGTCCACCTTTCTCCGTAAGTGCAAGTGGGAAAGCCTCACCTCCTGTTTTCTCTTGAAGAGATTCTCCTCACATTAGTTGCTTCTCTATCACAAGTGTTACAACTTTTACTATTATAGAGATCATGAGATAAAATATATCTGGAACTACCGTAATACCAAAAAGGTAAAGAAGCCATAAAAAGAGAGCGTATGATTTGTTGATTTATGAAATGGATTGAAATGAAAAGATGTTCTAAAATTTGGGCAATAATGTATTATGAAAACTTGTGAATAGTATCAAAGGACTATTTATCTCTTCGGTCTAAATAGAAGGACTATTTGGCTTTGTTGCATTGAGTGAATGTGAGTCCAAACTCATATATACCGTTGGATGAGATGAGATCCAAGTACAACTCACTTGATCTAATACTGCCGGTGAGTTGAGCTCACCGAAATAGTTCCTCGCGGTGCATACAACAGAGAAGTCTTCGAGTGCAAACTCCCAGCCAAATGCGAGCATCCTCTCTCCATGTTAATTTGAAAGGGCAATTGCAAAGGGATTCCTAAAACTCGTTACGATAATAAATTTGAATCCTAAAATTTTCATCTCGTGCAACAATAAATAAGCATGATTCTTGCTTCTTTTGACTCTCCTCTTTGTTCTTGTTCCTGTCTCGCTCTTCCTTGCTCCTTGTGAGCGGAGCCTTGGGGTGGGGTCGATCCAAAGGCATCCAGTGCAGCAGTCATGGGCCCACCGGATGTCCACGTCATTACTTTGCTTAGTTTTTGTTGCGAAAATTCAACTCGGCATTAGCATAAATATTACAAACAATACAGTATTGTAAAGAAACGAAATTGCAATAACAAAGTTGGAATCGATACAAATGAATACCGAGGCCTGTGTTTGACACAGTTTCCTTAAAACAGATTCGTTCCCTCCCAGTACGCGATCGAGGTTTCGTGAACGTCTGTCTCCCAGGATACAACGGTTGACAGCGAAGAAGAGAGCACGGCACTTCCAAGCTTCCGGCGAACTTGAACAAACTCGAAATGAACACTACCGAAAACAGTGCAAATGCAGAGAGCGTGTAAAAACAGAGGAAGAATGATTTCGATAAAAATAGAACGCAGGGGAGAGCATTTCGGGAATAATAACGGCCGATTAAATCTGTCGTTACAAAATCAATACGAATAACGGACGATTAAATCTGCCGTTATAAAATCAATACGAATAACGGACAGTTTGAGTTGAAAAAATAAATCAGAAGGCAAAATTGGACTCGTCGCGAGGCCCATTTTTCGGTCCTGCAATCGTGCCCAAGTTTCAACTTGTCGGGCGTCGGATTTGCACCCCCCCTGCGCCTGCGCGCGAGGCAGAGAGTTTGTGCTATGATAATTACCACTTCAAATAAGTGTAACTGTATATAAAGCACTCCATAGCCTTCTTTCTTTTCCGACGTGGGAATAGTGTTTTTTCACTTCCCACTTCCAACTCAAGGGTGTTCTTTGAGCATCAATTTCTCATTCATTCACCCATCAATTTATCCCATATTTCCAACAGTTTTTACTCTTAAAAACAAAAAATCGAAAGGCTCTCTACCTACTGGAATTAGAGAACGTCCAATCTTACTCCAAAATTTCAACGTTATCTCTCTCAACTTCTCCTCTTATCCGATTGAATTAATGGTCGGAAACATTGACAAATGGCGCTCCAAGAAATCCCTCATTCCACGGCATCATCTCTTGACGAATGAGAAGCATGACGACATTCAATTTCGAAATTATTGCATCGTAACGAGTTGAGCCGACTGCTATGAAAATCGAACTCAGTGAGTTCCTCTATTTATATACCAAAGCATGAACATCAATACAAGTATGTATCCGTATATACCAGAAGCATAGGAGGCCACGGCCAAATCAAACGTCCTAATGCGCCGATAATGAAAGAATAACGTAAGCAATATAATCAACATGACCAAGAACTAAGAGACGCCCAAGAAAACACTCAATGCATCGCCCGTAGAATGATCATCTAAAGATCCTCCAGTCGATGTCGCACTTCTCGGTCTGGAAGGCGGTGGCCGCTGACGATGACGAGGAGCTCAGAGGGACCTTCAACCCGCACTTGATCCTCGGCTTGATGCGGAACGTCTTGATCCTGCCAAGCTTGAACCGCACCCTCAGGTACAGCCTCATGTCGATGTCGTACACCCCGGCCGCCGTCTCGGAGTTGAAGTCGCTGAGCCCGCCCGATCCGAGCACCACCACCTGCTGGCCCTCGAACGCTTGGCTAAGCGTCGTGGTGTTCTTGTGGCCCTGGTAGAACGGGGTCAGATACTGGGAGTCGAAGCGCTGGCCCGCGTACAACGGCCGCGCCTCGATCCGGTCGTAGTAGATCCCGATGCGGCGGTTCGGGTTCCGGATGGTGAGGTTGAGCTTCAGGTTGTAGTTGAGGAGGGTGTTGCCGGTGGTGAGGTTGAACTGGGTGAGCTCGGCGTCGGTGACGTGGAACTTGACGAGGTTTGGGCGGAAAATGAGCCAGAAGATGAGGGCGAGGAGGCCAACGGCGACGACCACGGTGAGGACGAGGTCGAAGATGAGCTTGAGCAGGCAGCAGCCGCAGCCGCAGGCGCAGCCCCCGCCGCGGCCAGGGCGGAGGTAGGAGTGCTGCTTGGGGGGCACGGCGGGGCCGTAGTAGGTGCCATTGAGGTGGCCTTGCTTCTCAGCCATGGGGGAGGAAGTTGCAGACGAAAGCAAAACAATGGAGACGACGCTGGACTGAGATGAAGACGAAGATGAAGATGGAAGATGGAAGATGAGGGATGAGTATGGAGTAGGCTAGGGTTTATATATAGGGGTTGAGTGCGAAGTGGGAACTTTGCGTCGCCGTAGTGTTGGTTTCGTAGGTGGAGTTTTTCACGCGTCAACGCGGTTTGGCTGCGAGTTTTAGGAGGGGAGGATGGCGTGCGGTAACTTCCGTCGACTCGTTTGTCTGCAGGATTGTGTTGAAAGTGGGACCAACCTAGGTCTATCCCGCGTGGTGTTACACCTTGGTACTTCCACATATGTCGACCATTAATTTATGAAATTAAGGTTTCTTTAATCACCGATTTGAATTTGGACACAACATGTGGAGTAGAGGATCTTTGTCTCTTAAAAGTGGGTTATGAATTGCAAAGTGAAAGCCGGAAATTGAATTGGCGCGTGGCATTGAATGCTCTCATTTAAGAGCGGTGGATGAGTTTGGTAAACTAATTTTATGATTCGGTTTCGGTATTTATTACCGTTTTTCTAGTCCTAGTTCATCATATCAAATCAAATTAGTCCGACATGAATAATTATAAAAGAAAAATCACAACCGTTTGATCTTTTACTCGGTTACGCTCGACATCATTTGAATTCAAAATTCTTATTTTATATGGTCTAATACCAAGATTTTACCCTTTGTATCTCAAAGTTTGATAGAATCATTACGTGTTGGAATGTGAAGCAGAAGCCCGACACTTTTTTTTTTGGGTCGAAATAAAACTACTTTATCTCAAGGTATCAGGCTGCCTATGTTTAGAATTAAATTGGCATCAATGCAAAATGTTTAGGACTTTTTTGGCACGCAATCAAGAACTCTCGTTGTACTCTATCATGAGCTTTCTACATATCAAGTTTAAGTATCGCCCAGAAATTCTTCATTCTTTTCCTAATCCCCAGTTGGTACAACACTTCCTGAACTATCAAGATGTTGTCTTGAATTTAGCTTCCACTAACAAAGACACTTTGTTCCATAGCAATCAGTTTAGGAAGCCAAGGTTTCAAGCGATTTTCCATAAGTAGCTATAATTACACAAGCTGATAGGTCGAAATTGACTTATATTCTCAGGGTTTGAAACTTTGGGAATAAGTGCAATTTGGGTTATGTTCAGATTGAGATTGAGAATTCCTAAGTCAAAGAAATTGTGAACCATTCGAAACACATCTTGTTGAATATCTCTCCAGTGATGATGATAAAACTCTACCCATCAAGCCCATCCGGTCCTGGAGCCTTCGACACACACATTTGGAACATGGCTTCTTTCACTTCCTCTAAATTCACCTGAGTCATCAAAGCCCCATTCATACCTTTCGGAACTAGACATGGACATTGCTCAATGACTGGTTGAGTTTTTGGGACCCCCAGATGTTGGTCGGCCCGTATGGCTCGGCCGAGCGCCCTAGGATCACTATAGCGAGATATTAACGATACGGTAAAAGAATGGATAGAATTTGTGCACCTGATTTGGATTCCATCGGCTTGGATGCGGAAATGACGATGAACCGGTGCCGTAGGTCTTCTCCCCTGTCACCCCCGAAGTCCCGGCGCTATGAGACCGCCTCAGCCAACTCATGGAAGCCTTAGGTGAGTTTGAGAGCGTTTGAGAGAGATTGAAGAGAGTTAGGTGCAGAGGAGGGACCTGCAGCTCTATTTATAAAGTTTCCAGCCAGGCCCTCTCATAACGGGCCGGGCCGAACTCGGCCCACACAAGCCGGGCCCATATCTGACCAATTAAGAAACCTTATATCCAAACTTATTAGACCAGACCGTAAGCGGATAATAACAATCTCAATTAATGTAACTCACATTAGGAAAACGTTACACCAGATTCATACAATAACCGATAGAATCTGACAATATGTTGTGTCAACATACAAGGCTCGCGACCCCAATTCAGGTCATCAATTTTCAACAGAGAAATCTTGTTCCGTTTTCTTCTTTGAAATGTAGTGGCATGAAAATATTTCGTATTTCTTTCTCTTCATTTGAGCTAATTAATTCGTGATCTCATACTCTCACTACATTTCTTCTAACCTCCATAATATATCAATATGGTCTATGATTTTGTGAGTAGCCTCCTTGGTCGAATCATCTGTTTTGCGATGAGTGAGATCTGTAAGTTTTTTCCTGAGAAAATCAATTTGGCACCAATGCATTGGAGAATTTCCTTTTGCTCCATTCTACCACTTCATCGGAAATCTTTTTGGATTTGCCAATAAAATCCATTTGATTCAAATTTGGGTCATCCAGACCTTTCTAATAATCTTACTACACTCTGTATTTTCTAACTAGAAGGCTTCGAATTTGAATTCTTTCTTCCTTTTCACTGAAGCTGGAGACAGAGAGAAGCATAGATTTAACCAAAAAAAAGAAGAGAGAAGCATAGGGCTATGGTTGAAACAAATCGCTGGCAAAGCATAGGCTTTGACATTAGGAAATATCACATTCCAATCCAAATTTCATAGGACCCTATCCAATCTTTTTTTGACAAGAGCATCCTCATCTCTATTGTTTGCCCACGTGAAGGCACATCCTTTACTTTCCATGTCCATAACGGAAGAGTCATTCAAAAGATCACAAAATGCAACTAACCTATAATGGTCCGTTTTTCTTTTCCCAGCCTTACTGATAAAATTTCATTGAAGTCACCAATACAAACCTAAGGGAGATGGTTAATGAAATGGATAATGTGTAACCGTTGCCATAGTAGGAGTCTCTCTTGATAATTTGGAAATGCATGTAAAAAGGTAATCTCCATCAAACTTCCTCTTTCAAGATCTCTACTTATCACATCAATAAATTCCCCGGTGTTGGATTGTACTTCTTAAACCTCTACATTCCACATAATGGCTATCCCTCCAACAAATCTTATTGGATTCAGCACCACTAAAGTTCTGGAATTGAAGACATCACCTATCGCGATCCACTACTGTCTCTTTGTTCTTCGTCTCAATCAAGAACACCACATTGGGCCTTTCAAGAGCCATTAAGGCTCTAAGTGACGGGAATGTCAATGGTGTACCCAACCCTTGATAATTCCAGCTCAAAAATTTTATATATATCTCGGTGGATTATTAAGGCTAGCCACCAAAGCCCAATCCTTCGCTCCTTCCACCACTTGAATGGGAGTATCAAGTAATTCATATCATTAATGAGCAAGAATTACTCCCTTGATTGAATCTCTTTAGCTTCTTTGGCAAAGCGGTTTTTAGCCCGGTTCTTCCTTATTTCAAAGACCTCGAGGAAGAACCTAAGCTGGGAGATTCAAGCAACAAGATTTGTGTTCCCTGTCCACCTTTCTCCGTAAGAATAAGTGCATAGTCTCACCACCTGTTTTCTCCTTAAGAGATTCTCCTTCCATTAGTTGCTTCTCTATCACAAGTGCTGCAATTTTTAGTATTATAGAGATCATGAGATAAAATATACCTAGAATTATTGTAATATCAAAAAGGTAAAGGAGCAATAAAAAGATAGCGATGCTTTGTTGATTTATGAAATGGATTGGAAATGAAAAGATATTCTAAAATTTAGGCGAATATATTTTGAAAACTTTGGGAAAATTACTAAAAAAGTAATAACTCGATTACAATTGTGTCAATTCAGTCTAAAACCTTTTTTTTTTGCCAATTGAGTCCTAACAATTCAATCCATCCAGCCAATTTTAGCAAGCCAACGCAAACATGGACGCCGGCCAGCGCTGACGTAAACAATTTTTAATAACATTTAAAAAAAATTTCCGAATTTTTTTTTTTACTTTTTTACTTTTTCTTTTCTTTTCTTTCTCTTTCTTTTTTTTCTTCCCTTGTTATTCCTCTATTCCGTCGTCGGACCTCAGCGAGAGCCGGCGAGGTCGACCTCGCCATGGATGGATGAGGCTAGACTAGTGAGGATGAGGGCGAGGGCATGGCGACGGCGAGGTCGATAGATTGAAATAATCAACAAATGAACTCCAGTCTAGCGTCCTTAAGCAAAACCCACACGTCTTCCTTAGCGTGCCTCAACCCCCTGTCCTCGACCACATTAGCTTCGATCTCGAAAACCCTAGATCCTTCTCTCCTCTGTGTCTTTGTCGGTCCTCGGCTTCTTCGCCACCAGTTTGGCATCCCCAAAATCCCCCTTCCGCTTAGTGTTTCTTGAGACCTTGAAGACTCCATTTTCGTCACGAGGCGAGGTTGGCCTCGCCATGACTAGGCGGGGCTCACCCTAGCCAGCCACTGACGAGATCGACCTTAACAAGGTCAGGCGAGACTCGCCCTCACCAGTGACCTGCGAGGTCGACCTCGCCGGCCCTCGCCTCTAACCTGTAGCTGAGGTCCGGTGACTATCTAGAGAAAGAAGGGAAGAAAAAAAAAAGAGACATAAAATTAAAAAAATATATTAAAAATTTAAAATAATATTGAAAGTTGTCCACATTAGAGTCAGCCACGCCACGTACGACGGCTGGCGTTCATGTCAACGTCGTCCAACAAAACTGGAAGGAATGAATTAGCACAAATACAAAAGGCTTAAGATTCAATTGACAAAAAAAATGATTTATAACCGAATTGGCACATTTGAAATACGTTTGGGACTGTTTTGGTAATTTTTCCAAAAACTTTTGAATGGTATTGAATGACTATTTATCTTTTTGGTCTAAATTGAAAGACTATTTAGCTTATTCATCTCGTGCATTTAAGTCTTAAAATTTATCGCAACCTGTCACTTTATTCCTTCCGTAAGCTATCGTTCAATTTTAGGGTACACTACAAAAAAACACTGGATTAGCGACGAAATTTGCGACGGAAAATTTGGAAAAATCCGTCGCAAATCGAATTAGCGACGAATTTTGCGACGGAAAAAATTCCGTCGCTACTAGGCCGTCGCAAAATTTTGCGACGGAAAATTTAAAAGTTCATCGCAAAATTGCGACGAAAATAAATTCGTCGCAAAATTCGTCGCAAAATTAGTCGCAAATTAGCCACGAATACAATCCGTCGCAAAATTCGTCGCAAATCGTCGTCGCAAAATTAGTCGCAAATTAGCCACGAATACAATCCGTCGCAAAATTCGTGGCAAATATTTCGTCGCAAATTTGCGACGAACCGTCGCAACATTCGTCGCAAAATTCGTCGCAAATTCGTCGCAAAATTTCGTCGCAAATTTCGTCGCAAAATTCGTTGCAAAATGTATTCGTCGCAAATTAGCGATACCTGAATGATCGCAAAATTTGGCTTAAAATATTCGTCGCTATTTTTACATCATTTCGGCCATAAATTCTTGTCCATATCAAACAAAGGAGACAGTGACATATAATTGAAACAGAAAAACGAACAAACCATAGATTCGACAAACCAGCCACAATGACATATAATTGAAACAAATAAGCGAAGGAAAGTTGCGAGTCGACATGATGCTATTTGATATCCAATCTTACAATACATTCAAAACATGGACTAAGAGACGGGACAACCATAGAAGACGCAGAAAAACCATACACAAGAAGACGCAGCTTTGGTACGATGGCAGGACACCAAAAGTAGTCTATTTTGTCGAGACCTGAGGAAATGTCGATACATAAATCAGTCCAGAATATAAAAGAAGCGTTTATGCATGGATGTAGAACTAGGTGTAAAATAACAAGAGGGTTAACAAAAATACGTTTCAGGACGAACATAAATGTTCTTACATATGAATATGAGTGAAATTATGAAAAACCAAGATTATGAAGCAAGCTTACCCCCGATTTTGAGAATTTTAACTAGAAAGTCTGGAGAAAATCATCATCAGCATTCTCG
This sequence comes from Syzygium oleosum, assembly GCF_021117445.2. NCBI lineage: Eukaryota > Viridiplantae > Streptophyta > Magnoliopsida > Myrtales > Myrtaceae > Syzygium > Syzygium oleosum. The sequence goes on from NW_026607494.1 coordinate 1,289,764, forward strand.
GCATCAATGTGTTGGTCATCATTGTGCCCATCACCTATTGGATTGGCTGGAGGTACAGGAGGATCGTCATAGCGATTGAGGTTAAGGTGTTGCATAACGAGTCTCATTTGTTGTTCCAAGTTATTTATTTGTTCGTCCTTTTGAACAAGTAAATTATTCAGACGATGCACTTCTTGGGTCAATTGCTCGTCTTGTCGTGACCTCCTTCGACCGATCGCAGTGGATGATGAACTTCCAGGATTATTCGGCATGTACATCCTTGACAACGATCCCATCCCAAATATTTTCCCTTTTTCACCCCACCCGTTGCCTCCATTCATAATGTCATATTATCAACTGATGGCCCAGACTCAGGACAATCATCACTACCACTAGCACTGCTCATTAAAAGTTCATCATATTTTTCCTACATTAACAATGTAGATGAAAATAAAATCACTATATATATATACCATAAATATTGAAAGCATTCACGGTTTTCATTATAGTTTACATATAAGCCAAAGTATAACCTTACATACCTTAACAGCTTTTACTCGATCACCAGTCCATGTCTTATCTTTCTTTTGAAATGTGCGTTCAAATGTAGCTGCAAATGTCGGTTCCGTCCCCAATTCTTGTGCCTACAAAATGTAAACATGAGTAATTGAATTAAATTAACTTATAACTCATTTAACAGACTTACCAGTCGTTTGCGATGCTCCGCAATGTTGATAGAGCCCCCAGCATATGTGGTTGACCCATCACTAGAACTAGAAGATCGATTCTTCTTATTCTGCTCACAGAGTTGCCGACTCTGTTCAGATGCCCAAAATCTGTTAATTGCCGCCCAATTGTCAGCTATAAAGAAAGACGGCTTCACTTGCTTGATCTTCGCTCTATTCATGACATTTCGCATAAAATCACCGTTTTTCTTATCGAAAATTCTTCTCACTTCATTGTCTTCCGCTTCCTCCCACTTGAACTTCCGCTGCAATGAATAAAAACACAAATTGAAAGTTATTATGATGATCACATATCCATAACCATGCACCAGACAAATATAGACAGATTTTGTAAAGTTCATGTCGGGGAAAATATCTGGTCTTTTAGGTATCGAAAACTACAGAGTTATTCTGGTCCCTTTACATCATTCTTGACCATCAATATACTACACCAAACTTAATTGGTGAGAAAATAAAATATGTAAAACTTACCTTGAACTCATTCCACCACATTTCTTTCACTTCTTGTGGAACACTTCTGTAAGTAATATACTCTCCCATCCAAAAGTTTCTTACTATTTTGTTCAATTCCCTCACAACAGACCAGACATCCGTGAATCGCAATCATACGGATATTGTGCAACATCGACAATTCAGTTGACATCAATATCTAAAGCCCTAAATATTACATATACTAAAATAAAAATGAAGTACTTACGAATCTCCAAATGGGCATATGAAGAATCGGTTATCTTCTTGACCTGTGTTTTCGTCAATATTCGATTGTTTCGCCAAATAATGGGGTGGAACGGAAGGAGAGGGAGCTAAAGGAGATTGAACTGGAGGAGATTCAGTTCGCATGTGGCCAAGTTCCGTAACATGTTGTTGAGTGTTGGAGGAAGGGCCAACGTGTCCATATTGTGACGGACCATATTGTGGTTGAGGGTTAGATGACGGGACAGGGGAAGAGGAAAGGGACGGGGACGAGGACGAGGAAGAGGCTTGTCTTCTATACGAATGACCTCCACGTTTATACTGACAAGTAGGAAGGTTATGCGAATATGTAAAGAACTATTGACACGTATTACAGACACATAATGATGTACATGACGAAGCTTACCATTTTGATGGAAAGACTGAGAAAATGTTTCCTTGAAATGAGCCAATGTCGAGTGCTTATGACGTGTAATTTCCTACGAACAAATATACTATGAATCCCATTCATTTTGATATGAAACATCAATATATGAGCACGATATGGGTGGCCACGGGTATCAAACATCACTATATGAATCGCATTCATTTTGATTAAAATTTTTTTGACCACGTACAAAAATTTAAATTTCACTGAAAATGGGTGACCACAGGTATTCTAAGTCATTCTGTAAAGTTTTGTAAGAGAAAAATTGTTATTATTGTTAAATTGTTTTTGGGACCTAAAAAAAAAATTTCACTAAAAGTTGGTGGCCACCGATATTCTAAGACATTCTGTAAAGTTTTGAAATTTAAAAATTTTTAGAATTTTAAATTATTATTTTTTAATATAAATTTTTTTCCGTGAAATAAAAAAAAATTTACATACTAAAATTGGGTGGCCAAAGGTAGTCTAAGCTATTAGGTAAAGTTTCCAAAATTTTTGTCCTTCTTTATTTTAATAATTTTTAGGGCACGTTAAAAAAATTAAATATAACTAAAAGTGGGTGGCCACAGGTATTATAAGTCATTCCGTGAAGTTTTGAAAATTTTTAAATTCTAATTTTTTTTGGCCACCTACAAAAATTTAAATTTCACTGCAAGTTGATGGCCACATGTTTTCTAGGCAATTCTATGCAGTTTTGACATTTTATATTTTTAAATTTTTTTTTTTCACCCAAAAAAAATAAAAATTTCCCTCACAATGAGTGACCACATTTATTTTAAGCCATTTTATAAGGTTATGAAAATTTTTAATATTTTAATATTTTTTGTCCCGGAACGTTAAAAAATCTAAATTTCACTCAAAATGGATGGTCACTATTAATTTTTGCTATTTTGTGATATTATGAAATTTTAGTTTTTTAAAAATTTTAAAAAACTTTTACGGTCAAATTTCATATTTGTTGCCAACATATACCGTTTTTTTAATTTTCCGTAATTTTTCATGATTTTTTATAGAATTGTTCAATTTTCAAGCATTTTTCTGTGAAAACGCTTAATCAATCACCCTATCGTCATTTAACGCTTAATCATCCACATAATAGACAAATTAACCAGTCGACCATCGATCGAAGCCACATGCAATCCTGAAATCGACCCGGAACTTAGCCAACGAAAAGTTATCCTAAATAATTCCTAAACAAGTCCGACTAATTACCTAATATACTAACTAGGGTTTAGGGAGTTGCTTACTTGGTTCAAGGACAACAAAAACCGGCCGATCGAACAGTGGCGGTCCCGACACGGGCGTGGGCCCAAATGGTGACTAGTCGGCCGGTGCTCGGCCACGACACTGGCGAGCAGCAGCGGAGCTCAGCGGCAGCCGGTGTCGGTCGGCGCAGCAGCGTCGGGCAGCAGCAGCGTCGGCGCGGCAGCAGCGTCGAGCGCGGCTTCAGCAGCAGCAGCGGCATCGAGCAGCAGCAGCGTCGGCCGCGCGCCCAGGAGCGGGTGGCCGCGGCTAGCGGCGGCACGGCGACACCGAGCGGCCAGGGCGCAGCGGCAGTAGCAGCAGCGTCGCGCCGGTTGGCCGGCGGCGGTAGGCTGTGCTCCGGCGAGGGCGGCAGCGGGCGGGGCTGCTCCGGCGAGAGCCTCGGTCGGGCGATGGTGGGCGGCGGCGCGGCGGCGGCGGCTGCGGGCCGACGGCGTGGGGGGGCTCATGGCGAGCGGGCGAGGCGGCGAGGCGGCGGCGACGGCGTCGGTCTGCGGTCGGCGGCGGCGAGGCTTCGGGCCGTTGCTCGGACGCGACGGCGGCGAGGCTGGGCGGGCGAGGGCGCGATCGGCGGGGGCGGGCGACGGGCGTGGGGGCTGCAGGGGGCGGCTGGCCGCGACCGGCGACAAGCGGGGCACTGCGGGCGGCCGGCGGCGGGCGGGGAGGCTGCGGGGCAGGCTGCGAGGCTGGACGGACGGCGACGGCGACGAGGCTGCGACGGCGAGGGCGAAGAAGCGCGACCGGCGGAGGGGAGGGCGACGGGCGGGGGCTACGGGGCGGGCGGCCCTCTACCGCCGACGGGCGGGGGGGCCTGCGGGGCGACCATCGACAGGGGGGGAGCTGCGGGGCGGCTGTGAGGCTGGGCGGCAACGGCGACGGCAACGGCTGCGACGGCGACGGCGGCGGAGGAGATGCGTAGATCGGGCTGGGGAGGCGTCGGGGAAGGGGGGGAGGAGGAGGAGGGGGTAATAATGTCGCAAATTTGCGACGGACCTAATGTCCGTCGCAAATTTTTGACCGACAAAAAATTTCCGATGAAAATAAAAATCCGTCGCAAATTTACTACGTAAAAAAAATCCGTTGCAAATTTGCGACGGAAATAAAAATCCGTCGCAAATTTCGAAAGATAAAAATTCCCTCGCAAAATTTGCGACGGACCACTATAGTCCGTCGCAAATTTTCAACGGACTTTCTATGTCCGTCGCAAATTTTCGAACGACAAAAAATTTCCGACGGAAATAAAAATCCATCGCAAATTTGCGACGTTAAAAAAAATCCGTTGCAAATTTGCGACGGAAATAAAAATCCGTCGTAAATTTAATTTCGAACGGTAAAAATTTCCTCGCAAAATTTGCGACGGAACTACACTTTCCGTCGCAAATTTGCGACGGACTTTCTATGTCCGTCGCAAATTTTCGACCGACAAAAATTTTCCGATGGAAATAAAAATTCGTCGTAAATTTGCGACGTAAAATAAAAATCCGTCGCAAATTTGCGACGGAAATAAAAATCCGTCGCAAATTTGCGACGAATTAAATTATCCGTCGCAAATTTCGAACGGTAAAAACTCCCTCGCAAAATTTGCGATGGACCACTATAGTCCGTCGCAAATTTGCGACGGACTTTCTATGTCCGTCGCAAATTTTTCGACCGACAAAAAATTTCCGACGGAAATAAAATTCCGTCGCAAATTTGTGCCGTAAAAAAAAATCCGTTGCAAATTTGCGACGTAAAAAACAATCCGTTGCAAATTTGCGACGGAAATAAAAATCCGTCGCAAATTTGCGACGGACTATACTGGTCCGTCGCAAATATGGACATACTACATGATCGTTGTAAATTTGTGACGTCTTTTTTTCGGTCAAAAATTTAGCATCTTATTTATTTGGGTCCTAAATTTGCTACGTCTTTTTTTCAGTCCAAAATTTTGGCATCTCAAATTTTGCAATGGAAATTAGAATATCGAAAATGTTAGGGCACGTTAATAATATTTGACTTGTCGGCATTTAGGGACAAAATTTCGGACGATCATTTAAAATAAAAAGAATAATCGACAATAACAATAATAAAAAAGCACAATAACAATAATAACAAGAACAATAATGATAACAGCCAAAATAGCACTTGTAGCATTAATAATTACACATCTGTAGTGTTTTGTGACAAAAATTTTAATCTTCATCTTCGTCTTCGTCATCTGTCTGAAAATCAGATTCTGAACATTCTTGTACATTTAATTCGCAAATTTCAGTTTGATCCACATCTATCATTGCTCCACACGGATCTCGTAAAGTTGGTATGTTATATTCCTCAATTTCAACCGTGTTACACAATTCCTCTTGTTGGTAGGCTCTATCCTTCCAGTGTTCCTCGATTTTCCTCTGTGCTTTGATTTTACATACAACCCACCAATCAGCTTTGTCACGTTTCAAACTAGGATATGATGCATAACATACTTGAATTGCTTGTTGTGCCAAGACAAATGGTTCATACTTCATATACATTTTCTTGTGATTTATTTCAACCAAATTGAACTTCGTATGCACCTTCATTCCTTTGACGGGGTTGAACCACGTGCACTTAAATAACACAACCCGTATCATTAATAGTCCAGGGTACTCTATCTCTATGATTTCATCCAACAAGTCATAAAAATCATCTTCTGAACTGCCACCATTGGATGACCGAACAGACACACCACTCTTCATTGTGGATTTTCCCATTCCATATTCTTGAGTATGAAAATTATATCCATTTATGAAATATGCTGGCCAACTTCGAACTCTTCACTGTGGACCCCATGACAGATGATATAGCAATCCTTGCCCTCCAATTTCATCATAATTACTGTGAACCTAAGGTTACACATGCAAAGTCAATAATATATATTATACTAAATGATGTATATAATTTTAATAACTTGGTTTTGGTCCATAGGCAACTTACATATGTCTTGAACCATGCTGCAAATTGTTCATCGCACAAACGGTCAAACTCATTTGGTTGTAGTCCAAACATTGAAGTTTGGAAAATCCTATTATTAAAAACCATATAAATATTAGCAAATATTTGACACACAAAACATATATTTGCAAATTTACACTTACTTGAAGTATGGCTCGACTTCTGGGCAGTTCAGTAAAATATAAGTACGGGCTGCATGAAATTCTTCGGGCGATAAATAGCGAGCCGACATGCGCCGCTTGGTCGACCGAGATAATTGAAAATAGAGAATCTTTGTGCAATTGGGATCAATGGGGCCCTCATCATTTCTGCACTTTGCTCTCCGCCTCTTGCACTGAACGTGCGGCTCAAAATAGTATGATGCAAATGTTGTCACTTCTTCCACAATATATGCATTACAAATTGAAGCTTCAACACGTGCCTTATTCTTTACTTTTTTCTTCAAATGATATAAGAATCTAGTTGAAATAGAAAGAAGCTTATCGGAACATATTATATGATAAACTAATTTGAACTGTATTTTAAAAAAAAACATTACCTCTCAAATGGATACATCTATCAAAATTAGACGGGACCTGCAACTTTGGCCTCATAAGGCAAGTGAACTAAGAGATGCTCCATCGAATCAAAAAACGCTGGAGGAAATATCTTTTCTAAGTTGCAAAGAATAATTGGAATATCTCTCTCTAGTTTTTCCATGTGCGATGCTTTTAACACTGTCGAGCAAATATCATGGAGGAAATTGCTTAACTCTTTAATGGCGCCCCATACAAAGTTCGGTAGAACTTCCTTCAAAGCTATTGGAATTAGTCTTTCCATCAGGATGTGACAATCATGACTCTTCAAACCTGTGAACTTGCATTCATTCAAATCAACACATCTTCCGAGGTTCGAAGCATATCCATCAGGAAACCCCACAGATTTCAACCATTGACAAATAACTCGCCTCTGCTCCTTATCCAATGTATAAACTGCTTTCGGTTTTGGTCCCCTGCTACTTGCATCCACAGCTAGTATTGGCCGATCGCAAATATCTCTCATATCTTTTCTTGCGTTCAAGTTGTCTTTTGTTTTTTCGGCGACATACATCACAGTATTTATGACATTGTCGAAAACATTCTTTTCTATGTGCATGACGTCAAGATTATGATGAATAAGATGGGCCTTCCAATATGGTAAATCCCAAAATATACTGCGTTTTGTCCACTTATGTGTACTTCCGTACGCAAAAGTCGTGCCGTGCGGGTTCTCAACAACAGTTGGAAAGTCCTGCACACGCTCCCAAATTTGATCGCCGGTCAACCTCAATGGTGACACGTTCTTTCAGTCCTATTTTTGGTGAACTCTTTCTTATTCCTTCTGAAAGGATGGCTTGGCGGTAAAAATTGTCTATGACAGTCAAAATAGCTGGGTTTCTTTCCATGTTTTAATCTAAATGACTTTGACCTCTCCAAACATATCGGACATCCTAAGATCCCAGCTGTACTCCATCCAGATAACATTCCGTAAGCTGGAAAGTCATTTATCGTCCAAAGAAGGGCAGCCTTCATTACAAATATTTGATCGGTAGAAACGTCATACGTAGGGACACCTTCAACCCATAGCCGTCGTAACTCCTCAATAAATGGTTGCATATAAACATCTATCAACTTTTTCGGATTTTGCGGCCCTGTCACGATCAATGTCAAAAACATATAAAGTGTCTTCATGCACATACCAGGTGGAAGATTGTACGGCGTTAAGATAACTGGCCAACATGAATAACTTTTTCTTATTTTCCCAAATGGAGCAAATCCATTGGCACAGAGACCTAACCTGATGTTCCGAGGCTCCATCGCAAACTCAGGGTATGTTCTATCAAAATGTTGCCATGCCTCCGCATCTGAAGGATGACACATTAGACCATCTTCTGTTTCATGATTTGCATGCCAAGTCATGTGTTCAGCAGTGGCTTTAGACGCATAAAGCCTTTGCAATCGGGGATTAAGGGCGGATAAAACATTTGCTTGCATGGTTTACGCTTCGATTACGACCCGGCTGCTTTGTTAATCTTGTACCTAGGTTGGCTCTGGAATTTACAAGATTCTGCATTTTCATCATCTCTCCAATATATCATACAACCCCTACTACATACATCAATCCTTACAACCGGAAGACCTAAGTTATCCACTAGCTTTTTCATATCATAAAAATCACTTGGCATGTTGTTATCACGAGGCAATGATTCCCGCATTACTTCAACAAAAGAGTTGAAGCAATCCCGCAGACACATTATGCTCTGCCCTGATATTTAATAATCGGGCTGTCACCGATAACTGAGTGTGGTCCTCACAACCTGCCCATAGAGGTTCATCTGCTGCTTTCAAGACATCCCAGAACTGATTAGATTGAAAAGTTTCATTATACACATTCTCCTCAAAACCCGTTACTCCTATATCTTCCAATTGTGAAGCATGACTAGTACCCACTTGTTCACGTGTAGGAGTAAAACTAGTACTTGCATGATTTGATTCTGTGACAAAATTATAACTAGCTGCATCAATCACCATCCTCTCGTATAGGTTCAATTTCTCATAATAGCCACATTTTTCCCAAACTGAAAATTGGTCACTTCTTCCATATCCTTCATCAGATATAAATGGTTCACCATGGGAAGTCCAATTATAATAGTTCGGACTAAACCTAAATCTAGTAAGGTGTTCTCTAACTTGATCACACACAAGAAATTTACCATTACCACACTTTTTACACGGACACCTTAACTTATTTCCATCCATGAACTCATATTTACTACTAGCAAAGTCTAAAAATAGTTCCAACCCAGTACGAAACTCAATTGGCAATCCTTGACGTCCAGGTAAGTTATTATTATACATCCAAGCCCTTTCTCTTTGCATTGTGTCTGTATTAAAATAAAAAATTCTGGTAAAATATTTAAAATATCATATCTATTGTTCTTAATTAAAACCATAAAATTTTGGAAATTATAATTTTTGTTATTCACGCAACAATTAATATGAAATTGCAAAAATAGAAAAAATTACCATGTAAAGAAGACTTACCCAAATATTTGACAGAAATATTGGTAGGAGAAAGTGGTCAATTTGATGAGAATTGCAACGTTCACTTGGATTGCGAGACCTTCAATTAGACATATACCCAAAAAGAATAATCACTTAAGAATCATTTTTTAATAATTTTTAATGTGCGATGGAAACGGAATTCATCCCTCGTAAATTTGCGACGGATCCTTGATTCCGTCGCAAATTTACGACGGATCCTTCATTCCGTCGCAAATTTGCGACGGAATTTTCATTTATTCGTCGCAAATTTTCATTTATTCGTCGCAAATTGGCCGTTCGGCCTCATCCAAAGGCCGGCGAGGTGTCGCCAGTCGCTGGTCGTTAATCCGGTGATGCAGATACGAAAAAAAAAACAAACATAAACATATATAAAATAAAAGAAATTACAATTCAACGATGAATAGTCACGAAGCTAGCTATGATACTTACCGGTACAAAAGCTTCACCGAGATTAATATGTTCGTGCGCGGATTTTGCTGATTTCAGACATATGAAAGAGGGAGAAAAGCGAGAGACAGCGAGAGAGAGAGATAGTGTTGGAATATCACGGGCCGATAAACTACAAATTTGCGACGGACATTCGTTTTCGTCGCAAATTTGCGACGGATTTGGCGACGGTTTTTTTTTCCGTCGGAAATTTGCGACGAACTTTTTGCGACGGATTTATTTTCCGTTGCAAATTTGCGACGAACTTCTTTCCGTCGGAAATTTGCGACGGTTTTTTTTTCCGTCGGAAATTTGCGACGGATAAAAATTTCGTCGCAAATTTCCGACGGATTTTTCATCCGTCGCAAATTCTGTCGCAAATTTGCGACGGAAAATATAATCCGTCGCAAATTTCCGTCGTAAATTTCCGTCGCAAATTACATGTTTTTTTGTAGTGGTAGACCAAACAATAAATAAGCGTGATTTCTTTAGCTCTCCTCTTGGTCCCGTCTCGCTCTTCCTTGCGCCTTGTGAGCATAGCGTTGGGGTCGATCCAAACGCTTCAGCCCAGCAGTTATGGGCCCACCGGATTACCACGTCATTACTTTGCTTAGTTTTTACTCTTAAAAGAATAAAATCGAAAGGCACTCTCTACCCACTGGAATTAGAGAACGTCCAATCGTCACTTGACTTTGTCCCCGATTGAAGCTTCCAAAAGACATCTCTTGCTACCAAATTCGAACGTTATCTCTCTCAAATTCTCCTCTTTGTCCGATTCGCTCAATTCTATAATGGACGGGAAACATCGACGAATGGCGCTCCAAGAAGTCCCCACCACCAACTCCCACATTCCACCTCCATTATCTCTTGACGAATGAGAAGCATGACGACATTCAATTTCGAATCATGGCATCGTAGCGAGTCGAGCCGAATGCTATGAAAATCGAACTCAGTGAGTTCCTTTATTTATATACCAAAGCATGAACATCAATACAAGTATGTATCCGTATATATACCATGAACATGAGAGGCGACGGCCAAATCAAACGTCCTAATGCGCTGATAATGAAAGAATAACGTAAGCAATACAATCAACATAACCAAGAACTAAGAGACGCCCAAGAAAAATCAAGGCATCGGCCCATAGAATGATCATCTAAAGATCCTCCAGTCGATGTCGCACTTCTCGGTCTGGAAGGCGGTGGTGGCGGCCGATGACGAGGAGCTCAGAGGGACCTTCAACCCGCACTTGATCCTCGGCTTGATGCGGAACGTCTTGATCCTGCCGAGCTTGAACCGCACCCTCAGGTACAGCCTCATGTCGATGTCGTACACCCCGGCGGCCGTCTCGGAGTTGAAGTCGCTGAGCCCGTCCGATCCGAGCACCACCACCTGCTGGCCCTCGAACGCTTGGCTGAGCGTCGTGGTGTTCTTGTGTCCCTGGTAGAACGGGGTCAGGTACTGGGAGTCGAAGCGCTGGCCCGCGTAGAACGCCCGCGCCTCGATCCGGTCGTAGTAGATCCCGATGCGGCGGTTCGGGTTCCGGATGGTGAGGTTGAGCTTGAGGTTGTAGTTGAGGACGGTGTTGCCGGTGGTGAGGTTGAACTGGGTGAGCTCGGCGTCGGTGACGTGGAACTTGACGAGGTTTGGGCGGAAGATGAGCCAGAAGAGGAGGGCGAGGAGGCCGACGGTGACGACCACGGTGAGGATGAGGTTGAAGATGAGCTTGAGGAGGCAGCAGCCGCAGCCGCAGGCGCAGTCCCCGCCGCGGCCGGGGCGGAGGTAGGAGTGCTGCTTGGGGGGCACGGCGGGGCCGTAGTAGGCGCCGTTGAGGTGGCCTTGCTTGTCCGCCATGGGAAAACAATGGAGACGCTGCTGGACCGAGAGAAGATGAAGATGGAAGACGAAGACGAAGATGGAAGATGGAAGATGAGGGATGAGTATGGAGTAGGCTAGGGTTTATATATAGGGGTTGAGTGCGAAGTGGGAACTTGGCGTCGGCGAAGTGTTGATTTCGTAGGAGTTTTCACGCGTTTTAACGCGGTTTCGCTGCTGAGTTTTAGGTGTTTTTAGGGAAGGACCGATGCTGCGAGGTAACTTCCGGCGAGTCCCTTCATCTTGCCAAAAAAATGTCGTGTTGGAAAGTGGGACCTACCTGCCCTCCTAGGTCTAATACCGCGTAGTATTCCCTTCCCCACCTTAATCTTTCGATAAATCTCGACCGTTGATTTATGGAAGATTAGGGCTTCTTTCATCGGCGGTCGGAATCTTGTTCCGCACCGTGCGGAGGGGAGGATCTTTATCTTTCGACCCTTGAAAGCGTGGATTATCAATCGCAAATTGAAGGCCCGGTGATTAAACTTGGCGTATGGTGTTGAATGCTCATTTAAGAGCGGTGCGCATCGGTTTATTAAACTAATTTCGGTACTTTTATTACCACGGTTCTAGTCCAAGTTCATCGTATCAAGTCGAATCAGACGAACATGCAAAATTATGAGAGAAAAAATCGCAACCTTCCCATCTTTTTACTTGATTATGTGCGACATAATTACAGTCTAATTTCAAGATTTTACACTCGGCATCTCGAAGTTGGATAGAATTAGCCGAGTACTTAATACGGGCAAGTCCGAAGAGATTTTAAAGAGGGAAGCCTTTTGTAGAATCCATCAATGTACCCAATTCGATATACATTCATTAAATAAAATTTAAGTTAATAAGTTATGAATCAATCGCAACGGATAGACTTTCTGAGTTGTGAAAACGAGTACAATTCATTAACAATTCGTGGCGGGGGACGAAGCAAACCGGGTCAATGTTATTTTGTTTGCTGCTGTACGTCACGTCATCTTTCAAATTACTTGCCTTATTTGACTTTTTTCCGTCCCGCGTGGCGGATTTCGACGTCGATGCTGACGTGGGGCAGCGGAGAAGATTTCTTTAGAAATCGAGGGCGGAAGACTAAAGCAGCAAGATGACGTCCAATTGCAGCAGCTGAAGCTGCTGCTCTTGCCTTTAATTTATGCCAATGGTGGTTGGTCCAGTTTCGACCGGCTCCTTCGCCAACGTATCGGGTCAAGATTCCGCTTCGTTCCTCATGTTTTCGATTTCCTTTTTGTTTAGTTCTTGACTCGGCACGCATTGGCGTTTACATGACATGATTGGAACATCTTAACGCCCAGATGGGGAGGGAGTGGTTCCTGTTCCCGTGCACTGTCCCCACGTCCCGAGGCTGACACCATCTCATTCATTATTGTTGTTGACATCTCGTGTTTTTACTAAGGTTTTTTTACAAAAAATATTAATAGAAAGTTTATACTATCTCAGGAGACCTCATCTCAATTTTCGTCCGAATCGCAGAATCATCATGATATAAACTTTCAAAGTGTATTCTTTCTCTTTGCGGAAGACAAAGATATAAGAAAAATAGAGGGTGCGAGGTGTGTGGACACCGACACATTAAAATAAGGAACGCATTCGTAAAACCCGCTGTCCTTATAAATCAAACAGACAGGCCGCGAAAGTTCTCGTAAGAGTGAAAGCTCCATTTTTTTAATGAGGTTAACATTTGAGGAGACCTCTTGATTAGAGGTTGGTGCTCTCATGCGTTGTCCCTACCTCCTAAGGCTGACACCATCTCATTCATTGTTGTTGTTGGCATCTAATTTCTACTAAGGTTTTTGACCAAATGTTAATCTAGGTTTTTGACCAAATGTTAATCTTGCCCATCTCGGCAAAATGTCGATTGACTCGAGCAATTAGATCATGCTTCGCGTGTGCCTTTCTCAAGGCACCTAGTTTGCTCCAAATCAGACGGACGGATCGCTGGAAAATGCAATTTTGAGCCGTAGCTGTCCGGAAAATTATGATTAGATCACACAAAGGCTCATAAGCTATCTGATGTCTCGAGAATCACTCCGATCAGAGTTTTCTCAAGTGAAATATCGTAACTTTTTAGCTCGACTGTCCGTTCGCCCCATTTCACTAAAATCTATAATCCCGACACTTTCAAAATAATTGGATCGCACTTTCAGAGACTTCAAGTAATTTTTGCCCTTTTGAAGGGCCGGGCAGACCCTCAAAGTCAAAGGGTTCCCCCCAAATTACAAAGTGCTCATAAATGGGGGCTTTTTTTATCTTTTTTTTTCTACATGGTAAGTGGAGACCTCTCTTGCTCATTCTTGAAAAATCTATCTTATGCTTTTTACTAACTTTTTTTTTTCTTAGGATGCTTGCATTTTGCGAAAAATGAGTGATTTGAAAAATATTTTTCGAAAAATAATCGCTTGTATTATTTACAAAAATAAATAAATGAAAAGTAATTTTTTATCACCCACTAAAATAGTTAGGCATAAATTGTTATCGATGATGAAAATATTTTCCGTTAACTAATTTATCTAAACAACATAAGCAATCATTTTTCAAAAAATATTTTTCAAATCACTCATTTACCGCGAAACGAACACACCCTTGGTTCTCAAAGAGATCCCAGTGGACGAAGGAAAATCCAAGGAACGGCCATGTAACCAGGTAGAGTTTGAATCCCTCCTTATTTAAGATTAGCCGTTTTTATGCTAAAATTAGACTATATTTTTTAATAGTATAGTCATTAAAGCTATCGGTTTCGAAAATTTGATTTTAATAGAAAATAAGTTGTAGTTTGCCGAAATATTATACACATTTGTGGAAAATACCCATAAAATAAGTCGACCCTATGTTCGCATACCGAAGGATCAAGCCGAATGAACTTGCGGGAAGAGTCTTCCGAGGCTCATCGGTCCTATGAACCGAGGCCCCATATATGTGACTATTTTGATATGTGTTTTTGAAAAATAAAATTAAAAATTTGATATGATAAAATCGGCTCCGCTATTTCAAAATTACATTTATACTTTGAAATTAGGTCATGAATTTGAAATTGTGAATTTGCATGCTTTGCACGCTGATTGAATATGACTGGGTTTGATTTTCAATGTTGATTGCAATAGAATAATGATGAATAGCATGTTGAATGTTTGGACACGCTGATGACAAAATTAGGCCATATGCATGAATAAATGTGCAAATGCATGATGTTTTAACACATGCGTTGCTTTGGAAATACATGCTGACTTTGAATTGCTTACCGTCATGATAAAATTTCATGTGAATTAAGATCGCATGTTATGATTACGAGGATACACGCTGATGTGACAAAATCGCGGGTTGTTATGAGATTACATGTTGTAGGATAATGCACGCTGATATTCAAATTGAATTTTCGGATTAGATTTATCGCCATTAGTGATTAGTGTATTTACTGGTTGCGGCCCCCTGTTTGATTTAGAATTGTCTATATTACATGATGGATTGGATTCGTCCCCGCTTTTAACAATTTAGAACATACACAAGGTGTATAGGTTGTGCATGTTGTTTGGATTTGGATGCGTGTTTGACATGAATTGGATTCATCCATTGGATTTGTTTTGAATGCATTGCAAATTTTTGGAATGACTACAATGGAGTCGAGTAGTTGTCTATCAACGATGCGACTTGAGGGCGATCGCAGAAATTTTTATATTTTCAAAACCAAAAAGATATATGTATATGTAAATTAGGAAATTCTATGATATTGCATGACACAACTTAATTGACGAATTCGGTACCAAAAGGGTGATGTGGGAGGTGCTAACTCTTACCTCACATTTAATCGAATCCTTGGATCTAGATATTTAGTCTTAGGAGATCAATTGACCCTAGGTGATTAGTTGACTTCCCTCTAACAACTAAGGATTTTATGTTCCCAGTCGACCTACCAATAATTTGTGGCGACTTTTAGGCTCCGTTCGTTTTACGAAAAGCAAATTTCAGGAAAACATTTCCTAGATTTTCCAACGTTCGTTTCACGAAAAATAAGATAGTTATGAAAAACATTTTCCACCAATGGCAAAAACACCTTCAAATTTAGGAAAATGTTTTCCGCTCCATGTCTTCTTTCTCCTCACTTTTGTTCATAAAATACATTTTACTTTTACTTATATTTTTCTTTTTTCTTTTTTTCAAAAAATTCAAAATTTAATTATTTTTTAATCTTTTCTTTTTTTTCTATTCTTTTTTATTTCTTCCTCTGCCGGCGACCGGCCACAAGTGAGGCTCATCCTCGCTCAGCAAGGCTAAGAGTAGCCTCGCCTCCCTAGATCTGGCAAGGCTTGGCCTCGCTCAATGTCAGCGAGGCAAGGCTGAGCTCGAGGTCGGCGAGGCTGGCCTATGGCTAGCAATTGGCAGAGGAAGAAATAAAAGAATAAAAAAGAAGAGAAAAAATGAAAAGAAAAGAAATATTAAAAATTATTAAAAATTTAAAAATAATTAAAATTTGATTTTTTAAAAATACAATATTATTATAGGAGGCAGGGAGGAAAATTAAATTAGATATTCCATATCGAACAACACAAAATATTTTCCAGTACATTTTTAGGTCTCAGCCGATCACCGAAAAATATTATTATTTTCCTGAAAAATAATTTTTCGAAAAATATTTTCCACAAACGTCATATTTTCCGTGAAACGAACGGAGCCTTAGAGTAGTTAAAGATTTGATTCACAGCAACACACCTTGACGTAGGGCAGGGAAGACCCTAGGTCGTAGACCATAGGAAGAAATTTTTTGAAATTGCGAATTTTTTTTTCGAGTTCTTTGGGGTTTTTTTTTACAGCAACATTTTCCTATTTTTACGGAGAACCCGCAAATGATGTCATCCCACGGCTCGACGGGGCGCGAGACGCTATAGATGACATTACACGTGGTTGTGTTTTCCTCTATCCCTTGGAGGGAAGATACCGCCGACCAAGACTTTGACTGACAAATTATAAATATGAACATCACCCACATGCAAACTTACTAAACATACATTTCCATAACCCACCAGTTAGCAAAGTGATTACAAAAAATTTCCTCTAAGTAGGTACAGGATAAAATATGACCCTGTTACAACCCTTTTGAATCCTACCTATCATTTTAAGGATTAAATTGAGAGACCGAATGCATCACATGCATTCGCATTATCAAGAGAACACACTATGGATTCAAAATTCGAACAATAAATTCATTACAGGCTTATAGATATGTGAATACAAATTAACATTCTCAACTGTAATTGTTGTATTTCTCCAAAATGAGGTAAGCTCCATCTAATTAAACATAAATCGAAGATATTAATTTAGTTTCTTCCTAAAGAACGATGTTGACGGCCAAGTTGCGTTTCCTAATTCCATGCGAGAAGTCGCGCATGTGCAGCTATCGCGTGTCGCTGCGTTCGTTGAAATTGGGTAGCTTCTCGCGGATTCTTTCTTTGTCTGCCCCCAAGTCAAAAGTTTATGGCGACGAAGTTTGCTGTCAACGAGTTTCCATGATTTCGAAATCCGAACCATATCAGAAATACTCGAGCAAATTTTAAATTAGTAAATTTATCATTAGGATCATTGTAACACGCCAAGCCGCAAACCACTACTTGTTAAGTATGATTTGATTTTCTCTCATTCGAAATCGATAGAACTTATTGACAAGCGGGATGATCCGACTCTAACGATCGGGAATGCATATAAAAAAATCTCTCTTGCTCAGAAAGCTAGATTTCGTGCACGCCGCTACCCGCCTGCTTGGTTATAAATTATGCTTTTTTTGTGTGGATTTTGTAATTTCGTAAGCTCGGCTATCTTAATCATCATTTAAAGAAATTTCCTCACAGGTGAACAAATCAAATTATCTTTTCATCTTTAAAAAATAGTAAGAGACTGGTGATAACAGGTGAAGATAATGTGGGGGAGAGTTGATAAAGATAATCTGTTTCTCTATGTAACTAATCCCAAATAAATTAATATAACCCAATGTGAATCTTCTTATTTTTCTTGGTTTGATGGTAGAGATGTGAAAGCTATAGGCCGAGATCCGCAGAATACGACTGAGAGGGCCCATTGAGACGGCCGATAGATCCACACCGTGGACGGAAGACGAGTTGTACTTTACTTCCTTCTCTCAAGTTTCATCTTCCTTCTCTCAAGTCCCACACCTTTTTAATTGGAGTCACTCCGGGATGGAGAGAATCCATTGACGCTCATGACGGAATTTTCGGTTCGAAATGAGAGATAGTACAAGGTTTAGACATTTGAAATCGTTTAGTTTCGTTATAATTGTATTAGCATTTCACCAAAATTTGGAGGTCAAATTTAGGACCGTATTTCATTTTGAAGAGGGTTAATGTAACTCTATGGGAAAATGACATAAATAGCCCTTGAACTTTGGCTTAATGGGCAATACGGTCCCTAAACTTTTAATTTGTTCAATTTAGTCCATAAACTTTAGCCTAAAGCGTAATATGGTCCGTGAACTTTTAATTTGTTCAATGTAGTTCCTGAACTTTTGGTACATGTTCAATTTAGTTTCTGAACTATATGAAAATATTCTATGTTATCCCCAATCTTGAATTAATGAAATGACGATATTAAACATTTTCATATAGTTTAGGGACTACATTGGACTACATTGAACATGTATCGAAAGTCCCGGGACCACATTAAATAAATTAAAAGTTTAGGAACCACAATGAACAAATTAAAAATTCAAGAACCGCATTACATATTGAGCCAAAATTCAGAGATCATTTGTGTCATTATCTCTAACTCTATAAGCTAAAATATAGTACCTGTGACACTTGGAAGCAACTCCTAACGTGCTTCTTGGGCTTTGTTCATACAAAGTGTGTTGAGGAAAACTCTTATTGATTTTGAAGTTGACAAAACCTTTCATATTATTATAAATCTGATACTTATTCTGAACTAATTTATTCCAGGTATATATATTCTGGAAGCTCAGAAGGAAGTTATTCAGATTTTACAAGCTGGCAAATACCTTATTGAAGACCCACATAATCTTAGTTCTGAAGACTCAGACGAAGAAATTATTCGAGATGCGAGACGAAGAAATTATTCGGACGCTTGAGACACGAAGTTCTTGAGATGCGAGACACGAGAATTTCTTCGGATGCGGAATTCGGAAACGAGACATAACAGCTAGTGATCTGGTATGAATTTCACAGAAGGAAAGTTTTGATTGTTTCAATCTAAGGCTATAATTGATTGACAATCAAACACTACGACAAGCATGCATTACAACGGATAAAGCTCTACTTATGGAAACCAAGATTCTGATTGTATGGGCGACCAGAATCAGCGGGATTCAGAATCTGTCATCCAACGGCTACTCAATCCTTTCTATACAAATCTGTCCAAGGTGAAGATTGGAAGATGATCCTCTGAATGCTGTCCAATGGCTAGTTTGGAAGTAGAGGGGTATTTAAGGAGATCAACGAGCAGCAGAAGGATGTACAGAATCAAGAATCATCAAGTCCAAAGTCTGAGTATACTCCGATCATTTCTTTTGTCTTTCTGAGCCATACATTAAGATCTTGAGAGACACTTTGTAAGAGTGATTGTGTGAGATAGAGAGTCCTATCATACACAAGAGTGTTAACACTCAGAAGTTGTAATTCCTCTTGATTACATAGTGAAATCCAGACGGTAGGCTGTCAGCGTGGGAGAGTGGACTTAGGCTTACTATAAGCCGAACCACTATAAATTTGTGTGCAGTTTTTTTATCCCTCTTCTCTCACTTTATACACTGCACATCAAGAGCACCGTCTATACAATATGTCTTGAATCTGAATTTTATTCAGACTCTTCTGTGATTTGTTTTGTTTCTGCATAAATTATCAAAATTGTTAAATATCACCTATTCATCCCCCTCTAGGTGATCCTTGCTAGCTACATCAATTGGTATCAGAGCAGGTTGCTCATTTATTGAAGTGTTTTACTTCTGAGCTAACAATCTACATGGCTAGCTTTGGTGCTCCAGGGCTCATTGAAGGACAGAGCAACAACAGACCACCATATTTCGATGGCAAGGAATATAGTGTCTGGAAGAATAAGATGAAGGCATTCATAAAGCCAATTGATCACATGCAATGGGATGTCATCATAAGAGGAGTCAATCCAAAATCTTCCGATTCAAAAGAAAAGGCAGATGCAAGCAAAGCAGCAGATCCTCCATTATCTCAAACTGAGATATCCAAAAGAGAAACCTTAGATTCCAAAGCAATTTATTCTTTATATTGTGCCTTATCTCCTATTAAAGAAAAGCAAGCTGCTCTAGAACAAGATATGAAGAATATACACAGAATTGTTGAGGAAAACAATAAGACTCAACGACTTCAGGCAGCAGCAGACAAAGCAGAACTTGAGGAAGCCATTGCTATGTGCTCATCCACCATGGATAAGGCCATAGGTCAATGCAGTTCAAAGATTGAAGAGACTGTTTCTATATTGGAAAATTTTCAACTGATTCGTACTCCTTCTAAAAAAATAGCTTGATCTTTTTACCATTCTCTCCAAAACATCTATTTTTCATCTGGTCTGTAATATTTCTACCATTTTTTGTTAGACCTTTTGATTGCTTCATATCAATGATTTATTCTATCATTATTTTTGCTGATGACAAAAAGGGGGAGAAATTATATGCAGATTTGCCATACTAATTCGCAGGATCATATCCAGGTTATATTCAAAGGAAGAAAGACATAGATATCAACAGAATTTGCTCTTTCAATCTGTGCTTCATGAGCTTAATATGTTTATTTATTTTCAAATCAATTCCAAAATAATTCAATCTGCAGGAAAGTTTTGTCACCATCAAAAAGGGAGAGATTGTTGAGGAAAACTCCTATTGATTTTGAAGTTAACAAAACCTTCCATATTATTGTAAATCTGATACTTATTCTGAACTAATTTATTCCAGGTATGTATATTCTGGAAGCTCAGAAGAAAGTTATTCAGATTTTACAAGCTGGCAAATACCTTATTGAAGACCCACATAATCTTAGTTCTGAAGACTCGGACGAAGAAATTATTTAGATGCAGACAAAGAAATTATTTAGATGCAGACGAAGAAATTATTCAGACGCAGACACAGAAGTTCTTCAGATGCAGACGCAGAATTTCTTCAGACGCAGAATTCAAAACGAGACATAACAGCTAGTGATCTGGTATGAATTTCACAAAAGGAAAGTTTTAATTGTTTTAATCTAAGGCTATAATTGATTGACAATCAAATACTACGACAAGCATGCATTACAACGGATAAAGCTCTACTTATGGAAACCAAGATTCTGATTGTATGGGCGACCAGAATCAGCGGGATTCAGAATCTGTCATCCAACGGCTACTCAATCCTTTCTATACAAATCTGTCCAAAGTGAAGATTGGAAGATGATCCTCTGAATGCTGTCCAACGGCTAGTTTGGAAGTAGAGGAGTATTTAAGGAGATCAACGAGCAGCAGAAGGATGTACAGAATTAAGAATCATCAAGTCCAAAGTCTGAGCATACTCCGATCATTTCTCTTGTCTTTCTGAGCCATACATTAAGATCTTGAGGGACACTTTGTAAGAGTGATTGTGTGAGATAGAGAGTCCTATCATACACAAGAGTGTTAACACTCATAAGTTGTAATTTCTCTTTATTACATAGTGAAATTCAGCCGATAGGCTGTCAGCATGAGAGAGTGGACGTAGGCTTACTATAAGCCGAACCACTATAAATTTGTGTGCAGTTTTTCTATCCCTCTTCTCTCACTTGATACACTGCACATCAAGAGCACCGTCTATACAATCTGTCTTGAATCTGAATTTTATTCAGACTCTTCTGTGATTTGTTTTGTTTCTGCATAAATTATCAAAATTGTTAAAGATCACCTATTCACCCCCCTCTAGGTGATCCTTGCTAGCTACATCAGAGTGATACTGTGAATTATGAAATTATTTATTTTGCTTACAACTGCTTTCATTTTGATTACGGAAGAACTTCGCAAAATTCAAGGTGAAGTTGCTGGTCATAGTTTATTCGAGGAACTCCTTCGTAGTGGCATTTTTTTTTTTTTGTGATGATCCAGGAACCGCCGTACAGCTGACAGCCGGCGACGTAAACCTGGGGCGACGCTAGCACAGGGACCCACCACCCACGGCGCCGCACTTAAGTCGCGCACAATGCGCATGGAGAATCAAAACCCCTCCCCCCCCCCCCCCAGCGGGATGGGGGACGTCCGCCCGAGCCAACGCGCCCACAACGGGGTGGGTTCATAGTGGCATAGTTGATGGTTCGATTGTTCAAAATAAGTAATATTGTGATGTCTAGAGTTTTAGAATCATCAACAGGCTCTGTCATCTTTGATAGAGCCCATTTTGGGGGGAATTGAGCTCTGGATCGATGTTGATGATATCAAGAAGGGCCTTTTTTTTGTGGTCGAAAAAGAATGCTTTTATTGAAATTCAAGAGTACTTGAAACCAAAACCCAACATAGCGGCATCAAAACATAATAATTCCCATAATGGTTGGGGGAACGGACCACCCAAGATGAAATTAGGGCTTTCCTACGCTGGGCCTTCGCGACCCAATGAGCAACTTGATTCGCAGATCGGTTATAATGGGCCACGGTTAGGTTAGTGAAATGGGCCATCCGGATTTGGGCTTCCCGGGTCAACGCCTCCACTTCCCAGTACACCTGACCCTCTTCATGCAGCATCTCTACCATCTCAAGGCTGTCAGTCTCCAATTCAATTGTCTCCTCTCTCCTCTCAAAGAAGAACTTTAGAGCTTCAAGCAGAGCTTGCAATTCTGTGTGTAACGCCGAAGTTGCTGGAACTGTCATGGCGAAGCCATCCAGCAAGGTTCTAGCTTCGTCTCTAAGGATCCTCGACACTGCTCCTTCTGCTACGCCTCCAAGAAAGGAGCCATCTATGTTGATTTTGAAAGAATTACTCTTCGGAGGGTTCCAATTTCGAGGTAAGAGACTCTTTTCAGCATAAAGATTGAAACTTTGATGATTCCACTTGCTATAGTTTTGTAACATAATCCTTGCCGACTCAATTAGGGTTCCCAGATTTGGGGGTTTTCTTCAAAACACAAATTTGTTTCTCACCTTCCAGGTAAACCGCAGGAGGATGGCAATCTCATCTAGAGTAAGCAATTTACCTGGCTGTAACTGATAATTTTGAAGCCATACCTCAATTCGTGTTAGATTTTGAAGTGTGATTTGGATCTGAACTGAGGGGTTTGTCCATATTGCATTGGTCCAGGGACAAAGGAGAAAAAGAAGCTCCACTATTTCAGCCTCTTGATCACAGAAAGGGCACGCTGGTCGAGGTAAAATTTTCCTTTTATAAAGATTTTTTGTTGTGGTGAGAGAATTTTGGCATACACTCCATAGGAAAATTCTAACCTTAGGGGGGGATTTTTAGGTTCCAAATACGACACCATAGTTTGCAGGATGGTTGGAAAGATGATGATGCTTGCATAACATGCTGTGGGTTTTCTTTCTCACGAATGTGATTGTACACACTTTTCACCGAGAAGACCCTGATTTTGTAGCTATCCACACCAATTTGTCTTGTGTAGCATGACTGCAGAGTGGCATTGCTAACACCTCATTCACTATCTACTCATCAAATAGCCTTCTAAGCATAGCTTCATCCCATCTTCTGTCCTCATGTCGGATCAGGTTTGCAACTCTAGATGGTTCATCAAAGGTTGCAAGTCCTCCAATTATTCCTCTTTTTAGCCATCTATCTTCCCGAATGTTGATTCTCTCCCCTGTGCCAATTGACCACATGATTGACTCTGATATAGTCTCTCTCCCTATCAGAATACTCTACCATCCCCAAGACGGCCGAGACCCCTTCCCAGCCTGCCAAAAGGATCTTGTAGGGAAATAGATTCCTTTGAGAATTTGGCACTATAGGGATGATTGGTTTTGAGAGAGTCTCTATGCTTGTTTACCAAGCATGGCTCTATTAAAAGATATTAGATCTATAAATCTCATTCCTCCTTGATCTTTTCTGGTTTTGAGAACTTCACATCTCTTCCAGTGAAGGCCATTCCTTGATTCACTATTTTACCACCAAAAAGCCGCAACCTTCTTCTACTGGAATTTCGAATATAGACATTGCATATTGAGGAAGAGCTTGAACAACAGTCTTAATCAGAGTTTCTTTTCTTGCCTTTGAGATTAAATTTTCCTTCCACCCCTCTAATTTCATATTCACTCTTGCCAAAATTCAAGCAAACATTTGTTTCTTAGATGCACCCCAATCCAAAGGAATCCCTAAATATTTCCCAATCTTCTCAATTTCTAGGACTCGAAGTTCAGTTGCCATGTTGTTTCTTAAATTCTGTGGACAACGCAAACTAAAATAGATTCTAGATTTGTTTAAGTTAATTGCTTGCCCAGATGCATAGCAATATTGATTCAGGATCAATGCAAGATTCTGACATTTGTTAACCTTACCATCTAAGAAAAAAATGGAATCATCAGCAAAAAGGAGGTGGGAAAGGACTAGACAATACCTGTTCAGTTTAATTCCCACTATTGTACCATCCTAGACTGCTTTTCTCATCAATGCCGAGAGTGTGTTGGCTACAATAATAAACAAATAGGGAGATATGGGGTCTCCTTGTCGTATCCCTGGTGTTGGCTGAAAGTAGGGCAATGGTTCCCCATTAAATTTTACATTGAAGGAGACAAAAGTGACACATTTCATTACTTTCTCTACCCACCAATTGCTGAATCCCATTTTCAACATGTAAGCCTCAAGAAAATCCCACTCTACCCTGTTATAGGCTTTTTTCATATCAAGCTTTAACACTGCCTGAAATTTTCTCTTCCTTTTTCTGATTCTCAATTGATGAAGGACTTCCTGAACAATAAGAATATTGTCTTGGATATATCTACCACCCACAAATGCCCTTTGTTCTCCTTCTATTAAAATCGGGAGCCAAGGTTTCAATCTAATAGCCAAGATTTTCGAGATAATTTTTTATGCAAATTTGCATAGGCTAATTGGTCTGAACTGATCCAATCCTTCCGGATTAGGAACTTTCGGGATCAGGGCGATATGGGTTTTGTTCAGTTCTGGATTTAAATTTCCAAAATATAAAAATTTATTTACTTCATCAAAACCCCCATTCTTTATTTCATCCCAATGGCTTTGATAAAATTGGCCATTCAAACCATCTGGCCTCGATGCCTTCAGGGAGCCAGAAGGGCTTTTGCATGGTATGTGGCGCCAAAGGCAAATCCGTAATTGGGACGGGCCACTTGAAGAGGCACCAATTCGACATGATAAATAAAAACATTTGCGGTCAAGGGGAGCTCTTCAAGCACAACGTTGCACACAGAAAGCCCGTTCAAGTACGATGAGGTGAGGAATCAGCAAGAACTTGGATTTTGTTGTTTTGCCGTCGAACAATCCTTTGGCTTTGTTGAAGACCCCGGCTTTGCCCATTAAGTGCAAAATGCTCTGCAACCTTAGTTGAGACCCGTTTCACGAACGATGAACACACTAGACACTGCAAGTCGCTGTACAAAGAGAAAAGGGATGCAATTGGTGCATCTGTTGTACACAAATAACTTTTGAGTCTCTTTAACTTATGATTTATGGACCAGTCCCAAGAATCACGTGTATTGTGTCATCATCACCCACTGGGTGGATGAAGATTGGGAATTATGGCACTGAACTCTAACTTCTAAAATTTTAATATCTCCGTACAATTCCGTTAATGTGGTCTCCGAAATAATGAGGGCTGTCAATGAGTTTGGCATTTCCAATAAAATCTTCACCATCACCTTAGATGATGCCAGCATAAACACCTCTCTAATCTAAATTCTGGTCCAACAACTAAATCTTGTTCGCAGTGACATTTGTTTCCATGCATGGTTTGTGTAATTTGTGCTTGCAACACAGTCCCCACTTAGTTTTGCGATTCTGTGGCCACCATCAGCGGTAGGTTCAACACATTAGATTAACCTCAATTAGGCATCGAGAGTTGTAGGTCCTTTGCATGTCAGAAAGATGGCAAGTTCAGAGGTTCCCTCTAGATGAAAAATGGGGTGGAATTTCACGTATGAGATGTTGACAGGGCATGCCAGGAGATGGACATGCTGACGCTGTACTCCACCAATAATAGCAAAGGGGGCGGTCTCCCGTCGAAGTCGTAGGCACAAAAAGATTGGAGGGTTGCTAAACTCTTTGGGGGACTTCTTGCATATTTTCAGCAATGCAATGATGCTTTGTTGTCCAATTATTATCTATCAACCAACCAAGCAATGCAATGATGCTTTATGGTTGATGTCGATTGAATTAGCGAATAAGGAGGGTGATTCCTTCTTCAATGAAGCGATACTAGCCATGAAGACGTAATTACTAAAAAATCACCAGGACATCAACATGTGATTTTGGTGTCTTTTGTCTTGGATTCGAGGTTCAAGTTGGAGGGGCTTAGTACTTTATCTGTTTCATATTGCAAAACCTTGAGATTAGGCAGGGAGGTCCGAGTGGAGCAGATATTGGTGATGGTGAGATTAGCTCTTGAATATGCATGATGGAGACGCCAATTGATTTGATACGATGAACTTCACCCATGGACGAAGATGACGCGCTAATCGAGGAGTGCCAAGAAATCGGTTTGGTTTTTACTTCATAAATAGAAGAATACCCCACCGATTTCCGCTAGCTCTTCATCGTAATCTACCGATGAGGCCAAGATGTATTTGATAACAAGCTACTCCAAATGTATTCAAAGAGTTCAAAGACGACGTTGACGTTCTGAAGTGATGGAAGGAGCAAAGTTTTGCATTTTTCCAGTCTTTTCCACCATTTAACGTGACTTACTAATCCCACCGGCGTCAATGCTACCATGGGAGTGTACTTTCATTCCTAGCCAACCGATTATAGAAGACATAGCTTTATATTCACTTTGAAGAATGTACAAATGGTTGTCTTTGAGCATGATTGATTTTTGCAAAAGTTGACTCGAGCTGAATGCGTCGGATGTGAAAAAGAGGATGTCAATGACAATTTGATTATCCAAATCATGGTGAGTGACATCGCGCCAGACATCGAATTCATTATACATTCTCTTTGGTATATTTTATTTATAATCGTTATTAGGACACTTATATGTGTAACTTTGTTTACCAAAATTGAAGATGTACTTGTACTCCGTTCATGTTTAATTGAATGAGTGTTTTTCATTAATTCTCTTCAATTAATTTCTGAATTATTTATAGCATTTAAATATAATACAATATTAACCATTGACGAAAGGCTACATTTTATAGTGGTTGACCGACAACTTCAACAAATAAAAAAAAGGAGCACGCCCAAGTTTAGACATTCACAAGTTACAATCCACATATCTATCATAAATCAACTATTCGGATGCTCAGAAACTCTTACATTTTTCACATTACCAATCCAATCAGACAACAACCTATTTGAACATAAATGTATCCGAGTTGAGTAATCGATCGAGAGAAAGAGGCACTGGCATATGAAAAATTTTCAAGATTAAAGAAATCCCGGACGTGGGCCATCGTGCGGTGTGCAAATAATGTCATTAAACTTTAAACATTTGTGTGTCAGCCAAACAACGGGCCAGGACATTTTTTATGGACCAACGAAATGTACCTATGTCCAATCCAATTTTAAATATTATTAGTTAACCAATATGTCGTGTTTTACTATGTATTATGCAATATCTTAGTTATCCTAAAAAAATGTTATAATTTTTCCATTTCTTGCATTTTTATTGAATATCATAATATATAAATTCAACTTTTTAACTATTTTCAAAATTTTTCTTCATAATTTTTTTCTCGTTTTAATTAAAGAAACTTGCCAACCGTGACTGGACCCGCGGCCCGGCATGGGACACCGCTAGATAGTAGACATAATGGAGTGGTCCAAGACGAAATTTTCTGATTTTTCAAGAAGCCAATGCACAAGATTTTAGCAAGAGGACTCAACAAACTAGAGATGAATTTTAAACAAACAAAATTTGAAGATTTATGTAATCCATATATCAATTAATCAGAACAATGCAAAAGTAATCGTGCGAATGCGTACTGATAAACCATTTGTGGCCGCGAAGAATTGCTTTCTCTAAATTTCTTCTTTAGGAAGAGGACCCAACAAAATAAATATGGAACTAGAACAAACCAAAATTTGAAAAATTATGTAATACATATTTGATTGGATGATGCAAAAGCAACCGTCCAAGCATGGATCGAGGGCTAGTCCTTATTGATGGGACATGAACCATCATAGTAACTAAAAAGTGCATTCTCTATAGGGAAAATGATACAAGTTATTTTTTAATTTTGGTTCAAGACGTAATGTCATTTATGGACTTTTAATTACATTTATCAAATATTTATCAATAATTTATGGACCATTTTAAATAAATTAAAAATTCAGAGATCATATTATAAATTGTGTCAAAATTTGAAAATCACTTGTATCACTTTCTTTTTTTTAAATTACTATTTCGACATACTAGCTTTTTGCTGGTAATTGCGGCTCTCTCCGTTGCAATAACCGTTGATAAACTACTCGGCCTTGCCGGACATCGCCAAGACATGGGCTTTTCCATCGTCAATGCCTATATGGGAGTCCCTTTCTTTCGGATCACGTAATGGGACACCGGATAAAGAAAAGTGACGGCTGAAAGTCACCACCACTAAAAGCCACGTGAGAAATACGTCACTTCCTCCACCACACGGTCCTTTATAGCTAAGCCACCTTCCGGAAAATTAGCCGATCAATCACAAACTTATTTATACGGATGTCATTTTAATTCTAAATTTTTTTAATTTTATCAATTTAATTATAATTTTTTATGCAGAACTCTTATGTAATTCTTCCGATCAATTTTCGCCGGAAATACTAACTTGGCAGTCCGATCATGGCCGGGCTTCCTACATGACACACCAAGTCAGTATTTTCAACAATACTGATCGAAAATACTTGTATCGCTTGAGCTCCGTTTGTTTTACGAAATATACATAATTTGAAAAATATTTTTTCTAAAAACGATCGCTTGTATTACTTAATATTTTTATCCTCAATGAAATTATTTAAATATAAATTATTGTTGATAACGAAAACTTTTTTTCATTGACTAATTATTTTAAATAATACAAACGATCATTTTTAAAAAATATTTTTCAAATTATTTATTTTTCGCAAAATAAACGGAACATTAACATATTATACTTTCCACTGCTCATCTAAAAAAAAAAGCTGTCATGAACAGATGAGGACCTGATATGCAACATATACTCGCTCATAAAGTCTTTATCATCCCTCTTTTCTCGCTATAAACCACTCACATCCATCTTCAATCTGGTACGCAACGGATGAGCGTGAAGGAACCATTACTGATTAAATGAAAAATACATAGCAGCTAGCTACCAAGGAAGGAACTAGAACTGATAGAGTAATGTGCTGCAACTGTCTTGCCCTAGCATCTTACTTTTGCTCTTTCTGTCTCATACCATACTGCCCAGTTTCAGCTTCGCCTAACAAATTCAGGTAGTTGACCCTGCCTATGGCCGTAGCACATAGTCAAG
Source organism: Syzygium oleosum (assembly GCF_021117445.2). Classification (NCBI taxonomy): domain Eukaryota; kingdom Viridiplantae; phylum Streptophyta; class Magnoliopsida; order Myrtales; family Myrtaceae; genus Syzygium; species Syzygium oleosum. The sequence goes on from NW_026607494.1 coordinate 1,318,833, forward strand.
CATTACATACGCTGCTAGAGGAGCCCGAATCATACAGCGACGCTGCATTTCTGGACCATCTGCAACTTAACGATGCCGTCTCCGGAGGCGGCAGACTCCTGCGCCGACGTGGCCGTGCTCTTGGGGAATATGATGTACGCGGGGCACTTGACATATAGGTGGTAGCGCCCCGAGGTGAAGGTCCCGACTTTCCACCTCACCCGTCCGTCGATCTTGACCATCAGGAAGATGGTCCCGGCCGCCTGCTCCTGAGTCAACGTCATCGAGTTGAACGGCGCCACCGGCACCGCCGTCCCGTAGATGAATGGCGACCACACGTCCACCTCTTTGTGCCCCTGATCTCATTGCATCCAAAATTAGATTAAATACACAGAGAAAAACATTTACATTATTGGCATATTCTATTGTCGGGTAAATTTCGGTCCCTGGGGAAAATTTCATACACACACATACACTATACTTAAAGTGACATTTAATGTATATATGTGGCCAAAAATAGTACAGTGAAGTTTGTTGTTTTTTGGACTGATAATTTGAATAAACATTTCCACTAATTAAATTCATCATAATCTCCAATCTCCACAAATACGTCATTAAATTATTTTATGCACCACAATACTGATCATGCTAATTAATTTCACGTCCGCAGATACCCATAAATGAATGTGTTTATTTCGAAAAAAATAAATGATTTATAAAATAATTTTTATTGTTCATAAAAATATTTAGGTAAAAATTATTATCGATAATAAAAATATTTTTTATTGACTAATTATTTCAAGCAATACAATCGATTATTTTTTTAAATATATTTTTTAAATCATATTCTTTTCATGAATAAGGGATCCTAAGATACAATTTTTTAATTTGCAACTAATTAACACCGTTAACTGAAAAATTTTATTTGCAGACATATATTAAATTACTAAATCCCTCACAAGGGCCAAAAACAGAAATAATAAAAAAACAAATAAAAGACTAATAGATCAGGTGAGTGACAGAGCTCAGTTCACCTGGTACGACGGAGGGATGGAGGAGCGGAGGGTGATCTGCTGGTTGCGATAGATGGCGTAGACGTCGAGCTTGTCGTAGTAGACGCCGATCCTGTGGTTGGGGTTGCGGGACGAGATGGTGACGTGGATGTTGGTGGTCAGGAAGTTGGGCACGGAGGCGTTGAAGGCGTAGACGGTGACGTCCTGGAGGACGAACCGGGGCTTGTGTGGCCTCAGGATGGCCCACACCAGCAGGATGATGAACAGCAGGACGAAGTTGAAGACCAGGAGGCCAGCGCACAGCCGCCGGAACGTGCTTCGGCCCTCTCCATAGTGCTTCGGGCAGTCGTCGGATGTCATCGAGGGCGGCGATGCGGTGGAGCGGAGGTGCCGGCGGTGGTGGGTGGAGGTTTGTGCTAGGAAGAGAGGGAGCAGAGGACTCAATAATGGACTGAGAGAAAGATGTGAAGGGGTACTATAAGTGGCAGGTTTCTTGAATCTTCTTCCTTTTCTTTTCAGCTTTTGCTCAAGTTGGGATGCTTTAAGCGAGAGATAAAGCGAGAAAAACGAGTTTTGAGTGCTTTCAATGCACAGCGAATATCATGTACTCAAATGCATGTCAGACATATTAATGTGCAAAGAATCGGAAGATTATAAATATAAAGTGAGAACTAAAGTGGATTTATCACCCGGCTTTTGAGTAAAGTGTGAAAGTTGGGAATAGTGTCCCTTCTAGGGATTCGCGCCCGAGCATCTTGTGGAGGAGAAAATTCAAAACTGTGTCGGTGGGCCGGCAGGCATCTTTGGTTTACAGCAACAAAGCATGGGGTACGTCTGTTTTAGCATGCATGTAGTACCTCTACGATGGATGTAGTATCTCAAGAACAGATCTAATTTCAAAATACAGCTGTTTTAGTTTGTACAACATTTTATTTCTACGTTATTCTTGCCCGTGATGTTGGTATTAGTTTGACTTGTCTTGTCGCATAACATGGTGTGTATACGTACCACCAAGGTTTATCGTGTGTTTAACAAGTTAACGTAGACTTAGAAGAATCATTCCACGTCGAGTTTGACGAATATTTAAAAGGAGAATTTGTAAAAGATGAAGAGTAAATTTAAACATACGAATACAGATGCCTGTATAGGTTCAACTCCCACTACAAATCAAACTTCTCTGATAAATTCGGACGAAGAGCCAATAACTAGATTTACCCAAATGCTAATAGATTAGATATTTTCGACACCATGCTTGAAGGAGCAAGTTATTGGAGATGTTTTGAATACATCAAGATAAGATCCTCATTCAAGGTTATCCTAAGCACATCAATACTCTTGCTTGAAATAGAAACAAAGTCTGTATAGGAGGAAGCTTTATCGAATGAAAGTTGATCCGAGGCAATGCAAGAGGAACTTTACTAATTCAAAGTAAATCAAGTTCAGGAAGTTGTTTCGTGACCCAATGATCATCTAGTATTTGGCACAAAGTGGGTCCATCAAGACAAGCTTAGGGACGAAGGTAATGTGGTAAGAAATAAAGGCCAGACTTGTCCGAAATAGAATCAAAGTCTCTAGAGGAAGCTTTATCTTATGAAAGTTGGATCAAGGCAATGTAAGAGGAACTTTACTAATTCAAAATATATCAAGTTCAGGAACTTGTTTCGAGACCTAATCATCATCTAGTAAGTGGCACAAAGTGGGTAAATCAAGACAAGCTTAGTGACGAAGGTAATGTGGTAAGAAAGAAAAGCCAGATGTTGTACAAAGGTATACTCAAGAAGAAGGTACAAATCATGATATAGCATATGCACTTGTTGCACAACTAGAAGCAATACGTATGTTACTTGCCTATCATGTAATTATGATTTCAATTTATATGAAATGGATATGAAAAGTGCCTTTTCAAATGGAGATGCAATGGAGGAAGGGTAGCGAGAGCAACCACCAAGTTTTGAGGGTCCCAAGAGAAAAATTGTGTTGGCAAACTTTCTAAAGTTTTGAACGGTATAAATCAAACCACTAGAGTTTGGCACGAGAGACTAAGAAGTTTCTTGATTGAAAAAGGTTTGAAAAAAGGTAAAGGTGGACACAACTTTATTTCTAAAGAACAAAGTGAACATATTCTGTATATGTATCTCTATGTATATATATAGTATTATCTTTTATCCCACTAAAGGGAATAGGCGAAAGAAATTCTCGAAATTTTCTCGAAATTTATTTAGAGTGAATTTGAGATGAGGATTGAGGATGAACTAAACTTCTTCCTCAGATTTCAAGGAGAGCACAAAGGACCAATGGGTTATACATCAAGAGAAGTATTCAAACGAATTGGTCGGAAAGTTTGGGATGGAAAATTCCAAAAAAGCGAAAGCAACCATCTCTCATTCTACAAAGTTTGATAAGGATGGGAAAAAAAAAAAAAGAACTTTTCCCGACTTGAAGAGCAAAGGGAGCATGAGTTCCCAATACAAGTGATGGAGCACCTGACCCCCGTGATCTCTAACCAGCTGATTAGACAAGACTTGTAGACTATTCGAGTCAAGTACCATTATCCAAGCCACTGCTCGATCTTAATTTAATATATGAAAAGCTCGAATTCAATTATCAAATTAGATCTGTAATTAATAAGTCATACTCCTGTAATTCAGTAGTACCTTATTTGCATTTCTAGACAAGTCATTATAGGTTTCGCGTCTTTTTCTGTGCATATGACTTGGGTTTTGTGGTGTATTACGAAAATGGTATTTTTTAGGGTACAAAAGTACAAAATAATCATTGTCATCTAAGATTAACACTTGTCAAGGTATAATGCATAACATCGTACGGTATAGCATGGTGGTGCAGTTCCTATCTAGAAATTCTATCTTTCTTGCTTGAAAGAAATGGGATAATGTAAGATGAATACGGGATGCCAAACTTTAAATGGGCGGCTTGGGCGGTGCGAAAAAGAAACTAAAGGAATCGCTTTTCAACAAAAAACTTGTTATTCTTAAGACACCATAGGAGATTGATCACTTTAATCCTAAGTGGAATAACTTTCAGCTTTGCTTTAGAATTCTATTGAAAGATAAGAAAAAAAAAAAGGTTAGCTTTAGCGGGTAGGTCCATTAGATTGGGCAATGCTGTGCTTCATCCCTTTCTATGTGACGATGAGAATTAACTTGTAATTCCCCGATTAAATGCTTGATTGGAAGAAATTTCACCCGATTAGAGATGAAGGAAAATGTAGTCCTGAAAAAATTGCAAGTCCCTTATGAATTGAAGGATAAGTAAAGGAGTTTCTGGCAATGCTTCTACCGGCAGTACTTAGACCAAGCTATAATATTGGATTCTGTGATACCATATTTTCCTATATTATTATATTGGAATATTGTAGAAGAGAGTTGTGCAAATTTTAGTTTGGGGAAGCATATACGTTACTTTTCACCTATGCAGCATATTCACAAATATGCTTGATAAAATACATTCCCCATGGTAAATACAAAAAGGTTTGGAATAAGTGCATAAAAAGTCCAACAACTAACTGCAATAATGCAATTGAGCCCTATATTTTTTGAAAAATATAATTAAATCTTAAAATTTGTTCAATTTCGTTCGAAATGAGTACTTCCGTGAGCTTCGTTTAATTTGTTTGATGGAAAATAGTGATGTGTCTATTTTAAATATCTTTTGGGGCATGTGGGTAAGCACGTCCCTCCATGTCACCGTAGGATCGGCCACTCAATGGACGACATGTGGCACTTGGATCCCACTTTTTCTCTCTTTATTGAAGACATATGCTCTCTCTCTCTCTCTCTCTACAACCCCCACCAAACACCCCCTCGGGGGTTCGCCGCCTCACCTAAGAGCCTCAGCGGTCACAACTGTTGGGACTTGAGCTCAAATCTGCTGGATCCTCTGTGCCGTCACTGTTGAGCAACTTCACCACTGCTAGTTGTTAGCATTACCATCAACATCGGTCTTGTCCTACTGTGCCTAGCTACCTTCTCTATCAAGATCCTACACGTCATGCTGTCGTCTTGTAAAACTTAGCGCTATCGTTCTCAATATGTGGCTAACCTCCAATGAAAGTTGACACCAATGGTCGATTTCGCGATCTCAGAATTGAACGGGACCACCTCAAATCTGAGGCCGCATGCCTCGGCCACCGGTGGCGACCTCCATCAGAGTCGACCACAAAGTCATAGGGAGAGCGCTTGAGATAGAGTAACACTAGCCATGGCTGCTTTAGTGGGATGACGGGAATGACAATGGTTGCGGTGAATCCCGATCAGCGTCCCTTTTTTTATGAGCCTAATTATAAAAAAAAAACACTAATTTTAGGTCAAGGGATAATTCTGGCCCGAACTTTTTTTTGTTCCATAAAAAAGCACCAACTTTAAGTCGAGAGACAATTATGGCCCAAACTTTTTTTTGTCCCATAAAAAAACACCAACTTTAAGTCGAGGGACAATTCTGGCCCGAACTTTTTTTTGTCCTATAAAAAAGTACTAACTTTAGGTTGAGTGACAATTCTGGCCCCGATTTTTTTTTGTCTCATTAAAAATCACCAACTTTCATCATGATTCCAAATCTGGCCCCCTGTTGACTTTCACTATTGTTTGAGAAAGAAGGTAATGGTGGCGAGCTTGGCGAATCTCGTCCATGGCATCTGTCGACAGGCGGTGGTCAGCTTCAGATTACGTTTGGCCAGAGAGATTCAATCTGGAGATATTTTTAACTTGTCAGTGAAGTAAAAAAGACGAACAGTTTTACCGTTATTCTTCAAATTGTGGCTTAGAGAATAAGACAATGAATATTGTTTTAAATTCAGTCAGTAAGCCACGTGGATTTATTGCTAATATGGAATAGTCAAGTTAGATAATCAATGGTTCTAAGTCAATGGAGGTCAGATTTGGGATTTAAGTTAAAGTTAGTGCTTTTTTACGAGACAAAAAAAAATTAAGGTCAAAATTGTCTCTCGACCTAAAGTTAGAGCTCTTTTACGCGACAAAAAAAAGTTTGGGCCAAAATTGTCCTTTGACCTAAAGTTGGTGCTTTTTTACGGGACCAAAAAAAATTTGGATCAGAATTGTCTCTAGACCTAAAATTGATGCCTTTTTTTGGAATTAACTCTTTTTTTATGGCCAAAGTGTTTTGACTACAGCGGTGGCTTCGATGGCATGGGAGGGATGGTGGAGGCAGTTTTTCTTTGTTACAAAAAAGTAATGGGTTGTTCGAAAATGAAGCGGGGAGGGAGGGAGAGATAGACAGGCGGCAGACGCGGGGAGGGAAGAGGTAGGATGAAATATTAGGTGGTTCGGGGGACTCCACTTCAAGGTGGTCTCTGTCCAATCAGGAAGCGACATATCGCTCCATGTTAGCGAGTGGAGCCCACTGGCAATTCCCCACCAAAAATATGATTTTCCTTTTTTCTATTTAAAAATTTTTGCCCTTTAATAGCCTACGCACATTAAATGCACTAGACTATCTATTGCGGCTTTCCTTCTCCCGCTTTTTCTCTTTCCGAAAAAAGGAGGACGCTCCTCTCTCCCTCTCTCATGAATTCAAAAGTTTGTGTTCCCCCGTCTTTGCTCTCTGCTCCGATGCTCGCTACCTCTCTACTTCGTCGCTCGCTCCATCTCTCGCTTGCTCTTTGCTCCTGCGCTCGTTGGTCCTCCGGCGCTCGCCTTCTCTTACCACAAGAGGGCATCTTGGGTAGACTAGTGATGGGTCGGTTTGTTGTCTAGAATGACACTGAGTTTGGTGATTTTAATCTTGTGGATCGGTGTGTTGTCTAGGACGGCATTGAGTTTTGAAGTTCGAGCTCTATTTGGATGTGCTACGTTGCTTCATCTAGCAGCCGGTCTAGTTTGGAAGCATTGGCTCGATGAAACAGTGAGTTGACTCTTTCATTTAGTCTAACTCTCGCCGAAGCGCAGGTGACCCTGCCAGCCATGGCCGATACCCCACCGGTGATGGGGCGACGTCCACAGGCGGGAAGGCTTTGTGTGTGTGCACGCGCGCCCGAACGCTAGTGTTTTTTTTTTGTTTTAGCTTTTTTTTTTCTTTTTTGAGTTTGTCTTTTTTATATAAAAAAAATTGGATTTTTTAATCTAATTTAATTAAGATTTGTGAAAAAATTAGGATTCGGATCAAAACAAAGTCGTTTTAATGATTTAGTTAACCTTAATGCTAGGTAGGACGCCACGTGGGAGAGATAAAATATTAAAGAAAAATAACGTCAATATTTTTCATTAGTCAAATTGGACGGAGTTAGCAAAAAATCGAGTCCTTGGCAAGCCTCGCCAACTGCTGGCGAGGGTGCTTCGCCCAAGTCCTCCTTGGCTAAGCGCGAGGTGACCCTCGCCTAGATCCGGTGAGAGTTGGCTTGGCCTATGGCTGGCGAGTGTCGCTCAGGTGAGGCCAGCCGTTGCTTGTGGCTTTCAAGGGCGGCCTCACCTGGTACACTCCGGGTATCATCGACCATCCGCCTGAGACCGGCCACCGGCAAAAAGGAAAGAAAAAATGAAGAAAAAAAGAAAAAAAAAAGTAAAAGATGAAAATGCCCTTAACCAGCCAGTAAGGTTAGGCCCTTCTATTAAACTAACGTGACCACTTCTGGCCTTTATTTGAAATAATGTCCACTTTAAGCCCTAATTTGAAATAATGTTCACTTTAGGCCTTTATTTAAGAAAATAAGAACACTTCATGCCGTTATTTAGAATTTTCCCATATTATTTTTTCTTTCTTTGAAATTCTTGATTTTTTGTTTTGTTTTTTTTTTTTCCCTTTTTAGCAATTTTCTGATGTGGCTCCCATTTGCCACCACATCAATGCCGCGTGGCCTCTCGAAATATTTAAAGAGACACTTCATCACTTTCCATCAAATAATTTGGACAAAACTAACGGAGGTACACGATTGCACAAAATTGGACAAATTTTACAACCTGATTGCATTTCTTTGAAACTTTTAAAATTTGATCGTACTTTCTTAATAAGTTTTAGGACTTATGATGCATTTATTTCAAAATATTTTATTCAAATATCATCAAGTTGATTAAATTTGGTTTTTTTAACAAATTAATCATTTTATACATGGATCAAACTTTTTATGATTCAAACGTGAGTACGTGCATGTCGTATCAATTGTACCAAAGAGTGATATGTTATTGGCAAGCTATTCCCTCCTCACTGTAACGGGAGAATTATCAAAAAAGTTCTAGATATATTGTAATTATGCCAATTTAATTCTAAATCTTCTCTTTTTTTGTCAATTGACTTATAAACCTTTTGCATTTGTGCTAATTCAGTCAATGCGTCCAATTTTGGCTGGAAATCACTGATATGGATGCTGGCCGTTGTACGTGGCATGACCAACACTGACACAAATAATTTTCAATAATATTTAAATATATATATTTTTATTTTTTTCCTTTTTTTTTCTTTCGCTTTCTTTTTTATTCGTATCTTCTTCCTATGGCCGGTCACTGAAACTTGCAACTGGCTAGAGACGAGGGTAGTGAGGTCGACCTCGTTGGCCACTGGCGAAAGCAAGGCTCGCCCAGCCATGGTGAGACTCGCTCTTGCTAGCTAGAGGAAGAAGGGAAGAAAATAAAAGAAAGTAGACAAGATAAAAAGGAAAAAAATAAAAATAAAAAATTCGAAAAATGTTAAAATATTATTAAAAACAGTCAACATCAGTGTTGACTGTGCCATGTAAATGTGAACGATTTCTAGTCAAAATTGGCTGGATGGACTGAATTGATACAAATGCAAAATGTTTTGAAATCAATTGACAAAAAAAGTTTATGACTAAATTGATACAATTATAATAGCTTTATGATTTTTTTGATAATTTTCCCATAGTTGATTTCCACGTCGGTAGGACCTCCCCGGAAAATTCCACTCCAGCAAAACGAGAAACTATTCACATTGCAATAGTCACCATATAAGTAATAACTTCCTCGATATATAGATTTATGAAGTAATGGACGGTAGTTACGAAAATCAATAACTTAATGGAAGCTTTTTCTAATAAAAAAATTAATTAAAAAATACATAATGATTGAAGATGGAGAGACACCAAAAGGTCATGTCTTCCTTTATAATAATAATAATAATAATAACAACATAAAACATTGATTGGTCAGAAAAAATAAAACCTAACATTTCTATTTTACTCACTATAATATGCGGCAAGCTCTGGGTTCATCACCGGCCAAGGCCCCACGAGGCTCACTACCGACGAAGCTCACCGCCAAATCCACGCAGGAGACCGGCAACCGGACGTGCCTCGTCCACCACGACCCGTACCGAAACGTACCCTTCATTTCCAAATCCAACGCGAAGCCCACCGTCCCAGACCGCCGCTCCCGGCCGATGTCTTCCACCACCGTCCTCTCCGGCTGCCCCGACGCCCCCGCCGTCGCCATCCTCGCGTCGATCACGCCCCTGCCCTTCATCCCCACCGAGGTCGGATCTACTGTCGTCCACGCCAGATAGTCCCGCGGGTCTCTGTAATACACGTAGCACTGTATGTCATCGAACCGGACCCTCAGCTTGCTGTTGGGGTTGTCCACGGCGACGCTTGTCTCCCAGTTCGCCGTCAACGCCGAGCCCGACGCGTTGAAGTCGGAGACCGAGAGCGAAGTGACCGTGAAGACGGGGAGCTTGGGCTGCACGACCACCTTAACGATGATGTTGATCGTGCACAGGAGGACAGCGAACAGGACGAGCCCCGCCAGCACGCCGCGAGCGAAGCCTGTGCCGGCGAATCTCCGGGGACAATCGGGGGAGGAGGGCTGCGGCGGCTCCGGGCAAGGGTGCGGGTATCCGATCACCGGAGGGTAGCCCACAACCGGTTGGCTTTCTACGTGGAGGGGCTGGCAGGGTGCCGATGGCGGCGGCGGGTGGTCCAAGGCCGACGACGGAGACGCCATTGAAAGAGGGATGCTGAGATGTAACGGGTAATGATGAAAATGGTCGCAGATTCAATGGGATTATTAACGAGAGATACAGCTTTAAATCGGCAACGTCGATGTAGTTGCTAAACGCCAAATACTTTTTCTCCACACCGTGGAATGTAATGGAAGGGATTGTCTGGTTGCGGGCGGCGCTTTTGCATGTCAACTTCAGAACGGCCGGTTCAGGAGCATCGTCGACTTCGGTTCTTGGAGCGGAGTGTACGCAGCGCTTTTTCTTTTTTCAAGATACACGAACAAGATTTGTTGAAGCCGGTAACCCAATCATTTTCCTTTGTCAAATTATGGGAAAAACAAAAGTATACTCTCAAACTCTATGTATATAAAATAGAGTTAATACCATGAAAAACCTAAAATTGATATATCTGCAACAAATTTCACCCAAATGAATTTTTTAACCACAAAAAATCCAAAATCGATATACTTGTGATAGATTTACCCCTCGTTAGTTTTTGTTAAATTTTATCGTCAAATTGTTGAGTATCATGACACATGATAGTTGATGAGTGTACCAGTTTGAGATTTTACACCTCCGTTTTTCACATGTTTACCAATTTGTGATTTTTTGTGGTATTAATCCAATTTAACGGAGGGTAAATTTATTACAAGTGTACCAGTTTGGGGTTTTTGGTACTCAAAAAATTAGTCGGGGATAAATTTATCACATGTGTATCAATTTGGGGTTTTTAGTGGTAAAAAAATTAGTTCGGAGAAAATTTATTACAGGTGTACTAGTTTGGGATTCTTCATGGTATTAACCCTATAAAATATTGGTGAGTTAGTTTTTCTTTTTATAATGGGATAATGACACAAATAGTCCCTAAACTTTGACTTAATGTGCAATTTGGTCCATGAACTTTTAATTTGTTCAATGTAGTCCCTAAACTTTAACATAATGTTCAATTTAGTCCCTGAACTTTTAATTTGTTCAATGTGGTCCCTGGACTTTTAATATATGTTCAATTTAGTCCCTGAACTATATGAAAATGTTCAATATAGTTCAGGGACTAAATTAAACACATATTAAAAGTTCAGGGACCACATTGAACAAATCAAAAGTTCAGGGACCAAATTGAACATTAGGTTAAAGTTCAGGGACCAAATTGAACATTAGGTTAAAGTTCAGGGACTACATTGAACAAATTAAAAGTTCAGGGATCAAATTACACATTGGGTCAAAGTTCAGAGACTATTTGTGTTATTTTCCCTTTTATAATTCATATGTTTGGCGCCCCATTACGAAAAATCCTTTAATGTTTCAAAATGAGACACATGTACTCTGACGTCCAATTCAACAATGAGATTGTTCTTGTTAGCAAAATCACTAGAAGAGAAAAAAAAATATAACTGAGGGACTTGCAACTAATGAGGAGCATTTTAAAAGTTATATTGACTCTTTTCAATCGAAAGCAAGTGGAAGAAGCATTTTGATTTTCGAACTAAAGTGCAGGAATCCCTAACGATATTAGAGGTTTAAGTAATCATGTGACATCTGGAAATTTCATAATAATATGTATGTGACGTTGGAAATTTTTCATATTCGATAATGATAGTGAGATAATAAAGCTAAGTATTATTTAGCTTGGTATTTGTGTGGGCGCGTGGAAATCGTTGTTGGACTGTAAATTGTGAGGCGTGGATTTGAGAACGTAATCGTTCCGAGTTCGACGAGTTTAAAATTTCTAAACGCTAGTTTCACTTTGGCTTTTTACAAAATAAATTTTCTTCAAAGTATATTAGCTAATCTAAAATTAGGAAATAAAAATAAGTGAAATGTAAGCATGCGTGCTTCAAATTAAAGTTTTTGCTCTTTATGGTAGTGTTTAAATTTTGTGAATACTAAGTGAATCTTATCCAAGTACTAAATTAAGTCATCCTTCAAATTATCTTGATCCAATTAAAATTGAATTGAAAAAAAAATGCATTTATCACATTATTAACAGAGGCTATACTTCAGAGTATGAGTATTATTCACGTATTAATATATATTTCTAGTTTTGATTTAATTACAAACTAAATGGATAAACTAATATCTTTAAGGATACTTTATTTTTATTTGATATTTTCAATTTTAAAATCAACGAATCCAAAGACATAAGTGTTTGGGAAGGATTGTAGAGATTTATTAGAAGATATTTTATCCTTATCTTTATCGATGTTATTGATCAAATACATTTAAAAATACATTTAAAGATTCTTTTCTTCATCCGTGTTTAGATTTAAATTTAAATTTTATAAGTGATATATGTGTAAAGATGACAAATCACTAAACTAACGATAATTGGTCGAATTTAGGTAGTAAATAGTAGTAAAAAGAACAAAAAAAAATTAATAATGAATAATAAACAAGTAAAGATAAGTAACAAATAACAAATAAAAGAGGACCAATTTGGTCTTGGTCCAACTTGCGCAGCCCACAAGAGCAGCCCGTTGATATTGATCCGTGATCCATACCTCTAAGGCCAATCAAGCACAAGAAGGCCCAACAAATGAAATGAAGGAGCACCTCATTTTCTCTCCACCAAAAAAAATAAAAAAAAATCCTCTTTCCGGAGTCGGTTCCCTCTCCTTGGCCGATCACGCCCACCACCACCTCTGACAACCACAACCTTGATGCCGACCCAGAACACTAGAAAGCCCTCTTGCTCTTTCCATCTCATCCTCCACAATCCGACCCGAAAACAGCAGTCATGGGCTACCTTGCTCCTCATTCTCCGCCGAGGAACATTGGCCGAGCAAACACGCATCCGACTTTCCTCACGGTCCCCGCCACATGCCCCCCCCTTTCAAATCCGCAGCCACGATGTTTTTTTTTTGTTTCCTGGTGACTGCCCTATTGACCTATTTCATAGGGTATTTTCATCACCTTCCTTAGCCTCATCGTTAGGCTTGCTGACTCCATATTGAAAGCCGCCGGGCTGACTATGTCCAATTTCAGTCACCACATTCACTGGGGCTACTTGGAAAGCCACCCTTGGTGAAAAAACGAGAGTATTACAAGAATTGTTCTTCTGCGAAGTCGAGTGCTTCCTCTACTACCATCGGGATGCAGTTGGCATTGGCATCAGCAAAGCCATTCATGCTACGGGTGCCAGCAGGACTGTGATAAAGGCGAATATGACGATGGAGAGGCTCGAGGAGTTGGTGGTTGAGGACATGGATTGAGAGCGTGGGTCATAGGGATAGTGGTCGTTGGGTTGGGCCTGAGGATGCATGGCATGTACGTGCTTGGGTCATAGAAGAGGGACTACGGCCGCATCGAAGCATGCTATGATATATGATTTTGTGATAGGTGACTTTTTATTTCTATGTTATGTTAAATAAATGCGCGGTAGTAATTAAATGTAGTGCATTTTGATGAAAAATGGATTGAATGTTATGTGGAATTGATATTTATGGATGGCGGGTATATTCATTAAATAGAACAAGTGTTTGATGGGTGTCAATGGATTACGGATTGAAATATGATCTAAATTGCTACTATTTTGCTCGCGATGAAGCTTAATTAATTTTTTTGTTTGCAATAAAAACAACTCGGTATTATTTCACATCAATCTTATGTTCTAAATTAAGCACCCATAGTCTCAAACACTTTTTTCATATTAAGTGGTATACATGAAACAAAATATTGACAATTTTTTAGCGATAAAAGAAATTTTCAAGTACTAGATATATGAAGAATGGGGCAAGGTTGTGGGCTATCCCATCCCACGCAGGACGAAGTTTTATAAAAGAGATGGGCCAGGGCAGGTTCTTGCGGAGCGGAGCAAAATTGCCTTTTACACTAGGGATTGATCGGGTTACGTGGTCATAATGGACTTGTCGATTTCGATTGGTACGTAAAAAAGAGTAATTTGTGCCGTCACATATGGAAGTTAGAATATTGACAAAACATAGAAATGTTTGGAAGAGAACAAGGCTTGAGCGGATCTATCTCTATATGTTAAATTTATGTGTACAACTGGGTTACGCGAGATCGAATGATGAAAGTTTTGTGAAAATCGTAGTTGCTAAGCGTACAAAGATTGGTTTATAAAGTTTAGTATATATACAAAGTGACAGTGGTTATTATTGGATGTTGAAAATGGTCTACTAAGATATCACGTTATGTATTACAATTTCATGGATTAATTTTAATAAACCTAACATTTGCGCCGGACCGAACCAGCCTAAATGTCTGGTATGACGACGAACAAGTGGGAAAGAGAAGTGACTCAACCTACTGAAGGCTTTCTATCAATTATCCAAAAGAGAAAATCGCTTTGGACATGTGATGTTCGAACAATAGGATGCCCATGCATCTCTAATCCATTTTTAGCGTGTCCGTAACCCAAATTCTTGTCTGTGGAGGCACACATGATGGTGAGCTGGATCTTTCTTATCTTATATTTATTTATTGTTTTTGCCCTTTCTTACCAAGGTAGGCCTCGACCTTAATTGCCCAGAAAACCCACATAAAAAGTTCCCGAGGCCCAGCCCCTTGATTGTACGCACGATTATTGTTTGTAATCGAGACAATGAGTATGACTTGCACTACGGTTTTCTGGTCTAATTTCTGTAGCCATACGTACAAAATGTTATATCAATGTGGTAATTAGGATCCTGTAAACTTAAGGTTTTCACATATATTTGCAATGAAAAACTAAAAACACGGACCAGATGTTGGAGCAGCGGCTTTTGTTTGACTTTCACAAGTCGACTCGTATTAAGAGAGAAGTAGAGAGACAAAAAAGCCTCTCAAATAAGAAAAAGACGAAGATAAATTAATTCCTAATATAGCTTTGTGCATACGAGTTGCGAGTGAACTTAGGGACATATTTAGAAAGCTCAAGACACGTTCTCCAGCTTATTGGCATAAATGAATAAGATGGGCGCTAGATATCAAATGCTTCTCAATGTGATGCCAGTAGGTTGTGGACAAATTTAGAAAGCTCAAGATGCCTTCTCCAGCTTATTGGCATAAAAGTGATTGTTAATATTTGTCTGAATTGTGTGTTCATTCTGTCTCATCCTCAACACAATAATGGAGCATTATCTTAAGCCCAAGAAACACCCTATACATACAACCATCAACACAAAGATAAGATAAGATCACCGAAAGCTACCAACTTGATCTTTGAACTTGCTATACTTCTGTTCGAGATTTCAAATTGCTCCTTTCCTCCTACTTGTCCAATTTCTCAAACATTGCATGGTTACACTCTCCATTCTTAACACTTTCTTGTTACTTAACTGGCACATGGGCTCAAACAAAGTCTGCCGGACAGAACTCACAAGCACCACCGCAGCCACCAGGCCCCCGTGGGCTTCCCTTAGTTGGGAACCTTCCCTTTCTCGACCTGATGCTCCATACCTACTTGAGCCACCTGCCCAGACCTAGACTTGTTAAGCGGGTGGGTCGGGTTGGGTTTGGATCGGGTTATAAATGGTCCGATCCAAATTGACCCATTAATCCGTTTATGACCAATTTATTTGTAATGTAAATATTACGATCTATACCCGACCCCGTACCCGACACATACCCGACCTGTACCCGACCCGATCTATATTACTAAAACACTTCTACATTTAACTCAATATAGGAAAACTTATTTCTTATGATTTTTTTTAAAAATTATACTACTAAAACATTTTCATACAATACAAAGCTAGTAAACAATTTTTATAATTTTTTTAAAATTAAGGTTCTGTTTGTTTCGTGAAAAATGCAATATTTTTATAAAATATTTTCCATGAAGTCATTTTCCAAGAAAATAAAAAAATTTCCAGTGTTTGACTGAAACCTGAAAATGAAATAGAAAATATTTTCCGATGTTTGGTACATAAAATCTTATTTGATTTTACGTCATGCAATCATTTTAATGATCTTTTCCCTCTTAAAATCGAATTTTTAATTTTTTTTTTCTATTTCCTTTATTTTTGGCCGGTGGCAGGCGAGGACAAGCTCGCCGATTTGGCGAGGTCTCGGGCGAGCCGAGCCTCTCCCACCTAGGGCGAGGTCGAGCTCACCTGAGGCCGGCGAGCTCGAGTCTCGCCAGATCAGCGAGACCTCGGGCTCGCCAGAATTGGGCGGGCTCGGCCTTGCCGACCTGTGGCGAGGCTCCCGCCTCGCCGATCTGGCGAGACTTGAGCTCGCTGGCTTTGTCACGCCCCGAACCCCAACGGGCTCGCGACACCCCTTCCACGGTCGTATTGAACGCGACGTCCCAGGACGCGTCGCCGACCCAAACGAACTACGCAAGCGGAAGCGAAATAAAACAACCCAGACAGTAAAATATGACGAAGGGATAGCACAAAACAATAATTCCAAATACACAACATTAAAACGGAGTAGTGGTTGGATATCCTACTTCGCTATACAAAAGAGGGGCACACAAAAATATGGGGCAACTTGACCCGTCCTTAATCTTCGAGATACCCTTGCAGCGTCTCCAGTCACTCATGGTCGCGGATCTGAAATGGTTATATAATAACCGTGAGAACGAGTCTCAATAAGCAACCCCCTATACCCCACGTAGGCCAATGCGTACCCAGACAAGTCGTACATGCAATCTACCCCATAATATAAAATAAAATCGCATCATTGTACTTACCTCGTCATCAAGCCCATGCCAACTCTACACGTTAGTCACAACGTGATAATACAATAATAGTAATTAAATAGCACATCACAACCGCTCAAACACCAACCACACTTGCACTCAATCAATCCAACTAATTCAACCAGCCAATTCAATCACACGCTCAACCAGACATTTCAATCACACTCAAATCGCATGCGTGGCCGAACATCTTTCTCACGACCCGCGCCACTGCGCCTCGGGTCCATTCTCACTGCCGCGCCCATCGCTCCCGGGCCCAGCAGCACACCGGCCATTCATGCTTTCACACGGACCGCCGTCAACACGTCCCAAGTCCGTAGCCCTCCGATCAATCCGGGCTCAATTTCCAATGACCGACGTAAATACGTCCCGGTCCAACACACCTCTAACGGGCCACCGTCAACACGTCTCAAGCCCGCATCCATTTGGCACACCGGCCATTCATGCCTTCACACGGACCGCCGTCAACACGTCCCAAGTCCGTAGCCCTCCGATCAATCCGGGCTTATAATCGACAGGCATGCACACGCCAATCAATTCAATCAATTTCACGCCTATTGCATTAAACCATCCATATTCACAACTCAATCCAATTCACAATTCGCCACGTCAATCCACAAACCCGACGTTCAAGTCGGCCACGTACGATCACCCAAATCATGCACATTAATTTATCCAATCCAATTAGCACAATTATATCATAATATAATTAAATTAAATCACACTCTAACCGTTCTAAACCCGAGACAAGTCATGAAATACCCAAAGTACTAAGGAGGGTTTAGGAAGTCACTTACTTCAATTTGGCTCGGGAAAAACCCGCACGGGCTCAAAAACGGGCCGGATGAATGAAGGCCGAATGTCCGAAAAGAACGTATGCGGGCCTCGGATGAACGATTACTTGAATGAACAAGAACTCGGCCGGATAGAGCGATGTACCCCCCGGAATGAACAGTGACGGGCCCGGATGAACAGTGACGCCCCCCCCCCCTCTTCGGCTGAACCGTACAAGCAAGGGCGCGGGCTCGGCCACGGCTCGGGAGCACTCTCGGGGCTGGGGGGTCGCCGGGGCTAGGTGGTGGTAGACGGGCAGCGACGGCGGCCGGTGACGGTGCGCGCGGCCGCTGGTCGAGGCGGCGCGGGGAGAGCCCAAAACAGGGGAGGCGTCGGGGAGGAAGAAAAACGAGAGGAAGAAAGGTGGTGGCGGCCGGGGGAAGCGGCAGTCGGCGGAGGTGGGCGAGGGGAGGCCCGGGTGGCGGAGGCCGAGCGGCGACGGCGGCCGGGAGCCGAAGCTGGGAAGGCGTCGGGAAGAGAGAAACAGGGGGAGAGGGGTCGCGCGGCGGCCGGAGGTGGCACGGCGGCGTCTCGGGTGGCCAGGCGACGGAGGACGAGGCCGGCGGACGGGCTGGGCAACGCCGGACCACGGCGGACGCGGTGGCAAGCTGCTGCTCGCGTGCGCGTGGACGGGGAGCCGCGACGGGCGGACAAGGCCGACGAGCGGCGGTCGCGGGCGGCGGCCCAGCCGGCTCGGGTCGGCGCAGCGGCGACAGCGGCAGCTGACGGCGGGCTGGCGGGCGAGCTCGGTCGGCGTCGGGCGGAGTGCGAGCGAGAAGCGAAACGATCGAGCGGCGAAGGAGGAGGAAGAAGAAGAAGAAAGAAGGAAGAAGAAAAAGAAAAAGGAAGAGAGAGAAGGAGAAGGGATGGGTCTGACACAGGGAAGAAGGGATAGACGTGCGCAGGGGAGGTGACCGGAGAGAGAGAGAGAGAGAAAACAATAAAAAAAATTTAATTTCAATCAAATATTAAATGCGATCCGATGACCCAAATTCAAAATCGAAAGCGATCTACCGGTCCAAAATAAGCCTCGCATATAAAAAGGGACAAAGGCCGAATTAATTAAATCAAACTATATCGAGGGAGGTCTACTAGTCCAAATTCGCACCCGGTCAAAAAACTCCCCTTTTTCCATTATTCCTGACAATCTCAACGCTGGCTACGATAATATTGACACCGTCCAATTTATTTCGTCCTGAAACTCCCGAAAATCGACTGTCAAGTTCGGGGTCTAAATAACGGCCAAATTCGATCGAGCGCGATTCTAGCGAAATCTCAATTTTAAAACAATAACCGAGAGTGATCAGTTCCCGGGCGAGATTTTACTATAAGCACACTGACGAATTACACGTTTTATAAATCCCAACTATGGGCCGAAATTCGGAATGTCACAGGCTTCAAGTGAGGTCGAGGCCGACGAGCTCGAGGCTCGCTAGATCGGCGAGGCCGAAGCCTCACCCAAGGTCGGCAAGGCTGAGCTCGCTCGATTTCGGTTAGGTCGTTCCTCCCCTATGACCGGTGGCCGGTCGCCAGCCGGTCATCGGCCGAAAATAAAGAAAAAAGAAAGAAAAGAAAAGAAAAAATAAAAAAATAATTTCGATTTTTTAAATATATATATTTTTATAAAAATGGGTGGGCTTAATGGATGGGTTGGAAATGAGTTCCACACTCAACCCATTAAGATTCATTTATGATAGGCTTAAAACTTTAAAATCCATTTAAAATGAGCTCTTCAAAGTTGTATTGACACATTTATAACCCATTTATTTTTTAAATTAATCATATATGGATTTTAAGACCCATTTAATAGGTCTACCCGGACCTGTGGCTCAATCATGAAGCTTTGGGACCATCATTGTGGTAAGCTCCTCCACCATGGCTGCCGATATCCTTAAAGATCATGACATCATCTTTGCCAACCGTGACATGCGGGCGGCAGCCCTACTTGGAACCTAGGGGGCGCGATGTGGCTTTTACCCTGTACGGGCCACAGTGGAGAACCCTAAGCAAAAGTTTGCACCCTCGAGATGTTAAGCAATGTCATTCTGAATCGGTTTATCCGCTCCGCAAAAATATGGTCTAGCAAACCGTGCGGTATCAATACAGCAAGGCGGCTCACCCATGGAAATCGAGGATCAAGTGGTTTGTGACTGCTTTCAATGTGGTTACAAGTATGATATGGGGTAACACTATTAAAGTCGAAGAGATGGTGAGGCTAAGGGCGGATTTTCGGGAGATCGTAATGGAGATGACGGCTTGGGCAGCCAAGCCAAACATCTCAGACTTCTATCCCAACTTGGGGTCGGTTCGACTTTCAAGGCTTAGCCAACCGGTTTGATAGTTTGTTCAATATGGTGATTGCTAAGAGGTTGCAGATGAATCTCCAATACTTCTGAATAATATTGTAATTGGTAGTGCTTATATGGATTCGGGTGATGTTCAGCTTAAAGTGGGTTTGCAATCATAAACTCCCGATGTTGCAGCTACTAGCGTGGTAATCAACATAAACGGCGCTTGTGGCAAGGTAGAGCCTATAGAGCCAATAGTTGCCGTAATTGCTAAGTTTAACAAGATGCGTGTTCGATCTCTTGACTGTATAAATGCAAAGGTGGTTTTGCGTTTAGCAGTAAAGGAGGATTTTTCTAAGAATCCTTGTAGAGTGGCTAGAGGTGCATATGGACTTGGCTATCTAATGAAGTCCATGGTTATTGTGAAACTCAAGTGCAACTTAGACTTGGAAGATGTCTGTGGCAATTGAAAAGCCCATGAGGGGTTGTGAGAAAGTAGTAACGAAGTTACGATTCCAGTAAAGCGATTGAGACTTGACTCAAACTCAAGCCAAGGTGGAGGTTTTGTCGCGACCTAAAATTTCTCAGGCTAATGGATTATTAAGACTAAGCCTAACTCGGGCCCTCCCAAGCCCTACCAATTCGCAACTTAGGGTTTAAGTTTTTAACATGCAAAAGTTTTCATGCTTGGAGTCGCCACTAATCTATTTGTGGTAGGTCGATTAGAAACCTAAATAAAACATAGGGAGATATGTTTTATTCCTACGAACCAGAGATTCTAAGCTCGGGGACTTGATTACGCTAGATCTAGTCTAACGCCCTTTCGGTACATTTTCTTTTCAAAAAAAATGTTTATGCATGCAGTCTGGATCCATTTTATTACCTAATCACTAACATGTGAGATATTCATGCGGGTATGCAAGCCACCAATTTAACACCCAATAATCAAAACATTAAATAAATTGCAAGATTGGGAGAATTACTTACCTCGAAGCAACGTAAGCATCTGCATTGTTAGCTAGAAAATCACATCAACAATCCTAATATGATTTCTAATTAACAAGCAGTTCACTCAATATTTTTTAGGATTTTCACTTATTTAAATGAAAGCTAACATATATGTAATGACGTGCAAAAATTAACATGCGATTAATGCAACCTAGCATGCGAACTATATGTCATGAGACGACATGACCTAATTCTAATGACGGACAAATGATTTATTTTTGAATGAATTTCGGAATTAAAAAAAATGCCTAAATTAACATGCAATCTATTCTAAAAAAGGATAATTTAATCTATCCTTGACTTCTTTTTGGTATTTTTATGAAAATTCGAAATCAAGAATTACCCTAAAATGAACCATCGAGATTAGGATAATATCTAAATTAAACTAGGAAATAAATTACTCTAATTCCTAATTTAAATTAAAAAGTCATGCTATCGACTTATTCAAAGAAAGTTATTTTAAACCTATCCTAAACATGCATCATTATCTTCTAATAAGATCAATTCAAATCCTAACTAATCTTTTTTTGGAATTTTCTTTTTAAAGGAAATAATCAAACGAAGATAACAATCACATTCAAACAATCCACGCAATCCGCAAGATTCTTCAAATTCAGATAAGGCAAATAAATCAAACTAACGGTCATATCTATAGGGTTATAGATATCGACAGAAAGTTGATTGTTTAAATTTGGAAAGCAAATAAAATCTATTATCGTATCCAAGTGATTATGGATAAGATAACGATTTTCCGTATCGCCGCGTATCGTACCTTAGGGATAAGGTCGGATAGTCGTCCAGATACGTTGCTAAATTAGGAATGATTCCTAATTTTGGGTATTTTCGAATATTGCAGATATAGCACACATCATCCTAAAATATCTAGCAATCCATGCACTATTCACGAAATATTCAAACACCCGAAAAATTAGGAAATTGAATATTCTAAGAATATAGATGAGAATCTTACCTAATTTGTGGATATTTCCAATTCGAACTCGGATCGGACTCAGGCTTGCGAATCGGGACGGTGACCGACTGCGGATGGCCGATGGTGGCGCAAGGGCAGGCTAGGCGCTGGGCTCACGGACGACGGCAGCAACGACAACGTCGATTTGGGGGGAAACAGCGGCGGCAAGATGGCTCAAATCAGGCCGGCTCAGATCGTGATCAAGACTCCTTTCACGTTCAATGGTCTTCCTTCCTTTGACCAACACTTTGTCCTTTAGATTCCACCGCTTGGACTCTTTCTTTGACTTTTCTTTGTTTATTCTCTTCGGCCTAGCACTCCACTTGCTGCAGGAGATTGTTGAACTCGCCACTCGTTGCACCCAAGGGACTGATTTTGCGTCTGGACTGGCCACACGAGATTGGTCGAGACCGTGAACTCGCCCGAGGCGTTGAGATGGCCTACAGAATGCTTTGCCGGTATGGGTGTGCTGGAATTCGGTCGGAGCTGGAACGGTGCAAAGGGACTCGCCCGCGTTGCTTGGAACTCGCTGGACAGAGGAGACTTGATTGGGAACTTCTCGGAACTCACCTTGAAATCTGCCGGAATTCGCTTCGAGATGCTAGTTAGCGATCGAGGACACTTGAAGAAACGCTAGAAAGTCAGAAACGTGGTGATGCGAAGGCATGAAGTTCGGTCGCAGAGACCGAGCAGCGACACAGGTCCTTCAAGGAAAAGAATGGCTTTCTTCTCTGTTTTCACTGGCGTTCTCTCCCTTGGTGTGGCCGTGTATTCCTTCCTGCTTTCCTCTCAGTGGTGGCGTGACTAACTCCAGAAAAAAGACTTTCCTCTATTTTTTCCTCTGTGTGTCAAACCTTGACTTTTCAGAGAGATCTTCCCTCCTTCAATCTCATGGCCATCTTTTTCTCACTCTCACCTCCTTCGGCCGTGTATTGAATTGTCTCCTCTAAAAAATTCTGATTTCCGAAATTATGAGAGCCCCTTAATTATGACGCATAACGATATATTTATATCGCAACCTAGGTTAATTAACCGGGTTTCCTAGTCCTAATGGGCTTAGACTTAGGCTTTATCATTTAATTTTATTTTAATTCCAAATGGGCTAAATTAATTCGGGCTGATTTAAGCTCAAATTAAAACAACCAAAGCCTTTTAGACTTGTGAATTTTGGCCCCCAATCCCTTGATTGAGCCGAGTGCTCGAACTCGGTTTACGCAATGAATTTTCAGCTTTCTCGCCACCGCCGGTTCGATACGGAATGCAACTAACCCTATATGAACTTAAACTATATGCTATGCAATTTTAATATTTTTGTTTAAGGGTTAAAATTTAATCCCTAATTTTCTATGCAAATTATCATTAAATGGTCGATCGAAATTTAGGTGTCAACAGGTTTGTTAAGACTATGTTTCGAGTTTGAATGCATGAAGGAAACCAATCCAAGTATGAAATTCAAAATGCGAGTATGACTTGTGGTTTGAAGTTTGAACAAGCAAGAAACTTTTAAAACACTTTCGATGTTGGAGTTGGGTTCTTTGTTTGAGTCGGCTAAAAAGGATTTCCAATTTTAGATTCAAATACATATTTATTTATTGGTTTGCTTATATTTTAAAAGGTAGATTTTGTTGTTCTTTACCCATTAGTGAACCATGAGCTTTTGGGTGTAATTTTTTTTTTTTGGAACGAATTGGGCAAAATTAAGAGGTGGATTTTGTTAACTTTTGGGCGTAACAATCAATTGTGCAAGAGTGTTCGTAAATTACATCCTAAAAAAATTACAAGTGTTTAGATGTCGTGAAGAAATCTTGTGGTAAGAATTTGTGTGTTACTATGTGAGATTGATAGATATTGTTTCATGAGAAATTTGTGAGGTCTAATCACCGTGTGAATTATTGGCTGTATTTTGAGCTGAAAAACACGGAGCATTTTTTAGAGTATGGTTGTAATCTCCGTTAGATCAACTGATCTATAACGGAATCCTGTGCTACCCTTTTCACGGAGTAAGTCACACTGACCAAACAACATAAATCTGGTGTCCAGTTCATTTCCTAGTTCTGTTTATTATCGTGTTCGATCATTTGTTTTTCGCAACTCAAGTACAAATTTTGGTTTGAAAATAAAACAGGGAATTTGGACTATCATCTATGATCTAAATCTAACATATAAAGGATACGAAAACTTAGTGTAGAATTGCAGTCTTACGAAACACCCTCATATATAAAAGTAGGAAATAGTAATCAATTCAACTCAGGACTTTTTGCAGTATTTGCTCAGACTAAAGGCAGAAGGGGACTCGGATGTGGATACACCAATCACCATGACTCAACTCAAAGCCCTACTTCTGGTATGTGCATTCATTGTTTAAAAACAATCTCCTGAAGTAAATAATATGACAGAAACATACGTAAATTAAAAACTTTGAAGTATACTGAAAAAACATTCTGTATATCATCCATGCGAATGGAATAATATCAATTTTCACTTATCTTTGTCATCCACCTCCACATATGTCGACAAATGCTACAACATAAATTCCATTGAAAAGTTAGACATAAGTCTATATTGAGTGTTCAATTAATAGAGGACGAGTTACTCTTGAGCCCTAGGTTACCAAACTAATCAGAACATCACTTGTATATTAACATAGTAAAAATATGGTCTCCGAAAACGCAAATATTTTCTTTTCCACCCCCAGGCACAATTCTCTCCTGTACGATTATTTCTACCGAAAATGATACAACAAGTGACAGGCAACAAGCCGTCCCTATAAGCTGGAAAAGTCTTCCCTGATGTTCATTAGCAACGTCACACCATAGTCACTATACTCTAGCCTCTAAATAGAACTAGCAACAGTATTGTGAAGCCTGTCGCCGAGTATATTAAAGACGACTAAAGGTCCCGTCAACAAAAGACTGCAATAGGGATGATCTCCCTGCCCTAAAACTCGCTTGAGGATTGTTCACTTCGTATACCATGATTTGATAATCCTATACTGCAATTTTATATAGTGATGATTGTGCATGGATAGGACATGACAGTTGGAGGGACTGAGACGAGCTCCAATTTGGTCGAGTTCGCCATGGCCGAGATGATCAAGAACCCCGAAGTGATGTCCAAAGCCCAACAAGAGCTTGAACAATTAGTAGGCAAAGACAACATATTGGAAGAATCACAGGTGCACCACCTCCCCTACTTAAAAGCAGTCATGAAGGAGACTCTAAGGTTGCATCCTGCCCTTCCACTATTGATGCCTCATTGCCCTAGCGAGACCTGCATCGTCGGGGGCTACACGGTCCCAAAGGGCTCTCGGGTCCTTATCAACGCGTGGGCCATCCATCATGACCCTTCCTTCTGGGAAAATCCGTCCAATTTCGACCCGGAGAGGTTTGCAGGTGCGGACAACAAGTGGGACCTCAATGGGAGTGACCTGAATTACATACCGTTTGGGTCGGGCCGCAGGATTTGCCCTGGGACAGCGATGGCAGAGAGGATGGTGCTGTACTCCCTCGCTACGCTTGTGCACTCCTTCGAATGGAAACTGCAGGGTGGCGGTGCGGAGAACCTGGATATTTCGGAGCAGTTTGGCATAAATCTGAAGATAAAAGAATCGCTTATCGCGATTCCTACGCCGAGGTTGTCTGATCCCGCACTCTACGAGTAAACAAGATGGGTATTAGACTGATTCTATGAGTAACAAGATGAGTATTAGACAGGTTAGTTCTAAATGGATGAAAAGAATGTTTCCAAAGAATAAAAAGAAAATTAATGAAGCTGCTGTATGGTAGAACACTAGCGAGAGTTGAGCAGGCGTGTGACATGTCTATACTAGTGTGCCCTAAGATTGTAACTGTATGAGGTGCAATAACCAGCAATAAGTTTTAAGGTGTGTTGCAATTAATTATAAGATTGGTAACGAATGTCTGTGGACACTAAACATCTAAATAAAGAAAAATTGGCATTTTCCAAATATTGTTTTTTCAATATGAAAGACTTTCTTCATAAAGTTTGGTTAATCATTGTCTCGCGGCACTCGTTAACAAGACCCTATTAACCATAACTAATTATAATTATCGATTTCAGATGGTGATGATTAATCATTTGACTCTTGGTTCATGAACAAGATTATACAATTTTTTCTATATTCATCTATGGCATATACGACAGTTTGCCCCAGTTATTTTGTGACGAGTACGTTTATCTTTAGCCACTTTTTTTTTTTGTCACCAAATCTATTAACGGACATTGGAGAACTGTAGCCAATCATACAGTGTGTTCCTCATCTTTTTTTTGTGTCATTACTCTTCATTTTTTTTCTCCTTTTACTAAAATTATCATTGCTCTCGTAAATGAAGTAGACATGGTTACTTCTGACTTTTAAGTTTTGAAGCATTTGAAATTCGACTGATTATTTAATGTAAAACACACCATTCTTTACGAATCAGGATCAACATTTAGTATTGTCTGCGATCATAATGATTTTTCTTATTAAATTTTCAAGTTAAAGTTTTTTTAATATTGACAAGAGAATTAATAAGTAACTTTTTTAGCTGAAAGAAAGTCAAAACAGGGTTCCGAATACCCACCTGCGCATGGCTGAGTTGGTGGGCACTTTCCTTCCCTCCTAGAGGTTCTGGGTTCGAATCGCCGCTCGGCTCCGTAATTTAAGTGGGGGGCCCTGGCGGTGGGTTGCTGGGCTAGTCTCCCCCGAGGTATAGACGCCCCGATTACCCGTGCGGGCTCGTCCCTGGGGAATGGTGGCGGATCCTCGGTTACAAAAAAAAAAAAAAGGGTTCCGAATAAACCAGTTAAATGTAGGGATGTGCAAAACGAACCGCCCTAATTGAGAACCGCCGGATCGGACCGAACTAGCCATTTGGTCCGGTTCCCGGGAGTGTCGATCCGGTTCCCGGTTCCTAAAAGTGAAACCAGTATCCGGGTAGTCCGGTTCCAAGGGGAACTGGACTGACTACATATATGTATTTTTTTTTGTGATTAAGTGTGGTCGGCATAGGGAATACAATTTCAATTTTAAAACATATATGTAGTCGGCATGGGGAACACAATTCTAGTTTCAGAATATATGGTATCAATTAATGGGAAAAAAAAAGTGAGCGGTTCCATTGGACGGGACCAAACCGGGAACCGATCACCTCTAGTTAAATGCAAGGACATATATCTAGCATTAACTCGATTAATGTACTCATTACCAGAAAAAAGAGTAGTCAATTGACATGTATGCTTGTTTTTTGACCCCGAAAAAAAATTCTTGACATGTATGCATGTTTAATATCATTTCCTTTACAAACCACTTAAATCTTCTTTGACTACGTTTGGTAATCAGGATAAAATTCATGATGGGATAAAATTAATCATACCCTGTGTTTGGTGCCAGCTCAAGACAATATAAAATTCAATATAAGAGGGATATAACCAGGATAAAATTATCCCATGAGGAAGGTGGGATAAAGGTAGATATGATTTCTAATATATATAATATATAAGTTATTTTTCTCGAATAACAAACTTCTTAAATCAATAAAATTAAAATATCATTTGAATATAAATAATATTTTAATTCCAATATTAAAAATAACAACAATTTCATTTTTATTTATTCCTATTTTTATTTATATACTCGAATTTCTTTCTATCTTATAGTATAAATTCAATAAATAAATATATATTTAGTATATATATCTATTACATATTTTAGGTATTTTAGTATTTTAGGTAAATTAGTATAGTTTTCTATGTAATAAAATTTTATTAGAGAATGATGGAGGTGGAAAATATAAAAAATAAAAAAAGAGAAGAAAAAATAATGAAAATTAAGCAAATGAAACAAAGTAGGCAAGAGTGTCGTGAGAGATTTTTACCATCTCCGTTTGTGCAATTTTTAGGTTCATTTTCATTGATATGCTATTTATACCAAACACAACAAAAGACGTTAATATTTCCGACTTTATTACTGTGATTCACAAAACATTAGATATGATATAGCAAAATTCCTGGATTTCATATGGTATTCTATCTAATCATATCATGGTTAAAAATTCAGACAACCAAACATTTCCTTTTCTTTCAATCGATGCACTTTAATTGAAACCTAACAAATTTTCCGACAAAGTGCTGACGTGGGGACACGTTGCCAAATTTTGGGACGCCACGTTAGTTCACTCCAGCACTTCTCTATAAAGCTAACTGGATTTCGGTCAATGTGCATTAATCGAAAGATTAGAAAAGTTTAGTGCACCCCGAAAAGAATAATCAGATTTGAATGACCAGATTGAACATTCTTACCGTTTAGTGAAGCTTATGAAAACACGTTTTGAAAGTGTTCCCATTATGGAGAACTATTAGAGATTAAGTCAGTCAAAAGAGTAATAACAAAAGCTAGAGTGGGCAGAGAAACTTCTCATTCTTGCTTAACAACTTATCTACCCATTGCTTCGAAACCGAATTGCCGAGCGGAGCTTTGGTCGCGCCTGGTTGTGGCTGTGGAATGCCAAAGAGGCAAAACAGGCGATTCCTAGAGCAAATACAATACTTGCTGTCATAGCTCTCATAGCCGTGGGTTTCATCCTTTCATTCAGGAGGCGAAACAAAGCTCTTGCTCCATTGCCTCTACCGCCACAGGACGTACCGCTTCTCGGGTACCTTCACTTTCCTTTGACCCATCTTCAAACTCTCTGGCTAGGGAACAAGCTATACTTCGTGAAAAGCTCCCTGGCCCTGGCCAGAGAAATCCTGAGGGACCAAGAGGCGACCTTTGCCAATCGGGACCCGAGTGTCTCTACAAGATCATGAGCAACGCGAGACTCGACACTTATTACGGCTCGAGGGGGAAGGAAACTAGGAAAACTGAGGGGTCTAGACAAAAATTCCGGGGTGCAGTAGATGTTGGCAAGTTGGCCCTTTTTGGCCCAGATCAATGCCGTAATGGCGATGTTGAGGGGAGGGACCCTTGGAGAAGATCAGGCCGAGAGCTTAGGGTCCAAGTTCCGGAGGATGGTAACCGAACTCCGGGTGGTCTGGGTCATCCGTTCAAGAGTTTTCTCGACTCTGTCATCGATCATGGAAGAGTGAATGAACAGAAGAAAAACTTCTTGCAGCTTCTCCTGCGAAATATTGTTAACACTAGCTTACGTTGCGACGATTTGGTCTTCATGGTTATAAATTCAACTGTTGGAATAGGACATCGTGGTCGGCAAGACCGATACAACTTCGATGATGATGGAATGGGTGATGGCAGAGTTGCATGTCATGAACAAAGCAGTAAAGGAATTGACCGAGGTGGTGAGATGGATCGAGGGTGTAACTTTACCAAGGCTGAAGCATATTGATGCCGTCATCAAGGCGGCGCTCCGCTTGCACCGGGTGCTGCCTCTATTGGTCGCTCACTTGATGCATCCTGCGCCGTCCGCCGATAAATGATAGAGAAGGGCAGAAGCATATTCTTGAACGCGGTCCCAAGATTTGGGATAAGCCTTCCTAATTCATTTAATCATAAGGAAACACCTGCTTTTTCATAGACATCGCTCCATTTTGGCTTGTCCATTTCTTTAAAAAACGGGGTCATTTTGGTTTAATCTCATCTTCAAATTACAAGCCGAGCTTCACAGCCCTTTCTATGCCTAAATTGATACCGTCAGAGTGGAAGGTAAACTAGTGTCATATGTCGAGTCATTCTGTAATATGTTTGATTAAATGTATTACACGAGTCAAGCCCCGAGTTATAGAGCAACTCGATCACATGTTTATTCTTAAATTTTCTTCAATTGAACCAGCATGGTTCTATCATGAGTTATTTAATTAACATGCACGAGCTTCACGAATTTCTTGTTGGGATTGAGTATGTATACGTTTGTATGTTGGCGACAGAAATTATCATTTAGAATTTCATAAAAGGAAAATTGCGATGTATAATACATCAAGAATGTAATCAATATATCAAATTCTCTAAAGTCTAATCCCATATTAAGATCAAGTAAGGTTTTTGTGGCATAGTTCTCTGTCATGTAATGTCTTAGATATTTGGTACATTTAACAATATGCATTTTTACATGGTTAAATAATTT
Organism: Syzygium oleosum; assembly: GCF_021117445.2. Classification (NCBI taxonomy): domain Eukaryota; kingdom Viridiplantae; phylum Streptophyta; class Magnoliopsida; order Myrtales; family Myrtaceae; genus Syzygium; species Syzygium oleosum. The sequence goes on from NW_026607494.1 coordinate 1,348,568, forward strand.
TTTTAAAATAAAGATTTAAATAGTTGAGGGTGAAACAAAGTATGATTTCTTTTGGCCAAGTTGAGAGTATGATTGGAACTTATGAGTCGTTGGTTCGAGTAAGGCTCCATTTTACCAGATAAAAGGTGTTTGCATTCAACATTGCCGTGACCGCGAGAAGCTACAATTTAAACATAAGATTTTTTGCATCCGGATTAGGCGTTTTAATCACTCCGTTAATCCCGAAAACAATTGTAGGATGGAGAAGGTTGTATTCATTAAAACAGTACTTATGGGGAGATGATTGGAAATAAAAATTTCCACCTGAGGAAGGCGAACTAAGATATATATATCCTTTTTATCATAAGTTGAGTAGATCATCACCTCGCTTCAATGCCCCCTCGACAGAGGAGGAGGCGGCGGCGGGTAGCCCATGACCGCTGTTTTCGCATCACAATACGGAGAGGAGGAGATGCCATGGGAAAGAGGAATAGGATGTCTTAGGATTTTGAATGGTAGTGATATCAAAACCGGAGAGAAATGGCTTAACTATATAAAATTCTTTGACCATAAATTATATATTGGATAGATTATATATAAGCAATATCACTTTAATTATGGACAATTTTATTTCACTATCCATCTATTATGCATAGTTATGCATTAGATGAGAAATTTTGTTATTGTACTCACTCCGTGGTACTAACTTTACCTCTCTGATTTACATGTAACAGGCCACAGATTAGAATTATGCCACACAACCATATTCGACCAATTATCATTACTTCGATGATTCGTCACCCTCAAACGTCTACAATCTATTACATTTAAACTTAAATTTAGAACTGAATAAAAATAGTATCTTAAAATGTATTCGATCGATAAGATTGATAAAGATAAAGATATTTTCACATAAATCTTTATTGTCCTATCCAAACACTTAGCTCTTGGGATTTTACCCTATTAATTTTAAATTTGAAAAAAATCAAATATTGATAAAGAACCTTTAAAGATATCACCTACCCATTTAATTTGAAATTAGGTAAAAAAAAAAATTACCCGAATAAATGCGTTATTTATCAATTCAATTTAAATTTAAATTAAAATAAATTTGAAGGATGACTCATTTTAGTACTTGAATAAGATTCACTTAAAATCCACTAAATTTAAACACACTACCATAAGAACATACAATTTATAATTTGCAACATGCATATTTACATTTCCTTAAGTTTTATTTCATTCTTTAAATTGCACTCATTTTAAATATAGTTTATATCATTTGAAGAAAATTTATTTTGAGAAAAATGAAAGCGAAACTATTTTTTTTTTGTAAAAACAACTTAATTTCAAATTGAGGTAGTTTTAGAAGAAAATTAAATAAGAGATAAGTTCATCAATTTATGATTCGACAATTAATCGATTACAACCTGATTGATACAATTTCCATGACATCATATAATTACAAAGCTGATATCTGACGTGATCGGTGGATGCCTCACAAGGTCAATGTCTCTCTCTAAAGAACCCATACCTATGTCAATCATATTTAGATGCCAACCATGCCTTCTAATATTAAGTTGCATGAGAAATGTAAATGACTCGTGTAATTGAGTGTTTACACGAAATTAAGGTAATCCTGAAGAGCATTATGGTGTCAACGAAGTTAAGGTAATCACATTGGTCCAAATCGAAACTTTTTGTCGAGCAAATCTCATCAAGTCAAATTGATCATTTTGCGCACTTTGTTCTCGTTCTTCTTTCTCCCACTTTGACTTTGGTTCATGATCGACCAGTGAGACGTCAGTATTTTGGTTCGACACCTTTTTCATATATAAAAGAAAAGGACATTATGACTAAAAAGTGTTCCCAAGATCAACACCCTTATAGGAACACGCCGGAAGATTATCGAACGAAAGTAGATTATTACTGGCGACTAAATTATTGCCAGTGATTAAACTTCCACCTCCTGTGCAATTTGCCAATGTGACCTTTACGTCGTCACAGTATGCTTCGATGCGACCATAGCTCCTTTTCCACGACGAACCAAGCACGTATGTTCCCTGCATCTTCACGCCCAATCCGACGGTCACTGTCCCTACGGATCTCCACTCTCGATCCATGTCCTCAATTACGGCCCGTGACTTCTCCATCGTTATCTTCACCTTGATCACAGTTCTATCGGTAGACCGCAACACGAACGGCTCCGTTGACGCTGATGCGAGGGGTTGCGCTGCGTCCCAATGGTAATGGACGAAGCGCTCTACTTCGCTGAAGGACAAGTCCCCGAAATCTGTTTTCTCGAACAAGAAGGCTGCTTTCCAAGTAGCCCCGGTGGATGCGGTGACTGTGAGATTAGACACAGTCAACCCAGAGACTTTTAACATGGGGTACTCAGCCCCAGCGAGGAGGACACAACAGAACATGGCCAAAGCCATTAGTACTATAAAAGAATCCACGACACCAATAAACCATAGGTCGGACTTCCAATCGTTGGGCATTCTGCAGCTGCATTGTGGCTGGGGATTGGAACGAGGGGCATGCGATCGAGGCGGGTGGGGAGGACGGTGAAGCAAGTCGGGTGCATGTTTAGGATGAGGAACTGGGTAGCCCATGACCGCCGCTGCTTTCGGGTCGGAGGACGGAGGAGGAGGCGATGCCATTGGATAGAGGATGAGGGCTTTCGAGGGTTTTAGCGATGGGTGATGGGCGAAGGAGAGGGACTGGAGAGAGGATTTGTGTAGAGGCTGAGAAAATGAGGTTGTGGCTATATGGCGAAAGCGAAAAACTGATTTCGCTACGGAAGCGTTGAATAAACTCTTTGAACCGTTCACGGATATGCTTTTAGAGAGAGAGAAAAAAATCGAAAACAGAATTTTGTTATTTATCTTTATCTGTTTATTCAACCAATTATCATTAATTTAGTGAGTTGTCATCCCCTAAGTAGCACCGACGCGCGACACGCGACACGTTATTTATCAAAAATAGAGAATTTCGACACGTTGGGACACGTTGTATATTATATATATTTTTATATATACATGATACATTATCATTTTTTAATTTGATTCAAATAAGTAAATAAATAATAATAAAAATCCTACAATGAATTTACCCTAAAAAAAATTATACACATAAGTTTTCAAAAAATAATTATGTATAAATAAATATATTAATTAAGAAACTAAAAATAAATAATTAAATTTGAAAAAAAAGAAAGTACAAATGCTGCCTTCTCCTTCACGTCTCCACCCCGTTCTCTCTCTCTCCCTCCTCCAAATGCTGTCATAAATATATTAATTATGACAGTGAAGCTATTTTTTTTGTTGTTGTAAAAACAACTTAATTTCAAATTGAGGTAGTTTTAGAAGAAAACTAAATAAGAGATAAGTTCATTAGTTCATTATTCGGCAATTAGTCGATTACAACCTGATCGATATGATTTTCATAACATCATAAAATTACAAAGCTGAAATCTGACTTGATACGGTGGATGCCTCACAAGGCCAGTGTCTCTCTCTAAAGAACCGATACCTATGTCGATCATATTTAGATGCCAAAGATGCCTTCTAATATTAAATTGCATGAGAAATGTAAATGAGTCGTGTAATTGAGTGTTTCTTGCCATCTTAGAATAGTTTTAGTCCTGATTAGCATTATGGTGTCAACGAAGTTAAGGTAATCGCATTGGTCCAAATCGAAACTTTTTGTCAAGCAAATCTCACCCAGTCAAATTGATCATTTTGTGCACTTGGTTCTTGTTCTTCTTTCGACTTTTGTTCGTGATCAACCAACGAGACATCGGTATTTTGGTTTGACACCTTTTTCATACATGGACCGCTTCCTCTACATCCTTCACTGTTGGTCTTGGTCAAACATGGCTTTCCCCAATGTTATCCATTTTCTTTCAATATGCGCTACATTTTATAAATATGCCACGCATTCGTTTTACATAAAGTAGAAGTGAAAAAAAAACATTGATCACTAAATCATGGATATTAAAAACAAGGACATTATGGCTAAAAAGTGTCGCCGAGGTCAACACCTTTATAGGAACACGCCGGAAGATTATCGGACAGAAGAAGATTATCACCGGCGACTAAATTATGGCCGGTAAGTAAGCTTCCATCTCCTGTGGAATTCACTGAAGCAATCTTTAAATCGTCACAATATGCTTCAATGCGACAGTAGCTCCTTTTCCACCACAAGCCAAGCACGTATGTGCCCTGCATCCTCAGACCCAACCCAACGGCCACTGTCCCTACAGATCTCCACTCTCGATCCATGTCCTCGATTATGGCCTGTGGCTTCTCCATACACAGGAGGTTCAAGTAGGAGGGTTAAAGACTCTTCACCTCCTCTCCATGCACAGGAGGTTCGACCATCTATTTGGACACCTGTAAGACGAAGCAGTCTATTGGATTGATGTTTCTTAAGAAATTGAAACTTTTTCAAGAATGATTTTGGGTGCTCTAAAAGCCCTTGGGCAAATGCAAGTACCCCTTTAAAGTGCCTTAGCTCAAGGCAGATTCATAGAAGCTTTGAGCTTTAACATTTTCGAAATACTAATAATTTTTTTTCTATCAATTCTGCCCTCACTAAGTTCTTGTGATTGTTTCAATTTCTTCGTGTTGCTTTCGTATTATGATTTGTTTGTTTTCATTTGCCTAGTCGAGTTCACCTTAGGATCATAATCAACCTAAAAATGTCACATGTAGTCTTAGTGGACAAGAACATTTTTTTTTTTCATTTGCCTAGTCGAATTCGCTTTGGCTCTATGCCTGTCCTGTGGCATGACACCTGTAACAATTTAGCTACGAGGCTCACATTTAAGTCAGTTAAGCAAATCCTTTTCTGAAAAAAAAAAAGCCTATGTTTTTCCAAGTGGCAGGAGGCATGACAGAGTATTGTACTTAATTTGAAGTTGATAAAAAAAAATAGGAGAGATTTTTGTGAGTTTTATTTAAAACCCTAAACTGATTACCACCAAAAGTCCTAAACTGATACATTTGTGACAAATTCTTCTCCGTTAGTTTCCGTTAAATTGGATTAATACCACGAAAAGTCACAAACTGGTACACTTATGACAAATTGAGTGTAAAACCCCAAACTGGTACATCCATCAACTGCCACGTATCATCCAACTCAACAATTCAACTGTAAAATTTAACGGAAACTATCATAGAGTAAATTTGTCACAGGTATACCAATTTTGGATTTTTCGTGGTATTAACCATTTATTTAATTAGTTTTTAGTTCGATAGGTTTTTCTTTTAATCTTACATGTCAAATAGAATTTAAATAATGGATGAGGAGAGATGTTCTTTGAGTTTTAACATAGTTGTTGAGATTGGATGAAGATGTCATTTAAAGAATATGACATTGAAATCCACATATTCTAAAATGAAATTAAAACGAATTTATGAATAAGCTAATACATTCAGACTTTTCTTTATATTATATGTCTATTTCAGTTAATTTTTAAGTCTGATGAATCCAATTTGACAAATATTTTTACTTGGTATTTTCTACGCTCAGCAAAGAACAACCCCATATATTATACGTGTTAAAAGTTATAGGTCATATTAACAAAAAGGAGAATAAATATATATAAAATGCGTTCACTACGCGGGCCCAAGTAACTAGCTTAAAGTTTAGGGTTAATACCGCGAAAAACCCCATACTAGTACACCTGTGACAATTTTACCCCAAATTAGTTTTTTAACCACCAAAAACCCCAAACTGGTACACCTGTGACAAATTTACCCACCGTTAATTTCCGTTAAATTTTACCATCAAATTGTTGAGTTTGATGACACGTGGCAGTTGACAGGTGTACCAGTTTGGAGTTCTACCACCTTGTTTGTCACAGATTTACCAATTTATGATTTTTCGTGGTATTAATCCAATATAACGGAGGGTAAATTTGTCACAAGTGTACCAATTTGGGGGTTTTTGATGATCAAAAAATTAGTTCGGGGTAAAATTGTCATAATTGTACCAATTTGAGATTTTTGGTGGTCAAAAAATTAGTTCGGGATAAATTTGTCACAAGTGTAGCAGTTTTGGGTTTTTTGTAATATTAATCCTAAAGTTTAAAAGAACTCTCTAGGCGTATTCTTTAGTGACTTGAATTTTAGTCCACAACTCATTTCAAATGTATTTTGTTCATTGTACAATGACGAAACGTTTAATTTAAAGGTTTTTTTTTTGGTAAAGTAAGTAGTATATAACTTTTCAACGCGCAATATACAGCAAGTGAGGCCGAACACAAAAATCTCGTACCTGAGGAGACAAAAAGTGTCCCGACCGATACAAAGGTGTTGCGGCTAACATAACAAGCTCAAGAAGCGCTATACAAAGAAGGCTACACGGCAGCCAACAGACAACAACAACTACGAGGGAGGGTGAGCTGAATATGGAATCAGATATGCCCCAACTGGCTTGAATCCTTCTGTTCCGAGGATTGTCTTGAACCGGCTTGAGAGAAATGCCTTTGTCTCTAACTGCCTTGGCAAGATGGTTGCGGAGAGCAGGCATAAACAGAGTGCTATTTCTGAAAAGGATATTATTTCGTTCAATCCAAATGAGATGGCACAATGCCCCAAAAGCAAACCGAGAAATACGGTGATAAAAGCTATCACCACCAATAAAACGAGTATCCCATCGAAGGTTCTGTTCCCAGGACCCGTTGCGCCAAGAAAGATGACAGTTAGAAGCCCAGTCTTGCGCTAGGGACCCCGTAACATTGCACCCAAAGAACAGATGATCAACCGAGTCTGGTCTAGTGTGACAAAAGGCACATAAACCTTCAGAAATTCTATGATAATTCAAGAGGAATACCTGCGTGGGAAGCCTATTTAAGGCCATTAACCACAACAAAAAACCATGGCGCGGTGCAATATGACAGTCCCAAATGAAGGTATCCCAGTAAACCACTTGTCCTCTTGCCCGGACCAACTCCCAAGCTGAAGTAATAGAGAAGGCTCCAGACGAATGTCCAAGCCAGACAAAGTGGTCTGGTGTGTCAACATTGAGTATTGGGAGAGAATATGTCCACGAGTTGAATGATTGCACCACATTGGAATGGTGCCAATATGAAGAAAGGAATTCACAAACCGAGGCCGAGCGTGGGATACCAGAACAGAAGATATCCCTATCTGAAAAGATCAAATGAAGTGGGCCTTTTGGATGCCAAGAATCAAACCAGAAAGAAGCGGTTTTGCCATTGCCTATTCGCCATTTGAATTGCGATTAGAATGTCTGGCGAAGATCCAGAATCTTCTTCCATGTTCAGGAGCAAACAGTCGGTTTGGCCACAACCCAGAAATTCTTTAATTTGAGGAAATTTGAGTGAATCCATTTACACCATAGGGATTCTTTGTCTGTGAAAAGGATCCAAATATGTTTAAGCATAGCCGCTTGGTTGCAATCAATGAGCCTTCGTATGCCCAATCCGCCTTCTTGCTTGGGAAGACAAACACGACTCCAGGATACTTTGGCCCCACCAACCCCTAAATCAGGACCTTTCCAAAGGAATTGTCTGAGAATCAGTTCAATTCTCGCTATGACCGACCGGGGGAGGGTGAAAATAGAGGCCTAAAAGACATGTATGGCGTGAAGCACAGATTTAATCAACTGCAGGCATCCCGCAAAAGAGAGAAACCGATGAGCCCAGGAGCGAGCACGGGCCGTAATAGAATTGACCAGCAATGTACAATCGGTCTTACTCAACCTAGAGGCAGAGATAGGGACGCCGAGATATCGAAAAGGTAATGTACCTTCGAGGTATCCGAATGATTGCAATATTTGGTCCCGCAAATGAGGTGTACCTCCCGAGAAGAATATTTTACTCTTATTGACATTCGGCTGGAGACCAGACCACCGAGAGAACTGATCCAGGCCATCCTTCAGAAGTGCGGTCAATGCCAGATTTGCCTCCGCAAACAAGAGGACATCATCGGCAAAGAAGAAATGTGTAAGCCTGGTTGCCTTACACCGCCAGAAAAATTTGAATCCTTGGAGTTGAGTTTGGGCATTGAGAATGCCGGTGAATACTTCCATGACTAGTGTGAATAAGTAAGGAGATATGGGGTCTCCTTGGCGAATACCTCTACCACTAGAGAAAAACCCATGTAGAGTTCCATTGATAGCAACCGAGAACTTCGAGGTAGTTACACACTCCATAAGGAGTTTGATAAACACTTGGGGGAATCCAAATGCTTGTAAGGTTCGGTGCAAGAAGCCCCAGTCAACTGTATCATATGCCTTCTGAAAATCAACCTTGATAGCGCACTTGGGCAGATAAGGTTGGTGATGGAATCCGGCAAACAACTCTTGAGCAATGAGTATGTTGTCCCCTATTCTTCGTTTTTTGACGTTTAATTTAAAGGTTGATACCACGAAAAATCACAAATCGATACACCTGTGATAAATTTACCTCAAATTAATTTTTTGACTATCAAAACCCCAAACTGGTACACCTATGATAAATTTACCCTAAACTAATTTTTTGACCACCAAAAATCTCTAACTGGTATATTTGTGACAAATTTACCCTCCATTAAATTGGATTAATATCACAAAAAATCACAAATTGGTACACCTGTGACAAACGGAGGGTAAAACTCCAAACCGATACACCCGTTAACTGTTATGTGTCGTCTAACTCAGAAATTTTATGGTAAAATTTAACGGAAACTAACATAGGATAAAATTGTCATAGGTGTAGCAGTTTAGGATTTTTGGTGGTCAAAAAATTAATTTGAGGTAAATTTGTCATAAGTGTATTAGTTTGGGATTTTTCGTGATATTAACCCTAATTTAAAATTAAAACAAAATTGTTAGACATTCACCAAATAATTTTGGTGGTTGATGATAATTTTGGGAGTGAAATAGTGGCCGAATGAGTAAGAGACAGATCAGCGAAAATATGGAGCTTTATTGTTATATATGGTTCTGTGAATATATCTCTACAAGCAATACCTTCCCAACACATAATTAGGGATAATGCACGAAATTAGAATTCGAAAATAATCAAGATAAGTGCAAGGTAGTGCCCCGAATATCTCTATACATGTCTCAAATTTAAGTAGAAATAGCTCTCATCCGATAATAATACAAATTTATTCTTTGAAAATTGATTTAAGCACTCCAAAGTATATCTTCTTCTAACATTTAAAAGCTCTTCCTCGAATTTTTTTTTGTATATGCATGAGCTGTGTATTACGAAAAAATTCAGTTTCAAAATTAATCTCACCTTTATAGTTTCATTACAAAAATGTCAGACCTTTTGGTTTTGCTTTGGTGACAGTGACACGAACTTTACTTGTGTGATTGTCATATGACAGGCAACAAGTGCCAATTTAATTCTGCCACACGGCCATATTAGACCGATAATCATTACTTTAACGATTCGTCGTTCCAAAACATCTACCATTTTTACATTTAACATAAATTTAGAAATGAATAGAGATAGTATCTTCATATGTATTCTTAAATGTATTCAATCGATAACATCAATGAAGATAAAGATAAAATATCTTCACATTTTATTATTCTTTCCAAACACTTTTCTGTTGGGATTTTATCCCGATAATTTTAAATTTGAAAAAAAAATCAAATATAGATAAACATATTTGAAGATATCACTTATCCATTTAATTTGACATTAGGTCAAAAAGAGAATTACGTGAATAAATGCGTTATTTATCAGTTCAATTTAAAGTAAAATTAAAATAATTTGAAGGATAGCTTATTTTATTACTTGAATAAGATTCAATTTATATTCACTAAATCGAAACACTACCATAACAAAATAATTTAGTTATATTTCATTCTTTAAATTGCACTCATTTTAAATATTACCATCATTCGAAGAAAATTCATTTAGCAAAAAATGACCGTGAAGCTATTTTTTTGTTGTTGTAAAAACAACTTAATTTCAAATTGAGGTAGTTTTAGAAGAAAACTAAATAAGAGATAAGTTCATTAGTTCATTATTCGGCAATTAGTCGATTACAACCTGATCGATATGATTTTCATAACATCATAAAATTACAAAGCTGATATCTGACTTGATACGGTGGATGCTGCACAAGGCCAGTGTCTCTCTCTAAAGAACCGATACCTAGGTCGATCATATTTAGATGCCAACAATGCCTTCTAATATTAAATTGCATGAGAAATGTAAATAACTCATGTAATTGAGTTTTCTTGCCATCTTAGAATAGTTTTAGTCCTAATGAGCACTATGGTGTCAACGAAGTTAAGGTAATCACATTGGTCCAAATCGAAACTTTTTGTCAGGCAAATCTCACCAGGTCAAATTGATCATTTTGTGCACCTGGTTCTCGTTCTTGTTTCTCCCCCTTCGACTTTGGTTTGTGATCGACCGGCGAGACATCGGTATTTTGTTTACGATTACGAAAATAATTTTTTTAGTTTTCCAAAGTAAGAAAATAATTTTTCATATGAAAAACCGTTGGATGACAATGATAAATTATGTTATTTCAAAAACAAAAACTAATATTATTTATTTTTGGAAAACACAATTGTTACTTTTCATGTTCGAAAAAAGTGATTCTTATGATTTCTAATTTTAGATTAGGGAAGGGAGACTTTCCCTCAAAAGACTCTTTTATTTAAGATTCTACATTCTCAATACAAAATCGATAAGACCATAGTTAGGAAAGTTTGGCTGAGAAGAACTTATTCAATCACGTACATTCTCGATACTAAACCAATAAGAGCATGTTCAAATCTATATATTTATCTAGAATCGAAACTCTAATTCTGTTAATTACTTATATTTGGGCAAGAAATCGTTGGAATCTTATGATTGATATTCAAATTACAAAATCAAGATTTTGAAGACGATGAGTATAAAACCACCAATTAGGAAAATCATATGATTCACTGCAGATTCACCCATGATTATCATGTTCTTTTTATCCTTCCGAGATATATGTATCATCTCTAACCAAAAATATAAAAATTTACATATCATTGTAATGCTGAATCATCCAATCTCACACACGCATTTAACCATCATGAATTTTTTTATATATGATTTTATAGTTTTACGATGACATGTCATAGTCGATGAACCGAAAAAGTTGCCCAAAAAAAAATATATAGTTAATAAATGTACCATAAAGAGACTAAACTCTTGTTAAACCAATAAAGAAAACCCAAAAAAGACGAGGCAAAAAATAACAAATTTGCGAAAAATATTATTCCGCATTTTCTATTGTTTTATCACTCCCCCCGTGGAGGACCAACCTCTTGTAAGAAAATATATATTTTTTCTTTTCTATGTACTTTCCCTATTGGTCAAAAGCTGTGCGGGCGTACGCTCCTTGCGTACCCTCGACCGCACTCAATCTACAACTCTTCCTATTCGCTAGAGCCTTACACTACCTCGTCGCCGTCGCCGGGACCCTTGACGGGCCGGGCGATCGGGCCCGCCCGAGTCCTGAACCCGACAATCACCGGGTCGTTCCGGCAGCAGTGGAACGCTGACGGACAGCCCGACGCCTCCTCTGCCTCGCACTCCTCGCAGACGCCGTGACCGGAGCTCCTCCGCCGCCTCACCTCCTCCAGCGCCGCCCTCATCGTCAGGTACCTCTCCCTCTCCGCCTGCAGCTCCCTGTACCGATCCACCATCGCCGGACGAAACCCGCCAACCCGCTGATCTGGAATTTGGCTCTGGATTGGACCTTCCACCGAGTGATCCCGCCTCAGGAGCATCGCGTCCTCCGGCGGGCTCTTCGCCGCCTCGTCGCGGCCGCCCTTCCTCCTCTCCCGCCTCGACCGCCTGGGGACGACCAGGAGGCAGCAGCGGGCGCCATCCCGGCGGGCGGCGGCGGCGGCGGCGGCGAAGTCGAACTTGGCGGTGACGGCGACCCTCCCGGACCAGGAGCGAGGGTCCCCGCGGTCGGCGAGGAAGACCGCGAACTGGTGGGCGGGCAACCCGATCTGCCGGCCGATGGCCAGCTTCAGGTCGTGGAAGCGGAGCGACGGGTGGACGAGGACCGTCCCTATGTGGGTCTCTCTCCCGCCGTCGGAGAAGAAGGCCGGGAAGAGCGCCCCGGCGGGTGCGTTCTGCATCGCCGCCCGCGTCCGCCGATGCCCGCGGCGATCCTCGCGGCGAGGAAGAGAAGAAGAACAAGAAGAACGAGAAGAAGAAAGGAGCGTCGGTGGGGGGCGGGGAGGGCGCCGCGAGCTGCGTGTATATATACGGCGGAGGAAGGCGGAAGGAAGGCGGTGACTTGGCGACCAAGGTCTTGACGGGAACGCGACTCGACCTTTCTGTCCTTTCTTCTTTTTGGGGAGAAGGAGAAGATATCCGCTGTATCATCGCGTCTCGTGTCCACGTCATCCCCCCTCGACTGTTTTCGCGTATTCTTTTTGATTTGTCAATCGATTTTTTTTTTGTGCGGATTAAAAGCTTATCTTTAATTGCTTGTGTTTTGGTAATCTCATGAAAAATTACAAATGCATACATATAAAAAAAACAAAAGAATCTGCTTTCTTTAATCGGCAAAAAAAAAAGGGCTTTTGATAGGGAAGAAAATCAAATGAACCTGCTTGTTAAATTGATATCATAAAGTATTCACAACTTCGAAAGCTTCAATTTCTTTCAGAAAAAAGAAAAAACAGAAGCTTCAATTTCCATCGTTACGTTCTTTAGTTATGAAATTGCATCCGTTCAATAAATTTAATATGCGGAATTAGCTGTAACGAAAATAATTCCTTAGACTGGGTTTGGGGTCAAATTTATTGGCGTCCACGTAGGCGAACTTTCTTGGGGGTAAAGAGTGTCGTCCTCCTCCTCCTCCTCCGTTTGGCACCAAAATAGTACCCGATCCCCAAAACAGGACAAAAGGAAAAGGGGGAAACGGCGCACGAAAAGACCGGGGTTTTGATCGCGAAGGTTTCCAGAAACATCCAACGATGCCTCTGCGAAGCTCGAAGTACGCTGAGCAGGCCAATCAAAGTTTTCTGGCTCTAAAAAAAACAGATAAAAATCATGGGAGGACGATATCCGAAAAAAACAGAAAAAGTTAATATCACGAAAAATTTTAAAATCTTTATTTTTGAGATAAATTTATCTTAAATTAATTTTTTTTATCATCAAAAATCCAGAACTGATACACCTGTAATAAATTTACCCTAACTAATATTTTGACTATAAAAAACCTCAAACTGATACACTTGTGACAAATTTACCCTCCGCTAAATTAGATTAATACCACAAAAAAATCACAAACCGGTAAATCTGTGACAAACAAAGGGGTAAAACCCTAAACTGGCGCACTCGTCAACTGCCACGTGTCATCCAACTTAGCAATTTGACGGTAAAATTTAATGGAAACTAACGAACGGTGAATTTGTCACACGTGTACCAGTTTGGATGTTTAATTAGTTTTCAGTAAATTTATCACAGTTGTACCAGTTTGGGATTTTTTGTGATATTAACCCAAAAATAAAAGGGAGAGTAATCGTGCATAAATGGTTAAAATGCATAGCCACTAATTCCGCAAATTAAAGAGAGATTTTTGAAAATTTTACTTTTTTTTAAGGGTGCAATTCTCTTTGTTAAAATAGTCATAAACCCATTTTCAACCCATATTTGATGGGCTAAGTTGTTATATGGATTAGTTATATTCAGTAAATGGGTCATAAATAAGTTTAGAATGGTAAAAACCTAAAATAATATATGTATTAAATGGGTTCACAACTTACTTAGACGATTAAACCTAATCCACTTCTATGACTCTCTCTTCGCTCTCTCTCACTCTCACTCGATCTCGAGCTTGCACATCTGTTTTGGTATGAATTTTCCTAAATTTGGTTAATTATGAAAGTGTATTAGCATTATGAGTTGGGTTGTATATGTATTGAGTCGGGTATATGTAACTAGATATATATTGCATGGCAATGAGTCAAACGGGTTAAATGGGTCAATTTGGGCCGGACCATTTTCAATCAGACCAGACCCATTTGTTTGACAAGTCTACTAATCAAGAGGTTTGAGTCCATACACATTTTCTCAGACCCACATGCTTATGTTAGAAGACGTTCTCAAATTGCACCCAATCATGCTCTAAACCAAGCAATCCGCCTATCCATGATCGAGTCTACTGACGAGGGCCATGCCGCTCTTGTTTTGGGAATGAGGAGTGTCGTGCCACAGTCACCAATCAACATGCTCTGGGCAAGAGTGGTGTAGGGGTCGAATGCTCACCCGTGCCAGGGACGGAAGGGGCATGACCGGACGACCCAATTCGGATCGCACTAAGAGAACCATGTCGGTGGAACTCGGCAAAGAAATCCCTTTAGTGAGTCAAAAGGCATCTTCATATGAATAGATTAACAACTCATCTTGGCACATTAGTGCATACAAGATCTCCAAATAGTAGAGGTGTCAAAATGGGTCTTAAACCCATATATGACCCATTTAAAAATAAATGGGTCATATATGGGTCACTTTAATTTTAAAGAGTCAATCTTAAATGGGTTTTAAATTTTAAAGCTTAAAGATAAATGGGTCTAAATGGGTTGAGTTTGTAACCCGTATCCAACCCACCCATTAGACCCATCCACACACTCTCTCCCTCTTTATAAAGATGTTTAAAAAAAATCGAAATTTAATTATTTTTATTTTTCTCTTTTTCTTTTATTTTTTCTTTTTTCTTTTCTCTTCTTTCTTTTTCTTTTTTTTTTTATTCCGGCCGGTGGTTGGCCACGGCGACCGGCCACCGGGGCGGGACGACCTCGCCGGAGGCCGGCAAAGCTTGAGCTCGCCGGCCTCCGGCGAGGCTCGAGCCTCGTCGATCTGGCGAGCCTCGAGCTTGCCCGATTCCGGCGGCCTCGAGGTTCGCCCGATCCCGGCAAGGCTCCAGCCTCGCCGACCTGTCGCGAGGCTCCAGCCTCGCCGATATGGCGAGACTCGAGCTCGCCGGCCTCGGGCGAGCTCGACCTCGCCGGATCTGGCGAGGTGGAGCCTCGCCGGAGGCTGGCGAGCTCGAGCTTCGTCGGCCTCGGGCGAGGCTCCACCTCGCCAGATCCGGCGAGGTCGAGCTCGCCCGAGGCTGGCGAGCTCGAGTCTCGCCAAATCGGCGAGAACGAGCTTCGCCGGCCTCCGGCGAGCTCTTCCTCGCCTGTGGTCGGTTGCCAGCCACGGCGGCCGGCGATCGGCCAAAAATAAAAATAAAAATAAAAATAAAAAATAATTAAAAATTCGATTTAAAAAATAAAAAAATATTAATTTTCTTTATTTTCTTGGATAATGACTTTATGGAAAATATTTTCTAGAAATGTCGCATTTTTCGTAAAACAAACAGAACCTCAATTTTAAAAAAAATTATAAAATTTTTTCACTAGCTTTGTATTGCATAAAATGTTTTAGCAATATAATTTTAAAAAAAAAATCATAAGAAACAAGTATTCCTAGATTAGGTTAAATATAAAAGTGTTTTAGCAATATATGGGTCGGGTCGGGTATGGGTCGAGATATTTACACTATGAATAAATGGGTCATAAATGGGTTAATGGGTCAATTTGGGTTGAACCATTTATCCAAACCCGACCCAAATCCGACCCGACCCACCCGTTTAACAGGTCTACCAAATAGCAACGGAATGAACGCTTTAGAGTGGGCAAGGACCTATAGGACCCATGAGAATTTGCGTGCACATTGGGACATCGCTTGCCAAACAAAGTTCATTCCTTCTCAACCCACGAAAGGTCCACTTTAACTGAAAACTACAATTAGAATATATGTAGCTTATCAAATTTCTTGCCATTACTTAATATTATGTAAAATCACATGATCAGAAATATTAAAAACGAAATTTATGTGTATAACAATTGATTTATTGTTTTATATAGTTTCATACAGCAATATTTCTTGCTTTTTGAAACCCCATTTTATCATAAGCTTGCAATAAATTCTTGAATATAATAATTAAAAATCACAATATGTTCAAGATGTAGAGTACTTATATTCTAGGGATATGTTCATTACAAGTCCTAAAACTTGTCACGAAAGTGTAATTGAGTCCTCAAACTTACAAAAAGTGCAATCAAGTTCTAAAACTTTTCAAATTGGTTCAATCAAGTCCTAAAGTTAATACCGTCCAATTTGGCTAATGGAAAATATTGACGTAGCTTTTTTATTATTTTTGATTCTATGTGGCGACCCTTGGCCAGGTTTGGGCGAGGGCCGGCAACCCTCGCCCGATATGGGGGAGTGCCGTGACCCCTTGCTCAGATTTGGGCGAGGGCCAGCAGGCCCTCACCTGCCGTTGGCGATGGTCGTCGGCCCCTAGCCGGGGCCTAGCGACCCCTGCCTGCCGTTCCCCCACCCTCGCCGGCCCCTCCCGGTGATGGCGGGGCGGCGGCGGCGGCGGCGGCGGGGAGCGCAAGGCCTCCCTCCCCACTTGTCCTACTCCTCCACTTTTTTTTTAAACTTTTTTTTTAATTTAATTTCAA
The DNA here is from genome assembly GCF_021117445.2 of Syzygium oleosum. Classification (NCBI taxonomy): domain Eukaryota; kingdom Viridiplantae; phylum Streptophyta; class Magnoliopsida; order Myrtales; family Myrtaceae; genus Syzygium; species Syzygium oleosum. The sequence continues at coordinate 1,365,047 of NW_026607494.1, forward strand.
TAAAATTAGTAGTAAAAATCATATTTAGGCCAAAACAACGTCCTTTTCGTCTTATATTTCATACTTTAGCCACGTCATCGGCACGTAGGAGAGAGAAATTATTAAAATAAGTCACGTCAGTATTTTTCTTTAGTAATTTTGACGATGTTAACTTTAAGACTCATTTGAACCAATTTGACAAGTTTTAGAATTTTATTGCACGTTTTACAAGTTTTAGGACTTAATTGCACTTTCGTGACAAATTTTAGGAGTTTTAGTGAACATATGCCTATATTCTATCTAGCTTTATTCCCCCTTTTTATATATTTTTTTTTTCTGAATTCACTTATTTTAATTATCTATAGCTTGGGAGATTCAAGCAAATCCACCTTGTTAAGAATAAAAACGACGAAATCATTTAATGTGGAATTGAAATTTCAAAAAGAATAATATAAGAGAGGTTCAAGAGTTTTAGCTTATTAGTTTGTTGTCTTAGGCTCTATTTGTTTTCGGAAAATAAATGATATTTGATTTGAAAAATATTTTTCATTTATTTAATTTTGCAAGCGACACAAGCGATCACTTTTAGGAAAATATTTTCCAAATTATTCATTTTTCCCAAAATAAACACATCCTACTTTCCTTCTATTTTCTCTCACAATTCAATTAAAAGATAGATAATGGATAAGAGGAGATTTTCTCAGACTTTCCATTAGAAAAGATTGAATGAAACTTACACATAAAAATATGACCATTAACAAAAAAATTCGCATAATTTAAAGTAAAAATAAAAGTGGGCCACTTTGCATTCATGATTCAGTTCATAGTTTTAAAACTCGTCTTTTCCATTTTTTTTGGCCATCCATAATTTTAACTAAATTCTAACTTTGAGTTTAAATCTTTCGTGCTGCCTTTTTAGTGCCCAACTTTGTGTCATGTTTTTCCTTTATTTCCTTTTCTACAGTGAATGAACAGCACCTTCCAAATAACGCATCCTCTTTAGAAGTGTATTTATAACGATTGAGTTTTATATTAAATAGAAGAATCACACCCTCTAATCTGCTTGATCCACTCGCTTGTTTGCGTCCTCAATCTAAACAGATTTGCTTGTTTGGATTATTTTTGTTTTTGCTAAAGTATCATTGACTAATTCTCAGATGAAGAACTCTACTGTTGTGGTATGCTGCAACTTTGTCTGTGCACAAGTACACTTAACAGCAACTACTAACTATTTCTGAAAGACAGAATAATACCCAGAAATGATTTTGGGCTCCATCAAGATAACAGTCATTGCTCCTCTGTTCGAGCATGGCTAGTGTTCATCGTAAAAAGAGGTGGAACATCCCACAAGAACCATCTGAGTTTAAATAGCTGGAATCAGCAAAATTACAGACCCAATGTATTGTGGATTCAGATAGTTACAATTAAATGCATACATGTTACCATTGACTATGAAGATGACAGCTCAGGGTTCCGAGTTGTTGGCCTTGTAAACAAGAAAATGTTCTGTCCCCATGTAATAGGAAGCCAATGCCTTCCCTGCGGAAGTTGGTTGAGAGAATGCCAGCTTAGAATACTCAAGAACAGTACCCGTGCAGAAACTACTCCTGCATCAGAACATAAATAGCATTCATCAGATTAAAGCTTGAATGTGAAACAGGTCAAACTATCTGGATGTTGAAGACAATGAGATCTAGCAGCAGATAGTATATACCAGAGATGTGGAGATAAGGACGGACGTTACCTAGCAGCATCGAGTAATCGAGTGGCTATGTGCTTTCTTCTGTTGGAGGGAGTGACCCAGATGGCTCTTACGCCACAGATGGCCGATACAGCTTCTTCTTCACAGCAGACCACTCCTCCATTTAGTAGGGTCTCATCCAATTTCTTACATTTCCTAAACGAAGTGCTGCTTTTCAATGCTTCTCTTTGAAAGACTATATTCCCAAATTGAAGGGCAGTTGACGATACTCTTGTTTCCTTAATGGTGGCGCCATCAGTTCTTCTGTTCTCTCCAAGGAAGATGATTCGAAATGCCTCTTTTATGGGTTCTGCAACTAGACATCCTGCAATCCTCTGAGAAGCCACAAATAGATATACCTGCAAACCAGATAACCAAAATGAACACGAAGTAATCTTCCCATGCCCCATTTCACAAAACAGAGGCTGAACCCATATTTCAAAAAATGGAAAGCGAACCGGAAGGTAATTGAAGTTCAGAAAGGCCAGGAGTGTCAGCTAACAACTGAATATGAAATGCTCAAATTCTTTTTATCCCTGGAAAAGCATTCATACAACAGAACAACTTCACTTGGATAGCATTTGTACCATGTCAAAAGCTCAGTACGAAAAATGAACAAATGCAACATTCAAAGAACAAGTCAACATCCACATCCAAAATCTTCCCCAAAGAAAAGAAAAAAAAATCCATTTCCTTTCATCTGAAATGTCAATATAGTAGCTTAGATTAAATCACATCAAGAACTTCCAAAAATGATAGTGCAGATGCTGGAATCACCTTACACTGATTATGGTAAATCCATCCAGATCCAAGCTCCACCTCCATCATCTTCACAACCTCTTGTACCTTCAAATACAAAAGCAATCAAAATTTAGGTTTTTCATGGCCTGAATAAACTTCTTAGTCTCAAATAAAAAAGATCATGACAATTAAGGAGTTCTAGACGTGATTTCCCTGTCTAGAAAACCTAGTAAAGGAAATGGGGTTGAATTCCTCCGATCACTTGGACACATTCCCCTGTTAATACTACTAGCTACCCAATTGGCACAGCCAGTTCTATCTCTATTAACAAGCAAAGCTAAAACCAGGAAACATTTTCTTGTACTTTCTAATTTTCCGAAACAGGTTCACAGGTCCACCGCTTGTCCAAATCTGGTTGCAAAATACCTTTTTGAACGATATCTGCATCAGTTTCCATAGTCACTCGCCTCCAGCCAGCATTTTAGCGAATAGAAAAAGCTTCTGTAGTTTTCATCAGAAGCATGAACCAGCTTTTACTCACTCCTCCTCTTATTAAATCCAAGCTATCCCTAGCTATTATAACAGCAACAGCATCTCTATCAACACAATTTATTCCAATGACTGCACATGTAGGTTTTTCTCATTCAGTTTTAACACTTTCTAATGCACACTAACCAGCACTATCAATTTTCTTTTCTCCTTTCACTTTTTTTAAGCTGATCTACTCAACTAGATCCTTTTGAGGAGCCTGCATAACTCCTCCTGGATCTGGTTAACTATTATAAAGAGAGCTTCATTTCTGCCATTCCAGATGAACCAACACACAGCAATGATCCTCAAGAACTCCTTTTTTAATTCAGCTTTCCCTTTCATATCCTGAAGTAAATGTTAAAACCATCAATCACTCTCCTCCCTCTTAATTCTCAACTCCATAAACCAGGCCAGATGCACTCACACCGAGGAGATAGCAGCAGTAAATGCTCAGTGGTTTCTGGTTCCCCACAAAAAGCACATTTCTCATTAGACAATCTTTCTTCTAAAGAGATAATTAAAAGAGACAAGCATTAGAGCAAGTTTCTGTTGATGCATTTTCAATTTTGGCAAACAATTTATGCACCCGGTCCATCTCCAATTACCATCATCCACGTTTCTTGAGCATGAAGGATCACGAATGTTGATTCTAGAGAGTTGACCCTTTGCCAAATCATATGCAGCAGCTTTAACTATTAATTCTCCTTTTTTGTCATGAAGAAAAACTCAATTGCTTGGCTGGCTTTCCTTTTCGCAAAAGGACTCACACATACATCTAGTCAGAAATAGGCAATAGCTCCTAAATATCAAAAAGAGAATTTTAAAGACAAACCTTGTTTCTTTGAGCAGGAGGGTCACTATCCAATACCATAATGATACGCCCTTGTTCAATGGAAGGCGTGCTTATGACCCTTTCACTGCGCCAACCCTGTTAAAATTACAGAATAAGACCAATAAGTGCACATCAGTTGAAGCGAAAGGGACAAGCCAAGGTTCAAATCAACTCACCCTAAACTGTAGTCCTTGAGTATAATTCCTGTGAAATGCTGTGTGAGCCTTCTCATCTCCTTCGTCCCCGGGCGCATACTTGATCCCGCACTCGGTGCATGTCCGGAGAAGAAAATCAGACTGCCCGAACTCCAGATGAACCTGAGCATAGCTCCTTTTCTTGTTCCTGTTGACCACTTTTGTTCCACCGGTTACCACCAATTCCGGGTTTAAGCAAGGTTCCACGGAATCAAGTTTCGCCGCTTCCCCGCCGCTTGATTCCTCAAGAATTTCAGACCTATACCGGAGATAAGAACATAAGATGCCGACGAGAAAAAATCAACAACTTGAGCCCGACGGGTACTTATAATCGGGTCGACGCTATTCGGGACCTGCACAGCTGAACCCACAATTACAAGTATCCGAATCGATCAACAATGAATTACAGAATCTACTTCGATTCGAAGAAATCCCCACATTTTCTTTTTCTCAAAACGAATTAGGCCGGTTCCTAATACACAAAGTCCGGAACGAAGAGCCGGAGCAAAGAGCGAAAGGAAAGGCGGAGCTGGAATCGTACTGGAGCGACTTGGGAGCTCTCCGCTTGTACGTCGTGAGAAACGCGTGTTGGGTCCTCTCCCAAAGCGCCAGGTCGTCGTCCCCCTCGCCGCCGCCGCCGCCGCCGCCGCCGCCGCCGCCGCCAGGCGGGAGGAGGAGCGAAGACGAAGACGGAGGAGGTGAAGAGCCGTGGAAGAAGGAACTGATCTTGGGCTGCATCGCGGTTGCATATGCTCTGATCCTGCGGAGCTCCTTCGATGCAAGAAGACCCTTCGCGCGCCTAGGTTTTGGTCTTGTGCTCCGAAATGGTTCTGGCGCCAACTGAACATGCGCGCGCTGAAATTTTGTTTTTTCGAAATGAGTGACATCGATTTCTTTAGAGAGAATTGTAAATGATGGGAATTTAATTAGGAAAAATAATAGTCGGAATAAACTAGGTTATATATTTTTCGTAATTTTTAACGAAAAAGTGTTAACATATACCGATTATTTATTGATGGGATGTGCCGTTAATTTTGAGGATAATATACCTCGTTATCAAAGTTGTTTCGTGAGTAACTCTGAAGGGAAGACCTAATACTAATCGCAAGACCATATACCACGAAACTTGAGAATGGGTAAATCACAATCCAAGAAATCATCGATATTAAAATGAATATTGCAATCATTTTGGAGAGGCATATGTCACCGGCCGACATTTTTTGGCCGCGAAACAGCCTGTGGACACTTAGTGAGCCTAGAACATCAGGCTAATCTTCATTCTAAAATAAAGGCGAATTGCCTTCTCACACCGAATCATACCATGCTTTAGCTAAGGTATTCAATCTCTCAAGCGAGATATACACAACTCTTGGGTACAACAACTAATTTCAGCCTGTCAGGACCTCACCAGGAGGGCGACATCAGCTTCCGAGCATTTTATGCACAAGAGGCCAACTCCGTCTTCAAAGAGATCCTTTAAAATGGTATTTATTCCATTTAAGACTCCCAACATGAACATCCCGACTTTACTCGCACAAATAAGTTATATCATCTTTCTACGTTAGTCGTTCTTCAACTTGATGCCACGAAGCTCTATTCCTTAGCTCACAAGGGCACGAGAGAATTCCATACATGATACATATATGTTAAAAGAATTTTATTCACGGGCATCCTAATAACACTCATTAAGTAATTAGTTATATCTGACCCAAAAAAATAAAGTAATTATGTTATGAAAACTTAACAATTTTTCGTCCTGAATGTTTTTTTTTTTAGGCCGAGGACCTCGTCATGATATCCTTAAAATCGAAAGGTCAAAGGTTACTTGTGACCACCGCCCACGAGCTTCGGGCATGCGTAAATCGCCTCGGGAAAGGTCCGTGAGAAGTCGTCGGAAACCGCCGGTTCGAATTCAGATTCGACGGAGAGAGACTCCTCCCGCCGGCGGAAACGGCGGAAACCAGTGCACCCGGCGGAACAAAAATGCAACAGCAGCTGGCGGCTCAGGTGGCGTCGCCGCCGCCCAACCCGGCCCCGGCCCCGCCGCCGGCGAGCGAATCCCGGTCCGAGGCGCCGCCGAAGCAGGTGGCCCTGGCGATGGATCGGCTGTCGCAGGCGGCGCGCCTCATCGCCGACGTGAGGCTCGGCGCCGACCGCATCCTGGAAGCGCTCTTCGTGGCGGCGCAGCCGCACCAGAGCACCAAGCCTCTCCAGTCCTTCAACAAGGAGGACGCTTCCATGCGTCAGCACCTCCAGGATCTTCGCGCCATCGGTACCTAAATCTTCGCCTCTCGCTTTCCTGGAACTAGGGTTTCTAGCTTTTAGCCTCGTCCCTAGTTTCTGCTTCACGTATTGCATCTGCTCTTCAGTTTGACATGGGCGTCTGTGCTGCATAGCGTGGATTGGTGGAATCTGTAATTCACTTAGATTCTCGTGGGTGGTGTCGAAAGATTTTGTATGCCGTGCTTCTCAAGTCTGTTTTTCCGCCTTGCCTTTCCCAATTTTTTTCAGGGAAGCTGTTGGAAGAGTCGGGGGTTTTAAACGAGTCTCTTCGATCGAGGAGTAATTCGTGGGGTCTGCACATGCCCTTGGTTTGCCCGGACGGTGCCGTCGTCGCGTATGCTTGGAAGCGGCAGTTAGCCGGACAAGCTGGTGCATCTGCTGTTGACAGGACCAGGTTGTGATCTCGGTATTCCACATTTTATTCTCTTCCATGGTTTCTTGTATCATTAAGTGGTGTTATATGGCTCCCAAGGTGCCGAACCCTCTAAGTGACTAAGGTGCGAGGCACTAACAGAACCCATGCTGGACTGAAGCGAGGCATACCTTGTATTCATAATAGGACAGGATTATAGAATTTTTAGTCACCAGTAGCATCAATTGACTAATGTCTGTCAACAGCTTGTTGGTCGAACTGAAAAGCTCACTATGATAAGACAGCGTGGCAGGCTATGAAATTCACAGAGCGAACTTGCTTCTTGGGATTTTGCCTATATTTAGCACTATGTAGCGCACAATTAACATCGAAGGATCTATGTGGCCAATTCCATTTGATTGAACGTGCTTAATTGCTGGTGCTCTGAGTTTGTTGTATGATCGTTCCACTCAAATTTGAATTATATAGTTCTCAGAAGTTAGCTTGAAGTCTGTACATATGTTGAAACTTTTGGAGTTCTATATGGAGCTCAACAGGTTCTGATTCTAGTGTGATAGAGTTCTGTTTCCTCTGTAGAACAATAACGACATCAGTTTTAGTTGTAAAGAAATGCTGGTCTTGTTCTTTGTTCTCTTGTTTTCTAGAGAATATCCTTGTTTACCCTTTTCTTTTCTTTTTTTCTTTAGGAACTTGATGAGGATTCCTTATATTGCTGTCTTGAGTTTTTCCTAGTTTTTTGCTATAGTGTCTGGTTAAACTCACTGCAATGCTAAGCTGCATCTCCCTAGTCTTTCACTCCTTGATTGTTAATTAGTTTGGAGAGATTTCTTAAATTATTCATTTACAAGTGAACATTTCATGGACTTAATACTGAAAAATGGGATTACCAGTATAATACGTAGAAACTTCTCTTCAAGCTTTATGCTAGAACTGGAAATAAAGTAAGGTAGAAATCGAATGAACTGTTATATGGTTTACTATTGTCAATGCTCATACAGAAAAAGGGTCAACCATGATGGCCCAAAGAATGTTGATTTAATGAAAAAGGATGTTTCTAGAACTCCCTAATGGAGTTGCAGCAGATTGAAACAACGCTCTGCAGTATCGTTTGACAATAGCAACTCAATTAATCTAACTGTGAGTGAGTGGCATGATAATAATTACATTAACCACAGTTCTTTGAAAAACTGCAGAGTTGGAACAAATAGGATCTAGTATAAAAAGGAAACTATCATTTCTCATTAGTAAGACTTGCCAAGTAATGACAATATGGTTTTTTATGAGTGTTCTATTCCATCAACAATCTAGTTTGAATGTACTGTCATTATTATTATGTGTACGTAATGGATGACATAATATTCTGTAATGCAATATTTCTTTTCTTCATTGCCTTGATAATAATCTGATGCAGGCCATTAATCAGACAAGCTGTTGGTGGCAATTTTAATGTGATGGCTAGTTTTTTGAATGAAGAACCATCGAGGGGAATAACATTCCTGATCCAGTTAGGATTCTTCTCCCAGTGAGATTTTGATTAGGACCATAATCTGTCACTATTAAATAACTTTTCTATTCCTTGAATTGAAATAAGGAAGGTTTACCGTAGCTTCTTGAAGTAGTTTATTTAGTAGCATCCATAATATGATTATCTTCCTATCAAGAACAGAGAACGAGGGTTTAAGAATTATATGGTATTGATGGTGTGTTGTGATTCCCTTCTTCAATGTTATGATTAAGAAACTATAACCCCGGTGCTTAGGAACTTGAGGTGTGATGCCTAAAGGAACTCACTCCTTGAAAGTCATCCAACACAGCAATTTCATTTGGGAATTATAATTCCAGTTGGACTGATTATTTTATGACTGATTATCCTATATCATAACTATTCCATGCTTCCCACATTTTTGTAGGTTAGCTCTCAAGGCTTTCACTGATCAGAAGCGACGATTTTTCCCTCATCTTGACGATGGTCTTGATAGCCAAAGTCTCGAATCAGAACCCAAAAGGCATTGTGGTTCTCGAGTATCAACAGCAAGTCAGGAGGACGACCCTAATAATTACAAGACACTATCTGATGTTCTTATTTATATGGAGAAAGAGATGCCAAATGTCAAAGTTTTCACACATGGTCGATTGGATTGGCTGAAAAGAGCTTCTTCCCTGCCATCTTCTGCAAATGAGAATCTTATAGAAGCATCGAAAGAACACAATTTTCACAGTTTAAATAGGCTAAGGCCGTCTCCTGTAGGAACTGTAAGTGTTAATACTGACAAAGTTGCCGTGATTGAGTTGCTGGTTACTTCAGTCTTCAGAGCTATAATATCATTGCATCCTGCTGGTTCTGTTGACCCAGATGCAGTGGCCTTCTTTTCTCCAGACGAGGTAATATGTTTTCCCTGACATGCTTTTCCTCTATTGTTTCTCTTAAGATTCTTCTTGAGATGTTTTCATCATTTAAATTGCATAAGTTTCAGTAAGCTGCTAGTCTATTTTTTTTTCCTTGTTGCATTTGTGAAAGATGGGTGGTATTGCATGCTTTTCCTTGTTTAATTGAACACTCACTAAGCAGGTTTCTAATCGCTGCTTGACTTTACACTTGCTGGTGACAGCACTACAAGTGTACTTTTGCTTGTAGTCTAGCACAGTAACTGTTTTACTTAAACAGCAACACAAATGTCCCAAAAAATGCTGACATGTCTTGATGGTGAAGTTTGTTTTACATAGCAAAATAATTGTATAATGCTTTGCTGAGGCTATGAAGTAGAGTTGAAGTGGACAAACTTGATATCATTATTGTGAAAGAAATTGTTACTTTCTGTTGCATTAACGTAGAATTAGTTCGACCCTGTTGTGAATAGTGTTGACAACCAAGTCTGCATGTTTTTACAAACAGAAATTGCCAAACAATAATATTTTTTCATCAAGAATAGGGTCATTGGGAAATTTTTTATGTCGGGATGATGGAATCAATGAGTCGTTCCAGTTTCAGCAACTTTACAAATGCAGGTTTCTGCACTGGGTTAGAGAAACCTGTGGCAACAAAAGAGAAGCCGTATGAATGGAATCAATGGGTGAGATTGGAATAATTGTGTGTCCCAATGATCAAAGAGTAATTTTTTCAGTTTGTAGCAATTGTATAAAAGTGAGAATCAATGATGGCTGGAGTGGACTCTAGCAGACTGCAAAAAGATAAGAGAAGGCCTTATGAGTGGAAACAAGAACCAGCATTTTTGAATGAGACAAGAATTGAAAACCTATCTCCTTCCTATAATGTCTTGACATTTTAATGATTTAGTTGCTTCAACTAGCACTTGCACCTTATATCTGAGCCTTCTCAGTGACTAGACTAGGGTAATCATAATTGATGCCTTCTTAGTTTTTAGCTTTGCCATCGTTTGTTCTTTTCGGTGGTGTAAATGTCATTAACCAGTCGCTAGATGAGAAAGTGTGGTTTTTTCTTCTCTGCCACTAAAAAAAAAACAGTAACTTGCATGGCTGATAAAGATGGCAAAGACAATTAATTATCCCCCTGATACTCTTCTTTTTTCCTCATTTTGTTGAAACTAAAATTGCAAAATACTTTAGGGAGCAATCCGTCATTAGTATGATGGTTCCAAAATTTTATTATTTTGTTATTTCAGTTCTTGGGTATGCTGCAGTTGATATTCGAGCTGATACTTGATTGATTAACTCATTAATTTTGCAGCCTGTCATATACTGTGTAAACTATATATTACCTTTCTAGAATGGTCCACAATTTTCAATTCTAAGTTACCCAAGTTTTTTGTAGCTCAAGATGTCATGACGCAATACACAAATTGTTGATTTCCATTTCATTGGTTAGCCTGTGATAAACTTTTTACACGAGTTTGATTGTGCATTGAGGGCTTGAGGCTTAAGTTTTGGCTCAAAACAGGGGCATGGCTTATGTACTGCACTCTGGAGGACAAGTTTCTAGCTGAAATATTTTGATCTTTTGTATCTAGCCTTTCTTTTTAGCTGATGTTACTTTGGTTTCTTTGGAGGCTATTGGCTATAAATACCCATAACTGTGTTATTTCCTCACGTATATCTAACAGGGAGGTAGCTATGTTCATGCTCGAGGTCATTCAGTTCATCATGTTTTTAGGCATATCACGGTAAGGGCTGCTGTTTTTTATTTTAATATTTTCCTGTTGTTAGATGCTTGAACCTGTCTCTCCAAATGTTTATTAGCAGTGTTTCTTTTCAGGATCATGCTGCCATGGCCCTACAATATTTTGTTGGAGTCAAAGCAGAAACTGCTCTATTTTCTCTTTTGGTAAGAGTTATTTGGCTTACGTGTCTTTCATCATTTGTTGTACAATCTTTGTCTCCGTCTAAAATGTTTTTGTTTTCTTGATTTCTTTCATGTTGTTGTAGCATTGGATCTGCAGCTATCAAACTTTATTCACAAAAGTTTGCAGGTGCATAATTCTCCTTCTTTCCATACATTACTCTTTTATGTCGTTTCGAATGATTGACATGAGCATTCTATCTCTCGCAGCAAGTGCGGACGTTTGGTGTCCATGGATAGACAATCGGCTTTGTTGTTACCTCCTGTTCATCGTACGTACATGGACATTTTAGTGTCTTCAGTGAAGGACCAGAGTACCAATCTCTCTCGGGCTTATCACCTCGGTTGCTATTCTGAACAAACACAGTGAAATCGTTGGATCTAAGGCTAAGCTGTGCCCATGGCTCAAGAGGGGGATCAAAATCCAATGGCTTTCATTTTATTTTCCGGAAATCCTAGGTGCATGTTTACCTAATGAGGACCAACATGGAGAAAAATGTACAGCAGAGTTCTCTGATCCGTCTTTGTTTCCAGATTAATAGAGATAAAGTGGCTTTGTTGTACGATGCATTTCTGGGTCGCAAAACCATGATGGTTGGGAAATGGAAACAGAGCAGAAGGAATCGGATTTAAGAAGGTTAAGAGATTTACTTTATTTACTTGTTTACTCGATAACAGCAAGCCCTTACGCTAGCGGCTACGACTCTTTCAGCCATAATTACTTGGACGTAATGATTCTACTGAAGCAAGCAAGAGGTACATACCTATAGTTCACTTCAGAACTCTTGAATCTTCGAGAGAAAATGCGTCACACTACTATTCCACTGAATGCAAAAAAACAAAAAACAAGGAAAAGTTTCAAAAACCATCATCAACTTTTGCATCTATATCAATAGGCATTTTCTACTTTCGAAATAGGCAATTTCCATCTTGAGATTTGACGCTACGCTACACTCCAAATTTATCATATTGCCATTCTTTTTTCCAAATGTGCCTCCATCACTGTCTCCACCCATCCGGGACTCAGAACGCAGCATCTCTTATTCTCTCTCTATCCTCAGCGACCCCCCTTGCGTGTTTTCATCCTCTGCCATCGCTATCGTAGCGTGTCATCATCTCCGACCGCGTCCAGATGACCGCGTCCAATGAGCACACATACGTGTGGGTCTGTACTCAGTGATAGAAAGTGAACCTCTCCTCCCACCTGGTTATGTTTGCTTTTGGGCTTAGTCACTCGGAGATCTCGGCCAGCTCGATAGCCTCAAGCTCTGCCGTAGCATCGAGCTCGAGCTTCACCAAGGGTTCAAGCGCAGGCTCTTGAGCTCGAACTGTGGAGACACAAAAGAGAGAAATAAGACAACGTTGCTAGAGAGAAAAATCAAATGTGTGTGTGTGAGAGAGAGGTAGAGCAGGGTTTTCGTATGGTTAAGGGTAATAGTCTCTTTAATTTGGGTTTGTCTGGAGATGTAAATTATACATTTTAGAAAAAGGATAATTGCAAATGATTTACTCCTTATATAAAAAAACTCTTCAAAATTTTTTAAATTTACAATTTGTATTCTCCTAAAACCTAAAAAGAATTGCTTGCTCTCGTCGACACCCAAAATGTATATCTTCTCCCCTTTCCCCTACCCTTTCTCTCTCCTCCACTCTCTTACCTCCTCAAACAAAGGCTTTTTGTGATTATGTGGAGATCAAATGAAGTCGGATGTCCTGAACATGTCTCGTAGTTTTCAAAAGCAAACTACATCCAACATCGGTCTCCAAATAAATATCTCCCATGATGATAACTTGGGAAATACCACTGTTTTCCATCCTAACACAACCAAATTCATTGTTACAGTAGGATGTAAAGTAATCACGCCGTGAGGTGACATGAAATGAAGTTGTGGAATCAATAAACCAGCTAGAGTCTTGACATGTAAGATTCACATAAGCATCGTCACAAATGAACATAATATCACCATCGGATTCAACGGCCGCTGTAACCTGTTTCTCTTCTTTCTTTCGATCTCCATTTCTATCATGGAATTTGTCTCTCTTTGGCAACCAACACTCTTTGGCATAATGTCCATTGGGAATATTCTTATGATGTTTTGAAGATAACAAAGACAATTAAATTCTACTAATGTGTGTATTGGTTGAGTTGATACCAGGTGATATATACACAAGCCGCAATGCATATAGTGTCTTAATGACTATTAGGTGTGATCTTGATATGCTCTATCATAATCGGGAATGCTCTACCAATATGGAAGGATCACCACTGATATCTGAGGTAAAGATGTTATTGGGCGTGGATATATCTACAAGGTGGAAGGATCTCTACAAAAGTGAACAAACTGGAAGGACCTTGATCAAATGAGAACAAGCCGAGAAGATCGGAGATGTTTGTAATGGATTGGAAGGACCAAGATAAGGTGAACAGTTGAAGGATCTTGGTGATGGTAAACAAGCTGAGAATAGTAATGTTTGTTGAGGCTTGAAAGGACTATGCTTGTGAAGTCGAGCAGCTTAGTAAAATCCTAATCGCCAATATGCTTGGAAGGACCGGAAGATAGAAGTGGTGAATCGCCATTGGGATAGCAGATTGTTGGTTGGAGTAGTTCTCTTTAGATGAGGTGGAAAGGCAATGACAATGCTGATGATCTAGTGAGTTCAGTGAAGACGAGAAATGAGCGGTGATGCTGATGTCCTTGAAAGTCTTTGGATGCTAACTTGGTTAATAAGTGAAGATGAGGAATCAATGGGATGCCGATGTCCTTGAAAGTCTTTGGAAGCTGATGGAGCCAAGAGAATCATTAGATGATTGATCGGAAGTCATTCCAAACGGTTTCGTCAATGGATATCATCAACATTTTATTGGTAATTTGCACTCCAGGACAACGCAGATATCGAGTCCTAGGAGGTGCTGACCATATGCTTAGCTGATGGGAATGCTGATTGAGGTGAGACTAACCATTACAAAGGCTTGAAGTTTGCATTAGAAGCACTGGAGATATATTAGACTAGTTATAGCAGTTCTGACAAAAGACAGATTCTAACAGGAGCAGTCTAATTGGTATGGGAAATTGCCATAGTCATTAGCCTTTCTAATGCTAGTAAGCGACAGAGAGTTGTTTTAAGACCGATTGTGACATCTTCGAATTTGGACCCAAATGACCAAAGGTAAATGGTAATAGAATGGGCAAGCAATCCGAGTCGAGGATTGGTAATGGAACGGATAACATGGTCAGAACAAGTGTACTAATGGTTGGTCATGGTTTGATCGAAAGATTGTCCACGAATTGATCATGGGACCAATAATGGAATGACTCCCCGATCACGCAAGTCAATTAGGGTAATATGACTGTAGATTGACCTTTCGACCATAAGGGCCGTCAGTGGGAAGGTCCGGGACGACCATAGACCAGTGCCGTGTCGGCATGTGATGGTCACGGATGATTTCGCACGGCCATACATCAGCCGCGGATGATCATGGAATAGTCTCGTGATACTAGATTTCACGAGGCTACATGACAATTGAAGGTCGATCATGGGTCGTTGATACTCGAACGTGGCCCAGTCACGAATCGTCCATGGATCATTGTGTTAAGTTGGGTAGGCCATGGATAAGCCATGTGCCAGGTCATGAGCCTAGTGGCTTGGTCGCGGACTAGGCTATGTGCTAGCCGCGCCGGCTAGGGCTTGTATTTGGCCATGACCGGCCATTGTGCCTGTCAGCTAGGCCATGGACTGGCTACGAGCCCGGCCGTGTGCCAGTCATTGTGCCTGATCCTTGTACCAGGCAATGTGCCCGTCAGATCCGGCTCCGACGTAGTTTCGTGCCCAATAGACTTGGCCATGAGCCGTACATTGTGCCCATTCACGAGCCAATGCATGTGTTTGGTCCATGAACCGGCCCCTTGCTCGTGCAGCTCGGCATCGTGCTCGTGCAGCCCGGTACCGCGCCTATGCACTCGGCCACATGCCTGGCCATATGCCTGGCCGTGTGCCCGTGTGGCCCGGCAGTGTGCCAAGCCCTGCGCCCGGTCTGGCCTGACCGCATAGGTAACAAGCCTGATCAGTCCGACTGGCCCGAGTTTGCACCATTGGACTTGGACTTGGGCTTGGTTATGTTTGGTCATATTTAGAAGTAATCCTGCACCGAACCTCAATCCGGATAGGTTGGTCGATCATTTAAATTCGTAATTTCCCCGTTTACTTCGGCACTTTGCTAAGTATACTTGTTGGTTTTGGAGGATTACAAACCGATTGTCTTTAGTGTATAATTAAGCATTTTAGAAGGGCAAGAATCAGCAAATTTCGGCCAAGCCTTGGGGAAACAAGAAGAAAAATTTGACCAAGTCCACATTTGATCAATAATTGGAAGGTCATCATTAGAAGGATCTTATGAGATAAGATCTTCATTAATTGAAGATCTTCTTGAGTGCCCTAGATATACCTCATACATAGCAACTTAGAGAGCCATAATGAAGATCAAGACAAAGCCATTAATGAAGAGACCAATACTAGAGGCTTAGGTGTCTCCTTGAAATTAATGCATAAGCTTAGGTGTCCCTATAGCCATTAATACATAAGATGACTCATGTGCCCTAAGTTAGGGCATAATGACCCTAAAAGGGACACTTGGTAGTCAATTAAATCATCCAATAATTTAGTCTAAGATTTGGATAAGATTTCCCAAGATTGCCTCTAATTAATAGGTGCCACTTGAACAAATACCATTGGACCATTTGGCATGGTCATCATGAGAGTTTGGTCTATAAATAGGAGGGCCTCCACTTCATTTCATTTTTTTCCTCAAACCGACCAGCCCACTCTCTCCTCTATCTCTTTCGGCCAGCCTCTCTTCTTCTCGGTCTCTCTCCCTTTTCTCGGCAATTCTCTCGGCTACTTTCTTGGCCACGCCCTCTCACTCGCCACACCACCACTGAAACACTTTAGAATTGCCCGTGTAGTAAGTGAATTCCATATATTTTGGTTAGAGCATAGTGTTGCGCGTTTGGGCTCGAGAAGTAATCATGTTTGTGATGCTTGAAGCTCGCACATGACTTGTTGTTTTGCATTGTGGCCGTGAGTTATGGCACAACCGAGGCACGAAACGGGGTGTTGTATGGTCTCGTACTCATGTTGTGGTGTTCTGGGACGAGTTTGGCTTGATGCGGGTTTTACATTGAGGCGTGTAGAACCAGGCCAAGTTCGGCTTCGAGCCGGCACTCGGTATGGTGGACCGAGTCACGTGCCCTCCACTGCACCCCGCATGTTAGACGATTTTCCCTAGGGAGCATGAACTTCACGAGCACCGAATGTATTTGTGCTTAGTTGCATGGGCTAATGAAATCAAGATAAGAATCGGAAACGTTTGTTGCTTATTGCATGATCACACGGGGAACTATGGCTGTCACCGATGGATTTCGGGACGTTGCCACCGCTGATAGATTTCGGGGCGATGCCGTCTTTGATGGATTTCGAGACGATGCCACCATTGATGGATTTCGAGGTGATGCCCGAGGAAGGCTCAGATGCCCAGTGCAAGCCAGAAGAACCGATGGATTTCGGTTAAGAAATGATGAATCCCTTGTGTTGATCTTTGCATGTAACTTTGAAAATCATGCTTGATGTTTTATTATTTGTTGAACATGCCATGTTTAATACAAAGGCAAGGTAAGATGCATTTGCTATTGATCTACCATCGACAAGCCAACGGTAACGTATATTTCTCTTGTTCAATGCGAGACTATTTCTTAGCCAGAGTATAGCGAATTTAACTTACTGAGTGTCGACTCACTTTATATTATTTTCAACTTTTTAGGTATGGCCACGCCACCTCCCGTCCATTTTGGTCGTCCCGTAGAAATGCATGTTTAGATAGTAGATATTGTCGATGTAGAGACCGGTGTCACATACCGAAAGTATAGCACAACTGTTTGGGTTCAAGTGGATGCGAATGAGATGGTTCCTCACCGTTATAAAAGCATGGTTTGTTTTGATGGATGGAGATGTGATCGGACCCATTCAGGGGTATAGTGGACCACCCGGGGCCGGCAGAGATAAACCGTAGTGAGATGATCAAGCTTGGGGGGAACTAATTGTTTTGTTTTTGTGAATGGACGATAGTGAAGCTAAGTTTAACCTAGCCATGCGAAGTATGTGAGAGGATAACACCGGACGAGATTCGGGTGTAATCTAGTAGACGTAAATACTTGTAGTAAAAGAGGGCTTGTAAAATAATCGTTTATCATGTAAATTATGCGTGTTTGTATAATATGGTTACTAGCTCACTTTGGTGTGTTCTAGTTATTGTTTGATATTTGCTTCCGCTTGTGCCTAATTCAAGAAAAACAATAACGGGACGTTGAGACAAATCCTCGAAACCCACATGAATCACGACCAAGCTGGGATAGAGTGCTACGGCCTTGTCTCGGGGCGTGACACCGATGATGGTAGAACTAACAGCTATTTCATGGAATTGAGTGGGAAACAATCATCTAAGGATTAGAAGGCTATATATACCCGAGCCAAGAGACGTAGTGAGGTTGGGTGTTGGGTGGAAACGAACAAACTGAGTCTATAGCTCTTGAGTCTTCTTCTTTGCTTTGTTTCTGTTATTAGCAGTTATGATGCTGATTATGTCTCTGTGTGGTACTACTAAGTTGTAATAGCTAGTAGTCAAGTGTATAAGTGTGAGTGCAAGTGGTTGTGCCATGATAGTTTGATCTATCGTGCGAAAGGAACAACACTAATCGATTGTAACTTGCAATGCTGATTACGAATGGATTCCGGCTTTATTGTGGCTGTTAGTCTTGAGAGTGGATGTAGGCTTGAGGATAAACTTCTATATCTTTAACATCAACATGCCCGATTACAT
Organism: Syzygium oleosum; assembly: GCF_021117445.2. NCBI lineage: Eukaryota > Viridiplantae > Streptophyta > Magnoliopsida > Myrtales > Myrtaceae > Syzygium > Syzygium oleosum. The sequence continues at coordinate 1,382,907 of NW_026607494.1, forward strand.
TTATTTGTTAAACAACACTTGTGATGGTTTGGTATTTCACGAAAGTTTATTATTATCTTTACTCAAACCTATTCAACTCCTCTTTTAGGTTGTATTGTTAACCTCAGCAATCCCATCTTGCCACAATTGTAACACTTCACACTTGTCCTTGGCCTTGATTTCGACCTTTCGCTTGGCTTGCCTCTATTATCATTAATCTACAACTTTCTTGATTGACTTCTTGTCCTATTTTCTATGACAAGAGCCTCTGACTTAAGTTCAAGCCTTTTCTCCTTATTTCTTCATCGAACATGCTTTCTTTAACTATGCTCATAGAAAGCACATCGAAAGGAGTTGAAATGTTTAATGCCACAACCAAGGAGTCTCAACTGTCAAGAAGAGGACCAAGTAATAGACATGATTGCAATTCATTACCAAGATCAATCTTAAGATTTTTCAATTAATTTACAACATCTTGAAATTCACTCAAGTGTTCCGACATGGTATTTCCCTCTTTGTATCTCAAATTCACGAGTCTTTTAACTAGAAAAGCTTTATTTTGTGGGGTTTTCCTCTCAAAAAGATTTTGTAATTTCTTCCACAAAGTGTTCACTTTTGTCTCCTGTGCAACATGATGAAAAACACTATCCTCAAGCCATTGTCGAATAAACCCAACCGTTTTTCGATTTATTCACTCACGTTCATTGTCTTCCTTATCTCCTTCATACTCATCACCATCAACGGGATCATATAAATTCTTGCAATATAACATGTCTTCCATCTAAGGCTTCCAAATGGAGTAATTCAAGACATTTAACTTAATATATGGTGCCCCTAGTTTTCTCAATTTAACACTAGAATCTCAATGCTAGCTCCTGATACCACTTTGTTGGGGGGGAGAATCGGGCAATAATTCACCAAAAATTAACCCAATCCAAGATCGATTTCTCCCACAAATCTAAATCAACCTAAGTCACAACTGGCAATGTATTCTGCAATACAACCTCAAAGTATGTAAATATAATGTTGAAACGATAAGGAGACAAATGCAGCAGTAACAATTAACATGGAAACCCAATGTGGGAAAAAACCGTAGACTGCTAAAAAATTTCCACTAATCACAAAAAATAATAGGATATACAAAATGTTCTTTTCTAGTCACATACTAGAGGCTTAACATCAACAATACCACCATGTTTCCTCACCACAAAAGTGGATTGATATAAATGGAGTAAGAAAACCCTAATTGTGATTGGAGAATTCGGAGAGGAATATCAACAAACGAAATAGATCAACTTATAGTCCTTGATCTCACAAATAACATACTGAAATTTGAGCCAATTCCGATAATATTTGGCCTTCGAATTGGGACCGCAAAGCTGCAGCCCTCTTTTCTTTCTTCTTCCTGTTCTCCCCGTGCTCTCTCGGTGCACTCTCTCACGCTCGGTTTTCTTTCTCTTCTTTTTGGCCACACACGCACGAAGCCTCTCTCTTTCTTTTCTTTTGCTTTTTGACTTTTGTCTCTCTATTTTTTTTTCTTTATTAAAAGTCAGCTAGGCCCACAAGAGGCAGACCCAGCCAACAAAAAGACATTTTTACAAATCAAGGCCAGCAAAATAAGGGAAAGGGAAAAAAAGCATGGATTTTTCTGTTACATGTTTGTGTTTATATTTTTGTTTATTCTTTTGGCATGTGTTTCAATTTGTTGGGGTTAGAGATTGCCACCACCGCTCAATCTATCCATATTCGCGATTTTCTTACTCTTGACTTCCGTTTCGCTCCTCCTAAATTGCTAATTGCCTTCGTCTCTTTCCCAAATTTTTAGTCTACCTTTGGAATCAAATGCTAGAAAAAAAAAGAGAGGAGAAATTAAGGAACAAGAAAGGGATCGACTCAAAAGAATCGCATGAAAGAGTTGACATAAGAGTTAATTCCATCCGGGCGAACTTTAGGTCGTGAATAGGGAGGGAGGGAGAGAGAGAGCAGAACGGAGTCGTTTTGCGGGAGAGAGAAAGAGAGCAAAGCGGCAGAATTAATTCAGTAGCAGGAGAGTAAACGGAGAAGGAACAAGAGAGAGGAGGGAGAGAATTTCCAAATGACTGGTGGGCCCGGTGTTGACGAGCGTCCCTTTCTGAATGGCCCATCTTAAATGTGACGTGGCACAACTGTTGTAGCCAATATTTTCTCTTTCCGTTCGTTCCGAGCATCCCTTGGAATGAAAAGCACGGGACACGTAAAGAGGAGGGCACGTGCCATTTGTGACGCAACGGAATAACAAACTCTGCTAGCGCATCTCTGCTACTGTCGCTAATTCCTCTATTTGTCTTTCCCTCCTCTGGCGGCCATCACCATCACCATCTCATTTCATTGCATTCTCAAGGAACGTGCTCTACGAAATAACGAAATTGAGTTTCGTTGAAAATAGGGAGCGAGTGAAGCAATCAAATGCTAATCCTTCAAGTGCTGAAGATAAGAAGAAGGGAACTGAAAAGCTTTACTGTGTTGTTCCCGTTTTGTTTCGTCCCTTAATAATTGTAGTTTGATTTCGATTTTTGGTTCAAGATGGAGGAAATTGCTGAGTTTGTACAGCTTTAGGAAAAGGAAATGGAGGAACTTGTGGCAATGGGGATGTTAAAGAAGGAGCATGAAGACAAGCTGGTGGCGATGAAGAAGAGGCAGTGGGATGATAAATTAGAGTTTGGCGAAGGAATTCAACTGGACGAGATGTGGACGTTCCTTCTCTTACATGAGAGTAAAGGAGGCCTTCGACCTATTTAATGTGTTAACTGGGCCAAATTTTTAGTTATTCTAAGACTTGTATGTTGTTCGATTTATCCGGTTCATGCTTTAGGGACCAATTATGACTTTTTATGTTGCATGTCACAAAAAAAGGAGTTTACTTATAAAATCTATACATGTCACCAAACAAGTACCAAACAGGTACCATCTTCATTGAATCGCATTGCTAAAGAGGCATGGGTGAAACCTCTATACAATGTAGCAAGAATAAGTGGAACTAGAGCAATTGGCATACCTGCTGCAGGACTGGAGGCAATAGACAAGAAGTCCTTAGATATTTTAAGCGATGGGTTGAAAAAATAATACTTGGACAGCTAGAAAAGCAAGAAAGCTACGTACTCATCATCAGGAACATGAAAGCCATTACCCAAAAAGGAGAAATTAAGGAACAAGAAAGGGAACGCCTCAAAAGAATCGCACGAAAGAGTTGACATAAGATTTAACTCGATCTGGGTGAACGGTCGTGAAGAGAGAGAGAGAGAGAGAGAGAGAGAGAAAGAGCAGAACAGAGACGTTTCGCAGGACAGAGGGAGAGAGCAGAGCGGCAAAATTAATTCAGTAACATGAGAATGGACAAGAGAGAGGAGGGAGAAAATTTCCAAATTACTGGTGGGCCCAATGTTTACGAGTGCCCATTTCTGAATGGCCCATCTTAAAAGTGATGTGGCAAAACTGTTGTAGCCGATATTTTCTCGAAACCGTTCATTCCGAGCATTCCCCGAAATGAAAGGCACGGGGCGCGTGAAGAGGAGGGCAGACGCCATTTGTGACGCAACGGAATAACAAACTTTGCCAGTGCACCTCTGCTACTATCGCATATTCCCCTCTTTGTCTTTGCCCTCTCCGGTGGCCATCACCATCACCATCTCGTTTCATTGCATTCTCGAGGAAGGTGCTATGCGAAATGACGAAATTGAGTTTTGTTGAAGATAGCGAGTGAGTGAAGCTAGGGGTGTGCAACTGGACCGAGTTTACCCGGGAACCGGACCGGATCACTCGAAAAACAGGTATGGGAACCTGTTCCTGTTTGAACGAGTTCGGGAACTGGTTCCATTTGTTGGGAACCGGTTGTAACCGGTCTGGTTCCCGGTTCCAAGTGAAGACCCACTCGGGAACCAGACCGGTTTTGGAATCGGCTTTGGAACCTGTTTTATCCAGGTTGAAAAAAGAGCCCCTATCTTCTCCAAGACAGTCGCTTCTCTCGCCTCTCTTTCTCACATTTTCTCTCTCTTCGCCGCTCGATCAACCCTTGTCGTCTTTGATTCTTTCCTCTTCCTCGCTCACACTTCGTCGCAGGAACCCGCCGTCACCGGCCCACCATTGTCGATCGTTAGTCCCTCCGTCTCTGTCTCAAACTCTCCCTCTTCCTTACTTAGTTTCTTGCACCGCGCCACTCTTTTCTCTTCCTCGCACGATGTCATAGGAAACCATCACCACTAGCTCGCCATCTTCGCCCGCCATTCTCTCTAATTCTCTCTGAACTTTTGTTTGACAAGTGCTATTAGAAATTGGCGGTCAGCTCCAAGCTTCGAGGTAAAGTAATTCTTATTGTCCCTTGCTCTGTAAAGATTATATCCATCTCTAATTGAACATTGGGTTGCTTTTGATGCGTCGATTTCTTGCTTTGGGATTTTGGGTGTTTGATTTATTGCGAGTGAGTTCCGTTCCATTTCTTTTAGTGGGACTTTGTCGAAGGGGTGTGCAACCGGCGGACTGAGAACGGATGAGATGAAGAGAAAGATAGAAATTGATGAGAGTGATTTTGCAACAATGATTTTGGGTGGGGAAACCAGCGAGTGATTTTACAACAGTGATTTTGGGTGGAAACCAGACTTGGTGAGCAACACAAGGCAAGCTATTTCAATGTGATTTGTAACAAAATAGGCTTCAATAGGTTTATGTACTGTGGGTTTGTTGTTGAAACCTGTTTCAATGTGATGTTTTTGGGTAAAATTAAAGTTCCCAACAAGCCAAGCTGGGAATACCTATAAGAACAAATGACTACATTTATTGGGATTTGCTGTATGAGAACACTTCATCTTTGATGCTCCTTGGTTTTACACCGTTGCACATCAATTGAGTATATTAGTTTTGTAAAGGAAATATTTTAGGAACACAATAAATGTGGATTACACAGAATGCTCTTTGGTTCTACATTGTTGTAAAATTTATTTTCATTAGAATCCTGACATTTTCGTATAATTTGTTTTCAGTTGATGGAACAAAACAAAGACAAATCAATGGAAGTGGACGGATATAATGAAATGAGGCCACTCATGGAATTGCCATTCCATGGAGCTGATGAAGTGGAATCCATGACTCTGAATGCGACAAACAAGGTGAGGGTACCTAACTCCCGTCCTTGTCCTGGTGAAAAGCGTGCTAATCAATCGGAGACTTGGGATAATTTTTTGAGAATCATAGATGAGAAAACAAAGAAAACAACTAATGTAAAGTGCATTCATTGTGGGACTGAGTATAATTACTCTGTTGATCATGGAATGTCTACTATGTGAAAGCACTTGAGAAAGGGCAAAAAGTATCCTCATGCAGATAAGAAGCAAACGTTGTTTGTGCCACATAACAAAGATGTGGCTGGCGAGGTAGAGGAAAATATTGGCAGCGGTAATGTCTTAACAACGTGAAAGTTTGATCAAGAATGTTGTAGGCACATGCTTGCTCGGATGATCATTATTGATGAACAACCTTTTTCCACGGTTGAGTTTGTCAATTTTCGTGATTTTGTCACTAAATTACAACCTCTCTTCCAACATTTATTATGATTTATGGTGGCTAGAGATTGTATGAATTTGTATCTGAGTGAAAGAACTTGTTTGAAAGTTTACTTTGGTAAGCTTAATTTTAGGATTGCACTCACGACTGATATGCGGAATTCCATTCAAAACTTAGACTATCTATGTTTCACTGCACATCTTATTGATGAAAACTGGAAGTTGCATAAAAAAATCATTAATTTTGTGGAGATACATAGTCACAAGGGTAGGGAGATTGGGGAAATGGTGGAGAAGTGCATTTACGAGTGGGGAATAGAAAATAAGGTGTCCACAAAAACCATGGATAATGCTAGTTTCAATGATGTGGCCATTGGTTATTTGAAGGAAAAATTTTCAGGGGTTTTTGATCTTGAATGGTGATGTTTTATGTATGAGGTGCACTGCTTATATATTAAACTTGATTGTAAGAGATGGATTGAATGAGGTGCGTGATTCTATTTCGCGTATATGTATGTGGGGAGTTCTTCCATGAGAGCTCAAACATTTCCATCTTGTGTTGAGAGTGAAATGATTGCATACAAGGGTTTAGTTTGTCACGATGTTGCCACTAGATAGAAGTCTACTTACCTAATATTAGACACCGCCATAAAGTTTAGGAAAGTTTTTGAAAGGATGGAAGAAATGATTTATCTTTCTTAAGGGAGAACGACAATGATTCTCCTTGAAATGAAGATTGGGAAAATGCCACCATTCTTTCTAAATTTCTGAAATAGTTTTATGATGCCACCAAACGGATGTTTGGGAGTTCATATGTTACTTCAAATGATTATTTTGAGGGTATAGTTTTTTTTGTATAAATATTTGAATCATACGGCAAATTCTTTGGACCCTAAGCTTCAAGCTATGGGTTTAAAAATGAAGAAGTTTGACAAATATTATGGGAGTTTGGATAAAATAAACATGATGGTATTGATTGTAGTTGCATTGGATCCTATAAAAAAGTTGAATTATGTGAAGTTCTGTTATACAATTTTATGATGATGAAGCGAAAATTGATGAGATGCATGATAAGGTGAAGTTTGCCTTGGAGTGTTTGTATGAATTTTATGAGCAATCCTTTGTTGGTTCTAGTAAACAAAATTTTGGTGGTTCAAGTGTGAGTGTATTGGTTGTGGTGGTTCCAAAGCCAATACTGATAACAACGAAGGTAACAATGAGGATGACATCCAAGCTTGGCGAAAAAGCTTTCTTCACGCGAAGAAAAAAGTGCTTGATGAAAACAAATCTGACCTTGGTTGGTAGCTCAACTTAACCTTTGATGTGGTGGAAGAGTACTGGGTCAAAGTATGAAATCTTATCTTTGATGGCTCGGGATGTTTTGTCCATTCCAATGACTACCGTTGCTTTGGAGTTGACTTTTAGTACATCGGGATATGTGCTTGATAGCTTTCGAAGTTCTTTGACTCCTAAAGTGGTGCAAGGTTTGATTTGCACTTATGATTAGTCGAGAGCCGTTTGCGTGCCGATTAATGTTGAAGAGGGCATTAAGAATGCGGAAAAGTTTGAGTCAGGTAAGTCGTATATATTTCTTTCTTTCTCGTAATTCATTCACATATTTATCTATTGAGTGAATATTTTATTTAATCTCTTTTTTGGTTTTTAGATTTGGATTGTCTTACTGATGACATTATCATTGGTAAATAGACTTGCTTTTGTGGAAACTCCGATTTTGTGGTGAGTAAATAGACTTCATTAATTGGCATATTCGCATTTGTCTTTAGAACATGGTTTCTTGTTGATTTTTCTTTATGTATGAATTTCACATTTTTTGTTAGAGATTGAACTCATTGAAGGTAAAATCGCTGGATTTGGGCATGACAAGGTTATTGTTGCTTTTGGCTTCCCTCAGGACTTCCATGTGTAGACATTCATTCCATTGTCACACACTACACATCCTAATTTCATTATTAGCATGTACACAACTTGGAAAATAGCAAGAGCCTATATCCGCTTTTGCCCTACCTAAACAAATGCTCTTAAGTAATGCTATCTTGTGGTCTAAGTAGCACTGACCCGCGACACGACACGACACGCAATACGTAATTTCTTAAAAAATAGAGAATTCTGACACGTTGGGATACGTTGTATATTAAATGTATATTTTTATATATACCGATGAATTAATTTGATTCAAATCCACAAATAAATAATAAGAAAAAAAGAACCTATAATGAATTTACACTAAAACATTAATCCACCATTTGTTAATATCATTCATTGTTTCAATTTGACAAATTCAACTACATTCCATTCCAATAATCCATAAAACTTGGAGAAAATAAAACAAGCAATCCACAAACCACCATTAAATTTAGGGTTGTTATCACGAAAACCTCAAACTAATACATCTATGACAAATTTACCCTCCGTTAGTTTTCGTTAAATTTTACTGTCGAATTGCTTAGTTAAATGACTCATGACAGTTGATAAATGTACTAGTTTGGGATTTTACGCTCCGTTTATCCTATGTGTACTAGTTTGTGATTTTTTTTACTAATTCAATTTAATGGAGGGTAAATTTGTCACAAATGTACCAATTTGAGATTTTTGGTGGTAAAAAAATTGGTTTGGGGTAAATTTGTCACAGATTTACTAGTTTAGAGTTTTTGGTTGTAAAAAAATTAGTTTGGCGTTAATTTGTCACAAGTGTACCAGTTTGGAGTTTTTCATGGTATTAATCCTTAATTTAACATTTAACAAAAAGTAAAAAAACAAAAACAATCCACACTTTATCATCAAATATAACAAGAAGTCGTTCATCTACATTATGCACTTCTTCTAAAAATACAACTTACTCCATCTCCGGCTTATCAAGTGAAAGACTTGCAATTTCAAGCACTTCAACTTCTTTAAACATGTCAAATGTATCTTCGCCAATATCCCACATCTTGATCTCTCCTTGTGCATATTGTGGGTTTTTTCTTGATAGAAGACGAAAATTACTATGAATGAAAACTAAATCTTTTGCACGTTTTGTGGTCATCTTATTTCTCCTCTTCGAGTGCATAAAGGAGTAAGTACTCCAATTCCTCTCAGCACATGATGAAAAAGAAGGTTGGGCAAGAAACTTTAAGGCTATACTTTGAAGCATATGTGCATATGCACCATGATTAACCCACCAAGCCTTAGGATCCATAGAATACCGATTTTGAACAGAATCAAAATCTCTAAAATCCCTATTTTTGCACGCAAGATCGACATCCTCCAAATTCACCTTGTTGCGCTCATTCAAGTTAGGAAAGTATTTCCTAATGCATTTTAGTCTTTCTTGGTTGATCTCTTTATCCTTGAAGGGAGAAACTTGAGTAGAATCTTCATTGAGCCATTGATCACTATGATACCTTATTTAATAAAATAAAATAAAATAAAAATAGAAAACCATAATAAGTAAGAGAAGTATTATATTATCATGTCAAAGAAAGAACAACTAATAAAGTAATAATCTCATAAAACTTTAGAACTTAACTAGGATTCAAGGCATGTGCCAAGCAATGAAGTGGAGTGTTGTTTATTGTCTAGCAATCCACAAGAATTGTATGAACCATCTCATAAAATGTAGACTCATCATCTAGCCTTTTCACCTCATGCATATATATAGCTCTCTTCACTTTTTCAATCATTGAATCCCACATGTCATAAACTAAGTGAAGACAAGGCTTGTCGGTGTCATAAATTCTAAGTATGTCATAAATATGAGCCGGGAAGGAAAGTATATAATCAATTGTATCCCACCAAAAATCATCCAACACCTTCTCCTTGACAAACCTAGCCCTCCTTGATTATCATCCCGATAGATATTCCATTTGTCATAAATAATCATGCTTTGAAGATCACTTTTTATCAACTTAAACCTCCTAAGTATCACAATCATCGAAGCAAAACGTGTATTCACTACGGAAAGCAACTTCAAGTTAACAAACTCATTGTATATTGCTAATCTCATGGAATGGTTCATGATGAAATGTTTGATTTGCATAACTTCAACAATCTCTGAAATCTAACTACATTCCTCATGAACTACTTGATTGGTCTCCACATTCTTTGTGGCACAAATGTTCTTCAAAGCTAGATTAAGGGTGTGCACCACACAAGGCATCCAAACAATGGATGGAAATTCTTGCTTAATGAGTTGTCCCGTGCCCTTATATTTTGAAGCATTATCCGTAATTACTTGGACCACATTTTAATGCCCAATCTCATTGATTACTTCTTTCAACAAGTTAAAAATGAAATGCATATCCATTATTTCTCCCTAACAATTAACCAATTTTATAAACATAGGTTTTCAATTTGACACCGCCATAAATTTAATAAGTGGTATCCTTTGTGAGTCACTTCATCCATCACTTACAATACTTACACCATTCTCTCTCGACATGTCTTTAATAGGTGCACACAACCTATCAATATTTGCCTTCTTTTTTTGCAACAAAGTGGTCCTCAACAAATTATATTTCAGTGGTACATACCCCGCAATATTATGATTATCAGTATAAGTAAAAACGGATTGAAAGTAAGGGTTTTTTGCTAGGTTAAACAGCAAGCCCACCGAATAAAACATAATAGCAATCTCATAATCTAAACGTTCTCGTTTAGTCATGTTGAATGCCTTCTCAAGTGATTCTCCACTCCCACGTCCATTCTTCCTTTTTTTTGGAGTCAAAGGATGAATCCATCCCACCACCACCACCACCACCACTAAGTGATAAACTTGAAGGGGGCAAAAGTATATTTTTAGGCACAAGATTCACTATTCTAGTATTGACCTCTTAATCTAATCTTTCCATATCTAAAAGATCTTTTTTTTTCTATTTTTCCACATTTTCCAATTCTTTTTCCACTTATCATCAACAAATGGGCCCTAACTCTCGTGTATGAACTCCTGAAATCTTTTTTGCAAAAATTACATTTCTAAGACAAATTTCCCCCGCATTGCTATGAGCAGCTAACTTAGTAATATACCTCCATAGTGGTTTATTGGAATCTTCATTGGTAGATGTAGGCCCTTGTGTATTAGAAGTGCTACTATCTTGGTATTATTCTACAAAAAATACAATTACTAGAACTATAAATTTAATATATACTACAAATAAACACATTATGATATAATAATAACTAATAAGCACATCAATTTTTGCTCTCAATTATAGACTCTATTCTGTTCAGAGAAGCCACAAAGATCAGAGAGCAGCAAAACATTAGAGTACTTTTTTCTCAACAAGAAGTCAAGGACAATAAAAAAGAAGCCAGTAAATGTACTCAAACATTTCTTTGTTTACATCATCGATTTTGCTATTTTGCAAGATTTTATTCTCTATGATATCTTGGGTATAACATGGAATTATACCAAATCCTCCCTTTTTCAATAGAAAAATTTTGTCATCTAGTGCAAGAGTAATGCATTACTGCAGTTTAGCAATTCACTCACTCTTTGAGACTTGAGGAGTTCATCTCTTAGCCTAAGGCTAAAAGACAGGACTCGATCACCAATAAAGCACAATAACTAGATAGACAATATAACATGAAGGACCAAATCGACTTCGGCGACCAATATAACCCATAGAGACAAAGCAAAGCACAATAACCAGAGAGACAAAGCAAGAGACAGCGAAGCGACTCACCGACAAAGAACAAATTTCTTCCAAACTTCGAAGAAATCAGAAATGGGTTGCACCATCCGGCTGGCTCAGCGAACTCAGGAGCGATTCTTGAAGGACAGAGTTGACTTTGGCGACTTCGAATGTCCGGCTGGCTCACGATTCTTGAAGGACCCGCTCAATCAAGTGACGTCGGGTTGTTGGAAATTTGAGAGAGATGGAGATGTGGAGTGTGAAGGGCATGAAGGGCTCAGGGCATGACATAATTGAGAAATTGAGAAGCTTTCTCCCTTTTCTTTCTTTTTTTTTTTTAATTTTTTTATGAATTTACATTTTGACCCCTAAATTTTTGGAAATTTATAAAATTGACCCATGTGCGTCGAAATTGCATGTCGGGATTCCGGACTCACATGTTGCCGGCATGTTCGGAGTGTTGACCGCATGTCAGACACGCGACACATGTCCAACACTGACACGGTCGCTTCCCCAACGTGTCGGTGCTTCATAGCTTGTGGTAGGCAGGATTCTTGCTTTGACATTCATCAACTTTATGCTAAAATTAGACTTTCAACTTGCGGGGAACTGTTGCTCTAATAAATTAGGCTCAAGTTGAACTATGATTCATTTCTTATAAAAAGTAAGAAGGTGAGGAAATGAGATGTAATAAAAGATTTCTTGAAAAGACTTATGTCTTTGATGCAAAAAGTCATTTCAAAGGGGACTAATCTGGTGTAAGTGAATACTTAGATTGAGTTGTTTTATCAGATTGTAAGCATATGGTTCTCATTCACATTTGTGCATTGAACCCTCCTGATGCATTGGACTTCACATTTACTTGCAGCTGATCCACTCTTTGATTTTTTTTATATCAATTGTCATTGTTTTTTCATCTATGTGGCAAAAAAATAGGGTACATTGTATAGGAAATTTTGAGTCTCCAAATGAGGCCAAATTCAAGGTCTGAGTTATGTTTCCTCTCCTGTGCAAAGCAGATATCAGGAGAATGACATTCGGTTTTGTTATGCTATTCCATGACTTAATTTTTTTTTTAGATTTTGTTGTTATTCTGGTCAATTTGACAGCATAATCCACTCCTGTCATTTGTGCCATCAATCTTTGCCAGGTTGGAGATGATTGCCGCCAAGATGTCCTTACTCTTCAAGTGATATCACTTCTTCAAGGCATATCAGAAGCAGTTGGGCTTGTAGTCGCCGTGTTATTAACCTTCAACTGTACATTATATATGTAGAACTGATGGTATTTAGTTACTTCCTTTGTAATCATTTGTCTAGCATCATTTCCTTTCCGGGTATCTTGTTATGAAGGCTTGTCAATCTTTTTTGCTTCGTGTAGCATAAAGCACTTGTGAATAAGTAAAGTGGAGTCTTTCTCCAGTCCGATCTGAATGAGTCTATTTCATTGGAAATTTTATTTAATCTGCATATGCGCTGTGATTTGAAGAAACCTCAGGAAAGCATAGTGCAAGATGAAGCAGTCTAGGGTGGGTAGGCAAAGAAAACAATCCCCTTTGGCACAGTGCTTTTGGATTGTTGATTTTGATGGATAGTAATTTCAATTGCTCATCTTAGAAAATGTTGCTTTTGGGGGATAGTGATTTTTATTATTCATCTTTTACTTTGAATCGTTTCATTACTACCCATATTATTTTGCTGGAAAAATATGAAACCAGAAAAATGAACAAAAAAAATAGGTTCTCGGGTAGACCCTGGAACCAGACCGAAAAAATAGGGTAGGTTCCAAAACAGGGTCGAGGGAACATATAGTAGGTTCCAAGTTCTAAAAACTGGGAACCAATTATAACAGGGTAGATTCTAGGTTCCAGGTCTGGACCCTACCCACCATGGAACTGGTCATCCCCAAGTGAAGCAATCAAATGCCAATCCTTCAAGTGTTGAAGATAAGAAGAGGGGATACTGAAAAGCTTTACTGTGTTGTTCCCATTTTGTTTCATCCCTAAATAATTGTGGATTGATTTCGGTTTGGTTTGGATGGAGGAAATTGCTGAGTTCATACAGCTTAAGGAGGGCATGCGCCATTTGTGACACAACGGAATAACAAACTTTGCCAGCGCACCCTTGCTACTATCGCTAATTGCTCTATTTGTCTTTCCCCTCTCCGGCAGCCATCACCATCACCATCACCATCTCATTTCATTGCATTGTTGAGGAAGGTGCTCTACGAAATAACGAAATTGAGTTTTGTTGAAGATAGGGAGCAAGTGAAGCAATCAAATTTTAATCCTTCAAGTGCTTAAGAAGGAGTACTTAAAAGCTTTACTGTGTTGTTCCCATTTTGTTTCATCCTTCAATAATTGCGGATTGTTTTCAATTTTGGTTCAAGATGAAGGAAATTGCCGAGTTCGTACAGCTTTAGGAAAAGGAAATGGAGGAACTTGTAGCTAAAAGGGAGATGCTGAAGAAGGAGCATGAAGACAAGTTGGGGGCGATGAAGAAGAGGCAATGAGATGAGGAATTAGAGTTGGTGAAGGAATTCAACTAGATAAGATATGGACGTTGCTTCTCTTACATGAGAGTAGAGGAGGCCTTCAACCTTTTTAATGTGTTATCTGGGCCACATTTGTAGTTATTCCAAGACTCATGCGATGTTCTGTTTATCAAGTTCATGTTTAGGGAACCATAATGACTTTTTATGTTGCATGTCACCCAAAAAAAATAGTTTACTAATAAAATCTATAAGCGTCACCAGACAGGATACCATCTTCTTTGGACCGCATTGTTAAAGAGGCAAGGGTAAAACTTCTGTACAATGTAGCAAAAATAAGTGGACCCAAAGCAATTGGCATACCTGCTGCAAGACTGGAGGCAATAGACAAGAAGTACTTGGATATTTTAAGCGACGGGGTGAAAAAGATATACTTACATAGCCAGACTAGTAAGAAAGCTACACACTCATCATCAGCGATTGGACCAGATGTTTAGCAAAACCTAGTGAGATATCTGCCATAAGCAAGAATATTATTGGGGGCACTAGCAAGTTTAAGAAGTTTAAGGGAGCTGAGATCCTTTATAGGTACATCATTGGGGAGAAAACCGGTTATGGCATAAATGTCTAAAAGAGTAATTGACATGGGACTCGCAGAAAAAAAGAAGCAGTTAGTCGATGGAGACCAAAAAATATGGCAACACTTAAAAGCCTTGGGTCAAAATCACAAATGAGACTGCTAAGTTCTAAAGCAGTCTCAATTCCAGCCCTTTTCCAAGCAAGCTGCACTCGAAGATCATTTTTCATCTGTAGGTACCATCTATAAAAACCTGCATCAAAAGAAGGAAAACCTCGGAACGAGAAAGATCAGTAGTCCAGATATCCATGATAGTGGGCCTTTCAATGAGAAGCAACTTCCCACGTCGTTGAGGAAAACAAGGTTTAAGGGAGGCTGGAATTGGAAGATGACTTTGGAGACAAGGGCCAAGGAAGAGACGTTTAGGGTATCTCTTGATTAGGTTCTGAAGATGAAAACAACAGTTATAGGAGTGATTATCCCTCTTTAAGTCGTTGAAATTGGAGATGTAATATGCGGAAGAATATTGAGGAGGATTGGGTGCCATGGAGACGAAGCAAGGAAGAGAAAGAAACCAAGGGTCTTAGACCAAAAGAGAAGACCGAGTTTCAAAGGCGAAGATAAAGAAAGCATAAAAATCAAATCTTTTTGCATATATTTGTTTCTCAACATAAACAACGATCTAGAAGAGATGATTTGCAATGACAACGATTCATGAATTGTGAGCGATCAAAGTGTCGAAAACACATTCTCAAAAACAATTCACAAAATGCAGAAAAACATGCCCATTCTATATTTGAATCACCAATCGAGTGAGGTATATCATGTAAACGAACATACCTCTTTGCCACATATTAAATGTCTACCGATTTGCAGCCTTGAGAGAGCGTTCCACTTTCTAGGAGTTTTTGCAGAGCGTTGTTTTCTAGAGATGTAACGTGAAAAAAGAAGAGAATGAAATCTCTCATAATCACGTTCTTAAAAGATAACTTCCATCTTATCTTCTTTTTGAACTCCCAATGAAGATGGGCCCACATGATGGACCATGGGCCGTGTTAGCTCAACATGGGCGGTCCATACATAATATCTATCATCTCTCACTCGCCCATAATATGCTAAACATAACTCTCTCTTCTTTGTAAACTTCATACAGACAAATAATCCATGCGACCAGCATATTTTGAGAGCTCGTTGCCATACATCTATTAGGAATATATAGCAGCTCATGTTGGGCATAATTCCTTGGAGTAGATTTAGTATGCAGTAGCTTAGATCAATCAGTCACATTTATATCTCTCTTGATCTCCTTAAGTATCATATATTGTATTCACAACTATGATTGACAAACAATCATAATTGGTCGACCTGTGAACACAAAATCAGAATGTGACATCAATGGTAAATCGATCTTCCTCTTCCCTTAAACCTCTCGATTTCAGTCCAGTTTGCTTTTCTAGAAATGCCCAATTAGCTCGAATCATTCATGACCATTGGCAACATCCTAAGATAGAAAATGCTGAATAGAAATTTTGAGAATAAGTAAGAGTTATGATGGCACTTGATTGAGGAACTGTTATCCTCAAGAGTCTTACACAGCTTCAAAGTTGAGATCAAAACTTTTGCCAACTCTTATTGGTCGTCTTATGCATATGTAATATGAAATACATATTACGGTATTCTCTTATTCCCCATAGAGCGTATGTCTTTACACTTAATACCGTACAGATGATAGTTCAGACATACCCAATGTCTAACTTAAGTTCACAAATTTACTCTATTATAAGTATCTATCAGAAGTCACATTTGGCATTAAAGATAGGTAAAGTGAAATATGTGGGTTTATTTCACTTTCGGACATAATAATCTATATGTCCTCATCTTAACATTCTGTTAAGGTGACATCAATATTTTAAGCTTGAGCTTTCAATTATCACTTATGTAATAAGTTTAAAATTGTCTCATCTCTATTTATCACATAGTGAGTAGAGGCGATTACCCGTGTGAGTGGGATAATCTCTCATCTGTCCGACATGCCTTTTAATATAATGCACTAAGCATTAAGATGCATAAATATCAATTTATCTCATAGGCATTAATAATAACATCAAACTTCATTAATAGTGAACAATTGGGGAAAAATACAATAATCAGTACATCAGACTCTCCGCAGTCCTAGGGATTTCACATGACTATAGAAAACATCTCTAAGAATCGGCTTCGTCATTAGATCTGCTATCATTCTTTGCGTAGTTATGTATTGTACGTTCACTTCCTTTTGTTCTACCATATCTATAACATAGTTGTATATGATGTTGATGTGTTTGGTTTTACAATGGAACTTGGGATCCTTGGTGTAAGCTTTTGCTGCTTAGCTATCACAATGTAACAATAACGACGTTGCAGCATTTTCAGTAACACCTAAATGATCCAAAAATCTCCTTAGCCAAACACCCTCTTGTACTGCCGCTGAGAGTGCCACAAATTCGGCTTCCATTGTTGATAGTGCTATACACTGTTGTTTCTTACTTCTCCAAGATATGACGCCATTGTTCAGTAAGAATAATGCCCAGATGTGGATTTCCTCTCATCCAAATCTCATCCCCAGTCAGCGTCAGTATAGCCTTGAAGGTGCAGATCATTTCATTGATAACTCAGCGAATAATCAGCAGTAGCCTTCAGATACCTCATGATCCTTTTAACGGCAGACCAATGTGCTTGAGATGGATTGGATTTGTATCTACTAACCATTCCAACTGCAAAACATATATCAGGTCTCGTACACGTCATAGCGTACATTAAGCTCCCAATAGCACTAGTATAAGTAACACGTTTCATTTGTTCCTGTTCTTGTAAGTTTTAGGACACATTGTGAGGCTTAGTCCTTCATCCTTCGCAATAGAAGTATCTATGGGTTTACAATCTTGCATGCGAAATCGTTCAAGGACTTTATTTATATACATCTCTTGCGAAAGAGACAGTAACTTCTTTGAATGATCTCTTGAAATCTTAACTCTAAGAATATTCGCAGCTTCACCCATATCTTTTATCTCAAAATTGGAAGATAACCAATTATTAACTATATTTACTAACGCCATATTGCTCATGGTAATTAGTATATTATCTCCATATAAAGATAAAATCACATCTTTTGATGTTTACACAGTGATCCTCATTGATCATCACAAAATCATATGCCACTATGGTATTATAGAAACGTATATACTACTGTCTCGAAGACTGTTTAAGGCCATATATCGATCTCAAAAGTCGATACACCTTCTGCTCTTGGCCTTTTGTAATGAAACCAATAGGTTGTTTAATATAAATCTCTTCATCTAATTCTCCATTGAGAAACACAGTCTTTACATCCATTTTATGTAATTCAAGATTCATACTAGCCACTATTGCCAGAATAAGGCGAATCGAGGTAAACCTTGCCACAAGTGAACAAGTTTCTTCAAAGTCAATTCCTTCCTATTGATTATACCCTTTTGCTACAAGGTGAACCTTATATCTTTCAATCGAGCCATCAGCTTTATGCTTTATTTTGAGAACTCACTTGTTCCTAGTGGCTTTGTGTCCTTTTGGAAAATCAACAAATTCCCAAACTTGGTTTGATCTTAATGACTCAATTTCTTCTTCCATTGCATGCATCCATTTTTCCTTATCAGGGCACATTAGAGCCTCATTCACATTTTTCGGCTCATCTTTATCCAGTGGGGCGATCATGAAAGCTTCTCCTTCGATGTTAAACATTGACAAGGAATCCGATTACGACTTGACTGTCGTATGGGAGACTATACTCTCGATTATTCACCGAGTTCCATTGCGCTCCCACTCGGATCAGATAATGGTGGTGTCGTCTCATTAAGTGGTTGCAATTGAGACTGGGTTGCACTCAACTCCCCACTTGTCACAATGCTCCTACTGACTTCACTATCACGATCTACAGATTCGTATAGTGAGTAATCTCCACCCGAATCGCCCATTTTAGGAAATTTATTCTCTAAAAATGTGAGATCCCATGATTCAAATTCAGTTATACTTCCGCTTTCTTGCTCACCTATGAACACATACCCTTTTGAGTGCTCTGAGTATCTTATGAAAATACTCCTTTTGCCTCTTGGGCCCAATTTTCCATACTTGTGGGACGACTCACGAGTATAGGCAGCACAACCCCAAGGTTTTAGAAAGCTTAATCAGGCTTTCTGACTATCCATAACTCATATGGAGCAGAAGTAACTGATTTATAAGGCACACGGTTAAGTATAAGTATGTAAGCAGCAATTAACAAAGCATCACCCCAGAATATGATAAGTAAGTTAGCTTGAGCCATCATTGACCTAACAATTTCCATTAAGGTTATGTTTCTTCTCTCAACAACACCATTTTGTTGAGAAGTATGTGAAATAGACAGTTGCCTTTCTATTCCCTTTTCATCGCATAAATTTCTGAACTGGCTAGATAGATATTCTTGACCCCGATCGGATCTTAATGCTTTTATTTTTCTGTCTAATTGATTTTCCACTAAGCTCATAAATCTTTTAAAGTAACTTAATACCTCAGACTTATGAGAAATCAAATCGACATGTCTAAATCGAGTATAATCATCAATAAATGTGATGAAATAAACAGCTCTGTATCTTGCTCTTACATTCATTGGACCACAGATGTCTGTATGGGTTAACTGCAAATGAAACTCAACTCTTGTTCCTTTTCCAAATGGTTTCCGTGTTGTTTTTCCTTCTAGGCAATGTTCGCATATAGGCAAACCAACCTTTTCAATGTTGCCCAATAAGCCTTCTTAGGCTAATTTATTCATTCTTTATTGGCCAATATGGCCAAGTCTAGCATTCCACATATTCACATCATTCTCATAAGAATCAGAGGATGTAAATAAGGAATAACTAACATTAACTTCACAGTAGTTAACATCAAATACAATGAAACCATCTAGAAAATATCCGGAACCATAATAACTTGTACCTGAAGATAAGTCTACATCAATGTTATGGAAGTTTACATTAAAATCAAGTCTTACTAAATCCAACATCGAATCTAAGTTCTGACGAATTTCTAGAGCGTATAACACATCATGTAGAAATAATGTGCGTCCACCACGCGTAAGCAATTGGCAGGTGCCAATGCCTTTGACTTCCATTTTAGAATTATTTCCCACACATATCAACTTCGTTCCTTAAGGAACTCGTCAGAACTTCACGAAGGCCTCTCTGTCCTTTGCTATATGGTTTGTGGCTCCCGAGTCTACAGTCCACAAAGGATTAGATTCAGTTAGAAAGACTGAACTAGACACATAAGTAGCACTCTCAAGAATGCTAAGGGTTTCTACCTTCTTTGGCTCGCCACAGTCGTGAGCAAAGTGACCCTTCTTGCCACAGTTGTAACATTTCACCCATGAAATGTTTTTCTTGAAAAGACGCTTTCCTTTCTCCCATTGGTTGAACTTTAGTTTCTTGCCTGAAGAACTTGCTTCCTTGCCTTTTCACTTCTTGAACCCACTAGGATACTTTCGTTTGGAGCCCAAAACTCTATGTGAGCTAAAACCAGAAATGTAAATATTGGTTTCTGGCTTAACCACCAGGAGGCGGTCCTTTTCTAGCTCAAGTTGCCATATAGCATCCTCGAAGGTCTTGATACCCTCATTGTGGGTCAAATGGATCTTCATGTGCTCTCAGCTTTGAGGCAAGGAGCGGATTACTGCTTGCACTTGTTGTTCATCAGTGAGTATGTGATCTGCATCCTTCAGCTCACTTATCATAGTCGACATTTGCCTCAAATGCTGTTTCATGGTCTTTTCCATGAAAGAGTCGAAACGAATAGTGAGCTGTCTCAGTTTAGTCACAGAAGTTCTGTAACATCTTGAATTTTGACCCGTTACCGGGACCAATGAAGTGTATGTTAATGCTCGTTTGATTTTAGTAAGTCGCGCTCTAAACACAATTTTGGACTTCGGGTATCGACGGGCGATTTTGGGTGAAATCTATATAAAGTTAGGTGCGGAATTGTATGATTTGGTAGTGGAAATTTTATGGCGGGCCTTGGGATTTAATTCATGCATTAATTATTGGAAATTAGAAAATAACAGTGGTTGTGATCTATTGTTCATGGGGTCGTGATGGGCCGATCGGGACGCAAGTTGGGTTTTTAGAACCGGTATTTTATGGCGAGAAAGTTCCGTGAAGGATCGGAATTAATCCAACGCCGTTTGGTGAGAGAAAAATGAGAATTTACGGTTTTACCCCTCAAAATTTCCGGACTGATTTTCGAGGGCTTAAAGAATGATTTTTTTAAGGATCCGACACCATATTATGCTAGCCATGCATATATAGGACCGGTATGGACAAAAATTGGAATTTCGGTTCGAGATCGAAAAATTACGAAAATGCCCCTAGGGCCATTTTGGCTAATTCCGAATTTTAATCAATTTTGGGGGTTAACCAAGGTTAAATGGAATTAAACCAGGTCTGGTCAGCCATGGTTAAGGACAAATGACCAATGGGTCCCTAAATTATTGGATTAGATCAAATATGGGCCATTAGATTAGAGGCAAAGTTGTCGAATTGGCTTAGATGTTAACACTTGGATCCCACTCACACCAATTTGACCCATATTTGACCTCTCTTTCTCTCCCATTTCTGATCAGCCGAGACATTTCCCCCCCATTTCCCCTTCTTTCTCGCCATTTCTTCCTTGGACGTTATCACCGCCGGGAGGTCACCCACGCCGGACCGCCGTGCCGGAGCCGCCACCGCCTCAGCCACCGTCAACCTCCCTCTCCTCTGGTCAGCCACCCACAGCAGCCGTTTCAGCCCAAACAGAGAAGACCATCCACTAATCGTCACCACCGTCGCCGCCGTGACCGCCGGCTTGCCCCCGGAACGCCGCCGTCGATTTTTTACCGCGTGCCGGTGATCGACCGCTCGTTCCCATCGTCCCGAGTTAATATTAGGCGAGTATAAACCCCTAAACCCTTAATTAGTCTAATTGTACTTTTAGAGGGTAATTAGGAAGTTAATTAAGCTTAATCATGGCCTAATCGTGTCTAATGTTGTGTGGGGTGATTAGGGGACCTAATTAGTGCTTAATGATGTGGTTTAGAGGAGGATTAGGGCCTAAATAGCCTGCTGCCCTGGTACTGTTCACCAGTACCGAAAATGCTTAAATTGCCTAAGTGTTGCACCAATTGGATTCATGGATTAAAGGTTTGAAATTAGGCAATTTAGGGGCTTAATTGGGCTTAGTTAAGGCTTAATTAAATGTATTTGGTGGTTGGATGGTTAGGGTAGGTGATTAGGCCCTAATGAGATTGTTTAAGTGTGGTTTAGTGTCTAAATAGTACCCTGTTCTGGTACTGTTCACACAGAATCGAGATTGTGCAATTTGCCTAAGTTGGGACTTTTTTAGTCCATTGATTAATGACTTGGTGTTAGACAATTGGGTGACTATTGAGAGCTTGTATAAACCCTATTGGAGAAATCCGTGATGGTGAGGTTGTCTAATGAAATCGTTGTGTCCAAAGCGGACCTTAGGCGTATTAAATTGCCTTGGAATGATCGAGCGGAATGAGTGCCGAATTGATTGAATTAGAATGGGAAATTAATTGGATTTATCGAGAGTGTGTCCAATTCGTTGAATTGATGGACATTAGTATTTGATAATTTGGCTTTGGTAATTGGCATGAATTCCCGGGCATGTGAAATGCATATCGTGTTGTTAAATAACCGGATTGAATGCATCATTATAAATGCCTATCGATTTATCAGACTGTTGGCCTTCGGGTCGGGCCTACGGGTCGATTTATCAAATTGTTGGCCTTCGGGTCGGGCCTACGGGTCGATTTATCAAACTGTTGGCCTTCGGGTCGGGCCTACGGGTTGATTTAACAAACTGTTGGCCTTCGGGTCGGGCCTACGGGTCGTTTTATTAAATTGTGGGCCTTTAGGTCGGGCCTACGGGTTGCTATATTCAATTGTGGGCCTTCGGGTCGTTATAATTGTGCATGATTCACATTGAATTCAAATGCCTAACTTGCAGGGCTGAGATAATGAATTGGGCTGTGAGCCCGGGCAAATTTATAATGATTTACTGGTTCATGAGTTTATTGTGTCGATTTACCTATCTGAAGGTGCACGTTAGCCTAGTTTAGGATTATGAGTTTTGTACTTGCTGAGTTTTATCTCACGGTTATTGAAAAATCGATATTTCAGACCCCCGGCAGTAAAGATGGCGGAGCCGCTCGTGCGTTTTGGGATTCCCCACTTCATTGAGAAGACGATGTCTGTACACCCAGTGGGGGACGAAAATATGTACATTAGGTATTATACTTTCGCATGGGTTATATCTTTTTGATTGAAGCCCATCTTAGCTCAGTTTAGTATCCCGGCCACTGATCCTTTTTGTTCGTCTTGGCCGCGACTCGTTTTTGGTTTTGGCTCTTTGTAAATGGATTTTGTATAAGCTTCTATATGTTTATAAAAGAGTATAGTTATTTTTATTTGCTGATCACTCGTGTGCGGCTATCCTTGGCTCGTGTTTATTTTGTCTGGGTGATATATATTTATTTATATATCGTGCTTTCGCTTGTGGCTTGATCTCTGTGTTGGGTTTTGGGTCGGGGACGTGTCCTGGGAGCGTCGCACTACTATTTCGACCTATAAGCGGGATGCTCATGCTTCGTGGGGTACGGGGCGTGACAAGTTCGACCAAATCTTGCTGCCATTGCGACCCACATATCTTTTGCCTTCTTAAAACATCTGAGCTCTCGCATGATATTATTGTCCATGCTGCTTAGCAACGTAATGCAAGTAAGAGAGTTTTTCCTTTTCTTGACAGCAAAAGCATCTTTATCCCTTTTGCGCTGGGCAGTAGTCTTACCCTTCGATTCTTCCATAACCTGGTTAAGAGCTTCGAGTGCCTCTTTAAATTTTGAGACTCCAAATCTCATCATTTAATTTTTCTCCCTTGTTAAGTTCAGCCACTATGTTGTTAGTTACTGAAGCCATTGTATCTGAACATTTCAGACACATACGCAAGAATTATTAATGACTATCTTGATGCTTCATTAGCATCATAATTACATAAACTAATTACATTAATGAATAGTTCCACAAAAGGTCTTAGAGTCGGCAGGTCACTATGTTCCCAATCATCATCTAAGAATCCTAATTTAAAATTATCATTAACATAATTATTTATGTAAAAAGAATTTAGTTCTTCAAAAGTTATACAAACTTTTAAGAACTTCCCACACATATAATATGGCAATATCAACTAAGAAGCCACTAATTTCCATAACCAAATATTTCATAACATATTCACAAATATTCAAGAATATAAAATATCAACTTGAAACATATACACAAGTAATTCCAAATCCTAAAGAAACAACATCAAGTGTACTTATGTAATACATAGATAGGAAAAGACTCATGAAATTCCTTAGGAAATTTCATTTTCTTTGGAACAAAAATAGAGGCTCCCGGAAAACCCATAGATTCGGGCCATGGTTTGCGCCGAGACCTATTTAATGCAAGGGTTGACGTTCTCCTTGCCTCGACCATTATGTACTCTTTTAGGAAATGCTCCACAAGTATCTTATAACTCGGACCCTCCAAGGTTTCCCTAACCTTATCAAGCATTCTTTCCAACTCCTCAGAAATAGTGCATTTTAGGGCTCCAACCATCACATATTCTGGCATTATGAAACCGATCCAAATGATATCTTGCATCATTTTGTTGACCTTGATGATGTACGTCATCATGTCATCACTAGCATCCCAGCAATAAAGAGCTAACTTGATTATAAGTTTCTCAAGCCTCTCATTTTGAGCTGTCGTTCTTAGGATTATCGGAGTGTGTCTCCAATATACTATTGTTCCTGCAACGAATGCAGAACAAAAAGGATTACTCATAATCCATGATACATTATGATAGGGAATGCATATTCATATACATGTGACCCAACACATATATTTAAAAAACCATAGAGAAATACTAGAGAAAATGCCAAAAAATATACCCCTAAAGTATGCATACATAGGGTTCATCGTGCATTTTCATATTCATAAGTGCAGCAAATATGTCATACGAATATACCATAACATAGAGCATTCCGACACGAACATGCCGATACCAAGATTGCCCAAATCGAAGTTCAAATGAACTCGCATGTGTCAAAAAACCGTGCTGGGGTCATTATGGCCACTCTGAACCGGTCTAGTTTGACCGTTTGACCAGTCCGACCGGACTGATCGTTCCAACCATTGACCGATCAACCGGGTTGGGTCAACGGGTCTCCGGGTCGGGACATCGGGTCGGGTCGAGAGACCCAAGACCACAACCGGCATGGCTGACGTCACCATGATGTCAGCCATCCAGCGCCAGTTGCGCGGCAATTTCTTTGCCCACGCCGACGAAGCCAACCGCTTCTGACTGCGTGTAGAGGGGCGTCCGGCCTCCTCCGGCGGCGTGCCACCCGTCGATCTTCTTGTCTCGACGAGTATTTTCAATCTATACACTAAAATTCAAGTTTCATTGAAAAAATCAAATTGAAATGTGCATGAACAGTATGTCGACGTGAAGAAAAAAAGGGCAAAAAATGAGACCGAAACAAAAAACAGTACACACTTCAATTTTAGAGGGCATTTGCATACATGATCGGGAAACAAGTAAGCGGGCTCTGATACCAATGTCGGAAACACATTCTCAAAAACAATTCACAAAACGAGGAAAAATGTGCCCATTTGAATCACCGATCGAGCGAGGCATATCACGTAAACGAACATATCTCTTAGCCACAGATTAAATGTCTACTGATTTGCAGCCTTGAGAGAGCGTTCCATTTTTTGGGAGTTTTTGCAGTGCGTCGTTTTCTAGAGATGTAACGTGAAAAAAGAAGAGAACTAATTCTCTCATAATCACGTTCTTAAAAGATAATTTCCATCTTATCTTCTTTTTGAACTCCCAATGAAGATGGGCCCGCTTGATGGACCATGGGCCAGGTTAGCTAACATGGGCGGCCCATACATAATATCTATCACAAAGCAACGTGTCAAAATGTTACAAGATGCTTTGAGCTGGTTAGCTACGTGCTGAGTACGAAGCATTAGGGAAACAACACACATATCAAGATTACCTGTAGAGAGAAAATGCTTGCGATTGAGGTGCTGTTTTAAAAGGGGGTATATGTTGACATCAAAATAATCCCATCATCGATAAGCACGTGCTTCGCGTGTGAGTAAGAGTAAGCATGTGCATGGCACATGGGCATAACTGTACATATGCCAACTTATCGACAGACATAAAGATTAACATGTGTTAATCGATGTTGACACTCATCAATACCAAGTATCCAATTATCGATACGGTGATGGATAGTCCGTGGCCACTAATATGAGCCTCGGTGGTGGGTGGTGAACGATTGATGGAGGGATGTTGAAACACCATTTTGATATTGAAATTAACGAGGCAATTGGGTCAAAAGACATGCGATTTAGAGGGAACAATTATCACTTGAAAAAAGACCATGATGGAACAACCCACATACTACAATGACAACCGTTCAAGAACATAATTATCAAATTGGTGGAGATATAGGAATGTGAAAGTTATCGACTGTAGTTATTTAAAGAAATGCAAGAGTTGAAAACTGTCGAAAGAAGGTTATTTCAAAACCATTATAAACACCGCTAGTCGCCTATTAGAGAGACCTTCCGCACAAACCAAATACAATGTTATCTTTCAATTATCTTTAACTTTCCCACACCGTACTTTAAATTTCCTTAGTTGTAGCTTTTCTTTCATGTCGTCGATTAAATTCCGGCGTAGTGTCTTTAAGTCCTCAGGTTGTGTCGTCAATTAAATTTTGGCACAATCTGATTACGTCTAGTTACTTAATCTAGTTTTACTTTCCGAATCTTGTCGTCGATTAAATTCAATCGATACTATTCAGTTCAAATATGAAGGTGTTGATTCCTTTTGGCTTGTGCTTGTGATATTTTTTGTTTGGAGTTGGCGCAAAACCTTGGTCTTCTTAATTAAAAACCAAAGAATGACTTTCGGTGAAAGATATTTTGCCTCGGGATCTCTGGCGAAACAATATCACACTTATTACAATATATAAACATTTGTCAAAACAAGTCGACACTTGTTATGACTCGGTGATCTTCTTTCAACATTAAGCCGACAAGTGAAAGTAGAGAACTCTACAAATAGTTGTGTTATGACCTTCCCCAAACAGTTTGAACCACCTAGGATTTGGCTAATGGATCACTAAACCTAGACTTAGCTCGGGATTTCTTAAGCCCTTACCAATTCTCAGCTTAGGTTCAAGTTATTTAATATGCAAATTATTTTCATTTATGAGTCCCCACTAATCAGTTTTTGGTGGGCCAATTAGATTCCCTGGTAAAGTATCGCGAGAGTTACTTTACTTTTACGAACCAAAGATTGTGGATTCGGGTAGGGGCAAGCAACGGTCTAGGGTCAACCCTGGTCCAGCCTAACCTGGCCGGTCCTGGTCCGGTTCCTAAGGGGACTGTGTTGGTCCATGATCCTGGGATCCTTGAAACTTGTACTATGCAGGTTAGTTCTCGGTCCAAGTGCTTTAGAATTGGTCCAATATGGACTAACCCTATATATATATATTCCAAAAAGCTAAGGCCTGTCCCTCCTCTTCTTTTGGCGTGGAAAATAGAAATCTTGTCGAGTGTGGCCTCTCTTTGCTCGCCTCTGTGCGGCTTTTCCTCTTTGCAAGATCTACCTCTCCTCGCTCACTTGAGTTGCCTCATGAACACAGCTCACTCGGTGCCTCACGAACGGCAAACGTAGCTTGCCTCTCTTTGCTCGCCTCTTTGCGGCTCTTCCTCTTCGCTAGATTTGCCTCTCCTTGCTCGCCTGAATCGCCTCACGAGCGCAGCTCGCTCGACGCCTCACGAACGGCGAACGCAACTCCTCTCTCTTGGCCCACACGCAGCTCGCCTCTCTTGCCCCGCCTCGACGCCTCACGAAAGCGAACGCAGCTCACTTACGTCTCTTCCCTCACCCCACGAATGCAATTCGGTTGGTGAGTTCCCGATTTGTGTTTGATTTAAGAGATTCAAGCTTGTGTGCTTCCTTGAGTTGTGACTCATTTTAATTAGCAAAACTATTCTCTGTGCTCTCTGAGTTGTGACCCATTTTTATTAGCAAAACTATTCTCTCAAAGAATATCACTGAGTTGTACTCGAAGCTCTGGTGTATGGCGCAAGGTTTCATTCCCATTCATCTTTACATTAGACACAAGTGTTTACTCAATTATCAATACAAGGAAATTAGATGTCAATGCTCTTTGTTTTGATACCGACAATCAAAGCCAGTGATCTTTGTTTTGATATCAAAGAACAGGGTCAATCATTTAGCTTGTTTAGTTGAGTAAAAGTGGCGGTGTTTTCTTACTTTGGCAAGAATAGATATGAATCATAGACACAATCACAATCACAATCACGACATTCTAAACCAAATTGGTAGCTTTGTAGCCAATTTGGGGTTCTGATTTGGGAACAAAATGTTGTTGGTGTTTGTTTAGTTGTCCGAAGTCATGTGGTGTCTCTCTTTTGTGCTAATTCTACTGGTTTGTTATAATTTTTTTTATATCTTTTTTGGCAATTATAAATTTCATGCTAGTACTTAAATATTTATGTGAACTTGATGAATCCAGATAACATGTCAACTGAAGTGGAGGGATATAATGAGAGGAGTCCGACGATAGAATTGCCAGGGCATGGATGTGATGAAGACTTAAAAGAGGCAACCAAGGTATCTACTAATCATCCTCCCATTTGTAAGAAGCGAAAAGTGGATAAATCTATTGCATGGGATAATATTTCGAGAATCATAGATGAGAAGATAAAAAAAAAAAAAAACATGTGCGATAAAGTGTATTCATTGTGGGGTGGAGTACCCGTACTCTGTTAGTAACGGTACTTCTACAATGTTGAAGCACTTGAAAAAGTGCAATAAGTATCCTCTCAATATAGATAAGAGGCAAAAATTATTTGCACCGCGTAATGTAAATGTGGCTGGCACTAGCAAGGTTGGGAGAGATACCAGTAGTGTTAATGTCTTTATGACATGAAAGTTTGATCAAGACCGATATAGGTACGTGCTTGCTTGGATGATGATAATTAATGAACAACCATTTTGCTTAATTGAACGTGTCAAATTTCATGATTTTGACATTGAGTTACAACCTCTCTTCACACATTTGTCACGATTTACAATTGGTAGAGATTGTATGAGGCTGTACCTTAGTGAAAGAAGTTATTTGAAGACTTACTTTGGTAAGCTTAGGTCAAGGATTGCACTCATTACCGATACTTGGACTTCCGTTCAAAACCTAAACTGTTTATGTCTTACTGCACATTTTATTGGTGAAGATTGGAAATTGAATAAAAGGATATCAATTTTGTGGTGTAAATAGTCACAAGGGTAGGGAGATTGGGAAACTAGTAGAAAAATGCATCTACGAGTGGGGAATAGAAAAAAATATGTCTACAATAATAGTAGATAATGCTAGTTCAAACGATGTTGTCACTAATTATTTGAAAGATAAATTTTCAAAAGATGGGTCAATGGTCTTAGTAGGTGAAGTTTTACATATGAGGTGCACTGTTCATATATTAAACTTGATTATAAAAGATGGCTTGGCTGAGGTACGTGATTCTATTGCGTATATCTGAAACGTGGTTGGATATTTGAGGAGTTATCCTATGAGAGCTAAAACATTCCAATTTTTCATTGAGGTTAAAATAATCACTTATAAGGATTCAGGTTGCCTAGATGTTGCCACTAGATGGAACTTCACTTACCTCATATTGGATACCGCAAAAAAGTTCAGAAAAGCTTTTGAAAGGTTAGCAAAAGATGATTTATCTTTTGAAACTGAGCCTAACAATGATACTCCTAAAAATGAAGATTGGCAGAATGCCATTATTCTTTCCAAATTTCCGAAATAATTTTATGATGCTACCCATCAGATGTCAAGGAGTTCATATATTACTTTGAATGATTATTTTGAGGGGATAACTTTCTTGTATAAATATTTGAAGATGCGGGTGATGCTTCAAATCCTAAGCTTAGAGCTATCGGTACGAAGATGAAAGAAAAGTTTGACAAATACTATGGGA
Source organism: Syzygium oleosum (assembly GCF_021117445.2). Lineage (NCBI taxonomy): Eukaryota > Viridiplantae > Streptophyta > Magnoliopsida > Myrtales > Myrtaceae > Syzygium > Syzygium oleosum. The sequence goes on from NW_026607494.1 coordinate 1,412,302, forward strand.
GTTTGGATAGAGTAAATATGTTGGTGTTGATTGCAGTGGCGTTGGATCATACAAAAAAGTTGCATTATGTGAAATTCTGTTATGAATAAATTTATGATGATGAAGAAAAAGCTAATGAGATGCATGATAAAGTGAAGTATGTCCTGGAGCATTTGTATACATTTTATGAGCAATCTTTTCTTAGTCATAGTAACCGAAGTTTGGGTGGTCAAACTATGAGTGTGGGTAGTAGCACTACTTCTAATACCGATGGAAATGGCAACAACGAGGTTAACATCAAAGCTTGGCGGAAAAACTTTTTCCATCAAAAGAAAAGAGTACGCAATGACAACAAATCCGAGCTTGATCGATATCTTGAAGAGGAATCTGAAATTCTTGATCTTGACATTTTGATGTGGTGGAAAAGTACTGGTTCAAAGTATAAAATCCTATCTTTGATAGTTCAGGTTGTTTTTACTATTCATGTATCTACCATTGCTTTAGAGTCGGCTTTTAGTACATCGGGTCGCGTGCTTGACGGCTTTTGAAGTTCTTTGACTCCTAGAGTGATGGAAGCTTTGATTTGCACTCAAGATTAGTTGAGAGTTACTCATGTGCCTATTAATGTTGAAGAATGCCTTTAAAATGCCGAAAAGTTTGAATTGGGTAAATTTAAGCTATGCATATTTCTTTTTTATCTTGTAAAATCCTTTGTATATTTTATGAACAAATTCCTTTTTTTTTAGATATGGATTGTCTTACCGAGGAGATTACCATCGATAAGTAGACTTTACATGTTGAAGTTGAATGAATATAAATGGTGAGATTTTTTTTATCAATTATACTAATAGTAATTTCAATTTAAAACTTTTGTTAAGTATTAACTATGGTTGTTGTTCGTTAAGATTTCATGTGTTTAGAAGTTGAAGCAATCTTTTGAAAATGAATAAGATATGAAGTTATATAATTCATTGCTTATGTTAAGTATTTTGACAGTTTTATTTTTAATTTTATTTCACGTGTTTATCTAGTAGCAATTGGAGATTTTTGTTGTTGGCTTATCTTAGATTTCTATTTGATTTGATTTGTATTGGTGTTCATAGTTTGGTTGCTCAATATCGCATTATTGATGGATATGTATTTTCAAAGTGTACCGTTTGTCCTTTCAAGAAATAAAAAATATGAAACAAAAAATAATCGGTTGGTCCCGGGTTGACTCTAGAACTGCACCGGACCCATGGGGTCCCAAGCTAAATAGGGTCGGTCCTCGGTCCCAAAAATTGGGGACCAATACTGTGCGGGTTGGTGCCAAGGTTAGGTGTTGAACCAGCCAAATCCGGACCATTCTCACCCCTAGATTTGGGGACTTGATTAGCTATATTACTCTAACGCTCTTTCAATACCTTTTTCTCTTTTATTTCAAAAATATGTTTTGCAGACAGCTCGAATTGATTTTAGATCTATCCACTAATATGTCAGGTGTTCACGCGGATGCACAAATATTGAAGTAACAATCAACAATCGAGGAAGCATTAAATAACTTGCAAGAAAAAGCAAGAATTCTAACACTAAGAAATAAGAAAAATGTTATTCCTAAATTAACAAGGTTTCTAATTAAATTAAATTTTTTAGGGTTTTCTCTTTCATTAATATGCAATGCAGCTAATTTAATATGACATGCAACATGCGATTTTTAACTAAATGAATCCAACATGCAAACTATATGACATGTGTCACGGACCGTGATTCTCTCGTACTCTTGTACCCTTGTGAGTGATGCTCGGGGTTATCGGGTGAAGAGTAAGGACGCAGAAGGGATGAAGTACAACAGGGTTGTGGGAGTGGCATTAGGACGGTTGGTGCTAGGAGTTCTAGGATAGAACGAATATTCCGTAGGAGCTCTGAAGGCGGGTTTGGCCTCCCGTGCACAAACTGGTCGGGGGCTGATGCCGCTCTCCTGATGAGGCCATGGCAGGCCGAAACCAGTTATTGTACCGAAAGTATTCTGTATGTCTCGCTCGATGGACTAGACACCCGAGCCAAGCTGGGCGTGGTATGACTCGATACGAAGAAGACATTCGCCGTGTTGCTCTTGGGAACAGCTAGTGAACGATGGCTGGCCTGGTACGTTTGGCGCGCCAAGCGCCGCACGGGCTATTCTGCAGCTAAGGAACCATCGGCCCGTGACAAGTGGTATCAGAGCAGGATCCCTCCAGTAAGTGAGTGAGTCGCAGAAAACCTGTGGACTACCCGGTCCTACGTGGGCGGAGAGTGAATCGCCGGAGCCAATGCTCGGACAAAGTGCGGCTCTCGACTTGCTCCTAGGATGAACAGGGGCACGGGAAAAGAACTGATTCCTCACTGAATAGGGAAAACGTTCCTGGATCAATTTGGCGAGTCTGAAGATGAGTCTACTATCACGTTATCAACAAGGGGAAAACCCTCCATTGGTCTGCCGAGATCATGAGAATTCCGAAGTAAGCGAAGTGCTGAATGGCTCTGATCAAGAAAGCCACCAGTGGAGAGAAGTTGTTTTGTTGGACGAGCGTCCACCACTCGTATAAGTCCCCATAGCGGCATTGATGGTGAGCCACTCATGTAAGTCCCCACAGCGACATTGATGGTGAGAATTGACGCAAGGAAGCGACAGAACAGCTCGCAACGAGGGCGTTGCGGAATTGAGTGGGGGAGAATGTCACGGACCGTGATTCTCTCGTACTCTTGTACCCTTGTGAGTGATGCTCGGGGTTATCGGGTGAAGAGTAAGGACGCAGAAGGGATGAAGTACAACTGGGTCGTGGGAGTGGCATCAGGACGATTGGTGCTAGGAGTTCTAGGATAGAACGAATATTCCGTAGGAGCTCTGAAGGCGGGTTTGGCCTCCCGTGCACAAACTGGTCGGGAGCTGATGCCGCTCTCCTGATGAGGCCATGGCAGGCCGAAACCAGTTGTCGTACCGAAAGTATTCTGTATGTTTCGCTCAATGGACTAGACGCTCGAGCCAAGCTGGGCGTGGTATGACTCGATACGAAGAAGACATTCGCCGTGTTGCTCTTGGGAACAGCTAGTGAACGATGGCTGGCCTGGTGCGTTCGGCGCGCCAGGCGCCGCACGGGCTATTCCGCGGCCAAGGAACCGTCGGCCCGTGACACATGCATATGACATTTTTAGTATTTTTTTTTAAATTCGAAATAATTGATTAATGAAGTTAACTACCTGACTTGAAAGGTTATCCTATTCAAACTAGGAAATAATCTAGATTAAATCTTATTTTAATTTGGAAATTTATTTTAATTAAATATATATTAATCTAATATGTAGTCTAATCTAGAAGATAAGTCTAACTAAATAAAATCTAAACATGCAATCCTAATCTAGTTAGGAAACTATCTAATCCCATCTTTTTTGTATTTTTAACTTTGGCAATCCTATCTAATCAAAATTTCAAACATAGCAAAAATCATCCAATATATCCATCAAGATTCAAATAAAAGATTGCGATATCCAAAAAAATAATCCGTCATTTCCAATCTTAAATTAACGGATATCGCAATCTTAATAGGGCACTTACTTAGCTTGGAGACAAATTAAGAAATAATCAGAAAAATGATCCGCCATCTCAAAGCTCAAATTAATGATGATATTTAATTTTTTTCAATAAAATCCTATCAGATAATGCCTAAAACACTAAGATCGCATTAATTCAAATTAGGAAATAAAATATCAAATTCAAGATTGGATTGGATAATTACCTGATTTGGATAAGCAACCTCCTAATTGGACCAGTTGATGTGGGGGATCGGCGGTGCTCGACGGTAATGCAGCTTGGCTCAATGGTGGTGCTTCTCGGCAGGCTTGGCTCGCGGTGGCAGTGAAGCTCAGCCGAGGTGATTCTCGACAAGAGCAGCAACGGTGGGAGTCCCGGTGGTACTCGGCCGAAGATTCTCAGGTCAGGTCAGCTCGAGGACGACGATGGCTCGGCAAAGGATGGTCATGCTTCGGTCACGGCTTGCCGGTCGAGACTTGGTGATGACCTGCGAAACAGGAAACGGACACCACTCAGCACGGTGGAGGATCAGCGATGGCTTAGCAGGGACGCGGGGGCAAGGAACCGCTGCAGTGATCACCAACGGGCAGAGGGGCTGTGCAAGTCTCTAGCCGGAAAGCTTCAAAACCCACAAGAGAGAAAACTATAGGCGCGACCGCCGGGGTTGCTGCAGGATGCTCGTTTGAGCGCTGGTGTTGTGAGTCCCTCCGGCGTTCACCAGGACTGGTAGGGACGGCATCGAGCGGGCGTTAATAGAAGACAAACCGAAGCTGCAGTGATCATGTCGCCCGGGTTCGTTGGTGAAGAAGCGCGGAGAAGAAATTCGGCTGCAGAACAAGTCACGGCTCTAGAATTGTACGCCAAAGGAAGAAGATGATCCTCTCGACTTCTTTTTTCTCAGCGCTCTCTGCCCTCTCTGCAGAACGTGTGTTCTCCGTGTATATAGCCAAGATCTTGAGCATTAAACAATAAGAAAAAGAAAATCCACTCCTTCCTTCTTTAGCTGCTTTTAATTCTCCACAAATATTTTTTTTTTCTTGACAAGAACGAGTTATGATAGAATACGTCTTATTTATCTCAACGAAATGGATGGAATGACTATCTACGTTCCGAAAATGGCTTCCCTAGCATTACCGGGTATGAGTGATTTTCTTGCAGAATTAATAGTATTTTTTGGAATAATTACCAGCCAAAAATATCTTTTAATGCCAAAAATACTAATAACATTTGTAATGGAAATTGCCATTGATTGTGGCTTGAACGAATCGGACTTCCGTTTAACCATGTTAGAATATATATTTTTCCTTTGCTTGATATAGTTTTGCTCTTGGCCAAAATATAATGCCCGGACTACTCCTCTTGTGGCCGAATCCCTTCCTTCTTTTCCTTCCATCCTGCCATGATACGTCCACGAAGACATTCTTGCAATATCTCTTAAGAGATTTTCACAAAGATTTTTCTCTAATGAATCAGTATATTCCACTTTTACGCCCCTCCTATTTCAGAATTTCCGGCCTCTTATGATTAACGGGCTCGATTCAATTCAACTTGGAACCTCCCTGTACCGGTTTATCCACCGTTGGTCCGATAAATATTAAAATGCTCCCAATAATCTATATGTAATTCAACTGATATTTTTGTTTAGTGATCAGAATCGATCCCTAATTTTTACATATAATAAATACTTAAATGAGTCGCCAAAATTTTAGTCTCAACGAGCCATTTCGAAGCCGAGAAATAGGTTTAGAATTTTCGACTCTAATCTAAATTATACACATTTTTTCTCCTTCTCTAAATTCTAACTTAAGCATTGGAAGGATTATGATGATGGCTGACAACTGAGGCTTCAGAGTCCAGCCTGGCCCGGCGAGTCAAAGAGGGCCGAACCCGCGAAACCCCAAAGAAATACAAGTACCTTTCTTCACCGTTAAGTTTCAATTCTAGGGCTTGAGATTTCACTCCATATGTTTTTACATTGAAACTTTATTAGAAACTTATATTATTCTTTACCGAAATAAAGGGACAATCCTAAGTCGTATCCATCGAAATTCAAATTTTAATTCATCACAACGCTTATACAAAGTGGACTAATTCCAAAAAAGAGCATCAGCTTTACTTTGAGTGACAATTCTGATCCAAACTTTTTTTGTCTTAATAAAAAGCTCCAACTTTTACTCTAGTCCTAAATCTGGCCTCCTTGATATGAAATTTTCAAATTGTTTGAGCCAGATTTGGGATTTAAGTGAAAATTGGTATTTTTTATGAGACAATAAAAAAAATTGGACCAAAATTGTCACTCAAAGTACAGTTTGTGTTTTTTTTTTAATTATGCAATGTACAATTGTTTTTTTTTGGGGTTAAATTTTATGTTCAATTGTTTAAATGTTAGTGGCGCATAGCGTTTATTATGGAGATTACACATTTTCGAGAAAAAGAGATCGGCTACTGACTATCGATAATATCCAATCAAATGCAATGCTCGATCGTAGGGGACGCTGTCGGGTTTGTTTCTCATCAGTAGTTGGTAAATATTTAAGAACGTACACTCTTTTTTGGCAACCTTCTTCGAGTCGATATATTAAGCTTCTCTTGATTCTTCATGTTTTCTTGACTTCTTTCTTGCTGTTATAGTATTGGATCACATTCAATCAGGTTAAGTTTTATACAATAGCTTAGCTTGGCAACGCAAGTGCCCACAAAGATATACAAACATAATCACAAGCATGATAACATATCGGAATGAACAGTTGAGCCATTACTTGAACGATCAAATACCCATTAGCCCTATGAACGATTCGACCGCCACATGCCATCGCATATCATGCTCGTCACGATGTATTACCATTTGTCATAACAAGGCGACACTTATCGGAGCTCAATGACATTCTGTTATCACCAACCTGACAGGTGAAAGCAGAAAACCCCAGCAATATCCATTTGGAAGCAGAGAAACCAGTGCAGAACCTTCGACCTCGATCTAAATTACACACATTTTCTCTCCTCCTCCAATTTCCAACTTGTGTATCAATGGCCAATCTGGGTGATAAAAATCTGATTTTCAATTAAAAAGGAAAAAAATATAAAGGTCACAGACATGCTGATGGTAAAACACAGCAAAAATCATCCATAACAGTTTATCCAAACATATTTTCCTTTTTTGCCCCTCTCAAGTGAGGCTTCAGAGTCCAGCCCAGTGAGTCAAAGAGGGCCCAGCCCAAATGAATAGAATTCCCTTTTCTCTGCCCGTTAAGTTTCAATTCTAGGGTTTTACGTTCTCTCTCTTCCGGCCACCCTGGTACCGCCTTCTTCTTCCAGCCGACATGGTAAGCTTCCTCTCTCTCTCTCGGCGATTCTGTGTTCTTGAGCTTTCTGCGCTTCTGAATTTCTCATCAATTCCGCATCTTGCTTGGCTCCGCTTCATGGGTTGTTGGTGGTGGTGGTGGTGTTTGTAGCCGCAAGGAGATTACATCGACCGGCACAGGAAGCTCCATGGCTACCGCCATGACCACTTCGAGCGCAAGCGCAAGAAGGAGGCTCGTGAAGTCCACAAGCGCTCCGCTATGGCCCAGAAAGTACGTATTCGATTTCCCTGTTTCATAAAGGTTCATGCTTTGGTATAATTTAGGATGAGCTGAAGTGATCGTATGTATAATCTCGTGGCTTGTTGCTGAATGAACGCAGGCTCTGGGTATTAAGGGTAAGATCTTCGCGAAGAAGCGATATGCGGAGAAGGCTCTCATGAAGAAAACGTGAGGATTTTTCTCTTTTTAATTTAACCCCAGTTTTTTTTAATGGTTTTTTTTTTTTGCTTTTAATTGATGGAAAAATTGTTTCTTTTTGGATAACCTATAGTGATGTGAGGTTTCAGTGGGTTGGTTAACTATTTCAGCTCAACTTGGTATCTAATCAGTTTTGTCTGGGGGAGGGTATTGAGCATTCTTGGGTGTCGGTTGAAAACATAGCGTTGCTTCAATTGCTTCGATGCCCAATATTGCACATTGCTTGATGGTATCGTGTTTTGTATCAGTCTGTAGTTGTTCGACTTATGTTTATAGGCTTTATCGGCGAGGAGTTGCGAGGGACAATCAGTTGAGGGTGTTTTGCTCTCTGTTCTATCAATAGATGGTCTGATGTCCAGATTGTCTTGTAAGTTACAAAATGCGGTGGCTCTTCATGGGGTCCTCTTTTGTTGATGCTGATGTCCATGGTGATGCTTAAGATGGTTTTATGGTGTTCACCTTCTCCCTTTCCTGAGTCTAGATACAGCTCTAGAATTTGCTTTGGTAGTCATGGCATGCTTTTCTCTGTGAACCTATGTTCCATACATTGCTCATATCATTTTATTTCATGACGTCCATACAATTTTTAATTATTCCCTTGCTTGTTGGATCAGGTTGGCAATGCATGAGGAGTCCTCAAGTAGGCGCAAAGTGGATGATGATGTTCACGAAGGAGCAGTTCCTGCTTATCTTCTTGATCGTGAAACAACTACACGAGCTAAGGTATGTGTCTAGTATGGATGGTATGATTCGATATTTTGACGGCTACATTCCAATTTAATAATGTTAGCATTCTGTGAAATTTAGGTGCTTAGCAACACCATAAAACAAAAGAGGAAAGAGAAAGCTGGAAAGTGGGAAGTTCCTTTGCCCAAGGTAATTTTATTTTCTTCTCGCTCGTATCTAATTGAGGAATTGTCAGTGTGGGCTCGTTCTTTATTCTATTTTCTTCGTGGTTCTGTGTTCCGTATCTCTCCTTCCTGTCTTGTGCAGATATTAAAGTGAGGGAGTGATCCCATTTTTCTATTTTAGATAGATTGTTGATTAATTCATTGAAAATATATGTCGACTCATGATTACTCGATGGCATTGTAACTTGATTGCCGACCACTCCAGGTTAGGCCTGTTGCTGAAGATGAGATGTTTAAAGTGCTCAGATCTGGAAAAAGGAAGAGTGAGTATCTCCGACCACCTTTTTGGCTGCTATTTTTTCGTTTATGTTTGTTACTTGGAAGACATTATAAGTTTAGCGAACTAATATCTGCACATCACTGTTGACTGAGCTGGGATGGATGCTTGTCCGCTTGAGAAGAGAGTTTTTTTTATGGCTATTGGGCCTGTAGATTAAGATTGTACCTGGACAGTGTTGATAGGCACGATCTGATCGGATATGCATATTGAACGTGATAAACAAGACCTGGTCGAGTGTACCATTGAGAGAATCAATTTTCCCTTACCTGAACTTGCTAGTATTGCATTATTATCAAGAAGGTGCAGTGCTTTTTTAACAACATATGTTGTTGGTTGCCTATTTTCAGCAAAACAATGGAAGAGGATGGTCACAAAAGCCACATTTGTTGGCCCTGGTTTCACCAGAAAACCTCCAAAGTATGAAAGGTTCATCCGTCCCACGGGGTTGCGTTTCAACAAAGCCCATGTTACACATCCGGAATTAAAGTGTACTTTCAATCTCGAGATAATTGGAGTTAAGAAAAACCCTAATGGTCCAATGTATACATCTCTGGGTGTTCTGACCAAAGGAACTATCATTGAGGTAGGATTTTCCCCCCTTCTTGAGCTCAATTGTTAAATTTTATGGTTGTTGACAATTTAATTACTGCAAATATCAGGTTAATGTGAGTGAACTTGGTCTTGTCACACCAGCCGGGAAAGTTGTTTGGGGTAATTTCACTTATCTTATGATGGTTTTACTTTATGGCCGTCCTTTTCATGTTGCTTAACCTGTTTACTGTGAATGGGGTTGCAGGGAAATATGCGCAAGTGACGAACAATCCCGAGAATGATGGCTGTGTAAATGGAGTTTTGCTTGTATGATGTTCATGGCTGCTGCAGTTCCAATTTTGTTTGTCCTATGATGCTGTACTTGGTTCATTGGACCAAGTGATAGTTTTTGTCTTAACAATTATGTATTGAATTCATGTTTACGTCAATCTTCGGAAATGAGAAAATCCTCCCCAATACAGTCTCGGAATTGACTGTTATTTCTGCAGTTATTTCTCGATTCATTCTTTCATGAATTTCTAACAAGAGGATCATCAATATTCAAGCAAATGATACAACTGGTTCAAACTAGGTATTGTCCGACTGCCTAGTGTGTGCAGCGGCCTTGTCACAATGGTGTTTAACCAAAATACCGTGCATAAACGGCTGATTGTCTTAGATGGGATTCCCTAAGATTCAATCTTATTGTAAGGTCCTGGAGCAAATTTGTCATATGCGGGGTTGTAAGATCACCTAATATCAATTTATCAGTGTCAATTATAATTCAAAACGTTTTAAAAAATCAAACTTTCTTCATAGGAATGAAACGTCTATTGAAAAAGTGGGAATTATGAGAATTAGAGACTAGGCTTCTGACGTTTGTTTCTGTTAGAATTATGATAATAAGGGTAGAATTGTAATATTGTGTTTAGAGGGGTTTACGTTATGTTAAGTATATATATATTGTAATCCCTCATTAAAACATAATGAGAAACATCTTTATCCTCTCAAACATGGTATCAGAGCCGGTTGAGAAACCCTAATTTACCGCCATTGGCGGAACCTTAACTCTCCGGCGAACCTAGACTCTCCGGCGAAACCCTAATTCTCCGGCGAACCTTGACTCTCCGGCGAACCCAGACCGGCGACTTAGTCCGGCGAACCCAGACCGGCGAACCCAGACCGGCGACTCAGTCCGGTGAACCCAGATCCGGTGGCTCACACTCGGCCCGGCGAACCCAGATCGACGACTCCCGTCAAGTCCCGTCGCTCTACGTTGGTGACTTCCCGAGATCTACTTCGTTGACGACTTCCCAGATCGCGGAACCCGAGTCGCCGATCTTGCTTGCATAGAGACCCGGCGGTCTCGCTCTCTTGCGCCAATCTCCGTCGGCCCCATTGAAGGTTCAGCTGAGCACTACCATGCTCTGCTCTTCGAACCCAGTTGAAGCCGCCACTGTTCGTCGTTTGTTCGCACGACGAAGGTCATTGTGACTAGTTTTGATCCGGTTGAACCCTCAAAGTGATGATTATATTTGGCTGGTTGTGTTGTTGGAGACTCTGGTGATCATATTTGGCTGGCTGTGTTGTTGGAGACTCTGTTGTTCAGTTTGCCACATTTACAATTGACTTCTGTAAAGCTTGATGGTACTAATTATGCATCATGGTCTAAAGCTGTTGAATTTTATCTTACTGCTACCAAACAACGCGATTATCTTACGTCTACGGCCCCATTAGATCAAAGTAAGGCGGTGATTGGATTCTTTGGTGATGCATTGATTCGTACATTGTTATGGAATAGTATGGATTCCAAAATTAGTCCCCATTTTATTCAGTGTAATACTGCTAAGGAGGTTTGGGATAAATGTGCTTTACTATATTCTGGCCAAAATAACATGACACGGGTTTGTGATACATGGGAGGCACTATTTGACCTTAAGCGTGGAGATCAGTCATTGACTGAATATTATGCTCGTTTCACGACACTATGTAGACAGCTGGATACTTATCTTCCCGCTTCAGATGATGCAGCCATTCTTGTCAAGAGACAAGAGGATCTTCGGGTTATTCTGTTTCTAAAGGCGTTGGGACCTGACTATTCTTCACTACGTCAACAAATTACTTCTCAGAGCTCTCTTCCTTCAGTGGATGAGGTTTTCTCTCAAGCTCTTCGTTCGACACCTACTGAGAAGATGTCCGCCACAACTTTGGAGACAAGTGCTATGGTTTCTCATAGCACTAGCGGACGTGGAACCCGGGGTTGTGGTTATAGGGGTCGTGGACGAGGTTTTGTTCCAATTGGTGGTCGTGGTGGTCGTGATGGTGGTATTGGTGGTCGTGGCTCTCGCTATTGCAACCATTGTCAGAAAAATGGACATACCGAGGCTTATTGCTATACTCTTCATCCTGAGCTTCGACCTACTGTTGCTGCCTATGTTGATTCTCCGGCATTGACTTCATCAGAATCTCCTATTGCGTATGGTACAGGTGATACTGTTACTCTGTCACGAACTGAGTATGATACGTGGCTTCGTTCTCAACAGGTGACAGGCTCTTCAGCTCCTACTGCAACTCTGGCACAGACCACCAAAGGTAGTTCATCTTGTTTACTGTCTACACTATCTCGACTCCCGGGTTATAGACTCGGAGCCACTCATCATATATCTGGTAACCATAAGCTACTTGTCTTACTTTCGGTCCACATCTTCCGAAGTGTCTAATTCTGTTACATTAGCTGATGGTTCACAATCTCATGTTTCTGGTACTGGAGTTGCTCGTTTAAGTCCTTCTCTCTCACTGTCTTCTGTCTTACACCTCAAATCTCCCTATAATTTGATTTCTGTTAGCTCATTGACTAAGGAACTGAACTGTTCAGTCACCTTTTCTTCGTCTCGTTGTGTTTTTCAGGATCTGAGGACTGGACAGATGATTGGTGGGGGACATGAATCAAATGGCCTGTACTATCTTGACAAGGAAATAATGGCTGCTGCAGCTGTGAAGCGCACATTCTCTGATGTGTATCGAATGCATTGTCGTGCTGGTCATCCACCACCGAACATTCTTCGACGTTTATTTCCTAAGTCTGAGTCTGTGAGTACTTTTCAATGTGAAGCTTGTCAGTTTGGTAAACATCATAGGACTTCTTTTCCTTCTCGTTTTCAGAGTCGTGTGTCTAGTCCATTTGAGTTAGTTCACTCAGATGTTTGGGGTCCGTGTCGTGTTTCTGATACTTCTGGTTTTAGATACTTTGTTACATTCGTGGATGATTTTTCTCGAATGACATGGTTGTTCTTAATAAAAGATCGTACTGAGATTTTTCATTGCTTTCGCCTATTTTACTTTGAAGTATTGAATCAGTATAATGCATCTGTTCAAACTTTGCGATCAGATAATGCTAAAGAATATCTTGCCTCCTCTACTGGTTTTCGATCTTTTCTTGAATCTCATGGTATTCTTCATCAAACATCGTGTTCGTACACCCCACAGCAAAATGGTGTAGCCGAACGCAAAAATCGTCATCTTCTTGATGTTGCTCGTTGTCTTATGTTTCATATGCATCTTCCTAAACTTTTTTGGGGCCATGCTGTCCTTACAGCATGTTACTTGATTAATCGGCTTCCAACCTCTGTTCTTCAAGGGCAGACACCATTTTCTGTTTTACATCCCAACCTTCCTCCCTTTGCTTTACCTTTACGTGTCTTCGGTTGCATTTGCTTTGTTCATCGTCTTTCTCCGGGTCTTGATAAATTAGATTCTCGTGCCGAGAAATGTGTCTTTGTAGGGTATTCTCGAACTCAAAAGGGCTATAAATGCTATAGTCCTACTCGTCGTCGTCTGTTTGTGTCAGCTGATGTGACTTTCTTTGAGGATCAAGCCTATTATGAAACTCAATCAGATCCTCCGGTACACGTTGCGCCACCATCCTCTGATCCTGATCCACCCATTGCTCTTCGGAAAGGTACACGTTCTTGTGTTGGTCGTCCTGTAGATCGCTATGCTCACTTTTCTGACCTTTCTTCTTGTCTTCGTACTCATCATCCCATATCCAATTTTTTATCATATGCTCGTTTGTCTCCTACCTTTTCTACCTTTGTCTCGTCCTTGTCCACTATTTCTGTGCCCAGTAATGTTGCTGAAGCTCTTGCTCATCCTGGATGGCGACAAGCCATGGAAGATGAAATGAAGGCTCTTCTTGAGAATCGTACTTGGCAGCTCACATCATTACCTCTAGGCAAACAACCCGTTGGTTGTCGTTGGGTTTTCACTGTTAAGGTTCATCCTGATGGTTCTCTCGATCGATTGAAAGCTCGATTAGTTGCCAAAGGATATACTCAGACATATGGTATTGATTATGATGATACTTTCTCACCTGTCGCCAAAATTCCATCTGTTCGAGTTCTTATTTCCCTAGCCTCACACATTGGTTGGCATCTTCATCAATTGGATGTCAAAAATGCCTTCTTACATGGTGATTTGGCTGAAGAAGTCTATATGGAGCAACCACCTGGGTTTGTTGCTCAGGGGGAGAATCTGGTATGTCGTTTACGTAAGGCCTTATATGGACTCAAACAGTCTCCTCGTGCTTGGTTTGGTAAATTCACTGATGCAGTTATCAAGTTTGGGTTAAAACAATGTCAAGTAGATCATTCAGTGTTTAGTTCTGTTTCCTCAACTGGTTGTGTTCTTCTGGTGGTATATGTGGATGATATTATTATCACTGGTAGTGATTCGGTTGGTATTCAACAACTTAAGCAGTTTTTGCATACAGAATTTAATACTAAAGATCTGGGATGTCTACGATATTTTCTTGGAATTGAAGTTGCCTACTCACAGGCAGGCATTAATTTATCACAACGAAAATATGTGATTGATATTCTTAATGAGGTCGGATTTCTTGGAGCAAAACCAGTTGATACACCTATGGAACCTAATGTGAAACTTGATGCAGAAAATGGAGAACTGTTACATGATCCAGCGAAATATCGAAGATTCGTGGGTAAGTTGAATTACCTTACTGTTACAAGGCCTGATATATCCTTTGCTGTGAGTGTAGTGAGTCAGTTTATGAGTTTCCCTCGTACTACTCACTGGAATGCTGTACTGCGAATTATTAAGTACTTGAAAGGAACACCAGGTAAAGGACTACTTTTCAAGAATTATGGTCATTTGAAAACTACAGGATTCTCTAACGCAGACTGGGCTGGATGTCCTACTGATAGGAGATCTACATCAGGGTATTGCATATTTCTTGGAGGTAATTTAGTTTCCTGGAAAAGTAAGAAACAACATGTGGTTTCCCGGTCGAGTGCTGAAGCAGAATATAGAGCTATGGCACATGTGACAGGTGAATTGATCTGGTTGAGGATGTTATTATCAGAAATTGGTGTGTCAACATCAGATCCATCAACATTATATTGTGATAATCAATCAGCCATCCATATTGCGAACAATCCTGTCTTCCATGAGCGAACCAAACATATTGAGGTTGATTGTCACTTTATACGAGAGAAGGTCCAGAAGGGGGAAATCATTCTTCAACATGCAAGGACAGAGGATCAACTGGCAGATATTTTTACAAAATCCTTACGAGGGAATAGAGTGGATTTTTTATGTAACAAGTTGGGACTACTTGATATCTACGTCCCAACTTGAGGGGGAGTGTTAGAATTATGATAATAAGGGTAGAATTGTAATATTGTGTTTAGAGGGGTTTACGTTATGTTAAGTATATATATATTGTAATCCCTCATTAAAACATAATGAGAAACATCTTTATCCTCTCAAACAGTTTCCATCCCGAGTCTTCATAATCAGCACAACAAAGGTCACTGTATCAGGCGATGCTTTGGTGTGTTTGTGTATCAGCAATTGGAAAATGGAGCTATCTTCGATGTTGCCCTCCCTGAGCAACTGGAAAACGAAGTTATCTTCAACTTCCAAGCTTTGATTTGATGCAACATATCCTAAAAACAATGGAAATAACCATTGGCAATCGCTTAATTAAGGACTTCCAAACCCATAGCACAGAACTGAGAAAGAGGTACGGATCAGGAAAGCAGTTAACCTGAATCGTCAAAACATCCAGCAAAATACAGAACAATGACTCGTGCCGCTTAAGATTTTCTTGATGGTAGAATCACACAGCAGTCAAGTTGGCTATATATTATAAATCAACGGAGAATGATAAATTGCAAAATCAGCGGCGTGATGAAACAGATATTAAGATCCAGGTGCTGGCAAATTCGGGGGTTCAATCACTTGGAGGAGGCCGATTGCGAGCCTCCTTGTTAATTCCTCTGCAGAAACCTTCACCACATCTCTCCTCATGCCACTCCCAATATCAGCAGCATACCTACTTGCACAATAGACTACCAATGCTGAAGCAGCCATTCCATAAATGTTTGTCGTGAGAAAGCGGAGAGATGTAGAT
Source organism: Syzygium oleosum (assembly GCF_021117445.2). Lineage (NCBI taxonomy): Eukaryota > Viridiplantae > Streptophyta > Magnoliopsida > Myrtales > Myrtaceae > Syzygium > Syzygium oleosum. The sequence continues at coordinate 1,427,759 of NW_026607494.1, forward strand.
AAAACGGCAGCAAGGGGCCCACCAACTATGGACACTGCCTGCCCGCCTTGCCCGATCGCTCCCTGGTCCAACACCAGCAGCCCAGTCTTGCAATAGATGGCAAAGTCTTCGCAATTGTTCTTGAAGACATTGTAGCAACCAAATCCATTTTCAAGCAAGTAATTAGCTCGGTGAACCACCACATCGGAGGGATCAGAATCTGCGAGACTGCAGGTTCCTCCTCTGGCTTTTGCGATGAATAACGCCGGGTTTGCTGAATACTCAAACCGGTACAAGATGCCGCCGGCGAGGAAGCAGTTTAGGCAGGAGGAGACAACGCCGTGGCCCTCTTCAGGAGGAGTACATGTTTCGCAAGGTACTAAGGATCGAGATGGCCCAGAGCTCACCAATAGGATATCCAGGACTGTCCCTGTTCCTACTTCTCTTCCCCTTCGAGTAAAATGGATCACTTTATCATCCCCAACATAAATACCTGCATTTAGACAGACAATATTGTTGTCAGAATATAAAGGTACGTTAATGCCAAGAAAAAGGACAGAAGGTTTTCGATCGCAGGGAAAATTCGATGCACAATAGAAAGAAGGTAACAGCAAGTTTACAATTGCTCAGAGTATCCGTGTTCGGAGAAGAATAATAATTATTGCAGAAAGATTCTATAGATACACAGATTGGTGTACAAAAATGCCATAAAAATTGAGTGACAGATCCTTTTTGAGGGGTTGAATAGGGGCTCATTTCTCTGAGCACCCACATGGCTTTGCCACACCTTTGCATGCCAGTTCTGTATACTGGTCTAACGTTTCCTAGCATTGCTTGATATTGTATATGTTAATCACAATCCAAGTGATACAACATCATGCATTGTCTAGGATTTAATAGAAGACGAGAGAAGAAAATTAAAACTAAATGTAATTGAATCATACAAAGATATATGGTCATTTATCCAAAGAAAACAAGACAGTTATGCATCCCTGACTTGTATCACCAAATGCACAACATAATCATGTAAGAGTCTGGTCCAGCACACAAACATTAATACAAAGAAGACTATATTCAAACAGCAGAGCTGCTCGCAAGTGGAAGACCACCAGTGTCCCATTCCCTCAATGAGTGAAAAGATGATGCATCCACTAGTTCATTGGACAATAAAACCAAAGAGTTGTCCTGTCAATTCATGAGGATACAAGGTTCCTACTCAACCTTTTTGGTTAATATTCATTATCAAGGTAAAGGATCTTGAGCATCTAGGAAAGTAGGTGTTTTTTTTCCCATTCAAGAGGACAATTGTGATGGTGACATTCAGGCGGATTTCAAGGAAAAGAAAAGAAAATTAAAGTTGATCCACATGGTTTTCCTCTCACCGATAGCATAGTTAGCATCTAATGTTTGCTTCAATTCCTCTAAGTACGAAATGCTAATCCTAACCTTCACCAAAACTACTAGCAAAATCCACAGAAATACCCTTTCTCTAATACTTGTACCTAGGCAATCTGATTTATGACAAACTTCCAAACCAAATTAGCATTCATGGTAACAAATGTATTCCGCAAAAGACAACCATATTTATAATCCTACTGAAGATCTTGTCTCGCTCCAATGGTGCTCGTACCACTATTTCCGCAGGGCCAGAAAGATTATTCTAGTTGAAAGGTCCGTATATAGAGTAGGACTGCTGCATATCCTTCATTGTGCAGGGGCTGATCAAGAAAAGAATGTCCGCTTATACCCAAACCTATTGAGGCACACAAAGACAATGCAGCTAAACCAAAAAATGGAAAAGGACAAAACATTCCAACAAGAGCTAATTTTCTTAAACCACACATTCCTTAATAGACAGAGGGATTACATGCACATAATCTTTATGCATGATGACAAAAGTCTAAAATTCTTCATCTAATAGGATAACTGCATCAACTAAGCAGAAACCAATATAACACAAAAAAGAAGAAGAAATTTTGGAAAAATGCAAATGGCAATTAAAACAGAAGGAAGGAGACAAGAATCGTGATGGGCATAAACGTAAGCGGCCCTCCAAGAGTAGATGTGATCCCCTGGTTTGAGGCTCGCCCTGTCAACTCTGCGATCACACGGTTCAAGTTCCATTATTCAACCAATCAAACAAATCCGCCATTACAGCAGAAGCAACAGAAAAAAGAAGACCCCATCCAACAAGATCCATGTTAAATCCAGCAAAAAAACGCAGGAAAAATAGAGTGACCCAAGTTTTGACGAATCCCAGCAAACCCCAAAAGTTCCAAACATTCCGGCCTTTTCCCAGCATTTTCCTGGCAAAACAAAGAAGCCCCAGATTGAAAAGGAGAAAAGGGAAAGAACCTGTTAGAGAGAAGCCCCATCCCCCTTGTCTTCCTCTTCTGGATGGCCTGGACAGAGAGAGAAAGAGAGAGAGAGAGAGAGAGAGAGAGAGCCGTGAAGAGGGGACGAGCGCAAGTCTTGAACTGACGGTAGAACCCTCTCCCTAAAACCTTCCCGCAAACGGGTCAAGGGAAAACAATGAATGCAGAGAGAGAGAGACTGTTTTGAATAATGTAGAGGGTTGTAAAGGTAAAGGTGCAAAGGAGAGGCGGGCATGGATAGGCAAGAGATCGGGGCAAGAGTAGTCTACGCATGAAGCTTGAGTTCTTTGGGCAGTAATCTCGTATCTCTGCATACTTCGGAGCAGACAGATCAATTCATGAACTTCATCAGGACACGACAACGATGGGACTTCTTTCTTGTAAGCGAGCCAAGGAAAGAAATTACGTTATAAGTTTCACTCACCTTAACAAGAGCATCTTGCATCACAAAATTACTAATCACGCTCCGCTCGTCCAATAGGGAAATGCTAACCACACTCTAGGGTAGCAAAAAAGAAAAAAATTTGGGAATCAACTTGATAATGAGTTATATGAAATCAAGGTCCAATAAAAAAGAATGTATCAATGGGACCAAAGTGTTAAAATAAAAGGACAAAAGCTATCAAAAATCCCAAATTCTGCGTATTATAACACATTTACTCTAAACTTTTTTTGTGATATAAAAAACCTCAAAATTATATATGTGTAACATATTTACCTTACGTCAAAGTTCTGTCAATGAAACCGTTAAAAATTTACCTACAAAAACGCCATAAAGCAAACTGTGTTGATATGGTGCTCACGTGGCTTAAATGAAATAAAAAAGACGTTGACATCTAACGCAATCTTGACGGAGAGTAAATGCGTCACATATGTACAAGTCTAGAATTATTTTATATCACAAGAAAAAGTTTAGGGTAAATGTGTCAGGGTGGACATAGTTTGAACTTTTTAATGTTATAAAAAAAGTTCAAGGTAAATATGTCATAATTGGTATAATTTGGTGTTTGTTTGTGACTTTTTTCCAAAATTAAATAGAAAGATCGATACAATGTATTTTTTTTTATGTCCGTTCCTAATTTCTTGCTACAAAAAGAGTGGATAGATCTTTCATAGGGAGTTAATTATATGACCATTGTATTGATTTGAATTTGAACAAGGACCTTCCAAGATTTGAACTTCAAAATAACTAATCTAAGTAGAATGTGAGTTTATACTTTGTCATCACCACGAAACCGTTTTCTATACTGGGCCCGTTTGGTTCAGCTTTCAGAGTCCGAAAAGCCGAAAGCTAGCATTTGGAATGCCGAAAGCCCAAAGCTGGTCCGGACCAGCTTTGGGCTTTCTGCATTCCACAAATGCTGAAGCCTTTTTTTCTCTTCCCAAATTGCCCTCACTCAAATTTCAATATTCCGGTTTTGCCCATGTTACTGTTCATCTTCTTCACCGCGAGGGTGGCTGACGAAGGGCCGGCGAGGTCACCCGACCCAGGCGAAGGCCACCTGGGGTCTGGCGACCGCCCAGGCGCCGTCGCTTGGGTCACACGACCTCGCCGGCCCCTCGCCGGCCCTTCACCGGCCAGATCCGCTCTCGCCGGTCACATTTTGGTGAAGAATATGAATAGTAACAAGGGCAAAATAGGAATATTAAAAATAAAAATTGCCAAAGTCCTTTGCAAGATTTTTTTTGCCAAACACTACTTAGGCCAAAGTAGTTTTATAAATTTTTTTTTACCAAACGCAACTTGCATTTCCCCAAGTGGCTTTCACCTAAAGATATTTGCATTCCCCCAAGTAGCATTTGAAAAGCTGAACCAAACGGGCCCTAAGTATATGGAAGGAGAGAGATAAAAAAAGATATTCGGGTTTGTAACCGATGGAAACGTAAGAGTGGTAAATTGATATGTCATCGCATGACCGTACAAAGGGCAGTGGTAGGTTATAGAAAAAGCAAAACTGAAGGATGAAAAAAAGACATCGGTTCAATCAGCATTGTTTTCCTATATTCCCGCTCTTAAGAAGCATCCACAAAGATTGAACAGAAAGTGGATGCTTTAGCTTTTTTCATAGTGTTTCTAAGACCGTAGAAAGTGACTGTAGATGGCAAACTAAGTATCTGTTTGGTGTAACTTCCACAACAGTTTTAATTTTGAAAAGCGGTGCTTGAGCTTTTATAAGATGTTTGGCAATCACCTTGCAGCCACAACAATTCCACAGCTAGAGCAACTTTTAGCAGCTTTTATAAAGTTGCCCCACCTCATTTTTGGCTTCTACAGCTTTAAAACAGTATTACCAAAACACACAAATCACAACACATCTTGCAGTTGAGCTCCATCAATACCGAATGGGCTTTAATGCCTCTTTCAAGGTGTAAGTAAAGCCCATCAGGCCAAGCGTCTAACTTAAAGAAAATAAGGGCTCACCAATAGTTCCACTTACAGAATTGTAGAAACTCGGGAACACTCAACAACATAGCTATAAAAGAGCAATGTATGATCTTCTAAAAGGAAAATGAAACGCCCCATTAGAAAAAAAAATCAACAAATTATAAGTATCTTTAAATAAAATGAGATGTAAAAGCACCCACTCAATGGATATAAGAGCCACATTTCTAACTGTCTATATTTCCATCTACCATTGTTTTTATAGGAACAAGGCGAGCGAGAGAGCGATGACCATCCCTTCCAAGTATTCTCATAAGGATTTTCTGCCTTTAGAAAACAAATTTGATTTGACTTATTACTGTACGACATCATTCATGATGCATAGGTTTGAGACTGACGAGCTGGTTTCTCCAAATCCATCAAGATATTAGAGGTCCAGTAGCCGTAGATCCTCGCAAAATTAAATACACACGAAAAGTACCGGAGCATGACAGGCCAAAATGTTGATGTTAAGCCCACTCTCTAATCATAGGCCTTTGAGCGAGAGAGTTCATTTTTGGCGAATTGCCCATGTTAATATTTTCAGTTATTAAATATATCTTGAATTTTATGTACTCGGTCCGGTTCATCACCCGACCCGACATATTTTTTGTGTGACCCAAAAGTGGAGAAAAAATTGAGATTTAGTTTGTGATGCGGAGGGTTGGGCTGATAGGCCCAATCCGGAGCAAGCGAACAAATCTCTATGGCGGTCCGCCTAAGCTGGAGCAAGCGAACAAATGTCTTGGGAGATTCGGGGGCTAAGCCCCCCGAGGAAATTTTTGGGGAGCCATATTTATGCTGCGGCTAGGTTTTTTCATTGATTAAGAAAGATTTTCGCTTTGGGAGAGATTTGTGAGCCGTGAGATTTTGTTAAGTCGTTTTTCGACTTCTGAAAACTGTACTCTCTTTGATTATAGTGAAATTTTGTTTTGCCTCGCCCGTGGATGTAGATTACCTTGTGATCGAACCACGTAAATCCTTGTGTTTTGTATTTGTTTTTTTCGCGTTTGTTTCGAACATCAGTCATTTATGTTTGTTGTCTTGCGTTTAAGAAAACTAGAACAAAACGCGCACTAAGTACGCCGCATTCATCTTATAATAGAATCCGAATAGCTTTTGTTTTTGCTGTTAGTTCACAAGTTAATTGCAAGCTTCCCATCCTTTATTTTCTCTTGCATGCATGTTTATAGGTGTTGCCCCATCACTTTCTCCTAGTTTTTCTCCATCTTAAATGATAATGGTGCAAATAGTGAGAATACTATATGTCAATGGTACATTGGACATCTCAGGGTAAGACACCAAAATTCGAAAGTTGGCTTTACATACAGTAGAGATGATCAAACGAAAGTAGGAATGTATCACCTCTAAGAAGGTGGTCTCTACCAACTGAGCCAATTGTTATTTATATGGATTGAAACTGGGGAAGGGTATTACGAGCCAATCGTTAGTGAGCTAAGCAAAGACAGTTCTGAAATAAGTACTTCATAATGCAAACTAAACTAAAGAAACTTCATTGTTATTCCGTCTTAATTTTGTTTGTAGTATTGTTTTGTGCCATTCCACAGACGAAATGTAGCATCAACCTTTTCTCCAGTGTAAATTGCTTGGGCAGGATGGGTTTCGAGGGGCCGAGACCTACCAACCCGTTTGGGAAGTGACTCTGAAGAGAAGGACATGAGCTTTGTCGATTATACCTTAAGGTTGAGTAATTCGATGCCAATAGAAGGCTATCGCCTGACATGTCACAGTGCACAAATCCTAATTTTGACCTGCCTTTTGGATTTCTTCTTAGCTGAGTATACCATAAGCTAGAACACTCACATTGTTAAAAGTAGGTGAAAGCTTAAAGTATCGATAACAAAAAATTGGACATTGTTTGTGTATTATGACCAGCTTGTTCTCTTTTTTATTTTTACAAGAAAAAAGGGTAAGGACGAAAGACCGGCGTTAATTACCTCTTCTGGGCGTGATCATAGAGGTCCCATACTCTATATGTAATGTTCGATTTGAGTCATAACTATTCCGCGCCATTTATGATTTGAAGATCTAAGTTGGCGAGCCAGTCACTGTAGCTTCACTAAGACTAACAGTTCTAGAAGATGAGCCTGTTCTCTTCTTTGGAGATTTCTCCATTAAAAGGATGTATAACTCGTAAAGATCTAGTCCTATTCAGTATACCCACGTGGGTCAAGTTCCGAGATGAGTATTTAGACGTTCATAGTTTGGGGGTGATTTTGACTTATGAATCACTTTTGGAACAACTCGACTTGGTCTACATGCGTCAAGCCCTTGAAGTAGTACTTAAGGTTTTTACTACTTGAGGATCGGCCTTTACTTATGATTGACAATGCAAGCTCTCTATCATTTAGTGGGGACTTAGGGTGTCACAACCTATCTCCACTTAAAGCACCGACGTCATTGTTAGTGTCGATCCACATCAACTAGTGGTACTTCCCCTATTTGACGCATGATTTGATCAATGTTATCTAATAAGCCTGCTATGAACCACACCTTATCCAAGCCTTGCCACCAGTACAATCTGTCTCATCTCTCGTCGGATTGGCAAGGGACGTAGCCCGTCATTGAATCACGTATATTTTACTTCTGAATAACAGCACAAGCCCTCTACTACTAATCCAGGACTTGGTCTGTTATCACTTCAGTCTCTCGCATCCTAAGTGTATTATGATCATTTTTTATCATACGAAATGTTTCCTCTGCGTCTCCAATCCTCTTAGTTGCGAATTAAAAAATTTCATAGCAGTTAATAAAGGGGCATTCAACGGCGAGCATGCAAGATGCTGGAAAAAACCAATGATCAAGTGGCAGAGATATACATACAATGACATGAGGGGGATTCTGTATGGCACCATATCTTAAGCTTGATTTGATCTTGTTCGGTTGCTCATTCTTTTTTGCTAATGAGGAATAACGAGCGGACGAGCAATGTTAATCACCAAGCCTCCATTTTTTAACTTCCTCACTAGATGTAGCCTAAAGCACTATGCTTCATTGGAAGGAAGAAAGTGAAAAGCATTTATCTCGAAAAAGGGAGAGGGGGAGACATCCACACACATATGATTGTTTTTTTGAACACAAGTGTTAGTACCCACTTTTACCACATGCTTTTCTAGATGTGGTAGTTGTTTATTGTCGTTACCTTCTTTTTTTTTTAAATATATATGTCTACTAGCAAGATGCCCTACGTTGCACGAGTCTAAGATTATATTTTTATTCTAAGTGTTCGTGTCGACTTGGATTTTTATAAGAAAAATAATATGCATAAAATTGTAACAGAATCAATATCAACATCAACCAAAATCTCAATTAGAGTTAACGTGGAATTTGATTTAAAGTGGATCCATATCCATCTTGTAGATGTATCATCCGATTAAAAGAAGATAGTAGACATAAATTTGCAATATTTATATAATCATAATATAAGTACATGCAATATTTTGAGGACATAAAATAATATGAATCGGAAAGAGACATGAAAGCATGCAGTAAGAACGTCGATTCTCCTCTCTTGATAGCTCCATTCAGTGGCCAAACAAATTTTTATGGTCACTAGAGGTAGGGTTTTTTTTGTAGTGACCTTTCAACTTGACTAGTCGCCGCACGAAAACTGCCCCCATTCAGATGCTTCAGGTAAAACTGGATCCACTCACAAAGTGATGGGCGTTACTCGAGTTATATAGAGTGGAGGAAGCTGTAATTTAAACACTACATTGCTATTTCATTCAAATCAAATGCTTAATTACTTAGCCAATCTCTTGAAGGTTTTTGATTTATCATTTTAATTACACTTATATATCATTTTCTTTTACTGCTAGCAATCAGCGTTGGTCACTCCTCTCCATCCTCTTAATCGTAGAAAAAGGCTAGAACGAGTATATAGAAAGTTGTGTCGTCATATGTTGTGGTGTTACGCAATGTGATCTTTTGATCAGTACTGCACTAAAACTAGGCGAATAAAAGTACAAAAGGGAATTAATATGGATCCAAGTTGTGATAAGATACTCTACATATTGGGACCCTCCGCAAGCACATAATTGTTTAATGTTAGCGAAAACAAACGAATGGTAGTTGATGTCCTTAGACACTTTGTCAAAATCAAACCTATGGATGCTCTTCTTAGTACGATCTAGTTTAGCCTGCTCGTTTGGAGCACCATCGAATTATCAATGAAACATCGTGCGAGACAACTCAAAAGTTCCATGACCTAAATTTTCGCTTTGATTTATCTGTTCTCTTCTCTTCTCTTGCTTTTTCGAGGCTGCTGTCTGTCTGTATGTGGTTCAACGTGAGGTTGTGGATAGAGTGCCAATTATAGAATAGTTCTTGTTGATGACCTTAGGCAAGTGTCTACCTATAGCCTGTCACTTCACACCAACCACTACACTCGTAGGCAGATCTTCAATGTCGATTTGCAATCATTGATATTCTCTCGGACTTTTGCAATGTCAAGCTGCCCCGCGGTGTGCTCACGATTGTTTGAGAACAGAGATTGGGAAATGCCAGTCAGTAGCCACATCGAATTCACGATGACGTAGAGGAATGTCATAATTGGGAGGCAGTAGCAAGTGCTTAAATGTTCTATGTAAACCAGCTAAGTGAGTTAACAATTGAAATTCATGTTTTGTTTGTCAAGATATGATGGGCATTCGCAAATCTTACTCCCCGATGATTCAATGGGGTTGATTGTCATGATCATTACATAACTCTCCAATTTTTCTTATTTTCTAATAACACGGATAAATGAACCTTAAGGTCGACTAACATAAAGATCATATGCAAATTATCCGATTCACGTGCATTATGGAGGGAAGAAAATATTAGGTAGGCTTGTATGTACCCCGATTTAAGATAGGGCTTTCATTAAAAATTGACGATGAGACAATTTTTGTGAAATATCTCAGAAAAAACCAATGACTTCTCAGCCTAGTGCCTTTACCCAATCAACACCCACGACCATCGTCGACTTGCCACTTGTTCGACCACCCAGTAGACGATGAACAACTTGAGAGCCGCCACCAAGTTGACGCTGACGATGTGGCCCCTCCCCTCTATGGTCTGCGCTCTCATCTTTCCCTCTCTCTACCTTCTCATCTCCCCCCTCTAGCTCTCTTTTTCACAGGTATGAGCTCGACGATGCAGACTTGTTACCTGTGGCGGAACTTGCCCCGGCACGTCCAGCTCCACCTCGTCACCATCAACGAGCTTCTCATCAATGGCGACAACCCTTCTGTTCTAGAGGGGTCGAGCCTCCAAATTTCAAGGTTCAACGGGGCCTCCAGATTTGGAGGCTTGGAGACTGCCTTGCAATCATCGTAATCTCAATGCCGGCCTTGAGCTTGACGAGATCTCAATGGCAATGGAGGCCGAGGCGCAAGAGGGCATCTCGCATGGGCTAGGTAGGCAGTGAGAGAAAGAGAGGGAGGGCGAGCAATTCGGAAAACATGATGTGATGGTCTGTATCATTTTATCTTGACTAGTTGTCCCTAAGTTAGGAGTCCATGTCGGAGAAGAAAAACATACATGTTGTTTCATTTGACGGAGGGATCAAATTGATTTGACCTTTGAAATTTCACGACTAGATTGAATAAATGAAAAATTTAGCAATGACATTGAACATCGAAAAAAAGTTTAGCTACCAACATATTATATTACCCTTAAAAAGTTATTCACAGTTGTCATCACACGGGAGAAGTATCAATTTTTTTTTAAATTTATTGCATTGGTACCAATTTAGTACTAAATCATTCAATTGGATTAATTTAGTCATATATCTTTTGACAATTTGCGAATGTAGGCCATCCGACCAATTTTACTCGAAATCGTTGACATTGACGTCGTCCGTCTTATGTGGCATGACCAGCACTGACGTGGACAAATGTTACAGTTTTTAAATATTTTTTCTGAAGTTTTAAATTTTTTTCTTTTCGTTTCTTTTCTTTGTTTTTTTTAACAACTTTGGCCGGAGAGGGCCTCCACGTCCTCGCCCACCCAGACTAGGCGAGGGCGGCGAGGTGTTGGCCCTCGCCTGGATTTGGATGAGGGCTCGACTCCTGTGGCCAGTGAGGACCGCAACTCCCTCACCCAAACTAGGCGAGGGTTGCTGGCCCTTGCCTGTGGCTAGTGATGGTCAGCTGGCGACCTTGTCGGATGGACTATATTGACAAATCATCAAAATATTTACGACTTAATTGATCCAATTAAAATGTTTAAAACTGAATTGGTATTAATGTAATGAGTCTAGAATTTTTATGGTACTTTTCCCGTCCTGGTGCTGATATCAACAAGTTGAAACGAATCGTGGAAGGAAATGGTCATCTCAGTTGACAGATTTGTCATTTGACCGACTATTTATCGTGCATAACCTAATGATCTGAACTACGGATTAAGCGTCTTTACTTTCCAACTCCGTCATCCTTTGTTGGAACAGCGAACTTATTATGATACTCTTTCACCACAATCAATTAATATAAACTAAAGTTAATGGACTATGATGCGAGATTCATACGTTACCAGCATGATTTCCAAATCCACTGCATGTCCACCTTTAAAGTTGCTGGTTTTCGTTGCCCCTTTTTCGCTTCTTGTATATCCAGAGAAGTCTCCGTATTTAAATGGTTACGACACACGTGGGGAAGGTAGTCAAGACTCTTCGTTATGGAAAAAAAAAACCGCAAGGGTAAAATCTTGTATGACAAACTCAAATTCATTTCGGATTGACGGTGGGCCCCACAGATGCGTTTCTTATTTTAACGTGCCGGTACCCGTACCTCCTATCTCCCTAAATTTCCCCTATAACTTTGTCTTCCCTAGAGAGAGGATATACCTTCTAGAAGTTTTACATCCCGATGATCTCGAAATTTGGACGAGGACAGAGATAAAGTCTTTTAGGGACCTGCTTGGGTCCAGAGAGTCAAAACTTGTATGACAAACTCAAATTCGTTTCGGATTGTGCGCTGCTATACTTTTATTTTGACTGCTGAGCTTGACTTCAAAGCACTATAAGTGGGCGATTAGAAGGTAAAGCACAAAGGGGGCATGTGGTTTTTTTGTTTACCATTAGACTCTATTTACGGTTATTATATTAATTATCATATAATATTGTGTCATACACTCTATAAGGATTCGTTAATTTGATGCTAAGTTTTGAGGATGACGATAGAGTTTCGGGATTCAAATCGAGATGCTAATTATTCTCCAGGTCATACTTTTAATCTTAACGAAATAGAACACTGTATTTCATTAGAATATGGACGATGTCTAAGAAGATTATCTTTTATTATTAGAAGGATTTGGAGAGAGAGAGAGAGAGAGAGAGAGAGAGAGAGAGAGAGAGAGAGAGAGAGAGAGAGAGAGAGATCTTATACAATAGCTATATTGCTAACGTACTGAAGCAAATCTGCTACTTTATAGTAGTGAGCTTTAGTTTCGAATTTTTTAGTACCTTCACTCTGTGTGATACATTGGCATATTCTTTTCATTAGGCGCTTCATCTTATTGCAACTAAGGTTGCACCTTCACACCCAAAATCAACAAGAATGGAGGAAGACACGACCATCCTTTCACCCGAAGGATGCGGCCTCAAACAGAAGTCGACAACTTGTTTCATATCTTCATCCACATATATATATGATAAACCAGTAAATTGGTTACGATATCAGTGTTTCTATAATCCATTAAAAAGAATATGTACATCTCTAATTAACAACTAAATCTAGTAAACTCATCTCAGTCATATACAGCTTAGAAATATACAACTAACTAAACTCCTAGCCAAAAATCCCTCTATCAAAATGCCATGGTGATAACGCAAGGGCTCTCCTTCTATTTGCCACTAACTGAAGAACCTAAAAAGCATTGTGATAAGTGCACTACAAGTCCTAAAACTTGTCACAAAAGTGCGTTTGAGTCCTAAAACTTGCAAAAAGTTCATTTGAGTCCTAAAATTTGTCAAAATGGTTCATTTGAGTCCTAAAGTTAACACCGTTAGATTTACTAATGGAAAATGCTGACGTGGCGCTGACGTGTCATTTTTAATTATTTTTCTTGAGACACGTGGCGCCACGTCAGCAAAAATAAAAAAAATAGAAAAAACTGAAAAAAAAACCAAAAAAAGGAAAAAAAAAAAAAAGAACCGGCGGTGGCCAAGCCCGGCGGCCATCGCCGGTGGCCGAAGCCCAGCGGCCGGGAAGGACCGGCGGAGGTCGCCTGGGCCTTCCCGAAGCCCGGCGACCCTCGTCGGCCCCGGCGAGTCCCGGTGAGGGCCGGCGACCCTCGCTCGAGATCGGGGCGGCGCGACCCTTGCCCCAGATCGAGCGAGGGTCGCCGGCCTCGCCCGGACTCGCCCGAGGCCGGCGAGGGTCGCCTGGGCCTTCCCGAAGCCCGGCGACCTCCGCCGGCCTCGGGCGAGTCCCCGGCGAGGCCGGCGACCCTCGCTCGCATCCTGGGGCAAGGGTCGCGCCGCCCAGATCTCGAGCGAGGTCGCCGGCCCTCACCGGGACTCGCCCGGGCCGGCGGAGGTCGCCGGGCTTCGGGAAGGCCCAGCGACCCTCGCCGGCCCCGGCGAGTCCCCGGCGAGGGCCGGCGACCTCGATCCGGGAGGCGCGACCTCGCCCCGATATGACCGCCGGTCCTTCCCGGTGGCTGTGGCGGCGGCCACCGCCGGTTCTTTTTTTTTTTTTTTTTTTTTTTTTTTTATTTTTTTCTAATTTTTTTTGCTGACGTGGCGCCACGTGTCTCAAGAAAAATAATTTAAAATGACACGTCAGCGCCACATCAGCATTTTCCGTTACTAAATCTAACGGTGTTAACTTTAGGACTCAAATGAACTATTTTGACAAGTTTTAGGACTCAAATGAACTTTTTGCACGTTTTAGGACTCAAACGCACTTTTGTGACAAGTTTTAGGACTTGTAGTGCACTTATCCCAAAAGCATTTAAGACGAATGGTATGAGTAACGATAGCCCAGTGAGTGGTCCATCACTTCTAAATAGATCGAACAACCACTCGCATACTCCAAACCCAAAATATAATATACATATAAAATCAAATAAGAATCGTTTCATTTCAACAAAGCTTTATACATATAAAAAATACTCATTTGATCTACCGCCACAATTCAAACATCAATGGACTTGTCCATTGATCAATCTTATCAAAGCATACATCAGTGGTCCATTCCATATGACCAATCTTAAATTACACACCAATGATCACCTCCATGCTTAATATCCAACTCAAGACTCTAGAGGTGGCTCTTACGAAACTTATTTTATTGTGTAGAACTTAGTCCTTGACCAACGTATATCAATAGTACAAGGTCCTAAAGGTGGATCTCACGAGACTCGCATTACTGGGTAGCAATTAGCCATTGACCAACACATATTAATAGTACAAGGCCCTAGAGGCGGCTCCCACGAGACTAGCATCACCATGTAACACTTAGTTCTTCACTGGTTCGTATCACTATTGGTTTCACAAATCAAAACATAAATTTTTCACAACTCAGGTCTTTCGTCAAAATCCCCTTTAATAAAGTATTTCTCAAATCATTTTAGAAGTTATGTCATAAATCAATTTCACAAGGAAGTATGCATAACCTTTCAAGAAAGGTTTATCAAACCATCTCACAATAACAAAAAAGTAATAAACACTTGATCCAGCTTTGTGCAACAAATATGTTCTTCTTAGTTCAACATATATATGTATATATTGAATCACTATTACTTTGAGACATGGGTTTTACGAACAAAGAAGAGATCAATACCACTTACATGGGAATGCCATAACCAAATAATGTAACTATATGAGCTGATGATCTAGTAATCCTATCAATTGAATGAGAATCGACGTTAAAATCAAGTAAAATATTACTTTAACTAACGACTTGACTAAACTACGCTATTTCATAGCCAAAATGCTCACTTCCATTTGACAAAAGACCTCAAGAATGGCCAACTGTGGCGAAAAACCACTAACGCACAGAGCAACCACTCGCACGACAAACGACCACTCATGTGAGAAACTTTCTTGCGCCATAACTCTCTTTACCGAACTCCAATTAGACGAACAAATGACTTAAATCTTCACTAGACTTTGCGAATCGAAGTAAGTTTGACTTGATGACAAGACCGTGTGCGCCTTTCCCTTTTCTTTCTTCTTTCCCTTTCTTTTCTTCTTCTTTTTTCTTTCCTTTCCTCTATTCCCTGCGGGCTCTCCTTTTCTTTCCTTCTATTTCATCCGCTCATTCCGTGCTTTGACTAGTCCAAGCTTTTTTCTTTTCTTCGCTTTTGCCTCTTGACTTGTTGAGCACCACTTACTATTACTATTACATGCGCGACCTTAGATCGGAGGTCGTCGACCTTAGGCGATCCAGATCGGAGACCATCCTGAGGCCGGGCAACCTCCAAGTAATGGTGACTGATTTATGCGGCGGCGGCAGCAGCGGCAGTGGTGGCAGAGCGGAGGAAGAGAGAAAGAGAGAGGAATTTGATTTAGGTTTAGATTTTCTAGGTAAATCCTTTCGATCATTTTGAGGTAATTGTGCGCTACTGCCGGGGATCTATATTATTATTATTATTATTATTATATGGCATAAGGTTTGTTTACTTGGTAGTGGGAAGATTCCACGAATGATAGTCACAATCTCCCTAGGCCTGGTACTTATACTCTCCTGATTTTTTTAGGAAAAGTGGGAAAATGACGGGAATGAAAATTCGAGCAGAATTTTTTTTTTTGAAGAGAAAATTTGAAGTAGCGGTTGTTTTCTTTCCATATAACGTATGTAATATCAATGTCGTTTCCAGATTTCTTTTTTGGCCAAATTACTTTGACGAATTGACCCATACTATTGATTATTTTTGCATGAGCTGTGATCCACATGATATGTGAAACGCACATACAAAAAATACACCAAAGTTTTCACGAAAATGCAGTAAAATGGAAGGTTTCATTACTAATTCGTTCCCCCATAAACATCTCGCCACTTTGGGCTGAGATTTTGGAGTTCATTCTTCGACGACATGACAATTACACGACTTCCATAATCGAAGCACAGGTCATCACATGTTAGCGACGATCAACATTTACAAGGGTTGGTCAGGATTATGTGCCCGAGAATTATTCTCATTCTCTGGAATCTTATCATCAAGCACCGTGACTACGACGTCGCCGTCGTTGCCGCCAACATCGACGACGATGGATTTCACGACCCCTCGATGTAGCAGCAATTGAGCTTGCGGTTTCTCTGGCGACACCCTTGGTTTCACCGCGCTCTTGAAGTTTGCCAAGTGGGAGAGCTCGTCGATGGCTTCATAGATTTCTTCGATGCATTTCACCACTTGAATCAATATGGAAGCAATGGTTGCGGCGGGGACAATTGAAAGCAGTTCCATGTCCTCCAACGACGTGGTTTTAAGCAGAATCTTGAGGTTGTCGACTGCGATTTCGGAGTTGTGCAGGTGGAGATGTGCCAGGGAAGGGTCGGTCATGAATTTAATGGACGAGGCAAGCATCGTTAACGCCTTGCTCGATTCTGAAGTTATCATCATGCATGGTTCCTGAATTCTTTTCTTAAATGCCGGAGGCGCCTGCATTACACATTCGCAAATTTGTGGTGAGTTGTTGATTGGGAAGCATTGGCATGCAAATGAACACTATTATCAAGCATAGTATGCATTGTTACTTGGAGGTCAGAGTTGAGGTAGCCGTTGAGAGCTTCAATTTGGTAAGCGCATTGACGGGCGAGTGCTCCGATCTTCAAGTACTGCTTCCACGGGTGGCGGAACCGGAAGCACCCGTGTCCCGGTTCCCATCTTGCGAAATTCGCCTGCAAATTCACACAACCATTGTCCATCTAATAAACACATACAAAAAGTAGGAAGGAAGCAATCACATGTCGATTCATCGTATCAGGTAAGAAAGACACGCATTTTTTAGTACCAAAAGGTACATGTTTGACGCAGTGTACTGATGCTGAGTGGCACTAACAAACTCAAAGGTAAAGTTGAGAGAGACAGAGAATCTCACCAACGATTCTTCCATGTTCTTGGATGTAAGAATGCTCTTATACCCCAGAAGGAATGTCTTCTCACTTGTGGAGATCACAGCCTTATCTTCGTTCACCGATTGGAAATATTCACCTCCAAATCCTGCCAAAAAAGTTTCAAGTATTTCACTCTCAGTCTTAATAGTTGTTGAATTCACTATATGTTTGGTGTATACTGTCGATCTCTTCGCGATATTATCTCAAGTTTTTGAATGACCTTTCAGGAAAATGGCGAGCTTTTCCAGGTGCAGGGCGACGAGCTTGTGAAGATCTGCGCCAGCCCAGACCGGGCAAAGGAAGATGGACACGATTATGCAGATCCCTCCTCCTATTATGATGGTCGAGAGCCTCTGATGAGCTAGCTCGAGCAGCTTCTCGACTCGATAGCCCGAGACGGACACCATGCTGAACGTGAGGATGAATATCAGGATGCCGTAGTCGTATCTAGCCTTTATCCGGGGAAAGAATCGGGTAAATGTAGCTGCTCCAGCTGAAATTATCGAAAACTTTACCGATGTAAGATTTCAAGACTAACAATCTCAATTTCATTGTCTAGCTAGATAATAATATGCCCCGCTTTTGCTCCGTTACAACTTAAATCTAACTGCAACGTGGGTGAGGGACATACCATGCACCATTAGTGACAAAATCAGAGAAACCCTAGATGCTCTAAGACTATATACTCAATTTAATTTGTTCTAGTCTCATTTGCTTCAACATCCAATGTGATTTCACCACGTCACTATAATTAAAATTTAGTAAAAGGAGTCCTAGTCATCGCTAGTGTTATTGCCCATAGGAATGTTACAGGTACCTAGTAAGAAAACGAGAACCCCAAGGACAATGGGCTCTCCTTCTTCTCCAAAAAGACATGCCAAATGCTGTGCCCCCACACCCAACGCACCAGCTGAGAATGTTGCGAAACCTCTGTTCAGACCTTTGCTGAGGGTGGCACCTGCCAAGCAAAAAAAGTAATTTCAATTTGGGATCATGTGCAAAATTCACGTGACATCCACTAAATTTTTAAAGTCGATATATAGTCGATTGTGCACAAAGCACATAGAAATCCATTGGTCGCAGTTTTAACATGATTGCGCATGTGTTGCGCAACTCATAGTGCTTGGGAAAAGCTTATGCTTCACTTGTGATGGAGAAATTTTCTTTTTTTTTTCCTTTTAACGAGACCTGTTCGATTGCACGAGACTTACCCACGGTGAATTCGAAGACGACAACGACCGTGAGCACAGCCCACATTCCTGAAATCCCATAGCTGTCGTAGAAGGGCCTCACATAGTATATGAGGGAGACAAGCGTGAGAGCCAACCCTACTTTGAGCGAGTGGATCACTCTTCTCGGGTCGTCTTGCCCAATCTTCTTGATGCTCTTCCCGATGTCGACCGCCCTGTCCTTATACTTCGCGAAGCATGTCCGGAGCCAACTCAACCCTCGAGCTAGCAGCGTAGGTCGTCTCTCCTGAGATATGGCCTCAATGTCCATCACTGACAATGGCTCGACGAAAATGAACTCAATATGCTTTTCAAGTTTTCATGCACGAGAGAGAGAGAGAGAGAGAGAGAGAGAGAGAGAGAGAGAGAGAGAGAGAGAGAGAGAGAGAGAGAGAGCTGTGTGGAGGAAAATGGGCTGAGGCCATGAATTTATAAGGAGGCATAGTTCGGCGCATCATTTCGAGAATACTTTGCTTGGTGCGTCGTGCTTTGTTGTGTTGGAGGGCAAAAATTTTCCTTGACAAAGGCGTTTCAATGTGGCTGACTAACCTTTTACCTAAATTTGACGTAATATTTTATTAGCCCCGAACAAATAGCCCACCAAAATTTTAGTAATCAAAAGAGATAATAATAGCTAGCCCACTATCATGTACAAACAATGTTACTGTATGCCTCAAGTTTCGTGCTTGTTTGACCCCTCAAAACGTCCTTTTGCACTTCCCACAAAACGTACAAATGCCTCAAAAAAGTGACGATGTTAATTTATATCTTGATAATGCATGTGGGGGTTGTATAGAGCATGCGTTACGCGTAATTTGAACCCTAGATTTGAAATACCAGATGCGATTATTGGAATACACATATGGCATGCAAAAAGGGAGAGCTGTATAGAAGAAGCGTTTGGACGAGAGGCACCAAGGTTTTGTTGCGTTGAAAGCGTGTGGAATCCTGTAAAAGTCAAAACATCAATTTGAGTTTGTCAATGGAAAAAGTCAATTTGAGTTTGAAATCTCTTAGGCAGAGAAAACCATGGTTTCTCCAAATTCATTAATGCCTTTGATCATGTTAGTAAAAAACTACATGGGAACCATTCACACCTGGGAGACATATAAATGCATTTCTATTTCTTAAGAGATTAGGGACTATTTGTCACACCCCTACTCCCACAAGAATAGAGGCAATGATACAGACGTCCTTCTACCTGCAGGACGCAACTTCAAATATAATCAAAATTAACCTGTTCATACAAGACAGTAATCCACTTACTGGATTGGAGCTGTGGAATCCATCACAAGAATATATATACTTTCCTACATTAACAAACTAAATATCAAGGAATACCATTTCAGAGATATATCCAACTATCTCAGCTCATACCCAAGATTCAAGTACCAAAAGTTCCCCGTCAATATTACTCTCGAACTACTTGTCGCTAGTTGAAGAAGCTTAAAAAGATTGGAATGAATGGTGTGAGTAACCATAGCTTAGTGAGTAGTACATCTCTTTAAAGAAGATTGAACATTAAATATGCATCTTTATAAAACAATATCATAACTCATCAATCCCTAATCCAATTCACAATATACGTAAAATATAAAAAATGAGTTATATCTTTTCACAATAGAACTTTTATATATCACATCAACTATAACAAATTAACCATCAATGGTCCATTCCATATCAAACGTTAATGGTCCATTCCATCGACAAATATAATGCTCAATATCTAACTATGGTTACGCTTAATGCCCATGATAAAGACGACCAAGTTTTTCCCTTAGTTAGATCTCCAACTATATGAGCCATTGGTTTAGGCCAGAAGGACGTTTTAACAACAAAATGCACACTTACCCTTGAATGGGTTTCAATCATTGCGACATGAGCATAATCCACTAACAACATTCTCCAATAACCCACAATCAAATCTAGGATTCATCTCAAAACTTAGTTTCACTAATTAAATCATATAACTTTTCACGATTTAATTTATCAAACATAATCAAGATCTTTTTCGTAATTCTTTCATAACAAGGTTTCACAAACCATTCAGAGGTAATATGTTAAGCTATAATCAACCAATATTTTTCCATTTCAATTAGACAAAACGGTAGTAAATGCTTGATGCAGATTTTATGCAATAAAATGCAATTTCGTAACTTATAATATATCTAAACCATTTTGCTTTCGAAATATGAGTTTGTAAACTCGAAAAAAAGATAGCATCACTCACTTAGGAAAGTTGAAAACCAACCTGTGAAGGTTACTCGAACTGACAAACTCATATTCCTATAAATTAATAATAAAAAAAGATATCAAACTCAAATACCAAGTTACGTTAACTACTACTCGATTATACTAAACTTAATTGCTAACAATATGACTCCTAAGCGCCAACAAAACGCTTGTCAAAAGCAATTATTTAGAGTTATCCGATATTCGGGGATTGAGCGTGAAACTTTAAAAATTCATTCCGATCAAATCATAATTTGAAATTGATTTTCGTCAAACCTTACGGCTCCACAACGTCCTAAATTATCATTTTCATATAATTCCATAACTTAACAACTCCTTAATCGAGCCTCACAGTTCAAAATTCACATAACTTCGAATTGATGGCCTAATTTTGAAAATTACTCTAATTATAAGAACTAAGGGTTTGAATTCTTACCAAGCGTTGTGATATACAATTAATTCGGCTTGTCGGGAAGTCCGAGGCGAAATTTTTGTTGGCGCTAACAATACAACCTAGAGGGGGGTGAATAGGTTATTTGAGAATTATGAAAAACATTTGCAAAATATAACAAGTTTAACTTCAAACATTGGTAGAAATCAGGCCCGTGCTGTTGTTTGATAAAGATCAAATAATGCCAATAGTGAATGAGATAGAAGATTTGCAAGCAGCTATATAGTGGTTTGGCTTTATCCCCAAGCCTACATCCACTCTCTAGACTAACAGCCATAATACGGGCTCGATTGCACTAGTTTTCAGCTTAACAAGTTACAATTGGCCAGTGCTGATCCTTTACAAACGATAGATCACACTATCATGACTCACCTACTGTACTTACTCTTGTACACTTGATCTTTCACACGATTACCATACGGCAAGATTATCACAGTGAAGATCTTTCGAGAGAACAGAATAATATCAACAAGGAAAGTAACTTAGAGCAAATATTCGGATTCTACATTGTGCTCTCTAACATTTTGGCCTAGAAGGTCTTTTCTTAAATATACATCTTCAATCTTTCCATTGGAGATGCTCAGAAGATCAACTAGCCGTTACAGATCCGTTGGTGCTACTGTCTAGAGATGGAGTTGCCCATACAGTTCTTTATCCTGAACATTTGTAGGCTACTAGAAAATAGGTCTTGTAGCTACTATCCCGACACCGACTGCTCTGACATTTCTGACAGACGCCTGCTCCTATTTCCCGATAGACTTCATGATCTTCCCGTTGCACATTTCCACCCTTCAACAGCTATAATCCCGAATATCCTCATATGTTCGTGATTCAAACATCACTAATAACATGATGTCTCAACATTGATACAAAAACATTGTCAATCAGCTACTTTTTAGGTCTGTTTGTTCTGTTTATAGAAAATGTACAAGGACATCTTGCTATTTTCTCCCAATGGATCACACCATGGATATCACATAGTCCTTAAAGATTATCATAGTCTTCCATCTCATCTATAAAAGGTAGCTGCTCTCACCTGATATTGATGTTGATCTTTCTAGTTCTTCCAAGCATAACTCCACCAAGCTGTTCATCTTCTTGGTCCTTCCAAGCTTTACTAAGCATCCTCGTTCTAGACTTGTTCACCATCATCAGGTCCATCTAACTGTTCACCCGATCTTTGTACCTCCAAGCCATCACGAACATCCTCATTCTTCTCGACTTGTTCACCCTCAATCAAGGTCCTTCCAAATGTTCATTATATCTGAAGATCCTTCCAGCTTATAGACATCTTCAATTACCCAATATCTTGTTCACCTTAGATATCAGTAGAGCACTCCTCATATCAAAATTTTCTGGTGCTATTTATGATAACATTCGCAATTCGGCTTGTGCATATATTGTGACTTCCCGACTTTTGTTAAAATTAATTAGTGAGCCATGGAAGGATATGTTAGCATCGATGAGTTAATTTAATTAGTTAACATATCTCTAATGGTCATTTAAGAATAGTACGGATAATGGTATTTAATTTATACTTTGTGTAGGTATTATAATACATAACATATGACACGATTTGAACCCTAATGTCCATTTTTGCTTGGCCGGCCACCTAGACATATGTTTGCATGTAAATTTATTAAATTTAAGTCTTATAATCATTGTTGGCCGCCCACTTCAACCACTAAAACTTCATGCACCAATGACAAGGTTGGCTTAACACTCTTCCTTGGAGCTAATGATGATGAACCATCATTGTCTCTCACTTGCCCTTTCCTCTTAAACCCACGGCCATCTCTGTCTCTCTCTTCCCCTTCATTTCTTCCCAAGAACACCACAAGCTACTCTCCCTCTCTGCTCTCTCTCTCTCACGACAGCTCTCTCTTCCCTTCTCATCTTCGTTTCTCTGTTTTTTTTTTTTTTTTTTCACTTTAGAGCCCGGCCAGCAGCCCCAGTGGAAGAATCTCGGGTCTAGAAGTGTTAAGGCAAGGAGGTGAGGCTTGATTCTAAGCCTATCAATTTTCCTACACCCTTGGCTTTGTTAGAAATGAGTGTTAGATGAATCCTTGTGGCTTGCATGTGCTGTTCTTGAGCTTGTTGGGCGTGCATGGGTGTGACCAGACCTGGAATTTGAGTGCATGTATGGTTCTTGGCTTCTAGAATTGTTGCATGTGGATTTTATGGTCATTAGTGGTCTTGCATGTGAGTTTTTGATGCTCAATTTGAGTTGCATGTGAAGAAAATGGGTCTAGGTTGTTGAATGAAGGTAAGATTGGCTGTTGCATGTTGGTTTATACCTCTTGAATTGAGTTTTTTGGGATAAAAATTCGTGGGTATCAACTAGGGTTGATTTCTTGAAGGCTGATTTCAAAAACCTACCCAGATTCGTGGTTACTGTACCTCCTCGGATTACTATTTTTGTAGAGATTTTTGGGGGTTGAATATGAGGATATGTTATTCACAAACTTTGTTCATCACATCTTAACGTTTAACATAATTTAAATTTGGAATTTTTGGAGTTGATTTGGGTTGTACAAAGATTCATTTTCATACCGGGTTACCTTGCCTAGAACTGCAGATTTTTTTGACTCTTAAACTTTCTCGATTTTTCATAAATTCTTCCAGCACGATTATTAACAAATTTACTTCACAAAAGTTGTTTAGGACTTATTTTTCTATGTCATATAAAAATTTCTAGGTATTCAAATATAATTTGGGTACTGGAAAGGGCATATTTTGAGAAGTAAATATTCTGTTCCAACGAACTGATTTTGGTCTGTCTTTGAGTTACTAAAAGCTATGTTTACAGAAGGAGTTAGACTTCGTACTCCTATGAGAAATATCAATTAAGATCTTTTCTATGACAAATTCAAATCTCAGAATTTTTCGAGGTCATTTATTATGGTTTTAGCTCTGATTTCATTTACTCTACAAAACTGCCCATTTTCAACTATTTGCAAAGATTTACTATTTTCTACGTGAAAATGTTCAAATCACGAATGGGTGTCTTCTGGAGATAAACCTACACACTTTGGACTTTCCAATGAGGTATGTGTTAGCGATATTAGGATATCTATTTGATTCTGCATATCTCTCAGGAATATGCATATATTTTTTTCGATATTGCATATCCTTGATTGATTTATATTTGATATTATGTTTATTTTGTTACCTTAATTAGTTATCTAATAAGCCTATAAATAGGCTCTCCATGTACTCTTTTATAAATCATCAAATATACAGAAAATTCTCTATTCCTCTCTTCCTCATTCTTACATTTTAACTTAGTATCTTAGTGCACCGGGTGCACTTCGCA
Organism: Syzygium oleosum; assembly: GCF_021117445.2. Taxonomy (NCBI): domain Eukaryota; kingdom Viridiplantae; phylum Streptophyta; class Magnoliopsida; order Myrtales; family Myrtaceae; genus Syzygium; species Syzygium oleosum. Next base: position 1,451,828 of record NW_026607494.1, read on the forward strand.
CCCGGTGCACCTCACACACCCCAGAAATTTCCCCAATCCTATTTTTTCGCTTTATCAGTCTTAGCACAAAATAAATCCGTCCCCGCTCGATAGTGTACATCTGGGTATCTTATTGTCATCTGAGTAAGCACCATGGTGGTCGTGTTTTGATGATCACAATAACCGCATTGCCCATCGAGATTTTTTTAATGGTGGTGGCTTTCTTTCGATACCAACCACAAAGGCCGCATCCCAGTAACCATTTTCTAAGCTAGCCGTATAGGCAATTTGATGCTACGACGCCAGCCGTACAGGCCGCGTCGTTCAGTTACTATTTCGCAAGCCAGCCTCATCGGCCACTTGCTATTCCCCTCCGATTCTCGACCTTTTGCGCGTCATTTCGAGAAGCGACACCACCACCAGACTCGCAACTATCAAACAATCAACATATTGAAATCTCATCGTCAATGGAAGCCTGGAGCCAGCACTCGCACCCTACACGTAGTTGCGCCACGCATCCTCCATGGTCGATTGAAGATTTTGGGACACTGTCCGGATTATTTTTCAAACTCAAGTTGATTTGTTCCAATTCACTTGTGTTTGAGGGGGATGTTAACGATATTAGGATATCTATTTGATTCTGCATATCTTTCAGGATTATGCATATATTTTTTTCAATATTGCATATCCTTGATTGATTTATATTTGATATTATGTTTATTTTGTTGCTTTAATTAGTTATCTAATAAGCCTATAAATAGGCTCTCAATGTACTCTTTTATAAATCATCAAATATATAGAAAATTCTCTATTCCTCTCTTCCGCATTCTTACATTTTAACTGTATGAATGGCCTTGATGTGAAGTCATATGGTGGTGCAAAGTAGGTCACCTTTGTGATGACAAATTCTGGAAATTTTGGGATATGAATGACTAGTGTGTGATGCTAAAGTGTTAAATCACTTTTATGGCACATGCTATTTAATGTATTTGCTGGATATGATGAAATGTATGGCGTGAAATGGTTTTGTTGCTGCATGTATAAAAGAAAGTGCTTGAGTTGTGTGATATGAATCCACTATAAGAGATGTCCATCGGGTCTTACGTCGATGATGCCCCGTAGGAGGTTGGGATGCCCCTAAGTTGTGTACGGGGATGCCGTTATTAGCAAATAGCGATGCCTCGGAATGGAGATGCCTGTGGTCAATAAACCACGGAAGCCGGACCGATTAGTGAATCGGCGAAATTCGGGGTGCCTTGCGCGAACTGATGAATAACCGGCGTAATCCGTAAGTCGAGCGTGAGACTAAACAAGTGAAACACTGAAATAATGTGGCATGTGCTTGTGGTATTATTGCAAATTGTTATGTTGTCATTTATAGATTGATATTATATTGTGTTAACAATGATCTGGAAATAAGTTTGATTGAGGATGCTTGATATGGTTAGTGCCATGATGTATGCTAGCATGAATGATTACGAACATTGCTTTCGGATGGTGTGCATTCATGATATGATACATTAATTATTTCATGTTAGATGTGTCATAGGAATCGAGAGTTAGTAGGATTGGTTGGTTTATAAGCTAGTCTTATCTCTCGTTGAGCATTAGCTCACTCTTGTTGATGCATCTTTAGTTATGCCTCCGATCCCAACATCACCTGTCGCTCGTTATGGTGCCCTTGAGTGGGAGCTATACCAGTTTACAGACCCTGATTTCCCTTCGGTTATATTTGTGTGCTACACTGCGACGTTATGGGTTGATGTTTCCGGGAGGCCATGTACCCTACCATTTTGTATCGGGCTTTGTTATGATAGATGGACAGTTTGAGGGACCGATCCCTTACCTTGATGGTGGTAATAGTGATGACGGTGATGATGGCGAGGAGTAGTAAGTGGGAGTTGGAGTATTAGGCGTGGGAGAGACAACTCTTGGGATACCACAGTAGTGACTTTTTGGCATGGTCTGATCGATCGGGTGATGATGATGCGTGATAGCCGAGGGGTCTTCGTTTAGTGGTGGCTAGAGAGTATGTAACTTTTTGATTCCTCCTTGATAGTTTTCTGATGTATATAGTGGTATCACCCGATGTTATGCAGATAAGTCAAATGAATTGAATCGATGATGTTTCCCCTGTATTTAGAAAGAATGTGTTTGTTTATGTTTAATTCGTGTTACAAATGCTAAACTAAAAGGTTATCTTCCGCATGTGTAATAATACAAAAGAAGATTAAGAAACACTTTAGTATGGGACGCTCTGGGACGTCACATATATCACCTGATAATACTCACTCAATACACACATTAATAGCTTTTGATTGGTTTTGTCATCTTGAAAATAACCACATTGGTGATTTTCTCAACATTTTTTTTTGTCTTTTCGTATCTCCTCTCTACGTTTTCTCTCTAATTCTTCAATGGACGAAGCTTTCCTCCTTTATTAATCACTCTCGGTTGCGCCTCTCTTTATTTTAACTGAGGCGGTGGACCTATGCAAGTTTGAATAGTCAAACTCCACGTCAACATGGCTATGCTATTGAGCCACCTGTGCCATGTTTTTGACTCAGCAAAATTAAAGTTCCAGCAAATAATTCATCTGAGGATGTGTCCATGTAGCCTCACCTCACTATACTCATTTCGTCCGTACCTATAAGAGCTTATTCAACAATTAAACTTAATCCCATTTCCTAACACAATAGTTAACAAAATTAATCTTAACCATTCACTAAGAATCTAGCTCTCACATTTCTCTTCCTGTTAAATAAATTTTGTCCTCGAAATTTGAACTTACCTCAACTATCCAATTATTTTTGCGATATCATGTTAATTTAATGGGATAATAACACAAACAATCACTGAACTTTAGCTCAATATATAATTTTATCCATGAACTTTTTGTTTAATGTAGTCCCTAAACTTTAGCCTAATGTTCAATGTGGTCCTTGGACTTTTGATACATGTTCAATTTAGTTCCTGAACTATATTAAAATGTTTAATGTAGTCCCTGAACTTGAATTAATAGAAATACTACATTGAATATTGTCATATAGTTCACGAACTAAATTGAACATGTACAAAAAATTTAAGGACGACATTAAACAAATTAAAAGTTTGTGAACCACATTGAACTTTAGAATAAAGTTCAGGAACTATACTGAACAAATTAAAAGTTTAGGGACAAAATTGTACACTGGACCAAAGTTCATGGACTGTTTGTCTTTTTCCCTAATTTAATCTGACACAAGTATTCTCTCAATTCCTATACATTTTGGTGTCCCTGGATCATTGAGAACTTAGTGTTATGAGCTTCCTACAATATCTCCTTTTTCGATTCTAAATCACCAATAGCATAAACAACCACGAAACCTCAAGGACTCGTACATGTGAATAACGAAATCTGCTTGTCCCCTAGCTTCTACTCATTCTCTAATTTCGAATCTATTGCTTAGTCTTCCAATTCTACATTAATATCCTCGAACCAATCCACTAGGATTTTTTGCTTAGAATATGTTACGCCTAAAAGATCACATTACTAAAGCAGTATAGCAATTTAGCAATCTTTCTTCTTCTTTTTTTCTTTTCAAATTCTATAGAGATATCAATTCTTAATAGGTTTTAATATCAACTCACATAATACCTTTACGGCAATTTTCTTCAATACCATAAAGTTCTTAATTATTCGTCAAGACTTGAAATCTAATTCGGGGATATCAATTAGTTTAAGGCTGCGCATGACAACTTGCCAAACAGTGTTTGATTCTGTTCTTTTGTTCCCAGAATCAGTTTGGGAACAGAAATGCGTTTGTTTAATTTTTTGATTAAGGGCACAATTTTGTCAAAAATTGTTCCTTAATCGATTTTGAAAGCGAGAATCAAGAATAAAAAAAAAGTAGCTTCTTGATTTTGGGAACAATTTTGAGAATCAATTTTTTTTTCTTCTTCCTTTTCTTGATTTTTAATTTAGCTTCTAATGTCCGGCCCGAGGACCGCCCTCGCCGGATCTGACGAGAATAAAATATTTTAATAAAAAATATTATTAATAAAAAATATTTTACCGGCCATGGCCGGCGACCAGGCCATGGCCATAAAAAAGAAAAAATATATATTTTTAATAAAAATATTTTAATAAAAAATATTATTAATAAAAAATATGGCCGGTGACCAGGCCATGGCAAAAAAAGAAAAATATATATATTTTTAATAAAAATATTTTAATAAAAAATATTATTAATAACAAAATATTTTACCGGCCATGGCCAGCGACCAGGCCATGGCAAAAAAAAATAAAAATGTATATTTTTAATAAAAATATTTTAATAAAAAAAATATTTTACAGGCCACGGCCAAAAAAAAGAAAAAAATATATTTTTAATAAAAATATTTTAATAAAAAATATATTTTACCATCCATGGCCGGCGACCAGGTCATGGCCAAAAAAAATAAAAATATATATTTTTAATAAAAATATTTTACTAAAAAATATTATTAATAAAAAAAATATTTTACCAGCCATGGCCGGCGACCAGGCCATGGCCCAAAAAAAATAAATATGTATATTTTTAATAAAAATATTTTAATAAAAAAAATAGTTTACCGGCCATGGCCGGCAATCAGGCCATGGCAAAAAAAAATAAAAATATATATTTTTAATAAAAATATTTTAATAAAAAATATTATTAATAAAAAAAATATTTTACCGGTCATGGTCGACGACCAGGCCATGGCCAAAAAAAAAAGAAAAAATACTTTTAATAAAAATATTATTAATAAAAAATATTTTACGGTCATGGCGATGAAGGCTATGGCCAAGAAAGAGGAAAAGAAAAAAGAAAAGAAAAAAGAAATAAATATTAAAATATTTAAAAATATTATTAATAAAAAGAAATTTTGTGGCGTTACCAAACGCATTTCTGTTCTTTTTCTATTCCAGGGATGGAATTTTGGGCCGTTAACAAAAGCCTTAAAATGCTCAAAATCAATTCTGGGCACAGAATAAAAAAGAATCATTTCTGAGCAGAATCTGTTCCCGGGCACAGAATCGTTGTCATGCGTAGCCTAAATATACTGCATCTTCTATATTCATTGTAACCTGAATTTTCACTAGAGATCAATTCTCTTTTCGACATTCCCTTCATTTCAATTACATTCATGGCATAAGAATATCACATTATCCACTTGAAGATCAATTCTTAACAATTGTATAAAGTTCAATACTTTTCATGATCTTATCAATATCTTGAGTAGAGATAATCGGTATCATCATATCAGAATTAGCCCTTTTCAGCACCACGGAGTAATTAACTATTTAATACTCTCAAGACGATGTTGGCTAGGTTGGTGACCATGGTTGGCTTGAGGCTCAGGCGTATGTGTGGACGGCTAGGTAAAGCTCACCCTTGCACCTGCAAGCTTGGTTGGTGAGAAGGTTGGGGGGGGGGGGGGTGTGGAGATGGTATATGATCACAAGTCATGGGAGTAGTACCATACGAGAAAGTATTTTGCGTGACGGATACATTACATGACATTGATGACGTAGTATAACCGATCAATTATCATTGCTCGTGTCTCATAAATCCCATTCTACTTGATGCCATGTATGTATGTGTCACGGGCTGGCAGTTTCTTGGCTGCGGAATAGCCCGTGCAGTGCCTGGCGAGTCATTCACACCCGGCCAACCCTCGTTCACTAGTAATTCTAAAGAGCAATACGGTGAATATCTTCTTCGTATCGGATTGTACCACGCCTAGTTAAGCTCAGGCGTCTAGTCTATCGAGTGAGACACACAGATCTATTTAGGTACGACAATTGGTTTCGGCCTGCCATGGTCTCATCAGAAGAGCAGTATAAGCTTTCGACTAGTTTGTGCATGGGAGGCCAACTTCGCCTTTAGAGCTCCCAAGGTATATTCATTTTATCTTAGAACTCCTAACACCAACTATCCTGACACCACTCCTACGATCCGTTTGTATCAATCCATTCTACATCACTCACTTTTCACCTAATAACCCTGAGCACCACTTACAAGGGTACATGAGTACGATAGAATCACGGTCTGTGACATATACATGTCTCACTTTTAATTGGTCAGATACACCACTTGTCACTGACACATGATGTACTCTTCACATAATACCTTTTCATACCCCCACACTCTTCAAGGAGGAGCCTAACCACATAGATACTCAAATAGTTTAGCGGTCTTCATATCTACTTGTTTAAATTTTCAGACTAATTCCACTAATTAAATAAAAAACAAGATATTGTTATTTGACGCCCCATCTTGCATGTTGATCGGGAACGCATATACATAATGATGCTGAGGCGTGAAATTCATAATGACATACCATCAACATGAACTATCTGTTTTCGATGTAGATAAATAATACTGCCATTTTGTTCCAAAAGTTGTAAACTGTTTGGAGATGGATATACAATTGTATCCATGATAATTCGTCTTCAAATAAACTGAGCCTTACGCGTGAAACATCATGATAAGAATACATTCTTTACGCGTGAAACATCATGATAAGAATACATTCTTAGCAAATGAACAGTTAGAGACTATGAGCATAACACAAACAGTGGTTGAATGTGGGTACCCGACCTATGTTATTATACCACGTCAACGACTGTTTTTCTATGATCTTTACCTGAAAAACGTCCAGATTCCTATACTAAATGGTAGAAAAATTGTCTCCCCCCTCCCCAAGAATTTAATCCCCAAATAATTTAAGCTGGCCGGAAAACGGTCTAATTTTTAACACTTTTCCTCGTGTGTAAGCCGGTCTTTACACATGCAAGACAGGATGTGTAAAATCATAGAAACACAGTTTTCCAAAGAAAGATGAGAGGAAATTCAGGGGTTAGAATCCTTCAGATGTGCTGCTGTTTTTTGAAGAGACTTGTACCGTTAGAAAACGGGTTAATAATGTATTTACAACATATTCCTTGACACTAAGTATACATCTAATAGAGCATACAATTGGAGTGTGGTTATACTCCCCAGCGACTAGACAGCATGGGGTTCCACTCCCGGTGAGGGGACAGGGGTTCGGGGGGCCGCCTTGGCAGGGGTTGCGGGAGTGGTGCCCCTGAGCCGCTAAAAGCCTCTTATAATTTGAGCTTGAAAAAGGAAAGTTTTCTAATTCAATTAGGTTTACTATTTTGAATAGGTTTTCTAGAAAGAGGTTTCCTATTTCGAATATGTTTCCTAATTGGAGTAAGCTTCATAGAAAGAGATTTCCTATTTTGAATCAAACCATTGCCTAGATATAGTCTTTTTCTCTTGTAATTAAGAGATGAAACAGAGAGGTGTGAGGTTATAATTATAGTAAAATCCTTTACTGGACGTAGCCTTAATTTAAGGGTGAACCAGGATAAAAATTTTGTATCTCAATTCTTTTGTTCAGTTTTTACCGTCTATTTTTTTTGTGATTGTGCAGCAAATCCTAACACATACCATGATGTATGATGTGTCCAGCATGATTTTAGGGATCATTTGGATTGGTGAGGAGGATATTGTTTCCTTCAGAAGAAGCCTACTTGACTTTGCAATGATAGCGTCGGGACCCTCTTTTTTCTGGACTCTTCCTTACATTGATGGATATGCGTACCGAAATCCATCACTCAAACGCTGATGAAATGGTGCGCTGCGTCCCGCAGTTCAGGAGCGAGGAAGTTGCCTTGGTGGTGGAGCTCTCGGTACGTCGAATCAACCCTAGAATTCGGTCTTTGCAGAAGAAGGAAACCATTGAAGAGACCGCAAAAAAGTTCACTTTTTCTGAAACAATTGGCCATGTTATATTTCCATGTCTTTTTTTCCTCTGTCGAGCTCAGCTAGTGGAACGATGACGCTCTTGGGTTGGTTCCCTAGTATGGAATTTCCGCCTTCGTAAGAAGAATCTGTCGAGAGAATGGCATTGAGGCCAACTTGCCCAGATGACAGAATTTGTGGGCTATAAACATTAAATAAAATTATTGGGCAAAATAATATTAAACAAATGTAGAATGAACCATCATAGCAACTGACGTGCAGAATAAAGCAGGAGGAAGTCCCGGCTTAAATCTGTTTGCTGTTGCGACCTTACATTCTTCTAGGAAAGCTCGATTTTGACATGCGCGAGGACATATTCGAAGCGATTCGACTGGCTTAAAGTGAAGCTCAAACTTGAGGTAGTTTTCTTTTTTTTAAGACCCTCTCTATGAACATGAGTGTCATTACTTTCAGACGGTATTTACTTGACTGTCATAACTTCAATTAACAACTTGAGTGCCATAACATCTGATAATCGTTCACTTTAGTGCGATAACTTTCAATTGATTACTTAAGTGCCGTATTTTTTTAAAAAAAGTTCACCCAATCGTTGGAAATCTGATGTGGCATAATACTTGTCGTGAACATTTTAAATAGTTACGTTACTCAAATGATTGACTAAAAAGTTATAAGGTACTCAAGTGAGCACCGTGTGATAATTATGGTACTTGTGGTGTCTTTTTCTGAACTTTTTACAATTTAATCAAAATTGACTTGACGATTGGATCTTTAGGTATCCTGTCTTTGAGTCTTGACCACTATCTAGAGTTCGTAATTTTCCCAATCTGATGGCATCAATTGAAAGTAAAGTTTATAACGTGCAAAACATCACAAGACTGAATTTGGTTAATGAGGACAAAACGGGAATACGAAGCAAATGCTGAGTTCTACGTAGATATACTTGGAACCTGAATTATAAATCTAGTGATCGAAATGAAAATAAACCGAATTGATTAGAGTGAGTCAGCCACGCTAAATGTAAGCTATATTCGGTTTAAAGAATCAATTAAAAAAAAACAAAAACAAAAACGAAAATCAATAAAAATTATTAAAATATTCAGAAATTTTATAAAAAAATTTGCAAAAAATGTCCACGTCAGCGCCGGCCATCGCTACATAGGATGGCCGGCTTCCGTATCAATGATTTTCGGTCAACATTGGTAAGGATTATATTAGCAAATCGTTAAAAGGTTTATGACTAAATTAACACAATTGAAATGTTTAGGATCGAATTGACCGCTATACAATAAATTCAGAATTTTTTGGGCAATTGGCCATGGATTATTGTGATCCATCCAAATGTTTGTCTTTCGATACAACCTTTTGGCTGCTTATTTATGGGGCGGTAGTTTGAGGTTAGAAGGGGAGTTGGTTTTTACCCTTTGGGCGGGGTATGACTTTGTGCCAAGAACCAAAATAACATGGAGAACTATTAAAATTTAGTGAAAATGATGGTAAACGGGAAAATGTAGTCCTGATCATGAGGCTAGCGATCACAAGCTCACCCAAGTTTGCCCTAGTGGTGACTTGAGGACCGATTTGACGGATATGTGCGAGGGCCTTTCCTTTGGTTTTAAGATCTAGCTCAACCTTCCTAGACTCGAGCTAGGCCTGTGAAAATGTGATATTCTTTTTGTTGATCGAGCCCAATTCAGGGGTCTGGTTTCGCTCGCGTCTACTCATCGATCACCTCTAGACCTGAGTTGGTAACATCGGATCCATGTTTGAATTATAGTTCCAAAGATATGAATCCTCGAGTAATCACTTTAGAACTCCTTGGAAACCAATAGAGTTTTACGATGACAAGGGGTGTAAAAAATACCCAAATCAACTCGAATTGAATCGGAATTTTTGGGGCTTTTTGGAACATGTGCCTTCCTATTCAAGTAATAGATTAAAAAATGGGTACGTAATCAGTTTCCGCTCTATCTGGGTCAGGTACCTGAACCCAAACCGAACCGAACCGAATCGAAACAGTGTAAATCATACATTGTCTTCCGCCCTGAGAATGCCCTCTAAGAAAGTCTCCTTCACCATTGTCTTTTGCACCTTGACTTGTCCTGCCCCATGCTGACTGAACCGAGTCGTGTTTTGGGTTCGGATTGCGATTCAGGTCGCGAACACACATGTACCAAACATGTCGGGTTGGCTTGGGTATCATGGAAACCCGAATAGACCAGAACCATTGACACCCGTGATGACCAACGGTGGTGGCCAAGTTGGTCTCCCACAGATATTTCCATGTCCAAGTCACAAGGTTGAACATCTTTTGCGTCAAGAAGTCTTATGAATTTATGGTTAGTGGACCTCACGTGCCCTAGTGGTGTCACGGTGACAAATTCGCCTACTTGGTGGTGCTGAGTGGGCAGAGGCTCATCCTCGCTTAAATTGCACATGTTGAGATGGATGCGAGACCCTTATAATGATGCCCTGAATGGGTAGTCACTGGGAGTCGCTCTTCCTTGCCCTTATTGCTTAGGAAGAATAGTATGCCCTAGTGAACAGAACTTGGGTTGGAGTCCTTATATTTGTCGCAACTACGATACCCACATTGCACGTGCAACCATTACCTTGAGGATTACCGTGTAACACCGAACCAGATTTTCAGTCGTCTTTGTCTTCCACAAGTTCACAGAATGTGGGGGGAAAATTGGGGAGGTGAAGATAACGTGACTGCATTAAACAATTCATTATATTTGTTTAGCCCGAGTTCTGACTTGTTATGGGCTGGTCGATCTCTAAATAAATGTTTAATCTCGTATGAATGTACTAGATTAAGCCCCAGTTTCACGTTGTCCAAGAATTATTCTCTTATTTATACTGTCATAAGAAGTGACTGGCGGCTATGCACTTTTAAATGGCCCTTGAAAAGAATTAATTGATTTTGTGGAAGTATATATTCTATATGAAGGGCCTCGTGTTAAGAAAAGAATCAAGAATAAACAATATCCCCACGAAGGTATGCACTAATGACCAGGAGTGCCGGTTACTGGTTTTTAAATGGATCATATCATTATATATACCATCGCTTGATGATCGAGTCATGGTGACAATGGGATGACGTTGGAAAAGGCAAATATGGAAAGATAAAAGCCATCAAAAATTTAAATTATACTTACTGTGATATATTTATCCTAAATTTATTATGACATCAAAAATTTCAAACTTGTACCTATGTGACACAAATGAGAATCGTTAAAAATATACCTACATGGTAGCTAGAGAACAAATAATGTTGCAATGCCACCCACGTGGCTTAAGTGAAATAAAAACGATGTTGTTTTGGCTGAAAAATTATCTAATGGAACTTTAACGAATGATAAATTTATCACATAGATACAAGTTTGGGGTTTTTTATATCACAAGAAAATGTTTAGGGTAAATGTGTCACAGTGGGTATAGTTTGGGGAGGGTTTTTTGTGATTTTTTCCCAAAATGAAATATACTACAAGAAATATATCTATCTTTAAATTGGCAATACATATTTTTAAATTGGTGTAGCGCATTCCTAGAAATTGTTGTAGGTTGCTACAGTCGTGATATGTTCGCCAATCACCTTTTAAGAAGTTACAAATCCCTTTTCATAGCTAAAACTAGTACGAAAAAACTACACCAAACAACGATTAAGCCTTGTGCACAAATAACCATCCCAAAAGATATTTGACTTATATATAATTAGATTTATATAATTAGAATGAGATCGCTTCCCACCTTCTCATCTCAGAAAGCGACTAGGATCATGTACATAAGTGTGGCCCAGGCACTAAGGTGTTGGTTTTTCAAGTAGGGGCTCTCACCTTTTCTCTCAGATCTGGATCCATAAACATGGTCGGCTAGTTGCTGAGATAGCTTTGAATGACTGGCTATTGATGGGTGTTGAATGACTCTTATCCGACATGGGAAGTGTTTCTCACTTATCTTTCTTTTCTCCTTAGCATGTGTCATATGCAAGAAGTAGTCTTCTTTCAACTTTATAGTTCCTCATTTGGCCTCCAAGAGATGGTTCTTAAATTATTTATTATCATCTCCTAGAGAAATAGAAAATGGTGCAAGTAAAGCACATGAGTCCAATCTAGAGATTGCTAAAATCCATCCTGCTTTCGCAATTTGTTTAAAAAAGCAGTGTGATTCCTATTGTTCTCCTTTTCTTTTTCCTTCTTTTTCCTTTTTATTTTTATTATTTATCTATTTAAAAAAAAAATCTGACACTGTCATCCAGCTGGACGAGGGATCAAGCAAAGTCAGAAATCACTAGTGAGTAGGATCTGCCTCACTCAATGAAGATATTCTCCCATGCTCCCAGTATCTACAGTAGCCTCCGTTCTAAATTTTTTCGTATTTTAGGACTAACCCACCCTAGTTTTCGGACATATGATGTGAAATGACGCCGAAATAAGACCCTTGGCCTAGACGTTCGAGTGTTCCCTTTCGAACACAAGTGGGCTGGGATCAAAACTGACATCAGAATGGTAATTTCGATCTGTTTCGTTTTGCTTTCTCAGTCTCTCCTCCGACCCTTTTGGCCCAAATTATAAGCCACTTGCAAGGCAACTTGCGGCATGCCCCTCTCTAATAGTCTGGCTCCCACTGTGGAACTGGTGATGGAGAAGGACAACAGAGAGATAATTCCACGCTTTGGTTCTACAACTTTGTCAGCTACGTGAATTCAGTCCATTCTTTCGATCCATTTGTGCACTTAAAAGTAGGAAGTTTGAATAGGGGTAAGTGGATTCAAGCTGGGCATCACATTGGCAACATCCCAAGAAACCTAACTTTGCAAGTATAGATTCTAAGGAAAAATGTATTGGAAGTCCTAAAACTTGTCACGAAAGTGTATTCGAGTCTTAAAACTTTCAAAAGTGCAATTAAATCCTAAAACTTATCAAATTGGTGCAATTTAGTCCTTTCATTGATTCCCTCCAATTTGGCTAATGAAAAATGTTGACGTGACTTTTTTTTGTTTTCTCTCTCCTACGCGGTGATGGCATGGCTAAAATACGAAACACATGGCTAAAACGACATTATTTTGGTCAAAATATAAACTAACTTAAAAAAACTCAAAAAAATAAAAAAAAGGGAAAACTCAGGGCCTTCATTGTGGCCGCCGCCTCACCATCGCCGGGAAGGTGGGGAGTGGCCGACAGGGTCGCTAGACCCCGAATAGGGCTGGAAACCCTAGCCGATTGTTTTGGGCGAGGGCCTGCAAGCAATCGCCGGCCCTTGGCCGAGGCTCGACGATCCCCGCCAGCCATTCCCCCACCATCGTTGGCCTATCACGGTGATGGTGGGGCAACAGTGATGAGGGCTGTCTTCAGTTGTCCTTTTTTGTGTTTTAAGTTAGCTTATTTTTAAATATAATTTAAATAAAATTTGCATTAAAAAATTAGATTTGGACCAAAATGCTGTTGTTTTAGCCATATCTTTCGTGTTTTAGTCATGTCATCGCCACATAGGAGAGAGAAAATAATAAAAAGCCAGGTCACCAATTTCCATTATCCAAGTTAGACGAAGTTAACTAAAGAACTTAATTGCACTAATTTGATAAGTTTTAAGATTTATTTGCACTTTTTGAAAATTTTAGGATTCAATTGTCTTTTTGTACATGTTTTAGGATTTCTAGCGCTTTTAACCATAGATTCTAAATACTTTAACCGAGTACTGATTGGGCACGTTTTCGCAATTTAGTCCCTAGACTTTAAAAACCCGAGATTTCATCTCTGAAGTTTGAATTTTGCACGATTCACGCATATTACACATTTTAAATCTATATTTATCACTAGTCTTCCAAAATGATCCCCTAATAAATAAATAGAAGCCATAAAAATTTTGGATTGGAAAAAGAAAAACGAAAGGAGGGGATTAGATCGAGATTAGGAAAGGAGCACGCCCGTGTTTCCTAGTCATGCACCCTTTGCTACGCGTACAAGTCTCTAAAGAAAAAGGGTAAAGATTTTTTCACTCCTTCTATGACTAAGACACTCCTTAACACAGTGTTCTGACAATATTGCCCTTTGTGGATCCCACTTTTTAGCATCCCTTTGTCTCCTTTTTATTGATTTCCTATTTCTTTTCTCGTGGTTCCCACATCCAATCTCCTTAATTTTCTTCCTTTTCTCTCTCTTTTTTTTAGTCGAACTATGTTCTCTCTCGAGAGATAGAGAAATAAAGAATTATGAAGGTCACGTCATTGTGCTCGCATATCCTGGGCAAGGCTACATCAACTCGTCATCGGGACGTCGATGAAGCCCTCCTTCTTGACCACTTATGTCTTCGTGGCTACTAGTTTGACTCGCTCAACCTCAATTTAATGCATGCTCTTTGCGAGGAAATTTAGTAAATTGGGCGGTGGATATTTTTGATAGCTAGATGGTAAGAAGGTGAGGAAATTGATTATTAAGCTCTGGGACGTAATGAAATGCCAAGAAGATTTGGTTGTGAGCAACGTTGCATTTGTGAATTTCATTGATTCCTTGTGTAGAGAAGGGTTTTTTGATGAAGTGTTTTAGATTGTGCATACTATGCCTCAAGGCCGCCGCCCCCAGCCTATCACCCTTCCAAGCTTCTCCTCCTCATTAGCGCGAACTACTCCATCTTTGCTGACCTTATCAAATGCAAAGTGCATAACCTCCTCATGCCCCACCAGTATGCTCCACTCTTCGTGAACACCATCCCCTTATTGCCTTAAGGCATGTGGTGCAGAGCCTTCATTTAGGTGGTTTGAAAAGGTGCTTTCGTGGGTCATGAAGACCAGTTCAGTTGCCTCCACCTATATAAGCATGGAAGTCTCCATTTCTCTACCTCTCTATTGCTGTAAGTGGTTACATGAGGTACCTTCCCACTGTAAATGAATTATCTACTTGGCCTATGGATAAATATAGGCTTGATGATTGGGCCACCAGTATTAGGCTAAAAGACATTCGGAATAGTAAAGCTGTCGCAAGAGTATGCTCTTTCGCCTTATTTGCAATTTAGGATATGTTGATTATAAATGAAATTGCTTTCCATGAAAATCATTCTCAAGAAATATGTTTGCTCCTTTTCAGATTAGAGAATTCATTTTTCTTATTCTAAACATGATTATTTTCTTTGACTGTATATGGTGTTTTGTTGACTAATCATTTTCAGCAAATCAAACGCATGAAAGTTTGGAAAATTAATTAGCAAAATTTTTTTTCACTCAAGCAAACACACCCTTTAGTACTTGATACTTTTTCTAGTCAATTAAGCATTTAAACTTTCATTGTCGAGACCTGATTACTTGAAGGTCTATCGAACACCCTACAAGCCCCATGAACCGATTAGTGCGGGCCTTGACCTTTGCAGGTGGCATTGATCTAGAGTAGTTTGCACACAGTTAGTAGATTTCAAACAATGAACTTCAAATCCCAAGCTACAAATCTCCCAACGTGTCAATCAACTGTGTTAATCCTAGGGTTTCAGTGATCGGTTGTTGAGGGAACTGAATTTTTCCCACCCCTACTATGCCTGTCCAATGAAACATTGTCATGAAGGTCACTCATGTTTTTTATTCTTGAATGACATTGAAAATGGCTAGTGATTTATGATAAAAATTAAAATAATAGTCACGTGTCTTTGTATGGGCTCCATGTAGATCCATCAATCTTCCACACCGATATATATATATATATTAAATGTTAGATTAAGGTGGGTATATAAATATTGAGATAATTTGATGATAATATCTTCTCTCACTACGGAATAGACAAGAGGGTATATTAAATCCTATTATTAGAAAAACTAATCACTAGGGACTAAACAAAAAAAATAAAATAAAAATGGAGCGTCTCTTTCCTCCTCGACAGGATAACACAAAGATTATGTCTGAGAATCTCAGGATCCTATCGATATCTGCTCAATTTGTATAATGTTCAATTATTTGTCTCTATCAATCGGTCAACAATATGCATTGCCACAACCACGTTATTTTTCCGAACAAGAAACGCAATAAGAACAAAAACACAACAACACATTACCAACACTTTGTGTCCTAACAATTGAGAGTGGGTTCTCTCACATTCTTATTTTGTTTAATCAAGATTTTTTTTTGCATTATTTCGACTAGTTATTTCCCAAAAAAATCTCTATCGAACAATAATTTCCAAAATAGATATCTCACAATGCTATTTCCTAAATTAGACTTCTCATTGCCGAATTATGCCTAAAAGACGCCTACTTATCCTCCTCCTCGTCCTAGTCACTTTTACCTATCTTATGAAATTATTAATAGATTTGCAATATTTTGTAAATTTTATAAATAATAAAAAACGAGGACGAATTAGCACATATTCAAACAATTAGATTTAATTTAACAATACAACGAAAATTAATAATCAAGTAACTACAATATGATTCATTCAATGTAAAAGTTAATTTATTAAAAATGAAGAATAGTAACTGAAAAAGATATATCATAAGTAACCAAACTTGATTTTAGAGAAAACATCGAAAAGGGTGGAGCTATTTCGACACCCATTTTGGCTAAAAACACAGTCTTTTCGGTTATTTTGCCATATTACTGTCACGCCTCGAACCCGAACGAGCGCGCAATCATCCCTTTGTGGTCGTAATGTACGCGTGTCACGTCCCGCACCTTATGAAAGGCAACATCCCTACCTTGGTCGATTTGTGTGCGACGTCCCAGGACGCGTCGCCGACCCAACACCCAACACAGAGATCAAGTCCCACGCGGAAGCACGATATATAAATAAATATATCACCCAGACAAAATTTACAGGGACCAAGGATAGCAACACCACGAACGATTACCAACATAAAATAACTTTACCCTTTTATAAACATATAAAAACTTATACAATATCCATTACAAGAAAAGCAACTAAAAGACAAGCTGAGCAACGGCCAATGAACAAAAAGGATGGTGGCCCGGGGATACTAGACTAAGGCGGAGCTTGGTCAAAAAGGTACGACATGCATGGACATAGTCCTCTCGATGAACTGGGGAATCCCAAAACGGATTGGCGCCTCTACCATCCTCACTGCCGGGGATCTGAAAAGTCGGTTTCCAACAACCGTGAGATGAATCTCAGCAAGTAAATAACCCCTAATCCTAAACTAGGCTAAGGTGCACCTCCAGATAGGTAATTCAAACATGCCAATTAATGAACCAGTAAAACACTATAATTATCCTGGGCTCACAGCCCAATACATTATCTCGAAGCCCTGCAGATTAGGCGTTCAACAACAATAATACTTACGTGCAATTATTCCGACCCGGAGGCCCACAAATATAACGGCCCGAAGGCCAAGATCCGGAGGCCAACAGTTGAATATAACTACTCGTAGGCCCGACCCGGAGGCCAACAGTTTGATAAAACGACCCGTAGGCCCGACCCGAAGGTCAACAGTTTGATAAAACGACCCGTAGGCCCGACCCGAAGGCCAACAGTGAATAAAACTCAGACATGTACATCAAAGCACCCAAATTCAGTCATATCATAACGTACTTTTGCAAAATTACATGCCCGGGAATTCAAAGTCAATTGCCGATGCCAAAATACCAAGCATAATTATTCTCAAATTAGACATATTCCACACATTTTCGGCACTCCCAATTATTTCCATTTTGGTCTAATCAATCCAACTTGTATTCCGCGCGTTTATTCCAAAGCAATTCAATGCGCCCAAGGCCCGCCATGACCAACCAAACCTAACCATCAACTCCTCGGACACGGCGTCATCACTAGGATTCCAACGAGTCCTCATTAGCCCTTAAAATGCCTAAATTTCCAGCCATAAATCAATAATCCCTTTAATGATCAACTTAGACAATTTACACAATTTCGGTACTGTATGAACAGTACCAGGGCAGAACATACTTTGCCCACTAAACCACACTTAAACAACCTCATTAGGCCCTAATCACATACCCTAATCACCCCATTAACAAATACACCTAACTAAGCCTTAACTAAGCCTAATTAGTCCCTAAAATGCCCAATTCAAAGTCCTTAGTCAATGAACCCACTTATTGCACAACTTAAGCCATTTTAGGCAAATTCGGTACTGGTGAACAGTACCAGGGCAGAACACTAATTAGGCCCTAAACCACCTTTAAATCACTTCATTAAGCACTAATTAGGTCCCCTAATCACCCCACACAACATTAGACCTAATTAGACCATGATTAAGCCTAATTAACCCCTAAATTACCCTCTAAAATGCACAATTAGACTAATTAAGGGTTTAGGGGTTTATACTCGCCTAAACTTGACTCGGGTCGACGAGAACGGGCGGCCAATTACCGACACGCGGCAAAATCGTCGGCGGCGTTTCGGGGAAACAAGCCGGCGGTTCACGGCGGCGACGGCGGACGGCGGCTCACGGTTCGGTCCTCACGGCTTTTGCTGGACGGCAGCCGAGGATGGCAAAGAAGAGGGTGAGGATGGTCGGTTGGGTGACGGTGGCCGGCGACCAGCAGCTCCGGCGACCAGCTTCCCGGCGTGAGCAACAACCGGCGTCCAAGGAAGGAAACGGTGAAGAAGAAAATAAAAAGGGAGAAGTGAGGGGGAGATGGAAATGGCGTGGGAAGGCTGAACGTGGAGGAAATGGCCGGTCAAGGAGTCCAAGGCTGGTCAAAGAACTTCTTAGTGGAATCCATGTGTCAAGATCCAAGGGGGTTTGACCATTTTGCCCTTAATCCAAGGGCTAGTATTTGATCTAATCCAATAATACAAGGGCTCAATGGTCAATTGTCCTCAACCCAAGGCTGACCAGACCAGGTTTAGCCTAATTAACCTTGGTTAATCCCCCAAATTTGTCCAATTTTCGGAATTAATTAAAAATGGCCTAGGGGCATTTTCGTAATTTTCCGATCCCGGACCGAAATTCCAATTTTTGCCCATACCGGTCCTATATATGCATGGTCAGCATAATACGGTGTCGGATCCTTAAAATTCATCTTTTAAGCCCTCGAAAATCAGTCCAAAAGTTTGGAGGGGCAAAACCGTAAATTTTCGTCCCGAGGTCGAAATTCCAATTTTCGACCGTACGCACTCCCGACATGCGTGGCCACTCCAAAATGGCATCGGTTTCGAAAAATAACCTCGTTTGACCTCGGAAACGGACATCGAGGTCCCTAGGGGCAAAATTGTAATTTTCTCAATTTCTATCGAAATTTCAGTTTTCAGCCGTATTAGTCCCAAACATATATGGCCACACTAAAATGATGTTGGTCTTACAAAATAGTCGTAATTACCCTTGAAATTTTGATATCGAAGTTCGGGTCCAATATCGCGATCAAATTTGCTCGTTTTGAAGTTTTAGGGCCTCTCACTAACGGGCGGCTGTTTAGGTGTTACGCGTATCGACCTAAGGTTGTCCGAGCCGTGATGGCCTCGAATTTCGGGAGAACGTGAGGAATTATCACTAGTACCGGAGGTCGCGATCGTTCAGATTAAATTCGGGATTCGTTTGTCAGGCGTACTTTCGGTCGTGCGGAATCACCCGCGATCCGAGCGTACGTTACTGATTACATCGAATTCGTCGTTTTCCTAAGATCGGCCCATATTGGCCCAAAATATTCCCTCGACGTTTCTCGAAATCGGTACTCAACTCTCGATCGGGTCCCCGGTCCACGTACCGTTTCCTATTTAGCCTTTCCCATTGGGTTAGTATCCCGTGATTGATCAAGTCCGGGCGAGACTTACTAAAATTAAACGAGAACTAATATACACTTTATTGGTCCCGGTAACGGGTCAAAATTCGGGATGTTACAACGCGACATCCCAGGACTTGTCACCGACCCAATCAAAACACTAACGAGCAACGCATGTGGAAGCAACCTCGAACTCTCCAAACAACATATAAACAACGGGATAGTAGAGAGACAAAGAATACACATTAACAAGACACTTTTATAAACATAACATCGATTACAACACATACATTTGCAAGCCTTCTACGAGGCCACTATCTACGAACCACGCACAACAACAAGGATCGGGTGGTTGGTAAGCTTAACTCCTCTACAAAAAGGGGCACTCAAAAGATGAGCTAACTCGGCCTATCCTCAATCCCAGTAGTATTCTGGCAGCGTCTCCGGATCGATCATGGTCCGGGTCTGAAATGGTTTGGTTATACAACCATGAGAAACACTTCTCAATAAGCAACTATCTAAACCTCGCCTAGGCCAAAGCGTACTTCTGAACAATTCTAAACATGCGATTCAAACAATCGACGTGCCATAAACAATCACAGGCATCCTTACCTCGCCTCGGCACATACACAAGCCCTGCACGTTAGAATATCGCCATAACACGGCCAATTGCTCATCAAGCTTGTACAATGCAATTCAAGCCATAATCATGCATGACACGGTTAATAATCCAGACGTGCTCATCAATTAACTCAGGCAAAGCATTCCCCAATGCAAATCGCACTCATTAAGTCCAGATTATTAACGACCCCTCGGGCCACCGAACTCCCGCCGATCTTCTGACGTAACCAGGCATCGTCCCGCTACGTCGGTGACGGCAACGTTGGGGATCAAACACCCCCTGGCAAGTCGGATACCCAACAGCATTCCACTTAGGAGCATTGATCCGGCCTCCACCGCGATCGGCATCGTCTGGGATCGAACACCCCCCCGAGCAACCCCGGGTACCAGACGGCATCCGAACTCCCGCCGGGCATCGTCTAGAACTCCCGCCTAGACGTAACGTGTCGTGACCATGCACACACCTCAGCAATCATTACTAATTCTTATCTTTGTAAATTAGCCCAATGTCAACTAAATCCGTCAAAATGCCACGATAACATCGAATAGTCACCGAGAGAGAAAACCGAAATTGCACACATTCGGGCTATTCTGGGCAGTTTGCGCAACAACCGAAATCTCTTTGAAATAAATAGTAATTCAACTCCAAAAATTCTGAAATTTGGATATGTTGTACAAAACATCTTGATGAACATTTTTCATGAAGAACACAAAATCCATTTCTGTCTAGAACTACCTATTTTTGTCATCCAAAGTCGGACATAAAATATTTCATTCGGACTGGCCATCCGGCTTTCAAAATGCATTTCAAGCAGTAACCAAATCTCCTTAGAAAGATTTGAAATGTTTATATGCCATAGCCACAAATGTCCCCAACAAGTTTTGTGAAAAATGTTTTTTGAAAATAGGTCTATAAAAATTTATAAAAATTCGAACAGACTCGAAGGACGGAGGAACAGTATTTCCAGCAGACTTATTTTGGTCCAAAGATGGACTTCCAAATGGCCTCAAATGATTCCCAAAAATTCCCAAATTAAAATATGTTATTATAAAAGATGTTAGGAGAAACTTTCATGAAGAACACTTCTCGAAATTCTGCCCAAAAAAGTCACAGGAAAAATAGCAAAAACCAGTGATGCAGCAGCAACCTTACCGGAAATCAACCAACAAGCATCACCAAGCAAACCAAGCATAACCAGCCACTAAACCAACTATCCACAGCCCTTAAACCATCCCTAACATGTCCATTAGTCACCCCTTAGCCTAGTCAAGGGTTAGGAAGCCACTTACCTAGGAATTTAAGCAAGAAATCGGTGAAAGGCAAGATGAGCTCCGGCGGTGAACAGGGCTGGACGGGTGGTTCCGGCAGCTTTCCGGCGACTGGACGGCAGTGGTTGGGACGAGCACGGGCTGGTGGTGGTCAGGGTGCAAGGCGTGAGACCGAAAGAGAGAGGGTAAGAGGGGAAATGTGGGTGTTTTGGGCTGGCTTCTGGCGGGATGGCAGCAGAAATGGAGAAGCCAGCGGTCAAGCAGAAGCAGAAGTAGCAACAGAAGCAGAAATGGAAGAAAACGAAGGAGCAGAAGTAAAGAAGAAGAAGCAACAGCAGCAGCAGCAAAGGGGCAGAAGCAGCATGGGTTCAGCAGAAATGGCAGCAGTAACGTGAGGGAGTGGTCAGCAAAGCAAAAGTCAGCAGCAAGCAGAAGAAAGTAGAAGTCAGCAGCAGCAGAAACAGCAGGGAGGGAAGCAGCACGTGAAGGTCAGCAAGGTCAGCAAATAGAAGCAGAAATGGCATGGTGGGAGCAGCGGGCGTGGGTGTCAGCAGCATGGGGTAGCGGCGACGTGGGGGAGGAGAGAGAGAGAGAGAGAGAGAGAGAAGAGAGAGAAAGTCAAACGCACTTGAGTGTGATCCGACGATCCTCGTTCAAATCCGAAAACGATTCAACGGCCCACGAAAAGCCCTAATTATAAATTAGGAAAAAGGGTCAAAAGATAACAACTAAAACACACTACGAGGGAGGTCTACTAGTCCAAATTCGCACCCGGTCCAAATTTCACTTTTCACTTATCCCGGGCAATATTGACGCGGGCCACAATAATATCGACACCGTCCAATTAAATTCGTCATGAAACTCCGAGAAATTCGACACCAAAGTTCGGGCTCTAAATAATGGCCAAATTCAATCGAGTGCGATTCTAGCAAAAATCTCTATTTTAAAAAAAATAACCCAAGAGTGATAAATTCCGGGCGATATTTTATTATAAGCGCACTGACGAATTACACATTTTATAAATCCAAAAAATGGGTCGAAATTCGGAATGTCACAATTCTTCCCCCCTTACAAAAATTGCGTCCTTGAAATTTATAACCAAACTACGCTACCCAAATAAATGGGGGTATTGACGTCGCATTAATTCCTCGCTTTCCCAGGTTGCACCTTCGGTTCCATGATGCTCCCAGATTATTTTGACCATTGGAATTATCTTGTTCCGCAATACTCGTTCTGTTCTATCCTCGATTCTTACTAGCCTTTCCACGTACGACACTCTATCGTCTACGTCTATTTCTTCATAATTCAGCACGTGGGTCGGGTCCGGTTCGTACTTCCTTAACATAGACACGTGGAACACATTGTGAACTTGAGATAAATTTGGTGATAGCGCTAGACGATAGGCCAAAGTGTCAATTCTCTCTAAGACCTTGAATGGACCCACGTACCTTGGGCTCAATTTTCCTTTATTGCTAAATCGTGATAATCCTTTCATCGGCGACACTTTGAGGAAAACGTGGTCTCCCACTTGAAACTCCAAAGGCCTACATCTCCGGTCGGCATAATTCTTTTGGCGGCTCTGAGCGGTCTTTAGTTTGTCCCGAATAACCTTGACTGTCTTGACTGACTGCTGAACCAACTCTGGACTCGTGATGCTCCTCTCACCAACTTCATTCCAACAAGCCGGTGTTCTGCAAGCTCTGCCATACAACGCTTGAAACGGTGCCCTTCTGATACTCTGCTGATAGCTATTATTGTAGGCAAACTCAACCAAATGCAGTTGTTCTTCCCAACCGCTCTTAAAATCCAACACACATGCTCGCAGCATGTCTTCCAAAGTCTGAACCGTCCTTTCAGACTGGCCATCTGTCTGTGGATGATAGGCCGTGCTAAATTGTAATCTCGTTCTTAATGCCGTATGAAGACTTTTTCAAAAAGCGGCAGTAAACTTAGGATCACTGTTCGAAGTGATTGTCACTGGTACTCCATGGAGACGGACTATGTGTCGCACATACAAATCGGCATACCTTTCCAAGGCGAAGTCCTTTCGCACTGGCAGAAAATGTGCTGACTTTGTCAATCGATTTACTATCACCCAAATCGAATCATGACCCCTTTGACTCCTCGGTAATCCCATTACAAAGTTTATTGTGATGTGTTCTCACTTCCACTCAGGGATTTCCAATGGCTGCAACATTCCACCCGGCTTGCAATGTTGTGCCTTCACTTGTTGACATGTTAAACACTTAGCCACATGCTTAACTATATCCACTTTCATGCCGTTCCACCAATAATACTGCCATAAGTTCTGATACATCTTCGTACTACCCGGGTGAATACTGTAATTACTACGGTGAGCTTCTGACAAAATCTCTTTCCTCAGTTCTGCATCATTAGGCACACACAACCTTCCACGGAATTTTAGAATCGCATCCTCGGATACCTAAAAATCCGGTTTCCTTTTCGTGACACCTAAATCCAAAATCTTCTGAATCTCTAGATCCGTTAAATATAAAGCCTTAATCTTAGTTTGAATTTCCGGTTCAATTCTCAATGCGGCAAGTAGACTTGAGACATGACTCACTTCATACTTAAACTCTGAATCCCAAGCTCCTTCCAAAGGGTCCATTCCTTAACCATCATATGTGCGATGCTCGATTTCCGACTCAGTACATCCGTTACTTTATTAGCTTTTCCGGGGTGATACAGAATATCGTAGTCATAGTCCTTAAGGAGTTCCATCCAATAACGCTGTCTCATGTTCAATTCCTTCTGAGAAAATAAGTACTTTAGGCTCTGATGATCCGTGTAGATTTAAAACCTTTCCACACAAAAATAATGCCTCCAAATCTTAAGTGCAAAGATGATAGTAGCAAGTTCCAAATCATGCGTCGGGTAGTTAAGTTCATGAGGTCTTAATTGTCACGATGCATACGCAACCTGTAACGTCCTGAATTCGACCCACTTTCGTGATCAATGAAATAGATATGTATTTCTCATTTCGTTTTAGTAAGTCTCGCCACAAACTGATCATTTTCGGGATACTGAGCAATAGGGAATGGCTAATTAGGAAAACGGTACGTGGACCCAAGAACTCGACCGTGAATCGGGTCCGATTTCGAGGAACGATGAGAGAATATTTTGGGCCAATGTGGGCCAATCCAAGGAAGGTGACGGATTTGGTTTGACCAACGATGTACGATCGGATCGCGGGTGATTCCGCACGACCAAGAGTACGCGTGGCAAACAATCTCGAACTTAATCCGAACGATCGCGACCTTCGGAACTAACGATAAATCCTCGCGTTCTCTTGGTAATTAAGATCGTCGCGACCCAAGTAGCCCTAGGTCGATATGCGTAACCCCTAAACAGCCGCCCGTTATTGAGAGAACCTAAAATTGTAATTGAGCAATTTTGATCGTTGAATTTGATCCGGACTTGAACGTCGAATTTCATGGACGTACGCGACTATTTTGCGAGGACGACGTCGTTTTAGTGTGGCCAACTATATTTGGGATCGGTACGGTCGAAAAATGGAAATTCGGCCTGGAATCGGAAAATTACCATTTTGCCCCCAAGCCTTACCATTGTGTTCCGAATTTTGGGAAATTATTGAAGGGCATTTTGGGGTTTAAATTTGAACTAATCAGCTCCCTCATTGCCGAAAATAATGGACAAGTTTATCCCTAGATATTTGGATGAGATTCAATCATAACCCTTGGATTGAGGACATGATGGTCATTTGTGGGGAAATTAGCTCAACCACCCCACTCACACTTAGCTTAAACACTTATCTCTCTCTCTCTCTCTCTCTCTCTCCCTCATTTCTCACCACCTCTCTTCCGGCCAACTTCTCCCCCACGCCATTCTATCCTCTCTCCTTCCTTCCCCTCGGCCTCATGTGAGGAGCCATCGCCGCCGCTCGCCGGACCGCCGCACGCCCGTCACCGTCGGCCACTGTCCGCGTAAGCCGCCGTCGTTCCACGCCGCCGCGCCACCACCCTCACTCCTCTCTCTCTCTTTCCCGACCGCCATCGACCAGCACCACCATCTCCCTTTCGCTGCCGCTCGCGCCGCCAAGGGAGCCACAGTCCGCCGCCGTGAAACCAGCTCAGCCGCCCGTTCCCCCACCCGTTCAGCCTTGTTTGGGAGCTTAGGAATTAAGTGAGTATTAACCCTAAACCCTAATTAGACTAATTAGCATTTCTAGATAGGTTTAGGTTAATTTAGCAGTTAATTAGGGTAATTTTAGGGGTAATTAGTGGTTGGTTATTGTGGCTGATGTTGTGGTGATTTGGTTGACCCAGTGTGATGATTTGGAGGCGGATTAGTGCCCTAGAGTGGGCTAAGTTGTGGCCGGCAAATGTGGACTCAATTGGACGAGATTTGGCTAAGTTGTGAGATTAATCGTGCAATTTCCGTTCGGGTCTTGAGTGTCATTGTATTGGCTGAATTGTGATTGGTTCTTTTGAATGTTGTGATGCCATGTAGTATGCCCCTAGAGTGGCCGAGAATGGAGTAGCGTGGCGGGCCTCGAGTGTGCATAATTATATTGTCCTAGTCGCGTGAATTATGTGCCGTGCTTGAATTGGATTAAATCGATTAATTGAGCATGTTAAATTGTGGCTTTGGGCATGTTGTGATTAAGTGAGCATGTTATGGCATGAGTTGGGCATGTCGTGTCCAGTGAGCATGTTAAGGCACAAATTGAGTATGTTGTAGCATCACTTGATTATGCGATTAGGCTTGGAATTGGGTTGCTCATTGTGAATGATATGGTTGCCCGAGTGCCGAAATTGGATGGACACGCATTTCGTATGCTGAGCATGGGCATGATACGAGAATTGTGCGAGTATGCGTGCCCGACATGAGCATGTGATCACCTAATCGCCCTGATGCATTTTACGCGGGGTTCAGATAAAATTTGGTGTATGTACGTGTGATCACATAAAGCCCTGATGCGTGTTACGCGGGGTATGGAACCCGTCCTGATGCGTCTTACGCGGGACGATGCCCGGATTGCCGGAAGACGGCCAACCTGATGCGTTTTACGCGGGTTCGGTCCGTATATGGAGATCGGTGTTGCGCCTGATGTGTTTTACGCGGGCTAGAGACACTGGGCCTGATGCGTTTTACGCGGGCCAGGAAGTGTTGGATATTGATAGACCTGATGCGTTTTATGCGGGTCAGACCTGATGCGTTTTACGCGGGTCGATTAATAAATGAGAAATTGGCAGTGTGCAAGTGTGAATTATTGGGCCGGATCATGAGCACGGGCATATTGATGGCATATGTGTGCAAGAATGCATTGGCAGGTGTGCAAGTATGTGCGTACCGGTGAATCGTGGGCGATGCAGCTATCAAGGAGTATGAGCATGTGCATGGCATACGTGTGGTTGCGTGTGTTCGCGTATGTGCCATTATTGCGATTATTATATGCCTAACCTGCAAGGTCATTTGTGTGCTCGATCTGGGCCTGAGGGCCTAGGTCAATTAATTATTGGTCTGTTCATGTGATTGTTTGCCTGTCAGGAGGTGCATGTTAGCCTAGTTTAGGTTTAGGGGGTTTACTCGCTGAGATTCGTTCTCACGGTTGTTAAAACCCACATTTTCAGACCCCCGGCCCTGAAGATGTTCGACGTGCCTATCCGTTTTGGGATCCCGTCCCGGATAGACCGGGAGGTGATCGAGTACCCCGTAGGAAACGGGGATACGTATATTAGACATTTTACTACCGTATGGGTTGATGTGTGCGAGCAGCACTTCCAGGCCCACGAGTATATAGGTTGGTGTTTCATGAACTACTCCGGGACTTACGGGCCTCTTAGGACCTTTGATGTCCCGTTCAACGGGCTAGGTGATATAGATCCCCAGTGTGCCGATGGAGATCTGGCGAGCCCCGAGGCCTCATTCGGAGAGGATTCTGACGACGGACCCGGGCCGGTCATCTGGGAGGTCGACGAGCCAGACTCGATGGATGAGGAGCCGGTAGACTGGGATTTTGACCCGGAGCCTATGGATTCGGATGGTGAGCCGGAGCAAATGGAGCAGGACCCCGAGCTGGAGGGCGATTCTGAGGGCGAGTCTGCAGAGACAGAGGCTGAGTCCGAGCTGGATTCCGTGGACTCCGAGGTCGAGTTGCCTGACAGTTCTTCCGAGTCCTCGGGATCTGACCCGGACTGGGT
The DNA here is from genome assembly GCF_021117445.2 of Syzygium oleosum. Lineage (NCBI taxonomy): Eukaryota > Viridiplantae > Streptophyta > Magnoliopsida > Myrtales > Myrtaceae > Syzygium > Syzygium oleosum. Next base: position 1,479,331 of record NW_026607494.1, read on the forward strand.
ACCTTAGGGTTTAGCTGTATCCCTAGTTAAGTTGGGCCGATACCTTTTTGACCGGAGCCCTTCCTTAGGTTAGTGTTTAGACTGACCGCCCGGGCTACCTACCCTTTTTTGTCAGTAGTGGCCGTTGACCTGCTTTTGGTTTATTATGTATTTTGTGTAACGGATATTGTATATGTTTCCTTGATGTTAATGCAAGTGTATATTTGTAATGTTGTTTGTTGTTTGTGCTATCCTTGGTCACGTGTTTTAAAATTGTACGGGTATTTATGTTGCTTCCGCATGTGCCTTGTTCTCTGTGTTGGGTGTTGGGTCGGCGACGCGTCCTGGGACGTTGCACAAATTCGACCTCGGTTATGATGCTCGCACGTCGTAAGGGTCGAGCGTGACATCCCCCGTTGATTTGGTATCAGAGCAAGGTCAGCTCGGTCCAATTTGGTTGAAACCTGGAGTGATAAGGAGCGATGGCCTTGGGTAGCCAATAGGCTGACCTTCTGTGCTACATGTACGTCCTGACTGTCTGTATCTTGATCGACTGGTTGTTTGAACTGACCAGTAAAGTGCAGGTACGGCAGGACCCGAGGTAAGTGCGTGTATCTCCTTGGTTGAGGTCTTATGCTGCTTGTGTTTGGCCGCATGCTGAGTGATTGATTGCTGTTGTGTTAGTTCCCTGCCTAGGACCTTAGACCGGTTTAGTTTGGCTTAGGTCTCTAATTCCTGAGTGGAATTATAGTAGGTAGGTGAGTGTTCGAATTGTAGAGATGAGTAGCCAAGGAAGAGGTAGAGGTCGAGGTTGTGGTAGAGGTCGATGTCTTGAGCAAGGTTGCGCAGAACCGCAAGTGAGGGTTGTAGAGGATCCCAGGGTAGATGGGATTTTGAGGGCACTCGAGGAAGCGGGAATACCGATGGGTAGGCAGACCCAGGAGAGAAATGCCACTGTTGCCGCTGCTGTTGAGGCCGCTGTTGCTACTGCCAATGGGACCAATGGGAATAACGGGAATAATGGGAATCCAACTCTGGGACCGGCAAATGTGATCAGACCCATGTCTAAGTTGGTCGAACAGTTCTTGAAGTTAAAACCGCCGAAGTTCAACGGAAAGGGTGACCCCGAGGCTGCACCGCGTTGGGTCGAAGAATTAGAGAAAGCCTTCGAAGTCTTGAGGTGCATCGAGACTGAAAGGGTGACTTTGGCTGTATACCAACTGCAGGATAATGCAAATGACTGGTGGAAGGTCACCAAGGGCAAAGTATTTCCTGAGGGGACTGCCCAGACTTGGGCTATGTTTACCAAGAATTTTTATGGAAAATATTTCTCGGAGAGTGCCCAGGAAAGGAAACTGGCGAAATTTATGAGACTTCGCCAAGGATCAATGACTGTGGATCAATATGAAGCGGAGTTCGCTAGATTGTCGAAGTTTGCACCTAGGATGGTGGAGAACCCGCAGGATAAGGTTCGGAGATTTCGGGACGGATTGAAGCCGAATCTTCGAAGCCAGATGATTTCTTTGAATATTCGGGATTACGGGGAGATGTATGAACGGGCTCAAGCCATAGAACGAGATCAGTTGGAAAGGGTAGCCGCTTCTGGGTCGCGATTTGCCTAGAATAGGGACAACCGCCGCTTCGGGAAGAAGCCGATGGCGGGAAACAGGCAATTCGTCCCACTGATTAGAAAGAATATCGGAAAGCCGAACCACCAGCAGAATAGATTTGGGGCTTGTTTCAAGTGTGAGAGTTTGGAGAATCAGATTAGGAATTGCCCCCAGCAACGCCCAGCAGGTCCATTGATGCAACCACAACAGCCCCGAGTTGGGAATCAGGCTGGGAATCCCCCGCCGGCTAATCTGAACAGGCCGCTGGCATAAGGACGTGTGTACGTCATGGCGCGAAGGGAGGTTGAGAATGCGCCAGGCGTAGTCACAGATATGGTTTCTCTGTGCAATCATGTCGCGTATGCTTTATTTGATCCGGGGGTGTCGCACTCATTTGTGTCTGCTCAGTTTGTTGAATTGGCTAGATTAAAACCTGTTTTGCTAGAAGTGTGGTTATGTGTGACTATGCCATTAATGGATAAGATATGCATATCGTTAGGATGCCCGGACTGTGAGATAGTAATTGGTGGCGTAGAAAGCAAGATAGATTTAGCTATTTTGCCAATGTATGATTTGGATGTGATTGTGGGCATAGATTGATTAGTCAAACAGAATGCAGTGATGGATTGCAGTAGCAGGGTGATTCAGTTTAGTCCGGCTGGACACCCTGGATTTGAGTTTGTAGGGAGTCGAGGAGGAACCTCGATCCCTTGGGTTTCATCAGTAGAAGCAACCAAGTTATTGGATAAGGGATGTCAAGATTACCTGGCAAGTGTGGTTGATTCGATGGCAGGAGAAGTGCAGTTAAAGGATATAGCAGTGGTGTGCAACTTTCCCGATCTCTTTTCCCAGGAATTGCCGGGATTGTCACCAGAGAAGTGGAGTTTGTTATCGAGTTGGCCCCTGGGACTGAGCCAATCTCGAAGCCGCCTTATAGGATGTCGTTGTCAGAGTTGAAAGAATTAAAGGTTCAGATGCAGGAACTACTGGACAAAGGTTTTATCCGACCGAGTGCGTCTCCATGGGGAGCGCCAGTCTTGTTCGTAAGGAAGAAGGGTCGTTGAGGCTATGTATCGATTACCGCCACGGTGAATCGGGTGACAATCAAGAATAAGTATCCGCTCCCAAGGATTGACGACCTGTTCGATCAGTTACAAGGAGCCTCGGTATTTTCTAAGATTGACCTAAGGACAGGGTATCATCAATTAAGGATCCAAAAGGAGGATATTCCAAAGACGGCATTCAGGACGAGGTATGGGCACTATGAATTCACGGTAATGCCGTTTGGGCTGACTAATGCCCCTGCTGCTTTCATGGACTTAATGAATCGGGTATTCAAGGAGTTTTTGGATCATTTCATCATTGTCTTCATAGATGATATTTTGGTGTATTCAAGGAGTCTCGAGGAACATGAGGTATGCTTGGAAAAGGTTATACGAACGTTAAGAGAGCATGCACTGTATGCTAAGTTTAGCAAGTGCGAATTTTGGCTGAACCGAGTGGCGTTTCTTAGACATATAATTTTCGGAGAAGGAATCTCTGTGGATTCGGCGAAGATTGAAGCAGTGATGGATTGGCCGAGACCGACGACATTTACTGAGGTTTGAAAATTCTTAGGACTGGCATGTTACTATAGGCGATTCGTGGAAAGATTTTCAGCAATAGCCACTCCATTGACAAGGTTGCTTAAGAAGGAGATGAAGTTTGAATGGACAGAAAAGTGCGAAGAGAGCTTTCAGGAGTTGAAGCAGAGATTGACAACCGCGCCAGTGCTAACGATCCTTTCAGGACCGGGAGGATATGAGATTTATAGCGATGCTTCGCTCAAGGGATTGGGATACGTGTTAATGCAACATGGAAGGGTGGTTGCTTATGCATCGCGTCAGTTAAGGCCTCATGAGATGAACTACCCGACTCACGACTTGGAACTGGCAGCAATCATTTTCGCACTCAAGATTTGGAGGCACTATTTGTGCGGGGAAAAGTTCCAGATCTACACGGACCATCAGAGCCTCAAGTATTTGTTTTCACAGAAGGAATTGAATATGAGGCAAAGGCGTTGGATGGAACTTCTGAAAGACTACGATTGTGACATTTTGTATCATCCCGGAAAAACCAACCGGGTAGCGGATGCCTTAAGCCGGAAATCGAGCATTGCTTAATTAATAGTCAAAGAGTGGATTTTATTGGAAGGAGCGCGAAACTCAGAGTTTAAGTTCGAGGTAAGACACCTCTCCAGTTTGGTGGCGACGTTAAGGATTGAACCAGAGGTGCAGACCAAAATTAAGACGTTGCAATCTACGGACCCTGAGATTCAGAAGATTCTGGAGATGGATGGCACCAAGAGGAAATCGAACTTCTAAGTGTCCGAGGACGGAATTATGAAGTTTCGAGGACGTTTGTGTGTGCCCGATGATTTGGAGCTTAAGGAAGAGATTTTATTGGAAGCTCATAGGAGCAATTATAGCATTCACCCGGGCAGCACGAAGATGTACTAGAACCTTCGACAACATTATTGGTGGAACGGAATGAAGGTGGATGTGGCCAAGCATGTTGCCAAGTGTTTGACGTGCGAACAAGTGAAGGCACAACATTGTAAACCTGGTGGAATGTTGCAGCCATTGGAAATCCCAGAATGGAAATGGGACCATATTACGATGGATTTTGTAACGGGATTGCCCAGAAGCCAGAGGGGACACGATTCTATTTGGGTGATAGTGGACAGATTGACCAAATCAGCGCACTTCCTGGCAGTGCGAAAGGACTTCGAGTTAGAAAGGTATGCGGAATTGTTTGTGCGGCAGATAGTCCGTCTTCATGGAGTACCAGTATCGATCACTTCGGACCGTGATCCCCGGTTCACTGCTGATTTTTGGAAAAGTCTACAATTGGCCATGAGAACAAAGTTGCACTTCAGTACGGCCTATCATCCGCAGACAGATGGCCAATCTGAGAGGACTATTCAAACCCTAGAGGATATACTGAGAGCATGTGTATTAGACTTTCAGGACAAGTGGGAAGAGCAGTTGCATTTGGTTGAATTTACCTACAATAACAGCTTTCAGCAGAGTGTTGGGATGGCACCGTTTGAAACACTTTATGGCAGAGCATGTAGAACACCGTTGTGTTGGGATGAAGTGGGAGAAAGAAGTGTAACGGGTCCAGAGTTGGTTCAGCAGTCGATGAAAACAGTAAAGATTATCTGGGAAAGGCTAAGGATAGCTCAGAGCCATCAGAAGAGTTATGCGGACCGAAGGCAGAGACCGTTGGAGTTTCAGGTTGGTGACCACGTATTCCTTAAGATCTCACCGATGAGAGGACTGTCTCGGTTTGGCAAGAAAGGAAAGCTGAGTTCAAGGTATATAGGTCCGTTCGAGATTTTAGAGAGGATTGGAACGTTGGCTTATCGCCTCGCCTTACCGCCGAATTTGTCGCAAGTTCATAACGTCTTCCACTTGTCAATGCTAAGGAAGTACGAACCGGATCCGACCCACGTACTGAATCATGAAGTAATAGACGTGGACGACAAGGTGTCGTACGTGGAGAGACCGGTGCGAATCGAGGATAGGAAGGAGCAGGTCTTGAGGAATAAGACGATCCCGTTGGTCAAGGTTGTCTGGGAACATCACGGGACAGAAGGCGCCACCTGGGAAAGCGAAGAAGTGATGCGACGTCAGCACCCCTATTTATATGAGTAGTCGGATTTGGATTGTAAATTTCGAAGACGAAATTTTTGTAAAGGGGGAGAGTTGTAACGTCCTGAATTCGACCCACTTTCGTGATCAATGAAATGGATATATATTTCTCATTTCGTTTTAGTAAGTTTCGCCCGGAACTAATCATTCTTGGGATACTGATCAATAGGGAATGGCTAACTAGGAAAATGGTATGTGGACCCAAGAACTCGACCGTGAATCGGGTCCGATTCCAAGGAACGACGAGGGAATATTTTGGGCCAATGTGGGCCGATCCAAGGAAGGTGACGGATTTGGTTTGACCAACGATGTACGATCGGATCGCGGGTGATTCTGCACGATCGAGAGTACGCGTGGCAAACAATCCCGAACTTCATCCGAATGATCGCGACCTCCGAAACTAGCGATAAATTCTTGCGTTCTCTTGGTAATCAAGACCGTCGCGACCCGAGTAGCCCTAGGTCGATACGCGTAACTCCTAAACAGCCGACCGTTAGTGAGAGACCCTAAAATTGTAATTGAGCAATTTTGATCGTTGAATTTGATCTGGACTTGAACGTCGAATTTCGTGGACGTATGCGACTATTTTGCGAGGACGACGTCGTTTTAGTGTGGCCAACTATATTTGGGATCGGTACGGTCGAAAAATGAAAATTCGGCCTGGAATCGGAAAATTACCATTTTGCCCCCAAGCCTTACCATTGTGTTCCGAATTTTGGGAAATTATTGAAGGGCATTTTGGGGTTTAAATTTGGACTAATCAGCCCTTTCATTGCCGAAAATAATGGACAAGTTTATCCCTAGATATTTGGATGAGATTCAATCATAACCCTTGGATTGAGGACATGATGGTCATTTGTGGGGAAATTAGCTCAACCACCCCACTCACACTTAGCTTAAACACTCATCTCTCTCTCTCTCTCTCTCTCTCTCTCTCTCTCTCTCTCTCTCTCTCTCTCTCTCTCTCTCTCTCACCACCTCTCCTCCGGCCAACTTCTCCCCCACGCCATTCTATCCTCTCTCCTTCCTTCCCCTCGGCCGCATGTGAGGAGCCATCGCCGCCGCTCGCCGGACCGCCGCGCGCCCGTCACCGCCGGCCACCATCCCCGCAAGCCGCCGCCGTTCCACGCCACCGGCCGCCACCGTCACTCTTCTCTCTCTCTTTCTCGACCGCCACCAACCAGCACCACCCTCTCCCCTTTGCCGCCGCTCACGCCGCCGAGGGAGCCACCGTCCGCTGCCGTGAAACCAGCTCAGCCGCCCGTTTCCCCACCTGTTCAGCCTTATTTGGGAGCTTAGGAATTAAGTGAGTATTAACCCTAAATGCTAATTAGACTAATTAGCATTTCTAGATAGGTTTAGGTTAATTTATGGGTTAATTAGGGTAATCTTAGGGGTAATTAGTGCCTGGTTGTTGTGGCTGATGTTGTGGTGATTTGGTTGACCCAGTGTGATGATTTGGAGGCGGAATAGTGCCCTAGAGTGGGCTGAGTTGTGGCCGGCAAATGTGGACTCAATTGGACGAGATTTGGCTAAGTTGTGAGATTAATCGTGCCATTTCCGTTCGGGTCTTGAGTGTCATTGTATTGGCTGAATTGTGATTGGTTCTTTTGAATGTTGTGATGCCATGTAGTATGCCCCTAGAGTGGCCGAGAATGGAGTAGCGTGGCGGGCCTCGAGTGTGCATAATTATATTGTCCTAGTCGCGTGAATTATGTACTGTGCTTGAATTGGATTAAATCGATTAATTGAGCATGTTAAATTGTGGCTTTGGGCATGTTGTGATTAAGTGAGCATGTTATGGCATGAGTTGGGCATGTCGTGTCCAGTGAGCATGTTAAGGCACAAATTGAGTATGTTGTAGCATCACTTGATTATGCGATTAGGCTTGGAATTTGGTTGCTCATTGTGGATCATATGGTTGCCCGAGTGCCAAAATTGCATGGACACGCATTTCGTATGCTGAGCATGGGCATGATATGAGAATTGTGCGAGGATGCGTGCCCGACATGAGCATGTGATCACCTAATCGCCCTGATGCGTTTTACGCGGGTTTCAGATAAAATTTGGTATATGTACGTGTGATCACATAAAGTCCTGATACGTGTTACGCGGGGAATGGAACTCGTCCTGATGCGTCTTACGCGGGACGATGCCCGGATTGCTGGAAGACGGCCAACCTGATGCGTTTTACGCGGGTTCGGTCCGTATATGGAGATCGGTGTTGCGGCTGATGCATTTTACGCTGGCTAGAGACACTGGGCCTGATGCGTTTTACGCCGGTCAGACCTGATGCGTTTTACGCGGGTCGATTAATAAATGAGAAATTGGCAGTGTGCAAGTGTGAATTATTGAGCCGGATCATGAGCAGGGGCATATTGATGGCATATGTGTGCAAGAGTGCATTGACAGGTGTGCAAGTATGTGCGTACCGGTGAATCGTGGGCGATGCAGATATCAAGGAGTATGAGCATGTGCATGGCGTACGTGTGGTCGCGTGTGTTCGCGTATGTGCCATTATTGCGATTATTATATGCCTGACCTGCAGGGTCATTTGTGTGCTCGATCTGGGCCTGAGGGCCGAGGTCAATTAATTATTGGTCTGTTCATGTGATTGTTTGCCTGTCAGGAGGTGCATGTTAGCTTAGTTTAGGTTTAGGGGGTTTACTCACTGAAATTCGTTCTCACGGTTGTTAAAACCCACATTTTCATACCCCCCGCCCTTAAAATGTCCGACGTACCTATCCGTTTTGGGATCCCGTCCCGGATAGACCGGGAGGTGGTCGAGTACTCCGTAGGGAATGGGGATACGTATATTAGACATTTTACTACCGTATGGGTTAATGTGGGCGAGCAGTACTTCCAGGCCCACGAGTATATAGGTTGGTATTTCAGGGACTACTCCGGGACTTACGGGTCTCTTAGGACCTTTGATGTCCCGTTCAACGGGCTAGGTGATATTGATCCCCAGTGTGCCGATGGAGATCTGGCGAGCCCCAAGGCCTCATTCGGAGAGGATTCTGACGACGGACCCGGGCCGATCATCTGGGAGGTCGACGAGCCAGACCCGATGGATGAGGAGCCATAGACTAGGATTCTGACTCGGAGTCTATGGATTCGGATGGTGAGCCGGAGCCGATGGAGCAGGACCCCGAGCTGGAGGGCGATTCTGAGGGCGAGTCTGCAGAGGCCAAGTCCGAGCTGGATTCCGTGGACTCCGAGGTCGAGTATTCTGACAGTTCTTCCGAGTCCTCGTGATCTGACTCGAACTGGGTACCTTAGGGTTTAGCTGTATCCCTAGTTAAGTTGGGTCGATACCTTTTTGACCGGAGCCCTTCCTTATGTTAGTGTTTAGACTAACCGCCCGGGCCACCTACCCCTTTTTGTCAGTTGTGGCCGTTGACCTGCTTTTGGTTTATTATGTATTTTGTGTAATGGATATTGTATATGTTTCCCTGATGTTAATGCAAGTGTATATTTGTAATGTTGTTTGTTGTTCGTGCTATCCTTGGTCACGTGTTTTAAAATTGTACGGGTGTTTATGTTGCTTCCGCATGTGCCTTGTTCTCTGTGTTGGGTGTTGGGTCGGCGACGCGTCCTGGGACGTCACACAAATTCAACCTCGGTTGGGATGCTCGCGCGCCGTAAGGTTTGGGGCGTGACACAACCACTCTTCCATGTTGCAATAACACGCATCCTAATCCCTTTAGCGATGCATCACTATAAATCTCATATCCTCCGAGACCTTACAGTATCGTCAACACAGGAGCGGTAGTCAACTTATGCTTAAGCTCCTAAAAACTCCTCTCGCACTTGTCTGTCCATTCAAACCTTGATTCCTTCTTAAGTAAACGAGTCAGAGGAGTAGTTATCGCGGAGAACCTTTTCACGAAACGTCTATAATAGCCTGCAAGTCCTAGGAAACTCCGAACCTCTGTCACTGTTGTCGGCCTTGGCCAATTTGTAAATACCTCAATTTTTGTCGGATCTACTGAGATTCCATCCCCAGAGATTATGTGTCCAAGGAACGCCACTCGATTGAGCCAGAACTCGCACTTACTAAACTTGGCGTATAATGCGTGTTCTCTTAAGGTCCGTAGGACTTTACTTAAATGCATCTCATGATCTTCCGGGCTCTTCGATTAAATTAATATGCCGTCTATGAAGACTATGATGAACTGATCCAAGAACTCCTTAAACACCCGATTCATTAGATCCATAAAGGCAACATGGGCGTTAGTTAATCCAAACGGCATCACCATGAATTCATAATGTCCATATCTTGTCCGAAACGCCGTCTTTGGCACGTCCTCCTTCTTAATCCTTAATTGGTGATACCCAGTCTTTAAGTCGATCTTAGAAAACACCGATGCTCCTTGTAACTGATCGAACAAGTCATCTATTCTTGGTAATGGATACTTGTTCTTGACGGTCACTTTGTTCAACTGCCGATAGTCAATGCACAAACGCAATGAGCCATCTTTCTTCCTTACGAACAACACTGGTGCTCCCCATAGCGACGCTCTCGGATGAATAAACCCCTTATCTAGTAGTTCTTACATCTGAACCTTCAACTCTTTCAACTCCGACAATGCCATTCTGTAAGGCGCTCTAGAGATTGGCTCCGTCCCATGGCCAACTCAATCATAAATCCAACCCTTCTCTTAGGTGGCAATCCCGGCAATTCCTAAGGAAAGACATTGGGAAGATTACATACCTCGGTTATGTCCTTTAGCCTTAGTTCCTCAACCAACTAGTCAACTACAAGATAATTATCTTTCCACCTCTTAAAGACGAAGCCCCATCCATCAATTTTCAACCCCACGGTCTCCCAAAACAAGTCACCCCGGTTCTTTACAAAATCCGAAACTTCCAAACGATAACTCATTCATCAAAATCTTGTCAAAGGATATCATTAGTAATTCCGAAATCCGTAAACTGATTACGTCTATTCACCATGAGCAATTACATGTCTTACATGACCATTCAATCTATAACTTCAAAAATCGCTTCTAATACACCAAATATCATCATGTAGCGCATTTAGACCTTTAAGACAGGTCCTCCACTTCCTTACCAGCCACAGTGTACACCTTTCCTTACGCCCATAGTCGATTTTGATTGTTCTGGGGGCAGCTCCCGCTTGATGTCCTACCCGTGGTTGTTGCGGTTGCATCGGCTGCCTAACCTATCGGTTCGAGCAATTTCTCACTTGGTGACCATGTTGGCCACATCCAAAACACGCTTCAGGTCCACCTGGGCAAGGGCCATTCCCGTGCCTCCTTCCACAAGACCGACATGCGGCATTGGAATAGTAGTTCTGCTTCCTAATATTTTTCCTAACAGGAGGGATAAACCGCCTATTTCCAGTCATAGGCATCTTTCCAAAGTTGTGGTTGTCCCTGGCCGGTGCGTACCGCGATCCAGATACGGCAGCCCTCTCATTCATATCCCGTTCAACCATCTGAGCCCTCTCATACAGCTCATTGTAATCCCTCAAGTTCAAGAGTATAAGCTGGTTGCGGAGTTCCGGCTTCAGACCGTCCCGAAACCTTCTCGCCGTATCCACAGGGTCTTCCACCATCCTTGGTGCAAATTTAGATAACCTCAAGAACTCAGCTTCATACTGATCTACAGTCATCTGATTCTGATAGAGCCATAGAAACTCTACCATTTTCTGTTCCCGTGCAGTCTCAGAGAAGTATTTCTCATTGAAGGTCTCAACAAAGGTAGTCCAATTCAAAACCGTACCTACAGGGAAAACCTTACCTCAGGTGGCCTCCCACCGGTCATTTGCTACACCCTGAAGTTGATACACCACTAGGGTCACCTTTTCTTCCTCCGTGCACTCCAGCAGTGCAAAGGCTTTCTCCAATTCTTGAACCCAGATAGTAGCAACCTCGGGATCTCCCTTCCTGTCGAACTTGGACGGTTGTAGCTTTAAGAACTGCCCTACCAATTAGTGCATCTAGCGATTACCATTTCCATGATTACCATTATTCATATTATTTCCATTAGCCCCCTTGGCGGCGAACACGGCCTCAAAAAGAACAACAAATAAGTAGTAGCCTTGTTCTTGAGTCCGCTACCCATCAAGTTTCTAACCTCTCGCAAGTGCCCTTAAAATCCCATCCACTTTGTGATCCTCCACAGCTCTAGCTCGTGAAACCGATCGGTCCCTTGTCCCCCTTCCTCGGCTACTCTTTCTTACAGGGTTCTCTCACCAAACACCTAAACTTGCAATAATTCCGCCTAGGAATTAGAGACCTAAGTCATCTACTCAAGTCTAGCAGTTCTAGGCATAAAATCACACCAATAAGCATGAAATGAGCAACTGCAAGGCAATCAACCAAGAAACAAGGACCAAAGGCACATAACTAGTAGAGTTCTCGATCGTACCTTACTCCTTGCTGCACCTGCGATTAAGAACATTATCACCAAGCAAGCACCCAATAATCACAAGCACATAATCACAGGGCATGCATTAAGAATTCTAAACTTGTGATAAAAAAGGTCTCCCTAATTGACTACCCCAAAGTCATCGTCCTTATCACTCCGGGTCTCGACCAACTTGGATAGAGCTAACCTTGCTCTAATACCAAATCAACGGGGATGTCACGCCCCGAACCCGAATGAGCGCACGATCATCCCTTTGTGGTCGTAATGTATGCGACATCCCAGGACTTGTCGCCGACCCAATCAAAACACTAACGAGCAACGCATGCGGAAGCAACCTCGAACTCTCCAAACAACATATAAACAATGGGATAGTAGAGAGACAAAGAATACACATTAACAAGACACTTTTATAAACATAACATCGATTACAACACATACATTTGCAAGCCTTCTATGAGGCCACTATCTATGAACCACGCACAACAACAAGGATTGGGTGATTGGTAAGCTTAACTCCTCTACAAAAAGGGGCACTCAAAAGATGAACTAACTCGACCTATCCTCAATCCCCGTAGTATTCTGGCAGCGTCTCTGGATCGATCATGGTCGCGGGTCTGAAATGGTTTGGTTATACAACCATGAGAACACTTCTCAATAAGCAACTACCTAAGCCTCGCCTAGGCCAAAGCGTACTTCTGAACAATTCTAAACATGCGATTCAATCAATCGACGTGCCATAAACAATCACAGGCGTTCTTACCTCGCCTCGGCATATACACAAGCCCTGCACGTTAGAATATCGCCATAACATGGCCAATTGCTCGTCAAGCTTGTACAATGCAATTCAAGGCATAATCATGCATGACACGGTTAATAATCCAGACGTGCTCATCAATTAACTCAGGCAAAGCATTCCCCAATGCAAATCGCACTCATTAAGTCCAGATTATTAACGACTCCTCGGGCCACCGAACTCCCGCCGGTCTTCTAGCGTAACTAGGCATCGTCCCGCTATGTCGGCGACGGCAACGTTGGGGATCGAACACCCCCCGGCAAGCCGGGTACCCAACGGCATTCCACTTAGGAGCATCGATCCGGCCTCCATCGCGATCGGCATCGTCTGGGATCGAACACCCCCCGGCAACCCCGGGTACCAGACGGCATCCGAACTCCCGCCGGGCATCGTCTAGAACTCCCGCCTAGACGCAACGTGTCGTGACCATGCACACACCTCAGCAATCATTACCAATTCTTATCTTTGTAAATTAGCCCAATGTCAACTAAATCCGTCAAAATGCCACGATAACATCGAATAGTCCCCGAGAGAGAGAAAACCGAAATTGCACACATTCGGGCTATTTTGGGCAGTTTGCGCAACAACCGAAATCTCTTTGAAATAAATAGTAATTCAACTCCAAAAATTCTAAAATTTGGATATGTTGTACAAAATATCTTGATGAACATTTTTCATGCAGAACACAAAATCTAGTTCTGTCTAGAATCACCTATTTTTGTCATCCAAAGTCGGACATAAAATATTTCATTCGGACTGGCCATTCGGCTTTCAAAATGCATTTCAAGCAGTAACCAAATCTCCTTAGAAAGATTTGAAATGTTTATATGCCATAGCCACAAATGTCCCCAACAAGTTTTGTGAAGGAAGTTTTTTGAAAATAGGTCTATAAAAATTTATAAAAATTCGAACAGACTCGAAGGACGGAGGAACAGTATTTCCGGCAGACTTATTTTGGTCCAAAGATGGACTTCCGAATGGCCTCAAATGATTTCCAAAAATTCCCAAATTAAAATATGTTATTATACAAGATGTTACGAGAAACTTTCATGAAGAACACTTCTCGAAATTCGGCCCAAAAAAGTCACAGAAAAAATAGCAAAAACCAGTGACGCAGCAGCAACCTTACCGGAAATCAACCAACAAGCATCACCAAGCAAACCAAGTATGACCAGCCACTAAACCAACTATCCACAGCCCTTAAACCATCCCTAACATGTCCATTAGTCACCCCTTAGCCTAGTCAAGGGTTAGGAAGCCACTTACCTAGGAATTTAAGCAAGAAACCGGTGAAAGGCAAGATGAGCTCCGGCAGTGAACAGGGCTGGACGGGTGGCTCCGGCGGCTTTCCGGCGACTGGGCGGCAGTGGTTGGGACGAGCATGGGCTGGTGGTGGTCAGGGTGCAAGGCTTGAGGCCGAAAGAGAGAGGGTAAGAGGGGAAATGTGGGTGTTTTGGGCTGGCTTCTGGCGGGATGGGCAGCAGAAATGGAGAAGCCAGCGGTCAAGCAGAAGCAGAAGTAGCAACAGAAGCAGAAATGGAAGAAAACGAAGGAGCAGAAGTAAAGAAGAAGAAGCAACAGCAGCAGCAGCAAAGGGGCAGAAGCAGCATGGGTTCAGCAGAAATGGCAGCAGTAACGTGAGGGAGTGGTCAGCAAAGCAAAAGTCAGCAGCAGCAGAAACAGCAGGGAGGGAAGCAGCACGTGAAGGTCAGCAAATAGAAGCAGAAATGGCATAGTGGGAGCTAGACATGACCACGGGCCGGTTTTGGCCCGGAACATGCTCGGGTCAAACCCGGGATCGGCCCGTTGACCAGGCCCATGGTTTGGAATCGGAACCGGCCCGTGGCCTACGGGCCCGGTTTCGGTTCCAAAAAAAAAAAACTACTGCTGCAGCGATTCCTCTTCTCCAAAATCTTCCCCTCCTCCTCCGTCGCAGCAACCCATGGCCACGCGCTCCCCCTGCAGACCAACAACATCGCCAACACTGCCGTCGCACCACCGGCGGCGGCGGCGGCGGCGGCGCACAAGGGCAGGACCGTGGAGGAGACCTACCAGAAGAAGTCCCAGCTCGAGCACATCCTCTTCTGCCCCGACACCTACATCGGCTCCGTCGAGAAGCACACCTAGTCGCTGTAGGTCTACGAGGGCGACGAGGTGGTCCACCACCCCGTCGCCAGCGTCCCCGGCCTCTACAAGATCTTCGACAAGATCCTCGTCAATGTCGCCGACAACAAGCAGCGGGAGCCTGCAGCCCCACGTTCCAACCCCACCCACGCCCACCTCCTCCAGTCCTCCTCCAAATCCCTCCTTTCCCCTTCTCCCCTGCGCCTCCTCCGGTTCTCCCCTTTTCTCCTCCGCCCGCCCCCCGTCTTCCCAGATCTGACCCCCGCCGTCGTCGCCGCCGTCGCCCCCACCCATGGCTGCAGCCGCCGACGCCGACGCCCCCTCCTCCTCCCCCCTCGCTACCCTACGCCTCCTCCCCTTTTCTCCTCCTCCCCCATCGAACAGGAACCGGCCGGAACCAGAATCGGCCCGGAACCGTCAGTTCCGAACGGGAACCGGAACCGCCCCCTTGCGGTTCCAGTTCCGATTCATACATGGCCACGAACCGGAACCGCCGTTTCTGAATCGGAACCGGCAGTTCCTGAACCGTGGCCATGTCTAGTGGGAGCAGCGGGCGTGGGTGTCAGCAGCGTGGGGGAGCGGCGATGTGGGGGAGGAGAGAGAGAGAGAGAAGAGAGAGAAAGTCAAATGCACTTGAGTGCGATCCGACGATCCTCGTTCAAATCCGAAAACGATCCAAGGGCCCACGAAAAACCCTAATTATAAATTAGGAAGAAGGGTCAAAAGATAATAACTAAAATACACTACGAGGGAGGTCTACTAGTCCAAATTCGCACCCAGTCCAAATTTCACTTTTCACTTATCCCTGGCAATATTGACGCTGGCCGCAATAATATCGACACCGTCCAATTAAATTCATCATGAAACTCCGAGAAATTCGACACCTAAGTTCGGGTTCTAAATAATGGTCAAATTCGATCGAGTGCGATTCTAGCAAAAATCTCTAATTTTTAAAAAAATAACCCAAGAGTGATCAGTTCCGAGCGAGATTTTATTATAAGCGCACTGACGAATTACACATTTTATAAATCCCAAAAATGGGTCGAAATTCGGAATGTCACAATTACCCTCTAAAGTCTAAACATCAATTATGTAAGCACAATTTAGTATTCTTATTAACTTTTTCATTGCAAGTTCACGCATGACTGATTTTCAACTTCTTATCCAATTTATTTTATGAACTTGTACTCTTACTCATGCTTCCATGGGTTTTCCCCACCAATTTCAAGTATATTATCATTAATGATGATATAGATGTTTCACTTAAATTTAATGAAAAGAATTTTAAAAATTAGTAGATGGATGTCAAACTATCTTCATTATTATTTCATGTATGAAGATAAATGAACATACATAATAACTAAAAATCATTATCCTTAGTAAAAATATATTGTGCACGTGTTATTAAATTCCCTTCAATTTTTTTTATGACAATAGAGATAGAGAGAGAGAGTCGAATCAGACGGTAATCCATAAAATATTAAGAATAAGGTGCATCGGTCATAATTGTTATGAACTATTTAATAGATTGATAGTAGAGACGAACTTAGGGATATTTATTGGAAATAATTATTTTAATCCATTTCATTTCACGCTATTTTTTTACAACCAAACAAAGAGATTATGTTCCTCACTCGATTCCGTGTCTTTTCAATTCTATTCCATCCCATCCCATCCCATCTCATTACATTCTATTCCATTCAATTCCTTCCGATGCATTTCATAACCGACGCAACATAAGAGTTTTTCATCGATTTTTTATGTTTGATATCTTATATTCTAACACTTACTATTCCCTATTGTTCCTTTAGAAAAAAATTTACATAATTTTTGTTTTCAATAATGGCTATATCCAACTTCCATATTGTTGACTGGGTCCACCTTATGTGGGGCCCAGCCAGCATAAAACAAAAAAAAGAAAGAAAAGTCAAAAAGTAAAAAAAGCAACAAAAAAACAAAAGAGAAAAAGATGAGCTGCTTCGTGCAAGTGTGCCCAAGAAAAGGAGAGAGAAAAACAAAGAGTGACTTTACCGAGAGCTCATCGAGGGACCAGGGGAGAGAAAGGAAGAAAAGGGGCTATGGCTTGTGGTCCCGATTTCGAAGGCCAAACATTGTTGGAATTGGCTGAAATTTGAGTATGTTGTTTGTGAGACTGAGGGTTACACGTTGATCAGTTTCGTTCGTTGAGAATCTCCTCCGAATTCTCCAATCGCGGTTAGGGTTTTCTCCTTCATTTATGTAAATTCATCTTTATGGTGATGGAAATGATGTTGTATTATTGATGTTATACCTCTAGTGTGTGACTAGAGAAGAACTTTGTGTATCTTACTATTCTTGGTGATTAGTGGAAGTTTTTGAGGCGGTCCGTGGTTTTTCCCTCATTGGGTTTCCATGTTAAATCTTGGTGTCGTTGTTGCATTTGTCTCCTTATTATTGCAAGGTTGAATTGCTTGAATATTGTTGGTTAAGTCGATTTTGGTCGGTTTAATTGCGAGGGAGATATTGATCTTGATTGGGTTTGGTTCTTGGTGAATTGTTGCCCCGGTTCCCCCTAACAAAGTGGTATCAGAGCTAGCGTTGAGATTCTAGTATTGAATGAGGGAAACTAGCGGCACCATGTTTAAGTTAAATGCCTCGAATTATAACATTTGGAAGCCTTGGATGGAAGACATGTTATATTGCAAAGATTTATTTGATCCTATTGAGAGTGATGAGGCTAAAGGAGATAAGGAAGATAAAGAATGGGAGCGAATGAATCGGAAAACGGTTGGGTTTATTAGACAATGGATTGATGATAGTGTGTTTCATCATGTTGCTCAGGAAACGAAAGTGAACACTTT
Organism: Syzygium oleosum; assembly: GCF_021117445.2. Classification (NCBI taxonomy): domain Eukaryota; kingdom Viridiplantae; phylum Streptophyta; class Magnoliopsida; order Myrtales; family Myrtaceae; genus Syzygium; species Syzygium oleosum. The sequence goes on from NW_026607494.1 coordinate 1,496,771, forward strand.
GTGGAAGAAATTGCAAGATCTCTATGAGAGGAGAACCCCACAAAATAAAGCTTTTCTAGTTAAAAGATTTGTGAATTTGAGAAATAAGGAGGGAAGTAGCATGTCGGAACACTTGAGTGAATTTCAAGATGTTGTAAATCAATTGACAAATCTTGAGATTAACTTAGGTGATGAATTGCAATCATGTCTATTGTTTGGTACTCTTCCCGATAGTTGGGACACCTTGGTTGTGGCATTAAACAATTCGGCTCCGTTCAATGTGCTTTCCATGAGCATGGTCAAAGAAAGCCTATTCAACGAAGAAACAAGGAGAAAAGACTTGATGCTTCTAAATCGGAGGCCCTTGTCATAGAAAACAGGGCGGGAACTCAATCAAGAAAGTTTCAGAGTAATGATAACAGGGGCAAGTCAAGAGGAAGATCGAAGTCAAAGCCAAGGAGGAATGTGAAGTGCTACAATTGTGGCAAGATGGGACATTATGCTAAAGAGTGTTGGTTGCTAAAGAGAGATAAATCTCATGACAAAAATGGTGATCAAAAGAAAGAAGAGAAATAGGTTACATCAGCAATTGCATCTGATGGCAATATTATGTTTATATGTGATGATGGTTGTGTGAACCTTACATGCTAAGACTATAGCTGGGTTGTTGATTCCGGAGCTTCATTTCATGTCACCTCATGGCGTGACTATTTTACTTCCTATCGTAGCGGTGATTTTGGTTGTGTTAGGATGGGAAACAACGGTATTTCCAAGGTTATTGGCGTGGGAGACGTTCATTTGGAGACTGACATTGGATATAGTTTGCTTCTGAAAAATGTGAGATATGTTCTGGATATTCGACTTCACTTGATCTCCACAGGTGCTTTAGATGATGATGGTTACTGCAATACCTTCAGTGACGACAGATGGAAATTGACTAAGGGTTCTATGATAGTGGCTAAGGGTAAGAAGACATGCACTCTCTACATCATGCAAGCTAAGTTGGTCAAGGAAGACGTGAATGTAGTGGAGGACTCCTCAGTTGACCTATGGCATATGAGACTCGGTCATCTTAGTGAGAAAGGGCTTGAAACTCTTGCGAGAAAGAATCTCCTACCATTAAAGAAGATAAATCTGAAGGAATGTACTCATTGCCTTACAGGTAAGCAACATAGATTCTCATTTCACAGTTCTTGTCCACATACGAAATCAAATGTACTTGATTTAATACACACTGATGTTTGTTGCATCAATGCTAGAACACTTGGTGGTGCATTATACTTTGTGACATTTATTGATGATTGCCCTAGAAAAGTCTGGGCTGTTACTTTGAATCTAAAGACCAGGTGCTTGCTACTTTCAAACAATTTCATGTCAACGTGGAAAGAGAAACGGGGAAGAAGTTGAAATGTGTTCGAGCTGACAATGGTGGTGAATATAGAGGCCTGTTTGAACATTATTGCAAGGATTATGGTATCAAGTTTGAGAAGACTGTTCCAAAAACACCACAACAAAATGGAGTGGCGGAGAGAATGAACCGGATAATTAATAATTGGATTCAGTGTATACTCTCTCATGCGAAGTTGCCCAAGTCATTTTCGGGTGAAGCGATGAGAAGAGCAGTGGACTCGATAAATCTTTCTCCATCAGTTCCTCTTAAGGGGGATGTTCCGTAAAGAGTTTGGAGTGGGAAAGATGTTTCGTATAATTACCTGAAAGTGTTCGGTTCTTGGGCATTTGTGCATGTTCCAAGAGATGAAAGGTCAAAGTTTGATGACAAGTCTAAACGATGTATCTTCTTGGGTTATGGACATGAAGAGTTTGGCTATAGGTTATGGGATGCAGTTGCAAAGAAAGTCATTAGAAGCCGAGATGTAGTATTCATTGAGCATCAAACCATTGAAGATATTGACAAGCTAGGGAGGCCAAATAATGTAGCTCAATATTATATTAGTTTCAGTCCAAGTCCTCCTAGCGTATTGGGTGGAAATCACGGGGGAGAAGTACATGGAAATCATGAAAATGGTGAATCCTCACAAAATGTTGATTCTTCGGTTGAGTCGGGTGAAATAGTTGAGCAAGAAGAGCCAGTTGTGCCAGTGGAGCAGTTAAGCAAGAATAGTCGGTCCTACCTCAGGTTAGAAGATCTGAAAGAGAACATAGACCGTCACATAAATATCAGCCGCATGAATATGTGTTACTCATTGATGCAGAAGAGCCAAAAACTTATGAAGAGGCTATATCATGTGATCAAAAGAATGAGTGGTATGAAGCCATATAAGAGGAGCTCAAATCATTACATGAGAATCACACATTTGGATTGATGAAGTTGCCTAAGGGCATGAGAGCACTCACAAATAAGTGGGTGTACAAGTTGAAGATGGAATAAAGTAGTTTGCGACCACGATACAAGATGAAGCTTGTTGTGAAGGGCTTTTGTCAAAAGAAAGGAATTGACTTTGAAGAAATATTTTCATCGGTTGTAAAAATGCCTTCTATTCGAATTGTTCTTGGGTTGGCTGCCACCTTGAATTTAGAAATTGAACAACTTGATGTAAAGAGAGCTTTTCTTCATGGAGACTTAGAGGAACAAATATATATAGAGCAACCAGAGGGTTTATAGCCGATGGCAAGGAGTATCTTGTATGTAGGTTGAGAAAAAGTTTATACGGTCTCAAGCAAGTGTCAAGGCAATGGTATATGAAGTTTGAATCATTCAGGGAAGATCATGGGTATGGTAAGACCAACTTCGATTCTTGTGTCTTTATGAAAAGATTCTCAGATAATGATTTTCTTATCCTTCTACTTTAGGTGGACGATATGTTGATCATTGGGCATGATGCAAAGAAAGTCAAGGGCTTAACAAATGAGTTGAGTAAAGCTTTTGCAATGAAGAATCTAGGTCCGGCTAAGCAAATCCTTGACGTGAAAATTACTCGTGACAGGTTGAACAAGAAACTTTGGCTATCTCAAGAGATGTACATCGATAAGGTGCTGTAAAGATTCAACATGAGTACATGTAAACCAGTAAGTACTTCACTTGCAGATCATTTCAAGTTGAGTAGTGATGAGTGTCCTACAAGTGAGAAAGAGAAGGAAGAGATGATAAAAATTCCTTATGCATCGATCGTGGATAGTTTGATGTATACCATGGTTTGTACAAGATCAGATATTCCTCATGCAATTGGTGTTGTGAGTAGATTTTTCTCAAATCTAAGTAAAGAACATTGAGCTGCTGTGAAATGGATTTTGAGATATCTTAGAGACATTTCTAGATTATGCTTGTGTTATGGAAATGGAAAGCCTGAGTTGGGTAGCTATTCAGATACAAACTATGCCGGTGATGTTGACTCTCGAAAGTCCACATCAGGTTCCATGATGATTTTTGTAGGGGGAGCGATTTCATGGCAGTCAAGTTTGCAAAAATGTGTTACTTTATTTACGACTGAAGTGAAGTATATCGCTATTACCGATAGGTAAGGAACTCTTGTGAATGCAGAAATTCCTACAAGAGTTGGGCTTGAAGCAAGAGAAGTCTGTTCTATATTGTGATAACATGAGTGCTATTTATCTTAGCAAAAATTTGGTATTGCATTCAAGATCAAAGCATATTGATGTGAAGTATCATTGGGTCCGAGAAAAATTAGCATTGAAGCTCTTTCTACTCGAGAAAGTCCATACCGACGATAATGGATCCGACATGATGACCAAAGTCTTGCCCATGGTGAAACTTGACTAGTGTAGAACAAATCGAGCATGATAGAACTTCCCACATGAGGTGGAGGGGGAGATTTGTTGACTGGGTCCACCTTATGTGGGGCCCAACCAGCATAAAATAAGAAAAAAAGAAAAGAAAGAAAGTCCAAAAGTAAAAAAAGCAACAAAAAGAAAAGAGAAAAAGATGAGCTGCTTCGTGCAAGTGTGCCCAAGAAAAGGAGAGAGAAAAACAAAGAGTGACTTTACCGAGAGCTCATCGAGAGACCAGGGGAGAGAAAGGAAGAAAAGGGGCTACGGCTTGTGGTCCCGATTTCGAAGGCTAAACATTGTTGGAATTGGCTGAAATTTGAGTATGTTGTTCGTGAGACCGAGGGCTACGAGTTGATTGGTTTCGTTCGTTGAGAATCTCCTCCGAATTCTCCAATCACGGTTAGGGTTTTCTCATCCATTTATGTAAATCCACTTTTGTGGTGATGGAAATGATGTTGTATTGTTGATATTGTGCCTCTAGTGTGTGATTAGAGAAGAACTTTGTGTATCTTACTATTCTTGGTGATTAACAGAAGTTTTTGGGGCGGTCCGTGGTTTTTCCCTCATTGGGTTTTCACGTTAAATCTTGGTGTCGTTGTTGAATTTGTCTCCTTATTATTGCAAGGTTGAATTGCTTGAATATTATTGGTTGTTGCTAGGATTAAGTCGATTTCGATTTGTTTAATTGTGGGAGATATTGATCCTGGATTGGGTTTGAATCTTGGTGAATTGTTGCCCCGATTCTCTCCAACACATATATCATTTAAAATGAGAGCAAATACTTTTTCCTCGGGTAGCTGTTTGCAAAAGCAAAGTTTTTAGGGCCCAAGAATGAGTTGGACTAGAGGAGTGATTGAGGCCCAGAAGTTGGATCAACAACGTTCTAATGGTTCCCTAAATAAAATTAGTAAACTCAGACTCCACCTATTTTTAGAGCAACGACAGCAAAATAACTGTCGAAGATGAAAGTGCACGAACAAGCAATAGCTAGAACCGCTGTGAAAGGATCTTGTTATCCTTCTTTGCTTTTAGATGGGCCGGTAATTGACCCAATCTAATTGTACATTAATATGTTTAACTTGCTTTCATCTGGCTCTTTATATGTTTGAATAATTAATAGACAACTTGATCCTAAAAATATGAGTCGGATCAATTAACTGGGCAAGTATCCTCGCCTCGGATCATCTCGGATCGATTCATTCTTACTTTAGATTGCCCCAGATCGATTTGCTCTGGTCTCGGATCGATTCGCTCAATCGTGACTCGATCGTTCGCCTGATTGTGGAATAATCGTTTGTTGAGACTAATTATGCAACCTAAAGGGGGGGGTGAGTAGGTTGCTTTGGAAGATATTATAATTTTTTGTGGAAAACAACTTGTAACAAGGATATATCGAAAAATACCAAATGTATGAGAGATAAAATATCACTTGTATGCAGGAGATGATAACAGAAGTATAAACAGCTGCACACAAAGATATATAGTGGTTCGGCTTTATCCTTAAGCTTACGTCCACTCTCACCACTAATAGTCATAAGTTGGGCTGGATTGTACTAGTAATCTGCTGATCAAGTTACACTCAGCAAGAACCACTCCTATCAATTTGTAGATCACACTATCAAGAGGTGGATACTACTATTACTTGATACACTTGAAACTTCAACACAATGACAATGCAGCAAGTGTTATCGACAGAACAGGAGCACTTCGCTCAATACACAGCAAGTAAGAGATTTCAGAATTCTTGTAAGCACACACTCTTACTCTAACTTGTTTGCTTCAAAGACCTTCTCTTTATAGGTATCTTCAAACTAGTCGTTGCTGATGTCTCAGAGAGGCAAAGTAACCATTAGAGTCGTTGGAGCTGTTGTTTTTGGAACTGACTACCCATACAGCCTATTCCTAAACTTCTGCAGGCTTTCCCGAAATAGCTTCTGCTATATTACTGTAGCTGCAATACTGACTACCTGTCAAAGTGGCTCTATTCCTTTCTGCTCAAGCTGCTGCTGTGCCAGTCCAGTCCTAACGGCTATAATAGTGACACAACGGTTATGTCAAGTAAACCGTTACTAAAACATCACCAAATACAAGATCTCTTTAGCTTGAACAAGACATCGTCATTTAGCTGATATTTGAGATCGATAGTGCTATTTCTGCGAACTTTCCAGGATACTCTTGTGATCTTCTCTTCAATGAATAACATTATGATTTATCACTCAGTCCTTTGAATATATCTGCACTTAGATAATGTAAATATTAAACCAAGGATAGTTTGGGTATCATCAAAATCGTTTAGAGATGTTTCTCTAACAATCTCCCCCCCTTTTTTTATGATAACAAAACTATCCTAAAGATGTGAAACAAATATTTTGAATGTGTAAGTGCCATTAATGAAAATCTGCAGAGCAAAGATTTTTCATAGAGAATATACTTTGCAGAGTGTCTTTTAAAAGTTTTGCAAGAAATATTAGAGATGATATCTAGATGATCTTTAAATGGAGTACAAGTTTGAAGAGTATAGCTTCTAGAATTTTTGAGCAAATATTATCAGAAATAGATAGCTTAATTTTAAAGTTAATCTACGCAATTCATTGATCTTTCTGTTTCGATGTAGATCCCCCTTTGTTGATGCAATACAGTATTTCTCCATCTTACACAAATTTTCGTAGTTCAGTATGTTGCTCCCCCCCGTTTCAATGAAAAGCTCATTTCGCTTTCTTCCAGATTCTCTCCCTTTTCTATCCTTTCACACCCAGGTTCGTTCCCCCTCTTTGTTATCGGCAAAAAGGAGCATAGAACAAACAGTATAGAGAAAAGAGAGTACTTGCATTGATAGGGAATTCATACAGGAGCAGATAGTAACAGCAGTTCTAACATGAAATGAAAGCAACAGAAAAACATGAGCAGTTAATAGAGATTAAGTGAGAGGGCGTTTTCTTTGCTTTGTAGTGGAGGGTTGAACGGCTAGTTCCTCAGATTCAGGTCGGGTAGGGTTATAGTAGTCTAAGCTAAGTAATGTTCGTTCAATTTTCACCAAGTATCTGGTGAGAGAAGTGATGGAGCTCTTGATGTCCTGAATATCAGCATGAAGTTTTGAGATTACAGCAGCGGGAGTAATTGAGGATTTGGCAGCAGAGGAAGCCCTCTCAGGTCTAGGTGGACGAGCAGATAGCTGCTATATGGTTACCTTGCCTTTTCCTTTGTTGGATGATGCAGCTTGTGCTGCCAGCTTTTCTTGAAGAACTTGTTTTGCCTTTTCATCATCTTCTTGACCTATGAGAATGGCATCATTTTTTTTTATTGACCTATCCTTAAGGCGTCATTCTTAGCATCATTTTATCCAAGGTCTTTTTCCCTATCTCCACATGAGGTAAGCTACGAGGCGCAACATCATAGAAGTCAATGTGCTTGTGCAGGAAGATACGAGTGATAAGGGCACCGCAGGGTAGCTTGCCTGTCTTGCGCTTGGCAGTCCGGTATATGTGGATAAAAATCATGTATGCCAGGGAAAAATCTTCATTTCTTGTGAGAATGGCCCAAATGACCCGTGCTTCATAACGAGAGACGTCGTTGGTTGAGGATGATTTGGGGTGCAGGCAGAGGGTCAGGATTTTCTGAATGAAGTTTGCTTTGAGGGGCAGTAGGTGCAAAGGAACAATTTCTCTAGTTCCTCGAGTGAAATCAGGAGTTTCCAAAATAAAGCTATATGCAGTGTCTAGCTCAACAGGAATCTTTTTGAAAACTTTGAACTCGGTGTTGATGATTTTGACCAACTCATCAAGAGTCACGGTGTAATTTTTCTTGGCATAAGAAAAGATGAAGGTGTCTCTGTTTTGAAAGTGTAGATTTGAATAAAACAGGGCTACCGGAGTGGGGTGTACCTCATCTTTCATGGTACAAAAAGTTTTAAGCTGAAGATTTTCAAACAATTGAGAGAGAAAAATTCCATGTGCATCAAGATAGTCGAAATTCACAAAGTGATGTGGGATTGGACCACGATTGTCAAATGATTCAAAAGCATCTTTGTGCTCTTGATTAAAAAATAGTTCTGAATCAAATTAGGGGTCGAGAGTGAAACCTTCAGTCGATTCAAATTTTGAAAAACTCGGTTATCGTTGTCTTCTCGCTTCTTATCTCCTCCGGTTTCTTCCGTTTTAGTCCTTGGATCGCTTTGTTCAGTGGTAACAGGAAGTTGAGCAGGAGGTGATAGCTCTTTTTATGCTTCTTATTTCTTTGATAGATCGGTTTCTTCTTCTTTCTTAGTGAAAGATTTTGTGGATTGTAGTGTTGGCAGTGGTTGCAAGGATTTGCCAGCAGGTGGTGTCTGGGGTTGAGTTTCAGGAACCTTGCTTGTGGTAGGGACAAGCACATCCCTTTTTCTTTGATAAATGCTTGTATGATTTGTTCAAGAGAGGCGCTTGGCAAAATGGTTGGCTATGAAGGGGCTTCCAGTTGTAGTAGTGGAAGGTCCGATGGGATTTTCTTTCCTTTTCAAGAGCGTATCTGAGATTCTGGAGTTTTGGCGCTTAGAATGATTCCTTTAGTGGAAGAGGGAAGAGCCGTGCTTGCAATGGCAGATTCTCCATGTTCTCCAACAGGTTGAGAACCAGGAAGACTCTGACTTTGAGTTACTTCCATTGAGGCTTCTGGTTGATCAGTAAGATCAATGTGCGATGATCCTTTCTTGGATAGTCTTGATTGCATCGTACTGGTTCGGGTGGATTTGCATGTGCTGATGGCTTTGCGAGACTTGGGAGCCATTGAGAGACGGTTTAAGTGAATGAAGAAAGCAAGATTGGCTGAGGGAGTTATAGAGGACGAGGAACGGTTTCTTCAGGTGGTTTACAAGATGAGGGAAAAACGTAAGCATTATCTCCCTATAAATAGGAGCAATTTAGCCACATTCAGAAGGCTAGCCATTACTCAATAATGGTAACTTTCTTATTTATTCCATTAGATTTTCAAGAAAAATCAGGATAATAACAGATAAGAGAAAAACGGTTATCTCGGCACTAAATCAGCATGCCAGAATAGTAGAAAAATCCTAGGTGTAATAACTGTAACGGTAACAATTTTGAAATTTCAGACTGCGTACCTGGAGTCCGTTGTTTCTGCTGATGAATTGGTGATCATTACCTAATTCATTCAAATGGATTGCATATTCCTAGTTCACCTTTGATAAATTCGAAAGCTTGTTTGTCTAGGGGCTTGGTGAATATGTCAGCAAGCTGATGTTTCGATTAAACGAATTGAATGGAGATTTCTCCATTGCTTATTAAGTCTCTGATGAAATGATGTCTTACTTCAATGTGCTTGGCACGAGAGTGTAGTATAGGATTCTTTGAGAGATTAATTGCACTTGTATTGTCACACAATACAGAAATGATTTCATTCATTTCTCAAAAATCCCGAAGTTGCTGTTTCATCCATATTAGTTGAGCACAGCAGCTTCCTAATGCAATATATTCAGCTTCCGTCATAGAGAGAGCAATTGTGTGTTGCTTCTTTAAGAACCAAGAGATCAGCATATTTCCTAATAATTGATTCGTACCAGATGTACTTTTTCGATCTATCTTACATCTTGCATAGTTAGCATCTGAGTATCCAAATAATGTAAAATCTGAATTCTTGGGATACCAGATTTCTAACTTTGGATATGAGCTAATGTATTGAATGATACGTTTAATAGCCGTTAAGTGTGATTCTTTTGGATCTGACTGAAAACTTGCGCATAGACAAGTTTCGAACAATATATCTGGTCTAGAAGCTGTTAGATATAATAAGGAACCAATCATGCTTCTATATAGCTTAGAGTCAACAGATTTACCTTTCTCATTCTTGTCCAGCTTGATAGTCGTAGACATTGGTGTTTCTACCTTTTTGCTTCCTTCCAATCCAAATTTCTTCACAATTTCTATTGCATACTTTTCATGATGGATAAAATTACTATTTTTTGTTTGTTTTATTTGGAGACCAAGAAAGTAATTGAGTGATCCGATCAGGCTCATCTCAAACTCACTTTTCATGATGTTTGTTAACTCCTTGCACAAATCTTTGTTAGTGGATCTGAAAATGATATCATCAACATATATTTGTATGATGGGAAAATCTTTACCTTCCTTCTTGATGAATAGTGTAGTATCCACATTACCTTTCTCAAAATTATGTTCTTCCAGGAATATACTTAATCTTTCATACTAGGCTCTTGGAGCTTGCTTGAGTCCATACAAGGCCTTTTTCAAGCGGTATACATCTCATGGTATGTTTGGATCCTCAAATCTTAGAGGTTGCTCAACAAAGACTTTTTCTTTTATGTAGCCATTAAGAAAAGCACTATTGACATCCATTTGATATAAGTGAATATCATAGAAACAAGCATAAGCAGTTAATAGTCACATGACTTATAGTCTAGCAACAAGAGTATAAGTTTCATCAAAATCAATACGTTCCTCCTGTGAGTAACCTTTCGCAACTAACCTTGCCTTGTTGCGAATGACTTTGCCTTTGTTATTGAGTTTGTTTCTGAATACCCATCTCGTTCCGATGACAGGATAATTTGAGGGTCTTTGTACTAATTCCCAAACTTCATTAAGTTTATTTTGATGCAACTCTTCTTGCATGGCCTCTATCCAGCTTTTGTTAGAGATAGCTTCTTCAACTCTTTTAGGTTCTTGTTGAGATAAGAGAGCCAGAGAATTCATCAAATTTCTGAGTGAAGGTCTGGTCTTGATTCCTTCATTTATGCTTCCAATGATTTGTTCTTTGGGATGCTCAGTTTTGTATCTCCAATATTTGGGCAATACGTTTTGCTTGGAAACATCAGCATTTTGATACTGTTGTTGTTGCCGATTGGTGGGAGAAGGCAAGAGCTTGCCTTCATCACAATCATTTGCTTGTATCCCTTTTTGATTATCCTTGAACTTCACATTTATGGATTCTTCAACTACTTGTGAATCTTTATTGAACACACGATATGCTTTACTAGTAGTTGAGTATCCCAGAAAAATACCTTCATTTGCACGAGCATCGAACTTCCCAATGTTTTCATCCTTATTTTTAAGAATGAAACACTTACACCTAAATATATGGAAATATGATATATTAGGTTTTCTGCCTTTGAAAACTTTGTGGGGAGTCTTTTCCATCAATAGTCTTAGTAGTACCCTGTTTAATGTGTAACAGGCGGTAGCAATTGCTTCATCCCAGAAGTATGTAGGCGTACTACTTTCAATCATCATAGTTCTGGCCATTTCTTGTAGAGAACGATTTCTCCTTTCAGCAACTCCATTTTGTTGAAAGGTGTATGCTGTGGAGAAATTGTGTTCCATTCCATTCTCATCGCAATAATCGGCAAACATTTGATTCTCAAATTCTCCTCCATGGTCTGTTCTGATTGATGAGATGTTGTATCCTTTTTCATTCTGGATCTTTTGTGCAAATTTCTTAAATGAATGACATGCTTCATTTTTGTGAGATAGAAACATTACCCAGGTGAACCTTGAGTAATCATCAACAATTACCAAAGAGTATCTTCTTCCTCCTAAACTCATGGTTCTTGTTGGTCCGGATAAATCCATGTGCATAAGCTGTAAAGATCGATTAGTAGAAACTGTGTTTATTGATTTAAAGGATGATCTAACCTGCTTTCCCAGAGTACAGGCATTGCATGAATCACTTTTGCTGAAGTTGATTTTTGGGAGACCACGCACTAGATCCTTTGATGAGATCTTAGAGATTTGTTTAGCATTGATATGTGCCAATTTTTTGTGCCATAGATCACATTCATCCTTGATAGACATCATACATTGAACATCATCAAAATTAACATTTAGTAGATAGATGTTGCCATACCTTTTTCCCGTGAATGATTGAGATCTGTCTTGACTTATACCGATACATTTACCTTCCTCAAAGCTGACTTTGTATCCCTTGTCACAGAGTTGGCTTATACTTACAAGATTGTGACCTAGTCTTTTGACTAGAGAAACATCTTCAATGATCAGATTTCCTAATCTGATGTTTCCTCTACCAATGATTCTTCCTTTGTGTTTTCCTCCAAATGTGACAGCGCCTCCATCTAAAGTGATGAGACTTATAAACTTGGAACTATCTTCTGTCATGTGTCGTGAGCATCCGCTGTCTAAGTAGCACTTGTTTTTCTTCAAGATTACCTGCACAGAGAGAGATGCTCATCTTTTATTTAGTATCCACTTAAACTTGGGTCCTTTAGTGTTAGATTTAAAACCATCATCAAATCTTCTGTGAACCTTTTTGGATATCATTTGTTTGTTAGGACATTTTAATTTAAAATGACCATATTTATTGTAGATTGAGCAATCAGAAAATTGCTTGCCAGAGATTGTGGTGAAGTAATTTGCATAATAACTCTTATAATGAGGTATAGGAAGATGTTTAACTAATCTTTCCTTGAATTTTGGAAAAGGATTCTTCTCATCTTCATTTTCCTCGGGTCCCAAACCATATTTGTTGTAGTAAGGAATCTGAATCAAGAGAATGTGCTTCAAGGTTTCTGAACCGAGACAAAACTTAGTGCTGATTTTTGAAATCTCTTCCTTGAGAGAATCATTTTCAACTTGAGAAAGTTTGACTTCCTTTTCTTAGAGATCATAGTCCTTTTTCAATTTATCAAATGCAGTCTTGCAAGCAAGTTTTTCTATGGTAAGATCAAGCACTTCCTTTTTCAAAATCGAAATTCTTTTTAAAGCCTTTTTGTGTTCATCAAACATCTTCTTTAAAAAAATCGTGCATTTCTTCATAAGATAGTTCAGGCTGAATTACCTTATCTTCTTCTTCATGATCTGAATTGGCCATTAGACAGAGATTTGCTTCTTCCTCATCGCTGGTTTCAAATTCTAAGTCACTCCATATTTCAGCGTTCGGTGCCTTCTTCTTCCTTTCGTATTTTCCTTTCTTCTTTTTGAGCAATGGGCAATCCGGCTTTATGTGACCTGGTTTCCTACATTCATAGCAAACAAGATCTCTACCTTTGAATTCTTCTTTCCTTTTGTAGGGTTTTCTTTTCTCAGGAATCTTCATTTGTCGTTTGCCTTTGAATTTTCCTCCTCTTTTCATAAGGTTGTTGAACCTTTGAGTGAACAGCACCATGTCTTCATGATCACCTTCATCCTCAAATGACAACATATCACCTGCATCATTGTTGTTAGCTTTAAAGGTTATGGCTTTCTTACCTTTTGAGCTACTTCCCTTAATTTGCTGTTCTACTTCATAGGATGTGAATGTTCCGATCAGTTCTTCCAATGTGATGGGTTGAATCCTCGTTGTTTCACGAACTGAGGTCTTCACATTGTTCCATTCTTTTGGTAAGGCTCTCAGCAGTTGTTCACTTTTTCTCCATTGGTGAATGTTTTTCCTTAATGTACAAGGCCATTCACTATGTCTATGAACCTGTTGAACATTTGAGCTACTGTTTCATTTGATTTCATCTTGAAGAGCTCTTATTGTTCGAGAAGGATGTTTAGCTTTGTCTCCTTTACTCGATTAGTCCCTTCATATGTGAGTTCCAGTAGATCCCAAATTTCTTTAGCAGTGACACATGTGCAAATTTTTTTATTCTCAGTCATAGATAAAGAGCAGTATAGAGATGTTTAGCTTTAGCATTATGTGCTGCTCTTCTTCTTTGTGTTTCCTCTACATTTTGTGCTGCAGAAATATTGGCAGCTACGTTCTCTGTTGAAACTTCTCGATTAATTCTTTGACCAACAACAGGTGTAGGTACTTCCACACCATGTTGGATCACGTCCCATATTTCAAGATCAGTTGCCTCAAGGTAAGCTTGCATTTTGTTATTGTGATAGCTGTAATTGCTTTCATCAAATTAAGGCAGCTTGTTAGGAGCAAGAGCATCACTAGTGATAAAACCACCAAAGTTAGCCATAAGATAAGATCTTTAAACTCAGAAGAAATACTCTTCACAAGACGAGCAACTAGGCTTTGATGCCAATTGTTAGGACTAACTATGTAACCTAAAGGGGGGTGAATAGGTTGCTTTGGAAGATATTATAATTTTTTGCGAAAAATAGCGTGTAACAAGGATATATCGGAAAACACCAAATGTATGAGAGATAAAGTATCACTTGTATGCAGGAGATGATAAACAGAAGTATAAACAGTTGCACGCAAAGATATATAATGGTTCGGCTTTATCCTTAAGCTTACGTCCACTCTCACCACTAACAGCCACAAGTTGGGCTGAATTGCACTAGTAATATGTTGATCAAGTTACACTCAGCAAGCACCACTTCTATCAATTTGTAGATCACACTACCAGGAGGTGGATGCTGCTATTACTTGGTACACTTGAAACTTCAACACAATTACAATGCAGCAAGTGTTATCGACAGAACAGGAGCACTTCGTTCAATACACAGCAAGTAAGAGATTTCAGAATTCTTATAAGCACACACTCTTACTCTAACTTATTTGCTTCAAAGACCTTCTCTTTTATAGGCATCTTCAAACTAGTCGTTGCTGATGTCCCGAAGAGGTAAAGTAGCCATTAGAGTCGTTGGAGCTGTTGTTTTCGGAACTGACTACCCATACAGCCTATTCCTGAACTTCTACAGGCTTTCCCGAAATAGCTTCTGCTATATTACTGTAGCTGCGATACTGATTACCTGTCAGAATGGCTCTATTCCTTTCTGCTTGAGCTGCTGCTGTGCCAGTCCAGTCCCAACGGCTATAATAGTGACACAACGATTATGTCAAGTAAACTATTACTAAAACATCACCAAATACAAGATATCTTCAGCTTGAACGAGACATCGTCATTTAGCTGATCTTTGAGATCAATGATGCTATTTCTGAGAACTTTCCAGGACACTCTTGTGATCTTCCCTTCAATGAATAACATTATGATTTATCACTCAGTCCTCTGAATATATCTGCACTTAAATAATGTAGATTAAACCAAGGATAGTTTGGGTATCAACAAAATCATTTAGAAATGTTTCTCCAACATCGTTGCCTCTAATTGTGGCTTCAATCTCACCCCTATCTCACCTCCCCTTGGCCGGTTAAGGCCTTGGTCATGGCTTCTATGACCCAACATGACCTTCCTCATTCACTCTTGGAGCTATAGTGGTTCACGCCAGATTTCGTCAGACCCATCGTCCAAGGGCGCATTTTCATGTCACTAACATGGACGCTATACCAACTCAAGAAGCTCAGGTTCCTCACCGTCTGTCAGAACTTCCTCTCTAGCGAGATCCCACGCTTCCTTCGAAGCCTCCAGACGCTCAACCTCAGCCGTGTTCGTCACCTTGCACTAGGTAATTCCCACCAATCTTCGCTTCTTGTGTTGACCGATCTGTGCATTTCGATTCGCTCGACCTAAATTGGTTTTAGCGATTATGATTGTCTCTACAATCAGTTGTGATTACATTGTTCAAGTATATTGGGTTATGTACTTCACTCCTATGCCTATCTTCGTATGAATATGTAACATCTGACAAATGGAACCTTTGTCTCTTATTGCCGGCAAATATTATTAAATCCTCGATGTATTAAGATGGTGCACATCACTGCAGGAAGGAATTTTTTTTTTTCAAAAAAAAATTGTATTGATTGTTCAAAAGAATACATGAGAAGTACATAAACTTTCATGGCAAAGAAAATCGAATCAAAGCAAAGCCCAGGATACTAAAAAACAACGCCAAATCCAGAAAACAAGAAGAATCAGCGAAGTACCGGCAGGATCAAGAACACACTCGTTCAATAAGAACGGATATATTAAGCAAAATAATCGGCAGCAGATCACTAAATCTCGTATCATCATTAGTGATGAGTACATACTAGAAATTCCTTCTCCAATAACTATGGCGTTGTCACTTGGCGGTGTATGTCTAGGTTCAGCTTCCTCTACACTATCGCCATACAGAAACAACCAAAACAAGTTGAATAAACACATATCTAACTTTTGGAAGAGCAAATCTTCGTAGTTTAGCAAGACATCATAGCTCCTACAATCACCATTGAACTAAAGGCAGATGACTTGTACCTCGATAAAGCACGGGATATCAAATTCCTGAAAACATTATTAAACTCTCAGATCTAAATCGGGAAGGAATAGCTCCTAATTCTCAGATCTAGAACTAGACTGAGACAAAATAGTTCTCAAATCTAGATCCGGAGAGAAGAAAACAAAAACTCAAACAAAATCAACAAGAGAGGGAGGGGAGGGTGAGACCATGGCTGAAGGTTGAAGAAGACAATGGAGAGAGAAGAGAGAGGGAGAGAAATAAATACAGTGTTATATTTTCTTCCAATATTTACTACTTATTCTAATTCATGTTTTCTTTAGTATGCTTGATGTGTTCAAGAAGAAAATTCAACTACCCAATAATCCAAGACATAGAGCTAAATCCTTAGTGGAGTAATTACGAATCAATCATTAATCTATTGTATGGATGCTAATTAATTATTAAACTTTCCAATTTATCAATATAGTCCTAAATCTTTATACGAAATTTTAGTGTAGTTCTTCTAGCCAATTGCCTTTGAAAATTCCGACATGGCGTCCATTCATTGTTGGCTATCTTACGTGGCATAGTAAAGTGGACAACTTTACTCGAAATGACGTCCTACGTGGAACGCCGCATTAGCTATTTCTAGTGCCAATTGGTTGGAATTGATACATTGTAATTTCAAGCCAAGATTTAGGATTGTATTGGCCAAATGGAAAGTTAAAGATAAAACTAAAACTTTTTTATACATCTTTCATAGCGAAATTACAAGAAGACATCGCGTAATTAATAACCACCTATGCCACATTGATAGAAACAAAATATGTAAATAAGGCCTTCACTCTCAATTTGTGGATAATGTCCAAAAGTCCTAAACATATTGTACGGATGTTAATTCAGTCCTAAACCTTTCAATTGTGTCAATTTAGTCATATGCCATTTAATCGTATCAATTTAGTCCTAAAATTTTTATAGATTCCAATTTAGTCCTAAACCTATTATTTGGATATTTGGTCGGAAGGACTATATTGGCAAATCGAAAAAGGTTTAGGACAAACTTGGCAAATTATCAAAATGTTTTACACTAAATTGGTAAATCGTTATAATGTTTAGAACTAAATTGACACAATTAAAATGTTTATGACTGAATTAGCCTCCATACAATAGGTCTATGACTTTTTGAATAAATTTTCCTATTGACTTGAACTCGATGATGAGAGCTATACAATTCACGTAGTGCTAGTATGAAGTCATGGTATGTAAGTGCCAGTGTCATCTTTTACCTTGCTTATGTCGGGAAACTATTTAATATCTGGCACAAAATCTGTGATATCCTGAAAATTCGACCAAATTTGGTGATTTATGAAATAGTGATTTCATCGACGCTCTATTAGTTAATTCTCGCTCTGGCACGATCACCCAGGGAATACTAACCAAAGGGAAAGGCTATCGAAGAATTTATTTCTAGCAATTGCTTAGTTAGTTCGAGATAAACTAAGATTGCGATTGATCGATTTTAGCCACGAATTATGATCCGATTTTGTGTGTCGAGTGCTCAAGGATATCACACTCAAACTATAGGACGCCGCCTCATAATTTTTACGGATTGGCCATCAAAAATTATTTGCTAACTTGCCCTTCTAGAAACCTCTTTGTTAGATTAAATCTTGGCTGTTAGATGGAACTTGGAGAGCAAGGCTTGATCTTGGCCGTTGGATGGAACTTGGACTTTGAGGCCCCCTTTATCATGACTTACATTAATTAGTTGGACTTTGGAGGCACCACCATCATGACATGCATTAATGGCCATAGGACTTTAGGGGCATCTCATCATGTTATTTTGTCCATTGTCCATTAATGCAAAGATTTTCAAGATCATTTCATCATGACTTTTGACTCATATTCATTAATGGCTAAGATTTTAAGAAGATTTGGTAATGATGGCCAAATCTAGCCATTAATGAAGGAAGATTTGGTAATGATGACAAAATCTAGGAAGATTTGGTCATGATGCTATTTTGTCTCTTCTTTGCTTGGGCTATTATAAAAATAGAGAGAGAGAGAGAGAGAGAGAGAGAGAGAGAGAGAGAGAGAGTTCTCACGCCACTCTCTCATCATCCTCATGCCACCACCCTTGAGCCCCGTGGATCACCGTGTGCCATTCACCGCCGTTTGCCGCTTGCCGTGTCAAGCCGAGACCACCACGGACAACTCGTGTTGTAACAGTCTGAATTTTCGATCCTTTTCCCGGGATTCATGAAATGAATATTTTGGCCAATGCACTTATAGTGAGATTTCACCCGGAAATGCGCATTCTCGGGATGCTAACCTTAGGGGTAGGGCCGTTACGGGATTGAGTTCGCACGACCAAAGAACTCGACCTGGGTTCGATCTTCGACCATATGGATTGACGAGGGAATGTTTTGAGCCAACCGAGACCGATCTATTTGATTGATCGTGTCCAAAGGGCATTAGTGACAGACCCTCGCAATTATATGACAATCGAGGTCGCCTTGGTTCGAGCAAACTTAAACGTAATTTGACTTAGTGTCGGTCACGGGTCGAGAGCGCATAATCTCAATGAGCCACCCGTTAGCCAGAGATAAGCTAAAGTTGCGATTGCTCGATTTTAGTCATTTCTTAGAATTCGGGCCCGGGAATCGAGAATTTTGAAAGTGACAATTTTGGACGGCCAATGACGTTTTTGGCTTGGCCAACCTTGGGGCCACCCATTTCTGCAAAAAAATGGATTTCGGTCCGGGACCCGGAAAATGACGATTTTGCCCCTCTGGTAACCGATGGCGATTCGGAGGCCGTTTGAGGTTATTTTTCGCGGCCAAGGTCATTTTGGGGTGGCCACGCACATTCAGAGTGGTTTTGGCCAAAAATTGGAATTTCGACAAAAATTGGAAAAATAATATTATTTTATTCCCGAGATTTTGACGTGGATTTTCGAGGGCTTGCGCGATGAATTTCGCAATTCCGACACCACATTATGTTGGCCACGCACATATGGAACACGTATGTGCGAAAATTGGAATTTCGGTTCGGGATCGGAAAATTACGAAAATGCCCCTAGGCCATTTTTGATTAATTCCGAAATTTGGATTAATTTTGGGATTAACCAAGGTGAGTTAGGCTTAACTCAGGTCTGGTCAACCATGGTTAAGAGCAAATGACCATTCTACCCCTAAATTATTGGATTGGATCATTTTTGGGCCCTTGGATTAGGGGCAAAATTGTCCAATGGGCCTAGATTGTGACACTTGGACTCCACTAAGCTATCTTTGACCCATTTGACTAGATAGTCTTCTCTCTCTCTCTCTCTCTCGTGCAGACCCATTCGGCCATTTTCCCATTTATTTTTCCTCTTCTGCTTCACGTTTCTGGTTCTGCAGATTACGTTTCTGCCATTTCCGGTACTGTTCACGCCGGAACAGTACCAGCCGGAGCTGTCCCCGCCAAGCCAGCATCACCAGCAACCATTTCCACCTCTGTGCAGCCACCACAGCCCCAGTTTTTGTCCAAAACAGCCTTGTTTCTCTGTTTTTCTCTTTCCCGGTCTGCAAACAGTACCGCCGGAGCTTCGCCGGAGCTCCGATCGCCGTTCCGTCGACACCCAGCCGTCCAGCCTCGCCGTACGTCGCCGTCCAGAACAGTCCGTACGGTGTCCGTACGGTACTGTTCACCGTCCGTACGGGTCACTGTTCACGCCGGACCGTCGGACGCGCGGCTGTCACCGGCACCTCTCCGGCCACCGTCCCAGCCCTGTCCGTACGGTGTCCGTACGGAGGTACTGTTCACCGCGTCCGTACGGTGTGCTGTTCACGCCGTCCGTACATCGCCGGCGACGCTGCTGCCGCTGTCCCGGCCCGTTCCAGCCCCGTTCTTTCTCGCCTTTTTGGGTAAGTGTTTTCCCCAAATGTCATTTAGGAGTTCGGGTATCGTAGGGCATGTTTAGGGTTTAGTTCGGGTAGTTTATGTTGCTATTTTAGGACTAAATTGAAGGCTGATTGTGTGGTTGTTGCGGGCTAAATCGGAGACTGAGTTGGCAAGGAAATTTGCGAGGTTTAGGAGGCTCGATGATGGCTGAGGTGTTGTGGATTGATTGTGACTGTATTGTGCGATTAATTAATGGGATTGTGCCTTGAATGGAAATTTGTGCGTGGTTGTGTGATTGTGCTTGTTGGTTGGCTTGGAAATCGTTGTGGGCTGATTTGGTTTGTGCATTGGGCTGAATGTGGTGTGGTGGCGTGCCGTGTTTGTGTAGCCGTGAAGTGTGGTGATATGGTGATGTGAATGTGCATTGAATTCGCATGCCAAGAGCGTGTGGTTAAGTGGTGCGTGTTCGTGTGACGAGAATGCGAAATTATGGAATGTGTGTGAAGTGTGTATGTTTGGCAGTGTGTTTGTGTGGTGGCGTGGTACGTGTGGAGAGTGTGGAACGAAGGTTTGGAAATGTGGGATTGGTTGGAAAGGATCCGTCCCGAGGCGTGTACGTTTACGCGGGGACGATGCCGTCCCCGACGAGGTGACGATGCCCGGCCCGACGGGTGTCGATGCCGACGTGGTCGAAGACCGTTGGCCGATGCGTTTTACGCGGGCGCGGTAGAAGGAAAGTGTGTGTAGGATTCCGTCCCGAGGCGTGTACGTTTACGCGGGACGATGCCGTCCCCGACGAGGTGACGATGCCCGGCCCGACGGGGTGACGATGCTCGACGAGGTCGAAGACCGTTGGCTCGATGCGTTTTACGCGGGCGCGGTAGTGGTGGAAAGGTTGAGAATGAGTGGGATTTGGCAAGACAAGCGAGAGGATTGTGGAAAGTGACGCATGGTGTGAGTAGCGTGCGAGTGTGTTTGTTTTGCGCGATGTGATGCTTAATTATGGGGTAGAAACTGCTAGGCACGGTATGGGACGTGCCCAAGTGGTTTCTGTCTTATAATTGAGGCACGCGCGCGTCTGTGATTCCTTGCTGTGATGTGTTGGCTGTGTTATTGTCTAACGTGCAGGAACGTGCGTGATGGATTCCAGGTAGGGTCGCATGTGATTGTTAGTTTGGCCGATCGTTGTGTGTTATGTGTGTTTTTGTCTGGCGGTACGTGAGTGCCTACGTGGGGTTTGGGGTTGTACACTTATTGAGATTCGTCTCACGGTTGTATAACCGCCACTTTGAACCCGGCCCTAAACCAGGAAGTGCGCCTTTTCTTTTGGAAGTCCGGGAGCGCTTGTTGGTGCCTAGTGGAGCTGCGGTGAGTTCCGGAAATTCAAGCCAGAGATTCAGAAGCAGACTGGAGGAGGGCGATCCTTAGGTTTTTCCCTAGGGTGTTTTAGGGGTTGTATAACTTGGGTTATCCGATAGTGAAGTTAAGATAACCAGTTTTAAGGTATAAGATGGTCCCATTGGTCAAAGATGTTTGAGATTGTTACGGGACAGAAGGTACCATTTGGGAGAAAGGAATAATGAGACGTCATCACCCCCATCTGTTTGGATAGTAGGTATAGTTGTAAATTTCGAGGACGAAATTTTATTAGGGGGGAAGAATTGTAACAGTCTGAATTTTCGATCCTTTTCCCGGGATTCATGAAATGAATATTTTGGCCAATGCACTTATAGTGAGATCTCACCCGGAAATGCGCATTCTCGGGATGCTAACCTTAGGGGTAGGGCCGTTACGGGATTGAGTTCGCACGACCAAAGAACTCGACACGGGTTCGATCTTCGACCATATGGATTGACGAGGGAATGTTTTGAGCCAACCGAGACCGATCTATTTGATTGATCGTGTCCAAAGGGCACTAGTGACAGACCCTCGCAATTATATGACAATCGAGTTCGCCTTGGTTCGAGCAAACTTAAACGTAATTTGACTTAGTGTCGGTCACGGGTCGAGAGCGCATAATCTCAATGAGCCACCCGTTAGCCAGAGATAAGCTAAAGTTGCGATTGCTCGATTTTAGTCATTTCTTGGAATTCGGGCCCGGGAATCGAGAATTTTGAAAGTGACAATTTTGGACGGCCGATGACGTTTTGGCTTGGCCAACCTTGGGGCCACCCATTTACGCAAAAAATGGATTTCGGTCAGGGACCGAAAATGACGATTTTGCCCCTCTGGTAACCGATGGCGATTCGGAGGCCGTTTGAGGTTATTTTTCGCGGCCAAGGTCATTTTGGGGTGGCCACGCACATTCAGAGTGGTTTTGGCCAAAAATTGGAATTTCGACAAAAATTGGAAAAATAATATTATTTTATTCCCGAGATTTTGACGTGGATTTTCGATGGCTTGCGCGATGAATTTCGCGATTCCGACACCACATTATGTTGGCCACGCACATATGGAACACGTATGTGCGAAAATTGGAATTTCGGTTCGGGATCGGAAAATTACGAAAATGCCCCTAGGCCATTTTTAATTAATTCCGAAATTTGGATTAATTTTGGGATTAACCAAGGTGAGTTAGGCTTAACTCAGGTCTGGTCAACCATGGTTAAGAGCAAATGACCATTCTACCCCTAAATTATTGGATTGGATCATTTTTGGGCCCTTGGATTAGGGGCAAAATTGTCCAATGGGCCTAGATTGTGACACTTGGACTCCACTAAGCTATCTTTGACCCATTTGACTAGATAGTCTTCTCTCTCTCTCTCTCTCTCGTGCAGACCCATTCGGCCATTTTCCCATTTATTTTTCCTCTTCGCTTCACGTTTCGGTTCTCAGATTACGTTTCGCCATTTCCGGTAGTGTTCACGCCGAACAGTACCCCGGAGCCGTGTCCCGCAAAGCATCACCAAGCAACCATTTCCACCTCAGTGCAGCCACCACGGCCCGAGTTTTGTCCAAAACGCCTTGTTTCTCTGTTTTTCTCTTTCCCGGTCTGCAAACAGTACCGCCGGAGCTTCGCCGGAGCTCCGATCGCCGTTCCGTTGACACCCAGCCGTCCAGCCTCGCCGTACGTCGCCGTCCAGAACAGTCCGTACGGTGTCCGTACGGTACTGTTCACCGTCCGTACGGGTCACTGTTCACGCCGGACCGTCGGACGCGCGGCTGTCACCGGCACCTCTCCGGCCACCGTCCCAGCCCTGTCCGTACGGTGTCCGTACGGAGGTACTGTTCACCGCGTCCGTACGGTGTGCTGTTCACGCCGTCCGTACATCGCGGCGCTGCCTTATTGCCCTTGGCCCGTTCCAGCCCCGTTTTTTTTCGCCTTTTTGGGTAAGTGTTTTCCCCAAATGTCATTTAGGAGTTCGGGTATCGTAGGGCATGTTTAGGGTTTAGTTCGGGTAGTTTATGTTGCTATTTTAGGACTAAATTGAAGGCTGATTGTGTGGTTGTTGCGGGCTAAATCGGAGACTGAGTTGGCAAGGAAATTTGCGAGGTTTAGGAGGCTCGATGATGGCTGAGGTGTTGTGGATTGATTGTGACTGTATTGTGCGATTAATTAATGGGATTGTGCCTTGAATGGAAATTTGTGCGTGGTTGTGTGATTGTGCTTGTTGGTTGGCTTGGAAATCGTTGTGGGCTGATTTGGTTTGTGCATTGGGCTGAATGTGGTGTGGTGGCGTGCCGTGTTTGTGTAGCCGTGAAGTGTGGTGATATGGTGATGTGAATGTGCATTGAATTCGCATGCCAAGAGCGTGTGGTTAAGTGGTGCGTGTTCGTGTGACGAGAATGCGAAATTATGGAATGTGTGTGAAGTGTGTATGTTTGGCAGTGTGTTTGTGTGGTGGCGTGGTACGTGTGGAGAGTGTGGAACGAAGGTTTGGAAATGTGGGATTGGTTGGAAAGGATCCGTCCGAGGCGTGTACGTTTACGCGGGACGATGCCGTCCCCCGACGAGGTGACGATGCCCGGCCCGACGGGGTGTCGATGCCACGACGTGGTGAGAAGACCGTTGGCCGATGCGTTTTACGCGGGCGCGGTAGAAGGAAAGTGTGTGTAGGATTCCGTCCCGAGGCGTGTACGTTTACGCGGGACGATGCCGTCCCTGACGAGGTGACGATGCCCGGCCCGACGGGGTGACGATGCCTGACGAGGTCAGAAGACCGTTGGCCTGATGCGTTTTACGCGGGCGCGGTAGTGGTGGAAAGGTTGAGAATGAGTGGGATTTGGCAAGACAAGCGAGAGGATTGTGGAAAGTGACGCATGGTGTGAGTAGCGTGCGAGTGTGTTTGTTTTGCGCGATGTGATGCTTAATTATGGGGTAGAAACTGCTAGGCACGGTATGGGACGTGCCCAAGTGGTTTCTGTCTTATAATTGAGGCACGCGCGCGTCTGTGATTCCTTGCTGTGATGTGTTGGCTGTGTTATTGTCTAACGTGCAGAACGTGCGTGATGGATTCCGGGTAGGGTCGCATGTGATTGTTAGTTTGGCCGATCGTTGTGTGTTATGTGTGTTTTTGTCTGGCGGTACGTGAGTGCCTACGTGGGGTTTGGGGTTGTACACTTATTGAGATTCGTCTCACGGTTGTATAACCGCCACTTTCGAACCCCGCCCTAAACCCGGAAGTGCGCCTTTTCTTTTGGAAGTCCGGGAGCGCTGTTGGTGCCCAGTGGAGCTGCAGGTGAGTTCCAGAAATTCAAGCCAGAGATTCAGAAGCAGACTGGAGGAGGGCGATCCTTAGGTTTTTCCCTAGGGTGTTTTAGGGGTTGTATAACTTGGGTTATCCGATAGTGAAGTTAAGATAACCAGTTTTAAGGTATAAGATGGTCCCATTGGTCAAAGATGTTTGAGATTGTTACGGGACAGAAGGTACCATTTGGGAGAAAGGAATAATGAGACGTCATCACCCCCATCTGTTTGGATAGTAGGTATAGTTGTAAATTTCGAGGACGAAATTTTATTAGGGGGGAAGAATTGTAACAGTCTGAATTTTCGATCCTTTTCCCGGGATTCATGAAATGAATATTTTGGCCAATGCACTTATAGTGAGATCTCACCCGAAATGCGCATTCTCGGGATGCTAACCTTAGGGGTAGGGCCGTTACGGGATTGAGTTCGCACGACCAAAGAACTCGACCTGGGTTCGATCTTCGACCATATGGATTGACGAGGGAATGTTTTGAGCCAACCGAGACCGATCTATTTGATTGATCGTGTCCAAAGGGCACTAGTGACAGACCCTCGCAATTATATGACAATCGAGTTCGCCTTGGTTCGAGCAAACTTAAACGTAATTTGACTTAGTGTCGGTCACGGGTCGAGAGCGCATAATCTCAATGAGCCACCCGTTAGCCAGAGATAAGCTAAAGTTGCGATTGCTCGATTTTAGTCATTTCTTGGAATTCGGGCCCGGGAATCGAGAATTTTGAAAGTGACAATTTTGGACGGCCGATGACGTTTTTGGCTTGGCCAACCTTGGGGCCACCCATTTCTGCAAAAAAATGGATTTCGGTCCGGGACCCGGAAAATGACGATTTTGCCCCTCTGGTAACCGATGGCGATTCGGAGGCCGTTTGAGGTTATTTTTCGCGGCCAAGGTCATTTTGGGGTGGCCACGCACATTCAGAGTGGTTTTGGCCAAAAATTGGAATTTCGACAAAAATTGGAAAAATAATATTATTTTATTCCCGAGATTTTGACGTGGATTTTCGATGGCTTGCGCGATGAATTTCGCGATTCCGACACCACATTATGTTGGCCACGCACATATGGAACACGTATGTGCGAAAATTGGAATTTCGGTTCGGGATCGGAAAATTACGAAAATGCCCCTAGGCCATTTTTGATTAATTCCGAAATTTGGATTAATTTTGGGATTAACCAAGGTGAGTTAGGCTTAACTCAGGTCTGGTCAACCATGGTTAAGAGCAAATGACCATTCTACCCCTAAATTATTGGATTGGATCATTTTTGGGCCCTTGGATTAGGGGCAAAATTGTCCAATGGGCCTAGATTGTGACACTTGGACTCCACTAAGCTATCTTTGACCCATTTGACTAGATAGTCTTCTCTCTCTCTCTCTCTCTCGTGCAGACCCATTCGGCCATTTTCCCATTTATTTTTCCTCTTCGCTTCACGTTTCGGTTGCGGATTACGTTTACGCCATTTCCGGTAGTGTTCACGCCGGAACAAGACTCATGGAGCTGTCCCCGCCAAGCCAGCATCACCAGCAACCATTTCCACCTCGTGCAGCCACCACGGCCCAGTTTTTGTCCAAAACAGCCTTGTTTCTCTGTTTTTCTCTTTCCCCGGTCTGCAAACAGTACCGCCGGAGCTTCGCCGGAGCTCCGATCGCCGTTCCGTCGACACCCAGCCGTCCAGCCTCGCCGTACGTCGCCGTCCAGAACAGTCCGTACGGTGTCCGTACGGTACTGTTCACCGTCCGTACGGGTCACTGTTCACGCCGGACCGTCGGACGCGCGGCTGTCACCGGCACCTCTCCGGCCACCGTCCCAGCCCTGTCCGTACGGTGTCCGTACGGAGGTACTGTTCACCGCGTCCGTACGGTGTGCTGTTCACGCCGTCCGTACATCGCCGGCGACGCTGCTGCCGCTGTCCCGGCCCGTTCCAGCCCCGTTCTTTCTCGCCTTTTTGGGTAAGTGTTTTCCCCAAATGTCATTTAGGAGTTCGGGTATCGTAGGGCATGTTTAGGGTTTAGTTCGGGTAGTTTATGTTGCTATTTTAGGACTAAATTGAAGGCTGATTGTGTGGTTGTTGCGGGCTAAATCGGAGACTGAGTTGGCAAGGAAATTTGCGAGGTTTAGGAGGCTCGATGATGGCTGAGGTGTTGTGGATTGATTGTGACTGTATTGTGCGATTAATTAATGGGATTGTGCCTTGAATGGAAATTTGTGCGTGGTTGTGTGATTGTGCTTGTTGGTTGGCTTGGAAATCGTTGTGGGCTGATTTGGTTTGTGCATTGGGCTGAATGTGGTGTGGTGGCGTGCCGTGTTTGTGTAGCCGTGAAGTGTGGTGATATGGTGATGTGAATGTGCATTGAATTCGCATGCCAAGAGCGTGTGGTTAAGTGGTGCGTGTTCGTGTGACGAGAATGCGAAATTATGGAATGTGTGTGAAGTGTGTATGTTTGGCAGTGTGTTTGTGTGGTGGCGTGGTACGTGTGGAGAGTGTGGAACGAAGGTTTGGAAATGTGGGATTGGTTGGAAAGGATCCGTCCTGAGGCGTGTACGTTTACGCGGGACGATGCCGTCCCTGACGAGGTGACGATGCCCGGCCCGACGGGGTGTCGATGCCTGACGTGGTCAGAAGACCGTTGGCCTGATGCGTTTTACGCGGGCGCGGTAGAAGGAAAGTGTGTGTAGGATTCCGTCCTGAGGCGTGTACGTTTACGCGGGACGATGCCGTCCCCCGACGAGGTGACGATGCCCGGCCCGACGGGGTGACGATGCCCGACGAGGTCGAAGACCGTTGGCCTGGATGCGTTTTACGCGGGCGCGGTAGTGGTGGAAAGGTTGAGAATGAGTGGGATTTGGCAAGACAAGCGAGAGGATTGTGGAAAGTGACGCATGGTGTGAGTAGCGTGCGAGTGTGTTTGTTTTGCGCGATGTGATGCTTAATTATGGGGTAGAAACTGCTAGGCACGGTATGGGACGTGCCCAAGTGGTTTCTGTCTTATAATTGAGGCACGCGCGTCTGTGATTCCTTCTTTGTGATGTGTTGGCTGTGTTATTGTCTAACGTGCAGGAACGTGCGTGATGGATTCCAGGTAGGGTCGCATGTGATTGTTAGTTTGGCCGATCGTTGTGTGTTATGTGTGTTTTTGTCTGGCGGTACGTGAGTGCCTACGTGGGGTTTGGGGTTGTACACTTATTGAGATTCGTCTCACGGTTGTATAACCGCCACTTTGACTCCCGGCCCTAAACCCGGGAAGTGCGCCTTTTCTTTTTGGAAGTCCGGAGGCGCTGTTGGTGCCCGGTGGAGCCGCAGTGAGTTCCGAAATTCAAGCCGTAGATTCGAGCGGGACTGGAGGAGGCGATCCTTAGGTTTTTCCCTAGGGTGTTTTAGGGGTTGTATAACTTGGGTTATCCGATAGTGAAGTTAAGATAACCAGTTTTAAGGTATAAGATGGTCCCATTGGTCAAAGATGTTTGAGATTGTTACGGGACAGAAGGTACCATTTGGGAGAAAGGAATAATGAGACGTCATCACCCCCATCTGTTTGGATAGTAGGTATAGTTGTAAATTTCGAGGACGAAATTTTATTAGGGGGGGGAAGAATTGTAACAGTCTGAATTTTCGATCCTTTTCCCGGGATTCATGAAATGAATATTTTGGCCAATGCACTTATAGTGAGATCTCACCCGGAAATGCGCATTCTCGGGATGCTAACCTTAGGGGTAGGGCCGTTACGGGATTGAGTTCGCACGACCAAAGAACTCGACCTGGGTTCGATCTTCGACCATATGGATTGACGAGGGAATGTTTTGAGCCAACCGAGACCGATCTATTTGATTGATCGTGTCCAAAGGGCACTAGTGACAGACCCTCGCAATTATATGACAATCGAGTTCGCCTTGGTTCGAGCAAACTTAAACGTAATTTGACTTAGTGTCGGTCACGGGTCGAGAGCGCATAATCTCAATGAGCCACCCGTTAGCCAGAGATAAGCTAAAGTTGCGATTGCTCGATTTTAGTCATTTCTTGGAATTCGGGCCCGGGAATCGAGAATTTTGAAAGTGACAATTTTGGACGGCCGATGACGTTTTTGGCTTGGCCAACCTTGGGGCCACCCATTTCTGCAAAAAAATGGATTTCGGTCCGGGACCCGGAAAATGACGATTTTGCCCCTCTGGTAACCGATGGCGATTCGGAGGCCGTTTGAGGTTATTTTTCGCGGCCAAGGTCATTTTGGGGTGGCCACGCACATTCGAGTGGTTTTGGCCAAAAATTGGAATTTCGACAAAAATTGGAAAAATAATATTATTTTATTCCCGAGATTTTGACGTGGATTTTCGATGGCTTGCGCGATGAATTTCGCGATTCCGACACCACATTATGTTGGCCACGCACATATGGAACACGTATGTGCGAAAATTGGAATTTCGGTTCGGGATCGGAAAATTACGAAAATGCCCCTAGGCCATTTTTGATTAATTCCGAAATTTGGATTAATTTTGGGATTAACCAAGGTGAGTTAGGCTTAACTCAGGTCTGGTCAACCATGGTTAAGAGCAAATGACCATTCTACCCCTAAATTATTGGATTGGATCATTTTTGGGCCCTTGGATTAGGGGCAAAATTGTCCAATGGGCCTAGATTGTGACACTTGGACTCCACTAAGCTATCTTTGACCCATTTGACTAGATAGTCTTCTCTCTCTCTCTCTCTCTCGTGCAGACCCATTCGGCCATTTTCCCATTTATTTTTCCTCTTACGCTTCACGTTTCGGTTCGCAGATTACGTTTACGCCATTTCCGGTAGTGTTCACGCCGGAACAAGTACCAGCCGGAGCTGTCCCCGCAAGCCAGCATCACCAGCAACCATTTCCACCTCTGTGCAGCCACCACAGCCCCAGTTTTGTCCAAAACTGACCTTGTTTCTCTGTTTTTCTCTTTCCCGGTCTGCAAACAGTACCGCCGGAGCTTCGCCGGAGCTCCGATCGCCGTTCCGTCGACACCCAGCCGTCCAGCCTCGCCGTACGTCGCCGTCCAGAACAGTCCGTACGGTGTCCGTACGGTACTGTTCACCCGTCCGTACGGGTCACTGTTCACGCCGGACCGTCGGACGCGCGGCTGTCACCGGCACCTCTCCGGCCACCGTCCCAGCCCTGTCCGTACGGTGTCCGTACGGAGGTACTGTTCACCGCGTCCGTACGGTGTGCTGTTCACGCCGTCCGTACATCGCC
This sequence comes from Syzygium oleosum, assembly GCF_021117445.2. Taxonomy (NCBI): domain Eukaryota; kingdom Viridiplantae; phylum Streptophyta; class Magnoliopsida; order Myrtales; family Myrtaceae; genus Syzygium; species Syzygium oleosum. The sequence continues at coordinate 1,526,304 of NW_026607494.1, forward strand.
GGCGACGCTGCTGCCGCTGTCCCGGCCCGTTCCAGCCCCGTTCTTTCTCGCCTTTTTGGGTAAGTGTTTTCCCCAAATGTCATTTAGGAGTTCGGGTATCGTAGGGCATGTTTAGGGTTTAGTTCGGGTAGTTTATGTTGCTATTTTAGGACTAAATTGAAGGCTGATTGTGTGGTTGTTGCGGGCTAAATCGGAGACTGAGTTGGCAAGGAAATTTGCGAGGTTTAGGAGGCTCGATGATGGCTGAGGTGTTGTGGATTGATTGTGACTGTATTGTGCGATTAATTAATGGGATTGTGCCTTGAATGGAAATTTGTGCGTGGTTGTGTGATTGTGCTTGTTGGTTGGCTTGGAAATCGTTGTGGGCTGATTTGGTTTGTGCATTGGGCTGAATGTGGTGTGGTGGCGTGCCGTGTTTGTGTAGCCGTGAAGTGTGGTGATATGGTGATGTGAATGTGCATTGAATTCGCATGCCAAGAGCGTGTGGTTAAGTGGTGCGTGTTCGTGTGACGAGAATGCGAAATTATGGAATGTGTGTGAAGTGTGTATGTTTGGCAGTGTGTTTGTGTGGTGGCGTGGTACGTGTGGAGAGTGTGGAACGAAGGTTTGGAAATGTGGGATTGGTTGGAAAGGATCCGTCCCGAGGCGTGTACGTTACGCGGGACGATGCCGTCCCCGACGAGGTGACGATGCCCGGCCCGACGGGGTGTCGATGCCTCGACGTGGTCGAAGACCGTTGGCACGATGCGTTTTACGCGGGCGCGGTAGAAGGAAAGTGTGTGTAGGATTCCGTCCCGAGGCGTGTACGTTTACGCGGGACGATGCCGTCCCCGACGAGGTGACGATGCCCGGCCCGACGGGGTGACGATGCCCGACGAGGTCGAAGACCGTTGGCCGATGCGTTTTACGCGGGCGCGGTAGTGGTGGAAAGGTTGAGAATGAGTGGGATTTGGCAAGACAAGCGAGAGGATTGTGGAAAGTGACGCATGGTGTGAGTAGCGTGCGAGTGTGTTTGTTTTGCGCGATGTGATGCTTAATTATGGGGTAGAAAGCGCTAGGCACGGTATGGGACGTGCCCAAGTGGTTTCGTCTTATAATTGAGGGCGCGCGCGTCCGTGATTCCTTGCTGTGATGTGTTGGCTGTGTTATTGTCTAACGTGCAGGAACGTGCGTGATGGATTCCAGGTAGGGTCGCATGTGATTGTTAGTTTGGCCGATCGTTGTGTGTTATGTGTGTTTTTGTGCGGCGGTACGTGAGTGCCTACGTGGGGTTTGGGGTTGTACACTTATTGAGATTCGTCTCACGGTTGTATAACCGCCACTTTCGACCCCGGCCCTAAACCCGGAAGTGCGCCTTTTCTTTTTGGAAGTCCCGGGAGCCGCTTGTTGGTGCCCGGTGGAGAGCTGCGGGTGAGTTCCGAAATTCAAGCCCAGATTAGAGGCGGAGGAGGGCGATCCTTAGGTTTTTCCCTAGGGTGTTTTAGGGGTTGTATAACTTGGGTTATCCGATAGTGAAGTTAAGATAACCAGTTTTAAGGTATAAGATGGTCCCATTGGTCAAAGATGTTTGAGATTGTTACGGGACAGAAGGTACCATTTGGGAGAAAGGAATAATGAGACGTCATCACCCCCATCTGTTTGGATAGTAGGTATAGTTGTAAATTTCGAGGACGAAATTTTATTAGGGGGGAAGAATTGTAACAGTCTGAATTTTCGATCCTTTTCCGGGATTCATGAAATGAATATTTTGGCCAATGCACTTATAGTGAGATCTCACCCGAAATGCGCATTCTCGGGATGCTAACCTTAGGGGTAGGGCCGTTACGGGATTGAGTTCGCACGACCAAAGAACTCGACCCGGGTTCGATCTTCGACCATATGGATTGACGAGGGAATGTTTTGAGCCAACCGAGACCGATCTATTTGATTGATCGTGTCCAAAGGGCACTAGTGACATGACCTCGCAATTATATGACAATCGAGTTCGCCTTGGTTCGAGCAAACTTAAACGTAATTTGACTTAGTGTCGGTCACGGGTCGAGAGCGCATAATCTCAATGAGCCACCCGTTAGCCAGAGATAAGCTAAAGTTGCGATTGCTCGATTTTAGTCATTTCTTGGAATTCGGGCCCGGGAATCGAGAATTTTGAAAGTGACAATTTTGGACGGCCGATGACGTTTTTGGCTTGGCCAACCTTGGGGCCACCCATTTCTGCAAAAAAATGGATTTCGGTCCGGGACCCGGAAAATGACGATTTTGCCCCTCTGGTAACCGATGGCGATTCGGAGGCCGTTTGAGGTTATTTTTCGCGGCCAAGGTCATTTTGGGGTGGCCACGCACATTCAGAGTGGTTTTGGCCAAAAATTGGAATTTCGACAAAAATTGGAAAAATAATATTATTTTATTCCCGAGATTTTGACGTGGATTTTCGATGGCTTGCGCGATGAATTTCGCGATTCCGACACCACATTATGTTGGCCACGCACATATGGAACACGTATGTGCGAAAATTGGAATTTCGGTTCGGGATCGGAAAATTACGAAAATGCCCCTAGGCCATTTTTGATTAATTCCGAAATTTGGATTAATTTTGGGATTAACCAAGGTGAGTTAGGCTTAACTCAGGTCTGGTCAACCATGGTTAAGAGCAAATGACCATTCTACCCCTAAATTATTGGATTGGATCATTTTTGGGCCCTTGGATTAGGGGCAAAATTGTCCAATGGGCCTAGATTGTGACACTTGGACTCCACTAAGCTATCTTTGACCCATTTGACTAGATAGTCTTCTCTCTCTCTCTCTCTCGTGCAGACCCATTCGGCCATTTTCCCATTTATTTTTCCTCTTCTCGCTTCACGTTTCGGTTCTGCAGATTACGTTTCGCCATTTCCGGTAGTGTTCACGCCGGAACAGTACCAGCCGGAGCTGTCCCCGCCAAGCCAGCATCACCAGCAACCATTTCCACCTCGTGCAGCCACCACAGCCCCAGTTTTTGTCCAAAACAGCCTTGTTTCTCTGTTTTTCTCTTTCCCGGTCTGCAAACAGTACCGCCGGAGCTTCGCCGGAGCTCCGATCGCCGTTCCGTCGACACCCAGCCGTCCAGCCTCGCCGTACGTCGCCGTCCAGAACAGTCCGTACGGTGTCCGTACGGTACTGTTCACCCGTCCGTACGGGTCACTGTTCACGCCGGACCGTCGGACGCGCGGCTGTCACCGGCACCTCTCCGGCCACCGTCCCAGCCCTGTCCGTACGGTGTCCGTACGGAGGTACTGTTCACCGCGTCCGTACGGTGTGCTGTTCACGCCGTCCGTACATCGCCGGCGACGCTGCTGCCGCTGTCCCGGCCCGTTCCAGCCCCGTTCTTTCTCGCCTTTTTGGGTAAGTGTTTTCCCCAAATGTCATTTAGGAGTTCGGGTATCGTAGGGCATGTTTAGGGTTTAGTTCGGGTAGTTTATGTTGCTATTTTAGGACTAAATTGAAGGCTGATTGTGTGGTTGTTGCGGGCTAAATCGGAGACTGAGTTGGCAAGGAAATTTGCGAGGTTTAGGAGGCTCGATGATGGCTGAGGTGTTGTGGATTGATTGTGACTGTATTGTGCGATTAATTAATGGGATTGTGCCTTGAATGGAAATTTGTGCGTGGTTGTGTGATTGTGCTTGTTGGTTGGCTTGGAAATCGTTGTGGGCTGATTTGGTTTGTGCATTGGGCTGAATGTGGTGTGGTGGCGTGCCGTGTTTGTGTAGCCGTGAAGTGTGGTGATATGGTGATGTGAATGTGCATTGAATTCGCATGCCAAGAGCGTGTGGTTAAGTGGTGCGTGTTCGTGTGACGAGAATGCGAAATTATGGAATGTGTGTGAAGTGTGTATGTTTGGCAGTGTGTTTGTGTGGTGGCGTGGTACGTGTGGAGAGTGTGGAACGAAGGTTTGGAAATGTGGGATTGGTTGGAAAGGATCCGTCCTGAGGCGTGTACGTTTACGCGGGACGATGCCGTCCCTGACGAGGTGACGATGCCCGGCCCGACGGGGTGTCGATGCCTGACGTGGTCAGAAGACCGTTGGCCTGATGCGTTTTACGCGGGCGCGGTAGAAGGAAAGTGTGTGTAGGATTCCGTCCTGAGGCGTGTACGTTTACGCGGGACGATGCCGTCCCTGACGAGGTGACGATGCCCGGCCCGACGGGGTGACGATGCCCTGACGAGGTCAGAAGACCGTTGGCCTGATGCGTTTTACGCGGGCGCGGTAGTGGTGGAAAGGTTGAGAATGAGTGGGATTTGGCAAGACAAGCGAGAGGATTGTGGAAAGTGACGCATGGTGTGAGTAGCGTGCGAGTGTGTTTGTTTTGCGCGATGTGATGCTTAATTATGGGGTAGAAACCGCTAGGCACGGTATGGGACGTGCCCAAGTGGTTTCTGTCTTATAATTGAGGCACGCGCGTCTGTGATTCCTTCTTTGTGATGTGTTGGCTGTGTTATTGTCTAACGTGCAGGAACGTGCGTGATGGATTCCAGGTAGGGTCGCATGTGATTGTTAGTTTGGCCGATCGTTGTGTGTTATGTGTGTTTTTGTCTGGCGGTACGTGAGTGCCTACGTGGGGTTTGGGGTTGTACACTTATTGAGATTCGTCTCACGGTTGTATAACCGCCACTTTCGAACCCGGCCCTAAACCCGGAAGTGCGCCTTTTCTTTTTGGAAGTCCGGGAGCGCTTTGTTGGTGCCCAGTGGAGGCTGCGAGTGAGTTCCGAAATTCAAGCCGTAGATTCGAAGCGGCACCGGAGGAGGGCGATCCTTAGGTTTTTCCCTAGGGTGTTTTAGGGGTTGTATAACTTGGGTTATCCGATAGTGAAGTTAAGATAACCAGTTTTAAGGTATAAGATGGTCCCATTGGTCAAAGATGTTTGAGATTGTTACGGGACGAAGGTACCATTTGGGAGAAAGGAATAATGAGACGTCATCACCCCCATCCTGTTTGGATAGTAGGTATAGTTGTAAATTTCGAGGACGAAATTTTATTAGGGGGAAGAATTGTAATGATCTGAATTTTCGATCCTTTTCCGGATTCATGAAATGAATATTTTGGCCAATGCACTTATAGTGAGATCTCACCCGAAATGCGCATTCTCGGGATGCTAACCTTAGGGGTAGGGCCGTTACGGGATTGAGTTCGCACGACCAAAGAACTCGACTGGGTTCGATCTTCGACCATATGGATTGACGAGGGAATGTTTTGAGCCAACCGAGACCGATCTATTTGATTGATCGTGTCCAAAGGGCACTAGTGTGAGACCCCGCAATTATATGACAATCGAGTTCGCCTTGGTTCGAGCAAACTTAAACGTAATTTGACTTAGTGTCGGTCACGGGTCGAGAGCGCATAATCTCAATGAGCCACCGTAGCCGAGAGATAAGCTAAAGTTGCGATTGCTCGATTTTAGTCATTTCTTGGAATTCGGGCGGGAATCGAGAATTTTGAAAGTGACAATTTTGGACGGCCGATGACGTTTTGGCTTGGCCAACCTTGGGGCCACCCATTTCGCAAAAAATGGATTTCGGTCCGGGACCCGAAAATGACGATTTTGCCCTCCCGGTAACCGATGGCGATTCGGAGGCCGTTTGAGGTTATTTTTCGCGGCCAAGGTCATTTTGGGGTGGCCACGCACATTCGTAGTGGTTTTGGCCAAAAATTGGAATTTCGACAAAAATTGGAAAAATAATATTATTTTATTCCCGAGATTTTGACGTGGATTTTCGAGGGCTTGCGCGATGAATTTCGCGATTCCGACACCACATTATGTTGGCCACGCACATATGGAACACGTATGTGCGAAAATTGGAATTTCGGTTCGGGATCGGAAAATTACGAAAATGCCCCTAGGCCATTTTTGATTAATTCCGAAATTTGGATTAATTTTGGGATTAACCAAGGTGAGTTAGGCTTAACTCAGGTCTGGTCAACCATGGTTAAGAGCAAATGACCATTCTACCCCTAAATTATTGGATTGGATCATTTTTGGGCCCTTGGATTAGGGGCAAAATTGTCCAATGGGCCTAGATTGTGACACTTGGACTCCACTAAGCTATCTTTGACCCATTTGACTAGATAGTCTTCTCTCTCTCTCTCTCTCTCGTGCAGACCCATTCGGCCATTTTCCCATTTATTTTTCCTCTTCGCTTCACGTTTCGGTTCCAGATTACGTTTCGCCATTTCCGGTAGTGTTCACGCCGAACAAGTACACCGGAGCTGTCCCCGCAAGCCAGCATCACCAAGCAACCATTTCCACCTTGCGCAGCCACCACGGCCCGTTTTGTCCAAAACAGCCTTGTTTCTCTGTTTTTCTCTTTCCCGGTCTCGCAAACAGTACCGCCGGAGCTTCGCCGGAGCTCCGATCGCCGTTCCGTCGACACCCAGCCGTCCAGCCTCGCCGTACGTCGCCGTCCAGAACAGTCCGTACGGTGTCCGTACGGTACTGTTCACCGTCCGTACGGGTCACTGTTCACGCCGGACCGTCGGACGCGCGGCTGTCACCGGCACCTCTCCGGCCACCGTCCCAGCCCTGTCCGTACGGTGTCCGTACGGTGTCCGTACGGAGGTACTGTTCACCGCGTCCGTGCGGTGTGCTGTTCACGCCGTCCGTACATCGCCGGCGACGCTGCTGCCGCTGTCCCGGCCCGTTCCAGCCCCGTTCTTTCTCGCCTTTTTGGGTAAGTGTTTTCCCCAAATGTCATTTAGGAGTTCGGGTATCGTAGGGCATGTTTAGGGTTTAGTTCGGGTAGTTTATGTTGCTATTTTAGGACTAAATTGAAGGCTGATTGTGTGGTTGTTGCGGGCTAAATCGGAGACTGAGTTGGCAAGGAAATTTGCGAGGTTTAGGAGGCTCGATGATGGCTGAGGTGTTGTGGATTGATTGTGACTGTATTGTGCGATTAATTAATGGGATTGTGCCTTGAATGGAAATTTGTGCGTGGTTGTGTGATTGTGCTTGTTGGTTGGCTTGGAAATCGTTGTGGGCTGATTTGGTTTGTGCATTGGGCTGAATGTGGTGTGGTGGCGTGCCGTGTTTGTGTAGCCGTGAAGTGTGGTGATATGGTGATGTGAATGTGCATTGAATTCGCATGCCAAGAGCGTGTGGTTAAGTGGTGCGTGTTCGTGTGACGAGAATGCGAAATTATGGAATGTGTGTGAAGTGTGTATGTTTGGCAGTGTGTTTGTGTGGTGGCGTGGTACGTGTGGAGAGTGTGGAACGAAGGTTTGGAAATGTGGGATTGGTTGGAAAGGATCCGTCCTGAGGCGTGTACGTTTACGCGGGACGATGCCGTCCCTGACGAGGTGACGATGCCCGGCCCGACGGGGTGTCGATGCCTGACGTGGTCAGAAGACCGTTGGCCTGATGCGTTTTACGCGGGCGCGGTAGAAGGAAAGTGTGTGTAGGATTCCGTCCCGAGGCGTGTACGTTTACGCGGGACGATGCCGTCCCCGACGAGGTGACGATGCCCGGCCCGACGGGGTGACGATGCCCGACGAGGTCGAAGACCGTTGGCCGATGCGTTTACGCGGGCGCGGTAGTGGTGGAAAGGTTGAGAATGAGTGGGATTTGGCAAGACAAGCGAGAGGATTGTGGAAAGTGACGCATGGTGTGAGTAGCGTGCGAGTGTGTTTGTTTTGCGCGATGTGATGCTTAATTATGGGGTAGAAAGCGCTAGGCACGGTATGGGACGTGCCCAAGTGGTTTCGTCTTATAATTGAGGCACGCGTCTGTGATTCCTTTTCGTGATGTGTTGGCGTGTTATTGTCTAACGTGCAGGAACGTGCGTGATGGATTCCAGGTAGGGTCGCATGTGATTGTTAGTTTGGCCGATCGTTGTGTGTTATGTGTGTTTTTGTCTGGCGGTACGTGAGTGCCTACGTGGGGTTTGGGGTTGTACACTTATTGAGATTCGTCTCACGGTTGTATAACCGCCACTTTCAGACCCCCGGCCCTAAACCCGGGAAGTGCGCCTTTTCTTTTTGGAAGTCCCGGGAGCTGCTGTTGGTGCCCAGTGGAGCTGCAGGTGAGTTCCAGAAATTCAAGCCAGAGATTCGTGACGGACCGGAGGAGGCGATCCTTAGGTTTTTCCCTAGGGTGTTTTAGGGGTTGTATAACTTGGGTTATCCGATAGTGAAGTTAAGATAACCAGTTTTAAGGTATAAGATGGTCCCATTGGTCAAAGATGTTTGAGATTGTTACGGGACAGAAGGTACCATTTGGGAGAAAGGAATAATGAGACGTCATCACCCCCATCTGTTTGGATAGTAGGTATAGTTGTAAATTTCGAGGACGAAATTTTATTAGGGGGAAGAATTGTAACATCGAATTTTCGATCCTTTTCCCGGGATTCATGAAATGAATATTTTGGCCAATGCACTTATAGTGAGATCTCACCCGAAATGCGCATTCTCGGGATGCTAACCTTAGGGGTAGGGCCGTTACGGGATTGAGTTCGCACGACCAAAGAACTCGACCTGGGTTCGATCTTCGACCATATGGATTGACGAGGGAATGTTTTGAGCCAACCGAGACCGATCTATTTGATTGATCGTGTCCAAAGGGCACTAGTGACAGACCCTCGCAATTATATGACAATCGAGTTCGCCTTGGTTCGAGCAAACTTAAACGTAATTTGACTTAGTGTCGGTCACGGGTCGAGAGCGCATAATCTCAATGAGCCACCCGTTAGCCAGAGATAAGCTAAAGTTGCGATTGCTCGATTTTAGTCATTTCTTGGAATTCGGGCCCGGGAATCGAGAATTTTGAAAGTGACAATTTTGGACGGCCGATGACGTTTTTGGCTTGGCCAACCTTGGGGCCACCCATTTCTGCAAAAAAATGGATTTCGGTCCGGGACCCGGAAAATGACGATTTTGCCCCTCTGGTAACCGATGGCGATTCGGAGGCCGTTTGAGGTTATTTTTCGCGGCCAAGGTCATTTTGGGGTGGCCACGCACATTCGAGTGGTTTTGGCCAAAAATTGGAATTTCGACAAAAATTGGAAAAATAATATTATTTTATTCCCGAGATTTTGACGTGGATTTTCGATGGCTTGCGCGATGAATTTCGCGATTCCGACACCACATTATGTTGGCCACGCACATATGGAACACGTATGTGCGAAAATTGGAATTTCGGTTCGGGATCGGAAAATTACGAAAATGCCCCTAGGCCATTTTTGATTAATTCCGAAATTTGGATTAATTTTGGGATTAACCAAGGTGAGTTAGGCTTAACTCAGGTCTGGTCAACCATGGTTAAGAGCAAATGACCATTCTACCCCTAAATTATTGGATTGGATCATTTTTGGGCCCTTGGATTAGGGGCAAAATTGTCCAATGGGCCTAGATTGTGACACTTGGACTCCACTAAGCTATCTTTGACCCATTTGACTAGATAGTCTTCTCTCTCTCTCTCTCTCGTGCGAGACCCATTCGGCCATTTTCCCATTTATTTTTCCTCTTACGCTTCACGTTTCAGTTGCAGATTACGTTTACGCCATTTCCGGTAGTGTTCACGCCGGAACAGTACCACCGGAGCTGTCCCGCCAAGCCAGCATCACCAGCAACCATTTCCACCTCTGTGCAGCCACCACGGCCCAGTTTTTGTCCAAAACAGCCTTGTTTCTCTGTTCTTCTCTTTCCCGGTCGCCAACAAGACCGCCGGAGCTTCGCGGAGCTCCGATCGCTGTTCCGTCGACACCCGGCCGTCCCGGCCTCGCCAGACGTCGCCGTCGAAACAGTCCGTACGGTGTCCGTGCAGTGCTGTTCACCGTCCGTACGGAGTCCTTTATTCCACGCCGGACCGTCGGACGCGCGCTGCCGCCACCGCACCTCTCCGGCCACCGTCCCAGCCCTGTCCGTACGGTGTCCAAATACAGTGTCCGTCTGGAGGAATGCCCCTTATTCACCGCGTCCGTGCGGTGTCTTTGTTCACGCCGTCCGTACATCGCCGGCGAGCAGCTGCTGCCTTTTGTCCCGGCCCGTTCCGGCCCCGTTCTTTCTCGCCTTTTTGGGTAAGTATTTTCCCCAAATGTCATATAGGAGTTCGGGTATCGTAGGGCATGTTTAGGGTTTAGTTCGGGTAGTTTATGTTGCTATTTTAGGACTAAATTGAAGGCTGATTGTGTGGTTGTTGCGGGCTAAATCGGAGGCCGAGTTGGCAAGGAAATTTGCGAGGTTTAGGAGGCTCGATGATGGCTGAGGTGTTGTGGATTGATTGTGACTGTATTGTGCGATTAATTAATGGGATTGTGCCTTGAATGGAAATTTGTGCGTGGTTGTGTGATTGTGCTTGTTGGTTGGCTTGGAAATCGTTGTGGGCTGATTTGGTTTGTGCATTGGGCTGAATGTGGTGTGGTGGCGTGCCGTGTTTGTGTAGCCGTGAAGTGTGGTGATATGGTGATGTGAATGTGCATTGAATTCGCATGCCAAGAGCGTGTGGTTAAGTGGTGCGTGTTCGTGTGACGAGAATGCGAAATTATGGAATGTGTGTGAAGTGTGTATGTTTGGCAGTGTGTTTGTGTGGTGGCGTGGTACGTGTGGAGAGTGTGGAACGAAGGTTTGGAAATGTGGGATTGGTTGGAAAGGATCCGTCCTGAGGCGTGTACGTTTACGCGGGACGATGCCGTCCACGACGAGGTGACGATGCCCGGCCCGACGGGGTGTCGATGCTCGACGTGGTCGAAGACCGTTGGCACGATGCGTTTACGCGGGCGCGGTAGAAGGAAAGTGTGTGTAGGATTCCGTCCCGAGGCGTGTACGTTTACGCGGGACGATGCCGTCCCCCGACGAGGTGACGATGCCCGGCCCGACGGGGTGACGATGCCCGACGAGGTCGGGGAAGACCGTTGGCCGATGCGTTTTACGCGGGCGCGGTAGTGGTGGAAAGGTTGAGAATGAGTGGGATTTGGCAAGACAAGCGAGAGGATTGTGGAAAGTGACGCATGGTGTGAGTAGCGTGCGAGTGTGTTTGTTTTGCGCGATGTGATGCTTAATTATGGGGTAGAAACTGCTAGGCACGGTATGGGACGTGCCCAAGTGGTTTCGTCTTATAATTGAGGCACGCGCGCGTCCGTGATTCCTTGGCGTGATGTGTTGGCCGTGTTATTGTCTAACGTGCAGGAACGTGCGTGATGGATTCCAGGTAGGGTCGCATGTGATTGTTAGTTTGGCCGATCGTTGTGTGTTATGTGTGTTTTTGTCTGGCGGTACGTGAGTGCCTACGTGGGGTTTGGGGTTGTACACTTATTGAGATTCGTCTCACGGTTGTATAACCGCCACTTTGAACCCGGCCCTAAACCCGGGAAGTGCGCCTTTTCTTTTTGGAAGTCCCGGGAGCGCTGTTGGTGCCCGGTGGAGGCTGCGGTGAGTTCCGAAATTCAAGCCGGAGATTCGAAGCGGGCGAGGAGGCGATCCTTAGGTTTTTCCCTAGGGTGTTTTAGGGGTTGTATAACTTGGGTTATCCGATAGTGAAGTTAAGATAACCAGTTTTAAGGTATAAGATGGTCCCATTGGTCAAAGATGTTTGAGATTGTTACGGGACAGAAGGTACCATTTGGGAGAAAGGAATAATGAGACGTCATCACCCCCATCTGTTTGGATAGTAGGTATAGTTGTAAATTTCGAGGACGAAATTTTATTAGGGGGGGAAGAATTGTAATGATCTGAATTTTCGATCCTTTTCCCGGGATTCATGAAATGAATATTTTGGCCAATGCACTTATAGTGAGATCTCACCCGGAAATGCGCATTCTCGGGATGCTAACCTTAGGGGTAGGGCCGTTACGGGATTGAGTTCGCACGACCAAAGAACTCGACCTGGGTTCGATCTTCGACCATATGGATTGACGAGGGAATGTTTTGAGCCAACCGAGACCGATCTATTTGATTGATCGTGTCCAAAGGGCACTAGTGACAGACCCTCGCAATTATATGACAATCGAGTTCGCCTTGGTTCGAGCAAACTTAAACGTAATTTGACTTAGTGTCGGTCACGGGTCGAGAGCGCATAATCTCAATGAGCCACCCGTTAGCCGAGAGATAAGCTAAAGTTGCGATTGCTCGATTTTAGTCATTTCTTGGAATTCGGGCTGGGAATCGAGAATTTTGAAAGTGACAATTTTGGACGGCCGATGACGTTTTTGGCTTGGCCAACCTTGGGGCCACCCATTTCGCAAAAAATGGATTTCGGTCAGGGACCGGAAAATGACGATTTTGCCCCTCCGGTAACCGATGGCGATTCGGAGGCCGTTTGAGGTTATTTTTCGCGGCCAAGGTCATTTTGGGGTGGCCACGCACATTCGAGTGGTTTTGGCCAAAATTGGAATTTCGACAAAAATTGGAAAAATAATATTATTTTATTCCCGAGATTTTGACGTGGATTTTCGATGGCTTGCGCGATGAATTTCGCGATTCCGACACCACATTATGTTGGCCACGCACATATGGAACACGTATGTGCGAAAATTGGAATTTCGGTTCGGGATCGGAAAATTACGAAAATGCCCCTAGGCCATTTTTGATTAATTCCGAAATTTGGATTAATTTTGGGATTAACCAAGGTGAGTTAGGCTTAACTCAGGTCTGGTCAACCATGGTTAAGAGCAAATGACCATTCTACCCCTAAATTATTGGATTGGATCATTTTTGGGCCCTTGGATTAGGGCAAAATTGTCCAATGGGCCTAGATTGTGACACTTGGACTCCACTAAGCTATCTTTGACCCATTTGACTAGATAGTCTTCTCTCTCTCTCTCTCTCGTGCGAGACCCATTCGGCCATTTTCCCATTTATTTTTCCTCTTACGCTTCACGTTTAAGTTCTGCAGATTACGTTTACGCCATTTAGAGTCACATTCAGCAGGAGCAGTACCCGGCCGGGGCTGTCCCCGCCAAGCCGGCATCACCGGCAACCATTTCCACCTGCGTGCAGCCACCACGGCCCAGTTTTTGTCCAAAACAGCCTTGTTTCTCTGTTTTTCTCTTTCGGTCAGCCAGCGATGCGCCAGGAGCTTCGCCAGGAACTCCGTCCCGCAGGTCCGTCGACACCACGGCCGTCCGGCCCTCGCCGTGCGTCGCCGTCCGGAAAGTCAGTCCAGTGTCCGTGCAGTGCATCGTTCACCGTCCGTACGGGTCACTTTATTCACGCCCGGACCGTCGGACGCTTGCGGGCATCCACCGGCACCTCTCCGGCCACCGTCCCGGCCTGTCCGTACGGTGTCCGTACGGGAATCTTGTTCACCGCGTCCGTGCGGTGTGCCGTTAACGCCGTCCGTACATCGCCGGCGACGCTCTTGCCGCTGTCCCGGCCCGTTCCAGCCCCGTTCTTTCTCGCCTTTTGGGTAAGTGTTTTCCCCAAATGTCATTTAGGAGTTCGGGTATCGTAGGGCATGTTTAGGGTTTAGTTCGGGTAGTTTATGTTGCTATTTTAGGACTAAATTGAAGGCTGATTGTGTGGTTGTTGCGGGCTAAATCGGAGACCGAGTTGGCAAGGAAATTTGCGAGGTTTAGGAGGCTCGATGATGGCGAGGTGTTGTGGATTGATTGTGACCTTGTATTGTGCGATTAATTAATGGGATTGTGCCTTGAATGGAAATTTGTGCGTGGTTGTGTGATTGTGCTTGTTGGTTGGCTTGGAAATCGTTGTGGGCTGATTTGGTTTGTGCATTGGGCTGAATGTGGTGTGGTGGCGTGCCGTGTTTGTGTAGCCGTGAAGTGTGGTGATATGGTGATGTGAATGTGCATTGAATTCGCATGCCAAGAGCGTGTGGTTAAGTGGTGCGTGTTCGTGTGACGAGAATGCGAAATTATGGAATGTGTGTGAAGTGTGTATGTTTGGCAGTGTGTTTGTGTGGTGGCGTGGTACGTGTGGAGAGTGTGGAACGAAGGTTTGGAAATGTGGGATTGGTTGGAAAGGATCCGTCCTGAGGCGTGTACGTTTACGCGGGACGATGCCGTCCCTGACGAGGTGACGATGCCCGGCCCGACGGGGTGTCGATGCCTGACGTGGTCGAAGACCGTTGGCACGATGCGTTTTACGCGGGCGCGGTAGAAGGAAAGTGTGTGTAGGATTCCGTCCCGAGGCGTGTACGTTTACGCGGGACGATGCCGTCCCTGACGAGGTGACGATGCCCGGCCCGACGGGGTGACGATGCCTGACGAGGTCAGAAGACCGTTGGCCTGATGCGTTTTACGCGGGCGCGGTAGTGGTGGAAAGGTTGAGAATGAGTGGGATTTGGCAAGACAAGCGAGAGGATTGTGGAAAGTGACGCATGGTGTGAGTAGCGTGCGAGTGTGTTTGTTTTGCGCGATGTGATGCTTAATTATGGGGTAGAAAGCTGCTAGGCACGGTATGGGACGTGCCCAAGTGGTTTCTGTCTTATAATTGAGGCACGCGCGTCTGTGATTCCTTCTTTGTGATGTGTTGGCGTGTTATTGTCTAACGTGCGAGGAACGTGCGTGATGGATTCCGAGGTAGGGTCGCATGTGATTGTTAGTTTGGCCGATCGTTGTGTGTTATGTGTGTTTTTGTCTGGCGGTACGTGAGTGCCTACGTGGGGTTTGGGGTTGTACACTTATTGAGATTCGTCTCACGGTTGTATAACCGCCACTTTGAACCCCGGCCCTAAACCCGGGAAGTGCGCCTTTTCTTTTTGGAAGTCCCGGGAGGCCGCATCGTTGGTGCCCGGTGGGGCACGCGGTGAGTTCCAGAAATTCAAGCCGGAGATTCGAAGCGGGCGGAGGAGGGCGATCCTTAGGTTTTTCCCTAGGGTGTTTTAGGGGTTGTATAACTTGGGTTATCCGATAGTGAAGTTAAGATAACCAGTTTTAAGGTATAAGATGGTCCCATTGGTCAAAGATGTTTGAGATTGTTACGGGACAGAAGGTACCATTTGGGAGAAAGGAATAATGAGACGTCATCACCCCCATCTGTTTGGATAGTAGGTATAGTTGTAAATTTCGAGGACGAAATTTTATTAGGGGGGAAGAATTGTAACAGTCTGAATTTTCGATCCTTTTCCCGGGATTCATGAAATGAATATTTTGGCCAATGCACTTATAGTGAGATCTCACCCGGAAATGCGCATTCTCGGGATGCTAACCTTAGGGGTAGGGCCGTTACGGGATTGAGTTCGCACGACCAAAGAACTCGACCTGGGTTCGATCTTCGACCATATGGATTGACGAGGGAATGTTTTGAGCCAACCGAGACCGATCTATTTGATTGATCGTGTCCAAAGGGCACTAGTGACAGACCCTCGCAATTATATGACAATCGAGTTCGCCTTGGTTCGAGCAAACTTAAACGTAATTTGACTTAGTGTCGGTCACGGGTCGAGAGCGCATAATCTCAATGAGCCACCCGTTAGCCAGAGATAAGCTAAAGTTGCGATTGCTCGATTTTAGTCATTTCTTGGAATTCGGGCCCGGGAATCGAGAATTTTGAAAGTGACAATTTTGGACGGCCGATGACGTTTTTGGCTTGGCCAACCTTGGGGCCACCCATTTCTGCAAAAAAATGGATTTCGGTCCGGGACCCGGAAAATGACGATTTTGCCCTCTGGTAACCGATGGCGATTCGGAGGCCGTTTGAGGTTATTTTTCGCGGCCAAGGTCATTTTGGGGTGGCCACGCACATTCAGAGTGGTTTTGGCCAAAAATTGGAATTTCGACAAAAATTGGAAAAATAATATTATTTTATTCCCGAGATTTTGACGTGGATTTTCGATGGCTTGCGCGATGAATTTCGCGATTCCGACACCACATTATGTTGGCCACGCACATATGGAACACGTATGTGCGAAAATTGGAATTTCGGTTCGGGATCGGAAAATTACGAAAATGCCCTAGGCCATTTTTGATTAATTCCGAAATTTGGATTAATTTTGGGATTAACCAAGGTGAGTTAGGCTTAACTCAGGTCTGGTCAACCATGGTTAAGAGCAAATGACCATTCTACCCCTAAATTATTGGATTGGATCATTTTTGGGCCCTTGGATTAGGGGGCAAAATTGTCCAATGGGCCTAGATTGTGACACTTGGACTCCACTTAAGCTATCTTTGACCCATTTGACTAGATAGTCTTCTCTCTCTCTCTCTCTCGTGCAGACCCATTCGGCCATTTTCCCATTTATTTTTCCTCTTACGCTTCACGTTTACGGTTCTGCAGATTACGTTTACGCCATTTCAGATCTGTTCACGCCGGGAACGTAGCACGCCGGGCTGTCCCCGCTAAGCCAAGCATCACCAAGCAACCATTTCCACCTGTGCGTGCAGCCACCACGGCCCAGTTTTGTCCAAAACAGCCTTGTTTCTCTGTTTTTCTCTTTCGGTCGCGCAAGCAGACCGCGGAGCTTCGCCGGACTCCGTCGCTGCGGTCCGTCGACACCCGGCCGTCCAGCCTCGCCGTGCGTCGCCGTCGAGCAGTCCGTGCAGTGCATTCACCGTCCGTACGGGTCCTTGTTCACGCCGGACCATCGGACGCGCGGCCGTCACCGGCACCTCTCCGGCCACCGTCCCAGCCTGTCCGTACGGTGTCCGTACGGAGAATCTTGTTCACCGCGTCCGTGCGGTGTCTTTGTTCACGCCCGTCCGTACATCGCCGGCGGCGCTTGCCTTGTCCCGGCCCGTTCCAGCCCGTTCTTTCTCGCCTTTTTGGGTAAGTGTTTTCCCCAAATGTCATTTAGGAGTTCGGGTATCGTAGGGCATGTTTAGGGTTTAGTTCGGGTAGTTTATGTTGCTATTTTAGGACTAAATTGAAGGCTGATTGTGTGGTTGTTGCGGGCTAAATCGGAGGCGAGTTGGCAAGGAAATTTGCGAGGTTTAGGAGGCTCGATGATGGCTGAGGTGTTGTGGATTGATTGTGACTGTATTGTGCGATTAATTAATGGGATTGTGCCTTGAATGGAAATTTGTGCGTGGTTGTGTGATTGTGCTTGTTGGTTGGCTTGGAAATCGTTGTGGGCTGATTTGGTTTGTGCATTGGGCTGAATGTGGTGTGGTGGCGTGCCGTGTTTGTGTAGCCGTGAAGTGTGGTGATATGGTGATGTGAATGTGCATTGAATTCGCATGCCAAGAGCGTGTGGTTAAGTGGTGCGTGTTCGTGTGACGAGAATGCGAAATTATGGAATGTGTGTGAAGTGTGTATGTTTGGCGGTGTGTTTGTGTGGTGGCGTGGTACGTGTGGAGAGTGTGGAACGAAGGTTTGGAAATGTGGGATTGGTTGGAAAGGATCCGTCCCGAGGCGTGTACGTTTACGCGGGACGATGCCGCCCCCGACGAGGTGACGATGCCCGGCCCGACGGGGTGTCGATGCTGACGTGGTCGAAGACCGTTGGCACGATGCGTTTTACGCGGGCGCGGTAGAAGGAAAGTGTGTGTAGGATTCCGTCCCGAGGCGTGTACGTTTACGCGGGACGATGCCGCCACGACGAGGTGACGATGCCCGGCCCGACGGGGTGACGATGCTGACGAGGTCGAAGACCGTTGGCTCGATGCGTTTTACGCGGGCGCGGTAGTGGTGGAAAGGTTGAGAATGAGTGGGATTTGGCAAGACAAGCGAGAGGATTGTGGAAAGTGACGCATGGTGTGAGTAGCGTGCGAGTGTGTTTGTTTTGCGCGATGTGATGCTTAATTATGGGGTAGAAAGCTGCTAGGCACGGTATGGGACGTGCCCAAGTGGTTTCGTCTTATAATTGAGGCACGCGCGTCTGTGATTCCTTCTTTGTGATGTGTTGGGCTGTGTTATTGTCTAACGTGCAGGAACGTGCGTGATGGATTCCAGGTAGGGTCGCATGTGATTGTTAGTTTGGCCGATCGTTGTGTGTTATGTGTGTTTTTGTCTGGCGGTACGTGAGTGCCTACGTGGGGTTTGGGGTTGTACACTTATTGAGATTCGTCTCACGGTTGTATAACCGCCACTTTCGAACCCCGGCCCTAAACCCGGAAGTGCGCCTTTTCTTTTTGGAAGTCCGGGAGGCTGTTGTTGGTGCCCGGTGGAGGCTGCAGGTGAGTTCCGAAATTCAAGCCGAGGAGATTCGAAGCGGGCGGAGGAGGGCGATCCTTAGGTTTTTCCCCTAGGGTGTTTTAGGGGTTGTATAACTTGGGTTATCCGATAGTGAAGTTAAGATAACCAGTTTTAAGGTATAAGATGGTCCCATTGGTCAAAGATGTTTGAGATTGTTACGGGACAGAAGGTACCATTTGGGAGAAAGGAATAATGAGACGTCATCACCCCCATCTGTTTGGATAGTAGGTATAGTTGTAAATTTCGAGGACGAAATTTTATTAGGGGGGAAGAATTGTAACAGTCTGAATTTTCGATCCTTTTCCCGGGATTCATGAAATGAATATTTTGGCCAATGCACTTATAGTGAGATCTCACCCGGAAATGCGCATTCTCGGGATGCTAACCTTAGGGGTAGGGCCGTTACGGGATTGAGTTCGCACGACCAAAGAACTCGACCTGGGTTCGATCTTCGACCATATGGATTGACGAGGGAATGTTTTGAGCCAACCGAGACCGATCTATTTGATTGATCGTGTCCAAAGGGCACTAGTGACAGACCCTCGCAATTATATGACAATCGAGTTCGCCTTGGTTCGAGCAAACTTAAACGTAATTTGACTTAGTGTCGGTCACGGGTCGAGAGCGCATAATCTCAATGAGCCACCCGTTAGCCAGAGATAAGCTAAAGTTGCGATTGCTCGATTTTAGTCATTTCTTGGAATTCGGGCCCGGGAATCGAGAATTTTGAAAGTGACAATTTTGGACGGCCGATGACGTTTTGGCTTGGCCAACCTTGGGGCCACCCATTTACGCAAAAAATGGATTTCGGTCGGGACCGGAAAATGACGATTTTGCCCCTCTGGTAACCGATGGCGATTCGGAGGCCGTTTGAGGTTATTTTTCGCGGCCAAGGTCATTTTGGGGTGGCCACGCACATTCAGAGTGGTTTTGGCCAAAAATTGGAATTTCGACAAAAATTGGAAAAATAATATTATTTTATTCCCGAGATTTTGACGTGGATTTTCGATGGCTTGCGCGATGAATTTCGCGATTCCGACACCACATTATGTTGGCCACGCACATATGGAACACGTATGTGCGAAAATTGGAATTTCGGTTCGGGATCGGAAAATTACGAAAATGCCCCTAGGCCATTTTTGATTAATTCCGAAATTTGGATTAATTTTGGGATTAACCAAGGTGAGTTAGGCTTAACTCAGGTCTGGTCAACCATGGTTAAGAGCAAATGACCATTCTACCCCTAAATTATTGGATTGGATCATTTTTGGGCCCTTGGATTAGGGGCAAAATTGTCCAATGGGCCTAGATTGTGACACTTGGACTCCACTAAGCTATCTTTGACCCATTTGACTAGATAGTCTTCTCTCTCTCTCTCTCTCGTGCGAAGACCCATTCGGCCATTTTCCCATTTATTTTTCCTCTTACGCTTCACGTTTCGGTTGCAGATTACGTTTCGCCATTTCCAGATCGTTCACGCGGAACGAACATCAGCCGGAAGCTGTCCCGCCAAGCCAAGCATCACCAAAGCAACCATTTCCACCTGCGCAGCCCACCACGGCCCAGTTTTGTCCAAAAACAGCCTTGTTTCTCTGTTTTTCTCTTTCCGTCTCGCAACAGATCACGCTGGAGCTTCGCCGGAGCTCCGATCGCTGTTCCGTCGACACCCGGCCGTCCCAGCCTCGCCAGACGTCGCCGTCCCGAAACGAGTCCGTACGGTGTCCGTGCAGATCGCATTCACCGTCCGTACGGGTCACTTTATTCACGCCGGACCGTCGGACGCGCGGCGTCACCGGCACCTCTCCGCCACCGTCCCACCCTGTCCGTACGGTGTCCGTACGGAGGTACTTGTTCACCGCGTCCGTGCGGTGTCTGCATTCACGCCGTCCGTACATCGCGGCGTGACAGCTGCTGCCATTGTCCGGCCCGTTCCAGCCCGTTCTTTCTCGCCTTTTTGGGTAAGTGTTTTCCCCAAATGTCATTTAGGAGTTCGGGTATCGTAGGGCATGTTTAGGGTTTAGTTCGGGTAGTTTATGTTGCTATTTTAGGACTAAATTGAAGGCTGATTGTGTGGTTGTTGCGGGCTAAATCGGAGACGAGTTGGCAAGGAAATTTGCGAGGTTTAGGAGGCTCGATGATGGCTGAGGTGTTGTGGATTGATTGTGACTTGTATTGTGCGATTAATTAATGGGATTGTGCCTTGAATGGAAATTTGTGCGTGGTTGTGTGATTGTGCTTGTTGGTTGGCTTGGAAATCGTTGTGGGCTGATTTGGTTTGTGCATTGGGCTGAATGTGGTGTGGTGGCGTGCCGTGTTTGTGTAGCCGTGAAGTGTGGTGATATGGTGATGTGAATGTGCATTGAATTCGCATGCCAAGAGCGTGTGGTTAAGTGGTGCGTGTTCGTGTGACGAGAATGCGAAATTATGGAATGTGTGTGAAGTGTGTATGTTTGGCAGTGTGTTTGTGTGGTGGCGTGGTACGTGTGGAGAGTGTGGAACGAAGGTTTGGAAATGTGGGATTGGTTGGAAAGGATCCGTCCTGAGGCGTGTACGTTTACGCGGGACGATGCCGTCCCTGACGAGGTGACGATGCCCGGCCCGACGGGGTGTCGATGCCTGACGTGGTCGAAGACCGTTGGCCGATGCGTTTTACGCGGGCGCGGTAGAAGGAAAGTGTGTGTAGGATTCCGTCCCCGAGGCGTGTACGTTTACGCGGGACGATGCCGTCCCTGACGAGGTGACGATGCCCGGCCCGACGGGGTGACGATGCCTGACGAGGTCAGAAGACCGTTGGCCTGATGCGTTTACGCGGGCGCGGTAGTGGTGGAAAGGTTGAGAATGAGTGGGATTTGGCAAGACAAGCGAGAGGATTGTGGAAAGTGACGCATGGTGTGAGTAGCGTGCGAGTGTGTTTGTTTTGCGCGATGTGATGCTTAATTATGGGGTAGAAACCGCTAGGCACGGTATGGGACGTGCCCAAGTGGTTTTCGTCTTATAATTGAGGCACGCGCGCGTGCCTCTGTGATTCCTTGCTGTGATGTGTTGGTACGTGTTATTGTCTAACGTGCGGGAACGTGCGTGATGGATTCCGGGTAGGGTCGCATGTGATTGTTAGTTTGGCCGATCGTTGTGTGTTATGTGTGTTTTTGTCTGGCGGTACGTGAGTGCCTACGTGGGGTTTGGGGTTGTACACTTATTGAGATTCGTCTCACGGTTGTATAACCGCCACTTTCGAACCCGCCCTAAACCCGGAAGTGCGCCTTTTCTTTTGGAAGTCCGGGAGCTGCTTGTTGGTGCCCAGTGGAGCTGCAGTGAGTTCCGAGAAATTCAAGCCGAGATTGGAGAAGCGGCTCTGGAGGAGGGCGATCCTTAGGTTTTTCCCTAGGGTGTTTTAGGGGTTGTATAACTTGGGTTATCCGATAGTGAAGTTAAGATAACCGGTTTTAAGGTATAAGATGGTCCCATTGGTCAAAGATGTTTGAGATTGTTACGGGACGAAGGTACCATTTGGGAGAAAGGAATAATGAGACGTCATCACCCCCATCCTGTTTGGATAGTAGGTATAGTTGTAAATTTCGAGGACGAAATTTTATTAGGGGAAGAATTGTAATCTGAATTTTCGATCCTTTTCCCGGGATTCATGAAATGAATATTTTGGCCAATGCACTTATAGTGAGATCTCACCGGAAATGCGCATTCTCGGGATGCTAACCTTAGGGGGTAGGGCCGTTACGGGATTGAGTTCGCACGACCAAAGAACTCGACCGGGTTCGATCTTCGACCATATGGATTGACGAGGGAATGTTTTGAGCCAACCGAGACCGATCTATTTGATTGATCGTGTCCAAAGGGCACTAGTGATGACCCTCGCAATTATATGACAATCGAGTTCGCCTTGGTTCGAGCAAACTTAAACGTAATTTGACTTAGTGTCGGTCACGGGTCGAGAGCGCATAATCTCAATGAGCCACCCGTTAGCCAGAGATAAGCTAAAGTTGCGATTGCTCGATTTTAGTCATTTCTTGGAATTCGGGCCCGGGAATCGAGAATTTTGAAAGTGACAATTTTGGACGGCCGATGACGTTTTTGGCTTGGCCAACCTTGGGGCCACCCATTTTCGCAAAAAAATGGATTTCGGTCGGGACCCGGAAAATGACGATTTTGCCCTCCGGTAACCGATGGCGATTCGGAGGCCGTTTGAGGTTATTTTTCGCGGCCAAGGTCATTTTGGGGTGGCCACGCACATTCAGAGTGGTTTTGGCCAAAAATTGGAATTTCGACAAAAATTGGAAAAATAATATTATTTTATTCCCGAGACTTTGATGTGGATTTTCGAGGGCTTGCGCGATGAATTTCGCGATTCCGACACCACATTATGTTGGCCACGCACATATGGAACACGTATGTGCGAAAATTGGAATTTCGGTTCGGGATCGGAAAATTACGAAAATGCCCCTAGGCCATTTTTGATTAATTCCGAAATTTGGATTAATTTTGGGATTAACCAAGGTGAGTTAGGCTTAACTCGTGTCTGGTCAACCATGGTTAAGAGCAAATGACCATTCTACCCCTAAATTATTGGATTGGATCATTTTTGGGCCCCTTGGATTAGGGGCAAAATTGTCCAATGGGCCTAGATGTGACACTTGGACTCCACTAAGCTATCTTTGACCCATTTGACTAGATAGTCTTCTCTCTCTCTCTCTCTCGTGCAGACCCATTCGGCCATTTTCCCATTTATTTTTCCTCTTCGCTTCACGTTTCGGTTCTGCAGATTACGTTTACGCCATTTCCTGCATCGTTCACGCCGAACATGCACCCGGAGCTGTCCCCGCGCAAAGCATCACCAAGCAACCATTTCCACCTGCATGCGGCCACCACGGCTCCCAGTTTTTGTCCAAAACAGCCTTGTTTCTCTGTTTTTCTCTTTCCCGGTCGCAAACAAGATTACCTTGGGAGCTTCGGCCAGAAGACTCCGATCGCCGTTACGTCGACACCCGGCCCGTCCCGGCCTCGCCGTGCGTCGCCGTCCCGGAACCGGTCCGTACGGTGTGCATGCACGGCTTGTTCACCGTCCGTACGGGTCACTTTCGTTCACGCCGGACATTCGGACGCGCGGGTGTCACCGGCACCTCTCCGGCCACCGTCTCGAGCCTCCCGTCCGTACGGTGTCCGTACGGAGGGATGCTTGTTCCTTTGTCCGTACGGTGTCTTTGTTCACGCCGTCCGTACATCGCCGGCTTGACGCCTTCTTGCTTGCATTTGTCCCGCGCCCGTTCCAGCCCCGTTCTTTCTCGCCTTTTTGGGTAAGTGTTTTCCCAAATGTCATTTAGGAGTTCGGGTATCGTAGGGCATGTTTAGGGTTTAGTTCGGGTAGTTTATGTTGCTATTTTAGGACTAAATTGAAGGCTGATTGTGTGGTTGTTGCGGGCTAAATCGGAGGCCCGAGTTGGCAAGGAAATTTGCGAGGTTTAGGAGGCTCGATGATGGCTGAGGTGTTGTGGATTGATTGTGACTGTATTGTGCGATTAATTAATGGGATTGTGCCTTGAATGGAAATTTGTGCGTGGTTGTGTGATTGTGCTTGTTGGTTGGCTTGGAAATCGTTGTGGGCTGATTTGGTTTGTGCATTGGGCTGAATGTGGTGTGGTGGCGTGCCGTGTTTGTGTAGCCGTGAAGTGTGGTGATATGGTGATGTGAATGTGCATTGAATTCGCATGCCAAGAGCGTGTGGTTAAGTGGTGCGTGTTCGTGTGACGAGAATGCGAAATTATGGAATGTGTGTGAAGTGTGTATGTTTGGCGGTGTGTTTGTGTGGTGGCGTGGTACGTGTGGAGAGTGTGGAACGAAGGTTTGGAAATGTGGGATTGGTTGGAAAGGATCCGTCCCGAGGCGTGTACGTTTACGCGGGACGATGCCGTCCCTGACGAGGTGACGATGCCCGGCCCGACGGGGTGTCGATGCCTGACGTGGTCAGAAGACCGTTGGCCTGATGCGTTTTACGCGGGCGCGGTAGAAGGAAAGTGTGTGTAGGATTCCGTCCTGAGGCGTGTACGTTTACGCGGGACGATGCCGTCCCGACGAGGTGACGATGCCCGGCCCGACGGGGTGACGATGCTCGACGAGGTCGAAGACCGTTGGCCCGATGCGTTTTACGCGGGCGCGGTAGTGGTGGAAAGGTTGAGAATGAGTGGGATTTGGCAAGACAAGCGAGAGGATTGTGGAAAGTGACGCATGGTGTGAGTAGCGTGCGAGTGTGTTTGTTTTGCGCGATGTGATGCTTAATTATGGGGTAGAAACTGCTAGGCACGGTATGGGACGTGCCCAAGTGGTTTACGTCTTATAATTGAGGCACGCGTCTGTGATTCCTTTGTGATGTGTTGGCTGTGTTATTGTCTAACGTGCAGGAACGTGCGTGATGGATTCCAGGTAGGGTCGCATGTGATTGTTAGTTTGGCCGATCGTTGTGTGTTATGTGTGTTTTTGTCTGGCGGTACGTGAGTGCCTACGTGGGGTTTGGGGTTGTACACTTATTGAGATTCGTCTCACGGTTGTATAACCGCCACTTTCAGACCCCCGGCCCTAAACCCGGGAAGTGCGCCTTTTCTTTTTGGAAGTCCCGGGAGCTGCTGTTGGTGCCCAGTGGAGCTGCAGGTGAGTTCCAGAAATTCAAGCCAGAGATTCAGAAGCAGACTGGAGGAGGGCGATCCTTAGGTTTTTCCCTAGGGTGTTTTAGGGGTTGTATAACTTGGGTTATCCGATAGTGAAGTTAAGATAACCAAACCCTTGAACTTTTGTTTAAACGGTGATTGAGGATGTTAGTCTGTATTTATGTCTGTAATATGATGTTTGTATATTTGGTGTTATATGAATATGTGGTTGCTGGATTGTTCTGTTGTTCTACCCCATTGTCGTCATTATTTGTCCGGGGTTTTATTATTCGCTTCCGCATGTGGCTCTGATGTTTGGGTTGGGTCGGCGACGTTCCTGGGACGTCGCATCATTTCGACCGGAGCAGGGGATGTCGCGAGCTCGATGGGGTTCGGGGCGTGACACGTGTCGTTGCCGTCATCCTCGCGTTGTCGTTGTTTTTAGACGAGTAAGTTAATAACTAATCCCTTGTTTAGGATGTTTAACTTGCGTAGGGTAGTTTAGCTAGTTATTGTTTTAGTGTGTTTGAACTTCTAGAATGAGCGTTGGTGAGTCTTGATTGCTGGACTAAGTTGAAATAGATGTTGGATGTGATTTGAACTCTTAGTGTGGTATTTTCATGGCTGAGAAGTGGTGGATCTCAAAGTTGAAGGCGTTTCTTAGAGTTTTTGTATTGAATTCAGAACTGATTTTACTGTACGTCTCTGTTTTTCCATTTTTATAGAGCCTTTTTTGATTAGAATATTGAAAAGTGTCCTTCATTAAAGTTGTTCACAAGATCTTGATCTATAACATACTTAAATTTCATATTTTTCTGAGCTCAAATGGGTTACACGAAGGTCCAATTTCTTACCGAATCAGAACTGTTTTATACTGTGGATTCCGTGACCTTCGTGCCTTCTCAGATTTTTATAAAATTTTCCAGTTCGATTTCAAACATACTTCCTTCACAAGATTTGTAAATGAAATCCATGTCTACAACGTATAAAAATTTCAAACCATTTGCTATGTTTTTGAAGTTGATTTCCCAAATCATGCAAATCTGTCCAGTTTTACTAGAATTCCATAATCTGCCGGTCTTTACTTGAAATCTTTGGCTTTCGATTTCCGGCCTAATAGAGACAGTAACCACAATTACCTAGCTTTTCAATAATGTTTATTTGGCTGTGATCCGATGTTGAATGCTTTTGTAAATTTATGTTTTAAAATGAGGTTCACAAAGTTGATTGACCGTTTGCATGTGTGACCACTTGTTATTGATGTGTGGCATTGATGTGAGCACGATTCATGGATGCATTGGCTAAATGAAAAGATAAGAATTGGCCTGAATGCTTGTGTGCTCGTGTGGTCACATTTTGGAGCCGTCATGCTTTAGATCGCTTGACAATGCCTGATTTATCGGGGTCTTGCTGTAGACCGCTTGACAATACTCGATTTATCGGATGCCTGGAGATTATCTGGATTGCTGATACTCCGGATGCCGGATCGCGGCCCGAGGGCGGATCCGATGCTCGTTATGGGATACCATCTTACTGTGTATCGTTTGATGCTGCCGTATTGGAATGCTGTCATCCTGTGTATCGTTTGACGTTGCTGTGCCCGACGGGGCGGGACGATGCCCGGTTATGCCGGAAGACTGCCATCTCGCTGCGTATCGCTTGATGTGTAGTGGTCAAGAGGGGTCGTAACAAATGGAATACGTGTGATGCATAGTGCTTGATTATGGGGTAGAAATTGCTAGGCATGGTATGGGACGTGCCCAAGTGGATTTTACCTTATAATCGAGACACGCGCGACTGTGATGCATTGATGCATGGGAAATCTCATTACACATTCTGGGTATGTGATATGTTTGATGCATCGCTGTGACATATGACTATCTATGTTATGCATAATATGTATGCCAAGGCAAGGTAAGGATGCCTGTGATTGGTTAATGATTCGTGTCCAGTGCATGGTCGCGTGATTAGGGACCCCCGAGGTGAGTTGGCCTTCTAAACGGGGCTTAGGCGTTAACTTATTGAGATTTTTATCTCATTTGTGGTTGTTAAACATTTTTCAGGCCCTTAGCATGTTGATGCACCCAGTATGGTTCGGGGTGCCTGGAAGCTGACTTTTGGTGAAGTAGATTGACCCCAACCTGACATCTTTTTATAGACTTTTATGGAAATTCCCGAAATGGGCTTGTAAAAAAATGTTCCCAGAGGTTAATCAAGTAAATGTTAAAATGGTGTTTTGATTTCAATGTTGTGAACCGTTTTCCTATCTATCCTTGTTTATTGTTATTGTCTGGGTGAATCTTTGTTTAGCTTCCGCATGCGTAATCAAAAGATAAAATGTTCGGTCGGCGACGCATCCTGGGACGTCGCATCATAATGACCATTGCAGGATGTTGCGCGCTTGCGGGGTTCGGGGCGTGACAAAATCTCACAAGATAAGCCATTGAAGAGTAGAAAAAAAAGTATAATGAGCTATTGAGGTGTATATACTACGAGATTAAAGTACATATCTTACCTTCAATTGGGTCAGTCTTACCTTCAATGAGCTATTAAGGTTAGTCTTGCCCAAATTGACCAATTTTCACACAATACAAATTTAGTGACTTATACCCGATTTGATCCATATTGCTAAAACACTTCTATATATCCCTCAATCTAAGAAAACTCATACCTAAACTAAGTTAAGAGCACAGAGTGAGCGAGCTGAAGATCGAGTGAGGGTCAGAAAGAGTCATAGAGGTAGGTTGGGTCAAAGTAATTTGTGAACTCGTTTAATACCAATATTATTTTGAGCCTTAACATTCTTGTGACATTTTGAATTTCGACCCACTTTTGAGATTTATGAAATGATATTATCATCAATGCACTTTCTGTTATATCTTACTCGAAATTGGCCATTCTTGAGAATACTAACCGTTAGGGAATGGCTAGTTACGATTTCGGTACACACGACCTAAGAACTCGAACCTGGATCGACACTTCCACCACAAGATTCACGAGGGGATATTTTGGGCCATTATAGGCTGATCCAAGAATGGTTATGGAACAATTTAACAATGATATACAATTGAGTCACGGGTGATTCCGTTTAATCGTTGTATGCATTCCGAACGTTCCAAAATCAATTTCTAACGATCGTGTCATTCGGAACTAGTGATTGACCCTCGTAATTACATGACAATCGAAGTCACCATGGCTCGAGTAAACTTAAACGCGAATTGATATCAAATCAACCACGGTCGACACGCGTAAACCTAAAAGCCGCCCGTTAGTTTGAGATACACGAAAGTCGCGTTTGATCGATTTTGGCCACGAATTGAAATCCGAACTTGGGTTTCGAACTTTCAAGGATATCAAAATTATTATATTGGACGACACCGCGTTAAGCTCGCTTTATTATCGGTTTGCTCAGAAATTCTCGAAAAAGTGAAAATTGGCTCGGAAATTGGAAAAGACGATTTTACCTGTGTGTTCTAGAGTTTATTTGTTGAGTGAAAGGACATAATGGTCTTTTTACCCTAGTGGCCGAAATTCCCTCTCTTGGACAGCTTTGCCCTTGCTTTTTTTTATTAATTACAAAAATACCCTTCTAGAAGCCTTTTGTCAAGATGCATTCCTAGCCTTTGGATTTTTCTTGGGCATCAAGGACTCATCCAAGCCATCCATTTGAGAGATATGCTAACTCTCTCTCTCTCCTTACTTTTTCCTTGCTCTCTCTCTCTCTCTCTTCATTTTTCTCTCTCTCTCTCTCTCTCTCTCTCTCTCTCCCCCTCTCCCTTGGCTGAGACACCCACCACCACCGTCCACCACCTACCAGCACCTCACGCCACCACCGTGGACCACCGTGAGCCGCCCCCAAGCCGCCGTTCACACCTGGAGCAGCCGCCGTTCGCCGGATCCCCATTTGGGCCGCCGCCGTTTGCCGGAGTTCTTGGCTTGGCCGGGACTGGTGCTGCTGGTTTTGGCTTAGTTCTTAGCTTAAATTAGTGGTAAGTAACTCCCTAAACCTTGATTAGGTTAGTAGGTTACCAATGGATAGTGTTTAGGGGTTGTTAGGGTAATTTAGGGGTTATTTTAGGGGTTATGGTAGATGCTGAATTAAGGATTTGTTGGTGGCTGGATTTGATGATTATATGGCTGATTTGAATGTTACGATAGGTAGATTATGTGACTTGAGCTTGAGCATATGTTTAATGTTGTTAATTGTGCTTAATTTAGCTAATTATGATTGTTTATTGGTTGTTTTAATTAAATTCGTGGGTTAGTCTTGTGGCTGCAATAATCATGTGGTAGTGGCTGAATTGGATGATTTGGACATTGACCATATGGCCCCCATTGATTCTAGATTGGTTAATGTTAATTTTAGGGCTTAATTAACATGCTTATGTGATAATTTTGATCGTACGGTTAAAATTAAATTAGGATGTGATAAAATTTGATCATATGGCTTATTAGAGATTTGAAGTTGATCGTGTGGCTTTGATTGACCATCGCATGGTTAATTAGTCGATTATGTGCCGATTAAATGTTTAATGACAATCATGTGGTGGATTAGTTGTTTAATGCCGATCGCATGGTTAAATTGTTTAATCGTATGGTTAATTTATTTAATCATGGCTGAGTAGTTGACTATGGCTTGATCGTGTGGTCGGAATGATGATTTCGTGGCCTAGAACGAAGATCGTGTGGTTGAAATTGATGTTTCATGGTTGATCTTGCACTTAATGAATAATCGTAGGATTTTAAAAGTGGATCGTGTGGTTAATTATGGCTATTGTTGGCTTAGTATGGCATATCATGATCATATATTGATGTTTGATACGAAAACGAGTGCGATTTATGGCATGTTTATTCGTAGTAAATTGCACGTCATAAACACTTGCATTGGCTAATTAAGGAAGATTAAAATTGGCAATGCGTGGTTGTTTACGTATATGGCCATGGTGAGTTCTGTCTAAGACGAGTTCTAGACGATGCCCGTCGGAAGTTTGGATGCTGTCTGGTACCCGACTTGTTGGGGGGTTCGATCCTAGACATTACCTATCGCGATGGAGGCCGGATCAATGCTCCTAAATGGAATGCCGTCCGGTACCTGACTTGTCGGGGGGGTTCGATCCCGGACGTTGCTACGCTCAAAGTAGTGGGGTGATGTCTGGCTATGCCGGAAGACCGACGGGAGTTCGGTGTGACCTATGGTGGGTCGTTAATAATCTGGACAACTTCGAGTGTTATGTGCATATGGCATGCTTTGTGCTTGATTATGGGATAAAATCATGAGGCACGTATGGGACGGGCCGAAGTGATTTCATTTTATAATCGAGACTCGTGTGAATGATTGAGTATGTCTGGATTATTATTATTGCTGTTATGCATATTGATAGTATGCCATGGTTGTGATGCAATTCGAGACTTTGCATAGTATGTAGTACCATTGTTCGTTTGATAAGAACTTACCCTATTGGTTAGAATTGCATGATTAGGGTGCCGGAGGTACGTATTGCCCTAGTAGAGGCTTAGGTAGTTTACTTATTGAGAGTTTATCTCATTCCCCATTGTTAAACATTTCAGTCCCTCGACCTTGATTATGACTGAGCCTCCGCTACGTTTCGGGGTACCAACGAAAACGGAGCATTGGGTGACTGAGTACCCAACTGGTGAGGATAGGGAGTATCAGAAGTTTGAGAGTATAGTTTGGGTCGATGATGGTGAGTAGTACTTGACAGTTCACAAGTATATGGCATGGTTTATGAGGAATGGAGCTCAGACTTTTGGTCCTCTCTAGGGATTTGATATTCCCCCTAACGATGGTTTAGGAGAGTGGGATCTTATGGAGATTGATCCCCCTAATGGAACTGTTGTTAATCCTGAGTCCGAACCGATGGTTACGGAACCCCAGGCGTGGTCCGAGGAGTTAGACCCTCAACCGGAGCCTTTGCCGCCTAGTTCTTATAGCGAGGCATTTGACCCGACTTTGCCAAGAGCACCGCCAGGATGCTGTGGAGGTTTTTGATAGGGTTAGAAATCCTTATCTTTTTGGTGCTCCTCTTTTGAATAGAGTAGTGGAGCAGATCGACCACCCTATCCCTTTTTGAGTATGCGTGGTATGAGTTTGTGGCCTTTAGGAAGGCTTGTATATGTTATCGCTGTATATGATGTTAAGTTTATAAAATGGTTTGTTGGTTTGTTTAAATTATCTCTCTCTATTATCCCGTTTGAATGTTTGTTGAATGGAGTGTTTGTTTGGCTTCCGTGTATATTCTCTTATTCGATGGTAACGGATCGGCGATGAATACTGGGAGTCACATTCTCAACGACCGCGGAGGGATGTTACGTGTTCGAAGGGTATGGGGCGTGACATCCCCGTTTAAATGGTATCAGAGCAAGGTTAGCTTGATCTAAGTTTGATCGAGACCTGGAGTGATAAGGAGCGATGATTTTGGGGTAGCTAGTTAGAGAGACTTGCCTTGATCACAAGTTTGTGACACTTTATGCGTGCTGTGAGTATGTGTGCTTGTGATTGGTAGGCTTGAAATTGCATCATACGATTATCTGCTTATGAGTGCTGAGTGGTTTAGTGCTATTACTAAAGTTGTAGGCGCTCCAAGGTAAGATCTAGAACCTTGCTAAGTGTATACTTATGATGCTTGTTTGGGGTGATTGCTTGCTTATAACTGCTTGCTGTGGTTCGTTGCCTAGAACTGTTTAAGCCGAGTAGTTGGTTTAAGTTTTTAATTCCATGGTGGAATTATAGCAGGCTTAGGTGTTTAGAGTGGTTTTTGTGAGGATGAACACCCTGGGTAGAGGAATCAGAGGTGCATCGAGTTCGCGAGCCAGAACGGCAGAGGATCCTAGAGTTGATGGAGTTTTAAGGGCTCTAGAGGCAATTGGACAGTTGATAGGCTTGCATACTCAAGAACGGCTGTTGCTTCGGCTTTCGCTGCCGAAAGGCCGCCGTCGCCGCTTCGAATAATCTGCGGGAATGAAAAGGGAAATGAGAATCGCCGGATGCACAAGTTGGTAGAGCAATTCTTGAAACTTAAACCATCAAAGTTCGACGGGAAAGGTGATCCCGAGGCTGCCACTTGATGGGTTGAGGAATTGGAAAAGGCCTTTGCACTTCTGGGGTGCACGGAGAAGGAAAAAGGTGACTTTGGCTGTGTATCAACTTCAAGATAATGCTAATGATTGGTGAAAGGCCACCCGAGAAAGAGTTTTCCCAGTGGGCATGGTGCCGAACTGGACCGGCTTCGTCAATACCTTTAATGGGAAGTATTTTTTTGAGAGTGCTCAAGAACAGAAGATGGCAGAATTCTTACGGCTTCGCCAAAATCAGATGACTGTGGATCAGTATGATGCGGAATTTGCTAGGTTATCGAAGTTCACACCGAGGATGGTCAAAAATCCTTTGGATAAGGAAAGAAGGTTCCGAGATGGACTGAAATCGGAACTCCATAGTCGATTGATACCCCTGAACCTTAGGGATTACAACGAGCTTTATGAGCGAGCTCAGATGATTAAGAGAGATATGATCGAGAGGAATTCCGCATCTGGATCGCGGTTTATACCGGTAGGGATAATCGTAACTTTGGAAAGAAACCTATGAATGGGAATAGGTGGTTTATCCCTCCGGTCAGAAAGAATATCGCAAAGCCGACCTACTATTATGGAACTCTGTGTCGATTTTGCGGGAGAAGGCATGGGAATGGCCCTTGCCCTGGCAGGAATGGAACTTGCTTTGGATGTGGCCAACACGGTCACCAAGTGAAGGATTGCCCGAATCGACAAGTTAGGTCGCCATTTCAGCCGCAACAACCTTGGATGGGGAATCAGGCTGGAACCGCTCCGCAAAATAATCAGAACCGACCCCCAGCACAAGGAAGAATCTATTGTATGGCTCGCAAAGAGGTGGAGGATGCGCCTGGCGTGGTCACAGGTACGGTCTCTTTATGTGATCATGCTGCTTATGCCTTGTTTGATCCGGGAGCATCGCATTCATTTGTGTCAGAGCAATTTGTTAGATTGACTGGGATCGAACCGAAACCGTTAGAAGTAATGTTGCATGTTACTATCCCTCTAAAGGATAAAGTGTTAATTTCAGTAGGATGTTCGAACTGTAAGATAGTTATTGGTGATAGAAAGGAATTAATTGATTTGATTGTATTGGCTATGTTTGATTTTGACGTCATTATTGGTATGGATTGGCTAGTAAAACAAAGGGCTGTGATGGACTGTAGTAGTAGGGTGATCCAATTTAATCCTGTTGGTCATCCTCGATATGAGTTTGTGGGAAACCGAGGAGGAACCTCGATCCCTTGGATTTCGTCACTTGAGGTGTGTTGACACCTATTTTTAATTTGCCCAAAATTAATTGCACAAAATTTAGGAGTTAATTTTATTTAATTCCTAAAACAAAAATATTTCTATTTAAATGCATTGCATATAGAAATTAGGTACATTTGCACTAATAGAGTCTATTATAGAGTTTATTTTAAAAAAAAAAAAATCGAGTCGGGCCGGGTCGGAGTGGGCCGACCGGCCCATTTCTTTTTCCTTTTTCCTTTTTTCCCCGGGCCCAGGCCCTTTTCCTTTCTTTTTTCCTTCTTCGCGGGCCCGGCCCGCTTTCCTTTTCTTCTTCTTTCCCCACGCCGCCATCTTGGGCCCGGCCCGGCTTGACCTTCTTCCTTCCTTCCTTCCCCCTGCGCCGGTCCTCTCTCCTCCCTCGTTCTCCCATGCGCGACCGGCGTGACGCACGGCGGCGCCGCTCATCTTCGTCATCCGGTCAGAGGAGGCCCAGGCGGGCACGCCACAGGGACTGGCCATGAAGGCCAGTCTCGTCTTCCCCATCTCCCAGGCTCTCTCCCTCTCGCACCCTTCCGCACCGCCCCCATCTGCCGTTCGCACCGGCTGCGCATGGCCGCGAAAGTCGCGGGGCAGGTAGGCCGGTGCAGGCCATCGTCACGCGGACGCCACGGAGAGGGAAGCCATCGTCCGTCATCCGGCTATAAATAGCCAGAGAGAGAGAGAAAGCCCCGATCGGCCGAATTTGGAGAGAAATAGAGAGAGAAAAATTGAGAGAGAAAGAGAGAAAAAGAGGGGAGAGTTGATTCTTGCAGGTTCCCAGCCGCGTCGCCGTCGCCCCCCGATCAACCGGAAAGCCCCAGACGCGCCGTCGACGGTGAGCTCTCCCCACTCAAACGCCTGCGTTCCGCTTTCTGTTTTTCTGTTCGGTTTGGCCGGGACTCGCGCCCGGCCGTTTCGCGCGAATCCCGGCCCATACCGTCATCCCACGCCATCCGTGTGTCTCTCACCGAAGGTAAGTTGGGTCGCTGAATCCGCCGGTTCGCGGAACAGTCGGGAATTTGTTGTTTTCGGTCGCGCACACCATCTGCTCGACAAAAGTCCTCAATGAAACCAGTTTTTGTTTTGGTCGCCGGTCGGCGAACGGCGGTCGGACGGTGACCCCGGTGGGTGGAGAGGCTCGGTTTTACTCCCAGGAGGCCGATTTGGGGGCGGCGCTGGTCTGGGTCCGCTGGCGAGAGGCCGTTTTTAGCTGCCTTGGCGGGTGCTCCCACGGATTCGGCGACCTGGTTGGTAGGCAGGCCCGGTCAACGGCCAAGGTCGGATCCGTTGACCGGGTCGGTTCCGACCGATCCGATTCAGCTAATCCGACCCGGGTCGGTCCGACCGACCCGGTTCAGCTGATCCGACCCGGGTCAACGACCGGGTCGGATCCGTTGACCCGGGTCGGACCCGACCCGGTCCGGATCCGCTCCTTTATTATTATTATTATTATTATTATTTTATTTTATTTTATTTATTTAAAAAAAATTTTTAATTTTTTTAAAGCTTTTTTTTACTTTTTTTTTCTCCTTCCCTTTTTTATTTATTTTATTTATTTAAAAAAGGTTTCGTATTTTATTTTATTTTATTTTATTTTTTTAAAATTTTTTTTTATGTGATATATTGTTGTTATTTTAATCTAATGTGATATTATTATGCATGTTTTTTGTCTTGTTTAAATTAGACAAGCCTGAGGTTGCGCGATAGTATTTTGCATGTTAGTTTTTATTACCGTTGTATTGTTATGCATGTTTTTAATACAATTGCATGAGTGTTGTGTTTTTGAATGTCATCTGACTTAGTTAAGGTTAGAACCTTAGGCTGCATGAATTGTTGTGTTCCTGACTGCTGATCGTTCCTGATTATGCACTCGCTTGATCACCTCACATGTTAGGAGAAAGGTCCTAAAATCAATCCAAATTGCCTGACAAATGTTTTCAGAAATGAACAGGGTAAAATGGTACCGAAAGGGCATTAGTTATCCAACTAGTGTAACCAAGTCCCCGAACTCATTTAATCTCTGGTTCGTAGGAATAGGGTGATTCTCCCATCACCCTATTTGGGTTTCTAATCGATCCACCCCAAATCGATTAGTGGCGACTCCTTGATATAAACCACCTGTATGTTAAACACTTAAACCCTAAGTCGCGATATGGTATGGGCTTGGGAGAGCCCGAGTTAAGTCCCGAACCTAGACTTAGCACGTACCAGGCGAGCCCCCCTCCTTTTTGCGTGTTGTTTAAAAAGGGCTCGGGAGTTCGGTCGCGACAAGGTGACTAAGCTGTTGGATGAAGGATGCCAAGGTTACCTAGCGACTGTATTTGACTCATTGGCTGAGGAGCCAAGGTTAGAGGACATAGCCGAGGTGTGTAACTTTCCCGATGTCTTTCCTAAGGAATTGCCGGGATTGCCACCTGAAAGGGAAGTGGAGTTTATAATTGAGTTGGCCCCTGGGACGGAGCCAATCTCTAGAGTGCCATACAGAATGGCCTTATCAGAATTGAAGGAGTTGAAAGTTCAGATGCAAGAGCTGCTAGACAAGGGATTCAATCGTCCAAGTGTATCACCGTGGGGAGCACCAGTGTTGTTCGTCAGAAAGAAAGATGGTTCGTTGCGTTTGTGCATCGACTATCGGCAGTTGAACCAAATGACCATCAAGAACAAGTATCCATTACCAAGAATAGATGACTTGTTCGATCAACTGCAAGGGGCTTCATTACTCTCCAAGATAAACTTAAGAACGGGCTACCATCGGTTAAGGATTAAAAAGGACGATATACCGAAAACGGCATTTCGTACAAGATATGGACATTACGAGTTTACGGTTATGCCGTTTAGATTGACTAATGCCCCAGCTGCTTTTATGGATTTGATGAATAGGGTATTCAAGGAATTCTTGGATTTATTTGTTATAGTATTCATCGATGACATATTGATATACTTGAAAAGTCCCGAGGAGCATGAGCAGCATTTAAGAATGGTTCTATGGACCTTGAGAGAACATGTACTCTACGCCAAGTTTAGTAAGTGCGAGTTCTGGCTGAATCGAGTAGCATTTCTTGGACATGTGATCTCTGGGGATGGAATCTCAGTGGATCCAACTAAGATTGAGGCGGTTATGAATTGGCTGAGATATACGACAGTGACAGAAGTTTGGAGTTTCCTAGGGCTAGCTGGCTATTATAGAAGATTCGTGGAAAGGTTCTCCGCGATAGCCATTCCTTTGACTCACTTACTAAAGAAGGAAACAAAGTTCGAATGGATGGATAAGTGCGAGAGATGTTTCCAAGAGCTTAAGCATAAGCTGACTACCGCACCAGTATTGACAATACCCTTAGGTCCTGGAGGATACGAGATTTACAGTGATGCGTCGCTGAAGCGATTATGATGTGTTTTAATGTAGCATGGAAGAGTTGTTGCGTACGCATCGCGACAGTTGAGACCTCAAGAGATGAACTACCCGACGCATGATTTGGAACTTACGGCCATCATCTTTGCACTTAAAATTTGGAGGCATTATTTACGTGGAGAAAGGTTTCAAATCTACACGGATCGTGAGAGTTTGAAATATTTGTTTTCTCAGAAAGAATTGAATATGAGACAACGTCGATGGATGGAACTTCTAAACGATTACGACTGCGACATCTTATACCACCCGGGAAAGGCTAACAAAGTAGCGAATGCACTTAGTCAGAAATCGAGCATCGCGCAATTGATGATTAAAGAGTGGACTTTACTCGAAGGAGTACGAGATTTTGAATTTAAGTTTGAGGTAGGTCACCTCTCAAGCTTGTTAGCCACTTTAAAGATTGAACTAGAGATTCAGGCTAAAATTAAGGCATTACAATCTACGGACCCTGACATTCAAAAGATTCTACAATTGGATATAACCAAGAGAAAATCAGACTTAAGGAGGAAATATTGGTAGAAGCTCATCGTAGTAATTACAGTATTTATCCGAGTAGCACAAAAATGGGGAGAAGAATAGCAGAAGTGCCAAAACTTGTGTACGGTGCTCACTTTAGTGCCAAAATTTTTGAAAAATGATCACTTAAGTGTCAACTTCGGTCAGTTTGGCTGGAAATCCGACGTGACATTTTTTTATTAATTTTTGAAGCCGATGTGGCTCGCCGGAGGTTGAGTCAGCATGCTCAGTCAGCAGGTACACATCAAAATGATGTAGTTTAGCATGTACACTTGGATTTTTTAAATATTTTTTTTGAATTTGTTTTCTTTCTTTTCTTTTTTCTTTTTCTTTCTTCTTCTTCTTCGGTCACCGCTGGTGACCGGAGGCCGGCCGCCTGGCCTCAGCGACGGCGAGGCTGACCTCACCGTCGCTGGGTTTGGCGACGGCGAGGTCGGCCTCGCCATGGCCGGGCGAGGCTCGACCTCGCCCAGATCCGACGAGGTCGAGCCTTGCCAGCCATGGCGAGGCCGACCTCATCGTCGCTGGGTTTGACGACGACGAGGTCGGCCTTGCCATGGCCGGCCGAGGCTCGACCTCGTCGAATTTGGGCGAGGTCGAGCCTCGCCCGGCCATGGCGAGGCCAACCTTGCCGTCGCTAGGTTTGGCGACAGCGAGGCCGGCCTCGCCGTCGCTGGGTTTGGCGATGGCGAGGCTGGCCTCGCCGTCGCTAGGCTCGCCCGGCCATGGCGAGGCCGGCCTCCGGTCACTGGTGGTGACCCAAGGTAGAAGAAGAAGAAGAAAGAAAAAGAAGAAGCTCTACGAAAGAGCAGAGAAAAGCTCTACGAGAGAGCAGAGAGACTTAGAGTCGTCGCCTTCTTACATTAATGGTTTACTTGGCACAACAAACAAGTATGTAATCAGGAACTCGTAAACCCTAGCATGGTTCTCTATCCCTAAGCTCTTATCTCCACCAAGCTAGGACGAATGTACAGGGATGAGGAGGAGTCCCTATCAATCCAGCCTAATTGAATCGTGTTCGGCCTCTCCGCAGTCGTATCATTCGGCCTGGAGGACGAATTTCGCCCAAAGTCGGAGGTCTAGAACTGCAAGATTTGCAAGATTCGGCAGTCGTATTGTCTCCGCAAAGGGAGGTTCGATTAACATGGGGGCTTGAATAAGAGAGAAAGAGTCTAGTGCGGAGTTGTTTTGTGATTAAAGGCCACCTTATTGTCCACGTGGACTTTTTTTTTTATTTATGAAAAGGCCACCTAGGTATTAATATTTAATAAAAAAAGTCATGTAATATTTTTGGTCGGAATTTGTCGCCGGAGGCACTTAAATGATTATTTTTTTTCTCGATTTGGCACTTAAGTGAGTTGGCAAAAACTTTTGACATTAAAGTGAGCGTCATACGAAACTTGTGACACTTCTAGTGTCCTTATGCAATTTATTATGGGACACTTGAAACCTTGTGTTTAACATGTAAAGTTATTAGAAACTTTGGTTCCCGTATTTTTTCAAAATCTTCTAGAATGATTTTATTTTCATTTTTTAAATTACGGAAGAAAGGTCAATGAAGGCTCTATTTGTTTCGCTGAAAATGAATAATTTGAAAAATATTTTCCTAAAAATAACCGCTTCTATCGCTTAAAATGATTAGAGAATGAACTTTTTTCCATTATCAATCTCAATTTATGTTTAAACATTTTTGTAGATGAAAAAATCATTTATTCATTCATTTTTGTCTGCGATAGGATCAATCATTTTAAGAAAAATGTTTTTCAAGTCATCCATTTTTTAGCGAAATAAACGCATCTGAAGTATTTTATTTTATAACCAATACTTTAATTAAACTAACACAAACAAACTACTTTAAGGTGGTGAAACTATGTATACAATAAGGTCAACTTCACTCGCGTCTTATTGGTATACATAGAAAAAGTTTCCTGTTGCAAAGTCTACCATCATAGCTATTTAGTTTTGTGATTGAATGAGTTCATCTCTATTTCAAGGACCACACAAAAGCTCTTGATTAATGCACAGCATCCAATCGATGTCACAAAAGCACTTAATTTGACTCTTAACTCACGTTGATCAATTTAGTGGTCCATTATAGGAATCCTATAGAGGATTAGCTTTACTAAAATGGAAAGATGTGGTGGATGAGATTCATTAGATTCATTCTATAGAAAAATGAAGCCAGCTTTTTTCAAGACGTGGGGTTCTTGAAGGCTACCACTTGATTTCAGGAGTAAAATTTCATGAAGGATTTGTTCATTTGTGGAGAAATGTCGGTAAAAGTGAAAGCCGAGTATGTTTACATTGGCGAAATATATCAATGTCTATGACCCATTTGAAGAACCAGAGCTCTTTAGGTTCTATAAACTAACAGACACTCCACCACCGAGTTCGCATGCCCTTTTTTGTTCAAACTTCACGTT
This sequence comes from Syzygium oleosum, assembly GCF_021117445.2. NCBI lineage: Eukaryota > Viridiplantae > Streptophyta > Magnoliopsida > Myrtales > Myrtaceae > Syzygium > Syzygium oleosum. Next base: position 1,565,692 of record NW_026607494.1, read on the forward strand.
GCCATTTCGATCTACTGGTATATAGACAACTTACGCATATTTCCGCAATCATTACTCATTTGACAAAAAAATTTGGAATATCTATTTTTGCTAGAAGAATTATTGATATGTGATGTGAGATTTTGTGAGACCACAGCCAACTCTTCTAAAAGTCTAAGCTGTTAAATGAAGGCGTGATTTATTATTTAAATATTATAACATTCCTCCTCAAGCTTAGTCCGGTCTTTTTGCTTAGTACTAAGCGTGGAAATATTTAATCAGGGAGACAAATGTGATTTGAAAAGAATTGAACTTAGTACCTCCAACTCTGATACTATATAAAATTTGGTACGACCACTACCAGCTATTCTAAAAGCTTTAGTGTGGTTTATTATTTAAATATTTTAACATATGATTTAATATTTTTAGCATAGTATAATGAACAAAAGTGGAAAATTATATATGATTATGGACTTGCTATCACTCGCACAATTAGTAGTTATAATTAATAGGTGATGCTATTCATATTAAGTTCGTAAAATAACAAACGAGGTAGTCCACATATCCTTCATATTAATTGGCTCTAAAGTAAATGTAGGCAAACATAAAATGAAAAAAAAAAAGGTTACTTGATTAATGAATTTCTGAAACTATTTATTCATATCACCACAATACGTAGAAAAAAAAGAGAGATAATTTCTTAGAATTTTCTTTCTCGGTAAAATTGGAAAAAGGCTGGATGATTTTGAGACTATCTAATCTAGAAAGTCCATCAACATTAAATTTGACACGGGTCAATTTAAAATGACAGTTCTGAACAGGAGGTTAGTTTAAAATTGATTGAGTACTGTAAAGTTTGTTAAAACTACAGAAAAATTCATGAAGGTTTTTTTTGGAATACTATGTTTTAAGGTTCCTTCAAGCCAGATCATGGTATGGGGACATTGTAGAAAATATTAGTTATAATTGATAGATATTAATGATTGATTTCACTGAAATCATTTTCTAATCCATGAGATGCTTGGGGATAAATGGGGCTTTAATTATATGCTAAAACTTTTCCCAACTTAAAAGCTAGGTGCACCGGCAGCGATTTTACTTTTTTTTTTTACTATTAACTTTTTCCGTTTTTGTAATATGTGAATTTTTTAATAAAATAATATTTGAAGTTTGACTTTATTTCATATGGTACACTTGGAACCTTTAGAAAAATTCAAGTATTAACATGTAAAGTTATTTGGAATTTTTGTTCACATTTAAAAAATCTTCTACAATAATTTTTTTCATTTTTAAAGTTTAGGAAGGAAGGTCAAAAGAGAAGTTTTTTTTTTGTAATCAATACTTTAATTAACCTAACACAAACAAACTACCGTAAGGTGTTGAAACTATGTTTATAATAAGGTCAATTTCACTCATGTCAAAGTAAAGTAGAACTACACTAAAGAATTAAGGTGAGTTAAATTGAAAGTAAGCACTTCGTTGAGAAACTCTTCTCTGTTAACAGCCTTCAATTATGACGGACTATCAAAAGAAATTAACAATTTCTGTGACATTGCCCGCTTTTGCGTTTCGCGGAAGCTTCAATTGTGGCCAAATCTGGCTTGTTTAGTCAATTTCAATAATACGACAATAAAGACCACCGAGAGTCGTAGCAGCACAGTGATAATGGGTCATCCTATCTTCTATCGTCCCTCTTTATGCTTTCATTTATGAGAAGTGGTAAGACAATAATGGAAGTACCCCTTTTAGATCCTTGATTAGGTGCTCAAATCCACGAATATTATTTCTCTTTCCAAATTTAGACAGGAAAAACAAATTATAAATTTATAAAAAGAAAATGCAGCCTCCCTAAGGCTCCGTTCGTTTGCCGGAAAATATTCTCCTTTTGGAAAATATTTTTCTAAGTCATTTTCCTGAAAAATATTTTCCTGGAACACAATTTTCTGGTGTTCGGCTAAAATTTGAAAAAGTTTCGGAAAATATTTTCTGGTGTTCGGCGATAGCTGATCCGGCGGCGTCTGGCGACCGGGCAACCGGCGGCGGTCGGGCGGCGGCGGGCGACGACCGGGCAACCGGTGGCGGCCTGCTGGCGGCGGGCGGGCGACAGGCGGCGGCGGCCGGCGACCGGGGCGGCGGCGGCGGCGACGGCGGCGGCGGCCGGCGGCGGTGACCGGCGATCCACTTCCTCTCCCACGGAAAACATTTTCCCTCCCATGGGCAATTTTGCCTTCACTTTGGGGGAAAATGATTTCCTTTTTGTGAAAAGAGGAAATCATTTTCCTCAAAACAATGAAGAATTTGGGGGTGGGGAAGGAAAATGTTTTCCCACGGAAAACATTTTCTGCCCCCAAACACCAGAAAATGCGAAAAATGTTTTCCGAACACAGCCTAAATCTGTAATGGTTCTTAGCTTGCCACAATTTTGGGAAGTTAATGTGACACCTTAAGCCCTCAAACATTAAAAGAATATATTCAAGCCACCTTGATCTCATCTGATCAACCAAAATGTTGGCTTAAAATTTGATTACTCGCTGTTGTGCGCGGAAGCGTAAACACGGGCGACGGAATTAGGACGCGAAACAGATTGGAAGAAGAAAATCAACACGAGAAATTTACGTGATTCGATCCGAGTTTCGAAACTTACGTCCACGGGGAGAGCCAGTAAATAATCCACTATCAAATTAAGGAGAATTACAGAATTACAATGACTCACAATCAAGTGTTTCCCAACCCTATAATTACACCCGAAACCCACTGTGTTTAACCTCACGTAAAACGCTCAAAATGGATGTAGATATATTGCATAAACACAAGGTGATCAAGAGCGCCTCCACCTCTGCTTCATGCTCTCACTTCCTACGCGAGCTCTCTCTCCACCGCTTCTGATTTGGCCTCTCGTCTCTCTCGTTGACGAGCTCTCTTAGCCTCCTCTATTTTGAGCTCTTCAGACTACCTCTCCTTTCATAGGAGAAAGGGAACAAAACAAGACAAATTTTGGGGCTTAGAAATGTCAAGAGCGGCGCCCACAAATGATGACCAAAGAGAAGAGACATTCGGTGCCCTCGAGACTTTATGGGCATGCATGCCATGTCCATGCATTTAAAGAGGGGAGATAAATTGGATGTGGGAGACAAGCACATGGGCCCTGAACTTTCCTTTTTCTTTGACTAAAATAAACATAGCCATCTGCAGAAGATATTTTGTCCTGCTTCATTTATTAGCCCCCAACAACAACCCCCCCCCCCCCCCCTCCCCTCCCCTTTTTTCTTTGACTAAAATAAACATAGCCATCTGCAGAAGATATTTTGTCCTGCTTCATTTATTAGCCCCCAACCCCCCCTCCCTCACAACTCTTGGTCCTCTTGTTCGGCGCTTTTAATTTCTCCGTGAGAGTTGGAATCTCACGTATAAACTCAAACTCGATACATAATTAAATAATTCTTCACCTTTGCTCGATATTTGAGCCAAATCATAGTGATTATTATTCTTGCCAACTCTCTCAAATGCCCCGACTGGCACTTACTTTTTGCAGACACCGATTGAGCTCCAGCAGAGCTTCAGCTTCACCAAAGAATCTCTTTCTTCATCGCAACAAGCCACTTCTCAGATTTAGAATAAATGGTGGATTCATGGGATGTAGAAGGTTTTTCACTACAAAACTCTTTAGCGACTGTAAGAGCATATGCTACAAAATCAGAATAGCCATATCTCTAAGGAGGCTTAATTTGTCGTTTAGCCCTCCCTGCACCCAAGGTATGCGGCTGCTCAACTTCTTCTACATTATCTGAGTCTTGTTGCTCATTGTCATTTTTTGGCTGGATAGGAACATCTTCGAATGTTTTTCGTGGAGGGTCCACACGAAACTCCACCTTTTTCACAACATTCTCCTCCTGAATACCTGTAGACTCAACAACAACCTTTCTCTGATCAAGCGTAAAATTTTCATCAAAAGTAACATCCCTACTGATTATAAACTTTGGTGACTGAGGGTCAGAACACCACAACCTATTTCCCTTAACGCTGTCTACATAGCCAACAAAAATACATTTCTTGGCCTAGGTTCAAGCTTACCATCTTTTACATGATAATAAGCGAGACAACCAAATATTTTCAAAACAGAATACTCAGAAGGTTTACCTGACAATACCTGATTTGGAGTCTTACAATCAATTGCGGTTGAAGGAGAACAATTCACCAAATAACACGTCGCATTCACGGCTTCAGCCCAGAAATCTTTCCCAAGTCCAGCATTAGATAGCATAAACCTAGCTCTCTCCAAAAGTGTCCGGTTCATGCGCTCTGCCACCCCATTCTGTTGAGGTGTGTGCCTGACTGTTCGATGTCAAACAATCTCTGAATCTTCACAGTACTTATTGAAATCACCTCCACAAAACTCAAGACCATTGTCTATTCTGAGACGCTTTATCTTTGTCCCGGTTTGATTTTCTATCAACACCTTCCACTTCTTGAAGGTATAAAAAACTTCACTTTTACGCTTCAAGAAATAAACCCAGACTTTCCTAGAAAAATCATCAATAAATGTCAGAATATAAACTGCACCCCCTTGAGATGTTACTTGTGCAGGTCCCCACAAATCGGAGTGAATGTAATCAACTGTGCCCTTCGTCGAGTGCACCCCAGTATTGAAACTAAGTTTGTGCTGCTTCCCGAAAACAAAATGCTCGCAAAAATCAAGTGGGACCGTATGCTCCCCACAGAGTAAACCACGTTTACTTAAGATATTCATTCCTCTTTCGCTCATGTGACCTAACCGCATATGCCACTATGGATTTCTCAGAATCTTAAGAGGATGATACATTTGGAGAACCCACAATGGTACTTCCCTGTAAAATGTAAATGTTATTCTTTTTGTTACCTCTCATCACGATCAAGGAGCCCTTTGAAACTTTCAGAGCTTCACCTCCACCGGTGTACATGCATCCAGTGGAATCCAAACTACTCAGCGAAATAAGGTTCTTCTTCAAGTTTCGGATGTGTCTGATGTCTATCAGAGTTCTTACTATGTTGTCATGACATTTGATCCGCACAATACCAATACCCACAATCCTGCAAATTGCATTATTGCCCATCAAGACTGAAACACCACTGACTTTTTCATATGTGTGGAACCAATCTCTATTTGAACACATGTAGTATGAACATGTCGAACCCAAAATCCATTCGTCGTCAACATGACAATCGGGAGACGAAATAGTAAGAACATTTTCAGCATTAGCTGACTCGATACTCTTCACCAGACTAGTCGAATCGGAACTCTCCATCGGTTTCTTCCCCTTATCCTTGAGCAAAGGACACTCATTTTTGTTGTGACAGTCCGAATTTCGGCCCATTTTTGAGATTTATAAAACGTGTAATTCGTCAGTGTGCTTATAGTAAAATTTCGCCCGGGAACTGATCACTCTCGGTTATTATTTTTAAATTAGAGATTTCGCTAGAATCGCACTCGATCAAATTTGACCGTTATTTAGAGCCCAAACTTTGGTGTCGAATCTCTCGGAGTTTCGAGACGAATTTAATTGGACGGTGTCGATATTATTGTGGCCAGTGTCGATGTTGCCAAGAATAGTGGAAAAGTGAATTTTTGACCGGGTGCGAATTTGGACCAGTAGACCTCCCTCGGGGTAGTTTGAATTAATTAATTTGGCCTTTGTCCCTTATTATATTCTAGGATTAATTTGGACCGTATGATCGTTTTCAAATTTGAATTCTGGCCGTTAGATCGTACTCGATGGCGTTGACTTTCTCTCTCTCTCTTTCTCTCTCTCTCTGTGCCGCGCCAGCTACGCGCACGTCTCCCCTGCGCTCATGTCCCTTCCTCCCCTAGCCATGCAGACTTCTCTCTCTCCTCCTTTTTCCGTTTTCTTTCCTTTCTCTTTTTCTTTTCTTCTTCTCCTCTTCTTCTTCCTCCTTCCCCGCCCGATTGTCGGCCGCTTCGTTGCTAGTTGCTTCGCCGCTCATCGCGCTGCTACCACGCGCCGTGCCGTCCGCTTTACACCGCCGCTTCAGCCATGCGCACGGCCGCGCGCCATCGCGCCGTGACCCCCTCTCTTTTCCCTTCCCCTGTTTTCTTCGCCCCGACTCCTCCCCTGTTCTGCCTCGCCCGCGACCGCCGCACGCCGCCATTTCGGCCGCTATCGCCCCAACTGGCTCGCCGCCACCATCCCAGCTCCCCCCCAAGCCACCGTCGCCCTTGCTGCTCCGGCGACGACGCATCTGCATCCCCTGTTTTGGCCGAGCCTCCGCCGCCCCAGCTCGTCGGTTGCGCGCTCGCCCAGCTCGCCGTCGCCGTCGGCCGCTCGTCCCACACCGGAGCTATCGTCGTCGCCCCTCATCTTCCTTTTCTTCCCTTGTTCGCGCGGCCTTTGGTCGCGCCGGAGCCGAGACCGACCAGATCCGCCGCTCGCTGCCCGGCCAGCAACCGCCGCCCGTCCGCCCAGCTGCCGACCGCTCGCTGTCGGCTGGCTCGCCGTTCACGCCCCCACCAAGCTGCTTCTCTCTCCCCCCTCCTCCTTGGTTCAGCCGAGCTCCTTCCCACCCCTGTTTCAGACACCGACTCGTCGTCGCCGTGAGTGACCGCTCGTCTGCCGGAGCCGCTACATTCGGCGAGGCCCCCGTCGCCCCCATTGCCGCCGAGCCTTGCCGCCTCGCCGGAACTCCCTTGCCGCCGGCGTGCCGCCCGGCCGTGGTCCGAGCCTCATTGATCCTTGCATGTGCCGCGGTCAGTCCCGCACGATTTCCCCGCTGCCCAGCCTCGTTTTCTTGCTTAAGTCGAGGTAAGCGACATCCTAAACCTTGTCTAGGACTTTATGTATTATTAGACTTGTTTGGGGGTTGTTTAGTGTGGGATTTGCGGCTGATTAGGGGCTGTTAGCGCCGATTCGGAGTCTGTTTAGCGCGATTTGGTGGCTGAGATGTGGGCTGGTTAGGGGTGAGTGATTAGGGTCGGAATGTGGATTAAATCGTGGCAATTTATGGCCGATTTTGGTGCTAAGTTGGGGGCCATTGATGCTGGAATTTATGCCGCGATTTTGGATTGTTCGTGTGTGATTCAATATTTGCTTGGCGATGATTCGCGTTAATTATTCGTGGTCGGTTTAATGCATATCATATGGGCTCGGGCTTGCAATGGTAGATGGGGTTTAATGTGCTAGAATGATGAATGAATTGAGGCGCGCGGGCTGATCTGGTTGAGTTGATTTACTGTTATTGAAGCTTGAATATGGCGTGGAAATTGATTGAATCACGTGGCGTATGTGATTGTGGCGTATGTGATTGTCCAAAGGTCCTGTGGGGTGTTGACCTGGGACAGAGCCCGGATTGATCGGAGGGCTGACCTGTGGAGTGTTGACCCGAGTCGTGTGAAAATTTGTTTTGAAAGGTCCTGTGGGGTGTTGACCCGGGACAGAACCCGGATTGATCGGAGGGCTGACCTGTGGGGTGTTGACTCGGGTCATGTGAAAATTTGTTTTGAAAGGTCCTGTGGGTGTTGACCGGGGACAGAGCCGGATTGATCGGAGGGCGACACAGTGGAGTGTTGACCGGGTCGTGTGAAAGTTTGTTTTTGAAAGGTCACGTGGGGTGTTGACCGGGACGAGCCTGGATTGATCGGAGGGCCGACTGTGGGGTGTTGACCCGGGTCGTGTGAAAGTTTTTTTTTTGAAAGGTCCTGTGGGGTGTTGACCCGGGACAGAGCCCGGATTGATCGGAGGGCTGACCTGTGGGGTGTTGACCCTGGTCGTGAAAAAGTTGGATGCATGCGCATGTGTTTTGTGCATGGATGAATTGGGTGAATGTACGTATGTATGGCGTTCGAGTGATTGTGATGTACTTTTGGGATATTATTGCATTATCATGATTTGACTAATGTGCAGTGTGGGCATGTGATTGGATGGCGAGGTAAGTCCATTTATATGAATTATATATATGTAATCGGTTAGATTGCATGCTGAACTTGTCTGGGTACGCATTGGCCTATGTGGGGTTTAGGGGTCTGCTTATTGAGATTTATCTCATTCCCGTTGTTAAACATTTTCAGGTTTGGAGTGACTGTTAGTCGTCACGTGCGGTCCAGAGATCAGGAGTACTTTGGTCATTTGATGCTCCGTTCATCTATTGGATGCCCCCCTTTTGTTCTGTGAAGTAGGCTACCCAACCACCACCCCCTTTTGATAAATGTGGTTTTGAAGCTAGTAACCTAGATTTAATGTTGTAAGTGACTGTCAGTTTTATGAAATGCGTTTGTTGAATTGTGCCTATGCTATCCCGTTGTCATTGTCTATTGTCTGGGTTGTTTCTATTTCGCTTCTGCTTGCCTTTATCTTTGGGTGTTTCGTTTGGGTCGGCGACGCGTCCTAGGACGTCGCGTTCAATGATCGACCATCGAGGGGTGTCACAAGCCCGTTGGGGTTCGGGGCGTGACATCCCAGTTGATTTGGTATCAGAGCAAGGTCAGCTCGATCCAAGTTGGTCGAAGCCTGGAGTGATAAGGAGCGATGACTTTGGGGTAGTTAGTTAGGGAGACTTGTGTGCCATGCGTACCCCAGACTGTATGATTGTGATTGCTGAGTGATTTTATGCAATATTATATGAGGTGCAGGTGCGTCAGGACTTGAGGTAAGTGCACGAACTTTGTTGGTTGTGATTGGCTGCTGTTTGTGATTGGCTGCTTGTTTAGTGAATGGTTGTTGCGATTCACTGCCTAGGGGTTTAGACTGGTATAGTTGGCCTAGGTCTTTAATTCCCGAGGGGAATTATAGCAGGTAAGTGAGTAGTGTGAACACTGTGAGTATGAGTAGCCGAGGAAGAGGTCGAGGTCGAGGTCGTGTAGGTCCGCAAGTTGGAGTTGTGGGGGATCCAAGATGTGATGAGATTTTGAGGGCACTCGAGGAAGTTGGAATTTTAATGGGAAGGCAAACTGAGGAGCGAAATGCTACTGTTGCTACTGCTGCTGAGGCCGCTGTTGCCGCCACCAATAGAAGTAATGGGAATCGTGGGCATAACGAAAATGTTGGGAATCAAGGTCAAGGGCAAGTTAATGCAGTCAGACAGATGCGTTAGTTGGTTGGAAAATTTTTGAAATTTAAACCTGCAAGGTTAAATGGGAAGAGATGACCCTGAGGCTACATTACTTTGGATAGAGGACTTGGAAAAAAAAGGGGCTTTTGAGGTATTTGGGTGCACTGATGAAGAGAAAGTGACCCTGGCTGTATATCAACTTCAAGGAAATGCAAGTGATTGGTAAGAGAACCCCCAAAGTAGGATATTTCGAAGGGCATAATCTCAAACTGGGGTGTCGTTGTTGAGGCCTTCAATGAGAAGTACATTGAGAGAGTGCGCGAGGACAGAAAATGACCTAGTTTCTTCGGCTTCGCTAAAATCGGATGTCAGTCGATCAGTACGAGATCGAGTTTGTAAGGTTGCCTATGTACACACCAAGGATGGTCAAGGACCATGTGGATAGGACAAGGAGGTTTCGGGATGGATTGGAACCGGAATTCCGCAATCAGTTAGTACTTTTGAGTCTTAAGGGATTACAATGAGTTGTATGAGAGAGCTCGATGGTTGACACGGATATGAGTGAAAGGACTGCCGCTTCTGGATCGCGGTACGCGCCAGCTAGGGACAATGGGAACTTTGGGAAGAAGCTTATGACCGAGAACAAGAGACTTGTCCCTTCGTTAAGAAAGAACTCTGGAAAGTCGAACTACTACTCCAACGCCGCATGTTGGTCTTGTGGAAAGGGGCATAGGAATGACTATTGCCGAGGTAGAAGTGGAACATGTTGTGGATGTGGTCAGCATGGTCACTAAGTGAGAAACTGCCCGAATCGATAAGCTAGACTGTTAATACAGCAACAACAACCGCAAGTAGGTCATTAAGCGAGAGTTGCCCCGCGGATTAACCAGATTAACCGCAGGCACAAGGAAAGATGTACGCGGTGGTAGGGAAGGAATCAAAGGATTTGTCTTGAGAGTCTGGATGCGTTATGTGATGCTAGTGGGTGCAACAAGAGAAGATTTTGAAATTATAACTGGAATGATCATGTAAGACTTATAATCACTTATGGTGAGTAGGCGTAATCAGTTGAGGATTTTTGAATTACTGATGATATTTTGGACGGGTTGGGAAGGATGTGTGTTGCTTGGAAATTTCGGATTCTGCAAAGAACTGGGGTAATTTGTTTTGGGAAACTGTGGATTGAAATTGGATGGGTTGAGTTTTGTCTTCGAGGTATAGGAAGATAATTATTTTGTGGTTGACTGGTTGGTTGAAGAACTAAGGCTAAAGGAAATAGTCGAGGTGTGTAACCTTCCCGATGTCTTTCCTCAGGAATTGCCGGGATTTCTACCTGATAGTGAAGTGGAGTTTGTGGTTGAGTTGGCCCTAGGGACGGAACCAATTTCGAAAGCGCCCTATAGGATGTAGCTGTTAGAATTGAAGGAATTGAAGGTTCAAATGCAGGAGTTATTGAATAAAGGTTTTATTCGCCCGAGTGCGTCTCCATGGGGAGCGCTAGTGTTGTTCGTGAGAAAAAAGGACGGGTCCTTGAGGTTGTGCATCGACTACAGACAGTTAAATCAGGTGACCGTTAAGAATAAGTACCCACTACCAAGGATAGATGACCTACTTGATCAATTACAGGGGGCGTCGATATTTTCAAGGATCGACTTGAGGACTAGCTATCACCAATTGAGGATCAAGAAGGAGGACGTGCCGAAGTCGGCATTTAGGACAAGGTATGGACACTATGAGTTCACGTGATGCCGTTTGGACTGACGAACGCCCCTGCAGCCTTTATGGATTTAATGAATCGGGTATTCAAGGAATTTCTGGATTAGTTTGTGATCGTGTTCATAGACGATATTCTGATGTATTCGAAGAGTCCCGCCGAGCATGAGGTACATTTAGAAACGATTCTACGGACCTTAAGGGAACATGCCCTCTACGCTAAGTTCAGTAAGTGCGAATTCTGGCTTCATCGAGTGGTGTTCTTAGGACATGTGATATCCGGGGAAGGAATTGCGGTGGACTCGACAAAGATTGAAGTCGTTATGAATTGGCTGAGGCCGACAACGGTAACCGAGATTCGGAGTTTCTTGGGTTTAGCGGGTTATTACCGACGTTTCGTGGAAAGGTTTTCGGCATTGGCAATGCCGCTGACACAGTTACTAAAGAAGCAAATGAGGTTTGAATGGACGGATAAGTGCAAAAGGAATTTTCAAGAGTTAAAGCAGAGGTTGACGACCGCGCCAATATTGACAATCCCGTCAGGACCGGGAGGTTATGAGATTTACAGTGACGCGTCGGTAAGGGGATTGGGATGCGTGCTAATGCAATACGGAAGAGTGGTGGCATACGCATCGCGACAATTGAGACCGCACGAACTAAATTATCCGACACACGGTTTGGAATTGGCCGCGATTATTTTCGCTATTAAGATTTGGAGACACTACCTGTGTGGAGAGAAATTTCAGATTTATTCGGACCATCAAAGTTTAAGGTACTTGTTCTCCCAGAAAGAACTAAACATGAGTCAGCGCTGTTGGATGGAACTCCTTAAGGACTATGATTTCGATATTCTGTATCACCCCGGAAAAGCTAATAAAGTAGCGGATGCACTGAGCCGGAAATCGAGCATCGCGCATATGATGGTCAAGGAATGGACTCTATTGAAGGGAGTTCGGGATTCGGAATTTAAGTATGAAGTGAGTCAGGTCTCAAGTCTGCTTGCAGCATTGAGGATTGAACCGGAGATCCAAACTAAGATTAAGGCTTTACAGTCGACGGACCTAGAGATCCAGAAAATTCTAGAATTGGACGTGACAAAAAGGAAACCGGACTTTCAGGTATCCGAGGATGGGATTCTGAAGTTCCGTGGACGGTTGTGTGTGCCCGATGATGCGGAACTAAAAGAGGAAATTTTGATAGGAGCTCACCATAGTAATTACAGTATTCACCCGGGTAGTACGAAGATGTATCAGAACCTACGACAGCATTATTGGTGGAACGGCATGAAAGTGGACGTGGCCAAGCATGTGGCTAAGTGTTTAACATGCCAACAAGTGAAGGCGCAACATTGCAAGCCGGGTGGAATGTTGCAGCCATTGGAAATCCCCGAGTGGAAATGGGAACACATCACGATGGACTTCGTCATGGGATTACCGAAGAGCCAGAGGGGTCATGATTCGATTTGGGTGATAGTGGATCAGTTGACAAAATCGACACATTTTCTAGCAGTGCGAAAGGACTTCGCGTTAGAGAGGTATGCACAGTTGTACGTGCAACAGATAGTTAGTCTACCCGGAGTACTAGTGACGATCACTTCGAACCGTGATCCTAAGTTTACTGCCGCTTTGTGAAAAAGTCTTCAGACAGCATTAGGAACGAAGTTACAGTTTAGCACGGCCTATCATCCCCAAACGGACGGCCAGTCTGAAAGGACGATTCAGACATTGGAAGACATGCTGCGAGCATGTGTTTTGGATTTTAAGGGTGGTTGGGAGGAATAGCTGTATTTGGTCGAATTCGCCTACAACAATAGCTACTAGCAGAGTATCAGAATGGCACCATTCGAAACACTATATGGCAGAGCTTGCAGAACACCAGTTTGTTGGGATGAAGTTGGTGAAAGGAGCATCACGGGTCCCGAGTTGGTTCAGCAGTCAGTCGAAATGGTCAAGGAGATTCGGGACAGGCTTAAGATCGCTCAGAGCCGTCAAAAGAATTATGCAGACCGGAGACGTAGGCCTTTGGAATTTCAAGTGAGGGACCACGTTTTCCTCAAAGTATCGCCGAAGTACGTGGGTCCATTTGAGATCTTGGAAAGAATTGGCACCTTGGCCTATCGTCTCGCGCTAACGACGAATTTGTCCCAGGTTCATAATGTGTTCCACGTGTCTATGTTAAGGAAATACGAATCGGATCTGACCCACGTGCCAAATTATAAGGAAATAGACGTGGACGACAGAGTGTCGTACGTGGAAAAGCCAGTCCGGATCGAGGACAGAATAGAAAGAGTGCTGCGGAACAAGAAAATTCTGATGGTCAAGGTGATTTGGGAACACCATGGACCGAAGGTGCGACGTGGGAAAGCGAAGAGTTGATGCGACACCAATACCCCAATTTGTTTGAATAGTTGGGTTGGATTGTAAATTTCGAGGACGAAATTTTTGTAAGGGGGGAAGAGTTGTGACAGTCCGAATTTCGGCGCATTTTTGGGATTTATAAAACGTGTAATTCGTCAGTGTGCTTATAGTAAAATCTCGCCCGGGAACTGATCACTCTCGGTTATTATTTTTAAATTAGAGATTTCGCTAGAATTGCACTCGATCGAATTTGGACGTTATTTAGAGCCCAAACTTTGGTGTCGAATCTCTCGGAGTTCCGGGACGAATTTAATTGGACGGTGTCGATATTATTGTGGCCAGTGTTGATGTTGCCATGAATAGTGGAAAAGTGAATTTTTGACCGGGTGCGGATTTGGACTAGTAGACCTCCTTCGGAGTAGTTTGAATTAATTAATTTGGCCTTTGTCCCTTATTATATTCTAGGATTAATTTGGACCGTAGGATCGTTTTCAGATTTGAATTCCAGCCGTTAGATCGTACTCGATGGCGTTGACTTTCTCTTTCTCTTTCTCTCTCTCTCTGCCGCGCCAGCTACGCGCACGTCTCCCCTGCGCTCACGTCCCTTCCTCCCCTAGCCATGTAGACTTCTCTCTCTCCCCTCATTTTTCCCTTTTCTTTCCTTTCTCTTTTTCTTTTCTTCTTCTCCTCTTCTTTTTCCTCCTTCCTGCCCCCGACTGTTGCTGCTTCTTGCTGGTTGCTTGCCGCTGCTCGTCGCCGCACCCTACCGCCGCCGCGCCGTCTGCCTTGCACCGCCGCTCGCCCAACCGCCGGCCACGCCATCACCGCCGCGACCCCCCCTCTCTTTTCCCTTCCCCTGTTTTCTTCGCCCCGACTCCTTCCTTGTTCTGCCTCGCCCTCGACCGCCGCACGCCGCCGTTTCGGCCGCCATCGCCCCCACCGCTCGCCGCCACCATCCTAGCTCCATCCCCTGCCGCCGCCACCCTGTCAAGCTTTCCGGCGACGACGCTGTCCGCATCCCCCTGTTTTAAGCCGAGCCTCTGTCGCCCCAGCTCGTCGGCTGCGCGCTCGCCCAGCTCGCCGTCGGCCGCTCGTCCCAGACCGGAGCTATCGTCGTCGCCCCTCCTCTTCCTTTTCTTCCCCTGTTCGCGCTGCCTTTGGTCGAGCCGGAGCCGAGACCGACCAGATCCGCCGCTCGCTGCCCGGCCAGCAACCGCCGCCCGTCCGCCCAGCTGCCGACCGCTCGCCGTCGCTGGCTCGCCGTTCACGCCCCCACCAAGCTGCTTCTCTCTCCCCCCCTCCTCCCTGGTTCAGCCGAGCTCCTTCCCGCCCCTGTTCCAGCCACCGACTCGTCACCGCCGTGAGTGGCCGCTCGTCTGCCGGAGCTGCTCTTGTTCCGGCGAGGCCCCTCGCTCGCCCCCATTGCCGCCCGAGCTGCTGCCGCCTCACCGGGAGCTCCCTTGCCGCATTGTCGCCCGGGCGTGGTCGAGCCTCGGCCCGATCGCCGTCGGCCGCGGCTGTCCCGAACGATTTCCCCGCTGCCCAGCCTCGTTTTCTTGCTCAAGTCGAGGTAAGCGACATCCTAAACCTTGTCTAGGACTTTGTGTATTATTAGACTTGTTTGGGGATTGTTTAGTGTGGGATTTGCAGCTGATTAGGGGCTGTTCGCGCCGATTCGGAGTCCGTTTAGCGCGATTTGGTGGCTGAGATGTGGGCTGGTTAGGGGTGAGTGATTAGGGTCGGAATGTGGATTGAATCGTGGCAATTTATGGCCGATTTTGGTGCTGAGTTGGGGGCCGTTGATCCTGGAATTTATGCCGCGATTTTGGATTGTTCGTGTGTGATTCAATATTTGCTTGGCGATGATTCGCGTTAATTATTCGTGGTCGGTTTAATGCATATCATATGGGCTCGGGCTTGCAATGGTAGATGGGGTTTAATGTTCTAGAATGATGAATGAATTGTGGCGCGCGGGCTGATCTGGCTGAGTTGATTTAATGTTATTGAAGCTTGAATATGGCGTGAAAATTGATTGAATCACGTGGCGTATGTGATTGTGGCGTATGTGATTGTCTAAAGGTCCTGTGGGGTGTTGACCCGGGACAGAGCCCGGATTGATCGGAGGGCTGACCTGTGGGGTGTTGACCCGGGACAGAGCCCGGATTGATCGGAGGGCTGACCTGTGGGGTGTTGACCCGGGTCGTGTGAAAGTTTGTTTTTGAAAGGTCCTGTGCGGTGTTGACCCGGGTCGTGTGAAAGTTTGTTTTTGAAAGGTCCCGTAGGGTGTTGACCCAGGACAGAGCCCGGATTGATCGGATGGCTGACCTGTGGGGTGTTGATCCGGGTCGTGAAAAAGTTGGATGGATGCGCATGTGTTTTGTGCATGGATGAATTGGGTGAATGTACGTATGCATGGCATTCGAGTGATTGTGATGTACTTTTGGGATATTATTACATTATCATGATTTGACTAATGTGCAGTATGGGCATGTGATCGGATGGCGAGGTAAGTCCATTTATGTGAATTATATATATGTAATCGGTTAGATTGCATGCTGAACTTGTCTGGGTACGCATTGGCCTATGTGGGGTTTAGGGGTCTGCTTATTGAGATTTATCTCATTCCCGTTATTAAACATTTTCAGGTTTGGAGTGACGGTTAGTCGTCACGTGCGGTCCAGAGACCAAGAGTACTTTGGGCATTTGATGCTCCGTTCATCTATTGGATGCCCCCTTTTTGTTCAGTGAAGTAGGCTACCCAACCACCACCCCTTTTGATAAATGTGGTTTTGAAGCTAGTAACCTAGATTTAATGTTGTAAGTGACTGTCAGTTTTATGAAATGCGTTTGTTGAATTGTGCCTATGCTATCCCGTTGTCATTGTCTATTGTCTGGGTTGTTTCTATTTCGCTTCCGCTTGCCTTTATCTTTGGGTGTTTCGTTTGGGTCGGCGACGCGTCCTGGGACGTCGCGTTCAATGATCGACCCTCGAGGGGTCTCACAAGCCCGTTGGGATTCGGGGCGTGACATTTGTAGTGTCCGAATTTGTGATAATAGTAACACTCCGCCTTGCTCTTGTCCTGGCTTGACCTAGACACAGAACGCCCTCTACTTCTGCGCCTATCGCGATGATTAGACCTTCCTCTAACAACTAAGCCATCTGCTCTATCACTACTACCACCCGCATTCAACTTTGTACGCATCTCCGTGGAATTCAACGAGGCCTTCACATCCTCAAGAGTTCTGGATTCTCTTCCATACAATATAGAATTCACAAAATTCTCATACGAGCTCGGTAGTGAGCATAACACAATTAGGGCTTGGTTTCATCATCTAACACCAAATCTAGATTTTTGATATCTATTACAATCTTATTAAATTCATCAAGATGTTCTTGGATAGGAGTACCTTCTTGCATCTTTAGCGTGTAAAGATGCTACTTCAAGAATAATCTCGTCGTAAGAGATTTCTTCATTTAGAGACTCGCGAGCTTCTTCCACAATCCCAAATCCGTATCTTCATCGACTACCTCACGAAGCACCTTGTCGGACAATGACAATTGGATGGTGCTGTGCGCCCTCTCTTCCATCTCCTCGATCTCGGCCGTAGTCATGTCGTCGGGGTACTTGCCATCTAAGGCTCTAACTGAACCTTCCCGACGCAACAACGCCTTAATCTTGATCCTCCATAACTCAAAATTGTTTTGGCCATCGAAGGGTCCAACTTCAAACTTGATAGATGTCATCTCGAACAAAAGACTGAAATTACTGTAGCTCATAGCTCCCAGAATCTTAATCTCGCTCTGATACCAGTTTGTTGTGCACGAAAGCGTAAACACGAGTGACATAATCAGGACGCGAAACAGAGTGGAAGAAGAAAATCAACACGAGAAGTTTATGTGGTTCGGTCCGAGTTTCGAAACCTACGTCCATGGAGAGAGCTAGCAAATAATCCACTATCAAATACTTGAGCACGAGTCATTGTAATTCTGTAATTCTCCTTGTGCGCGAGTCATTGTAATTCTGTAACTCTGTAACTCTTAGTGTGTTTGATAGTGGATTATTTGCTAGCTCTCCCCGTGGACGTAGGTTCCGAAACTCGGACCGAATCACGTAAACTTCTCGTGTTGATTTTCTTCTTCCACTCTGTTTCGCGTCCTGATTCCGTCGCTCGTGTTTACGCTTCCGCACACAACAAACTGGTATTAGAGCGAGATTGAGATTTTGGAACCTGTGAGCTACAGGAATTTCGATCTTTTGTTTGAGATAACATCTATCGAGTTTGAAGTTGCACCCATCCAAGGCTCTAACTGAACCTTCCCGACGCAACAACGCCTTAATCTTGATCCTCCATAGCCCGAAATTGTTTTGGCCATGCGGAAGCGTAAACACTTGCAATGACATGAAAGCTTTAGATCTTCTCTAAAAACATATTCATGTGCTCCAGAATACAACATATAGATTTGAAAGATTTAGTTATCTTATGTTAAGTTTTATGGATCTTCTTAGTTTCTTCCTAGACTCGTGTTGCACATGACAAAATCCAAAAGGTATTATTTTTTTTCTCTTTGGCTAGACGAATGGTACATCTATTTTTCTTGCCTAAAAAAATATGGTATCTTAACTTAATCGAGAAAATTACCCCATCAGCTCTAAACATTTTGTATGGCTACTAAATCAGTCTTAAACTTCCCAATTTAACCAATTTAGTCATAAACATTTTTTATGATTTTCCAATGTAATTTATCCGGTCAATTTATATTGGAAAATTCTGACGTGAAACTCCAAGCAGTATCAACTGTCCTACGTGTCATGGTTGGCTATGAGGATCATCAGTAGTAGAAACAAGGTCTTCTTTTTTCCTTTTCTTTCTTTCTTTCTTTCTTTCTTTCTTACTGTTCATCTTCTTCTCAAATTTCTTGTTACCGCCCATTGAATATGCTCTAATTGTTAAATCCGCAAGGAGTGAGCTTTAGCAATCAAATTCAAAAATGGGTCTCACCAAATGAAAATTTCCTGACTAACACATGGATTATGTGGCCGTGTGACTTGAGGTCCGCTTCAAAACCATTTTGGTCTTGACCCAGTTGAAGAAACTGAGTGATATTTGAGGATTTGTCTCGAATTTGTGTTGGACTCAAAGGAAGAGAGATGGGTTCAAGTGGGAGGAGAGATAGAGGGTTTCAAGAAGAGGGACCCAATTTCACCATTGAAGGAGGTGGGTGGAGATCAGGTCGTCCTTGTCCGGTCGTACAGGTTGAAGGCATCGTGGTTCTTCGCCTTTGAGGAAGACCAGCCAGATTAGCAGGGGGTCACGAACTCAGCGTGGTTCATGAAGCCTAGTCGGAGTCAATGTCGTCCATGGTGTAGCGGATCTCAACAGGGTGGGAAGCCGAGCTAGTGGTTGAGAGGACTTCGGAGACTTGGTGGGGGAGATCTTGTCATTGCCATCGCCATCGATTTGTTTGAAGACCTTTTGGCGGTCGCGGTAGCTTGCGTCCTCAAGGTTGGGGTGCTCTTGTTGATTTGGTTAAAGATGAACAATATCGCTGGCTTAAACGAAGAAGAAGATAGTTTGGTAAAGAAAAAACAAAGCAAAGAATGAAAAAAGAGAAAAAAAAATTCAGAAAAGTATCCAAACTGACGTCATTTTGCTTATGTTCTTTCACGTCAGATAGCCGACATGCCATGTAACATGGCCGACGGTGATTGGATCTCCACGTCATAATCTTCTTAGGCTTAAATTGGCCGGATTAGACTATATTAGAAAATCATTAAAACGTTCAGGACAAAATTAGGTAAATTGGCAGCTATATAATATGTTTAAGACTTATTGAGCAATTATCCCCATCCTTAATTCATAATGTGTTCTAGTTGCTTATTTCCTCAAATTTTCTAGTATGCTTTTATTTGCTATTTTTTTTTCAAATTGTTTTTAGTTGATTAGTTTCTTTCACTATGCTATTATCGATATTTAAGGGGAAAAATTGCTAATAATTGAAATCTAGATTAGGTCAGGTGTTCATTAGGTCGGGATTGGGTATCGGTCATCAAGATAGTATTACGTGAAATGGGTTAAAATGGGTTAATTTTGATTGGACCTATTTTCAACCCATCCAAACCTAAGTCACCCGTTTGACAAGTCTACTGTAAATAGAGTTTGATCGATTTGGTAGATTTGTTCATTGTTCTGCCTAGGTAATTTCTAGTCAATCTCAGTTGCTTTAATCTTTACAAAATTGATTCATTTGAAGTCCTCTTACTTGAGGCTTTGTATCTGCCCTGTAAATGGATCAGTTTGATTCGAAGTCGCATTGACCGGATCAATTTAAACACGAATCTAATTGGCTCTTGTGCCAAACAATAGTTGGATATCAATTGCTCCTCAACTTTATGGTTACAGTATAAATGTTATAGGACTTTTATCGCTTCTGATAATGTCGATGCTTATGACCTCCCAAAAACATGAAAACAATCAACAAGATATCGCATGTCCTCGTACGTGTGCATGCATGCTTCGATGGACATCAACTACTTGAATAGAAGGATAATGCGTATTTATCTAAGGAAACAATCGCTACCCACCCCGTTGTGGGCGCGTTGGCTCGGGCGGACGTCCCGCATCCCTCTGGGGGGGGTGGTTCGATTCTCCACGCACGCATTGTGCGCGACTTAAGTGCGGCGCTGTGGGTGGTGGGTCGCTGCGCTAGCGATGCCCCGGGTTTTACGTCGCCGGCTGTCGGCTGTACGGCGGCTACCGGGTCATAAAAAAAAAAAAACAATCGCCTACGTAGAGTACTAGAACCCACATTCTGAATGCTTGTATATGAAAAATTCGTTATATACTCAATTTTGATATAACTTAAACGCAATACATCACAACTTTAAAGTTTCATTTCAACCAAAAAAAAAAAATTCAAGTTAGATATGTAGACTAGATTTTTACAATCTAGCATACAAAAGATTTACATTTGCTGAAAAATATAAATAAGAATTGCCTCAATTTCAAAAAACTTGAGTCAAATCTCAAACTTATTAGAAAACCCTAGAGACTGAGTTCCTAATCACCATAGTGAAGTGAAATCATCGAAACAAATAGCGGGTTCTTCCTTAACTATCATGCAATCAACCAATCAAGTAAATGAAAGTATCGAACACATGAGATTAAAAGGCTTAATTTGGTTTCACTTCCGTTGGTTGATTGTATTGCTCAATTTATGCCTGATATGAATATGCAAGCAGAAAGAGGTATTTCATCTCAAGAATTCCACGAAAATCCTGCACTTTTACTACCAATAACATATGTTTCCGAAGCGGAACATCTCTTACCATCATCTAAAATTTTCATCATTTATGTAAACCAAACTCTCGTTATTCACCCACCCCGTTGTGGGCGCGTTGGCTCGGGCATACGTCCCCCATCCCGCTGGGGGTGGGGGGTGTTTCGATTCTCCACGCGCGCATTGTGCGTGACTTAAGTGCGGCGCCGTGGGTGGTGGGTCCCTGCGCTAGCGTCGCCCCAGGTTTTACGTTGCCGGCTATCGGCTATACGGCGGTTCCCGGGTCATCAAAAAAAAAAAATCTCGTTATTCGTTTTTCAACTGCCTCAATTTAGCGATGCCACTTGTGGAATCATCCCTTCCTGCTTCACTATAAATACAACGGCGATTTCTTTTCCGAAAAGGTGAGACTCGGTTCCATTTCTGTTTATTGTAATTTGTGCTGGCCAGAGTGTACTAAGACCGTCATAAGCATATATATATATAAAGAAATTAAACCAGGCACAGTTTAGAACATTGATATATTATAATGTGACATTTTTATTCGGGCTCTTTATTTTCTTTAATTCGAAGGGGAGAGGGGGTGGCTCAGGACAGAGAAGAGCACCGATCAAGGGTTAACACACAATTCAAATTGCGCACAGAGCAAATTCGAAAATGTCTAATGCAATCCATGATAGCTTGGTAGTTAAACTTGTCCACCCAAAGTATCACATTGGCAATGGATTGACGAGCATAGAAGTCACAAACTTTTTGAACTTGGTTCCAGCCTCAGAGTAGTGATCCTTTTCGTTGTTATACACCACATGGTTGCATCGTGTAAAATTGAGGATTCGCTCGAGGAGTGGCATGGGGACGACGGTCGGACGGCGCAACTCTTCGTTAATGTCCTTCCATGCATCGACCACTTGCTTATGGAGTTCCTCCTTGGCCTCTTCCTCTGTAACTTTGTATTGTTTCATGAAACACTCCACTGAAGATGCCGGATGGACCTCTATCTTGCTCAAACTGTAAACAAATGTCTCGTGGAAATTATTGTTTTCTCCTATTGATAAGATCCATTAGATAAATTAATATAGATTAATCAATTTAGTTCACAGGCATTGCTTTTATATACCTTGTGTCCAGCAATGTCATCCATGAGCCGACGGACTACTGCCGAAGCCTTCACCATCTTGGGGGTCGTCGAATATTAACCAATCAAAGGCATCTTTTGTTACAATATCTCTTATTCCCAGAAACAACGTCGCTATTAGCATTTCAGTACCGGATGTTGCTAAAGCAACGGGCATGTACTCCTCCATTGCCGGTACGTGGTTTTGGTAGAACCATTTGGCTTTGGCAAAGTATGCTCTCACTTGCCTTTTCATCTGAAAGTTCATTCTCAAACGTAAAGCTATGTCAATATTGGAACTCCAACGTATTTGGTGGACTTACGTATATTACAGCCTCTCATCCTTATCCAAAAACCCGATATTCTGTTGCAAGTGGACGGAGTAAAAATTGCATTTGATTGATGTAACGTCGAATGTCTTACCACTTCTTTTGCATAAAAGAGACGGTAAGATCGCCCTTTTCTCATCACTTCGTAGCCAATTTCATCATACAAATCGAGAATTGTCTGGTAACACGCTTGCATGTACTCTGACAATCCAGCTTTCGCGTCGACGTCCCACCTGATGTCAAGTTCAGAAAATATTGCACTTTGACCCTCGTTAACAGCTAATCAAATTAGAATCAGTGAGTTTAGAATTAATATACTGAGAAAAGCATCCGAGTGCGAACTATACCTTTCAATTGCTTCCGTGAAGAGTTCTAGTTCTTCCAATGTGCCGTAGACATCATAGATGTCGTCCATAATGGAAAGAAGGCCAGCCACTTTGGTTAGTGTTTCTCTAGCGGCTTCGTACTTTGGCTCGAAATAAAGTGCTGACATCCAGAAATACAGCTCCACAAGCCTATTTCTAGCAAATGGGAACTTCCTCTCTACATCTAAATCCTTCCACCACCTACGGTTTACCGACAAATCCGATTTAAGCAAACACATATTGGATGCAATTTTTAGTTCCCATACAGGCAATACTTTAGACCGATGATCCAAAGAGTTTAACACTCCTTGTCACGTACAAATGATTTTTAGTTCAGGACAATTCAGAAATGCACGAATCAATATGTGGGAAACTGGTGTTCTCAGAACATCCAGCTTCTTCAGACACGCTATCAAGAAGTTAACCTTGTAATATTGCCGAGTTCCTTCTGGTGTTGATCTAGCACTATGTTGAAATCGAGTTTAGCCAAGGAGAGCAGGACTCCATTATGCGAAGGCTCCTCTTGGTAGAGTGGAATGTAGTGACTAGCCACTAGCCTTGGTGGTCCCTTGTGGATTGGCTGGCTTAGGGCATGACTCACTTGTTTTGCAAGATTAGGGCTTGCTTTTCTTGCATCGATTGATTCAAGGTGAGTTACAGTAAAAGCAAGTGCATCATTCAAAATATCTTCGCCGTGATATCTAAGATGGCAAGCTTCAAATAGACTTAGCAGTCCTGCACGTTGGCGATAAGCGATTTCTTGAAATTCCCTTCGTTGTCCTTGAACTTGTTAAAGATTTCTGTATGGCCAAATGGAATATCGGAAAAGATGTTATCATGAGATTCTATGAAAAACATGATGTTCAATATCTAGATCAATTAGAAAAGATGGAAAAAGGACATACTAAACCAAGGAATTAGAAGAAAGGACTATTTGCCTTTCAAAGCGAGAAAATTGAAGAACTCGGGCACGGTGAAAATTGAATAAAGAAAAAGGTTAACGAATAAAAAAATTAAGACTAGAGTAAATTATACATGTTAGTGATATTATTTGGTCGCTCTAATCAATGAAATGGACTATCAAACTAGTGTCTGCAATAGAATTTCGCCAATTGATCAATTACCGAGAATTTGAACATATATACCGCATGAAATATTATAACCTTGTTGTCGCAACAATCGGAAGAGAAGAGCGACCGTGTATAGGTCATCATTGTTTTCGCCGCAGTGAAATTCGAAATAACTTCTGTGGATTTGCTCCATCTGCTCATCTATCTCACGTTCAAAATGGTAGGCAAATCCCAAGCGTTGGATTTGATCGATCAAGTTCAACTTCTGCGAAGGCTTATCCATAGCACCTGTCAACATCTTTCTCACTTCTTTCAATCTATCGATTTGTTCGTCTGCTACACCACGAGAACTCTTCAATACAAATAAAATTAAAAGTCCAAAAGAAAAATTAGAGGAAAATGATATAACTTGGTAAGAAAGCAAGAAATATCTATGACCCGACTGACCACGATAAAGTTGAATTGAAATTACGTAAAGATTATTCCATTAAGATTAGTTTTATTAATAGTAGAGATATTTTTTCTACATTGGTTAGGTCATGCGTGCATGCCACAAGGTTCACATAGAAATTTTCTATCATGTATGGACCAACACATGCAAGGAGTTTCCAATCAACTGGAAATTCTTTTCTTTTTCTTTATCATATGGTGTGGGATGGTGCCCAATAATCCAAGATAATCATTTTCTACGCTCTCGGTTTCAGAAAACACAACGATAGAAAAATTTCGGAAGGCAATTCAAGAAAAAGAATAACTTAAATGCTACCTTTGAGTTGGAGTCAGAAGCATATTTTAGAAAGTAATCCCCCATATGCTTGGATGAAAGTTTGCCGACCGTCGTTCAACCTTAGCTGTGTTTTTGGGAGGAGGATGAGCAGGGATTGATGTAACCGGAAGAGACATTTTTTCTATATGGCCTTTGGTGTAGATGTGAATGAAAACCCACAGAAGCTTTTGTGAGCGGGACTGCGTCCTTCTGTCGGTATATATGGGACAACGTCTCGTGTTGCAAAGTCAATATTCATAGCTATTTAGTTTTTCTTCCGAGAGTTGCGGTTAGAGTGTTTGTTGAGTGAGTTCATCTCTATTTCAAGGACCACACAAAAAAAGCACTTGATTTAATGCACAGCAAACGATCGATGTCACAAAAGCACTTGATTTGGCTCTTCACTCACGTTAATCAATTCAATGGTCCAATCCTAGGAAGGAATGTTTTAATAAAATGGAGAGATATGACGGGTGAGATTTGTTAGACTCCATAGAAACATGATGCCAGCTTTTTTCGAGACGTGGGGTTGTTGAAGCCGACCACTTTATTTCAGGAGTAAATTTTCCTGAAGAATCTGTTCGTGTGTAGAGAAATATTGATGAAAGTGAAAGCAGTGTGCTTCTACATTGGTGAAATCTATGAAGGTCTAGAGCTCCCTAGGCTCTTTAAGCAAACAAACACTCCGCCGGGTCCGCACGCAGTTTTCTTGCTTAAACTTCACGTTGCTATTTCAATCTACCACTATTTATACGATTTAAAGATACTTTCACAATCATTACACAGAAAGCTCGTATGACTAAAAAATTTGGTGGGAAAATTTTTCAAAATGTCATAAACCTATTCCACTTTTATCAATTCAGTCCAAAACCTTTCAATTTTGCCAATAAAGTCATAAACCTTTTGAAGTTATGTCAATTGAGTTCATCTGGCCAATGTTGGCCGGAATTCGCTGACATGGACACTGGCCATTCTACGTGGCACAATCGGCGCTGACTCTAACAATTTTTAGTAATAATTTAATAATTTTTCTTTCTTTTTTTTCCTTTATTTTCTTTTTCCTTTCTTCATCCTTTTGCTGGTGGCCGACCACAGGCCATGGCCGGGTGGGCTGGCCTCAATTGGGCGAGGGCGAGCCCCGGCGAGGGCTCTCCTTGCCACATCTAGCAAGGTCGCCCTGGCCTGGGCGAGGGTCAAGCTCACCAGATCTTGCCTTGGTGAGGTTGACCCTCGTCGAGCCTCTCCGGGGCTAGGCACCCTCACTAGATCCGGCAAGGGGAGCCCTCACCGAGGCTCGTCCTCGCTCGACCGGGCCTTGCCTGTGGCGGGCGACGGTGAACCTCACCCAAGTGAGGCCAGCATACCCCGCCATTGCCTCTGGTCGGTCACCAGCAAATGGAAGAAGAAAGGAAAAAAAAGAAAGAAAAAAAGAATAAAACAATAGAAAATATGTAAAAATCTAAAAAAAATATTAAAATATTGTTAAAAATTGTTCAAGTCTGCGTTGGCCGTGCCACGTAAAACGGCCGGCGTCCACGTCAGTGATTTCGAGCTAACATTAGCCGGATGGACTCAATTGGAAAGAAGTGAAAAGGTTTAGGACTCAATTGGCAAAATTGAAATGTTGAGAACTGAATTCGAAAAAGTGCAATAGGTTTAGAACTTTTTTGACAATTTTTCCAAAATTTGGCATATTAAATATCGCTAGAAAAATTACCGATGTGTGAGATTTAAAAAGTTGAGCATAGTTTGAAAGATTATATATGGTTATGGACTATTAATTGCACAATTAGTAGTTATAATTAAAGGGTGATGCTTTTTTGAACGGGAATGAAAACCCACAGAAGCTTTTTTGAACGGGAATTCTCCTTGTATCGGTATATATGGGGCAACGTTTCGTGTTGCAAAGTCAATCTTCATAGCTATTTAGTTTTCCTTCCAAGAGTTGCAGTTAAAGTGTTTGTTGAATGAGTTCATCTCTATTTCATGGACCACACAAAAAAAGCACTTGATTTGGCTCTTCACTAACGTTAACCGATTCAATGGTCCATTCCTAGGATGGTTGTTCTAATAAAATGGAGAGATATGACGGGTGAGCTTCGGTAGACTCTATAGAAACACGAAACCAGCGCTTTTCAAGCCGTGGGGTTGTTGGAGCCTGCCACTTGATTTTAAGAGTAAATTTTCATGAAGAATTTGTTCATGTGTAGAGAAATGTTGATGAAAGTGAAAGCAGTGTTCATCTACATTGGTGAAATCTATGAAGGTCTAGAGCTCCCTAGGCTCTTTAAGCAAACAAACACTCTGCCGGTCCGCACGCAGTTTTCTTGCTTAAACTTCACGTTGCTATTTCAATCTACCGGTATTTATACAATTTAAAAATACTTTCATAATCATTACTCATAGAGCTCATATGACCAAAAAATTTGGCAAAATTTTTTCCAAAATGTCATAAACCTATTCCACTTTTGTCAATTCAGTCCAAAACCTTTCAATTTTGCCAATTGAGTCCTAAACCTTTTGAAGTTCTGCCAATTGAGTTCATCTGGCCAATGTTGGCCGGAATTCGCTGACCCTATTTGTTTTTCTGATCAATTTACCCTGTGCTCCAGGCATAATCTCATGACTTGCGAGGGAGTTAGTACGATCCAGCCAGACACCGTAGATGCCGACAACAGCGATTTTGATGATTCAAGTGATGATCCCACTGAAATTCGAAGAAATTAGGAGCAATATGAACAAATCAAGCCCTTTACAACCGAGAACACTCTTATCATCAATTTGGGTGGTACTGAAGATCCAAAAGAAGTAAATATCGTGGCCAACCTTCCCGAAGAGAAGGCCACATGTCTGATCGCTCTCCTCAAAGGTTATCAAGACGTTTTCGCCTGGTCTTATTTCGATATGCCAGGTTTAAACCCTCGGATTGTCGAGCACAGTTTGCCTACCAATCCCGACAAGCCTCCTAAGAAGCAAAGATTACGAAAGACCAAACCCAAGCTGTCGAAAAAAAATCGAAGAAGTGATGAAACTCTTGAAAGTAGGGTTCATCGAGGTTTCGCAATACCCTGATTGGGTAGTAAACATCGTGCCAGTGAAGAAGAAAGATGGTCGAATTCGAGTTTGTATTGATTACCGCGAACTGAACAAGGCCAGTCCGAAGGATGACTTTCCGCTCCCCCGCATAGATGTCCTTGCGGATAGCACTACTGGATATGAATTATTTTCTTTTACGGATGGATTCTTCGGGTACAACCAGATAAGGATGAATGACGAAGACAAGGAGAAGTCGACGTTCATCACTCTATGAGGAACCTTTCACTAGAGGGTCATGTCTTTTGGTGTGAAGAATGCCAGGGCAACATACCAACATGCTATGGTCACTTTTTTCCATGACATGATGCAAAAAGAAATTGAAGTCTATGTCGATGACATGATCGCCAAGACCAAATGCGGAGATGACCACGTTGAAGCCCTGAAGAAGCTATTTAGCCGGCTACGCGAGTTCAAATTACGCTTGACCCCTGCAAAGTGTGTGTTCGGGGGGACCTCTGGTAAGTTACTCGGATTCATAATGAGCAGCAAAGGGATCGAGGTCGACCCCTCGAAAGTCAAAGCAATATATGAACTAAAGCCCCCATCCACAGTGAGGGAGGTCAGAAGCCTTTTGGGAAGGTTGAACTATATCGCACGGTTCATCTCCCAACTCTCAGAGACTGCACGGCCTTTCTTCAAACTCTTCAGGAAAGACGCTCAGATTAGTTGGGATGAGAACTATCGGGAAGCGTTTGAAAAATTGAAACAGTATTTGATGAATCCCCCAGTACTAGTTTCGCCAGTCCCAGGACATCCTCTAACTCTCTATTTAACGATCCACAGTGAATCGTTGGGCGCCCTGTTGGCCTAGAGCAACCCCGATGGTGGAAAAGAACGGGCCATCTATTATTTGAGTAAGAAATTCACCATTGCGGAACATAATTATTCTGAATCAGAAAAAACGTGTGTCGCTTTAGTGTGGGTGTTGCATAGGCTCCGGCAATACACTTTGTACCACTAGACGTTTCTCGTAATAGAAAACGACCCCATTCGGTATTTGCTTAATCGGCCGGCAGTGGTGGGAAAATTGGCCAAATGGCAGATTCTAATTTCGGAATTCGACATCCAAACATTGTCGCAGAAATCAGTGAAAGGTTGAGTGATCGCTGATATGCTGGCTGAATGCCTTAGAGAAACATATGAAGATGATCTCCTAGATGATCACATTTTATCGGCAGAAGAACATACGTGAACTATGTTCTTCGATGGAGCAGTAAACCTGTTTGGCTCTGGCACCAAGACAGTCTTGATATCCCTAGATGGGCAGCATTATCCTGTAGCCGCGAAATTGCTGTTTCCTTGCACCAATAATATAGCCGAGTATGAGGCATGTATTCTCGGTCTACAAGCAGCAGTTGACATGAAAATAAGCAAGCTAAAAGTATTTGGTGATTCTACCTTAATTATCCTCCAAACTGTAGGTGAATAGAAGACTGGGGATGCTAAGCTAGTACCCTATCATGACTATCTAGAAGAATTGGTGATAGAATTCAACGAGATCTCATTTGATTACCTATCTAGATCTCATAACCAATTCGCCAATGCGCTGGCCACGCTATCATCTATGTTGCAGATCACCAATGGGTTGGCAATAGAACCTCTGAATATTGAAGTCCTGACCAGACCAGCCCATTGCATGGCCGTGACTGAGGAACCCGATGGCAAACCATGGTATTATGATATCATGAACTATATTAAGGAGCGGTAGTTCCCTGAAGGTAGTAATACTACAGACAGAAGGTACATAATGAGGATTGCAACAAAGTTCTTCATTAGTGGTGATAACTTGTACAAAAGGTCATATGATTCTATTCTGCTGAGATGCATGAACGCGACCAAAGCAACTCGAATTATGCAAGAATTGCATGAAGGAGTAGCGGTCCAAACATGAATGGTCACATGTTGGCCAGGAAAATAACAAGATTAGGTTATTACTGGCTTCCCTTAGAAAGCGATTGCATTCGACACGTTCGGAATTGTCACCGTCGTTAGATCCACGAAGACAGGATAAATGCCCCTCCAACTGAATTTCATCAGTTGTCTGAGTCATGGCCGTTTTTTATGTGGGGCATCGATGTGATGGGCCTAATCAATCCGAAGGCATCAAATGGGCATCGGCTTATCTTGGTCGAGATTGATTATTTTTCTAAGTGGATCGAGGCTAGATCGTATACCAATGTCACCGCTCGGAATGTGATGAAATTCATCAGGCGTGATATAATCGCCTGCTATGGCGTCCCTGAAGCCATTGGTACAGATAACGGGATGAATCTAAATAACAAGCTCGTTGATGATTTATTCAGTGAATTCAAAATCCGTCATCTAAATTCGTCTCCTTACCATCCTCAAATGAACGGAGCTGTCGAGGTGGCCAATAAAAACATCAAGAAGATCTTAGCCAAAACCGCTGAGTACTATCGAAATTGGCATGAAAGTTGCATTTTGCATTAATGGCATATCGAACATCAATTCGGACATCTACCGGGGCAACCCATTTTTCCTTAGTATACGGAATGGAAGCAGTCCTGCCTGTTGAGGTAGAAATCCCCTCGCTGCGGGTATTGTCCCAAGTAAAATTGTCTGATTGAGAATGGAAGTAGCAAAGTGTGGAGCAGTTGAATATGATCGACGAAAAGCAGCTGAAAGCTCTTTGTCATGGTCACTGCTATCAACAGAGGGTAGCCAGGTCATTCAATCGAAAGGTACACCCAAGACACTTCGAAGTAGGTGATCTTGTCCTGAGGAAGGTACTACCATTAGCCCCCGAGCTTGGAGGTAAGTTCACTCCAAACTACAAGGGTCCCTATGTTGTGAAAAGGCACTCCCTGGAGGGGCTTTGATTCTGACTGAGATGGATGCCTTTCAATTCTCCAACCCGGTCAACTCTGATGCTGTGAAGAAGTACTATCCTTGAAATAATTTTTATATTCCTGTTGATAACAAGGGAATTAGCAGAAAAGTTATTAATAAGGACACTCCTGGTAGCAAGTCTAACTGGAAAGGACTTTGCATATGACAAAATGGCATCAAGGCCGATCCTGACAACCATGGAAGTCTCGACGGTAGTCATGCCCATATCAGTTAAAAACATTTAAAGTAGAAATTAGCTTTGCTGCAAAGATTTCCATGCAAGCAATTGCACATACCTTGTGCAGTCAGGAATCAGAGGATTTCTGATAAGCTCCTCAACGTGCTGGGACCGCATTGACACAGCATACGCCAAGGATAGGACCGCCTAATGTAGGAGCACCCTTAATTATAGAGGATTTCATTCGAGCTTCAAGACCAGCCATGAGAGGAGAAAAGACTCTACTAGCTTTGAAGACAAAATGGAGACACGAAGGGTAGAATTGTCAACATCCGAGGAAAGCTCAAGGAGTCATTAACTTAAACTCAAATGAAGGGAGTCACGAAGGGTAATGTTGTATCGTTTCCAATTCCTATCCCTCAAAGAACCGTTTATTAACACGGTCTTTTTTATTACCTTGCAGGTTTGCCTCACCATTGAAGCATAGGTAAGTATCTCTTTTCCTAAAGACTCTTCTCATAAGAGTAGAAAGAAACAAAGAAAGAGAAAACATGTTAAAGCAAATGGATGCTTAATATTTGCCCAAGTGCATCGCATGTCTTTTGGAAAGGAATTTTGCAAGGTAATTTTACCTGTTTAAATCACCAATTCCATGTGAAAATTTTGACAATTCGACGAATGGTGTTGAACTGCTTCGATACACTGAACGAGTTGTGTCAGGATGATGAAAGGTAATCCTTAGTCTATACACATTCTCACGTACTAACCCCTACCAAGATGAGTGAAAAGGTTCCATGTCTGCAAGGTAAACGGATTCCTCGCATAAGGTACGGTAGCCAAAATAACGAGAGGCAGTTCATTTCGCTGCCCCATACACTACTGGTAATCCTTTGCTCAACCATTTTGAGCTCATACTCTTGAAAGCTCCCTTCAAATTGCCCCTGTCAAGAACCACCCCACATTGGGGCAATTCGAGGTAAGTCAGCATCGTGAAGTGAAAAAAATGAATATAAATTTTCTTGCTCTCACTTGCATAAATCTTTGAGTGTTATTATTGCAATTGAACTCTCATGATGATTTAAGTGCCCTAGGATGACGAAAAGCAATTTTTCTTCTATCCCATACACTTATATCCCTTACTAGCCCAATTGAGCCGGCGATTTCATTTCATACGAACCCAGTTGGTGATCATCCCCCACACTGGGGCAAGGCGAAGGTCATCACAATTCGAACATTGTGGTTCGGAGTGTCAATTGAAGATGAAGACCCCCAAGAGCCTAATAACATTATTTTGTTCAAACTTGTTTAGGTTAGTTACTGACAACACTAAAAGAACAAAAAAAATGAATTAATGAAAATTAAAGGCGTGAAAAAAGCAGTGTGCCTTGTAAAAGCAAGGCCAACACTCATAATTGAAATAAAAAATGCTGAGAACTAGGAGCATAAAAAAGCAGTGTGTCTGGTAAAAGTAAGGCCAATGTCCATAGACAAAAAGAGATCAAAAAGTGAATTCCAACTATAAAGGAATTTGTATCCCCAAGCGAATTTGCAACTGTCGGACATAAGTCCAAGAAGCCAAAGCGCAACATTACCCAGGGGAGTTTTCTAAGAGGATCCTGAAGGTGGAGAAGAAGATCGGTGACAATGCCAAGATGATCACCAACTCTCACCCTTACACACATTTTTTAACCGGCAAAAGGACACTATAAGTGCCATAACTTGTGTACGGAGATCACTTTGGTGCCATAACTTTTTTTCGGATCACTTTGGTGCCAAGTCGGAGGAAAAACGATCACTTAAGTGTCATAAGTTTTTTTGGATCACTTCGATTGCTAAAATTTTTGAAAAACGATCACTTAAGTGCTAAAAATTTTTAAAAACGATCATTTAAGTGCTAAAATTTTTGAAAACGATCACTTAAGTGCCAATCTCCGGCGAGCCACGTCGCCTTCGAAATTAATAAAAAAATGCCACGTCGGATTTCCGGCGAAAAATTGTGTCCGGCACCGGAGTTGGCACTTAAGTGATCGTTTTTCAAAAATTTTAACACTAAAGTGATCCAAAAAAAACTTATGGCACCAAAGTGAGCGCCGTACACAAGTTATGGCACTTGTAGTGTTCTTTTGCCTTTTTTAACCTAACGATCCTTTCGTTTCTCAATCTGTGAACCGAGCCTACGTTACGTCACTCATGAAGTCTCTTCTGACTAGGGCACTTGAATTAATGTAGAATTTCAAATGTTTATAAACATCACTCAAGGAAGTGCAAGCAAGACTACTTCTATCTCATTTTGCAGGGTTCTTGACTTGTAAACCCGGAGATGATTACAAAATATTTTCTTTCACGGTCTTAACTCGGACAGTCTCCTTTGTTAAGCCATTGACCAAGCCTGCATTACAATCCTAGTAAAGACCTCTCAGATTGGAAAGATCGTACCACTTGCGAGAAAACTCAAACCTTTGTTGATGTGATGATGGTCAGGTTGAGTGTTTTCAATGTTCCCACATTAATGGTTGGGATAAGACAACCCTTTTCAGTAAGAACGAGTGGAAAGTCCTTTCTGATTGAAGATCCCTCGTTCAGCCTCTTGAGAAGTCCACCCTGCGAGCGAAAATTGTCTCAATTGATAATTACCCTTGTTGGGTATTTGGTGATGCGAACATGGCAAAATAATCACACATGAACTTTCAAATATGCATTCTAGAATAGCCTAACTTGTCGATATCCTTTATGGATGCATGCATATTTGCGCTAATCATCTTTGACAGGTAAAATGCCCTCAAAGACTCAAAGAGCGCCTGACGTTTGGAGTGTCTCCAAAGATGTCCCAAAAACTCTCAAATGTTCTCTCCAACAGAACAGATATGACGTGCCCTTGGCAGCCTGCAGTCCCCCTTTTCATGGACACTGCTTTCATAGCTTTAAGTCCCCTCAACAAGAATTGACACAGCGTGCTCGGAGTCTTACTCCCCAGTGGTATGCCATGAAAATTCGGGCACTAGAGAAGCATCATTACCTTCCCAAGAGAGATGTCCCGAGAAAGGTCGGTTATTCAACAGATGATGCATCAAACCTCCGAGTAAGAAACCCCAGGTATCTCATCAGAACTCTTCTCAAACCACCCGGAAGGTAAATTAGGTATTCCTTTGAAAAAGAAAAGCATTTCTCATTGCGCGAGATGCGACCAAGATACCTCAGAAAGACATGTGTATTCTAGAATAGCCTCAATCGTCTATTCCTTCGATGAAAGCATATGCTCTTTGCACAAAAACTTGTCTGACAGGAGACATGCCCTTAAGATACAGGAACAACACAGGCAAGTTTTTTTCTACCCATAGCCAGTTCCAAAAAATCCATGTACCTATAATTGTTATGGTACCCATTGAACAATGGACTAACCCCTCTATTCACCATGTACCTACGATTGTTATTGTACCCCTCGAACATTGGACTGACCCCTCTATTCACTAGGTACCTACGATTATTATGGTACCCCCGAACATGGGATTGACCCCCTCTGTTCACATCAAGCCTTTTTCAGGTACTTATGATAGGACGCAGGTACTTCGACAAAGCAAAACCCCGTCAAGGCAACCAAAGAGAGGTTCGGGTCCTAAACAAATGAAATCCAGTCGTGGCGACAGAAGATAAGTTCGGATCCTCGACACACAATATCAACTACCTAGGACTATTCTACCCTCCTGGTAAGGTAAGTAGCTTTAGGTATGCCTTTATTTGCTTTAGCATGCATCATCTTATATCGTATTATAAAAAATGGGACCCAAAGTCCTGCCAAAAATAACATTCATCGTACATACATGGGCCATATTTAGGTGTCATTTTATCTTTGAATGCAACCTCTGCGAGCTCACCTTCAAAGAGGGGCAACTGATGACACCTATTTTTTTTATTTACAAAAAAATTAATTAATTATGCAAAATTTAGGAATTAATTTTTAGTTCCTAAAACAAAAAAATTATGTTTTTATATCTAATTGCATTGCATATAGACATTAAGCACATTTGCATTAATAAGGCCTATTAGAGCATATTTTATTAATTAACTTTAAAAAAATTTTAAAAAAATTTAAAAACATATATATATATTAATTCAGGTTGAGCAGGGTCGGGGCCAGGTCGACCCGGCTCTTTCTCTTTTCACCCCACATAAGCTCGGCCCACTTTTCTTTTTTCTTCTTCTCCCTTTCGCGCAAGCTGGGCCTAGCCCGGCCCAGCTTTTCCTTCTTTCTCTCCCCCCTCGACTCTGGTCTTCTTCCTCTGCTCTCTCCCCTGCATCCGGCCGTCGAATAACGGACAGCCGAGCGGTCTCACGTCCCCATTCGAGCAGGTAAGGGAGTAGCAAGAGGAGGGCATTGATGGTCAGTCCCATCCCTCCCCCTTTCCCGGTCTCTCCCTCTCTCCTCTTATCCTTCGGTGGCCGCGAAAGTCAAGGAGCAGAGGTGCAAGTTTTCCTCTCCTACATCGGCCTAGAATGGCCACCAAAGTCGTGGCGCAGAGCAAGCTGGCGCAGGGACCATTAATGCCACGACTTTGGGGCGGAGCAGGTGGCCGGCGTCGCCTATAAATGCCGTAGAAGAGAGGAGAGCAGGTCGGTCAAAGAAGGAAGAAAAACAGAGAGAGAGAGAGAGACAGATTGAGAGAGAAATAGAGAGAATGGGAGTAAATTGAGAGTTACAGGTCGTCGAGGAGCAGCAACAGCCTCGCCGTGGCCAGCAGGAAGGCTAGAGACCCCTTAGAGAGCAGTACAGACCGGTGAGTCCTCCCGGCCTCAGCACCCCCTGTTTTTTGGCACGATTTGATCGGGACTTGCGCCGGTCGTTTCGCGTGAATCCCGGGCCATACAATCTCTGGTCCAAGCCCCCACTCGCTATCGGAGGCGAATCGCGGCCGCTGGAGCCGACCAGGTCACCGGAGGTGGTTGAGATCCCTCAATTTTTGTTATGCCCCCCATCTGTTTAATGAAATGCCTCAAAGAGGCTGGATTTGTTTTTGCTCGCCGGCCGGCGAGTGGGTAGTCGGACGATGGGCCCGGTCATCGGAGAAGGTAGGTTGAGGTTTATGAGGTGGAGACCCAGGCCATAGGTGGCCTAGGTCATCCTGCGAGACAGTCGGATCTCGCCGGCCGAGGCTCCCGCGTGTCCAGACATGCGGGAGCCATCCTTGGACCGGCTTGCAGACCGGTTGGACCGATCTACAAGCCAAATAGGGCCAATTGGACCCAGTCGAACCGGCCCTATTTTGTCTTTATCCACCGGATCGGGCTCCGATCAGGCCCGATCTGGTCCAGACTTGGGTCAATGACCCGAGTTGACCCCCAGACCCGGGTCAGATCCGAAAATGCAACCCGGGACAACGCGATGGGTCGGGTCCGTTGACCCAGGTCAGTCCTAATTGACCCGGATCCGCCGACCTGAGTCGATTTCAATATTATATTATTATTTTATTAAAAAATTTTGAAAGGAAATTTTAAAAAAATTCCCAAATTTTTTAATTTTCTTTTTAAAATTAGAATATAATTTAGATATAAGTGTTATCTAATATTTGTCTAAATTATGTGACATATCTAAATGTTTTAAATTTTTGTTGTATTATTATTATGCATGTTATTTTTTAATTAAAATATAATTTCATAAATTATCATGTTTTAAATCGAATAGACCTATAAAACTATACGACAGGGTTTTGCATGTTATATTCACCTTTGTTGTATTATTATGCATGTTATGTTTTCAATTAGAATATAATTGCATCAATTATCATGTTCTCAATGCTGTCGCCTTAGTTAGGATTAGAACCCTAGACTGCATATCTATCCTGACTACTAATCATTAATGATTGTGCGCTCGCTTGATTACCTCACATGTTAGGAGAAATGTCCTAAAATCAATCCAAATTGCCTGACAAATATTTTCTGAAATGAACAGGGTAAAAAGGTACCGAAAGGGCATTAATTATTAAACTAGTGTAACCAAGTCCCGGAACTCATTTAATCTCTGATTCGCAGAAGTAAGCAATTCTCCCATTGTCTTGCTTGGGTGTCTAATCGACCCACCCCAAACCGATTAATGGCGACTCCTAGATAAAAACCACATGCAGGTTAAAAACCTAAACCCTAAGTCGCGATATGGAATGGGCTTGGGAGAGCCCGAGTTAAGTCCCGAACTTAGACTTAGCGCGTACTAGGCGAAACCCCATTTTTTGAAAATAAAAATCGGAGATCGGTCGCAACAGGAATAATCCCTTCCTGCTTCACTGTAAATACACCGACGATTTCTTGTCCAAAAAATGTGAGACTCGGTTCCATTTCTGTTTATTGTAATTTGTGCTGGCCAGAATGTACTAAGACCGTCATAAGCATATATATATTATACAATATCTTTGACATTGATCAAGAGAGTAAACCAGGCACAGTATAGAACATTGATATATTATAATGTGACATTTTTATTCGGGCTCTTTATTTTCTTTAATTCGAAGGTGAGACGGGGTGGCTCAGGACAGAGAAGAGCACCGATCAAGGGTTAACATACAATTCAAATGGTGCACAGAGCAAATTCGGACGGCGCAGCTCTTTGTTAATGTCCTTCCATGCATCGACCACTTGCTTACGGAGTTCCTCCTTGGCCTCTTCCTCTGTAACTCTGTATTGTTTCATGAAACACTCCACTGAAGA
Source organism: Syzygium oleosum (assembly GCF_021117445.2). Lineage (NCBI taxonomy): Eukaryota > Viridiplantae > Streptophyta > Magnoliopsida > Myrtales > Myrtaceae > Syzygium > Syzygium oleosum. The sequence goes on from NW_026607494.1 coordinate 1,602,517, forward strand.
TGCCGGATGACCTCTATCTTGCTCACACTGCAAACAAATTTCTCGTGGAAATTATTGTTTTCTCCTATTGGTAAGATCTATTAGATAAATTAATACAGATTAATCAATTTTGTTCACAGGCATTGCTTTTATATACCTTGTGTCCTGCAATGTCATCCATGAGCCGACCGACTACTGCCGAAACCTTCACCATCTTGGGGTCGTCGAATATTAACCAATCAAAGGCATCTTTTGTTACAATATCTCCCATTCCCAGAAACGACGTCGCTATTAGCATTTCAGTGCCGAATGTTGCTAAAGCAACGGGCATGTGCTCCTCCATTGCCGGTACGTGGTTTTGGTAGAACCATTTGGCTTCGGCAAAGTATGCTGTCACTTTCCTTTTCATCTCAAAGTTCATTCTCAAATGTAAAGCTATGTTAATGTTGGAACTCCAACGTATTTGGTGGACTTACGTATATTACAGCCTCTCATCCTCATCCAAAAACCCGATATTCTATTGCAAGTGGACGGAGTAAAAATTGCATTTGATTGATGTAACGTCGAATGTCTTACCACTTCTTTTGCATAGAAGAGACGGTAAGATCGCCCTTTTCTCGTCACTTCGTAGCCAATTTCATCGTACAAATCGAGAATTGTCTGGTAACACACTCGCATGTACTCTGGCAATCCATCTTTCGCATTAACGTCTGTCACGCCGCACTTTTTTGGACTTTCGGGACTTGCGCGCTAAGGAGGTATTTCCGTGTAAGGGTCTCTCCCAGACCATACCTCACATGACAGCGGATGGTGGATTTCCTATTTGGTCTAAGTTTTTGATTTTGGAGTTGCCACTAGTCATTATTGGTAGGTAGACTAGAAACCTAATCGAGGTATGGGAGAAATACCACGATTCTATGAACTAGAGATTCTGAGTACGGGGACTTGGTTATGCTAATGATCCCGAATGGAGATCCTTAACGCCCTTTCGGTACCTAAGAATGATACGATGTCTAACGTGTCATACAAGTTTATGAGGTTTACCCACTAATTCTATCCATTCTAATCGTGGGAAAATCAATCAAGAATTAAATGCGCAATCAATGTCAATCAAATCAATCAATCCTAAATGGTCTCTAAAAATGAAAATCAATCAAAACATCCAAACCCTAATGAAGCTCTAAAAGCTTATTCATTTCATGATTCGCACTTTTTTAGGGTCTTAGGGTTTTTTAGGGGTTATAACTATTGAATTTGAGATTTTCTAAAAATACCACTTGGGCACTTCTAAAAATTCAAATTTCACTTTCTAAGGTTGGCCACAGTGTTTTTGAACAATACCGTGAATTTTTGAATTTTTTGATTTTTTTTCAGAAATTGAATTTCTGCGAATTTCATTAACCGAGAATTGATTTTTATGATTTTCTGAAATTTTTTTATGAATTTTCCAAAGTTTCAATTTTTCAATTTTTTTTAGATTTTTCCTGAATTTTTCACATTTTTTATTTGTATTTTTAGAATTTTCTAAATTTTTATGAATTTTCTAAATTTTTTTTTAATCTTCTGAAATTTTTTATTTTTTGTGAATTTCCTATTTTTCTGAATTTTTTTCCAATTTTCCAAAAATTTTCTGAATTTTTATTATTTTTATGAATTTTTTTAATTTTTTATAGATTTTTTTTATTTAGATTTTTTTAAAATTTGCCGCCGGGAAATGAACCAGACCAGCCCGGTTCAACCCGATTCGGCTTTGGCCGAACCGGGCGTCACCGGCGCCGACGCCGATCACCTCTTCCGGCGGGCACGACGCCAAAAACGGCACCGTTTTGCCCTTTATTCCCTGAAGCATTTGGTCGAACGGTTGGTGGGCATATTCCCAACTCAAACGTTATCAAGGCCGCCAGTTTGAACTTGTCGCCGGCGACCATTCCGGTGACCTTTTTGATTGATTTTTGGTTCTGTGTTTCCCTCTCATCACCATCTATCAACTTCAACTTACAGACTTGTCTTTGGATCGTCGCCGGCCGGCGAAAAACCGGTCGGAAAATGCCAATCTGCTACTAACCTAAACCATACTCATCAGAAGCTTTAAATCCTTATTTTACTCGCCCTAGCCGTCTATGTCGATCAAAATAAGTTCCAAATCATCAAACAAGGTAAGAAAATGCTAAATTGGGTGACCTATGTCCACGACGACGCTCCGGCGATGATCTCCGAGCTCCGGTGTGGTTCATCAATGGTGGCCAACTCGGTTTTATACCATTTAATGACCCAAAATGTAATCAAACAACGTAACTATGATTAGAAACGTATTATAGACCTCCAGAAAATCAAAATCTCAAAGAAAATTGCATGAACATCCATTTTAAGGTCAAAATGGTTTTCTGGAATTCTAAAAAAAAACGTGACCACGAGCGATGTTTACCTGCTTCGTCCGGGATTGAAATGTTGTCCTCGAGCTAATCGGTCACCGTGGAAGTCTTCTTTGGCACTTGAGCTTCAAGACGGTGGCTTTGGATTCGCTGAAGAGACTTTGGATGCTTCTGCCGAGACTGATTTCCAGGCGTTCGTGATCAGTTCCAATTTTGGTTCGCCGGTGAGGAAACTCATCGGTGAGACCGATTTGCCGGCGCTTTTCGATCGGAAAAGCGCCAATCACTCGGCCTCAAGGAGTCTCAACTCACTTCTCTCACTAGTTTTCTCTCTTTCGTCTCTGTTTCTCTCTCTTCTCTCTTTTTGGCAATTCGTCGAACACCTTCCTCTTTCAATGTTCAGTTTTTCTTGGTTTTTTGTTGATCAAAATTCCCGCCCAAAGTTTGTTATTAACCAACCATGAATCGGTTGGGATGATTCTTTGGTGCCAGCCGGATATTTTCCAGCTGGCCAACTCGATTTTCACGTGTGAAATTGATCACACGAAGTCGGCAAAGTCTCGGGCGCGAACTATTTTTTCTGGGTTTATTGTGCATTCTTGGGTAAACCGGGTGAAGAAGGTGATCGACCCGGGTCTGGTCGGGTTGACCCGGCCGACCCGACAGACCCGGGTTGGTCTAAATTCACAAATTCGACACCATTTTACCAATTTTTCAAATTTAAACCCAAAATTGAATTCCTCATCATATTTTGAACCCAAATATATGATTTTTCCCAATTTTTGTCATAATCATGTCCAAGATTTTCAAACTTTTGTATTCGGGTTATTAGGGTTTTGTTCAATTCGATGTCTTAATGATGTGATTAGGCAAAATTGGTGTTAAAATTGAATTACCCACATATGATTAACCCTAGAAATGGTGGTCTCATGGTTCGACAATTTCATATTGGGCACGATTCCCAATTTGGGCTCAAAATTCTTAATTTTCAATTGAATTTTGGGGTTTTCTGATTTCTTTGACAAATTGTGCAATTGGACCGACCATTATGTAATTCAAGGTCCCGGAAACATTTGTTGTGAAGACATTATGACTTAAAAATGACTAAAAAAGATTTAATTGCATTTTTGGTTCAATTCGGGTTTGATTTTGTATTAATGAAATTGGATTTAAAAGAAGACTAATGACTATTTTTATGGAATTTTCTGATTCCATATGCTATTTTTCTTGATTTTCTTACTTATTTTGACTAAAAGAAATTAATGAAAAATGCAAGAAAATGCTAAAAAATTTATTTTTGGTTTAGAAGTAGGTTTCTAAGCTTGGCCAAGATTCCTAGTCCTACTTTTGAGATTTTTGAAAATATAAAAAAATGAGCTAAAAATCAGGTGTCAAGAGTTGCCCCTCTTTGGAATTGAGCTCATTAGAGGTTGATCTCAAAGACAAGGTGACACATGAGTTTTTAGTCAACTCAATGAACAAGATAAGATGAAAATTTCACAACAATTGATTAGGGATCTTGCTTTTGAAATTCGTGATCTAATCCAAAAGTTCTCTTTTCAGAACATATTTTGAAAGGTTCTTAATGATTGAGGGAGAGAAACTTACTTGTTTGTAAGCGTCTCTTTGTTTCTTATATAAGGGCATGAATTGATGGTGGTGATGATTATGATGATTATTCAGATTTCGTGGTTTAAGGACGAATCCACGAACCATGAACACCTAAGGCTCCTCGCCTGAGGATTTGAAAATTTACCTTGTGGTTCCTCACCAGTAGAACTTTAAAATTTGCCTAGTGACTCCTCGTCAGTAGGACTTTAGAAATTGCCTAGGGGCTCCTCGCCTGTAGGACTTGAATTTGCCTAGCGATTCCTCACCAGTAGGACTTGAATTTGCCTAGGGGCTCCTCGCCTGTAGGACTTTGAATTTGCCTAGGGGCTCCTCGTCTGTAGAACTTGAATTTGCCTGGGGGCTCCTCGCCTGTAGGACTTTGAATTTGCCTAGGGGCTCCTCGTCTGTAGGACTTGAATTTGCCTGGGGGCTCTTCGCCCGTAGGACTTTGAATTTGCCTAGGGGCTCCTCGCCTGTAGGACTTTGAATTTCCCTAGGGGCTCCTCACCTGTAGGACTTTGGATTTGCCTAAGGGCTACTCACCTGTAGGACTTGAATTTTCGTAAGGGCTCCTCGCCTGTAAGACTTGAATTTGCCTAGGGGCTCTTTGCCTGTAGGACTTTGGATTTGCCTAGGGGCTCCTCGCCTGTAGGACTTTGAATTTGCCTAGGGGCTCCTCGCCTGTAGGACTTGAATTTGCCTAGGGGCTCCTTGCCTGTAGGACTTTGAATTTGCCTAGGAGCTCCTCGCCTATAGGACTTGAATTTGCCTAAGGGCTCCTCGCCTATAGGACTTGAATTTGCCTAGAGGACTTGAATTTGCCTAGAGGCTCCTCGCCTGTAGGATTTTGGGAAGACTTCAAACAATGAATGCCTTGACCATGAGTTATGTGATTTTTGAGGTTTTACTAACCTTTGTATGGTTTTTAGTTGACCAAAAACTATTTTAAAAAGTAGTTTTGAAATTAATCAAAACTGTTTGAAGCGTGATTTTTTTCTTAGCTTACCACAAACTGTTTGAAAACTTGATTTTAGGTTGACCAAAAACTTTTGCAACCTGGTCTCGAAACATGCATTCTTTGCATTAATGCATTTCAGATAATCAAATTTCCTCTTCGAGGAATTATTTGAACAAAATGCTTATAATCATTGAAGAAATGCTTGAAATGATCATTTGGAAGACCTTCTTCATTAGAAATGATTTGTTTCAATATATGAGCTTGGTCTTTTCTTTATTTGATTGAAATGGGATTTGTATGATATCCCTCAATTCTATCTCTCTTAATCAATCCTTAGGTGTCCGGAGATGTTCGCAATATATACAATCCAATTGATCCGATAAGGTCTTTCAGAGGACTGTAATGTTGGCTTGGTCAATGGCTATTAAAAGGATAGGCATTTTGAGGCCAAGAAAAAGGATTTTGTCATATCTGACTTCGGGTCTACAAGTTAAAAACCTCGAGGACAAGACAAGATATTATTGCATACACTTCTTTGAGTGATGACTTCTTGTCATAAAGTCATATTTCTACTCTCAACATCCCAATATGAAGAGTCTTTGAGGAGAGGTTGTATTGTTGGTATTGGGTAGGCTAAAAAAAGGCTCATTTGTTTAAATTCAGGATTTTTATGAAATTGGTGATCTTCTTGACATCACCACCCTTTTCTGTTGTCTACTAGGGATCCTTTTTTTTTTTTACAATCATCAGAGTCCCCTAAACATTCATTACAATATCTTTTCTTTTGCTCATTCTCACTTGTTGTGATCTGTGATCTCTCATGATCTTGATTTTGCTTTGTCATGACTTTTTTTGTCATTTTGAGCTTTCTTTTGAACTCTCTTTTTCTTTCTAATTTTCCTTGGGCATTTGGCCTTGCTTTTACCAGGCACACTACTTTTTCATGCCCCAGATTCTTTTGCTTTTGATCTTTTTGAATTCTAAGGACTCTGTGTCATGCTCTTTTGTTTCTTATCTATTAAAGTGGATCATATGCTCATGCTCCAGTGTGAAGAGATGATCACCAATTTAGGGTTCTGAAATGAATATTCAGGCTCAATTAGGCTTTGCCAAAGGTGATGTGTTTGAGTATAAGAAATGAAGTGCTCTTCTTCCTCTTGGGATGTCTTGAGCTTCCATATGACTTCATTTGAAGTTATCACAGAAAGATTGATGCGAGAGTATGCAATAAAATCTTTCTTGATCCTATTCTTCATAGCTGTCAATCACAAACCTCCTGATTTGCCCCAATGTGGGGTGATTCTTAACAGGGTTGTTTTGGAAAAGCTTCTCCACTTGTTTCAGCTCAAATTTGGTTTGCAAGGGGTAAGCATGTATTTGGGATAGTGAAATGGCTGCCTTTCATCACTTCAATTCATGTTATCATTGCGAACATCCCCTATTGCCTTCGGATGAGTTTTTCTCACTCACTCCTTTACTTTGGTTTTGAGTGTATAGGGGACGTGTTTGGATATGGCTTACCTTTCATCATTTGAAGGTCTTTCCATTCGATTTGATCCAAACTTTTTCTTTGAAATTTTTCAAAGCCTTTTGTCAAATTATCCATTTTTAAGGAATTTTGATACTTAATGAATTCTCAAAGAAAGCGTGTTTCAAAACTTTTAATTGAAACATTTTTGAGGTATATTCTTTTCAAAACAATGTGTTTTGTTTTGCTCAATTTTAGTGTCATTCCACTTGAGGAAAAAGAAGTTTATTTTTCTCTTAAAAAGGCAACTTCTTCAACACATGTACTCACGATTTAGGGATACCTGTCTGATCAACTTACCAAGATCTCTCTTGTTTGCATGTTTTTGCTTTGGTTCCACTGGGGATTCTTCTTTTTGTTGCTCCCTTTTCTTTGTCTCTCTGGGGATGATAAAAAGAGAAGCATATTAGGCGATATCAACGGGAAAATTGAATTGGAAATGATACTTCCCTCTATTATTTGACAACTTCATTGGGGATTCTGAAACCATCAACTGGTTCAGACTCCTTTTGCTTTCTTCTGCAAAACAGATAAACATGTTCATGAAATGCATAGTATGCATGCTATGCATGATATTGCACATATTCTAAAGTAACCCAAATCTCTTCTTGAATGTTCATATTCATTTCATGGATAAAAAATCTTGACAGCATCTGCATTTACAGGATATGCCAATTCTATTCCTGTCATATCTACAAGAATCAATGCTCCTCCAGGAAGAACTTTCTTGACAATGTATGGACCTTCATAATTCGGAGTGAATTTGCCACGAGGATCTGAATTGTTGAAGATGACTTTCCTCACTACTAAATCCTCTGTTTTGAAATGCCTTGGTTTCACTTTTCGGTTAAAGGATTTAGCCACTCGTCTTTGATAGGCTTGTCCATGGCATATAGCTCTTAATCTCTTTTCATCGATCATGTTGAGTTATTCATATCTTTGTTGAATCCACTCAGCTTCTGAAAGCTTCAATTGAGATAGTATTCTTAATGAAGGAATTTCTGCTTCAACAGGTAGCACTGCTTCCATTCCATAAATCAAAGAAAAACGGGGTTGCTCCAGTTGATGTTCGAATTGAAGTTCGGTATGCCATCAAAGCATATGGTAACCTTTCGTGCCAATCACGATAATTTTCAGCTCTCTTAGCTAATATCTTCTTGATATTCTTATTTGCCGCTTCAACTGCTCCATTCATTTGTGGACGATATGGGGATGAGTTCAGATGTCGGATGTGGAAGTGTTCGAATAAATCATCTACAATCTTGTTGTTTAGATTTGAGCCATTGTCCGTAATTATTGCTTCTAGAACTCCATATCTAGCAATGATGTCCCGCCTAATAAATCTTGCAACATTCTTGGCAGTAACATTCGTGTAGGAGTTTGCTTCAATCTATTTAGTGAAATAGTCAATAGCAACCAGGATAAACCGGTGCCCATTTGAGGCCTTGGGGTTGATTGGACCAGTCATATCCATGCCTCACATTGAAAATGGCCATGGTTCGGACATTTGATGTAGCTCATTTGGCAGTGCATTGATTCTGTATCCATAAACTTGACATTGATGGCAACATCTCACATGTTGGATGTAATCTGCTTCCATTGTCATCCAATAATATCTCAACCTCATAATCTTTCGGGCTAGAAGATGTCCATTCATTTGCGGTCCACATTCACCTTCATGAATTTCTTTCATGATCTGTTCAGCTTCTGTAGCATCCACACATCTTAGTAGGGTTGAATCAAATGATTTCTTGTAGAGGATTTGACCATTGAGGAAGAATTTGTTGGCTATCTTCCTTATAAATTTCCTGTCACCTGGTTGGCTTCCTTCAGGAAATTCTCCTGATTAAAGATACCTTTTGATGTCATGATACCATGGTTCGTTGTCAAACTCTGCCTGGACCATCATGCAATGAGCTGGTTGTTCAAGAATATTAATTTTCAATGGTTTTATATCCATACCATCTTCAGCTTGTAGTAAGGATGACAAAGTTGCAAGAGTATCTGCAAAATAATTTTGAGTTCTTGAGAGATAATCGAATGTTACTTCTTCGAAGTTTTCTATCATCTCTTCTAAGTATCTGTGATAAGGAATTAGTTTGGCATCTCGAGTTTGTCATTCACCAGTTGTTTGTAATATGATGAGTATAGATCTCCATATACTTGCAACCTCTTTACCTTCATTGAAAGGGCTAATTGTAAGCCGAGAATGCATGCTTCGTATTCAGCGACGTTATTGGTGCATGGAAATACCAATTTAGTAGATACCGGATAGTGTTGGCCTTCTGGGGAGATCAGTACTGCTCCAGTTCTTGATCTAGATAAGTTGGTTGCATCATCAAAATACATGGTCCATTTATTGTCGACCATTGTCAATATATGATCATCAAGTTGCTCTTCAGGATTGGCAATATTTTGCGAATTTTCTGCCAACATGTCTGCTATTGCTCTTCCTTTGACTGATTTTTGGGATGAACTTCTGATGTCAAATTCAGATAACAAGACTTGTCATTTTGCTAATTTCCCGACCAAGGAGGATTTCTCAAGAAGATACTTGATCGGATCATTCTCAGTTAATAGCAAAATTTGATGATGGAGGGTATATTGCCTTAATCTGTGTAATATCCAAATCAATGCAAGGCACGTCTTCTCGACTGCCGGGTAATTCATTTATGATGTTGTGAACTTCTTGCTCAAGTAATAAATGGCTTGTTCTTTACCATCATTTGGTCCTCTTTGTACAAGCACCGCTCCTAACGACTCATAGTGAATTGTCAAATATAAGATCAACGGAACTCCAGGGATTGGTGGTACCAGCACTAGTGGGCATACCAGATATTCTTTAATCTTGTCAAAGGCTTGTTGACATTCTGCATTCCACTTCACTTTAGCATTTTTCTTCAATAATTTGAAGAATGGTTTAGCAATCTCAGAAAGCTGATAGATGAAACGGGCAATGTAATTTAATCGCCCCAATAGGCTTCTCACTTCTTTTACCATAGAAGGAGTCTTTAAGTCATAAATTGCCTTGATCTTGGAGGGATCTATTTCGATGCCCCTGCTACTGACCACAAATCCTAGCAGTTTGCCGGATTTTGCCCCAAATACACATTTGTTAGGGTTCAGTCGTAATTTGTACTTTCTAAGTCTTTCGAACAATTTGCGAAGCACCTCAACATGATCTTCTCCTTGTTTGGATTTTGCGATCATGTCGTCCACATATACCTCGATTTCTTTGTGTATCATGTCATGGAACAAAGTTACCATTGCTCTTTGATATGTGGCACCAGCATTTTTCAAACCGAAAGGCATCACCTTGTAACAAAATGTGCCCCATGGTGTTATGAAAGATGTCTTCGCCTTATCCTCTTTCTTCGTGAGGATTTGATTATATCCTGAGAAACTATCCATGAATAAAAATGTTTCGAACCCAGCAGTACTATCCATTAATACATCTATATGTGGAAGCGGTAAATCATCCTTAGGGCTTGCTTTATTTAGGTCGTGATAATCAATGCACACCCGTACTCGACCATCTTTCTTCATTACGGGTACTATGTTGGCAATCCATTCTAGATATGGTACCACTTCGATGAAACTGACTTTGAGCAATTTCATCACTTCTTCTTCTATTTTCTTTGTCAAATCCGGCTTCGTTCGCCTCAGTTTTTGCTTTTTTGGTGGAAAACTTAGATCGATTAGCAAAGCATGTTCAACTATGCTCGGATCAAGGCCTGGCATATCAGCATAAGACCATGCGAATATATCTTGATATTCTTTAAGCAAATCTGTGATTCTTTCTGCTTCTGCTGAGGGAAGGCTTTCTCCAATTTTAACTTCCTTGGGATTCTCTTTATCGCCCAGATTAACAATGATCGTTTTTTCTAATGTGAGTGGCTTTGATTCTTCATGACGAATCCATTCCTTTCTGACCCATTCCTCATCCTCGTTATCCTCTTTCATATCGCAAGTGATCTCCTTGGAAAGATTTGGGCCACATATGAACCTATTATGGATATGCAAATGCTCATGCCTGACATGTAACAAACATGATTAGTAATTGCATACGAAGTAAGTAACGCACGTGGTCCTATGAAAAACCTTTTGGAAATTCATTTTGAAATTTATTTTGAAAGAATATAAAGACAGTGCTAGTTCTCATATCATCAGACTTCCTTGCTCTTAAAATCATTTTCGCAAAGAGGAGCAATATAGAAACCCAAAGCCTCAAGTCTCACGAATGAGGATAATGTTCATCATAGATTTGATTTTATTTCTACATGTCCTTAACAAAACATTTGATCACTTTTATTGAATTGAAAAACGTGATTACATCTATACCAATAGGAATGTAAATTGCAACTGAACTAAAATTGCAATGAAATCACAAGAAATTGTAATCAACAAAACGCAATGGAAAAGGCTAGTAGCAAAAGTTCAAGAGAATCTTCCTACTCCAGTGCGTAGGTATCTTCTACCTCGGTTATGATAACGTTGATGGTATTCTCTTCGAATAAACCAGGCAGAACAGATTCTTCCTCTACATGTAAGTCTTCTTCTTGAAGTAGCTTGGAAGGTCCAGGAAAAGTTTCCTTGATGTGGATATGATGATAGGGAAGCTCTTTAGCTTTGCCCTTCTATATGGATGGATTAATGATGCGATCACCTCGGCCTCTGCAGCCTCCATGGTTCTTTCAACCTCGGCCTTGGCCTCCATCGTGATCTTTAAAGCTATCTGGAATACAACCTACTCCGTGCTTCATTCTTGTAGCAAACGGAGTGCTAGGTTCCTTGATTCCTTGCGATTTTGATCCAAGACCATTACCGGGAGTAAATCTATATTGGCATAACACCCTTCCAGACATAATGGATGATGTTGAGAATTCTGGGGATTTTATGATGCAACCGGCACGAATTTGCACCATTAAGATCATTTTGAAGGAATTATAACTTGGTTTTTCTTTCACTTCGGCTTCGACATACGGTATTGCACTCTCTTTATAAGTAGCGAAATCCGTCTCCCCATGTACGGTGATCATCTTGCCATTAATGACGAACCTGACCTTCTGATGGAGACTTGAAGGAATGGCACTAGCCATATGAATCCAAGGTCTTCCGAGTAACAAGTTGAAAGTTCTCGGAATATCCACTACTTGGAAGTCAATCAGGAAAGGCATAGGGCCTATGTTCACCTCGAGCTTGATATCGCCAATAACGTCTTTCTTCATTCCATCAAACGAACGCACAGTTACCTTAGAAGGTTTGATGAGCTCTTCGCTAATCCCCAAGCGATGCAGTGTGCTTAGTGGACACAAATTAAGTGCGGAACCATTATCGATCAGCACACGTGACACCTCCTTGCCCCGGCATTTGACGGCAATATACAGAGCCTTATTATGGGAACGCCCGTCAATTGGGAAATTTTCATCGGAGAAGGCAATTTGATCTTTTGGAAGAATAGTGTCAACAAAGTCTTTCAATTGTACTTCATTAATTATCTCCGGGACGTGCACTTCATTGAGAAGCTTCATAAGCACCATTTTGTGGCTTTCTGAAGTCTTGAAGAGATCCAACAGAGAAATTTGTGTCGGCATCTTTCTAAGCAATTCAATTACCTCAAATTCGCTCGTCTTCATGACTGAAAGTAATTGTTTGACATCTTCTTCGGTTACTCCTTTCTTTTCGTGCTCACCTTCTTTAGGGACATTGCATCTCCCTGATCGGGTTATGGCATCGACTTCTTTAGGAGAGTAATCCCAAGGTACACACTTAGTATCAAACTTTTCTTTTGGAGGGAGAGTGATAATCACAAGCTGTGTTTCTTCTTCTTCGATCCTTAGCTGATCAATGGGAAGTTGGATAGTGATTGGTTCGACAGGACCTTCCTCCTCCTTATATTTATCTACCTCATCAAGCTTGATCTCTATTGGCTTCGTCAGCATCCATTCCACCCCAGCCATCAGGTGTGATCATTTCATTCTTGAATGCCTAGGAGGGGGTGTATATTTGACAAGGTAATTATACCGGTCACTATCTTGACCCAGAAAATCAACAACTTCACCTTGTTTTCGTGCTTTACGAGCAAATCGCCTATCACCTCGACGAATCTTTTTCTTCTTTTTCTCTTCTCGATCTTAATTTTCTTCGAGATTTAGTTGGCTGATCGGGACCTCATCCATGCCACCCCATCCATCAGGTATAATGTCTTCATTTTTAAATGCCCATGATGATGGAGTATATTTGACACGGTAATTGTATTTACTGCTGTCTTGACCGAGTAAATCTATGGTTTCGCCTTCCCTGGATGATTTCTGGGTGAAACGTCTTTCACCCTGTCGGACTTTTTCTTTCTCCTTTTCATCCTTATCTGTTTCATCTTGGAGCATTTCCTTCTTAGACAGGGCTTTCTCCTCAGGGCTGATTTCGTCATCCATACCACCCCAACAATCAGGTATAATTACTTCATTTTTTAATGCCCATGGTGGTGGGGTATATTTCACTTGGAAGTTATATCTTCCAAAGTCTTCTTCCAAGTTGTCGATAATCTCGCCTTTTAGGAGTGCTTCTTGATAAAAGCGGGCATCTCCTAATCGAGAAACTTTGATTTTGACCTCATGTGACATTCTGAAATCCGACCTACTTGGGATTTATGAAATGAATGATTTATGTACGTGCTTGTAGTTAGATCTCGGCCGGAACTGATCACTCCTAGGATACTAACCATTAGGGAATGACTAATTAGGGATTTAAATTCGCGCGACCATAGAAACTCGATCGTGAACTGACTTTCGACCATAAAAATTGTCGATGTGACATTTTGAGCCAATGTAGGTCGATCCAAGGATAGTTAGGGGTCAATTCGCCGCTGTTACACGAGTGGATCGCGAGTGATTCCGCTTAACCACGAGAGGTGTTGATGAATGATCCTAAACCTATACCAAACGATCATACCCGTCGGAACTAGCGATCTATCCTCGCGATTACGTGACCACCAAGGTCGTCACGACCCGAGTGAACTTAAACATGGCTTGATTTAGTATCGGCCATGGGTCAAATGTGCGAATTTCCCCAAAAGCCACCCGTTAGTTCGAGATACGCTTAAGTTACGTTAATTAAATTTAATCATTAATTAGAGGCTGAGTTTGGGCATTGGAAATTATGAAGGTCACGACAGGATAATTGAACGACGTTGTTATTGGCTTAGTTAGCCTCAGATTTGTTCGGATTCTTCAGAAAATTTGAATTTTGGCGAGAAATGGAAAATCACCGTTTTACCCCTAGGATTTTGTTAATGCCAAATATAATGGGAGAGGAGCATTTTGGTCACTTCACGACTATATTAGAAATAGAAATTTTGGACAATTTTGCCCTTGGAAATATTGTGAAATTCTAATTTTGCCCCTGGATACTTTTGGTAAGGATTAATCTGGACAGTCGATCTTAGGATAAGATCGAATCTTGGCCGTTGATTTGGAATTAGAGAGGAGGGTAAGATGGACTTTTAGCATGGGTATTAGACACCAATTATTGGTGTTTAGATTATTTAATCCCATTTTCTCTCTCCCCCCTCATTTCCTCTCCTTCGGCCATCTCTCTCCCTCACTCTCCCTCCCGACCGAGCCCCCCTCATCCCGCCGTGACCGTAGCCAGCCGGCCCAGCCAACCAGCGCCGCCGCTCACCCACTTAGCCAAAGCCACCGCCACCGCCGTGGCCACTTGCCACCACCACGCCTCACCGTTCCTCCCTCTCTCTCTATCTCTCCCCTATTTTTGCCCCCACCGAAACACCACCAGCCTTCACTCGGCCCGACCCAACCGAGACAGATCAGCCGCCGCTCGCCCAAGCCCGCCGAGCAGCCACCGTTGCCGTCCGCCACCGTGAGGCCGCCGGACTGCCGCCCCTCCATTTCTGCCCGAGTGAGCTTAGGTTTCCAAGTAAGTTGCCCCCTAAACCCTATTTAGGATATCAAGTACCGATGGACGTAATTAGGGGCTGAATCGGGTTAATTAGGGGCTATTTTGGACTAATTAGTGGCTGTTAAGGGCTGTTTTGGGTGGACTGAATTAGGGGCTAATATTGATTGATTTGTGGGTGAAATGGTGATGGTTCGGGACTGAATTGATGCTAAATTGGGTGCTGGAAACTGTGGCTCGCATTGATGAGCATATGGTCAGATTTAGGGACTAATTGTGCCGGTTTGGTGTGTTGTGATATGGCTGATTTGTGGTGCTTGTTATGGCTTGACATAGCCATGAAAATGTTGAATTCATGCTCATAATAGTGGCTGTGATTGTAGGCCCAATGGCGGCCTTGTATGTTCATTGGATTGTGAATTGATTGATTGAAATGTGGACCGTTATATGTGCGCATGGGCTGAATTGAATTGACTAGCAATTGGCCACGATTGGGTGTTAATTGAGCATATGAAATGCGTGAGGATTGATGCGTGCATGGGCTGAATTTAATCAGCTGATAATTTGGCATGTTGGTGTGTAAGTCGAGCATGTTCGTATAAGGTTCATGCGAGTGATTAAATGAGAATTTATGTGGTATGTCGTGCGTGTGGTCACGAGAGTCTCTGAGGCGTGTACGTTAACGCGGGGAATTGTGCCGTCCTGAGGCGGTACTATAACGCGGGACGATGCCCGGTATTACCGAAAGACTGCCAACCTGAGGCGTGTACTTCAACGCGGGTTGTGCCGTAGATGGTGGATGTTGAGCTTGAGGCGGTACTGTTACGCGGGCAAGAGACATAGCCTGAGGCAGTACTATTACGCGGGCTAAGAAGTGTTGTGAATATGAGATGGTCGCAGTGGACCTGAGGCGGTACTATAACGCGGGTCACTGGCGAGTGGAGTGAAAATAGTGTGATGAGGCATGAACGAGTGTATGGAATGTGGAATTGGAAATGCCACGTGTTTGACTTGTGATTCGGGCATGAAATTGATTTGGAATGCGTATGTGGTTGGAAATTGTATATTTGAGACTAACCTACAGATTGCGCGTATCAAAAGCCCAGGTAAGTACAAATTATGTGCCTCTGATGTGGTCGTTGAATGTGATTGTGTTTGGACTTGTCTGGAGGTACGTGTTAGCCTAGGTGGGGTTTAGGGTGTGTACTTGCTGAGACGTGTTCTCATGGTTGTTTCAACAAACAATTTCAGAACCCCGGCCTGGACCATGAATCTCCTACCGCCACCGCCTGAGCGTTTTGGATTACGGATGCACACCGACCATAGCCTTGTAGAGTATCCGATAGATAAGAATATGACCTGGATCAAGCATACTACCGTAGTTTGGGTAGACATAGGGCAACTTCTCTAGCAGGCCCACACCTATACCGCCTGGATGTTTCGGGACGGGATGGATGAGTTTGGCCCCGTCCGTGGCTTTGATGTTTCCTTTGACGGAGTAGGGGATTGGGATCCGTCAGCTATACCCCCTCCAGACGGTGAGATGACTAGTGGGATACTAGTTTCGCCAGTCGGGACATCGGCCTGTACTGCGACTTTGAACCTTCGATGCGAACGATCTGGAGCCGGAGGACCGGAGCCGGAGGAATCACAAGCAGGGTATGATCCTATGGAAATGGATCTAGGTGTAATACCAGAGGAGGAACCCGGAGAAGAAAACCCTGAAGAAGAGCCTGAAGAAGCACCGGAAGAAGAACCCGAAGACGAACCAGAAGAAGAGCCGGAGTTAGAACTAGAAGAAGAACCTGAGGATGAGCTCGATGAGGAAGAACGGATGGAGGTTCCGCTAGAGTCGGGTGATGAGGACAACCTGATTGAGATCGAGACAAACTCTGAATCCTCAGAAGAATAGGCGGCTCAGGGGGATTCAGACTCGGGTTCTGGAGAGTCAGACTCGGAGTGGACACCATCCAGGGGGCGTAGGGGTTAGTTTAGGGGTTGAGTAAAAGGTTTTGGAGTGTCCCATTTTTGGAGTCAGAGTATACCCAGGCTACTGATCCTTTTTTATATCGGTGGTCTAAAGTATAGTAGCTCGGTGTGCATGTATATTCTGTGGATTATATATGATGGCTATTGTATAAGTTTGAATCGGTAATGGATGTATATTCTTCCTTTTACCCCTAGTTAAATATTGTCCGGGTATTTGTGGCTTTCGCTAGTGCTTTATCTCTGATTTACAAGTTTGGGTCGGCGGCGTTTCCTGGGACGTCACAATGATTCGACCAAAGAGGGATGCCACGAGCTCAATGGGGTTTGGGGCATGACATCCCGGTTTGATTTGGTATCAGAGCAAGGACAGCTCGATCTAAATTGGTCGAGGCCTGGAGTGATAAGGAACGGAGACCCTGGGGTAGTCATCTAGGGAGACCTTAGCGAGTCACAGGGTCGAATGAGCTACGCGTGCCTCCAGACTGATTGTTGTGATTGCTGAGTGAATTGAATGTTATAATGATTGGAATGTAGGTGCGTCTGGACCTGAGGTAAGTGCACAGACCTTATTGATTGAGGCCTGGTGCTATTGTGATTACTTACCTGCTGAGTGAATTATTGTGTTAATTCGCTGCCTAGGACTAGACTAGTATAGTTAGCCTAGGTCTCTAATTCCTGAATGGAATTATAGCAGGTAGGTGAGTGATAGAAACCGTGAGGATGAGTTTGCGAGGTAAAGGAACATGGGGTCCATCCAGTTCACGAGCCCGACCTATAGGAGATCCGAGAATGGATGCGGTCATGAGGACCCTGGAGGAGATTGGTAACCTGATAGGATGGCAGACTCAGGAACGAGCTGCCACTATTGCCCAAGCTGCTGAGGACGCTGCCACCAATAATAATAATGGGAATCAAGGGCAAGGGCAAGTGAATGTGAATAGGTAGATGCATCAGCTAGTTGAGCAATTTTTGAAGTTAAAGCCCCCTAAGTTTGATGGTAAGGGCGATCTTGAGGTTGCATCACTATGGGTAGAGAAATTAGAAAAGGCTTTTGAGGTATTGGGGTGTACAGATGAGGAAAAAGTGACGTTAGTAGTGTATCAATTGCAAGGAAATGCAAGTGATTGGTGGAAAGCCACTAGAGGAAAGGTGTTCCCAGCTGGTGCTGCCCAAGCTTGGGCAATGTTTGTGGAAGTTTTTAATAGTAAATACTTTTCTGAGAGTGCCCGGGAACAGAAGTTAGCTGAGTTTATGAGGCTTCGCCAGGGACAAAGGACAGTGGATCAGTATGAGGCTGAATTCGCTCAATTATCTAAGTTTGCCCCAAGGATGGTAGAGGACCCGTTGTATAGGGCTTGGAGGTTCCGAAACGGTTTGAAGCCGGACCTTTATAGCCAAATGATTTCGTTGAATTTGAGGGATTATAATGAGATCTATGATCGGGCCCAAGCGATTAAGCGTGACTTGACGGATAGGGCTGCCGCTTCTGGGTCAAGATTTACCCAGGGTAGGGACAATCATCACTTTGGGAAGAGGCCAATGGCGAGTAATCGACGTTTTGTCCCTCATGCTAGGAGGAATGTTAGGAAACCGAATCGCTTTCAGAATGGTCCATGTCGGTTGTGTGGGGAAAGACATGGAAATGGACCTTGCCCTAATAGGGGCAGAGCATGTTTTAGATGTGGCGGGTTTGGTCATCAGATAAGGTTTTGCCCCAATATCAGGCAGAATAGGTCGCCTGCCTTACCGCCACCCCAGAACGGGAACCAAATTGGAGCTGCCCCGTCGGCTAATCAGAATAGGCCACCGGCCCAAGGACGGGTGTACGCCATGGCCAGAAGAGAGATTGAGAATGCGCTAGGGGTAGTCACAGGTACGGTTTTTCTATGCGATCATGCTGCGTATGCTTTGTTTGACCCTGGGGCATCACACTCATTTATATCAGAGCAGTTTGTTAAATTGACTGGTATAGAGCCGCGATTGCTTGATGTTGTGTTATGTGTT
Source organism: Syzygium oleosum (assembly GCF_021117445.2). Taxonomy (NCBI): domain Eukaryota; kingdom Viridiplantae; phylum Streptophyta; class Magnoliopsida; order Myrtales; family Myrtaceae; genus Syzygium; species Syzygium oleosum. Next base: position 1,620,872 of record NW_026607494.1, read on the forward strand.
ACCATTCAATTGAATGATAAGGTGCTAGTCTCGTTAGGGTGCCCGAATTGTAAGATCGTGATTGGTGATAGGGAAGAAAGAATTGATCTAGCGGTTTTAGCGATGTATGATTTCGATGTGATAGTGGGCATGGATTGGTTAGTTAAGCAGAGGGCCGTTATGGATTGTAGTAGCAGGGTGATCCAATTTAATCCGATTGGACATCCAGAATTCGAATTTGTGGGAAATCAAGGTAGAACCTCGATCCCTTGGATTTCGTCGCTGGAAATGACTAAGTTGTTGAACGAAGGGTGTCAAGGATTTCTAGCGGCTGTGATTGATTCGACGGCTGAGGAGCCGAGGCTAGAGGACATAGCCGTGGTGTGCGATTATCCCGATGTTTTTCCTCAGGAATTGCCGGGATTGCCACCTGAAAGAGAAGTAGAGTTTGTGATCGAGTTGGCCCCTGGGACTGAGCCAATCTTGAAGGCACCTTATAGAATGTCGTTGTCAGAGTTAAAAGAGTTGAAGGTGCAAATGCAAGAGTTATTGGACAAAGGTTTTATTCGTCCAAGTGCGTCTCCATGGGGAGCGCCAGTCTTATTTGTGAGGAAGAAGGATGGATCATTAAGATTATGTATTGATTACCGGCAGCTAAATCAAGTGACAATTAAGAATAAATACCCCCTACCAAGGATTGATAATTTGTTTAATCAGTTACAAGGGGCTTCGGTGTTTTCTAAAATTGATTTGAGAACGGGATATCATCAGTTGAGGATTAGGAAGGAGGACATACCGAAAACGGCATTCAGGACAAGTTATGGACACTATGAATTTACGGTGATGCCGTTCGGATTGATTAACGCCCATGCTGTCTTTATGGACTTAATGAATCGGGTGTTTAAAGAATTCTTGGATCAATTTGTGATAGTTTTCATAAACGATATATTGGTGTACTCGAAGAGCTCGGAAGAGCACGAGTTCCATTTGAGTAAAGTTTTACAGACCTTAAGGGAACACGCACTGTACGCTAAGTTTAGTAAGTGCGAGTTCTGGCTCAATCGAGTAGCCTTTCTTGGACATGTTATCTCGGGGGATGGAATTTCAGTAGATCCGGCAACGATTGAAGCCGTGATAAAGTGGCCGAGACCAACGACGGTAACTGAGGTTCGAAGCTTTTTGGGTTTGGCAGGATACTATAGACGTTTTGTGGAAGGATTTTCGGCTATAGCAATGCCTTTGACACGTCTGTTAAAGAAAGAAACGAAGTTTGAGTGGACTGACAAGTGTGAAAGGAGTTTCCAGGAATTAAAGCATAGATTAACGACGGCACCGGTATTGACTATTCCGTCAGGATCTGGAGGTTTCGAAATCTATAGTGATGCGTCGTTGAAAGGATTAAGATGTGTGCTGATGCAACATGGGCGAGTAGTAGCCTATGCATCAAGGCAATTGAGGCCGCATGAACTGAATTATCCGACGCATGATTTGGAATTAACCGCAATCATTTTTGCCCTTAAGATTTGGCGACATTATTTATGTGGAGAGAAATTCCAGATATATACAGACCATCAGAGTCTGAAATATTTATTTTCTCAAAAGGAGTTAAATATGAGACATCGTCGTTGGATGGAATTGTTGAAAGATTATGATTGTGATATTTTATATCACCCCGGAAAGGCCAACCGGGTAGCCGATGCATTCAGTCGGAAGTCAAGCATCGCACATTTGATGGTCAAGGAATGGACCTTGTTGGAAGGAGTGCGAGACTCGGAGTTTAAGTTCGAAGTAAGTCAAGTCTCGAGCTTGTTTGCCACTTTAAGAATCGAACCAGAAATCCAAACTAAGATTAAGACTTTACAGTCTACAGATCAAGAAATTCAAAGGATTTTGGAAATGGATGCTACCAAGAGAAAGCCGGACGTCCAAATATCCGAGGATGGGATCTTGAAGTTCCGTGGACGGTTGTGCGTGCCTGACAATGCGGAACTTAAGGAAGAAATCTTATCTGATGCGCATCGTAGTAATTATAGCATCCATCCCGGTAGTACGAAAATGTATCAAAATTTGAGACAGTACTATTGGTGGAATGGTATGAAGGTAGATATAGCTAAGCACGTGGCTAAGTGCCTGACATACCAGCAAGTGAAAGCGCAACATTGTAAGCCCGGAGGGTTGTTGCGACCTTTAGAAATCCCAGAGTAGAAATGGGAACATATTACCATGGATTTTGTAATGGGATTACCAAGGAGCCAAAGAGGCCATGATTCCATTTGGGTAATTGTTGATAGGTTGACAAAGTCAGCGCACTTTTTGGCCGTGCGAAAGGACTTTACATTAGATCGGTATGTCGAATTGTACGTACAATAAATAGTTTATTTACATGGGGTACCAGTAACGATTACTTCGGATCGTGATCCTAGGTTTACCGTCAACTTTTGGAAAAGTCTGCAGACGGCATTAGGATCAAAGCTGCATTTTAGTATAGCTTACCATCCACAAACGGATGGCCAGTCTGAGAGGACGATTCAGACTTTAGAGGATATGCTTCGGGCATGTATATTGGATTTTCAAGGCAAATGGGAAAAACAATTGCCCTTAGCGGAATTTGCGTACAATAATAGTTTTCAGCAGAGTATCGGGATGGCGCCATTTGAGGTGCTATATGGTAGAGCATGTAGAACGCCCGTGTGTTGGGATGAAGTTGGAGAAAAGAGTATAACCGGGCCAGAATTAGTTCAACAGTCAGTTGAGGCTGTTAAGATAATTCGTGAAAGGCTGAAAACAGCTCAAAGCCGTCAAAAAAAAGTTATGCGAACAGAAGGCGAAGACCTTTGGAATTTCAAGTAGGGGATCACGTATTCCTTAAGGTATCACCCATGAGAGGATTATCCCGATTTGGTAAGAAAGGGAAATTGAGTCCGAGGTACGTGGGACCCTTTGAGGTTTTGGAAAGGATTAGAGACTTAGCTTATCGCTTTGCACTACCGCCAAATTTGTCGCAAGTATATAAGGTGTTCCACGTATCGATGTTGATAAAGTATGAACCGGACCCAACTCATGTATTGAATTATGAAGAGATAGAAGTTGACGACAGGGTGTCGTATGTCGAAAGGCCAATAAGGATCGAAGATTGGAAGGAACGAGTTCTAAGGAACAAGATGATCCCAATGGTCAAGGTTGATTGAGAACATCACGGGACAGAAGGCGCTACTTGGGAAAGTGAAGAGCTAATACAACGTCAATACCCCCACTTGTTTGAGTAGGAGGTTGAATTGTAAATTTCGAGGATAAAATTTTTATAAGGGGGGAAGAATTGTGACATTCTGAAATCCGACCCACTTGAGATTTATGAAATGGATGATTTATGGACGTGCTTGTAGTTAGATCTCGCCTGGAACTGATCACTCCTAGGATACTAACCATTAGGGAATGGCTAATTAGGGATTTAAATTTGCGCAATCATAGAAACTCGATCGTGAACCGACTTTCGACCATAAAAATTGTCGAGGTGACATTTTGAGCCAATATAGGTCGATCCAAAGATAGTTAGGGGTCAATTCGCCGCTGTCACACGAGCGGATCGCGGGTGATTCCGCTTGACCACGAGAGGTGTTGACGAATGATCCTAAACCTATACCAAACGATCGTACCCATCGGAACTAGCGATCGATCCTCGCGATTACGTGACAACTGAGGTCGTCACGACCCGAGTGAACTTAAACGTGGCTTGATTTAGTATCGGCCACGGGTCAAATGTGTGAATTTCCCCAAAAGCCACCAGTTAGTTTGAGATATGCTCAAGTTACGTTAATTAAATTTAATCATTAATTAGAGACCGAGTTTGGGCATTGGAAATTATGAAGGTCACGACAGGATAATTGGACGACGTTGCTATTGGCTTAGTTAGCCTCAGATTTGTTCGGATTCTTCAGAAAATTCGAATTTTGGCGAGAAATGGAAAATTACCGTTTTACTCCTAGGATTTTGTTAAGGCCAAGTATAATGGGAGAGGGGCATTTTGGTCATTTCATGCCTATATTAGAAATAAAAATTTTGGACAATTTTACCCTTGGAAATATTGTGAAATTCCAATTTTGCCCCTAGATACTTTTGGTAAGGATTAATCTAGACCGTCGATCTTAGGATAAGATCGAATCTTGGCCGTTGATTTGGAATTAGAAAGGAGGGTAATATGGACTTTTAACATGGGTATTAGACATCAATTATTGGTGTTTAGATTATTTAATCCCATTTTCTCTCTCTCCCCCCCTCATTTCCTCTCCTTCGGCCATCTCTCTCCCTCACTCTCCCTCCTGGCCGAGCCCCCCTCATCCCGCCGTGACCGTGGCCAGCCGGCCCAACCAACCAGCGCCGCCGCTCACCCGCCTAACCGGAGCCGCCGCCGCCGCTCGCCACCACCACGCCTCACCGTCCCTCTCTCTCTCTCTCTCTCTCTCTCTCTCTCTCTCTCTCTCCTGTTTTTGCCCCCACCGAAACACCACCAGCCTTCACTCAGTCCAGCCCAGCTGAGACAGATCAGTATCCGTTCGACCAAGCCCGTCGTGCAGCCGCCGTCGCCGTCCGCCGCCCCTCCATTTCTGCCCGAGCTTGCTTAGGTTTCCAAGTAAGTTGCCCCCTAAACCCTATTTAGGATATCGGGTACTGATGAACGTAATTAGGGGCTGAATCGGGTTAATTAGGGGCTGTTTTGGACTAATTAGTGGCTGTTAAGGGCTGTTTTTGGTGGACTGAATTAGGGGCTAATATTGGCTGATTTGTGGGTGAAATGGTGATGGTTCGGGACTGAATTGATGCTGAATTGGGTGCTGGAAACTGTGGCTCGCATTGATGAGCATATGGTCAGATTTAGGGACTAATTGTGTCGGTTTGGTGTGTTGTGATGTGGCTGATTTGTGGTGCTTGTTATGGCTTGAAATAGGCATGGAAATGTTGAATTCATGCTCATAATAGTGGCTGTGATTGTGGGTCCAATGGCGGCCTTGTATGTTCGTTGGATTGTGAATTGATTGATTGAAATGTGGACCGTTATATGCGCGCATGGGCTGAATTGAATTGACTGGCAATTGGCTACGATTGGGTGTTAATTGAGCATATGAAATGCGTGAGGATTAATGCGTGCATGGGCTGAATTTGATTAGCTGATAATTTGGCATGTTGGTGTGTAAGTCGAGCATGTTCGTATAAGGTTGATGCGAGTGATTAAATGAGAATTTATGTGGTATGTCGTGCGTGTGGTCACGAGAGTCCCTGAGGTGTGTACGTTAACGCGGGGAATTGTGCCGTCCTGAGGTGGTACTATAACGCGGGACGATGCCCGGTATTACCGAAAGACTGCCAACCTGAGGCATGTACTTCAACGCGGGTTGTGCCGTAGGTGGTGAATGTTGAGCCTGAGGCGGTACTGTTACGTGGGCAAGAGATATAGCCTGAGGCGGTACTATTATGAGAGCTAAGAAGTGTTGTGAATATGAGATGGTCGCAGTGGACCTGAGGCGGTACTATAACGCGGGTCACTAGCGAGTCGAGTAAAAATAGTGTGATGAGGCATGAACGAGTATGTGGAATGTGGAATTGGAAATGCCATGCGTTCGACTTGTGTTTCGGGCATGAAATTGATTTGGAATGCGCATGTGGTTGGAAATTGTATATTTGAGACTAACCTGCAGATTGCGCGTATCAAAAGCCCAGGTAAGTACAAATTGTGTGCCTGTTATGTGGTCATTGAATGTGATTGTGTTTGGACTTGTCTGGAGGTACATGTTAGCCTAAGTGGGGTTTAGGGTGTGTACTTGTTGAGACGTGTTCTCATGATTGTTTCAACCAAACAATTTCAGAACCCCGGCCTAGACCATGAATTTCCCACCGCCACCGCCTGAGCGTTTTGGATTATCGATGCACACCGACCATAACGTTGTAGAGTATCCAATAGACGAGAATATGACCTAGATCAAGCATACTACCGTAGTTTGGGCAGACATAGGGCAACCTCTCTGGCAGGCCCACACCTATACCGCCAGGATGTTTCGGGACGGGATGGATGAGTTTGGCCTCGTCCGTGGCTTTGATGTTCCCTTTGACGGAGTAGGGGATTGGGATCCGTCAGCCATACCCCCTCCGAATGGTGAGATGACTAATCCGGATACTAGTCTTGCCCAGTCAGGACATCAGCCTGCACCTGCAGCACCTGAACTTCAGTGGCGGAGCCTGATCCAGAGCCGGAGGAATCACAGGCAGGGTATGATCCTATGGAAATGGATCTTGATGTAATACCAGAGGAGGAACCCGGAGAAGAAGACCCTGAAGAAGAGCCTGAAGAAGCACCGGATGAAGAACCCGAAGACGAACCAGAAAAAGAGCCGGAGTTAGAACCAGAAGAGGAACCTGAGGATGAGCCTGAGGAAGAGCCCGATGAGGAAGAACGGACGGAGGTTCCGCTAGAGTCGGGTGATGAGGACAACCCGATTGAGATCGAGGCAGACTCTGAATCTTTAGAAGAACAGGCGGCTCGGGGGGATTCAGACTCGAGTTCTGGAGAGTCAGACTCGGAGTGGACGCCATCCAGGGGGCGTAGGGGTTAGTTTAGGGGTTGAGTAAAAGGTTTTGGAGTGTCCCTTTTTTGGAGTTAGAGTATACCCAGGCTACTGATCCTTTTTTATATCGGTGGTGTAAATTGTAGTAGCTTGGTGTGCATGTATCTTCTGTGGATTGTATATGATGGATATTGTATAAGTTTGAATCGGTAATGGACGTATATTTTTCCTTTTACCCCTAGTTAAATATTGTCCGGGTATATGTGGCTTTCGCTAGTGCTTTATCTCTGATGTGCAAGCTTGGGTCGGTGGCGTTTCCTGTGACGTCGCACTGATTCAACCAAAGAGGGATGCCACGAGCTCGATGGGGTTCAGGGCGTGACACCTCATATTCATCTTCATTGTCAGACTTGATCATTGCTTTTTCACCTTTGATCATGTTTACTGTATTGTGCTCAGGAAGAAGATTCTGATGTACATTTGGCTCGGGCTCTTGAAAGTTCAATTTCTTCTTGTCAATTAGCTGTGGAACCTTGTACTTTAGAGTGAGACAATTATCTACATCATGTCCCCTTTCTCCTATGTGATAGGTGCAGGTTTTTGATTCATCGTACCTAAAAAATCTTGCAGGATTGTCTCTCGGTACTTCTTTGGCCACCAAATGCCTTTCTAGAAGCATTGGTAATAGCTTTGATAGGGGTTGAGGCAACGGTGTGTATTGCCTCACGGGCCTCTTATTTGGCTCGAACTGCCTTGGGTTTTTCCAAGCGACATTTGATTGCTTTGAAAATAATGCTTGATGAGTATTTGGGCTAGACACCATAGCCACTTCTCGGATGGGCTCTTTATCTTTTTTCCCGGGGTAAGGCCTTCGTGCTGCTGTTTCTTGAGCTTTCTTCTCTTTCAACCCCTATTCAGTTCTCTCACCCACTTTTACCAACATGGTGAATGTTTGACAGCTTGATACATGAAGTTTGTCATAATACTCAATTGGCAATGATTTTAGAAAGAGCTCAATGAGCTCATCTTCACTTATGGCGGGTTTTACTTGTGATGCAACAGCTTTCCATATCTGAGCATAGGCTCTGAACCCTTCATTCTTCCGTTTCTCGGTTTTGACGAGATCTTCTCTAGTTGGGAGTACTACAACATTAAACTTGTACTGGCGAAGAAATTCTCCCGCCAAGTGATCCCATTCCGTGAAGTCTTCTATGTCGAGGGCTGTGTACCATGCAAGGGCCGCTCTTCTCAAACTATCTTGAAATGTGCTAATAAGAAGTGGCGTGTTATCTAAATATCTTGCCATCTTACGGAGATAATACTTCAAATGACTTTTGGGACAACCAGTGCCATCATACTTGCTCACGAACTCTGGTTCTTTATAATTTTCTGGAACAACCACCTTCGCATACAGCGAGAACTTATCGAACCTTTGAAGTTCATAGCCTTGACTTGCTAAGTATTCTTCAATTTTGGCTAATCTCTTGGCCTCTTCTTCATCCTTTGTTTTGGATGTCTTCTTGATTTGATCATCCTCTTCAAAATTTACCACCTCAGGCGTAAGCTTTGGAGGATTTTCTTGAACCGGTTCTTTATTTCTGATTGGTTCTTCAATCTGTGTTTCAGTAGTATTTGAAGTTCCCGCATTTGGAGTAGTAGGATATTGTCCACGGGATGTAAGAATAAAAGCCTTCATTTTTGCCATCATTGCAACCATTTTGGTCGTTTGATTCTCGACTTCAGCTAGTCGAGCACGGGTTTCTTTTCCACCATTCTAACTTGTAAGCGAGTCCGAGGTCTTTTACCTTCCGTTGTTAAACAACCTGTTTCGCCAAAAAGACCCGATATCAGCATAGTAAAATGATCATGAAACCCTACATTCTTTTAATTATATGGTTTCATGAGATTGTCAAGGATAAGAAATTTCATACAAGTCTTAGTTTTGTATAAAATTCTTCATCAATGCCTTTCTCAAGGAATCATACAATTCAAAGAATTGTAATCCATGGTGATTCTTTACAAAACATACTTTGAAACTTTATTAAGCAATTGTTCATTAAGTAATTGTTTTAATTTTGAAAATTTTTATTACAATGCTATTCATCAAAATAGGGGAACACTAGCTTAATCAAGTCTAGGCTTTTTGCTAGCTAAGGTAGCTTCAGCTTTTTCATATTCCTTGGCTCGTGTCTCCCATTCTTCCACATCGATTACAACCTCCTCGGGAACATATGGCTCTACACCTGGCGTGCTTGGCACAATATACTCTGGGATGTACGGCTCATTGAAATGAGTAGTAACACTCAAGGGTACATAGGGTTCGACGTCGATTGATCGCTTAGCCTTCAACCACTTTATATACTCGTTGAACGCCAAAAAGAGCTTCATTTCTCCTTCTAAATCTTCAGGCCATTGTACTATTTGCTTGGTTGATTTCTTCAAGGAATTCACGATCCCATCAACTCTTATTCGCAGCTCTTTATTTTTCTTTTCCGGTAGAAGTTCTTGTGGTATCTCAAATGTGAACTCCTCAGGATGCCAAATAGGTGGAATTTGTTGAATCATTCCGAATTGTCGTATGACTCTTAGTGGGCAATAAGAAGTTTCACCGCTCAATCCAAGCAAAGGCACCAAATTGCTATCTTGGGTAGTAATTTGAGCTTTCGTTATCTTCGGCCATTGAATTCTGCATTGAAACTGGTCGGGAGTTAATGCTCTAATGAAGTTTGCCCACTCATGAAAAGAGTATTTTGGCATTTTGTCTTGGAGTTTCAAATACTTCTCAATAGGGTTGGTAGATGAGTCGATCTCTCGAATGCGCATATAACGTTCCCAAGGTCGAATATGGGAAATAAGCCACACAGAAAGTAACCCAGCTGAAGCTTGCAGTAAACCCTTTTGTTGATTTTGGTATTTGTTCAATGAAATGATGGTCTCCGCCAAGAGCATATTGGAGAAGTCCCATTTTAGGCAAGCTTGCTTAGCAATTACTGCAACGAGAGGATTTAATCCAGTCCTTGATGTGGGGAATAAAACGAATCCGAAGAAGGCAAGAATAAAAACCCTCGCGGAAACATTTCCAGTTTCTTTCGGCAATTTTGAGTAATTGGCCACCAAGTAAGATAGAGGAAATCTCCCGATATTTGACTTGATCAACTTTTCCACTTGAGAGGTCTTCAAGTTTAAGAACTCAGCTATAACACTCGTGGGCTTTAATCCAATTTGGGGCTCAACGGTTCTTGACTCAAAATCAATCCCAATGATTGCCTTATATTCTTCTAGTGTGGGTACCATCTCGTGCTCGCCCAATTGAAATGTGTCAGTGGTAACTTCCCATAAATAGGATAATGCTTAAATTAAGCTCACTTGGTACTCCAGGTTGATGAGCTTGAACAAATACCCAAGTCTTTCCCTTACGTATGCTTTGTTGTCCTTTGTCATGTTTACCCACCATGCCAAAAGCTCCTTCCTTGAAATTGGAATGACTTGTATGTCTAATTTCCCCATTTCGATCTAAAGCACGTACAAGAAATTGATTATTATTCACCATGGATTACCGATTGATTTTAATGCATCCATTTCAATTATATGTCCTTTTAAGGTAAGACGGAGGTAAAATACACTTGCATGCCTACAAAGTAATGCAAATGTCGTTTTGAGTCCGTTTAGACCTTACAAGAGCATATATTTGAGATCATGGACAAATTCAATGTGTGATGTAAATGCCCATTCTGTCATACTCCATTTAGATCATAAAGTCCTAAACTATGGTTTACAACTTCGAATACATTGAAATGAACGAATAAGCACTTGAATTACATGGAAAATCCGCCATGGACCTATACATTTCATCTAAGAATAAAAGAATGGTCAAATGGAGTATGACGCCCTAATCACGCATTCTAATATGAAAGGGCATTTAGACCAAGCATTGAATGTCATTTAGGCATTTTTTGAAAATGTGTCAACTAACATGCATAATTGTAAAAGAATAGAATGGAACGATACTTGCTTACCTAGACATTTTTGTTTGGTTTTAGGTATACCAACCACAATGACAAACGAATGCAACCAGTGAAGTTTTGATGCCTAAAATGGTAGGATATGCTAAAGGCTCAAGGTTACCACCTTAATGGACAAGGGATTCCATTCCAATAGGCAATCGGCCTAAAGTAATGGAATATTATTTCATCTCGGTGATCGGTATTGCATTTAAGCGATCCCATGAGCAATCGGCTCATAGTTTCGCCTAAACACATACCTCCTAAGGGTAATCCTAAATGTAGCCGGGGTTGGGCCACGGGTGGTGTGTGCTAATAGTGTAGTGCTAAAGCAATTTAAAAGCATGCATAGTAATTAATGACTAAACAGCACTTCTAAAATTCATTCAATTCACATTCAATCCCAACACCATCTTGCAAAACAAGGGTTAGCAAAGACTACACCCCTTATACTACCCGCCTGCAAAACCATTTAACACTAGTATTAGCGGGACGTACCTGGGATCCTTGCAAGCACAAAACACATGTGTATCGTTCTATCTAGGCCTAAGTCCACTTAGAAAAGGTTATATTCCCCAGTGGAGTCGCCAAGCCTGTCGCGCCGCGCTTTTTTGGACTTTCGGGATTTGCGCGCTAAGGAGGTATTTCTGTGTAAGGGTCTCTCCTAGACCATACCTCACGTGACAGTGAATGGTGGATTTCCTATTTGGTCTAAGTTTTTGATTTTGGAGTCGCCACTAGTCATTATTGGTAGGTAAACTAGAAATCTAATCGAGGTATGGGAGAAATACCACGATTCTACGAACTAGAGATTCTGAGTACGGGGACTTAATTACGCTAATGATCCCGAATGGAGATCCTTAACGCCCTTTCGGTACCTAAGAACGATACGATGTCTAACGTGTCATGCAAGTTTCCGAGGTTTACCCACTAATTCTATCCATTCTAATCGCGGGAAAATCAATCAAGAATTAAATGCGCAATCAATGTCAATCAAATCAATCAATCCTAAATGGTCTCTAAAAATGAAAATCAATCAAAACATCCAAACCCTAATGAAGCTCTAAAAGCTTATTCATTTCATGATTTGCACTTTTTTTAGGGTCTTAGGGTTTTTTAGGGGTTATAACCCCTGAATTTGAGATTTTCTAAAAATGCCACTTGGGCACTTTTAAAAATTCAAATTTCACTTTCTAAGGTTGGCCACAGTGTTTTTTAACAATTCTGTGAAGTTTTGAAATTTTTGATTTTTTTTTTCGGAAATTGAATTTCTGAGAATTTCATTAATCAAGAATTGATTTTTATGATTTTCTGAAAAAAATTTATGAATTTTCCAATTTTTCAATTTTTCAATTTTTTTTAGATTTTTCCTTAATTTTTCATATTTTTTATTTGTATTTTTAGAATTTTCTGAATTTTTATGAATTTTCTGAAAATTTTTTTGAATTTTCTGAAAATTTTTATTTTTTGTGAATTTCCTATTTTTCTGAATTTTTTCCGATTTTCCAAAATTTTTCTGATTTTTTATTATTTTTTATGAATTTTTTAAAGATTTTTTTAGATTATTTATTTATTTATATTTTTTTAAAATTTCCCGCCAGGAAATGAACCGGGCGTCGCCGGCGCCGGCGCCGATCACCTCCTTCGGCGGGTACGACGCCAAAAATGGCGCCGTTTTGCCCTTTATTCTCTGAGGCATTTGGTCGAACGGTTGGTGGGCATATTCCCAACTCAAACATTATCAAGGCTGCCGATTTGAGCTCGTTGCCGGCGACCATTCCAGTGACCTTTTTGATTGATTTTTGGTTCTGTGTTTCCCTCTCATCACCATCTATTAACTTCAACTTATAGACTTGTCTTTGGATCGTCGCCGGCCGGCGAAAAACCGATCGGAAAATGCCAGTCTGCTACTAACCTAAACCATACTCATCAGAAGCTTTAAATTCTTATTCTACTTGCCCTAGCTGTCTATGTCGATCAAAATAAGTTCCAAATCATAAAACAAGGTCAGAAAATGCTAACTTGGGTGACCTATGTCCACGGCGACGCTCCGGCGATGATCTTCGAGCTCCGGTGTGGTTCATCAATGGCGGCCGACTCGGTTTTATACTATTTAATGACCCAAAATGTAATCAAACAACCTAACTATGATTAGAAACGTATTATAGACCTCCAGAAAATCAAAATCTCAAAGAAAATTGCATGAACATCCATTTTAAGGTCAAAATGGTTTTCTGCAATTCTAAAAAAAAACGTGACCACGAGCGATGTTTACCTGCTTCGTCCGGGATTGAAATGTTGTCCTCGAGCTAATCAGTCACCGTGGAAGTCTTCTTTGGCACTTGAGCTTCAAGACGGTGGCTTTGGATTCGCTGAAGAGACTTTGGATGCTTCTGCCGAGACTGATTTCCAGGCGTTCGTGATCAGTTCCAATTCTGGTTCGCCGGTGAGACTGATTTGCCGGCGCTTTTCGATCGGAAAAGCGCCGATCACTCGGCCTCAAGGAGTCTCGACTCACTTCTCTCACTAGTTTTCTCTCTTTCGTCTCTGTTTCTCTCTCTTCTCTCTTTTCGGCAATTCGTTGAACACCTTCCTCCTTCAATGTTCAGTTTTTCTTGGTTTTTTGTTGATCAAAATTCCCACCCAAAGTTTGTTATTAACCAACTATGAATCGGTTGGGATGATTCTTTGGTGCCAGCTTGATATTTTCCAACTGGCCAACTCGATTTTCACGTGTGAAATTGATCACGCGAAGTCGGCAAAGTCTCGTGCATGAATTGTTTTTTCTGGGTTTATTGTGCATTCTTGGGTAAACCGAGTGAAGAAGGTGATCGACCCGGGTCGGGTCGGGTTGACCCGGCCGACCCAACAGGCCCGGGTTGGTCTAAATTCACAAATTCGACATGATTTTAACCTAATTTTTCAGATTTATACCCAAAATTGAATTCCTCATCATATTTTGAACCCAAATATATGATTTTCCCCAATTTTTGTCATAATCATGTCCAAGATTTTCAAACTTTTGTATTCGGGTTATTACGGTTTTGTTCACTTCGATGTCTTAATGAAATGATTAGGCAAAATTGGTGCCAAAATTGAATTACCCACATATGATTAACCCTAGAAATGGTGGTCTCATGGTTCGACAATTTCATATTGGGCACGATTCCCAATTTGGGCTCAAAATTCTTAATTTTCAATTGAATTTTGGGGTTTTCTGATTTCTTTGACAAATTGTGCAATTGGACCGACCATTATGTAATTCAAGGTCCCAAAAACATTTTTTGTGAAGACACTATGACTTAAAAATGACTAAAAAATATTTAATTGCATTTTTGGTTCAATTCGAGTTTGATTTTGCCCAATTTTGGGAAAAATGCATACCCGATTGAAATTTTTCAAAATTGATGATGTATTAATGAAATTGGATTTAAAAGAAGACTAATGACTATTTTTATGGAATTTTCTGATTCCATATGCTATTTTTCTTGATTTTCTTACTTATTTTGACTAAAAGAAATTAATGAAAAATGCAGGAAAATGCTAAAAAATTTATTTTTGGTTTAGAAGTAGGTATCTAGGCTTGGCCAAGATTCCTATTCCTACTTTTGAGATTTTTGAAAATATGAAAAAAAATGAGCTAAAAATCAGATGTCAACAATGTCCCACCTGATGTCAAGTTCAGAAAATATTGCACTTGACCCTCATTAACAGCTAATCAAATTAGAATCGGTGAGTTTAGAATTAATATACTGAGAAAAGCATCCGAGTGCGAACTATACCATTCAATTGCTTCCGTGAAGAGTTCTAGTTCTTCCAATGTGCCGTAGACATCATAGATATCGTCGATAATGGAGAGAAGGCCAGCCACTTTGGTTAGTATTTCTCTAGCGGCTTCGTACTTTGGCTCGAAATAAAGTGCTGACATCCAGAAATATAGCTCCACAAGCCTATTTCTAGCAAATGGGAACTTCCTCTCTACATCTAAATCCTTCCACCACCTACAGTTTACCGACAAATCCGATTTAAGCAAACACATATTCGATACAATTTTTAGTTTACATACAGGAAATACTTTAGACCGATGATCCAAAGAGTTTAACACTCCTTGTCACGTACAAATGATTTTTAGTTCAGGATAATTCAGAAATGCACGAATCAATCGGTGGGAAACTGGTGTTCCTAGAACATCTAGCTTCTTCAGACGCGCTATCAAGAAGTTAACCTTGTAATATTGCCGAGTTCCTTCTGGTGTTGCTCTAGCACTATGTTGAAATCGAGTTTAGCCAAGGAGAGCAGGACTCCATTATGCGAAGGCTCCTCTTCGTAGAGTGGAATGTAGTGACTAGCCACTAGCCTTGGCGGTCCCTTGTGGATTGGCTGGTTTAGGGCATGACTCACTTGTTTTGCAAGATTAGGGCTTGCTTTTCTTGCATCGATTGATTCTAGGTGAGTTACAGTAAAAGCAAGTGCATCATTCAAAATATCTTCGCCGTGATATCTAAGATGGCAAGCTTCAAATAGACTTAGCAGTCCCTGCATGTCGGCAATAAGCGATTTCTTCAAATTCCATTCGTTGTCCTTGAACTTGTTAAAGATTTCTATATGGCCAAAAGGAATATCGGAAAAGATGCTATCATGAGATTCTATGAAAAACACGATGTTCAATATCTAGATCAATTAGAAAAGATGGAAAAAGCACATACTAAACCAAGGAATTAGAAGAAAGGACCATTCGCCTTTCAAAGCGAGAAAATTGAAGAACTCGGGTACGGTGAAAATTGAATAAAGAAAAAAGTTAACGAATATACAAATTAAGACTACAGTAAATTATACATGTTAGTGATATTATTTGGCCACTCTAATCAATGAAATTGACTATCAAACTAGTGTCTGCAATAGAATTTCGCCAATTGATCAATTACCAAGAATTTGAATAGGCATACCGCATGAAATATTATAACCTTGTTGTCGCAACAATCGGAAGAGAAGAGTGACCATGTACAGGTTGTCATTGTTGTCGCCACAGTGAAATTCGAAATAACTTCTGCAGATTTGCTCCATCTGCTCATCTATCTCACGTTCAAAATGGTAGGCAAATCCCAAGCGTTGGATTTGATCGATCAAGTTCAACTTCTGTGAAGGCTTATCCATAGCACCTGTCAACATCTTTCTCACTTCTTCTTTCAATCTATCGATTTGTTTATATGCTATGCCACGAGAACTCTTCAATACAAATAAAATTAAAAGTCCAAAAAAAAATTAGAGGAAAATGACATAACTTGGTAAGAAAGCAAGAAATATCTATTACCCGACTGACCACGATAAAGTTGAATTGAAATTACGTAAAGATTATTCCATTAAGAATAGTGTTAGTAATAGTAGAGATATTCTTTCTACGTTGGTTAGGTCATGCGTGCATGCCACAAGGTTCACATAGAAATTTTCTATCATGTGAGGACCAGCACATGCGAGGAGTTTCCAATCAACTGAAAATTGTTTTCGTTTTTCTTTATCAAATGTTGTGGGATGGTGCCCAATAACCCAAGATAATCATTTTCTATGCTCTCGCTTTTCAGAAAACATAACGATCGAAAAATTTCGGAAGGCAATTCAAGAAAAAGAATAACTTAAATGCTACCTTTGAGTTGGAGTCAGAAGCATATTTTAGAAAGTAATCCCCCCATATGCTTGGATGAAAGTTTGCCGACCGTCGTTCAACTTGAGTGGTGTTTTTAGTAGGAGGAGGAGGGATTGATGTGGCCGCAAGAGACATTTTTTCTTTATGGCCTTCGGTAGAGAAGCAGATGAAAACCCACAGAAGCTTTTGTGAGCGGGACTGCGTCCTTCTATCGGTATATATGGGACAACGTCTCGTGTTGCAAAGTCAATAGTCATAGCTATTTAGTTTTTCTTCCGAGAGTTGCGGTTAGAGTGTTTGTTGAGTGAGTTCATCTCTATTTCAAGGACCACACAAAAAAAGCACTTGATTTAATGCACCGCAAACGATCGATGTCACAAAAGCACTTGATTTGGCTCTTCACTCACGTTAATCAATTTAATGGTCCAATCCTAGGAAGGAATGTTTTAATAAAATGGAGAAATATGACGGGTGAGATTCGTTAGACTCTATAGAAACATGAAGCCAGCTTTTTTCAAGACGTGGGGTTGTTGAAGCCGACCACTTTATTTCAGGAGCAAACTTTCACGAAGAATCTGTTCATGTGTAGAGAAATGTTGATGAAAGTGAAAGCAGTGTGCTTCTACATTGGCGAAATCTATGAAGGTCTAGAGCTCCCTAGGCTCTTTGAGCAAACAAGCACTCTGCCGGGTCCGCACACAGTTTTCTTGCTTAAACTTAACGTTGCTATTTCAATCTACCGGTATTTATACAATTTAAAGATACTTTCACAATCATTACTCATAAAGCTCATATGACTAAAAAATTTGGCGGAAAATTTTCCAAAATGTCATAAACCTATTCCACTTTTGTCAATTCAGTCCTAGACTTTTCAATTTTATCAATTGAGTCCTAAACCTTTTAAAGTTCTGCCAATTGAGTTCATCTGGCTAATGTTGGCCGGAATTCGCTGGCATGTACACTGGCCATTCTACGTGGCACAATCGGCATTGTCAGTAACAATTTTTAGTAATAATGTAATAGCTTTTTCTGATATTTTTCTTTCTTTTTTTTCTTTTTTTTTCTTTTTCATTTCTTCATTCTTTTGCCGGTGACCGACCACAGGCCATGGCTGGGTGGTCTAGCCTCGATTGGGTGAGGGCGAGGCCCGGCGAGGGCGAGCCTCGCCACATCTAGCAAGGTTGCCTTGGCCTGGGCGAGGGTCGAGCTCGCCAGATTTGGCCTTGGCATGGTCGACCCTTGCCCCGGGCCTCTCCGGGCAAGTGCGAGTCGTAGTGAGGGCTCCCCCCGCCGGATCGGACAAGGCCGAACCTTCGTCTAGGTTAGGGTAGCCTGTCCCGATCCGGCGAAGGGAGCCTTCACCGGGGCTCGCCCTCGCTCGATCGGGCCTTGCCTATGGCGTGCGATGGCGACCCTCACCCAAGTGTGGCCATCCTGCCCCGCCATTGCCTATGGCCGGTCACTAGCGAAAGGAAGAAGAATGGAAAAAAAAAAAAAGAGAGAAAGAAAAATAGAATAAAATAAGAAAAAATATGTAAAAATCGAAAAATATTAAAATGTTGTTAAAAATTGTTGAAATTAGCGCTGGCCATGTCACGTAAGACGGTCAGCGTCCACGTTAGCGATTTCGGGCCAAAATTGGCCGAATGGACTCAATTGACTAGAAGTGAAAAGGTTTAGGACTCAATTGGTAAAATTGAAATGTTTATAACTGAATTCGCAAAAGTGCAATAGGTTTAGAACTTTTTGGATAATTTTCTCAAAACTTGGCATAATAAATATCGCTAGAAAAATTACTGATATGTGAATTTAATAAGTTATGCATAGTTTGAAAATTTATATATGGTTATGGACTATCAATTGCACAATTTGTAGTTATAATTAATAGGTGATGCTACCCACATTAAGTTCATAAAGAAATTAACGAGGTAGTCCACATATCTTTCGTATAGGTTGGCTCAAAAATAAATGAAGGCAATATGAAATTAAAAAAAAAGAAAAAAGGATAAGGTTGGGTCGCTCGTGGTAAACTGGTTAAAGAAGAACAGTATCGCCGGCATAAACGAAGAAGAAGATAGTATAGTAAAGAAAAACGAAAGAAAAGAAAGAAAAAAAGAGAAAAAAAAATTCAGAAAAATCATAAAAGTATCCACAATGACGTAGTTTCGTTTATGTTCTTCCACGTCAGATCACCAGCATGCCACGTGAGATGGCCGGCGATGACTGGACCTCCACGTCGAATTTCCCAGCTTAAATTGGCCGGAATGGACTATATTTAAAAATCATTAAAACGTTTAGGACTAAATTGGGTAAATTGGAAAGTATAGAATTAAATTGGCAACCGTATAATATGGTTAGGACTGATTGAGTAATTTGCCCCATCCTTAATTCATAACGTGTTCTAGTAGCTTATGTCCTCAAATTTTTAGTATTCTTTTGTCTTCTAATTTTTTTTGTTCAATTTTAATTTGTTTTTAGTTGACTAGTTTCTTTCAGTATATGCTATTATTGATATTTGAGGGGAAAAATTGCTAATAATCGAAATCCAGATTCGGTCAGGTGTTCGTTAGGTCAAGATTGGGTGTCATCGAGATAGTATTTCGTGAAATGGGTCAGAATGGGTTAATTTTGATCGGACCTATTTTAAACCCACCCAAACCCGACTTTTGACAAGTCTTCTGTAAATAGAGTTCGATCAATTTGGTAGATTTGTTCATCGTTCTGCTTGGCTAATTTCTAGTCAATCTCAGTTGCTTAAATCTTTACAAAATCGATTCATTTGAAGTCCTCTTACTTGAGGCTTTGAATCCGCCCCGTAAATGGATCAATTTGATTTGAAGTCGCATTGAGCGGATCAATTTAAACACAAATCTAATTGGCTCTTGTGCCAAACAATAGTTGGATATCAATTGCTCCATCACTTTATGCTTACAGCATAAATGTTATAGGACTTTTATTGCTTCCGATTATGTCGACGCTTATGGCCTCCAAAAAACTTGAAATCAATCAATAAGATATAGTATGTCCTCGTATGTATGCATGCATGAATCGATGGACATCAGCTATTTGCATAAAAGGATGATGCATATTTATCTAAGGAAACAATCGCCTACGTAGAGTACTAGAACCGACATTCTGAATTCTTGTATATGAAAAATTCGTTAAATACTCAATTTGGATATAACTTAAACGCAATACTTCACAGCTTTAAATTTTTCATTTCAACCAACAGAAACAAATTTCAAGTTAGATATGTGGACTGGATTTTACAATCTAACATACAAAAGATTTATATCTGCCGAAAAATAGAAATTAGAATTGCCTCAATTTCAAAGAACTTGAGTCAAATCTCAAACTTCTTAGAAAACCCTAGACTGAGTTCATGATCACCATAGTCAAGTGAAATCATCGAAAAAAGTAGCGGCTTCTTCCTGAACTATCATGCAATCAACCAATCAAACAAATGAAGTATCAACCAACATGACATTGAAAGGCTTAATTTGGTTTCGCATACGTCGGTTGATTGTATTGGTTAGTTGATGGCCTAATATGAATATGCATACAGAGAGAGGTTTTTCATCTCAAGGAATCCAAGAAAATCCCGCCCATTTACCACCAATAAAACGTGTTTCCGAAGCGGAACATCTATTACCATCATCTAAAATTTTCATCATTTATGTGAACCAAATTCTCGCTATTCAATTTTCAATTGCCTCGATTTAGTGATGCCACGTGGGGAATCATCGCTTCCTGCTTCACTATAAATACGCCGACAATTTCATTTCTAGAGGTGAGAGAGGCCACATAGAAAATTAAGCATGACGAGGAAGAAGGTTAAGCTCATGTGGATTGTGAATGACTGAACGGTAATGTTAAAAGGCCAACCTCCGGAAGAGGAAGTTAGGGTTGGTTAAGAAAACGAGTGAGCCTCATACACTTTGCGTTGTGGATCGTTTCATTATCTTCTGTAGTCCTGGTGATAACACGCCAACGATATGGCCATCTCAACAGGAGGAGGAACAGCTGCTTCGGAGGTCTCAAAAGCTTCCCAGAAGTGGAGAGGTCCAAGAAGATGATGGACCGGGAGACTAGGGGATAGCTGATAAGCAACAAGAGCAACTCAGTCGGCATAACAGCAGCAACAGAATCATGCAAATGGGACCACTTGTTGTACCGGATCCATCCTGATGAAGGCAAGTTCAGCGATATTTCAGAAGGACAAGCTCGGCAACATTGTTCTCTTACTCGGACGAACAAAAGATGGGGTCGAACGAAAGGATCGCGTATGCATGGGAAGTTTCTGATCCTTCGGGCCGTTTAAGCTCGATGGCAGAAGGAACAGTCCGGCGGTACATGGATATGACGAGCCAAAACAGTGCTGCGGCATACCGGTCACAAAGAACTATCCGATGGGCCACAATACCCATATCCTGATAATACTGTTCGACTCCCCCATGACTTCAGAACTATTATAGAAGTTGGTAACTTGGAAACACCAATCGAAATAAATGTAACTTAAAATTTGGTAAGAATAAAATAAAATATGCTAATTTCGTATAGAAGTTGACAAAATTAGACTGTAATAAGTTACGTAAATCAAAGTTGGCCATTTATTGAAAAATATTGTAGTTTTCGAACTAAAATGTAACCAGCAGACGAACTCGATAAAAGTTGATATCCGAATTAGTTGGTAAATATATCGAAGAAAAGTTGGAAAATAAAGCAAAGGTTTATAATTTCGTAAGAGTTGACAAATATAAAATATCGATAAGTTACGTAAGTAAAAGTTCGTAATTCAATAAAAAAAGTCGATAATAGAAAAAAAAACATAAAAAGCTAGTAATTCCCTATAAAGTTGGTAACATTTACTAATAAATTATGAGCAAACAATTTAGTGGCTACTATCTTTTACCAATATCATTTGAAAATTCCAATTTTTATAGAAATTTACCATTATGGAAAATTCTTTCCTTTTTCTAGAATGCAACTATGACATTCCAAGTCTTACATTGGTTAGGACATGCTCTATTTGAAGATTCATAAGTCAACACTCATCCCCAATTGATCACCACCTTTGTTTGGTTATTTTGAGTACTCCTTTTGGGAGCTTGGTCCACTAGACCCGGTTTGATCGCTATAAATGGTACAAGAGTAGGACCCCTCCAGTATATATGTGGATCATGGGCATACCAAGACCAAACATGATTCAACGAAGGAGGAGAGTGATCGCCTGAGTAAGAGAGTTCAAATTTGTGACGTTTGACAAACTTCCAAGATGGTGGAGGGGGCAAGAGTTGACCAAACTAAATGTCAAATAGGGGATTATCGATGGTCGATACTGCCAACACTGACAATGACTCGAGTTCTTTAGATGAGGCAATTTGTAATACTCCAAGTCTCACATTAGTTGGGATAGGCATTGATGAGTGAATCATAAGTCAAAACCAACCCGAAATGGTCACAACCTAGAGTGATTACCCAGAGTACTCTTTTAAAGACTTGATCCACGTGGAATAGATCGGGTCACTACAACAACACCTGAATCATCATACTATTATATTGTACGACAATGGTTGAGGGGATGGCGAGGATAATTACTTCCTTTGCGCTTGTTGCTTTGGTACAATATTTTCAAAACATGTGTTATAAATTTATATAAGTTCGTCTAAAATCGTTATATTTCACTATTTGTGCTATTTGCAATTATTTTTCCATATCTCATGCTCCTTATTTAAGTTTGGGAAAATGACACAAATAGTCCCTGAACTTTGATCTAGTGTGTAATGTAGTCCCTGAACTTTTAATTTGTTCAATGTAGTCCCTAAATTTTAACCTAATGTGCAATGTGGTACCTGAACTTTTAATTTGTTCAATGTCGTCCTTAAACTTTTGGTATATATTCAATTTAGTCCCTAAACTATATCAAAATGTTTAATGCATTCCTTCCATTAATTTAAATGCAGGGACTATATTTAATATTGTCATATAGTTCATGGACTATATTGAACATGTACCAAAAGTTCAAGGACCACATTGAACATTAGGCTAAAGTTTAAGGACTACATTGAACAAATTAAAAGTTCAGGGATCACATTGCACATTGGGCCAAAGTTCAGGGACTGCTTGTGTCATTATCCCTTTAAGTTTTTGTGCTAGTCATCGCTAGCTGCATTACCATTGTTAGGCCATTAAAATCTGTATGAAAGGGTAAAGAGTAATGTTAGATCTACTAAAAATGATTTACAAAATTGATATATTAAGTCACTTGCCGCATTTCACGTCAGCGTTCAAACAAGTGGGCTTCCTTCGATATAGAATAAATATTAATGAGGTTTCTACTCTGCTTCTAGAACGTGTGGCGTTCATGCACATACTCACGAATAACCTACAAGTAAATCTAACCCATAATGGTAATGCCGCCAGATCCCTACCCCTCTCTCAACCCTTTGCCGCCCAACCCTCGACCTGTTGGGGTCTCCCCGCCGCCTAAACCCGCCGCGTTGCCGCCCAAGTACATCCGCTGAGTCGCCACGGATCTGTTGCCAATCCCTATCCCTCTCCCTTTCTCTCTCTCTCTCTCGCCTGTCCCCCAACATTCTATTTCTCTCTAAATCTCTATCATCCTCAATTGAGCTAGATATAGTTTTGTCGAAGTCCTCGTTCTAGCCTCAGAGAAAAAGCAGTGAGAGAGAGAGAGATTGCCGGGTTAGTAGTTGACGGATGATGTCCCGTGGGCAAAAGGTTCTCGGTGACAAGGGTCGAATAGACGGCCACAACCCTGTTTTAATTGGTCCATTAGCGAAGAGTTGATGCTACTAGAGTTGATCAATCGAAAAAGAAGAAGAAAGATGGAAAAATAGAGAAAGAAAAAGGAAATGGAAAAGGGCGTAACAAGGGAGGACAGATTTCGGCCTCAACATACTCAATATGCTTATGTATCCTCGTTAGAAAGAGAGTAAATCCATGATGTAAATTTATAAATTTAGTGAATCCATATCCTAACATACATCGAGTCAATAGTGAGCAAAGTTATTTTTGAACATGCCCATCCTCCACATGTACTATACATTGATATTTTATTACCCTTTCTTTTCTCAGTTAGCGGGAGAGGATCACCAATCACTTGCCAAAAGAAGGAGCGAATTCCCCTTTTTGTTCTTATCAACAATGCCCCCGATTGATCAACTCGTAATGTCCATAGCTGCCTCTGGTCTGAAACATTGACGACTTAATCCAACTTCAAAATGTTCCAAATCGAAGTCAAAAGCAGCTAATATTACATCGGACTGGTGACCACGCTTCTTAGAATAAACAAATTAGAAGTGGGCACCAGCTTTTTCTGAATTTACCAATTCTGTCCATATGATATTCTTTTCTTGCTTTTATATGGACCAATCATATGTAAAGGTGATTACTGGGATGGACCCATTTGCAACTTTTGAATTATGGAAGGGGTTACGAACAGCTGCTCTTTTCTGGAAACTGTATAAGCTAACGACAATTTCAGTACCCCAAGTGCAAATCATGCAAAATTCGGAGAATTTGGATCCGTTCTTGTAATAATAGATAAGGATGCTGCACTAAGGGCCCGTTTGGTTCGGCTTTTCAAATGCAACTTGGAGGAATGCAAATACCTTTAGGTGAAAGCCACCTGGGGAAATGCAAGTGGTGTTTGGTAAAAAAAAATTTGTGAAGCTACTTTGGCCTAAGTAGTATTTGGTAAATTTTTTTTTACAAAGGGCTTTGGCAATTTTTATTCTTAATATTCCGGTTTTGCCCCTATTACTATTCATCTTCTTCACCGCGAGGGTGGCCGACGAGGGCGGATCTGGCCGGCGAGGGGCCGGCGAGGTCACCTGACCTAGGCGACGGCCGCCTGGGCCGCCGGCCACCCTCGCGGTGAAGAAGATGAATAGTAATAGGGGCAAAACCGGAAAATTGAAATTTGAGTGAGGGCAATTTGGGAAAGGAAAAATAGGCTTCAGCATTCCACAAATGCTGAAAGCCCAAAGCTGGTCCGGACCAGCTTTGGGCTTTCGGCATTCCAATGGCATTCCAAATGCTGGCTTTCGGCTTTCCGAGTCCGGAAAGCCGAACCAAACGGTTCAGCATTTTGGGAAGGGGCTTTCGAGGCCGAAAGCCTCTTCCCAAAGCTGAACCAAACGGGGCCTAAGAACTGTTACCAGGTCAAAGGGCATTAGGAAGCCCCGAAGGTTGTCGTGGTCCTTAAATTGCTTTTTGGCATTATGATAGATTTTCCTTGGATGCGCTGCTCAAACTTGGGGAAAAGTACCAAAAAGGTCCTAAATGTATTGCATTTATGCCAATTCAGTCCCAAACTTTCCAATTATGCCAATTGAGTCTTAAACCTTTTAACGATTTGCCAATGTAGTTCATTCGGCCAATTTTTGCTAGAAATTGTTAACATGAACATCGACCGTCTTACATGGCAATGTCAGCGTTGATGTGGATTGTTTTTAAATTTTTCTAAATACTTTTTTTCTTTTCTTCTTTTCTTTCTTTTCCTTTTTTTTTTTCCCAACTATAGGTCGACAAGGTCTGGGCGAGGGCCTCTACGCTCCGCGCCCTCGTCAACCACAGGCGAGGGCGTCAGGCCCTCACTCAGATCCACGAGTGGGCTGCGACCCTCACGTATTGGCTGGCAAGGGCTGCAGCACCCTTGCCTGTGGCCAGCGAGGCCACGGTGTCCTCGCCCAAAGCAAGCAAGGGTTGCTGGCGCTTACCTACAGCTGGCTGTAATGTCCCAGAGCATCACATACTAAGGTGTTCTTTAGTCTTTTCACTTATAGCACAAGCGGAAGATAATGCACAATCAAAGTAAACATTTGCCATTCAGTAGACACACACACAACGCAAATGCCACATCTTCATTCCATGTTTTTATTTATATACAAGGGTGATTTGGACGACATCATCATCACACACGATAGCAAAAGACTACATCTGAGAGGTCAAAATGGCATCCTACTCCTCTAATGCCAGCCAAAAAGTAACAACCATGTCACCAAAATAGTCCTAGTATATATAGCAACATCCACAGCTCCACCCCGCTACTTGCCACTGCTCCCTCCATCATCACTGCTACTATCGTCTGGATAAGGCAACGGTCCTACAAGTGTGACATTCCGAATTTCTGCCCATTTTTGGGATTTATAAAACGGGTATTTCGTCAGTGCGCTTATAATAAAATCTCGCCCGGAACTGATCACTCTTGGGTTATTATTTTTAAATTAGAGATTTCGCTAGAATCGCACTCGATCGAATTTGGCAGTTATTTAGAGTCCAAACTTTGGTGTCGAATTTCTCGGAGTTCCGGGATGAATTTAATTGGACGGTGTCGATATTATTGTGTCCAGCCTCGATATTGCCCGGGATATGTGGAAAGTAGATTTTTGACCGGGTGCGGATTTGGACTAGTAGACCTCCCTCGTAATGTGTTTTATTAATTAGGATTTCCGTGGGCCGTTGGATCGTTTTTGGGTTTGAACCGTGACCGTTGGATCATAATCATCGCGTTGACCTCTCTCTCTCTCTCTCTCTCTCTCTCTCTCTCTCTCTCTCTCTCTCTCCTCTGCCGCGTCTGCGCCCGTCCCCTCTCTCTCTCTCTCCCCCACTCCCCCATGCAACGTCCCTTCCCCCCTTCTCTCCCTTCCTTTCTTTTCTTCTTCTTCTCTTCTTCTTCTTCCTTCCTTCTTGCTTCGCTCGACTGCCCTGGCGTCCTGCTTGCTGCTCGCCGCCCGAGCTCGTCGCCGCCTACTGTCACGCGCCGCCGCCGTCGCCAGCCAGGTCGATCGCCGCGCAGCACCATCCGTCCAGCCGCCACCCCGACCGACTGTTCTCTCCCTCTCCCCTGTCGAGACCAGCTCGCAACCGCGCCTGTCACGGCCCGGTGCTGCCCAGCCGTCGCTGCCCTGCTCAGCCCGTTCACCGCGTCGCCGCCGTCGTCGGTTCACCCCCCTCAGCCCCAGCTTCCCCGAGCTCCTCTCCCCTCTGTCCAGCTCGCCAGTCGCCGCCGCACGCCACCGTGCCGGCCACCACTGCTCTCACCACCACCACCCAGCCCCCCCTTGCCGCCGACCGCCGCCATGCCGCCCCGTCACCGCCGGCTCACACCCCCTCAGCCCCCATCTCCCTCTCCCTCTCGCCATCGCCACCCCTGGCTGACTTCCCCCTCCCCTCCACGCCGTCTCCACCGCGTCACCGTCGTTGTCCCTGTCGCCGCCGCAGCTCGATGGCCAGCCAGCCCAGCCCGTGGCCAAGTCGCCCAGGTCGTGGCCGAGCCATTGCCCGCTCAGCCCAGGCCGCTGCCCGTTGCCTAGCCCATTACCCAGGCCGCTGCCCGTCACCTAGCCCGTTGCCCAGCTGTGCCCAGCCGTGTGCCCAGTTGTGGCCGAGTCGCCGGGCCGTGTGCCGAGCCATGGCCGAGCCCCGCGCCCGTCGCACCATCGCCCATGCCACGCCCAACACTGTTCACCCGGGCCATTTTAGGCCCGTGCCGATTTTTCCCCGGCTAAAACCTAGTAAGTGACTTCCTAATCCCTACTTAGTACTTTGGGTATTTATAAAATTGTTTAGGGGTTAATTAGTATCGGTTTAGTGACTAAGTTTGGATTAGGGTCAATATGTGAGTGTGGTTAATTTGTAGATTAAATTGTGATGATTATGTGGCATAATTAGTGGCTGATTTATGTGGGTGTGATGACCGGATTGTCGTGGCGTTTGTGGGTGAAATTGACGTTTGATTGGGCCGACTTGACTGTCGGATTGGTGAGCTTATGACTGAAAATTGGATGTTATGATGTGTGAGAATGATAATGGTGTGAGTTTGACGAATGTTGTTATCGGTGTTCGGACTTGATTGGGATGATTGGCGATTGAGCTTATTAAGGTGTGGTTTGATTATGTGATTGGCATGGAATTTGTGGAATTGTGTGGCGTGTGCAGGCTGAATTGATTTGTGGGTAAAATGTGTACGTTTGAGCGATATTTAGGCTTGTGAATGACATGGATATTGAATGAATGCATTATGCAACGCATGTACTTGACTGTGGGAGGCAGGATAGACCCGATGCGTGTTTACGCGGGTCATTGGACAAAGCCCGGATTGATCAGAGGGCTGAGCCTGAGGCGTGTTTATGCGGGATGTGGAAGGTGAGTTAAACCTGAGGCGTAGGTTACGGGGGTCATTGGAAAGAAAGAAATGTTCTGAGGCGTGGTTACGCGGGACTGAGCCCGGATTGATCGAATGGCTGAGCCTGAGGCGCAGTAGCGCGGGCTATGAGAATGAGCCTGAGGTGTAGTAGCGCAGGCTGTGAGAATGGGCCGGAGGCGTGTTTACGCGGACAGTGTGAAAGGACCTGGGAGGTCGTGAGAAAGTTGGCTGGACCACGCATATTGCATAGTGTTTGATTATGGGGTGAATACTGCTAGGCATGGTATGGGACGTGCCCAAGTGGTTTTACCTTATAATCGAGACACGCGCGAGTGTGGTTGTATGATGCATGGGAAATTTCTTTGCGTGCTCTGTATATGTGTTATGCTGGATGCATTAATGTGATTTGACTATCGTGCAGAGTTGGCGTGTGATTTGAGGCGAGGTAAGTATGTGTTTGTAAATTCTAGTTCGTCGGTTGTTAGATTGCATGTGGAGACTCGTCTGGGTACGCATTGGCCTACGTGGGGTTTAGGTTGTCTACTTATTGAGATTTATCTCATCCTCCGTTGTTAAAAATTTTCAGGACTGGAATGACGGATAGTCGTCATGTGCTGTTCGGAGACCGAGAGTGACTTTGGGCATTTGATGTTTCATTCCACGTTTTTGGTTGCCCTTGTTTTGTATAGTGAAGTAGGTTACTCAACCTTTACCCCCTTTTGATGAACGTGTTTCTGCTGTTTGTATCTGCCAAGTATTTTTATAAAATGCGTATATTGATTTCTATGCTAGTGCTATCCCTTGGTCATGGTTAATTGTCTGGGTTATTTATATTTCGCTTCCGCTTGCGTATTTCGTTTGGGTCGGCGACGCGTCCTGGGACGTCGCATTCAATACGGCCGCTGAAGGGGTGTCGCAAGCCCGTTGGGGTTCGGGGCGTGACATCCCGGTTGATTTGGTATCAGAACAAGGTTAGCTCGATCCAAGTTGGTCGAAGCCTGGAGTGATAAGGAGCGATGACTTTGGGATAGTTAGTTAAGGAGACTTGTGTGCCATGCGTATCCCAGACTGTGTGATTGTGGTTGCTGAGTGATTTTATGCATTAACGTGTGAGGTGCAGGTGCGTCAGGACTTGAGGTAAGTGCACGAATCCTGTTGATTATGATTGGGTGTTGTTTGTGATTGGCTGCCTTCTTAGTGAATTGTTGTTGCGATTCACTGCCTACGGCTTTAGACTGGTATAGTTGGCCTAGGTCTCTAATTCCTAGATGGAATTATAGCAAGTAGGCGAGTGTGAGAACCCTGTAAGTTTGAGCGGTTGAAGTCGAGGTCGAGGTCGTGTAGGTCCACAAGTTGGAGTTACAGAGGATCCCAGAGTGGATGGAATTCTGAGGGCACTCGAAGAAGTTGGAATTTTAATGGGAATGATGGGAACCAAGGTTAAGGGTAAGTTAATGCAGTCAGACAGATGCAATAACTGGTTGAGCAATGTTTGAAATTTAAACCTCCGAAGTTTAATGGGAAAAGTGATCCCGAGGCTACATCACTTTGAATATAAGAGTTGGAAAAAGGCCTTGAAGTATTGGGGTGCTTTGGCCGAGGCTTTCAATGGGAAGTACTTTTCGGAGAGTGCGCGAGAACAAAAAAAGACAGAGTTTCTTCGGCATCACTAAAATCGGATGTCAGTCGATCAGTACGAGGTCAAGTTTGTAAGGTTGTCTAAGTATGCACCAAGGATGGTCAAGGACCATGTGGATAGGACAAGGAGGTTCCGAGATGGATTGAAACCGGAACTCCGCAGTCAGTTAGTACTCTTGAGTCTTAGGGATTACAATGCGCTATATGAGAGGGTTTGATGGTTGAAATGGATATGAGTGAAAAGGGTGCCGCTTCTGGATCGCGGTACGCGCTGGTTAAGGACAATAGGAACTTGGGAAGAAGTCTATGACAGAGAATATGAGACTTGTCCCTTCGGTAAGGAAGAGCTTTGGAAAGCCGAACTACCACTCCAACGCCGCATGTCGGTCTTGTAGAAAGAGGCATAGGAATGGCCATTGCCAAGGTAGAAGTGGAGCATGTTGTGGATGTGGACAGCAAGGTCACCAAGTGAGAAATTATTGAACCGACAGGTTAGACCACTGATGCAATCGCAGCGACCGCAGGTAGGACATTAAGCAAGAGCTGCCCCATAGATTAATCAGAATCGGCAAGGACGTACGGAAAAGTGTATGTTGTGGCTGAGAAGGAAGTGGAGGATGTGCCTTGAAAGTCTAGATGCGTTATGAGATGATATTGGATGCAATAGGAGATGATTTTGAAGTTATCGCTCGAGTGCTTATGTAAGACTTATAATCAATTTTATAGTGAATAGGCGTAATCGGTTTAAGGATTTATGGATTACTGATGATATTCTTGGACGGGTTTGGAAGGATAAGTGTTGCTTAGAAATTTCAGATCTTGTAAAGAATCGATATGATTTGTTTTTGGGAGACTATTGGATTGAAATTGGATGGATTGAACTTTGTCTTTGAGGTATAGAAAGATAATTATTTTGTGGCTGACTAGTTGGTTAAGGAACCAAGGCTAAAAGACATAGCCGAGGTGTGTAATCTTCCCAATGTCTTTCCCTAGGAATTACCGAGATTGCCACCTGATAGAAAAGTGGAGTTTGTGATTGAGTTAGCCTCAGGGACGGAACCGATCTCGAAAGCACCTTATAGGATGTCACTGTCAGAGTTGAAATAATTAAAGGTTCAAATGCAGGAGTCATTGGATAAGGGCTTTATTCGCCCGAGTGCGTCTCCATGGGGAGCGCCAGTTTTATTCGTAAGGAAGAAGGATGGATCGTTAAAGTTGTGAATGGATTACAGACAGTTGAATTAGGTGACCATTAAGAATAAGTACCCATTGCCAAGAATAGACGACCTATTTGATCAGTTGCAAGGAGCGTCGATATTTTCAAGGATAGACTTAAGGACCGGCTATCATCAATTGAAAATTAAGAAGGAGGATGTGTCGAAGATGGCATTTAGGACGAGATATGGACACTATGAGTTTATAGTGATGTCATTTGGATTGACTAACGCCCCAGTTACTTTCATGGATTTGCTGAATCAGGTGTTTAGGAAATTCTTGGATCAGTCATTATTGTAATCATTGACGACATCTTAGTGTATTCAAGGAGCCTCGAGGAGCACGAGCAACATCTACGGATGGTTCTACAGACTTTAAGAGGACACGCACTCTATGCCAAGTTTAGTAAGTGCGAGTTCTGGCTAAATCGGGTAGTATTTCTTGGACATGTGACTTCTGAGAATGGAATTTCAGTGGACCCAACAAAGGTTGAGGCACTTACGAATTGGCCAAGGCCGACAACAGTAACCGAGGTTCGGAGCTTCTTGGGTCTAGCAGGTTATTACAGACGCTTCGTAGAGAGATTTTCGGCATTAGCGACGCCGTTGACGCGATTACTAAAGAAAGAAACGAGGTTTGAATGGACGGATAAGTGCGAAAGGAACTTCCAAGAATTAAAACAGAGGTTGACGACCGCGCCAGTGTTGACAATCCCGTCGGGTCCGGGAGGATATGAGATTTACAGTGACGCGTCGCTAAGAGGACTCGGATGCGTGTTGATGCAATATGGAAGAATGTTGGCATATGCATCGCGACAATTGAGACCGCATAGGATGAATTACCCAACACATGACTTAGAATTGGCCGCGATCATTTTCGCCCTTAAGATTTGGAGGCACTACTTGTGTGGGGAGAAGTTTCAGATTTATACGGACCATCAGAGTTTAAGGTACTTGTTTTCCCAAAAGGAATTGAACATGAGTCAGCGTCGTTGGATGTAACTCCTTAAGGACTATACCTGCGATATTATGTATCACCCTGGAAAAGCTAACAAAGTAGCGGATGCACTGAGCCGAAAATCGAGCATCGCACATATGATGGTCAAGGAATGGACTTTGTTGGAGGGAGTTCGGAATTCGGAATTTAAGTGTGAAGTGATTCATGTCTCAAGTTTGCTTGCAGCATTGAGGATTGAACCGGAAATCCAGACTAAGATTAAGGCTTTACAATCGACGGACCCGGAGATTCAGAAGATTCTGGGTATGGATGTCACAAAAAGGAAATCGGACTTTCAGGTATCCGAGGATGAAATTCTGAAGTTCCGTGGACGATTGTGTGTGCCCTGTGATGCAGAACTTAAGGAGGAGATTTTGTCAGAGGCTCACCGAAGCAACTACAGTATTCACCCGGGTAGTACGAAAATGTATCAGAACCTGCGACAACATTATTGGTGGAACGACATGAAAGTGGATGTGGCCAAGCACGAGGCTAAGTGTCTAACATGCCAACAAGTGAAGGCGCAACATTGTAAGCCGGGTGGATTGTTGCAGCCATTGAAATTTCCGAATGGAAATGGGAACACATCACAATGGACTTTGTTATGGGATTACCGAGAGGCCAGAGGGGCCATGATTCCATTTGGGTTATAGTAGATCGATTGACAAAGTCGGCACATTTTCTGGCAGTACGAAAGGATTTCGCGTTAGAAAAGTACGCAGAGCTATACGTGCAACAGATAGTTCGTCTACATGGAGTGCCAGTGACGATCACCTCGGACCGTGATCCCAAGTTTACTACCACTTTTTGGCAAAGTCTTCACACGGCATTAGGAACAAAGTTACAGTTTAGCATAGCCTATCATCTGCAAACGGATGGCCAGTCTGAGAGGACGATTCAGACTTTGGAAGATATGCTGCGAGCATGTGTATTGGATTTTAGGGGCAGTTGGGAAGAACAGTTGCCTTTGGTTGAGTTTGCCTATAACAATAGCTATCAGCAGAGTATCAGGATGGCACCGTTTAAAGCATTGTATGGCAGAGCTTGTAGAACGCCGGTGTGTTGGGATGAAGTTGGTGAGAGGAGTATCACGGGTCCAGAGTTGGTTCAGCAGTCAGTCGAGACGGTCAAGGTTATCCGGGACAAACTTAAAACCGCTCAAAGCCGCCAAAAGAATTATGCGGACCGGAGACGTAGGCCTTTGGAATTTCAAGTAGGGGACCACGTTTTCCTAAAGGTATCGCCGATGAGAGGATTGTCACGGTTTAGCAAGAAGGGAAAATTGAGCCCGAGGTACGTGGGTCCATTCGAAGTCTTAGAGAGAATCGGCACTTTGGCCTATCGTCTCGCGCTACCGCCAAATTTGTCTCAAGTGCATAATGTATTCCACGTGTCTATGTTAAGGAAGTATGAACCGGATCCGACCCACGTGCTGAACTATGAAGTAATAGACGTGGACGACAAAGTGTCGTACGTGGAAAAGCCAATAAGGATCGAGGACAGAATGGAACGTGTGCTACGGAACAAGACAATTCCGATGGTCAAAGTAATTTGGGAGCACCATGGAACCGAAGGTGCGACATGGGAAAGCGAAGAGTTGATGCGACAACAATACCCCCATTTGTTTGAATAGTTGGGTTTGATTGTAAATTTCGAGGACGAAATTTTTGTAAGGGGGGAAGAATTGTGACATTCCGAATTTCGGCCCATTTTTGGGATTTACAAAACGGGTATTTCGTCGGTGCGTTTCTAATAAAATCTCGCCCGGAACTGATCACTCTTGGGTTATTATTTTTAAATTAGAGATTTCGCTAGAATCGCACTCAATCGAATTTGGCCGTTATTTAGAGCCCAAACTTTGGTGTCGAATTTCTCGGAGTTCCGGGACGAATTTAATTGGACGGTGTCGATATTATTGTGGCCAGCCTCGATATTGCCCGTGATATGTGGAAAGTGGCTTTTTGACCGGGTGCGGATTTGGACTAGTAAACCTCCCTCGTAATGTGTTTTATTTGATTTCTTTTGGCCCTTTTTCCTATATTATTAATTAGGATTTTCGTGGGCCGTTGGATCATTTTTGGGTTTGAACCGTTACCGTTGGATTATAATCATCGCGTTGACCTCTCGCTCTCTCTCTCTGCCGCGTCTGCGCCAGTCCCCTCCCCCACTGCGCCCGTCCCCTTTCTCTCTCTCTCCCCCACTCCCCCATGCAATGTCCCTTTCCCCCCCCCCCCCCCCTTCTCTCTCTTCCTTTCTTTTCTTCTTCTTCTCTTCTTCTTCTTCCTTCCTTCTTGCTTCGCCCGACTGCCCTGGCGTCCTGCTTGCTGCTCGCTGCACAAGCTCGTCGCCGCCCACCGCCGCGCGCCGCCGCCGTCGCCAGCCAGTTTAACCGCCGCGCCGCACTGTCCGTCCAGCCGCCACCTCGACCGACTATTCTCTCCCTCTCCCCCATCGAGACCAGCTCGCCGCCACGCCTGTCACGGCCCGGTGCTGCCCAGCTGTTGTCGCCCTGCTCAGCCCGTCCGCTGCGTCGCCGCCATCGCCGGTTCACCCCCCTCAGCCCCGGCTTCCCCAAGCTCCTCTCCCCTCTGTCCAGCTCGCCAGTCGCCACCACACGCCACCGTGCCGGCCACCGTTGCTCTCACCACCACCACCCAGCCCCCCCTTGCCGCCGACCGCCGCCGTGCCGCCCCGTCGCCGCCGACTTGCGCCCCCTCAGCCCACATCTCCCTCTCGCCATCGCCACCCCCGGCTGACTTCCCCCTCCCCTCCGCGCCGTCTCCGCCGCATCGCCGTCGTTGTCGCCGTTGCCGCCGCAGCTCACCGGCCAGCCAGCCCAGCCCGCGACCAAGTCGCCCAAGCCGTGGTCGAGCTGTTGCCCACTCAGCCCAAGCCGCTGCCCGTCGCCTAGCCCGTTGCCCAGGCCACTGCCCGTCACCTAGCCCGTTGCCCAGCCGTGTGCCCAGTTGTGGCCGAGTCGCCGAGCCGTGTGCCGAACCGTGGCCGAGCCCCGCGCCCATCGCGCCCTCGCCCGTGCCAGCCCAACACTGTTCACCGGGGCCATTTTAGGCCCGTGCCGGTTTTTCCCCGGCCAAAACCTAGTAAGTGACTTCCTAATCCCTACTTAGTACTTTGGGTATTTATAGACATGTTTAGGGGTTAATTAGTACCAGTTTAGTGACTAAGTTTGGATTAGGGTCAATATGTGAATGTGGTTAATTTGTAGATTAAATTGTGATGATTATGTGGCATAGTTAGTCGCTGATTTATGTGGGTGTGATGACCGGATTGTCGTGGCGTTTGTGGGTGAAATTGACGTTTGATTGGGCCGACTTGAATGTCGAATTGGTGAGCTTATGACTGAAAATTGGATGTTATGATGTGTGAAAATGATAATGGTGTGAGTTTGACGAATGGTGTTGTGGGTGTTCGGACTTGATTGGGATGATTGGCGATTGAGCTTATTAAGATGTGGTTTGATTATGTGATTGGCATGGAATTGATGGAATTGTGTGGCGTGTGCGGGCTGAATTGATTTGTGGGTAAAATGTGTACGTTTGAGCGATATTTGGGCTTGTGAATGACATGGATATTGAATGAATGCATTATGCGACACATGTGCTTGACTGTGGGAGGCAGGATAGATCCGATGCGTGTTTACGCGGGTCATTGCACAAAGCCCGGATTGATCGGAGGGCTAAGCCTGAGGCGTATTTACGCGGGCTGTTGAAAGTGAGTTAGACCTGAGGCATAGGTTACGCGGGTCATTGGAAAGAAAGAAATGTCCTGAGGCGTGGTTACGCAGGACTGAGCCCGGATTGATCGGAGGGCTGAGCCTGAGGCGGAATAGCGCGGGCTGTGAGAATGAGCCTAAGGCGCAGTAGCGCGGGCTGTGAGAATGGGCCGGAAGCGTGTTTACGCTGGTAGTGTGAAAGGAC
This sequence comes from Syzygium oleosum, assembly GCF_021117445.2. Lineage (NCBI taxonomy): Eukaryota > Viridiplantae > Streptophyta > Magnoliopsida > Myrtales > Myrtaceae > Syzygium > Syzygium oleosum. The sequence goes on from NW_026607494.1 coordinate 1,656,007, forward strand.
CTGGGAGGTCATGAGAAAGTTGGCAGGACCACGCATGTTACATAGTGTTTGATTATGGGATGAATACTGCTAGGCATGGTATGGGACGTGCCCAAGTGGTTTTACCTTATAATCGAGACACGCGCGAGTGTGGTTGTATGATGCATGGGAAATTTCTTTGCGTGCTCTGAATATGTGTTATGCTGGATGCATTAATGTGATTTGACTATCGTGCAGAGTTGGCGTGTGATTTGAGGCGAGGTATGTGTTTGTAAATTCTAGTTCGTCGGTTGTTAGATTGCATGTAGAGACTCGTCTGGGTACGCATTAACCTACGTGGGGTTTAGGTTGTCTACTTATTGAGATTTATCTCATCCCCCGTTGTTAAACATTTTCGGAGACTGGGAGTGACTTTGGGCATTTGATGTTTCATTCCACGTTTTTGGTTGCCCCCGTTTTGTATAGTGAAGTAGGTTACCCAACCTTTACCCCTTTTGATGAACGTGTTTCTGTTGTTTGTATCTGCCAAGTATTTTTATAAAATGCGTATATTGATTTTTATGCTAATGCTATCCCTTGATCATGGTTAATTGTCTGGGTTATTTATATTTCGCTTCCGCTTGGGTATTTCGTTTGGGTCGGCGACGCGTCCTGGGACGTCGCGTTCAATACGGCCGCTGAAGGGATGTCGTGAGCCCGTTGGGGTTCGGGGTGTGACAACAAGCCTTTGCCCAACCTTCACGTAGATCGCGACAAAGCGATAAGGAATGGGGCCAGCCAGTGATCCTATGTCAACCCATAAGGTAGCGGTGTACCTCACAAAACGAACAGAAGGAAATGCGGGATCGGTGAACTGGTAAAGCTCACCCTCGAAATCGACGGGTGCACTGTAACGGAATATGGGAGATGCAGGGATCGAAGGCATGTCTAAAAATCTGTAAAAATGAATATCAACAGGAGTGAGCTAATGCTCAACAAGATAAACGACTAACTTATAAACCTATCGATCCAACTAACTCTCGGTTCCTAGGACACATCTAGCATGAAACAATCAATGCACACTATAATGAACGCACACTATCCGAATGCAGCATTCATAGTCACATGTATAATGCCAGCATGCATTCTATGTATCACACGTTTCTTTTCTCATTCATGTCATGTCATCGGGTCCACCCCCATCTCACGGTTCATCCAGTTTGCTGGCCGGCCCGTGCGGGTAACCTCCGGTTTATTGTCCGAACTTCCACGGTTTACTGGCCGCAAGCATTATATAACATCCACCCCCATCTCACGATACAATCGGTTTATTAGCCGGCCCGTGCGGGTCACTTCTGGTTTACAATCCGGACTTGCACGGTTTGCTGGCTACAGGCATCCCAACTCCGGGACATCTTGGTTTTTAGTCAAGGCATTCACTTCCGGGTTACTGGCCGGACTTCCCGACACCCAACCTAGCATCATCGAGGCATTCACTTCCGGGTTACTGGCCAGACTTCCAAGGTTTGCTGGCCTTGGGCATCACATAACATCTTTCTTTCACACACATTTCAGGCATATCATACGTATGCGATGACATGACACATCTTTCTTTCACACACATTTCAGGCATATCATACGTATGCAATGACATGACATTCCTAGACCATGTAACTCATTTCATTCAGCACACTTTTCATATGAAATGATACCATGTCTCACTAAACAATTAGAGGCCTCATTAACACACTCAAGCTATTCACAACCAGAATTTCTAGAATCTGTTACCACAAAGGTAATTCAATTTGCACCATCATTCGATATCGTAACAAGGCCAATCATACCTCATTGGAACCTAACCTAATGGACGTGGGTTCTATCTCCAATAGACACATAATTGTGGTTCAATCGTTTTCAAGTCAAAAATCGTGAGTTTTTATCAAAGGGTAAAATGGCACAGTTTTGAACAACAATAAGAATCAAGACCAATAACATAGTAAGTGACTTCGAAAAATTATGAAATTTGAATATGTCGTAGAAAAGGCCCTAAATGACATTTTTCATGAAGAGGGTAAAACCCAGATTATTCAGTATACACGGCGATTAGTCACTCAAAATCAATCCAAAACTGTCCTGCTGGAACAGAATGATTGTTTCTCAAAAGATATCCATTCCACTACTCAAACCATAACAAAACACTTCGAAATTTTTATATGTTATAGGTATGGAAGTCCTTTGCAACTTTCGTGAAGGAAGTATGTCTAAATTCGAACTGGAAAAGTTTATAAACATTCAAGAAGACACCAAGATCACTGATTTTACTGCACTGGACAGGTTAATATGGAAAAAGATAGGGCCTTCGTACAACCCAATTCAACTCAAACAAATCTGAATTTAAAGTATGTTATATTTCAAGATGTTTTAAAAAACTTTCATGAAGGAGGTTTTGCAATATTCGGACCAAAAAAATCTCTATAAAAATGGAAAATGGTAAAGGTCCAGCAGTTTCGGTTCTGGAAACCAAAGCCAAAGTTCAAGAAAACAACTCCAAATTGAAACCCACGAATTCTTGTCCAAGAAAACCCAAAACCAGAAGTCCAAACCTACATGCAACATCCATTTCTAACTTGATTCAGCAACCTAGACCCACAATCCTTACATGCAACTTTATCTAGGCATTAGAAACTCACATGCACTCTTGGCAAAAAAAAAAAAAAACTCACATGCAAGACCATCCAAAGCTTAGAAATTCACATGCAACCACATTCAAGGCCTAGAAACTTACATGCGATCATAATCAAGGCCTGGAAACTCACATGCAACCACATTCAAGGCCAAGAATCACACATGCAACAAAGAACAACTCATTCACAGCACACAACAATCAAAAACCAAGCATGTAAGGGATCAATGGGAGTAGAACCAAGCCATTTCTCCTTGCCTTAGGCTAGCTAGAACCGAATTTCTTCTTCGTCAAGCTGCTGGTCGAGATCTTCAAGTGAAGAAAAATGAAAGAGAGTGAAGATGAGAGGGCTGGAGGAGCTGGCCGAGAGAGAGTGAGAGAGTGAGGGATGAGAGGATTTGAGAAAATGAAAGGTGAGAGAGAGAGAGAGAGGGGGGTCTACCGAGAGGGGTTTAAGGGGAGAGGGAGAGAGAAGATAATGATAGGCTCTTCATCATGAGCCTAAGAAGTGTGTTAAACAAGCTTCTAACCGTTGCATGAAATTTGATTGGGCAAGGTGACTACATGCAATCATTAGAAGGCTTTAAAAATCATTTTATTTGCATGCAAAAATAATATTAGGTGACCGGCCATGCAAGGTGTACATATTAGGGTTCAAATCGTGTCCTATGTTATATAGATTAGGTATTTAAAATATCCACACAAGGTGTAGGCTAAATATCATAGTCCCTAAATTTCTTAAATGGCCATTAGAAATGAGTTAACTAATTAAATTCTCTCATCGGTACTAATATAATCCTCCATGGCTCACTAATCGATTTAACGAAAATTAGGATGTCACACTAGCAATGGTCAGCCGATGACCTCACCAGCCTAGAGTTGTAAAAAAAAAATCAAAGAAAGAAAAGAAAAGATTAAAAAATAATTAAAAATTCGATTTATTTTAAAAATATATATCAAAATTTGTCTGTGTCAACGCCGGTTGTACCACGTAGGACGGCCGACATCCATCTCAACGATTTTTGACCAAAATTAGTCAAGTGAACTACATTTGCATTGTCATAAGATTTAGGACTCAATGGGTACAATTAAAAGATTTATGACTGAATTAGTATTGTTGCGACCTACCCCTCAAGGGTCACTTCGGGAAGTAGATTTAGAGGTACTTTACGGGACACTCCCTAAGTCCATACCTCGCGTCATGTTGGTTGTCTAAATTTACGTGTTCAATTTAGAGTCGCCACTAACCACGTTTAAGGATCGGCTAGAAACCCTAATCAAGATGCGGGAGTGTTATCTCTAAAACATATACAACCAAAGATTCTTAGGTATTGGGGACTTGATTACACTAGTTTTTTCAACTGATGCCATTTCGGTACCTAAACTTGACTATTTGTTAACTAACATGTCAGGACAGGTTTTTTACTAATTGAGAATTTTAAATTTCATCATAACCATTCTAAAAAGAACAATAAACAATGTATTTAAAGCGCGCAATCAAATGAAATCAAAATGAAACTCCACAAACAACGACCTAGCATCGTCTCTAAAAGAAAAAGGCAATAAAAAATCTCTAAGGTAAAGCCCAAAAGGCTTATTCAATTTTGGGATCAAATTTTTCTTAAGCCTAAAGTGTTTATTAAAAGCCCTAAGCTAAGAGAATTCTACATTTTTTGGCTTTTTCCACATTTTTTATTTTTCTGAATATTCTGAAATTTTTTTATTTTTATTTTGGGAAAATGGATTTCGGACCGGGTCAGGAGAACCCGGTCCGATTCGCTGGTCTGACCCGGACCCAGATGGTCCGGGTTGGGTCAACTCGGGCAGGTTCTTGGGCCTGGTCTGAATAAAGCCCAAATTCTCAGATTTCAATTTTTGTATTCATTTAAGCCCAATTCAAGTTTGGCCCAATCTTTTCATTATTCAAGCCCTAGCCGATTTACACGGTCCGGATTCCAATCCACTGCTCCTCCGCTCCGACCCAAAATAGAACCCGACCCGGTCTCTATTATATCCGATTTTTTTATTATTATTTTTTTCTGATTTTCTTTTTCGTTTTTTTATTCCCTTTTTCTGGTTTTCTTTCACCGATGGCCTTCTTCTTCACGCCGTCACCTTCACCGAGAACATCTTTTTCCCTAATATTCATCATCTTCAAACGTTCCCGCCGAAACTTCCACCTTAACATTTACCATCCAACGTTGACAGTCACCCCTGTCAAACATCTATTCTCGCCACCATCCGTCATGTTCATTACCGAACCACCATTTACTCCAGCCACGAAAATAAACTCCGGCAACCAAATTACATTTTACGGCCAACAAACTTCCGGCCACAAGAACAAATCCTAAATCTAAACAAACAAGCAATACACATACATGAAACAGAGACAAAAAACTAATGGTAGCGGCCTCAAACCGTGGGCACATCTCCGGCGAGGGGAATGAATCCGGCAAAAATTTCAACAATGGCCGACTTGAAGAAACATTAATATGCCACAAAAATCACAAAGAAACATAGAGTAGCGGGCGAATAATCATTTTAGAACAAATAAAGCATGAGCTGTGATTCAAACAAACGTTTTTCATTCACGGATTGATTCAACACTTCATTCATGCATTTCATCAAACAACTAGCATGCAGTTTAAGAAGTATATTCTAGCATGAGATTCAATGCAATTCTTTGCTCGATTGTGATGTACAAAGACCTGAATCAACATATTCAGTTCGTCGTAACTCACTCAAAATGTTCACAATCAAATTCGTTGTTCTAAGCCTCCAACATCTCATCCAGGCATTTCAGCGAACAGTTGATGTACGATTTAAAACATGAATTCTAGACTCGGTTTCAGTGCAATTCTCGACTCAACGTTGATATATCACACTCCAAATCATCATTATATGACTCAGCTTTAATGTCATACAATTTGTCCATAATCTCATCAATTCATTCTAGTACTCTCAAACTCAGTAAACGGCTAAAAAAAACAGGATAGAACAAAGCATATTTGAGGAGCTCACCTGGACAAAAACGGAGATTCAATCGGTGATGGCAAGGGACGTCCGGCTATGCTTCCTCTTTCTCGACGAATGAACTGCGATTCTGACATGATTTTGGATGAAAAGTGATGAAATCAGCTTCGGAAAATTGGACTTCGGCAAGTGATTTGAATCTCCATTAACCTGCAGTGACGATGAATGGAAGAGGAAAGGGAAGAGATTTGTCCGGCACCTTTTTCCGATCAAAAAGCGCCTGAACGCTCTCCTTTCATACCTTTTCCTGCCTTCTATTTCTTTTCGATCTTTTCTCCAAAACTCCGTATCACTCTCTTCGAGAAACTAATTCTCTTAGCCTTCTCCAGCTCAGCTTCTTCTAGAAGCTCCCTTGGATTCGCTCACCTCACCCAGGGTGAGACACGGTCATGCTCCCTATTCTTTTGTTAACAGACCCTGAGTTAGAGGGAAATAGCCAAAATTTTTCTTTTTCTTTTTGTTTACAACGTGAGAAGCTAAAAGAGAAAGTCATGGGCCTATTATTCTCGAGCCAAAAAATTCATTGATTCAGGCCTTTTTGTTCTTTTCTCTTCATGGGCTCAAGTATAGTGGGGTATGGTCTTGCCAGGCCAAATTGTGGGCCTATTGAGCTAATTAGGGACTCTCAACATTGGGCTTGGGAATTGAAGGCCGGACTAGGCCTTTTTTTTATTCATCTTTGATTTATTTATTATTGCTATCAATTTTTTTTTCTTTTTTTATGATTTGCAAAAACTGGACGCTTGGTTGGTTAGCGAAAATTCTGGTGTCAACAGGTATAAATTCAATAGGTTTATGACTCTTTTTTGATATTTTTCCTCTCGAACTTGAATATGACATTGTTTGAGCTTATTTCCATTTGATTATAAATGAACAAATGCTTGGAGCTGAGTGTATATCTATAAACATATCTTTAATCAAAAATACCTTCATCCGATAATTTTTTATTTACCCTCATCGTCTTTCATTTTGGACTTTACTTTTGGCATTGTGTTAGATGTTCCTTGAATGCCGTGCTCAAACTTGAATATGACATTGTTCGGCCCTATTTCATTTTATCATAAGTGAACAAATGCTTGGAGCTAAGTGAATATCTATAAACATATCTTTAATCTGAAGTACCTTTGTCCGATAATTTAGTCTTTACCCTCATCGTCTTTCATTCCGGACATTACTTTTGGCATTATGTTGGATTTTCCTCAGATGCCTTACTCAAACTTGAATATGACGTTGTTTGGGCCTATTTCCATTTGATCATAAATGAATAAATGCTTGGAGCTGAGTGAATATCTACAAACATATCTTTAATCTGAAGTACCTTCATCCGATAATTTATTCTTTACCCTCATCGTCTTTCATTCCGGACTTTACTTTTGTCATTATGTTAGATTTTTCTTAGACACCTTACTCAAACTTGAATATGACATTGTTCGTGCCTATTTCCATTTGATTATAAGTGAACAAATGCTTGGACCTGAGTGAATAACTCCAGGTGACCAAGAGAAAACCCAACTCCTCCTCTCTCTAGAACTAACTACAAAATTTTCATCAACTTCTCCCTCTCTTTCTTAGAGAAACAAAAAACCAATCATAGATGGAGGAAGGGATGAACGGTTCTAGGTTCCTTACAGGTTTAACTTGAAACCTGGAACCTACTCTTGGGTACAAGTTCCTCATTTTTTGGAACCTGGAACTTAGAATCTACCTGTCACTGGTTCCAAGGTCCAACAAGTTCTTTTTTGTTTCATTTTTAGTTAAACAAAACGAAAATGAACGCAATATTACCGAACAAGCTTATCATTCACCAAAGAGAATACAAAATATTAATTTTCCTAGCATTACAGTTCAAATAAATACAATTAAAATCAGAAGTCATTGCGTGAATCGATGCGCAATAGAATTCACGAGGGATTAGCATGTCGATCAAGACAATATCCATATCCAAGACCACAAACAAAATGGGAAGCACGAAAAAGGAAAGAGAGATGAGCTTTTGGTCCTCAAACATCCATGAAAATTTGTTCCAAATTCTGACCATTTAAAATCAAAAGAAACAATAATCATAGTTGATAACTTAACAATAGTTTTAAATTTAAAATTGAAGTGTCACGAATCGATTATTTGTAACTGCAACTACAACTTTTTCTTTTCTCCTTCCACCATCCATTATCACTATGGTTCTAACGATGCAACCATCAAGCTTAAGATATTTCTTGAAAGAGTGAATGACGAAAGCAATCGATCTCGCTAAAGAACAAAAACTTGGCATAGATACATGACAATGAATACCCACACATAACAAGTTATGCAAAGCAATGTGCATGCAAATAATGGGTACTCCAAAATCATAATAAATCAAAGGTCTAAACAAACCTTAGGAAATGTTCTACATGACAAGTTAAGCAAAGCAATGAGCATGCGGACGGAGATAAGAATTTGAGAGCTAAGAAGTGAGAAGTAGTAAAAAAATTAGGGATTTTAGATTTAGGGTTCCCGGTTCCCGAACCGGAACAGCGGTTCCTAAATAAATGGAACCGGAAACTAGAACCTCCCTACCTAGAACTGAGAACCAAATCGGACCCATCGGTCTGGTTCCCGGTTCTATCTTTAACCTGTGCTCACCCCTAGATGGAGGCGCCTCATGCGGAATTCTTGAGGCATATTTGGAAATTGTGGGGTCTAAGAGCCACGGTGCTATTCACACTTCCGGTCCAAATCGTACTCATCCTCTTCGGCCACAAGAGGAAGTCCAGCCCCCAGTCTCAAGCTGAGGATCGCCGTCTAGTCCGCGTACTTGATCGCGGACTCCTTGGCCATCGTCGCCATTGGCATCCTCTCCAACACTCTTAGAGAAGTGTACGAGAGAATGACGGTGGCCTCGATGACAATGACAAGTTGCTCGCATTCTGGGCCCAAATGCTTCTGCTTCTCTTGGGTGGCCCTGACACAATCACGTCCTATTCTCTGGAGGACAATGAACTCTGGCTCAGGCACTGCCTTCGCCTAGCGGTTCAAACATCAGCCACGACATATATCATCTTCATGGCCTGGACAAGCTCTTATCTCTCGTACCACAAGTCAGTGATAGCATTGGTGGGGATCGTCAAGTATGGGGAGAGGGTGTGCGCTCTTTGGATGGCGAGCAATGACAAGCTCAAGCAGTCAATGCTCGCCCCACCTGATTCGAGTTTGAATTACCCCCGCTTCCCAGAGTACACTTTAAAGAAGGCCGAGGGGTACATCATTGTGGTGGACACGTTGATTGAGATCGAAGAGCCAGAAGGTATTCCATCCACAATGATCGATCCTAAGGAAATTGTGAAAGCCTATGACCTGCTTCAGATATTCAAGTGCCTCTTTGTTGAGTGGACGTTCAGCTATGGCGAGAGGAACATTAGTAGGTCCATATTCAAGGATATCCATTTTAAAGACGCTTTTAGGATTGTTGAGATCGAGCTCGGGTTCCTCTATGATTTGCTCCACACGAAGGCCACGGTGCTTTACACCAAGTGGGGACTCCTCCGCTCGTTCACTTTCTCATCCACTCTGTTGGTGCTGGTGCTCTTCTCTTTGGCCAAGAAGTCACACCTGTCGAGATCCGATCTTTCCATCTTACTTGTTGCTCGCTTTCATTGTCTTCTTTGAGGCCTATTCGATTTTCATGCTGGTTTGCTCTGATTGGAGCAACGTTTGGTTGTGCAAGGGCAACAAGTGCTGTGCCTTGAGACATGGCTTGGTATGTGTCTTGAACTTCATAAGATCGACTGGACGACCTAGGTGGTCACACTCAATTGCCCAATTGATGTAGAACAAATATCAAATGTTTATATGAAAGCCTCCGAGCATCATAAAAGCGAGCGCTCCCGCCCTCGCCTTATGACGGGTTAATTTCAAAAGATCATAACTTTTGATCCGGAGGAGTTATAACGCGAACAGCATATCTATTTACACCAAAAAGTGAAAAAAAAAAATCATGAAAATAGGCATCGGGAGCTTTGGCGTCATAGTTCGCAACTTATCGATAGTGGGTGAGCAGAGGATTGGCATCGGCAACTTACCGATAGTTTGGTGTCAATAACAAAACTGCTTATGGATAAGGGTGGTTATTTGAACGTGGAGAGTGCCTAGAAAATAGGAAGATAATAACCACCGTTAGGAAGTTACTTTTTATTTAAAATTTAAAAGTTGTAAACGCTTGTACGAGATTATAAATATCCCAAGTTTGTATTTTGAAAAGGCCTCCCCCCCAACAACAGAACTCACGTTCTTTATCAGTTTATTTTTCTTTTATCTTTGCATTTCCTGCACTCGTACCTTTACATTTGGCCAAGGCCATTATTTTCCTGCAATTTACAAGCTTTAATTCTTTAGGAGTAGTTTTAATGCTCAGATTCACGTCGCCGAGTCGTCCTCCGATATGAATCTTCATCCTTGGTGCTTCGTCGTCGAGTCAAATCCCGGCGTAGTACCGCCGCTCTTTCAAGCTTTGTCCTCGAGTCAAATTCCGCCGAAGTTTGTTTCGATAGTACTTCCTAAACTTTTCCGTCGAGTCAAACTCCGGTTTGGTTTAGGTTTGTACAATTCCACGTTGATTTTTATGATCGCTTGGATATTTCCTGTCAAATCACTACAGAACCCGTCCTTCAATTAAAAGCCGAAGATCCATTTTCGATGTTTGTTTCCTTACGGATTAAATTACGGAGAAACAAATTGGCACGCCCGGTGGGACAAATGTGGCTGATTCGAGGAAATATGAAGGTACGTACTCAACTTAATCCTGACCATCCTAGTGGTGTTCTGGGTTATCATCTGCATAGTTGGTGGGACAAGTAACGAGAAGGAGGTGTCAACATCCCGAAGTAATTACCGATGAGCAGAGAAAACAGTTGGAGACGAAAATTCGATCGTAATGGCTTCTATAAGGAGGATACAGAATTGGCCCAACCAACAAATGAGACTCCACAAATTGCAGCAGCAGATGATGTTGAGTCAAGTTCTACACCTTCTATGTTCGTGAATTCAAAACCGATGCAAAAGGATCATGGGGCAAGATGGTCAACGACTTGTATGCTCTTCAAATGACAAAATATGAGGATTCGGCTTTTGTCAAGTAGCAGAAAAGTTACCGATGCCAGGGGGCAGATTCAGCTTCTATCAAGTAGCAGAAGAGTTATGGGGCACCTAAAGGCCATTAGTTAAAAGAATCGAATGATTGGTAAATCATTCAATTCTTTTAAGGGGGCATCTGTTTACACCAAAAAGTGAAAAAAAAATCATGGAAATAGGCATCGGGAGCTTTGGCGTCAGTAACTTACCGATAGTTCGCAACTTACCGATAGTGGGTGAGCAGAGGATTGGCATAAGTAACTTACCGATAGTTAGGTGTCAATAACAAAATTGCTTATGGATAAGGGTGGTTATTTGAACGTGGAGAGTGCCTAGAAAATAGGAAGATAATAACTATCGTTAGGAAGTTACTTTTTATTTAAAATTTAAAAGTTGTAAACGCTTGTACGAGATTATAAATATCCTAAGTTTGTATTTTGAAAAGGCCTCCCCTCTCAACAACAGAACTCATGTTCTTTATCAGTTTATCTTTCTTTTATCTTTACATTTCCTGCACTCGTACCTTTACATTTGGCCAAGGCCATTATTTTCCTGCAATTTACAAGCTTTAATTCTTTAGGAGTAGTTCTAATGCTCAGATTCACATCGCCGAGTCGTCCTCCGATATGAATCTTCATCCTTGGTGCTTCGTCGTCGAGTCAAATCCCAGCGTAGTACCGCCGCTCTTTCAAGCTTCGTCCTCGAGTCAAATTCCGTCGAAGTTTGTTTCGATAGTACTTCCTAAACTTTTCCGTCGAGTCAAACTCCGGTTTGGTTTAGGTTTATACAATTCCACGTTGATTTTTATGATCGCTTGGATATTTCTTGTCAAATCACCACAGAACCCGTCCTTCAATTAAAAGCCGAAGATCCATTTTCGGTGTTTGTTTCCTTACGGATTAAATTACAGAGAAACAATATCAAATCAAAATCCTTGAATTCCGATCATTCAAAGATAATCCTTGATTTCCAGGCCTTCAAAGATTTCGGATGTGATTTATAGATTTCGGAATGCGTTTTGAAGACTTTCCCTTTTATCAATAATTCCTTCAAAGATTTTGGACGTGATTTGCAGATTTCGAAATGCGTTTTCAAGACTTTCCCCTTTATCAATATTGTTTTCCTTAATTATGTTTTTTGATTTTGAATATTTGGTTGTTCCCCAAAAGGCGATCTCCCTATAAATAGGCGCCTAAGATATTATAAAATAAACGTTATCTTTTGGAAGTATTTTCCAAGTCTATCTTCCTCTGCGTCACCAATTCAGCTTGCTGAGCTTTTGCACTAAAGAGAGGCCCTTGGTTTACCATAACGTGCTTGAGTTCTTGAGGATCAATGAGAAGCTAGAAAAGTATCACTACACCCTCCATGACGACGTGTCCGACGAGTTTAGGGATTGGATATTCGGTCATATCAAGGAAGAACTTGTCAACGTGGAGGAGCAACTCGCGCCGGTCCCTATGGATATTCACAAATCTCTTACTAACCTACTCAAGGGTCATGGCCTCACTCAGGCTACGTGGGCCGTCAAGGGGAAATTCAACCAGGTTGTCCTAACTTGGCATATTGTTACCGAAATATTGTACTAGTCGAACTCGGAACAATCCGAACTCCCTTATTCTCAGGTGAGCAAGCTTCTCTCCAGGTATATGTTTTATCTTCTGGTCATGTACCCTTCTATGCTGCCCGGTGTAATAAGAGAAATAAGGCTCCGTGACACTTTCGCCAATGCCTTAAAGTTCTTCGAGGATCACCAATTACCCAATAATCGAGAGCCCTATCTCATGTGAGCTTCCGAAATACCGCTAGGCGAGAGAACAGAGGTTCAGCCAAGTATGTGAGGGACGCATGCTGGACCTTGGCACAGATGAGAGAGACAGAAAGAGAAATAAGGTGGGACATAATCGGGGAGCTCTGGGTGAAGATATTGATGTACGCCGCGAGCCAATGCAGAGGTGATCGCCATGCTGGGCAGCTGAGGCGAGGGGGAGAGCTTCTGACTCATGTTTGGTTCATGATGGCTCATTTCGGCCTGACTGATCATTTCGAGATGACTCAAGGCGAGGTCTTTGTAAAGGTCATACCGAGATAGGCCTTGATTCCCACTAATGACAAATCCTTATTCGGGTTTGGTCGATCTCGATCACTATTAAATGGAGCCTTGCAGATAAAACAACACAGATTCAAGCTTACGTACGTACACTTTCATCTCGTAAAGTTGACCTGGTCAGTCAATGTAACATGATATTTATTTGGTGGTTGATGTGTGAGCTGATTTAGTTGCTGATGTAAGTTTTTGGAAAGGACTCGAGCATCGTTATGCCTTCTTTTGGTGACATTCTCTAAGAAGCTTTTATCCATACTGGTGCTCGAAATGTAAGTATCTCTGCTCGTCAGTGCTATCCATATAACTACTAGGCCAATTTACAATCTAAATGAAATGGCAAAGAGTAACATTACATCAATTAAAAATTATTTGCAAAATTGATATATTAAGTCGTGCTACGTTCCATGTCATCTTTTAAACAGGCGGGCTCCCTTCAATATCTAAAAGCAATGGATGAGGTTTTATGCTCTGCCGCTAAGAAGACATGTTGCGTTTACTCACATATTCACGAACAACTTACGAATAAATCTAACCCAAAAAAAGTACCCTCACCTTATCCCCACCCGTCTCCCCACCCTCTGCCGCCCAACCCTTGACCTGCAAGGGTCTCCTTGCCGCCTCCACCCACCGTGTCGCCGCTGCCACCTACACCCACTGAGTCGCCAACCCCAACTTGTTGCCAATTGCTATACATTGATTGAGGATGGCCTTGGGATCTCGGTGCTCGAGTTCGAGTCCTTGACACCCGTGCCTAGGTCCATCGTGGTCAGGATAGAGACCCCAGAGCCCATGCCCTAGTTCCTGCGCCCAGGTCCATCAAGGCCAAGCTAGGGTCTAGGTCCATCAAGGCTAGACTCGGAACCTTGGTGCTCATTCCAGGTTTTCCGGCTACCTATGTGTAAGTTGTTAGCACCCATTACAGATGATGGAAAATATTTTCCAGTTCATTTTCAGTTTCAGTCATATATCGGAAAACATTGTCATTATCCTGAAAAATAACTTCCTAAAAAGTATTTTCCAGAAATGTTATATTTTCCGCTAAACAAACAGAGCAGTAAAGTAAATCGAAGAAAGATTTCAACCATAGTCTTTTTTCAAGAATTTCCATACAAGCCCATGCAAATTTGGTTATGTTGACAAAGGAGATACTAGCGATAATGGCAAATTTCATAACTCCTTTGGTTCAATGCGAATTGAATTACTCGAGGAACGAACTCTTTCATTTTTCATGTTTGGAAAGGAATCTAAATGTGGATTTGGAGTCCCTTTGGTATAAAACTCCTCAAAAACTGCGGAATTCAATTACCTTACAATTGATAATATTGAAATTCCTGTAGACCTCTTAATTTTGGCTCAACGCATTTCAAGTTTGACCGACTTGTCCAGAGGTCATATTTTGTTGAAAACCCGGTCAAATAGTGTTTTTTTTTAATCAAGAATATATATTTTTCTTTTATTTTCCTTTAGTAAAATTTTTTTATCATTGTGCTCATGACCAGAGATCTAAGATATTATTGTGCTAGAAGTTAAGAACGGTCGATTCTAGTTTTCTTATTGAAGTCTGACGGGCTTAGCTGCTCTTTGTCAACCCATTTCCTTTGGGGCCAAGAATCAATCCTATTGGCTGTCTAAAGAAAGGAGAGTGGCTGATCGAACACAATCAATGCTTATAAAAAGCCCTCTCCGAAACTGTGTAGCAGTCTCACTGGTTTAAGAAATAGTTACAATTTTATCAAGTCATTTAGAAAAGATTAGTAAGGGATCGTCATATCCTTATAGCACTAAAAATATGATGACGAAACGATCAAATGAATGAAGAATCGATGAAATGCCAGCCCAAACCAATGAGAAGCTATTCCACACATAGTCTATAGATCATCATGATGTGGATCAATATCATCTTAACAATTAATTATAAATCGGTCTCACCCTTGGCCCTACGTTGTTAATGAATAAAATGAGTTTAGTCTATCTGATCGGCTATAAAATATTTTTTTCTAAACCAAACTATAATATTCATTCGAATGCGACATCATGTTTTAGAGCAGGTATCCCATGAATCTAGTACACATACCAAACTGAATATGAACGTCCAGATATGATCGACCCATCATCTTCAACGTTCCAGATCCAAATTTTTATAGACATGGCACTCGTATCAAAATTTCTCCACGTTTCAAGCAATATTGGGCCAATGTAATTTTTAAGTGATGGTGTCAGCCATTCCTTCACGCATCAAATAATATAATGATTAATTACTATATTTGATAACACCTCTATCTCAGAGAGCTTCAACGCCGTTCCAGCAACACCAACAACCCAAGCAATGAAGGAAGCAATCGTGCTGTATCCGTCACCGGCCATCGGCCACCTCATCTCCATGGTGGAGCTCGGCAAGCTCCTCCTCACCCACCGCCCTTCCCTCTCCATCCACATCCTCATCACCAACCAAGCTTACGACGCCGGCTCTACCACTGCCTACATCGCCTCTGTCTCCGGCACTCTCCCCTCAATTGCCTTCCACTACTTCCCTACCACCACCCTCCCCCCGGACTACTCCACGACCTCCCCGCACCATGAGACCCTCGCCCTCGAGCTCCTCCGCCTCAACAACCCCAACGTCCGCCGCGCCCTCACCACTATCTCCGAAAATTATGTCGTTCGCGGCCTCATCATCGACTTCTTCTGCGTCGCTGCCATCACCATCGCACACGAGCTCAACATCCCGTGCTACTACTTCGTCACTTCCGGCGCTGGCTACCTCAACTTCTTCCTTTACGTCCCAACTCTTCACGACAAGTTTGCCAAAAGCTTTAAAGACTTTGACGCCCCCATAGATGTCCCTGGCACACCGCCGCTACCGCCCTCCGATGTTGCAAAGCCGATGCAGGATCGCTATGATGAGGCCTACAAGGGCTTCTTGGATTCGTCCCTGAAGATGCAGACTTCGGCTGGAATCATAGTCGACACCTTTGAGAAGCTTGAGCTGAGAGCGATACGAGCCATCATGGACGGCGAGTGTGTGCCCGGCGGGCCCACTCCGCCGCTTTACTGCATCGGGCCGCTGATCTCAAGCAGGGAAGGTGACGACGGTGGATCGCCGGAGTGTCTGACGTGGCTAGACTTGCAGCCGAGAGGGAGCGTTGTGTTCCTGTGTTTCGGTAGCTTGGGCGTGTTCTCCGTGGAACAGCTGAAGGAAATAGCGACGGGGCTGGAGAGGAGCGGTCAACGGTTCTTGTGGGTGGTCCGTAACCCAATAAAGACCATGCCGGGGATACCCGACCCGGACTTGGGCTCGCTGCTTCCGGACGGATTCTTGGAACGTACCAAAGAGAGGGGGCTCGTAATCAACAAATGGGCCCCGCAGGTGGCGGTACTGAGCCACGGCTCAGTGGGCGGGTTTGTGACTCACTGCGGGTGGAACTCGGTGCTCGAGGCCTTGTGCGCGGGTGTGCCGATGCTGGCATGGCCGCTCTACGCGGAGCAGCGGCACAACAGGGTGCTGCTGGTGCAGGAGATGAGGATCGCCCTACCGGTGGACGAATTGGAGGACGGGCGGGTGAGTTCAGACGAGGTGGAGAAGCGAGTCAGAGAGCTGATGGAGAGTGAGGAGGGCAAGACGGTGCGAGAGCGAGCGCTTGCCATGAAAGAAGAAGCTACGGCTGCGCTGAGCCCCGGCGGGTCGTCTTGGTCGGCGTTGGCCGGACTCATTGAGTCATGGAAGCGCGAGTGAAATGCTCCGGATGCTGTTGGTCGCTTGGAGGCGAATTGACGTACGTTACGAACAAAGTGGCATGTGCTTTTTATGTTTTTGTATTATGGAAACGTAAACAGAAGGATGAGCGTGGTTGAGTTTTATCTTGAAGCCTGCTCTCTGATTCTCCCCATGCAAACCAAGATCGTTTCTTTTCTGGGTGAAATAAAATCTCTCTCGAATTGTACTTGCAAAATCGTTCTCTCCTTTTGATTATCTGTCCGCACCGCAATTGAAAATACTAAGCTCCGTGATTTGGCAAATGTCAACGATTACAGAACTTCTGAAGTTATGATAACTCTTGTTATCATCTCACTCAACTTTGAAGTGCAGCTACATTTTAAAACATAGATTACATATCATCCGCCACTATATGAAATGTTCCTTTTCTCTTTCTTTATGGCCATAGACAACCAATAAATTTGGAGGGGAACCCAGACGAAACACTGTTTTGTCGTCCGGTCATAGCAAAATGGCCTTTAGGCCCATTGGGCCATCAGAAATGCGTGGGTCGGTAACTCGGTTTAGTATAGAAGTGGGTTTGGAGGTTTAGATTTTGTAATTGGCTATTCTTTCCTGCATAATTAAAATTGAATTGGATATATATGTGTATATATATATATAAATATATAGCATATAAGGACCCGAGCAGGTCCTTAAATTGCTCAAAGGGAGAGGAAAAGGAACTCCCCGGTATAGTGGAGGGAACCCCGTAAGTTCTCTCCGTATTACTTTTCTCCCACAAAGACAAAGATAAGAAGGGAACTGAGGAGTCTCTTGGGTGGAAAAGGTAGACTCCATGTCAGTTTCGGCTAGTTATCTCCGGGTAGGTAGATATAGTAGTCTCCCGCGTCTAGGGTGACAAGAGGGGAGTTTCGGCTTCTGCAATATATAGAGATATATATTGATATATAAATATAGCATGTCTTTTATATAACTTTTGAAATACTATACAGTACATTCACCGTAAGTTATAGTTCAGGAGATATTGGGATAAGAATCTAGTTCAGTCTAATTTACTTTGGTCTTCTGTTAATTTGGCTCGATTGCATTCCTCTTGGGTCTATCAATTCTTGAGACGGAACAAAAAATCAAAGTGATGAACATTTCAAATCATAGACCCAATTTTAGTGTTGCTAGTTGAGAGCTCGATTCCGTCTTTATGGAGTTGTAGAATCAACAAGGCGAATTCAAGCTTTCTAACATACTAGCCCACGAGCTTGGTTGAAACCTTAGTATAGATTGAATATGCTTCACATTGCTACGTAAACTCGAGTTCGAGGCATTACAGCTTTGGATGTATATAGTCTTTCATTATATAAAATAAAATCAGACTTAAAGCTTCCCCTTGGGATTTCTTATCATGATACACCAGGCTTTTGTCATGAAAGTGGTATAACTTGTCCAAAATTATGAAAGTGGATCATAAATCTAGCTGAAGTAACTAATTAATCCACTTGGAATAAAATTTCTCAAATAAAGAGTGCGGCTTTTCCTATCTCCTCCCTAGAATTTTCTCCTCTCCCTCTTATCTTTACACAACTTTCTTCTTCATCCTCCATAGAGGAGAGGGTTTGAGCTAAATCTCTCCCTTCCCTCCCTTTTTATCTTTTTCTTTAACTAATTTGATTATCTGTTATCTTATTATTGCTTTTTTCACATTTTGCGGAGCTTTCTCTTCTGATCTAATTTAGATTTGGAAGTTTTTTCTCTCTTGTTTAGGAAACGTTTCTATCCCAATCAAGTCTAGGTTTGGAGATTTTTGCGTGTATGATTTCAGGGTTTCCATTCACTCGAGTTTTATTAGTGTACAAGTCCAGTTTCAAATGAGATCAAAGGAGTTTTGTGAAGGTTTTACTCTCACTTTGTCGATGATTGGCCGTCGATTTTAGTTTGAAAAAGTCACAAATTTGCTCTTTGAGCAGGTGACCCATAATCTTGTTCAGATTATTCTTCTTATTATCTGGAGCTTGTCTAGTTTTGAAGTTGTCTAGGATTTGTCTTAGTTTGTAGTTGGACTGAGTTGTTTCTCTTGTATTTCCGTGGAAATGAATGAAATATTACTTTGACAAAAAAAAAATTACCTTGCAATTGATAGTATCGAGATTCTTATAGACCCCTTAATTTTGACTTAAGGCATTTCAAGTTTGACCGACTTGTCATGAGGTCAAACTTTGTTGAAAACGATCAAAAGTGTTTTTTATTAAAAGGAATTATTTTCTTTGTACCAACCACAGATTCCCAAGAACATCTAACTTGTCAAAAAGGGCCAAAACTTGCACGGCACTGAGTGTATAAACAACCAAATATGCAGATCATGTCCAATATTTACACCGAAGCTGCCTTCACGAGCAGCCGGAAGTGTCATTCACGTTTTGTTCATTAGAATATAAATAAATAAAGCAACACTAATCACTCCCAAGACATGGTCATCATTGTAACAGATCGAATTTGTTAATCCCAAACTAAAATCTTAATCATACTGTCAAATAAGAAATATTTGATTGAACGTGGAGTGGAGGTTCTGTTAGCTGCATATTTTTCATGGGTAATCTCGAAAATGTATCACATGTTAATGGTCAAAGTAACATACTAATTATTTCGGCCTTCGTGGCAACAGATGATTGTCACATTACCTTTTTCTTCGGGGTCCACATAAATGCATCGTTCAATGCTTTACTAGGCAGAGATTGGTTACATAAAAAATCAAATAATGTTTTTCTAGAATGATGATAAATTAGAGTTATTAATTCTAATCGACTATAATTTTCAACCAGTTTGATTGATACATGATTTTGGTTGACTAGTCTGATAAAAGTAAAAATTTAAGATTAGGAGTTCCTGATCACAACAAGGTTCGCTTCTTGGCCAATAAGAGTTATTCAATATTTTTTTAAAGTTCTATTGCATTCTATCTGAACTTAGGTATTGTTTTCCTTTAGGTTGACGTTTTAGCCAACCCTTAAAGTCAACCCTCGGTCAATATTTTTGAAAATTTGAAAAAATTTAAAAAAATCATCAATTCTATCTTCTGCAAGCATAATTAGACTTTCAATTTGTAATTTTTACAAAAAACCGTTCGAGAGTGGACTTTTTGGTCAAATCGAGAATTTTGACCCTCGAACGAGAAATTCCAAAATTCACTCATTTTCATTCATATTTTAGTTTTCATTCCTTCTCAACATTTAATCCAAGGATTGTAACACATCGAAATTTCAAGCCAATTTTAAGAGTTTGAACTTGAGACTGGTCGGTCAATTCTTGAGCACAAGTTTAGAGCCCTTATCAGTACTCTATAAATAGCGTTAATTATCCTTGTTCAAACCTTTTTTTTTCGGTCAAAGAGGTAGCTTTCATTACTAAACACGGAAGAAATGCTACAAGGTTCGGAATCAGTACATAATAAAACCCATAATGTGGGGGGGCGCTTAGACAGCCAATTGACGGGAAGTAAATTTTTTCGATGAGCTTTGATAACCCAATCCACAATCAAATTAGCTTCGCGGGGTTTATACTTAACTGAGACTCCGTTAAGTTGTGCCAAACTAGATTTGCAGTCTTCAATAATCGTACGCACTGTCCATGGGCTTTGGACTCGGCCTAATAAGCATTGCCCAGCTGATAAGCTATCCGTAACTACTTCCACGTTCACGCACAGATCAACTGAAGACTTTAGTTTCTGTGTCTCCACCAGCCTCGACAAAATCGCACGGAGGGCTAGGGTTTCGATCACAAGGGCTGAAGAGGCATGGGCATTCATGGCAAAGCCATCGGTGACAATGCCATCGGAGTTCCTGCAAATTCCGGCTACGGATCCCTCAAGTGAGTCAACACACCATGAGCCATCCACAGTGTATTTCAGAACTCCCTTCTCAGGTGGAACCCATCGCTCAGGTAACTCGATATCCTCTTTTCTTTGATTTCTTTCTTCTGGGTTCCATCTTTTGAATAGTTTGTTCTCTGCAATTGCTGATTCTATGTTTTCGCTTGGACTTGGTGGTCGGCCTTGGAAGACCAGCATGTTTCTCTCTTTCCAGATAAACCAAAGGGTCCCGACGAGCAACTCTTTTGATGGTGCGTCATTGCCTTCGGTGAGACTATCTAGTATCCACTTGTCTATTCTAGTTAAATGCTGAGGGGAGGAATCAATATTTAGTTTTGGATCTGACCATATGGCTTTTGTCTAGTCACACAGGATGAAGAGATGCTCTAGGGTTTCCGGCGCTCGATGGCGTATGGGGCACATCAGGTCAGGTGTCATTTTCTTCCAGTGTAGGTTTTCCTTTGTAGGAAGTGCATTGCTACATAAACTCCACATAAAAAACCTGATCTTTGGGTGGGTACGGAGATGCCATATCATGTTCCATAGAGTTTTGGGAGGTTGGTATGATGTGGAGGCCTGGTTTTTGTTGCTATGGATGTTTGATGTATAGATTCTGTTGTATCCACTTTTGACCGAGTAAAGTCCCGATTTATCCCCAGTCCAAATTGGCTTATCAGTCCCCATGATAGGCCTAAGTGGAATAGCAAGAATTTCGTGCACTAGGTTCTCTTCAAAAAAGATTGACAACTTCTATACATCCCATTGCTTATATTCCTGATTAATCAACTCTGCCACAAGCTGATGTTCACCTTGGTTTGCTGGGCCTCCAATTCGTCCTGGTCGGGCCAGGTGGGCTCGATTGGGCTCATCCAATTGGGCCGAACCAGGCTAGCCCACAAGCCCATTTGATCGGCCCTCTCTTCATTCTCTCATAATTACAAAATTTCCACTCATCAAAATTACGAAATTGCCATGCCATGTCATCAATCCAAGTGAGAGCCAACCTTAGCCACTCATGAGTCCTCTAATCTTGGTCATATAAATTACCATGTTACCTATCATTGTCATTAAATTTCAGCCAATAAGAGCATTCCTCAACCATTAAGCATTAAATCAAGACCATGGTTGAGATTAAAGGATTTTTAAAATTTCCCTCCAATTTTTTTGCCTCTATCTCTCTCACCTCTCACTTGAACAAGGACTCTCTCTCTCTCTTCCGCCAATTCCAGCTCATCTTCGACGTCCTCATGCTGACGTATCTTTGCTACCTCCTCCTTCAGTGTGTCCTTGGTGTGACCATGGGTGGTGTCGCCTCCAATTCCCACCGGAATTACCTTGATTTGGCCATCTCCGATCATTGCTTGCTTGCCGATCATTAATCAAAGTAGGATTTACATCTTTGTTAATGATTCAATATGATCATCCATTGATGTTAGGATTAATCATAATATAAAATTAAAATTATGTCTTCAACCTATGATCAATCTAAACTAGGATGTGATTGATTCAATCAAAACCGGAATGAAATTGCATATCAATTTTGCATCGTTTGATAGAATCAATATTGCATGTTTAGATTAATTTTAGACCTCTATTGCATGTTGACCAAATTCCAGTAGGTAGAATTTAATGTTGATTTTGATGTGTGTTTGATAATTGCACTTTGATTTCATGAATTTAGATGAAATTCTCTAGGGGCAAGAACAATAGGAGTGCCATAACTTCTTTTTTTTCGCTCACTTAGGTGCCATATTGGAGTAAAATCGATCATTTGAGTGTCACTTCTAGCAAATCGTCCTACATGGATTTTTTGTAATTTTTAAAATTTTTAATTTTCCTTTTTTTCTTTGTTTTTTTTTATCTGTGTGCCAGTTGTAAAGGCCTTGCCCTCGGCTGGTGGGGCCATGAAGGCCCTGGGCGAGGTCATCGCCTGCAAATCAATAAATTTGTACTTGTTTGTCGAATGTGGGGCATATGGCAAAATTATGTCATGTATCTTGCCATGTGCCAATCAGTCTTAAACCTTTCAATTATAAAAATTGAGTACTAAACCTTTTGACGATTTGTCAATGTAGTCTATCCGATCAATTTTAACCGAAAATCAGTAACAGGATATCGACTGTCTTACATGACACGACTGACGCTAACATGGACAAATTTTACAAATTTTAAATATTATTTTCTGATTTTTTAATTTATTTTATTGTGGCTGGTGAGGGTCGCTTCCCTCGCCTAGAGAATTCCTATTTTTTACTCTCGACAATAATGCACGCAAATGATCAAGTCCAGCTGAAATATTGACAAATATGAAAAACATGTCATGATGTGTCCCCTTTACCACTTCAAAATGTCTCAAATCGAAGTCAAAACAGCTTATCTCGGATTGGTGACCACGCTTCTTAGAACAAACAAAATTGAAAGTGGGCACCATCGTCCTTTTCCTAAATTTTCCAATTTTTATCCAAAATGATTTTCTTATCTTGCTTTTTTTATGGACCAATTAAATGTAGTGACAATTACTAGGTTGGACCGGACCCATTTGTAACTTTTGAATTATGGAAGAGGTCATGAACCGTCGGCTTTCGATTTGGTTCGATGATGAATGGACTTTAGCCCTAATTAAGTTATGCAATCAACTGCTCTCTTTTGGGTACTGTATCAGCTAACGACAATTTCAATGCACAACGTGCAAATCATGCAAAATTTACGAGAATTTTAATTGGTTCTTATAATAAATTGATAAGGATCCAGCACTAAAAATTGTTACTCGGTAAAGCGCATTAGGAGGCCCCGAAGGTTGACTTTTTCTTTAATTACTTTTGGTTTGGGAGATTGATCACGTTGCAACTAATTTGGGGAATGCACACAAAGAGGGCACAAGTCCTTGGATCAATTGAAACTTTAGATAAGACCCAATTTTTGTATAGGCAATGAAAATAAGATATTGAATTAGCAAATGTAAAGAAGGATTTATGTTTATAATCCAACTTAGATGAAATCGGTGTTTGTTCTATCTTTAGATACATCATATCATTTTTAAGTAGGTTGAACTTTAGGATCGGGCAGTCGTTTATAATGTCATTGTCGTGATATCTTACCTACGCCATGATTGTTTATTTGATTTCTTCCACTTCTTTTCCTTTGTTTTATTGGCCAAATTCCTTGAATTCCTTTCACCCACTTATTTATACATCATGATTCATGAGTTTGAATCGTTCATCTTCCTATATCTTTCGCATGGTTTATGATTGCATCATTTTACCAAACCTTCATATGAGATCGAGAGAGGGGAATAAACATTTGCTTGAAACACTCACAAGTGGAATGACTTCTCGCCTGCTTAATTACAACTATTAGTGATATTGCTATTTGTTTGCAAAATTCATTAATCATTCTTTCTTCCTTAAATGATCTCCTCATCTGCCATCGCGTCTTCATTGATTTTGACATTATGCTTTTCAAAATTCGTAGTTACTCTAGGTATAATTTCTTCTTTGGTCCATGAACTTATGCTTTTATTGCCATTCAAGTATTTGAACTTTTAATATGTCTACTAGGTCCTAGAATTAATTCTATCTGTCGAAGCCAACAAAAGTCTGACGTGGAATGCTTGATTTGCCACGTTCCTATTGAGAAATCTCTTTATACTCAAAGTCTGGTTGTGATCTTCATCTTCGAAGTTGGGGCGTATGCATATAAGGGATAGTCCATGGTAGGGGTGAGCACGGGTCTAGGATAGACCTTGGCTGGTCTGGTTCTTGGTTTTGGGTGCGGAACCGAACCAAATCGGGAAACCAGACCGGACCGAACATTTGGAGCAATCTTTAATGGATGACTGAGAAAGGAAGTTTTATAATTCATGTTTTATGTTATGTGTTTTGAACTTTTTATTATTTATTCTATTTTACATGTTCATCTTTTATGGGTTGTTGCTTTTGGCATATGGGAATTTTTGTTGTTGTTTTAATTTACATTTTGCTTGACTAAGGGGTGAGTTGGACACTTCCCAATTGCTTTATATTTCCTTTTGTTTTGTACCGTACTTCACATCATTTTGTTGTTCTACTATTTTGTTATAATTGCTATTTGTCTCGGTTGTAAATAAGAGAGGTTTTACTAAATTTTATTCTTTTACGGAATAAAAAAATAAAACAAAAAAAGGAATTGGCTAGTTCCCGGATAGACCCTGAAACAGGACCAGACCGAACTAGATCGACAAGGTCAATTTGACGGTCTGCAAGGTAGGTTTCAGCTTCCAAATAACTGCAAATTGGTCCCGACAAATTAGATGCCAAGTTTCAGGTCTGGAACCTAGCCACCATGGAATCGTTCACCCCTAGTCCATGGTGGCAAAAAAGTTCTTCGCACATCAAAATGTTGTTGGCTTGAATTGGAGCTGCAACACATTGGATTTGGAATCGGAGGGACTCAATTAGAAAAGTTATAGAAGTTTGAAGACTTGATCAAACAAATTAAATTTGAAGGACCTATTTGGAAAAATATTGAAGTTCAGGAAGTAAAATAGACTATTCGTATTAATTTAAGTGATGATCGAGTCTTATTTCTATTAATTGAATTTCTTCTCGATAAGGTAAAAAACGATGCAAATTAAGCTTCAAGTTCAAAAACTTTTACGGATATGCCCACTCTTCTTGGATTTTCTTTCGGAAATGACTTCAATTTGTTACAATTTTAAATAAAAATTGAATGCTGACGTGGCAGCCTAATTTATTGGGCTCCACATTGCACCTCTAAAAAAAATGATGATTACTTTGGACACTAACCCTCCACTTCGTTCGGTGCCTTTATTCACCTCAACAAATCTCGATATTTGATACGATAGCTATAAATTTTGCAATTACCCTTTATATATATATGAATTAATGGTTTGGATGGTTGCGACACCAAATGAAGACACCAACCGGGATAGAGGATCGCGTGATTGTTGCTGCACATATAGTGCGATGCGAAGGTTACGTGCCGCACATTATCATTGAAATAATGAATTTGACATTGTCTTCTACACTATATAATATGGCATTGGTTTATGACCATGAACTCACGCGGTAGTTGAAATGTTGTGTTAAACTAGGGAAAGTAAACATTTCGTGATTCGAAAGGTAGCTTTCATAGAATGAGTAGGAAGCTTGAAAAGGTAGAAGCTATTAAAGCAGTTATAATAGCTTTTGCTTTCTAACTTATAGGTGAAATTTATAAAAGTGATTTATGTGACGGCCCAGGCGGCAATGCGTGGGGAGGAGAGATGGCGGTGTGTCCGCGCCTTGGTCCTCAGATGTGCGCAGGGAAGGGGGGAGCCTCTTTTGTCCCACATTGCCTAGGGGGGAATCCTGGACTGGCTTATAAGGTTCGGGGTTCTCTATTTGTACATATACGTTTTCTGGGCAAAGCCTAGAGAAACAAAACCGTGAGGGCCCAATGGAGCCCAAAGCGGACAATATGTGTATAGTGGCGGACCCGGAGTATTACATGTGGTATCAGAGCCGACTCTCGACCGCATGTGGGACCACATCGAGGGCGTTATGCCCGTAAGGGGTGAAGAGTGTGACGGCTCAGGCGGCGGTGCACGGGGGAATAGGGATGGCAGTGCATCCGCGCCTCAGTCCTTGGACGTGCGCAGGGAAGGGGAAAGTCTTGGACTGGTTTATAAGGCTCGGGGTTCTCTATCTGTGCATAAGCATTTTCTGGACGAAGCCCAGAGGAACAAAACGATAAGGGCCTAGTGGGGCCTAAAACGGACAATATGTGTATAGTGACAACCCGGGGTGTTACAATTTATCTCCAAGCTTCTAAAATGAATTATTTTATAAAACACACCTAGATATATTGAAAAGCTAAAAGCCTACTATAACGGCAGTCATTGTATCTCATATCATACAATATTGAGTAGATATGGTTTGACAATAGCCAGGTAGAACACTTTATGAATAGGCGCCAAGTCTCGACACAATTTAACACGCTAAGGGAGACCAAATGCCATAAAGAAAAGCATGAACTCAAGCGATCCAGACAAAAATAACCATACTTTTTCGAATAATTCAGAAAATGGACAAACGTTTACTCGAAAAACGAATTTTTCTATCTGATTCTAAAAAAACAGTATTTTATACCCTTTTAGGACCCAAACAATCCCATGTTGCAAAATGACTCCACAAAAATATATACATTTTCCTTGAGGAGCAACACTATCCACCGTTGTTCCGACTAAAAAAGGTGATGTGGCATCAGACGTGACTAATGATGATATGTACATGTTAACACCTAAATTTTAGCAACCCCTTAACATTAGTTCACATTTTCATTATAGGCATTAGTAACACCTTCATAGCACTCAAGTGGGTCCAGTCGTGAATGACATTGGCTCGATCAGGGATTGCATTGTAATCGGCCTAATATTTCCCTTTTGCCTAAATAAGATTGCATACGGTGATTATGACTGGTCGTGAATGGTCAATGAGAGAAAAAAAGAAACAATTCTGATCGGGAGCTAAGAAAAGAGAAAGAAAAGCTTGTGCAGATTCAGTCAACATGAAGGGATCAAGAAGCTTGACCATGGCAAGATTTTTGAGCGGAACATAAAGGAAACTATGGGCTGACTGGGTCGAATTTCAATTGGGACAAGGAGACCAATCAATCTAGGAAAGTTCGATTAGCTAAATGGAGGAATTGGTGGGATATTTTCCATGAATTGGACAACTCAGTCAAAGAATTGGTCATGGAAAGATTGGGAGCTTGAATTGATAAAAATGAACCAAATCCCCATTCTTTTGTGAGCACCTCTAGATTTCATGAAATTCTTTTTGGCAAGACACATTCTGGAGAATTGAAATCATGATAGGAATCAATGGGATTTGTCCAGCAATATGGAAAGAATTAACACTCAAGAAAAGCCGAATGGAAAGATTGATTGGAGAGGAAATTAAGGAGATAATACTGGCCGTGAAATCGTAAATAATGGCAAGTGAATGTGGACACATTCAAGGTAATATGAGTGGGAGTAGAAAAGGCAACCTGAAGATTTCGAGGAAAGGAGAGATTTGAAGCACTAATTCACGGCGAAAAATCAAGTCTAAAATTCCGCAATCCCCACGATCATGGGAGCACGGGTTCAGACTTTCCAATGATAAATGGAAGTCTTTTGCTATAAAAAGGGGGCTGGTTGAGCTATTGCAGAATAGGGAGTGGAACTTGAAATAGAGAGAGATCAAAATACGTGAGAAAACCCACCTGTGCATGGCCGAATTGGTGGCCGCTTTCGTTCCCTCCTTAGAGGTTCTAGATTCGAATCCTCGCTCGGTTCCGTAATTTAAGTGGGGGCCCTGACGGTGGGTTGCTGGACTAGTCTCCCCCGAGGTATAGGCGCCCCGATTACCTGTGCGGGTTCGTCCCCGGGAAATGGTGGCGGATCCTTAGTTATCAAAAAAAAAAACGTGGGAAACAAAAGAGTTCTTTTCTATGGCTATGGTTCCACCACATCCCTCTCCTTAGTAATTTGCAGTAAATTCTTTTGTTCCAGTGAGCCTAGTTGCGTCGCTTTTGCTACTCCTTAATATTGTGTCGCTGCTGTTTGCAGCTACATTGCTGCTGTTTACTGCTGCATCGTTACTGTTTGCTGCTACATCACGGCTTCTCGTTGTTGTTTACTGTTGTTCGTCGTTTGTTGCTGTGTCGCCGCTGTTCGTTGTTGTTTGCTGCTGTTCGCTGTTGCTGCATCCTCGCTGCAGCTGTTTGCCATTATTGTTGCTGCTGCTCATCGTCGCTGTTCGCATTTGCTATTGCACCACTGTTGCTGCTGTTTCCTGCTATTCGCTTTTGCTATCCGCTATTGTTTGTTGCCGTTCGTTTCTGTTCATTGTTGTTGCATACCTTCGGTTGCTTTCCGCGGTTCACTATCAATTTCTCATGGTTAGCTCAAACCAAGGTAAGGGTGAGGTCAGTTTAAATTTGTGGATTGTTAATACATGATTGTAACTGCATGTCATTTAGTCAATAAAACCTTAGGTTATCCAGTTATATATTTTCTTTGCATTAACCAAGATATATTAGGGAGTTTGGACCTTCAGACTTTAAGGTCAAATCCTTAATTTTATCTGGACATGATTTGTTGATCCGCAAAAACATTTGTTTGAAATAAAGAGAAAAGGTACCGAAAGGGCGTTAGGTTAATCTAGCGTCACCAAGTCCCCGAATCCCTTGAATCTCTAGTTCGTAGAAGAAAAATATACTCCCACATTTTACTTGGGTATCTAATCGATCCATAACCGATTAGTGGCGACTCCAAAAGGTAAGATTAATTACATGATGGATTAGGTATCAAGTTGCGTTCGGATGGGCTTGGGAGAGTCCGCACTAAACTTGAATGATTGCCTCACGAGAGGAACCTTCGTTCATGTTTAGTAAGTCCGTTAGCCTTCCCCCTTGGTGGTTCACCTCCGGGAAGGTCATGACAGCTTGACGACTCCGCTGGGGACTTAAATTAAAATTCATAGTGGACTTAGGCTTGAATTTCTCTTTTCGAAAAATGTTTTTGCTTGGCAGTGCAGGGATCAGGTACGCCACTACCGTTAGGTGTGAAATGATTTTGCATATGGGAGTTATAAGGGGTGGAGTGTATGCTAACCCTTGTTTTGCATGGAGGTGTTGTGAATGAATGCTTTAATTTATTATTGAAGCGGTATATGCATTGTATAAACTGTTGTGCCTGTTTTACATGCTTTAGCACTACACCTTTGCACACATGTCCTGTGATCGGACCTGGGTCACATGCTAGGAAAACAATTAGGATGGTGTTAAGAGGTTCTGGCCACGCCTGCAGACACGCAGATTAAGAGCCGCCCTCTTTAACTCCGCTTTTTCTAGGTGTCGAATGTGTTCGTCTTTACTCGCAGACTCGCGACAGTAAGGACAAACTTTTGACTAAGCCGGTATCAAGAGGACCCGATTTAGCCAGCAGACACGTCTGACCAGTCGATATATCCTCTTGGGCTATAGTTTCAAGCCTTTTAGTATATCCCACCTATAGGCGTCAAACCTCACATGTACATGCGCATGTCTTTGTGTTTTGCTAACCTCCATTGTCACTATAAGTGTTCTATACTCCTTGTCCCTTTTTTTATTACATCGTGTTTCCCAATCATTCCGTCTCGATCAATTATATGCCCTCCATGATCAAGTACAAACATTTTCAAATCAATGGGGCATTTGTTTTGATCGGTGTGGAATACCTCTTCAGTGGTACTTTCTATTGTAATGAAATCACTGCAAAAGACCACATCCTCGTTTGATCCGAAGATAAATCGAGTGCTTTGTTTTCATTTCCAGAGACAATCTCACTGAAGAACCCAATTCCCTTTTCTTTATCATTACACTGATTTTCATTTTTTGATATAAGGAAAATGACACTCAAGAAAAAGATGACTAAGAAATGGATGCCCAAATGGAAGGATGACGATGAGATGGCACAATTCCAACTTCGAGTGGACGAGTTGAGAATTGTACTGCTACAACTGTTGGATCGCCTAGACAACTTCACTGCGACTCCACCTTTGCTTCCTGAGTCGCACTTGATAAACCGAACAAAGCCCACTGATGTCAACCTGAGCAGTAAAGTTGTAACAAGCGCTGGTTCTTCTCAAAAGCCAAATGCCTCGCTCCGGAAGAGGTATGAGGAGGGTGATCCGGAAGTTGGTACATTGGGGCAACCAAGCGGCAAGTATGACTATCATGTGCTATACTCTAGACCGCCGAGTGCTGATATTGACATCAAGAACATTATACCCACCGGATGGGATGATTTGCCAGATGATGAAGCTGCCTAAACGATAGGCGATGTTGTTTACCATTGGAACAAGATGATAGGATGAGTTTGAATCGCCTAGAGAGAGGGCATTTTTAATTATTCGCACACTCCTTTGCGTAGGAGTCTTTCTTGCTTTTCAGTTTTTTTTACTGCTTTTAAGGATGTGATTGCCTTCTAGTACTTTCCTTTTTCAATAATGTAGTTCATTCCTTTAGTTCTATAAAATTGCAGTTCATAAAAATGTTCATGTTTTGAGGGCATGTTGAAGTATACCAAACTAGCCCTATGATGAAATCTTTGTGAAGGTTGGGCTTTTGCATAATCCGTCCAAAATTTGTGAAAATGAAAATTTTTGGCATGCGTAACACCTCGCATTAAAAAAGAAAGAAAAAAAAAAGAAAACCTGTTGGTACTTTGAAATAAAGGGGCTTGATAGATTCCGATAATCTAGCGGAGGAATAAACCCTTGAGTTTTTGCAGACCGAGTTGCAACTTGATATTGCCATTCATTATCTCATCTTCACAAAACTGCCATGGAACATTCTTGCATTCAAGATTCAAGGGAGGATTGACAACACATCATCAGGTCCTAACATATGCTCTTGTATTTAATGCAGATGATAGAAATACATTAGTTTGGCAGAGGCTACATCACCTTCAAACGTGTCCTTGAGGAAATGGTGGTATTCGCTCCAATTTAAGCTTGAATTGCTTCGAAAATAGACTTATCACTTTTTCTGTTTTTTTTTAACAGAATTTGCAAAGATGGAATAGATCAATGTGGGCAAATCTCATATTGATAAAGGATTGTCTCCTAATTGGGCGTGAAGCTATCTCCAAGAGTGAAAAGGAGTCTTCTCTCTTAAAAGTCCCTACACGCCAGTGACAGTCGACAAAGTGGGGCAAGCTGCTAGCAAATGTGGAGATGTAATAGAGCGGAGACTAAAAAGGATCACCCAACTTTTGAAAAATAGCGTATCCCAAGATCAATTATGGAAATGACACCCCATTTTTTTTTCACAGGTGACAAGCTGAGAGGCAAAAACGATCGGAGTCCTACAAGTGTCGATTGGCTCGAGGATGCCTCTTTGTGTAAATTGAGTAACAACTTGTTTTGTTCGGGGGCAAAGAACGGACTTGAATGGGTGATTAGTGAAAGATCCTGAGTCCCAAATCTTTGTAGAGAACCTCTATGAGCTCTCCTTTTAAAGAGGGACAAGGCATGACACCCATTAGTTTTGATCTAACACTTGGTCTTTTGCATATATGCTTGTGTCTTTGTGGTAATCAAGTCTTTCATGATACAATGGCTTGTCTATCCAAAAATTGCAAGGTCACTTGTGACGAACCAGTGAGGTGATGGAATGTTCAGACTTTCTCAAATGAGGTTTTGCATGATGTTTTGTCTATCTAAATCACCAATCTCCTTTGAAATTTGTCTAGTCAGACGATTTAATGAATGACATGTGGTGCTGAGAATGCTAAATGAAGTGTGTTAGGATGATGAAAGGCAAGCTCTATCCTATACACAGTCCCTTATACACTGAGAGGTGAGTATAGAAAAATTACGTGTTCTCAAGACAAAGGATTTTCTCGCGAAAGGTACGTAGACCAAAATGACGAAGGTCATTCCATTTCTATGTACAAGTGATCCATCCTTTCACCCATTTGAGCTTGAATGTTAGAGGAAATTCTTTCAAAGTAGCCCTGTCAAGAACCGCCTTACATTGGGGCAAACTGGAGGTAAGGGTGACATTACAAGGTGAAAAATGGATAGAACTTTATTGCCTTCACTTGCATTAATTTTCGAGTGTCATTAATGCAAATGAACTCAAATGTGAATTTAAGTGCCTTAAAGTGATGAAGAGCATTTCTTTCTCTATCATACACATTTTTATCCCTTGCGTAACCCACTTGAGCCTGTAAATTCATTTCTCAAACCCGTTTGGTGATCATCTCCCATACTGGGGCAAAGCAAATGAGTTACTACATTGAGACAGCATGATTCGGAGCGTAGACTTGAGATAAAGATCCTGAGAGTTCAAAAGAACTGAATTGTTGATGGCACATTTGGCTGGGTCCTTTGGAGCACCGCAAGAAATGTGTTGAAAAAAGAGTCAAAAAAAGAAGTAGAAGAAGAAGATTGAAAGAAAAGAAAAGGAAAGAAGAAAGAAAAAAAAAGAGTGAAAGAAAAAATGTTGAAGTCCAATTGTTGAGACTGAAGGCCAAGTTTGCAAAAATCATCCTCATGAAAAGGTTGCGATTTCGTGAAGATTAGTGTTGGACTCTCGTGGTCGATAAAGTAGACAATCCCCCGTGAAAGAGAAAATCGGTAATGATGCCGAGATGATCACCATCTTCAAACCCCTTCCATGAAAATCTTTGAGCCTCACGAATCCTCTCATTTCTCAAACCATAAACCTAGCCTACATTATGTCCCTTTAAAGTCTCTTCAAATAAGAAACTTAAATTAACGTAGGGGTTCACTCGAGGAAATGCGGACAAGATTGTTTATATCCTATTTGCAGGGTTCTTGACCTGTAAACCCGGCGGAGACGATGATTGAAGAACATTTCTTTCAAAGCCATTAATTGACTTATCCTTTTGCTAAGCCATTGACCAAGCCTACACTACAATCCTATCAAAAGACCCCTCAGATTGGTAAGGTTGTACCATTTGCGAGAAAACTCGGAACCTTTGTTGACATGACGATGGTAAGATCAAGCAATTATTCTCTTTTTCTCGTATCGATGGTCGGGACAAAACAGCCTTCTAAGTAAGAGTGAGTCGAAAGTCCTTTCAGATTGAAAATCTCTCATTTGGCATTTTGAGCAAATCCACGTTGTGAATAAAGATCGTCTCGATGACGACTTTTTCTACGGAAATTCAGTGATGCAAACACGGTGAAATTGTTATGCATAAATCCCAACCGATGAGTTTAATGAGTCTTTCCAAAGATACGTGTTCATAGATAAACTGTGTTTGTCTCATGTATATATTTTCTCTAACAATGTCCAACAGAGAGATCAGAGCTATCCGGCGAGTACTTCGGAATCATTTAAGCAATTTTCAATACCTAATGAGGATTCCAGGTATATGTTATCAAGACTACCCATACTACCTGAGGTGAGTTCCAAGTACACTTCGACTATCTGAGTTGAGTTCCGGATGTCTATTTAAATTCTTGAGGTGAGTTCCAAGTACACTTCGACTGTCTAAGATGAGTTCTAGATGTCTATTTATACCTGAGGTGAGTTCCAGGGAGGATCCTAGATAATCTGAAGTGAGTTCCAGATGTCTATCCAACCTGAGGTGAGTTACAGGTACACTTCGACTATCTGAGACGAGTTCCATATGTCTATTTAAATTCATGAGGTGAGTTCTAGGTATCCTTCCAGACAATCTGAAGTGAGTTCCAGATGTCTATTCGACTTGAGGTGAGTTCCAAGTACACTTCCATGCAATCTGAGGTGAGTTCCAGATGTTTATACTTGAGGTGAGTTCCAGGTACACTTCCATGCAATCTGAGGTGAGTTCCAGATGTTTATACCTGAGGTGAGTTCCAGGTATCCTCCCAGACAATATGAAGTGAGTTCCAGATGTCTATCCAACTTGAGGTGAGTTCTAGATACACTTCCATGCAATCTGAGGTGAGTTTCGGATGTTTATACCTGAGGTGAGCTCAATGTATCCTCTTAGACAATCTGAAGTGAGTTCCAGATGTCTATCCGACCTGAGGTGAGTTCCAAGTACACTTCTAGGCAATCTGAGGTGAGTTCCAGATGTTTATACATGAGGTGAGTACCAAGTATTCTTCCAGACTATTCGAGGTGAGTTTAAGAAGTCCATATATCCTACTGGAGGTGAGTTCCAGGTATCTTTTCAGACAATCTAAAGAGAGTTCCATAACCAGGTATCTTTTTAGACTATTTGAGACGAGTTCTAGATGTCTATTTAAATTCCTGAGGAGAATTTCAAGTATTCTTCTTGATAACCTGAGGTGAGTTCTATGTATCTTTTCAAATCATCTGAGGTGAGTTCCAGATGTCTATTCATATACATGAGAAGGGTTTCGGGTGTCCCTTGAAAAATCTGAGAGTATCTGATGTGAGTTCCAGGTGCTCGAAGACTTTTAAAAATCTTTGAACCTTCCAAATACCTGATGTGAGTTACAGGTGTTTATTTGTTAAGTCTGCTCGAAGACTTTTCAGAAATCTATACAACTTCTAAATACTTGATGTGAGTTCCAGATGTTTATTTGTCAAGTATCTGATGTGAGTTCCAGGCACTCGAAGACTTTTCAAAATACCTGATGTAAGTTCCAAGTATTTAAGATGTGCCCACAGACTTTTCAAAAATCTAATTGCTGTTGGCGAGAACCCATAAGGCAAATCCATGGAATCCTCGAGCAAGAACCCCCAAGTACCTGAGGACCATTCGAATACTTGATCTTCCGAAGCCTCAAGGGCCATCTGGATGCTTCTCTCCAAGACTTTGCAGAGCCTTGAGGGCCATCCTGGAGCTCGTTGTCAAAGATCTTGCCGAATCCCGATGACCATCTAGGTGTTCGAGTTTCTTGACCTTCGGTAGCTTTGAGAACCATCCAAGTAAGCGGCAATAGGTACATATTCCATCTTTGCATTGGCATCATTCTCATCACATTTTTGAAATACTTTTCAAATGTCTGAAAAGAATTCAAGATATTTGTCAAGACTCCCAAGAATTGTTTTGTACCCAAGTGTGCTTTTCCAGATCTCTAGGTAAGTGACAATACGTACGTATTCTATCTATCTTAATTAGCATCAACATTTACATTGCATGAGAAAATGGGATTAGATTCCTTGGAATCCGTTCTCGACGAAAAGATCATTGCATTGCACAGTTTACATCATTAGCATTTACATCGCATTCTTTATTGCATATCATTGCATTTTGAAAATGGGATTATATTCTTTGAGGTCCAAAAAAATGATTGTTGCATCGCATTTGCATGATTTAAATTTGGGTGTCATCTATTCTTTGAAGGAAACCTCTACGAGCTCCCCTTCAAAGAGGGGCAGCTGTTGCCACCTAAATTTTAGCAACCCCTTAACATTAGTTCACATTTTCATTACAGGCATTAGTAACACCTTCATAGCACTCAAGTGGGTCCGGTCGTGAATGACATTGGCTTGATCGAGGATTGCATTGTAATCGGCCTAATATTTTCCTTTTGCTTAAATAAGATTGCATGCGGTGATTATGGCTGGCCGTGAATGGTGAATGAGATAAAAAAGGAAATGTGACATTCCAAATTTCGGCCCATTTTTGGGATTTATAAAACATGTATTTCGTAAGTGCGCTTATAATAAAATCTCGCCCAGAACTGATCACTCTTGGATTATTTTTAAATTAGAGATTTCGCTAGAATCGCACTCGATCGAATTTGGTCGTTATTTAAAGCCCGAACGTTGGTGTCGAATTTCTGGGAGTTTCGTGACGAATTTAATTGGACGGTGTCGATATTATTGTGGCCAGCCTTGATATTGCCTGGGATATGTGAAAAGTGAAATTCTGACTGGGTGCGGATTTGGACTAGTAGACCTCCTTCGTAGTGTGTTTTATTGGGTGTGTGTTGGGTTTTTCTTTATTTTTGAATTGGGATTTTTGGGACCGTTGGATCAAGCTCACAAAATCGAATCGTGACCGTTGGATCGCACTCAAGGACAAAATTTGACTTTTGTCTCTCTCTCTCTCTCTCTCTCTCTCTCTCTCTCTCTCTCTACCGCGCCCTAGCTACGCGCACGTCCCCCTCCCCCCTGCGCTCACGTCCCTTCCTACCCCTAGCCATGTAGACTTCCCTCTCTCTCTCCTCCTTTTTCCTTTTTCTTTCCTTCTTCTTCTTCTTCTTTTCTTCTTCTTCTTCCCCCGACCGCCACTCCCGCTTCCTGCTCGACCAAACTTCCCTCTCACTCTCCTCCTTTTTCCTTTTTCTTTCCTTCTTCTTCTTCTTCTTCTTTTCTTCTTCTTCTTCCCTTCTTCCTCCTCCCCCGACCGCTGCTCCCGCTTCCTGCTCGACCAGTCCCCAGCCTAGCCGCTCACCGCACTCAACCGCCGCCGCGTCGTCCGTCCTGCGCCGCAACCCCCCTGTCGCCGCCGTGAGCCTAGCTCGCTGCTCACAACTTGCCGGGCCGAGCTCGTTACCGTTCAGCTCGCCTGCCACGTCGCCGTGCTAGCCCGTCGAGACCAGCACGCCGTCGCGTCGCCATCGCCGCCCAGCTCGCCTGGCTGAGCTCGCCGCTGCGTTGCGTTCGCCCAAAGACGCCGGAGCCTGGCTTCGCGCGCCCGCGAGCCGGCCGCACGCCTGGCTTCCCGTGCCTCGTGCCTAGCGCCTGGTCACCACTCGTCGCCACCGTGTCCGCCGTAGCGCGGCTCCGCCGAACCGCCGGCCAGCTCGTCCGGCCTCACCCCGCCGCCTGCGACGCCACCGTGCCGCCCCGACCGCCGCCGGTTTGCCTCCTTACCCCCCAGCTCCCCCTCTCTCTTGCCACCACCGCCCCAGCCTTCCTCCCCCTCCCCTCTACACCATCGCCGTCGATGTCGCCGCCGCTCGCCATGCTCCCCAGCCAGCCGGCCAGCCAACTCGTCGGCCCGGCCAAAGCCACGCTTAGCCACCGCCTCTGGCCCGTGGCCGAAGAGCCGGCCGCCCAACCCAGCCGGCCGGGCCGCCCCGCTCTATTGCCGAGGCACGGCCGTGTGCCCTGTTGTGGCCGAGCACCGTGCCAAGACTGCCGGCCACTGTGCCCGTACCGCGCCGAGCCCGTTACTGTTCACCCGGGCCATTTTGGGCCCGTGCGGGTTTTTCCCGAGCCAAACTTAGGTAAGCGACTCCCTAAACCCTACCTAGTATTTTGGGTATTATTAGACTTATGTAAGGATTAATTAGTACTGGGTTAGTGGCTAAGCTTGGATTAGGATCAATATGTGAATGTGGTTAATTGGTAGATTAAATTGTGGTGATTATGTAGCATGTTTAGTGACTGATTTATGTGGGTACGATGATCGGATTGTCGTGGCGTTTGTGGGTGAAATTGACGTTTGATTGGGCCGACTTGAGTGTCGAATTGGTTGGCTAGTGTGATGAGTTTGTGATTGGAATTGGATTTGTACAACGTGTGACAATGGCGAATTGTGATGTGGTGTATGTGCATGCGAAATGTCCAGTGAGGGACGGAGCCCGGATTAATCGGAGGGTTGACCTGAGGCGTATTGACGCGGGTCGTGAAAAAATGTGAAATGTCCGGTGAGGGACGGAGCCCGGATTGATCGGAGGGCTGACCTGAGGCGTGTTGACGCGGGTCGTGAGAAAGTGTGAAATGCCCAGTGAGGGACAGAGCCCGGATTGATCGGAGGGCTGACCTGAGGCGTGTTGACGCGGGTCGTGAGAAAGTGTGAAATGCCCAGTGAGGGACGGAGCCCGGATTGATCGGAGGGCTGACCTGAGGCGTGTTGACGCGGGTCGTGAGAAAGTGTGAAATGCCCAGTGAGGGACGGAGCCTGGATTGATCGGAGGGCTGACCTGAGGCGTGTTGACACGGGTCGTAGAAAGTTGCTCGGCCACGAATGCGAAATGAGTGTGATTGAATTGAGTGAATGTACGTGTGTATGGCGCCCGAATGATGACAATGTGTTCTTGAGTTATTATGATATTCATGTGATTTGACTAATATGCAGAGCTGACGTGTGAATCGGGGTGAGGTAAGTGTGAATTGGCAAGTTTGTAATATCAGTGGTTAGATTGCATGTTAGACTCGTCTGGGTACACATTGGCCTAGGTGGGGTATAGGTTGTCTGCTTATTGAGATTTATTCTCATTGCTATAGTGCAAACCTTTTCAGATCCCCGACCTTGAGCATGTCGCCGCCTCGGCGTTTTGGGGTCACCATGCATACAGTGCATGAGGAGACCGAGTATCCTGTAGGCCTGGATCAGACGTACATTAGGTACCTTACCACTGTATGGATAGATGAGGGTTTAGAGGACCTGCAGCGCCATACCTATTTGGCTTGGTCTCATTGAGTCGGGTTGGAGACTACTGGGCCAATCCATGGTTTTGAGGGGCTACAGCATGGTACTGAGGATGTAGTGAAATGGGAGCCCTGGGACAAGTATACTCCCAATGGCGAGGTATCGGTTCCCGACAATCTACCGGAGAACCCTAGCCTAGGACCTGAGCCTGTACCTGAACCCGAGCCCGTACTGGAACCCGAGCCCGAGCTCGAGGAGGAGCCTATGGAGCCCGAACCTGAGGAGGAGCCTATGGTGTCCGAGCATGAGGAGGAGCCGATCGAGATCGACTCGGACACGTAGTCGGAGCCTTTAGGGTCCGATTCAGATTGGGCATCGTAGGGGTGTTTAGGTGCTTGGCCTAGAAGCCCTTGTTGGTAGAGTCCCTTTTTGTGCAGTTAGTTTGTTTACCCGGCCACCTGCCCCTTTTTTATGATGAAGGTGGATACTAACCCTAGAAGCCTAATGTATGAATTTTTTTTTATGATCTCAAGTTAATGATATGAGTTTATTGATTTTGTGTAAGTTGTACCCTGTTGTCATTATTTATTGTCTGGGATATTAAATTTCCGCTTCCGCTTGCGTTTGTCTTCGCGTGTTTCGTTTGGGTCGGCGACGCGTCTTGGGACGTCGCGTTCAATACGGCCATCGAAGGGGTATCACGAGCCTGTTGGGGTTCGGGGCGTGACAGGAAACAATTCTGATCAGGAGCTAAGAAAAGAGAAAGAAAAGCTTGTGCAAATTCAGTCAACATGAAGAGATCAAAAAGCTTAACCATTGCAAGATTTTTGTGTGAAACAAAGAGGAAACTATGGGTTGACTGGGTCGAATTTCAATTGGGACAAGGAGATCAATCACTCCAGCAAATTTCGATCAGCTAAATGGAGGAATTGGTGGGATATTTTCCGTGAATTGGACAGCTCAGTCAAAGAATTGGTCATGGAAAGATTAGGAGCTTGAAGTGATAAGAATGAACCAAATCCCTATTCCTTCGTGAGCACCTCCAGATTTCATGAAATTCTTTTTGGCAGGACACATTCTGGAGAATTGAAATCGTGGTAGGATTTGGTTCGGCTGGGACCCAAATGAGCTGGATATTAGTCTCATTTATACTTCTTGCCAAATAATGCATCTTCAGCTCCGGTTTTTGCACCTCCAGGATTCTTGCTTGTTTACAATTGTATACGGTGAACACACTTTTGTAAAGCGCAGACAACTATGGGCTGACCTATACCGACTCTCCAATGGCGACTTACCTTGGATTGTTGCCGGGGACTTCAATGCAATCAGAGATCCGGAGGATAGGGTGGGCAGCTCAACACCTTGGATTCCATCTTTTGATGAATGTAGAGAAGGCCTCAACCAAGCCGGTTTGGAGGACCTTCGATATGTAGGATGTCGTTACACTTGGACACATTCCTCAGGGGCAAATCGGAAAATGCGTAAGATCGATCGGGTACTTATAAATGACTGTTGGCTCCAACAATTCTCTTTCTCTGAAGCCAATTTTCTCCCGCCTGGAATATCTGATCACAGCCCCATGGTGATTAAGATTGTTCCACCTAGTTCTTCCAACAAGCCGTTCAAGTTCTTTAACTTCTGGACTTCTCATCCAGCCTTCATGGACATAGTTACCCAAGTTTGG
Source organism: Syzygium oleosum (assembly GCF_021117445.2). NCBI lineage: Eukaryota > Viridiplantae > Streptophyta > Magnoliopsida > Myrtales > Myrtaceae > Syzygium > Syzygium oleosum. Next base: position 1,695,979 of record NW_026607494.1, read on the forward strand.
GATACTCACTACATTGGCACCCCTATGTTTATAGTTTGCTGTAAACTCAAGGCCCTCAAAGCAAAGTTGAAACTTATGAATAGGGCTTCCTTCTCAGACATTTCCAACAGGACAGAGCAGGCTAGATTGAATCTCTCTGACGTTCAAACAGCCTTGGAGTCGAATCCTTTTGATCGAGACCTAAATGCAAGCGAAGCCACACTCTTGCGAACTTTCTCTGATTTGAGATCTCAAGAAGAATCTTTCTTCAGCCAGAAATCTAGAATTCGTTGGCTCAAGGAAGGCGACATGAACACTAAATACTTTCATCACTTTGTTAACAAGAGGAGACTCCACAATAGAATCCTCACTGTTTCAACAGAGGATGGTGTGCTAATTACTGAACCTCAGGAAGTCAGCAACCATATTGTACGCCACTTTCAGAGTTTATTAAATGGCGATTCAGCACCAGCCCAACTTTCTGTTCCAGAGTTGGAGATTCTTATTGACCAAGTCTTAGATGGAAATCAGAGGGCTATCCTTTCTCAGCCGATTACTGAGGAAGAAATTCAATCAAATCTCTTCTCACTTGCTAAGAGCAAAGCTCCTGGCCCTGACGGTTACAATGTTGAGTTCTTCAAGCACACATGGGGGATCATTGGCCCATCTATTCTGACGGCTATAAAGGACTTCTTTGAGACAGGTCGTTTGCTTAAAGAGATTAATAATACCATCTTAACGTTGGTACCGAAATCCCCAAATGCATCGGCCACGAGCGACTTCAGACCAATTGCATGCTGCAACACCCTTTATAAATGCATCTCAAAAATCCTTGCTGGGCGCATTGCAAAGGTTATACCGACGTTGATTGGATCCTCCCAAACAGCATTTGTTAAAGGCCGCCGAATCAGTGACAACATCATGGTTGCACAAGAGCTTTTTGCGGACTTTCACCATGAAGCTTATCTACCAAAATGTGCCATTAAGGTTGATTTTCATAAAGCCTTTGACACACTTGATTGGAACTTCATAGAAAGGGTACTCACAGACCTTCAAATTTCCAGCTTTTTCATTAGGTTTGGTTATGACATGCATCTCAAGCTGCAAAGTTCTCGATCTCCATTAATGGAGAACTACATGGCCATTTTCATAGCAGCCGAGGGATACGTCGGGCGATCCTTATCGCCGTACCTATTCATCCTAGCTATGGAAATCTTCTCGGCTATCCTCAAGTCCAAAACCGATGAGTCCAGGACTTCCGGTGGTTTTGGCGATGCAAGAAACCTCGTATATCCCATTTGTTCTTTGCTGATGATGTTCTTTTATTTTCGCAAGGACACATGAGATCGTTAGAGCTCATAAAGGAATCCCTCGATTTGTTCTCAAATTGTTCTGGCTTAAGACCAAATCTTAATAAGAGCAATATGTACCTCTCGGGCGGTAATCCCGATCTCCGTAGTGCTCTTCTTCAATGCATCGGTTTTCAACAAGGGTCTCTGCCCTTTCGATACTTGGGTGTGCCTATTATCTCTTCTAGGCTGCGTAAAGAGGATTGCAAATTCCTCATTGAATCCATAACGGCACGAGCCTGTTCTTGGACCCAAAGATTCCTATCGTTTGCTGGTCGCGTCACGCTCATACAATCGGTTTTACTCTCCATCCAAGTTTACTGGGCCACAATTTTCTCCCTCCCCAAATCGGTCTTGAATAGCATTGAGGCTATCCTTCGACGCTTCCTTTGGAAAGGTCCTGGCTTAGGAACGGGAGGTGCAAAGGTATCTTGGAATGTTGTCTGTCTCCCAAAAGATGAAGGCGGCCTCGGGATACGAAGGCTTACTGAATATAATAGAGCCATGACTCTAAAGCACATATGGATCCTTTTCACCGATAAGGAATCCATGTGGTGTAAATGGATACATTCTAACTTTTTAAAGAAGAACTTTTGGGTTGTACCCAAGCCCACCTTTTGCTCATGGACTTGGAAGAAGATTCTCGACTTGCGAGTCTCACTGCACTTTTCGGTGGAAAATTGGCAATGGCCGGTCGATATCCTTTTGGTATGATTGCTTTGGCACACAAGAGGCCCTCTACCTACTTTTCAACAATACGGAAATATACCAATCTCGGATCCCGCGGGACTTTTCGGTTCGGGATTTTTTCCACTCTACATGGCAACCATCAGCAACCCTCCACTCTATCCTGGAATGGATGGATCATCTTCCAAGATTAGATGATGACACTCCGGACAGCTTTACCTGGAGTCCAAACCTGACCGAATCTTTTCGGTGGCCCAGGCCTGGAACCACATAAGGAAGAAAGGCAATCCAGCACCTTGGCACTCCTTTATATGGGACTCTCACTTGACCCCCGCCACTCCTTTTTTATTATGGATTGTGTCATTAAAACGGCTACCTACCCAGGTCTTTCTTATGCAGAATCGTCGGATTGAATCGGGTTTATGTGCTTTCGTCGTGCTATCCCAGATTCCATCAACCATCTCTTCTTCGAATGTTCGTTACGCAAGGCCGGCCTCATTTTGGGCAACCAAATGCAATCCGCCATGGCGCGATCGTCCGTGGCTGGGAGCTTCTTTCGTGGGCCTTCAAAGTTTGTGGAGGCACTTCCTTCCGCACCGAATCGCTAGATTCTCCTTCGGTGCTCTTTGTCACATCATATGGATTGAGCGGAACAACTCTCTTTTCAGAAACAAGAGTATCTTTATTCCAGGAATCCGCAAACACTTGCTCAAGCTGGTGAAGGATAAAGCTCTATCCTTAGGGAAAATTGCTGACACACCTACAAATAGGCGACTCCAAAGGAACTGGGAACTCTCACCTTCCATTTTTTCATAATTTGGTTGTGTAGTTTCTCTATCTTGTACCTAGCATTGTTGGTTGTTAGTTTTTCGTTTTTGCCTTGTTGAGTGCCCCCCCTCTTTCGGACTTCATGTAGATTCGGGATTCGGGGTTTTCTCTTGTCATTTCCTTGTATTTGGTGATTCAGAAAAGTAATACAAACTCTTACCTTTACCAAAAAAAAAAAAAGAGAATTGAAATCGTGATAGGAATCAATAGGATTTGTCTAGCAATATGGAAAGAATTAACACTCAAGAAAAGCCGAATGGAAAGATTGATCGGAGAGGAAATTAAGGAGATAATGCTGATCGTGAAATCGTAAATAATGGCAAGTGAATGTGGACACGTTCAAGGTAATATGAGTGGGAGCAGAAAAGGCAACCTGAAGATTTCGAGGAGAGGCAAGATTTGAAGCACTAATTCACGGCGAAAAATCAAGTCTAAAATTTCGCAATCCCCACGATCATAGGAGCACGGGTTCAAACTTTCCAATGATAAATGGAAGTCTTTTGCTATAAAAAGGGGGATGGTTGATCCATTGCAGAATAGGGAGTGAAGCTCAAAATAGAGAGAGATCAAAATATGTGAGAAACAAAAGAGTTCTTTTCTGTGGCTATGGTTCTACCACATCCCTCTCCTCCATAATTTGCAGCAAATTCCTTTATTCCAGTGAGCCTAGTTGCGTCGCTCTTGCTACTCCTTGATACTGTGTCGCCGCTGTTTGCTGCTGTTTACTGCTGCATCGCTATTGCTCGATGTTGTTTACTATTGTTCGTTGTTTGCTGCTGTGTCGCCGCTGTTCGTTGTTGTTTGCTGTTGTTCGCTGCTGCTGCATCCTCGCTGCCGCTGTTCGCTGTTGTTGTTGCTGTTGCTCATCGTTCGTTGTTCGCTGCCGTTTGCTGCATTGCTACTGCTCGTTGTTGTTTGTTGTTCATCATTGTTGTTCGTCATTTGCAATTGCTGTTGTGCCACTGTTGCTGCTGTTTGCTTCTGTTGTCCGCTATTGTTTGTTGCCGTTCGTTTCTGTTCATTGTTGTTGCATACCTTCGGTTGCTTTCCACGGTTCACTATCAATTTCTCGCGGTTAGCTCAAACCAAGGTGAGGGTGAGGTCGGTTTAAATTTGTGGATTGTTAATACATGATTTTAATTGCATGTCATTTAGTCAATAAAACCTTAGGTTATCCAGTTATATATTTTCTTTGCATTAACCAAGATCTATTAGGGTGTTTGGACCTTCAGGCTTTAAGGTCAAACCCTTAATTTTATCTGGACATGATTCGTTGATCCGCAAAAATATTTGTTTGAAATAAAGAGAAAAGGTACCGAAAGGGCATTAGGTTAATCTAGCGTAACCAAGTCCCCGAATCCCTTGAATCTCTAGTTCGCAGAAGTAAAATATACTCCCACATTTTACCTGGGTGTCTAATCGACCCATAATCGATTAGTGGCAACTCCGAAAGGTAAGATTAATTACATGATGGATTGGGTACCAAATTGCGGTCGGATGGACTTGGGAGAGTCCACACTAAACTCGAACGATTACCTCGCGAGAGAAATCTTCATTCATGTTTAGTAAGTCCGTTAGCCTTCCCCCTTGGTGGTTCACCGCCGGGAAGGTCGCGACACTACAATAGACTTGTTAGTTGAATCAAATCAATACCGTGTATATTTAAACAATAATGATGTCGTTTTAGTAGGATTCCTCTCATTCTCCTCAAAAAATAGAGAGAGAAAGAGTTTAGCCCCAAATCGAATTCCCATAATGAATCTCTAGGATTTTAAATAGAGTTCGTAAGTCAGGGTTTTAGGTAGTCAATTTTGAGTTGATTTGTTGATTTCAAGCAAATCAATAAGTTTAATTAGTGTTTCGAGGGCCTAATACCCTGAAAAACCTCAAACTTTAGCTTTTGTCCCAAATTTACCTTTTCTCTTATAGAAATCTCAAACTTTAGGTGATGTCTCAATTCTAACATAAACATTTTTTGTCCCATAAAAAATCCTTAACTTTAGGTCCTGTCTCAATTCTACCATAAACATTTTCTTGTCTTATGAAAAACCACAAACTTTTGCATGAGTTATAAATTTACCTCCATTAACCATCCAAAATTTCTTGTTGACAACCGAGGAATGGAAAACTCCCAAGCACGAGCTGTTTGAGCATCTTTACCATGAGGGATGGAACATTTACAAGCACAAGAGATCGAAGACCGAGCGCTAAATCACTTAGGGCGATTTTGATTGAGGGTTAATGGAAAGCAAATTCGGGACTAAAGTAACGGTAGTGATCTTTTATGAGATAAAAAAACAGAGTGAAATTGAAACTGGAGCTAAAATTGGGATTTTTTTGTGAGACAAAAAAAAAGTCTAGGGAAGAATTGGTACTAGACCTAAAGTTTGGGATTTTTTATGGGAGAAAAAAGTTTAGGGTAGAATTGGAACACGACCTAAAGTTTGAAGTTTTTTATGAATCAAAAGGTAGAATTGGAACAAAAACTAAAATTAGAGGTTTTTAGCATATTAAGCCGTGTTTCGAGTACTCAATATAGGCTTTCAAATCATCAATTTCGAGGCGAGATCTATCTCCCCTAGGTCAATAGACCCGAAGAAAGTGTTGTCAAGGGGTCGTGCGACCCAGGGCATCCACGCTAGGGATTGCACGATACACCTGATGACTAGTGGTGGTTGAAAAGTGCCTAACATTTATCTGTACTTTGTTCTTGTTGATTTCTTTCTCATATTTTAAAATTTTTATAGTGAGTGTTTCACATCACCAAATATTATTTGCTTTCAATGAGAGTTCGTTTACTTAACGTCCCTTGTTCCGATGCAAAATTCTAAAGGCAAGGCATTCCCAAACGCACCCTTAGTTATAATGCCCCGTCCAACCCTGCAATTTTATATCTAAAATTTTTTCGTTATGGGCAGCCTAGACGACAAATAAGCCCCGATGTAATGACCGATCTTGCCTGGTCCCCAGGTTGCTCATCCCCTTACATTTCTTGAAAAGAGATAGCATATGGTCCATGCGTGCAAGTTGCAACCAAGCAAAACCCTCATAAATTTCTTATTTAATGGAAGAGGAACCCTCATCGAGAAAGTTCAAAGTCTCCTCTCATCTAACAACGTATTCAAAAATCCATTGACAACCCATGCTTTAATAACATGGCGAAAAAGTTGATAGTCTGACGTTTCCGACCACGAAAAAGGTTTAACAAAGACAACATCGACTTCCAGTTTGACCGCTGAAATGGTTCTTTGGGCAGTTGTGTGGCGGTCAGTGCAAGGGCTGACCCTAAACTTAATCAAAATCGAGATTAGAATTGTTAATCATTTTCTTAGTAATTAAAGAAGTAGACAACGCTTCCACCTTCCGAGGACCGCAGGTTGCTGCTCTTAATATACAGAAAGGAAATGGCACACAGATTGCATCTTGGGCAGGATATATCTAATGTATCGATCATTCATTGAATTTTATTCGGCCGTGATCGAGCCATCGAAGTCCTCCCCCGTTCAAGGTTCTACGCTGGTGAAATGCGGCTTTGTTAGCTGAGGGTTTAAAAAAAAGAGGTTGAGCTCGAGACTTGATTTATTCAATGCATTTTCAATTGAAAACAAAGGTGATGCTTGGGTGTCCACAGTGCACACTATTTAAAGACAAAGACATCACTGGGTGCAGCCAAGCTGAGCTGGGTGGCAGCGTTGACATCTCTCGAGTTTCATGTTCATGCGAAGTGGTTTCTTCCTAAAAGTTTTGCTTGATGGACGGTGAAATAAGTTTTATTCGATCGGTTCTAGAATCGATCTGGTATTTGCCCTTATTTAGAATCTACTGTGGACACCGGCTGTAGATGAACTTATTCTTAGTATCTCGAGAACCACCCCGAAACTTGGAAAGTAAATCGGCATGAGTATATATGGTATAGCGGCGACTTACTACTAAACTACAAATCAATAATATTGTATCTATCTTGTCCTTTTTTTTCAAAGAAAAGAAAGGTTAGAGAACGACTCACCCGTGCTAGTAATATTCTTACACCTAACATGTCTTGTTTCTCAAATACAAAGCATAAAATCGCAACTACTAATAATATTCTTACATATATTATGTACTTGCACATTTGTTTAAAAATTAAACTTACTAGATACCATATGTAATTTATGAAATACTTAAATTATTTATTTTTTACGAAACAAAACATTCTTACGCAGGCGTTTTGTACCTTGCAATATAGTTATGTCGAGAAAAGCTGAGTGGGATCCGCAATCTATAAAACCTAGTCTAAAGGGGGTGCCCACGTACAGATAGATTCAGCACGTGAGAGTATTCATGGCCACCAATTCCGGCAGTGTCACCATCACCGTCGCCACCATCCCACCAATTGGTGGTGGCTCTTCCGTTTATGGAATGTTTGTCTGTTGTGGGATGAGTTTGAATCCTTTTGCTTCTTCAGTCCGAATAAGTTACTTCCCAGTTCCCACAAGTCAAAATTCCTCGTTCATCTCGGATCAGGATCATGTGGAGGTGACATTTCTTAGTGCAATCTTGGACGAGTGCTTCCTATTTCGGCACGTAACCTGTAATTAACGAAGACAACCTAAATTTTGGTCAACCCTCTCTCCTAATCTGGCCATATGTGGGATTGTTTGGTCCTCACAAGTACAAGGGCAACACCGACATGACCATGTACAAAATTGTCATTATTCATAAAAGCTAAGGTACTTTGTACTATTCCATTATTTCCATGACCTTATAACTTCGCCAATCAAGGAAAAGAATAGCTGCTCCTTCATTGTACTTGCTAGAATTTCAAGTTTGCATCATGAACGTTTAGGGGTTGACCAAATAATAGCAAAAAAAAGAGAGTTGACCATGATAGCCAACCATGGAAATGATTAGTTGGTGAACAGTATGGGATGTAATAAAATGGACTGATGTGAAAACTCCGACGGAATATAGATCGAATGTAGCAAGTGAGAGAAAAAGAGTGGAAAATCGAATTAGCTAATAGCTAGGTGTCTTGGTAGGAAGTAGGAACCACATGTTCCATTCAAACCCAAACATAAATAAAGGCTTTTGATTTTTTCTCTATAGCAGATGAAATTTTCGCTTTAACAAAGTATATATTATGTTTCGAACGATTTAAAATCAATATACAACATCCTAAGTTCTATAGTGATTGGGAAAGACCCTCTTAAGTGATTCATAAGTTAATACCCACATCCAAGGGTCACCACCTTGTGTGTTACTCCGAGTATTTCTTGCACGCTTGGCCCATGTGGATCAAACAAGGTTATTACAGAGGATATTAAAGCAAGATCTCCTCTAGTTGATGCATATGTGGCTCTTGGACAGACTTGGCCCATACCCAATCCAATGAGGGCAAGGGTGATCATTGGCAAGAGGGCTCCGACAATGTCCTCGCAGGCATCTAGGATGATAGAGGAGCATGAATTGACTGAATAATACATCAAATATGGGGAGTATCACAAGGCGGTAAAAGCCAACACTAACGAGAACGTCAATTCTCTAAGTTTGAGAGTTTACGACATTATGAAGTCCTACATCAGTTGGGAAGAGACCCTGTCGAGTGATCGATTCATTAAACAACAGCTACCCCCAAAATGTTTACTATCTTGTGATTATTTAGAGTAGTCCTTTTTAGCGCTTGATCTATGTGGAACGGTTCGGATTTTTACAAGCTTTGAATAATTTATTGGTCATTTGTGCATTTTACGTGAAAAACGAAGTAAGCTTAGGATTTAAAAGGATAAAGGAGTTGTCTCCAGCTTTCTTTTTTTATGGTTTTTTTAATTGTTACTAACCACTATGCACTAGAAGTGCGCATTATACATATGTATCTAATCGAACTTCATCCCTAATTACTCAACCCTGCTCCCAACTTTTCTGTTAACAAGTCAAAAATTAATCTCTATTTAGGTATTTACCTGATGATTCTAGGAGTTGCTACATAAATAACTTTCTAATGAGGCAAGGAGATAACATGTTTTTCATGTAGATTATGCAATTTGGAACATCGAAGGCTCGTAGAAAAAGCTGCGGCCCGATTCATCATTAGAGATTCGCCCACGTACTTTTCGCAAGTAGTTGTAAAACGTGATTTAACATTGACAATCGAAATGCGGTTCATTGTACGACAGAAGAGAAAGAAAATCAGTAGACATCTAGGAAAAGTTTGAACTTGCATGTCTTGAACATTGAATTGTACATTGTTGGCTAGAAGAAACGTCGGAGTTGTATAGGGGACGTATCTTGCTAGGGTTGAACTTTATCAACCACGAGGCTGTATTCCCAAATGGCAATAACCCTAGCTGGTCATGACTCAGTTACTCCATATCAAATGCTTTTGGAGTCGATCCGATCCTTTGACCCAGAATATTCGAACCGTGTTCACCAGATCAGCGTTGACATTTTCAACTTCTGTTGGGTCAAAACTCAGAAGGGTTGAAGGAGCAACACCATGCTAATGGAAGGATCGAGGTGCTGATGGTCGCAATAGTAGTGAAAGGGAATCCAAAGTGATAAGAAAGAAAGATTAAAAGAGAATGGTATTTATTCTCTTATAATGGTGTATATAACAATGTACATGAGAAGCCTTTATATAGGCTTAGAGGAGTAAAGGAGCCTAGCATTCTTCCTATGTGGGACCAACGAGAAAGAAGAGATGTAAAGGAAAACCTACAAAACTATACAACATGTTCTAACACCGCCCCTCAAACTCAAGGTGGATCAAATAACGAGAGTTTGGAAAGAAGAAATTTAAATCGTTGTGATGTAAGAGCCTTCGTAAAACAATCGGCAAGTTGATTCTCAGTTCCAACAAAAGGAAGTGAAATAGTACGAGCTTGGAGATGATGACGAGTCAGATGACAATCGATCTCAATATGTTTGGTACGCTCATGAAAGACTGGATTTGCACCGATATGAATGGCACTCTTGTTGTCACAATGCAGAGGAGTAGGATCCAGAAGTGAAACTCCCATATCAGCAAGTAAGCGGCGAAGCCAAACAATCTCAACAGTAGTGTCGGCCATAGCACGATACTCGGACTCTGTAGAGGAGCGTGAGACAATATGTTGTTTCTTGGAACGCCAAGAAATAAGTGAATCGCCAAGAAAAATGCAATAACCAGTGATAGATTTGCGATCAGTGACATTGGAAGCCCAATCAGCATCAGAATAGGCACGCAACTTGAGAGCAGAAGAGGATGGTAGAAATAAGTAACGCGATAAAGTGCCTCGAAGATAGCGCAGAATCCTTAGAACAGCCGCATAATGAGTTGTTCGAGGAGCAGCAACAAACTGACTGACAACATGAACAGCATAGGCGATGTCGGGTCGGGAGATAGTAAGATAAATAAGACTGCCAACCAAGGTCCGATAGCGGGTGACATCAGAAAGAGGTTCTCCATCATCTGGGCAAAACTTTTGATTTAGCTCAATAGGAGTGGCAGCAGTACGTGAATCTGATAGAGCAGCCCTGGACAGAATATCAGCGGTATATTTCTGCTGAGAAATGAGAATACCACGTGAACTGCGAGCAATCTCAAGCCCAAGAAAATAGCGCAGTGGTCCTAGATCCTTCATGGCAAAATGTTGCTGAAGGTGCCGCTTGGTATGCTCAATATGGTCACGATCATCTCCGGTGATGACCATATCATCAACATAAAGAAGCAGAATAGTGCAGCCTGAAGAAGAGGTATGAACAAACATAGCATGATCAGCCTCACTTTGAATGAAACCAGCAGACTGAATAGCATCACTGAACTTCTCAAACCAAGCACGAGGGGCCTGTTTGAGACCATAAAGAGCCCGTCGCAAGCGGCAAACCTGTCCAGAGGTATGAGCAAGACCAGGCGGAGGTTGCATAAAGATATCTTCCTGAAGATCACCATGAAGAAAAGCATTCTTCACATCAAGCTGAAAGAGAGGCCAACTGCGAATTGAAGCAACAGCTAATAAAGCACGGACATATGTCATCTTTGCTACGGGAGCAAAGGTCTCCTCATAGTCGATACCATATTCTTGCGAGAAACCTTGAGCAACCAGACGAGCTTTGTAACGCTCAATACTGCCATCAGAACAAGTCTTAATCTTATATATCCATCGGCAAAATACGAGGGAGCGACCTGGAGGAAGAGGCACAAGCTCCCAAGTACCAGTACTCTCCAAAGCCGAGAGTTCCTCAGACATAGCCTGGCGCCATTCTACATGCTGAACTGCCTCGCGATAACTATTAGGTTCTTGTACAGCATGAACAGCAGCTAAAAAGGATCCAAACTCAGTAGAATAAGAAGTAGCAGCAACATACCGGGCAGGTGGACGCCGATCTCGAGGAGGATTACGGCGTGGCTCTAGTTGTGCAGAATTGTCGAGGGCAGATACAGCAGGAGGTGCAGCACAAGGGATAGGTGAAGATGGAGAAGCTGGCAATATATCTAGATCCGATGTAGAAAAGGGACTAGAAGGATCAGGTAGAGAATCAACAGGAAAATCCATAAATGGAACAGGAGACGAAACATGAGGTGTAGTATTTGTTGAAAAGAAAGGGATGTGTTCATGAAACGTAACATCACGAGAAATACGTACACGTCGCGCATTTGGGTCATAACAACGATAACCTTTGTGCTCAGTGCTGTAACCCAAGAATGCACATGGGATAGAGTGGGCGGTAAGCTTTGTACGTTCAATGAATGGAAGAATGACAAAACAAGTACATCCAAAAACTCGAAGATGATTATAGCTAGGAGGTCGAGAGTAGAGACGCTGAAACGGGGTGTCTTGATGGAGAACAGATGAGGGTAGGCGATTAATTAGATGAACAGCCGTGAGAAGAGCCTCAGCCCAGAACTCAGTGGGAACGGATGTGCCAAGTAAGAGAGCTCGAGTGGTCTCTAGAATATGACGGTACTTGCGTTCAGCAACTCCATTTTGAGCTGGAACCTCAGGACAAGATAACTGAGGAAGTGTATCATCACTAGCTAAGAGGGAACGAAAGACACCAGAGAGATATTCTCCCCCTGAATTTGAACGGAAAACTTTAATTTTTGTATTAAATTGTGTGGAAACCATGGAAGTAAAAGACTGATAGATGGTAAAGAAATCACTACGTTGACGCATAAGATAGACCCATGTATAACGAGAATAATCATTAATAAAAGATACATAATATTTGAAACCACTTTTGAAAAAGAGCGGGGCAGGACCCCAAACATCAGAATGAACAAGATCAAAGATCGCACTAGTTCTAGAGTTACTAACAGGAAAAGGCTTAGCAGATTGCTTGGCCAAAGGGCAGATAGAACATGGAGGAAGACTACCAGAAGAAATAGGACCCAAAACACCTTGTTGGTGAAGGACGGTGAGACGAGAAGACGGAATATGTCCAAGACGCTGATGCCACCGAACAAGATCGAGGGTAGCCAACACAGGATGAGGAAGAGAGGAAGTTGGAAGATGGAGATGTTGCATAATATAAAGTCCATCCCGTCTACTGCCCCTGCCAATCATCTTGCCACTCAAACGATCCTGCACAAAGCAAGAGCTATTTGTAAAGCTTACAGTACATCCAGCATCGGTGAGTTGTCCAACAGATAATAAATTGAGAGCCAAAGAGGGAACATGTAACACATCAGGGACATTGAAATCTTCAGAGACGGTAAGAGTACCCTGTCGGGTAGCTAGTAGAGGAGAACTATTAGCAGTAAAGAAATGTGCTGGTTGCTTGAGCTCAGAGAGCTTAGTGAGAAAAACAGCGGAAGTAGACATATGTCTAGCAGCTCCTGAGTCAAATACGCAAGTAGTAGAAATATCACCTAAAGGTGGAGTAGCTGCAGCGGTGCTTCCAGCAGATGAGAGAGTTGTAGAAGTACCAGAATCGGGAAAAGACTTGGGCAGAGAAGGACTCAAACGGGCAAGTTGGGCCTCAAGAGCAGCAATACGGTCATCCGTAGAGGGAGAAACCAGAGTAATAGGTTGAGAGATTGGAGATGCGGTAGTGACTCGTGGTGATGCAGAAAGGCATGAAGCATTCCTCTTCTTCCAACAATGTGACTCGTCATGACCAGGACGATGACAATACATACATGAAAGGCGGCGAGGACCACGAGTAGGCGAAGGACGTGGTGGAGCAGCCAAAACTGTAGGCGGAACACGTGGTGGAGCAGCCAAAATAGCAGTTGAATCAGAAACTGCCGAGGAGGAAAGAAGACCAAGACGAGTTTCCTCAGACTGTAATTCTTTGACAGCGTCAAGGAGGGATGGTCTTGGAGAGCGGTGAAGAAGTTGGCTGCGAACACCTTCATAGGGAGAGCCGAGCTTCATAAGAAAAGAATGTAGACGGTGCCTATCTTGAGTCTGAAGTCGAGTAGATGGACACCGAGTACAGTTCAGGCATGATGGGCAGAGAATAGGAGCAAGAATATCCAATTGACTCCAAAGTGAGTGCATGTAATTGTAGAAATCTCGAATAGAGCGAGACCCTTGCGTAGCACTGTAAACTTCTTGCTCCAACTGATAAACTCGAATGTCCCCTGTCTGGGTGAACATCTCGGCAAGCTGATCACATAAACTTTTCGCCTCAACAACATTAGAAAATTGTGGGCGAAGAGCAGGATCAATGGAACCAAAAATGATAGCCCATGCCTTCCGATCAACAACATTCTATGCTCGAATTTCAGCGGCACGTTTCGCAACTTCATCAGATGATTCACTTTTAAGAGCACCAGGACAAGGACAAAGTCCCTCAACATGCTCAAACAAGTCGCGGTAAACAAGTGCTGCCATTGCTGATGGTTTCCAAAGAGAATAGTTTGAACCATCGAGTTTGACGTCAATACGGTCACTAGAATCACCCATGACGACAGAAAAAGAAATCACTAGCAAAGCTAGAAATATGGATTGAGGTGATCGAAAGGATCGAGAAAGAAGAAGCGCAGATTAGAACGAGCAAGGATGATGGCCAAAAAGCCCTAAACTCATTATCTTAATTTCTGATGCGGAAGATCCAATTTATGGCAACCACAGAGCATACTTTAAAAAAAAATAATGAGCTCATTGTCTTAATTTCTGATGCGGAAGATCCAATTGATGGCAACCGTAGAGCATACTCTTCAAGACAATGATCTTGGCTTTGATACCATGATAAGAAAGAAAGATTAAAAGAGAATGGTATTTATTCTCTTATAATGGTGTATATAACAATGTACATGAGAAGCCTTTATATAGGCTTAGAGGAGTAAAGGAGCCTAGCATTCTTCCTACGTGGGATCAAAGAAAAAGAAGAGATGTAAAGGAAAACCTACAAAACTATACAACATGTTCTAACACAAAGGAACATAAAAAAATCAGCACATGCATACATCCGCCGGTGCCTCCACTTGATTTGGTCGGCAAACGCTGGCTAATCTCAGAATTATGTAATTTCAAAAGATAAAGAACACAAGGCGCACAGCCACGCAATAGTTCTTGAGAGAGAAAGTCAAAGGGAGGAGGCAGCATGCACGTTGCTTTCCTCCGCTCCTTCTCTCTCGTTACCCTTTTGCTGCACTTTGCCCTCTTATTCATTCACGACCAGGTAATTCAGAGTTGGCCATTCTTGAGCCTTTCAATACCGTTGAAAAGTCCTCTCTCTCTCTCTCTCTCTCTCTCTCTCTATCTCTTCAACGTTTAATTTCCCGTGTTTTGTTTTGACTTTCCTCTTTTGAATTGCCTGAGCTTCCCCCTTGATCTATATAACCAAGCCAATCCAAACAAATTCACAATCTTCTCAGCTATCATTTGTCTGCTCTCTCATCACAAGAGTTCGTCAATCATCGCACTCGAATTCAATTACCCTTGGAGTCGGCATCGAGATTGCATCATCAGCTCATCGATCCGGCCACATCACGCCACGAGCGAATGGACAACAACGAAGTGGAAGTGCCTCCATTCTTCCTCTGCCCCATCTCGCTGGAGATCATGAGAGATCCAGTCACCGTCTCGATGGGGATAACCTATGACCGAGAGAGCATAGAGACATGGCTGTCGACGTCCAAAAACAGCTTGTGCCCCGTCACCAAACAGCTGATCTCCGATACGGACCTGACCCCGAACCACACCCTCCGCCGCCTGATCCAATCGTGGTGCACCCTCAACTCGTCGAATGGCATCGAGCGGATCCCAACCCCCAGGGCTCCCATCAGCAAAGCCCAGATCACTGAGATCCTGCGAGATGCCAAGAAGCCTCCTCTCCAGCAGAAGTGTCTTAGGCGGCTGAGATCTATCGCTTCTGGTAATACTTCAGCCAAGCGTTGCATGGAACCCGCCGGCGCCGTCGAGTTCCTGGCCTCAGTGATAAACACCACCTCGCAAGATCAGTCATCGGCGTCGGAAGAGGGGTCACTACTTGACATCAAATCACCAAGTGACGACGCGTTGTGCATCCTCTACCATCTCCAGCTCTCTGTGCCGGGCCTCAAGAGCCTTGTGGCCAAAGACAGTGAGTTCACTGAGTCGCTCACGCTCGTCATGAAGCGTGGGCCTTACGAGTCGAGGGCATATGCAGTGCTGCTGCTCAAGTTGATGTTTGAGGTTGCCGAGCCGATGCAGATCATCACCCTGAAGCAGGAGTTTTTCGCCGAGGCGGTCCAAGTCCTGCACGACCAGATCTCTCAGCAGGCCACCAACGCCACGCTGAAGCTACTGATAAACCTATGCCCTTGGGGCCGAAACAGGATAAAAGCCATCGAATCTGGGGCAGTCTCGGTATTGATCGAGCTGCTTCTCGATTGTTCTGACCGTAGGACCAGCGAATTAATATTGATGTTGTTGGAGATGCTGTGCCAATGCGCCGAGGGGAGATCGGAGCTGCTAACGCATGGGGCGGGCATCGCAGTTGTGTCGAAGAAGATACTTAGGGTTTCGCAGGTGGCTAGCGAGAAGGCGGTCCGAATTCTGCTCTCTGTCTCCAAGTTCTCGGCAACAGGAAGCGTGGCGCAAGAGATGTTGCAGTTGGGCGTCGCAGCGAAGCTGTTTTTGGTTCTGCAAGTGGACTGTGGGAGGAAGATCAAAGAAAAGGCGATTGAGATACTGAAATTGCATGCCAGGGTTTGGAAGCACTCTCCTTGTATACCCTCCAATTTTCTCTCTTCATACCCATCTTGAAAATGGACCACTTGTTGTACCATATCGATCTTGATTAAGGCAAGATCTTCGACGATATTTCAATGCGACGTGTTCTCCTAATTGGAGGAACAAAAGATAGTGTTGAACAATGTTCCAACTTTCTCGGAGGTGAACCACCAAGGAAAGCTAATGGATTATTAAACGTAATGCTTAGCACCGGCTTTTTCAAGCCCTACTAATCGCAACTTAATACTCAATTTAAACTTGCAATTTATTTTTCCTTTTAGAGCCATTACTAATGAGTTATGGATTGATTAGACACCCAAGTAAAATGCGGGATTACATTTTAATTTTACGAATAAGAGATTCATTGATTCAGGAACTTGGTTACGCTAGAGTAATCTAATGCTCTACCTTTTCTCTTTATTTCAAATATTTTGTTGCATGCAATCTTGCTCATTTTTAATCATAGGTCACTAACATATGAGCGGTGATCATTTAGGGGTGCAATAATAAAAATAACATCTAATAATCAAAGTAGTAAATAGATTGCAGAAGATTTTAAGAATCTGATTCGCTAAGCAAGCAAATTGTATCACCATATTTATCACCACGAGATTTCTGCATACTATTACTTTGAAAAATATGCAGAAGGAATGCATGAATGTTATGCATGGCATATGCATGAATCAATAATTAACTTTAGATTTTTTATTTTCTTGTTTAATCAACATGCATGACATAAGAAAAATAAAAATAAACCTTAACATTCTATATGACAGAAATCGATTTTGCATGCACTAATTATATGACTAAATTACATGCAAGAATAATACAGCTATATGATATGTGTGAGGAATTCTAAATGATATGTTATGGAATTAATTTTAAGTATTATCTATGTGAGGTATCGATTAAAATTATTGACATGGACCTACTAAATGACATGCGATGTGCAGTTTATATAAATTGATATTCCTAACTAAAGCAATCTAAATGATATGATCTAATTCAATTTTTGTTCTTTTCCTTTTATTAATCAACGATGGACAAATGACTCTAAAAGTCTACAAATTACATGGTTATGCATTAATTCCTACTCATGCATGAAATGATTTAGCATTGATAACCTAGGTTACTACATGATTAATAAAAAAACGCAATCTAAGTTCTAGATGCAAGATAACATATTTTAACATGCATGCTTTCTATCTAAGCATGTATGAGTGATCTATGGAAATCATGAACTTATTCTATAATGAAAACTATATGAAATGCAATTTTTTATTTTACTTTATTAAAACAGAAAATTCGACTCCTAAGTCTCCAATATGGCCTAGTGAAATTACCATTAATTATTATACTATGTGCAACGCGAAAGATGCATGTAATGCAATTAAATGGACTTAATTAACTATATGACTTAATTACTAGAAATCAACTCTAAGAAAGTATGATTTTCCAAATTTCTTATATTATCAGTCATGCGTGCTGTGAGACTAGTCAATCTTAGATCTTCATGCAACATAAATGATTCTGATGACATTTTTTTTATTTTTTTTATTAATGAATGCAAACTAAAAATTATCCTAAGTCTATATGGATTCTAAAATTACTATGCATGGTCCAAAAGCCTAAGCCATGAATATGCATAGAATAATGGCCTATATTCTATATGCACGTGTGATCTATAATAAATGATATGCATGTGGTTATTAAAAAATATTTATCATGAAGCATCAAATTTCATTTGATCATGCACAAAGATCATGTATTATATTCTATATGAGGCACTGTAAAGGACCCGACCTTTAGGCTCAAAGGTCCGGCGCTCCAATAGATCTTGGTTAATGCAATGGAAATAATCAAAGATAAGTCGAAATAATCTAAAGTTTCTAGACTATACAACACGCATTTGAAACCATAATGCAAGACAAGAACTTGCCACATAAGGTATGCAAACCTTAAACTTACCTTAATTAGGGATAACCAAGGGCCATCAAAAGAGGTAACGGCAAAGAGACAATGCTAGGATGGACGTAGGACGCCGGTGGCGGTGGGGAGGATGCCGGTGAAGCTTGGGCAGGCGGTGGACGTGGGTGCTCTCGGTGATGACTAGGCGAACGCCGGCTTAGTCAATGGACGCTTCAAGGTTACAGGCGTAGGACGTGTGATTGGGGAAATTGGACTCTTTTCACGTTCAAATTTCAGCTATAAAATTCGCTTATCCTTGACCAGAACTCCGCCTTTTGAATTTCACCGCTTGCCCTCTTTCTTTGACTTTTCCTTTGTTGGTGTTGTCTTCAGCCCTACACTCCACTTAACATTCAATCTAAATCACCATAACTTGCGCCACGAAGATTGCCCCCACATTGGCCGAATTTATTGGCTTTCCTTTCTTGGAAGTAAAACAAGTTCTCGCATTCTTGAAATCAGGTCATAGCTCCAGCATATAATACGGTTTCCAAATTCTTGGAGTGTCCATTCCACTGTCTTGAAGTTCCAAGAAAGTTGGAAACTCAATTTAATGCCCATTGCACGGGTTGGCCCATTCGTCATGTTTACCTTCAATCCCCTATAACATGCTTCATCATGAAATGTAATGCAAATGCAAATTAATAATGTTTTTGTTTAACGGTCGGGTTGATTACTAATTTTTCTTTGCAATGAATGGCTAAACGCATAGCCAAAATTTAGATGTCAACAAACAAAATGATCGAGTATGCTTGAGAAGTTTCTGATCCGTCGGGCTGCTTCAGCTCGATGGCAGAAGGTACAGTCCAAGTAGAGGGCAACAACAAGCCTCGAGTGCATGAGATTGTTCACAAATACAACGAATCATAGCTTAGGGGAGTGGTTCCAAGTTTCGTCCAAGTTTCACCTGAAACGTACCCGTTGGAACTGGTTCCCTATTTTTTGGAACTTGAAACCTACCCTGTATACATTGAAACCTGGAACCTATCCTATCACAGGTTCCCCAAGTTTTAGGGCAAAAGTACACCAAAAGTGCCATAACTTGTGTACGGCGATCACTTTGGGGCCATAACTTTTTTTCGGATCACTTTGGTGCCAAGTCGGAGGAAAAGAGATCACTTTAGTGCCAATTTGGCCGGAAATCCAACGTGGCATTTTTTATTAATTTTTGACGGCTACGTGGCTCGCCGGAGGATGAGTTAGCGTGTGCAGTCAGCATTTTTTATTTTAAATAATTTTTTTCCTTTTTTTTTCCCCTTCTTTCCTTTTTCTTTTCTTTTCTTTTTTTTTCTCCCCTCGCCGGCCTGTTATCGGTGGCCGGGCCGGTTACTGGCGAAGCCCGGGCCGGCTGGGCGAGAGCGGCCTTGCCCATGGTCGGCGAGGGGCGGCCTCGCTAGATCTGGGCGAGGCGACCCTCGCCGGCGATAGGCGAGGCCGCCCCTCGCCGGCTCAAGCGAGGGCTGCCCTCGCCGGATCAGGCGAGGGCGACCCTCACCGGCGTCGGGCGAGGGAAGCCTTCGCCTGGGCGGGTGAGGGTCGCCCACGCCCGACGCCGGCGAGGATCGCCCTCGCCGGATCTAGTGAGGGCGACCCTCGCCGGCGTCGGGCGAGGGATGCCCTCGCTGGGCGGGCAAGGGTCGCCCTCTCCCGAGTCGGGCGTGGGCGACCTCGCCCGCCCGGCGAGGGCTTCCTCGCCCGACGCCGGATCTGCGAGGGCGACCCTCACCAGCTGCCGGGCGACCCTCGCCGGCGTCGGGCGAGGGAAGCCCTCGCCCGGGCGGGCAAGGGTCGCCGTCGCCCTGAGTCGGGCATGAGCAACCCTCGCCCGCCCGGGCGAGGGCTTCCTCGCTCGCCCGGGCGAGGTCTTCCTCGCCCGACGCCGGCGAGGGTCGTCTCGCGGATCCGGCGAGGGTCGCCGGCGAGGGTCGCTCGCCCGGATCCGGCGAGGCCGCCTCGCCGGCCATGGGCAAGGCTGCCCTCGCCCAGCCCTTCCCGGGCTTCGCCGGTGGCCGGCCGGCCGGAGAGGGGAGAAAAGAAAAAAAGAAAAGAAAAAGGAAAGAAGAGGAAAAAAATTATTTAAAATAAAAAATGCTGACTGTACATGCTGGAAAAAATTATTTAAAATAAAAAATGCTGATTGTACACGCTGACTCATCCTCCGGCGAGCCACGTAGGCGTCAAAAATTAATAAAAAAATGCCACGTCGGATTTCCGGCTAAATTGGCACTAAAGTGATCTCTTTTCCTCCGACTTGGCACCAAAGGGATCCGAAAAACAGTTATGGCACCAAAGTGATCGCCGTACACAAGTTATGACACTTCTGGTGTACTTTTGCCCAAGTTTTAGGGTCTTCAGGAAACTGGCCAATTTCCTTTTTTTAGTTTCATTTTTAGTTAAGCAAAATAAAAGTGAACACAACGACAAAAATGAAAATTTCCCATTTTTCAATAGCAATAATCCATAAAAGATGAACACGTAAAATAAAACAAACAATAAAAAGTTCAAAACACATAACATAAAACCTAAATAGTAGAACTTCATCGCCACCCTATCCAATAAAGACGCACTTCTGGGACTTAGCATCAAGCTTCTTCCTATCCTCCCTATCAATCATCGCATATGCAATGCAACTAAAAACTTTTAAATACAAATAATTAATTTTTTTACCTGACCATTGCTCTTGCGGTATTTCTCCATCCAGCGCACTAGATGGACTCCCATTAATCAGATAAACAGCTGCATCAATTGTTGCAGCCCATAAGTGTAGCGGAAGACCCGCGTGTAGCCTCATGCATCTTGCGCGCTCGAAAATAGTCCTGTTCACCCTCTCTGCTACACCGTTCTCTTGAGGAGTTCCAGGAACAGTTTTCAACCCGTGTTTGCCTTCCCGGCTCAAGTATTTTGCAAATTCCTTACTCGTGTATTCACCACCATTATCAGACTTTAGAGCTTTAATCTGATAACCTGTCTCTTTTTCTACCATGGTCTTCCACATTTTGAATATCCCGAATACTTTTGATTTTTCTCTGAGAGCATAGACCCAAGTCTTCCTTGTCGCATCATCAATGAATGTGACAAAATATCTCTTACCACCATAAGAGAGTTCCTGAGCTGATCCCCACACATCCGTATGAACCAACTCTAATTTTTTACCTTTATTCTGTCGCCCATTCAGCTAAAAACTGACTGCCTTTTGTTGTCCATAAATGCAACTCTCACGAAAATCTAACTCAACTTTCTGCAAACCTGGAAGTAACTTTCTTGAGTGTAACTACTTTACACCCTTTTCACCAAGATGTCCCAAACGATAATGCCAAAGAGTAGACAAATTACCTGTAGCCACTATAGTTGCAACCATATCACTAATATTGTCTCCCTGGAGAAGGTAAAGTGTACCCGTACGCTTTCCCTTTGCTACTACTCTTGCCCCTGAGGTTATCTTCCACTCTCCACATCCAAAAGTTGTTACCAAACCTTTTTAGTCAAGTTTACTAGTTGAGATCAGATTTTTCCTTGGGAAAATTACCAAAAAAGTCCTAAACCTTTTGCAATTGTGCCAATTCAGTCCTAAACCTTTTGTAATTGTTCCAATTCAGTCCATCCGGCCACTTTTGGCCGGCCAGCGCTGACGTGGACGCCGGCCGGCTGACGTGGCAATTTTTAATATTTTTTTTATTATTTTTCGATTTTTTTTTTTTTTCTCTTTCTTTTTTTTTCTAGCCTATCTTCTTCCCCGTTCGCCGGTCCGGCGACCAGCGAGAGACTGAGGCCGGCGAGGTCCACCTCGCCGGCCATGGGCGAGCCTGGCCCTCGTTGGCACTGGCGAGGGCCAGCCTTGCCGTCGCCGGGCGAGGTCGACCTCGCTAGCGACGGCGAGGTCGACCTCGCCCGGCGACGGCGAGGTCGACCTCGCCCGGCGACGGCGAGGTCGAACTCGCTGTGTCTGGGCAAGGCCTCGCCGGCGACGGCGAGGCCGCCCGATCCGGCGAGACCCGCCGTCGCCATGGCCTAGCAAGCTCGACCTCGCCCGGCCATGGCGACGGCGAGGTCTCGCCGGATCCGGGCGGCCTCGCCATCGCCGGGCGAGGCCGACCTCGCCATGACCGGGCAAGCCTTGCTGTCGCCGGGCGAAGTCGAGCTCGCCCAACGACGGCGAGGCCTCGCCTAGATCTGGCGAGGTCAACCTCGCCATTGCCGGGCGGGGTCGACCTCTCCTAGCGACGGTGAGGCCTCGCCGCCGCCGGGCGAGGTCGACCGCGCCTTGGCCATGGCGAGGTCGACCTCACCCGACGACAGCGAGGCTGGCCCTCTGCCGGCAAGGGCCAGCCTCGCCCATGGCCGGCAAGGTGGACCTCACCGGCCTCAGCCGCTCGCCGGTCGCCAGTCGCCGGACCGGCGACCGGGGAAGAAGATAGGCCAGAAAAAAAAAAGAAAGAGAAAAAAATAAAAAAAAAATTCGAAAATAAAAAAAAATTGCCACGTCAGCCGGCCGGCGTCCACTTCAGCGCCGGCCGGCCAAAAGTGGCCGGATGGACTGAATTGGCACAATTGCAAAAGGTTTAGGACTTTTTTGGTAATTTTCCCATTTTTCCTTAATTCTGAGATATGTCTAGTTTCACACAAAACTAAACATTCTTCATCTGAGACGTTCACAACCACAGTTCCTTTTCCAACAATGGAACACATGTGGCCGTTTCCCACAACAACTTGCCCAAAATCTCCACTGGCATAATCAGTAAATATGCCTCTTTGCGAGGTGCAATGGAAAGAGGCACCGGAATCAATAAACCACTTGTCTGTTGTCAAGTCAAATCCTGCAGATAAACACAAGCTCTCTAGCAAAGGTTCATCGCTAACCACA
Source organism: Syzygium oleosum (assembly GCF_021117445.2). NCBI lineage: Eukaryota > Viridiplantae > Streptophyta > Magnoliopsida > Myrtales > Myrtaceae > Syzygium > Syzygium oleosum. The sequence goes on from NW_026607494.1 coordinate 1,718,772, forward strand.
TTAGCTCCTTGATTCTCATCTCGCTGCTTTTTTTTGTAGGCTTTACACCGAAACTTTCGGTGTCCAGTCTGATGACAAAAACAACACTCATCTTTTGCAACCTCTCACTTTCCCCTTGATTGTGACTTGCCATGCCTGCTGAATTTTCCTCTACTTTTGCTTCTCCCATGGTTCTCCACTACTAGTGCCGTGGAAGATGTAGATGGCGAAAAATTATTTCCACTTGAGACTTTCCTTCGCATCTCTTCATCCATGATGCTGCTCACAGCATCATCTAGAGTCAAATCATCGTTCATGGTGCTTGAAATTCCTTGCACTGCGGTGTTATAGCTTTTCGAAAGGAAACATAAAAATAATAAAGCTTGAAGCTTCATATCCAGATTTATGCCTGTGGATTCCAACTGACCTGTGACTTGCATGAAACTATTAATATGCTCTGCCACAGAGCCTCTATCAGATAACTTCATATTAACCAACTTCTTCAGTAAAAATACCTAATTTGATGAGGACGGCTTCTCATATATATTCGTAAGAATATCCATGGCTTCTTTTGCATTTTTTGCTTTCGCAAGGTGGTACCCTGTCTTTTTCATCAACCCTAGACGAATCGCACCTAATGCCTTTCGATCAAGAATTTTCCATCCCGATTCTGCTGTCGGAGCCACTTCCGCGATTTCGGGTTTCCAACCCTCAAGTGGTGCATAGAGATCTTTCTGATAAAGATAATCCCCGATTTGAAGTTTCCACCATTCGAAATCTTGCCCATTGAACTTATCGATTCAAATTTTATTTTCTGCCATATCGTTTGCTTTCAATCAAATTTTACCGAAAAACCCTCGATGTTCTCGATTAGCCAACCAAGCTCTAATACCAGTTGTTGGGAATCTTACACCGATTCCGGAAAAATAACCCAAGCAAAAAATCCTCACTAGCAGAATATAATAATAAAAAGAACAGAATTGAAAGAACACACTAGAGAATTTGTTATCAAAGTTCACCCAAATCAGGGCTACGTCTCCGCACAGAGGCACTCTGCAAATCCACTAGACTTCGAAGAAAGTAGGAATATACTGATGATCTTCTCTCAAGATCGAGACACAAAGAGATTGAGAACACTCACAAAGAAAAACTCACTTTTTCGTCTCTCTTTTCTTTTCTCTCTCTATTTTCTACTCAACGCTTAACAGCTAGCTTCTATCAATAGCTGATAAATAAAGTGTAGCTTTTAACCTAAAAGCAAAATTAATAGAAAAGACATAAAAAGCCCTTAATAATAATATTTGACTTCATCCTCCAATAATGCCTATTTCCATTTGATTATAAGTGAACAAATGCTTGGAGCTGAGTGAATAACTCCTGGTGACCAAGAGAAAACCCAACTCCTCCTCTCTCTAGAAATAACTACAAAATTTTCATCAACTTCTCCCTCTCTTTCTCAGAGAAGCAGAAAACCAATCATAGATGGAGGCACTTCGTACGGAATTCTTGAGGCATATTTGGAAATTGGGGGGTCTAAGAGCCATGGTGGTGTTCACACTTGCGGTCTAAATCGTACTCATCCTCTTCGGCCACAAGAGGAAGTCCAGCCACAATCTCAAGCTGAGGATCTCCGTCCGGTCCAGGTACATGACCGCGGACTCCTTGGTCATCGTCGTCATTGGCATCCGCTCCAACGCTCTTAGAGAAGTGTACGAGAGAAATGACGGTCACCTCGATGACAATGACAAGTTGCTCACATTCTGGGCGCCAATGCTTCTACTTCTCTTGGGTGGCCCTGACACAATCACTTCCTATTCTCTGGAGGACAATGAACTCTGGCTCAGGCACTGCCTTTGCCTAGCGGCTCAACCATCAGCCACGGCATATATCATCTTCATGGCCTGGACAAGGTCTTATCTCTCATACCTCAAGTCAGTGATAGCATTGGTGGGGATCGTCAAGTATAGAGAGAGGGTGTGCGCTCTTTGGATGGCGAGCAATGAAAAGCTCAAGCAGTCAATTCTCACCAACGACAAGCTCAAGCAGTCAATGCTCGCCCTACCTGATCCAAGCCCGAATTACCCCCGCTTCTCGGAGTACGCTTTAAAGAAGGCCGAGGGGTTCATCATTGCGGTGGACAAGTTGATTGAGATCGAGGAGCCAGAAGGTATTTCATCCGCAATGATCGATCCTGAGCACATTGTGAAAGCCTATGACCTGCTTCAGATGTTTAGGTGCCTCTTTGTTGAGTGGACGCTCAGCTATGGTGAGAGGAACATTAGCAGGTCCATATTCAAGGATATCTGTTGACACCAAAATAAGAATCGGCTTTAATGCCGAATATGGCGTATAATGGAAATCAGCCATCTGCCGAAACATGTCTAGACCAAATTCGGAAACATGTTGAGAAGCAAGTGTGAATGGTATCGTGTCCCGAATTCGGTAGTTGATGAAAATATGTATACTTACCGAAATATGGAGAGTTATAGCTCGGGACATTGGAATATTTATACCTCAGGACAACGACCCTTTCCCGAAATTTAGGAGGTTCACACTTCGGGAATGCACTGAAGAATCACAGTCCAATCACGTAAATCACGACAGTAAGAAGTTACAAGGAGAAGTAGGGATAGTGAGCACGAGCATATTATGGGAAGTTACTTGTCCAGATTTGAAATCATCTTAGCGGTTGAGATCAAGTTTTGGCGGACAATAAAACTGGAAAAAACTTGGTTAGAAAGGCAGTTATTGGAAGCGACAAAATATTCAAAGTTTGAAAACATGAAAGTAACCGACGAGCAGTTGCAGGATAGGGGGAAATACAAATACTCAGAGGAAACAAAGAAGAGGGAGGACCAACAACACTGCAAAAACACTCAAGCTTATCTGCACTTTAGTTTCCTATGCATCTTTACTTCCTGTATTTACAGCTTCCTGTAGCTCTAGTTAACTTTCGAGTCATTTACAGCTTTCGTAGGAGTATTGTAACGTAGCCTGAAACTCTGTTTAGCCCAGATCCATTTTCAATCCATCAGATTTCTATCCATTCCATACAATCCTGCGTTACACTTTACGTTTCACCACAACTCTCCTAGTAGTCAAACCACCGAACCTACCTTAATAAAAACCGAAGATCGAAATTTCGATGAAGGATATTCCTCATCGTAAAATGAGCGAACATCTTTTTGGCATGCCCGATGGGACTTGCGTGGTAAGATTTGGAGAAATGGTGAGAACCAGGCAATCTGAAGAAATACCGGTAGGTAACGTCAACAATCCAGTTGAAGGAGCATGTTCTGAGCATTCTGCGGCTAATCAAGTAGAGGAAAGTGCCGATATTCCTCGGCAATTAACTGAAGAACAAGCCCGTGCGTTGGCACCAGACAATACCTTAGTTGCCACTATGAAAAGGATGTTTAAGGAATAACAGAACGAACTTACCAACCATATGGTGCGACATGTGACAGATGTGATAAAACCCATGGTGATCAACGCTATAAATGAGGTAATCTCGCGTCCCAGTTCATCTTCTCAAGTGCCGCCTTTTTATGCAAATCCTCTCGGGGCAACATTATTGTCACCAACATCGGGACCTCCTCATGTGGGGTATAACGGTAATGGGGGATCAAATTCTCAACCTCCTGTTAGGATTATACCAAGGCCAGAGAATCCTACCCCTATAAACCTTGTGAATGGTGTGAGTGCTTATAATTTCCCTCAAAATGCCCCAAATGATGTTAATTTGATTAATCCCATGGTCACAAATGGACCACTAGTGATGAATGTACCTCCACCAGTAAATATGCCTAATGTTGACCATATCAGACCACCTGCGCCTCAACCATATCCTCATGTGATAGAAAACCCTCTTTATAGGCCACCACCACCCGTTAATTTTAACATGGAGCAGCAAGGGGTGAATCGACCTCAACAGTTTGATCTTAGGGGTCAAGATCCTTGGTTAGGCCAGCAGAATTTAAGATCATGGAACCCAGATAGAGTTGCAGAATTGGTAATGCAACAATTGGGAGCAGAGAGAGGATTGCCAAGGCCAGTATATAGGAAGCCACATCCCGATTGGGTTGATAACATACCATATCCAAGAGGTTTCAAGATGCCAGACTTTGCTGTATTTACTGGAGAGGAAGATCAGTCAACTGTAGAACATGTGGGTCAATTCCTGGCACAATGTGGAGAAGTTGGAACTAATGAATATCTAAGGTTAAGGTTGTTCCCATTGTCTTTGTCAAGAACAGTGTTTACTTGGTATACAAATTTGCTTGTGAATTCTATTCAAACATGGGCCGAGATGGAAAGGCAGTTTCATTCTCAGTTTTACCGAACGGTACCAGAGGTGACGGTAGCCGATTTGGCCAGGATGTATCAGTCTAACACCGAGACGGTAGATCAGTTTATTGCCCGTTTCAAGAAATCCAGAAACCGATGTTTAACATCACTCACTGAGAAGGAATTCACAGATTTGGCTTTTAACGATTTGAGGTTTAACCTGAAGGAAAGATTTGAAGGACAAGCCTTTGACGATCTCTTTCAGTTGAATGCTCGGGTTTCTAAGTATGAACACGTGTTGAAGGAAAAAGATAAGAAGCCAAATAAGGACAATCTGCAGGCAGTTGCATTTGCTGAAAGTACTGAACATGGTGGGATAGTTGAGGAGGAGAATGAGATAGCCGTAGCAACTATGGTACTTGAAAAACCATATGCGTGCCCAGCACTTAAACCGGCCAGGGTAAGGGATGTATCCAAGTTCAAGGCTAAGGAGACCAACAATTATTCCTTTGATATTTATAAGTTAGATGAGATATTTGACCTGTTGTTGAAAGATGGAATGATCAAATTAGCTGAAGGACAAGTAATCCCATCAAAGGAGGAAATAACAGATAAGAGATATTGCAAATGGCATCACTCTACAACTCATGATACGGTAAATTGCATTGTGTTTAGAAAAACAATCCAGGAGGCAATTCGCCAAGGCAAAATTAAATTTGCCGAAGACAAAGGCAAGGCCCTAATGGAAGTAGACGCAAACCCTTTCCCGAACATGATCAACATGGTTAATATACAAGAGACAACAGATGAGGACAACAAACAACTTTGCATTCGCTGTCATCAGGAGTTGACTCGGCAAGATCGGGAGTTTCCCAGGTTCCAATTCATGAGGGGAACGAGAGGGAGGTACCGATCGGGATCATTTGTTCGCAGGATAAGCGGACCACGAGTAAGATCTGAGATTGTAGCTACTGAAAATTCTTCAGTACAAACAAGAAAGGAGGCAATTTACCCAAGGCAGACGGCACAGGTGCTAGAAAGAAAAGATGTTGGTCATAAGCATGAGAGGAAGGAATATCACCCTGATTCATCTCGATTAGCCCCGCCAATTCGGGAGTTGGATACGCAAGTTCATGAAGAAGACGAAACATTACCAAAGTCTACAAAGAAAAAGAGTTTATGGCAGCGATATAAAGAAGGTGATCCCAAGGTTGGATTGCTTGGAGAACCTAGTGGGAAGTTTGACTATGTGGTCTATTATGGAAATATAGACGATTATCCACCTCCATCATTGCCAGTTGAGCCAACCGGTTGGGGAGATGAGTTCGATGATCCGCCACCATTAATACCTCAGGAAATCCACAGAAGAAAAACGGTTAAGGTACCGTATAACCCTCCCGAGGGAAAATGGTCAACAATTAAAGCGCCGGGACAGGCGTCTTATAGAACCATCAAGAGGCGTTTCCAACGAATGAGAAATAGACAAAAGAATTTTGAGAGTGGCCAAGCTAGAGGTATAGCAAGGCAAGGTTTACCTTTCACATCTATCAGTAGGAAAGGTAATTGGGTTTGGAGAAGAAATCCCTATGAAAAAGATCAGAGTAAATCAGAACCAGGTGATTCGGGAAGTGGCTCTCACATCCAAATGAAAAGGGAGAAAGAAGTTGCTAAGGTTCAACAAACAATTAATTTTGGGCAGATTACTGTAGCTCTCAACCCAAAGCAACAAGGGAAGGTGGAACAAAAGGACTTGGATCCTAAGTTGTCACAAAAAGATGGCAGAAGTTACCGAACTGGCTACTCCAAGATATCGAAGAGATATGGTTCTCCAATACGGATAAACATGGTCCATGTTAGACTTCCAGCGAAGTATGGAACTAGTTTGATAGTAGAAGAAGACATCGAACATATTTCAGAAAAAGAGACAGCCTTGGCAGAATTTCAGTTTCCCGACAAAGAAGCTATCAAGTTTGAGAAGGTACCCTCTAAAAAAGCAAAGCATTTAAGATCCTTAATTGTTTCAGGAAGGGTCAATGGTAGGTCTGTCGGTAAAATCTTTGTAGATGCTGGAGCTACTTTGAATCTCATATCTTACAAATACTTCAAGAAATTAGGGAAAGATGACAATGACATCATCCCATCCAATGTTCAGTTATCTGATTTTCTTGGGGAAGTTACCGAAGTCAAGGGGGCAATAGTGCTTGATTTAACTATAGGGTCCAAGTCGTCTAAAACGACTTTCTTTGTAGTGGAATCTGATGGTTCATATAATCTGTTGCTTGGAAGAGATTGGATACACTCTAATCAGTGTGTACCATCAACTTTGCATCAAATATTGGCATTTTGGAATGGCGAGAAAGTGAAATATGTTGAAGCAGATTTGGGATATGCTTCAGTCGGATGGACTGACGTTTGTCAAGAACATCGGGATTGTTCACATAAGGGTTATGCTGTTGAATTACCAAAGACAGATCCACAGTCCCTTGCTTATTGCCGCTTCGAGGATATGAAAGCTGAATGGATCCTCAAGTCAAGCTTGGCATTAGAAGAATTACACATTCTTTATGGAAAACGAGTTTGTATTGCAAGAAGTTTGTGAAAGGTACTTCACACATTTGGCGGAAATGGCAAAACAAAATGTTGAAGCCTCAGATTGTATAGATGATTGGGAAGAGTTGTTAGTCAAAGAAGACAGAACAATGGAGGCTCAAGATCCATTATTAGAGGTTGATATAGGAGAACTTGGTTGTTTCCGCCCAGTGTATGTAAGTACATTTTTGCAAGGGGGCATGAAAGACAAGTTGATTAACTTGGTCAAAGAATACAAAGATTGCTTTGCATGGGACTATCATGAAATGCCTGGTTTGTCGAGAGATATTGTAGAACATCGCCTTCCAATCAAGAGAGGATTTCATCCGCATAAGCAGTTAGCAAGAAGATTTGCTCCTGATGTAGTCGGTAAAGTCAAAGAGGAAATAGAAAGGCTACTGAATGCCAAATTTATTGAAACAGCCAGGTACGTAGAGTGGATTTCAAATATTGTCCCTGTGAAAAAGAAGAATGGAAAGCTGAGAGTTTGTATTGATTTTCGGGATCTAAATAATGCCACTCCAAAAGATGAATATCAAATGTCCATGGCAGATATGTTAGTAGACTCAGCGTCGGGAAATGAGATATTATCCTTGATGGATGGTCATTCGGTTTATAACCAGATTTTTATTGCTAAGGAAGATGTCCCGAAGACAGCATTTAGATGTCCTGGTGCGATTGAGACTTTTCAGTGGGTAGTTATGCCTTTTGGATTGAAGAATGCAAGAGCCACATACCAACGGGCAATGAATTTTATTTTTCATGACATGATCGGTAAATTCTTGGAAGTCTATATTGATGATGTGGTGGTGAAATCAGCCCAAGAAGATCATCTAGATCATCTCGAGCAGGCATTTATTAGGATGAGGAAGTATAAATTGAAGATGAACCCAACCAAGTGCGCCTTTGGAGTACGAGCAGGAAATTTCTTGGGATCTTAGTCAATCAGAGGGGAATTGAAATTGACAAGAACAAAGCAAGGGCTATCATGGAGCTTTCTCATCCTACGTCGAAGAAACAATTGCAGATGGTGATTGGAAAAATAAACTTTCTTAGAAGATTCATTGCCAATTTGTCTGATAAAATGGAGCCGATGACACAGCTTCTGCATCTTAAAAATCAGGATGAATTTGTATGGGGAGAAAAACAACAAAAGGCATTTGACTTTATCAAAGCCTACCTAATGAATCCTCCTGTATTAATGCCGCCGAAAGCAGGTAAACCACTGAAATTGTACTTATCGGCAACCGATATAACTATCGGGAGTATGTTGGCACAAGAGAATGAGAATGAAAAAGAACAAGCGGTATATTATTTGAGCAAGGTATTAACTGATATTGAAAAAAGATATACCGCAATTGAAAAATTATGTCTATCTTTATACTTTGCTTGTATGAAGTTAAGACATTATTTGTTGCCAGCTACAGTGCATGTGATCGGTAAGACTGATATAATAAAATACATGCTATCCCGATCTGTTATAAAAGGGCATATAGCCAAATGGGCATTTATCTTGTTTGAATTTGATTTAACATATGTGCCGATCAAGGTGGTAAACGGTCAAGCCATTGCTGATTTTCTTACCGAATACCCATGTTTACAAATGGAAGAAAATGATCAAAGCCTCAGTCAAATGCTACCATGGACTATGTATTTTGATGGATCGCGTGCTAAGAGTATGGCTGGAGCTGGATTGATAATAATCTCTCCCGATGGGGAATTTACAAGGTGCGTTTGTAAGTTAGATATTGAATGTTCAAATAATCAGGCTGAATATGAAGCACTAATTGTTGGCTTAGGAATATTGATTGAGCTGAAAGTACAGTTTATCAAAGTATTTGGTGATTCACAATTAGTGGTGAAACAATTAAAGGGAGAATACCAATGCTCAAATGAAAATTTGATTGGTTATTACTATCTAGCCAAGAAGTAGTTAGAACAATTCAGAGAGTACGACATAGCTCATGTGAAAAGAGACACGAATTTCGAGGCGAACAAGTTAGCTCAAGTAGCTTCTGGATACCGAATATCAAAAGAAGTGGCAGACATCGTGACTACTATAACGCTGTCAATACCTTCTATTGAACGTAGAAAGATACCGATAGCAGTTAATAAAGTAATTCGAGAAGAGGATTGGAGACAAACCATCATCGAATATTTGAAGAATCCAGATTCAAGAGATCGAAAGTTGAGGATGCAAGCCCAGAAATATGTTATATTAGGAGAAGAATTATACCGAAGATCCTCAGATGGATTGCTTTTACGCTGTCTTGATGAAGATAATGCAAAATTGGTTATGGCAGAAGCACATGAAGGTATATGTGGAGCTCATCAAGCAGGAATCAAGATGAGATGGCTATTAAAAAGGTATGGATATTTTGGGCCAACAATGATGCAGGATTGTATCAACTATGCTAAAGCATGTCTCTCGTATCAAAAACATGGACCGTTGCAATATGTACCTGCTATGGAGCTCCATTCTATTATAAAGCCATGGCCATTTAGGGGATGGGCAATGGACATAATAGGTAAGATCTATCTACCATCTTCTCATAAGCATAGTTACATTTTATTGGCTACGGATTACTTTACAAAATGGGTGGAAGCCATTCCATATAAGAGTATTACACAAAAGACTGTGATCAAGTTTATTGAAGAAAATATAATTCATCGGTTTTACTTGCCTGAGTCAATTACTACGGATCAAAGAACAGTATTCACTGGAAGTAAAGTAATAGAATTTACACGATCAAGAGGAATCAAAATGGTCTATTCCACACCATATTATCCCCAGGCGAATGGACAAGCTAAAGCAACTAATAAGGTTGTTATTGGACTGATTAAGAAACATCTAGAAGAAAATCCAAGAGAATGGGATGTTTTACTGTCAATGGTGTTGTGGGCATACCGAACATCACGAAGATCAAGCACAGGTGTCAGTCCTTATATGCTTACTTATGGACAAGAAGCAGTTTTACCGATGGAGATAACAGTACAATCTTTAAGAGTCCAATTGCAGAGTGAAATGTTGTCCGAAGATTATAGAGATTGGATGCACATAAATTTGGATGAGCTGGATGAGATTCGTGCAGCTTCTTTGGATCAGTTGATTGCACAAAAGAGAAGAGTGGCTAGAGCTTTTAACAAAAGGGTTAAAGTCAAACAGTTCCTTATGGGGGATTTAGTGTGGAAAGCAATTTTGCCATTTAATCTCCAAAACAGGAAATTCGGTAAATGGTCGCCAAATTGGGAAGGACCATATTTAGTTACCGAAGTGCTTAGTGGAAATACATACCGATTGATGGATGTCAATGGAAAAGAACTATCACGTTCTATAAATGAAAATTTTTTGAAGAAATATCATCCATCAATCTGGGAAACACAAGGAAATTAATGTATTCACTCGAAATGAAAATACATCCTAATTTTGGTGACGAAGATCTGCAAGTCATTAACAAGTTTGAGATTTTGGGCTACATAATGAGAATGCAGGGCAAGATCCTGATGGAGTTTAGATTGTTGTCCCTTGAGATACTCCAGATGACGAGAGTGAAAGCGGACAATCTCAAACTTCTCCCAAGCTTCTTGAAGCAATTGCCTATACTTGTTCGAAGCAACTTCAACCATAGACTTGACACGGGAAAGTTCATCTCTCAGTATCCTCCGCTCCACGCGATGATGATTAGAAAGGAAATTTGAGAAGTTGATGTGTCATCTCAACGTCATCTCTAGCTTGAGTACAGGAATCCTTAGCTTGAGTATATTTCTCTTTGGAATATCGTAATCGGGAAGATTCTTCCTCAACTTGAAGATGAAGGGCGTCAGCTTCCACAATAACAGGCTCTAAATTCCAAATTTCCGTCACATTATGTTCGAATTCATCAAAACTAGCAGGCAATAAAGAGCATAGCTCCTAAACCAGATCCAAGAAGCCAGAATCCGCAGACAGAAACACTTTGGATCCGAAGAAATTAGCCAAATCGGTAACTTCTACCTTATGCTTGTGAGTCAATAATAAAGCATGATGTCCTTGGGATAGTAGTTCGTGCAAATGCTTCCATAAGGATCGATCACCTAAAGATGGTGGAATAAATAAGTTGTTCATGATTGTCAAAGCCCAAATATGGTAATGTTCAATGGAAAATTTACCTTCATGGGAAGTGCGATGTTTTTGTGATCGTGACCAAAGAAGCAACTGAGATGAAGAACCATGTGAAGACATCATGAACAAGGCTGTAAGTTCCCAGGAAAGATTTGGTAAGTTTGGGCAGTTATAAAGGTAAAAATATGGAGCAGATCGTGGGTAGTAATGTGCCGAAGTTTTTGGAGAACTGAGATAGAGGCAGAACGTGGACAAACGGTTATCAAGTCGGTAATCAGTAATTTTAGAGAAGATAAGTGAAAAGGAAGATTATTATTCGACCTGTGAATTGTGAAAGTTGCAATGGAGCAATTTTCTTTGAGTTGGTTTAAATGTCAAAGGAGCCAAATGAAGATTAGATTTAACCTTTGGTTAAGAGGGTTCAATTATTAATGTGAACAAAGTACAGCGTCGGGAGTTTGTATCATCGGGATATTGAGTGAATGTAAAGGAGATCAAAATCCAGCAAGCAAGACTTTCAATTCATTGCCATTTGGGCAACAGAGTTTTGGCCTCAATTACAAAGTCTCTCAATTCAGTCTCAAGCCTATGGTTTTCATCCATAATCTCAGCTCTCTTCTTTTCATGGACTCTAACTATTCCAATAGTAGCATCAAATTCTTTCTCCAACTCCCGACATTGCTTCATTTTGCGTCTGAGTGTAGGACAGAAAGTTGAAACTGTGAGCTTCTGTTCTTCCAATTGAGCATTCACCATCCTCAGCTCTGCCTCAAGCTCTTCTTTCCTGGCCTCCAAGCGTTGAAGTTTGCTCTCTTCAACTTTGAAATTGTTGTAGAAAAGACGAGCATCTTCACGTTTACGGACTAGCTCATCTTGGATTGCCAGTCCTCGATTTTCCCCAAAGAGAAGGCGAGGAAGCTGATCAAGGTTGACTCTTATTGTGTTCACAGCATCCACAAAGCCAACAGCAAAGAGATCCATCTTGTCCTGGAAAGGCTCAGATAAAACAAAGGATGGATTACCAAAGCATACTTCCTGGAAGAGAATCCGTGCTTGGCGTTCCTTATCAGAGTCATTGATCAAACTTTCCATAGCCAGGTTCCAAAAAGTTAAGGAGCTTTTCCCATTTAGCTTTGGCTATTTCTCTAGGAATTTCGGCTGATATTGATAAAGTTGAGGACTCTGGAGAATCAGGAGCTATGGAAGAGCTAGGATGAGTACTTGCTAATATCCTTTCCAGTTCTGCCTGTTCAGCTTGAGAAAAGATTTCTATCTCGACAGGTGGACTAGGCACAGCCTGAGATATGGAGGGAGGTAAAAGAGTAATTGTATAAGTAGCAGGTGGTACACTTGACGTTCTTTCAGGAATTGAGGTCTCTTGAGGCTCATCAGTGACTGCAGGTAGTGGTACACTTGATGCTCTTTCAGAAGTTGGAGTCTCTTGAAGCACAGGAATGGGCTCATCGGTAATTGTTAGTAGTGGCACACTTGATGCTCTTTCAGAAGTTGGAGTCTCTTGAAGCACAGGGATGGGCTCATTGGTAATTGCAAGTAGTGGTACATTTGATGCTTCTTTAGAAATTGAAGTTTCTTGAAGCACAGGAATGGTCTCATCAGTAACTGCAAATGTTGGTCTATATATGTTAGACAACAGCATAAAATCTTGAATCAGACAAAAGATAATAATATTTACCGATGAAAAACGAAGAAATATCTTTTTCAGATCCTATAGCAGGGGTAAGAGTATCCTTTGGCGGTATACTCTCTTTCGGATGTGGAACAGAAGGTTGTTCTTGAATTGATTCAGCCTTTGACAAAGGAGCAAGAATCAGTGGTAAAGGATTGGAAGATGGTGGAGTAGGAGCCTTGCCAGGAAGAGAAACAGGAGAAGCAGCACGGGACTGATAGGTCTTAAGAGTTCCTGGATTAATCAGAAGATAAACAAGTTAAGGCTGTAATAACCTCCAAAAGTAAAGCCTGAGAATTACCTTTTGGAGTGCGTAGCTTTATCATAGCTCGTAGTGTGGGTTCTGGAGATTGACTCATTAAGAGAGAGCTCTCTGAAGGTGACTCTGAGGATCGAATAAGTACTTTCCTCACCTTGTGTTTTGCTGGTACTTTCTTGGGAGCAGGAGCAGGTGAGTCTAAAGCTTTCATTTTCTTACTCACTATAAGAATAAAAAGTCAGATTGGAAGTTGAGTATCAAACAAAATACATGGATATGGAAAAGCATAATCAAGTTACCTTTAGAAGTCTCTGCTGGTTTGGTTGAAGGTACATTGGCAGCTTCGATTGTTTTTGACAATGTAAGAAGAATAACATCCTTTATCTTCAGGAGAATTTGATCCAGAGAATCTAAAAATACGGTCTTTCGATAACCATCCCACCAGAGGTCAAAATCGGCTGAAGAACGGTTGGGATATCCAGTGAACTCGACAACACGAAACAATCGATAAACACCCCGAACCAGTGTGGTCAGTTCAATGAAAGGTTGGTTATCTTTTAGCTTGCATGATATTTTGTCAAAGGAAGCATAAGAAAAGGTATACAGGGCTGGAACAGGAACCCCTTGAATTAGCCCAAGCTGTCTGGCACAGTATTGGGGAGAGTAAATTTCAAAACCAGTAACAAATCTGCCTTTTGTTGAAAATCTTACAGGAAGATCAACAGAAGTCAGAACGGCCTGCCAAAAGTCACTCGTATTTTTCTGGAAAGCAAGGAGGTAGGACTTAAATCGGGAAACAAAGAAAGGAGTGAAGGAATATGGGTTCTCCTCAGCAGAATAGATTTGAGAAATAAAATACCGAAGATAAGAAGATGGCTCTTCGGTAACAGAGATTAATTTCCTACTCAAGGCCTGACAAACTGGATGGTCAGGAATGGAGATTGAAAGGGGCTGGATAACTTGGTCCTTAGAAAACCAGGCAGGGAAATAGAAAGCCGCCCATGCTTGAAGAAGCCACAGAGGACCACCAAAAACTCCATTAACTTCTTCTGAAGCAATGGAGGAGGAAGCATGGGCTAAACCCCGATATAACAAGGCTAACATGGTTTTGCCTAGAGCCAGTGAGGTCCCTGATGCTAGAGCGGAGGCAACAACAACAAAATCATTTGAAAACCTAACTATGGGATGGCAGAAAAGGAATTTACAGAGCCAGTATAAAAGAAAAACAGTATGCTCCTTGTCGGTAACTACACTCTCCTTTTTGAAGTACTTTTTTATGAATGCCCCATAGGCTATTTCAGAATCAGATAATTTACCAAATATTGAACGAGAATCGGGAGATAGGGTAGATGGGTCCGTACCCAAAGGAGAGAGCCCAGTGAGGCAGTATACATCAAGCAGAGTTACCGACATAGGAGAGAAGGGGAAAAAGAAACAATTAGTGGAAGGCGACCAAAAGTAAGATAATGCTCCGATTAGTTCACGATTCAAATGATAATTGAAACAGCTAAGACGCAGAGCATTATGAATTGAAAGGGTATCCCAAAAGGGACCCTTAGAAGGGAGAAGTCAAAGATACCACTGGTAGAAGTCTGGCTCAAAGATGGAAAAAGCCCTAAGGCGAGGAGGACGAGAGTGCCACTGATATGCCAAGATAGATGACTCGTGGACTGGAAGCACTTCAAATTGATGACGTAGGAAGTGGCTTGATAGGCACCTTGGAACAGAGAACTGATTGTGCACTGCTGGACCAAGGATAAAAGAATCTTCGAAATCGTTCTCCGCGGAGAACAGATAAAATTCTTCGTTGAAATCTTCGGAATCTCGGAATATATGATAGCGATCAAGAGCATCTGATGCAGAAAAAGAAAAAGTTTGCTCCTTGGAAGCCTTGGAAGCCATTGGGTTCAGATGAATATCGAGAGAGAGTGCAGAGAATCGAGAAGTTGCAGAGAGTCGAAAAGGTGAGAATGCAAGGGCACGAAGAAAGGAACGATTTTTAGAAGAAGGTTTTGAAGACGAAAGGGCAAAGCGCGCGAAGTGAGGTGACGAAGCGACAGCAATAATAAAACGTAAGTGTCTTTTCTTTCGGCATTTAAAAGAATTAAAAGTTCTCTTAATTCTTTTAAAAGGGGGCATATGTTGACACCAAAATAAGAATCGGCATAAGTGCCGAATCGGCTTTAATGCCGAATATGGCGTATAATAGAAATCAGCCATCTGCTGAAACATGTCTAGACCAAATTCGGAAACATGTTGAGAAGCAAGTGTGAATGGTATCGTGTCCTGAATTCGGTAGTTGATGAAAATATGTATACTTACCGAAATATGGAGAGTTATAGTTCGGGACATTGGAATATTTATACCTCAGGACAACGACCCTTTCCCGAAATTTGGGAGGTTCACACTTCGGGAATGCACTGAAGAATCACAATCCAATCACGTAAATCACGACAGCAAGAAGTTACGAGCAGAAGTGGGGATAGTGAGCACGAGCATATTATGGGAAGTTACTTGTCCAGATTTGAAATCATCTTAGCGGTTGAGATCAAGTTTTGGCGGACAATAAAACTGGATAAAACTTGGTTAGAAAGGCAGTTATTGGAAGCGCCAAAATATTCAAAGTTTGAAAACATGAAAGTAATCGACGAGCAGTTGCAGGATAGGGGGAAATACAAATACTCAGAGGAAACAAAGAAGAGGGAGGACCAACAACACTGCAAAAACACTCAAACTTATCTGCACTTTAGTTTCCTATGCATCTTTACTTCCTGTATTTACAGCTTCCTGTAGCTCTAGTTAACTTTCGAGTCATTTACAGCTTTCGTAGGAGTATTGTAACGTAGCCTGAAACTCTGTTTAGCCCAGATCCATTTTCAATCCATCAGATTTCTATCCATTCCATACAATCCTGCGTTACACTTTACGTTTCACCACAACTCTCCTAGTAGTCAAACCACCGAACCTACCTTAATAAAAACCGAAGATCGAAATTTCGGTGAAGGATATTCCTCGTCGTAAAACGAGCGAACAATATCCAATCTGAAGACGCTTTTAGGATTGTTGAGATCGAGCTCGGGTTCCTCTACGATTTGCTCCACACGAAGGCCATGGTGCTTTACACCAAGTGGGGACTCCCCCTCCGCTCGTTCACTTTCTCATCCACTCTATCGGTGCTATTGCTCTTCTCTTTGGCCAAGAAGTCACACCTGTCGAGATCCGACCTTTCCATCACTTACTTGTTGCTCGCTTTCATTGTCTTCTCTGAGGCCTACACTACAAAAAAACTGGATTTTTGCCACGAAAATTTGCGACGAAAAAATTTTCGTTGCAAATTTGCGACAAATTTTCCAACGAAAAGTAAAATTCGTTGGAAATTTCCAACAAAAAAATTTTCGTCGTAAAATTCGTTGGAAATTTCCAACGAACTATATTTCGTCGCAAAATTCGTTGGAAATTTCCAACGAAAAATTTTCATTGGAAAATTAGTTGGAAATTTCCAACGAAACAAAATTCGTTGGAAAATTCGTTGTAAATTTCCAACAAATTTTTTTCCGTTGGAAATTTCCAACGAATTTTCCAACGAATTACAAAAAACCCGGCACTGTTCGGCATTTTTTATATTCGTTGGAAAATTTGTTGGAAATTTCCAACGAATTTTCCAACGAATTTCAATTTTCCGGGCAATTATTTCCGTGTGTGCAATTTTCGTTGGAAAATTCGTTGGAAATTTTCAACGAATTTTCCAACGAATTTCAATTTTCGGGCAATTATTTCATTGTATACAATTTTCGTTGGAAAATTCGTTGGTAATTTCCAACGAATTTTTTTTCGTTGGAAATTTCCAACGAATTTTCCAACGAACTCCAAAAAACCGTGTACCGTTCGGCATTTTTCATATTCGTTGGAAAATTTGTTGGAAATTTCCAACGAATTTTCCAACGAATTTCAATTTTTCGGGCAATTATTTCATTGTATACAATTTTCATTGGAAAATTCGTTGGAAATTTCCAACGAATTTTCCAACGAATTACAAAAAAAATCGGTACCGTTCGGCATTTTTAAAATTCGTTGGAAAATTCGTTGGAAATTTCCAACGAATTTCAATTTTCGAGCAATTATTTCATTGGATACAATTTTCGTTGGAAAATTCGTTGGAAATTTCCAACGAAAAAAAATTTGTTGGAAATTTCCAACGAATTTTCCAACGAATTACAAAAAAAACCGGTACCGTTCGGCATTTTTAAAATTCGTTGGAAAATTCGTTGGAAATTTCCAACGAATTTTCCAACGAATTTCAATTTTCCGGGCAATTATTTCAGTGTATACAATTTTCGTTGGAAAATTCGTTGGAAATTTCCAACGAATTTTCCAACGAATTTTAATTTTCCGGGCAATTATTTTAGTGTGTACAATTTTCGTTGCAAAATTCGTGGGAAATTTCCCACGAATTTTGCAATGAAAACCCTACTTCTTCCTTATTACATTTTCCACGTTCATTCTCTCTCTCTTCTCTCTCTCTCTCTCTCTCTCTCTCTCGGTCTCTCCTTCGCCTTCCACCTTCTCCCCCGCTGCCTCCCCCGCCGCCCCCCTTCCTCCTCCGACTCGGCTCTCGGTGCTCTCTCTCTCTCTCTCTCTCTCCTTCGCCTTCCACCTTCTCCCCGCGCCTCCCCGCCCCCCCTCCTCCTCCGACTCGGCCCGTGCCATGGACACCAAGATCGGCATCCAGGTCATCCGCGACGCCGGCTCCGTCCCCGGGGCGCCGCTGCGGCCATCCAGGCCAGGTGCCCCGCGGCGGCTCGGCGCTCCCGACGCCACCATGGGCCGCCCCGACGCCTGCCGCCGCCGAGGCCGAGCTCGCCCGGATCCGGGCGAGCTCGAGCTCGTCGCGCCAAGGGCCGAGCTCACCCAGATCCGGGCGAGCTCGAGCTCGCCGGCCATGGCGAGCTCGGCCTCGCCATGGCCGGCGAGGCCGCCACCCATCCCGCCTCACCGCCACCATCCAACCGACCTCGATCTCTCTCTTCCTTTCTCGGCCGCGTGAGCCGCTTGGAACCGCGTCGCGGTCCGCGAGCCTCGCCGGCCATGGCGAGGGCCGAGCTCGCCATGGCCGGCGACGAGCTCGGCCTCGCCGGCGACGAGCTCAGCCCTGCCGCCGGCGAGGGCCATTTTTCGGCCAAAAAAATTTTTTGAAATTGAAATTTTTCGACCAAAAAAAAATTTCGATGGAAAAAAACTTTCCGCGATTTTTCGATCAAAAAAATTTGTAATTTCCAACGAAAAAAAATTCGTCGGAAAAAAAAATTCGTTTCCAACGAATTTAGCCACGAGTTTTCTAACGAAATTTCCAACGAAAAAATTTTCGTCGCAAATTTCCAACGAAAATTGAAATTTTTCGTCGGAAAATTTTCCAACGACCTATTACCGACGAATTTTTTTTCATTGAAAAATTTGTTGGAAATTCGTTTTCCAACGAATTTTCCAGAATTTTTCATTGGAAATTTCGTCGGAAAAAATCAGTTTTTTTGTAGTGCTATTCGTTTTTCATGCTGGTTTGCTCTGATTGGAGCAACGTTTGGTTGTGCAAGGGTAACAAGTGCTGTGCCTTGAGAGGTGGCTTGGTAGGTGCCTTGAACTTCATGAGATCAACTGGAGGACCTAGGTGGTCACACTCAAATGCCCAATTCGGCTTGCTGAGCTTTGCACTAAAGAGAGGCCTTTGGTTTACCAAAATGTGCTTGAGTCCTTGAGGATCAATGAGAAGCTAGAAAAGAATCACTACACCCTCCATGAAGACGTGTCCAACGATTTTAGTGATTGGATATTCGGTCATATCAAGAAAGAACTTATCAACATGGAGGAGCACCTCACGCCGGTCCCTATGGATATTCACAAATCTCTTACTAAGCTACTCAAGATTTATGGCCTCACTCAGGCTACGTGGGCCGTCAAGGGGGAATTCAACCAGGTTATCCTAACTTGGCATATTGTTACCGAAATATTGTACCACTCGGACTCGGAACAATTCAAACTCCGTTATTCTCAGGAGAGCAAGCTTCTCTCCAGGTATACGTTTTATCTTCTGGTCATGTACCCTTCTATGCTGCCCGGTGTAATCAGAGAAATAAGGCTCGGTGACACTTTCGCCGATGCCTTAAAGTTCTTCGAGGATCACCAATTACCCGATAATCAAGAGCCCTATCTCATGCGAGCTTCCAAAATGCTGCTAGGCGAGAGAACTGAGGTTCAGCCAAGTATAGTGAGGGATGCATGCTGGATCGTCGCATAGATGAGAGAGATAGGAAGAGAATTAAGTCGGGAAATTATCGGGGAGCTCCGGGTGGAGATATTGATGTGCGCCGCGAGCCAATGCAGAGGTGATCGCCATGCTGGGCAGCTGAGGCGAGGGGGAGAGCTTCTGACGGATCTTTGGAGAGCTTCTGACCCATGTTTGGCTCATGATGGCTCATTTCGGCCTCACTGATCATTTCAGGATGATCCAACGCCCGGTCTTTGTAAAGGTCATATCGAGATAGGCCTCGATTCCAACTAATGACAGATCCTTATTCGGGTTTGGTCGATCTCGATCACTATTGAATGGAACCCTTGTAGATAAAGCAACGCAGATTCGAGCTTACGTATGTACACTTTTATATCGTAAAGTTGACATGGTCAGTCAATGTAACATACGTCCAAAAAGAAAAAGTCAATGTAACATGGTATTTTAGAAGTTGATGTGAGCTGATTTAGTTGTTGATGTAAGTTTTTAGAAAGGAGTCGAGCATCGTTGTGCCTTCTTTGGGTGACATTCTCTCACAAGCTTTTTATCCATACCTGTGCTCGTTATGTAAGTATTTCTGCGCGTCATTGCTATCCGCATTGCTACTAGGCCATTAAAATCTAGGTATATTGAAATTCTTAAAACTTATCATAAAAGTGCAATTGAATCCTAAAACTTTCAAAAAGTGCCATTGAATCCTAAAACTTGTCACGAAAATACAATTGAGTCCGTAAACTTTCAAAAAGTTCTATCAAGTCCTAAAGCTTGTCAAATTAGTCCAATCAAGTCCTTCCGTTGATTGTAATTTTTTAAAATTTTAGGACTTGATTGCACTTTTGTGACAAAGTTTAAGACTTGATTTCAGTTTTTTAAAGTTTTGAGACTCGATTGTACTTTTTGAAAGTTTTAAAACTCAATTGCACTTTTATGACAAGTTTTAAGATTTTTAGTGTACTTATCCCTAAATTCTAAATGAAAAGTAAATAGTAACATTACATAAATTAAAAATTATTTGCAAAATTGATTTATTAAGTCGTGCTACGTTCCATGTCATCTTTTAAACAAGCAAGCTTCCTTCAATATCCAAAAACAATGGATGAGGGTTTATGCTCTGCCGCTAAGACATGATTCGTTTATTCACATATTCACGAACAAAATACAAATAAATCTAACCCACGAACAAGTACCCTCACCCCATCATGGGAGTGAGCATGGTTTCAGGGTAGAATCTGGAATCTGATAACTTGACCGATGGGAACCTGTAGGTTCCAAAATTTGAGAAACCTGTTTCGACGAGTAGGTTACAGGTTCTAAGTAGGTGGAACATGAAA
The DNA here is from genome assembly GCF_021117445.2 of Syzygium oleosum. Lineage (NCBI taxonomy): Eukaryota > Viridiplantae > Streptophyta > Magnoliopsida > Myrtales > Myrtaceae > Syzygium > Syzygium oleosum. The sequence continues at coordinate 1,739,286 of NW_026607494.1, forward strand.
TTTGGAACTTGAAACCTGAAACCTAAACAAGTTTTTTGTGTTTTTTTTATCTATGTCTTCATATGATCCTGTGGTATTTCATGACATCAGATGATAAATGTATAATCTTGAACGACTAGTCTGAGCTTTCATTTTATGACTTGTTAATGTTTCATATTTTTTTGTGTCTAAATATAAATTGCCGTCATTAGATCATAGTAACAAGTGGTGATCATTAAATATGACGATTCACTGCAATTGTTCAATTAATAATACAGGTGGAACCTAGGTAGACCCTATAACCAACCTAGAATTTATGATAGGGTAGGTTCTAGATTCCAAAAATTGATAAACCTATTCTCGTGGGGAGGTTCCAAGTGGAACTTGTATGGAACATGAAACCACTCACCCATAGTATCGATTCACGCAATGACTTCTCATTTTAATTGTATTTATTTGAACCGTAATGCTAGGAAAATTAGTCTTTTGTATTTTCTTTTGTGAATCAAAAGCTTGTTCAATATTGTTGTGTTCATTTTTATTTTGTTTAACTAAAAGCGAAACAAAAAAAATAAAAAGAACATGTTAGACCTTGGAACCTACCCCGAAACCTATGATAGGGTAGGTTCCAGGTTCCACGTTTCGACGGGTAAGTTTCAGGTCCCCGTACCCGAGAGTAAGTTCCAGGTTTCAGGTGGAACCTGTAAAGAACCTGGAACCGTTCACCCTTACCATATCCCCACCCCTCTCCCAACCCTCCGCTGCCTAACCCTTGACTTGCAAGGGTCTCCACGCCGCCTCCACCCACAGTGTCGCCGCCACCACCTACACCAGTTGAGTCGTTAACCCCAACTTGTTGCTAGTTGCTATACATTGATTGAGGATGGGCATGGGATCTCGCTGTCCGAGTTCGGGTCCCCAACACCCACGTCTGGGTCCATCGTGGCTCTGATTGAGACCTCGAAGCTAGTGCTCCAGGCGTCCATTGAGGCCAAACCCAAGTCGAGGTTCATCGAGGCTGGATCAGGGACCTTGGTGCTCGTACTAGGTTCCCCGGCTGCCTATGCGCAAGTCATTAGCGCCCAAATATAAGGAAAATCTAATCTAATATTAGATTTTCCTTACCAGAGGACGGAAAATATTTTCCAGTTCATTTTCAGGTTTTAAATACTGGAAAAATATTGTCATTGTCCTCGAAAATAACTTCCTAAAAAGTGTTTTTCACAAATGTTACATTTTCCCACAAACAGAGTAGTAAAGTAAATCGAAGAAAGGTTTCAACCTTAATCTTTTCTCAAGAATTTCCATACAAGCCCATGCAAATTTGGTTATGTTGACAGAGGAGATACTAGCGATAATGGCAAATTTCGTGACTCCTTTGCTTCAATGCGAATTGAATTCCTCAAGGAACGAACTCCTTTATTTTTCATGTTTGGAAAGGAATCTAAATCTGGATTTGGAGTCCACTTGGAATAAAATTCCTCAAAAAATGCGGAATTGAATTACCTTGCAATTGATAACATTGAGATTCCTGTAGACCCCTTAATTTTGACTAAAGACATTTCAAGTTTGACCGACTTGTCCTGATGTCAAACTTTGTTGAAAACCCGATCAAATGGTGTTTTTTTTAAATAATTATTTTTTTGGTTTTCTTTCTTTCTTTCTTTTTCCTTAAGTCAATAAAATTTATTATTGTGCTCATGACCATTATTGTGCTAGAAGTTAAGAAAGGTTGATTCTATTTTTCTTTATTGAAGTCATACGGGCTTAGCTGCTCTTTGTCAAACCATTTCCTTCGGGACCAAGAATCAACCCTATCGACTGTCCAAAGAAAGGAGAGTGGTTGATTGAACACAATCAATGCTAATAAAAAGCCCTCTCTGAAATTGTGTAGGAGTCACACTGCTTTAAGAAATAGTTACAATTTTATCAAGTCATTTAGAAAAGATTAGTAAGGGATCGTCATATCCTCATAGCACTAAAAATATGATGACGAAATGATCAAATGAATGAAGAGTGTAGTGACCGCCCTTTTCGTGAGGAAAATGTGGCTAGCTTGGCGTGTGCTAAGTCTAAGTCTGGAACTTAACTCGGATTTTCCCAAGCCCATATCATATCACGATTTGTAGTTTAGGTTTTTAATATACAAGTGATTTTTATCTAAGAATCGCCACTAATCGGTTTACGGTGGGTCGATTAGACACACAAGTAAAGCAATGGAAGAATAGTCTTACTTTTGCGAACCAGAGATTAAATGAGTCCGGAGACTTGGTTATACTAGTTAGATAACTAATGCCCTTTCGGTACCTAATCCTGTTCAAACATCATTTAAAGGTATTCGTGCATTCTTCCTATCGATTGTGGATCATAGGGTTCTAATCCTAACCAGGCTAAGAAAACGACAATCAATACATTGAAAGTGCGCAAAGAAATGCCTAACATGCCTCTAATTGGGCACATGCATGGCCGAATTAAACACGTAATTCAAAATGTGCGAAGCAAACGACGTGCAATTAAGCATGGCATTCATCATACAATAAAGCGCGAAAAAGGCAAATCCAAAGCCCAATTTTCATTTTTAAATTTTCTCAATTTTTTTAATTTTTTTTTAATATTAAAATAATATTATAATAAATAAACGGACCCTGATCCGACCCGGATGGGGACTGACCCGTACCCGCTAGCCCAGGTCCACGCGGGACTGGGCTCAGAGAATGAGCCCAGTCTAGCAAAACTTAAAAAAGATAAAAGAACATAGGCCCAGACCAAAAAATTAATACAAGCCCAGCCCACCGCCCATTTCTATTTTATTTTTAGCCCAGCCCCAAAAGAGAGAAAAAGGAAACCGGGTCGGGCTCCTCGCTCAACCCGGATCCGACCCGACTCTGCCCCCTAGAGACCCGACTGGCTCCCTGCATTCCCCTTCAACGCGGGGTCTCGACAGAGGCGGCCGAGACGCCGCTCGTCTCAACCTGGCAACGCCCCGCTCCGGCGTCGCCCCGGCCAGCTCGGGTCGAGGCCCGGCCTCCACCCAGGCCGGCTTTGGCGCCGCCAGCCGGGGTACTCCGGCTAAACTCCAAACGAAACAACGGCGGCGGCTGGGACGCGGCCGATGGCTAGGCGGCCGACGCCCGCAACTCTAAACACCACAGGGACGCCAAAAAAAACAAGAATGCGACACGCGCGAGCGATTCAACGCCGGATAAAACGGACGACCTAAAACCGGATCTCACTTAGGCGTTTTGTCGAACAGTTGGTGGGTGCTGGAAAAACGAATGATTTTTGGGTCAACCGAGACTCAAACACGAGCCGGGGCTCTCAACACAAGAACAACGACACACACAGCAAACAGACGAAGGACGGAATGGGGCCGGAGCTCGCGTGAGCCGGACGGCCGCGTGCTCCGACCCGGCATGCCCGAAACAGAGCAACATTGAGGCCCGAGAAGACAAAATCGGGGTGGCGGTCGGAGCTCGGGCGAGACCTGCCGCGGTCCCTACCTGGCTTGGCGGCGACGGCCGGTAGACGATCTCGACGAATCGAGGTATAACCGATCATCTCAGTGCCGCCACACCGGGATCCTCGGGAAAACGACTCGAAAATCAAACAAAGACAAAAAAAAAAAAGGGCGAACCGGAATCTATCGAGGCTCGGCGTAGGGAGAAGACGCGGCAGGGGAGGCGTCAGCCGCGGCTGAGACGTGGTGGTCACCGGCGAGGGCCTTTCCTCCTCTGGTTCTCTCTCTGTTCAGCCCCTCTCTTCCCCCAGCTCACCTCTCACCTTCCGCGTCTCTTTATGGCCGACGGCCACTTGCCTCTACCCCCTATCCTCTCCATTAACTCCTCTTAAATAATTAAAAGAAGAGAAATACATTCTAATAATGCAAAATGTACCTATTTCTATATACAATTCAATTGAATAAAAAATATTTTTTTTATTTTAGGAATTAAGAACACCAACTCCTAAATTTTGTACAATTTAATTGGGCAATTAAAAAATAGGTGTCAACAAAGAGTACGACGAAATGCCAACCCAAACCAATGAAAAGCTATTGCACATATAGTCTATAGATCATTATGATGTGGATCACTATCATCTTAACGGTAAATTATAAATCAGTCTTATTCTTGGCCTACATTATTAATGAATAAAATGAGTTTATTCTATATGATCTATAGGTTATAAAATATTTTTTCTAAACCAACCTATAATATTCATTCGAATGGGACATCATGTTTTAGAGCAAGTATCCCATGAATCTATTACATAGACCAAACTGAATATGAACGTCCAGATTTGACCGACCCATCATCTTCAACGTTCCAGATCCAAATTTTTATAGACATTGCACTCGTATCAAAATTTCTCCACGTTTCAAGCAATATTAGGCCAATACTTTGACCTCACATAAATGTAATTTTTAAGTGATGGTGTCAGCCATTCCTTCACGCATCAAATAATATAATGATTAGTTACTATATTTGATAACACCTCTAACTCAGAGAGCTTCAACGTCGTTCCAGCAACACCAACAACCCAAGCAATGAAGGAAGCAATCGTGCTGTATCCGTCACCGGCCATCGGCCACCTCATCTCCATGGTGGAGTTCGGCAAGCTCCTCCTCACCCACCGCCCTTCCCTCTCCATCCACGTCCTCATCACCAACCAAGCTTACGACGCCGGCTCTACCACCGCCTACATTGCCTCCGTCTCCGGCACTGTCCCCTCCATTGCCTTCCACTACTTCCCTGCCACCACCCTCCCCCCGGACTACTCCACGACCTCCCCGCACCACGAGACCCTTGCCCTCGAGCTCCTCCGCCACAACAACCCCAACGTCCGCTGCGCCCTCACCACTATCTCCGAAAATTATGTGGTTCACGGTCTCATCATCGACTTCTTTTGCGTCGCTGCTGTTGCCGTTGCGCGCAAGCTCAACATCCCGTGCTACTACTTCTTCACTTCCGGCGCTGGCTACCTCAACTTCTTCCTTTACGTCCCAACTCTTCACGACAAGTTTTCCAAAAGCTTTAAAGACTTTGACGCCCCCATAGATGTCCCTGGCACACCGCCGATACCGCCCTCCGATGTTGCGAAGCCGATGCAGGATCGCTATGATGAGGCCTACAAGGGCTTCTTGGATTCGTCCGTGAAGATGCAGACTTCGGCTGGAATCATAGTCAACACCTTTGAGAAGCTTGAGCTGAGAGCAATACGAGCCATCGTGGATGGCAAGTGTGTGCCCGGCGGGCCCACTCCACCACTTTACTGCATCGGGCCGCTGATCTCAAGCAGGGAAGGTGACGATGACGGATCGCCAGAGTGTCTGACAAGGCTAGACTCGCAGCCGAGAGGGAGCGTTGTGTTCCTGTGTTTCGGGAGCTTGGGCGTGTTCTCGGTGGAACAGCTGAAGGAAATAGCGACGGGGCTGGAGAGGAGCGGTCAACGGTTCTTGTAGGTGGTCCGTAACCCAATAAAGACCATGCCGGGGATACCCGACCCGGACTTGGGCTCGCTGCTTCCGGACGGATTCTTGGAACGTACCAAAGAGAGGGGGCTCGTAATCAACAAATGGGCCCCGCAGGTGGCGGTACTGAGCCACGGCTCGGTGGGCGGGTTCATGACTCACTGCGGGTGGAACTCGGTGCTCGAGGCCGTGTGCGCAGGCATGCCGATGCTGGCGTGGCCGCTCTACGCGGAGCAGCGGCACAACAGGGTGCTGCTGGTGCAGGAGATGAGGATCGCCCTACCGGTGGACGAATTGGAGGACGGGCGGGTGAGTTCAGACGAGGTGGAGAAGCGAGTCAGGGAGCTGGTGGAGAGTGAGGAGGGCAAGACGGTGCGAGAGCGAGCGCTTGCCATGAAGGAAGAAGCTACGGCTGCGCTGAGCCCCGGCGGGTCGTCAAGGTCGGCGTTGGCCGGACTCGTTGAGTCGTGGAAGCGCGAGTGAAATGCTCCGGATGCTGTTGGTCGCTTGGAGGCGAATGACGTACGCTACGAACAAAGTGGCATGTGCTTTTTATGTTTTTGTATTATGGAAACGTAAACAGAAGGATGAGCGTGGTTGAGTTTTATCTTGAAGCCTGCTCTCTGATTCTCCCCATGCAAGCCAAGATCGTTTCTTTTCTGGGTGAAATAAAATCTCTCTCGAATTGTACTTGCAAAATCGTTCTCTCCTTTTGATTATCTGTCTGCACCGCAATTGAAAATACTAAGTTCCGTGATTTAGCAAATGTCAACGATTACAGGACTTCTGAAGTTATGATAACTCTTGTTATCATCTCGCTCAACTTTGAAGTGCAGCTACATTTTAAAACATATATTACATATCATCCGCCACTATATGAAATGTTCCTTTTCTCTTTCTTTATGGCCATAGACAACCAATAAATTTGGAGGGGAACCCAGACGAAACACTGTTTTGTCCTCCGGTCGCCTTTAGGCCCATTGGGCCGTCAGAAATGCGTGGGTTGGTAACTTGGTTTAGTATAGAAGTGCGTTTGGAGGTTTGGATTTTGTAATTGGCTATTCTTTCCTGCATAATTAAAATTGAATTGGATATATATATATATATATATATATATATATATAAAATATATAGCATATAAGGACCTGAGCAGGTCCTTAAATTGCTCAAAGGGAGACAGGGAAAGGAACTTCCCGGTATGGTGGAGGGAACCGTGTAAGTTCTCTCCGTATTACTTTTCTCCCACAAAGACAAAGATAAGAAGGGAACTGAGGGGTCTCTTGGGTGGAAAAGGTAGACTCCATGTCAGTTTCGGCTAGTTATCTCCGGGTAGGTAGATATAGTAGTCTCCCACGTCTAGGGTGACAAGAGGGGAGTTTCGGCTTCTGCAATATATAAAGATATATATATTGATATATAAATATAGCATATCTTATATATAACTTTTGAAATACTATATAGTACATTCACCGTAAGTTATAGTTCAGGAGATATTAGGATAAGAATCTAGTTCAATCTGATTTACTTTGTTCTTATGTTAATTTGGCTCGATTGCATTCCTCTTGGGTCTATCAATTCTTGAGACGGAACAAAAAATCAAAGTGATGAACATTTCAAATCATAGACCTAATTTTAGTGCATTTCAAATCATAGACCTAATTTTAGTGTTGCTCGTTCAGAGCTTGATTCCGTCTTTATGGAGTTGTAGAATCAACAAGGCGAATTCAAGCTTTCTAACATACTAGCCCACGAGCTTGGTTGAATCCTTAGTATAGATTGAATATACTACACATTGCTACGTAAACTCGAGTTCGAGGCATTACAGCTTTGGATGTATATAGTCTTTCATTATATAAAATAAAATCAGACTTAAAGCTTCCCCTTGGGATTTCTTATCATGATACACCAGGCTTTTGTCATGAAAGTGGTATAACTTGTCCAAAATTATGAAAGTGGATCATAAATCTAGCTGAAGTAACTAATTAATCCACTTGGAATAAAATTTCTCAAATAAAGAGCGTGGCTTTTCCTACCTCCTCCCTAGAATTTTCTCCTCTCCCTCTTATCTTTACACAACTTTCTTCTTCTTCCTCCATAGAAGAGAGGGTTTCGGCTAAATCTCTCCCTTCCCTCCCTTTTTTATCTTTTTCTTTAACTAATTTGATTATCTGTTATCTTATTATTGCTTTTTTCACATTTTATGGAGCTTTCTCTTCTAATCTAATTTAGATCTGGAAGTTTTTTCTCTCTTGTTTAGGAAACGTTTCTATCCCAATCAAATCTAGGTTTGGAGATTTTTGCATGTATGATTTCAGGGTTTCCATTCACTCGAGTTTTATCGGTGTACAAGTCCAATTTCAAATGAGATCAAAGGAGTTTTGTGAAGGTTTGACTCTCACTTTGTCGATGATTGGCCATCGATTTTAGTTTGAAAAAGTCACAAATTTGCTCTTTGAGCAGGTGACCCATAATCTTGTTCAGATTATTCTTCTTATTATCTGGAGCTTGTCTAGTTTTGAAGTTGTATAGGATTTGTCTTAGTTTGCTATTGGACTGAGTTGTTTCTCTTGTATTTCCGTGAAAATGAATGAAATATTACTTTGACAAAAAAAAAATTACCTTGCAATTGATAGTATCGAGATTCTTATAGACCCCTTAATTTTGACTTAAGGCATTTCAAGTTTGACCGACTTGTCATGAGGTCAAACTTTGTTGAAAACGATCAAAAGTGTTTTTTATTAAAAGGAATTGTTTTCTTTGTACCAACCACAGATTCCCAAGAACATCTAACTTGTCAAAAAGGGCCAAAACTTGCGCGGCACTGAGTGTATAAACAACCAAATATGCAGATCATGTCCAATATTTACACCAAAGCTGCCTTCACGAGCAGCCGGAAGTGTCATTCACGTTTTGTTCATTAGAATATAAATAAATAAAGCAACACTAATCACTCCCAAGACATGGTCATCATTGTAATAGATCGAATTTGTTAATCCCAAACTAAAATCTTAATCATACTGTCAAATAAGAAATATTTGATTGAATGTGGAGTGGAGGTTCTGTTAGCTGCATATTTTTCATGGGTAATCTCGAAAATGTATCACATTTTAATGGTCAAAGCAACATGCTAATTATTTCGTCCTTCGTGGCAACAGATGATTGTCACATTACCTTTTTCTTCGGGGTCCACATAAATGCATCGTTCAATGCTTTACGAGGCAGAGATTGGTTACATAAAAAATCAAATAATGTTTTTCTAGAATGATGATAAATTAGAGTTATTAAATCTAATCGACTATAATTTTCAACCAGTTTGATTGATACATGATTTTGGTTGACTAGTCTGATAAAGGTAAAAATTTAAGATTAGGAGTTCATGATCACAACAAGGTTCGCTTCTCGGCCAATAAGAGTTATTCAATATTTTTTTAAAGTTCTATTACATTCTATCTGAACTTAGGTGTTATTTTCCTTTAGGTTGACTTTTTAGCCAACCCTTAAAGTCAACCCTCGGTCAATATTTTTGAAAATTTGAAAAAATTTAAAAAAATCATCAATTCTATCTTCTGCAAGCATAATTAGACTTTCAATTTGTAATTTTTACAAAAAACCGTTCGAGAGTGGACTTTTTAGTCAAACTGAGAATTTTGACCCTCGAACGAGAAATTCCAAAATTCACTCATTTTCATTCATTTTTTAGTTTTCATTCCTTCTCAACATTTAATCCAAGGATTGTAACACATCGAAATTTCAAGCCAATTTTAAGAGTTTGAACTTGAGATTGGTCGGTCAATTCTTGAGCACAAGTTTAGAGCCCTGATTAGTACTCTATAAATAGCGTTAATTATCCTTGTTCAAACCTTTTTTTTTTTTTGTCAAAGAGGTAGCTTTCATTACTAAACCACGGAAGAAATGCTATAAGGTTCGGAATCAGTACATAATAAAACCCATAATGGGCAGGGGGGCTTAGACAGCCAATTGACGGGAAGTAAATTTTTCCGATGAGTTTTGACAACCCAATCCACAATCAAATTAGCTTCGCGGGGCTTATACTTAACTGAGACTCCGTTAAGTTGCGCCAAACTAGATTTGCAGTCTTCAATAGTTGTACGCACTGTCCATGGGCTTTGGGCTCGGCCTAATAAGCACTGCACAGTTGATAAGCTATCCGTAACTACTTCCACGTTCACGCACAGATCAACTGAAGACTTTAGTTTCTGTGTCTCCACCAGCCTCGACAAAACCGCACAGAGGGCTAGGGTTTCGATCACAAGGACTGAAGAGGCATGGGCATTCATGGCAAAGCCATTGGTGACAATGCCATCAGAGTTCCTGCAAATTCCGGCTACGGATCCCTCAAGTGAGTCAACAGACCATGAGTCATCCACAATGTATTTCAGAACTCCCTTCTCAGGTAAAACCCATTGCTCAGGTAACTCGATATCCTCTTTTCTTCGATTTCTCTCTTCTGGGTTCCATCTTTTGAATAGTTTGTTCTCTGCAATTGCTAATTCTATGTTTTCGCTTGGACTTGGTGGTCGGCCTTGGAAGACCAGCATGTTTCTCTCTTTCTAGATAAACCAAAGGGTCTCGATGAGCAACTCTTTCGATGGTGCGTCATTGCCTTCGGTGAGACTATCTAGTATCCACTTGTCGATTCTAGTTAAATGCTGAGGGAGGAATCCATATTTAGTTTTGGATCTGACCATATGGCTTTTGTCTAGTCACACAGGATGAAGAGATGCTCTAGGGTTTCTGGTGCTCGATGGCGTATGGGGCACATCGGGTTAGGTATCATTTTCCTCCAGTGTAGGTTTTCCTTTGTAGGAAGTGCATTGCTACATAAACTCCACATAAAAAACCTGATCTTTGGGTGGGTACGGAGATGCCATATCATGTTCCATAGAGTTTTGGGAGGTTGATATGATGTGGAGGCCTGGTTTTTGTTGCTATGGGTGTCTGCTGTATAGATTCTGTTATATCCACTTTTGACCGAGTAAAGTCCCGATTTATTCCCAGTCCAAATTGGCTTATCAGTCCCCATGATAGGGCTAAGTGGAATAGCGAGAATTTCATACATTAGGTTCTCTTCAAAAAAGATTGACAGCTTATGTACATCCCATTGCTTAGATTCCTGATTAATCAACTTTGCCACAAGCTGAGGTTCACCTTGGTTTGCTGGGCCTCCAATTCGTCCTGGTCGGGCCAGGTGGGCTCGATTGGGCTCATCCAATTGGGTCGAACGAGGCTAGCCCACAAGCCCATTCGATCGGCCCTCTCTTCATTCTCTCATAATTACAAAATTTCCACTCATCAAAATTACAAAATTGCCATGCCATGTCATCAATCCAAGTGAGAGCCAACCTTAGCCACTCATGAGTCCTCTAATCTTGGTCATATAAATTGCCATGTTACCTGTCATTGTCATTAAATTTCAGCCAATAAGAGCATTCCTCAACCATTAAGCATAAAATCAAGACCATGGTTGAGATTAAAGGATTTTTAAAATTTCCCTCCAAGTTTTTTGCCTCTATCTCTCTCGTCTCTCACTTGGACAAGGACTCTCTCTCTCTCTCTTCCGCAAATTCCAGCTCATCTTCGACGTCCTCATGCCAATGTATCTTTGCTACCTCCTCCTTCGGTGTGTCCTTGGTGTGACCGTGGGTGGTGTCGCCTCCAATTCCCACCGGAATTACCTTGATTTGGCCATCTCTGATCATTGCTTGCTTGCCGATCATTAATCAAAGTAGGATTTACATCTTTGTTAATGATTCAATATGATCATCCAACGATGTTAGGATTAATCATAATATAAAATTACAATTATGTCTTCAACCTATGATCAATCTAAACTAGGATGTGATTGATTCAATCAAAACCGGAATGAAATTGCATATCAATTTAGCATCGTTTGATAGAATCAATGATAGATTGCATGTTTAGATTAATTTTAGACCTCTGTTGCATGTTGACCAAATTCCAGTAGGTAGAATTTGATGTTGATTTTGATGTGTGTTTGATAATTGCACTTTGATTTCATGAATTTAGATGAAATTCTCTAGGGGCAAGAACAATAGGAGTGCCATAACATTTTTTTCGCTCACTTAGGTGCCATATTGGAGTAAAATCGATCATCTGAGTGTCACTTCTAGCAAATCGTCCTACATGGATTTTTTGTATTTTTTAAAATTTTTAATTTTCCTTTTTTTCTTTGTTTTTTTATCTGTGTGCCGGTTGTAAAGGCCTTGCCCTCGGCTGGTGGGGCCATGAAGGCCTTGGGCGAGGCCATCTCCTGCAAATCAATAAATTAGTACTTGTTGGTCGAATGTGGGGCATATGGCAAAATTATGTCATGTATCTTGCCACGTGCCAATCAGTCCTAAACCTTTCAATCATAAAAATTGAGTACTAAACCTTTTGACGATTTGTCAATGTAGTCTATCCGATCAATTTTAGCCGAAAATCAGTAACAGGATATCGGCTGTCTTACATGACACGACTGACGCTAACATGGACAAATTTTACAAATTTTAAATATTATTTTCTGATTTTTTAATTTATTTTATTGTGGCTGGTGAGGGTCGCTTCCCTCGCCTAGAGAATTCCTATTTTTTATTCTCGACAATAATGCCCGCAGATGATCAAGTCCAGCTGAAATATCGACAAATATGAAAAACATGTCATGATGTGTCGCCTTTACCACTTCAAAATGTCTCAAATCGAAGTCAAAACAGCTTATCTCGGATTGGTGACCACGCTTCTTAGAACAAACAAAATTGAAAGTGGGCACCATCGTACTTTTCCTAAATTTTCCAATTTTTATCCAAAATGATTTTCTTATCTTGCTTTTTTTATGGACCAATTAAATGTAGTGACAATTACTAGGTTGGACCGGACCCATTTGTAACTTTTGAATTATGGAAGAGGTCATGAACCGTCGGCTTTCGATTTGGTTCGATGATGAGTGGACTTTAGCCCTAATTAAGTTATGCAATCAACTGCTCTCTTTTGGGTACTGTATCAGCTAACGACAATTTCAATGCACAACGTGCAAATCATGCAAAATTTACGAGAATTTTAATTGGTTCTTATAATAAATTGATAAGGATCCAGCACTAACAATTGTTACTCGGTAAAGCGCATTAGGAGGCCCCAAAGGTTGACTTTTTCTTTAATTACTTTTGGTTTGGGAGATGATCACGTTGCAACTAATTTGGGGAATGCACACAAAGAGGGCACAAGTCCTTGGATCAATTGAAACTTTAGATAAGACCCGATTTTTGTATAGGCAATGAAAATAAGATATTGAATTAGCAAATGTAAAGAAGGATTTATGTTTATAATCCAACTTAGATGAAATCGGTGTTTGTTCTATGTTTAGATACATCATATCATTTTTAAGTAGGTTGAACTTTAGGTTCGGGCAGTCGTTTATAATGTCATTGTCGCGATATCTTACCTACGCCATGATTGTTTATTTGATTTCTTCCACTTCTTTTCCTTTGTTTTATTGGCCAAATTCCTTGAATTCCTTTCACCCACTTATTTATACATCATCATTCATGAGTTTGAATCGTTCATCTTCCTATATCTTTCGCATGGTTTATGATTGCATCATTTTACCAAACCTTCATATGAGATCGAGAGAGGGGAATAAACATTTGCTTGAAACACTCACAAGTGGAATGACTTCTCGCCTGCTTAATTACAACTATTAGTGATATTGCTATTTGTTTGCAAAATTCATTAATCATTCTTTCTTCCTTAAAGGATCTCCTCATCTGCCATCGTGCCTTCATTGATTTTGACATTATGCTTTTCAAAATTCGTAGTTACTCTAGGTATAATTTCTTCTTTGGTCCATGAACTTATGCTTTTATTATGATTCGAGTATTTGAACTTGGGATAATGACACAAATAGTCCCTGAACTTTGACTTAATGTGTAATTTGATCCCTGAACTTTTAATTTGTTCAATATAGTCCCTGAACTTTAACATAATGTTCAATTTGGTCCCTGAATTTTTAATTTGTTCAATGTGGTCCCTGAACTTTTAATATGTGTTCAATTTAGTCCCTGAACTATATGAAAATATTCAATATAATCCCTGCACTTGAATTAATGGAAGGACTATATTGAACATTTTCAAATAGTTCAAGGACTAAATTGAACACATATTAAAAGTTCAGGGACCACATTGAACAAATCAAAAGTTCAGGGACCAAATTGAACATTAAGTTAAAGTTCAGGGACTACATTGAACAAATTAAAAGTTCAGGGACCAAATTGCACATTGGGTCAAAGTTCAGGGATTATTTGTGTCATTTTCCCTTTGAACTTTTAATATGTCTACTAGGTCCTAGTATTAATTCTATCTGTCGAAGCCAACAAAAGTCTGACGTGGAATGCTTGATTTGCCACGTTCCTATTGAGAAATCTCTTTATACTCAAAGTCTGGTTGTGATCTTCATCTTCGAAGTTGGGGCGTATGCATATAAGGGATAGTCCATGGTAGGGGTGAGCACGGGTCTAGGATAGACCTTGGGCTGGTCTGGTTCTTAGTTTTGGGTGCGGAACCGAACCAAATCGGGAAACCAGACCGGACCGAACATTTGGAGCAATCTTTAATGGATGACTGAGAAAGGAAGTTTTATAATTCATGTTTTTTTTTTGGTAACCGAGGATCCGCCACCATTCCCCGGGGACGAGCCCACACAGGTAATCGGGGCGCCTATGCCTCGGGGGAGACTAGCCCAGCAACCCACCGCCAGGACCCCCCACTTAAATTACGGCCCGCCAGGTAATCGGGACGCCTATAATTCATGTTTTTTTTTTTTTTATGTTATGTGTTTTGAACTTTTTATTATTTATTCTATTTTACATGTTCATCTTTTATGGGTTGTTGCTTTTGGCATATGGGAATTTTTGTTGTTGTTTTAACTTACATTTTGCTTGACTAAGGGGTGAGTTGGACACTTCCCATTTGCTTTGTATTTCCTTTTGTTTTGTACCGTACTTCACGTCATTTTGTTGTTCTAGTATTTTTTTATAACTGCCATTTGTCTTGGTTGTAAATAAGAGAGGTTTTACTAAATTTTATTCTTTTACGGAATTAAAAATAAAATAAAAAACAGGAATTTGCCAATTCCCGGATAGACCTTGAAACAGGACCGGACCAAACCGGACCGACAAGGTCAGTTCTAGGGTCTGCAAGGTAGGTTCCAACTTCCAAATAATTGCAAATTGGTCCCGACAAGTTAGATGACAGGTTTCAAGTCTGGAACCTAGCCACCATGGAATCGCTCACCCCTAGTTCATGGTGGCAAAAAAGTTCTTCGCACATCAAAATGTTGTTGACTTGAATTGGAGCTGCAACACATTGGATTTGGAATTGGAGGGACTCAATTAGAAAAGTTATAGAAGTTTGAAGACTTGATCAAACAAATTAAATTTGAAGGACCTATTTGGAAAAATATTGAAGTTCAGGAAGTAAAATAGACTATTCGTATTAATTTAAGTGATGATCGAGTCTTATTTCTATTAATTGAATTTCTTCTCGATAAGGTATAAAACGATGCAAATTAAGCTTCAAGTTCAAAAACTTTTACGGATATGCCCAATCTTCTTGGATTTTCTTTCGGAAATGACTTCAATTTGTTACAATTTTAAGTAAAAATTGAATGCTGACGTGGCAACCTAATTTATTGGGATCCACATTGCACCTCTAAAAAAATGATGATTACTTTGGACACTAACCCTCCACTTCGTTCGGTGCCTTTATTCACCTCAACAAATCTCGATATTTCATACGATGGCTATAAATTTTGCAATTACCCTTTATATATATATATGAATTAATGGTTTGGATGGTTGCGACACCAAATGAAGACACCAACCGGGATAGAGGATCGCGTGATTGTTGCTGCACATGTAGTGCGATGCGAAGGTTACGTGCCGCACATTATCATTGAAATAATGAATTTGACATTGTCTTCTACACTATATAATATGGCATTGGTTTATGACCATGAACTCACGTGGTAGTTGAAATGTTGTGTTAAACTAAGGAAAGTAAACATTACGTGATTCGAAAGGTGACTTTCATAGAATGAGTAGCAAGCTTGAAAAGGTAGAAGCTATTACAGCAGTTATAATAGCTTTTGCTTTCTAACTTATAGGTGAAATATATAAAAGTGATTTATGTGACGGCCCAAGTGGCGGTGTGCAGGGAGGAGGGATGGCGGTGCGTCCGCGCCTCGTTCCTTGGACCTGCGCAAAGAAGGGGGGAGCCTCTTTTGTCCCACATCTCCTAAGGGAGAGTCCTGGACTGGCTTATAAGATTCGGGGTTCTCTATCTGTACATACGCGTTTTCTGGACAAAGCCCAGAGGAACAAAATCGTGAGGGCCCAATGAGGCCCAAAGCGGACAATATGTGTATAGTGGCGGACTCGGGACATTACAGGTGGTATCAGAGCTGACTCCCGACCGCATATGGAGCCATAGCGAGGGCATTGTGCCCATAAGGGGCGGAGAGTGTGACAGCCAAGGCGACGGTGTGCGGGGAGTAGGGATGGCGGTGCGTCCGCGCCTCGGTCCTCGGACGTGCGCAGGGAAGGAGGGAGTGTTGGACTGGCTTATAAGGTTCGGGGTTCACTATATGTACATACGCGTTTTCTGGGTGAAGCCTAGAGAAACAAAACCGTGAAGGCCCAAAATGGACAATATGTGTACAGTGGCGGACCCGAGGCGTTATAATTTATCTGCAAGCTTCTAAAATGAATTATTTTATAAAACACACCTAGATATAGTGAAAAGCTAAAAGCCTATTATACGGCAGTCATTGTATCTCATATCATACAATATTGAGTAGATATGGTTTGACAATAGCCAGGTAGGACACTTTATGAAAGGCAAAAGGACACTATAAATGTCATAAGTTGTGTACGGATATCACTTTGGTGCCATAACTTTTTTTCGGATCACTTTGATGTCAAGTCGGAGGAAAAGAGATCACTTTAGTGACTCCGGCCAAAAAAAGAGCCACGTCAGATTTCCGACGAGCCACGTCAGATTTCCGGCGAGCCATGTTAGTATCGGAAATTAATAAAAAAAGAGCCACGTCAGATTTCCGGCGACCATGTCAGCATTGGCACTAAAGTGATCGTTTTTCAAAAAAGTTGATACCAAAGTGATCCGAAAAAAATTATGGCACCAAAGTGATCTCCGTACACAACTTATGGCACTTATAATGTTCTTTTGCCCTTTATGAAACAGGCACCAAGTCTCGACACAATTTAACACACTAAGGGAGGCCAAATGCCATAAAGAAAAGCATGAACTCATGCGATCCAGACAAAAATAACCGTGCTTTTTCGAATAATTCAGAAAAAAGGACAAACTTTTACTCGAAAAACGAATTTATCTTTCTGATTCTAACAAACAGTATTCTATACCCTTTCAGGGCCCAAACAATCCCATGTTGCAAAATGACTCCACAAAAATATATACATTTTCCTTGAGGAGAAATACTATACACCGTTGTTCCGACTAAAAAGGGTGATGTGGCATCAGACGTGACTAATGATGATATGTATAATAGACTTGTCAGCTGAACCAAATCAATACCGTGTATATTTAAACAAGAATGATGTCGTTTTAGTAGGATTCCTCTCATTCTCCTCAAAAAATAGAGAGAGAAAGAGTTTAGCCCCAAATCAAATTCCCATAATGAATGGCTAGGATTTTAAATAGAGCTCGTAAGTTAGGGTTTTAGGTAGTCAATTTTGAGCTGATTTGTTGATTTCAAGCAAATCAATAAGTTCGATTAGTGTTTCGAGGGCCTAATATCCTGAAAAACCTCAAACTTTAGCTTTTGTCCCAAATTTATCTTTTCTCTCATAGAAATCTCAAAATTTAGGTGATGTCCCAATTCTAACATAAACTTTTTTTGTTCCATAAAAACCCTCAACTTTAGGTCATGTCTCAATTCTACCATAAACATTTTCTTGTCTTACGAAAAACCACAAACTTTTGCTTGAGTTATAAATCGGCCCCATTAACCATCCAAAATTTCTTGTTGACAATCGAGGAATGGAAAACTCCCAAGCACGAGCTGTTCGAGCATCATGACCATGAGGGATGGAACATTTACAAGCACGAGAGATCGAAGACTGAACGTAAAATCACTTAGGGCGATTTTGATTGAGGGTTAATGGAAAGCAAATTCGGGGCTAAAGTAAAAGTTAGTAATCTTTTATGAGATGAAAAAAACAGAGTGAAATTGAAACTGGAGCTAAAATTGGGATTTTTTTATCAAACAAAAAAAAAGCTTAGGAAAGAATTGGTACTGGACCTAAAGTTTTAGGTTTTTTATAGGAGAAAAAAAGTTTAAGGTAGAATTGAGACATGACCTAAAGTTAAAGGATTTTTATGAGTCAAAAGGTAGAATCGGGACAAAAATTAAAATTAGAGGTTTTTTAACGTATTAAGCCATGTTTCGAGTACTCAATATAGGGTTTCAAATCATCGATTTCGAGGCGAGATCTATCTCACCTAGGTCACTAGACTCAAGGAAAGTGTTGTCGAGGGGTCGTGCAACCCACGGTATCCTCGCTAGGGATCGCACGATGCACCTGGTGACTAGTGGTGGTTGAAAAGTGCTCTAACATTTATCTGTACTTTGTTCTTGTTGATTTCTTTCTCATATTTAAAAATTTTATAGTGAGTGTTTCACATCACCAAATATTATTTGCTTTCAATGAGAGTTCGTTTACGTAAGGTCCCTTGTTCCAATGCAAAATTCTAAAGGCAAAGCATTCCCAAACTCACCCTTAGTTATAATGCCCCGTCCAACCCTGCAATTTTATATCTAAATTTTTTTCGTTGTGGGCAGCCTAGACGACAAATAAGCCCCGATGTAATGACCGATCTTGCCTGGTCCCCAGGTTGCTCATCCCCTTACATTTCTTGAAAAGAGATGGCATATGGTCCATGCGTGCAAGTTGCAACCAAGCAAAACCCTCATAAATTTCATATTTAATGGAAGGGGAACCCTCCTCGAGAAAGTTCAAAGTCTCCTCTCATCTAACAACGTATTCAAAAATCCATTGACAACCCATGCTTTAATAACAAGGCGAAAAAGTTGATAGTCTGACGTTTCTGACCACGAAAAAGGTTTGACAAAGACAACATCGACTGCCAGTTTGACCGCTGAAATGGTACTTTGGGCAGTTGTGTGGCGGTCAGTGCAAGGGCTGACCCTAAACTTAATCAAAATCGAGATTAGAATTGTTAATCATTTTCTTAGTAATTAAAGAAGTAGACAACGCTTCCACCTTCCGAGGACCGCAGGTTGCTGCTCTTAATATACAGAAAGGAAATGGCACACAGATTGCATCTTGGGCAGGATATATCTGATGTATCGATCATTCATTGAATTTTATTCGGCCGTGATCGAGCCATCGAAGTCCTCCCCCGTTCAAGGTTCTACGCTGGTGAAATGCGGCTTTGTTAGCTGAGGGTTTAAAAAAAAGAGGTTGAGCTCGAGACTTGATTTATTCAATGCATTTTCAATTGAAAACAAAGGTGATGCTTGGGTGTCCACAGTGCACACTATTTAAAGACAAAGACATCACTGGGTGCAGCCAAGCTGAGCTGGGTGGCAGCGTTGACATCTCTCGAGTTTCATGTTCATGCGAAGTGATTTCTTCCTAAAAGTTTTGCTTGATGGACGGTGAAATATGTTTTATTCGATCGGTTCTAGAATCGATCTGGTATTTGCCCTTATTTAGAATCTACTGTGGACACCGGCTCTAGATGAACTTATTCTTAGTATCTCGAGAACCACCCCGAAACTTGGAAAGTAAATCGGCATGAGTATATATGGTATAGCGGCGACTTACTACTAAACTACAAATCAATAATATTGTATCTATCTTGCTCTGTTTTTTTTAAAGAAAAGAAAGGTTAGAGAACGACTCACTTATGCTAGGAATATTCTTACACCTAACATGTCTTGTTTCTCAAAGAAAAAGCATAAAATCGCAACTACTGATAATATTCTTACATATATTATGTACTTGCACATTTGTTTAAAAATTAAACTTACTAGATACCATATGTAATTTATGAAATAGTTAAATCATTCATTTTTCACGAAATAAATCATCCTTACACGGGCGTTTTGTATCTTGTAACGTAGTTATGTCAAGAAAAGCTGAGTGGGATCCGCAATCTATAAAACCTAGTCTAAAAAGGCTGCCCACGTACAGATGGATTTAGAACGTGAGAGTATTCATGGCCACCAACCCCGGCTCTGTCACCGTCACCGTCGCCACCATCCCACCAATTGGTGGTGGCTCTTCCATTTATGGAATGTTTGTCTTTGTGGGATGAGTTTGAATCCTTTTGCTTCTTCAGTCCGAATAAGTTACTTCCCACTCTGACCAAAAAAAAAAAAAAGTTACTTCCCACGAGTCAAAATTCCTCGTTCATCTCGGGTCAGGATCATGTGGAGGTGACATTTCTTAGTGCAATCTTGGACGAGTGCTTCCTATTTCGGCACGTAACCTGTAATTAACGAAGACAACCTAAATTTTGGTCAACCCTCTCTCCTAATCTGGCCATATGTGGGATTGTTTGGTCCTCATGAGTACAAGGGCAACACCGACATGACCATGTACAAAATTGTCATTATTCATAAAAGCTAAGGTACTTTGTACTATTCCATTATTTCCGTGACCTTATAACTTCGCCAATCAAGGAAAAGAATAGCTGCTTCTTCATTGTACTTGCTAGAATTTCAAGTTTGCATCATGAACGTTTAGGGGTTGACCAAATAATGGCCAAAAAAAGAGAGTTGACCATGATAGCCGACCATCGAAATGATGCGCCGGGTGAACAGTATGGGATGTAATAAAATGGACTGATGTGAAAACTCTGATGGAATATGGGTCGAATGTAGTGAGTGAGAGAAAAAGAGTGGAAAATCGAATTAGCTAATAGCTAGGTGTCTTGGTAGGAAGTAGGAACCACATGTTCCATTCAAACCCAAACATAAATAAAGGTTTTTGATTTTTTCTCTATAGCAGATGAAATTTTCATATTAACAAAGCATATATTATATTTCGAACGATTTAAAATCAATATACGACATCCCAAGTTCTATAGTGATTGGGAAAGACCCTCTTAAGTGATTCATAAGTTAAAACCCGCATCAAAGGGTCACCACCTTGTGTGTTACTCCGAGTATTTCTTGCAAGCTTGGCCCATGTGGATCGGACAAGGTTATTACAAATGATATCAAAGCAAGATCTCCTCTAGTTGATGCATATGTGGCTCTTGGACAGACTTGGCCCATACCCAATCCAATAAGGGCAAGGGTGATCATTGGCAAGAGGGCTCGGACAATGTCCTTGCAGGCATCTAGGATGATAGAGGAGCATGAATTGACTGGATAATACATCAAATATGGGGAGTATCGCTTGGCAGTAAAAGCCAACATTAACGAGAACGTCAATTCTCTAAGTATGAGAGTTTATGACATTATGAAGTCCTACATC
The DNA here is from genome assembly GCF_021117445.2 of Syzygium oleosum. Taxonomy (NCBI): domain Eukaryota; kingdom Viridiplantae; phylum Streptophyta; class Magnoliopsida; order Myrtales; family Myrtaceae; genus Syzygium; species Syzygium oleosum. Next base: position 1,760,292 of record NW_026607494.1, read on the forward strand.
GGTTAGGGAGAGACCCTGTCGAGTGATTGCTTCATAAATCAACAGTTACCCCCAAAATGTTTACTATCTTGTGATTATTTAGAGTAGTCCTTTTTAGTGCTTGATCTATGTGGAATGATTCGGATATTTACAAGCTTTGAATAATTTATTGGTCATTTGTGCATTTTACGTGAAAAACGAAGTATGCTTAGGATATAAATGGATAAAGGAGTTGTCTCCAGCTTTCCTTTTTTATGTTTTTTTTAATTGTTGCTAACTACTATGCACTAGAAGTGCGCATTATACATATGTATCTAATCGAACTTCATTCCTAATTAATCAACCCTGCTGCCAACTTTTCTGTGAACAAGTCAAAAATTAATCTGTAGTTAGGTATTTACCTGATGATTCTAGGAGTTGCTACAGAAATAACTTTCTAATGAGGCAAGGAGATAACATGTTTTTCATGTAGATTATGCAATTGGGAACATCAGAGGCTCGTAGAAAAAGCTCTGGCCCTATTCATCATTAGAGATTCGCCCACGTACTTTTCGCAAGTAGTTGTAAAACGTGATTTAACATTGACAATCGAAATGCGGTCCATTGTACGACGGAAGAGAAAGAAAATCAGTAGGCATGTAGGAAAAGGTTGAACTTGCATGTCTTGAACATTCAATTGTACGTTGTTGGCTAGAAGAAACGTCGGAGTTGTATAAGGGACGTATCTTGCTAGGGTTGAACTTTATCAACCACGAGGCTGTATTCCCAAATGGCAATAACCCTAGCTGGTCATTACTCAGTTACTCCATATCAAATGCTTTTAGAGTCGATCCGATCCTTTGACCCAGAATATTCGAACCATGTTCACTAGATCAGCGTTGACATTTTTGACTTTTGTTGGGTCAAAACTCAGAAGGGTTGAAGGAGCAACACCATGCTAATGGAAGGATCCTGGTGCTGGTGGCCGCAATAGTAGTGAAAGGGAATCAAAAGGAACATAAAAAAATAAGCACATACATACATCCGACGGTGCCTCCACTTGATTTGGTCGGCAAACACTGGCTAATCTCAGAATTGTGTAATGTTTAATAGATAAAGAACACGTGGCGCACAGCCACGCAGTAGTTCTAGAGAGAGAAAGTCAAAGAGAGGAGGCAGCATGCACGTTGCTTTCCTCCGCTCCTTCTCTCTCGTTACCCTTTTGTTGCACTTTGCCCTATTATTCATTCACGACCAGGTAATTCAGAGTTGGCCATTCTTGAGCCTTTCAATACCGTTGAAAAGTCCTCTCTCTCTCTCTCTCTCTCTCTCTCTCTCTCTCTCTCTCTCTCTCTTCAACGTTAAATTTTCCGTGTTTTGTTTTGACTGTCCTCTTTTGAAGTGCCTGAGCTTCCCCCTTGATATATATAACCAAGCCAAGCCAATATAAACAAATTCACAATCTTCTCAGCTATCATTTGTCTGCTCTCTCATCACAAGAGTTCGTCAATCATCGCACTAGGATTCGATTACCCTTGGAGTCGGCATCGAGATTGCATCGTCAGCTCATCGATCCGGCCACATCACGCCACGAGCAAATGGACAACCGTGAAGTGGAAGTGCCTCCATTCTTCCTCTGCCCCATCTCGCTGGAGATCTTGAGAGATCCAGTCACCGTCTCGACGGGGATAACCTATGACCGAGAGAGCATCGAGACATGGCTGTCGACGTCCAAAAACAGCTTGTGCCCCGTCACCAAACAGCCGATCTCCGATACGGACCTGACCCCGAACCACACCCTCCGCCGCCTGATCCAATCATGGTGCACCCTCAACTCGTCGAACGGCATCGAGCGGATCCCGACTCCCAGGGCTCCCATCAGCAAAGCCCAGATCACTGAGATCCTGCGAGATGCCAAGAAGCCTCAGCTCCAGCAGAAGTGTCTTAGGCGGCTGAGATCTATCGCTTCTGGTAATACTTCAGCCAAGCGTTGCATGGAAGCCGCCGGCGCCGTCGAGTTCCTGGCCTCAGTGATAAACACCACCTCGCAAGATCAGTCATCGGCATCGGAAGAGGGGTCACTACTTGACATCAAATCACCAAGTGACGACGCGCTGTGCATCCTCTACCATCTCCAGCTCTCTGAGCCGGGCCTCAAGAGCCTTGTGGCCAAAGACAGTGAGTTCACTGAGTCGCTCACGCGTGTCATGAAGCGTGGGCCTTACGAGTCGAGGGCATATGCAGTGCTGCTGCTCAAGTTGATGTTTGAGGTTGCCGAACCGATGCAGATCATCACCCTGAAGCAGGAGTTTTTTGCCGAGGCGGTCCAAGTCCTGCACGACCAGATCTCTCAGCAGGCCACCAACGTCACGCTGAAGCTACTGATAAACCTATGCCCTTGGGGCCGAAACAGGATCAAAGCCATCGAATCCGGGGCAGTCTCGGCATTGATCGAGCTGCTTCTCGATTGTTCTGACCGTAGGACCAGCGAGTTAATATTGATGTTGTTGGAGATGCTGTGCCAATGCGCCGAGGGGAGATCGGAGTTGCTAACGCATGGGGGGGGCATCGCGGTCGTGTCGAAGAAGATACTAAGGGTTTCGCAGGTGGCTAGCGAGAAGGCGGTCCGAATTCTGCTCTCTGTCTCCAAGTTCTCGGCAACAGGAAGCGTGGCACAAGAGATGTTGCAGTTGGGCGTCGCAGCGAAGCTGTTTTTGGTTCTGCAAATGGACTGTGGAAGGAAGATCAAAGAAAAGGCCATTGAGATACTGAAATTGCATGCCAGGGTTTGGAAGCACTCTCCTTGTATACCCTCCAAATTTCTCTCTTCATACCCATCTTGAAAATGGACCACTTGTTGTACCATATCGATCTTGATTAAGGCAAGATCTTCCACGATATTTCAATGGTAGAGCTCTGCGACGTGTTCTCCTAATTGGAGGAACAAAAGATAGTGTTGAACAATGTTCCGACTTTCTCGGAGGTGAATCATCGAGGAAAGCTAATGGATTATTAAACGTAATGCTTAGCACCAGCTTTTTCAAGCCCTACTAATAGCAACTTGATACTCGATTTAAACTTGCAATTTATTTTACCTTTTAGAGCAACCACTAATAAGTTATGGGTTGATTAGTCATCCAAGTAAAATGCGGGTTTACATTTTAATTTTACGAATCAGAGATTCATCGATTTAGGAACTTGGTTACACTAGAGTAATCTAACACTCTACCTTTTCTCTTTATTTCAAATATTTTTTTGCATGCAATCTTGCTCATTTTTAATCATAGGTCACTAACATATGAGGAGTGATCATTTGGGCGTGCAATAATAAAAGTAACATCTAATAATCAAAGTAGAAAATAGATTGCAGAAAATTTTAAGAATCTAATGCGCTAAGAAAGCAAATTGTATCACCATATTTATCACCACGAGATTTCTGCAAACTATTACTTTGAAAAATATGCGGAAGGAATGCATGAATGTTATGCATGACATATGCATGAATCAATAATTAACTTTAGATTTTGTATTTTCTTGTTTAATCAACATGCATGACATAAGAAAAATAAAAATAAACCTTAACATTCTATATGATAGAAATCGATTTCGCATGCACTAATTATATGACTAAATGACATGCAAGAATTATACAGCTATATGATATGTGAGGAATTCTAAATGATATGTTATGGAATTAATTTTAAGTATTATCTATTTGAGGTATCGATTAAATTAATGACATGGACCTACTAAATGACACGCGATGTGTAGTTTATATAAATTGATATTCCTGACTAAAGCAATCTAAATGATATGATCTAATTCAATTTTTGTTCTTTTCCTTTTATTAATCAACGATGGACAAATGACTCTAAAAGTCTACAAATTAGATGGTTATGCATTAATTCCTACTCATGCATGAAATGATTTAGCATGGATAACCTAGGTTACTACATGATTAATAAAAAAAATGCAATCTAAGTTCTAGATGCAAGATAACATAATTTAAAATGCATGCTTTCTATCTATGTTAATTAGCATGTATGAGTGATCTATGGAAATCATGAACTTATTCTATAATAAAAGCCATATGAAATGCAATTTTTTATTTTACTTTAGTAAAACAGAAAATTCGATTCCTAAGTCTCTAATATGGCCTAGTGAATTTACCATTAATTATTATACTAAGTGCAATGCGAAAGATGCATGTAATGCAATTAAATAGATAACATTAACTATATGACTTAATTACTAGAAATCAACTCCAAGAAAGTATGATTTTCCAAATGATTTATATTATAAGACATGCATGCTGCGAGACTTGTCAATCTTAGATCTTCATGCAAGCTAAATGATTCTGATGACATTTTTTTCATTTGTTTTTTTAATTAATGAATGCAAACTAAAAATTATCCTAAGTCTATATGGATTCTAAAATTACTATGCATGGTCCAAAAGCCTAAGCCATGAATATGCATAGAATAATGGCCTATATTCTATATGCACATGTGATCTATAATAAATGATATGCATGTGGTTATTAAAAAATATTTATCATGAAGCATCAAATTTCATTTGATCATGCACAAAGATCGTGTGTTATATTCTATATGAGGCACTGTAAAGGACCCGACCTTTAGGCTCAAAGGTCCGGCGCTCCAATAGATCTTGGTTAATGCAATGGAAATAATCAAAGATAAGTCCAAATAATCTAAAGTTTCTAGACTATACAACACGCATTTGAAACCATAATGCAAGACAAGAACTTACCACGTAAGGTATGCAAACCTTAAACTTACCTTAATTAGGGCTAACCAAGGGCCACCAAAAGAGGTAACGGCTAAGAGACAATGCTGGGATGGACGTAGGACGCCGGTGGCGGTGGGGGAGGATGCCAGTGAAGCTTCGGCTGGCGGTGGATGTGGGTGCTCAGCGATGACTAGGCGAACGCCAGCTTAGTCAATGGACGCTTCAAGGTCACAGGCGTAGGACGTGTGATTGGGGAAATTGGACTCTTTTCACGTTCAAATTTCAACTATAAAATTCTCTTTTCCTTGACCAGAACTCCGCCTTTTGAATTTCACCGCTTGCCCTCTTTCTTTGACTTTTCCTTTGTTGGTGTTGTCTTCAGCCCTACACTCCACTTAGCATTCAATGCGAAAGGATGGAACTTTAATGAAATTCTTCCAAACCAGGATCGGAGAATGGTGAGTGATGGGAGACGATGGAGCTACGGAGAGAGAGTTCGCCAGCGTTGTTTCTTGCGGACGTGACGGCACTGGAAGAAGAAAGGGAAATGGAAAATGGAAGCGCGAGGACGTGCGGCTGTGCGTGCGGCTGCGGACGGAGGAGGTCGAGAAAAGGCCTCGACGTGAAACGCTCTTTCTCTGGCGATTCATAAGTGCACCGGCGGCACTCCCACGAAATCAGCATGCCGAACCCCTTGTTGATTATTTGCCATTCTCTTTATGATTATGGACTCTTGACCTTGGTGTGAGATAAGGATCAGAATAGAAATCAATTCAATCTAAATCACCATAACTTGCGCCGCGAAGATTGCCCCCACATTGGCCGAAATTTATAGGCTTTCCTTTCTTGAAATAAAATCAAGTTCTCGCATTCTTGAAATCAGGACATAGCTCCAGTATATAAGATACAGTTTCCAAATTCTCGGAGTGTCCATTCCACGGTCTTGAAGTTCCAAGAAAGTTGGAAACTCAATTTTACGCCCATTGCACTGGTTGGCCCATTCGTCATGTTTACCTCCAGTCCCCTATAACATGCTTCATCGTAAAATGTAATGCAAATGCAAATTAATAATATTTTTGTTTAATGGTTGGGTCAATCCCTAATTTTCCTTTGCAATGAATGGCTAAACGCATAAAATTTAGATGTCAACAAACAAAATGATCGAGTATGCTCGAAAAGTTTATGATCCGTCAAGCTGCTCCAGCTCGATGGCCAAAGGGACAGTCCAAGTAGAGGGCAATAACAAGCCTTGAGCGCATGAGATTGTTCACAGATACGACGAACCACAGCTTAGGGGAGCAATTCCAGGTTTCGTCCAAGTTCCACCTAAAATCTACCCATCAGTACCGGTTTCCCTTTTTTTAGAACTTAGAACCTACCCTGCAAATATTGAAACCTGGAACCTACCCTATCACAAGTTCCACAAGTTCCAAAAGTTTCAGGGTCTTTCAGGGAACCGACCAATTTCCTTTTTTTTGTTTCATTTTTAGTTGAGCAAAATAAAAGTGACGCAACAACAAAAATGAAAATTTCCCATTTGTCAATAGCAGCAATCCATAAAAGATGAACACGTAAATAGAATAAACAATAGAAAGTTCAAAACACGCAACATAAAACCTAAATAATAGAACTTCAGCCATCAATCAACTTCACATATACACAATAATAATAGAATATAATTAAAATCTAGATTACATCAACTTCTCAACATGTTAACATGTGGTGAGCATTTCGTCGAACATGTGGGGAGCAGTTTCATGAAGGCGTTCATGTAATTAAAGCAAGTGACATAGTTTTTTTTTTTATATTTGGGTCGAAAGAAAGATGCCATTCATATACCCAAATAATACTCGATAGGTACAAGACTTTCAAGCCTAGCAAATCCCAAATAACTATAGAACAAAGCAAAAGTCATAAAGCAAATAACAAAGTACATTCTATAGCTAGAAGTACATTCTCATCCCTTAAGAACATATCTACCACCGTAAACAATTGGTGGCTGATCACCATTTTCAATGATGAGCACACGCCGAGATCTTTCACTCCATTTGCAACAGCTTACGATGCGCGTCTAAGTTCAATGTCCTCATCACCATTGCCGTGCAAAGACGCTAACATCAAAATATTGAAAGAACACAAATCAAATACCTATAAGGACTCCTAGATATATATCTAGATTTAATTCGAAAGAGTAAAACCCCCAAACTTGACCTAAATCTAAATCATGAGAGGAGAGCGGCCTAATATCAGAAAGGTTGTGGAGCCATGTTACAAACATCTCCTTGATGGTTGTCGACTGTACGAATGGCCAAACTAGTCTATACGTCCACTCAAGATCAGTTGCAAAAATTTACTGACATACACAAACTCCTAGAATAGATCGGAAGAGAAAAGAAAGAGAGCTTCAAAAGAGGGAAGAGGGAGAGGGAGAGGGAGAGAGAGAGAGAGAGAGGTTGACTTAGAGTTATGTCGTCACGATTTGTTCGAGTAGGTTGACTTAGAGTTATGTCGTCACGATTTGTTCGATTTTGGACTATAAGCGATTTCTAATAATCAACAAAAGCAAGTGAGCAGTCTCAGAACCCATCAATATCCGTTCTTCCAGAGATATACATCACCGAAATTTGACAAAGGCAGCAATTCAGTTCATTCACTCTGTCCGGACCAAGAACAGCACCAAGTTTTTGGACTATGTAATAGATAACAGCTTTATATGACTTTTCTTGGGCTATGTAAATCAAAAACCTAATGCCGGGCATGAAGAATCACTCGAAATTGACAACAAGCAACAGCCTAAGCAAGAATGCAACCTGAATCATGGAACAAAAGGTTATGCCATAGAGAAAGCAAAGGAGAGCGAGTTCTTACGGGTTCATCGCGACAAAAAATCATAGGCAATCTCTTCCCTCTCTGATCTCACGAAAGCAGGAGGAGGAGCTGAGGAAGAGAAGAAGATGATGACAATGATAATGGAGAGAGAGAAGCGAAGAGAGATTTAGGATACGTGTGCATCTAGCTTCATAAAATATGAAGAAATTCTCTCTTGTGTGCTCAAGCGGCCAAACCTCAATTTCATTTTAGGGTTTCATGGGTCTTGATCCGGTTTCCAGTTCCCGGTTCCTTGTTCGATTCAATTTCTACTCGGGAACCGGAAACCAAACCACATAGTATAGGTTCCAAAAAATATGGAAGCGGGAACTGGATTGGGTCTCACAAAACTTGAAATGGTTCATATTTCTACCTTGAAGCCCTGCTCACTTCTAGCCACAGTAGTACTATGGCAAGCCAAGCATAAAGAACTATTCGATGTGGCCACAACACCAATATCGTGACGATACTTTTTTGCCCGACTTCAGAACTGTTACAAAAGTTGGTGATTTGAGGACAATCATAAGTGTTCTTTATTTGAACAGTCGCAATAAAGATTATCTAAAAGTAGTTGATAATTTAATTAGAGAAAATTTGATAAAAAATAAAGTAAAAGGTAGTAACTATGATAAGTTCTCCAAATGAGAGTTGGTAATTTATTTACAAATCAAACGAACAAATAACCAGTAAGTGAACCGAAGGAAAATTAATAACTGAAAATTAGTCGGTAAATTTATTGAAGAAAAGTTGGTAAATAAACAAAGGCCGATAATTTCGTAAGAGTTGACAAATATAAACATTGTTAAGGTATTAATAATTTATTGAAAATGTTGGCACTTTTTTAAACAAAGTCGTAAATGCCAATAATTTTGGAATAATGACATAAACAGTCCCTAAACTTTAGCGCAATGTGCAATTTGATCCCTGAACTTTAAATTTGTTCAGTGTTGTCCCTGAACTTTTGCCTAATGTTCAATTTGGTCCATGGACTTTTAATTTGTTCAATGTAGTCCCTAGACTTTTGGTACATGTTCAATTTAGTCCCCAAACTATATGAAAATGTCCAATGTAGTCCCTGAACATGAATTAATGGAAGCACTACATTGAACATTTTCATATAGTTCAGGGTCTAAATTAAACATATACCAAAAGTCCAGGGACCGCATTGAACAAATTACAAGTTTAGGGACCACATTACACATTGAGTTAAAGTTCATGGACTATGTTGAACAAATTAAAAGTTCAAGGATCATATTGCATATTGGGTCAAAGTTTAGGGACTGTTTGTGTCATTTTCCCAATAATTTTCTATAAAAGTTGATGAATTTTACTTTGAAGTTCCAAACAAACAATTTGCTGGCTATTTTTTTCACCATATCAATTGAAACTTATCAACTTTTATAGAAATTTACCATCAAGGAAAATTTTTTCCTTAGTCTGGAAGAGTTATGACATTCAAGTCTTTCGTTGGCTGAAAGACATTCTATTGAGTGACTTATAAGTCAACACCCACCCCCAAACGGTCATCACTTTGTGTGATTACTTCGACTACTCTTATTGGGAAGTTGGCCCACATGAACTGGGTTGGGTCGTTATATATGATGTGAGAATAGGACCCCCTCAAGTAGATACGTGGTTCGTGGACTAACTAGGCCCAAACATAATTTAACAAGAGCAAGAATTAATCGCATGGGCAAGAGAACTCAGACAAGGTGTGGCTCCTGATAAACATCTAGAATGATGGAGGAGGCAAAAGTGGACTGAACCAAATGTCAAATTAGAGTTCACAGGGCCATACAGGCCAACATTGAAGAGAATGTCAATTCTTTAAGTGAGGGAGTTTGTAATGTTTCAAGCCTCATGTCGGTCGGAATATGCCTTGTTAAGTTAATTATAAGTTACACCAACCCCAAATGGTCATACCATGGTGTGGTCACTCATAGTACTCCTTTTGCAGACTCGGGCCATGTGGAATGGGTCGGATTGTTATAGCCACACTAGAATCGTCTTACTAGTGTGTTGGACGACAAAAACTGATGCCTTTCAAATTTTAGAAGAGTAACTATGGGGTAATTAGAGTTTCTCTCTCCACAACACTAATGCTTGGACATTGTTTTCAATACACGTATGATAAATTTTACAGAGTCAGTTTAAAATTGCAATATCTTGCTCTTTATGCTATCATATTGCAAGTTTTTTTTTTTCCATATCCCGTGCTCCTTATGTAAGTTTTTCTGCTCGACGTTGCTATCCGAATTACCACTAGGCCATTTAAATCTAGATGAAATGGTAAAGAGTAACATTACATCTATTAAAAATTATTTACAAAACTGATATAGTAAGTTATGTGCTACTTTCTATGTCATCTTTTAAACAAGCGAGCTTTCTTCAATATCCAAAAACAATGGATGAGGTTTTATGCTCTGCCGCTAAGGCATGTTGCATTTCATTCACGGATTCACGAACAACTTACAAATAAGTCTACCCCAAAACAAGTAACCTCACCCTATTCCCACCCCTCTCTCAACCCTCTACCGCCCAACCCTTGACCTGCAAGGGTCTCCTCGCCGCCTCCACCAACCGTGCCACTGTCACCACCTACACCCGCAGAGTCGCTGCCCCCAACTTGTTGCCAATTTCTATCTCCCCCATCTCTCAACATATTGGTTCGTTGCGGCAAAGCCAATAGCTTGGTTAGCTTTGACGGAGCCAAATATGCCTCCGTCATCCTCAACTGAGCTAGATTTGACATCCTAGTGACACACTTTAATTGGGTTTGATTGTGTGGATTTCTAGTCAGGATAAAATTAGATAATATAGGAAAATATATAAAATCTAGGGATTTTACTATATCATATCCATTATTCGGTAAACCGTAGTAATAAAGTTGGCACATCCTATCATATTCAATGTTTGGTATGAACGGCATATCGAAGTAGATGAACCTGAAAATGCACAAATGGAGATAGTAAGAATTTCTTATGATTCACTGCTAAAGAAATTACGAATGTACAAACGGAGATAACCTCCATCAATCAATCCAAAATTATTATATGATTTACATCTTAAATAGAAAAAGAGCTCATTGCAGCATTGTAGATTCACAGGGTCAACTATGACTAGAAATGTAAATGGGTTACAGCAACATTGACTAGGTAAATTAGCCAACGCATGTCAAATCTAATAAAAGAGAGAAAACATGATTTTTCAAATTTGTAATTCCAAAAAATATAGTGCTTTGACTTCAACATAAACCACAGAGTTACGAAAAAGAAGGAGTTTCGACTTTTTTGGTGCTTTCATGGGCTTTTGACGTGAACTAGAAAACTACGGGGGAGAAGGAGCTTCAACTTTTTCATCGTCTTTGTGGAGCTTTGACGTAAACAACGAAATATGAAGGATTGGTGAAACTTCAACGTGAATCAAAAATACGAAGGAAAAGGAGACAGAGAATTACAAAGATTCATTTCAAGTTTGAATTTGTTAATTTAAAATCGGGATTCTTCTACTTCATTAGATTTACTTTTTTATTATTTTTCCTCTCTTTTTTAATCCCTTCCATCATTCCTTGATAAAAAAAATTATTAAATGATAAACTATGCTAATATACCTAAAATATATAATACATATAGATACTAAATATATATATATGTATAAACAAAATATGTATTATAGAATAGAATGAAATTCAAAAAAAAATTTGTTCATCATTTTTTGGTTATTTTGAATTTTCTCATTTATATTAGAATCAAATATTATTTTATATTTAATTATTATTTTAATTTTTTTAAGTTAAGAAGTTTTTTATTTGAGAAAAATAGCTTTTATACTATGGAGATAAAAAATCCAATCTACCTTTATTTCACATTCCCTATGGGATTTTTATCCGGGCCATATCCTCTTACATCTAACTTTATCTAATCTTGGTAGGAACCGAATGTACGATAGGATAAATTTTATCCTATCTCGACTTTTATCCTAGCTACCAAACGCAACCTTTGAATATACACGGTCACAACACTGTGTTGATTAGTCTATTGGCATGGAGTTGATCCTGCTAGAGTTGATCAATCAAATAAACAAGAAGAAAGAAGGAAAAGAAAATGGAAAAGATAGTGAATCCACAATGTAAATTTACTTTTTAAATTTAAAGAATCCATGTATTAATATCAATCGAGTCGATAGTCAGCAAATTAGTTTTGAACATTCTTGTTCTCTACATATGATATACATTGATCTTTATTACCCTTTGTTTTCTCGATTAGCAAATACGTAGTAATGTCTTACTGTTGACACAAAAATTACCCAAGTCCTTGACCATTGACTCGGATTGGATAAGACCGAGCAAGACGTGATTAAGGTAAATTTTGTTAAGTCCTTTGGGCGAGTAAATATAGGTAATCGACAAAGGCAATGAGGAGTTACTGACAAGCGATACAAAAATAATTACTAACTGTTGACCAACAAGTGTCGGTAAATGAGACTAAGCTCAGCCAATAAGAGAACCAAAGCTGGAGTGAAGATCTTATCAAGAACAAGATAAATGTACAAGTCACGAAGCCAATAATTTCGGTTGTAATGGTAATAACCCATTTGATCATGAAGCTAGCATGATCACCGGTGCATTGAGACATAAATCTTGAAAACCACAAATGATAATGGCCAAGAAATATGGGTTGTTCTAACCATCAGGAGAAGGTGTTGTAAGCTGTGGAAGAAACCGTCGACGTGGGGTGAGTGATGAGACCATGGTTGTCGAGTAGTGAGTCTTCAGGTAACCGTTTGTAGAATACAAATTACTAAATTCTATGAGTCATATAGGGTGTTATTTGCTTTATTTGTAACTGTTGTTAATCACTGCCAATAGTTATAAGCATATGGCTTATAATTCGAATAAAGGACCACCAATGAATCAATGAACACCAGTTGTTCAATTTTCTCTTCTTGTTATCTTTATATTCCAGTATCCTTTTACATGACTAGTTGTGACTGCCTCTAGTTTTCATACCTTTAATTTTCTCGTCAAATCACATTCTTGTCCAAAAATCAACAAAGCACTATTCACATCCTTTGTCAATTTCCATATTTATCCACATTTCGAAAGATGTTTTTTTGACACTTTTTGACGAAACACTTGCGCCCATGGTATATTAAATCATCTTCCAAATGAAGGGGCGAATTCCAAGTTTTGTTCTTAACAATAATGCACGCAAATGATCAAGTCCGTCTGAAATATTGACGAACATGGAAAACAGGTCATGATGGGCCGCCTTTATCCACATTTCGAAAGATGTTTTATTGGCACTTTTTGACTAAACACTTGCCCATGGTATATTAAATCATTTTCCAAATGAAGGGGCGGATTCCCAGTTTTGTTCTTAACAATAATGCACGCAAATGATCAAGTCCGTCTGAAATATTGACGAACATGGAAAACATGTCATGATGGGCCGCCTTTATACACTTCAAAAAAGTCTCAAATCGAAGTCAAAGCAGCTTTTGTTATATCGGATTGGTGACCACGCTTCATAGAACAAACAAAATTGAAAGTGGGCACTTTTCCTGAATTTTCCACTTTTGTCCAAAATGATTTTCTTATCTTGCTTTTATATGGACCAATTAAATGTAGTGATCATTAACAGGTTGGACCGGACCCATTTGTAACTTTTGAATCATGGAAGAGGTCATGGACCGTCGGCTTTCGATTTGGTTTGATGATGCCCTAATTAAGTTACGCACCCAACTACTCTCTTATTGGTTCTGTATCAGCTAAGGACAATTTCAATACGCCCCGTGCAAATCATGCAAAATTTGCGGCAATTTTCATTGGTTCTTATAATAAATGGATAAGGATGCCGCACTAACAATTGTTACTAGGTAAAATGGTAAAGCGCATTAGGAAGATTGATTACGTCCAATTGATTTGGGGAATGAGCACAAAGAAGGCATAAGTCCTTGGATCAATAAAAACTTTACACAGGACACAATTAACGTATAGGGAATGAAATCAAAATATTTAATGAGCAAATGACAACGAGGATTCTATTTAATTATCCTACTTAGATGAAATCGGTGTTCGTGATTTTACTTGTTCTATGTTTAAGATATGTCGTATCTTTTTTAAGTAGTTTGAACTTTAGGATCTCCAGGGTAGGTTTTAGGTTCTAAAAACTGGGAACCGATCCCAACATTGTAGGTTCCAAATTCTATGTCTAGAGCCCATCCACCTTAGACCGCTCACCCCTAGTCCATGGCGACAAAAGAGTTCTTCCCACATCAAGCTCTTGATGGCTCGAATGGATATGCAACTTCAATTAATTGGTTTTAGAATAAGAGGGACTTGATTAGAAAAGTTATGCAAGTTTGAAAACTTGATCAAACAAATCAAAAATCTAATGACCTAATTGAAAAAATATGCAAGTCTAGGGACTAAAATAAACTATACGTATTAATTCATGTGACGATCGAGTCTTTTTCTTATTAATTGAATTTATTCTCGATAAAGTATAAAACGATGCAAATTAATTCAAGTTCAAAAAATTTTACGGATATGCCCAATCTTTTTGAATTTTCTTTCGAATATGACCTCAATTTGTTACAATTTAAATAACAATTGAATGCTAACGTGGCACCCTAATTTGGTGGGATCCGCATTGCACCTCTCAAAAAAATGATCATTGTTGTGGACAACAATCCTCTACTTCGTTCGGTGCCTTTATTTGCCTCAACAAATCTCGATATTTGATATAGTAGCTATAAATTTCGCAATTACCCTTTTTACATATGGATTAATGGTTTGGATGGATACGACACCAAATGAAAGGCACCGATCGGGATAGAGGATCACCCAATTGTTCTTGAACATTTAGTGCAATGCGAAGGTTATGTCCCTCACATTTATCATTGAAACAATGAATTTGACATTGTCTTGTACACTATATGATATGGTTTTGGCTTATGACCACGAGGTCATAAGCTTTTGCTTTCAAAAGGTAGCTTTCATAGAATGAGTAGGAAGCTTGAAAAAGTAGATGCTGAAGCAGTTATAATAGCTTTTGCTTTCTAACACATAGGTGAAATATATAAAAGTTATTTAAACCACAAGCTTCTAACATGAATTATTTTATAAAACACAACTAGATATATTGAAAAACTAAAAGCCTACTATAACGGCAGTTATTGTGTCTCATATCATACTATGTTGGGTAGATATGGTTCAACAAATTGACACCAATTGACACAAGGTAGAGCACTTTACGAAATCGGCAACAAGTCTCGACACAAATTGACACACTAAGGGAGGCCAAATGCCAAAAAGAAAAGCATGAACTCATGCGATCAAGACAAAATAACCGTACTTTTCAAACAATCCATAAAAAGCACCAACTTATATTCAAGAAATGAAAATATCTATTGGAGCCCCAAAAAATTAGTAATTTATGCCCTTAGGATCCCAACGATCCCATGCTTTAGGGCCCTTTTCTCGATTCCGATAACTTTTCCAACTGAAAAAAACTGATGTGGCACATACGTGGCTGAAGATAATGACATGTACAATAAGCTTGTCAGCTGAACCAAATTATCTCAACTAATACCATGTATAATTAAACATGAATGACGTTGTTTTTGTAGGATACCTCTCATTCTCCTCAAATA
Organism: Syzygium oleosum; assembly: GCF_021117445.2. Classification (NCBI taxonomy): domain Eukaryota; kingdom Viridiplantae; phylum Streptophyta; class Magnoliopsida; order Myrtales; family Myrtaceae; genus Syzygium; species Syzygium oleosum. Next base: position 1,775,523 of record NW_026607494.1, read on the forward strand.
ATAGAGAGCGAAAGAGTTTAGCCCCAGATAGAATTCACAGGTTGAATAGCTAGGATTTTAAATAGAGTTCGTTGGTTTTAGGCAATCAATTTTGAGCTAATTTGTTCATTCAAGCAAATCATTAAGTTGGGTTAGTGTTTCGAGCACCCAAAATAGGGTTTCAGATCATCATTTTTGAGGCGAGATATGCCTTAATTGGGTCACTAGACCCAAGGAAAGCATTGTTGAGGGTCGTGCAACCAAGCGTATCCTCTCCGGGGATCATACGATGCACCTGGTGGGCAATGTGCTTTCAATGAAAGCTCTTTTACTTGAGGTCCCTCCCTCCAATGCAAATTTCTAAAGGCAAAGCATTCACAAACGCACCCTTTGTTATAACACCCTGTCTGACCTTGTAATTTTATACCTAAAATTTTTTCGATGTGGGTAACCTAGACGAAAAATAAGCCCCAACGTAAGGACCGATCTAGCCCGAGCCCACCCATTTATTATCTTACTTGCAGACTTATAATTCATTTCTTCGTAATTGTTTATACATTTCTTGAAAAGAGATGGCACATGGTCCATGCATGCAAGTTGCAACCACGCAAAACCCTCGTATATGTCTTATCCAATTACAAGAGGAACCATCCTCGAGAAAGTTCAAAGTCTCCTCTCATCTGACAATCTATTCAAATATCCATTGAGACCCCATGCTTTAATAATCGGCGAAAAAATTGATAGTCTGACGTTTTAGGCCACGAAAAAGGTTTTAAAAAGACAACATCGACTTCCAGTTTGACCGCTGAAATGGTACTTTGGGCAGTTGTGTGGCGGTCAGTGCAAGGGCTGACCCTAAACCTAATCAAAATCGAGATTAGAATTGTCAATCATTTTCATAGTGATTGAAGCAGTAGGCAACGCTTCCATCTCCCAAGGACCGCGGGTTGCTATTATTAATGTACAGAAAGGAAATGGCACACAGATTGCATCTTGGGCAGGAGATATCTGAATGTATCGATCATCCATTGAATTTTATTTGGCCATGATCGAGCCGTCGACGTCCGTTCAAGGTTCTACGCTGGTGAAACGCGGCTTCATGAGCTGAGGATTTGATTTGAGGTTGAGCTCGAGACTTGATTTATTCAATGCATTTCCAATTGAAAACAAAGGTGATGCTTGGGTGTACACAGTGCACCCTATTTAAAGACAAAGACATCACTGGGTGCAGCCAAAAGCTGAGCTATATTGCGGCGTTGACATCTTCCGAGTTTCATGTTCTAGATCGTGGTTTCTTCCTAAAAGTTTTGCTTGATGGACAGTGAAATATGTTTTACTTGGTCGGCTCTAGGATTAGATCTGGTAGTGTGCCCAATTTTAGAACCTACTGTGTTGACACCGGCTTTAGATGAACCTATTCTGCGTATCTCAAAAACAGCCTCGAAACTTGGAAAGTATCAATTTCACCGAATTCAGCGAGGGTACATGAAGTCCGAAAAGTATAGCGACAACTTAGACTCTATTTGTTTCGCGTAAAATGTTTCATTTTTAGAAAATATTTTTCAAGAAGTCATTTTTTAGGAAAATGATATTTTTCGGTATTTGGTTGAAATCTAAAAAAGAAATGGAAAGTATTTTCTGTCGTTGAAAGGAAAATCTAATTTGATTTTCTAAAATAGATATATACTACTCAGAAGCTAGTAACTTATACGCTGCAACCGGAGAATTAGGCACAGGCACTGGGCTCCCGAGTCCGGCTTCGATGGACCCCGACTTGGGTGTTGAGGACCGGGAACGAGCATATGAGTCACAGGAAAGAATATGGGCACCGATCCCAAGTCCATAGAAGCCAGGGAAAGAACGTGGTGCCCGTGCCCGGCTCCTTGGTGCCCCGGCCTGGGTCCACAATGTCCAAGCCCAAGGCCTTGGTACTCATGCCCCCCGTCACTTGACCGTGATTCCATCGAGCCTGGCTCGGGCCCACCAAGGCCGAGCGCGGAACCCTAGTGCCTCAGCCTGGCCTTGATGGATCTTGGCTCGAGCACGGGCATCGGGTTCTCGAGTCCGAGCACCAGGGACCCAACCACGGGCACTAGGGAGCCTAATTGTTGGGGATCCAGGCACAGGCTTTAGGGTCCCAAGCAAGGCCTTTGCAAACCCAAGCTTGGCCTCCATGGATCGAGGCCTGAGCGCTAGGGGCTCGGGGCACAGGCACTAGGGCCTCCAGCCTAACCTCTATGGACCTGCGCTAGCCTCAATGGACCTAGGCCCAAGCGTTGGAGATATAGGCACAAGCACCAGATTTTCGAGCCCAGCCTCTATGAACTTGGGGCCAGGGCATCAGGAAGTTGGGTAAGGCTATTGGGTCTGAGGCCCTCTATGGATCCAGGCACGGGTGCTGGTGTCCGAGCCCAACCTTTGTGGACCCGGGCTATGGCACTGGGGTTTGGGGCCCAGACTCTTTGGCCTCGACCTTTGCGTCAATGGACCCGACCTTGGTCTCCAGACTAGGCTTTGTTGCCAAGGGCCCGAAAATGAGCGTTGGAGTTTCTATGCCCAAGTTCAAAGTTTCTAATCCAAACATAGACATCTAGTCATATATTTGTAAAATAATTTCCAATTTTCTAAATAGGAATCATTTTCCTCAATTTTAGTTTCAGTTTTTGGTTGACTCATTTTCCTAAGCAATTCAAATACCGAAAAATGAAAAACATATTTTCCACAAAACAAACAGAGCCTTACTACTAAACTACAAACCGATAATATCTTATTTGTCTTGTTTTCTTATTCAATTCAAGATAGGTTAGAGAGCAAATCATATGTGCTAATGATATTCTTACACCTAACATGTCCTGTTTTTCAATGAAAAAGCATAAAATCGCAACTACATAATATATCCTTACATATACTTTGTACTTGCACTAGTTTAAAAATTAAATTTACAAGATACCCTATTTAGTTTATGAAATTTTTAAATCATGTTTTTTTTCGTAAAACAAATTAGCCCTCACACCGGCTTTTTGGTATCTTGCAATGTAACTCCGTCCAGAAGAGCTGAGTGGGATCGACAGTTTATAAAAACCTAGTCAAAAGTGGATGCCCACGTACAGATGGATTTAGCACGTTAGACAATTCATAGCCGACACCAACCCCGGCAGCGTCACCGTCTCCGTCATCACCATCCCACCAATTGGTGGTGGCTCTGACTCTTCCATTAATGGAATGTTGTGTCAATTGTGGCTTGTGGGGTAAGTTTGAATCCTTTTGCTTCTTCTCTCTCTCTCTTCCTTTTGTGGTGGCGGGATGTCAAGATAAGAGAGCTTGATTGGTTGCTAATGGCGTTACGATGCTCAATTATTAGAAGAGCATGTCTCTAAGAGCCACAAAAATGGATATTCGTAAGTGATGTTATAGAAAAATCTGTAACTAGCAATTGAGTTATGTTGCTACATTATATTATCTATAACGAATCGATAGAATATGATGTGCTTTTTTTTTCACGTGATTTCATCATATATAAGAAAAAAGACATGTTATAGGAATATGTGATTGAAGAAGTAGAGACAAAAATAGTAAAAGAGTGGAATTACTTTCGACGAGAGATGACATGGTACACCCTTTTTATATATCTGTGGATAAATTGTTCTGGATAAAATAGCATGTTTTTCTCATGAGGTTGGGCGGGCAATTTACGAGAGGTTTATCTTTTATGAATCTGCTTTTGTGTAATTCTTGTTGAAGCATATAGCGAGAGAGTGGATGCAAGGTAGACGATTTCAAAGGGGGCTCTCCGTTCACTAGATAGAGAAGATTGCGATATGTTGCCAATATCATTCCAATTCTAAGAGCTAGAATCGAATTGGTAAATAGATATCGATTCGATCCGAGATCTCTAAGCAAATATCTATTGAATAAAATTCTTTTTTGAGAATTCATTCATTCATAAACTTTATACGAGAGTAGGGGTAGTTTAATGACCTAAGTTTGCTCCGAATAAGTGAATTCCCACAAGTCAGAATTGCCTACTGAAATTGGGAAGAATGGCATCGTCATCCTCGTTCATCTCGGATCAGGATCACGTGGAGATGACATTTCTTAGTGCCATCTTGGACTAGTGCTTCCTATTTCGGCACGTAACCTGTAATTAACGAAGACAACCTAAATTTGGTCAACCCTCTCTCCTAATCTGACCATATGTGGGATTGTTTGGTCCTCACAAGTACAAGGGCAACACCGACATGACCATGTGCAAGATGGTCATGATTCATAAAGGTACGCTGTACTTCTTAATTAATTTCATGACCTTATAACTTGGCCAATCAAGGAAAAGAATTGCCGATTCTTCATTGTACTTGCTAGAATTTCAAGTTTGCATCATGAACGTTAGGGGTTGATCAAATAATGGCCACAAAAAAAAAAGAGTCGACCATGATAGCCGACCATGGAAATTATGTTTTGGGTGAATAGTATAGGATGTAAGAAAATGGACTGACATGAAAACTCCGATGGAATATGCATCAAATGTAGTGAGTGAGAGGAAAATATTGGAATATCGAATTAGCGAATAGCTTGGTGTCTTGGTAGTAAGTAGGAACCACATGTTCTATTCAAACCCAAACAGAAATACAGGGGTCATTTTTCTATAGCATATGATATTTTTGTATTAACAATGCATACATTATATTTCGAATGATTTAAAATCAATATACGACATCCCAAGTCCTACAATATTTGGGAATGATCCACCACCTTGTGTGTTATTCCAAGTATCCCTTGGGGGCTTGGCCCATGTGGATTGAACTAAGTTGTTATAAATGGTATCAGAATAGCATCTCCTCTAGTAAATGCATGTGTGGTTTTTGTACAGACTTGGCCTATACCTGGTCGATGAGGGAGAGGAGGGCAATCATTAGAGTGAGAGGGCTCGGGCAAGGTACAGTTTCTTCTAGGCATCTAGAATGATAGAGGAGTATGAATGGACTGGATAATACATCAAATATGGGGAGTATCGCCAAGCAATAGGGGTCAATACTAACGAGACAATTCTTTAAATTTGAAAGTTCATGACATTTTTAAACCCTGTATTAGTTGGGAAGAGACCTTGTCAAGTGATCGATTCATAAATCAACAGCTACCCCCAAAATTGTTACTATATTGTGTAGTCACGTAGAGTTTTAGGGCTTGATCTACGTGGAATGATTCGGATTTTTATTAGCTTTCAATAACTTATTTGTCATTTGTGCTTTTTAAGTGAAAAACGAAGCATGGTCAATATTTAAAAGGACAAAGGAGTTGTCTGCAGCTTTCTTTCTTTCTTCCTTTTCTTTTTTTTTAATTGTTACTCACTAGTATGCACTAGAAGTGCGCAATATAAATATGTATGTTATCGATCGCCTTCCCTAATTAATTACTTCCACTCCCAACTTTTCTGTTTACACAAAGAACGGGGAATAAATTCAGGTCTCTCGCCTTCTCAAGTCAGCAATTAATCTCTAGTTAGGTATTTACCTGATGATTCTAGGAGCCGCCATAGAAATAACATTCTAATGAAGCAAGGAGATCACATGTTTTTCATGTCGATGATACAATTTGGAACATCGAAGGCTCGGAGAAAAAGCTGCACCTTCGTTCATCGTTAAAGATCCGCCCATGTACTTTTCGCGTGAAGTTGTAAGACGCGATTTTACATTGACAATCAAAAGAGAAAGAAAATCAGTAGACATCTCGGAAAAGTTTTAATTTGCACGTCTCGAACTTTGAATTGTACATTGTTGGCTAGAAGAAACATCGGAGTTGTATGAGGGACGTATCTTGCTAGGGTTGAACTTTATCAATCACGAGGCAACATCAAATGTTTCTGGAATCGATCCGATCCTTTGACCCAGAATATTCGAAGCATGTTCACCAGTTCAGCGTTGACATTTTCGACTTTTGTTGGGTCAACTCTGAGAAGGGTTGAAGGAGCAACAACACCGTGCTAAAGCCAACGAACATAAAAAAGAACGAACACTGCACACATCCGACGGCGTCTCTACTTGATTTTGTCGGTAAGCATATCTCAGAATTATGTAATGTCAAAAGATAAAGAACTCTGACCAAATAAAAATAAAAATATAAAGAACACGAGGCGCACGGCCATGCAATAGTTCCAGAGAGAGCAAGTCAAAGGGAAGAGGTAGCATGCACGTTGCTTTCCTCCCTTCCTTCTCTCTCGTCGCCCATTTGCTGCACTTTGCCCTCTTGTTCATTCACGACCAGGTAATTAAGAGTTGGCCGTTCTTGAGCCTTTCAATGCCGTTGAAAAGTCTCTCTCTCTCTCTCTCTCTCTCTCTCTCTCTAAACGTTTGATTCCCGTGTTTTGTTTTGACTTTCCTCGTTTTGAATTGCCTGACCTTCCATCTTGATATATATAACGAAGCCACTCCAAACAAATTCACAATCTTCTCAGCTATCACTTATCTCCTCTCTCATCACAAGAGTTCATCAATCATCACACTCGATTGCACTTGGAGCCGGCATCGAGATTGCATCATCAGCTCATCGATCCGGCCACATCGTGCCACGAGGGAATGGACAACAATGAAGTGGAAGTGCCTCCATTCTTCCTCTGCCCCATCTCGCTGGAGATCATGAGAGATCCGGTCACCGTCTCAACGGGGATAACCTATGACCGAGAGAGCATCGAGACATGGCTGTCCACGTCCAAAAAAAGCTTGTGCCCCGTCACCAAACAGCTGATCTCCGATGCAGACCTGACCCCGAACCACACCCTCCGCCGCCTAATCCAATCGTGGTGCACCCTCAACTCGTCGAACGGCATCGAGCGAATCCCAACCCCCAGGGCTCCCATCAGCAAAGCCCAGATCACTGAGATCCTGCGAGATGCCGAGAAGCCTCAGCTCCAGCAGAAGTGTCTTAGGCAGCTGAGATCTATCGCTTCTGGTAATACTTCGGCCAAGCGTTGCATGGAAGCTGCCGGTGCCATCGAGTTCCTGGCCTCGGTGATAAAAACCACCTCACAAGATCAGTCGTCAGCATCAGAAGATGGGTCACTGCTCGACATCAAGAAACCGAGAGATGATGCGCTGTGCATCCTCTACAATCTCCAGCTCTCCGAGCCGAGCCTAAAGAGCCTTGTGGCCAAGGATAGTGAGTTTACTGAGTCGCTCACACACATCATGCAGAACAGGCCTTACAAGTCGAGGGCGTATGCGGTGCTGCTGCTCAAGTCAATGTTCGAGGTCGCCGAGCCGATGCAGATCATCACGTTGAGGCAGGAGTTCTTCACCGTGGCAGTCCAAGTCCTGCACGACCAGATTTCTCAGCAGGCCACCAAGGCCACGCTGAAGCTACTGATAAACTTATGCCCTTGGGGCCGAAACAGGATCAAAGCCGTCGAGTCCAGGGCAGTCTCTGTATTGATCGAGCTGCTTCTTGATTGTTCTGACCGCAGGACCTGCGAATTAATGTTCATGTTGTTGGAGATGCTATGTCAATGGGCCGAGGGGAGATCGGAGTTGCTAAGGCACGGAGCGGGCATCGCAGTCTTGTCGAAGAAGATACTTAGGGTTTCGCATGTGGCTAGCGAGAGGGCGGTTCGAATTCTGCTCTCTGTCTCCAAGTTCTCGGCAACGGCAAGCGTGGCGAAAGAGATGTTGCAGTTGGGCGTTGCCTCGAAGCTGTGTTTGGTTCTGCAAGGGGACTGTGGGAGGAAGATCAAAGAAAAGGCGACTGAGATACTGAAATTGCACGCCAGGGTTTGGAAGCACTCTCCTTGTATACCCTCCAATTTGCTCTCTTCATACCCATCTTGAAAGTGGACCACTTGTTGTACCAAATCAATCGTGATCAAGGCAAGAGCTTCGACAGTATTTCAATGGACGAGCTCAGTGACATGTTCTCCTACTTGGAGGAACAAAAGATGGCGTCAAACAAAAGGATCGAGTATACTTGGGAAGTTTCTGATCCGTCGGGCCGCTTTGGCTTGATGGTAGAACGGACGGTCCGAGTAGAGGGCAACAACAAGCCTCGAGCATGGGGTCGATTGTTCACCGATACGACGAGCCACAGCAGTGCTTTGGCATGCTAAGCATAAAGAACTACCTGATGTGGCCACTATACCCATGTCTTCACAATACTGTTTCGCATGACTTTGAAACTGTTACGAAAGTCAGTAATTTGAAGACGATCATAAGTGTTTTGAACAATGAGAGGGTGACGGTCCGTTACTCTTATCGCCAGCAACCGACCCACCATAGCCACAAAATAATTTGCTGAGAACCGGATGACTTACTCATCAAGTGTTAGAAAATTAAAATATAAAAATAAATTTGTTCTTCTTATGTTTCTTTGTATAAGAGACAAGTCGTGTCGAGTAAAAAAAAGTGAATCTATAGGGATTGTACCCCTCAATTTTTTTCTTCTTCTAGGGGACAGAGTTGTGGATTCCCCAGTTTTACATTAATTTCGTGCTTCCGCACACCTAATAATAAAAGTTCTAACAAAGGATCATGTGTCGCGCGTGATATTTTGCGGCATTACAGTGTGGCTTGGGTCACCCCTAGCGATAGGGGTGAGCATGACTCTAGGGTAAAACTGAGAATTGGAGAATCAGACCGGTGGAGGTTTCAAGTTTCAAGATATGCAGAGTGGGTTCCAAATTCTAAAAATAGAGGAACCGATTTCGACGAGTATTCCAAGTTCTAGGCAAGGCTTTGTGTTTTTCTTGTTATATGTCTTCACGTAATTCTGCAGTATTCTATGACGTCCGATGATGTGTGTAATTTGAAACCACTAATCTGATCTTCTATATCCAACAATATCCATAACTGAGATTTTAACTTTGTTAATGTTTAATATTCTTCATTGTCTAAATGTGAGTTGTGGTCAGTGGATTGCAATAATAGATAGTGGTCATTAGATTTGATGATTCATTGCAATTGTTCAATTAAGAATACAGGTAAAACCTGAATAGACCTTGAAATCGACCCTGAAACTTGTGATAGGTTTAAAAAATATGGGAATCGATTTTGAGTATGTAGAGTACGTTTCAAGTTTCAAAAATATGAAAATCAATTTCAATGAGTAGATTACAAGTTTCAGATGGAACCTAAATCGATCCTCGAACCGCTCACTTCTACCTGGCGAGATCTGGCTAGCCTTGGGTTGTGCTACACCGACAATCATTGCCTAGGTCGTCGCAACCCTAGCCACCACCAGTCTATGGGCACTGGCCCTACAAGTGGCCTTGGTGCTTGCTAGGTTGGCGTGCCTCTCACTTTTTGTTTTTTTCTTTTTAAACTCAATACGTTTTTATATTTTTATTTATATTTTATCTATTTTAAAATTTTTAAAATTTTGGAAAGCCATACAGGAGCCACATCAACACCACATCACCATTTAACCGTGACTATCGACTCCATCAGTATTTTCATTTACTATATTAACATTATAACAAACTTAATAAAAAGAAAAACATATTGTTTAGAACATTGGGAATTACATTAACAAAATTGAATAAATTGAAAAAAAATGTAAGAATTACCCGTGCATAGATTTTTCTTTTTTGGTCGAAGCATAGAGATTACTTGCCCCGTAATTTTTTTTTTTTCCCTTTTAGCTTCCACTGTTGAAGTAAATATGTTATGTGTATATTATAAAATTTATATTTAAATTCCTTCACAAATTCAACCGGTTGCCCGGGGCTTATGGAACTAATATTTGGTCACAATTGCACCGTTGTCAATGGAAAACAACGGTACTGTCCTCTTAGCAAGGTTCACCTGTGTTTTATTGGAACACAATAACAATAATCTAAAATTAGTTAGTAATTTAATTAGAGAGAATATGATAAAGAATAAAATAAAGGGTAGAAATTATGATAAGTCATGCAAATGAGAGTTGGTAATTTATTGAAAAATATAGTAGTTTTCAAGCAAACAAATAACCGGTAAGTGAACCAAATGAGTTTGACCAAAAAAAAATCAAATGAAAATTGATAACCGAAAATTAGTTGGTAAATTTATCAGAGAAAAGTTGGTTAATAAGCATAGGTTGATAATTTCTTGGAGTTGACAAATTTGAAACATTGCTAAGGTACGCAAATTATAGTCCGTAGTTCATTAAAAGAGTTGGAAAATTTTTAAACAAAATCATAAACATCGGTAATTTCCAATAAAAGTTGGTAACTTTTAGTGACAAGTGTCAAACAAACAATTTACGGACTACTATTTTTCACCTAGATCAGTTGAAACTTATCAACTTTAATAGTAATTTACCATCAAGAAAAATTCTTTCCTTAGTCTGGAAGTGCAACTATGACATTCAAATCTTAGGGTGGTTGAAAGATGTTCTATTAAGGACTCGTAAGTCAACACCCACCTCCAAAGGGTCTACTTCGACTAATTTTTTTGGGAACTTGGTCCACATGGATCGGATTGGATCGTTATGAATGGTATGAGAATATGACCCTCTCAAATAGATACGTGGTTCGTGGACGAATTAGGCCCAGACCTGATCTAAAGAGGGCAAGGAGTAATCGCATGGGCAAGAGAGCCCAAATAAGGTGTGGGTCCCGGCAAACATCTAGAATAGTGGAGGAGGTAGAAATGAACATAACCAAATATCAAATTGGAAAAGTTCATTGGCGGGCCAACATTGAAGATGATGTCGATTCTTGAAAGTGGGGGAGTTTGTAATGTTTCAAGTCCCATGTCGGTTTGAATATGCCCTATTGAGTTAATCATAAGCTACCATCAACCCCAAATGGTCACCACTCGGTGTAGTCACTCATAGTTTTGCTTTTGCAGACTCAGGCCATGTGAAATGGGTCAGATCGTTATAGCAACACTAAAATCGTCCTATAATTTTATTGAACGACAAACACCAATGCCTTTAAAAATTGTAGAAGAGTAACTACAGGGTAATTAGAGTTTCTCTCTCCACAACAACGATGCTGAATAGTTGGTACAATGTTTTCAATACATGGATGATAAATTTCACAAAAGTAAGTTCAAAATTTCAATGTCTTGCTCTTTATGCTAGCATATTGCAAGTTTTTTTATTTTTTTGCTTATCCCGTACTCCTTATGCAAGTTTTTCTGCTCGTCATTGCTATCAGCATTACTACTAGGCGATAAAAATCTAGATGAAATGGAAAATACTAACTTTACATCTATTCAAACTTATATGCAAAAAAATTGATATATTGAGTTATGTGCTACATTTTATGTCATCTTCTAAACAAGTGGGCTTTCTGCAATATTCAAAAACAATGAATGACGTTATATGCTCTGCCGCTAAGGCGTGTTGCATTTCATTCACGTATTCAAGAACAACTTACAAATAAGTCTAACCCCCAAAAAAGTACCCTCACCCAATCCCCACCTCTCTCTCAACCCTCTGCCGCCCGACCCTTGACCTGCAAGGGTCTCCTCGCCGCCTCCGCCCACCGTGCTGCTGCCACCACCTACACCCGCCAAGTCGCCACCCCCCAACTTGTTGCCAATTTCTATCCCTCTCTCAGCCCTCGATACTCTCTCTCACTCTCTCACAACCTTCTTAACGGATTGGTCGTTGCGGCAGAGCCAGTGGCTTGGTCAGCTTTGACGGAGACGAGCCAAATATATCTCCGTCATTTTCATCTGAGCTAGATTTGGTTCTGCCAAAGTCGTCGCCCTATCCTCCACGAAAAATCCAGGCCTTGAAGAGATCGCAGGGACACACTTTGAGCATACGGTCACGACGCCGTGTTAATTGGTCAGTTGGCGAGGAGTAGATCCTGCTAGAGTTGATCAATCAAAGAAACAAGAAGAAAGAACGAGCGAATTCCCATTTTTGTTCTTAACAATAATGCACGCAAATGATCGGGTCCATCTGAAATATGGACGAACATGAAAAACTTGTGATGATGGGCCGCCTTTATCCAAGTCGAAATGTTTCAAATCGAAGTCAAAGCAGCTTATGTTATATCAAATTGGTGATCACGCTTCTTGAAACAAATAAATTGAAAGTGGGAACCGTCGTACTTTCCCTAAATTTACCACTTTCGTCCGAAATGATTTTCTTATCTCGCTTTGTTATGGACCAATTAAATGTAATGATAATTACCAGGTTGGACCGGACCCGTTTGCAACTTTTGAATTATGGTAGAGGTCATGACGAATGGGTTTAGCCCTAATTAAGTTGTGCACACAACTGCTCTCTTTTGGGTACTGTATGAGCTAACGACAATTTCAATCCACCACGCGCAAATCATGCAACATGTACGAGAATTTTCATTGGTTCTTACTAAACAATGGTTACTAGGTAAAGCGCATTAGGAGGCCCCGAAGGTTGACTTTTTCTTTAATTACTTTTTGGTTTGGAAGGTCGATCACGTTGCATTGATTTGGGGAATGAGCAAAAAGAGAGAATGAAATCAAAATATTCAATCGGCAAATGACAACATGGATAAAATGTTATCCATCCTACCTAGATGAAATTACTGTTCATAACTTTACTCGTTCTATGTTAAGATATCGTATCGTGTTTAAGTTATTTGAACTTTAGGATTGCGTAGTCATTTATAATGTCACTGTCATGATATCTTACCTACGACACGATCGTTTATTTGATTTCTTCTGCGTCTTTTTCTTTTTTTTTATTGGCCAAATTCCACCAATTCCTTTTACCCAATTATTTATACATCATGATTCGTGAGTTTGAATCATTCATCTTCCTACATCTTTCGGATGGTTTAAGATTACATCATTTTACCAAACCTTCGTATGAGAAGGAAAGAGGGGAAAAAAATGCTTGAAACAGTAACAAGTGAAATGACGTCTCGCCTGCCATTTGTTTGCAAAATTCATTGGACATTCTTTTTTTCTTGGATGATCACCTCATCTGCTACTGCTATCACGTCTTCATCGATTGCCATTCAAGTATTTGAACTTTTAATGTGTCTACTAAGTCCTAGAAATCCGATTAATTGACGCTGACGTGTCTATATGTCGAAGCCAACAAGAGTCTAACGTGGAATGCTTGATTTGCATCGTTCGTATTGAGATGTCTCATCATACTCAAAGTCTGGCTGTGGTGTTCATGTTTTGAAGTATGGGTGTATGCGTTAAGGGATAGTCCATGGTAAGGGTGAGCATCGGTTCAAGGTAGACCGCGAAACAAGAACCGAACTTGACGGATCCTATCCCACCGTTCTGGTGCGGTTTCCGATTATGGGTGCAAAACCAGACCAAACTAGAGAACTGGAGCGAACCAGAGAGCTGGATCAAGATTTTGGGGCAATCTTTTATGTACGAATGAGATATTAAGTTCTATAATTCATATACTTATGTTACATGTTTTGAACTTTTTATTGTTTATTTTGTTTAATGTGTTCTTTTATGGATTGTTAGTTTTGATAGATGGGAATTTATGTTGTTGTTTTAACTTTCATCTTGCTTAACTAAGGGGTGAGTTAGAAACTTCCCAATTGTTTTATATTTTTATTTGTTTTGTACCGTACTTCTCGTCGTTTTGTTGTTTTACTATTTTGCTATAACCACTATTTGTTTTACTAAAGTTTGTTCTTTTAAAAATAAAAAAAAAGGAAAAAAGGAATTGGCTAGTTCCTGGGAGATCTCGGAACCAAACCAACTGAGTTCGTTCATTGTCTACAAGATAAGTTCCAGGTTTCAAAACCGGGAACTGGATTCAACATAATAAGTTTTAAGTTCCATCTCTAGAAGCTACTCACTCTGGAACCCCTCACCCCTAGTCCATGGTGGCTAAAAAGTTCTGCCCACATCAAACTCTTGCTGGCTCAAATGGACATGCAGCTCCAATTAACCGAATTTGGAATTAGGGGGACTTGATTAGTTGATTAGAAAAGTTATGCAATTTTGAAGACTTGACCAAACAAATTAAAAATTTAAGCATCTAATTGAAAAATATTTAAGTCCAGGGACTAAAATGGACTATTGCTATTAATTTACGTGACAATCGAATCTTATTTTCATTAATTGAATTTGTTCTCGATAAGGTATAAAACGACGCAAATTAAGCTCCAAGTTCAAAAAGTTTTACGGATATGCCCAATCTTTTTTAATTTTCTTTCGGACCTCAATTTGTTATAATTTTAAATAATAATTAAATGCTAACGTGGCACCCTAATTTGGTGGGATTCACATTGCACCTCTAAAAAAAATGACTATTGTTTTCGACAATAATCCTCCACTTCATTTGGCGCCTTTATTCACCTCAACAAATCTCAACATTTGATACAACAGCTATAAATTGCCCAATTACCCTTATACATATAGATTAATGGTTTGGATGGATGCGACATCAAATGAAGACACCGATCGGGATAGAGCATCACCCAATTGTTCTTGAATATTTAGTGCGATGTGAAGGTTAAGTCCCTCACATTTATCATTGAAATAATGAATTTGACAATGTCTCCTACACTATATGGTATGGTTTTGGCTTATGACCATGAGGGCACGTGGTAGTTGAGGTGTTGTGTTGAACTAGGGAAAGTAAACATTCCGGGATTCAAACTACCCGTGTGGCATAACATAAACTACAGGCAGCTTTCATAGAATAAGTAGGAAGCTTGAAAAAGCAGATGCTGTTAAAGCTGTTATAATAGCTTTTGCTTGCTAAAATATATATATATATATATATATATATATATATATATATATCTCGATATCAGTTATTTAAACCGCAAGCTTCTAAAATGAATTATTTTATAAAACACAACTAGATATATTGAAAAACTAAAAGCGCACTATAACGGCAGTAATTGTATCTCATATCATACAATTTTGGGTAGATACGGTTCAACAACAACCAGGTAGAATACATTATGAAATTGGCACCGAGTTTCGACACATTTTAACAGACTAAGGGCATGAACTCGTAGGATCAAGACAAAAATAACCGTACTCTTCAAAAAATACGCAAAAAAAAAGCACCAACATTTACCCGAGAAATAAGAATATTTATCGCATCTCCAAAAAAGCAATAATTTATACCCTTAGGATGCAAATATTCCCATGGTGAAAATTGATTCCACAAAAGTACATACATTTTTCTTGAGGAACAAAATTATCCACTGTTAACTTTTCCGGCTAAAAAAGTTGATGTGGCATCAGATGTTGCCAACGATGATAATGTACACAATAGACCCATCAACTGAACCAAATCAATACCATGTATATTATAACATATGACATCAGTCAGTAGGATTTCGCTCATTCTTCTCAAATAATAGAGAGAGAAGAGTTTAGCCCCAAATCGAATTCACAAATTGGATGGCTAGGACTTTGCCCCAAATCGAGTTCGTAAGTAAGGGTTTTGGGTAATCAATTTTAAGTTAATTTGTTGAGTTCTAGCAAATTCTTAAGTTGGTTGGGAGGAGCGGAATACTAAAAAAAGTCATAAATCTATTTCATTTGTGCCAATTCAATCATAAACCTTTTAATTTGGCCAATTTAGATTCAAAAATTTTGACGATTTGCGAATGCAGTTGGCCAGAAATCGCTGACAAGGAAAATTTCTATAATTTATAATTTTTCAAAAAGAATTCTCAATTTTTTATGATTTTTTTGTTTTTATTTTATCTTTCTTTTCTTTTTCCATACCAAGTCTACGAGGGTCACCGGCCGACCCTCGTCAGGATTAGAAGAAGAAAAGGAAAAGAAAGAAAGAAGAAAATAAAGAGAAATATATATAATTCGGAAATATTTTTAAAAATTATAAAAATTGTCAGCGTCAGCACCGGCCGTGCCACGTAGAATAGTCGGCATTCATGTCAGGGATTTTCAACCAAAATTGGCTAGAATGCCTACATTGGCAAATCGTAAAAAAGTTTATGACTAAATTGGCGAAATTAAAAAGGGTTATAACTAAATTGGCATAAATACAATAGGTTTACAAAAATTTTTTGTAATTTTTCTTCAAATTAGGGTTTCAAATCATTGATTTCGAGGTAAATTTTGTCTCACCCGGGCCACTAGACCAGGGAAAGCATCGTTGAGGGCCATGAGAGCCTAGCATATCCTGGCTAGGGATCACACGATGCACTTGGTGGCTGGTGGCGACTGGAAAGTGCTCTAACTTTTATCTAATCTTTCGTTCTTGTTGATTTCTTTATCATATTTTAGAATTTTTATAGTGGTGAGTGATTTACATCACCAAATACTTTTTGGTTTCAATGAAAGCTCTTTTACTTAAACCCCGTCCGACCCTACACACTACAAAAAAACATGTTTTTCCCGACGAAATTTCCAACGAAAAATTTGGAAAAATTCGTTGGAAAACGAATTTCCAACGAATTTTCCAACGAAAAAAAATTCGTTGGTAATAAGTCGTCGGAAATTTTTCCAACGAAAAATTTCAATTTTCGTTGGAAATTTGCGATAAATTTTTTTCGTTGGAAAATTCGTTGGAAAACTCGTGGCTAAATTCGTTGGAAACGAATTTTTTTTTCCGACGAATTTTTTTCGTTGGAAATTACAAATTTTTTTTTGGTCGAGTTAAAAATCGTGGAAATTTTTTTTCCATCGAAAATTTTTTTTTTTTGGTCAAAATTTTTTTTTTTGATCGAAAAATAGCCCTCGCCGCCGGTGAGGGCCAGCCTCGTCGCCGGCCATGGCGAGCTCGGCCCTCGCCATGGCCGGCGAGGGCCCGCCTCGTCGTCGGCGAGGGCCGAGCTCGCCCGGATCCGCGGCGAGCTCGAGCTCGCCCGGCCATGGCGAGCTTGGCCTCTCGCCATGGCCGGCGAGGGCCGAGCTCGCCGGCCATGGCGAGCTCGGCCCTCGTCGTGGCCGAAGATGAAGAAGAAGCAGCAGCAGCAGCAGGGGCGGCAGCAGGCTTCGGGGCCGCCGCCCGTCAAGTCCGTCGTCGTCTCCTAGCCTCGCCGGCCATGGCGAGGGCCGAGCTCGCCATGGCCGGCGAGCTCGAGCTCGCCCAAATCCGGGCAAGCTCGGCCCTCGCCGGCGACGAGGCTTGGTCGCGTCAAGGGCGTCGGGGCCGTCGGGGGCGTCGGAGGCTTGGTGTCCATGGCGCCGGAGCCGGAGGAGGAGGGGGGGGGGGGGGGGGGGGAGGGGGAGACGGAGGGAGAAGGTGAAGGCGAAGGAGAGCGAGAGAGAGAGTGAATGTGGAAATTGAAAGTTGTGGGAATAACGAGCGCGAAAATAAGGAACAAGTAGGGTTTTCGTTGCAAAATTCGTGGGAAATTTCCCACGAATTTTGCAACGAAAATTGTACACACTAAAATAATTGCCCGGAAAATTGAAATTCGTTGGAAAATTCGTTGGAAATTTTCAACGAATTTTCCAACGAATATAAAAAATACCGAACAGTATCGGGTTTTTTTTGGAATTCGTTGGAAAATTCGTTGGAAATTTCCAACGAATTTTCCAACGAATATCAAAAATGCCGAACAGTAACGGGTTTTTTTGTAATTCGTTGGAAAATTCGTTGGAAATTTCCAACGAATTTTCCAACGAAAATTGTAAACACTGAAATAATGGCTCGGAAAATGGAAATTCGTTGGAAAATTCCAACGAATTTTCCAACGAATATAAAAAATGCCGAACAATACCGGGTTTTTTTGAATTCGTCGCAAAATTTGTTGAAAATTTCCAACGAATTTTTTTTCGTTGGAAATTTCCAACGAACTTTGCGACGAAAATTTTTTCGTTGGAAATTTCCAACGAAATTTGCGACGAAAAATTTTTCGTTGGAAATTTCCAACGAATTTTGCGACGAAAAATTTTTCATTGGAAATTTCCAACGAATTTTACTTTTCGTTGCAAAATTTGTCGCAAATTTGCAACGAAAATTTTTTCGTCGTAAATTTTCGTGGCAAAAATCCAGTTTTTTTGTAGTGACAGTTTTATACCTAAATTTTTTGTTATGGGCAGCCTAGACGACAAATAAGGCCCGATGTAAGGACCGATCTAGCTTGAGCCCGCCCATTTACAGACTTATAATTCATCCCTTTGTAATTGTTATGCTTTTGTTTATGCACTTTCATTTCAGGTGAAAATATACAGTTGACAATCCAAAACCAAAAGAGCAATAGGACTGTTCCCCAGGTTACACGCCATCGGTATTAAAGTCTTGTATTTAATGTCAACAAGTTTATGAATCTCATGAACAGAAAGGAGATGGAACGGTCCATGCGTGCAAGTTGCAACCAGGCAAAACCCTCACAAATTTCTTATCCAATCGCAAGAGGAAACCTCCTCCAGAAAGTTCAAAGTCTCCTCTCATCCAACAACCAATTCAAAAATCCATTGACAACCCATGCGTTAAATATTGGCGAAAATATTGATAGTCTGACGTTTCCGACCACGAAAATGGTTTTAAAAAGACAAAATCGACTTCCAGTTTGACCGCCGAAATGGTACTTTTGGCAGTTGTGTGGCGGTCAGTGCAAGGGCTGACCCTAAACCTAATCAAAATCGAGATTACAATTGTTAATCATTTTCATAGTAATTGAAGAAGTAGACAACCCTTCCACCTTCCAAGGACAGCAGGTTCCTATTCTTAATATACAGAAAGGAAATGGCACACAGATTGCATCTTCGGCAGGAGATATCTGAATGTATCGATCATTCATTGAATTTTATTCAGCCGTGATCGAGCCGTCGACGTACTTTCAATGTTCTTCCCTGGTGAAACGCGGCATCGTGAGCTGAGGGTTTGAATTGAGGTTGAGCTCGAGACTTGATTTGTTCAATACATTTCCAATTGAAAACAAAGGTGATGCTCGGGTGTACACAGTGCACGCTATTTAAAGACAAAGACATCACTGGGTGCAGCCAAGCTGCGCTGGATTGCAGCATTGACATTGTTTTGGTTTCATGTTCATCTATCGTGGTTTCTTCCTTAAATTTTTGCTTGATGGACGGTGAAATAAGTTTACTCGATCGCTTCTAGGATTGGATCTGGTATTATGCCCTATTTTAGAACCTACCGTGTGGACACCGGCTCTAGATGAACATATTCTACGTATCTCGAGGACCGTCCCAAAACTTGTATCGATTTCATCAAATACGGCAAGCGTATGTGTTTATGGGAAAAAACTAATGTCTGTAAAGTCTATCAACGACTTACTACTAAACTACAAATTGATAATATTGTATCTATCTTGTTTTTTTTTTAAGAAAAGATAAATTAAAGAACGAATCACCTATGCTAGTAATATTCTTACACCTAACGTGCCTTGTTTTGCAATGAAAAAGCATAAAATCGCAACTACTAATAATATTCTTACACATACTATGTACTTGCACATTTGTTTAGAAAGTGAACTTACAAGATACCTTGTGTAGTTTATGAATCGGCAGTTAATAAAACCTAGTCAAAAGAGGATGGCCACGTACAGATGGATTTAGCACGCGAGAGTATTCATGGCCGACACCAACCCCAGTCTTGCCACCGTCACCGTCATACACCGATGGGAAAATTATCAAAAAAAGTCCTAAACCTTTTGCAGTTGTGCCAATTCAGTCCTAAACCTTTTGTAATTCAGTCATTTTGGCCTTCCGGAGCTGACGTGGACGCCGGTCGGTGCTGACGTGGACGCCGGCCGGCGCCGGCCGGTACTGACGTGGACGCCGGTCGGTGACGTGGCAATATTTTAATATTTTTTTCGAATTTTTTTTTCCTTTCTCTTTTTTTTTTCTTTTCTTTCTTCCCCCTGGCCAGTCCAGCCAGGGGGAAGCTTGTCGGCGAGGTCCACTGGGGAGGCTCGCCGTCGCCGGGCAAGGCGAGGCGACCTCACCCAGCCTCGCCACGGCTGTGCGACGGCGAGGGCCGGCGAGGGCGGAGCTCACCATGGCTGGGCGAGCTCAGCGTCGTCCAGCGGCGGCGAGGGCAGAGCTCGCCCAGCCATGGCGAGCTCCGCCCTCGCCGGTCCTCACCAGTGCCGATGAGGGCGAGCCTTGCCGTCTCACAGCCACGGCGAGGCTCGACCTCGCCAGATCTGGGCGAGGTCGGCCTCGCCGGTCCCTCGCCATGGCCGGGCGAGCTCGACCTCGCTAGATCTGGGCGAGGTCGCCCTCGCCGGCCGCTCGCCATGGGCGAGGTCGGCGAGGCTCGTCCTCGTCGGCACTAGCGAGGACCGGCGAGGGCGGAGCTCGCCATGGCTGGGCGAGCTCTGCCCTCGCCGCCGCTGGGCGACGCCGAGCTCGCCCAGCCATGGCAAGCTTCGCCCTCGCCGTCGCACAGCCATGGCAAGGCTGGGCGAGGTCACCTCGCCTTGCCCGGTGACGACAAGCCTCCCCAGTGGACCTTGCCGGCGAGCTTCCCCCTAGCCAGACTGGCCAGGGGGAAGAAGGAAAATATTGCCACGTCACTGTCCGGCGTCCACGTCAGCTCCGGCCGGCAAAAATGATTGAATTGGCTGAATTGCAAAAGGTTTAGGACTAAATTGGCAAAAAAAAAAGTTTAGGACTAAATTGGTACAACTGCAAAAGGTTTAGGACTTTTTTGGTAATTTTCTCTACACCAATTGGTGGTGGCTCTTCCATTTATGGAATGTTTTGTCAGCTGTGGCTTGTGGGGTAAGTTTGAATCTTCTTCTCTCTCTCTCTCTCTCTCTCTCTCTCTCTCTCTCTCTCTCTCTCTCTCTCTCTCTCTCTCTCTCTCTCTCTCTCTCTCTCTCTCTCTCTCTCTCTCTCTCTCTCTCTCTCTCTCTCTCTCTCTCTCTCTCTCTCTCTCTCTCTCTCTCTCTCTCTCATTAGAAGAGCATGTCTCTAAGAGCTTTATACAAACCACAAAAATGGATATTCATAAGTAATGTTATAGGAAAATCTGTATCTAGCAATTGAGTTGCGTTGCTACATTTTATTATCTATGACGGATTAAGAGAATATGATGTGGTTTTTATTTATTTCACGTGATTTCATCGTTTATAAGTTAAAATAGACATGTTATAGGAATATGCGATTAAAGAAGTAGAGATGAAAATAGTAAAGCAAGTGGAATTACTTTCGACTAGAGATGACATGGTACACTCTTTTTAGTATGTTCATGAATAAATTATTCCGGAAAAAATAGCATGTCTTTCTCATAAGGTTGGGCCGGCAGTTTACCATAGGTGTGTATTGTATCAATCTACTCTTGTGTAATTCTTGTTGAAGCATGTATTCAGAGGGTGGGTGCAGGGCGGACAATTCAAAGCGGGCTCTCCATTCACTAGATAGGGAAGATCATGATCTGTTGCCAAACTTATTCCAATTCTAAGAGCTAGGATCGAATCAGTATATAGATATCAATTTAAACCGAGATCTCTAAGCAAATTTCTATTGACTAAAATTCTTTTTTGGGAATTCATACATTCATAAACCACATACGAGAGTGGGGGTATTTTTATGACCTAAGTTTGATCCGAATAAGTGACCCCCCACAAGTCAAAATTGCCTATTAAAAGTGGGAAGAATGGCATCGTCATCCTCGTTCATCTCGGATCAGGATTATGTGCAGGTGACATTTCTAATTGCGATTGTTGACGGGTGCTTCCTATTTCGGCACGTAACCTGTAATTAACGAAGACAACCTAAATTTGGTCAACCGTCTCTCCTATTCTGGCCATACGTGGGATTGTTTGGTCCTCACAAGTACAAGGGCAACACCGACATGACCATGTGCAAGATGGTCATGATTAATAAAAGCTAGGTACATTGTACTTCTCAATTAATTTCATGACCTTATAATTCGCCAATCAAGGAAAAGAACAGGTGGTTCTTCATTGTACTTGCTAGAATTTCAAGTTTGCATCGTGAACGTTACAGGGTTGACCAAATAATGGCCACAAAAAAAAAAGGAGTTGGCCATGATAGCCAACCTTGGAAATGATGTGTTGAGTAGACTGGTCAAAATGAGTCATAAATCCATTTTTAAACCCATACATTCAGTAAATTGATCATAAGTGAATATAAACATAATAGGGATGTTTTTTTTTCCTTACCAAAAAAAAAAACATAATTAATAGGGATGTTAAATGGATCATAAATAGATCGTAAATGAGTTTACAACCTATTTAAACTGAACTCATCCCTATTGCCCTCACTCAATATCGCGCTCGCTCACTCTGCACTCTCATCTTAGTTTGGATATGATTTTTCCTAGATTAAATTTAATATGTAAGTATTTATGTAAGTATTTTATCAATATTGGTCGGGTCAAGTATGGTCATTAGATTTGTATTACATAGAAATTGGTCAAAACGGGTTAAATTAACCTATTTGGATCGGACCATTTTCGACCCGACCTAAACCCGACCCGACATATCCGTTTGACAGATCTAATGTTGAGTAACCAATATGGGATGTAATAAAATGGACCGACTTGAAAACTCCCATGGAATAAGGGTCGAATGTAGCAAGCGAGAGGAAAAAGATTGGAAAATCGAATTAGCTAATACCTAGGTGTCTTGGTAGGAAGTAGGAACCACATGTTCTATTCAAACCCAAACATAAATGAAAGCCTCTGATTTTGTTTATAAGTTAACACCCACAGTGATTGGGAAAGACCCTGTTAAATAATTCATAAGTTAACACCCACACCAAGGGGTCACCACCTTATGTGTTACACCGAGTATCCCTTGGGGGCTTGGCTCATGTGGATCAGACTAGGTTGTTACAGATGGTATCAAAGCACAATCTCCTCCGGTAGATGCATATGCGGTTCTTGGAGAGACTAGGCCCATACCCAATGCGGTGAGGGCAGGGGTGATCAATGTGGCAAGGGGACTCGGATAAGGTACAACTCCTAGGAAGCATTTAGGATGATAGAGGAGAGTGAATTTATTGGATAATACATCGAATACAAGGAGAATCGTTGGGCGTTATGGGCCAACACTAACGAGAAAAATCAATTCTTTATGTTTGAGAGTTTATTACATTTTTAAGTCCTACATCGATTATGGAGAGACCTTGTCGAGTGATTGATTCTTAAGTCAACAACTACCCCTCAAATGGTTACTATCTTGTGTGGTTACTTAAAAAGTCATTTTTAGGGCTTGATCTATGTGGAACGGTTTGGATTGTTACAAGCTTTCAATAACTTATTGGTCATTTGTGCATTTTACGTGAAAAACGAAGTATGGTTAAGATCTAAAGGGACATAGGAGTTGTCTCCAGCTTTCTTTTTTTTCTTTTTTTTAATTGTTACTAACTAGTATGCACTAGAAGTGCGCATTATACATGTGTATCTAATCGAGCTTGATCGCTAATTAATTAACCCTGCTGCCAACTTTTCCGTTCACATAAAGAACGGCGTATAAATTCAGGTCTCTCGCCTCCTCAAGTCAACAATTAATCTCTAGTTAGGTATTTACCTGATGATTCTAGGAGTTGCTACAAAATAACTTTCTAATGAGGCAAGGAGATAACATTTTTTTCGTGTAGATTATGCAATTTGGAGCATGGGAGGCTCGAAAAGAAGCTGCAGTCGGGTTCAGTTAAAGATCCGCACGCATACTTTTTGCAAGAAGTTGTAAAACGCGATTTGACATCGACAATCCAAATGCGGTTCACTGTACGACAGAAGAGAAAGAAAAGTAGACATCTAGGAAAAGTTTGAATTTGCATGTCTTGAACATTAAGTTGTACTAGAAGAAACATCGGAATTGGATAAGGAACGTATCTTGCTAGGGCTGAACTATATCAATCACGAGGTTATATTCCCAAATGGCAATAACTTTAGCTGGTCATGACTGAGTTTCTCCATATCAAATGTTTTTGGAGTCGATCGGATCCTTTCACCCAGAATATTCGAAGCGTGTTCACCAGATCAGCGTTGACATTTTCGACTTTTGTTGGGTCAAAACTCAGAAGCGTTGAAGGAGCAACAACTGTTATTAACGGAAGAAGGAACGAGGTGCTGATGGCCGCAATATTAATTAAAAAAGAAAAACATGCATACACCCGACGGTGTCTCCACTTGATGTGGTCGGCAAACACCGGCTAATCTCAGAATTATGTAATTTCAAAAGATAAAGAACACTTGGCGCACAGCCACGCAATAGTTCTAGAGAGAGAAAGTCAAAGGGAGGAGGTAGCATGCACGTTGCTTTCCTCTCTTCCTTCTCTCTCGTTACCCTTTTGTTGCAGTTTGCCCTCTTATTCCTTCCCGACCGGGTAATTCAGAGTTGGCCGTTGTTGAGCCATTCAATACCGTTGAAAAGTCCTCTCTCACTCTCTCTTTCTCAACGTTTAATTTCCGTGTTTTGTTTTGACTTTCCTCGTTTTGAATTGCCTGACCTTCCACCTCGATATATATATAACCAAGCCACTCCAAACAAATTCAATTTTCTCAGCTATCATTTATCTCCTCTCTCATCACAAGAGTTCATCAATCATCGCACTAGAATTCGATTGCAATTGGAGTCGGCATCGAGATTGCATCATCAGCTCATCGATCCGGCCATATCGCTCCGCGGGCGAATGGACAACAATGAAGTGGAAGTGCCTCCATTCTTCCTCTGCCCCATCTCGCTAGAGATCATGAGAGATCCGGTCACCGTCTCAACCGGGATAACCTATGACCGGGAGAGCATCGAGACATGGCTGTCCACGTCCAAAAGCAGCTTGTGCCCAGTCACCAAACAGCCGATCTCCGATGCGGACCTGACCCCGAACCACACCCTCCGCCGCCTGATCCAATCGTGGTGCACCCTCAACTCGTCGAACGGTATCGAGCGAATCCCAACCCCCAGGGCTCCCATCAGCAAAGCCCAGATCACTGAGATCCTGCGAGATGCCGAAAAGCCTCAGCTCCAGCAGAAGTGTCTTAGGCGGCTGAGATCTATCGCATCTCGTAATACTTCGGCCAAGCGTTGCATGGAAGCCGCCGGCACCGTTGAGTTCCTGGCCTCAGTGATAAACACCACCTTGCAAGATCAGTCATCGGCATCAGAAGACTGGTCACTGCTTGACATCAAAACACCAAGTGATGACGCGCTGTGCATCCTCTACCATCTCCAGCTCTCCGAGCCGGGACTCAAGAGCCTTGTGGCCAAGGATGGTGAGTTCACTAAATCGCTCACACACATCATGCAGCGTGGGCCCTACGAGTCGAGGGCGTACGCTGTGCTGCTGCTCAAGTCGATGTTCGAGGTCGCCGAGCCGATGCAGATCATCACGCTGAGGAAGGAGTTCTTCACAGAGGCGGCCCAAGTCCTGCATGACCAGATCTCTCAGCAGGCCACGAAGGCCACGCTGAAGCTACTGATAAACCTATGTCCCTGGGGCCGAAACAGGATCAAAGCTGTCGAATCCGGGGCAGTCTCGGTATTGGTAGAGCTGCTTCTTGATTGTTCTGACCGTAGGACCAGCGAGTTAATATTGATGTTGTTGGAGATGCTGTGCCAATGTGCTGAGGGGAGGTCGGAGTTGCTAAGGCACGGGGCGGGCGTCGCGGTTGTGTCGAAGAGGATACTTAGGGTTTCACAGGTGGCTAGCGAGAGGGCGGTCCGAATTCTGCTCTCCGTCTCCAAGTTCTCGGCAACGGCGAGCGTGGCGCAAGAGATGTTGCAGTTGGGCGTCGCGGCGAAGCTGTGTTTGGTTCTGCAAGTAGACTGTGGAAGGAAGACCAAAGAGAAGGCCATTGAGATACTGAAATTGCATGCTAGGGTTTGGAAGCACTCTCCTTGTATACCCTCCAATTTGCTTTCATCATACCCATCTTGAAATATACAGTGAGCTTCTAGTATGAGCTTGTAGTTTTCTTGCTTTTGTCGGCTAAGCTTTTGTATATTGATTCATGAAATGGTCACTGTCACCCCACCAGTGAAAGTTGTTCCTTTCCAACCGATGACGGACAGAATAAGAACGGTCGTAGAATTTGGATTGAGTATGTTCTTATACAGATATGGACATAAAATGATGTCCATGATAATATGACCCATGATTTTGGATAAATTTCCTTCCATTTGAGGAAAGCTAATTAAATCGCGACTTCCTCTGTACTGCAATGTTGCAGCAACTTGCTTGGAAGATCTGTCCCGAGGTACCTTTAAGGCCTATTTGATTATCCTAATTATGTGCTGCAAATTAAGATTCAGTGCTTAATCAGACTAAATTTGTTTGATAACCCTAGTTAGTATCGACTTAAAAGATTCAATTACTTAGAAATTCATATAATTTTGTAAGTAAGGGATGGGTACTTAATTCATTCAATGGAAAAAGTGATTCGTGGTAATTAGAGCCTCGCCAAATTGTTAAAACTTATTACTAGTGATCCTTGTTCCATATTTGGTTAGAAATTAGTTATATTCGCAGTGATGAATTTTCAGTTATTATCAAGTAACTTTCGAGTCCTATTTTCAGCACTTAAGACTGTGAAAACTTAAGATTCAGTTCTTAAATTTTCACCACTTTTTACCAACACAGGCCCTTAGTTGTACTAAGTTCTTTATATATAGTGTAGCGAATCGATCGAATTGAGATTTTTTAAAACTCAAGCAAAATATAAGTTCTCTCTTAGAACTTGTATCAAATTTTACGAAAAGAAGGGATTGCATTGCGTCACTTTATTCTCAGCAGTTTCACCAATCCACAAGATATTTCCTCACGATGTCCAACTGTATCCAAGAATACATTAGGTCAATAGGACAGTATATGAGTCGACATTTACATCATGAATGTGCTAATGTAAAAAGAGCTTTACGTAGAAATTTTTTCTTTATTAAAGCAGATTGATGATGGTGGGATCATGCAATAAACCCTCATGTAATGATGATGATATTGCAGCTGGTCATGAAGCTAGAGAAACTTCGTGAACTCAAGATTTACCTATACAAATAAATAACCTCTTCACAAATTTTTTTAACCCATCTTTTTAGCCCAAGTGTCACTGAGACATGAGAGCCTCCAGTGAAATCATAGCAATGCGATGCCCATTGTAAAAGGATGGGCATGCAACAAAGATCCTAATCTTTCATGATTACGTACTGTAACATGCTTTTTTGGGTGGTCAATTTGCCTTTCGGTGGTCATTCTTGGGCCATTTCAACATCCATTCAGCTACCACATTCGTGCAGAGTGATGATGGCAGCTGCTTCATGGCTGTGGATTGCAGAGCCCGCTCATCAAGCTGACCAAAAGGGAAGCTGCTATTCGATACGATCTCCGTGACTTCCGCCATGCTTGCCGTCGAAAATTTTTCTAC
Source organism: Syzygium oleosum (assembly GCF_021117445.2). Lineage (NCBI taxonomy): Eukaryota > Viridiplantae > Streptophyta > Magnoliopsida > Myrtales > Myrtaceae > Syzygium > Syzygium oleosum. Next base: position 1,802,676 of record NW_026607494.1, read on the forward strand.
ACGACACAAACAGTCGACCTTTAGGATAATATCTTTCATATCGTTCTTTTTTCGTGAAACTGACGGTATCTGCCCCTATGTGTTTTCACGCGAGAGTTAATCTCAGCGCTCCAGCGATGACTAGTGGACTTTAGATTATGAAAAAGTAAGAAATTGCGAGCTCTACAGAGGTTCCAGAGGCTCCTGTTTAGGTGCCAGTTTTTCCTCCTCTTCGAGAATGTTTGTGATGGCTGTTTGCCTTTCTTGAAAAAGTCTTGCAGTCATTAGGCCAGAAAACAAAGTTAAAGAAAGAAAAGAAAGTCGAACTATCGTCTTCAGTCATAGTTTTCGTATTGCTCGTCACTCCAAAAAGCCCTTCAACTTTCGCAACCGGATCCTGCAAAGAAAACATCATTTTCAGAGCAGTAGTAGTATTTCTGATGAAGTGTCTTTTTTAAAACAGTTTTATAATGTTAAGACACAAGGAATTTATTGCGCCATTCCTTTGTGATAATAATATTTAGGAAAGAAGAAATGACTGGGTGACAGTTTCTAATCTGTTATGAGAATTTCAATTTGTTATGAACCAAAAAATAATAATAATAACAAATAATTGTAAATTGTTGTGAAGTCCACTCATTCAAGAATTTATGACTCACAATATACCGTTAATCTCACGGTAGCCCAAAAATCGTTATACTAGTAAGCCCCTTAGAAAAAGATGATATATTCAACTTGAAAAGAATAATTTTACTGCTCCGTGTCCAAAAATATGGATAGATAAATTTCAATAAGTGTTGGTATGTATAAAACAACTGTTTGTTAAAGGAAATATCATTGGCTATTGATCGGTACAAGAAAATAACTATAGTAATTTACTAATGCTTTTATGAAATTACCAATTAATGTATAGTTTGAAAACTTACGAATTTTTTTACAAACTTGCCGGTGTATATTTATATTTAAGTTGTTAGGAGCGCACGACAGAAGCCCGATACCTTGCTCAGGGAGATCACTAAGAGGAAGCCCAGGTCTTAACCCGTCAACATATCCGGTCGGATCTACCTTCACTTAAATAGTTAAGTCAATGAGTTAAGGACCAACTAAAATGTATTAATTTTATAACACAAACTTAAACTAATGAGTTATGAGCCAACTTGAATATATTAATTTTTTAACACAACTTACACGTGCATCTTATTAATCTCCCCCTCATGTGTGAGCTTATTGTTAGGTATATGCTTCCCCTTAATTTAGGTATTTTTCTGCATCAACTTATCTCAAGTTGAATCTCCACGTTATTGCAATACACCCACAACTATGCATGGCAATCATCATCAACTGCTAACTTGGGATTGCATCACCCATGGTCTCTATCTCATGTCACCAGACCAACTATTAATGGTCTCTACTCTATCTCAAGCGTCAATAATGAAATTTCTTTCTTGAGATATTCACCAAATACCGGAACAAGTTGGGATGGAGCACCAATCAACAATTGGCTCTAATACTATTTGTTAGGATTTGCGCAACAGAAACCTGATAGCTTGCCCGAGGAGACCACTAAGATGGAACCTAGGTTTTAGCTCATCAACATATCTAGTAGGACCCACCTTCAATCATAAGCTTAAGCCAATGAGTTATAGGCCAACAATGATTTATTAATTGCTGCACACCACACAAATTCTCCTATGTGTAACTTTTCTAACACAACTCATACGTACATCTTAATATAAGTTGTGACCCTTTCGAGATGAACCTTGAGGTGGTTTAACATATTGATAGGGGTGTGCTAACTACCTCTCGTTAGATGACCCTTTGGCTTCGCACGAACTCTCCCAAACCAAGCCGACTGCAACTTGGTTTCTCATTTCTTGTGTGTTAAGTGATATTAGAGTCGCCATTAACCCATTATAGACCAAAGACCGTCTTACTTCTGCCGACCAGGGACTTTTGGGTTGGAGAATTTGATTAGATTAGTTTTACCTGACGCCTTTCACCTGTACCTATGCTCTTTTAGAGAAAACGCTACTTCATGCCATCTTTTTCTATTTTATTACTAAGCATACAAATCCAAGTGGCCATGTGTAAGAGTGCAATCAATAAAATGAATCAATTAATGATAATAATCAAGAAAAATAAGTAAATGCAACCTAGCACGTACGAGTAGGATATGTTAGAAAACAGACAATAAATATGGAAATCTCATGATTCTCATGATGGGTTGACCCAATCAACTTGAAAAATTCAAGACCTTATATATTTGGTGGTTGGACTAGGGATGGCAATGCCAACATGCATGCGGCTCTGCTGGTAAAGGGATTTTGGGGTGGGATCGGAGAGTACCAGGTTAGGGGTTCGATCCCTATGAGCACCGTACATATATGTATATAGAAGAGATGAGTGAGACAAAAAAACAAAAAAGACTAGGGATGGCAATGGGGTGGGGCGGGAGAGGGGGTTTGCATCTCCATCCCCGCTTCTCAGTTACAAGAGGTGCCCCATCTTCGCCCCATGCCCTGTGCTGAACAAGTCTATATATTCCGTTCCCAATCCCGCAGGTATTGTGATTTCCCCCATATAACCCACGGGATTTAAGCTTTTTTATCATGGTACAAAAAGAAAATCTTAGAATATCAAAGCAAATGGTGAAAAAAAGAGCATATTATTGGAAATCTTCATAGTAGATACAGGAAACGGTCGATAAAAACATAAAACAGAGTTCTCTTCACTTATCTTAACAACTCTATCCATTTACGAGTTTGTTAGGAATGCATATTCTCACTTGAATTTGAGCTGCAAATTTCGTGCACCAGAGGACAGCGACAAAGAGAAGCAATCTAGAGGCGAGTTCCCATCTTTTTTTGCCATTAAGAACTTGGGTTTCGGCATGTGGGTATGGTCTGATTCCGTGATCGAACTCCAACACCAACCGGCAGTGAGTACAAGAGGAGCAAAAGGGTTCATGAGTCAAACCTTGGTGGGTGAATCTGAGGGTTCTTGCAAGATCAATCGAAGAACAAATTTAAGGATAATATCCCTGAGATTGAGATAGGGCGAGCAACGATATCTTCGAATTTCTAACGTGAATTTCAACTTTAACGAGTGAAAAGAACATCATAGTATGCAGTTCTCCGTCAAGTTTAGAGAGTGTGTTTCCGCCCTTCTTTTATGCATTGACGAACTTCTTTAAATTGATTCAGGACTGATGTCAAAGATAATGGCTGAAAATAGGAACTGTCCAAGAAACTGGAGATCTCTTGGTTGAAGCTGCAAATTCAAGTTTTAGTATGTTTTGTCAATTGCGTGTCCCAACAACTGTACTATATTTAGCAAAACTATGTCCTTAGCAGCAAATTAAACCGGCTACAAAGTTCCACTTAATCAATGTAAGCATGTGATATGCTCGGGCTAGTAGCAGATCACAATCAGGAATTCTCAATTTGTTCGCCCAACGCACATTACTGCGAAATTGATGTGACGTCCATATCGTGCTTCGGCATAAGATCACTGGCGAGGATTGGCTTTGTACAAGAAAACCTAAAAGAAGGTGATATTAAGAATCAAATCAGGGACTTCGTATTGTCAGTGCCTTCAAATAACTATAGTAAAACTTCCTCACAAAAGCTAAAGAAAAACCAATTTTCATACATTATTCCGGTGATAAAGTATACATAATTCGTTTTCAGTCTCTGGTTATTTCTCGTGTCTTTCTATACATAATTGTAGTATTAAGTAACAGTAGAGAGAGAGAGAGAGAGAGAGAGAGAGAGAGAGAGAGAGAGAGAGAGAGAGAGAGAGAGAGGTATGACTACATTCTGTGTCATTTCTTGGAGAAAGTTGCATCCTGTACAGACACATCAAATTCCCTCCAGTTGCCGATTAATAGATCTGGATTAGCCTCTGGTCCAAGAACTGGCATAAGCTCTGTGCCCTCAAACCCATGATTCACCATTAAAAGGTGAGGGTCATTCAACCACGTGCCACCCCCTTCGCTTGGCAAAGGTGGCAACCCACCAAAGTAGCTCGCATCACCACCATCGCACGGTTGAATCCGATCACTGATCCCGTTAAGATTGTTGGAGTCACCTCCATGATGATGAGGATGATGGAACATCTGGTTATTTCCATTGCTTAAGTGAGTCTCAGCAAAAAGCTCAGAAATGAACTCGCATCCAAGATGCTCATTTCCATGCATCAATTCGATATTGTCCAAGTCATGAACTTGCCGTACGTTTGCCAGAGGCTGGCTGTCGTGGTGATCAGATTCACCCCCGGCCAACTCTTCATGTGCCGGTTCAGGCTTCTGACTCAAGTAATTCGCATAGACGAGCGCGAGATCGATATGCGACCCGCCATTAGACGAGCTAGTCAGATCAGCCAAGGAACTATTGCCGTCTTTCAACATAGTACCTATGGACAATCCACTCCCAAAAGGGTTGCTGGCGGCAGCAAGGTAAGCCGATGAAGTAGTAGCACCGGAGGACATCCGTATGGACTTGCCCCGCCTGTTTTTCCGGCAGCCGCCGCCGACGGGGACGTTCCGGAGAGAGCCGCCCTTGGTCCAGTACCTCCGGCAACCTTTGCAGAAGTACCTGGGCTGAGTGAGGCTGTAATTGTTGTAGTAGCAAAACTTGGTGTTGGAAGATCCACAGCGTGGACAGTTCGGTGACATCTCAACATTTGGCTTCCACGCTCTCTCCATTCTCCCTCAGTCATCAAGATCGCTCAAACCTCCATGAAAACCCTTCTCTCTTCAAAAACGAAGAACCACCAAAAGAACATACCCTCTCCCTCTGAAACCCTAGAGAGAGAGAGAGAGAGAGAGAGAGAGAGAGTGTGTTAAATGAAGCAGAGACATGCATAAGCCTAACCATGAGACGATATTTTTTTTATCTTTTTTTCTTCAGGGTTCTGATAAAAATAAAGAGAGAGGCACATGGAAATGTGGAGGCACTCGTGCACATGAGTGTGTGGAGTGGGAGTTGACATTCCGTTGCCGTCAAGGACGAGAGAAAGTTGCAGGGTTTTCGCAACACCGCAGGCTGATTCGAGGTGTCTGTGTCCCCAAATACGTCCCGCTCTGCGATTGGGCCGCGCTGCCTGAGGGAGGAAGCAATTGCCTCGAGAGAGGCGATGGAGTGTTGCTTCAGAGAGCAGGCACAGGATTTGTGATGCGCGCACCATTTCTACGAGCCGATGCATCAAAGCATACATGGCATAGAAAACTGGCAGCCTCCAATTACTTCCTTAACCTCTCATCAATCTAACATTAACTTATCCCATAATTTTTCTCTCGTTCGAGAAGTATGCCCTAGAATCGTATTTAAGAAGATCATTTCAGTCTAGATAAAGGTACCCATATTAGGAAACTCCTGCAATTAATGATGTTCAGTTTGAAAAGTACATGGGATGTTTATATGGTAAGTGCGCATGGGTCGGCGGGCATGCAAATAGCTATAAGGGAGACAAGGTGTTGTGGGTTCGAAATTGGACCTCTCCCTCTAACTTGATCGGACTCGATAAACAGTGCTTGCACGAGTTTTAGGTGCAGTTCTTGGTAGCTCGATGATCGATAAGCTCTGTCAAGAACGATTGTCTAACATGGTAGCAAAATTATCCATCGAGAGTTTGGATCTCGACATGCCGTCTTAGCATTATTCTGCTTGTTGCTATACCGAGGTCCATCAGTTTCCTAATAGTTGTGCTCGGTGTAATTATGTATGCATATCCTATTTTGAGGAGTCCACTTTAAGTATGTAAAAAAATCCTTGGATTTATGAAATACTTTACTAACATCATGAATCATTTAGGTAAAGCACGAGTTAAATCTATATGAGTGACCAAAATACGAAATTAATTACATTTGGGGATGTGAAAAATTAAAGCTGTGTTGTAAATTACCTCATCGTAAAAAACTGGCAGCCTCCAATTGCTTCCTTGACCTCTCATCAATATAAGATTAATTAATCCCAAGAATTTCTCTCGTTCGAGAAGCTCCATTCGCAGCATAGGAGTAAATGCCCTAGAATCATATATAAGAAGATCATTTCAGTCAAAATCAAGGTGCTCATATTAGGAAAGTCCTGCAATTAATGATGTTCCCTTTGGAAAGTACATGGGATGTTTATATGGTAACTGCACATGAGTCGGCCAGCATGCTATTAGCTACAAGGGAGAGAAGATATCGTGGGTTCAAAATTGGACCTCTCCTCTAAACTTGATTGGACTCAATAAATCGTGCCCGTACGCGTTTTAGGTGTGATTCTTGATTACTCGATGATCAATAAGTTCTGTCAAGAATGATTGTCTAACATGGTAACAAAATTTTCCATTGAGAGTTTGAATCTTGACATGCCGTCTTAGCATTATTCCGCTTGTTGCTCTACCGAGCTTTATCAGGTTTTGATTGTTGTGCTTGGTGTAATTATGTCTGCATATCCTATTATGAGGAGTAAAAGCTCCAACTATAGGAATAGGGTTGGTCAAAAAATTGCAATCTAGCTTGATTTTTTTCCCTTCTTTTGGGGCAAGGAAGTCCACTTTAAATACGTAGGAAAACCCTGGATCCATGAAATACTCCACTAACCTCATGAATCATTCAGGTAAGGCATAACTTGAAATCTATATGAGTGACCAAACTATAAAATTAATTACATTTGGCAACACGAAAAACTAAAGCTATGTTGTAAATGACCCCGTTATCGGCACAGCGAAGACATTTTTTTTTAATTGGGCCAATAATGGGAATGCCTAATACTTTTTACGAGGCAAGTTTTTTTTCCATAATTCCAATATTCGACAGTATTTCAATGAAAAAATTTTAGCCTCTAAACTTATATAGATGAGGTAGCAACAATAGATTTCTGGTTTTGTTTTTTGCTTCAAACCTGTAACTATTCCTACAATTTTTCAAATCAATTGCTAAACACCACTAGCGGAGCTCCTTGATCAATTCTCAACTCTGATTGCCCACGTAAGTGTTGGAAGCCAAGCAACAATCTATGTTTAATTACAGTTATCAAGAGAAGCACATTAAATTGTGGAAACAACTTGGTTAAAGTAGCAGATAGGTCAAGCAATCGCAAAACTGAACCTTTGTAACAGTTCGATTATGGCGGGGCAAGTAAAGCTCCGTAGCTTGTGTACAAGTAAAATGGAGTTATGAGGAAGAGACAAAAGAAGAGTACACCCTTAATGATGCATGCATGTCCTTTACCATATTATACTTAGCCCCTCGATCGTGTTACGGGTTAACGCGATACCACTCACATCATGAGTCGTTAATTTTAGTGTGGTTTAATTTAAGCAGCGGTGGAAAGATGATGGCGAATATGAAAAGATACCGCGTGCATGCTCTGAGCGGATCTTGCTTTATTGAGTGAACAAGAAAGTTTCTTTCTTTAGCTATTGGACTTTTTTCATGTCCAATCCGATGGATATGGATCTAAGAATGGCGATCTCAACCGTGATCATTCCATGTATCGTACCAAATACAATAGGAATAATCGCATTAATAAAGTTCGGATCTCTCAAAAGATGGATTTCTATTCAAAGAGCGCGGGACCGCATGGATAAACTCACGAACCCGTCTATTTGGATTCCAATTCAAGATTATTGTTGAGAGGTACTCAATGACGCGATTCATACATCTATCAACGAATACACAAATTAAGATAGAGAGAGTGAGAGATCAGGTTTTATCCATACATAATGGTTAGAAAAATTGAATATTCACTGATATTTTCAGATTTATGATGCTTGTGCATCTTCTTCTTTTTTTATCATTACACTTTTTTTTCATTCACACACATACATGACATGCATCTACGACATCTTGCAGAAGCCTAACACATAAAAAATACAATATATGTCGGCAAAACTGGTGATGTATAGCTAGGGTTTGACCAGTATATCCCATGTACCAATGTGGATCCACATGGACGCACGTCTGAATCTGAAATTAGGGGGGTTGATAAGGGGAGGTTGAGTTTTCTAAAAGAAGGAATGTCACATTGGTCGGCAGTTTTATATGCATCGCTTTGACCCAAAAATCTCTTGGATCATGGGCTTCTTGGATCCTGGAACTTCACCATTTTTCACGACCAAGCTTTGCAAACACAAGGAATTCTTGTAAATCATTTCAATTTTCCATTTAATTATTCGTTTGTAAGCCATTTTCTCCCTAGCTTGCTTAACATATAATGCCTATTTCGCCCACCTCATTGGACCTTCATCTTGTTTATACTAATCCAGCATATCGATAGTGTAAGAATCAAATTAGAAGAATTGGGGAGGAAACAAAATTGGAAAAGAGTTGTAAGAAAGTTGTCGAGTAAATGTCTAAGTTATAAAATTCCTAATGACCTTCCAGAAGAAATGATTAACTTTGTATGCTGAACATGTGTATTTAGATGTTCATAAGATCTCTTTCTTATTACATTTTCTTATGAAATGAGTTCAGTCACTTGACCATGCGTTTGGCTTTAGAAAATGAGCTTAAAAAAATTTTTAGGAGCGGAAATGAACTTAAATTTGGAATGCGTGAGAGTTTTATGGAATAATATGGTTGTTATGTTGAACCATTTAATTACAATCATTTCCATTACTCGGTAATTCGTGGTTATTGTCCACTTAGTTTGGAGGTTGGGCAGCTAGAATCGATGGAAGAAAGCCTTTTTACAGGCAGAAATTAATATTGACATGGCTGGAATTGGGAGATTAAAAACATTGGTTTCTTTCACAAGATTGTGAAGCCAAGGATATCCAGGAATGCAATAAGATATATTTTGAGTTGCAAGAAGCATGATGACATTGTGGAGGTTCTGTATATCTAAGCTCAAGGAGCTTCTAGACCTTTTGGAATTCCTGATGATCAAAATTGATTATAAAGATGGGTAGTTTGCCGCGAGACACCTGGGATTGCTTTTGATTTTTGGGAAGCTATCTGCGAAAGATCGTAAGCCCTTGACTGACAGAATACTCTAGGCAGAGTTATAGAGTATAGATCGCCTTTCGCTGTGAGGCTTAACTTACTTAGTTCAGTGTTATATGGTATAGTCTCTTATTGGTACTGGGTCTTGATTCTTCATGGAAAGATGTTGCAGCTCCTTTTTGTGGTCTAGTAAAGATTGCCTTTCGCTGGGAACGTCGAATGGGTTCGATGTTTGTTTATTAAGAGGGAAAGGTCATCTGGGATTGTTTCTGATTCATCAGAAGAAGAAAGCTGCTGTTATGAAGCTAATGTGGGTGATACTTTTTGAATCAGCTGGCTCATTATGGATTGGTTGAATTACAGAATGTCTGATCAGCTTGTAGCACCTCCTGCCAAATTCCTCTCACGTATCGAGGTCAGTCTCGTAGTCGGTCTAGCATTGGGGATGGTACGAAGAGTGGAAGACTTCCTCCTTGTGGCTTGATCCTCGGCACCCCCTGGTCATCTTCCAACAGGATGGTATGCGATGTGGGGTTTATCTCTTTATGCCGACTTCTTGATGAAATAGCGGATTCAAATTGGAAACAGCAAAGCTGCAAGATTAAATTCCTGGGTCTTGATTTATTCTTTCTGAATCATCTAGTTGGCAATCCCTTTTTTAAATGCTTCACAGTTCATAATGCTTGGAATAAGCTAAGAACACGATCCAAGGAAACTGCCTTGGCATGGACTCGTGCGGTTCACACCAAACATTCCCAAGCGTACTTTTAGGAAAACTGCCTTGGCATCCACTCATGCGGTTCACACCAAACATTCCTAAGAATAGTATCGCATGCCGACCGGCTATACTAGACAAATTAGCCCCTAAAGACGGGATTGAACAAGCGGCATGTTGCAGTCTGCCGATGTGTAGATCGTCGTATCGGTTGATTACTCAAATCAATCTCTTCATACAGTGAGAGGTATCAAAAGAAGCATGGAATCGAGTTGTACGACAAATGCCGGGGGCATTCGAGGCTTGGAAGGACAAAGCTATATATGATCAGTGATCTCTAAAATTGCAAAATGTGCCACGGTCAAACATGTTTCGGCTAATGAGGAACATGAAAAAGCTTGCGATTCTAAACTCTACCAAAAATCTTCCCTGAAGTTGTACTAGATAGACAACAGATATCAGCAGCATAGCAGCAGAATAGTTTATAGCAGATTTAATCTTGATAAAGTTACCAGCTACGAGATCGTAAGTACGCCGTATGCTCTAAAACTTGTCCAGCAATACAGGGCCACTTGTCACAAACGGAGACAAAGAAATGAAATGAAATCGAATTCTAACCTTTTTCTTGACTTTTGGCTCGTTTGACATTTTGATTTCAGGAGCACGCATCAAATCCGTGCAGCTCAAAAAAGGCCCGCACGCATTAAAAAGCAACAAGAAGCCAAGGTGCTTCGGAAGTAAGATAGGTATGCCCTTGCATGGAATTTTCAACGGAATTTTCAAACATGCCTAAAAATAAAATCAAAATGGAGAAACAGTGAACACGGCACTCACTACACGAATGTTGGCCTACTTTGATCAAGCAGGATCGGGAGTGAAACCAAGAGTAGCTTGGACTCGACTCGATGGTTACTCGAGATCAACTAGTCTAATTTCGAGGCAAGCTCAAGCTCGCCAATGCTCAAGTTGAAAAGCTTGCGAATCTAATCGAGCTTCTATAATTTTTTATCTCGAAAATATTTTATAATAACAGTAAAAGAAGCGTAAGTCGTCAAAATTACATATTTAACCCTTATACACATATATGCAAGCACGAGCTCGAGTCATATGAGTTAATATAAAACTTTACCGTATCAAGTCGAGCTCAAGTACAAGGATTTTCCATTCAAGTCGAGCTCGAGCCTTAGTTTTCTATACTTGAATGCGCTTGAGTCAAGTTACAAATCCCAAATATGCAAGTCAAGTCGAGCTCGAGCTTGGTACCGAATCGGCTCTCGCCCCCACCACCCCGCACCCCACCCCGCGAAGATTACCCCATACATCATAATTCAGTGCATGACAAAGAGATCCTATTCAACAAGATGACTGATTTCCACAATGAACATACTCAAGATTTTGCAAGGTTCTCTTCCTCAAAGAAGCCACCGTCATAACGAGCAGCAGTTTTTGCAGGATATATGTTAGGCCGTAAAAGAAGTTACTCATAAAATAGATAGATACCCTAATGTACAAAGTACATACTAATATTCATCCTAGCAAGAGAGTATTTTGTTTAAATTCCAACAACTAGGGCCGCTACTAGAATTAAGTAGTACCCTAAATCATCTGACAAAAATGTCCATTTTCTCATACATGAATCAGCATTGTAGATTCTGACTGTGAAGCAGCTCAACTGCGGCCGCCACCACCCCTTTCCCCTCACTGGAAATGTCCAGGCCGGGTTCTTCAATCTTCCTATTCAGAAGCTTGTCCAGCTCTCCTCTCAATTTCTGCCAAAACACTCTCCAAATTGAAATTTTCATAGAGGGGAAAAGAAACTAAAAGGAGAATCAAATTACCAAACGCATGCAAAGAGTTGGAATCGTAAAGGAGTTTTACCCGTATCAACTCCAACACACTCTTTGATGCAGAGAAGTGAAGGTAGCCATCAAGCATTTCAATACCCTCCCCGCTTTTGCTGGGAATGAGGTTTCCGCCAAAAAGAAGTAGAGCATAATCTGATATATTCGTGGAGTCCCGGATAAAAATGCTGGTAGTTTTCACCTTTTCGCTGTATATCAAGTATGGCAGAGGGAATAGATGGACGCCTGCATTGACAGATGCTGGGTGAATGTCCACTTTACCGACTTCTTTAGTGTAAAATGCCGTCCGCTTTCCTCTTCTTTCGCACTGAACAACGTTTGGGTAAAGCCCAGCACAGAGAATTGCACATACCATCTCCAAATCATCGCTATAATGATTGTATGCCTGCAACAGTTATGAAAGGAAGTCCAAAATCAGAGAGAGAGAGAGAGAGAGAGAGAGAGAGTGACAAAATAAGGCATCAAACATGCTGCGACAAAACAAGCTATGCAAAATACAACCAAGGAGGACATACACTAGGGCCCTTTGATTTGTCTACAAAACCAATATCAGAAAGGAGATTTAGGAACTGCATTCTCATGTCATCCATCATCTGCAAGGTTACTGTGGACAAGAAGTTTTCCCAGCAGAACGATCTTTCCTTCCCACTTTGTTTTGCCTCTTTCCACCCTTTGAAAGCTTTCAGAAGTGCTATGTGGTCACTGCAGTACAAACGCATGCAAAAATTTAACACTGGGAACGACAGAGTTTTGATTTCAGCAACATAATGCTCCAAAGTAAGCAAAAGCTAAGGCCTAAACCACTAATTCAACCTGCAAGAATCACCGGCAAAGGATCTTTTTGCTTCATCAGCTTCCTCTTTTCTATTTATTGGAAGGACAAATGGGTCACGATATGCAAGAGCAGCAGCAATGATTAGGGCAGGAGTCAGACATTGAAATATGGACCCCATCAAAAGCATCTTCCCGATATTTGGATCCACTGGTAAAGTACATAGGTGGCGACCTGTCAGGTACAAGAATATCAGGTCACAATTACGGTGCAAAGCCAGTATTATATAGGAGAAACCACTCTATTTCCCTCACCAAGTGGAGTAAGATCCTCCTTATCATCAAGAGCCCCTATTGTTTTTAGCAGTTCGATTGCATTTTGAACAGCAAGATGGTCAGGTGGCTGAAGCGCCTTGGACAAAAATGATCCAATTGCACCAAGTTGCAAGCTCTTAATGTGAAGGCAAAGTTCTTGTAGAGGAGTCCGGAGAATTTCCGGAAGTTGAAACTGGGGCATTGCGTCATGAACGATTCTTGGATAAAGCTTATAACAAACTCCCGGTTGCACACGTCCAGCACGTCCTCTCCTCTGAAGTGTTTCCAGACGCGAGAGAGAGAGAGGCTCAGAAACAAAATTAATAAAGCTCACAGAAATCTCACATGTTGTGTTCATGACTGAGAAGAGCTAAATCGTCATGATACATACCTGATGTGCTGAGGCCTTTGAAATCCAGGATGGTAAAAGACAAGCCAGCTTGTTCAGAGCATCGTAACTAGTTTCCTTTGCCTTTCCACAATCAACAACATAAACAACATCATCTATTGTAATACTGCTCTCTGCAATGTTTGTTGCCAGCACGATCTTCCTGCAAAACGATGCAGCGGTTCATAGCCAATAATTGATAAGTAGAAGTAAAAGCCTTAATGACACTAACAAGGCTCACATCTCTATCTCCTACCAACTAACCAGCACAAAAGCAACAGGGGAAAACTCTTAAATGACAAACATGAAATTCCAACTTGATATGTCTATATTCAGAAACTACTACAATTGTGTAAAAAAATTGGAGTAATAATAGTTTATCCTGGATAATCTGGGAGAGTATCCCCATAATAAGCAAGAAGGACAAGGACAGAGGAAGATGAATTTAATTCTGAGGGAAAAAGAAAGTTTAAATCAGAACAGATGGAGATGCTTACCTCTTACCTGGTGGAGGACGGTCAAATATTTCCCGTTGATTGACAGTAGGCATGGAACCATGTAGCGGAAGGACGAGAAACCTGCTCTGATCCCCAAGGAGATGGTTAACTTTAACCTTGTCAAGCAGCTTTGAAATGTCATCCCATCCAGTGAGAAATACAAGAATGGCTCCATCACCTTCATGGCGACATATATATTCAAGAGTTGACTCCACCTGTGAATTTTCAATGCTGCAAAAATTAAAGTGCGAAGATCTCCTAGTAGGTGCTTAAATGATACGCACATAACTATTGCAAAAGCCAGACAATTGGTCGGTTACAACCAATCACAAAACCAAATGTTAGGAGCAAAAGAACAGTCATTATCGGGCAGTATTTTTGTTTTATTGTTTAATCAGTAATTACAGGGCAGTATCTTGCCAGTTACAACAGCCGAAACTGGCTATACCCCAAAAAGAGGGTGAGCTTAACTCTACACGCAGAGAGAGAAGGAAACTCTATTTGGATTTTGCTCCGTCACTTCCCACTTCTTGGTTTAGAAAAAAGGAAAACCTTTGGATATGGAGCTGACTTTGCATGCCTCTCAATCTCAATGTCAAATTTTGTTTTTCAGTACCTCAAATACGTTCAAAATATCCTCTAACTGATATCCAATAACAGGAAATACCCACTGGACCTGTAATTGGACTCTTAAAGAACCACCATTAACAATGTCAGGAACAAATGCCTGAGCTAACATCCATTAGTAAAACTGCCACTCATCCTAGTCAGATGCACCACCTCTAGTTGTTCAGAATATAAGTACTGTGAGAGCAGTCAAGAATAGAAGAACGTACCAGACCCAAATCAATCAGTGAACCTGACCAAGCTTCAAGAGATTCTCTTGTTGATCTGCTGTAGCTTCTGTAATGAGAATCAATGTCGACATCCTATATAGATAATTGTTGCACCAAAATTAATGAAATATAAAATTTCACAAAAGAAAACTTTCGAATAGCAATCAGGACAATGTGCATCAATAGATAGATCCACAAGAAAAATATCTTTCATCCATTCCAAATCTTTCTTGCTCTAAATTAAGTAGTCTTGAATCAATAAGAGAACCACAACAGTTTAAAACATGCATTATCAAGGTAAGATTGGAAAAAAAGGACTCTTCCATACAGGTATTATGAGGTAAAATGTAGTATCTTTCAGATGGACATATTTCTAAAATAACTTGCGTAGCAACGCTTTTCCTTCCTCTACAGATACAATCTAAAGGCATAAGATGACGAGACATAATGTGAGAAACCCAAGAGACTGTCTGTAAAACATCTGACTTTTACCAGGATCTGTGCGCACGAGTACCCTAAAAGAAAGAACATTTCCTCTCCCCAGCCATTTTGGAGCAAACACATTGATTTAGAATGATGTAGCAGGAATAGAACTGAGCACAAGTATGTGATGCCACAAATGTGAAACTGTTTTTACTTCCACACCCCCCCCCCCCCCCCCCAAGCGGTCGTGCAAATCCCAGGGGACTATCTGTAAAACATCCAACTTTGACCATGGATCTGTGCTCAAATGTAACCTAAAGAAATAATATATCCTCTCCCCAGCCATATTTGGGCAAACACACTGGTTTAGACTGATGTTGCACGAATAGAATTGAGCACTGCCACAAACGTGAAACTGTTCTGGGCAAACACAATGGTTTAGACTGATGTTGCAGGAACACCCACCACCCCCGCCCCCCCGCACACCAAATGAGAGGTCATGTAAGAAACCCAAGAGACTGATTCTATAACATCCAACTTTTACCATGGAGCTCTGCTCAATAGCACCCCAAAAGAAAGAATATTAGATCTCCCCAGCCATTTTGGGGCAACCACACTGGTTTGGAGAAAGAGAATAGAAATTTAAGTTTGTGTGGAGAGAGTAATTGACAGGAAGACCAGTGAATTGGCGTATCTCTAGGGTGGCTGTGACTTCCTACTTTCTCTTTAAGTGTCCAAAGTTTGACATCATTTTTTACTGAACTTTTACACTATTAAAATTAAATTAAAACGATTTTAAATTTTTCGAAAGAAAGCCAATTCTTTTTTTTTTTTTTTTTTCAGATGGTGGTGGACAAAGAATGTGGGGAGCCAACTGAGTATAATATTTATTGGTTCCAACAAATGATAAATAGGTATTATGATAATACTATAACAGATTATTCCTTGGTATTCTGAAGTTATTCCTGAAATCTCCTCATCTAATTCAGGTGATTCAAACAAAATTATAGTCCTGGAGTGGCATTCAATTCGTTACATAATTCAATTTCAATGTTATTCCTGCTACAGCAATAACTACTCTATTATTGCCTCTTCTATTCCACAAACCAACCGCCAAAGCAATTTCCATTCGTGTCGATTCCTGCTGCATAAAGGGTGCAAAATGTTGGTATCAATAAGATGCTTCCCACATCACGTAATTATCAAACTCGAGACCTTCAAGCCATATATAGCAAGCTTCGCAGGGCCACAATCCACTGGTCAAGGAGTTTACATGTGTACCATGTTCTTTTTTTTATTTATAAACCATCAGTTCAACCACACACACATATTGAATCGCAAACACGGTTGGTTGACTGGTTCTCCCTCAGGTCCTCTGTGAAAATACTGCCTTACTCACAAGATTATTTGCAAATCCAGACACAAAATGAAGTTCTTTCGTCCAATTGCAGCGCCAACGGTATAGTATCACCCCAAGTCAAAAATGACCATGGTTTCAGAACGAAAAACCAAAATGGACTGCATGCAAAATGAGAGATGTTCTTTTTTTCTTATTGTTTCAAATGCAATGATTCCCTGCTAAAGAATTAGGTTGTCAACATAAAACAATGCTATATAATCCCATCAAATCATTCTCAAGACTAACAAAACGCCAGTAGTCTCCATTACATATCAACAGTTTTGTGCAATTCAAAAGTAATGAAATTTATGCATCTCCAATTCTTTTGCCTGATTAAGAATACATGCTGAGAAAGAAAATGAACAATGCAGTCTAAAATTAATTAGCAAAACAAACAGGGAACAGAAGCATGCCTCAAAAAGTTCAGTCAAAGGATCTTTCTTAGAATCTTGCTGCTTCCTCCTCCTCCTCGAATTTCCCTGAAAGTTATCAACCTCGGACTTTATACTGTAATGAGTTTTCTCCAACACATCTTCTAGGAACAACTCTGCGACAGGGAAAGTCAATCCCTGCAAGATTTGCACATCAACATAGTGCACAGTTTTGAGACATCTTTCCACGACTAAAATGCACAAAGTACAGTTATATTAAATAACTATCATTACCGGTATATGTAAAGTGGGAGCATTTCCAAAATATTTGGAAAACAAGTCAGCATTAATGGTTGCACTCATCAGAATAACCCGCAAATCTGGACGCCTTGGTATAAGGTCACGCAGAATTATCAACAGAAAGTCTTCGTTAATGCCTCTTTCATGTATTTCATCCACAAGCAAGTGGCTTACACCGGTCAATTTCGGGTCTTGAGCCTGAGCTTCCGCATCATAGTCATAGAACAAAAAAACACATCATGGTGATGAAATGAACCAAACAAAAATGCATGAGCCATAAATTAATGAAAGAGCTTCAACATGTGCAGCAACAGAACATGTAGCAGAAATGTAAGTCCAAGGAGAATGGAGGACTTCTACAGCATCCAAAGACAATTTATTATCAATACGGTTCACTACCAACATGTTCAATCACAAATATTTCCATAGAATGAATGATATGAAATTTCGAGGTTCCACCTCAAATCACAAATTCGTGTTGAAATGCACAGAGAGCAAGTGCAGTCTGTAATTCCCACAAAAGATGCATTTGCACAGGCTAAAGAAGTTACTATTATCGGTACAGTACTCAAAATAAAGCTTCAAGAAAGTAGAAATAATAATCAAAACTTTCTTACCAGTCGTCTAAGTAGTACTCCAGTGGTGCAAAATAGCAGCCTTGTTTCTGCAGAAGACTTAGTTTCCAGACGGATCTGATATCCAACAGTTTCACCAAGTGCCTCTCCCCTTTCAGAAGATATTCGAGCAGCAACAGATATGGCAGATATACGACGTGGTTGTGTACATATTATGCTGCAGTCAGCTCCGCGCAGAGAAGATATCGCCTCTTCTAGAATGAACTGAGGGAGCTGTGTAG
Source organism: Syzygium oleosum (assembly GCF_021117445.2). Taxonomy (NCBI): domain Eukaryota; kingdom Viridiplantae; phylum Streptophyta; class Magnoliopsida; order Myrtales; family Myrtaceae; genus Syzygium; species Syzygium oleosum. The sequence continues at coordinate 1,820,323 of NW_026607494.1, forward strand.
TCTTACCACAACCTGTCTCTCCAGATACTACCAGTACCTAGATCACCAAAGGTGTCTAACAAGAATCAATGTGACAGTAGACATCAAACGTCTAAATAAACCACTTCCGCTACATATCTCACATATAGGTCTGTCATAGTAGTAACGTAGTAGCATCGTGAAAATTCATACGAAACTTGAAAGTCCTCTAGAGAGGAAGTATAAACTTACTAAAGCAAGTAAGATGCTTTATTTTAGAGAGTTGTGATGCTCGTTGACAGACATACAACTTACTGATTTACTTATTGTGTTAAAAAGTCAATCCAAGTAAGAACAGCCCAATAAGTAAGATCAGTTCAATACTTGACAGAATTCAAAGAAGGTACCACACCTGATTATTTGCAATCGCTTTTAGGAACTCGGCTTTCACTTTAAATGCAGGAAGTTTTTCCCGGAAAGACTGCATTGCCTTGACATTGGCGCTATCCTGCAAGGGAAACATGTACTTAAACCGCCTTGATGAGTATAGAGGATTCATAAACCAGAGAAATATCTGATTTCACGAATAGATATCAATGAACAATACAATCTCTCACTCCAATCACAATACCCACCTTCATCTTTTCTTGCTTAGCTTTAAGTTCAGCATTTAGTCTCTCCTTAGCAGAATCGATCTCCAATACAGAGACAGATTTCTCTATATTTCGAGCTGGTAATAATTGTTTATCTCCCTGACTAGATGAGAAAGAGGAGCTGCCAACAGATGCTGAGGAACTAACTAAAAGCTCTCCAACAAGTCTCTGGGTTTCTGAAGACATTTGAATCTGCACAAAGCACAAAAAATATAGATAAAGGCCCAATAGTTGGAAACCTTCCTCCAGACAATGAAGAGAAAAAAAATCCTTTTCACATTCCAAAGTTGGACTTTTGCACTACATATAAGCTACGTCAAAAGTTTGCCTTGCCCCACTCTTAAAAACAGATTCCTATTTCATTGCAAAGCAATCGAACAGAAATTCACAAAAGGATTGCGCAAATGTTACCGTCTTTTGCGTGGATCCATGGCGCTCATCAAGATCTGCCCGATAATCTGGCAGTGGAACTTTGCTAACAACAAGTGCCTTCCCTTTATTGTATGCATGGCTTTCTTTCACAAGAACAGGAAGTTGCAAAGTACAAATAAGTAGGAGACCAAACTTAAGAGTATATTATAAAGTCAGTGGAAAATTAACAAATAACTAACATTTCAAGTTATATAAATTCATATATTTATGTCACAATCACAATAGCATCCTTACGTATCTTTCTATCACCATTTACTCGTATAAACCATGTCAAAAATTTTGTTATAGTTATGTTCATCCTTTTTCTTTGTATAAGTAAACAAGAGCTCAATTGAGCTCCTGATTTTTTTTAAAATTCATCTGCCATCATGTTGGTGAAAATTAAGGGATTCATTGGTCCAAACCTTAACAATGAGGTATAGAATTCACTCTCTTCAGCTTTCCACAGCATAAAAGCAATAAAACGAGAAAGGTGAAACTTACAAGTGAAGCCCCAGCTGGTAAGCCATGTCCAAAAGGATATCCTGATCTGCACGGCTAAAGTTATGCCTAATTATCATCTCCTGCTCTCCACCACTTTTGAATTGCTCCATCTTACTCCACCACTCATTCTCATCAAGAACTTCCATCTGAAATATCAAGAACAGTAGATGAATCCCCGGAAATGGCAAGCACAATATTTGTTCGTGACGATTTTACCATGTAATCAGTATCCTGATTATGCTAAAGTGAGCCAGCGGCGAGATACCTCCTCAGTACAGAGAGAAGTGGAGTACCATCCTATTTCACAATGAAAGTTTCTTGTATCGTTTCGGTCAAAGCAAATGCAATTATGAAAGTGCCCATGATAGTTCTATCACTATCGATACCCTTTAAATCGGACAACCTCTGCAACTTTCTTCTCCCTAGAGGCACTGTGTATACCCCGATCATGGAGTAATGGTTTCCACCAAGTCCAAGATTACGCAAAGATGACCGCTAATCAGTAACAACTAATAAGCTGGTCAGTTCGTACCATTAGACCTAAGCGAACATAGAGTCGAGGATTTGGACAAACAGAGAGCACCATTTCTCGAATTAAGATGCACAAAGAGACATTCTCGAAGCTCAGCCGCTCCATTACCACGAGACGACAATCCATCTCGAATGTAAGACGGAAGTCCAGCAGAACCATCAATTCACTGGCAAATGAACCAAACTCAACCCAATCGGAGCACGGAAACCACGAAGGTCGATCGAGAGAGAGAGAGAGAGAGAGAGAGAGAATCAACAGCAGCTTTACCTCAGCTTGCTGTTGCCGAAGGCGCTCCGCGCGCCACACCGGGTCCCACCACCGCTGCTCCCCGCGACCGCCGCCGCGGCCTCCCCTGCCGCCGCCGCCCCCGGCGGCCCCCGGCGCCGCCGCTGCCGCTGCCTCCTCGGCGGCCGCCTCGGTAGTTGGGGCGGTGGGACATCGCGGAGGCGGAGGAGGCGAATCGAGGGGAGGAGGCTCTGGAGGAGCGGAGGAGGAGGAGGAAGGGCGGAGCGGTGGGGAGAGAGGGGCGGGCGCTGAGGTAGAAGAGATTGAAGAGGGTCGCGGGGGAAGCGAACATACGTATCGCACTGAGATTGGGGGAGTCGGGGAGGGCTTGGTATTTATACTTTCCCTGGAAATGGAATTCTAAAACTGACGGTGAAAATAGAGGCCTGTTTGGTTCAGCATTTGAACGCTGCTTCGAGGCTTTAAAGTTCTTTAAGCAAATATAAAGTTATTTGGTAAATTTTTTGGCAAGCTTTGAGGAGATGCAATTGCATCTTCGAAGCTTGGCTTCAAAGCTTGAAAAGGGCATTTGGCTAAATGGAATCCATAAGGAGGCTTGGGAGGTTCCATTTTTGGAATGCAAATTAGGCACTGTTCATCGCGCACTGTTCATCATCTTCCCAAGCAGCCGGTTCAGCAGCCAGCAACCGCCGCCTGAGAGGTAGCGCCCTGACAACCGTCGCCTGGAGGTTGTGCGACCCCGGCGACCCACGCTTGGGGTCGCCAAACCTCAAGCGTCGCCTGGGTTGCGCGGCCTCAGGCCGACTCGCCTGAGGTCGTGCGACCTCAAGCTGCCTCGCCTAAGGTCAGGTGAGGCTGGCTAGCGATCAAATCTGGCCATCGACGGTTGGCCAGCAACTAGATTTGGCCGGCGGTGGTGGTCGGCTGGCCAGCTTGTTTTTTTTTAAATATCAGCAAAAATCTTTTACAAATAATTTTTACCAAATGGTATTTAGGTCAAAGTTACTTTCAAATGTGATTTTAAAATACATATTACCAAACACTACTTGCATTTCGAAAAGCCCTTTTAACTCAAAATCCTTTGCATTTTGCTAATGGTATTCCCCCAAAGCCGAACCAAATAAGCCCATAATCGAATTATAAATCTTTCGAATAGTGCAATAAAGTCATAAATTTGTCTATAATGAAATCCCTCCATTATGTCCACATGATATGACTAACGGAAAAAAATTTCTGTGAATTATTCTGTTACTTTCTTAAGACGAAGCGTCACACGAGGTCGAAGCATAACCGTCTTCACGCACGCAGCCATGGCCACTTGAGCATCGTGAAGCTTGGCCACGGTCGTTGGAGCATCTTCGAGCTCGGCGATAGCCAATCCGGCTTCCAAGCTTCTTTGAGCTCGCGGCGGAGCTGGGCCATGGCCTCGCCCGCTCGAGCTTCCGAACATCACTTCATGGAGATTGACCTTGGGGACGGGGATGGGAGGACGTAGAGATGGGTCGATAGGAGTTGGGAGGAGGTCAAAGCATAGCCTCCTTCATGCTCACGACCATGGTCGGTCGAGCTTCTTCAAGCTCGTGGCCATGGTCGCTCGAGCTCGACCGATCATGGCTGCTTGAGCTTCGTCAAGCTTGGACATGGCCACTTGAGTTTCATCGAGCTTGCAACCATGCATGGCAAGCCAAGAACACTCGAGTTTTGTTGAGTTTATCCATGGTCGCTTCAACTTCCAAGCTTTTTTAGGTTTGCGGCCATTGCCAGTTGAGCTTCCGTCGAGCTTGAGTCCATGGCTAGTCGAGGCTCTGAATATCGTTTCATGGAGGTCAACTTAGAGGACAGTGATAAGGAGGATGCGGCGATGGGCGGAGCAGAGCTAGGAGTGCATTGATTGGTGGAGCAATGAAGGAGTCGAGCGACGACGATGGTGGAGGATTAGGGTGTCGATGGGCTAAGGAAGAAGATGACGTTGGAGTTATAGACACAACATTAGCACATCTTTTTTCAAATTAAATAAATAAATATAAATGCCACACCAATGTGACAAATTTCATGACTTAATTGCATTATTAAAACTTTTAAGACTCGATTATATTTTTGTGATAAATTTTAGGACTTCTAATGCAACTATCCCTATTAATTCTTTTTTTTTTCTTCTCAAAAGTTTAGTGGTCAAATGTCGGCCACTTGAGAATCAGCATATTTCAAAATCATTCATTTAAGTTACTACAGCAATTAACATTTTATCATTGCATGACTTACAATTTATATCCCCACGTAATGTCGTCAAATGCATCAATTTGTCCCAAATTGAGAAATTGAGATTAAATTCGTTCCCTTAAAAAAAACCTAGCATTGACCATCGCCAACAAAATCAAAGCAAACCACGAGGTTGGGCTCGCACTGTAATAATGGGCAGTTATTTACTAATTAGGCCCATTATTATGTTGGCCTTAGCCCATATAATTTAAGGAGGACTTCTTCTTTCCTTCCAGCAGGCTCCGTTAATAACATAGAAGAGGGACCAAGAACATTAAAAGGAAAGAAGAGACAGCACGCACGGGGAGAAGAAAGGAAAGAAAAAAGAAAAAAAGAAGAAGAGAAAGCTTGTGCGTACACGTCACAGGAACCTCACCAAGTTGGATTAGCTTCATTTCGCAGTGCCCGATAAGTAATCGAACTTAAATTCGGAGTTAAGTGAATTTTGAGCTACAAAGTCCAATTTTAGAGTTATAAAGCTATGGATTTATATGGAAATGACAGTTTAGAGTGTGGTGGAGCCGTAGGGTTTGATGAAAATTATTCCGAAATACGGTTTGATCGAAACGAAGCGTATGAGTTGCACGTAACGGTCAAAGATGAATGTTCGCTATAAATAAGTTTCTTTGTTAATGTGTAGAAGTCATTTTATTGACGACCAAGCGTAGTTTAGTCAAGTCGTTTGTTAGAGTAGTGTACTCGGATTTTGATATCGTTTTTTGATTAATTGATAAGAATACGAATGTGTCGGCTCAAATAACCTTCATAAGTTGGTTTTCAGCTTTCTTAAGTAAGTGGTGCCATTTTTTCTTTGAGTCTGTGAACTCATATTTTGAAAGCGATATGGATTAGTTATATTAAGAATTAAGAAATGACATTTTTTGTTGTAAAAAACTAGATCAAGCATTGACTATCGTTTTGTCCATTTGAAATGACAAGATATATTTTGATTACAGTTTAAGTTGATTGGCTGTAAATGATTTGCGAAACCTTTTATGAAAAAATCACAAAAAATTCTTGACTTTGAATATAATTCATGAAAAGTCCTATGTTTGATGAATTGAATAGTGAAAAGTGATATAATTTGCTTATTGAACATGAGTCTTGATATGGATTCTAGATTTGATTGTGAGTTATTGGGGAATGCTATTAGTAAATTATGCTCATGTCACTATGATTAGAACCAATATGATGGGTAAACATGCATACTGTTATGAGGACATCCTTCTAGACCAAATCACCATATGATATAAGTATAGACCTAACCAAAGATGGGAACTTGGTTGCCTTTGTCAATGGCATTAAGCGTGATCATAGTTAGATATTGAGCATTAGATTAGTCAATAGAATGGATCATTGATGTTTAATTTAATAGAAATTGATCAATAAAACAAACCATTGATGGTTAATTTGTTATTGTTGATTATTGATATGATATGTAAAGAGTTTTATTGCGAAAAGATACAGCTCAGTTGAGAGTTTTTTTGCGAAAAGATATTGCTCAGTTGATATTTTACGTATATTGTACTTTGGATTTGGGATTGATAAGTTAGGATATCGATTTATAATGAGATGTACTGATCACTAGGCTGTGGTTGCTTAGTCCATCCATCTTACTTACTTTTGAAGTTTTTCAGCTAACTGCAAATAAGACCAGAGTGTTTATGTTATTATAAGGACATATTGATAGTGGGATTTTTCGAGTATGAGTTGTATATATTTGAGATGAACTTTTGAGTTTTGTTGTTTGATGGAGATGTATATATTCTTTTGATGGATTATGGAAACTTCGATAATGTAACCAAATTACTCTTTTTATCAAATATATGGATGTATATATTTCGATAACATGTTAATGATGATTATATTTGAGGCTGTGTCCTTCAGGAGAAAGACGATCGTGTCAATGCCACTATACTTATAGAGTTGGGGGGTGACACGCACAAGTTGAGGTTTGATCAGCAGAGGCACCTATGATCTGACTAGCGGTGTCAAAATAGGTCGAAAACCCATTCTTTATCTCACTTTTATGGGTCAGGTCATAAATGGGTTGGCTAAAATATTAGAAACTGATTGAAATGAGTCCAAGAAATAATTTGCGGAGTACATTAGAAAGTACGAAGAAACCCAATCCTAATCCAACCAAAAAAAAAAGTAGAAACCCTCTTCGCTCACCTCGCTCTGTTTGCTCGCCTCGGCCTCACTCGCTGGCCTTAGCCTATCACCTCGCTTGCATCTCTTTGCTTGCCTTGCTTGTTTCTGTTTACTCACCTCACGGCTCGCCTCTCCTTCTCCTTGCTCGCCTCACGAGCACAACTCAGCTAGTTAAACATACCTTATTAAGTATTAATTATCTGTGTTGTTTGTTTTGTTTTTAGCTGTTCGGAAGTTGAAGCGATCATTTAAGAATCAACAAGATATGAAGTTGTATAATTCATGGTTTATATTATGTATTTTGAAATTCCTATGGTTTAATTGTATTTCACATGTTTGTTTTCATGGTTTGTTGCTTTTAGCAAGTATGAATTTTATGTTGTTAACTTACCTTATATATATGTTTAGTATGTACTGGCGATCATAATTTGGTTGTTCAATATTGCATTGTTGATGGTAATGTAATTTGAAATAGTATGTTCCTTTTAAGGAATACAAAAACAAAAAACAAAAAAAAAATCACTTGGTCCCAATTTGAACCTAGAACTGGACTGGACTCATAAATCCAGTCTGGTCCTCAGGTTAGGTGCTGGATTGGCTCAACCCGGACCATGCTCACCCTTAGTCAATCATGCGCACCCAGTGCACCACTGAGTGTAATTCTCATATTTCGTATCATCTTCTTCCCTCTCTCAATCTATATCAACAACATTATCCGTCTTGTTCGATAGTCAACATCGGCATGTTCAGTTGTCACGTAATTTGTAAATCCTTGCTATCGGAGGAAGCGTCTATAAAGCCAATTTTGTAGGGAAAATTGTCCAAAATCTACTAAACATATTGTACAGTAGCTAATTCAGCTTTAAACCTTTCAATTGTGCCGATTTATTCATAAACCTTTGGGAGAAGAACACTAGAATTGCCAAAAGTTGCGTACTCACTTTAGTGTCAAAAGTTTGTTTCGGATCACTTAAGTATTACTTTTTTAAAAAAAGATCACGTAAATGCCAAAACCGATCTAGATTGTCGGAAATCTAACGTGATAATATTTTATTAATTTCTTGGTCCTATGTGGCTCGCCGGCGTGCCCAGTCAGCATATAACTCATAAACGACGTTGTCTCAAAGTTGTAGATAGTGATCATTTAAGTGCCAAATTTTGTTTAAAGTGATCACTTCAGTGCTAGTTGTTGTTAAAATACGATTACTTCAGTGCTAGTTGGATTGTGTGACGTCGTTTTGGATGTTCACGTGGACTGAATTTTTTTTAAAAAAATGTCAAGTCATATTAAAAAAATTAATTAAAAATGCCACGTAATCAATTTGGCCGGAATTGGCACTTAAGTGATCGTTTTTTCTCCGATTTGGCATTTAAGTGATCATTTTTTCTCCGATTTGACACTTAAGTGATTCAAAAAAAAACTTTTGGCACTAAAGTGAGCGCCGTACACAACTTTTGACACTTCTAGTGTTCTTCTCCCCAAACCTTTTAATGATTTTTCATTGTCGTTTTCCTGGCCAATTTTGATAAGAAATTGTTGACGTAGATGTCAGCCATCTTTTGTAGCATGACTAACGCTGACGTGGACAACTTTTGCATTTTTTTATACTTCGAATTTTCTTTTTTCTTTTTCATTTTTCAATTTATGTTTTCATTTTTTTTATACTGTTAAGGTCGGCAGCCCGGCTGAGGCTGGTGACCCTCACCGACCATTGACTAAGGGGAGGGGAGGGTTGTCAAGCCTCGACCAATGGTCGACAGGGTTTGTTGACCGCCTTAACTATCAAAGAAATAAAATAAAAGAAAAAATTAATAAAATATTAAAAAATTGTAAAAACTGCTTACGTCAGCATTGGCCATGCCACATAGGACAGCTAGCATACACATCAATAATTTCCAGCCAAAATTGGCTAAGAGGAATAGATTGATAAATCGTCAAAATATGAAGGATTAAATTGACACAATCGAAATGCTTAGGACTAAATTGGCTGCCGTGCAGTAAATTTAAAACTCTTTGGATAATTATCCTCTATTTTGTAATAACGCCAGCCGTATCGTTCGCGTTTCTCCACGATGTTTGTAACAACACCAATCACGCCCAATGCGTTTCTGTCCATAGGGGAACACCACCATCAAACTCGTTGCCCTCAGACGAACCAAATTCTGGAATTTTATTACGACGATAGCCACCTGCCTCAACAACAGCCGCATGACTTGTAGCTTTGAAAGCAACCACGGCAACATAAACAGCCACATCAATATCAGATGGTTCGCTCTTCAATACATCAAACCACTTTAGTGATCCACTCATGCGTTTTTCGAATTTGTCCAATCTCAGGTTGACATCTTCTATGCACCTTGAGTTTAAGGAGATGTTAGAGACATTTCTCTAGGATATTTTCCTAGAGAAATTATTAACTAATAAGTTACCTTAGATAATCATCTAATAAAGCCTATAAATAAGGCTCATTGACTCTTCATTGTTCAACATAGAAATATATAGAAATTTCACATTTCTATTTTTCGCATTATTCTTATCTAAATTTTTGGTCAATTCCTTCTTTTTCCTTTAGGAGAAAAATAAGTAATATTTTTGTAATTACCAGAGGGAAGCGTGCTTCTAGGTCAACAAAGCAAAGAAAAATGGTCCCAAAACTAGAAGATTTGCTCGGTGAATTTTGCTTCTACTTACGGCATCATTTGCCAATTTTCTAAGCTTTAAAATGTTTAGTGCCGAAAATATACGAACAACATTCTAAAATCATTCATCTCAGTGATCACAAGTTGTATTGGATAATTCATTTCTAAAATAACCCAAGGCTGGATTTATTAACTAGCTAGGTCTTCGAAATCACTTAAATAAATAATGATGAAATTTTCGGGCACTAAACCAATTTATTGTAGAAGTTTTCACACTAGACAGGGCTCCATTCAATATTTTTAATATCTATCCCGTCCTTATCCTCTTGAAATGAAAAAAAAATGTTTAATATATTGGAATCATATCAGACAAATATAATATATATCTTGCAAGTTGCAAATCTAATCGACAAATTACATATTTTTTAATTTGTTAGTGAGGTAACGTTCTAGGCTGCGCATGACAACTTGCCAAACAGTATTTGATTCTGTTCTTTTGTTCCCAGAATCAGTTTGGGAACAGAAATGCGTTTGTTTAATTTTTTGATTCTTGGCACAATTTTGTCAAAAATTGTTTCCAGAATCAGTTTTTAAGAATAAAAAAAAAGTAGCTTCTTGATTCTGGGAACAATTTTGAGAATCAATTTTTTTTTCTTCTTCCTTTTCTTGGTTTTTAATGTAGCTTCTAATGTTCGGCCCGAGGACCGCCCTCGCCGGATCTGACGAGAATAAAATATTTTAATAAAAAATATTATTAAAATAAAAAATATTTTACCGGCCATGGCCAGTGACCAGGCCATGGCCAAAAAAAAGAAAAAAATATATTTTTAATACAAATATTATTAATAAAAAAAATATTTTACCTGCCATGGCCGGTGACCAGGCTATGGCAAAAAAAGAAAAAAATATATATTTTTAATAAAAATATTTTAATAAAAAAATATTATTAATAAAAAAAATATTTTACCGGCCATGGCCAGCGACCAGGCCATGGCAAAAAAAAAATAAAAATGTATATTTTTAATACAATATTATTAATAAAAAAAATATTTTACAGACCATGGCCGGCGATCAGGCCATGGCAAAAAAAAAAGAAAAAAATATATTTTTAATAAAAAATATTTTACCAGCCATGGCCGGCGACTAGGCCATGGCCAAAAAAAATAAAAAAATATATTTTTAATAAAAAATATTATTAATAAAAAAAATATTTTACCGGCCATGGCCCAAAAAAATAAAAATGTATATTTTTAATAAAAACAATTATTAATAAAAAAAATATTTTACCGGCCATGGCCAAAAAAAATAATAATATATATTTTTAATAAAAATATTTTAATAAAAAATATTATTAATAAAAAAAATATTTTACCGGTCATGGCCGGCGAGCAGGCCATAGCCAAGAAGGAGGAAAAGAAAAAAAGAAAATAAAAAAAAGAAAGAAATATTAAAATATTTGAAAATATTATTAATAAAAAGAAATTTTGTGGCGTTACCAAACGCATTTCTGTTCTTTTTCTATTCCAGGGATGGAATTTTGGGCATGATAACCATTCTGGTTCTGTCCAGAACTGGTTTTTTGTTCCCAGAATCAGTTTTGGACCAGAAACCCGTTTGTTAACGCAATTTCATTTTTCTATTTCTGGGACAAGTTTTTGTTCCAGAACCGATTCTGAACCAGAAATCAGAACCAAAAAAAAGTTGGTTTTCTATTTCTAGACCAAAAATGAGAATCATTTCTGAGAGAACTCTTTCTTTAAAACACATGTTCATCTGGAAGTCACGATCTTTGAGGTGGGAAAAAAAAGCAAAAAATCAAAAATTTCAAAACTTCACATAATGGTTTAAAATCTGTGACTACCCACTTTGAGCGAAATTTAAATTTTTTTAGGTGCCGAAAAAAATGAAAAAAAAGTCAAAAAATCAAAAAATTCAAAATTTCACAAAATGGCTTAGAATACCTATGGCCACCCACTTTGAGCGAAATTTAATTTTTTTAAGATGCCAAAAAAATAAAAAATAATCAAAAAATCTAAAATTTAAAATTTAAAAAACTTCACAGAATGTCTTAGAATACATGTGGCCACCCAATTTGAGCGAAATTTAATTTTTTTTAGATACCGAAAAAAATTAAAAAAAGAAAAAAATAAAAAATAAAAAATTTCACAGAATGGCTTAGAATACCTGTGGCCATCCACTTTGAGCGAAATTTAAATTTTTTTGTGTCGAAAAAAATCAAAAAATCAAAAATTTCAAAACTTTACATAATGGCTTAGAATACCTGGCCACCCACTTTGAGCAAAATTTAATTTTTTTTAGATGCCAAAAAAATAAAAATAAACAAAAAAGAAAAAATTTCATAACTTCACACAATGGCTTAAAATACATGTGGCCACTCACTTTGAGCGAAATTTTATTTTTTTAGTTGCCTAAAAAAATAAAAAAAAAAGCAAAAAATTAAAAATTTTAAAACTTCACATAATGGCTTAGAATACCTGTGGCCATCCACTTTGAGCAAAATTTAAATTTTTTTATGTGCCGAAAAAAATAAAAAAATAAAAAATTTCAAAAATTCACAGAATTGCTTAGAATACCTATGGCCACCCACTTTGAGCGAAATTTAATTTTTTTATGTGCCGAAAAAAATAAAAATAAGCAAAAAAGCAAAAATTTCAAAACTTCACAGAATGGCTTAGAATACCTGTGGTCACCAACTTTGAATGAAATTTTTTTTTTTTTTAGGTGTCGAAAAAAAGAAAAAAAATCAAAAATTTCAAAACTTCACAAAATGGCTTTGAATACATGTGGCCATCCACTTTGAGTGAAATTTAATTTTTTTTAGGTGCCGAAAAAAATTTAAAAATCAAAAATACCTTTTGGGCACCTAAAAAAATTAAATTGCACTCAAAGTGGGTGGTTAGAGGCATTCTAAGTCATTCTGTGAAGTTTTAAAATTTTTGATTTTTTTATGTTTTTATTTTTTTTTCGGCACCTAAAAAAATTTAAATTTCACTCAAAGTAGGTGGCCACAGATATTCTAAGTCATTCTATGAAGTTTTGAAATTTTTGATTTTTTGCTTTTTTTCACCTCAAAAAATTAAAATTTCACTCAAAGTGGGTGGCCACAGGTATTTTAAGCTATTCTGTGAAGTTTTGAAATTTTTGAGTTTTTGAATTTTTTTAGGCACCTTAAAAAATTTAAATTTCACTCAAAGTGGATGGCCACATGTATTCTAAACTATTCTGTGAATTTTTAAAATTTTTGGAATTTTTGATTTTTTGATTTTTTTTTGGGCACTTAAAAAAATTTAAGTTTTACTAAAAGTGGGTGGCCATAGGTATTTTAAGTCATTCTATGAAGTTTTGAAATTTTTGATTTTTTGATTTTTTTTGAAAAAATTCAACAAATTTCCTATTTTCTAGAAAAATCTAAATTTTTTTTATTTTTTGGAAATTGTGATGAATTTTTCTAGAATTTTTCAATTTTTTTGGATTTTTTGAATTTTTTTGAGATTTTTAGGAATTTTTTGGATTTTCTAATTATTTTTATTCCATTTAAAAAAATGGATTGTTTTTCCTGGAAATAGAATTTTGTGTTGTTTATCAAACGAGTTTTTGTTTCAGGAAATAGAAATTTTGTGCTGTTATCAAACGGGTTCGTTCAGAAATAGAAATTTTTTTTTGTTATCAAACGGGTTTCTTTTCTCAGAAACTCATCCTGAAACCAGAAATAGAAAAATCTATTTCTGTTTCAGGAACTCATTCCGGAACAGAATGGTTATCATTCGTTACCTAACAAACGCCTTAAAATGCTCGGGAATCAATTCAGGCACGAGTAATAAAAAGAATCATTTCGAATGAGAACTTCCAGTGCATAGAATCGTTGTCATGCTGCACCCTAACATAGTTTTGATTTGCGTACTTTGATTGACTTGGTTCCTGTGTCAACAAAGCAGTTCACACTGTAATCAATACACGACCGCCAATGGAATTGTACTTGATACGTGTGTTTCCAAAATGTCCCATTCGATCTTTCTGTTCCTAATTAACCAATAATTGCATATAGCTAGAAATCACTTACACACTCGATATAATTTTAATGAAATTAATGTTAAAAAATGTAAAGCCGCGACGGTTGGCTGACCAACTTATTCACCCAAGTGAGAGGGAGAGTGGCTTTTCACCATCTACCTTCCTTTTTTTTGTCGTTGTTTAATTTTACCGGCGGTAACAATCCTTGACACGGCATAAAAGCGGTACATCTAGATGCACTTCTTGAAAAACATAACTTGATTTTGACATGAAAACGGCATATTTATACTCGCTATGATAAGTATTGTGTAAAAAAATTTATGTAAAATTTACTTTTTGCACTTTGTTTAACTTTTCCACGTGCCGTGATTTTCAGCATGATATAAGAATGCATAGTTAAAATTCACTCGAAATCGACAAAGTCTATTCCATAGTAAATGTACTTTGGCAAGATCGTATCCGTCGATCTTATGCTAATCTGGTGTCTTTTAAGTGTTCTATGTACATTATCAAACTTATCAAGTGAGACGACAATGAGTTTCTTCATGAAAAGTAGGTTAGCGGCTTTGATGCGTAAGCTATCTATTTAAAAGTTCAATTTATTAGAAATTTTTTTTCAAGAGAAAAAAAAAAGGAAATGTTTTCGACGAAGGGACACGTCCTTGCAAAGTGTAAATTTTTTTCTTTAAAAAAAGGGTAAAAATACGAATTTTTTATTTACTTATCTTTAACCCTTTCTAGACGATTGCTAAAAGATTATTTATTATATAACTTCTCAATTACAGAAAAAATTGATTAAAATCAACATGATATTATTGTCATAGTGGCGGGTGCACGGGTATAAGACTAGTAAATGCAATTGGTACGTCTCCAGCACGATATTATCCACTTTGACAGTGGTCACATATGCCCATTTGGCTCTTAAAACGAGTCATGCTAATTTAAGTCCTTGTGAGACTAGGGGTGTAATCAAGCAAAGTTGAGCTGATTCACCGTCCAGCTCGAGCTCGGCTCAACATGCACTATGTGTTCAAAACTAGACTCGAGCCCTATCGATCATAAATTTTCATGTCGAACTCAACTCGATTACAATCCACTTTTGAGTAATGAACTCAAGTCTACGTTCATCAATGAGTTCAAACCTTATGCAGTTTTAAGAATTTTCCTGACTATCCTTATAACTACACAAACTCCGAGAAAATAATATAAATTTGATGAAGCACGATTAGACTCACGAGCTAGTTGAATTGAGTATTGAATAACTCGAGCTTGACTCGACAATAGACTCGAGAACCTCGACCTAGAGCTCTATTAGATATTATAGGAACTGGTTACTACTAGCCGTCTTGAAATCAAGATGTAGGATTATTTAATTCCAACATACGACAATAGAAATTGTGCGCGTTGCTTTTACCGTTTCCTCATTCCAAGGTATTTAGCAAAGAAGATCAAGACCAAGACGAAGAAGAAGAACAAGAAACCTACCTTTCGTCGACTTTAGAAATTGTTTGATCATTTAGATGACGACAAAGAAGAACCCTACTTTCCCTTGACTTAAATAACGAAAAAAAGTACATTTGCTAGGTCATCTTGTCGTTTGTCAACGTAGGACTTAGGCTGCATATGACAACAATTCTGTGCCCGAGAACAGATTCTGCTCAGAAATGATTATTTTTATTTTGTGCCCGGAATTGATTCTGAGCATTTTAAGGCATTTGTTAACGGCCCAAAATTCCATCCCTGGAATAGAAAAAGAATAGAAATGCGTTTGGTAACGCCAAAAAATTTCTTTTTATTAATAATATTTTTAAATATTTTAATATTTCTTTCTTTTTTTCTTTTCCTCCTTCTTGCCCATGGCTTGCTCGCCGGCCATGGCCGGTAAAATATTTTTTTATTAATAATATTTTTATTAAAAGTATTTTTTCTTTTTTTTTTGTCATGGCATGGTCGTTGGCCATGACCGGTAAAATATTTTTTTTATTAAAATATTTTTATAAAAAATATATATTTTTACTTTTTTTTTGGGTCATGGCCTGGTTGCCGGCCATGGCCGGTAAAATATTTTTTTATTAATAATATTTTTTATTAAAATATATACATTTTTATTTTTTTATTAATAATATTTTTTATTAAAAATATATATTTTTTCTTTTTTTGCATGGCCTGGTCACCGGTCATGGCAGGTAAAATATTTTTTATTAATAATATTTTTTATTAAAATATTTTTATTAATAATATATTTTTTTCTTTTTTTTGGCCATGGCCGTTAAAATATTTTTTATTTTAATAATATTTTTTATTAAAATATTTTATTCTCGTCAGATCCGGCGAGGGCGGTCCTCGGGCCGGACATTAGACGCTACATTAAGGCTCCGTTCGTTTGGCGGAAAATATTCTCCCGGAAAATATTTTTCGGGTTTTCCGGTGTTCGGGGGGCGGAAAACGTTTTCCGTGGGAAAATATTTTCCTTCCCCCCCCTCACAAAATAACCTAAGTCTATGGAAAATGACTTCCGCTTCTTCAAAAGCGGAAATCATTTTCCGGAGCTTCTTCTTCTTCTTCTTCACTAAGATTCGCTGGCCACCGCCACGGGTCACCGGTCGCCCGCCGCCGCCGCCGTCGCCGCCCCCGCCGCCGCCGGACGCCGGGACGTTAGCCGCCGGACGCCGGACGTTGGCCGCCGGCCGCTGGCGAAAAATATTTTCCGAAATTTTTTTATATTGGTCGCCGAACACCGGAAAATCATGTTCCGGGAAAACATTTTCCAGGAAAATGACTTCCAGGAAAATATTTTCCAAAAGGAGAATATTTTCCGCCAAACGAACGGAGCCTAAAAATCAAGAAAAGGAAGAAAAAAAAATTGATTCTCAAAATTGTTCCCAGAATCAAGAAACTACTTTTTTTTTATTCTTGAAAACTGATTCTGGGAACAAGTTTTGACAAAATTGTGCCCAGAATCAAAAAATTAAACAAACGCATTTCTGTTCCCAAACTGATTCTGGGAACAAAAGAACAGAATCAAATACTGTTTGGCAAGTTGTCATGCGCAACCTTAACTTCTTTTTTTTAATATCAAGAAAAATTACAAACTGATACATAAATTATAAATTTATCACAAAGCTAATTTTTTTATCATAAAAGATCCCAAACTGGTATACCTGTGACAAATTTACCACAAACTAATTTTTTGACTACCAAAAACCTCAAATTGGTACATATGTGATAAATTTATCCTCCGTTAGTTTTTGTTAAATTTTAGTATCAAATTATTGAGTTGGATGACACTTAACAGTTGATAGATGTACTAATTTGGGGTTTTACCCCTCCATTTGTCACATCTTTACCAATTTGAGATTTTTCGTGGTATTAATATAATTTAACGGAGGGTAAACTTATTATAAGTGTACCGATTTAGAGTTTTTGGTAGTCAAAAAATTAGTTTTTAATAAATTTGTCACGAGCGTATAAGTTTGGGTTTTTTGTGGTAAAAAAATTAGTTTTAGATAAATTTATCACCTGTGTACTAGTTTGGAGTAAATTTGTCACATGAATACTGGTTTTGGGTTTTCCGTGGTATTAACCTTTTCTTTTTTTTTTTAAAAGTCACATATGAATTAACATTTCATTAAAAAGCTAACGTAAGATAAATCGATGGAATTTTTCGTCAAAGATACTTAAGTGATCATTTATTCACTAATGTGGCACTCATGTGATTTCTCGAAAAGTTTTGGCACTAAAGTCAGCGTTGTACAAAAACTATGGCACTTCTTGTGTATTTTTCATGATACTAGACCCCTGTGCACATAATGCGTGGATACAGGTTGTTTTTAGTAGGAAAATGTGACGTAATATAGATTTCAAAAGTGAGAGTTAAGTGAGTGAGAGGTACGTGCAACATAAATGTAGGAGGTATTAGGTAAACATTTAGAAACATCGATATCAAATTTGGTTTCTTATATTCTTTTTATATTGAAATGAGGGCATTTTAGTCATTTGAAGGGTAGGCAACAAATTCGAAAGTTGACTTATATGTAATTTAGATAGGGTAGTGGAGATTAAGTTAATCTCGCGACACAATTCAATCTCAAACCATTTGTCAAATGTTCCACAAGAGTGCATGCTATTAGAAATGTTATAAAATGGGCCACCATTTAATTGCTTTGTAATTATATGAGTGCATAAACAAAATATTATAAAGTAAGGGGGACAATGCGTGAATTATATTGGGTCTTGTTTATTATATAGTTCGGAAATAATGTGGTTGGACGGTTTGCGTAGATGAGTATTCTAGTAATATTTTGTGATGGATTCCCACATTTCATTCAAAAACATTTCCAAGGTTTATCCATCAAAATTTTCTAAGGAAGGAGAAGGAGAGAAAGACCGAGCATCGGCTTTGTTTGTTTCGTTCGGATTTAAACACCACGAATCTAGAAGCATGACTCGATCAAGATCTCAAATTGCTTAATTTCTTAGGTGTTGTTCTTGATAAGCTATTGGGTGCGACTCTTGACAGGGTCGAGGACGAAGAATGTTAGCAAATTCGATCGAAAATCGAAGTCGATCAGGTGGAGGGAAACTATAAGCTTTCGATGTACTTTGCTATCTATCAACACTTGCTGACAAAAATCACGGCGCAAGCAAAATATGAAGTGGGGCATGAAACGACGTCTAGCACTAATAATACGTTAGAATCAAACCTAAAAACTTATTTGGTGGAGAAAGACTATTTATAAAGGGCAAAAGTCACCCAAAATCATAAATTATGTTTACTGTGACACATTTATCTTATACTTTTTTTTTCTGTAACACAAAAAACTCAAATTTGTACATATATGACACATTTATCCATCTCAAAATTCCGTCAACGAGGACTGTTAAAAATATGTCTACATGGATTTTAGAAAGCAAACAATGTTGACATGGCACTCCCGTGACTTAAGTGAAATAAAAACGACATTATTTTAGCTGAAAAATCATCTGACAGAACTTCGATGAAGGGTAAATGTGTCGTATAAATATAAGTCTGAGATTTTTTATAACACAAGAAAAAAGTTTATTATAAATGTGTTACAGTGTACATAGTTTGGGAATTTTTACGTCACAATAAAAAAAAACTTAGAGGAAATATGTCACGATGAATATATTTTGAGGTTTTTTTTGTGACTTTTTGTGTTGGTAATGTGGACATACTTTAACAATAAAGGAAGCATGAGAGAGAGAGAGAGATTTCGGATGCTGATGCTTGGGATGTGAATGGGTCCAAAAAAAGAATCCCAAACGCATTCAATTTGAGGCCCGGTCAAATCCGTTTCTACTCAAAAACAATCCTCCTTAGTACCCTTACAAAAGTATAGGAGGCGATCCACGAGCCTCACTTGTTTGCTCAAACGCCCCCAACATGTAAATGTGCATAGCCCATGTAAATGTTTTTGAAAAATATTAAAAAATTATCCACGTTAGCTCCGGCGAAGCCACGTAGGACAACCGACATCCATATCAGATTTTCAGACGAGGCAAATCGCCGATGGCACTCAAGTGATCAATTTTTCAAATTTGTGATACTCAAGTGAACGGAAAAAAAAATTATGGCACTTCTAGTATCCTTATCCCCAAAAACAATCCTCCTTTGTACCCTTACTAAAGTATAGGAGGCGATCCGCGAGCCTCACTTGTTGCTCAAACGCCCCCAACATGAAAATGTGCATAGCCCATGGGTACTTTTGCGGGGCCGGGTGTGGCTCAAACCCGTTCGCGCCCGTAACCCGAGACCCTTATCCAGGCCCGCCCAAAACGGCCTCCGGCCCTTGGGGGCGCGTCGTGGTTCCGCGGACTGCCGTCCGATTCATAATCAGATCCACCCGCGAGCCGCGATCAGAACGTCGTGTCCCCGAGATTCCGATCCGCCGCGTCTCGAGACCGAACCCGACCCCCTTCTCATCAATTTGGTGCCACCCTGTTTTCCCACTCCCACTTTAGCAGCTAAAGCGCTCGTCTAACACGGGTAATTTGATTATATTATGGATTTCGATTTGCTTTCCTTATTATCCGCGCTTTCTTCCTGAGCAAAACAGCCTTCGGAGTCCTGAAGATCAATATTGATGGTGAATTCAGCTCAGTTGAAGCAAAATGAAGCATGAGGAAGCAATTTCGGAAAAGGAAAAGCTGTTGAAGGCCAACACTTACCTCAAATTTGGCGAAATCCGCAACAAGGAGTCCTGAAGATCAATATTGATGCTTCCTTTACTGAAGGTTCAACGTCGGGGGCAGTAGCTGCTGTTATGCGAGATAGCTATGGAAGAATGGTAGATGGTTTTGCAAAAACAGTGAGGGCCGACTCTGCAGCTCGAGCCGAGGTCAGTGCTCTTCTAGAAACGCTAGTCTTCTTCTCTGATCGGGCAAAGGATTGCCTTCTACTAGAGTCGGATAATTTAGACTTGGTTAAAGCTATCACATGTGTAGATTATTTCAAGTGGGATATACATGTGCTTATTTTGAAAGCCAAAGATCTGTTGGAAAATTTTACTGATATTAAGTTGGCCTTTTGTAATAGAGAGTCAAACAAAGTGGCAAACTGGATAGCGAAGGCTCAAAGAAAAAATGTTCAGCCACAGAATTGGAAACTCTACCCCCCTCCCGATCTTTGGAATCTACTTTGTGTCGATGCTTTGCCGTTGTACTCGCAAGCTTAGTCGTGAGAATTGTATGAATATGGTTCTTCTGATAAAAAAAAAAAAAAAACAGCCTTCGGAGTGAAACGAGCGCATGCCACACGAACCTTCCTCGGCACGTGCACAGGAAACATCCAACAACAAAAAAAAAAAAACAGAGAGAGAGAGAGAGAGAGAGAGAGAGGAACAATCAGAGAGAGAGGAGAAAAAGTCCGAAGAAATCCCCCGTCGGTCTGACCAGGTCTCTCTTCTTCGCCGTCTCCACACTGCCGCCCCCACTCATCGGTTGACCCACGCGCTTTCCTCACCCCCCACCCTCTCCTTTTCCCGGAAAATTCACGGCTCCCCCTCCCCTCCCCACCCTGTCCCCACCACCACCCTTCTCA
Organism: Syzygium oleosum; assembly: GCF_021117445.2. NCBI lineage: Eukaryota > Viridiplantae > Streptophyta > Magnoliopsida > Myrtales > Myrtaceae > Syzygium > Syzygium oleosum. The sequence continues at coordinate 1,840,772 of NW_026607494.1, forward strand.
TTGACTTCTCGTTGTACATACTCTCTCTCTCTCTCTCTCTCTCTCTCTCTCTCTCTCTCTCTCTCGTGCCGTGTGAATTGACCCAGTACCACCACCGCTTGGCTCCTTCTTCTTCTTCTTCTTCTGGCAGACCGCACACCCGCGTGCGTACCGTAACGTCCGGCAAAGAGCTCTTCTTCTCCCCCCCGGCACGCAAACGAACCTTCGCTTCTCCAATTCGTTCGACCGACCGCCGCGGCGATCCACACCCGCGAAACCCAGTTCGCTTCTCGTCGTCGTCGCCGCCATGAACGACCTCTTCTCCGGCTCCTTCTCCCGCTTCCGCGGCGACCAGTCCCCGCCCCGGGCCGCCTCCGACCGCCGCTACGACGTCGAGATGGCCGCCACGGGGGCGGGGGCGGGGGCGGCGGCTCCTGCTGCTGCTTCCGGCGGGGTCAACCTGGACAAGTTCTTCGAGGACGTGGAGTCCATCAAGGAGGAGCTCAAGGAGCTGGAGTCGATCCACCAGCGGCTCCAGTCGTCGCACGAGCAGAGCAAGACGCTGCACAACGCGAGGGCGGTGAAGGACCTGCGGTCGCGCATGGACGCCGACGTCACGGCCGCGCTCAAGAAGGCCAAGCTCGTCAAGGTCCGCCTCGAGGCCCTCGACCGGTCCAACGCCGCCAACCGGAGCCAGCCCGGATGCGGGCCGGGCTCCTCGTCGGACCGGACCCGGACCTCCGTGGTGAACGGGCTGCGGAAGAAGCTGCGGGACTCGATGGAGGGCTTCAACGCCCTGAGGCAGCAGATCTCGTCCGAGTACCGGGAGACCGTCCAGCGGAGGTACTTCACCGTCACCGGCGAGAACCCCGACGAGAGGACCCTCGATCTCTTGATCTCCACAGGTAAATTTTTACAAACATGCTACGACACTTGGTATGCCAATTCCGTGAAAGGATCGCGCTTCCGTGTTCGTGTTTGCATCGAGCGTATACGTGTGCTGTTGAAAAAGAAGTCAAACGCAGTGCAGATTTGAGAATTATGCGAATTTGATAACAAATTAACCGTTTCCGACGTTGAGTTTTGGCATGAGATTGGTGGTGTTGCTAAATTGGAAGCTGTAGAATCGAGAATTGGAATTGGGTATATCTAACATTTTGGTTGCTGTTTGTATGTTTGCTTGCTTGTGTGTTCACTTCATGCTTTAATGCTAACAGTGGAACGGATGCCATTCTGTTCTGTTTCGAGGATCAGCCTTGGCTCATCGTGCACTTTAGAGCTCACAGAATGTAGGGACTTGAATAATTTCTGCGATGAAGTATCATGAAGATCAAGGCAGTGGAACTACTCTGTTTTTCACTATCTTGGTTTCCTTGTAACGCAGGACGGTATATTTGAGCCTTACCATTGTAATGCTTACGAGTCTCTGATTCATGTGCAGGCGAGAGCGAGACCTTCTTGCAGAAGGCCATTCAGGAGCAGGGCAGAGGGAGAGTCTTGGACACGATACAAGAAATCCAGGAGAGGCATGATGCCGTCAAGGACATGGAGAAGAACCTCAAGGAGCTGCACCAGGTGTTCCTGGACATGGCCGTGCTGGTGCAGTCTCAGGGCGAGCAGCTGGACGACATCGAGAGCCAGGTGGCGAGAGCCAACTCATTCGTGCAAGGCGGGACCGAGCGCTTGCAGACCGCTAGGAAGTATCAGAAGAACACGCGGAAGTGGACTTGTTATTGCATCATACTTTTGCTAGTGATAGTTTTGTTTGTGGTACTGTTTACTGTGAGGCCGTGGGAAAATAAGAGCAGCGGCAGCAGCAATCAACCAGCACCAGCGCTATCACCTCCGCCGCCTGCACGTTGAGGTTCCTTGGGTTATTGGTTTATTCAGTCATATACATATTGTTCTATACTGGATCGTGGTTTCGACACTTGAGGCTTCCCCATTTAAATTGATTGCTTTATTTTTTTCGCCTTCAGTCATTTGTGATATTTGATGGGGGCTGGTCATCTTTTCGTGGAACTACATTCTTATTTTTTATTCAGTTAGCGGCGAATTTTTCAGTGATTTGGGAGGAACTTGACGCCAACTTTGATTTGAGCTATACATCCTTCGCATTTTCGAAATTGCAAAAGGCTTAAGGAAACTCGTAGTTTCGTGGATATCATCAAAACGGCCGACCTAACTCTACTGCTTTTTGAAGGATTTTTCCTTCTTAACTCCACCTACTCTGTGCTTCTCTTTCTATTAGGTTCGTTCTTCATTGGGTTTGGAGATGACGTAGACAGATAATTCCCCATTCTTCACTAGGTTTATTCGATAGTCTCGCCCCCAGTGCCTAGATTACCCTCCTATTCCATCAGCCAGAAGAAGATCACACCTATTGACCGTCATGCGCACTTCGTCTCAATCATAGGTATGGTTGCAACTGAACCTACCACGAGGATATACTAGCGTTCATCTGATCAGGATGTAGACTAGTGACGCTATATCCGTCGAACGAGTGATGAAGGACGGTCATCTTCAGGGGCTACTGAGACCTGACTGTCGCTGCGACTGTTCTTACAGTGGCTCTGAAAGGCTACCTGGATATTGCCGCTTTAGAATTGGGTTTAAGAGGTTCATGCCATAATAAGTGATGAGTTACCAAGTATGATAATCTATGCATATGATGGCCATAGCTACCCCGGCAATTATTTCTCCTACAAGGGACTCATTACTTGACTTTTGTGAAGATACCATCTTCGTTTTAGCGCTACAGTTGACGAACCAAAGGGAGACTGGCCTGTCAAAACTACTTTGGAGGGTAACCGCTAATAATGAGAACAAGCGAGGATATCTGCCTACCACATGAATTCTTCTGCCTAATCTTGCTATTTCTTGTGCTCTGTTCACTGGATCATTAGAACTCCGGAAATTCTGCTTTTCCTACGGTGTATCAAGCAGCTGCACGAGCATAAAATGCATCATCTTTACAAGCACTTACCCTTCCTTTGAGGTGTGCCCACTCGCTAAGACTACGAGATTGAATCACTAACTTGTGCTCAGTAGGCAAGAGATATATGCCTGAAAGCCACACTAATGCAAATAATCAAAGGAAATCAGCCAGAAATCAGAAAACCCAACAAATAACAGCAACTCAGCTATCAATATGCACAGCTTTGATGTCATTTTTTATAGCAAACGCACATTTGACATGCTTATCAACATCCAGCAACGGTAACCTAAAATTGTCACTTTTTACATTATACTTTTATTAGGCATCAAGGTCTCAACACCTCAAGCCATGCCAAATAACATGGTCAAGACAACCTCGATGCACATGAGCCAAGGATGATTTGCCTAGGACAACCAAATGGTGGGACAATCATGCAGACCAAGAAACTCAGTGTAAAAACAGTAATTACGACCGAGCTTCGACTTATGGTTGCTGCTAGGATGTGGCCATGGTGCTGAAACTAGCACTGGAACCACTTCCTTTGCCCTCAAACGACTTTGAGGTTGCAGCAGCTATCAGCTGCTGGAGCCCACTTTCCAGGCATAACTATGTCATGCCCCGTATTATCCAAATGCAGATGTGGGTGAACGCATGGTCGGACATGATTGGCCAGCAGGTGATGCGGGGGAGTACAGGCTAGCCACCTCCAAACCGGTAACGTTGGTCCTGTTGCTATTTCCCACTTTCGATGCATTCAAATCTCTGCTCTCAGATTGCATAACTTCTGTGCTCCGAGGACCAGTTGGGCACGGTGATAATCCATCACTGCCAGTTTTCGTCATGTTTACTGCTGTTTCATTCTTAAGGGCTTTTGTATTTAAGAAGCGACCTCCGCATCCCCTTGGGCGGCGCATAGCATGAAGATGGCGAGACTTGTGCATGTATGGCTATCAGAAAATAGAAAGAGAAGTTAACATGATTTTAAGTGCAAAGATATCTTCCTAAGAAGAAGCGAGTGACGTTCATAACGCATCATAATACCAGAAATGTTAAAGAAAGATGGTCGTCATCCTACGATATATCAGAGTAATGACAAATTATCACATAATGTAATCTTCTACCAAATCCAATTAAAGTAAAGCCTCTAACGCAGAATATAGTATGAATCGCCAAGCTTTAGAGCTTGCAAAATGTCTGGGACAAGTCTATTATCTTGTTCTAGTAGATAAACCTGACTCAAAACTAACAGGTGTAACATTTGCCACGTTGGGCATATGACATGAGTTAGAGGAAAAGTTACTACTGCTATGGCTTTTGCTGTTTCAATCCCGGCATTTCTCATCCTCAATCGCAGACAGTTATGATGGTATCATTATTATCATAGTGGAGATACCATACGGAGGTTACCTTGCGGGCTCTTCCAAAGTTCTCCAATTTCGCCTTTGCACGACTTTTGAGACGTGTGAGAATCCTTTGATACTGCTTGGCATTCACATATCTCGGTCCGTCTTCTCCTGTCAAATTCGTTGGAAGCATGATGCGGCCCTATATGGGTTGAAGAACAAAGCATGCCATTATAAGACTTCAAAGAACGTCAATGCAACCGAAAAAGACCAAACTTGCATATCTAGATTTATGAAAAATGCACATGACTTTGTAATGATATCGCATCCATTTGAATGCGAGTAAAGAAAACTGATTCAAGTTTGATATGTCTACAGGAATGGGACTGTCTAGGTTGCAAAGATTCAGTTGCAGAAGACTGAACCGACTAACTAGGTGATGGAAGAAAAGTGAACATAAACGGACCTGGCATTGAGCTCCATAAAGAGGAAATAGTCCGAAACTCTGATCCACATTTGAATATTTCGAGTACAACTTGGATGAGAAGCCAAGCACAGAAGAAGCGTATTTAGCATTGGCAATATAAATTCTATAAAAAAAAAGAATAATATCAAGGCTGCTAGCAGAATAATACCATCGGTTGGCCAAATTCACTAGGGAAATTAGAACCATATTCCGGTAGAGCTGACATGGTTAGCTGAGGTTTCTGCCAGTCGATTGAGTATTTGCTTTCTCCTACATTTAACAAGCTACATCAGTGATATTTCATGACCGAGATAAAAGACAACATAAGATCATTGCAAAAAGGCTTTCGATTATGCAGCTGTGTTGCTGTCATCCCGACACAACAATGACTTGACAACAATTACAAGACTCCCTGCACGGGCTGGTTTTAAGACAACTCGATTATGTCTAGATAGGCTTGCCGGGAACTCAATATGCCATTAGAAACTCCTCTGCCTTGTGTTATGAAGGACACATGCAGCCAGTAATAAAAATTGCATCGGCATGGTTTCACTAATGTTGTTAAATTATGTTTTGAGTTTGAGCCTATATAAGAAACCCGTCTTGCCCGAATTTAGGATGTCTTCTAGCTGGGACTTCAATCTTTAAGCAAATCTAGTCCAAAATTTGTGGAGTATGATCTTGGATTAAAGATAAAAAGAAAGAAAATCAGGGTTTTCTAATTTGAGTTGGCAAGTTACATAAGAACATATAAAAACATATTTCTATTCGATTATTACACACTCGATAAAACAAGAGGAGCATATAGTGTTTATCCCTGTGAGTTTTCTAAGTGAGAATGCTATAAGAGATTGTGAGATAACACTTTCTTTGGGTATAAATTAGGCCTAGGAAACACTTCCGTGATTAAGCGATTATAAACTTTGTATTCTCCGAATTCATAATCGGCTTTTTGCTGGCTGGCTCTCCTCGTGGAGTAGGTACCGACTTTCAGACCGAACCACGTAAATCTCTAGTGTTATTTATTGTTCATTGTTGATTTCTCTGGTAATTTGTTCTTTTCGCATTAGACTTGAATTGCAATATCTGTTAGATTCCACGTTATTTCACAACAACTGATACCAAGGTTAAGGCTAGGGTTATAGACTTGATTTGGAGCTTTTACTTATCCAATCACTTTCTGGAAATGTTGCTTTGCAATTATGTCCATAACAAGAGTTGATATTGAGATATTCACTGGAAAGAACAACTTGGTGTTGTGAAGCATCACGACGCATGTCTGCTAACAATCCAGGGTTTGGCAAATGCGTTGGATGAAAGAGGCCGATAATGTGGAGTTGGAGCTGTTGAATCTGTCAAATGAGGTATTGCTTGAATTGGTCGAAGAGAAGGATGTCGCAGAATTATGGGTAAAACTGGAGACACTTTATCAATAGGTTTTGAACAATCGCTTGTGTATTCTACTCAGGATGTTCAATTCCAAGTGGTTAAAGGCATTAACAACTCACAACGGAGTTAAAGAACGTCAATCCAGCCTTGCTTGACGAGAAACAAGGCCTGAAATCATGTTGTTGGCGTCTATACTGGATTCTTTTGAACACTTTATTGATTCGCCGTTACAAGGCTGCACTACGATTATTTTGAAAAAGATGAAATCTGCCTTGTTTTTTAAGGAATGGCAAAAGAAGTTATAAGAAGAAAACTTAGCACATGATATGTTGCAAGGTTTTATTCTTGAGATAGAGACGAACATAGAGGGTTTGGAGGTAGCTAATAGAAGAGTCGTTTTAAATCGAGGTCCAACGTTTGGAACTATTTATGATATCACTACGATGAGGTAGGACACTATAGGATAGATAGTTTGAAGTACAAGGGTAAAGGGGCTAAGTTGGAGTCTACAAGTGATGTTAATATTTGTAATATAGAAAAGTTCCAAGGATGTCGATTACATGTTAGCAGTCACCACGAGTTCATCTGGTGATGATTGAGTGTTTGATTCTAGTTGTTCTTATCATGTGACTGCTCATAGACATGGGTTCACTATTTATCAATGCACGAAGGGTGGTAAAGAGTTCAAGGGAAACAATGCTGCTTGTGTAGTAGGGATCTCAATAGTTTGAACTAAGATGCACGATGGAGTGTTGAGAACATTGACTGACGTAAGGCATAGAGCTGAGAAAGGACCTTATCTTATTGAGTCTCTTGATGGGTTTGGTATAGATTGAAAGTAGGGTCTTGAATGTCTCTCAAGGTATGCTTATTGTGATATGAGAGAAAATAGACTACGAGCTATATCTCCTCTAGAGAACGACAATGAATGGCTCATTTGTTAGATTCACTAAGGAATCAGATCAAATCACAATACACTTGTGGCACATGAGTCTCAGACATACGAGTGAGAGGGAAATGATGGTTTTTAGTCAGAAGGGTCTATTGGGAGGTCATTGGATTGAGAGATTGAACTTCTATATAAACTGTGAATTTGGTAGTCAGTGGAGAGTGAAGTTCAGTACAACAGTTCATGGAACCTCGGATATTATAAGCTATGTACACTCAGACCTATGGGGACACTCAAGTTCTATCCAAGGGTGGTGCAAGATATATATTGTCCTTTGTTGACGATGCCTCAAGTAAAGTTTGGATGTCTTCTAAAGTACAAGAATGAGGTGCATGGTGGGTTGAAAGGCAATGATGAAAATCAAATAGGAATGAAGATCATGTGCTTGAGAACTAACAAAGGGTTGGAGTTAACCCTATATGAGCTTGGCCAATTTTGTGTACAGGAAGGCATGGTAAAACACTGCATGGTTTCGGACATACCATAGCTGACTTGAGGCGCAAAATTGATTAACGAGACTATATTGGAGAGAACTTGCTCTTTACTCTCAAATGCTAGATTAAGTGAAGATTTCTATGCCGAAGCCGTGAATACACTAGATTGAGCATGTTCGATTGCCATGCGTATGCTTGTGTAAGTAATGATGCATAGGAACCAAAGGGCAAGAAATTGTATAATCATAGGTTGTGCATATGGAATGAAGTGATATAGTCTATGGTGCACTAAGGAAGATTCACTCGAGTTTATATTCATTAGAGATGTTACTTTTGACGAATTCGCTCCATTTCAAAAGAGGTATAAGGTATCAATTGCAAAGAAAAATCTACATGATATTCGGAAACATGTGGAGCTTTTGGGATAGTCCGGATATACTCAAAGTGTAATAGCTGTGATAATGTCTTCAGAGTCACAAGATTCAATAGTAGCAGAATAATTCTTTTGAGGCCGCAGTTAATAAGCTTGGAGGTGATCAACAGAAGTGACTAAGATAGAGTGACTATTGCATGCAGATATTGAACAAACAAGTTAGTTGCAGTAGAGACACCTTCAGGTTTGGATATTTGAGAGTGGAAAATGTAGGAATATTGCAAGTGACTCGGAGGAGTTGCGTTGGATAAGCATCAAGACATTTCAAAATGCAGTTGAGAAGTTTTGTAAGTGCTCCACTTGTTGCATATCATAAAATGTCTAGATTGTCATGTGCACTTGTGTGGAGGTGGAGCACTTGTCTCATGCTTCACATGCTAGTTCTATTGGTTGTCTGAATTATGCTGTGGATAAAACTAGGTTTGATCTTTCATGTGCAATCAGGAGAATATATATGGTTAATCCAGATTTACGTAGTGATGTTGTAAAGTGGATCCTCTTGTTTTTGTATTTGGGGTGACGATGGTCGTTGAGTTATGTTTCAGTGAATGCAATTCAGGTAGTGTAGGAGTTACTAGGTTTGCGAACCCAAGTCATACATAGAACTTGAAGGATGGTTAATTTTTTAGCAGTTACGTCTTTACTTTATGTTGTGAGTTGGAAGGCAGCATTAAGAGACAATGGTTCCATCGATGACTGAAGCTGAAAACATGTGACAACAAAAGGAGTTGAAGAGGCGGAATTAGTCTAATGACTCGGTTAGTGATGTTGGCGTGGGACATTGACTTAATCCGGTGTTCGATGGAAGCTAGAGATACATAGAATTGAATTCCTTGGTAATAGATACAGAAATAATATGTCAAGAGAGGATGTGACCAAGAAGAAGCTTCTTGCGGTGATAAATTTTGTAGACATGGATCGAGTTCATTCCTCTAGACAAGTCCAAGCTCAGTTTGGGCTTGATAGACGTTTGTTGGGAGAGCTGGCATAAATGATGAACACTGTGACTTGGCTACGGACGTTGAGCCCAGGTGGAGAGCTGTTAAATTATATCTCCAATTTGTGCCATATGACAAAACCTGACTTGGAAGTCTATTTTGGATGTCCTCTAGGTTTCCTGATTTTAATCGGCAAGTTGCATAAGAATATATAAAAATAAAGTTATGCTTGGTTATTACACACCAGAGCAAACAAGAGAAATGTAGGGTTTTCTGCCTGTGAGTTTTCAGAGTGATTTCTCTTTTAGAGATTGTGATGTAACATTAGTGGATGTTGCTTTAAGTGTAGTTTAGGGTTGAGAAACACTTGAGCGATTGTAACTTTGGTATTCTTTGGATTCATAATGTATTTCTTGGCTGGCTCTCCCCGTGTAGTAGAATCCGTTAGCTTCCACTTATTCTACAGTAGAAACATATACGATATTCAAATGTTTTTCTTTTGGATGGGCATCACCTTTACCTTCTAAAGATGTCATTTCATCTTCCCATTCTAATAGGAATGGCACAAGTGATTTACAAACAGATGAAATCGGGGTAGAAGTGTTAGAAATTAAACCAAATTTGTTGATACTTATTTTTTTGTGAGTCTATTCGTATTTTCATATTTTGATTTTTTGTGTTTTTAGGTGCTAATTATAGTTTGAGCCCGAAAGAGGAAAGTTTCTTAAATCAATTAGATTTCCTATTTTGAATAGGTTTCCTAATTGAATGGTTTCCTAATCGAAGTAGGTTTCCTAGAAAGAGGTTTCCTATTTCGAATCAAACTATGGCCTATATTTAGTCTATTTCTCTTGTAATTGAGACATGCAATAGAAAGGCGCGAATTGCGATCGTTTCACCTTAAAAAATTTCTTCCATCAAATTAATATTGTTGCCGCGCCTCTGACGCTCAACAAATTAGTATCAGAGCTTACGGTTCGTGAACATGGCCTCAACGAACAATCAGCTTCCTCTTCAATACCCTCGTCTTACCAAAGAAAATTATGGTAACTGGGCTGTTAGAATAAAAGCTCTACTCGGCGCCTACAGTGTATGGGAACTTGTTAACACAAACTATGATGAGCCAGAGGATGAAGCCACGTTGAACCAGAACCAGAGGAATGCCTTGGAGAAGGTTCAAACGAAAGATCAATATGCCCTGTCGATCATCTATCAAGCGTTAGATGATTCCATGTTCGAAAAAGTTTCGAACGCCACTACCGCTAAAGAAGCATGGGAGATTCTTCAAAACACACATCAAGGAGTTCAAAAAGTTCAGAAGATTCGCCTTCAAACCTTGAGAGGAGAATTCGAGGTAATTCATATGAAAGAATCTGAATCGATTGCTGATTATTTCACGAGAATTTTGACAATTGTTAATCAAATGAAAAGAAACGGAGAAGACGTTTCCGATGTTCGTGCTGTTGAGAAATTACTTCGGTCCTTAGACAAGAAGTATGATCATATTGCGGTTGCAATCGAAGAATCCAAAGACTTGGATGCCATGACGGTCGATGAACTTATGGGTTCATTACAAGCCCATGAAGAAAGGTTTAGAAAGAAAAAGATTGAACCCGTGGAGGAAGTTCTCCAAACGCAATTGACCATTCGAGATGAGAAGGAGCAAAGAAGAGATCCCGTACAAAATCGCGGGACAAATCAAGATCGTGATCGAGGTTGTGGCCGAGGTCACTTTCGAGGAAGAGGTCGTGGACGAAGCAGAGGAGATCCTGCTCGAAGTGATGGAGGATACCGGTACCAAAGAGGTGTTCGTGGAAGAGGAAAGAACTCGACAAGCCAATGGTATGATAAATCTAAAATCCGATGTTATCATTGCAATAAACTTGGCCATTATGCTTCTAACTGCTGGAACAAAAAAAGTAGCAGAGCAGACGAAAAGGCGAACTTGGTGAATGATGCTGATCAAGTTCTCTTATTGGCATTCAAAGAATATGAAGAAGGTCAAAGCGATACGTGGTATTTGGATACCGGCGCAAGCAATCACATGTGCGGGAGAAAGGAGATGTTTGCCGAGTTAGATGAGACAATTAAATGGAGTGTCTCATTCGATGATAACTCTAAAATTCTTGTTGAAGGGAAAGGTACAATTTTGATTCGCTTAAAGAATGGTGCACATCAGTTTATTACCAACGTTTATTATGTCCCAAAAATGTCAAGCAATATCTTGAGTTTGGGACAACTTCTGGAGAAAGGTTATACTGTTCATATGAGAGATCTTAATCTTATGTTTAGAGATCGAAATAATAAACTGATTACAACTGTGAAGATGTCGAACAACAGGATGTTTATTCTTAATATAAAGAGTAAGATGTCTCGATGTCTAAAGGCGTGCGTAGATGATCCTTCATGGTTGTGGCATTTGAGGTTCGGCCATCTCAATTTTGGCGGACTTGATTTGCTTTCTTGCAAAAAGATGGTTTATGGCTTATCATATATTGATCATCCCGATCAATTATGTGAAGGGTGTGTTATGGGCAAGCATTCCAGAACTAGCTTTTCGAAGGAGGCGACTTATCGAGCGAAGAAGCCGCTTGAGTTGATTCATTCTGATTTGTGTGGCCCGATCAATCATCACTCATATGGTAATCATCGATATTTTGTTACTTTTATTGATGATTTTACTCGGAAAACGAAAACTTGGGTGTATTTTTTGAAAGAAAAGACAGAAGTGTTTGATATTTTCAAACAATTCAAGAACCTGGCTGAAAAGGAAAGCGGCTATTTTATCAAGGCTTTGAGGACTGATCATGGTGGAGAATTCACCTCAACCATATTCAACAAATTCTGTGAAAATCATGGTATTCGGCGTTTCTTGACGGCCCCGCATTCTCCTCAACAAGACGGTGTGGCTGAACGAAAAAATAGAACCATTCTTGATATGATTCAAAGCATGTTAAAGAGCAAAAATTTGTCAAAGGAACTTTGGGCTAAAGCTGTTTCGTGTGCCGTCTATCTTCAAAATAGATGTCCCACGTATGGACTTGAAGGCGTAATTCCACAAGAGGCATGGACCGGGAGAACACCAAGTGTTTCGCACTAGAGAATTTTCGGGAGCATTGCCTATGCTCATGTCCCAGACCAAAAAAGATCGAAACTTGAAGACGAGCAAAAAGCTCATCTTTATCGGGTATGAGTCATCATCCAAAGCCTATCGATTATTTGACCCTAATACTTTGAAAGTGTATGTAAGTAGAGATGTCAAGTTCGATGAAGATGGAATGTGGGAAGAAAATCTAAAAGAAGAAGCGAATGTTCGTGGTGATTCCAATCAAACGGAGTTGAAAGATCAACTTTCACCTTCTTCTCCAATATCTTATTCAAGTTCATCAACACCATCCTCTTCAAATAGTGTCGATGAACCGCTATTGCCAAGAGCGAGAAGATTGTCTGAAATTTAAGAAGCTACCGAAGAGCTTCATCTTATATGTCTTCTTACAGATTATGAACCACTTGCTTATGATGATGCGGCCAAAGAAGAAAAGTGGACGAAAGCCATGAACGAAGAAATTGAAGCCATCGAGAAAAATCAAACATGGGAGCTTGCTGATCTTCCGAAGGACAAGAAATCGATTGGTGTTAAATGGGTGTACAATGCCAAGAAGAATGAGAAAAGTGAAGTAACAAGGTACAAAGCTAGATTAGTCGCGAAGGGGTACAAGCAAAAAGCCGGAATCGACTATGATGAAGTTTTTGCCCGCCATCCGCATGGAAACGATTAAATTGATTATTTCCATTGCTGCTCAAAATAATTGGCGGATTTATCAAATGGATGTCAAATTAGCATTCTTGAATGGCATTCTTGAAGAAGAAATTTATATTGAACAACCCGAGGGATTTGTTGTGAAAGGTCATGAAGACAAAGTGCTGAGGTTGAAGAAAGCTCTATATGGGCTTAAACAAGCACTGAGAGCATGGAATTCTAGAATTGATGCATATTTCAAGGCGAATGAATTCTCTCAATGTCCATACGAGCATGCACTTTATTTGAAGCAAGAAAAAGGTGATATTCTACTCGCCTGTTTATATGTTGATGATCTTGTTTTTACAGGAAATAATTCGGCGATGATTGATGCTTTTAAGGCATCGATGGTGAAAGAATTTGAGATGACCGATAATGGTCTCATGAATTATTTCCTTGGTATTGAAGTGAAGCAAAGTGCCGATGGGATTTTTATTTCCCAAAAAGGATACGCAGAAAATATCCTTGAAAAATTCAACATGAAGAATTGTATGCCGGTCAATACACCAATGGAGTGCGGAACCAAGCTTTCGAAGTTTGATGATGGTGCCGATATTGATTCGACATATTATAGAAGCTTGATTGGGAGTTTGAGATACTTGACATGCACGAGACCGGATATTATTTATAGTGTTGGAATTGTGAGTCGATATATGGAGAAGCCGAAATCATCTCATCTTAAAGCTGCAAAGAGAATACTTCGGTACATCAAAGGTACCATTTCTCATGGCTTACACTATTATTGCTATGAATCTTTCAAACTTAAGAGCTTATTCGGATAGTGATTATGGTGGAGATATCGACGATCGAAAAAGCACCACAGGATTTGTATTTTTCTTGTGCGACACTGCTTTCACGTGGTCATCAAAGAAGCAATCAAGTGTTACTCTGTCGACATGTGAAGCTGAATATGTAGCTGTATCTTCATGCGTTTGTCATGCAATATGGTTGAGAAGACTACTCAAAGATATTCTTATGGAGCAGAAGAAAGCAACAGAGATTTTTGTTGATAACGTTTCTGCTATTGCTTTGGCGAAAAATCCAGTTTTTCATGAACGAAGTAAACATATCGATGTTCGATATCACTTCATCCGAGAACAGTTAAAGAGAATGAAGTTGAAGTATTGCATGTGAAGACTAGGAGATCAAGTAGCGAGATATTTTTACTAAACCTCTCAAGATCGATGCTTTTCGAAAGTTCAAAAGCCTGCTTGGAATGATCGATAGAAGAGAATTTGGTTTAGGGGGGAGTGTTAGAAATTAAACCAAATTTGTTGATACTTGTTTTTTTGTGAGTCTATTCATATTTTCATATTTTGATTTTTCGTGTTTTTAGGTGCTAATTATAGTTTGAGCCCGAAAGAGGAAAGTTTCCTAAGTCAATTAGATTTCCTATTTTGAATAAGTTTCCTAATTGAATGGTTTCCTAATCGGAGTAAGTTTCCTAATTAGAATATGTTTCCTAAAAAGAGGTTTCCTATTTCGAATCAAACTATGGCCTATATATAGTCTATTTCTCTTGTAATTGAGACATGCAATAGAAAGGCGCGAATTGCGATCGTTTCACCTTCAAAAATTTCTTCCATCAAATCAATATTGTTGCCGCGCCTCTGACGCTCAACAAGAAGAAGGCACCGGGAGAGAAAAGAGCCAATTCATGAACTGATAAGTAAGGCGGATGAACAAAATCTCGAGATACATTCAATCGACAAAATTTCACTATTCTATCTGAATGCATAAAACTTAATGTACACAAACCTCTAATGTAGGTAGAGTAAAATTTAGTACTTATGGATTGCCATTAGATAGCATCCTTGTTGATGACTATGCCACCTTAAGCATATGCTCACTGTCGAAATAAAAGGTTCTCCTAGACAGCAGCATTCGCATGCAAACACTGTTTGCTAAAAGACTAGAAAGGGCTGTTCCCCTCCCGAAGCGCGAATGGCACTGAACTAGAGGTGGATAAAAGGTTAAGATTTACTCTGATTTTGTTATTCTTGCTTCTAACTAGACATATTTCTGAGAGTACTAGGTTTGGTTCTGCACTGTAATTGTCTATTCGGACATGTGCTAGTCCATCTACAAGTTGCTCTACCCAATTTTTAGGAGTTAAGCCTTTGCAGAACAAAGGCATACATACAGTACTAATGAGATGCATAAAGCACACCAATCACCGAGCATGACCTAGGTTCTTTGTTGTGACAACTAGTACCCTTTTACTCAATTTCTTGATTATTGATTTAGAATCCAACCAATGAGTTAATAAATTTATGTGGATACGCAAGCGGAGTTTTGTTTTCTCCTTTCTTGCATACTGAGATGCTTTGGCGAAACCTTTCCAACTGATGAGTGCTCCACTGATTAGGATTACATGGACGTGATGATTTATGTGTACATCTAAGAATGCACAACACAAACAAGAAGATCGTTCACACTAACTAATAAAAGATCTCTAAGTAATGTCCTGTAAAGTAGATCCTTAAACCATTGAAGTATCAGAATTATAACTTGCATGGTTAGGCATAACAAGAATTATACCTCGTGTTCCCAAAATGGTACCTTATGATGCTCTACTTAGTATGTAATATCTATCAACGGCAGAACTCTGAAAAGATTAGGACTGGCACCTAAAGTGCGATCAGAATACGCTAATTGTAAAGTTATCACATGACTATTCTTCTGTAGGAGCACTTAACAAATACAATACGTAAGGAACTATTGAAACTATGGGAGATGAAATTAATGCACTGTGCATCAATTCATATTATTCTAGTGAAGCAGCAAGAGAAGTCTATTTCAATAGCATCTTTCATTCATCTTCTTCCTGATGAAACATCCAAGTAAAGTAATCCATAAACAAAGGTATTTCTTTTACCAATTAACTACAGTAACGTCAGAGCATCCTTGTTTCTATCCATCAATGTAGTCTATTTCAGTGCTGAGTTACTTCCCATGATCAAACAATCTTGTGAAAGTAGTAGTCACTGAGATAAGCTCAGCAAGAAAATAATAAGCAGGCAAGACATCTCCAATGTGAGATACATGCAGTCAACGCTTGCTCCGAAGCCACTAAATTGAAATAAAATCATGACAAGCGATATCTAAGAGACTGAAATATATTAAAGAGAAGTCATCATAAACTTTATGTTCAAGGATAGCCAAAAGGGGTACCGGAAAAGACGGCGAATTGAGTCGTATCTGGCTTCTCCGCGCTTTCTTCGACAGCTTGAGTCACTTTTTTGGATAAAGGGAGGAACTCCTCGGAAGCATGGTGTTCCACTGAATTCAATCGACTAACAGATTCACTCTGAGGAGTTTGTGAACCATAGAGCACCAACCAAGGCGCAAACGATAGCGATGACGACTGTGTATTTGAATTATTGTGAATCATTTCATGCTCTTTGAAGGTCATGGCTTGATAGCCAATATATCTTCCCAAATATCACAAGGATGATTCTGTTTTCTTCAAATAAGGTTTATTTTGATTTTTCTGCAAATCAGGACCTGCAGATTCAACAAAGTCAACTTTTCGGATTATTTCACAAACGGAGTTGGAAAAAGGCAACAAAACGGACACAAAGGACTAGGTTTTTCTACAAGGTAAAGGAACTAAAAAATTACTACATGGGTTTCTAATTATCTTGAATCCCGAAATACTCAACACCCAAAAGAATTGGTTTGATGAGCAAAGTAAGCATGAACCAAGAAAAATAAACAAGATATCACTGGGAAGTAAGAACTCGAAATCACTGAGAAAATCAAACGAAATAGATAAAACCCAGAAACAAATTTGAACGAAGGGAGCAAAAAGAAACATCGTCTCTAGATAGCTGTGTGAAAGAAACGACAGAAATCTCACACGGCATGGAATAAAGGAAACACAAGCTTGAGAACACAGCTTGCTTGAAGATTACAATAAGAGCCATCAACTGTTCGTACAGGATGAGGTTAAAAGAGATACAGATAGAAACAAAAATAGACGTACTCAGGCATAAATGGAAGGAAGCAGGAACAGCTTCGAGCAAATAGACACCCATTTGTTAGGAGCCATGTCGTACAATTTGAAGCAAGACAGGATAGAGAGAGCCTGGTTCGGAGAGAGAGAGAGAGAGAGAGAGAGATGGGTCGCGAGCGTGATGCGAAGTAGCCGACGACTACCAGCCAATGAGCTTGAGCCTTCATGCACTTCTTTATATCAGTGCTCAAAAATACAATACGTAGTATATACACCAGCAAAAACATCACACACTCTCTCTCTGCTTTAATGAAATGACTTTTTCTTTTTTCTTATTGTACTCCGAAAATGGGTGGCGTTGGAGGGATGTGTGCGTGTCGATCCAGTGGAGAGATAGTGGCAGATTTGTTCAGTGGTCTCCCTCAAAAGGCAACCCCTTTTAAATCATGTTGGAATAGCAATTGATTTTGAGCATGTTGGGTTATGATTTTGGCTTTGGTAAGAAACTTAAGAAAGACAACTCGAGGTGCTTTGCTGAGACGACAGGTGAAGTCAAATTGCATAGCTAGCATTAGCAATGGTGGGTTCATGTGGCTTTTAACGTGGAAAGTGAAATGATTGATTCAACCCATACCCATGACAAAGATTCTATATATACAAGTTCATAAGTAATGCAAGATATCTATAATCCTTGTTGGTCATCATCTATAAATGAAACAGGGAGATAACATGGGTAAATGATAAGAAGGAAAAACTCACCCAAGCATGACACATCATGAGATGGTGAATAATGCAGATATAGACCCACTCGCACCCAAAATTTTGCTCTTTTCAGATAATTGTTGCATAACGAGTAATCTATCTAGATGGTCTATCACAAAAGGTCTCAAGCCGAAATATGATGACAATACTAAAACGTTATTTGTCCCCCTCGGATGTAAAAGACCCATTTTGGAAAAGAAAACTCTACAATGACATTCATCTTGGAATTACAGCTAGTTGACATGTTGAATTGATTTTTGGGTTAATCTATATCCATCTTCACGATCTAGTCAAATGCAACCCATCCGCATCAAAAGTACAACTTAAATTCAAAAGTTTACACCTAAAAGTGAAACCGAGATACCTCATGCTTAAATGAGAATTACTTGAAGTCTTCATCTCTTCATCATTGAACCCATCTCCAAGTTTTCCTACTTTTCTTCTACGCAAGAATGCAAGAAATTTACATTGCCTAGTGCCATTCCCTGATATTCAAACAAAGTTTATTTTTGTCACCAACATCTATGGAGGAGAAATAGTTACTACAAGCGAAACCCTAAAAGGGAACAACAGACAATAAAAATATATAATAAATTGAAACCCTAGCTTATATCTTCATATAAATTATCAAATGACGTATACAAACAAAATATAAATTAAAATTAATAGTAGATCAACTGCGTGCCAACCAATGTGGAAGAGATTCCCTTGCACCCTGGGAGAGGAGAGCATCGGATTATCGTTCCACCCATCACTCATCAGCCGCCTCGGAAGTATCTTTCCTCCGTAACTTTATTTTATGTTTTCAATGTTTTAAGGTACGATGATATGTTCAAATGCTTAGGCTACAAAGCAATTTCCTTTTCTTTTCTTTTATTTTTTTTTTGGGGGTGTCTGAAAGTATTTTAAAATGCTTTACAAAAATTCTAAAAGCAGGTTTGTATGACTAGAATGGGAATCTCGACGGATTACTTCTTTATGAATTGATCCTGAAAAAATTGCAAATTTACCTTACATGTAAAATTCGAACCCTAGACTTCATAAACTTTTTGTGGCCGCCATATTATGATATCTCTTTCCTTTCACGACCATGACTCGCACACAAAATGCGTCTTGGTCGTTCATCTTCATTTGTCAAGTAGCATATGTCGTGATCATTTTCTTGGTCGAAATATATGCCATGCTTTTAAGGGCCGCAAAACTTCGTTAAAATAAACTTTCTTCCTCTAAATTAATTAAGAATATATTCAAGGTGTTGTATACAGGGAATATAGAAAATACGCCTCTAGCAGGCCCAATAGTAGTACAAGACTACAAGGGGAAGAAGAGATGAAGAGCGCGACAAATGATGACTACTCTAGGGGTTTTTGTCCCCCTAATAGCTTGCAGATTTGAACTTATCCGATTAGTCTAGCTGCTAGCCGTTCTAGTAATCTACTTCTCTCTTGCTATATTAGAAACTTTATTATAAAAAAAATATTCAACTTGCATTATCTTATGTTTACCAGCACATGCAGTCCAAGAAGTTTCGTTGATTGCTACGTTGGAGTCGATGAATCAAATGAATGGCACTGAATGGATTTTTGACCGATTCATCCTACTACCCAAAGCCATGGACCGGGTCAACGTTTAGGCCTTTCGGGTAGTCGATTGGAACTGTGGATTCTTTCAGGCTTCACTGCTGCTTCTGTTTCCGCTGCTGCAGATGGAAGAAAAAGGATGAAAATGAGAGACAGTGACCACATGCCATAAGTAAACTTGCAAGTCCTTTTGGCGGATATGTTTACCAGTGGAAAAGGTCGTGGATTAGTTCGACAGAGCTTTCATGTCATTTCTCCGTTTGCTCTGTCCAATTGAAAGCTATTGCAGTTTGTCGAACATTGGGAGTTATTATTGATACCATGATATACGAACTTTGGTTCGTTTTGTAATCCGGTTTTTATTAATAAAGCACGCCAACTTTTCAAATGTATGTCAATGTGAGGCTACTCTTAAGATTGCAAACGGAAAATGTCAATGGAGACACTAAGGTCGCTAAATAACCATTGGCGTCCAATATGGTAACTTGAGATGATACCTCGTCAGTAGAGATGCATTTTTTTTAATCGATAATGCTTGAAATTCATTAACTCTGCAACAGTTTGTTCACATCATAAACTAAGGTATACAACGTATGGTTTGGGGGCTAGTGCAGCCAATCGGAAGGAAGTTCTTTTTTCCGTTGTGCCTTTACATCAGAAACGTATTGAACGGCTAAAGAATCACCCAAACTAGCACTCGCTCTCTTCTCATCATCCCACACTAAAATGGATGGGTGCAATTTTTTTTTAGGAAGCGGCTTAACTTTTGCCAAATAAGTGAGTCATTTTCGCTAATCACATGACATGGCCATTTATTTAGCCTTAACAAAATTTAAAAAGTTGATGTAATTGATTGAATAGTAAAAAAATTAGGTATTCGATTGTGAAAAGGCAAAAGTTTAGATATGTTCATTGTTATTATCCCTCTTTATTTTTTTTTCTCTTTTATATAATTATCTTCGAATGATCAATATAATATGGCAAGAGATTTATTTAACCTAAACTTTTCAATTAGTCCAACAAAATCCTAAACTTTTGCGTGATTTTCAATGTAGTCCTCCCGATTAATACTCGACTGGAATTATCGATGTTGTGATCCAATCATTGTTGGCCATTAGAGGATGAATTGATGGGCAAAATGATGTCGTTTTGCTTAATTTTTTTATTTTTATATGTTCTTTCTTTCCTTTTGGTTATTGTTCATCTTCTACCTCTATTTTTAGAATCTTCACCTACCTCCTGCAAGAATGGTAATCTTGAGTCTTGATCACTAGCGATCTATATGTGTTTCTCGTTCCGGTGGTCACTAGGGTTGAGGACAGCTACGGCGACCTTAGATTCAAGGTCATGAGCCCCGGGACCTCGGATCGAGGTCGTGGAAGCCGTGAATAACCTCGACCAAGGTCGCCTTCATGGCAGCTCAATTTCGTTTGGATGTCACTGGCAACCACGACAACCTCATTGGGGGTTGTACGAGCTTCGTGATGACGCCAGCCATCCAGATATAGGCTTAAAGGCGAGCCGACTCGTCGAGATCTTGACGAACCCAAGTTTGAGCTCGCTGAGAGATCTTGGTGTTACAACACATTGTCCCTTTCGGGCATCTCATCAAGCAGCTTCTTTGCAACCTCCACTTTCGAGAACTTCCAGTAAAGATCCACCAAAGCGGACCTAATAAACAAATCCAATTTAAACCCATCAACAATAGCTTGCGAATGCAGCAAAGTATCTACCTTTTGATCTGGAAAACCCGAAATAGCATAGAAAAAAGTGAAGTTGTCGGGCCCACAAACCAGTGTTCTTCCTCAAAGTGGGGAACAAGAACAACGAGATGGACAATCGAGGCGAATTGCTATTAGAATAGCCCTTGATGACCACGTTGAAGTGGAAAAGGTCGAAGATTAACTAAAACGATGTCATTTCGTACACATTAGATTGTCGACCGTGCACGAAGGACGGCCTGGACAGCCGACGGAACGGAAATGCCACGTTAGTAATTTTAGAGGATAATTGGTTGAATTGACTATATTAGAAATTTATGCAAATGTTTAGCACCAAGGATCCATTTATTTTGCGAAAAACATTTTCCTCATTTTCCAGCATTTGGTTTGCTTAGGAAAATAAGCCAACGAAAATTATTTTCCTAGTTAACGGAAAAGGTTTCCTTACCAAAGCTTAAATTCAGGAAAATGATTTCCCCTTTGAAAGAATCGGAAAACGTTTTTCGAAGTATGACTAGCTATAGGTGCTTGGACTCGAAACTCTACGCTTGGGCATAAAAACCCCTACGTTGGTTACCTGGTCCCAACATTAGGGACCAGGTTTCGGCTGCCGGGCAGGTTCATAGAGGTTGAGCCCAAACCCTTGGTGCCTATACCCGATACTCCGGCACCCAACTCGAGTTCATAAAGGCCGTGCTTAGGTCCCCGATGCTCGAGCTTTAGTCCCGACCCTCTAGCCCAAGTCCACAAAGGCCGAGGCCGACGAGCTTGAGCTCGATTGTGGCCATCGCTTGGCGAGCCCCGAGCTTGCCAGTAGCAGTCGCCGGTTAGTCATGGTGGAGGTAGGAAATAAATGAAAAGGGAAGAAAATAAAAAAGAAAAGAAAATTAAAAAATAATAAAGTATTCCAATTTTTCAAAAAATGAAAAGAAAAAATAAAAAAGAGAAATAAAACAATTAAATTTCGATTTTTTTAAAATAAAAGTTAAAAAAATTTAATTTTTTTGGCCTGAAATAAAGCATGAGATTGAAATCATTTTTCAATGAAATCCAAACATCATAAAACGATTTCTATCGTGTATTACCAAACAAAAAAAACTAAACGTATTCCTCGAAAATGATTTCCCGAAAAGCATTTTCCTTTATCATTAAGTTTTCCGTGAAACAAACGCACCACAAATTAAATCAATTGAAAGGTTTAGGACTACATGGAATCTGTACGATGGGTTTAAATATGAAAAGGCAATCTTCCAGATTTTAGGTATTAAATCCACGTCTCTATTACCGCAAAAGTTACGGTTACTATTGTATGGTAGTAACGATCTTCTCTATGACATTCACATATTCATTTTCGTTATTTAGGCATGTCATCATAGTTATTTCATCTAGCATGCAGATAAAATCATATATATTCCCCCTAAATCCTACTTCAGTAAATAGCAATTACATTAGAGTCTTATATAGTATTTTTCCAATTAAACACATATACTCAATTAGTAAACTTATGGCAAGAATTTGGGTAGGTTTAGACCTATCCAAACTTTAAGTAGGTCTTAAGATTAAAATGATGTCATTTTCTAATTTACCTATTAACAAGATAACTAAGGAAAAAAATTTCTCTGCTCCTTTTCTCTTCCGGACCTCACACGTAGGCTAGACTTTTGTCTAAGTTTAAAGCATGGAAACATATGATTGGGGCGGCAAATAGGAGTCTGAAAGATTTGAATTCAGATATTCTTACTTTGATATCATGTGAGATTTTGTGACACCATTCCCAACTATTTTAAAAGTTTAAATTATTAGATAAATGCATAGTTTAGGCTCCATTCGTTCATGGAAAACGGCTTTCGGGAAAAAGTTTCCTGGATTTTCCGGTTTTTGATTCACAGAAAATAATCTAGTCATGGAAAACATTTTCCACTAGTGGAAAAAAAACCTTCAAAAGTGGAGAAAATGATATCCGCTTTTATAAAGCGGAAAACATTTTCCATATCTTCTTTCACCTCGCTTTCTTTCAACAAACACATTTTCCTTTTATTTTTATTTTCTATTTTTTCATTTCTCCCCTTCTTTATTTAAAAAAATCAAAAATTTAATTTCTTTATCTTTTTTTTTTCCTTTTCTTTCTTTTTCTTTTTGCTTCTTTCCCAGCCAATTGCCGGCAGCCGGTGACTGACCACATGCGAGCTTGAACCCTATCGAATCTGGCGAGCTAAGTGAGGTTGCTAGAGCCTTGCCGGATCTGGCGAGGCTCGAACTCGCTTGTGGCCAACAACTGGCTAAGAAATAAGCAAAAAGAAAAAGAAAGAAAAGGAAAAAAAATTAAAATTTTGAATTTTGAATATTTTGGAAAATCAAATGAAATACCAAACGGCAGAAAATTTTCCAAGGCATGTTCAGGTTTCAGCAGAATACCGGAAAATATTGTCATTTTCCTAGAAGATGACTTTTCGGAAAATATTTTTCAAAAACGTTGTATTTTTTGCAAAACAAACGGAACTTTAATATTTAAATATCCTAACAATAATCACCACGACGCAAAAATGCTGCCACTCACCGTGCTGCCATCACCTATCAATCGCCACCAACCCAACTGGTCACCACCTCTAACTCTTAACGAGATCCCAACCCCTCTCTCTCTCTCTCTCTCTCTATTTGGACATCATCTTATCCTCACCGTCGTTGATGATGGTGACACCTCCACCGAAATTTGAAAACCGAGACTTGGAGGAGAGCCCTCTAGTTCTTCATGGCGAGGTCCACTTTTAGATCTTAGTGGAGTCATTGTTGTTGACTCGACGTCCATGAATACAAAATGCAATAGCGTTGCAACGGCAATACTGCAAGATTTGGAGTGGTAGCGGTGTGAATCTCGTCATCATAGAGAGATGGAGACATGGTGACTATGGGTTGCAACCGAACAGTGAGGCCGTCGTCACGAGTGGTTCCGAATGACAGTGCGACGAGGACTCAAAGGTGGCTGCTGTCGCGACCTAAAAAAAATCGGTTTTTCGATCTTAAGCTAATGGATTACTAGATCAATTAAATTAACTAACTTAGCTCGAGTTCTCCCAAACTCTACCAAATCGCAACTTAGGTCCAATTGTGAGCATGCAAATATTTTTAATGGGAGTCGCCACTAATCATTTAAGGTAGGTTGATTAGAAACCTAAATAAAATAGCAGGAGTACTATTTTATTTCTGCGAACCAGAAATTATGGATTCGGGGACTTGGTTACGCTAGATTCCCTAACGCCCTTTCGGTACCAATTTCAGGAAAGTACTCAATTTGACAATTTTGATAAATCATGGCTTAGAGTTCAAAGGTGCAGAAATTTCTTTTTTTGATTTTCTTTTATTTAAATGAAAGCTAACCTATATGTAATGGCGTGCAAAAAATTGACATGCGTTAATGCAACCTAACATGCAAACTATATGTCATGCGACGACGTGACCTATTTTTAATGACGGGCATATTATTTTTTGTATTTTTTCTTTAATGAAATTCGGAATTAAAAATGCCAATTACCTAAACATGCAATTTTAAACTAAAAAAATTAACCTATTCTAGAGTAATCTTTTTGGTATTTTTTTAATCGAAATTCGAAATTAAAATCGAGTAAAAAAAAATATATAACCGCTAAATCTTTCGAATTAAGTTTCGATCTGAAGCCTGACAGATCGATCCTAAAATTCGAAATACCCGCTATGGAAATAACTCTATCTAAAGCCTGATAGATAGATTTATTTTCACGTGTGCGGTTGCGGATTAGGAAATTTTCTTAATCGATCACATCTTGAAAAAATTTAAATATCTCAAATATCTTGGATATATTCAAAGGATTTTGAAAATTCTAAATTCTATCAAAATTTGAAAAGTAATAGATATCCAAGATTTCAAAAAAAAGAAATAAAATCCTAATTGAAATAATGCTTATTATCCAAATATGCAAAATTAGATATCAATAAGCACAAATTAGGCAACCAAATATTCGAATCAAATCGGGATATGATAATTACCTGATTTGCAGATTTCTTTCCTAATTTGAATCTGTAGCGGATCGGGATTGCAGATCGGAACGGGGTGCGTCGGGAGCAGCGGTTCGCAGTGGATCACGAGAAGCTCGTCGGCGTTGTGGCTCGTTGAATGGTTCAGATGGTGACCTCGTATTGGTGCTCGACAATCTGCAAAAACAGAGAAAGAACAAGTGTCGCTAGGTGCGAGGCGGTGAGTCACGGAGGCGACGCTGCGTTGAGGCTAACGAGAGGCACAAGAATCGTTGTTGATGCTCGGCGAGGCTCACAGCAGCAACCGGTGAACGTCGTTGGGGCGGAACGGCAACGGCTTGATGATTAATCGCAACAGCTCGGTAAGGCACGGCAGGGTTTAATTGTAACGAAGACTCGCTGAAAAACCCGCAAAAAGAATCAAGATTTGTGCTGGTTTTGACTGGAGCTTGTTGGACCACCACTATTGCGTCGCCCGTGCGTTTATCAGGAACTGGGAACTTGCTAACACAGCTGAACGTTGGTCAAGGAGTGGTCATATGCAGCAATAGGGACCCACGAAGATGTTGACTTCGCCGATCTAGGCGTGTTTGATGCCCCCAAGAAAAAGAGAAGTTTCTTGAGCTCTTCTCGCCTTCTTTTCTCACGCTTTTTTTTTTTTCACTCTCTCTCTCTTTCTCTAGCCGTGTGTTTCTTGTGCTCTCTCTGAAAATTCTGCTCTGGAAATTATGAAAGCTCCCCTTTAATTATGACACATAACGATGTATTTATAATGTAAACCTAGGTCAATTAGCCGAGCTTTCTAGTCCTAATGGGCTTAGGCTTGGGTTTAGGCTTTAATTATCATTTAATTTCAAGTGGGCTGAATTAATGTGGGCTTTTTTTAATTAAGCATAATGGGCTAATTTAAGCTCAAATTAAGACAACCAAGCCCTTCTGACTTGTAATTTTCGGCCCATGCTTTCCGAGTGAGCCGAGTCTCGTTCGGTGCCCGAGCTCAATTTACATGACGAATTCTAAGCTCGCTTGCCACCGCCAATCCGATGCGGAATGCAATTAATTTATATGAACCTAAACTATATGATGTGCAATTTTAATATTTTTGTTTAGGGGTTAAAATTTAATCCCTAATTTTCTATGCAATTAACCACTAAATGATGCGCCGAAATTTAGGTGTCAACAGCCGCACATGTGGCTAGTTAGGAACTTTGTAGAGAGATGCTTTAATTTTTCCTCTTGCACAATCACAGATACATGTCACTTGACAATTGAAAATGAAGGGGTCATGCAGGCCCAAGCTCATCCCACTTGCGGAAGCTTAATTGATGCTAAGAGCCTAAGCTTTTTAACCGCCAAGGTCCTTTCTTTTTGGCTTTATATACTTACCATCAATCATAGATATTCTGAATAGCAATGATAGGTATATACTAAAACTGAATTTACAACATAGAACTTATTAAATGATGTGCCAGATTGTACGTGAACATTTAAATATATAGGCCACATTTGACTTCCAAAAACAGTTTGTTACAAATAATGAATTCAATCTTAGTAAATTTACCATTTCTTCGTTCAAAAAGACTCGAAATTCTCTCCAGTCTAGGGCCATATTATGACAACTTTTTTTTCAATATATTTCATTCTCTTTATCTTGTCTCGTTACTTCGACTTTGAATGACATATTGATAATCCGATAACGGAAAATTCTTTTCACGATATAGGAGCAGAGTCAAAATTGGATTTGATAAATTGTAATGTAATTCATCATAATAAATTAATGTTTCCATTATTGAATAATCGTTTTGAGTTGAACCGAACATAAACTAAATTTACTTATGGAATTTCCCGACTAGCCTAATACGCAATTTTATATTGATTTCCCACCTTAGCTCATCTAGGTGAAAAAAGATGGATCAAATTAAGGGGGTGTTTGGCAAGTTGTCAAATAGTGAAAATTTCTGTTCTTTTGTTTCTAGAATTAGTTTGGGAACAGAAATCCGTTTGTTAAATTTTTTGTGCCAGGGCATAAATTTGCAAAAAATTGTTTCCAGAATTAGTTTTGGAATAAAATCAAGAAGCAAAAAAAAGTAACTTCTTGATTCTAGAACAATTTTTCCATTTCTGATTCTTCTTGGTTTTCTTCTTCCTTTTTGGTTTGTTATTCTTCTTCTTCCCGGTCTGCCATTGGCCAGGGCTGGCGAGGGAGGCTCGCGGCCGCGACGGCGAGGCCGACCTCGCCCTCGCCACCCCCGGCGATGGCGAGGCCAACCTCGCCCTCGCCACCCTCGGCGACGGCGCGGTCAGCCTCGCCTTGGCCGGGCGAGGCTCGACCTTGCCGTGATCTGGCGAGGGCGACCTCGCCGTCGCCGGGGATGGCGACGGCAAGTTTGGCCTCGCCAGATCTAGGTGAGGTCGAGCCTCGCCCGACCATAGAGAGGTCGGCTGGGCGAGGCTCAACCTCGCCGTCGCGACCGGTGAGACTGGCGGCAAGGGCCGCGACGCCCTCGTCGGCAATTGGCCATAGCCAAGGAAGGGAAGGAAAAAAAAGAAAAAAAGGAAAAAAATGAAAGAAATATTAAAAAATTTAAAATATTATTAATAAAAAGAAATTTTATGTAGTTACCAAACGCTTTTATGTTCTTTTTCTTTTCTAAGAATAGAAATTTTGGGTAATTACTAAACGCCTTCAAATGCTTAGAAATTATTCTCAGGCACAAAATAAAAAAGAATCATTTTTGAGTAAAATCAGTTCTTGAATACAGAATCATTATCATACGCACCCTAAATGGCCGACCTTCCACCAAAGGTATCTTATTTTCGGCCATCTCAAAGAAAGTTAAACGGATCAAAGACATTTAAGTACAGAGCTACATAGTATGGCCAAGAAAAAGTACATACATTGAAAGAATTAAATGATTTGTACTTTGGAAAGTTGAGTTGATTGGACACAATTATGTGACATAAAGGACCTGGTCCCCCTATGCAGATATACATGAATTTTATGTTTTTTTTTAAAAGCAAAAACCTTGGAAACATTTTATATTACGCAGAAAATATGCTTTTGTAATCAATATTCACATGTGGAGAGAGATAAAGATAGAGAGATTAAAGAGATTTACACCAGGGTCCACATCGCCATCTTCCGGGCATATTTTCTTTGTGACCAACTCCAACATAATAATCCTCATTTGGTTAACATCATTAAGTCTAATTATTGATTTGTTTTGCTCTTAACTTTATCTGATTTGTCCTGTTTTGGGTAGAAATCTCTTGTATTTCCAAATCTGAAGGATGAGACAAATGTGAGTTCTCCAACCAGCTGGAAACCGGTGAACTTAGGATGAAAAACAAATTGGTTTCCCTATTCTTTGCTTCTTGAAAGTGATTGGGATAAATTTAAGTTTTTGGTATATGGACTTCATACTTGATCATGATTTAATGCCTAAGCTTCAATTTGTCTTCCAGTGCGTTCTTTGACTTCGATCACCATGTCCACCATTGTGCTATTTTTGGTAGATTGTTGCATTCAGATACATATTTTTAAAACTCGAATATGCATTTGACATATGAGATATATTAAAATTTCCCATTTTGTAACTTAAGTATACCATTTTTTATAAGTTGTGCCACTTAAATGATTGCTTGAAAAGTCACGGTATCAAAGTAAGTATTGAATGAAAGTTATAGTAATGTTATTGTCTTTTCTTACCTTTATACTGTTAATTGTTTTATCAAATAGCAATATATATATGAATTTATGGCAAAATTATAAGCCTGAATAAATTCTTGCCAGAGTAATCTTGCAAAGAAAACATTCATCTATGACAAGAATCAATGTAGTTACCAAAAATGAAAATGATATACATTGCACTTTATTTACCCTTACCCGTTGGCCTATGTTTTACACTATTTGCACATGAAATAAAGTTTGGATTTGTTCATAAGAAGAAATGGATGGAACTTAACAACCAAGAAGGGTTGAATCGATAACATTTTCATGCAAACCAACATAGATGATGAAATAGTGCTTGTTAAATGATATACGGTACAGAGCAAGTATCTTCTAAAATTTGAAATGTGGAGAATAAGGAATAGAAGGGTTTTGCAAAGCAAATTTGTAGTGGTTCGGTCTTTTCACTTGACTTGCCCCACTTTTAAGTTTCAACTCTAACAGCCCAATAACAAAGCCGGAATTCACTATTTCCAACCCTTGAAGCCTTAGACTGTGTTTATAGATGAAGTTGCCTCTACACTGAGGGACTGTAGCTCGTTCCCCAATTACAAACGCTTCACTTTCCTCTCAAAGCACTCTTTTACGGAGACTGCACCAGCATTCCCTCAAAGAAATACTCATATTTCATAAGATTTTTCTCAATCGATGAGCACTAGAAATAAGAACAAGTTTCAAAGTGTGTTAATCCCTTTGGCCACACGCACATATAGGTCAAAGTAGCCGCTACAAGGTCTGTCCATAACTCAAATTGTCCTTTAGCAGCTAATAAATGGACTTTACTTGAAATGGATAATTGCCTCTACTTCCTTCCTAACACTTCATCTGCTTAGTAAAGAAAGGCAAATCCCAATCTGACTTCTCCAAAACATCTCCCTGTGGATTCCAATCCCTAAAATTGACTCCAATGCACTAATTTGATTTAATCAAATTGATTTAGAACTGGGTCTTCGTTTTCAAGTGCGTGCTCCACTTTGTCTTTAGAGAGAACTTCTCCTACAAAGCGATCCATCCAGACTTGGCCGATCTCATCCATTCCTAACATATTGATATACTGAATGTTATCCTAGCCGTTCTTCTTCTATTTGGTCCATTGAAGCATCTCAACAATCACACATCTGTCACGTGTTCACCAAAATCCAAATGTCCTTCCAACTTTAACACTTTCTACTCAGTATATTATTTTCCATTTGCAAAATATGGAAGCTCTCCACTAGCACAAACATCCTGATGTTCTCATCAACTCTATATGAACTTGTGTATGTAAAGGATATTTCGTCTACACACTCAAATATTTGTTCACAACAAACTGTTATCTTCAACATACATAGAGTTTTTTCGACATTTTCCTTATGCATTCGTAAATCTACATAATTACAATGTGTAAGCCCAAGCTACATATGGGAAATTAGATGATTATTTTGTTTGATATAACTAAAACATAAGTGCTAAAAATTTAAGTTTGGGTGTTGAAATTTACGTATTAAAAATGAAAATAAGTAGTCATTTGAGAGTAGATAAAAATCAAATAATTTCTTACCATACATGGAATAGTGAGCATCATCGCATGCTTTTGACATTGATAATTTTATAATGATTCCCATTGGATATTGAATCAATTGGCCAATTAAGTAAGCCCTTCCTCGCTTATGAAATTAAGTGATTTTGACCAAAAAATCAATGAAGGTGTGTGTAATTAGAGGTTATCAAATAGCTTAGAATGATAACGATTTTGTTTTTCTATTTTTCTATTTTTTTTATTTCCAAGAACAGGTTTGAAACATAAATCCATTTGATAAAATAATTTTATTTTTCTATTTCTAGGACAAATTTTTAGCCTAGAAATAGGTTTGGAAAAGAAATGAGAAGTAAAAATTTTCTACTTTTCTATTTCTTGAAAAAAACATAAAAAAACAACTCTCTTTTATTGCTCACTCTAGCCGCCCACCGCAGCCGCTTGCCTGTCGTCTGCTGCCACCGCTCATCGTCTGCCACCCGCCCGCCACCAGCCATTCGCCATCTGTGGCCCACCGCCCCCTGCCCGCTGCTCGTCGTCCACCGTCCACCGCTCGCCCGCCGGCCATCCGTTACCGCTCGCCCGCCGGCCATCCGTTACCGCTCGCAGACCGTCCTCTGGGAGTAGAAATTTAAGAATAACTTATCAAATGAATTTCTAATTCGAGCACTGAAATTTTGTGTCATTATCAAACATTACTTTGTGCTCAAAAACTCGTCCGGGGAATAGAGCCAGGGAAGAGAAAAATCTATTTCTATTCCTCTGATGATTTTCTAAGAAAAATTATCGTTTTGATAATGACACAAAATTGATAGGTTATTCTTAAATTTATATTCCTGGTAGCCGGCTGGCAGCGGCGAATTGCCGGCAAGCGATGGCGGCTGGCAGTGGCGGACGACCAACAAGTGGCAACGGCGGATAGCCGGCAAGGGAGGGCTCGCGGTGTAGGGGGGGAGGGCTCGCGGCTTTTGGTGCAACGGCACGTCACGAAGGAGCAGCAGATCTAAGCGGTGGAGCAATAGGTCATCGGGATCGGGGCAGGGATAGCAACGCCTCGTCGGGTCACCAGGAGCAGCTGGTCGGGGAGCAACGGCACGGCAATGTCGGGCAGAAGAACGACAACTCGTCACGAGAGCAAGTTGTGCCGTGGCAACAATAGGGTGAGCCAGGGAGCAACACTGGATCGATGAGGAGGTGGCTGCGTCGTCGTGCGAAGGAAGCTCGGCCGCGGAGGGGGCTTGGCTGCGAAGGACTTGGCCAGGCTTTCTCTTTTCTCTTTACACCTCACGTGTGTCACTCTCTGTATTATGAAATTATGATTACCGCCCTCCAATCAAGAGGCATAACTATCTATATATAGCGTTAACCTAGATTTATCTCACTATCGCAGGCTTAAAGTAAGCCTTTTCCAATGTGATGGGCTCTAATAACCTAAGCCTAACTTATAATTAAACTTCAATTGATTGAATTATAATCAAATTAAGCTCAATTTGGCCTGTCTTATCTTGTTATTTTCGGCCACAATGCCCTCTAGCCTGATTGAATTTTGGTTGATGTGTAGGCCAAATCTGAACTAGTTTGAGTTTATTTGCCAATCGTCGGTTCGATGCAAAAAATGCAATTAAACTATATGCTTCTAAACTATATGCTATGCAATTTAACTTTAATATTTTTGTTTAAGAGTTAAAGATTAATTCTTAATTTTCTATGCAATTAATCTCTAAATGAGACGCAAAAATTTAGGTATCAACACACGGCGAAAACAAGAAACACACGAGTCACAACTCGCCAACACATATGACGTGCAATCAAACGCACAAAACATACAATGATAAACTCTTGATATAATTTCGAAAAGGATAAAATGTTCTGATAAATACTAGAAACGTCCTATTTTTTTCTAAAAAGAATCCCAATGAGATAACTCCTAAAAGGTAAATAATATCTACTAATCGATAAAAATAATAACCTAAAATCTAATCAAACAATAATTTAAAAGGAAATGCCGTCATCTAAAATATTCAAATAAATGTAAAAATCTGCAAATAGAAAATGAAATCCCAAATATGGCTGATACTCCGATCGCGCGTCAAAAATCAACACCGGAAAGCTCTTCCATGGAAAGTTCATTACTATTTCATTTTGGATATGACTTACACGTACTACTTTACAACTCCCAAAGTTTATTTCCACAAAAAGCAATCTAGTCAAGTCTATCTCATTTTTGTTCTTCATGATCTAGCATTAACCAAAACCAATAAGTTTCCAAGCACAATAGTTAAGTGAAATTACAATACGACAGCAAGTTCTTCGTGAAACCGTAACGAAAATAACGACTTTACACATCTCTGTCCTTTTTTTTTCTTTTTATTTTGCCGAACCGACAATGTAAAATTCGAAAGCTCTATTTTTGCGCGCATAGGTTGGTTGATCGATATGCTTAGTTGTTCACTACTAAAAATGCACTTTGCATACATAGAAAGTTCTTGGATTTCTATCTGATCAGGAGCTATTTAATTTCATCCTATCCATGTTCCTCTCAATTGCCATATGCGAGTATATTCCTCTTCCACTCCCTTCCACTTTCAAAGATTTCCAAACTCGGTCAATGATGCATGTGTATCCAAAGCCTTTCATTCACCGACCATGATTTTCTATGCCGGATAAGAGACCCCAAAAGAGAAAAAAGAATCAGCTCATTCACTACCATGTAACCTTGGCATGATGAATTGCAAATCTATTTCCATAATCCAGAATTTTCACCATCTATGGCACCGCACTTCCTAATTTGATTCTCAATTGCCTTGATTCAGCAGTGCCAGGATATGGAATCACCCTCTTCGAGTACGCTATAAATACGCATGTCTGGAGGTAAGAGAGTCCACATTGAGAATTAACCATGATGAGGAAGAAGTTTAAGCTCGATAATGTGTGCAGTGTGAGTGAGTTCGCTATCATGTATGGTCGGGGCGATAACGAACCAGCGATACGGCCATCTCACCCGGAGACTGCACAATTGCTGTTGAGTTTCCAAAGCTCCCCAGAAGCAGAGAGGTCCGAAGAAATGTCGACCCAACAGGCTTACCTCCGGGAAAAGATAGCCATGGACCAGGAACTGCTCAACAAGTATAAACGCAGAAACAAAAACATGCAAATGAACCTCTTGTTGCACCGATTCCATGAACAAGGGAAGAGCTTCGAAAACTTTTCAAGAGATGAACTCTGCGACTTACTCTCCTTCTTGGAGGAAAAAAAATCAGAGCTGAACAAAAGGATCGCCTATGTCGAAGGGCTAGCCCAAGCAGAAGGTAACAACAAGCCTCAGGTACCGGATCAAGGGTTCGTTGCAGACCACAGCAGCACCAAGAACTAAACAACGGCGCCACAATACCCGTATCCTCGTCGTACAATGTAGAATCCCACTAACTTTGGGAGAGGGAATTGGAACGACCTATATGCTCTCTTGCATGGTTAGGTTTGTATCAGTTATTATCATGTCCGTTGTTGACGACGCAATGTTCTTAATCGAATAAATTTCCTTTTATGATGACTTGAGACTAACAGAAGACAGTCTTAAACAGAGTTTACGTTCTTCTTATAAGTTGTCCACAAAACTTTCGACCAGCAAACATATCTATCAAAGGATTATTACCATTTGCACTGAAAAGGATAGAAATTCCATAACATGGCTAAGGACTCTTCCTTTAGTCATGATTTTTGCCTCAAGAGTACATAATTATACTCGCTTCACTAAATAATCGATTCATCAGCGAAGAAAAGCCCAACTCCTCGATCAAAGCTATCTCCTGCTGGTCCCATCCTCAATGGGAGCTAATCTCGTAGCTCTATCTCTCTCGTCTGATCTTGGCGCTCATGCTCAAACATGAGCCGATCGTTTCTTAAAGACGGTTTGTAGATCATCAAATACCCACAAATGGAATGAGAACTGGGCCCATGTAAATGATCAAGACCTCGCAAACAACAATGCTCCTTCCCCATTTGGAGTTCGGAACCTAAAGGCAATCGTTCAGTGAACTCTATCCTTCCTCAATATATATAATTCCACTCACTTCTCAGCTTCTTTTCTTGATATTCCAATTGCTTAGCCAAAACATCTCCATGATGTGATCTAGTCATGGACGTCGATCTAACCATTCTAATGTAAAGTATGTGTATAGGGTATGCTTTAATGTTCATAAAAACTTGCAAGTCCTTTTCGCGCAAATGCTTATGGGGCTCAATAGAGCTTTCATGGCATTTCTCCATTTGCACTATCCAATTGAAAGCTGTTGCAGTTTGTCGAACATTAGGAAGCCCTTTCCCGTTCATTTGTTGTTACTAACACCATAGTATACAAGTTTCCGTTTGTTTTAATTTTTTGTTTAATCAAGTACGTCAACTTTTCAAAAGGATGTCAATGTGAGGCCTCCCTTAAGATCGCGGACGGAAAATGTCAACGTGGACACTAAGGTTGTTAAATAGCCATTGGCTTTCCATATTGGCATCCAATGTGGTAAGTTAAGATGATGCCACATTAACTAGACATATCGAATGGCTAAAAAATCGTCCAAGCTGGCACTCTCTTTCTTGTCATCACCCGACACTCAAATGGATCGA
The DNA here is from genome assembly GCF_021117445.2 of Syzygium oleosum. NCBI lineage: Eukaryota > Viridiplantae > Streptophyta > Magnoliopsida > Myrtales > Myrtaceae > Syzygium > Syzygium oleosum. Next base: position 1,875,332 of record NW_026607494.1, read on the forward strand.
GCACACGATTTTTTTCTAAGCAAGCGAGTCATGTCATCAATTGTGATTAACTTTTACCAAATAAGCGAACCATTTCCACAAAATCAAATGACATGGCAATTTAATTAACCTTCACAACCAAATCTTAAAAGTTAAGGTATTTGATTGAATAGTAAAAAGTTTTGGCATTCAATTGAAAAAGGCAAAAGTTCATACACTTGCCCTGTCGTTATCCCTCTTTATTTTCTTTTCTCCTTTATATAATTATCTTCAAATTAACAATATAACTTTGGTAAGAGATTTATCTAACATAAACATTTCAATTGATCCAACATAATTTTAAACATTTGCGTGATATTTTAATATAGTTTTTCGAGCTAATGCTCGCCTAAATTTCCTGGCATTGCGATCCAGTCATTGTTAGCCATCCTACGTAATCCGGCCGGCAATTTGATGGGACAAAACGATGTCGTTTTACTAAATTTTCTCATTTTTCTTTTTCCTTTTCTTTCTTTTTGGTTATTGTTCATCTTCTACCTCTGTTTTCACCTACCACCCGCAACAACGGTAATCTCAAGTCTTGATCACCGGAGATCTCTCTTTGTTTCTCGTTACGGTGGTCACTAGGGTTGAGGACAGCTGCGGTGACCCTAGATTCAAGGTCGAGAAGCCCCAAGACCATGGATCGAGGTCGTGGAAGCCATGAATAACCTCGACTGAGGTCGCCGTCCATGGCAGCTTAACTTTGTTATGAGGTCATCAACAGCCACGACAACCTCATTGGGGGTTGTACGAGCTTCGTGACGATGCCAGCCATCCAGATCTACGCTTAAAAGGCTAGCTGACTCATTGAGATCTTGATGGCCCCAAGGTTGAGGGCCATGGAGGAGTGGCCGAGCTGGCTGAGAGATCATGGTGTTACAACACAATGTGCCTCTCAGGCATCTCATCAAACAGCTTCTTTGCAAGCACCACTTTCGAGAACTTCGAGTAAATATCCACCAAAGGGGACCTAATAAACAAATCCAAATTTTTGACCAAAAAAAAAACAAATCCAATTTAAACCCATCAACAATCGCTTGCGAATGCAGCAAAGTATCGACCTTTTGATATGGAAAACCCGAAATAGCATAGAAAAAAGTGAAGTTATCGGGCCCGCAAGCCAATGTACTTCCTCAAAGAGGGGAACATCGAGATGGACAACCGAGGCAAGTTGTCAATAGAATAGTCCTTGATGACACCGTTGAAGTGGCAAAGGTCGAAGATGAACAGTCACCATAAAGAAACAAAATTCATAAAAATTAACTAAAATGACGTGGTTTCATCCACATTAGATCGCCGACCGTGCACAAAGGACAACGGAGATAATGGAACAGCCACGTTAGTAATTTATAAAAGAATTGATCGGAATAACTATATTAAAATTTTACGCAAACATTTAGCATTAAATTAGATCAATTAAAATGTTTAGAACTACATTAGAATCCGTACGATGGGTGTAAATATAAAAAAACAATTTTCCCGATTATTAGGTATTAAATCTGCATCTATATTACCACAGAAGTTACTGTAAATATTGTATAGTAGCAACGATTTTCTCTATGCAATAGCTGTTAGAACATTCACATATTTATTTATATTATTAAGGCATGTCATGATAGTTGTTTCATTTAGCATACACATAAAATCATATTTATTCCCTCTAAATCCTACTTTAGTAAAAAGCAATTGCATCAGAGTCTTATGTCGTATTTTTCAAATTAAACACATAAACTAAACTATTTGATTGAATACTCAGTTAGTAAACTTATGGCAAAAATTTGGGTAGGTTCAGACCTATCCAAACTTTAAGTAGGTCCTAAGATTAAAATGATGCCATTTTCTAATTTACCTATTTAAAAGATAACTACGTTAAAAATTTTCTCTCCTCCTTTCCTCTTTTAGACCTCACGCATAGGCTCGACTTTTAGTCATGGCCATGGTTCGGAACCGGCGGTTCCGGTTCGGAACCGGCGGTTCCGGTTCGTGGCCAAGCATGAACCGGAACCGTCCGGTTCCGGGCCGGTTCCGGTTCCGGTTTTAGGTTCGGAACCGGTTTCGGGCCGGTTCTTTTTTTTTTTTCTTTTCTTCCTCCGCCGGCCATAGCCGGGGCCGGCGGAGGTCGCCGGCCTCGCCGGCGTCGGGCGAGGGCCGCCCTTGCTTGGGCCGGGCGAGGCCGGCCTCGCCAGATCTGGGCGAGGGCTCGACCTCGCGCGCGTCGGCCGAGGCCGGCCTCGCCGGTTGCAAGTGGCGAGGTCGAGCCTCGCGGCGGCGCCGGCCGAGGCCGGCCTCGCCGGTTGCGGGCGAGGTCGAGCCTCGCCGGCGCCGGCCGAGGCCGGCCTCGCCGGTGCAGGCGAGGTCGGCCTCGCCCGACGCCGGCGAGGGCGGCCTCGCCTGAGGCCGGCGACCTCCGCCGGCCCGGCTATGGCCGGCGGAGGAAGAAAAGAAAAAAAAATAAGAAAGGAAAAGGAAAATAAAAAAAGAAAAGAAAATAATAATAAAAAATTAAAAAGTTAATGTTCCGTCACCGGAACATTATTCAATATAAATTGTAATTAAAATGTAAATTGTAATCAAATTTGAGGACAAAAAGACGAGAGAAAGAGAGGGCTTGAACTTAATAAATTATCACTTAGCATATTATAATTCGTTACAACGATTTATAAAAAAAAAGGAGCACAATATATATGCCCTAAAATGACCCCAAAACCTAAGCATTCCGTGCGCAGGGGACCAGAGGTCACATGTCGTCGGATTATATTTCGATTTCCCTAAGCTCACGTGGGCGTACCCGGTATGAGAAACAAGGGTTCCCGAAATATTTGCCAACTCCAATAGTTCTTTTACCCTCAATCGTCACTACCTGCTCCAAGATCTGCACGTACCGTAGTATCTCCGTCGTTAAAGAATTCGGATTCATTATTCCGATCTATCTCTTGTTGCCGGTATTGAGCCTTCGTCCAATCAGCAACACAAGCTTGAATCTCCACTGATTTTGGAGACGATGTTCGTCCAAAATATTACCTCCGGCACTGAATGCTTGTTCGACCGCAACTGTGGAACAAGGGGTTGAAAAAATCTGTTTTGCAATAAGAGAAAGGATTGGATATTGGCTTGCGTGCCTCTTCCACCAATCCAAAATTAAAAAATCTGTACCACCTTCGGATTCAGTAAACTCAAATGAAACGGTTAGATAAATCTCTAATTCAGAAATATTTCCTATTACTCCCTTTTGTTTTTTTTTTATCTATGTAATAAAAGTTGGTACCCTCTACTAATTTTACCTGTACTGTCATTTTGTATCTCCGTAGATCGAGAAGATCCAATATCACCTAAATTATATTTAGCATAAAATTCATTATATAATTCTATTACTACATTTTTAACCTCACGTATTATGGTTGTAACATTTATCGCATCATAATGTAAACATTGATAATACGTACGCAAAAAATCATTTAAGCCATCCAATTTGCAACGCGGATCAAAAACACAAGCAACTAAATAAATAATGGGAATTTCCCTATAATAATGTAGCCACTTCATTTTCATTGCAACTATAGTATGTTGCAATTCAACATCATTTTCATATTCATCAAAAATTCCGACAATATTAGTACACTCTACTAAAATAAATGTGTAGCAGGATAATAAACACTGGACAAAGTATAAGTTGCATCATTAAAAACCTTTAAAACATCTAAATTTTTTTGGCAAATATCCCACTCTTGTGGGTATAAATTAATCTCAGGTATATTATTAGAAATAAATGCACATAATAAATCTTTATATGCTAAAGATTCATTAAGCAAGTGAAAAGTAGAATTCCAACGAGTTGGAACATCTTTTGGAAATCTTTTTGGCCTTTTGCCATTTTCTCTACAAAATCTACCCCATTCTTTCATTTTCTGGGGATGTTTCCATAAAAATTGAATCGCCATTTTTATTGGTTGAAGAAAAATATCAAGAGTTTTCAAACCATCTTGTACACATAAATTTAAAACATGACAAGCACATCTAATGTGAAAAAATTTTCCGCCAAAAGCGGGTTTACAAATATTTTCTAAATCGGCAATTGAAGCGGTATTTGCCGCAGCATTATCAAAACCAATTGAAAAAATTTTGTTAAGCAAATAATATTCTTCTAAAATTTGCCTAATTATTCTATAAATATTATTTGTCGTATGCTTATCATCGAAAACTCTAAATGCAATAACTCTTTTTTGAATACTCCACTCGTCATCTATCCAATGACATGTTATGCCCATGTAAGAATGATTTTGCCAATGATCACTCCAAATATCACTACCTATATGCACGCATCCATTAAATTGCATAAAAAAGTTTTGTAAATCTTTTCTTCCATTTTTGTAAAGATCTTTAATTACTCGTTTAATTGAATTTCTAGGAACACGTTTTGCTTGTGGAGAACATGCTTTTTGTACAAATTCATTAAAACCAAATCTTTCTCCAAAATTAAATGCTAAATGCTCAACGGAAATAAATTTGCCTAATTCTTCCTTATAAGTTTTTTCATTAAAACGAAATAAAGGGGAAGTGTTAGGATTGACGTACCAGGAAATTTGTTGTTGCCCGATATCGATTCCCGTTTCGGTTGGATGTTTGCTCGTAAGATGTCGTTTAAATGTTCCATATCCTTGTCCACCTGTATATTTATATATTTTCCCACAATATTTACAAATTATATCATACCTTTTTTGACCAATATCAAACCTTTCCATTTTCGTGAAATGATTCCAAATGTCAAATGTAAATTCCCGTTCCACTTCCTTTGTTGTAGATATTTCGGCAGGAGGATGAAAACTTTCTTGCGTCGGGACGCGCTCCACATCGGGAAAAATGTTGATTTCATCGTCTTGAAAATCTGCATATTCACGAGGATCAAAAGAATGATGGGATTCCGTCGCGATATTCTTACCTTTGCCAGTTGGCACTGGACTTCCACTTGCCATTTTTCGAGTGGATTGAGAGAATTGAGCGAATTAATTGGGAGAATTAAGAAAGAATTGCGTGTATTGAGAAAATTGAGAGAATTTGAGAGAATTTCGACTATTGAGAGAATTTGAGAGAATTGTGAGTATTGAGAGAATTTATAAGAAAAAAATGAGAAGAAAATTTAGAATTAAAAAAAAAAGAAAAGATAACCGTTGCAATTTTGCAACGGTTATCTTTTTTTTTAATAGTTTTGCCCGTTGGGCGTTGCATGACGGGGCCTGCGAGACGTGCGAGCCTGTTTGCGGGCGCCCGGGGGAGTGAGGGGGGTTTTTTTTTTTTTAAAAAAAAACTTTGCCCGTTGGTCCAACGGGTCACTGCACTGCAGAGTGCAGCAGTTTTTTTTTTTTTTCGGAATCGGGCCCGGAACCGCCGGTTCCGGTTCCAAACCACGGGCCCGGTCAACGGGCCGGGCTCGGGTTTGACCGGTCCGGTTCCGGGCCGGTTCCGGGCCGAAACCGGCCCGTGGCCACCACTATCGACTTTGGCCTAAAATTAAAGTGTGGAAATATGTAATCGGCAAGGCAAATAGGAGTCTGGAAGATTTGAATTCAAAACCCTTTGCTTTGATATCATGTGAGATTTTTTGAATCACTACTAACTGTTCTGAAAGTTTAAACTGTTAAATGAAGGTACGATTTAATATTTTAACAATGATCACCACGGCGCACCAATCACTACCATTGACTGTGCCATCACCTATCAATCGTCACCATCCCAACTGGTCACCAACTCTAACTCTTAACAAGATCCCGACCTCTCCCTGTCCCTGCCCTGTCCCTCTCCCTCTTTGGATGTCACCTTATCATCAACGATGGTCGTTGACGATAATGACACCTCCATCGTGATTCGAAAACTGAGAATTGGAGGAGAGCCCTCTAGTTCTTCATGGCGAGGTCCACTTTTAGATTTTAATGGAGGCATTGTTGTTGTCTCGATGTTCGTCACTACAAAATGCAATAGCATCGCGACGGCGGTACTACAAAATCTGGAGTGGTGGCAGCGTGGATCTCGTCATCAAAGAGAGGCGGAGACATTGGTGACTGTGGGTTGCAACTGAACGGTGAGGCCATGGTCGGAAGTGGCTCGGAATGACAATGTGACAACAACTCAAACGTGGCAACGCAGGTGGCTAGTTAGGAATTTTGTAGAGAGATGTTTTTATTTTTCCTCGTGCAAAATCACAGATACATGTCATTTGACAATTGAAAATAAACGAATACATGATCCGACAGATTGTACGTGAACCTTTATATAAATAGGACACATTTGACTTCCAATTACAGTTTTTTATAAGTAATAAATTCAATCTCAGTAAATTTACCATCTCTCAAGTGTGTAAGACTAGAAATTTTCTCCGGTCCAGTGCCATATTAGGAAATTTTTTTCCAATATATTTTATTCTCTTTATCTTGTCTCGCTGCTTGTATTTAGTCGACTTCAAATGACTTATTGATCATCCGATGACGAAAAATCCTGTTCACAATATAGGAGCATAGTCAAAATTGAATTTGATAAATTGTAATGTAATTCGTCATAATAAATTGATGTTTCCAGTACTGAATAATCGATTTGAGTTTAACCGAACATGAACTAAATTTACTTATGGAATTTTCCGACCAGCCTAACTACGCAATTTTATTTTAATTTCCCACCTTCTGTAGCTCATATAAGTGAAAAAAAGATAGATCAAATTACGTGGCCGACCTTGCACCAAAGCTATCTAATTCCCGGCCATCTTAAAGAAAGTTAAAAAGATAGAAGATATTTAAGTACAGAGCTAAATAGTATGGCCTAGAAAAAGTACATAGGTTGAAAGAACTAAATGACAAACTCATCGGAATATGACTCCACTGTGACCGACACCCCACTACTCCACATCATTGCCATCCCACCTGCAATACCTCTAGTTCGTCAATATCATTTATGAAGATGATGAATGCAAGACGAGAATGAGAATCACATTGGTACATGCACCAAACACGTTCCCAGAGAGGCTGAGGTTGTGGGAGGAATTGAAAGGTTTGAGTTCTCTTAATAACCTTCCTTGGATTTGTTTAGGGGACTTTAATGAAATCCTTTATCATTGGGAAAAGGTGAGTAGAAGAATGGCTGAACATTATAGATTGAATGCATTTCAGGAGTTCCTGAATAACTATTCTTTAATGGATCTTGAATGCAAAGGATGCGCATTTACTTGGGCTAACAATCGTGAAGGGGAAGCCTATGTGAAGGAAAGTTTGGATCGGGTCCTGTGTAATATTGATTGGAGGATATTATTTCCAAACGCAGAAGTCTATGCATTGCCTGGGATTGGGTCAGACCACAGCCCGATTCTATTGTCTTTGGAAGCTAAAAGAGTGAAACGCCGGAAGGAGTTTAAATATGAGACATTCTGGGCTGAAGATGAGGAGTATGGAGACGCTGTTAAAAAGGCCTGGACATCCTCAAATATGCTGAATCAAAGCCTTTTGCGAAAATTAAAAGAGGTGACAACGGCTTTGACTAGTTGGAGCAAGAAAGAGTTCTCTAATGCACAAAAGCAAATCACGCAGTTGAAGATGGAACTCCAGATTGTCACAAATGGCACTAATACCCAGAATGATAACGAGAGAGTGAAACAGATTAAAGAAAGAATTCATGACTTATGGAGACAAGAAGAAATGTACTGGGGATTGAGATCTCGAATCTTGTGATTGAAATGGGGAGACAAAAACACCAAATACTTTCATGCTACCACAATTCAGAGAAGACAGAGAAATAAAATTTCGATGCTGATGATATCAGAAGGGGAATGGAGTAGGGATCCCCACATTCTTAAACAAGTAACAACAGATTTTTTCAAGGATCTGTACAAATCAGTAGGCTCTCGTGATTTTCAACCGGTTCTTGAGCAGTGTCCTAGTCTTGTTGGGGAAGAGATTAATGAAGCATTAATAGCAGACATAACTTTACAAGAAGTCTAGGATGCTGTTTTCCAAATGGGAGCATTGAAAGCGCCGGGGCCTGATGGACTTAATGCACAGTTTTATCAACATCATTGGGGGGTATTCATGCTGATATCGTCAGAATGGTGAGAGATTTCATGAGTAGCGGAGTGTTGGACCCATCCATTAACAGAACTCTAATTTCTCTTATACCCAAAGTCCCTAATCCAGAGAATCTCAGCCAATATAGACCTATTAGCCTCTGCAACTTTGTGTACAAGATTATATCAAAGGTTTTGGCAAATCGCTTGAAACCTTGGCTTCCCCAATTGATCGAAATAGAACAGAGTGCTTTCATTGGTGGCCGGCAGATTCAGGATAATATCCTGGTAGTCCAAGAGGTACTTCATCAGCTCCGAATTAGAAAGAGGATGAAGAAATTCCAGGCAATTCTAAAACTAGACATGCAAAAAGCCTATGACAGAATAGAATGGGATTTTCTCGAAGCTTGTATGTTAAAGATGGGGTTCTGCAGGAAATGGGTATCGTGGATTATGCAATGTGTTACTACAGTATCCTTTAGCGTCAAATTCAATGGCAAATCTTTACCGTACTTTCAGCCATCGAGAGGAATTAGGCAAGGTGACCCTCTCTCCCCATACTTGTTCATTATCATAGCAAACGTACTCTCTTTGCTCATGAAACAACATCAGAGGCAAGTATTATAAGGGGGATCAGATTAAATAGATTTTGCCCAACACTCACTCATTTGCTTTTTGCTGATGACTCTATCTTTTTTTTGGATGGTACAGTGAGCGAATGTCAAAATGTGGCTGCGGTTTTAAACCAATATTGTTATGCTACGGGCCAAACTATTAACCTGAATAAATCAGGTATTTTCTTTAGCTCCAGTTGCCCTCTGAGATTAAGACAGAATATGGCCCAAGAATTGCGTGTCCTGGAAATAGAAAAAACGGGAAAATATTTGGGAATACCCTCGGATTGGGGAAATTCAAAGAAAGACATGTTTGCATGGATTCTGGCTAGGGTGAATATGAAACTGGAAGGGTGGAAGGAAAATTTGATTTCAAAGGCAGGGAAAGAAGTGCTTCTAAAGGCTATGATTCAAGCGATACCACAATATGCGATGTCCATTTTCAAAATTCCCTTATCTATTTGTCGTGCAATGGAGCGAAAAATTGCTGCCTTTTGGTGGAGGAATGGGGAATCAAAAGCTGGTATACATTGGAAAAAATGGGAGTTACTTAAAACAAGAAAGGACAAAGGAGGCTTGGGTTTCAGGGATTTGATCACCTTCAATAAGGCCATGTTGGGGAAGCAAGCCTGGAGGATCATTCAGTCTCCATCCGCATTATGGATCAAACTTTTAAAAGGAATTTATTTCTTAATACCAATTTCTGGCATGCGGGGAAGGGAACTAGACCATCGTGGGGCTGGCAGAGCTTGATCATGGGTAGGGATGCCATTACGAAGTCGACTATGTGGTCTGTAGGGAATGGTGAATCCATTAGCGTGAGGGAGGATAAGTGGTTACCATCAGGGATTATTGGAGGCCCAACGAATCGCAATGACCCAGTGTTTGTTGTTGATCTTATAGACAAGAATGTGCCCAATTGGAATGAGCAGACACTTAGGCGACTGTTTGATGACAGAGTAGTGAAGGAGATAACATCTATTCCTTTACCGAAGGAAAATGAGGCGGATAAAGTGGTCTGGACAGGGACTAAATCGGGGTTGTATTCAATGAAAAATGGGTATAACCAACTCAGACAAGACGATCCGTTATCATGCATACAACAACCCTCCTCTTCCTACCAGCCCCCATCAGGACTTTGGAATAAATTATGGAAACTAGATGTCCCGCCAAAACTCAAGATGTTTTTATGGAGTATTTGCCAAAACGCCTTGCCTACAAAGGATAACCTTCTCAAAAGAAACATAATCCCTGACCCAATTTGCCCTCTTTGCCAGCAGAATCGAGAAACTCTTGAGCACTTGTTCCTCCTCTGTTCATGGACTCAAGAAATCTGGTCAGATTCGCGGGTACAAGTCAGGATTTCGAGTCATGGACTCAATCGAATTGATCAATGGTTACTAAATTACCGAAGCACCAAAAGGGATGAGCCAAACCTGAAGCTTGTCACAGCTATTCTTTGGCACATATGGAAATCTCGTAACAATTTCATATTCAGGGGCACCAAACCAGATCCGAGGAGTGTTGTCACGGATGCCTGTGCAATGAACGACAAAATTACTTGTTGGAGCTCTAAACCCGTAGGAAAAGGGAAAAGAAAGGAGAACTCACAGATTTCTTGGATTCCACCACGCTCGGGATCGCTGAAAATAAACGTAGATGGAGCGTTTTTGGAGAGAGAAGGGGCTGGTGCGGTGTCGTGGGTGTGCCGAGACTCCTCCAGAATGCTGATTGACGGATTCGCGAGCTCTGTGCAGGTTCGATCTCCCCTCCATGCCGAAACATTAGCTCTGTTGGAAGCATTGAAGTGGCTAAACTCACGTGGCTTTGAAGAGAAAGAATGTAAAGAGATAGAGTTGGAGTCAGACAATCTCTTTCTAGTTAGAATGCTTCAAGGCACAGGTCAGGTCTCTTGGGAAGTCCACGCGCTGATCAGAGACAGAGTTGGCCCACTGTGCACGGACCCAGAACAAGGTTGCGGACTGGATCGTTAAAGCTCAAGTCCATAATATCCTCTTACTCAACTGGGTTTTCAATCCACCGCAAGCCCTTTGGGATTTGTTATGCTTAGAAACTCTTTTGGTATACTTATTAATTGTTTAACATGAATGAAATGGCATCCTTTTCTTATAAAAAAAGAAGAAGAAAGAACTAAATGATTCGTACTTTGGAAAGTTGAGTTGATTGGACACAGTTACGTGACAGAAAGGTCATGGTCCCCCATGCAGATATCCATGAATTTTATGTTTTTTTTTAAGAAAAAATACCACCAAAAACCCCGAAGTATGTTATTTGTGATAAATTTACCCTGAATTTTTTTGTAACACGAAAAATTCCTAACTATGTCACTTGTGATAAATTTATCTTGAACTTTTTTTTGTGATACGAAAAATCTTAAACTATGCCACATGTGACACATTTACCCCATAATACTTTGGCCCATGGCATTTTAGTCTTTTTCCTTTTTTTTTATTTTTGTTTATGGTGGTATAGTTTGAGGTTTTTCGTGTCACAAAAAAAAGTTCAGGGTAAATTTGTCACAAGTGGCATAATTTGGGATTTTTCGTGTCACAAAAAAAAATCCAGGGTAAATTTATCACAAGTGACATAATTTGATGTTTTTGGTGGTATTTTCCTTTATTTTTAAAGCAAGAACCTAGGAAACATTTTATATTACGCAGAAAATATGCTTTTATAATCAATATTCACGTGTGGAGATAGATAGAGATAGAGAGACTAAAAAGATTAAGACCAGGGTCCACATTGCCATCTTCTGGGCATATCCTCCTAGTGACCAACTCCAACATAATAATCCTGATTAGGTCCAATCATTAAGAATGTGTTTGTTTCGCAAAAAATATATAATTTAAAAAATACATTTTTAAGAATGATCACTTATATAGCCAATAAAATGAATGATTGAAAAACATTTTTATCATCCATGAAAGTGTTTAGACATAAATTATTTCGGTAATATATATTTTTCATTGACTAATAATTTTAAGCGATACAAGTTATCATTTTTATGAAAATCTTTTTAAAATTATTTATTTTTCGCGAAACAAACGAAGCCTAATTTTAATTATAATTTGTTTTGCTCTTTAACTTTATCTGATTTGTCCTGTTTTGGGCAGTAATCTCTTGGATTAAACCCCCAAATCCGAAGGGCGAGACAAAAGTGAGTTCTCCAATCCGCTGGAAACCAGTGAACTTGGGATGATAAGCAATTGCTTTCTCTATTCTTTGCTTCTTGAAAGTGAATGGGATAAATTAAATTTGGGTCAATATCACGAAAAACCATAAATTGATATATTTATGATAAATTTATCTCAAATTAATTTTTTAATCACCAAAAATCCAAAATTTGTACTCTTGTGACAAATTTACTATTGGTTAAATTGGATGAATACCACGAAAAATCACAAATTGGTAAACCTGTGATCAACAGAGGAGTAAAACCCCGAATTAGTATACCAGTCAACTATCACGTGTTATCAAACTTAGAAATTTAACGATAAAATTTAACGGAAACTAGTGTACCGGTTTATGATTTTTGGTGGTCAAAAAAATAATTTGGTGTAAATTGATCATATGTGTATTAGTTTGGGGTTTTTCGAGGTATTAACCCTTTAAATTTTGGCATATAGATTTTATACTTGATCGTCCCACAGTGCGTTCTTCGGCTTCGAGCACCGTGTCCACCATCGTGCTATTTCTGGTAGGTCATTGATTAAGATACATAATTTTTAAAACTCGAATATTCAATTGACATCTGAAATATATTAAAATTTTCCAGTAAACTGTTGTTTATAACTTGCACCACTTTGCTTGAAATGTTACAACATCAAAATGAGTGCTGAACGAAAACTATGACAAGGTTATTGTCTTTTCTTACCTTTATACTGTTAATTGTTTTATCAAATAGCAATATAAATCTGAATGTATAACAAACTTATAAACCCAAATAAATTCTTACAGGGGTAATCTCACAAAGAAAACATTAATCTATAAATAGAATCAATGTAGTTACCAATAACGAAAAGGATATACGTTACACAGTATTTACCCTTACACGTCGGCTTATGTTTTATGCTATTTGTGCATTAAAAAATTTGGATTTGTTCATAAGAAGAAATGGATTGAACTCAACAACCAAGAAGGGGTGAATCAATAGCATTTTCATGCAAATCAACACAGTGGATGAAATAGTGCTTGTTAATGATATATACGTTACAGAGCAAGTATCTTCTATAATTTGAAATGTGGAGAGTAAGGAATAGAAGGGTTTGCAAAGCAAATTTATAGTGGTTCGGTCTTTCCACTTTTTTTTGAACATACGGTCTTTCCACTTGACTTGCTCCACTTATGAGTATCAATTCTGAGAGTCCAATGACAAAGCTGGAATTCACTATTTCCAACCCCTGAAGCCTTTTGACAACATTTACAAATGAAGGTGCCTCTACATTGAGAGATCGTAGCTCACTCTACAAGTACACACACACTTCACTCTAGGCTCGAAGCACTTTTTTTACAACGATTACACCAACGCTCTCTCAAAGAAACACTCGGATTTCACAAGATTTTTCTCAATTAATAAGCACTAGAAATAAGAACAAGTTTCAAAGTGTGTTAATCCTTTTGGCCCTATAGGTCAAAGTAGCCATTGCAAGGTCTGTCCATAACTCAAATGTCTTTTTACAGCTAGTAAATGGATTTTATTTCCTTCCTAACACTTCACTTGCTTAATGAAGAATGGCAAATCTCAATTTGACTTCTCCAAAACGTCTCTGTATGGACTCCAAAACCTGAAGTTGGCTCCAAAGCACTAATTTGATTTAAATTAAATTGATTTAGAACTAGTTCTTCGTTTTCAAGTGCATGGTACACTTTGTTCATAGAGAGAACTTCTGCTTCAACACGATCCATCCAGGCTTGGCTGATCTCATCCAATCTCAATTTGTTCACCTTCTTCACTTATGTCCTTCCAAGCATATTGGTATACTCGATATTATCTTAGTTGTTCTTCTCCTATTAGGTCCATACAAGCATCTCAAGGATCACACATCTGTGCTTGTTCACCAAAATCCAAATGTCCTTCCAATTTTATCACTTTCTACTCAATATATTATTCTCCATTTGTAGAATATGGAAGCTCTCCACTAGCACAAACATCATGATGTTCTCATCATTTGCGTATGAACTTGTGTATACAGAGGATATTCGTCTGCACACTCAAGTATTAGTTCACAACGAATTATTATCTTCAAAATACATAGAGAGTTTTCTCGACATTTTCTTAAGCATTCGTGAATCTACATAATTACAATGGGTAAGCACAAGCTACATATTGGAGATTAGATTATTATTTTGTTTGATATAACTGAAAAAAAGTGCTGAAAATTTAATTTTAGGTATTGAAGTATTTAAGTACTGAAAATGAAAATAAATAATGGTTTGAGAGTAGATCAAAATTAAATAATTTCTTACCAAACATGAAATAGTGAGCATTATCGCATGCTTTTGACATTTGTTATCATTATAATGATTCCCAATGAATATTTAATAAATTGACCAATTAAGTAAGCCCTTCCTCACTTACCGAATCAAGTGATTGTGACTATAGCAATCAATCAAGGTGTGTAATTAGAGGTTATCAAACGCGCCTCGTGACAGATTGAACAAAAAAATCACTTGCCTATTTAATAACTCAATTAAGTGCTGAAAATTAAAAATTCAACACTTAGAAATTAAATTCTTTTAATAACCTTAAACATAATTCATTTAAATCGTTCAATTAAGGAAAAGAAACACTAAATCTAATACGGAAGGAAGGGGTAATTCAATTTGTTCAAAAGAAAAAATAATCTATGGCAATTAGAATCTTGCCAAATATATTGATAAAACCTACCAATAATATTTTTTTCATGTTGAGTAAGAGATTAATGATATTTAACTTTCAATTTTTTAATTATCATAAAAGAAGATTGTAATTCTATTTTCAAGATATGAGATTATCAACGCTTCAATTCAATACGTAAATGTTGGACAATTAATTTTCAGTTTTACCAAACAGGGAGTGCCTTAAATAGTGAATTTTAAGTGCCCATTACCTTAAGTGCTGAAATAAAATTTAAATTTTATATGATTAATTTAAAATTAATATTTAAATTTATTAATTTCTTACCAAATGGTAAAACAATAAGGTTTTTCCAATGAATAGCGCTTTTTCCACTCCCACTATGGTTAAAACACTCCCTTTTATAATGTTTTGACAATATTAATATTTATGGGTCCTACCTTTTTTAAGCATTCTTGAGTTGCTTTTGTTCTTTTTCTTTTCTCGCTAGACCATTTTCCTTCTTTTCATTTATTTCTCTCTTCTCTCTCTTTCTAAAACATTCCTCTCCTGTCAATAATCGGTATTGAAGCCCAAATTTGTAGAAATCACCTTCTCACCCAACTAGTCCTCTTCCATCTCATTTCTTCAACTCAAAGTTTAACTGTAAATGAAAAACCCATCCCGTATATCTTTACTCCCATTCCATCCCTTTGGCTATGTGTTATTCATTGTCCCATTTCGCATCAAACTCTTTCATTGATCAATCACGAAGACAAGAAAAAAAAACACATTAAAGATTAAGATCCAGGAGCTAAAACGCTCGCCCAAAACCTCATCAAGTTCATTAGCAATGTTTGCTTCTTCGTCTTTGTCTTCTTAGTCCTAATTGTCACCATCATTGCCGATTCGCCATCACCTACCAACCTCCAAATACATGGCTCCAATCTCCCCCCTCTCACTAAGTTGTTTACGCAAACCGAAAATACGACCGGCAAGGATTTGCTTCTCTTTGCCCTCGTTGTCTCTCCTACATCCGCACCGATCTCAATTACGAAGCTGCCACCGCCGGTGATTGAGAGGATTGAGGAGGTGATTGTGAATTCAACTCTCAAGTCCGAGCCCTTATGCGATGAGGTGGCCCCGTTGCCCGTCAATTGTTTGAATCCCTGTGTTCTAATAAGCGTTAAGTTCAATGTGGGAGCTTTTAGGTCTAATATGTTCATGGGTATCAAACTCTGGTTAATGATTGAAAAACCGATGAGTGCAACACGTGGTCTGGACGACAAGTGACAGCGACAAACCACAAAAGAGAGTGCTTTATTTTTTTATTTTATTTTTTTACGGATACCACCAAGGCTTGAACCATGACCAAAATTAAGAGGGAATGGAGAGAAGTAACGAAGAAGGAGGAAAATGAGACTCACAAGAAAAAAATAAAGAAGAAAATAGATGGAACACCACAACCAAACAAAAAAGGAAGTATAAAAAAGATGGGTCCCACAAAGGTTAATATTATCAAAACACTATGATAAGGAGTTGTTTAGCCATAGTGGGAGTGAAAAAAGTGCGGCCCTTTACCAATATATCTGACATGATTGGGATAATGACACAAACAGTCCTTGAATTTTGGCTTAATGTGCAATTTAATCCCTGAACTCTTAATTTGTTTAATATAGTTCATGAACTTTAGCCTAATGTTCAATATGGTCTCTCAACTTTTAATTTGTTCAATTTGATTCATAAACTTTTGGTACATGTTCAATTTAGTTCATAGACTATATGAAAATGTTCAATATAGTCCCTGAACTTGAATTAATGGAAGGACTATATTAAACATTTTCATTCATATAGTTCAGAGACTGAATTGAACATATACCAAAAATTTAGGGACAACATTGAACAAATTAAAAGTTTAGGAACTACATTGTAAATTGGGTTAAAGTTCAGGTACTACATTGAACAAATTAAAAGTTCAAAGACTAAATTGCATATTTGGCCAAAATTAAGAGACTGTTTGTGTCATTTTCCCGACATAATTCTAATTTCTATCAATTATTTTGCTATTGAACAAATTAAGCAGCTTTACTACATTAAGTGGATTATTGACGTAATTGAGTCTATTAAATCAATTGTAATAAAGGCCATCAAACAAAATTTATTTCATTATTGTTGAATTTTCATTTTTCAGCGCTTGATTAAGTTATCAAACAGGTCTAATATCATCATGAGTTAATTGACGCTCCTCACAAACAGCATATTGAATACTCTGCAGATGCTCTCATGGGGAAAGTACCAAAAAAGTCATAAGCTTATTGCATTTGAGCCAATTCAGTCCTAAACCTTTCAATTATATAAATTTAGTCATAAACTTTTTTCACATTGTACCCATTGGGTCCATCCGGTCAATTTTGATAGGAAATCACTGACGTGGATACCGGCCGTCCTACGAGACACAATTGGCGCTAAGGTGGATAATTTTTAATTCTTTATGAATTTTTATTTCTTTTTTATTTTTTCAAACAGTATTTTCATGCCACGTTGGATGTTGAGTGTCCATATCAACGATTTCCAACCAAAATTGGCTGAATATACTCAATTGGCAAAAAGTGAAAGGATTTAGGACTACATTGGTATAATTGAAAGGTTTATGACTGAATTGACATAAATACAATAGGTTTATTACTTTTTTTTATGCTTTTCCCTGCTCCCATGGGGCTTTACCTAACTTGAATTTGTGTGACCATTTGAAAAACAATTAAAGTTACATAATTTAACTCTATGGAAATTAATTTTTTAAATATTCTATTAATTTCTCTCTAATACTTGGACGTTCTAACAATTCTAATAATCATTCCAACCTTACATGAAAGGATGATACGCAATCTATCGAAAGGACATGTAGCGTTTTACTGTACTAGAATTGACATAGTGAAAACAAGAAACACACGAGTCACGGGGAAATTGTCCAAAAATTCCTAAACTTATTGCACTTTTTTCAATTTAGTCCTTAACATTTCAATTTTGCCAATGGAGTCCTAAACTTTTTTTACATTTTGTAAATTGAGTCTATTCGGCTAATTTTGGCCGAAAATTGCTAACGTGGACGTCAACCGTGCTATATAAGATGATAGACGTTAACATAGACAAATTTTAATAATTTTTTAATTTTTTCTCTTTTTTTCTCTTTTTCTTTACCTCATTTTCTTCTTTTTTTTTTTTTACCCTTTTCTCTTCTTTTTTTTTCCTTTCCCCCCCCCCTCTGCCAGCCACCGCTGAGCCTCATTGATGGCCGGCAGAAGTCATAGCCTTAGGCGTCCTCGCCTGGGCGATCAAGGGCCACCCTTGTCGGCCTCAAGTTAGGGTCGCTTTGCCTGCGCAAACATGGGCTGCCCTCACCCGAGGCCGATGAAGGTCGCTAGTCATAAAGAAGGCTCGGTGGTGGCCGACAGAGGGAAAAAGGAAAAAAGAAAGAAGGAAATGAAATGAAAAAAAGAAAAAGAAAGAAGAGAAAATGAAAAAAAAAGAAGAGAAAAAGAAAATAAGGAAAAGAGAAGAAAAGATAAAAAGGAAAAATGAAAGAAAAAATTAATTAAAAAAATTGGAAAAAATATCAAAATTATCCACGTCAGCGCCCGCCATGCCACATAGGATGGCCAATGTCCACATTAACGATTTCCGTCTAAAATTAACCGGATGGACTCAATTATCAAAATATGAAAAAGTTTAAAACTCAATTGACAAAATTGAAAGGTTTACGATCGAATTGGCAAAAGTACAATAGGTTTAGGATTTTTTGGACAATTTTCTCCACGAGTCACAAGTTGCAAACAAATGTCTTGAACCAAAACACACAAAATGTACAACGATAAAATCTCAATATTATTACAAAAAGATAAAATTTTCTAATAAATTCTAGAAAAATCCTATTTTTGCAAAAAAGAAACTCCTAAAAGGTAAATAATATAGACTAATCAATAAAAATAATAACCTAATATCTAATCAAACAATTATTTAAAAGAAAATGCCGTCATCTAAAATATTCAAATAATTGTAAAAATCTACAAATAGAAAATGGAATCCCAAATAGGGATGATGCTCCAATCGTGCGTCAAAACTCAACACCGGAAAGCTCTTCCATGGAAAGTTCACTACAATTTCATTTTGGATATGACTTAAACGTACCACTTTACAACTCTCAAAGTTTATTTCCACAAAAAGCAATCCAGTCAAGTCTATCTCATTTTAGCTCTTCATGATCTAGCATTAACCAAAACTAATAAGTTTCTAAGCACAATAGTCAAGTGGAATCATAAGACGACAGCGGGTTCTTCGCGAAACTATAACAAAAATAACGATTTTGCGCAGTTTTTTCTTTCCTTTTTTTTTCTTTTTATTTTGCCGAACTGACTATGTGAAATTCGAAGGCTCTATTTTTGCGCGCATAGGTCGGATGATCGACATGCTTAGTTGTTCACTAGTAAAAATGGACATTGCATACATAGAAAGTTCTTGGATTTCTATCTGATCATGAGCTATTAATTTCATCCTATCCATGTTCCTTCCAACTGCCATGTACGAGTACATTCCTCTTCCGCTCCCTTCCACTTTTAAAGATTTCCAAACTCGGTCAATGATGCATGTGTATCCAAAGCCTTTCATTCACCGACCATGATTTTCTATGCTGGATAAGAGACCCCAAAAGAGAAAACAGAATCTGTTCATTGACTACCTTGTAACCTTGGCATGATGAATTGCAAATCTATTTCCATAATCCAGAATTTTCACCATCTATGGCACCGCACTTCCTAATTTGTTTCTCAGTTACCTTGATTCAGCAATTCCAGGATATGGAAGCACCCTCTTCGAGTACGCTATAAATACGCCGACGTTTACACGTCTGGGGGCAAGGGAGTCCACATTGAGAATTAACCATGATGAAGAAGTTAAAGCTCGATATTGTGTGGTGTGAGTGAGTTCGCTATCATGTATAATCAGGGCGATAACGAACCAGTGATAAGGCCATCTCGCCCGGAGACTGCACAATTGCTGATGAGTTTCCAAAGCTTCCCAGAGGCAGAGAGGTCTGAAGAAATGTCGACCCAACAGGCTTACCTCCGGGAAAAGATAGCCATGGACCAAGAACTGCTCAACAAGTATAAGCGCAGAAACAAAGATATGAAGATGAACCTCTTGTTGCACCGATTCCATGAGCAAGGGAAGAGCTTCGAAAACTTTTCAAGAGATGAGCTCTGCGACTTACTCTCCTACTTGGAGGAAAAAAAATCAGAGCTGAACAAAAGGATCGCCTACGTCGAAGGGCTAGCCCAAGCAGAAGGTAACAACAAGCCTCAGGTACCGGATCAAGGGTTCATTACAGGCCACAGCAGCACCAAGAACTGAACAACGGCACCACCATACCCGTATCCTCGTCGTACAATGTCGACTCCCAATAACTTTGGGAGAGGGAATTGGAACGACCTATATGCTCTCTTGCATGTTTGGGTTTATATCAGTTATTGTCATGTCCGTTGTTGATGACGCGATGTTCTTAATCGAATAAATTTCCTTTTATGATGACTTGAGACTGACAGAAGACAATCTTAAACAGAGTTTACGTTCTTCTTATAAATTATCCACAAAACATTCGACCAGCAAACATATCTATCAAAGGATTATTACCATTTACACAAAAAAGGATAGAAATTCCATAACATGGCTAAGGACTCTTCCTTTAGTCATGATTTTTGCCTCGAGTACATAATTATACTCGCTTCACTAAATAATCGATTCATCAGCGAAGAAAAGCCCAACTCCTCGATCAAAGCTATCTCCTGCTGGTCCCATCCCCAATGGCAGCTAATCTCATATCCCTATCTCTCTTGTCTGATCTTGGCGCTCATGTTCAAACATGAGCCGATCGTTTCTTAAAGACGGTTTGTAGATCATCAAATACCAACAAATGGAATGAGAAATAGGCCCATGTAAATGATCAAGACCTCGCAAACAACAATGCTCCTTCCCCATTTGGAGTTCGGAACCTAAAGGCAATCGTTCAGTGAACTCTATCCTTCCTCAATATATATAATTCCACTCACTTCTCAGCTTCTTTTCTTGATATTCCAATTGCTTAGCCAAAACATCTCCATGATGTGATCTAGTCATGGACGTCGCTCTAACCATTCTAATGTAAAGTATGTGTATAGGGTATGCTTTAATGTTCATAAAAACTTGCAAGTCCTTTTTCGCGCAAATGCTTATGGGACTCAATAGAGCTTTCATGGCATTTCTCCATTTGCACTATCCAATTGAAAGCTGCTGCAGTTTGTCGAACATTAGGAAGCCTTTCCCGTTCATTTTGTTGTTACTAACACCCTAATATACGAGTTTCGGTTTGTATTATAATCCGGTTTTTTGTGTAATCAAGTATGTCAACTTTTCAAATGCATGTCAATGCAAGGCCTCCCTTAAGATCGCGGATGGAAAATGTCATGTGGACACTAACGTCGCTAAATAGCCATTGGCTTTCCATATTGGCATCCAATGTGGTAAGTTAAGATGATGCCACATTAGCATAGACATATTGGATGGCTAAAAAATTGTCCAAGCAACGTAAGCATTTGCAATGTTAGTTAAAAAATCACATCATCAACCCCAATATAATTTCTAATAAACACGCGGTCCCACTCAATGTATTTTGTTTTGGGGGTTTTCTCTTGATTATTTGAAAACTAACCTATATGCAATTAGGTACAAAGTGTGACTTGCCGTTAAACAAGCCTAACATGCGAACTATATGACATGCGATTAAATAACCTAATTCTAATGATGGACATATGATGTATTTTTTTTTTGTATTTTTCATTAAAATTCGTAATTAAAAATGCCTATTATCTAAACATGCGGTTTTAAACTAAGAAAGCAAATTAACCTATTCTAGAGTAATGTTTTTGGTATTTTTTAATTAAAATTGGGAATAAATTAATAGCCTGAATTAAACATGCAATCTATCCCAGAAAGGAATTTAACTTCCTGATTTCTTTTTGGTATTTTTTTTATGAAAAATCGGAAATAAAAATGACCATAAATAAGCTATCAAGATTAGGATAATATTTAAATTAAGCTACGAAAAAAATTACTCTAAATCTTAATTTAAATTTGAAATTATCTTATCTTTCTAGCAAATCTAAATTATTCTATTCTTTTGAAAGAAAGTTATCAAGATATACTCTAACATGCAACGTTTTCCCAAAAAAATCAATTCAAATTCTACCTAATTTTTCTTAGATTTTCTTTTAGAGAAAAAAATCAAACAAGAGATAAACACCACCATCAAATCAATTCTCACAATTCGCAAGATTTGCCTTATTTTCTTAAATTTAAAAACAAAATAAATCGGCGATCATATCCAACTGGTTATGGATATTGATGGAATGTTTCTCGTTTGAAATTGGAAATAAGATAAAATCAACCATCGTATCCAAATAGTTATGAATAGAATAGAAGATTTCTCGTGCTGCCGAGCATCATATCTCATAGTTAAGTTAGGAAAATGGGGTGACTTTTAAAATTTTGTGGATATCATGCATTCACCCATAGCAAAAAACTCATAAAATACAACAATATCAAACAAATCAGACAATAAAATATTCGAATAAAAAATGAATAAAATTCTTACCTAATTTGTGGATAATTTCCAAATTCAAACTCGACGATGGACAGGGATTGCGGATCATGGGATTGGCCAACGGGGTTCACGACGGTGGCGACGGCGAGTTCTTGGCGGGCTCAACCAAGCTAGCCATAGCGAGGCTCGCGGAAAGGATGGCTACTTCACGGTGGGGAAGCACGACAGTGAGGACGGCGGCGGCCTCACGGGAAACCTGTTAAACAAAGCATGATAGGTGCTGTTCGGGATGGAACAAGACAGCAGTGTCGACGGCGGCGGCACAGCTAGGCTGTAGCTAGGTGTTGCAACGTTGGGGGGGAGGGCTCGCGGCTTGTGGTGCAATGGCACGTAACGAAGGAGCAACAGATCTCAGCAGCGGAGCAGTAGGTCATCGGGATCAGGGCAATGATAGCAGCGCCTCGTCGGGTCACCAGCATCAGCTTGTCAAGTAGCAGCGGGATGGCGATGTCGGGCAGAAGAACGATAGCTCGTCGCGAGAGCAAGTCAAGCCGCGACAACAGTAGGGTGAACTAGGGAGCAGCTGATCGACGTCTTGGACAGTTCGGCAGGGCATCAGCAGCAGTGACTAGATTGGTGAGGAGGTGGCGGCGTTCTCGTGCAAAGGAAGCTTGGCCGTGGAGGGGGCTTGGCCGTGAAGGACTCGGTCGGGCTCTCTCTTTTCTCTCAACACCTCACGTGAGTCACTCTCTGTCCCTCTAATCAAGAGGCATAACTATTTATATATAGCATTAACCTAGGTTTATCTCAGTATTGCGGGCTAAAATTAAACATTTTCCAATGTGATGGGCTCTATAACGTAAGGCTAACTTCTAATTAAACTTCAATTGGTTGAATTATAAGCAAATTAAGCTCAACTAGGCCTGTCTTACCTTGATATTTTCGGCCATAATGCCCTCTAGCCTGATTAAATTTTGCTTGATGTGCATGCCAAATCTAAAATAGTTTGAGTTTATTTGTCATCGTCGGTTCGATGCAAAAAATGCAATTAATATATATGCTTCTAAACCATATGCTATGCAATTTAACTTTAATATTTTTGTTTACGGGTTAAAAATTAATTCTTAATTTTCTATGCAATTAAATTCTAATGAGACGCAAAAATTTATGTATCAACACACAGCGAAAATAAGAAACAATAGGAGTCACAACTCGCAAACACATATGACGTGCGACCAAACACACAAAAGATACAACGATAAACTCTTGATATTATTTCGAAAAGAATAAAATGTTCTGATAAATACCATAAACGTCCTATTTTTTTCTAAAAAGAATCCTCCTAAAAGGTAAATAATATCTACTAATTAATAAAAATAATAACCTAAAATCTAATCAAACAACAATTTAAAAGGAAATGGCGTCATCCAAAATATTCAAATAAATGTAAAAATTTACAAACAGAAAATGAAATCATAAATTTGGAGGGAAAATTCTGATTAAGGACCCCAAGTGGGGCATTTTTCTCAAAAGAGGACCCCAAGTGAACATAGTGTCAAATAAGGGCCTGAAGTGCCCAATCAGTCTCAAATAGGGGCCCGAAGT
Source organism: Syzygium oleosum (assembly GCF_021117445.2). Taxonomy (NCBI): domain Eukaryota; kingdom Viridiplantae; phylum Streptophyta; class Magnoliopsida; order Myrtales; family Myrtaceae; genus Syzygium; species Syzygium oleosum. The sequence goes on from NW_026607494.1 coordinate 1,899,073, forward strand.
GCCCAATTAGTCTCAAGTAAGGGCCTGGATTCGCCGGCCGGTCAAATGTTCTCTGGCCGGCGAGAACGGTTACTGTTCCGACGACCGAAAAAGGGCAGTTTCGTCTTTTTCTTTTTTTTCCTTTAATTTTCCTTTTCTATTTTTTTCTTCTCTTCCCCAATGGCCGGCGACCTCCGCCGGCCATAGCCGGGCCGGCGGAGGTCGCCGGCGTCGGGTGAGGCCGCCTCGCCCAGGGTGAGCAAGCGAGGGCGGCCCTCGCGGATCCGGCAAGGGCAAGGGTCGCCCTCGCCCGACGCCGGCGAGGCGGCCTCGACCGGGCCGGGCGGGCGAGGAGACCTCGCCGGGCAGGCGAGCGAGGAGACCTCGCCGGCGTCGGGCGAGGTGGCCCTGCCCGCCTGGCCCGGCCGAGGGCCGCCCTCGCCCGACCCGGTCGAGAGCCGCCTCGCCGGCGTCGGGCAAGGAGCAACCCTCGCCCGGATCTGGCGGGCGAGGGCGAAGGCGACCCTCGCCCTTGCTGAATCTGGCGAGGGTCGCCCTCGCCTGCTCAGCCCAGTCGAGGGCCGCCCGACGCCGACGAGGGCGAGGGCCACCCTCGCTAGATCCGGTAAGGGCGAGGGTCACCCTCGCCCGACGCGGCGAGGGTGGCCTCGCCCACCCAGCCCAGTCGAGGGCCACCCTTGCCCGCCCAACCCAGACGAGGGCCGCCCTCGCCAAACACCAGCGAGGGCGGGCTCCGCCTGAGGTCGGCGACCTCCGCCGGCCCCGGCTATGGCCGGCGCAAGTCGCCGGCCCCGGCTATGGCCGGCGCAGGTCGCCGGCCATTGGGGAAGAGAAGAAAAAAAACAGAAAAGGAAAAGGAAAGGAAAAAAAAAACAGAAAAAAGCAAAAAAAAAAAAAAAAGAAAGAAAAAGACGAAACTGCCCTTTTCCGGTCGCCGGAACAGTAACCGTGCTCGCCGGCCGGCGAGCATTTGACCGGCCGGCGAACCCAGGTCCTTACTTGAGACTAATTGGGTACTTCGGGCCTTTATTTGATACTATGTTCACTCGGGATCCTCTTTTGAGAAAAGAGCCCTACTTGGGGCCCTTAATCAGAATTTTCCCTAAATTTGGATGATACTCTGAAACCCGCGTCAAAAAATCAACACCGGAAAGCTCTTCCATGGAAAGTTCATTACTATTCATTTTCGATATGACTTACACGTACTACTTTACAACTCTCGAAGTTTATTTCCACAAAAAGCAATCCAGTCAAGTCTATCTCATTTTAGTTCTTCATGATCTAGCATTAACCAAAACTAATAAGTTTCTAAGCACAATAGTTAAGTGAAATCACAAGACGAGAGCGGGTTCTTCGTGAAACCGTAATGAAAATAACGACTTTGCACAATTCTTTCTTTCCTTTTTTTTTCTTTTTATTTTTCCAAACCGACTATGCGAAATTCGAAGACTCTATTTTTACGCGCATAGGTCGGTTGATCGATATGCTTAGTTGTTCACTAGTAAAAATGGACATTGCATACATAGAAAGTTCTTGGATTTCTATCTGATCATGAGCTATTTAATTTCATCCTATCCATGTTCCTTCCAACTGTCATGTACGAGTATATTCCTCTTCCGCTCCCTTCTACTTTTAAAGATTTCCAAACTCGGTCAATGATGCATGTGTATCCAAAGCCTTTCATTCACCGACCATGATTTTCTATGCTGGATAAGAGACCCCAAAATAGAAAACAGAATCTGCTCATTCACTACCATGTAACCTTTGGCATGATGAATTGCAAATCTATTTCCATAATCCAGAATTTTCACCATCTATGGCACCGCACTTCCTCATTTGATTCTCAATTGCCTTGATTCAGCAATTCCAGGATATGGAATCACCCTCTTCGAGTATGCTATAAATACGCCGACGTTTACACGTATGGAGGCAAGAGAGTCCACATTAAGAATTAACGATGATGAGGAAGAAGTTAAAGCTCGATATTGTGTGCAGTGTGAGTGAGTTCGCTATCATTTATGGTCGGGCCGATAACGAACCCGTGATATGGCCATCTCGCCCGGAGACTGCACAATTGCTGATGAGTTTCCAAAGCTTCCCAGATGCGGAGAGGTCCAAAGAAATGACGACCCAAGAGGCTTACCTCCGGGAAAAGATAGCCATGTACCAAGAACTGCTCAACAAGTATAAGCGCGAAAACAAAAACATGCAAATGGACCTCTTGTTGCGCCAATTCCATCAGCAAGGTAAGAGCTTCGAGAACTTTACAAGAGATGAGCTCTGCGATTTACTCTCCTACTTGGAGGAAAAAAAATCAGAGCTGAACAAAAGGATCGCCTATGTCGAAGGGCTTGCCCAAACAGAAGGTGACAACCAGCCTCAAGTACCGGATCAAGGGTTCATTGCAGGCCACAGCAGCACCGAGAACTAAACAACAGCACCACAATACCCGTATCCTCGTCGTATCCTCGTTGTACAATGTCGACTCCCAATAACTTTGGGAGGAATTGCAACGACCTATATGCTCTCTTGCATGGTTATGTTTATATCAGTTATTATCATGTCCGTTGTTGACGACGCGATGTTCTTAATCGAATAAATTTCCTTTTATGATGACTTGAGACTGACAGAAGACAATCTTAAACAGAGTTTGCGTTCTTCTTATAAGTTATCTACAAAACATTCGACCAGCAAACATATCTATCAAAGGATTATTACCATTTACACTGAAAAGGATTAAATTCCATATCATGGCTAAGGACTCTTCCGTTAGTCATGATTTTTGCCTCAAGAGTATATAATTATACTCGTTTCACTAAATAATCGATTCATCCGCGAAGAAAAGCCCAACTCCTCGATCAAAGCTATCTCCTGCTGGTCCCATCCCCAATGGCAGCTAATCTCATATGTCTATCTCTCTCGTCTAATCCTGGAGCTCATGCTCAAACATGAGCTGATCGTTTCTTAGAGACGGTTTATAGATCATCAAATTCCCACAAATGGAATGAGAACCGGGCCCATGTAAGTGATCAAGACCTTGCAAACAACAATGCTCCTTCCCCATATGGAGTTCGGAACTCAAAGGCGATCGTTCCGTGAACTCTATGCTTTCCACAATATATATAAATCCACTCACTTCTCAGCTTCTTTTATTGATATTCCAATTGCTTAGCCAAAACATCTCCATGATATGACTTGTCATGGACGTCGATCTAACCATTCCAATATAAAGTATGTATATAAAAATATGCTTTAATGTTCCTAAAAAGATAGAATACCACTTCTGGAGGCACATTCAGGATAATGCAGCGCTCAGCTAAGCTTCCTTAGAAACAACCAAAGAAGGGCTTTGTTTTGCAACCCTATTCGATAGGGGCTTCAACAAGAGAATCGCATTTACCTCTAATAATGTCAGTTTCCACAAGCACGAGTGTCACTACAAGGATCGAACGAATTAGAAAAAAATTCTTCAAGAAAATTGCCTAAAGGTTTAGCAAAATGCATGTACATCACGCACGTAACTGCAATAGCAAAATCTACACTGTCCATCCAAGGTGTTGACTGATAGATCACCAATCCCTATCTTAGATGTGCAACTTAACAACTCAAAAGAGAGAATCATAACAAATCACTAAGCCATTTTCTTTTCCTACTTCTAAATTCTCAAACGACAACACCACCACAGCAAGAAGTTGATGAACTATGGCAGAGTAATGCGGTCAACCACCAAAAAATAAACAAAAATGAATAGATGATTGGCTTGACTTACTGCCAGTCAAGAAAAGAGACAGTTATAAATGAGTATATTAAATGAAAATTTGGTGTACATGCTATTGGGAATTGGCAAATCCAAAACAAAAAATCACGTACTTATATCCAGGAACAAAAATGGCCTTACTTTTCAAATATCCAAAAACAAAAATTATGTGTTCTTAGTCGAGGACAAAAATAGCCACCGTTATCATTTCCATCCAAACTATCCTATGCGGCGGATGACATGGCTAATGATGATTACATGTACACAGTAAAGAGGAGAATGACGTGAAGAGCAGCTTTTCCACGTGGATTGAAAAGGCAAAATAGACAATTCTAGTCAAAACAAAGTAATTTTTATCAAAGATGAAAGAAAGAGGACACAGACAGAAGGGGAGAAAAGGGAAGGGGGTATGGCTGGCGATTGGCCGATGCCACCGTTAAGGCCGATGTTGGCCGCAACTACTGCTGTGGCACTTTTGATGCCCTCTTTTGACTTCGGAGGCCTACGCCATGTGAGCTTGACATGAGCTCGCGCTGACCTCACAATCTCTCTGGAACAGAGCTCGCATCCATGCAAGTTCTGCATAGAGAGCTCACAGGCTCCCATGGCCGTGGCCATGGGACCAGATCTAATCCAGAACTAAAGCCGCCCAACCTCAATCTAGAGGCGGAGACTAGCGCTGGCCTCACATCTGAGGTCAGCAACGGTCACAACAATGTTTCACACATGACCAACTCTTCAAGCAACGATCTTGAATGGCTATGGTGCACACAGACAACTCTTCAAAGGCTGCATAATTATATGAGGAAGACAATTCCTTTTTTCAATCTCATCTATTATTTTATAAGACTTAGGTTTACTTTTATTGGCCAACATCATTTTAATTTTACAATAAAAGGGCCATTTCAGCGCACTACTTGAGCACCCTTAGCCACGCATCCGCCGAGTAGGATAGTTTGGATGGAAATGGTAGTGACAATTTGTCCCTTGGGTAAGCACGTGATTCTTTTTTGGGTTGAAGCCACCAAAAACCCTAAACTATGCCCACCGTGACACATTTCTCCTAAACTGTTTTCCTATAACACAAAAAATCCCAAACTTGTACCCATGTGACACATTTACCCTCCGTCAAAGTTCTGTCAATGAGAATCGTTAAAAATCTGCCTATGTGGGACGACAGAAAGCAAACGGTGTTGACGTGGTGCCCACGTGGCTTAACTAAAATAAAAATAACATTGTTTTGGCTGAAAAATAATCTAATGGAACCTTAACTGAGGGTAAATGTGTCACATAGGTACAAGTTCACAAGAAAGAGTGTAAGGTAAATGTGTCACAGTGGGGATATTTTGAGAGTTTTTTGTTGCTTTTTCCCTACTTTTTTGGGACATTTGAAAAGTGATGTTTTGTCCCTGGAATGAGCAAGTGATGTTTTTTTGGTATTTGGCCTATTGAATAGATGAGAAAAAGCTCCTTGAGGAGGTTTAGACATGTGAAGTGAAACCTTCATATGCTTGTTAGAATGTGCACAGCTATAATGTGGATGGAAGTCAAAAGGGGAGCCGAAAAACATAGAAGATTTGGAAAGAGCTAGAAAAGATCTCGATTATATGGATCTTGACAACATAAACAAAAGGTTGCTCTTGTTATTGCTGTGATGGTCATCAAATAATTTCGAACAAAATGATTCAGGATGAGAAGGATCAAGTTGCATAAACAACCGTACCCGTTTTAGTGAACTCATTAATCAATTAGACAGACACATCCATTAAAGTAAGTACAATAATTATCTTCATTACTTCGTTTCTTGACTATCTAAATCTAAGGAAGTTTTTACTGACAATCTGGCAAGCAAGAAAAGACTGTTCTGCTGACATTAACTTCAAGGAAACAAAAGATATCACGGGATCCCTCAAAGGCAAGCTTCAAGCTTAATCCTTGCCACTTGTGAAACCAAGGAACTTGCCATCAATATAGTCTAGATTAAAGAGACTAAAAAGTTTCTTAAAGCACTCGTTAACAAAATCTTGTTAATCAAATATCGGCTGATCCACTGATCAAATAGAGAAATAGAGAGTAACAATTAAAAAAAAATGCAACTCTCTCAAGTAGCTTTCTCCTTTCTCCCTTTCCATAGTTCAAACATTTTTCTTCTTTCCTTTTGTTTTTTTTTTTTTTTTGGCTTTTGATATTTACTTAAATTCTTCACATTTAACTAACTCCCTAGACTAGCCATGAGAGTCTAACCTTTCCCTAGACTAAACATAGAAGCTTACTCGTAGTCATAATTTTTGGCAGGTTGCCAGACTGCAAACGATCCAAGCAATAACCAGAGAACAAGTTCCAAACATGAAACTTTGGTGGCTCGGTGTGTTGAACATAGATGTCCCTAGACTCTTATAATTTAGACTTCCACTGACCTTACCACAAGGTTAGCATTTCATGGATTTCCCTTCTGTACGTATATTATAGGGTTGACGAGCGAGATGCCCCAAAATAGCCAATACCACTACAAACATGGTTTAAACAACTTCAACTCATTAAGCAGCATACATAAGTTGTCAACAAGTCCTCGCGGTAGCAAGAGGACAAAAAAATAAGTGGCAACAAAGAATTAGTTCCAACATCATACTATTTCAGTACAAGAACTCCGACAGAAGCACGGAGGTAGCTATAAACACAAATGTACAACAAGATCGTGTCGAGCACGAGAAAATCTATAGAAAGTTAAGCACATTTAGATTATTTTGTTATACTGACTCGTTAGAGAATCTTTTAGATTTGAATAAAGTCCATAGAGCGAGTATTGACGTAGTTTTTCGACTTCATACCAAGAATTGAGTACTGAGAAGTGCTTATCTGTCCCTGAAAACGCCAGTTGAATCCCAAGGCTGCAATCTACTGAGCCTCCACCGTTTTTACAGTCGGATGTTTTGAGTGCACAATCTTGATTATTAAGGCAGACAAAGCTTGAGTTCCCTGAACATGAAGAACACCCATCTCTCTTCCAGTACAGGTTTTGCAGCCTTCCCTTCTGAAACTCAAGCACCTGCATCAACCACAGATCGGCCGCTTTACTGGATGTTTAAGCAGAGTGATTACGAAAAAGATGCCAAAATAGGATAAAAATCTTTCACTTACAAGAGTGAAGCTGGTCACAGTGTACGTGCTGTTGGCAACAAAAGCAGGGAGAGACCTTGCAGCATATTTTCGACCAGCAAATGCAACCATGTAGCCACCACTACTGGCCTGAGAAGAAAACGATATATCTGAAACCGTATGTATCATATAGCATGCACAATTTCAGATTTTGTCTTAAGACAGTTGATGATACCAAAGGATAGCGAAAGAGAAGTTCAAATTCTCGCACTTCCAGTAACTGTTTGTCTGAAATGGACAAACTTATTGACCAAATTTATAATATGAAAGATCAATGGAGAATGAAGAAATAGTAGCAATTGTTCACTAGGAGAAAACTGTAAACAGATAACCAATCAATCGCTCCACTATGGCACTTGGAGTTGGTGGTAATGTGCATAAAAATCACTTTATGCGGTCTAGTAGTTTGGTACAGTTTCAGAATACTTGTAACCTCCTGTTGAAACATTCTGAAAGACATCAGTTCCACTCTGCATCTTTGACATGGTTTGAAAGAACGTCACATGTCCAGGACAACAGAGTCCCCAGTTTCTTCCTTTATAGTGGTTCTCCAAGGTAATGACAAATTCAGGATATAAAAGCCAAGCAAACTACCTATCCACAAAGTTTAAAAGGATTCTTAAGCTCAAATCTAATGAGTTAGTCATTCATCTTGAACCTGATTTTTTTTTCCCAAGTTAACAGCAAGAGAACACCACAAATTGAGTCTCCAATGAGGAAATGACAAAAGGATGAACTTACGGTCCTAACCTAGAAAGGGCTTGTTATCGGGGTCTGAAACAAAAGACCAAGAAAGATTCTGAAGGATCACGAAGCATCCAAGGACATAATATACCATAAAAATTAGAGAAGCTTAATACGAAACTCATATTCCCTGCGGGTTCCCAACTTATAAGAAATGCTATCACCCTGAGAAGATGCGGACCCGATAGATTTTTATAGAGAGAAACAAGATATAGGCCACAATCCACCTCCATGTCGCCCAATCTTTCTAAATTGAATCAGGACTCAAGATGCACAATCAACAGAGGAGACTACTTAAGATAATATTTTTGATTGTGTAGACACTAAGAGTGTCATATGGTTATCAAAACGAAGTTCCAACACAAAATAGTTAAGCAAACTCTAACCAAACAAAATTTTAGATAACAAACCATGAAAACCACGAAGTTGTGGTAAAATCATTCCAAACTCTGTCCTCCGTGTGTGCATTAGCGTATTTCTGCGCGCACAGGGTGCGTGTGTTTCAAATTATTTGGGTAAATTTCCAATTGAGAGCTCTTTAAAGCAAATTCCAGCTAAAACGAACTCGCCAAATCCATAAAATCATCAAATAACTATAAAGGCAAAAGCCGAGAGAAGCATATGCAGAAGCAAGCACAAACTTTTCATCAGGAAAGGCAATGCTAGCGCAAATCAGACGGCCAAAACTTCAAATTCCACAGCTCATTCAGCAATCACATCCACTTAACCAATAACATCAACTAACTAAAGGAAATCGCAAACCCCAAACCAAACTGCTTCCGTTGATATAAGTTTCGGCTCATAAAAGTAGCTAGGAACGGTAGAGGCCTCAACCGATGGTGACCGGAGAGGAGGACGCAACTGACCGGAGAGAAGGAGGAGGTGTTGATGGTGAGGAGGGAGATCTCGTCGACCTTGGGCCGGAAGAGGGCGATCTGGGAGCCGGCGGAGGAGAGGGAGAGCCTGCTGTCGCAGGGGGAGAGCTGCTGGGTGCCGTTGTAGAAGAAGGAGGTCCTGGGAGCGAACGCTATGGCGAAGCTGAACCCGTCCGATCTCTGCACGGTGGTGTCCTGGCACGGGGAGTACACGCCGTTCGTGTCGCCCGATCGGACGGCCGCCAGCCACGACGGCGACGAGGCCGCGGCGAGGACCAGCACGGCGCTCGCCAGGAGATGGGGGAGCGGCGCCATGTGGTGGATGTGGGTCTGGTCGGGTTGGGTTGATCGGAGCTCCGCGGGACGGCGGTCGGGTTTCGATTCGCTTGCGGCCGAAGTCAACGATGCTCCTCTGCAAGTTTCTATTCGGTTTCGCTTTGTCCTACTTCGGTCTGGTCTGGTCTTTGTGTGGTAGTGAAAACCTGAGATGGAGGAGACGACGGCGGTCGAAGCGAGGTGGGCCTACATTTGGGCCAAGCAAGCTAGACCTGTCGGACAGATGGGTTGAATTTAAATTGGCTCATAAAATGGCCCGACCCAAATTAACCTATTAGCAATGTAAATTTTTCAATCCATACTCGACATAATCCATACTCGATCCATATTGCAGGAACAATTCCATACTCAACCAAATTTAGAAAAACCTATTTCTTGTGATCTTTTAAAAAATTATATTACTAAAACAATTCTACGCAACGCAGATCTAGTGGATAATTATTATAATTTAAAAAAAATTATATTTCTTTATATATTTTATTTTTCTTTTTTTCTCCTACATCTAGCGAGGGCTAGCCAACCCTCACCAACCACAGGCAAGGCCCGGCGACCTCGCCAGCTACTGGGCAAGGGCAGCGAAGCCCTCGCTAGGTGTTGTGAGGGTCGACAGTCGACCCTTGCTAGATTTCTTAGAAAAAAAAGGAAAAAAAAAAAGAAAGGATAATAAAAATAAAAATAAAATAAAAAAAGACATGTTTATGATTCACTTAAGCTTCTTTTTTTTTGGTCAAAGTGAAACATTCTCATTAAGTAGTAGAACTAGAAGAGCAAAAACAATTAGTGCCTAAACATAATAAATCCTCAAGGGGTTGGGGGCTTAGAGAGCCAATTAGAAGCGAAGGACCCTAATCTATAAGCCTTTACTATCCAATCGGCACATTGATTAGCTTCTCTTGAACAAAATTCCACAACAACTCTTTTGAGCTGACTAACAGACCCACACATTCATTCACTAAGATGCAAGTAGTCCATGGGCTTCGAATTCGGCCCAATACAAAGTCCACTACTGATAGGTTATTACAATGAAGGAGCATGTGCAAATCAAAGCTTTCCTCTTGTAGATCAGTTTGCTTTTTGGCTTGACTAGTTTGTGCGCCCCCGTCCTTTTCTCTTTAGACAAGACTAGAAGTGCTTCTCGAAGAGCTAGGGTTTTAGCTAGCTTAGCCGAATAAGCTCAGATTTTCTTCACAAAGCCAGCAATCAACACTCCATGAGCATCTTCACAAAAGTGCAAACACACAGTAGCTTGTTGATTTGACCGTAGCTTGTTGATTCAGGAAATTATTGAGAGGATTTTGCGCAAACACGTCGGAAGTTGAAATTAAGATTTTCTGTGCTGGGGAAAAAAAGCATAGAGGAGCCGTTTCGATCCCTCAATTCTTGATGTTTCCTGTTGATTGATTGATTTGATCGGTAGGTTGCGCCGTAATTGAAAAAAAAAAGTGAAACATGTTACAATTGCGCGGCTTTTTTCCCCAATTCAACATATCAAGTTACTGTGATACATGTTTTATGGTAGCTTCTATAATTCTGCCCTCTCAATACATGTTTTCTTGATGATTCAGTTGCTTGTCTTTGGAATGAAATTATTAGGTATTAGAGGGTTGACTGCTCTTCAGCTTATCCATTAACATGGTTCCATGGAAAACATACTAGAAAACACTGGAATTTTAATGTGGTTCTTAAGGTTACTAGTATGTTTACCCTACACATTTTCTTTTACGGCTGAAGTCATTAGTAATTTTTAGTTAAATTATAACGCTTGAAAGTGCTATTTGTTCTTGTTTCCTTGTAGATCCAATGGCCAACAGCAAAGTTTATGTCACTATTTTCTTTGGAGGTAAATTTCAAGTTGGACCGACCTTGTAATACGTAGGTGGAAGGGTCAATGCTGTTAAGATTGACTTACGTAAGGGTTCATTGTCTAACATAATCGAAGCTATTGAGATTTTGGTGGGCATAAAATAGGGAAACTCTTTCATAGAGTTTTTGGAAGATATATTCTTGAAGAATGGGTAATTCTTAGGTATTTATGGGATATCTCTAGTGAGATAAATCTATTATATCATTATCTGCATTTCGAAAATATTGCACTGTATGTTGAGCATGTTGATGATGAAAAGACAATTGCTAAGATATAGGGAGTTGAGATGGAAACTAGAGGTCTGTCTTATTTGAATGTGGAAAGTGTTGTTAATGTGGTTGGTCAATGTGTACAAAAAGTAATTGGGAATGCTAATGATGACGGGAATCGGGTTGAGTTTGGTAATAGGGATCAGGATGAGGGTAAGAATGATGATGCATGTAATTTGGTGAATATGGAACAGTCGACTGACAATGATAATTTTAAATTGGTTGAAGCAAGGAAAAATTTAAAGGAATTTTCAATGAGACGTAAGCTGAAAACTGGATTTAACATTGAGGCAACTTCCCAATTAGACCTTGACTCTCTAATAGAGTTAGAAGCTGGTCCTCTGATGGTGGATGCTTCTAGGTAAGAAATAGAGTACTATTATTCAAATGAGAAAAAAAAGTCTTCATTTAGGTTTAGATGACAAGAGTGAAGAGATGTTATTTCAAGGAGGAAGAGTAGGTTTCCATCATATGATCGAAATGATAGGAATCCAATATTCGTTGCCAGCATGCAACTGAGTTCAAAGATGCAATTTTAAGGTAGTTTGTGCCAATTAATACACAAAGAACACTACTAGATTTGTAAGAGCTAGGTGTGCCATACCAAACTGGATGATTTATGGTGCTCTTTATAGCAACATTGGATCATTCCATTTGACAAATTACATAGATGAGCATATATGTAGTATCATCTTTGAGAATAAGAGGGTGTCCAGTTCCCATTAAGCTAAACACTTCATAATTTCGTTTCTGCAATGCCTAAAATCAATGTACCTCAATTGAATAAATTAGTTAGAGAACAGCTAGGGGTGAATGTCACTTTGAATCTATGCAGGAGAACAAAGTTAAAAGTGTTCAAGGAGCTACAAGGATAAAAAGGAGTATGCACATAAGTATGACTACTTGAGGGAGCTTTACATTGCAAGCCCCGCAAGCACACTTAAAATGAAAGTTGAAAGACCACTACCAAATTCACTACCATTATTTAATAAGGCTTACATTTGCTTTGATGCATGCAGGAAAGGATTTTTGGCAAGATGTCTGGAAAATCATTAGACTAGATAAATGTTTTCTTATGGGGCTTGATTAAGGGTGAATTGTTGTGTGATGTAGGAGTGGATGCTAACAATCAAATGTATCGGTAGCACGGGCAGTTGTAAGAATTGAGAATAAGAATACATGGATATTGTTTATCAACTTGTTGCGGGAAGACCTTAACATGGGTAATGACAACGGTTGAGTTTTAATAAGTAACCAACAAAAGGTATGCAATACTATTATTACTTATCTTGAATTTGTTTGCGAAATTGTATTTAATGATTATCAGTATTAATGTTTTTTTTTGTATTTTTCAGGGTCTCATCCCTTCAGTAGTTGATTTTTTGTCGAATGAAGTACATAGGATATGTGTGCAAGGCACATATATTCTAATTGGGGTAAAAAACTGAAAAAAAAAAAAACAATTGATGAGACAATATTGGAAATGTGCTAAGAGTACTAATATGATAGATTTTGAGGTGAATTGACAGAGGTTGAAGGAAATGACTCCACAAGGTCACGATGATATATTCCATACTAAGCCAAAACACTGGTGTAAAGCCTTTTTTGACACCAACATAAAATGCAATGTTGTTGATAATAATCTTTGTGAAGCTTTTCAATGGTAGGCACGTGGAAGCTAGGTGCAAAGCCATCGTGAGTATTCTGGAGGATATTAGAATCATGGTTATGAATAGAATGCATAGTCAAAGGGATGCATATGCTACGTGTACAAGAAATTATGGTTCAAAGATTATGCATAAGTTATATCAGAATACAACTACCAGTAGTAATTGCCATTAGATATGGATTGGAGATCAAGGATACAAGATTCTGAAAGGGGATGACAAATCTATTGTGGACTTGAGTTTGAAGACTTGTTCTGTTGAGCTTGGGTTCCATGTTGGCATACTATATGTGCAATACGCCACAAACAAAATGATCCAAGTGACTTCCTAGCTGAGTGTTTCAACAAGGATAAATACCTAAGTGTTTATCAATTCATGATGCCTACCGTGAGAGGACATAAATTTTGGGAAAAAACCACCAAAGAAGCTCCTCAGTCCCTACCAATCAAAAAGATGCCTGATAGGCAAAAAACGAACAGAAGAAAGCAACCAATTGAGCTTGTAAGAGGTGACGGATTGACTAAAGAGAATAAGTGAATGACTTGTTCTGCTTGCAATGTGATTGGACATAACTGCAAGGGATGTCCTTTGAAAAATGTATTTTTTTCAACTAATTGATCATGTTCATTTTAAGCTTGATGTTTTAATGTGTTGTCAATTAATGCTTGACATGTGCTTCTGAGGCCAATAAATGTATATCCAGTGCTCATGCTAATGCACCTAGAGCTCAAGCTTATGCTCAATCGTAGGCCAATTCCATAGGATCAAGGCCCAAAAAAAGACAAGTAAGTTGTGGTAGAATCATGTATTATGAGTTATAAATCTGAAGGTTTCAGTTTGATGATGATAAGTATGTATTCAGGCTAAAGCTACAATAATGACAGCTACAGCTAAAAGAGGATCTAAAGGCTAAGCCAATGGTCCTGCAGAAACGAGTGCACTTATACAAGACAATATTGGGCAGACCAATGCTTCTACAAAAGCCAGTGCACCTGTACAAGATAATAATGGACAGGCCAATGCTTTTCCTTAGTCTATTATAGATGTAAGAGGATGCAGGGCTAATGCAAATGTAGGTGGATGTAGTGGACAAGCCAATGCTTTTGCTGAAGCTATATTGATCAAAGACAAGGATTTTTTGTACTCAAGCCAGTGCAATAGCTCGGGATAGATCTCGGAAAATCCCACTGAGTAATACCGCATTGCCCATGCATCATGTGTTGTAACTACATCCTCATGTCCAATGTTTTTTTTTTTTCAGTTTAAAGGACCTGCAATTGAAATGGAAATGATGCAAGGACAACCACAATCGAAGAAGAAGAAAAGGATAGGGTTGGGTGTTTACACAAATCCTAGGACAAACTTTCAAATGCTCAATGTGAGGAATGTTTAACATTTTATGATAGCAACCGACCGCTCCTTGAGTTAAAAACATGGCTATTCTTATGTAGCTTGGCACAACTGGTGCAAGATTATTGAAACTACCAAACAAAGGAGTAGTTTCGGGAGCTTCAATGGCAAAGGCACATCCCCAAGCCAGTGCACAGCCATAGTTTGTAGAACTTCTCCTCAAAAGCATGTTGTTGTGAAGCCAAAGCCATCATTGCAACTCAAGGACACTTCCTAGCCTTAATCATTAAGAACTTATCCTTTAAAGCACGTCATTGTAAAACCAAAGTCACCATCATAACCGTAGAACGGTTCCCAACCTCAATCATTAAGAACTTGTCCACAAATGCATGTTTCTTTAAAGCCAATGGTACCATCAAAACCCTAGGCGAGTTCTCAGTCTTAGTCATTAAGCATTCCTCTAAAGCATGTTACTGTAAAGCCACAGCCACCATCACAACCCCAAGCAAGTTCCTAGCCTAGTCATCTTATGCTACAATAGCTCGTCCAAAGCCTATTCTTTGGAAGAGAGTCACAAGAGGTACACCATATATAAGGAAAAGCTAAAGAATTTTGAATCAAGTGAACGTCAAACCTACTGGACCACTAGAGACCATAGAGTTGAATTGATTTATTTGCTGAACATGGTTGTTTTTATGTCAATTATGAGCTGGTTTTTGTATGAGACAAATATTTCGCTTTGTTTGTTTAGTTGCTAAAGTTAATGTTGTATCTCAAACTGCAACTAACTAGATTGAATTTCAGGGAATTATTTTGACAGATGTCTTGATCTTGACAAATGTTTGAAATGCTTGGACTAAGCTTGTTAATACATGAGTTGATGTTGTCGTTATTTGTTGGATATGGTCTTTATTGTCATTATTTGTTGAAGGTGATTGTTAATTGCAAAAACTCTTTTGCATTAGTGGGTCACAATATATCTGAGGTACTCTTTTTTATCATTTTCATACGAGAGTTAGTATCGGACTACAAGTTGTACAACTTGACAACATTCACAAAAGCACACATTCATCTAAATTACCCACAATCAGTCTTACAAACTTTGAAACATGATACTATGGAAGACTTAGAAACTTCCCACTAACTTTCACATTACATACAACCAACATAATGATATAACACATTCATAGAACAAATATCAATTGATATAACATCTTTTCTTGCTTCACTTGTGCAAACTCCTCCTTTAAACGTCTATGTTTCGCCCTTTGCATCTTCATTTAAACTATTAGTGAGCTAACATTAACCTCGTTGCACCTCGATTGGCTTGATTTGCATAGTAGTTGATTTCTTTTAAGGAGGTCAACTATCATGTTTCTTACTCAATTTGGTAACTTCAGGTTAACCCACATGAAGAAATTGCAGCAACTTAGACCATCAAATCTGGCACATCCATAAAACCTTCTTCCTGTGTTTTTTCGTATCTTTGCAGTAAGAATTGGTGATCGAAGTCCTCAATAACAGGTTAGCTCCAACTCAACCTCATTATTCTTGTCAACATATTAAGAAAGCATATCTGGGCTGGAAACCAGCAAAACCTACAACGCAGGAGGATAGAGGCAAGTTACTTCATTGAAAAGCATCTTTAATAATAAGAGAAATTGTTTGAATACATCCAGCTGCAGCGCGTTCAAAATATTACCAATTTAAAATCTGTTGCAGCACAACTCATTTAGGAAGCCAATCCAACACAACTAGGGGTAAGCATGGTTCTAGATTCTACCATGGAGCCTGATAACCTGACCGGTGAGAACATGTGGGTTTCAGGTTCTAATGTATGCAGGGTAGGTTTCAGGTTCTAAAAGTTGGGAAATCTGTTTCGACAGGTAGGTTCCAGGTTCTAGTTAGGTGGAACCTGAAACCTAAACAAGTTTTTTATGTTTTTTCTTGGTCTATGTCTTCACGTGATCCTGTGGTGTTTCATGACGCTAGATGATAAATGTATAATTTGAAACCACTAGTTTGAGCTTTCATTTCATGACTTATTAATATTTCATATTTTTCGTGTATCTAAATATAAGTTGTGGTCAGTGGATCAAAACAGCAAGTGGTGGAACCTAGGTAAACCCTGAAACCTGTGATAGGGTAAGTTTTAAATTTCAAAAAATGATGAATCTATTCTTATGGGTAGGTTTCAGTGGAACAAGTATGGAACATGGAACCACTCACCCTTAGTATCGATTCACGCAATGACTTCTCATTTTAATTGTATATTTGAACCGTAATGCCAGAAAACTAGACTTTTGTATTCTCTTTGGTGAATGACAGGCTTGTTCATTATTGTTGCGTTCATTTTCATTTTGTTTAACTAAAAATGAAATATAAAAAAAGAACCTGTTAGACCGTGGAACCTACCCTGGAACCTGTGACAGGGTAGATTCCAAGTTCCAAGTTCCGACGAGTAGATTTCAGGTTCCAAAAAATGAGGAACTTGTACTCAGAGGTAAGTTTCAGATTCCAAGTAGAAGCTGTAAGGAACTTGGAACCGCTCACACCTAAGCACAACGCATTTACATTACCACAAAACATTTATCAAGAAATATGCAATAATATAACATCTATCTCGAATGCTTTCACGATAATCACTTCCCAAGAATGCATAAATTAAACTAACTTGACATGCTGAATTAGGTCACCAAATATCACAATAAAATATTTACGCTACCATAAAACATGTATTGAGAGGGCTGAATCATATACGCTACCATAAAACATGTATCAAGAAATATGCAATAGTATCACATCTACCTCGAATGCTTTCATGGTAACTTGACATGTTAAATTGGGGAAAAAAGCCACACAACTGTAGCACATTTCGCTCTCTTTTTTTCAGTTACATCGCAACTTACTGATCAAATCAATCGATCAACGGGAAACATCAAGAATTGAATGTCGAAACAATTCCTCTATGATTTTTTTTCCCCTAGCACAGAAAATCCTAGTTTCAACTTTCGGTGTGTTTGCACAAAACCCTCTCAATAATATTCCGAACCAACAAGCTACAGTCAAATCACCATCGAAGATGCAAACGCCAGCACTGATGCAACGAGGATACCTACGAGGAGGAGAGAGGTTTACAAATAGTGGTCGTCTCCATTGTCGACGCCGCTCGATCCGCCGCTGATGCTCCTGTGGGATGAGTCTTCGCATGAACTCGCATTTGACGAAGATGAGAACTCCAACTTGTAATGGGTGTCACACTCCAACTTTGTGAACTCCAAATCACAATGGGGATCGAACTCCAACTCGCAAAGGGACCCAAATCGTGATCTACGTCAACTTGATTTGGGGCTTAGGGTTCGGATAGAGGAGACGTCAATTTGGGAAGATGGTGAAAGTAGCCGCTGTAGAGATGTGAAGAGGGAGAGAAGAGACGTCATCGTTTTTGGATAAATAAATTGTCCAAAACGACATTGTTTTGTAGACGTAGACGGTTTTACATGACCTAGTTGCCACGTAGGAGAGAGAAATGATTAAAATAAGCCACGTTGGGATTTTCTATTAGTCTAAATGGATGAATTTAACGGAGGGATTCGATTACACCAATTTTTTAAGTTTTAAGACTTGATTACACTTTTTGTAAATTGTAGAACTCAATTGTATTTTTGTGAGAAGTTTTAGGATTTCCATTGAGCACATCTTCTTTCTTTTTTTATCTTTCACTTTATCTTCCATCATATAAAGCCATGTCTCCACCACCTTTGTCGAAGGCTAACCTCCTCGTCAACCATACCAAGCAACTCCGTAATGTAAAAAACAAGATGTCATTTGCTACCCTAGGCTTTTCGACACATATCACTTCTACCCTACTCTCTGTACTACTTTTATAAGTTTCGGCAAATTTTTCGGTTTGATTTTACAAACCAAGCTTGCTTAAACTTCGTGAAACACATGTAAAACCTTCCATATACACATTAGTGAATTAAACATGTTTTGTCATCGTCATAATACATTAGCGGGTCAACTAATTTATCTTCTGATTAGGAGGATTCCTACAATATTGTAATATTTTAGGAGACCACTAAAAGTTTAGGCCGTTAGATGAATGTTTGATTTATTATTTAAATATTCTAACACTCCCCCTTAAGGTGGAAATATTTCATTAGGGAGACAAATAGGGGCCTGGAAAGATTTGGATTCAGGAACTCATGTTCTGATATCATGTAAGATTTGTGAGACTACTACTAATTATTCAAAAAACTTAAACCGTTAGATAAGATGTGATTTATTGTTTTAATATTCTAATAAATATTTAAACCGTCAATATTTTCATGGTTCTATTAAGATCTACCAAGCACAACAAATCTTCTTGGATCACGTGATGTGCAACCTTGACTTAGTTTGTGCTTAATATATTCCCAGATCTTACGACAAAGAAACCTAACAAACCCCTAGCAAAGGTAATCACATGGTAAAGAAAGACCAAGAAATGGATAAAAAGTATAGCACCAAGTGTTCCAAACTCATCGCCAACCACATCACGACGGACATACCTATGTCGCCATTTGCTACCAGCAGCCATGCACGAGCTATAATAACGTGCACGTAACCTTGGAAAAAACACACTTATAACGAGTTTGATCAAAGTAGTAGGTACCCTTTTATCGTCACTTGATGATGTCTTGCCTTTTTTCACTTTCTCTTTGGATTTTGTCACGATAACGACGAATAGCAGAATATCGACGCGTCATTTTGCATCCTCGATTTTGAAAACCTACAATTAGCGTTTCGTTTTTGCCATTCCATTTCGAGTTGCATTTAACGTTCGGTCTTGCCTATGGATTTGCCATTTTGCTTCAAACTTTACCCTTCCCACATTTTCAAAAACTTTTTCTATCGAAAACCCACTTACTGTTGACACCAAAATAAGAATCGGCATAGACGCTGAGTCGGCTTTAATGCCGAATCTGGTGTATAATGGAAATCAGCCATCTTCCGAAATACGTTTGGATAAAATTCGGAAACATGCTGAGAAGCAAGCGTGAATGACATCATATCCCAAATTCGGTGATTGGTGAAGATCGGTATATTTACCGAAACATGGAAAGTCATAGTTCGGGAGTTAAAAAAAAAAGCGTTGGAGCCATTATGCCTCGGGACGTTGACTCTTTCCCGAAATTCGGGAAGTTTATACTTCGGGAATATACCGAAATTACAAAAAATCGGTAAAGATGAATCACGGCCCAGCCACGTAAATCATGATAGCAGGAAGTTATGAGCAAAAAGCGGAGATAGTGAGCACGAGCAAATTGTGGGGAGTTACTTGTCCAAATTTGAAATCGTCCCAGCGGTTGAGATCAAGTTTTGGCGGACAATGAATTTGGAAAAACGTGGTTAGATAAGGCAGTTATTGGAAGCGCCAAGATTCAAAGTTTGAAAACATAGAAGTAACCGACAAGCAGTTACAGGATATGAGGAGATACAAATACTCAGAAGAAAGAAAGAGAAAGGGACATCAAGAACAATGCAAAAACACTCAAGCTTATCTGCACTTAGTTTCCTATGTACCTTTACTTCCTGCATTTACAGCTTCCTGCAACTTTAGTTAACTTTCAAGTCCTTTACAGCTTTCATAGGAGTATTGTAACGTAGCTTGGAACCTTGTTGATTTCATATCCATTTTCAATCCATTCGATTTCAATCCGTTCCATACAATCCTGTGCTACACTCTGTTTTTCGCCACGACTCTCTTAGAAATCAAGCCACAGAACCTATCTTAATAAAAACCGAAAATCAAAGTTTCGGTGAAAGGTATTCCTCGTCGTAAAACGAGCGAACATCTTTTTGGCACGCCTAGTGGGACTCGCGTGGTAAGATTTGGAGAAATAGTGAGAACTAGGCAATCTGAAGGAATACCGATGGGTAACGTCAACAATCCAGATGATGGAGCACACTTTGAGCTCTCCGCAGCTAATCAAGTAGAGGAGAATGCCGACATTCCTCGGCAATTAACTGAAGAACAAGCCCGCATGTTGGCACCAGATAACACCTTGGTAGCCACGATGAAAAGGATGTTTGAAGAACAGCAGAACAAGCTTACCAACCATATGGTGCGACATGTGACAGATGTGATAAAGCTCATGGTGATGAATGCTATAAATGAGGTAATATCGCGTCCCAGTTCATCTTCTCAAGTTCTACCCTTTTATGCAAATCCTCTTGGCACAACATCATTTCTACCAACATCGGGACCTCTTCATGTTGGATATAACGGTAATGGGGGATCAAATTCGCAACCTCCTGTCAGAATTGTACTAAGGCCAGAGAATCCTACCCCTATAAACCTTATGAATGGTGTGAATGCTTACAATTTCCCTCAAAATGCCCCAAATGATGTTAATTTGGTTAATCCCATGGTCACAAATGCACCACCAGTGCTGAACGTACCTCCGCCAGTAAATATGCCTAATGTTGACCATATCAAACCACCTGTGCCTCAACTGTATCCTCATGTGATAGAAAACCCTCTTTATAGGCCACCACTACCCGTTAATTTCAACATGGAACAGCAGGGGGTGAATAAACCTCAGCAATTTGATCCTAAGGGTCAAGATCCTTGGTTAGGCCAGCAAAATTTAAGACCATGAAACCCAGATAGAGTTGCAGAACTGGTAATGCAACAATTGGGAGCAGAGAGAGGAATGCCAAGGCCAGTATATAGGAAGCCACATCCCGATTGGGTTGACAACATACCATATCCAAGGGGTTTCAAGATGCCAGATTTTGCTGTATTTACAGGAGAGGAGGATAAGTCAACTGTGGAGCATGTGGATCGATTATTGGCATAATGTGGAGAGGCTGGGACTAATGAGTATTTAAGGTTAAGGTTGCTCCCATTGTCTTTGTCAAAAACAGCATTCACATGGTATACAAATTTGCCTGCGAATTCTATTCAAACATGGGCCGAGATGGAAAGACATTTTCATTCTCAATTTTACCGAACGGTATCAGAGGTAACGGTAGCCGATTTGGCCATGATGTATCAATATAGTACTGAGACAGTAGATCAATTTATTGCACATTTCAAGAAATCCAGAAACCGATGTTTAACATCACTCACTGAAAAGGAGTTCACGGATTTGACTTTTAACGGCTTGAGGTTTAACCTTAAAGAAAGATTTGAAGGACAAGCCTTTGACGATTTCTTTCAGTTAAACGCTCGGGTTTCCAAGTACGAACACTTGTTGAAGGAGAAAGATAAGAAGCCGAATAAGGACAATCGGCAGATAGTGGCATTTGCTGAAAGTACCGAACTTGGTGGTATAGCCAAAGAGGAGAATGAAATAGCCGTAGCAACTATGATGCTTGAAAACCGTATGTGTGCCCAACACTTAAGCCGGCCAGGGTGAGAGATGTATCCAAGTTCAAGGCTAAGGAGACAAATAACTACTCCTTTGATATCTACAAGTTAGATGAAATATTTGACCGGCTGTTGAAAGATGGAATGATCAAGTTATCTGAAGGACAAATAATCCCGTCAAAGGAGGAAATAACAGATAAGAGATATTGCAAATGGCATCATTCTACAACTCATGATACGGTGAATTGCATTGTGTTTAGGAAGACTATCCAAGAGGCAATTCGCCAAGGCAAGATTAAATTTGCCGAAGACAAAGGCAAGGCCCCAATGGAAGTAGACACAAACCCTTTCCCGAACATGATCAGCATGGTTAATATACGAGAAACGACGGGTGATGACAACAAACAACTTTGCACCCGTTGTCACCAAGAGCTGACTCGTCAAGATCGGGGGATTCCCAGGTTCCAATACATGAGAGGAACGAGGGGAAGATACAGATCGGGATCGTTTGTCCGCAGGATAGGTAGTCCATAGGTAAGATCTGAGATTGTAGCTACCGAAAACTTTTCGGTACAAGCAAGAGAGGAGGAAGTTCAACCAAGACAGACAGCACAAGTACTTGAAAGAAAAGATGTTGGTCATAGGTATGAGAGGAAGGAATACCACCCTGATTCATCTCAACTAGCTCTTCCAATTCGGGAATTGGTTACGCAAGTTCATGAAGAAAAAGAAACATTACCAAAGCCTGCAAAGAAAAAGAGTTTATGACAGCGATATAAGGAAGGTGACCCCAAAAGTTGGATTGCTTGGAGAACCTAACGGGAAGTTTGACTATGCGGTCTATTACGAAGATACGGATGATTATCCACCTCCATCATTGCCAGTTGAGCCGACTGGCTGGGGAGATGAGTTTGATGATCCACCACCATCAATTTCTCAGGAAATCCACAAAAGAAAAATATTTAAGGTGTCGTATAATCCTCCCGAAGGAAAATGGTCAACAGTTAAATCGCCGGGACAGGCATCTTACAAAACCATCAAGAGGCGTTTCCAGCGGATGAAAAACAGACAAAGGAATTTCGAGAGTGCCCGAGCTAAAGGTACAGCAAGGCAAAATTTACCTTTCACGTCTGTCAGTAGGAAAGGTAATTGGGTCTGGAAAAGAAACCCTGATGAAAAAGATTGAATTAAATCAGAACCAGGTGATTCGGGAAGTAGCTCTCACGTTGAAATGAAAAGGGAGAAGGGAGTTTCACAGGTTCCCCAGACAATTAATTTTGGGCAGATCACCGTAGCTCTCAACCCAAAACATCAGAGAAAGGTGAAGCAAAAGAACTTGGGTCCTAAATCGTCACAAAAAGATGGCAAAAGTTACCGAACTGGTTACTCCAAGATATCAAAGGAATATGGTTCTCCAATACGGATAAACATGGTCCATGCTAAACTTCCAGCGGAGTATGGAACTAATTTGGTTGTGGAAGAAGACATCGAACACATTTCAGAAAAGGAGATAGCCATGGCAGAATTTCAGTTCCCCGACAAAGAAGCCATTAAGTTTGATAAAGTACCTTCTGAAAAGGCAAAGCATTTGAGATCCTTGGTTATTTCAGGCAGGGTCAATGGTAGGTCTGTCGGTAAAATCTTTGTAGATGTTGGGGCTACTTTAAACCTCATATCTTACAAGTACTTCAAGAAATTGGGGAAAGATGACGACGACATTATCCCATCCAATGTTCAGTTGTCTGATTTGCTTGGGGAAGTTATCGAAGTCAAGGGGGCAATAGTACTTGATTTAACTATAGGGTCCAAGTCGTCCAAAACGACTTTCTTTGTAATAGAGTCTGATGGTTCATATAATCTGTTGCTCGGAAGAGATTGGATACACTCTAATCAGTGTGTACCTTCAACTTTGCATCAAGTCTTGGCATTTTGGAATGGCAAGAAAGTAGAATATGTTGAGGCAGATTGGGGATATGCTTCAATCGGGTGGACTGGCATTTGTCAAGAATATCGGGATTGTTCACATGAAGGTTATGCTGTCGAATCACCAAGGACAGATCCACAGTCCTTTGCTTATTGCCGCTTCGGGGATATGAAAGCTGAATGGATCCCCAAGTCAAGCTTGGCATTAGAAGAATTACATACTCTATATGGAAAACGAGTCTGTATTGCAAGAAGTTTGTGAAAGTTACTTCACACACTTGG
This sequence comes from Syzygium oleosum, assembly GCF_021117445.2. Taxonomy (NCBI): domain Eukaryota; kingdom Viridiplantae; phylum Streptophyta; class Magnoliopsida; order Myrtales; family Myrtaceae; genus Syzygium; species Syzygium oleosum. The sequence continues at coordinate 1,922,656 of NW_026607494.1, forward strand.
CAGAAATGGCGCAGCAAAATGTTGAAGCCTCAGATTGTATAGATGAATGGGAAGAGTTATTAATCAAAGAGGACAGAACAATGGAGGCTCAAGATCCATTATTAGAGGCTGATATAGGAGAGCCTGGTTGTTTCCGTCCAGTGTATGTGAGTACGTTTTTGCAAGGGGGCATGAAAGAAAAGTTGGTTAACCTGATCAAAGGGTACAAAGATTGCTTTGCATGGGATTATCATGAAATGTCTGGTTTGTCAAGAGATATTGTAGAACATCGCCTTCCAATCAAGAAAGGATTTCGTCCGCATAAGTAGTTAGCGAGAAGATTTGCTCCAGATGTAGTTGATAAAGTCAAAGAGGAAATAGAAAGGCAGCTGAAAGCAAAATTTATTGAAACAGCCAGGTATGTAGAGTGGCTTTCAAATATTGTCCCTGTGAAAAAGAAAAATGGAAAGCTGAGAGTTTGTATTGATTTTCGGGATCTAAATAATGCCACTCCAAAGGATGAATACCAAATGTCCATGGCAGATATGTTAGTAGACTCAGCGTCGGGAAATGAGATGTTATCCTTGATGGATGGTCATTCGGGTTATAACCAGATTTTTATTGCTAAGAAAGACATCCCGAAGACAACATTTAGATGTCCTGGTGCGATCAGGACTTTTCAGTGGGTAGTTATGCCTTTCGAATTGAAGAATGCAGGAGCTACATACCAGCGGGCAATGAACTTTATTTTTCATGATATAATCAGTAAATTCTTAGAAGTTTATATTGACGACTTGATGGTGAAATCAGCCCAAGAAGATCATCTGGATTATCTCGAGCAGGCATTTATTAGGATGAGGAAGTACAAATTGAAGATGAATCCAACCAAGTGTGCCTTTGGAGTACGAGCAGGAAATTTCCTGGGATTTTTTGTCAATCAGAGAGGAATTGAAATTGACAAGAACAAAACAAAGGCTATCATGGAGCTTTCCCATCCTACGTCAAAGAAACAATTGTAGATGGTGATTGGAAAAATAAACTTTCTTAGAAGATTCATTGCCAATTTGTCTGATAAAATGGAGCCGATGACACAGCTTATGCGTCTTAAAAATCAGGACGAATTTATATGGGGAGAGAAACAACAAAAGGCGCTTGATTTGATCAAAGCCTATCTAATGAATCCTCCTGTATTAATGCCGCCGAAAGCAGGCAAACCACTGAAATTGTACTTATCGGCTACCAATATAACTATCAGGAGTATGTTGGCACAAGAGAATGAGAATGAAAAAGAACAAGCGGTATATTATTTGAGCAAGGCATTAACTGATGTTGAAAAAAGATATACCGCAATTGAAAAATTATGTCTATCTTTATACTTTACTTGTATGAAGTTAAGACATTATTTGTTGCCAACTACAGTGCATGTGATCGGTAAGACTGATATAATAAAATATATACTATCCCGACCTGTTATAAAAGGGTGTATAGTCAAATGGGCATTTATCTTGTCTGAGTTTGATTTGATATATATGCCAATCAAAGCAGTAAAAGGCCAAGCCATTGTTGATTTTCTTACCGAATACCCATGTTTACAAATGGAAGAAAATGAGCAAAGCCTCAGTCAAGTGCTACCATGGACTATGTATTTTGATGGATCACGTGCTAAGAGTATGGCTGGAGCTGGATTGATAATAATTTCTCCCGATTGGGAACTTACAAGGTGCGTCTCTAAGTTAGATTTTGAATGTTCAAATAATCAAGCTGAATATGAAGCACTGATTATTGGCTTGGGAATATTGATTGAGTTGAAAGCACGGTTTATCAAAGTATTTGGTGATTCATAATTGGTGGTGAAACAATTAAAGGGAGAATACCAATGCTCGAATGAAAATTTGATTGGTTATTACTATCTGGCCAAGAAGCAATTAGAGCAATTCAGAGAGTACGACATAGTCCATGTTAAAAAAGATACAAATTTCGAGGCTAACGAGTTGGCTCAAGTAGCTTCTGGGTACCGAATATCAAAAGAGTTGGTAGACATCACAACTACTATAACACTTTCGGCACCTTCTACTGAACAAAGAAAGATACCGATAGCAGTTAGCAAGGTAGTTCGAGAAAAGGATTGGAGACAAACTATCATCGAATATTTGAAGAATCCAGATTCAAGAGATCGAAAGCTGAGGAGACAAGCCCAGAAATATGTCATATTAGGATAAGAAACAGGGGAAGCAACACTGGACTGATAGGTCTTGAGAGTTCCTGGATTGATTAGAAGATATACAAGTTAGTGCTAATATACACATTGGTAGCCTCCAGAAATAAAGTATGAGAGTTACCTTTCGGAGTGCGCGGCTTTATCATAGCTCGAAGTATGGGCTCTGGAGATTGAATCAATGCTGGAGGACCCTCTGTAGATGACTCTGAGGATCGAATAATTACTCTCCTTCTTCTTTTTTTTGCTAAATTGAATAATTTACCACGTTTTGTTGGTACTTTCTCTGAAGCAGTTGAATATGAAGCTTTCCTTTTCTTGCTCACTGTAAGAGTAAGAAGTCAGATGGAAGGTTGGGTGCCAAACAAAACATTTATATATATATATATATATATATATATATATATATATATATATATAGATATCGAAAGGCAGAATTAAGTTACCTTTAGAGGGCTCTGTTGGCTTAGTTGAAGGCATATTTGCAGCTTCGATTGTTTTTGATACTGTAAGAGGAACAGCATCTCTTATCTTCAAAAGAATCTGATCCAGAGGATCTGAAAACACAGTCTTTCGATAACCATTCCACCAGAAATCGAACTCAGCTGAAGAACGATCGGGGCATCCAGTGAATTTGGTAACACGAGACAATCGGTAAATACCCCGTACTAGTGTGGTCAGCTCACCAAAAGGTTGATCATCTTTCAGTTTGCAGGATATTTTATCGAAAGAAGCAAAGAAGAAAGTATAAAGGGCTAGAACAGGAATCCCTTGAATCAACCCAAGTTGTCTGGCACAGTACTGGGCAGAATAAATTTCAAAGCCAGCAACGAACCTACCTTTTGTTGAAAATCTCACAGGGAGATCAACAGAGGTCAGGACAGTCTGCCAGAAGTCACTTCTGTTCTTCTGGAAGGAAGGAAGGTAGGACTTGAATTGGGGAACAAAGAAAGGAGAGAAGGAATATGAATTCTCTTCAATAGAATAAATCTGAGAAATAAAGTATCAAAAATAAGAAGATGGCTCTTTGGAAACAGGGACCAATTTTCTGCTCAAGGCTTGGCAGACTGGTTGGTCAGGAATGGAAACCGAAAGGGGTTGGAGAACTTGATCCTTGGAAAACCAAGCAGCGAAATAGAAAGCTGCCCATGCTTGAAGAAGCCAAAGAGGACCACCAAAAACTCCACTAACTTCGTCTGAAGCAATGGAGGAGGAAGCATGGGCTAAACCCCGATATAACAGGGCCAACATTGTTTTGCCTAGGGCAAGTGAGGTCCCTGAAGCTAAAGCAGAGGCAACAGCAACAAAATCGTTTGAGACCCTAACTATAGAGCGGCAGAAAAGGAATTTACAAAGCCAGTACAAAAGAAAAGCAGTGTGCTCCTCGTCGGTAACTGTACTTTCCTTCTTAAAGTATTTTCTTAATGAATGCCCCATAGGCCATTTCAGAATCAGACAATTTACCAAGCAGCGAACGAGAATCGGGAGACAGAGTAGATTGGTCTGTACCTAGAGGAGAAAGCCCAGTAAGGCAATATACGTCAAGCAAAGTTACCGACATAGGAGAAAAAGGGAAAAAGAAGCAGTTAGTGGAAGTTGACCAAAAATAGGATAATGCGCCGATCAGTTCGTGATTCAAATGGTAATCGAAGCAGCTAAGACGCAGAGCATTATGAATCAAAAGGGTATCCCAAAGAGAACCCTTAGAAGGAAGGAGTCGAAGGTACCATTGGTAGAAATCAGGCTCAAAGTCAGAAAAAGCCCTAAGGCGAGGGAGACGAGAATGCCACTAATACGCCAAGATAGAGGATTCGTGGACTGGAAGTACCTCAAATTGGTGACGTGGGAAGTGGCTTGACAGGCATTTTGGAACAGAGAAGTGATTGTGAACTGCTGGGCCAAGGATGTAAGAATCTTCGTAGTTGTTCTCCACAGAGAGCAGATGAAATTCTTCATTAAAATCCTCGGAATCTCGGAACAGATGGTACCGATCAAGGGCATCTGATGCGGAAAAGGAAAGAGTTTGATCCTTGAAAGCTTTGGAAGCCATTAGGTTTAGACGAATGTTGGGAGAGATTGCAGAAAGTCGAGAAGTTGAGGATGCAGAGGAACGAGGAAAGGAACGATTTTTAGAAGAAGTGTTTTGAAGACGAAAGGACAAGCGCGCGAAGCGAGGTGACGAAACGACAGTAAGAGTAAAAAGTAAGTACCCTTTTTTCTGACATTTAAAAGAATTAAAAGTTCTTTTAATCCTTTTAAAAGGGGGCATCTGTTGATACCAAAATAAGAATCGGCATAGACGCTGAGTCGGCTTTAATGCCGAATCTAGTGTATAATGAAAATCAGCCATCTTCCGAAATACGTTTGGATAAAATTAGGAACATGCTGGGAAGCAAGCGTGAATGACATCATATCCCGAATTCGGTGATTGGTGAAGATCGGTATATTTACCGAAACATGGAAAGTCATAGTTCGGGAGTTAAAAAAAAAAAAGCGTTGGAGCCATTATGCCTCGGAACGTTAACTCTTTCCCGAAATTCGGGAAGTCTATACTTCGGGAATATACCGAAATTACAGAAAATCGGTAAAGATGAATCACGGCCCAGCCACGTAAATCATGATAGCAGGAAGTTATGAGCAAAAAGCGGAGATAGTGAGCACGAGCAGATTGTGGGGAGTTACTTGTCCAAATTTGAAATCGTCCCAGCTGTTGAGATCAAGTTTTAGCGGACAATGAATTTGAAAAAACGTGGTTAGATAAGGCAGTTATTAGAAGCGCCAAGATTCAAAGTTTGAAAACATAGAAGTAACCGGCAAGCAGTTACAGGATATGAGGAGATACAAATACTCATAAGAAAGAAAGAGGAAGGGACATCAAGAACAATGCAAAAACACTCAAGCTTATCTGCACTTAGTTTCCTATGTACCTTTACTTCCTGCATTTACAGCTTCCTGCAACTTTAGTCAACTTTCAAGTCCTTTACAGCTTTCATAGGAGTATTGTAACGTAGGTTGGAACCTTGTTGATTTCAGATCCATTTTCAATCCATTCGATTTCAATCCGTTCCATATAATCCTGTGCTACATTCTGTTTTTCGCCACAACTCTCTTAGAAATCAAGCCACAGAACCTATCTTAATAAAAATCGAAAATCAAAGTTTCGGTGAAAGGTATTCCTCGTCGTAAAACGAGCGAACACTTACCCTAAACCCGAACCCACCCAACCCCCCCTGCTCAGGCCCCTCTCCTCCTTGGATGCGTTTGCGACCCGCTGCCACCGCCCTCAGTAAAGCCACCACCCCTTGCTGAGAGCTGGGGTCCCTTCACCTTGTTCGTGTCAAGAAACCTATATCTGGTAGAGCAAAGATAAGTAGTTAAAACCATGGCTTGTCGCTTGTCGAGTTCATGTGCCGCAGCATTGAGCTCAACATAGATTGGTCGAGCTCCAGTGCAACATTGAGCTAGACCGCAGTGCGACCAAGATCTGGTTGAGCTTCATCACGGTGTCGTCCAGCTCGACCCTTCATTGAACCGGGCCGTGGTAAAGAAGACAGAGAGAGAGAGAGATGCGGAGAATAGAGCTCACCTAGGGTCCGCTTCGGCACGGCGTCTCTGCGGGGGGAGATTGGCATTCTTTAGCCTATGGATATTATCTGGAGATGCAAATCGCATATTTTTCTAAAATTGGGTATCCAAATTGACATATTCAGGGACGAAAGCCGGTGACAGAGTTTGAAATTTTCCCCCCCGTGACTATAATAATCATAGAATCATTCACGTCACTCTAACTTTTCTGACGTATCCCCCACTTCGTGCAATAGAATAGGCTTGGCAAACCGCAGGCGAGAGAGAGAAAAAAGAAAGGATTACAAACAACGCGTTGTCTTCTGTATTTAGGCCAAACCGTTGACGTAGCCAAAAAAAAAAAACTAAGGAGGAAAACCTACTAATGTTTCATTTTGTATTCGCAAGTACTTCTTTCGAAGCAATTAGACTTTCTAACATTTTTGTATTCCTACGCATTGCCCAAATGCATCTTCCCTTCATTAAAGCACTCTCTCTCTCTCTCTCTCTCTCTCTCTCTCAATCCAATCTCCATCACTACGTGTTGCTACCGTTGACTTTTGAATCCTTGATCCCCCATGTAAAGCCCTTACTTTCTGCCGTGACCATGGCTGACACACACACACCTCTAACCGATCTCACCACCATCTTGACCATTGGATTACAGGCTGCTTGAGGAGATGAACACGACCGCCACGGACTCAGGCGGGTTCCTCGGCGGCAACAACATCGGGGGCCTCGGCTACGGCATTGGGGTCTCCATCGGGATCCTCTTCCTCATCACCACCATAACCCTAGCCTCCTACTTCTGCGCACGGAACCTCCAGACGTCGGCCGCCTCCGGGAGGATGCGGCACCAGCAGCGGCCGCCCCCGCCTGATCCGGAGCAAGTTGTCGTCGTGGAGGTGGGCCTCGACGAGGCCACCATCACGGGCTACCCGAAGCTGCTCTATTCGGAGGCGAAGCTCGAGAGGATGGGCTCCACCGCAAGCTGCTGCTCAGTCTGCCTGGGGGATTACAAGGGCACCGACATGCTCCGGGTGTTGCCCGACTGCGGCCACTTGTTTCACCAAATGTGCATCGACCCGTGGCTGCGGCTGCACCCTACGTGCCCGGTGTGTAGGACGTCGCCTCTGCCGACTCCGCTCCCGACTCCGCTTGCAGAGGTGGTTCCACTCGCGAGTAGGAGAGATTGAATCATATATAGATCCTCATCAAGAAGGGTATAGGATTCTGAATTGGACATGTTGGTTCCACTGTAAATGAGCTCATGTTCTTCTCTTCTTCTATATATAGGGATATTTATTCTTGTTTTTTTTCCCAGCTAATACTGCAGTTTTCCTTGTATGATTAGCCTCATATTCTTTTTGGATCTCCAGAGCTTCTTCTATATAGATAGCATTTTCTTCAAGTCTTCCTTTTTTTTCAAGTTCATACTGCACACATCTCCTTGTATCAGATTCAAAATTTCTTGGTGTATATGGATGTAGATGCAGCACCAAGTTCCCATAGCCTAAAGAGTAATTTGTTCAGAAACTCTCTCACGGATTATATAAAGAAGGCATCTCATTTGACAAAGATCTTTTGGGGACAGAAGATTAACAGAGAGATTCTTGAACATGATTCGAAACCAAACATAATTGATATAAACCATTGCATAAAGCACCAGATCCAACAACTGTACAATTCAAAGATAACTGAACTGTACTATCACCGAAAGCAAATGACAAACCAGATTCGTCCAACACTTGAATAGAAATCAAATTTCTTGTAAAAGAAGGAACATAAAAGGTGTTTTCCAAAACAAGTTCAAAACCAGACTCTTAAGTCAACCTAACAACACCTATTTAACTCGTCAGCAACTTCTCAATTATTCACTACTTTAAGCTTGGTCAGACTGAATTGGTTTCCATATGCTTCTGAACCCCTGCAATGAGATTGCACCATGGACAGACTCGCCGCCATGAATTCGCCAAGAATCACAAGACGCGTCGGCTAAAGTGGACACAAAACAAACTCTTATGATTTAAAGCAGTCTTTATTCAGTATCTTTTCTTTTTTCAAAAGAAACACTTGACAACTTTCTTTATGGCAGCTTTGGGACCTTCCATACCACAACTGTGATCATTACCACACCTGTTGAAGTCATCAAGGTTGTAAGGTCTGGTCATGGTGGTGATGCAACCGGGCAGCAAAATTATGAGATTGTTGCCCAATAGACCATGCCATATAGTCATCAACCAAATGGTGCGGCCAAAGGTGGGATCACACTCTTATTGATATGGTGAGGAGCATGGTGAGCATGTATAACCTACCCAATCATCATTGGGATGAAGCTTATGACTGCCATATATGCCCTAGACAAAGTCCCTAGCAAATCTGTACCTAAAACAACTCGCGAAATCTGGACCGAAAGAAAACCTTCTCCCAACTTATTTTCTTGTTGGGGCTTGTCTGCTGAGGTAAACATCTGAAAACCATATGAGAAAAGGCTGATCCTAGAACTACTCCTTGCTTCTTTATAGGGTATCTTGAAAGGTCAAAAGTTTGCAGGTTTTATTGTCCTACTCCTAGTAGTAAGAACGTTGATTTTTTGCATTTGGAGTTTGATGTTGCTGAAGCTTGGACATCTATTGAAACTTCCAAACCAAATCAAGTTGTTTCTATTCCTCCGATTGTTCCTTCTGAAACAGTTACTACGGTGCCTATCACAAAGACAATGAATAGCTGGGAACAGCCGATCTTCCTACTCCAATTGATGATGCTTGACAGGATTCTGCTACAGAAATGTAGTGAGAAAATCTTCGCTTAAGAGGGCAATAACTCGATCTAATATAAAATCAACGCATATTAAGGCCGATTTAGGTCATGGAATATAAAAAGATTTATTCAACATGCTATAAATTAAAAATAGCCCTATATCAATTTCGAAGTTAAGCACATAGAACTATCTAATGTCATAACAAAATCTTCAGCTAATAGACATTGCGACGAAAGCACTATGCACGAATTCTCATCAAGATTAAGTATCAATTGGATTCTAAATCTATATAAGAGTGGCTCTGATGCCCCATATTGAAATTTAACGACTGTGGATTCATATATAGATTCAGAGTACCTAGAAATTGTGTTGCAAATTTATACTTGATTGAGCCCTGCTTGGTGGTATTATCAATTGAACCGATCAACCTGAAAATGAGTGCACAAATTCCAAGGCTAGGTCTTCCTCTCCCTTCCCTTCTTTAAATGGTTTAAATGGATAGATCATAAGTGTTTCAACCCTTAGGATAGGAGATGGGACCATAGCTTATTTATAGCGTTTATTGTAACCATCCCATCCATCATATGCTCATATTAAAATACCGGTCTATATTGACCGTCCAACCACATTATTACCATAACCAGTATGTGTTAAAGCCCAATATAATATGATCACTCCATAACTGTATTTGGGCACTTTGACCCATATAATTTATAATTTGTATAGCAGCTTATTGTTTACAAATTAAAATATTATGCGATTAGCAACACGCATTGATAAGAATTTCTAACATTCGTTACACTATATTACTTGTAATGGCAATTTTAGTCGTAAACGACACTACTAGTTCTACATTTCACTTTTAGGTATCCCCATCCAAGCCTATCTTGCTAATTTGAAGTAGCGTGAAAATTTTCTACCAATACACCGGCTCATGTATCGGTAACATGGGATCAAAATTTTCTACCAATACATCGGCTCATGTATCGATAACGTGGGATCCGACATGTCCAATCTAGCTCTGATACCACCTAAAATAGCCCCCATTGGAAAGCGTCACCGGTAAAATTGTGTCTCATGTATGCTTGCATGGCTTTAAAACATGCGCTAATTTAGGGCAGCGAGACTTCATCTATCACTATAACAATTCCATAGATGTGACCAACACGATTTGATTGAGTTTGAGACTAAGGATGTGTCAAATTGATATATTGGGGGACGGTAGATTACCGTCTCATCACCCTTTCTTGTTCTTCATGGAAACATGCTGGAAGCACATGTCAGCATCCTTCACTTAGACTAGCAGAAACATGGACATTGACTAGTGATTTGATCCAGATTTCAAGGTACAGCTCATAAATCTTCAGCTAATGTGCTTATGGTAACATTTATATTTCTAGAAACAATTTCTGTTCAAAAATAATTTTTTCTATTTCTATTCCATAGACAAGTTTCTGAGCAAAAGAATCTATTTGATAACTACACAAATTTTCTATTCCTGAAATAAAAAAAGAACAGAAATGCGTTTGGTACAATCCTAAAAGTTTCTATTCCCAATTTTTTTCATTTAATTATAAAAATGTCAGTGAAGACTAAACAATTCATATTTGGATAAAACTAGACTATAAATAGAATCAAAATATATTATGATATAGAATTGGATGATCTTAATACGATTATAAAGAAAATTAATCCTTATAGACAAAGTAAATACCAGGTGGTGATCGAGGAAATTAGGGTTTAGGGTTTAGAATTTATGGTTTAGGTTTTTAGGGTTTTGTGTTTAGGGTTTGGGGTTTGGGGTTTGGGGTTTAGGGGTTTAGGGGTTTGGGTTTTGGAGTTCGGGGTTTGAGGTTTGGGTTTGGATTTTGGGGTTTTGGGTATTAGGTTTTAGGGTTTTGGGTTTTGGGTTTTAGGGTTTTGGAATTTAATGGTATATGAAATTGTTTCTCTAAACTGATATTGTTTCTCTTTTTGTTCCTGGAAACAGAAAAGTAGATTTTTTTACTTCTTATTTCTGTTCCAAATCTATTCACTGGCTACTTTTCTATTTCGAGAAATAGAAAAATTAACTTATATACACAAACGAATTTTTGTTCTTTTTCTATTCCGGGGAGCAAAAGAACAGAAAAAATAGAGAAATAGAAACGTTACCAAACGCACCCTTAGCTAGTGTCCACACATACATTTCTCGGGAAGTAAAGTCAATTAAGGATTTGTTTATTTCGCGAAAAATAAATTATTTAAAATTTATTTATTTGAAAATGATCACTTGTATCACTTACAGAAATGAATGAAAGAAAAATGCTTTCGCCATCCACGAATGTGTTTAGACATAAATTGTTGTTGATGATGAAAACTTTTTATATTAACTAATTATTTCAAGCGATACAGACGATCGATTTTAAAAAATATTTTTTAAATTATTCATTTTTTATAAAATAAATGGAGTCTAAGCAAGTCAACTTTCAACGTAATCTATTCCCAACCATCTACCGAGTAGCAAAGAATAAGTCCATGACTTATTGTGTAGTATCAATTTTTTATGTTGGTCAACCCCAATTACGTTGCTATGCATGGAGGTGGCTCACCTATCTTTGAATCTTCCTAGAAATGTATATCAAGTCTTAAGCATTTAAGTTCAAGCAACACTAAACTAAAACAATAATGAGCACCTAATTAACCCTAGTAATTCATTTTTTTTTTCCTGTCCAATTTCCTCGTGATGCCTTTTTAGAGTGTTAAGATATGAAATATAGTTCGCATTATCTTTTAAAAGTTTAGTATTTCTGAATAAATAACATTGCACTCAACTTTATCCTTGGATTCAAAGCCCCATGCCTAAAATTCGACACCTAACCTTTTTGACATGGCTCGGGCTTCCCGCTCAAGGCTTCATCGTAATAGCGCGAGCAGTTTAAACTTTTAATACAGACTTGGTCTTATATACTTCGGTATTGCTTAGGACAAATTTTTGTTCTTTACAATGGCTTACTGCTTTGTCGTAAGTTCCGTCTCAAGTTTGTGTTAAAACAAATCAAATCTAGCTTCAGAGGTCTCGAGATCTTTTCCCCGTTTCTCCTTTTAACTCGTTCATAGGCGACACCTATCTATGCGTCTCCCATGTTTGTACTTGGGATGCTTGTCGTCCGGTAAAATGATGAACGGAGGTGCGTGGAAAGATAGGTTTGGAATGGTAGATTGGGCGGGAAAATCGAATAGCAAGAAAAGGAAGGAGGAACTGAAGAGATAAGAGAAAAGAGACCGAAACGCCAAACTCGATAATTAGTATTCATGCATCATCGAAGCTCATAAAACAATTGTTTGTGAGTCCGATATTAACGGGACCTAAGTAAGAGTTCACTTAGGGAAATAAGTCTAAAACAAGTGAAATCAAACGAAGATAGGTATCTAAATCCTAGATCAAATCAAAACATCCCATATAAATCCAACATTGTGTTTGCAAGACTCTCATTTAGGGGTGTGCAAAACGGACCGCCCGGACCGGGAACCGCTCAGACCGGACCGGACCGGCTGATTTGGTCCAGTTCTTGGGAGTGTCAGTTCGGTTTTCAATTCTTAAAAGTGGAACCGGTGTCTGAGCGGTCCGATTCCCGTTTCCAAGGAGGAACCAGATCGGACCAACTACAAATATATATATATTTTTTTTATTTCTTCAAAAAAATTCAAAAAAATTAGTATAATATAAACTAAATCCACGTACAACGCTTCCCCTTATCGTCGCACCACAATGGGGAAAATTACCAAAAAAGTCATAAACCTTTTGCAGTTGTACCAATTCAGTCATAAACCTTTTTTTTTTTGCCAATTCAGTCCTAAACCTTTTGCAAACCAGCCAATTCAGTCCTTTTGGCTGGTCGGCGCTAACGTGGCCGCCGGCCGGCGTCCACGTGGCAATATTTTAATATTTTTTTATTATTATTTTTGAATTTTTTTCTTTTGTTTTTCTTTTCCTTCTCCCCCCTGGCTTGTCCGGCCAGGGGAGGCTCGCCAGCAAGGCCCGGCTCCGGCGAGGCGAGCCGGGCCCTCGCGCCGGGCGAGGCGAGCTCGCCATGGCATGGCGAGCTCCGCCCTCGCCCGGATCCGGCGAGGCGGAGCTCGCCATGGCAGGCGAGCTCCGCTCGCCGGAGTTGGGCGAGCTTGCCCGGCTCCGGCGAGGCGGACCTCGCCCTGCCATGGCGGCGGAGCTCGCCATGACGGGGCGAGCTCCGCCTCGCCGGAGCCGGGCAAGCTCCGCCTCGCCCAGATCTGGCGAGGCGGAGCTCGCCTAGCCATGGCGAGCTCCACCTTGCGTGAGCCGAGCGAGCTCGCCCGGCGGCGAGGGCCCGGCTCGCCTCGCCGGAGCCGGGCGAGCTCGCCCAGCGGCGGCGAGGGTCCAGCTCGCCTCGCCGGAGCTGGGCCCTCGCCGGCGAGCCTCCCCCCTGGCCGGACAGGCCAGGGGGGAGAAGGAAAAGAAAAAAAAAGAAAAAAAATTCGAAAATAATAATAATAAATATTAAAATATTGCCACGTGAACGCCGGCCGGCACCACTTCAGCCGGCCGGTGGCCACATCAACGCCAGCCGGCCAAAAGGACTAAATTGGCTGGTTTGCAAAAGATTTAGGACTGAATTGGCCAAAAAAAGAGGTTTAGGACTGAATTGGCACAGCTGCAAAAGGTTTAGGACTTTTTTGGTAATTTTCCCCACCACAATGGCTCTTTACTCATCATCGCTTCCGTCAATATATTAAGATTTGTCACTCTCTCTTGTTGTGGTAAAAAAAAAATAAAAAAGTGACTAGTTGCCGATCCTAAGACCAACCGGTCTAGTCTCCGGTTCTCAAAATTGGGAACTGGATCGGACTGGACCGGGAACCGATCACCCCTACTCTCATCCTTCATCAATCTCCTCCTTGTCGGTGAGAACTCGACTCTGGCAAGATTCTTGCACAGTCTCGACGACGGCCTAACGTAATTATTGCTACAAAAATTAAAGAAATATCCACACACAATAGTCTCAAGACATTCCACGATAGGTGAAATTAATAGTCATCGAATATGATTAGACCATAAAATTTTATGGCAAGAAACATAAAAGTAGGGACAAGTATTGTCCAGGTGGGTGGTTCCCACCTTGGACTCGGGAACCGCTTACTAAAGACTGGTTCTAAAGAATTGAAATCGGAAAACGCCCGTCGGTTCCATAGATCCATCCGGGAACCGGACCGCACGATCCCACTAAGTTTCACGCGATGCCCAGCCACGACGTTCCTAAACTCGATGACACAAGTCCGACAACACTGGCATTTGCTGCCTTCCTCCTCCCGACAGTGCAGAGAGGAATTTCAAGCGAAAATAAAGCAACAAACAAAAAACTTCCATCTCATACCAAATCATGCCGTGACACAAAGTTTCTCTCCAGCGAGCAGTTGTGGTTATTTACCAATCCATTAAAGCAACTCATATGACAACTAAATTTTTAGTAGCTAATGAAAATAAATTTTCAAAAAGTACTAGAATAAGAGTGGAAGTCATGATATGAGAATACCTCGTTGTCCATCAAAATACCAGCAGCATCATTAGATGGCAAAGTCTAGAGAGAGCCATCAGATACAGAATTATTGGAGTGTCAGTAAAGCTATTCCAAACAGATACAAAACCAGATATTAAGAGTCCATGAGTCAATGGGAGTTGATCTTGAGAGTTGAGGCAATGAGTCGAAAGACGGAGACGAAGAGATCAAGGTGAGAGTGAGACACTAAGATGAGAGAGATTAGAGTTTGAGATGAGAGTGAGACAGTAAGAGTTTGAGACGAGACGAGCGAGTTTCAGATTACGACTTTTAGAATTTTTCTTTTTTTAAAATTAAATATATGTTACTGGTCCGGTCCAGACCCGGACCAGTTCCACATGTGGAATCAAGAACCGGACCGGTATCCACTGATTCCCTTAGGAAGCATCGATTCTGCAGGTCCAGTCCGATTTTGGGCGGTTCCCGGTTCTCGGTTCCTTTGCACACCCATACATAAAAGCGCAGGGATGACATTGCAAATACAGGGAAATCGGAGGAGTCATTTGCAATATAGGTTTGCGAAATTCAAAAAAATAAAGTCAAGCCAAAAACAAAAAGAAAAATTCCCGAAGTCAGAGGTGCCGCAACACGAACCGACGACTTCCATCCGATCCTGTTCCTCGATAAGAACGAAGAGCCTCGTTCGATCCCCGACGGCAGCTGCTCAAAACCCAATCCCAAAATCGCAGGTTGGAGGAAGAATCTCTCTGCGATCCGATTTTCCATGCATTGGTTTGAATTGGTTTCTGGGCTCTCTGCAAAATCTGAAATTTCTGCGATTTCGTTGATTATTTTGCCTTGACAGGCCGGAGAAGCGAAGTGGGTGGTGCGTGAGGATGGTGAAGTCGAAGCTGATCGTGTTGGCGCTCTGCGCGGTCGCGTCCCTGGCTCGGGCCGCCGCCACCACCACCGAAGTCAGCTACTGCGGTCAGTTTTTCCCCCTGTCGCCGTGGCTTTTCGAATCGAATGATGGGGTCTCGGGAGAATTTGATGATGTTCTGCGATGATGGCGTGATCGTAGTTTCGTAGGATGTGAACGAGGGATTTGAAATTTCGGTGCTTGATTTGTTGCGTAAATGATTTTTAAGATAGATGGTAGTTTGTGGTGGCTTAGATGTTGGTGTTGAAAGTGATGAAGTATACATGTTTGCTCAATAGGGTTGATTTTGTTTTTCTTTTTTACCCCCTTATTCCCCCTTTTGGTTATGGGTTTGTTGTGTGTGATGCAGATAAGAAGACTGAATATGATGTGAAGGTGACGGGGGTTGAGATTTCGCCTTATCCGGTTGCGAGAGGCAAGACAGCTACTTTCAGCATCTCTGCATCGACGGGTAGTTTCTTGTTTCCATTTTCACTTTCCTTTGTCGATGGTGTCGTTACCTCTTGTTTAGAGCGAAATAAGGCACAGTCAAATTAAGAAATTTGATTCTGACCCAAAAATAAAGAAAGAAGTTAGGAAATTTGATGCTTTGTCAAGATATGTGTTGGGCAACATGCACGTGTGCTCTGCGTTACCATTGCTTTTGGGGTTGTCTTTGCAGGTTTGGCAATCTCTGGAGGGAAACTGGTTATTGATGTTTCATACTTTGGGTGGCACATTCACAGTGAGACCCATGACCTTTGCTCTGAGACATCTTGCCCCGTAACGACAGGGGAATTTGTGGTTGCTCATTCTCAAGTCCTGCCAGGATACACACCACCAGTAAGTTTATACTTTGATGATTCATTTTTACAAGATTTAAATCCCAGAAACTTGTTTTGCGCTCTTTACTACTGTTTTGCAATATAATGCAGAAGAGGAACGTGATTGCAAATCTTACTTTGACGTGCAATAACTTAAGATCTCAATCCTGCTTCCTTGATATGTCTATTCAATGTTACATTGTCTTGTTTTTGTTAAAGTGTTGCCTGGTTACCTGACATAAAGAGGTGGTAATGAGATTTGGAAGTTCTCAGTTGTGCGACATTGCTACCACCATTTACAGGGTCTCCTTGCTTAGTTTTATACTGCCTTTTTTTTTTTACCCAATTTATGCTTCCGTTAAGGCACCTTATTTTCGTCCACTGAAACTCTGTTTTTTTTTTTAAAAAAAAATTTCTGACTCCTTACGAGTGTTACTCCATGTTTAGAATATTCTTGTAGAAATCTTTGATTGCAAGAATTCTCTCTGTGGTAAGGAAACAAAATCCTGTAGCTACTCCAGCTGCTCATCTCCAGAACTTTCTAATCTGCAGCCTGTGGTGGTTTAATTCTTGCCAAGATTTTTAAAATGGCTTTCTTCTGTTTAAAGCACCATAGTCAATGTTGGACCTAGATTTATCCAGAGCAGTGTTGCCATTTGATCGGACAGTTTGACGCATTCATTTTTTCCTTTCTTCTCATATCTAGATAGTATTCTTCGACTTTTATTTGGTCAGTTTGATAATACTTTTGGGTCCGCGTGCAAGTGAATCTTGGCAAAAATATTCACTGAAATTGTTGGATGCTTTCTCTTGTAATTTAATTCTCGAAGTATGGTGATGTTGTCCTAAGTATCAATATAGCTGGTGTAACTTATTCTATGCCCCTGACTCATAATTTAATGATCTCACAAATAGGATAAAATTTAATAAATGCATAGATCATCGCAGTTTTGGTGCTGCGATGTTGGGTTTTGTCTCTGCAATCTAGTAGAATGTCATATCAACCGCTCCAAACCATGAAATGACTTGAACATCATATGAATGCTAAGTTGATATTGTACTATTCCTTTTAAGGTTCTCTTCTTCTTCTTCTTCTTCTTCTTCTCTTTGTTTTTTTTTTTTTTCCAACCTCGTTTCTTGCTTTTTGTCCTTGCTGGCTTTGTCCTGGGGGTGTGATCTGTTTGTGCAAATTCTTGTTAGTGCTCCCTTCTAGCATGACTTCCTTCTGGTTCTAGATATTCCTGGAATATTGTGTCGTGGATTTCACCTAATATGGTAATCATGTTTGGCATGCAGGGTTCATATTCCCTGAAGATGAAGATGTATGATGGGGACAAGCGAGAGCTCACATGCATTGGCTTTGATTTCGACATTGGATTGGCCTCATCTGTAGCGGACAGTTAAGGATCGTTGTGGGCCATGAAGTGTGCATCTCATCTGTGCTGGTCGGTCAAAGATGAGACCCTTATATTGTGAGTGGATACTTCTATCTTCTCTAGTGATGATATTGTGTAAGTATTTACTTGGCCTGTGGGAATACAATACGCTATATTACGTGTATAGAGTACAATAAGTTGGCATTGTGATCGTCGAGGGTTTGAAACCCTGTCCGGATTGCAGTCAGGCTTTTACTGACTGTCTCTCATGTTATTCCCGTCATTGTTGTGTAAATGTTCTATTCAAAGCACTAATAGTTCTACGACACGAATAGCTATTCGATTGCGATAACTTTATGGGACGAGTGGGTTCGATAGTACTAATGGGTTTTTTTTCCCATCAACAACCTTATATAAATCACTGGAATATCGATCCCCGTGTGCTTGGATTGATGGCGTAGACCGCCAGAGCATTGTATTGTGCCATTGAACTGATGTCTGACTCCGAAAGGTCATTAGGGTGCTTCAAAGTTGGATCTCGAGGGTTACAAGATACTGCTGTGGAAGTGTCACGACCCACAGAAATGGATCGCTCACTTTTACCAATTTAGTCTTGATGTTTTAATTGTGTCAATTTTTTTAATTGTGCTAATTGAATCCTAAATATTTTTCACGTTTTGTCAATTGAGTCAATCCGGTCAATTTTGGCTTCAAGTATCATGTCAAGTTGAACTCAAATTCGCCAATACTCAGCTCAATAGGTCCGTGAGTCTAATCGAACTTTTAATATTTTTTTATAAAAACAATTAACAGTTATAGAAACAGACACATAAGTTTCTACTGTCATGTTACACCAACCGTATTCGCACAGTGAATGTTTTTTTTCTGCTGATTACATGAGATACATAAGTAGCGGAACTATCTATAACTTTGTGGATCTTTGCTACTATGCTATTTGTGTAGCAATGGCCCATGGTTCATTGCAGATCTTTAGCTGCTGGTTCTGCTGCTACTAATAGTAGTAAAACTTCCAACATTGATGGGGTAGGTCTCTTCAGTTCCAGATCCATGTGAGGGTTTCGGATCGATGGACTGTGATTGATCCATGAACGTGCGGGCGGACGTCGAGGATACTAAGTCCTAGATCTTGTATGTTCTAGAATACGACTGGGGGTGGACAATATTGTAAATGTACACTCCTGTAACCGTTAGATCGAGGAGAGATCTACAGATACAGTTGAACATGTACTTGTATATAAGGGGTCTCCTCTCTTCATTTGTATCTCATTCACAAGTGAAATAGCGAAAAAGGCTCACTTTGGAAGAGATTCTTAAGGCCGCACGGTAAGAGATTCTTTGGTTGCTTTGGAACGTGGCCTGTTCTGATGGCTTCAACAAAATGTGTATCAAACATAGAGATTGTTCTAGCTTATAGTGGATGAATTTAGGAGTTCTTTCGGCTCAAGATCATCGAGCCCCGAAACCCAAGTTTGATCAAGCTTATGATCGATCCACAAGGCCTCTTGATTCAAGAGCACGGACTATAGACACTGGTCAATGCTCCGAGGTGGAGACGGTATAGACATGAACTTTTTGTCAACATATATCTGATCATAAGCCTGTCGACCCTATATGCAGGCCCAACAAGTTTTTAGACCCAATTTCTAACTGGACTAATCCATTGATCCGTTATTAGTGGCCACAGCAGAGGTAATTGCAACTATTGTGGTTCAGACTCTCTTGCTATTGTGCCATCAACTTCCTCCCAATTATCTGTCGATCCAAATCAACATAATCTGTTTGAGATTGACAATAATTAATCTTGTTTAATGGTTGATTCTTATAACTGTTCCTCTATAACATGCCAGTCAATCTTAATGTTTTATTTATTGACAATCGTCTAAATTCGGGTAGAAGGATGGTAGAAGTTTTAAAACTATTGTCCGAAGCAAAATTTAATTATATAAATTATTAATGATTATTTAAGTGCCCAAACCATTTGAATTGATCTAGTGAAATATATTTAATGATGTATCTTATCAAATCACAAAAGACATATTTAATATTAAAATCGAACACATCAAATGTTTTGATCAACTTAAACATAGCTAATGTGTGATTCAGTGTTGTAATGTGATTAGATAAATTAAAATGCTAAAGCCCTATTAATGGATGCCCCAACACTTGTTAACCCCATTTTATAAGGAAATTTTTTGCATTTTTTAATGCACTGATTACATAGAATATGGGAAAGGTTATACTTTGAAGATATCAAGCTTTCCTTAGTAAGATATTTAAGACAATCATTAACAAAATCCAAATCCAAATTGGATGTTCAATTTCAAGGGTTCTAATTGCGCAATTCAAATTCTTTTGAGTTCAAGAGTACTTCATAGTTTGATTAAAATTAAGCACATAATCAATGTTCTTGTTATAGTTTCAAGCATATACTGAACTTGGGATGACCACTTTCGATGTGAATTTCTTTTTTGTCGGAAAAAAATTATATTCATTGCTTAAAAGGATATATGAGAAATACAAAAACTTTTATAGCAAAGAAAATCGAAGCGAAGCGAAGCAAAGCCCAAAATACTACAGAACAAAGCCAAATTAAGAAAAAAAAATGAGGATCAACATAACACCGGCAGTATTTAGCATACACTCAATCCCATAGGAACGGATCCGTCAAGCAAAATAATCGGCGGCTGATCACTGAATCTTGTATCATCATTGATAATGAGCACATATCGGAAATTCCTTCTCCAATAATTATGATGTTACCAGTTGGCGGTGCTCGCCTAAGTTCGGCTTCCCCTACACTATCGTCGTACGGAGACAACTAAAACAAGTTGAATAAACATAAATCTAACTTTTGGAAGAGCAAATCTTCGTAGTTCAGCGAGACGTCAGACCTCTTACTATTACCATTGAAACAGGAGGCAGAGGATCTATCCACAAATAGAGCACAGGGTACCGAATCCCTTATTTCAAATTGATCTGCAATGTTTACTTATGTTTTTTCCCTTTTTACGATTTTATCATTTATAATTTCAATTAGTTAGAATCAAAGTAGCCAATACCATATCTTTAAAAATTGAATGTATGTGTAAAATCCCGACTACAAAAATCGAAATTGAACATGTAGACTAACTATAAATTATCACAAATAAACCGCAAATATATCCTTAGATCTTCAAAATTACTAAGATGATTCTTGTTCAACAAGCGCAAAACCTAACTCCGTAAAAAATACACATACCAAAATTACATATACCACATTTCAGAAAATTAGGCAAAACAATAAAAAAAAGAGTTTCAGTAGGCACTCTGATATCTCGAACTATAAAACTTAGAATTCTCAAATTTGTAAAAGTGTTAAGTGGGTCAGCCTCACTACTGAGTGAGCGTATCATCAACTGAATAAGTATAATTCAACACGTCGACCAACGAATCTCAATAATCATCGCTATCACTGAAAGATAGGACGTGGAACTATTGACCCACGCTCTCTGCTGTTTTAGGCATATATATGGCATCAGGTCTAACATTTTGTACATCAGGATGTACCACCTCCTGAACTTAATGTCGTCGCGCGAAACTATAGTTCTAATTCTAATTCTGCACCGCCTGAATGACGGCTCGCGTCGCCCTGACGAGGTCAGGGAATGAGGAGCCACCCCTTGATCATAAGCTAGAGCTGTGGACTTGTCGCATGCCGCGGTTTATTAAGGTTTATTATAAGACAAACCGCGGGGTCACACATATGGGCCGTTGATCAAATCCATTGAAGAGTTTCTGCTAAAATGGAGAGAGTAGTTGCTGTGAAGGATCCAACAATGCTATAACAGATGGAAGGAGTGAACCTGGGTTGTACCGATACCGAGCTTTCAAGAGTCGAAAGGCCCGGGTTAACCGCAAGAAATCGTGGCGAGTACTTCTAAGTTAAGAAATTCGAAATCAGGAGCCAGCAATGACCATCCTCCTGCCTATCATGCCCTTTCTTTATACAACCAAAGCTTTTCGAGTTCGGGTCCATGGTCCACATAAAATGTCATTCCCAGCCATTCATTGCAGCCCATGTGAAGAAGCCATGGCAACCAATTCATGACTTTGTGCTCCTGGGGACCATATAATGGAGTAGCCTGGGCACATCATGACTGTAGTCAGTCACTCCTTTCAACACGCGGACCATATCTCATTCAAATGAAAGATTCAACAGAGATTTCTCTGTCTGCTATCAAATGTTCCCAGGCCCCTGTTGAACTAATCAATAAAGGAACTTTCAATTTCAAGAGAACTAGATTTTCTAACCAAACGTGTAATCAGTGCCTTGAATTGCTTAACAAATCTGCTAAAGTGCCCCGGAAACACTCTGATCTTTTTTTGATTGAGCGTGTATTCAGGTCGAGGTTCTCCTCATATAAACCTCAACACTGCGATCGGCGAGAGAGATACACGATAAAGTTCAGAATCACACATAAAACCTTTTTAAAAGTTTATGTACATAGAATTTCTGCAAGCCAGGGAACAGATAAGGGACAAAACAATTAGAAAAATCTCATGAAAGTTGCCGGGAAATAGAACGGAGTCAGAATTATGTAGAAGTTCGGATACTCACGTGAGACCTCTTTCAGCCAAGCTAAAACAAGGGTTCAACACAGACGGACGGATTAAAGGATCTCTCTGTACAAGTCCAAAACATGAGCAACCTCTTTGCTCTCAAAACCAAAAATTTTGCACTGTCAACCCTCTTCACATTATAACACAAGGCATATTAACAGAATCGAGTTAGTAGTAGCTGAGCTTAAGGTTACCACACTACAGAGTCATGTCTCCATGAGGCCATCTGTGCTGCTGCTGCTGCTGGCAAGAGTTTGTGCTGTTTCGACCATTTGTTCTGCCGGAGTTATGGCCAGCGATTGTAAGAGCTTTGTGTATTGCAATTCAATCTGTAACCGGTGATGAAGAGGTGCTGACGCAATCAGACCTCTCCTTAAATCGTCTTGCAGTTCTCTTATAGGAATTGCAGCCAAGAAGTTCTTAATATACTCCTTACACGACTCCTTCCCCTGGCATAGGACCTCTTCCATCTCATGACATTCAGTTGGCTCTCCAGGATCGAGTTTTACTTCTTCAGTCATTTCCGAATTCTCTTGGGGCTTGATTCGTTCAGTCTCAGGGATATTCTGTTCCACAGGAACCAAGTTTTGCTCATCAGCCGTGTTATCGCCAGATGTTTGGACAGGTGGCCGCAATTTGAGAATTTTAGTGCTGTGGTCGAATTTTAAGATGAAGGCCTGAGTGCAACCCTCATAGAGTCTCTCTCCCAGGGTATCAATTATGTAGTAGGCTTCTGGCTCTACCTTGAGAACAAAGAAATGGTCATTCCAACTGACAATGTACACCTGAGTTTCATCATCGCATGTTTGCGATCCCGTGCTGCTGATCTCTTCCCAGATATCATCAAAGGACATCGCACCATCAAAAACATCGAACTTTCCCTCTTTCATACATTCTGGACGGAAAAACCCAATGAATGACTTCCCAGGATGCACAGAAAGAGGGCGTATCTTGGCTTGAAGAACCGTTTCGAGATCAAAGTGCTTGTCCGGAAATTGTTCCCGATACATTTCATTCTCGCACAATTTTCTCCATTCTAGTGATCCATCTCTGATCAGGCTATCAAGCTGGGATTTGATGGGCATCAAATCACGATTGGTTTGAAACCAATCAGCTATCACGGCAACAAGAGCAGTACATGCACTTTCCCCTGCTGCACGCTCACTTCGCTGGTCGATAGAAGCAAAGAAAACCTGGGTCTTGAGCTTCATATGTCCATCACGGCTTATAATTTCTTTTTGCTCCCAAGTGCCAACAGCAAAATTGTCATCTCCGAATTCAGAAACTGAAGAACGATGTCCAGATGAATCTTCGTCTGTCTTGCTCCACTGAGGAAAGAGTTCGAGTTAGTTACTACATCAGTGAATGTATTTGTAGCGAGGAAACTCACTGAACAGACACCAGTTGAAAAGGAGTACTGGTGTGAAAAAGGAATGCAATCCACAAGCAAAGAAAAGCAAATAGGAAGCAAGTTCATACCCCAAAGGAGAGTGATTCATCTGAGCTAAGCTGACGACGGGCAAAATCAATGTCATCTCCACCTTCTTCAGCATAAGCCCTCTTTAGCAATGGCTCACCCTTTGCTTTAGGAGACCTGAAACTCAGTTTCCTTTTCCTCCAAGACAGAATGCCACGCCTTGAACTATGTGACTGCGATTGCTCAAACGCCGATGCAGTGAAATCCTCCGTATGCGAGGAACCATCATCCGAATTGCGGTTGCTATAGTAAATCCAATCCTCAGCGTCAGCATTTATCCTCATGCTTGAGTAAAATGAGCCTCCGGCACAGTTTGCATATGCCAATGTGCCATAGCTGAATGAATTTCTAAAACCGGACTCTCCCTTGCTCTCATCCGACTGTCCTTCCTCTGTATCATCAAAGAAATCGGAGTCGGCTGTATAGTTATAATCGCCATCGTCGCTCTGGCCAGAACATCTTCCGTCGCTGCCCCCTTCCCTGTGACAAGCCTTCTTTGTTCGTCTGGCGGAAACATACTCGGTGAAGATCTTTACTTTTTTCAAACCAGCTTTAAGAGCAGAAAGCTCATCTTTTCCCGCTGAAACAGCTTCAGCCGACTGCGGTGGAGATGCAACAGGTGTAATTCGTGACCGCACTGTGTCAGTTGTTGTTTCCTGGGTAGTGCGTAGTTCTACTAAGCTGAGTACAATCTGCACGGAGCAAGAGCTCTAGACATTACACAACTCGAAGGACCCGTAATTCTACAGAAAGAAGTCTATCCATAGCATAAAGCTGGAGGTAGGGAGAGAATATGCAGCAGCACTCACACAAAGCGATAAGGACGAATTTGCAGCACCATCAGGAGTAATCAGAGGGACACTCAGCTCGAATTCTTTCTGCCCAGACACGCAAGCAAATTCGGCGAGGTTCAATGATGCTTCTCCGACAACCCGAACTTTTTTTTTTGTGGGCTGATCAATTGCCTGTGGAACAGTTTTAAGTTCAAACACAACTGAATTTCTCAATTTTACTATAAATCAGCATGCTACATGTAAGGAAATGGACTTGCCATGCCGTATAGCGTCAGCCATACGCAGGGGAAAAGAAACACAACTAAAGATTTGACAGGATTCAGAAAAAAAAGGAAAATTGCCATTGCCACAAGCCAATTCAGAAGTCGTAATAGAGCTGCAGTAAAAAATTGTCCAACTTGAACACACAGGACAGGAGGGTAGCTCAGTTTCCTCACAATTACCCAATATTCAAATTAGACAAAATAGACAGATTCAAAATCTTCCCCCACATTCACTTTTGCCCGGTCAACCTAATTTATGAAAATTAATTAAAAATAATTAAATCAGAGAGAGAGAGAGAGAGAGAGAGAGAGAGAGAGAGAGAGAGACATGCTGAATAACGCCACACAGTAATGAACACTTGAAGGGAAAAACTGCCACCATTTCCAAGGAAAATGACCATCTCAGCCAACAAGTTTCTCTTCTCCACCGCAATTGAAGCTGTAACTTGGTCATTTACACCGATAGAAAAGTTTGCAAATTTTATGATCCATCATCATCTTGACGACCCTTCACTTCCTAATCTCAAGCAAGAACGACCGTTCAGACAAAATCTCAATTTGATTGCACTCTCGGACTTTCCGGCTTTCCAAGAAAAGGGAGGAACTTTTTTGACTTTCCGGAAACCTTAGTAACTACGAAATCGATTCGATCGATCACCGGAATCGTTGGAGAATCTGACTCCGAATCCCGTCAAGAGTTGCAAAGACACTAGCATCTCCGAAAGCATCAAAGATGCTCGATCAAGAAAAGCACCAGCATTTGCGAAGACATCTCCCCCAGAAGAAAAAAACTAAACTCGAAGCACCAAAAAAACCAGTGAAAGTAGATTGAGGAGAACGCGACTCACGTTGAAGACGGTGAAAGCGACCTCCCAGGGATGAAACGCGCGGTCCCTGTGCGCCGAGAGGCTGCACAGCGCCGCGAACTCCTCCTCCTCCCCCTCCTCCGCCTCGCCGCCCCACTCGACGACGCCGCCCTCCCCCACCCGCTCCTCCCTCGTGTAGTTCCTCCTCACGGCCACCCGCCTCATCAGCGCCGCCGCCCCCGCCCCCCTCGACCCCTTCCACCGGATCTCCACCGCCACCCTCCCCCCTCCCTTCCCCTCCCCCTCCCCCGCCCGCGCCCCCGCCCCCGGCGGATCGCACCCTTCCAGCCTCCTCACCACCAGCCTCACCTCGTACTTCCTCGACGCCGCCGGGGGCGGCCACGGCCGCCACCTCATCATCCTCACCCCCATTGGGTCCCCCCCCCCCCCCCCCCAACCCCCCACGAACCCAAAAAAAAAAACAAAAAAACAAACAAACGCCCACCCTACGACGGCGGCGGCGGCGACAACCTCGGAGCGTGCGCCGGCCGCGATCTTCGAGGTGATCTCTGCGAGGAACGATGTCCCCCGAGGCAGAACGTCAGTGCGTGTAGAGAGAGAAAGATGGAGGTAGAGATAGAGAGAGAATATGCCGTTGGTTTTCTGTGATCAGAGAGAGAGAGTGAAGGAAGGTGGTGGTTTAACCGGAGGGCGCGGTTAAGTTAACCCGGCTCAAAGCCCAGCTCGGTCACGCCCGATACCGGAACGGAACGGAACGGAACGGCGGTGGTGGGGGCGAGGGACGGAAGTAACGGCGTGGCCGTTGACTGTTGACTCCTTCGCCCCCTTTTTCCGTAACAGAATGTGTAGAGGTCGACGGGCGTCGTCTGACCCTGAACCGTATTTTGTTCCGCGGCGAAAAAAACAAAAAAGGAGGAGGAGGAAAGATTAGCAGGAAAATACTGGAAATAATAATAATAAATACTGGAATCCGGGTCTCGGGTTTGACCCGGAAAAAGGGGCGGAAGAATATTGGGCTTTTGGATTCGTGGATTCGGGGCATTTGCGATTAGATTCGGATAATTAATAAATAGATGCTCTTTTAATGACTTTCTCCTCCCACGAAAAAAAAAAACAAACAAACAAACAAACTCGCCAGGTTTGACCGGATACCGTATTTATATGTTTTTCATGTACATGTGATTTACAGGGGTAAGCATAGTTCTAGGGTAAAACTGAGAGCCTGAGGATTGGACCAGTGGGGACATGTGATATCCAGGTTTCAAGATATGCAGGGAAGGTTCCAAATCCCAAAATTTGAGAAAACCTATTTCAACGGATAAGTTTCAAATTCTATATGGGTGGAAGTTGGAACCTGAAAAGTTTTTTGTATTTTTCATGGTCCATGTCTGGAACATGGAACCTAAAACTAGACACATGGAACCCGAAATAAATTTTTTGTATTTTTCCTGATCTATGTCTTTGCGCAATCATGTGATATTCCATGGCATCCAATAATGAGTATATTATATGGAACCACTAGTTTGAGCTTTCATTTTATGACTATGATTTTTACTTTGTTAATGTTTTATATTTTATCGCGTGTCTAAATATAAGTTGTGGTAAGTGAATTGTAATAACAAATTGTGGTCATTGAAGGTGATGATTCACTGTAATCTTTTAATTAATGATACAGGTGGAACATGAGTAAACATTGGAGTCAATCTTGGAATTTGTGACAGAATAGGTTTCGGGTTCCAAGGAATTAGGAATTTGTTCTCACAGGTAAGTTCAGGTTTTAAGTGGAACCTGTATGTAATCTGGAACCGCTTACCCCTAGGCTGCGTTTGGTCGTCTGGATTTCTAAACAGGATAGGACTGGATAGGATAGGATAAGAAATCCTAGGATTTCTTCATATCCTATCCACTGTTTGGTGGACTACGGATTTAAAGTCGGATAGGACAATTTTTTTTTGTTTTGCTATTCACGAGTCCGGAGGAGTCGGTGAAGGAAAAAAAGCCGAGAAATTTTTTTGGTGAAAGCGCACAAGGTGTGGGGATGAAGATGACGGCGAGTGGAGCGTAGGGTTTCTGGAAAAATAGACATTAGAAATCCTATCCAGGTCTATCCCACCCCCCCTCGGATTTTTTTATCCAGGCTATATCCGATCTATATCCGACCTTATCCTATCCTGGACCACCACCAAACACAGGATAGGATAAAACATATCCTATCCTGACTTTTATCCGATCGACCAAACGCAGCCCAGTGATTTCCCTCTGTTTATAGGATTAAACTTTTCGGTTTCAAACATCCTAATGTGGTATCAAAATTAAGACCTGCCCCCGTAATATTTCGCACGATGTGGCTCCTTTATATGAATGTGGTTTCTATCCCCCATCCCCCCATCGATCTAATCCTTGCGAGCCAACGTTAAATTGAACGAATGTGCACGGCCAAATGCAATTATGCTTTTCTTTTATTGGGAGATGAGGATTTATGTACTACGGATGTGAAGTTGAAAATTTGGATGTAAAAATGGAGATGGACTATGGGGAGTTAATGAGTAATAAACATCTAATGTATAGCTTTTAAGAATTTTATTGAACTTACTAAAGAGGAAGAACCGTTTTCCTTTTGTGTTATGGGCAATTTGGCATGATGAACATGGTATGTGTTGGAATTTGATTCACATGGTCTTGTCCTAATTTCCCACGTTCGTTAAATTGAAACATTATTCTTCCATGGCATTATAAAATGCCGTTAAATTGACGAGTTACGTAATGAACAAAAATCTACCGCATGAAGCGCTCTCTCTTATAAGAGCCATGTGGTCCTCGATCCCATGACAGCGACCCTACATGGTTACATTACGTGGTGGCGAGGGCACGGTGTAACCGATCAATCACCATCGACCGCATATTATGAATTTCATCCCATTCAATACCTCGCAACAGCAGCAACATATGGTGCAGCCGCATGTCGAAATCCCAATATATGCTTTTCTTTCTGCTCATACTAAGGGTGCGTTTATTTCACGGAAAACTCCAAGATTTGGGAAACATTTTTTCTAAAAAATGATTATTTATATCGCTTAAAAGATTAAAAAATATTTTCATTACCGACAACAATTCATGACTAACTATCTTCTTCCCACCTCGTTTGCATTTATTAGAGTCATTTTGCAAATTATCTTCCTAAATAGCCACGTTTCCATTGTAATTAAATAGGACGTACGGTGAGAGAGAGAGAGAGAGAGGGTACCCATGATATCGATTGTTGACTTTGGTTGATCAATGTCTCTTTGACTACACGTGCAATGTGAGCCTTGTCTTTCGTTTTTCCTTTCACTCTTATTCTTAGATGTCACTCGTGTAATGGATAATGGATATAGTTTGAGGGAAAGGACCTTTCCAAATATTCTAAGTATCGGAAATTATTCCATGACAAATGACAAGATATTTCGGGAAAAATTACCTAATTGGTTTTAAACCCTAACGTACGGATGCAAAATTCAATCCCAGACTTTTTGATTTAGCAAATTTAGTGCTAAATTTTTGCACGAAATTCCAATATAATCCTTCTAATCGATTTTCACTGAAAATCACTGATGTGATAGTTTAATCATTACTTGCCATCCTACATGGCACACCGCCATATTGGCGATTTCCAGTGAAAATTGGTTGGAAGACTACTTTGGATTCGTGCGAAAGTTTATCACAACATTGGCAAAATTGAAAAGTTTAAAACTGAATTGGCATCCGTACAGTAAAATTAAAATTAGAGACCTCGATTGCACAATTCATATAAGTTACAGGACAAAAATGTAATTCTATAGAGTATAGGTGACAGCTGTAGCTGAACTTTTTGTGCGGATCTCCTCATGCTTCTAGATGGAAAACCAAACAAAATGTGTGTCATTACACGGACATTGACATTGTTCAAGAGAAAATACGTTCTTGTTTCTTTGGAACTTGACAAATAGTCCTCCCTTCTTGTGAATGGCTGATACTACCAGCTAGGCAGCTACCAAGATTAAGAAATATTAGTTTAGGAATATGTGGGTACAAAAATTCAAACAAAAGACGACCCGATCTCTAAACTTTTTAAAATGTTCTTTATAATCTCTGGACTTTGATTCGGATCTGTAAGAAATATTGACTTGCCTATCTTAATCTGGTCACGATAATGGAGTTTGGGAATTATTCGAGCACCGATCGGGCGAACTCGAGCCAGGCTGGACCCTTGCTTCGGGACGGAAGCGTTTCGATTGAGCCGAGTTTCGTAATTGTAATGTGCTTGCCCTAGCCCTACCCAAATTAGTCCCTAGCCCTGTTTGGCGCCGATGCACCGCGAGTAGCCAGGTCCATAATCAGGTGCACTCCCGACACCGTAATTAACTTTTGGATCCTAAATAACTCGTTTATGAATGATCCTATAAAATGTGCTTCTCTCAAACCTAATCTCCTCCCGGACGCGAGTAAAAATTGCCCTAACCCTTTAATTGGAATGTGCATTTTTTGGTTTTGGACATATCAATGTGAAGCAAGTTCACGTACTTATATATTTCTCTCTCCCCTTTTTAATTTTCCGAAAAGGAGATGTCACTGTTGAACGGGTCATCAAAGGACTTGTACTATAAATTAAAATAATAGTTAGGTGTCCGCACTTATCGAAACTGGTCTGAGGTTAGCACCTTCGATGTTCTTATGCAATTGAAAGCTTCCAACAAAATGACAAGCCAAGGGCCCTACTTCATGACCCCACATGCCTTAAGGAATCGAGGCAGATTGGTTTTAAAATTGTGGAAGATCATAGTCACATTTATTATGCTAGCAATTGTTCGGTGCCTCGCGACAGGGACGTGTGGGGGATCGGACGGGGACTCGAATCGGTCGATGTAATTAAGGGAATCGTTGGATTGACGAAATTGAGATAGATACGGACGTCAATATAAGGAAAAAAGAAGAAGGAATTGACGAAACGCGTATGAAATCGGTCACGGAATGTTAACAATCATGCGAACCGTAAGCATTCGTTTGATGGGAATTTGGGAAAAGCATTGCTCGATTGCCTCGTACCATGTGATCGACTGATGATAGATGACGAGGCGTAATCTAATGCAAGTGATAACATGTTCCTTTTTTAATATGGCATGACTTCAACTTGCCTTCTGCAAGAACGTTTGCATTAAATTTAGCCCATTCACCAACTTCTATAACTTGTTATAAGTTCAATAAAACAAATCAAGATATGGGAACTTGAAGAAATATTTCTTTTTTGAAGGTTTGATGAAAATTTGAAAATTTCGTTCAGATCCTTGATCAGAAATTAAGAGGGCTCGTTTCATGTAAAGGCCTAAATTTTACTGTCTAGAACAAAAACTAGCCCAACTTTTCGAGGCCTAATTTAAAAAAACTAACTAACTTCACTTGGAGCGATAATTATGGCCCAAACTTTTTTTTGTCTCATAAAAAATCGCAAACTTTCACTTAAATCCCTAATCTAGCTCGAACAATTTGAAAATTTCATATTACGGGAGCCAGATTTGGGACTAGAGTAAAAGCTTGTGCTTTTTATTGAGACAAAAAAAATTTGGGCCAGAATTGTCACTTAAGGTAAAGTTGGTGCTTTTTTTTGGAATTAGCCCAACTTTTCAATAGACCGAGAAAAAGAACGAACTTTTAACTTTTGGTAATTCGTGGAGAATATCCTTCTAACAACATAAATGCATAATATTCTGTAAAATTCTCTTTGAATTTCCAATTTTTGCGAATCTAAGTTCTTTATATCAGTTTGCTCCCTCTTAAGAACAAAAATTTGGAAAAATTATAGCAATAGTCCCTGTACTATGAGCCGAATTCAATTTTGGTCCCTATACTATATCTTGCTATGATTTAGGGTGCGCATGAATACCATTCTGTACCCGGGAATTAATTCTGAACAGAAATGATTTTTTTTTTATTCTGTGCCCGGAAACAATTTCTGAGTATTTGAAGGCGTTTGATAAACTGTCCAAAATTTCTATTCCTAGAGTAGAAAAGAACAGAAATGCATTTGGTAACTACACAAAATTTCTGTTCCCAAATAATATTTTAATAATATTTTGAATTGTTTAATTTTTTTTCTTTCTACCCAGGGTGAGGGCTGGACCCTCGCCGCCTGGGCGAGGCTGAGCCTCGCAGTCGGTCGCGACGGCGAGGTCGGCCTCGCCCAGAGACGGCGAGGCTCGGCCTCGCCCAGATCTGGCGACAAAATTCAATTTTTGATCAAAGTTTAGATGGAATATACCGAATCAACACTAGCAAATCGACATGTGGAACCTACGTGTACAAGTCTCTAAAAAAGTTACACTTTTGGTTCACGTGCTTTTAGAAATATTCAATTTTGTTCCTTGTATTTAGTTACAAAATCACTTCTCATGTCAGTTTTTAGCGAAAGCTTAATTTCTTTCGTCAAATCTTGACCCAAAATCTTATGGGAAAGTCAAATTAAAACCAACCATTAATAGGTAGTACCTATATTTACAAGTTTACTCAACCTGATCGAAAGTCTTATTAAGATAAATGCCATCGTATGCAAGGCTTTACAATCAATATGACGTGGAGTTGCTAATGATACTATAGTTTGAAGGGTTCTTGCAAACTTTCTGCAATATTTTTTAGCTATAAAATAGCTAAATCCTATTTCTAAATTCCATTGATTTGTTGGCCTTGACGTAGATTGTTGGCTTTGGTTAATGTATATATCGACTACACGTGCATTCGGAGCCTCGCCTTTAGTTTTTCTTTCTACTA
This sequence comes from Syzygium oleosum, assembly GCF_021117445.2. Taxonomy (NCBI): domain Eukaryota; kingdom Viridiplantae; phylum Streptophyta; class Magnoliopsida; order Myrtales; family Myrtaceae; genus Syzygium; species Syzygium oleosum. Next base: position 1,954,565 of record NW_026607494.1, read on the forward strand.
CTATTCTAAATGTTGCTTATATAACGGATGGCCGGGATCGAATTTTCCGAGATATTTAGAACATCGGATAATGACACATGAAAAATGATCAAATATTTCAAGTGGAAGCCACGTCGGGTTTCTTGGCCCGAGTTCTACGGTCGGGGTGAGTCTGGATTTGATTGGGACTTTTTTTAAAACTTTAATTTCTACTTGACCAAAATAGAAATTCGAAGGGAAGATTCCTGATTCCTAGCCTCTCTCACCTTTGACCTAAACGAGTTTTTTTTTTTTTGGGTCGAAATAGAGATGTCATTTCATTAAACCCGGGCTCACCTACAGAAGTAAGGGGCATCAAAACACAGGATTTCCCAAAGAGGGGAAGGGGGGGTTACAAACCCATTTTCGAGGGAGGGCCTTACACCTTAACGCCTTTACAATCCAGTCTGCTAATCTATTTGAGTCACGGGTGCAGAGGACCAATTCTAGACTCTAAAAAAAAGCCTAAACGAGTTTGCTGTGTAAGATAATCTTGACAAAAAAGAGGCGATTGTCTGATGTATCAATGCCCCACGAGGAATAAATACAGGTCCTTCAATGAATCCTCGGAAGAAGGATAGAGGAATACCTATACTCTTTTCGTGCTAAGTTAAGACAAAAAAAAAAAAGGAAAAAAAACTTCTTAAGTACCCTTTCGATCGAGGAGATGCTGTTGTCATCTATCTCGACCGGTATCCCGAGATGTTGGAAATCCAAACCTACTTAGAGAATCACCAGCGCTAGGGCAACCTCCGTTTCACCAACAAAGAAGTCAACCTTGACGATTTCCCATTCCTTCCCTCTGAAGCCGCCGCCTCTCTTCGCCTTTCAAACTGCCGCCACCTCTGCCTTCGCTTTCTATAACATACCCAAGCGCCGTCGAAAGAGTTCGCGCATGGCCACCGGCTTACCGACCGACCGACAATTCGCAAGTCGTGTTACCCCACTCAGATGGGTTTGAGAGAGAGGGGGGGTGTTTGGATCTATCATTTTAAGCGTAATTTAGTTTATGTGCCAACTCGATCTGTGTATGAGACCATATAAGAGGTGAAAATAGTGCGATCCTAAAATTACCGTGGTTTCAAAGTGCATTGCTAATATGATTTTATCTTCATGGGATTTTTTTGTTGGGTTGTGTTTGTATTTCTTGATTTTTGTATTTTTTTTTTTTGGCTTCAAAGAAAGATGGTGTTTAGATCCCAAATTACTTGCCATTTCTCGCCAACATAGTTGCCAATTTTAATTGAAGTCATTTTAGACCTTTCAATTAATAAAAAGATTGTATTTTTATAGCCATATTGGGAGTGGAAATAATAAATAGGTCGCTCAAAAGAAATTAGGGATAATGACACAAATAGCAGTTCATTAACTTTGGCCTAATGTATAATATAATTCATGAACTTATAATTTGTTCAATATCGTCTCTGAACTTTTGGTACATATTAAATTTAGTCTCCGAATTATATGAAAATGTTCAATATATTCTAAAAATTCAGGGAGATATTGAACAATTCAAAAATTCAGGGATCGCATTGTATATTGGATTAAAGTTCAAGGATTATATTGAATAAATTAAAAATTTATGGGCCATATTTAATATTGGGTCAAAGTTCAGGGACCGTTTAGGACGTGTCCGCAAGAAATTACGAGAACGGTGGGTCGAGAGTTTCCGTAGGCGGTGCTGATTTGGGCCGTCCCTTCCCCCTCCGTCGGGCCAGAATTCTTGCTTCTGTAGAAGTTCTGGATTGCGCCAGAAGCATTCAGAGAGAGAGAGAGGTGGAAGCATGGGTTGGGTTTGGAGGGACGACGACGGCGATCCGCCAAGCTCCGGCGAGATCGCCAAGTACGGCGGCTCCGGCGGAAGCCCGGGGCCGGGCGACCGGTGCTCGACCCGGAAGGTGGTGAAGTCTCGCTGCCGGACGGAGGAGGTCGAGCCCGGCAAATTCATCCGCAAGTGCGAGCGGACCGAGGAGATCCTCCGCGATTGCGTCGGAAGGTTACCCTTTTGTCTTCCCTTTTCCTCTGTACGCGCGGCTGCGGTTTTCGGCATGTTGTTGTCGCTTCTTGGTGTTTTGGCTTTATGGGTTCGGAAGGGATGTTGTTTGTTGTCCTGGGGTTTGATCGGGGTCGGATGCTCTGTTGGTTTTGGTTGAGTTCATCGGCGGTACGTTCGATGCCTTTTTCGGTCTGTTTGCTTTCTTATTCCTGAGCGCTGAATGAATCGCGGCATTAGCCTTCGTATGTCTGGAAGGGTTTGTTAGCCTTCGTGAAGGCAAACGAACGTGCTTGCTTACGGCGTTGAAAAGGTCAGGATAAATCCCGCTATTTGCCGAACGGCTTGTATTGAAACCATTGTGATGAAATTGTTGTTCTTTTGTTTTGTTCTGAATTTGGGTTGTGAGGGGCTTATATTTCTGCTGAGTGGTTCATCTCGTGTTTGTCTACTGATCATGTTGTTGTCTGGGAGATACCATCCTAGGGATTTATGGTTTCTTTGCTAGGTTGCCAGATATCCTATATACATTTTAATGGACCGAAAAGAAGAAATAAAAAAGAAAGACAAATCGAGAAAATGATGGGTCTGTATTCTATTTAGCTAAAAGTTTAAGCAAAGCCTAGTCTAAATTTTTCTTTCGTCTTTGGTTATCTCGGTATCTTGTCGAGAAAATGTTCTTGGTTCTGTCTCAGATATGTTGTGCGACCTGACGTCTTAGCTGAGAAATCAGTAGGTGTTGGAGGGGAGTATTCTCTCTGTTCTTGTACTCTACATTTATTGGTGAACGTCATGTAAAGGTACGAGTTACATAAAGTTTGAGAGGGATGGAGTATATTTTTGGAGCACCTAATAATTCTTCCCATATCGGTTGCTTTATTTATTAATTGCAGCAAAGTTACTAGGAAAGCTTTAAGTGGCTTGTGGAATATCGACTCTTAGTATCTTTCTCATATGTTGATGGGTTGTGAGTTAGGATTCCCAGATGCATTATGATGTTCAACAGTAAGCATTTGGTGTTGGTTAGGATATCTTCTGGACAGTGAGGCATTTTCCTTGTTTGAGCAGCTTTATGTTACCCAGCAATGCGCTATGTTACGCTTTGTTCGGAATCTAAGATCTGGGTATGGATCCTTTCTGTTTGTCAGGCCTGTTGAAGTGGTGCAATCTAACAAAGAGTATACAGAAGATGATGTGACCGAACAGGTCCTTAGAGGGTCTTTCTCCGCCGGATCTCCAGACCATGGAGTGTTCGACTTTCCAGGACTGCAGAGCGACATCGATGCAATCGGTCGGAGTGTTTTTGGTAACTTAGACCGTTTCTTCGAGGCAGCTGAGGAGATGAAGAAAGGGTTTTTTGGGATGTTTGACAGCCCTTCCTCGTACGATGGAGATTCATCTTGGTCGTCTATGAGGCGAGGGGTACCGATTGAAGAGCCTTCTCCCAGAGGAAAGTCGCCTGGAGCAAATGAGCCAGACTCTGGACTTGACCTTTCTGGAATAGCTAAGGACGTTTAGATCAAGCCTGTTAGTCATTGAGATGCTATATTGCGTTTTTGCAAGATTTTTCCCTTTTACTTTTGAGTAGGCAAGAATGATTATAGCATCTCGAAATACATCTGATGTTGCGTGGACATTTTGGGCCAATAAAGTTGTATAATTCCTTGGGGAATGATCAAGGATGAAGTTTCGTTCAATTCTACAGTGAGCGATATATCATCTAGCGGTAGATAAAAAGATAAAAGGAAAAGAACGTTGTGAGATCAAAGTAGGAAACAGAAGCAGAAAAGGTAGTTTCTTGCTCCTGAGATTGTGAAAGAGTCTGATGCAGGAAAGGCTCTTTTTCTCCTTGTGATTCTGATGGTTCACCGTTATAATGTGAGAAATCTATAACATAATGTATACATCTATCTCCAGGATTTTGGCACTCAGGTTGAAGAGTTCTTCCCCTGATTTTGTCTGTATGAATCAGATTTCATTCTTGCAAGGAAATAAGAATTACTGAATTCGTGACAATGTGCAACTAGTACCGTTTCAACAGGGTGTTGTTATAAAGGCTGAAATTACCTGGGCTGTCAACTCGGTCAGTTGGGGTTTTCTATCGAGTCTCTTTACTTACTGGCAAACTGAGCAATGCCTTAAACTGGTTGACACTGCTGTGTTACCTTTCTCCTAAATTCTCTGAATCCGTCCGTCAATGGCGTTATTCAGCGCAAAGGCCTTGAGAGGGTCCTTCGTCTCTTTAAGTAGTGATCTTGAGTATGAAAGTTTTCTTCGGGTTATTCAATGCCGGTGCTTTGAAGAGACCTTTTTTTCTAGATATGCCGATCAGACTCGACACTTTTGTTATCACGTTCAGCTATTACTCAATGTTCGGAATTTTTTCCTTGTTGAGATTCAGATGTATCGAATCTCGTTACATCCTATGTCGATCCTAGAACACTAGCATATCCTATATGTCCGATAGATTCTTAGACGCGGAATAGTCTGTGCGGCACTTTGTGAGTAGAGAACTTTGCCAGCCTTCTTTCTGTAGTTGTTCCTAAGTACAGTTCGGCGAATCAAATACTCGTATCGGATCGTACCACGCCCAGCTTGGCTTGGATATTCAGTCCATCAAGCGACCCTCGGCCATGACGTGCCTTTATCCTGAAAGTTTGTGTGCAATAATTTCTCGTTGGTCTTCTCAACGGTGTCGACGGGGAATGTCTGAATGTTCTCGTATCTACAGTGCACACAAGAGTTGGTCCATTAATGCAAGAATGTCGGCAAATCCGCTCAACGGTCTATCCAAAAGTGTATTTCCAGATTCTAAAATAAGGGAACATCTTGCCACTGTTTCAAGTTCGGTTTAGCAAATGCCTTACATAACTAGATTAGTTTCGCCTCACTGATCACCTTCTTTTTCATTCTTGGTGATGGTTCTAATAGAGTTGTGTTACTATTTGTGATCAGCACGCGTGCATTTGCAACATGAAAGATGCAGCAGCACGATAAGCAAAGGTGTTTGCATGCGGCAAAGAGGCGCTTCAAGGACGGACTAGTAATCGTTGTAAATCACCTCGTCACTAGAGGCGCATATTTAGAGCAATCAGGTCACGGTGACAGTGACACAACAGAAATACTATCCACGAGTGAATCTAAAGTATGTGAATCTGACCTGCCAGATGCCTAGACCAGGTCTGACAAAAAAACCCCGTCCACCCATCACCATAAATCACCTCTTCACGACCCCAGCACCCAAAAAATTTTCAACCAAAACCCTTCACAAAACATGCTGAACTGGAGAAAGGTAATCTAAGGAGGGGCTGGAAAGAGAAGCCAGGATTTGCTAGATCCTGATTGAAAGATTAAGAACAAATCCGGAACAGGGGAGATAGATATGCATATTCAACTATTTGTGTATTCCATATATAAATGTGAGATTACCCTCCAAAATGGCGGCATAATAGGCATATAATCTTCTGAGTCTCATGCACATAAACAAGATTTACAAGATGTACCCATTATGAGTGCCAGTCCACATTATACTCTTTCTCTCTCTTATCCCTTAAAGATGGCAAGGACCTCGTGCAACTTCTTACCCAAAGCATCTGGTCCTCGGCATGTCATATCTGGGAGTATATACTCATCCTGAAATTTGAAAGCAATTCGGTTGGAACTATTTTTTTGAAGAAGGTTATGCAAATCGATAAATCGATTCAGTCCAATTCTATATAACAAAATAACAGCAGTTTGTTTGAGACTTTGGTAGACTTCAAAAGCCATGCTACAACAGTACAATATGACCAAGAAGCTAATGTTAACTAATCAAAATCAATCCAAAGGCAACCATCATAGAGGTTTTAGATGCTCATACAGCCAACAAAAATTATGGAGAGAAAAAATCTGCTCCTTTGTGTTGTCGTATTGGTGGCCAGCATCCTGGTCAGCTTTTTGAACTGCTGGACAGTAGTTTAGTAAGCAATAAAACGTAGTAATGGCAAGAAACCTTTTAACCAGATCGACTCCTCAAACTACGTACTTATTCCCTTAGAATATCTTCAAATCAGATTGAGAAATTGAATTCCAGAGGAAGGATGACTTCCATTCCAATCATTGGGTATGCCTTTCCTTTGCCATTTGAGCATACCTATATCAACTAGATGAAGATTTAATCCTCTATATTGGTGCAAAAGGGGATTTGGGTTGAGGCGAATGAGAGTTTTGATTAATCATCATTAATATCAGAAAGTATTTGCTATTTACTAGTGCAAATTGGTTAAGAGCAAAAGTTCGTGAGAAATGACACGCTTCTCCTAATTCTATAATCTGTCTCTTTAGATGCTGCATGTGTATAGCACCTCACTTTTCTTTGCAAGACGAAGCAGTACACAGGACAATATTAAGCAATTCCAAGGACTTGCCAAGATTAGAAGGTCATGCGATTAGCAATAAAAATCTTCAATAGATCAATCTATTATAATGTTTCTGCACGGTGTGGGTGTGGGATCAATCTTTTTTATGTCCAATTAGGATACACTATTCATATAGCATAGTTGTATTACAGTTTTTTTTTAAAAAAGCTCAAACTATCAAATATGTATCTCCATGTATATAAAGCATTTATATGAATACTACCTGCCTCACGCGTTAGTCAAATCTTACATGAGAAAACATATGACCACATCAAACAACAATGGGAGGACAGAGAGGAGTACCAGAGAAAAATGACAGGGAGTGTCGAGAGGCTGATTCGAAGCTCTAATACCGTGTCGAACAACCATTTTTATTATATACGCGGCAAAATACCAATATGGAACTAATCAGTCCAACTAACAAATCTGTACTGCCATTTAACCACTTTCCTCTAACAATTTTTGCCTCAACAATGTAGTTTTCTATGATTTGACTTAATAATTCCCTTTACATCATCACTGCACAACTCTTCATTCAGCGATGGCATCCCTGTCTCATTTATTCTTCCAACTACACTATAGGGTTTCCATCTTCATCTATTGCATTACCTATCACTTTTTTATCGATCAACCCTGCTCCAACTTTAAGCAATGTCTATTTAAATATCAATTATGTTTCCTTTTCTATATTCTACGATTCCTATCATTTTGCTCTTTTGTAAATTATAATTTTGATAAGTAACGTCTTTTACTTAATCTATTATTCGAGCAATAATAAAGTCCACATGTTCTCTAGACAAGTTCTTTAGTAGTGGTAGTATCATTAGTCGGGTATTTTGACATAATTGATGGACCAAGTGCATTCCAAAAAAATTAACATAAACTGATGGCTGAGATGATAAGCCTAACTCAGGCCCCGTTTGGTTCAGCATTCCCAATGCTCATTTGGCCTCTAAAGTCCCTTAGCCAAATGCAAATGGCGTTTGGCAATTTTTTTTACTCACTTTGGGGAAATGCAATTGCATTTGGAATGCTGGCCAAGGGACCTTTGGCCAATGCACCTCTGAAGGTGCTTTGGGAAGTTGCATTTTCGGAATGCAACTTGCACTATTCATCAACACTGTTCATCTTCCCCAAACCGACGTCCGGCGGCCGGCGGCCGCCGCCTGAGGGCTAGCCCGACTCCGGCGACCACCGCCCGGGGGTCGCGACCCAGGCGACGCCCGAGGTCCGGCGACCCCAGGCGGTGGTCGCCGGGGTCGCGCGACCCCCAGGCATCTGGCCGGAGGCGGTGGCCGGCCGTGTAGCTCCACCGGAGTTTTTTTAAAAAAAAAAAAAAAATAGCAAAAGTCCTTTAGCCCAAGTTGATTTTATAAAACACTTACCAAACGCTATTTGCATTTCGGAAAACCCCTTTAGCCCAAAGGTATTTGCATTCCCCCAAATGCATTCCCCCAAAGCCGAACCAAACGGGCCCTCAGTCTTCTCTATGTAGCAGTTACTTCTACACATTTTTAAATTAGTGGTCATCTGAGAAGAAAGCTCCTTTTTTTTTTTTCTGATTTTAATACTATTTTCCTAACAAAAGAAAAGCTAAATTTGACAGCAGTAACATGAACGGTCTAAATAATCTTACAATATGGAAATTCTCTAGACCAACCAGTTCTGCAACTGTTAAAAGTGAGTCTGACTATTTGGGTCATTTAAAGGACCGCTTCATTACAAATTATTAGGGGAATATGTTGACATGGACAAGTTGCACCTTTTATCTGATTATTAGGACTGTTAGGTTGAGTTGACGTTCTTACTAATGAAATCATTAAATTGCTTTTAATTAAGTTGGACAAGCTTAAGCAAAGTGTAAGAAGTATTCTATTTGAGAAGATATCAAGAGGATCTAAGCCATTGTGAAACAACACAATACTACTGAACTAGATGCCAACAACATCCCACTCTCATTGTCACCATAGCTTACCATTATCATAGCTAAAAACAACCATGAGTCATGGCCTGGACAATATATACAAGCCTTACAACCTGACCTGAAACGGTTACCATCCAAGTCCTCATTACACAGCTATGACCGCTTTGACTAGAAAGGTGTAATCACCGTTAATATCAGTAGTTTGATAAGTTCCAGATAGCAGAGCAACCATCAGGCAAAAGCTCATATTGCCATGTTAACCAGACAGTGAAAACATCGGTTCAGTCACTGATACTTCAACCAGGAGGACACTTAGAGCATCTTCCATCCATTATTGATCACAATACCCTCCAAAAAATAAAAGTACCCACTTCTCTGCCTATCTTGACCAATTTGTAGTGAAGCGCCATGTCACATAATTTTGAGGGATAAAACCTACTCGGCTAAACTTTTAATGGCTATAAAGAAAAAATTCTGGGCCATTTTGTCAAGAATACATCCCTTGAGAGAAGGTTATCACAACGAATATCCGCATATATAGGTGAGATTTGCAAGTGACTGAGACAATTGAGGACTACTAACTGGCTAACAACTGTAATGGAAAAAATGCTTCATGACATCTCAGTAGCATAACAGGTCTTAAAGATTTTTGCTTCAAGATAAAGACTCACCTACAAATATGACATGCCGAGGATGATGCAACTCCTGATGGATTGACAAACTAGATGGACACAGAACCAGCAGTACCGGCAGCAGATGAATTGACTTCATTTGATGGAGTTTCTTCTTGGTTCTCGGCACTGCTCTGGTTGGCAGCCTCATCAGCTGAATAATTAGCAGACTGATTTGATGATTCAGTAGCGATATTACCAACACTATTGTCCCTAATTTCAAGGTTTCCCATCATGTGAGGCACATTGTTCATTCCTGCAATCACTTCCCTTCTAACTTCAGTGTTATGATCAGCCATAGAAGTGTGACGGGGAAAAAACCGCTCCCTCCAACCCTTGGTGCTTTTTGAAAGGGACTCTTTATACCTGGCATATAACAACATTGAAAATAAATTACATCAAATTGTTACAAAACAAGGTCATCTTTTTTCCCTTACGAGATATTTAATAAGGTACCTCATTGAGACTGCATTCCATTTAGATTTTAGAGATTCTGAAAGAGTTTGAAATTCTGATGTGCCTGCCCTATCTTGAGTTGGAGAAGAAGGGTGACCAGCAGAGCTCCTGCAAACAAATCATCCAGTCTAATGATGATGTATTGATCATAATCATGGTTTGATTGTCTTCAATGGCTTAATTGCAGTGAAAGATAAGGTCGATTAATAATTTACACCGACCTGTAAAGGGATATCCCTGGTCCGTTTGTGGGAGTAACAGGAGACCCGGAGGCAGAAGAAGAAACTTGATTGGTTTGAATCAAAATCTGCCGAGGTGAATCATTACCAGTGGATTCGATGGGTACTGATGGACGAGCAGCAGCTACTGCCGCTGGTTGACTTTCCCCTTCTACCTGTACCAATGAACTAGAGACAGGACCAGAATGAGCACCATTAGGATGAGTTGAGAAGACCAAGAAATGAGGACGACCGTGACCAGATGGTCGTCCCCTATGGCCTTCCCGTCTGCTGAGGTGGTGGGCCCTTCCCATTGCAGCAGCAGCTGCCAAGTGTTGGATTATGCGCTCTTCAAGTTCAGCATCATTTGCACCAACAGGTAACTGCATTAGAATTTGAAAAAGATTACACAAGTTCCATCTTATCAACAGAAATATGGGAAAAGTTATTGGAGGGAGAACAACGGACATGCTGCAGCTCAAAATCACCAAGGGCTGGATGATGAAATATTGTTGGATTTCGTGGAGCGAGCCTAATGTTCCTCTCTCGCTCCACTGCCTCCAGCAGCTCCTGACTGCCGACACATGCACCTCAAGTTACTCAGAGATCCACTAATAAGAATGTCAGGAACACGTATTAGAACAAACCAGAGGTAGAAACCTGGAAGGATCCTTCAGGCTGATTGGCTGCCAGCACATGGGACACTGAGAGCTTCTCTGACACCTAAAGGCGAAGATTAAGAGTCAATAAATGCTTTCATTTCTAACAATGATCTCAAACAGATTCTTATTACCCGTGTTTAAAGTGAACATAATGTACAATAGAAAGCTAAACCAGAGGGACAAAAATGAGTGCTAGATAAAAAGTGAGGTGATGAAGTTTTTCCCAAACTTCTGAAGGCGTGGCTTGCAAACCAATGCGAAACAAGATTCCATTCATGACTTTGACAAATGAAGACGATATGCTACAATAAGGTCAGTATCCTTAAGATGTCAAGCATGCGAAACTATACTGAATAACATCTATGTTATTGTTGGTCAGGCAAGCTGAGGTGTGGAGACCCACTGAAAAACGTCAATGTTATTGTTCATTGGATAGCTTTGTCCCCAAGAAATCCATCCCATAAAACCATATCATTCATTAGGGAAAAGGGCAACTGCAAAAACAATTTCCTTATTGTATATTTAGGTACCGTCATATCTATGTAGCCTTACTCTTTCAGTGCATAGACTTAGTTAGGACTTAGTTTCCCATTTCTTAAACCTCCTTCAAAATCCTCTTTCAATTTCTTCTTTCAGTGGTTAACTTAACTTTTGGGGCCAGCCACTATGGTTTCACCTTGTGACTCCCTCACCATTACATCAAGCTCAGCCCCACCATTCATTAACATGATTCATGGATTAGAAGCAAACGGAACAAAGTGAAGATATATCGATGGAAACAGGCATATCAAATGCTATTGGGAATATGAATCTATATGCTTGTATGCATATGCACGCTTGTCTGAGAGAGAGAGAGAGAGAGAGAGAGAGAGAGAGAGAGAGGGTGTGGGGGAGGGAGGGAGGGAGGGGGGAGGGAGGTGTGGTGGCAAGGGGTTTTAAAGAAACTAACAAAAGACAAGCATACCATTCAAGAATGCACTGAAGGTGAAATTCATGCTTGCAACAAGTGACCTGAGGATAGGGGAAAACATAGAGAACATATTATAATGAGATATAACCAGAGTAATTCAACAGAAGGCACCACATATCCAACTTAACAAGCAAAATATTAGGTGGGAAATACATCAAGCTCAAACCTTACTTATGCTTACAATGCTGCACATGTTGCACATTTGCCTTTTCATTATTAATATGCGATAAAGCTCAAAATCAAAGAAGAAAGAGATTTATCCTCGGCATAACAAGAAGCACCACAAGTAGCGAAAAACATATTCATTATTATCTTCAGGCTGATTATGCCTAATGCAACAACATCATCATTAGGAGATAGAATAATTTGTGTGTGTGTGTATTACCGTTGAAGGATCGCTGTCGCAGAACTCCTCCAGGCATATGCTGCAAGCATCATCATTAGCCTCTTGTATTCCTCCTTCCACAAAAGCTGCTGCTGATGTCATATGATCTCCAGCTCTCTTGGCCTCCTCGTCCAGAACCTGTGCACATCTCATATGTCAGACTAAAAATTAAGAATTCATATGCAATTCCTTCGGTGGCGGATGATCTTGGATCTTCTGTATCCCATATAACTTCTTTTCATAAAAACCATAGCTACCTTTTAACAAAATTCAAAGTTACAAGTCTTCTTCCTCCATTCACTAGTCCAAGACACTTGCCTAGACTCTCTATACAATATAAGTACTGTATTTTCTTCTTGCGATATTCTTCGAACTACGAGTTTTCCTGATGAATGATCTCCCTCTCCCTTCACAGTTTCCAGCTAGTTATCAGCAAATCCCTCCCAGATGTTATCACAACATACAGTGCGATTCCAGCTTATCACACTTAATAAATGCTCGACAACATTTCAGAAATATAGCTCATTTCAATTTCACCAAAGCAACAATATATCATCATTGTTTCTTTTTTTCCTCCCAAACGTGAACCCTAATACCCTAATACCCTTTGGACTGAAACTCCACAAATAAAAATATCAGAATTCAGCCAAAATACAAGAAGGGCAAATGAGAGACAGAAAACCCAGATGTGAAATGGCCACAGGTAGATGAAAACAATACGCGAAGATTGTCAATCAAGAGCACAGCCAAAGAAAAAAAACGAAAGAAAATCAAGAAAAACTCGATGGTTCGGTAATTGAAATGAATAAATCCACATACCTCCATCCAGAAAGATGAATGCTCGGGAAGATGGGCAAGAGAGATCGATTCCTCGAACCTAGAGAATGCTAGAGATCCATGACAAGAAAATGAAACCCCAGAATTTCAGACCATCTAATCAAACAGAGGAAAAAGAGAGAGCGGACAAAAAAAGGAAGGAGAAGACATGTAAGCTTTTATTATTTACCTTTAATAATGGGTTGGTTGGTTCTTATCGTCTGCTTTTCTATGTTTTTTGTGTGTTGGAAAACACAACAGACCCTGTCTCTCTCTCTCTCTCTCCACAACCAGAGCATCAGAAAAATGGGACCTCGAAAGCTCCATCTTTTTCCACGCAGCTTTAAATAATTGGGCATCTTATCACATTGGGTAGCCTCCAATGGTCTTTCTTCTACCCGCATAAATCTCATTCTTGACATGACCCCAAGATATTATTTCTTCACTGACGAGGATTCGCAGTTCATCATATCTATTTCCGGGATAGCTTTCAATAATGCCAATTCCTTCCTCGTGGCGTCCTGTGACGAAATCAGAAGCTTAGTTTATCAAGTATTCCATGTATTTTACTTTGCAACCACAATAATTATGCTGTGGAATAGTTGTCATCTTGACTGAGACATCTATCTGATGGGTTTGGAGCAGGATTTCTTCGCACTCAGACAGAGAGCGGGTCAATGCCGGACAGCTCCGTCCCACCAGCTTTACATAGACAAGGTCCAACCTTTGTAGTTTGCACATTCATTCATGGGTGTTATCTCAAATGTAAGCCACTCATTCATCCGTCAACCCTAGTAGGAATTGTCTGTATATTTATACCTATGTTTCCATCCGTCTCTCTATGCAAATACATACAAAGTCAACTTTCGAATTCGGTATCCATCGTTCAAATGACTAGAAATAACTCTGTTTTCATATCACATTCCGCGATCTACCCTGTGGTGAATGTTCAAATTGATCGAGAGAGTATTTGCCGTGGAAGAAAAATATCATCTTACTTGTATCCACTAGACCACTTCCTAATTTAAGGGCGGATTTCTCAACCGCATTGAAATTCGATTTTAAGACATTTTGACTGAAAAAAGAAACTACAAACATAGAATTTAGAGGAAATATATCATGCTTTACCCTCGCCCACATTTTTGTTTTTCCAATAGAAGTTGATGAGGGTAATTTATTTTCGTTAATACATAAATCCTCGTCGGCATGGACATTTAAGATGCTAGAATGAGTAAAATTAAAATGAAGCAAACTAATTTACAGCACGATTTCAATTTCGTCTATTTCTCTTAAATTTTGGTGTCCACCTTAAAAAATTCTAAAATGATTCCCCAATCAACTGAAGGAAAATCGAAAATGTTATGACTAAATTAGTATCGTGCCCATGCGATGCATAAATTTTTCACATATATTGTTTCGATAGAAACTTAAGTAATTATCCATATTTTTTTACCCCCTAGTTTGGCGTGTCTTGGGCTTCTATATTCACCATACTTTTGTCCTTCATGTCAGAGTCAATTTCATTGATATTTAGGACTTGTTCCTAATTTATCACTTATAGAGAAAATATAGGCCTAATTCTAAAAGAAAGCACTAACTTTTCCTTGAGTGATAATTCTGATCCGAATTTTTTTTGTTTCATAAAAAATCACCAAGTTTTACTTAAATTCCAAATTTGACTTGAACAAATTGAAAATTTCATATCACGGAGGTCAGATTTGAGACTAGAGTAAAAATTTGTGCTTTTTAGTCAGACAAAAAAAGTTTGGGCCAAAATCGTCAGTCAAAGTAAAGTTAGTGCTTTTTTTGGGAATTAATCCAGAAAATATACAATCTTTGACAACTAAATTTATGTAATAAACTTTGTAGTGATGACCTTCCAACTATCACGCCTTGGACATTGTACTGTTTTTAATAAATTAGATCCTCATTAAATTAAATTAATTAGCTAAATATAATCAATAAATATCAATTTATAATTTATGCCATGTAGTCAATACATGTTACCAGTTTAGAACACCAAAGACAGATGGTAGCAACACATATTTCTTGAATGCTCCCTCTCTCTCTCTTTTCCGGCTCCTCTACTACTAAGACAGTTCCCTTCCATATTCAAAGCTCCCTCGACGGAGAAATCACTCTCGGTCGAGAGAGGCTCCATCTTCTCAATTTGAATTGAAATTTTCTCTCTTGATCTAATCTAGGAGTATTTTATTTTATTATCTAATTTTTTTCTTTACTCGTAATTGATGCTCTTCTCTGCTCATTGGGTATATCTCTCGCTTCCATCGTTAGGGATAACCTGCTGCTTTAGATTCTCCAAACCAAGAAGTCTGACAAGATCGATGAGGAATACACTGACTTCATACTGCACTTTTATATGCTCGTTTAATCTCTCCATATCTAAATCTAGATTTGGGAGTATTTTTGGTGTCTTTGTATGGTGATGGTGTTGAGAACGCTGAAACTAAGAGTGCACTGCCCACTGGACAAGCTGTAGTTATAGGAGAGGAGATTACGATGCGTGTTCGTCACTTATAATGATGTAAGATTCGGTGATTGGCCGCCGTTCGTTCTGCTTTGATGCTGAAACAAATCAATTCTTATGGGATAAGAGTGTGCTTATTAAAACAGTTTGTGATTTATTATTCTACTTTGCTGTTTGGAATTTGATTTGTTTTGAACCTCTCGTGTATCATCTTGAGATATTGAGATATGAATGAAATATTTACTTTTAACAAAAAAAAATTATATGTAATTGGCAATTACTTACAATGTTTGCCTGTTAATGACAAACATGTCATTGAAACTTAGTATTTCGGGGAAAACTTCATGATAAAGGAAAATATTTTTCAAGAAAAAGAGGGAAAAAAATTTCCTAACTTTAGGTATGCATATTTTCTTTGACCACAAATGATTTTCCGTTGATAGATCATTTTCAGTAAACCAAATGTGTGAAAATCGAAAACACTAATTCGCGAAAAATTCTTTCATTCAAACAAACACACCCTTAAAGCAATACCTATACATCATATAGCCCAAAAATTGTTTATGGACTTGCCATATTATGTATAGCTTATACATGATTTCAGGATTTTTTTGCAAATTCATGGAATTCTATTATTTGACCTAAGCCTAAGCCCTTTATTAGGCTAGAGGTCGTAATATTGAAATTAAGCAATGAATTTACTGTCTTTTTTTGGGTGGGATAAAATTACCGTCCTAAATCTATTTTACGATACCAATTCAGTCTTAAAACTTTCCAATTTAGCTAATGTGGTTCTAAATATTTGTGTGAAATTCCAATACAGTTCTTCAACTTATTATTGCCGGAAATCGATGACGTGCGATCCACAAGTTGTCTATTTTAGCGTGCTACATAGGATGTCGACGATGACTGGACGCCATGCCAGCAATTGCCGGCAGCAATTGGACTACATTGGAATTTTGTGCAAAGATTTAGGACTTGATGCATTCGTGGACGAGTGATTCAGGGTTTATGGGTTGTGTGTATGAAAGGTATATTGAGATGGACAAAATAATGTAGTGTAAATGTTGACGGATATGGAGGTTCACCACCTAAGTATAAAGGCAAAAGCCACCGGCCACTAATGAAGACTGGTCTAGAAGCTGCTCATCTTTGGCCCATCATGAGAAAGGTGAATTAGGGTTTACTGCATATTTGAGTGATTCAATGGAATATTCATGATTGTGGCACAAAAAGGGGACATTCATGATTAGAGTAGATCATTTGGAGCTCAACAGTGACCTATGAAGTGATAATATTCGGCTTGTGTCCGGATAGAACCCACTTGAATCTTACGCTCCAAGTAGCGAGCCGCAACTGAAGTTCGTACTTTGTAGATTAGGGTTTCATGATGGAGCAATCGAAGTTTGTCCTGCGGGGAATAGGAGCCAAATGTATTGTTCTCACCAAGTATGTCCAAATGTTTTCGTTGCGAATTTCTTGTAGTGGATGAGATTAATATATAAGTACGTCTAAATTAGAGCTAAAAATGAATGGCGAGCTGATCACAAGTGAATAGGAGATAATGAATCTTTTCGTGCATATATGCTCGGTCATAGTCGAAAGAAAAAAGTACCAAAAAACCAATTACATTGATACCAATTCAATTTTAAACATTTTAATTAGATCAATTTAGTCCTAAACCTTTTCGTATTGGTACCAATTCAGTCAATCCTGCCAATTTAGGCCGAAAATCATTGAAGTGGACGCCGACGGTCCTACGTGGCACGCCGACGCTAACATGGACAAAATTTGTAATTTTTAAATAATTTTTTCAGATATTTTTTTATATTTCTTTTTCTTTTTTCCCTCGTCCGTGGCCGGCAAGGGCACGGGGGCCCTTGCCTAGACCAGCATGTGGCCGGTGATGGTTGACTAGCGACCTCGCCGGCCAATAGTGTACAAAAAAAGAAAAAAAATATTTAAAAAATCTGAAAAAATTATTAAAAGAATTATAAATTTTGTTCACGTCAGCATCAGCGTGCCACGTAGGACCACCGGCATCCACGTCAGCGATTTCTGGCCTAAATTGGCCAGATGGACTAAATTGGTACCCATGCGAAAATGCTTATGACTAAATTGGTCCAATTAAAAGGTTTATGACTGAATTGGTACTAATGCAATTGGTTTATGACTTTTTTGATACTTTTCCCCAAGTCGAAATGATGCATTCACAATCTGGAGAGAACGCCCAACTTGATATAGGCCAAACGGATTAAGAGAAAAGAAATCTTGAAATAGAAAAATAATTGGGTAAATTACAAGCCCAACTAAATTCACCTACCTCATTTAATTTTAGTAATGTATCAAATTATCTGCGTCAGGTTCCCCCATAGACGGAAAAATCACATTCTTATAGTGCAAATTTGACAAAATTTCTCACGTCTTGATAGTAGATGTGGGTGGTCATAGTCACAACTTTTTGTTTACATGGCAAAAGGGTTGGGATAGGTAATCAGAGCAACTACCACTTTTAGACGTTATCCCCAGATTTTACATCCATTACGGCGGTTTAAATTTAAGTTGTAGGTACTAATTCCAGTCGGAACATGAGAATCCAAGGTTGACAAACTCGTCATCGCAGTACTAGCGACATGTTAATGGTTGGGAATTCTCTCCACACAACGAACAAATGCTTAAGGATTAAACTGATTAGAGTTCATTCACGCTATAGCTCAAACTAGTGAGAAGGGGAACATATCATGAGATTGTCATAGAAGTTTAATTCAGCGGCTAAAGAAAGGATACTCGTGTGTGTGGTTATGCATAAATGATAAAATCTCCAATTTATCCCTTCTGAAATAGAAATAATCTTATATTTGAGTCATCAATCTAGATATTTACTCATATTTCATTTATGCAATGAGATTAGCAAAGTATTTCATGAATTCGATAACCTAGCTAATCCCGACGAATTGTCAAAGTGGAAACTCATCTGTCCCCTTTGAAGGGTTATTTATCAATTGGTCTGGTGGACAGATGGTGGACGATCAACCACTTGCCTGCTCATATATTCAATCAAAATCATGATGACAATCCCAATGGTAGGTTGTTCAACAGCGACAACTCCAGCTTCCCCATTTTTCTGGGTCAATCATTCTACATCGTGGCCTCATTCGCGAGTCAAGTCCTTGACATTTGCCATCAGTTCTGACTCCTCTCTGACTTTATTAGGATAAAAATCAAACGGGTGATCCAAGTTGTGGTACCCAGGGGCAAGCGAAGACAAATCGAATGAGGCCGACAACTAATGTGAGAAAATTATTACAGTAGTTATTTGTATGAATCTATCTTACAATGGTAATATGTCAAATATCTTTTAGGACTATTTTCCCTTTTGTCTCCCCTAAATATCCTTAACCAGATTTATTGAAGCATAGGTATATGAGGATTGATTTGGTCAGACACAACTATGCACGCGCACACTTTCTGGTTCACATAATGAGAGCCACACCGAACGTCATAAATTGTCTTTACATTGACTCTGGCCAATATCATTATCACTTAGGAGATGAGTTTTTGTTCGTCAAAATTATTTGGATTAAGCCGATTTTCGATCCTCTAACTTTCATCAATCGTGCAATGTCACTTCTAGACTTGCTTTTTTTGTTATCAAATCATTATGGTAATATCGATAAATTGTGTGTGAAGAGAAAGAGAGTTGTTGGATACTGTAGATACCTAATTTTTTACAGGAAATTTGACCAAACTTTTACCGGAAGTCAACCTCGTCAAACTTTCTATCAAACGGTACAATTAGATTGTGCTATGCAAGAATTATCTAATGACACCCAATTTGACCAAATCAAATAGCTAGATCATTGATATTGCAATTTTAAACCATAGCAGTCTAATCTCAATAGGGTTGGGAAAATCACGATTTTTGCATAGTGGGTGATGAGATTACGTAAATCTAATCGTGAGCTTTACAACGCCTCCAGAATAACTTTGATCGGAGTTTTTTTCAAGGGAGAGATTGTGACTTCCCATCCGTTTGACCCAATTATTACACAATCCTGAGACTTCCTTAAAAAGCAAACTGCACATTTCTAAAAATTTTTAGCATACAACCTTCCGATAGGCACAAGATCAAGTCAAACGGACGTTGGATTAGCTAAAAACTGATGATAAAAAATTGGGTAAAAAGAAGGGATCATGATACAAATATTTCCTGAACTTTGGCTTAATATGCAATTTGATCCCTGAACTTTTAATTTATTCAATGCGGTCTCTGAACTTTTGGTAAATATTCAATTTAGTCCCTGAGCTATATAAAAATGTTCAATGTAGTCCCTGAACTTGAATTAATGGAAGGACTATATTGAACATATATCAAAAGCTCAATGAAAACATTAAACAAATTGAAAGTTTAGGGACCACATTGCACATTGGGTTAAAGTTCTGAGACTACATTGAACAAATTAAAAGTTCAGGGATCAAATTGCACATTGGGCCAAAGTTCAAGGACTGTTTGTGTCATTTTCCCCTAAAAGAAATACAAAACAAGAAAAGGAAAAGGTGGCTTTCAAGCCCAACCCCTAATTACCACGTGGCAGCTGTAGGGATGGCCTAGTGCTGCGCCGTGCCAGGCCGCAAGAGTAGCGAATGATAACCATTCTGTTCCGGAATGAGTTCCTGAACCAGAAATAGATTTTTCTATTTCTGGTTCCTGGATGAGTTTCTGAGAAAAAAACCCGTTTGATAATGACAAAAAATTTCTATTTCTAGAACAGAAACCCGTTTGATAACAGCACAAAATTTCTATTTCCTGAAATAAAAACCCGTTTGATAAACAACAGAAAATTCTATTTCCAGGAACAAAAATCCATTTTTTTAGAAATGGAATAAAAATAATAAAAAATCTGAAAAATTCATAAAAATCTTTAAAAAATTCAGAAAATCCCAAAAAATTGAAAAATTCCAGAAAAAATCATCAAAATGTCGAGAAAATAAAAAAAATTTAGATTTCGGGAAAATAGGAAATTTGTTGAATTTTTTCAAAAAAATAAAGAAATCAAAAATTTCAAAACTTCACAGAATTGCTTAGAATACCTATGGCCACCCACTTTTAGTGAAATTTAAATCTTTTTAGGTGCCCAAAAAAAATCAAAAATTTCAAAACTTCACAGAATAGTTTAGAATACATGTGGCCACCCACTTTGAGTGAAATTTAAATTTTTTAAGGTACCCAAAAAAATTCAAAAATTTCAAAACTTTACAGAATGGCTTAGAATACCTGTGGCCACCCACTTTGAGTGAAATTTTAATTTTTGGAGGTGAAAAAAAAAAGAAAAAAATCAAAAATTTCAAAACTTCACAGAATGACTTAGAATACATGTGGCCATCCACTTTGAGTGAAATTTAAATTTTTTTAGGTGAAAAAAACATAAAAAATCAAAAATTTCAAAACTTCACAGAATGACTTACAATACCTCTAGCCACCCACTTTGAGTAAAATTTAATTTTTTTTAGATTCCCAAATGGTATTTTTTATTTTTTTTATTTTTTTTGGTTCTTAAAGAAAATTAAATTTCACTCAAAGTTAATGGCCACATGTATTCTAAGCCACTCTGTGAAGTTTTGAAAATTTTTCTTTTTTGCTTATTTTTATTTTTTTTTCGACACCTAAAAAAAATTAAATTTCACTCAAAGTGGGTGGCCACAGGTATTCTAAGCAATTATGTGAATTTTTTTATTTTTTATTTTTTTATTTTTTTCCGCACCTAAAAAAATTAAAATTTCGCTTAAAGTTGATGGCCACAGGTATTCTAAGCCATTTTGTGAAGTTTTAAATTTTTTTCTTTTTTTCGGCACCTAAAAAAATAAAATTTCGCTCAAAGTGGGTGGCCACAGGTATTTTAAGTCATTATGTAAAGTTTTGAAATTTTTACTTTTTTGCTTATTTTTATTTTTTTTGGCATATAAAAAAATTTAAATTTCACTCAAAGTGGGTGGCCACAGGTATTTTAAGCTATTCTGTGAAGTTTTGAAATTTTTTATTTTTTTTTATTTTTTTAAGCACCTAAAAAAATTTAAATTTCACTCAAAGTGGATGGCCACAAGTATTCTAAGCCATTCTGTCAAGTTTTGAAATTTTTGATTTTTTTGCTTTTTTTTTTATTTTTTTCGGCACCTAAAAAAATAAAATTTCGCTCAAATTTGGTGGCCACAGGTATTCTAAGATATTCTGTGAAGTTTTTAAATTTTAGAATTTTTTATTTTTTTTTTGCAACTAAAAAAATTAAATTTTGCTCAAAGTGGGTGGCCATAGGTTTTCTAAGCCATTTTGTGAAATTTTGAAATTTTTTATTTTTATTTATTTTTTTCGGTACCTAAAAAATTAAAATTTCACCGAAAGTGGGTACGCATTCTAAACCATTCTGTTAAGTTTTGAAATTTTTTATTTTTTGCTTTTTTTTCTCATCTCAAAGATCGTGACTTCCATATGAATATGTGTGTTGAAGAAAATGAATTCCTCAGAAATGGTTCTCACTTTTGTTCCAGAAATGAAAAACCAACTTTTTTTTGGTTCTCATTTCTGGTTTCAGAATCAGTTTTGGAAGCAAACTTGTCCCGGAAATAGAAAAATGAAATTGCGTTACCAAACGGGTTTCTGGTCCAAAACTGATTCTGGGAACAAAAAACCAGTTCTGGACAGAACCAGAATGGTTTTCATGCAGCACCAAGGTTTCCCTAACATCGATCGTAACTCTTGAATAATGTGGATTGAACTTCTGACATTGCACATTGATTTGTATCGCATACTGCTATTTAGAATATATGCCGTTTTGATATCACACGCTGCCTTGGGATTACATATTGCTGTGAAATCATAAGTAGTCTTGAATTTGCATGCTGAATCCGAATTATCCGTTGTCTTGATAAAATCTCACGAAATCACAAGTGAATTGAGATTGCATTGATTGGATATATTGCTATCCTCGCATGAAAAGTTTTCAGAATCTTCTACTCTTGGTTGTGAAAAGAAAAACCAATTTAATTCTATCTTGCTTACTAGTAATTCGAGGGCTCTTTTTTGTAATCTAGGAAGTGACTTGTGCTTTCATTTCCACTGTCAAAGAGAGAGCATGAAGATAATGTGGCTGTCTGCTCTATACTTGTAATGGTTTTGCCTCTGGAGAAAATCATGAAAAAGTAAGCAAATGATAGAAGTTTAATCTCAACTAGACCTGTTAAACGGGTGGGTCGGGTTGGGTTTGGATCGGGTCATAAATGGTCCGACCCAAATTGACCCATTAACCCGTTTATGACCCATTTATTCATAGTGTAAATATCTCGACCCATACCCGACCCGACCCATATTGCTAAAACACTTTTATATTTAACCTAATCTAGGAATACTTGTTTCTTATGATTTTTTTTAAATTATACTGCTAAAACATTTTATGCAATACAAAGCTAGTGAAAAAATTTTATAATTTTTTTTAAAATTGAGGTTCTGTTTGTTTTACGAAAAATGCGACATTTCTAGAGAATATTTTCCATAAAGTCATTATCTAAGAAAATAAAAAATTAATATTTTTTTAATTTTTTAAATTGAATTTTTAATTATTTTTTATTTTTATTTTTATTTTTTTCTTTTTCCTTTATTTTTGGCCGATCGCCGGTTGCCGGCCAGGCGAGAACGAGCTCGCCGGAGGCCGGCGAAGCTCGTTCTCGCCGATCTGGCGAGGCTCCAGCCTCGCCGATCTAGCGAGACTCGAGCTCGCCCGAGGCCGGCGAGCTTGAGTCTCGCTAGATCGGCGAGGCTCGAGCCTCGCCCCCCTCCGGCGAGGTTGTCCCGCCCCGGTGGCCGGTGGCTGTGGCCGACCACCGGCCGAAATAAAAAAAAAAGAAAAAGAAAGAAGAGAAAAGAAAAAAGAAAAGAAAAAGAGAAAAATTAAAAATAATTAAATTTCGATTTTTTAAAAATATTTTTGTAAAGAGAGAGAGAGTGTGGATGGGTCTAGTAAATGGGTTGGACATGGGTTCCAAACTCAACCCATTTAGACCCATTTATCTTTAAGCTTTAAAATTTAAAACCCATTTAAGGTTGACTCTTTAAAATTAAAGTGACCCATATATGACCCATTTATTTTTAAATGGGTCATATATGGGTTTAAGACCCATTTTGACACCTCTAATCTCAACACAGGTTTCTGTGCAGCTGGTGTCTGATAGGCTTTCTCTTCATCCATGCCTTACTCATGCTCCACAAATTTACACGCCTATCTTTGTAGCTCTCTATTTTATAAACAGTCTATTTTTTCTTCATGCTTCCACCTGAATTTTTTTATTTATTTAAAGTCTGCAGACAACTAGCTATTAGAAACCGACAATGCTTCGTCGAGCAAGTTAGCGACCGGTGGTGCCTGGAGACACAGACCAAGGGAGTGCCCAGCCGAGAGGATCTTGCCTTCTACTGGTCATTCCTAATACTATTGGAAAGCGAAAGGATGCTTCGGTTTTAGCTTAAAATGTTTCATCATGAATCCCCAACAACATTTGGCAAGACAGGCACGAGAGAACTCTTTTTGGGATATTCCACTGATGTTGGTAAGGTCCCCAATATATCCGGCAGCTTCGGTACAAAAGAGGGAGAGAAAGAAAAGAGAAGAAAAGAAATTCAAGGTGAAATGATCAACAGTGAACAACGTGGGTTTGTCAGGCCCATTAGTCCAAAAGATATGAAAGTAGATGTGGAGCACTTCTTAAATCTAGCTACGAGGGAAAAGTAATGCAATCACAAATTAGGCCGAGCCCACCTGGTGTGAACAACATTTCTGGAAGGGACAAGACACTAACATAGTACACAACATGGACAGAGTTAGAACGAGGTGTTGGTGTTGAGATAGAACAGGTAAAAGTCTTTCTTATTTTCTTCATGGCCATGCAGGAAAGTTTCTTTCTTTTTGCTCAAAAAAGAAGAGTTTGCAAAAGTAAAGTAATTTTCTTTTGCACTTTTGGCTAGAGAAAATGAATGTTCAAAGAGATTAAAGTTGATGTCGTTTTATGGTCTTAACGATTTTTGACATGAATTGACACGTTTTAACTCGATTATCTATCAAGTCTGATGGCGATACATGTTGATATTAGTTCAACATGCGCAAGTCCTGTAGCATAATCAGCAGAAAGATAAGGCAGCTCGATTATACAGCTCGACATGACTAAGAAACCTAATTATCACCCGTGAACGCGAATCGCGAATAGTGAACGAGATCTCGTTCGAATATTTTTCAATGGAGGTGGCCTGTTAAATCAAAAGGAAATCAAATTTGCTTTGGAAAGTAGATAGTGGCCTTATCCCTTTGTTGACTAATGATGGGACTTACTTTTGTTAATGTGACATGGAGTCCACTTGGTGGGGGAATGTATTCCCATCTGCACTTTGGATTTTTTCATCGGATGAGATTTGCTCCAAATCTTTCGGTTCGACACTTTTACTGTGGGTTTTTGAACTACTTTCTTGGCAATAGAAGTATGAAGAGGATTTGGTTCTTCTTTGATTCGTTGACCACGGACGATAATCGTACGAAATTGCTAATGTTACTTTATGTGCGTGGCATCCTTATTCCTTTCATGAAATGACACAACACTTTAAATTTCAAAGTTAGATAATACCCGTCAAAAGATTAGATCTCTCTGAAATCTTGTTTGAGCTCAATTTACGTAAATGGTTAAGAATATAGGCATTTGTACAGTGATCATTGAATACATTATTGGCAAACAAGAATCAAATTAGAAGTGGCCAAAGCGCTCGCGCACGCGTTTGGTACGTTTGTGACAGTTTAAGTTTTTGGTAGAAGATGATTTAGTTAAGGGCAAAAGCCACCAGAAATTCTAAATTATGCTCACTGTGGCACATTTACCCTACACTTTTTTTTCCGTGACACCAAAAATCCTAAACTTGTACATATGTGACACATCTACCCTCTGTCAAAGTTCTGTCAATATGAACCTTTAAAAATCTACCTATATGGATGTCAGAAAGCAAATAGTATTGACATGGCGCTCACGTGGCTTAAATGAAATAAAAATAATGTTATTTTGGCTGAAAAATCATATAATGAAACATTGATGGAGGGTAAATATATCGCATAGGTAGAAGTTTAGGATTTTTTATGTCATGGGAAAAAGCTCATGGTAAATGTGTAACAATAGGCATAAGTTAGGAGTTTTTTATGGCTTTTTCCTTCAATTTAAAGCGGTATAGGAGCATGGTTCATGCTGTTTTATGCAGTTGTATACTCTCGTTATCTTGCTTGTTATCCTATCCTCCTCTCTGATGTGGTCATGTCTCATGTGTAGAGCTCCACTTATAATGAGAGGAAGTGTTCCAAGCAATATGCTTTATGTATAGTGGTCAGTCCCGTCTTCAAAGAACTTAACCGGGGAGAACAGTATTGTTTTCATACATGTCCATCAAACTGGAATGTGCATTAGAACATAGGAAAAATTATACAAATGATCCATGAACTCGGTTCAATGTGAAAATTTACGGATAATATTATACATTGAACCAAACTTCAAGAATCACTTATCAAATAAAAAATTTAGGAACGATATTGCACATTAGACTTAAATTCAAGGATCATTTTTGCTATTATCACTAAAACATGAGCTGAAGTCTGGCTCGTGTAACTGGAAAAACAAAATGAGGCAGGGGAGAGCAAGTTGCATCATTCACTCCACTGAAAGTCACAGGCCAAAAAGGATTTCCCCACACGTGTCTAAGGACATGTCTGAACAGGGGACCCCCTATGTTCATTGAGTGAAATTGACAGCTTACACGCCCTGTTGCTCTGCAGATCTGAAGTACCTGGAGTTAATATCACAAAATCTATTAGAATTAAAAACTAAAACAAAGGAAGAGAAAGATACAAAGAAGGCAAAAAATTGAAGCTGGGGCCACTGGTTTGTGAGATATCAACATCAACATACATTTCAAAGGAAACAGAGCGGGCCTTTCCCAGCAAAACATCTCATTTTGTACTCCACACGTCCACAGTGGGTTGATTGACTCCCCTGGAGCTTCTTCTCATCTCATTTACACAGGCATCATCAAACACTTGAATTGGATTCCCGAGGAGCCCTGATCGAAAGCTCCTAATGTGTGAAAAGGCTGCCGAGTTTCGGCGACGCTCGGTTCGCTCCATGCATCTTAAGAAAGGGAAAGTCGGAACAACATAGGCCACGAGATTCTAGTTAGCCCCCATGAAGAACTCCAGGGTCGCCGCAGTCTCCCTCCATAATTGATTTGAAGATGCAGAAGCGAACTTTAATGCGTAACTCCGCGAGATTAAGACTACAGACCCAATCGCCGACGCGAGACGGGTTCACACAGACGAAAAGAGGGCACAAGTTCAAGCACTTGGCCAGCGAAAACAACACCATCGAATCAAAAAGATTGGTTCAAACATAATCAAACATTTGTTGACTTTATCATCCGAAGAGTCCCGAACCATCTGAGCAATTCACTGCCAAAACACCTCGCTCAAACGTTGTTTTCACGAGACTCAGGAGGCCGACGGCCGCCTCCTATGGACCTATTTCTCTAGAAATCTCTGACTTCTTACTCACTTTCTTTCCTCCTTAGCTGTACTACTGATCGTGGATCAAAGATCACCGCAGCATCACATCCGTGTAGAACAAATTCAACTCCGGTAGACAGAAGCGGTCAAAACCCCTAGAACGTTAAGTACTATATAACCGCACATGTTATTTACCATATCATATTTATCTCATACATAGATATGCAATGCTTATAATATATACACACATTCATTGGCCGTTTCGATCTCGATAAATGCGAAAAGTCAAAACCAAAGACCAGAACGAAATGCACCTTTGTTCACACCAAAGAACCAAATCGCATAATAATGGTGGGAGTTGAGAGATTCAGAAGAAGAACAGGGCCAATTCCTGATCATTCAAATTATCATGTACACACGATAAATCCTCTGTTCCTAATCGACCCAACCGCCGTCCGGTCCCGGAGGTCCGTTGCCTCTCGCGTCCTTTCGAACTCCGACTTGAGCGAGCATCGCTCTGCCATTGCCGTCCCCATCGCCAATGCCAAGCTCGAAACATTTTCTTGTTTGTGTGGTGGTCTTTTTCTTGGAATTGTTTCGAAATTCGCCCTTCATGTAACGGGGTCGAATTCAATAGCACTGAGCCGACTGGGGCTCGCGCTGAGAAGGGCTCCTCCAGAAGCCGGTGCCGTAGAACCTCTCCCACATCTCCTTCTCGAGCTTGGCCACCTGCTTGTCCACCTCCTCGTCCTCGGCGGCGGGCCTCTTCATCTCCGCCATCGCCTCGTTCACCGCGAACGGGTGGATCTGGAGCTCCTTCTCCTCGCACCCGCACGTCAGCCTCCGCCCCTTGGGCGACAGCAGCCCCTTCTTGATCAGCCTCTTCCGCCGCGTCCTCCTCCACGCGCGGCGGCACAGCCCGGCCGGCACCTTGTACACCGCCAGCAGTATCAGGTTCACGATCCCGCAGGGGCAGCAGCAGCACACCACCGCGCACTCCGCCGCCGTCCCCCCCGCCACCTCCGCGAACCGGACGCCGCTCCCCCCGCCGCCGACGCCGCCGCCGCGGGAGGAGGAGGAGGAGGAGGCGGACGAGGAGGTCGACTTGCTCGCCCTCAGCAGCGGCTCCCGGCGGCTCACCGACGGCGGCCGCAGCACGATCTGGCGAGTCATGTCGCGGGCGATCGGCCTTCCGCGGGGCCCGTCCTCCCCCCCAGGAGAAATCACGATGTGGGTGATCGAGATTTCGCAAGAAAACCGATCGGCCGTTACAAATCCGGCATGAAATCAACGCAACCTTGAAAGAGCGAAAATATAGGAGCTTCCGTTCCCTCTTCGGCTCCCCCGGGGATCCCCCTGCTACCAGGCAGGCTTCAGGGGGAGAGGAGGAGGTTCATGGCGGCGGCGGCGGCCGCCGTCGGAGAGGTTTTGAGGGATGGTGGTGGGAACAGAGAGAGAGAGAAAGGCAGAAACAGAGGCAGAAACAGAGGCAGAGGCAGAGAGAGAGAGGGGAGGAGCTGAAGAGGATGGTGATGATACCAGGCGTTACCACGCTGGCCCGACTGCGCAGGGCTCGGCAGATTTTTATTAGGAAGCCAACGAAGAATCACAGAAGAGAAAGAGAGACACAGAGATACAGAGAGAGAGAGAGAGAGAGAGGGGTGCGTTGGAGTGAAATGAGGCTCTGAATCGGTTCGGAATTTGGGAAGATAGGTGAGGGAGAAGATGGGGAACGTTCGTTTTAGTGGGGATATCCACATTGCATATGGGCTGCTCAAATGGGGTTGCTTTTGGCATTTATTCAATCCTTTTCTTTTTTCTCTTTGGCATTTATTTCTTTGTCATCTAAACTTTTCCCACAATTACCCCTTACAAATACGCATGCCCGAAACTTTTTAACCAGATCAATCTAAAGCCGACATACGCGGATTTCCACCCCGTCCAAACGTCTCCCGAGCATTGAAACGCGGAGCGTACCCGTGTTCAAATTAAGCGCTTAACCACTCGATCAAAAAAATTTAAATTTTTTCTCCGGAACACTTCAGATCGGGATTTGAAATGACGGCGTTTTTGTTTCAAATCCATCGAGTCACGTGATCAAACACCCCACGTCCAAATCACATGGCTGCGTAGATCCGACCCTGACGAGGAGATTAAAATAAACAGTCGGATCCCCTAGTGAGATGCTTATTATTCGTCCGAGCCCTTTGTCCGTTTGGGAATACAAAGGGACTAAAGAAAGTGATCTCAAGCTTTGCGAAAACAAGTTTTGCTTTCCGTCTCACGGGGGCACTCTTCAACACCAAAGAGAAAACAATGAGCCAAAGGGGCAACTATTTTATTATCGAATGAGGTTTTGGAGGCGAAGTCCAACCGTGTCTTTCGTGTACCCAAATATGATATTCCAAGGGCAGGACAAGAAGGGCAGATGAGGTGAGTCGGTTTGGGGTCATCATCACAAGGACGGCCTTATTCCCTCCGGCGAATAGATAAAATCCAAGTGACCTCTCTAAGGGAAGTTGATTATAAAATTTGGATGGGAGTCATATGAGCTTTTTGCTTTCCGCAAATGGGGTTGAAGGGAGTCCAACATGGGCGCTCCCGTTTTGATCTGTAAGGACTTGGTAGGAGCCTACTTGGATAGCTCGTGTCTTTTGTGTGAAACCAAAATTTTCTTCTTGTTTTTGGGTCTTTTGCTATCATTTTGGTGGGGGAAACTTTGAATTCGACCCCATTGAATTCGACCCAATTTCGTTAGATACCCCCCCTTATACTTTGTTTTGTCTCGAAAGAACCCCCGTGCGCTCGACAAACGAGAATCGATTGGCCCCGTCGGCGAAGTGCCGGTGAGAAAAAGTGGCTAGCCGAGATGCATGCGCAGCTCGCGTGGTGGATGGTCCGGGTAGGTAGGGGCGTTTTTGTTCAAACCAAAATAAGATTGCATAGAGAATTTAAAATCGGAAAACCCTAAACATGGAGAGAACGTGATTGCACGAGGACATCGTCGTCAACTAGGAACCATGAGGGTCTGACCGAAACTCGACTTCGCGACAAAATATCTTTCCATCGAAAGTCGTTCTTCGATTTTATTAGAGGAGACAGATTTTGTGGTGATTCCGAGCAGAGAATATCACCATTAAAGAAGAAAATCCATAGCTTCGCTCCAAACGGAACTAAATGTAAAGAAATTGTGCTGGAATTTAATCGACGACAAAGCCTGCGGACTTAGTCACTTCTATGGAACCAAACGTGCATAAACTATATATCAACGACAAAGTCTGAAAACCTAAAGATGCTGATGTTGGCTAACAGTATTAGCTAGATGAGGCGAATAGGTGATTTTGAGAAATTTGACCAAAAAATGCGAAATTAAAAGCATCAAGTTTGATATAAGCGTGACTGAGTAAAATAGTGTGTTGATGTAAGCAAAAACTAGTTCAAGCAGTGCAATGCGCTTCTATCAAGCAATTAATGAAAATAAGTAGAGAGATAGAAAACGATGCACTCAGATCTTTATAATGATTTGCAACTTATGCTCACTCTCCTAAACTAACAATTTACTGGCTAAATTTCACTAGTAATCTCTTAGAATATACAGTAGAGCGTGCTGCTTATACTCAAGCACTTCTTCTCAAAACTGGTGATGCTTATACCAAGTTAATAAATCTCACTATTCCACACCTAAGCACAAACTATTACAGTGCCGAGAAGAACCAAACATCACCCTATGTGAGCTGGCCACTTTTCTCACTGACGTGGCTAATTGATTCACATTTGTCAACCGGAGAGACTTTATTGAGAGAAAATCAATTACATGGGGGCATTTTGAGGAAGTAGGCTCTATAAATGGGCCTAATTGAAAATTTTTGCCCTTTTTTTTTGGCGTGCCAGCAACGGAATCGTAGGGCCGTTTAATATTATGAACTGCTTTGTCATCACCACATCTTGATATTAGAAAATGAAAGTTTGGAGATGCCAACAAGCTTAGCTAGAATTATTGTTTAATGTCATAATTTTAGCTACATTTAGTTTGATTAGACTTTGTCCAATCGAGAGATGTCACGCGACAGGTCAAAGGAACACGAAAATTCCTTTTTAAAAATGGAAAGAAAGTCGGCTAAGTTTTTGGATGGAATTTGGTTATAACACAAGATATAGGCCGTCTTCTCTCTGAAGGCTGTATTACTAAATAAATAAATAAATAATAAAAAGCTTGCTAGTGAAAAATATGTAGAGAGCAAAAATAAATGTGTCATCATTTAAAAGCCATCCGCTTTTGAAATGCTCTGATTGACACGATCGACTAATTTTAATATGTAGAGAGCAAAAATAAATGTGTCATCATCTAAAATCCATCCCCTTTTGAAATGCTCTGATTGACACGACCGACTAATTTTACCAACAATGTAAATGTCCGTGTATTCATCTATATATCTACCTATTTTATGGGGAATGCACGCCACTAATTTATTAAATATTCACATCTTTTAATGAAAATAATCGCTCGTACAACTTCGCAAATCTATTGCATTGATGATGGACCGCATCCTCCCTACTAAAATCGAAATAACGAGAATGAGTAATATCACGAAAAATCCTAAACTGATACACATGTGACAGATTAATCCAAAATTAACTTTTTGACCGCTAAAAACCCCAAACTGATACAACCTTGATAAATTTACCATCTGTTTGTTTCTATTGAAATTTTACAGTTAAATTACCGAGTTGGATAATACGTGATAGTTGTCGGTTTTTCGTGATATTAATCTAATTTAATAGATGGTAAATTTTTTATACATATACTGATTTGAGATTTTTGTGATTAAAAATTAATTTTAAATAAATTTATCATAAGTGTATTAATTTAATTTTGAGACGAATGTAATGATGAATTGGCATATACTTCTACGGGACAAAACAGACATACTCTCTTCGACAAGCGAGGAGGGATAGGCATGTTTTTGGCAGGTGGGGGGAGGTGGGGGCCGATCCGACGTGTCAATCTGGACGGCTCGCGACGGGGCGGCTCCAACTCCGCGGTCCCGATCTTGCGCGTAGACCGGGAAGAAAACCAGAAAGCAGACACGTCACCACGCGAGCTGGGGCAAAGGAGCACGTGCGGGGGCCCCACTGACCGATGCGACGTGCGCTGGCCCCCGTGAACTGCCGAAGCCTTCCGCCACGTGTCATTGGTCGTATGTTTTGTCCTTCTCCCTTTCTCAGTTCCTTGACTCGACAAACTGGGGTGTCTTCGTGTCCAGACAAATCCCCCCACGCAAGCACAACCCCGAATTCAATTGTCCACACGAAATCGAGAAAATGCAATTTCTCGTGTTCCCGAGCCGGATCCATCGGAGCCGTTGATCATGAAAGCCTTTGGTACGCGAGGCTCTCGTGAGATTCACGCGATTGGCGTGTTGATCGACTCAATTTGGTGCTTTCGCATTTGAGTAATGTACTTTTTCGTGGAAGATGATACGAAATGATCTCTGAACTTTTGTCTGATTTGTAACGTAGTCTTCGAAATTTTAATCCGGTGACTAATTGAATAGATGAACATGTACTTAAAAGTCCATGCTCAATTAGTCCATACACTAAATAATCCAAGGACTAAATCTAATTATATTGAACATGTGTCAAAAGTAACAAATTAAAAGTTTAGGAACGACATTACATATTAATTAAAGTTCAGTGATCAAATTGAGCAAATTAAAAGTTAATTGATGATATTGCACGTTGAGCCACAGTTCAAAAAATCATTTGTGTCACAAGTCGAGTCGATTGCCTGCCGGGAGGACAAAGCAAAAGGTGGTTTAAGTACTCAAGCTAGAGTTTGCTAGCACGCAAGGAGGATGATTCATCTCACAATGAATTTAAAAGGGATCAACATCAGGAGTTGCAATGTGCTTGATTGGAGACCATCAAACATCGACAATAATGAGGGGAAAAAAAAGAATGAAATTCCGCAAAAGTTGAGGCCTATCTCTTGAAAAGCCGCCAACATGAATTGCCAAAACAAAAATAAAGCAAGAAGAGGAAAAAGAAGAAGAAAAGAACTCGTCCTCACGGTCCGATCAAATCCGCCTCCCTCGACGGGGGGCACGGGCCGGGAATCGGGATAAAACTCCCGAGGTAGGGCGGAATCTCCGAACACCCCCGCCCTGCGTAGCTCAACTATGATATAATTCTCCTCATTTTAGCATTCATCTCAGCGAATTTAATCGTTTTTTTTCCCTTTTTGCTGATATCGAAATATGGGAAAGGGATATAATCGATCCTACATAGGAGACTTATCTTTTCTTTTCGTTCACGATCTAGATTTGAATGATTGGGCTTATATATATATTTGGACTAATCTTTAGGAGCAAAGACCTGGTTTGTCCTGTAATTATGATTGCAAATTGACTTCGGATACCAAAAGAGGAACTTGATAAATAGAAAAGAGGATAATGACACCAACAATTCTTGAACTTTGGCTCAATGTGTAATGTGGTTTCTGAATTTTTAATTTATTTAATGTAATCTCTAAACTTTAACCTATTGTTCAATGTAGTCCCTAAACTTTAGCTTAATGTTCAATATGATTCTTAAACTTTTGATTTCTTGAATGTAGTCCTTGGATTTTTGGTACTTGTTCAATACAATCCCTGAAGTATATGAAAATATTCAACGTAAATCCTGAACTTGAATTAATGGAATGACTACATTGAACATTTTCATTTAGTTCAGGGATTAAACTGAACATGTACTAGAAGTTATAAATTAAAAGTTCAGGGACCACATTGCACATTGGATTAAAGTTTAAAGACCATATTGAACAAATTAAAAAGTTAGTGACCATATTGCATATTGGGCCAAAGTTTAGGAATTGTTTGAGTCATTATCCCAATAAAAAAGTATCTGAAATCGAAAAAAAATTAGGCCCTTCGAGAGTAAATCGATTGTTCTTTCGTATGCACGCCTAATTCATAGGAACAATTACAGGGCAAGTCCTGAAACTCTTCTTGACAATACATTTGAGTTGTCAAGTTTTCGTGCATTTAACTCTTAAAACTAGCAAATTCGATGCACCATTCCGTCGATTTGGGACTAAAATGACATGTGGCATTTTTGTTAATACTATTTACTACTTGGCCGTTTGTAAAAAGTGCCACGTAGATTTTCCGTCCATTAAAAACTCACGGAGCTAACAAAAGGATGGCTCCATTTGTTTTCGCGGAGAATGGATGATTCGAAAAATACTTTCCTAAAAACAATCACTTGTTTCGCTTACAAAAATGAATGAACAAAAAAAATGTTTTCATCATCCACGAAAAAATGTTTAGACATATATTGTTGTTGATAACAAAAACATTTTCTATTAACTAATTATTTCAAGTGATACAAGCGATCAATTATAAGAAAATATTTTCCAAATCATTCATTTTTCGTGAAACAAACTAAGCTTAAAATATCCACTGGGGTTTGCTCTAGTGGCTACTCTTCCTACTTGGGAATGGGGAGGTAGGGAGTTTGAATCCCCACTTTCTCAGGGGGACTAGGGGTGGGGATGTGTAGTTTCAGATGTGAGTTTCAACTCTCATGCCCTACAAGAGGCAGGGCACAAGTCTAAGAGTAAGTTGAGAGTTAAAGTATGATGACAAAAAAAAAAAAACTAAGCCTAAAATGGAAGATTGTGATGAGTTTTTAGGGCTTCAAAATACAAGATGAAAGTTTTAGGACACAAGTGAATTATCGTGACACTTTTTAGGATTCTTCCTGTAATTATCCCTAGTTTATTTGATAATTATACTAACGTAGTGGAGGGAGTGTGCTTTTGAAACATAGTTAAGTGTTTTCTAATAGGGTTAATACCACAAAAAATCTCAAACTAGTACACATGTGATAATTTTACCCAAAACTATTTTTTTGATCACAAAAAACCCCAAACTGGTACATCTGTGACAATTTTACCCCGAACTAATTTTTTGACCAGCAAAAATCCCAAACTAGTACACTTGTGACAATTTTACCCCAAACTGGTACACCTGTAATAAATTTACCCTTCATTAGTTTCCATTAGATTTTGCTGTCAAATTGTTAAGTTTGATGACACGTGATAGTTGACGGTTGTACCAGTTTAAGGTTCTACCCCTCTGTTTGTCACAAGTTTATCAATTTGTGGTTTTTCATTATATTAATCCAATTTAACGGACACTAACGGAGAGTAAATTTGTCACAAATGCACCAGTTTGGGGTTTTTAGTGGTCAAGAAATTAGTTCGGGGTAAAATTGTTACAAGTATACCAGTTTGAGGTTTTTGATGGTCAAAAGATTAGTTTGGAGTAAAATTGTCATAAGTGTACCAGTTTGGGGTTTTTAGTGGTCAAAAGATTAGTTTGAGGTAAAATTATCACAAGTGTACCAGTGTGGGGTTTTTGGTGGTCAAAAAAATATTTTGGAGTAAATTTGTCATAGGTATACCAATTTGGAGATTTTGGTAGTAAAAAAATTAGTCCGGGATAAAATTGTCACATATATATCAATTTAGAGTTTTTCGTGGTATTAACCATTTCTAATATAAGAAATTTTAAATCGATATTGATTGACCCAAAAGCAAAATTCATTTGTTAAGTAAGGCCTAAGCGCCTTTTTACAGCGTTGTGATTTTAGCAATGGTAGAATTGTTCAACCCTTCATAAGCGGTTGAATGACTGATGATGGTTTTGTCTTACCACACTTACATTGTTAATTCATGGACATTTGTTTCTTGGTCGAAAGAAAGATTCCGTTCATCATAATAATATCCGAAAGGTACATAGAAGGTATACAAGCCTAGCAAATCCCAAACAACTGTGGAACAAAGCAAATACTAAAACGCAAATAACAAAGCACAAAGTACAAAACACAGTCTGTAGCTAAAAGTAAACTCTCATCCCTTAAGAACAAATTTGCCACCATAAACGTTCGGTGGCCGACTACCAAATCCAGTGATGAACGGCTTGCGGTGCACGTCTAGGTTCAACGTCCTCATCACCATCGCCTTGTAGAAACACCAACATTAATAAATACCTATAAGGAACTCCCAGATCTAAACCTAAATCTAAATCGGGAGAGTAAAACCACCATATCTAGACCTAATTCTAAATCGGGAGAGAAGAGCGACCTAATCTCGGAGAGGTTGTGGAGCCACGTCACGAACATCTTCTTCGATGGCTAGAACTGGATTCGACGTTCACCCAAGATTAATTACAAAAATTTATTCACACACACAATTTTCCAAAATAGATCGGGAGAGAAAAAAAAAAAGGTGGTCAAAACAAAGAAAATGAAAATCAAAGGTGAAGTAGGCTCTCATCTTTAGAAATTGAAGTTGAGAGCCTACATGAGAGTTTCAAAAGCGGAAAGAGTTTTTGGGAGATGAAAGGGCTTGCCTTCGGAGATGAAGGGGTAATTCAAGGAAAATTGAAAAGCGAGACAAACTTCTATTGTGACTAAATACATAGACAGATACAGATGATCAAGGTAATATGTAAGTACGTTTTCAATGCTTCAACCATTTGTGATCCGTCGGATACCATTGTCCTGATAAGGGCTAAGTACATAAGAAGTTCTATGACTTATATTCAAACTACCATCGAATTCTAAAATGTTTTAGATTGCACGATTGAATCGTAAAATATGTTAACATTATGCAATTGAATAACTCTTGGTTCAATTTGTTTTAGTTGAAAAAAATCCGACGTGATAATTTTTTATATGTTTCGCTTTTCTATTATCTATGTCTTTTATGACACTTTGTGCTAGTCAGGCAAAATTAAAGATATTTTGAGTAAAAAATGAGAAAAGAGAAAATTCGTCCAAGACCTTGCCCTAACCGTTGTGCTTCCCATCTTTTTACTATAATCTAGGGGTACGAGCATTGATACTTGGTTGCTTAGAGGCCCATGAAACACTCTACAAGCCTCGTAAATTGTTTAAGTCTAGTCTTTTATCTTTTTTAAGAAGCCTTGACCTAGAACAGTTTGCACGTAATTTATCGGATTTGAATATGTGATCTCTAGTTCATGAGTTAGGAATATTCGGACAAATTAGTAGGCTACGATAATGTTGGGAATACTACTTACCACCTTTGTCACTTCCCACTGCTAGCCTTTGTCTCATTTCCTATTGCAGCTCATATTGTTAATGCTAATGTAGCTTCATTACAGAGAGCACTCTCTCTATGGAGATGTAATTCAACGATTAGGGAAGTATTTTTTGAAAAGTGATTATTCGGATCATTTACAAAATTGAACAAACGAAAAACATTTTTAATGTCAGCGAAAATATTCGAGCATAGATTATTATTGACAATGAAATATTTTCCATTCATTTTCTAAGCGATAAATATAATCATTTTTCAAAAAAGTATTTTTCAAATCATTGCTTTTTGACGGAGCAAACGAATTCTGAAGATCATTTTATGGCTTCCAATCGAACTAAATCTTTTGTCCTTGTCCTCCTTTTTTCATTTATATTCCTCCGCTACATGCTTTTCGACACTTCATAATGTGAATTTGTTTATGATAGACCGTCTTTGTAATTGTTTGCATGTTCAATTGATTTCTCCAATCAGTTCTATCTCAACTTGAATTGCATAAAGCATTTTGCATTAAATTTGCCAAACATAAAGCATTTTGTTGACTGGGCAAGAAAATAAAATATACAAAAACAATGTCCCATGTGAAATTTTATTAATTGAGCGAATAAACACAGAGCAGAAAAGAAATGGGAGTGGTTTCTTTCTTTAACATACCATAAATACCTTTTGTTATTGAATATTTTATTTCTGGGGTTAATATCACGAAAAACATGGTAATAACCCTTATTTCTGAGATGTTAGAGGGATAAAATTGTCCATTTTAAAATTAAAGAAAAAAGAAGAAATATCCTTGCTTTTAGGGACCACAGCTTCAGATATACAAAATGTATTTGTCTGCATCATACATTAAATGGTTAATACCACAAAACAACCCTAAACTGATACACTTGTAAAATAAACTAATTTTTTTACTATAAAAAATCACAAATTTGTATACCCATAATAATTTTACTTCGAACTAATTTTTTGATCACCAAAAACCCTAAACTGGTACACCCGTGATAATTTTACACCGAACTAATTTTTTGACCACGAAAAACCCTAAACTGGTACATCTGTGACAATTTTACCACAAACTAATTTTTTAATCATCAAAAACCCCAAATTGGTACATTTGTGACAAATTTACCCTATGTTCAATTGGATTAATATCACGAAAAATCACAAATTTGTAAACTTGTGACAAACAGAGGGCTAAAACCCCAAACTGGTTAACCCATCAACTACCACGTGTAATCAAACTCAGTAATTTGACAGTAAAATTTAACAAAAATTAACAGAGGGTAAATTTATCACATGTGTACCAGTTTGACATTTTTGGTGGTCAAAAAATTAGTTCAGGGTAAAATTATCACAGGTGTGCCAGTTTGGGATTTTTTATGGTCAAAAAATTAGTTCGGGGTAAAATTGTCACAGGTGTATCAGTTTGGGGTTTTTCGTGATAAAAAAAATTAGTTTCGGGTAAATTTATCACTTATGTACCAGTTTAGAGTTTTTTTACAGTATTAACCCTACATTAAATTGTAATAATTATTACATGATGAAACTCCACTGAATTGACACTTCGAAAATGCGATCATCACCAAATTCATTTACTTTGTTGTTGATTCGTAACAAAAGGCGATTAGCAAGCAAAAACAGCTGGCTAAAACCGTCAACACAGACCGAATTTTCTAGATTTTCTTGTAAATCATAAATCAGGAGAATTGAAAATTAGAAGTTGGATCCAACTCAATCGATGTCGTTATCAATCAGATGTCAAGTTTTTACTAATTAGGTTTAATTTGTGCAATCCACCCAACTTGCCCTCATGTATGGGTCCGGTGACTAAAGATGGTCGGACCATTTACAAAGTCCACGCAACATCTTCGTGAAAAATCATGATTTGCTATCAATCACATGGGATCGCATTCGATTCGGTTCAAGCCCACGTTCAGTGCCCGGGTAAGAGGCGACCCGGATAGGATAGCAATTATTATAACTGGCGTTTGGCAACGCATCCAAGGTGCGATGAATCTAAATAATTGGCTATTGGCCATGGGGGTGCGATAAAGAAAACTAAGAGGGTCGACACGACTGGAGGTTTATATCTGCCCTGCTACTCAGGCCAAGAAACAGTGAAGATCAGGTGCAAAGTTACACAGTATGATGAAGTGCACAAAAGTATAATTAAGCCACCAATAAACTAGCGTCACCTAATTTTTCCCTCTCCTTTCTCCCTCCTATTTTCGCACAACTTTCTTCTTCAACCTCCATGGAGGGGAGGGTTTGAGTTAGATCTCTCTCTCCTCTCCCTTTTTTATTTTTCTTTGACTGATTTGGTTCTCTGTTGTCTGTTTTTTGCTTTCCTTCCGTTTTGAGGAGCTTTCTTCTGATCTACTCTAGATCTAAAAGTTTCTCCCTCCCATTTTGGAGATGTTTCTATCCCGATCTAGTCTAGATTTAGGGTGTTTTTGCGCATACGATTTTGTGGTTTTGCTTTCTTAGGCTTTGTTTGTATACAAGTTCAGTTTCGAAGGAGATCAGAGGAGTTTCGTGAAGATTTTGCTTTCTTGGGTGTCAGATCTGTGCTCGTTTAACCTTGTTAATTGGCACGGCGGTGATGTTGGTGACACTAAACCTAGGCGCGTACCGCTAAAAGACAAAACCGTAGCAACAGATGGAGATTTCGGTGTGTTTTCGTTATTGAAGACGAGTTCGGTGATCGGCTGCCGATTTTGATTTGAAAAAATCTCATATCTGCTCTTTGAGCATATGACCCATAACCTTATTTTAATAATTCATCTTCTTATCTGGAACTTGTTTTGTTATTTTGGTTTGTAGTTGGACTGTATATCTCTATTGTATATCCGTGGAAATGAATAAAATATTTCTTTGACAAAAAAAAAAAAACCAGTGTCCCCTTAGACAATGGTTAATTCTTGCCCTTTCCTATTTGAAATCTTCTGTGGTTGATTTTAAAAACCCGAGTGTTCAGATTGTTCTAGATCTAAATTTCAAGACCTAATAGATCAAGTTATTGTTCTTTTCTCCGTAAACTCGATTATCCAATCATCTGTTTCGCACAAGATACACGATTGTAACTAAGTCTCAATTTGTCTGAGCCAATTAGCGATGATTGAAATGCCTAGCAATTTCCTGCTAGTGTAAAATTTAAGCGCAATCAATAGGTCATAATCAATAGGAGGGATTAGATTATTGTTCAGTGGCCCAACTAAGACTAACCACATACTATCAAAATTAACCTGATTTAATTGTAAAAAATTCCATGTTATTAGGTAAGTTTCTTTCGGAAAATCTGGAACACACATCCTCATTTCACCCACATTTCCCCCTCTTTCCCATCTGCATACTCTCCCTCTGATGACTTCTTCAACAATAGATAAACAAGTTTTGAGAGGTAGAATAATTTAGATCTATGGACGTTTGTCAAATTAAAACTGGTCTCTACTTATTTAATAGGAGAAAAGAAAATAACCTGGCATCCATGTTCAGCGCATTTGGGATTTTACATATTTAATCGAGTTGATTCGAGATTCTCATTTTGAAATTTGACTCCGATTTAAGATGGGTTCAGGATAATTCAAAGTAGATCGATTCTAGCTTGGGATATACACTTGATACTTAGCACGAGCCGGTCTAAATTGGTTCGTTTTCCATGTGCCAGCATTGGATGCCTCCTGCATCAAGTGCAAGGGCAAAAGTGAAAGCTTGATGTGTCAAAATGGGATGTCTATCATATCAATCAAAGAAATAGTATGTCGACCATTATTTGGGCGGGTGGGGGCCAATAACATGCTGAGAATTGCCTCGAGACAGCTTCAGTACGAGAGTCGACTGATGTGATCTTGCATAAGGAGTACTCCTGCGACCTATTGGTAATGGTCGGGCAAATTGGTTTCCTATTTTGCCATACAAGTGAGTGCCCATGTGAGTGCTTTGAAGGCACTGTAAGTGCAGCCGTGGGTGTGCCCGGCTAGGCGTAAATCAAAGGTGGGCTCGCTCATAGTTACAATCTAGTGGTAAAATATGTGAATATATCTATGAGATTGAATGATTGTTTTACGAGAAATTGTGTGAGATTAAATACTGCTAGTTATCAACTGTGGTTGAGATTGGGAAACACTAACAGTTTTTGAGTAACTCGAACGTGATTGTAATTTCGTTGTATCGCTTAATTTATAGTAAAATCTTATGGTACTCTTCCCGTCTAGTAGGTCGCATTGCTTGAACTAAACAAAATCGATGTCTAATTTATTTCCTTATTCTGTCCATTAATGTGCTTGGTTGCTGGTCTTCGTTGCATTTAATATTGGAGCCATGCTAGGTTGAGGTGAAATGAATCGAGGGTAACAGAAGATGGAAAAGTGAAAATTGACATATCTGATGAGAAAAATTTGGATTTCTAAAAAAGGTAGATTTAATATTATTTGGATCAGGGAATCTACACTTACCCCTATCTTGAGAGAAGCCAAAGTCGATGAAGTAAATTGATTGGGATATGCTAGATAGACAATCATTTGATGTTATTCGGCTAATGTTAGTTCATAATGTTGCATTTAAGATCTTTAAAGAGAAGATCACTGCCAGATTGATAAATGTCCTATCGAACATGTACGAAAAACCTTTTGCAATCAACAATGTCTATTCGATGTGCGTTGTCTATTTCATTTAAAGATGGGTGAAGGTGTGTTAATCAACAACGCATTTAATGTGATCATCAGTTAATTGGATTGGTTGA
The DNA here is from genome assembly GCF_021117445.2 of Syzygium oleosum. NCBI lineage: Eukaryota > Viridiplantae > Streptophyta > Magnoliopsida > Myrtales > Myrtaceae > Syzygium > Syzygium oleosum. Next base: position 1,996,000 of record NW_026607494.1, read on the forward strand.
GATTAATTTTTCCATGGGGTATATGCTTTGATTTTATTATCTTTATTGCCTAATCGTTGTAGTTCTATTGTTACTGCTTTTTATAGTTCTTCAGGGTCAAGAAGATTGAATTTTTTTTATGATGTTCGTGATTTGATTCAAAGTGAGGACACCCATCATCTGCTAGTTTAGTACGTGAATGTAGAGGAGGAACTAGTTACCATGTTACCAGGATTAGTATAAACTTGAATAGAAATAGTCAATTTAGAACTGATAGTGCTGTCTATTGGAACTATGGCAAGAGGAAGCATTATATAATGGATTGCTTAAAATTGAGAAATGAGAAGGGTAAGGATAAAGTTGAGTTTACTTATGAAATTGCTTCAATAGTTGATAGTAAATGATTTGTTTGTCACTAAGGATGTGTCCGTGGATGAATGTTTATTGATTTACTACTTATCAATGCTTAGATAGTGATAAAGTTCAATACGGAGCAAAGTCAAGTGCGATACTGTGGGTGTCAGCGACTTTATAATCAAGATGCATGATGGCGTCGTGCGGAAGTTGATTGGTGTGAGGCATGTTCCAGAGTTAAAAGAAGAACTTGATTGTCTTGGGTGCCCTAGATTCATTTGTGTTGTCATAATACTTTAGAATAGAGAGTTTTGAAGGTTGCTCAAGGTGCCCTAGTAATAATAAAAGGAATAATGCACGGAGGCCTAAATGAGCTCTAAGGGGAGGCAGTGACAGATTTTGCTGTGGGAACGTTGAATTCATCTGTTCGAGAGATGGATTGTGACATATGCATTGGGGAACATTGGCGTGAAAAGCCTAAAGGTTTTGAGTGAGAGGAATCTATCATGTTGTTATGTGGTTAAGGAAAAGAATGTGTATGTCAAGGATTGAGGAATGGCTAGTTAATTTTCAACATACCTCGATGTCCTTTGAATTTCTCTCTGTTGTTCTCTGGCATATTTGGAAGGAACGGAATAATTTTGCAGTCGAGCGCAAACCCCAGACCTTGGAAAGCTACTGGAATCAGCCTCAACCGGGGATGAAAGCATTGTTCGCTAGACAGCAAGATCCGAAAAGAGAACAGACCTCTAATCAAAATCAGACCGAGCTTGGAGACCGCCAAAAAAGGGGGATTTTTGAAGCTAAATGTTGATGGAACTTACAGGGATGGGACAATTGAAGGAGCCATTATGAGTGTGCGTCGTGACAGCTCTGGTCTTCTCATGGATCGCTTCGCACGAACATTGTAGCGTCTTCTGCAGCTCAAGCTGAAGCTCTAGCACTAATGGCAACCCTAAGATATTTTAGATCTTGGTCGTACTCCTCCTTTGAACTAAACTCAAATCAGTTCGATTTGATTAGTTGCTTCAATAGCCAATCAACCATCATGGGAGGAAAGTTTACTTATCAAGGAATCCTAGGCACAACTGAAGCACTATTCGAACTTTAAAGTGGTCTATTGCAATTGAGAAGCAAATAAGGTAGATGGCTGAGTTGCCAAAGCCCAACGAAAGAAAATCCTTTCTCCAAGTTGGACTTTATATTCTCCTCAAGCACTTTGGGCTCTTATTTGCCCGAAATTGCAACTATGTATCCTCAAACTTAATTGTAATGAGTGAGAACTTCATTTGTAACCAACAAAAGAAATAACACTATGAGTTAGTTATTTAGTATAATTGGTTGCTGGAAAACGTTAGGATCGTATAAATAATTCGAGTATGATTGTAATCTCTGTTATATTGCTTGATCTATAACAATACATTGTGCTGCTCTTCTCGTGGAGTTAGTGACCTAATTACATATATCTAGTGTCCGATTGATTTCTTTGTTTTGTTTATTATTGTGCTTGACCGCTCGTTTTTATACAAATATCACAAAAAACAATTAAAAAGCAAGCACGAACACTTTCTTGGTACAAATTTCGTACCGCACAACATTATGATGCACCGTTGTGACTTACTACAAAAATTTCGTAATAAATTTTTATATTATTTACAACGTGTTATTGTAATCAAGTGTGAAAGGATAATTAAACCAAAGTTGGACGATGAAAGGAGTTAATTTTAGAAATTTCCAAGCAAGTACTGCTTGATTCGTCTTTTGGAAAAAAGTAAAAGAAAGAAAGAACTACTTTCGCTTGACGGTACAAGATTTGAGATCTGACAAGATTTGCACATCCGAGACCCTCACATCACATCACATATTTGGCGAATCAAGACTCAAGACCTCCTGTTATTGGTGTGACAATTTTCGTGCTTTTGCCTAAGTGGCTAGGCGATTGGAGGAGCCCACGTCTCAAGTTTCATTTAAAGTTGATATCACGAAAAATCTTAAATTAATATATTTATAATAAATTTATTTTAAATTAATTTTTTAATCATAAAAAATTTCAAACTGATATATCTACGATAAACTTATCAAAAACTAATTTTTTGACCATAAAAAACTCAAAATTAGTACATTTGTGACAAATTTACCTTCTATTAAATTGAATTAATACAAAAAAAATCACAAACTAGTATACTTTGGACAAGGGGAGGATAAAATCCCAAAACCGGTACATTCATCAGCTGTCATGTATCATTTAACTAAGCAATTTGACTATAAAATTTAACGGAAACTAACAGAGAGTAAATTTGTCACATATATACAAATTTGGAGTTTTTTGTTGTAAAAAAATTAGTTTGGAGTTTTTCGTGGTATTAACCATTTAATCTAGTCGGGAAGAGTTCAGGAACTCGTGTTAATCAGCCTACATTAAAACTCACACACACCTTGTCAACATAATTGCGGCAATTATATCTTCAAGCCGGTTAAAACGCACTTGCATTGCATGTAGGCCTATCAAACATGTGCCTTGGGACAAAAATAGTACAATCAAAATTGATCCATTTAACCTCATATTGACCATTTTTATCCAATACAATTTTAGCAATCCATACCCAACCAAACCCGGGCTCCATTGTTAGTAATTTTTCTCCTTAAACTCTTACTTTTGAAGAATGGGCAACTCCATGGATTGGCTCGCCGAGTTAGTGAGGGAGCTCAGGGTCAGGTTATGGGCAGGGGCATGAAATTGGAGAAGAGGCGAAGGGTGGTGGATTTTACCTAGGTGACGAGTAATGTCCTCCCTAAAACCATGAATGCAATGATCGAATAGAGCTCAATGTTGATTAATGTGAGACATCGATAATTATTCAAGAAGATGTTCATATGGATATAAATATGAAGAAACCGGGAATGATTTTGACACTCGCATCATCCGTCCACCGCATATGGGTAGGTTATGAGATTCGTAATTCATCTCATATGAAATCTTTTTGTAAAATTTGAGGATGATACATGTTGGAGCAAAAAAATCATGACCCATCATCACATCACATTCATTGTCCTATTCAATACAACAGACTCAATAACAAGGAAAACAAGACTGCTCAACAAGTTCCAAGTTTCGGGGACACTAACTTTTCTTGATAGAAAAAATTAGGGAGAAGGATATTAGGGGCGCAAAAGATAACTATTTTATTTTTTTTTTTTTTATTTTTTTTCTGGAACAGGTTTGGAACATAAATCCGTTTGCTAAAATAATTTCATTTTTTTTTATTTCTGGGACAAATTTTGGCCCAAAAATAGATTTGTAACAGAAATAAGAAGTTAAAATTTTGTACTTTTCTATTTCTGAAACAGAAATAGAAATAATAACTCTCTTTTATTGCTCGCCCTTGCTGCCCATCGCCGCTCGCCACCGTCGCCCCCCACCGCCGCCCGCCGGCCATTTGCCGCTGCCACCGCCGCTCACTGGCCGCCCCCTGTTGCCACTCTCCGACCGTCCACCCGCTACCGTTGTTTGCCGGCCGGTGGGAACAGAGATTTTGTGTCGTTATCAAAACGAATTTCTATTCCGGGAACAGAAATTTTATCTTGTTATTAAACGATACTTTTTGCTCTTAAACTTGTTCGGAAAAGAGAGATAGATTTTTCTATTTCTAGCCAAAAATAGGGCTGGGGAAGAGAAATATTTTCATTCGCGCTCTAGAAGTGTGAAAAGTTGTGTACGACGCTCATTTTAGTGTAAGAAGTTTTCGTCGGATTACGTAAGTACCAAATCGGAGAAAAAAATAATCACTTAAGTGCCAACGGCGAGAAATTCCAGCCAAAATTAATACGTGGCTTTTTAATTAAAATTTTAATATGAGTTGGCATTTTTTTAAAAAAACCGGCCCACGTGGCATTTCCATTTGTACATTTCTTCTCCTCTCCCTCCACGCCATTTTTTCTTTTTTCTATTTGTTTCCTTTTCTTTTCTCCTTCTGCGCGCTCGTTGTTTCTTCATTTTCTTCTTGTCGCGACCAACCCCGTACGTCGACAACCTTCACTAACTCACCTTTGCTGCCGCCAATCACCAGATAATCGCCACCAAAACATCACGACTAATAGGGATCTAACAATAACGACCTTGAACTGGGGGTATAGCTGGAAAATAGGTAGGGACTCCGACGTGGGTGGTCATCCACGGTCGGTGCCGGGAATCGAAGGACATGCCATAAAACGATAGGGAATCATAGATTCAAACATAGTTTTACCATCAATGAAGAAATTGTGAATCTATCCTAACTCTGGAGATCGATTTCATGAAAACAACTTTATAAGCTGTTTTAGGCAAATAATCGAACACGTGCTAGGCGTTTTACAACGTAAGCTTTGGACTTGATTTCAATGTATTTCTTAGCCTAAACATAGTATGTTGAGTCTTAAATCATTTCCATTTGTCACGAATCTATCTCATTCTTTGAATGTAAACACCATTAGGATATTGCTCGCCACAAGTTCGATGGAATGCATAAACTGAACTCATGCAGATTTGTCTCCTCCTCCCATCAATCTCGAAGCCAAAACAAAACCCTACAATGGACATCTCGAAGCGAGAACTAGTCAACAAGCGCCAAACCCTCACTGAAGAAACCAACGGCCGGCGCACCTTCAAGCGCTCCTAGATCGAGTAAAAGCAAATCCAGAAACTTCGCGAGCAAGAGAAGCGCTAGCTCGAGGCCAAATCCCACCGCCAATCCTCCTCCGATGCCGCCTCCAAGCCCAATCCTCTCCTCCTTCATGTGATGTTGCAAAGCTCAAATGAAGAAATGGAGGAGAGAGAGAGGGGAAGAGAGAGAGAGAGAGAGAAGGAGATGAACGTCGTTTTAGGTTATACGGTAGATGAAACTGGTTAAATGATGTTGTTTTGGGCTTTTTATGCTGATTCAGACCTCCAGCAAGCGATGTCAGCTTAAGATATTAATAAAAAAAGGCCACGTCAGATTTCCGGCCAAACATATTGGAGTTGGCACTGAAATGATCGTTTTTCAAAAAAGTTGACACTTAAGTGATTAAAAAAAAAACTTTTGGCACTAAAGTGAGTGCCATACACAACTTTTGGTACTTTTAGTGTCTTTCTCTTGAAAAAACTGTCATAAAAGTTTTAAACCTATTGTGATGGTGCCAATTCAATCTTAAACCTTTTTTTTGTACCAATTCAGTCTTAAAGCTTTTGTCTTTATACCAATTCAGTCCTCCGGCTAATTTTGGTAGGATATTGCTGACGTGGACATTAGTTGGCTTACGTGGCATCGCCTCTACAGACGTAGCTTATTTTTAATATTTTTCGAATTATTTATTTATTTTTAAAAAAATTTCTTTTCTTTTTTTTTCTTTGCGTTCTTTTTTTTTTCCTTCCCTTTCTTCTTCCTCCACTAGCAATTGGCTGGAGGCTAGGGTTGGCAAGGTCGCCCTCGCCAGCGACGGCGAGCCTTGCCAAGCTGCTGGCGAGGCCACGAGGCATGACCTCGCTGAATCTGTCGAGGATCGAGCCTCCCTGGCCATGAGTGAGGCCCGGCGTTGCTAGATCCGGCGAGGTCATGCCTCACCCAGTTGCTGGCGAGGTTCAACCCCTTGCTAGTGGCCAGTAAGGCTCGCCAAAGGCGGCGAGGTCCAGCCGATTGCTGGACCGATGATCGGCTGGAGGAAGAAGAGAGAGAAGGGAAGAAAAAGAAAAAAGAAAATATATTTTTTAAAAAATAAAAAAATTCTACAAATATTAAAATATAATTAAAAGTTGTCCACATCATTGCCAACAGTACCACGTAAGCCGCCCGGCGTCCACGACAGTAATATCCTGCTAAAATTATCTGGAAGGACTGAATTGGCACAAAAAAAGTTTATGACTAAATTAATACCAATGTAATAGGTTTATGACTTTTTTGACACTTTTTCCCTCCTTGATATACGAGAACTATGGGATATGTCATCTTCTATTCATCAAACTCATAGAAGTTTGGCAATTGCAAAATCAACAAATGGTAGATTCTTAAGACCCATCAAAGGGAATATTAGACAACTGAGAAAAATCAACTTGTGGGGAACCAGTTCATAACTTTAACTCACTGCGATCCGGTAACGAATGTATTCTGGTCACCCGTTGTTAACTCTTCTTGTGAAAACTACATTAATATTCATCAAGCAGCGATTTTTTGGGATGTTACAGAGTTGACAATTGTAGCAAACTCAGGACCCCGCATCACATGTCAACTCATACACAAATGAGCAGGCTTGTGACAAGCGTAAGCTTTTTCCTTTTTTGATAAAAAACATGTGATTTTCAAGCTTTGTGAGAAATGATTTAGTAGAGTGTACCTTCAAGCAAGCACTGCCAACAAGAAAATCACCAATATCTTCTTGCTTTGCAAGCTATGCACAATTGCCTCCATCTAAAGACTCTGCAAAGCGTAAACGGGCATAAAGCCATATCTACTAGAAAGCAGGATGGCCAGCGATGTTGGCGACAGATGAGTTTGACTCTTCAGAGGGCCACTGTAGATACTTGGCAGCGACGGTGGAAATAGGCGGTTGGGGCGGAGGCGACGCCGACCAGTTGGGATCAAAGAGAAAGGGAGAAAGCTCACCGAGGACGGGGATTGGCTAGTCACCATCGGTGGAATCAAAGAGAGGGGCAGAGAGAAGAGAGTAGAGAAGTTCGAAGAGGGAGTGAGAACAGTTATCTTAACTTTTCTATTTTGATTAAGTGGGTTCATAACATGCCCATTGAAACCCAATTTTAGGGCTTTTCATTTTGGAGCCCATTTTGATATTTATTACAAATCTCAGCAGGCCTTAACTTCAATAAATTTGGGTCAAAATTTGAGTTTGTGAGCCATTTTCACATCCCGAATTGCATGTGATGCCGCTTTATCGCTTAATACTGCAAAAATCCCAAACCGATACATCTGTACTTTCTTTATCCCAAATTAATTTTCGTATCAATTAAATTCTCAATATGATACACCCCCATGTCATTTTTACCCAAAAATAATTTTTATGTTACAAAAAATCCCAAATTAGTAAAGGGACAAAATCTACCAAAATCTTGGGGCAAAATGATTTTTGCCTAAGGAGCAGCGCCTGTGTTAGATGTATGCCCTAAAGTTATCATGTAATAGTTACATGTTAGGGATTTAAATTTCATTATTTATTTAATGGCAATGACGTATTCATTCATTTGTCCAATTATTTAAATATATGAATAATTCCAGAAGATCAGTTGTGACTGGACTTATTCTTGAGATGTTAAGAATATGTGTGACAGGTTCACAGTTAGACTGAATCTTTAAATTGTTCCCGGTCGATGGATCATTGAATGGATATCAATAATCTTGTTGAGATCAGTGTGTTCTTAGCTTCATCGTTAAGTATTGGATATTTAAGGGAATGACGAGTCATGGGTCATTGGGTATTATGATGCCCAAGTTAGAACACAGGTGTTTGTACTAGACAAGTTCACTGAACGTGACACGCATTTAACGATTAGTAACATGGAAGCTTTTAGCGTGGTCAATGCCTAATCGTTCATGCTCTGGTCTTGTGTAAATAATCCTTAGACCCGAGGCACAGTGTTGACTTGTGTGTTAGATGGCTATGGTTCACAGGTGCACATATTGCGGGTTCGTTGATCCGTCTCTGTACTTGATGGCCATAGTTCATTCACATACGAAGTTGTACGTGTGCGCAAAATGAAATCTGTCTCCTTGTTATACGCAAGGTACAATAATGATTACCTATGCAATCTAATCTTGACACTGCATTAAAATCCTCGGTCGGGGTTGTAATCGAAAATGAACTGTTCATGTCTCATATAAAATGCATGTCAATTAGGTTTGTGCATATGATCGAATTGGTGGCATGACAAATATTCCATGGTCTTTGTTCGATCGGGACATAGTAAGGCAGAGGGATTGAATTACACTGTAGTCAAAGCTGACAGGTTCATTATGTTCTTAAAGCATTCACACTATCTGGGTAGCTATAACATATTGCTAGATGTCAATCATGCCTTGTAGGACCTAGAGATTGATTGGGACAATCAATTCTCTTGGAAGTACTAATGTGTTAGTGCAAGTCTTACTACCAGCTCAGTGATAAATCTAGGGATGTCACACACCATAACCAATTTTGGATGTCGTTGTACGGAAGAGACGATATTGCAAATATGTTTGCAATCGAATTGAGTCGGACTGAAATTAAATTAAATGGGATTTAATTTAATTCAATTTTTGTCATGGGCGTGTGTGCATATGATGCTCACAAAATACACATATGCTGATCATGCACTTCTATAATTGTATATACATGTTTATATTTATTTATATATAAAAAAAAATTTTGTCGCATGCACGTGGCCAGCAAGCGCTGACCATGTGCATGGCACACGGTCAGCAAACGGTTGCTGACCGTGTGCATGACACACACGATCAGTAACCGTTGTTGATCGTGTGTAATGTGCATGGCACACGGTCAGCAAACGGTTGCTGACCGTGTGCAACGTGCACACATGCGATCAGCAACCCTTGCTGATCGCGTGCAACGTGCACACATGCGATCAGCAACTGTTGCTGATTGCGCCTAAGGCGCGATCAGCAACAGTTGCAAGATGATGAAGAAAATGCGTATGCAATTATCATGTGTTCGTGAGAGTTAAGAAAATACGCTTTCTCTCTTCCGACGCTGTGACTGAAATATTGAGAGTGCGGAGAATTATCGCCACAAGATTGCTAGCATAATTATATTGGTGATTACCTGCAAGTTTTTCCTTCCGTTCGTCGTGCAATTGGTGGTGTGTCTGAATTAGAGGTCCGACGCTTGTGGGGTTCGAACTGAAGAACATCCGAACCGAAATCGTTTCGAGCACGCTACGAAAGGTAATCCGTTTAACCCCCTATGGTTTTCCGATTTTTGACTGAAACGCACGAACAACGCCTCTGGAGATACATGTGTGGTTATATCTTTCCGCCGCGTTTATATTTTTTAACTATGCATGTTCCGTAGAAAACCAACACTCTGCAATACCTATTTTCGGTCATTCTTTAGGCAATGAATCGTTGTTTTACAAAAATATAAAAAATAAAAGAATCGTAATTGATACTATTGTTTGCTAGGATATGATCATACTGATACACTCACGTCCAAAATCTAATTTTTAGATTACAAAAAATCCCAAATTGGTACATAACGTGACAAAATCTAGCAAAAACTTGGAACAAAATGATTTTTGCCAAAGGAGAAGTGGCAATGAATCGTTGTTCTATAAAAATAAGAAAAATAAAAGAATCACAATCGATACTATTCTTTGCTAGGATATGATCATACTGGGATTTTAGATTTCTTTGGAAAAGAGTTAGAATCATTGCATCAAACGAGTAATCTTTCCTTGCCAAATTAGAGAGAAGCTGCAAAAATGGCTGCTTTTGTTCTATTTTCTAATTGGTTGGACCGCGACAGTAATGTTGCTGAATAGAAACATTTCTTGTAGCAACTGCATATACTGCAAAAGCATTCAACAAGGAAATCATTACTATAGAAATATAATCCTACCTCGTTAACGCTCCTCATGTGTGCTGCACATTATTACAGAAATTCAATCCACACTCGTTAAGGCTTTTAGTCGGTAACGACAAGGCCGATGGAAACGAAAAAATTGGCACGAGTGCATATGGTGACTAATGGTGGAATATTCTGCTTGCTACTTCTCATGAACTTCAAGCAGGCGTCGATTTCGTCCCAGGCCATCATAACATCATAATTTGCAGACATTGCGTCTTCTACGAGATCACGACTTGCTGTTGAGAACTGCCTGGCCGCATTGTCGATGTTAGCCTTACAAGTCTTGAGCACCGGCTTCCATGAGGAACTCGTCTGCGGGTCTGCTAGCATTCGGTCCACAGCCTTCCGACTGCCGGCAGTGTTCTTTGACGCTATTTGCAAAGCGATTATGCCGAGAGAACGAAGCGTAGTTGCTTTTGCAGCTCGTGGGTCGAGATGCAGAGCAGCGATGCAGCGCGGGTAATTGTCAGTTTTACTGCAAACCTTGTGTACCAGTTTGGATTCTGCACTGGCCGAAGAGGCGGAGAAGATGACGACAAGTGTAAGCAATGTCATAAGTTTCTGGCTCGGTGAATCCATTGAAGGCTGTGTGCGGCGAGAGGACTTGGTTGGTGATTTTCCAGTGTATTTTGTGTGTTTATGTGAAGGAAGGACTGGTTTTATAGGAGGAAACCCTAATGAGAAGCACATATTGTATTTATGGTGCATTAATGGATCAACAAACGTGGGAAAAAAACACGAGACACGTATCTTTAATTCATATATATCTTGGATTCATGAATCTGCTGAATTCATGTATCTCTCGAGTTCATATATTCGTGTATCTACTTAATTAACGTATATCTCGAGTTCATGTATTTTTTGGATTCTTGTTTCTATTTAATTCACGTATCTTCTGGATTTTTGTATCTATTTAATTTTTAGTTCATGTATTGTTTTTGTACATGAATTCTAAAACTCTATAAATAGAGCTGAAATTCTTCATTCCAAGAATTACCAAAAAACACCTTCATCTCCTCTTATGCCGGTTTCAAGAAGTGTTTGACAGAGTCTTGTTTGCATAGTACTAATTTAAACGGGTTAGAGGTGTTGTATATTTAGAGGCATAGTTCGTGAATCTGCTTAGCACCGTTAGCAGGGACTAATCGCTTTAAGGAGATTCGGTTAGCGTATCTCATCTCCTTTTTATTTTGTTATCGCTTTCTCGGATTTATTATTTTTCTGATTAAAACTAATAGTGTTACGTATTCTTCTTCCCCAAATACATAATTTCTTCTGCTTCATCTACATCCAACAGCACACGTACGTGTGGACAAAGAAGAGAGGCTCGTTTGATGGCGGTTGAAAGATTGATAGTGGGCGAGTGAAAGACGGTGGTACGTGCAAAATTCCAAGAACAAAATCGGGGAGCCCGAACCGTCTCCAACAATTTTGTAATCTAGAAGGGGTTTGACCTTTATTCATACTAAATGTTCACGTATATATGTCTAAGTAGTCCTGGGATAAGAAGATCCAGATTTTCCTTTGACTTGATTCGTTGGTCAAAATAATTGACACCTAGACTTGGAAATTTGGAAATAAGATCTGGATCTAAATCAAATCAGTTATTACCTATTTCACTCACTTTGAGTGAGGATCAGACAATTCACCCAAGTAGCTAACATTATCGGGAAACCTCATTATTACAAAAAATATCTGATTTTATGGGCAATCAGATCTCCCGCTGATTGTGTTTATTAATTCTAATGGCTTCTTTAATGCTCTTGAAGATTCTCCAAGAGATAATTTGGACATTCAAGATTACATAACAAACTTATACAAATTGAAAAAAACATGGAAAAATGAGAAAGCTACTGTTTACACCAAAAAATGGCCAACTTGTCGACATGGTTCATTTGTGCCAAAGATCATCAAGGGACACATGGCGAAGACTTGAGGTAACATGGAAGCAAATATCATCAAGTTGCCAACATAAGGGACACATGTCAGAGACATGTGTCATGTGTATATGTTTACACCAAAAAATGGCCAACTTGTCGACATGGTTCATTTGTGCCAACTTGTCGACACGGTTCATTTGTGTCAAAGATCATCAAGGGACACATGGCGGAGACTTGAGGTAACGTGGAAGCAAATATCATCAAGTTGCCAACATAAAGGACATATGTCAGAGACATGTGTCATGTGTATATGTTTACACCAAAAAATGATCAACTTGTCGACATGGTTCATTTGTGCCAAAGATCATCAAGGGACACATGACGGAGACTTGAGGTAATGTGGAAGCAAATATCATCAAGTTGCCAACATAAGGGACACATGTCAAAGACATGTGTCATGTGTATATGTTTACACCAAAAAATGGCCAACTTGTCGACATGGTTCATTTGTGCCAAAGATCATCAAGGGACACATGGCGGAGACTTGAGGTAACGTGGAAGCAAATATCATCAAGTTGCCAACATAAGGGACACATGTCTCTATCAGAGACATGTGTCATGTGTATATGTTTACACCAAAAAATGGCCAACTTGTCGACATGGTTCATTTGTGCCAAAAATCATCAAGGCACACAGGGCGGAGACTTGAGGTAACGTGGAAGCAAATATCATTAAGCTGCCAACATAAGCACACATGGTTCATGTGTATATGTTTACACCAAAAAATGACCAATTTTTGGGTATTATTGACAAGACTGGTCACGACTTCATCAAAGAAATTTCAGTTCTGCGCTAGCTCGGGAAAATGGTCATAACTTTTTCGAGACAGATCGGATTGACCTGATTTCAAAGCCAAAAGAACGAAGACTCCTGAATCTATAACTTTTATGTTTTGAGTTTTCTCATAAAATCACTGTAGAAGCTATCGAGGTTAAAGGAAGTCGACGGTCGTGACTTCGTCTCGTCGGGGGCGTCGATGAAATTTCAGTTCTGCGCTAGTTCGGGAAAATGGTCATAACTTCTTCGAGACAGATCGGATTGACCTGATTCCAATGCCAAAAGAACGAAGACTCCTGGATCTACAACTTTTATGTTTTGAGTTTTCTCATAAAATCACTGTATAAGCTATCGAGGTTAAAGGAAGTCGACGGTCGTGACTGGCCAGAATGCGAAAATTAATACACTTCAGTGAAGAAGTGCCAACTTGAAGGAATCAACAAAAAGTGTAGTCGATAACCTCGGATACAACTATCGAAGAAGTAATCGTCAACATAGTGGGTCGAAGCAACTGCCAACGTAGTGGAGCCGAATAAACCGTCAAGGTAGTCGACTCAACGTAACCGTTGGAAATCACTAAGGAGCATACATGTATATTTTGAGGAAACAGTTACTTGGAAGCATGATCATGAGGCAGTTATCACTTGTAGACAAGAACGTGGGACAGTTATCTTGAAAGCAGGATCATGGCATCACATGGACATGAAGGCAAGATTTTCGAAATGGAAGAACATGGGCACAACCGTCGAAAACCACTAAAGAGCAGTTACTACATAATCATTATAAATATCACTGGCCATCTACTGGAGAGCCCACCACCAAAATCAAACAATATGTTATCTTTTAATTATTTTTACTTTCATGTACCGCACTTTATCTTTCCTTAGCTATAGTTTTTCGATTCGCGTCGTCGATTAAATTCCGGCGTTACATCTTTGTATACGTGTGTGGCTGTATTTTCAAGCTTTATCATTGATTAAATTTCGGCACGGTTTGTAAGTACAGTCCAGCTCGAAGTTTGAAGTAAAAGTTCATAGTTTTTCCTTGTCTTCCTGGATATTTCCTCTCCGGAGTCGCCACGAAACCCGTCTCCTCTCATTAAGAACCGAAGAACTACGTTCAGTGAATTATATTTCGTCACGGGAGCATTTCTGGCGAAACATAATTTTGGCACGCTCGGTGGGATCATTGTGATTGATTTGAGGAGATACGATGGTAAGAACAAGGAGACAACTTGATCCTGATAATGTTGGAGGTAACAACTCATCACCGCAACGTGGAAATGACAAAGTGGGATGTTCTGAGTCATCGACTACACAACCGGCAGCAGAACAAGAGCAATGTGGAGATGTCGACATCTCGAGACAACTCACTGATGAGCAGAGAATGCAATTAGAGCCAAATCCTGTGATGTTAACTACTTTGAGGAGGATTCTCGACAAACACCAGAACGAAACGATTAACCGCATGATGAAATGCGTCATCGACGTGATCAAGCCCATAATTGTCAACACCTTCCATGAGCTTATGCACGAGCTTGGAACATCAAGTCGTTCAATTCAAGTGCAGGCGAGTCCTGATAATCCTGCTCAAGTGATCCCCGATCAAGATCCCCAACATGTCCAAGTAATACTAGACCAAGCGATGCAATGCATGGAATATGATCCGGTAAATACGAGAGCCGTATACAGAAAACCATATCCAGAGTGGATGGACGCGGTACCATATCCAAGAGGTTTTGAAATTCCTGATTTCAACCTTTTTTCTGGCGAAGATGATCAATCGACAGTGGAACATGTTAGTCGGTTCGATGCACAATGCGGTGATGCATCTCATGCTGATTGTTGGAAGTTAAGGCTATTTCCCTTGTCATTATCTAAGACAACCTTCACGTGGTATACATTTTTACCGGCTAATTCTATACATTCATGAGAGCAAATGGAGACAAAATTCCATAGCCAATTCTACAGGTTAGTTCCCAATGTGTCTATTGTTGATTTGGCTGATATTAAGCAGTATAATTATGAATCATTCTAGCATTTCATTTCTAGATTCAAGAGAGCTAGAAATAGATGTCTTACTTCACTCCTAGAGAAAGAATTTACAAATTTGGCTTTCAATGGATTGAGCTTCAATTTTAGAGAAAAATTTGAAGGCCAAAATTTTGCCAATTTATTCCAATTGGCAACGAGAGTGTCTAAATATGAGCAATTACTTAAGGACGGAGATAGAGGGCCACATGAAGACTTTACTGACAATGTGTCTTTCGAGAAAAAAATATGAGCCATATGAGAATATGAAATTTGGCAAAAAAAAAATTCATATTTGCCGATGACAAGGGGGCATATGATAACTCTTGCTTACACCTAATTTAAAAGAATTGAATGATTGATGAATCATTCCATTCTTTTAAAGGGGGCATATGTTTACACCAAAAAATGACCAACTTGTCGACATGGTTCATTTGTGCCAAAGATCATCAAGGGACACATGGCGGAAACTTGAGGTAACGTGGAAGCAAATATCATCAAGTTGCCAACATAAAGGACACATGTCTCTGACATGTGTCATGTG
The DNA here is from genome assembly GCF_021117445.2 of Syzygium oleosum. Taxonomy (NCBI): domain Eukaryota; kingdom Viridiplantae; phylum Streptophyta; class Magnoliopsida; order Myrtales; family Myrtaceae; genus Syzygium; species Syzygium oleosum. The sequence goes on from NW_026607494.1 coordinate 2,011,209, forward strand.
TATATGTTTACACCCAAAAATGACCAATTTTTGGGTATTATTGACAAGACTGGTCACGACTTCATCAAAGAAATTTCAGTTCTGCGCTAGCTCGGGAAAATGGTCATAACTTCTTCGAGACAGATCGGATTGACCTGATTTCAAAACCAAAAGAATGAAGACTCCTGGATCTATAAGTTTTATGTTTTGAGTTTTCTCATAAAATCACTGTAGAAGCTATCGAGGTTAAAGGAAATCGACGGTCGTGACTTCGTCTCGTCGAGGGCGTCGATGAAATTTCAGTTCTGCGCTAGTTCGGGAAAATAGTCATAACTTCTTCGAGACAGATCGGATTGACCTGATTCCAATGCCAAAAGAACGAAGACTCCTGGATCTACAACTTTTATGTTTTGAGTTTTCTCATAAAATCACTGTATAAGCTATCGAGGTTAAAGGAAGTCGACGGTCGTGACTTCATCTCGTCGAGAGGGCGTCGATGAAATTTCAGTTCTGCGCTAGTTCGGGAAAATGGTCATAACTTCTTCGAGACAGATCAGATTGACCTGATTCCAAAGTCAAAAGAACGAAGACTCCTGGATCTACAACTTTTATGTTTTGAGTTTTCTCATAAAATCACTGTAGAAGCTATCGAGATTAAAGGAAGTCGACGATCGTGACTTCGTCTCGTCAAGGGCGTCGATGAAATTTCAGTTCTGCACTAGTTTGAGAAAATGGTCATAACTTCTTCGAGACAGATCGGATTGACCTGATTCCAATGCCAAAAGAACGAAGACTCCTAGATCTACAACTTTTATGTTTTGAATTTTCTCAGAAAATTACTGTAGAGCTGTCGAAATTAAAAGGAAGTTGATGATTATGACTGGTCAGAATGCGAAAATTAATACACTTCAGTGAAGAAGTGCCAACTTGAAGGAATCAACAAAAAGTGGAGTCGATAACCTCGGATACAACTATCGAAGAAGTAATCGTCAACATAATGGGTCGAAGCAACTGCCAACGTAGTGGAGCCGAATAAACTGTCAAGGCAGTCGACTCAACGTAACTATTGGAAACCACTAAGGAGCATACATGTATATTTTTAGGAAACAGTTACTTGGAAGCATGATCATTAGGCAGTTATCACTTGTAGACAAGAACGTGGGACAGTTATCTTGAAAGCAGGATTATGGCATCATATGGACATGAAGGCAAGATTTTCGGAATGGAAGAACATGGGCACAACCGTTGAAGACCACCAAAGAGCAGTTACTACACAATCATTATAAATATCATTGGCCATCTACTGGAGAGCCCACCACCAAAATCAAACAACATGTTATCTTTTAATTATTTTTATTTTCATGTACCGCACTTTATCTTTCCTTAGCTATAGTTTTTCGATTCGCATCGTCGATTAAATTCCGAAGTCTATTTCTATCCCGGGTGTTGCGTCGTCGATTAAATTCTGGCGTTACATCTTTGTGTACGTGTGTGGCTGTATTTTCAAGCTTTGTCATTGATTAAATTCCGGCACGGTTTGTACGTACAGTCCGGTTCGAAGTTCGAAGTAAAAGTTCGTAGTTTTTCCTTGTCTTCCTGGATATTTCTCTCCGGAGTCGCCACGGAACCCGGTCTCCTCTCATTAAGAACCGAAGAACTACGTTCGGTGAATTATATTTCGTCGCGGGAGCATTTCCGGCGAAATAGCTACAGATGCTTACAGTTCTTGTTTATTGTAATTGTGATTTGAGAAGTGTACAAGTGTATGTATAAGTAGTGCTTGTGTATAGATTGTGGGATCTATCAACTTAGGCAAAACGAACACTTGCTTTGTTATAACTACTCAAGTGATTACTAGTGAATTCCAGCCTTATTGGTTGCTCTTAGTTTGTGAGAGTAGATGTAAGCTTGATATAAGAATTAACACCTAGTTTTTGAATCTAGAATCTTAAAAAGAAGAACTGGATCCAAATCAAATCAGTTATTATTTATTTCACTCACTCAATAAGAGGACTGGACAATTGACACAAATAGCTGACATTATCTAGGAAAGCTCACTATTACAAAAAAAATATATTAATTTATGCAGAATCGATCTCTGGTGATTGTGTTTATTAATTCCAATGGCTTCTTTAATGCTCTTGAAGATACTCCAATAGATAATTCGGAGATTTAAGATTATATAAGAAACCTCACTATTACATAAACCATTGGTCAATAACCGTTAGAAAAATTAATAGCTTTCGATATTTTAAAACTATCGAAATATCCAATGATACATTCGTACTATCTTTATCTCAAATTAATTTTCGTATTAATGAACATCTCAAACTGGTAAACACGCGTCATGTCTATCCAAATCTAGTTTTTAGATTACAAAAAATCCCAAATTGGTACATATTGTGACAAAATCAAGCAAAATGTTGGGGCAAAATGATTTTTTCCAATGGAGAAGCGCATTACAATATTTATATTGGGTCATTCTTTAGGCAACGAATCGTTGTTTTATAAAAATTAAAAAAATAAAATAAAAGATATGATCATACTATGATTTTAGATCTCTTTGGAAAAGAGTTAGAATCATTGCAGTAAAAGAGTAATCTCTGTTTCTTTGTTCCAAATTAGAGAGAAGCTGCAAAAATGGCTGCTTTTGCTCTATTTTCTAATTGGTTGGACCACCACAGCAATGTTGCTGAATAGAAATATTGCTTGCAGCAATTGCACATACTGCGAAAGCATTCACCAAGGAGATCATTATCACAGAAACATAATCCTACCTCGTTAACGCTCCTCATGTGTGCTGCACATTATTATAGAAATTCAATCCACACTCGTTAAAACTTCTAGTCGGTAATGACACGGCCGATGGAAACGAAAGTTTTGGCACGAGTGCATATGGTGACTAATGGTGACTAATGGTGGAATGTTCTGCTGGCTACTTGTCATGGACTTCAAGCAGGCGTCGATTGCGTCCGAGGCCAACAAAACATCATAATTTGCAGACAGTGCGTCTTGGGCAAGTTCACGACTCGCTACTGAGAACTGCAAAGCCGCGGTGTCGATGTTAGCCTTACAAGACTCGAGCACCGGCTTCCATGAGGAACTCGTCTTTGGGTCCGCGAGCAATTGGTCCACATCCTTTCGACTCCGGGCAGTGTCCTTCGACGCTATCTCCAAAGCGATTATGCCGAGAGAACGAAGCGTGGTTGCTTCCGCAGCACGTGGGTCAAGCTGCAGAGCGGAGACGGAGGTCGGGTAATCGTTGGTTTTACTGCAGACCTCGTTTACCAGTTTGGATTCTGCACTGGCCGAAGAGGCGGAGAAGATGACGACGAGGGAAAGTGCAAGCAATGCCACAAAGTTTGTGGCTCGGTGAATCCATTGAAGGCTGTGTGTGGCGAGAAGATTGATACAATGGAGGAAGTGGGCGGTGCGAAAGACGGTGGTGCGTGCAATTCCAAGAACAAAATCGAGGAGCCCGAACTGTCTCCAACTATTTTGTAATCTTGAAGGGGTTTGGCCTTTGTTCAAACTAAATGTGCACGTATATATGTCTAAGTAGCCCGGGGATAAAAAGATCCAGAGTTCCCTTTGACTTGATTCGTTGGTCAAAAGAATTAATACCCAGATTCTAGACCTAAATCAAATCAGTCATTACGTATTTCACTCACTCAATAAGAGGATCAGACAATTGACATAAATAGTTGACGTTATCTTGGAAATCTCGCTATTAGCAAAAGTATCCAATTCTACACGCGATCTGATATTCCGATGATTGTGTTTATTAATTCCAATAGCTTCATTAATGCTTTTTAAGATTATCCAATAGATAATTTGGAGATTAGATTATAGGGATATGTGCACCAGAAGTCTTAAAATTTGCAGAAAGTGCAATCGAACCCTAAAACTTTTCAAATTGATTTAATCGAGTCCTAATGTTAACACCGTCTAATTTACTAACGGAAAATGCTGACGTGACGCTAACGTATCTTATTTTATTAATTTTCTTGAGACATGTGGCAATGATGTGGCATCCAACAAGCGCCACATCAGAAAAAGTTGAAAAAATATAAATTAAATTATAAAAAGCTATATATAAAAAAAAAAAAAAGGACCCATAACGAGTGGCTATGGCGGTGGCCAAGCCCTCGCCGGTGGCCGCCACCACAGCCGTCGGGAAGGGCCGGCGGAGGTCGCTTGGGCCTTCCCGAAGCCTGGCGACCCTCGTTGGGGGCTGTAGGCCCTCGCCTGGGGTCGGCGAGGGTCGCCGGCCTTCAGGAAGGCCTAGGCGACCTCCGCTGGCCCTTCTCGATGGCTGTGGCGGCGGCCACCGGTGAGGGCTTGGCCACTGCCACAGTCGCTGGGTGTGGCTCTCTGTTTTTTTTTTTTTTTACTTTTAGTTTTTTCTAATTTAATTTAAATTTTTTAACTTTTTTTGACGTGGCTCTTGTTGGACGCCACGTGTTTCAAAAAAATTAATAAAATATGTCAGCATTTTCCGCTAGTAAATTAGACGGTGTTAACTTTAGGACTCGATTGAACTAATTTGATAAGTTTTAGGACTCGATTGCATTTTTTGCAAGTTTTATGACTCAATTGCACTTTTATAATAAATTTTAGGACTTCTAGTGCATATATCCCTAGATTATATAAGAAACTTATACAAGATGAATGACACACGGAAAAACGAGAAAGCTACAAATGCTGAAAGTTCCTGTTGATTGTAATTGTGATTTGAGAAGTGTACAGTGTATAAGCAGTGCTTGTGTACTGATCAAGGGTTCTATCAACTTTGGCAGATGGAACACTTGCTTTGTTTGAGTGATTACTAGAGGATTCCAGCCTTATTAGTTGTTCTAAGTTTGGGAGAGTAGATGATATAAGAATTAACACCTAGTTTTTGAATTTGGAATTTTGGAAAGAAGAACTGGATCTAAATCAAATCAGTTATTGTTTATTTCACTTATTCAATAAGAGGATAGACAATTGACACAAATAGTTGACATTATCTTCACTATTACAAAAAATATATGATTTTATGCGCAATCAGATCTCCCAGTGATTGTGTTTATTAATTCCAATGGCTTATTTAATGCTCTTAAAGATTCTCCAATAGATAATTTGGAGATTCAAGATTATATATATATAAGAAACCTCAATATTACAAAAACCGTTACAAATTAATGACGGTAAATAATCGTCAGAAAAATTAATAGCTTTCAATATTTCAAAACTATCAAAATATCCAACAATGATAGATCCGTACTATCTTTATCCAAAATTAATTTTCGTATCAATTAAAATCTCAAATTGGTAAACCCGCATCATATCTATTTAAATCTAATTTTTACGTTGCAAAAGATCCCAAATTGATACATATAGTAACAAAATCTAGCAAAATGTTGGGGCAAAATGATTTTTTCCAAAGGAGAAGCGCATTGCAATACTTATATTTGGTCATTCTTTAGGCAATGAAGCATTGTTTTTATAAAAAATAAAAAATAAAAGATACGATCTTACTGTGATTTTAGATCTCTTTGCAAAAGAGTTAGAATCATTGCAGTAAACGAGTAATCTTTGTTCCTTTGTGCCAAATTAGAGAGAAGCTGCAAAAATGGCTGCTTTTGCTGTATTTTCTAATTGGTTGGACCACCACAGTAATGTTGCTGAAAAGAAACATTTCTTGTAGCAATTGCACATACTGCGAAAGCATTCAACAAGGAGATCATTATTACAGAAATATAATCCTACCTCGTTAACGTTCCTCATGTGTGCTGCACATTATTACAGAAATTCAATCCACACTCGTTAAAACTTCTAGTCGGTAACGACACGGCCGATGGAAACGAAAGTTTTGGCACGAGTGCATATGGTGACTAATGGTGGAATATTCTGCTGGCTACTTGTCATGGACTTCAAGCACGGGTCGATTGCATCCGAGGCCAACAAAACATCATAATTTGCAGACAATGCGCCTTGTGCAAGTTCACGACTCGCTACTGAGAACTGCAAAGCCGCGGTGTCGATGTTAGCCTTACAAGACTCGAGCACCGGCTTCCATGAGGAACTCGTCTTTGGGTCCATGAGCAATTGGTCCACATCCTTTCGACTCCCGGCAGTGTCCTTCGATGCTATTTGCAAAGCAATTACGCCGAGAGAACGAAGCGTAGTTGCTTTTGCAGCTCGTGGGTCGAGCTGCAGAGCTGCGACGCAGCTCGAGTAATCTTTGGTTTTACTGCAGACCTCGTTTACCAGTTTGGATTCTGCACTGGCCAAAGAGGCGGAGAAGATGACGACGAGGGGAAGTGCAAGCAATGCTATCGGTGAATCCATTGAAGGCTGTGTGTCGGTGATTTTCCGGTGTAGTTTTGTGTGTTTATGTGAAGGAAGGGCTGGTTTTGTAGGAGGAAACCCTAACGAAAAGCACACGTACGTGTGGACAAAGAAGAGGGGATAAGAAGAGGGTTTGGTTTGATGGTGGTTGAAAGATTGATACAATGGAGGAAGTGGGCGGAGTGAAAGACGGTGGTGCGTGCAATTCCAAGAACAAAATCGATGCACCCGAACCGTCTTCCAACTATTTTGTAATCTAGTAGGGGTTTGGCCTTTATTCAACTATTTTTTGGAGATTTTTTTCCTAGAAAGAAAGTAGTCCGGGGATAAGAAGATCCAGATATTTCTTTGACTTGATTCGTCGGTCAAAAGAATTAACACCTATAGCCTTTGGACCTGAAATTTTGGAAATAAAATCAGGATCCAAATCAAATCAGTTGTTACCTATTTCACTCACTCAATAAGAAGATTATGCAATTGACTATTACCAAAAATATCTGATTCTATGCGCAATCAGATTTCCCGGTGATTGTGTTTATTAATTCCAATGGCCTCTTTAATGCTCTTGAAGATTCTCCAACAGATAATTTGGAGATTCAAGATTATTTAAGAAACTACTGCAAGCTGAAGGATACACAGAAAAACGAGAAAGCTACAAATGCTAAAAGTTCCTGTTGATTGTAATTGTGATTTGGGAAGTGTACAAGGATATAAGCAATGCTTGTATACTGATTGTGGGATCTGTCAACTTTGGCCGATGGAACACTTGCTTTGTTGTAGCTACTCAAGTGATTAATAGTGAATTCCATTATTTCATTCTTTATCTCACAAAAGCATCATGCATCCGATATTATCAAATTGTTCCTACATCTATTAAACTTGACTTATTTGCGAAAAAATTTTAAGCTTTGAGAATCAAACCTATTCAGCCTTCTCTTGGTTGCATTGTTAGCCTCAACAACCTAAAAACCAAAAAGTCATGATTGAATATATATGTTTGCAACAAAATGAGGAAATTGTGGCCAACTTCTAAATCCAACGTGAAAAAGTGATTTTTCTTTTAATTGGTCCAATTTGGATTTTCTTTTAATTTCCAGATTCGGATGTCCATTGAATATATGCCAAACAAGCCAAATAAGAAATCTCCTAAGTGAATCAGGAATTTCTTTTACGAGCTTAAACTCGAGATCTAATAATCTCCACATTAACTTGACGTTTGAGTGAATTCACATTCATTTCGCTGGAACTTAATCAGTGCTACTCTCCCACAATTTCTTATGGGCTTAACCACCATAGGATCTTTCAAGTCCAAGCCGCTGCACTTGAACTTCATCATAATCGTGGACATCAGTAAGACACCAACTCTACCCGCAACTTTAATCCCTCCACAAGGATTTTCAAACACATCGAGCTTACAATTACTCACTCGAACGTAACACGAGCACCTAAATATTTCTACGAATAGAATAATATGACCTGATCACACTTTTTTAAGAGTCCAACATCCGATCGCAGTCGATGAGTATCCATTCACCATTAAGCTGGTCGTACTAAGCGTATCTGTAAAGAATTTCCTATCATACTAGAAACCATCTTCAAGCATGTGAACAAAAGTATCAACCACTTTGAACTCCAGGGGATTATTGGCATATCAAGAGATCATGGAACTCCGAGAAACCAAGTCCCTTTTATTACCCATGTCCCTAAAAATCCGCTCCGCTTCATCCCAGTCATTGCATTTTGAGTAGAGACTAATATGCGAATAGAGAATCACCAAGTCGAGCTCGAGTTGAGATGGAGCGAGTGCGCGATGGACGCGCCTCCCGAGCATGAGCGTGACGGAGCGAATGCAAGACTTGAGGAAGAAAGAGAAGGTGAGGTCGTCGGGATGGGACCCGTCATGGTACTTGAGTTCGAAGGGAGATTTCTCTGCGGAGGTGGCCGCCATCGAGAGGGGAGGTCAGTAGTTGGTCAAGGGGCGAGGGTGGGGGGTTTTGGTGGGAAGGAGAGAGCTTGATATTGGATGGGGGAGAGAAGAAGAGACTCATTGCTCCACACAAGACGAGCTTGGTCTGTCATATCAAGAGCATTCAGAAAACTAGAAATGTAAATAGATAACCATGAGGCAATTCTTATGCAAAACACGGATTATAAAAATAAAAGATGGGAAATTATGCTTCTGATAAAATTACCTTTATTTTGCATTTCATTTATACAAGGAGAAAAGAAAATCAAACGATGCATGATTTAGTATTTTTATTGTTATTTTGAAGTCGATAATCATCGGAAATTGACAAAGCACTTGATGAAGTTGAGAATGATTCCTGTTCTATTTCAAAGTCGACATCATCAACTAGCTTCTCGGATAAATATAGAAGCGGCTTCAGGAGCAGTTGCAATTTATCAATACCACCTTCAAGTGTAGAACTATGTTCATTGATGGCTGATCATTGGGGATTAATTGTATACTCCAAAGAGCAACTACTACCATTTTTCTAATTACTCTCTTTCCTCTTCAATGTCTTTTATTTCAACTTAATTGTCTTTGCTGAGTTGATTATAAACCCACAAAGAGAAATAAATTTGACTTGAACACTTAGCATTTGCATTTACATTTCTTCTCCTATCGGCCATTTCCATTAGCAACATCCCAAAACTATAAACATCAGCTTTACAAGAGACACCACCAATGTCCTTATAGAATAGCTCAAGAGCCATAAATCCTAAGGTCGCTCTTGTAGCAATCAGCTACACTATGTTGTGGTCTCTGGTATAAAATCTTCCTAGCCCGAAGCCAGAAACTTTTGGAGTGTAATTTTGATCTAGAAGAATATTGTGAGGCTTGATGTCAAAGTATAGAATTTGCATGTCGCATCCTTGATGTAGATATTCTATCCCTCTAGCCACACCAAGAGAGACCTTACATACTTTTTTATAATCAAGAGAATAGTCACCATCTTTAGAGAAAATGTGCTTATCCAATGAACCGTTAAAAATGAAATCTTACACCGGAGCTTGCTTAGTGTTGTTAAAGCAAAAACCAATCAATTGCACCACATTAACATGGTATATTCTTTCAATAGTAGCCACTTCGCTTATAAAATCTTGGCCCTTAGATTTTGGTTTATTCAAAATCTTAACGGCAACTTCACTGCCACTTCTAAGTATTCGTTTATACACGAAGCCATATCCTCCTTCACCTAATTTGTGTCTGAAATTTCTTGTAATTTTCTTGATATATGAGTAAAAGTACCTTATGGGCAAAAAGATGTTTTGAGCTTGTAGGGATTTCTCGATGTTTTCGTCCATTGCTAGGTGCTTTCTCATCCATTTATAGATTAAAAATATCAACACACATGGAACTCCAAGTATGAATTTTGCTGCGATGAAGTGGCCTGCGGAGAAATTTGTCCATAGATTAGAGTAGTGTGCTAGTATTTTACACAGTTTTTTTTTTGTTTTGTTAGAGTGCTGCTTGAGCTCTTATAGTGGTGAGGAGAAAAGGAGTAGTCATATCCAGGAGGAAGGTGAGATTCGAACTTACATTTAGCGCAACCTTAACCACTGTACTTCGTGAAGAATTATCTGAAATAAAACATGATAATTCGTTCGAGATGACTGCAAATAATTAATTAGAATTAGCGACCAATCAATGAAGAACTAAACCTATCATTTTTAGCAGTTGAATATAAAAACAATTCCCGTTAAGCTATAACCCAAGTCAAAGATAAATTCATACAATCACTGCAAGGTGCAACGACAGACTTCTGTTCATTGACAGTTGCGAGGGGAGAAGTCTAAAATAAAGAAGAGTGAATGAGTTTCAGTCACCTAGATTAGCGCTCAGATCCACATTTTTGCTGGTGCAAATGCCTGGATATCGATATTAAGACCGTTGAGTAGTTCGAAAATTGTGGATTAAAGCTGTCCTGGGAGATCAACACCATGCTGTCGAGGGTTTGGCATTCGTGACAGCTTTCTGGTGAACACCCGTATGGCAATCGCACATCACATTGAATCATTTTATACTAGGAATGCCTAGGTACAAAATGCCCTCTAAGATGTTTGTTCTGCAAAATCCCCCTGTACAACATTTGTCTGTTAACTGGCATCACTTCCAATTCGAGGTCGCGATCCTCCATTGCACATTGGTTAGAGTTCTTAACTTGATGCCCTTTGTCTGGCTTCGGGATTCTTGTCGTGGGAGCTCTGTTGTTGTTCCGGGATGGGTTTGTCGCGTTGTTCTGGTGCTGGGTTGATCTCCTTTTTGCTTTGTGTGTCTTGGTTCCTGGCAAATCGATAGCGTAGGCATCGTGAAACGACTCAAAATGAGGTACAAGATTCGCTGAAACAATCAGCCCAGTCGCTAAAAGACCTCTTAGCAACGAAACCGGAATTTCGTCCCAGAATTTTAAGCGGCACATCCTGCCTTGAAATAACAATGGAATGTTCTCGTTGCTAAAGGTAAATGCAATGGTCGGCAACGAGAAAATATTGTTAATGTGATATTGGCAATGATAACGACAATCGTGAAATCTTTTGCGTACCAAGGAAGTGGAATTCAATCTCCTTCATGAATTCGGAGAGGAGACATTTGTGGAGTTGGAGCGAAAAAAGAACCATGCCTCCGGAGACAGCGCATACGGCAATTAGTCCGGCTCCTAGAGAGGAATCCTCCATCTTCTGTCTTCAATCTATGGTCTCAATGGGATGGATCAAGATCTGCAATTATCAGATGGAACGATTTGTTCGGAGAAAGATCCATGGAGAGAAAAGAAAAAGAGGGTGAAAAAGGAGAGCCAAAGAGAGAAATTTGAGGATAGGAATGATCGCCATTAAAAGCCCATGTCAGATCGTGGATGCATGAGGATGGAGGAACCACTAAGTTTCCAATGAACGGTCTACCTTCTTCCGTGTTAGATCGTGGATGTTTAAGAATAGTGGCTGGTTGTCGTTAATAGCTAACTTCCTCCATGCATTTAGGTGTTAAATCAATTCTGTCACTTCAAACCATTTCGTGCATGAATTTGATGCACCAGCAATCAGTTCAAAGGACCCTCTAATTAGCTCGACCCTCAGCTATACACGTGATTGTTAGGTTGTGAATCGTAGACATCACAAACATGCAAACTTAATCGGATATAGATGCCGGCGATGTCCATGAGTATAATCCACCAATCAAAACAGTGGTCGGCTGAAGTTTCCTCCGACCAGAGACGGATGGAAACATAATTCTAACTCTGATACCTGCAAAAAGAGTTTTCATAATTTCTCTTTTGTTGCTATTGTTGAGGTTACTGAAGAAGGTCTTGAGATATGACTTGACATTCTCTCTTTGCTTGCTCCATTAAGTAACTGCTCATTTCCTTCTCTTTTCTCTCACGGGGTCTCCAGATCTTGATGAGGCATCGATGCTGTCGTCGAAACCTCGTCGTGATGTAGCCATTGCAGTGTCATTGAAACCTCGTCGGTTATAGATGACGGCACTCTATGGCATTAAGGATTATGAATTGATTTCAAATGCTTGATTACCGTTCACCTAACCTAAAAATACTCTATCATTACAATGAAGAATATAAAGGATGATGTGGCATCTAAATAAGCTTTGAACAAGATAATTATACTCAAATCTTCCCAATTCAATAATTTGATACTATTTTGTTTAACATCGTATTGTTATTTGAGAAAGGTACCAACATCCTTGGTAGTTCCTTAAAAAATATTAGAGTTTCCCCCATCATCGTTTCACTAGTTAGTTCAGTCCATTCAAATCGATTAGTAAGCCACAATTTCGGTTGATGTGATTGTTGAGGTTGTCCAACATCGGTTGTGAAAAAGGGCTAGTGGTCAGTTTATAAGTATAAGAGAAAGACTCACATTTTGAGCTAGCTTTTGGAGTAAGAGATGCCCAAAACCACCCAACATTGGTATCAGAGCATAGGTTACCAATAAGTCTGGACCCTATAGTCACATGGATGAGTTACGGGTTATTGCATCTCCAACCCAGGCCCGATGTGTGAGGGGGAGATTGTTGAAGTTGTCCCACATCGGTTGTAGAAGGGGCTGGTGATCAATTTATAAGTGTGAGGGAAAGCCTCATCCTTTCAGCTAACTTTTGGTGTAAGAGATGCCCAAAACCACTCAACACTGGTATTAGAGCCCATATTGTCAACAAGTCTGGACCCAATAGTCACACGGGAGAGTTACGGGTTGTTGCATCTCCGACCCATGCCCGATGTGTGAGAGGGAGATTGTTGAGGTTGTCCTGCATCGGAGCTGGTGGTTAGTTTATAAGCATGAGGAAAAACCTCACTCATTAAACTAGTTTTTGGGGTGAAAGAGGATCAAGACCACCTAACAATGATTATGCATGTCACCTCATTGAGACACCTATAACTTTTTTTTTTCTATCTTGAAAAAAAATCACATCTTTTTCCGAGAGCCACTTCAGCTTGGCTTGTTGACAAGTCGAATTCTAATTGAGCCTGAGTATATATAACTCCACCATTCACACCATCGAATCCAGGGGTGTCAATGGGTCGGATCGGGTAGGGCTTTCCTGATACCCGACCCTACCCAAAACGTAGAGGGTCACACTTGACCGCCCCGCCCCTACCCAAGACCCTATTCAGCATTTACCTCAAGAGATGGGTCGGGTAGGGTCGGGTCAGTGCCGGTGTCGGTGCCTCAACGCTAAAATCTCACCAGAGTTGTATAAATCGTCCTCCTGCTCAGTCTCTATTCGGCGCCGGCACCCCTTTCTCTAGCTTGAAGGTTCCATGGACAGGGGCGGCTCCTCCCCCTCCGCCTCGCACCGCCGTTTCCAGCGGCTCCCAACTTCCGGGAGGGCATGAACTAGGCGGTGGCCGACAGGGTTCCTCGCCGCCAGCTCCCCCTCCTCCGGCCCCCGGCGCCGGAGAAAATAATCGCAAACACACAACCGTTCAACTGCAGGATCGGCAGAAAAACTCAGCCACCAATAGCACCCGTGATCTAATCCTTCCTTCCCACATGTAAATCGAGGTGGAGAATAAACGACGATCGGAGAAGCAATGCCGACGAGACGAGAGGAGAGGAGAGGAGAGGGAGGAGCGAAAGGGGGCAAACCTCGTTCATGAGCGAAGCGAGCTTGAGAAATCCCCCCCTTCCCTCCGATCTACGCCGGAACCGTGGCCGCCGAAAAGAAGGAGAAGAAGCCGAAGCCGCCGCCGCCGCCGTCGACGAGAGACTGAGGAGCGGCGAGATCTGCTGGCAGTGCGCGCGACTCCACTGCAGCAAGCACGACTCCATAGAGAGAGAGAGAGAGAGAGAGAGAGAGAGAGAGAGAGAGAGAGAGAGAGAGAGAGAGAGAGAGAGAGAGAGAGAGAGAGAGAGAGAGAGAGAGAGAGAGAGAGAGTGTGGGGTTGGGTGGTTAAGTCTTTTTGTACGTAGAGAGAGGAGAGAGAAGAGGGAGAATAATGGGTCTAACAATGGGTCGGCCTGACCCTACCTGACCCTACCTGACCCTACCCTAACTCTAATAATACCCATCCTAAAAGCCCTATCCTAAAAAAATTGAGACCCAACCCTAAAATACCCTAAATTTCAGGGCCGAGCCGGGCCGGCTCGGGTCGGGCCGGGCCGGCTCGGGTCTTTTTGACACCCCTAATCGAATCGAATCGAGTCGAGCTTGAGCTTAAAATCATGTAGACTCGAACCGCTCACAAATTTATCAATCTGATCAATTTTTTGTCTCTTCAATCTTAGCTTATATGTATACAAAGGATGCTGCATCTATTGTTACTTTCAAAACTAAAAATCAATCTCTTGAAGTCTCCACTAAACTTAACTCCTCTTCAATGCAGTTTGCAACCCAATTGAATTCTAAGCTTGTGCACCACTTTGTCAATCGAGTTGAGCTCAGATTTTCAAAATTCAAACTCCATCCGGGTGGAGAGAGACGTCGAGCCCTCGAGCTCAATCTCAAACAATCCGGCCAAGTGAACCAGGCCGACTTTTAGGTCGACTCAGCTAAGATTGCACAGGCCATGAGTTACAGGCTTGTGGTGGTGCTTTCGTCCGAGCATCATCAGTTCTGGCAATCAACATTAATATCTTGATAACAAAATATGTAAGCAGACACAACCACGAACGAACATGTTCCATACCCGACATCAGTGAAACAGATCGAATCCATTACATACGAAGGAACCATTTCTTACATCGACCCCCCAAAAAAAGAAAAGCGGTTGAAATGGTGGATCGACCATCCCGACAAAAGCAACCGAGGAACAACTCCATGAGGTTCACAAATGAAATTTGCACAGAGAGAGAGAGAGAGAGAGAGAGAGAGAGAGAGAGAGAGAGAGAGAGAGAGAGAGAGAGAGGGACAACCCCATCAGCTAGGGACAACCCCATCAGCTAACCGTTGTTCATCGACTGAGATTGTTTCGGGTCAGGAGGTGAAGTACAAGATGGGGCGGAGGAGGAGGTGGAGAAGCTTGATGCAGACGCAGGAGAACGACAGGAAGACGACCCGTACACGATGCGAGCACCCATTATCGAGCTGAAGCCGAAACGCCCGACGCTACTCAGATCTGGAGCACCAAGCTATAGAGAGAGAGAGTGTGTGTGTGTGGATGGGGGAATGTTGCTTTTTCTTTCTTTGGCTGCTCTTGAAAGTTTAAATGCACGTCTCAGCATCAGCACGATGCGTAACGTGTAGTTGAAGGGATGCTTTGGGCTGACGCATTTTGCACGCTTGCGAGTTGCAGCAACGAAGCCTGAACACCGGTTTTTTAGGCTTTGTTCAGAAATTCAGAAGAATTAGGTTGATGGAAAATAGGAGGATAACATTTAAAAAGTCGGAAATTTTGGCGAAAAGCAAGCGGGAGGAGGAAAAATTTTAAAAATTGATGCTTTTTCTTGTTTCTCGAGTTTGAGAAAAACGGGACATTTTTGTAATATCATATGGATTCCACGTGAGATCTGTATACATTGAGGGTTTAGATGCATTGAGCTCACATGCACTCGGATCACCTAAGAATTTTTTTCCAAGAGGGATAACAATGCTCTATTGTCTCGCATGAACTGCAATTTCGTCTCTCAACATTAAAAGCCAGATATTTGAATTGTTTTACAAAGTTTGATTGTTGGTTTTCATCCTTCCGTTGAAGAAACGGTTTTAAATATTGGGTGTGGAAATGTAACGGTAGTGACACGAGAAAATCTCGAGATGTACTTACACAAAAATTATATCACTCAAATAATACATTGTCTCACACAACAATTATGCCCCATACGTGAGCAGGAAAGGACCACATCTTACTATTGTAATTTGTTGTAGTTTGTTCCCTCTCTTACAAGCATTTGCTAATAAAGTGACGTGTGTAATGAACATAATGTCTAAATGTCTAAATTGTTCAGGATGACGACGACGACGTCAAAGACACAGAGTGCAATAACAACTTCAAAAAATTCTAATATATGAACGTGATTGTCTTGGTAACTACTTGTTTCACCAGGAAAATGCAAGATGCCAAAATAATAATAATAATAACCATGAATTAAATACCCGATGATAAAAGAATATCCCCACTTTTCTAAAATACCCGGTTGCTAACTTTTCCGTCTAAGTAGTCTTATATGGCAACTCACATGACAAGTGGTGATGACGTGGACAACAACATATCATCCGAGCGTAAATTAAGATGTTTGCATGTACATAACGTCGTTTTGAATTTAATAAGCTGGACAACAGCTTAGATCCATGATAAAACGACATCGTGTTGTTTATGTCACCGTTTTAATTTTTTCGATCACGTGTCATTCGTACACGTCATCACTGTTCGCCATGCCAACTATCTCAATTGCTTTAATTGGAAGGAAATGTTAATGGGTGGACATTTTTGTTCTCAAGGTATAAAATCATGCATATTTTGGCATTTGCCCTATCAAAAAAATATTAATTCTGGTCCTTTTATTTGGGCAAGTAATTATGGTATGAGAAATGCGTTTTTTGAAAAGAAAAACCAGAAGTGGTAAATAGAGCTGTAAATATAAGTAAGTAACCAAGTAAAATGTGGTTTATTACCAACAAATGGGTCCATAGCTCAGTGGTAGAGCATTTGACTGCAGATCAAGAGGTCACCGGTTCGATCCCGGTTGGGCCCTTCTCCAATTAGAATTTTTTTCTTGTATGTTTGCCTTCTCTTTTTGCCTAACCCTTTCGTATACTTTCCTAGGGGGTGCTCTTTTACATTTTTCGTTTTAAATCAGTTTGAAAATGAGATGGTCTTGATGTGGCATTAACTATATGTTTACTATTTCTCCGAAAAGGAAAAAAAAAAATATACGTATAAGTACGCTCATTCGAGATTTTATATAGATGTACATTCTCCCTGCTCTCGCTTTTTGAGTTGAAAATGAGATGCATCATTTCACATTTTCAGTCAATCTTCTTATATCTTATAAGGCTGCCGTTCTGCTAATAAGATGGCCTGCTTTTACTTTGTTTTTTGCACATTACGACAGGGATGATGCTGGGCAATTGTCCAACTACACATCCAATGAATAAATTATGTGCCTAATATGACTCCTTCAACATTAATGCACTCTAATAGGTCTTGGATAAAATGCCATCTTTCTGTCTCTACTTCTGCCGTATAATTTCCGGCCTCTGACTCACGAGTTTCTAATCAATGAGCCAAAGCGAGATTTATAGACCGTTTCATGAGCCTCTAAATAGTCAACTTCTTGCACGCGTCCCTAGATCATGAAATTTACTAGACAAATGCCTGTGCTTTGCATAGGGAATTTTTTTTTTAAAAAGTGCCTTTTTGTCTAAAAATATGAACCAACATATGTGAAAATTATGTTTCCTTGAGTAAACGGTAAGCACTATGCTCGACTTAAAAACAACAAAGCCAGTCATGAAGATGTAATGCTCAACTCAAAAGAAGATACAAAAAGGTCATTGCTCTTCTTAATTCCATCATGCTGCATCATCGTCATCATATTGTAATTATTATTGTTGTTGTTATTAAGCAAAATAGCCATTTTGAGCAATTTTTACAACGAGGCTAAGCTGACATGGAAAAGAGACGCTCAAGGGAAGCCCTTTTTTTGTGGAGGATGCAAGAAATCCAGTTTTTGCAATAAGGAGGACGACTTTATAGTCATTTAGAATCCTATACATCACTCTTAGATGCAATTCTTAAGAGTACACTGTTATTATGTATCTATCTAGATATATTCACGTGCCACTAGAAGCAGTTGAGGTATCCTTGTTTGGAAAAAAGTCAAGGATCGATTGGTGTCGGCTGGGTGATAATAACACGAGAATTTGTCGTAGCGTGATTAAAGCAAAATATTCAAAGAGTATCCATCGAGGCATGTTATTGCGGGAAAAGGTACAAATGGTCATGTGACTTTGATCATCTTTAGGTGACAGAATTCTATCCATGTCCAATAATACGAAATTTTCCTCATGTTGATTCAGTAAGTGTTGGTAATTATTGAAAAAATTATTGGTAAAAAAATGGCCGATGACTTGTTTTCGAGTAACTTGTTGGTAACTTACTAGATTACCAAATTGTTTTTATAGCTTGTAAATTACCAATTTTTATTTGCGTAACTTACTGACACTTTTAATTACTAAGTCTTGCGTGTAATTAACAACCTAAATTAGAGAGACTTACCAAATTTGTTCAAATTAAATAATCAATTAGTTTTGGTTCACCAACTCTTTGTTGAGTTACTTATTAATTCTTAATTTTTTTGTTGGTCAATTTTTCTCTTGAATTACCAACTTTTCTATTAAAGAATCACATAGTATCGAGTTACCAACTCTTATTTGAGTTGCTCACTAATATTTATTTAGTTCTTTTATTTGCCAAATTTTCTCATCATTTACACTCTCTATTTACATTTCTTAGTAACGTCTTCAATTTACCAACTCTTTTTAGATATTACATACCTTTATTAGAGTGACTTACCAACTTTTCTCTAATTATGTTGTCAAATAGTTTTGGGTTACCAGCTTTTATTTGAGTTACTTACCAAGTTTATTTTTCTTTTAAATTTTAAAATCTCATATCGGCTTTTTTTATTTACTATGCCTTAAATTTACCAATGCTTATATGACACTACTAATTTCAATTTAAGTGATTTATCAACTTCTCTTCGAGTGGGATGTTAACTAGATCTAAGATACCAATTATGATTTGAGTTAGCTAACGCAGTTTATTTCTTTCTTTTCAATTTACAAAATTTTCTATTGGGTTATTTAATCGATAGTTAATCACCTAAATAAAGGTTGGTAATTTCATATGATAGTTGGTAAACTTAGAGCAATGGTAAGAAAGGTAAACAAAAGTTGGTAAAAGAAAAGAAAAGTCTTTTCTTCTTAGATATAAAAAAAGTTGGTAATTTAAAAAGAGATAAACATATAAAACTAGGATTGGTAAAGCAAGGCACATAAAAGTGGTAACTCAATAGACTAGTTGGAATTTAAAAAAAAACACTAGCCACTAAGTAGCTCAAAGGAGAATTGCGAACCTAAAACTAGTTGGTAACATAATTAGAGAAGGGTTGGTAAGCCAGACAAAAAAAAATGTTGGTAATTTCACATAATAGTTCCTAAATTTAAGGTGTTGGTAAGAAGGGTAAGCATAAACTAGCAAGGATAAGATAAGTTTTTTTACTTTATTAGAGATAAGAAAAGTTGGTCATCACTCTAATTGAGATTGGTAATCTCTAAAAGAGTTGGTAAAATTTAGAAAGTTGGTAAAAAGGGAAAAAATTATAACTCGGTAGGAATATTGGTAAACTTAAAGAAAAAAAATCAAATAAACTTTTATAAGTTGATAACACAAAATAAATTGGTAGATTAATTGGAGAAAAGGCTAATTAAGGTTAGTAATATCTTAAAAGAGTTGGTAAATTTAATAGGTTGGTTAATAAGGTACATAAAAGTAGGTGACACAATAAAACAGTTGCTAAATTTTAAAAAATATCTAATTAAAGTTCATAAGCAATTCAAAAATGAAAGTTGAAATAAGAGAAGAGAAGTTAGTCACACGAATGAAGGTTGATAATTTCCATACAAGAGTTAATAAATTTAATGCGTCTATAAAAAAGACAAATGAAAATTAATTAACGCTAATAAAATGTCATAAACTAGAAAAACAAATAAATGTTAATCAATAACTTATAGCCCAAAAATAATCGATCATTCAATAAGAAAGAAGTTGGAAAGTCATAAGATAAATACTGTTAAATGCATATAAGAATTTGCAAAATGTCAAAAAGAGTTGATAATTTCATAAAAGTTGTGGTTGGTTGTAACCTTTTTTACGAAATAGTTTATTTACACTTACCAATTCTTTCACAAGTCTAGTAGAATAGAAAAATCCTTTTTTGTTAAACGAAGTAAAATAATTTCTTTAGGTGTTATTGTTGTTCCTTTTCTGGGTATTCTTCATATGTTTCGTGGAAAATGAATGATTTCGAAAATATTTTTCAAAGAATAATCGTTCATATCACTTGAAATAATTAGTCGATAGAAAATTTTTTCATTATAGACAACGATTTAGAGAAAAGTGTCAAAAAAATCCTAAACCTTTTGAATTAATGCCAATTTAGTTCTAAACCTTTTTTTCATGCCAATTCAGTCCTAAACCTTTTGCATTTGTGCCAATTTAGTCATAAACCTTTTTTTAGTGCCAATTCAGTCTTAAATCTTTTGCATTGGTGCCAATTCAGTCCTAAACCTTTTGCATTAGTGTCAATTATGTCCTTCCAGCTAATAGCTATTCACGTGTCGAATGACTGAATTGGTACTAATGCAAAAGGTTTAGGACTGAATTGACACTAAAAAAAGGTTTAGAACTGAATTGGCACAAATGCAAAAGGTTTAGGACTGAATCAGCACCATAAAAAGGTTTATGACTCAATCGATACAAATGCAAAAGGTTTAGGATTGAATTGGCACAAAAAAAAGGTTTAGGACTAAATTGACACCAATGCAAAAGGTTTAGGACTTTTTTGACACTTTTCCCCAACAATTTATGTTTAAATATTTTCGTGAACAATGAAAATATTTTTCATTCATCAATTTTTGTAAGCGATACAAATGATTAATTTAAGGAAAGTATTGTTTAGATTATTTATCTGCCGCTAAACAAATAGAGCCTAAACCTCCCAAAATCCCACAAACAAGCAGTTCGCTCTCGACTCTTCTCTAAAATTGTTATTTTGGTCATCCTCGAGTCACAGACAACAGTGCGGGCATATGATAAGAGATATTTTTCAGTAAACTTTGAACTTCCACTCAAACTTATGTGTAAACAGAACACTGCATTAAGTAACCCAGAGTCTTGAGTCAACCCAAGAAACTTGAGTTTTTAAGGGAGAAAATGGACGATCTGAACAAAACCAAGCTCTTGCTTAAAAAAAAAAAAAAGGGACAAAAATTAAGCTACCAGTGTCCTTGCGTAATTAGGTCCAAAACGGGCTTTAATGGATGTTCTTGATGATGCTATCTCACAATATATGCGACACGGATATACCCTCAGCGCCTTTGATTCACACAACTCGTGTTTCGGGTTGTCTTTGCCGGTGGTGACCATAGTCGAACCTGGAAACACCTAATCCTTCCCAATATCTCTTGGAGCATTGGAGGGGGTCCCGAGATTCTCTGCATTTTGTCATGCCTGGAAAAATCTGTTTGTAGCTCATTCAAGCCGCTGATGGCGGTTTCATTCTTCGCAACGAAATGTATGCCAGAAGGCGATACCCGAAAACCATAATCACCAATGCGGTTACTTCCTTCAGACCATTGTCTATGGTCATCCCGTTTACGCTCGATAATCGGTGTTTGTACTGTATCTTGATGAGAAGCTTGTAAGTGTGGTAGTTGAAAGAGATGTAGCGGATCCAGGACACGAACACTGGAACTTTCTGCGAAAAGACAATGCGTCACAGATCTGTTTTCATAAACATATGGGTGACAAGGTTCTCTGCAGTAATTCGGGATTGCTCACCTTAACAAAGTACCCTCCGGCAAGCATGAAGGTCATGACTGTCACTGAGGCCAAAGTGGTCGCCTTCTTCATGTCCATTAATGTCGCCCCGATAGCTAGTCCCAGTCCCTGTCATCACCCACCAAATTCCAGTGAAATTAGCGATGAGACGAGCAAAGTATACGATTGTGAGCCCTAAAAGAAGTTCAAGTACCTGAGCGGCGACTATGCACAGGAAGACTGTGAGCAAGCTGAGGAAAATGGACCCTGCATCCAGTGTGAGGCCTGCCATGAAATAAACGACCACCAGGAAAAGTACGGGGAGAATCAGGTCCAGTGGGAGGTCGCTCATGGTCCTAGCTAAGAAATATGCGCTGAGCCTGTACATATCAGCTGCTCGCTCCTTGCTCAGCATCGCTCTCTCTTGAGGAAACGTGAAGATGGCGGTGAAGACTGGGAAAAATCCCCAGAAGACGGCGATGAAGAAAAGCAGCCCTGCCTGCAATGCAATGCAGAAACAAATAGGCTTCAGATACAGTTCATTCTATGAACATGGTATTTCTGTTTCTAGACAATTTTCCCAGTGACTCAACAATTCAATCACTTGTATAGAGTAGGTGTTAAAAACTTGTATGCTTGTACGACTGCTATACCTGATCCTGGAGGCCCTTGGCACTATTGCCGTCTGATCGCCACCAGAGCAGTCCCAGAATGATTGCAGTAGATAGGACTTGAGTTACCCTTAACCAGCTGAAGTACTCGTGCCGTCGCTCTTTGATCCCTCTGCAGAACAAGATACAGTATTGTTGCCACCAGCTCGCTCCCCAGTTCCGCTTGGGCGAAGCCACCTTCGACTTGAGCACTTCGTCGAGCGGGAGTGGAGCCATGAGCTTCTTCTTCTCATTCTCTGCTACCCGCGTCTCATAGGCCTCCACGAGATACTGCATTGAAAGGAAAGGGCACCAGGCAATTGTATGAATACGTCGATCACAAGTTTTCACCTGTTGAGTTTCATGTCTGTCAAAGTTCGTGAAAGTATGACCAAAGTGTTACCTCATGAACATCAGTTGGAGATGGCTTCCCATTCCTTGTCTGAGTTTCTGCATTCTCCATCTGCACTCTATCCTCTAGTTCTGATGGCACAGAAACGTCGTTAACGTTCCCATTTGCTAGGTCTAGCAAGAATTCTGCGGGATTCATGGTGATTAAAGGAGAACATCCTATTGATGAGAAGTAAATCATCACTTCGGATGCTTTGCCGAAGTAGAGTAAACTCCCTTTCCCTAGCAGGATCAGCTTGTCGAATTTGTGGAAGAGCCTGCTGGATGGTTGGTGTATCGTAGTCACCACCGTCTTCCCAGCCTGAATTAAAATGATTCCTAGTTATAAATCACAGAAAACTCCTTCCTGGTAGCTGGCACTGGCAATCCTTCTATATAGAAGGCGTAGTTTGGTTCACATATAGACAGGAAAATGCATAGGAATACATACTCTTCATCAAAGTAGGCAGAGAAATTCAGGGCAGTTCAGGAAAAAGAAAGTAATCAATAAATTGTTATACCTCCGCTATGTCTTGTAACATCTGAACAATCCTCAATGCGGTTGTGGAATCCAATCCAGAGGTCGGTTCATCAAGAAATAGAAGGGAAGGATTGATTAGGATTTCGTTGCCTATGCAGACTCTCTTCCTCTCTCCACCCGACACTCCACGGACAAAGGAACCGCCGATCATTGTGTCTTGACACCTATTCCCAATTGTTTGAGTCAGTATTAAGTAGCTTCAAATCGAGTAATTGATTGACTCTAGACATCTACATAATTAGCAGGAGAAGAAATTTACCTCTCCAAGCCTAGCTCATAGATGACATCCATTGCTCGTTTTTCCTTTTCCTCTCTTTTTAATGATTTTGGAAGTCGTAAGAGAGCCGCATAAGTCAGAGTCTCTTTCACTGTAAGGTGAGGAAATAAGACATCATCCTGAGTCACGAATCCTATCCTGCAGCATTTTAAGCGGTAATATTAGGACTGTACTGCGGGCACTTGTTATGTCAAATGATGTCATGCAAAACAAATCCTGCTCTACGTTTAATAGACAGACAATTCATTGCACCAGAACATTATAGTATTCACGACCTATTCCACATTCCGCTTACATTGCTTTTCTATGGCTGCTTGATATGCTGCTCAAATAATTTCATTTTCTGTCCATGGCATGAAAATTGCTAATATGGTACCTGCTTTTCAAGAATTTGGAGTATGGCTGGTCATTATAGGTGATTGATCCACCAACCGTGTGTTTTATTATCCGGCCACCTAGAAGATTCAGCAGCGTAGTTTTCCCACTTCCTGAAGGCCCCATCAGCGCAAGAACTTCTCCCGGATTCACCGATCCCGTGATCCCGTTCAATATGTCCTTCTCTTGCTTTGCCTTCATTCCTTTGAGGATCACCTTGTATGTCACGTCAGTAAACTGTAACAAAGAGAACAAAAAAAAAATTCACTTCAGTAAATGGGTACCAGGATCTAACTGACAATCGTGTTATGTTACGACACTATCACATGCATAGCCCAAAATTTTTTGTCCGCTCTTCTTTCCTCTGCAACTCTAGTTTTAATATTTGCTTTGACATTGGCCTGCAAGTTCGACTCATTTGCCGAGACCGACTTGCCAGAGTCTGGTCTCGAAACCAAAGTGAAGATGGGCTATCTGTTCTTCCTTCGGACTTGTAAACTAGATAAGCCTCATCTAGTTACGACCCAACTGCATTTTCTCAATAGTTTGAGTCTCAAGTTGTATTATGCTGCTTATTTGTAGGAAAGGAGAGAGAGTCTTGTACAAAAATGTCGCATAAGATGGAACTCTGCACAAGACTGAACCTGACCATCTTAGCCAATTTGTTTCTAACAGGCCCCGTGCATCTCTCTAGCTAAAATCTCCCATTGCTCGCCTGTTGCAAATAGATGTAATAAATCAATCGATGCGCTAAAAGCAGAAACCAGGTTGAACTCCTGTAGATGCGCTTGCAGAGCAGAGAGAGGAGGGAGGTAGAGAGAGTCTAAGGAGCCTCCATGGCAAGTACCGTCACCTTGAGGTAGATTGGCAGCGTCGGTTCTGCCTGGAATTTTGGTCTCTGCGTCCCGGCTTCCAGATCCTCAGCTGCAATAGCCATAGATGAAGATTACTTACTCGAGTGAGGAATTGATCAAAAAGGAGTTATATCGCAGTATGTTGGGACACCTTTTTACATTATTCAATCCAATAAGCTCATTTGGTACCTTTACACATGAGTCTAACGTGTCTATCATAACTCAACTGAACTCATGCTGCACTTGTGGCCTTATTAGTTAACCATCATTACTCGTAAGAAACTCCATTTCTGACTTGTTTCATACAGTACTGATCACTAGAGAGTGCAGCTGATTGAAAGAAGCAGGTTTTTCAGCCCGAAGCTCGAGTCCAAAAAGCTTTCTGATTGTGGACTTGATTGGTACTGGGTTGATCCTATTGACAATTAAGAACATGAATCTTACATACAGAACTTTACAATGACGAGTTCTGTTCTCACGAGCTCGATCGAACCATAAAAGGCCCACCAGCTCGTTTTGGACATTAGGATTTCAACACAATCAGTGCTCATGGCATCTAATTAAGTTAGTTTTATAAAATTTCTTAGTATCATTTAGCATTCCTGGTAAATTTTAGAACTGAATTCATCAAGTGCACCGAATACGAAGAAAGCTGGAGACGTTTCAGTTTCAGTGATTGGATTGCTGTATGTACAAATGACAAATAGAGTGAGGTGGAGATGATAGAGACAGTGAACCGGCGTGACAGTAGAACTTTGACCACTGGTTTGAGGGTTTTCAAAGGGTCGTGACCTACTTCTTGAAATTGATTACGAGAAAGAGCAGAAAAGTCATGCTTAGGTATCATGAAAATTCAAACATATTAGCTAAGATTTCAAACGGGGATGTGAAATCTCCACACTTGTCGCCACATGGTCCCAAACCTAGATCACTAGATTGTCAAATTACTGTTACGTTGTGTGGACAAAAGGTCAATCACATGTTTTATGCTCGGATGCTTCGTCTCGGAATCATTTATCACGTGGGTCCCAAAACATGACTAATGATTCATATGGTATTGGCCCATATGATCTATATAACTTTTTATCCAAGATAGGTCATCCCTTAAGATCATGTGAGACCACTTATAATCTAGAGAATCAGATAATTGGAATAAGGAGGTCAACTTGAGAAGGACACCCTAGTTTCGTCAAACATATATGTCAATTAAGCACAGGACACTGATCCTTTCTTCACAACTCCAGAAAAATCGCTATTTGGGATCATCCAGCTAGCTTTTTACTCGCATCTTTCCTAATCCATAAGATTAGCGGTATATTTCATAAGCTTAAAACTTACTTAAATTGTGTTTTCTCATCACAAAAGGTTAAAAAGCAGAGAAAAGAGTTTTATACTACTTACGAACTTAGACATGTGGTATACTACCAAGTGATAAGCAAAATGATGAAACATAGTATAGTTAGATGTTGAATATGATCCACTTAGGTGAGTGGGTAGACGGCACGGGCAGGAGAGAGAGAGAGAGTGTGTGTGAGGGGAGATTGGGAGTTGGGGTTCATCTCTTGATGGGTGTCAAATCGCCCATCGAATGCAAATTCACCGGCAGATGAAGTGGTAACAAAAGACTGGTCTAGTGTTCGGCGACAACCCCCCTCTCCCGACCCACTCATTCATGTCCTATTCTAATCTAACATGTCATTTAACATGTCAAATTTCGTAAACGAGTTTCGATATAACCGGGATGGATCATCGACTCGAAGTTGTGGCATTACTTTACGAAGGACAATCCCCGCCTCGAACAATCAGGATTTTGATGCCAAGGAAAGGCTTATCAAATGGAAAGTCCATGCCAAGCTGCAGAGATTCCTGTCCTAGTGGGGATGCAAATAATTGCCGCTGCGATGGACATAGGAGGCTCCAACATGGGGTCGCTGTCCAAGTCCATCGCTGCTTTATTTTGTATGTTTCTGCTTTCTAACTAAGTCACTGTTCCCCGTGTGGATAGTGGCCACAACTGGTTTGCCACTTTCTTGCCACTTTTATTTCGAAAAGAGTAAGCATAGGCTTTTTTTTAATTAGATTGAATCTACAAATAGCATGTCGTTTCGTAAGTGGTACTTAAAGAAGTGATTCGTATCCAATACTAAATAGAAAATCGTGACTATATTATAGAAACCAATCTTAACCTAGTATTACTTTTTAAGCGATGCACCTGATCTAGAGGAAAAGATTCTCTCTTTTTCAATAAATTATATGGTGGAGGTTCATCATTTCTTGAACCGTGACTAACTCATGGAAAGCGTTAGAGGGGTTAAACTTCTACAGGTAATTTAAGCTAATCCAATAGAGCAATGGACCCTCCAAGTCCAATTTAACCTAGCTTACCACATAAATGTTCAATATTATTCTTCTTTTGTTGGATCAATCAATGATCTCTTTGCAATGTAGTTGGTCTAAGTATAAGTGCATAATAAACCATACAATGTATGGACCTTGTAATTAGATGAAGCCTCGACATGCACGCATACATTATAACCCATGATCCCATGCATGCATATGCACTAGGTTAGATGAATGCTTTCTGCTCACGGGGTTTTCCCGAATCAAGCAACCTCGTGTTCACGGCAATCGTTTCCGAAAGTAAATTGAAATAAAGTCGAAAAACCACCATCCACATACTAGATGACTTCATGTACCTTCATCTCCTTCGATTCATGGACCACTACTTATATGTATATTTTTGAGAAACATAGACTATGGAGCAAGGGTTAAAACAAAGAGGAGATCGGGAACTTTCGAGTATGAACTTACGTATATCGTCGTCGTCACTGAAGGGCTTGGAGTCGGCGATCTCCTCGGGGGGCATGCTGAAGCCGGTGAAGGAGAAGGAGAAGCCAAGGCTGGCGCTGGAGGCCCGGCTCAGCGCAGCACTGCTGCTGACCTCGTCGAGGTCGAGCTTGTTGAACTGCGCGCTCCGGGACTTGCGGATGTGCGCATTCCGGCTCATGCTCCCCCGCCCCGGCGACGCCGGGATCAGCCTCCTGCTCGACTTCCTCGACAGCGTCCCGCCATTCTCCGCCGACGCCAACCCTGCCCCCGATGGCTGCCCCACGGCCTCGCCCGAGGTGGTCGCCGACTTGAAGGCCGCCGCCACCGTCTCCAGCAGCTGGTCCGATATCGTCCTCGCTAGCCCGGGGGAGCTTGTTCTCTCCATCGTATTATCAATTCCGTCGCCTAGCTATCACCACATGCAAGATTTCCATTAACATCTCTCAATTGCTGCTGATGTTCTTAGTCAAAGTTACTTAAATTTAACTGATCACTAGAAGGGAATCTTAATTGTCAGGTTCGAACAAAAGCTAAGAAAGCAAGCAAAAACTGATCAACGAAACAGAAAACCGAACTATGCCCTTGTTTAGTTATTACCAAATTTGTGTCATGTTCAAAATGAGCAAAATCCATCTTTCTTTCTGTTTGTTCCAACAAGGTTATTGACATAAGCGAACACGATTTTTGCCAAAAATGTCTCTAAATTCACCAGAAAGAGCCCACAAAGCTACTAAAATTTGTGGGTGTCGCACTAATTATCATCCACTTTCTGATGTCGAGGTCATTTTTCTCCTTTAATTCAAAAAAGAAGAAGAAGAGAGAAATGGAAGAAGTAAGGAATAAAGAAGCAGAATTTCGAGCAGACAATAGCTAGTGCAAAAAAATTGCATTTTGGGTTCGAACATACATCAACTTTTCAAGAAATCAATGTAGAAATTAAAAACATTTATACATAAAATATAATATATATATATATATGTATGTATTACATATCTCCATACCTGAGTGGTGTTGAGTGGTAGTGGGAAGGAAGACCTTGGAAAAGAGAGAGAGCACGTTGCTTCCTGTAAACTGCCTCTCTCTCCGAAATGGGCGGAGTCCCCCTCGTCTTTATAGAGGAGCAATTAAAGAGGGCAGAGCAATGCAGCTACGGGAGCTACGGGACCACCCCTTCGCTTCTTCACTTATTGCCAAGCACGTGTCAATCCTACCCGCCCTTCGTGACCCATGATGACCCCAAGCCAAAAAGCCAACAACTTCTCGAGTGAAGACCACCCTCCAAGATTGCATCCCAATCCCTAAAACTCGTCGCAAGGACGACATGGCAGATCGAATCGATCATAATGTGAAGAATACTCCATCGTTCGTGGATTTTCAGTGAGACCTAGTACAGATTTCACTGTCTTTTGATGTATGATCGATTGAGCCTCGATATCACGTACCTGCACATTTCACAAACGGGTCGTGATCTTATCTTCGTCTCGCGAAATTTCCTCGGCTGTCGAAATTGAACGGGCGATCGTCATGTCAGCTATCAAGCGGGGGGAGGAGAGAGTTAGTCAATTAGACTAACTTTTAACATTAAATGTGGCTTAACCTTACTTGGGTGCCTCATGTGGCAAGTAGCCAAAAAGGTGACAGAGACCATGAATTTGGTTCTTGCTTTTGCTCGAGGGGATTGTGAGGCGTTGGTTTGATCCCAGATTACCTCGCCAACAGGGAACCGAGCAATTCGCTTTTTTGGAACGTTGTTTCAACACCATGTGGACGTTTTCTCCTTCTAATAATTTGGAATAATTTTGGGGTACGTTGTTCGGGTACACGTTACTATTTTCGATAGATTTATCTTTTAAAACGAGGAATCCATATTGGGAACAACACAATAATTGTCGTCTCGTCATCGTCTTGCGTATTCATCCCGTCATCACTATCGTCATAATCATTTTTTCCCTACAGAAGAGTTGCGCTAAGTTCGTCCGCTAAAATGGTTTTCGATCTATACTTAGTTAAATGTGCACGAATTAATACGCATCAAGGTACCACATGTACTATGAAAGGAAGTACGCAGAAGTCTTCTGTGATGATTATGGATCCTGAAAAATTTCCATTCGGGCAATATTTTCATCCATCGCATTGGTTGGAAACGATATTCTACCAACCGGGTTTTTTAATGGATCTGTTATAAACATAAATATCATCCCCATCTAACTTTAGTAAAATTTACATATAAAGTGATATTCATACTTATAACCCACCATTCAAAATACTTCCTCCGTATATACAAAACCCATTTCCTTTTATGTGGAATCAACCTTGAAAGTAAGGAACATATTCATGGTGTATATTCCCACAGGTTATTCTAAGAAAGTTTATTAAAAGCCGCTTTCCAATTATTTGTCAATAAACTTTATCGAGTGCTCGAACGAGCCAAACTAGCTTTTTGTCTGTTCCTCACTCACTTCAGTTTCATACTTAAAATTGACAAATAAGGTATACACCGTTCAAATGAAAATAAAAAAAATTACGCAAGCAATTTTATCCATCTTCGATTTGAGAATTCTAATGGCCCATTCTGTCAAATTATTGAAAAAAAAGAGTTCTTTGAAGCATAATAAAAAAAATTTAACCAAATAAGTGAAGGCAGATGTTCAAATGTGAATAACAGAACTCCTATGGGAGACACGTAATAAAGAGAATTATAGAAATCTCTTCGTAAATTGATGGAGGAAATAGTCTTATGAGTTTTTGTAAGTGAATTTATTGGGGAAAATTTTAAAATTACAAAGATTCTCGTTCTTCTTTTATAGCAAAATAAAAGCCTCACTTGTCTGTTGTTTCTATCAATTGAAAAGGAATTGAAATCGAATGCTCAAATGAAATCAAAAGCCTCATCGAAAAACGGGGGACATGTGGTAAAGAGAGTCGTGGTTTTTTTTTGGAAAGAAGCTAAAGGGGAAAAGTAAATATATAATAAATGTTTGCTCAGGTGATGATGCAACTAAATTGAACATGTATCAAAAGTCCGTAGAGCACATTGAATAAATTAAAAGTTTAGGAACTACATTGCAAATTGGAATAAAGTTAATGGACCACATTGAACAAATTAAAAGTTCAGAGACCAAATTCTACATCAAGTCAAAGTTCATAGACTATTTATGTCATTTTCTCAAATTCATGAGATTGTTCCTTTTAAGCATTGAAGTAGTTGAGTGAGTTTATCGTTTGTACCTTTTTTTTTTTTTGTCAGGACTTAGATTTGTTAAGTTCCATTTAGGTTCTGTTTGTTGTTTGAAAAATACAGTGGTGTCATTTTCCATGAGTTTATGGAGTTAAATTTTTTAAATACTCAAGCAAATGTTCATATAGAAATATGAATATATTATAGTTGAGTGGGGTAAATTTGTGGTGGTGCCACTGACTTCCACACTTGCATATTTTCTTGACAACACCGCTAAAAGGTGACCTACTGCATATATTTCATTATAATCTATAATACGATTACTAGGTCGGCGCAGTACAAATTCAATACGTTCTTAACGCAGCAACACTTATGATGCAAGGAATACTCAACTTTGCTAATATAAGAGCGTGGTGGAGCCAAAACTCTGGCTTCTCAAGCTACAAGCTACAGACTCGAAGTGGAACCATCTGGTGGGTCTAGGCAGTGACTCTCCTCCTCCTATGCAATTATGAACTCCATGAAACTTTCTCGATTCCAACACAACTTATCCTTTTGGAGCTGGTGTAACAAACGACGGGGCCTCCCGACAAAGCTAACATAATCCTATCCAAATAAAAGGAAAATGAAAAGGCAATTTCATTATGATGATATACCAGTGAAGGAGATCACCAAAAGAGAACCCAAGTCGAAACCGGTTAATATATAAGTCGGACTTACCTTCGGTCAAAAGTTTAAGAGAAATTGATGCAAATAATCCCTAAACTTTGACCCAATGTTAGTCTTTGAAATTTAACTCAATCTGTAATGTGATCCATAAACTTTTAATTTGTTCAATGTGGTCCCTGAACTATAACCTAATGTGCAATGTGATCCTTAAACTTTTAATTTGTTCAATGTAATCCATAATCTTTAGCCTAATATTTAATCTGATCCCTGAACTTTTGGTACATGTTTAATATAGTCCATGAACTATATGAAAATGTTTAATGTAGTCATTCTATTCATTTAAGTTCAGGAACCACGTTGAACATTTTCATATAGTTCAGGAACTATATTAAACAGGTACCAAAAGTTCAGGGACCATATTAAATATTAGGCTAAAGATTATGGATTACATTGAACAAATTAAAAAATCAGAGATCACGTTGCACATTAAACCAAAGTTCAGATACTATTTGTGTCATTATCTCAATGTTTAAACCTATGTTTTATTGATCAATTATGATATATTAACTACTTTTTCATTACACCACATCTCCAATGTTGGACCTTTTTTTTCGCTTAATACCCTCACACGTGCATCTTAACACAACATATCAAGAATGATAGCACTTGATAAGGATTAGTTGGGAGGTCAAAGAGTTCCGAAACCCCATCATAGCTAAAGAAAGAAAAGAAGACCCTGCCAAATAGTTCATCTTTGCTATTTAGCAGGTCATCTATTCAGAGGACTGCATGCAGAACTCTATATATACTCTTTACTAGGAACTTTAGCGTTTGAAGATTAATACCTTAGTCGTGGAATTTCAGCTAATGAAGTATTAGGATTGTAACCATCCAAACATATAAGAAAACAAATGGAGAAGAAGTACAGTGCACGGCTACATTTACACAATTTTTTGTCCCTTTGTGTTCCCCCTCTCGTATTGTTGCGGTGAGAATTCATATCATAACATATGGACAAACGGTAAGGACTAGAATTCATGTGGAGACTAGACCACGCTTTATGAATGGAATCAAAGATGCAATATTTACGTACCAAAGTATTTGATTTTTTAGGAAAAGTCAATATACTTTTAATGTCAAATCACGATCGACTAGGACAGCACTAAAGCATTGGGTCGATCTCTTTTTCGGTGTCGAGGCAAAAGTTGCGAATTGTTATCACCTCCTGAGTGCAAAAGGATGGGACATGTTCGGGGACATACATTGCACTACAGTAGTACGATATCTTCGTGTTTCCAGCTTTCCCCCGACTGAGACGTTATTGGCAATCGAAAGGAAAGATGTGGCTGAGAGTTGCATTACAAATTTTGGCATTATGATTTTGCTGATAGTAGCATAACAAATTTTGGCACTATCTTTTTTCGAAAAAATTCTCTTTTGGACCGTGTACGTACCTTGCTGTACCATAAAGCAGAGAACTAATTAGCCTGCCGACTTTTCCATTGTCATCGCCCTCTCCAAAAGATTTTCCAATCTCCTTCTCATTGCCATTTTCCCCTTGCTTGTCTTGATGCCAGAATTGATGCCAGAATTATATGTATATACTGACAACAAATAGTGACCATATTTGTATATTTTGACATATCATCAATAGACAAATTTTCATGACATGTCGTGTCAGCTTAGGAACCTAATAAATCATTAGAAAATTCACGATACATCATGGACTGAAATAGTTTTCGTTTTAATAGAGGAAGCAGTGTCAACAAATTAGTTGTTTTACTTTATATCTTATATATTTACTCTATCACAATTATATTACTTTTCATGCGATCTGATTAGTTCGCATTCGTGTGATGTTAGCTTAGGATATGTATTTCTAGATGAGAATTTCTGAAGTCTTACGGCTGAACATTGTGTTTTTTCTTCAGGCCTTTTCACTTTCTTTCTTTCCTAAATTTGTGTAAAATAATTCTTTATTTTTGTTTGAGCAACATTTGTATCATGAACACTTGATGATCGAATATTGTATGCCATTTTTATTTTGCACTTTTATCATTTTATTTTCTAGATACTCTGGTGCTGGGTAATAATTTATACTATTTATTAAATGGGTTTTATCCGGGCACTTATAAGCTTTTTCATTATGATTCTTTGTAAAGATACTTTGGGCATAAACTAGAGCCGATATCGTAGTTACAAAGGTATGTTACATTTTTTTATCGGGTTTGTCTGAATTGGCTAAATATCTCGTTTCATTTTGTCATACCATTTAAAATATTAGTTTCGTCATTAAAAATAATCTTTATACATGTTGTGATATTCAAATTATTTCTTTCCCCTGAAACGAATACAACAAATTAGTATACTTTTTTTTGGGTAAAATTCACATCAATTTTTTTTTTATTTTAAAGTCCCAAGAAGCTTCATAAAACCGCACCGACAACTTCACCAGGGAAGATTTGTACAAGAAAAACCGCACCAATTGTAACCGTGATTAAGCAAAAAAACCTAACTAATTTTTTTATTTCACGTATTAGTCAAGCTAAGAGGATCTATATGAAAAGAAAACAAGATTAGGGCTCAGTTTATTTTCCGGAAAATGAATTATTTAGAAAATATTTTTTCCAAAAAATAATCATTTACAACACTTATAAAAATGAATAAACAAAAATATTTTCATCGTCCACGAAAACGTTTAGACATAAATTGTTGTTAGTAAGCAATATTTTTCAGTAACTAACAATTTCAAGCGATAGACGCGGTTTAGGATAATGTTTCTAAAGCATTCATTATCTACGAAACAAACGTAACCTAGGTCGAAATCTTCCCAAAAAAAAAAAAGATACTCCAACCCACAAAAGAGGCTTTGTCCATTTCAGCCCTTTTTTCGAAAGCCTAGGGCTCCTCTTGATCCTTCTGTCTGCAAATCTCATCCCAACTTACCATGTGTGCCTTCCTCGCACCCCGAGAGAGGCATTCTCCATACTCAATGGTATTCAAGCATAGAAAACTTGTGTTCTGCTAATTTAGATGATTGTGTATCTTCGTCCTGGTTAATAGGATACAATCTTAGTAAATAAGACTTATCGGTTCATTTTACGTATGGGTTGGGAACACTTGAGGGGGAATTTCACCGGCGAGCATTGAACTTTGATGGTCGCTGCAATCGGGTCATTGAACTTGATTTCAATTACTCGATGTACCATGCTTTTCATTTCTTTGCAGTTGATGAGCTTTAGCTGGAATTCAACTAGTTGTCCAGCGAAATGCTGAAACTGTTACATAAAATTGACCAAATCTTGACCAAAGTGCATCAATTACAAGGAAATGAAAGTTTACTACATCGAGTGGTCGATTTAAAAAATATTTAGGATGCGCATGGCAACGATTCTGTGCCTGGGAACTGATTCTGCTCAGAAATGATTATTTTTATTCTGTGCTCGGAAACAATTTCTAAGAATTTGAAGGCATTTGGTAACTGCCCAAAATTTTTATTCTTAGAATAGAAAAAGAATAGAAATGCGTTTGGTAACTACACAAAATTTCTTTTTATTAATAATATTTTGATTTTTTAAATATTTCTTTCTTTTTTTTCTTCTTTTTTTTCCTTGGCCATGGCCGGCGAGGGCATCGCGGCCCTCGCCGATCACGACGGCGAGGTCGGCTTCGCCTTGGCCGGGCGAGGCTCGACCTCGCCCAGATCTGGCAAGGCCGACCTTGCCCAGATCTGGTGAGGCAGACCTCGCCGTCGCCACCCCAGCGGTGGCGAGGGCCGACCTCGCCATCACCGAGGGCGGCGAGGGCCGCCCTCGCCGGCCCTGGCCGGTCGCCGGCGGTCGGTCGGTCGTTGGCAGCGGGCCGGTGGCAGACCGGGAAGAAGACGAAGAACAAATAAAAAAGGAAGAAGAAAATCAAGAAGAATCAGAAATGGAAAAATTGTTCCAGAATCACGAAGCTACGTTTTTTTGCTTCTTGATTATGTTCCAAAACTGATTCTGGGAACAATTTTTTACAAATTTGTGCCCAGGTACAAAAATTTTAACAAACGGATTTCTGTTCCCAAACTGATTCTGGAAACAAAAGAACAGAAATTATCACTATTTGGCAACTTGCTAAACGCCTCCTTAGCGACTATTACGGCATCCACTAAGGTGCTGCATGAAAACCATTCTGGTTCTGTCCAGAACTGGTTTTTTGTTCCCAGAATCAGTTTTGGACCAGAAACCCGTTTGGTAACGCAATTTCATTTTTCTATTTCCGGGACACGTTTGCTTCCAAAACTGATTCTGAAACCAGAAATGAGAACCAAAAAAAAGTTAGTTTTTCATTTCTGGAACAAAAGTGAGAACCATTTCTGAGGAATTCATTTTCTTCAACACACATATTCATATGGAAGTCACGATCTTTGAGGTGAGAAAAAAAAGCAAAAAATCAAAAATTTCAAAACTTAACAGAATGATTTAGAATCTGTAGCTACCCACTTTCAATGAAATTTAAATTTTTTTAGGTACCTAAAAAAATAAATAAAAATAAATAAAAATAAAAAATTTCAAAATTTCACAAAACGGCTTAGAAAACCTATGGCCACCCACTTTGAGCAAAATTTAATTTTTTTAGTTGCCAAAAAAAATAAAAAATTCTAAAATTTAAAAACTTCACAGAATATCTTAGAATACCCGTCCACTAATTTGAGCGAAATTTTATTTTTTAGGTGCCGAAAAAAAAAAAAAAGCAAAAATCAAAAATTTCAAAACTTCACAGAATGGCTTAGAATACTTTGTGGCCATCCACTTTGAGTGAAATTTAAATTTTTTAGGTGCCGAAAAAATAAAAAATAAAAAATTTCAAAACTTCACAGAATAGCTTAAAATACCTGTGGCCACCCACTTTGAGTGAAATTTAAATTTTTTTATATGCCAAAAAAAATAAAAATAAGCAAAAAAGTAAAAATTTCAAAACTTTACAGAATGGCTTAAAATACCTGTGGCCACCCACTTTAAGCGAAATTTTATTTTTTTAGGTGCCGAAAAAAAATAAAAAAAAAATAAAAAATTAAAAAATTTCAAAACTTCACAAAATGGCTTAGAATACCTGTGGCCATCCACTTTAAGCGAAATTTAAATTTTTTTAGGTGCCGAAAAAAATAAAAAAATAAAAAATAAAAAACTTCACATAATTGCTTAGAATACATGTGGCCACCCACTTTGAGTGAAATTTAATTTTTTTTAGGTGTCGAAAAAAAAATAAAAATAAGCAAAAAAGAAAAATTTTCAAAACTTCACAGAATGGCTTAGAATACATGTGGCCATCCACTTTGAGTGAAAATTAATTTTCTTTAGGAACCAAAAAAATAAAAATAAAATCAAAAATACCATTTGGGCATCTAAAAAAATTAAATTTTACTCAAAGTGGGTGGCTAGAGGTATTGTAAGTCATTCTGTGAAGTTTTGAAATTTTTAATTTTTTATGCTTTTTTTCACCTAAAAAAATTTAAATTTCACTCAAAGTGGATGGCCACATGTATTCTAAGTCACTTTGTGAAGTTTTGAAATTTTTGATTTTTTTGCTTTTTTTTCACCTCCAAAAATTAAAATTTCACTCAAAGTGGGTGGCCATGGTATTCTAAGCCATTCTCGTAAAGTTTTGAAATTTTTGAGTTTTTGAATTTTTTTGGGCACCTTAAAAAATTTAAATTTCACTCAAAGTGGGTGGCCACATGTATTCTAAACTATTCTGTGAAGTTTTGAAATTTTTGATTTTTTGATTTTTTTGGGCACCTAAAAAAATTTAAATTTCACAAAAAGTGGGTGGCCACAGGTATTCTAAGCAATTCTGTGAAGTTTTGAAATTTTTGATTTCTTGATTTTTTTTGAAAAAATTCAACAAATTTCCTATTTTCCCGAAATCTAAATTTTTTTTATTTTCTCGACATTTTGATGATTTTTTCTGGAATTTTTCAATTTTTTGGGATTTTCTGAATTTTTTTAAAGATTTTTATGAATTTTTCGAATTTTGTGCTGTTTATCAAACGGGTTTTTATTTCAGGAAATAGAAATTTTGTGCTGTTATCAAACGGGTTTTCTGTTCTAGAAATAGAAATTTTTTGTCATTATCAAACGGGTTTTTTTTCTCAGAAACTCATCCAGGAACCAGAAATAGAAAAATCTATTTATGGTTCAGGAACTCATTCCGGAACAGAATGGTTATCATTCGCTACCTAAAAGTTGTGCAGAATCGAAACAACTTTTGCGAAAAAAAAAGCTGTCGGAAAGATGAAATACACACTCCGGAAGATTTAGGGGGCGTTTGGCAATTTGCCAAATAGTGATAATTTCTGTTCTTTTGTTTTCAA
Organism: Syzygium oleosum; assembly: GCF_021117445.2. NCBI lineage: Eukaryota > Viridiplantae > Streptophyta > Magnoliopsida > Myrtales > Myrtaceae > Syzygium > Syzygium oleosum. The sequence goes on from NW_026607494.1 coordinate 2,048,641, forward strand.
AATCAGTTTGGGAACAGAAATCCGTTTGTTAAAATTTTTGTGCCCGGGCACAAATTTGGAAAAAATTGTTCCCAGAATCAGTTTTGGAACAGAATCAAGAAACAAAAAAAAGTAGCTTCGTGATTCTGGAACAATTTTTCCATTTCTGATTCATCTTTGTTTTCTTCTTCCTTTTTTATTTGTTCTTCATCTTCTTCCCGGTTTGCCACCGGCCCGCCGCCAGCAACCGATCGCTAACGACCGACCACCGGCGACCAGCCAGGGCTGGCAAGGGCGGCCCTCACCGCCCCCAGTAATGGCGAGGTCGACCTTGCTAGCCCCTAGCGACAGCGAGGTCGGCCTTGCCAAATCTGGGTAAAGTCGAGCCTCGCCCGGCCAAGGCGAAGCCGACCTCGCCATCGTGATCGGCGAGGCCGACGGCGAGGGCTGCGACGCCCTCACCGGCCATGGCCAAGGAAAAAAAAAAAGAAAAAAAGAAAGAAAGAAATATTTAAAAAATTCAAAATATTATTAATAAAGGAAATTTTGTGTAGTAACCAAATACATTTATATTCTTTTTCTATTCTAAGAATAAGAATTTTGGACAGTTACTAAATGCCTTCAAATGCTTAGAAATTGTTTCCGGGCACAGAATAAAAAAGAATCATTTCTAAGCAGAATCAGTTTCCAGGCACAGAATCGTTGCCATGTGCATTCTTATCCTCTCAAACTCAATGCAACGGTACAAATAGCTGGAGAAAGGCTCCAATTGCATGGTTCCTCCTATTTTCGAGAAATTCCGTGTTTTCCATGACATTTATCTCGAAAAGTTATATAGAATCAAAACAAATTTCGCCAAAAAAACTATCAAAAAGACGAGATACGCACTCTAGAAGATTTGCCCTCTCAAACTCAATGCAACGGGACAAATAGCTGGAGAGACGCTCCAATAACATGGTTCCTCTTATTTTCAAACCTTTCAATTATATTAATTTAGTCTAAAATCTTTCGATGATTTATCAATATAATTATTTCGATCGATTATCCAATGTCATCGAAGGGTCCAAAACGTAGATGATGGATCTAAAGCACGAGGGCAGCAAAGGGAAGACGGTGGGGAAAGTGGGAAGCTCCTCTGTCAAATTGTCCACAGACGGTAGTGGCTGCTCCAGCGATGATAGCTGTCGGGAGAGGAACTGATGGGGACAAAAAGTGGCCCAAAAAGGACATCGTTGGTGCTTGGTTGGTTCCTGATTAGGAGCTGTCTGTCTCCGCCGTGGTCGTGGTGGATGGTTGGTCACCGTCGCACCACCGTCGCCCGCCACGTGGCCTCCCGTTTTTCCGTTTCTCTTTTTCCAGTCAATAGTTCCTGTTTCTTTTTTTTTTTGTGTCTTTGCGTTTCGGACAAGTGAATTATTTGATGATCTTTTTGTGGTCTTTCTTTACAGATGAATTGATGCTTCCAATAATGGCGGACAGAATGAGACCCATCACGTAATCACCAGATTTCAGCTAGATATGCCATCGGGAGAAATATTTAAAAAAATATATTAAAAATTATCCTTAAAGGTACTTATTAATTGAATATATAAAAAGTAATATAATTTTCAATGTACTTTGACCTTGTGATATGTAGAAACACAAATGGTAATTTGGAAATCAAGCATTTGCTCCCCAAACATGTTTAACGAGTGCCCTTAAATATTTAGGCCTGATACATAAAAAAAAAACCCTCCAATTTTAGGTCCAATATTAATTCTGCTCTAAATTTTTTTATCTAAAAAAATAAACCCAACTTTAAGTTCAGTCCAAATTTGTACCGCACTTTTTTTAATCCAAAAAAAAACCTCTAATTTTAAACTCAATTCACAAATCTGCCTTGAATTTTGTTTTTGTCTAAAAGAATATCAACTTTAACTCTACTTTCAAATTTGTTCCCGTTAGCCCTCCATCAAAAAATCACCGTGAGTCGTCCTTAATTTTCATATCAAAGAACAATTTTATTTTGATGATAATTTTCCACGTCACTTTGCTAATGCGAAATTTTTTTTTTTTTGATGAAGAATGCGGATTTATTACCGACTTGAAATTTGATGTAGTTTGGTTGAGGTTTAGGCCTAAATATTTATATCTATCTTTTGAAGGAAAAAAAAATTTTCAGTTGTCCATGCAACTTGGAAAACTTAAGACCAAGCCCATTGAGCTTTTCATCTTAATAGGCGGCAATGGATTTGTTTATTTTTAGTCATGACCCGCCTCACACCCTAGCCCATTTAAACATTAAATTTAGAAGTTTACAACATATGTTTTATTTATTAAAAAGAAAAAAGGTCTCTGTTGTTGTTGTTTTTATTCGACTTCTAGTAGTGTTTTGTTACTGCAAGAACAACTTTAAGTGCTAGACTTAGACAGGTATATATCTTAAATTAAAATTAAGTTCAAAGATACATGTGGCGTAATGCAAACGGAGCATCGGAATCAGACGCCCCCTCGGGCGTAGTAGGAAGGGGCCTATAACTTACCACCGTGAGGCAAGGGGTGGATATGGGGTCTATCTCCTCGATTACTACGGTCCGGAGTGGCGTATGCAACGACCCCCCCGCATGAAAAATAGCTAACAAAATGCGAAAATAGTTCAATTTAAATTGGATTAATACCACGAGAAATCCCAAACTGGTACACCTGTGATAAATTTACCCAAAACTAATTTTTTTACCACAAAAAATCCCTCAACCGGTACATCTGTGACAAATTTATCCCAAACTAATTTTTTGATCACCAAAAACTCCAAACTGGTGCATTTGTGATAAATTTACCCTCCATTAAATTGAATTTATACAAAAAAAAAAATCATAAACTAGTACACTTAGGACAAACAGAGAGTAAAACCCCAAAATTGATACATTCGTCAACAGCCATATGTCATTTAGCTAAGGAATTTGACAGTAAAATTTAACGGAAATTAACGGATGTTAAATTTGTCACATGTGTATCAGTTGAGGTTTTTTGTAGTCAAAAAATTAATTTGGAGTAAATTTGTCATAAATATATCAATTTGGGATTTTTCGTGGTAATAACCCTATTCCATATATACATCTTGCAGCATAAGTACTTTGACTTTCCTTTTATACGAAGCATCCGAGACTTTCAACATATATGAATTTGGACACATAGGTTTACGTAAATGTTAAACCTTCCTTACAACAAAGAATATTTCAATTTCCGGTGATGTTCTAAATTGCCAGGTTACAAATAAAAATACAATACATATATATATTTCCTAATTCAATTTGCATACCGGCGATATTCATATTTACGAAACACCAACCACAGACTTGACCGGAGAGAAATCAAGTTCGAAGGAAAACACAACCCAATTTTGAATTTCAAGGTGGGCAGTAGTTATGGTTGTTTCGTGAATCGCGCATGTGAAAACGAGATAAGATCGGCTATATTCGTAAGTCGGGAAGATTGTACCTCTTGTACGCGAAACAGCGAGCCAATAAGAAATCGAGGGTTTCGAAATTCAACATATAAAAACTAGTTAAAATACATTCGAGAGAACAAATGCCGACGAATTATCGTGACGTGTCACTTATGCAACCGATGCATAACCTCGGAAAATCGCCCGATTTTCTTTTTTCTTTTCTCGTTTTTTGCTACGAAAGAAAAAATAAAAGATATATATATTTGGAAATACACAGCGAATCGAAAACGACGTTGAGGTTGGCTCAAGGAATAAGTTGCTGTTGTGACTTCACGAGGAAAGAAAGAAAGGAAAAAAATCGATTTCCATGTCGATTTCATGATGTTAATTGAAGAGAAAAAAAAAGGAATATTTATCCCATGCTTCCCCCATGAAACTCGCGAAAAGAAAAAAAAGACAAAACCTATTTTCGGACCGGCGACGGGGGCGGTGCCGCCCAAATCCACGGGGGGGAGGTCACGTGATGGGGACGTGCCGCCTCTCCTTCGCCTCTCCTTCGCCACGTGTGCGGCGCAGAGCCCCGGGCCTCGACACGTCAGCGCGAGCCGTGCTCAACGATGGCGAATGGCCATCGATCCTGACCGCACGTGGTTGGACACGTGGCGTCGGGATGCCCGCGGGTGACCTCCACGTGGAATTTTGGGATAGCGGTTGCGGGATGATGACGCGGGTCGATTGTAGAGATAGGATAAGGGTAGGGTGCGGTTGCTTGCACGATTGGGGAAATTATCAAAGTGGGAAAACGGGCACGTGTGAACAAAAGTCCCATAGACCGTGCCGTGTACTTCGATTATAGCAGAAACGGAAATTAATCTTTTTTTTATATGACTCTGATCTCGGTTTCGGCTTTAAAATTTTGTATTTCAGGTTTTAGCATGCAGAATTAGGGGTAATCGGTTCTCGATCCGACCCAATCCCATCTAAGAACTGGGAACCGATCTCGATCTGGATCCCAGTTTCTAGGATTAGGGACCAGATTGGCTGGTCCTAGGATCGGGAACTGGACCAGACAGTTCGGTTAGATGGAATCAGCACAATGTGTGTAATCTAAGCACTAAATTTGAGTTCCGAGGCAATACTACGCTAGAATCTCGAGCTTAAATTATCCAAATCAATGAGTATCAGCTCGCAAAGTCGATCAAAGTCTCTAATCTATGCAAATCTCCATCCGCAAATCCCGTCATTGATCATGGATTGCGAAGAAGGCAATGCAAAGATTTAGAGAGGCGCAGAAGGACGAAACCAAAACGATGCAAACCAGAAGCCAAAATATCGATCTACATCTCAGCGACAAAAAAGAAGCAATCACATCTCGGAAACGAGCGATCAAAATCTAAGAAAAAACAAAGACAGTAGATAGTTGAGTGAGAAAAACTTACTGATTATAGGAAAGAGCGGTCTAAGACTAAGAGTCGAGTGAAAGCTGAGAGAGACGTCTGAGAATCGAGCAAGAGCCGATTCACGGAAAGAGCGAGGTGGTGAGAGGCGAGAAGAAAATAGTAAAGAGCGTCGACGTTGAGTGAGGCGTGGGGCGAGAGGGAAAGGAAAGGCGAGAATAGATTAGAGTTTTCTAAGAAATTAAGAAAATTAAAAGATATATATAGTCGGTTCAGTTCGGTTGGTTCAGTCGATTTGGTTCCCACCTTGGAATCGGGAACTGAACTAACGGAACACTAGTTCCAAAAATAGGAACTAGACTGACACCCCTTGAAACCGCCCAAAACTAGCCGGTTCGGTTCAATCTGGGCAGTTCTTAGTTTGGTCGGTCTATCTTGCTCACCTCTATAGAGAATGGGTCCACTCCCCATGCAACAAAATGCACTTATAGATGTGAGGAGTTTGCTTTTAAGTTGACTCATTAAATGGGTGGGTTAGGATGCAATACAAATCTAGTGACTTATACCATACCTAACTCATACTCGACCCGACTCATATTGCTAAAATATTTAATCAAAATTCACGAAAATTCGTACCAAAACTGATGTAAGATTGCGGAGTGAGCGAGTGCTAGATCGAGTGATGGCAAGAAAGAGTAAAGAGATTGTTGTAGCAAACGCGGAAAAGCAAACACAGAACACGAGGATTTACGTGGTTCGATCACAACGTGATCTACGTCCACGGGCGAGGCAAGACAAAATTCCACTATAATCAAAGAGAAGTACGGTTTTAAGTCGAAACAACGACAAAAGCTCACGGCTTACAAAACTCTCGAAAATAAAATTCTCTCTCTACATCAATGAGAAAACCTAGCCGCAGTATAAATAGTGCTCCCGAAATTTTTCCTCGGGGGCTACGCCCCCGAACCCCCCGAAACATTGGTTCGTTGCTCCAGCTCGGGCGGACCGCCATAGAGATTTGTTCACTTTCTACGAGTTGGGCCTATCGGCCCAACTCTCCGCGTCGCGAACTAAATCTCAATTTTTGGGTCGCACAAAAATATGTCGGGTCGGATGTTGAACCGGACCGAGAACATAAAATTCAAGACATATTTAACAGAGATAGTCATAGATGTGAATTGGGTGTAAGTAAGTTGTAAACTTATTTAACACTTTTACCGTTATAAACTCATTTACTAAATGCAGCTAACACATATAATAACTCAACCCACCAAATGTGGATTAAAAAATGGATTTATGAAATATTTTGACAGATCTACTTTTAAGATCACTCAAAATATTGATTAGTCGAAATATGTGAAAGCGGTCCAGATATCACCTGATCTCTAAACAGAAAAAAAAAATTGCTCATTTACCTCGACCACTCTCCTATTTCAACAAATTGCTAGGACATCTCATATGTTTTCAAAGATTAATGTAATTTTCATAAATTGGTCTATCTCTCGTGAATATATGATATGTTCAGAAACGACGCAATCGGCATGCTATGCCTTTTATGTCACTTTATTTTATTTTGGGATCTAATTATAGTTTACCCGCCAAATGCGGAAGAAACAAATGAAACAAATGAGAGAGGCTCTTTCAAGTGAACGACTAACACGGGTAGGCATGGTAATGGATGAGTCGGGTATAATAGAATAACCCGAACGGTCTAGGATCGCGGAACGGTAACTAAATTTCGCACGTGGAATCTCGTAAGGGTATCAGACGAGTTTGGAAATCGACTCGTAGATGACTCGAAACCCGAACCCGAACCCGACAGCCAGTAAGCCAAAGTATTTTTACCCTTCCAAAGAAGATAAAGAAACTTATGTCTGGTAAAGATCGGGATAAGAACATCACGAGTGCCATAGCTTTCGTATGACACTCACTTGAGAGCCATAACTATTTTTTGCTCACTTAAGTGCCACACTGGAGTAAAATTGATCATTTGAGTGCTACTTTTGACAAATTGTCATATGTGGATTTTTTGTATTTTTTTTTGTACACTAACCGCAAAGGCCTCGCCCTCGGCCAACGAGGCTGCAAAGGTCTTGGGCGAGGCCATTGCCAGTTGCGAGCAAGGGCCTTCGTGGTGAGGCCACCTTGCCTGTGGTCGGCGAGGCCGTGAAGGCCCTCCCCTAGATCCGGTGAGGGCCTTCGCCCCCTCGCCCGTGGCCAACGAGGCCCTGATGGCCTCATCCAGGGCCATCGCGCCCTCGTCGACCGTGGGTGAGGGTGTAAAGTCCCTCGTTGAATCTCAATAAGGCCCGTGGCAGATTTTCCAGCGAGACAAGTTATTAATGACACTTAAGTAATCGATTTTTCAAATTTGTGACATAAAAAGTAAGCGAAAAATTATGAAAATTGTTCACATCAGCACCGGCGGTGCCACATAGAACGACCGGTATCCACGCCGGATTTTCCGGCGAGGAAAATCGCTTATGACATTTAAGTGATCGATTTTTCATATCTGTGACACTAAAATGAACGGAAAAAAAAGTTATGTCACTCAAGAGAACGCCATACAAAAATTATGGCACTCATGCTATTATTATCTCGGTAGATATCGCATATGCCCGTTTTAAGTGACACGGATTTGGAATCCCACCCACCAAAATTCGATAAGTTTTGGATTGAACATGGATTAGACTCAAAAGTTTGTAAATAGGGTCTGGGACGTCTCCCAGCTCCCACCTCTAAGCCCGGCACGCACAAGCTTAAAGGCTAAAAGGGCATTATTCCCTGCAAGGCGTCCACAAACCCTCGTTGCATAGTGTGTAAAAAATTATGATTCAGGTACTGCATGTAAGAAGATCAATAGTAGGGGAATATTATCCGATTAGCCCTAAACTTATTATACAGATAACAATTTAGTCCTAAACTTTCTAATTTGATCAGTTTAGTTTTAAACCTTTGCGCTAAATTTCAATGAGCCCTTCCAATCGATTTTTGCTGGAAATTGCTGACGTGGTGGTGTACCACATAGGACAGTCGGCGATGATTGGATCGTCACGTCAATGATTTCCTGCGAAAACTGGTCAAAAGGGCTGTATTGGGATTTCGCGCAGTTAAATTGGTATAGTTTAAAAGTTTAAAACTGAATTGGTCTTAATACAATAATTTTAGGATTGATTGGGCAATTTTCCCGTAAACATACAACGAGCCGAGTTGATCAGGCGTAGAAGAGCCACTTTTCTTGGAAGTTAAAGAGCTGAACAATGATTCGAATCCCAGGCGCCGCAGGGTGACTTAACCGGTGGCACGTGTGTGGTGGCTAGCACGTGTCACCCCTAGGGTTTACCCCCCGGCTGTCGGCCGTGCGGGGGTTCCCTGGGTTACCCAAAAAAAAAAAAACAATGATCCGAAATTTTAATTAAATGGGATGGGAAAAGTGTGTGTCTAAAACAAGGGTTAAGTACAGTTTTAGTCCTCTAAGTAGGGGTCGCAATATGGGTTGAGAACCCATTTTTTAACTGGATTTTAGTGGATCGAGTTGAACATGGGTCACTTAAAAATTTCAAAACAGGTCAAAAAGAGTTTAAAACATCTAAGCCCAACTAGATACGTGCAAACCCATCTTGGACCCATTTAAATTATTAGCTCAAACCCGAAATGTAACTCCGAAAATCCAACCCCAACACAGCCGGTAAAGCTTCAGGCGAGGGACACTGACTCGCCTTCATTGCTCGTCCGACCACCATCGTACCCTGCTGCTCGTGGCTATCGCGCTGGCGGCGTCCCCCATCACTCGTCGCTCGCACGCCGTCTCCGTCGTTCCTCGCCGCCATCGCTCATCTATGCCATCGCTTATTGCTTGAGCACCGCGACCATCCTCCATTCTCAGATTTCATGCCGACATCAACATGTTCCACGCGAGTCCGCTAGTGGCGGCAGGGGGAGGGGCGAAATGGGGATGAGGAGGAGGCTAACTTTTTTCATTTGTGCAATTTCATCCTCTAAGTTTTAATTTGTACAACTAAGTCCTCTTATTTTCTCGATTTGTGCAATCACGACGCCGTTGGTGAGTGACAATGAAAATACTACTTAAGAATAAAAATAGAGAATAAATGTTTATATTTCATTAAAATTACAAGAAAATGTTTGTCTCTTATTCATTTTTGAGTGGAAACAAGATATCGTCGGCTAGCAGACGGAAGCAAAGTAGGACTGCCATCGAAGTTGAGAATCACAAGCAATTTTTTCTACTTGGCCTAATACCATCCAACAAACATGAATCTCTAATCATTGATGCATTTCGATTAAAAGATCTGAAAGTACCAAAAAGTTGTCTTCAGTTTATTAGTATTAATTTTGAGAAAAGTTTCTACAATTTTTGTTCAAAAACTGTTCCCGAAATGCTGTCAAACACATAGTTTTTCTCTTTTTTGCCAAAACATCGGAGTGTGATGTACAAGATTTCGACGTATAGGAGGTACGAAATGTCGATAAGTGAAACTTATGATGAATTTTGTGATTTTTCTAGAAAGAAAATCGGTACTAGTGTACCGGCCTAATTCTATATAACTAGATGGTTGTTGCTAGCTCCAATTTGAATACTTGTATATAGACTGTACTTACTCAAACCGCTCCATCAAAAAGGCGCGTAAGAAAAGTGACGTATGGATCAAAAAGGAAACAAAGAAGGTGAGTGTTAGGTTGAGGATCATGCACCTGGGCCATATGAGAAGGAAAAAGGTATACTAGGCAATTATGGTGCTGAAAAGTTGATTAAAGGGCGGTCTTTGATCTTGAAAAGGCAAGAGGAGACTCATCCATCTCTACAGGATCTCGCAGATTTCTGCATGGAAATATCTCGTGCAGTGAACCCATTTCTCTTTTGCTTCGACAACTTGGAAAAAACCCTCAATATTCGTACAAATTGCTGCCTGAAAGCCCTAGCCTTGGATGTCAATGAGCAACTTATTAACAAAATCTGCCGAGCTGTGTCTGATCTGGGCACTTATGAGGGCTCTCAGGCATTTCTCTACCACAGTCAGTGGGATAAAGTTGGGGATGTTGTTACATGCATGTTCCAAGGTGCATCAAGTGCAACTTTCAATGCCTGCACATGCTATGCAATCTACGAAGCTACCCCAAGAAACTTGCAATAAGGCGGGGAAAATTTGCAGAAGTTCCTTAAGGTGGGAACCAGATGATAAGAAGAAGCTCCACCTGATTGATGGGGACATTGTCTGCAAGGAGAAAACAGTAGTTTTGTGTCTATCTAAGGGATCGTAGCCCAAGACCGCCATTGAAGTTATGGGAAGTAATCTGGAAGCGGAAGGGCCCATCAGGACCTTTCTTTGGTTAGAGGGTTATGGCAGTTGATGACTAGTATCTTCAGGGACAATTTCAATCACCTAAACCTATCAAAATCGATTACAAATCAATTCTTAACCCATATTTGATGAGCTAGGTTGTTATACGGGTTAGATATATTTAGTAAATGGGTTATAAATGAATTTAAATCCAATTCTATGGGTCATAAATGAGTTTAATATATGTGTTAAATAGGTTCACAACTTATTTAAATCCAACCCACTTTTATGACTTTTTCTTCACTCTCTCTCTCTCTCCCCACTTGATATTGCACTTGCTCACTTCATGCTTTTACCTTAGTTTAGGTATGAGTTGCTCTCTCTTCCCATTCGATATCGAGCTCAGGAACCAATTCCTTCATCTGTTCGCAATTGCCAATGTATGGCCTCTCGAGTTTTGGCTTTAAAAATTGAGGAAGAGGTATGTTAGGTCGCAGCAATTTTTTAACCATGACATTTTTTAGATTAGGAAAACCCAAAACCGTTTGGGAGTCTCTCTTCACCACGTGTTCTTGCTCCACTCACCACCATTTGTTCCAATTTAGGGAGCTGTACAATTTTTTATTCAGTATTTGAATCGAGGGACTCACAATTGAACAATGATTCCAGGGAGGGACAATTGAAGACATTGACCTTTCCAGGTTGTGCAATCTCTCTATGAATGTCAAGGGTAGACATAGAGTAGGTTGGAATAATTTTCAAGGGTGAGGGTGGCTAATTTGCAAAAGGAACTTATGGGAAGTTCACCATGCCATATCCTTTTGAAGGACCCTACTGAGTCAAGCATTAACTCCTCCAAGCTTGCTAAACTAACATGCTCATAAGAATTATGCGTCAAATCATAGATATGAACAATTTGACCTAATTCTTTATCGATCTATCTGATGCGGTTGAAAAATGAATTTTCCACTGATGGTCTCACTACAAATATAGTCATAAATTGTGAACACATTTATAAATATGACGCTGCCAATGCAGCACAATTGCACAACGAATGGACCAAGAATAGATGAATTGGCTCGTTGTGTCTCTTAAATATTTAAAACTCAATTGATCACGTTAAGATATACCATTGTGCCCGAAAGGATGGAAAATGAAATATCCCCGAAATAGCTGACGAAATAAATGACAAAAGCATAATGACATCGACATCGTGACATTGACATAACGCGTTGGAATCAATTGCAACTTCCATGTATGTGGGACATAAAATTTGTGGACTTTCTTTGTAACGTGGCTCTTCGAACACCTTCCATTTATTTAATCTCTAGATGTTGCTTTCTTCATTTTCAAATTATCAAATTTCGTTCATTCCGTCGAGAATCATTCTCACATTCATTCGTTCGGTGCACTATGTTTTCTTCTCATTTAAAATGTCAAATGAGTAATAAATTAGTCTTAGTTAGAAATCAGTAGTAGAAAGAGGCTTCCCTCTAGCTATAATTGACTGTGAATTAAAATGTACGGTCTTTGTTTTATTTGAGAGGATTTTCTATTTGTGAATCAATTGTACAAACAATAAATGTTTAATGCAATATGCACTTATGTTCGGTGAACACCAATTTCATCTTATCTTAAACCCTCCACTAATGATATGATCTAGGTAGCGTTTGCAAGATTACGAATTAAGAAAACTTATACACATTCAATAAGACAAACTGACACATGGAGAAAATGAATAAGTTGCCTGAATTAGAGCACCCTCTGATGTGATTTCAGCTCCACCGTAGAAGCTCATCATATTTGGTAACTCACCTAATTATAAACGACGTACATTAGGAACCTCAACTATGTCATCGGCGGCAACTAGATCCTCTCTTGCATCATCTGTGATAATGACTCTCATTGAGTCACATTCCCATACTTCAATCTCTTCCAGCTGTACAAGTCTTCACTTTTTTTAAAGACACCACTGGTTTTTCAATTGGTTGCACTTTCTGACACTTACAACTTTCAATTTGCCGAAGCACCTTCGGGCGACAGGCCCATGACATATCTTCTCCAGATTAATAAGATTTTTTAGAAACAAAGACTCTAATATCGTAAAGAGGTCATCGGATAAACTAGCAATGTACTTGATTAAGGGGTTGTTCTGAATGTCGAGATGCTTCAGTTGCAGGAATCCTCGAATGCACAACTCGTGAACCCTCTTCTTGAACTCTCTCAATCCATCCAAATGCAAGTATTGAGTCTTCTGCAGAGTTTTCTAAACCCGTTTTACTATTGCACCCTTTCAATTTGAGCTTCATGGCTCTCAAACCTTCAAAATTCCCTCCCCGTCAACATTTCCTATGTTGATCCAAAATTTGATCAGGTTACCAAATGGCAAGTCATCATCCTTAAAAAGTGTGGTGGGATCAAAAATAAATATTTGCAGAGTGATTAGCTTTGTCAAGCTCTTTAACTCGGCAAGCCTAGCATTACACGATTTTGACTGAATTTCCTCATTGCCCATCCAATCAAAGCTTCCCTTCATGTGTAACTCTTCCAAATTGATTAAGCATTTTAGGACACCAGGCTTGATTATCTTAAGCCAGTGGTAGTTGCTTAGATTCAACAATCTTATGTTTGTGAGTTCCCCGATTTATTTAGGCAGCCTAAAATGGCACACCTTTGTGAAGCTAAGAATCTGCAATGCTTTGAGCTTGCCAAGAATTGCCACATCCTCCACATTGCAATTGTCTAAGTATAACAATCGGACGTTCCCACAAATTTCGATTGATGGAGGCAATGGTGATATTCATGGAGCAAAGATATAGGACTCAGAGCTCCTTCATGTGTGCGAAATCTAGTCTACAACAATCTCCCACATCATGTGGGTGTGCAGGTATCCCGTACCAGTTTTCTAGTTGAGACAACATGAGTATCTTCAAGTTGGGAAACCCACACCGCATTACTTCAGCAAGCCTATCACTACCAACATTAACTAGACATATTGCCCAAAATTTCTCAAGCTTTTCCTTTGACCATGAACCATAATAGTTGTTCATCTTAAAGCAATTATGACCCCCAAATGGAGTTGAGACGACCACCTCACTGTAAAGATCATGTATGGTCACATTGTCCTTGTTATCGCCATCATCCAGCAACAAACAAGGGAAACGGAGTTTATTTAGTGTAGTATTCAATCTATCTCTTGAATCTTGTATCGTCTTTTTGAATTCCTCAAACAAGCCCAAACCCATGCCTAGTATCAGCAGAGTTTCGACTTGAATGGTCCCCCTGATAAGACCACAAAGCAAGAACAAGGACTTGGCATCCTCACTCTTCAAATGGTGGTAACTCAACTTCACTATGGTTTCTATATTTGACTCCTCTATTTTTATCAATGTGTTTATCCATGGCGGTAACTCAAGAAAGCCACGCACATAACTCCTACAAAAAGACCAGGAGAAGACCAGAACTTTTCTCCTCAATGTAGGATATTCACAAACATTACTATGATTAAAAAAACACAAAATTCAACGATTGCCATTTTCCCTCAAACCGGAAACTCAGATCTGCTCAAAGATGCGTTCACACGAGCCATGCACGAGCCATGCACGAGCTTTACACGAGCCATGCACGAGCTTAGCACGAGCCTTGTACGAGGTTTGCAAGGGCTTTCAATGCACTCCCGAAATTTCGCACTTTTTATGATTGTCGTACCAGTAACTTCTTCACATTGTTCATGGCCAGCAATTAGTTTCATATCTTCACATGACTCCACCACCAACTCTTTCACTTGCCCGTTAAGTTTCGCCGTGAAGGTTGTGAAAAGCATTTCCAAACAGGAGCACCTCAGCCACTACGTATCTCAAGTTTGGGAACGGGACATTTGGGAGAACATCAAACTGCCAAATGTTGGTTGTTTGTTTGTAAAACAAACAAAATAATACTTTTTCCTTTGTCCCACATAAGAAAGTTTTGAGAAGGTGGGCCACTTTATATGTGTGAGTGTCTTCTTCCTTGTTAAAGTGAAGACAATGGGGTGTGGACTAGACTTCTCAATACCCGCGTGCGGGTGTACAATTATTAGGCGGACTTAGCACTTAGCACTTGGCGCGCTCGCGGATGATAATTAGCACTAATCCTCGTTTATTATTTTTATTTATTAAATTTTAAATTTATTATTATAAAATAACGATTTTATCCTATTGAAACAGTGTGTCTGCTCACAATAGAGTTGCGGTTATTTTTTTATTAATTAATTTCGAAATTTCTTATTTAGCCTAACGGTTATTAGGCGTTCTTACAACCTTTGGAAGAATTGTGTCCCTTCGGACATAACTACTTCACCTTTGGAAGGTTATGTCTTTTCGGACATAACTCCTTCAACGTTGAAAGGTTGTATTTGTTCAAAGATTATTTTTCAGAATTTATAAAATTCGGATTAATAAAAATGATTAAAAAATAATAATAACTAAAAAATATTATTCTTTTATTTTATTATTATTTTATTCCGAATTTTCATATATCTTTTTTCAACGTGAGTTTTGATTTCGTACCAATTCACTATACATCTTTTTTATGAAGGGACGCTTTTGTTCGAAAGGGTGTGATTAGTGAGTCAGTTTTTACATGGTTGAATATTAAGTCTCTTCATTCGGATTTTTAGACATTTTTTCATTCCGAAAAACTACAGACATTCTTTCTAATTGTTTTCCTAGAGAGACCTTGGAGATATACCAAAATTGTATTCGGTATTCTCAATTGAAATTTTGTTGTATCCTGGAGGAACTTTGCCGATGACCGTTAGTAACTTCGTGGGGTAAATAATTCCTTAAAGAAAGTGATATCACGCCTCAAAGTTTGACTTCATTGTTCATCCCGTTTGAAGTTGAAGTTTCTTTTCTTCTACAATTCGAAGGAGCATATGTTTTCCAACACCAAATGTGCCTCAATTTTTCGAGATCGCGCAAAACCAATCTCCTCAATTTAACCATGCATAGTATCCGTCCCATGACCTTCGTATATTATCTCGATTGAATGACATGAAATCACTGGTAGGATCTTGAGACAGCGCTGTGACCTCTTCCACATGTTGGATGGGGAAAAACATAAGAGAAAATCACGTTCTTCCAATTCAAGAAATTTCAATTTGCAAAAGGAATCATCGGGAATTCGATTGTTCCATAGCTCTTTGCATTGAACGCCTTTAATTTCTAGACTTGTTATATTGGGAAATGTCAATAAAGGTTGACATTGTTCATTTTAAAACATAATAAAGCAAGAACATAGATTATCATACAAGAGAAAGAACAAACCATCTCATTGAACAACGGTTGGGGCGATTCATCATTCTCTTCGACCATCTCACCTCACAGTCTCTCGGCACCTGCAGGACTTTGGATGAATGATTTAGAGTTACGATATTGCAAAAAATATTTAGAATTCTTAAAGAAGGGAAACTCATCACTACTGCCGTTGTTCGACTACCTTTTTCCTCGGGAACCACTTTCTTCATCTGTTCGCGATTGCCAATGCATAGCCTCTCGAGTTTCTCTAGAGTTTTGGCTGTAAAATTGGGGAAGATGTATCTTAGGTCGGAGAAATTTTTTAACCATGACATTTTCTAGATTAGGAAAACCCAAAACCGTTTGAGAGTCGCTCTTCACCACGTGTCTCAGGCTTCCGGCTCCACTCCCCACCACTTGTTCCAATTTGGGGAGAAATACAATTTTTTGTTTAGTATCTGAATCGAGGGATCGACAATCAAACAACGATTCCAGGGAGGGACAATCAAAGACATTTACTTTTTTCAGGTTGTGCAATCTCCCTATCAATGTCAAAGGGAAACCGTCGAGTAGGTCGGAACAATCATCAAGGGTGAGGGTGGCTAATTTGCAAAAGGAACTTATAAGAAGTTCACCCTGCCATATCCTTTTGAAGGATCCTACTGAGTCAAGTATTAACTCCTCCAAGCTTGGTAAACTAACTTGCTCATTAAAGTTATTCGTCATATCATAGATATGAACAATTTGACAATTTGACCTAATCATTTATCGATCTATCTGATGCGGTGGAAGAACGAATTTTCCACTTGTGGCCTCACCACAAATATAATTATAAATTATGAACACATTTATAAATACGATGGTGCCAATGCAGCACAACTGCACAAGTGTGTCTCTCTCACAGTTATGATCATCATTGTTATCTTTTCTTTAGCTGATCTTCCAAACCATGGTCCGCATAATTTTTTATATCTTTTCTTTTGAAACACTGATCTTCAAAAACAATGACCATACTGTTTTTATCATGCTCAACCCCGGGATCCAAGTATCTTCTATTACCTTGTAGCTCATCGTACTTACGCTTAACATTGCAAAACCAAGTACTACCAGCTGAAGATTAACCATCACAACAGCCACGACAACGATCTGAATCTCTTGAAGGCGAGGTCTCTGCCGAATCCATAGCCAAACGGCATTAGAATTCAAGTGACTCAAAGACTGTTCTTGAATCTGATGCAGACCAAACATAAGCATATGGATTTAGCTTCGATATACTTCAACGAACGACTCCCCCTCTTTCGGAAACTCTAATTCTTATGCAAGAAAACCACATGCATAACTCCTACAAAAAGAACCAGAGAAGACCAACACTTTTCTCTTCAATGTGGGATATTCATAAACATTACTACAATTAAAATAACGCGAAATTCAACAACGGTCATTTCCCTCAAACCGGAAACTTGATCTGCTTGAAGATGCGTTTGCACAAGCTTTGCACGAGCCTTGCACGTGCTTTAAATGCGCTCCCGGATGTGGAATTTCACACTCATTATGAGAGAGAGAATAAGAAGAGGCAAACTTGCACGCCTCTTGACCACTTGAGGCGCTATTGCTTTCAATTCCTCGTCATCCTTGAGCCTGCCCCAACCGTCATTTCAAATAGCCTGAAAGCTTTGTCGTCCTTTGAACCTTTAAGATGAAATATGGGAGAGGCACGCATCTTTTGCTGCAGCACATCTTTATATCTCGATGTGAGCGACACCCACCATCCCTTGCTTTTGTCTCCTGAAGGAATTCCGACTGCCCTCAGATCAAGTTCTTTTCACAAATCGTCCAATATTATGAGAACCTTCTCACCGGATCCATCTATAATTCTTGACATAAGATTTCTTCTTCCGACTTTGCTGGGCTCGTCCTTTAAATTTAGACTGAAGGCATAAGCGATATCGTCTTGGATTTTCTTCAAGTTTGGAGTCCGCGACACTTTTCGCTTTGGCGACCAAGGGGAACCATCTCTTCCCGTTCTTGAGTTTCTCGTTAACTGCTTCCAATAGCGTAGTCTTCCCCATGCCACCCTGTCGCGCCGCGCTTTTGGGGCTTTCGAGATTTGCGCGCTAAGGAGGTATTTCCGTGTAAGGGTCTCTCCCAGACCATACCTCACGTGACAGTTGAAGGTAATTTCTTATTTTGTCTAGGTTTTTGATTTTGGAGTCACCACTAGTCATTATTGGTAGGTAGACTAGAAACTTAATCGAGGTACGAGAGAAATACCACGATTCTACGAACCAGATATTCTGAGTACGGGGACTTGGTTACGTTATTGATCTCGAATCGAGATCCCTAACACCCTTTCGGTACCTAAGAACGATATGATGTCTAGCGTGTCATGCGAATTTCTGAGGCTTACCCATTAATCCTATCCGTTCTAATCACAGGAGAGACTAAACAAGTATTAAATGCACAATCAAAGTCAATCAAGTCAATCAATCATAAGTGGTCTCTAAAACGAAAATCAATCGAAACATTCAAACCCTAATGAAGCTCTAAAAGCTTATTCATTTCATGATTCACATTTTTTTCAGGGTTTTAGGGTTTTTTAGGGGTTATAATTCCTGAATTTGGAATTTTCTAAAAATGCCACTTGGGCACTTCCAAAAATTCAAATTTCACTTTTTGTGGTTGACCACGTTGTTTTTGGATCATTCTGTGAATTTTCAAAATTTTTAATTTTTTTTTTTGGAAAAATTTATTAAAACCGAGAATTGATTTTTTTTTATTTTCTGAAAAAAATGTTATGAATTTTTCAATTTTTTATTGATTTTCCAATTTTTTTTACATTTTTTATTTGTATTTTCTGAATTTTCTGAATTTTTGAAATTTTTATGAATTTTCTAATTTTTTTTTTGTGAATTTTCTGAATTTTTCGAATTTCTAAATTTTTTTTGATATATTTTTTTATATTTTTTCTGTTTTCTATGTTTTTTATTATTTTATTATTTTTTGAATTTTTTATATCTTTCCCGCCAGGAGTCGAACCGGACCGGCCCGATTCGACCCGGTTCAACTTGGCCGAACCAGGCTTCGCCGGCCGTCTTCTCCGGCGAGGCCAAAGCCAAAAACGGCGTCGTTTTGATGTTCTCTTCATTTAGGCATTTTCACAAACACTTGGTGGGCACTATTCAGTGTTAAACGTTCTCGAGGCCGCGACTTTGAGCCTTTCTCCGGCGACCTTCCGATGACCATTTGGTTTGATTTTTGACTCTATGTCTTCTTCGTATTGCCGTTTATCAATCTTAGTCTATAGTTTCACCATCGGATGTTCGCCGGCCGGCGAACAGTCAGTCTAAATAACCTAGTTTGTAAACTGTTTAAGCATGGATTTTCCAGAATACAAATCTTGATCCTAATCGCCATAGCCGTCTATGTCGAGTCTAATGGCTATCAAAACATCAAACAAGGTTAAAGGATGCTAACTTGGTTGGCCTATGGCCAGGTGATGCTCCGGCGACGTCACCTGAGCTCTGACGAGATGGTTCACGGGGAGGCCGACTCGGTTTGTGCATTTTAATGCCAAAAAATGCAATCAAACAACACCAAAAATGAGTAGAAACTAGTAATGAACATCAAAATGTCAAGATTTATCGATGAAATCACACAAACATGTATATCGAGGTTGAAACCAAATTCTGGAAAATTTTGAAAAAAATTACCATGAGCCAATTTTACCTTCTTCGTACGATGATCAAACGAAATTGTCGAAGTGATCCACGCCTATAGTGTTGTTCCTTGACACTTGTACTTCACTCTAGTAGCTTCTGATTCACCGTAGTAGGTCTTGGTGTGCAAGACGGAGCTCGTTTTCAGGCCTTCCGGACCAGTTTCCGTTCTGGTTCGCCCGAGGAGGAGATCCTCCCTAGACGGTCAATTTGCTGGCGCCGTTCAATCGACCGGCGCCGATCACTCGACCTGGGGATCTCCACTCCTCTCTCTCTCTCTAGATTTCAAGCTTTTCCTCTCTGGTTCTCTCTCTCTCTAGATTTCAAGCTTTTTTCTCTCTGGTTCTCTCTCTCCTCCTCGGCAAATCGTCGAACAGCTTCCCTGCTTCTCCTTCAGTTTTTTTTCGTTTTTTGTTGATCAAAAATCCCGCCCAAAGTTTGTTGGAACCAACCTTGAATCGGTTGGGGTGATTATCTGGTGCTAGCTGGATATTTTCCAGCTGGCCAAATCGATTAAAACGTACTAATTTGATCGGGAATGATCAGTGAAGTCGCGGGCACGAGTTGGTTTTTTCTGGGTTTAGTGCGTTTTGGCTGAGTCGGGCGAAGAAGGTGAGTAACCCGGGTCGGTTCGTGTCGACCGGGTCGACCCGGGTTGGTCTAAATTCTCAAATTCGACCCGATTTTGACCCAATTTTCCAAATTTAACCCCAAAATTGAATTCCCCATCATATTCCGAACCCAAATATATAATTTTCCCCAATTTTTATTATGATTGAGTCCAAGATTTTCTCATTTTTGTATTCGGGTTAATAGGTTTTTGTTCACTTTAATGTCCTAATGACCTGATTAGGCAAAATTGATTATAAAATTGAATTACCCACACCTGATTAACCTTAGAAATGAGAGTCTCATGTTTCGACAATTTCATATTGGGCACGATTCCCAATTTGGGTTCAAAATTCTTAATTTTCAATCGAATTTTGGGGATTTTTTTTATTTTTATGTCAAATTGTGCAATTGGACCAACCATTATGCAATTCAAGGTCCCAGAATCATTTGTTGTGAAGACAGTATGACTTAAAAATGACTAGGAAAAATTTAATTGCATTTTTGGTTCAATTCGGGTTTAATTTTGCCCAATTTTGGGAAAAACATATACCCGATTGATATTTTTCAAAATTAATGATGTATTCATGAAATTGGATTTAAAATAAGACTAATGACTATTTTTATGGAATTTTCTGATTCCATTTGCTATTTTTCTTGATTTTCTCACCTATTTTGACTAAAAGAAATTAAGGAAAAATGCAGAAAAATGCTAAAAAATTATTTTTTGGTTTAGAAATAGGTTTATAGGCTTGGCCAAGATTCCTAGTCTTAATTTTGAAATTTTTGAAAATATGAAAAAAAAAATGATCTAAAAATTAGGTGTCAACACACCCGCCCGTGGATCCCAGTCACTTTATGCTTCTCGTTATCCAGAGCATTCATTATGTCCTCTAAGATGGAAGTTCATGACTCGATGATAGTGTCACCTAATCACTGTCCGAAGAAATCACATCAGGAATGCCGTCGACAAGCCCCGGAGGAGCATTCTCATAGTAGACCTTCTCGGATGGACTTCTCCACAATGACTCCCCGGATGGCTTTGGCTACTGTCCTCGCCTCCTGCCGAGATGATAACGCGCCTATGGGTTGGGAAGCCACCTGCAGAAGCAATTTTTCTTGGCTCTTTCTTCGCACTCCAGTGCATCGCGCGGCTTGTTGGCGACGGTCTCTGCATCTGTCGTCCATCTCTTGACCTTGACTTCGATCTGCTTCATGTTGTTTCGAGCTTCATCGATGGAATACTGCACCACATCCCACCCATCACCCAGCTTCGCTACTTCGTCGCTGTCATAGGATATCACATAGCTGCATCGCTGTCCAACTGGAGCCACCGAGCACTCTACCACTTTGGAAACTACAGACTAAGCAATATCCACCATTTTGCCCCTTCTTGAATTCTCTTTCTGGTTTTCTTCCCTTCGTCTTTTGTGGAGAAATGAAAGTTAAGAATCTATATATGCTGAGGAAGGCGGAACTGACGGAACCCAGAAATGAAATGACTGAAGAAGGGGAAAGATTCAATATCATGAACACACAGCGGTTCCGACTAAAAGAACAGCCACAAAAGATTAGGTGATAGAGAATGGTTCTAGCAGTAGGAGTATATCAAAATCTAGAGCGAGTAAGAAATCGTTTAGACGATACAATGGTGGTCGAGAGAGGGGTGCAAGGTTTAACATATGCGGCCTACGGGAAAAGTGTCAAAAAAGTACTAAACCTTTGGCATTGGTGCCAATTTAGTCCTAAACCTTTTTTTGATGCCAATTTAATCCTAAACATTTTGCATTTGTGTCAATTTAATCCTAAACCTTTTTTTTGGTGCCAATTCAATCCTTAACCTTTTGCATTCGTGCCAATTCAGTTCTAAATCTTTTGTCTTTGTGCCAATTTAGTCCTTCCGGTCATGGCCGGAATGACTAAATTGGCACAAATGCAAAAGGTTTAGAACTAAATTGACACAAAAAAAAATTTTAGGACTAAATTGACGTCAATATCAAAGATTTATAACTTTTTTAACACTTTTCCTTGCGGCATACTGTATCTTGGTTCCCAAAGATGCCCCGCGCGTCATCCAATGCGCACAGGGACGACATCTACAAAATCTCCAAAAGAAGAAATGCCGCCATTTGACTGTGCTTGGCCTCAAGGACGCTGATTAAAAACCAGTTGGCCCACTCTACCATTTTTTCTTCTGTACTAAAATTGCCTTCGAACCTCACCAGCTGCGTCCAAGGTACCATAGGTGAGTGAGATTGCTTGGAAATAGTCAACAACGCCATCAAGAGTTCAGATCAGCCTTCGTGGCCCATGTGGGGAAAAGTGCAAACCAAGCTGCAAACTGGGTGACTAAAGCCTAAAGACAAAATGCCCTTTCTTCAAATTAGGTTGCAAATCCCCCCTCAAGACCATTGAAATTTACTTTGCCTCCCTTCGATGGGCTTTCTTGGTTAAGTACGCCTCACACGGATCAAAAAAAAAAGAAAAAAACCTCACCACTTGCGTCTAAGGTGCTATAGGCGAGTGAGTTCATGCAAAAGTGAACGTTGATCTCTAGTAGTTGAGACCCTTTTATTAAGGCCCTGTTTGGTTTAGCATTCAAATGCTGCTTTGGGGCTCTAAAGGCCCTTGGGCAAATGCAAACTTGTTTGGCAATTTTTTTTGCAAGCTTTGAGGAGAAACAATTGCATCTCCAAAGCTCCCTAAGGGCCTTTGGTTGAATGCACCTCATGAGGTCCCTTGGGGAAATTGCATTTTCGAAATGCAATTGGCACTATTCATCCGTCACTGTTCATCGCGCCCAAGGAACCACACCGGAGGCCGCTGAGGGGTCCGGCGACCGCCGCCTGGGGGTCGGCTGACCTCCGGCGACCACCGCCTGCGGTCGCCCGGCCTCAGGCGGCACTCGGGTCGCGACCCAGATCTGGGTCGCGCGACCCGAGCGCCGCGTGAGGTCGGGCGACCCCAGGCGGCGGTCGCCGGGGTCGGGCGACCCCCAGGCGGTGGTCGCCGGAGGTCGGCCGACCTCAGGCGAGGCTGGCCGGCGGCCAGATCTGGCCGCCGGAGGTTGGCCGGCGGCCGTTTTGGCCTGCCGGACAGTCGCCGGCGGTGGCTGGTTCAGGCCAATTTTTTTTTTTTTTTAAATATTAGCAAAAGTCCTTTACAAAATTAAGATTTTACCAAACGGTATTTAGACCAAAGTTGTTTTCAAATGTGATTTTAAAAGACACGTTACCAAACACTACTTGCATTTCGAAAAACCCTTTTAACTCAAAGGTATTTGCATTTTGTCAAATGCATTCCCCCAAAACCGAACCAAATAGGCCCTAATATGTATCTACATTGATGTGGGTAGCCCACGGTTTAATTCGATTTTGAATATGTGAACTTTGATGAAACAACATCAAAATATCCCGATTCATCGTTCAATAGTTAAGCAGTATCAATCGCAAATCTGAATGAGTTGAGTTATAGATGACCCAACTAAGCTTTAAGTGCATAGATCTGTTGTGCATGATGATACCTAAGATAAAGGAGTGGAGTCCATGACACTAAAGATAAGTTAAAATATTGCAAGTCTACCCCAACCGCATCACAGCAAAAAATATTTTTTTAGAAAAAAAAATTGCTTGTGTCTCTTACAAAAAATGAATGAACAAAAAATATTTTCATTATCTACGAAAATTTTTAGACGTAAATTGTTATCGATAATGAAAAAATGTTCCATTGACTAATGATTTCAAACGATCATTTTTAGGAAAATATTTTTCAAATCATTCATTTTTCGCAAATTAAACGAAACCTACGTATTACGGTGTTCCCGTAAATAGCTAGCCATGGTGGAGTTAAGTTGCTTTCCGGCCTTCGTCGGTCGGTCGCGTAGCAATTGTTAAACTTCGTGTTATGTCAACCTCACGCTCCACCGTGCCGTCCAATCTGTCATTCAAACTTCGTACATATATATGAACGCTAATAATAACTTCATCATCAAGTCAATGTGGTCACAACCATATATAATTAACTATATCTAGTCCCAAATTCGTACCGATTATTTTACGAATAACAGCAACAGATATGGGGAATGCTAAGAGAAGGAATGGAGGACGAATAAGATCACTAAGGATGGGTCCTTGAACAGGATCTTTCGTTTGTGGATCAGTCGAATCCACCTTCCAGTTTCCAGCTTGGGTCACCATGGGATGAAGCAGGAGTCGCCTAGAGCCTTGGCTAGCTGTTTTGTGACCAGCACTTTCATTGAATTCAATTCCCCTGAAAATCGGGTGAAAAACGTCATATGCTAAAGGGATAAGTTCACGAGAAGTCCTAAAATTTGTCACGAAAGTGCGATTGAATCATAAAACTTGCAAAAAGTACAATCAGGTCATAAAACTTGCCAGATCAGTTCAATTGAGTCATTCCGTTAACTCCGTCCGATTTGGCTATCGGAAAATGCTGATGTGTCTTATTTTATTACTTTTTTAAGACATGCCGCGTCAGAAAAATATTTTAAAAATAAAAAAAAATACAAACTAAATTAGATTTAAAATAAATAAAAAAGCTAAATTTTAAAATAAAAATAAAAAATAAACTCAGGTTGTAGCCAAGCCCTCACTAGTGCCACCGCCACAGTCGCCGAAAACGGCCAGTAGAGGTCGTTTGGGCCTTCTCGAAGCCCGGTGACCCTCGTTGCCCCAAGCGAGGCCTTGGCAGCCCTCGGAGAGGGCTTGTTGGCCCGAATTTGAGGGAGGGCACGGCCCTCACCCCAAATCTAAGCAAGGATCACCGGCTCTCGCCTGGGGTTTGGAGATGCCTTGCTTGGGGAGTGCAATAAATTTGAGGACTTGATTGTACTTTTTGTAAATTTTAAGACTTAATTACATTTTCATAATAAATTTTAAGACTTTCAATGCACATAAACGTATACTAAACAAATTAAAGTGGAACTGAAAAGAGAACCTTGGACTAGAACCTGCCTAGGCTTGAGTTGACCACGCAGATGCAGAAACAGTTTAGTTTTGGCCGAAGTCATGCGGTCAATTATTTATGGAAATATTGATCCCACCTCTAATAACTTTCTTGAAGTCGGTCTCGAAATCACAGCACACGACTTGTGAAGGGATGCAACCTTGGGCAATCCTGCTTCGTTGACCAAGAGACGCATTCTCTTTGCTCAAAATTCTGAGCATTGGTTTAGGATTATGGAAATTTAATGTTCCAACTTTAACAAGTCGAATGCTTCTATAAGGTGACATGACTTATGTATTGCCAACGTGACATGTTCTTTCACCGAAAGGGGAGAGTTCGAGCGGCAACATTAACATCGATTTACGAAATGACAAGTTCAAGATCGAAAATTAAACATCTAATTACGAAGTTAACCAAATGAGTAGATGCGTGTAATATACTCGACTCTACAACCGTTGTCAGTTGCAATCCATCTATCTCAATAGGTTGGTTTCGATGGTAAGATGAGTATTTTGACTCATTTGGTTCAATGCGCAATTAGATTTCTTAAGGAATGGGATTCATATTCTCATAATCTTCATGTTTGGAGAGAAATCAAAATACGAAATTGGATTCCACATGGAATAAGACTTCTCGAAAAGTATGGAACCTAGCAAAGTATTGAGATTCCAATTTCGCATTTTGAACACCATTTCAAACCATTAATACCCAACTCAATCACGGTCGCCGCCGCCAGCACCGGTTCCGGCATTTGCCGATCGCCAGTGCAAGTTGCCAATTGAAAAGTATTTTTTTTTTCCTTAGAACGCCAAAATTTTTGGCAATCTACACAAGGAATGAGATTACTCTGAATGCAAATTGTCACAAGCTCGCATCCTTGCTCACTCAAGCTCGCATCCTAGTCTTTTTGATTGGGTCGATCTTGGACTCGGACAGCCCGCATGTATGAGTCGCGCACGTGCCGTGGCACGGGCCTAATCACAACCTGGTCACATGAGGCCAAATCTAAGCCTGAATGGATCATCACGCCTATATCGATCATGAACTATCTTTATCAAGACGTCTCTCCATAGATCAAGCCACGACCTGTGCCGATGTTTTTATTCGACCCACAAACACATAGCCTTGCGAAGCACGCCCAGCTCGCTCAATGCTCGGCCACGGGTTCAAGGCCAACCCGGGCCATTTCCGATGTCGAGAATCGAAGGTCCAGCAGGATTCCATTCGAGAATCCCTCGTTATGAAACCAAACGAGGCCTAAGAAGCAAAAGTTCCAACCTACGGAAAAGTAACCACCTTTATTAATAGTTTAATCAGCTTTCGTAAATCTTCTGATGAATGTTCTTTGATTCTTCAACAATCCCGGATGGGCAAAATTACCTTTTCGTAAGAGTTCAATCACGTGTCGATTGACAAACCTCGGACTCGAAATCTTCTGCTCTGAATTTTATGTCAAAGTTTTCATTTATGCGATTCTTACCTTTGACTTACCTTTGACTTTTCCATTGTTTTAACAAGAACCCACGATGGTACTGTGCCGATTGAAAAGTTTTAGATCTCCTGTTCTCGAGCACAAAGATTCAACAACAAAAGTAGAAGCCCGAATGATATAAAAAAAAATACAAAGGAAGAGCTCAGCGTTGACATTTTAAAATCTGGGACTTTTGACTCGATCGGTTTGACCCTGTCATGTCACCTTTCTTTCGTCCTCTTGCTACGGTTCAACCACGTCAAAACACTCAGGCGATTTTTTTACGTATAAACAATTCGCAGCCGGCAGAATTAACTCAGTACGGCACTAGAATAATGACTAAAGATTAGCACGGACCGTGTCAAAGTAGAGACCAGTTATTTGGCGGAGCCTCAGTCAACTTCATTCTCTGTCAACTCGCGTTACTCTGCATATATAAGCAAATGCATCGGCCGATTCAGTTCCCATGCAGTAACGCAGAGCAGAGAACAACTTGAAAGCTCATCGACAAGCTCGAGAGAGAGAGAGAGAGAGGTGTTAACCGGGTGTCTTCCTTGATATTATTTGGTTACAGTTAGGACCCCGCTGTAGATGGAGTTCGCAGGAGGAAGCGGCGCCAGGAGGGTGCGGTTGCAAGGTCCGAAGCCGGCGGAGTTAGCGGTGAGCAAGGAGTCGGCCAAGATCAAGAAGAAGGTTCGAGCGACGAGCCCTTCGGCTCCGGTCATAGTGTACTTGAGGTCGCCGAAGGTTATACACGTGAGGCCCGAGGAGTTCATGGATTTGGTGCAGAGGCTGACTGGAAAGAATAACCAAGTGGCGAAGGCGGTGCCATCATCGGATGTCTCTTCGTCTTCTTCTTTGTCGTGGCTGTCCTTGCCGTCCCCGTCGTCTAGTATCGAGTACATTTGTAGGTAGAGAGAAGGCATTGCCGGCATGCAGCTTTCGGCTTCGAAATGTGTCGTTTTGTGCTAACACAATGTAACAGGAAGTGGATCAGTAGTCTGTCCTTACAAGATTTGATGTACTTAGAAACTCATGGTCGTGAGGAGTTCACCCTGTGCATGGTTATATCTCTTTTCACATAATAGGTGCAAAGTTACTGTCTTGATTACATTTTCAATCCACCATGAGTAACCTACTGTTGAGGAGTGTTCAAAGAGTTACGATCTGTAACCGGCCATTGGTAATGTAGGTAGATTACTCGGAGAGTAAATGGATAACTGGTATTTGAAAAAGAATGAGTATAGTAAGATAATGAGGATTTGATAGAGATTGAGATTCCTTATTGGGAGTAATTGGGTGCTCAGATTTACAGAATGGAAGTATAGTTGGGCGTGAAAGTTGGGTTACAAGTGGCAGATGAGGTCTTATAGAAGTTCAAATTCTTCCGCGGGGCCACGGCGAGAGAGAGAGATGTTGTAGACGAGGCGGCAGGGCACAGCTCCTGACCGGTAGGATTGTACCATGCTCGGGCCAGCACTGCCGATTTGCTACCCTTAGCTCGCGACCCTAGATTCGCGATTCCCAACCTGCCCGAGGCTGGTGCACTGGTGGCAACCCACCGCAGCAAGCAACCGAGCTCATTTTGAGAGAGACAGAGACAAGAACCAATAGTTCCAAAAAGACAAGAACCCACCATGTAATCTTTGAGATATTATAGCATCTGAAAGTACTTTCTTCTGCTCGCATCATTTTGTTTCTATGGATAGAAGTAATCCTCGTTGTACTTAACAATCTTCTCTATGATTATAAAACTGCAATCACTCCTTCCCCCGAGACATACAATCAAAGTAAATTTAGCTTTTACACGCTAGAAATTAGAGAAAGTAATGCAATCGCTTAAGAGATTGTTCATGGGCCCGACTATGCGCAAGGTATCGTTGCCTGTACCAGATCTCTCCTTCAGAATGTTCTTCTGTTGGGTATCCATGGGCACTCGAGTAGAACAGCATGCTCTTGCTGTGCGGTAAACAATTATTCTGTTTAGCCAAAGATAGAAAAAAACTGTAATGACCTTCCCCAGGCTGACTGCTGTTTTGACGCCAAGAAGCAGTTGCGAAACACCAATTTGAATCGAATCGGTAAAGGCTCCGAGACTTCCATCAAAGAGGGGCAGAGGCTCGTAATAGAACCATCTACTCAGTTGGTAGCATGTTCTCCTTCAATTGCTTGGTTCTTCCAATCTTGCAACGATGCCTCGCACTCAGTTACACATTTTACTACGCTTAAACCGTTTGTCATTTTTAAAGTTTTTCCAACTTACAAATGTTGACAGATAAGTACACATATAAATTGTTCCTCGCCTACTGTTTTAAGTTTTGATAGTAAAGCTAAAAGTTAAGTCTCTCACCCTTGAGAAAAAAATCACAGCCTTATGGTGGAAGAACCAACCAGCAACAAAAGGAGTGCACTGGAGGAAGGCCGAAGTTCTCAAACAGAGAAAAGACAGGGGAGGCCTTGGGTTTAGGGATTTAATATCTTTTAACAAGGCCATGCTGGGTAAACAAGCTTGGCAATTAGCACAAAATCATACAACTCTGTGCAGTCAAGTTTTAAAGGGTATCTACTACCCAACCAAGAGCTTCTGGAAGGCAGAGAAGGGATCCAGACCATCTTGGGGATGGCAGAGCATACTCATGGGGCGCACATCAATTGAAGACTCAGTCATGTGGTCAGTAGGGAATGGGCACAATATTAACATCAGGGAGGATAAGTGGCTCAAAAGGGGAATTATAGGGGGACCGGCTAATGCGGGGGACCCAAAAAAGGTTGATGAATTGATAGACCAAGAGGAAAGCACATGGAAGGAACCGCTTTTGCGACGACTATTCGATGAACAGGTAGTACGAGAGATCCTCACAGTACATATCAGACCACAAATGAATGAAGACAAACTGATCTGGACGGGCACGAAGGAAGGCGACTACACTGTTAAGAGCGGTTACAACACCCTTCGAAAAAAGGTAAACACAGAAACTCAACCTGCCTCCTCCTCTCATCAAACTCCTACTAAACTCTGGAACAGGATATGGAGAATGAAAACTCCCCACAAAATCAGAAACTTTGTATGGAGCGTATGCCAAAACGCACTACCAACGAAGGAAAATTTGTACAGAAGGAAACTGGTACCTGATCTGAATTGCTCATTCTGCCAAGTTCATGCAGAAACCACAGAACATCCATTCCTACTATGCAAGTGGACAAGGGAAGTCTGGGATGTTCCTGCACTCAACATCCAGATCTCAAAATACCAAACTTCCCGCTTTGATGAATGGCTGATTAAATTCATACCTAGCAGCAACAACTCCCCTGAATTTGAGTTAGTCTCTGTTGTCCTCTGGGAAATCTGGAAAGCAAGGAATAGCCTCGTCTTTAGAAGGCTCCTCCCGGACCCACAGTTGCTGGTTGAAAGAGGACGACAATTGCTAAAAAATTTCAACAGATGGAACAACCTTGACAGACCAATTGAAGCTGTAAACCACTCTGAGGAGGATGTCTGGAGTCCCCCAGAGAGGGGCGAAACAAAGGTAAATATGGATGCAGCTCACCAACCTGGTTCCTTTGAAGGTTCAATAGCTTGTGTATGCCGCAACTCAGCTGGGATCTTGATCGACGGCTTTGCCAAGGACGTCCTCGCCTCCTCCGCCGAACAAGCCGAGAGCCTAGCCATGGTGGAAACCCTCAAATTTCTCTCTCCTCGTGCGGGTGAAAACATAATCCCGGGAGTCGATTGCCTAAATCTGGTCAACACTTGAAGTCTCCAAAAGGTATGTGTAGGAACATCGTGCTCTCCTCGGGGAAGCACGTGAGCCGCTGTCTTCGTTTTCAAACATAAAATTGCGAGTTTGTAATAGGTCCAGGAATAGTGTCGCGGACTGGGTAGTTACGACACACAGTAAAAAAGCACTCACTGAACACTGGTTGACTCATCCTCCGCAGGCCCTTAGAGATCTGCTTTGTTTTGAGACCCCGAAAGTGGGTTCTGTCTTTACTAGATATCAATGAACAGTCTTTTCTTCTGACAAAAAAAAAAGTGTCTCACCCTAGTGAACTATAAATTGTTCCTCGCCTACTGTTTTAAAGTTAAGTCTCTCCCCATTCGGCTCCCACCACATCATCTTCATCATCCCCTCTCTCTCTCTCTCTCTCTCTCTCTCTCTCTCTGCATTTGCAACAGGCAAATCTCCTTCATATGTTCTCATATGTTCTCTTCTCTCTGATCTCAAAACAGAGCAAAGCTAAAACCAATTCCAATTGCCATGTCTTGCTCGAAGAAGCTGCGCTCTTCTTCACCGCCGTTACCAAGAACCCCTCAGGACAAAGGCAAATCCCATTTTGTGCTCCTCCACACCAAGCATTCGCCGTCCATCGTTCAAGAACCGCTCCGCCCTCGGCATTCTTGGTCATTTCTCGAAGACTTACCCATGAAAACGTCTAATCAGTGGTCAATGCATCAGCAGAAACCGAGTCCCGAGACTTTGTCGAAAGCGGCCGAAAAAACGGGTATAGAAATCCGTGCAGGACGAGATGGAGATAGAACGGCGATATGCATAGGAGTGCGTGGGCGGTTGCTGCTTGGCCTGCAGCTAGTCTTGGCCTTTATAAATTTCGTCACTCGAAAATTTAGCTCTTTCTTTAGCATGGAATGTCTAAAACCTATTCTATCTAAAGTCCAAGTATTGATAAGTAGAATCTTATTTAATTTTTTCACAAGTTTTAAATATTAAAACAATTTTTTTTTCCTTTTCACATTTGCACATGTGAAAAAGTGCTCTAGACGTTGTTTTCGCAACAATTTCACTAGATAGACACCCTTCTTTTGTTTCGAAAAAGAAATTACGAAAATTAATTTTTGGTACGGACATTCTTGTGTACGTCGGGGAAGTTTGGGAATAGCTCGACTTTGATACTTTGTGTTGACACATGGGACCCCTTCCTTACGGGGCTTTCATTGAAATCGAGGAGCGTTTGATTATATTCAGTATCTAAAATGTCACGGTAAAGCAACCTTTTCGTGGTAATTATTTGGTAAAGTTGAAATTACAAGCTCTTTGATTAATTCAATGCTCAATTTACATATTACTCAATTACTAAGTATAGTCAATAAAGCTAGAAATTTTATGTTCCTTTCACATAAAGTACTAAAATTAATTGCTCGCATAAATAAGAATAAAATGAACCTAAAATGAAAATTAAAGAAAATGAGCGTGGAGCGCTATTGAAAAGGGCAAGGTGAACTCGCCCAATCTGGATCACCCCACCCGAGCATCATGGCATTAGGGCCAAAATGAGGCCTCACTTGGATGGTGCCACCAAGGCTAGACAAATCTCGTCGAGGTCTTGACCCATCTATCTAACTTGGGTTTTTCTCACCTAGGGTCACACGACCGCAACAACACCTTGCCAGGGGTTGCACAATCTCGGGTAAGACCACTAGGTCGTGGTGGTGGTGGACGCAACTACCATTATCTCTCTTCCTCTACGCGCAAAAATCTGTCTCATTTAAACTCACCATACCCCCGGGCAAGTGGATCATAGGATCGCGCAACCATAGCCAAGAACCACCTAAACGTGGTAGGTGGTGGATGCAAGCTTTGCCATCATCTCTCTAGGATATAGTTAAAGTTTCGGTAATTTAAAGAGGGTAGGATAGGAACTTTGGAGAATTGATTGACACGACTTGGCAGTATTGACCAAGCTTCAACTCTAATGCAAGCGGAGACTTGCCTTCAAATTTGAGCCTCGACAAAGCAACTTTGAGCTCAAAGTGCCTTAAAAACTGTGCTAGGCCCCATGACTCCACTCAAGGTATTTCCAAAGTGCTAATAGTCGTCTTGGTAAAGCATTCCCGAACGCATCCGAAAATATCAACTAATTGACATTTGCATCAATCAGTGTCATTCAACAGCTGAGGGTTGATGACGGATTATACAATATTATCAATGTGATGTCATGGAAATGTCTATACTCCCGAGGAAAGTTAACCCGAAAGAGTGTAAAAGATAGTAATCGAGTGGAGAGGATTTCGCGTAAATCTTGCATAAATGGCGCACAAACAACTCTTGCACAGGTCGATCAAACTAGATTGATCTCTTTACCTTTGCTTGGGGGAGAAGCTCTTTCAATCTACAGCATTTGAACTTCCGACCATGTAAAAATGGTATTTTTAAGGAGAAAAATCCAGATACTATTATTTATGTCTTTAAGATTGTAGGTTTTTCTGCCCGAAAAATGACATTAAGAAGCACAAAAAACAAAAGCCTAAATACTAGACCAAAAACCAACATTTTATTTCAAAAAAGAAAATCCAGTGTAAAAGTATTCCAGCGGGAACTTCTTTTTTTTTTGGCTTGCTAATTTCAGCAAAGAACAATAATGGCATAAAACCATCTAAAAATGTCCTTACATGTTTAGCCCCCTCGGTAACCAGCCCTAGCTCCCACCAAATGACCAATCATCGAGCATCCAGCCTAACCAAGAAGATGACCCAATTACAGGAATACCTAAATTCGATGCATAGTCCGTGGAGTAATCAAACTTATCCGAAGGTCTTGCAAACTGAGATGGATAGTCAAGCAGGCATATACTTGAGCCTCCGTCGCGAGAAAAGGAGATTGGCTGATGCATGTTCTGGACAAGATAGAAAATCTGCAGACTAAGTAGAATGAAGCAGTTCGACCAGAAAAAAAGTGAAATGAAGCAGGAACATAAGAGTCTACTCCCAGAACTGTAACAACATGCTGAAAAAAAGCCCGTGTAGCTTTACTCGATGAGTCAAGTAAATATAGGTTACAGAGAGAGAGAGAGAGAGAGAGGCAATTCAAAAGAGGCATACCTCCACCTTGAATGTAAGAAAAATATCAGAGCACGCCATACAACCATGTTTCACTTGCTGAAGGAAGCCGAAAAATCATATCAAATGAAAAAATTGAATGAGAACATACTATCTCTGAAACAGGCATAAAAAAAAGACACGCTTAGACTCAGTGTCCTCAACTGTTCTCAGTTTCTCTGCATATTAGGAGAGGCTTGCTATGGATATGGAAGTTTGACAGTTGAAGCCGCCGCCCTTTTTGCACGTGTCAGATATCTCCGCTGCTTTGTCCGGGGTCTGTCTTCTAAAAGAATTAGCAAGCCCACACAATCAGGCGATAGCCCAAACAAGTACCTGCAAGTGACGAGTCGAAGATAAAGGATCTTCAAACAACCAAGATAAGAGATCACAGGCAGGGGAACTCATTGGTTATTAATTATGTCAAGATACATGCTAACATAAAACTGGAAGTATGAATAGTTTCAAATCACGGTGTCCTAGTTGCTCGATAAGTTCTTTTTAGTCATGAAGTTCGTCGCTACTAGAGGTGTTTGGAAAAAGCACCGACTACAAAGGTACATACCTCTATGCGGAGAAAAACCAACTGGGAAGTTTGCTCCCTAATGGCAAGATTATTGCTCCGCAACAAGTTATGCACTCAAGTGCCATTCCATCAGATAAAATTTGTGTTCTATGAGGTGTATAAGAAACTTCCCGAATTTTCACAAATTAACTTCCCATCTGGCGATAGCTAGAATCATCCTTAATGCACAACATGAGGGTGAATCACAAGTCGTATCCAAAACATTTAAATATCAACACGAGAGATGTCTGTACTATTAGTTCATTCAAAAATTAATTTACCACTGCATGCATATTTCTCGACACGAAATCAAGAATTAACGCAATTTTGCACCGAAAAAACAAAACGTAGCATAAAAAGTCTGAATTGAGAAGCTGTCACATGGAAATACAGGAAAACAAGTATAATAGTATGATTTTGGCACCAAAAAGAACGGTACTCACTTGCTTCTACGAGCCTTCTTCCTCCAAAAGGTGAAGGACCCAATCCACTGCAAATAAAGCAAAGAGAGAGTTATAAGAGCTATTTTGAAAAGGGAGAAAGCAGCACCACACATGGAAAGAGAAAGAAGTTTCCCCTTTTCCATAGAGTCAATGCTGCATAATGAATTTCCAATACCAGCTCAACAAAGACAACAAAACCACCAACAAGATCTTTACCGAACGATCTACCAAAAGTAAAATGTCAGCACTAGATCAAACAAATATTCAGCTTCAACCAGGAGAACAACTTGCCGCATCGATTTTATAAATGACGGAAATAAAATGAGAAACATAAAGGACAAGAATGTCAATTTCATTGTTGAAACAGCATAGCCAGTAGACCAACAGGCAAAGCTACTTGATTATGCAATATGATAGAACAAATCTAAATAAACAGGTCAGATGCAGGAAAGGCAAAGGAAAATCAAACTAATGGCAGAAGTTGAAGAAGCAACATCCCAACAAACTGCCTTTAGTGAGAATGAGCGAGCAAAAATCATATGGTAAGATACTTTCCTTGACAGACTAGTCCTATTTTTCAACAGCCTCAGCATTTCAATTCCCTCTATATCTTGCAGAACCGAGAAGCACAATGCAGTTAATTCCTCCTCTTCCGTACAGCCCTTTTTTTTAGGCGCCACAATCAGTTAACTAAGTGAAAACACTACCCCAAAAAGTGGAGCAGAAAATAGAGATAATAGTGTTTGCCATAAGTATTCGAAAGACTTCAGTCAGCATGAGTCATAAATCAAAATAAAGGTGACAATACATTGGGCGTTAAACAACCCCCACCCAAAAAAAAGACGCATCACCTTGAAAACAGAGGAAAAAAATCCAAAGCGAGCTGGCTTCCTGACAGGCATGCGTTCTTCTGGTGATCTTTCCTTACAAAGACGCTCGGCTATTTCTTTAAGTAATAGCATTTGTGCTTTATCAGTTTGCATTGAGACAATTGCCTGCCTCAGTGATTCCCTGTCAGCCTCAAGTGCTTGAAGCCTCATGTAGAGCTTCGTGATATCTGGATCCTGATCCCCGCTGATGCAGTTTGAAGTGTATCTTGGTGTAACAATGTCCTCTTGAAGACTGCCGTGTGCAGATTTCGTGGGCGTCAAGCCTGTATAGATTGAATCAATTGTGCAAATTCTATCGGTTGTATCATCATCAGCTTCTGGTGTGTTATTCAGCTTTTTTGGCTGATGGAAACTCTCCGTCTCAGAAACACACTCCATCTTCTTGAAGCTATTCGTGAGTCTCGGAGAATCAAGAGGCAAGTCTGAACCAGCGTCTTTACTGATTCCAATAAATGTGCCCGAACCATCATTAGAAGACCTCCTCGAATGTCGCGGTTGCCTAGGAGATTGACCTACTATAACTTTCTCTGGGATGTTCTCAAGGCCAGGAAAATCCCCATCCAACTGATTGTTGCTGGGATCTTGCTCCATTTGGTGAATTCGGTATTCCAAATCCTTCAATTCATTACGGCCATGGGGAGTCTCACCATGTGCAAACTTTTCAACGTCAACCACCTCATTCTCACCTTCCCATGGACCAGATGTCCCGTTGAAGTGGCATCTCAAAGGAGGATATTCATAAGATGGAAATTCAAATCGGCAATCAAGATTTTCAGTCATGCCATGACCATCGGCATGCTGGCGGCAATGCTCCCCATCGGCTTCCGCCACAGTGAGCCCATAACTCATCATTCTATGTCGATAAGCCTGTACCTCGCACGTGAGCGAATGTATGGCTTGCTCTCTCTTGTACAACAGGTCCTCCAAGGCCAAGATCTCCTGCTGATCATGTCCCATTCTCTCCTCCGCGAATAGTTTGAATTGCCGGGCATCCATCTGGATTTCCGCCTTGTCCCTCTGCAACCTCAAAATCATCGACATGGCCTCACTCGCCGCGGACGACGCGGCATTCCGCTCTTCTTCGAGCTCCACGGTCAAATCCTGTATGGCTTTCTGCTGGCTAGAAACCATCTCGCGGAGCGCCGCGATCTCGTTCTCGATTTCAACCCTCGCGACAGAATCGTACTCAACCCCGGGCACGAAGAATCTTCTATTGCCTTGCAGCTCGTCGTATTTACGCTTGACATTGCGAAACCAAGTACCGCCATCATCTGAACATTGCCCATCACTACACCCGCGACAACCATCTGAATCCCTCGAACGCAATGCCTCTACCGCTTCCATAGCCGAACAAGCATTAGACTGTTCTTGAATCCGAGGCAGATCAGACACGAGAATCCGGCGGACTCCCCCTCTTTCGAAACTCCCGAAAAACAAATGATCTCATGCAAGAAAGCCGCGCGCGTGACTCCTTAAAAGAGAAAAAAAACCAGAAGGCACCCAGAGCTTTTCTCATCATCGCTGGCATATTCAAAAGAGAGAAAAAAGAAAGAAGAAAGACATTACTGCCATCAAATAACGGAAATTCAACAACGGTCGTTTTCCTCTCGTTTTCCCTCGACCTGGATATCGATCTGCTCAAAGATGCGCTTCCGGACACGGAGATTCGCGCTCGTTATGAGGACAGAAACAGAGAGAGAGAGAGAGAGGATGTTTCGTTACACTTACATTGGGCGAACGGGTCACGAATCAAGAGCTCGACGGGGAGGGGGCAGAAGAGTGCCGCGAAACCAGAGACGGATGATCTCCCTCTTCTATTCTCCCGGATCGCCGGAGGGAAAACAACGGCGCCGGCCACGCGGCAAAACCCGGGGGAAACAGGGGATCTTCACCGGAACATCGGATTTCCTCGGGAAATGCGACGCGCTCATTTACCCACCCCACCCCCCCCCCGGGAAAACAAGGGCCGTTTGGAGGGAAAAACGAAATTGAAACAGAGGAAGAGAGAGAGAGAGAGAGAGAGGGAGAGAGGGAGGGGGGCGTGTGTCTTCTGGATTTTGCTTTCTCTTGTCCTCCTCGAGGAGCGGGAAAGCGAAACCCTAGACTCTGGAGGGGAGGGGAGGGGAAGCTGTTTACCCCGCCGGGCCCATCTCCATCTTCTTCTCACTTTTGTCCTTCCTCCGGGGCGCGGATTTCAGCGCGTCGTCATCGCCTTCTCTCGATCCGCGCGACGCATTTGTTGTAGAGAGAGAAAGTGCGGGAGGGGGAGAGGGAAGGGGCGGCAAGAATAGATTTTCTTTGGCTTTTTTCCAGGAAAAGTAAAACAGATTCAAGGTCGAGAGAGAGAGAGAGGAGGGCGAAAATAGGTTTTCTCACATTTTCCGGGAAAATTAAAGGGAAAAAGAAAAGATGCGGGTGGGTGGAGAAGATGGTGAAAGTGGAAATGGACGGCGTGCCTTGTTCTTTGGTGAAATTACGTGGATTTTTCTCCTTTTTTTACCCCCCCTTTTTTTTATATTCCCGATGTGCATAAAAGTTTGACAAAAAAAAAATAAGAAGAGCAGGAAATGCCGTCTTCCCCGTTTATTTTACTTTTATTACGAAAGAAAATCCCGCCTTACTTTATATACGCAAAAACGAGAAAATATTCTTTAGGAAAAATTTCGAATAAAGGTATAAAATGCCTAAAAATTTCAAATAAAGGCATAAAGTGTCTCCATTTTTTTTAAATAACAGCATAAAGTGGACATTGTGTCAAATAAGAACCCGAAGTGGCCATGTCAATCTCAAATAAGGGCCTGACCTCACCAGTCGCCTGTCGGCTAAATATTTCGGCCGATCAATTGCATCTTCGTCCAAAGGCCATTTTTATTTATCTTTTTTAATTCCGTTCTCTTTCTTTTTCTTCTTTTTCTGGTTTGTTCTTCGCCGGTGGCCGCGGCGGTTGGGCGAGGGTCGCCTAGGGCCACCCTTGCCGGTGGCTTTCGAAGATGACCTCATCCAACCCTTTCTGAGCATCTCCATAAGTGAAGAAGAAAGAAAAAAAATCAGAAAAAGAAAAAAAGGGAAAAAAATTCAAAAAAGTTAAAGGATGAAAATGTCCTTGACCATTCGGAAAGTGAGGTACTTCTTTGAAATTGACATAATCACTTCAAACCGTTATTTGAAAAAATAAGAGCACTTCGGATCCTTATTTGACACAGAATTCACTTTAACCCCTTATTCGAAAAAAAAATGATGGCAGTTCAATCTCTTATTTGAATTTTTCCTAACTCTTTTTGCTAAAAAAGAAAGAGATTCGATCATGGTTTAGTTTTACATATGCTTTTCATTCATCTAAGGTCGAGGACTTTTGGTAATTCTAAAATAAAGAGTTTACTAATTCGGAAGATCAAGGGTTAGGAAAAATAAAAATTAATAAGAGACATAAGTCAAATTTAACATTAAATCGATTATTCATCTATCTCGATAGTCATCAACCGCGCGTCATAGAGTGAGTAACTTGAGAAGTGGTTCCATCAAATGATGTCTCGAGATTGGATAGCAACGGTGATCACGACGGGTCACTCTTCCGTCCGTTTGGCTAGCGCATTGGAGAGGTATATAAATTGCACCGAAATAAACCCGGCGTATAATTGAATTAACTAGGTCATTTCTCGAATTGATCAGGACTTGGTATGCGTGTGTGCGGATCTAGCAGTATATATATTTGTGCCAATCAAGACCGACTTGTCTACATGATCATTGACTTTTTTTTTTTTTTAAAGGAAGAAAAATACTGGAAAATTACAAAGGCAAGGAATTATAAAAAATTATGAAGCGATGGCGTACCCGGAGTATCCTCTTGATATCATGATCTGGCATTTGACCATCTATGCGTGGATTTTTTTTTTTTAATTGCAAAACTTTGAGTATTAAAACTCATTGACCTAGTAAAATAACTAGGTCTATTAAAAAAATAACTATCGATATAGTAATGACTATTTTTTTGGCTAAACTATATAGTAATGATTTTAATTACCTCAAGGGGTGGTCCAAAGACCGTGAAAAGGAAAATATCAATCGAGGAGATTAAAAAAAAAAAACAGAAAAGAGGATCCTGTGTAGTATTGGCCCTATATATTGGCCAAATTAACAAACAAAAGTAGAAAAATTCAGAAAATGCTCCAAAATACATCTAAAATACTGTATAATAAGTGAAAAATTACGCAAAAGGGTAATTAATAAAAAGGACGATGTATTGATTTTTGGCACTAAAATAGGCTCAGATTTGGGCGCCGACTAGTGGAGGCTAGTGATAAGCAGGCGACAGGGCATGTAAGGTTTCATCAGTCCGACTACGACAAACACCAAGATTATACCAACTCGTGAATCAACTCCGAAGCACCACGCGCCGCTTCGAGTTTTTTGTTAGGACTCCGTTTGTTTCGCGGACAATGAATGATTTGGAAAACATTTTTCAAAAAATGATCACTTGAAATAATTAATTAATAAAAAAAATATTTTTCATTATTAACAACAATTCATATTTAAATATTTTCGGGCACAAGGCACCAGGTGTTCAGGTCCCACCTCGATGGACCCAAGCGTAGGCACTAGGAGCCAGGGCTAGGCCTCGATGGACCCGGGCCCGGCCGCTGGAGACTTAGTCTTGAATGCCACGACTTGGGAACCAACATTAGGTTTTCGTGTCCAAGTGTAGAGTTTTGGATCCAAGCGCCAATACTTAGTCATATTTTGAAAAATGTTTTCCGACTTTTTAAAAGTGGAAATCATTTTCCTGAATTTAAATATAAGTGTTCTGTTGACTCATTTTTTTAAGCGAACCAAATACCAGAAAATAAGAAGAAAAAAAATTCCAGAAAATCTTTTTTGTGAAACAAATGGAGCGTTAGATGCAAGTACGAAAGTAAAGTAATCAGGGATGTGTAGATTATATGAAATGTAACTCTAAATTTTCTAGTGATGTTATTAAGAGAAATGATTCACGGCTCTTTATGTCCTAGCATGACTCCAAATGTCACGTGTGCCTCCGGCTCCGTGTGTTTTAAAAATATAAACATCTATATGCATAATGATGTAGCAAGGTGACCTATAAAAAATATGACATAGTATATAGTAGCATTCATTAAATGATGACATGGTCGGTCATGTGATGATGCGGCGAGAAATGAAGCATCCTCTAATGATTGGCCTAATATAATATCATAAAAAATCTCAAACTTTAGCTTCGGTTCCAATTCTATAATAAAAAAATTTTATCATATAAAAACTCTTAACTTTAGGTCTAATCTCAATTCTACCCTAATTTTTTATCTCATAAAAATCACCAACTTTTACTTAAATCCCAAATCTGGCTCCAAAAACCCTCGGTCCAAAATCATCCTTAGTGATCTTATCTGGTGTTTCCACATAATTGCTATAGTTTTTCCCCAAATTTCATATCCAAGAAGACATCTTTTGGAGATGAATTCCATATTTGCCAAACGTCTTCTTGGATATGAAATTAGGATAAAAACTAGAGCAATTAGGGTCGGCTTTCTTCAATTGCTCTTACTCTTAAGAGAGTTTTCCTTTCATCTCACTCATGGATCTTCAATTTTGCACTCGGTTTTTAATATCTCGTGCTCGAAAGTGTTCCATCTCTCACAGTCGAAGAACTCGTGTCCGAGACGCTCGGCTCAGGACGCTCGAATGACTCGTGCTTGGAAGTTTTCCATCTCTCGATTGTTAACAAAGAGCTTTTGATGGATGGTTAGTGGAGGCAGATTTGTGACTCAAGTAAAATTTTGTGCTTTTTTATGATACTGAAAAATTTATGGTAGAATTGGGACTGGACTATAGAATTAGGACATGATCTAAAGTTGAGGGTTTTTCATGGGACAAAAAAAAAATTTTACGATAAAATTGAGATATGGCCTAAAGTTGAGGGTTTTTTTTTATGGAATATAAAAAGTAAACGGTAAAATTGGGATTTGACCTAAAGTTGGGGATTTTTTAAGGTATTAGGCCTCTGATGATTTGGCATGTATAAAATTTATGTTTGAAATGTGTGCTTGTTTGATTGACCATATGTCATGACTATTTATTTGCTAACGTGTGTATATGTATTTTGAAAATATTAGAGCACGTGTATTTTGCTCGGGGTCCTTCTGGTAACTTTCTTTAATGTGTTTTTCAAAATGGGAAAATGATATAAATGGTACTTGAATTCTGGCTCGATGTGCAATGTAGTCCCTAAACTTTCAATTTGTTCAATGTGGTCCCTAAATGCAATGTAGCCCTTGAATTTTTAATTTGTTCTATGTGGTCCCTGAACTTTTAGTATATGTTCAATTAAGTCCATGCACTTTATGAAAATATTCAATGTTGTCCTTGGACTTGAATTAATAGAAGGACAATATTAAATTTTCATATAGTTCGGGGACTAAATTGAATGTATACCAAAAGTCCAATGATCATATTGAACAAATTAAAAATTTAAGGATCACGTTATCAATTGGATAAAGTTTAGGGATTACATTGAACAAATTGAACTTCATGGATCACATTGCGCATCAAACTAAATTTTAGGGATCATTTGTGTCATTATCCCTTTTAAAATTGAAAGTGATCTTCACGCGAAAAATTTTATGACTTTGGCATACCCGAAGTATCCTTGCGATATTATAATCTGGCATTTGACCATCTTTACGTAGATTTTTTTTAAGGGTTGATACTACGCAAAACCCCAAACCAGTATACCTATGATAAATTTATCCCGAATAAATTTTTTTAACCACAAAAAACCCCAAACTGGTACACCTATGATAAATTTACCCCAAAGTAATTTTTTGACTACTAAAAAATCCTAAACTGGTACACTTGTGGTAAATTTACCCTCTATTAAATTAGATTTATACCACAAAAAATCACAAAATGGTAAACCTGTAACAAATAGATGGGTAAAACCCCAAACTAGTACACTTGTCAACTGCCACGTGTCATTTATCTAAGCAATTTGTTGGTAAAATTAAACTTAAATCAATAGAGGGTAAATTTATCACAGATGTACCAGTTTGAGGTTTTTGGTGGTCAAAAAATTAATTTTTGGTAAATTTATCATAGATATAACCCTTTTTTTAATGCAAAACTCTGAGTATTTAAACTCGCTGACCTAGTAAAAATATATTTCATAGATTATTTTGGCGGAATAATGATTATTTTCCTTCTCTAGATCTATTAAAAAAATAAAACCCTCGATACATCAAGGGGTGGTCCTACATATCCTACATCGGGAGAGGGACCTTAAGACCAAAGACCGTGAAAAGGAAATATACCAATTGAGGAGATTTAAAAAAAAAAAAAAAAAACAGAAGAGAGGATCCTGTGTTGTAGGCCCCTGTAAATTGGCCAAATTTAATTTTTT
This sequence comes from Syzygium oleosum, assembly GCF_021117445.2. Taxonomy (NCBI): domain Eukaryota; kingdom Viridiplantae; phylum Streptophyta; class Magnoliopsida; order Myrtales; family Myrtaceae; genus Syzygium; species Syzygium oleosum. Next base: position 2,090,919 of record NW_026607494.1, read on the forward strand.
TTTGGACAAAGCCAAATTTAAATTTAAAATTAGAAAAATTCGGAAAATGCTTCTAAATACATCTAAAATTCTTTATAACAATTGAAAAATTATGCAAAAGGGTAGAAAAAAAATGGACGATTGATTGATTTTTGGCACTAAAACCGGCCCAGATTAGGCTGTGAATAGTGTAGGCTAGCAGTATGCAGGTTATGGGACATGTAAGGTTCCGTCGGTCCGACCACGACAAACACTAAAATTACGCCGACTTGTGAATCAACGCCAAAGCAATATGTGGCGTTTCGAGTTTTGTGTTAAGAACAAATTGGCTCAACTTTGTATGCTAAATTTTCGAATTGTGCAATAAGGAACCTATGACAAAATATTTCAAAAATTGCGGTCCAATCGAGAAAAAAAGTGTCGAGGTCGTAGATATTTTAGAGATGAGTCGAATGACGGCCATGCGAGGTTTTAATTCGATCCACGTGTGTCAAAACTTGAATTATCCATATTTATACATTTTATTTTCCTGTTTGCATCTCCACTCAATTTAATTTAAGCTTATCTTAAGAAAAAAGGTCTATTTAACCACCAATAAAATGTAGTAAATTAAGTTTTAAGTTCCTATTTTTCATTGAAGCATCCGACCATCCCTCCTAATTAACTCATAACTATGTTAGCTGTAAAGTTTGAGATCGCTAAAAAGATACTACAATAATAAATTGTCGCGGGTTAACAACTCTAATTGATTGAGCCTAATTTCTTCATACGCAATAGGCGGACATGGGGTGTAGGCTAGATAGGGAGTCAGAGATTCGGCATGAGCTTGGAACATTGCCTTGCATCGTCCCTTCTCGTCCCGTCCGGCCTAGACCCATCAAACGGATGGATAGAGTAGAAAATGATCCGATCCAAATTAACTCATTTGACTCGTTTTTACACAATACAAATTTAACGACCGATACTCGACCTAACTCACATTACTAAAATATTTCAATATTTTAGCCAATTTGGGAAAAATCATATCCAAACTGAGCTGATAGCGTGGAACGAGCGAGCGTGAGATCTAATAAATGCAAGAGAAAGTGAAGAGAGAGTTATAGAGATAGGTTGGGTTTAAGCAAGCTGTGAATCTATTTAACACTCATATTATTTTGGATTTTACCATTCTAAACTCATTTACTGAACAAAACTAACCCATATAACAAATTAACCAATCAAAAATAAGTTAAATAATAAGTCTATGATCCATTTTGACATGTCCAGCTCCGCTCCGGCCCGGCCCAGCCCAGCCCCGCTACCATAGCTAGCCATTGCCCAAGCAACACGGCAAGCGACACCTATGTTTTTTTTTTTTGTCTTGTAGATCTTAATTTCCTCTGTCTTGCTATCATGATTGCCAGTGAATGATAGTCAATCATGTCCCAATCATATGTCATGGGTTTCGGATTGCAGATTCCTTATCCCGGTGTCTCAGCTCATGATGGGTTTTGCTGCCAAACCTTGACCCATCTGTCTCCTCCAGCGTCCCACGTGGCCGACTCGAGTCCGGTCACTCTGCTCTCCTCGCAAACGACACTACAGAACAGAGCAGAAAATTCATTCGTCTTCGTCCCGACTCGACTCTAGATCGAAGTTGATAGAAGCTTGCTGGTTTCCCGTTCGTTGTGGGTGCTCCAAGAAAGCAGAGAGAGAGCTTGGAGCATCCCTTGTCGGATACGATGGGAGACGGTGCAAGAAAAGGGTCGTCGAGTCCGCTGCTCGAATCGTCTTCTGCGTCGGCCGCTGGATCTGCTTCGTCGATTCAGACGCTGGGCAACATCATCGTCTCCATCGTCGGGACGGGGGTTCTGGGATTGCCCTTCGCTTTCAAGGTTGCCGGTTGGCTCGCGGGTGCGGTTGGAGTGATTGTCGCCGGCGTTTCTACTTACTATTGCATGCTCATTCTTGTGAGTGATTCGAAGTTCGTGCTTCTTTCTGGGTTTTTGTTTTTCTATCATTTGGGTATTGAATTTGTAGTCTGTTCTGGGTGGGGTGAAATATGGCGTCTTGTGAATGCTCTGTTATTTCGAAAATGGCGGCAGGCGTTGTTTTCTACCACCTTTGAGTGTTTGGCCTGACATCAGTGCTGATAATTCATAGGCGAATGTATAACTGTTCTTCTTTTGAGTGTCCTGTTTTATAAGTCGTATATGTTTTGAATCACTTCGTTTCATCCTGTGTTTTATCCGTGAATTATTCAGTTAAAGGTGCCAACTTTGTATGGGAGTGTTTGTAGATCGAGTGTGCCTGAGCAGCTAGATGTGTGGCTCCCACTGGGTTCAATCTGTCGTTTCTTAAGATTAAAGGCTATTCCTTTCACACTGCTGGCAAATTCAACCATTTCACCAGCTTGAATCTCCTTCAATCCATAAACACGTGCAATCCCATCTCCAACTGAGGTCACTCGACCCATCTCATCCACTTGAAAATTTGTGTGAAAGTTGGTAGTTTGACTTTCTAATAGAGTCGTTAGTTCCGCAGCTCTTGGAGAGAATTCCACAATTCAATTCAAGATTGAGTGTTTGGAGAATGTCGCTGACTACGTTCCCAATACCTAGAGCAGCAAGATCTTGTGATGATTCCTAAACGATTATCCCCCACTCAGTGCTCCCCCTAGGTATCGGTCTTCCCTTTCAAATCTAGCCTGTAGAGCTTGCTTTGTAGTTAGATTCACATTGAACCCACAAAATGGGGCTATCTGCGTTGCTTTTGTGTATGTGCACACGCGTTTGAGACAACTGACAATCATGTGATATGCTCGACATGTTTTTGCACACCAAAATTAACTCCGTCTCCTGGTCTGGTGGAGGTAGGCCATCCACATCGGACTAGGAATCTGCGAGGAATGAATTTGTTGTAACTTGGCCCAATAGGTTGCATTCAGTATGAGTTGAACTTGAGACCTAATGCCCCTTGAGCGAAAAGTACCGATTGTACATCCCTCAGTGATGTTGCCTTGCAAGTCTACAGCACCGTAATCAGTTTTGTCTTGGTGATATTGTTTAGTGTATATTTTCATGATTTTATCGTATAACTGCCAGGCTTAGTTTGTTGTTTTCTGTAATTTTTACTTTTCATCAAGAAGATAATTTTTGAAATGTTAATATACACAGGTTCAATGCAGAGACAAATTGGCATCTCAAGAAGAGTCGGCTGATGTAAAAACTTACGGGGACTTGGGTAGTAAGTGCATGGGACAAGCAGGTCGCTACCTCACTGAGTTTCTCATAACGATTTCTCAGTGTGGAGGAGCTGTGGCGTACCTTATATTCATTGGACAGAATCTTTCTTCCATATTTAAAGGCCATGGACTCACCTTTGCGTCTTTCATATTTCTGTTGGTGCCACTTGAGATTGCTCTCTCATGGATAAACACTCTATCAGCATTGGCCCCCTTTAGCATCTTTGCCGACGTATGCAATGTCATAGCAATGGGGTTTGTGGTCAAAGAAGATGTACATCAAGCTTTAGGTGGTCAATTTTCGTTTAGTGATAGGAAAGCTATCTCCCCTAATATTCGGGGTCTGCCGTTTGCGGGAGGAATGGCTGTGTTCTGTTTTGAGGGGTTTGGAATGACATTGGCATTGGAGGCATCAATGAAGGAGAGGAGGACATTCCGAAAGGTGCTGGCTCAGGCTTTTACAGGCATAATACTTGTTTATGTTATGTTCGGGTTCTGTGGTTACATGGCTTATGGTGATCAGACGGAAGAGATTGTCACGCTTAATCTTCCCCGAGCTTGGACAACAGTTGCTGTTCAGGTAAGGTGTTTTAATAATAAGCTTTATGTGAATGCATAATTCGTAGAGGCACTGCTATATCCTTGCTCGTGTCCATTCCAGAATCTAGATCTTGTGCATTTCATATCGCAATGTGATACTCTGTGGAAATCTTAGTTTGTTAAACAAGCAAATCCCAGTGTGATGTTCTGATAATCTAACAGAGAAGCTGGGTGAGTTCATCACATATTATTCCAAAATGCAGGTCCTTGAGACATGAGTCTCCATGAAGTATACATGCATTCAATCTTCATCTTCTCTGTAGTCCCATTTTGGAGAAAGAAGAAGATAGTCGGTTTGCAAAGCAGGATATGCTTAGATAAATAGGCGGAGAGAGAGAGAGTTGTCTTAAGATTTAATTTGGCTGGTTTATTAGTTATCTCGTGTTGCCTATCATACTTGAACCATTCAACTTTACTAATTTATGCTAAATTGGGAACAGATTGGATTGTGCTTGGGTCTGTCATTCACATTCCCTATCATGTTACATCCGATTAACGAGATTCTTGAAGATAAGTTGAAAAGGACAGGCTGTTTTCATAAACTGCTCGGCGATGAGCTCAGTTACTTGAAAAGAAAGATTGGGCAGTGTGTGGTTTATGCGCTCCGTTCTGCTGTGGTGTTAGGATTGGCTGCTTTGGCCTCTTGTGTGCCAGGATTCGGAGTCTTTGCCTCCCTTGTGGGGAGCACCGTTTGTGCACTTCTCTCGTTTGTTTTGCCGGCCTCGTTTCATTTGTTACTGTTGGGTCCTTCCCTGAGACTCTGGCAAAAGGCTCTGGACGTTTTCATTTTGATGTGCGGGTTACTCTTTGCTGTATATGGTACTTATAACGCTGTTGCTGGAGTATGAGGACACGTTGATGGAAAGTGGTCTAATTGAGAATAAGATTCAGAATCTAATGGAATGACTTGTTACATTAGAAGATGGACATTTAACTTCTGAGCAGAAAGAACATACCTCTCCAACCAATTTCGACCGATACCAAAGCCTTGGAGCAGGATGTTTTAATTTCGACCGATACCAAAGCCTTGGAGCAGGATGTTTTACTTCATGTATTTTGGTCCTAAGCTGTTGTAACATTATCGAACATTCCACATTCCGCCATGGCTTCCTCCTCCTCCTTCATGTTTCTCTGTTAAAGTTGGTACTCTAATTCGAAAGCGATTGCTGCAGTAGCTAACAATTTCTTTTTTTTTTATGATGCTCCTAGACAGAATAGGAACTCAATTTATGCTGCAGATCGGACGGTAAAAACCGCAGGGATGTAGCATGTAATCCTCTCGAACTCTCGCAATAATTACCTTGCTCTCTATTTTTACCTGACGAAAGAGAGAGATCATTGCATTTTTTTCAATTTTTACTTCTCGCACAAAGTAGGAAACTACAGCAAGTTGGGAATCAGTGCTCTTAGACACCATTTCTGCTCTCTCTTGTCGTCGCTAGAATTTAAAGGATGGGCTTGTGTAGTAGGTGGAAATCGTGCCGAAGTACATCGATACACAGCTTTCTTTGTGTTTGTGGTTCGTGAGTGCGCCCGCGCCTCCGCTTCCCGAGGATCGTTCATTCTTTTGTGAATCCATGGAGGGTGGGTGAACTCTCCATGACTAGCATGAGCATCTGGAGAGGGAAGTGCAGGTCATTGTGAATGTACATGCACATTTAGTTTTGGTTTGTTGGTTGCATTAGTGCCATAGGACCCGATTGATTCGACTTTAGGGGAATGTCAAGTCTTTGGACTAAAAGGGTTTTCTAAAATGCAAATAGTATTTGGTAAAATGTATTTTAAAATCACATTTGAAAGCAACTTTGACCTAAATACCGTTGGATAAAAACTAATTTTGTAAATGACTTTTGCTAAAAGGGTTTTCTAAAATGCAAATAGTATTTGGTAAAATGTATTTTAAAATCACATTTGAAAGCAACTTTGACCTAAATACCATTGGATAAAAACTAATTTTGTAAAGGACTTTTGCTAATATTTAAAAAAAAAATTTGAGGTGGAGCTCAACCACTGGCGGGCCAAAACGGCAGCTTGCCAACTAATGCCGGTCGGCCTCACCTGAGGTCGCGTGACCTTAGGCATCGTCTGGGTTGCCCGACCTCAGGTGTCGCCTTGGTCGCATGATATAGGCAAACGCTTGCTTGAGTCGCGCAACCTCAGGTGAGGCAGCCTGAGATCGCGTGACCTAGGTGTCGCCTGGGTCGTGCAACCCCAAGCAGCGGTTGCTGGAGGTCGAGCAACCCCCAAACGGTGGTTGCAAGGGTTGTGTGACCCCCCAAGCGGCAGTTGCCGGCCTCTAGACCTGTTGCTCGGGGAAAATGAAAAATTCATAAACAGTGTTATGAATAGTAAACTTGCATTCCGAAAATGCAACTTGCCAATGTACCTTCAGACCTGCCTTGTGCCAAAGGCCTTTAGAAGCCTTTGGAAATCCAATTGCATTTTCCCAAAGTGTTCCAAAATAATTGTCAAATACTATTTGCATTTGGCCAAGGGACTTTGGAAAGTCCCTTGAAAATGCTGAACCAAATAGGCCCATGGAGGATGCATCCAGAGAGAATACCCACTTCTTTTTGTGGAGAAGGCACTGATTCTTTCGTACGAGATAAATAATATTTTCCGTGCAATTCCATATGTCAACTCTGTCTTTGTATTTTATTGATGAAACTAAACAATTAGAATTTAACGGATTCATTATTTTCTATTATTTTTTTATTTTTTTGGATAAAAATTGGAAAGTCAATTCCTCTACTTATAAGTGAAAATAAAAATTGTCCCTTTTTTTTCCCAAAAGAGTCGCTATACTTTTTAAAAATGTCTATTACGCCATCCATTATTTTGCTTTTGTTGCTAGTTGATTTTTGCTGACATGGCTATCCGGATTGCTAATAGGGATGTTGAAATAGACATACCATGCTAAAAAAAAATAGGGCCCAATTTCCTAAAAAACCCCTAACTTTAGCCTTTGTCCCAATTATATCCCAAACTTTTTTTTGTCTCATAAAAAACCCCAAACTTTTACTTTTGTCCCAAATCTACCCCGTTTACTATTCATCCAATTTTTTAATATATTTTTTTTTTTCGAATTTTTTTTTTTTTCACCTTCAACCTCCGCCTGGCCGCCGGTCCGGCGACCGGCCGAGGCGAGGACCGGCGAGGTCGGCCCCGGCCGGCTACCGGGCGAGGCTCGACCTCGCCAAGAATGGCGAGGCCGACCCGCACTCGGCCATCGGCCGCCCGCACGGCATGGCGAGGTCGGCCTCGCCCGAAGAACGGCGAGGTCGGCCTCGCCCAAAGAACGGCGAGGTTCAGCCTCGGTCGGCCTCGCCCTGAAGAACGGCGAGGTTCGGCCTCACCGACCTCGCACCGCCTGCGGGGGCCGATGGCGAGGTCGGCCTCGCTTCCGGGTGAGGCCGAGCCTCACCACGGCGGCGGGCCGACTCACTGGATCCGGCGAGGCTCGGCCCGCCGGCCGCGGCGAGGTCGGCCTTGCCCAAGAACGCCGAGGCCGAGCCTCGCCCGGATCTGGCGAGGCTCGGCCCACGGCACTGGCGAGGTCCGCTCGCCTCGCCTAGACGGTTCGCCTCGGCCGACCTCGCCCAAGCAAGCCGAGGCCGACCTCGCACCGCGGCGTGGCCGAGCCTCGCCATCTGGCGAGGCTCGCCCCGCCGGCCGTCGCGAGGTCGGCTCGCTTGAAGAACGGCGAGGCCGAGCCTCGCCCGGGCCGGCAGGCCGACCTCGCCGCCCTTGCCTCGGTCGATGTCCGGATCGGCGACTCACTGAGGTTGAAGGTGAAAAAAAAAAAAAAAAAAAAAAAAATTCGAAAAAAATAAAAATAATATTAAAAATTGGATGAATAGTAAATGGGGTAGATTTGGGACAAAAGTAAAGTTTGGGGTTTTTTATTAGACAAAAAAAAGTTTGGGATATATTTGGGACAAAGGCTAAAGTTGGGGGTTTTTTAGGGAATTGGGCCAAAAAAATAGGCGTCACATCAAACAACATATGAGAAAGATCCATACGGTTGCCATGGACGCGAGTTGAGCTCAAGCTCTGAGCTTGTGACAATCGTGGCCACTCAGATTCAAGCTCATAGACACCATGACAACATGAGCTCATGGCCATGGTCGGTCAATTTGAGCTCGCCACAAAGCTCATGGCCATAGCCACTCGAATAGTGCTTGTGAGTGGGTACATATTATAGTTTTTACATATATTATAACAGTTTTTAGGAAACTGTCTCATTCAGTTTCAAGATACCCTAATTTTAAAATGTGTATTACAAGATAGCCGTCGGAGTTTGGACCTGGTGGGATTCAAGGACAATGGGCCGACACAAACCCGACCTGTGATATTCAAATTGTTCCCATGAAGGGAAGAGGTACTCATCCCAAATCAGGGAGAAAGATCCTCATATGGCCAAGCAAGTAGGGGTGAGTGGTTCCAGATTCTGTACAGTACAGGTTCCACTTGGAACCCGGAACCTGCCCATGAGAACAAGTTCTTTATTTTTTGGAATCTTGAACCTACCCTACATACCTCGGAACTTGTAACCTACCTCCACGGTCTACCTAGGTTATAACTGTATTATTAATTGAATGATTGCAGTGAATCATCGCATTTAATGATCACCACTTATTGCTACGATCCACTAACCATAACTTATATTTAGATATACGAAGAATATGAAAACATTAATAAGTCATAAAATGAAAGCTCAGATTAGTGATGCCAATTTCTACACTCATCATCTAACGCCATGTAACACCGCATGATCATGCAAAGATATAGACTAAGAAAAAACACAAAGAACTTATTTAAGATTTTAGGTTCCACCTACCTAAAACCTAGAATTTACCTGTCGAAATCGGTTTTAACCTATCCTGCATACCTTGAAACTTGGAACCTACAAGTTCTCAGGTTTCAAGTTCTTCCATGGAACCATGCTCACCCCTATAAGCAAGTACCATAAAAAGAATGGGGCTCCTCGTGCTCGAGTCTCAGTTGACAAAATGAAAGAAGCCGTCTTCTTCTTCACATGTACCAATCCTAGAAGAGTAAGATAGCAAAGCGTGACCGATCCATGTCTCCATAAAGTAACCTCCGCTTGCTAGCAATCCATGGAGTGTATCGTTGGATCGAGTAAGGATGATTAATCGTGAAAGGGTAAGGCGTTTTCCTAATTTCCCGATCGCGTCTTCGGCCATCGATAAAACACGTGCTATGGTGAAGCAATTGTTGATCATGAAATGCAGTATAAGGTATGAATTCCGCTTGCTGTTAAATCCGACTAACAGCTGTAGTGGTACCGACCCTTAAATCTACTTATAAAAAATAGGGCAGAAGCTACCAAAAACCCTAAAATATATCAATTGTAACACATTTGCCCACAAAAAATCGTAAGTTAATACCTATGTGACACATTTATCCCTGTTAAATTTTGTTGATGAAACTGTTAAAAATCTACCTACATAGATGCCAGAAAGCAAATAGTTCTGATATGACATCCACGGGACTTTAAGAGAAATAAAACTGACGTTGTTTTGACTGAAAAATCATTTAACGGAACCTTGACGGAAGGTAAATGTGTCATATAGGTACAAACTTGAGGTTTTATATCTCATAAGAAAAATTTAAGATAAACGTGTTATAATTATGAATATAATTTGAAGGTTTTTTGTTTTAAACCTTTTTCCCTAAAAAAAAACAAGCAACATGTCTGCGATGCGACCCGATTCAAATAAACACAATTCTCTATCCACTCGTGTGATGGGTTTATGATTCGCATGGGACATTCGATCCGAAGTGGGCCCAAGTGGATTCACAATGTCACATAAACGGCATCGAAGTCTTTAATGGTCATCATCATCATCTATCATTTCACTTTCACTCGTTTTTTTTTGGGGGCTTCCAATCCTCTCCCCACATGAGCACAAACCAATCATATTTGCCTTTATTCCCTTTGTAAAGAGATAGAAAAATGGGGGGCATTGCTTTAGAGATATGTGTGCCCCACTCAATATTCTCCATGTAACTAGAAAGCTAATGATGTTCCACTAACCAGGTGTCCAATTTCACTTTTCGTCCCTATACTTTTCACGTTTCTTTTTTTTAATTTTATATATCGAGTTCGGTCCTCGGACATTAAATTTGGCCAAATACCAATTAACACGACCCTCGAACAACGCTCCCGGAGCATGAAGTGGGATAACATTTTGCCGATGCGGACACCGGCGCGAGAAAATTATGGAAAGAAAAAGCGCAAAGCTCTCCTTCCGCTCACAATCTGCCTCTTTTTCAAACTTCGCTCGGGTTCCGACCTAGCATTGCGACCAGCGTCACGCTCCGAGCCGTCCAGCTATTGCGCCCGTCGGATCCGGACCGTCAGATCAAGTGTAGGAGGGATTCGATTAGACAATTTGTGCAAATGGAGGCATTAAAGATCTGACTAGGAAGATCAAAACTAATAGATGAATCGATTATAAACAATTTCGACGTGATGGTCCCCTTTCCTTGGTGATGAATGCGAACGTGGACACTACCAACATTGACCCCCTCATTGCGCGATGTGCTCAATTTTTTAGTACAGACAAGGTGGTGGGGGTCGGGGTCCACCCCGGAGCTCTTCGAAAACGATCGTTTGAGAATCCAGGAGTCCCCACCCCCATGCAATTTCCTCCCCTCCTTCCCTCTCTCTCTCTCTCTCTCCTATCTCGGGACTTGTTATCATCGTAGGCGCCGCGCACCCATTGAAGATCCAATCGTTGTGATCACTCAGTTCGCGCATGAAAACTCAAGCCCGTTGCTGTAACGTCGCCGTAATGTTAAGAATTCACTTGAGGATCGTGCACCCAACCTGATACACTTATAATAAATAGATTGATAAAATTTCAAAACGGTATACTTGTCAATCGTCACGTGTTATATAATTTAGTAATTTGACGGATGGTAATATATGACGGAAACCGACGAATATTAAATTTATCATAAATGTACCGATTTGAAATTTTTGGCTATTCCTTTCACATTGCTGGCAAATTCAACCATTTCACCGGTTTGAATCTCCTTCAATCCATAAACCCGTGCAATCCCATCTCCAACTGAGATCACTCGACCGATCTCATTCACTTGAAAATTTGTTTGAAAGTTTATAATTGGACTTTCTAATAGAGTCGTTAGTTCCGCAGCTCTTGCAGAGAATTCCACGATTCAATTAAAGATCGAGTGTTTGGAGAATGTCGCTGAATACGTTTCCAATACCGAGAGCAGCAAGATCTCATGATGATTCGTAAACGATTATCCCCCACTCAGTGCTCCCCCTAGGTATCGGTCTTCCTGTTCAAATCTAGCCTGTAGAACTTGCTTTGTATTTGGATTCACATTGGACCCACATAATGGGGCTATCTGCGTCGCTTTTGTGTATGTGCACGCGCGTTTGAGACAACTGACAATCATGTGATATGCTTGATATGTTTTTGCACACCAAAATTAACTCCGTCTCCTGGTCTGGTGGAGGTAGGCCATCCACATCGGACTAGGAATCTGCGAGGAATGAATTCGTTGTGACTTGGCCCAATAGGTTGCATTCAGTATGAGTTGAACTTGAGACCTCATGCTCCTTGAGCGAAAAGTACCGATTGTACATCCCTCAGTGATGCCTTGCAAGTCTACAGCACCGTAATCAGTTTTGTCTTGGTGATATTGTTTAGTGTATATTTTCATGACTTTATCGAATAACTGCCAGGCTTAGTTTGTTGTTTTCTGTAATTTTTACTTTTCATCATGAAATTTTTTTTTGAAACGTTAATATATACAGGTTCAATGCAGAGACAAATTGGCATCTCAAGAAGAGTCGGCTGATGTAAAAACTTACGGGGACTTGGGTAGTAAGTGCATGGGAAAAGCTGGTCGCTACCTCACTGAGTTCCTCATAACGATTTCTCAGTGTGGAGGAGCTGTGGCGTACCTTATATTCATTGGACAGAATCTTTCTTCCATATTTAAAGGCCATGGACTCACCTTTGCGTCTTTCATATTTCTGTTGGTGCCGCTTGTGATTGCTCTCTCATGGATAAACACTCTATCGGCATTGGTCCCCTTTAGCATCTTTGCCGATGTATGCAATGTCATAGCAATGGGGTTTGTGGTGAAAGAAGATATACGTCAAGCTTTAGGTGGTCAATTTTCGTTTAGTGATAGGAAAGCTATCTCCCCAAATATTCGGGGTCTGCCGTTTGCGGGAGGAATGGCTGTGTTCTGTTTTGAGGGGTTTGGAATGACATTGGCATTGGAGGCATCAATGAAGGAGAGGAGGACATTCCGAAAGGTGCTGGCTCAGGCTTTTACAGGCATAATACTTGTTTATGTTATGTTCGGGTTCTTTGGTTACATGGCTTATGGTGATCAGACGGAAGAGATTGTCACGCTTAATCTTCCCCGAGCTTGGACAACAGTTGGTGTTCAGGTAAGGTGTTTTAATAATAAGCTTTATGTGAATGCATAATTCGTAGAGGCACTGCTATATCCTTGCTCGTGTCCATTCCAGAATCTAGATCTTGTGCATTTCATATCGCAATGTGATGCTCTGTGGAAATCTTAGTTTGTTAAACAAGCAAATCCCAGTGTGATGTTCTGATAATCTAACAGAGAAGCTGGGCGAGTTCATCACATATGATTCCAAAATGCAGGTCCTTGAGACATGAGTCTCCATGAAGTATACATGCATTCAATCTTCATCTTCTCTGTAGTCCCATTTTGGAGAAAGAAGAAGATAGTCGGTTTGCAAAGCAGGATAGGCTTAGATAAATAGGCGGAGAGAGAGAGAGAGTCGTCTTAAGATTTAATTTGGCTGGTTTATTAGTTATCTTTTAGGTTGCCTATCAAACTTGAACCATTCAACTTTACTAATTTATGCTAAATTGGTAACAGATTGGATTGTGCTTGGGTCTGTCATTCACATTCCCTATCATGTTACATCCGATTAACGAGATTCTTGAAGATAAGTTGAAAAGGACAGACTGTTTTCAGAAACTGCTCGGCAATGGGCTCAGTTACTCAAAAAGAAAGATGGGGAAGTGTGTGGTTTATGCGCTCCGTTCTGCTGTGGTGTTAGGATTGGCTGCTTTGGCCTCGTGCCAGGATTCGGAGTCTTTGCCTCCCTTGTGGGGAGCACCGTTTGCGCACTTCTCTCGTTTGTTTTGGCGGCCTCGTTTCATTTGTTACTGTTGGGTCCTTCCCTGAGACTCTGGCAAAAGGCTATGGACGTTTTCATTTTGATGTGCGGGTTGCTCTTTGCTGCATATGGTACTTATAACGCTGTTGCTGGAGTATGAGGACATGTTGATGGGAAGTTGTCTAAGTGAGAATGAGAATGAGAATCTAATGGAATGACCTGTTACATTAGAAGGACATTTAGGGCGCCTTTGATAACGTTTCTGTTTCTGGTAACAATTTCTTTTCAGAAATAGTTTTTTCTATTTCTATTTCCTGGATGAGTTTTTTAGCAAAAGAATGCATTTGGTAACTGAACAAAATTTCTATTCTTGGAATAGAAAAAGAACAGAAATGCGTTTGGTACAACCATAAAAATTTTTATTCCCAATTTTTTGCATTCAAATGTATATCTTTTATTTAACTATAAGTACAAGTTATAAGTGAAAAAAACCCTTTTTAGGGGGTTCAAAACCCATTTTAATCCCTAAACTCAGGAATCTTCAAAAATACCACTTGGGCACCTAAAAAAATTTAAATTTCACTCAAAGTGGGTGGCCACAGGTATTCTAAGTCATTTTGTGAATTTTTTTATATTTTTTTGGGGTAAAATTTATTAAAATTTTTTACTTTCCCTAAATCTGTTTCTTTTTATTTTCCAGAAAATTTTTTACGAATTTTTTTTAAATATTTTCAATTTCGGAATTTTGCAAATTTTTATGGGTTTTATGAGGTTTTCTGATTTTTATGGATTTTCTGAGAGTTTTTCTGATTTTTATTAATTTTTGGAATTTTTTAAATTTTTTTAAGGATTTTTCTGAAATTTTTCTAATTTTTATGAATTTTCGGAAATTTTTAATTTATTCTAAGCCATTTTGTGAATTTTTTATTTTTGATTGTTTTTGGGGAAAATTTTATTAAAATTTTTTACTTTCTCAAAATCTGTCTCTTTTTTATTTTTCAGAAACTTTTTTATGAATTTTTTTAATTTTTTCAATTTCAGAATTTTGCAAATTTTTATGGGTTTTTTTAGTTTCCTGATTTTTATGGATTTTCTGAGAATTTTTCTGATTTTTATGAATTTTTGGAATTTTTTAATTTTTTTTAATTTTTTTATGAATTTTTTTTTATTATTCCCGTCGGGAATGGGCCGGACCGGTGCTTTGAGACGGTCTACAGATGACGGAGGATGGAGGAGGAGCTGAGGCTGTGGCTTGAAGACCGGACCTTTCTATTTCTTTTTTTGTTTCTGGGAACAAAGAAGTAGAAAAAATCTACTTCTTATTTCTATTCCAAATCTAGTTCTTGGCCATTTTTCTATTTCAGGAAATAGAAAAATAAAATACATTACCAAACAGATTTCTGTTCTTTTTTTGTTTCAGGGAACAGAAAAAGAGAAAAATAGAGAAGTAGAAACGTTACCAAACGCTCCCTTAACTTCTGGAGCAGAAAGAACATGCCTCTCCAACCAATTTCGACCGATACCGAAGCCTTGGAGAGAGGATGTTTTACTTCATGTATTTTGGTCCTCAGCTGTTGTACCATTATCGAACATTCCACATTCCGCCGTGGCTTCCTCCTCCTCCTCTTCCTCCTCCATGTTTCTCTGTTAAAGTTGGTACTCTAATTCGAAAGCGATTGCTACAGTCGCTAACAATTTCTTCATCTTTTTTTATGATGCTCCTAGACAGATTAGGAACTCAATTTGTGCTGCGGATCGAACGGTAAAAACCACAGGGATGTAGCATGTAATCCTCTCGAACTCTCTCAATAATTTCCTTGCTCTCTATTTTTACCTGACGAAAGAGAGAGATCATCGCCTTTTTTTTGAATTTTTACTTCTCGCACAAAGTAGGAAACTATAGCAAGTTGGGAATCAGTGCTCTTGACACCATTTTCTGCTATCTCTTATCGTCGCTAGAATTTAAAGGATGGGCTTGTGTGGTAGGTAGAAATCGTGCCGAAGTACATCGATACACAGCTTTCTTTGTGTTTGTGGTTCGCGAGTGCGCTCGCGCCTCCGTTTCCCGAGTTGTGGCCGGCCATCATTCATTCTTTTGTGAATCCATGGAGGGTTGGTGAACTCTTCATTACTTGCATGAGCATCTGGAGAGGGAAGTGCAGGTCATTGTGAATGTATAGGCACATTTAGTTTTGGTTTGTTGGTTGCACTAGTGTCATAGGACCCGATTGGTTCGACTTTGGGGGAATGTCTTTGGCAAAATGCAAAAGCCTTTGGACTAAATGGGTTTTCCAAAATGCAAGTAATGTTCGGTAAAGTGTATTTTAAAATCACATTTGAAAGTAACTTTGGCCTAAATATTGTTGGATAAAAACTAATTTTGTAAAGGACTTTTGCTAATATTTTAAAAAAAAAATTTAAGGTGGAGCTCAACCACTGGCGGGCCAAAACAGCCGCTGGCCAACCAACGCCGGCCAGCCCCGCTTGAGGTTGCATGACCTTAGGCATCGCCTGGGTTGTCCGACCTTAGTTGTCGCCTAGGTCTCGCGATTCAGGCCAGCGCTTGCGTGGGTTGCGCAACCTTAGGCGAGGTAGCCTGAGGTCACGTGACTTAGGTGTCGCCTAGGTCGTGCAACCCCAGGCGTTAATCGCCGAAGGCCGGGCAACCCCCAAGCGGCGGTCGCCGGGGTCGTGTGACCCCTTAGGCAGCAGTCACCGGCCTCCGGACCTACTGCTCGAGGCAAATGAAAAATTCATGAACAATGCTATGAATAGTAAACTTGCATTTCGAAAATGTAACTTGCCAAAGTACCTCCAGACCTGCTCTGTGCCAAAAGCCTTTAGAAACCGTTGGAAATCCAATTGCATTTCCCCAAAGCGTTCCAAAAAAATTGTCAAATGCTATTTGCATTTGGCCAAGGGAAGTCCCTTGAAAATGCTGAACCAAACATACCTGTGGAGGATGCATCCAAAGAGAATACCCACTTCTTTTTGTGGAGAAGGCATTGATTCTTTCATATGAGATAAATAGTATTTTCTGTGCAATTCCATATGTCAACTCTGTCTTCGTATTGTATTGATGAAACTAAATAATTAGAATTTAACGGATTCGTTATTTTCTTTTCTTTTTTTATTTTTTCGGATAATGTTACCGTCGGTTCCTCTACTTATAAGTGAAAATAAAAATTGTCCCTTTTTTTCCCAAAAGAGTCGCTATACTTTTTTAAAATGTCTATTACTCCATCCATTATTTTGCTTTTGTCGCTAGTTGATTTTTGCTGACATGGATATCCGGATTGCTAACACGGATGTTGAAATACACATACCATGCTAAAAAAAAATAGGCATCACATCAAACAACATACGAGAGAGATCCATACGGTTGCCATGGATGCAAGCTGAGCTCATGCTCTGAGCTTGTGACGATCGTGGCCACTCAGATTCAAGCTTATAGACACCATGACAACATGAGCTCATGGCCATGGTCGGTCAATTTGAGCTCGCCACAAAGCTCGTGGTCATAGCCACTCGAATAGTGTTTGTGAGTGGGTACATATTATAGTTTTTACATATATTATAACAGTTTTTAGGAAACTGTCTCATTCAGTTTCAAGATACCCTCAGTTTAAAATGTGTATTACAAGATAGCCGTTGGAGTTTGGACCTGGTGGGATTCAAGGACAATGGGCCGACACAAGCACGGCCCGTGATATTCAAATAGTTCCCCCGAAGGGAAGAGGTACTCATCCTAAATCAGGGAGAAAGATCCTCGTATGGCCAAGCAAGTAGGGGTGAGTGGTTTTAGATTCTGTACATTGCAGGTTCCACTTGGAACCCGGAACCTGTCCATGAGAACAAGTTCTTTATTTTTTGGAATCTTGAACCTACCATACATACCTCGGAACCTGGAACTTACATTTACGATCTACCCAGGTTCTATCTGTATTATTAATTGAATAATTACAGTGAATCATCACCTTTAATGATCACCATTTATTGCTACGATCTACTGACTATAACTTATATTTAGATACACGGAGAATATGAAAACATTAACGAGTTATAAAATGAAAGCTCAGATTAGTGATTCCAATTTCTATACTCATCATCTAATGCCATGTAACACCGCATGATCACGCAAAGATATAGACAAAAAAAAAACATAAAGAACTTATTTAAGATTTCAGGTTCCATCTACCTAGCACCTAGAATTTACCAGTCGAAACAGGTTCTTCAATTTTTGGAACCTATCCTGCATATCTTGGAACTTGAAACTTACAAGTTCTCAGGTTTCAGGTTCTTCCATGGAACCATGCTCACCCCTATAAGCAAGTACCATAAAAGAATGGGGCTCCTCGTGCTTGAGTCTCAGTTGACAAAATGAAAGAAGCCGTCTTCTTCTTCACATGTACCAATCCTAGAAGAGTAAGATAGCAAAGCTTGACTGATCCATGTTTCCATAAAGGAACCTCCACTTGCTAGCAATCCATGGAGTGTATCGTCGGATCGAGTTAGGATGATTAATCGTGAAAGGGTAAGGCGTTTTCCTGATTTCCCGATCGCATCTTCGGCCATCGATAAAACACGTGCTATGTTGAAGCAATTGTTGATCATGAAACGCAGTATAAGGTATGAATTCTGCTAGCTGCTAAATCCAACTAACAGCCGTAGCGGTACCAACCCTTAAATCTACTTATAAAAAAAAATAGGGCAGAAGCTACTAAAAACCCTAAAATATATCAATTGTAACACATTTGCGCACAAAAAATCCTAAGCTTGTGCCTGTGGGACACATCTACCCTCTGTTAAATTCTGTCGATGAAATTATTAAAAATTTGCCTATATGGATGCAAGAAAGCAACAGTGTTAACATGACGCCCATGTGACAACCGATGTTATTTTGACTGAAAAATCAGCTAACGGAACCTTGACGGAAGGTAAATGTGTCATATAGGTACAAGTTTGAGATGTTATATCTCATAAGAAAAAATTTAGGATAAACGTGTTATAACAGTGAGCATAATTTGAAGGTTTTTTAAAAAAAAAACCTTTTTCCCTAAAAAAACAAGCGATATGTCTGCGATGCGACCCGATTCAAATAAACACAATTCTCTATCCACTCGTGTGATGGGTTTGTGATTCGCATGGGACATTCGATCCGAAGTGGGCCCAAGTGGATTCACAATGTCACATAAATAGCATCGAAGTCTTTAATGGTCATCATCATCATCTATCATTTCACTTTCACTCGTTTTTTTTGGGGGCTTCCAATCCTCTCCCCACATGAGCACAAACCAATCATATTTGCCTTTATTCCCTTTGTAAAGAGATAGAAAAATGGGGGGAATTGCTTTAGAGATACGTGTGCCCCACTCAATATTCTCCATGTAACTAGAAAGCTAATGATGTTCCACTAACCAGGTGTCCAATTTCACTTTTCGTCCCTATACTTTTAACGTTTTTTTTTAATATATATTTTATATCGAGTTCGGTCTCCGGATATTAAATTTGCCCAAATACCAATTAACACGACCCGCGAGCCATGCTGGTGCATGAAGTGGATAACACTTTGCGGATGCGGACACTACCTCGAGAAATTATAAACAAAAAGATATAAGAAGCAAAGCTCTTCTTCCACTTAAAATCTCCCTCTTTCTTAACATGCGCCGAGGTTTTGACATATCGCGCCCGTTAAATCCGGACCGTTAGACCCGGTCTCGGAGGGATTCGATTAGACAATTTGTGCAAATGGGGGCATTAAAGATCTGATTAGGAAGATCAAAACTAATAGAAAAATCGATTATAAACAATCTCGACGAGATAGTCCCCGTTCCTTGGTGATGAATGCGAACGTGGACACTACCAACATTGACCCCCTCATTGCGCGATGTGCTCGATTTTTTAGTACAGACAAGGTGGTAGCGGGTCGGGGTCCACCCCGGAGCCCTTCGAAAACGATAGTTTGAGAGTCCAAGAGTCCCCACCCCCATGCAATTACCCACTCACTCTCTCTCTCTCTCTCTCTTCTATCTCGTGACCTGTTATCATCGTAAGCGCCGCGCACCCATTGAAGATCCGATCGTCGTGATCACTCGGTTCGCGCATGAAAACTTGGGCGCATTGCTATAACGTCGCCGTAATGTTAAGGATTCATTTGAGGGTCGTGCACAGCCCGGTACACTTGTAATATAACGGACGGTAAAATTCCAAAGCGTTACACTCGTCAATTGCCGTGTGTTATCTAATTCTGTAATTTGGTGGATGGTAAAATTTGATGGAAATCGACAAATGGTAAATTTATCAGAAATGTATCGATTTGAAATTTTTGGTGATCAAAAAATTAATATCAAGAAAAAATTTATTATTAATATACCAATTTAGGATTTTTTTTTGGTGGTATTAATTAAGAATGCTATGGCTTGACCACATGAATAAATGTGCCTGTCCAAAACTGGGAAGATGGGAAGAGACCACCACCTTCTGCTGTTGCTGGCTTGCTGCTGCTTCCCCTTCTTCTTCTTCTTTCTTCTTCTTCTTCTTCTTCTTCATCAGCACCACCACCACTATCATCTTCTTCTTCTTCATTCTCTCTCTAAACCCTACTCTCTCTCTCTCTCTACCTCTTCATCCCTTCCTTCTGTCTGGAGCAATGAAGATGAGACCAAGTTCGCTCTTCCTTTCAAAACCCACCCCAGCCTGCACCGCACTCTCCATCCTCGCCCTCTTCCTCCTCTCCCTCTTCGCCTTCCACCACCACCACCACCACCACCACCGCGGCCGCGGCGGTGGCGGCCATGACCCCCCCGGTAATGCCAACCGCTTCCGCCGCGCCTTCCTCTCCTCCGCCTCCAACGCCACCCTCGCCGCCTACCTCCGCTCCCTCACCCTCCACCCCCACGTCGCCGGCACACCGCCCTCCCTCGACACGGCCCGCCTCGTCCGCGCCCACTTCCAGTCCCTCGGCCTCGACACCCGCGTGGCCCGCTTCGCCCCCGTCCTGTCCTACCCCGTCCGCGCCTCCCTCGCCGCCCACTTCCCCAACGGCACCTCCGTCGACCTCCCGTTGACCGAGCCCGGCCTCGCCCCGGACGCCGTCGTGCCTTACCATGCCTACTCGCCATCCGGGTCGGCGGCGCGCGCGCCGGCCGTGTTCGCGAACTACGGCCGCGAGGAGGACTACGCCGCGCTCGCCGCGGCCGGGGTGGAGGTCGAGGGGTGCGTCGCGGTGGTGAGGAGGGGGGAGCTGTCGAGGGGCGACGCGGTGCGCGCCGCGGAGGCGAAGGGCGTGGCGGCGGTGCTGATGTACACGGAGGTGGACGCGGCGTCGAGCCGCCGCGGGGTCGAGAGGGGGACGGTGATGAGAGGCGTCGGGGACCCGGCGAGCCCCGGATGGGCAGGGGTCGAGGGCGGGGAAGCTCTGGGCTTGGAGGACGAGGAGGCCTCGGCGAGGTTTCCGAGGATCCCGTCCGTGCCGGTGTCTGCGGAATGCGCGGAGAAGATATTGGCGTCGCTCGAGGGCGGTCCGGCGCCGCCGGAGTGGACGGAGACGCTGGGGTTTAAGGTCCGAGGGGTGGGGCCCGGCCCGACGGCGCTGAACTTCACTTACCAGGTTGGTTGGCGATGGATGTTTCATTAGTGTTCTTGTTTCATTTGGGTGTACGGAATATATATATGTGATGTTGGTGGTTTTGACTTTTGCGGTGTGGACAGTGACTGTTTGCTTGGAACTTTGATTGGCACAGTTCATGGCGTTTTTCTTTTTTTTTTCCTCCTTTTGACACGGCCCGTGTAGATGGTCGGGTTTTTTAATGAACTTACAAGTATTGGGCGGTCAACGGTGTTTGAGGAAAGTTCAGCAGGCTTAATACAGAGAGTTCTTGTTAGTTTGTTTGCTAGTGATGCCCTTCTCTGCATCGATGGTATATATAGCCTAGGTGCTTGGACTTGTGATTGAAACTAGATGCTGCTTCAGCATCAGGCTCTCTGGTGGACTTCTTTGTGAGGCTTTCGATGTCGATGATCATATTGTTTTGATGAATTTTGGAGAAGAGCATTGCTTTACCTTAATTACTACAAAGGTTTTCTATAGTATGCTTATGCATGATGTTTGGAGGATCTATTTACCAAGGTACTGAGCAATGTGATAGGTGAGTACTTGGTTATGATCGGCTCTAGATAATCTCAACTCAAGTAGGAAAAATTCCTTTCAATTAGTTATGGCCACTGGACATCGACTTCATCTCTTGTTCCCCTGTTAAAATGCTCAAACGGACCATAGGTGGCTGTTTATTGAAAGATTTTGGGCTGTTGACCTTGCTGAAGATGGCATGTTACGATCATCATCTCCATTCAATCATGATGACTTCATAGTGTCGCTGTCTAGCGACTGTTGAGCTGGTTGTTGTGAAATAGCCTCGTGTTACTAAAAATTAGCTAAACCAGAAGGCAGTATCACACACTTTTGGACAGTTTACCTGCTGTTGCTCGGGATACGGGCATGCATTTTTAAGGTTTTCTGGATGCAAACTCTTTTCCTCGCATTGCATTTATCGCCACATGTACTTTCATCAAAAGGCATGAAAGAGATTTGGGGAATCTTCTTCTTATTCCGTTTCTCTTCAGGGGGAGAAAAAAGTGGCGACAATCCATAATGTTTTTGCTGTCATAAGGGGATTGGAAGAGCCTGATCGATACATTCTGTTAGGCAACCACCGAGATGCATGGACATACGGAGCCGTCGACCCAAACAGTGGCACTGCAGCCCTACTTGACATTGCTCGTAGGTATGCTCTTATGATGCGTATGGGTTGGAATCCTCGGAGAAGTATTATACTCTGTAGCTGGGATGCGGAAGAGTTTGGTATGGTAAGTCGAAACTCTTCCCTGGCAGTCGTGACGTGCATTTTGGATAAATGAGATGCCTTGTGCCCTTTTTTGTTAGCTGGCATTACAGCTGTGTTGCATGCTTTTTCGAAAAGTAAACTTGAACGGTGCATTTTGGTACACATCCTTGTGTTTTTCAATCTCTCATGAACTTTCAGTTATTCATTTTTCTGATGGCATGATCTTAGATAGGGTCTACCGAGTGGGTTGAGCAGAATCTCATGACCCTGGGTTCAAAAGCCGTAGCCTACCTGAACGTAGATTGTGCTGTTCAAGGGCCGGGATTTTTCGCCCGTGCAACTCCGCAGCTAGACGAGCTCCTCATTGAGATCACGAAGCAGGTACAACAAAGTGAAGATGGCATAGATCTTATCTTCCGAAGCTAAGCCTTTTTAACTTTTCCAAGCAGGTGGACACTCTATTAATTACTGATGTATTGGCATCAGGTCAAGGATCCTGACAATAAGGAAGCAACAGTTTATGAGATGTGGACAAAAGCTGATGGCGGCGTCAATGTAAGGTCACTAGTATTTTTTTCTCAAAATGTCTACACATTTTTGCATGACTTTGCGCTCGTAAGGCCTGTAGTCTTGTTTTTTCTTCGTGTTGTTTTTAATTGAGCAGGTTGTTTTGTCACATGACCAAGATGTCTTTCCTGTCATGTACAACAAAGTTCAAACTGAATGTTTTCTTGTCTTTACTACAATCTAAATTTCCCCTTGCCAACTTGAACTCTGAGTATGGATACGTGTTTACATTCCATCATATCTATGGAAATGCTAGTTCTTGTGTAAATCTATCCAAGATTACTTGTGTTCTCAACTCTCTTTTCAAATACGTATAGTGTTAGGAAGTCTGACGTGAAAGCTTGACCTATTTGGTAAAGGAATACTAATAGAACAAACATGTATGTAAGTATATGGGATGAAGAAAACACATGAAGTTGAAAAAAAAAAATGGGATGGACAAGAATCTGCATGTGAAATGGAGTTATAAATGGGTGAAAATTGAATTTTGGCTCTGATCTCATTTTGGGAAGTCCGTACCCCAATGGTGAAGGCATTAACCAGAGTGAGACTACATGAAAATTAGGCGATGATGCAAACTGATTTGTTTAATACTTTAACATATAGAACAGCTAGAAGTCTACATGTGGAAAACATTGACATTTATTTCAATGCCCATAATTTGTTTTTGTCAAAGTTTGATGTCAGAATCCATGAAATAGATGCTGAAATTTTTACAGTGTGTTGGTTTTTTTTTTTTTGAGGATGTTGAGAATTATCAATTAAGTCATGCATTGTAGACTGAGTTTGTGATTAAATTAGACTCTTATTGCTTAGAAATTGATAAGATTGGCCATTTGGCTGTAGATCAAAAGACTCAGTGGGATAGATTCAGATTATGCGCCCTTTTTGCAATATGCTGGAATTCCTTCGGTTGATATGTACTATGGAAAAGGTACCTACAACCTTTCACATCGTTGTATATCACTATTTATGAATCACTGTGGGGTATTAAAAAAGGTCTGGCTTATTGCAATTTGATGCTTCAGATTTTCCTGTCTACCACACTGCCTATGACACATATGATTGGATGGTGAATCACGGAGATCCTTTGTTTCAGCGGCATGTTGCCGGTAAGTTTCTTTTAGCCTTTGGAAGGTGTGTGGAAAGAATCTGACTTATCATTTCGATGCTCTCAGCTGCAGGAGTATGGGGGCTCTTAGCACTTCGTCTTGCGGATGATCTAATTTTACCTTTCAATTACCTTTCTTATGCGAACCAGTTGCAGGTATGCAGTACTTTTTATGTGCTTATGAAGGATCATCTTATAATTACTTTTTCTGGCAATTTTTCTGGTTTAGCACGGCAGTTTGCAATATTCTACTAGAAGCAAAGAGGTATCAGATTCAGATGTTGACAATTGCTTCTAGGATAGTGAGATAAGATCCATTCTTAATTAGGTAGATAGCTTATCGACACAGAGTACCATTGCAGAGGCATGGTGCATAGACAACTGTTTGTTCTAGATAGTATTTTCTTATCGTGACAGTAATGACCAGTGGCAAGATGAATGTGTTTTTAGAGAAGACTCTTGTGGTTGCTCGGACTCCTAGAATAATCCCATACTGTACCTGCCACTCCTGAACATATTTTTCTGCTTTTGGTCAGGGCTATGTGGATATCTTGATTAACTCACTAGAGGGAAATATTTCTGTGCACCCTTTGACCTTGTCAATTCAAGCACTTGTATCGGTGGCCAAAGAGGTTGAATTGGAAGCAGAGGTAAAGTTAGTGGTTAAAACTTAGTTGGCAATCTTAAATCAAGGAAAATACACTTCCACTCAGGTAAAGTTGTGCGATTATATTGCAGAAATTGAGCATGGAACGGATGACTGGCGAGCTCGGAGTGTTGAGGAGGCGAGCATTAAATGATCGGCTGATGCTTGCCGAAAGAGGCTTCTTGGATGCCGACGGTCTTCCCTATGGACGGTGGTTCAAACATCTTGTGAGTAAAAAGAAAAAAAGAACCTTTTCTTTTAGGCACAAGCGTAGCATGTATTCCATATGGAATGAGCTCTGCATTGTGGTTATGGTTTTCGAAGCGTTCCTGGCAAGTCCTGATTGGTGTAGGCATCACTTTCAGGTTTATGGACCGAGCGACTACAGAAGCAAGACATCTTTCTTTCCTGGAATAGGAGAAGCCATTTGGAGATCAATGGGAATGAGAAGCAGGGAAGGGCAAGCGGCGATTCAACATGAGATATGGAGAGTGGCTAGAGCCATTCAGAGGGTTGCCGATGTTCTGGGAGGTCAACTCTTGTAAAAATTTATATCACACAAAGCAAAAGATCGACTCATGCGCCTGTGTATATGCAGATAGGTGGTGACAGTAAACTTCAAGGAAAAGGGCAGCCTCTCTCTCTCTCTCTCTCTCTCTCTCTCTCTCTCTCTCTCTCTCTCTCTCTCTCTCTCTCATGTCATGTAATCTGTGTAACTTCCTATGTAAATTTTCTGATATGTCTGACATATACAATAGCTGCCATTACTTATGAATGAAAAGTAAATTTTGCTCCTTGTGGTGTTTAGGCGTTCAGTTTTGATCCTTGCTTGTTCTGCACAAATTGACCTTCTTGTATTATATTCAGCTCACAGATTGAGTTTGTCTTATAATATTTCTATTCAATATCTAATGGGAATTCCCAAGTGCAATCAGCTCGAGACGCCTATGTGCACAAGTCCAGGAAATTATTTTTCAGCCCTCGTGCTTATATTTTGTTTTGTGATGATACTAGTCTCTATTGATCTTCAACACAGTGTTGAGGCGACATCGTACATGACGCTGATGTGTACATTTCTGATCGATAATCTCGTTGAGTTGAAGAGATTCGGTAAAGCTTCTTTTAGCAGCCACAACTATGAAAATAGGCGATGCAATTTCTGTTTGAATGGTTCGGTATACTCCTCGTAGCTGCAGAATCTTCAAAGTTGTCCCGTTTAATTTTGAGGTAATACACCTTTGAAACATTACTATCAAATCACAAGCTATAATTTTTCTTTAACGTCTCTGCACAATTGTGCCGATAAATTTCTCGTCATAACGTTTAACTCATCTAAAAAAGCACACGATACGACTCTCGAGGTTGGTGCAGTTGATCAAGCAAGTCACGGGATTTCCAGTTGAGGAACTGGAGCTCGTATGTTCAGAGTCCTGGCAATTGTGCACCAATAGCTCTAGGTCAAGGTCACCGGCATAGGTGAAAGACTCGGCGCCGGTTTATGGTATTTGCAGGCCGTTCCATGGACTTTCAAATGGCCGGTCATTGCGCTTATGTTCCTTTTACTATAAAAGAGAAGTACATTATATTGTATAATAGTCAAATATCCATTGGAATTAGTTATTTCGTTAAGTACATTATTCGTTTTGGCAAAAAAGTGATTGCAATTCAGCGATAAATATAGTTTCGCCATATTATAGAAAAGTTACGTGGGACGAAGCTAACTTTAGATATTAGAATAATGATACAAACAATCCCTGAATTTTGGCATGGGTGGGTTTTTTGTGAAAAGAATAAATAATAGAAGAAGAGGCCAAAAAGGCAAGACGCGCCAGGTAGGGGTCGAACCTACGACCTTCTGCTTAGGAAACAGATGCTCTATCCACTGAGCCACAGGCGCTTCGCTAAGAAACTAGTGTTAACTAATTTTATATATACTCAATTTTACTATGTATGTACTCCACCCGAAGATTGATGGGTAATTTGAATATAGAAATGGGTTAATACCACAAAAAATCATAAACTGGTACTCCTGTAATAAATTTACCAAAAACTAATTTTTGGATCACCAAAAATCCAAAACTAATTTTGGATTACTAAAAACCTCAAACTGGTATACACGTGACACATTTGTCCCTCGTTAGCTTTGATGAGCTGGATGACACATGCAATAAAGTTCATGTGAAAATTCATAACTCTTTCTTTATTTGATGGAAACTAATGAAGAGTAAATGTGTCATGCATGT
Source organism: Syzygium oleosum (assembly GCF_021117445.2). NCBI lineage: Eukaryota > Viridiplantae > Streptophyta > Magnoliopsida > Myrtales > Myrtaceae > Syzygium > Syzygium oleosum. The sequence goes on from NW_026607494.1 coordinate 2,117,303, forward strand.
ACCAGTTTGGGATTTTTGATAATCCAAAAATTAATACTAATTTGGAGTTTTTTGTAATATTAACCCTATAAAAAGACACACTCCTTGTCACCGAGTAAAAACTTATGAAGTTCACTTTAACATGTACTTACATCTTACATTTCATCCAGGAATGACTAAGGTGGGTTGGAACCCTAGGGACCTTTTTTTTTTTTCTCCTGAAGAGGCGATTTCGAGAATGACCAACCGAGAAATCCGTAGCCCAGATGCCTCACGGCGTCTCCATGCGAGTCTTTCTAGCATACTGTCGGATCTCATAGAATACTACATCGCTAATTCGAGTCCACATCGTCCAGAAGTATATTCCATCGTATTCCCAGCAAGATCTAACAATTGTTGCTGTTTTTGGGTTGACTAAAAGACTTGGAGAATGTTGACCGTCATCCACTAAAGTTTGAGGAAAGGCCATGAGATCGAGCCTATGACTCGATTTGGCTATTTCTGCAAATGCATGCGGAATGAAATATTGGAATTTCAATCGCCATCTAAGCTGTGTTTATTTTGCGAAAAATGAATAATTTAAAAAATATTTTTTCTAAAAATGATTGCTTTCATTACTAACGAATATAAATAAGCACAAAACATTTTCATTACATAAATTGTTGTCGGTAACGACGAGTCATAAAGCTAACTTCGTCCAATTTGACTCACGAAAAATACTAACATGACTTTTATTATTATTTATTTTAATACTAATTTTATTAAAAGTAAATACAAAAAATAAGCTAAATATTTTTTTTAAAAGGAGGAAGACAGGCGAGGAGGGCTACAAGCCCTCGCCACAGCCGCCCCACCATCGTCGGGAGGGGTCGGCGAGGTGAAGGATGGCAAGCAAGGGTCACCAAGGGCCGGCGACAATCGCCGACGGCAAGCGAGGGCCTGTAAGCCCTCGCCCAGATATGGGTGAGGGGTCGCGGCCCTCCCCCAGACACGCTAGTGGGGGGGGGGGGGGGTAGCGGCAATGGTGGCGAGGTTTGTTCTCCTTTTTTTCCTTTAATATTTAGCTTATTTTTTAAATTTATTTTAAATAAAATTAGTATTAAAAATCAAATTTATGTCAAAACAACGCCTTTTTGGCCACATTATCGCCACGTAAAAGAGAATATTAAAATAAGCAATGTCATTTTAGCCACGTAAAAGAGAAAACATTAAAATAAGCTATGTCGGTGCAATGTCAACATTTTCCATTAGTAAGTTAGACGGTGTTAACTTTATAACTTGATTGAACAAATTATACAAGTTACAAGACTTGATTGCATTTTATGCAAGTTTTAGGACTCAAATGCATTTTCATAACAAATTCTAAGACTTCTATTGCATATATTCAAAACTTTTTTTATCGCCTAATTATTTAAGCAATACATGCGATTACTTTTAGGAATATATTTTCTGAATCATTCATTTTCCACGAAATAAACGAACCTTAATCTTTCTACTTCCCGTCGATCATTGCTTTTGTTACTAATTCAAATATATGTTTCATTTGTTCATTAACCTGTGCCTGTGCTCATTGGATTTTTTCAAATCTGAAAAATGAACTATAAAAATGGCAAATGAAAACTTTTCCCTCAAACCGACAATTTCGATCATTTTCGGAGTAGCGAAAACTATATGGGAAAAGATGACGCTCGAACGAAATGCCTCGAACACAGAATGTCACCCAAGCAATTCGATTTGATGTGGGGGGGGGGGGGGGTGTGGTGAGGCTAAGTTTTGGACGATGATTAGATCCGACATCCTGAAGAAAGAAGAAAACACAAAAAGATAGAAAGTATCAATGAGCTTGGTACTTTAAATTGGTAGAGGTACGAGTTACAGGTGACAGCCTCTTCCTTTCACTATCGCAGCTACATATAGTTTCATGGCTCATGATGACAACGACAGAATACAAATTTCTGTCTGCTCCTTCAGTAAGTTATTTTACTGTGGATCGAACCGGCAATTCCTATTGTACCGGCGAAAATCCAGAAGCCAATGAGCCCTAAAGGTTCTGACCTAAACAGAAGAAAACGGATACCTCCGAAAAGCACACGCTTCAATAAAACCTGTATAAGACATCCTTGAACGAAACAAATGATCGCTATAATTATGACATGGATGAACAGAGCAATCAGGACTGCTAAGTGGTGCAGCTCTTTCTACAACACCCTTAATCGGGTACAACCAGCCACTTGAAATTTTGAGGTCGTCCCCCACTATACTTAAAAACCGAACTACAAAAAAGATCAAATGAAAAGGGAAAGAAGATAGTAAAATGGAACGATTCCCGCTATAAACACCCTCATCCAAAATCTTCTTATGCACTGCTAAATTACAGACGCAGGAGGACGACAGACCGGGAAACAAGAAAATCCCTTAGAAAGAGGAAGAGCTCAAGCAGGGCCATATGAGAAGAGATTCCCTTGAAGAGCGGACACCCAACTTCCTCACCCGTGCTAAAGAATAATTTAGCCTACATGTACTATGGTCACCCAGGCCATCACTTAGATGCAACAAGCGTTCTCAACCTCCACATCATTATCATCAAGTAGTCCTTAAATGGAAGGTCCCGTTAAATCCTCAGCTCTTCTTAGTTGTATATTTTAACAGGCTTCTCATGAGTGTGACGGTTCTGCAAATCGGAAATAAATCATGATGCACACATGGACAGACAAGCAACCCACGGGAATTTAACCAGGCATAAATTGGCTTACACAGCAATATCACCTCATCCCCACAGAATTTTTAAAGCAAATGCGTTAAGTACAGAAATTCACCTGATTCACCACATAAGACCTCTTGGGAGCATCAGAGTGCTCCAATCCAAGGTACTGTTCGCCATAAACATCTCTCCTCTGTTGAAACATCCGATTCAGGTTGTGACAACATGACTTATCTATCATTTGTCATGGGTGCTCTGTGTGTGTTTGTGTTGAGAGAGAGAGAGAGAGAGAGAGAGAGAGAGAGAGAGAGAGAGAGAGAGAGAGAGAGAGAGAGAGAGAGAGAGAGAGAGAGAGAGACAGAGACAGAGAGACAGAGAGATGCACCTGAAAACGGTTTGATAAAATTTCAGAATCCTCAAGATACTCTGGGCGACCCAACGAAAGAAATGCAAACTTCCACTGTTTAAGCATTTTCACATTTTGTTTCAGCGTTTGGTATCCATAAACACTATATACACTATAGGAACCTCCACCATAATCATGATAATAAAGAAGGCATAGAGACAAGATGGAGACCTTGGCGAATGCGTCATCTGAAACTTGCAGTTTCTTTTGTATGCGCACTTTTGCTTCAGCTAATGTTTCACCTTCATTAATGACCAACAAAAAGGGTTCTCCAAAGTTCTGCACATGCTGATCGAAGCACACATTAAGAAGGGGAAAGAAAATAAAAAGACACCTGCTTAATATTCTTACCAAATCAGAAGACAAAAATAATGGGAAGAAAACTTAAACTTGACCAAAAATAATTGTAGAACAACTGAATGTTCGATACCAGCTGATTTTGAGGAGTTTCCTTCGTGAAGTGGTAAACATGAATCAAGCGATCATGCGGCCCAAGGTCCTTCTCTTCTTCGGGAATCTGAGCAAATAAGAATTTTAAGTTTCAATAGCTACAACAATTAATAGCACATGAAAAAAAATTAAACCACAGTAAAAAAAAAAAGACAAAGAAGAAGACCCAAAGAAAAACAACGAGGATGCTATCTTCAAAGAAAGAGAAAGATGGTCAGAAGCGCAACCACAAAACCCACCATAGATAAAGAAAACAAGAGCTCAGAGCAAGTAGTGCAGCGAAATAGACTATTGGCGGTACCCCTGTAACATGCTTTCTCAAGATGTCATTTCAGTTTGAAATTCAAACCTCTTTCCTAATTCACTTGTTATTTTTTCTGCCAATGAAACCTGCTGGAAGAGAACTCATTTTATGATTGTTTAGACCCGCTGAATCTAGAAACGATTGCTTCCATGAGGTGGGGATTTATGAGTTTACTCTATGCAAAGCACTATCAAATAAATTTTGTTTTTATCAGCTATTGATATGAGAATTTTCGGCTACAATCTAGATAATTACTTTACATGAGGGCTGGTACATACTTTCATACAATTGAAATGACAAGAAATATTGGTGAAAAAATAATCTTCCTTATGAAGAGTTCAATTCTCTTTATATGACATACATTTCCTTGGTCAAGTACCACTAGAAGTGAAGGAAGAAAAATGTTCTCTGTCATGGATCTTCCATTCTATGAGGTATTTGCATTATCAATTAATCAGGCTTAAACGTTTTTTAAATGATAAGAACTTTGCCAGCCCGAAAAGGATACAAGAAACAAACCACCATCTTTACATTCCTCAAGCAATTCAACCAAAATTAAGATGATGAAAAGATTGGAAGGAGCAAAAGAGAGTCCTATAGCATGCTCACCTCCTCAGCACGCAATGTCCAGTACTGGTCATTTATATTCTCAATTTTCTCACTGGAAGGAAAGATCTGCACAGATATTGGGCATGTCAAGTGAATGGTTTAAATAGAATTCGACGTCTAAATCATCATCACTATCAAATAATGGTTTGACATTTAAACTTTTCAAATACAATGGTCCGAGTTACAATGGAGAATGGAAACTGAACACATGAAAATAACTAAAGGGTCACTGAAAATGCAATTACCTTGTAGATCTTATGATAGAAGACTTCAAGAAGTCTAAGTTCTGCATCAGGACGAGACAAATCTACCTGTTCAGCAAGGGATTCCCATTGAGTCTATTCAGAAAGAAGTTTGTTCCGAGAGAGAGAGAGTTGTGAAATAAATATAAGCAAGGCAGAGAGGAGAGCTCAAACAACTACTAGTCCATGCATAAAAAATTCTAAGCAACAACTTGAAGCAACCCTCACACTAAACTTGAAGCAACAACTTCTAAACCTCTATAGAAAATAAAGATTGAAATTTCATTCTTCTCATGGTGAAAGTTTGAATAGGTCTCAGTTGCAAACTTTCATGGACAAAAAAACCGAAAATTCTCCTCTAGCAGAAGATGGCTTAAATGGTACAAGAAATTTGTTTAAAACAGCAAAATGTAACACAACTGTCGACTCATAGACTGACATGAACCACTCCCTACATAATCCAATAAACTAGCTATTCTTGGTACTTGTTTTTCAAGGTCAAGAGATCAATTGGAAAGAGCCAAAAAAAAAAAATTTTGGAGTGAGATAGACCAGAATTTGTATATCTCCCAATGTATTCTCCATCATTTTCCTAAAGAGAGGATTACTGGCGTACGTCAATGACAATCAATAACTTGCCTTTGTCTTAAGTTCATTAATAACATCACCAACTGTGCTCTGCTTTGGAAGTCTAATATGATGAATTACAACCTGAAATGCATTAAAAAAATACATAAAGATAAAAAAAGTCAGAAATTCATGTACATAAGATTCCTGAAAGGGACAGAGAGAGAACTCAAATGCACCTCATCCTTTGAGGCATGATGAAACGCAACTTTCAAGTTCTTTAGACCTTGCAACTCTGGGAGAGGGATGTCCAATACTTCGTAGTACAATATATCAGAGATCTATCATAGAGAGAAATATCAGCCAGCCCCTCTAGATGAATTATCAGAGGTCTAAAAGATCAAAGGCTCATATAATTATGCAAACTCTACCTGGTTATAATGGACTAGCATATCTGAAAGACGCTCTACCCCTCGAAACTTGATTGGTTGAGGCTTGGGTTGTTGAGAGTAGCAATTGTGAGATGTAAGCCTAATTTTTGATGGATCATCCAGCCCAACTTGTTGAGCCACTCTTTCCACCACTTCATCATAATTATGTAGTTTGGACCTTAAAGGCATATGCATAATTGATGAATATCATACACACTCAAAAACCAAAAAAAGAGAAAAGCAAAAAGGTGTAACTAATACTCACAACTCTAGGACGAAATCGTCCTCCTTTAGTCTTTCCAATGATCGAAAATGAACAATCTACAAAATCATATTTTGTATATAATTTAGATTGACAGAAACACAATAATACATAGACATAAAAAATCCAAGCATGGTGGACTAAAGCCTCTTCCAGTGTTTATATTTGATAAACAAAACAAAGCAGTCCATCTTCCAAATGCAAGATTTACAATATTGGTGAATGTGTGCATGAAAATCACCAATATACTACTAAAAAGTACAAACTAAATGCTTGAGAAGTCAACAAGCGCACTGTCCTTTGCAGCTTTTCTCAAAGCATCTCAGCAAAAGAGCCCTTTGGGGTTAAGTGCAATAAGTTTCAACATAAAGAAATGTCAAGAAGCATGAAAGAAATGAAGACACATTTTATCTCTGCCCAAAAGAGCAGAGATGTACAGAATCGACAATTAAAATATAATCCTCTAAGGATGGTCTGATATATGAATCTTTTCATGCCATTGTGCTCTATTCTCCATGAAGTCTTCTCTAAGTACTCTATATCTTTCCTTGTCATCTCGTTCCACATCATTTTGGGTCTGTTGCCCCTTCTAATGTGGGCTTCATCTGATAATCACATCTTCTCACTGGAGCATTCAAAGGCACAGTTCCATGTCAGAATACTTCAAATGAGTTTCTCATCTCATCCTTGTTTGACTACCAACTTTATCAGAAATTTCACTTAAGCTTAAATGGCATTCAATGGTTGTGTAAAACAACGAACACACTCGTCCTCGTCTACTTTCTCCATCCCACTTGTATTTTGTGGGTAAAATCTCCACAATTTCTCCATCCTACATTGTGACGTTTGGCCTGCTGCCTTAAACTTATACTCTATAGTCCATATACCATTTTTCTGGACTGAACCGAAAAGCCTTAGATTCCAATGTTTCCCACTACAATGTGAGCTTTTCACTCCTGGTTGATTTTCAGCTTTCATCTATAAACATCATCTGCAAAATGCATAAGCCAAGGATATCATCTTGTTTATCCCAATTAGCCTGAAAACTGAAGGATAAGGACTAAAAGCTGAAAACTTGAATCATCCTAGGTCATAGGAAAAACCTCGGTTTCTCTTCAATGTATCCTTACCAAACTCACAGCTCCATCATGGATGTCATTTTATAATTGTATATAAGCAACGTGTACTCCTTTCTTCTCTAGAATTCTCCAAAACATTTCCCTTGAAACCTGTCATATTTCCTCCTAATTTATGAAAACGATGCACAAATCCCTTTGCCCATCCTTATGCCTTTCCAACAGGTATTAGCCTTCAAAAACTCTCAAGTAGTATCATTTCCAGAAAAAAACTCTCAAGTAGAATCATCCAATGTTAAGGGAATTCATGGATGATGATATGGCTCTTTCCTTCGTGGCAACAGGTCCATTAATAAAAATAAAAGTCTCCTTACAGCAATGAACCAGTCCCAGTGTGAGTTCTGGCATAGTGAGACTGCTTTGGACGATGTTTCTTAATCCTGAGGTTATTGAGTTTATCTTAATGCATGTCATATCGCCAAAAAAAAAGTCCAGCAAAGAAAGCAGGAAGGAAAGAGGAGCTCAAATGCATGCTGAAGGCAAAGAAACGCACCTCCACACACAAAATTAACAAGTAAAGAAGAAACTCACAAAAACTCAGTAATAGTACTAAACAAATGAGCACTGGTGGTACCTGGCGGTTATGCACATACTCCAAGTAAGAAGGAACATCTGGATAACGAAATTCATCTTCATTGTCTATTCGAGCTTTTTGAAAGCAAATGATGTCCCCATCTTCAATCTGAGAAGAGAAATAGAGTACTCATTCTAAGAAAATGTGTGAAAAGTGAGCTTGAACAAGACGCCATAAGCCAATATATACCTGACTCGTTCGAAATGATGCCTTCTTGTCAAGATGCTCACACATGACAGAAGGCTCAAACTTTATCTCCTGTGGATAACACCAACATGAAATGAGGGCCTTAAATTTACGTTGCCAAGGAGTGAAACAGACCTTAGATAGTTGAAACTATGACGACTTTTATCTTTTACCACAAAAACTAGATTTTAAAAGTGGAGAGTCCAAGCTGCTTGTTGTGATTTTTGCGAAAACAGTCGATAAATTTGACTTCTGCAAATACTTGAATGAAATTGAACTATCTCATCCTCAAGGAAGTATGTTCAAATGCAGGCTTCCTCTTTCTCCAAGGGAAGGGAAGGAACAAACCTCAAATAGTTCTAATTCTTCATCTTGATTGAAGCCTGCCATCTCATTTAATCTTGGCAAAATTTCAACTGGTCTACCAGAACTCTTCACAAAGAGCCTACCTACATATCTGGTATCATGGTGGTAATTCTCACGTAAGATGAAGAAAAAAGGTGCAAAGAAAACAGGAAAATTCTATATACGTAAATGCAAACTACCGCAGTTCTCCTTTCTCAGGGTTGTAAAGTTTGAAGAATAGCAAGATATCTTCTTTAGATTTTTCGGGTGGTGAAACAGGAACCTGATCCTGCAATATCGCACTGTCATTTAGACCATAGCAAATGCTACAAAAATATGGTACCTTCGAAAGCCACCTCAGAGTCGCATGCAAACACAAATAATGCATGGCCAATGACTATAAATCATTACCAGCCCAAGATCAACTTCCAAGAACAGCTTTAATTCCGCATTGTATGCCTTGTTTGACATCTCCTTTAACTGTCCAACCTATGTCAAGGTTATGACAATTTTTAGATGATCAAATATACATGAGAAGCAATTATATATTCTACATACTCCAGCTCATCCTCATTCTTATGATGAGCCTAATCCAATTAAACAAAATCAAAGATGACAGCAGTTTTCCCTACACCACCATCACTAATGGCCTAATCAATCTGTTGTCAAGAAAGTATAATATCTGATGAAGACTTCAAGTGCAAGACATGACCTGCCTACCTAGCATCCCAATTTTCACACAAACAAGGTAAAGGCCATGAAGTAATATTTGATACTGTAAAAGAAAGTTTAGGGAGGACTCATAACTTCCATTAAGGAAAGTGACCTTAACGATCTTCTTTTACATGTATATGGCTTTTCTGCATTCTATCAAGAAACTTTGACATACTTAGAAATAAAAGAACTCCCCAATCAAATAAATTAATCCATGGAATTGGAGAATGGGATTCAGCAGTAAAATGTTATTACTGGTTGAGCTTCCTCTTGGGGTGTTAGAGGCCGATTTGGACGGTAAGTATGGTTTTGCCTCTTTGCCCATGACCAGAAACGCTGACATTGCACAGGTACACCGAACTCTCTGGCAACTTCCTCCTGCGAGTAACCAGAAAATCAGTCACATAAATAAATCAACATATCTGACCATACATATTACTAGATAGGATCCGAATGAAACAGCAACGTCCACATGGCTGACGCACTAAACAAAAATCTTTGTTGTTTCTACTGCCGTATTTAAATTAGCTTAAAGCAATATCATAATATAGCTACTATCCCAGTACCAAAATCAGAAGACACCAAGTTAGAAGTCAGGTATTCTGAAAGCTCTTTGAAGCATCGTTAATTAACAAGCACATAAAGATTTTCAGCTATTCAAAGATATATTATGGTAAATTGAAGAGACAAAGTACAAAATTACAATGAAAAGTTGACCCCAATCAAAAAAGAAAATGATAAAGTATCACACACAGAAATTCTCTCAAGAGCAGATGACAGTCAAGATGGATTCCTGAATCAGTACTGATGTAGTCGGAGTAGTAAAAGACAACAAAAATGCCAAAAACAAGGCCAGATTAGAAAAAAATTGAAGCTGGAGTTGAACAGATATATACTAATAGGCTCGAAATGGTCATTAGATAAAAGTAATGAAAAGTGTAAAGATACCTTGAAAAGAGTAAACTGAATTTGCTTCTGAATGCGAAAACTTCGGACTTTGTCATGGTCCACAAGATCGAAGTATATATCTTTTCCAATCTGCTCAACAAGATCCTCTTCTCGTGCTACCTAGCATAATAGGCTGTTGCTTTAGATATAATACCAACAAAAGGCCTATGCTGCTTCTGAGTAAACACCACGACAACTATATACCTTTATTATAGTATAAAGATGGGCTTGTGCTTTGTACTTTCTCTTTTCCTCCTTCTCTTCTTGTTCCTTCTTCAACCTTATCTAAAGACAATAAGAACATAAGTCCAACCCATATACGTCCCCAGCTACATGGGAGTAGATTCATCAAGAAAGAACTTTACCCTCAAATGTTCTGCAATGTCCTTCTCATCGACGTGACAAATTATTTTGTCCCTGTCACTGTCACGTATATACACAAGCATGTATGCATTTGAGTATTTTGTAAATTTGAAGGGAGTGTTGTTAAAACCAGGATTGGTCTGCGGCAACTGAAAGAAAACAAATAAGAATCAAGTAAGCTCATCACAAGTCAGGCAAAGAATCAATTTGAGAATCAGTGTAATATATCACCTCCTCCTCTCCCCCATACTGTTCTTCCAAAGCCCTCTTTGTATCTTCTTTTGTCACCCGTTCATCATCAAATTTAAACCTGAAAGTTGGAATCTCAAAAGATGTGCTACTGATTACAACAAAAGTTCCAAACTAACAGACCAATCGCCTCTACATGCATGCAAAGCCTTGTGACCATCAGAGTCCAGGAACAAAATATATCCTCAATTATTACGGGCTTTCTTAGCAATTACTTATGAAAAAAATTAAAATAAGGCAAGAAGTCAAAGATGGAACATGTCATAATGTAGCGCAAAGACTAGAGATAAAGTTGTGGTAAGCAAACTCCTCAACCTTATTACAAAGCCAAGTTCAATACAGGCAAGTGCAATAATGTGTGTGTGTTCTATTGGATACTCTTCACCTAAACATGAAGCAGATTAACTTCAAGGTTGCGGTGGCAACTAGAACAAAGTCATAATTGTTTGGGGCAAAAAGAAGTCATGGAAAAAAAGATTTGCCAGTGGAGAAACATTGAATTTGTGATCACACTACAAATTATGGAATCTATATGTAAGCGTCTCTTATATTCCATATTCACAAATACATCGCATAACATTAATTCATTGAAAATGGTACATGCTACAATAAGATATCCATCATAGTATGTATATCCATTCATTATCTCATTACAAAACCAAATCAAGCATTAAGTGACTTTTTAGAAATTAAAATGGTGTTCAAAATATGCTTGAAAGTGCACCATTCAAATCATAATTGATTTGTGCCATTAAGATATAATTCAGGAAAGGATATTAAGTATATTTTTATTATTTTTTGATCGCTAATTTATCAAAGTTAGCATTTAAAATTGAAACTCGTTGAATATGATTTGAAAGACTTGGAAGTTAAGGCCTCCAGGTACCAATCGAGTGCTGTGATTGTCAGTTTCAGGCAAAGCTACAACATAATAATCGGACAAAGTTGGTCCTAACTATGGGTTAAAGCATGCTTGTAGCACATTAACATTGAGAAGTAGATTGACATATCGAACTATTGACTGAGTGAAAACTGAAATTTAATCATGGTCTTGATTGTTGGCTGTTGCCATAATAGCTTATTGCTATTTCACCAGAATCTAATAGTTATTACTCTATTAGAATGTCATCAGTACTTCACCCTAAAAGAAGTGATAACTAATGCGTACTAAGCTAAGAATTTCTTCCTCAAAACTGAACCTAACTTGCCTGCATTATTTTCAGATTGTTTGAATTTGAAAGAATGATGACAATTGAAGTCTTGGTATGGGAATGGTGGATGCAGATGCCTCAGATTCCGTTCGGCAGGTGAAAGATATTTGGAATTAACAGTGATTGAGATCTTGAGGTCACTGTACTTGCCCAACGATGGTTCCAATTCCAGGTGTTAAAGAACCCATATTTCAGCATAGTTCATGGGAATCAAAGGGAATAATTCACTGTAGGATTTTCTTGCAGAGCAGAAAATCTGACGATCTTTATCATAAGGACATGCACCGTATGAAAAAGACCAAAAATAAAACCCATTGGCTAATCTCCAAACGAAAATAAGATGCAGCAAAACCCCTTGCTGGATAATCCATTTAACAAGATAATGAAAAGAAGAGCTAGATTCTGTCAGGGGGAAGAGAGAGAGAGAGAGAGAGAGTAGAAATAACACATACCATTGATCAGAGAGTGTGGGCCTGATAAAGGCATAATAATGACCGCCGTGAACGCCACCACTATGAACCAAGACACTGCCCAGGAAATGATAACACAAGAAGGATAAGCGCATTCGCCGATATAAACTATCGAACTTCACACATGTCAAGAGACATATACACTGCCACATGCAAAACCATACACGAAAGCTTCACCTCCAACCCCCCAACAAAAATACGTCTTATAAGTGGTCATTTTTGCCGAAGAGAAAAAAAAGAGAGAAAAGAAAAGAAAACCCAAAAACATGGCTTAAACAAGTGATTTGTAATCAAATAACTAGTATGATAAATACCAAATGCAAATATTCAGTACAATATACAAGCAGAATTGAACACCAGTATAAAATGTGCAGCTATGAGCTCAAATGGAGTATAACCACGAACAACTGTAAAGATAATTCGGATTTGATGTTTCCAGAGGGAGGCTTTTTTCTCCCTTGTTCTTTGTGTATTTTTGCGGGGTTCTTTTTTCTTGTTTTGGGGGGGGGGGGAGGAGGAATATGAAGAGAAGTTCATTAAGCAGGGGGGAAATGGCAGCCAAGAAACAGGCCATTGTGCAATTATTATGCAAAGGCCAAACCTACCTGTGAAGAGAATAAAGGTTGCGTACACTGCTATCTGCATCTGGTGACAAATATTTTCCATTGTCTCTGTCTAAGTCCAGCTGAAGAGGGAACTCATAGCGATCATTTATCTGAATAAACAAAATTTGTTAGTAAATGAGGAGCATGAGACTGAACTGATACCATTTTGCGAGTAAAGGAACAAGACCAACACCAATGGATCTCAATGTTGAAACAACAAAAGAACCTAAGATCCTCGCCGAATATCACATCCGGAGATTGGAACTTTACGGAGTGTCAGAAATAAAAAGGAGAAGGAGAATGAAAGGAATCCTTTCCACAGATCTAATTTTGCTTATCCAAAATCATTTTAAATCAGCAAATTTATAGGAATTTGTCTTATAAGGAAAAAGTTAAAGAGTGCCTCTAAAGCACTTACTAAGAGTCATTAATTTGCTTTGGAAATGACCATTTCTATTTGAAGCATGTCACTTTTTGGGACTATGTTCCTTTTCAACTTCCCAAGATGTGTTGATAGGCGTTATTACTAATTTTAGTAGTCTCAACAAGTGCTGTTGGGCCACTTGCTAACAAGACCCTACATAAAATGTTATCTCTCATCATTAGACGCAGCATAGCACGTGGGAAGAGAACAATTAGACTAGGTGCAACTAATGACATTTCCTCAACATAACCTCTACAAATTCGAAATTTTAAATAATGAGTTCCGTCAATTCAGTCAAATACCAAAATCATGTATAGAATTGTACACTTACCTTAACCATAGTGTCTCGCATAAAATCATATTCAAACCGCTTAAGGTGAAGTTGCAGAACTGGGGGGAAGTCAATAAACAGGACGCCCTTCTTTGCATCCTGACATAACAAAATAAACGACAACCATCCTTCAATTTATCTTTGACCATTGATTTGTTTACAAGAAAGCTGCACAGGTCAATAGCCTTTCTGCTGTTTCCAAGAAAGATGCTAAACAATAACATGGAAGAAATAAGAAAAATAACATTAGCACATTTCCTTCACTCTAGAGCACGGAGATTTCACTGTACAGAAGGTCAATCAAAAACCTATCAAGGGGTCACCATGGGGAATAAACTCTGTATCATGAAAGAAACTAATCCGACAGTAACTGATAAAATTAGCTTAGTAGAATGATCAAAAAGTTGAGCCGTCTTCGCTATTGAAACTCAGAAGACAATAGTTGAAATTGGTATATCATGCACAATTACTTAGCAGGATCTACTATGACCCTGAAATAACAGTGGAAACAGAAGCAACCTTTTGGCTTAATATCTCATAGGCAACAGAAGAGAAAGAAAACAATATCAGCTACCTCATATCAAGTATCCTGTGGCCCAGTTCCTTAGATACAAGACAACTGTCTAATTATATCTACAAACATGTTTACTAACCTGCAAACCATGTTCCTCAGCTTGGTATTTGTTGTCACCTTCAAGACGTTCAACTTCTACATATTTGTCAAAAGAAGCATAAACATCCCGACACCCTTTAACATCAAGCTGTAGATCTGCCATATAGACATAGACTTCAAAATCCTCCAACTTTATAATAACATTATCATGAAAATGCGAACAGGGTAACAACCGGACAAAATCTCAAACTTTCGGCATGAACATTACCGTAGAACGATTCCTTTCTGGTTGATTTATAGTCTACATTGATGCACTCAATATAATTCATATGATGACCCTCAAATAATTGCTGTATTGTGCCCTCTACCACAGTTCCCTGGATCCATAAAGCACAACTTATAGATTGAATATAAAAAGTTTAAGCTATGACCTCCTATACCTTCATTTTATCCTCAAGCTTTTCACACAGGACTCTATTCAGTTCTTGAACATCATGTTGCATAAATGAATCATAAGTGTCCCATCCAAATGATCTTGTCAGTTCTTTTGTCGTGACACTGCTATCATAATATTGCAGCTTATAGAACAAACTCTGAAGAGCCAAAGGAATGCTTCCAGAAGGCATGTCATTCTCAGTTGTTGGCATATGGTATACAGCCTGACATATACAAAATCAAGATGCATTACCATATTATAACTCACATTCAAAAAAAGAGTAACTATAGAGTTCCCACCTTTCTAAAGTATGGTATATGGTACAAAGTCTGCAACAAAGAGTTCATATAACAGGTGGCTCCTTGGTTCTTAAGTCCCACATAACCAGTCTCCTTTTTCGAGTCGTATGACCAGTAATCCAGAATCTTGCGCACAGCAACCTCAGCTTCCACGAAAACTGTATCATTTGCCATATATCCTCTACCAGGATCATATAGCTCGCCAAGAGGCATGAAGGATGTAAAACCCCAGTCACTCTCTCTCACATTGAACTGATGTTGCGTATCTAAAGAATTTAGATACATTATTTCAAAGGTAACAAGAATAACTGAGGTAAAATGAGAGTGAGGATGAGTAATGTCTAAACCAAGATGACTAGATGCAGTGAGCCAAACTAACTGAAGGCATGGAATATACTGGTGAATTTTTAACCTTGAAGAAGCTTATGTAGCCAAGGCAGAACCAAGTAAGCAGATTAGCCCCTAACTAACAGCTTTGCAGCATAAGAGCACTCTTATTATTTCCATAATGGAGATGCTACATCATAATTAAGCACATTATAAATCAACGGGGTATGCTGTACGACTGGTCACCTCTTATAAGCTGAACGAGTTTGAAAACATTGGCCCAAGATAAGCCACAGAACAAGTACATATGCAGTAGTAGCTATATCGTTCTGCATGCCTTCAACAAAATGATGAAGTTTTCCAGGTGAAAGAAAGCAGCTAGAACAGGAAGATCTCCAAGAATAAGGGACAAATGGCTAAGGAGAGCTCTCCAATTCAATCATGCACACTAGTTCGAAGATGTCCTTTTCACAAACTGCGACCAAGGACATGCTACAAATCAAGGCAAACAAGTAAAACCCCATCTTACTAAATACAGAAGATCCTAAGGAAAATCTAGTGAATAATCAAACAACTTCCCCTCTTCTCAAGCACCAAAAATAATGCCCATGCTGGTGGTTGTTTGAGGGATCGGTGTTGAAGATGAGATGAGAAATATTCTCCTCACTTCAATATCAATGTTTCTAGACTGAACAAGGCAAATGATACCCAAATAAATACATTTTCATTTTGTTGCTCTCGGCATTAACGACATGAAATAAAAGCCATGATTGAAGGATTCTTCAGCCAAGATATCCAGGATCACAAGCCAAAGAAAGTGGCCAGTCAACAAGTGATATACAATAAATAGCTAATTGAAGCAAAGTAACTAAGAAGCCACTTAATTGTATCGAACATTTTGTCTGCAAGGAATACTATAATTAAAGCAAACTACCACGGCAAGCAACACAACATAAGTTCATCCCAGTTGCAGTCTACAAACCGACTCTAGAGACTTTTTCTTCCACAAAGGCCTCCCCAACTATTCTGCCATGCTGAACTGCATGGCTTTCAACTTCAGTCTTCAAGCACATCTTTCGTGGCAAAGGATCCAGTAGTACTTTTCTATTGACTGTTTTTATTCTACCCATTTTCTTAGGAAAAGACTGTTAGCTGTTGACTAGGACAATTAGTTTGCCCTTCTATGAGCACGTGCCATTTTCTGACAGAAACTTGCCCAAAAACTTGCAACTTATGCCTCCGGAATATTTTTTTCCACCTTGCTGATCTCTATGGATTTCTTTCATATCAATGAGCAAGGGCCAGTTTGTGACAGAACTCTCTCTCTCACTCCACCCCCCCCCCCCCCCCCCCGCCACACACACACACACACACACACACACACACAAACGCCTCTTTCTTTCTTTTCATGGACCTCTCTGTCTCTCCTCACCTCCCCCCCAGTCCCTGCATTCCACACCCCCACCCCCCTCAACACACACACACAAACCCCTCTTTCTTTCTTTTCATGGACCTCTCTGTCTCTCCTCACCTCCCCCCCAGCCCCCCACGTGCAGGATTTCCCTTTATTGCAAGGAGAGTTAGACTTTAATATTCCTCCTACTAAGGGAGATCAGGTAAGCTCTCCCTCCTAGAATAAACAAGATGAGCACTACCAGATTCGTGAATTTTATTCTGCTGCTCCAACCGCGAATTAAAGTTTTGATAAGGCAACAAAATATACTAGCAGGCTACCTATTTATTCTTCTGCCAACCAATACTAGACCCCAAGCCAAAGACAGAAGAAATGACTTAACTATATTATCAACTTAGAAAGCATAAATAATTAAACAGCCACCTGCTCATATACCGGCATTTGCTTGGTAAACCATATGATTCTATCTGACAGTTACGTACCCTTTCTTATTGTATACTTGTTATTGATCTGATTCACCACAGCCAAACTGAACTGGGCGTATCTGCTCCATCCATACGGCAGCGCTGCCGAATCTGCCACATCTAAATACATAGATAAGTGGTCCACGTTGTTTCCTTTCGGGAAAATAAGTATCCGCCTGTGGAGAGCAACCTAGTTAGTGCAAAATACCAATCACCGCTAAGTATCATGTCGAAATCATATATCGCAGCGCACCCGGACAATTTCAATGAGGAGAGTCAATTACCATTTGTAACCGCCCACCACAAAAACCTCGGAATAGTGCTTCCTCGTATTCAACCTAGGGAAGTTGTCGATCCTCCAAGTGAACTTCATCGAAGGAGGCTCCTCCGGTTGCTGATTCTCCACCACGCCGGTAGGATCCACTTGCGCCACGCCTAAAACACCCCGAAAATCAATCACCCCCATTACTCAACTAACTAGAACACCAGCATCACACCCGGAATTCCCCTCCCCTACCGCCAACCTCACAGCCCCCAAGAAAACCCAGAAAACGCAAAGAGAAGGGAAGCGGCAAAAGATGCTTACCTTCCATGGGCTGAGGGCCCTCGACGACCAAATCGGAATGCGGGACCAGCATTTCCTCGTCCTCCTGCTGCAACAAAAAAGCAGTTAGCTTCCTCCACCCAAAAAACCGAAACCCCAGATCAATCCAACCAAAACCCTAAGGACATCGCCGGGACCCGGACGGATTGGGCGCGACCACCGGAGCAGCTCAATTCAGAAAGCCTCCCCACGTCAGGAACAAAGGGAAAAAAAGAGAGCAAAGGACACCCATCAATCCTCAACGAAAGAGGAGCTCAAATTGTACGAATCACAGCGCGAAATGGCCGCCAGTACCGAAGAACCAGCAGCGGCAGCAGTGAGGAAGAAGAGATGGAAATCACAGAGACCCATCAAACGTGTGTGAATTTTAGTATCTAATATTAGCTAGCGCGCGCGCACAGAGAGAGAGAGAGAGGGAGAGAGGGAGAGAGAGGAGGGAGGCGGTGATTACATCCAGCGGTGGCGGAGGAGTCATCATAGTCATGGATGCGCGAGCTCGTGATCGACGAAGCGATTGCGGAGGAGGAGGAGGAGGAGGAGGAGAAGAGAGGACGACGGAAAGGAAGAGGAAGGAGTTGGAGTGTCGCGGAAGAACTGTGTGGCTCGAGAGTTCGTGGGGGTGGGGTGGGGGGGTTTCGCGAAGGGAGTGGGCACGAGGGATATTTTGCGCGGAGGTGAAGGGCAGCAGCATAATTTCGCCTGGGCGCGGGGGGAAGCCAATCATGGGCTTCCGCTTGGAGAAGGGGCGGAGAGGCGGATGACGTGGCGGGTCCTCCGCCGGGGTCACGTGCGCGGGGTGTGGCGCTCTCTCTGCCTCCCTCTCCGGCCAGGCGAAAGCGGCAGGAATCCTAGTACTGACCCCCCCGCCCGGATGACGTTTCCGCCTCCTTTTTCTTGTTTGCTGTCTTGTTTTTCTTTTTTCTTTTTTTAATGAAAGCACCAAAGCATCTTTGAAAATGCTTAGGTGTCACCTTTTTTTTTTTTGATCGATAATGTATGAAATTTCATTAACACAGCAAAAGTCTATTTACATCAAAAACTATGATATCCAACATAGATTTCGGGGGATAAAGTAGCGAGTTCGGGGGAAGTTTTTTCTTCCGTTTTGCCTTGACCACCCAATCTGCAAGTTGATTTGCTTCTCTCGGACAGTAGGACAAACTCACCCAATTTAATTGGGCCAGCTTTGATCTGCATTCGTCCATCCAGGCCTGTATTTTCCATGGACTTTGCTCCCCTTGAACTAGGCACTAATGAGCAAAGTACAGTCGGTATGTACTTCCACTTTGCTCCCACAAGGGATTTCTCTTCCCAGCTTTTCTTCCACAAAACGCAGGCCATGGAGAAGAACTAGGGCTTCAGCTGCTTCGGCCGATCCAGCACGAACGGAGTACGCAAACCCATCGATCATCATTCCTCTATAGTCGCGAACCACCCTAGCCACCGCTGAGTCCAACGATCCTTTCGATTTTGAGCCATCCAGGTTAAGCTTTAGAGATCCCCTCGCCAGCGGCTTCCAAGTAAGATCTGAAACGTTTCTATGTTTGGTTCTGTTCGTTTTGCTTAAATTCCATCTTTGAAAGCTCGCCAGCTTTGTGAGCGCGATGTCTATAATTTGGTTTGGTTCTGGCCGTCGCAAGTTGAAAACGAAGGCATTTCGCGATTTCCAAATTGACCATAGTATTCCGACTGTCTCCTCGGTTTGTCACCAAGTATGTGTTTGATTCCAAAACTTGTGAGACCCATTTATCCAGGCGTGTGATTGGTATGCTTGAATATTGCAGATTTAGCCTTGGATCCGCCCAAATGGAAGCTGCCCATGGTCAAAGGAGTAGGATATGCTTGACTGTTTCCGGTACCTGTTTGCACAAGGGGCATAAGGGGTCAGGTACGCTATTTCTCTTGTACAGATTTTCTCTAGTTGGTAAGGCATTTTGGCATGCACTCCATAGGAATATCCGAATCTTGGGGGGAGTGTTTAACTTCCACAGAGTATTCCAGAAAGATCTTGATACTTGGAATGAGATGGAGGGTAACGTTAATTATTGTTGTAGGCTTACTGGACGTAGTTTGTTGTAAGCACTTTTAACCGTATATTCCCCAGTTTTGTTACCTGTCCAAATCATCTTGTCCTCCTCGGTGTTGCTGTTGAGTGGAACAGCTAAGATTTCGCTAACAACATCCTCTTCATACAAAGACCTCAATTTTTGTTCATTCCATGTTCTATTTTCCTGGTTGATCAGTTCATCCACTTTCTGGGGTTCGCCATGGTTCATCGATCCATTAATAGTTCCCATTTCCAGCCACCTGTCTTCTCTTATTTTGATCGATTTTCCATTTCCAACAATCCATCTCATGTCCCCCTGAATAGAATTCCTTCCAATTAGCATACTTTGCCATTCCCACGACGGACGTGACCCCTTTTTTGCACTCCAAAAATCACCTTCAGGAAAGTATAAGCCTTTGAACAGCTTGCTCCAAAGAGCCGAAGAGGATTGAGAGAGCCTCCATGCCTGTTTTCCCAACATCGCCTTATTGAATGATATAAGGTCACGAAAACCCATACCGCCACTATCTTTCCTTGTCTTGAGGATGTCCCATTTCTTCCAATGTAGCCCGCTAGTCAATTCATTCTGTTTCCACCAAAAGTATGCTATCCTTTGCTCAATCGCTCTACACACCGAGTACGGAATTTTGAATATGGACATGGAATATTGCGGCAAGGCTTGTACTACAGTATTAATCAATGTCTCATTTCTTGCTCTCGACATAAGGTTCTCTTTCCATCCCTCCAACTTCATATTCACCCTAGCTAGGATCCAAGCAAACATTTGCTTCTTTGTTTGTCCCTAATCTGAAGGTATACCCAAGTATTTGCCAGTTTTTCCATCACAGGAACTCTGAGTTCTGAAGCCATATTCCTCTTCAAACAATCTGGGCACTCCTTACTGAAAAAATTTCCTGACTTGTTTAAATTTATAGCCTGCCCCGAAGCAAAGCAATATTGATTCAAAACTGCAGCAAGGTTATGACATTCTCTGACTTTCCCATCCAAAAAAAATATAGTATCATCCGCAAATAACAGGTGAGATAGGGTAGTGCAGAACCTGTTTAATTTAATCCCCGTAATACTACCATCTTCAACTGCTTTGTTCATAAGCTGTGAGAGCACATTAGACATTATTATAAACAAGTAGGGAGAGAGGGGGTCACCTTGCCCGAATGCCTCTAGTGGGTTGGAAGAAGTCAAGGGGTTCACCATTAAACTTAACACTGAAAGTCACCGACTTTATGCAGGCCATAACCAGGGATTACCACTTCTCACTGAAACCCATTTTTCCCGTCAATGCCTCCAAGAAATCTCATTCCACACGATCGTACGCCTTTTGCATATCGAGTTTCAACATTGCCTGAAATTTCGCCTTCCTGTTTCTAATTCTTAATTGATATAGTACTTTTTGGACCATCATTATATTGTCTTGGATTTGCCTTCCGCTTACAAATGCACTTTGTTCCACCGCAATAATCTCAGGGAGCCAAGGTTTTAGGCGGTTTGCCAACACCTTGGAGATAATCTTGTAAGCAAAATTGCACAAACTAATGGGGCAAAATTGAGACAAACTTTCTGGGTTGGGAACTTTTGGGATGAGAGTGATGTGGGTTCTATTAAGTTCAGGATGAAGTGTTCCTGACTCAAAGAACCTTTTAACTTCCAGGAACACATCCCCTTTGATTTCCTCCCAATGATGTTGGAAAAATTGTCCATTAAGTCCATCGGGTCCCGAGGCCTTAGTAGCTCCAAGTTGGAAGACTGCAATCTCCACCTCTTTTAATGTAACTATACTCATAAATGCTTACATGAAAATTAGAAATATTTTTATAAAAGAATTAATACCACGAAAAATCCCAAACTGGTAGGCCTGTGACACATTTATCCCAAACTGGTATATTTATAACAAATTTACCCTCAATTAAATCGAATTAATAAAAAAAATCACAAACTAATGCACCTAGGACGAACGGAGGGTAAAACTTCAAAATTGGTACATTCGTCAACTGTCATGTGTCATTAAACTAAATAATTTGACAGTAAATTTATAACAAAAATTAATTGAGGGTAAATTTGTCACAAGTTGTTGACACCTGATTTTTTAGCTCATATTTTAATTTTTTCCAAAAATTATAAAATTAGGATTAGGAACCTTGGCCAAGCTTAGGAACCTATTTCTAAACCAAAAATAAATTTTTTAGAATTTTCCTGAATTTTTCCTTAATTTCTTTTAATCAAAATAAGGGTGAAAATTAAGAAAAATAGTAAATGGAGTCCAAAAATTCCATAAAAATAGTCATTAGTCTTATTTTAAATCCAATTTCATTAATACAGTATAGATTTTAGAAAATTTCAATTGCGAATGCACTTTTCCCAAAATTGGGTAAAAACAAGCCCAAATTGAATAAAAAATTCAATTGAGTCATTTCTAGTCATTTCTAGGCTATAATGTCTTCATAACAAATGATCCTGGAACCTTGAATTACATAATGGTCAGTCCAATTGCACAATTTACCAAAGAAATCGAAAAGCCCCAAAATCCAATTGAAAATTAGGGATTTTTAGCCTAAATTGGGGATCATGATCAATTTGAAATTGTCAAACCTTGAGATCATTATTTCTAAAGTTAATCAGTTATGGGTAATCCAATTTTGGCATCAATTTTTCACAATCAAGTCATCTAGATGTTAAATTGAACAAAAATCCTAGTAATCCGAATTTGCAATTTGAAAATTTTGGGTTTAATTGTGACAAAAATTAGGGTAAATCACATATTTGGATACAAAATGTGATGAGGAATCTAATTTTTGGGGTTAAAATCGGAAAATGGGGTTAAAATCGGGTCGAATTTGTGAATTTAGACCAACTCAGGTCTGCCGGGTCGGTCGGATTGACCCGACCCGACCTGGGTCGGCCTTCTCCCTCACCCGACTCGCTTAAGGCATTCTAAACCCAGAAAAAATCAGCTCGTGCCTGCCTTTTCACCGACTTAATCCAGCCAAATGAGCACGTGTTAATCTCCGATTTCAGTTAGAGAATCTCTAGCTGGCATCAGAGATTCGATCTAACCGATTCGAGGTCGGTAAATAACAAACTTTGGACTGAAAATTGAGCTACAAAGAGAGGAAAAAATCATTATCCGTGCATACCAGACGTTTGACGAAATCACAGAGAGAGAAAGAGAGAGTCTGAGTTTGAGAGGTGTGTTGAGATCCCAAGGACCGAGTGATAGGTGTTTTTCCGGTAAGAAAAACGCCGGCAAATCGGCTCTAATGGTGAACCTCCTCACCTGAAAAACTTGTGCCGGAGCTAGTCGCCAACACCTGAAAATCAAACACGGCCGGCATGTCCAGAGCTACTCCGACGAAGCCAAAGCCATCGTCTTGAAGTTCAGATGACAGGGAAAGACTCGATAGTCGCCGTTTGGTTCGGAAATTCAGAATCAAGCTCAAATGAAGAAGGTAAAGTTCAGTCATGATCACGGTTTTGCAAAATTCCAAATTGTGTGGTTGAGCTTTACTGTGCTTGATCGTGTAATTTTTTATGATTTTCAGTTTCTTAATGCTCAAAACTTGATTCTGATCACGATATTGGTTGTTTGTTGCATTTTGGGCCATTAAATCTGCATAAACCGAGTCAATCCGACATTGAAACATCCTCGCCGGAAATCGGAGACCTTCGCTGGAGCGCTAAAATGACTTAGGCTGTCCAAGTCAGTGATTCCCAATCTTTGTTTGATGTTTTGAATATTGTTTGGGATCGATTTAGACGGCTAGGGCGATTAGGATAATGATTTGAATTCTAGAAATGTTAGTTTTAGACATAAATGATTTAGGATTTTTAAGCTTGAATCTCACTGGTCGGTGGTGGTCCAGCGGCGAACAAGCTAGGTTAGATTGATAATGAATCATGATGACTCAACATTGAACCAATTGGAATTGTCAAAAACTCGTCGGAAGGTCGCTGGAATTAAGCTTGAACCAGCGGCCTCGAAAACTTTATATCCAGTTCATGCTCACCAACTATTCGGTATAATGCCACAAAGAAAAACAGTACAAACGGCGCCGTTTTGGCATTGTGGGCGCCGGAGCCGCTGTCGGCCAGTCCGACTTGATCGGACCGATCTGAACCGGTTTGGTCTGGTTCGCTTCCTTGGTGGGAATTTTTGAAAAAATGAATAAAAAAATCTAAAAAAATTAAAAATTTAGAAAAATCAAAATTTTTAAAGAAAATCAGGAAAATTCTAAAAAATTAGAAATTTAGAAAATCGAAAAAAGGAAAATATAAAAAAATTCAAAAAATTCATAAAAAAATTCAAAAATTCTCAGAAAATCCACAAAAATGTGAAAAATTTAGGAAAATATAAAAAAATTTGGAAAATCCGAAAATCTATAAAAAATTTCAGAAAATAATAAAAATTAGCTCTCGGGAAGGATAATTCTCGGAAATATTTTTTCAAAAAAAAATTTATTTTTTAATTTTTTTAATTTTTTTTAAAAAAATTCAAAGAATGACCCAAAAATATTGTGGCTAACCTTTGCAAGTGAAATTAGAATTTTTAGAGGTGCCTAACCAGCATTGTTAAAAAATCCTTTGTTTAGGGGTTTTTACCCCTAAAAAAATCATAAACCCTAAAACAACATACATCATCGGATGAATATGCCTTTAGGGCTTTACTAGGGTTTGGATGTTTTTAATTAGTTTTCATTTTAGAGACTCAAATTAGAATTGTTTTGTTTGATTGCAATTGATTGTGCTACTTATATTGATTGATTGAGTTCCCACGTTTAGAATGGCTAGAATTAGTTGATAGACCTCGGAAACTTGTGTGACACGTTAGACACATCATATCATTTTAGGTACCGAAAGGGCATTAGGGATCTCAACTTGAGATCTTTAGTATAACCAAGTCTCCATATTCAAAATCTCTGGTTCGCAGAATCGTGATATTTCTCCCGTACTCCGATTAGGTTTCTAGTCAACCTACCAATAATAACTAGTGGCGACTCCAAATAAAAAACATAGATTGAATAGAAAGATAAAAAAAATCACAACCCGCTGTCACATGAGGTATGGTCCGGGAGAGACCTCCGTTTGTCTAGTGATGGGATGTCTGTGGGACATCTGGGCGAAATATTCGTATTGGACCTTAGTAGCCCATTCGGAGACAGTTTCCTCATTCGTGACAAGTAGAAGTACTTCCTTAGCGTGCCCTGAAAAAGGCGCGGCGCGACACAAGTATACTAGTTTGGGGTTTTTGGTGGTTAAAAAATTAGTTTGGGGTAAATTTGTCACAGGTGTACCAGTTTGAGGTTTTTCGTTGTGATAACCGTTTAAAAAAAATGTTATTTGAGTTTTGGAAAATTAGAAATCTAAAAAGGAAAAAAGAAGAGAAAAATCAAGCTTTCGAGTTCGAGGAAGAGCAGCCACCTAGAAGCACCTCCGCCGCCACCCATGCATCGCTAGGGCTCCAACGTCCGTCACCAGACTCGGGATTAAAATGACGTAGAAATCACCGCTTCTCCCCCCACCTTTGTGTTGAACGAGAAAATCATGATTGTGCGTGCACGCGCGCGTGCGCCGTGCCTGAACTAGGCAAAGTCGTGACCCTCGCCAGTTTCCGGCAGGGTCAACCACAAC
Source organism: Syzygium oleosum (assembly GCF_021117445.2). Lineage (NCBI taxonomy): Eukaryota > Viridiplantae > Streptophyta > Magnoliopsida > Myrtales > Myrtaceae > Syzygium > Syzygium oleosum. The sequence continues at coordinate 2,142,657 of NW_026607494.1, forward strand.
CTAGGCACTTGTCGGCAAGGACCACTTCGGGGTAACTTTTATTGCACCGCTGAGATTTAGTAAATATGTAAGCTACCGATTATAGTGGTAAGATCTTATTACTAATGGCAAATTTCTAAACAACTCGATAACTTATCAAGAACTAGAAACTTATTACTAGTGGAATTGGTGACCTACGGATACATGCTCGTTATTGGGGGAGCAATGTAGCAACCAATGAAACCAAGTGAAGATATTATCAATGGCAATAGCTAAACAACTTGATAATTTACTATTGACTTAAGGGGTGTTTGGTTCAGCTTTGGGAAGGGGCTTTGAGCCTCGAAAGCCCCTTCCCAAAATGCTGGGGTGTTTGGTTCAGCTTTCATGCTAGCATTTGGCCAATGCTAGCATTCCAAATCCTGAAAGCCCAAGGCTGGTTCGGCCTTGGGCTTTCAGCATTCTACGAATGCTACTGTTCACGTCTTTTTTTTTTCTTTGGTTTGAAGCTGTTCATCTTCTTCACCAGGCAGCCGGCGAGGGTGGCTGGCGAGGGAGAAGGGCCGGTGAGGTCGCTTGGGATCGGGGGACCGCCCAGGTGACGCCGTCGCTAGGGTCGCTTGACCCAGCCGTCGCACTGGGTCGCTCGACCCCTGCAACGCCGCCACCGGGGTCGCTCGACCCAGCCGTCGCCGCCCGGGTCGCGCGACTCCAGGCGGCGACGGCTTGGGTCGAGCGACCCTGGGCCGGCCGCCGCCGCCGGGTTGCGCGACCCGTAGGCGCGGCCTGGGTCGCGCGTCCCGGGTGATGGTCGCCTGGGTTGCGCGACCCAGGGCGGCCGTCGCCCGGGTCGCGCAACCCCGCCGAGGGTCGCCTGGCCTCGGGCGACCGTCGGCGGTGGCAGATCTGGCTCACCGAGGGTCGCCCAACCTTGGGCGATGCCCGCCGGCGGCCGGCTCCGGCGATGGGTAGGTTAGTTTTTTTTTTAATAAATAAGATAATTCTCAAAGTCCATTTGTAAAAAAAATTCACCAAACACTATATTTTGGCCAAAGTAGCTTTACAAAATATTTTTAGCAAACACCATTTGCATTTTTCCAATGGGCTTTCACCCAAAGGTATTTGCATTCCCCCAAATTGCATTTTCAAAGTTGAACCAAACAGGTCCTTAGAATTTAGACTTTGGTGATTTCCTTCCTTGGTTAGTAACTTGCTGCCCAAAAAGCGAACCCACACTTACTAATTTGCCTAGTACCTTACTAAGTTCAATGGTCAGGTTCTATTTCCAATAAAGTTTTTTTTCACAAAATATTTGATATTTTATTGTGGAATTTGGTGTTGGTAAATTCATCAAATTGTTTGTAACTTATTATTGAAAAACGGGCATTTTACTTCATCTGAAGTTACTAAATTCGATGTTATTTTGCAATAACAAATTTCTTGCGTTTGTTGATAACTTACTAACTTGTATATGAACTTATATCGGAAGTCAATAATTCTAATGTAACTTACTAATTACACTGGTAACTTTTTGTTTTCCCCGGTGTATTTCTATAGAAAATAGATGAGTTCCATTCCACTTTAGTAGCAAGACCTTAGTTTCACGTATAAAACTTTGTTTGAGAGTTAAATTTCTACAAAATTGATCACTTATCATTTCATGCGATGTTCGTAATTCTCTAATACTGTTAATAGAAAACCCTAGCCCTCGAAGTATCCGTCGAACATGTCGCCTACTAATTGGCAGTCACGCAATTTTACTAACAAGATTTCAAGTTTACTGACTACGCTACAGAATTGTCATCACCGAAAATTGTTCTCGTTTTGCCCAAACGGAGGACGTGATATCAATGACTTGCATAAGGAGGACGTGGGTGTGAAATGCTTGTGGTAGGAGAGAGTGTTGATGTCCAAAATCATCCTGGAAATCTTTCTGCCGTACATGTGCATGGATAAAGGATTCCTCGGTCTCAACTTCAAAGGGAGAAACAGATCCAACTTCAGTCACAATGAAGACATACGCCATCATTCGCGGACAATTAAGCGGACTGACACAAAGCATCAATAGGCTTACAAACCTCTGATGAAATGACCGAAAGAAAACCGCAAAAAATGTGAAATTCGAAGCGCATAAAAGCACAGCAAATGTGGTAACTCCTGCAAAAAATTATCAGAAGGTGACTGTCTCCCAATGGCACAGGTTTACACCACTCAAAGCACTTAATAGCAAAGAGGTTTCACACAGAGAATTCTATTCACATGAGCAATCCATTTGGACAGTGTCCGCATAGCCGGTTCTGATCCTCATAGCCGGTTTCAACCAAATAGCGTCTTCAGATTTGACCAAGCAATGGTTGATCTAGACATTTTTTCCTCGGCTATTCTCTTCTTCTCCTCGGCCTCCTCTACTTTTTTTCTCTTGATCCTTGTACCCAGATTTCGCTTCTTCCGACTCGACCATCAAAATCTCCCAGTCTGAAATGAGCTTTTCTCTTCTGGACTTCACTTCCTACAAGTCTTTTGTTGAGCTCTTCCTCCTCTTTCGTCAGGTCACCAAACAACTGCTTATACAAGACGTGAGTCTCACGATTCTTCTTCATCGTCCCAAACATTTGATCCTTCAGATACTTCTGCAACTCGAATTCGACATTGTCCCGCTCGAAGGTCAAAAAGTCAGACGTGAACTCATCGAAGTTGGCCCAAAAGGCCCTGACTGAATTTTGCTGGTCCTGTGATAGCCCGCTTTTGGCTATGCTTAACATCGACACTGCTTCAGCCAATCTGTCTTTTACATTTAGGTTGAGGATATCGGAAAGGCATTCCTTCAGAGACAGCTTAGCCTTCTCTACTTCTTCCAAGGTTGGAGCCTCAGAAGTCGAAAGGAAACATTTTTGATTGCTCGCGTTCGACCCTCCCCTGGCAGGAGAACTCTGAGCAGCGTTAATGATTTCCTCAAGATTTGAGAAATATGTGTTGAATGTATCTGTTAGTGTTGCCTGAGGAATATTTGCAGGAGGTTCAGCCAACCGAGTATTTTCAGCTGCGTTTTGGGGGGCCAAAATCTCAGCTACAACCGTCAAAGTGTTGTTCACTAAATGCCCATTACGGCTGTCACGGACTTCGCTCAATGGAATGAAGGATGCGAAGCCACAGACATTCTCTCCTGCAGTGAAATTATGTTCTTTTCCTGCATTTTGTTCAGATGGTACTTCAGTAAAAAGGGGTAACAGGTTAAAGACACCTTATTTCACTGCATTAGGTTCAACGAATGAAAAGATTAATATGTTTGGGATCAGAAACATGGCACACCAGAACCACAAGAACGTAATTATAGCATGTTTGGAGAAAGCATTGCAACAAGGCCTAAACATGCTCTCCCAGTTTGCTTCATCAGAAACTTGGTCGAATTAGCTGAAATGAAAAAAATCCAAACTACGCAGACAATTCTACATTCATTTGACATAGTACCTAAAATCCTGCAATTTGTCCCACAAACAGTAATGACATGGGGAATCTCCACTTCTTCCAATACTTCTAAATTGTCCAGATGTTCACGCATTCCATCTAAACTTTTGAAGCCGAGTATTCATATCATCACCTCAGATGCTTCGAAGTGCATAAAAGCGCATGTGTGTTTGGAATTGGCACAAAACATGGAAGAAACTTAATCTAATCTACAAAGTGGGCTTCTCCGTGAACAGATGTGCTATGACCTATCAAGTAATTCTCTCAATTTGATTCCCTAAAGTCATACTTAGTACAACAAGAGAAGTCAAATAATCCTTCAGTATTCTTTCTGAAAGAGACTAATTGATAGAATTGACAAAAGATCTGCATAGCTGACCCAACTAGGGTCTTTGCCAATGTACACCACATATACAATGGAATATTTCACACAAGATGAATGATGGTGGATGTATTTCACTTATGTAAGATATTAGCATAAGCAAGATTTCTCTTATGAATCAAATTTTCCATCACCCCAAATTTATGAGTGCAGACTTTATTAATACAAATACCATCAATTGTGAAGATATATATGTGCCTAAATACTATCAAGACATGAAAGAGGGCTTCAGTAGCAAATATGAAATAAGGTTTCGCATTCCCTTAAAGTACCATATCTCAAATTAGATTCCAACAGCAGACAGAAGAAACCAGACATAATCTGTGTCGCAATCAACATACCCTTAATCCTAGAATTGCCATAATTGTTCTGATTGACCAGAATCAACTTGAAATGGGCATTTCTGCTCCACCTGGATGGTAGCCTCTCGGAATCGGCGACGTCCAAGTATATGGACAAATGCTCTGTATTGTTCCCCTTGGGGAAGATGAGTATTCACCTGCTCACATCAACCGTACCATATAAGAGAACGGACAGTTTTTAGGAAATTCAACAAGTAAAGGAAACAAAAAGACAAGAACACGCCGCGGTTTGATCATTACGCTTGCCAAAAATCGACTTCAATGATTACCAGGCATTGTCGCTGAGCGTGAACACTTCGGAATAGTACTTCTTTTGAGTCAAGCTAGTGAAGTTGGAAATCTTCCAGGTGTATGTCCACAGATTGAAACTTTGCTCTTCCATCGCCTGCTTCCCCATAATCCAATCAGTTGAAACAAAAAAGACTCATTCATCAGTCTTTACAATGATGAACACACAATGGTTCCCAAAAATTCAAATGAAAAAATTACAGACATCATCATTCTTTAAAATCAAAACCAAACAAACACACGCCCCATTTTTTGGGTCATGAAAGGAACACAAAAGGAGCCTGATTTTGAACATTAAAGAATCCTTTAGCCTACACGTACAATCGTCACCGTGCTAAAGAATAATTTAGCCTACAATGGTCACTGGGGCCATCAGTTATGATGCCACAAGCGTTCTCAACCTCCACATCATTATCAAGTAGTCCCTTAAATGGAAGGTCCTGTCAGATCCTCAGCTCTTCTTAGTTGTATATTTTTTACAGGCTTCTCATGGGTGTGACGGTTCGGAAAATTGGGAAATAAATCACGATGAAGACAAGCAACCGACAGGAATTTAAACCAGGAATAAAATGGCTTAAACAGCAATATCACCTTTTCCACACAGAATTTCTAAAGCAATTGCGTTAAGTACAGAGAAAAGCCATATTCACCACAACTTTGTAATGGCTTTTCTTATATGCCCACAAAATCAATAAAACACTCTCACATCCGCTACACTCATTTTGAGCATAACTGCCAATTTTATTAGAATCACTTAAACTTAAGTAGCATTCAATGGTCATGTAAAAGAAAGAACACACTCCTCTACTTTCTCCATCCCACTTGTATTTGTGGGTAAGATCTCCATGATTTCTCCATCGTACATTGTGATATTTGGCCTGCTGCCTATATTAATCTTATACTCCATAGTCCATATACTACTTTTTGGGACTGAATTGAACAAAAATCCTCGTGTTCCAACGTTTCCCACTACAATGTGAGCTTTACATTCACTCCTGGTTGATTTTCAGCTTTCATCTACAAACATCATCTGCAAAATGCATATGCCAAGGTATCATCTTAAATATTCCCAATTAGCTTGAAAGCAAAAGGATAAGGGCTTAAGGCTGAAAACTAGGGTTAATCCTAGGCTATACGAGAAACCTCGATTTCTCTTCGATGTATCCTCAATAAACTCACAACTTTGTCATGCATGACCTTTTATAATTGTCTACGAAAAATGTGTACTCCTTTCTTCTCTAGAATCCTCCAAAATACTTTCTAGTAACCTGTCATATTTGCTCCTAATTTATGAAAGAAATGCATATATCCCTTTGCCAATCCTTATGCCTTTCAACCAGGAATTAGCCTTTGCAAAATATTAAGTAGTATCATCGAAAGTTAGTGAATTCATGGATGATGGTATGGCTTTTTCCTTCGCGCGACAGGTCCATTAACACCATTCTCACAATCTCCTTGTAGACGTGAACTAGTCCCTGTGAGTTCTGGCTTAGTGAGACTGCTTTGAATGATATTTCTTAATCCTGAGGTTATTGTGTTAATCTTAATAAATTACTTTTTACATGTTAGATGGCCAAAACAAAATCCAGCAAAGAGCGCGGTAAGGAAAGAGGAGCTCAACTGCATGCTGAAGACTAAGAAACACCTGTCCAGACACCAAATCCACAAGCAAAGAAGAAACTCACGAACACTCAGTGATAGTAGTAAACACACAGGAGTTACTTCCTGCTTTGACGTCGTAAGTTTGATGATAAATCAATTACTCTGGTGATGACTTACTTTTACTACCTTAAAATTGGAACTATTACAGTAAGTTATTGGGAAAAGAACACTACAAGTCCCATAACTTTCATACGGCGCTCACTTGAATGCTATAATTTTTTTTCCGATGACTTGAGTGCCATAACCTTATATACGGTGCTTACTTGAGTGTCACAATTTTATTAAAATCACTTAAGTGCCATATAACTTTTTAATCGATCACTTCAGTGCCATAACTTTTTAAAAACATTCACCACAAGTGCTGTGCCACGTCAGAATTCTGGCACTTGGGTGAACATTTTTTAAAAATTTTTTACACTCAAGTGATCGATTGAAAGTTATGGCACTCAAGTCTCATTTTTAAAAGTTGTGGCATTGAAGTGGTCGAAAAAAAAGTTAACACTCAAGTGAGTGCTGTGCGAAAGTTATGGCACTTGTGGTATCCTTATTATGTAAGTTATTAATATAACTTAGTCCTTACAATGCTAAGATTTGGCATTGAGTTATGAAAATTTATACAAAGTCTCATAAGCAACTATTATTTTGACGTCGTAAGTCGGATAATGAACTAATTACTCTGGGGAAAATTTACTATTACTACCTTAAAAGGAGCTATTTTGGTAAGTTATAAGTTTAGTGAGGACTTGCTATTCACACAGTTGATATTTAGTTTTGAGTAGTAAATTTATGAAAAGCTTCATAAGTTACGTTTACGCTAATGTCGTAAGTCGGACGGTAAATTCTCACTTTGGTGGTAACTTAACTACCTTGGAAGCGCGATTATCTTTGTGAGTTATTAATTTCAGTGGTAACTTACTATTGGCACCGCTAAGATTTAGTAAATATGAAAGTTACTAACTTTTTTTTTTGGTAGAAAAAAAGTTACTAACTTTGGTGGTAAAATTTTAACACCCATGACAATTTCTAAACAACTTGATAACTTATCACGAATTAGTAACTTACTAGTGGAATTAGTGACTTACCAATACATGCTTGCTTTTGGGGAAGCAACATATCAACAAAGTGAGGAAATTAACAATGGCAAATTGCTCAAGAGCTTGATTATCTTCTATCGACTTAGAATCTAGACATTGGTAATTTACTTACTTGATCAGTAACTTACCCAAAAAGAGAACCTACACTAGTATGGAAAGTTACTAATTTGAATAGTACTTTACTACAACGGTAAGAAATCCTACATCCAATGATTTATTTTAAATGTTTGATAATACTATTGAAGTTGGCGTTGGTAAATTCCTCAAACTGTTTGTCATTTAGCACACTAAAACAAGGTTAATTTCGTAAGTAGCTTACGTCATTGATAGATACCAAGTTCGACATTTTTTTTTAATTTAGCGAATTCCTTACGTTAGTGGCAACCTACCAACTTGGAAATGATCTTATATAGGTAAGTTAATATTTAATTGTAAGTTTTTAATTACACTGGCAAGTTTTCGTTTTCTATGGTAAATTTTAAAAAAAATAGATAAGTTCCATTCTACTTGAAGTTTGTACATTCTTACTCTGTTTGTGACTTATACTACCTTATAAGCGGACCTATAGAAGTAATATCATAGTTTCACTGGTAAGTTACTAATTTCACCAATAAATTTTTGTTTTGACAGATAAATTTCTAGAAAAATTGATAACTTATCATTTCATGTGATGTTCATAAATTGCTAACATTGTTGGTAAATAACCATCGACAGATCTGTCTAACAGGATGCCAGTTACAAAACTTTACTAACAAGATCTCAAAATTTAAAATAACGTTACAGATTTAACATCACCCAACATTGTTCCCTTTTTGCCCAAACGGAACATTCTTCTTACGTAAAGTGATATCAGATAATTGCATCATAAGGAGTGTTAATACAGTACATAAATAAAGGAACATCCTCGGTCTCAACTGCATAGTGAAAAAGAAATACTTCAGTCACAATGGAGACATAGGTTATCATTTACGGACAGTTAAGCGGACCAATGCGAAGCATCGAAATGCTTATAAGCGGGAATTATTCAATTTTCAAACTCCAATGAAAGGTTCTACTCCAATCCAAGGTCATTATCATCAAGTAGTCCCTTAAATGGAAGGTCCCGTTAAACACTCAGCTCTTCTTAGTTGCGTGTTTTAACAGGCTTCTCATGAGTGTGACGGTTCTGCAAGTCCGGAAATAAATCATGATGCACAACATGAAAAGACAAGCACCCACGATAATTTTAACCAGGCATAAATTGGCTTACACAGCAATACCACCTTATCCAAACAGAATTTCAAGGGAAAATGCGTTAAGTACAGAAATTCACCTGATTCACCACATAAGACCTCTTGGGAGCATCAGAGTGCTCCAATCCAAGGAACTGTTCCCCATAAACATCTCTCCTCTGTTGAAACATCCAATTCAGGTTGTGACAACATGACTTATCTATTATTGGTCATGGGTGCTTTGTGCGTGTAGGGGTTGGGGAGGTGTGCTTTGTGGGGGTGTGTGTGTGTGTGAGAGAGAGAGAGAGAGAGAGAGAGAGAGAGAGAGAGAGAGAGATATGCACCTGAAAACGGTTTGATAAAATTTCAGAATCCTCAAGATACTCTGGGTGACCCAACGAAAGAAATGCAAACTTCCACTGTTTAAGCATTTTCACATTTTTGTTTCAGCGTTTGGTATGCATAAACACTATATACCCTATAGGAACCTCTATTACAATAATGGTGATAAAGAAGGCATAGGGACGAGATGCAGACCATGGAGAATGCATCATCTGGAACTTGCAGTTTCTTTTGTATTCGCATCTTCACTTCAGCTAATGTTTCACCCTCATGGATGACCAGCAAAAAGGGTTCCCCAAAGTTCTGCACTTGCTGTTCAAAGCACACATTAAGAAGGGGAAAGAAAACGAAGACACCTGCTTAACATGAAAAAAAATTGTAGAACAAATTAATATTTGATACCAGCTGATTTTGAGTAGTTTCCTTCGTGAAGTGTTAAACACGAATCAAGTGATCATGCAGCCCAAGGACCTTCTCTTCTTCAGGAATCTGAGCAAAAACGAATTTTAAGTTTCAATACAACAATTAATACCGCATGAAACAAAATTTAACCACAATTAAAATAAAAGATAAAGAAGAAGACCCAAAGAAAAACAACAAGGATGCTATCTTCAAAAGAAAGAGAAAGTTGATCAGAAGTGCAACCTCGAAACCCACCATAGATAAAGAAAACAAGAGCTCAGAGCAAATAGTTCAGCCAATAGGCCATTGGCGGTACCCTGTAACATGCTTTCTCAAGATGTCATTACAGTTTGAAGTTCAAACCTACTTTCCTAATCTACTTGTTATTTTTTCTGCCAATGAAACCTGCTGGAAGAAAACACATTTTATGATTGTTTAGGACCCGCTGAATCTAGAAACAATCATTTCCATCAGGTTGGAATTTCTGAGTTTACTTATGCAAAACACTCATCAGCTGTCATATGCTTCTTCAAAGTCACAAAACCATGGATTACCGAAAATTCACTTATCAAGAAATTTTTTTTCTTAGATCAGCTCTTGAGACGAGAATTTTAGGCTACATTCTAGGTAATTACTTTACACGAGGGCTGGTATACTGTCGAGCTGTAAATATCCAGATTATATGGCTATAAATACATAGGAAAATTAACTGATTGCTAGGAGTAGATTTTTTCCTATTTAGGAGACTTTTTATTCTGGTCAAATCCCATAAATCTTGGGATTGTAACTGTTCTCCTATTTAAGCTTTGTTTCCTATTTTGTTTGCTAGGACTCCTTTGTGTATTAGTCTATAAATATAACACTGTAAAGAGGTAGTATACATGAATGAGAAAAAGAATTTCTCTCCATCTAAATATTCCACATGGTATCAGAGCACTAGGCTAGACTTCTAGATTTCAAATTACAGCCTTCATTGCTGTCTATTATTCTCCAGGAAATTTTTCGTTCGAACGCAGCCTTCATAGTTGCACTACTACTCTTGTTTTCTTCCTAACCTTTACTCTAAAAAAATGTCCAATTCTGAAATCACACCTAAAACCACAGATCCTACCCCTTCTACCAAGAAACCATTGGAGGAGGTCACCTCAACACACACGACATGTGATCTTCAGAATATCAGGCCAGCCCTCGTTTTGAATGAGAAGAACTATCGCAAGTGGTCACAATTTATCAAGATGTATCTGAAGGGCAAAGGAAAACTCAACCATCTACTTGGGATAGGACCCAAACTAGGAGATCCTGATTTCGATGCGTGGGATGAGGTTGATTCCATGATCTTGTCATGGCTATGGAATTCCATGGAACCAACCATAAGCGAAACTTGTATGTTTCTATCAACAGCAAAGGAGATCTGGGATTCCATCCGACGGATGTACTCAAAGGCTCGTGATGCAGCCTGGGTGTATGAAATTAAGGTGAAAACCAATGGGACAAAGCAAGGAGGTAAGACTGTTACTGAGTACGCTAATTCTCTGCAGAACTTATGGCAAGAACTCGATCATTATCGAGTACTCTAGATGCGGTGTCCAGAAGATGCGGCCATTCTGAAGAATCATATTGAAAAGGATCGAGTCTACGATTTCTTAGCTGGGCTTAATTCTGAATTCGACCAAGTCAGAATTCAAATACTTGGCAAGGAGGAAGTGCCATCATTGGAGGAAACAATTTCCTTGATCCGGGCAGAAGAAAGTCGTCGATCCGTCATGCTCGAACCACAAACAATAGAAGGATCAGCCTTGACAATCAGAAAGGTTGATGAAAAGGGTGACTTGCCAAGGAAAGACAACCGGGACAACTTGTGGTGTGCCTATTGCAAGAAATCGAGACATACAAAGGAGCAATGCTGGAAACTGAATGGCAAACCAACTACTTCAGGCCGAGAATGGGTGAATCGGGCAACACAGCCAAGGCCCTAGGTCCACCAAACTGAGCAAGTTAGTCACGAAGAAGTTCAGGAGAAAACAACCTTCAATAGTGAAGAAATTGAGAAATTGAGAAAACAACCTCTGGTGCATACTCTCTAGCACTCTCAGGTAATTCTTGGATTGTTGATTCGGGGGCTACCAATCATATGACTCACACCCCATCCCATTTCAGCACCTATACACCTTGTCCAAGCAATAGGAAGATTATTGTGGCAAATGGGTCTCTTGCGAATGTTGCAGGGGTTAGAGATTTTTCTATCACACCTAATCTTGTCCTTAAAGATGTTCTTCTTGTCCCTAAACTGTCTGCCAATCTTATCTCTATACAAAAACTCACAAAAGATCTTCATTGTCAAGTCATTTTTTACCCATCCTACGGCATTTTTTAGGATCAGGACTCAGAGAGGAGGATTGGACTTGCTAAGCAACAAAATAGGTTGTACTACCTTGAGACACCTCTCACTACAAGAAAAATCATGAATAATCTATCTTCATTGTTTCTTAGTACTTCAAATAAAGAAGCTATTTGGCTTCATCATTTTCGTTTTGGTCATCCGTCCTTTCAAGTCTTGAGTATTAGTACTTCAACCACCTTGTACGTTGATGATGGAGGTGTTAGAAGAAGATGGTGAAAGGTGGGGTGGTGGTCGAGAGAGAGTAATGGTCGTGGGCAAAAGAAAATTTTGATTGAGACGGTGTCTAAAGAAGATGGTGAAAGGTGGGGTGGTGGTTGAGAGAGAGAGTAATGTTCGGGGAGAAGAAAATTTTGATCGAGACGGTGTCAGAAGAAGATGGTGAAAGGTGGGTTGGTGGTTGAGAGAGAGTAATGGTTGTGGGCAGAAGAAAATTTTGGTTGAGACGGTGACAGAGGACAGAAAGCTTGGTTAATAGCGGGACTCGGAGTAAAAATACCTCGTTATTGGGAAGAGCAGGAAGGATAACGATGGGACCATTCACCAAGAAACAATCCCTCCCTCAAGCCTTTCCTCTACCTTTTTTCAGTCCAAAAAAAAAAAGAAATATAACCATTTTTTTATTTTTTTTCTTTCATAAAGTACGCATGCATTATCTTATCGTCAATGCAGTAAATATGTTCGTCCCTTCTTCCTTCTCTTTCCATCTTTTCTTTCGTTTCAAAACTCTAATTCTAGACACCTTTCTTTTCCTGTGTCCGTAAAAGATCAAAACTTTGAATTGTTTCCCTTAACTTTGCATGTCCATTGATCTGTACTATAGTAAGCCTTTTTCTCTACTGATAAAAATTATCCATGCCCCTTTAATGTTTTATAAAGCTTTTTCCCCAGGTGTAAAGTGGTAAGCTATTGATACTTATGCAATGCAAAGTCACGCCGAATCTAAACTCGGGTCATTCGAAGAGAATAAGACGAAGGAGAATTGCGCCACCGATTATCTCCATGGATGTGGCATTTCAATTGCCCCCTTCCTCCTTCTCTTTAAAAATGAAAAATAAAATATTCAAAAAAAAGGCCCCGCCCACGTGCGTGGGCCCACCACTTCACTCTCTTTATCAATCTCATCCACCAAAAAAAAAAAAAAGAAAAGAAAGAGAGAGTTTAATTTTTTTTTAATCTTTTCAAGACGCCCCTACGTGGATTATACTTAGAAAGTTAGACCCATCCTAGCGAAAATTGGGACTCATTAGATACCCAATTCCTTCTGGTTTTTAAAACTTACGAGGGCTTTTTTGAAAAGACCCATAGAAAAAGAAGATTAGACTTTGATTTTTTTTTATTGAAAAATAGAAGAGTAAACCCGAGAGGAGGACAATGGAAAAAACACTTTCCTTAAAATAGTGAAAAATAAATTAAAAAAGAAAGGGACGGTTGTCTGCCCAAGGAAAAATGAAAAAAAAAGGTGGGGGAAAGGCTCGAGGGAGGGAGGTCAAAATTTGCTTATCTGATTTCAATATCTTTCCCTTATCTGACTTCAACACTGACATCAATATCTTTCCCAATGTCTTCCAGCCTGTGCACACACATCATGCTGGGAAGAAGAAAAGAAAAGGAAATGAAGAGAACTCAAGAGTTTCTCCTTTCTAAAAGCTTTGGAAATTTATTTGTAGAGCAGATGAAACGAGATTCATTTTTGGTTATCTTTGGTGCGTCGATTCTTTAGGTACGTACTTATTGAAACCCATAAATCTAATATTCTCTTGATTTTCCTTCCTTTTCGCACATTTGTTGAATCAGTAGCACAAAATGTTGAGCTTCAAAGTTGTTTTCTTAATGGAGTGTGTTTTTGTTTCTTTCTTTTCAATCGGAGCTTATACATGCTCTAGATGGGAAAGCCATCATTTTTCTTTTTTTCTTTTTTCCGTACTCCCCCAGTCTCTAACCTGTTCTTTCTTTGTTTTGTACAAGGTCAATCTCTGTCTTCTTTTTCTCTTCTATATCCATTTCGAGTAAGTCATCAAATACAAAGAGACAAATTCTTTTATTAGGGTTGAAAAATAGAAAGTCAAAGTACATTTGCCAAAATCCTTAACAGTTCATTTTTAGTAAATGGCACTGGTAATGAACCCCGTGCCATGCAACGACTCCTACTCTACATTGCCTTTAAATTTCAGTCTTCCCCATATTTCTTCTTCCTCTCTCCATTTCTCTCTTTTCTCTTGCTCTCCACTAGAAGACGCTGAGAGCTTTGATCTCTTTGATCGCGCAACAGCAACAATGTTAGTCTTTTTCTTTGTTGTGTTAAGTTCTATGAGTTGTTTTTAGTTGTTAAAATACCATATTGAGCGAGTTGAGTTGGGTCTTATTACTGATTTTCTGTACAATGGAGAAAAATCACAAAGAGATCCTAGATGTGGATTATTTGAAGAAGGTGGAGGTGAGTAACTAGACATTTCTGTGATCTTCATGAACTGCATGTAACTTCGTTTTTAAGTCAGGCTGACCTGGACAAACGCATCGAACTGGCTAAGTTGAAATTACAACAAGCCGAACGACTGCTAAAACTAGCCGAGAAACAAAAGGTATTCACTTCATATTTATATATCTTTTCATAGTATTTTTTTTAACATCTATTTATGATGTTTCAGAAGGAACGAGAGGAGTTCTACAGCAGGATGATTAACATGCAAACATAGCTATATGAAAAGCATATTCTGCAATTGGAAGTCGCACATCTGAGGGCACTGGTAAATGTGGTCAATGTGATGAACGAATTGGGGGAAGAACTGGGGGAAGAAGAGGAGGGGCGAAGGGGTTCCCCGATTGTGCATGAAGAGGGAACCTCGGAAGAAGATTCTAGGAAGGATTGATGTGGGGAATGTGTAAGGTTAGCTTTTTCATGGTTAAATTTTTATATTGCCTATTTTTAAGTCAATGTTGATATCCTGTTAGGCTTAGGACAAAGAAACTAGAGAGCTCAATATAGACGTTGCCAATCATTCATGTAGCTAGTGCGGAAAAGCTTACTTGAGGACATTGTTTACTTTGTCCTATGCTGATTCATAGATCATTTTTGTGATTTATATCTATATTAAAGTTATGCAAGACCCATGGATTATATCAATGAATATCAACTTCCATGTGAGAAAAACTGGAGTAGGGTAAACTATGTCAGCATATATTATTTAAAGAATCTTTTTGTTCATGGCATGCACATGTGGACATGATTTAAAATTTTTTTGCTGTGTTAGACCTGGTGGTAGATTATAGTTAAAAGGTTATTTTTAGACACGCGGTTAAGGTCGTATGACATGTAGTCGTTTTGATAAAGTCTACTACTTTTGCCTTGCAGGAACACATTCAAAGCTATGAAATTGGCAAATTATCATCGGCTATAGCAGTTTCATTTTGATGTAATTCTTGCTTTGATGAATTGGGAAGATGCTATTAGATGTTTTCTTCTTAAGACTAAGGTGTTATGCTATTCAGAACATTAAGGTTTGATGTTGTTTTAGTGTTTGATTTGGAGAAAATGTTGGGTCATTCTGAGATGTGTTTTCATCTTCCAAGCTTCAATCTTGCTCGGCAGATTATTCACCAAAGGTTCTAGCTTTGGATTAACCTTCGATATATTTCATTCGATTTGGTATCGCCTTCTCTAAGAATTCAAAACCAAGCGATGGCTTCATGGAATTTTGCAAAGCACCTTGCAGTTTGTATGTTCAAGGATGACATTTTCTTCATGATGAGGTGTTTGATCACGTGTCCTCGATCTATTAGGTTACATCCTCTCAAGCAATTTAGCTGCTCAATCAATCTAGAAACTATTTCGGGTCATCGTCATTGCACAAAATGAAAATAACATGGAATAATATGGACTGTGTATTGGTTTTGTTTAAAGTTAGTCGTAGAAGAATGATTAAGAAGGAATTTAATTCTGAACTCTATATGATATGAACTATGCATGCCTAGGCAAGAGAATTACCATGTCGATATTGAACCTCGACTGCCGCATAAATCTGGGGTGCTAGGAAAACATTCGTCTACGCATAAATTTGATCACTTCCAAAGGTAAATAAATAGATCATGATGGCAAGCTTCGTAATCGGGAGAAGAACTGTTGGTTGTTTGTTTGTAAAACAAACAAAATAGTGCATTTTCCTTATCCCACATAGGAAAGTTTTGAGAAAGTGGGCCACTTTATAAATGTGAATATCTTCTTGCTCTTTAGAGTGAAGACAATGGGGTGTGTGCTAGTCCACACAATACCCGCGTGCGGGTGTGCGAGTAATTGCGCGATTATTAGGCGCACTTAGCACTTTATATTTTTATTTTATTTCGTAAGGTTATCTTATTAATTTTTATTAGTTGAAAGGTTGTTTTTTTTATTAAGTAATTTTCGAAATTAAGAAAATGCGGCATTATATATATATATTTATTTATTTTATTCCGAATTTTACATGTGTCTTTCCAAGATAAATTTTGGAGATTATACTTGTTCAGTTTTCAATCTTTTTCGAAGGGTTGCATCTATTCAGTTTGCAACTTCTTCCGAAGAAATATCTTTGTTAACTTTGCAACCTTTCGTGAAGAGTTGCCAATGTTCTTTAAGACCAATTTCTATATATGTCAGTTTTTTGCAAGAAAGAAAATAGAGATCAATTTCTTCAAGTCTTCTTTCGAAAACTACAGTCATCATTTCTTTTGTTTCGTAGAGAGACCCTGGAGAAATACTAGAATTGCTATCTAGTATTCTCATTTTGAGACTTTGTTGTATCTTAGAGGATTTTTGCCGGTGACCATTAGCAACAATTGTGGGGCAAATAAATCCTTAAGGAAAGTGATATCACGCCTCAAAATCCGACTTGATTGCTCTTTGATTCGAAGCCATTCAAATTTTACAACAAGAACACTAGAAGTGCCAAAACTTGTGTACGGCGTTCACTTTAGTGCCAAAAGTTTGTTTCGGATCACTTAAGTGCCAAAATCGGAGAAAAACGATCACTTAAGTGCCAACGGCGAGAAATTTCGGCCAAATTAATACGTGGCTTTTTTAATTAAAATTTTAATCTACGTGGCATTTCCACATGTATATTTTCAATTTCTCAGTCCTACGTGGCATTTCCACGTGTAAATTTCGAATTTTTAATTGTTTTTTTGATTTTTTTTTTCTGTTTTTTCCTTCTTTTCTTTTTTTCTTTTTTTTCTTCTTCTTCTTCATTTGGCCGGTGACCGGACACCGGCCATCGGCCATGGCCGGCCGCCTGGCCTCGCCGGGGGTCGCCTTCCCCCGGGCGACCGCCGGCGAGGCCGCCGTGGCTTGGGAGAGGGCCGGCCCCGCCGGATCTCGGCGAGGGCCGGCCCGCCCAGCCACGGCGGCCTCGCAAGCGGTCGCCGGGGGTCGCCGTGGCCCGGGCGAGGGCCGGCCCCGCCGGCGGTCGCCATGGCTCGGGCGACCGCCGTGGCTCGGACGAGGGCCGGCCTCGCCTCGCTTGGGCACGCCCTTGCCCAGGTGAGGCAAGGCTGGCCCTTGCCAGATCCAGCGGGGCCGGCCCTCGCCCAGGCCACGGCGGCCTCGCGGGGTCGCCCTTCCCCCCAGCGACCGCCGGCGAGGCCGCCGTGGCTCCGGGCGAGGGCCGGCCTCGCCTCGCTGGGCACGCCCTTGCCCGGGCGAGGCGAGGCCGGCCCTCGTCGGATCCGGCGAGGCCGGCCCTTGCCTAGGCCATGGCGGCCTCACCGGGGTCGCCTTCCCCCTGGCGACCACCGGCGAGGCCGCCGTGGCCTCGGCGAGGGCTGGCCTCGCCAAATCCGGCGGGGCCGGCCCTCGCCCGAGCCACGGCGGCCTCGCCGGCGGTCGCCCGGAGCCACGGCGGCCTCGCCGCGGTCGCCCGAGCCACGGCGGCCTCGCGTCGCCCGTGGCGGGCAACGGCGGTCTCGTCCGGGCGAGGCCAGGCGGCCGGCCATGGCCAGTGGCCGGTGTTCGGTCACTGGCCAAACGAAGAAGATGAAAGAAAAGAAAGAAAGAAAAAAAGAAAAAAGGAAAAATCAGAAAAAAAATTTTAAAAATTTTAAAAATTATTAAATATTGTCCTCGTCAGCGCCGACGTGCCACGTAGGACTGAGAAATTAATAAAATATGGCCACGTCAGATTTCCGGCAACCCAAATCGGAGTTGGCACTTAAGTGATCGTTTTTTCAAAAAAGTGGCACTTAAGTGATCCGAAACAAACTTTTGGCACTAAAGTGAGCACCGTACACAAGTTTTGGCACTTCGAGTGCTCTTCTCCCCTTCGTAATCTAAAGACTGAGGAAGAGAACTCATTCTGGCAATCCATCGTAGTGCAACAGACATCAGCATAGCATATACCATCTATCTTTGATTAATAAGGTATAAGGAATCTAGACGTGTGACTCATTTTCCTTCAAGGACCAGAAGCACTTTTGACTTCGGACCATTTGCAGCATAAACAGCTAATCCTCAAGAACTGAGCACCAAATTGTACTGTGGTCGTATGACAAAAAAACTCATTAGACTGCCTTTTCTCACAACGAGCTTAATAAAAATTAAACATTAGTAGTGATACGGTATGGGGGTTTCTTCTTCCAACAGCCAGTTCAGGGTTCTTTCACATAAGTGAACTCATATGCAATTCATGATGTATCAATTCTCCTAACATTAACGTAACGATGCACTGGAAAGATGTTGAAATTATCGTTTCATTTTATTCCACTTTATTCCGTCGAACCAAATGTAACATAACATAAGTTGAGTCCAAATATTTCCTCAAAGAGAGTTCCCATTCATCACTTCTGGCAAAAGTACTTTCTCCCTCCACCCTGCAAACTAATTCCCAACACCAGGACTGACTTTAGATTCGGAGATCAAAATCAGCAAGTCAAGATTCAAGTGATTGTTCTTTTCTCTACTCGTAAAGTATTAGATTAGATGGCCATATCATTTTTCAATGATATAGTTTTCATAAGGTTCAATAAAAGCTTTATATGCTTTTGCCGTTGGGTGATTGAATCCTAGCATTTTGTTTTGGTCAATTGAGTCTTAAAATCTGGGACTTCTATTGCAATCCTTTTTCATAAAATATCTCATTCCAATCATATCAACACGGGAAATTCATTTGGATAAAGCTTTACAAATTTAACGAATTACATTTCCTAGATGATGTTGGACCTCCAAAAATGCCTCAATAATGAGCAGATAGTCAACTTGTGCGATAGGCGGCAAGTGGATAGGTTGAGTGAGAATGAGATACCGAGGTTAGGTTGTTTTACTGAACTTTGAATGAGATTTCGTTTGGTTTATATCTAAACTGATTACTCGAGGAACAAGAATCTTGAGAAACTTCTATCTTGGTGTTAGATCTTACAAGCATAAAAGTTCTGATAATCTGATTCTCGTTTCTTGAGAAATCCAGTTCCTAGATAAACCAAACGAAACACTTTCTTTTTGATCAAGGACTTTCAATACCTGTAAAAGCTAATCACTTTGCCATTTTTCCCAAAACACCAAAGAGAAGCATATATTAGAAAAGGAATAAATTTCAGAATGCAGAGAAGGTCATACAAAATAAAGATGCAGATGCGAGGTTCTATCATCCCCTCAACACATTTATGGGAAATGGGAATACATAGCTTAAGCAACAGACGTCCAAGGTAAAATGCAGGAAATAAGCAAAGACGAAAAATCCCAAATGAGCTGCCCCATCAAGAAGTCCACCTGACCTGAAAAAATGAAAGCTAAAGGCATGTAATTTCTGTGATGATAAATGATGAAGAATGCTCTAGCACAACTGTAGTGGTCAATGTTCTTATATTCATTGAGCGCTGTGTAGGAATGTGTTGAAAGGGTAGTTTAGTCTTCTCCACAATTAGTGAGCCCTAATGCTTACTATATATATATAGATGATGTAATTTGATTAAGTTAATGATGATTATGTTTTTCATCGTGGTATCAGAGCCAAAACCCTAATCCTTCAACTGTTACCCTAGCTGCCAGAGGCCACTGTTGTCACCGGAGAAGTCACTGCCGCCGGCCTTGGAATTTCACGCCGGCTGCGGCTACCACGACTCCTGCAACAACTACACCCGGCATCCGCAACGTCCGCAACGTCCACGACTCCCGCAACTCCGGCGACTCTTGCGACACCATTCCGGCATCAATTCATTCGTCGATTCACCAAATCGACACCTCGTTACCGTCGCCTTGAGTTGTCCTGAGTCACGTTGCCCTGTCGACCTCACCCAGCATTGCCCAGTTCTAGTCCGGCATCGCCAGGCCTTGTTGAACTCAGATCTGGCGATGTTCCACCAAGTTCTGAAGCCGCGAATTTGAGTTTGAAGCCACGACGAAAGCCAGAGTCCACGAGTGTTGCTGGTTCCACGAGGGTTGCTGGTTCAATGAGCGTTGCTGGTTCCACAAAGCCAACGCCAACCTTCAGAGTCACTAGACGGAAGGTGAGTGAGAGGAAAGTGAAGGGAGCTCGAACGCAAGTGTAAACGAGCATTATTGGTTCAGTGGCTAGAAGGAATATTTGAGAATGGGATTATTAATTTTTTGGTGAATCATATTGTTACTTGCCCAACGCATATTGTATAGGCATTCTTTTCTTGCGAAATTAAAGTCCCTGCTTGGTGTTGAGGTTTACTCGCGATGATTGATTATTGGATTTGTTATTGCCCTATGTTGATTTGTGCTTTTGTTTTGATGAGTTATTGTGTTTGGTAGTAATTGGTGGTAATTATTACATTTGGTGCACAAGGTGCAAATTTCGGTTAAGTTCACTTTTATATTATTATTGGGTTATGGCTAGCAATTCTAGAAACACGAATACTAGTCTCATTAATATGAAGTTGACCTCTGTTAAGCTCGATGGGGCCAATTACCCTTATTGGTCTATGGCAGTCGAAACATATCTTTTAGCCACCAAACAGCCGAGTTATCTGACTTCATCTCCACCTACGGATAAAACAAAGGAGGATGATTGGCGCTCTAGCGATGCTACTATTCAGACATTGTTGTGGAGTACCATGGATTCCAAGATTAGTCCTCAGTTTATGCAGTGTACATCAGCCAAAGCTATTTGGGACAAATGTGCTCTTATGTTTTCGAGTCGTGATAACATGACCTGTGTTTGTTATGTGTGGGAGGAGCTATTTGACCTACGTATTGGAGATATGTCTGCATCTGATTACTATTCTAGGTTCACCACCCTTTGTGAGAAACTCAATACTTATTTGCCTGTCACTGATGATATTAGAGAGTTGGCCAAGCGCCAATAGGATATGAGAGTTGTGTTATTTCTCCGAGAGCTTGGTTCTACTCATTCTTCTCTCTGACAATAGATTATCTCCTAGGGTATTCTTCCATCAGTAGATGAGGTCTTTTCTTGGGTCCTTCGATGCGTGCCTGACTCATTATCATCTGCACCTGCAGCAAGTGCTATGGTCTCTCAGTCTTCTGGTGGCCGTGGAGGTCGAGGACGTGGTCCTCGGGGTTGTGGCAGGTCTGTCTTTTCTCCTAGTCGTGGTCAAGATGGTGGTAGGGGTGCTGGAAGTCCTTATTATTGCAACCATTGTCAGCGAGCTAGCCATACTAAGCCTTATTGCTATACCCTATATCCTGAGCTTCGTCCACGAGCTGCTCATGCCGAAGCAATAGAATCTCCAGTACAGAAGGTTCCTGATGAGTCACAAGAGTTACCTAGTACCATTATGCTGACTTGCGTCGAGTACGAGTTCTTAGTGCGTCACAACCAGGTGGTGGATTCCTCTGCTTCTACTGCTACTTTGGCACAGCCTTCTTCAGGTAGTCCATCTTGTTTACTCTCTTATGCACCCACTTCCTGGGTCGTAGACTCTGGTGCCACAATCATATGACCGGTAATTCTAAGTTGTTGTCTGATATTACTTCTATGTCACCTAGTTCCGTGACACTTGCTGATGGTTCACAATCCCATATCACTAGTCAAGGGAAGGCAACCTTGGGTCCCTCTCTTACTCTTTCATCTGTTTACCATTTGCCAGCTTTTCTATATAACTTGCTCTCTGTTAGTTCTCTTACTAGAGATTTGAATTGTTCTGTAACGTTTACTTCCACTCGTTACGTCTTTCAGGATATGAGGACCGGACGGATGATTGGTGGCGGACATGAGTCCAATGGGCTGTACTACCTGAACAAAGACCTCATTGCTGCGGCTGCTCAGAAGAAAACTGCTTCCGACTTATTTAAGATGCATTGTCATATGGGTCATCCGCCACCTGACATTCTTCGTCATTTTTCACCTGTTTTAGAATCTATGAGTCATATCCAGTGTGATGCTTGCCAATTTGGCAAACACCATTGGGTGTCGTTTCCTTCTCGTGTCTAGTGTCGTGTATCAAGTCCTTTTGAGTTGATCCATTTTGATGTTTGGGGACCGTGTCATGTCAGTGATATGTCTGATTATAAATATTTTGTTACATTCGTGGATGATTATTCCCGAATGACGTGGTTATATTTAATAAAAGATCGAACTTAAGTTTTTTCTTGTTTCCGTATGTTTTACTTTGAAATTCTCAATCAATATCATGTTTCTATTAAATGTTTGTGTTCTAATAATGCCAAAGAATACATGGCTGTTTCCTCTGATTTTCAATCATTTCTTATATCTCATGGGATTTTGCATAAGACTTCTTGTCCCTATACCCCCAACAGAATGGGGTGGCTGAACGAAAAAATCGTCATCTTCTGGATGTGGCTCGTTGCCTCCTTTTTCATATGAACCTCCCCAAAATGTACTGGGGGCATGCTGTTCTTACAGCATGCTATCTCATAAATCGCCTTCCATCCTCAATGCTTCATGGGGGCATACCTTTCTCCACTATCCATCCTACAAGTCCACTTTTTACTTTACCACTTTGTGTATTTGGGTGTGTCTGTTTTGTGCATCGTCTTGTTCCTGGTCATGATAAACTCGATCCACTGGCTGACAAGTGTGTGTTTCTTGGGTATTCTCAAACTCATAAAGGGTATTAGTGTTATGGTCCAGTTAGTCGGCGGTTGTATGTCTCAATAGATGTAACCTTTTTCGAGGATCAGTCATATTACTCTTCTACAGCAGGTCTTTCTAAAGATGTTCCATCTTCGACTATGGCTCCACTACCGCCTATTCCCTTGGCGAGTATGCCTGAGTCATCAACGTCATCACCTAGTTTTCAGTTCGCCGACAAGACCTATCAACGGCACCAATCTGTTCAACGTGAGGTAGTACAGTCACCGCCTGCATTGGATATGCATGATTCTCCACCTGTCAATGTCCCGTCTTCTTATCCACCAGTTGCTGCTAAGCCTGATTCTACCACTGACATTCCCATTGCATTGCGCAAAGGTACACGTTCTTGTGTTGGTCAACCCAGTCCTCGGTTTACTCCCTATAGTGGTTTGTCTTGTCATACACATACTCATTACCCTCTTTCTCGGTTTTTATCCTACGATTGTATTTCTCCTAGATATTCCTCGTTTGTTGCTTCTTTATCTGCTGTGTCTATGCCAAGTACTGTTGCAGATGCTCTTGCTCATCCAGGTTGGCGACAGGCTATGGAGGATGAAATACAGGCACTACAGGATAATGGGATATGGCAACTTACATCCTTACCTGCTGGGAAACAGGTTGTGGGGTGCCGTTGGGTTTTCACAGTGAAGTTTCAACCAGATGGCACTGTTGAGCGTCTGAAGGCACGTCTAGTTGCCAAAGGTTACATCCAGACATATGGAGTTGATTATGATGATACATTCTCTCCTGTAGCAAAGATACCTTCCGTTCGTGTTTTCATCTCTCTTGCTGTCCATTATGGTTGGACTCTTCACCAACTTGATTTTAAGAATGCCTTTCTTCATGGGGACTTGATAGAATAGGTATATATGGAGCAACCCTCGGGGTTCGTTGCTTGGGGGGAGTCTATCAGTGTTTATCATCTACGCAAGGCATTATATGGATTGAAACAGTCTCCTTGTGCTTGGTTTAGTCGTTTCAGTGATGCAATTATTCGGTTTGGTTTGCAACGTTGTACTGTAGATCATTCTGTATTTAGCTCTACTTCCCCTGCTGGGTGTGTTCTCCTGGTTGTGTATGTGGATGATATTATCATTACTGGTAATGATTCTGTTGGCATAAAAAAAATTGAAACAGTTTTTACAGGCAAAGTTTAGCATAAAAGATATGGGTTGTTTGCGATATTTCTTGGGCATTGAGGTGGCCTACTCACGTGATGGTATCTCATTATCACAACGGAAATATGTACTGGATATTCTTAGTGAGGTTGATTTTCTTGGAGCGAAGCCTGTTAATACTCCAATGGATCCTAATGTGAAGCTTGATGCAGAACATGGTGAATTACTTCATGATCCAAGTAAGTATCGGAGACTGGTGGGTAAGTTCAATTATTTAACTGTTACATGACCAGATATCTCTTTTGCGGTTGTGCTGTTAGTCAATTTATGAGTACTCCTCGTACTACACATTGGGAGGTAATGCTATGTATAGTTAAATACTTGAAGGGAGCACCAGGTAAAGGGATATTGTTCAAGAATCGTGGACACCTTGATGTTATTGGCTACTCTGATGCTGATTGGGCTGGTTGTCCTTTTGATAGGTGATCAACTTCTAGTTATTGTGTATTCTTGGGAGGCAATCTTGTGAGTTGGAAAAGTAAGAAACAACATGTGGTGTCTCAATCGAGTGCTAAGGCGGAATATCGGGCCATGGCTCATGTCACTAGTGAGTTGATTTGGTTGAGGATGTTATTATCCGAACTTAGTATGTCATCTTCAGCTCCCTCAGTTCTGTGTTGTGATAACCAGTCTGCTATGCATATCGCTTCAAATCCAGTTTTTCATGAGCGCACAAAGCATATTGAAGTGGATTGCCATTTTGTGCGAGAAAAGATTCAAAACAAGGAAATAACACTTCAATACACACGGACTGAAGACCAACTTGCTGATTTTTTCACTAAGTCATTGCAAGGCAGTAGAGTGATTACTTTGTGTAACAAGTTGGGGATCTTTGATGTTTATGCCCCAACTTGAGGGGGAGTGTTGAAAGGATAGTTTAGTCTTCTCCATAATTAGTGAGCCCTAATGCTTACTATATATATATAGATGAGGATCCCAAGTGCTCTCATCTACCCTCCTCATTGGGAAAATTTCAAATAAGGATCCCGAGTGCTCTCATTTTTTTCAAATAAGGGCCTAAAGTGGACTTTGTGTCAAATAAGTTCCTGAAGTGAATTTATGTTCTCAAATAAGGATCTCAAGTGGCTATAATAGTTTCAAATAGAGGCCTCACCCCACCGGCTCGTCGGCCGGCCAAATTTTCCGGCCGGCCAAGGGCATTTTCGACCAAAAACAATTTTAACATAAATTTTAGTTAAATTAGATTTAAGATTTAAAAAAAAGTTAAAAAAAAACGGGGGGCAAAGCTGGTAGCCAGTCCTCCCTGCCTGTGGTCGCCGCCCCACCGACGATGGGGCAACGGCCACAGGCGGGGTTGGCCTCCCCCTTGTTTCTTTTTTTAAAACTTTAGCTTTTTTTGTTCATTTTTGAGTTTTTTTTTATGGAAAAAAACTAAAAACGAAAAAAAATCAAAAAATTAAAGGACGAAAATGCCCTTGACTCCGGTGAGGTGAGGCCCTTTTTTGAGACTGAGATGGTCACTTCAAACCCTTATTTGAGAAAATGAGGACACTTCGGGCCGTTATTTGACACATGATTCACTTCAGGCCTCCATTTGAGAAAATAAGAGCACTTCGAATCCTTATTTCGAATTTTCCCTTCTCTGAATGAAAGTGATGTCAGTGACTTGCATCAGGAGGACATGAGTGTGAAATAATTGTGGTAGGAGAGATTGTGGATGTCCAAAATCATCCGGGAAATCTTTCTGCAGTACATGCACATGGATAAAAGAAGATCCTAGGTCTCAACTTCAGTGAGAAAACCACAGAAGCATCAATAGGCTTACAAACCTCTGATGAATTAACCGAAACAGAACCACAGAATGTGAAATTCGAAGCGTATAAAAGCACAGCAGACGTGGTAACTCCTGCAACAAATTATCAGAAGGTGACTGTTTCTCAATGGCACAGGATTTCACCACTCAAACCACTCAACAGTTCTGACCAAAAAAAAAAAAACACCACTTAGTAGCAAGAGATTTCACACCAAGAGAGTTCTATTCACATGAGCAATCCATTTGGACAGTGTCCACATATAGCCGGTTCTGATCCAAGCCAAAAGGTTTCAACCAAACTGCGTCTTCAGATTTGACCAAGCAGTGGTTGATCTTGACATTCTTTCCTCGGCTATTCTCTTCTTCTCCTCGGCCTCCGCTACTTTTTGCTCTTGATCCTTGTACCCAGATTTTGCTTCTTCCGACTCGACCATCAAAATCTCCCAGTCCGAAATGAGCTTTTCTCTTCTGGACTTCACTTCCTCAAGTTTTATGTTGAGCTCATCCTCCTCTTCCGTCAGGTCACCCAACAACTGCCTATACAAGATGTGAGTCTCATGATTCTTCTTCAATGTCACACACATTTGATCCTTCAGCAACTTCTGCAACTCGAATTCGACATTGTCCCGCTCGAAGGTCAAAAAGTCAGACGTGAACTCGTCAAAGTTGGCCCAAAAGGCCTTGACTGACTTTTTCTGGTGCCGTGATAACCCGCTTTTGGCTATGCTTAGCGTCGACACTGCTTCAGCCAATCTGTCTTTATATTTAGCTTGAAGATATCGGAAAGGCACTCCTTCAGAGACAGCTTAGCCTTCTCTACTTCTTCCAAGGTGGGAGCCTCAGAAGTAGAAAGAGCACCTTTTTGATTGCTCGCTTTCGACCCTCCTCTGGCTGGAGAACTCTCAGCGACGTTAATAATTTCCTCAAGATTTGAGAAATATGTGTCGAATGTATCTGTTGGTGTCACCCGAGGAATATTTGCATGAGGTTCAGCCAACCAAGTATTTTCAGCTGGGACTTGGGGGCCCAAAATCTCAGCTACAACCATCAAAGTGTCGTTCACTAAATACCCATTACAGTTGTCGCGGACTTCGCTCAATAGAATGAAGGATGTGAAGCCCCAGAGACTCTCTCTTGCAGTGAAATTATGTTCTGTCTCTGCATTTTGTTCAGATGGGACTTCAATAAAAAGGGGTAACAGATTAAATATCACTATATTACGTTCAATATATGTAAAGATTACTATGTTTGGGATCAGAAACATGGGACTTCAGAACCACAAGAACAAAGTTAAAGCATGCTTCGAGAAAGCATTGCAACAACAAGGCCTAAACATGCTCTCTCAGTTTGCTTCATCAGAAACTCGGTCTGGTTTAGCTGAAATGGAAAAAGTCCAAATTACGAAAATCCTTTTATGTTCATTTAATATAGTACCTAAAGTCCTGCAATTGGTCCCACAAACAGTATTGACATGGTGAATCTTCACTCCTTCCAATGGTTCTAAATTGTCCAGATGTTCATGCATTCCATCTGAACTTTCAGAGCCAACTATTCATAGTCGCCTCAGATGCTTTGAAGTGCATACAAGTGGACGTGCCGTTGGAATCGGCACAAATTGTATTCACAGAAGAGACTTAATCTCACCTATAAAGTGGGCATCTCCATAGACAGTTGTGCTATGACCTATTGAGTATTTCTCTCACTTTGATTCCCTAAAGTCATACTTAGTACAACAAGAGAAGTCAAATAATCCTTCAGTATTCTTTCTGAAAGAGACTTCATGGTCTTTGCCAATGTACACCACAAATACAATGGAATACTTCATGTAAGATGAATGATGGTGGATGTATTTCACATGAATCACAATTTTGTAAGATATTACCATAAGCAAGATTTCTCAGGTTATGAAACAAATTTGCCATTGCACCATATTTATGAGTGCAAACTTCATTAATACTAATACCATCAATTGCGAGGACATATATGTGCCTAAATTCTAACAAGACATGAAAGAGGACTTCAGCAGCAGATATGAAATAAGGTTTCTCATTCCCCCAAAATACCACATCTCAAAATTAGATTCCAACAGCAGACAGAAAAAACCAGACATAATTAGAGTCGCAATCAACATACCCCTAATCCTAGAATTGCCATAATTGTCCTGATCAATCAGAGTCAATTTGAAATGGGTGTTTCTGCTCAACCCGGATGGTAGCCTCTCAGAATCATGGACGTCCAAGTATATCGACAAATGCTCTGTATTGTTCCCCTTGGGGAAGATGAGTATTCGCCTGCTCACATCAACCGTACCATACAAGAGAACGGATAATTTTTAGGAAAATCAACAACTAAAGGAAACGAAAAGACAAGAACAGGCCACGTTTCAATCAATGTGATTGCCAAAAATCAAATACAATGATTACCAGGCATTGTTGCTGAGCGTGAACACTTCTGAGTAGTACTTCTTTTGAGTCAAGCTAGTGAAGTTGGTAATCTTCCATGTGTATTTCCATAAAGTGAAACTTTGCCCTTCCATTGCGCGCTTCCCCATAATTCAATCAGTTGAAACAAAAATGACTCGTCATCAGTCTTTACAATGAAGGACGCACAGCAGTTCCCAAAAATTCAAATGAAAAAATCGCAGACATCACGATTCTTTAACATCAAAACCAAACAAACAAATGCCCCATTTTATACGGGTCATGAAAGGAACACAAAGAGAGCATTAAAGAATAATTTAGCCTACATGTACAATCGACACCGTAAAAAGAATAGTATAGCCTGCAATGGTCACCGGGGACATCACTTATGATGCAGCAAGCGTACTCAACCTCCACCTCATTATTATCTAGTAGTCCCTTATATGTAAGGTCCCGTTAAATCCTCAGCTCCTCTTAGTTGTATATCTTAACAGGCTTTTCATGGGTATGACAGTTCTGCAAATTGGGAAATAAATCACGATGCCCAACATGGAAAGACAAGCAACTGACAAGAATTTTAACCAGGCATAAAATGGCTTGCACGGCAATATCACCTTGTCCACATTGAATTTCCAAAGCGAATGCGTTAAGTACAGAAATAAGCCATATTCACCACAACTTTATTATGGCTTTTCTTAAATGCTCACACAATCAATAACGATTCTTACATCCGCTATACTCATTTTGAGCACGTGTCAGTGTTTGACTACCTACTTTATTAGAAATTTCACTTAAGCTTAAGTGGCATTCAACTATCGCGTAAAACCAAGAACACACTCCTCTACTTTCTCCATCCCACTTGTTTTTTGTGGGTAAGAACTCCATGATTTCTCCATCCTACATTGTGACATTTGGCCTGCTGCCCTTTATTAAACTTGTACTCCATAGTACATATACTACTTTTTTGGACTGACTTAAACAAATCCTTATGTTCCAACGTTTCCCATTACAATGTGAGCTTTGTATACACTCCTGGTTGATTTCAGCTTTCATTTACAAACATCATCAGGAAAATGCATATGCCAAGGGTATCATCTTGAATATTCCCAATTAGCTTGAAAGTGAAAGTATAAGAGCTTAAAGCTGAAAACTTCGATCTATCCTAGGCTATAGGATAAACCTCGATTTATCATCGATGTATCCTTACTAAACTCAAAACTTTGCCATGCTCGTCCTCTTATAATTGTATGTGAACAATGTGTACTCCTTTCCTCTATAGAATTCTCCAAAGAATTTCTCTTGTAACCCATCATATTTCCTTTAAATTTATAAAAACAATGCATAAATCCCTTTGCCCATCCTTATGCCTTTTTACCACGGATAGCCTTTGCAAATATCAAATAGTATCATCTAATGCTAAGTGAATTCATGGATGATGGTATGGCTCTTTCCTAGAAGTTGACAGGTCCATTAACACACTCCTCATAGCAATGAACTAGTCCCTATAAGTTGTGGCATAGAGAGAATGCTTTGAAAGATGTTTCTTAATCCTGAGGTTATTGTGTTAATCTTAATAAATTAGTTTCTGCATGTCATATGGCCAAAACAATGTCCAGCAAAGAGCTCGGGAAAGAAAGAGGAGTTCAACTGCATGCTGAAGACTAAGAAACACACCTCCAGACACCAGATACACAAGTAAAGAAGCAACTCACAAAAACTCAAGTGATTGTAGTAAACAAATGAGGGCTGGTGGTACCTGGCGGTTATGCACATACTCCAAGAAAGAAGGAACATTTGGGTAACGAAATTCATTTTCATTGTCTATTCGAGCTTTTTGAAAGCAAATGATGTCCCCATCTATAATCTGAGAAGAGAAATAGAGTACTCATTCGAAGAAAATGTGCGAAACATGAGCTTTAACGAGACGCAATAAGCCAATTTATACCTGACTCATTCGAAATGATGTCTTCTTGTCAAGATACCAACACATGACACAAGGCTCAAACTTTATCTCCTGGGGATAACACCAACATGAAATGAGGGCATTAAATTTGCTTTGCCAAGGATTATGACAGACCTTATATAGTTGAAACTATGACGACTTTTATCTTTTACCACAAAACCTAGATTTTAAAAGTGGAGAGTAAAAGCTGCTTGTTATTATTTTTGTGAAAACAGTTCATAAATTTAACTTCTCTGCAAATATTCAACCAACTTGTATGAAATTGAAGTATTTAGTCCCCAAGGAAGTATTTTCAAATGCAGGCTTCCTCTTTCTCCAAGGGAAGGGAAGGAACAAACCTCAAATAGTTCTAATTCTTCATCTTGATTGAAGCCTGCCATCTCGTTTAATATTGGCAAAATTTCAATTGGTCTACCATAACTCTTCACAAAGAGCCTACCTACATATCTGGTATCATGGTGGTAATTCTCATATAAGATGAAGAAAAAAGGTGCAAAGAAAACAGGAAAATTTTATATACGGAAATGCAAACTACCGCAGTTCTCCTTTCTCAGGGTTGTAAAGTTTGAAGAATAGCAAGATATCTTCTTCAGATTTTTCGGGTGGTGAAACGGGAACCTGATCCTGCAATATCATGCACTGTCATTTAGACCATAGCAAAAGCTACAAAAATATGGTACCTTCCAAAGCCACCTCAGCATCGCATGCCAAACACATATATGCATGGCCAATGACTATAAATCATTACCAGTCCAAGGTCAACTTCCAAGAACAGCTTTAACTTCGCATTGTAAGCCTTGTTCGATATCTCCCTTAACTGTCCAACCTATGTCAAAGGTTATCACAATCATTAGATGATCAAACATACATGAGAAGCAATTACTCATTCTATATACTCCAGTTGGTCCTCATTCTTATGATGAGCCTAGGCCAATTAAAAAAAAATCAAAGATGACAGCAGTTTTCCTTACACCACCATCGCTAACGGCCTAATCAATCTGTCGTCAAGAAAGTAAAATATCTACTGAAGACTTTGAGTGCATGACATGACCTGCCTACCTAGCATCCCAATTTCCACACAAACAAGGTAAAGGCCATGGAGTAATATTTGATACTTTCTGACCTTACGTCCATGAGGAATAAGTTTATATGGAAGATAGTAGATATTGTAAAGCAGAGTTTAGAGAGAACTCATAACTTCCATTAAGGAAAGTGACCTTAACGATCTTAGAAATAAAAGAACCTCCCCAATCACATAAATTAATCCATGGAATTGGAGAATGGGATTCGGCAGTAAAATGTTATTACTGGTTGTGCTTCCTCCTGGGGTGTCAGAGGCCGATTTGGACGGTAAGTATTGTTTTGCCTCTTTGCCCAAAACCAGAAACGCTGACATTGCACAGGGACACCGAACTCTCTGGCAACTTCCTCCTATGAGTTACCAGAAAATCAGTTACATGCATCAATCAATATATCTGACTATTCATATTACTTGATAGGATCCAAATGACACAGCAATGTCCACATGGCTGACACACTAAACAAAAATCTTTGTTGTTTTTACTGCCATATTTAAATTAGCATAACGCAATATCATAATATAGCTACTATCCCAGTACCAAAATCAGAAGACACCAAGTTAGAAGTCAGGTATTCCGAAAGCTCTTTGAAGCATGGTTTATTTACCAGAGTATAACGATTTTCAGCTATTCAAAGATTTATTATGGTAAATTGAAGATATGAAGTACAAAAATACAATGAAAAGCAATTACACAATTAACAAAAAAAAGAGAAAGTATCGCACACAGAAATTCTTTCAAGAGCAGATGACAGTCAAGATGGATTCCTGAATCAGCACTGACATAGTCGAAGAAGTAAAGACAACAAAAGTGCGAAAAACAAGGCTAGATTAGAGAAGAATTGTAGCCGGAACAGAATAGATGCATTCAAGGGTTTGTAGAAACCGGCAATGTTATTGAATCAGAAAAAACTAACGAGAAAGAGACTCAAAGACCTAACTATACTGGGGTGAAGCTCGAATTAGTCATTAGCTAAAGTCATGAAAAGTGTAAGGATACCTTGAAAAGAGTAAACGGCATTTGCTTCTGAATGCGAAAACTTCGGACTTTTTCATGGTCCACAAGATCAAAGTATATATCTTTTCCAATCTGGTCAACAAGATCCTCTTCTCGCGCAACCTACAATAATAAGCTGTTGCTTTAGATATAATATTAACAAAAGGCCAATGCTACTTCTGAGTATACACCTTTATTATAGTATGAAGATAGGCTTGTGCTCTGTACTTTCTCTGTTCCTCCTTCTCTTCTTGTTCCTTCATCAAACTCATCTAAAGACAATAAGAACATAAGTCCAACTCAATACGTTCCCAGCTTCATGGACACATAAAGGAGAATAGGAGTAGCATTATTCAAGAAAGTATTTTACCCTTAAATGTTCTGCAATATCCTTCTCATCAAAGTGACAAATGATTTTGTCCTTGTCACTGTCACGTCATACAAGCATGTATGCATTCAAGTATTTTGTAGATTTGAAGGGAGAGTTGTTGAAACCAGGATTGGTCTGCGGCCACTGAAAGAAAATAAATAAGAGACATATAAGTTCATCACAAGTCAGGCAAAGAATCAATTTGATAATCAGTGTAATATATCACCTCCTCCTCTCCCCCATACTGTTCTTCCAAAGCCCTCTGTGTATATTCTTTTGTCACCCATTCATCATCAAATTTAACCCTGAAAATGGGAGTCTCAAACGATGTGCTACTGAGACGTGATGAGTTCTACTTAGTAGTCTTCACCCAACATGAAGGGGAATAACTCCAAGATTGCGGTAACAACTAGATTGTTTGGGTAAAAATGAAGATTCGCCTGTGGACAGTATATGAAGTTGTGATCATACTACAACTTAAGGAATCTACATTTAGGTGTCTCCTACATTCCATGTTTTCAAGTATATTGCATAACATAAGTTCATGGGAAACTATGCAAGCTACGATTAATATCCATCCTAGCATCTGTATTCATTCATTATCTCATTTTACAACCAAATCAAGCAATTGATAACTTTTTAGTATTCGAAATTGTGTTCAAAATATGCTCGAAAGTGCACGATTCAAATCAATCATAAAGATACGCTTCAGGAAAGGAAGATGGGTATATATATTCGCTATTTTTTTAATCGCCAATTTATCAAACGCGAACATTTGAAATTGAAACTCGTTGTCGAATACGATTCGAAAGACTTGACGTTAAGGCCTCCGGGTACGGACCAAAGTCTCTTGCCACTGTCCTTTTCAGGCAAAGCTACAATGTAGTAATCGGTCGGTCCTGATCAGGGGTTGAACCATGCATATAGCGCATCAACATCGAGAAGCAAATATGGAACCAGCATATCTTCGTCCTCTTGCTGTAACGCAATCAGCATCTAAAGCAGTTAGCTTCCTCCCAACCAAAACCCGATCAAACTAATAATCAAAACCCAAAGAAATCGCGCAACTGAAGCTCATTTCAGAAGGCCACCCGCGTCAAAAGAGAAGAAAAACTCTTCAAAAAAAGAAGAAGAAGAAACTCAAATTCTACGAGTCGCAGAGCGAGATGACCAGTATCAAAGAACCAGCAACAGTGAAAAGTAGCGGTAGAAACCACAGCGACCATCAACGTGTAGATTAGTAACTGATATTTAGCACAGAGATGGAGATGGAGATGGAAAGAGGGTTGATTACATCCAAAGGTGGACGAGTCATCATAGCCATGGATGCAGAGACTTGCAAAGTCGTGATCGACCACGGTAAAAAAGCAGCTAGAGAGAGAACGAAAAAGGAGGAGGAAGGAGAGAGAGAGAGAGAGAGAGAGAGAGAGAGAGAGAGTTGGAGGGAAAAGTGAGGGGCAGGAGTGTTAAGTGTTCATATAGGTCACTCCAGAAAAATTAAGAAAAATTGTTTTTTTAAGCTTTATAATAATAAAGATTAATATCATGAAAAATTCCAAACTGATATCTCCGTGACAAATTTACTCTAAACTAATTTTTTGACTATCAAAAAATTTAAATTGATACATTTGTGATAAATTTACCTCAAACTAATTTTTTGACCACCAAAAACCTCAAACTTGTACATTTATGATAAATTTACCATCTATTAAATTTAATTAATACAAAAATAATAACAAGCTAGTACACCTAAAATCTCAAATTGGTACATCCGTAAACTGTCACTTGTCATTTAACTAAGCATTTTTATAGTTAATTTAACGGAAATTAACGGATGGTAAATTTGTCACAGGTGTACCAGTGTGGGGTTTTTAGTGATCAGAAAATTAATTTGGGGTAAATTTGTCACAAGTGTACCAATTTAGGATTTTTTCGTGGTATTAACTTTAATAATAAATTCCTTACCCAAAAAAAAATTTTAATAATAAAAAAACCAACAAAAGATAAAGAGAAAAATCGTACCTTAAGGTCGAAGGAACGATGGCAACACTTGAGGCGTCACCGCCCATGCTCAGGCTTTGACATCCATCACCAAATTCAGGCCTAGCTGACCCAGATAACATCTCATCCCTGTGTTATATAAGAAAATCGTGAGCGGGTGCAAGACGCGACCGAACTAGCCGAGGTCGCGACCCTTGTCAGTTGCATCCAAAAATTTGATGAAAGGTCCAACTGAAAGAAGAAAGTACATAATTTAGGGGCCAATTCCACAAAAGAAAGTTAAGGACACTTTTAAATATTTTGAGCCGTGATATTTGTGCTTTTTGACCTTTTGACTCAAAAAGCTGTTTAGTTAAAAAAAAAAAAAAGGTGGACATCCAAGAGAAAAAGAAAAGCAAGAGAGAGAGAGAGGCAAAGGGAAAGAAAAGGAAAAGGAAAAAGAGAAGAGGTACATGTCATGTCATGAAAACCTCATCAAGTTATATTTATTTTATTTTGTTAGCGTTGCTACCTTATCTCAGGGTGCACCACCTATAAGTTCGGCTAATAAATTATTAAGTCTAGACTTAACTTAGGCTCTCCCAAGTTTATACTAATTCGCAACTTATGATTCAAATTCTTAATATGAAAATTATTTTCAATCGGGATTCATCACTAAAGGTCGATTAGAAGTCCAAATAAAGTATCAAAAAATATACTTTATTTCTACAAATCAGAGATTATGAGTACGAGAATTTGATTACGCTAAATTACTCTAACGCCATTTCGGTACCTTTTCTTTTCATGAAAATATTTTAGCATACGGCTTGTATTAATTTTATTATCTCCTAAAATGTTAAGCGATCATATGGGTACACAAATCATCAAATTAACACCAAATAATCAAAGTATTAAATAAATTGCAAGATATGGAGAATATATTTACCTCAGAATAACGTAAACATCTGCAATGTTAGTTAGAAAATCACATCATCAATCCTAATATGATTTCTATTTAGCACAGATTCCACTAAATGTATTTTTTTTTGTCGGTTTTTTCTTCATTATATGAAAACTAACCTATATGTAATGACGTACAAAATATGACATCTAACATATAATTCCTTCGTGGTCACGCTGAATATGATGAACTTGAGATGAGATGTACTCTTTTGGAGCCTCCTATGCTAAAGGAGCGGGAGTTGGTGTGTAAGCCAATTTGTTTTGGGTAGGGTAAATTTTAAAAACGGATAGTAAATTTGAAACATAACGTTGCTAAGTAAAAAGTCATTGACAACATATTAGTCTGGTCACTTGTTAGTACGTTACCCGTGAAACAACAATTTTCCCATCCTTAACATTTCGAGTAGATTATCAATTTATTTAAAATTTACAGGTCTGTGTTTTTTTTTTGCCAGTATGTTAAGAGTTGCTTACATACATTACCAGTGGTGTCGGTTAATGGTTGTACCTACGAAAAAAATAACTATTTTACTTCTATAAATTCTTAGTGGCTTACTGACATCGTTTAGGATTTTAGGAGGATCAACATTTATAACATTATGATATAATAATCGATTTACCATATTGAATTACCCACTTAGATTTAAAAAATACATGCGTGTTTTACAAGTGGATGCAATTTTTTGATAGTAGATTCCGAATTGCTTGCATACTTTACCCGTAGAATTGGTTAACCGTTTTTCACTTACCGACAAAATAACAATTTTACAACTATAAAATCCTAGTAGAAAACTGATATTGACGACCTTTAAGTGTTACCATCGTGAATTAGTTACCACCTTAAAGGTGGACCTATGTTGGTAAGTTGTTAATTTCATCCCTAACTATTTATTTGTAGTGCTTAAATTTAGTTTTGAATAGTAAATTTGCAAGAAGCTTAACAAGTTACTATTACTTTGACGTCGCCAGTTTGACGGTAAATTGATTACTTTGGTAATAATTAGGGGTGAGTAACACAATTGACCGAACCGGGAATCGCCCGGACCGGATTAGACCAGCCTGTTATGGGCGGTTCTCGAGAGCGTCGGTCTAGTTCCCGGTTCCATGAAATTGAAATTGGTGATTTTTGGTCTGGTCCCCCGTTTCGAGGGGAATCGGATCGATGATTATTTATTTATTTATTTCCCTTACCTTCTCACACGTGCTATGTGCTTTTGTTAATCTCGCATATTCCTTGTGCTTTTATTTGAGAGCAAAACTTTTGCTCCCTTTGTGCTTATTTGGTGCATCGAAGACTTTTTTAGCTTCATGGATTCCCAAATGACGTAGAAAATGCTGAAATATGATCATGCTGAAAGGATCTCAGCCAAAGCAGCACTAAATCATCATTGGACGGGAATAGATTTGGAACAGAAATTCGTTAATCATTATAGATATTAAAGCATCATGCCAAAAGGATCTCTGCCAAAGCAGCACTAAATCAGCACTAAAATTTTGTTCTTATGCACGGGAATTATTTGTAAATCAACCGGTTCTATTGGACTGTCTGGGAATCAGATTCCAAGACAAGGAAGTCCGATCCTTGGTTCTAGAAATTGGAAACCAGACCTTCCAGTCCGATTCCTGATTCTTGAGTGGGATCAGACTGGACCGAAAATCGTTCACCTCTAGTGATAACTTTTTATTACTAAATTAAAAGTAATTACATGTTAAATTCCACTTTGGTGGGGATTTAAATACTTTGAAACGCAATTATGTTAGTGAGTTATTAATTTTAGTGGTAATTTACAATTTGTACAGCTAAGATTAAGTAAATATGTAAGTTGCTAACTTTAGTAGTAAGATTTTATTACCAATAGAAAAATTTCTAAACAACATGATAACTTATGGGGAATTAAGATATGTTTGTTTCGAAAAAATATGATTTAGAAAACATTTTCATAAAAATGAACGAATGAAAAATATTTTCATTGTCTATAAAAATATTTAGATATAAATTGTAATTTATAATGCAAATATTCTTCATTGACTAATTATTTCAAGTCATACAAGCGATCATTTTAGGAAAATATTTTCTAAATTATTCATTTTCCGTAGATCAAATGGAGCCTTAGTAACTTACCCGCGGTCGCTTTTGGGAAAGCAGCGTGCCAACCAAGTGAGAAAATTACTAATGGAAAATTGCTTAACAGTATGATAACTTACTATTGACTTGAAAATTTGGTAAATTGCTAGGTACCTTACTAATTTAAATGGGAAGGTTCTATTTCCAATGATTTTTTTTTGAAAAAACGTTCGATAATTTACTATTGAATTTTGTGTTAGTAAATTCCTCAAATTATTTGTAATTTGCTATAGTAACTTATTTCATTTATAGATATTAAGAGTGCACATGATAACCATTATATTTCTTTATTTTTCTATTTTTCTTTTCACGGAAACAGGTTTAGAACAAAAATCCGTTTGGTAATGCAATGTCATTATTCTATTTTTGGAACAAATTTTTAGTCTAGAAATAAATTTGGAACGAAAATGAGAAGTAAGAATTTTCTACTTTTCTGTTTTTGGAACAAAAAGAGAAATAGAAACTCTTCTCATCGCTCGCCTTTGCCTCCCGCCACATGCCGCCGCCACCCCCCGCCTGCCGCCCGTCGATGAATGAAAAAGAGCGCGGGAAGGAGAAATATTGTATCGTTATCAAATAAATTTTTGTTCCGAGAAGAGAAATCAAGGCGTTATTAAACGCGTATTTCTATTCATAAACTCGTGTAGGGAATAGAAAAAATCTATTTCTTGCCAGAAATTTATTCCAGAAACAGAATGGTTATCATTTACGCACTAAATTTCGATATTGTTTTGAAAGAATAAATTTCTTACGTTGTTGGTAACTTAGGCTGCAAATGATAACCATTCTTTTTCTCTATTTCTGTTCTAGAAATATGTTTGGAACAGAAATCCGTTTGGTAATGCAATTTCATTTTCTATTTCTTGAATAAATTTTTGTTTCAGAAATAGGTTTGGAAGAAAAATCAGAAGTTAAAATTTTCTATTTTCTATTTCTGGAACAGAAATAAGAAATTAAATTTTTTCTCATCGCTCACTCTTTCTACTAATCGGTCACCCACCTGCTGCCCATCCCCGTCCACTTGCCGGTCGCCGCCTCCCGCCATTCATTGTCTCCCGCCGCCGCCCGTCGCCCGTCGTCCATCGACCACCGTCTTCCGCTGCTAGCTGCTCTCCTCCTGCCACCGCCGCCTGCCTCCCACCCCCATCTTCCGCTGCTGGCCACCCTCCTCCTGCCGCCGCCTGCCTCCCCTAACCGGCCGTCATGGACCGCCGCCCACTGTCCACCAGCCATCGTCTCCCACTGCCGGCCGGCCGTCCTCCTCCCGTCACCGCCCGCCTCTCGCCATTCGCCGTCTCCCGCCGCCGGCCACTGTGGGCTGCGACCCGCCGTCTACCGGCTACCTTCTCCCGCTGTCGGCCGCCTTCCTCCTACCACCGCTCGCCTCCTAACGTCGACCACTGTCTCCTGCCGTCGGTCACCCTCCTCTTGCTAGCCGCCTCTAGCCATCGCTTGCCTCCCACCGCCGGCTGCCATGGGCCACCGCCAGTCGTCCACCGGTTATCGTTTCCCGCTGCCGGCTGCCCTCCTCCTGTCGCTGCCCGCCTCCAATTGCCACCCGCCTTCCACCGCTGGCCACCGTCTCTCGTTGCCAGCCGCCGGCCTCCCACCGCCGGCCACCGTGGGCCGGCACCCGCCGTCCACCGAACACCGTCTCTCACCATCGACTGCCCGCCTCCCGCTCTTGCCCACCTCCTCCCGCTGGCCACCGTCTCCCGTCGCCGGCCGCCCTCCTCCCGCTGCCGCCCGTCTCCCACCGCCGACAGCCGTGGGTTGCCGCTCGTCGTTTACCGGCCACCTTCTCCCGCCGTCGGCCGCCCTCTTCTTGTCGCCGCCCGCCCCTCGCCATTCGACATCTCCCGCCGCCGACTACTGTCCATCGGCCGCCATCCATCGGCCACCGTCCCTTGCTGCCGGCTGCCCTCCTGTCGTTGCCGCCCGCCATTCGCTGTCTCCCACCGCCGGCTGCCGTCCACCGGCCACCGTCTCCCGCCACCGGTCGCCCTCTTCCTGCCTCCCACCGCCGGCCGCTGTGGGCCGCTGCCTACAGTCCACCAGCCACCGCTCCCGTCGTCGGCCGCCTTCCTCCCGCCGCCACCCGTCTCCCCCCCGCTGGCCACCGTCTCCCACTGCCGGCCGCCGTCCTCTCGCCGCTGTCCTTCTCCCGTCACCGGCTGCCATCTTTCGCATTGGCTGCATCCTCGTCCGCCGCCGCCGCCTCCCCCCGCCGCTCGCCTCTCGCTGCCACCGTCTACCGTCCGCCATCCTCCGCCGCCATCCACCTGCCATCTACTTGCCGGCCACTCGAGAGAAAAAAATTTTGTGCCGTTATCAAACAAAATTTTGTTTCGAAAACAGAAATTTTGCGTCGTTATCAAACGCGTTATTGTGCTCAGAAACTCATCTATGAACAGAAATATAAAAATCAATTTTTGATCAGAAATTGATTTCTGAAACAGAATGAGATTCATTCGCAGCCTTACTAACTTGTAAATAATCTTACATTGGTAAATTAATAATTTTTCTGTAAGCAACTCATTGCACCTGTAAGTTTTTGTTTTCAACGGTTATTTTCTATATGTTAGAAGTATCAAGGGTAAAGTGGTCTTTAGAACTCTTAGGGTTTATTGGGTTACCATTGTATAAATATGTTATTTTGCTGAATAATAAATCAACTTTTCCTCTCTAACATGGTATCAGAGCAACAAAAATTCTAAACCCTAAACAACCGCTTACCACCGTCTACCCCCAGTTGCCGCTGTGAACCATCCACCGTCGACCACCAACCAACCCCCTTCAATCAACCCTCTTCTCACTGGAATCTTTAGATCTCCTGTTGCCCAGGCCCGGCGAGCCTTGCCGGGGCGTCATCTAGGCCGGCGAGCCTTGCCAGGGCGTCGCCTGACGTCACCTAGGCCCGGCAAGGCCAGATCTAGAGTTAGCAAGACCCAGCGACCCATGTAGAGACGTCACCCAATGTCACCGAGGCCAGCAAGTCCAAATCCAGTGCTGTCCATCGTCGTGGAATCTTGTAGAGAGGTCGTCCAGCATCAGTGAGGCATCGTCCATTGTCAGTGAGCCAGATTCAGCACCCATGTCTCTCGGTTAGGATCCACAGGTTTGATTTTTTTGGCGGCTTGATGGTTACTGAGCTTCACAGCAGGAATTTTGAGGCGTTATTTGTTGATTAGGCTTGGTAATGATGTAGGTAGCGCTTTATTCGAGATATGGATGTGTTTGTGGAATGTTTCTGAATTTTTCGGAACTTATGCGATGCTGATTAGGTGAATTTTGGAGATTTTGGAGTTAATTATTTGGGGCTCTTGTGGATTATTAAATTGTTAAGGATGGATGATCCGAGTAAAATTGATGGTAGTTCTGGAAAGAGTGATACCGTGACGACTGAGGTAATTTCCTCTTCATCTTCTCGAATTACTGACAAGAAGCTTGAGGGTATTACCAATTTTCAACAATGGAAAAAGATTGTTAAGTTTGTTTTGACGGGTAGAAATCAGCATATGCACTTGACTGAAACTAAACCTACTAATGATGCAAATTGGGATGTTATTGATGCACGTCTTATGGGTCAGCTTTTGAACTCCATGGAGAGCAATATTGTAGACTTGGTAACTCATATTGATACAGTCAAGGACTTGTGGGAGTACTTAGATGTATTGTATTCTGGCCAGAACAATATTTCTAGGATATATGAACTATCACAGGAATTTCACCGATCTGAGAGCAAAGGGCGTTCTATTGATCAATACTTTGCTGATTTTAATAGAATGTATGAAGAATTGAATGCTCTCCTTCCTATTTCTTCTAATGCTGAACAAATGCGACTCCAAAGAGAACAGTTGGCTGTAATGAATTTTCTAGGAGGTCTTGCTCCAGCCTATGATACTGTTAGGTCTCAGATTCTTGGAGGAGAGACTATTGCGTCACTTAGGGATACATATGCTCGAGTTCTTCGAGCATCCCATGGTTCTTCTTAGAGCACCACAACTGTGGTTGATAATTCAGCTCTTGTTTCTCAATATCGAACTGGTGGAGGTAGGGGTGACGAAGGAAATCGTGGAGGGTATAATGGTCGTGGTGGCCGTGGTGGTCGAAGTACAGGAATAGGAAGAGGCCAAGGACAAAGGCAGCTTTATGGATCGTCCCAAACTACTGCTGAGAGCTCAGGGACTATTCGAACTTGTCATTATTGTGGAAAACCTGGCCATATTCAGAAATTTTGCTACAAGTTACATGGTAGACCGAGACACAGCAACAACAGTTTGCAAATGCTGCATCTGGCACTGACTCTTTGTCCCTACCACAGCCTTCACAAGGCAATGTAGTGGTTATGTCTGATGAGGAATTTGCACGGTACAACCAGTCTCAGATTTCACTACCTACTTCGTCTTCCACTTGCTACTCTAGTCCGCACGTGTAATGCTACCGCATGCGTTTCAGCTAGTTCTCACCCTTGGGTCATTGATTCAGGGGCATCTGATCACATGTCAGGTCTTTCAGATATATTTTCCTCTCTTACTCCATCATCGTCCACCGTTACTTTAGCTAATGGTTCATCTACACATGTTAAGGGAGTTGGCACAGTTCATCCAACTCCTTCATTGCCTTTGACCTCAGTGCTTTATCTTCCACAATTTCCTTTTAATCTCATGTCAGTCAGTAAGTTAACTAAAACCTTTCAGTGTTCAGTAACATTCTATCCTGATTCTTGTATCTTCCAGGATCTGGCTACGAAGAGGACAATTGGTAAAGGACGTGAGGAAGGGGGACTGTATGTGCTCGAAGACTCAACTTCCTTTGCATGTTCTGGTGTTACTTCTCTACATAAGATCCATTGTCGTCTTGGTCATCCTTCTCTACACAGTCTTCAGAGATTGAATTCCAGTTTTAAATCTATTTCTAGTTTAGAGTGTGAGTCATGCCAACTTGGCAAATTACATCGTGTTAGTTATCCGTCTCGAGTCATTAAACGAACAGAGTCTCCATTTTTGTTAGTTCATTCAGATGTTTGGGGTCCATGTCATGTGACTTCCAAGTTGGGTTTTAGATATTTCGTTACTTTTGTTGATGACTATTCCAGAGTTACTTGGTTATATCTAATGAAAAATCATTCTGAGTTGTTTTCTATATTTCGCGCATTTATATCTGAAATCTTTACTCAGTCTGGTGTGCATGTTAAAGTGTTGCGTTCTGATAACGCTAAGGAGTACTTTTCTGCACCTTTTTCTGATTTTATGACACAGCATGGTATGATTCATGAATCTTCATGTCCTGATACACCACAGCAGAATGGTGTTGCTGAGAGAAAGAATAGACATTTGTTGGAAGTTACTAGATCTATGTTATTTGAGATGAAAGTCTCTAAAGTCTTTTGGTCTGATGCTGTTTTGACTGCATGCTATCTCATTAATCGCATGCCTTCCTCTGTTCT
The DNA here is from genome assembly GCF_021117445.2 of Syzygium oleosum. Taxonomy (NCBI): domain Eukaryota; kingdom Viridiplantae; phylum Streptophyta; class Magnoliopsida; order Myrtales; family Myrtaceae; genus Syzygium; species Syzygium oleosum. The sequence goes on from NW_026607494.1 coordinate 2,185,584, forward strand.
ACGAGGTGGTATTCCATTTTCTACTTTGTTTCCAAATTAGCCACTATTTGCCTTACCAACTCGTGTATTTGGTTGTGTCTGTTTTGTTCATGATCATCGACCTGGAGTATCCAAACTTGATCCCAAGGCTATCAAGTGTATGTTTCTTGGTTACTTCCGTACTCAAAAGGGTTATCATTGTTATTCTCCCTTACTGAACAGATACTTCATAAGTGCTGATGTCTCATTCTTCGAATCCACTCCATATCATGATGTTCCAATTTCTGTGTCTGAGTTGGATGAAGAATTACATGTGACTACAATTCGGTCAACTACTCCAGCTATTTCACCTGCGTCTACACAGGAACCACCTCCTCTATAGGTTTATACTCGGTGTCCTCGGGTTCATACTCCCCCCCTTCCTCTTGTCACGACTGCGTCATCTTCCGTGCCAGATCCACCATTAGTCGATTCTCCTCATGTGTCAGATCTTGATCTTCCAATAGCTCATCGCAAAGGTACACGTGCCTGTACACAACATTCTATCGCAAATTTTATTTCATACTCTTCTGTGTCTCCTTCTTTTCGATCATTTTTATCTACTGTTGACCAATATCCTATTCCCAAGTCTGTATCTGAGGCATTACAAATTTCTGGGTGGAGGACAGCAATGGAAGAAGAGTTAAAAGCTCTACAGGTAAATCAAACTTGGGACTTGGTACCTCTTCCTTCAGGCAAAACTGCTATTGGTTGTAGATGGGTGTATGCTGTCAAAGTTAATCCCGATGGTTCTCTTGCTCGCTTAAAAGCGAGACTTGTTGCGAAAGGGTATGCTCAGATGTATGGGATTGACTATCTGGATACTTTCTCTCCTGTTGCCAAGCTTACTTCTGTTCGTATTTTGATATCTCTTGCTGCCACCTATCATTGGCCTTTATTTTAGCTTGATGTTAAGAATGCCTTTTTGCACGGTACTCTACATGAAGAAGTTTATATGGAGCAACCTCCAGCGTTTGTTGCTCAGGGGGAGTCTGGAGGAATGGTTTGCAAATTAAAAAGATCTTTGTATGGTTTGAAGCAGTCTCCTCGGGCATGATTTGGAAGATTTTCTGAAGCTGTACTTTCTTTTGGACTGTCTAGATGTGACAATGATCACTCTTTCTTTTATAGACAGTCAAGGAAAGGCAAATTATTCTTGATTGTCTATGTGGATGATATTATTATCACGGGAGATGATTTAGTTGGTATAGATGAACTAAAGATCTATCATCAGAAACAGTTTCAGACTAAGGACCTAGGAAAATTGAAGTATTTCTTAGGAATTGAGGTGGCACAGTCACAGAAGGGTATTGTTCTGTCACAACGAAAATATGTCTTGGATTTACTCATTGAGACAGGCATGTTAGGATCCAAGCCTCTTGATTCACCCATGGAACAAGGAGTTAAACTGGTTGCCGAAGGAGGAGAGCTATTCGATAATCCTGAGAGATAGAAGATTGGTAGGCAAACTAAATTATCTCACAGTTACTCGACCAGACATTGACTTTCCAATTAGTGTGGTCAGCCAATTTCTGTCTTCTCCTCGTACTTCTCACTGGGATGCAGTAATTCGAATTTTAAGGTACTTGAAGAAGACTCCAGGGAAAGGCATTATTTATCAAAATCATGGTCATAGTAGAGTTGAAGGATTTTCTGATGCTGATTGGGCATGGTCTCCAGATGATAGGAGATCTACTACTGGCTACTGTACATTGGTTGGAGGAAATCTAGTGTCATGGAAGAGTAAGAAACAGAGTGTTGTTGCCCGCTCTAGTGCTGAATCAGAGTATAGAGCCATGGCACAAGCAACATGTGAATTAGTGTGGATTCAGCAGCTGTTGACTGAGTTAGGCTTGAAAGTTTCAATTCCTATGTCTCTATGGTGTGATAATAAGGCTGCAGTACATATAGCATCTAACCCGGTGTTTCATGAGAGAACAAAACACATTGAAGTTGATTGTCATTTTATTCGAGAGAAGCTGCAAAGTGGAATGATTCTTCCTAGTCATGTTAGAACTGGTGAACAACTTGCAGACATTTTTACTAAATCTTTGGGTAGCGGGAGGATAGAATATATTTGTAACAAGCTGGGCATGATTAATATCTATGCTCCAGCTTGAGGGGGAGTGTTAGAAGTATCAAGGGCAAAGTGATCTTTAGAACTCTTAGGGTTTATTGGGTTACCATTGTATAAATACGTTATTTTGCTGAATAATAAATCAACTTTTCCTCTCTAACACTATATAAGCAGATAAGTTCAATGTTACTTGAACTTTGTACCTCTTCAACTCTATTTATAACTTACTAACTTATAAGCGGACCTATAGTAGTGAGATCTTAATTTCACCGGTAAATTACTATTCTCACCGCTAAACTTTTGTTTTGAGCGGTAAGTTTATAAGAAATTGATAAATTTTTATTTCATGTGATGTTCGTGGGTTGTTAACATTGTTAGTAAATAACCATCTACGCATCTGTCAAATAGGTTGCCTGTCACACAATTTGACTACTAAGATTTAAAATTTACTAACAACGTTACAGAATTGCCATCCCCGAAAGTTGTTCCCTTTTTGCCCCAACGGAACATTGTTCTCTGAATCAAAGTGATAACAGTGAATTGCATCATAAGGACACCGAGTAAAATGATTGTGGTAGAAGAGTGTGTGTTAATGTCCAAAATCATCCTCTTGAAATCTTTCTGCAGTACATGTACATGGATCAGAAAAACATTCTGTCTCAACTTCAAAGTGACAGAAATACTACTTCAATCACAATGAAGCCGCAGGTTATCATTTGCGGACAATTAATCGGACCAACGCGAAGGATCGATAGGCTTACACGCAAGAATGGTTCTACCTTCAAATCTCTGACGAAATAACAGAAAGAAAAACACAATGTAAAATTCGAAGTGTATAAGAGCACAGCAGATGTGGTAACTCCGTACAAAATAATCAGTAGGTGACAGTATCACAAAGCCATGGGATTTCACCACTCGAAAGCACTTACTAGCAAGAGAATTCACACAAAAACAGTTGTACTCACATATGAGATCCGTTTGAACAGTGTCCTCATAGCCAGTTCTGACCCAAGCCAAAAGTTTTCAACCGAATAGCGTCTTCAGATTTGACCAAGCAATGGTTGATCTAGACATTCTTTCCTCGGCTATTCTCTTCTTCTCCTCGGCCTCGTCTACTTTTTTCTCTTGATCCTTGTACCCAGATTTCGCTTCTTCCGACTCGACCATCAAAATCTCCCAGTCCGAAATGAGCTTTTCTCTTCTGGACTTCACTTCCTCAAGTTTTTTGTTGAGCTCTTCCTCCTCTTCAGTTAGGTCACCAAACAACTCCTTATACAAGATGTGACTCTCATGATTCTTCTTCAACCTGCAAAACATTTGATCCTTCAGATACTTCTGCAACTCTAATTCGACATTGTCCCGCTCGAAGGTCAAAAAGTTCGACGTGAACTCATCGAAGTTGGCCCAAAAGGCCTTGACTGACTTTTGCTGGTCCTGTGATAACCCGCTTTTGGCTATGCTTAACGTCGACACTGCTTCAGCCAATTTGTCCTTTACATTTAGGTTGAAGATATCGGAAAGGCACTCCTTCAGAGACAGCTTAGCCTTCTCTACTTCTTCCAAGGTTGGAGCCTCAGAAGTCAAAAGGACACATTTTTGATTGCTCACGTTTGACCCTCCCCTGGCAGGAGAACTCTGAGCTGCGTGAATGATTTCCTCAAGATTTGAGAAATACGTGTTGAATGTATCTGTTAGTGTTGCCTGAGGAATCTTTGCGGGAGGTTCAGCCAACCGAGTATTTTCAGCTGTGTTTTGGGGGGCCAAAATCTCAGCTACAACCATCAAAGTGTCGTTCACTAAATACCCATTACGGCTGTCACGGACTTCGCTCAATGGAATAAAGGATGTGAAGCCACAGACACTCTCTCTTGCAGTGAAATTATGTTCTTTTCCTGCATTGTGTTCAGATGGTACTTCAGTAAAAAGGGGTAACAGGTTAAAGACACCTTATTTCACTGCATTAGGTTCAACGAATGAAAAGACTACTATGCTTGGGATCAGAAACATGGCACACCAGAACCACAAGAACATAGTGATAGCATGTTTGGAGAAAGCATTGCAACAAGGCCTAAACATGCTCTCCCAGTTTGCTTCATCAGAAACTTGGTCTAATTAGCTGAAATGAAAAAAATCCAAACTACACAAACAATTCTATGTTCATTTGACATGGTACCTAAAATCCTGCAATTTGTCCCACAAACAGTAATGACATGGGGAATCTCCACTTCTTCCAATACTTCTAAATTGTCCAGATGTTCACGCATTCCATCTAAACTTTTGAAGCCGAGTATTCATATCGTCACCTCAGATGCTTTGGAGTGCATAAAAGTGCACGTGTGTTTGGAATTGGCACAAAACATAGAAGAATTCCTAAAGTCATACTTAGTACAACAAGAGAAGTCAAATAATCCTTCAGTATTCTTTCTGAAAGAGACTTATTGATAGAATTGACAAAAGATCCGCATAGCTGACCCAACTAGGGTCTTTGCCAATGTACACCACATATAAAATGGAATATTTCACACAAGATGAATGATGGTGGATGTATTTCACATCAATCACAATTGTGTAAGATATTAGCATAAGCAAGATTTCTCTCATTACGAATCAAATTTGCCATTGCCCCAAATTTATGAGTGCAGACTTTATTAATACGAATACCATCAATTGCGAGGATATATGTGTGCCTAAATTCTATCAAGACATGAAAGAGGCCTTCAGTAGCAAATATGAAATAAGGTTTCTCATTCCCTTAAAGTACCATATCTCAAAATTAGATTCCAACAGCAGACAGAAAAACCAGACAAAATCTGAGTCGCAATCGGCATACCCTTAATCCTAGAATTGCCATAATTGTTCTGATCGACCAGAATCAACTTGAAATGGGCATTTCTGCTCCACCCGGATGGTAGCCTCTCGGAATCGGCGACGTCCAAGTATATGGACAAATGCTCTGTATTGTTCCCCTTGGGGAAGATGAGTATTCGCCTGCTCACATCAACCGTACCATACAAGAGAACGGATAGTTTTTAGGAAATTCAACAAGTAAAGGAAACAAAAAGACAAGAACATGCCGCGGTTTGATCATTACGCTTGCCAAAAATTGAATTCAATGATTACCAGGCATTGTCGCTGAGCATGAACACTTCGGAATAGTACTTCTTTTGAGTCAAGCTAGTGAAGTTGGAAATCTTCCATGTGTATTTTCACAAATTGAAACTTTGCTCTTCCGTCGCTTGCTTCCCCATTATCCAATCAGTCGAAACAAAAAAGACTCATTCATCAGTCTTTACAATGAAGAACACACAATGGTTCCCAAAAATTCAAATGAAAAAATTGCAAACATCATCATTCTTTAAAATCAAAACCAAACAAACACACGCCCCATTGTTTTGGGTCACGAAAGGAACACAAAAAGAGCCTGATTTTGAACATTAAAGAATCCTTTGGCCAACACGTACAATTGTCACCGTGCTAAAGAATAATTTGGCCTACAATGGTCACTGGGGCCAACAGTTATGATGCCACAAGCGTTCTCAACCTCCACATCATTATAAAGTAGTCCCTTAAATGGAAGGTCCTGTCAGATCCTGACTTCTTCTTAGTTGTATATTTTTATAGGCTTCTCATGCGTGTGACGGTGCTGCAAATTGGGAAATAAGTCACGATGCACCACATGGAAAGACAAGCAACTGACAAGAATTTAAACCAAGCATAAAATGGCTTAAACAGCAATATCACCTTGTCCACACAGAATTTCTAAAGCACTTGCGTTAAGTACAGAGAAAAGCCATATTCACCACAACTCCGTTATGGCTTTTCTTATATGCCCACACAATCAATAAAACACTCTTACATCCGCTACACTCATTTTGAGCATGTGTCGGTGTTTGACTACCAATTTTATTAGAATCACTTAACCTTTAAGTAGCATTCAATGGTCATGTAAAACAAAGAACAAACTCCTCTACTTTCTCCATCCCACTTGTGTTTGTGGTTAAGATCTCCATGATTTCTCCATCCTACATTGTGACATTCGGCCTGCTGCCTATATTAATCTTATACTCCATGGTCCATATACAACTTTTTTGGACTTAATTGAACGAAAATCCTTGTGTTCCAACGTTTCCCACTACAATGTGAGCTTTACATTCACTCCTGGTTGATTTTCAGCTTTCGTCTACAAACATCATCTGCAAAATGCATATGCCAAGGGTATCATCTTGAATATTCCCAATTAGCTTGAAAGCAAAAGGATAAGGACTTAAGGCTGAAAACTTGGGTTAATCCTAGGCTATACGAGAAACCTTGATTTCTCTTCGATGTATCCTCAATAAACTCACAACTTTGTTATGCATGACCTTTTATAATGTCTATGAAAAATGTGTACTCCTTTCTTCTCCAGAATCCTCCAAAATACTTTTCTAGTAACCTGTCAAATGTGCTCATAATTTATGAAGACAATGCATATATCCCTTTCCCAATTCGTATGCTTTTCAACCAGGAATTAGCCTTCGCAAAATATTAAGTAGTATCATGGAAAGTTAAGTGAATTTATGGATGATGGTATGGCTCTTTCCTTCGCGTGACAGGTCCATTAACAACATTCTCACAATCTCCTTGTAGCCATGAACTAGTCCCTATGAGTTCTGGCTTAGTGAGACTGCTTTGAATGATATTTCTTAATCCTGAGGTTATTGTGTTATTATTAATAAATTACTTTTTCTGCATGTTATATGGCCAAAACAAAATACAGCAAAGAGCACAGTAAGGAAAGAGGAGCTCAACTGCATGCTGAAGACTAAGAAACACCTGTCCGGACACCAAATCCACAAGCAAAGAAGAAACTCACAAACACTCAGTGATAGTAGTAAACACACGCGAGTTACTTCCTGCTTTGACGTCGTAAGTTTGACGATAAATCAATTACTCTGGTGAAGACTTACTTTTACTACCTTAAAACTGGAACTATTACAGTAAGTTATTAGGAAAATAACACCACAAGTGCCATAACTTTTATACGGCGTTCACTTGAGTGTTATAACTTTTTTTTCGATCACTTGAGTGCCATAACTTATATACAGCGCTCACTTGAGTGTCATAATTTTTTTTTAATCACTTAAGTGCCATATAACTTTTTAATTGATCACTTCAGTGCCATAACTTTTTAAAAACATTCACCACAAGTGCTATGCCACGTCGGATTTCCGGCACTTGGGTAAACATTTTTAAAAATTTTGACACTAAAGTGATCAATTGAAGGTTATGGCACTCAAATGAATGTTTTCAAAAGTTATGGCATTGAAGTGGTCGAAAAAAAAGTTATGACACTCAAGTGAGTGCTGTATAAAAGTTATGGCACTTGTGGTGTCCTTATCATGTAAGTTATTAATATAACTTAGTCCTTACAATGCTAAGATTTGGCTTTGAGTTACGAAAATTTATACAAAGTCTCATAGTTAACTATTATTTTGACGTCGTAAGTCGGATAATAAGCTAATTACTCTGGAGAAAATTTACTATTACTACCTTAAACGGAGCTATTTTGGAAAATTTTAAGTTTAGTGAGGACTTGCTATTCACACGGCTAATATTTAGTTTTGAGTAGTAAATTTATGAAAGCTTCACAAGTTATTTTTACACTGATGTTGTAAGTCGGATGGTAAATTCTCACTTTGGTGGTAACTTAACTACCTTGGAAGCGCGATTATGTTCGTGAGTTATTAATTTCAGTGGTAACTTACTATTGGCACCGCTAAGATTTAGTAAATATGAAAGTTACTAACTTTAGTGGTAAAAATTTAACACCCATGGCAAATTTCTAAACAACTTGATAACTCATCACGAATTAGTAACTTACTTGTGGAATTAGTGACTTACCAATACATGCTCGCTTTTGGGGAAGCAATGTATCAACAAAGTGAGGAAATTAACAATGGCAAATTGCTTAAGAGCTTGATTATCTTCTATCGACTTAGAATTTAGACATTGGTAATTTACTTACTTGATCAATAACTTACCCAAAAAGAGAACCTACACTAGTATGGTTAGTTACTAATTTGAATAGTACTTTACTACAACGGTAAGAAATTCTACTTCCAATGATTTATTTTAGATGTTTGATAATACTATTGAAGTTGGCATTGGTAAATTCCTCAAATTGTTTTTTATTTAATACACTAAAACAAGGTTAATTTCGTAAGTAGCTTATGTCATTGATAGATACCAAGTTCGACATTTTTTTAATATAGCAAATTCCTTACGTTAGTGGCAACTTACCAACTAGTAAATGATCTTATATTGGTAAGTTAATATTTAATTGTAAGTTTTTAATTACACCGACAAGTTTTCGTTTTCTATGGTAAATTTCTATAAAAAAAAAAAAAGATAAGTTCCATTCTACTTGAAGTTTGTACATTCTTACTCTCTTTGTGACTTATACTACCTTATAAGCGGATCTATAGTAGTAATATCATAGTTTCACTGATAAGTTCCTAATTTCACCGATAAATTTTTGTTTTGACATAAATTTCTAGAAAAAATGATAACTTATCATTTCATGTGATGTTTGTAAGTTGCTACATTGTTGGTATATTATCATCAACACATCTGTCGAACAGGATGCCAGTTACAAAATTTTACTAACAAGATCTCAAAATTTAAAATAACATTACAGATTTAACATCACCCAACATTGTTCCCTTTTTGCCCAAACGGAACATTCTTCTCTGAAGTAAAGTAATATCGGCGAATTGCATCATAAGGAGTGTTAACGCAGTACATGGATAAAGGAACATCCTCGATCTCAACTTCAAAGTGAAAAAGAAATACTTCAATCACAATGGAGACATAGGTTATCATTTGCAGACAGTTAAGCGGACCAACACGAATCATCAAAAGGTTTATAAGCGGGAATTATTCAATTTTCAAACTCTGATGAAAGGTACTGCTCCAATCCAAGGTCATTATCATGAAGTAGTCCCTTAAATGGAAGGTCCCGTTAAACACTCAGCTCTTCTTAGTTGCGCGTTTTAACAGGCTTCTCATGAGTGTGACGGTTCTGCAAGTCCGGAAATAAATCATGATGCACAACATGGAAAGACAAGCACCCAGGAGAATTTTAACCAGGCATAAATTGGCTTACACAGCAATATCACCTTATCCACAGAGAATTTTTAAAGGAAACATGTTAAGTACAGAAATTCACCTGATTCACCACATAAGACCTCTTGGGAGCATCGGAGTGCTCCAATCCAAGGTACTGTTCCCCATAAACATCACTCCTCTGTTGAGACATCCGATTCAGTTCGTGACAACATGACTTATCTATTATTGGTCATGGGTGTTGTGTGCGTGTTGGGGTTGGGAAGGGAAGGGGCGGGGGGGTGGGGTTGGGGGGGTGGTGCCCGTGTGGGTGGGTGGGTGTGTGTGAGAGAGAGAGAGAGAGAGATGCACCTGAAAACGTTTTGATAAAATTTCAGAATCCTCGAGATACTCTGGGTGACCCAATGAAAGAAATGCAAACTTCCACTGTTTAAGCATTTTCACATTTTTGTTTCAGCGTTTGGTAAGCATAAACACTATATACTGTATAGGAACCTCTACCACAATAATGGTGGTAAAGAAGGCATAGAGACAAGATGTAGACCATGGAGAATGCATCATCTGGAACTTGCAGTTTTTTTTGTATGCGCATTTTCACTCCAGCTAATGTTTCACCCTCATGGATGACCAGCAAAAACGGTTCCCCAAAGTTCTGCACTCGCTGATCAAAGCACACATTAAGAAGGGGAAAGAAAACGAAGACACCTGCTTAACATTCTTACCAAATGAGGAGAGAAAATAAAGGGAAGTGAACTTAAACTTGACCAAAAAAAAAATTGTAGAACAAATTAATCTTCGATACCAGCTGATTTTGAGTAGTTTCTTTCGTGAAGTGGTAAACACGAATCAAGTGATCATGCGGCCCAAGGTCCTTCTCTTCTTCAGCAATCTGAGCAAAAAAGAATTTTAAATTTCAATACAACAATTAATACCACATGAAACAAAATTTGACTACAATTAAAATAAAAGATAAAGAAGAAGACCCAAAGAAAAGCAACAAGGATGCTATCTTAAAAAGAGAGAGAAAGATGGTCAGAAGTGCAACCACAAAACCCACCATAGCTAAAGAAAACAAGAGCTCAGAGCAAATAGTTCAGCCAATAGGCTATTGGGCGGTACCCTGTAACATGCTTTCTCAAGATGTCATTACAGTTTGAAGTCCAAACCTACTTTCCTAATCTACTTGTTATTTGTTCTGCCAATGAAACCTACTGGAAGAGCACACATTTTACGATTGTTTAGGACCCGCTGAATCTAGAAACAATCGTTTCCATCAGGTCGGAATTTCTGAGTTTACTTATGCAAAGCACTCATCAGCTGTCATATGCTTCTTCAAAGTCACGAAACCATGGATTACCGAAAATTCACTTATCAAGAAATTTTTGTTTTTTAGATCAGCTCTTGATACGAGAATTTTAGGCTACATTCTGGATAATTACTTTACACAAGGGCTGGTACACAATTGAAATGACAAGAAGAAATATTGGTGAAAATATAATCTTCCTTATTAATAAGGCCATTCTCTTTGAATGGCGTACATTTCCTTGGTCAAGTACCACTAGAAGCGAAGGAAGAAAAATGTTCTCTGTCACAGATCTTCCATTCTATGAGGTATTCACATTATCAATTAATAAGGCTTAAACGTTTTTGAATTGATAAAAACTTTGCCAGCCCAAAAAGGATGCAAGAAGCAAACCAACAACTTTACATTCCTCAAGCAATTCAACCAAAATTAAGATGATGAAAAGACTGGAAGGAGCAAAAGAGAGTCCTATAGCATGCTCACCTCCTCAGTGCGCAATGTCCAGTACTGGTCATTTATATTCTCAATTTTCTCGCTGAAAGGAAAGATCTGCACAGATATTTGGCATGTCAAGTGAATGGCTTACATAGAATTCGACATCTAAAACATTATCACAGTCAAACCATGGTTTGACATATAAACATTTAAAATACGATGGTTTAAGTGACAATGGAGAATGAAAACTGAATACATGAAAATAACTAAAGCATCCACTTATAATACAAATACCTTATAGATCTTATGATAGAAGACTTCAAGAAGTCTAAGTTCTGCATCTGGACGAGACAAATCTACCTGTTCAATAAGGGATTCCCATTGAGTAAATTCAGAAAGAAATTTGCTCACAGAGAGAGAGAGAGAGAGAGAGAGAGAGAGAGAGAGAGAGAGAGAGAGAGAGAGAGAGAGAGAGAGAGAGATGTGAAACAAATATAAGCAAGGCAGAGACGAGAGATCAAACAACTACTAATCTATGCGTGTAAAAATTTTAAGTGTTACTTTCCGCTGCAGTGTAATACTTCAAAAGACGAACTGCAGTACTTCAAAAGATGAACAACCCTTTCACTGAACTTGAAGTAACGACTTCTAAGCCCTTATAGAAGTAAAGATTGAAATTCTATTTTTCTCATGGTGAAAGTTTGAAAAGGTCTCAGTTGTGAACTTTCATGGACAAGAGAACAGTAAATTCCCCTCTAGCAGAAGATGGCTTAAATGGTACAGGAAATTAGTTTAAAACAGCAAAATGTAACGCAGAACTGTCAACTCGTATACTGACATGAACCACTCCCTACATAATACAATAAACTAGCTATCGTTGGTACTTGTTTGTCAAGGTCAAGATCTCCATCGAAAATAGCAAAAAAGAAATAGAGTGAGATTAACCAGAATATGCATATCTCCCTGTGAATTCTCCATTATTATCCTAAAGAAAGGATTACTGGCATACGGCAATGTCAATCAATAACTTGCCTTTGTCTTAAGTGCATTAATAACATCACCAACTGTGCTCTGCTTTGGCAGTCTAACATGATGAATTACAACCTGAAATGCATCCAAAAAATAAATAAAGAGGCAAAAGTCAGAAATTAATGTACATAAGCTGCCTGAAAGAGAGACAGAGAACTCAAATGCACCTCATCCTTTGAGGCATGATGAAACGCAACTTTCAAGTTCTTTAGACCTTGCAACTCTGGGAGAGGGATGTCCAGTACTTCGTAGTACAATATATCAGAGGTCTATCATAGAGAGAAATATCAGCCAGTCCCTCTAGATGAATTATCAAAGGTCTAAAAGATCAACGGCTCATATAATTATGCAAACTCTACCTGGTTATAATGGACTAGCATATCCGAAAGACGCTCTACTCCTCGAAACTTGATTGGTTGAGGCTTGGGTTGTTGAGAGTAGCAATTGTGAGATGTAAGCCTAATTTTTGATGGATCATCTAGCCCAACTTGTTGAGCCACTCTTTCCACCACGTCATCATAATCATGTAGTTTGGACCTTAAAGGCATAAGCAGAATTAATGAATAGTGAACGCCTTGCAAAGGCCTGAAAAAAAAACAAAAGAAGAAAAAAGAAGAAAGAAACAACAAGAAGGTGTAAGCACTACTCACAGTTCTAGAACAAAATTGTCCTCCTTTGGTATTTCCAATGATCGAAAATGAACAATCTACAGAACAATAATTCATAGATAGTTTAGATTGACAGAAACACAAGAAAACATAGACATCAAAATCCAAGCATAGAGGACTAAAGCTATTTGTAATGTTTTTTTTTTGGTAAGGAAGCTATTTGTAATGTTTATACTTGATATATAGAACAAAGCAGTTCTCCCAAATGCAAGATTTATAACATTGATGAATGTACCTGCATGAAAAACACCCGTACACTACTAAAAAAAGTACAAACTGAGTGCATAAGAAGTCAACGAGAGCACTGTCCTTTGCAGCTTTCTTCAAAGCATCTCAGGGAAAGAGCCCTTTGGGGTAAATGCAATGAACTTTAATCATTAATGAAATGCAAAGAAACATGAAAGAAAATGAAGACACATTTTTATCTCTGCCCAAAAGAGCAGAGATGTACAACATCAACAGTTAAACTTTATCCCTCTAATGTGGGTCAGATATATGAATCTTTTCATGCCATCGTGCTATATTCTGCATAAAGTCTTCTCTGAGTACTCTATAACTTTCCTTGTCATCTCCTTCCACATCATTTTGGATTGCCCCTTCTAATCTGGACTTAATCTGATAATCACATCTTCTCACAGGAGCACTTAAACGCATGGTTCAATGTCAGAATTCTTCAGAAGAGTTACTCAACGTCCTTGGTTGAGGTTGCACCCACTTTTCGCCAAATAGATTCGTTTAGACTATGGCTTTTCCTAATTGCCCACAGAATCAACGAAGCATTCTCACATCCATTACACTCATTTTGAGCATGTGTTGGTGTTTGACTACCAACTTTACTAGAAATTTCATTTAAGCTTAAGTGGCATTCAATGGTCGCGTAAAACAACAAACACATTCCTCTACTTTCTCCATCCCACTTGTATTTTTTGGGTAAGATCTCCATGATTTCTCCATCCTGCATTGTGACATTTGGCGTGCTGCCTTTATTAAACTTATACTCCGTAGTCCATATACCACTTTTTTGGACTGACTTAAATGAAATTCCTCAGATTCCAATATTTCCCACCACAAAGTGACCTTTGTACTCACTCCTGGTTGATTTTCTGCTTTTATCTACAAACATCATCTGCAAAATGCATATGCCAAGGATATCATCTTGAATATTCCCAATTAGCTTGAAAGTAAAAGCATAAGAACTTAAAGCTGAAAACTTGGATTGATCCTAGGTTATAGGAAAAACCTCGATTTCTCTTCGATGCATCCTTACTAAACTCCAACATTGTCATGCATGTCCTTTTTATAGTTGTATATAAACAACATGTGCGCCCTTCACCTCTAGAATTCTCCATAGAATTTCCCTTGTAACCTGTCATAATTCCTCCAGCTTTATGAAAATGATACATATATGCCTTTGCCTATCCTTGTGCCATTCCACCAGGGGTTAGCCTTCGCAAGATATCAAGTAGTATCATCTAATTTTCAATGGATTCATGTATGATGGGATAGCTCTTTCCTTCATGTCGACAGATCCATTAACAAAATTAATACGTTCCTTGTAGCAATGAACTAGTCACTGTGAGTTGTGGCATAGTGAGAATGCTTTAAACGATGTTTCTTAAGCCAGAGGCTATCGTGTTTATCTTAATAAACTAGTTTCTGCATGTCATATGGCCAAAACAAAGTCCGTCAAAGAGCGTGGGAAAGAAAGAGGAGCTCAACTGCATGCTGAAGACTAGAAACACACTTGCAGACACCAGATTCACAAGTAAAGTAGAAGCTCACAAAAACTCAGTGACAGTAACAATCAAATGAGGGCTGGTGGTACCTGGCGGTCATGCACATATTCCAAGTAAGAAGGAACACCTGGATAACGAAATTCATCTTCATTGTCTATTCGAGCTTTTTGAAAGCAAATGATGTCCCCATCTTCAATCTGAGAAGAGAAATAGAGTACACATTCTAAGAAAATGTGCGAAAAGTGAGCTTGAACGAGATGCCAGAAGCCAATATATACCTGACTTGTTCGAAATGATGTATTCTTGTCAAGATGCTCACACATGACCCAAGGCTCAAACTGTATCTCCTGAGGATAACACCAACATGAAATGAGGGCCTTAAATTTACTTTGCCAAGGATTGTGACGGACCTTAGATAGTTGACACCATGGCGACTTTTATCTTTTACCACAAAAACTAGATTTCAAAAGTGGAGAGTAGAAGCTGCTTGTTATAAATTTTGAGTAAACAGTTCATAAATTTGACTTCCCTCCAAATATTAACCAACTTGAATGAAATTTAACTATTTTAGTCCTCAAGGAACTATATTCAAATGCAGGCTTCCTCTTTTTCCAAGGGAAGGGAACAAACAAACCTCAAATAATTCTAATTCTTCATCTGGATTGAAGCCCGCCATCTCATTTAATCTCGGCAAAATTTCAATTGGTCTACCATAACTCTTTGCAAAGAGCCTACCTACATATCTGGTATCATGGCAGTAATTCTCATGTCAGATGACAAAGAAGGGTGCAAAGGAAACAGGAAAATTTTATATATGAAAAAGCAAACTACCGCAATCCCCCTTTCTCAGGGTCGTAAAGTTTGAAGAATAGTAAGATATCTTCATTTGATTTTTTGGGCGGTGAAACAGGAACTTGATCCTGCAATATTATGCACTGTCATTAAGACCACAGCAAAAGCTACAACGATATGGTACCTTTAAAAGCCAGCTGAGAGTGGCACGCCAAACACAAATAATGCATGGCCAAAGACTATAAATCGTTACCAGCCCAAGCTCAACTTTCAAGAACAGCTTTAATTCTGCATTGTACGCCTTGTTCGATATCTCCCTTAACTGTCCAACCTATGTAAAGGTTATCAAATATACATGAGAAGCAATTACTCAATCTACATACTCCAGTTCGTCCTCATTCTTATGATGAGCCTAAGCCTATTAAACAAAAATCAAAGACAACAGCAGTTTTCCTTACACCACCATCACTAACGGCCCAATCAATCTGTTGTCAAGAAAGTAAAATATCTACTGAAGACTTTGAGTGCATGACATGACCTGCCTACCTAGCATCCCAATTTCCACACAAACAAGGTAAAGGCCATGGAGTAATATTTGATACTGTCTCCACCTCACGTCCATGAGGAATAAGTTTATATGGTAGATAGTAGTTATTGTAAAAGAGAGTTTAGAGAAAACTCATAACTTCCATTAAGGAAAGTGACCTTAACGATCTTATTTTACATGTATGTGGCTTTTCTGCATTCTATCAAGAAACTTTGACATACTTAGAAATACAAGAACCTCCCCAGTCACATAAATTAATCCATGGAATTGGAGAATGGGATTCAGCAGTAAAATGTTATTACTGATTGTGCTTCCTCTTGGGGTGTCAGAGGCCGATTTGGACGGTAAGTATGGTTTTGCCTCTTTGCCCATAACCAGAAACGCTGACATTGCACAGGTACACCGAACTCTCTGGCAACTTCCTCCTGTGAGTTACCAGAAAATCAGTTACATGCATCAATCAATATATCCAACAATGCATATTACTTGATAGGATCCAAATGACATAGCAACGTCGACATGGCTCACACACTAAACAAAAATCTTACTCGTTTTTATGGACGAATTTAATTTAGCATGAAGGAATATCATCATATAACTACTATCCGTGCACCAAAATCGGAAGATACCAAGTCAGGAGTCAGGGTATACTGAGTCTTTAAAGCATGGTTAATTAACCAGACTAATAACGATTTTCAGCTATTCAAAGATTTATTATGGCAAACTGAAGAGACAAAGTACAAACTTACAAACGAAAAGCACAATCAAAACAGAAAACGAGAATGTATCGCGCACAGAGATTCTCTCCAGAGCAGATGACGGTCAAGATGGATTCCAGAATCAGTACTGATGTAGTCAGAGAAGTAAAAGACAACAAAAAGGCCAAACACAAGACTAGATTAGAGAAGAATTAAAGCTGGACCAGAATAGATGTATTCTACGGTTTGTAGAAACCGATTATGTGTATCAAATCAGAAAAAACCAATGATAAAGAGACTTAAAAGACCATTTATACTAGGTTTACAGACGAGTGACGATCTGAACCCTTGATCTAAGATAACAACATCTAATCTGAACTGTCCAACCTAATTAAAAAGTCACATGACTATATGACAACCTACTAACCTATCAACAAAGAAAAAGACTAACTATAGAAGGAAAAAAAATTAAAACTATTAAAATAAAATTATGTTCATGCATCATTCTCCCTAGGTTGGAAAGAATTAAGCTTGAATGCGGAGACTTTAATTTCTTCAGGAGAGATCACTGAATCAATCTTTTTCATCTCTCTCCAAAATCTCATGGAGCTTCCGTACACGTATTATCCAACCAATTTCACTTGAAACTTTGTAGCCATATCATTCTTCCGATATGGCTTCATTCTTCTCTGATTGGAGAAAACTTGATCTTGAGTTTTGAAGTGTTGGATAGGTAAATTCATTCCAATCATCTTTAGTTTTCCCACCACATCTCGAAGTTGATAGATGTTCTCTTCTTTCAAGAGAACTTGCCAATCAAAATTTTCAGAACAGTTCTCAAATTGTTTTGGAATAACAAAATAATTCTTTAACATGAACAATACTCCCTCTTCAACTTTAAGTTGGCCGGCATCTACTCCATATGTTTGCTCATCTTCTTCATTAGTACCTTTTGCATATTCATGAGTGCCTTGATCAAACTCTTCAAAAGTACCTATCGCCATCTCGCTTGATTGCCTCTTCCACAACCTCTTCCACGTCCAACCATCGTGTCGGAACAAAAACCCTAATGAAGACTCAGGACCTTTTTCGCTTTGATACCAATTCGATGTTGGAAAATCTCTGACAAGGGGGAGAAGTAAACGATAGCAGAAAAAACAAAAGAGGGCTAAAATTGAGTTGAATTGAAGCTGGAAGAGAGACAATATATTCTAGGGTTTATGAAAGACTGGTGATGTTTATGGGATGAAGAAAGCTAATGACAAAGAGACTTAAAATAACAACCTCTAATCTCAAACGTTGGAGTTCATTAAAGGTCACATTACTGATACATGACTATTTATTAATCTAAAACTTAATGAAAGACTTAATAACAGAAAAAAGACTTAAAAAACTAATTATGCTCCTGCATCAACTACCAAAAGAACTCTAATGGAGCAAAACTGACTCTCCTTAGACAGGTTCCTTTCAGTGAAAGGCCTCTTGATAAATGGTAAATACTTCTTACTTAAGTCTAACCAAAACCATAAGAACGGCCTAAAATCACCTATTAGGATCTACCCTCCATTTCCACAAAGCATCCATGGGAGCCCCAAGGCAAGACCATGATGACCAACAAATGTCAAAAGGAACATATGCTTCCATAAAGCATTTATGGGAGCCTCAAGGCAAGGCTATCATAACTGACAAATAGATTCAAAGAAAATGTCAAGACGAAAATATCCCAATGGTAACTTGAACAATCAAGTTACATGTCACACCCCGAACCCCATCGGGCACGCGACACCCTTACCTGGTCGATTTATGCGACATCCCAGGATTATCGCCGACCTCAAATCGCCATCAGAGATTTACAACCACAGCGGATACTAACAATTAACCCGGACAATTAAACTGGGGAGAATATTCAGGGAGAATACACATATTCGATTTCCATTAACATTCTTATAGAATATTCACAACTTACAACCGCCACAATTTACAACCATCACATACACTTGCACACCGTATTACAAACCATCGATATACCAAAAAGATCGATGACTTGGCTTTCTATTCCCAAAAATGTTACTTTCCAAAAACCTACTAGGAACCCCTGAACTAACCCCTACGCCCCTTGCTAGGCGTCCATTCTGAGTCTGACTCATCATCACCGGAGTTTGAACTCCCCTGATCCGATGGCTCCTCCGAAGACTCCGGCTCCGCCTCAATCACAATCGGATGATCAATGTCACTCGACTCAGCTGGAGCAGCGTTCTGATACTCCTCAGCCAGAAAATCGAAGAAATTATACTCAGGCACGTAATTGGGATCCATATATTCCTCAAACGGGAGTATATACTCCCGGTCTCCTGCCGGCTCATCCGACTCCTCAGACTCGACTTCAGGCTCTACCTCGGGCTCCACTTCTTCGGGTTCCTCCTCGTCTGGTTCCTCCTCGGGGATTGGTTCTAAATCTATGTCCATCGGGTCATCCTCAGCTTGCGATGCTTCGGGCTCGGGCTCATACTCAGCCTCCGAAGATCCCTGAGCGGCTGGTGCTGGATGCATCCCAGACTGCGCTACGCTAACCTCCGTACTGGTCAACTCTCCAATAATCGGGGGTATAGAAGTCGGGTCCCAATCCCCAACTAAATCGAATGGAACATCGAATCCTCTAACAGGCCCGAACTCAGCCCCGTCAGCATCTCGGAAGAACCAGGCAGTGTACTTATGCTCTTCCCAAAGAGGCAAACCTACATCTATAAACACGATAGAAGTGTGCTTAATCCAGGTCATCCCATCTCCCATCGGAAATTCTATAGCGTCAACCTCGGTGTGCACTGGGACTCCAAAACGTTCTGGTGGCGGCGGTGAAGGATTCATGGTTCCTATCGGGGTTTTGAAATTGTCGGTTGAAACAACCGTGAGAACACTTCTCAGCAAGTTCACCCCTAAACCCCACCTAGACTATCACGTACATCCAGACAATCTCCCAAACACACAATCACACACATACCATCATCACATAGCAGGTACATCAACACAATCACAAGCATGCACAATTCTCATGTCATGCGCTCGTTCCGTTCTCATCATATCTCCTCCATATTCCTCGCCAGTGACCCGCGTAAACGTACACGCTTCAGGTACACTGCGACCTCTTTCCACAACACTTCCAGGCCCGCGTAAACGTACACGCCTCAGGCTCAACAGCTACCACCTACTGCGTAACCCGCGTTGAAGTACACGCCTCAAGCTAGCAGTCTTCCGGTAATACCGGGCATTGTCCCGCGTAAACGTACACGCCTCAGGACGGCACAATTTTCCACAATCACGCGTCATGCCACATTTGTAACAGCCCGAATTTCGATGTAATTCCGGAATCAATAAAACTGATATTAATTCGCATTTCATTTTAGTAAGTCTCGCCCAGAGCTGATCACTCTCGGGATACTAACAAATAGGGTATAGCTAATTAAGAAACAGTACGTGGACCGGGGATCCTATCGTGAAATGGACACCGATCATGAGAGACGCTGAGGGAATATTTTGGGCCAACGTGGGCCGATCGTAGGAAAGGCTAATGGATTGGGTTCGGCCAAGGCCTACGATGTACAATAGGGACGCAGGTGATTCTGCAAGACCGAAAGTACACGTGGCCAACCAGTCCTGAACTTGAACCGAACGATTGTGACCTTTGGAACTAGTGATAATTTCTCATTCTCTCAATGATCGAGACCATTACGATACGGATAGCCCTAGGTCGATACGCGTAATCCCTAAACAGCCGCCCGTTAGTGAGAGACCCTGAAATTGAAAGTTTAGCGAGTTTTGTTCACGGAATTGGGGCCGGATTTCGATGTCGATTTTCGAAGGCTTAAGAGACTATTTTTGGGAATCTGACGTCATATCACGCTGGCCACACACGTTTGGAGTTAGTACGAGTAAAAATTGGAATTTCGGTCCGGGGATGAAAAATTACGATTTTGCCCCTCGGGACGCCAGCGTTGCTTTTCAAGGCCAAATGAGGTTATTTTTCGAGGCCGACGCCATTTTTGGGTGGCCACGCATACCAAGAGTCGTTATGGCCAAAAATTGAAATTTTGACAAAAATTGAAAAAATAATATTATTTTATTCCCGAAACTTTGGCGTGGATTTTCGAGGGCTTGCGCGATGAATTTCGCGATTCCGACACCGCATTATGTTGGCCACGCACATGGAGGGTTGGTACGGGCAAAAAATGAAACTTCGCCCCGGGACAGCAAAAATGACGGTTCTGCCCCTGGGCTATTTTTGGTTCCGAATTTTGGAGGATAATTAAGGAAATTAATTAAATTTGGACTTATCTTAATTGTTGCAGCAAAAGACCAAAATGCCCTTGAGTTATTGGATAAGATTCAATATTAGTCATTGGATGAGGGGTAAAATGATCATTTTAGGCTAGATCTTGACACTTGGCACCTAGCACCTATTGTTTGACCAAGATAAGACTCTCACTCTCTCTCCTCTCACCCTCATCTGGCCAGAACAGCTCTCCCTCTCACGTTGATCACTCCCTCTCCCATTTTTTTCTCTCATTTTCTCTCTTGGTTTGGCTTTGTCGGAGCAAGCCGCGGGTCACCGGAGCACCGCCGCCGACCGCCGTGCCCCGCCATCGACCACCGCAGCCCCCAGCCTCAGCCTTGCCCCTGTCCGACCCTTTCTATCTCTATTTCTCTCTCTTTCTTCCTCTTTTTCTCTCTTTACCGTCCGGAAAATAGGGCCACCGGAGCTTCACCGGAGCTCGGATAGCCGTTCCGTCACCACCCGGCCGTCTAGCCGCGCTGTACGACGCCGACGGTACCTGTCCCCCGCACAGTGTACGTACGGTAGGTACTGTAGCGACGTACGGTTCATACGGTCCTTCGTCCGTACGGCCGTCCCGCCGGCCACCGCCACCTCGCCGGCCACCGTCCTCCGCCCGTCCGTACAGTTCCATACAGGTCCGTACGTCGCCCCGTCCGTACACCGTCGGCCGCCGTCCGTACACCGCCGGCCGCCGTCCGTACCGTTCGCCGGGAACGCCGCCGCCGGTTTCACTGTTCATCAGTGATCAGCCACCGTTCCTCGTCCCCGTGTTCCAGAAATTGAGTAAAATTTCTAAACCCGGATTAGGACTGTTAGTGCATTTTTCTGGACTGGATTAGGAATGCTGGTACTGGCAGAGAAAACATTAGTGCACCGACTGATAGAAATTATTATCCGGAAAAATGTAGTGGACCAATGAGAATTTAATTGGGGAGATTAATAGGGTGGAATGGTCAATTTAGGAACTGGTCGGTGAAATTGCCGGGTATGTCCGGGTTGACTGATTGTATGTAATTCGTGCTTAATTGTGATTGATTTCGTACTGCCATGTCGCATGTCGTGTGGCTGAATTATGTGAAGTGCGATTGGCCAATGATTGGTTTGAAATTAATTGTTGATTTGTGATTCGCACGTTAGGCCACACGGTATTAATTGGGTCAATTGAGCACGTGTTGTGATATTGAGTGTTTGAATTATATTGGCGCTCGTGGTGCATTGCATAACATGGACACGCATTGTGTATGCCAAGAGTGAGGCATGTGATGAAATTGTGCGAGAATGCGTGCCTGCCATGAGCATGTGATCATCTAAAATACCCTGAAGCGTTTTACGCTGGGTTCCGACAATAATTGGTTGTGTGATCACCTAAGGACCTTCGGGTCATGACCTTCGGGTCGATACCGTCCTCATGCACTTTGAAGCAAGACGATGCCCGGTACGTCCGGAAGACGACCATCCTCATGCACTTTGAACCAGGCTCTGGTTCGTAAGGAAATCAGTGTTGCGCCTCATGCACTTTGAAGCAGGCTAGAGACGTTGGGCCAGATTAGTTGCTGCGCCTCATGCACTTTAAAGCAGGCTAGATGCACCGGGCCGCGAATATTGTTGACTCGAGTCGTAATAAATAATAAATCGGGCGATTGCCAGTGTGCCAGTGTGGGCCAGTGGGCCGGGAAATGCACGTGACATATCAACGACATTTGCCTGCATGAACATGCATGGACTGGCATGCGAGTGTGTGAGACTCAGTGCATGAGCATGTGATTGGCGTACGTGTGACTATGTGTGCCACGTATGTGCCGTAATTATTATATATTGAAGTGTCTAACCTGCAGGGTCAGAGAATTATTTGATTGTTGTTGTGTTATTGTTTTAAGTATTTGTTTCCAGTCAGGAGATTGCATGCTAGCCTAGCCTAAATTTAGGGGTTGAACTCGCTGATATTCGTCTCACGGTTGCGTAAATCGAAACTTTTCAGACCCCCAGCCGTGAGGATGGAGAGACCACTGCCTCTTTTTGGGATCCCTCTGCAGATCCGGCAGTATACTAGTACCTACCCCTTAGGAAATGGGGAGGCTTTGGTGAGGTATCGATCATAACTAATTGTGAACATAGGCGAGTATTTTTACCAGAAGCAGGAGTACGTGGCATGTTGCCACCGGGATACCAATGGGAATGAGGGAGAGCCCCTCAAGAACTTTGATATCCCGGTCGATAGTGTTGGGTTGTTGCACCCAATTATAGCTAATGGTGAGGTGATAAACCCTGAGGTCACGCCCGAGTGGATGAGGCGGGAGGAAGAGATGGATGAGGAGCCCGATGTACTAGTGGAGGACCCCGAGCCTATGGATGAGGAGGAGGATGACGAACCCGAGGCCATGGAGCATAACGTAGAGGAGGACGGAGAGGTTGCAGAGCTGGGATCAGATGAGGAGGGGTTCGAGATTTACTTGGACCCGGAATTGGAGCTGGACTCCGAGGACGAGCGAGCTCAGGCCATGGATTCGGAGGAATCGGGGGCTAGCGAGGATGCCTCCGAGGAGCTGTCAGATGATTCTACTGAGTCGTCTGATCCCGACTGGGAGCCATAGAGTCGTCCCGTGTCCTTAGCTAGTAGTGAGGGCCGCTACTTTTTGGACTGTAGCTTTCTTCCCAAGTTTTAACCTGACCTCCCTAGCCGCTTACCACTTTTTGACCAAGTGGCTACTGTTCGTGTGTACCCTTTTTGTTTATACTTGTAAATATTGTACAAATGGCTTTAAATAGTAATATAAATGTGTAATTATTTTCTGCGACGGTGTTTAACGTATGGCTATCCTTGGTTCCTATTGAAGTTGTCTGGGTTTACTTATTTAATGCTTCCGCTTGTGCTTGATCTGTGTTTGATCGTGGGTCAGCGACACTTCCTGGGACGTCGCAGTCAAACGACCCAAGGTGGGATGCTCGCACTTCGTGGGGTACGGGGCGTGACATCCCCGTTTGATTTGGTATCAGAGCAAGGTCAGCTCGGTCCAATTGGGTCGAAGCCTGGAGTGATAAGGAGCGATGGGACCCTGGGTAGCTAGTAGGGTGACCTCGTGTGCTACATGTATCTCCTGACAGTTTGTGATTGTGTTTGAATTGTGATTATGTGACCCGTAAGTGCAGATGCGGCAGGACCCGAGGTGAGTGTGCAAATCCCTTGGGTGATGAGTTGGCTAGTTTTTATTAAGCCGCATGCTGATTGCTTAATTGTTGTTTGATACCTGTCTAGGACTTAGACTGGGATAGATTGGTTTAAGTCTTTAATTCCTTCGTGGAATTATAGCAGGTAGTTGTAGAACCGAGTAGCCAAGATGAGTAGCGAGGGGAGAGGTATAGGAAGAGTTCCTAGAAGGGGTGCAGGAAGAGGATCCAGAGGTGGAGGTCGTGCTCGAGTGAGAGCAGTGGACAATCTGGGAGTTAATGTGGAAGCTGCAGTAGACCCTCGAGTTGATGTTATACCGGTGGAAGATCCACGTATGGAAGGAGTTCTACGGGTATTAGAAAGACTCGGGAATGTGCTGGATAGGCAAGCTCAAGGGCGAGATAATGTAGCCGCCCAGGCCGCTGAGACTGTAGCCGCTGCTGCGGTAAATGAAAATCAAGCCAATATGGGACAGGCTCAGCCAGCCGGGGTTAGGCAGATGCCCCAGTTAGTAGAACAGTTTATGAAATTGAAGCCGCCTAAATTTCATGGTCGCGATGACCCTGAGACTGCACCAATGTGGGTAGAAGAACTGGAGAAAACCTTCAAGGTTTTGGGGTGCACCGAGGAGGAGAAAGTGACATTGGCGGTTTACTAGCTACAAGAGGGTGCAAATGATTGGTGGAATGCTGTGGAAGGTAGAGTGTTTCCTGTAGGAACGGGCCCGACTTGGACTGTGTTTGTGGAAAACTTTTATGAAAAATATTTCTCGGAAAATGCGCAAGAGAAGAAGTTGATGGAATTTATGCGCTTGCGTCAGGGACAAATGACTGTGGATCAGTATGAGGCCGAGTTCGCGAGATTGGCTAAGCTCGCACCAACTATAGTGGAGAATCCGAGGGATAGAGCGCGAAGATTCCGGGATGGATTGAAGCCGGATCTTCGAAGTCTGATTTTGTCCCACGATATTAAAGACTATGGGGAAATGCATAGGCGAGCTCAGATTATGGAACGAGATCAGCAGGTGAGGGCAGCCGCTTCAGGATCGCGGTTTGCTCAAACTAGGGACAATCGCCGTTTGGGAAAGAGGCCTATGACTGGAAATAGGCGATTTGTTCCACCAGCCAGGCGGAATATCGGGAAACCGAGTCCCCAATTGGGTAGATATGGGGCGTGTTTTAAGTGCGGGAGTATGGAGCATCAGATTCGTACTTGCCCGCAGATGCAACTATCAGGACCGTTCAGAGTACCGTCACCACGAGCTGGAAATCAAGCCGGACCTCCCCCACCGGTTAATCAAGGGCGACCGCCAGCTCAAGGAAGGGTCTATGCCATAGCGCGCAATGGAGCTGAGAATGCGCCGGGCGTAGTCACAGGTACGATTTCCTTGTGTGATCGTGCCGCGTATGCATTGTTTGATCCGGGGGCAACCCATTCGTTTGTTTCAGAGCAATTTATTGAGTTGGTTGGTATGAAACCATTGCTGCTTGAGAATATGCTTTGCGTGTCGACACCCATGAATGATAGGTTGTTAGTTTCTTTTGGATGCCCTAGCTGTAAGATAATCATTGGGGGTAAGGAAGAGAATATCGACTTGGCAGTATTAGCCATGTTCGATTTTGATGTGATTATTGGGATGGACTGGTTAGTCCGACAGAAAGCTGTAGTGGATTGCAGCGATAGGACAATCCAATTTAATCCGGAAGGACGCCCTAGTTTTGAATTTCAGGGAAACCGAGGAGGAACCTCGATCCCTTGGATTTCTTCGCTTGAGGTGAGTAAGCTGTTGGATGAAGGGTGTGAAGGATATTTGGTGAATGTTGTGGATCCAACGGTTGTTGAACCTAAGTTGGAAGATATACCCGTAGTAAGCAATTTTCCCAAGGTGTTTCCTCAGGAATTGCCGGGTTTGCCGCCTGAGCGAGAAGTGGAGTTTGTGATTGAATTAGCGCCAGGGACGGAACCGATTTCGAAAGCGCCATATAGGATGTCTTTATCAGAATTGAAAGAGTTAAAGGTCCAGATACAGGGACTACTGGACAAAGGCTTTATTCGCCCTAGTGCGTCTCCATGGGGAGCGCCGGTCCTGTTTGTCAAGAAGAAAGATGGAACTCTGAGATTGTGTATAGATTACCGGCAGCTGAACCAAGTGACAGTAAAGAATAAGTACCCACTGCTAAGGATTGATGATCTGTTTAATCAGTTGCAAGGAGCCTCAGTGTTTTCCAAAATAGATTTGAGGACCGGGTACCATCAGCTAAGAATCAGAAATGAGGATATTCCCAATACTGCTTTCAGAACTAGATACGGGCATTATGAGTTTACGGTTATGCCCTTCGGATTAACGAATGCCCCAACCGCTTTCATGGACTTGATGAATAGAGTGTTCAAGGAATTTCTGGATCAGTTTGTGATAGTTTTTATTGATGATATATTAGTGTACTCTAAGAGCCTCGAGGAACATGAGGTACACTTGACTGAAGTGCTATGGACCTTGAGAGAGCATGCATTGTATGCCAAGTTCAGCAAGTGTGAGTTTTGGCTCAACAGAGTGGAATTCCTTGGACATATCATTTCTGGGGATGAAATCTCTGTAGACCCAGCTAAGATTGAAGCAGTTACCAAGTGGCCTAGACCGACATCAGTAACGGAGATTCGAAGTTTTCTCGTATTGGTTGGCTATTACAGGCGATTCGTAGAAGGATTTTCATTGATAGCCACGCCAATGACAAGACTGCTTAAGAAGGAGATGAAGTTTGAATGGGATGACAAGTGTGAAAGGAATTTTCAGGAATTGAAACACCGGTTAACGACTGCCCCTATATTGACCATTCCGTCGGGCCCAGAAGGATTCGAGATTTATAGCGATGCTTCGCTAAGAGGATTGGGTTGTGTGCTGATGCAGCATGGAAAAGTGGTGGCATATGCGTCGCGTCAGTTGAGACCGCATGAGATGAATTACCCGACGCATGATTTGGAATTAGCTGCTATCGTGTTTGCACTTAAGATCTGGAGGCACTACTTGTGTGGAGAGAAATTCCAGATTTATACTGATCATCAAAGCCTCAAGTACCTATTTTCGCAAACAGAGTTGAACATGAGGCAGCGCCGATGGATGGAGCTTCTAAAGGATTATGATTGCGACATTATGTATCACCCTGGAAAAGCCAATCGAGTGGTAGATGCTTTGAGTCGAAAGTCTAGTTTGGTGCATTTAATGGTCAGGGAGTGGACCTTGTTGGAAAGACTCAGGGATTCAGAATTTAAGTTGGAGATGAGTCACGTATCAATTGAGATGGATGCAGCTAAGAAGAAACCGGACTTTCAAGTGTCTGAGGATGGAATTCTGAAATTTAGAGGGCGATTGTGTGTGCCGGATGATGTAAAACTTAAGGAAGAAATCTTATCGGAAGCTCATAGGAGCAATTACAGTATCCACCCGGGGAGTACGAAGATGTACCAGAATTTGAGACAACACTATTGGTGGAATGGGATGAAAGTAGATGTGGCCAGGCATGTAGTTTAAGTGTTTGACGTGTCAACAAGTGAAGGCACAGCATTGTAAGCCTGAAGGATTATTGAGATCATTAGAAATTCCAGAGTGGAAATGGGAACATATTACAATGGATTTCGTGACAGGACTGCCAAGAAGCCAGAAAGGACATGATTCAATCTGGGTAATAGTGGATAGACTGACTAAATCAGCGCACTTTCTGGCTGTGCGAAAGGACTTTGAGTTGGATAGATACGCAGACTTGTATGTGAGGCAGATCGTGAGGTTGCATGGAGTACCAGTAACGATCACTTCGGACCGTGATCCGAGATTTACGGCCAACTTTTGGAAAAGTTTGCAAACGGCCTTAGGAACGAAGTTACAGTTCAGTACGGCATACCATCCACAGACAGATGACCAGTCTAAAAGGACCATTCAAACCCTGGAGGATATGCTGAGAGCTTGTGTAATAGATTTCCAAGGCAAATGGGAGGAGCAGTTACACTTGGTGGAGTTTGCTTATAATAATAGCTATCAGCAGAGCATTCATATGGCACCGTTTGAGGCCTTATATGGTAGGGCGTGCAGGACGCCAGTGTGTTGGAATGAAGTGGGTGAACGGAGTATCACGGGTCCAGAGTTGATACAGCAAACCGTTGAGGCAGTTGAGGTCATTCGAGACAGACTCAGAACGGCGCAAATTCGCCAGAAAAGTTATGCCGATCGAAGACGACGACCTTTAGAGTTTCAGGTTGGAGATCACGTGTTTCTTAAGGTGTCGCCTATGAAGGGATTATCTAGATTCGGCAAGAAGGGAAAACTGAGTCCCAGGTATGTCGGGCCATTTGAGATTTTGGAAAAGATTGGAGATATGACTTACCGACTTGCCTTGCCGCTCAATTTGTCCCAAGTGCACAGTGTTTTTCACGTGTCGATATTAAGAAAGTATGAACCAGACCCGACTCATGTCTTAAGGTATGAGGAGATAGAAGTGGACGATAAAGTGTCGTACGTGGAGAGACCAGTCAGGATCGAGGATAGAAAAGAGCGCGTGCTTAGGAACAAGACGATCCCGATGGTCAGAGTTGTCTAGGAGCACCATGGAACAGAAGGTGGCACATGGGAAAGTGAAGAAACTATGAGACGTCAACACCCCCAGTTATTTGAGTAGATAAGGATAGATTGCAAATTTCGAGGACGAAATTTTTGTAAGGGGGAATAATTGTAATAGCCCGAATTTCGATGTAATTCCGGGATCAATAAAACTGATATTAATTCGCATTTCATTTTAGTAAGTCTCGCCCAGAGCTGATCACTCTCGGGATACTAACCAATAGGGTATGGCTAATCGCCCTCTAAATTTGATACGTGACTCATCTCCAACTTAAACTCTGAATCCCTGAGTCTTTCCAACAAGGTCCACTCCCTGACCATTAAATGCGCCAAACTAGACTTTCGACTCAAAGCATCTGCCACTCGATTGGCTTTCCCAGGGTGATATAGAATGTCGCAATCGTAATCCTTTAGAAGCTCCATCCATCGGCGCTGCCTCATGTTCAACTCTTTTTGTGAAAATAGGTACTTGAGGCTTTGATGATCAGTATAAATCTGGAATTTCTATTCACACAAGTAGTGCCTCCAGATCTTAAGTGCAAACACGATAGCAGCTAATTCCAAATCATGCGTCGGGTAATTCATCTCATGCGGCCTCAACTGACGCGACGCATATGCCACCACTTTTCCATGCTGCATCAGCATACAACCCAATCTTCTTAGTGAAGCATCGCTATAAATCTCGAATCCTCCTGGGCCCGACGGAATGGTCAATACAGAGGCAGTCGTTAACCAGTATTTCAATTCCTGAAAACTCCTTTCACACTTGTCATCCCATTCAAACTTCACCTCCTTCTTAAGCAGCCTTGTCATTGGCGTGTCTATCGATGAAAATCCTTCTACGAATCGCCTGTAATAGCCAACCAATCCGAGAAAACTTCAAATCTCCATTACTGATGTCGGTCTAGGCCACTTGGTAACTGCTTCAATCTTAGCTGGGTCTACAGAGATTCCATCCCCAGAAACGATATGTCCAAGGAATCCCACTCTGTTGAGCCAAAACTCACACTTGCTAAACTTGGCATACAATGCATGTTCTCTCAAGGTCCATAGCACTTCAGTCAAGTGTACCTCATGTTCCTCGGGGCTCTTAGAGTACACTAGTGTATCATTAATAAAAACTATCACAAACTGATCCAGAAATTTCTTGAACACTCGATTCATCAAGTCCATGAAAGCGGCTGGGGCATTCATTAATCCGAAGGGCATAACCGTAAACTCATAATGCCCGTATCTAGTTCTGAAAGCAGTCTTGGGAATGTCCTCATTTCTGATCCTTAGCTGATGGTACCCGGTCCTCAAATCTATTTTGAAAAACACTGAGGCTTCTTGCAACTGATCAAACAGATCATCAATCCTTGGCAGTGGGTACTTATTCTTTACTGTCACTTGGTTCAGCTGCCGGTAATCTATACACAATCTCAGAGTTCCATCTTTCTTCTTGACAAACAGGACCGGCACTCCTCATGGAGACGCACTAAGGCGAATAAAGCCTTTGTCCAGTAGTCCCTGTATCTGGACCTTTAACTCTTTCAATTCTGATAAAGACATCCTATACGGCGCTTTCGAAATCGGTTCCGTCCCTGACGCTAATTCAATCACAAACTCCACTTCTCGCTCAGACGGCAAACCCGGCAATTCCTGAGAAAACACCTCGGGAAAATTACTTACTACGGGTATATCTTCCAACTTAGTGTTCCACAACTGTTGGATCCACAACATTCACCAAATATCCTTCACACCCTTCATCCAACAGCTTACTCACCTCAAGCGAAGAAATCCAAGGGATCGAGGTTCCTCCTCGGTTTCCCTGAAATACAAAACTAGGGCGTCTTTCCGGATTAAATTGGATCGTCCTATCACTGCAGTCCACTACAGCTTTCTGTCGGACTAACCAGTCCATCCCAATAATCACATCAAAATCGAACATGGCTAATACTGCCAAGTCGATACTCTCTTCCTTACCTCCAATGATTATCTTACAGTTAGGGCATCCAAAAGAAACTAACCTACATTCATGGGTATCGACACGTAAAGCACATGTTCAAGTAGCACTGGTTTCATACCAACCAACTCAATAAATTGCTCTGAAACAAACGAATGGGTTGCCCCCGGATCAAACAATGTATACGCAGCATGATCACACAAGGAAATCGTACCTGTGACCACGCCATGGCATAGACCCTTCCTTGAGCTGGCGGTCGCCCTTGATTAGCCAGTGGGGAGGTCCGGCTTGATTTCCAGCTCGTGGTGGCGGTACTCTGAACGGTCCTGATAGTTGCATTTGCGCGCAAGTACGAATCTGATGCTCCATACTCCCGCACTTAAAACACGTCCCATATCTACCAACTAGGGACTCGATTTCCCGATATTCCGCATGGCTGGTGGAACAAATCGCCTATTTCCAGTCATAGGCCTCTTTCCCAAAGGGCGATTATCCCTAGTTTGAGCAAACCGCAATCCTGAAGCGGTTGCCCTCTCCTGCTGATCTCGTTCCATAATCTGAGCTCGCCTATGTATTTCCCCATAGTCTTTAATATCGTGGGACAAAATCAGACTTCGAAGATCCAGCTTCAATCCATCCTGGAATCTTCGCGCTCTATCCCTCGAATTCTCCACCATAGTTGGTGCGAACTTAGCCAATCTCGCGAACTCGGCCTCATACTGATCCACAGTCATTTGTCCTTGACGCAAGCGCATAAATTCCATCAACTTCTTCTCTTGCGCATTTTCCGAGAAATATTTTTCATAAAAGTTTTCCACAAACACAGTCCAAGTCGGGCCTGTTCCTACAGGAAACACTCTACCTTCCACAGCATTCCACCAATCATTTGCACCCTCTTGCAGCTAGTAAACCGCCAATGTCACTTTCTCCTCCTCGATGCACCCCAAAACCTTGAAGGTTTTCTCCAGTTCTTCTACACACCTTGGTGTAGTCTCAGGGTCACCGCGACCATGAAATTTAGGCGGCTTCAATTTCATAAACTGTTATACTAACTGGGGCATCTGCCTAACCCCGGCTGGCTGAGCCTGTCCCATATTGGCTTGATTTTCATTTACCGCAGCAGCGGCTACAGTCTCAGCGGCCTGGGCAGCTACATTATCTCGCCCTTGAGCTTGCCTATCCAGCACATTCCCGAGTCTTTCTAATACCCGTAGAACTCCTTCCATACGTGGATCTTCCACCGGTCTAACATCAACTCGAGGGTCTACTGCAACTCCCACATTAACTCCCAGATTGTCCACTGCTCTCACTCGAGCACGACCTCCACCTCTGGATCCTCTTCCTGCACCCCTTCTGGGAACTCTTCCTATACCTCTCCCCTTGCTACTCATCTTGGCTACTCGGTTCTACAACTACCTGCTATAATTCCACGAAGAAATTAAAGACTTAAACCAATCTATCCCAGTCTAAGTCCTAAACAGGTATCAAACAACAATTAAGCAATCAGCATGCGGCTTAATAAAAACTAACCAACTCATCACCCAAGGGATTCGCACACTCACCTCGGGTCCTGCCTCACCTGCACTTACGGGTCACACAATCACAATTCAAACACAATCACAAACTGTCAGGAGATACATGTAGCACACGAGGTCACCCTACTAGCTACCCAGGGTCCCATCGCTCCTTATCACTCCAGGCTTCGACCCAATTGGACCTAGCTGACCTTGCTCTGATACCAAATCAAACGGGAATGTCACGCCCCGTACCCCACGAAGTGCGAGCATCCCACCTTGGGTCGTTTGACTACGACGTCCTAGGAAGCGTCGTCGACCCACGATCAAACAGAGATCAAGCACAAGCGGAAGCATTAAATAAGTAAACCCAGACAACTTCAATAGGAACCAAGGATAGCCATACGTTAAACACCATCGCAGAAAATTACACATTTATATTACTATTTAAGCCATTTGTACAATATTTACAAGTACAAACAAAAAGGGTACACACGAATAGTAGCCACTTGATCAAAAAGTGGTAAGCGGCTAGGGAGGTCAGGTTAAAACTTGGGAAGAGAGCTACAGTCCAAAAAGTAGCGGCCCTCACTACTAGCGAAGGACACGGGACGACTCTATGGCTCCCAGTCAGGATCAGACGACTCAGTAGAATCATCTGACAACTCCTCAGAGGCATCCTCGCTAGCCCCCGATTCCTCCGAATCCATAGCCTGAGCTCGCTCGTCCTCGGAGTCCAGCTCTAATTCCGGGTTCAGGTAAATCTCGAACCCCTCCTCATTTGATCCCAGCTCTGCAACCTCTCCGTCCTCCTCTACGTCCTACTCCATGGCCTCGAGTTCGTCATCCTCCTCCTCATCCATAGGCTCGGGGTCCTCCACTAGTACATCGGGCTCCTCATCCATCTCTTCCTCCTGCCTCATCCACTCGGGCGTGACCTCAGGGTTTATCACCTCACCATCAGCTATAATTGGGTGCAACAACCCAACACTATCGACCGGGATATCAAAGGTCTTGAGGGGCTCTCCCTCATTCCCATTGGCATCCCGGTGGCAACATGCCACGTACTCCTGCTTCTGGTAAAAATACTCGCCTATGTTCACAATTAGTTCTGATCGATACCTCACCAAAGCCTCCCCATTTCCTGAGGGGTAGGTACTAGTATACTGCCGGATCTGCAGAGGCATCCCAAAAAGAGGCGGTGGTCTCTCCATCCTCACGGCCAGGGGTTTGAAAAGTTCGGTTTACACAACCGTGAGACGAATCTCAGCGAGTTCAACTCTTAAACCTAGGCTAGGCTAGCATGCAATCTCCTGACCGGAAACAAATACTTAAAATAATAACACAACAACAATCAAATAATTCTCTGACCCTGCAGGTTAGACAGTTCAATATATAATAATCACGGCACATACGTGGCACACATAGTCACACGTACGCCAATCACATGCTCATGCACTGAGTCTCACACACTCGCATGCCAGTCCATGCATGTTCATGCAGGAAAATGTCGTTGACATGTCACGTGCATTTCCCGGCCCACTGGCCCACATTGGCACACTGGCAATCGCCCGATTTATTATTTATTACGACTCGTGTCAACAATATTCAGGGCCCGGTGCGTCTAGCCTGCTTCAAAGTGCATGAGGCGCAGCAACCAATCTGGCCCAGTGTCTCTAGCCTGCTTCAAAGTGCATGAGGCGCAATACTGATCTTCTTATGAACCAGAGCCTGCTTCAAAGTGCATGAGGATGGTCGTCTTCTGGACGTACCGGGCATCGTCCTGCTTCAAAGTGCATGAGGACGGTATCGACCCGAAGGTCATAACCCGAAGGTCCTTAGGTGATCACACAATCAATTATTGTCGGAATCCAGCGTAAAACGCTTCAGGGTATTTTAGGTGATCACATGCTCATGGCAGGCACGCATTCTCGCACAATTTCATCACATGCCTCACTCTTGGCATACACAATGCGTGTCCATGTTAGGCAATGCAATGCACCACGAGCGTCAATATAATTCAAACACTCAATATCACAACACGTGCTCAATTGATCCAATTAATACCGTGTGGCCTAACGTGCGAATCACAAATCAACAATTAATTTCAAACCAATCATTGGCCAATCGCACTCCACATAATTCAGCCACACGACAAGCGACATGGCAGTACGAAATCAATCACAATTAAGCACGAATTACATACAATCAGTCAACCCGGACATACCCGGCAATTTCACCGACCAGTTCCTAAATTGACCATTCCACCCTATTAATCTCCCCAATTAAATTCTCATTGGTCCACTACATTTTTCCAGATAATAATTTCTATCAGTCGGTACACTAATTTTTCTTTGCCAGTACCAGCATTCCTAATCCAGTCCAGAAAAATGCACTATCAGTCATAATCCGGGTTTAGGAATTTTAAGGCCCGTTTGGTAACGTGCCAAATAGTGAAAATTTATGTTCTTTTGTTCCCAGAAATAGTTTGGGAACAGAAATGCGTTTGGTAAACTTTTTGTTCCTCGGCACATTTTTGCAAAAATATGCCGAGAAACAATTTTGAAGAGAAACAAGAAGTAAAAAAAAAGTTGCTTCTTGTTTCTCGGCACAATTTTGAGAATCAGTTTTTTTTCTTCTTTTTCTTTTTTTTCTTTTCTTATTTTTGTGTTGTTCTTCCCTGGCCGAGCCGACCGCCGCGACCGGCCACAACCCAGGGCCGGCGAGGCATCACAGCCTCGCCGGCCGCCGCGGGGCGAGGGTCGCTCGCGGCGAGGGCGAAGGCTGGACTCGCCGGCCTCGGGCGGCGGCCTCGCCCAGGATCGAGCGAGGCCGAGCCTCGCCCGTATCCGGTGAGGCCGAGCCTCGCCGTCGCGACCCACGGGGCCGACCTCGCCGTGGGTCTCGTCGACGAGGCTCGGCCTCGCCAGACTCGGGCGAGGCCGAGCCTCGCCGTCTCTCGGGCGAGGCCGCCTCGCCCAGCGGCGAGGGTCCGCCCTCGCCCTCGCTCGCCGGCGGCGGCGAGGGCCGTGACGCCCTCGCCAGCCCTAGGCTATGGCCGGTCGCCGGCGACCGGCCATGGCAAATGAAGAAAATGGGTAAAAAAAAAATTAAACAATTCAAAATATTATTAAAATATTATTTGGGAACAGAAATTTTGTGTAGTTACCAAACGCATTTCTGTTCTTTTCTATTCTAGGAATAGAAATTTTGGACAGTTTATCAAACGCCTTCAAATACTCAGAAATTGTTTCCGAGCACAGAATAAAAAAAAATCATTTCTGTTCAGAAATAGCTCCCGGGCACAGAATGGTATTCATGCGCACCCTTACTCACCTAATTTCTGGACCACGGTGACGAGAAACGGCGGCCTATCACTGATGAACAGTTAAACCGGCGGCCGCGTTCCCGGCGAACGGTACGGACGGTGGCTGGAGGTGTATGGACGGGGCGACGTACGGACATGTACGAAACCGTATGGACGGGCGGAGGACGGTGGCCGACGAGGTGGCGTCGTAATCGTACAGCGCGGCTAGACGGCCGGGTGGCGACGGAATGGCGATCCGAGCTCCAGCGAAGCTCCGGCGGCCCTATTTGCCAGACAGGAAAGAGAGAAAGAGGAAGAAAGAGAGAAATAGAGAGAGAAAGGGTCGGACAGGGGCAAGGCTGAGGCTGGGGGCTGCGGGCTGCGGTGGTCGACGGCGGGGCACGGCAGTCGCCGGCGGTGCTCCGGTGACCGGCGGCTTGCTCCGGCGACCGGCGGCTTGCTCCGGCGACCGGCCAAACCAAGAGAGAAAATGAGAGAAAAAAATGGGAGAGGGAGTGATCAACGTGAGAGGGAGAGCTATTCTAGCCAGATGAGGGTGAGAGAAAAGAGTGAGAGTCTTATCTTGGTCAAACAATAGGTGCTAGGTGCCAAGTGTCAAGATCTAGCCTAAAATGACCATTTTACCCCTCATCCAAGGGCTAATATTGAATCTTATCCAATAACTCAAGGGCATTTTGGTCTTTTGCTGCAATAATTAAGATAAGTCCAAATTTAATTAATTTCCTTAATTATCCTCCAAAATTCGGAACCAAAAATAGCCCAGGGACAAAGCCGTCATTTTTCCAGTCCCGGGGCGAAGTTCCATTTTTCGCCCGTACCAACCCTCCATGTGCATGGCCAACATAATGCGGTGTTGGAATCGCGAAATTTATCGCGCAAGCCCTCGAAAATCCACGCCAAAGTTTCGGAAATAAAATAATATTATTTTTCCAATTTTTGTCGAAATTCCAATTTTTGGCCATAACGACTCCTGGTATGCGTGGTCACCCAAAAATGGCGTCGGCCTCGAAAAATAACCTCATTTGGCCTTGAAAAGCAACGCTGGCGTCCGGAGGGGCAAAATCGTAATTTTTCATCCCCGGACCGAAATTCAAATTTTTACTCGTACTAACTTCAAACGTGTGTGGCCAGCATGATATGACGTCAGATTCCCAAAAATAGTCTCTTAAGCCTTCGAAAATCGACATCGAAATCCGGCCCCAATTCCGTGAATAAAACTCGCTAAACTTTCAATTTCATGGTCTCTCACTAACGGCTGTTTAGGGATTTCGCGTATCGACCTAGGGCTATCCGTATCGTAATGGTCTCGATCATTGAGAGAATGAGAAATTATCACTAGTTCCAAAGGTCACGATTGTTCGGTTCAAGTTCAAGACTGGTTGGCCACGTGTACTTTTGGTCTTGCAGAATCACCTGCGTCCCTATTGTACATCGTAGGCCTTGGCCGAACCCAATCCATTACCCTTTCCTACGATCGGCCCACGTTGGCCCAAAATATTCCCTCAGCGTCTCTCGTGATCGGTGTCCGTTTCACGATAGGATCCCCGGTCCCCATACTGCTTCTTAATTAGCCTTACCCTATTGGTTAGTATCCCGAGAGTAATCAGCTCTGGACGAGACTTACTAAAATGAAATGCGAATTAATATCAGTTTTATTGATCCCGGAGTTACATCTAAATTCGGGCTGTTACATAACCGATTCCCGAACCTGTTTTTCGAGTGGGCCGGTCTGGTTTCCGGGTAAATCTGGTCCGGTTGCACACTCCTTAAAGGAGGTACCCTAATCAATACGGTTTCTCTGAAGCAAGAAAGATTTGTCAAGTTCAATAACAACCACAAGGACTTTCACCAAAAGGAACCCCTCAGCTGCTAGACTTGTATTGGGAGACAATCCTCACTCCTGACATGCAGTTGCCATAGTCATAATCTAACTACATATAGTCATCCAAGAGACTCCAGACAGGTATCACACGCTTTCCCCTTAAGCTCCATACCTCCTGGTTCTACATAGCAAGGCTGCGCTATAAAAAAGACCGACATGACCCCCCATTCTGATTGTTTGTATATTGATAACTCAGCACCCATGACCCAAATCAACAGCTATCTGGCCATTCCGTTAGAAGGAGAACTTCGCATTTTGAGCATGGAGTGATTTTGGTACAAGAAGCTTTAACAATCTGAAACCAATGTTAGAGCCTGCAAAATTCTGAGCAACCTTTGCAGGCCCTATTGACAAGACTTCATGTATGAATTAAGACATAGTCCAATTTACGACTTTTTTAACGAGGCCAATGTATAACTTATTTTGTGTATATGTGTCATTTTGACTTCCCACAGATAATTTAAACAAATCCTCCAAATAAAAATAGCACAGTTAGAAGTTTTAAAACATCCCAGCGGAAATATCAAAGTCAAATTCATATTACCCGCAAACGACATCAATTTGTAACAGCATCTGCAAGGTCAGTAATGAAGCTCGAATTGGTCATTAGCTAAAGTTAGGAGAAGTGTAAAGATACCCTGAATAGAGTAAACGGCATTTTCTTCTCCATGCGAAAACTACGGACTTTATCATGGTCCACAAGATCGAAGTATATATCTTTTCCAATCTGCTCAACAAGATCCGCATCTCGTGCAACCTAGCATAAGAGGCTGTTGCTTTAGAATATAATATCAACAAAAGGCCTGTGCATCTTCTGAATATACACCACCACAAGTATATACCTTTATTATAGTATATAATTGGGCTTGTGCTTTGATCTTTCTCTTTTCCTCCTCCTCTTCTTCTTCCTTCTTCGACCTCATCTAAAGACAATAAGAACATAACTCCAACCCACAAACGTCCCCAGCTACATGGACACATAAGGAGAATAGGAGTAGCATTCTTCAAGAAAGAAATTACCCTCAAATGTTCTGCAATATCCTTCTCATCAATGTGACATATTAGTTTGTCCTTGTCACTCTCACGTATATACACAAGCATGTACGCATTTGAGAATTTGAAGCGACTGTTGCTGAAACCAGGATCGGTCTGCGGCAACTGAAAGAAAACAGATAAGAAATAAGTAAGTTCATCACAAGTCAGGGCAGATAATCAATTTCAGAATCAGTGTAACATATCACCTCCTCCTCTCCCTCATACTGCTCTTCCAAAGCCCACTTTGAATCTTCTTTAGTCACCCGTTCATCATCAAATTTAAACCTGAAAGAGGGAGTCTCAAAAGATGTGCTACTGATTACACCAAATGTTCCAAACTAACCAACCAATCACCTAAACATGCATGCAAAGCATTGTTACTGTCAGAGTTCAGGAAAAAATTTCTTGACAATATCTTGAGACGAAGATTGATAAAAGGAAAGAAGTCAAAGATGGGACATGTCATAATGTAGCAAAAAGACTAGAAAAAAGGGTTGTGGTAAGTAAAACTATCAATCTTATTACAAAGCCAAGTTCACAAATCAATATAGGCAAGTGCGATAGTGTGCGCGCGCGCGCGCGCGTGCGTGTGAGAGAAATGATGAATTCTATTTTGTAGTCTTCACCTTACATGAAGCGGATTAACTTCAAGGTTGCGGTGACAACTAGATCAAAATCATAATTGGTTGGGGAAAAAAGTCATGGATATGAAGATTCGCCAACGGAGAAATAAATGATATTGTGATCATACTACAAATAAAGGAATATATATGTAAGCATCCCTTATATTTTATGTTTTCAAATA
Organism: Syzygium oleosum; assembly: GCF_021117445.2. Lineage (NCBI taxonomy): Eukaryota > Viridiplantae > Streptophyta > Magnoliopsida > Myrtales > Myrtaceae > Syzygium > Syzygium oleosum. The sequence goes on from NW_026607494.1 coordinate 2,224,602, forward strand.
TATCGCATAACAAAAGTTCATGCGATTATAAATAAGATATCCAATATCCATCACAGAAAGTGTATTCATTCATCATCTCATTTCGAAACCAAATCAAGCATATACTAACTTTTTAGAATTTCAAATTGTGTTCAAAATATGCTTTAAAGTACACAGAGTCTAATCATAATTGATTTGTGTTATTAAGATATGCTTCAGGAAAGCAGAATGAGTATATATTTGTCATTTTTTTATCGCCAATTAATCAAATGTGAACGCTTGAAATTGAAACTCATTGAATATGATTTGAAAGACTCGAAATTAAGGCATCTGGGCATTGATCCAGTCTTGTGATTGTCCTTTTCAGGCAAAATTACAACATAGTAATCGGACAAAGTTGGTAATAATCATGCGTTGAAGCATGCTTACAGAACATTAACATTGAGAAGTAGATTGAAACATTGAACCATTGACTGACTTAAAATTGAAATTTACATATGATTTTGATTTGTTGGCCGTTGCTATTATAGTTTATTGCGATTCCACCAGAATCTTATTATTATCACTCCTTTATAATGCAGTCAGTGCTTCACCGCAAAAGAAGTGATAACCAATCCTTACTAAGCTAAGAATTTCTTCCACACCACCGACTCTAACTTGCCTACATTATTTCAGGTTGTTTGAATTTGAAAGAATGATGGCAATTGAAGTCTTGGATGCAGATGCCTGAGATTGCGTTTGGCAGGTGAAAAATATTGAACATTTGGAGCTTCTGTTCTCATGCTTGATTCTAGTAATTAAAAAGGACTTAACAATGATTGAGATCTTGAGGTCACTGAACTTGCCCAATGGTGATTCCCATTCCAGGTGTTACAGAACCCATATTTCAGCTTAGTTATTCATATAAAATCAAAGGAATCATTCAGTAGGATTTTTCTGGCAGAGAAAAAGGTCTGATGATCTTTATCGCGAGAACATGCCAATTTGTCTAAACTCCAAACAACAATAAGATGCAACAAAGCCCTTTGCTTGGTAATTTATTTGAACAAGATGATGAAAAGAACACATACCATTGATCAGAGAGCATGGGCCTGACAAAGGCATAATAATGCCCGCCATGCACACCACCACCACCACCGTGAACCAAGACACTGCCCAACACGTCAAGGATAAGCTCAGTCACTGATATAAATTATCAAATTTCACGCATGTCAAGAGACGCATACACTGCCACATGCAAAACCATACATGAAAGCTTCTCTGCTACTTCACCTCCAACCCCCATCCCCAACAAAAATACCTCTTATAAGTGGTCATTTTCACAAAAACAATAAAAAAGAAAAGAAAACCCAGAAACATTCTTAGAAGAGTGCTTTGTAATCAAAACACAAGTACGATAAAAACCAAATGAAAAAACTCAGTGTTAAACAAACAAAAGTGACGCACTTGTATAAAGTGTGTGGCTGTGAGCTCAAATGGAGTATAACCATGAAAAACTGTAAACAACATTATAATTTAGTATCAAAGAGATGCTTCCAGAAGGTGGCTTTCTTCTTCTTTTTTTGTGGTTTTTTTTTGGTAGGTGGGAGAGATGAAGCGAAGTTCAATAAGCAGGGGGGAAATGGCAGCCAAGAAAGAGGCCATTGTGCAATTGTGATGAAAAGGTCAAACCTGTGAAGAGAATAAAGGCTGCGTACACTCCTATCTGCATCTGGTGACAAATATTTTCCATCGTATCTGTCTAAGTCCAGCTGAAGAGGGAATTCATAGCGATCATTTATCTGAAACAAAATTTGTTAGGAGCATGAAACTGAATGGATCCATTTCACAGCCAAAAGAAAGAACAAGACTGGCACCAATGGATCCCAACGTAAAACAACACAAGAACCAAAGATGCTAGCTAAATAGCACATTTAAAAATTGGAACTTTACACAAAGTGTCAGAAACAAAAAAGGAGAAGGAGAATGCAAAAAAATTCTTTCTATTAATCTGATTAATGCTTATCCAAAATCATTTTAAAGCAGCAACATAGGATCTTGTCTTACAAGGAAAATGTTAAAGAGAATTCCTAAAACACTTATTAAGGGTCGTTAATTTTGCTTTGGAAACACAAACATTCCTATTTGACGCATGTCACCTCTTCTGGAATATGTTCCTTTTCAATTTCCAAGATGTGTTGATGTGGTTATTACTAATTTTAGTAGTCTTGACTAGTGCCCTTGGGGCACTTGTTAACTGACCCTACATAAAGTGTTAGTTGTAATCATTAGACGCAGGATAACACGTGCGAAAAGAACGATTAGATTAGGTCCAACTACCGACAATTCTTCAACATAATCTCCACCAAATTCAAAAGTTCAAATAATGGCCTCCATCTATTTCAGTCAAATACCAAAATAAATTAATCATGTATATATCTGGACACTGACCTTAACCACAGTGTCTTGGATAAAATCATATTCAAACCGCTTAAGGTGAAGTTGCAAAACTCGGGGAAGTCAATAAACAAAACGCCCTTCTTTGCATCCTGACATGACAAGAACAAAAATTCAAAACACAAAATGACCACATCCTTCAATTTATAGTTGACCATTCATTTATTTACAAGAAAGCTGTGCAGGTCAATAGCCTATCTGCCACTTTCCAAGAAAGATGCTAAAGAAGAACATCGAAGAAATAAGCAAAACAACATTAAAAAAAACCGAATCAAGCGGTGACCACAGGGAATAGACTCTGCATTAAAAAAAAAATCCTAATCTGACAGTAACTGATAAAATTAGCTTAGTAGAACAATGAAAAAGTTGAGCCGTCTCCGCTAGTGAATCTCAGAAGACAAAAGTTGAAATTGGTATATAATCCACAGTTCATAAGTAGGATCCACTATGACCCTGAAATGCCAGTAGAAACAGAAGCAACCTTCTGGCTTAATATCTCATAGGCGACAGAAGAGAAAGAAAACAATATCAGCTATTTCATATCAAGTATCTTGTGGCCCAGTTCCCGGATACAAGACATCCATCTAAGGATATCTACGAACATGTTTACTAACCTGCAAACCGTGTTCCTCAGCTTGGTATTTGTTGTCACCTTCAAGACGTTCAACTTCTACATATTTGTCAAAAGAAGCATAAACATCCCGACACCCTTTAACATCAAGCTGTAGATCTGCCATATAAACATAGAGTTTAAAACCCTCTAACTATATAATAACATTATCATGAAAATGCGAACAAGGAAACAACCAGACAAAATCTCAAACTTTTGGCATGAACATTACCGCAAAAAGATTCCTTTCTGGTTGATTTATGGTCTACATTGATGCACTCAATATAATTCATATGATGACCCTCAAATAATTGCTGTATTGTGCCCTCAACCACAGTTCCCTGGATCCATAAAGCACAACTTAAAGATTGAATATGAAAAGTTTAAGCTATGACCTCACATACCTTCATTTTATCCTCAAGCTTTTCACACAAGACTCTATTCAGTTCTTGAACATCGTGTTGCATCAATGAATCAGAAGTATCCCATCCAAATGATCTTGTCAGTTCTTTTGTCGTGACACTGCTATCATGATATTGCAGCTTATAGAACAAACTCTGAAGAGCCAACGGAATGCTTCCAGAAGGCATGTCATGCTCAGTTGTTGGCATATGGTATACAGCCTGAAATATACAAAATCAAGATGCATTACCAAATTACCATGTTATCACTCAAATTCAAAGGAGTAATGGAAGAGTTCTGACCATTCTAAAGTATGGTATATGGTACAAAGTCTGCAACAAAGAGTTCATATAACCGGTGGCTCCTTGGTTCTTAAGTCCAACATAACCAGTCTCCTTTCTTGAGTCGCATGACCAGTACTCCAGAACCTTGCACACAGCAACCTCAGCTTCCACGACAACTGTATCATTTACCATATATCCTCTACCAGGATCATATAGCTCACCAAGAGGCATGAAGGATGTAAAACCCCAGTCACGCTCTCTCACATTGAACTGATGTTGCGTATCTGGAGAATTTCCATACGTTATTTCGAAGACAATAAGAATAACTTAAGTAAAATGAGAGTGAGAATGAGTAATCTCTAAATCAAGATAACTAGATGCAGTGAGCCAAACTAATTGAAGGCGTGGAATATACTGGCGAACTTTCAACCTTGGAGAAGCTTATGTAACCTAGGTACAACCAAGTAAGCAGATGGCCCCTAAGTAACAACTTGGCAGCCTAATAGCACTCATCTCATTCCCATAATGGAGATGCTACATCATAATCACAAGCACAGCATAAAGCTAAGGGGGATACTGTAGGACTGGTCACCTCTTATAAGCTGAACAAGTAAGAAAGCACAGGCCTGATATAAGCCACAGAACAATTACATATGCAGCAGTAGCTATATTGGCCCGCCTGCCTTCAACAAAATGACTAATTTTTCCAGGTGAAAGAAAGCAGATCTCCAAGAAAGAAGAGATACATAGCTAGGGAAAGCCCTACAATTCAATCATGCACACTAGTTCCATGATGGTCTTTTCACAATCCGACCAAGGAAATGCTACAAATCAAGGCAAACAAGAAATACCCATCCCAGGTAAAGACAGACAATCTTAAGGAAAATCGAGAGAATAATCGAACTACATCCCCTCCCATTCTTCTCAAGCAATGGAAATGATGCCCACACTGGTGGTTGGTTGAGGGACGGGTGGTGAAGATGAGATGAGAAATATTCTCCTCACTTCAATATCAATTTTTGTAGACCGAACAAGGCAAATGATACCCACATATATACATTTTCATTTTGTTGCTCTCGGTATTAACACTGTAGAAATTTAGGAGAAATTGTTCTAAGTTTTATTCTCCAGAAGGACATCTTAATTACATGAGGCCTCTGGCCTTTTATAGCTGCTCGTCCAGTTAATTATTTTGTGCTAACTACCGAAGCAAAAAGCCAGATATACTAGCCATAAATCTAGTTAGTATCTGCTGGTTGAAACAAAAAAATATTAACAACACCCTAAAACTTAGGAAACAAATTCCTAAAAGCTAACAAACAAAATCCTAAAAATCTGGAAAACTAACCGAACTTCTGCTGCTAACTAAAAAATCTGGTTCTGATTTTCAACACTCCCCCTCAAGCTGGGTTATGAATGTCTAGCATACCCAGCTTGCACCTTAGAGTCTCGAAACTATTTCTGGATAAAACCTTAGTCAATATATCCGCTGTTTGATGATTGGTTGGAACATACAAGAGCTTCAATATTCCTTCATCGAGTTTTTCTTTGATGAAATGTCGATCAATCTCCACATGTTTTGTTCTGTTAAAGGGTAAAAAAAAGGGTATAATGGTCTTTGGGATTTTGATGTGTGTATATATACCGTACTTTTTGATCAATAAAATAAATTATTATTCCGCTAACATGGTATTAGAGCCTGAACCCTAAAATTACCGTCGTTCACCACCGACCACCGTAGAATACAAGGCCGGCGACCTCATCCACCGTAGAACCCAAGACCGGCGACCTCATACAAGGCCGGCGACCTCATCCCGGCGTCCCACCGAAGCTCCGATGAGCCAGATCTGAGGTCGTCCAGGCCCGACGACCCCATTTCCGGCGCCGATTTAAGTCCTCCAGGCGTCGATCGAACGTTTCCAGGCCAGGCGACCCACTTCGACGTCTTCTGACATCACTAGATGAGGAGCAACCCCTTCTGATGGCTTCTGATTGAAGTGGAATCGAAAAAAAAAAAAAAAAAAGAGGTGAATGTGTTCTAAAGTTTGACTTGGTTGCTGATATGCTTGAGGGAAGGGAGATTATTGCTGTGTATGTTGGTTTGGATGATTGGATGTGATGTTGGTTTGGCTAATTGGCTGATTACGTGTGGTGCTATACATGTAGATTGAGAGAGGGGGGGCTGAGTACTGTTGCGTATAACTACTGATGTGCCGAACTGATGTGTTGATTGGTTCGGATTTGGTCGATCATTTTGAAGTGTATGGTTTGATTCGACTGGTGTTGGTTTTCTGATTTACGTGAGGTTGAACGTTTTTTGATTTGGTTGGTGATCAGTGTTGTGATAGGTTGTGGAGCTTTGTTCCTGGTTTAGTGTGAGTGTTTGATTATGGCAAATAAGAACAAAGGAGTATTGACTGAAGTCGTATCTACATCTTCTAATCGTTTGACTGAGGAAAAATTAGCTGGGGTCACCAACTTTCAGCATTGGAAGAGAATTGTGGTGATAGTATTGACCGGAAGAGAGCAAAATCACCATTTGACAGGTGCACGAACTGCTGCTGATACTAAATGGGATACCATGGATGCCAGAATTCTTGGACAAATGTGGAATTCTATGGAATCTCATGTGGCTGCCTTAGTTACACATGCCACTACTGTTAAGGATTTGTGGGATTACTTGAATGTCCTTTATTCTGGGGAAAATAATCTCTCAAGGATCTATGAAGTCTCCCAAGATTTCTTTAGAGCTGACAGAAAGAATCGGTCTCTTACTCAATTTTTTGCTGATTTTAAACAAATGTATGAGGAGTTTAATCATCTTTTGCCAATTACCTCTGATGTTAAGACAATGCAGGAGCAACGAGAACAATTGGCTGTTATGGGATTTTTGGGAGCACTTGGACCAGAGTTCGATGCAGTTCGTTCACAAATTCTTGGAGGAAATACTGTGCCTTCACTAACGGAGACCTTTTCTCGGGTCTTAAGGGTTTCACGTGAGTCATCTAAGGATATATCCCCCACAGGTGATAGTTCTGCCTTGGCAGTCCAAGGAAATCGAGGTGGTGGTCAAGGTCGTGGTGGTGGTCGTAGTGGCCGTGGCTTTAATAGTGGTGGTAGTGGCCGTGGGTTCAATAGAGGCCAATCACAGTCATACGGTAGCATCTCTAGTGACAAAGGGAGTAATACCGGACTTGCACGAACATGTCATTATTGTGGTATGCCTGGACATATTCAGCGTTTTTGCTATAAGCTTCATGGAAAACCCTCTTATTCGGCTGTCGCTAATGTAGCCAATGCAGTAGAGTTGGGTGTTTCTTCGCAGTCTTCTGAAGGAGAAACACTGATTAGAATGTCAGAAGAGGAACTTGCCAGGTACAATCAATTCCAGATTTCTCAGCCAGTTTCCTCTTCCACAGCTACTTTTGCTCAGATAGATAATGCAACAGCATGTCTTTCATCTACCTCTCGCCCCTGGGTCATTGATTTAGGTGCTACCGATCATATGACTGGATCTTCAGGTATCTTTTCTGTCTTTCACGAGTCTTCATCTAGTGTTACATTAGCTGATGGCTCTCTGTCCACAGTAAAAGGGATAGGCACAGTTCCACTGACATCCTTCATATCTTTATCCTCTGTCATGTACCTCCCAAATTTTCCATTTAACCTTATGTATGTTGGTCATCTTACCAAAGAATATAACTGTTCTATAACCTTCTATCCTGTTTCCTGTGTTTTTCAGGATTTGAAGACGAAGAAGACGATTGGTAAAGGACATATGTCAGAGGGACTATATGTGTTTGATAATGCTACCAGTGTCGCTTGTTCAGCAGTTTCTCCACATCAAGTTCACTGTCGCTTGGGACATCCCTCTTTAGCAAGTTTGAAGAAACTTGATTCTCGGTTTCATTCTTTATCTAGTTTTGAGTGTTAGTCGTGTCAGTTTGGAAAATTGCATCGTATTAGTTACAGTCCAAGAGTCAATAAACAAGCTTCTCGGCCGTTTTCTTTAGTTCATTCTGATGTTTGGGGTCCATGTCCTACTGCTTCAAAGTTGGGTTTCAAGTACTTCGTGACTTTTGTAGATGACTATTCAAGAGCCACTTGGCTATATCTAATGAAAAGTCGTTCTGAATTATTCTCTATTTTTTGTGCGTTTGTTAATGAAGTACATACTCAATTTTCTACTTCTGTCTGCATTCTTCGAAGTGATAATGCCAAGGAGTATTTTTCTAGAACATTCTCTGAATTCATGTCCCAACGGGGCATTCTTCATCAATCTTCTTGTTCGGATACACCACAACAAAACGGTGTAGCCGAAAGGAAGAACCGTCACTTGTTAGAAATTACTCGTTTGATGTTTGAAATGAAGGTAGATAAATCCTTTTGGGCTGATGCTGTTATGACAGCATGTTATCTTATCAATCGCATGCCGTCCTCTGTTCTTAAGGGTGCCACTCCTCACTCTCTTCTTTTTCCTTCTGACCCTTTGTTTCATTTGCCACCTCGTATATTTGGTTGTGTTTGTTATATTCGTGACCATCGTCCAGGACTTTCCAAACTTGATCATCGATCTCTTAAATGCATTTTTGTTGGGTATTCTCGTACACAGAAAGGTTACCGTTGTTATTGTCCTTCTTTGCGTAAGTACTTCACCACTGTAGATGTTTCCTTTTTCGAGTCTACTGTCTATTTTGATAATTCGATGGAGACTCCTCAGTGGATGATGATTCCTTAACATATGTTATTATGGAATCAACACCCACTTCGGACTTTCCAGTTATTCCTCCACCTGTCCAGTATGTTTATAGTAGACATCCTCGTCAGCATGTGGAGCCCCCTGCAGATGTACCTCAGCCTATCTCATCTACTTCGTCTTCTCAACCTGAGGTAAGTCGGTCACATACTGATCTCGATATTCCTATTGCTCATCGCAAAGGAGTTCGTAGTTGTACCAAACACCCTATTGCCCAGTTTGTCTCATATTCTAGTTTATCTACCTCTTGTCGAGCTAGTCTAATGACCATTGATAATCATCCTATTCCTAAAACTGTTGCTGAAGCATTATCTAGTCCAGGCTGGAGGGCAGTTATGGAAGAGGAATTACAAGCACTGGACCAAAATCAGACTTGGGATCTTGTTCCTTTGCCTGCAGGGAAAACAGCCATTGGATATAAGTGGGTATATACTGTTAAGGTTAACCCTGATGGTTCTCTTGCTCGTCTCAAAGCTAGACTGGTTGCTAAAGGGTATGCATAGGTTTATGGGGTTGATTATGGTGATACTTTTTCTCCGGTGGCTAAGATGACCTCTGTTCGTCTTTTGTTTTCTTTGGCCGCTTCTGCTTGTTGGCCTCTGTTTCAGCTCGATGTAAAGAATGCCTTTTTTCATGGAGATTTACAGGAAGAGGTGCATATAGAGCAACCACCAGGGTTTGTTGCTCAGTGGGAGTCTGGTCATGTTTGTCGCTTAAACAAATCTTTATATCGCTTGAAACAGTCTCCCAGAGCCTGGTTTAGGAAGTTTACTGAGGCGGTACTCCAGTTTGGGTTGTGTAGATGTACTGGAGATTATTCTATGTTTTATCGAGTTTCTAGAGCTGGTCGGATATTCCTTGTAGTTTATGTGGATGATATTGTCATAACTGGAAATGATTCTACAGGGATTAAAGAGTTGAAAAGGTATTTGCAACAGCAGTTTCATACAAAGAATTTGGGTCTTCTTAGATATTTTCTGGGTATCGAAGTAGCACGGGCGAAGAAAGGTATTTATATCTCACAACGAAAATATGTTCTGGATTTGCTTACAGAGACAGGTATGCTAGGTGCTAAACCACTGGATACACCAATGGAAGTGGGCTCTAAATTGACGGCAAAGGATGGTGAGCTGTTGGATGATCCGGAGAGGTATCGAAGACTTGTTTTAAAGCTAAATTATCTAACTATCACTCGACCTGATGTTTCTTTTCCGGTGAGTGTTGTGAGTCAGTTTATGTCTTCTCCCCGTACCTCACATTGGGCTGCTGTAATCAAAATTTTGAGATACTTGAAGAAAGTTCCCGGTCGTGGTCTCATTTATCAGGATCATGGTCACAGAAAGGTGGAAGCCTTCTCAAATGCTGATTGGGCAGGATCTCCTATAGATAGGAGGTCTACGTCGGGGTATTGTACCTTTGTAAGAGGAAACCTAGTATCTTGGAAGAGTAAGAAGCAAAGTGTTGTGGCTAGATCAAATGCAGAATTAGAATACAGAGCTATGGCTCAAGCTACCTGTGAGCTAGTTTGGATGCGTCAATTATTAGTTGAACTTGGATTCGAAAACCCTGCGCCAATGGAGTTGTGGCGTGATAATCGAGCAGCTGTCCATATTACCTCAAATCCAGTTTTCCATGAGCGTACCAAGCATATCGAAGTTGATTGCCACTTTGTCCGTGAGAAACTTCAAACTAGAGTTATTTCTACTAGTCATGTTAGGACCGGTGAACAACTAGCTGATATTTTCACCAAATCTCTAGGGGGAAGTAGGATTGAGTAAGTAGGATTGAGTATATCTGTAACAAGCTGGGCATGCTTGATATCCATGCTCCAGCTTGAGGGGGAGTGTTAAAGGGTAAAAAAAAGGTTATAATGGTCTTTGGGATTTTGATGTGTATATATACCGTACTTTCTGATCAATAAAATAAATTATTATTCTGCTAACATGTTCTATCATGATGAACCGAGTTCTTGGCAATCTCAATAGCAGTTTTGTTGTCACATAATAATAACATGGTATTGGTATTAGTGAATCCTAGTTCATTTAAGACTCTTCTCAGCCACAAGCCTTCACATATTCCTTGACACATTGTTCTAAACTCCGCTTTAGCGCTGCTCCTAGCAACAACGGGTTGCTTCTTGCTTCTCCAAGTAACCATGTTGCCCCACAATAAGGTACAATACCCTATTGTCGACCTTCGGTCCGTGAGAGATCCAGTCCAATCTGCATCCGTGAAAATCTCTATGTTTCTCTCCTTTGTTTTCTTAAAGTAAAGCCCTCTTCCAGGACTTCTCTTCAGGTACTGTAAGATTCGAAAAACTGCCTGCAGGTGCTTCTCTGTTGGTTGGTTCATGTATCTACTAACAATACTTACTGCAAAACCAATGTCTGGCCGAGTATGTGAGAGATAGATTAGTTTGCCAACTAATCTTTGATACCTCCCTTTGTCCGTTAATGGTCCTTCTTCCATCTCGGTTTTATAGGTAGAATCCATGGGGGTGTCAGCTGGTTTACACCCAAGCATACCGGTTTCCTTCAAGAGATCAAGAGTATACTTGCGTTGGGAAATTGCAATCCCTTTCCGTGACCGAGCTACCTCCATACCTAGGAAGTATTTGAGTTGACCTAGGTCTTTAACCTCGAATTCTTGTGCTAAGATATTCTTCAATTTTCCAATCTCCTCCAGATTGTCACCAGTTAGGATTATATCATCAACGTATACGATCATTATTGCTCTTCTACCTTCAGCTGACTTCTTGACAAACATTATATGATCTGTTTGACATTGAGTGAAATTCAACTTCTTAACGACCCTTGTTAACCTCTTGAACCAAGCACAAGGTGATTGCTTTAGGCCGTATAGGGATTTCTTGAGTTTGCACACCTTATTGAAGCTCTCTTTAGTGTCAATTCCAGGTGAGACCTCCATAAATACTTCTTCCTCCAATTCCCCGTTTAAGAAGGCATTCTTTATATCTAATTGCTGTAGGGGCCGGTCCAAGTTAGCTGCAAAAGAGAGCATCACTCGAATGGAGTTTAGTTTGGCCACCGGAGCGAAGGTTTCTTCGCAGTCTATTCCATATGATTGTGTGAATCCCTTAGCGACCGGTCTTGCCTTGAAACGATCAACACTACCATCGGCGTTGTGCTTAACTGTAAAGACCCACTTACATCCCACCAATTTCTTCCCAGCTGGCAATTCTGTATATTCCCAAGTCTTATTCTTCTCAAGTACATGAATTTCCTCAAGAACCGCTCTTTTCCACTCAGATTGAGCAAGTGCCTCCTGGATATTCTTGGGAATTTGAATGTCGCTCAACGTTGAAACAAATGCCTTGTATTTCGGAGACAACTTTTCGTAAGACACAAAGTTGTTGATGGGATGTTGAGTGCACTGTCTCTTCCCCTTCCTAAGAGCAATAGGCTGATTAAGATCATCAAGTACGGCAGAATTTTCTGAGTTTGCAGGAGTATTACCTTCATCGACTGTGGGTCTTGAACTCGGATCTGTCTCTTGAGCCGGCCTTGATGTAGTACGGTCCTCCAACTCCTTTTGAGTCTTCCGCCTAGAGTAGACAATTACCTCTTTATTTTTGTCTTGTGTAGCATCTTGAATGGGTAGACACGAAAGACTTTCGGATGATGGAATGGGTAGACACAGAAGACAAGGAGAATTTGTTTGTTGTGACCCGAGTGACCGAGAAGTGTCCCAAAAATAATATTCCTCGCAACTCTCCCCCTGAATGATATTTTTGGAGTGAAAGGGCTGGTGCTCAAAGAAAGTAACATTCATGGTGGTATAAAAACGCTTTGTTTGTGGGCAATAACACTTATATCCACTTTGATTTGGAGCGTATCCTAGAAACACACATTTGAGGGACTTAGGATCTAGCTTGCTGCGATGTTGCTGATTTATATGAACAAATGCTGTGCAGCCAAATACTTTGAGTAGGATATGTGAGGCAAAATGAATATGTGGGTAGGTATGAAGTAGCCTCTGAAATGGTGTTCAGAAATCTAGAATACGGGAAGGCATACGATTGATGAGATATGTGGCTGTTAACACTGCTACTCCCCAAAAATGTTGAGGAACATGGGTGGCTATCATAAGAGAACAAGCGACTTCCAAAAGATGCCTATTTTTTCTCTCCGCCACTCCATTTTGCTGTGGAGTTTCTACACGAGCTAATATGTATGATACCATGGCTATTTAGACATGACCCGAGCTGTGAGTGAAAGTATTCTCTCCCATTATCCGTTTTGAAAACTTGGATTTTTGTGCTGAATTGGGTTTGGATCATTTGGTTGAAGGTTTGAAAAATTCGGCCAATATCTGATTTTTCTTTCATCAGAAAAAGCCAAGTGAGTCTTGTGTGATCATCAATGAAGGTAACAAACCACCTAGAACTAGTAATATTATTGACACGAGAAGGTCCCCAAATATCGCGATGAATCATGTGAAATGGATGAGAAGACTTATAAGGTTGCAAAGGGTATGAACTGCGAGTATGTTTGGATAATTGACACACCTCACATTGAAATTTTATTGAATCTTTATTGAACAAAGAAGGTAGCAACCTTTTTAAGTACGAGAAATTTGGATGACCTAACCTATAGTGCCACAATCTTACTTCACTCTCTTCCTTAGCACGAGATGCTACACATGACATCTTCTTGTTTTTCCATTCTGAGGCATTAACTCGCAGAAGGTAGAGGCCCGCATCCATCTCAGCACTGCCAATCGTCATCCCCGAGTTCAAAACCTGAAATTCACGTGTGGAAAAAATTTAGTAATGCAGCCTATATCTTTGGTTAACTTGCTGATGGAGAGAAGATTATAGCTGAGTTTGGGAATAAATAATACTGAATTCAGTGTTATATCTTTTGAAATAACCACTAATCCAACACCAGCCACCTTTGAGCAAGAACCATCAGCAATTCGAACGCTAGTGCCGTTTTGACATGGATTGTACTCGTTGAACACTATGATATCTCAAAAGCATTTGTTTCGGTTTGGACTATGTTGCTTCTGCTCTCCCGATCTTGAGTAGGACGTGAGGCTGATGGCTTCCAATCATCTGGCCGACCATGAAGTTTCCAGCATGTGTCTTTTGTGTGACCTGTCCGTTTGCAATGATCACACCACGGACGACCACCCTTTCGCTGGTTGTTGTTGTTTGACTGAGTGCCTCGACTGTAGGATGGTTGAGATCCTCGGGCTATTAAGGCAGAATTTTCTGGATTGGTCTGGTTTTTTGAACAACCAAGCATCACCTTTCGCCGAGTCTCTTCTCTCCTGACCTCCACAAAAACTTCTCGTACATTAGGTAGGGGCTTTATGCTCAGAACTCGTCCACGTACCTCATCAAGCTCTTGATTCAAGCCTAACAGAAATTTATAGATGCGTTCTCGATCTTGAATCTGCTTGTACCGCTTGCTATCTTCAGGACAACTCGACATCATATCTTCCAGCATGTCAAGTTGCTGCCAATGACGCATGAGTTGGTTAAAATAATCAGTGACCGAAGATTCCCCTTGCCTTAGATCATGAAGAATGCCCTTGATCTCGAAGATAGCTGAGGTGTTATCTTTGTTGGAATAAGTTTCATGAACAGCATCCCAAATCTCCTTCGCTGTCTGGTAGTACATGAAATTCTCCCATGTTTCATTCGTCATTGAATTTAGCAGCCAGGACATCACCATGTTATTTTCCACCTTTGGGCTCGTCTCCTCAGGTTGTACGGCAGCTCCAGTTAGGTAATCTTCTTTAACTTTTCCACAAACGAAAATCATGACAGAATGGGACCATTGATTGAAGTTGTGACCGGTAAGTTTATGACCGGTGATGAGAAAAGTTCCCCCTTCGGATACATTGATAGGTTGGGTAATCAAAGGAGAGTTCTGAGCTTTAGGGCATGAGGTTTCACTCTCAACCTCACTTGCCATTGTGGCTCTAGGGTATTTTGTCACGGTGGAAACACTCAGAGATATGGTAAAAAAGAATGGTCCAGATCGAGCTCTGATACCATGTAGAAATTTAGGAGAAATTGTTCTAAGTTTTTATTCTCCAGAAGGACATCTTAATTACATGAGGCCTCTGGCCTTTTATAGCTGCTCGTCCAGCTAATTATTTTGTGCTAACTACCGAAGCAAAAAGCCAGATATACTAGCCATAAATCTGGTTAGTATCTGCTGGTTGAAACAAAAAAATATTAACAGCACCCTAAAACTTAGGAAACAAATTCCTTAAAGCTAACAAACAAAATCCTGAAAATCTGGAAAAATAACCGAACTTCTGCTGCTAACTAAAAAATCCGGTTCTGGTTTTCAACAAACACCATTGAAACGAAAGCCATGATTGGAGGATAACTATATCTTCAGCCAAGATATGCAGGATCACAAGCCAAAGAAAGAAAGTGGCCAGTCAACAAGTGAAATACTTGACCAAAAAAAAAATTGAAATACAACAAATAGCTTATTGAAGCAAAGTAACTAAGAAGCCACTTAATTGTATTGAACATTTTCTCTACAAGCGATACGACAATTGAAGCAAACTACCGCTGCAACAAAACGCGACATAAGTTCATCCCGGTTCAATGCAGTCTACAAACCGACTCTAGATACTTTTTCTTCCACAAAGGCCCCCACGACTATTCTGCCATCCTGAACTGCATGGCTTTCAACTTCAGTCTTCAAGCCCATCTTTCATGACAAAGGGTCCATTAGTAATTTTCTATTGCCTGATTTTATTCTACCCATTTTCTTACGAAAAAACTGTTAACTGTTGACGAGGACAATTGGTTTGCCCTTTTATGAGCACGCGCCATTATTGACACTTTGTACTTCCCCTCCAAGCCCAAAAACTTGCAACTTCTGCCTTTGGAGTATTTTTTTTTTTCCACCTTGTTGATCTCTGTGGATTTCACTCATATCAATGAGCAAGGGCCATTTTGTTACAGAACTTTGTACTTCCCCTCCAAGCCCAAAAACTTGCAACTTCTGCTTCTAGAGTATTTAATCCACCTTGCTGATATCTGTGGATTTCTTTCATATCTCTTCCCTCCACGACCCCCCCGCGCAGGATTTCCTTTTATTGTAAGGAGAGTTAGACTTTAATATTCCTCCTACTAAGGGAGATCAGGTATAGACTAAACAAGTTGAGCACTACCAGATTTGTGAATTTTATTCTGCTGCTCTAACCACGAATTAAAGTTTTGATAAGGCAACAAAACATACTAGCAGGTTACCTATTTATTCTTCTGCCAACCAATACTAAACCACAAGCCAAAGACATAAGTAATGACATAACTATATCATCAAATTAGAAAGCATAAGTAATTAAAGAGCCACTTGCTCATATACCAGTAATTGCTGGGTAAACCATATGATTCTATATGACAGTTACGTACCCTTTCTCATTGTAAACTTGTTATTGATCTGATTCACCACAGCCAAACTAAACTGGGCGTATCGGCTCCATCCGTACGGCAGTATTGCTGAATCTGCTACATTTAAATATATTGATAAGTGGTCCACATTGTTTCCTTTTGGGAAAATAAGTATCCGCCTGTGGAGAGCAATCTAGTTAGTACAAAATACCATCGACCACTAAGGCTCTATTTGTTTCGCGGAAAATATAACATTTCTAGAAAATGTTTTCCAAGAAGGAAAATGACAATATTTTCCGGTATTCGGCTGAAACTTGCTATTTGGTATGGATGATTTTCTTCCGTACACTCCTTTTAATAATATTTTTTTATTCTTTTCTTTTCTTTTATTAAAAAATCGAATTTTGTATTATTATTTTTTCTTTTCTTTTCTTCTTTTTCTTTTTCTTTTCCTTTTTTTTCTTTTTCCTTATTCATGGGCCGGTCGCCGGCCATGGTAACGGCCGGCGAGGCTCGATCCTCCAGACTGGCAAGCTTGGGCCTCGCTGGCCTCTGGTGAGGCTCGAGCTCGCCTTTGGCCGGTCGCTGGCCAATGAAGAAGAAAAGAAAAAATATAATAAAAAAAACGAAAAAAAAAATTAAAAACATTCTTTTTTAAAAAGAAAAGGAAATTTTAAAAAGAAAAAATAAAAATAAGAGGAAAAGGTGTTTGGTGAAAAAAATGTTTGGTCAAGAAAGAGGATGGAAAATGTTTTCCCGTGTTTTATCCATTAGCGAAAAATATTTTTCTTGATTAGTTTATTTCCCATTAACCAAGCGCCGAAATTCGGAAAATATTTTCCTAGAAGTTATTTTTTTCGCGAAAAGAAAAAACTAACGGGAGCCCTAAAGTATCATCTCAAAATCATAAAATCACGGGGGGCACCGGGACAATTTCAATAAGCAGAGCCAAATTACCATTTGGAGCGGCCCACAACAAAAACCTCAGAATAATGCTTCCCCACCTTCAACCCAGCGAAGTTGTCGATTCTCCACTTGAGCTTCATCGAAGGAGGAGGGTCCTCCGGTTGGCTGATCCTCCGCCGCCGCCGCGCCGCCGGTGGCATCCGCTCGCGCCGCGCCTAAAACACTCCGGGAAAAAACCAATCAAACCCACCCGCATTACTCAACTAGACTAGCAGCATCCGCGCGCGAAATTCCCCCTCCCCCTACCGCCAACCGCAGCAGCGCCCACAAGGGAAACCCAGAAAAACGCTACGAGAAGCGAAGCGGCAGAAACGCTTTACCTTCCATCGGCCGAGCGCCGCCCTCGGCGACCGAATCGGGACGCGGGACCAGCATCATCTCTTCGTCCTCGTACTGCAAACAACGCGGAGCAAAAAGAAAACGACCCGTGAATCCTTGACGAAGGAGGAACTCGAGATTCTACGGATGGGCCAGCGCCGGAGAACCAGCGACGGTAGCGGAAAAGAAAGAGACGGAGGCGGCGATTACATCCATGGATCGTGATAGACCAAGCGGAGAGGAAGCGACCGCAGGGAGAGAAGATGGAAAGGACGACGGAAGGGGAAAGGAGAAAGGGAGCGTCGCGCGAAGAGAACCGCGTGGCTCGGGAGTTCCCGGGGGGGGGTTTTGCGGGAAGGCGAAGGGTAAGATTGTAATTGCGCGGTGGCTCTCTCCTCCGGCTGGGTGAAAAGCAGCAGGAATCCCCTGGTGCTTTCTTGATCTGACGTTTCCGCCTTCCTTTTTCTTTTCTTTGCTTTTTCTTAATGAAAGCACCAAAGCATCTTTGAAAATGCTTGCGTGTTACCTTACACGGCGATTAGAGACATTTTGAAAAGCATATAATTCTTAAAGTTTTAAGGAAAAAAATTAGAAATCTTAAAAAGGGAAAGAAGGAAGAAGAAAATCGAGCTTTTGGGTTCGAGGGAGAGTAGCTCTGTTAGAAGCGCCTCCACCTCCGTCGTCGCCGGTGCACCGTTGAGGTCCCAGCTGACATAGATATAAACCCCAACCTTTCTGTTGAATAAGGAAATCGTGATCTCGCGCGTGTGCGTGGCGCCTGAACTAGGCGAAGTCGTGGCCCTCGCTAGTTTCCAGCAAGGTCGACCATGACCTAGCCGCTTGCCGGCAAGGACCACTCCGGGTAAACTTATTGCACTGCTAAGATTTAGTAAATATGTAAGCTACCGACTTTAGTGGTAAGATCTTATCGGTAATGTCAAATTTCTAGACAACTCGATAACATATCAGGAACTAGAAACTTACTAGTGGAATTAGTGACCTACGGATACATGCTAGCATTTGGAGGAGCAATGTAGCAACCAATTAACCAAGTGAAGATATTATCAATGGCAAATGCTAAACAACTTGATAATTTACTATTGACTTAGAACTTAAACTTTGGTAATTTCCTTACTTGGTTAGTAACATGCTGCCCAAAAAACGAACCTACACTAAGATAGTGAGTTACTAATTTGTCTAGTACCTTTCTAAGTTCAATGGTAAGTTTCTATTTCCAATGATTTTTTTTTTCAAATTGTTTGGTATTTTATTGTGGGATTTGGTGTTGGTAAATTCATCAGATTGTTTTTAACTTACTATAGAAAAGCAGGCATTTTACTTCGTTTGAAGTTACTTGGGTTCGATGTTATTTTGAAATAACAAATTCCTTACGTTGTGGGTAACTTACTAACTTGTAAATGAACTTCTATTGGGAAGTCAATAATTCTAATGTAACTTACTAATTACACTGGTAAGTTTTTGTTTTCAACGGTGAATTTTTACAGAAAATAGATGAATTCCATTCTACTTGAAGTACATTTGTTACTCTATTTATAAGCAACCTATAGTAGTAAGATCTTAGTTTCACGGCTAAAATTTTGTTTGGAGAGATAAATTTCTACAAAAATAATCACTTATCATTTCATGCAATGTTCGTAAGTTGCCAACACTGTTAATATAATACTCGACATATCTATCGAACACGTCGCCTACTAAGCGGCAGTTACGCAATACTAACAAGACTTCAATTTTGTTGACAACGTTACAGAATTGCCATCACCGAAAATTGTTCTCGTTTTGCCCAAACGGAACATTATTCTCTGAATGAAAGTGATATCAGTGACTTGCATAAGGACATGAGTGTGAAATGCTCGTGGTAGGAGAGTATCGAAATCTTTCTGCAGTACATGTACATGGATAAAAGAAGATCGTCGGTCTCAACTTCAGAGAGAAAACCACAGAAGCATCAATAGGCTTACAAACCTCTGATGAAATAACCGAAAGAAAACCACAGGATGGGAAATTCGAAGCGTATAAAAGCACAGCAGATGTGGTGA
This sequence comes from Syzygium oleosum, assembly GCF_021117445.2. Taxonomy (NCBI): domain Eukaryota; kingdom Viridiplantae; phylum Streptophyta; class Magnoliopsida; order Myrtales; family Myrtaceae; genus Syzygium; species Syzygium oleosum. Next base: position 2,243,797 of record NW_026607494.1, read on the forward strand.
CTCCTACAAAAAATCATCAGAAGGTGACTGTTTCTCAATGGCACAGGATTTCACCACTCAAACCACTTAACAGTTCCGACCAACAAAAAAGAAAAACCACTAAATAGCAAGAGATTTCACACAGACAGTTCTATTCACATGAGCAATCCATTTGGACAGTGTCTTCATAGCCGGTTCTTATCCAAGCCAAAAGGTTTCAACCAAACTGCGTCTTCAGATTTGACCAAGCAGTGGTTGATCTAGACATTCTTTCCTCGGCTATTTTCTTCTTCTCCTCGGCCTCCGCTACTTTTTGCTCTTGATCCTTGTACCCAGACTTCGCTTCTTCCGACTCGACCATCAAAATCTCCCAGTCCGAAATGAGCTTTTCTCTTCTGGACTTCACTTCCTCAAGTTTTATGTTGAGCTCTTCCTCCTCTTCCGTCAGGTCACCCAACAACTGCTTATACAAGATATGAGTCTCATGATTCTTCTTCATTGTCGCACACATTTGATCCTTCAGCAACTTCTGCAACTCGAATTCGACATTGTCCCGCTCGAAGGTCAAAAAGTCAGACGTGAACTCGTCAAAGTTGGCCCAAAAGGCCTTGACTGACTTTTGCTGGTGCCGTGATAACCCGCTTTTGGCTATGCTTAGCGTCGACACTGCTTCAGCCAATCTGTCTTTTATATTTTGCTTGAAGATATCGGAAAGGCACTCCTTCAAAGACAGCTTAGCCTTCTGTACTTCTTCCAAGGTGGGAGCCTCAGAAGTAGAAAGAGCACCTTTTTGATTGCTCGCTTTCGACCCTCCTCTAGCTGGAGAACTCTCAGCAACGTTAATAATTTCCTCAAGATTTGAGAAATATGCATTGAATGTATCTGTTGGTGTCGCCTGAGGAATATTTGCAGGAGGTTCAGCCAACCAAGTATTTTCAGCTGGGAGTTGGGGGGCCAAAATCTCAGCTACAACCATCAAAGTGTCGTTCACTAAATACCCATTACAGCTGTCACGGACTTCGCTCAATAGAATGAAGGATGTGAAGCCCCCGAGACTCTCTCTTGCAGTGAAATTATGTTCTGTCTCTGCATTTTGTTCAGATGGGACTTCAGTAAAAAAGGGTAACAGGTTAAAGATCACTATATTAGGTTCAATGAATGTAAAGATAACTATGTTTGGGATCAGAAACATGGGACTCCAGAACCACAAGAACGAAGTTAAAGCATGCTTCAAGAAAGCATTGCAACAACAAGGCCTAAACATGCTCTCTCAGTTTGCTTCATCAGAAACTCGGTCTGGTTTAGCTGAAATGGAAAAAATCCAAATTACGAAAACCCTTCTATGTTCATTTAATATAGTACCTAAAAACCTGCAATTTGTCCCACAAACAGTATTGACATGGTGAATCTTCACTCCTTCCAATAGTTCTAAATTGTCTAGATGTTCACGCATTCCATCTGAACTTTCGGAGCCAACTATTCATAGTCACCTCAGATGCTTTGAAGTGCATACAAGTGGACGTGCCATTGGAATCAGCACAAATTGTATACACAGAAGAGACTTAATCTCATCTATAAAGTGGGCATCTCCATAGACAAATGTGCTATGGCCTATTGAGTATTTCTCTCACTTTGATTCCCTAAAGTCATACTTAGTACAACAAGAGAAGTCAAAAAATCCTTCAGTACTCTTTCTGAAAGAGGCTTAATGGTCTTTGCCAATGTACACCACAAATACAATGGAATACTTCACGTAAGATGAATGATGGTGGATGTATTTCACATGAATCACAATTTTGTAAGATATTACCATAAGCAAGATTTCTCAGGTTATGATTCAAATTTGCCATTGCACCATATTTTTTAGTGCAAACTTCATTAATACGAATACCATCAATTGCGAGGACATATATGTGCCTAAATTCTAACAAGACATGAAAGAAGACTTCAGTAGCAGATATTAAATAAGGTTTCTCATTCCCCCAAAATATCATATCTCAAAATTAGATTCCAACAGCAGACAGAAAAAACCAGACATAATTGGAGCCGCAATCAACATACCCCTAATCCTAGAATTGCCATAAATGTTCTGATCAATCAGAGTCAATTTGAAATGGGTGTTTCTGCTCCACCCGGATGGTAGCCTCTCAGAATCAGCGACGTCCAAGTATATCGACAAATGCTCTGTATTGTTCCCCTTGGGGAAGATGAGTATTCGCCTGCTCACATCAACCGTACCATACAAGAGAACGGATAATTTTTAGGAAAATCAACAACTAAAGGAAACGAAAAGACAAGAACAGGCCACGTTTCGATCAATGCGCTTGCCAAAAATCGAATACAATGATTACCAGGCATTGTTGCTGAGCGTGAACACTTCGGAGTAGTACTTCCTTTGAGTCAAGCTAGTGAAGTTGGTAATCATCCATGTGTATTTCCATAAAGTGAAACTTTGCCCTTCCATCGCGTGCTTCCCCATAATCCAATCAGTTGAAACAAAAAAGACTTGTCATCAGTCTTTACAATGAAGAACACACAACAGTTCCAAAAATTCAAATGAAAAAATTGCAGACATCATCATTCTTTAACATCAACCAAACAAACACACGCCCCCATTTTTTACGGGTCATGAAAGGAACGCAAAAAGAGCATTAAAGAATAATTTAGCCTACATGTACAATCGACACCGTAAAAAGAATAGTTTAGCCTACAATGGTCACCGGGGACATCACTCATGACGCAACAAGCGTTCTCAACCTCCACCTCATTATTATCTAGTAGTCCCTTATATGTAAGGTGCCGTTAAATCATCGGCTCTTCTTAGTTCTATATCTTAACAGGCTTTTCATGGGTATGACAGTTCTGCAAATTGGGCAATAAATCACGATGCCCAACATGGAAAGACAAGCAACCGACAAGCATTTTAACCAGGCATAAAATGGCTTACACGGCAGTATCACCTTGTCCACATTGAATTTCTAAAGCAAATGCGTTAAGTACAGAAATAAGCCATATTCACCCCAACTTTATTATGGCTTTTCTTAAATGCCCACACAATCAATAACGCATTCTTACATCCGCTATACTCATTTTGAGCACGTGTCAGCATTTGACTACCAACTTTATTAGAAATTTCACTTAAGCTTAAGTGGCATTCAATGGTCGCGTAAAACCAAGAACACACTCCTCTACTTTCTCCATCCCACTTGTTTTTTGTGGGTAAGAACTCCATGATTTCTCCATCCTACATTGTGACATTTGGCCTGCTGGCCTTTATTAAATTTTTACTCCATAGTCCATATACTACTCTTTTGGACTGACTTAAACAAATCCTTATGTTCCAACGTTTCCCACTACAATGTGAGCTTTGTATTCACTCCTGGTTGATTTCAGCTTTCATCTACAAACATCATCAGGAAAATGCATATGCCAAGGGTATCATCTTGAATATTCCCAATTAGCTTGAAAGTGAAAGGATAAGAGCTTAAAGCTGAAAACTTCGATCAATCCTAGGCTATAGGCTAAACCTCGATTTATCATCGATGTATCCTTACTAAACTCAAAACTTTGTCATGCACGTCCTCTTATAATTGTATATGAACAACGTGTACTCCTTTCCTCTAAAGAATTCTCCAAAGAATTTCTCTTGTAACCCGTCATATTTCCTTTAAATTAGAAGAACAATGCATAAATCCCTTTGCCCATCCTTATGCCTTTCCACAACGGATAGCCTTCGCAAATATCAAATAGTATCATCTAATGCTAAGTGAATTCATGGATGATGGTATGGCTCTTTCCTATAAGTTGACAGGTCCATTAACACACTCCTCAAAGCAATGAACTAGTCCCTATAAGTTGTGGCATAGAGAGAATGCTTTGAAAGATGTTTCTTAATCCTGAGGTTATTGTGTTAATCTTAATAAATTAGTTTCTGCAAGTCATATGACCAAACAAAGTTCAGTAAAGAGCACGGGAAAGAAAGAGGAGTTCAACTGCATGCTGAAGACTAAGAAACACACCTCCAGACACCAGATACACAAGTAAAGAAGAAACTCACAAAAACTCAAGTGATTGTAGTAAACAAATGAGGGCTGGCGGTACCTGGCGGTTGTGCACATACTGCAAGAAAGAAGGAACATTTGGGTAACGAAATTCATTTTCATTGTCTATTTGAGCTTTTTGAAAGCAAATGATGTCCCCATCTTCAATCTGAGAAGAGAAATAGAGTACTCAGAAAATGTGCTAAAAGTGAGGTTGAATGAGACGCAATAAGCCAATTTATACCTGATTCATTCGAAATGATGCCTGCTTGTCAAGATGCTCACACATGACAAAAGGCTCAAACTTTATCTCCTGGGGATAACACCAGCATGAAATGAGGGCGTTAAATTTGCTTTGCCAAGGATTGCGACAGACCTTCTATAGTTGAAACTATGACGACTTTTATCTTTTACCACAAAAACTAGATTTTAAAAGTGGAGAGTAAACGCTGCTTGTTATAATTTTTGCGAAAACAGTACATAAATTTAACTTCTCCGCAAATATTGAACCAACTTGAATAAAATTGAAGTATTTAGTCCTCAAGGAAGTATGTTCAAATGCAGGCTTCCTCTTTCTCTAAGGGAAGGGAAGATCAAACCTCAAATAGTTCTAATTCTTCATCTTGATTGAAGCCTGCCATCTTGTTTAATCTTGGCAAAATTTCAATTGGTCTACCGTAACTCTTCACAAAGAGCCTACCTACATATCTGGTATCATGTTCTCATGTAAGATGAAGAAAATAGGTGCAAAGAAAACAGGAAAATTTTACATACAGAAATGCAAACTACCGCAGTTCTCCTTTCTCAGGGTTGTAAAGTTTGAAGAATAGCAAGATATCTTCTTTAGATTTTTCAGGTGGTGAAACAGGAACCTGATCCTGCAATATCATGCACTGTCATTTAGACCATAGCAAAAGCTACAAAAATATGGTACCTTCCAAAGCCACCTCAGAATCGCCTGCCAAACACAAATATGCATGGCCAATGACTATAAATCATTACCAGCCCAAGCTCAACTTCCAAGAACAGCTTTAATTTTGCATTGTGAGCCTTGTTCGGCATCTCCCTTAACTGTCCAACCTATGTCACAGGTTATCACAATCATTAGATGATCAAACATACATGAGAAGCAATTACTCATTCTACATACTCCAGTTCGTCCTCATTATTATGATGAGCCTAAGCCTATTAAACAAAAATCAAAGATGACAGCAGTTTTACTAACACCACCATCGCTAACGGCCTAATCAATCTGTTGTCAAGAAAGTAAAATATCTACTGAAGACTTTGAGTGCATGACAGGACCTGCCTACCAATTTCCACACAAACAAGGCAAAGGCCATGGAGTAATATTTGATTCTGTCTCCACCTCACGTCCATGAGGAATAAGTTTATATGGTAGATAGTAGATATTGTAAAAGAGAGTTTAGAGAGAACTCATAACTCCCATTAAGGAAAGTGACCTTAACGATCTTATTTTACATGTATGTGGCTTTTCTGCATTCTATCAAGAAACTTTGACATACTTAGAAATACAAGAACCTCCCCAATCACATAAATTAATCCATGGAAATTGGAGAATGGGATTCAGCAGTAAAATGTTATTACTGATTGAGCTTCCTCTTGGGGTGTTAGAGGCCGATTTGGACGGTAAGTATGGTTTTTCCTCATTGCCCATAACCAGAAACGCTGACATTGCACAGGTACACCGAACTCTCTGGCAACTTCCTCCTGCGAGTTACCAGAAAATCAGTTACATGCATAAATCAACATATCTGACCATACATATTACTAGATAGGATCGGAATGAAACAGCAACGTTCACATGGCTGACGCACTAAACAAAAATATTTGTTGTTTTTACTGCCATATTTAAATTAGCATAAAGCAATATCATAATATAGCTACTATCCCAGTACCAAAATCAGAAGACACCAAGTTAGAAGTCAGGTATTCTGAAAGCTCTTTGAAGCATGGTTTATTTACCAGAGTATAACGATTTTCAGCTATTCAAAGATTTATTATGGTAAATTGAAGAGATGAAGTACAAAAATACAATGAAAAGCAAGTACACAATTAACAAAAAAAAGAGAAAGTATCGCACACAGAAATTCTTTCAAGAGCAGATGACAGTCAAGATGGATTCCTGAATCAGCACTGACGTAGTCGAAGAAGTAAAGACAACAAAAGTGTGAAAAACAAGGCTAGATTAGAGAAGAATTGTAGCTGGAACAGAATAGATGCATTCAAGGGTTTGTAGAAACCGGCAATGTTATTGAATCAGAAAAAACTAACGAGAAAGAGACTCAAAGACCTAACTATACTGGGGTGAAGCTCGAATTAGTCATTAGCTACAGTCATGAAAAGCGTAAGGATACCTTACCAAAAAAAAGTGTAAGGATACCTTGAAAAGAGTAAACGGCATTTGCTTCTGAATGCGAAAACTTCGGACTTTTTCATGGTCCACAAGATCAAAGTATATATCTTTTCCAATCTGGTCAACAAGATCCTCTTCTCGCGCAACCTAGCATAATAAGCTGTTGCTTTAGATATAATATTAACAAAAGGCCAATGCTGCTTCTGAGTATACACCTTTATTATAGTATGAAGATAGGCTTGTGCTCTGTACTTTCTCTGTTCCTCCTTCTCTTCTTGTTCCTTCATCAAACTCATCTAAAGACAATAAGAACATAAGTCCAACTCAATACGTTCCCAGCTTCATGGACACATAAAGGAGAATAGGAGTAGCATTCATCAAGAAAGTATTTTACCCTGAAATGTTCTGCAATATCCTTCTCATCAAAGTGACAAATGATTTTGTCCTTGTCACTGTCACGTCATACAAGCAAGTATGCATTTAAGTATTTTATAGATTTGAAGGGAGAGTTGTTGAAACCAGGATTGGTCTGCGGCCACTGAAAGAAAATAAATAAGAGACATATAAGTTCATCACAAGTCGGGCAAAGAAACAATTTGATAATCAGTGTAATATATCACCTCCTTCTCTCCCCCATACTGTTCTTCCAAAACCCTCTTTGTATCTTCTTTTGTCACCCGTTCATCATCAAATTTAACCCTGAAAGTGGGAGTCTCAAAAGATGTGCTACAGAGAAGTGATGAGTTCTACTCGGCAGTCTTCACCCAACATGAAGGGGAATAACTCCAAGATTGCGGTATCAACTAGATTGTTTGGGTAAAAATGAAGATTTGCCAGCGGAAAGTATATGAAGTTGTGATCATACTACAAATTAAGGAATCTACATTTAGGTGTCTCCTACATTCCATGTTTTCAAGTATATCGCATAACATAAGTTCATGGGAAATGATGCAAGCAACGATAGTATCCATCGTAGCATCTGTATCCATTCATTATCTCATTTTACAACCAAATCAAGCATTTGATAACTATTTAGTATTCGAAATTGTGTTCAAAATATGCTTGAAAGTGCCCGATTCAACTCAATTAAAAAGATGCGCTTCAGAAAAGGAAGATGGGTATATATATTTGCTATTTTTTTTATCGTCAACTTATCAAACGTGAACATTTGAAATTGAAACTCGTTGTCAAACACGATTCGAAAAACTTGACGTTAAGGCCTCCAGGTACGGATCACAGTCTTGCCATTGTCCTTTTCAGGCAAAGCTACATCATAGTAGTCTGTCGGTCCTAATCAGGGGTTGAAGCATGCACATAGCACATTAACATTGAGAAGTAGATGTGGAACCAGCATATCTTCGTCCTCTTGCTGTAACGCAATCAGCATCTAAAGCAGTTAGCTTCCTCCCAACCAAAACCCGGTCAATCTAATCAAAACCCAAAGACATCGCGCAACTGAAGCTCAGTTCAGAAGGCCACCCGCGTCAAAAAAGAAGAAAAACCCTTCAAAAAAAGAAGAAGAAACTCAAATTCTACGAGCCACAGAGCGAAATGACCAGTATCATAGAACCAGCAACAGTGAAAAGAAGCGGTAGAAACCACAGCGACCATCAACGGGTAGATTAGTAACTGATATTTAGCACAGAGAGAGAGAGAGAGAGAGAGGGAGATGGAGATGGAGAGAGGGTTGATTACATCACAAGGTGGAGGAGTCATCATAGCCATGGATGCAGAGACTTGCAAATTCGTGATCAACCACTGTAGAAGCAACTAGAGAGAGAAAACGAAAAAGGAGGAGGAGGAGAGAGAGAGAGAGTTGGAGGGAAAAGTAAATGCAAGAGTGTTAAGTGCTTATATAGGTCACTTAAGAAAAAGAAAAAAAATTGTTTTTTTTAACTTCTATAGTAATAAAAAACTAACAAAAGAGAAAGTGAAAAATGATACCTTAAGATCGAAGGAGTAGTAGGGACTACACTTGAAGCGATAAACCATATTCAAACCTAGCTGACTCAGATAATATCAAAATCGGGAGTGTGTGTGTCGTGAGACAAGGTCGTGGCCCTTGCCAATTGCATCCATAAATTTGAGGAAAGGTCCAACTTAAAGAAGAAGGTACATAATTTAGGGGTCAATTTCACAAATGAAAGTTAAGGACACTTATTGAATATTTTGAGCTGCAATATTTGTGCTTTTTGACCTTTAGACTCAAAAAGATGTTTAGTTAAAAAAAAAAGAAACGAAAAAGGTGGACATCCGAGAGGAAAAGCGGGAGAGAGAGATGCAAAGGGAAAGAAAAGGAAAAGAAAGAAGAAGAAAAGAAAGAAAGGAAACGGAAAAAGGGAAGGGGTACCTGATACGGGGTCTTGTCAAGCTAAATTTATTCATTTTGTAACGCTTGGTATCGCGACCTTATCTCAAGGTGCACCATCTAAGAATTCGGCTAATGGATTATTAAGCCTCGACACTCTTCCAAGCTTATACCAATTTGTAACTTATAATTCAAGTTCTTAATATGTAAATAATTTCAATTATGAGTCACCATTAATCAGTTTACGATAGGTTGATTAGAAATCTAAATAAAGTATCGAGAGATATTATTCCTACGAATCATAATATGAATAAGAGATTATAAGTACGGAGGCTTGATTACGCCAGATTACTTTTAACACCCTTTCGGTACCTTTTTCTTTTCATGAATGTAGGCAACCTGAATTAATTTTATTATCTCTTAACACGTGAAGTGATCATGTGGGTGCGCAAACCCAAATTACCACCCAATAATCAAAGTATGAAATAAATTGAAAGATAGGGAGAATGTACTTACCTCAAAATGTAAGCATCTACAATGTGAGTTAGAAAATCACATTATTAATCCTAATATGATTTCTATTTAGCACGCAATTCCACTCAATATATATATATATATATATATATTTTCTCTTGATTTTATGAAAACCAACGTATATGCAATAATGTAGATAATATGAGATCCGATTAAATGATGATGGGCATATGATATATTTTTGTATTTTCTATTAAAATTCGTAATTAAAAATGCCTATTATCAAAACATGCAATTTTAAACTAAATAAAACAAATTAACCCTTTCTAGAGTGATGTTTTTGGTATATTTCAATTAAAATTCGGAATAAATAAATGACTTAAATTAAGCATGCTATCTATTCTAGAAAGGTAATCTAATTTATTCTAAGATGGTGTCTTTTTTGGTATTTTTCATGAAAATTCGGAATTAAAAATTACCTTAATAAACTATCAAGATTGTGATAGTATCTAACTTAAATTAGGAAGTAATCTACGTTAAATACTAATTTAAATCGGAATATAATTTTAATCTTCAAAAATCTACTAAATTTGCAATCTATCCAGAATATCCTAACTTAACAAGGGAATTCAATCTAGCATGATTCTAATCTAATATTATCTCTAAAATTCAGTTTAAACATGCAAGGTTATCTAACAAAATTTAACTAAATCCATCATGATATTTTTTGTTTTTTTTCTTTTGCAGGCAAACAAATCAATTAAAAGGATAAGCACCCATCATCAAATAATATCCACACAATCGACAAGATTTGCTTTATCTATTTAAATTTGGAAACGAAAGAAGCTAGCGATCATACCCAAATGGTTATGGATATTAATGGAAGGTTTCTCGTATAAACTTGGAAACAAGATAAAGCAGGATTGTATCTAAATAGTTATGGATAAGATGAAAGATTTTCCAGTATTGTATCTCATAGTTAGAGATCAGATTATTGTCCAAACATGTTGTTATTTTCCTAACTTGGGGTGATTTTTAAAATTTTGCAGATATACACAATCACTCCAAAGATAGCAAAAATTCCATAAAATAAGCAATACCAACCAAATTGGGCAATAAAATATACAAATCGATATTGGATATAATCCTTACCTAATTTGAGGATAATTTCCAAATTCGAACTTGATAGAAACTGGGATTGTGGATCTGGGTGGAATGGATGCGGCTCGGTATGGCGAGGATCTCACGGTGGTGGCTCGGATGAGGTTGGCCATGGTGAGGCTTGTGGCAAGGACAGCTGCCTCATGGCTGGAAGCCTGCGAAACAGAACACAACTGGAGTCGTTTGGCACGGAATAGAGCAGCAACAAAGACTTTTTTAGCTTCATGGATTCCCAAATGATGTAGAAAATGCTGAAATGTGATCCCGCAAAAAGGACTCGGCCAAAGCAGCACTGAATCATCATTGGACGGTCTCTTATATTCTTATGCCTGGGAAAAATTTGTAAATCAACTGGATCCATTAGACCGCCTAGGAATCGGACTAGCTGATCTGGTCCAATCCTAGGACTAGGTGGTCCAATTCTCGGTTCCAGAAACTGGGAACGGTCTTTCTAGTTTGGTTCCCGATTCTTGGGTGGGATCGGACCGCACCGAGAACCGATTACCTCTTATGATAACTTCCTATTACTACCTTAAAAGTAGTTACGTTTTAAATTTCACTTTGGTGGGGATTTAAATACTTTGAAAGCGCAATTATGTTTGTGAGTAGTAAGATTTTATTATCGATAGCATATATCTAAACAACTTGATAACTTATGGGGAATTAAGACGTGCTTGTTTCGCGAAAAATGATTTGGAAAACATTTTCATTAAAATGATTGCTTGTATAGCCTATAAAAATAAATGAACGAAAAATATTTTCATACGATGAAAATATTTAGACATAAATTGTTATCTTTAATGAAAATGTTTTTCATTGACTAATTATTCGAGTCATACAAGCGATCATTTTTAGGATAATATTTTCCAAATTATTTATTTTCCACAGATCAAACAGAGCCTTGGTAACTTACCCGTAGGGGTGAGCATGGTTTCAGGGTAGAACCTGGAACCTGAGAACCTGATCGGTGGAAACTTGTAAATTCCAGGTTCCAAGGTATGCAAGGTAGGTTCCAAGTTTCAAAAATTGGAGAATTTATTTTGACGGATAGGTTTCAAGTTCTAGGTAGGTAGTACTTGGAACCTGAATCCTTAAACAAGTTTTTTGTGTTTTTTATTGATCTATGTCTTCGTATGATTATGTGTTGTTTCATAGCGTTAGATGATGAATGTATAATTTGAAACTACTAGTATGAGCTTTCATTTTATGACTTGTTAATATTTCATATTCTTCGTGTGTCTTAATATAAGTTATGATTGGTAGATCGTAGCAGTAAGTGATGGTCATTAAAGGTAATGATTTACTAGAATTGTTCAATTAATAATACAGGTGGAACTTAAGTATACCCTCGAATCGACTCTAAACCTGTGATAGGGAAGGTTCTAGATTCCAAAGTATGTAGGATAGGTTCTATGTTCCAAAAAATGAGGAACCTATTCCTACGAGTAGATTTCAGGTTCTAGGTGAAACCTTTACGGAACTTGGAACCGTTCACCCCTACTACCCTATAGTCGCCTTTGGGAAAACAACGTGCCAACCAAGTGATGAAATTACTAATTGAAAATTGCTTACTAGTTTCATAACTTACTGTTGACTTGAAAAATTGGTAATTTGCCAGGTGCCTTACTAATTTAAATGGGAAGGTTCTATTTCCAATGATTTTTTAAAAATTTTTGATAATTTACTATTGAATTTTTCTTTATAAATTCCTCAAATTGTTTGTAATTGCTATAGTAAAATGAGCGTACTTTAGTAACTGACTTATTTCATTTATAGATACTAAGGGCGCGCATGATAACCATTCTATTTCTTTATTTTTTTATTTTTCTGTTCTTAGGAACAGGTTTGGAACAGAAATCTGTTTGGTATCGCAATGTCATTTTTCTATTTCTGGAACAAATTTTTAGTCTATAAATAGGTTTGGAACAGAAATGAAAAGTAAAAATTTTCTATTTTTCCATTTCTGGAACAAAAAGAGAAATAGAAACTGTTTTCATTGTTTGCCTTCGCCTCCCATCGCCTGCCACCGCCACCCCTGCTGGTCGGCTGCGCCCATTGATGAATGAAAAAGAGCGCAGGAGGGAGAAATATTTTGTCGTTATTAAATAAATTTCTGTTCCGAGAAGAAAAATTTTGTCATTATTAAAGGCATGTTTATATTTAGAAAACTCGTCTAAGTTGCTAGAATTCTATTCCAGAAACAGAATGGTTATCATTCACGTTTTAAGTTTCGATATTGATTTGAAAGAGGAAAATTTCTTACTTTGTTGGTAACTTACTAACTTGTGGATAATCTTACATTGGTAAATTAATAATTTTTCTGTAAGCAACTCATTGCACCTGTAAGTTTTGGTTTTCAACGGTTATTTTCTATAAAAGCAGATAAGTTCAATGTTACTTGAACTTTGTACCTTTTCAACTCTGTTTATAACTTACTAACTTATAAGTGGACCTACAGTAGTAAGATCTTAATTTATCCGGTAAATTACTATTCTCACGGCTAAACTTTTGTTTTGAGCGGTAAGTTTATAAGAAATTGATAAATTTTTATTTCATGTGATGTTCGTAAGTTGTTAACATTGTTAGTAAACAACCATCGACAAATCTGTCGAACCAGTTGTGTGTTACTAACAACGTTACAGGATTACCATCCCCGAAAGTTGTTCCCTTTTTGCCCCAACGGAACATTGTTCTCTGAATCAAAGTGATATCAGTGAACTGCATCATAAGGACATGAGTAAAATGATTGTGGCAGAAGAGTGTGTGTCCAAAATCGTCCTCTTGAAATCTTACTGCGGTACATGTACATGGATCAGAAAAACATCCTGTGTCTCAACTTCAAAGTGAAAGAAGTACAACTTCAGTCGCAGGTTATCATTTTGCGGAAAATTAAGCAGACCAACGCCAAGCATCTATAGGCTTACAAGCAGGAATGGTTCTACCTTCAAACCTTTGATGGAATAACAGAAAGAAACACACACAGAATGTGAAATTCGAAGTGTACAAGAGCACAGCAGATGTGGTAACTCTATAAAAATATCAGAAGGTGACTGTAACACAAAGGCACGGGTTTTCACCACTCGAAAGCACTTATTAGCAAGAGAATTCATACAAACACAGTAGTATTCACATACGCGATCCATTTGAATAGTGTCCTCATAGCCAGTTATGATCCAAGCCAAAAAGGTTTCAACCAAATAGCGTTTTCAGATTTGACCAAGCAGTGGTTGATCTAGACATTCTTTCCTCGGCAATTCTCTTCTTTTCCTCAGCCTCTGATACTTTCTTCTCTTGATCCTTGTGCCCAGATTTCGCTTCCTCCGACTCGACCATCAAAATCTCCCAGTCCGAAATGAGCTTTTCTCTTCTGGACTTCACTTCCTCAAGTTTTTTGTTGAGCTCTTCCTCCTCTTTGGTCAGGTCACCCAAAAATTGCTTATACAAGATGTGAGTGTTGTGATTCTTCTTCATTGTCGCATACATTTGATCCTTAAGCAATTTCTGCAGCTCGAATTCGGCATTGTCCTGCTCAAAGGTCAAAAAGTCGGAAGTGAACTCATCAAAGTTGGCCCAGAAGGCCTTGACTGATTTTTGCTGGTCCAGTGATAACCCACTTTTGGCTACGCATAATGTTGACATTGCTTCAGCCAATCTGTCTTTTACATTTAGCTTGAAGATATCGGAAAGGCACTCTTTCAAAGACAGCTTAGCCTTCTCTACTTCTTCCAAGGTTGGAGCCTCAGAAGTCAAAAGAGCACCTTTTTGATTGCTCGCGTTCAACCCTCCTCTGGTGGGAGAACTCTGAGCAGCGTTAATAATTTCCTCGAGATTTGTGAAATACGCGTCGAACGTATCTGTTGGTGTTGCCTGAGGAACATTTGCAGGAGGTTCAGCCAACTGAGTATTTTCAGCCAGCGGTTGGGGGCCAAAAATCTCAGCCTCAATCGTCAAAGTGTTGTTAACTAAATACCCGTTACAGCTGTCACGGACTTCACTCAATGGAATGAAGGATGTGAAGCCCCAGTCACTCTCCCTTGCATTGAAATTATGTTCCGTCTCTGCATTTTGTTCAAATGGGACTTCAGTAAAAAGGGTAACAGATTAAAGGTACCTTGTTTCACTGCATTAGGTTCAATAAATGAACAGATTACTGCGCTTCAGATCAGAAACATGGGACACCAGAACCACAAGAACGAAGTTAAAAGCATGTTTCGAGAAAGCATTGCAACAACAAGGCCTAAATATGCTCTAGCAGTTTGCTTCATCAGAAACCCAGTCCAGTTTGCTGAACCGAAAAAAATCCAAATTACGACAACACTTCTCTGTTCATTTGATATAATACCTAAAATCTTGCAATTTGTCCCGCAAACAGTATTGACATGGTGAATCTCCATTCCTTCCAATACTTTTTTTTGGTCGGAATTCCTTCCAATACATCTAAATGTCCAAATGTTCACGCATTCCTTCTAAACTTTCTGTTGCCAAGTCTTCATATCATCACCTCAGATGCTTTAAAGTGCATATAAGTACAATTGCAATTGCAATTGGCACAAAATTATGTATCACAGAAGAAACTTCATCTCATCTATAAAGCGGGCATCTCCATAAACAGATGCTATGATCATCGAGTAATTTCTCACTTTGATTCCCTAAAGTCACACTTAGTTCAACAAGAGAAGTCAAATAATGTTTCCATGTTCTTTGGGAAAGAGACTTATAAATAGAATTGACGACTGTGCTGCATTGCTAACCCAACTATGGTCTTTAACAATGTACACCACGAAGACAATGGGATAGTTCACATACGATGAATGATGGTGGATATATTTCACCTGAATCACAATAAGCATAAGCAAGATTTCTGAGGTTATGAATCACATTTGCCATTACTCCAAATTTGTAAGTGCAAACTTTATTAACACGAATACCATCAATTGCGAGGACATATATGCGCCTAAATTCATCCTAGACATGAAAGAGGACTGAAGCTGCAAAAATGAAAGAAGGTTTCTCATTCCACCATATCTCAAAATCAGATTCCAACAGCAGACTGAAAAAACCAGTTGCAATCAGCGTACCCTTAATCCTAGAATAGCCGTAATTGTTCTGATCGACCAGAATCATTCTGAAATGGGCGCTTCTGTTCCACCCGTATGGTAGCTCCACGGAATCAGCGACGTCCAAGTATATCGACAAATGGTCTATATTGTTCCCCTTGGGGAAAATGAGTATTCGCCTGCTTACATCAACCGTGCCATACAAGAGAATGGATAATTTTTAGGGAATTCAACAAGTAAAGGAAACAAAAAGATGAACAAGCCGCAATTCGATCATTACGCTCGCCAAAAATCGAATTCAATGATTACCAGGCATTGTCGCGAAGCGTGAACACTTCGGAGTAGTACTTCTTTTGAGTCAAGCTAGTGAAGTTGGTAATCTTCCATGTGTATTTCCATGAAGTGGGATTTTGCTCACCCATCGCCTGCTGCTTCCCCATGATCCAATCAATTGAAACAAAAAAGAGTCACCATCAGTCTTTAGAGTCGAGAGCAGACAACGATTCCCACAAAACTCAAACGAAAAAATTCGCAGACATCATCGTTCTTTCACATCAAAACCAAGCAAACACACGCCCCATTTCTGATGGGTCAGGAAAGGAGCACAAAGAGAGCGTGATCAAGAACGTTAAAGAATCGATTGAGATTGCATCAGACAGGGCGAGATTCAAAGAACGCGGACTTGAAACAGAGAGCAAAATGAAGAAACGAACACCAACCTCTCCCTCGAAACAAGGAACGAGCTCCGACTCAGAGGAGAGCGGGACGACAACAGGTTGAGGTGGGACAGCAACAGGTCGAACCTGGGTTGTGTTTCGGGGAGGACGAGAAGGAAAGCCGCAACGAGAGAAGCAGCAACCACCTCTTCTTCCACTCATCGAGTCGTGGGCATCTCAGAATAAAAACCGAAAGACTGCCCCTCACCAATTCATAAGCCACAGAGATCTCGAAAATCCACCGATGGACACGGCTGATCCAACTCTTCTCAGTTGACCAGAAAATGCAGAGTAACTTGGAGGAACCAAGTACCAACCTTCATATCAAATTTTGTGTTATTGTTGTTAGTATTATTGGGTAGTTGCTTGTTTGCTGCTCCATCTCTCCGGTTTCTTGAGCCGTGTCAAATTGACGTTGGAAACGTCTCCCTTCGCGTTCTTCTGGTTAGTTTCCTTTGTTTTAAGTTCGATGTCCTTTCCGTTGACATCTACATTGAATTTGTTCCGCGTACACTGAGTTTCATTCCCTTATATATATTTAATATTGGTCACAAGCTCATCTTCCAGCTCGTGTTTAATGGGCCCCACGCGGAGTGGATAATCCCGTCGAGCAACAAAGGAAAGCGAAATAACGAATAAACAAGATCTAGTAAAATGGGTCATGATGGGTTGCTTGTGGATATCGCTGTGGCATGTCGCTGTCGATATTATGTTTGAATCCAACTTTGCATCTTGCGTTCGAATTACACGTCATGATTAATTTTGCACACACACGAAATTGGTGCCTTTAATCAAGGGATAATTAAAAAAAATACTAACTTTACCTTGATTGACATTCCTGGCCCGAACATTTTTTTGTCTCAATAAAAAGCATCAACTTTAACTTGAGTCCCAAATCTAATCCCCGTGATGTGAAATTTTCAAATTGTTCGAGCCATATTTAAGATTTAAGTGAAAATTGATGATTTTTTATGAGACAAAAAAAGTTCGGATCAGAATTGTCACATAAAGTAAAGTTTGAATTTTTAATTAATAACCGCACCAAATAAGTGTATTGGCAATATTACAAATTTTAGAATAGCATGCATACTTAGGAAATTAATTGATGAGTAATTTAAGACTTAACCATAAATATTGTTTTAATATTGAAAGGGTGTCGTGGGATGCTAATTTGTCCAATGCATAATCAAAGCACATACCTAATATCATTTTCTTTGAAATATACGCAGTCATGTAATAAACCTTTAATTATATAATTTTCTTTCCTTTTATTGGCTTTTTATGATGATGGTTTTTCCTACATTATTAATCTCTCTAAAATGACCTAGAAAACTAAGTTATTGAGTAAAGCTCGCACGCGGGGGCAGAACCTCAATTCGTGCCTGTGCGTGTGAGTTTTACACGAATCCACCATATCCAAGGATCTAGTCTTGCCAATCGACTAGAAAAGTTTTTCGCAAACGAAAAATTTAGGTGCTGAAGTAGCTTTAATCTGCTTATAAATTATTCAATGGATATTGCCTTTGCGTTCGTGCTCTTAAATTATCATTGAAAAATACTCATTCCAAAGTTATAAATCACAGTCGTAAGATTTGTTGTTGCTTTTGTCATATTAGTAATGGAATAAGTCTACTTATGGATTTTTTTTTCATGGATTTAGCCGATCAATGGCGGTGTTTAGTGTCTTGAACATTAGAATGTTAGGTAATGCATTATTATTATTTTTTTTTGTGGTAGGAATTCGTAAACCCATTATTGAAACATTCCCAAAGCTTCTTTCCTAACCTTTTCCTATTGACCTCTTCTGATTTCCCAATTCCTAATGTGAAATCAATGCCTTATTAGATATATGTGATGCAAAACTCTCCAGAAATTGCACTAGATTATAGTTTACCCATCGTCGACGGCAACCCGCGCCTTACTATTTCGGAGCAATTTGGTAGCATCGTTGACCTTGACATTCCACGCATACTTTTCGTGTGCCAAATTGGCTTGTGAAATGGCCAGTTTGCACGCCTCGACGTAGTTGCGATTCACCCGACAAGTTCATTCCATCTTTTTGGTCGTCGAATCTGTAAAATGTCTCTCCTGAATGATGGTCGACTGAAGGGAACATTTTCGCACAATTTCCGGATTGACTTCGACGGGGTTTAGCCGCTTTGACGAGTTCAAATTCGGAGTCGTTTTCTGCAAGATGTAGTCTCTTTCACGGCAGTTTTTCTCGTTTTATTGGGATCAGTCATATTGAGGATCTCCTGCTTGTAAAGGGGATGAAAATTCGGAACTTAGGGTCCGGTCGTTCCGTAGAAAATAACTTCCAGGAAAATATTTCTAGATTTTCCGGCCTTTAGTTCACGAAAAATAAACAAATCAAGGAAAACGCTTTCCTTGGATGGTGTGGAAAATGATTTTCTTTCCCTCCTCCTCCTTGCATCATCCATTTTAATTATTTTTATTTTAATTATCTTTTTCTTCTTTCTTTTTTTAAAATTCTAATTTTTTATTTTTTAATTTTTAATTTTATTTTTTCTTCTTCACCGAAGAGGGCGGTGAGGCTCGAGCCTTGCAGATCGGTGATGCTCAAGCGTCACTCGTGGCCGGTGAGCTCACTCGTCAGATCAGTGAGGCTCGAGACCTTGCAAGAGGTTGGCGAGCTCGCGAGGCCTCGAGCTTCGTCAAATTTGGCGAGTGAGCTCGCCAGACTCAAGCAAGCTCGACCTCGCTGAATCTGGTGAGTTAGAGCCTTGCCCTAGGCTGGCTCTGCTCGGCTCGTCAAAATCTGGCGAGCTTGAGCCTCACCAACCTGTGCCAACCTGTGGCGAGGCTTGAGCTCGCCTGTGGTCGGTTGCCGACCTTTGCTGTGGTTGGCGGCTGGACAAGAAGGTCAAAAAAAATAAGAAAGAAAAAGAAAAAAGAAAAGAAAATTAAAAAATAATTAAATAATTGATTTCTTAAAAATAAAAATAAAAATAAAAAATATTAAAAGTAGTGCACGGAGGAAAATCAAATTGAATTTTCCATACCAAACGGTGGAAAATATTTTCCACGTCTTTTTCAGAATTCAGCCGAACACCGAAAAAAAATTGTGTCATTATCCTAAAAAACATTTTTCATAAATATCACATTTCGCGAAACGAATGGAGCATAGAAGAAGAAGGAATTCTGATTCCATTGATCAATCCATCGCAGCAATGCGAGCAAAGTGAAAATCAGGAACACAAAGGAAAGAGCTCTTGTTCCGAAAACATTTAACAGTTCGAAACAGATGAAAACATGCATTTCGCGAACACGGAATAAAGGTAGTACATTCCCACAACTCACAACCGACACATAAATCAGCATATGTTTGTTCGGAGCCATGTAAAAGTACAGACCGGCGATAGGTTTTACAAGACGGAACTACTCGAATCTCATGCATCGATGGAGCAACGGCGATGAATGCGCATCTTATCAGAGCAAACTTCTAAGCTTCGAGAGCGAAAAACATCGTGACCGCACAGTTCGCATGGAAGATTGTCACACACCGACTCTTTCTCTTTTCCTGTTCGATAAGGAAATTTGAAGGCGAAAATCGCCCGCAACTTACACAACTCAAGAAGGAGACGAATAGGCTCGAGCAAGTACTCTCCGTGTGAAAACAGGATCGCTTGCTACATATACAGCCGATATTATCCTCCAATGCTTTCGAGGATGAAATTTTTCCTCCGATCACCCTTTTGATTGGTGGGTTATACGTTGCGATGTCACTTACATGAATAAATATGAGTGATGTTCATGATTGTAACCCCCAGTCGCGCTCTCTTCTTGTGCAATCGTCGTCTACTACTCTTTATGTCTCGAAACATGCAAGGGTAGTAAAGTGGTGAGCAAAACCACAGCTTAGCAACGACAAATCACTACTTCTTTGGAATTGAGTAATCAATAATGTAGCTTCACAATCCAATATGCATCTTCAAAACTAAAAGCATTCATCACATTTTCCCCAAGTAACAAGCATAATGTGTATATGCTCATAATTAACAGATTAAAAATTATGCAACAAATCCGTAATGTGAATATCAAACTCAATTGCCCATGTCACACAAAAGCCTATGGTGACGCTTCGCAGGTTGACAAAGTCTGAAAAACCACGTCGGGTGTGCTTAAGCCTCGAAAATCACATTGACTGCGGTTAGTTCCCCAAACAAAATGAGGCTGTACACATGTATATCATGTCTCAATGGGGTTAATATCATGACAAATCATAAACTGGTACATTTATGGTAAATTTATCCCAACTTAATTTTTTGATCATTAAAAACCCTAAACTGGTACATCTATGACAAATTTACCCAAAACTAATTTTTAAACCACAAAAAAACTTTAAAATGGTACATTTATGACAAATTTATCCACCGTTAGTTTCCGTTAAATTGAATTAATACCATAAAAAATCACAGACCGATACATTTGTCATAAACGAAAGGTAAAACCCCAAACCAGTACACTCGTCAACTGCCACGTGTCATCCAACTCAGGAATTTAATGGTAAAATTTAATTGAAATTAACAGAGGGTAAATTTGTCACAGGCATATCGATTTGGGATTAATGGTCAAAAAATTATTTTGGGGTAAATTGTCACAGGTGTATTGGTTAGGGATTTTTTGTGATAAAAAATTAGTTTGGGATAAATTTATCACAGATGTATCAGTTTGGGGTTTTTCGTGGTATTAACCCCGTCTCAATACATAGGTTGACAATGAGCATCTAATCCAAACCAAATTACAACATGCTGGTGAATAAGTATTTCATCAATATAAACAACATTTCATTACAAAATATTTTGGACAATATAAACTTGAGGCTGAAAAGTATATATTGTTTGATCCAATTTTCTTGTCTAGCTCTGCTGCCACCTGTCGCCATCTTTCTTTGAATCAATTAATTATTCTTTAAACAAAATTGACCAAACTTCGATCATGCATAACTTTTCCGTCCAATGTTCGACAAACTTGATTTTTGTGCACATGAATATCTATGACTGAACCACCCACCTGGGTGGCGCTGCTGGAGCGCGCACTCTTCCTCTCACAAAAGGTTGAGTGTTCGAATCCCGGGCGCCGCAGGGTGACTTAACCGATGGCACGTGTGTGGTGGCTAACACGTGTCGCCCCCAGGGTTTACTCCCCGGCTGTCGGCCGTGCGGGGGTTCCCTGGGTTACCAAAAAAAAATATATATATCTATGACTGAAGTTTTGGTTATTGAAACAGTATTCTGATACGACATTTCTGAGAATCGGGTAGGATGGATGATCATGGTAAAAAGTCTACGGGCAAATTGGGAATTGTAGAAACCTCTTGATAGGAACTGCCCAGTTATAGCATTCGATCAAACTATTAGCAAATTTTTATCTGGTGTCAAGTTCAGTCAAACTTAAAAAAAGTCTTAGGTCGCAAAGGGATCAAAAGATTCAGAACTTGATGTGTCAACAAAGAATTGTTGATAAAAACAAGTGGACAAAGGTTTGTATGTTTTGCACTCTTGACTAAGTGTCCATGTAACCTTAGGAAGGGGGGGCCAAATCTATGCAATTTGTCTTGGTAAGTCCCAGTCCACCCTCTCCATTTTCTAGGATTGATATCGTTCCAAGGAACTATGTCCATTTCTCTGGCTACTTTGGTTTATACGTAGAACTAGGTCATGCTAACCAAATGCTATGGTTTGACCCTAGAAGAAAAAAAGGTTATCACCGTGAAAATTCCCAAACGGTATACTTACGATAAATTTACCCCAAACTAATCTTTTGACCACTAAAAACTCAAAACCGGTACACCTGTGATAAATTTACCCTCCGTTAGTTTCCGTTAAATTTTATTGTCAAATTGTTTAGTTAAATGACACACTGCAGTTGACGAATGTACCAGTTTTGGGGTTTTACCCCCCGTTTGTCCTAGTTGTACTAGTTTGTGATTTTTTATGTATTCGTTCAATTTAATGGAGGGTAAATTTGTCATAGGTGTACCGGTTTGGAGTTTTTTTATGGTAAAAAATTATTGATTTGGGATAAATTTATCACAGGTATATCGGTTTAGGGTTTTTCGTGGTTTTAACCCAAAAAAGAAGAAGAGAAATTGCTAATCTAGAAGATATTTCGGACCTTCTATGCAAGATGTTCCTGATATTACAGGAAGCTTCTCTGTTCACGTTGGTGATCATTTGTAAATAGCTCTGAGTTTGAAAATTGCTAAGTTACTAGGGGTGAGTAAGATGGACTGTCCAAATCGGGACCGGACCAATCGGTTTGGTCCGGTTCTCGGGAATATAGGTCCGGTTCCCGGTTCTAGGGTGGGAATTGGACAGGACCGAACCGATAAATATATATTTTTCATATTTTTCTAATTTTTTCATTAATATAATATTTAATATATATATGAAAAATATTTAATATTGGTCCTATTGGAATCGATTGTTCAATTTTTTCATATATTATATATTTTTTCAATTTTTTCCATGGCCTTATGGGATCAAATCAGAACTACAAAGGAAAGAACGAAATAATTTTTTCCCGGTTCACAAATAATATTTAATATTGGTCCCATTGGAATCGGTCTACGGTCTCAAGACTAGCCGGTCCGGTCCTCGGTCCTAGAAACTGGGAACCGGCCCTCCCAGTCCGGTTCCCGGTTCTTGGGTTGTACCGAACCGGACCGGGAACCACTCACCCCTATAAGTTACTAATTACCCCGGTAAGTTTTTGTTTTCAACAGTAAATTTCTATATATAAAAGATTAGTTTCATTCTACTTAAACTTTTTATAGTTTATTACTCTGCTCATAACTTTCTACCTTGTAAGTGGACCTCTGTAGTAGAAAGATATTAATGTTTACCGGTTATTTACTGTTTTTATTGCTAAATTTTTGTTTTGAGTGGTAAATTTCCAAAATAATTGGTAACCTACCATTTCATGTGAATAACCATCGACGTATCGAACATATTGCCATTTACACTATCTATTTAACAAGATTTTTACCAACACCAAAATATTTTCCCTTTCTGATCAATTAAAGGGATACAAGTGAATTGCCTTATAAGGACATGAGTGTGAAATGATCGTGGTAGGAGATAAGAGTGTTAATGTTCAAAATCATCCACTTGAAATCTTTCTGCAGGACAGGTAAATATAAATATAAGAAAATCCTCAGTCTCAACTTCAAAGTGTAGATGATATACAACTTCAGTCACAATGAGACATAGGTTATCATTTAAGGACAATTAAGCGGACCAACACGAAGCATCAATGCATCAATAGGTTTACAATTAAACCTCTGATGAGATAACCGAAAGAAAAATACAAAAAATTTGAAGTTCTTAGTGTATAAAAGAACAGCAGATGTGGTAACTCGGTACAAAAATTATCAGAAGGTGACTGTATCTCAAAGGCACAGGATTTCACCACTCAAAAGCACTTATTAGCAAGAGATTTGACACGAACACAGTTATTTTAACATATGCGACCCATTTGTAGAGTGTCCTCATACCCAGTTCTGATCCAAGCCGAAAGGCTTCAACAAAATTGCGTCTTCAGATTTGACCAAGCAGTGGTCGATCTAGACATTCTTTCCTCAGCTACTCTCTTCTTTTCCTCTGCCTGCACTACTTGCTTCTCTTGATCCTTGTACCCAGATTTCGCTTCTTCCGACTCGACCATCAAAATCTCTCAGTCCGAAATGAGCTTTTCTCTCCTAGACTTCACTTCCTCGAGTTTTTTATTGAACTCTTCCTCCTCTTTGGTCAGGTCACCCAACAACTGCTTATACAAGATGTGAGTCTCGTGATTCTTCTTCATTGTCGCAAACATTTGATCCTTCAGCAATTTCTGCAGCTCGAATTCGGCATTGTCCTGCTCGAAGGTCAAAAAGTCGGAAGTGAACTCATCAAAGTTGGTCCAAAAGGCCGTGATTGACTTCTGTTGGTCCTGTGATAACCCGCTTTTGGCTATGCTTAACGTCGACATTGCTTCAGCCAATCTGTCTTTTACGTTTAGCTTGAAGATATCAGAAAGGCACTCCTTCAAAGACAGCTTAGCCCTCTCTACTTCTTCCATGGTTGGAGCCTCAGATGTCAAAAGAGCACCTTTTTGATTGCTCGCGTTCGACCCTCCTCTGGCGGGCGAACTCTGAGCAGCGTTAATAATTTCCTCAAGAATTGTGAAATATGTGTCGAACGTATCTGTTGGTGTTGCCTGAGGAACTTTTGCAGGAGGTTCAGCCAACTGAGTATTTTCAACCAGCGGTTGGGGGACCAAAATCTCAGCCTCAACCGTCAAAGTGTTGTTAACTAGATACCCGTTATTGCTGTCACGGACTTCACTCAATGGAATGAAGGATTCGAAGCCCCAGTCACTCTCTCTTGCAGTGAAATTCTGTTCCGTCTCTGCATTTTATTCAAATGGGACTTCAGTAAAAAGGGGTAATAGGTCAAAAGGTACCTTGTTTCACTGCATTAGGTTCAATAAATGAACAGATTACTGTGCTTCAGATCAGAAACACGGGACACCAGAACCACAGAACGAAGTTAAAGCATGTTTCGAGAAAGCATTGCAATAACAAGGCCTAAACATGCTCTCTCAGTTTGCTTCATCAGAAACTCAGTCCAGTTTGCTGAAACAAAAAAAAATCCAAATTACGACAGCACCTCTATGTTCATTCGATATAGTACCTAAAATCCTGCAATTTGTCCCACAAACAGTATTGACATGGTGAATCTCCATTCCTTCCAATTACTTTTAAATGTCCAATTGTTCACGCATTCCTCCTAAACTTACTGATGCCAAGTATTCATAGCGTCACCTCAGATGCCTTAAAGTGCATATAAGTGCACGTGCGATTGGAATTGGCACAAAATTATGTACACAGAAGAAACTTCATCTCATCTATAAAGCGGCATCTTCATGAACAGGTGTTATGACCCATAGAGTAATTTCTATCACTTTGATTCCCTAAAATCATACTTAGATCATCAAGAGAAGTCAAATAATCCTTCAGTATTCTTTCCGAGAGAGACTTATTTGATAGAATTGACGAAAGTGTTGCATTGCTAACCCAACTATGGTCTTTGACAATGTACACCACAAAGACAACGGGATTTCTTATCATATGATGAATGATGGTGGATGTATTCACCTGAATCACAATAAGTGTCACGCCCCGAACCCCATCGAGCCTGCGACATCCCCTACTCCAGTCGAATAGTTGCGACGTCCCAGGAACGTCGCCGACCCAACCCAAACATCAGAGCCACATGCGGAAGCGGATATAAAAACCCCGGACAAAAAGATGACGATAACGGGGTAGAACACCACAACAATCAAACAACAACATCTTCATACAGCACCAAACAAACAAACATTATATTACGGACATAATTAAAAAACTAGCATCCGAAATCACCGTTATAACAAAAAGATCAGGGTCTGGTTAACTTAACTTCCCTATAGGTCAATCCGATTTACACAACCCCTAAAATACCCTAGGGAAAAACCTAAGGGTCGCCTCCTTCCTTCATATTCCCACTTCGCTTGGTTCGATCCTTCGGAAGACCTCTTAGGCATCGCCTGCAATTCCACCAGGCACCAAAAGCAGTTCCTCGAACTTCCAAAAAGAAGAGGCGAACTTCCCGGGTTTACGGCTGGGGGTCTGAAATTGTGGATTATACAACTATGAGACGAATCTCAATAAGTGTACAACCCCAAACCCCACGTAGGCACTCACGTACCGCCAGACAGATCACGCATCTCACACAACGATCAATCAATCTAACAATCACACATGAACCTACCTGGAATTCCTCATGCACGTCCCTGCACGTTAGTCAACCACACAGCCAGTATGCCACAAAAATACATCACAGCCGCGCGTGTGCCCCGATTATAGAGCAAAACCCACTTGGGCACGTCCCATACCATGCCTAGCAGTTTTTACCCCATAATCGAGCATCACACCACGCGATACAAACACGCTCGCACACCAACTCACACCACGCGTCACTTTCTCAAACCTCGCACCTCAAGCCAATTCCCGTTCATTCTCAACTTTTCCACCACTACCGCGCCCGCGTAAAACGCATCAGGCCAATGGTCTTCTGACCTCGTCAGGCATCGTCACCCCGTCGGGCCGGGCATCGTCACCTCGTCAGGGACGGCATCGTCCCGCGTAAACGTACACGCCTCAGGACGGAATCCTACACACACTTTCCTTCTACCGCGCCAGCGTAAAACGCATTAGGCCAACGGTCTTCTGACCACGTCAGGCATCGACACCTCGTCAGGCCGGGCATCGTCACCTTGTCAGGGACGGCATCGTCCCGCGTAACGTACGCGCCTCAGGACGGACCTTTTCAACCAAACCACATTTCCATATCCTCGTTCCACTCAAACCACACTTACGCACGACCAGCAACCACATGACCCAACACAATTCCACATTGCACGCACAATTCACAAGTCACATACACTTCGCAAATATACATTCTCACCACGCAAGCACACCACACAATCATACACATATAACACGCGATCCCAAAGCACAATCACACATTCTTGGCACGCGAACATATTGCGCAATCGCACTGCCACACCATCACACCTCACGACCACACACATGACATATACGACCACACGTACACAACCCGAAACACAATCCCAAATCAGCCAACTACCACAAATCGCACAATCACGCACAAATTTCCATTCAAGGCACAATCCCAATAATTAATCGCACAAATTAATTCCAATCAAACCTCAACATCACAGCCCTAATCCAAGCTCCCTAAACCTCAAAATTCTTCGCCTAATCAGTCCGCAACCACCAAATAATCAGTCACTCAAATCAGTCCCGAACAGCCCCTAAAACAGTCACAAAATCGCCTAAACCGGGTCCAAACTGGGCAGTTGTGCAGTGACAGAAATCTATTTGAAATAAATAGTAAACCAACTTCAAAAATTATGAAATTTGAATATATTGTACAAAACATCTCAATGAACATTTTCCGTGAAGAACTCGAAACCCAGTTCTAACCGTAAACACCTCGTTTTAACACTCAAAGTCAGATGAAATCCGGTTCGCTCAGACAGCCCCTCAGGCCATCAAAATACAACTCATTCGGTACCCAAATCATTTTGGAAAATCTTGAAATTTTTATATGTTATATCCACAAATGTCCCCAACAATTTCCGTGAAGGAAGTATTTTGAAAATAGGCCTGGAAAAATTTATAAAAATTCGAACAGACCCGAAGGTCGGGTGAACAGTAAATCGGGGCAGTTTTATTTCGGTCCAAAGATGGACTTCCGAATGGAATCAAATGATTTCCAAAAATTTCCAAATTAAAATATGTTATACTTCAAGATGTTGGGAACAACTTTCATGAAGAAACCTTCCTGAAATTCGGTCCACACAAGTCACAGTAAAAATAATAAAAACCAGCGATGCAGCAGCAACCTAACTGGAAATCAACCAACACACACCACCGAGCAAACCAGCCACTAAACTCACCATAAACCGAGCCCTAAACAAGCCTAACAATACCCGAGGTCCTAGGCGACATTTGGGGAGGTCACTTACCTAAGAAAGGCGAGACGAACGGGCTGGATGGGTGGAACAGCAGCAGCAGCAATGGGAGGAAATGGCTAAGGAAGAGAATGAAGGAAGAAAGGAGGAGGAGGAAAACGTGGGGAAGGGGCTGCTGTGGGTGGTCTGGCCGAATGGGGCTGGGAGGAGAGAGAGAGAGAGAGAGAGAGAGAGAGAGAGAGTCAGCTGGTCAAATATGACAGCCCCAAGTGCCACGTGTCGCGATCCTACGCACTTTGACCATTTTACCTTTGATCCGACGGTCTAGGTTTAACCCAATCCAATAATTGAGGGGCAAAATTGTCCAAGGCCCAATAATGCAGCTGAAAAAACCAATAATAATAATCCCAAATAATTTCCCAAAATTCGGAACTGAAACGGGCCCAGGGGCAAAATGGTCATTTTTCCGGTCCCGGGGCGAAATTCCAATTTTCACACATACGGGTTCCATATGGGTGTGGCCAACATAATATGGCGTCGGAATCGTGAAAATAGCTTCTTAAGCCCTCGAAAATCGACTGCAAAGTCGTGGGAATAAAATATTATTATTTTTCACTTCCGAGCCAAAATTCAAATTTTTGACCGAAACAACTCTAAATGCATGTGGCCACCCCAAAATGACACTAGCCTCGAAAAATAACCTCAAACGACCTCAAAATCCAACATCGGTGTCCACAGGGGCAAAACCGTAATTTTTCCGGCTCCAGACCGAAATCCATTTTTTTGCAGAAATGGGTAGCCCCAAGGTTGGCCAAGCCAAAAACGTCATCGGCTGCTCAAAATTGTCACTTTCAAAATTCTCGATTCCCGGGCCCGAATTCCAAGAAATGACTAAGATCGAACAATCGCGACTTTAGCTTATCTCTGGCTAACGGGTGGCTCATTGGGATTACGCGCTCTCGACCCGTGATCGACACTAAGTCAAATCACGTTTAAGTTCACTCTACCCGGGACGACCTCGGTTGTCATATAATTGCGAGGGTCTGTCACTAGTGCCCTTCGGACACGATCAATCAAATAGACCGGTCTCGGTTGGCTCAAAACATTCCCTCGTCAATCCATATGGTTGTAGATCGAACCCAGGTCGAGTTCTTTGGTCGTGCGAACTCAATCCCGTAATGGCCTTACCCCTAAGGTTAGCATCCCGAAAATGCGCGGGTCCCGGGTGAGATCTCACTATAAGTGCATTGGCCAAAATATTCATTTCTTAAATCCCGGGAAAAAGGATCGAAAATTCAGACTGTTACAATTCTTCCCCCCTAATAAAAATTTCGTCCTCGAAATTTACAACTATACCGGCTATCCAAACAGGTGGGGGTGATGACGTCTCATTATTCTTTTCTCCCAAATGGTATCTTCTGTCCCGTAAGAATCTCAAATATCTTTGACCAATGGGACCGTCTTATACCTTAAAACCCGTTCCTTCCCATTTGCCCCTAAAATCCAATATACATATTCCCAATATATTCTCTTACGGTCCGTAAAATCCTTCCAAACTGGCCATCCAATAAAATCTCTTACTTAAATCCTGTCAACAGCGCAACTATCGAGATTCCTTCTCGACTCCTTACAATCTCAAATCTAAGGTGTCCAACCAGACTAAACTGAATCACCCTACTGCTGCAATCCATTACAGCATTCTGTTTAACTAACCAATTCAAGCCTACAATCAAACCGAAATCACACATAACTAACAAAGCCAAATCTATTCCGCTTTCTACACCACCAAACACCACTTCACAATCTGAACATTCCAACATGCATATCTTATTCATCATATTTCCAATCCTCTCTAACACTCTGAGGACTCTTTCCATACGTGGATCTTCCGCAAGTCTAACATCAGCTCTGGGGTCCACTGCAACTCCAACATCGACTCCCGAGTTTTCTACCACTCTAGCACCCATATCAATGTCCTCTACGGCTCTAGCTCGAGCACGACCTCTACCTCTTGTTCCTCTTCCTACACCCCTTCTTGGGACCCTTCCTACTCCTCTTCCTTCGCTGCTCATTGAATCAGCTTCCTACTATTCTCCTTCCTGCTATAAGTCCACACGGGTATCAGAGGTCTAGACCAACTACACTAGTCCAAGCCCTAAGCACAGAACTCGACAACTAGCATTCAACAACCAACAAACCACCATCAAACCGATCACCCAACATCAAATCAACACTACCAAGCACTCAACGGGATTCTCGTACTCACCTCAAGTCCCGCCGCACCTTCGTCTCAACCATCATTACAACCACAACAACCCACTCAGCAATCACAGGCGCGTACTCATAGAGCATGCACAAACAACATAAACACGCATCTACAAAGGGCTCCCTAACTGGCTACCCTGAAGTCGTCGCTCGTTATCACTCCAGGTCTCGACCTTACCGATATCGAGCAAACCTTGCTCTGATACCAATTCAAAACGGGGATGTCATGCCCCGAACCCCATCGAGCCCGCGACATCCCCTACTCCGGCCGAATAGTTGCGACGTCCTAAGAACGTCGCCGATCCAACCCAAACATCAGAGCCACATGCGGAAGCGGATATAAAAACCCCGGACAAAAAGATGACGACAACGGGGTAGAACACCACAACAATCAAACAACAACATCTTCATACAGCACCAAACAAACAAACATTATATTACAGACATAATTAAAAAACTAGCATCCGAAATCACCGTTATAGCAAGAGTTCAGGGTTTGGTTATCTTAACTTCCCTATGGGTCAACCCGATTTACACAACCCCTAAAATACCCTAGGGAAAAACCTAAGGGTCGCCTCCTTCCTTCATATTCCCACTTCGCTTGGTTCGATTCTTCGGAAGACCTCTTAGGCATCGCCTGCAATTCCACCGGGCACCAAAAGCGGTTCCTCGAACTTCCAAAAAGAAGAGGCGAACTTCCCGGGTTTACGGCTGGGGGTCTGAAATTGTGGATTATACAACTATGAGACGAATCTCAATAAGTGTACAACCCATTTCTATTTCAGAAATAAAAGTAGAAAATTTTTACTTCTAATTTATGTTCCAAACCCATTTCTGTAGTAGAAATTTGTTCCAAAAATAGAAAAATGAAATTGCGTTACTCTGCGGATTTCTGTTTCAAACTTGTTCCTGGGAACAGAAAAATAGAAAAACAGAAAAACAGAATGGTTATCATGCACGCACCTATAATTGATCTTACATTGGAAAGTCAATAATTTCATTGTAAGTTACTAATCAGACTGGTAAGTTTTTGTTTTCAAAAGTAAATTTCTATAGAAAAGAATAGATTAGTTTCATTCTACTTAAACGTGGTATGGTTATTATACTGCTTATAACTTTCTACCTTTTAAGTGGACCTATAGTAGAAAGAAATTAATTTTTACAGGTTATTACTGTTTTTATTGCTAAACTTTTGTTTTGAGTGGTGAATTTCTAAAATTATCGGTAACTTACCATTTCATGTGATGTACAGAAGTTAATGACATTGTTAGTGAATAACATCGACGTATCTGTTGAACATTACCAACAACATTACAGAATTACCAACACCAAAATTTTTTCCCTTTTTTGCCCAACCAAAGTGATATAAGTGAATTGCCTCATAAGGACACTAGTGTGAAATGATTGTGGTTAGAGAGAGTGTTAATGTCCAAAATCATCCTCTTGAAATCTCTCTGCGATACAGGTAAATGGATAAAAGAACATCCTGCGTCTCCACTTCAAAGTGAAGATATACAACTTCAGTCACAATGAGACATAGATTATCATTTAAGGACAATTAAGCCGACCAACGCGAAGCATCAATAGGCTTCCCAGAGGGAAATGATTCTAATTTCAAAACTCTGATGAGATAACCGAAAGAAAAATACAGAAAATTTGAAGTTCGAAGTGTATAAAAGCACAGCAGATGGGGTAACTCCTACAAAAATTATCAGAAGGTGACTGAATCTCAAAGGCACAGGATTTCACCACTCAAAAGCACTTATTAGCAAGAGATTTGACACAAACACAGTTATATTTACATATGCGACCCATTTGTAGAGTGTCCTCATAGCCAGTTCTGATCCAAGCCAAAAAGCTTCAACAAAATTGCGTCTTCAGATTTGACCAAGCAGTGGTCGATCTAGACATTCTTTCCTCAGCTATTCTCTTCTTTTCCTCGGCCTGCACTACTTTCTTCTCTTGATCCTTGTACCCAGATTTCGCTTCTTCCGAATCGACCATCAAAATCTCCCAGTCCGAAATGAGCTTTTCTCTTCTGGACTTCACTTCGTCGAGTTTTTTATTGAACTCTTCCTCCTCTTTGGTCAGGTCACCCAAAAAATGCTTATACAAGATGTGAGTGTTGTGATTCTTCTTCATTGTCGCCAACATTTGATCCTTAAGCAATTTCTGCAACTCGAATTCGGCATTGTCCTGCTCAAAGGTCAAAAAGTCGGAAGTGAACTCATCGAAGTTGGCCCAAAAGGCTTTGACTGATTTTTGCTGGTCCAGTGATAACCCGCTTCTGGCTATGCTTAACGTCGACATTGCTTCAGCCAATCTGTCTTTTACATTTAGCTTGAAGTTATCAGAAAGGCACTCCTTCAAAGACAGCTTAGCCTTCTCTACTTCTTCCAAGGTTGGAGCCTCAGAAGTCGAAAGAGCACCTTCTTGATTGCTCGTGTTCAACACTCCTCTGGCAGGATAACTCTGAGCAGCGTTAATAGTTTCCTCAAGATTTGTGAAATACGTGTCGAATGTGTCTGTTGGTGTCGCCCGAGGAACATTTGCAGGAGGTTCAGCCAACTGAGTAATTTCAGCTGAGGGTTGGGGGGCCAAAATCTCAGCTACAACCATCAAAGTGTTGTTCACTAAATACCCGCAACAGCTGTCATGGACTTGGCACAATGGAATGAAGGATGTGAAGCCCCAGTCACTCTCTCTTGAGGTGAAAATATGTTCCGTCTCTGCATTTTGTTAAGATGGGACTTCAGTAAAATGGGGTAACAGGTGAAAAGATCTCATGTTTCACTGGGAAAATTCCAAATAAGGGTATGAAATACTATCATTTTCTCAAATAAGAGACTAAAGTAGACTTTGTATCAAATAAGGGCTTGAAATAGCATGTCAGTCTCAAATAAAGGCCTACAGTGGCCATGGTAGTTTCAAATAAGGGTTTGACCTCGCCGGTCACCGGCCGATCAAGGGCATTTTCGTCCAAAGATAATTTTAATTTTAAATTATTTTTTCTTTTTCCTTTCTATGGTTTTCTCTTTCTACTATGCTGGTCGGTGGCTAGCGAACAGTGAAGCCCGAAAAGGGCTGGGCGAGGATTGCCCTCAACGATCTGGCGAGGGCCACCCTAGTCAGCAACAGGCAAGGTTCTTGCCAGCCACTTCTCGACCAGTCGAAGGCAACCCTTGCCTAGCCCTTTTTGGGCTTTGCCGATGGCCGGCTGTTGGAACCAGCCACCGGCGAAAAAGAAAAAACCAGAAAAAGGAAAAAAAATTCAAAAAATGTAATAGGATGAAAATGCTCTTACTATTCGGAAAGTCAGACCATTATTTAAAACAGACATAGCCACTTTATGCCCTTATTTGAGATAGGATCCACTTCAGACCCTTATTTGAAAAAATGAGGGCACTTTCGGCCCTTATTTAAAATTATCCCCTGTTTCACTGCATTAGGTTCAATGATGAAAAGATTATTGCGTTTCGGGTCAGTAACATGGAACACCAGAGCCACAAGAACGAAGTTAAAGCATATATTTAGAAAGCATTGCAACAACAAGGCCTAAACATCCTCTCTTAGTTTGCTTCATCAGAAACTCGGTCTGGTCTGCTGAAATGAAAAAAATCCAAATTACGGCAACGCTTCTGTGTCCATTTCATATAGTACCTAAAATCCTGCAATTTGTTCCACAAACAGTATTGAGGTGGTGAATCTCCACTCCTTCCAATACTTCTGAATGTCCAAATGTTCACGCGTTCCTTCTACTCTTCGGTAGCCAAGTATTCACATTGTCATTTCAGATGCTTTGAAGTGCGTAACAGCACACGTTCAATTGGGATTGGCACAAAATTATGTACACAGAAGAAACTTCATCGCATCTATAAAGTGGGAACCTCCACAAACAGATATGCCATGACCTATGGACTAATTTCTCACTTTAATTCCCTCATACTTAGCACAACAAGTGAAGTCAAACCATCCTTCAATGTTCTTTCTGAAAAAGACTTATTGATAGAATTGACAAAGTACTGCATAGCTAACCCAACTATGGTCTTTGCCAGTGTACACCACAAACACAATCGAATACTTCAATTGATGAATGATGGTGGATATATTGCACATGAATCACAATTTCGTAAGATATTAGCACAAGCGGATGTCTCCGGTTATGAATCAAATTTGCCATCATGAGTGCAGACTTTATCAATATGAATACCATCAATTGGGGACATATATGTGCCTAAATTCATCCCAGACATGAAAGAGGACTTCAGCAGCAAATAAAGAAGGTTTCTCATCCCTCCTCAAATGCCGTATCTCAAAATCAGATTCCAACAGCAGACTGAAAGAACCAGACATACTCAGAGTTGCAATCAACATACCCTTAATACAAGAATTGCCATAATCGTTCTGATTGACCAGAATCAATTTGAAATGGGCGTTTCTGCTCCACCCATATGGTAGCCTCGTGGAGTCCGCAACGTCCAAGTATATCGACAGATGCTCCGTATTGTTCCCCTTGGGGAAGATGAGTATTCGCCTGCTCAACCATACCATACAAGAGAACTCAGAATTCTTAGGAAATTCAACTAGGAAACAAAAAAGACAAGAACAAGCCACAATTCGATCATTACGCTCGTCGAAAACGGAATTCAACGATTACCAGGTATTGTCACCGAGCATGAACACTTCAGAGTAGTACTTCTTTTGAGTCAAGCTAGTGAAGTTGGTGATCTTCCATGTGTATTTCCATGAAGTGGGATTTTGCTCTCCCATCGCCAGCTTCGCCATAATCCAATCAGTTGGAAAAATCAGTCTTTAGAATGAAGAAAAACTCAATGGTTCCCAAAAATTCGAATGAAAAAATCGCATATATCATCGTTCTTTAACAGCAAAACCAAAACAAACACACGCTCCATTTCTGATGGGTCAAGAAGAGAACACAAAAAGTGCACGATCTTCAACGTTAAAGAATCGATTGAAATTGCATTTAGACAGGGCAAGATTCAAGAACATGGGACTTGAAACAGCGAAAAAAGAAATGAACATCAACCTCTCCCTCGAAACGAGGAACGAGCTCCGACACAGAAGAGAGTGGTGGGACAACTACATGTTGAACTTGGGTAGTGTTTCGGGGAGGCAGAGAAGAGAAGCCCCAACGAAAAAAGCAACCTCGTCTTGCACTCATTGAGTCGTGGGCATCTGAGAACAAGAAAGATTGCCTCACAAAACCATCAATCACTAATTAGACTAGAGCTCATCAATAATCGCCAAAATAAACAAACAAAATAGATAAAAACAAGGTACAGATTTCTTGTTGCTTTTGTCATATTGGTAATGGAATAAGTCTTCTTATGGATTTTCTTTTCATTAAAATGGCCAATCAATGGCAGTATTCAATAATAAGGGTGTGCAAAAGAATCGGAAACCGCCTGGACCGCCCGAAACCAGACCGGACCGGACTGGAACCGGCGGTTCTCGTCGGACTAGTCCGGTTTCTGGTTCCAATTTACTAGAACCGGTGAGTACCGGTCCGATTTCCGATTCTAGGCGTGGAACTGCCTATCCGCCCACCCGGACAAGACCGGCAATACATATCTAATTTTTAAGAAAAATTTTCAACCAAAAAAAAAATGAAAATATTTAAGAAAAATGAAAACCCTAAAATCCTTAATCTAAAACTTAACGCTGATCAATTAAGTGTTCGTTTCATCTCACTTTCACTTTATTTGAGTCGTCTCTCTATATTTCATTCATGGTCTTGACTCTTAAGCTCATCACTCATTGACTTATAGCCTCGATTCTCAAGTCCTATCAATTCATGGTCGCGCCTCCAGCCGTTCATTGCCTCTCTCTCTCTCGCTTTCGGTCACCTCCATTTGCGCGAAGCTTAATGGGACCGGTTTCATGGACCCACCCGGGAATTGGACCGGACCAGCAGTCCGGTTCTCGGGTGGATCCATGGAATCAATGGACGGTTCTCGATTTTCGAAACCGGTCCTTAGTGGGCGGTTCTCGGTTTCATAGTGGGAACTGCCCACCCAGACCATACTCACCCTAGTATTCAATGTCTTAGACATTAGAATATGTAGTTAATGCATTATTTCTTCGGTAGGAATTCGCGAACCCATTATGAAAACATTCCCAAAGCTTCTTTCCAAACCTTTTTCTGTTGGCCTCTTCTGGTTTTCTAATTCCTGATGTGAAAGCAATGCCTTTATTTTGTCATTATCGCTCTAGATATATGCGATGCGAACTCTCTAGAAATTGCACTAATATATGTTTTATTCATCGTCAATTGCGACCCACATCCTAGTTTTTCCAAAGCAATTGGTAACATCGTTGACATCGAAACTCCATGAATAGTTTGATGAACCAAATTGTCTGGTGAAGTTTCACACCTTGACATATTTTTATAGCTTGGTAATTCACCCAACAAATTCATTCCATGTTTTATCATCATAATCTCTCTCTCCTGATGACAGTTGACCGGCAGGAACATTTTCATACACTTTCCAGAATGGCTTCGGGGCGGTTTGGCTGCTTCGACGAGTTCAAATTCGAAGTCGTTGTCGGATGATCAAGTCTCTTTCATGGCAGGGCCTTTACTTCAGTAATTGGAATAAGTCCTTCCCAGAAATGCAAGCAAAAACATCAGGAACAGAAAGGGGAAGACTTCTTGCTCTGAAAACAGCAAATAGTTTGAGAAGATGAACATGCGTTTCATAGATACGGATTCGATGTTGCACATCCTCACTACTCACAACCAAAACATAAATTGAATATGGTAGTTTGGAGACAGGCAAAGTACTGACCAGCGATAGGTCCTACGAGACAGAAGTCACAGAACTACTCGATCCTCATGCATCGATGGAACAACAGCAAGGAAAGCACATTTATCAGAGCAAACTTCCAAGTTCCGAGAGCGAAAACCCTAATGACCGCACAATCCGCATAAAAAATCATCACCAGCCGACTCTCTCTGTTTTTTTTGGTCCAAAAATAGACTGACCACGTTTGGAAAACATGGGATACAAGAAACAAGACCGTTTCAACAATGGTTTCGCCTGAACACTTGCATACATAAGCCAAGCAACCAATTGCCACAGTTACCAGCAACAAGGATTTAGCAAAACTGAGCCTTCAGATTCGACCAAGCAGTGGTCGATATCTCGACATTCTTTCCTCGGCAATTCTCTTCTTCACTTCTTTGTCCTCATGAGCTTTGTTCCTGGATTTCGCTTCCTCCTACTCGACCATCAAAATCTTCCAATTACGGGATGAGCTTTTCTCTCCTAAACTTCACTTCCTACAATTTCATGTTGAGCGCTTCCTCTTTCTCGGCGAGGTCATCCAACATTCACTTATGTGAGATATGAGTCTCGAGGCTCTTCATTTTGCAGAGAACGTCGTCCTTCCTTAGTCTCTCCAGCTCGGATTCGGCATTGGCCTGCTCGAAGGCTAAAAGGTCTGAAATGAAATCGTTGATCGAAACTTGTGGATTGCTTTATTCAAGTATCTTTAAGCTGAATAAAACTTGCCAGAACACATAACAGGAGAGAGACACATGAAATTTTCACTAAAGGATCTCGTTAAAGAGTGACCACGAAATATTTTCGATTTTCAATATACCAACAACACATAACTGGAGAGAGACGATGCATAGAAAATAAACAATTATTCTTCACTTGGGTGTTTTCAAAAATGCGAAGGGGCGCTTGTTTACAAAATTCTTCACAATATGCAAACATCGATACATAAATTT
Source organism: Syzygium oleosum (assembly GCF_021117445.2). Classification (NCBI taxonomy): domain Eukaryota; kingdom Viridiplantae; phylum Streptophyta; class Magnoliopsida; order Myrtales; family Myrtaceae; genus Syzygium; species Syzygium oleosum. Next base: position 2,281,480 of record NW_026607494.1, read on the forward strand.
AAATATAATTTTTTTGAAATTTGAATAATTATTTATTTTTTACGAAAAATTAAAAGAGGACCCTTTGTTTTTATTAAGTCAAGACAAATGGGAAAACTTAATATTTCTCCATCGGTTGTGTTTACCAACATGGTATTAAAGCTGATGGGATTTTCATAAAAACCAGGTCAAAACTTCATTTGCATGTAAAAACCAAAACTCTTACCACCACCTTGGTCACATCTAAGGTGTCACGCTAAATCCATACTGAATTCAAGGATCCTTTATGAAATAAAGGACGGAGCATTTAACCAAAATAATTTATTGTACAAATATATTGACTAAATAAAACATTTCATAAATGAATTTTATGGTCCGAAATACCATAATTTTTCCAAACTGGAAATTCTTAACGCTCGGTCTAATAAACTTTAGGGTTAATACCATGAAAAACCCCAAACTGGTATACCTGTAATAATTTTATCCCAAACTAATTTTTTGACCACGAAAAATCCCAAATTAGTACATCTGTGACAAATTTACTCCAAACTAATTTTTTGACCACCAAAAACCCTAAACTGGTACATTTGTGACAAATTTACCCTCCATTAGTTTTCATTAAATTGAATTAATACCACAAAATATCATAAACTGGTATGCCTGTGATAAATAGAGGGTAAAATATAAAATTGGTACATCCGTCAATTGCCACGTGTCATTTAACAAAGCAATTTGATAGTAAAATTTATCGGAAATAAATTGAGCGTAAATTTATCACAAGTGTACCAATTTGGGGTTCTTGGCGGTCAAAAAATTAGTTTGGGATAAAATTGTCACAGGCATACCAGTTTGGGCTTTTTCGCGATATTAACCCTAAACTTTATACGAATAAGATAATGAAATATTTAGCCACCCCAATTACACTATCTTCGTGTGAAGTCGCCTACTTCTATTTATGTCTCGAGACATGCAAAGCTTGTAAAAGGGGTGAGCAAAACCACGGCTTAGCAATGTCGATCCCTACTATCCATCGAATCAAGTAATCAACAATGTTAATTTTAAAATCAAATATGCATCCATATATATGTATCAAAACTATAGCATTCATCACAGTTTCCCCATATAACAAGCATAATGTGTATATTCTCATAATCAACAAATCAAAAGTTATGCAACAAAATCTAATGTCTATATCAAACTCGATTGCTCATGTCAAGCAAAACCCTATGGTCATGCTTCGTCAGATGACAAGACCTGACAATCATACTGGATGTGCTTAAGCCCCGAAAATCATATCAATTGTGATTAAATCCCGAAAATCACATTGGTTGTGGTTAAGGCCCCAAACAAAACCTGATTATACACATGTACACATAGGTTGATAACAAGCATCTAATCCAAACCACAATACATCATGCTGGTGGATATGTATTTCATCAATAAACAACATTTCATTTTCAAAATATTTCCAAAAAATATTAACGTCAAGCTAAAAATTGTCAAATTTCTGATCCAATTGACCCGTACAATGTTTCCAACACCTGGTGCCAATTGTTGAATCAGTTTGTGAGATTTTGTGGGATCGCTGCCATTCTAAAAACTTAAACTTTTAGATGATTGTGTGATTTAATATTTAAATATTGCGTTAATATTGTGAAAAACCCTAAACTGGTACACCTATGATAGATTTACCAAAAACTAATTTTTTGACCACAAAAAACCCCAAACCGGCACACTTGTGATAGATTTACCCCAAATTAATTTTTTGACTATCAAAAACCCCAAATTGGTACACTTGTGACACATTTACCCTCCGTTAAATTGGATCAATACCACGAAAAATTACAAACGGGTAATTCTGTGACAAATAGAGGGGTAAAGCCCTAAACTGATACATATGTCAACTGCTACGTGTCAACCAACTCAGCAATTTAGCAATAAAATTTAATGGAAACTAATGGAGGATAAATTTATCACAGGTGTACCCGTTTGGAATTTTTGGTGATCAACAAATTAGTTTTGGGTAAATTTATCACAAGTGTTTTAGTTTGTGATTTTTTATGATATTGACCCTTAAATATTAAACACTTCCTCTCACACGTAGGCTAGACTTTAACTTGACCCTCTAGTGTGGACATATGTAATTGCAGAGGTAAATAAGAGTCTGGAAAGATTTAAATTCAAAACTGCTTGCTTCTTATGCCAAATAAGATTTTGTGGGAGTATTGCTAACTTAGCGTACTTTAATATTTTAATATTCTAACACAGTTTATTATTGCTTTAACATAATTGACCACACTTTGACCATGCATAACTTGCCCATATTCGATAAACCTGATTTTGTGCCCATGGGAATCTTGTGACTTGATATTTTTGAAAATGTGGTTTGATTATTAAACAAGTATTGGGATAGGATATTTCTACGAATCGGTTGGACGGACGATTGTGATGAAAAGTTAAGATATTTTCTTAGTTAAAACTCCGAATGATACGATTCTCGAGGCGTATACAAGCTTATGACAAGATCGATATGAATGTGTCACTTGATATTAGTAATCACAAATATTTTGACACCTTCAAGATTGAACAATTGTGGATAAAAGACGTGCCATCCCGACACCCAGTATTCCTTCACGGGCAAATTGGGAATTATAGGAAACCTATTGCTAAGAACTACCCAGTTATACCATTCGACCAAACAAATTTTTATTTGAGGTCAAATCTGGTCAAACTTCAAGAAGTCTTAGTTTACAAGGATATCAAAAGATTCAAAACTCGATGCGTCAACGAAGACTTGTTGATAAAAGCAAATGGACGTAGGTTTGTAAAATTTGCACTCTTGACTAATGGTCCATCTAAGTTTAGCGAGGAGGACCAAATCTATGTATTTTGTCTTGGTAAGTCCCAAGCTACCCTCTCTATTTTCTAGGAGTCGTATCATTCCAAGTAACTATGTCCGTTTCTTTGGCTACTTTGATTTATAGGTAGAACTAGTGAAGACTAAACGAATGCTATTGGTTTGACCCTAGAAGAAAAAAAGAGCTTCCACACCTTCTATGCAAAATATTCCTGATATTAAAGGAGCTTCTCTATTGAAAAATTGTCCAATCAATCATAAACCTATTGTACGGATGTCGATTTAATCATAAACTTTCAAATTTTGCTATTTAATTCTAAACCTTTGCGCAAAATTCTAATGCAATTCTTCCAGCTGATCTCCGTAGAAATCGATGATGTGGCAGTGTGCCACATAGAACGACGTTAGTAATTTCCGGCAAAAATTAACCGAAAGGACTACATAGGAATTTCACGCAAGGGTTTACAACTGATTTGGCAAATTAAAAACTTTATGACTAAATTAACATCCGTATAATATTTCAACATCAGACCAAAAAAACCAGACATAATCAGAGTCGCAATCCACGTGCCCTTTATTCTAGAATTGCCATAATTGTTCTGATCAACCAGAATCAATTTGAAATGGGCATATCTGCTCCACCCTTGTGGTAGCCTCGGGAAATCAGCTACGTCCAAGTATACGGACAATTTGTTCCCTTTGGGGAAGAAGAGTATTTGGCTGCTCACATCAACCGTATCATACAAGAGAACCAAAAATTCTTGGAGTTCAACAAGTGGAGGAAACAAAAAAGGCGAGAATCAATCGTTACGCTTGAAAGTATATAATTCAACGATTACCAGGCGTTGTGCCGAGTTTGAACACTTTGGAGTAGTACTTCTTTTGAGTCAAGCTAGTGAAGTTGGTAATCTTCCATGTGTATTTCAATGAAGTGTGATTTTGCTCTCCCATCACCAGCTTCGCCATAATCCATCCAATCAGTTGAAACGAAAAAAGAGTCATCATCAGTCTTTAGAATGAAGAATACACAATGTTTCCCAAAGATTCAAATGAAAACATCGCAGCCATCATCGCTCTTTAACACCAAAACCAAACGAAGACACGCCTTATTTTCAACGTGTCAAGAAGGAAACAAAAAAAAAAGCATGATCTTCAACCTTAAAGGATCGATTGAAATTGCATTAGACAGGGAAAGATTCAAGAGCATGGACTTGAAACAGAAAGAGAGTGGTACTACAGCGGGTTAAACTCGGGTTGGGTTTCGGTGAGGACGAGAAGAGAAGCCACAGCGAGAAAAGCAACCTCTTCTTGCACTCAGTGAGTCGTGGGCATCTCAGAATAAGAAAGATTGCCTCACAAAATCATAAACCACTAATTATGAGAATACACCAATATACATGGCTAAGACCACTTTTTCAGTTGACCTGAAATGCAGAGTCAATTGGATGATCCAACCTTCATCTGGATTATCATTATAATTATAATTATTATTGGGTGTTTGCTGCTCCATTTCTCCGATTACCTTGCCTGTGGCTAGCGAGGGTCTACCATGACCTTGCCGGCCCACATTTGGGAAAAAAAAGAAGAAAGAAAAACAAAGAAAAAAGAAAAGAAAAAAAACATAAAAAAAATTAGAAAAGAAAAAAAAAATTGTTCACGTCAGCACTGGCATGCTACGTAAGATGGCCAGTACCCATGTCAGCTATTTTTAGCCAAAAAAATTGGTCAGATGGACTATATTGACGAATTGTCAAAATGTTTAGGACTCAATTGACACAATTAAAAGATATATGACTAAATTGACACAAATGCAATAAGTTTATGACGTTTTTTTTTTATTTATAATTTTCCCACAAATCAAGTCAAAAACTATTTTAGGAAAAGTTTGAGTACACCATTCCAGATAATTGAATATGCTCTAAACATCACTTTTTCGTTTTAACAAAATTATACGGTGCAATGCCTTTCATAACTCATATTATACATAATCAATACCACTTTTAAGACTTTAGTTTAAAATTCATAGAAGAGATAAGCACCATTTTATCTAGGGTTGTAAAGCCAAACAACAAAAGCTACTTAAGTTGACGAATTTGAAATCTTATCAATTAAGTGAGAAAACTATATGAAAAATCAACTAAATGAATACCTTGACTAAACTAAACTCACCGAGCGACAAAACGACTCATATGCGATGTTTGTTGTACCAAGCAACTCATGCACCGAATTTTGGTCTCGTCATATCATTCCAGCGAACTCCGATTCAAGCGTGTTTACTATAAACAAAAAGCTCTTTTCGAAGTGCCAAATGATACTTTGCTGACTCAAAAGATGGTGGAAGATAGGCCAGTTGCGACGCCAAAACACAATAACTCATAAACTGGTACTAGCAATCGCGCGAAACTTCGAAAATTCATTTTTTTTTTTTTTGGTAACCCGGGAACCCCCCGCACGGCCGACAGCCGAGGAGGTAAACCCGGGGTGACGCTAGCGCAGGACCCACCACCACGACGTCACGCTTAAGAATCCCTAACGCCAGCACTGGGATTTGAACTCCTACCCTTCGTGGGGGGAGGGGAGCCCGAAGCCAGCACAGCCGCTGAGGGCGGTGGTTCCGAAAATTCATTTTGATCACACCGTAACTCTAAATCCACGAACACCCCAAAATTTCATTAGTGCATGATTTTGCAGCTATATAACTCCTAAATTGAATCCAACAATTCATGTGTCAAATAAATCCGAATTTACAGCTGAACTATGAAATTTCTTCCGATTAAATGAATAAATGGTTTAAATCCTTACCGAGTGCTACTAAACTGAGCTAATATGGCTTATCGGAACTTTCGGAGAGCAAACGCGACGAAATCTCCCCTTTCCCTTCTTCTTTCTCTTTTCCTCGGTTTCTCCGTTTTTCTTTCTTTTGTTTTTTTGCTCTCTCTCTCTACTCCTGCTACTGTTGTTTTAATCTCCTTTTCATCAGGTTCTGAACGTCCGACCAAAAAAAAAAATAAAAATCAGGTTCTGAAGGTGTGGAGATGGGCTGAGGTAGAGACATTTGGACTTGGGCTTCGGGCTCTAAGTTTTACACTATCTTTCTCAAGGACGAAAACAACACAGGAAGCGATCTGTAAGTACTAGACAATGTAAAAGTGACCGCACTGACCGGGACAGGAATTAATATGGGGAAAAAATAAGGATTAATACAACGAAAAATCTCAAACTGGTACACTTGTGACAAATTTATCCCAAACCGGTATACCTATGACAAATTTACCCCAAACTAATTTTTTGACCACAAAAAATCCCAAACTGGTACAACCGTCACAAATTTACCATCCGTTAATTACCGTTAAATTTTACCGTCAAATTACTAAATTGGATGACATGTGACAGTTGATGGGTGTACCGGTTTAGTTTTACCCTCCATTTGATCACGGTGTACCGGTTTATAATTTTTTGTGGTATTACAACTTGAACCAAACTTGCCATTAGGCCGATTTCATCACGTTCCCCTGCATATGCACAACCATTAAGTGTCGTGAACACCATTCCATTCATTTCACTTATTGATACACTTGGTTGAAATTGTTCTTTTCAAGATTTCTTCGTACTGTCATCGTTTTGGAACTCGTAAACAATCTTTCTTTTCTTCATTTTTCTCTTTCTCCTTCGTTTGAACAACGCATTCGATCCTTCAAAAAAAATCCATCCAGTGCTAAATAATAATTTTCTGCTTTTTTTTTATATTTCATCTTTGTATAGAAATATAAACGAAGTCACGAAGATATTTGACCTTAAATATAGATTATTTATTGTTTATGAAGTCTTATTTCCTGCTTTTAAATCCTCTTAATATGAAATAAAGGATTTGATCTCTTAGAGAGAGCCGAGCCATGGCTGTTAAGGAAAGTTCTTCCATGCTATGTGTACTATGATTTTACGGCGCTTGTCAAATGACAATGTTATGTGTATTATGATTTTACATTGGGTATGAATGTATGACTCGAGTTTACATCCAGCAATTACCAAAAGTTTACTTTGGACAAAAACTCTGGGATAAAAGGCCCCATAGAATAAGATTCTGTTGTAGATAAGAGAACTGGATTGCATTTGATTATGTAGTTCTAAACTCCAAAGTTCGCTACTCAACAGTTGGTGGTGAAAATTTATGTATATTTTTTATTAGCAAGACTTAGATATAGCTAACACTTGTATCTGTTTAGTCAAAAGAATTTCATCTAAGACTGGGCCGAGGGTCTTGCTAGGTGCTAACTACGCCAAATCATCTGCTTCCAGAAGAAATTGAATGTGGTTGATATTGATCGAGTTGGAGGGGACGAGGGTCTTGCTGGCTTGAAGACTCGGACACAACATTGTGTTCTAGTTCGCACAACCAAAACGAGGGTCTTGCTGGCTTGAAAGCATCAATTGCTTTTCTTCTGTAGTCACCGATAACCTCCCCAACACTAGAGCCACTTGTTTGTGGCTCTCTTCTTGTAATGATACTCCTGATTATTAGAGAGTTTTCTTGTTTTTTCAATCCCTAACTCTATTGCAAGGAGACAAATCCCTTACTTAGGACAGGGCAAACTCTCCTCATACAAATTTCCCAGAGTGTGGATACAGGGACACCCTTAGCACCAGAGCCAGGCACCCAATACAGAGTCATATCAAGAAGGTTTTACATGAAGGAACAACTCGATGATCACACATTGACAGAACAATAGTCAGGAAAGCGCATCAGAATCGTAAGAATTTTCAAGCTCCGAGAGCAAAAAGCACGACGACCATGCTATTCATATGAAGACATCAAAAACAGACTATTTAGACATACATAAGTATGTATAGATTTCACCCACATGCTGACTAAACTAACACAATGTAGGATCTACCACATAAGCCCCTTGCAATCGTTCTTGCGAAAATTGACCAAAAGCAGTCAAGCTAACACACAGTTTTCATACTTAAGTGAACAATTGCCTCATGGCCTATTTCAAACCTTAGTGTTTTAACAGAATTGAGTCTTCAAATTTGACCAAGCAGTAGTTGATCTAGACATTCTTTCCTCGGCTATTCTCTTCTTTTCCTCAGCCTCAGCTACTTTCTTCTGCTTATCTTCATAGCCCAACTTCGCCTCTTCGGACTTGACCCGCACGATCTCCCAGTCTGAGAGGAGCTTGTCGCTCCTGGACTTCACTCCCTCCAATTTTCTCTTGAGTTCTTCCTCTTCCTTGACGAGGTCACCCATCAACTTCTTACAAAAGATGTGAGCCTCATGGCACTTCGTCATAGCAGAGAACCATTGATCCCTTTGCAACTTTTCCAGCTCAAACTCAGCGTTGTCCTGCTCAAATGTTAAGAAGTCGGAAGTGAAATCATTGAAATTTTCCCGAAATTTCTCAATTGCTATGTGTTGCTCCGACGATAATCCAGTTCTGGCTGAGCTTAAAGTTGATAGTGCATCCCATAGCCTCTCTTTCATATTCAATTTAAAGAGATCCGAAAGGCATTCCTTCAAAGACTGCTTAGCCTTCCTAACTTCTTCTAAGCTAGGAATTTTAGCCGTCAAAGCACCCTTTTGGTGGCCCCAACTTGATCCTACATTAACACCATTAGTCTCAGCAGCATTGATGAGTTCCTCCAGACCAGTAAAATAGAAGTCAAAGCCATCGGTTGGTCTAGCTGGCTGAATATTTACCGGAGGAGTAACTCTTAAGATGCAAACTTCGGCTTTAATCACCAAAGTATCGTTTACTAGGTATCCCCCAGTACGATTATGAAGATCAGTCAATGGAATGAAACTCGGATAACCCCGGTCAATCTGTGTTGCAGTGAAAACATGTTGCGTCCCTGCAGAATCAGGAGACAGGGTGGCGAATTCAAAAACTCCTTTACTAAAACACCAGAGCATAAATGTGGAGGAAACATTGGAGACCATCAAGAACTAGAATGTTGTATTGTGCATCAAGCGAAGTATTAGCAACAGAAGAAGCAAACACCTCCATATGATTGGCTTAAGTCACGAAATTCATCCATAAGTCAATAAACTGATAATGCACAACATTTTGACACCACCAGACGTAACTATCTCAAACTTAAACTGCCACTCCTCTCCTTTATCTGGATCAACATTTAGATCGTATAGGTGTGCAGTCGAGGCCCAACTCCTCCATCCACTGGACCAGTTGCTAACAAACTCAACTTAGTTAAATTCCTTAATCAGTAACCTCGGGATTGTTGCGTGGGCATGTTAGAAGCTCACCCGCCTTTGAGAGGTCTAACGAATGGAAAATACAGTAACCATATTCTCTCCCTTAGCTCAACATCTCTCTTTCTACTTCTTTTGACCTACTCTTTGCTCATCTAGACCGTTCTTCTTCTTCTTCAAGACACCGATCTCTCGAAATCAAGATCCACAACCGATCAGAGAGAAACCCATCATACACTTACATTAAAAAGAAGAGATTCCAATAAAAATCAATCCAATTCAAGAACAAACCCTTTCTAATAGAGCGACCATTATTGATTTGATCGATCACACTCAAGCTGAACTTGGCTTTTCTGGTCCACCCGTTGGGCAACATCGCAGAATCGGGGACATCGAGGTACAGCGACAGATGGTCCGTGTTATTCCCCTTGGGGAATACCAGAATCCTCCTGCTCAAAAAGGATCGGACAGACACAAGAATCACTTGGCAACACGATGATCATGCGATCATCAAGAAACAACCGCAAAACTTGGAGAACAGAAGTAAACAATTTTGAAGTACCATTTACAACCAGACACTGTGAATGCTTCAGAGTAAAGCTTGTTCGCATCCTGCTCACTGAAGTAGCTAATTTTCCACGTGAATTCTCCCCGGTTAACATCGTTTTGGGCATCCATTTCTTTCTTTTTATTGGGCTGCTGATTCTGCAAGATCAACTTTCGCAAACAACACGTATGCTTCGTCTTGGCCGACACTCTAACCGAGTACTTGTGTCGAACGTTGTTGTCTCTTCTACTTCAAGGCGATGGAATGTTGGATGTCTCTGGCTTTAATAGAAGCAGGGGGTAACGAAGGAAATTCAGAAGGGAAAGGACAAGGAGAGAACTTCCCCGCGAAGTTAAGGAGGAAAAACCAGGAGTGGTGGTGGTCCATTTCAGGTTCACAGGAAAAAGGCATGTATCATTCACACTTTTTGGTTGGCACCCTGCACACTAAAAGCCAAATGAGTTACTATGCCTCGATCTGACAAGCTCTACTTAGGATCGACAGTCTGTAGCGCGAGATTATAATGTACCTCGAACGGGACGCCGAGTTGCGGAGTTTCGATTGAGGTTCGTCGGTCCAGATCAATCTCGTATCAACATGTGAGCACGATTGATAATTTTCTCGTGTTCGTGTTCAGCCGGCCAGATACGAAATTTGTCCGTATAACCCGTTTAAATTAATGGGTTAATATTGACACAATTTGTATGTGATCCATTTAGATACGAATAATTACAAGATTATTATTTTCATGCTCTTCACTATTAAGATTTTAAATTGACGATATTTTATTGACTAGACCATGTTTTTTTAATTTGATTTGATGATATTTTGTTGACGGATTATTGCAATTTGTCAATAATATTATGAAAAATCGAGGATATTTTATGTCAAGTTTGTATTGGTGGGTTGATTTCATGTCACAATATTTTAGTGACGACACGAACACGACCCACGGACACGAATTGCCACCCTAGTTTTATTAGCATTCCTTTTCTACTTGTGTTTTTTCTCTGTCAATGAAATTTTCACGGCATTCCCTTTGTTTGGGTATTTGTGCAATGAACATCAGTGCTCTATCAGTGAAATACATATAGGTACGTTAGATGCTGTTAACTGCCTTACATGTTTCAGCATTAGGAGGTCATTCTGGTGTGAGGGGCACTGATCAAAGGCAAGTATCTGTTGTATAGGCCAAGGATGACACAGGATGTGGTGAAACAGGTTAAAGCCTGTAATGTGTGGCAAAGGAATGAGGGGTAGCACACTCATGACCCAGGGGACTCTTGCAAACCACTGAACATTCCTTCTCAGGCCTGGACTCATGTCACTATGGATTTCACCTTGCCTAAATCTGATGGGAAGAATACTGTGTTTGTGATGGTGGATCGACTCACCAACTATGCTCCTTTTATGGCCATGTCTCATCTTTCACAGCACTAGAAGTGGCCAAGTTGTTCCTCTACAACTTTTATTAGTTGCATGGTCTACCCCTAAGCATGGTGAGTGATAGGGACAAGATATTTTAATAGTTCGGTTTGGCAAGAAACCTTCAAGCTAATGGCAACACGATTGCATCTATCGACAGCATAAAACACCAGTTAGATGGGCAAGTTGAGAGACTCAATCAGTGTTTGGAGAATTACTTGAGGTGATGCATTTTGCTCAACCAAACAAGTGGCTCGATGGTTTTTTTGGCTGCTGAATGCCGATACCATACCACCTTTGGAACGAGCTCACCAGCCTCGGGCGAGCTCGATGTCGCCGGATTTGGTGAGGTGGAGCCTCGCCCGAGGCTGGCAAGGCTCAAGCTTCACTGGCCTCCAGTGAGCTCATTCCTCGCCTGTGGCCAGTTGCCGGTCATCGGTTGAAAATGAAGAAAAAATAGAAAAATAAAATAAAAATTTTCTAGTTCATTTTTAGGTTTTAGCCAAACACTGAAAAATATTATTATTTTCTTGGAAAATAATTTCATGGAAAACATTTTCTAAAAATGTCACATTTCCGGCGAAACAAATAGAGATTCAATTTTTACAAAAAATTATAAAAATTGTCCACTAGATTTGTATTGCAAAAAAATTATAAGAAATAAGTTTTCCTATATTTGGTTAAATATGGAAGTGTTTGAGCAATATGAGTTGGGTCGAGTCGGGTATGGATTAGGTATAGGTCAAGAAATTCACATTACAAATAAATATGTCATAAATGGGTTAATGGGTCGATTTGGTTCAGACCATTTATCACCCGTACTCAAACCTCACTCGACCTACTCGTTTAACAGGTCTATTTCAGAGGTTTCTCTTTTCTTGTAAACATGGTGTCCATCTATACGTGGTACATTCCAATTTTCTAAACTTTTCCCAAAATCATTTATCATTATTTTCTCGGAATTCTTAAACTAATTCTGCCTATTCATTATATCTTTCCAAGAACCAAAACATGTCCAATTAAATTTTCCCGCCATTAAGTATGTTTGTAAGTCATGTAATATATTATCCGGTATTAGTGAACGATTTATACCCTTTCTCTGTCCTAATAAAACTTTTGATTCTATAGGGACTTTTATGGGTTACGTGACTTGGGTAATAATCAGACACGACGAGACCAATGCGATTTTTGTTTGTTTATGACTGTTGTAATTAATTCCTTTATGGATGATAACTCCTAAGAAGTATATAATGGATGGCAAAAACACAAAAAAAAATGACAAATTAAGTTTTTTTCTAGAAAATAAAACTTTAATGGCAATATTGTAAATGGTTAAGGCTACGAAGGCAAAAAGGTAATAAAAAATAGTTATTTGATTCATTTTAATCAGGGGTGAGCGGTTCTAGGTTCTGTATAGGTTCCACCTAGAACATAGAACCTACTCATTGAAATAGGTTTCTCATTTTTTGGAACCTAAAACCTACCATGCATACCTTGGGATTTGGCCAACGTCGGTTCTAAGGTCTATCTAGGTTTCACTTGTATTATTAATTGAATGATTACAGTGAATCATCAGCTTTAATGACTACTATTTGCTGCTACAATCTACTGACAACAATTTATATTTAGACATGAATAATTCGAAACATTAACAAATAAAAGTCTCAGTCATAAAATGGAAGCTCATACTAGTGGATGGAATATCACAAGATCACGCGAAAACATAGAAAAAAAAAACACAAAATTTCATTTCAAGTTCCTGTCAAAACATGTTTTTCAATTTTTTGAAACCTGGAACCTACCCAGCATACTGTGAAATCTGAAATCAGATAGGTTCCCATCGATCCGGTTCCAAGTTCTAGATTCTACCTTGAAATTATGCTCACCCCTAATTCTAACGGAACAAAATGGATCACAGTTTGGTTTTTTTTTTTAAGAGATTGAGAAAAGATTAAGGTGGTATTTGTTCAATCTTCTGTGGGATCCACACATTTCAATCGCCCCTAAAATAAAGAGAACAAATGCAGAGGAACAACAAAATTTCAACTTTGCCCCCGATATGACTTCCGCGTTTTAGGCCATAAAAGGGCATTTTAGTTTATTGTACCGTTTGAGACCATCCGCGTAAAAATAGACTAAGCCAAAACAATACTTCGTTAAAACTCATCGCTCATCATTGATCAGGATACGTCACATATATTTCGAGGGACTTTTAGATATTCTTGAAGTACTGTGTTGCTGAAGAATTGACATCGTTAGAGCTTGGAAGTTCCACTAAGAAGTGATATCATTGAAAGAAATTAATAAAAAAATTGCAACACTAGATCCGATGAATTGATGAATTTGCAAGCATATATTACGGGAAAGTTCTCATCCTCAATAAAAGTTCGTTCAAAACAAACTTTTATCCGAGCAAGACTATCAAAAAGTTGTCTTCTCAATTAGACACAAATGTTTACTTTGGATATAACATTATGTTCAAGTAATGTCTCAAATGTCTTTCATTGCTATTTGTTTGGACGAATTGAAAGCATCAATTATTTTTCTTCTGTAACTGCCGATAACTTCCCCCGCAATGTGGCTCTTGCCTTGTAAGAACACTTCTAACCATTTGACAATATCCTGCTTTTTTTTAATTCCAAACTCAATTGCGAGGGGATAAATCCCTACTTATGACAGGGTCACTTTTTAGAAAAGGACATCATAAATATTATAACTTTTGTTTGATATTTACTTGAATGCGATAACTTTTTATCACTGGAGTCTATATAATTTTTCAATTGATTATTTAATTACCATAACTTTTTTTATAACATTTACCGCAAATTCTATGCCACGTCAGATCTTCGGCACTTGAGTGAATGTTTTTAAAAAGTTATAGCACTCAAATAATCAATTAAAAATTATAGAACTCAAGTGAACGATTTTTAGAGTAAAACGTTATGGCATAATAAGTGGACACCGTACGAAAATTATGACACTTGTGGTGTTGTTATCGTAATAAACTCTCCTAATTTAAAATCCCAAGACTATAATTGAATCCATAGGCTCTGCCTCATGAGATGTGGATTCAAGTAATCCCCTCATCACTATAGGCACCCGATGCAGAGTCATATCAAGAAAAATTTACGTGAAGAGACAACTCGATCATCACATATTCATAGAACAACAGTCAGGAAAGCGAGCGCGACATTATGAGAATATCCAAGCTTCAAGAGCAAAAAGCATGATGACCACGCAATTCATATGGAGACATCAAACACTGACTGTATAGACATACGTATGTATATATACATTTGACTCACATGCTGACTAAATTAACATGATATAGGATCAACACATAAGCCCCTCTAAGCAACTGTTCTGCTGAAAATTGGCCAAACAATGGTCAAGCTAAAGCACGGTTTTCATACTTTAAAGTGAACAACTGCTTCATAGCCTATTTGAAACCTTAAAGTTTTAGCAGAATTGAGACTTCAAATTTGACCAAGCAGTAGCGGATCTAGACATTCTTTCCTCGGCTATTCTCTTCTTTTCCTCGGCCTCTGCTACTTTCTTCTGCTCATCTTTATAGCCCGACTTCACTTCTTCGGACTCAACCAGCAAGATCTCCCAGTCCCAGAGAAGCTTTTTCCTCCTAGACTTCACTTCCTCTGTCTTTCTCATGAGCTCTTCCTCTTCCTTGGCAAGGTCGTCCATTAACTGCTTGTACAAGATGTGGGTCTCCTGGTTCTTCTTCATGGCAGAGAACCTTTGATCCTTTTGTAGTTTGTACAGCTCAAACTCAGCATTGTCCTGCTCAAATGCTAAGAAGTCAGAAGTAAAATCATTAAAATTGGCCTGAAATGTCTCAATTGCTATTTGTTGCCCACACGATAATCCAGTTCTGGCTGAGCTTAAAGTTGATAGTGCCTCAGATAGCCTCTCTTTCGTATTCAATTTAAAGAGATCCGAAAGGCATTCTTTCAAAGACAGCTTAGCCTTCTCAATTTCTTCCAAGCTAGGAATTTCAGCAGTCGAAGCAGCATCTTGGTGGCAGAAACTTGATCCTACAGTAACACCATTAGTCTCAGCAGCATTGACGAATTCCTCCAGACCAGTAAAATAGTAGTCAAACTTATCAATTGGTCTAGCTGGCTGAATATTTGCGGGAGGAGTAACTGTTAAGACGCAAACTTCGGTTTTAATCACCAAAGTGTCATTTGCTATGAATCCCCGCGTAGGATTATGAAGCTCAGCCAATGCAATAAACCTTGTGAAACCCCAGCTACTCTGTCTTGCAGTGAAATAATGTTGCGTCTCTGCAGAATTCAGGAGACAGGGTGATGAATTCAAAGACTTGTTTACTACAACACCAGAACATAATATGTGAAGGAAACATTGGAGACCATGAACTAGAATGTTGTATTGTCCGTCAAGCCAAATATTAGCAACAGAAGAAGCAAATAACTCCCCATGATCAACTAAAACAACCAAATTCATATAAAAAAAAAAAAGGTTGATAAACTGACAATGCACAACATTTTTAAGACCACCAACTATCTTAAACTCAAATTGTCGCTCCTCTCTTTTTTCTGGACCAGCATTTGGATCATATAAGCGCAGTCAAGCCCCAACTCCTCCGCCCCTGGACAAGTTGCTTTGTAACTTAAATCGCTAAATTCCTTAGTCAGTAACCTCGGGATCGTTGTGCGCGCATGCTAGAAGCTCACCTGCCTTTGAGAGGTTTAGCAAATGAAACGCAGAAAACGTATTCTCTCTCTCATCTCAATACCTCTCTTTCTACATCTTCTCACCTATTCTTTTCTCATCTAAACTCTCCTTCTTCTTCAAGTCATAACACCGATTTCTCAAAATCAAGATGCACAGTCAATCAGAGAGAAACCCATCAAACACTTAGATTGAAAACAAGAGATTCCAAGAAAAGTCGAGCCAATTTAAGAACAAACCTTCTCTAATAGAACGAACATTATTGATTTGATCGATCACACTCAAGCTGAACTTGGCGTTTCTGGTCCACCCCTTCGGCAACGTCGCAGAATCAGGGACATCGAGGCACAGCGACAAATGGTTTGAGTTGTTCCACTTGAGGATTAACAGAATTCTCCTGCTCAAAAGGGATAGGACGACGCAAGAATCACTTCGCCACACCATGAACATGCGATCATCAAGAAAAAGCGCAAAAAACATAAAATATAAAAACTTTTGAAGTACCATTTACAACCAGAAACTGTGAATGCATCAGAGTAAAGCTTCTGCGCAGTAAGCCTAGTAAAGTTGCTGATTTTCCACCTGAATTTTCCCCGAGTAACATCATTTTGCTCATCCATCGGCTGCTGCTTCTGCATGATCGACTTTAGCAAACAACACGGATGTTTCTTCTTAAGCCGACACAGTAAATGTGAAGGAGGAGGAGGAGGAGGGCTTTCTTACATTACCGGAGTTGGGAAGATTATGAGTTACTTCACAGCAGTACTTGTGTTCAATGTTGTTGATTCTTGGACCTGCAGGTGATGGTACGTCGGAAGACTCGGGCTTTTGTAGGAGGAATGGTGGAAAAGCAAACGAAGAAAGGGAGAAAACTTCCCCGGGAAGTTACGGAGGAAAAATGGTAAACTATTATTTCAGGGTAAGAGGAAAGAGGCACATTTTTCACACTTTTGGTTAGCACATTGAAAACCAATGATTAGAGTCTTGAACAGGGAAAATAACTAAAAAAAAAATCATAAATTTATTGCATTTATACCAACTCAGTCTCAAACCTTTTAATTCTATCAATTCAATCAAAAACTTTTTGATAATTTGCCAATATAGTCTTTTCGGCTAATTTTGACCGCAAAATGCTGACATGACGGTCCAGTCACTTCCGACCGTCCCATGTAGCATACCGGTATTGACGTGGATAATTTTTAAAATTTTTCCTTTATTTTTTTCTTTCCTTTTCACCGTTGGTTGATCATAGGTGATGGTTGGCCACCGGCAATGCCGAGCAAGAATTGGCCCTTGCCCGATGTGGCAAGGGCCACCCTTGTCGACCATAGGGGACAGACGACCTCGCCCGATCTGGCGAGGGTGGCCTTGCTTGGGTAGGGTGAGGGTCGCCTCGCCTAGGTATGGGTGGCCTGGACTGGGTAGGGTGAGGATCGCCTCACCCAAGCGAGGTTGTCCCTCACCTATGGCTAGCGAGGGAGGCCCTCGCGCAGCCCTCTTCGAGCATCTCTGGTGGTTGGCCATCGGCAAAAAGGAAAGAAAAAACTAAAAAAGAAAAAAATTAAAAAAATTATCCACGTCAACGCCAATATGCCACATAGGACAGTTGGTGTTGATTGGACTGTATCGTTTTCTAGTCAAAATTGGCTCAAATGATTTAATCAGTAAATTGTCAAAAGGTTTAGGATTGAATTGACACAATTGAAAGGTTAAAGACTGAATTAGCACAAGTCTAATAAATTTATGACTTGTTTTGGCAATTTTCCTGACTCAAATATGACACCAAGTTAGCGGGTTTGGATTGAGACTAATCCTGTTGTACGGCAATTTCAAGTCAATCTGCAAGATACTATTAATAATTTTTTCGTGTTCATGTACTATTGGTCAGACACGAAATTGACCTACATAAGACATGTAAATTAACGAGTTAATGTTAACACGACCTATATGTGACTTGTTTAAATACGATTAACCAAAAGGCTATTCTTTTTGTGCTCTTCACTATTAAGAGTTTTTTTTTTATCGGGCACTATTAAGAGTGTAAATTGATGACCTTTCATTGACTATGCCCATGATTTAGGAAATTGTCCAATCAGTCGTAAACCTATTATACGAATGTCAATTTAAAACTAAAATTTTTAATTTTATCAATTGAGTTCTAAACTTTTACACGAAATTCCAAATTAGGCATTCAGTGCGCGACACATGTTAAGATAATCCCTGGTCAGAAATTTTAAAAAATCCCTCTTTCCTCTCTCTGTCTCTCTCCTTTACTTATCCGTTTACTCTCTCTCCGATCATCATTTACAGTCTTCACTCAACCTCCAGACTCTTTCATGAGGACGATTTCCGATACTCTTCAGTAGAATGCAACTTCCCTAGGAATGCAATCAAAATAAGTGTGACACCACGCCAATCGATCCAGAGGATCAAAAATCAAATCAACCACCTCATTTCAAAATCTACCGTCGTTCCCGAGAATCTAACGTGTAAATCAGAACAGCACAGTTGAGATGAGTGAAATTTGTGTATATTACTTGCATTGAACTACAAGGCCAAGTCCCTTTATATAGGGAAAGAATGAACAGTAAACCTAAATTACATATTATGTTTAACATCCCCCGCAAACTCAAGATGAGTTGAAACAAGTCAACTGGAGTTTGGAGAGAAGATCTAAGAAGCGCCCAGGTGGATGTGTCTTTGTGAAGATATCGGCAATCTGATTAGCTGATGAAGTAAAGACAAGTCGTAGAGTGCCACGAAGAACATGAGAGCGGATGAAGTGACAATCTATCTCAATGTGTTTGGTGCGTTCGTGGAAAACATCATTATGTGCAATTTGGATAGCACTGCGATTGTCGCAATGAAGGATTGTCCCACTATGATGACGGACTCCCATATCTTCCAGTAGCCATCGCAACCATAATAACTCCGATGTGGTATCAGCAAGAGCTCGATATTCAGCTTCTGTACTAGAACGAGCAATAGTGGATTGTTTCTTGCTACGCCAGGAGATAAGTGAAGTGCCCAAGAAAAAACAATAACCCGTAGTGGAACGACGATCTTGAGGGTCACCGGCCCAGTCAGCATCTGAATAGGCAGTCAACTCCAATGTCGAATGAGCAGAAAAGTGAAGGCCATGAAATAACGTACCCTTGACATAGCGAAGAATACGAAGAACTGCAGCAAAGTGAGTTGTACGAGGCGCTGTCATGTATTGGCTGACAATATGAACAGCATGAGCGATGTCGGGCGAGTAATGATGAGATATATAAGGCTGCCAACTAGTTGTCGATAGAGGGTAGGGTTTTGGAGAGGAGTCCCATCACCGGCATCAAATTTGGCATTGATCTCAAGAGGGGTCGTAACGACCTTGGTGTCCGTGAGTCCTGCTCGAGAAAGAAGATCAGTGGCATATTTGGCTTGTGAAAGATAATATCCGGATGTGTCTGAAGTAACCTCCAAGCCTAAAAAATAACTAAGTTGTCCGAGATCCTTCATCTCGAACTGTTGACCAAGATAATGCTTGAGTTTTGAAATTCCGGGACGATCATCTCCAGTAATAACCATATCATCAACATATAGAAGCAGGAGAATAGATCCACGAGAAGTATGTTGAACAAAAAGAGCGTGGTCATGGGGACTAGATTTAAAGCCAAGAGATGCCATGGTGGAGCTAAACTTGGAATACCATGCACGAGGAGATTGTTTCAATCCATATAATGCACGACGTAATCGACACACTTGGTGGGAAGAATGAGTGTAGCCAGGAGGAGGTACCATATAAACTTCCTCGGTGAGATCGCCATTTAGGAATGCATTTTTGACATCCATCTGAAATGCAGGCCAACGCTTAACAGCAGCGACAGCGAGAAGACTGCGAACAGAAGTAAGACGTGCAACGGGGGCAAAAGTCTCTTCATAATCAATGCCATATTCCTGAGTGAAGCCTTTTGCAACGAGGCGAGCTTTATAGCGGTCCACAGTACCATTTGCTTTTGTCTTAATCTTGTACACCCATTTACAACCGACAGCGGACTTACCAGGAGGCAGAGCAACTAAATCCCAAGTATGAGATTTGTCTAAAGCTTGTAACTCATCTACCATTGCCTTCTGCCAAAGAGGGTTAGTACTAGCTTCTCTGTATGTGCGAGGTTCATGAAGGGAAGCTATTGTAGAATAACAATGGTAATCTCGAAGCCAAACAGAAGGTTGACTTACTCTGGTGGGGCGACGATCAGAGGATGAAGGAATGACCGCTGGTGGAGAATCCGCGGGGAGGTGCAGACACGTCAGAAGTGGCCAAAGTAGGGTCACCAGAATGTCCTGCTTCAAGATGAGAGAAATGTACATCTGGAATGGAAGAGTCAGATGTGGATGGAGGTGTAGTGTCTTCTGGAAATAAGTCCACAGAAGGATTGGTAAAGAAAGGAACATGAGTAGAGGGGTCGAAGGGATGAATAGAGGAGAACATCTTGTGTTCCCAAAACGTGACATGACGAGACACACGAAGACGATTGGAAGCGGGATCCCAACATCTATACCCTTTATGCTCAATGCCATATCCAAGGAAGCAGCATACATGGGCACGAGGTTCTAATTTCGTGCGCTCATGTGGATGAAGGTGCACAAAACAGGCACTACCAAAAACACGTAGAAGAGTGTAATTTGGGACACTACCATACAAACGCTCGTAAGGAGAGATGTGACCTATAATAGGTGATGGAGTACGATTTATAGTGTAAACAGCAGTGTGACAAGCTTCCCCCCAAAACCGTTCAGGACAAGAGGCAGAGATGAGCAGAGTGCGTACAACATCTAAGATATGCCTATGCTTACGTTCAGCTCTACCATTTTGTTGAGAGGTGCCAGGGCAAGAGCGATGAATGATAGTACCATTTTGAGAAAGAATCCGAAGAAATTCTGTATCTCTATATTCCATAGCATTATCAGTACGAAAAATCTTAATATCTCGTGAAAATTGGGTTTTAACCATAGCAACGAAATCACGATAAATACGAGAAAGTTCAGAACGATTTTTCATAAGATAAACCCAAGTATACCGAGAATGGTCATCCACAAAAATGACAAAATAGCGAGAGCCACCCATGGTGGGAGTGGGGGAAGGTCCCCATATATCAGAGTGAATGAGATCAAAAGGAGCATGAGACACAGAATCACTAGTCTGAAACGGTAAAGCATGATGTTTTCCCAACTTACAAGGCAGACAGTCAAAATGTTTAGTGTCAACAGAACCTAAATGACCACTCGAAATTAAAGAGCTTAACCTAGAAAAGGAAGCATGACCTAACCTAGAATGCCAAGTTTCAGAGGACACTGTGGCAAGCACAAGCAAAGCAAAAGGGGTCGGAATATTTAGGGAAACAAGCTCAAAGAGACGCCCCACTTTACGGCCTGTCCCAAGTGTCTGTCCCGTCCGAGGATCCTGCACACGACAACCATGAGAAGAGAAGTGAATATCAAGACCAAGTTCACACAATTGGCCGACAGAGATCAAGTTAAGTGAGAGTTTAGGAACAAGGAATGTGTTAGTTAAAGATAATGTAGATGTGGAAATGTTTCCTGTATGACTAACTCTCATATGTGAATTATCGGCAGTAAGAATATGAGGTGCATGTAAAGCGGAGGATTTAGACTGAAATAAGGCAGAATTTGATGTCATGTGATTGCAACAAGCAGAATCAAAGAACCAAGAATCAGAAATACCTGGAGTAGTAGACATAGTAGAGGTGCTAGGAATAGGAGGAGTAAAGGTACCAGATTCTCGGAGAATAGTGCGAAGATCCTCTAGAGACACTAGTGTGTGGGACGATCCATGGGAAGAAGCTTCTACAGTGGTAGCATTGGCAGATGGACCGACAGAGGGACCTCGGCTACGAGGCTGAGTGGTCGATCCTGTGGATTGCATAGGTCGTAGCCGATAACAATTTGATGCCATATGACCATATCGGCGACAATGTTTGCAAAATGGACGGCGCATGGAGGAAGAACTCGAAGCGGCAAGTACTGCATCCGTGGGCATGGATATAGGCACAGCAGGACGTTGCGTTTTCAAGGTAGCTAGCCGAGTCTCCTCATTCAGTAAATCTGATACAACTGTCTCAATAGAGGGAAAGGGATCTCTATGTAGAATGGAAGCTCTCACAGGTTCAAACTCATCATTTAGAGCCATCAAAAATTGCATGACACGAATACGATCACGATGTTCAGCAACTTTGCGAATGTTACTATCCCCTTCCAAGCGTGGTTCACACAAGGTCAACTGATCCCAAATAGCATGCATAGATGATAGAAAATCATTAATGGACTGACCTTGCTCCTGACGCATGTGATATAAAGTCCCTAACAACCGATATTGATGGGCAACATCTGAACTAGAATAACGACGATCAAGAAGATCCCAAGCTTCCTTGGCTGTATTAAAAAGGCCAAACTGGAGTCGAATAGATGGGATCGAAGTGTTTCGAAACCATGTGAGAATCTGATGATTTCTACTATCCCATTCATCCAAACGATCCACAAATTGATCATCAGTTTCTTCAGCAATTCTAGTAGGTTCCCTAATTTGTCCAGTGACATAACGCCAAAGCCGGCGTCCTTTTAAGAAACTTGATATCTCTTGAGACCATAGAATATAATTGGAACCATTCAAAATAGTCTGAATTGGCATTGAGACTTCCATTCTATCCATTCTATCCATGAAAGGCACTTTACTACTATAGAATCAACGGAATGTAGTATACTGAGCGCAGATATGGAAAAAATAACACCAAAAACCAGCTCAGGATGTCGGAATACCTCAAGAACCGGTTGGAAAACACTGAAAACCGGTCAGGAAATGGTCAAACCGGCCGAAAAACCGGTCTGGTCAACGCCGGTCAACGCCGGTCAACGCCGGTCAACGACCGGTGGCGGTGACGTCAGCTGGGAGCGTGGGCCAGGCTCGTGTCGGCGTGGGCCAGACTCGTGCCGGCGTGGGCCAGGCGCGTGCCCGGCGTGTACCCGGGCGCGTGCGGGCAGCGTCCCGGGCGCGTGTGGCGCGTGCCGGCAGCGTGCGGCAGGCTCGCCGGCGCGTGGATCTCACGCGCAAAGGCTTGGAGCGGCGCGTGAGGGCGCGTTCGATGGAGGAATGCGGCGAAATTTGGCTGGCCGACTCGACTGAGGGCGGCGAGTCGTGGGTTGGTGTTGGTTTTTGGAGAAACACGGCGGAGGATGTCCAAAACACCGGTGAACAGCGGTGAACGGCGGTGGACTTCCTGAGTCGAAGGCGCAGTGGCGCGGGGCGGTGCGTGTGGCGGCGTCCGGCGGCCGTTGATGATGAAATTTCAGGATGTGGGTCGCCCGAGGGCGGCGAGTGTGGTGGTCTCGAGTTTTCCGAAATGAGCGGCGGAAGTATGCCGAGCAGATACGAAAAACCCGGTCTTGTTGGAGAACCGGGACGGCGCGGCCGTGCAGGGCCAGGCGTCGTGGCGAGCAGAGACGAAAAGACTTCGGTCTTGTCGGAGAACCGGGACGGCGCGGCCGGTGCGGCTGGCGTCGTAGCGGCCACGGGGTGGCAGACTCAATGGGCGCTCCTCAGGTAATAACGGCTTTGATACCAAGTTGAGATGAGTGAAATTTGTGTATATTACTTGCATTGAACTACAAGGCCAAGTCCCTTTATATAGGGAAAGAGTGAACAGTAAACCTAAATTACATATTATGTTTAACAAGCACATCTCCCAGCAATCCCAGAAGCTCTGACGATGAGCGGAATTGAATAGCCTTAGGCATCTTTTCCTGGAGCGGAGGGAACCGGGAGGCCTTACATTATGGGAACTCCTGAAGTACTACATGTCTTGATGAAGCTGAGCTTCGTGGGAGAGTGATAGTAGGATGGGGAAGCGCACGGCGTGAGGACCAGCGTATGTGACTTCATAGTGAAGCTCGCTTCCATGGATTTTAACCTTGGAAGTTGCAGTTGGAGAGAGAGAGAGAGAGAGAGAGGAGTGGATAAAAGGTGAAGAAGAGTGCAGACAGTATACGGAGAAGTATACAGAGAGAGAGGGAGGGACTTTAAAAAATTTCTGACAAGTGGGACTATCTGCACAAGTGTCTCGAGCTGAATGGCGTGACTATTTTCTGATTTAGCAAGACTATCTCACATAATATTTTCTATCTTCTCTAATCTTTCATTTTCCAACCCATCGTAGTCCACCTCGCTCGGTTCCTAGTGGAAATATTCTTATTCTAAAAATAAATTTAGAGAATGTTAAATATAATCTTTTGGGTAGAGAAATATTGCAAATTTTTTTAAAACTATAAATTGAATTTGTATAGGATCGCGCTTTTTTGCCTCCCTCTTTTTGGTCAAAATATTCATCAACATAATAATCTGACCATATTTGTGACATTCCGAATTTCGACCCATTTTTGGGATTTATAAAGCGTGTATTTCGTCAGTGTGCTTATGATAAAATCTCGCCCGAAACTGATCACTCTTGGGTTATTATTTTTAAAATTAGAGATTTCGCTAGAATCGCACTCGATCGAATTTAACCGTTATTTAGAGCCCAAACTTTAGTGTCGAATTTCTCAGAGTTTCGTGACGAATTTAATTGGACAGTGTCGATATTATTGTGGCCAGCGTCGATATTGCCCGAAATCGGTTAAAAGTGAAATTTGGATCGGGTGCGGATTTTGACTAGTAGATCTCCCTCTTGATGTATTTTATTTAGTGTCTTCTGGGCTTTTTCTTAATTTATAATTTGGATTTTTCGTGGACCGTTGGATCGACTTCGAGTTTGAACGTGGACCGTTAGATCGCACTCAATTAGGTTGACTCTCTCTCTCTCTCTTCCTATCACGTTTCTCCCCCTCTGCCACGCACTTTTCCCCTTCCTCCCATGGACACGTCCCCTCCCCCTCTGCCCCATGCAGACCTACTCCCCTCTCCTCTCTCTTCTCTCTCTCTCTCTCTCTCTCTCTCCTCCTTTTTCTTCTTCTTCTTCTTCTTTTCTTCGCCCGTGGCTTCTGCTCCTCCCCTTCTTCGCTCGCCTGCCCACCGCCATTCATCCCAGCCGCTGCTTGGCTGTTCGCTCATCCCGTCACCGCCCAACAGCCGCTTGTCTCGTCGCCGTCGCCGTGTCGCCCAGCTCGCCGCCCAGCTCGCTCACCAACCAGCCGGGCCGCACGCCTGCTCGTTCGCCGTCGCCGCTCGCTTGGCCGCTCACCGGCCCCCTGCCCAACTTGCCGTCGCCCAGCTCGCCCGGCCGTGTCGCCTAGCCTGCTGTCTAGGCTGTGGCCGAGCTCACCTGGCCGTTGCCCCAGCCTTGCCCGTGCCGTGCCCAGCCGCTCACCCGTGCGCCTGGCCGTGGCGTGGTCCAGAGCCCCGGGCCGTGGCTAAGGGCTGCGCCGAGCCTGGCCGACCACCTTGCCCGTTGCGCCCGTGCCGTGCCAAGCCCGCCGCTGTTCCACCAGGCCATTTTGGCCCCTTGCCAATTTTCCTTGGGCTAAAACCTAGGTAAGTGACCTCCTAATCCCTACTTAGTACTTTGGGTATTATTAGACTTGTTTAGGGGTTGATGAGGGTTGGTTTAGTGACTAAGTTTGGTATGGATTAGTTAATTGAATGTGATTGGTTTATGGATTATGTGGTGGTGATTTTTGTGGTTAAATTAGTGATTGATTGAGATGGATTCTTTGACCGGGTTGTCGTGGCGTTTGTGGGGGAAATAGATGCTTGAATGTGGCCGACTTGAAGGTCGGGTTGGTGGACTAATGTGGTGAGCATAACTTGAATTTGAATAGTATGACGTGTTATATTGGTATTGGCGAATTGTGTGTGGCGTATGTGCATGAGGAATGTCCTGAGGCGTGGTTACACGAGACTAAGCCTGGATTGATCGGAGGGCTGCCAACTTGAGGCGTGGTTACGCGGGTGTGGCTAGAAAGGCAAGAAATGACCTGAGGTGTGGTTACGCGGGTCGAGAGAAATGTCCTGAGGCGTGGTTACGCGAGACTAAGCTTGGATTGATCGGAGGGCTGCCAACCTGAGGCGTGGTTACACGGGTCGAGAGAAGTGTCCTGAGGCGTGGTTATGCGGGACTGAGCCCGGATTGATCGAAGGGTTGGACCTGAGGCGTGTTGACGCGGGTTGTGGTTAGTTGGTTGGACATGCATGTGAAATGTATTTGGTTGAATTGGGTGAATGTACGTGGTTATAGCGCTCGAGTGTTTATGTTATGTTCTTGAGTTATTATTGCATTATTGTGATATGACTAATGCGCGGAGTTGGCGTGTGACTTGAGGCGAGGTAAGTGTGCATGAGAATTCTATTATGTCGATTGCTAGATTGCATGTTGGGACTCGTCTGGGTATGTATTGGCCTAGGTGGGGTTTACGTTGTCTGCTTATTGAGATTTATTCTCATTGCTGTAATGCAAACCATTTCAGATTCTCGACCCCGACCTTGATCATGCCGCCATTTCGGCGTTTTAGGATCCCTATGCATCCGGTGCATGAGGAGAGCGAGTATCCAGTAGGTCCACATCAGACTTATATTAGGCACTTCACTACGGTCTGGGTAGACGTAGGCCTAGATGACTTGCAGCGTCACATTTACTTGGCCTGATTTTATCGTGACGGGTTGGAGTTAGTTGGCCCAATCCGGGGTTTTGAGGGACAACAGCACGGCAAAGATGATGCCGTGGATTGGGAGCCCGGGAACATGTATGCTCCTGATGGTGAGATTCTGGACCCCGAAGATCCCCCGGAGAACCCTAGTCCCGAACCCGAGCCCGTACCAGAACCTGTAACGCCTGCGGATCTCGAGCTCGAAGAGGAATTTGAGGAGTCCAAACCTGAAGAAGAGCCCAAGCCTGTGCCAGAGCTCATGGAGTCTGAGCCCGAGGAGGAGCCGAGTAACGAGGAAGAGCCGATCGAGATCAACTCTAACACGGAGTCGGAGTCTTCAAGGTCTGATTCAGATTGGGCACCATAGGAGTGTTTGGGTACTGGGCTTAGAAGCTTTTGGTAGAGCCCCTTTTGTATAATCAGCTAGTCTACCTTACCACCTGTCCCTTTTTAATGTTAATGGTGGATGTTAACCCTAGAAGCTTAATGTCTGGTTGTCTGGCTGAATGTTGTAAGTGACTGTTTTCCATTGCTATGAAATTATTGTTTTATGCTGTTATTATCCCTCTGTCATTGTCTATTGTCTGGGTTGTTATATTTCGCATTTGCTTGCGTATTCATGTGGGTATTTCGTTTGGGTCGGCGACGCATCCTGGGACGTCGCGTTTGATACGACCCTCGAGGGGTGTCGCGAGCCCGTTAGGGTCCGGGGCGTGACAATATTGCCCTTTGTAAGTTTCACTTTTTAGTATCCCTCTTTTGCTAATGTTTTAAGAAAGTGTTGTTTCATTTTTTTTTTGTGTCCCTTTTCTTTTATTAATTTTTTATTTCTTTTCTTGTGAATCTCACGTTTATTTTCTTTTCTACATTCTCTTACATGTAACCACTCACAACAATAGAGAAGTAAAGAAATGGAGACTTCCACGCTTGTGTAGGCGAAGGCAACTGAATCAATCCTCATGACCCACGACACATTTTCGAGCCGTTTGAGCGGAGACTCTGCGCCACATGTTTTACGATAGGAAGGGGATGATGTTCATGGAAAGTGGCACATACTAGCGGAGCAAGAGGAGGTTATGCACTCTGCATTTGATGAGGCCGTGATGGAGGAGTAGTTCGCGCCAATGAGGAGAAGGAGCTGGGAAGGGTGATGGGGAGGCTGAGGGCGGCGACCTTGAGGCATACTCTCCCTTATTTAAAACACTTTATCGAAAAACCCTTCGATGCATAAGGGATCAATGAAATTCGCAAAAGGAGCATTACTCACAAACAAATTCTTTTAGCATTTCATTACCTTTTAAAGCCTGACAATCAATTTCCTTGCCTTCTCTTCATGTACTTGTTGAAAATATCCAACAACCAATTCAATAAATTTCCTTGCAGAGATCATGAATTACATTGAGGTTGAGCAAGTCAGATCAGTAACCGCGGAGAGGGAGGTGATTAAGGAGGAGGGCTTCGTCGACGTCTTGGTGGTGAGTTGATGTGGCCCTACTTAGGATATGCAAGGCAGATGGACACGACTTTCATGATTCTCCATTTCAAAAAAAATAAAATAAAATAAAAAAGAGAGAGAATAGAGAGAAGGAAGAAAATTAAGAAAAGTGGATATGGAACCCACAAGAAAAGAAATACGAAATGAAATTTTTAAATAGAAAAGGACAAAAGTTGCTAAAAAGTGAGACTCACAAAGGACAATATTATCATAATACTGTGTTAAGGAGTATTTTAGTTATAGAGGGAGTGAAAAAAGCGTGACCTGAAATTAATTGATACCTTTATTCATTTACTCGGAAATTTCACCTTTGCTCATAGACTTGGCATGAACAAGACAGAATAAGTTATTTGTGTAAAATCTAATGGATATCGCAGTTTCCTTATCTACATGCATCCTTCATTTCTTTTGGGTAAGGGTTTATGAAAATCTTATCATCCATGAAAATGTATCACAAAAAGAATAGTTGGATTATATGCACAAATATACAAAAGGTTACTTTTTTTTCACTCCCTTTATAGTTAAAACACTCATTATCACGTGACCCATTGAATTCCCCTCGGCCCTACTTGCCATCTCCTCTAGCCTAGCAAATGGAGCTGGATGGCCTAGTGGGGCCTTGTGCACCTGATCAAGCAGTTGGCTCGGCTAGATTAGGGCTCGATGGAGTAAAAGTTAAAAAGAGAATTTTTTGATAATTTTACAAGGGACAATTACACAAATATTCTTTGAACTTTGGCCAAATGTGCAATGTCGTCCCTGAACTTTCAATTTGTTCAATGTGGAACATTTAACCCAATGTGCAATGTAGTCCCTGAACTTTTAATTCGTTCAATGTGGTCACCGACTTTTAGTAAATATTCAATCTAGTCCCTAAATTATATGATAAATGTCTAATGTCATCCTTCCATTTATTCAAGTTAAGGGATATATTGAAAAATTTCATATAGTTCAGGGACTAAATTGAATATATACCAAAAGTTGAGGGACCACATTGAACATATTAAAAGTGCAGGGACGTGTACATTAGATTAAAGTTCAGAGATTATATTGAACAAATTAAAAGTTTATGGATCATATATTGCATATTGAGTTAAACTTCGGGGACTATTTATGTCATTTTACCATTTTACAAGCATATGTTAAAAGAGAATCCTCATCCTCCTTGCAAGTCCTCCGCATAATAAAAGTCCCTGCAAAATAGACTGACTATGTGAACTTTTACCGAAACGAGTCTATCGAAAAATTATCTTCTCTTATAGACTGAATGTCACAAGTTTTTCCTTTACAACATGAGATATCATCATTTTACGGTGCTTGTCGATTGCCACTGTTATGTGGACTATGATTTTACATTGGGTATGAATTTATGACTCAAGTCTGCCTCTAGCTTGGACATGAAAGCTGACTTTGGACAAAATCTCTGAGATTCGAATGCCCCATAGAGAAAGTTTGTGTTGCAGCTCATTTCATTATATTCTACGGACATAATATTTTGTTGCAGCTCATACCACGACATCAAACACTGACTGTATAGACATACGTGCGTGTGTATTTGACTCACATGCTGACTAAATTAACATGATATGGGATCAACCATATAAGCCCCTCTAAGCAATTGTTCTGCTGAAAATTGGTAAACCAATAGTCAAGCTAAAACACGGTTTTCATACTTTAAAGTGAACAATTGCTTCATGGCCTGTTTGAAACCTTAAAGTTTTAGAAGAATTGAGCCTTCAAATTTGACCAAGCAGTGGTTGATCTAGACATTCTTTCCTCGGCTATTCTCTTCTTTTCCTCAGCCTCTGCTACTTTCTTCAGCTCATCTTGATAGCCTGACTTCGCTTCTTCAGACTCGATCAGCAAGATCTCCCAGTCCGAGAGAAGCTTGTCCCTCCTAGACTTCACTTCCTCTTCTTCCTTGATGAGGTCATCCATTAACTGCTTATACAAGATGTGAGTCTCGTGGCACTTCTTCATAGTAGAAAACCTTTGATCCTTTTGTACTTTATGCAGCTCGAACTCAGCATTGTGCTGCTCAAACTTTAAGAAGTCGGAAATGAAATCATTGAAATTGGCCCGAAATGTCTCAATTGCTAATTGTTGCTCCGACGTTAATCCGGTTCTGGCTGAGCTTAAAGTTGATAGTGCCTCAGATAGCCTCTCTTTCATATTCAATCTAAAGAGATCTGAAAGGAATTCCTTCAAGGACTGCATAGCCTTCTCAACTTCTTCTAAGCTTGGAATTTCAGCCCTCAAGGCACCATCTTGGTGGCACGAACTTGATCCTACACTAGCACCATTAGTCTCAGCAGCATTGATGAGTACCTCGAGACCAGTAAAATAGGAGTTGAACTTATCAGTTGGTCTAGCTGGCTGAATAATCACTGGAGGAGTAACTGTTAAGACGCAAACTTCGGCTTTAATCACCAAAGTATCATTTGCTATGTATCCCTGCCTAGGATTATGAAGCGAAGTCAATGGCATGAAGCTTGTGAAACCCCAGGTACTCTCGGTCGCAGTGAAATAATGTTGCGTCTCTGCAGAATTCAGGAGACGGGGTGACAAATTCAAACACTTCCTCACAACAGCACCAGAGCTTGATATGTGGAAGAAAAACTGGAGACCCTCGAGAACTAGAAATTTGTATCGTACGTCAAGGAAAATATTAGCAACAGAACAAGCAAACACCTCCCCATGATCAGCATAAGCAACAAAATTCGTACAGAAGTCTATATAAACTGACAGTGCATACCAACCTTAAATTGTGGCTCCTCTCTTTTATCTGGATCGACATTCGGATCAGTTGCTTACAAACTTAACTTAGCTAAATTCCTTAATCAGTAACCTCGGGATTGTTGTGCGCGAATGTTAGAAGCTCACCAACCTTCGAGAGGTTTAACAAATGAATGAAATACAGATTCTCTCTCTCTCAGCTCAATATCTCTCTTTCTATTTCTTCTCACCTAAACTCTTTTTCTCGTTCAAGTCACGACATCGATTTCTCAAAATCTAGATGCACACAATCAACCAGAGAGAAACCCATCATACAAAATAGATTAAAGAAGAACAAGAGATTCCAAGAAAATTAAATCCAGTTCAAGAACGAACCTGTTCTAATAGAGCGAACATTGTTGATTTGATCGATCACACTCAAGCTGAACTTGGTCCACCCGTTTGGCAACGTCCCAGGATCGGGGACATTGAGGTACAGCGCCAAATGGTCCGAGACATGCCCTTTGGGGTATACCAGAATTCTCCTGCTCAAAAGGGATCAAGACGACGACCCAAGAATCACTTGGCAACATGATGAACATGCGATCATCAAGAAACAACGCAAAAGCAGGAAAGTGTACCAAAAAAAAAAATTTGTAAGTACCATTGACAGCCAGAAACTGGGAATGCTTCAGAATAAAGATTACGCGAAATCAGCTGAGTGAAGTTGCTGATCATCCACGTGAATTCTCCCCGATTGACATCACCTTGCGCATCCATTGCTTTTCATTGGGCTGCCACTTCTGCACGATCAACTTTGGGAAAACAACACGGAGGTTTCTTCTTAGCCGACGCTCCCATTGCCAAGAAGAAGGAGAAGGAGAATTTCTTACGTTACAGGGCTGGCTCGGCTGGGTTGGGGCCCCATGGACATGGGCCACAATTCCCCATGTTGCTAGCAAGTTCCAGTCCTTGGGAAGCTCTTCCCTTTTCAGTTAAATTCACACTAATAAATAGGGTTAATTCCGAAAAGACAAACACACAAATTTTACCTTGAGTAACAATTCTAACCCGAACTTTTTTTTTCTCAATAGAAAAGCACAAACTTTCACTCGAGTCTCAAATCTGGCCCCTATGATGTGCAATTTTCAAATTGTTCGGGCCAGATTTGGGATTTAAGGTTTCATTCGTTTCACGCAAAATAACTTTCAGGAAAACTTTTTCTGGGTTTTTCGATGTTCCCTCAATGAACAAAACACCTTCAAGAAAATGTTTTCCACTTTTTGAAAATAGAAAAACATTTTCCCCCTCCATTTCATCATTCGATATAATTATTTTTATTTTATTTTTTAAAATTCTATTTTTTCTTTTTCTTTCTTCTTCTTGGCCATGGCGGTGGCCGACGACCGGCCGCAGGCGAGCTCGAGGCTCGCCTGATCCGGCGAGCTAGGGGAGGCTCGAGCCTTGCCCAGCCCGCCGGATCTAGCGAGGCTCGAGCTTGCATGACCGACCTTAGGCGAGCTCAGCCTTGTCGGATCAGGCGAGGCGGAGCCTCGCCACAGGCCCGTCGTAGGCCACGGCTTGGCCGCCGCCGTGGCCGGCGACCAGCCAAGGAAGAAGAAGAAGGAAAAAAAAAAGAAAAAGAAAAAGAAAGAAAAGAAAAGAAAAGAAAAAATAAAATTAAAATATTTTTAAAAAATAAATATAAAAAATTATTAAAAGTAGTCCAAAGAGGAAAATCTTTTCCATATTGAACAACGGAAAATATTTTCCGAGACTTTTTCAGATTTCAGCCGAACACCGGAAAATTGTGTCATTTTCCATTAAAATGGCTTCGTGGAAAACATTTTCCAAAACTGTAATATTTTTCGAGAAACGAACGGAGTTTAAGTGAAAATTAGTGATTTTTTAAGAGAAAAAAAAGTTTGAGCCAAAATTATCGCTCAAGGTAAAGTTGGTGCCTTTTTTTGGGAATTAGGCACTTCGTTTGCCATTTTTTCCTCAAGGTAATTCACTCTAGCTCATGCTTTAGGTGTTGTTCTCTCTATATCTAGACACTAATCCTCTTGATCTTAATGGTGTAACAAAATCCTGAAGGTTGGAGAAGCTCGAAGATTCCAGGAAATCCAAGACGTCTATGGATCGAGGACAATTAGTGCGGCGTCCAAGTAAGGATTCAAAACCCTCTCTAACTGAAAGTAGCGTTCTATAATGCTAGAATTAGAATTAAATGAATATAGTCGTTGCTCTGCTGGATTCAAAATAGGATTTTTATTGATGAATCCATAGAATTTGTTACTCGAAGGATCCATTGAATATGTTAATTTTGAAACCAAGTATCTCCAATTTTTCAAAACCCTTTCCCGAAACCCACTTTGGGTGCGTTTGATTTAGCATTTTGAAAGCCTTTTGGGGTCTGAAAGCCCCTTAGAAAAAAATTGGGGTGTTTGGCAACCATTCCCCAAGGGGCTTTGGGATAAAAGTGAGGAGGGGAGTTAACTGATTGGTTGATGTCGATTGCGATCGTACCTTAGGTCCTTTGAGATCGCTATTTGTGTCTTTACTTGATTGATGCTCTTCCATTATTTCCCTTGGAAGAACCGGTCAAATTAATTAGGCCTATCCCATTTTCCTTCAAAAAGTTGTGTGCAAACTGTGACATTTTTTTTGCAGTTATCTTGGATTTAAGATAATTGTTCCATTAGATTGTAAAAGGCTTGTGGTTACT
Source organism: Syzygium oleosum (assembly GCF_021117445.2). Lineage (NCBI taxonomy): Eukaryota > Viridiplantae > Streptophyta > Magnoliopsida > Myrtales > Myrtaceae > Syzygium > Syzygium oleosum. Next base: position 2,314,779 of record NW_026607494.1, read on the forward strand.
GGATTTGCATCAGAATGGGACACTTTCACAGAATAATTTTGAAGTTGCTGTACATCTGGCACATGAGAAGAAGATGGCACAGCCAATTCATCGTAGAGTTATTGTCGATAAGCCCAAGGAGGAGGATTACTTCTATGCAAATCCTCTGGAGTGCCTTTGTGAGCAGCCTAACTGTGATGATTTACAAGGTCTGGGCAAGAGGAACTCCAGTGAAGTCTCTAGTTGATTGCCGGCAATGATAACTATCGTCATCTGAACATGTTCCACACAATATAGGTTTGTGGGCTTGAGATTCAAGTTGATCTCTCCAAAAGTTGCAGCGCACGGTACATCTTACAAGGAGATACGAAGACGCTCTTGAATTCGATGCACGATCTACTCCGCTTTCATCATCGTGAATGGCTTTTTGTTTGTCCATGATAAGAGGCTAACAAGAAGCAGCAAGCAAAGAATTCTTGCCTTCCTTTTAGGGCAGCTGCAAAGATAAATTTATCATTTTTTCGTGTCCATAGTTAATGATTGTAATCTATTGAGAAGTCACTGAAAACGATTGTACATTTTGCTCTTCTTGTGATAATGCAGAATGAAAGCTTATTTTGGTTCATGTCTATTGTTTCAGTTAGTTGGGTAAGGATTGTTTGAGATGATGACTCAAGAGGCATCTGCAACTCATTTTAATTTTGGTTCAGCTACAAAGATCATTTCTTCTGGCAAAGCAGTGCCATGAACTTGTATACAAACATAAGATTGGAGAAGTTTGGTTCTTTGCCTACTCAATGAAAATTGGCTGATCTAATATAAATCCCCGTATTTTCTTTTATTCCCTCATAACTTCATATGAATTGGAACTCGCTCGCCAAAGTAAGGTACACAAATTGCCGATGATTTAAATGAGGAGGATAGTGCTTCAAATGATGTCTGACATGCCAAGTTTATTTCAATAAACAGCTATAAGTTTAAAAAATATTTAAGGATGTTTGTAAGTTTTAAGGATAATGAATTTCTTTCCTCGGGGCATACGTTGCCACATTTATTGTAATGAAAGTATTCTTTTTTTTTTAATTGAGAAAGTGACCACTTTGTTGTGAATTTTTTCCATTTGAATTTTTTATAAAAAAAGAAAATTTATTTTTTTAATAAAATTGTTTACACGATAACTTTAACATTGTTGTCAAAATTTAAATTAAAAAAGTTGCAAAAATTATTTTTTTCAATTTTAAACAAATAAAATTAAAAAACTTAAATTAATCAACCAAATGGGCTTTGCAAATGTGTTTTCCAAGCAAAAAGCATTTATCTCAAAGTTGCTTCTCAAAGCACATTTTCCCAAACAGTTGTTGCATTTTCCCAAAACCCTTTAGGCTAAACTGCTTTGTGTTTTCCCAAAACCCATTGGGAAAGCTGAACTAAACGTAACCTTTCTCCTTTGGGGCACTTTTCACGGGCCTTAGTGTCACGGTCCGACTTTTCCCAATTCCATGAATGCGTGGAAGTGAACTCCATAATACTAGGAGAAGCATGAGGGATGTGATATGAATGATACAATTGGGTTATCAGAGTGGTGTCAAGAGTTTATGTTAGGAATCTATTGACGAAATGAATATCACGTGGAAGATGTCCGCAGGCAAGGTTGGCTACATGTGCACAAACTGGTCGGAGGCTGATGCCGCTCTTTTAGATAATGTGAAGAATGAAACAATCCGACTATTCGCCATTCCATGAAAAAGCATGGAAGTCAACTTTGTAATACACGGAGAAGAATAAGGGGTGAGATATGGATGACACAACTTAATCGTGGGAGTGGTGTTAGGGACTTTGTGCTAGAAACCTACCAATGAAAGGAATGTCATGCAAAATATGTCCGAAGGCGAGACTAACCACCCATGCATAAACTGATTGGGAGTTTATGTCACTCTCTTGATGATGGCCATGCCAGACCAAAACCAATTGTTACGTTGAATCGAGATGCATGCTCCGCTTAAGACACGAGATGCCTGAGTGAAAAGGAGACGTGGTACGGTCGATGACAATGAAGCATTCCATAATACAAGCTATGGGAATGTTCCTTAGAAGTGAAGGCTGGCTTGAAGAATCGGCTCACTAGGTGCCGCACGGTCCCATGATCAATACCAATCGGCCCAGACCATGACACCCGGCTCCGGAGGGGAAGCGCTACATGTCCCTCCAATTATTCGAATCATATGGAATTGGATTTCACATATTGATTCCCTTGCTTGAAATCGTTCCTTTCATGACTTCCTTTCATATTAATTGTTTTGTTTTGAATTCATAAACAGTCTTCTTTTCTTTGTTTTTCTCTCTCTTCTTTGTTTGAACATCACATTCCATACTTAAAAAAAAATCCATTCAATGCTAAATAAGAAATTTTCTAACTTTGAATTTCGTCTTAGCATTCAAATATAACTTAAACAACAAATAAAGATTTAATAATTCGTATTTGATTTAAAATGTAGATTATTTATTGTTTATGGAGTCTTATTTCCACTTTCAAATCCTCATAATATGAAATATTTGATCTCTCATAAAGAGCCGAGCCATGGCTGTAAAGAAAATTCTTACCTGTTGTAAGAATTCTTTCTAACATTCTTTGCTCATTCTCCGAAACTCGTAACACATAATCGTTCCATTTTAATTGCCCAGGATCATCATTCAAAGTATCTATTTTTCATAGTTGTACAATTTTACAAGAAAGGTTTTTATCCTCCGTGCAAGTCCTCCGCAGCATAATAGTTCATCCAAAATAGACTCTATATAGGAACTTCTCCCAAACAAGAATATCAAAAAGTTATCATTTAGACTCAATGTCGCAAGTTGTTTTTCTTTTACGACATAGGTTGTCGTCTTTGGCGCTTGTCGAATGCCACTGTTTCGTGTACTATGATTTTACATTGGGTATGAATCTATGACTCGAGTCTACCTCTAGCTTGGACACAGAAGTTACACTTTGGACAAAAACTCCAAGAATAAAAGGTCCCAAAATGAAATGAGATAACTAAGGATACAACATTATGTTCTAGTTCTCTCAACCAAAACCTAAAATGTCTTTAATTGCTATTTGTTTAGGCAAATTGAAAGCATCAGTTGTTCTTCTTCTGTGTATATCAGTAACCTGCCCAACACTAGAGCCATTTGTTTGTGGCTCTCTCCTTGTAAGAACACTCCTAAGCATTAGACAGTATCCTTGTTTTTTTCATTCCAAACTCAATTGCAAGGGAACAAATCCCTTAATTAGGACAGGGCAAAATTCTCCTAATACAAATAAAGACTGTAATGAAATGCATATAGGCTCTGCCTCTTGAGATGTGGATACAGGAACACCCTCATCACTAGAGCCACCCAATGCGGAGTCATATCAAGAAGGCTATACGTGGAGGAACAACTCGATCATCTCATATTGACAGAACAACAGTCAGCAGAGTGCATCAGAGTTGCGAGAATTTCCAAGCTCCAAGAGCAAAAAGCGCGAAGACCACACAATGCACATGAAGACATCAAAAACTAACTCTGTAGACATACATATGTATGTATATATCTGACGGACATGCTGTCTGAAATAACATGATATAGGATCAATCACATGAGTCCCCCTAAGCAATTGTTCTGCCGAAAATTGGCCAACAAATAATCAAGCTAAAACACAATTTTCCATACTTACGTGAACAATTGCCTCATAGTCTATTTGAAACCTTAAAGTTTTAACAGAATTGAGCCTTCAAATTTGACCAAGCAGTGGTTGATCTAGACATCCTTTCTTCGGCTTTTCTCTTCTTTTCCTCAGCCTCTGCTACTTTCTTCTGCTCATCTTTATAGCCCGACTTCGCTTCTTCGGACTCAACCAGCAAGACCTCCCAGTCTGAGAGAAGCTTGTCCCTCCTACGCTTCACTTCCTCCTCTTCCTTGATGAGGTCATCCATTAACTGCTTATACAAGATGTGAGTCTCGTGGCACTTCTTCATAGCAGAGAACCTTTGATCCTTTTGTAGTTTATGCAGCTCAAACTCAGCATTGTCCTGCTCAAATGTTAAGAAGTCGGAAGTGAAATCATTGAAATTGGCCTGAAATGTCTCAATTGCTATTTTTTGCTGTGACGATAATCCGGTTCTGGCTGAGCTTAAAGTTGATAATGCCTCAGATAGCCTCTCTTTCATATTCAATTTAAAGAGATCCGAAAGGCATTCCTTCAAAGACTGCTTAGCCTTAGCAACTTCTTCTAAGCTAGGAATTTCAGCCCTCAAGGCCCCATCTTGGTGGCACAAACTTGATCCCACACTATCACCATTAGTCTCAGCAGCGTTGATGAGTTTCTCAAGACCAGTAAAATAGGAGTCAAAGTTATCAGTTGGACTAGCTGGCTGAATGTTCACCGGAGGAGAAACTGTCAAGACGCAAACTTCGGCTTTAACCACCAAACTGTCATTTGCTAGGAATCCCCAAGTAGGATCATGGAGCGTAGTCAATGGAATGAAATTTTTGAAACCCCAGTCACTCCGTTTCGTAGTGAAATAATGTTGCCTCTCTGCAGAATTCAGCAGATAGGGTGACGAATTCAAAAACTTCTTTATATCACCAGAGCATGGTATGTGGAAGAAATATTGGAGACCATCAAGAACTGGAATTTTGTATTGTACATCAAGCAAAACATTAGCAATAGAAGAAGCAAACACCTCCCCAGGATAAACTGACAATGCACAACATTTTTAAGACCACCAGATGTAGCTATCTTAAACTTAAACTCTGGCTCCTCTCTTTTTTCTGGATCATATAGGCGCAGTTACGCTCCAACTCTTCCATCCCTGGTCCAGTAGCTTAGTACTTAAATTGCTAAATTCCTTAATCAGTAAACCTCAGGATTGTTGTACGTGCATGTTAGAAAGAAGCTCACTCGCCTTTGAGAGGTTTAACAAATGGAATACAGAAAACGTATTCTCTCAACTCAATGTCTCTCCTTCTATTTCTTCTCACGTAATCTTCTCATCTAAACTCTTAGTTTTCTTCAAGTCATAAGTCGAATTTCTCAAAATCTAGATGCACGATCACTCAGAGAGAATCCTATCACACACTCAGATCATAAGCGAGAGATTCCAAGAAAAACCAATCCAAATTCAAGAGCAAACCCTTTCTAATAGAGAGAACATCATTGATCTGATCGATCACACTCAAGCTGAACTTGGCTTTTCTGGTCCACCCGTCCGGCAATGTCGCAGAATCAGGAATATCGAGGTACAGCGACAAATGGTCCGTGTTATTCCCCTTGGGGTATACAACAATCATCCTGCACAAAAAGGATCGGACGATGAAAGAATCACTTGGCAACACGATGAACAGGCGACCATCAAGAAACAACCGCAAAAAGAAACAAAACAATATTGAAGTACCATTCACAACCAGAAACTGTGAATGCTTCCGAGTAAAGCTTGTTGGCATCTTGCTCACTGAAGTAGCTGATCTTCCACGTGAATTCTCCCCGGTTAACATCATTTTGTTCGTCCATTTCTTTCTTTTTATTGGGCTGCTGCTTCTGCAAGATCAACTTTCGCAAACAACACGGATGTTTCTTTTTATCGAACGTTGTTGACTCTTCGTCTTCGAGGTGATGATCTGTTCGAAGTGTCGGGCTTTTTAAGAAAAAGTGGGAATGGGGGAAAGCAAAAGAGAAAAACAGTAGAAAGCTTCCCCGTGAAGTTAGAGAGGAAAACCCAGGAGTTGTTTATTCAGGTTCAGAGGGAAAAAGCATATCATTCACACTTTTTGGTTGGCACATTGTAAGCCAATGAGTTACTATCTCTCAGTCTCGCAAATACTATTTGGACGTAACAGTTTCTAACACAACAAGAACGAACATGATACAAAATTAATGGATTTGGATTGAGGCTAATTGTGTTCAGGTCAATTTCACGTCTCCCCGCAAGACACGATTAATAATGGCGTCGTGTTCTTGTCCAAGCCGCCAGACATGAATTTGACACATATTACTCGTTAATTAAGGAGCTAGTATTATTATGACCTGTACGACGGTTTAGACGATAAAAGATTGCTCTTTTCATGCCCTTCACTATTAACATTTTATAATGATGATATCTCATCGACTATGGTCGTGTTTTTTTAATGTGGTTTGATGATGTTTTGGTGGCTGATTATTGCAATTTGTTGATGGATATTAAAAAACAAATTTAAGGATATTTCGTGTGTCAAGTTCGTGTTTGCAGGTTTGGTTTCGTATGGCAACAGGTCATGCAATCATGTTGACTCGTTAACTCAATATTTAATCGTGTTGCCCGGGCCGTGTCATGTTAACCCGTTATTTTTTCGAGTCATGTTCATGTTAAATAGATCAACATGATAACTAATCGTGTCGTATTTGAGTTGCCCTATTTTATAGTATACCTTATGTTGACATGACACGAGCACAAGTTGTGAACACGAATTGCCACCCTAGTTCTAGTAACATTCCTTTTCCACTTGTTTTCTTTTTGTATGATATTTCTACGGCATTCCGTTTGTTTCGGTTTTGATGCAATGAATAACAGTGCTTTATTAGTGCAATATTTGTACTTTCATATATAATACATGTAGGTTCGCTTTATAGTGTTAACTACCTTTCATGCTTCGGCATTAGGAAGTCGTTCTCGTGTGAAGGGCACTTATCAAAGGGTCAAGCAACCGGTCTATTTGCCAAGGATGAAACATGAGGTGGTGGAATATGTTCAGGCCTGGAATGCGTGCCCAAGGAATACGGGGGAACAAACTCCTTACCCTAGACTCTTGCAACCTGACATTCCTATTGGGGCGTGGACTCGTGTCAGTATCAATTTCATTGAAATTGTTAAAATATGCTTCGAATTTGAGTACGTATATAAGACCAGATCGTTGTTTGCCACACAAGCGAAGCAATAAATACCGACTAGAAGCATGCACATTAAATACTTTGGTGTCAGCACGCGGAACAATAAATGAAAAGAGAGGAAAACGGTGGATGTCTTTGTTTGTTCTTCTTAAGATTAATACTATGAAAAATCCCAAAATTGTACATCTATGATAAATTTACTCTAAATTAAGTTTTTGACCACCATAAATTCAAATCGGTACACCTATGACAAATTTATCTTTCGTCAATTTTCATAAAATTTTGTCATCAAATTGCTGAGTTTGATAACACGGGGCAATTGATGGGTGTACCAGTTTGAGGTTTTACCTTCCATTTATCATAGGTGTACCGGCTTGTGATTTTTCGTGGTATTAATCCAATTTAATGAAAATTAACGGAGGGTAAATTTTTCACAAGTGTACCAGTTTAGAGTTTTTTGTGATCAAAAAAATTAATTTTGAGTAAATTTATTAAAGGTGTACCAATTTGAGATTTTTTATGGTAAAAAATTCAGTTTATGGTAAATTTACCATAAATATACCAGTTTGGAGTTTTTTGTGGTATTAACCTTACTTCTTATCGTCATTTAATGCTGTTATAGTCCCTGCATACCCATGCTTGGCCATGTGAATGTGCTGGAAGAAAGAAGAAAATGAGCAGCTTCTTTGGCTTCGTTCTCTTAAGAAAGGAGAACAATGATGGCTCATTATTAGCCACCATTGCTGCATTTGACCGAGAAGGAAAAGAAATGAAGAGCCAAGAAGAGCTCTTTGGCCTCGTTTGATTCAGTTTTTTCAAGGGGCTTTTGGCCTCCAAAGCCCTTTGAGGAAAGCCTACGAAGGAAATGCTGGAGCATTTGGCAAGTGGTCTCAATGGGCTTTTAGCCGAAATCTAGCATTGGGAATGCTAAAATTAATTTTTTCCTTCCCAAATTGCCTTCACTAATTCTTTAATATTTCGGTTTTGCCCCTCATTGTTATTGTTTATCTTCTTTGCGCAAGTACAGTCGACAAGTGTAAAATATGGGTTATAAAATCAAAAGGTCAAAATGTCTTATCTTGATAGCCCGACCTCACTTTTTCAGACTCGACCAGCAAGATCTCCCAGTCTGAGAGAAGCTTGTTCCTCCTAGACTTCACTTCCGCCATCTTTCTCTTGAGCTCTTCCTCTTCCTTGACGAGATCATCCATTAACTGCTTATACAGGATGTGAGTCTCATAGCACTTCATCATAGCAGAGAATCTTTGATCCTTCTGTAGTTTATGCAGCTCAAACACCGCATTTTCTTGCTCAAATGTTATGAAGTCAGAAGTGAAATCAATGAAATTGGCCTGAAATGTCTCAATTGCTATTTGTTGCTCCGACAATGATCCATTTCTGGCTAAGCTTAATTTTAATTGCCCAGGATCATCATTCAAAGCATCTCCTTTTCCTAGTTGTACCACTTTACAAGCATATGTTAAAATAAATTCTCATCCTCCTCGCAAGTCCTCCACAAAAGTTCATTCAAAGTAGACTCCATATTTGAACTTTTACCCAAACTGAATATGAATTTATGACTCGAGTCTACCTCTAGCTTGGACGCAAAAGTTTACTTCGGAAAAAACTGTAAGAATAAAAGGCCCCATAGAACAACAGTGTGTTGCAGGTCATTTCATTATGTTCTACGGATATAACATTGTGTTCTGGTAATGTCTAAATTGTATTTCATTGCTATTTGTTTGGACAAATTGAAAGCATCAATTAGTTTTCTTCTGTTACTACCAATATGCTCGACACTAGAGCCTCGTGTTTGTGGCTCTCTCCTTGTAAGAACGCTCCTCACCATTAGACAGTATCCTTGTCTTTTTCATTCCGAGCTCAATTGCAAGGGGACAAATCCCTCACTTAGGACAGGGTAAACTCTCCTAATACAAATCCCCAAGACTAATGAAAATCTATAGGCTCTACCTCATGAGATGTTGATACAGGAACACCATTATCACTGGAGCCACCCAATGCAGAGTCAAGCGGAAGAAGGTTTTACATGGAGGAACAACTTGATCTTCACATATTGACAGAACAACAGTTAGGAAAGTGAATCACAATTGTGAGAATTTCCAAGCTCCAAGAGAAAAAAGCGCAAGGACTAGGCAATTTATATCAAGACATAAAAAACTAATGCTATTGACATCTGTGTGTATTTATATATATGACCAACATGCTGACTAAACTAACATGATACAGGATCAACCACATAAGCCCCTCTTGAGCAATTGTTCTGCCAAAAATTGGCCAAAATATAGTCAAGCAAAGCACAGTTTTCAAACTTTAAGTGAAGAATTGCCTCACAGCCTATTTGAAACCTTAAAGTTTTAACAGAATTGAGCCTTCAAATTTGACCAAGCAGTGGCTGATCTAGACATTCTTTCCTCAGCTATTCTCTTCTTTTCCTCAGCCTCCGCTACTTTCTTCTGCTCATCTTTATAGCCCGACCTCGCTTCTTCGGACTCAACCAGCAAGATCTCCCAGTCTGAGAGGAGCTTGTTCCTCCTAGATTTCACTTCCTCCATCTTTCTTTTTAGGTCTTCCTCTTCCGTGTCGAGGTCATACATTAACTGCTTATACAAGATGTGAGTCTCATGGCTCTTTTTCATAGCAGAGAACCTTTGATCCTTTTGTAGTTTATGCAGCTCAAACTCAGCATTGTCCTGCTCAAATGTTAAGAAGTCGGAAGTGAAATCACTGAAATTGGCCTGAAATGTCTCAATTGCTATTCGTTGCTCCGGCGATAATCCAGTTCTGGCTAAGCTTAAAGTTGATAGTGCCTCAGATAGCCTCTCTTTCATATTCAATTTAAAGAGATCCGAAAGGCATTCCTTCAAAGACTGCTTAGCCTTCTCAACTTCTTCTAAGCTAGGAATTTCAGCCGTCAAAGAACCATCTTGGTGGCACAAACTTGATCCTACTCTAACACCATCGGTCTCAGCAGCATCGATGAATTCCTCCAGCCCAGTAAAATAGGAGTCAAAGTTATCGGTTGGTCTAGCTGGCTGAATATTCACTGGAGGAGTAACTCTTAAGACGCAAACTTCGGCCTTAATCACCAAAGTGTCATTTGCTAGGTATCCCGCAGTACGATTACAAAGCTCAGTCAATGGAATGAAACTTGAGTGACCCCAGTGACTCTCGCTCGCAGTGAAAACATGTTGCCACTCTGCAGAATTCAGGGGATAGGGTGACGAATTCAAGAACTTCTTTACAACACCAGAGCATGGTATGTGGAAGAAATATTTCATCAAGAACAAGAATTTTGTACTGTACGCCAAAGAAAACATTAGCAACAGAAGAAGCAAACACCTCCCCAGGATCAGCTTAAACAACCAAATTCATACAAAAGTGGATAAACTGACAATGCACACCATTTTTAAGACCACCAGATGTAACTATCTTAAACTTAAACTGTGGCTCCTCTCTATTTTCTGGACCAACATTTGGATCGTGTATCGGTGCAGTCAAGCTCCAACTCCTCCATCCCTGGTCCAGTTGCGTACTAACTTAAATGATTCCTCAATCAGTAACCTCGGGATTGTTCTAGGCGCATGTTAGAAGCTCACCTGCCTTTGAGAGGTTTAACAAATGGAATACAGAATCTCTCTCTCAGCTCAATATCCCTCAGTCTACTTCTTCTCACCTATTCTTTTCTCATCTAAACTCTTCTTCTTCAAGTCATAACACCGATTTCTCAGAATCTAGCACAATCAATCAGAGAAAAACCTATCACACACTTACGGTCGTTTTTAGGAATTTTTGGTCCATAACTATCCCGTGGATGACGAAAACATTTTTGGTTCATTTATTTTTGTAAGCCACACTAGACATCGTATTTAGAAATTTATTTTCAAAATCATTCATTTTCTGCGAAACGAGCTCCCAATTAGTTTAGAAAGAAGAGACTCCAACAAAAATCAATCCAATTCAAGAACAAACCCTTTCTAACAGAGCGAGCATTATCGAATTGATCGATCACCCTCAAGCTGAACTTGGCTTTTCTGGTCCACCCGTTCGGCAACGTCGCAGAATCAGGGACTTCGAGGTACAGCGGCAGATTTTTCGTGACACCCCCCTTGGGGTATACAACAATTCTCCTGCTCAAGAAGGATAGGCCGACGCAAAGGGTCACTTGGCAACACCATGCACGACGCGATCATCAAGAAACAAACCCAAGAAAAGAAAGAAAGAGAGAAAGAGAGAAAGAGAGAAAGGAAACAAACACAAATTTTGAAGTACCATTTACAACCAGAAACCGTGAATGCTCTAGAGCAAAGCTTCGTCGCATCCCGCTCACTGAAGTGGCTGATTTTCCACGTGAATTCTCCCCGGTTAACATCGTTTCGTCCATCCATTCCTCCCTTTGTATTGGGCTGCTGCTTCTGCAAGATCAACTTTCGCCAACCAACACGGAGGGTTTCTTCTTGGCCGACGCTCTGATTGCGAAGGAGGAGGATGAGGAGGAGAGTTTCTTACATTACAGAGGAGTTGGGAAATTACGAGGTACTGCTCCGCACGGGCACCCGCGCGTCGAACGATGTTGACCCTCCCCCCCCCTTCCCTCGACTTCAAGGCGAATGAAGTCTCGGGCTCTGATGGAAGGAAAGGAGATGAGAAAATTCAGAAGGAAAGAAGAGGAGAAAACTTCCCCGCGAAGGTAAAGAGGAAAAAGTTAGTAGTGTCATTGCCGGATTATTGCAATTTGTCAATAGACAGATAGAGATAATGACATAAATATTATCTAAATTTTAGCTCAAAAATTTGATTCAATATGTAATATGATTTCTGAACTTTTAATTTATTTAATATATTTCTTGAATTTTAACCTAATGTTCAATGGGGTCTCTGAACTTTTAATACGTTCAATGTAATTAATGAGCTTTTGGTACATATTCAAGATAATCCTTACATTTTAAATTAATAGAACGACTACATTAAATATTTTCATATAGTTCAGGGATTAAATTAAATATATATAAAAAATTTAGGGACGACATTGAACAAATTAAAAGTTCAGGGACTGCCATTGCACATTGAGTTAAAGTGCAGGGACCATATTGAACAAATTAAAAGTTCAGGAACTATATTGTATATTGGACTAACGCTCCGAGATTATTCGTGTCACATTCCCTAGATATTAAGAAAATCAGTAGTGGTGTTGACCATATTTTAATGACGAGACCATGTTTTATTTTGAAAAATTGATTTGACGATTTTTTGTCGATGGATTATTTCAATTTGTCTATAGATATTAAGAAAAATCGAGTTTATTTCATGTCGCGTTCGTGTTTGTGGGTTGATTTCGTGTCAGCAGGTTAATTTCGTCTCTAGTGAGTCGTGTAATCGCGTTAACTTGTTAACCCGATATTTAATCATGTTACACGGGACGTGTAGTGTCGACGTGTTAATTTTCGGATCGTGTTCGTGTCAAGTAGATCGACACGATTAAGTAATTAGATCATGTTCAAGTTGACGTGCTTTGTAGTATACGCTTTTGTTAATATGACACGATCCGTGAACACGAATTGCCACCACCTAGTTTTATTACCATTCCTATTCCACTTGCGTTTTTTGTTTTTTCAATGAAATTTTTACGGCATTCGCTTTATTTAGGTATGTATGCAATGAACATCAGTGCTTTATCATTGAAAATTCCTGTTAACTGCCTCACATGCTTCAGCATTCTGAGGTCATTCTGGTGTGGGGGACACTGATCAAGGGTCAAGCACCTGTTGTATTTTATTTTTATTTTTTTTTGAAAACTGAGAAACTGCATCAATTCAAACCAAGTTTGTTGACAATCAAATATAAAATATCCAACATAGATTGCAGGGGTAAAGCAACCAATTAGAAGGGAGTTAGCCATGGCCACCTCTAGTCAGCAAGACGATTTGCTTCTCTTGGACAATATTGTAGCCGAACGAAGCTAAGCCGGCCCAGTAGTGCCTTGCGTTCCTCGGGCGAAGCCCTGATATTCCATGGGCCCTCATCTTCGCTCATCAGACAGTTGACTAATAATTCTCTGTTATCGCTTTCTATAAGGTAGTTGGGAAATTTACCAAAATAGTTCTAAACTTATTGAAATTGTGCTAATTCTATCATAAACAATTTTTTTATCAATTGAGTTTTAAACCTTTTGTATTTGTTCCAATGCAGTCCATTCGGCCAATTTTGGCCGAAAATCGCTGAGATGGACGTCGACCGTCCTACGTGACATGATTGGCGTTGACATGGATAATTTTTAATAATATTTTTAAATATTTTTTTTAAAAAAATATTTATTTTTCCTTCTTTTTCTTTTCTTTCTCTTTTTTTTTCTTCCCTTCTTCTTCTTCCTCTAGGCAGTCGCCGGACCCCACCGACCGGCCAGAGACGAGGGCTGGCCTCGCCTAGCGATGAAAATGGAGTCTCTGAGGTCATGGGAAACCCTAAGCGCAAGGGGGATTTTGGGGATGCCGAGCTGGCGGTGAAGAAGCCGAGGGACACTGAGGACGCGGAAGAGAGAGAGGGATCTAGGATTGTTTTAGATCGAGGTGGATGCACCGAGGACAAGGAGTTGAGGTACGATATGGAGGACGCGTGCGTTCTGCTTATGGACACCTTGTCCATGCCGGACAAGGGGTCCGCCCTGGTGAGGCCCGACCTCGTCGGCCCAATGGGGAGCTGGCTAAAGGAAGAAGAAGAAGGGAAAACAAAATAAAAAATAAAATAAAATAAAGGAAAAATAAAAGAAATAAATAAATTGGAAAAAAAAATATTAAAAATTATTCATATTATCACCGGCCGTGCCATGTAGGACGACCGATGTCCATGTCGGCGATTTCTAATTAAAATTGGCCGGATGGACTGAATTGGCATAAATGTGAAAGGTTTATGACTTAATTGGTAAAAAAAAAGTTAAGTACTGAATTGATACAATTGTAATAGGTTTATGATTTTTTTTGGTAATTTTCTCCAAGTACTTCTACCACACAGAGAGCACCACGGTCAAAGGCTTCCTCCAAAAGTTGCAGGGCCCCCATGATAGCTAGGGTTTTACATGCCACTGACGATTCCGCCTGTACTGCACAATCCTACAACCCTCCTTCTTCGACCCATAGACGTTGATTTTAGGGACGCCTCTCGCCGGTGGATGCCAAATGGAAAGTAAGGCATTATGTTGCTTGACTTTCGTTTGTGTCTTGAGTTCCACCTCCAGAAACATGTAGTTTCTGTAATTGCAGAGTCAACAATTGAGCTTGGATTTGGCCGGCGTGATTGGAAGATGTGGGTGTTACTCTCCTACCAAATTAACCATAAAATGGCCCTCAGAACTTCATTTGGCTGCAATTTTGCGACCGAGTCGAAGTGTTACAAAACCCATTTGTCAATTCGAGTGATGGGTTGGTTTATCAGACCTAGTCGCGGATCCACCCAAATGGTTGCATTCCAGCTGTAGATCACGAGAATGTGTACGACTGTCTCAGACACCTGGTTGCACAGAGGACATATGGGATCAGGTACGATGTTTCTTTTGTGGAGGTTATCTCTGGTTGGTGGGTAAAGTATTTTGGCAAGCACTCCAAAGAAAATTTCGAATTTTAGGGAGGGCGTTTAGTTGCCATAACTTAAGTCCAAAAGGATCTAGGCATGTGGAAGGATGTAGATGCAGTGGCTATTTGCCGTTGAAGGCTTGGTTGGTTTAGCTTGTTATAGGCATTCTTAAACTGAGTAACTTCTGTTGACACTTAAATTTTGTCTAGTCATTTAGGGTTTAAGTGTAAAGAAAATTATGAGCTTATTTTTAACCCCTAAGTAAAAATATTTTCATTAAAATACATGGCACATAGATATTAGGCGCATTCGCATTAATAGAATTTAGCGGATCATATTTTCCTTTTATTTTATTTAAAAAGCATTATAAAAAAAAAAAAGAAAACAAAAAAGAGAGAAGACAAAAGGGGACCTTATCTTCCCCAGGCATGCTCCCCCTCTCTCGTCTCCAGTCACACTTTCACAAAAGAAGAAAAAGAAAGAAATGACACAAGAAATTGGTCTGCATATTTCTTCAAGAAAGAAACCAAAAAAGAGGGGAAGGCCATCTTCTTTCTCTCGGGGGGGGAATACACGTCCAGAAGGGGGGCTCCTGGGAAGAGGAGGAGAAGAAGGGAGTGGAGAGGAAGTAAAGGAAAAAAATGGAGAGAGACCGAGAGAGAGAGTTTGAGGGACATTGGAGAAGAGAGAGCTCCCTTTCTCTAGCCGGAGGTTTGCCCGAGCCACCGTTGAGCCTCCAGCCACCGCATTTCGCCCCGATCAGCTGCGAACCAGGTGGGTGTTAGCTTTTCTCCTCTATTTTTGCCTCCCCTCCCCTGCCTCTCGGGTGACGGGCACACCGAGTCCATTTGGTGATTGCTCGGCTCCACCAAAGGAGGATGACGCTTGTTTTACATTTAAAGAAGTATTCTTAAACGTTGTATGTCGAAGAGAACCCATGAATCTTGTCGAAAGCGGCCCCGAAACTCCATCTCTCAATCGCCTCCCGCGGGTTTGCTAAAATGCCTCAATGAAGCCCTATAAGCTAAAAATGCCGGATCTGTGTGTGTTGTTCTTTAACGTTCTATTGCAAACCGAGACCATTTTGTTGCAAAACATGACTGTTTAAAGCTTCACACATCACGTTTGAATCATAAACCGCTTTGAATCTTAGCCTAAAGCTCACGTTAAATCATGCGTATCACATGTTCGAAGAAATGCCCAATTGGGGTTCCGAGTCTGTTCTTGTGAAATTGACACCTCGAACTTTGTTGTGAGTGTGGATTATTCTTGTGTTGTTACTGACCTTATGTTTTCTTTGCCTTTCACGAGTTCCCTTTTTCTTGGAAAATCTTTCTTTCTCTTGGAATGTATGTTTTTGCAAACCATTTTCTTTTTTTCTTCATTCTTTTTTGAGACGAAATCTTCTTTTTTTAAGCTTATGGGTTTATTTTAAAAGGAAGTGTTAATACATCTATTTGAAAATCTGAATACTAGGCGCACTTGGCATTAGGGTATTTTACCTCTGCTACGGTGAATAGTCGTGGATTTTTTTTTTCTAGCAATATAGGGTCTCAATTCTATAAGGAGGATGTATTACTTGGTGTTTTGTTTCTCGGGCTCCATTCGTTTTGCGAAAAAATGTGATGTTTCTGGAAAATGTTTTTAAAAAAGCCATTTTCCTGGAAAATGTTATAATTTTCCGGTGTTCGGCTGAAATCTGAAAAATACCTGAAAAATATTTTCTGCCGTTTGGTGTAAGATTTTCCTCAATGTACTACTTTTAATAATATTTTATTTTTTTAAAATCATTTTTTAATTTTTTTTCTTTTTCTTTTTTCCTTTTCTTTCCTTTTTTTTTTCCCATTCTTCTCTAACCGATCGCCGGCGAGCTCAAGCCTCGCCACAAGCCAAGGTTGAGGTCAAGCCTTGCCCAGCTCGCTTGATCCGTCGGGGCTCCAATTCACTCGATCAGGGGATCAAGCGAGGCTCTACCTCACCATAGGCCGACGAGGCCAAGCCTTGACCGGCCGAGGAAGAAGGATGTCACGCCCCGACCCTCGAGAACGCTAACATCCCACTCCGGTCGCATGTTACAACATCCCAAGACGCGTCGCTGACTCATACACTATACTTACGATTAAACGCATGCGGAAGCGAACTCGAACACTCCGATCAACAATCATACAAAGCGATAGTAAAGGAAACACTTAGATACACAAACAAACGAAGCCATTTTATAAACACATTGTTAACCACAGAAGATATAATTTACAAGCCTACTACGATGCCACTTCCTAACAGACCACGCACAAACAAAAAGGAATTGGGTGGTCGGGTTAACTTAGCTTCACTATCAAAAGAGGGCGGTCAAAAAGATGGGATATCCAAACCCGTCGACACTACTGACCATAGCCGGGAAGAGGCTCCGAGTTAGACTCCAAGTAATCCGGATCGGAACCTGAATCGTCTAGACCGGTGTCAGGATCAGTAACAGCCCCATCCGGCGAGTTGATCTCCATAAGGTCCCAAACCTCAACCTCTACTCCGCCATTAGGGGGTCCATCGAAACCCCGAATCGGACCAAACAACACTTCCCCTTCTCGAAGAAACCAAGCTAGGAAAGTATGCAATTTCCACACCACAAAGCCCTCATTTACCCAAACAGTCGTCGTATACCTTAGATAGACCCTATCTGGTTCGATTGGATACTCAACCACTATCGTGTCCATATCCATGGGCACGCCAAAACGCATGGGAGGGTAGTTCATACTCGGGGGTCTGAAATGGTTAATAAACAACAATGAGATAAATTCAATAAGTAAACTTCCTAAGCCTCGCTTAGGAGGACACGTACCAACGGATCGCCCTAAACATGCAATTCTAGCAACAGTGCCCTTACTTTGCCTCATCCAACCTGTAGAACATGGCAAACGCTCCAACGAGCACATAATCAAGATCACATGATTGCATAGACCAGAGGCATAACGGTGTATAAGCAGACACAACATCAAATTAATAATCCAGACACGTATTTTCATCACTTTTAGGCACAATGCATTCACTCGTGCACCTTGTACTCATAATAGTCCAGATTATTAAACGGCCACTTAGGGCCACAACCGAACTCCCGCCGGTGTCTTCCGGCATAACTGGGCATCGTCTCACTCCATCGAGCACGGCAACATCTAGGATCTCCCCCCTAGAAATTGCCGGGTACCAGACGGCATTCCAAAAAGGAGCATTGGTCTGATATCAATCGCGACACGGTATCGTCTAGAACCCCCGCCTAGACGGCATCCGAACCCCTGCCGGACATCGTCTAGATCCCCACCTAGACGGCACTTTCATGACCATGCACGCATTGCAATCACTCAATGCCGATTTTTATCTTTCTTAATTAGCCAATGCATAGTGTTTATGACGTATATTTCTCTACGTACAATGATGTCATGAAACACATTTATTTCCAAACACCGATAGCATTATCTAGCCAATAAATCAACCTAATTAGCCATTAATAAATCAATTCAGCCATCAGATGAACCAAATCAACCATTAAACTAACACATGATCAGCCATACACAACACCATAATTAGCTAACAGATAATCCAAATCTAAATCAGCCATTAACTAATCAAGATCAATCAATGACTAATCTACCTATCATGCACCCTAATCAGTCAAAAATCAGCCCACAATCAGTCCACAAATCAGCCACTAATCACATCCATTAGTCACTTATTATCCTAGTCAAGGTTTAGGAAGCAACTTACAAATATATCTAAGCAAATGCCAAGCAAAAAGGGCAGCAAATAGCCCCGGCGGTGCAGCAGCTCCGGCGAGCGACGGATGGCGGCAACATACGGCGTTCGACGGCAGCGGCTGGAAGGCAACGGCTACGATGGCGTAGATGGTGGCGACGAGGACGGCGAGATGGTGGTGGTGGCAAGGTCGAAATGGTGGTGACGGGGTGGTGGCTAGTCAGCAAACAACCATGGCGGTGGCGGCACGACAGCGGATGACGGCGATGCATGGCGCTGGACGGCAATGACCGGAAGGTCAGCAGCTACGGTGGCGGTGGTGTGGTGGTGTGGTCGGCTGAATGAAGCGAACGGAAGGGAGAGAGGGAGAAAAAATGGTGTGGGAGACGGTGGCGGTCACAGCGGCGAGCGGCGATGCTCACGGCGGCTGGACGGCGGAGACGGCAGGCCACGGCGGTGATGGCGAAGGTGGTGGTGGTTGGCGGTGAGGGTCACGGCTAGTTGTGGTGGTCGGCCGAAAGTGAGAGGGAGAGAGAGGATGAGAGTTATCCAAAAGCGAGAGAGAGAGAGAGAGAGAGAGAGAGAGAGAGAGAGAGAGAGAGAGAGAGAGAGAGAGAGAGAGAGAGGTCTATCAATCACAATCAAGAAATGGATGGTCAAGATTCAATATTGACCCACAAGCTAAGATCTAAGGGCCACAATTGAATCTTCCAAGATAAGCTTTAATAAAATAACTAAGGGAAAAAAATGTAAATAACAAAAGATAATAGGGATAAAACTGTCCAATATGGCTGGCCACTTAAAGGAGGGTGTAAAAGACCGAAATGCCCTTCCAAGAATCAAAGGAATCCAAAATAACTCAGGGGTAAAAAGGTCTTTTCTAACTTCCGATCCGAATTTCACTTTTCCAACAATTTCTGAGCGAACCGACAAATAGATGAGCTTAATAAGGCGACGTCCAATAGATCAGTCGTGGAACCCTTGAAAATTCGATACCCAATTTCGGATTCTAATTCATAGCCAAAATCGATCAATTGCAACTTTAGTGTATCTCAAACTAACGGGCGACTTTTAGGAGTTACGCGTATTCGACCCGTGGTTGACTCAATATCAAACCACATTTAAGCTTACTCAAGCCATGGGTGACCTCGGTTGTCATGTAATCATAAGAGGTCAATTGTCTGTTTCGAAGAACACGATGTTAGGAATTGATTTAATGTCGTTCGAGATTGATAGGGTAATCGTGTGGAATCACCCGTAACCCGATTCTATATTATTGTTGAATCGATCTATAACCATTCCCGGATCGGCTTGAAATGGCTTATGAGGATCCCTCAACAATCCTTATGGTCGAATTGTCAATCTATGCTCGAGTTCTCAGGTCGTGCGTACTTAATTCCTCGATAGCCTTTCTCTATAGGTTAGTCCTCTCGTGAGTGATCAATTCAGAATAAAATTTAACTAATAGTGCATCGATGAAATAATCATTTCATATATCCCGAAAATGGTTGAATTTTAGAATGTCACAAAAAAGGAAATAGAAAGAAAATGAAAAAAAGAAAAAATAATTAAAAAATCGATTTAAAAAAAATAAAAAAATAAAAGGAAAATGTGTTTGGTGAAAGAAAGTGAGGTGAAAGAAGATATGAAAAATGTTTTCCGCTTTTTGAAAAACGAAAAATATTTTCTCCACTTTTGAAGGTGTTTTTTCCATTGGTGGAAATTTTTTTTCTTGACTAGTTTATTTTCCGTGAACCGAACGCCGGAAAATCTGGAAATGTTTTCCTGGAAGTTGTTTTCCGTGAAAGTATAACAAACTATTATCTCATGATCTGTTTACAGGATAGATGAGCATGATGATCTTCTCTCCTAGACTGCACTTCCTCCAATTTCGCGTTGAGCTCTTCCTCTTCCGTGGGGAGGTTGTCCAACAATCGCTTATACGTGATATGAGTCTTGTGGCTCTTCTTTATAGCAGAGAACATTTCGTCCTTCCGCAGTCTCTCCTGCCCAAATTCGGCATTGGTCTGCTTGAAGGCTAAAAAGTCGGAAGTAAAATCATCGATGTTGACCCAAAATTTTTGGATTGCTCTATGCTGCTCCGGCGATAGTCCTGCTCTGGCCGAGCTCATAATGGACAGCCCTTCAACCAGTCTCTCCTTCATGTTTGATTTGAAAAGATCCGACAGGCATTCCTTTGAAGACTGCTTAGCCTTCTTGACCTCTTCTGAGCTCGGAGTATTCAGAAGCCGAAATGAGAATTCGATTGCGCGAACTCCATCCTGCTCCAACACCATTAGTCTCAGCAGCATTAATAAATTCCTCGAGACTAGTAAAATAAGATTCGAACTTATCTGTCGGTCCAGCTGGCTCGATATTGTTCAAAGGAGTAGTGACGTTTAGGACCCAAACCTTGGCTTTGATCATCGGAGTGTCGTTCACTACGAAATCCTCCACTACGATCATGAAGCTCTGTCAATGGAATGAACGAGTTGCTCTTCTCGCAGTGAAGTCGTGCCGTGAGTCTGCACATTTTCCAGATTTTTCCAGATGAGAATCGTGAAGACGGGGTGACGGATTATAAAAAATAGTTTCTACATCGCATCGCAGGGGCAACAATCCGCCACATGAATTAGTCTCGACACTGAAGTTTAAGGCGCTTTTCATTATCTCTCAAGGTCTCGACCTCTCTTACTGCCCAATCACAGTTTCATTAGTCTCGGCTCTCAAGTTACGACTACGTGCACGCGATCTTTCTCAAGGACGAAAGAAATAGGAAGCAATCTGTAAGTTCTAAGGTGACTAAGACAGGAATTCATAAGGGGGAAAAAGTAACAAACACAGACCCTGAACCTGAAACAAGCTCGGCATTAGGCCGATTTCAGGAACACGTTCCACGGCATATACACAACCATTAAGTGTCATGAACACCAATCCATTCATTTCACATGTTGAATCACTTGCTTGAGATCGTTCCTTTCAACACTTCATTGTACATCGATTGCTTTGTTTTGAATACATAACAATCTTTCTTTTTTTATTTGTTTTTCGCTCTCTCTCTCTCTCCTTTGTTTGAACATCACATTCGATACTTCAAGAAAATCCATTCAATGATAAATAAGAATTCTGTACTTTGTATTTCGTCTTAGAATTCGATTATAAGTTAAATAACCAATAAAGATTTAAAAATGTATATTTGAAACTAAATATAGATTATTTATTGTTTGTAAGAAAATCCAAAGGTTTATAGCTTGAAGATTCCCACGAATCCAAGGTGAGTGTGGATCGAAGAATATTAGCGTGGCGTCCAAGTAAGGGTTCGAAACCCTCTCTTAAAATAAAAGTAGCATCCTATAATGCTAGAATTTGATTAGAAAATTAAATGAATATATGAAAAATATGATTCTTATTAATAAATTGGTTGTCGTAATGCTAAAATTGATCTATGAAAGATACACTTTTGTAGTGGTTGTTTTACCCATCTAAATTCTTACACTAAGAAAACGCAAAGCATGAAGCAACCCTATAAGTCAAAATAACGAGGGAGTCGGATCGAGTGGATCAAAGGCCGGGGGCCTAATGGGCCTCAAGCGAGAGAGGTGAGTGGCCACGTATCATGAACCGAGGTCCTGTGCATGCATATTTTCCAAAACTATAGTTATTTTCCTTAGAATTATTTTCATCTTTCAAACCAGTATTATATTTGGGCAAGATAATTATACAAATCATTCTTAAACTTTGGCCTAATGTGCAATGTCGTCCCTGAACTTTTAATTTATTCAATGTGATCCATAAACTTTAGCCCAATGTGCAATGCCGTCCTTGAACTTTTAATTTATTGAAAATGTTCAATTTCGTCATTAGACTATACGAAAATATCCAATGTTTTTTTTTTGGCAAAAAAATATCCAATGTTATCCATCTATTAATTCAACTTCAAAGACAACATTGAACATTATCTTATATTCCATGAATTAATTTGGACATGTACCAAAATTTTATGAATCACATTGAATAAATTAAAATTTTAGATATGACATTGCACATTTGACCAAAGTTTATCGACCATTTGTGTAATTTTCCCTATATGGGCGAGAGGACGAAAATACTTCAGTCTATGAGAATACCACACATAACATGGCTCTGTCCAATTCAGAACTAAGCATGCATCATCAAATAAAATGTCATTTGCAAAATGTACGCACATATTTGTCACAATTAGGACTCATGCAGCTTTGCCACGTTGTTTGAATTTCAAAATAAGAACACACACAACATCAGGAGTCATGTCGGAGCGTAAAATGACGGAGGAATTTTACCCAATTACATCTTAGGTAAAATCAAAATTGCATTCATGATTCTAGGAATTTGTTTAAGCATTACATTTGAAAGACTTAATTGAAAAATATGGTATCAAAAGGGCATTGTGAGGATGCTAATTAACGCCTCCATAGACCTAACCGAATCCCAAACCACAATTCTTTGTTTCTCACTTATGACGAGTACCTTCACACGTGCACTTAGGTTTCCAATCAGTATAAATTTCCTCCAAAATGATTGGTGGCAACTCTATTTAATTTGTCATTTTCAAATCCCAAGTTTCTTCGATTTTCAGAACTCTTTTTAAAATTCTACTTTTTCCTTCGAGGCAGTGTCGCGGTTCGACTTTTCCCATTTCATGGACGCATGAAAGTAAACTCCACAATACCAAGAGAAGCATGAGGGATTCAATTTGAACGATACGACTGGATCATGGGAGTGGTGTCGGAGAGCTTGTTTTAGGAATTTACAAATGAAAAGAATATCATGTGGAATAGGGGTGAGCATGATTTTAGGGTAAAACCTGGAACCTGAGAATCGGATCGGTGGGAACCTATCTATTCTAGGTGAAAGTATGCAGGATAGGATCAATGTTTCAAAAATTGAGAAACCTATTTCGATGGGTAGGCTTTAAATTCTAAGTAGGTGGAACTTGGAACCTGGAACCTAGAACTTGTAATAAGTTTTTGTGTTTTTCTTGATCTATGTCTTCGCGTGATCCTGCGGTATTCCATGACGTCCGATGATGGGTGTATAATCTAGAACCACTAGTCTGAACATCCATTTTATGACTGAGACTTTTACTTTGTTAATATTTCATATTTTTCGTATATCTAAATATAAGTTGCGGTCAATGGATTGTAGCAGCGGGATAGTTATAAAGGGTGATGTTTAACTTCAATAGTTTAATTAATAATACAGGTGGAACCTGAGTAGACCTTATAATCGACCCTAAAACTTGTGACAGGATAGGTTCTAGGTTCCAAAATATGCATGGTAGGTTCCGGGTTCCGTGTGGAACCTGTACGGAACCCAGAACCGCTTATCCCTAACGTGGAAGATGTTCAAAGGCGGGGTTGGCCACTTGTGCACAAACTAGTTGGGAACGAATGTTGCTCTCTTGATGATGGCCCCGTAGCAAGTCGAAACTAATTATGTTGAATTGAGATGCATGCCTTGCTCGAGATGGTGAGATGCCCAAGTTGATGGGAGACATGGAACAATCAGTCACAATGAGGCATTCTACGATACAAGCCATGGGAACGATCCTTAAGAAGGAATGCTGGTTGGGTGAATCGACTTGCCAGGTATTGTACGATCCCATGGCCGAGGCTAATCGGCCCAGACTGTGACAAACTGTATTAAAGGAGGGTTGCTAAGCTATAGGTGCGGATGTAATCCCTTACCATGTTTTGAGCACGATCGGAAGAAGATATAGACGTTGTGTTCCTGTGGGGCAAGCATAAGCCATTCTTGTAAATCCTTGGGAGAGGGAGTGCGGGTGCGATACACGACGAAGCAACAATGAGTGACGCATTCTGTTCGGTGAGCATTGGCCATTCATGTACGACACATGGAGAGGCGTTGACGGTTAGGAGAATTCAAGGAAGCAACAAAATAGTCCGTAACAAGAGCGATGTTGAATTCAAGTGGGGGAGCACTTCGCGGTCCGACTTTCCCTTATTCCGTGAAAGCATGGAAGTAAACTTGGTAATACAAGGAGAAGCATAAGGCATGCGATATGAATGACCTAACTTGATCGTGGAAGTAGTGTCACAGAGTTTGTGTTAGGAATCAACTGACCATAGAAAATATCATGTGGATAATGTCCGAAGGTGAGATTTGCCACCCGTGCACAAAGCAACTTAGAGTTGATGCGGCTCTCCTGATGATGGCCACAATAGTCTCAAATCAGTTATTGTGTTGAATCGAGATGCATGTCCCTCTCTCAGGACACGAGACACCCAAGTTAAATGCATGACTTGATATGGTTGATCACAATGAGGCATTCCACAATACGAGCCCTTAGAAGGGAAGGTTTGGCTTGGTGAATCGGCTTGCTAGGCGCTGAAAGGTCCCATGACTGAGGCCAATGGCCCGGACCATGACAGCCGGCTCCAAGAGTGGAGGCACTACATATCCCTTCGTTTATTCAAATCATCTGGAATGCGATACTTGCTTATAATTGTTCCTTTCAAGTTTCCTTGAATATAGATTGTTTTGTTTTGAATTCATGAACAACCTTTCTTTTCTTTGTTTTTCTCTCCTTTGTTTGAACATCACAGTTCGATAGTTAAAAAAAATCCATTCAACGGTAAATAAGAATTTTATACTTTTGTATTTCATCTTTTTTCACTCCAAACTCAATTGCAAAGGGACAAATCCCCCACTTCGGATGGGGTAAACACTCCTAATACAAATCCCCAAGACTCTAATGAAATCTATAGACTCTGCCTCGTGAGATGTGACACGGGAACACCCTTATCACTAGAGCCACCCAATGCGGAGTCATATCAAGAAGGTTTTACGTGAAAAGGCAACTCGATCATCACATATTGATAGAATAACAGTCAGAAAAGCAAATCCGAATTGTGAGCATTTCCAAGCTCCAAGAGCAAAAAGCCTAATGACCACACAATACATATGAAGACATCAAACATTGACTCTATAGACACATGTATGTATTTGACACACATGCTGACTAAATTAACATGATATTGGATCAACCATATAAGCCCCTCTAAGACATTGTTCTGCTGAAAATTGGCCAGCCATAGTCAAGCTAAAACACAGTTTTCATACTATGAGTGAACAATTGCCTCATAGCCTATTTGAAACCGTAAAGTTTTAACAGAACTGAGCCTTCAAGTTCGACCAAGCAGTGGTTGATCTAGACATTCTTTCCTCGGCTATTCTTTTCTTTTCCTCAGCCTCTGCTACTTTTTTTTGCTCATCTTTATAGCCCGACTTCGCTTCTTCGAACTCGACCAGCAAGATTTCCCAGTCTGAGAGGAGCTTGTACCTCCTAGACTTCACTTCCACCATCTTTCTCTTGAGCTCTTCCTCTTCCTTGACGCAGTCATCCATTAACTGCGTATAAAAGATGCGAGTCTCGTGGCTCTTCTTCATAGCAGAGAACCTTTGATCCATCTGCAGTTTGTGCAGCTCAAACTCAGCATTGTCCTGCTCAAATGTTAGGAAGTCCGAAGTGAAATCATTGAAATTGGCCCGAAGTGTCTCAATTATTTTTTGTTGCTCCAA
This sequence comes from Syzygium oleosum, assembly GCF_021117445.2. Classification (NCBI taxonomy): domain Eukaryota; kingdom Viridiplantae; phylum Streptophyta; class Magnoliopsida; order Myrtales; family Myrtaceae; genus Syzygium; species Syzygium oleosum. The sequence continues at coordinate 2,340,553 of NW_026607494.1, forward strand.
CGATAATCCATTTCTGGCTGAGCTCAAAGTTGATAGTGCCTCAGAAAACCTCTCTTTCATATTCAATTTAAAGAGATCTGAAAGGCATTCCCACAAAGACTGCTCAGCCTTCTCAACTTCTTCTAAGCTAGGAATTTCAGCCGTCAAAGCACTATGTTGTATTGAACAAACACAACACCAGCACGTGAAGTAGTTTTGAAGTGGTCAAATTTCAGTTTTACATGTCTTCAATAATGTAGTAGTGGAGTCCTAGTTTGTAGGGGTTTGTTTCTACACGTTTTTAGTTAGTGGGATATGTTAGTGGGTCTTTGTTATTGTTATCATGTCGTTATTTTCTTGCTGAGTAGTTTTCAATGTTATGCCTATTCAATAGGCTTGTGATCTGTTGAGTAAAAGTACGAGAGTTTTTCAGCAGCAATTTTGTGTGTGTGTCCTCTTCTACTTTTTGCTCTCTTTAGAGGTTATTGAACCATACTTGCCGCTTGTTCTTTTTCAACAATCTGGTATCAGAGCCAGGTTCTGGGTATTTCGTGAGCATCTCTATTGCCAAGATGGGTGATCTTCAAGTCGTTGGCGGAATCAAGAAGCTCAGCAACCAAAACTACAATTCTTGGTCTACCTGCATGATGTCTTATATGCAGGGCCAGGATTTGTGGGAGGTTGTCAATGGAAACGATGTGAGACAACCGGAGGCTGAAGATGCGAATGGGACATTGCGGAAGTGGAAGATTAAAGCGGGCAAAGCCATGTTCGTTTTGAAGACGACAGGTTGAAGAGGATGTGCTGGAGCATATCCGAGATGCGGAAACTCCCAAAGAAGCTTGGGATACGTTTCGCCAAGCCGTTCTCTAAGAAGAACGATACGAAGCTCCAACTCTTAGAAAGTGAGTTGTTGTCGATGGCGCAACGCGACATGATGATCACTCAGTACTTCCACAAAGTGAAGACGTTATGCCGAGAGATTACTGAATTGGATCCGGAGGCTCCGATTGGCGATACCAGGATGAAGCAGATCATCATCCATGGTTTGAAGCCAGAATTCAGGAGTTTTGTTGCTGCCATACAAGGATGGCAAACTCAGCCCGTCGCTTGTCGAATTCGAAAATTTGCTAGCTGGTCAAGAAGCATTAGCCAAGCAAATGGGAGGAGTCTCGTGAAGAATGGAGAAGAGGCACTCTACGCCAACAAAGGCAAGTGGAATTCCAAGCGGCATGCCCACGGTGGATCCAAAAAGAACGATGACAAGGCGAGAAGTCATCAAGATGAAGGGAGCGTTCGTGCACGGAAAGGTTCTAAGAACCACGGCAATGGCCAAAAGTTTGAAGGGAAGTGCTACAACTGCAATAAAAAAGGTCATATGGCGAAAGATTGCTGGTAAAAAAAGAAGGCCATCGAGAGTAACGTGCTGCTACTTCAAAAAATGAAGACGAATGGGATGCTGAGGCTTTCTTTGTGTAGATAAGGAGGAGCTAGCCCTTATCGCAACAACATTCAATCAAATCGATTATGAGAATGATTGGATTGTTGACTCGGGCTGCTCAAACCATATGACCGGCGATAAAGAAAAGTTGCAGAACTTGTCGGAGTACAAGGGAAGTCGGGTGGTGGTGACGGCGAATAACTCAAAGTTACCGATAGCCCACATCGGTAATACGACCGTCTCTCCCCAATGTAGCGATGCCGAGGTGCCACTCCAAAACGTCTATCATGTTCCAGGTATGAGAAAAAATCTTCTCTCGGTAGCACAATTAACATCTTCTGGCCATTTTGTTCTGTTTGGTCCACAAGATGTGAAGATATATCGAGACCTTGAGATTACAGAAGAGCCAGTAATGAAGGGACGAAGAACGGAGTCTGTCTACGTAATGTCTGCGGAAACCGCATATGTAGACAAGACGAGAAGGAATGAGACGGCAAACTTATGGCACATGCGACTAAGTCACGTTAGCTATTCCAAGCTAGATGTGATGATGAAGAAGTCGATGTTGAAGGGACTTCCACAACTTGAAGTGAGAACAGACACTGTATGTGCAGGCTGTCAGTATGGAAAAGCGCACCAGTTGCCGTATGAAGAGTCTAAATTTAAAGCGAAGGAACCATTAGAGTTAATACACTCTGATGTGTTTGGACCAATTAAGCAAGCCTCCGTTGGTGGGATGAAGTATATGGTGACCTTCATTGACGACTTCTCGAGGTACGTGTGGGTTTACTTTATGAAGGAAAAATCTGAAACTCTTTCAAAATTCATAGAGTTCAAGAAGGTAGCGGAAGCGGAGGTTGGTAAAAGAGTTCGTTGTCTACGCACCGACAATGGGGGAGAGTACATCTCAAATGAGTTCACAGATTTCCTTCAGAAGTGCAGAATACGCCATCAGTTCACATGTGCTAGCACTCCGCAGCAAAACGGGGTGTCAGAAAGGAAAAACAGGCATCCTGGCAGAAGTATGTCGAAGTATGCTTCATTCAAAGAATGTTCCGGGACGGTTTTGGGCGGAAGCTATGAAGACTGCGGCCTTCGTGACCAATAGGCTTCCTCAACAAAGGTTATGCTTTTGTTCACCCTTTGAAAAAATATGGAACATGAAGCCTGCTGTTGGTTATTTTCGAGTTTTTGGATGCGTGTGCTATGTATTTGTACCTGACCAGTTACGTAGCAAGATGGAGAAAAAGGCTGTTAGGTGTATCTTTGTAGGATACGACAATCAAAGAAAAGGGTGGCGATGTTGCGATCCAACAACCGGGAAATGCTACACATCTCGGAATGTGGTGTTTGATGAAGCTTCCTCATGGTGGTCCTCGAACAAGGAAGTACTACCGGACTCGGATGTTTTTAAGGAAATGTTAGAAATTTCTCAATTCCAGTTGAGTTCAAGTGAAACAGAGGTTGCAGACGACGATGTAGATGTTGAAGAAGGCATAGCTCAAAATCCTTGGCAAACAGGTGTATACCAAAGGCCAAGCGAAGAAGATGAGCCAAGTGGAGCAAGTACACCAACTGCACTTAGAAGGTCAACAAGAGCCCGAAAGCCAAATCCTAAGTATGCTAATGCCGCCATAGTAGAAGAGGCAGATGCAAAAGAGCCTGAGACATTTGAGGAAGCGTCTCAGAGTTCGGAATGGATTAAGGCTATGGAAGAGGAAATTGCTGCGTTAGAGCGAAATCAGACTTGGGAGCTCATACCAAAGCCAAGAGATGTGAAGCCTATTTCTTGCAAATGGGTGTACAAGATAAAACGCCGCACAGATGGATCAATAGAGAGGCACAAAGCTCATCTGGTAGCTCGAGGGTTCTCTCAACAATATGGACTAGACTATGATGAAACATTTAGTCCAGTTGCGAAGTTTACAACTGTACGAGTTCTACTGGCACTTGCAGCAAGCAAAAGTTGGAACTTGTGGCAAATGGACGTGAAAAATGCATTTTTGCATGGGGAGCTAGATCGGGAGATCTACATGAGCCAACCAATGGGCTTTCAGAATCAAGATCATCCTGAGTATGTGTGTAAGCTCCGGAAGGCTCTCTATGGGCTAAAACAAGCACCGAGGGCTTGGTATGGTAAGATTGCTGAATTTCTTACTCATAGTGGTTATTCGGTGACATGTGCGGATTCTAGCTTGTTTGTCAAAGCTAAAGGAGGGAAGCTAGCTATTTTGTTGGTGTATGTGGATGATTTAATCATCATAGGAGATTAGGAAGAAGAAATTCTCCAAACCAAGGAGAATTTGTCGGTTAACTTCGTCAGATGAAAGAACTTGGACAGCTCAAACATTTTCTTGGTTTAGAGGTCGACTACACTCAGGAAGGAATATTTCTCCATCAGCAAAAGTATTCAAAAGATTTGTTGAAGAAATTTGCAATGCTTAGATGCAAGCCAATCTCGACACCGATGGAGGCAAACGTCAAAATGTGTGCTCATGAAGGGAAAGATTTAGAAGATGCTATCATGTATCGGCAGTTGGTGGGTAGTCTTATCTACTTAACTTTAACAAGACCGGATGTTTCTTTTGCAGTTGGTGTGATGAGTTGCTACATGCAAAATCCAAAGAAGACTCATTTGGAATCAGTTCGTCGAATCTTGAGATATGTGAAGAGCACGCTTGGCTATGGTATTATGTACAAGAAAGGTGGAGATTGTAGACTAGTTGGCTACTGTGATGCCGACTATGCAGGTGACCATGATTCCCGGCGTTCAACTACTGGGTATGTCTTCATGCTTGGGTCCGGAGCAATTTCTTGGTGTAGTAAAAGACAACCAACGGTGTCTTTGTCAACCACGGAAGCAGAATACCGAGCAGCAGCGATGGCAGCTCAAGAAAGCACTTGGCTTATGCAGTTATTGAAAGACTTGCATCAACCAACAGAGTATGGTGTCTCTTTGTACTGCGACAACTTGTCGGCAATACGTTTGGCGAAGAATCCAGTTTTTCACGCAAGAACTAAGCATGTGGAGGTGCATCATCATTTTATCAGAGAGAAAGTCTTGCAAGAAGAAATTGAGTTGGAGCATGTCAAAACAGAAAACCAAGTTGCAGATTTGTTTACAAAAAGCTTGAGTAGCAATAAGTTCGAAAGTTTCTATCATCAGCTCGGTATGGTGAAAAGAGTAGAAGCTGGTGTTGAGGGGGAGTATTGAACAAACACAACACCAGCACGTGAAGTAGTTTTGAAGTGGTCAAATTTCAGTTTTACATGTCTTCAATAATGTAGTAGTGGAGTCCTAGTTTGTAGGGGTTTGTTTCTACACGTTTTTAGTTAGTGGGATATGTTAGTGGGTCTTTGTTATTGTTATCATGTCGTTATTTTCTTGCTGAGTAGTTTTCAATGTTATGCCTATTCAATAGGCTTGTGATCTGTTGAGTAAAAGTACGAGAGTTTTTCAGCAGCAATTTTTTGTGTGTGTCCTCTTCTACTTTTTGCTCTCTTTAGAGGTTATTGAACCATACTTGCCGCTTGTTCCTTTTTTCAACATGTTGGTGGCACGAACTTGATCCTACACTAGCACCATTAATCTCAGCAGCATTGACAAGTTCCTCCAGACCAGTAAAATAGGAGTCAAACAAATCAGTTGGTCTAGCTGGCTGAATATTCACTGGAGGAGTAACTGTTAAGACCCAAACTTCGACTTTAATGACCAAAGTGTCATTTGCTAGGTATCCCCGAATACTATGATGAAGCTCAGTCAATGGAATGAACCTTGTGAATTCCCAGTCACCGTTTCTCAAAGTGAAATCATGTTGCGTTTCTGCAGAATTCAGGACACAAGGTGACGAATTCAAAATTTTCTTTACTACAACAGCAGAGCAAAATATGTGGAAGAAACATTGGAGACCATCAAGAACTAGAATGTTGTATTGTGTACGTCAAGCAAAATATTAGCAACAGAAGAAGCAAACACCTCCCCCATGATCAGCTTAAGAAACTAAATTCACACAAAAGTCGATTAACTGACAATGCACAAAATTTTTAAGACCACCAGACATAGCTATCTTATATTGTGGTTCCTCTCTTTCTTCTGGACCAACATTTGGATCATATAGGCACAGTCAAGCCCCAACTCCTCCATCCACTGGGCCAGTTGCTTACAAACTTAGCTTGCTAAATTCCTGAATCAGTAACCTCGGGATTATTCTACACTCATTTTAGAAGCTCACCCACCTTTGAGAGGCTTAACTAACGAAATACAGAAAACATATTCTCTCTCTCAGCTCTATATCTCTCTTTCTACTTCTTCTCACCTATTTTTTTTCTCTCTCTCAGATAACAACGATTTCTCATAATCTAGATGCACCATCAATAAGAGAAACACCTATCATACACTTAACTTAAAAACAAGAGGTTCCAAGAAAAATCAATCCAATTAAAGAATAAACCCTTTCTAACAGAGCGAGCATCATTCATTTGATTGGTGACACTCGAGCAAAACCTGGCGTTTCTGGACCACCCCTTCGACAACATCACAGAACAAGTGTTGGGAGCAGCCCAACATGTTCAGGAATTGATTTGTAAGATTCGATGATTGGTCATCAAGAATACCTAATAGGAAGGACTCCAATTATGATAGGACACTGAAAAGGATGAAGTCTAAATAATAAGAGTCTTATTTAGGAAGAATACCAAGATGGAATCAATTGTGGTGATTGCCAAATGAGATGAATTCCAATCGATCAGGGAGATTTCTAATTAGGAAGTGATTGCCAATCAATTAGGGAAGATTCCTAATTTTTGGTGGAGGTCTACCACTAGAAATAGAAGGCTTGGGTGGAGGTTTATTGTGTGCACCAAAAAACACTCAGGAGATATCACAAGAGTCTTCAACAATGTGTGTAAACACGATAGATTTTGAAAGTTCATCAAATGAGGATGTGTATGTGACAGTTGTGAGTATCTATTGTGAGAGAAACACTGTTACAATGTTAATTGTAATCCTTTGATTATAGTGGAGTAGCTTTTGTATTAGCGTCCCGTGGTTTTCCCATATTGGGTTTTTCACGTAAAACTTTTGGTGTATCGTTCTTATTGTCTCTTCTTTGCTGTGTTATTTACATTTTTCTGCAAAGAGAATATACGGCCGCATATTGCACAATTTTGATGGTTAGAATTCTACTGCGATCTATTGCAATCCGACTTAATTTACAACAAAGTGATATCAGAGTTGAGGTTGTAAAAGATGTCAAAAGACAAGGCCAACATGATCAAGCTCATGGCTATGAATTTTGCAGTATGGAGTTGAAAGATGGAGGATCATCTCTGTATCAAAGGCTTGCAAAGGCCAATTAAGACAAGAATGCCTCCAAAGGACATGGTAAAGATTGTGGCACTAGCTCCTAAATCAGCAACAGTTGGAGAGGGAGGAGAAGACTCCTCAAAAGCCCTGAAACTAACGGTAGAAGAAGAAGATGAAGAAGAAGAAGAGGAGGAGGATGAGTGGACTATCCTCAACGGAAGATGCGTTAGCACCATTAGAAAGTGACTCGATCAAAGCATACGCTTATGATTTGTGGAGAAATTGGAGCGGACATCGCGAGGAATACATCTCAAAACATAGCAAGCTTGATAAAGAAGGTGTCACGTATAAAGTACAAAGATGGAACAAGTGTCTCTGAACACATAGGCACTATGAGAGATTTGGTGAATCAAATCAATATAATTGAGAGGATGATCACTTCGAAATTGCATGCACACTTCCTGATAGGTTCTATGCCAAAAAGCTGGGACACCTTAATTTTGTCGATTCACAATTCCAAGCCTGAAGGAGCATTGTCCGTAGAGTTAGTGAAGGACAGATTGCTAAGTGATGAGAAAAGGCACAAGGATGAGGGGTACTACAACCATGGTGATAGAACTTTTGTTATCAATGAACAATAGAAGAAAGTAGATTGTGAGAGGAGCAAAAGCCGTGAACCTAAAGGTCATGCAACCTTAGGGCTAAGGGCTAAGAAGAGAGCTTGTTTTCAATGTGGAAAAACCGGCTATCTCATTAGAGACTGTCCATTGAAGGTACCCAACAAGCGAGTTGAAGCACCAGTTGCAAATGTGAATACAGTTTATGAAGACATAATGGTTATCCGCACTGATGTGAGAATCAACTTAACATGTCAGGACACCATTTGGTTAGTTGATTCTGCAGCCTCCTTTCACGTGGTCCCCAAGAGAGAATTTTTCTCTTCCGATATAGTTGGAGACTTCGGTCTCGTGAGAATGGGTAATGATGGTTCATTGAAGATTGTTGGCATAGGATGTGTTGAGATCGAGACCAACAATGGATGCAAGCTGATCTTAAAAGAGGTAAGGCATGTCCCTGATATTCACCTTAACTTGATCTCCGAAGAAAAACTAGATGATGATGGTTGTGTGAATCACTTCGGCGAAGGGTATTAGAAGTTAACCAAGGGCAGCTTGGTGGTAGCAAGAGGAGTGAAAGACATGTCGCTCTATATCATACAAGTGAAGTTATGTGGCAGAGATGTTAATGCACTGAGGGAGGTATCTACTGAGCTTTGGCACAAAAGGCTTGGACATAAGTGGAAACTAGTTGTTATGTTGTATCGAGGTGCAGGCCTTTGCTTGGGATGGTGAGGTGCCCAAGTTGATGGGAGACATTGAACGATCGGTCACAACGAGGCACTCCATGATACAAGACATGGGAGAGATCCCTCAAAAAGAAGGCTGGCCTGGCGAATTTGCTCGCCAAGTGCCGCACCATCCCTTGGCTGAGGCTAATCAACTCGGATCGTGACAAATGATATCAGAGCTGGATCCCCAAGTTACATGTGCATATGTCATCTATTACCATGTTTCGAGCATGATCAGTGGAGACAATATTTTCCTATTGGCGAGCGCAGGCCATTTGTATAAAGCCTAGAGAGAGGTAGTACTGGTGTGGTACACGAGGAAACGACAGCAAGTGACACATTTTGTTGGTCGAGCATTGGCCATTCAAGTAAAACATAAAGAGAGGCGGTGATGGTTAGGAGAATCCAAGAAAGCGATTGAATAGCTTGTAACAAGGGCGTTGTTCAGGAGAATGTTACAATCCAACTATTCCCCATTCCATGAAAAAGCATGGAAGTAAACTTTGTAATCCAGGTAGAAGCACGAAGGATGACATATGGATGACACGACTTGATCGTGGGAGCGGTGTTCGAGACTTTGTATTAGAAATCTAGCGATGAAATGAATATCATGCGAAAAAATGTCCAAAGGAGGGGCTAGCCACCCGTACATAAACTGGTCTGGAGTTTATACCACTCTCTGATGATGGCCACGCCAAACCGAAACCAATTGTTATGTTGAATCGAGATGCATCCTTCGCTCGGGACATGAGATGCCTGAGTTAAAAGGGAGATGTGGTATGGTCAATCACAATGAAGCATTCCATAATTCAAGCTGTGGGAATGATCCTTAGAAGCGAATGATGGCTTGAAGAATTGGCTCGCCAGGTACCGCACGGTCCCAATACCAATAGGCCCACACCATGACACTCGGCTCCGAAGGGGAGGCACTACCTATCTCTCCACTTATTCGAATCCTCTGGAATTGGATTTCACCTACTGATTCACTTGCTTGAAATCGTTCCTTTGATGACTTCCTTGTATATTAATTGTTTTGTTTTGAATTCATAAACAATCTTCTGTTCTTTGTTTTTCTCTCTCTCTTTGTTTGAATATCACATTCCATACTTTAAAAAAAATAAAATCCATTCATGCTAGATAAGAATTTTCTACTTTTCAATTTCATCTTAGCATTCAAATATAACTTAAATAAGAAATAAAGATTTAATAATTCATATCTGATTTTAAATGCATCTTATTTATTGCTTATGGAGTCTTATTTCCCACTTTCAAATCCTCATACGATCCCACTTTCAAATCCTCATAAGATGAAAGATCTGATCACTCAGAGAGAGTTGAACCGTGGTTGTTAAAGAAAATTCTTACCTAGTAAGGGCTTCCAAATGATCCCAAAAGTCTTATGTGAGAATATTGTAACATTATTTACTCATTCTCTGAAACTTTCAACACGATCCTTCCATTATAATTGCCCAGAAAAATCATTCAAAGCATCTATTTTTCCTAGTTGTACAATTTTACAAGAAAGTTTTTATCCGCCTTGCAAGTCCTCCGCAGCATAATAGTTCATCCAAATTAGACTCCATATGGGAACTTTTTCCCAAACAAGACTATCAAAAAGTTGTCTATCATTTAGACTGAATGTCACAAGTTGTTTTTCTTTTACAACTTAGGTTGTCGTCATTTATGGTTCTTGTCGAGTGCCACTGTTACATGTCCTATGATTTTACATTGGGTATGAATATATGACTACCTCTAGCTTGGACACAGAAGTGTTATACTTCGGACAAAAACTCCAAGAATAAAAGGTCCCAAAATGAAATGAGCAAGCTACGGATATAACATTATGTTCTAGTTCTCTCAACCAAAACGAAAAATGTCTTTCATTGCCATTTGTTTAGGCAAATTGAAAGCATCAGTTATTTTTCTTCTGTAAATATCAATAACCTGCCCAACACTAGAGCCACTTGTTTGTGGTTCTCTCGTTGTAAGAACACTCGTTACCATTAGACAGTATCCTTGTTTTTTTCATTCCAAACTCAATTGCAAGGGAACAACTCCCTTACTTAGGACAGTATAAACACTCCTAATACAAATAAAGACTACAATGAAATGCATATAGGCTCTGCCTCTTGAGATGTGGAGACAGGAACACCCTCATCACTAGAGCCACTCAATGCGGAGTCATATCAAGAAGGCTATACGTGGAGGAACAACTTGATCATCACATATTGACAGAACAACAATAAGGAAAGTGCATCAGAATTGTGAGAAATTCCAAACTCCTAGAGCAAAAAATGCGAAGACCACACAATTGATATGAAGACATCAAAACTGACTCTAAAATAACTTGATCGTCACATATTGACAGAACAACAATAAGGAAAGTGCATCAGAATTGTGAGAATTTCGAAACTCCAAGAGCAAAAAATGCGAAGACCCCACAATTGATATGAAGACATCAAAACTGACTCTAAAATAACATGATATAGGATCAATTACATGAGCCACTCTAAGTGATTGTTCTGCCAAAAATTGGCCACAAATAGTCAAGCTAAAACTCAGTTTTTATACTTTAACAATTGGCTCATAGCATATTTGAAACCTTAAAGTTTTAACAGGACCGAGCCTTCAAATTCGACCAAGCAGTGGTTGATCTGGACATTCTTTCCTCGGCTATTCCCTTCTTTTCCTCAGCCTCTGCTACTTTCTTCTGCTCATCTTTATAGCCCGACTTTGCTTCTTCAGACTCGACCAGCAAGATCTCCCAGTCTGAGATAAGCTTGTCCCTCCTAGACTTCATTTCCTCCATCTTTCTCTTGAGCTCTTCCTCTTCCTTGACGAGATCATCCATTAACTGCTTATACAAGATGTGAGTCTCACGGCACTTCTTCATAGCAGACAACCTTTGATCCTTTTGTAGTTTATGCGGCTCAAACTCAGCACTGGTCTGCTCAAATGTTAAAAAGTCCAAAGTGAAATCATTGAAATTGGCCCGAAATGTCCTCATCGCTATTTGTTGCTCTGAAGATAATCCAGTTCTGGCTGAGCTTAAAATTGATAGTGCCTCAAATAGCCTCTCTTTCATATATAATTCAAAGAGATGTGAAAGGCATTCCTTCAAGGACTGCACAGCCTTCTCAACTTCTTCTAAGCTAGAAATTTCAGCCCTCAAGGCACCATCTTGGTGGCACGAACTTGATCCTTTGCTAGCACCATTAGATTCAGCAGCACTGATGACTTCCTCCAAACCAGTAAAATAGGAGTCAAAGTTATCAGTCGGTCTAGCTGGCTGAATATTCACTGGAGGAGTAACTGTCAAGATGCAAACAACGGCTGCCCAGGATCATCATTCAAAGCATCTACTTTTCCTAGTTGTACAATTTTACAAGAAAGTTCAGATATCCCTTGCAAGTCATCCGCACTATAAAAGTTCATTCCAAATGGACTCCATGTGTGAACTTTTACCCAAACAAGACTGTCAAAAAGTTATCTTCTCATTTAGACGGAATATCACAACAAGAAGTTTTTCTTTTACGACATTCTGTTGTCATCATATAAAGGCGCTTGTCGGATGCCTCTGTTACGAGTACTATGATCTTACATTGGGTATGAATTTATTACTCGAGTCTACCGCTAGCATGGACACAAAAGTTTACTTTGGACAAAAACTGTAGGAATAATAGGCCCCATAGAACAAGATCGTGTTGTAGGTAAGAGCTCTAGATTGCATTTGATTATGCAGTTCCAAACCCCACGATTTGTGTTGTGCCTAAAAACACCAAAATGAAAAACCATAGATCAGCTAAGGACATGATGAAAATCCATGTAGCTGAAAGCCCTTTTCCAGATAACGAGTATAACATTATGCTTTAGTTCTCACAACCAAAACCAAAAATCCCGTTCATTGTTGTTCGTTTGGACAATTTGAAACCATCAGTTATTTTTCCCCTGTAATTACCGATAACCTCCCCAACACCAGAGCCACTTAATAACACTCCTAACCATTAGACAATATCCTTGTTTTTTTTCATTCCAAACTCAATTGCAAGGGGCCAAATCCCTTACTAGTACAGGGTAAACTCTCCTAATACATATCTCCAAGACTAATGAGATCCGCAGGCTGTCTCAAGAGATGTGGATACAGGAACACCTGTATCACTAGAGCTGCCCAATCTGGAGTCATATCAAGAAGCTTTTACGTGAAGGAACTACTCGATTATCACTTATAGACAGATTCCGTCAGGAAAGCACATCAAATTTGTGATAATTGCAAGCTCCAAGATCACAAAGCACGATGACAACGCAATTCATATGAAGACATACAAAACTGACTCTAGAGACATACTTAAGTGTATATATTTGACCCACATGCTGATTAAACTAACAGAAGATCAACGACATATGCCCCTTAAAGCCATTGTTCTGCTGAAAAGTGGCCAAAAACTAGTCAAGCTAAAACATAGTTTTCATACTAAGCGAACAATTGCCTCATAGCCTATCTAAAACCTTTATAACAGACGAGCCTTCAAATTTAACCAAGCAGTGGTTGATCTAGACATTCTTTCCTCGGCTATACTCTTCTTTTCCATAGCCTCTGCTTCTTTCTTCTGCTTATCTTGATAGCTCGACCTTGCTTCTTCAGACTCGACCAGCAAGATCTCCCAGTCTGAGAGAAGCTTGTCCCTTCTAGACTTCACTTCCGCCATCTTTCTCTTGAGCTCTTCCTCCTCCTTGATGAGATTATCCATTAACTGCTTATAAAGGATGCAAGTCTCATGGCACTTCTTCATAGCGGAGAACCTTTGATCCTTTTGTAGCTTATGCAGCTCAAACACCGCATTTTCCTGCTCAAATGCTATGAAGTCAGAAGTGAAATCAATGAAATTGGCTTGAAATGTCTCAATTGCTAGTTGTTGCTCCGACGATGATCCAGTTCTGACTGAGCTTAAGGTTGATAGTGCCTCAGATAGCCTCTCTTTCATATTCAATTTAAAGAGATTCGAAAGGCATTCCTTCATAGACTGCTTAGCCTTCTCAACTTCTTCTAAGCTACGAATTTCAGCCGTCAAAGCACCATCTTGGTGGCACGTATTTGATCCTACACTAACACCATTAGTCTCAACAGCATTGATGAGTTCCTCCGGCCAAGTAAAATAGGAGTCATAGTTATCGATTGGTCTAGCTGGCTGAATATTCACCGGAGGAGTAACTGTTTAAGATGCAAACTTCGGCCTTAATCACCAAAATGTCATTTGCTAGGTATCCCGCAGTACGATTATGGAGCTCAGTCAATGGAATAAAACTTGAGTGACCCCAGTGACTATTGCTCGCAGTGAAATAATGTTGCCACTCTGCAGAATTCAGGAGATAAGGTGACAAATTCAAAAACTTCTTTACAACACCAGAGCATGGTATGTGGGAGAGATATTGGAGACCATCAAGAACTAGAATTTTGTATCGTACGTCAAGCAAAACATTAGCAACAGAAGAAGCAAACACCTCCCCGGTATCAGCTTAAGCAACCAAATTCATACAAAAGTGGATAAACTGAAACCGCACAACATTTTTAAGACCACCAGATGTAACTATCTTAAACTTAAACTGTGGCTCCTCTCTTTTTTCTCGACAAACATTTGGATCAGATAGGCGCATTCAAGCTCCCACCGCTCCATCCCTGGTCCAGTTGCTTAGTGCCTTAAGCTAAATTCCTTAATCAGTAATGTTGTTGCGCATGTCAGAGGATCACCTTGATATCCCTCATTCTACTTCTTCTCACCTACTTTTTTTCTCATCTAAATTCCTCTTCTTCAAGTCATAACACCAATTTCTCAAAAATGCAGCACAATCAATCAGAGCAAAACCTATCATACACTTAAGACCCGTTCGTTTTCAGAAATTTGTTTTCAAAATCATTCATATCCCGCGAAACAATCGCCACAATTAGTTTTAAAACAATCCAAGAACAAACCCTTTCTAATAGAGCGAACATAGTCGATTTGATCGATCACGCTCAAGCTGAACACGGCGTGTGCGGTCCACCAGTTGGGCAGCGTCGCAGAATCAGGGATCTCGAGGTACAGCGACAAATTGTTCGTGGCATCCCCCTTCTCCTGCTCAAAAAGGATGGGCCGACGCAAGAATCACTAGGCAACACCATGAACATGCGATCATCGAGAAACAACACAAAAATAGGAAAAATAAAGAAAAGAAAACGACGTTGGAGTACCATCTACAGCCAGAAACTGTGAATGCTTCGGAGTAACGCTTCTTCGCATTCTGCCCACTGAAGTTGCTGATTTCCCACGTGAATTCCCCCTGATTTTGTGCGTCCGTTCTTCTCTCATTTGGCTGCTGCTTCTGCACGATCAACTCTCGCGAACAACACGGGTGTTTCCTCTTCATTGCTGCTTGAGTCTAGTGGTTTTGATTCTTCGACTACAAAGTGATGGCATGGTGGCAGTCTCGGGGTTTTATTGGAGGAGGAATGGGGGAATGGCATGCAGACGTGTCAAAAGGGTAGGCCGGGATAAAATGGTTCAATCCAAATTGACCCATTTAAGCCGTTTGGACCAATTATCATATAATATAAATTTAGTGACCCAAACTCGACTCAATTCATATCCAACCTAACCCGTATTACTAAAACATTTCTATATTCAACTAAATTTAGGAAAATTTATATTCAAACTGAGGTGAAAGTATAAAGCGAGCGAATGCGAGATCAAGTGAGAACGAGAGAGAGTGAGGAGAGAATCACAAAGGTGAGTTGGGTCTAAATAAATTGTTAACCCATTTAATTATTTTGACTTTATCATTCTAAATTTATTTATGACCCATTTACTAGATAACTAACATATATATTAACTTAGCCTATCTAATATGATTTAAGAAATGAATCTATAATTCATTTTGACAGGTACAATGGCTATCGTTCACACTTTTGGTTGGCACATTGAAAGCCAATGTGTTGTAACCTCCCATCCTCACAAGTTCCGTTCAAGGATGGTATTCTCTAACACAACCTCTATGTGACCTGTTTAGACATGATCAATCGATAAACTATTATTTCGGAGTTCTTCATTGTTAAGATTTTGAATTGATGATATTTCATCGGTTGTAACCATGTTTTTCTAATTTATTTTGATGATATTTTATTGATGGTATATTGCAATTTGGAAATAAATTTTATACAAAATTTGAGGATATTATGTGTCACGTCAGTATTGGTGGGTTGATTTCACGTTTGGTCAATTTCGTGTCATAACGCGCCATGTAATTATATTGACTCATCAACCCGACTATAGTTTTATTACACGAGTCGTCTCGTGTTAATCCAGTAATTTTCGGGTCATGTTGTTGTCCAGTAGAAAACACAATTAATTAATTGTATTGTGTTCGAGTTGGCTTATTTTGTAGGATACCTAATGTCGAGACACGAACACAATTTGCCACCATGGTTCCTATTAGCATTCCTTTTCCACTTGCTTTTTAAAACTTTTTGTAAAAGCTTCTTGGGCATTCCCGATGTTTAGGTATTTGGGCAATGAATATCAGTGTTTCATCAGTTGCTTCAGCATTAGGAGATCATTCTGGCGTGAGGGGCACTTATCAAAGGGTCAAGCAACTGTTGTATTGGCCAAGGATGAAACATGATGTGGTGAAATAAGTTAAAGCTTGTAATGTGGGCAAAAGGAATGAGGGGGAACAAACTCATAACCTTGGACACTTTGCAATCACTGGACATTCCTGCTCAGGCCGGGACTCATGTTCCTACGGATTTCGTTGAACCCTTTGCCAAAATCTGATGGGAAGGAGACTCTGTTTGTGGTGGTGGACCACTCGCCGAATATGCCCCCTTTATGGCCACGTCTCATCCTTTCACAGCACTAGAAGTGGCCAAGTTGTTCTTTGGCAATGTTTAAATGTTGCATGGCTAACCCTAAGCATTATAAGTGATAGAGACAAGATGTTTACCAGTTCAGTTTGTTCGATAAAACTTCAAGCTGATGGGAAGACAGCATCGACAGGAGAGAACTCTAGTCAGATAGGCAAATCGAGACACTCAACCAATGTTTGCTAGGAGTTAATTGACGTGTATGGGTTTTGCTTAACAAAACAGATGGGCTCGATGGTTATCCTACAACACCACTTTTTGCACTAGCATCCACACGAAGCTTCTTTGCCAGCAACAACTCACTTCATTATTCATTACATGTGGCTCATTGGACATAAGTAAGTAGTGCAATCTCACCCTTGAAAGATCTACAAGGTCGTCCTCAAATTTTACCTATGAATTTATAAGGAGGGAAACCAACCTGGTGTTCAGCTGCTAATCCAATGGTCTAACGCATGGGGGGATGATGATTATATCGATCAACAATTTCCATTCAAGGAGAGGGGAGTTGTAACAGAGTCAACGGTTGGAATGATGGGTTGACGGGCTCCGTGGAGAGATATTTATATCCGATGAAGGAGACGTTGGGCATCAATTGCTTGCCAAGGATTGAGGAGGCCCATTGGCATTACAGTTCCTGCAATCGCTATTTCCGTTGTATGGAAAATCTCATTTGATCGAAAATTACTGATGTAGACGACGGTCATCATACGTGACACGGCTGCGCTGATGTAAACAATTTTTGTAATATAAAAAAATAAAATTTTCAATTATTTATTTTATTTATTCTTTTCGTCTTCTTTTTTCTTACTTTTCTTTTTCCTTCTTCCTCCACCGATCGTCGAGATCTGGCAAGCTCAAGTCTCGCCAACCTCGGGAAGGCTCGACCTCGCCATGTCCCAACGAGCTCGAGCCTTGCCCGAGGTTGGCCCGCACTGGTGGTCAGTGGCTAGCCGTCATTGAGACTTGGCAACCGGCAAAGGAAGAAAGAAAAAGAAAAAGAAAGCAAAGAAAATAAAATAAAATAATATTTAAAAATTCAATTTTTTTGAAAATTTTGGCCTCGATGGATTCGGGCTTGGCCTCGATATTAGCAAGCCTGACATCCTGGGCACGAGAATTAGTGTCCAGAGCCCGACCTCGATGGACCCAAGCGCGGTGGCCGGGTCTTGGGCATGGCCTAGATAAACTTGGGCCAGGGTGCTGGATTCCTGAGCTCGGCCTAGAATGAGCCGGGCCAAGGCGTCGAGGACTCAACCTCGCCGCTAAGGGCATGAGAATGAGCGTTGGGGTTCCCTTGCCCAAGCGCAGAAATTTTTGTCTAAGCGTCAAAACCTAGTCATTTTTGGAAAATGATTTCAGATTTTTGAAAGAGGGAATCTTTTTCTAGAATTTAAGTTTTGGTAGGAAAATTTTTTCTATTGACTAGGAAAATATTTTTCTTTGTGATCCAAACGCTGGAAAATGAGAAAAATGTTTAAAAAAAAAATGTTTTCCGCGAAACAAACAAAATTTAATTCCTCTATCTTTTCTGAAACGAAATTTTCTTTTTCAGCTTTTGTGGTATATTTTAAAAGAAAATGTCAATATATTTATGTGGAAATCTGAAAACGTGGGCGCGCTTGGACTCGGGGTATTTTACCTCAGCTAAGGTGATAGACGTGAATTCTTTTTCTAGCAATATACGTTATTATCCTATAACAAGGATGTATCACTTGATCTTCTGATTCTTAATTTTATCGCGAACCAACATGATCTATTTCCACCTTACCACAAAAAAACATGATCTATTTCCAGGATAGATGAGCATGATGACGTAGAAGATATCATTGTGTTTTACGTGAAGGCACAACTCGAAAGGGTAAACTCGCCTAATACAATCCCCATGACTAATGAAATCCATAAGCTCTGCCTCGTGAGATGTGTATAGACGAACACCCTTTATCACTAGAGCCACCCGATACGGGGTCATATCAAGAAGGTCTTACATGAAGGAACAACTCGATAATCATATATTGACAAAATAACAGTCGGGAACTGCATCAGAATTGTGAGAGTTTACAAGTTCCAGAGCAAAATGCGCAATGACCACGCCATTGGTATAAAGACATCAAATACTGACCCTAGAGACATACATATGTATGTATTTATTAGACCCACATGCTGACTAAACTAACATTATGTGGGATCAACCACATAAGCCCTTCCAGGCAATTCTTCTGCGGAAAATTGGCTGAAAAATAGTCAAGCTAAAACACAGTTTTCATACTAGTGAACAATTGCCTCATAACCCCATTTGAAACCTTAAAGTTTAACAAAATCGAGCTTTCAAATTTGACCAAGCAGTGATTGATCTAGACATTCTTTCCTCAGCTAATCTCTTCTTCTCCTCAGCCTCTGCTGCTTTCTTCTGCTCATCTTTATAGCCCCACTCCGCTTCTTCGGACTCGACCAGCAAGTTCTCCCAGTTGGAGAGGAGCTTGTCCCTCCTAGACTTCACTTCCTCCATCTTTCTCTTGATCTCTTCCTCTTCCTTGGCGAGGTCATCCATTAACTGCTTATACAAGATGTGAGTCTCGTGGCTCTTCTTCATAGCAGAAAACCTTTGATCCCTTTGTAGTTTATGCAGCTCAAACTCAGCATTGTCCTGCTCAAATGTTAAGAAGTCGGAAGTGAAATCATTGAAATTGGCCCGAAATGTCTCAACTGCTTTTTTTTGCTTTGAAGTTAATCCAGTTCTGGCTGAACTTAAAGTTGATAATGCCTCAGATAGCCTCTCTTTCATATTCAATTTAAAGAGATCCAAAAGGCATTCCTTCAAGGACTGCATAGCCTTCTCAACTTCTTCTAAGCTAGGAATTTCAGCCCTCAAGGCACCATCTTGGTGGCACAAACTTGATCCTGCACTAACACCATCAGTCCCAGCAGCGTTGATGAGTTCCTCCAGACCAGTAAAATAGGAGTCAAAATTATGAGTTGGTCTAGCTAGCTGATTCACCGGAGGAGTAACTTTTAAGACGGAAACTTCGGCTTTAACCACCAAAGTGTCATTTGCTAGGTATCCCCAAGTAGGATCACGAAGCTTAGTCAATGGAATGAAATTTTTGTAACCCCAGTCAGTCTGTCTCGCAGTGAAAACATATTGCCTCCCTGCAGTATTCAGGAGACGGTAACAAATTCAAAAACTTCCTTCCTGCAACAGCAGAGCATGATATGTGGAAAAAACATTGGAGACACATCAAGAACTAGAATGTTGTATTGTACGTCAAGCAAAATATTAGCAACAGTAGTAGCAAACAGCTCCCTTGATCAGCTTAAGCTTCCTAATTCAAACATTTATCGATAAACTAACAATGCACAACATTTTTAAGACCACCAGATGTAACTATCTTAAACTTAAATTGTGGCTCCTCTCTTTTTTCTTTTACCAACATTCGGATCACATAGGCGCAGTCAAATTCCAACTTTTCCATCCACTGGACCAGTTGATTACAAACTTAACTAGCTAAATTCCTTAACCAGCAACCTCAGGATTGTTCAGATAACTCTTGCAATCGTTGGCCATCATGATAAGGAAGATCATGAGCGTGAAGGTCAATTTTGACGATGTAGGATTATGAGTTGCCTCTGATTTACTCCTCTTGCCCAAGGTTCGGAGGTAGGGGATCCCATATCCTCATCATCTGATCCACCAGCCATCATGAGATTTGCTGAAAGTGGTTTTCTAGGGGATGCACAATCAACTAGAGAGAAGCCTATCATGCACTTACGATGAAAAACAAGAGATTCCAAGAAAAATCAATCCAATTCGAGAACATACCATATCTAATAGTGCGAACATTATCGATTTGATCGATCACACTCAAGCTGAACTCGGCGTTTCTGGACCACCCTTTCGGCAACGTCGCAGAATCAGGGACATCGACGTACAACGACAAATGGTTCGTGCCATTCCCCTTGGGGAATACCACAATTCTCCTGCACAAAAAAGGATGGGACGACGCAAGAATCACTTGGCAAGACGATGAACGTGAGATCATCAAGAAAAAACGCAAAAGAGAGAGAGAGAGAGAGAGAAAATAACCAAAAAAAATGTTGAAGTACCATTTACAACCAGAAACCATGAATACTTCAGAACAAACCCTACTCGCTTTCTGCTCGGTGAAGTTGCAGATTTTCCACGTGAATTCTCCCCAATTACCATCATTTTGTGCATCCATTTTTTTTAAAAAAACTTTTAGCTGCTGCTTCTGCAGATCAAGTTTCGTACACACAGATGTTTCTTCGTAGCCGACGCTCTGATTGCGAAGAAGGTGGAGGAGAGAAGAGACAACGCAGCAGGAGAACGGGAAAATATGAAGAGTGTCGAACGTTGTTGACTCTTTGACTTCAGGGTGATGGTATGATGGCAGGTTTGGATTTTGCCTAATAGGGCTCAGGCCTATTTAGTGTCGCCAAACACGATTAATTATCGCGTCGTGTTTGTCTCCAACTCATTAGGCATGATAACCTATTTATTATTAATCATGTACGTGACTCGTTTAAACACGATTAATTAAAAAACTAATTTTCTTTCATACTCTTCAGTATTAAGATTTTAGGGTTAATACCGTGAAAAATCCTAAACTGGTACACCTGCGACAAATTTATCCCAAACTATTTTTTTTATCACAAAAAATCCCAAATTGGTACATTTGTGACAATTTTACCCTGAACTATTTTTTAACCACCAAAAACCCCACACTGGTACACTTGTGACAATTTTACTCCGAACTAATTTTTTGACCACCAAAAACCCCACACTGGTACACTTGTGACAATTTTACCCCGAACTAATTTTTTGACCACCAAAAACCCCAAACTGATACACTTGTGACAAATTTACCCTCCGTTAGTTTCCATTAAATTTTACTGTTAAATTGTTAAGTTTGATGATACGTGGTAGTTGACGAGTGTACCAGTTTGGGGTATTACTTTCTGTTTGTCATAAGTTTACTAATTTGTGATTTTTTGTGATATCAATCCAATTTAACGGACATTAACAGAGGGTAAATTTATCACAAATGTACCAGTTTTGAGTTTTTAGTGGTCAAAGAATTAATTTGGGGTAAAATTGTCACAAATGTATCGATTTGGGGTTTTTGGTGGTCAAAAAATTAGTTCGGGGTAAAATTGTTACAATTGTACCAGTGTAGAATTTTTAGTAGTCAAAAAAATAGTTCGGTGTAAATTTATCACATGTGCGCCAGTTTAGGGTTTTTGGTGGTCAAAAAATTAGTTCTTGGTAAAATTATTACAAGTGTACCAGTTTGGGGTTTTCGTGATATTAACCCAAGATTTTAAATTGATTATATTCAATTGACTATGACTCTGTTTTTTTAATTTGATTTGATGATATTTTGTTGGTCGATTATTGCAATCTGTAAATAGATTTAATGAAAAATTCAGAATATTTCGTGTCGCATTCATATTGGTGCCATGTCAACAAGTTAATTTTTGGGTTGTGTTTGTGTCAAGTAGATCGACACGATTAACAAATCGTATAGTGTTTGAGTTGACATTTTTTGTAGTATACATGTTGACACGACACGAACACAACCCTCGAACATGAATTGCCACCCCTAGTTTTCTTAGCATTTCTTTTCCACTTTTTTTTTGTGTGAAATTTCTATGGCATTCCCTTTGTTTAGGTATTTAAACAATGGACATTAGTGCTTTATTAGCAAAATATTCATATGCTTCAACATCAGGAGGTCATTTTGGTGTGAGGGGCACTAATTAAAGGGGTTAACGACTGTTCCATTGGCCAAGGAGGGACAGTGAAATATGTTATAGCCTATAATGTGTGTCTAATGAATATGGGACACCTGAATTTTTGTCGACAAGTCAAACTTATAAAATTCGAAGTTTGAGAATCATGATTGCGATCAAACTCGATCCTCGACCAAAAAAGTAGTTAAATAAACATCTATAGCATTCCGTTTGCATATAGAAATTAGGTTCACTGCATTTCATTAATAATCGAGCACCATTTCATCTTTTAGCAACCAAAAAAAAAATTGAGCACCATTTCATCAATAAATCAAGAGTTGGCTTTTTAGTCAAATCAAGAAAGTCGATCCTAAGTAAAAAATTGACAAATCGTGACATTGCATGTAAATATCTATATAAACGTCAATTCAACTTGTGCATGTAGATTTAGGACTTTAAATTTCAAATTTCTCATAAAATGGTCAAAGGTTGACTTTTCCGATCAAACCGAAGAATTTGACCTTCCATGAAAAAATTAAAATTTCGTTGAGTTCTGATCATTTTTTAGATCTAGTTTGTTCTAGACATTTGATTTTGGGGCAATAATATTTGGAGATCTCGAGACCAGTTTCAAAGATATTAAATAATGAAATTTTGAGAGTAGGACAAAGTTCGGGAAAAACATTAAATCGCCGGTTAACTTTTTACGGTTAAGTCAATTTGAGTACTTTTAATCAAATTGGACCTAATAAATTCAATTTCAATGCATTTTAGGCATCTTGGGGACAATTTCAACAATTAGGAACAATCATGAAAACCCGGCGGGTCCGGTCAACCTGATTGGCCCGAGCGAGCCCGGTGCAATGGGCTAACTCAAGCTAGAAATGAACCCAGCCCTTAAAGCCGCATGTGGGCCCATTGTAGCCCATTTGGCCGCCCACCACTCTCTTAAGGTACCGCGATGCCACTCTTTTAAGCTCCGTTCGTTTCACGAAAAATAACTTTCAAGAAAATGTTATTCCGATTTTCCGGTGTTTTGTTTCACATAAAATAAACTAATCATGAAAAATATTTTCCATCAATAAAAAAATACCTTTAAAAGTGAGGAAAATTTTTCCTCAAGAAAGCGGAAAACATTTTCCATTTCTTCTTTCATCTCACTTTCTTTCACAAAACAATTTTTTATTTTTAAAAAAATTGATTTTTTAATTATTTTTTAATAATTTCTGTTTCATTTCTTCTTCTTTTTTAATTTCTTCCTCAACCGATTGCCAGGCACAGGCGAGGCTCGGCCTTGCTCCCCCAAGGCTGGCGAGCTTGAGCCTTGCCTCGCCGGCCTCGAGTAAGGCCTTGCTAGATTCGGCGAGGCTTAAGGACGAAAAATCAAATCAGATTTTCCATACCAAACGACGGAAAATATTTTCCAGTTCATTTTCAGGTTTAAGTTCAACACCGGAAGATACTGTTATTATCTTGAAAAATAACTTTTGAAAAAATATTTTCTAGAAATGTCATATTTTCCGTGAAACGAACGGACCCTTTAGTTTACCAAAGAATCATTCAATAATCACAAAATAACCAAGCCATGTCATTAATCTATGTGCTCGCTAATCCTTTGTAATCATTGGCTAATAAATGGGATTAGAATGGAATATTCTCTCAATCCAGCAATAAGATTACACCTTGATCCCCAAGCAAAAATCTTAGTCATAGGATCAATTTACACATCTAATGGTGAAGATTAGACACAAAAACTATCTCCAAAATCCTCTCATAAATCCCTTGGCTGAACCTCACATGGAAGAACACTCTTCATTTTTCTCCAAATTTCATACAAGAACACAAAATCTCTCTCTCAATTTCCTCTCTCCCTCTCTCCCTCGAGTGTTGCCACACCTTTTCTTGGAGTTCCTCATGCAGGTGACGACCTGCAAAAAGGTAATGAAAAATAGTTTTTTGGTTCATTCTAACGGTACAAAGGGGATAATATTAGGGTGGTATTTGCACAATCTTGCATAGATCCGCACATTTGAATCACCCCTAAAAAGAAGAGAACAAATGTTGAGGAACAACAAAATTTCAACTTTGCCCGCGAATTGACTTGCACCTTTTAGGCCATACAGGGCATTAGTCTTTTCGTACTATTTGAGGCCATCCACATACAATAGACTTAGCCAAAACTATAATTCGTGCAAAAATGAAACTCACAATTGATCAAGATATGTCGCATATATCTCGAGGGACTTTTAGATATTCTTGAAGTACTGCGTTACTCAAAATTTGATATCGTTAGAGCTCGAAAGTTTCATTGAGCAGTTGATATTGTTAAAAGAAATAATAATAAAAAAATCGACACACTAGATCCATGAATTGATGAATTTGCAAGCATATGTTACAAGAAAGCTCTCATCCTCAATAAAAAGTTAGTTCAAAACAGAGACTACATATTTGAACTTCTATCCAAACAAGACTATCAAAAAGTCATCTTCTCATTTAGACCGAATGTCACCGCAAGTTTTTCTCTTGCAACATCTGTTGTCATCGTTTTACGGCGCTTGTCGAATGCCCACTGTTATGTGCACTATGATTTTACATTGGGTATGAATTTATGATTGGAGTCTACTTCTAGCTTGGACACAAAAGTTTACTTTAGACAGTATCCTTGTTTTTCCATTCCAAACTCAATTGCAAGGGGATAAATCCCTTACTTATGACAGGGTAAACTCTCCTAATGCAAAATCCCAAGACTGTAACCCCCTCATCACTAGAGCCACCCAATGCGGAGTCATATCAAAAAGGTTTTACGTGAAGAGACAACTTGATCATCACATATTCATAAAACAACTGTCGGGAAATCACGTCAGAATTGTGAGAATTTCCAAGCTCTAAAAGCAAAAAGCACAACGACCACGCAATTCATATGAAGACATCAAACACTGACTGTATAGACATACGTGTGTGTATTTGACTCACATGCTGACTAAGTTAACATGATATAAAATTAATCACATAAGCCCCTCTAAGCAATTGTTCTGCTGAAAATTGGCCGAACAATAGTCAAGCTAAAACACAGTTCTCATACTTTAAGTGAACAATTGCTTCATAGCCTATTCGAAACCTTAAAGTTTTAGCAAAATTGAGCCTTCAAATTCGACCAAGCAGTGGTTGATCTAGACATTTTTTCCTCGGCTATTCTCTTCTTTTCCTCAGCCTCTGCTACTTTCTTCTGCTCATCTTCATAGCCTGACTTCGCTTCTTCGGACTCGACCAGCAAGATCTTCCAGTCTGAGAGAAGCTTCTCCCTCCTAGACTTCACTTCCTCCTCTTCCTTGATGAGGTCATCCATTAACTGCTTATACAAGATGTGAGTGTCGTGGCACTTCTTCATAGCAGAGAATCTTTGATCCTTCTGTAGTTTATGCAGCTCAAACTCAGCATTGTCCTGCTCAAATGTTAAGAAGTCGGAAGTGAAATCATTGAAATTGGACCGAAATGTCTCAATTGCTATTTGTTGCTCCAACGTTAATCCAATTCTGGCTGAGCTTAAAGTTGTTAGTGCCTCAGATAGCCTCTCTTTCATATTCAATTTAAAGAGATCTGAAAGGCATTCCTTCAAGGACTGCCTAGCCTTCTCAACTTCTTCAAAGCTAGGAATTTCTGCCCTCAAGGCACCATCATGGCGGCACGAACTTGATCCTACACTAGCACCATTAGTCTCAGCAGCATCGATGAGTTCCTCCAGACCAGTAAAATAGGAGTCAAACATATCAGTTGGTCTAGCTGGCTGAATATCCACCGGAGGAATGACTGTTAAGATGCAAACTTCAGCTTTAATAACCAAAGTGTCATTTGCTATGAATCCCCGCGTAGGATTACGAAGCAAAGTCAATGGCAAGAAGTGTAGGAAACCCCAGTTACTGCTGCTCGCAGTGAAAACTTCTTGCGTCTCTGCAGAATTCAGGAGACAGGAGGACGAATTCAAAAACTTCTTTACTAAAGCACCAGAGCATGATATGTGGAAGAACAATTAGAGACCATCAAGAACTAGAATGTTGTATTGTATGCCAAACAAAATATTAGCAGCAGAAGAAGCAAACACCTCGCCATGATCAGCTTAAGCAACCAAATTCCTACAGAAGTCTATGAACTGACAATGCACAACATTTTTAAGACCACTAAGATATAACTATCTTCAACTCAAGTTCTTTTGTTTCATGAAAAATAAATGATTCGGATAACATTTTCCTAAAAATAATCGCTTGTATCAATTGAAATAATTAGTGAATGAAAATTCTTTCCATTATGGACAGCAATTTACGTCTAAACATTTTCTTATACTGTGAAAATATTGTTTCATTTTTTGAAAAATATTTTTCAAATTATTCATTTTCCGCTACAAATGCACCATTAAATTATCCATTTTCATTGTCCTATGAAAATGTTTAGATATAAATGTCGATGATGAAAATATTTTTTATTGACTAATTATTTTAAGCGACATAAGCGATTGTTTTTAGGAAAATGATTTCAAATCATCCATTTTTTGCGAAACAAACGGAATTGAGGCTTTTTTTCTTTATGCTGGACCAACAATTGGATCATACAGACGTATGTTAGAATCCCACCAGCTCTTGAGAGGTTTAACGAATGAAATATAGAAAAAATATTCCTTAGGCTCCGTTCGATTCACGGAAAACAAATTCTAGGAAAAAAATTTCTGAATTTTCCTGTGTTCATTTCATGGAAAATAATATACTCATGGAAAACATTTTCTACTAATGGAAAAAAGCAACTTCAAAAGTGAGGAAAATGTTTTCCGCTTCCATATCTCTTTCACCTCATTTTCTTTCAAATAACACGTTTTCCTTCTATTTTCTTTTTTTAATCGATTTTTAATATTTTTATTTTTATTTTTTTTTCTTTTTCTTCCTTTTTTTCTTCTTCTCTCTCAACTGGTGGATGACCGTGACCAGCCACAAGCGAGCTCGAGCCTTGCCACAGGCCGGCGTGGCTCGAGCTTGCTAGATTCCGACGAGGTTGAGCTCTCCCAAGGTCACCAAAGCCAGAGCCTCGCCGACGTTTGGCGACATCCGGGTGAGGTTCAAGCTCGCTTGTGGCCAATCACCAGCCAAGGAAGAAGAAAAAAAGAAAGAAAAGGAAAAAAATAAACAATTAAAAAACAACTAAAAATTTCAAATTTTTTGGTAATTTTCCCTTGAAAATCAATTGGATAATGAACATTAGAAAATATTTCCGGTTCATTTTTAAGTTTCAACTGAAACTTATTGTTATTTTCCTAGAAAATGGCTTCTTGGAAAAAAACATCACATTTTCCGCGAAAGGAACGGGAGCCTGATCTAAGTTCTTTTTCTTCTGCAGGTCACAACATCGATTTCTTAAATCTAGATGCACAATCAATCGGAGAGAAACCCTTCATACTAGATTAAAGAACAAGAGATTCCAAGAAGAATCAATCCAGTTCAAGAACGAACCTATTCCAAAACGGCTAACATTACTGATTTGATCGATCACGCTCAAGCTGAACTTGGCTTTCCTGGTCCACCCGACCGGCAACGTCCCAGAATCGGGGACGTCGAGGTACACCGCCAAATAGTTCGTCGAGCCATACCCTTTGGGGTATACCAGAATTCTCCTGCTCAGAAAGGACCGGACGACACAAGAATCGCTTGGCAACACGACGAACATGCGATCCTCAAGAAACAACAGCAGAAAGTAGGAAGAAGGAAATGTAAAAGTGAGAAATTTTGAAGTACCATTGACACCCAGAAACTGTGAATGCTTCAGAATAAAGCCTCAGCGCAATCAGCTTAGTGAAGTTACTGATCTTCCACGTGAATTCTCCCCGATTAACATCGTTTTGCGCATACATCTCCTTTTATTGGGCTGCTGCTTCTGCACGATCAGCTTTCGCGGACCACGAAGCCAATGAGTTACTATCTCTCGATCTCACGAGTTTTGTTCGAGTAAAAAAATCCTGAAACGACACTTTAATGCGACTCTAGAAAGATAGTAAGATAAGAACAAAACAAAAAGGAGAATGTATCTAAGATAATGAGATAATCAAATGCACAATCGAATGGAGATATGGAGAATCTCATGGATATATGCGGAATCACAAGTGATATGAAAAATCAAGATATATATCATAAGTATCTTTAATCCAGGAGATATCATAATTATCTCTAACAGAGTTAGCAGGTTTAAATTGAGACTAATCGTGCCCGAGTCAATTTTTGTGTCAACTACAAGGCACGATTAATGATTGGCGCGTTCGTGTTCAACCCAATAGACACGAAATTGACCTGTTAAAATGAACTGGTTGGTATTGATACAACATGTGTGTGACCTGTTGAGACATGATTAATTAAAAGATTATTCGTACATATTCTTCACTATTAACATTTTAAAATTATGATATTGCATTGGCTATGACCATGTTTTTCAATTTGATTTGATGATATTTTGTTGACGGATTATTGCAATTTCTAAATAGATTTTATGGAAAGTTTAGGATATTCCATGTCACGTTGGTAGGTTGATTTCATGTGAGTGAGTAAATTTCATGTCATAGCGAGTCATGTACTCGTCAACCAATATTTAAGCATGTTACCGCTGTGTCCACCAGTTAATATTCGGGTCAAATTAGTGTCAAGTAGATTGACACGATAAACAGATTGTATTGTGTTCGAGCAGACCTGCTTTGTAGTATAACCTTATGTCGACACAACACAAACATGACCCATGAACACGAATTGCCACCCTAGTTCTATTAGCATTCCTTTCTCTATCTCTTTTTTTATTTTGGTATGGAATTTGTACGGCATTCCCTTTGTTTAGGTTTTCATGCAAGAAATATTAGTGCTTTGTCAGTGAAATACACATAGGTACATTAGATGGTGTTTACTGCCTGACATGCTTCAGCATTAGGAGGTCATTCTAGTGTGGAGGGCACTTATCAAAGGGTTAAGCAACTGTTCTATTGGCCAGGGATGAAACATGATGTGGTGGAATATGTCATGACCTATAATTTGGGCCAAAGGAATAAAGGGGAACAAACTCCTAACCCTGGACTCTTGCAAGCACTGGACATTCCTGCTCAGGGGGGGACTAATGTCACCACGGATTTCATTGAAGTCTTGCCTAAATCATCTAATGGGAAGGATACTGTGTTTATTGTGGTGGATCGACATGCCAACTATGCTCCCTTTGGGCTTGTTTCATCCTTTTACAGCACTAGAAGTAGCCAAGTTGTTCCTCGACAACATTTATAAGTTGCATGGGCTTAGGCATTGTAATTGGAAGAGACAAAGATATTTACTTTTAGTTTGGCAAGAAACCTTCAAGCCAATGGGAACACAGTTGCATCTATCGATAGCATATAACCCCTGCCAAATGGGCAAATCGAGAGACTGAATTGGTGTTTGGAGACTTACTTGAGGTGTGTGCGCTTTACTCAGCCAAACAGACGGGATCGATGGTTATCCCTGGCTTGATGGTGGTACAATAACACCTATGGCACTTGCATCCTTACAACTACATTTCAGACTTTGTATGGTTCTTCACCAACAACTCTGGGGCCTGAAATTCATGTTGTCACCTGTCAAAGCAGTAAATCAGCTCCTAAAAGAAAACTTGACTAAGCCTCAGAGTCGAATGAAGCAGTATGCAGATAAGAAAAGGGTGGAGAGGTCTTTGGTAGAAGGGGACATGGTATACTTAAGGCTACAAACCTACAAGCAGAGATCCCAACAATCTGACAAGCTCATTCCTAAGTACTGTGGCCCTTTTCCAGTTGAGAGAATAGTGGGAAAGGTTGCGTATCTCCTGACTTTGCCAGCAACGGCTCAAATTCATCATCTATTCCACGTCTCTGTTGAAAAAGCACATTGGACATAAGGAAGTGAGTAGTACAAGCTGGTGTTCAGCTGCTAATCCAATGGTTGAACCTGGATTATGACCAACAATTTCCAGAGTTTATTTCTCAGTTCAAGGGGAGGGGAGCTGTACATACTCAGCTGCTGGAATGATGGGCCGATGGGCTCCGTGGATTGAGAAGGCCCTTTGGCATTATAATTGCTGCAATCCCTATTTCAATTCTATTTTCCTTCATTTCCAATTTTGCTAATTTCTGTAGGCAATCATATATTTCTTGCTTTCGTATATGTAATTGCGTTATGGAATGAAATAATGCTCTTGATTTCTCAATTTCCTCTCTTCTCCTCTTCTCTACATTTCTCTCTGCATTCACTTTTTCTTTTTTAATCTCTTAAGTCCTCACATTTTGTGGTTTAGGGCTTTTGATTGTTCAACGGAATAGGACTGATTTTTAGGGCTTCTGATTTTTCAGGCTTATAGTTCTAGTGCTGGCGGGCTTTTGTCAATGAACTTTTCCTAACACATAATATGTTCAAATAAAACCAATATGGAGTGATGAAAAGTTAAAACGCTACCAAAAATGTATATGTACTGACAACCAAATTAGCATAGGCTTAAATTATGCCGCTATAGTAATTGTAGTAGCAATAGACTTTGACAACCGTCACACGGCCGACAATGGTTACACTATCACGTTAGTGGTTTCCGACGAAAATTTACTGGAATGAATGTATTGGAATTTTGTGCAAATGTTTATGACTAAATATGACAAAATCGAAAAGTTTAGGACTTAATTGACATCCATACATTAAATTTAGGATTAATTGGGTAATTTTCTCATTGGAAGGTATGTTTCTTTCTTTTTTCCCTCATTCTTTTCTGAAATGAAATATTCTTTTTTTAGCTTTTGAGGTCTATTTTAAAAGGAAATATATATGTTCATTTGGAAATCTGAAAACTTGGCGGGCTTGGCCTTGGGGTATCCTACCTTTGCTAAGACAAATAGTTGTGGACTCTTTTTCTAGCAATATAGGATCAATCTATAAGGAGGATGTATTACTTGGTCTTCTATATCCTAATTTTATCATAAACTATTCTCTCATGATTTGTTTCTAAGATAGATGTGCATGATGACCTAAAAGGTATTTTTCCTTCATTCAATTATGCAACGTTCAATTTGTCATCTTTTTACTCTTATTAAACGGGAAAATTACAAAAAAAGTCATTTATCTATTGTAATTGTGTCAATTCAATTCTAAAACCTTTTTTTTTTTGCCAATCAAATCATAAACCTTTTGCATTTGTACAAATTCAATCTATAAGGCAAATTTTGGCTGTAAATCGTTGATATCGATGCCAGCTCTTATTTGGCGCAGCCAGCGCTGACGTTGACAATTTTTGATAATATTTAATAATTTTTTGAATTTTATTTATTTATTCTTTCTCTTTCTTTTTTTTTTCTTCTTCCTCTTGCCGATCGCAGGACCTCGGCTATTCCCTATTTTGATCAAGTTGATCAGAATGAAATCAAGTGGGGAGAATTTCACAATCTGACTATTCCCATTCCATAAAAAGCATGGAAGTAAACTTTGTAATATAGAGAGAAGCATGAGGGATGAGATATGAATTGACACAACTTGATCGTGCGAGTGGTGTCAGAGACTTTGAGCTAGAAATGTATTGATGAAAGGAATATCATGCAAAAAATGTCCCAAGGCATGGCTCGCCACTCGTGCATAAATTGTTAGGAGTTTATGCCACTCTCTTGATGATGGTTATGGTAGGCTGAAATCGGTTGTTGTGTTGAATCGAGATGCATGTCTCGCTCGGGACAGGAGATGTCTGAATTAAAAGGGAGACATGGTACATTTGATCATAATGATGTATGCCATAATACAAGCCATGATAATGATCCTTAGAAGCGAAGGTTGGCTTGGTGAATCAGCTCACCAGGCGCCGCATATATGGTCCTATGACTGAGACCAATCGGCCCAGACCAAGACACTTGGCTCTAGAGGGGAAGCGCTACATATCCCTTAACTTATTCGAATTATCTAAAATAGGATTTCACCTACTGATTCACTCGCTTGAAATCGTTCCTTTCATGACTTATTTGTATATTCATTGTTTTGTTTCGAATTCATAAGCAATCTTCTTTCCTTTGTTTTTCTCTTTCTCTCTCCCCCCTTTGTTTGAACATCACATTCCATTCTTCAAAAAAGATCCATTCGATGCTAAATAATAATTTTCTACTTTTGAATTTCATCTTTAACATTCAAATATAAATTAAATAACGAATAAATATTGAAAAATAGATATATGATTTTAAATATAGAATTTTTATTGTTTGTGGGTTCTTATTTCCCACTTTCAAATCCTCATAATATGAAAGAGCATATCTCTCAGAGAGAGCCTAGCCATGGTTATTAAAGAAAATTCTTACCTGTTAAGGGCTTCCAAATAATCACAAAAGTATTGTGTGAGAATTCCTTCTATCACTCTTTCCTCATTCTCTAAAACTCGTAACACATGATCGTTCCATTTCGATTGTCCAGGATCAACACTCAAAGCATCTACTTTTCCTTAGTTGTACAATTTTACAAGCATATTTTACAATAAAATTCTCATCCTCCTTGCAAGTCCTCACATAAGAAAAGTTATTTTAACATAGACTCCATATTTGAACTTCGACCCAAACAAGGCTATCGAATAATTATCTTCTCATTTAGACGGAATGTCACAACAAGTTATTTTTCTTTCACATCTGTTTTAATCATTTTACGGCTCTTGTCGAATGCCACTGCTGTGTGTTGTATGATGTCACATTGGATACGAGTTTACGACTAATTGAGAGTGAGATTGCATTGTAGGTCATTTCATCATCCCCGTTAAACAAAGTAAAAGTTACAAAGACAATTGAGAGCTGGATTGCATTTGATTATGCAGTTCCAAACTCCAAAGTTCCTAACCCACCCATTGTTTTGTGCTGAAAAACATGATGAAAATCCACGTAGCAAAAAGCCCTTTGCCAGATAAATAGGGATATTACATTTCTAGTTCTCACGACCAAAACCTAATACAGCATCAAATATTTTTCATCTGTAATTAACGATAACCTCCCCAACACAAGAGCCACTTGTTTGTGGCTCTCTCCTTGTGAGAACACTCCTAACCATAAGACAGTATCCTTGTTTTCGTCATTCCAAACTTAATTGCAAGGGGAAATATCCCTTACTTAGGACAGGGTTTACTCTCCTAATACCGATCCCCAAGACTACATGTGGAAACAGGAACACCCTTATCACTGGAGTCACCCAATGCGGAGTCATATCAAGAAGGTTTTATGTGAAGAACAACACCATCATCGCATATTGACAGAACAACACGTAGGAAAGTTCCACATCAGAATTGTGAAAATTTCCAAGCTCCAAGAGCAAAAAGCGCTACGACCACACAATTCACTTGAAGACACCAAAAACTGATTCTAAAGATATCCATGTGTAAGTATGTATTTGACCCACATGCTGACTAAACTAACATGATATTGGATCGACCACAGAAGCCCCTCTAAACAATTGTTCCGCTGAAAATTGGCCAAAAAAGTGGTCAATCTAAAAGCCAGTTTTCATTCTTCCAGCGAACAATTACCTCATAGCCCATTTGAAACCATAAAGTTTTAACAGAATTGAGCCTTCAAATTTGACCAAGCAGTGATTGATCTAGACATTCTTTCCTCGGTTATTCTCTTTCTTTTCTTAGTCTCTGCTACTTTCTTCTGCTCATCTTTATAGACCGACTTCACTTCTTCGGACTCGACCAGCAAGATCTCCCAATCCGAGAGGAGCTTGTCCCTCCTAGACTTTACTTCCTCCATCTTTCTCTTGAGCTCTTCCTCTTCCTCGGCGAGGTCATCCATTGACTGCTTATACAAGATGTGAGTCTCATGGCTCTTCTTCATAACAGAGAACATTTGATCCCTTTGTAGTTTATGCAGCTCAAACTCAGCATTGTCCTGCTCAAATGTTAAGAAGTCAGAAGTGAAATCATTGAAATTGGCCTGAAATGTCTCAATGGCTATTTGTTGCTCTGACGATAATCCAGTTCTGGCTGAGCTTAAAGTTGATAGTGCCTCAGATAGCCTCTCTTTCATATTCAATTTAAAGAGATCCGAAAGGCATTCCTTCAAAGACTGCTTAGCCTTCTCAATTTCTTCTAAGCTAGGAATTTCAGCCGTCAAAGCACCATCTTGGTTGCACGAAGTTGATCCTACAGTAACACCATTAGTCTCAGCAGCATTGACGAATTCCTCCAGACTGGTAAAATAAGAGTCAAACTTATCAGTTGGTCTAGCTGGCTGAATATTCACCGGAGGAGTAACTGTTAAGACGCATACTTCGGCTTTAATCACGAACGTGTCATTTTCTAGGTATCCCCCAGTACAATTATGAAGCTTAGTCAATGGAATGAAACTTGTGAAACCCCAGTTTCTCTCTCTTTCAGTGAAATCATTGTGCCCCTCTGCAGAATTCAGGAGACAGTGTGAAGAATTCAAAAACTTATTTACAACACCAGAGCATGACATGTGGAAGAAACATTGGAGACCATCAAGAACTAAAATTTTGTATTGTTCGTCAAGCAAAATATTAGCAACAGAAGAAGCAAACACCTCCCCATGATCAGCTTAAGCAACCAAATTCATACAAAATTGAAACTGACAATGCGCAACATTTTTAAGACCTCCAAACGTAACCATCCTGTAACTTAAACTGTGGCTCCTCCCTTTTTTCTGGACCAACATATGATCATATTAGATGCAGTCAAGCCCCAACTCCTCCATCCACTGGACCAGTTGCTTAGCTAAATTTCTTAATCGGTAACCTCAGGTTGTTGTATGAGCATATTATAAGCTCACCCGCCATTGAGAGTTTTAACGAATGAGATACAGAAAAGCTATTTCTTTTATCATCTAAAGTCTTCTTCTTGTTCTTGTCATAACACCGATTTCTTTTAAAATCTAGATGCACAATCAATCAGAGAGAAACCTATCATAGACTCAGATTAAAAAGAAGAGATTCCAAGAAAAACCAATCCAATTCAAGAACAAACCTTTTCTAATAGAGCGAGCATTATTGGTTTGATCGATCACACTCAAGCTGAACTTGGCGTTTCTGGTCCACCCGTTTGGCAACGTCGTAGAATCAGGGACATCGAGGTACAGCGACAAATGGTTCGTGGCAGCCCCCTTGGGGTATAACAGAATTCTCCTGCTCAAAAAGGACGCAAGAATCACTTGGCAACACGATGAACATGCAGTCATCAAGAAGCAACGCAAAAATAGAAAAATAAAAAATTTTGAAATACCATTTACAACCAGAAACTGTAAATGCTTCAGAGTAAAGCTTTTTTGCATCCTGCTCAGTGAAGTAGCTGATTTTCCACGTGAATTCTCCCCGACTAACATCATCGTGTGCATCCATTCTTTTTTTATTGGACTGCTAATTCTGCATGATCAACTTTCGCAAACAACACGGATGTTGTTCTTAGCCGACACTCTAGTTGCAAAGAAGGAGGAGGAGGAGGAGATGGAGGAGAGCTTCTTACATTACAGGAGTTGGGAAATTTATGAGGTACTCCCCATGAGTACTTGTGTCAAACGTTGTTGACCCTTCGACTTCAAGGTGATGATGGTACGATGGAAGTCTCTGGATTTGATAGGAGGAGGAATGTGGGGAATAGGAAAAGACGAGCACAAAACGAGACACCTTCCCCGCGAAGTTAATGAAGACAAATCGAGAGTGGTTTATTCAGGTTCAGAGGGAAAAAGGCGTATCATTCGCACTTCCGGTTGGCATATTGAAAGCCAATGAGTTTTATTTGAGTGAAAATTTCTGACGCGACACTTTAATACGATACCAAAAAATTCCAAGATAAAAATAAAGCGGAAAAAATAATTATGTAATATCTATGTATTTTTGCATGTCTCGTGATGATGAGTACATGAATAGGCTTTGTTAGAATACCATATAAGTAACAATATAATCGATCAAGCATATGTACAATCGAAAGGGGAGATGGAAAATATCTGCGATATATGCATGATGGCTAGAGATATTCTTTGTATTCTTACGAGTGTGATTGGTAAAATACCAACACCTATTGAATCTATTTGGAAATTATCTTCTCATTTAGACCAAATGTCGGCAGTGATTGTGGAATGCGCTGTATGTGTCCGTACTATCTAGTACCTGATCCTGACCAACAGAATACCCATGGATCAGCTAAGGACATGATGAAACTGACTGCAGCAAGTACCTTCGGATAGAACATTTTATATGTTCTCGCAACAAAAACCTGAAGTGTCTTTCATTGCTATTTGTCTGGACACATCAAAGAATCAATGGTTTTTCTTCTGCAATAACCGATGAACTCCCCAACACTGGAGCCCCTTTTGCGAGAAAACTTCGAACCATTAGATGGTATCCCTCATTTTTAATCATTCCATAGCTTCTGCTGCATCAGCTGCCGACAGAGGAACACTCATATCACTTGGGCAACCCACTACGGGGCCATATCTCAAGAGGGTTCTACATCAACTCGAACATGACATATTGACAGAAGAACAGTTAGGAAAGCACATCGGGACCGTGAGGATTCCCAAGGTCGTCCATGAGCGAAAAGCGCGATGACCATGCAATTTTTATAATCAAAGATCGTCAGAAGCCAACTACATTGGCATGCATATGTAAGTATACATTCGACCAGAATGCAGACTAAAGTAGCATGAGCCCCTCTTAGTAATAGTGATGCCTAGACACGGTTTCGTATACCTGTGAACAATCGCCTCACAGCCTGTTAGAAAGCTAAAAGGTTCAACAAAATACTTTCAATTTGGACCATACACTGGTTGATCTCGACGTTTCCTCGGCTATTCTCTTCTTTTCCTGAGAGTCTGCTACTGTCTTCTGCTCCTCTTTGTATCCAACTTCGCTTCGTCGGACTTGACCAAAAATAATTAGATTTATTTAGATTAATTACAAACTTGACGTAGTATACAAATAAGATTCTACTTTTCATCTCTGTGCTTTCATGCTTTTTCAAACCAATTCCCTGTATTTTCACAAATTTCCTGATCAAGTTGCACCAGCTTCGAATGTAGCCAAATTCAGTTGACGTGGTAAACTTTTCCAATCACGTCCAAATAGTGTTTCGACGACTACATTAGCTAGATTTAGTCAGATTCAGTGTCGGAGAGACTCGCGTAGTAAATTTGTGAAAGTAGAAATAATTGATTAGACATATTAATGATTAGAGCAAAAGTAAAATACTTAGGCAAAAAGTAGAATTTCCTTTATTATATGTTCAATGGACACAAATCTAGTGTTAAATTGGATGATTAATATCTGATAATTAATAAATCATGGTGCAATCTATCAATTTTAGTATTTTATATTTAAAAAAGGTGGGACTTTCTGGTGCAACATTTGCTGGCTAACTCAATCAATTATCATATCAAATCTAGTAATCTATTAACATGGAAGAAGACTTTCCCAGGAGATGGAGGCCTTTTCTTGGTGTATAGCCAAGAAATTTAGAAATTTCTATGTTAATAAACATCTTTTTATTTCCAGTATTATTTATACCTCAGCAAAACATTCTACCAAATAACGTAACCAATGAGATACAGCTAACCTAAATGCAAAAAAACAAGAGGCCTTGAATTTTTCACTCTTTAATCAATAAATTCTAACGAAAATGGGAGAACTGTGTCATTTAATATTCGGTTATACATCCATTTTCAATCATCTTTTAGCACATATATTGGTGAACATTACTGCTTTAATACAATGAGTTGATCCAATGACTTCGAAACGCATTAAAATAAGAGAGCATGTACAATAATTTTTTTTTGGTCAAATAGCATATACAATAATTTGACTAGATGAATCTGATACCAATGAAACAGAGCACTCTGTTCTGAAGTTCCAAAACACTGAACACCCAAAGAAACAGAGCACTCTGTTCCCAAGTTCCAAGAGCCAAAAATTACAATCGCCACGCAATTCATCTAAAGATAATTAGAAACTGACAATTAATGCAGATATTTGGCCCAATATCCTGTTCGAATTAACATAATCTGGCAATAATTTTGCCAAAACACAGTTTCATATACTTGAAAACAAATGACCGCTAAACTAACACAGTTTTAGCGGTCATAGCCCGACTTCGCTTCTTCCAACACGACTAACAAAATCTCCCAGTCTGAGAGGAGCTCGTCCTTCCTGCACTTCACTTTCTCCATCTTTCTTGTGAGCTCTCTCTCTTCCTTGGTGATGTCCTCCATCAACTGCTTATACAAGGTGTGTCTTTCACGGCCCTACTATTAAATCCTCTTGATGTAAATTAACGAATTTGATCTCTCGGAAAGAGCCGAGCCATGGTCGTTAAAGAAAATTCTTACCTGTCAAGGGCTTCCAAATAATAAAAAAGGTCTTGTGTGAGAATTCCTTGTTTCATTCTTTATTCATTCTTCAAAACTCGTAAGACATGATGGTTTCATTTTAATTGCCCAGGATCATCATTCAAACCATCTACTTTTCTTAGTCGTACAATTTTACAAGCATATGTTATAAGAAAGTTCTCATCCTTTTTAAAAGTTCTCCTCATAATTAAAGTTCATTCAAAATCGACTCCAGATTGTCATCAGTTTACGGCGCTGGTCGAATGCTACTGTTATGTGTTCTATGATTTTACATTGGGTACGAATTTATGACTCGAATCTACTTCTAGCTCGGACACAATAGTTTACTTTGGCCAAAACTACTAAGTAAGAATAAAAGGCCCCATGGAACAAGATTGTGTTTTAGGTCATTCATTATCCTCGTTAAGCAAAGTAAATACCGCCCGATGAAATGAGAGCTCAATTGCATTTGATTATGCAGTTCCAAACTACAAAGTTCCTAACCCAACGATTGTGTTGTGCCCAAAAACACCAAAAAGAAAAACCATGGATCAGCTAAGGACATGATGAAAATCCATGTCGTAAAAGCCCCTTTTCCAGAGAACTATGGATATAGCATTATGTTCTGTACCTCACAACCAAAACCTACAATGTCTTTTTTTTTTTTTTTGGTAAGGGAAAAAAACCTACAATGTCTTTCATTGCTATTTGTTTGGAGAAATTGAATGCGTCAATTGTTTTTCTTCTGTAATTACCGATAACATCCCGGACACTAGAGCACCTTGTTTGTGGCTCTCTCCTTGTATTATGAACACTCCTAACCATCAGTTAGTATCCTTATTTTGTGATTCCAAACTCAATTGCAAGGGGACCATCCCTTACTTAGGACAGGGTAAACTCTCCTAATACAAATCCCCGAGACTGTAATGAAATCCATAGGCTCCGCCTCATGAGATCTGGATTATGGGACATCCTAATCACTAGAACCACCCCATGTGGAGTCATATCAAGAAGGTTTTATGTGAACAGTTATATCATCACATATTGACAGAACAACAGTCAGGAAATTGCATCAGAATTGTGAGAATATCCAAGCTCAAAGAGCAAAGAGCACGATGACGACACAATTCATGTAAAGACATCGAGAACTGACCCACATGCTGACTAAACTAACATGATATAGGATCAACCACAT
Source organism: Syzygium oleosum (assembly GCF_021117445.2). NCBI lineage: Eukaryota > Viridiplantae > Streptophyta > Magnoliopsida > Myrtales > Myrtaceae > Syzygium > Syzygium oleosum. The sequence goes on from NW_026607494.1 coordinate 2,379,820, forward strand.
AACCCACTCTAAGCAATTGTTCTGCCAAAAATTGACCTACAAATAGTCAAGCTAAAACTCAGTTTCCATACTTAAGTGAATAATTGCTCATAGCCTATTTGTAACCTTAAAGTTTTAACAGAATTGGGCCTTCAAATTTGACCAAGCAGTGGTTGATCTAGACATTCTTTCCTCAGCTATTCTCTTCTTTTCCTCAGCCTCTGCTACTTTCTTCTGCTCATCTTTATAGCCAGACTTCGCTTCTTCAGACTCGACCAGCAAGATCTCCCAGTCTGAGAGAAGCTTGTCCCTCCTAGACTTCACTTCCCCCATCTTTTTCTTGAGCTCTTCCTCTTCCTTGGCGAGGTCATCCATTAACTGCTTATACAAGATGTGAGTCTCCTGGCTCTTCTTCATAGCAGAGAACCTTTGATCCTTTTGTAGTTTATGCAGCTCAAACTCAGCATTGTCCTGCTCAAATGCTAAGAAGTCGGAAGTGAAATCATTGAAATTGGCCTGAAATGTCTCAATTGCTATTTGTTGCTCTGACGATAATCCAGTTCTGGCTGATCTTAAAGTTGATAGTGCCTCAGATAGCCTCTCTTTCATATTCAATTTAAAGAGATCTGACAGGCATTCCTTCAAAGACTGCTTAGCCTTCTCAACTTCTTCTAAGCTAGGAACTTCAGCCGTCAAAGCACCATCTTGGTGGCGCGAAGTTGATCCTACATTAAGACCATTAGTCTCAGCAGCATTGACGAATTCCTCCAGACCAGTAAAATAGGAGTCAAACTTATCAGTTGGTCTAACTGGCTGAATGTTCACTGGAGGAGTAACTGTTAAGACGCAAACTTCGGCTTTAATCACCAAAGCGTCATTTGCTAGGTATCCCCCAGTATGATTATGAAGCTCAGTCAATGGAATGAAACTTGTGAAGCCCCAGTCTCTCACTCTTGCAGTGAAATCATGTTGCGTTTCTGCAGAATTCAGTAGACCGGGTGACGAATTCAAGAACTTCTTCACAAGCACGATATGTGCAAGAAACATTGGAGACCATCAAAAACTAGAATGTTGTGCTGTACGTCAAGAAAAATATTAGCAACACATAAGCAAACACCTCCCCATGATCAGCTTAAGCAACCGGATTCACACAAAGCTGGATAAAACTGACAATGCACAACATTTTTAAGACCACCAGACGTAACTATCTTAAAACTTAAATTGTGGCTCCTCTCTTTTCCTGGACCAACATTTGGATCATATAGGCACAGTCAAGCCCCAACTCCATCCACTGGACCAGTTGCAGTAACTTAAATCGCTGAATTCCTAAATCAGTATCGTCGGGATTGTTGTACGCGCATGTGCTCACCCGCCTTTGAGAGGTTTAACGATTGGAATTCAGAAAACTTATTCTCTCTCTCAGCTCAATATCTCTCTTTCTACCACTTCTCACCTATTCTTTTCACGTCTAAACTCTTCTTCTTCTTCAAGTCATAATACCCATATCTCAAAATCTAGATGCACAATAAATCACAGAGAAACCTATCATACAATCAGATTTAAAAAGAAGAGATTCCAAGAAAAATCAATCCAATTCAAGAACAAACCCATTCTAATAGAGCGAACATCATTGATTTGATCGATCACACTCAAGCTGAACTTGGCGTTTCTGGTCCACCCGTTCGGCAACGTCCCAGAATCAGGGACATCGAGGTACAGCGACAAATGGCTCGTCGCATTCCCCTTGGGGTATACGACAATTCTCCTGCTCAAAAGGGATCGGACAACGCAAGGATCACTTGGCAACACGATGAACATGCGATCAACAAGAAACAAAGCAAAAATAGAAAAATAAAAAAAATTGAAATACCATTTACAACCAGAAACTGTAAATGCTTCAGAGTAAAGCTTTTTTGCGTCCTGCTCAGTGAAGTAGCTGATTTTCCACGTGAATTCTCCCCGATGAACATCATTTTGTGCATCCATGTTCTTTTTATTGGACGGCCACTTCTGCACGATCAACTTTCACAAACAACACGGAAGTTTCTTCTTAGACGACACTCTAATTGCGAAGGAGGAGGAGGAGGAGGAGGAGGAGGAGACTTTCTTGCATTACATCGGTTGGGAATACTATGAGGTCCTCCACATGAGTACCTGTGTCGAACGTTGTTGACTCTTCCACTTCAAGCTGATGGGACGTTGGAAGCCTCCTGCTTTTAGAAAAGGGAGAATGGTGGAAAAGCCAAAAAAATAAAAATAAAAGAAAAGAAAGGAGAAAACTTCCCTGTGAAGTTAAAGAAAAAAAATCAGTAGTGGTTTATTGAAGTTTAGAGGAAAAAGGCTTATCGTTCGCACATGAATAGGCTCTATTCGAATATAACATGATAATCAATCAAGAGCATGCACAACCAAAAAAAGATATCGAGAATATCTCGTAGAAAATCAAGAGAAATAACTTAATTATTTCTAATATAAGTTAATATCCTAATTATCTCTAACACAATTAGCGGGCTTAAATTGAGACTAATTGTGCCCAGGTCAATTTCGAGTCAACCTCGAGACATGATTTTATAATTGTCATGTTCGTGTCTAACCCACCATACATGCAATTGACCCGTATAACCCAATTATATTAACGAGTTGGTGTTGATACCACCTGTTTGTGACTTGTTTAGACAAGATTAACTAAAAGATTATTCATACGTGCTCTTCACTATTAAAATTTTAAAATGAAGAATTCCATTTGCTATTTCCATGTTTTTTTAATTTGACTTGATGATATTTTATTGATGGATTATTGCAATTTGTAAATAGATCTTATGAAAAATCGAGGATATTTCGTGTCAAGTCGGTGGCTTGATTTTGTGTGAGTGAGTTAATTTTGTGTCATGCAAGGTCATGTGCTCATGTTGACTCGTCAACCTGATATTTAATCATGTTACACGAGTTGTGTTGTGTCAACCGATTTATTATTGGGTCAAGTTTGTGTCAAATAGATCAACACGATAATTGTATTCGCGTTAACCTGCTTTGCGGTATACCCTTACGTCAACACAACACAAACACTATCTGCAACACGAATTGCCACCCTAGTTCTATTAGCATTCCCTTTCTATTTGTATAAAATTTTGTACGGCATTCCCTTTGCTTATGTAATTGTAATGAATGTGAGTGCTTTATGAGTGAAACACATATAGATATATTGGATGGTGTTTGTCGTGACCTTACCCTCGCGGTCCACTATCTAAAGATTTGGCTAATGGATTACTACGTCTAAACTTAGTTTGGGCTCTCCCAAGTCCCTACCAATTCACAACTTAGATTTAAGTTTTAACATGCGAAATCATTTCAATTAGGAGTCGCTACTAATCTATTTTTGTAGGTCGATTGTAAATCTAAGTAAAGTATCGGGAGAATTATTTTACTCCTACGAACCAGAGATTATGGATTCGGGGACTTGATTACGCTAGATTAATCTAACGCCCTTTCGGTACCTTTCTCTTTTATTTCAAAAAAAATATATTTGCATGCAGCTTAGATTGATTTTAAACCTATTCACTAACATGTGAGCTGATCGTGCGGGTGCACAACCATTAATGAAACACCCAATAAAGCAAAGCAATAAAATGCAAGATAGGGAAGGTACACTTACCTCGAAGCAATGAAAGCAATCTGCAATGTTAGCTAGAAAATCACATCATTACCCTAAATATGATTTCTAATTAACACGCAATTTCACTCAAAACTTTTTAGGGTTTTCTCTTATTTAAATGAGGACTAACCTATATGCAATGCATGTAATGCACTTACTCTAATGCGATGACGTACAAAGCAAGTCTATTCTAACATGACACGTAATATTTCAGGAACCTAACATCAATCACGACATGCAAGCAATGACATGGCATACATGATGACATCACAAGTCATGAATGACGTGGCAAGATGACATGCAACATAGCATACGTGAATGACGTAGCGAGATGACACGCAACATGACATACATGACACGTGGTAATGACAAGCAAGCATGATGCAATTAATCTGTATGACACGCACATAATATTTTTTGGAATTTTTTAATATTTTTAAAACATGGCAATTGTCTAAATTAGAGATAAAATCTCACCTAATCCGCACGCACAATCCAAGAAAATTTCAAATTAAAGATTACGATAATCTAAAAAATAACCCATCATCTCACGGATTAAATTAAAGATTATCGCAATCTTAGGCAACACAATTATCCAATATTAAGCTGAAATAATTTAAAAAAAATAATCCAATATCTTTACTGACCAAATTAGTAATTAAGTCAACTTTATCAATAAGCCCTAATTGGATATGCCTAATATTTCAAATATCATATATTAGATAACAATCCATCCGAATTAAGGAATGAAATATTCAAATCGAATTGGATAAAGATTGTTACCTAATTTGAACGCGCGTAATTCAAATCAGAATCAGACCGGATCATGGCTTGGGGGTGAGGCTCAGCAGATGGCTGGTGGACCAAGCTATGGTCGATGGAGTGGTGTCCCGTGGCAGCTTCTCAGTGGTCGTCCGCGGTATAGGATGACGAACCATGATGTTGTCTCGACCAATATTCTCGATTCACGGCCAGCGACGGGACTCAGTGGAGCTCGCGACTTGAAGCAGTGAAGCTCGCGACTTGAGGTTGTGGGCGTCAGGACAACATTATTGTCAAATCTGGGCAAAATCCAAGAGAAAACCAATCCACCGCTTAGACTTATGACTTTGACCAAAGATCAGCCTCGTCTTCTTGCTCGCAGCAAAGTTTGTTTTTGCAAGATAGGCCGCGCCAAGGAACCTGCAAAACAGAGTAGTTCGAGCACGACAAGGACAACTGTCACACCCCGAAACCTACCCGAACGGGAGATGATACGACCGTCCTTCCACCCGAAGGATGCAGCCTGAAACCACAACAAGAAATCCAACTCTTAAAAGTCTCCGCGACACAGCTCTCGCTCTATTAGCTACTAACCAAGGAACCTAAAAAAATTGGAGAAAGAGAGAGGTGAGCAACCACAGCTCAGTAAGTAATGTGTATCTCTTCTAAGCAGATCGAGCAACCACTATGCATGTATACATAAAGCTATATCAGAATTTCAGAAGCCAAACTCAAGATATAAAATATTTATCGAGTCACATAAAAGTTGTTTCATTTCAACAAGACTTTATATAATTCAGAAAATACTCATTTAAATCATCATAAACATCAATGGTCGACTCCATTGATCAATCTCTATTAAAAACCACGTCAATGGTCCATTCCATTGACTAATCTCAAATCACGCATCAATGGTCTATTCCTTTGATGAATCTCATATCACATTACACGTCGATGGTCTATTTCATCGATTAATATATTGCTCAATATCAAACCATCGTCACAACATAAAGCCTTGTGACAAGGCTACCAAGATTCTCCCCTGGTAAGGTCTCCACCTACAAAGCCAGTGGCTCGGTCCAGAAGGATATCCTAAACCGGTATGCATACCCTCAAGCCCCTCAATGGGTTCACAGCGATATTGAGCACAAAACACACATCCTCCAATAATCTACAATACCAAATCCATAATAAATCTCATAATCCACAATCAATATCACCAATTGATTTCAGAAAACAAAACACAATCTTTCTTCGTTAAACTGAACACATTTCACAAACCAAGTATATGACATTTCACAACTCAACTCAACCACCAGAAATCATTTTTGTAAAGTGTTTCTCAAATCATTCAAGAACTCATTTCTCAAACCATAATACATTTCACATACCCATTTCAAATCAATATCTATACCTCGTTTCGCAACATCATTCCCAAAACATATCTTAAACCATTTACAAATACCAAAATGTAGTAAATGCCCTATCCATACTTTTATGTAACAAATATGTTCTTTCACAACTCATTATATATCGAGTCTCTTCCGCTTTCAAGACATGAGTTTAGAATTTTATAGAAGAAATAGCACTACTCACCTGAATTTCCAAAAATTAAACAACAATGCTCACTCGAACCGACGATCTCGTAATCTTGACAATTAAACGAGAATCGACGTCAAAACCAAGTAAAATACTACGATAACTACGAAACGGCTAAACGATGCTTAAACACTAACAAGACAACTCAAAGGCGCCCACAAATTGCTCATCCAAAGCGATTATCCAAACCGTCCGCAACGCAGAGCTTGAGCGCGCAACTTGATCACGCCATAACTTCCTCTACCGAACTCCGTTCCAAGTGAGCATACAGTCAAAATAAAGCCCATTCAAAGAACTACAATAACCCCAACTTGGCCGATCCAGAATCGAGCCAAAAAGCGACGAAAATCGGCATGGAAAGCTGCTGGTCGCTACTGTTCACTATGCGCGCTCAACTTCGAAAATTCGTTTCAGGCAAACGGTAAGTCCAAATCGAGATCCGCAAAATTTCATGGCTCCGCAATACCCTAAACTACCAATTATATATATATATATATATAACCATAAGTGTCCAAGGATCTGGGGATTGTAAATGGAAAAGAATATAATATAGAATGAAATCCAATTAATCTGACCTTTTTCTTTTGTTAGAAAGGTATTGAGGAAATTGTAGTAAAAAGATAAGGGCTACAAGGATGTATATAATTTGTAATCGTCGTTCTAAATGATCAAAATATCTAATATATTGGGAAAATAGATAAAGGATATGAGATACGCTTCTAAATCTAGCAACAGCGAAAATATATTCTAATATAAAAGTGCAGATTTTTACACAGAAAACTATTAAATAAATAAAATTAAATAAAAGCGCGAGCATTATAAATAATAAAGAGACCGTAAGCAATATATAACAGATGCAGAAAATTGCTTTGAAGTAGAATACAAACCATCCACAGGCGGTTCGACCTGCCGTTTGTGGGGTATGTAGACGTATGAAATATATTGAAGGAGGATAACTGTTATAAATAGTATGGAAAGATTACAACAACAGTATGGAAATGTTACAGAATGTAAATACAGAAGTACAAGTGCAGAAGTAAGAAAATTTCTTTGGTAGAAATTCTCCCGTTACTCAGACTATTTGGTAGTCTAGAACGATAAGATTTTCTACACTATAAAAACTAGAAACAGGTTTGAAAAGATCTTGAAGGTATGAAACAAGATCTTGACAGGGATCAGAAACTTACTGGATATGGAAATGTTAAAGAAAGTTTTGAGATGAGAGATCTTTTATTCCTTCCAAGAAGGTTTTGAGAAGTCTGGAGAAGCTGGAGAGGTTTTTTTTTTTTTTTTTCAATTGTGTGTGAAAGGGTCTGAAGAGGTTCTTTTTATATAAGCAGGTTGGGTTCCTGTAGAAATAGTTCACGGGTGATACTGTAGCAAATAGTAGTAAGTGCACAGTGTTACAGTGAATAGTGACCGAACCTAATTATGAAAGTTTTGAAAAAGGAAAAGGTTGACAGACTTCTTTCGGCTCAGAAATTATGAAAACAGCTAGGAGTCTTTCGGCGCCTTTTTCTTAGGAGAATCTGGAGAGATCTTCCACCGGTTCAGGCTCTTCTTCTTCTTCGTCCTTCACACTTGCCCAGTTGTGAGGAATAGGGGCTATTCCTGGGATACCATAACAATCATCCTCGTTGGAGTTGCCACTGTGATGAGAAGAAGTGGTTTCTTCCAAATCTGAAAGGGCTTGTTTTAGCATTCCTGCTAACTGCTGGTGAGATTTAGCTGATGCTAGTCTAGAAAGCATAAATCCTTTGTCATGTAGAAAGGGGGTGATATCATCAGAACTGATGGGGATGGAACCCCTAGAAATTAGCCATTCTGTGACGGCTTGCTTGGTGACCCTATCAAAAAATTTGAAACCATCCCACCATTTAATTTTGAATCGCCTTATGAGAATGGGGATGCCGGTTTCGATAGCCTTTCGATAGTCAAAATACCATCCGAGGACCCAAGATACTCCGAAGTAATAGAAAAAGAGCATCAGTTTGGGAAAGTTTTTCTCATATGGAAGCGGAGAGAATTTTTCTAGGAAGAGTTCATGACTAGGTTGGATTCTTGGGTGGATTATTTCATCAGTTGGTCCCAAGTGTTCCCACCATATGATAAACCAAAATGGAACAAGTTTGATATCAAAATCTTCGAAGAAGAATAGCAAAGTATGGGAATTGTTGGCATTTTTCCTCCAAAAGGTATTCCACCAAGCTTGTTGGTAGTCAAAATACGAAAAGGATGTCCTATATGGAAGAGCTTCATTTGTTTTGGTATTGAATTTTTTCAAGGTTAATGGATCAGATTTCCATTGAGAAGGGTGAATGACCCTATGAATTCTGGCTGTGGAATAGTTCACATGGCCCTTATCCGAGAAGTGTCTGAAAGTGACAGGTTTTGTTTCTTCCAGAATTTTCTCATAAAACTCATTTGTTTTGTAAATATCATGAGGAGTATATAAGAATTTTTCAGAAAACATGTTTTGAGCAAAAACATAAGGATCTTCGTTATAAAACCCATTTTCAACATTGCAAATGTTCTGGAATATTGTTTTATGGAAAAATTTTGGTTTTGGAGGGGTTGTCTGAGTAGACTGAATGACCACCTCACTAGAAATTGTTTTTCCCTTCACCTTTTGAGTGGCTATGGGAGAGGGATCAAGACTTACCATTGCCAGTGAAGACTGTGGTTGGCTATTGAAGGCTTGTTGGAGAAGCTGTAATGCTTCTTCCTGAGATAATTGAGTTATATCAAATTGTGAGAGTTTATTGGAATCAGAAGGATTTTCTGTAAGAGAAATGGGTTGTTCCTTGGCTTGGCTAGAAATGGTGGTAATATTCAAGGGTGACTGTGTAGCCTGAAGCCAAGTCCTGATATTAGTTAGTCCTAAGGGTTTCTTCTCAGAAGAGGATTCTGCAATTTGTTTGCCTTTGTCTCTCCTTGTGGGCTTGTTGGGTGGTTTGGGAGGCATTTTCCCTGTAAAAATTCTCTTGTGAGAAAGTGTGGGAGAGAATTTGAAGAACCGTTTATGAATTCTATATCAAAGTAAAAAATAGATAAAATGGCTTGCCATCTGGCGAAAATTTGTTTTGAAGCAATATTTTGAACATCTTTCTGCAAAACGTCTTTTGCAGATTTGCAATCAATTCGTAACAAAAATTTTTAGTTCAAAAGATCTCCTTGAAACTTAGAAATAGAAAGTACAATAGCAAGAATCTCCTTTTTGATGGTGGAGTAATTCTTTTGACAATCATTCCAATGCTTAGAGACAAATTGAACAATTTGTTCCTTATTGTCTTTGGACTGTTTAAGAATTCCTCCATATCCAATATCAGAAGCATCAGTTTCAACTATCTTGAAAGCAAAAGGATCAGCAAGATGTAAACAAGGAATTTCCTTGACAGTCCGTTTGATCTGTTTTACAATATTAGTATGAATTTGACTCCATGGTGGAGGATCTTTCTTGAGCCTCTGATGGAGTGGTTTGCAAATTATATTGATGGTAGGAAGAATTCAATAATATAATTCAAACTTCCTAGAAGTCTTTGCAATTGATTTTTATCTCTGATTTCATCAGGAAATTTTTCAGAAAATATTATTGATCTTTCAATGGGAATGATGGTTCCTTGATGGATGTAATGTCCTAGAAAGCGAATCTTTGTTTTGAAAAGAGATATTTTAGTAGGTGAAACTACTAAACCATTTTTCTTCACAATATTGATAAAATGATTGATGTGTTTAAAATGTTTTTCTATGGATGTAGAAAATATTAAAACATCATCTATGTAAACTATAATGTAATCAGAACAATGATTAAAAATATCGTTCATAATCCTTTGGAATTCAGAAGGGGCGTTTTTCAAACCAAAAGGCATGACATTCCATTCATATTGGCCAAAAGGAACAGTAAAAGCTGTTTTATACCTATCCTTTTCGCTAATCTGGATTTGCCAGAAACCTGATTTCATATCAAACTTTGAAAAGATTTTTGCATCATGAAGTCTATTCAATAGATCCTTTTTGTTAGGAATTGGATATCTTATCCATTTTAAAGCTGTATTCAAAGGTTTGTAATTAATTACCAACCTTGGAACTCCTCTTTCTAGTTCAGCATTTTTGTTGACATAGAAAGCAGAGCAACTCCAAGGTGATTGGCTTTTCCTAATAAGCTTCTTCTCAAGAAGTTCCTGTAATTCCTTTTGACAGAAATTTAAAACTTCGTGATTCATTTGAGAAGGTCTAGCTTTAGTAGGAATGTCCTTTTCTGAAAATCCTGGTTCATAAGGTAGATCAACTATGTGACATTTTCGAGACCATAAAGCATTGGGAATATTAGAACATATGGAATTTTTGATCTGATTTTCGAGATTGGAAATCTTTTTCTGAAGACTCATTTCAGAAAGATTTTTATCAATCCTTTTGTATTCAAGATCTTCTTTAAGAAACTGAAGATGAGTTTCTTTGTCTTGGATTATGCAATTAATCTCAGAAATGGAATATTCTTGAAGAGTATTCAAATTTCTGGTTTGGGGTTTTGAAATGAAATTAAAGCAAATTCTTTTGCCTAAGGTTTCAGTTTCAATTCCTTTCTCAGAAACTTTAAAAGGCTGGAGTAAATTGATAAAAGGTGATCCCAAAATAACATTTTGTTTAATATTCTTAACAAGGAGGAAAGGAGTTTTGAAAGAAATTTGGTCTTTCACAACCTCGGCTTTAGGAATTTTGTAATTTATAATCAGCTTATCACCAGATGCTGATTTGAGAGATTGGGAAGTTTTTTCAAAATATTTAGTTGGTATAAGACCTTCTTTTATACAATTAAGGTCTGCACCAGTATAAAAAAGGGCTGTTGTTTCTAAAACAATTTCATTTTGGATTCTTATGGAAATATTGATAATCCATTTTCTGGTAGTTATTTCAGAAAGCATTAAAAGGAAGTTCGTATCAGACGAAGAAGTGAGTTGAGGAACATCATTTTCTTCAAAACTTTCTTCCTTTTGTTTTCCTTTTGAATTTTTCATTTTGATTTCTAAAATGTCTTTTTGCATAATAATCTGGGCAGCTTTGAGATTTTGTATCTCTTCTTTTTGTTTATTGATCTCGTGGGTAAGATCATTTATAGAAATGGGTTTGAAACTTACTTTCTTAGCTTTGCTAAGAATAGTAGAAATATTATAGGGACTATCAGATTGGATGACTGGTTTAGTAATTGGCTTGGGATTTTGGAAATTATTTAAATATTTTAATTTTGTTTCGGGATCAGTGATTTGATCAAAAGTCTGTAAAAGAATTTCTTCTTCTTTTGTCAAAACATTAATCTCAAAATTGGTGTCTTCTTCCTTTTCACTTTTTGAAGTTGATGAGGAAGAGGTTTCCAAATCACAAACTTGCAATCCCTTTTCAAAACTAGATTCATCAGAAGAACTACTATCAGTTTCAACCATTAATTGATTGAGTTGATTAATAGTTTCTTCATCTAAATCTAACTCATTAACCTTTTTGCTGAGTTTGCAAAATCGAGAAGTATGGCCTTTTTTGCCGCAGTTATAGCAAGTGATGTTTTTAAAATCTCTTTTAGGTTTTTTGGTTTTATCAAAACTATCATTTTCTTTTCTTTTAGAAAACTTCTTATCAAATTTCCTTTTATAAGGTTTCTTATAAAATTTCTTTCGATCCTTTTGTTTAGAAGGACATTTTCCTGAACATTTGGATTTTTCAAAAGATTCAAAAGATGGATCATATTGGGCACAAAAATCTCCTAATCCTTTTTTAGAAAGCTTTTGTTCTTTCTTGATTTGTTTTTGGAGACGAATACTAGTGCACAACTGTGTTCCTATTTTATAAACATAAGAGGTTAGTTCTCCATAAGAAAGATGGTCATATGGAATTTGATTTCCATATTCTTCTCTTATCTTACTACGAACTTGTTCTCCTATGAGTTTTGGTAAGCCAGCAAGAAATTTTTCTTTCCAAAAAGACTGATTGCAGTCTGTTCTTTGGAAAACTCTTTGCAAAAATATTTCTTTATATTCTCGAAATTCTCCTAAAGATCTACATTTCATATTGGATAAAAGATCTTGGTTTTTATCAAGAATATGAGAAGAATCTCTTAGAAAATGTTGGGATATAGAAAATATTAAAGTATTAACAGCATCTTGGATGGGTTGATCATCTTCGATTTTGACCAAAAGGGTCGAGTTTATAGGCATTTAGAATTTGGAACCTTTGCTCATCATTCAGATAGTTATCCCACCATCCTTTGAGCTGTCCTGTAAAACTGGCTATTAAAAGATATGCAACAGAGTGGTCGGAAGTATCCGGAATGGTTTTATAAGTGTTGGCGAGCATAACCATTTGGGTTAAAATATTAATGAGGGTTTGCTCAGAGACACCATCAATGTTCCATTCATAAATAGCATCAGAAGAATACTTATTCTGAACTTTTGAAAATGTTTCTTCTGTGAGGATATCTGGAGGAGTGGCACGAGAATAATATAATTTCTGGGGATCCCTCCATGTGATACGATTTACCTCAGGAATGGATTCAGTATCAGATTTATCCAAAAGATTAATCTGATTGTAAGGCTCCATACGATCAGGAGTGTCTTTGACGCTTAGGTTTTGTATGAAAGGAGTATCTAAAATTATGGGATTTTTAGGGATTAAAACTGCTTTTCCGTTGAGGAGTTTCCTCCTGTCTTCTAAAGCTTTAGCAAATTCAAGACTAGGATTTTTTGGAATTTCAAAATTTTTAAAGAGAGGTGATTTTAAATCCTTTTTTGGAATTGTTATAGAAGATGATGAAAAACTATTTTGAGTAAAGTTTTCAATCCGATCAAGTTGTTTGCCTATGGTGTGAAGATGTTGATTTGAAAAGTTATTTTGTTCAACGATCTTCTTGATTCCTATGCCATCTATTTCGGAGGCTGTTTTGAAAGGAGAAGCTATTATCTCAGTTTCTCTATGTTCAATTTTAATTTTTCTAAGTGGAGGATGATTAGACTCGATGACATGGCCATCGTCTAATTTCCATTTATAAAATTGATCTAAAACAAAAATTTGTTTTTCTTTTAGAAATTCATTTTCAAACCAATCAAAGAAGAATATTTGGATTTCATGTTGGTACATGTAATCGTAATATTCTTTTTTTAATTTTAAGAGCTTGGTTTCGAAAATTCTCGAAGAACCAATCTCTGATTTGTTTATTTTTAAAAGAATTAAATTCCTTATTTAAAAGTATTTTATCAGGTTCAAAAACTAATTCCAAAATGTTGATTTCAGGATCTTCCATTTCAGAGGGAGTTGGATCTGGGAAATCGGGAGTATGCTGATAAACTGGTCTAGAAATTCACGATCTGCTATCAATTCCACCGATGTTTGGAAGAGGGGAGCACTTGCGGATGCTTCCTCGGGATTATTTAAAGGGATATTAGGAATAGTATCTACTGACCTTCTAGAAGAAGTGGAATGCCAAGAGGAATTGATCTAATATCACAAGACCTCCTAGGAATGTCAACAGATCTTACGGAAAATTGAATAGTTACTCTTCCTTCGGGGTGTTGAATAATATTGGTAGGTTCGAATTTTGAATGATTTCTTTGGGAATTCTGTTTTCTAATTCCCATTGATCAGGAAGGGTTATTTGATTCCAAGGAATGGTCATAGGAATGGTAATATTCGCTTTAGAAATATCAGTTTGTAAAAGAAGGGTTTCTCTATTGGAATTCAATTTAAAAGCTTTGCTACCGAAAGCAGAATTCATTACTTTGTAATAAACTCTGTAGATGAGAGCTATGGGAATAGAACCTTCAGCTATAGAATAATTATGGGTTTTTATTTGGAGAGTGAGAGATTTTAAAATATTTTTGTCTTTGAGAGAGATAGTAAGACCAGGATGACTATCAAAATGAATTGGTCCGCTGCAAAGAATGGTCTCGACAGCACCAAGAATAGATTCTTCATATTTTAAAAGTCTCGCATCTCTCAAAACAAGGAGTAAGGAAGTATCTAAACCTTCTTTGGTAAGGGGCTTTGCACCGACCTGTACCAAACCTATGTGCATGTAATTCCATTTCTGGGAATGCTTCTTTACAGAATCCTTATTTAAAAGTTGTATAGAAGCAAAAGAATTAGAAAGTGGTACATCTCTTTCTTCAGTAACAATGACATAATTGATATCAAAGCCAAGGGGCTGATAAAGATATTCTTTATAATTTCATTCTCAGTAAAGGCGATTTCCTTCGTGGAGATCTTTTCGAGTGATTTCTGGATGTGTTCCAGGCAGTAAAGCCCAGTGGGGTAGTAAGTCCGTTGGCAAGCATCGTCGAAATCTATTGAAAAGAAGAAAGTAGTCTTTTGAAATGAACTTATTAAGAAGATCTGAGTCTTCTTCTAGTTCTTTATCACAAATGTCCTCAGATCAAGGACCAATAAATAGAGAAGAAATTAATATAGAAGATTTCAATAAATCTATTGAAAATTGGTTTATTCCAAAAGTCAAACTGGACAGAATTTATGAACATTCAAAATTTAAACTCTTTGGAAATAATGATTATGTCATTGTTACTAAAGAAAGAGATGTACCACTTTCTAATTCTTTTGCTTCTATACAACTTTTAAATAAGGATTCTGTAAAGAAGCATTCCCAGAAATGGAATTACATGCACATAGGTTTGGTACAGGTCGGTGCAAAGCCCCTTACCAAAGAAGGTTTAGATACTTCCTTACTCCTTGTTTTGAGAGATGCGAGACTTTTAAAATATGAAGAATCTATTCTTGGTGCTGTCGAGACCATTCTTTGCAGCGGACCAATTCATTTTGATAGTCATCCTGGTCTTACTATCTCTCTCAAAGACAAAAATATTTTAAAATCTCTCACTCTCCAAATAAAAACCCATAATTATTCTATAGCTGAAGGTTCTATTCCCATAGCTCTCATCTACAGAGTTTATTACAAAGTAATGAATTCTGCTTTCGGTAGCAAAGCTTTTAAATTGAATTCCAATAGAGAAACCCTTCTTTTACAAACTGATATTTCTAAAGCGAATATTACCATTCCTATGACCATTCCTTGGAATCAAATAACCCTTCCTGATCAATGGGAATTAGAAAACAGAATTCCCCAGCAAATCATTCAAAATTCTGAACCTACCAATATTATTCAACACCCTGAAGGAAGAGTAACTATTCAATTTTCCAGAAGATCTGTTGACATTCCTAGGAGGTCTTGTGATATTAGATCAATTCCCTCTTGGCATTCCACTTCTTCTAGAAGGTCAGTAGATACTATTCCTAATATCCCTTTAAATAATCCCGAGGAAGCATCCGCAAGTGCTCCCCCTCTTCCAAACATCAGTGGAATTGATAGCAGATCAGGAATTTCTAGACCAGTTTATCAGCATACTCCCGATTTCCCAGATCCAACTCCCTCTGAAATGGAAGATCCTGAAATCAACATTTTGGAATTAGTTTTTGAACCTGATAAAATACTTTTAAATAAGGAATTTAATTCTTTTAAAAATAAACAAATCAGAGATTGGTTCTTCGAGAATTTTCGAAACCAAGCTCTTAAAATTAAAAAAAGAATATTACGATTACATGTACCAACATGAAATCCAAATATTCTTCTTTGATTGGTTTGAAAATGAATTTCTAAAAGAAAAACAAATTTTTGTTTTAGATCAATTTTATAAATGGAAATTAGACGATGGCCATGTCATCGAGTCTAATCATCCTCCACTTAGAAAAATTAAAATTGAACATAGAGAAACTGAGATAATAGCTTCTCCTTTCAAAACAGCCTCCGAAATAGATGGCATAGGAATCAAGAAGATCGTTGAACAAAATAACTTTTCAAATCAACATCTTCACACCATAGGCAAACAACTTGATCGGATTGAAAACTTTACTCAAAATAGTTTTTCATCATCTTCTATAACAATTCCAAAAAAGGATTTAAAATCACCTCTCTTTAAAAATTTTGAAATTCCAAAAAATCCTAGTCTTGAATTTGCTAAAGCTTTAGAAGACAGGAGGAAACTCCTCAACGGAAAAGCAGTTTTAAACCCTAAAAATCCCATAATTTTAGATACTCCTTTCATACAAAACCTAAGCGTCAAAGACACTCCTGATCGTATGGAGCCTTACAATCAGATTAATCTTTTGGATAAATCTGATACTGAATCCATTCCTGAGGTAAATCGTATCACATGGAGGGATCCCCAGAAATTATATTATTCTCGTGCCACTCCTCCAGATATCCTCACAGAAGAAACATTTTCAAAAGTTCAGAATAAGTATTCTTCTGATGCTATTTATGAATGGAACATTGATGGTGTCTCTGAGCAAACCCTCATGAATATTTTAACCCAAATGGTTATGCTCGCCAACACTTATAAAACCATTCCGGATACTTCCGACCACTCTGTTGCATATCTTTTAATAGCCGGCTTTACAGGACAGCTCAAAGGATGGTGGGATAACTATCTGAATGATGAGCAAAGGTCCCAAATTCTAAATGCCTATAAACTCGACCCTTTTGGTCAAAATATTCTTGACGAAGATGATCAACCCATCCAAGATGCCGTTAATACTTTAATATTTTCTATATCCCAACATTTTCTAGGAGATTCTTCTCATATTCTTGATAAAAACCAAGATCTTTTATCCAATATGAAATGTAGATCTTTAGGAGAATTCCGAGAATATAAAGAAATATTTTTGCAAAGAGTTTTCCAAAGAAACAGACCGCAATCGCTCTTTTGGAAAGAAAAATTTCTTGCTGCTTACCAAAACTCATAGGAGAACAAGTTCGTAGTAAGATAAGAGAAGAATATGGAAATCAAATTCCATATGACCATCTTTCTTATGGAGAACTAACCTCTTATGTTTATAAAATAGGAACACAGTTGTGTACTAGTATTTGTCTCCAAAAACAAATCAAGAAAGAACAAAAGCTTTCTAAAAAAGGATTAGGAGATTTTTGTGCCCAATATGATCCATCTTTTGAATCTTTTGAAAAATCCAAATGTTCAGGAAAATGTCCTTCTAAACAAAAGGATCGAAAGAAATTTTATAAGAAACCTTATAAAAGGAAATTTGATAAGAAGTTTTCTAAAAGAAAAGAAAATGATAGTTTTGATAAAACTAAAAAACCTAAAAGAGATTTTAAAAACATCACTTGCTATAACTGCAGCAAAAAAGGCCATACTTCTCGATTTTGCAAACTCAGCAAAAAGGTTAATGAGTTAGATTTAGATGAAGAAACTATTAATCAACTCAATCAATTAATGGTTGAAACTGATAGTAGTTCTTCTGATGAATCTAGTTTTGAAAAGGGATTGCAAGTTTGTGATTTGGAAACCTCTTCCTCATCAACTTCAAAAAGTTGAAAGGAAGAAGACACCAATTTTGAGATTAATGTTTTGACAAAAGAAGAAGAAATTCTTTTACAGACTTTTGATCAAATCACTGATCCCGAAACAAAATTAAAATATTTAAATAATTTCCAAAATCCCAAGCCAATTACTAAACCAGTCATCCAATCTGATAGTCCCTATAATATTTCTACTATTCTTAGCAAAGCTAAGAAAGTAAGTTTCAAACCCATTTCTATAAATGATCTTACCCACGAGATCAATAAACAAAAAGAAGAGATACAAAATCTCAAAGCTGCCCAGATTATTATGCAAAAAGACATTTTAGAAAGCAAAATGAAAAATTCAAAAGGAAAACAAAAGGAAGAAAGTTTTGAAGAAAATGATGTTCCTCAACTCACTTCTTCGTCTGATACGAACTTCCTTTTAATGCTTTCTGAAATAACTACCAAAAAATGGATTATCAATATTTCCATAAGAATCCAAAATGAAATTGTTTTAGAAACAACAGCCCTTTTTTATACTGGTGCAGACCTTAATTGTATAAAAGAAGGTCTTATACCAACTAAATATTTTGAAAAAACTTCTCAATCTCTCAAATCAGCATCTGGTGATAAGCTGATTATAAATTACAAAATTCCTGAAGCCGAGGTTGTGAAAGACCAAATTTCTTTCAAAACTCCTTTCCTCCTTGTTAAGAATATTAAACAAAATGTTATTTTGGGATCACCTTTTATCAATTTACTCCAGCCTTTTAAAGTTTCTGAGAAAGGAATTGAAACTGAAACCTTAGGCAAAAGAATTTGCTTTAATTTCATTTCAAAACCCCAAACCAGAAATTTGAATACTCTTCAAGAATATTCCATTTCTGAGATTAATTGCATAATCCAAGACAAAGAAACTCATCTTCAGTTTCTTAAAGAAGATCTTGAATACAAAAGGATTGATAAAAATCTTTCTGAAATGAGTCTTCAGAAAAAGATTTCCAATCTCGAAAATCAGATCAAAAATTCCATATGTTCTAATATTCCCAATGCTTTCTGGTCTCGAAAATGTCACATAGTTGATCTACCTTATGAACCAGGATTTTCAGAAAAGGACATTCCTGCTAAAGCTAGACCTTCTCAAATGAATCAGGAAGTTTTAAATTTTTGTCAAAAGGAATTACAGGAACTTCTTGAGAAGAAGCTTATTAGGAAAAGCCAATCACCTTGGAGTTGCTCTGCTTTCTAATGCAAATGCTCCAAAGCATTTTTTAATGCTCTTAATCTATATGCAAATGAAATCCTTCCCATTACATTTAGGCAAGGCTTCAATGAAATCCATAGTGACATTAGTCCACTCCTGAGCAGGAGTATCCAGTGGTTGCAAGAGTCCAGGGTTTGGAGTTTGTTCCCCTTTATTCCTTTGGCACATATTACAAGCTTTAAACTATTCCACCACATCATGTTTCATCCCTGGCCAATTGAACAGTTGCTTGGACCTTTGATAAATGCCCCCACACCAGAATGACCTCATAATGCTGAAGCATGTCAGGCAGTAAACACTGTTGACACCTAAATTTTGACGACCTAGTTAGTCGTTCATTGCATAAAAAATTAGGGATCGATTATGGCTCCAGACAAAAGAAATAGTTGACTTGCATATAGATTAAGAGCATTTGCATTAGTGGCCAGGGATGAAACATGATGAGGTTGACATGCTTCAGCATGTGATTAAGAAATAGTTGACATGCTTCAGCATTATGAGGTCATTCTGGTGTGGGGGCATTTATCAAAGGTCCAAGCAACTGTTCAGTTGGCCAGGGATGAAACATGATGTGGTGGAATAATTTAAAGCTTGTAATATGTGCCAAAGGAATAAAGGGGAACAAACTCCAAACCCTGGACTCTTGCAACCACTGGATACTCCTGCTCAGGAGTGGACTAATGTCACTATGGATTTCATTGAAGCCTTGCCTAAATGTAATGGGAAGGATACAGTGTTAGTGGAGGTGGATCCATATGCCAACTATGCCCCCTTTATGGCCTTGTCTAGTCCTTTAACAGCACTCGAAGTGGCCAAGTTGTTCCTCGGCATCGTTTATAAGTTGCAAGAGCTACCCCTGAGAATTGTAAGTGAGAGAGCAGCTATTGACTAGTTCAGTTTGCCAAGAAACCTTCAAGCTGATGGGCAAATCGATAGACTTGATCAGTGTATGGAGACTTACTTGAGGTATATGCGATTCGCTCAATGAAACAAATGGGCTCAATGGTTATCCTCGGTTGAATGGTGGTACAATACCACCTTTGGCACCAGCATCCAGACAACTCCATTTCAAGGTTTGTATGGTTCTTAAGAACTCTTGGGCTTGACATTCGTGTATTGTCACCTGTTGAAACAGTAAATCGGCTACTAAGAGATCGACAGCAGGCCCTCAGAGTCGAATGGATCAGTATGCAGATAAGAAAAGGGTGGAGAGATGTTTTAAAGAAGGGGACATGGTAAATTTAAAGCTCCAACCCTACAAGTATAGATCCCTGGCTCCTTCACAATCTCACAAGCTCATTCCTAAGTAGTGTTGGGAGAAAAGTGGGAAAGGCTGCTTTGTCGCCTGACTTTGCCAGCAACAGCTCAAATTCAGCATCTATTCCGTGGGTGTCGTTGGACATAAGGAAGGGAGTAGTCCAACCTCATCCTTGACAGATGCACAAGGACGTCCACAAATTCCGCCTATGAATTTATAACAAGGGAAACGAAGCTGGTGTTCAGCTGCTTATCCAATGGTCAAACACATGGAAGGATTATGTTTAGGGCCCGTTTGGTAACGTGCCAAATAGTAAAAATTTCTGTTCTTTTGTTCCCAGAAATAGTTTGGGAACAGAAATGCGTTTGGTAAACTTTTTGTTCCTCGGCACATTTTTGCAAAAATTTGTGCCGAGAAACAGTTTTGGAAGAGAAACAAGAAGTAAAAAAAAGTTGCTTATTGTTTCTCGGCACAATTTTGAGAATCAGTTTTTTTTTTTTTTGTCTTTTCTTATTTTTGTTCTTCCCTGAGTGAGCCGGCCGCCGGCCGCCGGCGGCGCGGCGACCGGCCACGCCGGGCCGGCGAGGGCGTCACGGCCCTCGCCGGCGAGGGCGAGGGCTGGACCCTCGCCGCCCGGGCGAGGCGGCCTCGCCCAGATCGAGCGAGGCCGAGCCTCGCCGTCCGTCGCGACGGCGAGGTCGGCCTCGCCCAGACGCGAGGCTGGCCTCGCCCGAGACGCGAGGCTCGGCCTCGCCCAGATCTGGCAAGGCCGAGCCTCGCCATCGCGACCCACGGCGGCCGACCTCGCCGTGGGTCGCGACGGCGAGGTCGGCCTCGCCGATCGGGCGAGGCCAAGCCTCGCCGTCGCGATCCACGGCGGCCGACCTCGCCGTGTCGCGCGGCGAGGCTCGGCCTCGCCCCAGATCCGGCGAGGCCGAGCCTCGCCATCGCGACCCACGGCAAGGCCGGCTTCGCCGGTCGCGACGGCGAGGCTCGGCCTCGCCGACCGGGCGAGGCCGAGCCTCGCCTCCCGGGCGAGGCCGCCTCGCCCGTGCAGGCGAGGTCCAGCCTCGCCCTCGCCGGCCCTGGGCTGTGGCCGGTCGCCGGTCGCCGGCGACCGGCTATGGCCAAAGAAGAAAGTAGAAAAAAAAAAATTTAAACAATTCAAAATATTATTAAAATATTATTTGGGAACAGAAATTTTGTGTAGTTACCAAACGCATTTCTATTCTTTTCTACTCTAGGAATAGAAATTTTGGACAGTTTATCAAACGCCTTCAAATACCCAGAAATTGTTTCCGGGCACAGAATCAAAAAAAATCATTTCTGTTCAGAAATAGCGCCGGGGCACAGAATGGTATTCATGCGCACCCTTACAGTAACCAACAATTTCAAGGCGAGGTGGGGAGTTGAAATAGACTCAAACGGTTGGACAGATGGGCTGACGGGCTCCGTTGGAAACTTGTTTATATCTAAAGAAGGAGACATTTGGGCCTCAAGCGCTTGCGATGGATTAAGAAGGCCAGTTGGCATGACAATTGCTGCAATCTCCATTTCCATTGTTTTTTCTATATTTACTGTTTTTGCTAAACTTCAGTAGGCAACCAAATATTTCTTAGATGTATTCTATTTCTATTTTTGCTAATTTCAGTAGAAAACCATATGTTTCGCAGATGTAATTTCATTATAGAAAACAAATCACGAAAATGAAATCAACCGCTTGATTTCTCAACTTCGTCTCTTTTCCTCCTCTACATATCTCTCTGCATTCTCTTCTTCTTCATCATCATCTCTTAAGTCCACACATTTTGTGGTTAAGGACTTTTGATTGTTCAGCAGAATAGGACTGGTTAAGGGCCTCCGAGTTCTAGTGGTGGGCTTTTGTCAATAAACTTTTCCTGACGCATAATATGTTGGGGTTATTACCAATATCTAGTGATACAAACTTAAGAACGTCTTCAAAAATATATTTGTACTGACAACGAAATCAGGTTAATCTTAAATTTTGTCGACATAGTAATTCTAATAGCGATAGACTTTGAAAACCTTCATATAAACCATCTTATAATGACGGAACACGCGTCCATCACTCCAAATAGTATGTTAATTATAGCGTAATATGGTGATGCTTTAACGTTCTCTCCTTCTTTCAATGCAACAAAAGGAGGATGAACCGGTCCTTTGGGCTACCTTAGTGTAAGTTGTATGAAGATCTTCTCATGTGTCATGCACCCACCCGCGCATGCACCCCAGGCCAAGCGCGCCATATGAGGAGAAGACAGCATTGTCAGTATTCGTTTAATGTTTGCTCCGTCGACAGTGGTGTCAAGAAAACGTTCTTACACCTCAATCACAAAAGAAGTAAAGGCACATTCCTATGTCCTTTGCAGTTGGGATTGGAGCCCCTATGGCTTCTCCTTTGCAGTAGTTAAGGAAAATTTTCAAATAAAAGTTCGAAGTGCCATCATTTTCTTAAATAAGAGCTTGAGAGGCTATAACAGTTTTAAATAAGGACCTAACTTCGCCGGCTAAATATTTTTAGGCCGATCAAGGACATTTTTGTCTAAAGACAACTTTAATATAAATTTTAGTTAAATTAGATTAAAAATTAGAAAAGATAAAAGTTTTTTTTTTTAAAGAAAGAAAAATATAGGCGGGAGGGCTAGCCGCCCCCATCACTGGTGGAGCGGCGGCGATGGCTGTCGACCCTCACCCAAGTCTAGGGGAGGGCCCTGTGCAAGGCCCTCTAGCCCTCGCCAAGGTGTTGGCGACCCCGCCAGCCATCGCCAACGCCCCGCCAGCAAAGGGGCAGTGGCCATAGGCTATTCTTTTTTTTTTTTTTTTAAGTTTAGCCTTTTTTTGAATTTGTTTTTTTATGGAAAGAAAAAAACAGAAA
The DNA here is from genome assembly GCF_021117445.2 of Syzygium oleosum. Taxonomy (NCBI): domain Eukaryota; kingdom Viridiplantae; phylum Streptophyta; class Magnoliopsida; order Myrtales; family Myrtaceae; genus Syzygium; species Syzygium oleosum. The sequence goes on from NW_026607494.1 coordinate 2,402,583, forward strand.
AAGGAAAAACATCAAAAAAAATTAAAAGACGAAAATGCCCTTGACCAGTGGTGAGGTCAGACTTTGTTAAGACTGACATGGCCACTTTAGACCCTTCTTTGAAATAAGGTTCACTTCATGCCATTATTTGAAAAAATGATTATACTTCAGATCCTTATTTGAAACAAGGTCCACTTCAAACCCTTATTTAAAAAAATGATGACACTTCGAGCCTTTATTTGGAATTTTCCCGGCCGTTAATTTGCAAATCTAAAGTTCTCGCCATAACTAGAAAACTCAACTATACTTATGCGATTAATCAAAGAGAATATGTGCTAATCATGATTAGCTCAAACATTCCCATACATATAAAGGAGCAGCTCCACTTTTCCCATCAGAAATCTAGCTGGGACATCCGCAATAGTGTGATTGAATTGCACTATTGAAGTCAATTTGAGACTTTGACAAAAAAAAAAGTCAAATGGAGACCTATTTTTTTAAACTTAATTTGAGTTATTTATCATCGCTTAGTGTGTAATTTGCCCCCCAATAATCAGATAGATAAATAAGGAGTTGTTGTCCTTGTACCTGATCAAAGTGTCGGAGTTGCAAGGTCGATTAGTTCTTGTGGAAGCTCGACCTCATGAACTTGAGAGACATAAGCGAGCACCCTAGGGCAAAATTACGTACAGCCAATGCTCAGAAAAAGACTACTCGAAGAAAATCATTGACAACTTCGAAAAACAACATCAACCTCATGGACTTTGTCTTTCGATAATTCGGATTCCTGTCAATTTTCTTTCAACAACTCGAACAGGAGCGGTCCTCGTTGGTTTGACTGTCGGTACTAAAAGAACAGTTATAAGGAGCATGAGAAAAGAAGAGACGAATATCGAAGTGTGAGTCCTACCTGACTTCTCCTTTAACTTCTTTGGAGGATGTGTTGAAGTAGGATGAGTTTGAGTTTGACCTTCAGAGACCTTTGTATTTTCTGGAACATTAGAGGCTTCAATCTGTTTGTCGATTTCTTGCTTAGCAAAGGCGTTGCTCCTATCCACTCTTCGAAGTTTGAAGTGATGTTATCAGTAAAATGTTCGATGTGGTAGAGGCCCCACCACTCCTCAAAGTTCAGTGTAGTGTGGGGATTTGGTTTGAACTATGGAACATTTTTCGAGTGATATTATGACAGCATGCAAAAGGTGCATTATCGGTTATTAGACATTTCCCCACCTTCTCGAAGGGATATTCCATAGAATATAGAATCGGCATGGGAACACTTTGAGTAAGTCCAAATTGTCCTCCACAACATTGGGAAGAGTAAAATCTCGAATCCAGGATAGAGCTTACCTTTCTTTGTCACCTTTAAAGGGAGATCGACAAGGGTAAGCACACCAAGCCATAGTTTCGAAGCTCTGTTTGGGTGAAGGAAGAGAAGAGACTAGCAAAACTAGGAGCACGGAGCAGGAAAAGGTCAATGGAGTACACAGAAAAGAATCGAAGGAAGTACTGAAAAGGCGAAACTGACTTTGCTAAGTAGACGACTTAGCAACGAATATCCAGGAGTATCAGGAAACTGGGGCTGAGTTCTTGCCTTATTGAATCTGGGCAAAGAGCGTTAGCCAAATCCTTTGAGACTTTGAGGACTTGATTATAAAAAGGATTAATTCTACAAAAAATCTCAAACTGGTACATGTAACAAATTTATCCCAAACTAATCTTTTGACAATCAAAAATCACAAACTAGTACACATGTGACAAATTTACCCCAAACTAATATTTTGACCACCAAAAACTCCAACTTTGAGGACTGGATTATAAAAAGGGTTAATATCATGAAAAACCTCAAACTGGTACATGTGACAAATTTACCCCAAACTAATTTTTTGACCATCAAAAACCACAAACTGGTATACATGTGATAAATTTACCCCAAACTAATATTTTGACCATCAAAAACTCCAAACTTGTACATTTGTGACAAATTTACCCTCCATTAAATTGAATTAATATAAAAAAAATTACAAACTAGTACACATGGGGCAAACGAAGGGTAACACCCCAAATTGGTACATTCATCAACTGCCATGTGTCATTTAACTAAGCAATTTGACAGCAAAATTTAACGGAAACTAACGGAGGGTAAATTTATCACAGGTGTACCAGTTTGGGGTTTTTTGTGGTTAAAAAATTAGTTTTGATTAAATATGTCATAGGAGTACCAATTTGGGGTTTTTCGTAATAATAACCCTTATAAAAAACGTACCGAGAGAACCAATACAGTGAGAAAACAACATGTTTGACTTGTAGGGGTGAGCATGGTCTGAGTGGGTGGTTTCCACTATGGAACCGGGAACCGCCCACTAAGGACCGATTCCGAAAAATTGGAACCAAGAACCGCCCATTGGTTCCATGAATCCACTCGAGAATTGAACTACCGGTCCAGTCTGGTTCCCAGGTGGGTTCATGGAATCAGTCCCACCAAGCTTCACGTAAATGGAAGTGACCAAGAGCGAGAGAAAGAGGCAATGAGCAGCCCGCGGTGCGGCCGTAAGTTGATGGGAGTTGAGAGCCGAAGCCGTGAATTGGGCGATCAGCTTAAGTGTCGAGACCATGAATGAGAGATATAGAGACGACTCAGGCAAATTAAGAATGAGATGAGACGAGTACTTAATTGATAGGCGTTGAGTTTTAGATTAGGGATTTTAGGGTTTTTATTTTTCTTAAAATGTTTTCTTTTATTTGGTTGGAAATTTTTCTTAAAAATTACACACACACACACACATATATATACACATTACCGGTCTGGTCCGAGTAATTGGGCGAGCGGTTCCACACCTAGAATCGAGAACCGGACCGGTATTCATCGATTCTAGTAAATTGTAACCGAGAACTGGACCGGTCCCCATAGGACTGCCTGTTCCGATTCAGTCCGGTCCAGTTCCGGGCGGTTCCCGGTTCCTTTGCACACGCCTATTGACATGATCGACTGTATTGCTAGATTTGCTGAAGTATTTGGCTAAGAAATGACCACAGGAAAGATCTTTAACTCGCTCAAAATAAGGGCATTTGGCGGTCTTTGCATCCGAGACATCATCCCCAGTTGGATGGAAGCGGGTGATAGCATATACAAATCGAGAAGAGCGATGGGCAAAGGAATTAGTTGATGGAGACAAAAAACTCGTGGGCACCCAAGGACTAAAATCACAATGGAAATCCGTGAAGCAAAATTGAAGAGTTAACGTCTATTTTAGATGTCTCCCAGATATGCTGGCAGTTTCAAGAACTATAATAGGAAGTTTTTCTCCGGCATACCGGGGGAAACAAATATTAAGAGATGAAGGAATGCGGTAACGCTGAACAAAGCAGGGACCCAGAATCACCTGATCAAAGTCTGTGCCCCCTTCATCAAGGAGTTCGAGCAAACAGTTGCTGCAGTGTTCGTCTTTTTGAGATTGTCAAAACGAGACATGCGCTGAAGAAGAACTGTCAAGAGCTTGATTCTTGGGAGCCATTGAAAACAGAGCAAGTTGCAGAAGGAGACAGAATCGGTTCAAAGGTGAAGCCTGAATTTGGACTGCAATTTTTAAAGAATGAATATATCCGGCACTTTCTGAAATTCTCTTAGATCTTGCTTAGGTCACTGCGGGTTGAGATTACTATAGGATTCGGATTGCAATTCTTTGATTTTTCATCTTTGGAAAGACCTTGGAACTAGGACTCTTGAATTACTCAGGAAATAGGATTCTTTAAAAAAATGTGCAACTGGATTACTTGGCATAACCTATTATAAGGATTCTGAAACCACTTATTTTTTTATCCAAAGAAACCAATTTAAATTTTCATAAATAAAAAATAACAAATTTAAAAAGAAAAAGAAAAAGATCAACATCATGCTCATTGCCGCTACCGCTGTCGTGGCCGCCTCCACCGCTGTCGCCGCCACGACCACCGTCATTGTCACTGCTTTTCCTCTTCGCACAACCGAGCACCGCTACAAATGTCTCTCTCTGTCACTTTGAACTCAGAGCCCAGCCATGGAGGTCACCGAGGTCATGGAGGTTACCGAGCTACCCCAACCACAGCCATGGAGGTCGTGGGGCTCGCGTGGAGCCACCAACCTCCATGGAAGCAAAATCGACAGAGGTCATGACGACCTCCATGGCCGCAGCTTGCCACCTTCGCGCAGAGAGAGAGAGAGAGAGATTCACAACAATGACTCAAGTGGGCTAAGGTCGTGGCGGCGATGGTTGGGTGAACTCCTCAGCTTCTTTTTTTACCTATCTCTGCCACCTTCTTCCAGTGCACATACGCTCCAAAGATTACTTAACAGATAGCCGGCGTGCCAGTGGAACAAAATTAGGAACAACGTTTCATTTGGAGCAGCAAATCATAGAGTTTGAGCGCAGGAAGGATGTCGTTTCGTCTTCGTACAGATTCCCATACATTTGAGCGCAGGAAGGATGTCGCTGCCCGGTATTGTTGATCGTGTGGCTTTTAGCGTGAGGTAAGCACCCGAAAATTTTCAGAGCAAGGAGAACTCCCTTGCATTTCTCGACGATTCCGATTGCGATCGCGAGAAGATCGGGGACATGAATTTTCTTTGCTTGGCCATCAAATGCCCACTTGGGGAAGAAAGCCAAAGGGTGTCCTAAGAACTAAGAGAGGCCCTTAACGGGAAATCTAATGTAGATCTCCTTAGGGAAGCAATATCGCAACTAGGCGGGCGCCTTCCATGAACAAATCTCTCATCTCATTCCACTTGCTATGAGTATGACCAATGTCATGTATAACAGGAGGAAAAATTTCTTACCGTTTGCTAAGTATCGCAAGTGGATCTGCAATTGCTCAATGGCTAAGGTATCTACAGGCGGTGGCAACATTGGTTTTCTCATTTTTATTATGACAATCGGTTCTTCTTTAGCTACGCCACTAACCTATTACGGTGCGCTTAATAGCTAAGTAAAATGCGGGAGGTCGTTTTTCTTTTGCGAACCAGAGATTCGGGCACGGGAACTTGATTACGCAAAATGTTTTTCTAAAAGCGCTCAAAATTGGTACCTTTTCTCTTTTCTCAGGAAAATGTTTCACTCGATCTTTCCACTTTTATTCCCTAAACTTGCAAATCTATGTGGCCACGCATAAACCTGCTCATACGTCCAGAATTAAGCAAAGCACAAATCAAGCAAGATATAAATATAATTAAAGTACGGTAAATAAAACCAAGCCGTATCGAGTAAAAGTTTAGCACCGCCTTATTATTAAGGCTCGGAACAAGACCTTGTAATCTATTCCATAAATTTAAACATGCAAACAATCCTAGACTAAGGAATGTAAATATCCTAACTAGATGATGCCCTTAATACATTAAATGATATGGAATGCAACTAAGCATATCTCAAATTTAGCAGTAAGAAGCAATTCCTATCTAAATGCAATCCCCATTTTTTATCTTTTCCATTCATCATCTTCTTATCTTTTAATTTCTATTTATGATAAACATGACCAAAGTCTAATCTATGTTACATGACAGCCGCTAGAGTAATAAACCAGCTACGGTGCTTGAGATGACACTGAATGCGATGCAAACATGCGATAATGGCATGGAGATGATGCAAACATGAAACAGGAAGCTGGGACCGCTTAGGGGCCTTGGCCAAGGGACGAAATAAGACGAAGGACCCGCTGTCAAGGCCACAGCACGACGTGACCAGCCGGTTCAAAGCCCTATTGAGGCCAACGGAGACCGACCCAAGGCACGTCAAGGCCACGATTCAAGGCCCAAAGGAGACTAGGCGTCCCTCACAAGCAAGCACAAATTCTGGATAGGAGACTCGACACCGCTAACGACACACAAAACGGTTTCAAAATCACTCGGAAAGCATCCTGACTCGTCCCCAAACCACGCAGACCGCTCTAGGAAATTAACGAGGACTAATTCGGACAAGAACCCACATTAACGTGCAAGCAATAGGTGACAAAATTAACACTTGAATGAAGACTAAACACACATGAACGAAGGCTGGAACGGACTGTCCAGAGGGCAAACAAAATTGCTTAAAATCGTCTACGAGGCATAAAATCGACATTTAACACATTTGATGTGTACTACGACTATTAAACACTAAGCCTATCGCAAATAAGCATCATATATTATTATAAACAACAACTATAGAACATGAACAAGCAAGGACCAACTAGGATTTGCACCGAGAGAGTCACGACCACAAGCACAAGAACTGGTTTCCAACCGGCTTCAAGAATGAAACCACCGGTTTATTGACAACATACACACGATCTAAAGACTAAACCGTACAATTCCGAACACCGTGGCCTAGCTAAATGAACTGGTAGACCAAAATAATGAGCTTGCGACACCCCCAAGGGGAAGACAAGCTTTCATACTATTGGGGCTAACAATGCAACCTAGAAGGGGGTTAAATAGATTGAGTGATGATACTTTAAACTTTTGCAGAATATTAAACAATCAGCACTCAAGATAGTATCTCGGCTAAAGTAGCGTGTGTGATGATAATAAGTAAATCGGAGTGAATCAAGACAATCACATAGCGATTTATAGTGGTTTGGCTTTGTAGACAAGCCTACTTCCACTCTCAGACTAACAGTCTTAAATTTGCTAAAAAAAAAAAAACAGTCTTAACAGTGGCCGAATTCCATTAATGATTAGCAGAGCAAGTTACAACTAACTAGTGTTGTTCCTCTCAACTCAGAGATCACACTATTAGAATACACACACTGCTTTTACACTTGTTCACTCGATTATCAAATGTGTTAGTGCTAAACCAATACAAAGAGCAATGCAGAGCAAGATCAACTACAGTTTCTATTTGTGATAATGATCACAATATTCAATCCGGCCAACCCTCTTCAAAGCATCATTGCTTCTTATATATTGGAGTTTTCAAAGTGTTCGTTGGAGATCAGCAAGCCGTTGAGAGCCATTGGAGGAGACCATTGACAGAATCAACATTGCTCCTGCAGTCACTTCCTTTGCTAGTCTTAGGCTTCCTGAAGTAGGCCTGTTGCAACTGTCAGAATAGTAAATTGTCAGCTGCTTTTCTGATTTTTTTTTTTGGTCGGTAGCTGCTTTTCTGATTAGTTTCTCGATTTTTCTACTACGGAGTCCAATCCATTAATGGATACATTTTGTACCATCATTGGTCATCTTCCCAGTACATATCTCACCATCATCAGACCTAATGCATCACCATCACTATTATGCACACACTATCACCAATGCTGATTGTGAGTGATACGGCTGATTATCTACATTGACGATACTAATTGAATTACACGAGATGTTAAGATCAATGATTCTTCAATTCTTATCATTACCAAAGACTTCCAAGAACACTATCATGACTGGTGCTTAAGCTCAGACTATCAAAGATTAGTTTCTCGTCTTTACTAATAAGCTAGATCACTGATGATGTATAACTAATTTCACTATTTGCATTCGTCATGGTAATAGTTAGAACTTAGAGATAGCTTGGTATTCATCAAAATATCATAGGGATGTTTTTCAAGACATACCTCGACTTTAAACTCCAATTCTGCGCTTGGAAGCATGGTGAGGGAACCAAAGCCAAACAAAAGCAAAATAAAGACATGTAATCTAACTTAAATGATGAATAAGGCACCACAAGCTCACGGATCACCGCTTAGAACTCACTGCCAAAACACCCTAGCTCGCAATCACAAAACTCTCCTGTCTACATCTCGATTTTGGCCTCCAAACTTGTGGTTTTCTCAAGATTTTTATTGCACTTGAACCCTCAAGCTTTTTGGAGAAGAAAAAATAGCTTAAAGCGATCCAAAATGGGACTGAACTCCCTCTCATAAGCAGTTTCTAGCAGTCCATGTCCACCAGTATTTGGCTTCATTCAATGGTCCTTGGCGTTATATTTGTCACTTTAATCAAGCCCAATCTGATGAAGTATATTTATGGAGATTAGATATTTCCTTTTTAGAGAATATCATTAGAGATATTATTAGATATTAAGGATATTATTTAATATGTTGTGACTCTCTAAGATAACTAATTTTCTTTCCTATGGATATTGTTCGGGTATAAATACCCTCATCTAATAACTTGTAAAGTCAAGCCAATTGAGTAAACATGTAGTCTTTACTGATTCTTTCTCCCTCTCTTCAAGATCCTAGAATATTTACATGGTATCAGAGCCATCAAGAGAGAAGGCCTTTTCTTCCTCTATGTTGACTAAACATCTTCGATTACTTCTCGATTTTGTCAACACTCAACAACGCTACTATAGATGTTATTCGATGTGGTACTCTCCTCTAATTGCGAGTAACATCGACGAGCAAAGTTGCCGTCAAATATCCAGGTAGCTGTGAGCACCAAAGTCAATCACACCTTCACTAAGCAGCCAAAGATGAGCGTCGTGGGGTGATGTCATCAAGTATCCAGGTAGCTGTGAGCGCCAGAATCGAGCACACCTTCATCAAGTAGCCAAAGATGAGCACTATGGGGTGATGCAGTTTAGTTTGCCGCAATTCAAGTTGGGTTTCCATAGGATTCTATCAAGGTTGTATGAGAAAGATATGTCAACTTTCTAAACATGTGTTGCTTTAGCGCTTGTCAAATCCGGTTTGTTTAGTGTAAGATCCGGCTTACTTTCGAAGAAAGTTGCAACAATCATATGCAAGCTGGATGCTCCAGCTTGAGGGGGAATGATAAAGTATATTTATGGGGACTAGAGATTTCATGTTGAGAGAAAATCATTAGAAATATTATTAGATATTAGGGATATTATTTAATATTTCATGATTCTCTAAGATAGCTAATTTCCTTTCCTATGCATATTGTTCGGGTATAAATACCCTCCTCTAATAACTTGTAAAGTCAAGCTAATTGAGTGAAGATGTAATCTTTACTAATTCTCTCTCCCTCTCTCTTGAAGATCCTAGAGTATTTACACAATCAATCAAGGTCAAATAAAGTCTCTTCCCTCTTGAAACTCAGCCGTGGTATCATAATTCCCAAAAATCGAATGGTGAGGCCCTTAAGTCAAGCTGCCAATTTTTTTGGCTACTAACGAACCAGTTTGATCCTCCAATTTGGTTTCTTTAAGTTCTATTTCATATCTAGTTAGTCTTTAGTTAGTGTTGGCCAGTTGGATGGCTTAATGATGCAAGAAAAATGTCAGAATAGGTCGGAAAAGCAAAAAACATTCAAATCGGGTAAAGAAAGGCGGACTAGGTAGTCTCGCGAAAACGGTGAATAGGCACTTGTCGTTCATCCATTTCATTTGAAATTTGGAGGGAAGTGAGCTAACATGTCAATATTGATCATGTAAGAAAATCATGCCAAAAAGATATCGGAAAATCCTTTTTTGGTGACCTAAATCGGACAGTTTACAAGTTGGGGACTAGCCAACACCCTCTTGGGAAAAGCCAAATCTGGAAAACTACACATGGAACCAGCACACAAGCCATATACCATTAAGAAATAAACTCGAAGATGATCATTGTGGTACCTGGCTTGCAGTGACCTTGAAACAAGCAAGAAAAATTAGGCCAAAATCAACCCCTCACCGCTTGGTTTTGCACTCATTTCCGGCCTTGATTGGTCTTGAGCTCTGGCTTCTTGATCAATCAAAATTTTCGCTGTAAGGTGCAACATCTTATACTTATGATGTCTCCAGTTGCTAAGTGCAAAAAAAGTGTAGTGATAATATGTGAGCATGATGATGTAATATTGGCGTTTTCGGTTAAGGGTTGAATTCCGCCGTTGTCAGCCACTTCGATCCTTAACCTTTGCGAAATGCATGAGTGATCCCACATTTTCGGTGTGGGGTCTGAAATACTAAATTATAATGCCTCTAGTTTCTAAATGCAGGGAAATGATGTAAGAAATAGGGATACAACATGGTGCTGGATCAATGTTTTTTTTGCTAAGGGCTGGATTCCGCTGTTATTTGCGAATTCGATCACCCCTAGTTTTTATAAAATGCATGGATGGTCTATGGGGAGGGACATTTAGGTTTTAACAAACTACCATGTCTCTAGTTTCTGAATTCAAAAAGAATGCAACTGGAAAAATGAATGCAAAATCGATGTTTTTTATTAGGAGTTAAATTTTTTCGTTTGAGGGTGAATCTGATTAAATTTTTCAAATGCATGAATGATTCTTTAGGCGAAAAACTTATGTGTCAACAAAATTCTGATCATGCCTTGACTTATAGCATCTCTCAAGACTGTTTCAAGAAATTTCTTTAGATTAAAATAATCGGAAATGCAAGTCCATATTCTAAAATCAATTTTTCTTGGATCTTTTGGTCGTTGTATAAGATCTTAACAAGAACAGTTTTGCCTAAACATCCCGGCTAAATTATGGGAGGGCATGTGAAATGAGCTGACTCAACACCCTCTCTACGGTGCCAAAAACGATCGATTCGGCCATGTTTTTTCTTGCCCCGGAGACTAAAACTCCCAAAGGCTTTAAAGCACATAAGAAAAACTTTATTGTTCATGCATATGGCCTGTGTGCATCCATTTTCATAAGAACTGGTCCTAAGGATCAAAAGGAAAAAAAATCTTTCTATGTGGAAGTGAAGTAAACAAAATGAAAAATGAAAAAAATATGGTATTCTAAACGCGTTATTCCTAGGCAACTCTTTAAATAGTCTAGTGGAACAATTATAAAAAAATCGAGTAACTAACACTAATTTATCAAAAATAAGATTCACATGGTGCGGCGTGGTTTCATTCACTGTCCATGAACTAAAGACAAATATTGTTTTAAGAAAATTTAAACTGAGATATTGCTACAATTGGTCTCAAACAATACGAGTAAGGCATTTTCTCCATAGAGAAATGTGCAATACAAACATGAGCAAATAATAAAGAACAACACGCATTCAAGGAAAGAAAGAGAACAATATTAACGGCCATTGTTTTCCTCCCTGAAAATGAAAGAGATTGATGAAGGATAACCGAGTGGATATTCAAATCTTTGCGGAGATGTACATGGTGTGGCAAATAGAACATGGGAGTTCATCTGCACTCAACAAAAAAAAAAGGAAATGAGCTTAGAGTATCTACAACATAGTATTATGGCATTAATTGTGGTGTCATGCTAATTTTTCATTCTTAGATATTCTATTCACCAAGAAATTTTTTAATTCATTAGCAAAACTAGTTCTTATATAGATGTAAGATTTCTTTCAGTAAAAACAGATGCAGAAGTTTTTGTTTTGTATAAAAATGTGTGGAAATGTTGGTTCTTGTAAGTGTTTCTCAATTACTCTCAAAATAATAATATCATGACTTGAAAAAGACATGTATCCGAAATAACATGTATGTTGTGTACACACTAAGGGTAAGCGCTTACATGTCTGGTTGAACACTTAAATTTCTTTTTTTTTTGCCCATTAGATGTTATATGCTAAATGAATAACGTGAGATGGTAAATGGATACATAAAAAAGCTCCAAAAAACGCCCTGCATTTGGGGATTTTGACTTTACACTTGTTGTTATTTACGTTATTCTGAAAATAAAATAAAAGGAGTCTAGTTACTCTCAATGACTCTTCATCTTAGACATCTCTTCCCAACATATAACATTATAATATGTTAATCTTTTTTTCTTTTAAAAAACTTCCTGCAATAAAATTATTATTCTAAGAGACCATTGCGCTTTGAAGTTTGGAAAGAATTTTTATGGCCATGGCTTCATTCACATGCATAGTTTGAAGCCAATATTCTAAATTGTAAAGGAATGTTGTTCGTACCTTTTCACTTTCTCATGTTGTATTATGAGAGTTATGAATTATATATGGTTGCTGAAAGTTAGAAACACTTACTTAAATAGGAGCACTTACATGGAGAAACATAACTAGAAATAGTTATAAGAAACTGAACCTCATTACCCTAAAGAATTGTGAACATAGATATATGCAACAATTTTGATTTAACAAGTTAATTGAAGAGATTATGATATTTTTATAATGAGATTGAGAAAATTAATTTTTCTCACTTGGGAAAGTTAGCTGGAAGGGAATAAATTTCTCTATGGGTTAAACTTTTCGCGAATATCAAGTTAAAATAAACAATTTTTTTGGATGATTCCTCTTTATTAATGTTGACTGGGGGAAGTTTTCACTGGCTCCATCCGACACTCCTAAAATCGGTATAAAGCCAAGTGTCTTACCAACAAAGATTATCCCAAAGCCTTCAAATTACGTTATTAGGACTAGCAATCATTCGCGTACTATGCCCGGAACTGGATTTAGGGTATACAAATTTTAATTTCATTTTATTATTTGACCTAAAAGCTCTAGATAGTCTTACAAATATAATTGAGTGTGCAGTTTTAATTATAACTACGATGTTGAATCCAACGTTATGATTTCTAATCAAACTTAAATACGATTGTTTACTTTAATAAAAATTGTTTCTATATAAATACTTTCCTTCTATCATTTCAATATTTTGATTAAATAATAATTCAATTGAAGAATTAATGCTTATTTTCTTTGGGATTAAGAATATTAATTTCATATATATATTCTAAATAATAATTCTTTAATATTGAGATTCTTTTAAAATTTAATGACCTCTTATTGGTTGTATTTTGGGAATTTCAAATTGCTTAAAAGTTGCTAGTTGCCCCTCAATCATCTTTCCATGTGGCAAGTTTGGATGAGAACCTGCAAAGCTTTCAGTTTACTATATACTAATGATATTGGGTCAATATGACATGGTTTTTACACATAAAAAAAAAGAAATTGAAAAGTGCCCCTAAGTTCTTATAAGCTTCGCTAAATGCATTTTGAAAATTTAAGGCCCTATTTGGTTCCTCAAAGTTTTCTAAACTAGTGTTTTCATTTCCAATTGATCGAGAATGAAAAGATGTCGGGAAAATGCATTTCGTTTCTTAAAAACTAATTGTCAAATTAAGATGAGGGAAACTGTTTTTGAATTAAAGTATAGACTCGAAATAACCTTTTAGTGATCTTTGTGCTTTCATCCCATATGAAACATTGAGATTGTGAAGACCACCTGTTTTACAATCTTGATGGAACATAAGTACACACTCAAGTTGCACTTAGGAAGAAGACCTTTATTTTTGCCTAAACTTTTAGACTTGTTTCTGCTTTCTCTTTTACTAAAAAGCAAATCGAAACCGAAAATGTTTTCTGGAATCAAAAGAGTTGTAAAGTTTCTTATATAGTTGGCTTTCTAGTAAGTACGTTTTCGTTAATAAGTTTCCAATTATTTCACAGTTGCTTTTTGATGTGGTTAGTGAATTTAACTTGTCCTTCTAGGACACTTGCAACAGATTGATTTGATAAATTATATTCAAATTATCAACTTAAGCTGGGGAAGCTATCTTATGCAATAATAATAATCAATAGAAAAAGTATATATTCAAACAGTACGTCATATGCCAATTTCCAATTAAAAGGAGGACACGAGATTCCATCGTAGGGAATCCAAATTTACATTCAATGCGCCACATGAAACTGGAAAATTGGGATTTGTCAAAAGTTGTCCAAACATGTAGTTAAGGTCGTCAATATTATGAATGTGCATAATTAATTATTCTCTTATTCTAATTTTCATCAAGTGAGGGAGTCAGGAAAAAAAAAGATTAAGGAGGGAATCTCAATATATATGACTACATCACATCTAAGAACGAAGAAGAATTGAAGGGAGAGGCAGATTTGTGCGTACCTAATCATCCGTCCATTGTACATCTATCAAATCAAGTTCGATTCGAGGAACGTGGGCGATTTTGTTCCAAATCTTTGCCAGTTTGAGGCTCACATCTTTTGCTTAGTTCACCGCAGTGTTCGATGCGTAATTCTTTGAGGATAGTGAGAGATTGGAATCCTTGCGGCATGGATGATAAGTTGGGACATCTAATCAAGCGAATTAATCTGAGACGTGTATGATTGGGCAGCCATTCCGGAATAGTTGTCAAGCTCGGGCAGTCAAAGACAGAAAAGGACTCCAAAGTGTGGGCCAATCCTTCGAGACATCGGAGCAGCTCCATCACTTGTTCGGAGTTTCCAATAACCAGAGTACGAAGATTCAATGGAAAGTTGGACTTAATATCCGAGGTCAACTCGAGATTGCAACTATCAATAGTCAAGTACTCTAGAGCGATTAATTCCCCAAAAGGCAGAGATATTGGTCTCCCACAATTTAAAATTTCCATCTCTTGAAGGCGAATCAGTCGGCAATTACCTTCAAACAAAATTTTGAGATTTTCGCATTTCTTGAGTCCCAAAAAATGTAGGTTTTCCAAATATTGTATTCCGCTTTCTTGCAAACTCTTCTGCTTTGTTGTTATATATAGATATCTAAGACTAACAAGCCTTTTCATATTTTTGGGTAACTCGCCTAGCTCTGAGCAAAAACTGATGTCTAACTCTAGCAAACTCTGCAGCTCACAAATGGTATCGGGAAGCTTTTTCAACCGCTTGTTCTCAGAGAGATCTAATGATCTCAATTGCTTCAAGTTGCATATGGAACTTGAAAATTTATATTATACATTTTGCTAATCGTTCATCGTAATTCATGCCCGTTCGGTACATCTAGCGATGCCTTGTCGCAACTCTATTGTAATAATTGAGAGAGAGAGAGAGAGAGAGAGAGAGAGAGAGAGAGAGAGAGAGAGAGTAGGGGGGGAGATAGTGGGGGACAGAGGGAGAAAAAGTGGGAAAAGTGAGAGATAGAGGAAAGGAAAAGAGAGCAGCAGAGAGAGAAATGTGAAAGACAGAAAGGGAGGAAGAAGAAAACAGGAGAAGAAAAGAAAGAAAGAGAGATGAAAGGAAAGAAAAGGGAGAGGAGGGGAGAGAGGGAGGGAGGGGTCAGATGAGTCGAATACAAAAGGAAAGGAGGACAGAGAAAGAGAGAGGCGGGATCACGAAAATAAAAGAGGGAAGAGGATAGTGAGCTGCGAGAAAACGAAGGAGAGGAGGAGGAAAGCCTACGCGCACATCAGCAATTTTTTATGAAAATTAACTGCAGTAACTATGTTGGAATCGCGCAAAACTTATGACTAAATTAGCAAAATTGAAAAGTTTAGAACTGGATTAACATGCGTACAATTGATTTAGAATTGATTGAACAATTTCTCTTTCCATATAGTTGCAGGAATTTACTACAAAGAATTGTTTTGTTCTGGACTTAAGACAACAAATTGGGGAGGCGATTGAAGTCATTATGTTATCATTTCCTCTCCCTAGCAAATGTGCTCAAACGTTGTGCGTGCGCGCAACAAATTGACATTCAAAAGATCAAGCAAAGATTATTTTTTTACGACATATTTGATTTATTAAATAATGGATATAGATTATTGATAAACATACACAATATGAACAATGCGTATAAATATCTATGGAATGGAATAAGAAAAGGATTTAGAGATTTGAAATCTTATTAGGAAAGCTATTGTGGGATCGAAAATATGTAAATATTTTAACATTAGAAAGTGAGAGATAAAATAAATTTATAAAATTATTCATTTTATCAAGGACACATATTTGTAAAATAATAATTAAGGATATTTTGTTGAAATTGCCTTTTAGAGTTTGTCCAAGTTCAACCCCCTTACAAGGACTGGATATGCATGGGATTGGGACTTCCTTTATAATAAAGAAACTTCATAGTCTTTTTGAGCAGTGGATATGCTTTTCTTGTCCCCCTGAGTGTCAGATTTTTTAGGGTTGGATATGCATGAGATTGGGACTTCCTTTATTAGATAAAGAAACTTCATAGTCTTTTTGAGTAGTGGATATGCTTTTCTTGTCCCCTGAGTGTTGGACTTTTTAGGGATGAACGGTTCCAGGATTCACTTGGAACCTGGAACTTACCCTCGAATATAGGTTTCTCATTTTTTAGAACTTGGAACATACCCTTCGGAACTTGGAACCTAGAACCTACCTGTCACAAGTTCCAAGGTCTAGCAGGTTCTTTTTTTTTATTTCATTTTTAGTTAAACAAAATGAAAATGAACACAACAATACCGAATAAGCTTGCCATTCACCAAAGAGAATACAAAAGACTAATTTTCCTGGTATTACGGTTCAAATATATAATTAAAATGAGAAGTTATTGCGTTAATCGATAATAAGGGTGAGTGATTCCATATTTTGTACAGGTTCTACGCGAAACCTACCCATGAGAATAGGTTCCTCATTTTGTGGAATTTGAAACCTACCCTATCATAGGTTCCAGGTTGGTTCCAAGGTCTACCTAGGTTCCACCACTTGTTGCTTTGATCCACTGACCACAACTTGTATATAGATACACAGAGAATATAAAACATTAACAAGTTATAAAATGAAAGCTCAAACTAGTGGTTCCAGATTATATATTCATCATCTAATGCCATAAAACACGTGAAGACATAAACCAAGAAAAAACACAAAAAACTTGTTTGGGTTTCAGGTTTCAAGTTCCACTTACCTAGAAGCCAGAACCTACCCATCGAAACAGGTTTCCCAATTTTTGAAACCTGGAACCTACCCTGCATACCTTGGAACCTGAAACCTACAGGTTATCATCGATCAAGTTCTTTGGTTCCAAGGTAGAACTTGGAACTATGCTCACCCCTAGGATTCCTTACGGTATAACCTACATTTCTCCAACAGTCTTAAAAGCTACGGGTGTTCAAGTAATTTTCTTGCCTTTTATGTTTTAATTAAGTGACAGCTCATTTATAAACTATAATGTGCTCTAATAGTCTTTTTTGATTGTCTGGGGTTTTTTTTTATATATCCTGTGACCGTTTCATCTTCATCCTGCGGGAGTGCAGACTAATTTACACATGTAAATGTCCCCCGCAATCTCAAAGACGCGAAGCTATGGCAAGTTCCGTTGCCCATATCTCCATTTCATTGTCATTTTTTATCCACGCTCTGTTGAAAGGATAGGAAAAAATAGCTGCCAATGCAGACCATTCCAATGTTGGTGTGTGGGGACTCCAATTTAGTTCCTGGAAAATGGTTTACCTGATTCATGACCCTCTAAATATCCTGTGTTCCCCTAGCAAGCTAGCTCATCAATTGTCACCAGTAATCTTTTGACATGCATAATGATTGTTTGAAGCATAACACTCTTAGAGAGAGCGGTGGGGCAGGCGGGCGGGGTCACTCCCACATTGTATTAGAAGTAAAATTTAATATTGCTTGTTTTTAACGCCCGAATAAGTGTCACGACCTTCCCAGAGGTAAATTACCAACGAAAAACTATCAGATTACTAAGTAAACACTTAATACGGACTCTCCCAAGTCCATACCAATCGTTGGGGTTTTAATTTAAATAATTAAACATGCAAATTAATTCATTTTGGAGTCACCACTAATCTACTACAAGCCAATTAGTTAATTGTGGGAGAACATTTTACTTCTGTGAATCAGAGAATCTGAATACGGAGACTTGTTTCGCTAGATTAATTTAACGCTCTTTCGGTATCTCTTCTCTTTATTTTGAAAACGTTCTATATACAATCTTTCTCAATTTTATCCTAAGTCACTAACATGTGAGAGTGATCAATGATCATGCAGGGTTGAACATGTCAGCCGACCGTGAGGTGCAACTGAGCGCCCTAGGATCGCCATAGCAAGAAATAGATGGTACGGTAAAAGGATAGACGGGATTAGTGCACCTGTTTTTGAATCCATCGTTTCTTGATGTGGAAATGACGATGATCAGGTGTCGGAGCTCTTCTCCCCTATAACCCCCGGAATCTCTGACGCTATGAGACCGCCTCAGCCCTCACAAGTACCGTATGCGAGGTTTGAGAGTGTTTGAGAGAGAGTTAGGTTAGGGGAGGGACTTCCACCGCTATTTATAGAGTTTCCAGCCATGCCCTCTCATAACGGGCCGGGCTCAACTTGGCCCACACAAGCTAGACCCATATCAGACTGATTAAGAATTTTTATATCCAACCTTATTAGACCAAGCCCTTAAATGGTTAATTACAATCTCAATTAATGTAGCCCACATAAAGGAAAACACTTACATTCTCCCACTTAGGATATATTAATTGAAATCGTACTGTATGTGTGCACCTTTATATTGGTCTAGAGATTATTCTTAATAGTCAATCCGATCCCATAAAGTCTCAAACACCGAATCATGGTAGTAACTGCATGAACATCAAACGCAGAGCCTTCCATGGCTACAAGTGCCTTTGACTTTACTGATAAGGATTCGATATGGTTGTGTGGCAAACGGATAACACCTCATAAAGAGTTATACCTTGTGTGTCATCCCCTTTGTCAGTCTACGTTCTTTCTCCTTAAGTATCACAAAAACCTGATGTGTTACTAGAGAATATCTTTATGGTTCCAATGAACCTACATATGTCCTATCCTTATTGTTAACATTACTTTATGTGTAATAAGACATATCCTTAAGGCTAATAACTGAATGCCCATAGCCTTTACTCAAGGTTTACACAGTACCTTAATATTTTCACCTTTTATGTGTATTCAACATGACAATAATGCATTCAAAAACACCTTATTGAATGCAAATGAGTTGATACACATCCAAAATGTTACTAAATGTAACAAAACACGGATGTAAACTTTATTAGAGCAAAGACAAAAGCAACTACCACTAAACAACAGCATCCCATGATACTCCTAAACCCATGTTAACGACATATTGTTCATATATACAGGGGCGAAGGCCCTTAGTTAGTGTATCTGCTACCATATCATATGTGGAAATATGCTCTACTGTAATGTCGTCATCCCTAAGTTTTTCCTTTATGGTCAAGTACTTGACCTCCATATGCTTAAACCCCATGAGACCTCTGTTGTTGTTAACAACACTGCAGAGTTATTGTCACAATGCAACTGTATGGGCCTATCCATAAAATAAAAAACGGTCAACTCCCTAATGAGGTTCCGGAGCCAAATTACCTGAGTTGCAGCCGAAAAGCATGCTACAAACTCCACTTGCATGGTAGAGGATGTCATTGATTTCTGTTTCTCACTTTTCCATGATATTGCATCTCCTGCTAACTTAAAGACATAACCTGTTGTCGACTTCTTTTCATCCTAGCAGCCAACAAAGTTTGAATCCAAATACCCTATCAGCTGTAAGTCCTGAACATATCTGTAGATCAGCATATAGTCTTTTGTCCTCTTTAAGTACCTCAAAACCTTCTTGGCAGCAACCCAGTGATCGTGTCCTAAATTTGATTGATATATGCCTAGAAGTGCTGTTGCAAAAGCAATATCTAGTCTAGTGCAAACTTGAGCATACATGATACTTCAAAGTGCACTAGCATAAGGTATATCCTTTATTTGAGTTTTCTCAACATCTGTATGAGGACACTGTGACAAACTCAGTTTGTCACCCTTTACGACAGGAGCAGTTCCTAGCTTGCAGTGCTACATACTGAATCTTTCTAAAATATGATCGACATATGTCCTCTGAGACAAACCCAATACTCGGCGAGAACGATCCCTATGGATCTCAATGCCTAGGACAAAAGACGCCTCATCAAGGTCCTTCATGTCAAAATTCTTCGACAACATTCGCTTTGTCTCATGTAGTAATTCAATATCACTACTCGCAAGCAAGATATCGTCTACATAGAGTATGAGAAAAATAAATTTCCTCCCACTGACCTTGCTGTATATACATTGATCCAACTTGTTTTCAATAAAACCGAATGAAGTGACAACACTATAAAACTTCAAGTACCATTATCTAGAAGCTTGTTTGAGGCCATAAATAGACTTTTTCAGTCTATACACAAGCACACCTGAATCATCAGTTGTAAAACCTTCGGGTTGCACTATATAGACTTCTTCATCAATGTCTCTATTCAGAAAGGCAGTCTTAACATTCATATGGTGTAACTCCATGTCAAAATGAGCTATTAATGCCATGATCACTCTGAAAAAATCTTTAGAAGAGATTGGAGAAAAAGTTGCCTCATAGTCTACTCCTTCTTTCTAAGTGAAACCCTTGGCTACCAGTCTGGCTTTGAACTTCTCAATCTTTCCTTTGGAGTCCCTTTTAGTTTTGTACACCCATTTGCAGCCAACAGGCTTGTAACTTTTAGGCAATTCAATAAGTTCCCAAACATCATTATGTTTCATAGACTGTATATCGTCTTTCATTGCATCCACCCATCAAGAAACAGCATCTTAATGAGTTACTAGATCAACCACGTAGCCTATATCGTAGCCATGCTCTCCCATATAAACCATATAATCTGGTGTTATAGCCGATCGTCTCTGCCTGATAGATCTCCTTAGTGGAGCTATTACAACCTCATCCTACACATGAGAGGCTTGAAGTACTTCATCAGGAACTGTTTCAATAATAGGATCCTGGACCACAACAGGCTCAGTCTATGGTGTAGGGGTCTCCATTATCATTTGTATAAATAGAGAGAAAGACACATTAGTACCTACCATATCGTTATCCTCAATAGTCTAAGAGCAACTACCTTCTTCGGCCACATCAAATTCCAGAAACTTCGCTGTCTATGATTCTACAATTCTTGTGCCTCCATGGGGACTGTAAAACCGATACCCCTTCGAATGATCTGGGTACGATACGAAGTAACACCGAGTGGTTCTGGATTCTAACTTGCTCAATGTTGGATTGTATAACCTTACTTCTGCAGGACACCCCCAGACTTTAAGATGATTCAAGCTAGGTTTACGTCCAGTCCATAACTCAAAAGGAGTCAATGGAACAGCTTTGGTAGGAACACGGTTTAGAATGTAGAACGCTATTTTCAAAGCTTCACCCTACAGAAAACCAGGTAAGTTTGTCCTACTAATCATACTCCTCATCATGTCCATAAGGTGCGATTCCGCCTTTCGACCACACCATTCGGTTCAGGACTCCCGGGCATAGTAAACTGAGCCACTATCCCATAATCCTCCAAATATTTAGCAAATGGCCCTTTAAGCTGTCCAGCATTGCCATGTCTACCATAATACTCACCACCCCGATCAGACCTGACAATCTTTATGACTTTTCCCAACTGTTTCTCGACTTCAGTCCGAAAAATCTTGAACTTGTTAAAAGACTCAGACTTTTTTTTAATCAAGTAGAGATAACCATATCGGGAATAGTCGTTAATAAAAATGATGAAATAAAAATTTCTACACAATGTTGCTGTATAGAGTCCACTAATATTTGTGTAAATGACCTCCAATAGGTCAGAACTACGATTGCGGCTTTCTTCTTTATCTTGGTCATCTTACCTTTGCAACAGTCTACGCAAGTATTTAGGTCACCTTTAAGAGCAGGCAAGATGTCGGACTTTATCAGCCTTTCCACACTTTCTCTAGAAATGTGGTCAAGTTGTTTATGCCACAATGCATAAGACTGTTCCTTAGGTAGAGGTATTTTAGAAACGACCTTTTCAGCTGTATGAGCGACGTATATTTTATTGGGAGGCAAACACAATCTATACAAGCCATTTGATATATTGCAGCACCCAACCTTATTTGAATTAAAGAACATAGAAACAACATTGTTCTTTATTTTAAAAGAGTAGCCACACACATCCAAACAAGATACAAAAACTAAGTTCCGTTTGAAGGAAGGTACATAAAAGTTGTTTCTTAACATCATATTAAAACCAGAATCCAGAATTAAAATGACATCTCCTACGAACTCAACGTCGACTTTCTTGTTGTTTCCTACGGTGAGTTTTGATTCATCCTGATTTGGCTTCCTTCTGTTTGTGAATCGTTATATGGTAAACGCAACATGATTAGTTGCATCGCTATCTAGCCACCAAGGACTGGATGGGGCTTCTAATAGGTTGGATTCACAAACAAGTGCCAAAGAATCAATACCTGAATGCTCACACTTGGATAACCAAGTTTTATATCTATTGCAGTCTTTCTTCACGTGACCCTTCTTCCTATAAAAGTAGCAATGAACACCATCCTTTTTCAATGTGCTATCTTAGGACCCAGATGGTCAGAATGACTGGTGGTTTCAGGAGTTCCTTTATGAGTATGATTTTTGACCTTCTTACTCCTCTTGCTGCTGGAACTTGTTGACACCTAAATTTCGGCACATCATTTAGTGGTTAATTGCATAGAAAATTAGGGATTAAATTTTGACCCCTAAACAAAAATATTAAAATTGCATAGCATATAGTTTAGGTTCATATATATTAATTGCATTCCGCATCGGATTGGCGGTGGCAAGCGAGCTTAGAATTCGTCATGTAAATTGAGCTCGGACATCAAACGAGACTCGGCTCACTCGGAAAGCATGGGCCGAAAATTACAAGTCAGAAGGGCTTGGTTGTCTTAATTTGAGCTTAAATTAGCCCATTATGCTTAATTAAATAAAAGCCCACATTAATTCAGCCCACTTGAAATTAAATGATAATTAAAGCCTAAGCCCAAGCCTAAGCCCATTAGGACTAGAAAGCCCGGTTAATTGACCTAGGTTTACATTATAAATACATCGTTATGTGTCATAATTAAAGGGGGCTCTCATAATTTCAGATCAGATTTTTAGAGAGAGAGTCGTGAGAGCTGGGTAACACAACAGAGAGAGAAAGAGACGATTCCTTGGAGGGCTTCACAGAGAAGACGACAAGAAAGAAAAAAGGTCTTCTTCCTTCCTGTTGGTCACGCAAGGCGCACAAGATTTTGGCATGGAGAAGACCTCCACCAGTAACTTTCTCTCTCGATCAAAGTCTACACACTGAAGAGACAAGACAGACGACGACAAATTTACTGAGAAAGAGAGGTGAAGGACAAAGTGGACGTTCTGTCCACAATTCCTTGCGGCTGTCCACGCGTCTCGCGGCCCCGCCATCCATGTTCCTCTGCGTTCCTCCGATTTGGTGAATTGCACAACCGCGAGTAGATCATCCATCAAGCACCGCCGGTATTCCGATCGAGCGTCAACCATCAATCATCGTTCCATCGTGCCAACCACGACAGTGAATGAGCCCACTGTCGCTGCTTTGTCCGTGAACTCGAAGCCTAGCCGAGTCGCCCCCGCACCACCGTGCCAACCATCGTTGCGCCGCTGCCTCTACCGCGCCGTTGCCCCGGAGACGCCGACGCTGCTCGTTGCACCGCTGCCCGGAGACGCCCGCCGCGCCGCTGTCCCTGCCGTGTCACCGCCGCGAGCCGCCGCCGCGAGTCACCGCCACTCCCGACATCGCGCCGCCGCTGCCGACGCACCCCCCGGTCACCATCCCGATCCGCAATCCCGATCTGCTGCAAATTCAAATTAGGAAAGAAATCTGCAAATCAGGTAATTATCTTATCCCGATTTGATTCGAATATTTTTTTGCCTAATTTGTGCTTATTGATATCTAATTTTGCATATTCGAGTAATAAGCATATTCCAATTAGGATTTTATTTCTTTTTTTTTTGAAATATTTGATATCTGATCTTATCAAATTGGGATAGAATTTAGAATTTTCAAAATCCTTTGAATATATCCAAGATATTTGAGATATTTAAATTTTTTCAAGATGTGATCGATTAGGAAAATTTCCTAATCCGCAACCGCACACGTGGAAATAAATCTATCTATCAGGCTTTAGATAGAGTTATTTCCATAGCGGGTATTTCGAATTTTAGGATCGATCTGTCAGGCTTCAGATCGAAACTTAATTCGAAAGATTTAGCGGTTATATGTTTTTACTGGATTTTAATTTCGAATTTCGATAAAAAAAAATACCAAAAAGATTACTCTAGAATAGGTTAATTTCTCTAGTTTAAAATTGCATGTTTAGATAATTGGCATTTTTAATTCCGAATTTCATTAAAAAAAATACAAAAAAAATAATATGCCCGTCATTAGAAATAGGTTACGTCGTCGCATGACATATAGTTTACATGTTAGGTTGCATTAATCGCATGTCAATTTTTTGCACGCCATTACATATAGGTTAGCTTTCATTTAAATAAAAAAAAATCAAAAAAGAAAATTTCTGCACCTTTGAACTCTAAGTCAAGATTTATCAAAATTGTCAAATTGAGTATTTTTCCTGAAATTGGTACCGAAAGGGCGTTAAGGAATTTAGCGTAACCAAGTCCCCGAATCTATAATTTCTAGTTCGTAGAAATAAAATAGTACTCCCGCTATTTTATTTAGGTTTCTAATCAACCTACCCTAAATGATTAGTGGCAACTCCCATTGAAAATATTTGCATGCTCACAATTGGACCTAAGTTGCGATTTGGTAGAGTTTGGGAGAACTCGAGCTAGGTTAGTTAATTTAATTGACCTAGTAATCCATTAGCCTAAGATCGAAACCCGATTGATTTTTTTAGGTCGCGACAGCTTGGTGACTCCGCTGGGGAGAACTTGAATTTTTTTTAAAAAAAAATTTAAGGAGGACTTAGGCCAAAATTTTTATGGAAAAATCACTCGATTTGACAAAATTTGATTGAATTCTCATTCTTAGGTGTTAAATGGTTTTGCAGGATGGGAGTTATAAGGGGAGTAGTGATTGGCTAACCCATTGTTTTGCAGGTTTGGTGGAATTGTGATTTAATTTTTGCACTATTGGAGCGTTGTTTGCTTATAATTGTTGTGCATGATTTACAGTATTTGCACTACACCACACACAACCTGTGACCGGACCTGGGTCACACCCATAGTTTTAAGATGGTATTTAAATGGTTCTTTAACCTTGGCAGTAAGACTTCGCTAAAGGTTATCCCATTTGGATGCCGAAAATTTTTCAAAAAATGGCTCAACGGTCGCCCTCATGCACGTGAGGCTACAATGCATGGAGGTTAACCTTGTCGACCGAACCGAGCCGAAGTGATTGGACCCGACTAGTCATGACTATTGTATGCGAGGCTGCGACTAGTCATGATGATTGTGCGCGAGGCTGCGACATGTCATTCCGTTCATCATTTCATTTTGCCAAAGCCTTTAGGATAGATAGATTAAGGTTTAAACTCACGATCCATGTGCATGTCTCTGTGATTGACATTTTCTCCCCAAAGACGGTAATTTCTCGAGCTTTATCTTTGATTTTCTTCATCTTATTTTGAGTCGGTCCATGATTTAGGTTGAATCATTTGGCACGTGGTCTATATAAGAATGGGTCGCCTTGATATCCGTTTCGTGCCTACTCCGAAGCTAGAGCTCAAGAAGTTATGGAGCCAGTTGAAGCCAGATGGTCAGCAGTACGTTCTCAAGCGCATTGGATTCATGTTGCCGATCCTAGACATAGACATCCAGAGCGGAATCATGCAGGCACTCGCTCATTTTTGGTGCCCCGAGACAACCACATTTATGTTGGGAGGTAAGTTTGAGCTCACACCGACTCTGGAAGAATACAGTATTGCCATTGGAAAATCGATTGAGTTGGATATAGTCGAACCACCCATTAAGGTAGATCCTGTGGTAGTGCTTGCTGAATTTTTGAATTTGACTAAAAAGGAAATTGAAAAAGTATTAAAGGGTAATTGTCAAGCATGCCCATTATCTTTTCTTATTGAATGTTTCGAAAATAACTCCGTCCTCATGAGATCTAAAATTTTTATCTTAGTTTTTTTTGGACTTATCGTTTTTCCATTCCGTCAAAATGCTATTGATCCGGTGATAGCTAGGACGGTAAAACAAATATGTGGTGGAGTTAGTTTTATAAACACAATTCTGGCAGAAACTTTCATGTCTCTGACACGATTCAAGAAAGGAAAGATAGAGCTTTTCGAGCCCCGATTGAGCTTTTACAAAGCTGGCTTTTCTCACACCTTTCTCAATTTAGGGAAAATATGAATGTATTTGAAATGGACATGACTGGTAACCCTATTTTAAGGTTCAAACAAATACAAGATCAAACTAAGAGCTTGCATTATACACAATGGGTCCATCTGTTCAAGGATCCAAGCTCTAAGATTTTCCTTTGGCAAGCTGTGTAGTTTCAGGAGGTGGAAGCTCGACTATACCATGGCGATCAGAAGCCCGTACCTTTGATGGGCATTTATGGGGCAACCTGCTATCAGCCCCTTCGAGTTACACGTCAATTCCGAGTTCTGCAGGATGTCCCACCTCCACTCAGGCCCAATGAATTTCAAGT
This sequence comes from Syzygium oleosum, assembly GCF_021117445.2. Taxonomy (NCBI): domain Eukaryota; kingdom Viridiplantae; phylum Streptophyta; class Magnoliopsida; order Myrtales; family Myrtaceae; genus Syzygium; species Syzygium oleosum. The sequence goes on from NW_026607494.1 coordinate 2,428,624, forward strand.
CCAGTTCGAGAAGGACGAGTCCTACAGAGTCGAGCTTAGGCGTCATTCTGAGGCTTGGAAGAATTGTTCCACTCAGAAGCTGATTTGGCCCGCGGATGAGCCCATCGGAAGGATGAAGAGTTACTTTGCCACGGCCCGGTATATTCAGCATCATACCATCCCGGCTGAGATACTCCTGAAGATCCCGGTCGTGACAGTACAGCATACCCTTCAGACTCAAATCAAAATCAGTGAAGAAAAGGCAACGAATGCCCAAGATAAGGCAGATGCTCTGGCTGAAGAGAATGCACGATTACGGCGCGCCTTGAAGGCCCATTCGTCTATAGATCACGTAGCCTCTAAAAAGAGGAAGACTATCTGATTTCTAGTTTGGTTTAGGGAGTTTTTCTTTCTTTTTAGGATGGAATGTTAGCTTACATTTGTACTTCATGCTATTGATGTTTTTTGGTAATAAATGTTGCTGGACGATCTTTCTAAGAATTCTTTTGAGACATCTTCCTTTTTGGGCAATTCAATGAGAAACATTAAGCTAATTTTGGAATCAGTCCAGGTTTTTATTGAATAAAGCAATTCGGAATTTCGGGATTTACTGGATGAATCGGTCTTTCGAAAGAAATTTCGTCTTGAGGGTCTAGAGGATGTCATGGACCGACTCGTTATTCTTACTTATCGTATTTATTCCACCGTTGCTTTTTGCAGGTAATTTGCCACGGATCCCCCTCATCCTCATAATACCCGATAACGATAACCAACGATTGAAAAATTTATCATCTACGGACTAATCTCGAGGCATGCGAAGGGACGGGAATCGTGGACCTTCATATATGTGATGCAAGCCAATCCAATGACTCAGATGATTCTAATCCGAATGATGAAGAGATACGACGGAACTTGGAAATCCATGAGAAATCTAAGCCTCTGACCGCCGAAGAAACCGTGGTGATCAACCTTGGCGACACGGAGAATCCTAGAGAGGTGAAGATTGGGGCATGTCTTCCTGAAGATGTGGCCAAACGCTTGACCCAGTTGTTGAAGGATTATCAAGACATCTTTGCCTGGTCTTATGCTGATATGCCGGGTCTTGATCGATCGATCGTCGAACATTGTCTACCGACTGATCCTTCGGTTGAGCCTGTGAAACAAAGGCCGCGAAGAGCTAAGCCAGAACTGGCGAAGAAAATCAAGGAAGAGGTCATGAAGCTTCTTGACGTGGGATTTATTGAGACTACCCAATACTCAGAATGGGTCGCTAATATAGTCCCAGTGATGAAGAAAGACGGTCGGGTTCGAGTATGTGTTGACTACCGAGATCTGAACAAAGCTAGTCCTAAAGATGATTTTCCACTCCCGCACATTGATGTGCTTGTGGACAGTACAGCTGGATTCGAACTATTCTCCTTCATGGATGGTTTCTCAGGTTATAATCAGATCTTGATGAATGAGGATGATAAGTTGAAAACAGCATTTACCACTCCTTGGGGGACATTTCATTACAAGGTGATGCCCTTCGGTCTCAAAAATGCTGGGGCAACTTACCAGCGGGCAATGGTCACGTTGATCCATGACATGATGCATAAAGAGATCGAGGCCTATGTTGACGATATGATTGCAAAAACTCGACGTGGAGAAGATCACATAGAAACCTTGACGAAATTATTCGACAGGCTTCGTAAGTTCAAATTGCGCCTCAATCCGGCAAAATGCGTGTTCGGGGCAGCCTCTGGCAAACTACTTGGCTTCATTGTTAGTAACAAAGGGATTGAGATTGACCCGTCAAAAGTGAAAGCCATTTGTGAAATAAAATCTCCCTCTTCGGTGAAGGAAGTTCGTAGCTTAATGGGCAGACTAAACTATATTGCCAGATTTATTTTTCAGCTATCTGAGACAGCGAAGCCTTTCTTTAAACTCCTCAAGAAGAATGCGCTGGTTAGATGGGATGAAGAGTGTGAACTGGCATTCGACAAGATTAAACACTACTTGATGAATCCGCCAGTGCTTGTTCCACCAACGCCGGGGCAACCTCTGATCCTGTACCTTACAATCCATAGTGAATCCTTAGGTGCCATGCTTGCTCAGAAAAGTGAAGAGGATGGAAAGGAGCGTGCGATTTATTATTTGAGTAAGAAATTCACCGCCTCTGAGATGAACTATTCTGAAGCAGAAAGAACGTGCGAAGCATTGGTTTGGGTACTACACAGATTGAGGCAATACACTTTGCACTATCAGATATTGCTTGTGACAGAGTGTGATCCCATCAAATACTTGCTCAATCAACCCGCTTTGGTTGGAAAACTGGCAAAATGGCAGATTCTCATCTCAGAATTTAATGTTCGATTCATGTCCCAGAAATCAGTCAAAGGACGAGTAATTGCTGATGTCTTGGCTGAAAATCCTGGGAAAAATGAAGATCTGGATCCGTTAGAGGATAGAGTCATGCCAATTGATGAGTATGTATGGACCATGTATTTTGATGGAGCCGTAAACTTGTCAGGATCAGGTATCGGGGCAGTTTTAATATCTCCAGGCGGACAACATTATCCGGTCGCAGCGAAACTGATATTTCCTTGTACGAACAATATCGCCGAATATGAAGCATGCATCCTCGGGTTACAAGCTGCAATTGAAATGGGAGTAGCTTGACTTAAGGTGTTCGGGGATTCAACCCTCATTATTCTTCGGACCGTTGGTAAATGGCAAACTAGAGATGCTAAGTTGCAGCCATATCACGTCTATCTGGAGGAGTTGGTGGAAGAGTTTGAAGACATTTCGTTTGAATACTTGTCAAGGACTCAAAACAGTTTTGCCGATGCTCTGGCTACATTATCGGCAATGCTACGAGTGACAAGTGGTTTAGAAGTTGAACCTTTGAAGATAGAGGTCTTACAGAAACCGACTTATTGCATGGCCACGACAGAAGAGCCTGACGGCGAACTGTGGTATCATGATATCAAGGCATATCTTCAAACACAGGAATTTCCTAAGAAAAGTACCGCATCTGACCAAAAGTATATCAGGAAAATGGCGACGAAGTTCTTCTTGAGCGGGGAATGCCTATACAAGCGGTCCTATGATTCGGTTTTATTAAAGTGTGTTGATTCAACCGAGGTTGTTCGTTTGATGCTAGAAGTGCATGAGGGAGTATGTGGTCCGCACATGAATGGTCATATGCTGGCAAGGAAAATAATGAGGATGGGTTATTACTGGCTCACTTTGGAAAGTGATTGCATTCAGCATGTCCGAAGTTGTCACAAATGTCAGATCCATGGTGACAAGATTAAAACTCCTCTGAATGAATTGCATCAAATGTCTGAACCATGACCATTTTCTATGTGGGGCATTGATATGATTGGCCCAATTAATCCTAAAGCGTCAAATGGGCATCGGTTTATCCTGGTCGCTATCTATTACTTTTCAAAGTGGATCGAAGCTATGTCCTATACGACAGTGACGGCCCGGATTGTGGTGAAGTTCATTCGTCGAGACATCATTGCTCGATATGGTGCACCTGAAACTATAATTACTGACAATGGGTCGAATCTAAACAATAAATTGGTAGATGATCTGTTCAAGAAGTTCAAGATCAAGCATCTGAATTCTTCTCCAAATCGTCCGCAGATGAACGGAGCGGTCGAAGCAGCCAACAAGAATATCAAGAAAATTTTGGCTAAAACAGCTGAGAACTACCGTGATTGGCATGAGAGATTACCTTTTGCACTTATGGCATATCGAACTTCTATCCGGACATCTACAGGGGCAACTCCATATTCTCTTGTGTACGGTATGGAAGCAGTTCTACCTGTTGAGGTTCAAATTCCTTCGTTACGTATTCTTTCACAGGTACAATTGTCAGAAGCATATTGGATCCAGCAGAGGTTGGACCAGTTGAACATGATTGATGAAATAAGGCTTAGAGCTCTATGTCATGGCCAGTGCTACCAACAACGAGTTGCTAAATCTTTCAACAAGAAAGTCAAGCCTCGACATTTTCAGGTAGGTGACCTTGTCCTGCGGAAGTTATTGCCGATAGTTCCTCTTGCAGAAGGAAAATTCGCCCCAAACTACGGTGGCCCGTACATTGTGAAGAAAGTCCTTCCAGGAGGTGCTTTGATTTTGGCCGAGATGAATGGTCGTGTTTTTTCCAGTCCAGTTAATTCTGATTCTGTAAAGAAGTATTACACTTGATTTGTACTCATTCTGACTTTGTTTCTATCAAGTTTCAAATTGAATTTCATGAATCAATTGATGTTACTAAGCTTTGTTTGAGGAAGGCTTTTGATTTGGCAATCTGTTCCTATCCTAATGAAGCGATCATATTGGATGAGAGACTTCAAGATGACGAAAGGCAAGACATTTCCATACATGTCTTGAATAATAATCCCTAGTGCGAGTTGAGTGAAAATTCCGTACTGATAAGGTGAAGGATTATCTCACGAAAAGTATGACGACCGAAATGATGAGAGGCATTCATTTCCTCTATCTAAACACTACAGGTTATCATTTGCTTAACCCTTTGAATGGAGTTTCATTTCTTACCCCTGTCGGGAGCAACCCTATACCGGGGCAATTTCTTAGAAAGTTCAAAATGTTAGAATTTTCTTGCTTTCACTTGCATCAATCTTCAAGTATATTTATTGCATTCAAGTTCTGTGTTAGCTCGAGTGCCTTAGATATGATGAAGAGCATTTCTTTCTATATCCCTACACATTGTACCCTTTGCATACCCAATTTGAGCGGTGAATTCATTTCAACCCGATTGGTGATCATTCTGGTGATAAACAAATGAAATCATCTCAAAGCAAGTTCAAGGTGACTTGAGGCAAATGGGAGCTAGAAAGAAAATTCATCAGAAATGACGCAAAAGGACTCCATTAAATTGAAGTTCTCTCTCTCGGAAAAATCTCTCGAAAAAAAAGAGAGAGAAAAAGGAGAGAAAGAAAAGCTTCAGCAAGAACTGAGTCGACATACAAGATCAATCTTCAAGGAAAAGACCGTTTGAAGGTTCATTTATGGAGCAAGATAGGTCAATGGTACCAGTAGAATAATTGGATGATCACCAATCTCCATGTTCATAATACTCCCCTTTGATAAAATAAGCCATTCATTTCAAGCCTACCCGAACCTACGTTACAACCCTTACCGAAGTCTCTTCAGAATAGGGCACTTGAGTTAACGTAGAGTTTCAAATGCTTATAAATGTTGCTCGTAGAAGTGCGAGCAAGATTTTTCTATCTCATTTTTGCAGCATTCCTGACTTGTAAACCCGAAGCAGCTAATGATATCAATTCTTTCAATAGCCTCGACTCGAAGAGTCCCTTTTGCTAAGCTATTGACCAAACTCATGTTTCAGTCCTTATAAAGACCTTTCAGATTGGCTAAGTTATACTGATTTTGAGAATATCCAAACCCTTGTCAAGCACGACGAAGAGAGTTTGAGTGATTCTTATACCCGCATCAAAGGTCGGGTCAAAAGCCTTTCATTGAGAGTGAGTGGAAAGTCCTTTCTGATTAAAGATCTCTCATTTAATGTGATCAAATTGTCGAAAGGACGAAATGGATGTTCTTATTGATAAACTCCCCATTGAAGCTTAGTAATGCTAATGTAATCAAATTGTCAAAAGGACGAGATGGTTGTTCTTATTGATAAATCCCCCGGTGAAGCTTGGTAATGCAAGCAGATTCATGAATTATGTTTTCTCTGCCTCTGCGCATGTGTTATTTTAACCTTTTCTCAGGTAAAAACAGGAGCGATGCCATTGGCTCCGTCATAAGAAAAATTCAGGTACGTTTGCTAATTATTCTTCATTGTTTCTCTCTCCGGAATAGGAGAAATTATCTCTCTCATATGTTTACCAAGTGGAACAGGTGACATATCTCTTGGTGTTGCTAAGTGGAGTACAAAGCACACCCCACCTCATGGTGTTGCTAAGTGGAGTACGAAGCACACCCCATCTCTTGGTGTTGCTAAGTGGAGTACGAAGCACACCCCATCTCCTGGTGTTGCCAAGTGGAGTACACGGCACACCCCATTTTATGTTGCCAAGTGGAGTACGCGGTAGCATAATTTCTCATTTGATGTTGCCAAGTGGAGTACGCGGGAGCATAATTTCTCATTTTATGTTGCCAAGTGGAGTATGCAATAGCATAATTTCTCATTTGGTGTTGCCAAGTGGAGTACGCGGCACACCCCATTTCATGTTCGCCAAGTGGAGTACGCGGCGGCATAATTTCTCATTTGATGTTGCCAAGTGGAGTACGCGGCGGCACGGTTTCTCATTTGGTGTTGCTAAGCGGAGTACGAAGCACACCTCATTTCATGACCCTTTTCGTGATTACCCAGTGGTATGGGTAACACATCCCATTCTTTCTTCATATCATGCGTTATTTTGCATCTGTAGGAAACTACAGGTAACAGATAGGCAATCCAGTACCTCGAAAACCTTACTTCCAGTTGACTAGAAGTTTGGAGATCAAGGGAATTGAAAGCATTATAAAGCATTCCGTCACTCGAACGCTTTTTGTGCGATCCGTATCTAAGGCTCTCTCACCGCTCCGCACGAAGTGAGAAGCCTTAGCATACGTTCCTTATTGTTTGAATATCATGCATCATTACATTTAAAAAAAAATCATTCATCATTTTGCATAGTTTAAATTTAGGTCTCAGTTTTTGAGTGAAACCTCTGCGAGCTTCCACTCAAAGAGGGGCAGCTGTTGACACCTAAATTTCGGCGCATCATTTAGTGGTTAATTGCATAGAAAATTAGGGATTAAATTTTGACCCCTAAACAAAAATTTTAAAATTGCATAGCATATAGTTTAGGTTCATATAGATTAATTACATTCCGCATCGGATTGGCGGTGGCAAGCGAGCTTAGAATTCGTCATGTAAATTGAGCTCGGACATCGAACGAGACTCGGCTCACTCGGAAAGCATGGGCCGAAAATTACAAGTCAGAAGGGCTTGGTTGTCTTAATTTGAGCTTAAATTAGCCCATTATGCTTAATTAAATAAAAGCCCACATTAATTCAGCCCACTTGAAATTAAATAATAATTAAAGCCTAAGCCTAAGCCCAAGCCTAAGCCCATTAGGACTAGAAAGCCCGGTTAATTGACCTAGGTTTACATTATAAATACATCGTTATGTGTCATAATTAAAGGGGGGCTCTCATAATTTCAGATCAGATTTTTAGAGAGAGAGAGTCGTGAGAGCTGGGTAACACAACAGAGAGAGAAAGAGACGATTCCTTGGAGGGCTTCACAGAGAAGACGACAAGAAAGAAAAAAGGTCTTCTTCCTTCCTGTTGGTCACGCAAGGCACACAAGATTTTGGCATGGAGAAGACCTCCCCCAGTAACTTTCTCTCTCGGTCAAAGTCTACACACTGAAGAGACAAGACAGACGACGACAAATTTACTGAGAAAGAGAGGTGAAGGACAAAGTGGACGTTCTGTCCACAATTCCTTCCGGCTGTCCACGCGTCTCGCGGCCCCGCCATCCGTGTTCCTCTGCGTTCCTCCGATTTGGTGAATTGCACAACCGCGAGTAGATCATCCATCAAGCACCGCCGGTATTCCGATCGAGCGTCAACCATCAATCATCGTTCCATCGTGCCAACCACGACAGTGAATGAGCCCACTGTCGCTGCTTTGTCCGTGAACTCGGAGCCTAGCCGAGTCGCCCCCGCACCACCGTGCCAACCATCGTTGCGCCGCTGCCTCTACCGCGCCGTTGCCCCGGAGACGCCGACGCCGCTCGTTGCACCGCCGCTGTCCCCGCAGCGCTGCACCGCTGCCCGGAGACGCCTGCCGCACCGCTGTCCCTGCCGTGTCACCGCCGCGAGCCGCCGCCGCGAGTCGCCGCCGCTCCCGACATCGCGCCGCCGCTGCCGACGCACCCCACGGTCACCATCCCGATCCGCAATCCCGATCTGCTGCAAATTCAAATTAGGAAAGAAATCTGCAAATCAGGTAATTATCTTATCCCGATTTTATTCGAATATTTTGTTGCCTAATTTGTGCTTATTGATATCTAATTTTGCATATTCGAGTAATAAGCATATTCCAATTAGGATTTTATTTCTTTTTTTTTTGAAATCTTGGATATCTGATCTTATCAAATTGGGATAGAATTTAGAATTTTCAAAATCCTTTGAATATATCCAAGATATTTAAGATATTTAAATTTTTTCAAGATATGATCGATTAGGAAAATTTCTTAATCCGCAACCGCACACGTGGAAATAAATCTATCTATCAGGCTTTAGATAGAGTTATTTCCATAGCGGGTATTTCGAATTTTAGGATCGATCTGTCAGGCTTCAGATCGAAACTTAATTCGAAAGATTTAGCGGTTATATGTTTTTACTGGATTTTAATTTCGAATTTCGATAAAAAAAAATACCAAAAAGATTACTCTAGAATAGGTTAATTTCTCTAGTTTAAAATTGCATGTTTAGATAATTGGCATTTTTAATTCCGAATTTCATTAAAAAAAATACAAAAAAAATAATATGCCCGTCATTAGAAATATGTTACGTCGTCGCATGACATATAGTTTGCATGTTAGGTTGCATTAATCGCATGTCAATTTTTTGCACGCCATTACATATAGGTTAGCTTTCATTTAAATAAATAAAAAAATCAAAAAAGAAAATTTCTGCACCTTTGAACTCTAAGTCAAGATTTATCAAAATTGTCAAATTGAGTATTTTTCCTGAAATTGGTACCGAAAGGGCGTTAAGGAATTTAGCGTAACCAAATCCCCGAATCTATAATTTCTGGTTCGTAGAAATAAAATAGTACTCCCGCTATTTTATTTAGGTTTCTAATCAACCTACCCTAAATGATTAGTGGTGACTCCCATTGAAAATATTTGAATGCTCACAATTGGACCTAAGTTACGATTTGGTAGAGTTTGGGAGAACTCGAGCTAGGTTAGTTAATTTAATTGACCTAGTAATCCATTAGCCTAAGATCGAAACCCGATTGATTTTTTTAGGTCGCAACAGAACTAGAGGCATAAAAAGAAAGATTTCATTTATCTTTCTTTAGTTTCTCTTCCTCTGCCACCACCCTAACTATCAGGTCATTGACTGACCAAGTTTCATCTTGGGAATTATAATTGGTCTTTATAATTCCAAACTCAGTAGGAAGGGTGTTCAGGGCTTGATGCACAATGTAGGCATCAGAAAGGACAATACTATGAGCCTTCAGTTTTGTCTGTAGGTCTACCATCCTAAGGATGTAATCCCTAACCCCACCGGAGCCATCATACCTCATATTGTTGAGTACCTGCATATATGTCCCACTCTCAGCATTAGACGAGACACGATTCCTTGCTTGCAAGGTTTTCATCATTTCTTTAGCAGTGCAGTTAGCTGGCAAACCACTCTTCAAGTGGTCCTAAATGGATCACTTCATGAATAACAAGCAAATCCGATTGCTCTTTTCCCAAGCAGCACAGTGTACCTTTTCTATATCCGTACTATCAGCAGTGACGTCTGCTGGCTTATCCTCAGTAAGAGCAATATGAATATCTGTCAGTTCCATACCAAATAGAAAATCTTCTTTCCATTTCTTAAAGTTTGAACTAGTAAGAACCTCAATACTAATGGAGTTGCCGTTTAGAGAGTAGGTGACTGGAAAAACAAGCAATGTTTATAATTAGCATTATGTGAGTACTATCTTGAGAGTTACATACATCATCATATGATCACATTTGGGCAGAATACATGACATGCAGTTGTATACCCTCTACATGACAACGGCCATGAGAATATATTTCAATCTTTTATGAATTTACGACATTTGGGTGTATGAACCACTAGGATCAGTTATTCCTCAAGCATATATTATGCATGTATCCCTCCATAAATCAATACATAATCACCTCCTTTGGGAGTATGACAACACATTAGAACATGAGACATCACTAACAATACGAGACTGATATTTCTCAAACTCAATCAAGTGTGCCACTTTGGCGGTCACTACCCAATTGAATCCTTGAAACTCTCTCATACCAAGGATATAAGCTTTATGTATCACATTCATCATATACATGTAATTCTAGACTTGAAGACATAGGCAATGTCACTAAAATTATACACCATGCTAATTACATCGCTCTAATCATTGATATATGTTGAACCTTATACATACTATCAATGAATCATGCTCTACACATTTTTTATGTGGTCATATACATGTAAGCTTTAATCTGTATCTCCGAAACCACAGAGAAATATAGGAAAATACGCAAATATACCCTAAAAATACACCTATATAGGGTTTTGTATGTATTTTCATATCATTAAAAGCATTAAATATGTAAAATAAAAATGCCATAGTGTAAAGAATCTTCATACGAGCACGCCAGTACCTTACACTCTCCAAACGGAGCCCAGACGCGCCCTCACGCGCCTCCTGAATGTGCGATGCGTGAAGCACACGTGCCGACACGTAATCCGTCCTAAAAGGGCCGGTCCGACAGCCGACCGGTTCGACCCATTGACAGGTCCGGTCAACGGTCAACTTTTGGTCAAGTCCCAGGTCGGGTCAACTTCGGGTCAGATCCTAGGGTCGGTCAAATTCCGGGTCAAGTCACCCAATCAACAGGTCAAGCCCCCGAGTCAATTCCGGAGTCGGGTCAGGTCAACTGGATCGACCCGGCTCGCAGAAACCCTAGCGCGTGCAACGCACATGCTGGGAACACCCGCGCATGTGCCGTCGGGGCTCACCGACGCCTCGGCGCGTGGCTGCACGTGCGGCCACGTCCGGCGGCCCCAGGAGACTGGCGACCACTCAAAATTCTTATTTGGAGCCGATCTATCCGTTTATGTGATTTATTCTAACTTTCATCGGATGAAAAATCGAAAATCACATACGAAATAGTACAGTCTGATCCTCAACTATGGCGGCTCTGATACCACATGTCAACCGGCCGTGAGGCACGGCTGAGCGCCTTAGGATCGCCATAGCAAGAAATAGATGGTACGGTAAAATGATAGACAGGATTTGTGCACCTGTTTTGGATTACATCGTTTCTTGATGCGGAAATGACGACGAACAGGTGTCGGAGCTCTTCTCCCCTATAACCCCCAGAGTCCCCCGGCGCTATGAGACCGCCTCAGCCCTCACAAGTACCGTATGCGAGGTTTGAGAATGTTTGAGAGAGAGTTAGGTTAGGGGAGGGACATCCAGCGCTATTTATAGAGTTTCCAGCCAGACCCTCTCATAACGGACCGGGCTCAACTCGGCCCACATAAGTCAGGCCCATATCAGACTGATTAAGAATCTTTATATCCAACCTTATTAGACCAAGCCCGTAAATGGTTAATTACAATCTCAATTAATGTAGCTCACTTACAAGAAAACTCTTACAGAGCAAGCAATTAAAGAATAAACAAGGCATAAAGCAGTAAATAATGCAAGGAAATAAGAACCCCCGAGCAGTATCAGATAAAAATTAAGCACGGCCTCATTATTAAATCCCGAGACAAGACCCCTTGTGCTATGCCTAAGAAATAGACGTGTATAAAATTAAACTAACGATGTATTTAGTCTAAATGACAAGAATAAAAGATTGAACATGATGCCATGAATGAACTTAATCTAATCCTATGATTTGCTTTCTATATAGAAGCAATCCCATATTATTTTTTGCCTTTTATATTAGTCATGATAAAACTAATTGAAGTGCAATAATAACAAATTAACAATACCTGCTGAAACAAACATGTAGTCTATGTACGAAAACAATCTTTGCATCACGGATCCGATTTTTGCGACAGAACTTGCAAACTAATGAACAGTCGATATTTACTGGAGCTTTAAACCATTTATTTCCTGCGGGGACGACATTAACGCACACTTGAAAGTAATAGAAACGGATGGAACGCAAGGCTGGAAAATCGAAAAAAAATAAACTGAATTAAATATGATGTGAACATGAGATCGTGATTCGTGATTCCTCCTATGAATGTGATCTCCTTGCTCTTTATAAGCCTGGTTTCTTATATTTTCATGCAAACTCTTCTTTCCTACTTCAGAATAATTATATATGTTCTTCTTGCTTTTAGGAAATTAAGGGACTGCTCTTGCTTGGACCAATATATGGTCCTACGTGTGACCAATTTTCAACCTTTTTTCTATTTTATCTTGCCATGAATATATCTCTTTATTCAGCCGACAATATCCCTTTCCTTTCTTCCTTGGCCCTCTTATTTGACCGAAAATTTCTTTCCTTTGATGTGCTTTGTGAATCCTTTGCTCCTCGAGTTGCTTTTCAAGTGTGCTTTGCACAGGTGAAATTTGTCCAAGCAAATGGGTTAGCCGAATTTCACAGGGTTCTAATTCAATGTGGGCTTTCTCTTGGAATTTCAAACGAAATTAGGGCCTCTCCCCTCAAACGCAACTAGCACTTTTGTGGCGAAAAGTGTCAAAAAAGTCTTAAATCTTTTGCATTAATGTCAATTGAGTCCTAAATTTTTTTTTTTGCCAATTGAGTCTTAAACTTTTTGTTTTTGTGTCAATTCAGTCCTTCCTGCTAATTTTGACCGGATTTTGCTAACGTGGATGCCGGCCGGCCGATCGCCGGCGCTGACGTGGATAATTTTTAATAATACTTTAATATTTTTTTGAATTTATATTTATTTTTTTCTTTTTTTATTTTTTATTTTCTTTTTCTTTTTTCTTTTCCTCCTTTCTCTTCCTCTAGCCGGTCGCCGGTCCGACGACCGGCCAGAGGCCAAAGGACGACGAGGCGAGCCACGCCAGCCTTGGGCGAGCCTCGCCCTCGCCGGATGGCCGCGAGGACGGCCTCGCATTGGGCTGGCAAGGCTCGCCCGGCCCTCGCCATAGCCGAGCGAGGCACGACCTTGCCAAATCCGGTGAGGTCGGGCCTCGCCCAGCCGCCGGCGATTGCCGTCGCAGCCTCTGGCGAGGTCGAGCCTCACCGGCGGCTAGGCGAGGCTCGCCTTCGCCGTCGCTGGCGAGGGCGAGCCTCGCCAGTGGCCGATGTGGCTCGCCAGACCTCGCTGGCCTCTGGCCTATTGCCGGTCCAGCGACCGGCTGGAGAAAGAGGGAGGAGGAAAAAAAAAAGAAAAGAAATAAAGAAATAAAAATTCAAAAAATTATTAAAATATTATTAAATTTTGTTCATGTCAACGCCAGTGATCGGACGCTGGCCTGCCGGCGTCCACGTCAGCAAAATCCAACCAAAATTAATCGGAAATACTGAATTAGCACAAAAACAAAAGGTTTAGGCCTCAATTGGCACAAAAAAAAAGTTTACGACTAAATTGAAGGTTTAGGACCTTTTCAACACTTTTCCCCACTTTGTGTGGACCTATGAAATTGTTCCTAATATTTATAATGCAAATGCAAATTATGTTAATGTTATTTTTGTTTAGGGATAAGGGTTGATTCCTAATTTTTTTATGTGATTTATTACTATAAATATGATAGCAAAAATTTAGGTGTCGACAGTAAGCTATTGCATAAATTTAAACATGCAATCAATCTTAGACTAAGTATCCTAACTAGATGATGGCCATAATACATTATATGACATGGAAAGCAACTAAGCATGCTTTAAAGTTAGCAATAAGCTGCAATTCCTATCTAAATCTAATCCCGATATTTATCTTTTCCATTTATCGTTTTTCTGTCTTTTTAATTCCAATTTATGATAAATATGACCTAAAGTCTAAGCTATGTTACATGAAGTACCAGTGCATTGCTAATAGGCGTCATATATCATTGTAAACAAATATGGAACATGAACAAGCAAGGACCAACTAGGATTTGGACCAAGGGAGTCATGACAGCCGGTTTTTTAACAACATGCACACGATCTAAAGACTAATTATACAAACCCAAACGACGTGGCCGAGCAAAATGAACCGGTAGACCGAGATAATGAGGTTGCGATTCCACCCTTGGAAGCACGGCGAAGGAACCAAAGCCAAACAAAACCAAAATAAAGACATGAAATCTATATCACATGATGAAGAATGAGGATGAACAAGGCACCACAAGCTCACGGATCACCGTTTTGAACTCACGGCCGAAACACCCTAGCTCACGCTCGCACAACTCTCCTGTCTACCTCTTGGTTTGGCCTCCAAACTCATGGTTTTCTCAAGATTTTTGCTCGGTTTTTCCTTCTAATCTCTCACACTTGAACCCTCAAGCTTTTTTGGAGTAGAAAAAATGGCCAAGGGCGATCCCTAATGGGAATGAACTCCCTATCAAATGTTCACGGCACAAGCAGTTTCCAGCAGTCCATGTCCACCGGTCTTCGACTTGATCCAATGGTCCTTGCCTTTATATTTATCACTTCAATCAATCCCAATCAATCAAGGTCAAATAAAGTCTCTTCCCTCTTGGAACTGAGCCGAAAGTCTGCTACCATTAAACCCAAAAAATCGGATAGTGAGGCCCTTAAATCAAGCTGCAAACCGGTCCTCTCATTTCCAGAATTTGGTTGGCCACTACTGAACCGGTTTGGTCCTCCAAGGTTTCTCTAACTTCTAGCTCATGTGTAGTTAGTCTCTAGTTAGTGGGCCAGTTGGATGGCTTAATGGTGCAAGAAAGATGTCCGAATAGGTCGGAAAAGTTAAAAACGTTCAACTCGGCTAAGTAGGGGCAAACTGTACAATTGCGCAAAAACGGTTAGTACGCACTCCTCGTTCGTCCGTCTCCTCTGAAATTTGTAGGGAAGTAAGCTGACACATCAATATTGATCATGTAAGATATTGGGAAGTCGCGATTTGGTGACCTAAACCGGACATTTTTCGAGTTAGGGGACCAGCCGACACCCCTTGGGAAAAACCAAATATGGGAAGCAACGATTAGAACCAGCACACAAGTCATATACCATTGAAAAATTGACTCGAAGATGATCATCGTGGTACCTAACTCGCATTTTTTCAATTGTTTTGGACCTTGAGACAAGCAAGAGAAGTTAGGCCAAAATAAGCCCCTCACTGCTTGATTTTTCAGTCATTTGCGGCTGTAATTGGTCCTTAAGCTCCGGCTTCTCCGTCGATCAAAATTTCGCTGTCGGGCCCAATATCTCAATCTTATGATGTCTCCAGTTGCAAGGCGCAAAAAAAGTGCAGTGAGGAATATCAGTGCATAATGATGTAGTGTTGACGCTTTCGGTTAAAGGTCGAGTTTCGCCGTTTTCATCAGATTCGACCCTTGACCTTTGCGAAATGCATGAGTGATCCTAATTCTCTGCATTGGGTCTGAAATACTAAATTACAATGCCTTTGGTTTCTAAATGCAGAGAAATGATGTAAGAAACAGGAATGAAAGATGGTGTTGGATCCATGTTTTTTCTGCTAGTTCGGATTTCGTCGCTATTCGTGAATAACCTTTACAAAATGCAGGGATGATCTAACGGGAGGGAAACTTAGGTACCAACAAACTACCATATCTCTAGTTTCTAAATACACAATGAATGCAACAACAAAAATGAATGCAAAATTGTTGTTTCTACTTAGGGGATAAATTATGTTGTTTGACGGTGAATTTGATTCCTAAACTTTTCGAATACATGAATGATCTTTTAGGTGAATTTTTAGGTGTTAATAGAACCCTGATCAAGTTTTGACTTATAGTATGTCTGAAGACTTTCTCTAGATCAAAGTCATTGGAAACGCATGTCCATATTCTAAAATCAAATTTTCTCGAACCTTTTCGTTGTTGCACAGTAACTTAGCAAGCACAGATTTTCCTAAGTATCCTAGTCAAAGTATGGGAGGGCATGTGGCCTGAGCTGACTCAACACACTCTCAATGGCAAAAAAGTACGGGGAAATCAAGAGAGCTTCATAAACAGAGTTAAAACTTCCAAAGGCTTTGAGCACATAAGAAAAATTTTATCCTTCATGCAATTAGCCGGTGTGCATTCATATTCATAACATCTGGTCCTAGGATCAAAAGAAAAAGAAAAAATAATCTTCCTATGTAGAAGTGAAGTACAACATATTAAAAACCAAAAAAATATGGTTTTCTAATTGCATTATTGTTAGGAAACTCTTCAAATAGTCTAGTGGAAGAAATATAAAAAGAACAAGTAACTAATAGTAATTTACCACAAATAAGATTCAATGGTGTGGCGTGATCTCATCCGTTGTCTGTGAACTAAAGACAAATATTATTTTAAGAAAATTTAAATAGAGATAATTCTATAGTTGGTCTCAAACAATACAAGTAAGTCATATTCACCATTTAGAAATGTGCAATACAAACGCAAGCAAATAATAAAGAACAACATGCATTCAAGGAAAGAAAGAGAAAAGTACAATATCAACGGCCATTGTTTTTGTCCCTGAAAATGAAAGAGATTGACGAAGGATTAGCTTATTGCAAGGTCAAATCGTTGCGGAGATCCACATGGCTTAGCAAATAGATCATGGGAGTTCATCTGCACCCAAAAGAGGAAAATAAATGAGCTTAGAGTATCTACAACATAGTATTATGGCATTTATTGTAGAGTCATGCAAATTGGTCATTTTTAAATATCTTTTCACTTTCTACTGTTGTATTATGAGAGTTATGAAAATTATATATGATTGCTGAAAGTTAGAAACACTTACTTAATAGAAGCACTTACATTGAGAAACATAATTAGAAATAGTTATAAGAAGTTGAACCTCATTACCTTAAAGAATTGTGAACATAGATATATGCAACTATTTTGATTTAACAAATTAATGGAAGACATTTTGATATTTTTATAATGAGATTGAGAAAATTAATGTTTCTCCCTTGGGAAAGTTAGCGGGAAGGGAATAAATTTCTCAATGGGTCAAACTTTTCGCGAATATCAAGGTAAATAAACAATTTTTTTGGATGATTCCTCTTTATTAATGTTGACTGGGGGAAGTTTTCACTGGCTCCATCCGACACTCCTAAAGCCAAGTGTCTTGCCAACAAAGATTATCCCAAAGCCTTCAAATTACGTTATTAAGACTAGCAATCATTCGCGTACTATGCCTGGAACTGGATTTAGGGTATATTAATTGTTTACTTTACTATAAATTGTTTATATAATATATATATAGATATATATTCTTTTCTTTTCTCATTTCAATATTTTTATTGAATAGAAATTCAATTGAAGAATTAATGCTTATTTTCTTTGGGATTAAGAATATTAATTTCATGTAAATAATTCTAAATGATAATCCTTTAATATTGAGATTCTTTTAAAATTTAATGACCTCTTCTTGGTTGTATTTTGGGAATTTCAAATTGGTTAAAAATTGCTACTTGCCCCTCAATCATCTTTCTATGTGGCAAGTTTGGATGAGAACCTGCAAAGCTTTCAGTTTACTATATACTAATGCTATTGGGTCAATATGACATGGCTTTTATCAAAACAAAGAAATTGAAAAGTGCCCCTAAGTTCTTATAAGCTTCGCTAAATGCATTTTGAAAATTTAACGCCTTATTTGGTTCCTCAAAGTTTTCTCAACTAGTGTTTTCATTTCCAATTGATCGAGAATGAAAAGATGTCGTGAAAATGCATTTCATTTCTTAAAAACTAATTGTCAAATTAAGATGAGGGAAACTGTGTTTGAATTAAAGTATAGACTCGAAATAACCTTTCAGTGATCTATGTGCTTTCATCCTATATGAAACATTGAGATTGTGAAGACGACCTGTTCTACAATCTTGATGGAACATAAGTACATACTCAAGTTGCTCTTAGGAAGAAAACCTTTATTTTTGCTTAAACTTTTAGACTTGTTTCTGCTTTCTCTTTTACTAAAAAGAAAATGGAAACCGAAAATGTTTTCTGGATTCAAAAGAGTTGTAAAGTTTCTTATATAGTTGGCTTTCTAGGAAGTACCTTTTCGTCAATAAGTTTCCAATTATTTCACATTTGCTTTTTGATGTGGTTAGTGAATTTAACTTGTCCTTCTAGGACACTTGCAACAGATTGATTTGATAAATTATATTCAAACTATCAACTTAAGCTAGAGCAGCTATCTTATCCAATAATAATAATCAATAGAAAAAGTATATATTCATACGGAACGTCATATGCCAATTTCCAAATAAAAGGAGGATACGAGATTCCATCGTAGGGACTCAAAATTTACATTCAATTGGCCACATGAAACTGGGAAATTGGAATTTGTCAAAAGTTGTCCAAACATGTAGTTAAAGTCGTCAATATTATGAATGCGCATAATTAATTATTCTCTTATTCTAATTTTCAATATATTTGACTATATCACATCTAAGAACGAAGAAGAAATGAAGGGAGAGGCGGATTGTTGCGTACCTAATCATCCATCCATTGTACTTTTATCAAATCAAGCATGATTCGAGGAACGTGGGCGATTTTGTTCCAATCCTTGCCGGTTTGAGGCTCACATCTTTTGCTCAGTTCACCACAGTGTTCAATACATAATTCTTTGAGGGCAGTGAGGGATCGGATTCCTTGCGGCATGGACGATAAGTTGGGACATCTGATTAAGTGAATTAATTTGAGACTTGTATGATTGGGTAACGAATCAGGAATAGATGTCAAGCTTGGGCAATCATAGACACCAAAGGACTCCAAACTGCAGGCCGATCCTTCGAGACATTGGAACAACTCCATCACTTGTTCGGAGTCATCAATTACCAGAGCACGAAGATTCAACATAAAGTTGGACTTATTCTCCGAGGTCATCGCGAACTTGCAACTAGCAATATCTAAGGACTCTAGGGCGATGAATTCCCTCAAAGGTAGAGATATTGTTCCCCCACAAACTCTAATGTCCAACCTCCGAAGGCGAATTAGTCGGCAAGTTCCTTCAAACAAGACTTGGAGATTTTTGCAATTCTCGAGTCCCAAAAAATGCAGATTTTCCAGATATTGTATTCCGCTTTCTTGTAAACTCTTTTGCTTTGTTGTTATATATAGAAATCTAAGACTGACAAGCCTTTCCATATTTTTGGGTAACTCGCCTAGCTCCAAGCAACCACTGACGTCTAACTCTAGCAAACTCTGTAACTCACAAATGGTATTTGGAAGTTTCTTCAACCGCTTGTTCTCAGATAGATCTACTGATCTCAATTGCTTCAAGTTGCATATTGAACTTGGCAGATCCTCAAAGCTACCATACGACAGATCGAGAAACCGTAAATGGTTACACTTAGAGATGAATGTTCTAGCAAATTTTCTAGTAATAACTCCATCATCAACTATGTACTGAAATATAATTGCACGTAGCCTCTTTGAAGTTTTCTTTCTCAGAAAAGGTGGGACGCCATCATAATTTGAGATTTTCTCTAAAGAAGTGGTACCGGTCGAAATATACCGTACTTTTTCTGAAATCTCTAGAGTATCTAAGTCAATAGTAGAACAATAATTTTGCCCGACACTCATTGCAAGAGAATGGATCAAATCATGCACTTTAACTATTGATACTGTTCCGGTCTCCTCAACATCTTGGATCAAAGATCTCCTCCGCAATTCTTTGACATACTCAGCACCAACGTCTTCCGGTTCTAGTTTTTCCCTTGTTAAACTAATGAGTCCTAAAGCCATCCATAGCCTAATTAAAATGCCGGTCCTGATATCAACTCCTCTGGGGAAAAGTGACAAGATAGGAAAACATTGTTTTAAGTGAGACGGTAAATGAACATAGCTAAGCTCAAGAACCGGCAAAATGTCCTTCTTCGCTTCTGCTAACTCCCATGTTTCACTATCTCTTATACGTTTCCAATGCTCATCATCATCCTTTGAATTCAGTAGGCTCCCTAGAGTTTCCAACAGAAGAGGAACTCCTTGACATTTTGTGACGATGTCTTCTCCGATCTCAAGGAGTTTAGGACGGGGTTGCTTTTCCTTTTTGTCAAAAGCACATTTTTTGAACAATGCCATAGAGTCTTCATGAGAAAGACCTTTCAGATTATGCGCTGGATGGGTACCCATTATAGAAGCAACTTCTAAACTGCGTGTTGTCACAATAATCTTGCTTTCACTAGCTCCTTCACTGAGCAAATCTCTCATTTTTTTCCATTTCCTGTGGTCAATGCTCCATACATCATCCAAGACAAGTAGATATTTCTTGTCTTTGATGATGTCTAGCAAATGAGTTTGCAACTGTTGAATACCCAAGTCACTCAAACTTTGATCAGTTGCATGTTTAATGATCTCTTCAATAATTTTCTTGAAATCGAAGTCCTCGGGTACACACACCCATATTCGCAACTTAAATCGATCTTTCACACTATCATCGTTGTAAACTAATTTAGCTAGGGTCGTCTTGCCCAAACCTCCTATTCCAACAATGGGAATCACACAGATGTTTTTGTCATCTACCGACGGCAACATCTCAATTATCTTTTTTTTATCAATATCTCTTCCGACGACATTCGACTTCTTTACAAATGGGTCAGTGATCTCTCGCGGTGGCATACGTGTCTCACTATTGTCAGCACTCCGTAGAAGACCGAATTGATCTTTATCGATGGAAATTCTAGATAATCTCTCCCAAATCTCCTTGATCTTATGACTGATTTTCCCACGGAACACGAGTGGATTAGAGAGGGAAAAGAAATGGTGTACCTTCCCTTTGATGCCCCCGTAGCGACTTATCACCTTCTTCCGTAAGGCTTCGCATTCGAGTTCATCGAGCACATCCTCCGCATCGTATAGTACATCATGAAGCCGATCTAACCACACTTGCAGGCGGTGGTTCTTCCTCTGCTGCTCCTCCGCATCTAACAACACTGCCTTAATGGCAGTCAACGTCTCCCTAAGCTCGCTGATTTGGTTCTCGACACCATAAATCTCGACGGCTTCTTGGAGGGCGCGGGAGGCTATCTTCCCAAGCACCCCCTCAGCGATGCTAAAGAGGTCTGCCATGTTTTTCCGAGGAGGGAATGGGCTAAAATGGTGGATGAAATTGATTCTTGGCTATTTGGCTTGAGAATTGGATGGTCTAAACAAGAATGTCTCAATGTCTACATTTCATATTAGTACGTACCAGTCCTTTTATAATGGACGATTCCACGTCAGTGATGGTAGCAACCTGAATATAATACCAGGTAGCTTGCTAATTATTCTCTATCAAGGGATATAAAGTTCATATTTAAAATGTATATATTGCTAATCGTATATTGTTAATTCATGCCCGTTCGGTACAACTGACGATGCCTTGTCGTGACTCTATGATGGCCGTGCAGTGGCGTATGAATATCACACTTCAAATATATATTAAGTATGTTACTAGTTTTGTTTTACAAGTAGCACATGTGCCGTTGATTTAAAGGATAAAAGCAGCCAATCAAAGACGTCTTTGAACTTGGAGGAGAGATCATCGCATTATCATTTACTGCAATCATGCTCTAATAGTGGGACAACCGAGAAATTTTGAATTTTTTTTCCTTTTGCTGAACATCGCAATTTTGAAATTGTTCAATGGGAACCGTTCCATGGGTTCAAATCGCGTTTAAAATGAACGATTCCACATCAATGATGGTAACAATCCGAATATAATACTCGGTGGGTTGCTAATTATTCTCGATCAAGGGATATGGTCAACGGTCAAAAAAATGTATAGGATACATTTGCTAATCGTTTATCGTAATCCACGCCCGTTCGGTACATCTAGCGATGCCTTGTCGCGACTCTATCGTAGTTATCGAGAGAGACAGAGTGGGCAGAGAAAGTGGGGGACAGAGGGAGAAAAGGAGGGAAAAGTGAGAGAGAAAGAGGAAAGGAGAGGAGAGAAGTAGAGAGGCACGTGTGACAGAGAGTAAGGGAGGAGGAAGAAAACAGAAGAAGAAAAGAAAGAAAGAGAGAGGAAAGGAAAGAAAAGGAGGAGGGAGGGGTCAAATGAGTCAGAAAGAAAAGGTCAGGAGGAGAGAGAAAGAGAGAGGCGGGACCACGAAAATAAAAGAGGGAAAGAGGAGAGTGAGCTGCGAGATACCGAGGGAGAGGAGGAGAGCTTGTGTGCAAATGAACGATTTTCAATGAAAATTTAACTGCAGTAGCTATGTTGGAATTGTGCAAAATTTATAATTAAATTAACAAAATTAAAAAAATTTATAACTGAATTGACATCGCATATTTAATTTAGAATTAATTAAACAATTTCTCTTTTCATATAATTGCAAGAATTTTCCTACTCACAATTATTTTGTTATGGACTTAAAGACAACGAATGGAGTAAGCAATTGAAGTCATTATTTTATCATTCCCTCTCCCTAGCAAATGTGCTCAAGCGCCGTGTGCGCGCGCACCAAATTGACATTCGAAAGATTAAGCAAAGATTAATTTTTTCACGACATATTTGATTTATTAAATAATGGATATAGATTATTGATAAATATACACAATACGAACAATGCGCATAAATATCTATGGAAAGAGAAAAGGACTTTGAGATTTGAAATCTTGCTAGGAAAGCTGTTGTGGGATCGAAAAATATGTATATCTTTTAATATTAGAAAGTGAGAGATAAAATAAAATTATAAAATTATTCATTTTATCGTGGACTCATATTTGTAAAATAATAATTAAGGATATTTGAGTGAAGAAAGAGCAAATGACTGAGATCCCTTAAAAATAAGAGGCCCTCTTTGATTTACAAAAGCCCCCCATCTTTTGTTGAAATTGCCTTTTAAGAGTTTGTCGTCGTTTAACCCCCTCTCCAGGACTGGATATGCTTGGGACTTCCGTTAGATAAAGAAACTTTAGAATCTTTTTGAGCAGAGGATATGCTTTTCTTGTCCCCCTGAGTGTCGGATTTTTTACGGAATTACCTACGTTTCTCCAACAGTCTTAAAGCTACAGGTGTTCAAGTAATTTTCTTGCCTTTTATCTTTTAACTTTCTGTTAAGTGACAGCTCATTTATGCACTAATTGTCTTCTCTGCTCGTCTGGGGGGTTTTATGCATGTTAACTTTAGATCCACACCCTATTGAAAGACGTGAAAGCTTTGGCAGGTTCCCTTTCCCATATCTCCATTTCATTGTCTTTTTAGATCCACACCCTTTTGAAAGGATTGGGAAAAGAAAAAATGGCTGCCAGTGCAGACATTCCAATGCTGGTGTGTGGGAACTCCTATTCAGTTCCTAGAAGGGGTTTTTTGTAATTATGGTGGGAAAATGAATCAACGAACGTGAGCAAAATGAGATACGTCTTCCATTCCTGTGATGCAACAATGCTTTCTGCAAGGTTTACTAGATTCATGACTCTTTGGCCACATGGCCGTAATAAGCTGAATTCCATGTGATGATTGTTAATGCTGCTTGCAGTGCTCCTCGTGCACTCCTCGCGGAGGGAAAGGTCGATCCTTTGCATCCAGATTTAGTGGTTGACCCTCTAAATATCCCGCGTCCCCCCCCCCCCTTAGCAAGCTGACCCATCAATTGCTACCAGACCCATCAATTGCTACCAGTAATCTTTTGACATGCATAATCGCTGTTTGAAGCATAACACTCCTATAGGTCAAATTTAATCTTGTAGGTCACTCCCATGCTTTCTTATAGGTAAAATTTTATATCGCTTGTTATTAACGCCAGAACAGGATCTTGCGAGTGTCGCGACCTTCCGAGAGGTAACCAAGGAAAAACTAAAGGATTATTAAGCAAACGCTTAGCAAGGACTCTACCAAACCCATATCAATCGCAACGTTGGTGTTTTAAGTTAATTAATTAAATATGCAAATCAATTCATTTTGAAATCGCCACTAATCTATTACGGATCGATTAGCAAAACGTGAGAGAACATTTTATTTCTGTGAACCAAACACTCTGAATACAAAGACTTGGTTACGCTAGATTAATTAAACGCTATTTCGATACATTTTCTTTTCATTTTGAAAATATTTTGCATGCAGTCTTTGTCGATTTTATCCTAAGCTACTAATATATGAAGATGATCATGCAGGGATGAGCAAGCAATTAAAGAATAAACAAGAAATAAAGCAATAAAGATGTGATAGCAAAGCTGTAAATAATGAGAGGAAATAAGAAGCACAGCAGTATTGGTTAGAATAAAGCATGGTCTCATTATTAAACACCCCCGAGACAAGACCCCTTGAGCTATGTGTGAAAAACAGATGAATATATTGCTGATAGTATAATGTTAATCCATGTCTGTTCGGTACAACTAATGATGCTTTGTCGTGACTCTATGATGGCCGTGCAGCGGCGTATGAATGTATCGCACTTCACATGAATATTTATTACGTTACTAGTTTTGTTTTACAAGTTGCACATGTGCCATTAATTTTAAGGATCAAAACAGCCAATCAAAGACGTCTTTGAACTTTGGGGAGAGATCATCGCATTATTGTTTACTACAATCATGTTCTGATAGTGGGACAACCCGAGAAATTTTGAATTTTTTTTTCTTTTTGCAGAACATCAAAATATTGAAATTGTTCAATAGGAACACTTCCAAGGCCTCAAATCACATGTTAATGAACGATTCCTCGTCAATGACGGTAAACACCCGAATATAATATTTCTCGGACAAGGGATATGGTCAACGGTCAGAAAATGTATATTATATATTGCTAATCGTTTATTGTTAACCCATGCCCGTTCGGTACATCCAGCGATGCCTTGTCGTGACTCTATTGTAATAATCGAGAGAGAGAGAGAGAGCGGGAGGGAAAGTGGTAGGGAAAGATAGAGGAGGAGAGAGGGACGTGTGAAAGAAAGAGAGGGGAGGAAGAAGAAAACAAAACAAGAACAGGGAGAAAAAGAAAGGAAAGAAAAGGGAGAGGAGGGAAGGGTCAGACCAGTACGAAAGGGAGAGAAAGAAAGAAAACGAAAAGAGAGGCGGGACCACGATAAAATAATGACAGAGGGTAGAGGAGAGTGAGCTGCGAGAAACCGAGGGAGAGGAGGAAGAGAGCCTGCATACACGTTAAACGATTTTCAAAGAGGAATCGGCTGGAAGGATTGTATTAGAATCGTGCAAAGATAATGATAATATTGGTAAAATTAAAATGTTTAAAACTGAATTAACATCCATAAAATTAATTTAGAATTGATTGAATAATTTCTCCTTCCACGCAATCGAAGGAATTTACTACTGAGAATTGTATTGTTCTTGACTTAAGTTAACGAAAGGGGTAAGGCAATCGAAGTCATTACGTTATCATTCCCTCTCGCTACCAAACGTGCTCAAGCGTTGTGCGCGCGCAACAAATTGACATTTGAAAGATTAAGCAAAGATTATTTTTTCACGAAATGTTTGATTTATTAAATAATGGATATAGATATTATTGATAAACATACACAACACGAGCAATGGAACAAGAAAAGGATCTTATCTTTTAACCATTTTTTTTAAGTGACAGCTCATTTACGCACTAATTATCTTTTCTTGCTCGTCTTGGGGGTTGTCATACTTCCGGCTGGAGTGCAGGCTAACGGCACATGTTAATGTCCCCTGAGATCTCAAAAGACGCGAAGCTTTGGCAGGTTCCGTTTCCCATTATATCTCCATTTCATTGTCATTTTAGATCCACGCGCTGTTGAAAGGATTGCAAAAGAACAGCTGCCAGTGCAGACCGTTCCGGTTCGTAATTTAAAATTTTAAAAAATAAATTATAAAATAAAAAAATAATGAATTATAAAAATATCAAATAATAAATTATTCAATATAAATTATAATCAAAATGAAAATTATAGGGGTGATCGGTTCCCGGTCGAAACCGAACCGAATCGGTAAGACCGGTTCTTTAATTTTAGAACTAGGAACCGAATCGGCAAATCATAGAGCAGGAACCGGACCATTGGTCTGGTCCGGTTCTAGGCGGTCCAATGGAATCCTTTGCTCTTAACTAGCAAAGGATCGTAACCACAAAATGTATACAACTTCACATGCTCATGGCTTAGCTTGGGTTTTATAAACAACCCATTTGATGGTCTCTTCATTCCCATTCGATGTGGGACTCTTGGCATTTGCATGAAGACAAGCCAAGAGTCTCACATTGAAGGTGTTCAAGACAAGCCGAGAGTCCCACATCGATTGGGAATGAAGAGACCATCAAAGGGGTT
The DNA here is from genome assembly GCF_021117445.2 of Syzygium oleosum. Lineage (NCBI taxonomy): Eukaryota > Viridiplantae > Streptophyta > Magnoliopsida > Myrtales > Myrtaceae > Syzygium > Syzygium oleosum. The sequence continues at coordinate 2,454,660 of NW_026607494.1, forward strand.
GTTTATAAAACCCAAGCCAAGTTTTGTAATTAGAGTTCAATACACTCAAGCCAAGCATTGTAATTGGAGATCAATGCACTTACAATGCATAGCAATTAGAGTTCAATTTGTTTTATAAAAAAAAATTAAATAATGAATTTTTTTTTAAAAATATTCATTATTTTTTTTAAAAAAAATAATTTGGAACCGGAACCGGAACCGGGCCCGTAGGCCACGGGCCGGTTCCGGTTCCGAACCGCGGGCCCGGTCAACGGGCCGGGCCCGGGTTTGACCGGGCCGGTTCCGAGCCAAAATCGGCCCGTGGCCATGACTAGGCTGGAGTGCAGGCTAACTGCACATGTTAATGTCTCCCGAGATCTCAAAAGACGCGAGGCTTTGACAGGTTCCGTTTCCCATTATATCTCCATTTCATTGTCATTTTAGATCCACGCGCTGTTGAAAGGATTGGAAAAGAACAGCTGCCAGTGCAGACCGTTCCTGGAAGGTGGTTTACCCGATTCATGACTCTCTTTGGCCACATGGCTGTGGTAAGCTGATGCTGCTTGCAGTGCTCCTCGTGCATCCAGATTCAGTGGTTGACGTTGCCATGCATAATCACTGTTTGAAGCATAACACTTTTGGGGAGAGTGAGAGAGAGAGGGTTCGCCCAAAAGTGGCAGTTACCCGAAAAACAGCTGATATTGCAGGTCACTCCCATGTTTTACTATAGGTAAAATTTAATATCGCTTGTTATTAACACCAGAAAAGGTACTGGTAAGTGTAAAACTGACGAATTATTAAGCAAACACTTAGTATGGACTCTTCCAAATCCATACCAATCGCATCATTGGCGTTTTAATTTAATCAATTCATTTTAAAGTTAGCATTCATCTGTTACGGGCCGATTAGTAAAATGTGGGATATTTTACTTTTGCGAACCAGAAACTCTAAACACGAAGACTTAGTTACGCTAGATTAGTGAAAAGCCGTTTCGGTACATTTTCTCTTTATTTTGAAAATGTTTTGCATGCAATCTTTGTTGGTTTTATCCTAAGCTACTAACATGTGAGGGTGATTATGCAGGGGTGAGCAAGCAATTAAAGAACAAACAAAAAATAAAGCAATGAAAATGTGACAGCAAAGCAGTAAATAATGCGAGGAAATAAGAACTTGAGCGGTATCGGGTAAAAATTAAGCATGGCCTCGTTATTAAACCCGAGCCAAGACCCCTTGTGCTATGCCTAAGATATAGACGTGTACTAAATTAAACTAATAAATGATGTATTTAGTCTAGATGACAAGATTAAAAGATTGAACATGATGCCATGAATGAACTTAATGTAATCCAATGATTCACTTTCTATATAGAAGCGATCCTATTATTATTTGCCTTTTCTATTGCTTATAATAAAACTAATTGAAGTACAATAATAACAATACATGCCGAAACAAACATGTAGTCTATGTACCAAAACAATCTTTGCATCACGGCTCCAATTTTTGCAACAGAACTTGCAAACTAATGAACAGTCGATAATCACTGGAGCTTGAAACCTGAAATTTCCTGTGGGGACGACAATAACGCACGCTTGAAAGTAATAGAACCGGACGGAACGCAAAGCTGGAAAATTGGAAAAAAAAATAAACTGAATTAAATATGATGTGAACATGAGATCGTGATTCGTGATTCGTGATTCCCCCTATGAATGTGATATCTTTGCTCTTTATGAGCCTGGTTTCTTATTTTATCATGCAATCTCCTTTCCTACTTCAGAATAATTATATATGTTCTTGCTTTTAGGAAATTAAGGGCATGTTCTTGCTTGGACCAATATATGGTCCTACGTGTGACCAATTTTCAACCTTTTTTCTATTTTATCTTGCCATGAATATGACTATGAATATATCTCTTTATTCAGCCCGCAATATCCCTTTCCTTTCTTCCTTGGTCCTCTTATTTGACCGAAAATTTCTTTCCTTTGATTTGCTTTGTGAATCCTTCGCTCCTCGAGTTGCTTTTCAAGTGTGCTTTGCACAGGTGAAATTTGTCCAAGCAAATGGGTTAGCCGAATTTCACAGGGGTCTAATTCAATGTGGGCTTTCTCTTGGAATTTCAAACGAAATTAGGGCCTCTCCCCTCAAACGCAAGCAGCACTTTGTGTGGACCTATGCAAAAGTTCATAATATTTATAATGCAAATGCAAATTATGTTAATGACATTTTTTTTAAGGGTAAGGGTTGACTCCTAATTTTTTTATGTGATTTATTACTAAATATGATAGCAAAAATTTAGGTGTCAACACTAAGTTATAGCATAAATTTAAACGTGCAATCAATCCTAGACTAAGGAATTAATGTAAGTATCCTAATTGGATGATGGCCATAATACATTATATGACATGGAAAGCAACTAAGCATGCATTAAATTTAGCAATAAGATGCAATTCCTATCTAAATGCAATCCCGGTATTTTATCTTTTCCATTTATTGTTTTCCTTTGTCTTTTTAATTTCAATTTATGATAAACATGACCTAAAGTCTAAGCTATGTTACATGAAGTATAAGTGCATCGCTAATAGGCATCATATATCATTGTAAACATATATGGAACATGAACAAGCAAGGACCAACTAGGATTTGGACCAAGGGAATCATGATGGCCGGTTTTTTAACAACATGCACACGATCTAAAGACTAATTATACAAACCCAAACGATGTGGCCCAGCTAAATGAACCGGTAGACCGAGATAATGAGCTTGCGATTCCACCTTTGGAAGCACGGCGAAGGAACCAAAACCAAACAAAACCAAAATAAAGACATGAAATCTATATCGAATGATGAAGAATGAGGATGAACAAGGCACCACAAGCTCACGGATCGCCGCTTTGAACTCACGGCAAAAACACCCTAGCTCACGCTCACACAACTCTCCTGTCTACCTCTTGGTTCTCCAAACTCATGGTTTTCTCAAGATTTTTGCTCGGTTTTTTCTTCTAATCTCTCACACTTGAATCCTCAAGCTTTTTGGAGTAGAAAAAAATGGCCAAGAGCGATCCATGATGGGAATGAACTCCCTATCAAATCTTCACGGCACAAGCAGTTTCCAGCAGTCCATGTCCACCGATCTTCGACTTGATCCAATGATCCTTGCCTTTATATTTATCACTTCAATCAAGCCCAATCAATCAAGGTCAAATAAAGTCTCTTCCCTCTTGAAACTCAGCTGAAAGTCTGCTACCATTAAACCCCAAAAATCAGATGGTGAGGCCCTTAAATCAAGCTGCAAACCGGTCCTCTCATTTCCAGATTTTGGGGAATTTGGTTGGTCACTACTGAACCAGTTTGGTCCTCCAAAGTTTCTCTAACTTCTAGTTCATGTGTAGTTAGTCTCTAGTTAGTGGGCCGGTTGGATGGCTTAATGGGTGCAAGAAAGATGTCAGAATTGGACGGGAAAGCTAAAAACGTTCAACTCAGCTAAGTAGGGGCAAACTGTACAGTTGCGTGAAAACGGTTAGTACGCACTTGTCGTTCGTCCGTTTCGTCTGAAATTTGGAGGGAAGTAAGCTAACACATCAATATTGATCATGGAAGATATTGGGAAGTCCCGTTTTGGTGACCTAAACCGGACATTTTTGGGGCTAGGGGACCAGCCGACACCCCTTGGGAAAAACCAAATATGGGAAGCTACACTTAGAACCAGCACACGAGCCCTATACCACTAAAAAATTGACTCAAAGATGATCATCGTGGTACCTAACTTGCATTTTTTCCATTTTTTTGGACATTGAGACAAGCAAGAGAAGTTAGGCCAAAATCAGCCCCTCACTGCTTGATTTTTCAGTCATTTCCGGCTGTAATTAGTCCTTGAGCTCGAGCTTCTCCGTCGATCAAAATTTCGATGTTGGATCCAATATCCCAATCTTATGATGTCTCCAGTTGCTAGGTGCAGACAAAGTGTAGTGAGGAATATGAGTGCATAATGATGTAATGTTGACGCTTTCGGTTAAAGGTCGAGTTTCACCGTTTTCATCATATTAGACCCTTAACCTTTGCGAAATGCATGAGTGATCCTAATTCTCGACATTGGGTCTGAAATACTAAATTACAATGCCTCTAGTTTCTAAATGTAGAGAAATGATGTAAGAAACGGGGATGCAAGATGCTGCTGGATACATGTTTTTTGCTAGTTCGGATTTCGTCGTTATTCATAAATAATCTTTACAAAATGCATGGATGATCTATCGGGAGGGAAACTTAGGTATCAACAAACTACCATATCTTTAGCTTCTAAATACATAATGAATGCAACAACAAAAATGAATGCAAAATCGTTGTTTCTACTTAGGGGATAAATTATGTTGTTTGACGGTGAATTTGATACCTAAACTTTTCAAATACATGAATGATCCTTTAGGCAAAATTTTAGGCGTTAATAGAACCCTGATCAAGTTTTGACTTATAGTATCTCTAAAGACTTTTTCAAAGACTTTCTCTAGATCAAAATCATTGGAAACACATGTCCATATTCTAAAATCAAATTTTCTTGGAACTTTTCGTTGTTGCACAATAACTAATTAGCAAGCACAGTTTTTCCTAAGTATCCCAGTCAAATTATGGGAGGACATGTGACCTGAGCTGACTCAACACACTCTCTACGATGCCGAAAAGGATCGATTAGGACATAATCTTTTCTTGTCATTGGCAAAAAAGTACGGGGAAATCAAGAGAGCTTCATAAACGGAGACTAAAACTCCCAAAGGCTTTGAGCACATAAAGAAAAATTTTATCCTTCATGCAATTAGCCGGTGTGCATTCATATTCATAAGATCTGGTCCCAAGATCAAAAGGAAAAGAAAAAATAATCTTCCTATGTAGAAGTCAAGTAAAAAGAATTAAAAATGAAAAAATATGGTTTTCTAATTGCATTATTGCTAGGAAATTCTTTAAATAGTCCAGTGGAAGAAATATAAAAGGAACAAGTAACTAACAGTAATTTACCAAAAATAAGATTCAATGGTGCGGCGTGATTTCATTCATTGTCCGTGAACTAAGGGCAAATATTATTTTAAGAAAATTTAAATATAGATAATGTTATAGTTGGTCTCAAACAATACAAGTAAGTCATTTTCACCATATAGAAATGTGCAATACAAACACAAGCAAATAATAAAGAACTACATGCATTCAAGGAAAGAAAGAGAAAAGTACAATATCAACGGCCATTGTTTTCATCCCTAAAAATGAAAGAGATTGACGAAAGATTAGTTGATTGCTAGTTCAAATCGTTGCGGAGATCTACATGGCTTGGAATATAGATTATAGAAGTTCATCTACGCTCAAAAGAGAAAAAAAATAAGCTTAGAGTATCTACAACATAGTATTATGGCATTAATTGTAGTGTCATGCAAATTGGTCATTTTTAAGTATTCTATTCACGAAGATATTTTTAATTCGTTAGCAAAATTTATTCTCATATGAATGTAAAATATCTTTGAATAAAAACTTATGTAGAAGTTTTTGTTTTGTATAAGAATGTGTGGAAATTTTGGTTCTTATAAGTGTTTCTTAATTACTCTCAAAATAAGAATATAATGACTTGCAAAGGACATGCATCCGAAATAACATGTGTGTTGTGAACACACTAAGGATAAGCGCTTACATGTCTGATGGTTTACATTATTTTTGAACAATGTGCTACTGATACTCGAGTTATAAATCTTGATTTACTATTGATAGGTTGCAACAAAATGGAGAGTCTATATATAGCCTCTAATTTAAGTCTTATGACTTACATACTTTGGGTTTTGGTTAATAAAAAAAGCCTTAAATTTTCACATCAAGTAAATGTCGGCACGTAAATTTGCGTATAATTTCTTATTATCTTTTTAAAGTATCAATTAATAGTTTAAATTTTACCGGAAAAGAAAAAAAGTACTCTTTACTTTTGCTTAATCCAAAACAAACGTGCCCCTAAACTTTTGAGTTGATGACCTATAAATCACTAGCTGGCAAAATCCCCAGCCCTGCTCTGGCCATTTTTCATGACAAAATAATTTGCTAATATTACCAATCTAGTGAGAAAAAGAACATCCTATATTGTAGCTAAAGCACTTAAATTTCATCTTTTTTCATTAGATTTTATATGTTAAATAAATCACATGAGAGGGTAAATGGGTGCATAAAAAGGTTCCAAAAAACGCCCTCCATTTTAGGGATTTTGACTTTACACTTGTTGTTATATACATTATTATAAACATAAAATAAAAGCAGTCTAGTTACTCTCAATGACTCTTTATCTTAGACATCTCTTCCCGTCATATAACAATATTTTATGTTAATCTCTTTTTCTTTTTAAAAAACTTCATGCAATAAAATTATTATCCTAAGAGTCCATTATGCTTTGCTGTTTGGAAAGAATTTGTATGGCCATGGCTTTATTCACATGCATAGTTTGAGCCACTACACTAGTACATTTTAAAGGAATGTTATAGGTACTTTTTCACTTTCACGTGTTGTATTATGAGAGTTATGAATTATATATGATTGCAGAAAGTTAAAAACAATTAATTAAATAGAAGCACTTACATTGAAAAAATTAATTAGAAATAGTTATAAGAAGTTGAACCTCATTACCTGAAAGTATTGTGAACATCGATTTATGCAACTATTCTAATTTAACAAATTAATTGAAAACATTTTGATAGTTTTATAATTAGATGGAGCAAATTATTTTTTCTTACATGACAAAGTTAACTTGAAGTGAATAGATTTCTGTATGGGTTAAACTTTTCGCGCATATCAAGCTAAATAAACAATTTTCTTTGGATGATTTCTCTTTATTAATGTTGATTGTGGCAGTTTCCACTGGCTCTTGGTATTAGCCAAGTGTCCTGCCAACAAAGATTATCCCAAAGCCTTCAAATAACGTTGTTTAGACTAGCAATCATTTTGCGTACTATGTACGGAACTGGATTTATGGTACATAATTTTTAATTTCATTTTATTATCTGAGTTACAAATTCTACATAGAGTTACAAACATAATTGAGTATGTAGTTTTAAATATAAAGGATAACGACACAAACAGTCCCTGAACTTTGGCTCAATGTACAATTTGATCTCTGAACTTTTAATTTATTCAATGTAGTCCCTGAACTTTAGCCCAATGTTTAATGTGGTCTTTGAACTTTTAATTTGTTCAATGTGGTCCATGAACTTTTGGTACATGTTCAATATAGTCCCTGAATTATATGAAATAGTATAATATAGTTCATGAACTTCAATTAATGGAAGGACTATATTGAATATTTTTATAAAATTCAGGACTATATTGAACATGTACCAAAAGTTCAGGGATCACATTAAACAAAATGAACGTTTAGGGACAACATTGAACATTGGGTTAAAGTTTAGGGACTATATTGAACAAATTAAAAGTTTAAGGATCAAATTGCACATTGAGCCAAAGTTCAGGGACTGTTTGTGCCATTTTCCTTAAGTATAACTACAATGTTGAATGCAACGTTATGGTTTCTAATCAAACTTACATACGATTGTTTACTTTAATATAGATTATTTTTATATAAATTCTTTCCTTTTCTTATTGCAATGTTTTGATTAAGTAGTAATTCAATTGAGGAATTAATGCTTTTTTTTTTGGGATTAAGAATATTAATTTCATATATATAATTCGAAATAATAATTCTTTAGAACTGAGAATCTTTTCAAATTGGATGTCCTCTTATTGGTTGTGTTTTGGCAATTTCAAATTGGCTAAAAGCTGCCACTTGCCCCCCCAGTCATCTTTCCATGTGGCGAGTTCGGATGAGAACCATCAAAGCTTTCAATAATACTAATGATAATGGGTCAATATGGTTTATTTTAAAGAAATTGAAAAGTGCCCCTAAATACTTGTATAGCTTGGGTAAATGCATTTTAAATACTCAAGACCTCATTATATTCCTCAAAGTTTCCTTTATATCCACCTCCATTTGATCAAGAATGAAAAGCTGTCGTGAAAATGTATTTCATTTTTTTAAAAACAATTGTCAAATTAAAATGAAGAAAACTGTTATCGAATTAAATCTATAGACTCAAAATAACAATTCAATGTTTTTCGTGTTTTTAATCCAAATGAAACATGGGGTTTTGGAAGAACCTATTTTACAATTTTGATGGAATATAAGTATATACTCCATGTTGCACTCAGAAAGAAAACCTTTACTTTTGCTAAAAAAAATTAAACTTGTTTCTACTTTTCTTTTAATAAAAAATACATGAAAATTGAAATTTTTTTCTGAAATCAAAGGAGTTGTAAAGTTTCTTATATAGGTGGCCTTCTAGTAAGTGCATTTACTTCAATAAACTTCCAAATATCTCGCGATTTCTTTTTGACACGGCTAGTGAACTTAACTAGTGCTTTTAGGATATTTGCAATAGATTCATCTGATTAAAATATATTCAAAATATCATTTGATATATAATGACCAAGGACGATGTGGACATGGTTGAATAATAAAATTTAACATAGCTTCTTCAACAATAATCATCAAAAGAAAAAAGAAACATTCAAAAAGTTACATCAGATTCGAATTTCTAAAGTAAAAGCAAAAAACGAGATTCCATTATTAGGGAATCAAGTTTTACTTTCAATATGGCAGATGGTACAGAGAAATTGGGATTCGTCTAAAAATTTTCCCAAGCATAGACTTAAAGATGTCAATATTATGTGCATAATGCATTGTCAACGAGGAAGTCAGGAAAAAAAAGTATAAGAAAGGAATCTCAATATATGGCTATATTATATCTAAGAACGAAGAAGAAATGAAGGGAGAGGATGATAGATGGACGTACCTAAACATCAGTCCATTGTATTTTAATCAAATCAAGTTTGATTCGAGGAATGTGAGCGATTTTGTGCCAATCCTCGCCAGTTTGTGGCTCACATCTTTTGCTTAGTTCATCACAATGTTTTATATGTAACTCTTTGAGGGCAGTGAGGGATCGGATTCCTTGCGGCATGGATGATAAGTTGGGACATCGGATCAAGTGAATTTCCCTGAGACGTATATGATTGGGTAGCCATTTGGGTATAGCCATGAAGCTCGGGCAATCATAGACGCAAAACGATTCCAAAGTGCAAGCAGATTCATTGAGACACTGGAGGAGCTCCATTACTCGTTCGAAATATGCTATTACCAGTACACGAAGACGTGGAGAAAAGTTGGATTTTTTCTCGGGATCAACATGAGCGGGCAACTGCTAATGATCAACCACTCTAGGGAGATTAATTCCCCAAAAGGTAGAGATGTTAGTCTCCCACAACATAGAATTGCTAACTTCCGAAGGGAAGTCAGTCGGCAAGTATCTTCAAACAAAACTTAGAGATTTTCACATGCATCAAGTCCCAATTCATGCAGGTGTTCCGCTTTCTTGCAGACTCTTCTGCTTTGATGTTAAATATGGGTATCTAAGATTGACGAGCCCTTCCATATTTTTGGGTAACTCGCCTAGCTTCGAGCAACCCGTGAGGTTTAAATGTAGTAAACTTTGTAGCTCGCGAATGGTATCTTGAAGCTTCTTTAATCGTTTGTTGTCAGGGAGATATAACGATCTCAATTGATTCAAGTTGTATATGGAACTTGGTAGCTCCTCAAAGCTACCATATGACAAATTGAGAATCCGTAAGTGTTTACACTTGGATATGCACGTTCTAGCAAATTTTCTAGTAGTAACTCCATCACCAACTCTGTATTGAAATATAATTGCACGTAGCCTCTTTGAAGTTTTCTTTCTCATAAAAGGTGGAACTCCATCGTAGTTTGAGATTTCCTTTAAAGAAATGGTTGGGGTCGAAATGTAACGAACTCTTTCTGAAATTTCTGGAGTATGTAAGTCAACAATAGAGCAATAATTTTGTCCCACACTAGCTGCAAGAGAAGGGACCAAATCGTGCACTCTAAATACTAACTCTGAGTCCCACTCCTCAACATCTTGGATCAAAGATCTCCTCCACAACTCTTTCACGTACTCAACACCAACGTCTTCTGGTGCCAGTCTTTCCCTTGTTGAATTAATGAGTCCTAAAGCCATCCATAGCCTAGTTAATTTCCCGGACTTAATTTTTCCTCCTCTGGGGAAAAGTGCTAAGATAGGAAAACATTGTTTTAAGTGGGATGGTAAATCATCATAACTAAGCTTAAGTACCGGCAGAATGTCCCTTTCTACTTCCATTAATTCCCATGTTTCGCTATCTCTTACATATGCCCAATACCTTTCTTCGTCCTTTGTCCGAAGCAAACTCCCCAAAATTGTCACAAGGAGAGGCAATCCTAGTGATTTTTTTAACAATATCATTTCCAATCTCAAGGAATTCAGGACAAGCCTCCTTTTCTTTCTCGTGGAATGCCCATCTTTTGAATAAGGCCATAGAGTCTTCACGAGAAAGACCTTTTAGATTATGCGCTAGATGGGTACCCATTATGGAAGCGACTTCTGAACTGCGTGTTGTCACAATTATTTTGCTTTCACTAGCTCCAATGCTTAGCAAATCTCTCAATTCTTTCCATCTACGTTGGACATTGCTCCATACATCATCCAAGACAAGTAGATATTTCTTGTCTTTGATGATGTCTTGCAAACGAATTTGCAATTGTTGAATATCAAGGCTCAAACTCTGACCGGTTGCATCTTTAATAATTCCTTCAATAATTTTCTTTAAATCGAAGTCCTTTGGCACGCACACCCATAGTCGCAACTCAAATTGCTCTTTCACACTATCATCATTGTATACTAATTTAGCTAGGGTCGTCTTGCCAAGACCTCCTATTCCAACAATGGGAATCACTGATAGGTTTTTATCTTCTACTAGCCGCATCAACATCTCAATTATCTTTTCTTTATCAATCTCTCATCCGCAGACATCCAACATGTTTACGAACGAGTAAGACATCTCTTGTGACCGCGTATGTGCCACATCTTTGTCAGCACTCCGCACATTAAGATCGAATTGATCTTTCTCAGTGGAAAATCTGGATATTTTCTCCCTCATCTCCTTGACTTTATAACTGAGTTTTGGACAGAGTATTAGTGGATTAGAGAGGGAAAAGAAGCGGTGTACCTTCCCGTTGATGCCCCCGTAGCGACTTATCACCTCCTTGCGTAAGGCTTCGCACTCGAGTTCATCGAGCACATCCTCCGCATCGTATAATACATCTTGAAGCTGATCTAACCACACTTGCGGGCGGTGGTTCTTCGTCTGCTGCTCCTCTGCATCTAACAACACTGCCTTAATGGCAGTCAACGTCTCCCTAAGCTCGCCGATCTGGTTCTCGACACCATAAATCGCGATGGCTTCTTGGAGGGCGCGGGAGGCTGTCTTTCCAAGCACCCACTCTGCGATGCTAAAGAGGTCTGCCATGTTATTCCGAAGAGGCAATGGGCTAAAAAGGTGGAGGAAATAGATTATTGGTTATTTGGCTTGAGAATTGGATGGTCTAAACAAGAATGTCTCCATGTCTGCATTTCAGATTAACACCAGTCCCTTTTATAATGGACGATTCCACGTCAATGATGGTAGATACCCGAATAGAATACCAGGTAGGTTGCTAATTATTCTCAATAAAGAAATATGGTCAACGGTCAGAATATGTGTATATATATTGCAAATTGTTTACTGTTAATACATATCCATTCGGTAAAATTAATGATGCCCTGGTGTCATTCTATAATGGCCGTTCAGTGGCATATGAATATCAAATTTCACTTGAATATATCTTGCGTTACTAGTTTTGTTTTGCAAGTTGCAAATGTGCCATAAATTTTAAGAATAGAAACAGCTAATCAAAGACGTGGTTGAGCTATATAAAAACAAAAAAAAAGAAGTGGTTGCACTTTGAAGAGAGATCATCTTATTATCATTTACTAAAATCATGCAATAATTGAGGGACAATCGTGATTTTGAATTATTTTTGGGCCACGCTTTTTCTTCTCCTATTATGACTAAAACACTCCCTATAATTGTGTTATGACAATATTAACCTTGGTCTTACTTTTTTAAGGCATCTTTTTTTTTATACACGGTGTTTTATTTGTTTTCTTCTCTCTTTTCTCGCGGGTCCCACTTTCCTTCTTCTCGTTTACTTCTCTCTTCACACGTATGTCCCTCTCTGCTCCCCCTTTCCATTTATTGCTTCAACACCGACAATGGCGTCATAGCGGTCACCGTGGTACTCTCCTGTGCTGTACTTGTTTGAAGGCCTGGCATTGATGCTGGGGCTCATAGGCTTTGCTCTCTTGATATTGGCCTATTCCTATTGGAAACTCTCCGGCAATTCGAGCAACACCCAAAGAGATGAAGAAAACAGGGTGAAGCAAAGACGAGCGATGGAAAAGGGCACAATAAGACTGTGAAGGTGTATGAAGAGAAGACGCTGGTGATAATGACTGGCGATAAGACACTTTCCTCGCCACGCCTATCTAGCAGAGGCCCTTCTTTTGGTGATTCTCAAGGCAACAATAATGGCGTGGTCTGAGCTTCGTTGCGAAGGATGAGAAGGAAGACAATTTCGACAAGACCAAAGAGGTTAATAACATTAACAATGATGATAACGATGATGACGTTGGCAATCATGCTGTTCATGGTCATAATTTAGAGATGAAGATGCAAGCTCTCCAACCTTCGACCGGTGAGGATAACAAGCTTCGGTCGGAAGCCTCTCCAACCGAGGAACTCTCTGATTGCACTTCCTGTCAACGACCAGCCAAAACCGAAACCAAAGCCAAAGCTTGAGAGGATTGGAATTGAGATCTTGTCGATGCTCTTCGAGTCGGACAAGGAGAACCACCGTCCCACGCCGCCGCGACTCCTCTGGCGAAGGTGGAGCAGCTAGATGCGTCGCTCGCAGAGGAGTTGATCGCGATGAGAAAGAAGCTAGAGAGACTGAGGGTGGAGAGGTAGAGGACGGAGGCGATAAGAAGAGGCAGACGTTCTTAGCAATGAAGATGAAGGAGGTCGAGGAGAGAGGCGAGGTCCAGAAGCTGCTTGAGCTCGAGGTCGATCGGAATACCAATGGAAGCACTCAAGCTTACGCTCTTGGAACCGATGACGTCGAGATGATTTTGGCCCTGATTTTGTGGAGATTTGCCGACTGAGAAATTCTAGGGTGTTTGTGTTTTTTTTTAGTTGAATGAGAGAGTGTTGCCAATTCCATCAAGAGGTCTCGGATCATATACTAACAAAGCTAAACCCATAATCAAGTTAGGAGGGAACGGAGAGAAGTAAATAAGAAGGAAAATGAGACCCACGAGAAAGACAGTGAAGAAACAAATGAAAATCATAGGCCAAACAAAAAAGGAAAATACTTTCGTAAAATTACTTTAAAAGGTGAGACCCACAAAAGCTAATATTATCAAAATACTATTATGGTGAACGTTTTAGGAGTGGAAAAAGCGCGACATTTTTTTTTTGCTAAATATCAAAATACGAAACTGCCAATTAGGAACGCTTCGAAGCGTTCAAGTCAATTTGGCATGTCCAGAAGGGGCGGGCCATGGGAGGTGTCACCATCACAAGTTCTTATTGGATGACGGAGAGCTTGTGAATTATCCATACGGGGAACGCTTCTTCTCCAAATGATCGTCACCTTGAGTTGTCACTTTGAATACTTCTTTTAGAGGCTTAGCCGGTGCGGGATGCCCTTTGTCGGCATGACCTGGCTTGACGAGGGTGAAGAGTGGGTGTTGGGACCAAGAGGTCCTGAACAAGTTGGGACTCTTGATAAGCTTCTAAAATGGCGCATGAGATAGGATCATAATAAATTAGGACCGGATAGCGAGAAAGCAATCATAAGTAAAATATTTTAAATTGAATGAAATAACAAGAGACGTAACGACATCATTTGATATTGAGATTTCAATATCAAGCATACTCAATCTCAATTTGTTTATGAACAAGTCAGTCATCTCTCATAATTGCGTATGAGCCACACCACTGTCAATGCTCCACACATTAAAGATCAAATTGATTCTTTTCGATGAAAATTTCGGATAATGTCTTCCTAATTCCCTCGACTCTATGACTGATTTTTGCAGAGAGCATTAGTGGATTAGAGAGGTAAAAGAAGTGATGTACCTTCTCTTTGACGCCCTCCTACCGACTGATTACCTACTTCCGTAAGGCTTCGCACTCAGACTTCATCGAGCACATCCTCAGCATCGTAAAATACATGTCGAAGCCGATTTAAACGCACTTGCGGATGCTGCTTCTTCGCTTGCTGCTTCTCAGCATCTAACAACACTGCCGTAATGGCAATCGACGTCTCTCTAAGCTCCCATATCTGATTTTCAACGCTGTAAATTGTGACGGCTTCTTGGGGCACCGGTGATGCTATCTTCCCTACCACACCATCTGCAATGCTGAAAAGGAGTGATTCAGCCATGCTGAGTGATGAGGAAATTGATACAGGCCATTTGGCGGAGACAAAAGAGAACGCACAGTATCTTCCTTTCACGAGTAAAGCACCAACTTTAGGTCGAGGGACAATTCTGGCCCTAACTTTTAACTTTTTTTTGTCCCATAAAAAAGCACCAACTTTAGGTCGAGGGACAATTCTGGCCCGAACTTTTTTTTGTCTCGTAAAAAAGCACAAACTTTCATTTAAATCCCAAATTTGGCCTCCCATTGATTTTCTGTTTGAAATTACCCTTGTTTGAGAAAAAAAAGTTATGGTGGTGAGCCTGGCGAATCTCTTCCATGGCGTCTGTCGACAGGCGGTGGTCTACAGCTTCAGATTACGACAAAACGATGAAGTTTGGCCGGAAAGATTCAATCGGAGATATTTTTGACTTGTCGGTGAAGTGAAGGAGACGAACAGGTTCACCGTTATTCTTCAAGTGTGGTTTAGAGAATAAGACAATGAATAATGCTTTAAATCCAGTCAGCAAGTCACGTGGATTTATTGCTAAGGTGGAATAGTCAAGTTGGAAAATCAATGGTTTTAAGTCAATAAGGGCCAGATTTGGGATTTAAGTGAAGTTGGTGTTTTTTTACGAGACAAAAAAAAGTTCGGGCCAGAATTGTCCCTCGACCTAAAGTTGGTGCTTTTTTACGGGACAAAAAAAAGTTTGGGCCATAATTATCCCTCGACCTAAAGTTGATGTTTTTTTATGGAACAAAAAAAATTTCAGGCCAGAATTATCCCTCGACCTAAAGTTGGTGCTTTTTTTTTGGAATTAACCCTGAGTTTGGTGCTATGATGATAACTTGCTTAAAACTGTATGAAAGGGAGGTTCTTTCCTTAGGAGTGGCCAGCAGGTTAACACGCAAAATGCTTTTTTACCTTTTCTTTCTCTTAGATTAGGTTTTGTAATGTATAGATATGTCTTACACAGTAATTGGCTATGTAACTCCATAGGATTAGCTTGGCGGTTGAGGAACAGACTTTCCTTGTGAATTAGGGGCACACTACAAACTCACATCAGCAAATGCAATTACATTTGGGTCACTAGCCAGATTTCAACCCGCGTTTCACAAGGCAGATTCATTCAGTCAAGTTATTGTGATGACCATCGCGTCGTTGCATATTAATATGTTAAGAAAAGAACATATCCAAGCATGACAAGTGTTTATTATCGGCAAGTGATAAAAATAGTTCGTGTAACAGGAGAGCTGCTACCACATTGTATATAATAATCAAAAGCAAGATTTGAATTTGTTTTTCGGGAAGATACAAATAGTTTATGATGAATTGCTGTCGGAAATAAAAACTAGTATCAATCTTTACAATCTAACGACACAATTAAGGTATATGTTTGGTCTCTTGACCTGAGTAGTCTAACAACGTTAGTTCTCAAAACTTTTCCTTTCGCATTGTTTTCCTCCATGCATGTAAAGTTTCTTTTGGCTCCATGAACTCACTTTATGCTAAATTTACGGAAAACCAATTATTTCAAAAGAATCTATGGAAAAGATTTAGGTACGGTTCGAGTAGCAGTTAACCGCTGTCCAAAGAAGAGCCTCCACAATGGTGGTTGCGGCATGGCGTCCATGATGGGTGGAACCGCGGTGGCCATGTCGAGTCTGGCAACAGCTGAGAGGGGAGAGAGATGAACTAGGTCAAGGTTTTCTTGAAAAAGAAAATTGTGTTAGCTGCACAGTTGGATGATCAAAGACTCAGTAAATGCTTGACAAGTGTCCCGCGAGCAACATTAAAATTGCTGCAGAGCTGCAACATATTCGTTTCCTCCTCCTATCCTCGGATTCACTACCACCTTTAAAGCACTCCCATCTCTCTCTCTCTCTGACAAAACACTAACACCCTAAGAAACAGAGTACTCGGTTCCCAAGTTCCAGAAGAATGAAACCTGAGGAAACAGAGCACTCTGTTCCCAAGTGCCAAGAGCAAGAAAATGTAACCACCACGCAAATCATCTAAAGATAATTAGAAACTGACTACTCATACAGATATTTGGCCTAATATCCGGTTCGATCTGGCAATAATTCTGTCAAAACACAGTTTCATATGCTTGACAGCGAATGGCCACTAAAAGTTTTAACAAAATAGAGCCTTCAAGTCGGACCAAGCAGTGGCAGATCTGGACATTCTGTCCTCGGTTTTTCTCTTCTTTTCCTCAGCCACTGCTTCTTTCTTCTTCTCCTCATCGTAGCCCGACTTTGCTTCTTCCGACTCGACCAACAAAATATCCCAGTCCGAGAGGAGCTTGTCCTTCCTACACTGCACTTGCTCCGTCTTTCGCTTGAGCTCTCTCTCTTCCTTGGAGAAGTCCTCCATCAACTGCCTATACAAGGTGTGAGTTTCGCGGCCCTTCTTCATCGCCAAAAACTTTCTATCCATCTGTATCTTATGCAGCTCGAATTCGGCATTGTCCTGCTCAAAAATTAACAAGTCGGAAGTGAACTCGTCAAAGTTGGGCCCGGAATTTTTGGATCGCTTCATGCCACTCAGTAGATAATCCAGCTCCGGCCGAGCTTAAAGTTGACAATGCCGTAGACAATCTCTCTTTCATATTCAATTTGAAGAGATCCAGAAGGCATTCCTTCAATTACTGCTTAGCCTCCTCAACTTCTACCAAGCTAGGAGTTTCTGATGTGACGGCAACATCTTGACTTTCCAAACTCGGTCCTACTCGAACACCATTAGTCTCAGCTTCTTCAATGAGTTCATCCAGACTCGCAAAATGAGCGTCAATACGAGTATTTACAGCAGGAGAGACACTTAAGGCCCAAACCTCCACTTTAATCACCAACGTGTCATTCACTAGATAGCCTTTAGTATGATCGTGGAGCTCGGTCAACGGAATGAAAGACGCGAATCCGCGCACTCTCGGTGAACACGTGCTGGGTGGCTACATATTTTGAAGGGACTCAGGAGACGAAACAAATTCCAAAATCACCTCCATATCGCACACCATATACCACGATATGAATAACAGAAATATAGGAAACCAACAGAATCGGCGTGTAGTACGCCAAGCACAACATTTGCAACAGAGAAGCAAACACAGCTTCTCCTGATCAGCTTCGCTAACCAAAATCAAAAGTAGGTATCCTAAAATTGCACCAAATTTAAGACTGCAACATGCAGTACCATGTTCTTGAATTCAATCAACAATATTTGCAGCAGATGCACATGAGATCCCATGCCCCAACTGATTCAAAAGAACAATCCTAGTAAAACAAAAATAGGCCTACTTGCTTCCATCAAGACGACACCCCATTAACAATGACAGTTTTCTCGAAATCAGAGTGAGCGATCTGTCGATTCGGAAAAGATAGGGTACATTGAGACAGGAATCCATCAGGAACTGCAGTTCGTGTACCGACCCTAAATCAAGCTCACAATTAGGCCAATCCGACCGCACAGAACCATCCATGCGAACTCCAACCATTAACATCCAAATCCAACCCTAAACATGAAAAGGAGAAACTTTTGTGCTTGCAAGACGGAATGCCGAGCGCAATAAAGACGCATATCCATAGACATATACACCAGAAACTAGAGACCCCAGGAGAACTGATGCCGAAGTGCGATAGAAATTAGGCTAAACAGAAGAATCGAAAGATAACGAGGAACAAACTGTTCTCTCAATTGATTAACAATCAAATATCCGAAGTCTGATAAAACGAAACCCTAAAACAAGTTTATATATCCTCAAACCTAACCCTACTAGGATTAGTAAACATCAAAACGTAAAATTACGAAATTGCCCTATACTAAATTAACCCATAAAAAATTATAAAAAAATAGAAAAACCCATCTAAACGATCTCGAATCGCGAAAATCCATCATTAATCACAGCCGATGGCGGTGAGTATTGATCAGCACGTCGTTTCGCTTCAGCCGACCAAATTTGAGCTCAATCCGACATCTTTGACTTCAAGCCCGCCGGTTCGTCCAGTCGCATAACGGGTCCGTCGGTCCCCTAGATGCATCATCCTCCCCTGCTAGAGAAAGATTCGTCCTCGAATCTGCTTCGCCTTCATTGTTGTCGTCAATCTCCTCAGGATCTTCTTCCTCTTCAGCGTAGTAAGGTGACAAATCTGCTACATTAAAAGTTCCGAATACATTATACTTGCCCGGCAATTCGATCTTGTAAGCATTGTCACTAATTCGCTCCAAAACTCTGAAGGGTCCATCGGCTCTAGGTTGAAGCTTGCCAAACCTACCCCCTGGAAATCGTTCTTTCCTAAGGTGAATCCAAACTAGATCACCTTCCTTGAAGACGACTCTTTTCCTGCGTATATCCAGGCGTTGCTTATACTTCATGTTCTGCCTGTTGATCTGATTATGGACCTGGGAATGCAGCTCTTTGATATGCCTTGCATGTTCTTCAGCTTCCGAACTAAATTGCTTGAGAACTGGTATCGGTGTAAGATCTAATGGAGTAATTGGATTACGCCCATAAACCACCTCAAAAGAAGTCTTGCCAGTAGTTCGGTTCTCAAATCTGTTATATGCAAATTCAGCCTGAGGCAATGCCAAGTCCCACTGTCGCGAATTATCCCCAATCAAACTCCGCAGCAAATTCCCTAAGCTTCGATTGACAACTTCTGTTTGACCATCAGTCTGAGGATGATGAGATGAACTAAACTTCAAACTTGTACCCATGTACCTCCAAAGAGTGCGCCAGAAGTGACTCACAAACTTCACATCACGATCTGAGATTATGGACTTAGGAATTCCATGCAGCTTAACAATCTACTGCAGAAACAATCGAGCAACCTGTGAAGCATCATAGGACTTGCTACACGGGACAAAGTGGGCCATCTTCGAGAATCTATCGACAACCACCATTATTGAATCCTTACTCCACTGCGTTCTTGGCAAACCCAAGACAAAGTCAAGACTGACATCCTCCCACGGTGCAACTGGAACAGGTAGAGGCATATACAATCCTGCATTAGTACCCTTGGTCTTTGCCACATGACATACCCTGCACCTCTCTATAAAACATGTCACGTCACGCTCCATCCGAGGCCAATAAAAATGTTCACTTAACAAGGCCTTCGTCTTATCCACGCCAAAGTGCCTAGCTAAACCGCCTGCATGTCCCTCAATAATAATAGATTCCCTCAAAGAACATTGAGGAATGTACAACCTGTTACCTTTAAATAGATAACCCTTCACGATCTGAAATTGTTGAAAAGGCTCCGTTTTGCTCTTCCTCCAGATATCCCCAAAATGAGGATCATCAACATATAAATCTTTAAAAGTATCAAATCCTAGAACTTTTATCTGCATTATAGACAGCAAAGAGTGTTTTCTGCTCAATGCATCTACCACGCTATTTAGCACTCCTGCTTTATGCTTGATGGAAAAACTGAAAACTTGAAGGAACTCCACCCACTTTGCATGCCTTGCGTTCAATTTGTGCTGCCCATTGATGTATTTCAAGGCTTCATGATCAGAAAATAAGATAAACTCTTTCGAAATAAGATAGTGCCTCCAATGCTCCAAACTCCTCACAATAGCATAAAATTCTTTATCATAAGTTGAATATTTCCTTTTCGCCTCGTTCAACTTCTCACTAAAGAATGCTATAGGTTTACATTTTTTACTTAGGACACCCCCAATACCAACACCTGAAGCATCGCAATGCACCTCAAAAATCTCATTAAAGTCAGGAAGCACGAGAACAGATGTTTCAGTCACCTTCTTCTTTAATAATTGAAAGGCAGCTTCTGCCTCCTTAGTCCACACAAACTTACTTCCTTTCAGACAATCCGTCAGAGGTGCAATAATAGTACTGAAATCCCGAATAAATCTCCGATAAAAAGACGCAAGCCCATGAAAGCTACTTACCTCATGAATATTTTTCGGAATCTCCCAATTTGTAATAGCCTCAACCTTAGCTGGGTCCATATGAATGCCCTCCTTAGTTACTATATATCCCAAAAAGGTCACACGATCAGTCAAGAAGTGACACTTCTTGGTATTAGCATATAATTTCTGCTCCCTCAAGGTCTCGAACACCCTTCTCAAATGCTGCAAGTGTTGATCAGTCGATGCACTATAAACCAAAATATCATCGAAATATACGACGACAAACTGGCCAATAAAAGGACGAAACACCTGATTCATCAGTCTCATAAAGGTGCTCGGTGCGTTAGATAACCCGAAAGGCATCACCATCCACTCATACAGACCATCTTGAGTTTTAAAAGCAGTCTTCCATTCATCTCCAGGACGCACCATAATCTGATGATATCCACTTCTCAAGTCTATCTTCGAAAAGATAGTCGCTCCATGCAGTTGATCAATTAAATCATCAAATCTCGGGATAGGAAAGCGATACCTGATCGTGATCTTGTTAACAGCTCTGCTATCCACGCACATTCTCCACGACCCGTCTTTCTTAGGAACCAACAAAGCTGGCACTGCACAAGGGCTCATGCTCTCTCGAATTGTACCTTTTTCTAATAGTTCCTGCACTTGCCTCTGCATCTCCTCATGCTCCTTAGGATTCATTCTGTAAGCTGCCTTATTAGGAATAGCAGCTCCTGGAACGAGATCTATACAATGCTGAATGTCCCTCATGGGTGGCAATCCAGGTGGCAATTCCTCTGGTACGACATCAGCAAACTCCTCAAGTGTAGGCAGAACTTGAGTTGAAATTTCTGGACTATCAAGATTCTGCTCAATGACTACGACAGCAAAAAGGTCTAGGGCATTCACCGCCTCCTCCTGGAACTCTGATTTGGAAAGCAGATTACTTTTTCCTTCTTTTCTCAAATCTGAAGGACCCAGAGTAATGGTCCGGCCATCCTTCTTGAAGGTGTATGTATTTTTGAATCCGTCATGCTGTGTTTTCCTGTCAAACTGCCAAGGTCTTCCTAATAGAATATGACAAGCATCCATTGGAACTACGTCACCCCACACTTCATCAGTATATTTCTTCCCAATCGAGAACTGCACTAAACACCTCCTGCTCACTTTTACCTCATTCCCCTTCTTAAGCCATGACAGCTTATATGGTTAAGGATGTTCGACAGTTTTCAACCCCAACTTTTCTACCATAGTGGTAGATATTACATTCTCGCAACTTCCCCCGTCAATTATCATACTACACACCTTTCCCCCACTAGTGCACTTAGTATGAAAGATATTATGCTTGAGCCACGATTCATCATCTACCTCCGCAATGATTAAAACCCGACGCACAACTAAAGACTCACCAGAATCGGCATAGACAATGTCCTCCGGATCTGGATCCACATCTGCTTGCTCTCCATCAGATTCATCATAAGTTGGGTCTTCATCAAAAGTTGGATTATCTACAAGTGTCACAAACTGTCGGTTCGGACAATCAGCAGCAAAATGCCTGAGTCCTTGACACTTAAAATATCGCTTGCCTGCAGCTCCTCCCCTGCTAGATCCAGCACTACCTTGCTCTCCTTTTGTTGCAGATTTTGAACCAGCGCCCTTAATTGCTGCCGGGACTGAAGAACTCCCTGCTTTCCCTCGGGACTCTTTATCTGTCCACTTGGAACTGCTGCCTGACCACTTAGAACCGCTGCTAGACCACTTGGACTTACTGCCTTTTCTTTTAAACTGCCCCTCCACCTTTAGGGCTAGTCTGCATACATCCTCATATGTCCAATACTGCTGTAATTGGACAACATCAGAGATCTCATATCGCAGCCCTGCCAGATATCGTGCAATCGTCTACTCGTCTTCCTCCGCCACATCACAACGCATCCGCAAGCGATCAAATTCTTCTGTAAATTCCTCAATTGTTTTATCATCTTGCCTGACGTTATGATATTCGATAAACGCCTCTTGCTTATAATGGGTAGGCAAAAAAATTTTCTACAATAACTTTTTCATCTTCTCCCAGCGATCCACCTTCGGCTTCCCCTCTCTAGCGCGTTGCTTTTTCACGTGTTCCCACCAAATCGAAGCATGTTTTTGTAGCCTAATAGCCACTAACTTTACTTTTTGCCCCTCAGTTAGGTCTTTAAGATCAAAAATCCGTTCTACCGTATGCAACCAATCAATAAACTTATCAGGATGAGCCTTACCAGTAAACTCGGGAATCTCGATCCTCATCCCGAAATTTTTAGAAGAGCGTTGATTTCCAGGTCGTACTCCTCGATTCCGCCCCTGGTTCAGAACCCCGAAAGGGTTTACGTCCTCCTCTTCACCATCGGATGGATCCTCAGATTCTGCTTCTTCTTCGGATTGAACGCCCAACCTCGCCTCCGCAAGTTGTCACTCCAAATCCTGGATTCGTCTTCTCTGTTCTTCAATTTCTACGTCTCGCAGATCTCTTAGACGCGGTTGGTCGTCTGCTTCAGGAACGCCTCCACGCCCCCGGCCACCACGAGCCCGCCGTCCACGACCGCGATTCTGTTCAGCCATTGATTCAA
Organism: Syzygium oleosum; assembly: GCF_021117445.2. NCBI lineage: Eukaryota > Viridiplantae > Streptophyta > Magnoliopsida > Myrtales > Myrtaceae > Syzygium > Syzygium oleosum. Next base: position 2,477,528 of record NW_026607494.1, read on the forward strand.
GCAACCTGTGCTCTGATACCAATTGATGCCGAAGCGCGATAGAAATTAGGCTAAACAGAAGAATCGAAAGATAACGAGGAACAAACTGTTCTCTCAATTGATTAACAATCAAATATCCAAAGTCTGATAAAACGAAACCCTAAAACAAATTTTTATATCCTCAAACCTAACCCTACTAGGATTAGTAAACATCAAAACGTAAAATTACGAAACTGCCCTTTACTAAATTAACCCACAAAAAATACTAAAAAAAATAGAAAAACCCATCTAAACGACCCCGAATCGCGAAAATCCATCGTTAATCACAGCCTATGGCGTGAGTATTGATCAGCACGTCGTTTCGCTTCAGCCGACCAAATTTGAGCTCAATCCGACATATTTGACTTCAAGCCCGCCGGTTCGTCCAGTCGCATAACGGGTCCGCCGGTCCCCTAGGTGCATCAAGAACAGTAAATAATAAAGGTTAAGAGAACAAACCTCTTTCCAAAGACCAACTTGGATAGGATTCACAGACCAGAGTCAACGCAAAGATGGTGTTTCTAAGCCACCCTCTCGGCATTGTCGCATAGCCCTGAACTTCTAGGTATAAAGACAAGTGATTTGTATCCTTCCCCTTGGGAAAAATCAGCACTCTCCTGCTCAGAAGACCCCAAAAAAAGTCAGAGCTTCAAAGCAAAACATCGGGTTGGGAAGGTGATCGTCGCGGCGATCATCAAAATATAATCCAAATTTCTCATTACCATGTACAACCAGCAGCAGTGAACACATCAGAGTAGACCCTGTTCAAAGTCTGCTTCTGAAGTTGCTAAGAGTCCACCTGAATGAACCTCTGGAACCCATTGTCTTGCTGCTGCTTCTCCACGATCAGCTTTGCCAAATCAAAACCCAATACATAAATAAGATGTCTTGAATCACTTTTATAATAAAACTGGATGAACTATGTTCAAGACATCGCAGAATCAAAGGACATGAATCCAATGGAAGGTCCCCGGACCGGTATTCTCGGATATAAGAGTTATCAACTCCAGCAACTGAATGAAATCTTAAATAGGATATATATCCTTTCCGTTTAAAAGTATATTTAGATATTCAAGTTACCATCTTATATGAAATTGGCAACTCGTTAACACTAAAAGTAAACGTCCTAAACTTGCAGAACAGGAAGGTTACATCAAAGTCCCAGACGTTTTTATAGGGAGTGCAATCAAAATCCCGATCATCGGAAATCCTAACTCTGTCAGCGGAGGCCCTCAATTATCGGAATTCCGGACCGTTTGGAAATCGCACATTAGTTAAGCATTATATTCCGGCCGTAATCAACGATTAATTGGTAGTGTTTGGATGCATTTATTTTTGGATTTGTTGTAAACAATAAAGTAGATTGACTTGCTTTTAGTTTTGTAAAGGGCCTCTAAAGTCAAAATCATGTTTGGTTATACTAAATAACTAGCTCGGTGGCCCGTGCTTGCGTGACATTAAAATTTGATCGTACTTACGTAGTTTTTTTTCGGATTTCTCTAGATAATTAATGTGCAATCTACAACAAACTAAGTTTATAGCGGGTCCCTTCATAGATAAACTCAGAGAGATCTATACTTATAGCTGTTGAATCAATCTAATCGCTTTAGGGTTTGATGTGATGTATCTATATTTTCAGTTCACACAAAATTATCACTATATGGATCTGAGGTCAAATCCTTGAATTTCTAGACGGCTTAAGTTGAGAGGAAATAGAGTTTAAATTGAAAAGGGAAGGGCTGGATCAAGAAGAGTGAACGAATAAATATAAATTATTCATTCAAAGATACAAAATACACATTAAATGATTAGATTTGTGAGATTAATTTCGGTAAAAATTAAATCGCCAAAGCACTAGAGTTTCGAAAATCAAAATTCCCATCCTATAAGCGGAATGGTGATCCGTGAAACTAAACTGAATATTTAGGATGAAAGCATCTACTATTGATTAATCTTAATTTCGGTATAATTATGGAAATGCCCCTGGAAGATAGGGTTTTTGCTCTTTTTTTGCATGGAAAGTTTGGCACTAAGCATTTGCATGGACGCCACGTGTCGCTGTTCTCCTTCCTCCTTCGGCTATCGCACCACCACGTTTTACCCGTTCCTCTCTCTCCTCTCAATGGAGAGAGAGCTTAAATAGCCAGACGACTTCGCCGGATCCCCAGTCAGGCCCCGAGCGAAATCCGGCGATGGACGGGGCGACGGCGGGTGGAGCAGCGGAGGAGAGCACGGTGGTGGGGATGGTGATGCAGAAGCCGGTGCATGCGGCGGAGAGGAAGTCGTCGAAGAGGAAAGTGATGGTGGCGGTGGACGAGAGCGAAGGGAGTTTCTACGCTCTGAGGTGGACGCTGGACCACCTGGTCCGGAGGAGTAGCCCCGCTCCGGCGGCGGACGAGGAGGAGGAGGTGGAGATGATCACGCTCGTTCACGTTCAGCAGCCTTTCCAGCACTACCCCATCCCCGCCGGCCCAGGTGGAACAGGTTTCTCTCTTCGTCTGAAATTCCTTTAGTTCTACACAAACCGATGGTCGGCAATGGTTCATGAGATGCAATGATTTGATGTATCTCATTAGTCATGTTTTAGCTCATCCAAAATGGACTTTTTAGTCATCAAAAGATGTAATCTACAAGAATGGCAAAGCTTGACATATAGCTTGTACTAACACTACATGCATTTGTACGGGGCGTCCGGTGTTTGCAGCATTCTACGCTACTCCGTCGGTGGTGGAATCAGCGAGGAAAGCCCAAGAGGAGAACTCGGCCCTCATACTCTCCCGTGCATTGCACATGTGCAAAGAATCGATGGTGATCCAACTCATCTCTACCACTTCTTTCCTTAAATTTCTTGTCCAGTAACAAAAAATGAAAAAGTTAAAGAGACAAAAAAGTAAGAAAGGAACCCACCCATCGGTGGCCTCGTTGGTTTGCGCTCAGTTCCTTTCACGAGAGGTCCTGGGTTCAAACTCGCCCATCGGTGATTTAAGTGGGGGGTCGTGGCGGTGGGATGTTGCGCTAGCCCCCCTCGAGGACTAGTCGGGCATCACCGCTGGTTTGAGCCCTAGCTCGCCGGCCGCGCGGACACCTCGATTATCAAAAAAAAAAAAAGTAAGAAAGGAGAGTTAGCAATCATGTTTGACAATGTTGAATTGAGCATTGGTTGATGAAGTATGCAGACGACACAATTGTTAACTCAACGATGTTTTCAGGTTAAGGCAGAGACCTTGATTCTGATTGGGGACCCGAAAGACACGATCTGCCAGGCGACAGAGCAAATGCACATGGATCTCCTCGTCGTAGGCAGCCGCGGACTTGGAAAGATCAAAAGGTGATGATTGTAACTCATTAAGTGAGAGCTAACCCTTTAATGTGTGCACAAATATACGTAAGTCATCACAAGCATTGAGACAGCTTCTCACTGGTATTGGTTAAGTATCGATTTACGGGCTGATGCAGTCAACTTCCGACTACGCTTAGATTAGTGTAAGACCCATGTACGTTTAGGACATTGCCGAGTCTTTTAAGTTCTACTAGCGCACAGACATCTCCAATGAAGTTTTTATTGGTAGTCCAGTCTTACCACGAAGCGTGTTCATCGTTGAATTGATATCTTTTCGGTATTATCGCAGGGCATTCTTAGGGAGCGTGAGCGACTACTGCGCCCATCACGCCAAATGTCCCATCCTGATTGTGAGGTCCCCCAAAGAAGCGAGCAAGCAATGAGGGGATCAACGAGAGATCAAGCGGTGGTTGGTTTGCTGATGAAAGATCGGTCGATGCAAATAAGAACGCATACTGTCTAGTGCGTGTAATAAAATGGGTATTGTTTCTTGGGCCACCGGCAGCTTTTGTGAAATAGATTATCGCACCCTTTGATGACGAATGGGACCAAATCTTATCCGCTATGTGCTCGTAATCAGAAAGTGCGGGTCCAAGACGAGATTTATATCGTAAATATACCAGCGATACGAAAGTTTTAACCTACCTATACTCAACGATATACAAAATTGTTCCTCGTTATAAGATCTTTTTAGCACACAGCCCTGCTAGAAAAAGGGAAACATAACCCAAAGGCAACCTCGAAAGCCACAAGGGGCATGGATAAGTTTGAAGATTTTCATGCGGCCAGCAAGATCAGAAAACCCGGCACGTCAAAGCCGATTGCCTACCGGGATACTACTATAATTTGATGCTACTTAAACTGAATTGGCGTAGGGTTTAAATGATGCCAAGATCGTGCAAAAAAACAACGTAAAGGAGACGAGTCCAAAAAAACAACGTAAAGGAGACGAGGTGTCTGTCTTTATGCCAATAGTCATGCAGCACTATTGGTAGGGCTGGTAAAGGGATTGAAGGGTCCCCTACTGGTAAAGGGATTGAAGGGTGGGAACGTTAGTATCACAGGTGGAGTTCGAAGTAGCGGCCCCCTACTGGTAAAGGGATTGAAGGGTAGGGACGTTAGTATCACAGGTCCCCTACTGGTAAAGGGATTGAAGGGGTGGAGTTCGAAGTAGCGGCCCCTTACTGGTAAAGGGATTGAAGGGTAGGGACGTTAGTATCACAGGTCCCCTACTAGTAAAGGGATTGAAGGGTAAAGACGTTAGTATCACAGGTGAGGTTCAACTTCCGTAGTAGTGGCCCTGCTGATAAAGGGATTGAAAGGTGGGGATGTTAGTATCAAGGGTGGGGTTCAACTCCTGTAGTAGCAGAGCAAAAGTTAGAGAGGGCGGCTCTGTTGCTAAAGGGATTAACGGATGGGGACGCTAGTATCACAGGTGAGGTTCGACTCCCACATTGGCAGGGAAAAATCAGAGAGGAGAGTTAGAAATATGATAAACAAAAAAAAATTGTCTTTAGGTTTCCCAAGTTTCACACATTGATAATTTGGAGAACTCTATGAATGAGTCGTGCTACAATTACATGAGAGTAACTTGAGCTCGACTTACTCAAGATGGAAAGTTTGGCCGTAAGCATTTGCATGGACGCCACGTGTCCCTGTTCTCCTTCCTCCTTCGGCTATCGCACCACCACGTTTACCCGTTCCTCTCTCTCCTCTCAATGGAGAGAGCTTAAATAGCCAGACGACTTCGCCGGATCCCCCAGTCAGGCCCCAAGCGAAATCCGGCGATGGACGCGGCGGCGGCTGCGGGTGGAGCAGCGGAGGAGAGCACGGTGGTGGGGATGGTGATGCAGGAGCCGGTGCACGCGGCGGAGGGTAGGAAGTCGAAGAGGAAAGTGATGGTGGCGGTGGACGAGAGCGAAGGGAGTTTCTACGCGCTGAGATGGACGCTGAACCACCTGGTCCAGAGGCGTAGCCCCGCTCCGGCGGCGGATGACGAGGAGGAGGTGGAGATGATCACGCTCGTTCACGTTCAGCAGCCTTTCCAGCAGTACCTCTTCCCAGCCGGCCCAGGCGGAGCAGGTTTCTCTCTCTCCGTCTGAAACTCATCTAGTTTTTACTCAAAACTGATGGGCGGACACATACCGAGATTGATACTGACGGACGATGGTCGGGTTTTACCTATCTAAGATGGGCTTTCTAGTCATCAAATGATGCCGAAAATGGCAGAGCTTGACCTATAGCTCGCATTAACATTACATGGATTTGTTGCAGCATTCTACGCGGCGTCGTCGGTGGTGGAATCGGTGAGGACAGCCCAAGAGGAGAACTCGGCCGTCGTACTCTCCCGTGGTTTGCACATGTGCAAAGAATCGATGGTAATTTCGAGCACGGCAATGAAAGAGGAAAACTTAGGAACAAATATAAAAGAGGAGGAGAATTCCTGATCTTGTTTGACGATGTTGAGTTGAGCATTGGTTGATGAAGTTTGCGGACGACACAATCGTAATCTCAACGGTGTTTGCAGGTTAAGGCGGAGACCTTGATTCTGATCGGGGACCCGAAAGACATGATCTGCCAGGCGACGGAGCAAATGCACATGGATCTCCTCGTCGTGGGCAGCCGCGGACTCGGAAAGATCAAAAGGTGATTGATCATAACTCATAAGTGAGACCAAACCCTTTAATGTCAGTACAAATATTGAGACAGCTAGTATTGGTTTAGTATCAATTTACCAGCTGACGCAGTCGTCTTTCGACCACGTTTGGATTAGTGCAAGACCCATGAACGTTTAGGACATTGTCAGTCTTTCAAGTTCTACTCGCGCACGGACATCTCCGGTGAAGTTTTTCTTGGTAATCCAGTCTTACCACGAAGCGTCTTCATCATTGAATTGACATCTTTTCGGTATAATCGCAGGGCATTCTTAGGGAGTGTGAGCGACTACTGCGCGCATCACGCGAAATGCCCCATCCTGATTGTGAAGCCCCTTAAAGAAGCGAGCAAGCAATGAGGGGATCGACGGGAGATCAGGCAGTGGTCGGTGTGCTGATGAAAGATCGATCCATGCAAATAAGAATGTATACTGTCTAATGTGTGCGTGTAATAAACGGGTATCGTCTCTTGGGCCACCGGCAGCGTTTTTGAATTAGACATTGCACCCTTTGATGACGAATGGTACCAAATCTTGTCCGCTATGTGCTCGCAATCAGAAAGTGCGGGTCGAAGACGAGATTACTTCGTAAAAATATACCTAGCGATACGAAAGTTCTAACCTAACTATGCCCAACGATATATGAGTCAAAAGAAGACACTAGATCATGCTACTCGTCTCAAAACAGTTACATGTCTACCCACACATATCAAAATAGGTGGAAAGTCATTCGAGCTTTTTAAAGATCAAGATCAAGCTTGACCTCTCGACCAAAAAAGTTCAATACTTAATCGAGCTCGAATCAAGTTTGGAGCGCCAAGCATGTGAATCGAGTTAAGCTCGAGCCGCTCGAGCTCGGCGCCACATCGGTTCAGGTCGACTCAATTACACCCCTATCCCTTGCGGAGGTAAAATTACGCTTCTCAAATTTTCAAAAATTCTTTGATTTGCCTGGGAGATACAATTACACCCAATCTCATACCGAGGAAAATTTAAGTTCCTTCGAATTCTCAACAGTACTTTCTTTGCCCTGGAGATAGCAGGATGCAATACCATTCTCAAAGTATGATGCTTTAGGTGAAATGCCTAGGAATTCACCCTTCCCAAGTTCTCTTTCAAATCCTATTAGTGACTCTGTAAGTACAATATCTTCTTCCCCATTTTGCCTCTTCTGAACCATCGTCAGAACATGTTAAACTGAGTAATTAAGAGTAAGTTATATACAGAATGACATTGGGTGATCAGCTGAAACCGAGCGCAGAAGATCAATCCCAATGGAGGAGCTAACCAGGAATAATGTGGAAAATGCGCTTGCCCCGGCTTCACCCCTGTAGCACAGCACGATTGCAACTTAGAACCAGAAGCACAATGAGAATCCTATTGATGTTTCAGATTTCTAAGAACTACCTGTTGGCTCATTAGAATCTCTACTGCTATATTAAGATCCCCATCTGCGGCTGCAACTGCTACTTCAACTTGTGTCTGAAACACGACCAAGGAGTTAGTCATAGACATACGTGATAATGTGAATAGTTGAGGTTAAACTTCGATGAACAGGGGGTCTACAATTAAAAATCATAAAAGAAAATGGTGAAATACCAAATGGTTAATCTCTTTCTTCGATCATATGCATCAATACGTGGTCATTTTCATCTCATTGCAGATTCAAGTCTCTTAAAAGAACTATGAAGACTCGCTTCCAAATTGTATTCTAAAATTTTGCTTTTAAAGAACGACACGGAAAAACAAAAGCAAAATCAAAACTAGGAGAAGAGAAAGGAAAAGAAAGAGCCCTTCTCATGAGAAATTTTTAGGTGCTCTTGGAGCATAATTTTCTCATCAGTCCAAATCAATGACTGTAGTGGATAGTCATGGATTTCCTCATCTTCTATCTAAGATAACACTTCGCACACTCAGATTCGCTTGGGTGGACTACACGACGTGCTCCATTAGCACTTAAACATTTGTCCTTTCTCATAGCATGCTTTATGTGATTGATCAAACGGCAAAGACTAGCCTGGGAAGTGCTTCTCCAAAGAAGATGAACATTGACAAAGCAATTCACTTCTTCAGGGATAGTGGACCCAAATTTTCAAAAATATTTTAAAAGATAGAAGCTACAGCTTAAAGGATCCAGACGAGCAATCATAAAATCAAATGTAGACAACGGAAGCTGCAAATTACCCTATCAAAACCCATTGATACAAGTTTTTGGACTTCTTCATCGGAAACAACTGATGCCTGCATTGACAAATGAATGAACCCAAAATGACAAAATGACCTCCAGAGGTTGGAAGATAAATCGGCTTTTTGAATCAAGTAAAAAGAAACCTGATTGTGTAGATGGCTTTCTAAACTCATGGGAAATGTGTTTTCCAGGTTCCTGGAGTAGAGAGGAAGCAATAGGTGAAAGCCAGAAGCAGCAACAAGAAGAAATTTATTAAATTAGTGCCATCTGGCATAAGCTTAGGGAGAGTATTCATTCAAAAAGGGTAGCTCATTGTTCCAAATCTCTAAAACACTTAGAGGACAGATAAACCTGAAATGAGGCTAATTTCAGGATTCTCCGCACTTTTACTAATGGCGATAATGCTGGTTACCTCCTCTAAAGATCACAGCAGCTAATTTGCATGCATAATATTAATGTAATCAGCTCACTTAAGATTTGATAACCTGGCAGGTTCTAGAAAAAGACCAAGAATTGAAGAAAGATTAAAATCACTACAACCTTCCATAGAAGATTATAGAATGTTAAAGATTGTATCCACGTAAATGACTGACGAGCAGAAAAGAAAAGAAACATTTCATTTTTCTAGTACCTTCCATCCAGTAACTGCTGCCCCGAACCTACAGGTGCGATGCCTGGTGTATGTTCAGGGCCATTATTGTCCAGGAGTCTAGCTTGTAAGTTGTAATCAGTATTTTGAGAAGAAACCATTTGACCTCTTTCAGATCCTAGCGTCCTTCCTCTACCAGGAAACCCGCTGTCTTGTGTTGACTGCATCGAATTAACCAAAGAAGGTCAAAACAAATTATTAGACATTTATATTAACAAAATCCGAATCCATCAAAGAACCATGATACTCATTCTTCACAATTTTCTCTGAAGTCTAACATGTAATGACAACAGCCATTCATTTAGAACTAATTGGATAGTATCCTCATGGTAGTAGGCTCCCAGGGATAATAATATTACGATTAAATCGGCATTTCAGAAATAATCTTCAACAAAAAATGATATATGTTCTTCAGCAGTTAAGTGCCCAATACCTGAACAGAAGTTTCCCACTGTGGAATCCGGGCAGATAAACTTCTCCACAAATTTCCAAAGATCGATCCACTATTTAAGTATTGAAAACAAAAAACAGTTAAGTCTCCCAGTTATGTGAAGATCGATTTGAGAAGCAAAACCACAGTTTACCCGGATGGTGCATTTTGATTTGAATATGTAGGGATGTAGCCCGTAGCATTCCCCCCAGTGCACATGATAAATTTTGGCCGTCTTACACAAGTTGACTGAAGACAATTTAAGGGACACCAGATTTCATTAGATTATGCATATCAAACTGAAAACAAAAGAAATATATGTAAACCTATTTGCTATCCATCATTATGACCAAGATCCCCAGCAGTATCACACCCATAAAAATAAGTTTTGAAAAAAAAAATTCAAAAGTTATCTGTTCAGCAAAGACAAAACTATGAATAAAGAAATTGCGGAAAAACAAGCAATTAAGAGATCGACTGCTCCTAAATACATTAACATGCGCAAAAGATACATAGACTGAATGGCAAAACGTAATGGTACATGGACTAAGCTTGTAGCCAGATATTCTGAACAACTAACATCGAGAAATCTTTGGAAATGCGTGATTTGGTATGTCAAGTGCATACAACAAAAACCTATCTTGAGTACCAAAATAGCAAATTATGATTGCATCTCTCCGGAAAATATGGACACCAGTCACCTAGAAAACATAGACAGGCACAACTAGAAAAAGAGAGAAATTATTGGTCATGGAATGAATATAGTCCACTAAGCTGATGGCGTAAGGTGATGCTTGAAAGCGCTCTTCAATTGAAAAAATGTCGAAGAAGATAATTTCCGCACTCTTTCTTTTTCTCAACCACAAGTTTGTCCATCCTCGGACAAAGCAGGAATTTATGTTATAGTACCAAAGGACTGTTCTGGACAAGCACTGCATTAAAGTGACTAAACAGCTCTGATCCGCCTAGACATCTACATTTGGATAGGACAGATGAAGGTGACCTAAAGAATTGAACAAAGCAGGCTATCCAAAACCAAAACAATTTTCTAAAGTCCTTTGGCTCCATACACCGTTCAGCTCACCATAGTTTAGATTTTCAATGTTCAGGTTCTGTTCCTTGTTTACATCTTAATATGAAAAATTGGAATTGTTCAGAACAAACCTTATGAACCTAGCTCACTAGACTGGAACCTTTCGAAAAGTTCTTCCTCGCAAATAGTGCAACCTTTGCCAGCTGCCACTTACCCTACACCCATAACTTTCCCAATATTCCTATAGGTCACACACATTCACAACATCTTATTACCTGAGAAGACTGCATTTCTCCTTCCAAGAAAACCTAATTATTATGGGACATCTTATTTCTCTACCATGACAAAAAACAAACAATTTCTCTCTCGCTAAGAAAGGAGAAAAAAACCTGAAGCAGACCAAACCAAACCATTATCAGCTCTCGTGCAGGTTAGAATTCTGACCAAAACTTGTAGGACGATAAGACCCGAAAAACTGGCCATTTACACCAGTAGGCCACAGTCACCGACGTCCAACAGGTTTTTTCTGTATTTATTGTAGATTCCATATCCAACCAAATGTCCCTAGGGGTTAAATTTTATTGTGTCCATGGAAAGGTGAGTGCATCTCTCCTAAGAGATCTTGTTGACTACGTTGTTACCTTTACAGTTGAAATGGCTCCAAGATCCAAGTAAGACTCCACTTGTGTAAAACATAAAGAGGTCTCAATTATATGCGACCATTCAACATTACCACCATAATATTCCTATAGATTCATGTAAGACCCTACTTATATAATAAATAGACAAGGTTTAAAACACATGGTACCATGTCAAATGGTCAATGCTACCAGTAATAATCCCGTGGAAAGTATATTGTACAGCCTCAGGCTTTGCAAAACTTAGACCTAATAGATTGATCCAACAAAGGCATCTAAAATGATTGTGTTTCAACTTTCAAGCAACAAAGACGATTAATACCAGTAATGAGGAGGCCTCTATGGCAGAATAAAAGGATGTCCCAGGTATGAGATAGTTGAAGAGGCCATAAGTATCTGGAATAGGCAGGCACACCGGAAAAATTTCATTAAACTGGTAACTTGATTGTTAGAGAGCAAGAAGAAAGGAGATAAAAGGAGGATCACTAACATGCAAACCCCGACAGAATTCCAGAAAGGTGTCCAAGTAATGACACATTTGACATAAGAAGCTGGAAGGCAACCAGCAAGATCCAGGCATACCTGGTTCAAAATTTACGGAATGACATTACTTCAATGAAACATAGCAGAGAGTGAAATTAATAATAAACTGAAGAACACTATTCATAATACCATTTAGCGGGCACATTGAAGAGTCCAAACACACTGCAAAATAAGGGTCAAAAGTTCCAGATCTGTTAGAATCAATGCATACGCCTTAGATAAAATAAAAAATAAAAAAATGTGGTTATTACTATTATTCTTTTGTCAACACGCAACTGTGGTTATATTCATTGTACGATAAAGTTTCCAAAGAAATCATGAGGTTCATGAGTAAGAGCCTAAAACTGTAGTATTTGACAGAGTAAACTGAAGCAGTACTAAGGCAAGAAGAAACATTTTCATCAAGCCTAGGGGTAATCACAGACCTTCTTGATTGAATTCCACTCAGACTCGTCTCTATCACAATCATGGAGAATAAAATCCCAGAGAAGCCAATTGAACACTCATCCATCAGGTATTCATAAGAACGAAAAGGATTATGGGCTGCCAGAAGGGCAATGAACAGATGGAAAACAGCATTGCATGTGGCCAAGAGAACTGTTATGTACAACAGTCGTACAGATCCCATAAGTCTCTCCAGCTCTGCGCCCAAAGGAACCAAAGCCAGCATATTGAAGAAAACATGTAGCAGTGAACCGTGGAAAACGATCGACGTATATATCCTGTACACTAAAACAATACAAACAAAGTTATTCCAATCAGTTTAATGTAACAATTAAAGCAATCTTGCAATTCATGAAGACCGACCAAAAATATCGATCATATCTACTCAAGCTCAACTATGATGTGCTGGTGAAATATTCTAAAAGATCGAGTTATTTAACCAATTGTTGTTGCATGGAAGTCTTAAGCAGACAAGTCAGACTCAGAGAATGACGCAAGACAGGACATGTTGGGCTTGGTCACAGAGTTATATCAGATATAATATTCTCCACTGCGCAGAAAGGCCATCTAAGAGTTATCCAATTGAAGATTGCATCTACTCAAAAAGATTTTCAAGAACAATTCTCGCTCAACCTCCATCTTTTTCTCTCTCCTTGACCTGTGACACTTACTTACAAGGGCAGTCAAAACCAATGAACTTACGAAGAGAACTATCCTACGGATCAACAGTGTCAGGAAGGATATGCTGCTGCAAGGGAATGTGGAAGGTGACATTGAGGAGAGGTAACACAATGGAAAGAAGGGACATTGGCATGGACATAAATCACACTCTTGCATTAACTACATGGGGATTGGATTGCCAGTTAAAACTTCTAAATGTAATAAATAATCCATTTCTCAGAACATAGTTCTACAAAAGCATACCTTGGAATCGTGATATAATTTCCGATGGTAAGAAACATATTTCATGAAAGGAGTCATATCCTGTCAGAAGGCATATCAAGTATATGGTCCCACATGTGATGACCACGGCAGAAGTAAGGAATGGAATCCCTTCCCACCATTGTCCCAACCGAGTAGGCAATCCAGCCTGTACAATGTGTAAAACAAACGTCTTAAAACAATAAATATATGCTTTGTGAAGCAACCAAAAATCTAGCATTCATATAAATTACTCTTAATGATTACCATTGCATGCACATGTCACATTTCAACAAGCAAACAATTATTGGCACCAACAAAGCGGAACAATCTCATCAGCAAATGGGATCTCAATTCTTAACACAATAATGCAATGCAAGGCCCAAGTAATATGAATTCTAAGCAACCAGGAAAAAGAGAGTTCCATAACAAGAAAACATCAGAAGCAGAAATCAGGGTAAAAAGAAGAACAAAGCATCTTATGCAGACCACCTAATAGAGGAAACTGAATCTTGGTGGACATAATCACACGCATCACCAGAGCCATTGCCATACAATCTTATCCACCAGCTGAAGCAACCACCTCATTCGAACAAGAACAAACTGCAAAAAGTATTTTACATCGAAATGCCTAAGTACGAGTTGACAGCTGGCTTGACCAGCTACTTATTGCGCTTCCTCATTACAATCGGCAAAAGAGCTAATAAAATCTAATTAAGTAGGAGAAATACATTGACAAGATTATCCAACTTTTAAAGGCACAAACCTAGCTAGCTTCGACCATTAATAATGCCCACGGTCGAGACCTATGCTCATCCGACCATAAGGAACTACTACAGACGAGGTTACGAATTTTGAAAACCACAGCTCTTTCTATACAGAACTCAAACGGTGTCGAAGAGCATAGTAATATAAACATGACACACATATTCTTAAGATCCAGGACATCGCTCAATGCGACATAGCCTCATCCATCGTCCATACGACAGCTCGATTCTACACGACTCCCCCTCAAATTAGAAACAGATTCCCCCGTGCCCGGAAGACCCGAATCGACAAAACAAAACCGGAAACTCCATCTTCAGCACCAAACCAAGCGAAAGATCTACCCATCTTCTCAATGCGAGGCGCGCCCCAAACCGATTCTCTCCGGATAACGAACAAAATCGGAACGCGGGAGCTCCCTTACGCACCGTCACTTTCGCGCCCCGGCGCTCTAAACATCACCCCCAGAGAACACAAACCCAAACCCTAAGAAGCTACTCCACACCCCCCCGTCCACTCTCGATCCACACACTCTTCTCAAATCTCTCGCGGGGTGGGGGGGGGGGGTGGGAAGCGAGCGGGGCGGCCGGCTGGCTCAGCCTCGGCAGCCGCCATTTCCGGGCGGCGGAGGGGGGGGGAACGAGGATCGGAGATCGGGATGGAAGAGAAGGGAGCGAAGGGAGGTGCGGATGGAGCTTCGGCTCACCTCGGTCACAATGTTGGATCGCATCTCTTCTCGGGGTTTCGCTCGCTCGCTGGCTGGGGCTCGGCGATTTCCGGGCGTCAGCAGCGTTTCAGCTCCGTGCGACGATCTCGACTCGACTGACTTGCGGGGTGCAACTCGGAACCGCCGTTCGGTAGTTTCGAGACTGGTGGTGTGGACCGTGGACTTGGAAATGTCAACAAAAACAAAGGAAAAATGACACAAATAGTTTATGAATTTTGGCTTAACATGTAATTTGATTCCTAAATTTTTAATTTATTCAATATAATTTCTAAACTTTAGCCTAATATTCAATGTGATTTCTGAACTTCTAATTTGTTCAATATGATCCCTGAACTTTTGATACATATTCAATTAGTCCCTAAATTATATGAAAATGTTAAACGTAGTCCTTCCATTGATTTAAGTTCAATTAGTCCTAAATTATATAAAAATGTTAAACGTAGTCCTTCCATTGATTTAAGTTCAAGGATTATATCGAACATTTTCATATAGCTCAGGGATTAAATTGAACATGTATTAAAAGTTTACGGATCATATTAAATACTAGGCTAAAGTTCATGAATTATATTGAATAAATTAAAAGTTTAGAGATTAAAATACACGTTAGATTAAATTTCATGGACTATTTATGTTATTTTTTCTTAATAGAATAAAGAAAAAAGAAAAAGAAGAAAGAGAAGCGAGGAAACAAACAAAAGGAATAGGACAGTAGACAAAGCCCAAGCGTGGGACACCCCTTCCCTTTCCTTTCCTTACGAGGTGATATTTCGTTTGTTTCCTGACAGGGATAACGACAAGAATGGTTCCGAAATTCTTGTTCAATGAGCGATGTTATTTATTTGATTTGATCATGAACTTTTAATTTGGCATGCAATGTTGTTATTGAACTTTCACTTTATTTAATGTGCTTGAGTTTTAGTCTATAAGCTCTATGAAAACAATTCAATGTTGTCTTTTTATCAGTTCAAGTTCGGAGATAATATTATATATTCTCATATAATTGAGGAATTAAATTAAACATGTATCGAGAGTTCAGGGATTATATTGAACAAATTAAAAGTTCATGAACAATGTTGCATATTGATCATATGTGTCATTTTCCTTTCATAGTAATAATAAGATAATCTAGATTGTTAGGGCATTACACAAACGTGATAACTAATTGACGATGTTATCTAGGTTTCTTGAAAAAAAAAAAACCCACCAAAAAAACCTTTTCCACCTTTAATAATAATAAGAACCGAAATAAAAATAGAGATTTTAGATTCCGTTTGTTTCGCAAAGAATATAATATATTTTAAAAAATATTTTCCAAAACCATTATTTCCAACGAGGCCAGAGGCCGGAGCACAGACATTGGGCTGGAAATCGACTGCATCAGTCACATCTGCAAAGCTTAGTCCAAGAGATAACATCTGCAAAGCTTAGTCCAAGAGATTATTACCCCTGCTTCTTCCACAAATGATAGTACAATGAAAGAACGAGGAGAAAGACACTAAAAGTGTCAAAATTTATGTACGGTACTCACTTTAGTGCCGAAAGTTTCCACCGGAATACTTAAGTACTAAATCGAAGAAAAAACGATCAATTAAGTAACAACGGCGAGATATTCCAACCAAATTGATTGCGTGATTTTTTTAATTAAAAAAATGTGATGTGGAATATTTTTTAAAAACCAAGTCCACATATAGTACAAAGACTATGTGGAATTTCCGGCCTACAGGGCTCATTGAAAGGAATTGACGTCACTCAGCCTCTGGCCAAAACGACGTCGCACAAAGCGAACCAAAATTGGGGCTTCGAGTTCCTATTCCTGCACGACACTACAAACTCCTCCTTGCTTGCTCATCGTTGCTCACCCCGCTTGCCATCACTCACTAGCACCGTCGCTCACTCAAGTTTGTTATCTTTTCTCCCTTGCTCAATTGGCCGAAAAAATAAGGACTCCAAGGGTAAAATAAGGGCTTCGAAGGCAAAATTAGGGCTTGGAGGGAGGAGAAAAGCTTTCTTGGTGACGTCATGGGGACAACGGTGGTAGAGATTGCAAGATTGAGCTAGTAATTTTGGAGACAACAAAATAGGGAATGAATTTGGATTTAATGACTAGTTAGGATTTGAAATTGGGGGATCTCTTTTAATTTGGGAATTTAGGGTTCTTATTTGGGAAAATGCCAAGAAAAACCCCAAACTATGCCACTTATGATAAATTTACCCTGAATTTTTTTTTAACACGAAAAATCCCAAACTTTGCCGCTTGTGACATATTTACCCCATGGGCCAAAGTTTAGGGCAAATTTGTCACAAATGACATAATTTGAGATTTTTCGTATCGTGGGGTAAATGTGTCACAAGTGACATAATTTGAGATTTTTTGTGTTACGCAAAACAGTTTAGGGTAAATTTGTCACAAGTAGCATAATTTGAGATTTTTGGTGATATTTTCCCTTCTTATTTAGGGGAAAAGTACTGGACAACGTCGTTTTAGGGTTTAGATGCTAACTAGACTTTTCATCGAGTCACGTTAGCTTAAAAAACTTATGAAAATAGGCCACGTCGGATTTCCGACTAAACATGTCGAAGTTGACACTGAAATGAACGTTTTTCAAAAAATTTGGCACTTACGTAATCCGGATGAAACTTTCGGCACTAAAGTGAGCGCTCATCATAATTTTTGACACTTCTAGCATCCTTTTCCCGAAAGTATGTTAAGATTCCGTCGCTTTCATCTTCATGAAAACCTGCTAGTGACATTTCCAAGACAGGACAATTACTCTGGATAGGATTTACATATGTTTAGCTTTCCATTTTCAAATTTCAGGACCTTCCCATGTCAACAATTGCCGCCAAAGTATCCACTTTCTACCCACAGAAGAGCCATGCATGGTAGATCTCTATATAGAAATTAGGATACATTAACTTTAAGACCCTTAAAATCAGATGAAACTTCAATTATCAAAAGCTCTTCTGTATCTACACAAAATATCATCCTCTGATTTCTGGAGTTTCCAGGTTCCCTCCATGAGCAGACATATCTGGAGCTCGATTTAGAATTGCAATTGTCGTCTATACACATGGGATCATGGTCCCTCAGCTTCAATAAAGCACAGGCAACATCATTCGACCCTTCATCATCCATGCCGAAGTCATGTGCACTACATGTTTCTTCCACCACATCAATCTCCTCCACTGAAGGAGGTAAAGAATACAAGCTTGTCCTATAAACACAATAGGGATCGCAAGCATCTCGAAGATCCATCAAGAGAACATCGCCCAGCCTCATCAAAAAGGCAAATCCATGAAGATGAGGAACTTCAATGAGGTTATGCGCTAACGGCCCAGCTTCAACGTACTGAGAAATAAAATACAAGCCATGCTCTCTAATATTCCATCCGAATAGCAACAGCTCATTCAGGCTTGCCCCTCCTGAAGAACTGATAAAATCAGTTTGTCGTGGCGGCAAAGCACCAAAACAAATACAAAGCTAGAACAGGAAGTAAAATTCATCTAATAGCTGTGTAAACAACTAAATATATATGTGTACACAAATTTCCTAGTAGGACATAATACTCATAATTCATACCTGTTCAGAAGAATGGCTAATACAGTATCATGGTCCTTACTTGGTTGATTTGATAGAAAACACATGCTTCATATAGTTCCACATATATTGGGCTTCTGGAAGCTTCTTCCAGCAAATGTGTCTCCATTGTCAGGGGGATAAAAAATCCTCTGAAATTGCAGCACAAGGAAATTAATTGGGCAGTGAGAACATCGATAAGAATAAAGATGTCACTGACTGCATATTCCAGATAAATATACAGAGAAATTTATTTTTGCATCAAACCTGATCAATGGTATAGCTTCCAACAGAAACTGAAACAGAGAAGAGAGCAAATCGGTCCTCATATGCGCTAACAGCTACAAAACCACCTCTGGACGAAGAACAGCATAGAGGAGTAAGATCTTGAAATAATTCTCAATCGTAAAGGTTACTTAAGTTGACTTTGAAGCACATGTGTCGGTACACAAGGTCTAGAAGGAGAAAAGAGCTAGGACAAAGAGAGTGGATAGAGAACATGAAGCAGATGATGGCTATGGAGCTATTTCTTCAACAAAGTACCATGTCCAGGCCACACCTATTCCTAAACCATCAGTTCTGATCTCCTTGATAATTATTTTCTGTATGGATCCCATATTGTGAGGAGTAAGCATAGAACTCTTGACCGCTTTGTATATGAACACAACAAAGACATTCCGTTGTTTATCATAAATAGAGAATGACATTTAAAACCTATAGATGCCATTATCCCGAGCATGTAACCTGTTCCTTAAAGGTAGCTCCTGTATACCTCGTGGTGAATTTGGAGAGAATGCAACAAAAGACTTTAAAGGATCTAATACCCCAAATAACTTTGGTCTTTGTAGATTTGATTCTTGATATCATCCATATGGTAGTTTTGAAACTCCAGAGACTATTTTATCATGATCTGAAGTAGAAAAGTTATAGTTGTAGCCGGTGCAACTGCAAAGAACTTTAATGATCTTCATTTACTGATTGCAGAAACATCAAATCCTGACGACTCAGTCACTAATGTTCATATAACTAAGAATTGCTTAGTCATTTCCAAAATGCCAATCACATATTTTACTTCCAATTGTCCTACTTATTCCTCATACATATATACTCAGCTTCAACAGACACAAACTTATGCTTCAATAATTATTTTATGCAAAAAACTCAATTATTGCTAACTATGGAGTAATTTGCTCCAGAATAAGATGAAGAAGCCTATCAATTCTATGGACATGCAAGATATATATGACTCGAGCACAAACAAAGAAAAATCACATTTGCAAACTGGAATCACCAGATTTAATTGTGTTTTTTGAATCTCATAACTACACATGTAACTTACACTGAATCAACAGCTAACATTCTACCAAGCTGATTTCTTGAGTTTCCAGGATTGGACAGTCAATAAACAAATAGCCATCGTTCCCGGGTAAGACAACTTGTCACTCTCTCTTAATAAGGATAAAACAAGCCACAAAAGTGTACTACTCTTCCAGGCTCGAATTTGATACAGGAAGAGATAAAAAGGAAATGAAATAACCTGTTCATTTCTCCGCAAAATGTGAGAAATGAAAGCTTCCCGGAATCAGATATAACAACCAAAAGACCCTTCCCCTTCATCTTCATAAGATTACAAAAGAAATCACATTCAGAATGATGGACATGTGCATTGTAATTTGCCAAAGAAATTTCATTCATGACATTGCGAAAAAATTTCAGCCACGTAAGATAAGAAATGAGAAAATATCTCTAATAAGAAGGTTGTGTAAAAGTACATAAATTGATAGACCTGAATGTTATGTGCATCAAACTTCTCATTCCAGGGCAGGATTGTGAGATCCTTAATTGTACCAAACACAGACAGCTCGCAGATGGACTGCACAACCCCATCATCACCGATGAATGCCAGCTCTATCGATGTCTCCTGTTATACCATATCATTGGATCACATTTAAAGGAGACAATATCATTATGAGTAAATAACTGCCTTCATTTGAAATCGCAACATATGGGAAGATATCAGGCGAAACGGGAAATGTCACATTTGAGGCCGAAACCTAAATTCTCAAAATTTGATAGATTTTGTGACAGGTAATTTTAATAGAACCACAAGATAGTTTATCACAGCTTGTTTTGCAATTCTATCCTAAAAACCTGTAGGCTCTATGAAACTAAAGAGCTGCCTTTGCCTTTACCACCCACAACCAAGGAAGGACATCCCCTGCTTGATTAGGCTGGCACCAATTCTGAAAGTAATGTAAGTTCCTTATTTTCCTACCAATTCAATTTCATTCATAACTGTGAAAGGAATATTGAACACATGTCAAAAGTATGGAAGGCTGGTATGCAAATGACTGTCAAGAATTAACCCAGAGAATTTAAATGCAAAAGTAGGATTCCAGGGACAGATGCAATACATGGGAAAAAAAAAGAATATCAGAACATGTAGTCATATGGAAAACTCGAACTCCACAGATTTAAAACAATCTGCCTGCCAACTGACTTGCTTTCAGTGCTTCTTGTATAATTATCATGTGCAACTATACTTTACTGACAACATAATACATATAAGTCATATCATACTAGATATAAACTGCTTTTACAAAAGATAAGCACACGACCCATGTCAAGTAAAAATTTCCAAGGATTTCTTATAATAAACCGTCGGCAGCAGCAATGAGAAACGATGGATGGAGACCTCCTCTACACCTGCGGAGCAACTCCTTTTATTGTCTCAACAGTAAATCTTTCCTGAAAGACAGTCAGTTTATCACTGGACAACACACTGAATTAGTACACTGCAGTGCCTTGTTCAGTTCCACTTTGGACCTCTTCATGAACCAACCAAACAAATTGCAAGAGCAAGTAGCAAAAGAGAGTGACATTCAAGCAATCTCCAAATAAATACTACCTCCACATTGCGGACCCATATGGCTACAGTGTTGCCCTTTGAATTCTACAGAACAACTTAAATTATAGCCAAAGGCTTCAAAAAGGATAAATATCAAACAGAATTAAAACACAAATATAAGTCAAAATAACACCTATACTACATCATGCCACTCGCTAGAACCTCATTTTGTATCAACATAAGATTTCCCTCAAAATATCTCTCGGTACCTTATATCTAACGTATAAGGTATTCCTTATTTTGCAGGAGGTGCGCAAAAGCTATTATCCCAATGTCAAACAACCTATTCAGGCTTTTCTGTTCCAATATCACCATCTAAAATGGCATGCCTAGTCAGAACAACTTCTTTCACGAGATTCCTGTAAGTAAACGGCCGAACTGCTGATCGCAGAAATAGTTCTGGAGGAATCTTGCTCTTCCTAATTCTCTTCCTCCAAGGGCCGATACCAGCTATCTTCCATTCTTCTGGACTGACTTTTGTTCTTGCGCCTCTCATTGCGGTTTCATCTCCATCTTTCATTTCCTTCAATTGCTTCTTATAGAGTTCCGTTGTTACTTCAACGCTCCGCTTCACTAACTTTTCCATTCGTTCGGAGTTGTTCACTGCCTTATTAAATTCCTCTTGCCAATACTTCTCATCCTCTTCTTCGTTGGAGTTGTCTTCTTCTATACCCGATTCATCATCTCCACCATCTTCCAACTCCATCACTGTATCATCACGATCACCTTCCTCCTCCTCCTCCTCCTCATCGTCATCATCAGCGCTATCACCACTCCCATCATCCTCTATCCAATCTACAATCTCATTGTCACTTTTACTACCACTCCATTCATCTTCATCGTCAGGAGCATCACAACCCAATTCCATCTCCTCCAACTTAGCTTTCCACTCCTTTGTATATGGATGCAACAACTCAGCAGGATGATTTGTCAGCAAGAACTCCAAACACTCATTTTTCTTCTCGTCACTCGACTTCTCATAAGCCTTAACCACATCATCTACAAAGGCCTTGGGACTCGCCCTGAGAATCTTGCACAAGCCATTGAAATAAGTACACAGTTCGACCGTCCCATCGCCATTTTTCACCTCGAAAAGAAAGTCCCTCTCTGTCCTGGGATCAAGGAAAGGCATCAGCAACCGGAAGAAATCGTCCTGAGGCTCAAACCTACATTGATATACTGGTCTCTTAACATAGATTATATCGGGCCTCATCCATGCAGCACACCGGGTAATCAAGTTCCGAGCCGTATTCCCAAGCCTACCCATCAAGTTCCACTTATCCAATCTCTGTTTCCCGGCTTCCAACACTACCTCGGCCACCAAAGTCCACTGTTGCCATGGCGATTCCCTAAGCCTCCACTTCGGGTGTCTCACGAACACCCAAAAGTACCTAAACCCCACACTCTTATCCATTTCCTTCATCCTCTTGCCAAAATCCGCCGCCATGTCAAACTGCTCAATCTTCTCCCACTCCTCGTGATCTCGGACCTCGCTAATGATGGTCACGCGCTCGTCCGAAAACCTCCCTCGTATCGGGTCACCCACCACGACCCCTCTCCAGGAATACGGCCCGAATTCGCCGTACTTGTACCAATCGTGCGGGTGCCGCAGACTGGGGTCGTCCTTCTCCATGAACCTGACCATCCTATCATATCCCTGGCCGATCACTTGCAGCTCTTCCTCGGAGAAGTTGTCGGCGTGGTTCTTGCTGGGCTTCTTGAGGCGGTAGAAGACGGACTCGGCGAGCTTCCGGCTCCTCCACCGGGCGTTCCGCTTCGCCTCCCGCCGCATATCGGCGCCGCCCTCGATGCGGCCTGGCGACGGGCCTCCGCCCTTCTTCTTGCTCCTGCCCGCGAACGCCCGGGCATCGCGGCGGCGGGGCGACTGGGGCGAGCAGAGGCCGAGGCAGAGGGATCTCTGTGACCGGGGCTCTGGTTTGAGGAACAGGGTCTTCTTGGAGATGGGGCTGGAGCATGGGAGGCGAAGGGGAGGAGGGAACAGGGGGTTCAGGGTTCTAGAGAAGGAGAGGCAGAGCAGGTCTTGGTTCAGCATTTGGAGCAGAGTGATGTTTGCTTTGGCTAGGAGGGGACGACAAAACAGAGAGTCCTTTATGAGAGTCGTTTGCGGCCTTTGCCGCCTTAGGATGACAGAAGAAGAGCTTCTCTCAACCATTTTCTTAAATAGGGTTAATATCACGAAAAATTCTAAACTGACACATTTTAGA
Source organism: Syzygium oleosum (assembly GCF_021117445.2). Lineage (NCBI taxonomy): Eukaryota > Viridiplantae > Streptophyta > Magnoliopsida > Myrtales > Myrtaceae > Syzygium > Syzygium oleosum. Next base: position 2,500,587 of record NW_026607494.1, read on the forward strand.
TTAAAAATCTCAAATTGATATATTTATTATTATATATTTACTAGAGAACGTACGGTTCACGCACATGTTTTGAAACCGTTTCTCTAGTAAGTACGTAGTAACATGGTTAGGGCATTGCAGACATAGTCGATATTAAAGTAGCGTTTCAAAATATGTGTGCGTCAACTATACGGTTCTCCTTAATATTTCCTCTAATATCAACCATGGTCTTTCCGCCATGTTCGGCCCGGGCTTCGCCGGGCCTGCCTATGAGGGTTGCGGTTAATTTAAGTTGTTCTTGCTGATTACATCGAGTTGTGGAACTCGTACTTTCGAGTGAGATTTCGTGAATTCTCCTCTCGCATTGGCTGAGATCGCGCTGGTTTTGATTAATTAAAGCCCTGGTTATCTCAATGTCTAGCGATTGGTAGGATGAAAAACAACCTCTTTTTGCTTGATCAAGTTGAAAAAGGGTGTGTATGGATCTGAAGTTGCCAATTGTTGGTTGTTCTATTCCGAGCAATTCGGGTTCGGAATTCTTCCGAAGTTTTCCATTTTGACATTTTGCATCGCATCCCTGTCCCTTGTTCTATCTAGATGTTAAAATCATAGTTCAAATGGTTGCAGAACTGGAACTGCATTGTATGATAATTTACACAACGTATTTTCTGGATATGCTGAATAGAGTTTACCGATCTTTTTCCTCTTTTCTAACAACGAGCTCTATTTATTTCTGGAACGAGCCGGAGCTGGAAAGGCGTATAGCATCGCGGGTGATCGGTCTGTCACCCGAATAGTGTTAGTAGATGGGTATTGATATCTACCAGTTCAGTAACAATGTTAATGAATCAGGGACCGAGCATCGTCAATTGTGACGATGCCGAGAAAGGGTCTCCTTGCAAGAGCGGTTGATGGGATTTTCAGAGAAATCACTTCAGCTAATTCTATCAAGTATACAATCAAATTGTCCACGGTGCGGCTACATGAGTTGCTACCCGGTGCTTCACTTAATTATTGATGCAATGCTCTAATTTTAACGTTTTCCAGGTTTTTCGGGTAGAGATCTACATGGAGCAAGTAAGGTATAGATTGCCATGACTGCATTATATGCCATTCATGTTGAGAAAATGACTTCTTCCTTGTTTTTTATTGATTGCAAGCTGTATGTCATGCTTTCGAATCTCATCCAAGAATCCCAGGAAGTTATATAAATAAAACCTCATGGACATTATTAATTTTCTTCTTCCAGGGACATTTTGGATCTTTCAAAGGACAACATACAGATTAAAGAGACCATATCACAAGGAATATCGTTACCTGAAGTTACAGAGGTGATGTTATTCACCGGCTCACGCGACTGCTTTCGATCCACTGATAAGCAGAGAGTATATAGTTAGGCTGTATAAGTTGAAGGCACCGATTTATCAATCAAGGAAGAAGAATCTGGAGATTCTAGAGATATCAATCAAAATCACGGTCCTGAGTTCAATCTTTCCAGATTCTTCTTCCTTGATTGATAAATCAGTGCCTTTATAAGTGACCATTTTTTTATGTGCAGTGGCCCTGAAGGAGCATGCATCTTCAGATGCTTACCTGCATCACACACATTCACAAAATTTCTCCAGAAAAAAACGATTTTATTTTGCCCATTGGACTCACACGGTGTTCCAACAATACCACTAGCGGAACAACTAGAAATTCGTTTGCTGCTGGACTAACATAAATTACCTATCGTTTGTAGTATGAACAAAACTGGATAGCTTATTAAGTTAAAACCGCCTATACTTACATATCGTCTTATGCTTTCTTTCTGTGAGACCACCTTGATGTTTTTCACCTTCCCTCCAGATATCTCTGTCAGACACTGCTGAAGCATTACGAAGCTTTATCTGTAAGATACAAGCTCCTTTTCATTTGACTGTGTTCCAATATTCCCTGTGAGTTGATCTTCTAGTTCTATCCTCTGAACCCCAGAGTGGTATATGCAACAGAGCAGTTGGAGAGACTCGCATCCTTTCTCCTTTCCTTTTTGGCTTGTATTTGTTCTTCATCTTGCATAGCCAGATCAGAGCTTTCTTTTATAATATCTGCCACCTTCCCTAATTATGCATACAGTTTCAAACTTTAAGCTGAAACAGAAATGAATGTGGGCAGCTGCAGAAGCCATTGTATTTATATTTCTCGGTGCACCAAGAATCAACCAAACAGACTAGGTATGGTTGGTCTCTCATGCGATTGCGATTTCTTGGTAATGTTTTCCTTTCTTGTATAAAATTTCATGTCTTGAGTGTGGCCAGAACATATGGAAAACTAATTCTCTGGGAACTGGCTGGCTCTGAGAAAGTTGAGAAAACAGGAGCAGAGGGCAGGGTTCTTGAAGAAGCTAAAACTATCAATGAGTCCCTGTCAGCACTTGGAAATGTAGCACATGCCTCAACACGTGGTCCAAACGGAAAAGGAACTCACATTCTGTATCGCAACTCCAAACTTACTCGGATTTTGCAAGATTCTCTTGTGAGACTGCCCAACATTAGCCCTTCCATTATCCTGCTAGCATGTATTCAAAACATAAACAGTGAGTTCGTCTCACAGGGAGGGAACTCTTAAATGGCATTACTATATTGTTGTTCACCCAGCCCTTCAAATGTGTCAGAAACGCTGTCAACCCTCAGGTTTGGTGCCAGGATGGAAGTTAGAAGTCAAACTCATATAGGGCAGGGTATGTTTTTATTCTGATGGCAATGTTCATTAGGAATACAATGAGAAAAAAGAAATTGAATCAGGAAGTTCTAGCTTTCTCTGACACATTTATCTGAGTTCCGAGGTGTATCTACCAGAAGCAATCTATCCATGAAGTGATAAGTTTCTTTTTCATTCAACTAGTTGAAACAGATGCATAAATGCAATATCTACAAGTTATAAAATTTACGCCATGAGTATTAAGTTCTGATTCTTCATTTACGTATCCTGTCTCAGAAGATGTGTGCTGTGCGGGTGTGTGGATGCCGTGTGTGCTTTCTTATTCGCATTTCTCTACCATTTCTTCAGGGCAAAGCATATAAAAGCATCATCGCATGTCCACTGTACCAGAGATAAACATGCAAAGACACTCAGAACATCCTCGCCATTCGAAGAAGAATCACGTAACAAATTTATGGAAAAGGTTAAGGTCTACAAGACTTCTCATAAAAATCAATTGATTAATCTATTTCGCCCTCTCGCATTCGACATTTGAAGTCAAGGGAGAGCATGGATGCTGAAGAAGTCAAGTTGCTTCAGCATTTGTTCACATGGGAGGGAAGGGCTCTTGATCTAAATTTTCTTGAGAACTGAAAATTTGACTGCGGGTTGGTTGCTGCACCAACTGATATTCCATTCCACCAAAGCCGTGGAGGAGCTTGCCTCAGTCGTCGAGCTGGTTAGTCAAAACTCTACGTTGCACTTATCAGCATATTTTACACGTTTTCTTTGGCAATGTGATGATTTTCCGTCATTTTACAGTGATAGAAAGTATGATGAGGTGACTGAATGACTGGTAGTTGCTTAGAGCGATACTTCTTAACACTCTTTAGCGGTTGCTGACAGCGATACTTCCTGCTCTTCTGACAGCTTAAAGATCAGAACGAAGTTCTCGCGGCGATGCTAGTAGTTACAAGAAGGACGATTTCATCTCAAGCTGTGAGGCAAGAGGAAATCTCCGCTTTATGCGCTGCGTTGGAATCTCTAAAACCCTGCATCGCTTGGGTTGCGCCATTGCCACAGTTCAAGCTGTTGATAGACAGCTATGTCCTTATTCCAGGCTGCTGGTTTACAAAGTAAAAGGTTTCATACATGAACTACATTAGGACCTCAATTTTTGAAAGTGATCCCTTTAAATTCTCTCCACTACTTGTTTTGATGCGATTGCGTGAATGTATATTGTAACCGAATTGTTAGCTCTTCACATCCACCATGGGATGGTAGAAGAAAAATAAGAGAAGCGCATCAGGCGTTAGTCTCATGTGGTCGTGCCACGTGGCTTGATTAAGCGCGAGCTTGGCGTATTATTAAAGGAGTACCAGGAGTATTATGAATTGGTAAATGTAAATGATATCGATCCCAAGGGTTTAAGTGGCATTTCGAATTGATGGAAGATAAATTGTAATGAGAATCGAGTGATCAACAATTAGATTTGTTGTGTCTGAGTTTTAATAAACGGCTGATCAAAAGTAGATTTTTTCTGGAAAAGTTAAAAGAGTAAAAGCCGTGATGGCTACATGCAAAATCCACATAATTATCTCCATTAATCAAAAGTAATTACTAATGGCATGCAACATAAGTTGGTAAGGAAGATTAATGCATATGTGTAACATAAATATGTGACAAAGGGCATGAACATTTGAAAGAAAATTTTAAATGAAAACACCGTTCAAAATAAAGAGGGAACATCACAAGAAGATTTGTTAACATCCTTTAAGTAAAACGAGCGAGTACTTTCGAACTTCATACATCATACAGATATATTAGTTAACTGTGCAGACTTATCTTTACCATTTACATTTTGCTTTTCGTTTAACAAGAAACGCTTGGAATCATTCAAAATGTCTGGATATTGGTTTTTAGATTTGTGCATAAATTCAATCATTACAGTACAATTTTTGAAATTTAAAGTCAAAGAAAAGTTAGAAGTTCCATGCAAAGGAAACTGAACAGAGATGGAGTAACAAAACGCAGTGCATAATCATATGACTAAATCACTCGCAAAAACTTAAACAAAGGAAACATTCTTTAACTCGCAATTTTGGACTGCAAATGTTACCCGTATGCGTAGCAAATACAATCAATACTTCTCAATCTCCAAGGTGAATCCTCCCAAGGTTACCTAGCTGATTTGCACAGTTTCATTCTTTTGCTGCGAAAGACGAACTCGGTCCGGCGACTTCATGAGAGCGATTAGCCATTGCACAAAAGAATCACAACAAACAGTATCATACACTAGGCTCTACAGGAACGGTGCAAAACACTATTGGGTGTACCATCCAGAGAAAAATCGGACCTCTCGAATCGGTAATGCCTCTTCTGTACAAAAAAAGAAATATTGCATTTTCATGTGCAAGACTAAGCACTTTCGTTCAAGAGGCTGCTGCCAGATACATCACCATTCAGCTTCTGTAAATTCATTCGGCAAGGTAATGTAGCCAGAAAGAAAATAGCAAGGGTCTTTGTCATCAAATATGCAGCACACATGTACAAACCATTGCACATGTACAAACCATTGCACTTCTAAGGCTCTTGTGAAACGAATGAACCGTGAATTTTACCTGTCTGCGCAAATTTGGTGGCCCAAGCATCCTCCTGGTTAGAGAATTGGGGTTTACAGAGCTTCAATGTAGCAAAATTCTCCACTCTCAGGTAGTAGTGATATATGGTCTTTGATCTGAGTTTGTAACTCCCCATGCTATGCTCGGGCATCTCAGATGGCACTTCATTGCTTAAAGCAAACTGTACTGCCATAAACACGGTGCCATCGGCATATTCTGCAACTTGATAGAATCCTTCCATGGATAAAGCATGCAGCGAATACGTATCCACAGCTCGACATAAGGAAACTTGCAATGGCGGACTAATTTAAGGCATAATGAACCCGTTCAAGGAGCTGCACGACCTGGTTGACCGGAATAGGAGAAAATGGTCCTGAACTCAATTTGACCTCTGGAGCACAAAGAGGTAGCGAAAGTACTGCCTCCTGTTGCATGCTTGTAAGCTCCAAAAATTGAGAGAGCAGGTCACCATCTAGAATCTTAGGTACCCCGACCTTCAACAAAAGAATTAGGAGCAACCTTGAGAACAGAGGTAAGAAGGACGGAACGAATGCAGATAATATCGTTGTGCCAAGGCTCTTCTTTCAGTCACAAAAACTTTCTAAATCCAATAACTCTCTTGGAGACAAGGAGCGGCATAGAGTTTACAGCACAGCAATAAACACGGAGTTGAAAATTATGAAGAAACCAGATTTATAGCAAGAGCATAGAGTATCATTTCACACGTTCTATCATATTGTTTTTCACTTATTACTGAATTTTCCAACTGTTTGTGATATCTTTACATTGCACTAAAGCAAGGTTACCAAAGCGGAGTTCGCTTGCCATGTGTCATATAACTCTTCTGCACCTCTCCATTGAGGGAGTTAGTGTGTACAACAAGTAGTAGCTGGACCAATTCACCAATCCATGCATGATTCAAGTCATCTTCTGACAACAGAAACTCTTCCATATTTCTTTATCATGCTTCGTGTTTCCCCAATTTTCTCTTAAGGATATGTTAGACACAGCTATTCTCTTCGTTTTACTCACATGGCATATAAACCCCTCCATCGGTAAATAGCACCATCAGCCCAAAGTGCACTTATATCTTCCCTTTCTCCAATAATGTTAGGCTATTAGACAACGAGATAGATGGAAGTTGTTCTGGTTCAAGTTACCAAGGTAGTCTGGATGCCTTATGAAGATTTTAGAATAGTAGAAGGATATCATTTCCAACAATAAGGGTTTCTGCCTCAAGCAAAGGTAGGTCCTTCACAGGTTCACAAAATTGTACGCCTCACTGGCGGCACAGGCCCCCAAGCCGCAAACACCAAGAAGCTATCTGAAAACTGATACTAGCTTTAAACAGAAGATATTTTTCATTCAGATAGGTGTCATTAGTAACTATGTATGCCTGCTCTTACACAACAGAGAGCACTTGTGAATAAAATGATCAATTAGCAGGACTAAGTTACTAATTCGAAGTAGGACAAAAATGAAACTGTGAAATCACATGTGCTTGAAAACCTGAAACAAAATTTTTACTCCACAGAGGGCTCCACTAATGCGAGGTAAAATTGGCATCATGATGATGCACACACATCTGTCCAGCAAGGCAGAAGTTATGTATTTAATTGCCACGACATTCGAAAAGGACAAATATGTCATTCACCCTCAAGTACAAAAAAGGAGATAATAACAAAAGTGGTAATTGCATAGTTCCAAGTAAAATTGCCTATCTGCACTACAGAAATCACAACAAGGGAGTTCATCAGTCCTTACCAGGTTTTCACGACTACGGAACTCATTATGATCATTTCCTAAAACTGGGGCAGTCAATGGATGAACAGCAAGTTTAGCCTGGACTGCTTCTAGGAGTTCATACTCTTCCCTGCAGGCATGGCAATTTTAAGCATTACAATAGGTCAATATAATAGTCAATAACAAGAAGATATTCGCTTCATAAGCTGCTACAATTTTCACATTGAAAGAGCGTCGATAGTCTGAGCAAAAATTTGATTCAACTCCTACATTCAAGCAATTTCCCCACACAAGATGCAATCAAATGCCTCTATCAGAATGCCAACAATCAGAACATGCATTACATTCACAACAGCCTTACACGCCATTAAAGCAACATGCTGCATAAACATGAAAACAAAGCATGCTATGCTTGGTAACAATCTCTAACAAATTCGTCCAACGGATGTATGGTGTGACAAAGGAATCATATTAAAGAAGAAAGCAAAAAGAAATCTCCATATACATCTGAAACAAGAATTTACTTGTTGATGCCACGAGTCTTGGTGTAAATGCTTTCATTGACCTATTGGACTCCTTATCTTGTATATTGTTTTTGTACATGGGAAGGTATAACCTTGTTGCCTCTTAATGAAATACTCTTACTGATAAAAAATACAAAAGAACAAATAAATATGATAAAATAGATGATTAGTCAGATTTACAGCCATAGAAGAATTTCTAGAAATTTTGGTTTCCACCGATTTTCATGCCTAAACAAGAGCGCAATTATGCCAAGCATAATACGGACTGACCCATAGACAATGTCATGGTGCGTTGAACTTATCAGTATCAAACAGGTTTACAAGGTTGTCTTTTTCTTCATTTCATTCTCCAAATTCTTTAATTATCTGATTCTTCAATTAAGTGAACCGATAAATAAAAAGAGCTTGAATTTCATGAGGTTGGGATACGAGCAATATAAGACTTTTCTGGGCACCAGAACCTAGTGCCACCACTAGAGGCATTCTCTTTTGCGCAGTGCTTTACTTCTCACATCTACAAGATAAAATAAAACTACAGCCAAACGGGTCTCTCCTCTTTAGTCTTTCATTCTCTTTAACTTGTTTATCAAAAGCCATCCCCTAGCCATCCCCTCTTCAGAGAGAGCAAGCAAAGTCCCCCATAGCGCCTTAGCCAAAGAAGTCCAGAAGCAGTATTTAGCATGCCAATTGTCAGCACAGAACAATACTCGCCACAATTGAAACTTGGAAATTTCTTTTGCATGTATAAATAATAATGTCATAGCCACAACATGACAGCCGCATTGACATATCAGAAATGATCTGTTCATGACTACTAAAAGAGGCATCCCAAAACCTATAGAAGACCTCTGCTGTCTTAATTTAATTGTGGTGCTGTAATACTTAAAACCTCAGATCTTCAACCTCGACAAATTCTCCTGATACAATTCCCCAGCAAAAGCCTCTTCACTAGCACATATTATGGAGAAATTTGACAATGACAAAGCAGGTTGTTCCCAATTAATATATGGTAAAAGTAACTTGGCTGAATATCGGTTCCAGCAAATTATATACAGTATCGGAAGTCATCAAGATGTGAGGCATATCTTAAATTGACTGATTGTTGCTAAAGAGAAGACCTAAGGAAGGTGGTGCATCATTCAGAGTTCTCTCAGCTGTTGAAGATTCAGAATCAACTGAATTGGGCCTTCAGCATATCAGGAATTAAAGGAAAGCAGGGGGTTTTACACTAGAAGTTTCTCATGAGAACAATTTACGATGTAAGAGGATGTGAAATACCATGAAAAAGTTTTCTGTGCCACCAATTATGATTCAATAAAGTGCTAACCTCACAAAGAAAATCTCAGCCAGAAACTACTGTGCTAAGCCACCAACTACAAAGAAATTCATATGTAGATACAGCGCCTTATGGGGCAACCTAATTCTACTGTTAAAATACCCAAAACGATCATTCTCAAGTGAAAAACTCAATATGCCTACCACCAAACATATCATGAATCAATCATGACAAGCCACTGTCAAAGATAGAAGACATAGAGAACTAATATCTATTAGGCCTTCTATCATCTAAATTCACTGATATAAGGTGATGATGTTGCAGTCTGTGAGTAGCCAAACATTAATCCTACTAGCTAAGGTATTCCCAAAGTGCATGATTTAAACAACACGTAAAGCTGCAATTGGTGGCTCTTGCCTTCATAAATTTATTAGAAGGCAAAGCACGAAAGTAATTTTCTCTTGGACTTAAAGAGTACACCCTCCAAGTCCTAAATAAGTTTCCAAGCCTTCCACAGGCAGAGAGGATGTGGAAAGCTAGGACTTAAAGGAGCAAAACCAAAATTAAAAGCATTGATTGCGTCAGGTCCAATCAGTATTGCAAATTTCGAGAAAATTAATGCTTCTGACACAAAATTCACTCCTTTCATATATCCCAAGAGCTTCCTACACTTATTTTACAAACTTCAGGGGAATCTCGGTTTGGCATCTTTCGGTAAATCATTGCCTTCACAATTTGGAAACAGAAGTCTTAAGTTGCTATTCTCTTCCCTACTTGGTCATCGTCAACCTTGCATGAAACAGATAAGGCACCCCAGAAAAATATTCCAAACAAATTGAAGACAAGCATCTGCTTGAATGTATGCTGCAGGTCTGCATACTAACTCACATCTTTGCCTATGCTAGATACATAAAGGAAGTAAATTCTGAAATAGCCATACCTTGATATTGGAATAAAGACTGTTATACTTCCTAGTAATGTGCTGACAATGATAATCTTGTGGGCCAAGTCAACATTCAAAATTGGGTTATCAGATGCCTTCAACACATCATCAGATGGGAATTTATAAGAGAAGGATCCCTGCAAATAAAATCTAATTCAGATCATCAGAGACGGTGGACAATAACATCCTAATACGAAATAGATCACCAGCAACAACTTAAGCCCAACCATAGAGCGCACCAAGCGATAAGATGAACAACACACGGCCAAAAAGAAAGCTCCCAAATGGAACAGACAATTAACCCATTAATTAATTAATATTATCAACAACAATCAAAAGTGAAAGAAATAATCTAACAAAATTAGCAACTCTAAAAGAGGAATTTTTAGTAAGTGAAAATTGAATTAGTCTCGTTCATTCAAATATTCAGTCATTTCTTGCCTAAGCTTAAGTCATACCTGATTTCACTTTCAAGGTTTGGATTGTATGCTTATGAAATCTTAATAAAATAATTTTGAGCTCTCAACTGCATTGAACATCATGCTCCAATCTTATCAATGTTAGAATGGTTCTACTTTCAAGTTTTATATTCGATAAGGATGTCATAAATAAGTATCCAAACCTTCCACAAGCAGAAGTAAATGCTTAGGTCCTACACTAGCAATTCACCCAATTTTATTAAGGTCTCAAGCTTCACTCCTCGCTCAGTGTGTATAGACAACTGAACAAATTGAAAGCTTGTAAACTTTCTGCACAACAGCTACATGCCAACAACAACAATTACCTTCTTGACGCTCATCCCAATCTCTCCCATATAATAGGCACAACTCAATGTCAAGTTGCTCTCTGGACTTGCATTATCTGATAAGGAGAATAAATTGAGAGAAATCAAGAGAGGAAAACACACTAGGTCAAGGACATAAAAGGATCAACAGCAGAGACAAAGCAACAACTATTCTTCAAACAACAATAACCAAACGAAAATTCTATAAACACTCATTCAATTTAGTGGAGCTGGCTATATATCTCCTATCAAGGCCAAACATTCACCCTCTTCGACAAACACCATACTATCTCGAAGAACCCTTTTCATTAATGGGATAATGACACAAATAGTCCCTGAACTTTGGCCAAATGTGCAATGTGGTCCCTGAACTTTTAATTTGTTTAATGCGGTCCCTAAACTTTAGCCCAGCATGCAATGTCGTCCTTAAACTTTTAACGGCGGTAGCAAATTCTTAAGTGATATATTGTTTTATAGTAACGTTGGTAAAAATTATAAAACTGTGGCTCCATAAGAATCATAAGTAACTTCTCTAACCTGTCCAGATGCTCCATTCAAGTAACAAGATACTTCTATCTTCATTAGCCTTCTAATGATATTAATTGCAGATGCTCAGATCACAAAGACAGTAGCTATACAGATACAGTGCATATGACAAAGTAACTAAGTTTCGCATCAGTTAGCATCCAGAGTTATATCACGATGTGCAGTGGTTGACCAATTAATAACCTTCTGTACGATCAGGAGATGATAAGACAGCAATACTCCCTTTCCTGTCTGAAACAACAGCTGTGTCGACATCCACAAGAGTACAATCAGCAACTAATCTTTGGGATGGATCAGAGTAATCTTGCTCTAGTTTTCTGCCATCCTGGCATCAAAAGAAGTTCCCCAATGAACATTCATGAACCAAAGAATAATCAGGAAAAATATAGTTTCCAGGACTAAGGAAATGCTACCGACCTCATGATAAGAGTAGAAAAGAATACCATCACGGCAATCACCAACAGCAATTCTGGTAAAATGCGACGTCAAAGACGTAATCATAAAACGAGTCCTTCCCATAGCAAACCTTTTCACCTTTTGTGGATTGTCATTTATAAAACCACATACATAAAACTGGAAAAAAAGACGCCAACAATATGATCAGTAGAGCCCAAAAATATTCTGTCCTTTCATGGACTAAAAAAGCAAAAGATATGGTCATGAAGTTTACAGTATTGCCAGCTGATGCCAAAAACAGATGATCCAGATAAGGACAAACAGCAAGCACCATTCCTGTCCATATAGTTGAATAAGCCAATCGTAACTGCCATACTTCACTTTCTTCAAGTTTGATTCCCTCACAATTAATATCATCTTCACTGCTGCAAAAACTACTACTCGATAGATGCTCGGTCGCATATCCAACACTCTCACGAAATGGTGAACTACGTTGAGAAAATGAACCCGTCTTTCTGAAGAATGCTGTTGGACCACCGTACGAATTCTGCGTTTGCTCAAGGCAGAGCACAATCAGACGGCCTTTGGTACTGTCAAAAACCATCCAGTTAGCATAAACATCTTCAGAGTAAAAAGAGAAGGATGTGTCAACAGTGCCACAAGTAGATCTTTGAGATTCTAAAATTACAGGTACTGAATGAACTGGCAATAGAGATAAATTCAAGAGTGAAACAAAATCAAATTCAAAATGACACAGCATCTTTATTTCACGAGAGACAAAATCTAATTAAAATTTAATACTACGAGATATAGTAGGACATCGGCCAGAAGTGTACCTCTCAGCTTCACCACTGGGCATTATAGCAGGACCAGAAGATAGACTGGTCCCAATCACAACTACCTGTTCCCTCCCAACCCTCACTAACTCCATGCATTTTCCAGTTTCTTCTGGTTCAAGTTTAAAAGTTGACAACACTGAGCCACTGTAAGGATCCACGCAACATATGTCTGACGTGCATGTAACAGAACTTAATTCAGTCCTCATCACAAGTAGTAGCCTGCTATCGCTATGATACAAGACCTTTCGTGGAGTACCGTCAATCTGAAACTTTTGTACATTAAGCCTCTTGCTACGCACCATTTCCACCTTGCAAAATATGGAACATTAGGGTGATATCCTTAATAAATGTATGTTACTGAATCAACAGCAGTCCTCTTTAATAGAAAGTGAGTTTGGATCGAAACAGTGAGGCTTTAGAAATGAATGCAATAAGTATGACATGAAGCATCACCAACTCTGAAGTCCACGATCACTACCATCCTTAAGGGAAGGGAAGGTATAGAACAGCATGAGGATGATGCATCATCAGCACTGCCCACAAATAGCTTGCTAACAACACCTATGCAGCCTTGGAATAAAAGAAAGAAATAAATAAAAATTGAAATAAAGATATTCCGAGTGAACAGTTCTGCGTCATAGTTTTTCACTATTCTGTGAAATTGCCTCAGTAAAAGCATCTTCAAATCACAATATCCCAGGCATTGGATAGCACTTTTGACCTGAAAATTAAGCATCAAGTTCACACCAGTTTTTCTCATATACACTTCCATCTAAAGTCATCTTTTCATGAACAACTAAACTATCCTGAAAGTATTCTTATCTTGGTACACCCCTTTAGTAATCAATGACAATACCAACAAAGCACTTGGTTAGACAATTAAGTATGCCTTAATTGTTTATAAACTCCGACAACGTCAAAAAAATTTGCGTAGATTTCATAGTGAGAAATTATAGATCATCAGCGTCAGAGTGCATGCATCCTCATTTAAGTAATTTCAATGTGAGCTCTCTGGGCAACTAAAAGAGCACACCTTATTTTTTCATAGCATCATGTGCTTCAGGCAAGTATTGATAAAAGGTTCCACTCTACTTGGCAACATTGGGCACAACTACCGAAGGAAGTTAATGAAAGTGCGATCTCAAGTCAAAAATGGCAATCTGCATATGCTGATGCAGAGAATCTGCATCATTCGGTAAAATTGCAAAGAAAAAGCATCATGTTTTTCTCTTTCAGAGCTACCATAGTCTATTTGAAAGAACTAGAGGGTCATCTACAGCTATCTCGCCAACCACAAAATCTAGATAAACCAGACCATTCATCTATCGCAATTATAAACTATCATTCTTGTCAAGATTGGCGAAATCTTCATTTAAGAGTAGGAAAAAGTTTTTGGGCAGTTCTGTTAATCATCAAATAGATTACATTACCGTACTTTGCGGCATCAAGAGGGTTGCTTCCCATAATATTAACTGGTTTACAAGATAACTACTGACTCCAGGAAATTGATCACATAAACACTCAAGAATGCTTGAGCCGCAACGATTGGCAATGAACTCATGGCCCACTAGAATAGTGGTTTGCATGCTTGCATATATCTTATACTCTTTTAGACTGGAATTGTCAAATGGGTTGCTCACCTGGTTGGGTCTTATTTTGCTGATCCCAGAAAAGGGATTTGCTGTGATGTATGGAAGGAGTTTTGTCTCAAAAATATATTAATTAAACTACAAGCTTCTTTGAGCTCTCACCATATCACAATTTACACTTAACAGTGCGCTTTGCCTTTCAAGTTCCTAATCTTTATTATTCATGTGTGAAATAGCCAAAAATATTAGTGAACTGCCCATACAAAGTTCACTAAATTCCTGAACTAAAAGAAGGTTGAGTTTGGCTACTTCATTCAATCATATAGAAATTGCAATCCAAAAAAATTAGCGATCCATAGAAAAAAGTACTTTCAGCCTTTTGAGCGAAAAACTTCACTTGACAGACAAAAGGCAGCAATCAAATAACATATTCATAAGCTGATTAATCAAGGAAGTGAACCTATGTTAAAAGCTAGTTATCCTTGGAAGACCATTTAAGGGTGGCAGACAGCTTAAAGTGCTATTGTCTTTTACCTAAGAAGCAGCAATGTATAACATTCTTATAGCTCATGAAGTCGAGATAAAAAGACTTCTAATCGCAAGTGGATCTTTTTCCATGTCGAAAAAATGCTGAATATCATTAGCTGCTACCCTGCTAAACAGCAATGATAGCTCTTTTCTCGATAGCAGGGAAACAGCTGGAAGGAACACCACGGACGTACAAGCAAGATTATTTAGGATGTGGATCGCTCTGGCACGTGGAACAGAAACGCAGAATGTGGAACGTCCTTCACTCAGATCGTGTACTTGAACTAAGACGCGAATATTCAGTTCTTTTTCGGACTATATCAACAGCATTATGTTTGATGCACAGTTAAAAGACTCCATTGTATACTAAAGTTAGACATTTGTAGCTAAAATACATGCCTAAGATTAGGATTATAATAATCAAAACAGATCATAAATAAGAAAGATACTTAATATACAGTTCAGGAAGGATTATTTAGTAGTCAAAATCGCTAGTACAGCACAAAAGGAACGGTGCTTCCATTGGGGCTTGATTGTGAAATGTAAATTATGTTATCCAGCAACTCTGCCTAGAACCCAACAATTGTTTGTTTGGAAATGTAGAATACAGAACTCTGATCCGTATTTTCATTCAGGGAGGAATGGAGGGCTTTCCAAGCGTATTAAACTTTTTTTATTCTTTACACCAATTGTTTTGGGAGTGGACGTGATGCAATAAACGTGCAATCAATATAGATTTTCTAAATCTTTTGAATGGGCATTTAGATGTATTTTCTTATCAATCTAGTTCAAATAAATCACTGATACGAGAGGACAGTTCCCAATGCTTTTGTAAGTACAAATTTCTCCTTAGCCCAAAAAAAATAAAATTAGAACTTGAAAAAAGAAGTAATAACAAATCAGGACTGCAGATAATTAGAGGTCATGGCTGACGTAGAGGATACTTGCGCTGCTGAACCGCTAGAATGACACTAAAGAGCTTCAAACGCAATGAAAATAAAGAGCAATCTAACAAGATAAAGCCACCAGAACAACAGGAACAAGATCAATACTCACCAAATGTAGACTGTTTTCGGCAACAAATAGAACTCCCTTGGTGCACTCAGCCGAACAAACTGGAGTTACATGAGTTGAAGGTTGAAAGGAAATCGACGTAAAAGATAGGCTATGCCTTGCTGTTTGCAACAACCACGGTCTATCACTGAGAGCAATCATGTCCGAATACAAAGAATCACTCAAGGGCACCAGAAAAACAGGAGTTATGCCGATTCGACGAGTGGCTATTAATTGAAGATCAATAGGAAAGCAATCTCCAAATTTCCCAGATGAAGCACCAGTCGACATTCCTTGGCTGAAATAATTTGCCTTTGTCTCTGAAATTGCTGCACGCGGATTTCCACAATAAGTACTAGAAGAGTTCTGACATAGTAACTCTGAAGAATTCATCCATGAGGCTGTAGGCCACTCAAAACGGAGGAGCATTCCATTCCTCAAACCAGAAAGAACATATAACTTGTCGACTAATACAAGCCTTACGTCCTGGGGGATACAACCGCTGACTACAGTGCCCATGATACTTGTTAACGATATGGTCCCTGATGCAATCACTCGAAGGCCTTGATCAGGCATGATAGAAACAACTTCCACAGAAGGCCTATGCGTGCCAATAACAATGATATTACCAATATGAACACCTTGAAGAAGAGATTCAGCATGCTTAATATCTATTCCACTGACGTAGGAACGGGACTGCTCTTGATCAAAGTAATTCTGAGGTACAGAAATGCAGGAAATTTCACTTTGAAATCTCAGATGGTGCACTTCAAATAATTCATATTGATATGTGGAAAGGACTTTAATCCCCAGAACTATTAGAAGGCAAGGATTAGAAGTAGAAATCACAACAAAGTGATGTCCCACTGCACCCATACTAATACCAACATTACTAGGAGACCAAGTTGCGCATATTGGTGAGGATGAAGGAATACCTTCTGAGTGGGCAGCCTTGGTGGGCAAACAAAGCCTCACGGCACTCCGGTGTATCTGGATTAGCCAACCATCTCCTACAAGGCCAGAGGCCGAAGTACAGACATCAGGCTGGAAACCGACTGCATCAGTCACATCTGTAAAGCTTAGTCCAACGGATAGTACCCTTGTTTCCTCGACAAATGATAGCACAAGGAAAGAATGATAAGAGTCTGTCACTTTCATCTTCATCGTCCAAATACCAGTTATGCCTTGATAAATGGAAGCAGTTTTCAACAGCTTCTCAACATTGATGCCACTTCCAATAATTCTGAGTGATCCTTCGGGTGCCACTCCACAACAAACAAACATCTGATCTTGTTTTTCATCACGAAAATCTGCCGGTGACATATCCAAGATAGGACAATTACTTTGGATAGGATTTGTATATGTTAGCTTTCCATTTTCAAATTTCAGGATCTTCCCGTCTCCCATCTCAACAATTGCAGCCAAGTATCCACCTTCTACCCACAGAAGAGCCTTGCATGGTAGATCTCTATATAGACATTCAGGTAAATTAACTTTAAGTCCATTAAAATCAGATGAAACTTCAATTATGAAAAGTTCTCCTGTATCTACACAAAATATCATTCTCTGATTGCTGGAGTTTCCAGGTTCCCAACTCCAGGAGCAGACATATCTGGAGCTCGATTTAGCATTGCAATCGTCGTCATCTATACACATGGGGTCATGATCCCTCAGCTTCAATAAAGCACAGGCAGCATCGTTGGACCCTTCATCATCCATGCTGAAGTCATGTACACTACATGTTTCTTCCACCACATCAATCTCCTCCACTGAAGGAGGTAAAGAATTCAAACTTGTCCTATAAACACAACAGGGATTGCAAGCATCTCGAAGATCCATCAAGAGAACATCACCAAGCCTCATCAAAAAGGCATATCCATGAAGATGAGGAACTTCAATGAGACTATGCGCTAACGGTCCAGCTTCAACGTACTGAGAAATAAAATGCAAGTCGTGCTCTCTAATATTCCATCCGAATAGCAACAGCTCATTCAGACTTGCACCCCTCCTGAAGAACTGATAAAATCAGTTTGTCGTGGTGTTAAAGCACCAAAACAAATACAAAGCTAGAACAGGAAGTAAAATATATCTAACATCTGTGTAAACAATTAAATATATGTGTACACAAGTTTCCTAGTAAGGCATAATACTCATAATTCGTACCTATTCAGAAGAATGGCTAATACAGTATCATGCTCCTTACTTGGTTGATTTGATAGAAAACACATGCTCCATATAGTTCCACATATATTGGGCTTCTGGAAGCTTCTTCCAGCAAATGTGTCTCCATTATCAGGGGGATAAAAAATCCTCTGAAATTGCAGCACAAGGAAATTAATTGGGCACTGAGAACATCGATAAGAATAAAGATCTCACAGACTGCTTATTCCAGATACATATACAAAGAAATATAGTTTTACCTGATCAATAGTATAGCTTCCAACAGAAACTGAAACCGAGAAGAGAGCAAATCGGTCCTCATATGCACTAACAGCTACAAAACCACCTCTGGACGAAGAAAAGCATAGAGGAGGAGTAAGATCTTGAAATAATTCTCAATCATAAAGGTTACTTAAGTTGACTTTCAGGCACATGTGTCGGTACACGAGCTAGGACAAAAGGAGTGGATAGTGAACATGAAGGAGATAATGACTATGGAGGTATTTCTTCAACATAGTGCCATGTCCAGGCCACACCTATATCTAAACCATCAGTTCTGATCTCCTTGACACTCATTTGCTGTATGGATTCCATATTGTGAGGAGTAGCATAGAACTCTCCACGCTTTGCATAAAACCACAACAAAGACATTCCCTTGTTAATCATAGATAGAGAATGACATTCAAAACCTATAGATGCCATTGTCCCAGGCATTTAACCTGTTTCACAAAGTTAGCTCCTGTATGCTTCATGGTAAGTTTGGAGAGAATGCAACAAAAGATTTTAAAGGATCTGACACACCAAATACTTTGGTCTCTGTAGACATGATTCTTGATATCATCCAAATGGTAGTTTTCATACTCCAAAGACTATTTTCTCATGATCTAAAGTACGAAAAGTTATAGTTCTAGCTGGTGCAACTGCGAAGAACTTTAAACATTCTCATTTACTGATTGCAGAAACATCGCATCCTAACGACTCAATACCTACTGTTCATATAGCTAAGAATTGCTTAGTCATTTCCAAAAAGCCAATCACATATTTTACTTCCATTGTCCTACTTATTCCTCATACATAGACTCAGCTTCAACAGACACAAATCAATGCTTCAAAAACTATTCTACGTATAAAACTCAATTACTGCTAATTATGGAGTAATTTGCTCCAGAATAAGAGGAAAAAGCCTATCAATTCTATGGACATGCCAAATAAATATGACTCAAGCACAAACAAAGAAAAATCACCCTTGCAAACTGGAATCATCAGATTTAGTTGTGTTTTCTGAATCTCATAACTACACATGTAACTTACACTGAATCAACAGCTAACATTCTACCAAGCTGATTTCTTGAGTTTCCAGGGTTGGACAGTTGCACACTTGTCACCGGCAAAAACCTGAGTCAATGAACAAATTGCCATCGTTCCCGGATAAGACAACTTGTCACTCTCTCTTAATAAGGACAACACAAGCCATAAAAGCGTACTACTATTCCAGACTCGAATTTGATACGGGAAGAGATAAAGAAGAAATGAAATAACCTGTTCATTTCTCCGCAAAATGTGAGAAATGAAAGCTTCCCGGAATCAGATATAACAACCAACAGATCCTTCCCCTTCATCTTCATAAGATTAAAAAAGAAATAACATTCAGAATGATGGACGTGTGCATTGTAATTTGCCAAAGAAATTTCATTCATGACATCCCAAAAAAATTCTGCCATGAAAGATAAGAAATAAGAAAATATCTCCAATAAGAAGGCTGTGTAAAAGTACATAAATAGATAGACCTGAATGTCATGTGCATCAAACTTCTCATTCCAGGGCATGATTGCAAGATCCTTAATTGTACCAAACACAGGCTGCTCGCAGATGGACTGCACAACCCCATCATCGCCAATGAATGCCAGCTCTATGGATGTCTCCTGTTATACCATATCCATGGATTACAATGAGAGGAGACAATATCATTATGAGTAAATAACTGCCTTCATTTGAAAACGCAACATGTGGAAGATATCAGGCGAAACGGGAAATGTCCAAATTAGACAAGGGGCACATTTGAAGCCGGATCCTATATTCTCAAAATTGGATAGACAGATTTTGTGACAGGTAATTTTAATAGAACCATAAAATAGTTTATCCTAGCTTGTTTTGCAAATCCAGCCTAACAACCTGCAGGCTCCATGAAACTAAAGAGCTGCATTTGCGCTTACCACCCACAACCAAGGAAGGAAATCCCCTGCTTGATTAGGCTGGTAACAATTCTGAAAGTAATGTAAGTTCCTTATTTTCCTACCAATTCAATTTCATTCATTACTTTTGAAAGGAATACTGAAAACATGTCAAAAGTACGGAAGGCCGGTATGCAAATAACTGTCAAGAATAAACCCAGAGAAATTAAATGCAAAAGTAGGATTCCAGGGACAGATGCAATACGTGGGAAAAAAAAAAGAATATCAGAACATGTATTCATATGGAAAACTCGAAATCCGCAGATTTAAAACAATCTGTATGCCAACTGACTTGCTTTTAGGGTTTCTCGTATGAATATCATGTATATACTTTACTGACAACATAATACATACAAGTCATATCATACTAGACATAAATTGCTTTTACAGAAGATAAGCACACAACCCATGTCAAGTAAATATTGTCTGCAGCAGCAATGAGACATGATGGATGGAGACCTCCGCTCCACCTGCGGAGCAATTCCTTCTATTGTCCCAACACTAAATCTTTCCTGAAAGATAGTCAGTTTATCACTGGACAACACACTGAGTTAGTACACTACAGTGCCTTGTTCAGTTCCATTTCCGAACTCTTCGTGAACCAACCAAACAAATTGCAAGAACAAGTAGCGAAAGAGAGTGACATTCAAGCAATCTCCAAACAAATACTACCTCCACATCGTGGACCCTTACAGGCTACAGCGTTACCCTTGAAATTTCCACAGAACAACTTATTTATATAGCAGATGCTTCAAAGTGGATAAGCATCAAACATGTCTAGAATAAAGAGCTGCAATTTATGAACCTAGCCAGTCCAGTGTATTGTCGATGCACAAAATCGAACCGAATTATACAAGCTACTTCACGCGAATCGAACATAACTTCACGTACTCTCGATCCAACTCCGAAACACCAAAATCCCGCAGCTCAATTTCATTCGCAAGGCGCATTTGTAAAATGGCACGTACGTGCTAATAATGAAGCCGCGCGCCACGCAGAGAGAGAGAGAGAGAGAGAGAGAGAGAGAGAGAGAGAGAGAGAGAGAGAGAGATGGAGGTAGGGTAGGGGGGCGGCAAAAAGAAGGAACCTTGCCGAAAACGACGTCCCGAGAGGAGGGCGAGCGGAGGTGGCCGCGGGCCACCTGAAGGACGGCGCTCCCGCGGACGACGCACTTGGCCAGGTAGTGCGTGTCGCGCGGCGCCGTCGACGCGGATGCCCCGGACCTCGCCGTCGAGCACTCTTCCTCCGACACCGCCATCTTCCGACGACCCCAAGGAATCCAATCAATCGATCGAGAACTCCGGCGACCCGGAAGGCTAGGGCTAGTCTCGCTCCCTCCTCCTCCTTCTGCCGCTGCTTCTTCTTCTTCTTCTGCTTCTGCTGCTGCTTCACCCTTCGGCGGCGACGGAAGGGGGGCTCGGTCAATCGAAGCGGTTCCTTGCCGGCTTCCGGTTCCGGAGAGAGAGAGGCCGGAGAACAACGATGGCGAGCGAAGGAGGTTTCGATTTGATCTCGAGGGCGAGGCGAAGGTGGAGAAGGGAAGCACGGCTTTCGTTACCGCTGCGGGATTTGATGGACGGATGGACGGATGGATGCGATCGGTGAATGTGAAAGCGAAGTTTTGCGCTTTGGGGTTTGGTTTTGCGCTGACGCAGCTGAGAACGTGGAGCAGTGGAAGGAAAATTGTCCCCAAAAAAAAACCACATATTTATTGCACTTTTACTAATTCAGTCCTTAAAAACTTTCGATTTTTTTAATTGAACCCTAAATATTTTCGCGTTTTGCCAATTGACTCCTAAATTGTTTCATGTGCGCGTGACGAATTCGAAGGTGTCAATGATGTTGAATTAACCGCGATGCACTTGTTTGAGCATGTTGAAAAACCATATATCTCTCCGTGTTTTCATCGAGAATTGTTTGCAGAGGAAGAGATGTCAAAGAGACTTCTTACTTCCCGAATAGATCTCACTCCGTTTATCAAGAATGCGCGAGAAAAGTACTTCGAATTGTTGATTCGTCGCGAGAGATGGCTTAGAAGACGAGTTCTCGTTCTGCATCGATGTCGCCAATCACCTCACACCTTGGGTCTCGCCCATTACCACTCTATAATAGCTCATTGAGCCGTAGGCCGAGTCTTGTTTGAGCATCTCAGATTTATCGAGCTTTTGCCAATTGCTCGTTTGGCAAATTCGCCTTACATGAATTTATTGTCGACAATGTAATAAATTTGAGTACCATCATGGTTGGGAAGAATTTTTTTTATAAAATCGTATTATGTGAAATTTTGCTAAGCTTTTCCCTTCAATTTTCTACCACTTTCCTTCAAATTTCTTACTCATTTAGAACGACAAAATCTTAGCCATGCATCTAATACATAACTGAAATTTTTTTTTGTCTCACTTCTTACGAATTTTGTAATGACCCCCACGTAAAGGAAAGAAAGGCTAATATACAACGCTACGTATTTAATTTGACTAATTCTTCTCTTTTATCGCTATATCAAGTAATCATCTACTTTCATTTTCCGTAAGTGATTATTCGATTTTGAGAAAATTTCAAAGAAAAGCTTGGAGCACCTTTATTTTCTCAAAAGAAGGTCCAAAGTGGATCTTGTTTCAAATAAGGATATGAAATAGCAATATCTGTCTCAAAGAGGAGTCTAACCTTGCCAGCTAGCCAAATCTTCTTACTAATTAAGAGCATTTTCATTCAAATATAATTTTTTTAAAGTTTTAGTTCCTTTTCTTCGCCCTCAACCATCGCCTTTTCCGTAGCCGATCTCCTATGCTAGAGGCCCACTCAATTGCTCCTCTCGATTCACGGTGCTCTATCTCTCTCTTTGAATCGGGTAATCTCTCTTTGAATCGCCCTCCCCTAGTGGCTTGCAAGCTCCAGTATCCCTCACCAGCTACAGAAAAAAAAAAAGAGAAAAAGAAGGAAAAGAGAAGAGCGACAAAGAAGATGATGAACATGGAAGAAAAAGGAAGAAAAATTTAAAAAAAGTTTGGACGAAAATGCCACTGACCAGCCGAAGTTTTGGCCGGCCACATGAAGTTGGACCTTTCTTTAAGATTGATATGCCCACTTCAAACATTTATTTGAAATGAGGTTCATTTTAGACCTTTTTTGAAAAAAATGATGGCATTCCAAAACTTTATTCAGAATTTCCCTTCAATTTTTCCCGTGTGCCCGCAGACTAGTAAATATAAATTGAAATTATAACGACATAAATGGAATCTACTGCTATGTCTCTCTCAGGGCCCGTTTGGTTCGGTTTTTCAAATGCAACTTGGGGGAATGCAAATACCTTTAGGTGAAAGCCACTTGGAGAAATGCAAGTGGTGTTTGGTAAAAAACATTTTGTGAAGCTACTTTGGCCTAAGTAGCGTTTGGTAAATTTTTTTTTGCAAAGGGCTTTGGCAATTTTTATTCTTAATATTCCGGTTTTGCCCATATTACTGTTCATCTTCTTGGCTGGCGAGGGTGGCTGGCGAAGGGCCAGCGAGGGGCTGGCGAGGCTAGGCGACGGCCGCCTGGGGTTGGGCGACCGCCCAGGCGTTGTCGCCTGGGTTGGCGATCGGTTGGAGTCGCGCGACCCCGCCTGGGTTGCGCGACCTCAGGCGACCGCCGTCTGGGTCACCCGACCTCAGGCGACCGCCGACCTAGGCGACAGCGCCTGGCGGTCGCCCAACCCCAAGTGACCTCGCCAGCCCATCGCCGGCCAAATCCGCCGTCGCCGGCCAGATCCGCCCTCGTCAGCCCTTCGCCGGCCACCCTTGCCGGCCACCCTCAAGGTGAAGAAGATGAACAGTAACAGGGCAAAACCGGAAAATTGAAATTTGAGTGAGGGTAATTTGGAAAGGGAAAAATAGGCTTCAGCATTTGTGGAATGCCGAAAGCCCAAAGCTGGTCCGGACCAGCTTTGGGCTTTCGGCATTCCAACGGCATTCTAAATGCTGGCTTTCGACTTTCCGGACTCGGAAAGCCGAACCAAATGGTTCAGCATTTTGGGAAGGGGCTTTCGAGGCCGAAAGCCCCTTCCCAAAGCCGAACCAAACGGGGCCTCAATCCTTTAACTTTGAACGGTGGATGACAAAAGCAAATTATACATGAATTATTTAAGTAGGATATTCATTTCAAACCAGGATATAATAATTCGCCATCATCAAATAACGATGGACGTTTTAACGCCCTAATTTCTTTTTTCCTTTTCTACAGTCGATGAATCAAAGGATGGACGTGTAGACTTATCCATTTGTAAAAATCCAACTCAATACGTAATAACCCACGTCAAATAACATCTGATTAGTCATTTGAGTAATTGAATGATTCCATTGAACATTTACCAATAATTTAGAGACAGCATCGAACAAAAATCAAAAGTTCGGGAACGACATCGCACTTTGGGCCAAAGTTTCGTGGATGGATTGGGTCGATTTTTCCTAAATTGGAATACGTTTGATTCTTTTCTTTGGGTTGACAATGTAGCTTTGTGTTTTTTGAGATAAACGCATTGCAAGTCCTAAAATTTATCTCAAAAGTATAATTGAGTCCTAAAACTTTCAAAAAGTGCAATGAAGTCCTAAAACTTATCATGAAAGTATAATTAAGTCCTAAAACTTTCAAATAGTGCAATCGATTCCTAAAACTTATTGCGAAAGTGCAATTGAGTTCTAAAACTTTAAAAAAATGCAATCAAAAGAAGATTTTAATTAGACTAACTTGACAAGTTTTAGGATTCGATTGCACTTTTTGAAAATTTTAGGACTCAATTGTACTTTGTGATAAATTTTAGGATTTAATTACACTTTGAAAATTTTAAGATTCAATTACACTTTGATGATAAGTTTTAAGACTTTTAATGTACTTATCCCGTGTTTTTTTTTGTTTTTGTCATTTCTAATATCCAACACAACAGTTATTACGCACGCTTCTCCTTCAATCATCGCCATCGCCGATCCCGACCGAAAAGCATCAGATTGAATCGCTCTCTCCACACAACCCCAACAATGGCTTGACGGACCCCCGACCCGACCCGACCCGACCCGACCATGTCCCGGCGGAACCACACCACCGACCTCGGCTGCGTCGCCTGCGACGACCTCAGCGAGCTCGGCGCCGGCAAGGAGGGCTGGCTCGCCGACAACCCCAGCCTCCTCTGCGCGCTCGACACCCACGCCCTCGCCCTCGCCGACCGGTCCACCGTCCTCGTCATCGCCTGGTCCGATCCCGACTCCCCCCGGCTCAAGATCCGGCCCGAGCTCTCCCCGATCCACGCCGAGTCCGTCACCGCCGTCGAGTGGCTGGTCTTCGACGAGATCCGCGTCGTCGCCGTCGGCACCTCCCGCGGCCACCTCCTGATCTACTCGCTGAACGGCGATTTGATTCACAAGCAGGTAACCTCGCCCGGATGCGTCCGTCGGCCCCTTCTCTCTGCTGAGATGTTGGGAGGGTACGATCGATAGGAACTGTTTGGCTTCTGTAGGTATTGATTAGAGTGCATCATCTATGTTTTTGGGGACCAATTTTCTGTGAATTGATGAAATCTTTAAGCTTTTGTGACTCGCGTTGTTCGGTTTGGCGGATTTTTCATGTTTCATTGATTTATAGTGATCTGCTCAATTTTTGGACGTAGAGAGACCGGCAGATTGTTAATTCTGAGTTCTTATTCGGCATGTTATTCGCAGCCCGTTGAATTTGAGCCTAGGTTCCACAGTTTCATCCACTTGGTGATGCAATACCAGGAAAATGTCTGTGTCATGGTTAAAAGTGATGAGACTCGAGATATGTGTTTGTTCTGTTAAGGCGATGGTTCATCGGAACTATCACCCCCTAGTTCTGCTATAGTACTTCTACTGCCTCACAATGTCAAAAGTTATTGGCAAATGATCTCGGTAACTTAGTGATCATTGGCAGAGTAGACATGGGCTAGTCTAGATTGACTTTTACTTTTTACCTTCCGCTACTGCTTCATTTTGAGATTCACGCACTTTGGCTTTGTTTTTAATCTTAGACACCTTCGCAATATAAATGCCGACACGTAAATTAACATATAAGCTTTTCATATATATATTTTTTAAATTTGATAATACTTTAGTTTTGGCGGAAAGTAAAATAGTACTTTTGCTTTGGATAAGCCAAACAAAGAGGGCTGTAATCTTTTAAGTCTTGCTACAGCAGCATGATACTCGGATGGGAGAACCATCTTGAATCTGTGATGATTCTACAATGACCTGCTTTTGCACAAAGCGTATATATGATGGCGAGGCAGGCAGCAGAAGACATTCTGCTGTAGCTTTTCGGAAATAAATGGAATCCCACTTCATTTAAAATTAGGCGATTCATCTTTCACTTCAAATCATGTTAGGGCTGACCAATACTTGCCTAATAGATGAAGATTACTTCTTTGGGTGCATTTACAGCCCCTGTGTCTTTCATGTCCTCCTGATTGTCAGCAAACTGTAAGGTTAATGATGATATGAATACCATTCCCCATGTCCTGCTGTTGTATCTGTAAGCATTCGGGTGAATCTGTTGATCATCTCTTTCTCAACTGTAAGTTGGCCCTCAATCTTTGAAATCATATCTTTATGTCGTCTAAGCTGGTATTGGTCATTCCAAGACATACCATCCAGCTATTTAGCTGTTGGAATGCCTATATTGGTGATTCAACTTGTAACAAGTCCCGGAGGATGGCACTATCGTGTGGTGCATTTGGAAAAAAAAAAAAAAAACGCCCAACACAAGATTGTTGGAGGGCTCAAAATCTTGGTTGCTTCATCTATTTGGTCTGGTTTTCTTGCTCGGATTCTGTATAGCCTTGCGATTCTTTTCTTTTGTTTGCTTGTTTTTATCTCACTCTGTCCTTATACATTTCTGATGCACTGGAACTTTTTATCCACTCCTTTATCATCTATCCAAAAATAATAATAATAAAATTGTTAGGGACCTCCGGAGATTCTGTTTGATTGTCACCTTTTTAGTCAGCAGCTATAATGGAAAATTTGCTGGCAATTAGCTCTTAACTACACCAAACAACTAATGAGGAACTCGAGGCAATTAGGAATCAGTATGTTCCTTTTCAGGCATTCTTTGAAAATCTCTTTAACCGTAGTTATTTCTTTTGACTGAGGATTGAAAATCTCTTTAACCCGAGGCAATTAGGAATCAGTATGTTCCTTCAGCCCTTTTGGCTTCTATGCCTTTCCTTTTTTGCTCAAAATCCTTATATTTACTGATGGAGCCTTTCATTTTAGTTTTTAAGTCAATGCTTTTCTACATGATAATAACAAAAGCCTCGTGGTTAACCTACCTTGTCCTTGGAGCCTCTAGTTATATTATCACAATATATGTTATCTGGTTGGTTCATTTGGCACCATTGTTTTGTGTGTTCCATTTTTTTCATCTCTTCCTCCTTTAGTCTTTAATTGGAAGAAATAATTAGCTTACTGATCAAATGGTTCTGTATGGAATGTCTACTGAGTGATATACGTAGAATTTTGAGGGAACATCCCTTTCCTTATCTGTGTTGGGGAACCACATTTGTCTATCTAGAGTAGGTTCCTTCATTTGAATGGGGATATTAACAATGTTGTGTGCAAGCATTATCTTATAACATGAATGCACGGCTGAATATATTTTCTCACAGATTATACATACTGCCCGGATATTAAGATTGAGAGTTCGGGGAACTAAGAAGGACCTGACGACAGATACTTGTGCAGAGGAGGTTTGTGCTATAATGCCAGGTGTTATCGCCCGTTTTGATGGATCTGATATACAGGTGAATCTTCCTACCGACTGATTGAAATGTTCATGTGAATTTCATGGAATGTTTTATGTCAAGCAATGAATTTATGACCTTTTCTTAACAAGGATTATGTTAAAGATCAATCATTTCTTTTATAGTTGGTATTTGTTAAAACTGTTGCAAAATAAGCTTGATTTGAAAATATAAAGATGATGTTCTAGTTGTTTTCATTTTTGTTTTTACTATTAATTTGAGGAAATAAATGCAAACAGCGGAATGTAGGTCCTAATTGACTGTTTAATTTTAACTATTAAATAAAGAAATTTTTTATATTTAGAAAAATTGTAATAATCTAAGTGAAATCTTCCTGTGATGAAGAGCAATTGAAAGTTCTTATTTTCGTCTTTAGAACCAGTGTTAAAGCAAATTTTCAAGTACCCCTTCCCAAAAAAAAAAAAAGACCAGAAATTTTCTAGTAGAACTTTCAAATGAGCACTAAAATTTCCTAGATTCCTTCGATACTTCACTATTCAGTTCCTTAAGCTCTTAATCTGGACACCTCTTCACATCTTCCTTTTGCAATGTAGAGTATGCTGTATAGATGGTCTCAAGAAACAAAGTCTAAGTTTTGGGACGAAATGGAAAGACGGAAGTCTGGTCTTTCGGGAAGCACTTTTGAACAATTACCTTACCAGTTATGGAATGTCAACAAGTATGGTGCATGTGCTGATGCAGCAATCACTGGGATAATGCCCCCTCCTCTGATTGAAGTTCAGGTAAGCCACATTCACTGCTTTTCCTGTCTAATTTGCGAAAAAACATTTATTTTCCCATGTAATGGTTAAGTTGAGCTTGTGTTGTGTTTCTCCATATACCCAAATTTTTTTATCTCATAAAATACGGGAAGATTTCATTTTGCTATCTAGGTTAATAGGTCCCGCAGTTAGTTCTCCTTTTTTTTCCTGTTCTTCTGTCTACTTTTGGGAAGCTATCTGAAGTTATACTGATGTTTGAAGTCAGCTGCCTTTATTGTTAGGCAGTCAAGTCAACGTTATTACCGTGCAATTGCCATTGGTGAGGATGCCGTAATTTCAGCATTCAGGTTAGGGCTTGCATTCCGATGTCACTATATATTTTAGTATTTCTGGTCATTTGCTGTTTTTTGCCACTTTCCTCTATTTCTTTACCTTATTGATTCTGAATACCTATTTAAGTTTTATTTCATGTTTTTGAAGACTTTCAGAAGATAGAAATAGATCCATAGTTGGAGCAATTCTCTCAAAGGTTGTGCCTGCGACGTTTTCAACAATAGCTTCTTTCTCTAAGATGATATGGCGAAGTGATCAAGCATCAATGCAAAAATCAGAAGTGAAACCTCAATCGTTTGCCCGAGGTGATATTTTATTGTGTATATTTTGGTTATAATGATACCATAACTGTCATGATTTACTGTGAAAATAGTCACGAGTGTCGCTGAATCCTCAGCCAGTTTGTTTCCCTATTGTTTAAGTGCTAAGCATGCATCTCTATACACATCGATGTTTTACTGGCCCAGTTACCAGGGTCCTAGCTGTTCTGTATTGTTTAAGTACTAACAAGTGGGTGATTCTCAATTGCAGCTTCTCCATTGACATGTTTGAAGGATCATCCCAGGAAGGGTGAAAAACTCACATTATCGCCCAGTGGTACACTGGCTGCAATAACAGATTCACTTGGCCGTGTTTTACTCTTAGATACTCAGGCCCTGGTGGTAGTGCGTCTGTGGAAGGTTTCTCTTCAAATTTATTCCTATTATTTTATTAGTATGTTGTAGTATCTTTTGGCCCATCCTGATAAGGGGCTTCTGCTGCTATCCAGGGATACCGTGATGCTAGCTGTCTGTTCATGGAGATGCTAGTGGATAAGAGTTTGTCTTCAAGTTCCTCTCACTATGAAGCAACTAAAAGTGACTACTGCCTCTGCCTAGCTATTCATGCACCTAGAAAAGGAATCATTGAGGTGGACTCTCTCTCTCTCTCTTCTCTGTGTGGGACTCGCGTGCACACATGCATGTTTACACATAGGACACGTATTTTATTGTACTTATGAATCTAAACTTGTAAGTGGTAATAGCCTGTTCTTCATGACGGCTACTTGAACAAATCTTATTAGGATCATTCTTGTTAGTCTCATCATGACTCTGTTCAGCGGGATTGTGTTGCTTTGGCCATGTTTTCTTTTTCTTTTCGTTGAACAAGGAAAAGTACTGGATCTAGGACCAGTTTCCATCTGAGTCAATGGAATGCATCTGAGCCTATATTTGGTGTGCACTCAACCATTTGAGGATTCTAGATATTGTCAATACATATCATCACCATACTATATGCATCTACACATTTGCGATCATCATTTTGAACACATTTTGATTGAATTCCTTGTCATCTAGTTTGAGTGAACTCAAAATGTTTCGATTCATGATTCACACTATCTATCATCTTGTTCAGAATCTTCAGATACAGCTTGATAGTCCTTTCCATTGCATATGCCATTGATCGAAAACTTGATGCAGGTGTGGCAGATGAGAACCGGACCTCGCCTTCTGGCTATTTCATGCGCCAAAGGAAGCAAAATGCTGCAGCCCACTTACAGATTTGGAACGTCAGATTCCTCTCCGTACGTCCCATTGGAAGTTTTCCTGTTAAATGGTGATTCAGGTCAAATCTCAGTTATCAATAGATTTTCACAGCTAAAACTTTGATTTTAGCCGACAATTCTTGTTTCCTCTTAACTAAAGAAATGCATAATTGTATTCTCACTGCTTGTGTCTAGAAATATATCACTCCCGTTTTTTCTTTCCTTTTCTATATAAGTATTAGAAGTCAAATGAATAGTTGAAGAACTCCACTTGCCTGCGACCACTTCGCACGGTGGTCACACCCCTCGGGCGACCACTGTCGCCGTGTAGGTTTCCGGATCTGCCCCCTTCCATGTTTTGTGTGTGTGTGTGTGTTGCCGGAGTTGAGACCACCGTGACCCCCTTCGCAGTGGCTACCTCACCTCATGGACGAGATATCATTTTGCTCGTTATCTGTCGTGGTGATCTCACGCGACCACCGCAATAGAATCGAATTGACCACCACCACGGTGGTTGTTGCGGACAGGCGACCATGAGGGCGGTGGTCGCTGTTGAGTGGGCAGGATCACCGCGACGATGGTGGTAACCCGCCCCCGCCTATTTTTTTTAATATTTTTATAATACAAACTTTTTAACTCACATCAACAACAAATGTACTGATTAAAATTGCAACGTGTGTTTGCCGATTGCCACCTTGACTTTCCGATCGTCGACATAGCACTAATAGAAAGACGTTTCAAAACGTGCAAGGATCATTCTGAAAAAAATATAAATTGTAAGGACTGTTTTGAATTTCAGGCAAAAGTAAAGGACTACTAGTTCCATTTCACCTTTTCCCATTTTAATTGATTAACTAGATATAAGTCTAGAGAATTAGTGAGACAAACCTTACCGCTACAGGAAAAAGGTAAAGAAATATATAGAGTCCAAATCGCCAGTTCCATAAAGAGTACTCAACAATGGTTTTGGGTCGAATGCGATTGCTTTCACCTCGGGGTATCATGAGCCACAAGTTAGAATATAACGAGATACCGGCAGATCCGACGGGAATATACCCATCTGATCGCGCAAGACATATAATTCAGAAAACGAATTTAGCATAATCTGGTCAGCTGTCTACAAAATTTTGCTTCTCCTACATCACACATTTGTTGTTTCTCCTTATAGTCTTGGTTGTCAAGCAATCCCTACTCTTCCTCTGGATCTCCTCCTGTGCTTTGCTTGGCGATGCTGATGATGATCATGACAACGATGACGGTGCACTCGAATGTCGCATTCTCCACCCTGCGACTCTTTTCTCGCAGTGTTTTTTTTGAAAAACCGTTGAAACAAACCGCTTTTGCGTATCTTTCTCCCCTCCACACTTCTCGCTCTCTCTCTCTCTCTCTTGGATTTGCTTCTGTTTGGTCATCATCTGTCTTCTTCTTCTTCTTCTACCCCCTGGACTTGTTCCTTCTTCCTCACCTTCTCTTTCTCCCTCTCTAAACTTGACGTTGGAGCAGTCTCATGAATGGTGATTTAACTTTTGTCTCAAGTTAAGGTACAACCCCTCCTCCTCCTCTAGATTCAGGATTTCTTTTGTTTGGTGGCAACAAGGTTTGAGGAACAAAATTTCAAAATTCTTTTTTTTCTTACCGATGATTCGTGAAATACATAGGTTGTCGTAAGAGCGCTATTGGGTTTGCGCGAATCTAACCTCGTGCTTCCGGTTATGCATGTGACATGGCAAACAAAGCTTTCGCGATTTGGTGGAGATTAGTCTCGTGTTTGTTTAAGTTCATGTGCCTGGTTCATATTCAATTGATAGGAGAAAATGTCAGCTTTCTACATATGTATCTTGATGACGTCTTTTGGACGCAGTTGCGCCGCTGCCACTCTATCGTAAATGTGAGGGTGACCCCAGCAATCTATCGGGTTTCTACAGTTGAGATTCAGGATCCAATATGGTGAAATCGTACGCTTCAAGAAATATCGCATCTCCTATCTACAGCGGGAAAGAAATAGAGACGGCGCTTTGCTTCAGCTCGCCTTCGTTGGACAGGGAAAAGAAGGCGTTTCTCGGGTCGACGAGCTTGAGGTTGAGGTACAAAGAAGAGCACTCACGGGAATCGGATGGTTCACACGGCAAGCATTCGCGCCTTTTGTCGTCCGACCCTGCAAATTCGAGAAGCAAGGCTGCTGCGACGAAGTTGCAGACGGTCTATCGTAGTTTCCGGACAAGAAGACAGCTAGCTGATTGCGCAGTTCTCGTGGAACAGAGATGGTTGGTCTTGCTCCTTATATGCATTCTCTATCCATAGATTAATCCCTAAGAGAAACTGCAAATTAACTTGTGTTCTGTCTCACCTATATATTATAATTAGCATGGAGAGGTTTTGTGTCTATTTTCTTGAACTTTGGTCCTTCGCATGGAAGCTACATTTTCATCCTGATGGCATACTCTTTTGAAGGTGGAAATTGCTGGATTTCGCTGAACTAAAGAGGAGCTCCATATCTTTCTTCGACATTGAGAAACCCGAGACTGCCGTTTCACGTTGGTCCAGAGCAAGGACCAGGGCTGCTAAGGTACATGCATCCTAGATGATTTCGCTTACTTTCATCGGGATATCTGACATTACTCTATTGATTATAGTTCTCCTGTATTAGGTTGGAAAGGGCTCAGCCAAGGATGAAAAAGCTAGAAAACTCGCTTTGCAGCATTGGCTCGAGGCGGTGAGTCTCACTTTGCATGACCGATATAGCAAAGGAGATGCCACAGCATTTGTCTTACTTCATGTTCTTTTTTATGACAGATTGATCCCAGGCACAGATATGGCCATAATCTTCAGTTTTACTACGTCATGTGGCTCCGCTGCAGTAGCAAACAGCCCTTTTTCTACTGGTAAGTCGATGAACTAAGTTGAAGCAGATTAATTTAGTGCCTGCAAGAATATGACCGACAATACCAGGATGATTACTGGGAATTGCAGGCTTGACATAGGTGAAGGAAGAGAGGTCAACATGGATAGATGCCCTCGAGCAAGGCTTCACCAGCAGTGCATCAAGTATCTCGGACCGGTGAGGCTTTTTCCAGCACCATCCTTTTTCCGCGACCAATTATGGATTTTACAATCAGATTTGAATGCCTGGATTCGTTCAAGAAATACATTAGAACGTGTTCTACAAGAGATATATGTGCCACCACCACCTCCTATGTGTGTTCTAATCTTCTGCAGACTGAGAGGACGGCGTTCGAGGTCATAATAGAGAGCGGGAAGTTCTCCTACAAGCAAAGCGGCGAGATCCTTGACACAAGAGGAGGGCCCAGAGATACCAAGTGGATCTTTGTGCTTAGCACATCCAAGGACTTATATGTCGGGAAGAAGAGCAAGGGCACGTTTCAGCATTCGAGCTTTTTGGCTGGCGGAGCCACATTATCTGCCGGCAGGTTAGAGGTGGATGATGGTATCCTAAAGGTAACAATACATTCTTCATCATCTCGAAATCTGTTTTTTGAGAAACGGTTTGGTTCTACCACCGAGGACTTTGGATTTCATAGCGACAACCTTTTATTGTCTTAGGCGGTTTGGCCCCACAGCGGACATTATCTCCCGACCGAAGAAAACTTTGAGGCTTTGATTTCATACCTCAAGGAGAAGAATGTGGATCTTACCAATGTCAAGGTAAGAAAGATGAGCATGACAGGGTCCTATCTGAAGGTATTGGCATTTGACATGAACTCTTGCTTTGATGTCATGTTGGTACAACTTAAAGTGGAATTTGGAAGGGAACAAGGGAATTAGAAGTTCTATTTGCAAGTGACAAATTTCACCAATTCGTAAATCGAAAAGTTGTCTTGGAGCAAGTCTAGCTTCATAGTTTCTCATCTTATCGAGTTAAATTCTCAGTGGCTAATAGTGTTTGATCGGATGTTATAAGAGGCCTATAGCTCTTCCAATTTCTGATGCATATGCAGAAATGCCCTACCGAGGACGAAGAGGCAGACCTTGCTAGAAAAGGCAATTGCCTCACAAGCAATCCGTCCGAGGTTGACTTGGTTCAACTCCTGGAAGAATTGCATGGTGTGAAATCAGCTGACAAGGAAGCCAACTTACAGGTGCGCTGTGGTGATGCCATCAGTGACTCCGATCCTCAAACGACCACTTGGTCACGGCGAATAGGCTCAAGCATAACCAAGCTTGAAATACCGCAAAAGCTAAATGGGTTCCACGCCTTTGGAGAAGAAGCGCTTACGCAAGGACTGAGCCGTTGGACCCAGTTCATCGGTAGTCCTTCAGAGGACGGGTACGAAACCCCGGAAGAATCGTTCCTCGCTGAAGAGGACTTCATAACTCATAAACTGAACATGTTTGACGAGGAAGAGGCGGACGCGGAATGCCCGGTACCGAGGGAGAAGATCTTGCAAAGAATAGATTCGCACAAGGGGACGAGATCATATCAGCTGGGTCAGCAGTTGTCCTGCAAATGGACGACCGGGGCCGGCCCGCGCATCGGCTGCATGAGGGATTACCCCTCTGAGCTCCAATCCCATGTGTTGGAGCTCGCAAACTTGTCCCCGAGAGGATCGAGCACGCATGTCTCGCCATTCAGCTCGTCCCGATTTAGCCCGAAGGTGGTGACCCCGACGTCTCTGTGTAGAGAGGCCACGGCGAGCAGAAGCCGCTTTGTCCCGGAACGGGTTATGATGTCCCATACAGCCACGCCTTAGCGTATGTACACATATAGTGGATTCATTGGGATCAAGTAAAGGATGTGGAAGAGATTTCTTTCACCACTCTTGGCTTTTTTTTGTAGAGATTAACAGGGAAATGGAATCAGATCAGGAGACAGTTTTGCTTTGCTTTGTTTGAATTACTTTTGATAGAAAAACCCCTCTTCTTGTGGGGGGAAAGCTTGTTGGGAACAACTTTGGCAATGCCATTGTTGCTTATAGAATGAGATCCTTGGGAACTAGCACATGTTGCAGTGAATGGAAGATGGATGATTGCTGGTACTCATCTAGGCCATTGCCAATCATTCCAACCAAAATTCATCCAATCT
Source organism: Syzygium oleosum (assembly GCF_021117445.2). Classification (NCBI taxonomy): domain Eukaryota; kingdom Viridiplantae; phylum Streptophyta; class Magnoliopsida; order Myrtales; family Myrtaceae; genus Syzygium; species Syzygium oleosum. The sequence goes on from NW_026607494.1 coordinate 2,535,882, forward strand.
AACCTAACCAAATTATCACTACCCACCAAAATAAATAAAAAAGGGATAAGTGCATTACAAGTCCTAAAACTTGTCACAAAAGTGCGTTTGAGTCCTAAAACTTGCAAAAAGTTCGTTTGAGTCCTAAAACTTGTCAAAATGGTTCGTTTGAGTCCTAAAGTTAACACCGTTAGATTTACTAACGGAAAATGCTGACGTGGCGCTGACGTGTCGTTTTTAATTATTTTTCTTGAGACACGTGGCGCCACGTCAGCAAAAATAAAAATAAAAATAGAAATAGAAAAAAAAAAAAAAAACCAAAAAAAGGAAAAAAAAAACAAAAAACAAAAAAAAAAACCGGCGGTGGCAAGATGGACCAGCCCGGTGGCCGCCGCCAGCCACGGAAGGACCGGCGAGGTCGCTGGGCCTTCCGAAGCCCAGCGACCTCGCGCCCCGGCGAGGGCCGGCGACCTCGCCGCCTCGGGCGAGCCGACGACCCGCTCGATCTGGGCGAGGGTCGCGCCTCCCGATCGAGGGTCGCCGCCCTCGCCGGACTCGGTCGGGCCGGCGGAGGTCGCCGGGCCGGGAAGAGTCCGGCGAGGCCGGCGACCTCGATCCGGGAGGCGCAAAAACCCGCCCCGGATCCGAGGTCCGGCCCTCGGGACTCGCCGGGCGGAGGTCGCCGGGCCGGGAAGGCCCGGCGACCCTCGTGGTCCTTCCGGGCTTGGCCACCGCGGTGGCCACCGCCGGTTCTTTTTTTTTTTTTTTTTTTTTCTTTTTTTGGTTTTTTTTGGTTTTTTTTCAGTTTTTTCTATTTCTATTTTTATTTTTATTTTTGCTGACGTGGCGCCACGTGTCTCAAGAAAAATAACTAAAAACGACACGTCAACGCCACGTCAGCATTTTCCGTTAGTAAATCTAACGGTGTTAACTTTAGGACTCAAACGAACCATTTTGACAAGTTTTAGGACTCAAACGAACTTTTTGCAAGTTTTAGGACTCAAACGCACTTTTGTGACAAGTTTTAGGACTTGTAGTGCACTTATCCCAATAAATAAAGTTAATCTCTATCTTACTATTAACATCTGCAACATCTGTGTTAAAAAAAAGCATAGGACATGACACTATGTTTGAATTGCTCTTAGTAGATCGGATTTAAAGGGGCGAACGCTCGCCGTCCATTGCATGGAAACATACGTATTGCGCTAAATACGACCGGAGATCGATACAGATCGATCATGGCACACGGCTAGGCTAAATATATGGGCACGGATGACCAAAATAACACATGACAGGGACCGAACAATCCCTGCACAAGGGCTGGGGAACCGCGCAAACCAGCGAAGACCAAGATGAGCAAAGCCATTCGCACAGCGCGTAACAAGGGTGCAAGCTACTTCGTACGAAAAGAGAATCATGGAAGGCCATTCATCATGCTGGAAGGCATTAAACAAGAGCATGAATAGCATGAAATAAGCAATGAACAAACAGCCAACGACTCGGCAAAGGATGGCTTGCGATCTCGGGGGGACAAAACCGGTTCTCGGTTTCTCGGGCTAGAGGAGCCGGTTCTTGATCTCGAACGACCGGTTTCGGGCGAACAAAAATAAACGCATGGCTCAGAAAATAAACGAAACAAAACCGATCATCAAAGCCAAGCCAAATGAACCGATAGACCGCAGTAAATAGCTTGCGTCGCTTGTTGGAGCGAGGCGAGCTAATATACTCGGTTTGAGACTCCGGTATTGTGCTTAAAGGAGAGGAAGAATTATCAAAAAAGTCATAAACCTGTTATAATTGTACCAATTCAATCATAAATATTTTTTTTTGCCAATTGTGTTCTAAACATTTTGTATTTATGTCAATTCAGTCTATCCAACCAATTATGACTGGAAATCGCCGAAGTGGACACCGACCGTCTTACATGACGCGACCGGCACTATATGAAAATGTTCAATGTAGTCCTTCCATTAAATCAAGTTCAGGGACTACATTGAACATGTACAAAAAGTCTACGGACCATATTAAACAAATTAAAAATTTAAGGACTATATTGATTAAATTAAAAGTTCATAGATTCAATTGCGCATTAAGTCAAAGTTCAAGGGCTGTTTGTCTTGTTATCTTTTTTACTTTTGACCTTGCGGAGTTTAAAGACCGACGCTATGGCAATTATACCCCTGAGCCGGGAAGCAAATTAGGGCTACCGGCAACTCAGGGTGGGGGTGGGCAATATGGTCATGTCACAGATACCACTTCCCTATAAATAGGATCCACGCTAGGGTTTCCATTCGCCCTCGCTGAAGATTTTGGGAAGAAGAAGCAGCTCAAGCATTCGGCCGCTCCCCCTCCTCGCCTCCCTCCTCGCTCCGATCTCCCAGGTTTCTTCCCGCTTCCTCTCTCTCTCGATCTCGTATTGTGCATCGGTCCTTCGCCGTCGTGTCCAAGCACGAGCTCCGGCGATGCGTTTCCGATGGGTTTTGCTCGGTGGCTTTTTGCCAGAATTGGACCGTCTCTGTATTTTGATTTTCCAACCCTAATGGTGCTGCTGCTAATCTCTTCTGATTGCTTTTACTCGCTTTGGAATATGAAACCCGATGCGCGATGGTTGTTCCCCTCGATGTGTTTGTGGCCTGTTCTTCGGTTGGATTTTGGACTTTAAGAGTTTGTTTTAAGTGGGGAAGGAAACGATGTTATCTGTTTGATGGGGAGCGTGCGGAGGATTTCGCGTGATATCGAATCTACCAGTTCTGTTTTTGAATCGAAGTTGTAGTGGACCGTATGTTGGAAAGTCTGGGTCGATGTGGTATCGAGTAAGTCCTACCGTAGTGTGTGGATTTTGCGCGGTGTAGTCGAGCTTGGATCAGCCGTGCTCTCTTTTTTTCTTTGCTGCGCCATTTGTGTTATTAGATTGTTGATGCTTGTTGCTCCTTATGGATGTGAGCAAGAGTATACATATGCACGGGCTAATGAATTAATAGTTTACGAGATATGCTGCGCTAGCAGAAGTAGCGCACGGTTTGTTAAAGACCTGGACTTTTTTCTCGCTGGTTGTGCGAATTGGGGGAGTTAAGTTGTGTTTGTGAATGGGAATTGAATGTGGGTTTTTCCAATGATGTGTGTGGTAGCTCTTCTGGATATCCATGTGTCGCTGGCAATTGATTTTTCAATGGTGGCGTGTTGTTTATGTGTGGTTCGTCTCCTTTGTGCAGAATGGATTCTCAGATTAAGCATGCTGTCGTGGTGAAAGTCATGGGCCGAACTGGGTCGAGAGGGCAGGTGACTCAGGTCAGAGTCAAGTTCTTGGACGACATGAACCGGTTCATCATGAGGAACGTGAAGGGACCGGTGAGGGAAGGAGATGTCCTCACCCTTCTGGAGTCCGAGAGAGAAGCAAGGAGGCTCCGTTGAGTGAATCATTTTTATGTTCTCCCCGAGTTTTTGGTACGACTATAGTGGGGTTTCTGTGCTGGTGGATTGAATGTGAGAGTGTTTTAACTTTATTTTCAGTTCACATTTTGGTCACTTTGTGTCAAAGATTTGAACTCGAGCATGAATGAATCGTAGGAAGCATCTCTACCTTTAATGATGCGTTATGGATCACCATTTTTTGGTGTCTTAAGATATGATGTCAATTTCAGCTTCTCCTTTGTGTTTCTGAGATGTTCCGTATGCGCCAGAATAATTGCCATTTCTTCTGAGGGATCGATTTGAGCCAAGGAGTTCTGATCAAATAGCTAATTGAACTCTAGGGTAACTTGTGGAGAGTTTGTTCTAAATGAGGTTTTTATCTGGTTTTGCCTTATCGATGTTGAGAAATTTTGAGATGTAGATAAAGGATAGGGATCCTGCTGGAATTGATGACTTTGGCTATTCTTGTTATTACACTTCATAGTCAAAACGTTGTCTACAGTGAGTTTCCCTAATTCGAACTCCTTAGTTGTTCCACCTTAATTAACACAAATTATATTAATGATACCAATTGTCCGAGTTTGAATCTGTATTTGTATACTCAATTGTCAAGAAATAATTCTGAAGAGAGATAACATTCTCTCAGTTTTCATAAGAATTGGATTGACCATGGAGTTAAAATCCAAGTCGGTTCCAATATACGTTCAAACAATCGCATCAAAACTAGTGGAGAGAAAATTAGTGGGGATCACTTTCAAAGACCGAGGTTCTAACATGGTTCTTATATGGAAACCTTTCTCACTTTGTAAACCAGCAACATGGAATAAGGACATAGCTGTCTATCAACAGCTTGACCAGGGGCGATGACGCGACCCAAGTGATGGTCGGTTTCAGAGACTCCGACACTAAGTGCATAAAGCCGAGATTTCCACTTTCCTCACCTTGAGATGAAAGCATCCTCGTCGCAATTACCAGCATCGCCTCGAGGACTTTGTTCTGATCTTTAAGCTGTCAAAAGAGCCAAACAAAATGTCGCTCTAAGCAACCATTAGAGAGTGTTAAGTTTGTTATGTGATGCGGAAAGTAGATGACATTTTGTTAGGCAGTTGTTTTTTTTGGTAAGGATTAGTTAGGCAGTTGTTTATTTCCATGAAAGTACAAAAAACTCGCGCCAAGACTTCAATTTCAAAATGTGTCGGTAACTCAATTCTCGGTCACCATATCAGACTTTCTCTCAATGTAAAATGGCGTAGAATCATCTCGTGGTCGAAGAAAAAGTGTAATATAAGCTGATGAGTGCAACCTATAGAGTCTCGACTAACCAGTTCGACAGCGGAGGTAAGCTCCTCCACGGCTTGTTGGAATGGAATATCAGTTGGTGCAGCAACCTCCCCCCAGTCAAATTCCAAGTCCTCAAGAAAATTAGGATCGAGTGCTCTTCCCTCCCATGTGAACAAATCCTGAAGCAACTTGACATCTTCAGCATCCATGCTCTCCCTTGACTACAAATGCGGAATGTGAGAGGGTGAAATAGAGTGATCAATTGATTTTTATGAAAAAGTAGTGTAAACCTTAACCTTCTCCATAACTTTGTCACGCGATTCATCTTCGGATGGGAAGGATGTTCCGAGTGTCTTCATATGTTTATCTCTGGTACAGTGGACACGCGGTGATGCTTTTATATGCTTTGCCCTGGACAAACGACAGAAATGGGAATAAGAAAGCACACGCAGCATCCACACACCCGCATGGCACACATCATCTGAGACAGGATACGTGGTTGAAGAATCAGAACTTAATACTCACGGTGTAATTTCTATAACTAGTAGATATTGCATTTATGCGTCTGTCTCAACTAGTTGAATGAAAAAGAAATCTTATCTACTCATAAATAGATTGCTTCCAGTAGATACACTTCGGAACTCATAAACGATTTTTTTCTTATTTTACTAATCTCCTCTGCATGCCTTTTACACAGATAGAGAAAGCTAGAACTTCCTGATTTTAAGACTTTTTTTCTTTTTCTTTGTATTCCTAAAGAACATGTCCATCAGAATAAGAACACACCCTGCCCTGCATGAGTTTGACTTCAAATTTTCATACCTGGCACCAAACCTGAGGGTTGATAGAGTTTCTGACACATTTGAAGGGCTGGGTGAACAACAACATAGTAATGCCATGTGAGAGTTCCCTCCCTGTGAGACGAACTTATGGTTTATGTTTTGAATACAAGCTAGTAGGATAATGGAAGGGCTATTGTGGGGCAGTCTCACAAGAGAATCTTGCAAAATCCGAGTAAGTTTGGAGTTGCGATACGGAATATAATTTCCTTTCACGTTTGGACCACATGTCAAGGCATGTACTACATTTCCAAGTGCTGACAGGGACTTATTGATGGTTTTAGCTTCTTCAAGAACCCTGCCCTCTGCTCCTGTTTTCTCAACTTTCTCAGAGCCAGCCAGGTCCACGAGAATCAGTTTTCCAAATGTTCTGGCCACACTCAAGACACGAAATTTTATGAGAAAGGAAAAAATTACCAAGAAATCGCAATCGCATAAGAGACCAACCATACCTAGTCTGTTTGGTTGATTCTTGGTGCACCGAGAATATGTAAATACAGTGGCTTCTGCTGCTGCCCACATTCATTTCTGTTTCAGCTTAAGTTTGAAACTGTATGCATAATTAGGGAAGGTTGCAGATATTTTAAAAGAAAATACTGATATGGCTATGCAAGATGAAGCACAAGTACAAGCCAAAACGGAAAAGAGAAAGGATACGGGTCTCTCCAACTGCTCTGTTGCATATACCACTCTGGAGTTCAGAGGATGGAACTAGAAGATCAACCCAGGGAAGATTGGAATACAGTCAAATAAAAAGGAGCTTGTATCTTACGGATAAGTTTTGTAATGCTTCAGCAATGTCTGATAGAGATATCTGGAGGGAAGGGAGAAAACATCAAGGGGGTCTCACAGAAAGAAAGCATAAGATGATATGTAAGTATAGGTGGTTTTAACTCAATAAGCCATCCAATTTTCTGTATACAAAAAAGGATAGGTGGATTTATGTTAGTCGATCAGCAAACCAATTTCTAGTTGTTCTACTTGTGGTATTGTCGGAAGACCATTTGAGTCTAAAGAGCAAAATAATATCTTATTCTCAAAAACATTTTGTGAATGTGTGTGAGGCGCATAAGCATCTTAAGATGCACGCTTCTTCAGGCCCACTGCACATAAAAAACCGGCGACTTAAAACGGCCTAACTACTCTCTGAATGTTATTTGGATTGAAAGCAGTTGCGTGAGCTGGAAAAATTCATCACCTCCGTAACTTCAGGCAATGATATTCCATGTGATTTAGTCTCTTTAATTTGTATGTTGTCCTTTGAAAGATCCAAAAGGTCCCTGGAAGAAGGAAAATAAATGATGTCCATGAGGTTTTCTTTATACACTTCCTGGGATTATTGGATGAGAGCCATTATCTCAACGTGAATGTCTTTAAATGCAGTCATGGTAATCTATACCTTACTTTCTCCATGTAGATCTCTACCTGAAAAAGTTGAAAAACGTTGAAAATAGAACATTACATCAACAATTAAGTGAAGCACCAGGTAGAAGCTTGTGTAGGCGCACCATGGACAATTTAATTGTATACTTGATTGAATCAGCAGAAGTGATTTCTCTGAAAATTCCATCAACCACTCTTGCAAGGAGACCTTTCTTGGCATCATCACATTCAAGGATGCTTGGTCCCTGATTCATAAATATTGTTACTGAACTGGTATATATCAATGGCCATCAACTAACTGCTATTTTTGGGGTGAACTGATCACCTCCATGCTATATGTCTTTCCAGCTCCAGTCTGCTCAAGAAAAAATAGAGTTTGTTGTTAGAAAACAGGAAATGATCAGTATAATTTATTTAACATATCGAGAAGATAAGTTACGTAAAGTATGATATATGCAGTTCTAGTTCTGCAACGACTTGAACCATGATTGTAACGTCTAGTTATAACAAGGACAGGGAATTCCTCTACGTGGAGATCCGACGCAAAATGTCAAACTGGAAAACTTTGAAAGAATTCCGAACCCAATTTCCTGGAATAGAACAAACAACATTGGGTAACTTCAGATCCATACACCCTTTTCAACTTGATCAAGCAAAAAGAGGTTGTTCGAGATATACTATGGCACTAATCATAGGATCACATCTACTCCATTCATTTGTCAAGCACCTATTAACATCCTCTCCTCCACATTTAAACATGCATGCATCTAATCACGCCACTCTACCTCATAACAGATCTACTTTGTTCGAGCAAAACATCAAGGTAAAGAGTTAAGGAATCAATTAGACAACAGAAACCACGCATCATTTGTCGCAGCATAGTGTCTCACCTGTCCATAGGTAATGATCGTCCCGTTTATTGCATTTACCACATCTGTTACATTTAAGAGCAACGCATAAAAACTAAAATATCAATACACCTGGAAGTAAACTCGATATGTGCATGCTGTGTACACCTACTAACAGAAGAAAGCAGTGGATTTGGATGAAAATAACCGATTTATCTCGATCATCAATCAAAGGACGAGAGAGCAGTGGATTCGCATGAAAATAGTTGATTAATCTCATGTACTGAAAAAGGATTAGGAAAATGCGCATGTCGACACAAGCACCTAATGCTGTGATCAATGATTCTCGCTCTGTAGAGATCATGTTAGACATCACAATGCAGCGGTGAAGCTAGATATACCTCGAACAATAGGACGAGCCAGAAACGAATAGACATCATCTTGCTTGGAGTCGTCGTAGAACACCTTATCGAAGCCGAACTTCAGCTCTCCTTCCTTTTCATCCTAACAACCATCGACATCGAGATCACCACAGCTTGATCGATCAAAACCGGCGCGATCTCAGCCAATAGGAGACGAGAGAGTTCACAAGATGTCACTCGAAAGTACAGATTCCACAACTCAGATGCAATCAACGAGAATAGCCTAATCAACCGCAACTACCGTCTCTTCCAGTACGCACACAACCTCATCGGACCGAACTTTCCCCGAGTATAACTGCAGAAGTAGGAAAGAGAGCTTCGTCGAAGCACCTTGAGATTGAAGGCCTCGTCGTCGATCCGCTCAATGCAGACGGAATCGTCACCATGATCGCGCCTCTCTCTCGAGCTCAGAGGCCTGAACCGCGCGCAGACGGTGATGTTGGCCATGCCCTCAGCAACACGCGCCGCCGTGGAGAAGGCCGGATCGAGCCGAGAAATTCGATGAGCGCCTGCGAAAACGCGGAGGAAATCCTGAAAGATCGAAGGCCAAAAAAGCGAGCGAGAAGAAGAAGGGAGGAATTTGAAATGTTTGGGTCAGAGCGTGAGGAGAGAGAAGCTCCTCCCCTTTTTATAGCGATGGAAAATGGAGGGAAAAAGAGGAAGTGCACAGGGGCAATTTTTTCTGATTTTTTTTTTTAAAGACACGACGACACTTTCTTTTCCAATCAAATATTGGAAATGGGAAAAAGATTATCTTAGATTCCAAAAACAAATTAAAAATATCGTTTCTTTTCAATCAAATCCAAATTTAGGATTATCTTAAGAATCATGAAACCGAGCGCGAACTCAACCCAGCATCTTACATGTATGTACATCTTTGGCAAACTACACATTAGGGGTGTAAAGAACCGCCCGCTTGACCGCCCGATCCAAACAAGAAATTTTCGTATTGGGTGGGGGGTCATTTATTGGTAGAAGGAAAATAAGCATCCCCTTTTTATAGCGATGGAAAATGGAGGGAAGTGCACAGGGGCAATTTTTTCGATTTTCTTTTATTTTTTTTAAAGACACGACGACACTTTCTTTTCCAATCAAATATTGGAAATGGGAAAAAATATTATCTTAGATTCCAAAAACAAATTAAAAATATCGTTTCTTTTCAATCAAATCCAAATTTAAGATTATCTTAAGAATCGTGGAACCGCGCGCGAACTCAGCCCAGCATCTTATATGTATGTACATCTCTGAAAAACTACACATCCTCTCAGGCTCAAGTCTGTGTAGCTTAAGTCTGTGTTCTTACCCTATCAAAAAAGTTTTATTAAGTAACGAAGACATCATTAATTGATTAAACTACTTTGGTTCATGGCAAATATTTTTTAGGATAAATTGTTCATTGCACGTTATGCTAGATGTCAGTAATGTCGAACACAAAAATAAGTAGCAAATAATGATTCCATGACATCACGTCAACACCTTACTTGAAATAATAAGCACCCCACGACGTACCGTCTCTCCACTCTATTACAATCAAGTCCTTTTTGCGGCGGTCAAAATCTAGGGATGAGTAGTTCCAAATTTCAGATTCCAGGTTCTGTACAAGTTTTACCTGGAACCTACCCATGTGACCAAATTCCTCATTTTTTAGAATTTAGAATCTATCATACATACCTTGAAACTTGGAACCTATCCTGTCACAGGTTTCATGGCCGATTTCAGGATCTACCCAGGTTCAACCTATATTATTAATTAAATGATTACAATAAATAATCACCTTTAATGGCCATTACTTGCTGCTACGATCCACTGACCACGACACAAAAAATATAAAACATTAACAAGTCATAAAATAAAAGCTCAGACTAGTGATTTCATATTATACACTCATCATTTAATGCCATGAAACATCGCAGGATTACGCGAAAACATAGACCAAAGGTTCCAGATTCCAGGTTCCACGTATCTAGAACCTAGAACTTACCCATTGTTACGCCGCGCTTTTTGGCACGCTAAGGAGGTACTTCCATTTGTCACGAATGAAGAAACTGTCCTCGAATGAGCTACTAGGGTCTGATACAGATATTTTTCTCAAACGTCCCACATACATCCTATCACTAGATAAACAGAGGCCTCTCCCAAACTATACTTCACGTGACATCGGGTTGTGTTTTTTATCATTATATTCAATATAAGTTTTTGATTTGGAGTCGCCACTGGTCATTATTGGTAGGTTGACTAGAAACTTAATCGGGGTACAGGAGAAATACCACGATTCTGCAAACTAGAGATTCTGAATGCGGAAACTTGATCACGCTAATAATCCCGAGTCGAGATCTTTAACGCCCTTTCGGTACTTAAAATGATATGATGTGTTTAACGTGTCGCACGAGTTTATGAGGTCTATCTACTAATTCTAACCATTCTAATCGTGGGAACTCAATCAATCAATATAAGCAGCACAATCAATTGTAATCAAACAAAACAATAATAATTTGGGTCTCTAAAATGAAAACCAGTTCAAAACACCCAAATCCTAGTAAAGCCCTAAAGGCTTATTTATTCGATGATGTGTGTTGTTTTAGGGTTTAGAGTTTTTTAGGGGTAAAAACCCATAAACTAAGGATTTTCTAAAAATGCCGTTTAGGCACCTCTAAAAATTCTAATTTCACTTGCAAAGGTTGGCCACAATGTTTTTGGGTCATTATGTGAATTTTTGAATTTTTTGATTTTTTGATTTTTATTTTTTGAAAATCTATTTTTCTGAGACTTTTTTTTTTTTTGTTTTTCAAAATTTTAAGATTTTTTTATGGATTTTCTAGAATTTTCAAATTTTTATCAATTTTCTGAAATTTTTATGATTTTTAATTTTTTTTTAGAAATTTTCTGAATTTTCTATTTTTTTTTTATGAATTTTCCGATTTTTTAGGATTTTCTGAATTTTTTTTTGGTTTTTCCATTTTTTATTATTTTTTTAAATTTTCCCCCCAAGGGGTCGAACCGAGCCGAGCCGGTTCGGACTAGTCTAATCGAATCGGACCGGCCGATGCCGACGCTGGCCAGCGCCCCGGCGGGTATAACGCCAAAACGGCGCCGTTTCTAATGTTGTTCTCTTCGGCATTTCGCCGAACACTTGGTGGGCATTATTCTAGATTTAATCATTATCGAGACCGCTTGTTTAAGCTCACCGTTGGTGAGCCTCCGAAGACCCTTTTACCATTTTGATTAGTTTTGTGTATAGTTTATGCCACCTCCTATCAGCCTCAATTTATTGATTCGCCGCCGGACCACCGCCGGCCAGCGAAAAACTGACCTAAAAACCTTAACCTAAAAAAAACTGATTAACTCTATTCTACAAGTATTCAACTCACTAGATTAATCGCCCTAATCGTCTAGATCGATCCAAATCATTATCAAAACATCAATCAAAGTGAGAAAACTACTAACTTGGGGGATCTATGGTCATAGGAGACGCTCCAGCGAAGATCGGGAACTCCGGTGAGGTACAACAATCATGGCTGACTCTGTTTAGCGAGGTTTTTCGACCAAAAATGCAATCAAATGATGGAAAACTTGATTAGAAATAAGTTCCAAACGTTAACAACCAAGAAAATTGGAAGATTTAGCATGATATAGCTCAAACATTCAACCTGGAATTCTGGAAAAACAGTATTGAAGTATGAACTTTACCTGCTTCGTTAAGGATCAAAATGATTTTCCTGGGCTAATCGGCGCCTATAGAGCTGTTCGTTGACACTTGAACTTCAAGATAATAGCTTCGGTTTGGCCGGGGAAGCTCTGAACACGCCGGCTGAGCTTAAGTTTTAGGCCTCGACAATCAGCGTCGTCTCTGGTTTACCGTTGAAGAAACTCATCGTCCGAACCGATTTGCCGGTGCTTTTCCGATCGTAAAAGCGTCGATCGCTCGGCCCTAAGAGTCTCTACTCACACCTCACGCTTGTTCTATCTCTTTTGCGCTCCTTCTCCCTCTCTCTTTCTCTTTGGAATTTTCTCGAGCAGTTTGTATACATTTGATAATGTTTCTTCAGTTTTTCTAGCTCAATTTTCCCACTCAAAATATCTTATCACCGACCTTCGAATCGGTTGTAACGGATCTCCGACGGCAGCTAGAGATTCTCCAGCTGGAATCGGAGTTTAACATGTGCTATATTGATCGGATTCAATCCGTGAAGTGGCGGGGCCGAAGATAGTTTCTGGGTTTTTATCATGTTCTGGGCAAGTCGGATAAGGAAGGAGATTGACCCAGGTCGGGTCGAGTTGACCAAGCCGACCCGGCAGGCCCGGGTTGGTCTAAATTCGTAAATTCGACCTAATTTTGACCCTATTTTCCGATTTTAACCCCAAAATTGGATTCCTCATCACATTTTACACCAAGTTATGAGATTTGCCCTAATTTTTGTCGCAATTAAATCCAAAATTCTTAAATTGTAAATTCGAATCATTAGGGTTTTTGTTCAATTTAACATCTAGATGATCTGATTTGGAAAAATTGATGCCAAAATTGGATTATCCATGATTGATTAACCCTAAAAATGATGGTCTCAAGGTTCGACAATTTCAAATTGATCATGATCCCCAATTTGGGCTAAAAATCCATAATTTTCGATTGAATTTTGGGGCTTTTCGATTTCTTTAATAAATTGTGCAATTGGACTGATCATTATGTAATTCAAGGTTCCAGAATCATTTGTTGTGAAGACACTATGGCCTAGAAATGACTTAATTGAATTTTTGATTCATTTGGGCTTGTTTTTACCCAATTTTGGGAAAAGCACATTCACAATTGAAATTTTATAAAATTGATGCTGTATTAATGAAATTGGATTTAAAAGAAAACTAATGGCTATTTTTATGGAATTTTTGGACTCCGTTTGCTATTTTTCTTGATTTTCTCTATTATTTTGACTAAAAGAAATTAAGAAAAAATTCAGGAAAATTCTAATTTTTTTTTTTGGTTTAGTATAGGTTCCTAAGCTTGGCCAAGGTTTCTAATCCTAATTTTGTGATTTTTTGGATAGATTTGAAAAATGAGCTAAAAATCAGGTGTCAACAACCATCAAAATAGGTTTCACAATATTTGAAACCTGAAACCTACCCTGCATACCTTGAAACCTGAAATCTATAGATTCTCACTGATCAGGTTCTCAGGTTCTAAGTTTTATCTTGAAACTATGCTCATCCCTAGAATTACAGCTTCCTCAAGCAAATAAGTTTAGGACCGGTACGTCCAGAGGATTCCCAGCCACGAAACAGTTTGGTCCTCCCAGCCCTTAACCCTTTTTCAGCTTCATGTTCCATTAACTTTTTGATGTTGGCCTTATACAACTGTAGCTCTTGTCTTTTGGTTGTATAATGAGACAGGGACCTCAAGTCAAGTCAATTTTGATCCTTGACCTGGCCAACACCGATGACAGCGAAATACTTTTCTGAACGGGTATATTAGAATTTATTTATAAAGAAGTGACGTATTAGAGGACATTCAAATAAATGATTAATTTTAATATGTAATAAAAACCCGCCATACGAGTTTATAAATTGACTTTTTCTTCAAAAAGATAAGTTAACCTTTAACTCTATATTAGTACGTCTAACATACATATCTCTTGATTGAGTACGCACAAGCTCATGAGAGAATTTTGCATACATTTAGGGTTGTTAGATACAACTGAGAAATGAGTAAGTGCCAAATTTTAAGTAGTGAAAAAAGATACAAAGATTGTTTGATGACAATTGAAAATTAATAGCTAAATATTGTTGATTTTTTACCATAAGGCAGAAAAATAATTATTACCGGTAGGTTATGGCAATATATTTGCCAAAGTTCTGGTTGCCATCAATTATTTTTTCTATTGAATGAATTAAGTAACCCCTCCTTACTTATTACATCAAGTGAATTTTTGGCTTAATTGAATCAGTTAAGTCAATGCTAATTAAGATTATCAAACAAGTTTAATCTTATCAAACGGATCATTAGGTAGACAGAATCAATCGTAATACATGAGTTATATAGATTTTAGTGGGACCTGGTATGGATGTCCCAGATTCTTGAAAGATGATTGGTTTCGTCAAATAATCTGTATAGGATAGAGATCCTACCTCAGTGCCAGTACTTTCATTTCGATGTGTCAATCATTCTAACCTTTGATTCAGGTGAAAAGACCTATTTCTCTATGAATTTCTCACTCAATACATCAACCCGTGTGATCGAAGGAGACATCAAGAGATATCGTGCGGGATTGGAGATCTTCGTCGGCCTACAAAGAACTTGCTGAAGCCTCAATAATAAGCATGCACATATATGCCGGTCATGAACACAAAAAAAATTGGAGAAGCTGAGCCATCATTTTCAAAGAATGAAAAAGAAAAAGAAAGAAACAAGAGGCACACCTGAACTTGTTCTATATATGCCCACTCCATGCCTCAAGGGCATACTTACCACACGCAACATTTACAATCTTGCGTTTATTGAAAACTTTCAATCTAGAACAACTGTGTTGGAGATATGCGAAATATGCAAGGATCAATCAAGAATCAATTCAAGATTATAATTGATCAATTGTATCAATTCAGTATTAGGTTTGATTTCATATATTCGCCTTCATTATTTCCTTAATTGTCCATTCATTGTATTATAAATAGGGACTTACACATGTTAAGGATATCAAGTTGAATCAATACAATACACAATATTCTCTCAACTTCCTCCTTTTCACTTTGTGTCATGGTATTAGAGCCTATTTTTTTTATCTAGCTTCCGCAGCCTCCAATGATTGCCTCCGGTTCTCTATCTTCTATCCTTGTTATTGCAGAAAACACTAGCCTACAAAACAATGTTAGCACTTCGGTGTAGGAATCGGTATTTGAGAAACCATAACACAAAGTCAATTTACTTCCTTACTATTACTATGCCGAACCATCAATCATCTTTTGAAGACAACCAAACTCCAGGAGTTACTGGTCAGGAAGAGGCACCTCCACATTTGTCGCATCCCGTTGAAGGTGTACCGAACCAAAATTCCTGGGCCCAGACATAACCCATTTCATGGGTTCCTGTTCAGGCCTAGCCAAACCAGGGGCAGCCCATTACGGGCTAGCCCATCCAGTGGCTGCCTGTCTAGGCACAAACCAATCCATGGATGTATGGATCGGCCCAAGCCAACCCATGGTTCATTTCTCAAGGGCCGGCGAATCAGGCCCACGATGAACATACCTAGCCTAAGGAAAGCCCAATTCTTGGGCCGGGATGGTTCCATCTGGGTCAATCATCCGAATCGGGCACACTGGGTCCTAGAATGAATCCCTACCTGATTTTCCAACCTGGATTCGTACCCTACCAGATCTCCGCCGCAGGAAGTCGCCTAGAGCTCGACAACCCATTATACATCTCGACGGTCGACGAATTGGAGCTTCGCCTCATCAGCCAACAACTCTATTCAATGTGGTCACGAGAGTTCCGGTGAGCCTTGGTGACGAAGGACAAGGACGGTTTCCTTGACGGAACCATCTCGGTTTCGACCGACGACCACCTAGCGCAACATTGGAGAAAATGCAATCAACTCGTCCGGACATGGATTTGAAATTGCATTGTCCCAAAGGTTGCGGCCGGGCCTCCTCCGACAGAAGATTCTAAGTCTATGTGAGAAAACATAAAGGAATGTACGGGAAACTTGATTGGGCAAAATTTTTTGCCTTTACCCAGGTGTTATCAGAGTTAAACAAAGTAGCGTGTCGATTACAGCTTGTTTCAACATACTTTCAGCCCTCTGGAATGAATTAGAGGTGGCCGAAGAGAAGCTCTAGGGATCCGAACTAACTCTACAACAGTACCGAAACATCAAAGAACCAGAGAAGGTGACTTGCTTTCTTTTGATTCTGAATGACTCGTACTTACCTTTTAGATCTCATATCTTGACCATGGAACCCACGCCGTCGCTTGGCCAGATTTATCAACTTGCCGTTTAGGAGGAGAGTCAGCGACTCGCTTCATCAGAGAGCGTGAAGGTTGGAGAGACCATTTTCCTTGCGGTTTAGTTGAGCAATCAACAACGAGGGATCACTAGAAAAACGAGCGCCGAAGGGTTGAGAGGACAAACCACGGTGCTAGGGTTTTTTGAGGAAAGAGGAGAAAGAAGCTATATGAAGGGTGGGACGGACGGCTACGATTTGAAGGGGAGATTAGACGGCTCACGCTTTGTCTATCCAATGCCCGAATCTAACGGTCTGCACGATGCCATGTCAACCCCAGCCTTTAAATCTCACAAATACTCTTCAGCCACGTCATCACAGAAGGGAAATGGGCAAATTTCGAAAGGAAAAGGTAAATTATACTGTGATTATTGCAAACGCCCCCAACACACTGTGGAAACCTGTTGGAAATTGCATGGAAAGCATGGGGAGAAAGGAAAAAAGGAAAGGGAATTTGCCGCTTACCAAGTCTCTGCACAAAATATTGATCAAGTCAATCAATCAGTTACCCATGATCAATATCAGCAAATCATAAAAGCATTAAAACAGCTGGATATTTCTAATAAAGGAGCAAGCTTCTCAGATATTTCTTATTGCTTCAACTCTATTACTAATAATGCATGGATAATTGATTCAGGTGCTAGTGGCCACATTATTTATGACGAAAGTTTCTTTTCTCATACTCACAAAAATCTCGACTTCCCTATATCTGTGCGCCTTCCAAATGGAAATACTACTCATGTCACAAAAATAGGGACAATAAATCTCGTTCCTTCCATTACCCTTAAGAATATGCTTTATGTGCCTTAGTTTCAATTCAATCTCATTTCAGTTTCAAAGGTTTGTGAGGACAATTCCTGTCGTATCATCTTCAATTATGATAATTGTTTCTTTTAGGCCCTTTCGACTGGCAAACTGATGGGCTTGGGTAGGCTTTCACAAGGGTTATATTTCGGACTAGTTTTCCAAAAAAAAAAATCGACTTATCATGTATTTCCTTGAATAAAGAATCATTGTGTAATATTGCTGCCAATGATAAAATTATTCTTTCTCATCAACGTCTGGGTCACAATGCATCTTTTTCACATCCTCGTTGCCAAATTTGCCCATTGGCCAAACAATTACGTGCATCTTTTCCCATAAGTAAATCACGTGCTACAGACATTTTCTCTCTGATTCATGCAGATATTTGGGGTCCTTATCACACTCCACATCATGATGAATCTCGTTTTTTCCTTACCATTGTAGATGACCATTCTCGTGCTACATAGGTTTTCCTTATGCAGTCGAAGAGTCAAGTTCTTCCTCACTTAAGGAATTTTTTCACGTTGTTAAAAAATCAATTTGGCAAATCTGTTCAACGCATTCGAACATATAATGGGAAAGAATTCTTCAGTCATGAATATAAACTTCTTTTCTCTTCCCATGGAATTCTGCATGAAAGTTCGTGCACTATACACCTCAACAGAATGGGATTGGCAAGCGTAAACGTCGTCACCTTTTAGAAGTTGCACGTGTTCTTAAATTCCAAGCATTTATTTCTGAAACTTTTTGGGGAAATTGTGTGATCATAGCAGCTTACTTGATCAATCGTATGCCAACTTGGGTTATTGACGGACAAACCCGCTTTGAAATACTTTTTGGAAAGAAGCTTGAGATTGATCACCTAAGAGTTTTTGGCTACTTGTGCTATGTTACTACTCTGGGTCCTCGAGACAAAATGAGTCCTCGCGCAAGACAATGCATTTTCATGGGATATCCAACCCTCCAAAAGGGTTACGAGTCTTTGAGCCATCACCAGGTAAATTCTGCGTAAGTAGAGACGTTTTCCATGAAGACATATTTCCATTCAGGTTGAGGTATCTTCAATCGAGCTTTCTAGCTCGATCCTTTATCACCGTCAATTCTTATCTAAGGAAGACTTATCTCGTGCTCCACAATATATGCTCGTCACGCCTCCGGATATTCCGACATCTTTTCTAGTAATAGATAACAATATAGATCCTCCATCCACCTTTGGATATTCGGATGAGGAGTCTATATTACCAGAGAATTCTGCTTCATCTTCAGGACTATCTTCTCCACAATTATTGTCTTCTACGTCTGAGCATATCCCCCCTCGACGTTTAGGCCGAACTACTTAGCCACCCACATGGACCAAGGACTACGTTTGTGCCTCTCTCAACTCACCAAGTACTCCATATCCTGTCTCTTCTTATGTTTCGTTCAATCGACTATCTACGGTACATATATGTTGCATTAATCATATCTCGAAAGAAAATGAGCCCTCCTCTTACAATGAGGCAATTCGTGATTCACGTTGGCAGAAGGCCATGGAAGCGGAACTGCATGCCTTGATGGAAAATTAAACTTGGGACATAGTACCTTTGCCTTCTCATTATAATCTCATTAGCTGCAGATGAGTGTATAAGATCAAATACAGGGATGATGGATCCGTTGAACAATACAAGGCTCGCTTAGTGGCCAAAGGTTTCACACAACGCGGAGGTTTTGACTACTATGAAACATTCTCCCCGGTAGCGAAAGACGTCACTGTTTGCTCCTTTTTATTTGTTGCTGCTTTTTGAGATTGGCAATTACATCAAATAGATGTTCACAATGTTTTCCTCCATGGCGATCTGGATGAGGAAATATATATGGACCTTCTACAAGGTTTACGGCAACAAAGGGAGTCTAGAATATGCTGTCTTCGCAAATCCCTTTATGGTCTCAAACAGGCTTCTCGACAGTGGTATGCAAAATTCACTAGAGTCCTTACAACCACTGGTTTCAAACAGTCTAGACAGGATTATGCTCTCTTCACATGGACAAAAGGTATGTCATCAATCTACCTGATGCTATATGTTGATGACATACTTATTATGGGAAATGACGAATTGGCTATTAAGAGTCTTAAAGAATACTTGCACTTTACTTTTCATATTAAAGACTTGGGACCTCCCAAATATTTCCTCGGTATTAAGATTGCTCATTCAGACCTAGGAATTTCTCTCAGTCAACGGAAATTTGTCCTAGAAATCATATCAAAAGCAACTTTATCGAGATGTAAGCCGGTTGTCATTCCTATCAAACAGAATGTTAGATTAACCACTGTTGATTATGATGTCCGATCATCTTCTAAAATTGATGACCCATTACTCGAAGATCCATCCAGTTATCAGAGGCTCGTAGGGAAACTTATATATCTCACTATGACCAGACCGGACATATGCTACGCAGTATAGACACTTAGTCAATTCATGCATAATCCAAAGGAGTCTCACATGAATGCAAACATGAAAGTCGTGAAGTATTTGAAGAAATGTCTAGGGCTTGGAATACTTTTTTCTCGAGATTGCGATTTGGAAATGACAGCTTATTGCGATACAGACTATGTCACGTGTCCCATGAGTCAAAGATCTATCATTGGTTTTTGCATTAAGATAGGAAAGTCTTTACTTCTTGGAAAACGATGAAGCAGTCAATCGTATCATTATCATAAGCTAAGGCTGAATATCGAGCCATGGCCAAAACCGTTTGTGAAATAATTTGGATACAAGGTTTACTTTTAGACCTCAGTGTACGGGTTAAAGGGCCAACCAATTTATTTTGCGACAACGATGCGGCACTCAAACTCGCAGCAAATCCCATAGTTCATGAGAGACTTCATTTTATTTCTCATTGCATCCAACCACAATTCCGACCAAGGACAAGAAACAGTTTCGGCATAAGTCATTGGATCAACCACATAATCGATATCATAGTCTTGCTCTCTATATAGACTATATAGTCTGGTGGTATACCCGATCATCTCTCCCTAATGGATCTTCTAAGTAGAGCAGTAACAACCTCATCCTACGCTTGAGAGGCTTGAGGAACTTCATCAGGAGTTGTCTCGATAACATGATCCTGAGCCTCAGCAGGTTCAGTCTGTAGTGTGGGAGACTCCATAATTTTCTATATGGGAAGAGAAAAAGATACAACAGTATCCACTGCACTGTTATTCTTAATAGTCTGTGAGTAGCTACTTTCTTCGACCACGTCAAATTCCAGAAATTTCGCTGTCTGTGATTCCAAAATTCTTGTACCTCCATTAGGATTATAGAACTGATATCCCTTCGAATGATCTGGGTAAGATCAAAGTAACACCGAGTGATTCTGGAGTCCAACTTACTTAATGTTGGACTATAGAACTTCACTTCTGCAGGACATCCCCAAACCTTAAGATGGTTTAAGCTAGGCTTACGTCCAATCCATAACTCAAAAGGAGCTAATGGAACAGCTTTAGTAGGTACACGATTTAGAATGTACAAAATTTTTTAAAGCTTAACTCCACAGAAAACCAGGTAAATTTGTCCTACTAATCATACTCCTCACTATTTCCATAAGGGTGTGATTGCGCCTTTCGGCCACACCATTTTGCTAAGAATTTTCAGGCATAGTAAACTGAACCATTATCCCAGAATCCTCCAAGTATTTGGCAAATGGCCCTTTAAGCTGTTCGGCATCGCCATGCTTGCCATAATACTCTCCACCTTGGTTAGATCTGACAACATTTATGACTTTTCCCAACTGTTTCTCAACTTCAGTCCGAAAAATTTTGAACTTGTCAAGAGACTCGGACTTTTCCTTAATCAAGTACATATAGCCATATCGAGAATAGTTATCAATAAATGTGATGAAATAAAAATTTCTACACAAAGTTGCCGTATAGGGTTTACTAATGTTAGTGTGAATGACCTCCAATAGGTCAGAACTTTGGACTGTAGTTTTCTTCCTGATCTCAGTCATTTTACCCCTACAACAGTTTACGCATGACTCTAGGTCATTTTTAAGAGCAGGCAGAATGTCAGTTTTTATCAGCCTTTTTACTCTTTCCTTATAGATGTGGTCAAGCCGTTTATGCCATAATGCATAAGACTGTTCCTCAGGTAGAGGTCTTTTGGAAACAACCTTTTCAGCTGTATAAGCGACATATATATCATTGGGAGTTAAACACAATATGTACAATCCATTAGACATATTGTAGCACTCAACCTTATTTGAATTAAAGAACGTAAAAATAGTTTTTTTTTAATTTCAAATGAGTAAGCACACATGTCCAAACTTGATACGGAACCTAAGTTCCATCTAAATGGAAGTGCATAAAATGTGTTTTTTAATATCATATTAAAACCAGAATCTAGAATTAAAATGACATCTCCTATGAACTCAACGTCGATTTTATTGTTGTTTCCATAGTGAGCTTTGATCATTCTTATTTGGCTTCCTCTGGTTTATGAATTCTTGTATGGTAAATGCAACATGATTTGTTGCACTGCTATATAACCACTATGAATTAGACGGGGCTTTTGATAGGTTAGATTCACAAACAAATGCTAAAAAATCATTACCTGCATGCTCATACTTGGACAACCGAGTTTTATAATCGTTGCAGTCTTTCTTTATGTGATCTCTCTTCTTACAAAAGAAGTAGTGGTCACCATCCTTCTTGAAGGATGTTTTCTTTGGACCCATAACGTCAGATTAACCGGTAGTTTCATGAGTACCTTTATGAGTACGATTTTTGAACTTCTTATCCTTCCTTTTGTGGGAACCAGAAACATACAAGGCAAAATGCCCTCTTTCCTTCTTAAGTTTCTCTTCCTCTGCCACCACCCTAGCTATCAGGTCGTTAACCGACCAAGTCTCATCTTGGAAATTGTAGTTTGTCTTTATAATCCCAAAATCATGTGAAATGGTGTTCAGGGCTTAATGCCCAATACAAGCATCAGGAATGGAAACATTAAGAGCTTGAAGCTTCGTCTTTAGGTCTACCATCCTAAGGACATAATCTCTAACCCCAATAGAACCATCATACTTCATATTAAAGAGCCTTTGAAGTAGTGTACCAACCTCAACATTAGATGAGACGCGGTTTCTAGCCTCTAAGGCTGCCATCATTTCCTTAGCAGTACAGTCAGTTGGCAAATCACTTTTTAAGTGTTCTTGAATGAATTACTTCATTGATTACAAGCAAATCCAATTGCTCTTTTCCCAAGCAGTAAAGTGTGCTTTCTTGGGTTCCTTACTAGTGACAGTGAGATCTACCGGATTTTCCTTAGTAAGAGTAATATAAATATCCGCTAGCTCTCCATCCCAAACAAAAAATTCTCTTACCATTTCTTAAAGTCTGAACCAGAAAGAACCGCAATCCTAATAGAGTAGCCGTTTTTCAGAGAAGGTGACTAATTTGTAAGATTGTATACAATTAGCATTATATGTGAGTACAGTGTAACTTAAAACCATATAAGTACAAAACCTGAGAGTTACATACATCATCATATAAATATATTTGGGTAGAATATATGACATGCAATTGTATACTTTCCACATGACAGCAGCCGTGGGAATATATTCCAACTTTCGTGAATTCACCACCTTTGGGTGTATGAACTACTAGGATCAGTGACTCCTCAAGCACATGCTGTTCATGTGTCCCTCCATAAACTAATACGCAATCACCTCCTTTAAGAGTATGACAACGCGTTAGAATAAGAGACGTCCCACCACAATATAAGACCGATATTTCTTAAATCCAATCATGTGTGCCACTTTGGCGGTCACAACCCAATTGAACCCTTAAAACTCTCTCATACCATGGATATAACATTTATGTCTCACATTTACCATATACATGTGATTTTCTTGAAGACAGGGGCAATTTGTCACTAAAATAACATGCCATGCCAATTACATTGCTCCATTCATTGATGGACAATGAATTATACTCTACACATTTCTCATGTGGTGATATACATGTGAGCTACGATATGTATTTCCGAAACCATAGAGAAATACAAGAAAATAAGAAAAATACCCTAAAAATACGTGTATATAGGATTTTATACGTATTTTCATATCCTTAAAAGCCTCAAGCATGTAAAATAAATATACCACAGTGTAGAGCATCTTGATAAGAAGCGGTAGTACCAAGAATGTCCCAAGCGGACGTCGGACGCGCCCTTACACATCGCTAGAGTGCGCGGCGCGTGTGTGCGCCTTCAACCGGTCAAACTGGCTTGAACCGCCGGTCCGATCGGTCTGAACTGTCGGTCCGACGGGTCAAGTCAACGGGTTGGGGTCAGGATCCGGGTCAACCCAGATCCGCGTTGCGAATGTCAGCATGAAGTCACATCGGCAGTTACTAGGGTCGAGACGCGCCGGTTCGTCACGGCTGCGCGTGGCCATCACGCGTCAACGCGCCCACGGTGCGTGTCCGCGCATGAGGGCGCGTGCGGCCTCCTCCGGTGACGCGCCACCCCTCATTTTTCTCGTCTCGACGAGCAAGTTCCAAATATGCAATAAAATTTAACTTTTATATGACAAAAAATTTTGCAAAATGGAAAAAACCTCTCTAACAAGACGAAAACGGTCCTAATCCGCATGTTTCAGTTCTAATCTATGGCAGACTCTGATACCACATGTCGGCCACGGAAATGACACACCTAGGAAGACCATAAACAAAAACTGAAACACCAAAATGGAGAAGTTATCGATTTGTGCACCTGGTTTGGAATTCATCGAACTTGACGCGGAACTGGAGATGGTGTCCGAACACGAACTCAAGTGCTTCTCTACTATTCCCTTCGCCGGAACACTGGCCTAATGAGATTGCCGCTCATGAGAAGAAATTCTTCTCTAGATCCATATGTAAGTCAAATTGTGCATCATCACGCCGTAGGCGGAAGCCGGCCGGCCAGTCGGGCGAGGTTGCCTTAGAGGACGGGCGGACTCGCCCAAGCGACTATTTATAGAGTTTTCGGGCGAGGCGGGCCCTCTCATCGCCGGCTTCCGCCTCTGGCGTCGCTGAGACACGGACAGCGACCGGCCGTAGGTTGAAGATGAAAAAAAGAAAAGAAAAGAAAAGAATAAATAAAAATTCGAAAAAATAAAAATAAAATTTTAATTCATGATAAAATTGTCACATATGTACCAGTTTGGGGTTTTTTTTGGTAAGTTTAGGGTAAAATTGTCACAGGTGTACCAGTTTGGGGTTTTTGGTGGTCAAAAAAATAGTTCAGAGTAAAATTGTCATAGGTGTACCAGTTTGGGGTTTTTTATGGTCAAAAAAATAGTTTGGGGTAAATGAGTCACAAGGGTACCAGTTTAGGGTTTTTCGTGGTATTAACCCTTAGACTTATTAAGAACCCATATATCTTACATTTACATTTATTAGACCAAACTAATACAGTTAATCTCAATTAATGAAGCCCACATTAGAAAAGTTCTTACACAATTATCTCTCAACTTCCTCCTTTTCACTTTTTGTCATTCTGTTACATTGTCAAAGAGGCAGAGAGACCCAAAAAGAACGAGTGAATCACTATGCAGCAGCGGAGGCATCTTCCAAGCCCTAAATAGCAATGTCTACGGCAATGGGACGCGGACTCTGGTCCTGTCCCATGGCTTCAAGGCCAGCCAGACTGTTTGGCACCATGTCATGCCGTTCTTCGCGTTCTTCTTCAAAGTGATGGTCTACGATGGCCTTCATCCACTCGGGCATTTTTGTCATGCCGTTCTTCACAGACTTGTGGGGTTACGTTGAAGACTTGGTGCGCCTTCTCGACGAGCTGAAGGTGAAGAGGAGCATTTATGTCAGTTACTCAGGCTGCGAATGGTAACCATTCTGTTTCAGAAATCAATTTCTGTTCCTGGAAGAGTTTCTTAGCAAAAAAACATGTTTGATAACGACACAAAATTTCTGTTCCAGAAACAGAAATTTGTTTGATAATGGCACAAAATTTCTTCTTCTCGGGTGGTAGGTGGATGGTGGCGGGAGGAGGGTGGGTGGCGGCGGGAGATGGTGGCCGACGGCGGGCGGCGGCGGGAGGACGGTGGCCGACGGTGGGAGATGGTGGCCGATGGACGGCGGCCAACGGTGGCCGGTAGTGGGAGGTGGGTGGCAACCAAAAGAGGGCGATTAGCGGTGGGAGACGGTGGCCGGTGGACGGCGGCCGGCGAGAGATTGTGGCCGATGGACGGCGGGCGGCGGCCCAAGGCAGCCGGCGGTGGGAGGAGGGCAGCCGGTGGACGACAGTTGGCGGTGGGAGGTGGGCGACGGTGATAGGAGGAGAGAGGCCGGGGGTGGGAGGCGGGTGGCGGTGGGAGACGGTGGCCGGCCTACAGCGGCCGGGAGGCCCACGGTGGCCGGCAGCCCATGGCAGCCGGCCTACTGCAGCTGGCGACCCACGGCGGCCGGCGGTGGGAGGTGGGCGACGGCCAAAGGCGGGCAACGGTGGCGGCGGGAGACGGGTGGCGGCGGGAGACGGGTGGCGGCGGGAGGAGGGTAGGCGGCAGCGGGAGACGGTGGCCGGCGGCGGCGACCGGTAGCGGCGGTCGGCGGGTGGCGGCGGCCGGCGATGGGCGGCGGGTGAGCGACCGGCTAGTAGTGAGGGAAAGTGATGAGAAGAACAAAAAAATTTTGTTTCTCATTTCTGTTCCAGAAATAGAGAAGCAAAAAATTTTAACTTCTGATTTCTGTTCCAAACCTATTTCTGGAACAAAATTTTGTTCCAGAAATAGAAATTGGAATTTCGTTATCAACAGATTTCTGTTCCAAACCTATTTCTGGAACAAAAATAGAGAAACAGAATGGTTATCATTTGCAGCCTCACATGTCGACCATGATCGGGTGCTTGGCCGCAATACACAGGTCCGACCTCTTTGAACACCTTGTGCTGCTCAGTGGATCTCCAAGGTAGGTCCTCTCTCTCTCTCTCTCTCTCTCTCTCTCTCTCTCTCTCTCTCTGACACATATATTCTAAGTTGCTGATTTACTGGCAGAGCCGGAGGTAAGAAGTATTGTCGCCAGATATTGTCTGTAGATTCACATGCACACATAAACGAACATTGTATCTCAAATATCCTATGAAAATTAGAATTTTCTTTTTGCCTCACAGCCTATGTTAAAAGCAGAAAGACAGATAAAAGTCCATATAGATTGTGTTATATGCACGACATGTGTCATCTTGGCAACTAGCTTGAGCGCTACATAAAAGCTGATATGATTCTTGATCTTTTAACATCATTATATTAACATATGTCTGATTTACAGGTACCTCAATGCCAAAGGATACACTGGAGGCTTCGATGAACCGGCGATCAACTTGCTACTTCAATTGATGCACGCGAATTACTCAGGTTGGGTCCATAATTACTCTCCAATAGCAATAGCACGGAACAACACGAGTGCACTGATGGAGTTCGAGCACCGCTTGGGACGAATAGAGCCTGAAATCGCGATAAGCGTAGCTAAAACCGTGTTCCTGAGTGATCTGAGATGGGCTCTTTCGAAAGTGCCTGTTCCGTGCTCCATCATTCAATCCGGTAAGGACGTGGTCGTGCCAGCGTCAGTCTCGCATTACATGAAGAGGAAGATTGGGATGCACCTCCAAGGTGAAAATACTGAGGACACAAGGCCATTTTCCAATGCTCACCGCTTATCCTGTGCTTCTGGATGCCTTGAAGGGGGCAATTTAACTTCATTCGATGTCCGGTTTGCATGAAAGAGAAGTAGTCAAAATCTTCGCTAGAGCCGGTCCACCTCATTATTTTGTTGGGAACATGAATGGTAACCAATTTATTTCAAGTTAAGTTTGTACGTAGGTAATGTTTATATTGGGAACCCTTTATGGAGGCTTTTCTCTAATTCGAGATGGAGAAAATCACCAACCTCTTAATTATGGTTCAATTCCAACCCTCTTTTATATCTCTCATATATATATTTTTGTTTTATATATTATAATGAAAGTACACTTTTGATCCCTTTATCTTATCAACGTGTGTTCTGTTTCTTAAACTTTTTTAAGCAAGTAAGTCCACAAACTTATTTGATTTGTGTCTGTCTGCCTTCTACTGCCAATTATTTGCATGTAGCTTTTCTAAGATATGCTCTTAGCGTCCTACATCAGAAACATAATACAATAAAACGTGAGAAAAGGGAGAAGGGAGGGCCACCAATGCTCCACCACAGGTGAGGGCCTCCGAAAACCCTCTTTGAATGTTTGCGGAGGTGATTCGCCCCATTCACTTCTAGCGACGACCGGAAAAAGTACCAAAAAAAGTCATAAACCTATTGTATTGATACCAATTTAGACCTAAAATTTTTAATTGGACCAATTTAGTCATAAATCTTTTTACATTAGTACCAATTCAGTCCATTCGGCCAATTTAGACCGGAAATCGTTAATGTGAACGCCGGCCGTTATACGTGGCACAACCAATGCTGACGTGGATATTTTTTTAATAATTTTTTGGATTTTTTTTCCTTTCCCTTTTCTTTATCTTTTCTTTTTGCTGGTGCCGATGGCTAGTCGCTAGCCGATGGCCATAGGCCATGGCCGGTGAGCTTTGGCGAGGCCCCCTTCACCAGATCTGGCGAGGCCAACCCTCACTGAGGCCAGGGTGGCCTCGCTGCGCCTCACCTAGGTGAGGGTCAGCCTCACCAGATCTGGTGAGGGGGAGGGGGGCCTCTATGAAGCTTAGGTGTGGCTCGACGAGGCCGATTCTCGCTTGTGGCTAGTGAGAGCGACCCTTGCTCAAGCGAGGCCAGCCCTCACCGACCGTGGCTTGTGGTAGGCGACTGGCCACCGGCACTAGCAAAAAGAAAAGGGAAAGAAAAGGGGAAGGGAAAAAATCCAAAAAATTATTAAAAAAATTCAACAAATTTTTTAAAAATTATTATAAATTATAAAAAATATCCACGTCAACGCCGGCCGGCATCCACATCAGCAATTTCTTGCCCAAATTGGCCAAATGGACTGAATTAGTACCAATGTGAAAAGGTTTAGGATTAAATTAGTCCAATTGAAAAGTTTAGGACTGAATTGGTATTAATGCAATAAGTTTAGGACTTTTTTGATACTTTTCTGCCGCTTATGATCAAGCCCTTGGGCGTGCTCCCGCGCAAATTGGGGACGGCAATGAGTACCTCGTAGCCCTTGTCTAGATTTGTAGTGGTGATTTGATTAGGTGCTGCTACTAGGCTTGGTGGCAAGGGCAATAACCCTCGCTCGAGTAATAGCGACGGCTAGTTGCCCTTCGCGAATTGGAGGGGCGAAGTAAAGGTGGCAAAATGGGTCAATAACCCATATATTAACTCATATTTAATGATTGTGAGTCATAAATGGGTTGGCTTTAATTTTAAAAATAAGCTTAAATGGGTCATAAATAGGTTGTCTATTAACTTAATGGGTCTTAAATGTATTACCTAACAAGCTTAAGTGAATCATAAACATGTCATTCTTATTTATTTATTTTTTCTAAATTTTTTAATAATTTTTTATAGTATTTTTATTCTTTGGCGGCCGGCTACCGGTGGAGGAAGAAGAAAAAAGAAAAAAGGAAAAGAAAAAGAAAGAAAAAAAGAAAAATATATTTTTCAAATAAATAAAAATAAAAATTATTAAAATGAGTGCACAGAGGAAAATCAAATTAGATTTTTCATACCAAATGGCGGAAAATATTTTCCAGTCAATTTTCAGGTTTCAGCCAAAATATCAGAAAATAAAATGACTTCCTAGAAAATATTTTTTAGAAATGTCACATTTTCTGCGAAATATACGGAGCCTCAATTTTTTTAGAAATTGTACACTAGATGTGTATTGCACGAAAGTGTTTTAACAATATAATTTAAAAAAAAAATCATAACAAACAAGCTTTCCTAGATTTAGTTAAATGGGTCGGGTCGGGTTTGGGTCGAGAATTTTGCATTGCAATAAATTGATCATAAACAGGTTAAATGAGTCAATTTGGGTTGGACCATTTATGACTCAATCCACCCGTTTGAAAGGTCTAGGGCGGAGCACCTTCCTATCCCTACCCCTCTTTGTTTCTCTCCCCTTTTGTCTTTCATTCATGTGCATTTTGCTAATGTGGAGTGCCAGGTTAGCTTCACATGATAATTTCTGTCACATTAGCCTCGTTGAGCCAACACAACTAAACGAATTAGTAAGGACGGGTAACAGAATGCTCCTTGTAGCACCTCGCCTTCCCAAAGTTATCCGGATTTTAAAATTCTAGATGTTTGGGAGAACTTGATTAATCACCTAGAAGTCAATTGGACTATTATAATTAAGTATATAGGCCAAGAGTTCAGTTACGAATATAAAATGATTAGTGCCCCACGTAGCCCTTTCGCTAAAACATTTGTTGGTTAACTTCTATCGTGCAATAGCATGGTATTTCCTAGTTCAAATATATATAATTCTACTTTGGGTTTTAAAAATTCAAAACTTCATTGCCCGCCCTTAGGTGAAATTGCCACATCATGGGGGCAGAAGACGACTCGACTCCATCGTGCCATGTGCAATTAGTGTCTTTTCGAGAATATGCACTGCATGTGAAGCAAATGGATGAACCCAATCCGTGACAACCAACAATCCAATGCCAAATAATAGCCAGTACGCCCCGTGTTGACATGCAATAACTAAGTTAGAATCGAAACAACTAACAGAGACGAATCCAACCCCAACTAATTAATATTCAATCAAGCGGGCATGAACCCAATGCGATATAATAGTCAATACACCTTACGTATGCATGTAAACACTACGTTTGAATGCGAAACAACTAATTGGGACGTATCCAATTCCGTCAAAATAATGTTCAATCAAATGGACATAAATCCAACGCCAAATCAATCTATGCATCACACTAATCGTCTTGTTTTTATTTTATTTTATTTACTATAGGCACCTGATAAGAGATTCTGAAATTTAAGTCTTCTCACCTACTTTTCTGATTTCGAAAGTTTGTTTATAGTAAGAATTTATCCAAGAAACATTGTCAGCCTACGAATTACAAAACAATATGGATTTGTTTAGGAGATCGGAGCGTAAGCATGCTCCGGAATAGCAAATTAAATTTAGGCTTTCATAGAATTTAGTTACACAGTTTTTCCAAAAATATCATGACCGAATCTCCAGTTTTTGGATTCTCAATGAAATTACAGATAATTCTCTTTATTCAAATGGCTATGGCCAATGGCTTGAGAAATTAAAAGCTGTATATTTTTCATAGCTAATTGATCATTCTGAATTTATAATGCTAAAAATATGAGAGATCATTGTGTGAGAGTTTCGATTTTGAGTATTCTTTTTTTTTTTGTTTCATTTCATCTCTATTGTTATTTTAAAAATAATATTTTTTGCTAACAGAAGAAAGATGGAAGCTTATTTGATTCGACTTGATGACTATCTGAAAAACAACATTTTAGAAAATTATGGATTTTATATCAAAAAATATTTGATGCTAGCATTGCAGGGCTAAAGTCTTGCTTTCTTTATTTGTAGAAGAAAGCTTTCTAATATTTCTAAAATTGGTTCTTTTATTGGATAAACAACAACAGGTTTTTGGCTAAAAATAAATAAAAAATACGGAAGTAAATAAAGTTCCATTTAACATGAGAGAATTATACATAGAAAAAAAGAAGAAATTTATTGTTCCTAGACTTAGGTTGAGTGAAGAAACTAGAAAGGCAAGTTCAACAAATATTTGGCTAGATGTTTATGCTTATTGAAGTTCATTTTGATTAGTTTACTTAAAAAAGGATGTGGTTTAAGTAACATACAGTGTGAAAATAGTCAGGAAAATTATCCAAAAAGTCCTAAATCTATTGCACTTTTGCTAATTCAATCATAAACTTTTCAACTTTACCAATTGAATCATAAACCTTTTCACTTCTTACCAATTGAGTTCACCTAGCCAATTTTGGTCGGAAATCATTGACATGGACGTTAGGTGGCCACGTGGCGCTGATGTGGATATTTTTAAATAATATTTTAATAATTTCTGAATTTTTATGGTTTTTGCCTCTTTTTTTTTTTTTTTCCTTTTCTTTGTTTTGTTTTGGCTTTTGGAGTTAGGGCCGGCGAAGGTGGCTGACCGACCCTCGCCGGCTATGGACGTGGGCGTTGCGACCTCGCCAGCTCTGGGTGAGGGCCACGATGCCGTCACTAGCCAAAGCGAGGGCGGGCAAACCCGCGCCCACATTTGGCTAGGCGAGGGCATGGGGCTCGCGAGGGCCGCCAAGCACCTTGCCTGGGGTCGGCGAGGGCCGCCAAGCTCTCGCCTAGCCAGAGCTGGCAAGGGCCGTGACGCCTTTGCCTAGAGCTAGTGAGGATCGCGGGCCCTCACCTTGTGACATCCTGAAAAATAGTCCATTTGGGATTTATAAAATACTGAGTTTTATGAATGTACTCGTAGTTAGTTCTAACCCGGAACTGATCATTCCTGGGATGCTAACCATTAGGGAAAGGCTAATCGGGGAATTAAATTCGTACGACTAAACGAAAATTCGATCATGAATTGACTTACGACCATAAAATCGTCGAGGTGATATTTTGAGCCACTGTTGGCCGATCTAAGGATAGTCAGGGGTCAGTTCGCCACTGTCACAGTAGTGGATCGCGGGTGATACCGCTGGACCACGAAATGAATTGATGAACGATCCTGAACCTATATCGAACGATCGTGCCCCTCGGATCTAGTAATTGATCCTCGCGATTTTATTGACAACCGAAGTCGTAACGGTCTGAATAAATTGCACGTGACTCGATTTAGTATCAGTCACGGGTCGAATATGCGAATTTTCCCAACGAGCCGCTCGTTAGTCTGAGAAACGCTTGAGTTGCGTTTAATAAAATTTGATTATTTAATTTGGCCCAAATTGGACACCGGAACATTTGGAAGTCACGACGGGACGTTAGGACGACGTTGCGGTTGTAACGTGCAATTTTGGACTGCCTCGATTCCTTCAGAAAAATTCGATTTCGGCGAGAAACGGAGAAAGTGACCATTTTACCCCTAAGGATTATTAAAGGGTTAGTTTTATGGGCAAAGGGCATTTTGGTAATTTTGCCCTAAAATTTGGAAAAGACAATTTTGCCCTTGGACTTTTTGAGAAATTACAAGATTACCCTTGGATATTTTGAGTGAGATTCGATCTGGGCCGTTGATTTCAAGATAAGATCGAATCTGGACCGTTGGATCAAAATTGTGAGAGAGGGGTATTTTGGTCAATTGCCGTTTTGGTCAAAAGTCACTATTTTAGTCTAGACCCACTCTCTCTCTCTCCTCATTCCCCCTCTCCACCGTGAAGCCCCTCCCCCCCCAACCGTGAGCTCTCTCTCTCTCTCTCTCTCTCCCCTTGGCCGATCGCCGCCGAGCCGTGCCGCCATTCGTCGCCATCCCCGCCGATTGCCACCGCTATTCCGCTCTAGCCGCGCTAGTCTAGAGTCCGGTAAGTCGCAATTTAACCCTTGCCTAGGACGTCGGGTATTAACGAGTTCGTTTAGACACGGTTTAGAGTTAGATTAGGGGCTGATTGTGATGGATTTAAGTGCCGGATTTGTGGACGGATCATGGCTGAGAAGTGGGCTGGATTATGGTGATCTAGAGACCAATTTAGAGACAAGTTAAGGCTGATTTGTGAGCTGGGTTAGAGCTGGAACTTGAATTTTTGAAGTTCGGTGTGAATCGCGGATTCGCGGTCACTGTACGTCTTCGATTTGCTATTTTTGTAGAGAATTTTGTGGGCCGAATTTGAGGAAGTTTTCTTCATGAAAGTTGCTCCCAACATATTGAAGTATAACATATTTTAAATTTGGAATTTTTTGAGGTCATTTGGGTAGCACGAAAACCCATTTTCGGACCGTATTGAAGCTGCCCGGAACACTGTTCATCCCGACCTCCGGGTCTGTTCAAATTTTTATAAATTTTTCCAGACCCATTTTCAAAATACTTCCTTCACAAAACTTGTTGGGGAAATTTGTGACTATGACATATAAAAATTTCAAGGCTTTTCAAGGTAATTTGGGTATTGAAATAAATGTATTTTGAGGACAAAACGGTCTGTTAGAGCGAGTTGATTTTCATCTGACATCAAGTGACCAAAAGAGGTGTTTACAGTTGGAACTGGGTATCGAGTTCTTCACGGAAAATGTTTATCAAGATGTTTTACGCAACATATCCAAATTTCAGAATTTTTGGAGTTCGTTTACTATTTATTTGATGGGATTTCGGTCACTGTGTAAACTGCCTAAAATTACCCCGATTCTTTGGATATTCATTTTTATGAGCGGAATGGTGGGGGTGACGAGGTTGAATAGTTGCTGCCAAGAGGACTGGAATTTATGCTTGAATGTGTGTTGTATGAATTAATTTGAGGATGAAATGAGGATGTTTCGGGGCTGGAGTGAGACTGATTAGAGTGCCGGATGTTGTGGATTGAAATGACGGACATATAGTCCGATTTGGAGACGAATTGTGTCGGTTTGAATGGGCTGTGATGTGGCTGTGTTGTGGTGCCCGTTATGACTTGAATTATGCGTGGAAATGTTGAATTTGTGCCTTTGAACGTGGCTGTGTTTGTGGGCCCGTGAGTGGCCTTGTGTGTTTATTGTACCGAGATTTGATGGATTGAAATATGCTTGATTGTGTGCACGCTTGGGCCGGACTGAATGAATTGTCAAATAGGCCATATCGAATGCTTGGTGAGCATGAAAAGTGTATGTGAACTGTTGCGTGCACGGGCCGCGTGTGATTGGCCAACTGAGTGGCCGTGTGGCGTGATTGTGTGATGGTAATGTGTGTTGGTGTAAGGCATGTGTGGCGTGGGATTGTGTGGCCGTGTGTGATGTGTGACCATGTGGCACGTGTGGTACGATGGTATGAGATGATTGGAATGGTCGGAAAAGTGGTACCCTGAGGCGTGTTCGTTTACACGGGGTAGGATTCCGTCCTGAGGCGTGTACGTTTACGCGGGACGATGCCGTCCCTGACGAGGTGACGATGCCCGGCCCGACGGGGTGACGATGCCTGACGAGGTCAGAAGACCGTTGGCCTGATGCGTTTTACGCAGGCACGGTAGAGAAGGAAAGTTGAGAATGTAGGATTCCGTCCTGAGGCGTGTTCGTTTCCGCGGGATGATGCCGTCCTTGACGAGGTGACGATGCCCGGCCCGATGGGATGACGATGCCTGACGAGGTTAGAAGACCGTTGGCCTGATGCGTTTTACGCGGGCGCGGTAGTGGTGGAAAAGTTGAGAGTGAGCCGGATTTGGTTTGACGCGTGAGGTTTGTGAAAGTCGACGCATGGCGAGAGTTAGTGTGTGAGTGTGGTTTGCCTCGCGTGATATGGTGCTGGATGAGTATGGATATAAATGAATTGGCTGTATTATTGTTTGACATGCGGGGATTTGCATGATGGATCCCAGGTAGGATCGCATGTGATTGTTAGTACGATTGTGTGGATGTTGTTTGTGTGTTGCTTGATTCGGTGTCTGGACTTGTCTGAAATACGTGGAAGCCTAAGTAAGGTTTAGGTTGTGAACTTATTGAGAAGTGTCTCATGGTTGTTTCAACCAAACCATTTCAGAGCACCCGCCCGAGCCATGAACCTTCCGCCGCCGTCGCAGCGTTTTGGAACTGTTATGCACTCTGATCATGATGTGATAGAATTCTCGATCGAGATGGAGGCCGATTCGGAGTCGACGGATGAGCACGTGCCTGATGAGGATTCAGATGAGGATTCCGAAAAGAGTGAGTCAGAGTGGATGCCATCTAGAGGGCGTAGGGATTAGTTTTGGAGCTGAGGAAGAGTTTGGAAGTGTTCCATTTTAGTGTAGCGTTACTCAGGCTACTAATCTTTTGTGATAACGGTGGTTTGCAGTTTCGTAGTCCAATGTGCATATTTTGCTTTGTGGTTTGTAAATTGGCGGTTGTGGCATACATTTATGTTGTAAATGGATATTGTACTTAAATCGAAGTATAGTTGGTGATTTGGTGGTTTGGCAATTTATTCTCCCTAGTACCCCAGGTAAATTATTGTTTGGGTGTTTGATGTTTCCGCCGCGATTAAACTCTGATGGGTTAATTTTGGTCGGCGACGTTTCTTGGGATGTCGCACTAATTCGACCAAAGAGGGATGTCGCGTGCTCGATGGGGTTCGGGGCGTGAGACACCTCTGGCTGACGAGGGTCGGCCGGCCACCCTCACCGATCCTAACTCCAAAACCCAAAAAAAAAGGAAAAGGAAAAAAAAAGAAAAAAACCATAACAAATTAAAAAATTATTTAAAAATGTCCACGTCAGCACAATGTGGCTACTCGGTGTTCACGTCAGCGATTTCCGGCCAAAATTAGCCGTATGTACTAAATTGACAAAAAATGAAAATGTTTAGGACTCAATTGGCAAAGTTGAAAGGTTTATGACTGAATTGGCAAAAGTGCAATAAGTTTAGGATTTTCTGGACAATTTTCCTGAAAATAGTCTCACCCTTATTAAAATAATCTTGGATTTCCATGAGAAAGAGTTTTCAATGATTAGAAAAGTGATAGCATTCCCGTGGCATTCTATAATGTTCCATGTAATATTGATGGATTAAAGGCGCACAACATTAGTGCAAATTGTGTAATATGATTATTAAACTTTGTTGGGATACATGGTTGAAAATGTAATCATGTCTTGGATATACTTTGTTATTTTTATCTTAAACTAACAACGTCCATATAATTCGATTTGGAAAAAATGAAATGTAACCCAAAAATAAGAAAAATCCGATTGTGAGTCATGTCCAAGTAATGTATGGGCAAATGGACGGCCCAAAATGAAGAGGCATTCGTTACTAATTCAACTGAACAAACTTTGGATTACCTCTGAACACAAAAAAAAACTGTGGATTACCAAAAGGCCATTAAGCTTTAAAGACTGGAGTGTATATTCAATGCGGCGGTTGCTGCCTTGTGGCCAATACCTTATCATGTAAAGGATCACCACGCAAAAGTGCAGGTTCTTACTATTATATTTAGCCTCCACACAAAACATCAATTCTCTGAAATAAGATTATTTTCATCTAGCATTTCGGCATGTGCACCTCGTTGTTCTTGCCATTTGTTGCAATTTTCAGACAATATACGTTAATTTTGAAAGTGAACTAGTCAAAGACCCATGCTACGTGACGGGAGTTATTTTTATTTGTGGCTTATTCCAATAAGATTATAATGTAGACTATATTATAATTGTAACTACATAATGTGAATTTCTAAACTTTTCATGAATACATTATTCAATGCGTGATCATGTCTTGGTTATATCTTATTGTTACTTTTTCTATAAAATTACTACAACTTAGTTCAATTTGGAAAAAAAAAAAGGGAACCCGATCGAATATAAGAAATATATTAGTGTGCATCGGTGTGAACAATATAAAGAGATTCATCATTAGTCCATCCAACTAAATAAAATCTTATTTTAAAGAAGGTTTAAGATTTTGAATGAAAATGTGTCCAACTCGATATATTAATGCACACGACATCTTAGTCTTCCTTTTGGCACATACCTCATCCTGTGGACTGGCCGACCAAAAGTATGAGTTAGTGCCCACTTACATCATATGAAGTCCACTTTTCACTTAAAAATTTTAAACCAACGAGTGGTTAGTCAACAAAAAATAATGGTTCCAATTCACTTAGATTACTTTCATCTAATACCCTCACACATGTATCTCATTGTCCCTCCCATTTTCTACAATTTTGAGGCAATATACACGAGTTAAGACTAATCATATAAAATTTTATATCATGACCCATAAGCTTACACTATTGCGAAATCTTTGTTATTTTCTCCCTCTTAATCGAAGTTCCTGCATCCACTGAGGGGCAATTATATCAAAGTTTATAGATTACAAAATTTTCCCATTTTTTACACATTTGTACTTTAAGGAATAGGGTTAATATCACAAAAAACTCCAAACTGGTACACATGTGATAAATTTACCCCAAACTAATTTTTTGACTTTTGAAAACCCTAAACTGGTACACCCGTGACAAATTTATCTCAAAATAATTTTTTGACCTTCGAAAACCCTAAACCGGTACGCCTGTGACAAATTTACCTCAAACTATTTTTTGATCACCAAAAACCCAAAACTGGTACATTTGTGATAAATTTACCCTCTGTTAATTTTCGTTAAATTAGATTAATATCAAGAAAAATCACAAAATTAGTACACCTGTGACAAACGGAGGGTAAAACCCCAAACCGGTACACCAGTCAACTGCCACGTGTCATCTAACTCAGCAATTTGACTGTAAAATTTAACGAAAACTAACGGAGAAAAAATTTGTTACGGGTGTACTAGTTTTAGGTTTTTGGTGGTCAAAAAATTAATTTTGGGTAAATTTATTATAGATGTACCAGTTTAGAGTTTTTCATAGTATTAACCCTAAGGAATAACATGCTAGTTTGGCATCTACCTTTGTCCTTAAGTGCAAACTTGAAAGTGGACTAGTCAAAGATCTATGCTATGTGGCGCGAGGTATTACTTTCATCTAACGCACTCACACATATATCTCATTTTCCCTCCCATTTTCTACAATTTTGAGACAATATACACGTGTTAAGACTAATCATATAAATTTTATATCATGACCCATAGGTTTACACTATTGCGAAATCTTTGTTATTTTTCTCCCTCTTAATCTAAGTTCTTGCATCCACTGCGGGGCAATTATACTAAAGTTTATAGATTACAAAATTTCCCCATTTTTTACACATTCGTACTTTAAGAAATAACATACTAGTTTGGCATGGACCTTTGCCCTTAAGTGCAAAGTTGAAAGTGGACTAGTCAAATATCAATGCTATGTGGCATGAGGTATTTTTAGGGATAATGTCACAAACATCCCTGAACTTTGGCCAATTATGCGATTTGGTCCATGAACTTTTAATTTATTCAAGGGAAAAAACCACCAAAAATCCCAAACTTTGCCATCTGTGACACATTTACCCCGAACTTTTTTTTGTGACACCAAAAACCCCGAACTTTGCTTTTTGTGACACATTTACCCCAATGTATTTAGTCCATGGGCATTTTCGTCTTTTCTGCTTTTTCTTTTTTTTTTTCTTTTTTTTTTCCTTTCCGGCGAGGGGGGGCCTCGCCGGCGTCAGCCTCGCCGGCGTCGAGCGAGGGCGGCCGTCGCTAGATCCGGCGAGGGCGGCCCTCGCCGGCGTCGGGCGAGGTTCGCCTCGCTGGGCGAGCGAGGCGGCCCTCGCCCGGCTCGGGCGAGGTCGACCCTCGCCGGTGTCGGGCGAGGGTCGACCTCGCCGAGTCGGGCGAGGGCCGCCCTCGCTCGCCCGAGCGGCGACCCTGCCGGCGTCGGGCGAGGTCCGCCTCGCTTGGGCGAGCGAGGGCGGCCCTCGCCCGATCTGGGCGAATCGACCCTCGCCGGCGTCGAGCGAGGGCGGCCCTCGCAGATCCGGCGCGGGAGGCCTCGCGACTCGGGTGAGGTCGACCCTCGCCGAGCGCCGGCGAGGGCCGCCTCGCCCGGGCGAGCGAGGCCGCCTGCCGCCGTCCGGCGAGGTCGACCACTCGCGCCGCGTCGGGCGAGGGTTGACCTCGCTGAGTCGGGCGAGGGGCGCCCTCGCTCGCCCGAGGCGGCGACCCTCGCCGGCGTCGGGCGAGGTCCGCCTCGCTCGGGCCGGCGAGGGCGGCCCTCGCCCGATCCGGCGAGGTCGACCTCCCGCGGCGTCGAGCCAGAGGGCGGCCCTCGCGGTCCGGCGGGCAGGGCCCTCGCCCAGAGCTCGAGGCGAGGTCGACCCTCGCCCGACGCCGCGAGGTTGACCTCCTCGAGTAGGGCGAGGGCGGCCCTCGCCGGCGTCGGGCGAGGCCGCCTCGCTCGCCCGGGCGAGGGCGAACCTCGCCCGGCGCCAGCGAGGCCGCCCTCGCCGGATTCGGCGAGGCCGCCTCGCTCGGCCGCGGCCAGCCAGCGCAGGCGAACCCGGCCGGCGTGAGCCCCTAAGCGGAAAGGAAAAAAAAAGAAAAAGCAGAAAAGACGAAAATGCCCATGGACTAAATACATTGGGGTAAATGTGTCACAAAAAGCAAAGTTCGGGGTTTTTGGTGTCACAAAAAAAAGTTCGGGGTAAATGTGTCACAGATGACAAAGTTTGGGGTTTTTGGTGGTTTTTTCCCTTTATTCAATGTAGTCCTTGAACTTTAGCCTAATGTTCAATGTGGTCCCTGAACTTTTGATTTATTCAATGTGATCCTTGGACTTTTGGCACATGTTCAATTTAGTCCCTAAACTATATGAAAATATTCAATGTAGTCTCTGAACTTGAATTAATGGAAGGACTACATTGAATATTTTCATATAGTTCATGGACTAAATTGAACGTACACAAAAAATCCAGGGACCATATTGAACAAATTAAAAGTTTATAGATCACATTGAACATTAGGTTAAAGTTCAAGGATCAAATTGCACAGTGGGCCAAAATTCAAGAATTGTTTGTGTTATTTTCCAGTATTTTTATTTTGGGGTTGTTTTAACAATATCATGATGTGAACTATATTAAGTAAAAGTATTATTGGATCATATAATTTGAAGTTTGAACTTCAAAGGAACACGTGTTGGTGTCAAATCCTAGGATATGATTCTCGTTGGCTCTAACTTTATATCTAACTTTATGTCAAATCCTAAGATATGAATTCTCATTCGCTCTAACTTTATGTAAAATTCTAGGATTTGAATTCTTATTCGCTCTAACTTTATGTCAAACTCTAGCATATGATGCTCATATGATCGACTGCTGTTGGTTTCTACCCTAGTGCTTAAAAATGACGCTCCTAAAAGAGGTTTAGGTTGGTGAGTGATATTTCTCGTCTACTGCCTTAAGGGACTTTCCAATGATGTTTTGCAGGAGTCTCCATGTATCATGTGCAGTGATGCTTGATTCTCAAGCCTGTTTTTTTTATGCTGTCAATGATTTTGTCAGTGTCTGTCTTTTTCTTGGTATAGTCTGTACATAATTTTATGTTCAGGTGCTTGCTTATGTCTCGCAAGTCCGTGAGGTCGACCTTCCACAAGAATGAGTAGACCACGAAACTCTGACACTTAATCTGGTATAAGAAGAAAAACTCTTTATCTATCTATCTAATTATTCATTTTTGGGGAGAACCTGGTCGGGGGCAATCCTCATAATACGCCAGGATAAATAAGTTAGAAATTTTTAAAAAAAGGTCTCCATTTAACTTCGATATTGCAATTCAATCCCAGTATCGCGGAGCCCCCTGCTAGATTTTTGAGGGAAAAACCGTGGAGCTGCTACTTTATGTATGTGTATATTTGAGCTCAGTCATTTAGACCTGTCAAACGTGTTTATCATATCGGATTTGGATGGGTTGAAAATAGGCCCGACCCCAATCGACCCACTTTTTGTACGATACAAGTTTAGCAACCCATACTCAATTCGACCTGATCCGGACCCAACACATACCCAATCCAACCCGGACTCTAATTCTTAGCAATTTTTATTAACCATTAAAGTAAGTCATTTTTTTTGTGAGAACACATCTTAAATTCTTAACCATTAAAGATGGATGGTCGAATGTGTTCTATTTTTTTATTCATTATTATTTTTATATATTTTCTTTTCTTTATTTCATCTATGGTCCTCTTCCCCGTAACACCAGGGTTGAGGAAATAAGAGAATGAACGTAAATGCGGACAACGAAGATCTTTCGAACCAGTCGCCATGACGCCATTGACCATTGCTGGCAAGAGCCCTCGTCATCGTGCCTCCACCATGAGGCGACATCGGCCCCTCGGCCGCTCGACTTTTTATGGCGCCTCTCCATCTTTCTCTCTGCGCTGAGGCTGTGTGACTCACTGCTATGGAGGTCACGACCTTCGGATCCATGGTCACGAGAGGCCAGCGACTTCCATAGCTGCGGTGGTGGGCTTGGCACCTTCTCGTCATTCGATATCAGAGCCACGGAGAGAAAATATAAATTTTTTGATAAAATATGAAATTTATCTTTTACTCTTAATTGCTGTAAAAAATATGTAAATATGGAAAATAGGAGAAAACTAAA
This sequence comes from Syzygium oleosum, assembly GCF_021117445.2. Taxonomy (NCBI): domain Eukaryota; kingdom Viridiplantae; phylum Streptophyta; class Magnoliopsida; order Myrtales; family Myrtaceae; genus Syzygium; species Syzygium oleosum. The sequence goes on from NW_026607494.1 coordinate 2,576,945, forward strand.
TTAACTAATATGCTGGTAATAGAAAAAATAAATATCAATAATTATATTTTAGACAATAAAAATTTAGATAAAATTTGATAAATATAGCCACTTGAATGGAACTAAATAAGATATTTTAAAAAATAATAGACACAAGTTAAATAAAAAGGGAGAATGCCTCAATCAATTAATGTATTATACGATTATAATAAAAAAACAATATTGTACTCAGGCAAACATATTTTGCTTTTGAAGTGATTTTATATTTATATTCCCAATCATATCTCATGTAACGTGCCAATTAGAACTTACGTAGTCCCTAATAAGGAAAAAATGCAAGTGCACTTGCTAGGATTCAACCCATATTTCAATAAATAGGTTTATATAATTACTTTTGAAAATAAACATAGAATCAAGGGTTAATACCATGAAAAATTCTAAACTAATACATCTATGATAAATTTATCCCAAACTAATTCTTTGACCACCAAAAACCCTCAACTGGTACACCCGTGATAGATTTACCCCTCGTTAGTTTCCGTTAAATTTTACCATCAAATTGCTGAGTTGGATTACACGTAACAGTTGACTGGTGTACCAGTTTAGGGTTTTACCCTCCATTTTTCACATGTGTACCAGTTTGTAATTTTTCGTGGTATTAATTCAATTTAACTGAAACTAATGGAGGGTAAATTGGCCACAAACGTACCAGTTTGGGGTTTTTTATTATCAAAATATTAGTTTGGGGTAAATTTATCACAGATATACCAGTTTGAGATTTTCGTGGCAAAAAATGTAGTTTGGGGTAAATTTGTCACATGTGCACAAGTTTATGGTTTTTCACGGTATTACCCTAGAATCAATGCATGGTATCAAAGGAAATGGACTAGATTGCAATGAATCACACCATAAGTGCAATATGTTTAAGAATTTTTTGATAATTTTTCTGTGAAGAAACTAGAAAGGCAAGTTCAATAAATATTTGTGTCACGCCCCGCACTCCTCGGCGCGCCACATCCCTCGCAAAGGTCGATTCGTGTGCGACGTCCCAGGACGCGTCGCCGACCCAACACCCAACACAGAGATTTAAAGCACATGCGGAAGTAATTAAAACCACCCGTACATTAAAATACACCTAACCAAGGATAGCCATACAACAACCAGCACGGATAAATATACACTTGTTTTGACATTGGGAAATATATACAATATTCATATACAGCCCATCCTCAAAAGTCAAAAGCGGGTACGTGGCTCGGCGATCAAACACTATATCTAGCCGGGGCTCCTCCCAAAACATTTCAATACGCCTGGCATCCTCAAGGCTGGGGGTCTGAAAAATTGGGTTTCAACAACAGTGAGAATAAATCTCAGCGAGTAATTCCCTAAACCTAAATTAGGCTAAAGTGCACCTCCTGACGAGTACTAAATCAACACACCAAGCAAATCATAATTGACTTAGGCCCTCGGGCCCAAATCCAACACTCACCTTGCCCTGCAGGTTAGGCACTTACAGTTCAAGCATAAAACATAGGACCCAGTCGCAGCACATGTACACATCATTTGGTCACAACGCATGTCATGCTTATGCTCGTGCTCATACGCGTGCTCACGCCTCATTAATGCATTTTCACACGCTTGCACTCTAGCATACTTGCCATTTATCAATTTCTCCTCCGACCCGCGTTAAACGCATCAGGTCCGACCCGCGTAAAACGCATCAGGTCTATCACTATCCAACACTTCCTGGCCCGCGTAAACGCATCAGGCCCAGTGTCTCTAGCCCGCGTAAACGCATCAGGCGCAACACCGATCTCCATATACGGACCGAACCCGCGTAAACGCATCAGGTTGGCCGTCTTCCGGCAATCCGGGCATCGTCCCGCGTTAAACGCCTCAGGACGGGTTCACTACCCCGCGTAAAACGCATCAGGGTTTATTGTGATCACACATTCACAAGCACCAATTTTCATCTGAACCCCGCGTTAAATGCATCAGGGCATTTTAGGTGATCACAATGCACATGTCACTCGAGCACACTTGTAAATGCACATGCCGTGCCAATGCTCGTGATGCAAACTCATGGCCATAAACTTCACACTCGGGCATTCACTTGCATCGCACCACTTACTCAAATCATGATGCAATCATGCGCATTTGCACCACGCATATTCACTTTCATAAATCAACATGCCCAATCAGACAATCAATTCAAATCAGCCATGGCATCAACTTGACACACAATCCATGCACAATCCACACAACCGGGATAACAAGAACCCTCGCATTCGAGGCCCGCCAAGCTATTCCATTCTTAGTCCCGCTAAACAAGCAACATGGCATCCTAAAATCAATCACAACAAGGCTCATTTAGCTAGTTAATTGATCAATGCGATCATTCCCGGTAATTGCACAATTAAACTTCAAATTGATCACGCCTCGCCTAAATCAAATCCTGTCGTGGCCAGCCACTATACCGCAATGTCTAGGCCAATAAATATCTTCAAAATGCCCCATTAAACTCCCCAAACCATCATTCTAATCAGCCACCACAAAGATCAAATGAGGCGCGCACTAAAATCCATATTTAAAGCCCGAACTTACTCCAAACTTGGACCACTCCGAACCAATCTGTCCAGCCATCTCACGGCACCTCGCGGGTCACTAAATCTCAACTAAATTGTCGCACTAAGCCCGTAAAATAGCCACCAAGACAGCCACCATTCGGTCTCCCAATTTCACCCGCTAAATCCACAATTCCGTCCAAATCACGGCACCTATGCCTCGCCACATCACAGCACACTATAGTCCACTAAACCTCAATTAAATCATCATTCTCGGTCACCAAACGGGCCACAAAAATCAGCCCATAGCGGCCTCCACTCGGTCCTCAATTTGCACCCGCCAAATTCACATTTTCGCCCAAATTAAGGCGCCTATGCCCAGCCGACTCACAGCACAATACGGGCCTCTAAATCTCAATTAAATCATCACACTAAGCCTCGAAATCAGCCACCATATCAGCCTCTAACAACCTCCACAATTTAACCCCTAAAATACCCTAATTAACCCCTAAAACCCATCTAGAAATGCAAATTGTCCTAATTAGGGCTTAGGGTCAAACTCACCGGATGTCCTAAGCTTCAAACCGAGCTGAACACGTGGTAATGGCGGCTGGACAGCGGCGGTCCCTCGCCGGAACGAGTAACGGCGGCGGGGGCTCCGGCGAACGGCGCGAGCGACGGCGACGGTCTAAGCTAATCCACGGCCTAGAGAGGGAGAGAGAGGGGCGCGGTCAGAGATAGAGAGAGAAATGGAACGGCTGGACGGCCGGGCGAGGCGACGGATCCGCGCCGGAACAGTGACGGCGGCGGCGGAGCTCCTCCGGCTCAAGGCCTCTCACGGCCAAACCGAGAGAGAGAGAGAGAGAGAGAGAGAGAGAGAGAGAGAGAGGGGAGAGGGGGCTTGCCGGCTGTTTGTGGTGGAACACGGCGGCCAGCAACACCGGAGGCGGCGACGACGACGGGGGCCGGCCGCGAGCCGGCGAGCAAGAGCGGTCGGGCGCGAAAGGCAGCGGCGGCGAGCTCGGCTGCTGCGCTGCGAGGAGGAGAAGCGACGATCGGGCGGCGGCTGGCGGACGGCGTGGCGCGGCGGTCGAGCTGGGCCGGCGACGGCGAGGTACTGCGGCCGTCCGGCGAGCCCAGCGGTCGGCGAGCTGGGCAAAGGTGAAGCGGACCCGGTCGGCCGGGAGGAGGAGAGAGAGTGGGGGCTTCTATGGTGGCGGCGACGTGGTGCCGGCAACGATCGGGCGACGCGCGGTGGCGACGAGCGGCGGTGGCGACGAGCGGGACGGCGTCGGGCGGAGCGGAGTCCGAGGCGCGACTCGTCGGGGAGGAAGAAGACCGAAGCAGAAAATAAGAAAGGAAGAAGAAAGAGAAGAAGAAGGAAGAAGAAGAGAGAGAAGAGAGAGGGTGTCAGAGGAGGAGGGAGAATGAGCGTGAGTGGACTTCTGCAGGGGGGTTGCGTGCGGCAGAGAGGAGAGAAGAGAGAGAGAGAGAGAGAGAAAGAGTGAGAGGGAACGTGCGCGGTCAGAAGGGGGGGGGGAGCGTGTGCGCGGAGGAGAGAGAGAGAGGGAGAGAGAGAGGGGAGAGAAATAAAAGAAAATAAACTTCATTCAAATATTAAATGCGATCTGATGGCCCGAATTAAAAACCGAAAATGGTCTACCGATCCAAAATAAGCCTCGCACATAAAAAGGGACAAAGGCCAAATTAATTAGACCAAATTATAACGAGGGAGGCCCACTAGTCCAAATTCGCACGTGGTCAAAAACTCCCATTTTTCCATCATTCCTGACAATCTCAACGTTGCCTACTATAATATTGACACCGTCCAATTTATTTTGTCCCGAAACTCCCGGAAATCGACTGCCAAGTTCGGGGTCCAAATAACGGCCAAATTTGATCGAGTGCGATTCTAGCGAAATCTTTAATTTAAAATGATAACCGGGAGTGATCAGTTCCCGGGCGAGATTTTACTATAAGCACACTGACAAATTACGCGTTTTATAAATCCCAAAAATGGGCCGAAATTCGGGATGTCACAACTCTTCCCCCCTTACAAAAATTTCGTCCTCGAAATTTACAATCCAACCCAGTTATCCAAACAAATGGGGGTACTGGTGTCGCATCAGCTCCTCACTTTCCCACGTCGCACTTTCAATCCCATGGTGTTTCCAAATTACCTTGGCTATCGAAATTTCTTGTTTCACAACACTCTCTCTATTCTATCTTCGATCCTATAACTCGCTTTTCCACGTACGACACCCGTCGTCCACGTCCATTACTTCATGATTCGGCTCATGGGTGGGTCCAGTTCATACTTCCTTAACATCGACACGTGGAAGATGATATGAATTTGTGACAATTTCGGTGGTAAGGCTAGGCGATATGCTAACGATCCAATCCTTTCCAAAATCTCATATGGGTCTACATATCTTGGACTTAGTTTCCCTTTCTTGTCAAACCGAGACAGTCCTCTCATCGGCGATACCTCGAGAGAAACGTGATCCCCTACTTGAAACTCCAAAGGCCTACGTCTCCCGGTCCACATAGTTCTTTTGACGGCTCTGCAGGTTCTCAACCTTTCCCGGATAACCTTTACTGTTTCCACCGATTGCCGAATAAACTCTGGACCCGTTATACTTCTTTCCCCCACTTCATCCCAATACAATGGTGTTCTGCACACCCTGCCATATAGTGCCTCAAACAGTGCCATCCCGACACTCTGCTGAAAACTGTTATTGTAGGCAAATTCCACCAAATGTAACTGTTCTTCCCACTTGTCTTGAAAAATCTAACTCACATGCTCTCAGCATGTCCTCCAAAGTCTGAATAGTCCTCTCAAACTGGCCATCCGTCTGCGGATGATAGGCCGTACTGAATTGCAACTTAGTCCCCATGGTCGATTGCAGACTTTTCCAAAAATTCGCAGTAAATCGGGGATCACGGTCTGAAGTGATTGACACCGGTACCCCATGAAGACGAACAACTTGTCGTACATATAGCTCTGCCAGCCTTTCTAACTCGAAGTCCTTTCGCACCGCCAGGAAGTGCGCTGACTTGGTCAACCTATCCACTATCACCCATATAGAGTCGTGTCCCCTCTGGCTTCTTGGCAGTCCCGTTACAAAATTCATTGTAATGTACTTCCATTTCCATTATGGGATTCCCAACGGCTGCAACATTCCGCCAGGTTTACAATGCTGTGCCTTCACTTGTTGGCACGTCAAACACTTGGCCACATGCTTGGCCACATCCACTTTCATTCCATTCCACCAGTAGTGCTGTCGGAGATTCTGGTACATCTTAGTGCTGCCCGGGTGAATGCTATAATTGCTCCTGTGAGCCTCCGACAAAATCTCTTCCTTAAGTCCCCAATCATCGGGCACACATAACGTCCTCGAAACTTAAGAATTCCGTCCTCGGACACTTGGAAGTCCGGTTTCCTCTTAGTGCCATCCATCTCCAAAATCTTCTGAATCTCAGGGTCTGTAGACTGCAACGCCTTAATCTTGGCTTGCACTTCCGGTTCAATCCTTAATGTCGCCATCAGACTAGAGAGGTGTCCTACCTCGAACTTAAATTCTGAATGCCGCGATCCCTCCAATAAAATCCACTCTTTGACCAACAATTGCGCGATGCTCGATTTCCGACTCAAGGCATCCGCTACCCGATTGGCCTTTCCGGGATAATATAATATATCACAATCATAGTCCTTTAGCAACTCCATCCAACGCCTTGGGCTCATATTCAATTCCTGAAAACTCTCTTTGCGCTTTTCCGTCCATCGGAATTTCGTTTTCCTTCTTAAGCAACATCATCAATGAAGTGGCTATCGCTGAGAATCCTTCCACAAATCGTCGATAATACCCCCGTCGGCCCTAGGAAGCTCCGCACCTCGTAACTATTGTCGGTCTCGGCCAATCCATCACCGCTTCAATCTTTGCCGGATCCACGGAGATTCCTTCTCCGGAAATTATATGTCCGACAAACGCTACCCGATTCAGTCAAAATTCGCACTTGCTAAACTTAACATACAGTGCATGCTCTCTTAGCATCCTTAAAATCTTTTCCAAGTGTGCCTCATGTTCCTCGGGACTCTTTGAATACAATAGGATATCATCGATGAAGACAATGACTAACTGGTCTAAGAATTCCTTGGATACTCAGTTCATTAAGTCCATGAAAGCAGCAGGGCATTAGTTAGTCCAAACGGCATTACCGTGAACTCATAATATCCATACTTCGTCCTGAATGCCGTCTTTGGGATAACCTCCTTTTGGATCCTTAACTGATGATGCCCTGTCCTTAGGTCGATCTTAGAAAATACCGAGGCTCCCTGCAATTGGTCGAATAGGTTGTCAATCCTTGGGAGGGGATACTTATTCTTGACTGTCACTTGACTCAGCTGACGGTAATCGATACACAGCCTCAACGACCCGTCCTTCTTCCTGACGAACAGGACTGGCGCTCCCCATGGAGACGCTCTCGGTCGGATAAAACCTTTGTCTAGCAATTCTTGCATCTGAACCTTAAGTTCTTTCAACTCTGACAGCGACATCCTATAGAGCGGCTTCGAGATTGGCTCAGTCCCTAGGGTTAATTCAACCACAAACTCCACTTCCCTTTCAGGTGGCAATCCCAGCAATCCCTGAGGAAAGACATCGGGAAGATTACACATCTCGTTTATGTCCTTTAGCCTTGGTTCCTCAACCGACTAGTTAGCCACCAAATCATTATCTTTCTATACTTCAAGGCCAAGCTCAATCCATCCAATTCCAATCCAACAGTCTCCCAAAAACGAATCACATCGATCCTTTACAAAATCTGAAATTTCTAAGCAATACTCATCTTTCCAAACTCGTCCAAGAATATCAGCAGTAATCCATAAATCCTTAGACCGATTGCGCCTATTCACCATAAAATTAATTATAAGTCTTTCGTGACCACTCAAGCGATAACTTCAAATTCATCTCCTATTGCACCCAATATCACCTCGTAACGCATACCGACTTTCACGGCACATCCTTCGCTTCCTTCTCAGCCAAAACATATACTTTTCCTTAGATCCTTAGCCGATTCTGATTGATCTTCAGGGCAGCTCTCGCTTAATGTCCTACCTGCGATCACTGTGATTGCATCAGTGGTTTAATCTATCGGTTCAGCAATTTCTCACTCGATGACCTTGCTGTCCACATCCACAACATGCTTCACTTATACCTTGACAATGACTATTTCTATGCCTTTTTCCACAAGACCTACATACGGCGTCGGAGTAGTAGTTCGGCTCTCCACAGTTCTTCCTTACTGGAGGGACAAGTCTCATATTCTCTATCATAGACCTTTTTCCCAAGTTCCTATTGTCCCTAACCGGCGCGTACCGCGGTCCCAAAGCAGCAGCCATTTCACTCATATCCATTTTACCCATTGAGCCGTCTCACACAACTCATTGAAATCCCTTAAAACTCAAGAGTACTAACTGATTGCAAAGTTCCGATTTCAATCCATCCCCGAACCTCTTTGTCCTATCCACATGGTCCTTGACCATCCTTGGTGCATACTTAGGTAGCCTTACAAACTTGACCTCGTACTGATCGACTGACATCCAGGAGGAACTCTGTCTTTTTCTGTTCTTGTGCACTCTCCGAAAATTACTTCCCATTGAAGTCCCCTACCAAAGCATCCCCCAACACTGCAAAGCCTTTTTCCAACCCTTAGATCCAAAGTGATGTAGCCTCGGAGTCACTTTTCCCATCAAACTGCGGAGGTTTCAATTTCGAAAATTGCTCAACTAGCTATTGCGTCTATCTAACTGCATTAACTTACTCTCAACCTTGGTTCCCATCATTCCCATTAAAATTCCAACCTCCTCATGTGCCTTCAGAATTCCATCCACTCTGGGATCCTCTGCAACTCCAGCTTGCAGACCTATAAGACCTCGACCTCGACCTCGACCTCTACCTCGACCTCAACTTCAACTACTCAAACTCACAAGGTCACACCACTCACTTACCTGCTATAATCCCATTCAGGAATTAGAGACCTAAACCAAGCTAAACCGGTCTAAGGTCTAGGCAGGTATACACAACAGCAGTCAAGCAACCAGCATGCGATCTTACACAATAGCACGACATCTCAACCAAGGAGATTCGCGTACTTACCTCGGGTCCTGCCGCACCTGCACTTTACGATCAACTAAAACAAGCACTCAATCAAACACAAGCAGTCAGGAGGTACACATAGCACACGAGGTCACCCTACTGGCTACCCAAGGTCACCGCTCCTTATCACTCCAAGCTTCGACCTAATTGGACCGAGCTGACCTTGCTCTGATACCAAATCAAACGGGGATGTCACGCCCCGCACTCCTCGGCGCGCCACATCCCTCGCAAAGGTCGATTCGTGTGCGACGTCCCAGGACGCGTCGCCGACCCAACACCCAATACAGAGATTTAAAGCACATGCGGAAGTAATTAAAACCACCCGTACATTAAAATACACCTAACCAAGGACAGCCATACAACAACCAGCACGGATAAATATACACTTGTTTTGACATTGGGAAACATATACAATATTCATATACAGCCCATCCTCAAAAGTCAAAAGCGGGTACGTGGCTCGGCGATCAAACACTATATCTAGCCGGGCTCCTCCCAAAACATTTCAATACGCTTTGGCATCCTCAAGGTGGGGTCTCAAAAATTGGGTTTCAACAACAGTGAGAATAAATCTCGGCGAGTAATTCCCTAAACCTAAATTAGGCTAAAGTGCACCTCCCGACGAGTACTAAATCAATACACCAAGCAAATCATAATTGACTTAGGCCCCTCGGGCCCAAATCCAACACTCACCTTGCCCCCGTGGTTAGGCACTTACAGTTCAAGCATAAAACATAGGACCCAGTCGCAGCACATGTACACATCATTTGGTCACAACGCATGTCATGCTTATGCTCGTGCTCATACGCGTGCTCACGCCTCATCAATGCATTTTCACACGCTTGCACTCTAGCATACTTGCCATTTATCAATTTCTCCTCCGACCCGCGTTAAACGCATCGTCCGACCCGCGTAAAACGCATCGTGGTCTATCACTATCCAACACTTCGGCCCGCGTAACGCATCGGGCCCCGGTGTCTCTAGCCGCGTAAACGCATCGGGCGCAACACCGATCTCCATATACGGACCGAACCCGCGTAAACGCATCGGGTTGGCCGTCTTCCGGCAATCCGGGCATCGTCCCGCGTTAAACGCCTCAGGACGGGTTCACTACCCCGCGTAAAACGCATCAGGGTTTATTGTGATCACACATTCACAAGCACCAATTTTCATCTGAACCCCGCGTTAAATGCATCAGGGCATTTTAGGTGATCACAATGCACATGTCACTCGAGCACACTTGTAAATGCACATGCCGTGCCAATGCTCGTGATGCAAACTCATGGCCATAAACTTCACACTCGGGCATTCACTTGCATCGCACCACTTACTCAAATCATGATGCAATCATGCGCATTTGCACCACGCATATTCACTTTCATAAATCAACATGCCCAATCAGACAATCAATTCAAATCAGCCATGGCATCAACTTGACACACAATCCATGCACAATCCACACAACCGGGATAACAAGAACCCTCGCATTCGAGGCCCGCCAAGCTATTCCATTCTTAGTCCCGCTAAACAAGCAACATGGCATCCTAAAATCAATCACAACAAGGCTCATTTAGCTAGTTAATTGATCAATGCGATCATTCCCGGTAATTGCACAATTAAACTTCAAATTGATCACGCCTCGCCTAAATCAAATCCTGTCGTGGCCAGCCACTATACCGCAATGTCTAGGCCAATAAATATCTTCAAAATGCCCCATTAAACTCCCCAAACCATCATTCTAATCAGCCACCACAAAGATCAAATGAGGCGCGCACTAAAATCCATATTTAAAGCCCGAACTTACTCCAAACTTGGACCACTCCGAACCAATCTGTCCAGCCATCTCACGGCACCTCGCGGGTCACTAAATCTCAACTAAATTGTCGCACTAAGCCCGTAAAATAGCCACCAAGACAGCCACCATTCGGTCTCCCAATTTCACCCGCTAAATCCACAATTCCGTCCAAATCACGGCACCTATGCCTCGCCACATCACAGCACACTATAGTCCACTAAACCTCAATTAAATCATCATTCTCGGTCACCAAACGGGCCACAAAAATCAGCCCATAGCGGCCTCCACTCGGTCCTCAATTTGCACCCGCCAAATTCACATTTTCGCCCAAATTAAGGCGCCTATGCCCAGCCGACTCACAGCACAATACGGGCCTCTAAATCTCAATTAAATCATCACACTAAGCCTCGAAATCAGCCACCATATCAGCCTCTAACAACCTCCACAATTTAACCCCTAAAATACCCTAATTAACCCCTAAAACCCATCTAGAAATGCAAATTGTCCTAATTAGGGCTTAGGGTCAAACTCACCGGATGTCCTAAGCTTCAAACCGAGCTGAACACGTGGTAATGGCGGCTGGACAGCGGCGGTCCCTCGCCGGAACAGTAACGGCGGCGGGGGCTCCGGCGAACGGCGCGAGCGACGGCGACGGTCTAAGCTAATCCACGGCCTAGAGAGGGAGAGAGAGGGGCGCGGTCAGAGATAGAGAGAGAAATGGAACGGCTGGACGGCCGGGCGAGGCGACGGATCCGCGCCGGAACAGTGACGGCGGCGGCGGAGCTCCTCCGGCTCAAGGCCTCTCACGGCCAAACCGAGAGAGAGAGAGAGAGAAAGGGGAGGGAAGGGGGCTTGCCGGTTGTTTGTGGTGGAACACGGCGGTGACCGGGCAACACCGAGCGGCGACGACGACGACTGGGCCGGCTTGCGGCGAGCCGGCGAACAACTGCGCGGTCGGGCGCGAAAGGCAAGAATGGGCGGCGAGCTGCCGCGCGTTTGCTGAATGAGGAGTGAGAAGGCGACAGCCGGGCGGCGGGCTGGCGGACGACGCGGCGCGGCGGCGGTCGAGCCGGCCGGGCGACGGCCAGGCACGCTGCGGTCCGGCGAGCCCAAAGGCGGTCGGCGAAATGGGCAAAGGTGAAGCAGACCCAATCGGCCGGGAGGAGGAGAGAGAGTGGGGGGCTTCTATGGTGGCGGCGACGAGGGTGCCGGCAACGGTCCGGGCGACAGCGCGGTGGCGACGAGCGGCAGCGGCGACGAGCGGGACGGCGTCGGGCGGAGCGGAGTCCGAGACGCGACTCGTCGGGGAGGAAGAAGACCGAAGCGAGAAAATAAGAAAGGAAGAAGAAAGAGAAGAAGAAGGAAGAAGAAAGAGAGAGGAGAGAGGGTGTCGAGAGGAGGGGGAGAATGAGCGTGAGTGGACTTCTGCAGGGGGGTTGCGTGCGGCAGAGAGGAGAGAAGAGAGAGAGAGAGAGAGAGAGAAAGAGTGAGAGGGAACGTGCGCGGTCAGAAGGAGGGGAAGCGTGTGCGCGGAGGAGAGAGAGAGGGAGAGAGAGAGGGGAGAGAAATAAAAGAAAATAAACTTCATTCAAATATTAAATGCGATCTGATGGCCCAAATTAAAAACCGAAAATGGTCTACCGATCCAAAATAAGCCTCGCACTTAAAAAAGGGACAAAGGCCAAATTAATTAGACCAAATTATAACGAGGGAGGCCTACTAATCCAAATTCGCACGTGGTCAAAAACTCCCATTTTTCCATCATTCCTGACAATCTCAACGTTGGCTACCATAATATTGACACCGTCCAATTTATTTTGTCCCGAAACTCCCGGAAATCGACTGCCAAGTTCGGGGTCCAAATAACGGCCAAATTTGATCGAGTGCGATTCTAGCGAAATCTCTAATTTAAAATGATAACCGGGAGTGATCAGTTCCCGGGCGAGATTTTACTATAAGCACACTGACAAATTACGCGTTTTATAAATCCCAAAAATGGGCCGAAATTCGGGATGTCACAATTTGGCTATATAATCATGCCTATTGAAGTTCGTTTTGACTAGTTTACTTAAAAAAAGGATGTGGTTTGCGTAACATAGAGTGTAAAATAGTCTCACCCTTACTAAATTAATCTTGGATTTCCATGAGAAAGAGTTTTCAAAGATTAGAAAAGCGTTAGCATTCGCGTGACATTCTATAATGGTTTGCATAATGTCGATGGATTAAGGCGTACAATATTAGTGTAAATTGTGTAATGTGAATATTAAACTTTGTTGGATTACATGGTTGAAAATGTAATCGTGCCTTGGATATAATTTGTTATTTTTGTCTTAAACCAACAACGTCCGTTTAATTCGATTTGGAAAAAAAAATGAAATGTAACCCAAAAATAAGAAAAATCCGATAGTGAGTCTTGTCCTAATAATGTATGGGCAAATGGACGGCCCAAATGAAGAGATTCGTCAATAATTCAGCTTAACGAACTTTAGATTACCACAAGGCATTTAAGCTATAAAGGCTGGAGATGTTGCCAAGTGTATATTTAATGCGACAGTTGCTCCCGCGTGGCTCATACCCCACCATGTGAAGGATCACCACGCAAAAGTGCAAGTTCTTGCTATTAACTTTCACTTAAAGTTTAAATGATTGAGTAATGAGTCAATCAGATATATTTAGCCTCCACACAAAACATCAATTCTCTGAAATGGGATTATTTTCATCTAGCACTTCGGCACGTGCACCTCATTGTTCTTGCCATTTGTTGTGATTTTAAGACAATATACGTTAAATTTGAAAGTGAACTAGTCGAAGGCCATGCTATGTGACGGGAGTTATTTCTATTTATCGGGTTAGTCTAATAAGATTATAATGTAGACTATATTATAATTGTAACTATTGGTTGTTTTTTTTTTTTGGTAAGAAATTGTAACTATTGATTGTTTGTTTGTAAAACAAACAAAATAATGCTTTTCCTTCTCCCACATAGGAAAGTTTTGATTGTGTGAGCCATTATATTATTGTGGATGTCTTCTAACTTGTTTAAATGAAGACGATGGGCTAAATGGACTTGATACTGCAATATCCGCGTGCGAATGCGTGGATAATTGCGCGATTATTAGGCAAGTTCAATAAATAATTGGCACCAATCCTCATTTATTTATTAAAATTTTAATTTATTATTATAAAATAACTATTTTATCCTATTAAACTAGCGTGACTGTTCGCAATAGAGTTGAGATTATTTTTTTATTTATTAATTTCCAATTTTATTAATTTTTCCTAACGGTTATTAGGCGCTTTTATAACCTTTGGAAGAATTGTGTTTTTTCAGACATAACTACTTCACCTTTGGAAGGTTATGTCTTTTCGGACATAACTCCTTCATCTTTGAAAGGTTGTAGTTGTTCAAAAATTATTTTTCAGAATTTATAAAATTCGGAATAATAAAAAAATAAGAAGAATAATAATAAATTATTTTTATTTTAATGTTATTTTAATCCGAATTTTTTATTTTTAATATGTCTTTTGAGAAGGCATCTTTTCACGATGTAACTTCTTCCGAAAGGTTGCATTCGGATAAAAAAGACTGAAATATATATATTCATATTTTTTCAGGCTCTTTTCACTTGCTTTGGATACTTCTTTCTTAAAACTATATAGCCATCTTTTCCAATTGTTTCCCTCGAGATATCCTAGAGATATACCAGAATTGCTATATGATTTTCTCATTCAAGACTTTGTTGTATTCTTGAGGATTTTTGCCGGTAACCATTAGCAACGATGTAGGGCAAATAATTTCTAAAAAAGAGTGTTATCACGCCTCAAAGTTTGATTTTATTGTTCTTTCCGATTCACGTGTACATTTTTCCCAACGGTAACTACATAATGTGAATTTCTAAACTTTTTAGGAATATGTTATTCAATATGTGATGATGTCTTGGTTATATCTTATTGTTACTTTTCTATAAATTACTTCAACTTAGTTCAATTTGGAAACAAAAGAGAACCAGAAAATAAGAAATATATTAGTGTGAATGGGTGTGAACAATATAAAAAGATTCATCATCAATCCATCCAACTAAACAAAATCCTAATTTAAAGAAGGTTTAAGATTTTGAATGAAAATGTGTCTAACTCGATATATTAATGCGTAGGGTATCTTAGTCTTCCTTTCGGCAGATGCCTCATCCTGAGGGGTCGCCGACCAAAAGAATGAGTTAGTGCCCATTAACAAATTCAATTAAGTCCAAAGCTTAAACCATGAGTTGTTAGTCAACAAAATATAATGGTTCCATATTACATGGATTGCTTTCATTTAACACCCTCACACATGTATCTCATTATACCTCCCATTTTTTGCGATTTTTAGGCAATATATACGTGTTAAGACTAATCATATAAAATTTTATATCATGACCCATAAGCTTACACTATTGCGAAATCTTTGTTTTTTTTTTTCTCCCTCTTAATGTTAGTTCTTGCATCCATTGAGGAGTAATTATATTAAATTTTATAGATTACAAAATATCCCCATTTTTTACACATTCGTACTTTAAGGAATAACATGCTAGTTTGGCATCGACCTTTGCTCTTAAGTGTAAACTTGAAAGTGGACTAATCAAATATCTATGCTATGTGGCGCGAGGTATTTTTATTTTGGGGTTGTTTTCACAATATAATGATGTGAACTATAGTAAGTAAAAGTATTATTGGATCATATAATGGGAAATTTGAACTTTGAAGGAATACATGATGTCAAATCCTAGGATATGATTCTCATTCGTTCTAACTTTATATCTAACTTTATGTAAAATCTTAAGATATGAATTCTCACTTGCTCTAACTTTCTGTAAGATCCTAGGATATGAATTCTCATCGGTCTAGCTTTACATAAAATGCTAGGATATGAATTCTCATTCGCTCTAGCTTTATGTCAAACCTTAGGATATGATGCTCATATGATGTGAATTCTCATTCGCTCTAACTTTATGTAAAATCCGAGGATATGTTGGTGTCAAATCCTAGGATATGATTCTCATACGCTCTAACTTGATATCTTGTTTTATGTCAAATCCTAAGATATGACTTCTCATTCTCTCTAACTTTATGTCAAACCCTAGCATATGATGCTCACATGATGTATTATTTAAGGTCGGGTCTCAAAATGAGATCGACTACTTTTGGTTTCTCCCCTAGTGCTTAAATATGACGCTCCTCAAAAGGCGGGAAGTGACCTGTATAGCTTATCTTTGTGTTTACCATTTGAATGTAGCGCTTCCAATGGCAAACCCTGTCCCTTATTTAAAGAAATAACCACACAATTATCTTATATGTATGAAACTATTTTCAGATAAATGTTTACTCCCATTTTACTTGTGGTTAGTGACTGATAATTGTTGTCTACTGCCTTAAGGGACTTCCAATGATGAGGAAAAGTGTCAGAAAAGTCTTAAACCTTTTGCATTGGTGCCAATTTAGTTTTAAACAATTTTTTTATATCAATTGAGTCCTAAATCTTTTGTTTTTATGCCAATTCAGTCATTCCGGCTAATTTTGGCCAGATTTCGCTGACGTGGACCCTTGCCGGCCGGCCACCGGCACTGACGTGGACAATTCTTAATAATATTTTAATATTTTTTGAATTTGTATTTATTTTTTTCATTTTTCTTTTCCTCCTCTCCCTCTTCCTCTAGCCGGTCGCCGAACCGGCGACCAGCCTGAGGCCAAAGGCCGGTGACCTGGTGAGCCACGCCGGCCACGGGCGAAGGAAATGAGAGAATGAACGTAAATGCAGACAACGAAGATCTTTTGAAGCAGTCGCCATGAAGCGGTTGACCATTGCCGCCAAGAGCCCTCATTGTCGTGCCTCCGCCAGTCAGGGACACCGGCTCCCTCGCTCGCTCAACGTTTCTAGTGCCTCTCCATCTATCTCTTTGCGCTGAGGTTGTGACTCACCGCTACAGAGGTCACAACCTCCAAATCCATGGTCACTTGAGGCTAGCAGCCTCCATAGCTGCGGTGGTGGGCTTGGCGCCTGCTCATCGTTCGACATCAAAGCCATGGGGAGAAAATATAAATTTTTTTTATAAAATTTGAAATTTATCTTTTACTCTTAATTGCTGTAAAAAACTTGTAAATATGGAAAATAGGAGAAAACTAAATTAACTAATATACTAGTAATAGAAAAAATAAATATCAATAATTATATTTTAAACAATAAAATTTTGGTAAAATTTGATACATTTAGCCACTTGAATAGAACTATATAAGATAGTTAAAATAATAATAGACACAAATGAAAGAAAAAGGGAAAATGCCTTAATCAGAAAATGTATTGTACGATTATAATAAAAAAACGATATTGTACTCAGATTGCTTTCGAAGTTTATCTATATTTATACTCCCAATCATATCTCACGTAACATGCCAATTAGAACTTACGTACCAAATATTAAACGATTACACTGGAAAATATGCAACCTGGTGTCACGTATTTACTCTAACGTAGTACCTAATAAGGAAAAAATGCAAGTGCACTTGCTAGGATTCAACCCATATTTCAATAAACAGGTTTATACAATTTCTTTTGAAAATAAGTATAGAATCAATGCATGGTATCAAAGGACGTGGACCAGAGAAAGACCTTAAAAGAATAGCGAACAAAAGAGAGGGAATTTGGGAATTTGATTCCTCACGCTAATAGTAACCAAATTCGAATGATTACAAAGTGTCAATTGATGTAAGAGAAAAACCAAAGTACAAGAAACTTCAACTTGATTAATTAATCCAGAGGTTCTCGAAATCTAAAAGGACAATGACACAAATAATCCCAGGACTTTGATCCAATGTGCAATATAGTCCCTGAGTTTTATCCTAATATGCAATATGGTCCTTGATTATTCAATTTGTTCAATGTGGGTCCTGGACTTTTTTTTGGTAAATGTTCAACTTAGTCTCTGAACTATATGAAAATATTCAATGTTGTCCTTCAATTTATTCAAATTCAGGGACAATATTTGAACATTTTCAAATAGTTTAAGGACTAAATTGAACACGTATCAAAAGTCTAGGGACTACATTTAACAAATTGAAAGTTTAGGGACCACATTGCATATTGGCCTACAGTTTAGAGACCACATTGAACAAGTTGAAAGTTCAAGGACCATTTGTGTCATTTTCCCAAATCTAAATTTCATGCTCCTAAGTGAAAAACTGGATTAGCAAATAGCAATTTTCTTCTTGAACAAGATCAAATCGTTTTTTTTTAATGCTTTTTTCTGATCAAATGAACAATCAAGATGAAATGGCCGACCCAACGCCTGATGGTGGAATGTTGGGCAAAGCTCGAAAAAAACGTCGCTCTCTCTCTCTCTCTCTAATTGAAACACAAACAATAAAGGCAGAAGGTAAAAGCCAAAAAAACATCCTATTGAAAAAATATTCTTTTTTTTACTATACGTAAAAATTTAATGCAAGAAAACAAAAGGACCATAAAATTGTGCTAATTATGGGTGAGCAATTTCAAGGTCGGTTCAGGTTCCACTTGAAACTTGGAACGTACCCTGTCAGGACCGATTCCCCATTTTTTAGAGCCAGAAACCTATTTTGCATACCCTGAAACCTGTAACCTATTTTGTCAATTGATTCTAGGGTCTACTAGGAAACTGGCCAATTTTTTTTTTTGGTTTCATTAAGCAAAATGAAAGTGAATGCAACTAGGGGTGATCGGTTCCCGGTTTAATTTGGTTCCAAGGTGGAACGGGGAACCGGACTGGGAGGACGGGTTCCCAAAATTGGGAACTGGGGCAGTTCCGGTCCAATGGAATCGGTTACTTAGAATTTAGTTCACATTTTATTAATTTTTATCAATGAATATATGTCAATGAAGTTCACTTAGAATTTAGTTCACATTTTACTAATTTTTTGAAAAATGAAAAACTAAAAAAAAGTATACATAGTGGGTTCGGTCCGGCCGGTCCGTTCTCCCTTGGAACCGGGAACCGGTCGGCCTGGACACCAGTTCCACTTTTAGGAACCAAAAATCAGACCGACACTCACAGGAATAGGACCAATCGGCCAGTTCGGTCCGGTTTGGGTGGTTCATGGTTTGGGTGGTCCGTTTTGTACACTCCTAAATGCAACAACAAAAATCTCTATTTATCAATAGCAAAATATGAACATGTAGAATAATTAGGAGCATGAGCAACAGAGGCCAAAAGGAAGTATAAAAAAGAGCAAGAAAAGGCAAACAGAGCATAGGGGAGAGAGGAAGAAGAAAAGATGAAGGGGGAGAGAGGGAGAAAGAGAAGGAAACCGTGCAGGCTGAAACTCGTACCACAACTAGTCAAATTTGGAGCCTTATTAACCTGTATTTTGGTAATCTCTTTGTTTCGAAATTGTCATGCAATTAAACTACGTTGTGTGTAGTTTCTCCGTTCTCGGTCCCCGATCCAGTTTTTCGATTCTCGGTTCTCGATTCCCTGTTTGGTTCTTACCCATAAACCAAAAACCGAACCACATAGTACCGGTTTCACTTTTTTTGGAACGGAAAACCGGACCGATAATTGCAGAAATCTGAAACAAGATCGATTTCTATGACTGGTTCGGTCCGGTTCCCGATTTTTACCCTGAACTTGTGCTCACTCCAATACTAATAGATGCCCTACCGACTTTTGCTCATGATGAGCGCATATGCAGTGTAACCATTTTCATGTGGGCCCATTCGAATTCCACAAATAATTATTGGACCTGTGCCTTAAAGTCCAAAGTTTTCGACCATAGTTTCCTAATTTAGTATTGCGTTAATGATAATGATTCTTCTTCTTGCTTGGGAATGTGTTTAATGTTTTGTATTTTGTTTCCTTTGGTTTTATGTTGATGATTATGATTTGAATAATCAATCGCCGACTTCACATTGTAAAGTCCAATGATTATAGTTTGGGGTAGGAATCACGCAGCTATTATTACCTAAACCAACTTTGAGCAAAGCTTGCGCTACTATTGGCGGGGCCCCAAAAGTGACGTGATCGTCCATTATAAAAGGGACTGGTGTTAATCTGAAATGCAGACATTGAGACACTCTTGTTTAGACCATCCAATTCTCAAGCCAAATAGCTAAGAGCCAATTTCCTCCACCTTTTTTAGCCCATTCCCTCATCGGAAAAACACGGCAGACCTCTTTAGCATCGCAGAGTTGGTGCTTGGGAAGATAGCCTCCATTGCCCTCGAAGAAGCCATCGAGATTTATGGTGTTGAGAACCAGATCAGCGAGCTTAGAGAGACGTTGACTACCATCAAGGCAGTGTTGTTAGGTGAGGAGGATCAACAGGCAAAGAAGCGCAACCTGCAAGTGTGGTTAGATAAGCTTGAAGACATATCCTACGATGTGGAGGATGTGTTCGATGAACTCGAGTGTGAAGCCTTAAGGAAGCAGGTGATAGGTCGCTATGGGGGCGTCAAAGAGAAGGTACTCTTCTTTTCCCTCTCTAATCCACTGATACTCCGTGACAAACTCAGTCACAGAGTCAAGGAGATAAAGAAGAGATTATCTAGAATTTCTACCGAGAAAGATCAATTCGATCTTAATGTGGAGAGTGCTGACGGTGGCGTGGCACATATGCATTCACGCGAGGTGACTTACTCGTATGTAAACAAGTCGGATGTCATCGGAAGAGATACTGATAAAGAAAAGATAATTGAGATGTTGATGCAGCCAACATATGACAAAAACCTCACAGTGATTCCTATTATTGGAATAGGAGGTGTGGGCAAGACAACCCTAGCAAAATTAGTTTACAATGACGATGGTGTGAAAGAGAAATTTGAGTTGCAACTATGGGTGTGTGTGCCAGAGGACTTTGATTTAAAGAAAATCATTGAAAGAATTATTGAAGATGCAACTGGTCAAAGTTTGAGTAACCTTGATATTCAGCAGTTGCAAACTCGTTTGCGAGACACCATCAAAGACAAAAAATTTCTACTTGTCTTGGATGACGTATGGAGTGATGACCGCCGTAGATGGAAAGAATTGAGAGATTTGCTTAGTGTAGGAGCTAGTGAAAGCAAGATAATCGTGACAACACGCGATTCAGAAGTCGCTTCTATAATAGGCACTCATCCGGCACATTATCTAGAAGGTCTTTCTCATGAAAACTCTATGGCCTTGTTCAAAAGATGGGCATTTGTCGAAAAGGAAAAGGAGCCTCGTCCTGAACTCCTTGAGATTGGAAATAATATTGTTGAAAAATCACAAGGAGTGCCTCTCCTTGCGATAATTTTGGGAAGTCTACTTCAAAGAAAGGACGAAGAATGGTATTGGGCATATATAAGAGATAGCGAAGCAAGTGAGTTAATGGAAGTAAAAAAGGTCATTCTGCCAGTACTTAAGCTTAGCTATGATAATTTACCCTTCCACTTAAAAAGATGTTTTTCTATCTTATCACTTTTCCCCAAAGGAGATGAAATCAAGACCGGGAAATTAACAAGGCTATGGATAGCTTTGGGACTCATTAGTCCAACAAGGCAAAAACAAGCACCAGAAGACGATATTGGTGTTGAGTACGTGAAAGACTTGTGGAGGAGATCTTTGATCCAAGATGTTGAGGAGTGCGGATCAGAATTATGTTTCAAAGTGCATGATTTGGTCCATTCTCTTGCAACGATTGTGGGACAAAATTGTTCTACTGTTGACTTAGATACTCCAGAGATTTTAGAAAGAGTTCGGTATGTTTCGATCCGTACTGCTTCATTAGAGGAAATTTCAAACTACGATGGAGTCCCACCTTTTCTGAGAAAAGAAACTTCAAAGAGGCTGGGTGCAATTATGTTTCAATGCCAAGTTGATGATGGAGTTATTACTAGAAAATTTGCTAGAACATGCATCTCCAAGTGTAACCACTTACGGTATCTCGACTTGTCATATGGTAGCTTTGAGGAGCTGCCAAGTTCCATATGCGACTTGAAGCAATTGAGATCATTAATTCTCTCTGAGAACAAGCGATTGAAGAAGCTTCCAGACACCATTTGTGAGCTGCAGAGTTTGCTACATTTAGATGTTAGTGGTTGCTCGGAGCTAGACGAGTTACCCAAAAATATGAAAAGGCTTGTCAATCTTAGTTATCTATATATAACAACAAAGCAGAAGAACCTACAAGAAAGCGGAGTACAATATCTGGAAAACTTGCAATTTTTGGGAGTCAAGGCATGTGAAAATCTCCAACTTTTGTTTGAAGGTATGTGCCGACTGATTCGACTTCGGGAGTTACTAATTGAAAATTGTGGGAGACTAATATCTCTACCTTTTGGGGAATTAATCTCCCTAGAGTGTTTGTCCATTGAAAGTTGCCCGCTCATGTTGATCCTGAAAAAGTCCAGCTTTCCTTCGCGTCTTCGTGTACTATCAATTACAAGTTTCGAACAAGTGATGGAGCTGCTCCAATGTCTCAATGAATCTGCTTGCACTTTGAAATCGCTTTGCATCTATGACTGCCCAAACTTCACGGCTATACCCGAATGGCTTCCCAATCATATACATCTCAGGGAAATTCGCTTGATCCGATGTCCCAATTTATCGTCCATGCCAGAAGGAATCCAATCTCTCACTGCCCTCAAACAATTACACATTCTACATTGTGGTGAGCTGAGCAAAAGATGTGACCCTCAATCTGGCAAGGATTGGTACAAAATTAGTCATGTTCCTCGAATCATACTTGATTCAAAACATATACAAAGGACGGAGAATTAGGTACGCATCAATCTGCCTCTCTCTTCATTTCTTCGTTCTTAGATGTAATATATCCATATAAATCGAGATTCCGTTCTTGCATATATTTTTCTCCTGACTTCCTCCCTTCATGAAAATTAGGAGAAGAGAATAATGCATTACGCACGTTCATAATATTGGCGACTTTAACTATATACTTACTCGGACAACTTTTGACAAATCCCAATTTCCAGTTCCATGTGGCACATGAAAGTAAAATTTGATTTCTTATAATGGAATCTCGTTCTCATTTTAATTAGGAATTGGAATTTGACGTACCATTTTGAAGGTATGCTTTTTCTTTTGATGATTATTATTGCAGAAGGTTGAAGCTATGAAACAATCGGAAATTTCATTCTGCTGTATATGAAGTTGAAAAGTATGCATTCATACTCAATCATGATAATATCATTGGAGGTTATTTTTTGGCATAATCCTTAATACAGAATGATTTCGAACAAAAGTGTTCATGGCAAACTATACTTAAACTCACTTAATGATGGCGTATGCTAATTTATACATAAGATAGCCGCTCTAGCTTAAGTTGATATTTCGAATACAATTTATCAAATGAATCTGTTGCAAGTGTCCTAGAAGGACTAGTTAAGTTCACTTGCCGCATCAAATAGCAATTGTGAAATAATTGGAAATTTATTGAAGAAAATGCACTTATTAGAAAACCACCTATATAAAAAACTTTACGACTCCTTTGATTTCAGAAAGCATTTTCCGTTTCCATTTTTCTTTTAATTAAAAAGAGAAAGCAGGAACAAGATTAAAAGTAGGGCTAATAGCACAAAAAACCCTAAACTGGTATACTGGTGCTACATTTATTTTAAACTAATTTTCATGTCATAAAAACCCCCAAACTGGCACATCGAATCCACATTTACCCCAAACTAATTTCTGTGTCAGAAAAAACCCAAGTTAGTACATGTGTGCCACATTTAACCCAAATTGATGTACTTTTGTCACATTTACCTTAAATTTGGTAAATCCGAGATCTTTTGGGGATAAACGTGGCATGAATGTATCAATTTGGGATTTTTTGTGATATAAAGATTAGTTTGTGGTAAATGTGGCCTGGGTGCACCATTTTCGAGCTTTTTGTAGTATTAACCCTACTTAAAAATTCACACTAAATTATATTTGTGAGACTATCTAGAATTTTTAACTTAAATAATGAAATAAATAATATATACCATAAATCCAGTTCCGTGCATAGCACGGGAGTGATTGCTAGTCTAAATAATGTAATTTGAAGGCTTTGGGATAATCTTTGTTGGCAAGACACTTGGCTTAATACCATTGTAGGAGTGTCAAATGGAGCCAATGAAAAATGCCTACAATCAACATTAATTAACATGAATTTACCAAATAAAAAATCACTTATTTTAACTCAACATGCATGGAAAGTTAACACACAGAGAAATCTATTCACTTTTAATTTCACTTTCCTACCTGAGAAAAACTAATTTTCTCGATTCATTATCAAAATGGTGAAATGTCTTTAATCAAAATAGTTGCACATATCTATGTTCACCGTTCTTGAAGGTGATGTGGTTCAACTTCTTATAATTATTTCTAATTATGTCTTGCAATATTAAGTTTTGTTTATTTCACCAAGAGTTTTTTACTTTCCGCGATCAGATATAATTCATAACTCTCACAGTATAACATGTGAAAAAGCCCCCGCAATATTCTTTAAAAAAGCTACTAGCATAGTCCCACTAACGATGCATGTGAACGAAGCCATGGCCAAAAAAATTATTTCCAACTGCAAAGCAGAATTTACTTTTAGAATAGTAATTTCTTTGCATCAAATTTTTTAAAAGAAAACGAGATTAGCATATCGTATTTTAATATACAGAGAGAGATGTCTAAGATCGAGGGTCATGAGAGCAACATGACTGCTTTCATTTCATTTTTATAGTAATTTAAATTACAAAAAGCGTAAAGCTAATATCCCCAAAAAAGCAAGGCCTCTTTTGGAACTCTTTTATGTATCAATTTACCTCACGTGTTATTTCCTCAAGACATAAAATATAATGGCGAAAGAAGAAATTTAAGTGGCTAACAATACGTCCACAAAATAGGATGTCGTTTTCTCTCTAGATTGGATATTTGTATATTAATTTGTCACGAAAAATAGTGACTTAGGATCGAAACATATAGGTCTTCAACTCAAAAGTTTTAGGGCCGCTTTGTTTCTGTTTAAAGTTTAAACAAAAGTAAAAAGTTTTTTTTTCACTTTCTCGTTAAAAATGTTATTAAAATTTCAAAGAATATGAAAATATATATATATAAATCTGCTTGCCAACATTTACATGTTGCGAAAATTTAAGATGTTTTAGATTAACAAAAAGTCAAATGTGTATGTCATTTGTGTATATGGACTCTCCATTTTGATCGAACTTAGTAATAGTAAATCAAAATTCACGGCTCGAGTACCATTAGCACAATGTTCAAAAACTTTCACATCGGTCTTTATTGAAAGAAATCTTACATCCATATACAAGTTTACTTCGCTAACCAATGAAAAATATCTTAATAATTAGAATATCCATGCTTTCTTTTTTCTTTTCTTTTTTTTTGGTCAAAACATGACACCACCTCAAATGTCATAATATTATGTTATAGATAGTCTAAGCTCGTTTCCTCTTTTTTTTTTTTTTCCTTTTGAACGCAGATGAGCTCCCATGATCTATTTGCCGTGCCATGTGGATCGCTGCAAAGATTTGAACGTGTCCTCAGCTAATCCTTCGTCACTATCTTTCCTTTTTGAGATGAAAACAATGGCCGTTGATATTGTACTTGTTACTTTCTTTCCTTGAATGAGCGGTGCTGTATTATTTGTTTGTGTTTGTATTGCAAATTTCTCTAGTGGGAAAATACTTATTCGTATTGTACGAGACCAATTGTAGTATTATCTTTGCTTGAATTTTCATGGAATGATATTTATCTTTCATTTACATATAGGGAATGAAATCACGCAGCGCTATCAAATCTTATATTTGGTAAATTAGCATAAATTGCTCGATCTTTTTATAATTATTCCACTAGAATATTTAAAGAGTGTCCAAATATAAAAGACCATATTTTTCCATTTATAGTTTGCTTTACTTTACTACAACATAGGAAGATTATGTTTTTTCTTTTCTTTTGCTACTAAGACTGGATCTAATGAACATGAAAGCAAAAGACTAATTGCATGAACAATACAGTTTTTGTTATCAGCTCAAAGCTTTGTCAGTTCTAGTCTCCCAAGTACTTTTGTTTGAACTCATGATTGTGTATGCTATTGTTCCTCATAAGTTCAACATATCCTCGGTCGATTTTTATGACTACACTAGAACAGATAAAACCGCCCAGATTGGACATCCTGAAGATGAGAATGAGGTCGACAAGCCTTGGCCACTGGATTTAGCCAAATCGGTATCATTCGAAGGTGAAATGGATTCTCAGCCTGAAAAGTGAGAAACACATGAAAAAAAAAATTTGTTACCGATATGTCCTAGAAGAACCAATGGCCGAGTCACACCATATTAAAACCTTAATGTTTGGTCCCTTGCTTATAAAACAAGATGATCCTTTTAGTTGGAACGGATTTTGTATAGCCATTATGATCGTCTGTCAAAGACAAGACAACATTGGCATTCGTTGTTTGCGGTTCATTAAGCTCTCTTGAGCCCCCCATTCCTGTTTTTCCAATGGCAAGAAAAGAAAATGGCCGAATTAATCCTTTTCGGCATTGCAGAGTGGTCGAGCCAGCTCGGATAGCATGTCCTCCCATTATTTGGATAAGATGTTTAGGCAAAACCATGCTTGCTAAACTCGTGAAAATTAGAAAAGAGGTTTGGTTTCAGAATATGGGTATGCATTTTCGATGATTTTGATCTAAAGAAAACTCTTGAAAATGTCTTGAGAGACTATTGGTCAAGACTTGATCAAAGTTTCAGCCGCTATTAGATACCATGGACGTTGAGCAATGGTTGACCCCTTTTGCTGTACTTAGTAATCGGTAAGAATTTTTTCCCCGTGCTAGACGATGCATAGGACAACGGTTGGACTCATAGCATGTGGAATGATATGAGAGATTTGTTCAGGAAATTGCCTGGTTGCCACAACCCGCAGTCACGAAGTCAATTCCCTAATGGGATCTGTATTAGCATTCGAGTTCAAAGCCTTTCTTCTCAGGACACTCTTGCTTTTCCTCAAATGGGAACCTGATCGCATGTAAGACAATGCGCATTTCGCAATCGCAATCGCAATCAATATTGTCAACAAATGCAAGGGAGTTCCTCTGGCTCTGGAATCTCTTGGGGGCTTACTTTTATGCCTAAAGGTGACCAATCAACTATACTGGACACAACACTCTATCTAATCTCTTTGAATGGAGAGTTCTATTTCCTAATGCTGAAGCTTATGTATTGCCAGCTATTGGCTCAGATCACAGTCCACTCTTATTGTCACTCTTTGCTGAACCAGTGAAAAAGAAGAGAGAATTTAAGTTCGAAGCTTTCTGGCTTGAGGATGCTGAATGTGGAAAAATTGTTAAAGATGCATGGAAGATCCCTGAATTGGAAAATACCGATTTGCAGGAAAAAATACACAAAGTCACAGTTGCTCTGACAGAATGGAGTAGAAAAAAGTTCTCCAATGTTCAGCGACAGATCAACAACTTGAAAAAGGAACTCCAGGAAATCATGAATAGCCAGGATGTGTCACAAGACAGAGCAAGAATGCAACACCTGAATAAGCAGATTGACGAGCTTTGGACACAAGAAGAGATGTATTGGGGGATGAGATCTTGAATCAATTGGCTAAAATGGGGAGATAAAAATACCCAGTACTTTCATGCAACGACAGTTCAAAGGAGGCAAAGAAATAAAATTACTATGTTGCAGATTGCTGATAACGTATGGACTCGAGATCCCACTCAACTTAAAGAATCAACAGTGGAATTTTTTCAGTCTCTATATACCACAGTGGGGTCTAGAAATTTTCAGCCAATCTTAGACCAATGCCCCAGCTTGGTAATGGAAGAAATGAACCAAAAACTGACAGAAGCTGTGACGATGAAGGAAGCTAAAGAAGTGGTTTTCCAATTGGGGGCTATGAAAGCTCCTGGACCAGATGGAATGAATGGCCAGTTTTATCAGCATCATTGGGAAGATCTCCAACAGGATGTGTTCAACATGGTAAAGAATTTCTTCGAAACAAGCATCCTTGACCCAACCCTCAACAAGACGCATATTTCTCTCATTCCTAAAGTCCGGAATCCGGAGAGGTTAGACCAATTTCGACCTATCAGTTTGTGTAATTTTGCGTATAAGATGATTTCTAAGGTAATGACAAATCGCCTAAAACCTTCGTTACCAGAGTTAATTGCCATAGAACAAAGTGCCTTTGTGAGTGGTAGACAGATCCAAGACAATATTCTGGTTGTTCAAAAAGTTATTCATCAGCTAAGAATTAGAAAGAGGAAGAAGAAGTTTCATGCCATACTGAAGCTGGATATGCAGAAGGTGTATGACAGGGTGGAATAGGATTTCCTGAAAGCTTGCATGTTAAAGATGGGTTTCGGTAATAAATGGGTATCCTGGGTCATGCAATGTGTCAAATCAGTATCTTTCAGTATAAAATTTAACGGGGAACCCCTTCCCTATTTTAGACCATCAAGAGGATTAAGGCAAGGTGACCCTCTTTCCCCATATTTGTTTATTTTGATGGCAAATGTTTTATCCTTTCTAATTAGGACAACAGTTGAAGATGAGAGCTTTAGAGGAATTAAACTGAATAGGCACTGTCCAACTTTAACCCATCTACTGTTTGCTGATGAATCTATTTTCTTTGTGGATGGAAAGATAACAAAATGCCAAAATTTAGCTGCTGTTCTTCATCAGTATTGCTTTGCAACGAGTCAAGCCATAAATTTGAATAAATCAAGGATTCATTTTAGCGCTGGCTGCCCGCACAATTTGAGAACTAATATGGCACAGGAATTAAGGGTTCCTGAAATAGATAAAATAGGGAAATATCCGGGTATCCCTTCGGATTGGGGTCAAACTAAAAAGCAAATGTTTGCACGGAGATTGGCTAGAGTAAATATGAAGATGGAAGGATGGAAAGAGAACCTAATGTCAAAAGCGGGGAAGGAAATCTTAATCAAAGCAGTGGTGCAGGCTATTCCACAATATGCTATGTCTATATTTAAAATTCCAGTTTCCATATGCAGAGCTATAGAGAGAAAAATTGTTGCTTCCTGGTGGAAAAATAACGAGTCCAAATCGGGATTGCATTGGAGGAAATGGGATCTATTGAAGCAAAGGAAGGACAATGGAGGGCTTGGATTCAGGTATTTACTCACATTCAACAAAGCTATGCTAGGCAAGCAAGCTTGGAGAATTGCACAATCTTCAACGGCCCTCTGGTGCAAGATACTAAAAGGAATTTATTTCCCACATACAGATTTTTGGCATGCAGGAAAGGGATCAAGACCATCTTGGGGATGGAAGAGCCTAATAATGGGGAGAGAGGCTATATCTAATGAAGTGATGTGGTCAGTGGGAAACGGAAAACAAATCAGAATTATAGAGGATAAATGGATGAAAAAAGGCATAATTAGGGGACCAGCAAATTGGAATGAACCACAGATAGTTGCAGAGTTAATCAATTCAGAGAATTCGCAATGGAAAGATCAAACTCTGCGTCAATTATTTGATGATCAAACAGTGGCTAAGATTCTTACTACCCCCTTGAGAGGGGGTGATATAGCAGACAAACTGGTTTGGACAGGCACTCGAATTGGAAATTATTCGGTGAAAAGTGGCTATAACTGTCTCAAAGCTACAGAGTCCAAATTGGATGTAAACCAAGCCTCGTCGTCTTACCAAGTTCCCAAAGCACTCTGGAAGATGATATGGTCTTTGAAAACCTACCCCAAGATCCGAATTTTCATGTGGAGTGTATGTCAAAATGCACTCCCTACCAGCGAGAATCTATTCAAAGCGAAGAATCTTACCGGAGCCACTTTGTCCACTGTGTCGTAGTGCACCAGAAACCATAGAACACCTTCTCATCCTATGTCCCTGGACGAGCAATGTTTGGTCGGACCCTACAATAGGCATTCAAATTTCTCATCTTGGACTAAACAGAATTGAGGAATGGCTTCTCAAATTTAAAAGTCTCACCTCAAATTCTCTATCTTTTGAGCTTATGGCCATCACTCTTTGGAATATTTGGATATCAAGAAATCAAGCAGTCTTCAAGAAAAAAACCAGAGGCGAAGATGACTGTGGAATCCACTCTGGCCATGCATGAAAGCTTCAAGAAATGGAACTCAAAAGCTGAAATTTGTAAGAATTTCCTAATGTTGGCTTCATTAATTGAAATTAACTGAATTAGTTTGGTCTAATAAATGTAAGATATATGGGTTCTTAATAAATCTAATATTGGGCTGGCTGGTGTGGGCCGAGTACGGCCCGGCCCGTAATGAGAGGGCCCGTGGTCGAATACTCTATAAATAGCGCTCAAGTCTCTCCCCTAACCTGATGATGCACAATCTGACTCACATACGGATCTAGAGAGGAATTTCTTCTCGTGAGTGGCAATCTCATTAGGCCAGTGTTCTAACGAAGGGTATAGGGGAGAAGCACTTGAGTTCATGTTCGGAAACCGTCGCAAATTCCGCGTCAAGTTCGATGGATTCCAAACCAGGTACGCGAATCGATAATTTCTCCATTAACGTGTTTCGGTTTCTGATTATGGTGATCCTGGGAGTGCCATTTTCGTGGCTAACATGTGGTATCAGAGCCTGCCATAGATTAGAACTGAAACATGTGGATTAGGACCGTTTTCGTTATGTCCGAGAGGTTTTTACCCATTTTCGGAATTTTTTGTTGGATGAATGTAAAATTTTATTACATATTCGGAATCTACTTATCGAGACGAGAAGATTGACGGGCGGCACGTCACCGGAAGATGCCGTACGCGCCCTCATGCGCCGACACGCGCCGTGGGCACGGCGGCGCATGACGGCCACGCGCGGCCGTGCCGAACCGGCGCGTTTTCCGCCGGTAACCGTCGGATGACATCAGCAGGAGCGCGGATCCGGTTGACTCGGATCCTGACCCGACCCGAATTTAGACCCGACCGTTGACCTGACCCGACAGTTTACCCGACCCGACCATCGACCCGACCGGTCAACCGGTCGGACCAGTTCGTTGATCGTTGACCGGTTGGACCGGTCAACCGGCTGTTCATATCGGTTTAACCAGCTGAACACGCGCGCACGCGCTACGCCTTCCGGCGGCGCGTGAGGGCGCGTCTGGTGTCCGTTTGGGACGTTCTTGGTACCGACGCGCTCGTATCGAGACTCTTTACATTGTGGTGTATTTATTTTACATGTTTGAAGCTTTTACATATGTGAAAATACGTATAGAACCCTATATACGCGTATTTTTAGGATATTTTTGCGTATTTTCTTGTATTTCTCTATGGTTTCGGAAATGCATATGGTAGCTCACATGTATATCACCACATAAGGACTGTGTAGAGTGTAATTCATTGTCTATCAATGAATGGAACAATATAATTAGCATGACATGTAATTTCAGAGATATACGCCCCTGTCTTTACGTCTAGCATTACATGTATATAGTGAATGTGATACATAAAGCTCATATCCCTGGTATGAGAGATTTTCAAGGATTCAGTTGGGTAGTGACCGACAAAGTGGCACACTTGACTGGGTTTGAGAAATATCGGTCTCATATTGTGGTGGGATGTCTCCTGTTCTATCGCGTGATCATACTCCCAAAGGAGGTGATCTTGTATTGGTTCATGGAAGGGTACATGTATAGCATGTGCTTGAGAAATGACTGATCTTAGTGGTTCATACACCAAAAGGTGGTGATTTTATGAAAGATTAGAATATGTTTTCATGGCCGCTGTCATGTGGAGAGCGTACAACTGCATGTCATATTTTTTGCCCAAAGGTGATTATGTGATGATGTATGTAACTCTCTGGATAAGTACTCACATGATGCTGATTGTATTGTTTGTTTGTTTTCCAGTCACCTTTTCTGTAAACGGCAATTCCATTTCTATTGAGGTGCTTACTGGGTTGAACTTTAAGAAATGGAAAGAGGATTTTCTATTTGGAATGGAGCTGGCGGATGTTCACATTGCTCTTACAAAGGATAAGCCGGCAGATATCATGGCCACCAGTACTAAAGCTGAGAAAACAGACTATGCTGCTTGGGAAAAGAGCAATCGGATTTGCTTACTGACAATGAAGAAATCCATTCAAGAACACTTGAAAAGTGATTTGCCAGCTGACTGTACTGCTAAAGAAATGACGGCAGCCTTAGAGGCTAGAAACCGCATTTCATCTAATGCCGAGGTTGGTACACTTCTTCAAAAGCTCTTCAATATGAAGTATGATGGTACTGCTGGGGTCAGAGATTATGTCCTTAGGATGGTAGACCTAAAGACGAAGCTTCAAGCTCTTAATGTTTCCATTCCTGATGCTTGCATTGTGCATCAAGCCCTGAACACCCTTCCACCTGATTTTGGGATTATAAAGACAAATTACAATTCCCAAGATGAGCTTGGTCAAATAATAACTTGATAGCAAGGGTGGTGGCAGAGGAAAATAAACTTAAGAAGGAAAAAGGGCATCTAGCCTTATATGTTTCTGGTTCCCACAAAAGGAAGGATAAGAAGTCCAGAAATCGTACTCATAAAGGTACTCATGACACTACCGGTCAATCTGACAATATGGGTCCAAAGAAAACATCTTTCAAAAGGGATTGTGACCGTTGCTTCTTTTGTAAGAAGAAAGATCACATAAAGAAAGACTGTGGAAAGTTCAAAACTTGGTTGTCCAAACGTGAGCCTACAGGTAATGATTCTTTGGCACTTGTTTGTGAATCCAACCTATCAGAAGCACCATCCAGTTCTTGGTGGCTCGATAGCGGTGCAACTAATCATGTTGCATTTACCATATAGGGATTCATAAACCGGAGGAAGCCAAATCAGGATGAGTCAAGATTCACTGTAGGAAATAACGAGAAAGCTGATGTTGTGTTTGTGGGAGATGTAATCTTGATTCTAGACTCTGGTTTTAGATTAATGTTGAAAGACACTTTTTATTTACCTTCTTTTAGACGGAACTTAGTTTCCGTATCGTGTTTGGACATGTATGGCTATTCTTTTGAAATCAAGAATAATGTTATTTCTTTGTTTCTTAATTCAAATAAGGTTGGGTGCTGTAATATGTCCAATGGATTGTACAGATTGTGTTTGTCTCCCAATGATATATACGTCGCTTATACAGCTAAAAAGGTTGTTTCCAAGAGACCACTACCTAAAAAACAGTCTTATGCATTGTGGCATAAACGGCTTGGTCATATCTCTAAGGATAGAGTAGAAAGGCTGATAAAGACTAACATCCTGCCTGCTCTTAGAGATGACCTAGAGACATGCGTAGACTGTTGTAGAGGTAAAATGACCAAGATAAGGAAGAAAACTGCAGTCCGAAGTTCTGACCTGTTGGAGGTCATTCACACTGACATAAGTGGACCCTATACGGCAACCTTGTGTAGAAATTTTTATTTCATCACATTTATTGATGACTATTCTCGATATAGCTATCTGTACTTGATTATAGAAAAGTCTAAGTCTCTTGATAAATTCAAGATTTTTCGGACTGAAGTCGAGAAACAGTTGGGAAATGTCATAAAGGTTGTTAGATCTGACCGAGGTGGAGAGTATTATGGCAAGCATGGCGATGACGGACAGCTTAAGGGGCCATTTGCCAAATACTTAGAGGATTCTGGGATAGTGGCTCAGTTTACTATGCTTGGGAGTCCTGAGCAAAATGATGTAGCCGAAAGGCGTAATCGCACCCTTATGGAAATGGTGAGGAGTATGATTAGTAGGACAAATTTACCTGGTTTTCTGTGGGGTGAAGCTTTGAAAATAGCTTTGTACATTCTGAATCGTGTACCTACTAAAGCTGTTCCATTGACTCCTTTTGAGTTATGGACTGGAGGTAAGTCTAGCTTAAACGATCTTAAGGTTTGGGGATGTCCTGCAGAAGTGAAGTTATATAATCCAACATTAAGTAAGTTGGACTCCAGAACCATTCGGTGTTACTTTGTATCTTACCCGGAACATTCGAAGGGATATCGGTTCTATAATCCCAATGGAGGCACAAGAATTGTGGAATCACAGACAGCGAAGTTTCTGGAGTTTGATGTGGCCAAAGAAAGTAGCTGCTCACAGACTATTGAGGATAATAGTACCGTGGGTAATGTTGTATCTTTATCTCCTCCCATACAGATAATTGTGGAGACTCCCACACCACAGACTGAACCTGTTGAGGCTCAGGATCCTATTGTTGAGATAGCTCCTAATGAAGTTTCTCAAGGCTCTCAGGTGCATGATGAGGCTGTTGCTGCTCCAGTAAGGAGATCCATTAGGGAGAGACAATCAGCTATACCACCGGACTATTTAGTTTATATAGGAGAGCAAGACTACGATATCGGTTCTGTGGCTGATCTAGTGACTTATGTGAAAGCTGTTTTTTATCCTCAGTCGGAACTGTGGTTGGATGCAATGAGAGATGAAATACAGTCTATGAAGCATAATGGTGTTTGGGAACTTATTGAATTACCTGAAGGTCATAGACCCATTGGCTGCAAATGGGTGTATAAGACTAAAAGGGACTCCAAAGGAAAGATTGAGAAGTTTAAAGCCAGACTGGTAGCCAAGGGTTTCACTTAGAGAGAAGGAGTAGACTATGAAGCAACTTTTTCTCGAGTCTCTTCTAAAGATTCTTTCATAGTGATCATGGCATTGGTAGCTCATTTCGATATGGAGTTACACCAGATAGATGTTAAAACTGCCTTTCTCAATGGAAACCTTAATGAAGAAGTCTATATGATGCAACCCGAAGGTTTTACGGCAGATGATTCAGGTACGCTTGTATGTAAACTGAAAAAGTCTATTTATGGTCTCAAGCAAGCTTCTAGACAATGGTACTTGAAGTTTCATAGTGTTGTCGCTTCATTTGATTTTATTGAGAACAAAGTAGATCAGTGTATATACTGCAAGGTTAGTGGGAGGAAATTCATTTTCGTTATACTCTATGTGGATGATATCCTGCTTGCGAGCAGTGACCTTGGTTTACTGCATGAGACAAAGCGGATGTTGTCAAAGAACTTTGATATGAAGGACTTTGGTGAGGCGTCTTTTGTCCTTGGCATTGAGATTCATAGGAATCGTTCTCGTCGACTATTGGGTTTATCTCAGAGGGCATATGTTGATCGTATCTTAGAAAGATTCAACATGCAGCAATGCAAGCCAGGAATTGCTCCTGTCACTAAGGGTGATAAGTTGAGTCTGTCACAATGTCCTCATTCAGATTTTAAGAAAGCCAAAATGAAGAATGTACCTTATGCTAGTGCACTTGGGAGTATTATGTATGCTCAAGTATGTACTAGACCAGATATTGCTTTTGCAACAGGACTTCTAGGCAGATATCAGTCAAATCCAGGACAAGATTATTGGGTTGCTGCCAAGAAGGTTTTGAGGTACTTAAAGAGGACAAAAGACTATATGCTGATTTACAAACATGTTCAAGACCTACAGCTAGTCGGGTATTTGGATTCAGACTTTGCTGGCTGTCAGGATGAAAAGAAGTCGACAACGGGTTACATCTTTAAGTTAGCAGGAGGTGCAGTATCATGGAAAAGTGAGAAACAGAAATCAATGACATCCTCTACCATGCAAGCGGAGTTTGTAGCATGCTTTTCGGCCGCTACTCAGGCAATTTGGCTTCGGAACCTCATTAAGGAGTTGACCGTATTTGATTTTGTGGATAGGCCCATACAGTTGTATTGTGACAATAATTCTGCAGTGTTGTTTGTTAACAACAATAGAGGTCTCAAGGGGTCTAAGCATATAGAGGTCAAATACCTGACTATAAAGGAAAAAGTTTAG
This sequence comes from Syzygium oleosum, assembly GCF_021117445.2. Classification (NCBI taxonomy): domain Eukaryota; kingdom Viridiplantae; phylum Streptophyta; class Magnoliopsida; order Myrtales; family Myrtaceae; genus Syzygium; species Syzygium oleosum. The sequence continues at coordinate 2,612,213 of NW_026607494.1, forward strand.
ACTGGTGACACTGCACTAGAGCACATTTCAACAGATGATATGATTGCAGATCCGCTAACTAAAGGCCTTCGCCCTTGTGTATCTGATCGACATGTCATGAACATGGGCTTAGGAGTATCATGGGATACTGTTAATTAGTGGGAGCTATTTAGTTTTATGTTGCTCTTATGAAGTTTGTATTTGATTTTGTTACATTTTGTAATATTTAAATACGTATCAACTCTTTTGCATTCAATGAGGTATTTGTGAATGTAGATTTATCAAGTTGAGTACACATATTTGATGAAAATCTCGAGGCATTGTGTAAACCTTGAGTACAGGCTATGGGGCATTATTGGTATTAGCCTTAACGATATGTCTTGTTACACATAAAGTATAGTTAACTATCAAGGTAAGGCATATGCATGTTCGTTGAAACCATAAAGGATATTCTCTTGTGACACACTAGGTTTTGTGACACTTAAGGAGAGAATTTGGACTAACAAAATGGACAACACATGAAGTATCACTCATTATGAGGTATTGTCCATTTGACACACTACCATATTGAATCCATATCAGTAAAATTAAAAGCACTCGTGACCATGGAAGGCTCTGCGTGAGTACATGCAGTTACCGCCATGATTCGGTGTTCGAGACTTTATGGGATCGGATTGACTATTAAGAATAATCTCTAGACCAATATAAGGGTGTGCACACAGTTCTGTTTCAATTAATATCGCCCAAGTGGGAGAATGTAAGAATTTCCTAATGTGAGCTTCATTAATTGAAATTAATTGAATTAGTTTGGTCTAATAAATGTAAGATATATGGGTTCTTAATAATCTAATATGGGGCTGGCTGGTGTGGGCCGAGTACGGCCCGGCCCGTAATGAGAGGGCCCGTGGTCGAAAACTCTATAAATAGCGCTCAAGTCTCTCCCCTAACATGATGATGCACAATCTGACTCACATACGGATCTAGAGAGGAATTTCTTCTCGTGAGTGGCAATCTCATTAGGCCAGTGTTCTAACGAAGGGTATAAGGGAGAAGCACTTGAGTTCGTGTTTGGAAACCGTCGCAAATTCCGCGTCAAGTTCGATGGATTCCAAACCAGGTACGCGAATCGATAATTTCTCCATTAACGTGTTTCGATTTTTGATTATGGTGATCCTGGGCGTTCCATTTTCGTGGCCAACAAAATTCCCATTCAAAACCCAAAAACCTCACCTGCAATTTGGCAACCTCCAGAACGGGGATATCTCAAATGGAACTTCGATGGCTCATTCGTGGACGGGTCAACGGAGGGAGCGATTGCTAGCATCTGTTGAGATTCTTCGGGCAAGATCGTGGATGGTCTGGCTAAATTTGTTCGAGTAAGCTCGGCTTTGCAGGCGAAAACCCTAGGATGTTTGGAAACCCTCAAGTACATCATCTCACGATCTGAAGCTAAGAAAGTAAAGTACATCTTTGAGTTTGACAGTTTTAACTTGATAAACTTTTTGTCAGGTTCAGCTCAGCCTTCGTGGGAAGTTGCTCCTCTTATCATCGAATGTACAACTCTCTTGGCCCCAATTCCCAGAAGCACATTTAGCCCATTGTTGTAGAGAGGCGAACAAAGTTGCTGATTGGTTGGTAAAGGCCCAAAGATATAATGCTCTGCCTTGTAATTGGGCTTCTAGGCCTCCTCAAACCCTCTGGAACCTTGTTTGTTGGACGCTTCTTTAAGTTGTAATTGGGCCTGTCGGGAAAGTTTTATATATATATACTGGACACCGATAAGAGACAATAGAAGTGTGTGGGAATCGGTACAACGACGAAACGACATCCTTTCTGTGCTCAAACTTAGTTGCAATGATTTGCCGTGCCAAATGAAATGTGTTGTTTTGCATTTCTGTTCCATGTTTTCTAAAGATTACTGGCACACGGGCTATCTATCAAGTAATCTTTAAAGTTTAAAGCAAGTGGGGACTAATACGTCCATCAAATGGAAATCAAGCACCAGAAGAGGTTTGCAGAGATGATGTCAAAAAGAAGCTAAGGAGTTCGGTATGTCTCTCCTCTCCTATTCAAAATGCATGATCTGAATGAGAATTTTTTAAAGTTAGAACTTTTTAGGAAAACGCACCTCAAGGGAATCCGACACTAATTTAGAATTTTCTAAATTTATTAGTGGCACAAAGCAGGTATCCGACAGTAATTACATTCCATGAATTAGTTTCTCTCACCCCATGGTTTGAGTGAGAATTTTCTAAATTTAGAACTTTTTAGGAAGACACTTCTCAACTGTGTCTCAACTGTTGAACAACTCAAGGGTTGAGGTGTGCTCTACATTTTTCCGTCTTTTTTTTTTTTCCATTTTTGCTTTTGTTCTGTTTCCTCTTCTTCCCCCACCCCGACCCAGGCCACATAGATCTGCCACTCACCAGCGCCGCGTGTCCGCCCGACCATCGCCGCCATGATCCCTTGCCATCGCCCCTCCATCCGCCTTCAGACATCAGCCTCTCGTCCGTTGGAGTCATCACTGTGTTACCCAACACTACGCGTGAAGTTCGCAAGCCCCGGCCACAGAGGTCACCACCTCCTCCATCAATTTGCTTCAATGGAGGTCACCCAGCCTCGCGCGACCACATATCTGGATAGCGCAAGCCCGGCGACCTCCATGACCACAGTGGTGTGGCTCAATGACTCCATGACCTGCGTGATCTCTATGGCTGCGCTTGAGTTTCAGAGTGACAGAGAGAGACGTTTGTAGCAGTGCTCGGACGGGCGAAGAGGAAAAGCAATGACCATGGATATACTAATTGCTCACGTTGCCGTTTGGTAGCTCGAGTCCATGCAATTAATAAATCCAACTAAGCTCACTTTTCACGGGAAACTTAAACCAAGGAGTTACTAGTCAATTGGATATACTAATTGCTCCATCTCCCCTAAATTTCCGGATGACACCGCACTGCTGCAAATCTTAGGCCATTTACATATGTCAAAATTCATGAAATTCATTAAAATTGTATACCTTGACCCACCAGGTGCAATTACATAAAAGTATATAGATTTACAAAATTTTCCCGGAATTTTTATTATTCGGACTTTAAGGAATAATATGGGCAAAAGTACACTATAAGTGCCATAACTTGTGTACGGCGATCACTTTGGTGCCAACTTTTTTGAAAAACGATCACTTGAGTGCCAATGCTGACATGGCACGTTGGAAATATGATGTGGCTCTTTTTTATTAATATTCGATGCTGAGATGGCTGGCCGGAGCAAGCCGGAGAGTCCAGTCAGCCCTTATAGCGAAAACGACGTCGTTCAACCTTTCTCCCCCCAATATAGGAACCCTAAATCGGCTAATTGGACATATTCCCCAATTGCAAACCCTAACCGGCCATATTATTTCCTTGTTTTCCCCGAAATTGACAGCCAAAGGTTACAAATGGATGGCAGGAGCTTCACTAGCGGCTCAAATTCGTTTGAACGAAGTGAAGAAGAAGGTCGGTTCTTCTGCTATTGTGGATTACCGAGTCCAAGAAGAACATCTTAGACTCGATTGAACCCCGGGAGAAGATTCCATGGATGCGCCAGGTATAGAGAAGGCTCGAAGTGCAAATTCTTCAAGTGGGTTGATGCGAAATTTTCAGATCGAGCAACAGAGGTGATAGTGAAGCTACTTGAAGCTCGACATCAACCTCTACCTGCATTAATGGACGAGTTGGACGAGTTGGACGATGTCGACTCATTGCAAGCTGAAATGAAGGCTTTAGCATCTCTGGCCAACCATTTGAAGAAGAAAGTTCGAAGGATGAAAATCGAAAGAAAGTGTTATCGATTGTTGATTGTGTTATTGATATTTTTTATAGCCTATTTTATGGTCAAATGTAATGTCAGTTATGAGCAAAAGTTTCTTAGTCTACCATAATTTAATATAGGCTTGTACTATGTACGTGTATTTGGCAATTTGTAGCTACGGTTGTGTTATTAGTTTGCTGCAATTTATATATGTAACAAGAGGTTTGCTGCAATCTATGACAAATGGAAGGTTGGAACTTATTGGTTCTCAATGTTGAGTTGCTTAGTATTTTGTTGCTGCATATTTTGATGCAGTTTTGCCTCATTGGCAGCATATTTTGTTGCATATTTTTGCTCATTTGTTGTCTTTTGCTGCACTTCCTCATTTGCAGCATATCTTGCTGCATATTTTTGCTCATTTGCTGTCATTTGCTACACTTTCTCATTTGTAGCATATTTTACTGCATATTTTTGCTCATTTGCTATCATTGTTGCACTTCCTCATTGGCAGCATATTTTTGCTCATTTGCTGCACTTCCTCATTTGCTTCATATTTTTGCTCATTTGCTGCACTTGCTCATTTGTTGTATTTTTTTCATCTGGTTAGATGGTTGCATATTATGGAGTAAGGCTCACTACTGAAAAATGAGGTGCTACAAGTGCTGCAACTCTGCGTAGCAGCAAATTATGAAATCGTCACAAGTTCAGCAGTTGACATTTTAGTGCCAAATGTTTGTAATCGTGATCACTTAAGTGTCAGTCGTGGTTCAAAAGTGATCACTTAAGTTCTAGTCGTAGTTCAAAAGTGATCAATTAAGTTCTAGTCGTTGTTCAAAAGTAATCACTTAAGTGTCAATTGTGGTCGAAAGTTGATCACTTAAGTGTCATGCCGTGTGTTTCTTTGAAAAATGGAGACTTTGGTTCCAACAAACCAATCTTTAAACCAGATCATTCCAAAATCAAAGCAGTAACTGTACCAGCATTGCTCACCAGCACCAAACCGCCCCAAACCATACTCATAAACTGGTTCAAACAGCCCCCAAACCATATTCAATCACCAGCACCAAACACCCCCAAACCATATTGAAAAACCGGTTCAAAATGCTTGCACCAGCACGTGCTGGCGTGCTGGTGCAAGTACTATACTGCACTCCCAAATATGACAAAATCAGCAGCTACCATACTATACTCCCAAATAGTACAAAATCAGCAGCTAGTGCAAACACCATACTGCACTCCCTAACAGCACAAAATCAGCAGTTGGTGCAAGCACCATATTGTACCTGAAAATAGCACAAAAAATCAGCACTAGCAGCACCAATTCCCACCCTCCCCACCAACTGCATCAGTAAGTTTCTTTGAATATTAACTTACTGATGCAACTTGCAAGCACCCCACTACACCAGTACTATACTAAAATAGAACAAACACGTGTGCAAAAATATGAAAATTACAACCACCTTAACCACGGTAAACATCGAATTTAGTCATTACACACAACATCCCATTAGTCAATAACATTCCAGGACCACAAAAAATCAACCTCCTATTAGCCAATACGGTAAACCTTCCTAATTTCACAAAAAACTAACAATCACCTCAGCACCCTCCCATTAGTCAATAGTGATAAGTCCACCATTTCCTTTTCCTTTCGACGGCTTCTTGAATTGATTCATAATTCTTTGACTCTTTCGAACTGGAGGAACTGCAGGTTGTTCTTCTGAAGATACAGGTTCTTCAATAGCTGGAGCTGCTTCTTCTTGAACTGCTAGAGCTGCATCTTCTTCAACAACTGGAGCTGCTTCTTCTTGAACTGCTGGAGCTGCATCTTCTTCAACAACTGGAGCTGCTTCTTCTTGAACTGCTTGAGCTGCATCTTCTTTAACAGCTAGAGCTACTTCTTCTTGAACTGCTTCAGCTGCATCTTTTTCAACTGCTGGACCAGCAGGTTGTTCTACTGGCCTTCTTGCTCGAGATTTCTTCTTAGGCGCAGCAACTATCTTCTTCTTACTGGTGTTGGTGGCTGTTTTGGAGCTGTCAGCATGTGCTGGTTGATCAGGAACTAGTGTTGAGTTTTTTGTTGGTGGCAGTTTACGAACACTCTTCTCTGCAGCCACCCTTCTTCTCTTCGGACCAGCTGCTTGCGACGTTGGTTGGATTCTTTTTGGTGCAGCTCTTGACTCTTGGCTTGGGCCAACTTGAGATATGAGAACCTCTGAACTCCTCCCAGGCTACAACATAATCATGGATGAGAAGAAGCAATATTGTCATAAAAGTGAAAAACTCAAAAATGAAATGCATGAGATGTACAAAACTTACATGCAAAATAGTCATTCCAGTATTGAAGTCCGTATAAATTCCATAACCATATTGCCTTAATCTTCTGCCGAGGACCCCTCTTGTTTGATATGGTGCCTCACTTTGAGGAACCTGAGCTGCTTGTTCAGTTGGTTTTCTTCTCAACTAATAAGGACAAAACAATGTCAACTAAAGCCAAAGTCTGCTCACTAAAGATTAATACAAATACATATAGCTGGAGGGATATTTTCTCCTAGCCTGTGCAACAGTCGAGGAGGAGGTTGCCCTTGAACCTGGGCCTCCGGTTGGCTCTTCAGCTGGTTCTTGAACTTGGCCTTCAGCAGGCCCTTCAGCTAGACAATCAGCATGCCTATCAGCTGGCCCTCCAGCAGGCCTTTCAGCAGCCCCTTCAGCTGGTTCTTGTGCTGGCGCTGCACTTGATCCAATTTGAGTCCCTCCACTTGGCTGTTGAAGCAACTGATGTTGCTTCTTCAAATGACAACCACTTTTGTTGTGACCTACCTCACGACAATATGAGCATTTTATCTCTACACCTGACCTGCTCATCTTCTTACTTCTGGGCTCTCCCTCCTGCTTTCTTCGTCTCCTTTTAGGCCTTCCCATTTGTTTCTTAAGTGGCAAAGGATGAGGGGCTTCATGATTTGTCAGCTCCCAGAATTTTGTACTTCTAATAGGCTACATCATGTGCTGGTACGTAGCAAGATATGTGCTTTTGTGGTAGCAACCATGTAGGTAATCCTTGGGATTTTGGTACTTCGCTTGGATGGCACAAATGGCATGTGCGCAGGAAATTCCAGAAAGTTGCCAAGCTCAACATGAGCACTTTAGTTTGTCCAATTTAACAACATACTTGTCTGTCTTTTCCATGACCTCATAGCCATCATCTCCATTCCAGATAGGATGACAGAACCTACTACTCGCCAAGTTGTCATCCAATCTTTTAACAATCCTAGGACCACACTGTCCAGTCCACTTCGCAGCCTCATCTCTCTGTTTTTGCAGCCTTGTCATGACTATCACTCGAATATCCTCAAGCATGCTGATGATTGGTTTGCACTTCGCCTCTAAAATTCTGCCATTGAAGGCTTCACTGAGATTGTTATCAATGATATCGCTCTTGAATTCTTCACTGAAGAAGGCCTTGCACCAATGCATGGGTTCAGTTTGAAAAAGTGCTTCATAACCGTCCTTCGTCAAGTCAAGCAGCTGCTGTTTGTGAATTCTAAAATTAGCCATGTTGGTGCTCTTAGCTATCATCCAAAATTGCTTCTGTAGTTTCTCCCCTTTGTAGATCTTTGCCCAGTTTGCATATATGTGCCTCTCACACATCCTATGTTCAGTAAATGGCATCAACTCAGCTAGAGCAGGAAGAAGTCCCTACAAGAATTCATACATCAAGGCATTAATAAAGGCATGTGCAAGATAAAATGTCATAATTATTGTTTGTGCAGTTACACCAGCATTACCTTTTGTTGGTCGCTCATGAATGCCCAACCTCCTCCATTAGTGATCTCAAGGTCCGCCATCAAATTTTTCAGGAACCACGACCAAGTGTCCTTGCTCTCTACCTTCACAACAGCCCAAGCAATTAGAAACATCTGATTATTGCCATCCCTCCCAATGGCAGCCAACAATTCTCCCTTGCACACACACTTCAAGAAACATTCATCTAACCCTATGACTCGTCTACAACCAGCAACAAATCCCCGCTTGCATGCATCAAAGCAAATATAAATTCGGTCAAAGTTAGTCCCATGGTTAGGCAGTGGCCGCTCCACAACCTCAACATAAACTCGACTACCCGGGTTTTGCAGCCTACATTCTCCAGCATATTCCCAAATTTGACCATATTCTTCCTTGTACCTCTCTAGAATTTTTTTCATCACCTTATACTTGGCTCTTTTACACTGATTGAGTGACACGTTAATCCCTACCTGCTCCCTCACCAACTGCTTCAGCTGAGTACTCTTCACATCAGGCATCGCTTTGATGGTATCGAAGAAGTGTTTTGACAACCAAGCACTCGTTACCCTTTTGTTGTCAAACATGATGGAACAAGTATGTTCCTCCTGTAATGACCTAATTTGGAATGACCCGTCCCTCTTTGAACGTGCGCCATATATCTTCCACGAACAACTAGGTTGAGAACACTTTGCTCTAACATAGTCTTGCGTATTTCGAGTGAACTGAAGAGTCCTCTGTTCAACTATTGAATACTTGATAATCCCTTCTTTGAATTGTTTGGCATCAGAAAATTTCAGACCTACAGTCAACACAAAAGAAGAAGAGCCAGGATCGTATAACGGATACTTACGTTTCCTTCTGCACACAACGGGATCATCATCTTCATGCTGATTTTCAGAATTATCATTATGTTCATCAGAGCCACTTTCTTCATGATCAGTGTCATTACCTTCAGCTGGAGCTCCATCAATGCTATGTCCTGGTTCAGCTTCATGCAATCCTCCAAGTGCAGTTATTGATTTTTTTCCAAATTCCCTTTGCTTTTGCCTTGACTGTGCAAGTTCCTCATCGTCATCTTCACTTGGTAAATTTACATTTGTTACACCCTCATCATCTGATTCACTAGATGCAGCAACTTCCCACGACAATCCAGTGAACTCTTCACTCGCTGCATGGCTTGCCTCCCTCTCATCCCTCTCATGTCCAGCTTCATCTATAATAGAACTAGCACCAACCTGAGTACTAGGTAAAGCAGCACCATCACCTACGTCTCCTCCCTCAACCCCTTCATCAGATTCACCATCACTATAGGACTCAACGTACACAACAGCTTCTTTTCCATGAAGATAATGGGAGATGATATCCTTAACACCATTATCATCATCAAAGTTTCTAATACCGTCCTTCAAGCTGCTTCCAGGAACACAATAATGCAAACGTCCTATTTTACATCTTAATTGTTGAACTATATCCCTCATGAGATTAATATATGCTGGCTTGCTTCTATCGAAATAAACAGTACCTTCAAGTCCCCCAAATTATTCCCACTCGTCAGTGCCGATGACAAATTCTCCTCCATAGCGAACAATGATGCCGATAATTGTGTCTTTATCCCCCATATCGACCCTGCATTGAAGGAAAAAAGCCAAAAAATTCAATATTTTAGCTTTCGGGACCACACCACATAGGAAAAAGAGCACAGTTTCACATGAAGGTCCCCCACATGGTCGACAAGATTGAAAAAGCCACCATCAGACCACATGGGTGACAATGACAGAGGTCCCCACATGGACCACAGTCTATCGCATATACTCAGCCCGACACCAACACAATCGAATCCACTTCAAGCCCTAATGTCCGAACAACGAGCCATAATTTATGAAGTTCAAGCTTTAATTTCAGAAGTTCAAGACCTAATTTCAAGTTCGAGCCCCAATTTCCCAAGTTCGAGCCCTAATTTCCTACTTCAAACCCTAATTTCCCGAAGGCAGCCCTAATCTACCAATTAATTGAGTGAAACATAGGACAATGAAGCACAATGTGTCGATCAATTCAGCAAAATAGAAATTAACAGCCCTTATTTGAAGACCGACCTTCGTAATTTGCCATGGAGACGGGACCGACGCCGACGGGACGAGTGATGCTCAGTCCACGGGATGAGGAAGCGACGCCGACCGACCGCGAGGGGAAGGCAAGAGACGGCAATGGCGACGGTGACGGCGACGAAATGAGGGCGCCACGAGCGATGAGCGACGGGCGACGGCGACTGGACGAGGGAGACAAAGCAGGTGTGACAAGCGACGTGATGCTAAGACCTTTGAACTGAGCGACGTCGTTTGCTGTCCTAAATGGAACAACGTCGTCCTTCTTGTCCAAGTGGACTGAGCGACGTCGTTTTGCTCGTCCACGTGGACATCAAATGTTGACCCCAATATCCACGTCACACTTTTTTTAAAAATAAAAATGCCAGGTCAGCTTTTTGGCCGGAATTTTGGCCGGAGTCACTAAAATGATCTATTTTCCTCCGACTTGACACCAAAGTAATCCGAAAAAAAGTTATGGCACCAAAGTGATCGCCGTACACAAGTTATGGCACTTATAGTGTACTTTTGCGGAATAACATGCTAGTTTGGCATCGACCTTTGCCTTAAGTGCAAACTTGAAAGTGGGCTAGTCAGTATGTGAGTTAATGTTATTTATGGGTTGGTTTCTTAATGATAGTAAAATGTGAGTTATGTTGCTTAATAGCTTTTTTGTAAACTATATAATTTGAATTTTTAACTTAAAAGGAATACATGATTCAAAATGTAATAATGTCCCGGATATACTTTATGGTTTTTGTATTGAACAAAAAACCGTCAATTTACCTTTATTCGAAAACGAAAGAGAACTCGACAAATAAGAAATATCTGATTTTGAATTGGGTCCGAATAATGCAGTGCAAGTGGATGAAACGGGATTCCTCATCGATCCATCCAACCGAACAAGATCCTGATCAAAAGATTTTTACGGTTTTGAATGTAAGTGTATTCAGCTTGATCATTTTAAGTTTCCGATATGTCAATGTGGCTGTCATGTTGTGGCTAGGACATTATTATTATTTATACATGCAAAAAGAATTTTTCCATGTTTCAATCGTCGCTAGTAGTGCCTAATGCATGACTTTTTTTCCCCCATCCCATAACGGATGTGACGAGCGAACAATTCGGTTCCAATATACATTGACACAATCGCATCAAAACAAGTAGTGGAGAGAATTGATGGGGATCACTTTCAAAAACTGAGGTTCTAACATGGTTCTTATATGGAAACTTTTCTCACTTTGTAAACCAGCAACAAGGGATAAGGACATAGCTGTCTATCAACAGCTTGACCAGGGGCGATGACGAGACCCAAGCGATGGACGGTTTTAGAGACTCCAACACTAAGTGCATAAAGCCGAGATTTCCACTTGCCTCACCTTGAGATGATAGCATCCTTGTCGCAACTACCAGCATCACCTCGAGAACTTTGGTCTGATCTTTAAGCTGTCGAAAGAGCCAGAAAATGTCGCTCTAAGCAACCATTAAAGAGGGTTAAGTTTGTCATGCGATGCGGAAAGTAGATGACATAAGGCTCCGTTCGTTTGGCGAAAAATATTCTCTTTTTGGAAAATATTTTCCCGGAAGTCATTTTCCTGGAAAATGTTTTCCTGGAACATAATTTTCCGGTGTTCGGCGACCAATATGAAAAAGTTTCGGAAAATATTTTTCACCGGCGGCGCGGCGGCGGCGGCCGGCGACCGGCGGCGGCGGCGGCGGCGGCCACGCGACCGGCGGCGGCCGACGACCGGCTGCTGGCGGCGGGCGGCCAGCGACCGGCGATCAACTTCCTCTCCCACGGAAAATATTTTCCCTCCCATGGGCAATTTTGCCTTCATTCGGGGAAAATGATTTCCTCTTTGTGAAAAGTGGAAATCATTTTCCTCAAAACAATGAAGGATTTGGGGGTGGGGAAGGAAAATGTTTTCCCACGGAAAACATTTTCCGCCCCCGAACACCGGAAAACGCGGAAAATATTTTTCGGAAAAATATTTTTCCGCAAACGAACACAGGCAGTTGTTTATTTCCATGAAAGTACAAAAAACTCCCGCCAATACTACAATTTTAAAATGAGTCAGTAACTCGATTCTCAGTCACCATATCAGACTTTCTCTTACTGTAAAATGACGTAGAATCATCTCGTGGTCACAGAAAAAGTGTAACATAAGCTGATGAGTGCAACCTATATAGTCTTGACTAACCAGCTCAACGGCGGAGGCAAGCTCCTCCACGGCTTGTTGGAATGGAAAATTAGTTGGTGCAGCAACCTCCCCCCGATCAAATTCCAAGTCCTCAAGAAAATTAGGATCAAGCGCTCTTCCCTCCCATGTGAATAAATCCTGAAGCAACTTGACATCTTCAGCATCCATGCTCTCCCTTGGCTACAGATGTTGAATGTGAGAGGGTGAAATAGATTGATCAATTGATTTTTATGAGAAAGTAGTGTATACCTTAAACCTTTTCCATAACTTTGTCACGTGATTCATCTTCAGATGGGAAGGATGTTCCGAGTGTCTTCGCATGTTTATCTCTGGTACAGTGGACACGCGGCGATGCTTTTATATGCTTTGCCCTGGACAAATGATAGAGAAATGGGAATAAAAAAGCACACGCAGCATCCACACACCCGCACGGCACTCATCATCTGAGACAGGATACGTGGTTGAAGAATCAGTACTCACGGTGTAAATTTTATAACTTGTAGATATTGCATTTATGCGTCTGTTTCAACTAGTAGAATGAAAAAGAATATCATCTACTCATGGAAAGATTGCTTCTGGTAGATGTACCTCGGAACTCATAAATGACTTTTCTTATTTTACTTGTCTCCTCTGCATGCCTTTTACACAGATAGAGAAAGCTAGAACTTCCTGATTTTAAGACCTTTTCTTTTTCTCTTTGTATTCCTAAAGAACATGTCCATCAGAATAAGAACATACCCTGCCCTATATGAGTTTCACTTCAAATTTTCATACCTGGCACCAAACCTGAGGGTTGACAGAGTTTCTGACGCATTTGAAGGGCTGGGTGAACAACAACATAGTAATGCCATGTGAGAGTTCCCTCCCTGTGAGACGAACTTACTATTTATGTTTTGAATACATGCTAGCAGGATAATAGAAGGGCTAATGTGGGGCAGTCTCACCAGAGAATCTTTCAAAATCCGAGTAAGTTTGGAGTTGCGATACGGAATATGATTTCCTTTCACGTTTGGACCACATGTCAAGGCCTGTACCACATTTCCAAGTGCTGACAGGGACTTATTGATGGTTTTAGCTTCTTCAAGAACCCTGCCCTCTGCTCCTGTTTTCTCAACTTTCTCAGAGCCAGCCAGGTCCACGAGAATCAGTTTTCCAAATGTTCTGGCCACGCTCAGGACACGAAATTCTATATGAGAGAGGAAAAAATTACCAAGAAATTGTAATCGCATAAGAGACCAACCGTACCTCGTCTGTTTGGTTGATTCTTGGTGCACTGAGAATATGTAAATACAATGGCTATTGGTGCTGCCCGCATTCATTTCTGTTTCAGCTTAAGTTTGAAACTGTATGCATAATTAGGGAAGGTGGCAGATATTTTAAAAGAAAATACTGATATGGCTATGCTAGCAGAAGAACAAGTACAAGCCAAAACGGAAAGGAGAAAGGATACGGGTGTCTCCAACTGCTCTGTTGCATATACCACTCTGGAGTTCAGAGGATGGAACTAAAAGATCAACCAAGGGAAGATTGAAATACAGTCAAATAAAAAGGAGCTTGTATCTTACAGATAAGCTTTGTAATGCTTCAGCAATGTCTGATAGAGATATCTGGAGGGAAGGGAGAAAACATTAAGGGGGTCTCACAGAAAGAAAGCATAAGATGATATGTAAGTATAGGGGGTTTAAACTCAATATGCTGTCCAGTTTTGCGTATACAACAAAGGATAGGTTAATTTATGTTAGTCGAGCAGCAAATCAGTTTCTAGTTGTTCCACTTGTGGTATTGTCGGAAGACCATTTGAGTCTAAAGAGCAAAATAACATCTTTTTCTCAGAAACATTTTGTGAATGTGTGTGAGGGGCATAAGCATCTTAAGATGCATGCTTCTGCAGGCTCACTGCACATAAATATCACCTCCGTAACTACAGGTAACAATATCCCGTGTGATTTGGTCTCTTTAATTTGTATGCGGTACTTTGAAAGATCCAAAAGGTCCCTGGAAGAAGGAAAATAAATGATGTCCGTGAGGTTTTATTTATAAAACTTCCCGGGATTATTGGATGAGAGCCATTATCTCAACATGAATGTCTTCAAATGCAGACATGGTAATCTATACCTTACTTTCTCCATGTAGATCTCTACCTGAAAAAGTTGGAAAACGTTAAAAATAGAGCATTATATCGATAATTAAGTGAAGCACCAGGTAGCAGCTTGCGTAGGCGCACCATGGACAATTTGATTGTATACTTCATTGAATCAGCAGAAGTGATTTCTCTGAAAATTCCATCAACCACTGTTGCAAGGAGACCTTTCTTGGCATCATCACATTCGAGGATGCTTGGTCCCTGATCATAATAATTGTTACTGAACTGGTATATATCAATGGCCATCTACTAACGCTATTCTGGGGGTGGACTGGTCACCTCTATACTATATGTCTTTCCAGCTCCAGTCTGCTCAAGAAAAAATAGAGCTTCTTGTTAGAAAATAGAAAAAGATCACTATAATTTATTTAACATATCAAGAAGATTAAGTTATGCAAAGTATCATATATGCAGTCCTAGTTCTGCAACGACTTGAACTATGATTGTAACATCTAGTTAGAACAAGCAGAGGGAATTCCTCTACACGGAGATCCGACGCAAAATGTCAAACTGGAAAAAACTTTGAAAGAATTCCGAACCGAATATCTTGGAATAGAACAAACAACATTGGGCAACTTCAGATCCGCACACCCTTTTCAACTTGATCAAGTAAAAGAGGTTGTTCGAGACCTACTATGGCACTTATCATAGGATCACATCTACTCCATCCATTTGTAAAGCACCTATTAGCATTCTCTCCTCCACATTTAAACATGCATGCATCTAATCACGCCACTCTATCTCATAACAGATCTACTTTGTTCGAGCGAAACATCAAGGTAAAGAGTTAAGGAATCAATTAGACAACAGAAACCACGCATTGTTTGTCGCAGCATAGTGTCTCACCTGTCCATACGTAATGATCGTCCCATTTATTGCTTTTACCACATCTGTTACATTTAAGAGCAACGCATAAAAACTAAAATATCAATACACCTGGAAGTAAACTCGATAGTGCATGCTGTGTACACCTACTAACAGAAGAAAGCAGTGGATTTGGATGAAAATAATCGATTTATCTCGATCATCAATTAAAGGACGAGAAAGTAGCAGGATTCGCATGAAAATAGTTGATTGATCTCATGTACTGAATAAGGATTAGGAAAATGCGCATGTCGACACAAGCACCTAACGCTGTGATCAATGATTCTCGTTCTATGGACCGAATAAACTTCACATCCAGAAATGAATACAAACGAGTAGACATCATGTTAGACATCACAATGCAGCGGCGATGCTAGATATACCTCGAACAACAGGACGAGCCAGAAACGAATAGACATCATCTTGCTTGGAGTCGTCGTAGAACACCTTATCGAAGCCGAACTTCAGCTCTCCTTCCTTTTCATCCTAACAGCCATCGACATCGAGATCACCACAGCTTGATCAATCAAAACCGGCGCGAATCTCAGCCAATACGAGACGAGAGAATTCACAAGATCTCACTCGAAAGTACAGATTCCACAACTCAGATGCAATCAACGAGAATAGCCTAATCAACCGCAACTACCGTCTCTTCCAGTACGCACACAACCTCATCGGACCGAACTTTCCCCGAGTATAACTGCAGAAGTAGGAAAGAGAGGTTCGTCGAAGCACCTTGAGATTGAAGGCCTCGTCGTCGATCCGCTCAATGCAGACGGAATCGCCGCCATGATCGCGCCTCTCTCTCGAGCTCAGAGGCCTGAACCGCGCGCAGACGGTGATGTTGGCCATGCCCTCAGCGCTCGCGCCGCCGCGGAGAACGCCGGATCGAGCCGAGAAATTCAACG
The DNA here is from genome assembly GCF_021117445.2 of Syzygium oleosum. Lineage (NCBI taxonomy): Eukaryota > Viridiplantae > Streptophyta > Magnoliopsida > Myrtales > Myrtaceae > Syzygium > Syzygium oleosum. Next base: position 2,627,961 of record NW_026607494.1, read on the forward strand.
AGCGACTGCGAAAACGCAGGAGGAAATCCTGAAAGATCGAAGGGAAGAAAAGCGAGCGAGAAGAAGGAGGAGATTTTTGATACTGAGGAAGAGAGAGAAATTTGAAATGTTTGGGTCAGAGTGTGAGGAGAGAGAAGCTCCCTCCCCTTTTTATAGCGACGGAAAATGGAGGGAAAAAGAGGAAGTGCACAGGGGCAATTTTTTCGATTTTCTTTTATTTTTTTAAAGACACGACGACACTTTCTTTTCCAATCAAATATTGGAAATGGGAAAAAGATTATCTTAGATTCCAAAAACAAATCAAAAGTAATGGTAATGGTAAGTACTTTAATATATTTCCTAAAAGCTTATATAAACTCCAAAAATTCATGAAAAAAATGGTAAATTTTCAAAAAAGAATTTCTCTAAGTACTCGAAAATTGATGATGTGCACGCAAAGAGAGAGGGAGAGAGAGAAATGGTTATACACAAGTTATGCGTACTGGTGAGAGAAACGATATATATCCTCGACTGTTGGATGGAAGCGGCATCTATCGTTGGATTAATGTGACGAGGAATGTCCTCTACCGTTAGATCAAGTGGATCTCTACTGTCGGATCGATTAAATCAGAATTGTAATCCTCTTCAGTTAGATCGTGTAGAAGATCAATGATTGTAATTATAGGGACTTTTATATAAATAGAAAAGCCCTCCTACTCATTGGTATCGTCCACTCTCATTTGAGCAAAGGAACATTTTCCATAGTTTTTAGCACTTTGTGCGAGTGAAATTTGAACAAAAACATCCTCTTGTGAAGATTCGGGCATAAAAACTTTGTCAAATGTGAAACAATATTTTTGTCCTGTTCACAGCAGAAAAGACGCATGAATTTCTACATCACACAACATAGCAAATTGCCAAAAACGAAAAAAGAAAGAACAAAAATTACGGCGCTTGATCGTGACTTTGCAACCATTGTGTTCATATACCCTCACCTGATAAACTCGCGCAGGAAAAAATAAGGAATAATGACACAAACAGTCCATGAATTTTAGGCTGATATGTAATTTAGTCTGAACTTTCAATTTGTTCAACTTGATCACTGAACTTTTAGTAAATGTTCAATATAGTCTCGAACTATATGAAAATATACAATATAGTTCCCGAACTTGAATTAATGGAAGGACTATATGAACATGTGCCAAAGTTCTAGACCATAGCTGAACAAATTGAAAGTTCGGGACCATATTGAACATTGGGTTAAAGTTCGTGGACTACATTGAACAAATTAAAAGTTCATGGAGCAAATTGCACATTAGTCAAAGTTCGTGGATTATTTGTGTCATTCCAATTGATAGTGGAAGCAATAATGACTTATATAGTATGAAATTCAGTCTTGAGACTTTATCTTGATTATCGGATGGTTTTAATTTGATTTCATTTGCCTAATGGGTGAGTGTCAGTCGACAAATAGCGGCCTAGTTGCGACGAATGTCAGCTTATCATGACAAGTGGCGATGTATCATGACAAGTGTAACACGTCTTAACATGTGGCGATCAAACCGTGCTTAAAAACCAATGTGCATTTAGTCTTTAGATAGTAATTACACCGTTGAGCTCAAATGACGGGTTCTGCCATTAAAGGAGCACGTACCCATCTAGATACCCGTCGGATGGGGATAGTCTGCGATTGACACTCTTCAGTGGCAATTGAAAAAACTCTTTCCTCGTAAAATTTTGATTAAAAAATGAAAAATCCAGAACATCAAATTTGTAACACACGCAATTGTTCCATAAAATTACTAATTCGGCTCTAATTATTAGTCCAAATTATTTTGGGCCCATTTATTTTAGCATTGGTAAATTTATTAAAAGCTCAAAGTTCAATTTTCATGTGTTATAAAAGTACAGATCATTGACAAATGTTAATTAGTGTTGGATCGATGTTTTTAAGCAACTAATTATGGTATGGTCTTGTCGCCATCACATGACATTATGGAAGAGATGAAAGGGATAGATTTGTGATCGAGCAATGACCTCGAATTGAAATTGAAAATTCTATCATTGCATGAGGCTTTTTCGTACACAAGGTCATTTAATTCAGAAAGCTAACACGAAACGATCATTAACTTCCGGGCGGCAAGTCTTGTTGGTCCACATTAATATTGATCCTCGATAGCCCCCGGCCATATTTCTAAGTGCAAACATCATGACCGTGGTCCATCCACTGACCATTTGGAAATGTGTGGGATCTTATCAATGAATATTTCGGGACACTTGCTAGGTAATGTAAATTCTTAAAACTATTCTATTTATGTGATGCGGGGTGATTGATGCTTTAACAATTGGGAAAATGATAGCATTAACGCCTTAATTTTTGTGCAGCGCCTACTTTGTTACCAAGACTTTTAAGAAGCAATTACTTAAGTAACTTCCGTGACTTAGTCCGTCAAAATATTTGATGTGACTTGCTAGAGTCAATTAAATAGATGATTTTAAAATGTTTCAGCACTAAATTGATCGTTCATCCACCATTTGTAAATTTTTGGTTCTAAACTTTTTTTTAATTTGACCAAACAACATCCTGAGCCAAAAGCAGAAATCACAAGACAATATTCTAGTTTGGCCACTATTTTTCTTAATTTTGTCAGGCTTAAAGGCAAAATAATTGAGCAAAGTTTCTCTTCAAACTATTGCATTTAAAATTACGGAGATTTTATATTTGGGACCAATTTGGCCCCTATTTTTCAATATGTGAAAAATTAATGCATTTAACGAGATTGTTCAGTACATAGATTGTGCACCACACAATTTATAATGCTTTGTGCCGAAAATTTAAGAGCACTTTAGTGCCAAATTTCATGAACAATCAATTTAGTGCCAAATTTCTTAAGAGCATCCATCTAAGTGTCTCCGACGAGTCACGTCATGTTATATTTTTTGTGACCGAAATCACTAAAGTGGTTGCTTTTTTAAAAGTTGTGACACATATATTGTTATTTTTGAAAAGTTTTGACAAAACAATGAGCGTCATATAATGGTTGTGGCATTGATGTTATCTTTATCCCTTTAAAATCAAATTGAGTATAGGACCTCATTTTATACAAGGGTTAATATTATGAAAAATTCCAAACTAGTATATATGTGACAAATTTTCCCCAAACTAATTTTTGACCACCAAAAACCCCAAATTAGTACATTTGTGACAAATTTACGTAAAACTAATTTTTTTACCACAAAAAACCCCAAATTGGTACATTTGTGATAAATTTACCCTCCATCAGTTTATGTTAAATTGGATTAATACAAAAAAAATTACAAACTAGTACATATGTGACAAACGGATGGTAAAACCCAAAACTGGTACATCTGTCAATTGCCGTGTGTCATTTAACAATGCAATTTCACAGTAAAATTTAACGGAAACTGATGGAAGGTAAATTTATCACAGGTGTACCAGTTTGGAGTTTTTTGTGGTCAAAAAATTAGTTTATGGTAAATTTACAATAAATGTATCAGTTTGGAATTTTTCGTGGTATTAACTCTTTATACAAATTAACAGTTCAGATTTGTTGAGAAACCAAAAGGAGCACTTCCACGTCTCCCTTGTGAGGCATATTTCATGAATGCCCTTCTAGAAACACTCATTATATGACGTGCGTGTGAGACGGGGGAGACGATAATTTTGAAACTCTCTTTATTATCATTCTAGAGTGTTTCTAGAACTTTTAAACTTTTTCTCTTGTATAACTAAGTAGCACGAGTGAAGAGATCTAACTAGTTCCAATATGCAAGTATGCAGTTCGACTCGGAGTAGCTTCCCTCACAAAATCCTTTAGGTTGCATTTGGTGGCCCAAATAGGATAAAAGTTACCCTATCCGGCATTTGGTGGATGCACATCGATTGGGATAAATGCGGACGTCTAGACGAAAACCCGAATTTCCCTTACAAACTACACCCCTCTCAGGCTCGGGTCCATGTTGTTACCCTATCAAAAATGCTTTATTAAGTGATTGCGACATCATCAAATGATTAAACTATTTTAGTACTTTTTAGGATAAATTGTCTATCGCACGTTATGCTAGATGTCAGTAATGTCACACACAATTAGTAAGTAAAGATTTCGTGATATCGCATTAACACGTTACTTGAAATAATAATAAGCATCCGGCGACGTACCATCTCTCCGCCTTTTCGCAATCAAGTCCTCGCGGCGGTTGGAGGATGTCTTAAACATAGATAGGATCCCATATTGCAAATTCCTCAAGCAAATAAGTTTAGGACTGGTACGTCAAGAGGATTCCTAGCCACGAAACAGTTTGGTCCTCACAGCCCCTTGACCCTCTTCATGTCCCATGAACTTTTTGATGTGGTCCTTATATAACTGTAGCTCTTATCTTTTGGTTGTATATTGAGATAAGACCTCAAGTCAAGTCAATTTTGATCAATGACCTAGCCAACACGATGACAACGAAGTACTTGTCGGAACGAATAGATAAAAAAAGTGACGTAATAAAGGACATTCCAATAAGTTATAAATTTCAATACGTAATAAAATTACCCACATGACTTTAAAAATTGACTTTTTCTCCAAAAAGGATGAATTGACCTTTAAATCTACCGCAGTACATTTAACATACATAACTCTTGATTGATAACTATTGTAATATTAACAAACATCAAAGCTAACCCGAATCTTGTAATTTAAGTCCAATGCGAAATTAACAAAGAAAGTAAATGAGGAACGATAACTCTTGATTGATAAACATGCACGTATATGCCAGCCATGAACACAAAACAAAGTGGAGTAGCTGGAACATCATTTTCAAAGAAAGAAACAAGAGGCACGTATGAAATTGCTTGAACACTCCAAGCCTCAAGGGCATACCTACAACACACAACATTCACCATCTTGCCCTTCTTGAAAACTTTCGATACATAACGACTGTTACATTGGCGAAGTGGCAGAGAGACCGAAAAAGAATGAGTGAATCGCCATGCAGCAGCGGAGGCATCTTCCAAGCCCTAAACGGCAATGTCTACGGCAACGGGACGTGGACTCTGGTCCTGTCCCACGGCTTCGGGGCTGACCAGACCGTTTGGCACCACGTCGTGCCGTTCTTAGCGTGCTTCTTCAAAGTGGTGGTCTACGACTTGGCCTTCGTCCACCCGGGAGTGTATGGCGCTGCCGCAGGAAAGTACTCGGACTTGGGGGGTTACGCTGAAGACTTGGTGCGCCTTCTCGATGGGCTGAAGGTGAAGAGGAGCATTTACGTCGGTCACTCCATGTCGGCCATGATCGGGTGCTTGGCCGCAATCCGCAGGCCCGACCTCTTTGAACAACTTGTGCTGCTCAGTGGATCTCCAAGGTAGGTCCTCTCTCTCTCTCGCTCTCTCTCTCTGTGTGGACACATGTTCTAAGTTGTTTTACTGAGGGAGCTGGAGCCAGATAAATTCTGTAGATCCACATGCACACATAAACAAAAACTGTATCTCAAATATCCTTTGAGTATTAACAGAATATCCTTTTTGCCTCACTGCCTGTGTTTAAAACAGAAAGATAAAAGTCTATATAGATTTTGTTAAATGCACGACTTGGGTCATCTCGAATTCAAAATTTTCTCTAACCGAATGTGTTTCTTGGCGACTAGCTTGAGCGCTACAAAAAGCTGATATGATTCTTGATCTTTTAACGTCATTTTATTAACATATATCTGTGAATTACAGGTACCTCAACGCCAAAGGATACACTGGAGGCTTCGATGAACCGGCGATCAACTCGATACTACAATCAATGCGTGCGAATTACTCAGGTTGGATCCATGATTTCGCTCCAACAGCAATAGCACTGAACAACACGGGTGCACTGATGGAGTTCGAGCACAGCTTGGGACGAATAGAGCCTGAAATTGCGGTAAGCGTAGCTAAAACCGTGTTCCTCAGTGACCTGAGATGGGCTCTGCCAAAAGTGCCGGTTCCGTGCTCCATCATTCGATCCCGAAAGGACATCATCGTGCCAGCGTCCGTCTCGCATTACATGAAGAAGAAGATTGGGAATGGCACCTCCAAGGTGAAGATACTAAGGACACAAGGCCACTTCCCAATGCTCACTGCTTATCCTTTGCTTCTGGATGCCTTGAAGGGGGCAATTTAACTTCGTTCAAATTGCCCGGTTTGTGCGAAAGTGTTGAAGAAGCGAGCAAAATCTTCGCTAGAGACGGTCCACCTCATTGTTTAGTTGGGAACACGAATATTACCCAATTTGTTTTTTGTTAAATTTGCATATAAGTGACATTCGTATAGGGAACCCACTCACCGAGGCCTTTCTCTGAGCCACGAAAAACCACACAACCCTCTTGATTATGGTTCAATCCCGACCCTCTTTTTTATCTCTCATATGGTCTTTGTTTTTATATATAGCAATATAAGTACACTTTTATGCAAATGTGTCATTGGTTTCTTAGACATTTTTATGCAACCAAGTCCTTAACTTATTTGATTTGAGCAATTAATTTCTGTCTGCTATCTAATGCCAGTTATTTGCATTTAGCTTTTCTATGATATGTTCTTAGCGTCCTCCATCGAAAAATGATAAAATAGAAAGTGATAAAAGGGAGAGGGGTGGCCACCAATGCTCCACCAACACGGCAAAGGGGGCCTAATAGTTTTGATTTTGAGCATTTTTCTTTTTGCTTCATTTCATCTCCATGATTTTTTTAAATAAAATAATAGTTTTTGCTAAGCAGAAGAAAGATGCATTATTTGATTCAACTTGCTGACTATCTAAACAAGAAATATTTTTACAAAGTATGGATTTTACATATTAAAATATTTGATGCTAGAATTACAGAGCTAAAGAATTCTTAATTTCTCTCCAAACACTGTTTTTATTAAATAAAGAATAAAAGGTTTTTGTAAAAAAATAACTTTAAAAAATACGGAAGTAAATAAAAGTTCCATTTAACGTGAGAGATTTATAAACAAAAAAAAAACGAGAAATTTATTGGTCTTCAATATAGGTTGAGTGAGGAAACTAGAAAGGCAAGTTATATAAATATTTGGCTAGACATTCATGGTTATTGAAGGTCGTTTGGAGTAGTTTACTTAAAAAGGACGAGGTTTAAGTTGAAAAAGGCGTGGAAATAGTCACACCCTTACTAAATTAATCTGGGATTTCCATGGGGAAGAGTTTCCAATGGTCAGAAAAGCGTTAGCGTTCGCGTGGCATTTTACAATGTACCGTGTAACGTTGCTGGGTGAAAGCCGCAAAGTATTGGTGTCAATTATTTAGTGTGAATATTTTTACTTTGTCGGACTGCATGATCGAAAATGTAGTGTAATCATGTCTTGGATATACTTTGTAATTCTCGTATTAAGATAACAATGTCCAAGTAATTCGATTTAGAAAAAGAAACACGAAATGTAGCCCGAAAATAAGAAAAGTCCGATTGTGAGTCCTGTCCAAATAATGTATGGGCAAAAATGGACGGCCCAAAATGAAGAGAGATTCGTCATTAATTCAACTGTACAAACTTTCGATTCCCAAAATGCATTTAAGCTTTAAAGTAGGCAAGTCCGTGCCATTAATCTATTCAATCACTACAAAAAAACTGGATTTTTGCCACGAAAATTTACGACAAAAAAATTTTCGTCGCAAATTTGCGACAAATTTTCCAACGAAAAGTAAAATTCGTCGGAAATTAACGATGAAAAATTTTTCGTCGCAAAATTCGTTGGAAATTTTGCGACGAAAAATTTTTTGTTGGAAATTTCCAACGAATTTTGCGACGAATTCAAAAAAACCCGGTATTGTTCGGCATTTTTTAAATTCGTGGGAAAATTCGTTGGAAATTTCCAACGAATTTTCCCACGAATTTCAATTTTCCAAGCAATTATTTTACTGTGTACAATTTTCGTTGCAAAATTCGTGGGAAATTTCCCACAAATTTTGCAACGAAAACCCTACTCCTTCCTTATTTAAAATTTTCGCGCTCATTATTCTCGCAACGATTTTCAATTTCCACATTCTCTCTCTCTCTCTCTCTCTCTCTCTCTCTCTCTCTCTCTCTCTCTCTCTCTCTCTCTCTCTCTCTCTCTCTCTCTCTCTCTCTCTCTCTCCGCGATCGACGCCTCCACCTGCTCCATCGCGTCCAGCATCTTGGTCGGCGCACTCGGCGAGGCCTTTGCTCCACCGCCAGGGCCCAAGCTCCCATTGTGCTAGCAGAGCATCCGCCGATGAAGGGGCGGTGTCCCGTCGCGTTCGCGGCGGCGGCCGCCCGCGACCGCCGTGAGCCAGGCCCTCGCCATGGCGGGCGAGCTCAAGCTCGCCCAGATCTGGGCGAGTTCTGGGCGACCTCGAGCTCGCCGGCGACGAGGCTGGGTCTCGCCGTGTGACATCCTGGAAAAAATTAGTCCATTTGGGATTTATGAAATACTGGATTTTATGAATGTACTCGTAGTCAGTTCTCGCCCGGAACTGATCATTCCTGGGAATGCTAACCATTAGGGAAAGGCTAATAGGGGAAATTAAATTCGCGCGACTAAAGGAAATTCGATCGTGAATGGATTTCGACTATTAAATCGCGGAAGTGATATTTTGAGCCATTGTTGGCCGATCCAAGGATAGTTAGGGATCGATTCGCCATTGTCATAGTAGTGGATCGCGGGTTGTGACATCCCGAATTTCGGCCCATTTTTGGGATTTATAAAACGTGTAATTCGTCAGTGCACTTATAATAGAATCTCGCCCGGGAACTGATCACTCTCGGGTTCTTGTTTTTAAAATAGAGATTTTGCTAGAATTGCACTCGATCGAATTTGGCCGTTATTTAGACCCCGGACTTGGCAGTCGATTTTCGGGAGTGTCGGGACGAAATAAATTGGACGGTGTAGATATGGTCGGGGCCAACGTTGAGATTATTAGGAATAATGGAAAAAGGGGAGTTTTTGACCGGGTGCAAATTTGGACTAGTAGACCTCTCTCGCTATAGTTTGATTTAATTAATTTGGCCTTTGTCCCTTTTTATATTCGAGGCTTATTTTAGACCGGCAGATCGTTTTCGATTTTGAGATTGGGCCTTCGGATCGCGATTAATAGTTGAATGAAGTTTATTTTCTTTTCTCTCTCTCTCTCTCTCTCTCTCTCTCTCTCTCTCTCTCTCTCTCTCTCTCTCTCTCTCTCTCTCTCTCTCTATTTGGCCGTGAGAGGCCTCGAGCCGGAGGAGCTCCGCCGCCGCCGTCACTGTTCCGGCGCAGATCCGTCGCCTCGCCCAGCCGTCCAGCCGTCCCATTTCTCTCTCTATCTATGACCGTGCCCCTCTCTCCCTCTCTAGGCCGTGGATTAGCTTAAGCAGTCGTCGCCGCTCGCGCCGTTCGCCGGAGCCAGCCGCCGCCGATTGCTGCATTCCGGCGAGGGACCGCCGCTGCCCAGCCCCTTTTCATCGCGTGTTTGGCCGTTTCAAGCTTAGGACATCCGGTGAGTTTGACCCTAAACCCTAATTAGGACAATTTGCATTTCTAGACGGGTTTTAGGGGTTAATTAGGGTAATTAGGGGCTAAATGGTGGCTGCTGTTAGGGGCTGATTTTGTGGCGTTTTTGGTGACCAAGGATGATTATTTGGTCGAGGTTTAGTGACTGGTATAGTGTTGTGATGTGGCGAAGCGTAGGTGTCGGGATTTGGACAAAATGGTGGACTTGGGGAAATGAAATTAATAACCCGTGTTGTGGCTGATTTTGTGGCCCGTTTGGTGACCGAGAATGATGATTTAATTGAGGTTTAGTGGACTATGGTGTGCTGTGATGTGGCGAGGCATAGGTGCCGTGATTTGGACGGAATTGTGGATTTAGCGGGTGAAATTGGGAGACCGAATGGTGGCTGTCTTGGTGGCTATTTTACGGGCTTAGTGCGACAATTTAGTTGAGATTTATTGACCCGCGAGGTGCCATGAGATGGCTGGACAGATTGGTTCGGAGCGGTCCAAGTTTGGAGTAAGTTCGGGCTTTAAATATGGATTTTAGTGCGCGCCTCATTTGATCTTTGTGGTGGCTGATTAGAATGATGGTTTGGGGAGTTTAATGGGGCATTTTGAAGATATTTATTGGCCTAGACATTGCGGTATAGCGGCTGGCCACGGCAGGATTTGATTTAGGCGAGGCGTGATCAATTTGAAGTTTAATTGTGCAATTACCGGGAATGATCGCATTGATCAATTGACTAGCTAAATGAGCCTTGTTGTGATTGATTTTAGGATGCCATGTTGCTTGTTTAGCGGGACTAAGAATGGAATAGCTTGGCGGGCCTCGAATGCGAGGGTTCTTGTTATCCCGGTTGTGTGGATTGTGCATGGATTGTGTGTCAAGTTGATGCCATGGCTGATTTGCATTGATTGTCTGATTGGGCATGTTGATTTATGAAATTGAATATGCGTGGTGCAAGTGCGCATGATTGCATCGTGATTTGAGTAAGTGGTGCGGTGCAAGTGAATGCCCGAGTGTGAAGTTTATGGCCATGAGTTTGCATCACGAGCATTGGCACGGCATGTGCATTTACAAGTGTGCTCGAGTGACATGTGCATTGTGATCACCTAAAATGCCCTGATGCGTTTAACGCGGGGTTCAGATGAAAATTGGTGCTTGTGAATGTGTGATCACAATAAACCCTGATGCGTTTTACGCGGGGTAGTGAACCATTCCTAAGGCGTGTTACGCGGGACGATACCCGGTTTACCGGAAGATGACCAACCTGAGGCGTTTTACGCGGGTTTTGGTCCATATAAGGAGATCGGTGTTGCGTCTGATGCGTTTTACGCGGGCTAGAGACACTGGGCTTGATGTGTTTTACGCGGGCCAGGAAGTGTTGTATGTGATAGACCTGATGCGTTTTACGCGGGTCGGACCTGATGCGTTTAACGCGGGTCGGAGGAGAAATTGATAAATGGCAAGTGTGCTAGAGTGCAAGCGTGCGACAATGCATTGATGAGGCGTGAGCACGCGTATGAGCACGAGCATAAGCATGACATGCGTTGTGACCAAGTGAGGTGTGCATGTGCTGTGATTGGGTCCTATGTTTTATTCTTGAACTGTAAGTGCCTAACCTGCAGGGCAAGGTGAGTGTTGGATTTGGGCCCGAGAGCCTAAGTCAATTATGATTTGCTTGGTGTGTTGATTTAGTACTCATCAGGAGGTGCACTTTAGCCTAATTTAGGTTTAGGGAATTACTCGCTGAGATTTATTCTCACTGTTGTTGAAACCCAATTTTTCAGACCCCCAGCGTTAAGATGTCCGAGATTCCGGTTCGTTTTGGGATTCCGCTCCTAGTAGAGCGGACGAGGACGATACACCCGTAGGGAACGGGGAATCGTATGTTAGGTATCATTCTATTGTTTGGGTGGAGGTGGGGGCAACGCATTACCAGACCCACGAGTACGTGGCATGGTGCTTCAGGGACGGCTTCGGAGAGTATGGTCCTCTCCGGACTTTTGATGTCCCGTTCACCGGGATGGGCACGAGATATCCCCGATGCCCCGATGGTGAGGTGACGGACCCTGGTTCCTCATATGAGGAAGGTATGAGTTCCGACGGAGTTCCAGTAGAGTACGAGATGGATGAGTTCGAGCTGGTGGACATGGACGTGGATGACGGAGAGCCGGAGCCGATCGAGGAGGATCCTGTCCTGGAGGCTGAGCCGGAGGATATGGTCTTAGAGGAGGAGGCTGCTGAGGTCGAGTCAGAGTCGGACTCATCAGGGTCCGAGGAGGAGATGCCTGACAGCTCTTCATCCTCGGAGTCTTCTGATTCCGACCCAGACTGGGCACCGTAGGGCTTAGTGCCCGTCTTAGATGGGGTAGGGCTAGTACCTTTTTGACCAGCGCCCCACCATTAGTAGTAGACTGACCCCCGAGCCACTTACCCCCCTTTTTGTCAGTAGTGGCCTTGACCCGCTTTTGATTTTTGATGATCGGGTTGTATATGATTTCCAGTAGTAGTGCAATCGTTGTTGTTGGTTTCTGTGGCTATCCTTGGTTGTGTATTTATCTTTGTACGGGTGGTTTTAATTACTTCCGCATGTGCTTTAAATCTCTGTGTTGGGTGTTGGGTCGGCGACGCGTCCTGGGACGTCGCACACGAATCGACCTTGGCGAGGGATGTGGCGCGCCGAGGAGAGCGGGGCGTGACACGGGTGATTCCGCTGGACCACGAAACGACTTGACTAATAATCCTGAACCTATACCGAACGATCGTACCCCTCGGATGAAGTGATTGATCTTCGTGATTTTAATGACAACCGAGGTCGTCACGTACCGAACGAACTTGCACGTGTCTCGATTCAGTATCAGTCATGAGTCGATTCAACGAATTTCCCCAGCAAGCCGCCCGTTAGCTCGAGAAACGCTCGAGTTGCGTTTAATAGAATTTAATTATTGAATTTTTGCCCAAATTGGACACTGAAAAATTAGGAAGTCACGCCGGAACATTAGGACGACGTTGCACGTGACACGTGCGAATTTTTGGTGCACTTAAATCCTTCGGAAAAACTCGATTTGGACAAGAAACGGAGAAAGTGACCAAAATACCCCTAGGATTTATTAAAGGACAAGCTTTAAGGGTAAAGGGCATTTTGGTAATTTTGCCCTCAAATTTTGATTGGACAATTTTACCCTTGGACTTTTTGAGAAATTACAAGATTGCCCTTGGATATTTTGGATGAGATTCGATCTGGGCCGTCGATTTCAAGATAAGATCGAATCTGGACCGTTGGATTAAAAAGATTAGAGAAAGGGTATTTTGGTAAATTGCCACTTTGGTCCAAATTTGACTATTTAAGTTAAAATTTCTCTCTCTCCTCACTCATTCCCCTCCCCCACGGCAGCACACCCCCCCCAAACCGTGAACTCTCTCTCTCTTTGGGCCGATCATTGTCCAAGTTGATCGTCGGACCGCCGCCGCGCCGTCGCCGCTTGCTTTCGCCACCACCAAGCCGCGCCGCCGTCCCCGCCGTTCGCCGCCGCGCTACGTTCTAGCCGCTTTAGTCTAGAACCAAGTAAGTTGTAATCTAAACCTCGCCTAGGACGTCGGGTATTTTTCGGACTTGTTTGGGTGCGGTTTAGGGGATTTAGAGGTTGATTAAGGCGTTGATAATGGTTATTGGTGGTTGATCATGGTTATTGGTGGCTGAGTATGGCTGTTAGTGGTTGTTGCGGGTTGGATTAGACGTCGGGAAATGAGATTTGGCGGTTGGAATTCGGTAGAAATCGGTTCGGGTTTGAATCCGTGAGGTTCGGGGTGAATCGCGGATTCGCGGTTACTGTACCCGCCCGGTTTGCTATTTTTGTAGAAAATTTTGTGGGCCGAATTTGAGGAAGGTTTCTTCATGAAAATTGTTCCCAACATCTTGAGGTATAACATACTTTAATTTAGGAATTTTTGGAGATCATTTGAAGCCATTCGGAAGTCCATCTTTGGACCGAAATAAAACTGCCCGATTTACTGTTCACCCGACCTTTGGGTCTGTTCGAATTTTTATAAATTTTTACAGGCCTATTTTCAAAATACTTCCTTCACGAGAATTTTTGGGGACATTTGTGGCTATAACATATAAAAATTTCAAGGCTTTTCAAGATGATTTGGGTACCGAATGAGTTGTATTTTGATGGCCTGAGGGACTGTTCGAGCGAATAGGATTTTGTCTGACTTCGAGTGACCAAAAGAGGTGTTTCCAGTTGGAACTGAATTTCAAGTTCTTCACGAAAAATGTTCAGCAAGATGTTTTACGCAACGTGTCCAAATTTCAGAATTTTCGGAGTTCGTTTACTATTTATTTGGATGGGATTTCGGTCACTGTGTAAACTGCCCAGTTTTTACCCGATTCTTTGGATGTTTGTTTTGATGGGCGGAATGGAGTTGGTGTCGGGATTGAATTGTTGATGCCTCGTGACCAGAATTTAGGCTTGAATGTGTGTTATATGAGGTGATTTGAGGATGAAATGAGGATGTTTCGAGGCTGGAGTGAGATTGATTAGAGTGTCGATATTGTGGGATGGAATTGGCGAGCTTAGGGCTCGATTTAAGGACAAATGGTGTCGGTTTGGTGTGTGGTAGTATGGCTGGATTGTGGTGTTTAATATGCTCGGAAATGTCGAAATTATGCCTATGAACGTGGCTGTGTTAGTGGGTCCATGAGTGGCCTTGTGTGTTTATTGAACTGTGATTTGATGGATTGAAATGTGTTTGATTATGTGCACGCATGGGCCAGATTAAATTAATTGTTGAAATTGGCTATGTCGAATGCTGAGTGAGCATGTTTTACTTGTTAATTGATGCGTGCATGGGCCACGTGTGATGGGCCAGTTGGGTGTGGTATATGCGTGTCAAGAATGCGCATGAGTAAGAAAGAAATGTGGTGTGGCATGTGATTGTGGAATTTATGTGAAGGTGTGGAATTGCGAGTATTGGGATCGAGCCGAGTATCATAAGCTCGGGCAACGATCACGTAGGTCTGTTGCATTTGACACAGGTTGAGGCTTGAAAAAGCAAGGTTGAGAATCGGTCCGAGGCATAATCAGCTCGGGTGAGACCGGGATCGGACCGAGGCATTATAAGCTCGGGTTTCGATCATGTAGGCCTGTCGCATTTGGCGCGGGCTGAGGAAAGTGTGAATGTGGGATCGGACCGAGGCGTGTGATGCTCGGGGCACGATCGAGTGTGAATGTGGGATCGGACCGAGACGTGTGATGCTCAGGGAGCGATCGAGAGGCCTGAGGCGTGTACGGGTACGCGGGCCGAAAGTGTGGTGATGAATGGTCGCAGTGTGCCTGAGGCGTGTACTTCAACGCGGGTCACTGGCGAGTGATGTGGAAAAGAGGAAATGAGAACGGAATGAGTATGTGGAATGAGAATGGTACATGCGCGTGTTTGCATATGACGTGATGATGACTGAATGTGGGTGTGTGCATGATTTTGCCTGATAATATTATTTGATGTGCCTGCGATGTGATGACTTGATGTGCACGAATGTGCGTGTTTGTGTGTTTGTCTGGAGGTACGTGATAGTCTAGGTAGGGTTTAGGTTGCAACTTATTGAGAAGTGTCTCATGATTGTATAAACCAAACCATTTCAGATAACCCGCCTAAACAAGGAATCAATCACCACCGCCACCGTCAGAATGTTTTGGTATAGTCATGCACATCGAGGGTAATTTCGTGGAGTACACCCTGAATGGATGCCGTACCAAGGAAGCAAGGACTGGTGAGGAGGCGATGAGCGAGTGTTCGTGTAGTACCGCTTTTGGTAGATAAGGAATTTGCCTCTTTTGATGTATGGTTTTTAAGGTAATTGCAGTGGATGTGCATGTAAAATTTATGGACCCAGAAACATCGGGAAGGTGTAAGTATGTTCATATGTGGATAATGTAAGGTTTGTAAGTGTTGGCGGTTGGTCATGCAAGTTTAATTCTGGTGTTCTCCAATTTATTGTCCGGGTTTAATTATTTGTTTCTGCTACGATTGACTCTGATGCGAGACCGTTGAGTCGGCGACGTATTCCTGGGATGTCGCACCGTTCGATTGATGGAAGGGAGGTGTGGAAAGCATTGGATTTGAGTCGGGGCGTGACATGTCGGCCATGGCGAGGGCCGAGCTCGCCATGGCCGGCGAGCTCGAGCTCGCCCAGAACGCTCGCCATGGTCGGCAAGCTCAAGGTCGCCCAGATCTAGGCGACCTCGAGCTCACCGGCGATGAAGCTGGCCCTCGCCGGTCATGGTGAAGGTCGAGCTCACCATGGCCGGCGAGCCGGCGAGGGCCGAGCTCGCCATGGCCGGCGAGCTCTCTGGCGGCGAGGCTGGCCCTCGCCCGCATGATTTTTGTCACGACGAAACTAATTTTGCCACGATTTTTCAACCAAAAAAAAATTTCGTTGGATTTCCAAATTTTTCGTTGGAAAAAAGTTGTTTTTTTGTTGAATTTTCCAACGTAAAAAATTTCGTTGGATTTCCAAAAAAGTTATTTTTTTGTTGAATTTTCCAACGAAAAAATTTCGTTGGATTTCCAAATTTTTCGTTGAATTTTCCAACAAAAAAAATTTCGTCGCAAATTTCCAACGAAAATTGAAATTTTTCGTTGGAAAAATTTGCGACGAAGAATTACCAACGAATTTTTTTTCGTTGGAAAATTCGTTGGAAATTCGTTTTCCAATGAATTTTTCCCAATTTTTCGTTGGAAAAAAGATGTTTTTTTGTAGTGAATTTGAACCAATGAATAACAAGTGAATTGGATTACTTTCATCTAACAAACTCACACGTATATCTGACTATCCCTGCCATTTTCTGCAAATTTTAGGTGATATATACGCGTCGAGACTTATGAAATTTGTATAAAACTTTGTAGGGAAAATTGTCCAAAAAGTTCTAAATCTATTGCACTTTTGCCAATTGAGTCATAAACCTTTCAAGTTTGTCAATTGAGTTATAAACATTTACACTTCGTGCCAATTGAGTCTATCCTGCTAATTTTGGCTAGAAATCGCTGAAGTGGACACCGGCCGGCCACGTGGCACTGATATGGACATTTTAAATAACATTTTAATAATTTTCTGAATTTTTATGGTTTTTTTTTTCCTTTTCTCTGTTTTTTTTAGGTTTTAGAGTTGGCCGGCGAGGGTGGCCGGCCGACCATTGCCGGTTCTGGGCGAGGGCGTCGCGGCCCTTGCCGGCCAACTCTAAAACCTAAAAAAAAAAATACATAGAAAAGGAAAAAAAAAAGAAAAAACTCATAAAATTTTCAGAAAATTATTAAAATGTTATTTAAAAATATCCACGTCAGCGCCCCGCGTCAACATTAGCAATTTTCAATCAAAATTGACCGGATGGACTCAATTGATAAGAAGTGTAAAGGTTTAGAACTCAATTGGTAAACTTAAAAGGTTTATGACTGAATTGGCAAAAGTGCAATAGGTTTAAGACTTTTTGGATAATTTTCTCAAATTTTTTATATCATGACCTATTGGCTAAGACTACTGCAAAATCTTTGTTTCTTTTTCTCTCTCTTAGGCTCCGTTCGTTTCGCGAAAAATGTGACGTTTCTAGAAAATATTTTTCAGGAAGCCATTTTCCCGGAAAATGACAATATTTCCCTCTGTTCGGCTGAAACCTGAAAATGAAGTGGAAAATATTTTTCGCAGTTCGGTATGGAAAATCTGATTTGATTTTCTTTCTTGCACTCATTGTAATCATTTTTTTATTTTATTTTAAAAAAATTTGGAATTTTAATTATTTTTAATTATTTAATAATTTTTCATATTTCTTTTCTTTTCTTTTTCTCTTCTTCCTTCCTTTGTTGATCGCCGGCCATAGGCCAGCCTCGCCGGCCTTGCTCGCCCCGGCCGGCGAGCTCTCGCCTCGCCTCGCTGGCCTCGAGCGAGGCCAAGCCAGATCCAACGAGGCAAGGCTCCAGTTCGCCGGCCTCGAACTCAGCCTCGCCTCGCCTCGAGCTCGCCAGCCTTGAGCGAGGTTGAGCCTCACCTGTGATCGGTCATCGGCCACCAGCGGCCTGCAGAGGAAGAAAGAAGAAAAAAAAAAAGAAGAGAAAGAAAAAGAAAAATATTGAAACCAATGAAAATTTTGATTTTTTTAAAAAATAAAAATAAAATGCGGTTTGTGAAAGGAAGTGAGGTGAAAGAAGATATGGAAAATGTTTTCCTCTTTTCAAAAAGAGGAAAACATTTTCCACACTTTTGAAGGTGTTTTGTCCATTGAGAGAAAATATTTTCCATGGTTAGTTCATTCTCCGTGAAACGAACGTCGGAAAATTTAGAAAAAGTTTTTCCGGAAGTTATTTTCCATGAAACGAACAGAGCCTTAATCCAAGTTCTTGCATCTGTGGAGGGAAATTATATAAAAGTATATAGATTACGAAATTTCCCCATTTTTTACACATTCGTACTTTAAGGAACAACATGCTAGTTTGGCATCAACCTTTTCCCCCTTAAGTGCAAACTTGAAAGTGGACTAGTCGAAGGTCTATGCTATGTGGCGCGAGTTATTTTTATTTATGGGTTGTTTTAACGATATAATAATGTGAACTGTATTATTTAAAAGTATTGTTGTAAACTATTTAATGTGAATTTTTGGACTTTTAAGGAATGCACGATTCATAATGTAATCATGTCTTGGATATGATTCAAGGTTGGGTCTCACAAGACCAAAAGAAAAAAAAAGGTTGGATCTCAAAATAAGATTGACTGCTTTTGGTTTCTCCCTTAATGCTCCTCAAAAAGTGTAAAATGTCCTGTATAACTTACCTTTGCGTTTTATGGTTTTAATGTAGCGGTTCCGATGGTAGAAGCCATGGTTGCGCTGGTCAATCTTAAGGGAAAAGTGCCAAAAAAGTCCTAAACCTTTTGCATTAGTGCCAATTTAGTCCTAAACCTTTTTTTGGTGCCAATTCAGTCATAAACCTTTTGCATTTGTGCCAATTTAGTCCTAAACCTTTTTTTGGTGCCAATTAAGTCCTAAACCTTTTAAATTAGTGCCAATTCAGTCCTAAACCTTTTATTTTTGTGCCAATTTAGTCCTTCCGGTCAACTTTGACCGGAATTTGCTGATGTGGACGCTGCCGGCATTGTCCGGCGCCGGCGTGGCGGACGTGGACAAATTAAATAATATTTTAATATTTTTTGAATTTTTATTTTTTCCTTTTTTTTTTTTTTTTTCACTTTTTTGTTTGGTTTCTTCTTCATCTCGGCCGGTCGCCGGTCCGGCGAGCTCGAGCCGGCTGGCCGGCGAGCTCGACCTCGCCGGCCCGGGGAGGGCGAGCCCTCGCCCGGCGAGGCCGAGCCTCGCCTTGGTCGGGCGAGGCTCGAGCCTCGCCGGAGGCCGTGGCGAGGCGAGCCTCGCCATGGTCGGGCGAGGCGACCTCGCCGGATCGGCGAGGTCGAGCCTCGCCCAGCCCGCCGGCGAGGCTCGACCTCGCCCGGATCCGGCGAGGTCGGGCCTCGCCCGACCATGGCGAGGCTCGCCCTCGCCGCGGCCTCCGGCGAGGGCTCGAGCCTCGCCATGGTCGGGCGAGGCCCGCCTCGCCGATCCGGCGAGGTCGGGCCTCGCCCGACCATGGCGAGGCTCGCCCTCGCCGCGGCCTCCGGCGAGGGCTCGAGCCTCGCCATGGTCGGGCGAGGTCGGTCCTCGCGCGCTGGCCGGGCGAGGCCCGACCTCGCCGGATCCGGCGAGGTCGAGCCTCGCCGACCATGGCGAGGCTCGGCCTCGCGGCGAGGCCGCCCTCCCGGTGGCCGGCGAGGTCGAGCTCGCCGGCCACCGGCTCGGCCGTCGCCGGACCGGTGACCGGCCAATGAAGAAGAAACCAAAAAAAAAGTGGAAAAAAAAGAAAAAAAGGAAAAATAAAAATTCAAAAAATATTAAAATATTATTTAATTTGTCCACGTCAGCCCACGTCGGCGCAGTGATCGCCGCCGGCCGACAAGCGTCCACGTCAGAAATTCCGGTCAAAGTTGACCGAAGGACTAAATTGGCACAAAAATAAAAGGTTTAGGACTGAATTGGCACCAATTTAAAAGGTTTAGGACTTAATTGGCACTAAAAAAAGGTTTAGGACTAAATTGGCACCAATGCAAAAGGTTTAGGACTGAATTGGCACCAAAAAAAGGTTTAGGACTAAATTGGCACTAATGCAAAAGGTTTAGGACTTTTTTGGCACTTTTCCCTCAATCTTAAAGGATACACTCATTCGAGTGATAAATCCACTTTGTGTTTGACATGGAGCATATCTAACCTCAAAGCATTCATCAAGTGGTCCGACGACTTATCATAATCGGGGCACCGATTGTCCAAATGGGAATTATCTCCCATCTAAATTAACCATGAGAGTCACAACTCTGTGCCCGAGGTCTTACATGATGTACGTGGGAGAGACCATTTGCCTTACATTTGTGATTCGTGGGCTTTGTGAATCAAAAGTTGCGGTGTCTTTATTACTCACTACGAAAAAGAGAGAGAGAGAGAAATTTAACGTATACCAACCCCAATTACTTCGCTCTACAATATTACTTGATGGAATGACTTCTTACGATGGTATACCCTTGGCATACGACACTTGTAATGTGACTCAAGAAGGTTGGTCTTCGAATTGAGGGCTCTCGATCCCTCGATCCAACAAAAAATTGAATAACCATTACATATAGAGTCGAGAAAAGTATCAAAAAAGTCATAAATCTATTGCATTGGTGCCAATTTAGTTCTAAACCTTTTTTTGTGCAAATTTGTTTATAAACCTTTTGGCATAGTGCTAATTCAGTCCTTCCGGCTAATTTTAGCCTGATTTTGGTTTCGTTGATGCCAGCCTGCCTATATGGTATCGCTAGTGCTGACGTGTACAATTTTTAATAATAATTTTTAATTTTTTAATTATTATTTTTTCTGTTTTTTTTCTTTCTTCCTCCCTTTGCCGGTGACTGGCCACAAGCGATGGTCGGCCACCAGCCATGATCGGCATGGCATGGCCTAGGCGAGCCTCGGCTAGGCTGGGGGAGCCCCGGCGAACGCTAGCTCGCTAGATTTGGCGAGGGGAGCCCTCGCCAGGGCTCGCCCAGGCCACGCCGGGCCGAGCCTGGTCGGGCGATGGTGACCCTCGCTCAGGCGAGGGCAGCCTGTCCAGCCATGGCTAGTGGCCGGTCACTGGTAAAGGGAGGAAGAAAGAAAAAAAGAAAAAAAACTTTGAAAAAATAATTAAAATATTATTTAAAATTATCCACGTCAGCGCCGGTGATGCCACGTAGGCCAGCCAACGTCCACGTCAGTAAAATCTAGTCAAAATTAGCCGAAAGGACTGAATTGACTCAAAGACAAAAGGTTTAGGACTAAATTGGCATAAAAAAAAGTTTAGGACTAAATTGACACAAATACAATAGATTTAGGACTTTGCTAACGCTTTTCCCTATAGAGTCTATCAGTCTAAGTCGTCATCTTTGGTTTTTCTTTTGGCACAACAATCCCTCTTTTTCCCCCACTTTAGACAAGTTCTAAGACATCATCTCTTAAAATAGATAGACAAATAATTAGAGAAGGAACAAGACGTGGATTAGATATAAGAGAGTAGTTCAATATGCCAATGCTGAAAAGATTACCAATCATTTCTTTAACAAGATAAACTATATTTATTTATAGACGTCGCCAGAGAGAGATTAATACTAAGTTTTGGAAAATTGAAACATCACCGTGATAGATTTAAAAAGAGAGGAGACGTACAAAAAAAAAATGCGAAATTGGAATATCAGTATTTTACTTTGCATCTAAGTTACAGTGGATTCTATTAATTAATAATTT
This sequence comes from Syzygium oleosum, assembly GCF_021117445.2. Lineage (NCBI taxonomy): Eukaryota > Viridiplantae > Streptophyta > Magnoliopsida > Myrtales > Myrtaceae > Syzygium > Syzygium oleosum. Next base: position 2,649,268 of record NW_026607494.1, read on the forward strand.
TAAAACTGATGAACCCGAAACATCACGAAAGAGTTCATTCCATGGTCCGTACAAAGTCTTGTCCATATCTCACTTTGTTCCATTTAGCTTTATGCATTCACCATCACTATAAGATACCTTGTGATTCTTTGCTTGTTTTGATTGGCATGGAATAAAACTTAGAGAAGCGGATATAGACTTTTGGTTCAAATGGTCGAGGCAGAATTGGCCTTCGATTCTTCTTTGTTGTTCCGTCTTTCTTTCTTTTTATTGATCTCTTAGGATGCTAACTTGACTTTTCCTTTCGGTTTAATCAGTAATTATTTTCATAACCTTCTTATTATTCGGAATCATCCCTAAAAGGGAAATGCCGAGAGAAGCATATAAATTGGGTAGAAAATATCTGTATATTGAGGGTCCGTTTGTTTTAAGGAAGAACAATCATTTAGGTATATTGCTTACACAAGCACCCTGCTCGATCTTTGAAGTAATCTCGATTCTTTGTTGTTCCCAGGAAAGTAAGATAAATAAGGTAGAAAGCATTTTCGTGTTAACTTGCAGGCCACTCGTAAGAAAAGAACCTTTCTTTCATCCAATTGTAAGCATGTTCTCGTCATACCAAATAACTTACAAAAGGAAGAAATTGTGTGTTCGTTTTCTTCTCAAACCAAAAAGCCAGAATCAGTTTCCTCATTACTTAGCATGGCCGGATCACTCCTTTTCAGCATTGCAGAGGGTGTGCTGGGGAAGATAGCATCACCGGCGCTCCAAGAAGCCGTCAAAATTTACAGCGTGGAAAATCAAATTTACGAGCTTAGAGAGACGTTGACTGCGATTAAGGCGGTGTTGCTTGGTGCTGAGGAGCAGCAGCCGAAGAATCCCGGTCTGCAAGTGTGGTTAGATCGGCTTCAACATGTATTTTATGATGCAGAGGATGTGCTCGATGAACTCGAGTGTGAAGCCTTACGAAAGCGGGTAATCAGTCAGTACGAGGGCATCAAAGGGAAGGTGCGCCACTTCTTTTCCCTCTCTAATCCACTCATGTTCCGTGTGAAAATCAGTCATAAGATCAAGGAGATTGAGGAGAGAATATCCAAAATCTCCACCGAGAAAGATCAATTCAATCTTAATATGCAGAGTGTTGGCAATGGTGTGGCACATACGCGATCACAAGAGATGACTTACTCGTTCATAAACAAGTCAGATGTCGTCGGAAGAGATATTGATAAAAAAAAGATTATTGAGATGTTGATGCGGCCAGGTGACAAAAACCTCTCGGTGATTCCAATTGTTGGAATAGGAGGTCTGGGCAAGACGACCCTAGCTAAATTAGTTTACAACGACGATAGTGTGAAAGAGCAATTTCAGTCGCGACTATGGGTGAGTGTGCCGAAGGACTTCGATTTAAAGAAAATCATTGAAGGAATTATTAAAGATGCAACCGGTCAAAGTTTGACTAACTTTGTTATTCAGCAGTCGCAAACTCATTTGCAAAACATCATCAAAGACAAAAAATATCTACTTGTCTTGGATGATGTATGGAGCAATGACCGCCGTAGATGGAAAGAATTGAGAGATTTGCTAAGCGTAGGGGCTAGTGAAAGCAAGATAATTGTAACAACACGCAGTTCAGAAGTCGCTTCTATAATCGGTACCCATCCAGCGCATAAGCTAGAAAGTCTTTCCCATGAAGACTCTATGGCCTTGTTCAAAAAATGGGCATTCGACGAAAAGGAAAAGGAACCTTGTCCCGAACTCATTGAGATTGGAAATGATATTGTTAAAAAATCACAAGGACTGCCTCTACTTGTGATAATTTTGGGGAGTCTCCTTCGCACGAAGGACGAAGAAAAGTATTGGGCATATGTAAGAGATAGCAAAACATGGGGGTTGGTAGAAGTAGAAAAGGACATTCTGCCGGTTCTTAAGCTTAGCTATGATGATTTGCCATCCCACTTAAAACAATGTTTTCCTATCTTATCACTTTTGCCCAGAGGAGAAAAACTTAGGTCCGGGAGATTAACTTGGCTATGGATGGCTTTAGGACTCATTAGTTCAACAAGGGAAAGACTAGCACCGGAAGACGTTGGTGTTGAGTACGTGAAAGAGCTGTGGAGGAGATCTTTGATCCAAGATGTTGAGGAGTGGGAGTCAGAGTTAGTATTTAAAGTGCACGATTTGGTCCATTCTCTTGCAACTAGTGTGGGACAAAATTATTGCTCTATTGTTGACTTGCATACTCTAGAGATTTCAGAAAGAGTTCGTTACATTTCGACCCCAACCATTTCCTTAAAGGAAACCTCAAACTACGATGGAGTTTCTCCTTTTCTGAGAAAGAAAACTTCAAAGAGGCTACGCGCAATTATATTTCAATACATAGTTGGTGATGGAGTTATTAGTAGAAAATTTGCTAGAACGTGCATATCCAAGTGTAAGCACCTGCGGATTCTCGATTTGTCATATGGTAGCTTTGAGGAGCTGCCAAGTTCCATAGGCAACTTGAAGCAATTGAGATCGTTAGATCTCCAGGAGAATAAGCGGTTGAAGAAGCTTCCATATACCATTTGCGAGCTGCAGAGTTTACTATCTTTGGACTTGAGTGGTTGCTCGGAGCTAGGCGAGTTACCCAAAAATATGAAAAGGCTCGTCAATCTTAGATGCCTATATTTAACAACAAAGCAGAAGAGTCTGCAAGAAAGCGGAATACAATATCTAGGAAACCTGCAGCAATTGGGACTCGACACATGCGAAAATCTCCAAGTTTTGTTTGAAGGTTCTTGCCGACTGACTTGCCTTCGGAAGTTAGCAATTCGACATTGTGGGAGACTAACATCTCTGCCTTTTGAGGAATTAATCTCTCTAGAGTGGTTGATCATTATTAGTTGCTCGCTCATGTTGATCCCGGAGATAAAGTCCAGCTTTCCGTCACATCTTCGTGTACTGTCAATAACAAATTTCGAACAAGTGATGGAGCTGCTCCAGTGTCTCAATGAATCTGCCTGCACTTTGGAATCGTTTTGCATCTATGATTGCCCAAGCTTCACGGCTATACCTGAATGGCTAACCAATCATACACGTCTTAGGGAAATTCGCTTGATCCGATGTCCCAACTTATCGTCCATGCCGCAACGAATCCGGTCCCTCACCGCCCTCAAAGAGTTACGCATAGAACATTGTGGTGAACTAAGCAAAAGATGTGAGCCACAAACTGGCGAGGATTGGTACAAAATCGCTCACATTCCTCGAATTCAACTTGATTTGATTAAAATACAATGGACGGATATTTAGGTATGCATCTATAATCATCTCCCTTCATTTCTTCTTCGCTCTTAGATATAATATAGCCGTATATTGAGATTCCTTTGTTATACTCTTTTTTATCTTGACTTCCTCGTTGACAATGCATTATGCACATAATATTGACATCTTTAACTCTATGCTTGGGAAAATTTTTAGACAAATCCCAATTTCTCTGTACCATCTGCCGTGTTGAAAGTAAAACTTGATTCCCTAATAATGGAATCTCGTTTTCGCTTTTACTTTAGAAATTCGAATCTGATTTAACTTGTTGAAGGTTAAATTTTTATTCTTTTGATGATTATTGTTGAAGAAGCTATGTTAAATTTTATTACTCAACCATGTTCACATTGTCATTGGTCGTTGAATATATTTTAATCAAATGAATCTGTTGCGAATGTCCATCAAGCACTAGTTACGTTCACTGGCCGTATCAAAAAGAAATCGTGAAATATTTGGAAGTTTATTGAAGCAAATGCACTTACTAGAAAGCCACCTATATAAGAAACTTTACAACTCCTTTAATTGCAGAAATTTTTTTAATTTTCATGTATCCTTTTATTAAATGAAAAAGTAGAAGCAAATTTAAAATTTTTAATCAAAAGTAACGGTTTTCTTTTGGAGTGCTACATGGAGTACGTACTTATATCCCATCAAAATTGTAAAATAGGTGGTCTTCCAAAACTCCATGTTTCATTTGGATTGAAAGCACGGACAACATTAAATCGTTATTTTGAGTCTATAGGTTTAATTTGAGAATAGTTTTCCTCAATTTAAGTTGACGATTGTTTTCAAAAAAAAAAATGCCTTTTCCTGACGACTTTTCATTCTCGATCAAATGGAAGTGGATATAAAAATTTCGGAAACTTTGAGGAACCAAATAAAGGTTAAGTATTCAAATGCATTTAGCCAAGCTACAGTACTTAGGGGCACCTTTCAATCTCTTTTTCCTGATAAATAAACCATCTCATATTGACCTAATATCATTAGTATATATATAGTAAATTGAAAGTTTTGCAGGTTCTCATCCCAACTTGCCACATGTAGCAACGTTTACCCAATTTGAAATTTGCCAAAATACGACCAATAAGAGGACATCGAATTTGAAACGAATCTCGATATAAAAGAATTATGATTTCGAATTATATACATGAAATTAATATTCTTAATCTCAAAGAGAATAAGCATTAATTCCTCAGTCGAATTACTATTTAATCAAAACATTGCAATGAGAAAAGGCGAGTATTTATATGGAAACAATTTATATTAAAGTAAATAATCCTATTTAAGTTTGATTAGAAATCATATGACGTTGCATTCAACATTGTAGTTATACTTAAAACTACACACTCAATTATATTTGTAAGACTAAGTAGAATTTGTAACTCAGATAATAAAATAAAATTAAAAATTATATAGCCCCCAATCCTGTTCCTGTATAGTATGCAAATGATTGCTAGTCTAAACAACATTATTTGAAGGCTCTGGGATAATCTTTGTTGGCAAGACACTTGGCTTAATACCTAGTGTCAAATATAGCCAATGAAATTTTATTCAAGTTTCAGAAGATTATGAAAAAAAAAATAGATGCGAATATCCTTGCAAACATTTACATATTGTGAAAGTTTCATATGTTTTGGATTAACAAAATGTCAAAGTTTGTGCATCATAAGATTTAGATTAGAGACTATATAAGAACTCTTAATTTTGATGTAACCTATCACTAATAAATCAAGCTAGATTCATTACTTGAGTACCATTAGCACGTTGTTTAGTAAATAATGGGAACCATCAAATATGTAAGCACTTTCCCATAGTGTGTACACAATGTATAAAAAGTGTGGTTCCCCCTGTTGATCGGATACATCTCCCTTTCATCATGATATTACTATTTTTTTAAATTGAGACACTCTCCTTAAAAGCAAAATTGCCACACAGAAAACTCTACATAGTTTTTTTTTGTTGAAAGAAATTTTACATGCATATAAAAGTTAACTTTGCTAATTAAGGGAAAATATGTCTGTAAATAGAAATATCTAAGAATGACAATTTCACATGAAACCACAATCTCTGCCATAATACAATATTTTAGATATTCCAAGCTCATTTCCTTTTCTTTTTTTTTTTCTTTGAGTGCAGATGAACTCCCATGATCTATTTGCCGTGCCATGTGGATCTTCACAAAGATCTGGACGTGCACTCGGCCAATCCTTCGTCAATCTCTTTCATTTCGAGTGATGAAAACAATGGCTATTGATATTGTAGCTTTTACTTTCTTTCCTTCAATGAGTGTTGTTTTATATTATTCGCTTGTGTTTGTATTGCAAATTTCTAGATTGAGTAAATGCACGATCCGTATTGTATGAGACCAACTGAAGCATTGTCTCTATTTGAATTTCCTCAGAACAATATCTTTCATTCACGGACACACCATCGAATCTATATTTGGTAAATAAGTGTCAGTTATTCAATCTTTTTATAAGTTGTTCCAGTTAAAGAGTTTCCTAGGAATAATGCATTTAAAAACCATTTTTTTTCGCTTTTAATTTGTTTAAACTCACTCCTACATAGGATGATTATGTTCTTCTTTTCCTTTTGCACCTAAGAGTGGACTCATGAATGTAAATGCACAAAGGCTAATTACATGAAAAAAAAAAAATATCTGCTGAAAGTCTCTGTCAGTTTTACTCTCAAGCACTTTTAGTTGAACTCATAATTGTATATGCTATATAGTTCCTCATAAGTTCAGCACCGCCATGGTCGATTTCATAATAACACTAGCGCTCAGAACTGCCCAGATTGGACATACTGAAGATGAAGATGAGGTCGAGGGGGCTCAGTGCATAGATTCAGCCAAATCGGTATCCTGGTTTTTAGCTTCAAAGCGATAAAACAAAAGGATAACCGTTAACCAATGATCAACTCACACCATATTAAAATCTTAATGTGCATTATAGAGCAGAACAATTATTTTGGTCGGGACGGTTTTTAGTATAGCTATTACGATCGCCTGCCAGAGACGAGACAACGCTGGCGTTCATCGTCTGCAATTCGTGAAGCTCTCTTGAGACCCCCTACTTAATGATTTTTTCCAATGTGGCAAGGAAAGATAATGGCCAAATTGATCCTTTTCATCATCGCGAAGAGTGGTCTGAGCCAACCCTCGGATGGCATACCCTCCAATAATTTGGATGGAGTATTTAGGCAAAATCGTGCTTGCCAAGCTGTGCACAACGACGAAAAGGTCCAAGAACACTTTGATTTCAGAATATGGGTTTGCATTCCACATGATTTGATCTAAAGAAAACTTTCGAAAAAGTCTCCAGAGATTCTATCAGTCAAGGCTTGATCAGAATTCCGGTTGCTAGTAAATATCCAACGCATTGAGCAGTTATAGACCCATCTGCGATACTTAGCAAACGATAAAAAAAATTTCCTCAGTGCTTGACAATCTGTAGGACGACGGTCGTGCTCATAATTGTTTGGAATGCCCGTCATTTCGTCGAGAAATGTGAGGGAGTTTTTCTTGCTCTGAAATCTCTTGGGGGGCTTACTTCATGCACAATCAACAAAGACGGGCATCGATGAGAGACAATAGCAATGTGTGAGAATCATCAGTGGAGGACGAAATGACATCCTTCCTACGCTCGAACTTAGTTACAACGATATGCCGCACCATATGAAACGTTGTTTTGCTTTCTTTTTTTTCCCATGTTTCCAGAAAGATTACCAGCACGCCGGCTATCTATCAAGTAATCTGTCAAGCGTGTGCGGCTGATATGTCCGTCAATTGAAAACCAAGCGCCGGAAGAAGTTGGAGATCGTGTCGGAAAGAAGCAGAGGAGTTTGATGAGGCTTTGCTATTCAGTATGCACGATCCAGCGCACAATCTTTGCTTCATCAGTGGCACAGAGTGAGAGTATCTGACGGTAAATTCGAACATTGAAGCCTCGTCTAGTTCGATGGATAATGAATATATGAATGGATTTCCATTCCAAGCATTCACATTCCGTGAAGCAGTATTTTTTTCCTATTGTTTGGATGAAAATGTCTAGGAAAACCCAATTCAACCCTTGAGCATCCTCAAAGGTCGAGATGTGTTTTATATTTTTCCTGTTGTGCTGTTTTTCTGTTTCCTCTTCTTCCCCACCCCGAACCAAGGCCACATAGATCCGCCGCATCACCGCCTGCAACATCGCTCCCACGAGGCCCCACCATCGCCCAAGCCCTCGCCAAATCTGGGCGAGGGTCTACGTGGCCTTGCTTGCGGCTGAGGCCGCGATGGCCCTGGGCAAGGCCCATCACAGTAGCCTTCGCCGGCCAAAGTGAAAAGAAAAGAAAAGAAAGAAAGAAACAATTAAAAATTCCATTTTTTAATAAAAATTACTAAAAATTGTCCATATTAGCGCCGGCCGTACCACTAAGACAACCGATGTTTACATCAGTAATTTCCGATCAAAATTGGCCGAATGGACTCGATTGGCACAAATACAAAATGTTTATGACTTTTTTTGTACTTTTCCCAAATCTCAAGGTAGTTGAAACCATAAAATATAAATCCACTTGGTGTTTCACATATAGCATATTTAACCTCAGAACATTGATTACGTGGTCCAACGACTCATCATAATGCAGGGAGCCGCTTGTCCAAATGGAATGCGGACATAATCCATTTTGTCTAAATTGACCTTGAGAGTCACACCTTTAACTCTGTGACCGAAGTCTTACATGACGCACGTGGAAGTGACTGTTTTGCCAACGTTCGTGATTGGTGGACCTTAATTGAATCAAAAGTTTGGATATCTTTATTATCAACTAGGAAAAAAGAGAGAAATCTAACATATACCAACCCCTGTTAGTTTGATCTACAATATAACTTGATGGAATCACTTCTTACAATAATATATACTTGGCATACGACAATTGCAGTGTGACTCAAGAAGGTCGGCCCTCGAATTGAGGGCTCTCGATCCCTCAATCCAACGAAAAGTTAACTAACCATTAGATATGAGTCTAAGTTGTCATCTTTGGTTTTTCTTTTTGCACAATATTTCAGTTTAGATAAGTTCTAATTCATCATCTCTTAACATAGATGGACAAATAATTAGAGAAGGAACAAGACGTGAAATTGATATAAAGAGTAGTTCCGTATGCCAATGCTGGAAAGATTACCAATAATTTCTTTAACAAGATAAACCATATTTATTTATAGACGTCCTTCCGTGAGTGAGAGAGAGATTAATATTAAGTTTCGGATAGACGATCAAACATTATCTTAAAACAAAAAAGAAAAAAAAATAGTAGGAAAAATTGAAATACCACCATGATAGATGTAAAAAGAGAGGAGACATACAAAAAAAAAAGGGTCGGCAAAATTGGAATATCGGTATTTTACTTTGCATCTAAGCTATATTGGATTCTATCAATTAATAATTTTAAAACCGATGCACCAAAAACATCACGAAAGAGACCATTCCATGGTCCGGACAAAAGTCCTGTGATTCTTTGCTTGTTTTGATTGGCACGGAAGAAAAGTCACGTGCCTTGGACTCGGAGTTCCCGATGGCTTGCTTTAAATTAAATTACAGAAGCTGAGACAGCCTTTTGGTTTAAATGGTCGAGGCAGAATTAGCCTTTGATTCTTCTTTTGTTGTTCCAGTCTTTCTTTCTAGGGATAAGTGCATTATAAGCCCTAAAACTTGTCACAAAAGTGCATTTGAGTCCTAAAACTTGCAAAAAATTCATTTGAGTTCTAAAACTTGTCAAAATGATTCATTTGAGTCCTAAAGTTAACACCGTTAAATTTACTAACGGAAAATGCTGACGTGGCGCTGACGTGTCATTTTTAATTATTTTTCTTGAGACACGTGGCGCCACGTCAGCAAAAATAAAAATAAAAATAGAAAAAGCTGTAAAAAAAAAAAAAAAAAAAAAAAAAAACAGAACCGGCGGTGGCCGCCACCACAGCCACCAGGAAGGACAGGCGGAGGTCGCCTGGGCCTTCCTGAAGCCCGGTGACCCTCGCCGGCCCTGGGCGAGTCCCCGGCGAGGGCCGGCGACCCTCGCTCAGATCTGGGGCGAGGGTCGCGCCATCCCCCAGATCGAGGGTCGCCGGCCCTCGTCGGGGACTCGCCGGGGCCGGCGGAGGTTGTTGGGCTTCGGGAAGGCCCGGATGACCTCCGCCGCCCGGCGAGTCCCGAGGGCGCGACCCTCGATCTCGGGAGGGCGCGACCCTCGCCCCCGCATCCGAGCGAGGGTCGCCGGCCCTCGCCGGACTCGCCTGGGCCGGCGAGGGTCGCCGGGCTTCGGGAAGGCCCAGCGACCTCCGCCGCCTCCCTTCCCTGGTGGTCGTGGCGGCTACCGCCGGTTTTGTTTTTTTTTTTTTGCTTTTTTTGGTTTTTTTTTTTTAGTTTTTTACAGCTTTTTCTATTTTTATTTTTGCTGACGTGGCGCCACGTGTCTCAAGAAAAATAATTAAAAATGACACGTCAGCATTTTCCGTTAGTAAATCTAACGGTGTTAACTTTAGGACTCAACTTAACCATTTTGACAAGTTTTAGGACTCAAATGAACTTTTTGCAAGTTTTAGGACTCAAATGCACTTTTGTGACAAGTTTTAGGACTTGTGGTGCACTTGTCCCAAAAGATAATTAGTGCGTAAATGAGCTGTCACTTAAAAAAAATGGTTAAAAGATAAAATCCTTTTCTTGTTCCATTGCTCGTGTTGTGTATGTTTATCAATAATATCTATATCCATTATTTAATAAATCAAACATTTCGTGAAAAAATAATCTTTGCTTAATCTTTCAAATGTTAATTTGTTGCGCACGCACAACGCTTGAGCACATTTGCTAGCGAGAGGGAATGATAATGTAATGACTTTGATTGCCTTACCCCATTCCTTAACTCAAGTTAAGAAAAAAACACCTTTCAGTAGTAAATTCCCTTTCGACTATGTGGAAGGAGAATTTGTTCAATCAATTCTCAACTAATTTTATGAATGTTGATTCAATTCTAAACTTTTCAATTTTATCAATATAATCATGAATTTTGCACAATTCTATGCGGTCTCTCTTCCTCCTCTACCTCGGATTCTCGCAGCTCACTCTCCTCTTCCCTCTGTTATTATCGTGGTCCCGCCTCTCTTTTCTCATTTTCTTTCTTTCTCTCGCTTTCTGACTCGTCTGACCCTTCCCTCCTCTCCCTTTTCTTTCCTTTCTTTTTCTCCCTTTTCTTGTTTTGTTTTCTCCTCCCTCCCCTCTCTTTCTTTCACACGTCCCTCTCTCCTCCTCTCTTTCCCTGCCACTCTCTCTCTCTCTCTCTCTCTCTCTCTCTCTCTCTCTCTCTCTCTCTCTCAATTATTACAATAGAGTCACGACAAGGCATCGCTGGATGTACCGAACGGCCATGGGTTAACAATGAACGATTAGCAATGTATAATACACATTTTCTGACCGTTGACCATATCCCTTGCCCGAGAAATATTATATTCGGGTGTTTACCGTCATTGACGTGGAATCGTTCATTAACATGTGATTTGACGCCTTGAAAGTGTTTCTATTGAACAATTTCAATACTTTGATGTTCTGCAAAAAGAAAAAAAAATTCAAAATTTCTCGGTCGTCCCCCTATAAGAATAGGATTGTAGTAAACAATCATGCGATGATGTCTCCTCAAAGTTCAAAGACGTCTTTGATTGGCTGTTTTTATCCTTAAAATTAAAGGCATATGTGCAACTTGTAAAACAAAACTAGTAACGTAATAAATATTCATGTGAAGTGTGATACATTCATACGCCACTGCACAGCCATCATAGAGTCACGACAAGGCATCATTAGTTGTACCGAATAGACATGAATTAACAATATACTATCAGCAATATATTCATCTGTTTTTCACACATAGCTCAAGGGGTCTTGTCTCGGGGGTGTTTAATAATGAGACCATGCTTTATTATAACCAATACTGCTGAGCTTCCTATTTCCTCTCGTTATTTACTGCTTTGCTATCACATCTTTATTGCTTTATTTCTTGTTTATTCTTTAATGCTTGCTCACCCCTGCATGATCATCTTCATATATTAGTGGCTGAGGATAAAATCGACAAAGACTATGTGCAAAATATTTTCAAAATGAAAAGAAAATGTATTGAAATGGCATTTAATTAATCTAGCGTAACCAAATCTTTGTATTCAGAGTCTTTGGTTCACAGAAGTAAAATGTTGTTCCATGTTTTGCTAATCGACCCGTAATAGATTAGTGGCAACTTCAAAATGAATTGATTTGCATGTTTAATTAATTAACTTAAAACCCCAACGTTGCAATTGGTATGGATTTGATAGAGTCCTTGCTAAGTATTTGCTTAGTAATCCGTTAGTTTTTCCTTGGTTACCTCTCGGAAGGTTGTGACACTTACAAGATCCTGTTTCGGTGTTAATAACAAGCGATATAAAATTTTACCTATAAGAAAGCATGGGAGTGACCTACAAGATTAAATTTGACCTATAGGAGTGTTATGCTTCAAACAGTGATTATGCATGTCAAAAGATTACCGGTGGCAATTGATGAGCCAGCTTGCTAAGGGGGGGATTCGGGATATTTAGAGGGTCAACCACTAAATCTGGATGCAAAGGATCGACCTTTCCCTCCGCCAGGAGTGCACGAGGAGCACTGCAAGCAGCATTAACAATCATCACATCGAATTCAACTTATTACGGCCATGTGGCCAAAGAGTCATGAATCAAGTAAACCTAGTAAAAAGCATTATTGCATCACAGGAATGGAAGACGTATATCGTTTTGCTCACGTTCATTGATTCATTTTCCCATCATAATTACAACAAACCCCTTCTAGGAACTGAATAGGAGTTCCCACACACCAGCATTGGAATGTCTGCACTGGCAGCCATTTTTTTTTTCCCAATCCTTTCAAAAGGGTGTGGATCTAAAATGACAATGAAATGGAGATATGGGAAAGCGAACCTGCCAAAGCTTTCCCGTCTTTCAACAGGGTGTGGATCTAAAATTAACATGCATAAATTATCCTGCGCTCAAACAGGAAGAAGATGAAATGGTCACAGGATGCATAAAACCCCCCAGACGAGCAGAGAAGACAATTAGTGCATAAATGAGCTGTCACTTAAAAGAAAGTTAAAAGATAAAAGGCAAGAAAATTACTTGAACGCCTGTAGCTTTAAGACTGTTGGAGAAACGTAGGTAATTCCGTAAAAAATCCGACACTCAGGGGGACAAGAAAAGCATATCCCCTGCTCAAAAAGATTCTAAAGTTTCTTTATCTAAAGGAAGTCCCAAGCATATCCAGTCCTGGTAATTTCAACAAAAGATGGGGGCTTTTGTAAATCAAAGAGGGCCTCCTATTTTTAAGGGATCTCAGTCATTTGCTCTTTCTTCACTCAAATATCCTTAATTATTATTTTACAAATATGTGTCCACGATAAAATGAATAATTTTATAATTTTATTTTATCTCACTTTCTAATATTAAAAGATATACATATTTTTCGATCCCACAACAGCTTTCCTAACAAGATTTCAAATCTCAAAGTCCTTTTCTCCTTCCATAGATATTTATGCGCATTGTTCGTATTGTGTATATTTATCAATAATCTATATCCATTATTTAATAAATCAAATATGTCGTGAAAAAATTAATCTTTGCTTAATCTTTCGAATGTCAATTTGGTGCGTGCACACAGCGCTTGAGCACATTTGTTAGGGAGAGGGAATGATAACATAATGACTTCAATTGCCTACCCCATTCGTTGTCTTTAAGTCCAAAACAAAATAATTATGAGTAGTAAAATTCCTGTAACTATATGAAAAGAGAAATTATTCAATTGATTTTAAATTAAATGTGCGATATCAATTCAGTTCTAAACTTTTATAATTTTGCTAGTTTTGTCATAAGTTTTGCACAATTCCAATGTAGTTACTGCAGTTAATTTTTATTGAAAATTGCTCATTTGCACACAAGCTCTCCTCCTCTCTCTGGGTATCTCGCAGCTCACTCTCCTCTTCCCTCTTTTATTTTCGTGGTCCCGCCTCTCTCTTTCTCTCTCCTCCTTACCTTTTCTTTCTGACTCATTTGACCCCTCCCTCCTCTGCCTTTTCTTTCCTTTCCTCTCTCTTTCTTTCTTTTCTTCTTCTGTTTTCTTCCTCCTCCCTTTCTCTCTTTCACACGTGCCTCTCTACTTCTCTCTTTTCCTTTCCTCTTTCTCTCTCATGTTTCCCTCTTTTTCTCTCTCTCTCCCCACTTTCTCTCCCCACTCTGTCTCTCTCAATTATTAAGGTAGAGTCGCGACAAGGCATCGCTAGATGTACCGAACGGGCGTGAATTACGATAAACCGAACGGGCGTGAATTACGATAAACGATTAGCAAATGTACACTATACATTTTCTGACCGTTGACCATATCCTTGATCGAGAATAATTAGCAACCCACCAAGTATTATATTTGGATTGTTACCATCATTGACGTGGAATCGTTCATTTTAAATGCGATTTGAAGCCTTGGAACGGTTCCCATTGAACAATTTCAATATTGTGATGTTCAGCAAAAAAAAAATTTCAAAATTTTTCGATTGTCCCACTATTAGAACATGATTGTAGTAAATGATAATGCGATGATCTCTCCTCCAAGTTCAAAGACGTCTTTTATTGTTCACATGCTTGTGAAAGTATGTATTTTGGTATACTTTTGGGATCTTTCAGGGAATTTGTCTTAGACCTGAAAAATTAGTTGCACTTGAAAAAGTTTGTTGCTTTTATGGAAAGGGAATTTTGTAGGATGGTTCATGTATAAATGTTTTGAGTTTGAGGTCAGAACGCTTCGGCAGATTGAACTTGCATCTTAGAGGCTGACTTTGAATCCTGGTGGATGATTCTCTTGCATTTTGCCAGTATCACCTTTTAGTGGATTCTCAAATGCCTGTCGGATACATGAGATACATTTTATGCATATTCATTGTTCACTTGTCTCTTTTGCGAGTGTGAAGAAGTTAAGAGTAAATGAACTGTAAGTGTGATTTAAAGGCGCGAAACAAGAGAAAATATTGCCATGATGGTGCAAATGATACTGACTAAATGTGTGTGTATAATCTGTGAAATGCACTATCATGTAAATTGTTGTATGGGAATTGAGTGTTCTATTTTATGTGTGAATGTGAATTTGAATGAAATAGCCTTAATTTGATTGTTCACTTAAATGCTCATGATTATGGGTAATGTATGATCTCTTTTCTAGGGTTCAAAGCTTGTTTAAAAATCACTGTCAATGTACAATTTGCTTTACATCTGCTGGACATTGCTTGGCTTTTTTGGTCGACCTTCGTTGAACATGAATTCTTATGAATTTGGCTTAATTTGAATACTATTTGAGGCTCACACGTCAATAGTTTTTAGATACTTTCTAAGTGAATTTAGACCTCATTTTCAGTGCCGGTTAAGGACCGTGCTTACTGAGTGTTGCTGGACCGTACATACCAGCAATATGGTCTAATATATGTTGCTAGAATTATGAGCAATAAATACTTTGCTACATACATTATTGACATGTTGTGTGTTTAGTGCTTTAAACTTTAAAGTAGCATTTGCATGCATCCACTCACGTGCTTGCAAGTTGTAAGGGTGTCTCTGTGCAAGCGAATTCATAAGTTGTGCAGTCCCTAGTGTTATGAAGTGCTCGAGACATAGCCTTCACCTTTCAAGGAACAACTATGGCATCCTACGTAGTGGACTTCCCGTTGTATTAGAATGATACAGTGATGCTAACTGAATTTCAAATTCAGATGAGACAAAATGGATATGTCATCATCTTTGATGAAGATGTTGTATTTGGAAATCAGCCAAATAAAAATTATGGGGGAAATGACGATCCTGCTAAACCAAAAGTCGACTTGGTTGAAGCAGATAATCTGATGACGTATTTGATGTGATCATTCCCAAGCCAATATTGTGGCTAAGTGAAAGAATTGGTGTTCAACTCGGTTCTGGCAATAAGTTGAGTAGCTAAGAAACTTCTTATTAAATATTGCTTGTGAATGAAATCAAAACCTTTGGTGTTTGTGCAATGTGATTGCCAAGTGGCAAAGCGACACTAGCCATTGTAAAGAATGAAACTTTCAATGGTAAAAAGAGACGCGTCCATATAAAACGTGATGTGATAAAGCAATTACTTAAAGATGGAATTATGTCCATCAATTATGTAAAGTCAGAAGTGATTTTGGCCAATCCTCTGACCATACATCGAGGGGAATGGGACAAGCCAGTTGAAGAAAATCAACAGTGATGGTAACCCAACCTATGTGATTGGCGATCCCATGAATTAGGTTCATATGAGTAATAACAAGTCACTTGTTGATTTGTGATGCACTATTAAAATTTTTTGTCCCTCTTAAGGTGAGAATAATGCAAAATTGCAATGAAAAAGAGGCTGAGCTAAGCTCTTAATGAATTTCATAGCCATTCTTGGTGGTGTATTAAACTGCATAATACACTTGATGAAATCACCTACATAAGTGCAGAGTAGGGCCGCTCCTATGAGAATTATTGGCGATAATCTCTAGAGCACTTAAGAATAAACCAAGCATGCACATGGCCTATCAACGTAAAACCGCGTTGAATAACAAACCTTATGGGAGTGTGATGTGATTGGTGAAAATCATGATTCACAAAAGGAATTAGTGGTTCATAGAAGTTTCAAACTTCACCAATGATTTCGTGAATTATATTTCATTTTTTCTAGGGCTGGTTCATAGCTTAACAAGCACTAGTTTCGATGCATTACTCTCCAATAATCCGACATTATTTTATGTTTTCATTTCAAAACCTTTTGAAATATGTGGGGGATTGTTGGATATTTTAGCAATTTTGAAATATTTATTATAATTTATGACGGCTATAAAGCCATTATTTTGTAACAGTTTTGCAACGGCCATATAACGGCTTTCTAATGGCTTTGTAACGTTTGATTTAATTGTTGTTAAACCCTCAATTATTTTACAACGGTTTTTAATGGCTCTCTTTCTTGTACCTATAAATTGTTACTTTGAGCATAATTGGAAAGTGATAGATAGTTATATATACATATAAAAACAAGAATATTGTTTGTTCTTTCTTTTAGCTATCTTTCCTTTCTTTGTTGGGATATACACATAATGTTGCTCTTGTTCCTTCTAATATTCAGTATGGAGTATAGAAAAAGGTATGTTGTATCTTGGGAGGATAGCCACTACAGCCTTACGCATCGAGTTTCATACTTCGAGGGGCGAAATTATCTTTAAGGACAGTGCTTACACGCCTCAGATAATTGATATTATTTTCTCATCTTTTTCAATAGAATTCCCACAACTATTCTTTTTTTTTTATGTTATCTGACAATATTTCCAACACTTATTTCCTCGCATAATTTACTGCTTTGCAATCACATTTTCATTGCTTTATTTTTTTTTATTCTTTAATTGCTTGCTCACCCTTGCATGATTACCCTCACATGTTAGTAGCTTAGGATAAAACCAACAAAGATTGCATGCAAAACATTTTCAAAATAAAGAGAAAATGTACCGAAACGGCTTTTCACTAATCTAACGTAACTAAGTCTTCGTGTTTAGAGTTTCTAGTTCGCAAAAGTAAAATATCCCACATTTTACTAATCGGCTCGTAACAGATGAATGCTAACTTTAAAATGAATTGATTAAATTAAAACGCCAACGATGCGATTGGTATGAGCTTGGGAGAGTCTATACTAAGTGTTTGCTTAGTAATCTGTCAGTTTTACACTTACCAGTACCTGTTCTGGTGTTAATAACAAGCGATAGTAAATTTTACCTATAGTACAACATGGGAGTGACCTGCAATATCAGCTGTTTCTCAGGTAACCGCCACTTTTGGGAGAACCCTCTCTCTCTCACTCTCCCCAAGAGTGTTATGCTTCAAACAGTGATTATGCATGGCAACGTCAACCACTAGATCTGGATGCACGAGGAGCACTGCAAGCAGCATCAGCTTACCACAGCCGTGTGGCCAAAAAGAGTCATGAATCGGGTAAACCACCTTCCAGGAACGGTCTGCACTGGCAGCTGTTCTTTTCCAATCCTTTCAACAGCGCGTGGATCTAAAATGACAATGAAATGGAGATATAATGGGAAACGGAACCTGCCAAAGCTTCGCGTCTTTTGAGATCTCGGGGGACATTAACATGTGCAGTTAGCCTGCACTCTTGCCGGAAGTATGACAATCCCCAAGATGAGCAAGAAAAGATAATTAGTGCGTAAATGAGCTGTCACTTAAAAAAAATGGTTAAAAGATAAAATCCTTTTCTTGTTCCATTGCTCGTGTTGTGTATGTTTATCAATAATATCTATATCCATTATTTAATAAATCAAACATTTCGTGAAAAAATAATCTTTGCTTAATCTTTCAAATGTCAATTTGTTGGGCGCGCAACGCTTGAGCACGTTTGGTAGCGAGAGGGAATGATAACGTAATGACTTCGATGGCCTTACCCCTTTCGTTAACTTAAGTAAAGAACAATACAATTCTCAGTAGTAAATTCCTTCGACTGCGTGGAAGGAGAAATTGTTCAGTCAATTCTAAACTAATTTTATGGACGTTAATTCAGTTTTAATTATTTTAATTTTACTAATATTATCATTATCTTTGCACGATTCTAATACAATCCTTCCAGCCGATTCCCCTTCGAAAATCGTTTAACGTGTATGCAGGCTCTCTTCCTCGTCTCCCTCGGTTTCTCGCAGCGCACTCTCCTCTTCCCTCTGTCATTATCGTGGTCCCGCCTCTCTCTTTTCATTTTCTTTCTTTCTCTCCCTTTCGGACTGGTCTGACCCTTCCCTCCTCTTCCTTTTCTTTCCTTTCTTTTTCTCCCTGTTCTTGTTTTGTTTTCTTCATCCTCCCCTCTCTTTCTTTCACACGTCCCTCTCTCCTCCTCTATCTTTCCCTACCACTTTCCCTCTCTCTCTCTCTCTCTCTCTCGATTATTACAATAGAGTCACGACAAGGCATCGTTGGATGTACCGAACGGGCATGGGTTAACAATGAACGATTAGCAATATATAATATACATTTTCTGACCATTGACCATATCCCTTGCCCGAGAAATATTATATTCGGGTGTTTACCGTCATTGACGTGGAATCGTTCATTAACATGTGATTTGAAGCCTTGGAAGTGTTCCCATTGAACAATTTCAATATTTTGATGTTCTGCAAAAAGAAAAAAAAATTCAAAATTTGTCGGGTTGTCCCACTCTCAGAACATGATTGTAGTAAACAATAATGCGATGATCTCTCCTCAAAGTTCAAAGACGTCTTTGATTGGCTGTTTTTATTCTTAAAATTAATGGCACATGTGCAACTTGTAAAACAAAACTAGTAACGTAATAAACAATCATGTGAAGTGTGATATATTCATACACCACTGCACGGCCATCACAGAGTCTCGACAAGGCATCGTTAATTGTATCGAACAACATGGATTAACAATATACTATTAGCAATATATTCGTCTGTTTTACACACATAGCTCAAGGAGTCTTGTCTCGGGGGTGTTTAATAATGAAACCATGCTTTATTCTAACCAATACTGTGGAGCTTCTTATTTCCTCTCATTATTTACTGCTTTGCTATCACATCTTTACTGCTTTATTTCTTGTTTATTCTTTAATTGCTTGCTCACCCCTGCATGATCATCCTCATATATTAGTGGCTTAGGATAAAATTGACAAAGACTGCATGCAAAATATTTTCAAAATGAAAAGAAAATGCATCAAAATGGCGTTTAATTAATCTAGCAAAACCAAATTTCTGGTTCGCAGAAGTAAAATGTTCTTCCACGTTTTGCTAATCAACCTGTAATAGATTAATGGCAATTTCAAAATGAATTGATTTGCATGTTTAATTAATTAACTTAAAACCCCAACATTGCGATTGGTATGAGTTTGGTAGAGTCCTTGCTAAGTATTTGCTTAGTAATCCGTTAGTTTTTCCTTGGTTACCTCTCGGAAGGTCACGGTACTTACAAGATCCTGTTCTAGTGTTAATAACAAGCGATATAAATTTTACCTACAAAAAAGCATGAGAGCAACCTGCAAGATTAAATTTTACCTATAGGAGTGTTTTGCTTCAAACAGTGATTATGCATGTCAAAAGATTACCGATGGCAATTGATGAGCCAGCTTGCTAAGGGTGGGGAGGGGGGGGGGGGGGGGGGTGGGGATGCGGGATATTTAGAGGGTCAACCACTAAATCTGGATGCAAAGGATCGACCTTTCCCTCCGGGAGGAGTGCACGAGGAGCACTGCAAGCAGCATTAACAATCATCACATCGAATTCAGCTTATTATGGCCATGTGGCCAAAGAGTCATGAATCAAGTAAACCTAGTAAAAAGCATTGTTGCATCACAGGAATGGAAGACGTATATCGTTTTGCTCACGTTCGTTGATTCATTTTCCCATCATAATTACAATAAACCCCTTCTAGGAACTGAATAGGAGTTCCCACACACCAGCATTGGAATGTCTGCACTGGCAGCCATTTTTTTTTTTCCCAATCCTTTCAAAAGGGTGTGGATCTAAAATGACAATGAAATGGAGATATGGGAAAGAGAACCTGCCAAAGCTTTCACGTCTTTTAACAGGGTGTGGATCTAAAATTGACATGCATAAATTATCCTGCACTCCAGCGGGAAGAAGATGAAATGGTCACAGGATGCATAAAACCCCCCAGACGAGCAGAGAAGACAATTAGTGCATAAATGAGCTGTCACTTAACAGGAAGTTAAAAGATAAAAGGCAAGAAAATTACTTGAACACCTGTAGCTTTAAAACTCTTGGAGAAACGTAGGTAATTCCGTAAAAAATCCGACACTCAGGGGGACAAGAAAAGCATATCCTCTGCTCAAAAAGATTCTAAAGTTTCTTTATCTAAAGGAAGTCCCAAGCATATCCAGTCCTGGAGAGGGGGTTAAACTACGACAAACTCTTAAAAGGCAATTTCAACAAAAGATGGGGGGCTTTTGTAAATCAAAGAGGGCTTCCTATTGTTAAGGGATCTCAGTCATTTGCTCTTTCTTCACTCAAATATCCTTAATTATTATTTTACAAATATGTGTCCACGATAAAATGAATAATTTTATAATTTTATTTTATCTCTCACTTTCTAATATTAAAAGATTTACATATTTTTCGATCCCACAACAGCTTTCCTAGCAAGATTTCAAATCTCAAAGTCCTTTTCTCCTTCCATAGATATTTATGCGCATTGTTCGTATTGTGTATATTTATCAATAATCTATATCCATTATTTAATAAATCAAATACGTCGTGAAAAAATTAATCTTTGCTTAATCTTTCGAATGTCAATTTGGTGCGCGCACACACAGCGCTTGAGCACATTTGCTAGGGAGAGGGAATGATAAAATAATGACTTCAATTGCCTACTCCATTCGTCGTCTTTAAGTCCATAACAAAATAATTATGAGTAGGAAAATTTCTGCAACTATATGAAAAGAGAAATTGTTCAATTAATTTTAAATTAAATATGCGATGTCAATTCAGTTCTAAACTTTTACAGTTTTACTAATTTAATCATAAATTTTGCACAATCCCAACATAGTTATCACAGTTAATTTTCATCGAAAATCGCTCATTTGCACACAAGCTCTCCTCCTCTCTCTTTCGGTATCTCGCAGCTCACTCTCCTCTTCCCTCTTATATTTTCGTGGTCCCGCCTCTCTCTTTCTCTCTCCTCCTTACCTTTTCTTTCTGACTCATTTGACCCCTCCCTCGTCCTTTTCTTTCCTTTCAGTTTCCTCTCTCTTTCTTTCTTTTCTTCTTCTGTTTTCTTCCTCCTCCCTTTCTCTCTTTCGCACGTGCCTCTCTACTTCTCTCCTCTCCTTTCCTCTTTCTCTCTCACTTTTCCCTCCTTTTCTCCCTCTGTCCCCCACTTTCTCTCCCGCTCTGTCTCTCTCAATTACTACGATAGAGTCGCGACAAGGCATCGCTAAATGTACCGAACGGGCGTGGATTACGATAAACGATTAGCAAATGTATACTATACATTTTTTTGACCGTTGACCATATCCCATGATCGAGAATAATTAGCAACCCACCGAGTATTATATTCGGGTCGTTACCATCATTGACGTGGAATCGTTCATTTTAAACGCGATTTGAAGCCATGGAACGGTTCCCATTGAACAATTTCAATATTGTGATGTTCAGCAAAAAGAAAAAAAATTCAAAATTTCTCGGTTGTCCCACTATTAGAGCATGATCGCAGTAAATGATAATGCGATGATCTCTCTTCCAAAGTTCAAAGACGTCTTTGATTGGTTGCTTTTATCCTTTAAATCAACGGCACATGTGCTACTTGTAAAACAAAACTAGTAACATACTTAATATACATTTGAATAGTGATATTCATACGCCACGGCACGGTCATCATAGAGTCACGACAAGGCGTCGTCAGTTGTACCGAATGGGCATGAATTAACAATATACGATTAGCAATATATACATTTTAAATATGAACTTTATATCCCTTGACAGAGAATAATTAGCAAGCTACCGGGTATTATATTCAGGTTGCTAACATCACTGACGTGGAATCGTCCATTAAAAAAGGACTGATACTAATATGAAATGTAGATATTGAGACATTCTTGTTTAGACCATCCAATTCTCAAGCCAAATAGCCAAGAATCAATTTCATCCACCATTTTAGCCCATTCCCTCCTCGGAAAATCAATTTCATCCGCCATTTCTTCTTTTGTTGTTCCAGTCTTTCTTTTTATTGATCTCTTTAGGATGCCAACTTGACATTTCCATCCGGTTTGATCAGCAATCCTTTTCATAAACTTCTTATTATTCTGAATCATCCCTAAAAAGGAAATGCCGAGAGAACCATCTAAAAATGGGCCTAAGTCCCTAAAAAACAGAATGATATTATTATTTAAAAGAACACTTTTATATAAAACAAAATCTTCTACATCAGTTCTTATTGAAAACAAAAATTATATCCATATAAAATTTAATTTAGCTAACTAATGCAAAATATCATGGCAAACGTAATATCAAAGAATGACAAATTCGAGAGGGCTCACTTCGTTGGTTTAGCTAACTCGGTATCATTCGAAGCTGAAACGGATCTTCAGCTTGAAAGTAGGAAAACAAAAAAATAAATATTGACTCATATGTCGTAGAAGAACTATTAATGGACTTGCGCCATATGAAAATCTTAATGTTCAGCCCGTTGCTTATATAACATAATGATGCTTTCAGACGGAAAGGTTTTTTGTATAGTCATTACGACCGCCTGCTCGTTGGCATCCGTGTGCGGTTCATGAAGCTCCGTTGTTACCCCTGCATCTGAATGTGGGTATGCATTATTGACGATTTTTACCTAAAGAAGATTGTTGAAATTGTCTCGAGTCAATCAATCAGATACACTGGACCTTGGAGGTCGATATTTCCTTTGTTGGGACCACATCAATAAGTATAGGGACAGAACTATTATGAGCCGGTCAATAACTCTCGGGTCGCTATCTAATTTGGAGGGAATCCGCTAAAGCAATTCCACCGAAATCTCTTTTCGCATCTTTTAACGCTCTCTCTTTTGGGAAAAGCATCATGGACAAAAGTGGGCCTGAATTCAACATAAAGCCATGGGAAAAGGCTGAAATGACCACCCTCAAAAACCACTTTAATTATTGCCTTTGCCTTTAATGGCGGATAACGTACATTGTAATAGTTTCATCAATCAATCACTCTGAAAAACCCCTCATCAAAAAACAAAAGGCCAAAAAAAAAAAAAGAAGCAGCTCATGATATTTGTTAGGGTTAAATTATCTATCCATTTTCTAGAGTTTCCAAAGATTTTACTCTAAGGCTTCGTTCATTTGGCGGAAAATATTCTCTTTTTTGGAAAATATTTTCTCGAAAGTCATTTTCCTGGAAAATATTTTTCCGGAACATAATTTTCCGGTGTTCGGCGACCAATATGAAAAAGTTTCGAAAAATATTTTTCGCCGGCGGCGGCCTTATCAAGATGGGTGGCCGAAAGATGTCTGTTGTGATCTAGCCCCATCCTTCTCCTGAAAAGGGCTTCAGAAGATAGTGCCGACTTCCCTTTTAGTCGATCGCGATCCCACCCACCCTCTTTACCAAATCATCGAACAACCTTCTAAGTACAAAAGCCTTCTCCTCATTTTCCTGAAATATTTTTCCAACATAATTTTCCTGTTTCTACGACCAATATGAAAAAGTTTCGAAAAATATTTTTCGGCTGGCGGCGGATGCGGCCGGCGGCATCGGCCGGCGGCTGGCGACCGGCGGCCGGCGACCGGTGATCGGCGGCAGCGACCGGCGGCGGCGGCAGCGCGGCCAGCTACCGACGGCCAACGTCCGGCGTCCGGCGGCGGCGGCGGCGGCGGCGGCGGCAGCGGCGGCGGCGGCGACCGGCGACGGCGGCGGCGGCCGGCGATCGCGGCGGCGGCCGGCGGCGGCGGTCGGCGACCTTAGTGAAGAAGAAGAAGCTCCGGAAAATGATTTCCGCTTTTGAAGAAGCGGAAGTCATTTTCCATAGACTTAGGCTATTTTGTGAGGGGGGAAGGAAAATATTTTCCCACGGAAAACGTTTTCCGCCCTCCGAACACCGGAAAACCCGGAAAATATTTTCCGGAAGAATATTTTCCGCCAAACGAACGGAGCCCAAGACTACAATTATATAAAAGAAGCTCCTAGGTGAACTATTGTTGTGGTTAAGATCAAGGACGAATATTGATGGAAAACGTGTCCTTCCCTTTTCTTAAAACTCTTTTGGCCCCTTTCATTCATTATCGTTTTCCAACTGACTAGTTCAAAGGTCAGGAAGCGAATCACATAGCGTTTAGTAACTTTAAGCATGATCAAGCCGAGGCTTAATTTTTTGCACTGTTTTTGCGGCAATGTATTACATGTCTGATAGATGAACAATTACTCCGACATTTGAGATATTCATGTGGAAGAGTTTCATAACAGCCATCCCCCCTTATTATTCAAGATCATCCCTAAAATGAAATGCCGAGAGAACCGTATAAAGTGGGTAAAAGATATTTGTGCATTGATGATACGTTTATTTCGCGAAAAATATTAGAAAATATTTTCCTGATTAAAAGTGATTCGCTTATATTGCTTAAAAAATTGAATTGACTAAAATGTATTTTCATCATCAATGAAAATGCTTAGGGATAGATTGTTATTAATTATGAAAGAATTTTTTATCGACTAATTATTTTAAGCGACATGTACAAATATTTTTAGGTAACTTATGTACAGAAGTAAAGAGCACAACAGACGCTCGGAAGACACCCTGTTTAGATCTTTGAACTAATCTCGATCTATATTGGTCCCAGGAAAGTTAGATGAAGAAAAGGTGGAAAGCATGTTTCCTTTGACCCGCAGGCACCGGTCCTTTTCGTCCATATTGAAAGGTAGGTGAATACCTCCCCTTCATCCAATTGTAAGGAAGTTATCATAGTAGCTGCTAACTCTCGAGAGGAAGACATTGTGTGTTCGTTCTCGCCTCATAGCAAGCGACCAGAATCGATTTCCTCATCACTCGGCATGGCCGAGTCACTCCTTTTCAGCATCGCAGAGAGCGTGTTGGGGAAAATAGCGTCGCCGGCGCTCCAAGAAGCCGTGGCTATTTACAGCGTTGAAGATCAGATCCGCGAGCTTAGGGAGACGTTGACTGCCATTAAGTCCGTGGTGTCAGATGCTGAGGCACAGCAGGCGAAGAGCGACCGTCTGCAAGTGTGGTTAGATCGGCTTCAACATGTATTTTACGATGCGGAGGATGTGCTCGATGAACTCGAATGTGAAGTCTTGCGGAAGCAGGTTATAAGTCGCTATGGAGGCATCAAAGGGAAGGTACGCCGCTTCTTTTCCCTCTCGAATCCACTCATGTTCCGTGCGAAAATCAGTCATGAAATCAAGGAGATTCAGGAGAGGCTATCCAGAATTTCCACACAGAAAGATCAATTCGATCTTAATGTGCAGAGTGTTGACAATGGTGTGGCACATACTCGATCACAAGAGATGACTTACTCGTTCATAAACAAGTCAGATGTCGTCGGAAGAGATATTGATAAAAAAAAGATAATTGAGATGTTGATGCGGCCAGGTGACAAAAACCTCTCGGTGATTCCAATTGTTGGAATAGGAGGTTTGGGCAAGACGACCCTAGCTAAATTAGTTTACAACGACGATAGTGTGAAAGAACAATTTGAGTTGCGACTATGGGTAAGTGTGCCGAAGGACTTCGATTTAAAGAAAATCATTGAAGGAATTATTAAAGATGCAACTAGTCAAAGTTTGAGTAACCTTGACATTCAACAGTTGCAAACTCGTTTGCAAGAAACCATCAAAGTCAAAAAATATCTACTTGTCTTGGATGATGTATGGAGCAATGACCGCCGTAGATGGAAAGAATTGAGAGATTTGCTAAGCGTAGGGGCTAGTGAAAGCAAGATAATTGTGACAACACGTAGCTCGGAAGTCGCTTCTATAATGGGTACCCATCAAGCTCATAAGCTAGAAAGTCTTTCTCGTGAAGACTCTATGGTCTTATTCAAAAAATGGGCATTCGACGAAAAGGAAAAGGAACCTCGTCCCAAACTCATTGAGATTGGAAATGATATTGTTAAACAATCACAAGGACTGCCTCTACTTGTGATAATTTTGGGGAGTCTCCTTCGCACGAAGGACGAAGAAAAGTATTGGGCATATGTAAGAGATAGCAAAACATGGGGGTTGGTGGAAGTAGAAAAGGACATTCGACCGGTCCTTAAGCTTAGCTATGATGATTTACCATCCCACTTAAAACAATGTTTTCCTATCTTATCACTTTTGCCCAGAGGAGAAAAACTTGAGTCCGCGAGATTAACTTGGCTATGGATGGCTTTAGGTCTCATTAGTTCAACAAGGGAAAGACTAGCACCGGAAGACGTTGGTGTTGAATACGTGAAAGAGTTGTGGAGGAGATCCTTGATCCAAGATGTCGAGGAGTGGGACTCAGAGTTAGTATTTGAAGTGCACGATTTGGTCAATTCTCTTGCAACTAGTGTGGGACAAAATTATTGCTCTATTGTTGACTTGCATACTCTAGAGATTTCAGAAGGAGTTCGGTACATTTCGATCGCTACTGCTTCGTTAGAGGCAATCTCAAACTACGATGGAGTTTCACCTTTTCTGAGAAAGAAAACTTCAAAGAGGCTACGCGCAATTATATTTCAATACATAGTTGGTGATGGAGTTATTAGTAGAAAATTTGCTAGAACGTGCATATCCAAGTGTAAGCACTTACGGATTCTCGATTTGTCATATGGTAGCTTTGAGGAGCTACCAAGTTCCATATGCAACTTGAAGCAATTGAGATCGTTAGATCTCCAGGAGAATAAGCGGTTAAAGAAGCTTCCATATACCATTTGCGAGCTGCAGAGTTTATTATGTTTGGACCTGAGTGGTTGCTCGGAGCTAGGCAAGTTACCCAAAAATATGGAAAGGCTCGTCAATCTTAGATACCTATATTTAACAACAAAGCAGAAGAGTCTGCAAGAAAGCGGAATACAATATCTAGAAAACCTGCAGGAATTGGGACTCGACACATGTGAAAATCTCCAAGTTTTGTTTGAAGGTACTTGCCGACTGACTTGCCTTCGGAAGTTAGCAATTCGACATTGTGGGAGACTAACATCTCTGCCTTTTAAGGAATTAATCTCCCTAGAGTGGTTGACCATTATTAGTTGCCCGCTCATGTTGATCCCGGAGATAAAGTCCAGCTTTCCGTCACATCTTCGTGTACTGTCAATAACAAATTTCGAACAAGTGATGGAGCTGCTCCAGTGTCTCGATGAATCTGCCTGCATTTTGGAATCGTTTTGCATCTATGATTGCCCGAGCTTCACGGCTATACCCGAATGGCTGCCCAATCATACACGTCTTAGGGAAATTCGCTTGTTCCAATGTCCCAACTTATCATCAATGCCGCAACGAATCCGGTCCCTCACTGCCCTCAAAGAGTTACGCATAGAACAGTGTGGTGAACTAAGCAAAAGATGTGAGCCACTAACCGGCGAGGATTGGCACAAAATCGCTCACATTCCTCGAATTCAACTTGATTCGATTAAAATACAATGGACGGATGTTTAGGTACGCATCTATAATCATCTCCCTTCATTTCTTCTTCGCTCGTAGATATAATATAGCCGTATATTGAGATTCCTTTCTTATACTCTTTTTTAATCCCTACTCCCTCGTTGACAATGCATTATGCACATAATATTGACATCTTTAATTAACTCTATGCTAGGGAAATTTTTTAGACAAATCCCAATTTCTCTGTACCATCTGCCGTGTTGAAAGTAAAACTTGATTCCCTAATAATGGAATCTCGTTTTGCGCTTTTACTTTAGAAATTCGAATCTGATGCAACTTTTTGAAGCTTAAATTTTTATCTTTTGATGATTATTGTTGAAGAAGCTATGTTAAATTTTATTACTCAACCATGTTCACATCGTCATTGGTCGTTGAATATATTTTAATCAAATGAATCTGTTGCGAATGTCCTAAAAGCACTAGTTACGTTCACTGGCCGTATCAAAAAGAAATTGTGAAATATTTGGAAGTTTATTGAAGCAAATTCACTTACTAGAAAGCCACCTATATAAGAAACTTTACAACTCCTTTAATTGCAGAAATTTTTATAATTTTCATGTATCCTTTTATTAAAAGAAAAAGTAGAAGCAAGTTTAAAATTTTGAATCAAAAGTGACGGTTTTCTTTTGGAGTGCTACATGGAGTACGTACTTATATTCCACCAAGATTGTAAAATAGGTGGTCTTCCAAAACTCCATGTTTCATTTGGATTGAAAGCACGGACAACATTGAATCGTTATTTTGAGTCTATAGGTTTAATTCGAGAACAGTTTTTCTCAATTTAAGTTGACGATTGTTTTCAAAAAAATCAAATGGATTTTCACAACGACTTTTCATTCTCGATCAAATGGAAGTGGATATGAAAATTTAGGAAACTTTGAGGAACCAAATAAGGCCTTAAGTATTCAAAATGCATTTAGCCGGGCTTTACAAGTACTTTGGGGCACTTTTCAATCTCTTTTTCCTGATAAATAAACCATCTCATATTGACCCAATATCATTAGTATATAGTAAATTGAAAGCTTTGCAGGTTCTCATCCCAACTTGCCACATGTAGCAACTTTTACCCAATTTGAAATTGCCAAAATACAACCAATAAGAGGACATCAAATTTGAAAAGAATCTTACTATTAAAGAACTATTATTTCGAATTAAATACATGATATTAATATTCGTAATCCCAAAGACAATAAGCATTAATTCCTCAGTCGAATTACTATTTAATCAAAACATTGCAACGAGAAAAGGCAAGTATTTATATAGAAACAATTTATATTAAAGTAAATAATCCTATTTAAGTTTGATTAGAATTCATAACGTTGCCTTCAACATTGTAGTTATACTTAAAACTACACACTCAATTATATTTGTAAGACTAAGTAGGATTTGTAACTCAGATAATAAAATGAAATTAAAAATCACATACCCCAAATCCTGTTCCTGCATAGTATGCAAATGATTGCTAGTCTGAACAACGTTATCTGAAGGCTTTGGGACAACCTTTGTTGGCAAGACACTTGGCTTAATACCTATTGTAGGAGTGTCAAATATAGCCAATGAAATTTTATTCGAGTTTCAGAAAATTATGAAAAAAAAAATAGATGCGAATATCCTTGCTAACATTTACATATTGTGAAAGTTTCATATGTTTTGAATTAACAAAATGTCAAAGTTTATGCATCTTAAGATTTAGATTAGAGATTATATAAGAACTCTTCATTTTGATGTAACCTGTCACTAATAAATCAAGATTCATTACTTGAGTACCATTAGCACGTTGTTTAGAAAAAAAAAGTGTGGTCCCACCTGTTGATCGGATACATCTCCCTTTCATCATGATATTATTGTTTTTTTAAAATTGAGACACTCTCCTTTGAAGCAAAATTGCCACACAGAAAACTCTACATAGTTTTTTTTTGTTGAAAGAAATTTTACATCCATATAAAAGTTAACTTTGCTAATTAAGGGAAAATATCTCTGTAAATAGAATATCTAAGAATGACAATGTCACATGAAACCACAATCTCTGCCATAATACAATATTATAGATATTCCAAGCTCATTTCCCTTTTTTTTTTCCTTTGAGTGCAGATGAACTCCCATGATCTATTTGCCATGCCATGTGGAACTTCACAACGATCTGGACATGCACTCGGCTAATCCTTCGTCAATCTCTTTCATTTCCAGTGATGAAAACAATGGCTATTGATATTGTAGCTTTTACTTTCTTTCCCTGAATGAGTGTTGTTTTATATTATTCGCTTGTGTTTGTATTGCAAATTTCTCTATTGAGTAAATGCCCGATTCGTATTGTGTGAGACCAACTGAAGCATTGGCTCTATTTGAATTTCCTTAGAACGATATCTTTCATTCACGGACACACCATCAAATCTATATTTGGTAAATAAGTGTCAGTTATTCAATCTTTTTATAAGTTGTTCCAGTAAAAGAGTTTCCTAGGAATAATGCATTTAAAAACCATATTTTTTTTTGTTTTTAATTTGTTTAAACTCACTCCTACATAGGATGATTATGTTCTTCTTTTCGTTTTGCTCCTAAGAGTGGACTCATTAATGTAAATGCACAAAGGCTAATTACATGAAAAAAAAAATTATATCTGCTGAAAGCCTTTGTCAGTTTTACTCTCAAGCACTTTTAGTTGAACTCATAATTGTATATGCTATATAGTTCCTCATAAGTTCAGCACCGCCATGGTCGATTTCATAATAACACTAGCGCTCAGAACTGCCCAGATTGGACATCCTGAAGATGAAGATGAGGTCGAGGGGCCGCAATCCATAGATTTAGCCAAATCGGTATCCTAGTTTTTAGCTTCAAAGCGATAAAATAAAAGGATAACTGTGAACCAATGATTGACTCGCACCATATTAAAACCTTAATGTTCAGTTCATTGCTTATAAAGCAAAACAATTATTTTAGTCAGGATGGTTTTTAGTATAGCCATTACGATCGCCTGCCAGAGATGAGACGACATTGGCATTCGTCGTCTGCAATTCATGAAGCTCTCTTGAGACTCCCTACTTAATGTTTTTATCCAATGGCAAGGAAAGATAATGGCCAAATTGATGCTTTTCATAATCACGAAGAGTGGCCTGAGCCAACCCTCGGACGGCATACCCTCCAACAATTTGGACTGGATGTTTAGGCAAAACCGTGCTTGCCAAGCCGTGCACAACGACGAAAAGGTCCGAGAACAATTTGATTTCAGAATATGGGTTTGCATTTCATATGATTTCGATCTAAAGAAAACTCTCGAAAAAGTCTCGAGAGATTCTATCAGTCGAGGCTTGACCAGAATTCCAGTTGCTATTAAATATCCAACACATCGAGCAATTATAGACCCATCTGTGATACTTAGAAAACGATAAGAAATTTTTCCTCAGTGCTTGACGATCTATAGGACGACGATCGTGCTCATAATTGTTTGGAATGCCTGTCATTTCGTCGAGAAATGTAACGGAGTTTTTCTTGCTCTGAAATCTCTTGGGGGGGCTTACTTCATGAACAATCAACAATGACGGGCATTGATAAGAGACGATAGCAATGTGTGAGAATCATCAGCGGAGGACGAAATGACATCCTTCCTACGCTCGAACTTAGTTACGACGATATGCCACACCACATGAAACGTGGTTTCGCGTCATTTTTTTCCTTTGTTTCCCGAAAGA
Source organism: Syzygium oleosum (assembly GCF_021117445.2). Lineage (NCBI taxonomy): Eukaryota > Viridiplantae > Streptophyta > Magnoliopsida > Myrtales > Myrtaceae > Syzygium > Syzygium oleosum. The sequence continues at coordinate 2,680,461 of NW_026607494.1, forward strand.
TTACCGGCACGCCATCTATCTATCGAGTGATCTGTTGAGCGCATGCGGACTGATAAGTCTGTCGAATGGAAAGCGAGCGCCGGAAGAAGTTGGCGGAGATCATGTCGTAAAGAAGTAAAGGAGTTTGGCGAGGCTTATATGCGCGATCCAGCGCACAATCTTTGCTTTATCAGTGGCACAGAGTGAGAGTATCTGACGGTAAATTCGAACATTGAAGCCTCGTCTAGTTCAATGGACAATGAATATATGAATGGATTTCCATTCCAAGCATTCACATTCCATGAAACAGTCTTTTATTTTTTCCTATTGTTTGGATGAAAATGTTCTAACATTAGGATTTTCTTTACCACCCCGAACCAAGGGCACATAGATCTGCCACGTCGCCACCCGCAACATCACCGCCATGTAGCCCCATCATTGCGCCTCCATCCACCTTCGACACCAGCCTCTCGCCCTCTCGCGAGCCGCGGCCATGAAGGTTGGGACCTCCTTCAATTCGCTTCGATGGAGGTCGCCGGCCTCCATAGACCACAGATCCGGTTGTTGCGAGCCCGGCGACCTCCATGACCATGGTGTTGTGGCTCGACGACTCCATAGTCTCCGTGACCCCCATGGCCATGCTCGACTTTCAGAGTGACAAAGAGAGTCACTTGTAGCAATGCTCGGTCGTGCCAAGAGGAAAAGCAATGACGATTAGGGGTGTGCAACTTGGACCGCCCAAACCGGGAACCGCCCGGACCGGACCAGACTGGCGGGTTCAGTTCGGTTCCCGGAAGTGTCGGTCCGGTTCCCGGTTCCAAAAAGTGGAACCGGTGTCCGGGCGGTCCGGTTTCCGGTTCCAAGGTGGGAACCGGACCGCCTGGATCGGGCCAACCAAAATATATATATATATATATATATATATATATATATATATATATAATCAATCAAAGTCGGATTTTTTGCTTGGGGACGTGTTCTCTAGCTTGGGCTTGCCAATGTGAATTATGTGAGCGCATGCTCAACAAAACCATGGCCCAAAGGCCCCAAACCACCAAGACCTGTCCTAGCAGAATGAAGATCTCGCTAGTAGCTTCCCCTGCCTTCATTGCTTTCTATCTTCTAAAGAGAGACATTTCTTAGAAAACCCTAAAAGGAATTACTTTTCTCCTTCCCTCACGCTCGCGGCTTGCCTGTCTGCCGTTTCTCTTCCCTTGCGCTCGCATTTCCCTTCGCTCGCTCTGGCCTTGCCCTTCCATCCCGGTTTTTGCCTCACGCGGTCATGCCTCTCGCCTCTGCCTTCACGCCTCTCGCCCGTCTGGCCTCTCGCCCTTGTGGCCTCTCGCCTCACGCTTCGCTTTTCGCTCTTCACTTTTTCCATGACTCGATTCTTAGAAGTTTCTCTTGGCTCTCGCATCAACTCAGTCTTTACTCTTGAGTAAGTTTTTCTCGTCTTTGCATTGCTGAGATTTCATGCTCTTTCCTTGTTAATCTCCTTCGCTGCTTCTATTACAATGATTTCAAAGCAAATGATTGTGATGGTGATATGATTCTGGAAATTCATATTTGCGGATGAGTTGGATGGTGTTGCCAAGAGGGGAAATGCAGGATTAGATCCTTTGGGTGGGTGACGAAGAAAATTGTTCAACGGTAACGATGTTAGTATGAATTTGGGGTATCCACCAAGTTTATATCCTTGAATTGTGTATGAGCTTTCAGAAATTGAATTGCTACTGATTTTGGTTCTTTGCATCAATTTTTTGGTTGGGGAATTTCTACATTAACCGGTTCCATTGGACCACCATCGGTCCGGTCCGGTTCCCGGTCCTAGAAATTGAGAACCGGTCCTCCCGGTCCGGTTCCCGGTTCCATCAAGAACCGGACCGGACCGGGAACCGATCACCCCTAATGACGATGGTGGCGACAGTCACGGTGACAGCCGTGGTGGCGGCCTCGACGGCGACCGTGGCAATGGCAAGGAGCACGGTGTAGATCTGTTTGTTTTATTTTTATGATTTTTAGTATTTCTTCTGCTAACATTTTTCAGATCTGTTCTTCTAATTTGTTATTTTTTTTAGTTATTAAAATAAATGTTAGATTTTTTGGTTAAAAAAACATAAGTAGTTGCTGAATCCTAGATGTGCTAAGTAATCCAATTCTGCAATTCTTTTAAAGGATTCTATTCCATGAGATATCCAAATACAAATTTTGAGTTCTTTCTGAACACTAAAATATTATATGGTTTTTCTATTAAACTGAGAATGTTTTTTTTTGTGTGGAAATTAAACTAAGAATGTTAATTCAATTTGTTTGGAAACGAAATAGAACTCAAGAAATTAGGAATGTCTCATCGTGAATCCGGTTCGAACAATGCAGGGTGTTAAAATCTGTTTAAGATTTTTGAATGGAACCGTGTCCAACTAAATATATTAACGCGCACACTGTCTAAGGCTTCCTTTCGGCACTTACCTCATCCCGTGAAGTCGACGTTCGGAACCTCAAGTCCGTGCCATTAACAAATCCTATTAAGCTCACTTTTCAGTTATGCGAAAACTGGATATATTAATTTAATTGTTCCGTCTTACTTAGGGTGTGTTTGTTTTGGTGAAAGTATTTTTTCCAGAAAGTATTTTCCAGACTTTCATCCATTTGATTCTCCAAAAATGATTTAGTCAACAGAAAATACTTTCCGGTCAACACAAATATCATGTTTAATTCTAGGAAAGTGAATTCTCTAATCTAAAAAGGAGAAAACACTTTCCCGAACTGCTCATCTTGAATTTGTTAATATTGTTTATTTTATTTTATTTTCTTTTCTTTTTCTTTTCTTTCTAAGAAAGAAAACATTCATGTATTTTCTTTTCTTAATAAAAATAATTTTAAAATAACATAAATTTGAAATAATTCAAAAAATACAAAAAATTTTGATCATTTTTACCGTCAGATTTTCCTCACCACACAACTGAAAATACTTTCCAAATCTTTTTTTAGGTTTTAGTCAAACACCGAAAAATGAACTCATTTTCCTGAAAAATGATTTCCTGGAAAGTATTTTCCAGAAACGGTCCATTTTCCGCAAAACAAACGCATCCCTAAATTCCATGGTAACGCCGCACACATCTACCTCTTTACTTGCTGCCATTCGCTGCAATTCTATGGCAATATATACGCCAAAATCTATGAAATTCATAGGAAATTTTATATCATGACCTATTGGCTTAGACTATTGCAAAATCTTTTTTTTTTCTTCTCCATCTTAATCTAAATTCTTGCATCCACTAGGTGCAATTACATAGAAGTATGTAGATTAAAAAAATTTCCCAAAATTTTGTCATTGGTACTTTACGGAGTAACATTCTAGTTTGGCATCGACCTTTGCCCCGACTTTGAAAGTGGAAAAGACCTATGCTATGCGATGGGTGTTGGAGTTGCTGTTACTTATGGGTTGTTTTAATAATGTTTAGTTAAGAGTATTTTTGGTATATTATTTTGTGTAAAACTTTCAACTTTTAAGATATACAAGATTCAAAAACAAATTATTTCTCGGACATGTTTTATGGTTTTTCTATCAAACATACACAATCGATTTAACTTGATTCGGAAACGAAAGAGAACTCGAAAGAAAGAAAGAAAAATCTTATTGTGAATTCGGTTCGAACAATGTTGGGCATATGGATAATCCAAAATGAAACGAGATTCCCCGTCAATTCATCCAATTGAACAATATCCCGATTAAAAAAAGATTTCTTAAGCTTTCGAATCGAAAGTATGTCCAACTAGACATATTAAAAAGCACATAATCTCGGGCTTTCTTTTGGCACATACGTCATATGCGGAGTTGGTGATCGGAAGCTTGAGTCCATGCCTCCATTAACAAATCCAATTAAACTTACTTTTCACTTAAAAACTCAAATCAATTTATCATAAGCCAATTAGATATATTCATTGTTACATATCACATCGACTCTCCGACGTGGGAACACTTTCATCAAACCTGCCCGACACATGTACATGTACCTCATTGTTCCCTACTATTTGCCGCTATTTTTACGCAACATATAAGTTAATGTTTATGAAATTCAAGCGTACGTTTATACAATGACCAATCGGCTTAGAAAATCTTTGTTTAATTGGCTCGATAGTTAGCCTGGCTCAAAAAAAAAAAAAAAGGAAAAGAAGGTCCTGACCAAAATTACTCGGTTCAGTCCGAACCGGTTCAGGCTTTATCCCATAATTTTTTTGTTTTTAAATTGTTTTTCAAAAATATTGTTTATTAGCAAATTTCAAACTCTAGCACACAACAATCAAATAACTAAAACAAATTAACTTGAAATTCGTAAATTCCATCAAACGAATTGAAATTTCACACGTCTTAACTTTGGCACAAGATAATTTTTTATGACTCGTCTGAAGTTTGATGGTTAATTTATTATTGTCTATAACATCATTCATGTCCACAAATCATAAGTGACTCATCTTTAAATTTTTAATATTAATTTTTCCTTATTTTAGATATAATGTCAAAAACATTTTCGGCCAGGCCGGGTTAATTCGGGCCGGAGCATCTTAACTTGATCAGCGATTTAGGGCCTTCCAGGCCTATTTGCACAAATAGGCCTGGAAATCAGAAAATGGACCGTCTAAAGACCTTATGGGGTTATTTTTATTTATGAGTTGCTTTAATAATATTATGATGTGATTCTATATTATTTATGTAAACTCACAATGTGATTTTCCAACTTTTTTTAGCAATGTGTGAGTCAAAATGTGATCATGTCTTGAAAATATTGTAAGATTTTTCTGTTGAACTAACAACGACAATCGAATTCGATTTGGAAACGAAAGGATCCTCAAAATAAGAGATATTTAGCTGTGAGTCGGGTTCGAACAATGCAAAAAAAAAAATGAGTAAAAGTGTGTATGAGTAATGCATTGATGCACACGATATCTCAGGCTTCCCTTTCGACTCATACTGCATCTTTGCCGTCCGGAAGCTTGAATCTGTGCTCATTAACAAATCCAATTAAGCTTGCTTTTCACTTGAGGAACTTAAACCAACAAATACGAGTCCGCTTGATATATTAATATTCTATATCACATTAATTCTCCAATGCGAGATTACTTTTATCTAGAACCCTCTGGTGTATGCCTAATTATTCTTTGCCGTTTGCTGCGATTTTTAGGCAAATATATATGAAAGTTACAATTAATCTTTTTTATGTACAATAATATAAAAGATTATCAAGGTCGATAGCAACCGAAAAATTATATTGTATTTAAAATTTTGGAAAAAAATCAGGGTTTTAGTATAACTAAAAAGTAAATGTCATTTGAGCTCATATGTACGTGAGTACAAAATAGAAAATAATGAGACCTAAGAGAAACAAGAATACAAATGTGAGGATTTCATTTTGATTTTGCTAGCAAATTGCATTCCATCTATTTTTTTTTGTTTTTTTAATTGAAATACTGAATAAGATATTTCTTATGCCGATATAAAGGAACGTCGAATATATGGATGGAAGACTATTGTAACGACATTAGTTGCGAAATATTTTTAACGTAATTGCCCTATTACATTTCGATTCGGTGTGTTTAAATTATAAACTTGTTGGTTTTTTTTTATTTATTTCGTGCTAACTTGTATTTTTCTCCCTTTCATACATTAAGTATAGTATAAATTTACTAAGGTCAAAGTTGGAATATGGAGGGTTCCTCTCCTTGAAATTAGGAACCCCTTTTTCCTTTTGTGATGTTGCAGATAATGCGTAGTATATTATTTAAATGCGATGTCGTAAGCTATGCTTATCGCTAAGCATGCGCGCAGATCAATAATTACTTATATTTTATATTTTAGTTTCGATTATTTTTTTCTAGATTATTTCTATACTCGCCATTAAGTACAAATCAAACAAATTCCATTGAAGGCAAACATGCGGCGAGGATTGAAGATTCAATTTGAAAGACTAAGAGAACATAAATCCAAATTAAGCAACTACTTTTTATCGAAATACCAACGACCCGTTGCGTCTTGGGACTCCAGAACCCTTTTTCTTTAGGTGTTGTTTTAATATTATTTATGGTTTTTTAGTATGATCTTAGGACCTTCCTATTCATATCATAAATTTATTCTGGGACATTGACGAAAAGAAAAGGGTCGCGCTTTTTCCATTCCCTCTTTCACTAATACACTCCCTTTCACAATGTCTTGACCATTTTATCCTTGGTGAGTCCCACGTTTTTGACATTCGAAAGTTCAAATGCGGTGCCTCTCCTTCTATTTGGTTTCTTTCCTTGCGGGTCACACTCCTCCTCCTTCTTAGTTAACTTCATTGCGTCCTCTCTGCGTGCTTCCGCAGTCCATTTCCTTGTTGGCTGGCAAGGATGAGAAACAAACTGAACGAATGCATCCAGAGCAATACATGAGACTTTGCATATCCCATCATCCATTGCTCCCAGTTCTAGTTTAAGTACAAGCTCAAAAAACGATTGGCTTGGTGGTCGTGGTGCACGGAAGGCCGAGGCAGGCATAGACCGCCCCTCCTCTATTTTCACCTCCATCTCTATCTGCCCCCAACATTGACCTAGGGGTGAGCAACTTGAACCGCCCAAACCGGGACCGGACCGACGGGTTTGGTCCGGTTCTCGGGATTATCGATCCGGTTCCTGGTTCCTAAAAGCGGAACCGGTTTCCGGGCGGTCCGGTTCCCGGTTCCAAGGGGGAACCGGACCGGACCGGACCGGACCGACTATTTAATATATATTTTTGTTATTTTTTTCATTAAAAAATTAATAAAATGTGAACTAAACTCTAAGTGAACTTCATTATCATAAATTCATTGATAAAAATTAGTAAAATGTGAATTAAACCCTAAGTGAACTTCATTGACAAAAATTAGTAAAATGTGAACCAAACCTTAAGTGTTTAAGCCAAAAAAAAAAAACTAAACTCTAAGTGACCGGTTCCATTGGACCGGACCGGAACTGGACTGGACCGGCGGTCCGGTCCAGTTCCTGGTCCTAGAACCAACCGGTCTGATCCACGGTTCCCAAAATTGGGAACCGATTCTCTCGGTCCGGTTTCCGGTTCCACTTTGGAACCGGACTGGACCGGACTGGGAACCAATCACCCCTACATTGACCCATGAATCGAAAAAAAAAAAAACCAACAACAACAGCAACAACAAAAGATATAGTCCGAGTCTGAATCAGATTAGTCTACTATAATTGCTTCATTGGTGATGGTGAGGATTGCTGTGGAGAGCGGTGATAGAGCTCCAAATCTGAGAGAGGGAGCTCAGCATGTGAGGCATAATGCTCCCCTTTCCATTGAGGGCAGCCCCCGGAGCCGCCCCAATGGCTAAAGCCTCTCCATGCCCGGGCTTGGAGACCGCCTTCATCTCCAGCACGGCGAGCCGGCCATTCACGGTGGTCAGCGAGGATCGAGGAGAGGGGGAGGAGAGCGGTAGCGGCGGGCCATAACTGGAAGGAGAGTTCCTGAAATCAAGCTAGCGGATGGCGATGGCGACGGTGATTGATCGGAGGTGGTGATACTCCAATTGGTTCGATGCGGTGGGATTGTCTTCTTTTTTGTCTTCTTTTTCTTGGTCGTGGTTGTTTACCATTGCCATCAGAGAAGGAGGAGTGGGACTCACAAGGAAAATAACGGGAAAAAACCAAATAAAAGGAGGGGCACCACATTTGAACTTTCGGATGCCGAAAACACGGTAGCCAGAAAGGATAAAATGGTCGAAATATGGTAAAAGGGAATGTATTAGTGAAAGGGGGAGTGGAAAAAACGCGACCCCAAGAAAAAAAATCAATTGTCCTTGTCAAGTATTATCTCACCGTTTTAATGGATATTATCATAAAATTATTTCCGGCCAAATTCTTCGGAGCTCGACTCCTCCTCGCCGAAATTTCCTTTGTGATTTGGTACTAAAAAATATCTAGTAACCAATCTATTTAAAAATTTCTTGCGGCCAACTTTACTGGCGTTTGATTTTTGAGCCATTTAAATATTTTGACTCTATCTCGTGACAAAAATATTAGCAAAACAACTAAGTTAGGTATTAAATTAAAGGGATAAGTGCACTGAAAATCCTAAAACTTATCACAAAAATGCAATCAAATCCTAAAATATGTCATGAAAATGTAATCGAGTCCTAAAACTTTCAAAAAGTGCAATCGAGTCCTAAAAACTAGTGTAATCAACGAAACGTTTGATTGGATCAATCTGACACTCGATTGCACTTTTTAAAAGTATTTATGATTCGATTTCACTTTTTTGATAAATTTTAAGGCCTAATTATATTTTATGAAAATTTTATGATTTAATTATACTTTCGCAATAAGTTTTAGGGCTTTCAATATCTCGATCCCTAAATTAAATAAATTTTCTTTCGGGGTGGTTCTTTGACACGGGAGTCACAGGATAGGACATGGAAAGTTCCGATTCCTGCGGCTGTCTTTTCTCCACTAGGCGCCAGCCAAGTCCAGTCCAACAAAGCCGCCGGGTAAATTTAAAAATATTTAAATTTTCTTTTAAAAAAAAAAGAAGAAAGAAAAAGATAGGCGATGCAAGAAATTCCAAAACAAATAAATAAAAAATGAAAAAACACCAATCTGACCATTGGAGGAAGAAGAAGAACAGGGAATTTTCAACAGGGAATTATTAAAGAAGAAAATGTCTTTCTGTGTTCTGTGTGTCTTCTCCTCTCTCCCCCAAGTCCTGCCAATAGATTTTCAACTTTTGGGTCTCTCTTAGCTTTGCATTGAATACCTTCTCTCTCTCTCTCTCTTCCACAGGAGGGAAATCCAGCCACAAACAGAGAGAGAGAGAGAGAGAGAGAGAGAGAGGGGGAATGGAGAGCATAGCCCTTTGGCAAGCTGGGGCTCTCTGTGGGATCGTGTGCTGGATCTTGGTGTCCTCCTATTGCAATGTGACCCGAGCTCTCAGATCTCTGCTCCAGCCTTGGGTTGCCCACCATGTGGATGTGGGAATTCCTCTCGTCCTCCAGATCCAGGTCCGGGGCATGAGAAAAAAGGGGAAATAAAAAAAAGAAAAGAAGAAGAAGAATTGAATGAAGTATATGTTGAATGACTAGTTGATGAATGAGAATTGTGGTTGCTTTAATCTAACTCCAGTTCCTTACTTTTCTTTATCTTTGCAGAGGTTCCAGCACAGGGTGTTGGATGCTTTGTTCTCTGGGTTGTCCTGTGTCGTATCTGTGCCCTTTTACACCGCTTTTCTACCTTTGCTTTTCTGGGTACTCTCTCTTTCTCTCTCTCTGTGTGGAAATTAGATTAGCTTTAGAAATGGGTTTCTCTGTATATCTATAGGCTAATTTGAGTGGCTGCATTACATGAACATTGATGATGGCTTTGCTTTTGGATGTTGTCCATTTGAAGAGTGGTCATGGCAAATTGGCGAGGCAGATGACCCTTTTGATGGCTTTCTGTGATTACATGGGCAACTGTGTCAAGGTACTCGATTTTCCATACTTGATGACGTTGCATTGTCTCTGTTTAACTTAAGGAGCGAGTGAATGTTTGATGATGAAAGAAAAGAAAAATGTGGGGCTCATGCGGTGCGACTGTATTTCTCTGCTGAGCTCTTGTTCATGTCGCATAGGATGTGGTATCAGCCCCAAGGCCAAGTTGCCCCCCTGTTAGGAGAGTAACGGCGACAAAGGATGAAGAAGAGAATGCAATGGAGTATGGATTGCCTTCTTCTCACACTCTAAACACAGTTTGCTTATCTGGGTACGGCATTGTCATCTCTTTTCGCGAGAGTCCTCATTACGTTTTTGTGCATGGAATTGTTTATTTAATCATTTGTTGACTAGAAGTGGACATTCCGGTATTTTATCTTTATAGAGGGGTGTTGAGGCTTAGAATTTTGACCCTGGAAGAAAAATTGCTAAAGTTGTTTGCGGGGCATCATAACCTGTTTGATGCAGTCACGCAGGCAATAGTCATGAGGCATTCATATTTATGTGGATCTTTCAAGTTAAATACTCAGTTGCCATATCTAAAGCACATGTATTGAACTAAGAAAATATAGAGGGCGATGAGAAGAGATTTGAGGTTGACAAGAAGAATTTAGATTTAGATGAGAAGAAAAAGAAGAAGAAGAACCCTTACCAAAAAAAAAAAAGAAGAAGAAGAAGAACAAGAGATAGTGAGTCGAGAGAGAGAGAATATTGTTCTGTATTTCATTTGTTAAAAAAAAATAGCTAAAGAAATTAGCTTATATCTGCTCTTAACAACTTCCCCACTCATGTGACAATGGTATAATAGGAAATAAACCTAAAGTAAACCACCACATAGTAATTTTCCTACTACCAATTATGACTACCAGCCATATGACAATCATCATTCTCTAATCCACCCTCTCATATGTTTTATTTACTAATAATATCATAAGGATATGACGGTACATTGCAGTATGATTGTACTTTGTTTCCTTTTAAGGTGAACGTTTGTTGGTAGATTGCCTATGGTAGACTAAGCCAGGAAAAGTGATCTTGTATTGTTTGCCTTTTTGCTCTGAAGTTCAGATATAGCTGTATCAATGCATATTGTGGATACACTGACTCTCATCTCTTCTGCGGTGGCTTTGCAGATATCTATTGCACTATGTCCTGTCTTATATCCAAAGCAGAGATGCCTCAATAGCATATGCTGGTTTTGCAGCCGTTTGTTTGCTTGTTGGGCTCATTGGCTTGGGTATGTTGCATCATCACTATCTATCTATTTAAGGGAAGGCTTGGTGAGTTGGTCTTGCTTTTGGCTTCCCAAATCATCGCTATCTAAATGAAAACATGAATAACAGATAAGGTTAAAGATGTAAAACAATGTCAATCTCTTTCTTATCTTGCAGCTTCCCAATTAACTCATTGATAAAGTTGTGGCAACAGATTGTGAAAAGGCTCCTTCCAAATAACTGCTCCCAATTCATTCCACATTTATATCTTCCTTTCCTATGTTAACAAGCTGAAACCCAAAATTTTACTGACAATCAAGATAGCAGGAAAATTTGGTTGATGGTTCTTCCTCAGTAGAAATAGTATAGTGGTAAAAGAAATGATGTCAAGTATTTTACTTCGCCACCCATTTATAGTTGTTTTCTTTTGTTATTAATTCATTATGACATTCCACAATGAATAAAACATAATTGGGCACGCTTATTATAACCCTTGTTATTTGTGTCTCAATTTTGACATCTGGTTTTTCCATGGTAGGAAGAATTTACCTTGGCATGCACAGTTTGATCGATATCATAGGCGGCCTCATTATGGGCTTGGTGATCCTTGCAGTTTGGCTAACAGTCCACGATTATGTCGACAATTTTATAGTCTCGGGACAGAATGGTGCGTCTTTCCTCTTGCTACTTTTATCAGTTCAAACCTGTGCATGGTTTCATGTCTATTATCCACTTAAAATAGCATGTATTCCATGACCAAATCTTGGAAGAAACTTGTATGCATTTAGCATATTGAGATAGGTGAGAATGTTGTTGCTTTGTTTAAGTATTATGTGTAATGGTAATGACTGGTCGAGGATTGACAAATGCTGAAGAGGATCATTGGGGACAAAACTCCAGAAATTTCAATGTTATATCCGTTGTACGAACTCTCACGGAAAGCTTGTTCGGAACCAGCGCGAGGATTCTTGGTTGATAGTTTACACTCATTATCTGCATCTCTAATAGAAGAAACTCCACCAGTCGCTATGCTTATGTTTAAGGTAAAAACTTTTAATTCACTTCTCCTGAAAAATGATGTTAGGATGATGGCTTGAGGAGAGGAACTACAGATTTAAAGAAACTAAAACTTTCACAGCAATGTGACTTTAAGCAAGGTGGTGATTAAGTGACAGTTACTTAGGTAGGTGATGGAGTTGTGGTATCTCTTGCTTTCTGGTCTTTCTTATCTAACAAAAGATTGTTTTAATAAAGAATAAACAATTATAATTAGTAGGATGACCAACCACTAATCTCTCCCTTTATAGTGGTAATAGAATAGTAAGATATTAAGTTGTGTGGGAGAGACCAACTGGTGATCTGCCCTTTCTAGTAGTAATTGATGAACGAAAATTTTAGTGAGAAAGACCAATTGTGATCTCTCTCTTTATATTATAGATCATGGTTGATTATGTAAATGCCTTACAAACGAGCAACTTGAAATCACATGTGAAACAGGAATTTTAAAGTTTAATGCTCCTTATTTTTCTCGTCTTGGCTTTGCAGTAACTTATTTCTGGACAACCCTTAGCTTCTTGTTGCTTTTTGCTTATCCAACTCCTGAAATTCCAACTCCAAGTTTTGAGTACCATACAGCCTTCAATGGCGTTGCCCTGGGAATTGTAAGTCTTCATCGTTATTTTAGATTGAAATGCTGCTTCAGTTTTGTTTCAAGCTTTGTGAATCTGTGGTAGTCGGTAGTTACTGCACTAGAACACCAACTTTCCTGCATGATGTGGACATCAATATTACTTGGATTCAGATTCCTGCGCCTTGGGTGTGACTTGTGAGTGCAAGAGACATTTTAGTTTATAAGTAATGTTAAATATTGGAGATTATGGCCTTGCCAGTATCAGTCAAGCGTAAGAAGTGGTACCCAGATTCAGATTGGGGACTGTCATAATGTTGGTCTAAACTAAATGACTCATGTTAGACCATTGGAGAGCTTTTGACTTGATACTCCATAAGAAATTTATCCCCACTTGTGGTCAATGAAGGTTTGATGTAAAGGGATGTTCTTTCTTTAGAAGTCAGCCATTTTTAAATCTTTGATTCCTCTTGCGTATGTTCTTAAGAGTTAACCTGCAGAGATAAAAATTCAGATGAAAGGGAAGTTATGCTTCCAACAAAATTACTCCCCCTTGTTTTTGTTGGATATTAATGGATACTGCCTTTTACTGTAGCTTCCATAACTGGGCATTCATTTTGTCAAAAAAATCTACTTCAGAGTATGTCAAGCTGCAGCTGTAGATTAACTATCCGGCTGATGCTAGGAAAGTTCACTATCAAAGGAGTACCCGAAAATATTGATGGGCCATTATAGGTTGTTTATTCACTTGGCTGAGAATGGTGTGCAGTAACTCACAAAGAAAAGCTCACGATTTGTTTGGTTTTGAACATTCCTTTTCTGTATACATTTACCATGGCAAATACGGTATCCTCATAGAAAGCAGAACCTTAGTGCACAGGGTAAGAGACAAAATCAATATGAATAGAGTTTCCTCATGTATGTTCATTTCCTACTTACCCTACCCTGCTTGCCTATCATAAAAAAAAAAGAATAAAATAGAAAGAAGATGGCACGCTTTGACAAGCCCAACAAAGTCCTTTGTCATTTTGCACAATTCATATTCATTAAGAGGAAAGAATCACCCATGTATCTGTCCTTGTAGACCTCTCTTGTCTATGTGTTTGTCCTATATTTCTGTCTCCTATGTTGGACCACAATGGGATAACATTCTAGATGTTATAGTTTAATGCCAGGATTGAGATGTCAATTTCCAAGCTCCTAGTCATATTTCTTGTGGTGCACGAACTAAAGAAATGGAATGGCGCAGGTTTCGGGTGTCCAACTGACCTATAGTCAATTCCACCATGAAGCTGTTCCGAGGATATTTACTCCACAACTACCAATCACGGCGTTCCTGGGAAGAATGCTCGTGGGAATACCAACGATACTACTAGTAAAATTCTGTAGCAAGGCTCTTGCCAAATGGACACTTCCCATGGTCTCGAACACACTGAGCATACCGATCAGATCGACTGGCTACATCCCAGCTCTAAACGGATCGGTTGCTCTCAAAAAGTCGGACGAGATCAAGCAGTCCGGTTACTTGCAAAAGCTATTCTTTTATGGCCACCAGCAGTCGTTCGACGTGGATACAGGGATTAGGTTCCTTCAATACGCAGGCCTTGCCTGGTCTGTTGTGGATCTGGTCCCTTCTCTCTTCTCTCATCTTGGGTTGTAATGCTTAATGCGATACTGAATTTTGTATATATATTTATATATAACACGTATGAGCACAATTACAAGGATCTTACCACTATGAGATTAGAGTGTAAATAAATCATATGTTGGGGTGCTTAGTAATGAAATCTATCCATTTTTTCTAATGTCTTCTGTTAAATTTTGTGCACGTAGCCATCTCTATCACTATTGCATCACATCTTTTCGACAACGGCTCTTACCTCCATCAACATCTGCCTCTCCTTTTAGTTTTTCGTATCATTTCCTATGCTGTGAATCACATCCGAGATTCGACCAAGAAAAAGGAAAATCACATCCGAGAGAAAGAGAATGCAGGCTTCCGAAGTTTGCTTTGGCTCTTCTTTCCAAACACCTCGAAGAAAAGTATTGTAATGTACGGATTTGCTCGCCTTACTGAATCCTGAGAATAAATTTTCTAGGATCAAAGTTGAATTTGAATCTCCTTGACCCTTTTCTCCCGGTAGCAATCTGGTTCGAATCTGTCTAGAAAGAATAAAAAAATTGTAGTAATTTGGATGGATCAAGGTCTCCAAATTTTTGTTGTTTTCTAAACCCAAAAGATCAGCTTAGAGACAGAGCATTACTACTACGGGCCAGTATTGCAATTCTTTTTTGGGATTTTTTTTTCCTTCACTTGTTTCAAGCATTCGAATATGGAAGGGTTAACAAATCCATTTCTAACAGTTCAATTCTGATCTTTCAAAAATGATATAGAGTTTTATCAAATAAAGGACTGGAATTGCAATTTACCTTTCGGATACAAAGACAATGGCAAAGCAAATGATAATCTGAACTGGAAGCCCTAACATTTTAAACAAACGTCTCCAATTTACCCAGAATAGCATTTTAAATAAACTACAGGTGAAAACAACTGCATGAAATTAGGAGTTCTCGACCAAATCCATGTTTTGATCACGACAACCCGCTGCTCTAGTAAATGAACTACAACAGTGAGACATTAACTATTCACAGGGTTCACTCAATCCTATTACACAACAATAGATTGCATCGAGCAAAACTTAAAAAGCCATAACAAATTACACACTTACTATCCACATCTTCACCCAGTTCCTTATACACTGACTCAAGATAGCCAGTTAAGCAAACCTGTTGTGTTATCATATCATAAATAGTCCATATCGTAAGAGCAACGCCTGCTAATGCGAAGGGAGAACTAAAGAATTTGCAACCAGACCTATCTCCCAGTAGGATCAACGGCCTCCAGCTACTCCGTGGAAAGGCAAGAGTAAAAAATCAGTAGACAACAGTGGAGCGACTTCAGAGGAAGTAATCAGGTGTTCTGCGGGTGACATCTGGTTCTCCTCTCCTAGGAGCTGGCTCGAACTGCCAAAGAAGCAAAAGAAAATCACAATGCATAGATCGAACTAAATATTTCCACATTATTCCCATCTTAAAGTACGATTATTATGGAAAGAGTAGTATGAAATTAGTGCAGATATTGTATAAAAAGAACAATGAAATACCTGTATAAATGTGTGGCCCTTGAAGTCATCGACTTCTAGGATGGAAGCCATATTCCCACAGCGATAACAATAGTTAGGTGCACTAAATATAGTCACAACCTTTTGTTCCTGCTCCAAGAAAACAACAGAAGAACTTCGCTCGTCTTTTAGATTGCTCTGTAAACTGCTATTCTAAGACAACCTTTCTTAAGTAAGGAAAATAAAACAACTGTCATTTTTCCAGATTATGCATACATTGGGCAAAATGGTTTGTGTGCAAGAGGCAAAATGTTTTGCCATTGTGTAGCTTAGGGCAAGATTGTAGTTTACTCATGTTTCTCAAATTTTCAAAAGCGATGTTGACGAAAGCCTTGTTTTAGAGCTCTCTCAAAACAAGCATACTTCTGTCCAGAAAACAGCTCCCCATTCTAGCTTTCTCCAATCTCTATTTCACGAAGTACAAAGGATGAACAGAAAACCACAATGACATACACCTTCATAAGCCGATGATGCAAAACAAAGAAGATGACAATTTACAAGAAAAATAATTACATGTGCCCAGTTAAATCCATCCATGACCAGCTGGTGAGCTCTAGCAATTAACTTTAAGTTGTTTGTGTGATTGAATTGTTCAGATATATCCTGCGTAATTGAAAACAAAGATCAGAAACAACAATCACAGAGAAGAAGGTAAGCAGCTATATAACCTCACAACTCAGAAATCTCATAGAATGACCTGGCCAAAAGTATAACCAGCACCCCGAGGTGAAATGCCCCAACCACATCGATCATCAGGATCTGACCATAGCAGATCACACATCGGTCCTTCATGAGGTACCTCTTGAACGCGATCAAAGTTCCTAATGCTGTCAAGAGTTTCAATTGAAGGAGATAATCCGCCATGCAGACAAAATATCTCTGACTCAACCTAAATACGAAAAGGGTGAAAGCCATAAGTGGGTTAATAGCCTTCTATAGTCAACCATCACGATTTCACATAAGCTATTAGTGCAAGCAAAATTACCACTTTCCTCATTTCGCCAATATAATTCTCCAATATAATACAACCACTAAAGATGGGGCCCAAACCCAAAAACCCCGCAATCAAACTAAAAGGTAAGGACATTAAAAGCATGCATAAACTAAAGTTTTATTGCCAAATCATCAGTGTGTGAACCAACTTGAGCAATTGTCACAACTGTTGTACATACTGCTTCAGGGAACAAAAGGAAAAAAAAAGAACATGCAGAGATTATCCTAAGTATGACACTAAAGGAGACCAAATTATGCCAAGGAATATATTCTTTTCATTGAATTTTCAAGCAAACAAATGATTCACCAGGTTTGATGGACAAGACCTTTCACCCTTTTATCAACAACCTTCTCCTAGACTAAGTATAGCAACTAAACAACAGCTTAGTGACATCTCTTTTGTCAGCATATATCAATCTGTTTTTTTGTTAGTTTATCTCAATTTAATCAGAGTTATGACCTAATATCAACTATTAACAGCAGCGACTATAAGGATCTTCTCACCAATGCTGTCAGCGGAAAATAGTCAAACAGATCTGTAAATATCTTCCAAACATTAGCATTTCCATACCTGCAAGTGAATCAGCAGAAAGAAACATTGTCACAAGTTCATCTACAGAAGAAACAAGAAACAGCATAGCAAATAAAAATATGAAACCATGACGCTGCAATAAAGGATCTATTCATATCGACAGGTCATGTCATGAAATTACTAATGAAAAACGCCAATTGCAATTATGTGTCAACAAGTCATTAGGGAACGTGAAATGCCATTCATTTCTGAAAAAGAAGGCCCATGCCACAGGATGAATCGCTAAGTTACATCAAGTGACTGTTCAAACCTATGTAGCCTATACCTAGGGGAATTCCTGCACCACTGCTTAAGCTACAAAAGATCCAACTAGGTCCCAGAATCCAGAACTTAGGAACTTTTTACATATCACAAACCCCCAACTTTAGCAACCAAATCGTGAAATTCCATATGATTTTCTGGTGGAAATAAATGCCCCAAGAGGCATGACATGATCCTTTTTGAAATAGACATTACTAAACCAGCTTTGATAGGCTCCCAATGATGTAGGTAACAAAACTACTAGACCGTGTCATAACATTCCACCAGCTAAACAGATCTGCCCAATGGCAAAGCGAGGGATCATTAAAATTCTTATGGCATAGTTCATTACATGGAATTAGATGAACCAAGATGCGCAGAGGGATCATTAAAAAAGAAAGGATAGTTAAAAATAAAAAATAAAAACTTCTCTTCATATTAAAATTTGACATTGCCCCTTATTTACATATGTAGACTACGATGAAGAACGCAGGAATGAAGTGAAGCTCAAAGCAATCATAAAATAGATCACTACGACTGTCGAAACCACTGTCATGAATAAACTATAGTTTAAGAAATCTTAAAGAACACTTGCATAGAGAACTCACTTCCTTAAGCATTCGTCATAAAAACCATAAACTTGAGTAATCTGCCAAAAGGAAAAAAAGTAATGAGCTGAATAGTACAAAACATCCCTGGGCAAGATTCACATAGCAATATAGAATTTAAATGTATAAAGGGTAATTCCAAAACAAACTATGAAGAAGAACGGTGTAACCTGCATCAGACGGATATCAAAGTCAATAGGAAGGTCAAGCAATGAGAATAGTTGCTTTGCTTTGCAGTCACCGATATCTCAGGTAATAAACTGATTCCAAGAAGGAAGGGAGAAACTTTCCAAAAACAATGCTTAATATGAGCAATTGTCTAGTCCAGCTCCAGCATGTTGCATAGGTTGGAGATGAAGTACAGCTAGACAACAAGAGGTGAATAGCAAAATAATGGAAAGTATTACCTGACGACTTTCATGATTCCCTCTAAGGATAGTAATTCGCTGAGGATATCGTACTTTCAAGGCCACTAATAGCTGGATAAATGAAATGACCAAATGTTACAAATGATAGGGGAAAACCATCAAGAAATCTTAAAACAACAAGAAACTCAAAACAACTTGGAGATGAATGCTTGTTCTACACAAAGCTCACACCTAAGGATGCTCATCATTTTCTTTTAGGTTATACTTCAATTTCTACTGACTTATTATTCTTGCACAAACAGTTGATTGAGTCTATAGTGATGAGTTGGGAACAACGGCTCAGAAAATTTCATAGATAGTTGGATGGAAAATCCATTAACCATTAAGCAGATATATAGTAAAATAGACATAGTACGAGAATGAAAACTTAATTGCCATTGGTACCAAAACAGCTCAATTGTCATTGTCAATGCAGTCCTTTTCCACCAGGATAACAGCGTGAATTGTTTTCCTTTTCACCATAGAAAAAGACAAGTATAGATCTCTTTCTTTGGCAAACCAAATTCCTTCCTTATGTGAAAATCCATCTGAGTAAAATCCTTCCCTCCGTCCCTCACTCCATCCTTCCCATCCCCTCTAATCTGTCTACCAGCTAGAAAGTAATCTAAAAGGTACTGTTCTTCCCAGAGGTGGTGTTGACTGAATAAAATATTTCTCTAGTTGAAGGGCTCTGAACCTTGTTGACACCTTGGTCGCGACAGACCTGTTTGTTTTTTAATACTTCTAACACCTTAAAATCCATGACTCTAACTTTAAGCTCCCATATTTGAACTAAACAATCTCAAGTCAAAGATCCTCATGTTATCATCTTTGTTTACAAGAATTATTTTACCATTTTACTATGTTTTTAGCAATTCAAGCAACCAGCTTTCCCAGTTGGCAAGCACTCAGTGTCCTTTTATCCCTTCATCATGGCTTGAGCCCTTGTATTGCATCTCAAACTAACTATTTAAGTATGAAAAGGCGGCAACTTCAATCTGCCCCTGTCACAAGTCCCATGCCTCCAAAACACGTGATCTTCAGAGATGTCACCAACTTTTCACCATAGTGATCTGACTTTGCTTTTTAGACTGTTCTTTTATTTGCGGGCAAGTGAAATAAAAATGAGACAAGAACAAGGGGTAAAACAGCAATCATGACTTGAATGGAAAAACTATGATCTACAAAATCTTTCACCAAATCACTCCCTAATGTGTACATATTTTCACCATATACCCATTTAAGGACACATATTAAGCTCCCCCAAAGTTAAACCACCAAAGTCCCAGTAGCTTCCAGACCAACAACAGGATAAACATACAGGTGCAGATTTATGCAACTAAGAAATCGTCATATCCTTCCCATAGGCATATACAAAGCCACTGACATTATATTACAACATAACTCGTTTTTGGCAGAAACATGCCCAAGTTTGTTCACAACAAATTACATTATATCTTAGTCCTATATAATAATACTTACGCTTGTTGCAGTATTCCAAACAAATGTCTAATACACAATTAAAACCAATTAATACTTACCGTTACAGTTTCGACAGAATAATATCCACGATCCACATAATCACCCATGAACAAGTAATTGGTATCTGGACACTGTCAATAAATAAAAAAAAAAGAACATTAATAGATTCACAAGTCAACTAATTGAGAAGGATCTCCCACAGAAAATCTATGCAAAAGTTTAAGATTTTCACACAGATATTATACATCACGAAAGCACAGGAACTATAAGATTTTTCTCCATGATTTTTAAAGGTTCATCTTCAACTTCTAAAAGTTATGAAAAAAAAAATTATCTCTGCCGGCATAAGAAATTCTAATGCTCAAACAGTTAAGTCATCATTATTACCTCTCCCCCAATTCGAAAAAGTTCAGCAAGATCATGAAACTGCCCATGGATGTCGCCACAAATTGTTACAGGGCTTTTCACAGGCTGCATAGAAGAATACAGAATAAAAATCAACTAAGGAAAACCAATGTTATCACATATCTTCTCCAACCATAATGCAGAGCAAGAACTAGAAGCAACTTATATGAGAATGGTAAAATAAAGAAGATCAAGTAGAACAGTCATGAAAACCTCAGTGATCATTTCCAATGACCAAAGCAGCTTTCTTATGCTCCAGGTAAATGCAAATTTATCGTATCTCTTAAACCGATTAGTCCACTCACCAAATAGTCCATCAATAAAAGGTCTTGAAAGAAAATAAATTAAAGAATAACAAGGAAAATAGGAGAACGTTTTAATTGGCAGATGAATGGTATTTCCACTGACTCTGGCAATAAATATTTGTAACTTTGAAGGTGCATGAAAAGAAACAATGAGAGAACTTGAAAGATATTGTACTACAATTAGTTGAAACAAAGGAATCACTAAAGGTAAACCGGGGTGCCTGAATCATTCACATGGATACACTAGCTACCTATTTCACACTTTCAAATGCACTGTGGATTCAAATCCTTCGAGTTGCCAAAAGTTTGGATTTATTGGTCATGCCAATTCTATTCAACAGCTCAAAAGGGGCTGGCATTTTGGTGTTTAATCTAATAAGAATGCTAAACCATAGAGGAAGACCAGTTAGTTGGCTTTAGTGAATTCCAGGACATTCAGCATACAAACATGTACATGAATTTACAGTGGCATGCGGTTCATGCTGTAAAGAATCTTTACGTCTTAATCTATGTGCTCAGTGACGAGGATACTTTCTTATTATCTTCTCAAAAGCAATTCTGTTTCTTTTCCCGCTTGCACAGAAAAGTTAACAGGTTAAGAAAGTAAGCTAAATCCTAGACTAGAGGAAAAACCAACAAAAACATAGAAAGACGTCGGTCACAAGAGCGAACTTCAACAAAAGATAAATTAAACAAGATATATGATGGTTGTACCTGGACATTGCTTTCTTCCATCAGTATCTCCTTCGCCTTCTCACATAAAGCTTTAACCTACATCAAAGTTAAATCAAATAACATTATCATTCTTTTATATCAATCTGGAAAGGAAATGCGGAAGAGGAATGGGGTTGCAGGACTTATTAGCTGTTTTTCACAATCCATAAAACTTCATAAAATAATAAAAGTCTCCCGGATATAGATGTCCAAGTGAGTGCAAACAATATGCACACACGTGTGTGGGCGCATAGCCTTCAGGCAAGCACGTGTTCATGTTGTGTGCTTGTTGCAAATAGTGAGAACGATGCTTATGGGGAGAAGGACTGACAGACGAAGTGAGCCCTCTTCAACCAGCAAGTAATTCAAAATTACTAGCAGTCAGCGAAGCTCCACATCAGCATAAAATAAAAATGTACAATGATAGAATCTTCTTAATGCTGGTCCAACTTTCTAGCTTCAGCTTTCACTTCCAAGAAATCCTCAAGCTTATGGGCGTACCGTTTTCATTCCGAACCACTTCATACATTTATAAACTACACCGTTGAATATGAACTGCACTATGATTCCTATTATAAGAAAGCAGGCATTGAAGAACAAAGGACAAGCTTTGCACTCCGAAATTGAATATGACGACCCTGCCCCCAACTGTCGGAGATAAATTGCACCATGTGTGGTAATTTACAGAACAGAAGGTATGTACTAAGGACCTCTTTATTACCCCCACAAGCATCCATAGCTAAACAAAGATAAGCTTCTTACGAATAAAAGCCAAATTTATCCAAAAATTTGGAGCTTGAACAGATCTAATACCAAATCCTCCACAACTACTACACCTAAGCTGGAAACAGCAGGAGAATCACATTTCACATATACTCCAAAAACTCAAAGATGGTTTGCCCCCCAACATTAACTAGCTATTACCCTTTCTGAAGTAAAATAAACTCCCACGAGAGTAAAATGCCGCATCTCTTCATTCTAGAGACCCTTTTCGAGTCTTCGAAAGCAAACAATCACATTTTGGTCCTTTGAGATTAATTCAAACATAAAATGATTACTCCAACTCCGTAAAACCCCATCGCCAGATCACCTAAAGTGGCGATCACAACATCTCCACCCGAAAAATCCGCTTTCTACGAGTAGAACGCCAAACGCCCGATACCATTTCCACAACAATCCCTTTCAAAATGCATTTCGGCATCCACCTCCTCCTTTTTTTTATCTCATTCCTCCCTCACGAGAAACCCTCCTTACGTAAGTGGCCCCAAATCTCTCCTGTAAACCTCCCCAGCGAAAAACCTCACCAGTCCAAAGATTAATCCTCAGCTCATCCGCCTGCAATTCAGCACAATAACCGACCAAAACCCAACGGAGAATCGCCCCCAATCCCGCCAAGAAACAGATGCAGGCAAAAATCGACCGCCTCATCCGCTGAAAATCCCAACCCACACCACCAGCCGCATCCTCGGAAGCCGAAACGACGCAAAACGATCCGCAATCGAAAAAGCGAGTGGGGAGAAAACGAGACGAAACGAAGCCGAACCTGTTGCTCGGAGAGCGGCTTGCACTGCATGAGCTGCGCGATCTGCTCGTCGAGATCGAGGCCGGCATCGGAGGACAGGGAGTTGGCGCCCATCTCGGCTCCGACGGCTCCGGGGTGACCGGATCCACGCGCCGCCGATGAAGCGGGGAGATTTCAGGGGAGCGCTGCCCTAAGCCCTCGGGTTCGCGGCGATCCTTCGGCGCCCCCCCTTTCGGTCCTTCGCTTTTTTGCCCCCCCTTCGATTCGCAGCGAGGGAGGGAGCGAGGGAACCGATGCACAGCGAGGGCGCGTGAAGAATGACGGGGCGTTGCGCGTGAGGAATTTTTTTGTGGTGGGAGTAACGGAGTTGCCTATGGATTTTTTTCCCTTTTTTTTCTTTTTAATTTTTTTTAGGGATTTTCTTTTCTTCTTTTTTTTTTTCCAGCTTGTCGATATTTTTTTTCCTAGTTCTCTCTCGCCTGGCCTGGGCTTGGCGGACC
The DNA here is from genome assembly GCF_021117445.2 of Syzygium oleosum. Classification (NCBI taxonomy): domain Eukaryota; kingdom Viridiplantae; phylum Streptophyta; class Magnoliopsida; order Myrtales; family Myrtaceae; genus Syzygium; species Syzygium oleosum. The sequence goes on from NW_026607494.1 coordinate 2,703,725, forward strand.
GGCCGGCCCGTTTCACTAGCGGTTCGTGCCCGAGCCCATAAATAATTCGGCGGCTACTGATCATGGGCCCAAGGCCTAATTCCAAAAATCAAAAGCACCGATTTTATCCTGAGTGACAATTCTGATCCAAACTTTTTTTTCGTCTCATAAAAATTACCAACTTTCACTTAAATTTCAAATCTGGCCTGAACAATTTGAAAATTTCACATCACGGGAGCCAGATTTGGGATTAAAATAAAAGTTTGCGATTTTTATGAGACGAAAAAAAAGTTCGGATCAAAATTGCCACTCAAGATAAAGTCGGTGCTTTTGATTTTTGGAATTAGGCCTTGGGTCCAATGGGCCGCTTTAGAGAAATGTGAAAGATGGGCCGAAACGAAGCTTAAAAAGGCCCTCACGCCCCGTTATTTAAATGGGCCATGCCATGCACAACCCACGATGGGCCCATGTTGAAAGAAACCATACCGATTGCTTTTGTTACACTAATTACTTTAATCGAGGGCCTAATTCCAAAAAAAGAAACACTCGTTCTATTTCGAGGGGCAATTCTGACTTGAACTTTTTTCTGTCTCATAAAAAATCACCTACTTTCACTTAAATCCCAAATCTGGTACGAACAATTTGAAAAATTCATATCATGAGGGCCAGATTTAAGACTTAAGTAAAAGTTTGTGCTTTTTATTGAGACACAAAAAAAAAGTTTGAACCAATATTATCACTCGAGATAAATTTTGTGTTTTGCCCTTAATGAAGCTTTTATTTAGTTTTTCCCACCATTTTGAAAGAAACTACACCGATTGCTTCTGTTTGTCAATTGAATTGATGCAAAGGTGTGTCGTCATCGAAACTTCATTGGAAATTAGCAAGCCATATATATACATATATATGTATATGTATAATGAACTTAAATTAATTTTAGAAGGGATAATAACACAAACAGTCCTTGAACTTTGGCTCAATGTGTAATTTGATCCTTGAACTTTTAATTTATTCAATGTAGTCCCTGAACTTTAGACCAATGTTTAATGTGGTTATTGAACTTTTAATTTGTTTAATATCATCTATGAATCCAGTCCCTGAACTATATAAAAATATTTAATGTAGTTCCTGAACTTGAATTAATGGAAAGGACTGCATTGAACATTTTTATATAGTTCGGGGACTGAATTGGACATGTACCAAAAGTTATGGATGACATTGAACAAATTAAAAGTTCAGAGATCACACTACACATTGGGTTAAAGTTCAGGGATTACATTGAACAAATTAAAAGCTCAGGAATTAAATTACACCTTAAGTCAAAATTCATGGGCTGTTTGGGTCGGTTTAGCCTTTTAGAATTTGAATTGCTTCAATTCAAATTAACTTTCGAAAAATGAAGAGTACATACTTTACAACCATTTCCACGCCACGTGTCCACCCCAAACGAGAGAGAGAGCGGAGGCCAGTTTTGTAAAGGGGGCAAATGGAAAGGAGGAAATTCGGATGCGAGAGGGGGTTGAAAACACCGAGAAAATTCCTCCAAAATCCTCATTTCTCACTTTCAGTAAACGTACGCATCTCTCTCTCTCTCTCTCTCTCTCTCTTCCTCTCTCTGCAACATTTAGCAACCTTTTCCTTCTCGCCTTCGCATCGCGTCCGATTCGCAGCACGACTTAGGGTTTCTTCGCGCTCTCGACGAGCTCTCCCCCAGTTCCGGTTCGTATCTTCTTCCCTGGATCTCGAAATCGCGCTTGATTCGGAGCAGCGGGATGGTTCTGCGTACTGCTTCTTCGGTCCCTAGTTCGTTTTCGCGAAGTTTTTCCCTGCGGAATTCAGCATGATCGTGTACTTCTGTTGTGTTCCGTCTTTGCCGGAGCTTGTGGTTTTTGTGATATGAAGTGTCTGATCCGTGATGTGGTTTCGTTGTATGTGTTGGTGCGATCAAGTGCCTTTTTTTTTTGTTTTGGTTTTCGGTGTTGCATTTGCGCTTTTGCTGCAATTTTGTGGTTAGGTTAGTGATGGGACCATTTTTTTTGGGGGTGTTTTACGCTTTGAGTTCGATTTTTATAGCTTCTCGTTGTCAGGTTGATTCCGGTTTGTGCATGATCGAGTTACGCCTTCCGAGTCGTTGAGAAGCTTACTGGCATGATCGTTTACTTCTGTTTTGGTTCGTCTTCGTCGGAGCTTGTGGTTTTTGTGATATGAAGTGTCTGATCCGTGATGTGGTTTCGTTGTATCCTAAGTATGTTTTGGTGCGATCGAGTGCCTTTTTTATTTTTTATTTTTTTTGGTTTTCGGTGTTGCATTTGCGCTTTTGTTTCAATTTTTGGTTAGGTTAGTGATGGGACCATTTTTTTTTTTGGGTGTTTTACGCTTTGAGTTCGATTTTTTTGGCTTCTCGTTGTCAGGTTGATTCCGGTTTGTGCATGATCGAGTTACGTCTTCCGAGTCGTTGAGAAGCTCACTGGCACGATCATTTACTTCTGTTTTGTTCGTCTTCGTTGGAGCTTGTGGTTTTTGTGATATGAAGTGTCTGGTCTGTGATGTGGTTTCGTTGTCTCCTAGTATGTTTTGGTGCGGTCGAGTGCCTTCTTTTTTGTGTTTTCGGTGTTGCATTTGCGCTTTTGTTGCAATTTTTGGTTATGTTAGTGATGGGACCAATTTTTTTGGGGGTGTTTTACGCATCGAGTTTTATATTTTTAACTTCTCATTGTCAGGTTGATTCCGGTTTGTGCATGATCTAGTTACGTCTTCCGAGTCACTGAGAAGCTTACTGGGAATTATGACAACGTCATGGGCTGATTCCGTTGCCGCATCGGAGAAGGCGGCGACTAAATTTCCCCCCGATCAAGCTCACGAACCGCGCCTGGCGAGACCCACATACGTTCCTCCCCACCTCCGCAGCAGGCCACTGTCCTCTGGTTCTCCTGCTCCGCCAAGTGCCGCCACATCCGCTGTGAATGATCGCGCTGTGAACGATCGCGGCAGTTATGGTGGGCCTCCTGCTGGGTCCCGATCGACTGGTGGGTTTAGACCTGATGTTGGGCGCGGTGGTCATGTTCCCTCAGGTGGTTGGAATGGAAGAAGTGGAGGACGGGACCGTGGAAGAGATCGCGAGGTGAATCCTTTTGCCGACAAGGATACATTCGAACAGGGGTTTCTTGAGCAAGAAAATGCGGTGATCAATTTCGACGCATATGAGGACATTCCTGTGGAGGCCACTGGGGATAACGTGCCTCCTCCTGCGAATACCTTTGCAGACATAGACTTAGGGGATGCGTTGAATTTGAATATTCAGAGATGCAAGTACGTGAAGCCAACGCCAATTCAGCGCCATGCAATTCCGATTTCTCTTGCAGGGCGGGATCTGATGGCTTGTGCTCAGACAGGGTCTGGGAAGACCGCTGCTTTCTGCTTTCCAATAATTAGTGGAATAATGCGAGGGCAGTATGTGCAGAGACCGCGTGGAAGAATTGCGTATCCTCTTGCTCTGATTCTTTCCCCTACTAGGGAGCTCTCTATTCAGGTATAACTTTGAGTCTGGAACCTTATTTGGCATATGATTTGGGTTACAGAAAATACTTTGCAATTTTCTATCATAGTGGGAAATGCAGTAATATTTTAATCTCTGTTTTTTTTTTTTTTGGTGGGGGGATGGGGATGGGGAATTTGTCATGTACTTGCAGATACATGAGGAAGCAAGGAAGTTTTCATATCAAACTGGTGTCAAGGTTGTAGTTGCTTATGGAGGGGCACCTATCGTTCAACAGGTTTCAGTTCTGGACTTAGATGTGTTCCACCTTTTATTACGCCATGCAATTATTCCTTTTCTTTTAAACAAAAATCACGTTTTGGCTAGATTATATGTGTGTCCAACAATGGAGCTGAAAATTTTGGTTTTTCATGTTATACTTAACTGGGATACACTCTCATAAGCAGCCAATTGACCAAAAATAACTGTCTCAACACATCTTTTCTGAATATTCTAGCCTTTCTAGCAATATGATCAGAGGGGGCATGGATCTTGTTGGAAGGTTGAATTCCAGAAACCTGCTATAACAACGGTCACCCAAATACTGCCGTTTTTTTAGTCATTATGATTTGTCAATGAGAGCTTTCTGTTATCATTTCTGGGGTATATAGTTTCTCCAAAGCAAATGTTTGATACTTCAAATCCTCTAATTTTTAACCACGAGCTGCTTCCTCCCTCTCTTGTTAGAGTCTTTATTCATAAGTTGTATATGTGGAGAGCTGCAGCCGTTTTTTTAGTCATTATGATTTATCAATGAGAGCTTTCTGTTATCATTTCTGGAGTATATAGTTTCTCCAAAGCAAATGTTCGATACTTCAAATCCACTAATTTTTAACCATGAGCTGCTCCCTCCCTCTCTTGTTAGAGTCTTTATTCATAAGTTGTATATGTGGAGAGCTGCATTACATACTATGTTATGTTGATGTGTAGGGATTATACTGGGTAAATGCAGAATAAGAGTGATCTTGTAGCCATGGATTTTTATGTGATGCTAGTTGAGTTGTAGATTGGATTCTGGATACCATAAATCAGATTTTTTGTCCTCTTTGAAAGTAAAATTGGCAAGTCTGATTATCTTCTCATACCTCTATAGGAATACTTGTAGCAAGTCTTTTCCTAGTAAGCTGAGCCAATGGTTCCTTCAATGGGGATAGGGGTAATAGTTTGGAGCATAGGTCGACAGAAGAGACTCCTATGGTCAAAACCAATCCTTCTTCCCTTGGGATAAGTGACCATGGATGCTACCCACTTGTTGCAGGGTTGTTGAAAAGACATAGCGATAGAGAAGATTTGCACATAATTTTTTCTAAATATGGCAAAAGCTTATTAAAATGCACGAAGAAGTTCTTGGGGGCTGTGGATAGTTTATAGGAGCAGGTTGCATACATTTATGATCTCTATTATTGAGCTTTTGGGGAAGAAACATTAAGGCTTTAAAGAAGAACCCTCAATTGAATTAAGATGAGAACGAATGTAGTTGGAGTTTAAGCCTTATCTTTTCCATACTATTGGAGGAGCTTTGGCCACATCTAAAATTGTGTTCCAATATTAATGCCTTCTGCAGTTGATACAGTGTCAAGCTGGAACTTTGAAGGAACTGGAGTGTGTAGAGGATTTTTATTTAATTTTGTAGAAACTGAAGCATATTGATTAGAAAATTAGTTCAAAGTTTGTAAGTACTAGAACATACTAGTGGCCAGAAGCAAAGCTTAGAATATGACCAAAACAGTGGCCGAGGGTGTTTTGAGTGCATTTAGTTCATTTTTCGAAAAGATATAGCTGTTTGAGGCGTGAACAATGTAAGAGAATGAGTGCATTTTTTTTTTGGACTATCCTCTAATGTTCAGAAAAATTTTGTAAAGCTGCAGTAAGTTAGGTGAGAAATGTGTACGGTGTTTCTTCCTGAATGCTTAGGTTTTATAATATTTTTTATTCAATAGAAACTTTTCTATTTATGAGGCAGAATGTGGATCATGGGCAGCCGAGATCCCACACAGGCATGAAATGAGTGTAGCTGAGGCGAGAAAGCTTTGAATGATGTGGTTACTCAAGCAAGGTTAACTGATTACTAAAATTAGAATATCATCAATTAAATTTGAGAAAAACTTAAGAAACCTAAGTATTTTGGTATGATCTCACTCATGAGTCAGTCCAGAGTAAATAGACTATCATTTGAGAAAAAATCAATGATTTTCGTTATGTTTCTACTGATGATTAAGTGAACTTGCGCAGAATATTACTTCTGCTAGGATTTGCTTCTAGCTTTGTACGATAATCAGTTCTATAGCACATTTGCCCGTGCTTTTCTGAGTTCTATTTGATTCGGTGTTTGAAGTTTATTACAAAGTGAATTACAGTTGACAGAGTGACTGGACTGCTTGCTAATTATAACAAATTCATCTTTTAACGATTTCCCTCTTTGTGGTTAGTTACGCGAACTTGAAAGGGGAGTTGAAATTCTAGTTGCAACTCCAGGGAGATTGGTTGATTTGCTTGAAAGAGCCCGAGTATCTCTGCAGATGATTCAATATTTGGCTCTTGATGAGGCAGATCGAATGTTAGATATGGGTTTTGAACCTCAGATAAGGAAAATTGTGGAACAGACGGGAATGCCTCCACGTGGTATTAGGCAGACAATGCTGTTTAGTGCCACTTTCCCAAAGGAGATTCAGGTACAATTTAATTAGGTATAACATTTTTGTAGTGTAATTTCTTGTCTTATCAGTTTCTTGGCTAATTTGGTGCATTCTAATAAAATCTAAATCAATTTTAAAAGTGCCTTTAAATTTATTTTTCAATTTTGTATCCAACTTTCTCCAACCTATCTTTTATGCAGAGGCTCGCTTCTGATTTCCTTTCAAACTACATATACTTGACTGTTGGAAGGGTCGGCTCTAGTACTGATTTGATTGTTCAAAGAGTTGAGTATGTCCATGAGTCTGACAAGAGGAGCCATCTTATGGACCTTCTCCATGCGCAAATAGAAAATGGGGTTCATGGAAAGGTAATCTATGGTATCTTGCTCATGAGCTTTTTGGACCTTTTTTTTGGAAACTTCCTCTTTTGTGCTCAGGACAGGAGGGTTGTTTTGTTGATTTATTTTAGTGAACTTACTAGTGATTCGTCCGTTGAACTTTCAGCAAGCTTTGACATTGGTTTTTGTGGAGACAAAGAGGGGAGCAGATTCCTTAGAAAACTGGTTATATACAAATGGGTTTCCTGCTACTACCATCCATGGGGATAGATCACAGCAAGTAAGTTGCCTAGTTCTGTTGGTTCTATGAGACAACTAAAAAGCCTTTCTTCCACTCAAAGTATGAAATACTTTGGCTTGTCAACTCTTCTGGGGCCATACAGTTTTGTCCCTTGAATGATCATTAAAATACTTGATTTTTAGTCACTTACACTTTTGATAATGGCACTTAACTGTTATCTGAAGACTTAAGTTCATGAACAGTTTGGAACACATTGGTCAATTTTTGAGACTTCATGGTCGAGGTGGCTACATTTAAAAAAGATGGACATTTCTGGACTTGTGAAACTTTAGAAGGCAAAGTTGCCCTTTTCTTCTTGTTGGACCTTTCTTGCGCTTTTGATGATAGCATGAATTCTGGTGCAGGAAAGAGAACTGGCATTGCGATCATTCAAGAGCGGAAGAACTCCAATCCTAGTTGCAACTGATGTTGCAGCGCGTGGTCTTGACATCCCTCACGTCGCCCATGTGGTCAACTTTGATCTTCCCAATGACATTGATGATTACGTTCACCGGATAGGACGGACAGGGCGAGCTGGCAAAACAGGACTAGCAACAGCCTTCTTTAATGAGAACAACTCATCGCTGGCGAGGCCACTAGTTGAATTGATGCAAGAGGCAAATCAGGAAGTGCCTGCTTGGCTCCCACGCTACGCATCAAGGTCACATGGTGGTGGCAAAAATAGGCGTTCTGGAGGTCGATTTGGTGGGCGCGATTTTAGACGGGAAGGCTCATTCAACAGAGGTACAGATCACTACGGCGGAGGATATAATAGCACTGGATATGGTATTTCTGCTGGTTATGGTGCGTATGGAGCATACGGTACAGGGGTCACCAGCGCTTGGGATTAGTTTTACTGAGATTGGATGCGGTTACCAATTCATGATCCGGCGTGTACAGAATGAAAACCTCATTCTCGATACTACAAGAATTTTTATGAAGCCTTTCGTTTGCTGCTCTTCATGCGGTAGGTAGTTTATCCTGCCGTCCTATTTTACCGTGTAAATATATGCTAAGTCCACTAATGCACAGGATGAATTCTAGTTTTAGTCCCCCTCTTATGTGGGCACATGCTTTTGTACATATCTTGGAAGGCTAGGCTTTTATGAGGCATTGGCTGTCTCTCACGAGCAGTTGTGACTTCCGGTAAAGCTGCCGTTTGGTTCTTAAATCCTATGCTTCATGCTCGTTTTCAGTTTGTTGATCTGAGCAGTAATCTCTAGCATTTACCATGTGCCAGCTACCTTATCTATGTCCTCTTTTCCCAAAAATTTCAAAAAAAAAAAACCCCGTGTAATTTGTTCTACTTGAGAGAAACATAGGTTATCTGAGCAATTCAAAAAGCATGCTAGCTTCTAGAGTTCTATATTTTGCCGTATGAATGAGATTTACCGTTTCACCTGCTCTGCTGAGTCCTGAGGGAGGTTTTAGAAGTGGGCATTTGGAGAAGCCAGAACCAGGTAAAATGCTCTCGGTTTACTTTATACCCTACAAAAAAAATGTGCAGATTGCCACAAAATGCCCTATGAAAGTCAAAGAGTCATATGATTACGTATATTGCACGTCACTGACCCGAAGATGGCACCAACAAATGAATGGCCGGAAAATAATCAGAAATTGCTTTTTAGTTTCTCGAGAACAAAGTTATGGCAAGGTTTGGAGCATGTTTGGTCGCAGATCCTTTCGCTCACCTAGTCCGGAGGACTGATGAATTTCTTCACAGGGATGAGAACATAAATTCTATGCATGCATACATGCTAATTGTAAGCATGTTGACGAGTTCATTAATGAAGGGTACTGCTCACACAATCGAAGAATGACGGCTTATAGATTGACAGCCAGTCGGAAAGGCTGTCATCCTATGGGGAGGAGGATCGGCCCGAAAATGCAGGCCGAAATATGCTCCAATGAAGAATCGCGGGCGCGCTCGTCATTTGTCCTCGCAGTTGAGATCCATTGTTCGGGACAGTTTCAAAAGATGGACAAACACCCTAACCTGCATCAATCAAGACCGTGATCGTTTTAATAATCACGACCGGGAAAATAAAACAAGGATGATGCTTTCACGACGTCATCCAATATCGAGATGAAATCTCTTTGGCTTGAAACTATCAAAAGTAAAAACCGACCAGATGTAAGACGTCCTATGATTGTTGCCAGTGTCTCTAAAGCCTCCAGGAGACGAACTTGTTCAGTACGGCATTCTCGATGAAATCATTCAATCATGAATATCACGAGCAGATTTCGTAGTATCCCAGCATACAGGAAGTGCACTGAAGTCTGCTCAAAAGCAAAACGAAACCCTTCTCTTGTATTACAGGAAATGTCACTTCCTTCTAGCAAATTGCAAGTGGAAGGTGAAAGCAAAAATAGCTGGATAATAGCCTCATGCTGCCTCAGCAAATTCATAACGAAACTCAACTGCAAAACGATTAATCGGTGCTTCTTAATTTCCTTTTAAAGAATACGTACGGATAAACATCTCTTTGCCCATGAGGTGGAATTGGTGGGGAGTGTGCTCTTCGCCATTTCAAAGGAATGCGCATCTTTGCAATGTCAATATCAAATTTGTCATGTAATCAAGTTCTTGAACTTGTAGAATTTGTCCAATCAAGTCGAAACTCGGACAACTTGAAGCCGACGTGCTTGTTGATTGCTAGTAGAAAATATGTTGTAAATTGTTGACAATCAATTTCCGCTGATCAATTTGCAAAACAATTAAGCAAATGTTCAATAGCTTTTCATATGGTTCCATCATTTATTTCAACATCAAACTTTCGGCTGAAATTAATTGACACGCTAGTTTCCATTTCCTGGAGCTGGCAACAAAAAGATTTGAGTGGGAAAAAATCATTAGTGCAAGGGACTTGATCCTAGAATTACAATTTGAGAATCACTTGTTTCCAATATTTTAGATTCATAACGACCAATCTTCCTTCGCATCCAAAACTCGATGCATTTGAAGAACATAGTCACATTCCACAATGCATCAGAAGAATCAACCTTGGCACTGATTTGTTTTGGATGAGTAAGATTTTATTGCACAGATCGAAGAGGAAGTTACAAAGTCCTGCGACAAACTCAGATATACGATACTAACCAGTCAAGACACAGTCATTCAGGATTTTCCACAACTCTGCTCTATTTGGAGTCACTTATCCTGAAATGAGAAAGTGCTGAACTGCCACCCGGGTGATGGGATTTATTGTAGGTGACGTATTCCAAAAGAGAGGTTTCTTTGTATACGGGTGGATTGTCTTCAGAGAGAAGCTCCTTTATTGGCCCAAAGGGTTTGGTTTTCTGCATCCTGCTTGGGGAGAGAAAGCATGCGACCGAAACCCTGGGTCCGACCTGCCCGGCGAGTACTCGGTGCTCCACGCTTTTGAACTTGTCGTTGGTAACAAGCTGCAACCATCATATTAGGCCAGAAAAGGAGTAATGACTTCATAAGATGATGTAGAGATGAATGCCAAGAGCTGGGCATAGAATGCAGTGTGTTTTCATGCCCAACATTGCTCTGTGATTTCACTTATGATTCTTCTCAAGTGCTCAGGGTATCGTGGAAAGTTCGTTCTACATTCGATTAGTAGCTCAGAAAATAATGTCTAGACTCATTATATCGTTGATGTAATGAAGGGCGTTCAAAACCAACTCCAGCGAAACATATCTCGAGGTCGAATTCGTATTTGTTATGTATGACAGAAAACATAAGGTCAGAAAAAAGGTGGTTCTTTACCTGCATGAAGTCTCCAATGTTGACTAGAAGTGCTCCCTTCACAGGAACCACATCAACCCAGTGGTTTTCCTGGAGGACTTGGAGACCACCGTGGTGGTCTTGAAGGAGAAGAGTCAGGCACGATAAGTCCGTGTGATTAACTGTACCGAGAGTCAGTTCTGGTTCAGGACAAGCTGGGTAGTAATGGCCTGCCACTGTCTCCGATTTCATACACTCAAAGCCGCTGAGATAATCAGAACCAAGTCCCAATGCCTCTGAGAATAGTTCGGATAAAGACATCTTCAGTTCGGCCATATGCTTCTCGTACTCTAAAACTGCCTCTCTGCGAACGAGTAAATGAAAGCACCGTGTGCGAGTTTTCAGTATCAAGGTTTGCAGCATTGTATACGTTCTTTTCTTTTGGGAAAAAGAAATGCATGTTCGACTTTAGGAACACCTTTGCACTCCCTCAACTATTACTAAGGTAGTTAAGGGGCACTGCAAAACCAAGCTCTGAACTGTATGGAAATGCATTACACTGAATGATCTGGTTTCAGGTTTTTGAAAAGACGAGTATAATAAATTGAACCCCAACCGGTCCTCAGTAAAGGAAATGCCCAAAGTTGTTCTCATTTCTCAGGTAGCAACTTCAATGATTAACTTTCACAAGTCATACATATACCTGCAAATAGGAAGAACGGCCTCAGGTTCTAGGACACCATCCTGGAAATCAAACACAATACTATCTCTCCAAGTTGCTGCCTTTGACCGGAAAAAGTCTCCATTGCAAAAGTACCTCACTCTCTTCGAACCGTCTCTAGAGTACAGCTCTTGCTTCACTTCCACTGGTTGATCATGGAACTTCTTCACACCCTCCAACATGCTGTCCATCACATTGAGCGGAATCCCGTGATTGATTATCTGAAAGAACCCCCATGCCTCCGATGCTTCGCGAATACAGTCGGTGATGTCTCGCCGGCGAGAATCCCAACAGCCTCCTAGATCGACGATCGGGACCTGGAGGCCGGTACCGTTTGCGTTGGATGACAAGCCGTGCAAGCTCTCGGGCGGGTGGATGAAGATCCTGGGGATCTTGGTCACGCCAGAGTCCACGAGGCCTTTGACTCCGGCCTTGGTCTCGTCGAATTCCCGCAATTCTTTTGTTATGTCATAATCCAGGTCGCAACGAGTGATGAATTGTCCATGACTGGACAAGGTTTGCATCATCTTGTAGTGACAAAGTTCGAAGTCTTGATCAAAGATTCAATGAATTTGAGCCCTCATCAATGGCAGGATGCTACATTGAGAATGATATGAAGATGATTAGCTAGAGAGGCCACTTGCGCAAATATGGTCAAGGGAACGAAATGTCCAAGATTCCCAGGAGACACGCTGGTGGTAGGTGTTGAATTTAGTCGAATACGGTAACAAATGGGCGCTTAAAGGAAGGCATAGGCCCAGGAGGCCCAATTCTCTTCTCTTACGCCCACGGATTTGAAGCCCGGCAAACGAACCTCCTTCAGCCTTGTTTATAATGTCCCAATCCTGTCGGGCGGGTTTCACCGATGCTTTTCTTATTTTAACACGTCGGTGCTTGCACGTCTTACACCCCCAATTCTCCCTGTATCTTTACCTTCCCTAGGGAGAGGGAATACTCTATGAAATTTTTACATCCTTGTGATCCACAGGTTCGGACGAGGATTGAGATGAAGTCTTTTTAAGGACGTGTATAGGTCAAGCTGCTAGTTTAACAGGAAAAAGAAGAATAGAGAAAAGAGAGAAAGAAGAATTGGAAAAATAGAAAAGAGAAGTGAACCAGGCGAGAGGTAAAGGGTTGTGGTTCAAGCTTGTTGGGGACATTTTAATGCATCGGATTAATGTTGTTTCGAAGCGCTCAATTAGAAATCAAGGCCTTATAATTGAAAATATTTTCTTGGTTAAGCTGTGATTTCCATTCAGTTTAGATATTAGGTCGCTAAGGGCGCGCATGGAATCCATTACGGAGCAGAAATTCGCTCCGAATGCGTCGAGAATAAATGCGTTTGTTAAAATAATTTTGGAATGCGTCGGAAGCAATTTTTGCATTACGGAATAAAAACGCGTTTGGTAAAACTTCATTCTTTTTTGCTCTAGAATGAATTTTGCTTCAGAATGAGTTTTGGCCCAAAAAAGAGAAGCTACTTTTTGTAGCTTCTCTCTTCAAGAATGCATTCTAGTCAAATTTCCTTTTTACAAGAAATAAAAAATTTCAAAAAATGAAAAAATCAAAAATTTCAAAATTTCACAAAATGGCTTAGAATACTGTTTATCACTTTGGTGAAATTTAAATTTTTAGTGCTTAAAAAAATCAAAAAATCAAAAATTTCAAAATTTCATGAATGGCAGAATACTGTGCACCTCTTTTGAGTGAAATTTAAATTTTTGAGTGCTAAAAAAAGAAAAATAATAAAAAAATAAAAATTTTCAAAACTTCACAAAATGGCTTAAAATACCCGCCACCCACTTTGAAGTAAATTTAAATTTTTGAGGTGCCCAAAAAAATAAAAAAAATAAAAAATTTCAAAACTTCAGAATGGCTTAGAATATCATGTAGCCACCCACTTTGAGTAAAATTTAAATTGTTTGAGGTGCCCAAAAAAATAAAAATAATAAAAAAAAATAAAAAATTCAAAACTTCACAAAATGGCTTAGAATACACTGTGCCCACCCATTTTGAGTAAAATTTAAATTTTTTAGGTGCAAAAAAATCAACAAATCAAAATAGATTTACTGTTCGAAATCAATTTACGGAGCGTAATTAGTCATGTTTTACTAAGCATGATTTCTCCTTTCGAGAAATCAATTTACAAGCAAGAATTCGAAAATCAATTTACGGCAAGAATTTGATTTTGGAGCAGAATGGTTACCATTCGCACCTAATCGATTCTAGAGGTTGTTGAGCTATGAAACTGTGTTGTAATGAAACTTTAAAATGCCGACCATAAGTTTTTATTGAAGTCGATATTGAAGTCGACGGTTTGATCGGGGTGACATTTTGAAGTTTGTCACGAACTACTTAAACCAAATTTGAATTGCTGTGCTTAGCAAAGCTTTTCGCTAGTCTCTGGCCGTATAACTCCCCCCTTTTAAATATGTCCCCCCTTTAAAATATGTCAAGTTAATTTTCCAATGACTCTAGACTCACTTGAAACAGGCGTTGGTTGAATTCAAATGAACAGTTTTAAATTCTACATGAGTTACTGCAGCACAACGGATAGCAATAGTTGTTCTACTTTGATCGAACTTTGTTGGCTTGTCGAAATCGTTTTTTTTTTTTACTAAACAAGCTTACTTTAGTTTAGTCGATTCTTAATTAAGGTAGTTATCTACTTAATTTTGATATATGTTTCTCACTTAGATAATAGGAATTCGAGTTTTTCCACTTGAGGTAGCTTTCCTTGTTGTTTTCGCATTTTCAGGTAAGTATGCTTATCTCTTCTATGATTTACAAACTAATGTCTTAAAAATGATAGAAATTAGATATTTTACAAGTTACGAAAGAGGCATCTCACGAAATGATATTTGTTAAAAAGAAAAAAAAATGGTGTGTAGTGTATATTTGTTGCATAAAATTGGATTGGACATCTATTATCCTTTTGGTTATTTGAAATGGCATAATAAAGTAACTCTTGAAATAATTTGGGAGTTGACTATTTGTGAAATGTTTCGAAACGCTATATGAATGTATTCTTCTTGATGGAAGAAATTGTATAAGGTTATATACATCTATATATTGATTTGTGAACTTGATTTATGAAAATGAATTTTGAAATGGTTTTATGATAGGTTGGAAGAGTGTGTTGATGGTCTTATGCTCTTGTCACTGCGATCCCATCGAAGGGGTTGTGAGTGTGTATACTGTTCTTTGGTTGTCTTATTTAGGCCGAACCATCGGCTGATATAGGTGGAGACTTATACCAAGACGCATCTTGGTAGACCTTGGCTATAGTTTGATATCGAGCACATGATTGACTAAAGAACTAGACCATCGGTATTTGCTTTGATATTATTGATTGAATGAGCATTTATGATATGTATTAAGTTTTATCGAATTGGTATAACTAATCTTTGATGTATATTATAGGCTAGATTTGAATAAATGTGTTTTTGGTATCGTTTAAATTTGCATAACCAATGTTTAATCTGCTTAAAAGATAGTTGTACTACTTAATGAGAAATGTTTGATCAGATCATTCATGTCAATTCTTTTTCAGGTTTTACAACTAGCAACAAATAGAAAGAGAGAGGAATCAGCGAGGAATTTTGGGAGTTCGAGTTTGGTATAAGTAAAGATGATTGTATCCATGCGAAATGCTATTTGTCGGGTTTAGTTTATTAGGTATCACATTTTATCAACTTACATGCAAACAAAACACATAAAAAGTCACCACCCGCCTGGGTGGCGTCGCTGAAGCGGGCGTCGCTGAAGCGGGCGTTCTTCCTCTCGCAAAAGGTTAAGCGTTCGAATCCCGGGCGCCGCAGGTAACTTAACCGGTGGTGACACGTGCGTAGTGGACGTGTCGGCCAAGCGTGTCGCCCCTGGGGTTTGCCCCGTGCCGGCTAGGTGCGGGGGGTTACAAAAAACACACATAAAAAGTCGTTACCAAAAAAAAAAAAAACACATAAAAGGTGGTTTTTTAAAGACATTTCACCTTCGCGGGCCGGGTTCATGGACCGGGTCCAAGGCTGACGATGATATCAGGATTCAGGCCCCGCATCGCGCCCGCTCAAAACCCCTCCCCGCTCCGTCGTCCCTACACCTCCCCTCCTCCACTCCGCCGCCTCGAACCCGCGCCCGAGCACGGCGGCGCGGCGCGACCTGCCAAACCCTTACCGGAGCAAGTCTCCGGCGGACGTCGGTGGCGGGCTCTCAAGCTCCGACGACGTGGGCTTCCGCCGATGAGCTTCAGGACCGAGGCTAGCGGCGGCCTCTTCTCGGCGCTGCGCCGGTCGCTCCTCCACCAGCATCAGCAGTGCCGGCGCATAACCAAGGTCCGCCTCAAGTGGGTCAAGAACCGGAGCCTCGACCACGTGATCGACACCGAGACCGACCTCAAGGCCGCCTGCCTCCTCAAGGACGCCATCAAGCGGTCCTCCACCGGGTTCCTGACCGCGAAGTCGGTCGCCGATTGGCAGAAGGCCCTCGGCCTCACCGTCCCCGTTCTCAGGTTCTTGCGCAGGTAAACTCCATTCTCTGCCTCGTCCTTCTTATGTTTCAGGATCATTCTTGCAATCGTTTTAGCTGAATTTGAGGGGAGTTTATAGAGCTATGTACTCATATCACGGATTTTCTCATAAGGGTAACAAGTGCTGGTGTGATAGGGAGTTTTTCGGTTCTGAGTGTGAATTGGGATGATGATTTGGTTTGAAATTACTGCACTTTTTAGGTATCCTACGCTCTTTCATGAATTCCCGCATGCCCGGTACGCGGGTTTGCCTTGTTTTAAGTTGACAGACGCTGCTCTGCTGTTGGACTCACAAGAGAAGAGCATACACCAGAATCATGAACATGACACTGTGGAGAGGCTCTCTAAAGTGCTCATGATGACGAAGACCAAGACCGTGCCGTTGCAATCCTTGATTCCGTTGAAATGGGATCTGGGTTTGCCTGATAACTTCATGAAAACGTTGATTCCAAATCACCCGGATCATTTTCGATTCGTTAAGGCTGTGAGTGGCGACGCGTACTTGAAGCTCGTGAATTGGCCCGAGAGTTATGCGGTCTCGGCATTGGAGAAGAGAAATGAAAGTAATGAGGTAGGGGGTGAATATAGGCAGTTTAAGAGGGGACAAACAGCCCTGGCATTCCCCATGAATTTTCCCAGGGGATATGGTGCACAGAAGAAGGTGAAAGCATGGATGGAGGAGTTCCAGAAGTTGCCATATATTTCTCCATACGAAGATTCTAGGCATATCGATCCGAGCAGCGATCTCATGGAGAAGCGAGTTGTTGGGGTTTTGCACGAGATCTTGAGCTTGACCATCCATAAGAAGACTAAGAGGAACTACTTAAGGAGCTTGAGAGAAGAACTAAATCTTCCTCATAAGTTTACACGAATATTTACTAGGTATCCTGGGGTATTCTACCTCTCTTTGAAGTGTAAGACGACTACAGTTGCTCTTCGGGAAGGGTACCGGAGAGGTAAACTGGTGGATCCACATCCCCTTGTCCGCCTAAGAGAGAAGTTTTATCATGTGATGAGAACTGGGTTAATTTACCGTGGTAAAGGGCTAGGTATGATACCCCCGGAAGAAATCTTGCTTGACGATGTGGAGGATGAGACAGAGCAAGAAGAATCAGAGGAGGAAGAACTTGGCACAAGTGAAGGATGCTACGAGGAAACATCAGAGATGGATGATGAATCTGATGGCCAAGAGTGATTTCAAAGAAAAATGAGAAGGACAAACGTGCAGAGCAAAACAAGAAGAATTTTGGGCATTGGCTGCTATGGCAGTTAAGAGAACCGGTATTTGATACGATTGTATTAACAATAATATATTACCAGTATAAGTATTTTGACTTCTATTGCTGGAGCCTGTATAAGAGTTATGAAAGTATATTCCTATTTAGCGGTGAAGTAGGACCGGATAATGTTGGCTTTAGGTGACGTGATTGTCAAAATTTCTTACAATTACTTACAATTAAAGAGAAGAAACCTGATCAGTGCAGGTGATTGGGGAATAATAGAATGGAAGGACAAACTTTACAAAAGAAACGTAGAAGACGGGAGGAAGTCACATGAGTGGCTCTCTGGCAGGCCAAAGCATTTATCAAAGCTGCTAGTGTCATAAATTTATGGGACTTTTGCAACCTGCATCCCTTAGCAGGTTATTAATTTGTTTTTATTTAATTCAAAGTTGCTTCTTATATGTCAATTTTGACAATCACGTAATGTAAAGCCAACATTATCTTGTCCCCGCTTCACTATTAAGGTAGGAATATGCTTTCGTAGCTTTATACGAGCCCAAGTCAAAATCCTTTTACTAGTATCTGTTATGTGTTGATATGATCGCATCATATGTTTTTGTTTATCCTCGATGAAAGGATGATTTTGAATATCCTTAAACTCAGCAACTACCCAAACTTCATCTTGGATTTTGAATTTAATGCAAACTTGTTATTTGGTTCTCTTCATTGTCCTGTAACTATGTCTTGGTTCATTATATGGGATTAGTGGATACCATCCTTCACAGCTACAAAGAATATGCATCGTTACAATGTTCCTTTGCTATTGTTTGCTTTTTTCCCTCTTGGCACTTTCAAATCCATTGCAAGTTGCATAATGCGAACTTGTATGTATTACAAGCTTCCTCCTCGTGAGCAAATGTCATGTCAACTCCAAATTTAAATTGTTTATCAATGATACGATCCTTTGGAGCCTCTACAATTTGAAAAAATAAATCTAATTATTTAAATAAGAAAGATAAAATGAAAGCAAATCTAATTTTAAAGATATGGAGTCTTACCCATTTATCCCGAGAACTAGTCAAGTTAGCTACGGGGGATCAGGAATCTTAATGCCTTCGTTTCGTGGAAAATGAGTAATTCGGAAAATATTTTCCGAAAAATTATCGCTTATATCGTTTAGAAAAATAAATGAATGGAAAATTCTTTCATCGCTCACGAAAATAAGTTAGGCATAGATTATTATCGATGATGAAAATATTTTCTGTTAACTAATTTCTCTAAACGATATAAGCAATTATTTTTCGGAAAATATTTTCTAAATCATTCATTTTCCACGAAATGAACGCACCCACCACCATCACCAGTCATTACCATTTAAAAAAAATGTGCCCAAAAACATCTAAAAACATTTACATAAGAGAGATAATCTATTATGACCGAAGAACAGAACGTCAAATCATGAGTGATCGTGCTAGAGTGCTCAACCGTGTTCCGTCTTCGAAATTTACCGGAGTGGTCGTGTTGGATGAAAACTAAGGTTTTGTACCTCTCCCCTAGTTCTGAGAGCGCCTCTCTGTTGTGCTCAACCTTCCCAATGGACTACGGTCATGTTATAAGAGGACGAAAGATTAAGCCTCCTAAGGATGGAGTTTTCATGGTGATCTTTATGAAGCCTATGGGGGCAGAAAAATGAGAAAAATTGGGGAGTGGTATCATGGATGGGCAAAGTTTTGCAAAGAACCTAAAAGATGGGGAGAAAGTCAGACAAGTGGATCTTTGGCGGGCCATTTCAAATTTGCCAGAATTTGTTAACCTCCGCTAATGTCCTAAATTTATGAAATGTTTGCAACTTGCCATCAGCTAGCAATTTTTTAATTTGTTTTTATCCAATTCCAAGTCACTTGCCACATGTCAATTTGTAATTGGATCTACTAGGTAAATGCGTGCCACATCAGCCACCGACGTGATACGATGATATCACGGAGTAGTTTCTCCTCTCGCTCCTCCAATATCAAATAGAAGAGAGATAATCCCGGTGTAAAGGATTCATCAAACAAGTATTGACAATTCTACAAACATGTAGTTATGCAGATTCGCAGCCGTTATCAATGTTAGCGGTTCCGGGTGTACAATGTCTAGAAGAATCAAAACGTATAAAGAACTCTGAAATAAAAGGACAAAAGCAAAAACTAGAACAAATAATCACGCTACCTCCCCAAAGAGAGGTAGACATGTAAGGGATCTTCTGGTCCATATTTTGGTGCGACTTGAGAGAAACATCACTGGCATGATTCAAAAGCTTGTGATATTTAGGGCGCGTTTGGCAACCGGCCAAACAGTAACTATTTCTATTCTTTTGTTCTTAAAATCAGTTTTGAAATAGAAATCCGTTTGGTAAATTTTTTGTTCCCGGACACATTTGTAAAAATTTGTTTCTAGAATCAGTTTTGAAATAAAATCAAGAAGCAAAAAAAAAATTGCTTCTTGATTCTGAGAACAATAATAAAAAATGGAAAAGAAATTTCTTCTTCTTCTTCTTCTTGACCTGTGGCCGGTCGCCGACATCTGGTGAGGGCATCGTGGTCCTCGCTGGCGAGGGCGAGGGTTGGACCCTCGCGGTCTGGGTGAGGGCCACGATGCCCTCGCCGACCCTGGCCATGGCCAAGGAAGGAGAACAAGAAAAAAAAAAAGAAAAAGGAAAGAAAAAAATATTAAAAAATTCAAAATATTATTAATAAAAAGAAATTTTGTGCGGTTACCAAACGCATTTCTATTCTTTTTTTATTCCAAGAATAGAAATTTTGGGCAGTTACCAAACGCCTTCATATGCTTAGAAATTGTTCCCGAGCACGGAATTAAAAAGAATCATTTCTGAATAGAAATTGTTTCCGGGAACAGAATGATTGCCAAACGCACCCTTAGTCCTAGCAAATCTGTTACAAAGCATATTCATTCAGAAGTAACCAAAAGTTGGGTCAATAGACGGCGATCATCTTAACAGGTGTATATCGATACGGATTCAGCACGAGGTCACCGGACCAGACCGCTGTCCATTACCATGTATCATTCTCGCATCAAACAAGATTTACTAAGACCATCTATCTACACAGTTACAACACCATGTTTCAAAACGTCGGGTAAAAAAAACGATGTTCCCTCGTCATCCCTTCTGCCAAATATTCTCTCGTTCATTCTTGCAAATATTTTCTCAACATTTCATTGTCAAATCATACAGACTTCAAGAAAGAGAGACAGCAAGCAGACTTTTAAATTGAAGGGAAAACTGACAATCCAACTGAAAAATCTGAAATGGCGTTATAATATGATCTTTTCTAGCAGCTGCAGCTATAATATAATAGCCACTTTCTTCAAAAAAAGAAAATATATAATCGTCATCTATATCGGTATATCGTCCTCCTTTAAAATGTCAGCTATGAACCTTAAAACAGTTGAGGTGTGGAAACAATTCGAGCAGGTCTTCCCGGCTTCGTCTCTGCGGAGGAAAATAATACACATAGTAAACAACACAAATTCAAAAAATAAACAAAAACAACTTAAATTCACTCAAAAAGCAGCAAGCCTCGTTCCTTGCACCAACAAAGAACATCCTACCTTGATGCCAACGCAACCATTCACGTCAAGTGTGGCGAGTGTGTGTGAGCAGGTCGTTGAAAGGGCTTCAAGGCACTTGTCTGTCACCCCAACTATCCCAAACAAGCTGCATTTCGCAGCAATTATCACTAACTGAACAATGAAGAGAGAACTTGATGTCTGATTTGGTTCATTATAGCTTTTGTGCCGTATATCTTGTGGATGATGCATACTCATTAAGGTAAACTATCGAAGTGCAAGATGGTCCAGGAGACCAGCAATCATAACAACTTTTAATCCAACTTGTTTGGCATCAAAAGACAACAAGAGGCACCAACAAAAGCCAGAAATAGAAACACCTTCCCCAACTTCTGACACGTGCTTGCTTGAGTGGAAACATATAAGAAAAAGTACTGACTTTACATTTTAGAAGTGTAAAATATAGGAAAAGAAGACACTTTAATCTACACTTCCATCTATTTTCAAAATAAAAGCCACCAAATAACAATTTTAAATAAAACTGCCAAACCCTCAATGCTATGCATAGATAAGACCAACAATCTGAAGTACTCAAAGCCAAAAGACACTGCAACTTCTAAGATGTCCTGCTAACATCATCTTTGGGGCTAACTAATAACTACATTGGAAAAAATCAGTAGGAAATACCTTATTAATTTGATTACAGGTCACTTGGATAAGAATCATTGCAAATATGCTTCGGCAGCTTATGGAATTATGTATTAGTCAAGCTACTCTAGCAGAGGACACAACTATGCAGAAAGGAGGTTTCAAAAAGAACCATCAAGTTTCCATAACCACAACACGAGAACTGCTCTCCTTAACCCAGCTAGAACCACGAAAATGCGAAGCTTAGCATTCATCAAGCTTTGTAATACGCTTACTGACCATCTCCGAATTAAATAAATAAAATTCAGCCGAGTTGTTTTTATTTCAGCCCAGATAACTCTTATCTTAGTTGGAAGAACCTTATCATCAAGATTTACCTAAGGAACTCGAGAGAGACGCAGCCTTCAGCAACTGTTTTGACCCCCTTGTCAGTAATACGTACACACCTGTGAAAAGTAACCATATTATGTCGACTCCACAAAATATTGAAGGCATTTTACTTACAAACTTACCACGTCAAATTCAGGGCCGCAAGTTTTCTGCATTTGGCTATACAGGAAAGTGCATCATCTGATAGGTTCTGCAGAATCATTTATAACTTTGCAGCATAAAATTCAGGTAATGCAAGATAATTAGCATGTGTTGATAAATGGAATTTACCTGGGCTCCACAAAGATCCAAGTAATTCAGATGGGAAAGAGAGGAAATATTGTTGTATGCGTTATCTGTGAGACTGGAAAAAGCAATTCAGAAAGTAAACTACATTTACCAAATAACTGGCTTCAAACCTATTTATGAGAACAGAAAGCACGTTTACCTAGAAAGGGCATAAAGGTTTAGACTCTGGAGAGAAGAGCACTTGGATAGTATTTGCTGCAAACCAACATCTGTCAGCTTGACGCACCTGATAACCAAATAGTTACAAGCTTAAAGGTGCATATCTGTATCAGCAATGGCAATAATTATTCTATTTTTTCCTGGATTAGCTTCATTTGCTTCCTGAAAATAGGTTTAAGCTTTTCTTATCAGACATTAACATACCTAGTAAGGTTTAGTGACTCTAATTCATTATAACTGTCAGCAACTAACTCCAAGCTCTTGTCTGTAATATTCTGCCATCGACAAAAGAAAACAACTTTGTAAATAGAGACTCCTTCCGCACAAAATCTATAGGCATGTCAAAAATCTGAGTGCTGAGAATAAAAATAAGTAAAACCAAAAGGTCGGGAACTATACAAGAAAAAGGAAGTAAAAGTGATGTCGCTGTAAATCCCAGTGTACTGATTATGACTGTCTAAGGCATTGCATTAATCATCTCAAGTTGTTTTAGCAAGCCCACTCGGTCCAGTTGTCAGCGTAACATCCATATACATAGGGAAGAAATCTCTCATAGCAAGCGTGTTCAGAATTTCAATGGTAAATACTTGGAATGCCAATAGCAGGTTCACTAAAGCAATAAAATCTGTATCATTGTAGATGCAAACAACTGCTCACGAAGAACCAAAAATCTCCAATAAAGCTCGCTCACAATTCAAAAATCTAAGTAGAATTGCAGTCCCATATACCAGCCAAGACTCGAGACTAGTACCAAGCACAAACTCAGATTTTTTGGCCCAGTGATCTCCACATGGTAAGAACTCAATCAATTATCAAATTTAAACTGTCCTCCGTCTTCAATAAACAAAGTAGAACTTTAAAACTGAAGTGACCAGAATACATGTGAGAAAGTCGAGGAGCCAAGATGGTCAAGAAAAACTTAGGTAGCCATGCATCGTATATACAAATTTGATTGAGTAGTGTTTCAAATCACGGTATACTTCATTGATAGAAAGTCCAACTTCCATCATCATGTTAATACGTGTAAACAACTATACCAATGCAAGCCTATGCAGAACATACTTGGAGGACGGCTTTGACATTGAGCGAGTACATACCTTACAGCCACTTAAGTTCAAATCAACTAAATGTCTGCAGCTCTCTACCAGATGCTTTATGCCTATATCTGTCACTCTGCAGCTCCAGAAATATGCAGTTAATTGGTATAAATATTAAGGTAAAGTGAGGATTACTAGACACCTGCATTTATAGAAGACTTACCGCACATTCCAATAAATAGAAAGGACCTTAAGATTTGGACAACAACTGGTTACAGCTGCAATTCCCTTATCAGAGATCTTTTGGCAACCATTCAGATTTAAAGTCTCCAAGCTCTTGAGAGATTCGGAATACTGTTGAGTGGTTGACAAGTGATCACAAGTTACTAAGAGCTTGATAAGTGATACAAGTGGCTAAGAGTTGAATGATCAACATAGATTAGTGTTGCTAAAAAAGTAAAGTCAAGCACAACTGGTAGTTCATGATAAAACTAATAAATAATTTGCCTAGAAGACAGTAAGTATATGGGATACTAATGTCAAAGGAAGCATGCTTTTTTAACCTAGTGAAAAAAAATTGTGCATTCACAGAATAAACAGTGACATAATCATGGAAAGGCAAACTTAAGTAACCAAGCGACAAGGCATTAACCTTTTAAAACTTATGAGAAGCATTAACTCAAGCATCTATTATGCTTTCCCAAGAGGTATGTCATTGAAGCGTCTAACATCAATCTTAATGACCTTTACGGGTAACATCTATTAGTCAATACGTTATTTTCCACACGTTGTCTGCTAAATTTAAAACAATGTCGTCAAAATAGCAACTTTGGAAGAGAAGGAGAGCACCGATCGTTTACTAAAGTACAGAATCCTCAAGAGGACACTAAACAAACTAAGACAGGGTTATGGGTAACAAATGAACGACTAAATTACATTACTGAGACGGTCCTCTAATATGGGTATTGAAACAACAGGGCATATCTTTCTGATTCTTATCAGAACAAAGTAATACTAAATTACTTATGGCTACTGAAGGATCAAGAAGTAGACTTGTCCTCGAGACTTCAT
The DNA here is from genome assembly GCF_021117445.2 of Syzygium oleosum. NCBI lineage: Eukaryota > Viridiplantae > Streptophyta > Magnoliopsida > Myrtales > Myrtaceae > Syzygium > Syzygium oleosum. The sequence goes on from NW_026607494.1 coordinate 2,727,819, forward strand.
GAAGTCCTTCAAAAGACGACATCTGTCCTCAAAATATCAATGAAGTAACGATGCACAACTCTCTTCATCTTCCAGTAGCTAGCAATCTGATTTCAACAAGCAACAGCACAATGCAAACGACCCTATGATACCTTGTTCTTGAGGGACTCCAAGTGTTTGTCCTCGATATCTTGGGCGAACTCGAGGTTAATTCGCTTCACCTGGCGATATCTCGGCTGCCAAATCCACGGACAATCTCATCAGCACAATGGGTCGACCAAGAGCAAAGAGCGACCCAAGCATTTGGACAATCAAAATCAAACATCATCAACTCATGCAGCGTCAACAATGCCTCACGCACGACCCCGACAATCCACTCAAAAAGTCGGACATTCCAGCGCCCCGATTCACGAACTAACCAGCGAAAGAGCGTCCAGGAGCCGATTCCCCGCACCGGTCATCTCCCGCAGATCAAGAACCTGAAACGCACCGGCATCACGTCACCGAACCTGCGGAGGTCGTCGCGGTTTTCAAAGGAAAGATAGTGGGAGAGCCTTGTCCGGAGGAGGAGGAGATACCAGCCAGAGGGAGGGATACGAGGCGAGGGTGCGGTGGAGCCACGGGCTGGCCAGCAGGAGAGCGACGAGGTCGCGCTGGGGGAGCCTGGCGCACACGATCTTCGCGACCCTGGGGATCGTCTCCCTGCTCCATGCCAGCTCCGCTTCCGCTCCTGCTTCCATCTTCTTCGGTGCAGTTCTTCTGCTAAGCTTCGGCTCGAGACCTGTTTATTCAATTTTTCATGGCGGTGTCAATTCGTAATACCATGGAACTTTTCAAAATTAGGGTTTTTTACAAAGTTAAATAATTGATTAGCGACAAAAAGAGGGGGATTAATTACCATTGATATATGGGTTAAGCTACTATCGGGTTTTCACTTTGCAATTCGTGATTTGTCTCGTTTCCTTTAAACGGCCGTGCTGCTGCGTAGATATACAGCCGTTGTCGCGGTTCATTCGTGAATCCCTCGACCAACACGGTACTTCAATTAACTTCTCAATAAATCTCAATCATTGATTTATTAAAAGGAGGCTTTGGTTGACAATTGAGATTTATCGAGGGACACGAGATATGACACCTCACAATCACATCCTCTAGCAATCTAGAGAGAGAGATGTCTCCATGTTTTTTGGTGATTAAGAGGAAGACTAAGGGAAATCTGAGACGGGCATACTTTCGCAACACGCAAGGCCCTTCCTCTTGGGCATTAAATGGGACTGTTTGTTAGTATCCAAATACCATTAATCTCCATCTTAAGGCTTTCCGGCCTCATAAAAGCTTTCTCATCTACAAGATCCAATTTCAAGTGGTAAATGAGGAGCATACTAACTGAATTCGCTCATCTTGTCGGGTCAAAATTTTAATTCTATCCTTCATATATCACCGGGCATAGAGAAAAAAGGATTTAGAAGAGTACTTGGGAGAATATGGTATAACTTTGTGGAATTATCTCTTCTTACAGCTTTGCCTTTTATTCAAGTGTCACCTTGCCTTATATTGTTGAGGTTAAGGGTAATACAAACATTTTTCAGGAATAGTATGGCCGACAAAGTACATAACAAACTGACGAGCAATATTTCACAGTTATCAAATTGACAAAAGCTGAAAAGATTCAGTACAAACTCAATAATACGACAAAGCTCCCAAAGTTAACTTCATTAAAATAGTCATATGAACTTTGAAAAATTCCGTCTGATGGATTCATGATCTGGGTTAAGATTAGGATCTTAATTAGAGCTAAAATCTGATTGCCACGTGTTTTCAAAATAAGATTTTCGGAAGTTTCATGGGTCTTAAGAAAAATCCATTGGTTCTGGCCTATTACACTAGTACTCATTTAATGATTGGTGAATGGCATCTCTGATGGCATGATGGGTGGGAATAATTCCATGTCATTTCCTCTTGATAAGTATTGGACCATGAGAACCTCGAAATAGTTTGATTATCTTCACGTGAGGTCCTTCGAAAATCATGATATTCTTCCTGAGTTTCTCTAAAACTTGTTGGAAAACATTTTCCAATGGAATTATCATTGGTATAATATTTATTATGGTTAATACCACGAAAAACCTTTAACTGGTACATCGGTGATAAATTTCCCCTAAACTAATTTTTTGACTACCAAAAATAATTTTTGACTAATAAATTACAAAAGATAATAAAGGTTTGGCATTTCAAACGACTGTCGTTAGTGTTATTGTCCAACGAATAACGAATAATAGATAATGACTCATACATCGAACTATGCAAAAGGTCATACATTCAAACCAATAACCCTAGAACATTATTATCTATTCTTCCGGTGTATATTAGCAAAAAGTACCTATTACCAATTTCAATTTTGTCATTTGCAAAATCATATTCTTGTTTGCATACATTCTATAATTCTACCTACTCATAAAACAAATGTGGACGCAGAAAAGATATATATATATATATATATATATCTGTATATTTATATATAAATGTATAAATCGCCAAACGACAAAAGGAAAGAAAATAAAGACTTGAGTACCATTCCACCTTCTCCATACTGGTTCACAAACAAGGCTTAGTGTTTCATAGTTCAAACAGCAAAAATTTTGGAACCTGACAAGTTTGATGAAATGAAATGTGAACAAACTTAGTTGACTTTCACCGATTTTAAAGACGCAATGAAATCAGATATTAGAGAAGAAACATTTGCAGTCATGGATGTCATTTTGGGCTCCTCTTCAACTATGGATGCTTAACCTGGTTGTCAAATTCTTTTACTGAGTCTCTTCATCACTAGATGCATTGTCCTCATTCTCACTGCTTGACTTCAAATATTTCTCCCATTCTTCGCTTTCTACAAAGACAATTAAATAAATAATTAGATATAAGAAGCTCATGTCTCTACTTAAGCTGTAAAGTTTGCTTCAAAAGGTAAAACTTAGTGCCGCGGATCTGCTACCGCAGATATTCATGAGGTTGTTATATGATTCCTCAAAAAAATGTTCAATAGCGATTTTCTCTACACTAGAGATCTTCAATGACTTGGATGGAGGAAATCTTTCTTTCTTACTGGAAGATATCTTTCTCTTCGATGATCCTTTCATCGGAGTAGCAGGAGCTTGCTCCTAATTTGTGACTTCATTGGTGGCTCCTTATCGACCAAAGCTTCCATTATAAACTTGACAACCTCGATAGATGAGCGACACATCCTTCTTGACTGTTCATGAAGATAGTTCTACAAAGATAATAGATTTCGCCTATCACACCCCGAACCCACGAGCGTGCTAACATCCCACCAAAGGTCGTGAAATGGCAATGTCTCAGGACGCGTCGCCGACCCAATCATTCTGGCTTACGATTAAAAGCATGCGGAAGCGACAACAATTACCCAATCAACAACAACAGGGATAGGCAGGAAAACACACCTCAATAAAAACAACTTCACCAACAAAACATCGGGTTAACATATTACAAGTCCGCCACGCGGACCTTCCCGGTTACAACCACAAAGGTAGGGGGTAAACCTATCTCCTCTACCTACGAGGTGACCTCAAAAGAAGTTTGATCCCTTGAACGGGTACCTAGTCACCTCCTGGTCCCGGTCAATAGGACCCAAAATGGCACGTGGCGATTTTCCATCACTAAGGGCCTGAAAATGATTAAACAACAACAATGAGATAAACTTAGCGAGTTAACGACCTAAGCCTCAATTAAGAGGTCAACTCATCTCGGATGCAACTAAAACATGCAACTCAACCTGACGTACACAAGATGCCATCACACAATCGCAGGTAACCTTACCTTGCCTTGGCACACGCCCTGCACATTATAACATCATGTACCATGATAATTCCATAAGCATATAAGGCAGTCAGAATACGCAGCAACTTTCCCATGCACAATGCATCCACATGTGTCCCGATTATAAGGTAAAACTGCTTCGGCCCGTCCCATATCCTGCCTCACAATTTCATCTCATAATCAAGCGCAATGCCACCACAATCTTTCATGCGCATTCCGATTACTATAGCCACACAGGGCACGGCATAACCTACGTTATTCGCATCAGGTTGGCGGTCTTCCGGCATAACCGGTCATCGTTCCGTCCCATCGGGCACGGCATCGTCTCACCCTACCTCAATGACAGCATCCCATAAATGCGTTCGTTCCGAATCCAATTCGCGAACGACTTCGTCTCCCCTGTCCCTGCGACGGCATCCAATTACCAAATTGGGGACACCTGTTAAGGCCACGACCAAACCCTAGGTTGGCGGTCATCCGATATAACCGGGCACAAAAGGAACCTTTAGGTGATCATGCACACATCGCAATCACTCAAGTCTCATTGTTATGTTTCTCAATTAGCCAATGCAGACAGGATCTGTGCTAATAAGTCAAAATATTGCAACTTTCACACGTAAAAAGGCACTAGAATAATCACACGTGATAACATACATGTAATTAAACCATCAAACTTTGCATACTTCCCAATTCAAATATCCACGTCCTATTTAGCCATAAAAATTGACATGCAAACCCGACACATCAAAATTTACTGTTCATATGCCCGCAATTCCATCCTTAAAAATGGCAATCCAATTTATTTAGTTATACAAGCTAATTTATACGGCAATTTCCAACATAGGCATCACAATTCAAGCCTAAAACAATCACAATTTATTTTCAAACTCTACACAAAATATTAATATTTAAATTCCGAAAATTAATTTATTTAATGATAAAATATTAATTATAAAATAATATGATAGCTTATCGTCAAATCCTCGATAGCTTATTGCAATATCCTTGATAGCTTATCGCAATATCGGCGATAGCTTATCACTAAAAATGCGATAGCTTATCGCATTTTCTCGATAACTTATCGAGTCCATTTATCGATAACTTATCGCGATAACTTATCGACTAATCCTTAATTAATTAGTACTAAACATAATTAACTTAAACTAACTCATCCTAATCAAGTTTAACCTACTAATCAAGGGATTAGGGCGATAACTCACCCGCTAGCGATTCTGATTACACGGACGTGACGACGGTGGCGAGGGCTACGTGTGACACGGTCCGAAAACGACACAGAACGACGACGATGGATGGGTCTCAGCTGGACAGCAGCTGTAGGCGGCTGGTTTGGCTCACGGTGAGGCAATCTGGCGGTGGAAACGGCTTGGACGGGCGGCGTACTGCTCCGGGCGGTCACGGCAAGCTGTTGGCTGTTTTGTGGCGGTGCATGGCAGCAAGAACAGCAGCCCAAAGGTGTTCTGCTGGTTTGGCCGTTAAGGAGGAAGAGGGAGAGAATGTGGCCGGTTGGTGAGGAGAGAGAGAGAGGAGAGAGAAAGAGTGAGAGAAATGAGATATTTTCAGGCAAGGCTTGTTCTTCAAGCCTAATTCAAGTCCAAGCTCATCATGAAAATTGCCACCAAAGTCTTCATTCATGTCACGCCCCGGACCCTAACGGGCTCGCGACACCCCTACGATGGTCGTATCGAACGCAATGTCCTAGGACGCGTCACCGACCCAAACGAAACACCCACATGTATACGCAAGCGGAAGCGAAATATAACAACCCAGACAATAGATAATGACGAAGGGACAGTAATAGCACAAAACGATAATTTCATAGCAATGAAAAACAGTCAGATATTAGGCTCCTAGGGTTAACATCTACCATTATCATAAAAAAAAGGGACAGGTGGTAAGGTAGGCTAGCTAGCTGCACAAAAAGGACTCTACTAAAAAGCTTCTAAGCCCCGCACGCAAATGCTCCTACGCTGCACAATCTGAATCAGACCCTAAAGACTCCGACTCCGTGTCAGAGTTGATCTCGATCAGCTCTTCCTCGTTATCTGGCTCCTCCTCGGGCTCCATGGGCTCTGGCACAGGCTTGGGCTCTTCTTCAGGTTTGGACTCCTCAAATTCCTCTTCGAGCTCGAGATCCGCAGGCGCTACAGGTTCTGGTACGGGCTCAGGTTCGGGACCAGGGTTCTCCGGGGGATCTCGTCATGTGCTGTTCGGAGACTGGGAGTGACTTTGGGCATTTGATGTTTCATTCCACCTTTTTGGTTGCCCCCGTTTTGTATAGTGAAGTAGGTTACCCAACCTTTACCCCCTTTTGATGAACGTGTTTCTGCTGTTTGTATCTGCCAAGTATTTTTATAAAATGCGTATATTGATTTTATTCTAGTGCTATCCCTTGGTCATGGTTAATTGTCTTGGTTATTTATATTTCGCTTCCGCTTGCGTATTTCGTTTGGGTCGGCGACGCGTCCTGGGACGTCGCGATCAATACGACCTTCGGAGGGGTGTCGCGAGCCCGTCGGGGTTCGGAGCGTGACACCCCAGTTGATTGGGCGTGACATACCAGGAAGGCGCTTTCAGGTGCAATGTTTGCGGGAAGATAGGCATGGCCATTTCTTACCACTGTCAAGAGTGCAAGCTCGATTTGCACCCTCTCTAGCAAGTGAATTCCTCTCATGCCAGGCCATCGGGCCATAGCGTCTCTATCCCAAATGTGCCAGGGCTGGGATTCATTAATCATCCAGGCGCGTATCTCGCTGATCAACATGAATTCGCAACCACAAGATCCCAAGCATTTCGTCTGGGACATGGTCACCATCCAAATGTGCCTTCTTGTAAATTTTTAGGACATGGCCATTGTCAGAGGAATGATTGGAGTGAGAGTAGTCTGATGGGTCACGTGTTTCATGGAATCATCGACGGTTTAACTCAGCAAGCTGGGACGGCTATTTACCGGGGCTTCCTAGGATTCTAGTCGAATATATCTTGTCACACGATCTTCCACTTCTGGGTAGATTCGAGTCCACTATGAGGTATTGAAGATATCACCTCGAATAAAAAGAAGGGAAAATTCCAAAAAAAGACTCGAAATAGAGTCATTTTCTCAAATAAGGGTCCGAAGTGAACTTTGTCTTAAATAAGGACATAAAATGTCTTCATTTTCTCAAATAAGGGCCTGAAGTGAATCTTGTCTCAAACAAGGGCCTGAAGTGACCATATCAGTCTTAAATAAGAACATGACCTCACTAGCCAAAGGGTATTTTCATCTTTTACTTTTCTTTCTTTTTTCCTTTTTCTGTTTTTTTCTTTTCCTTTTCCTTTTCTTTCTTTTTTCCTCTCTTCCCTCAGCCGGCAATCGATGGGGGTGGCGGAGGCCGCCCTTGCTTGGGTTGGCGAGGGTGAGGGTTGCCCTCGCCGGCGTCGGGTGAGGGTCGCCTCGCCTAGGCTGGGTGGGCGAGGGCGACCCTTTTTAGATCCGGCGAGAGCAACCCTCGCCCTCGCTCGCCCAGCCCAGGCGAGGCGACCCTCGCCCGACGCCAGCGAGGGCAACCCTCACTCGACGCCGGTGAGGGCGACCCTCGCTCGACGCCGGCTAGGCGGCCCTCGCATGACGCCGAGGAGGGCGGCCCTCGCCCGACGCTGGGGAGGGCGGCCCTCGTCTGAGGCCGGCAGAGGTCGCCAGCCAAGCGCAATGACTGCTGGGGAGGGAAGAAGAAAAAAGGAAAAAGGAAAAGAAAAGAAAAAGAAAAGAAAGTAAAAAAAAACAAAAAAATATATTTATAATATTTTTTGACTAAAATACCCCTTTTCCTGCGATGGAATAGTCACCGGCCAGCCAAATGTCCTTATTTGAGACGATTTGGTCACTTCAGGCCCTTATTTGTCACGATTTGGCTACTTCATATATTTATTTGAGACAATGTCCACTTCAGGCCCGTATTTGAAAAAATGACTCCACTTCGGATCCCTTTTTGGAATTTTCCCTAAAAAGAAAACAAGATTAGATATGAGTAAATTGCTACTTCTGCGACAGGTCTTTGTTAATTTAACTCTACCATTTAGAGATCCCGACAGAAACATGCTCGCCTTAGAGTATTCTTTTGATCATGTACATAGTGTTCCCCTAGCAACTTAAAGAAGGTGTGTAGCTTAAAAATGATGCTCCTCAAAAAGTACATATTAAATGTCCTGTATGGCAGGGTTCCATTGGTGCAAGCCATATTTGCATAAGGATATCTCAATTTGAATAACTAACACCCATTTCCATTATTGCCCGTAACCACATTGGTCACGAGAATCCTCCTTGATATTCACCAGATATTGATGCACATTGGGAGTCGACCATCTATTGGAGCGCGCAGTTTCACTCGGCAGTTCGCCAAGAAAGAGTCAAAGTTTGAGCTCGTCAACATATCCAGTTTGACCCACTTTCACTCAAAAGTTCAAAACAAGAAGTTATGGGCTAACTATGATACGTTAACTACTCAACATCACGCCAATTCTCCAATGCGAGACATTTTTTTAACATAACTCACATGCGTATCTCAACAATAACAATATGGAATAAGAGAGAAACAACATTTACATGCACTAAGCATTGCACGTGGCATCGACGAGTCACAAAAAAAAAACCAGCTTATGCATACTTTTGGCAAGTCAATGGAAAATAAATTCTCCTACTTTAATGAATAAATAAACGTACAGGTACAAAGATTAATATTAATTCTCGTGGTCTTCTTTGGTGGTTTCCATAAGGATTGAACAAACAATGGATTTTACTCAAAAATAAATTTTCTCTAAATAATCATTGACTATGTATACAAAGATATAAATAAGATGTGGTGACATGATCATTCTTTCTCGACTCATTTGAAATATAAATACATTACTAGATGCATATTCTTAGTTGTTTTAGAAAGTATTCAATGAGAATGACTTATGAGTCGTCCATACGAATGTTAATTCGAAAAGACAAAAAATATTGTGAGTTTTTGTGTAACCGCTACGAACTGTTCTAAAAGCTTAAGTTATTTGATAAATGCGTGATTAGAGGTGTCAAAATGGGTTTTAAACCCATATATGACCCATTTAAAAATAAATGGGTCATATATGGGTCACTTTAATTTTAAAGAGTCAACCTTAAATGGGTTTTAAATTTTAAAGCTTAAAGATAAATGGGTCTAAATGGGTTGAGTTTGGAACCCATGTCCAACCCACCTACTAGACCCATCCACACACTCTCTCCCTCTTTACAAAAATGTTTAAAAAAAATCGAAATTTAATTTTTTTTTCTCCTTTTCTTTTCTCTTCTTTTTTTTTTTTATTCCGGCCGGTGGTCGGCCACGGCGACCGGCCACCGGGGCGGGACGACCTCGCCGGAGGCCGGCGAAGCTCGAGCTCACCGGCCTCGGGCGAGGCTTGAGCCTCGCCGATCTGGCGAGCCTCGAGCTCGCCCGATTCCGGCGACCTCGAGGCTCACCCGATCCCGGCGAGGCTCCAGCCTCGCTGACCTCGGGCGAGGCTCCACCTCGCCAGATTCGGCGAGGTCGAGCTCGCCCGAGGCCGGCGAGCTCGAGTCTCGCCAGATCAGCGAGTCTGGAGCCTTGCCTGAGGCTGGCAAGGCCTCGGCCTCGCCAGATCGACGAGAACGAGCTTTGCCGGCCTCCGGCGAGCTCGTCCTCGCCTGTGGTCGGTCGCCGGCCACGGCGGCCGGCGATCGGCCAAAAATAAAGGAAAAAGAAAAAATTAAAAAAATTAAAAATTAAAAAAATTAAAAATTCGATTTAAAAAATAAAAAATTTTAAAATTTTTTTTATTTTCTTGGATAATGACTTTATGGAAAAAATTTTCTAGAAATGTCACATTTTTCGTAAAACAAACAGAACCTCAATTTTAAAAAAAATTATAAATTTTTTTCACTAGCTTTGTATTGCATAAAATGTTTTAGCAGTATAATTTTTTAAAAAAAATCATAAGAAACAAGTATTCCTAGATTAGGTTAAATATAAAAGTGTTTTAGCAATATGGGTCGGGTCGGGTATGGGTCGGGTTGGGTATGGGTCGAGATATTTACACTATGAATAAATGGGTCATAAACGGGTTAATTGGTCAATTTGGGTCGGACCATTTATGACCCGACCCAAATCCGACCCACCCGTTTAACAGGTCTATGCGTGATTTATTACATAAATATTCTAACACTCCCCCTCACTCATAGATTGAACTTTGGCATTAGCTTAAAGCGTGGAAATATGCAATTGGGGAGGCAAATAAGGGTCTTGAAGATTTGAACTCATGATCTCTTGTTCTGATATCAAGAATTTTTGGAACCAAAGCCAACTATTTGAAAAGCTTAAGATATTAAATGAAGGTGTAGTTTAATATCTACATATTCTATCATAATCATTTCTAAGTGGATTGACATTGAAATGCAAAATATGAGAAAAGAAGAGAATAATGCCTCTAGTTCGATTGAGTGCTCAAACTCTCCTATTCGTCGACTATGGACAAATCTGTCAATTTATTCCTAGTTGTGTACCGAAATTATAAATGAAAGATACGGGCCCCTTTTCCCATAGGATACCGCGGTTGTGATTTTTTCTATCAACAAATCTGACACGACTGCGGGAGAAATTGATAGTTACTAATGACGAAATGTAATATCTCGAAGAATTACTGTGAATAGTAATTTGCATATATAAGTCGAGCAATGACTCTTCATTTGCTTATCGATGCATGATGTGTTATAGATTAAACTAAAAATGCACCTGTAGAGGAGCCTTCTGCCTTAGAGGGAAGCGGAAGCGAGAGGAAAGAAAAACGAAATGTGAACTGAGAAATATGGTTGTACTTTCAATTCTATTCATGTCACTCCTTCAAAACATTCTATTTTTCCATCTAGAGGGTTCGGATAAGCACAATGTCCAGGACAAGAGTTTGCGGAAGGCACGATGCGGGAGTTTTCAAGAATAAATGTTGATTTGATGAAGATTTTTAGAATTAGGATTTAAAGGGAAGCATTGATTTTATTCTTTATCTAGTTTAATTAGTTTAGCAGATTCATATTTGTAAGATGGGAAGTTTTGGTTTTCTCTACTAAAAGTAAGTGTTTTTTTCAAGAATAAAACCGCTCCTTCATCATTAATAAAGATGCACTTTTGAGAGAAGATGGATCTTGTCGTTTGCCTATTGAGAATCTTCTATCTTCGTGCCACCTCGTTTCCACTGCATCACTGCGTCTTTGTTGAACGCTCAGAGAGGCATTGAATTTGCCCCTTCACGAGGCAATCCAAAAATTATCATTGTTTTTTACTTTGGTCATTTCTTAATTATGTACTTTTTCTTCTGCTTTGTACTTGAAATGGCAAACTTACCAAAAAAGATCGAAACTTATTGCGCTTGTACTAATTCAGTTCTAAACTTTTCAATTGCGCCAATTCAGTCCTAAAATTTTTCCTGTTTTACCATCCACAATTTTGATCGGAAACTGTTGACGTGGATACTGGCATTTCTATATGACACAGCCGGCGCTGACATAGACATTTTTAAATAATTTTTTGAATTTTTTATAAAGTTTTATAATTTTTTTCTTTTTTCTTTTCTTCTCTTTACATTTGCTGTTGGACTAAGGCCGGCAAGGATCGGCATCGACCCTTGCCGGCCAAAGCGAAGGCACGCGGCCCCTCACCCAGATCTGGCGAGGGTTGTGACGTCCTGATCAGGCGAGGGCGTTGCGGCCCTCGCCGGCCTTAGTCGAAAAAAAAAAGTAAAGAGAAAAGAAGAAAAAAATATAAATTAAAGATATTATTAAAAATGTCCATATCAGCGCCGGCATCCACGTCATGATTTCCAGTCAAAATTGGCCAAATGGACTTAATTGGCAAAATATGAAAAAATTTACGACTGAATTGATATAAGTGCAATAAGTTTATAACGTTTTTAGTAATTTTCCCTATTTGTAATAGGTACAAGAAAACTGAAGCCACCATGTTTGAGCTTGCTTTCTTTTTAGGTTATTCTTATATCACGCCAAACAAATCCGTTATTTAAAAAATAAACACACACATAGCTTATGTGTATGAAATTATTTTCAGATAAATAGTTAACGTTGTTCTCACACATTGCTTTGCCATCCATCTCTTGATTCATGAATGTAGTGAGAGCTTGCCCTAGTTTCGCTTAATGTTGCTATGTTGATTTTGAATTTTTCTAAGCCAAGCAAACTAGGGATCTGCAATGAGAATCGCCTGGGCCGGCAAGCTTTGGGTGGTTCCCAGGGGTGCCGGTCCATTTTCCAGTTTCATAAAATTAGAACTGGTGACGAGCAGTTCGATTCTCGGTTCCAGGATGGGAACCAGACCGGACCAATGTAACCGAAAATCCTGTACCTTCAAACCTCAGTGAAATTGACAGCTTCCAAGTTATCCGCACTGCAGCTCGAAGAAGGCCTTATCCCATCTATCCATTTGGGTGCAGAAGGGAAAAGCTTTCTGCTCAAAAGGCAACAGAGACATTGGCCGGAGAACACCCCGAGATGTATTAGGTATGTTCGCAAGCCAATCCCCCTCTCTGAGAATCATAAGATACATCCACGGCATAGTGAAGCTCCTCACGAATCAAATAAACCCTAAAATCTCTCAATTACAAAGAAACCCCCATGGATCGATCCAGTAATCACCAGCACTCATCCGCAAATGATCTCTCCTCCAAATCCATCATAAAAAAACCAGAGCTGGAGACAATAATGTCAATCGAAATACAGGTACAGATTCAACTCTGCATGTAGCGATCGAAGGGCGAAGCCTCCCCCGAAGTCCAAACAATCCCAAACGATCGAAGTACGAATGCGAATCGAGCCAATCCTAGCCAAGAACACTCCTTCCTCAACCTTCCCTTGACCATGTACCCACCATCTGTGACGCTCCAGAACGTCACGCGTAACACGTACTAATTAATATTATTAATAAACTGGCTAGAGAAAGTCAAAGTCTGAACAAGTTTTGTCAAAATACTTTTGTTTCTCAGTAACAACACTTGTGAGAATTACAAGTCCAGACAATACATCATAAAATCACAAAGAACAAACATTTGGGTAGGTCGAAGTTGCCTATCTCCATACTACAATTTACTCCAAAGACGGCCTGCACAAAAGTAGACTTTACAATGAGTTGTAGATGTCGTTGCCATCATATCAACCAAAATCCCGCATTAACCCATATGATAGATATACATCTAGTACAAACTATATCCGCCCTCGGGACAAACATATCAACGTACTGGCATTCATAGCATTTAGGGAAAAACCAGCAAGCATTGGTAGCAAATTGTCCACTCCTACATGTCTGAAAAAATAATGGGATGAGCTGAGACCCAGTAAATGAAATCTCTAGTTTTAAGTTAAGACAATCAGCTTATCACTTCACCTGGCATAAACACACATGCATGCATAGCAAACGATATGCATAGAATTCGAATGCATGTTATACCTTTACCGTCTGGATGTGCCACAACATCTGAGCAATGCGACATTTCATAATACTTCCACTCAACCACAAGCATATGAAGTAAAACATTCATACTCATGCGATTAGGTTCATTACTTCATCCTCCCTAACACTCCCGGGACATCCCGACCAACGGGGCATCTCAACTCCGAGGCATCCCGGCACACACCCGGGGCATCCCGACCAACGGGGCATCTCGACTCCCGAGGCATCCCGACCTACGGGGCATCCCGACACATGGGGCATCGTCACACACCACTAAATGGGCGACGGAATAGTATTCTCATGCAAGCCATGACAACCAAGTATTTGCATGCAAAAGTCCGCTTTGACCCGTCCCATACCGAGCCATCACGGTTTTGTACTTTAAAATCATGAAATGCATCATCCGAGCAATTAAATATGAAGCAATACATTTCAAACTCAGAAGCAAACTCAGTTCATAAGCAAATTCGGGTTCAGAAGCAAATTCGGTCATCGGAGGTAAGTTCGGATCATCAGAAGCAAAATCGGTTCAGTCATCAGAAGAAAATTCGAGTCATCAGAAGCAAGTTCAGACTCAGAAGGAAGTTCAGAAACAAAATCGGTTCGGTCATCAGAAGAAAATTCGAGTCATCAGAAGCAAGTTCAGACTCAGAAGGAAGTTTAGAAGCAAAATCGGTTCGGTCATCAGAAGCAAATTCAGACTCAGAAGCGGATTCAGACTCAAAAGCGGGTTCAGATTCAGAAGCGAATTCAGACTCAGAAGCGGGTTCAGATTCAGAAGCGAATTCAGACTCAAAAGCGGGTTCAGACTCAGAAGCAAGTTCAGACTCACAAAGCTAAAGTGTGAACGGTAAAGTCTGAGCAGTAAAGTTTGGGCGATAAACTCTGAAGTAAAGTCTGAGCGTAAGGTCTAAAGGTAAAGTCTGAACAGTTTAAAAAGTATACAGAACCAGATTTTTTACAGTAAAGTCTAAGCAGTTCCAAAGATATACAAAAATCATCATTCATACTCACATAATATACTTCACTTTCCGTAAAACGATTTTCTACCCCTTTTAAACATACATAAACCAATAAGAAGAATCCAACAATCACCTCAAAGATAACACTTACACGTTTAGATTTAATCGTTTCACTTGCCGATTTTCATCATACTTTAAGGAAATAAATCACATCCATTTGAACATGCACAGAACCAGCAAAACAGATTCAACCATCACCACAACCTCACTATTGTCACACATCACAATGGCGTTTCACAGGCAACCAAGTTAAAAGTGTCAATAGATTTACTTAGCTTAAATCTAGAGTTTTCACTTACCTTGTGTAGAATTTGAACACCCAAAAGTTAAAGCTCTCTCGGAAATTCTGGATCGGTGATGGTGAAAGTAAAAAGTGAGGAAGGGAGTTACGATTTGGTAAAATTTTCCTTCGGTGATACCCAGATAAACGAAACAGAGGAGTAGACGAAGGGGAGGATAATTACAATGCACTCACAGGTGGCACTCACAGTTCTCTTTTTATCATGGCCAGGTGTAAGAAATCAAGAAAGGAGTGGTGGCCAAGGAAAATAATTACTTAGGCTAGGTGTCTAGCTCAAGGGGACAAATGACATTCGATCAACCTTTCCTTCAATAGTCACGTGAGAGAAGAAGAGTCCAGAGGGATATTTTGAGAGAATATCCCCCCTTTCCTTAACGGCAAATTAGAATAAAAGACTAACACTACTTAACCAAAATTAACCAATAATAATAATACCCACTAAATCTCC
Source organism: Syzygium oleosum (assembly GCF_021117445.2). NCBI lineage: Eukaryota > Viridiplantae > Streptophyta > Magnoliopsida > Myrtales > Myrtaceae > Syzygium > Syzygium oleosum. The sequence goes on from NW_026607494.1 coordinate 2,742,906, forward strand.
AAAACAACGGTAAATTAATTAATACCGCACTATGATTATCGCACACAATAACGTTTACGATTTTAATTACGACGAGCTCGGGACGATTACGTTTTCGGATCCGCGCTTCGCGATTTACAATCCAATAACGATTTTTACGCGTCCGCACGAATATTAACTTAAATAATACTTAGCTTTATAATCCAAATATCATCTTCGAGCATAAAAAATTTCCAACGTCAATTACTTATTGTTACAAAATTTCCGGATGTCACACCATCACCACCGCCGCCGCCGCCTTCTCTCTCCCACCATGAAGACATGGCCACCTCCGCCCCTTCCGAACATCAAGCTCCTCCTCTGCAAATCCTCCTCCATATCAGCAGCAGCAGCCCACCATCGCTCCATTAGAATCTCTTCCCTCCTCTGCTCCTTCCTTAGCCTCATCTCCTCCTTCTAGCTCCAAATCCTCATCCGCGCCCCATCCGCCTCCCCCTCACCGGTGGTTCGCCTCCCACCCCAACCCTCCCATGGCCATCCTCTCCGACTTCTTCCTTGGCTGGACCCTCAACTTGGCCGACAAGCTCGGCGTTCACTAGTTCCGTTGGACGCCTGGGAACCGGACTGGACTGGTCGGTCCGGTCTGGTCCGATTCCAGAAATGAGGAACCGGTCATTCTGGTCCAGTTTCTAATTTTTAGGTGGGACCGGATCGAACCAGGAACCGATCATCTCTAAAGCAAACATTAGATTTCTTGCTGCTGCTTCACATGAACATCTAAACCTCAGATAATTTTCATTTTTCAGATATCATTTTGAGTTGATGTTCCATAATCTCGCACCATGTAATCTTCCCTATGTCCTAACTAACATGAGATCCACTATTTTAGCTTCATCGAAAGCTAGAACACCAAATTTTGATTACGCTACGCTACCCCATGCAAAATTAAACGGTCAACATGAGAACAAATATTTTTAATTAAGAAGAGCGGTGTTGTGTTTTACTTTCTTTTGGGAAAAAGTTTTTCACACTCCAAAACTTCATTGTGCAATAGTTAATAGCTCAGGATACACTCATTCAAGTGATAAATACGTAAAACTATTTTGGTGGCCGTCCATAATACTTTAATTGACTAATTTGCATCCGAAACTTTAGAAACTTGTTATGCATAACTCGCACACGAAACTTTAGACATTTGTTCCGATCTAACTATATTTCGGAATCGATTTTCGTCAAACCACACAACTCCACAGCGCCCTAAACTATCATTTCTATATGTATCCACAGCTCGGCAACTCTTCAATCGAATCTCACAATTCAAAATTTACATGGCTTTGGATTTACGACCTTACTTCAAAAGTTACTCCAATTAGACGAATAATGGGCTTGAATGCTTATTAGATGCTGCAATTCGGAGTTGATTTGGCTTGTCGAAATGTCCAAAACGGGGGGACGAACAGCATTGGTGCCAAAACTTGTGTACGGAGGCCACTTTGGTGCCAAAACTTTCGATCGGATCACTTAAGTGCTAAAAGTTGTGAAAAACGATCACTTAAGTGCCACTTCGCCGGAAATCCGACGTGGCATTTTTTTATTAATTTCTCAAGCTGATGTGGCTCGGCGGAGGCCGATGTGGCTCACCGGAGGCTGATGTGGCATTTCTTTTCTTTTTTTTTTCCTTTTCTTTCTTTTTTCCTTTCTTTTCTTTTTTTTCTTTTCTTTCTTCTTATTTCCGATGGCCGGCGTCCGGCCACCGGCCATGGCCGGCCTCGCCGGCCTCGCCTTCCTCCGGGCGAGGCCCGGGAGGCCGCCGTGGTCTCGGCAAGGGCCGGCCTCGCCGGGGGCTCGCCCCCGCCCGGGCGAGGTCAAGGCGCCGGGGGGGGCGAGCCCCCGGCGAGGCTCGCCTCGCGTGATTCGGCGAGGCCGGCCTCGCCGAGGCCACGAGCCGCCTCACCGGGCCTCGCTCGGCGAGGCGAGCCTTCGCCGGGGCTCGCCCCGCCCGGGCGAGGGTCGAGGTCGCCTGGGCGTGGCGAGCCCGCCTCCGGCGAGGCCCGGCGAGGCAACCGTGGCCTCGGCGAGGGCCGGCCTCGCCGGATCGCGAGGCGAGCCTCGCCGGGGCTCGCCCCGCCCGGGCGACCTCGACCCTCGCCCGGGCGGGGCGAGCTCCCCGGCGAGGGCTCGCCTCGCCAGATCCGGCGAGGCCGGCCCTCGCCGAGGCCACGGCGGCTTCGCCGAGCCTCCCCCGGAGGAAGGCGATGCTCGGTGATGCCGGCCATGGCCGGTGGCCGGACGCCAGCCATCGGAAATAAGAAGAAAGAAAAGAAAAAAAAGAAAAGAAAAAAGAAAATCAGAAAAAAGTATTTAAAAAATTGAATTATACACATGGAAATGCCACGTGTCATTAAAATTTAAATATAAAAGTCACGTATTAAATTTGATCGGAATTTCTCGCCGTTGGCACTTAAGTGATTGTTTTTTCTCCGATTTGGCACTTAAGTGATTGCCGGCGTAAACTTTTGGCACTTAAGTGATCCAAATGAAAGTTTTGGTACCAAAGTGGCCTCCGTACACAAATTTTGGCACCAATGCTGTTCTTCCCCCGTCCAAAACGGCTACACGCGAAAATCTCTCTCCTCTCTTTTCCCCTTTTTTCTCTTCTCCACGGCCAGCGTTTTCTTCTTTCCTCTTTTTTTCCGCTGGCTTCAACACTTCATCTGTTAAAGAGAAAATAAAATAGTTGGGCTTGGGCTTTAAGAGACATGGCCTGGGCTGGGCCCATCTATTAAAACACCCACCAAAGCGCAAAAACGAACATATTTCTTCTTAATTTTCATGTCGATATCCAAAGTGATAGATCATAGTTGATTCCTAATGTCTATTAAAAAATCAACAGTATCGTTAAATTCCTAAAACATTACAGATAATTGAACTGAATACAAAATCTCAATAACGACAATTAATTATCTGGGCACGCGTCGCCCACCGGAAATCTTCTAGTTGTAGAATAGTACACCTTTCTCATATTTCAGTAGAAATGCTTTACGATTTCAGTCCAAATGCCTCCCATGTCTAATATTATATATAAAGTTGGCTCCTCCTAATTAATGCACCATACCAATTATGGGCAAAAAATTCAAAAATTAATATCTAATCTGATATCTAAGATATATACACTTGGCTCCTACTATTAGCAAGCCAAATTAATTAGATCTCTTAACTATATCAAAAACACCAGATATTGCCCTAATCCAATTGAATCTAATCTGATATCTAGTCTTGTATGTATGTATGTATGTAGAGAAGGTTTTTCACAGCGGTATCATTCGAAGCTAAAGCCGATTTTTAGCTTAAAAGTAGGAAAACAAAAAAGATAAACTATCAACCCATTTGTCCTAGAAAAATCAATGGTGGACTCACACCATATTGAAACCTTAATGTTGGGTTCATTGCTCATAAAACAGAATGATGCTTTCAATTAGAACGGTTTTTTAGTATACTCATGATGATAGCTCGCCAAAGACGAGACCACATTGGCATTCAGGTGTGGTTCGAGAAGCTTTCTTGACACCTCTGCATAGAACATGGGTATGAATTATCGATGATTTTCATTTAAAGAAAATTTTTGAAAATGTCTCGAGACGTGCTAATTGTGAGGGCTTGATAAGATAAACAGCCAAGTCAATTGGACATCTTGGACCTAGGACATTGAGCAACATTTGTGATATTTATACTGGTCGGTCGGCAACTATCTGGTCACTATCTAATTCGGTGGGGATTCGCGAAAGCAGTATCCACAAAAAATCTTTTTGCATCTTTTAACGCTCTCTCTTTTCGGAGAAGAAGTGTCGTGTACAAAAGTGCGACGTGTCTCGTGTGAGCACGTGATATGTGGTGGGCCTGGAAGTGAACATAAAGACACGGGAAAGGCAGAAATGACCAACAAATCGGATTTTGATGCGGTTTTTTTAGGGGGGATTGATTGATGGAACTATTACAAACCGCATTATCAGCCATAAAAGACGAAGCCACTTTTTGTGTCAAATTATTGATTCATTTCCTAGAGTTTTTTATTTTTTATTTTCTAAAACTCAATTATATAGATGCTCCAAGGGAAATCGCTAAAGCAGATCCACCAAAATCTCTTTTCGCATCTTTTAACGCTCGATCCTTTCGGAGAAGCATCACGTACAAAAGTGGGATGTGTCTCGTGTCAACACGCGTTATGTTGTGGGCCTGAATTGAACTCAAAAAGCCATGGAAAAGGCTGAAATGACCACCCAATCGTAACCTCGAAGCCACTTTAATTTATGACTTCTCTTTTATGGCCGATGATGACGTGCCTTGAAACAGTTTCATCAACCAATCACGAGAAAATATTAGGGAGTCTTGGATCGTCAAGTCAGTATGATCTTCGATCACTCACGAGACGCCACGTGGCTAAGGTGGGGGCAGGCGGGCCGAGATCCGTTTTTTCCACAAAAAATTAATTTTCTTTCCCTTTAGTTTTGCACGTTAAGGACCTACACCCCCTTCATCAACAGTCTCTCCCCTCTCTCTTCATTAATGTGCTCCTCCTCCTCTGCACGCTAAAGACCTACACCCCCTTGATTAACAGTCTCTCCCCTCTCTCTCTCTCTTCATTAATGTTGGGCCTTCTCCTCTTCTGCACGCTAAGGACCTAATCCCCCTTCATCAGTAGTCTCTCCTCTCTCTTCATTAGTGTCCCTCTTCTGCACGCTAAGGACCTACACTCCCCTTCATCAGCAGTCTCTCTCTCTCTCTTTATTAATGTAGGAATAAAGAGAAAGAGACTGCTGATGAAGGGGGGTGTAGGGTGGGCCACATTAATAAAGAGAGAGAGACTGCTGATGAAAGGGGTGGAGGTCCTTAGCGTGCAGAGGAGGGCCTTCTCCTCCTCTGCACGCTAAGGACCTACATCCTCCCTTCATCAGTAGTCTCTCCTTTTTCTCTCTCTTCATTAATGTGCCTTCTTTACACGCTAAGGACCTACACTTCCCTTCATCAGCAGTCTCTCTCTCTATTAATGTGGACAACAAAGAGGGGTGTAGGGTGGGCCACATTAATAAAGAGAGAGACTGCTGATGAGGAGGGGGTGTATGGCCCACATTAATAAAGAGAGAGAGAGAAAGACTGCTGATGAAGGGAGTGTAGATCCTTAGCGTGCAGAGGAAGGGTGCAGGGTTAAAGGAAAAGAACATTAATTTTTTGTGGAAAAAATGGGTTCCGGCCCGCCGCCGGCCCCACCCGCGTCACGTGGATCACGTGGCGCCTCGTGAGTGGTCGGGGATCACACTGACTTGGCGGTCCGGGATTTTCTCATCAATCACCCTAAAAAGCCGCATCAAAAACAAAAGAAAAAAGAAGAAATTTGCGATATATGTTGGTGTGAAAGTGTTGACCCATTTTCTAGTGTTTCCTAGATTTTTCTCTAAAACTCAATTATCTAGAAGGTCCTAGGTGAACTCTTGCGGTAGTTAAGATTAGAGACGAATATTGATGAAAATTATGTCGTTCCCTTTTCTTAAAACTCTTTTAGTCCCTTTCATCCACTTTTGTTTTCCAACTGACTAGTGCAAACGTCGGGAAGCAAATCACATAGCGTTGAGTAACTTCAAGCACGATCAAGATGAAGCTTCATTTTTTGCACCATCTTCGCGGCAATGTATTACGTGTTTGATCGATGAATAATTACTCCAACATTAGAGATATTCATGTGTAAGAGTTGCATAGCCTCCTTATTATTCAGGATCATATCTGAAATCGAAATGGAGAGAGAACCGCATAAAGTGGGTAAATAATATCTATGCATTGGGGGTGCGTTTATTTCGCCGAAAATCAACAAGTTAGAAAATATTTTCCTAATTAAAAATGATTCGTTTATATTACTTATAAAGTTAAAAATATTTTCCATGTCATTTTTTATTATCTCAATGGTTCACTATTTCAATGGAATAGTAAGTTCATTGAGGGATTCGCGATTCATTTTCTTTGAGTGTGTATTTTTTGTCTTATTCCAATGTGGAATGCAATTTCCGAATTTCTAGTTGATTTTGAGTGGGGTCATGGAGATAGTACTTAAAGAAAGATTATTTTTTTCCACATCATTTTTTCTTATTTCATTATAATCCAATACTAAGCTAATCAAGGGAGTTTTTACCGTGTGTTTTTCGCCTAATTCTTATCATGAATGTAATTTTTGAATTTCTAGTTGATTTTTATGAGAAATCCCCCTCAATTAGGGAGCCATAAACATCGTCATTGACAATATAGGCCAAGACGAAAATATGATGCCAGCTTGCTTTCATTGTAACGTGACATTGTTTTGAAATGAATTATCCAGTGACCTTTAAGAACTTAAAAAGGGCAACTTCTACCATATAATATATAAACAACAACAACACATCATATATATTGTTTGCAGACCAAACTGCGCTAACGGGTACCCATCATATGTATTTCTGAAGCCACAATTGCTAAACCATCTTAGATACATGTTGTACTTCACATATGTCGTTATTTGTTACGCGCTGCTTAATAGTTAAACTAGAGTAGAGTCCAGCCTGCTGCCATGGGGGAATGCGCCATGTGCAGCTGCTGTCAAAATGACAGAATTAGCTGGCGTTTCCAACACGACACGCGAACCTAAATCACATCGTGTTCACACAATTGAGGTTTCTCGTGATCAAAGCGCAAAAACGGACAAATTTCATCTTAATTAGCTGTGTTTGAACAGAATATAAAATCTCAATCATGATAATTAATTGTCGGATCATGTCGTGCTGGCAATAGGTTCATGCAAACCGGCTGCTTGTCAAGTCAATCACAGAATAACGACGAAATTATATTTGCTCGGGAACTTATTTTGCCATATAACATCTTCCTCTTACTCGAAAGATTCATCGGATTTGGTCTGGTCCTCCTGAAAATCATCCGTTGGTCACCTGATTAATCTCTCTTTCGATATAATAAAAAGGAATCGTTTAGAGTCCCCCTGAAAAACTGCATAAAAAACACAAGGACAAAAAAGAAGTTTGTTACGGTCTAAAGGTGCATCCGTTTCGTGAAAAATAAATAATTTAAAAAATATTTTTCGAAGAATAATTACTAACATAGTTTAGAAAAATTAGTCAACGAAAAATATTTTTATCATCGATAACAATCTATACCTAACTATTTTCGTGGGTGATGAAAAAAATGTCCATTAATTTTTTTTTCTAAATGATGTAAGAGAACATTTTTTGAAAAATATTTTTCAAATCATTCATTTTTCGCGAAACGAACGCATCCTAATTATTGATCGATTTTCTAGAGTTTCCTAGATTTTACCTAGTCGGTACCTTGAAGCCACTTTAATTTGTGCCTGGTCTTTTATGGCTAATAATGCAATTTGTAATAGTTTCGTTAATCAATCACCCTAAAAAACTGCATAAAAAACAAAAGGACAAAAACGAAGTTTGTTAGTGTCAAATTATCGATTCATTTGGAATTTCCTACATTTTTGTCTAAAACTCAATTACCTAGAAGCTCCAAGGTGAACTCTTGCGGTAGTTATAATTAGGGACGAATATTGATGAAAAATATGTTCTTCCCTTTTCTTAAAACTCTTTTGGACCCTTTCATTCATTATTGTTTTCCAACTAACTAATTCAAGGGTCGGGGAAGCGTATCACAAAGCGTTTAGTAACTCAAGCATGATCAAGCAAAGGCTTCATTTTTTGCACTGTCTTCGCGGCAATGTATTACATATCTGACAGATGAATAATTTCTCCAATATTTGAGATATTGCTGTGGAAGAGTTTCATAACCTCCTCATTATTCAGGATAATCTCTAAAACTGAAATTCCGAGAGAACCGTCTAAAATGGGTAAAAAAATCTATACATTGAGGTTGCATTTATCTTATGAAAAATATTTTTCTAACTAAAAATGATTCGCTTATATCGCTTACAAAATTAAATTGACAAAAATATATTTTCATCGTTAAAGAAAATATTTAGGCATAAATTATTATTGTTTATAAAAAAATCTTGTCGACTAATTATTCTAATCGGACAATTATTTTTAGGTATATTGAAAGGTAGGTAAAAACCTCCCTTTCATCCATTTATAAGGAAGTTGTCGTCATAGCAGCTAACTCACGGGAGGAAGACATTGTGTGTTCTTTGTCGTCTCAAAGCAAAGAGCCAGAATCGATTTCCTCATCACTCAGCATGGCTGAATCACTCCTTTTCAGCATTGCAGAGAGCGTGCTGGGGAAGATAGCATCACCGGCGCTCCAAGAAGCCGTCGCTATTTACAACGTTGAAAATCAGATCTGCAAGCTTAGAGAGACATTGACTGGCATTAAGGCAGTGTTGTCAGATGCTGAGGTGCAGAAGGCGACGAACGATTGTCTGCAAGAGTGGTTAGATCGGCTTCAACATGTATTTTACGATGTGGAGGATTTGTTCGATGAAATCGAATGTGAAGCCTTACGGAAGAAGGTGATAAGTCGTTATGGAGGCGTAAAATGGAAGGTACGCCGCTTCTTTTCCCTCTCTAATCCACTCATGTTCCGTGCGAAAATTTGTCATAAAATCAAGGAGATTCGGCAGAGATTATCCGTAATTTCCACTGATAAAGATCAATTCAATCTTAATGTGCGGAATGCTGACAATGGTGTGGGACATACGCGATCACGAGAGATAACTCACTCTTTCATAAACCAGTTCAATGTCGTCGGAAGAGAAATTGATAGAAGACAGATAATTGAGATGTTGGTGCGGCCAGATGACAAAAACCTTTCAGTGATTCCCATTGTTGGAATAGGAGGTTTGGGCAAGACGACACTAGCTAAATTAGTTTACAATGACGATGGTGTAAAAGAGCAATTTGAGTTGCAACTATGGGTGTGCGTGCCTGAGGACTTCGATTTAAAGAAAACTATCGAAGGAATCATCAAAGATGCAACTGGACAAAGCCCTAACCTTGATCTTCAGCAATTGCAAGCCTCACTGCGAACCATCATCAAGGACAAGAAATTTCTCCTAATCTTGGATGACGTATGGAGCACTAACCGCAGTAGATGGACTGATTTGAGAGATTTGTTAATCGGAGGGGCTAGTGGAAGTAAGATAATTGTGACTACTCGTGATTCAGAAATCGCTTTAATAATGGGTACCTATCCAGCACATAATCTAAAAGGTCTTTCTCGTAACGACTCTATGGCCTTATTCAAAAAATGGGCATTTGATGAAAAGGAAAAGGAGCCACGTCCTGATCTCCTAGAGATTGGAAAAGACATTGTCAACAAATCTCAAGGAGTTCCGCTCCTTGTGAAAACTCTTGGATGCCTTCTGTTTTTGAACGATGATGATAGACATTGGACACATATAAGGGATAGTGAAACATGGGCGTTAGCGGATGCGAAAAAGGACATTCTGCCGGTACTTAAGCTTAGCTATGATCATTTACCATCCCACTTAAAACGTTGTTTTGCCACATTTTCACTTTTTCCCAGAGGATATGCAATTGACGATGATCATTTAACTAGTTTATGGATGGGTTTAGGACTTATTAGTTCAATAGGGGAAAAACTTGCATCGGAAGATGTCGGTGCTCTGTACGTCAAAGAGTTGCAGAAGAGATCTTTGGTCCAAGTAGTCGAGGAGTCCGAATCAATGTTTCAGTTAAAACTACATGATCTGGTCCATTCTCTTGCAACTATTGTGGCAGAAAATGATTGCTCTGCAGTTGGCTTAGACGCTACAGATATATCAGAGACAGTTCGGTGCGTTTCGATTCCTAACACATCATTAGAGGAAATCTCAAATTATGATGGAGTCCCACCTTTTCTGAGAAAGCCAACTTCAAAGAGGCTACGTGCATTTAAATTAATGTTCCGAGTTTATGATGGAGTCATAACTAGAGAGTTTGTTGAAACATGCATCTCCAAGTGTAAGCACTTACGGTTTCTAGAATTGGCATATGGTAATTTTGAGGAGCTGCCAAGTTCCATATGCAACTTGAAGCAATTAAGATCGTTAAATCTTGCTGCTTGCAAGCGATTGAAGAAGCTTCCGGATACAATTTGTGAGCTGCAAAGTTTGTTACACTTATCCCTCGAGGAATGCTCGGAACTAGGCGATTTACCCAAAAAAATGAAAAGGCTCATTAGCCTTCGATATCTATACATAACAACAAAGCAAAAGAGTTTACAAGAAACTGGAATACAATACCTGGAAAATCTGCAAAGTTTGGGAATTGTTGGATGCGAAAATGTTCAAATTCTGTTTGAAGGCACCTGCCGACTGACTCACCTTCGAAAATTTGAAATTAGAAATTGTGGGAGACCAATCTCTGTGCCTTTTGGGGAATTAATCACCCTAGAGTCCTTGGTGATCGATCGCTGCCAGCTCACGTTAGCCCAGGAGAATAGGTCTTACTTTTCGTTGAATCTTCGTACTCTAGTAATATCAGAGTGCGACCAAGTGATGGAGTTGCTCCAATGTCTTGAAGGATCGGCTTGCACTTTGGAGTCCTTTTGTGTCTATGATTGCCCGAGCTTGACTGCTGTACCCGAATGGCTGCCCAATCATACACGTCTCGGATTAATTCGCTTGATCCGATGTCGCAACTTATTGTCTATGCCGCAAAGAATTCGTTCACTCACTGCCCTCAAAGAATTGCGCATTGTAAAGTGTGGTGAACTGAGCATAAGATGCGAGGCTCAAACCGGCGAGAATTGGCACAAATCGCTCATGTTGCACGAATCCAACCTGATTTCATACATGTACTATAGACGGAGGATCAGAGGACTAGGTACGCATCCATCTATTTTTCTTCGTTCTTAATTGTGATATAGCCATATATTGTGATCCACTTAATCTTCAATTGAGTCAATTTAATTGAAGTATGGCAATTAGAAAAAGGAAAATGATATGAAAAAATAATACTTACTAAGATACAATCAATAATAGGTCATTAGACTGCAAAAGGAATATTACTATTTGAACTCAAAGAAAAATAAGTAATAATTGTATAATATTACTATTTAATCAAAATATTGAAATGTAAAAAGACAAAATTACGCAAGAAACTTTATTAAAGTAAATAATCCAATTAAAATTTTGATTTTTTTTTATCGAAATACAATTTAAATTTGATTAAAAAGTTAGAAGTTGCATCTAACATTAGAGTTACACTTAAACTACACACTCAGTTTGTAATACTATCTAAAACTATTAGCACAAATAATAAAACAAAAGAAAATGTTTCCATACCACAGGTCCGGTTCCGTGCATAGCAAGAGAATGATTGCTAGTGCTAATGACGTAATTTGAAGGCTTTGGGATAATCTTTGTTGGCAAGACACTTGGCTTAACAGCAATTGCTGGAGTGTCGAATCGAGCCAATGCAAGCTGCCCCCAATCATCCCATCGGCCAAAAGAAAACATCAATAAAGAGCAATCATCCCATGAAAAAGTATTTATTTTAACTTGATATGCATGAAAGTTAATGCATAGAGAAATTGATTCAATTTTAATTTAACTTTCCCACTTTTTTTGTTTTTTGGTCTGTAACTTTCCCACTTGAGAAAAATAATTTTATCGTTCTTATAAAAATACTGAAATGTCCTCAATTGATATGCATGAAAGTTAATGCATAGAGAAATTGATTCAATTTTAATTTAACTTTACCACTTTTTTTGTTTTTTGGTCTGTAACTTTCCCACTTGAGAAAAATAATTTTATCGTTCTTATAAAAATACTGAAATGTCCTCAATTGATTTGTTATATCAAAATACCTGCATATATCTATGCTCACCATTCTTTAAGGTGATGTGATTCCATTTTTTAGAACTAATTTTAATTATGTTTTGCAATATAATTGTTTTTATTTCATTAAGAGCTTTTTACTTCCCACAATCAATTATAATTCATAACTCTCACAATAAAACATGTGAAAGTGAAAAAGTACCAATAACATTCTCTTAAAATATACAAGCATTGTGGCACAAACAATGCGTGTGAATGAAGCCATGACCGTAAAAATTGTTTCCAAACTGCAAAGCCCAATACAGTTTTAGGATAATAATTTCTTCGCAGGAAATTTTTTAAAGAAAAATAACATATAATATTGTCATATGCACGAGAGAGATGTCTAAGATCACGGGTTATTGAGAGCAACTAGACTGCTTTCATTTTATTTCTATAGTAGTTTAAATAACAGAAAGCATAAAGTTAAAATCCCTATAATGCAGAGCCTCTTTTGGAACTTTTTTATGTATCAATTTGTCGGCACATGTTATTTTTTTTAAAATATAACATCTAATGAAAAAAGAGGAAATTTAAGTGGCTAAGAATATTTCTATAACATAGGATTTCCTTTTCTCCCTAGATTGAATATTTGAAATTTGTCGTGAAAAATGGCCCGAGTGAGGCCCGGTTTTGCCAGCCAGTGACTTACAATAGAAATATATAGGTCCCCAACTCAAAAGATTTAAGGCCTGTTTTTTTCTGACTAGGCAAAAGTAAACAGTATTTTTGTACTTTGTGACTAAAACTCAAAATATTATTAAAATTGCAAAATGTTATGAACAAAATATATGTGAAAATGCTTGCCAACATTTAGATGTGAAATTTTTGGATACTTTGGATTAACAAGAAGTCAAAGTGTGTGTGTCATAAAATTTAGAATAGAGGCTATATATAGACTCTCCATTTTGGTGTAACCGATACTCGAGTATCATTAGCACACTGTTTCAAAATAATGTGAACCATCAAACATGAAAGCATTTACCCACAGTGTGTACACCACATATGAAAACTACGGTTTCCACATGTTATTTTGCATACATGTCCTTTTGGACTTACGATACTATTATAAGTATTTTTAAAATTTAAGAAACGCTTATAAGAACCCAAATTTCCACATTTTTTTTTACAAAACAAAAACTTCTAAATTGGTTTTTATTGAAAGGAACCTTACATCCGCATAAAATTAATTTTGCTAACCAATTAAAAGTATTTTGGTTAGTAGAATATCTAAGAATGACCAATTCGCATGACACCACAATGAATGCCATAATACTATATTATAGATACTCTAAGCTCATTTCATGATTTCCTTTTGACCACAGATGAATTCCTATGATCTATGTGGCACGCTATGTGGATCTCTTCGAAGATTTGATGTGCACCCAGTTAATCCTTCGTGAATCTCTTTCATATTTAGGTATGAAAGCAATGGCCGGTGATGTTGTACTTTTTTATTTATTTCCTTGAATGAGTGTTGTTCTTTATTATTTGTTTGTGTTTCTATTGCAAATTTCTCTATGGAGAAAATGCCTTATTTGTATTGTATGAGACTAATTGTTGTGTTATCATTGTTTGAATTTTCTTAGAACGATATTTATCAATTATTCACGAGACAGTGAATGAAAATCACGTTGCACCATTGAATTTTTTTTTTTTTGGGTAAGTTAATGTAAGTTACTGGATCTTTTTATAATTATTTCACCAGACAATTTAAAGAGTCCCCTATAAATAATGCATTTATTTTTTCGTTTTTTATTTGTTTTACTTCACTTTTACGTAGGAAGATTATGTTTTTCTTTTCCTCCTGCTTCTAAGACTGGATCTCACCAATTGGAATGCACAAGGGCTAATTGCATGAACAATAAAGGTTTTGTTACGGCTTCAAAGCCTTTGTCAGTTTTAGTCTCCCAAGTAATCTTGTTTGAACTCATGATTGCGTAGGCCATAGTTCCCAGTAAGTTCAGGACCTCCTCGATCGATTTCATGACTACAACAGAGCGCACAAAAAAATTTGGGGGCTCGGTCAGTAGATTTGGCCAAATCGCTATTATTCGGCACTAAAATGAGTTTTAAGCCTGAAAGTGAGAAAACAAAAAAGATATTTGTTAATGCATATGTCTTATAACAAATAGTTGACTCGCACCATATTAAAACCTTAATGTTCAGTCCAATGCTTATAAAGCATATCCATTTAATTGGAAGTATTTCTAGTATTGCCATTATGTTCACCTACCAAAGACGAGACGACGTTTGCATTCATCGTCTATGGTTCATGAAGCTCTCTTGATAGCCCCTACTGTTTTTCCAATGGCAAGAAAGAAAATGGCCGAATCGATCCTTTTGCACATTGCAAAGAGTGTGCTGAACCAGCTTGGATCGCATGTCCTCCCTTAATTGGGATGGGGTGTTTAGGCAAAACCGTTCTTGCTAAGTTCATGTACAAGACGAAAAGGTCCAAGAACAATTTGATTTTAGAATATGGGTATGCATTTCTGGTGATTTTGATCTAATGAAATCTCTTGAAGAAGTCTTCAGAGACTCCATCAATTAAGGCTTAATCAGAGATTCAGAGTGTCAGCCGCTATTAAAAACCTTGAACAGTGAGCATTCCAGCCAGTTAGATATAATTCGAACACATTAATCAGCTTATTCAAGACCTATCAATAAAACTACAGTTGTGAACATATAAAGTTACTCACTTCAGATCGTTCAAAAGTTTAATTTGGAATAATGAGTTTAGCTACCTCCATTTTCCAACTTACAATTCTTTAGTGTTACTAACCCACGTTCTGTGCGCCTCTGTAAAAAGATCACAGAAAGGATCCCCAACTGGGGGAAAATTGCAGAAAGAATATGTACCATTATTACAACAAGTGAGTGCTGTCCAGTCATCTGCTCCTTTATAACTTTCCGGGTGTCTCCGGCGTGACCTACAAATGCTTCAGCATCACACAGAATTAGTCCTAGAATGCCGACGTCGCAAGTATGAAGAAAATGAAGTGTGGAGGAAAGATGTTGGTCAGGTCTCAGGTTAGTTAAGAGATGGACACCAAATCGACTGACCACAAACCCTACTTACGAACATGCAAATCGACTGACCACAAACCCTACTTACGAACATGTTGATACAGATTACTATATGGCACAGGACCTTACAAGATGAGAAAATTCCAAATAGAGAATGGCAAGGGAACAAGGTAGATTATTTAAAGGATATAGGTCATGAGATGAAGGAAAATATAGTTTCATTAGTTGAACAAAATAGTTTTACAAATATAGTTGATGGAGGAGTATTGGTGGAGGAGCTAAGGACGTGGAGTTACGAGCTCACTCCCCACACCTTTTTACAGAAATGAGTTATGGCCTTTTTATAGGCATTTCCACCGACTAAGTTGAACCGCCTTAGAGGATTCTGGACTTCTCTTTACAGCTCATCTCTTTGACAACTTCTCAATCTGGATTCCTTTTGAATGCTGTCCACGTAGCCTTCAACTTGCAGCCACCACAATTCTCAACAACCCTAGACAATCTCATAATATTTTATTTTGACAACTTGTTGCTCACGTTCATGATTTTCTTCAGCCGACTTTTACAGCTGGCATTTCCGCGTAATTTAAGGCTTCTATAGTTTGGACTAGAGCCTTCTTAAAAAATGGATCACCAATTTCCAGCACAAATAGAAGTCTTTGAGGACACCGTTACGTGCGTGGGCAAGTGATTCCCGATATGGGTTAATGATTTACTTGTATGGATGGGTGTGTATTTATGGAATGTATGTCGAAGGGTAAAATGGAAATGTAGAATAGATTACAATCGTCAACAAGGTATAAAAGACATGCCACCAACCAAGAATGAAGATCGGGATCAATGAAATTCACCACCGAGGCATAAAGGACAAGCCACCCGTCAAGGTCAAGGGACTTTAGGATATGAGAAGCTCACCACTCGGGCCTAAAGGGAAACCACCAGTCGAGAATAAAGTGCTTATTGGCTCACCGCCGAGGAGTAATCCACTCTCCATGTATAAAGAAACCGATATATGAATTATCCACTCTCCAAAGATAATCGCTCACACAGAGGAAAATCTCATGAATTTTCATTCATCAAAGTCTTGTCCATGACAATGGAGGACTCTCCACTATTTATAGGGGAACTAAGACTTAGGAAATAGACAAAAATCAAAGAGACATGGGAACTACCCAACCATTTAAGGATTTAGAAAGCATTTAAATACCTAGGAACTAAGGACTTTGACTCTCGAGACTCACATAACAATTAAGACCTATGAACTTGGAAATGCATTGATGACACATGAAGACTTGAAATTTTGAGCCTTGCAGTTTATCTCCAAAATTCGTCCACCATCTTTGCCCAGTAGATAACCACCTTAATAAATTAGCAAATGTCATAGGAAAGTGCTTGGAACAACCTCCCATCGATATGTTGTCGATTCGCATTGAAATCAGCAACTATTCTTTGTGAAACGATAACTCTAAACGTCAAGGGAAGAATCAACAACTTAATGATTGGTAACCTGGTTGATAGTCTCCTTGTCGATGATCCAACGAAGCAAGTTATAGCCAAATTCTACCTTAATTTAAATTAACATCGATGGTGCTGATTTTGTTGATGGAGTTGAGTCGGATGCTCCCGCATCATTTTCCCCGGGTTGGTTGATATTTGTTCTCAAATCGAATAAGTTTTCATCTTCCAAATAAGGAGAAATATCTCCCACATTGAAAGTTGCAGAAACGCCAAACTCTCCAGGAAGATCGATCTCGCATGTGCTGTCACCGATTCTTTCTAGAACTTTAAATAGGCCATCGGCTCTAGGCATGAACTTGTTCTTTCAACGAGATGGAAAATTTTCTTTCCTCAAATGTAACCACACAAGATCGCCTGGTTCAAAATGAGCCTTCTTCCAGTGCTGATTAGCTTTCTTCTTGTAAGACTCGTTAGCCTTCTCAATCTTGGATCGAATTTGCTCATAGAGCTTTTTCGTCGATTCAGCTCTTTCTTTACCATCAAAGTTCACTTAAGAGATGGATGGAATTAGAATCAAATCGATCGGTGTGAGAGGATTAGTTCCATACACAACTTCAAAAGGTGATCGACTAGTGGTGTAACTCGGTGTTCGATTATAAGCAAACTCAACATGTGCAAGTTTCAAATCCCAATCTTTCAAAGATTTACTAACCATCCCTCGAAGGAAAGTAGTGAGGGTGCAATTGGCTACCTTCGTTTGTCCGTCTGTTTGAGAATGACAAGTGGCATTGAATAAGAGCCACGTACCAAGCATTCTCCATAGTGTCTTCCAAAAATAGGTCAAAAACTTAGAATCGTGATACAACATGATGATCTTCCGTACTCCATGAAGGCGAATGATCTCTTTGAAATATAGTTTAGCCACATGAGATGCGTCATCGGTCTTGTGACATGGAACGAAATGAGCCATTTTAGAAAACCGATCAACGACCACCAGAATGACATCTTTTCTCCTTTGAGTTCTCGGAAGAGTGACAATAAAGACCATACTCACATCTTCCCATGGTTGCAATGGAACTGGAAGTGGAGTGTACAACCCCTGAAGGAAATGACTTTTGGCACTCTGACAAGTTGCACATCTCGAAATGATAGCATGCACATCTCCATTCATCTTTGGCCAATAAAAATGCTTTTGAAGAACCTCAAGAGTTTTGTTAATGCCAAAGTGACCAGTCAATCCTCCACCACGTGCTTCATGGATCAATAATTCTCTAAACGGACTCTTTGGCACACATAATCGATTTGCTTTGAAAAGAAAACCATCTTGGATAGAATAAGTACCCTGAACTCCGTGTTTACAGTCATCGATGATGGAAGAGAATTCCGAGTCTTCGTAATATATATCCTTCATCAATTGGAAACTAAGGTTTCTAGAATCTAAAACAACAAGCATAGAATATCTCCTCGATAAAGCATCCGCTATAACTTATGTAGCCCGATTTATACTTTGAGACAAAATAAAAGGATTGAAGAAATTCTACCCATTTGGCATGTCTTGAATTGAGTTTACGTTGGCCGCTAATAAACTTGAGAGCCTCATGATTAGAATGATGAACAAACTTCTTAGCCTCAAGTTATGACTCTAGTGATCAAGAGCTCTAACAATGGCATAGAACTCCTTATCATAAGTTGAATAATTCTTCTTTGAATCCGTCAACTTCTCACTGAAATACGCCAAAGGTTTTTGTGTTTGGACAAGAACAGCCCTAATGCCAACTCCGCTTCCATTATACTCAATTTCAAATACTTTATCAAAACCGAGAGGGGCAAGAATAGAGGACTCACAAAGTTTCTATTTGATTAACTCAAAAGCATTATGAGCAGCCTTTGTCCATTCAAAAGAACCTTCTTCATGCATTCGGTGATAGGAGCCATGATGGTACTAAAGTTCTTCACAAATTGCCAATAGAAAGAAGCAAGTCCATGAAAACTTCTTACATCATAAATGGACTTTGGAACTAGCTATGTTTTCATTGCTTCCACCTTGGATTGATCGACGGAGATCCCATCTTTTGATACAACATATCCAAGGAATACAATGCTTGAAGAGAAGAATTGACATTTCTCCATTTTAGCATAGAGTTTTTGTTTTCTCAAGACACCAAAGGCCTACTTCAAATGAGAGATATGATCATCCTCGTTCCTGCTGTAAACAAGAATATCTTGAAATATACAACAACAAATCGACTAATAAAGGAGCGAAGAACCTTGTTCACGAGTCTCATGAAGGTACTCGGAGCATTAGATAGTCCAAATGGCATAACCAGCCACTCTTAAAGACCTCCTTTAGTCTTAAAAGCCATCTTCCACTCATCTCCTTCTCGCATTTGAATTTGGTGATAACCACTCCGCAAATCTTTCTTGGAAAATACAGTAGAGCTATATAATTCATCAAGTATGTCATCGAGTCTAGGTATAGGGTACCTATACTTAATGGTGATGTTGTTGATGACTCGACTATCGATAAAATTTTTGAATGAACCATCCTTCTTGGGCACAAGTAAAGCTGGAATAGAACATAAGCTCATGCTTTCTTAGACATGTCCTTTGTCGATAAGTTCATCGACTTGTGTTTGCAACTCCTTTGTTTCTTCCAGGTTGCATTGATAAGCTGCTTTGTTCGGTAGAGAAGCACCAGGAAGCAAATCGATGTGATGTTCAATGCCTTTTTATGGGTGGTAACCCAGGTGGCAATTTCTCTGGGAACATATATGTAAATTCTTTCAATAAAGAATGCATCTTTAGGTGTAGAGGTCTCTCTATCTCACTCTTTTTCTTAATCATAAGCAAAGCAAATACTTTCTCCTATTTGTTAATGGCCCTCTCAACCCGTGTTTCACTCAAGAATAGGCTTTCCTTACTAATGTTTCCCTCCCCAAGTTGATTTTTGTGGTTCATGACTGGATTCAAGGGAACAAGAGTAATGCATTTTTGTTCCTTGCTAAATAAATATGTGTTTTTACGCCCATCGTGAATAGTCTTCCTATCTTATTGCCAAGGTCTACCCCACAATATATGGCATGCATCCATAGGAACAACATCACGAAAAACCCCATCTTGGTAATTCTTCCCGATTGAAAACGAAATCAAGGTTTGATTAGTTACCTTAACAACACTTCTTTTGCTGAGCCATTGAAGCTTGTATGGTTCAGGATGCTTAGCGTTGGAAGCTTTAGCTTGTCGATCAAGGTTGTCGATGCAACATTGGTGTAGCTCCCGCCATCAATAATCACCGTACACACATTTCCGTTAATAGTGCAACGGGTGTGAAAGATGTTTTCCCATTGTTCATTCTCCTCAGGAGAAATTACATAATGCAACGCTCTCCGGATGACCAACAACTCGCTATCATTAGCTTTTTCTACCAACTCCTATTGTGCTTCAGATTCGGAGTCATTCTGGTCAGAATTAATCTTAACCTCTTCAAGTTCCAAATT
This sequence comes from Syzygium oleosum, assembly GCF_021117445.2. NCBI lineage: Eukaryota > Viridiplantae > Streptophyta > Magnoliopsida > Myrtales > Myrtaceae > Syzygium > Syzygium oleosum. Next base: position 2,762,685 of record NW_026607494.1, read on the forward strand.
GATTTTCTCAATTTCTTGAAGAGTCATAACTCTCTGATTTAGACAATTAGCTTGCAAATGCCCATAGCCTTGTCACTTAAAGCATTTCCTTGTGTCTCCATCAGTTTTTTTGTGGAATTCTTTAGCAGGTTCCACAAAATTTTCTTTGTCCTTGTCTTTTGTCGACGTATTCTCAACCTTGCTTGGGGAAGCACCCTTAAAGTAAGATGTTCCTTTATCGAGGTTTTGAAAGAAAACCTCTTGCAGCCTTTTATTTACTTTTCGACCTTCATCGACAACTTACATACGTCTTCAAAGGTCCAATAAGGTTGAAGTTCAACTAAATCAACAATTTCCCGATTCATTCCGCCGGGGAATTGAGCGATGGTTTGCTCCGGAACTTTTGGAACTCCGCACCTCATCTTGAGTTGTGCAAACTCTCTGATGTATTCTTCAATGATCATCCTTTGTTGTTTTAGGGAATTCAGCTTGAGGAACAAATCTTGCTTATAGTTATCGCGCAAGAACCTCTTCTTTATCAATTTCTTGAGTTTATCCCAAGACTTGATTCTCCTTTTTCCTTCTTTGAGTCATTGATGCTTTAGATTCTCCCACCATAGAGAAGTATATTTCGTCAATTTTAGGATAGCAACCTTTAGCAACCTTGCATCTCTTCCCCTCTGAGTATAACTTGAAGTCAAAAACTCGTTTGATTGCATCCGGTCAATCAACAAAATCGTTGGGATTGAGACTACCCTCAAATTGAGGTGTCTCCACTTTTATCTCATGATTATTTTCCCTGTACCTCCCTCTTCTTCTTCGGGGTTGGTATTATGAATCACTAGAATTACCTCTAGTAGAATCAGATTCGTTACTAGAGTTTCGACGAGAATTTGAATCGTCACATCGATGTCAATCATCAGGAAGTCTTGTCGGTTGTCCTTGCCTCACCGGATCTTCAAGAAGATTAATGACTCTCTCCATTTGTTGCTGGAGATTTTGAATTGCACGGTCTCGCCTTTCATTATGTGCTTGCTCCTAGGTCTAACCTCTCGGAACTGGTTTATCCATGATGAGTATGAGTTTGATAGAAGGAATCACTCAAACGAGTTCAACCTGAAGCTCTGATACCAACTTGATGGATGTGTAGGTGAGTGATTCCGAAAATGGGTTTTATGGATTTATATGTATGGATTGGTGTGTGTTTGCGGGATGTATGTCGAAGGGTAAAATGGAAACATAAGATAGATTACAATCATCATCAAGGTATAAAGGATGCGCCACCAACCAAGGATGAAGATCGGGGTCGATGAAGTTCACCATCGAGACTTAAAGAATAAGCCACCTGCCAAGGTTAAAGGACTTTGTGATAGGATAAGCTCACCGCAAAGGCCTAAAGGGAAATCACCAGCTAAGGATAAAGTACTTCTTGGCTCACCACCGAGGAGTAATCCACTCTCTAAGGATAAAGAAGCCGATATAGGAGTTATCCACTCTCCAAAAATAATCGCTCACATAGAGGAAAATCTGATGTATTTTCATTAATCAAAGTCTTGTCCATTTCAATGGAGGACTCTCCTCTATTTATAGGAGAACGAAGACTTAGGAAATAGACAAACATTAAAGAGACATGGGAACTACCCAACCATTTAAAAACTTATAAAGCATTTAAATACCTTGGAACTGAGGACTTTGACTCTCGAGACTCACATAACAATTAAGACTTAGGAATGATGATACATGGAGACTTGAAATCTTGAGCCTTGCGGTTTATCTCCAAAATTCGTCCACCATCTTTGATCGACGGATAACCACCTTCATAAATCAGCAAATGTCATAGGAAAGTGCTTGGAACAACCTCCCATCGATATGTTGTCGATCCGCATTGAACTCAACAACTATTCTTTGTTAAATGATAACTTTAAATGTCAAGAGAAGAATCGACAACTTAATGATTGGTAACCTGGCCGATAGTCTCCTTGTCGATGATCCAAAGAAGCAAGTTATAACCGAATTCTACCTTAACTTGAATGAACATCAATAGTGCTAATTTTGTCAATGGAGTTAAGTTGGATGCTCCCGCATCAAACACACTCAGACAATCAATGGAAGGGCTTCTGATCTTTGGATCACCAAGCAGCTCAACCAAAGTCATCCAATCATCCTAGTCTTTTAAAAGAAACCACAGGTAAAGACAAGCTTGCCCACCTGGAACATGAAAGTCTGGGTCTAGGATTGCAGCGAAATTCAACTTACAAAGCTATATGATCTGAAGACGACTCTGGAGAAGGAAGAGCTGTGTCTTTCCTCAAGCTCTCCTCATCCAAGAGCTCTAGTAAGGACTCCACCGTTAAAGAGTCCGCTACAGAAGCAACAAAGAAATATTCATATCAAGGTAGAAATTAGCAAAGACTTAGATGTGCAAAGGAGAAGAATCGTCAAAATTTGAGTAATTTTGATATTCACCAATCGCAAACCTTTCTGTGAGACATCATTAAAACAAGAAATTTCTACTAGTCTTTGGATGACGTTTGGAGCAACAACCACAGTAGATGGAAAGATGTGAAAGATATCTTAATTGGAGGGGCTAGTGAAAGTAAGATAATTGTGACTACTCGTAGTGCAGAAGTTGCTTTTATTATGGGTACCCATCCGGTATATAATCTAAAAGGCTTTTCTCATGAAAACTCTATGGTCTTATTCAAAAACTGGGTATTCACGAAAAGGAAAAGGAGCCACGTCCTAATCTCCTAGATATTGGAAATGACATTGTCAAAAAATCTCAAGGAGTTCCTCTCCTTGTGAACACTCCAGGGAGCCTCCTATATTCAAAGGATGATGATAGGCATTGTCGCGACCTAACCTCCGTGGTGGCACCGCCTCAGGTTTGGTTAATGGATTATGTGACATTTCGAATTTCGGCCCATTTTTGGGATTTATAAAACGTGTAATTCGTCAGTGTGCTTATAGTAAAATCTCGCCCGGGAACTGATCACTCTCGGTTATTGTTTTTAAAATTGAGATTTCGCTAGAATCGCACTCGATCGAATTTGGCCGTTATTTAGAGCCCAAACTTTGGTGTCGAATTTCGCGGAGTTCCAGGACGAATTTAATTGGACGGTGTCGATATTAATGTGGCCAGCCTCGATATTGCCCAGAATATGTGAAAAGTGAAATTTTGACCGGGTGCGGATTTGGACTAGTAGACCTCCCTCGTAGTGTGTTTTATTTGATTTCTTTTGGCCCTTTTTCTTAATTATTAATTAAGATTTTCGTGGACCATTAAATCGTTTTGGACGAAACGTGACTGTTGGACCGCACCCGAAGACAAAAATTGACTTTTGTCCTCTCTCTCTCCTCTCTCTCTCTCTTCCCACACGTCGCTGTTGCTCCCCCCCACGCCGCCGACCTACTTTCCCGCTGACTTCCTCTCTTCCTTCACGCCCGCTGACTCCCTCACGTTGTTTCTGCTCTTGCTGCACCTTCACGTGTTGCTTTGCTGACTGCTGCCCCATGCTGCCCCATGATGCTTCACGTGGCTGCTGCTTCCTTCTGCTGACTTCTTCTTCCTTCTCTTCTTTTCTTTGCTGTTTTATTTCTGCTGCTGCTTGCTTCTTCGGCTTCTGCTTCCTCTGGCTTTGGCTGCTTCCCATTCCAGCCGACCATACCAGCTGGTCGTCAACCACCACAGCCTCGCCTTCCCAGCCGCCGGAGACATGCCGGAGCTGTAGACCGCAGCTGTTGCTCCTCGCGCCAAACACCCCACCGAGACGATTTCTCCCCCTTTTTCCCTCTCGCCATCACCACCACTCGGCCATCACCACCACCCACGATCACCCTCACACCATCACCGACCACCTGAGCTGCCATCCGCTGTCCGCCCTCGCCGTTGCTTCGCCGGAGTAGCCGTTGCCGTGCCAAGGCTCTTATTTGTTCCCTTGCTAGGTTGTCTTGCTTAGGCTCTCTTGTAAGTGGCTTCCTAACCCTTGACTAGGCTAAGGGGTGACTAATGGACATATTAGGGATGGTTTAAGGGCCGTGGATAGTTGGTTTAGTAGCTGGTTGTGCTTGGTTTGCTTGGTGGTGTCTGTTGGTTAATTTCCGGTAAGGTTGCTGCTGCGTCGCTGGATTTTGCTATTTTTACTGTGACTTGTGTGGGTCGAATTTGAGGAAGTGTTCTTCATGAAAGTTGTTCATAACATCTTGACGTTTGACATATATTAAATCTGGAATTTTTGGAGATCATTTAGTGCCATTCGTAAGTCCATTTTTGGACCGAATTCAGTCTGTCAGATTTACTGTTCATCCGACCATCTGGTCTCTCCGATTTTCTACAAATTTTTCCAGACCTCTTTTCAACAAACTTCCTTCACAAAAATTGTTAAGAACATTTGTTTCTATGACATATAAAAATTTGAAGGCTTTCCAAAATGATTTGGGTACTGGATGAGATGAATTTTGATGGTCAGGCGGCCTGACCGGACGGGTTGAATTTCGTCTGACTTCAAGTGACAAAAAGAGGTGTTTACAGTAGGAACTGGGTTTCGAGTTCTTCACGGAAAATGTTTATCAAGATGTTTTATGCTACATATCCAAAATTTAGAATTTTGGAATTGATTTACTATTTATTTCAAACGGATGTCGGTCACTGCGCAACTGCCCAGTTTGGACCCGGTTTTGTACATTTTCGGTTTTTCTCTCTCTCGAGAATCATTCGGTATTATCGTGGCATTTTGACGGATTTAGTTGACATTGGGCTAATTTACAAAGATAAGAATTGGTAATGATTGTTGAGGTGTGTGCATGGTCACGACACGTTCCGTCTAGGCGGGAGTTCTAGACGATGCCCGGCGGGAGTTCGGATGCCGTCTAGGCGGGAGTTCTAGAAGATGCCCGGCGGGAGTTCGGATGCCGTCTAGGCGGGGGTTCTAGATGTTGCTGATCGCGGTAGAGGCCGGATCGATGCTCCTTTGTGGAATGCCGTCTGGGCGGGGGTTCCAGACGTTGCCGTCACCGAAGTAGCGGAATGATGCCTGGTTACGCCAGAAGACCGGCGGGAGTTCGGTGGCCCGAGGGGTCGTTAATAATCTGGACTTAATGAGTGCGATTTGCATTGGGGAATGCTTTGCCTGAGTTAATTGATGAGCACGTCTGGATTATTAACCATGTTATGCTTGATCATGCCATGAATTGCTTTGCGCATGCTTGATAGACAATTGGCCATGTTATGGCGATATTCTAACGTGCAGGGCTCACGTATGTACCGAGGCGAGGTAAGGACGCTTGTGATTGTTATGACATGTTGGATGTCGGTATTGCATGTTTAGAATTGTTCGGAAGTACGCTTTGGCCTAAACGAGGCTTAGGTAGTTGCTTATTGAGAAGTGTTCTCATGGTTGTATAACCAAACCATTTCAGACCCACGACCGTGATTGATCCGGAGACGCTGCCAGGATACTACGGGGATTGAGGATAGGTCGAGTTACCCCGTCTTTTGAGTGCACCTTTTTGTAGAGGAGTTAAGCTTACCAACCACCCGATCCATGTTGTTGTGCGTGGTTCGTAGATAGTGGCCTCGTAGAAGGCTTGCAAATGTATATGTTGTAATCGATGTTATGTTTATAAAAGGGTCTTGTTGATGTGTATTCTTTGTCTCTCTACTATCCCGTTGTTTATATGTTGTACGGAGAGTTCGAGGTTGCTTCCGCATGCGTTACTCGTTAGTGTTTCGATTGGGTCGGCGACAAGTCCTGGGATGTCGCGTACATTACGACCACGAAGGGATGATTGCGCGCTCGTAGGGTTCGGGGCGTGACAGATTATTAAGTTTAAACCTAGCTCGGGCTCTCCCAAACCCATACCAATTCGCGACTTATGGTTCAAGTTATTAACATGCAAATCATTTCAGTTTGGAGTTGCCTCTAATCTATTTCTTGGTGGGTCGATAAGAAACCCAAGCAAAGTATTGGAAGATTTACTTTACTCTTACTAACTAGAGATTATGAGTTCGGGAACTTAGTTACGCTAGATTATTCAAACATCCTTTCGATACCTTTTCTCTTTTATTCAAAAATATGTTTTGCAGGCAGCTTGCAATGATTTTAACCTATCCACTAACATGCAATGTGTGATCATGCGAGTGCACAATTAATGAAATTAACACTCAAGTAACAAAGAAAGTAAATTGCAAGAAAGAAACTGGAGGCACCAAAACAATCAAATATTTTTGGGATTTTCTTTTATCTTGAAATAAAGTCTAATCTACATGACATGCAATTTTCCTGACATTCAAACTATATAACATGCATATGATATTTTTTTGGTATTTTCACTAAATTCGTAATAAAAAAGTAATGGAAATGAACTATCTAGAACAAGATATTATCTAATTTAAACTAGGAGATAATCTAAGTTAAATCCTATTTTATTAGATAATTATCTTAACTAGATATTATTCTACCATGCAATCTATTCTAAATAATGAAATCAACCTAATCTATCAAGCAATCTTTTTGGATTTTCAAAACATTAAAGATAAAAAAAAATATCCAATCCACCTCAAGATATTCATCAAGATTTCAAACAAAAGATTGTGATAAATGAAAAAATAATCCATCGTCTCACGGATTAAATTAACAAAAATCATAATCTTAAACATCACCAATACCCACAAAAAATCAAAATAATTAGAAAAATGATCCGAAGTCTTGCGGATCAAATTAATAATGATAGTGATTTTTACCCATAAAATCCCAATTGGATAATTCCTAACATCTCAAAAAATATCAAGTTAGATAACAATATTCAAACCGAATCGGATAAAAATTGTTACCTAATTCATAGATGTGCTTTCAAATTTGTACTCAACGGACAGCCCGGGATCGACGGTCGTCGACGGCTCACATGGCGATACACGGTTTGGGACGGGTAGCTCGCGGTGGTGGTGCCACGGATGAATGTGACCAGCTGGGTGGTTCAATTGAGTGTGTCGCGGCTGTTGGGCACGCGAGAAGACAAGTTGCCGTAGGAGTTCACTGAGGTTGTCGGTCTCGGACTACGATGAAGCTAGAAAGCTTTTCAATCGCAAGGACTCCACCTGCACCCACAGAGCACATTTACACCTAATCACCGCATCAGAATTTATACCACTTGCGTTCTTCTTCTCCGTCAATGATCCAAGTGCACTCCTCCGGGGCTTTTCACCGCTTTAGTCACGAATCACACCTGCACACATACAAAAATTCTTTCTTTTTCTATTTTAGCAATAACCTCCGGACACAACGTCTTAGGGATCTCTGGAACGGCCACGCGCAATTGGAATTTGTCCAAGCAATTGGTTCGGCGAAGACAAGCTCGTGGAGAGTCTCGGTTACCAACAACAATAAGGGACTGCTGGATCGAGCAAGGCAGCGATGTCAATGGTGTCGATGGGGCTTGGCATGGTGGGGTCGCAACAAGCAACATTGCATTTGAGCTTGTCGCTGCTTGAAGCTCAACGATCAGCAATGTTGTCAGGTTCAGCGTCAAGCACGTAGGGGCAGATCAGAACAACTCGTTGTTGTCTAAGGATTGGAACAGCAGCTCGATGCCGGAATAGGTACGGTGAAGCAGCAGCGACGTTGGTGCAAGAATGCCGGGAAACTCGTCAGGGTGGCCTGGACGTGTACTGGACAGCAACGTAGGAAATCTACAAGGAAAGATCTGAGGCACGGCGGCAATAACTAGAACACACTGAGAGTTCACAGAGATGGACGTGTGTGCCGAGGAAGTGCTGCAGTTCGCTAGACTCGTCGGATGTCCAGCTGAGCTGGTTGTCCGGAGCGCGGCTGTGCTCGTCGTCCGGAAAGAGGCACAGCGATGGTGGTCGCTTTGAATTTGCTAGTGAAGATGGCTTCGCTGTGTGAAGTCCGAAGCGGTACTGAAGTGTGAAGAACCGAGCTGATAGATGGACGACAGGGGTAAGAAGCACGCTATCCCTCTCGCTATCTTTCTGTGGCCTTTCTCTGTGGCCGTGTATGACCATTATGTGGCCTCCAATTCTATGTGAAGCCGCCCTCCCCTTCGGCCATGCAATGACCTATTTATACTGCATAGGAACCTACCTCTTCCCCTACGTCTTCACATATTTCTTTCCTCAGTCAAAAAGTTCTTTTTTTGGTTGACCAACTCTTGCTGAGGAAGTAAAGCCCACGTTTCCATTCATTATATATTAAACAATATACTTTTTAGCATGGATCCTTCACTGCCCCTCTTAACCGAATATGACTTCACAATCTTCCCATGTATATTGCGGCAATGTGAGTAATATGGCCAAGAATAAAATAACTCACCTTCTTATTTTTCTTCCTTTGTTCCTCTGTCCACGCTAAACGTATCTACCCAAATGTGACCAAAAGATTTTCATGATATTGTCTCAATGTCCCCTAATTCGATGTATCACACGCGCAATGCACATGTCAATCTCGAACACTTCAGAGAATAACGGGTTAGCCAAATTTTTAATTTGCATGGGCTTGATCCAATTAATTCCATTGAGCACTTGAGTCCAATTAAATTCTATTAAGTCCATCTGCCGCCGGTCCAATTAAAATGCAACGGATAAACTATATGCTCCTAAAAACTATATGCTATGCAATTATATTATTTTTGTTAGGGGCTAAAGCTTAGACCCTAATTTTACTATGCAATTATGAGTAGTCAAAATTTAGGTGTCAATAGGGATTAGAGACATATAAGGGATAGTGAAACATGAGAGTTAGTGAAAGTAACAAAGGACGTTGTGCCAGTACTCAAGCTTAGCTATTGTTGCGGAAGCCAAATAATTGAATAGTAAAATTGACAGAACAAGAAAATAAACCGGGCACCAAATTTACATGGTTCGGTCGTAGTGACATACATCCACAGAGAGAGCAGCAACAAATTCCACTATAGATCAAGCGATATAACGGAGATTACAAGCACACTCGAGTCACTCAAACACTCTAAGTATTTCCCAAGCCCCAATTACACCCGATCAATCAAACAGTGTTTAGCCCCACAATTCCTCACAAAATAATCTCTCAATCTCACAAAGGAATTATACATAAATTTTACCACAAGATTTAATCGCTACAAACACTCGGATATTTTTAGAGTGTCATTCACTAACAGAAGCTCCTCTTTGATGTTCTTTACAAATAACATCCCCTACTTATTTATAGGCAAGAATTGGATCCAAATTAGGAAACCTCTTCTTGGAAAACCTTCTCCAATTATGAAATATTTTCAAACTGGAAAACCATTTAATTAGGAAACCTACTTGAATTAGGAAACTTTCTTATTCGAGCTCAAACTCAAGACATATTTTAACAATCTCTACCTTGCCTCAACGTTTGAGCTAAGTTACAATTGCTTCGCCGGAACTTTGCTACTACTCTCTCACAGCCCCTAATGGGCTCAACCGCGACAGATATCTTTCAAGTCCAAGTCGTGCTTGAACTTCCTATAACCCAGTGGGCCTTGTCAAAACACCAACTGCACATGCACATTTAACTACTCCACAAGGATTTTTCGATACAATCTCCTCAATCGCAGATAAAGCAAAACCATCATTGCATCCATATGTAACAGGAGATCAAATACGCACCTTGTCAATATCAATAGTTACGGCAACTGTTGGCTCAATAGGCTCTACCTCGAAGCACCATCTATGTCGATTATTTCTCTAGTACTCGCTACCTTAGGAATTTCTGGTTGCAACTCCACCTCAAGTTGAACACCGTTCAGATTCGTATGAACACTGCTATTAACACTCCTACCCAGAAGTAATGGAGACTCATCAAATGTAACTTCCCTGCTAATAAAGAGTGAATTTAATTCCGAGCACCACGACTTATAGCCCCGCTCACCTTGTTCATAACCTAGGAACATGCATATTCTTGCCTTTTCATCGAGCTTACCATCACTAACTCGAACATAACACGGGACCAAATATTCTAAAAATAGAATAATCAGCAACGTTACCTAATCATACTTCTTCGGGAGTCCGACATCCAATCGCAGATAATGCGAATCTATTCTTCAGGTAGCTCGCCGTACTAAGCGCATCCGACATGAATCTCCTAGCCATACTAGCATTAGAGAGCATTTTATGAGCCATCTCTAGTAACGTTTTGCTCGTCAACTCTGCAACATGTTGTGGCTCACTGGCACTAGTGCAATGTTTCACTATGCCTTCCTTCATGCAGAATTTGTTTAACAGCTCCGAGCAAAACTTCATACTATTGTCAATCTACACATGTTTGATCTTCTTACCAGTCTCCTTTTTTATCAAAGCTTTTAATTGCCTAATCCTAACAACAGTATCAAACTTATGCCTAAGTACAAACACTCACGTCTTCCTCGAGTAGTCATCTACAACTGTTAGTGGTAACACTCTTCCTCGAAGAAAATCGCACAACCTGCAAACATTCTAGTTAATTAATTCTGCAAAATCCGTGGTTTCTCTAACAATTATACTAAACTACACTTTCACCTGTTGACTTAAATCACATCACCTGCATACATTCAGTTCGTCAGCAACATAATCACATAGCAGATTTCTTTCATTTAGAACCTTCAGGCTTTTCTCGCTAATATGCCCCAAACGCATATGCCACAATTCAAACTCTCGAACATATGCATCCGACGTTTTCGTAGCGAATTCCGTCACTGTCTCATCTTGAAGCTCATATAGGCCATTGTGCTTAATTCCTTTCATTAGCACTAAGGTACCTCGAAGAATTTTCAGAACTCCATATTCTGAAGTATATCGACACCTAGCTAAATCTAGGGAACTGAAGGAAATTAGATTTTTCTTCAACTCAAGAACATGCCTCACTTCAGTCAATGTCCGCACAATATCATCATGCATTTTGATTCTACATCACCAACACCTATAACATCGCATTCATCATTGTTCCCCAACTGTACTTTATTACTATCCGTGCACTGATAAGTAGTAAACCAGTTCCTGTTTGGTGTTGCATGAAAAGAACAACCATAATCCATAATCCATTTGCCAAATGACAAATCATCAGTGATAGACAAGACATAATCAGCACTATCCGAATTACTGTCTGTTATAGCTGCAATATCATCCGTAGACTCAACTCTAATTCATTTACTCTTGTCGTTTTTCAACTTAAAGCAATCCCTTCGGAGATGTCCCCTCTCGCCACAACTCCAACAGACAACACCACCAGTCTTAGACTGACTTCGTCTATTCAAGTTTATACTACTCCTACTAACACTAGTATCAGTTCTTCCTCTTCTTTCACCTACTAAAGCAGTAGATAAATATTTATCAAATTCTCTTCTACGGATGTCCTCACTCAGAATTAAATCTCGAACACCATCAAACGTCAAGCTTGTTGACCTAGAGGAACTACTAACAGCAATAACAGTAGTATTCCAACTATCAAACAATAAAGATAATAGAATCAAAGCACGTACCTCATCTTCAAAGTCAATATTGAACTCAATTAACGATCACATTGAATTCATTAATATGATCGACAACCGACGCACCTTCGCTCATCTTCAAGTTAAACGGACGTCGCATCAAGTAGACTTTGTTAATCACACAACAGGGCTTCCCGTACATGTCCAACAGGGCTTCCATCAAACCCGTAGTGGTCTTCTCTTTCACAATATTAAATGCGATGTTACGAGCTAACGTCAGCCGAATAATACCTAAAGCTCTTCTATCCAGCAATTCCCAGTTAGCTTTCTTCATCGTCTCTAGCTTCTCCCCAGACAGGACAAGTGCAATTTCATCTGATATAGATTATCCTCAATCTGCATCTTCCAGAAATGAAACTCCTTTCCATCAAATTTGTCGACTTTCACTTTTCCTTCTTCTGTCGCTATCAATTCACTTCAACTCAGCTAAGCCTAGCTCTAATACCAATTGTTGCGGAAGCCAAGCAATCAAACAGTAAAATTGACAGAACAAGAAAATAAACCAGACACCAAATTTATGTAGTTCGATCATAGTGACCTACGTCTATGGGGAGAGCAGCAACGAATTCTACTATAGATTAAGTGATACAACAGAGATTACAACCACACTCGAGTTACTCAAACACTCTAAGTGTTTCCCAAGCCTTAATTACACCTGATCAATCAAACAGTATTTAGCCCCATAACTCCTCACGAAATAATCTCTCAATCTCACGAAAGAATTATGCACAAATCTTATCACAAGATTTAATCGCTATAAACATTCGGATATCTTCAGAGTGCAATTCACTAGCAGAAGCTCCTCTTTGATGTTCCTCACAAATAACATCCCCTTCTTATTTATAGGCAAGAATTGGATCCAAATTAGGAAACGTCTTTTTAGGAAACCTTCTCCAATTAGGGTACCTTTTCAAATTGGAAAACCATTCAATTGGGAAACCTATTCAAAATAGGAAACCTACTTGAATTAAGAAACTTTTCTATTCGAGCTCAAACTCGAAACATATTTTAACAGCAATGATCATTTACCATCCCACTAAAAACGTTGTTTTGCCGCATTTTCACTTTTTCCCAGAAAATATGAAAGCTATGGCCCTAGATTAGCTAGGTTATGGATGGTTTTAGGACTTATTAGTTCAACAAGGGAAAAACTAGCATTCGAAGACGTTGGTGATGAGTATGTCAAAGAGTTATGGAAGAGATCCTTGATCAAAGAAGTTAAAGAGCACGATACAATATTATCATTTAAAGAAAATGATTGCTCTATTGTTGGCTTAGATACAGTAGAGATTTTAGAAGGAGTTCGATGTGTTTCGTTCTCCAACACTTTGTTAGAGGGAATCTCAAATTTCGATGGAGTCTCACCTTTTCTGAGAAAGCCAACGTCAAAGTGCTTACAATTAAATTTCACTTAAGAGTTTATGATGAGTTATTACTAAAGAGTTTGTTAGAACATGCATCTCCAAGTGTAACCACTTACGATATCTAGATTTGTCCTATGGTATTTTTTAGAAGATACCAAGTTCCATAGGCAACTTGAAGCAATTGAGATCATTACGTCTCTATGAGAACAAGCAGTTGAAGAAGCTTCCATGTAACATTTGTGAGCTACAGAGTTTGCTAGAGTTGGACCTCTATGGTTGCTTAGAGCTACGAGATTTACCCAAAAATATGGAAAGGCTCGTCAGCCTTAGATTTCTATACGTAACAACAAAGTAGAAGAGTTTGCAAGAAAGTGGAACACAACACCTTGAAAGTCTGCAATTTTTGGGACTCGAGAGATGCAAAAATCTCCAAGTTTTGTTTGAAGGTACTTGTCGACTGACTTACCTTCGGGAATTGGAAATTTGAAATTGTGGCAGACCAATATCTCTACCCTTTTGGAAATTAATTACCTTAGAGTACTTGAATATTGAAAGTAGCAAGCTCGCGTTGACCTTGGAGATTAAGTCAAACTTTCCATTGAATCTTTGTACTCTGGCAATTGGAAACTCCGAACAATTGATGGAGCTGCTCCGATGTTTCAAAGGATCGACCTGTACTTTGAAGTTCCTTTCTGTCCTTGACTGCCCGAGCTTGACAGCTATACCCGAATGGCTGCCCAATCATACATGTCTCATATCATTTTGACTGATCAGGTGTCCCAACTTAACGTTTATGGTGCAAGGAATCTGGTCTCTTATGGCCCTCAAAGAATTATACATCGAACACTATGGTGAACTGAGCAAAAGATGTGAGCCTCAAATTGGCAAGGATTAGAACAAAATCGCCTATGTTCCTAGAGTCCAACTTGGTTTGATAAATGTACAATGGACGGATGATTAGGTACGCACCAATCTGCCTCTCCCTTCATTTATTCTTCGTTCTTAGATGTGGTATAGTCATATATATTGAGTTCCCTCCTTATATATTTTTTTTCTTGACTTCCTCACTTGATGAAAATTAGAATAAGAGAATAAGGCATTATGCACATTTAAGAGATTAACATATAACACTGTTATATGCAGGGGAGAGATGTCTGAGATCAAGGGTAATTGAGAGCGACTAAACTGCTTTCATTTTATCTCTATAGTAGTTTAAATAACAAAAATCATAAAGTTAAAATCCCTAAATTGCAGGCCCTTTTTTGGAACTTTTTTATGTATCAATTTACCTTCACCTGTTTTTTTTTAAGATATAACATTTAATGGGAAAAGAGGAAATTTAATTGGCTAAAAATATCTCTACAAAATAGGAATTCGTTTTCTCACCAGATTTAATAAAGATAAAGATTGATTATCAATTGATTTGGCAATATTAAAAGGATTACTTGTAAATTTGTGTCGCTCTGAATAAAGTGTCCATCCATGGAGATATCAATACTTGTAATTTACCATGAAAAATGGCCCGGGCGAGGGACAGGTTCGCCAGCTACTGACCTAGGACAGTAATATATAGGTCCTCAACTCAAAAGTTCTAGGGCTTGTTTGTTTCCGATTAAGCAAAAGTAAAAGGCATTTTTTTGCTTTCTCGTTAAAATATGAAATATTCTTCAAATTTCATAAAATCATATATGTATGAATCTGCTTGCCAACATTTACATGTAGTGAAAACTTGAAGTTTTTTGGATGAACAAAAAGTCAAAGTGTGAGTGTGTGATGAAATTAGGTTAGAGGCTATGTATAAACTCTCCATTTTGATGGAATATATCTATAGTAAATCAAGATTCATTACTCCTGTAACATTAGAACTTTGTTAAAAGATAATGGGAACCATCAAACATGTAAGCACTTACCTATAGTACGTACACAGCATATAAAAAGTATGGGTTTCACGTGCTATTCGGATACATGTCCTTTGGAGTCACGATATTAGTATTTATTAGAATGAGAAGCGCTAATAGAACAAAAAATTCCACCTTTTTTTATAAAAAAAAAACTTCGATAGAAGTTTCTAGTGAAAGAAATTTTAAATCCATATAAAAATTAATTTTGCTAACGCTTAAAATTATCTTGGTAAGTAGAACATCAAAAAATGACAAATTTGCATGACACCACAATAAATGTCATAATAATATGTAATAGATACTTCGAGCTCATTTCTTTTTTTCACTTTGACCGCAGAAGAACTTCCATGATCTATTTGCCATGCCATGTGGATTTCCGCAAAAATTTGGACTTGCACTCAGCCAATTCTTCCTCAATCTCTTTTATTTTCATAAATGAAAACAATGGTCGTTGATAATGTTAGTTGATATTGTACTTTTTTTCTTTCTTTTCTTAAAAGATTGTTGCTCTTTATTATTTATTTGTGTTTGTATTGCGAACTTCTCTATGGAGAAAATGCCTAATTCATATTACATGAGACCAACTATAGCATTATCACCATTTGAATTTTCTTAATACGATATTAATCTTTCGTTCACAAACGGTGAATGAAATCACGCCATAGCAGCGAATCTTACATTTCGTAAATTAGTGTCAGCAACTCATTCTCTTTATAGGTATTCTAGTATATGTAGAGTTATCTAGAGATGATGTGTAACGGACCCGTTACCCTCGGGGGTTATTGTTGCGACGTCCCAGGCTTGTCATTGTCCCGTTTCTTTTATCTCGTTAACATGCACATGCGGAAAACGTGTACAAACAAACTCTCAAACAACACAACAAACGAGCAGCTAGGAAAACGCCATACAAAACACACTACTTTGATATTGCCTCAGTACATTTTCAAGCCCCCTTTTTTTTTTCTACGAGCACTTCCTGTTTACATTATCCTCCTATTCAAAAACGTTGGCCGGGGGATTCCTATCTCCTCTAGCAAGGCTGCAGCTCCAAAATCGGTACATCATTACGAAGAGGAGGTGAGACGTCCATGCCTACAAATCTAAGACAATAGAGTGAGTCGAAAACTCAGTAAGTAAAATCACTAATCCTGAGTTAGGAAGACATCTCATCGTCGAACGTAGCATGTGAACATCACTCGCACCATAGCATCGATGACAGATCAATAGCAATACTACTGTTGTACCTTGACTCTATGCATGTGATCAATTTCGGCTTACCGTCAAGGCATGATTTACCTTCGGCTTATCAATAACTTAGCAACATCACATATCAACATCCATCAAAGGTTCATTAACCGTATCACACGGTTCTTCTCATACTTTCAGGGGCTTCTAGCCTCAGGCTGGACATCCGGAATCCACCGGACATCCCATACTCTTAAGGGCTTCCCATACTTTCAAGGGCTTCCAGCTTCAAGCTGAGCATCCGGAATCTACCGAGCAACGTCCCCAAAATCCATTGGCGACGGCTATTTCCTTTATGTGACCACACAACAAACATTCACGCAACCCGGATTCTTATCTTTGTTTCTTAGCCAATGCATACACAATTCCCGTGGGTGTGCTCAAACGAGTGTGTGTGTCATGACTCTCACTACATGGTATACCGGGAACAATCCTTGGTTCGTGGCTTGAACCAAACGCCTAGCGTCGATCCCCGCACCGAGCAAGACTTGGAACCGGCATGCCTCAATGCTGACCAAGGCCTTACGGCTTGGTTTATCTTGTCTTAGCGATGATTCCAAGCCGAGCGAACCTCGACCTTATCCCGGGGCGTGAACACACTTAAACATGCCACGTGAACAAACTATAAAAAGAACATCATACACACGACAAAGTACGAGTGAGCACACGTCCAAACTCAACAACGCAGCATATCATCTAAGCTAATGGTTAGTAATTTCACTTACGTAGAGATGAACTAGAGGGGGCTTGCCAAGAAATGGCCTAAAAGGAGGAAGTGGCGTGCAAGGGAGAGGAAGATGAGATAGTGAGCCCAAAGTGTGGAATTGAAAGAGCGGGTTCTTCTATTTATAGGCTCCATCCTCATCATTGCTTGTCCAAGTGGTCCAATAGGTTTTCTTGAAGTGGCAAGCCTACTAGAATGAGATGACAATTTTATTGGATGAGTGGCAAGTCTACTAAGGAGAGGTGGCATGCCTAAGTTTTTAGGGGAATGATGGAAGGCTAATGTGTGCCATTCTAATTGGTACACTTAGGCCATGAGTCATTTACTTCTTCTCCAAGCCAAATCTTATGCCATCATTACCAAATCTTCATAAGGCCACCTAAGCCATGAATTACTTGCTTCTTCTCCAAGCCAAATCTTAGGCCATCATTAGTAAATATTCATAAGACCACCTAAGCCATGAATTACTTGCTTCTTCTCCAAACCAAATCTTAGGCCATCATAAACAAATCTTCCTAAGACCACATAAGATGATGATTCATACCTTGCATTAAATGGCCAAGGTTCTAGAGTCTTCTATTATGTCCATTTCCAAGAATATAGCAAACATGAGAATTAGGCCAATGGAAGCGCTAACTTGGTCGGATATGAGTTTTTCATGTCCATCCATGATCGACCGTGCGAACCAAATCAAGGTTCGTAACCAAGTCACCATCGGATGTGGTGGGTCATGGCCAAACTTGCCTATATTTGCTAAGTCGGTAGCCCACTGTGTGGGCTCTGTGGCCAGCACTGGCTGCACGTAGGGCCGAGCTGACTGGTCGCATGGCCACGCCTGACCTGGCTCGCGACCTATCCGCAATGTCCACGAATTGGCCGGGCACATGGCCGACGCCTGTGCTGGCTCGTGGCCTTACGGCAGGGTCCAAGTCTGAGCACATGGCCGGCTCATGGCCTGGCACAAAGTCTGGCGCACAACTTGGCACATGGCCTAATCGGCAGGGTCGCCGAACCAATCCGCAACCAATTCATGACCGGTCCATGACCCGTCCAAGTGGCCCATGGCCAGTCCATAACCGGTCCATGGCTAAGCATGCTTGGTCCGTGACCGACTCTCGGTTATCATGTAGTTGTGTGGGATTAATCGTTTCGTGACCGGCACATGATCGCATAGATCAATCTATGGTCGTCTGCGGTCGGTACATGACCATGCGGAATCACCCGCGATCGGAATGGGACTGCGTGGAATCGATCCATGATCGTCCATCGATCCGCGGTGGTACGTGACCGTCCCTTGACCAACCCTTATGGTCGAGTAGCCGATCAATGGTCAAATAGCTTGGGTCACTTGCGTGGTCATTGGATTGGTTTACTGCCAATCCCTCGATCATTCCAGGGTCAATCCTTCGATTAGACCATGGCTAATCCCTTGGTTACCCTTCTGATCGGGTTGATCGGTCCATGACCTATCCTTGGATTGGTCCATGACCTATATCGGTTCCATAATCATTTCTCATGGCCAAAATCATGGATGTTACATGATGCATTTAAAAAACCATATCTTTTCGTTTCTAATTTGTTTTAATTCAATTCTAGATAGGAAGATAATGTTTTTCTTTTCTTTTTGCTCCTAAGACTAGATTTTATGAACATGAATGCGCAAAGGCTAATTGCACCGACAAAAGTTTTTCTCCCAAGTACTTTTATTTGAACTCATGATTGTGTATGCTATAGTTCCCCATAAATCCAGCATCCCTTGGTCAATTTCATGACTGCAATGGAGCGCACAAAACTGCCCAAATTGGACAAATTAATATCATTCGAGGCTGAAATGGGTTTTCAGCCTTGAAAGTGAGAAAACAAAAAGATAATTGTTAATCCACATGTCCTAGAAGAATCAATGGTCGACTCGCTCTATATTAAACCCTTAATGTTCCGTCCATTATTTGTAAAACAGAATGATCCTCTTAGTTGGAATGCTTTCTAGTATATCCATTATAATGACCTGCCAAAGACGAGACAACATTGGCATTCATCGTTTACGATTCATGAAGCTCTCTCGATTACCCCCGCTGTTTTTCCAACAGCAAGAAAAGTAAATAGCTGGATCTATTGTTTTCGACATTGCAAAGAGTGTGCAGAGCCAGCAAAAATCGCATGCCCACCCCTAATTGGGATGGGATGTTTTAACCAAACCCGTGCTTCCTAAGTTCGTGTGCAAGAACGAGAAGGCCCAAGAACAATCTAATTTCAGAATATCGGTATGCATTTCCGAAAATTTTGATCCAAAAAAAAACCTCTCGAAAAAGTCTTGAGAGACGCTATTCAGTCAAGGGTTGATTAGAGTTCCACCCACTATTAGATACCTTGAACATTGAGCATTTCACCGTCGATCCAGTTCGAAATAATTAGAACACATTAGTCAGCTTATTCAAGACCTATCAACAAGAACTACAAATGTAAATATATAGGTTTACTAACTTCAGATGGTTCAAAAGTTTAACATAGAAAAATGAGTTAGCTACCTCCATTTTCCAACTTTCAATTCTATGTTGTTGCTTTGGACCAAAAAAAAACTCCTATGGTGTTGCTAACTCACGTTTGTCTGCGCCTCTATGCAAATTAATCGAAGTTTCTCTATTTAAATCAATCAGTATGACAGAGTTTGGACTTTACCTAAGTCATACCTGCGCTATACTGTCATATTTCTTCACTAATTACTCAATTAGGGGATGTGGTATAAAATAAGTAAAACCTTTTACAAACTGAAAACATGGTAATTTCAATTGATCATAGGCCCATTAGGGAAAATCTGCACACACTAACCAAGACCGGAAACTGTTTATTAAAATAAATAAATAAAAAGCAAGAGTGGAAACTAAACTTGGCAAACAAGTGAAAGCAGGACGACAAGCAGGGCATGCATACCATGATCAACTGCTCGCTGCGCGAGGATGTTCTAGTACACGCAAGCAAGTGGACATTCCTAAGCGAATTTCTGTTAGCCCCAAAAGAGAAGAAAACACATCTGAAGGAGGAACTGTCATTTCTCTGTCGACGAAGAAAAGGAAGTATGATACAAAACGATCACAGGAAGGATCCACAACAAGGAGAAAATTGCAGAAAGAATATGTACCATTCTTACAACAAGCGAGTGCTGTCGAGTCATGTGCTTCTTTATAACTACCCCGGATTCTCCGGCGTGACCTAAAAATGCTTTGGCATCACAGGCAATTGTCCTAGACGATCGACATCGCAAGCATCAAGAAAATGAAGGAGGAGGAAAGATGTTGGTCAGGTAGCAAATCTTAGGTCAGTAGAGGCCCAATTCCCTAAAAAACCCCCAACTTTACCCTTTGTCCCAATTATATCCCAAACTTTTTTTTGTCTTATAAAAAACCTCAAACTTTTACTTTTGTCCCAAATCTACCCAATTCACTTTTCGTCCAATTTTTTAATATTATTTTTTATTTTTTCGAATTTTTTTTTATTTTTTCTTTTCTTTTCTTTTTCCTTTCCTTTTCTTTTTTTTTTTGTTTCACCTTTGGGCCGGTCGCCGGACCGGCGACCGGCCAGAGGCGGGCGAGGCCGGCGGCGGGCGAGGCCGAGCCTCGCCGGCGGCGTTGGCGGGCCGACCTCGCCAATAGCCGGCGAGGCTCGGCTCGGCTGCGGCGTGGCCGAGTTCTCGCCAGATCGGCGAGGCTCGGCCCCGCCCGGCACTGGGCGAGGTGGGCCTCGCCTAGCAACGGCGAGGTTCGGCCTCGGCCGACCTCGCCGTTGTTGGCGAGGCCCACCTCGCCGTTGCCGGCGGGCCGAGCCTCGCCCAGATCCGGCGAGAACTCGGCCCCGCCGGCTATTGGCGAGAGTCGGCCTCGCCGGCGGCCGGCGTGGCCGAGTTCTCGCCAGATCGGCGAGGCTCGGCCCCGCCGGCAACGGCGAGGTGGGCCTCGCCCGGCAACGGCGAGGTCGGCCGAGGCCGAACCTCGCCGTTCTGCCGGCGAGGCCGACCTCGCCGGTTGCCGGCGGGCCGAGCCTCGCGCGATCCGGGCGAGAACTCGGTCACGCCGGCCGCCGTGGCGAGGCCGAGCCTCGCCGGCTATTGGCGAGGTCGGCCCGCTGCACCGGCGAGGTCGGCTCGCCCAAGAACGGCGAGGCCGAGCCTTGCTGGCCATGGCGAGGCTCGGCCTCGCCCAACGCCGGCGGGACCGAGCCTCGCCGGCCACGGCGAGGCTTGGCCTCGCCCAACGCCGGCGAGGCCGAGCCTCGCCCCCGCCTCTGGCCGGTCGCCGGTCCGGCGACCGGCCCAAAGGTGAAACAAAAAAAAAAGAAAAGGAAAGGAAAAAGAAAAGAAAAGAAAAAATAAAAAAAATCGAAAAAATAAAAAATAATATTAAAAAATTGGACGAAAAGTGAATTGGGTAGATTTGGGACAAAAGTAAAAGTTTGAGGTTTTTTATAAGACAAAAAAAAGTTTGGGATATAATTGGGACAAAAGGTAAAGTTGGGGGTTTTTTAGGGAATTGGGCCATAAAGAGACGGACACCAAATTGCCTGAGCATAAATCCTAATTACGAACATGTTGATTCAGATTGTTGTATCGCACTGGAGCTTACAAGACTAGAAAATTCCAAATAAAGTCTGTGAGGACACACTCAGACAACCAATGGAAGGGCTTCTGATCTTTAGATCACCAAGCAGCTCCAAAAGTCATCCAAACATTCTAGTCCTATAAAAGAAACCAAAGGAAAAGACAAGCTTGCTCACCTGCAACATCAGCGTCTGGGTCTAGGATTGCAGCAAAATTCATCTCACAAAGCTTAATGATCTGAAGACCACTCTGGAGAAGGATGAGCTGTGTCTTTCCTCAAGCTCTCCTCATCCAAGAGCTCTAGTAAGGATTCCACCGTTAAAGAGTCCGCTACAGCAGCAACAAAAAGAAATATTCATACAAGGGTGAGCTCTTTTCAAGGTAGAAATTAGCATAGACTTAGTTGTGCAAAGGAGAAGAATCGACAAAACAATTTCACCTAGTGCAGCTTGTAAACAAAGGTTCATTTTGTGGTGGTGTGTCCATTCTTTTATGTTGCTGCTCTGAAGCAGGACTTATATATAGGGGTGATCGGTTCCAGGATGGGTAGGTTCCAGACCTGAAACCTACCCTGATCGGTTCCAGGATGGGTAGGTTCCAGACCTGAAACCTATCTGGTATAACCGGTTCTCAGTTTTTTTGAACTTGAAACCTACCATGTTTGTTCTAGAACCTGTTTTGGAACCTATCCTATTTTTTTGGTCCGATTTCAGGGTCTATCCAAGATCCTGTTTTTCTTTTGTTCTTTTTTTTGGTTTCATTTTTTCCAGCAAAATAATATGAGTAGAAATGAAATAATTCAAAGTAAAAAATGAATAACAAAAATCACTATCTGCCAAAGCAACAATCCCTAAGATGAGCAATAACAATTACTATCCACCAAAAGCAATAATCCAAAATATAGTAATAGTATGATCTACGGGCTTTTTTTTTAACACAAGCTAAAAACCGGTTCCAAGACCGGTCCGAGTGAGTCTTCACTTGGAACCGAGAACCAGACTAGTTCCAACCGGTTCCTTGACTTGTTCAAACGGGAACTAGTTCCCAGATATGTTTTTCTGGTGGTCCGGTCCGGTTCCCGGGTAAACCCGATCTGGTTGCACACCCCTATTTACACCCATTCTAGAGAAAGATGAAATAATTCAAAATTGAAGTACTTTTGGCCGAGTATCATACAACATGGGAGTATAATTGAAGTACTGTTTCTCAGGTAATTGCCACTTTTGAGGGAATTCTCTCTCTCTCTCTCTCTCTCTCTCTCTCTCTCTCTCTCTCTCTCTCTAGAGTGTTATGATTCAAACGGTCATTATGCATGTTAAAACAAAAAAAAAAACCAGTGGCAATTGATGAGCCAGCTTGCAAGGGGAACGGAGGATATCAAGAGTGTCAACCACTAAATCTGGATGCATGGGAGCACTGCTAGCAGCATTGCGCATCCAAAGCTAAATGCAGTACCTGCCGGTGAGAAATGAGGAATTTCTCCAAAGCCCAACTGTCAATTTAGGGCTCGGACAAAGAAGACCCGATTTGGGGCTTTTTGTTTCGATTTGGGTCTAAACGTGACAACGCCGTTTCTTGGAGCTCTTTCGTTCAATCAGAGACTATCAACAGAAACGACGCCTTTTTGCATTACTAAGGGAGAAGAAAAGGGAAAATGACACAAACAGTCCCCTGAACTTTGGCCTAATGTGTAATTTGATCCCCGAACTTTTAATTTGTTCAATGTAGTCTCTGAACTTTAGAGTAATGTTTAATATGGTCTCGAAACTTTTAATTTGTTCAATATCATCCCTGATGTTTTAGTGCATGTTCAATTTAGTCCCTAAAGTATATGAAAATGTTCAATATAGTCCTTCCAGTAATTCAAGTTCAGAGACTACATTAAATATTTTTATATAGTTCAGGGACTAAATTGAATATGTATCAAAAATCCAAGGACTATATTGAACAAATTGAAAATTCATGGACCATATTGAACATTAGGCTAAGGTTCAAGGACTACATTGAACAAATTTAAAGTTTAGGGACCAAATTGTACATTGATCCAAAGTTCAGGAACTATTTGTATCATTATCCCGAGAAGAAAATGGCGTCCCGTTGACCTTGCGAACGACCAAGTAGAAGTGAAAAATGAATAAATAAAGCGCGGATGTCATTTTGTGTTCATGAATTTGGACGGAGTTGACAGAGCAATCCGGTTGCATCAATTTGACACGTTTTAGAACCTAATTGTATTTTTTCAAAGGATCTAGAATTCAATCAAGCTTTCACCGCAAGTTTTATGACTTTTGATACATTTATTCCTTCATTTTAGCCGGAAGTTAGATACTCTTTTGTTTCATCTAACCCCGTCCTGTTTGTGCTTAAAATTAGAATGTGGTCCACATAAACACATACTAAATACCACATACTCTTTGGTAACTTTGGATTAAATACACTCATAGGCACTATCATGCTCGAATCCATTTGATAGTATCATTGAATTGAACTTGGCATGGCATTGTTTAGGAGTTCGCTTGAGACCATATAATGACTTCACTCATTTTCGTACTCCATTCTCATTTCCCAAAAGTACAAAACCTTCCGGTTGCTCCACATATATTGCTTTAGTTAAATTACCATTAAAAAAAGCAATCTTAACATTTTTTGTCATAATGCAAATTATATATGCTACTAGAGCATGTGTTAAAATAATCGATGGCTTCCTTTTGTTTAAAGCCGTTGGCAACTAATCTTGCCTTAAATGTTTGTATAGGACCATCCGTACAACGTTCTATTCCCCACTAAAAACCCACCCGCAACCTAGTATCATTGGACCAGATGCACTATTTCTTATAGCATTTCTATACCTGCATTCCTTACTACAGTGCCCTTTCTTTCAACGATGTCGAACAGAAGGGATCGAACTAGACAGGATTAAATAAGAAATCTAGATCTTTATCCTATCCTTTGTTATGGACAGTGTCGAACATAAGGGATGGATATAGACACACGCTGTCCGGAGTATTTGGAGCGATGGTATAAACATTAAATCATCAAATGTAAAACCTTATAATTTCGCCCAAGAAAACAGAAGCCTTGAAATCGACATTCGGAGCAACCGCTGCTGCTTCCAATTACATGCTTGGGATTGAATTCAATTGACGACAACATGAACATTACCTTTGACAGCACTTTGCTGACATACTTATATCAGTCAAATCCCAGAAATTAAGAATATCAGACAAGAAACTCCCCAAAAAACAAAGAACTATGAGGAGATCACCATCATCAGCTGCATCATGTAGAGATTTCTTCCATTTATTTTTACTTGATCTAGAGTGAGAGATGCAGAAAAATGAACGTTCAGAAAGAAATGAGATTATGAGAGACAGAACAGAATCAAAAGAACGATATCTGTTTGCCTGGACCGTCCCATGTATGCCACACCCCAGAAGGTGGCTTCTCAGTCTTTGATTACATTATCAATCTCCCCATCTATTGTCCCTCCAACTCGTCTCACCAAAACACTCACAAATCTACACTGAAGAGGATTAAACACACACGCATAATGTCCTTATGTGTGGCTGTCTATATCTCTATATAAAAGAGTCTTCCGAAGCAGGAAACGAGAAAGACCATACACTGTTTTGGTCAAACCAAATGAAGTACAAACATAACATCTGTACGCTGAATCAGGAATCCATCAGATTAACCCGTGAGAACTGGAGTCTTCACGTGAAGTGCTGCATGCATGCAGACACGGATGTTTGGGGAATTCGTGGTGCGTACGTCCTAACGTGTTCGAGCAGAGATGGGCCTCACGCCACTGTAGTTTTCTCCTGTAGAAGCAGCTCAACTTTTCATGCTAAAAGAGGGAAAAGTCGAAAGTGTTTTAGGAGCAACCGACATTGCACGACTGATCAATCGCATTGTCCGTGTGCCATGTATGTACTGCTTAACTTTGGAGAATGCCAATTATCTTTATTGGCTTGCAGTTGACATGTGCTTTTGAGAGAGAGAGAGAGAGAGAGAGAGAGAGAGAGAGAGAGAGAGAGAGAGAGAGAGAGAGAGATTTAATAGGGATTTAGGATGAATTTCGACTAAGGCAAATGATTGATGAACGTAATATGACCTTACTTATCTTCTTTTTATATCCTTTTGGAGAATCCATTAGAAGTTTTCCAAGCGATGATGTGTTTACAATTGCTTGAGAAATTAAGGTTATGTTATGAAAGAATCCATTGCCTCGGAAATAATTCGAAGCAGTCGTAGAGGCTCATACATACAAGTTCATATTGGCAACGTATCAGCCCTTTCTCTAATTAAATTCAAAAAAGATATGACTTATGGTTAAAAGGGATTACTCATGGCCATCAAAAATTTATGTCCGGATGGCCATCTGATCCAGTTCAACCATGGAACTTCCTAAAACATGGCCTCTTTGGAGTGGTTCCATGTCGATTCTAAAGTCAACCGATAGAATTATTTATTCAGAGAGGCCCGAATTTGTAAGAGGTCAGTGTCCAACCAGCCTTGAAGTCGGACTTTTCATAAAGATGTTTTATCTAGTTTTCCTAAAAACACTACTTACCCAAATGGAAGTTTTTCATATTTGCCATTCATCCAAGATCACAGTGGTTGTATTTTCTTTTATCATTGTTCCATGACGATATTAATAGCTTATCATTTCATAATAAAACAGTGAACTGTGAAGAGTAACGATACCAACTAAAAGAAATAAATTCCCTGTACATTGATAATGTTAACCATTACATAATCAATGGTCTAATTAATCACAAAAGCTAATTAATTACCAAGAGGTGCATATAAATGGTAATGGTATCTACGTACAGTTGGAGATAGATATTGCAAGTTAGGCCTCTTCTTGAGCCTCATGTTGGATGCTCGATTGGAAATGGCCAATAAGTGTGCCTTTGGCACGATAACTGACACCCATATGGCTGTCTCTTCTGATCAGTATCCTAAGAGAATAGCCTATGATGCTGGTCTAAGCATCCATGAAAAGGTTAGCTAGGATATCCGCGACTCTGATTGGGCATGGTCTCGTACCGGATGAGACCATATGATGGAAATTTAAGCTGTTATTTGCGATAGATCACCTAAGTGTGTTCTATGTCACGAAAAATGAATCCAGAAATGGTTTGTTTTCTAATATGACCATTCCAGAAAATATGGCAGCAGATATTTGAACAGAGGGAGCTAAATAGGCCACCACATTCTCGATTTTGTTATTTCGATTCACCTTATCCTACATTGAGGAAAATAATTTGAAGAAATCCTCCATGCCTAATATATATTCTCAATAAAGATTATAAGTCACCAAACCAGCTAATTAGCCCTCCATATTTCCATAAAAGCTAAATAGAATCTAACCCTACTAGAATATATATTCTTTTCCATAAATGTTAAAACCCTATAAAAACATTGAGTACATGAACCTTAGGTATATTGATTTTTACAAAGGAAACTTGAAATGAGTTGGGGCAAGTGAAATTTGGAAAAACATAAAAACGCAGTTTTGTGCCTTTTTTTTCCCTAAAATATTGATAATGAAGTTTATCAAATTCAATTCGGCTGTGTTTGAAAGCAATGTCTATCCACTTTCTATTTATCGAAGAAAACAAAGAAAATTAATATAAATGAACTTGTATACTTAATACCGAAATTTTTTGGACTTAGCTTTTCGTAATCAATTGTAACAATGCTAGCATAAAAAAAGTGGACAATTGCTAAATATTATCTCAAAATTGAGCGATCAAGTTGTGATGAGAGGAAGATGCACTGAAACTTTTAATTAATTGGAAAATATACAATTATCTATAATTAATTGAGAATTCCGCTTTTATAGCAAAAAAAGAAAAATAGAGAATTCCAATCAAATTTAAGGAATGTAAGCTAGCACCAATAGTATTTTGGTGGACAATAAACTTATATGCCAAATAGGTTGATGTGTGATCAGAAATACTATAAGCAGGATAAGAATCAAGAGACTAATAATTTTATGGATGTATCTATTCAAATGTGAGGCTTTTGGACATGAATCAATCCTTATCTCTTAGGTATATCCTCTCCAAAAATTAAATGCTCGTTACACTATAGCATTAAATGCTAGATTTTGAGTATTTGACTTCCATGAATGGGTTTCGCTTCTTTTCAGGCATCATTTAATACAATCCAATTACATTAGCCATACTGAACAATCAAATTGAGCTTGATTATTTCATTCATTTAGCCAATGCATCTTATTATAAAATGCAAATAACTCCTTTTTTAGTGCAAGAAAAGGAACAACCTTACTTCTGCAAGGTCAGACATATACATTACTTGAAATGCTAATAAGTAGGCACGTTGTTAATATCAACGTAGAAGAACATATAGCACGCAATACATAAACCTTTTAATCAAATCAATCACCATGAATGCATGCCAATCGCTCTGTCCATGTACATTAGGTAAGCCTCCATCAATTGGATGAATGGCTTTTGCAATTTTTGAGGTATTATTAAGACATAATCTGATCAAATTAACTATGGAAATCGACATCACATGTATCATAACTTTTGTAAGATAGATTTTCAATTGATCATCTGAATGCTGTAATTTTCGTACGACGTTCACTTTGATCACATAACTTGTCAATCAATCGCTTGAGTGTCATAATTTTTAAAATGCCTTCACCCCAAGTGCCTGCAAATCCAACATGAAACTTGTCATGAACGTTTTTTAAAAGTCATCGCAGTCACATGATCAATTAAAATATTATGGCACCAAAGTAAGCATCATACTAAAGTTATGACACTTATGATGTCCTTATCTCCGTTAAATATAATACAAGATAGCCACAACATCTTATTGTCAAATGCAAATGCACTGCTCAGTGCAAGAAAAGAAACTGACTCTTACTTCTTCAAGGTCGGACATGTACATTTCTTGAAATGCTAATAAGTAAGCATGTTGTTAAGATTCACTTTGGAGAAACACTGGATATCTTAAATCTTTTAGCCCGATTAATCAACATGAATGCTTGTCAATCGCTTTGTCCATATACATCAGGTAGGGCTCCATCAATTAGATGGCGTGTGTAGCCCTCTAATATTACTTTAAGAAGCCGTAGTTATGATTTGAATATAGGATTTGTCATATCTAAACCAAAATCTTAGTATGGACATCCTTGATCTTTTGGCAATGGGCATGCCTTAGCTGTGACATCCTCAAATTTTGACCCTATTCGGGATGTAATGAAATGATGATTTTAATCGATGCACTATTAGTAATTCTCGCTCCGAATTGATTACTCATGAGAGACTAACCGATAGGGAAAGGCTGTTAAGGAATTAAGTACGCACGACCTGAGAACTCGACCAGGGATTGACAATTCGACCATAAGGATTGACGAGGGACAATTTTGAGCAATTATAGACCGATCAAGGGATGGTTATAGAACGATTCGCCAATAGCATACAATCGGATCGCGGGTGATTCCGCTTGACCGTTGTATGTATTGCGAACGATCCTAAACCCATTGACTGATGATCGCGTACTTCAGAACTAGTGATTGACCCCTCGCAATTACATGACAATCGAGATCACCCATGGTTCGGGAAAATTTAAACATGGTTTGATAGCGAATCAACCACGGGTCGAATTCGCGTAACTCCTAAAAGCCGCCCGTTAGTTTGAGATATACTAAAGTCACAATTGATTGATTTTTACCACGAATTAGAATTCGAATTTGGATGTCGAATCTCCGAGGATTTCAAAACTAAATTATTGGATACCGCCTCATTGATTTGCTCGTTTATCGGTTTGCTCGAAATTCTTGGAAAAGGATTTATCGGGCCGAGAATTTGAGCCCACGAGGAAGTGGGCCGGATGAAGGCACATTGGGCCTCAAGCCCAATGTGATTCGGCCACATGGGCCCAAGGCAAACTCAAGTGGCCCAATTTAGCCCATTGAACCCAATTTCAAGCCCAATTGCAATTCAAACCCAAGTTTGAGCCCATTAGCATTTTCAAGCCCATTCATAATCCGTTTGAGCCCAAATTTGATTTATACGAGTCCGTACAAAATTCTAGCTCGTATACGCGTATAAATATTTTTATACCTTGTGAAATTACCAAAATACCATTCTAGCTTTTATGACAAAGAAACAAAGGCATTTAAGAGAGAGAAGACTTTTGTGCATTTTTTAATGATGAAAGAGGACTTTGAAGGCTTGCCTTAAATGAGAGAAATATCTCTCTTTTGTCTCTCTTTCCTCACTCTCTCTCATTTCACGTCCATCCCCTCCTCTCTCTTGTCTATCTCTCCAATTTCCTCTCAATTTTCACTCTTCTTCCCCCTTTTCTTCCTTTCTCGGCCAAACCAGCAGAACAGCCTTTGGGCTGCTGTTCTTGCTGCTTTATACCACCACTGAACCACCAGCAGCTCGTCGTGTTCTCCTGGAGCCGTACACCGCCTGTTCAAGCCTTTTTCCGCCGCCGGTTCAAGGCCGCCGAGCCAAAAACAGCCGCCCCAAAGCTGCTGTCCAGCCGAGACCCAGTCGTCTTTCCGTGTCAATTCCGGACCGTGCAAAGCGTAGCCCTCGCCGCCGCCGACGCACCGGTGTCTCCGGAATTTTAAGCGGGTGAGTTTTCGTACTAATCCTTTGATTAGTATGTTAAACTTGCTTAGGATTGATTAGTTTAAGTTAATTGTGCTTAGTACTAATTGATTAGGGATTAGTGATAATCTATTGGATTAATTATATTATTATTTTATTAATTTTCGGAAATTAAATTGTAATATTTTATTAATTTTCGGAATTAAAAATATTATTATTTTATTAATATTTTTGTGGAAATTCCGAAATTAAATTGTGTTTATTTTAGGCTTAAATTGTGATGCCTAAGCTAGAATTTGCCTTATATATTGGTTTGTATGCCAAATTGAATTGTTTGGTTACGGTGAAATATAGAATTACGGGTATTTAATTAATAAACCCTGAGGTGTCGGGTTTATTTGTTAAGTTTTATGTGAGAAATATGTTGTGGATACTTGAATATAGAAGCATGCCAAGATTGGGAATTTATTGATATGTGCATAATCACGTGTGAATATTTTAGTACATTTTTTACGTGTGAAAGTTGCAATATTTTAACGTATTAGCACGGATCATGTTTGCATCTGCTATTGAAAATTATAATGATGGAACCTGAGTGTTGCTATGTGTG
Source organism: Syzygium oleosum (assembly GCF_021117445.2). Taxonomy (NCBI): domain Eukaryota; kingdom Viridiplantae; phylum Streptophyta; class Magnoliopsida; order Myrtales; family Myrtaceae; genus Syzygium; species Syzygium oleosum. The sequence goes on from NW_026607494.1 coordinate 2,793,183, forward strand.
CATGATCACCTAAAGGTTCCTTTCGTGCCCGGTTATACCGGAAAACCGTATACCGGATGACCGCCAACCTACGGTTTGGCCGTGGCCCTAACGGGTGTCCCCAATTTGGTAATTGGAAGCCGTCGCTAGTAGCAGGGGAGACGTAGTCATTCGCGAATCGGATTCGGAATGAGCCCATTTATGGGATATGCCGTCATTGAGGTTAGTGAGACGATGCCGTGCCCGATGGGGCGGGACGATGCCCGGATATACCGGAAGACTGCCAACCTGAGGCGAATATCGCGGGTTGTGCCGTAGCCCCTGGTGTGGCTGTAGTAATTGGAATAAGCGTGAAAGATTGTGGTGCATTGTGCTTGATTATGGGATGAAATTGCTAGACACGGTATGGGACGGGCCGAAGCGGTTTCACTTTATAATCAGGACACGTGTGAATGCATTGTGCTTAAGACGGTTGATGCGTATTCTAATTGCATTATATGCTTATTGCATTATCATGGCATACGGTGAATTATAACGTATAGGGCGTGTGCATGTGCCAAGACAAGGTAAGGCTGCCTGTGATTGTGTTGTGAAGTACCTGTATGTTCTATATTGAGTTGTCTGCCATCGATGTATCGTTGCATGGGTTAGGTACATCAGAGATGAGTTGACCTCCTAGTCGAGGCTTAGGTCGTAAACTCACTGAGATTTATCTCATCCGTTGTTGTTAACCACTTTTCAGGTCATCCGAAATGAGTACATGTACCGTTCCTTGGGAACCGGCTTTTTGAGGGAGAACACCTTTTGAGGTTATCCTCGTAGATAGAGGAGCTAGGTTAACCCCTACCTGTTCTGGTTGTAATCGGGAAGGTTCGTGTTGCGGACTTGTAATATATTAACCCGATGTATTGATGATGTTGTTGTTTAAATTGAGGTGTGTTTTCCTTACTATCCCGTTTATTGATTGTTGTTGGGTGAATTAAGTTCGCTTCCGCATGCGTTTAATGGATAATGATTCGATTGGGTCGGCGACGTATCCTTGGACGTTGCATTTATAACGACCGTGGTGGGATGTTAGAGCGCTCGAGGGTCGGGGCGTGACATCCCCGTTTAAGTGGTATCAGAGCATGGTTAGCTCGATCCAAGTTTGGTCGATACCTGGAGTGATAAGGTGCGATGAGTTTTGGGATAGTTAGTTAGGAAAACGTCTTGTGCCTGTGCTTGATTACTTGATTTTATTGTTAGAAGCGGGTTGCTCATGACTTCTAATTCCTTGTTGGAATTGGAAAATAGGTTTCTGTGAGAATCCTGCGAGATGAGCAATCCTGAGCAAAGGACTCCTAGGAGAAAGGCAGCTCTAAATCAAATTGGTACTGGAGGAAGGGCTCAAGAGGATCCCAGGTTGGACAGGATTATGCAAGCCCTAGAGACTTTGGTGGGGCAGCGAGCTCAGGACCAAGCTGCAGCTCTTGCTGTTCCTGCCGCCGCACCTGTTGATGTCCCGTTAGCTGGGATCGGGATTGGGGATCGACCAATGCACAAGCTGGTCGAACAATTTCTGAAGCTAAAGCCACCGAAGTTCTCTGGCGTAGGTGATCCGGAAGCAGCAACTCTCTGGGTTAGAGAATTGGAAAAAGGTTTTGCCTTACTCAGGTGTTCTGAAGAAGAAAAGGTGACGTTAGCGGTTTACCAGTTGCAGGGTAACGCTAGCACTTGGTGGGAAGCCACTCAGAGAAGAGTCTTTCCTGAAGGTACGGTTCCAGGGTGGAATGCCTTCGTGGAAGCGTTTAACGGGAAATACTTCTCAAACTGCACAAGAGAGCGGAAGATGGCTGAGTTCCAACAACTTCGTCAGAATCATCTGTCGGTTCGTCAGTATGAGGCGAGGTTCGCCGAGCTGTCAAAGTATGCCCCGAGATTAGTCGAAGAGCCGATCGATAAAGCAAGGAGATTCCGGGATGGTCTGAAACCGGAAATCAAGGATCAACTAGTGCCCTTGAACCTGAAGAATTATGATGAACTGTATGAACGGGCTCAGCTGATTGAGAGGAACATGGCAGAACGTACAGCCGCATCTGGATCGCGGTTTGTACCTAATCGGGATAATCGTTGGTTCGGGAAGGGACCAATGACTGGAGGAAGGTATCCTATTCCACCCAACAAGAAGAGTGGCGTTGGGAAACCGGCATACAACTCCAATGCCGCGTGTCGATTTTGTGGGAAAAGGCATGGGAACGGCCCTTGCCCAAACAAGACCGTGACAGTGACGTGCTTTAACTGCGGCCAACAAGGCCATTGTTCGAGGAACTGTCCCCGACAGAGGATGCCATCTCAACAAACCCGAGTGGGGCAACAAGCTAGCAACGCTCCGCAAAACGACCTAAATCGGCCACAGGCGCAGGGAAGAGTATATGCTATGGCCAGAAAGGAGGCGGAAGATTCGCCTAGTGTGGTCACAGGTACGGTCTCTCTTCAAGATTATGCTGCATATGCACTATTTGACCCGGGAGCTTCGCATTCATTCATCTCTGAACAATTTGTCAGATTAGTGGGGCTTAAACCGAAACCTTTGGATGTAGTTCTTCGTGTTACCACTCCACTAAAAGAGGAAATGTTAGTTACAGTAGGATGTCCAGACTATAAAATAGTTATTTGTGGTAGAGAGGAATTGATAGATTTACCGGTCATAGCGATGTATGACTTTGATGTCATAATCGGAATGGATTGGCTCACTAAGCAACGAGCTATAATGGATTGTTACCGTAAGGTAATTCAGTTAAATCCGTTGAATCGTACCAGTTACGAGTTTGTGGGAAGCAGAGGAGGAACGTCGATCCCTTTGATTTCGTCACTTGAAGTGACCCGACTGTTAGATGAGGGTTGCCGAGGTTATTTGGCAACCGTAGTGAATATATTGGTTGAGGGACCAAAGTTGGAAGACATCGTCGTAGTGCGAGAGTTTGCAGATGTTTTTCCAGAGGAATTGCCAAGATTACCCCCAGAGCGAGAAATTGAATTCGTGATTGAGTTGGCCCCTGGGACAGAGCCAATTTCTAGAGCGCCTTACAGAATGGCATTAACAGAACTGAAGGAATTAAAGGTACAGATGCAAGAGTTGCTGGATAAAGGATTCATTCGCCCTAGTGCATCACCTTGGGGAGCACCTATATTATTCGTGAGGAAGAAAGATGGTTCGTTACGTTTGTGTATCGACTATCGACAGTTGAATCAGGTGGCCATCAAGAACAAATATCCGTTGCCAAGGATAGATGACCTATTCGATCAACTGCAAGGGGCGTCGGTATTTTCCAAGATAGACTTGAGGACAGGCTATCATCAATTGAGAATTAAGAAGGAGGATATACCGAAGACAGCATTTCGGACTCGGTACGGTCATTACGAGTTTACGGTGATGCCGTTTGGATTGACTAATGCCCCAGCTGCTTTTATGGACTTAATGAACAGGGTGTTCAAAGCATATTTGGATCAATTTGTCATAGTATTCATTGACGACATACTGGTGTATTCAAAGAGCCCTGAGGAGCATGAGCAACACTTGAGGATGATTTTACTAACCTTAAGAGAACACGCACTTTACGCCAAGTTTAGTAAGTGTGAGTTCTGGCTCAGTCGAGTAGCTTTTCTCGGTCATGTGATCTCTGGTGAAGGAATCTCTGTGGATCCAACAAAGATTGAGGCAGTTATGAACTGGCCGAGACCGACAACGGTAACGGAGATTAGGAGTTTTCTAGGTCTGGCTGGCTACTACAGGCGATTCGTAGAAAGGTTCTCTGCGATCGCTACTCCTATGACACATTTATTGAAGAAGGAAGCAAAGTTCGAATGGACGGATAAGTGTGAGAGGAGTTTTCAAGAACTCAATCACAAGTTAACTACCGCTCCAGTGCTGACGATACCATTCGGTCCTGGAGGGTATGAGATTTACAGTGATGCGTCACTTAAAGGATTAGGATGCGTTTTAATGCAACATGGAAAAGTAGTTGCATATGCGTCCCGACAGTTAAGGCCAAATGAGTTAAACTACCCGACTCATGACTTGGAGCTAGCGGCGATCATTTTTGCCCTAAAGATTTGGAGACATTATTTGTACGGCGAAAAGTTTCAGATTTACACGGATCATCAGAGTTTGAAGTACTTATTTTCTCAGAAAGAATTGAATATGAGACAGCGCCGATGGATGGAACTTCTCAAGGATTATGACTGCGACATCCTATATCATCCAGGAAAGGCTAACAAAGTAGCGGATGCGCTTAGTCGAAAGTCTGCCATCGCGCACCTGATGATTAAGGAATGGACTCTACTTGAGAGAGTACGAGATTCAGAGTTGAAGTTTGAAGTGGGTCACCTTTCAAGTCTGTTGGCTACCTTAAGAATCGAGCCAGAGGTTCAGGCTAAGATTAAAGCGTTGCAGTTAACGGATCCTGAAATTCAGAAGATTCTGCAAGGGGATGTAGATAAAAGAAAACCTGATTTTCAGGTGACTGAGGATGGAACTTTAAGGTTTTGCGGACGACTGTGCGTACCCGACAGCATGGAACTCAAAGATGAGATCCTATCAGAAGCACATCGCAGCAAGTACAGCATTCATCTGGGTAGCACCAAGATGTACCAAAATCTACGTCAACACTATTGGTGGAGTGGCATGAAAGTGAATGTAGCCAAGCACGTAGCCAGGTGCTTGACGTGCCAACAAGTGAAGGCGCAACATTGCAAACCAGGTGGACTACTACGACCACTTGAGATCCCGGAATGGAAATGGGAACACATCACAATGGATTTCGTGATGGGTCTACCAAGGAGTCAGAGAGGTAATGACTCTATTTGGGTTATCGTGGATAGACTGACTAAATCTGCTCATTTCATTGTTGTACGAAAGGACTTCACCATGGACAGATATGCGGAATTGTACGTACGCCATATTATTCGCCTACATGGAGTACCGGTGACGATTACTTCAGATCGAGACCCCAAGTTCACCGCTACATTTTGCAGGAGTCTTCAAGGTGCCATGGGAACGAAGGTGCAGTATAGCACAGCTTATCATCCGCAGACAGATGGACAATCCGAGAGAACGATTCAAACTCTCGAGGATATGCTGCGAGCTTGCGTTTTGGATTTTAAAGGGAGTTGGGAAGAACAACTGCATCTGGTTGAGTTCGCTTATAACAATAGCTATCAACAGAGTATTAGAATGGCACCATTTGAAGTGCTGTATGGTAGAGCCTGCAGAACTCCGGTATGTTGGGACGAGGTTGGAGAAAGGAGAATAACGGGTCCAGAGTTGGTACAGCAATCAGTTGAGGCAGTTAAGGTCATCAGAGAAAGGCTTAAGACAGCTCAGAGTCGTCAGAAAAGCTATGCAGACAAACGACGAAGACCTTTGAAATTCCAAGTAGGTGATCACGTCTTCCTCAAAGTGTCACCTATGCGAGGAACTTCACGATTCGGCAAGAAAGGAAAGCTAAGCCCAAGATATGTTGGACCGTTTGAGATTTTGGAGAGGATTGGAATCTTAGCTTATCGTCTAGCTTTACCGCCGAAACTGGCTCAAGTACATGACGTCTTTCACGTATCGATGTTGAGAAAGTATGAACCCGATTCGACCCACTTGCTGAATTACGAAGACATAGACGTGGACGACAAAGTGTCGTACGTGGAAAGACCGGTACGGATTGAGGATAGAAAGGAACACGTGCTACGAAACAAGACGATTCCTTTGGTTAAGGTGATTTGGCAACACCACGGAACGGAAGGAGCAACTTGGGAAAGCGAAGAAGTAATGAGGCATCAACACCCCCATCTTTTTTAATAGTAAGGTTATTTGTCAAATTTTGAGGACGAAATTTCTTTAAGGGGGGAAGAGTTGTGACATCCTCAAATTTTGACCCTATTCGGGATGTAATGAAATGATGATTTTAATCGATGCACTATTAGTAATTCTCGCTCTGAATTGATTACTCATGAGAGACTAACCGATAGGGAAATGCTGTTAAGGAATTAAGTACGCACGACCTGAGAACTCGATCAGGGATTGACAATTCGACCATAAGGATTGACGAGGGACAATTTTGAGCCATTATAGATCGATCAAGGGATGGTTATAGAACGATTCGCCAATAGCATACAATCGGATCTCGGGTGATTCCGCTTGACCGTTGTATGTATTGCGAACGATCCTAAACCCATTGACTGGTGATCGCGTACTTCGGAACTAGTGATTGACCCCTCGCAATTACATGACAATCGAGATCACCCATGGTTCGGGAAAACTTAAACGTGGTTTGATAGCGAATCAACCACGGGTCGAATTCGCGTAACTCCTGAAAGCCGCCCGTTAGTTTGAGATATACTAAAGTCGCAATTGATTGATTTTTACCACGAATTAGAATTCGAATTTGGATGTCGAATCTCCGAGGATTTCAAAATTAAATTATTGGATACCGCCTCATTGATTTGCTCGTTTATCGGTTTGCTCGAAATTCTCGGAAAAGGATTTATCGGGCCGAGAATTTGAGCCCACGAGGAAGTGGGCCGGATGAAGGCACATTGGGCCTCAAGCCCAATGTGATTCGGCCACATGGGCCCAAGGCAAACCCAAGTGGCCCAATTTAGCCCATTGAACCCAATTTCAAGCCCAATTGCAATTCAAACCCAAGTTTGAGCCCATTAGCATTTTCAAGCCCATTCATAATCCGTTTGAGCTCAAATTTGATTTATACGAGTCCGTACAAAATTCTAGCTCGTATACGCGTATAAATATTTTTATACCTTGTGAAATTACCAAAATACCATTCTAGCTTTTATGACAAAGAAACAAAGGCATTTAAGAGAGAGAAGACTTTTGTGCATTTTTTAATGATGAAAGAGGACTTTGAAGGCTTGCCTTAAATGAGAGAAATATCTCTCTTTTGTCTCTCTTTCCTCACTCTCTCTCATTTCACGTCCATCCCCTCCTCTCTCTTGTCTATCTCTCCATTTTCCTCTCAATTTTCACTCTTCTTCCCCCTTTTCTTCCTTTCTCGGCCAAACCAGCAGAACAGCCTTTGGGCTGCTGTTCTTGCTGCTTTATACCACCACTGAACCACCAGCAGCTCGTCGTGTTCTCCTGGAGCCGTACACCGCCCGTTCAAGCCTTTTTCCGCCGCCGGTTCAAGGCCGCCGAGCCAAAAACAGCCGCCCCAAAGCTGCTGTCCAGCCGAGACCCAGTCGTCTTTCGCACTAATCCTTTGATTAGTATGTTAAACTTGCTTAGGATTGATTAGTTTAAGTTAATTGTGCTTAGTACTAATTGATTAGGGATTAGTGATAATCTATTGGATTAATTATATTATTATTTTATTAATTTTCGGAAATTAAATTGTAATATTTTATTAATTTTCGGAATTAAAAATATTATTATTTTATTAATATTTTTGTGGAAATTCCGAAATTAAATTGTGTTTATTTTAGGCTTAAATTGTGATGCCTAAGCTAGAATTTGCCTTATATATTGGTTTGTATGCCAAATTGAATTGTTTGGTTACGGTGAAATATAGAATTACGGGTATTTAATTAATAAACCCTGAGGTGTCGGGTTTATTTGTTAAGTTTTATGTGAGAAATATGTTGTGGATACTTGAATATAGAAGCATGCCAAGATTGGGAATTTATTGATATGTGCATAATCACGTGTGAATATTTTAGTACATTTTTTACGTGTGAAAGTTGCAATATTTCAACGTATTAGCACGGATCATGTTTGCATCTGCTATTGAAAATTATAATGATGGAACCTGAGTATTGCTATGTGTGCATGATCACCTAAAGGTTCCTTTCGTGCCCGGTTATACCGGAAAACCGTATACCGGATGACCGCCTACCTACGGTTTGGCCGTGGCCCTAACGGGTGTCCCCAATTTGGTAATTGGAAGCCGTCGCTGGTAGCAGGGGAGACGTAGTCATTCGCGAATCGGATTCGGAATGAGCCCATTTATGGGATATGCCGTCATTGAGGTTAGTGAGACGATGCCGTGCCCGATGGGGCGGGACGATGCCCGGATATACCGGAAGACTGCCAACCTGAGGCGAATATCGCGGGTTGTGCCGTAGCCCCTGGTGTGGCTGTAGTAATTGGAATAAGCGTGAAAGATTGTGGTGGCATTGCGCTTGATTATGGGATGAAATTGCTAGGCACGGTATGGGACGGGCCGAAGCGGTTTCACTTTATAATCAGGACACGTGTGAATGCATTGTGCTTAAGAAGGTTGATGCGTATTCTGATTGCATTATATGCTTATTGCATTATCATGGCATACGGTGAATTATAACGTATAGGGCGTGTGCATGTGCCAAGACAAGGTAAGGCTGCCTGTGATTGTGTTGTGAAGTACCTGTATATTCTATATTGAGTTGTCTGCCATCGATGTATCGTTGCATGGGTTAGGTACATCAGAGATGAGTTGACCTCTTAGTCGAGGCTTAGGTCGTAAACTCGCTGAGATTTATCTCATCCGTTGTTGTTAACCACTTTTCAAGTCATTCGAAATGAGTACACGTACCGTTCCTTGGGAACCGGCTTTTTGAGGGAGAACACCTTTTGAGGTTATCCTTGTAGATAGAGGAGCTAGGTTAACCCCTACCTGTTCTGGTTGTAATCGGGAAGGTTCGCGTGGCGGACTTGTAATATATTAACCCGATGTATTGCTGATGATGTTGTTTAAATTGAGGTGTGTTTTCCTTACTATCCCGTTTATTGATTGTTGTTGGGTGAATTAAGTTCGCTTCCGCATGCGTTTAATGGATAATGATTCGATTGGGTCGGCGACGTATCCTGGGACGTTGCATTTATAACGATCGTGGTGGGATGTTAGAGCGCTCGAGGGTCGGGGCGTGACATTAGCCCTCATACATGGTCTTAGGACTTTGCGAAGACAAGTCTTTTTGGTATATAGTTGTCACACCCTGGACCCCAACGGGCTCGCGACACCCCTACAACGGTCGTATCGAACGCGACGTCCCAGGACGCGTCGCCGACCCAAACGAAATACCCACGTGAATACGCAAGCGGAAGCGAAATATAACAATCCAGACAATTGACAATAATAGAGGGATAATAATAGCATAAAACAATAATTTCGTAGCAATGGAAAACAGTCACTTACAATATTCGGCCAGACAATCAGACATTAGGCTCCTAGGGTTAACATCCACCATTATCATCAAAAAGGGACAGGTGGTAGGGTAGACTAGCTGATTACACAAAAAGAGCTCTACCAAAAGCTTCCCAGCCTAGTACCCAAACACTCCTACGGCGCCCAATCTGAATCAGACCCTGAAGACTCTGACTCCATGTCAGAGTTGATCTCGATCGGCTCTTCCTTGTTACCCGGCTCCTCCTTGAGCTCGGACTCCATGGGCTCTAGCACAGGCTCGGGCTCTTCTTCAGGTTCGGACTCCTCAAATTCCTCTTCGAGCTCGAGATCCGCAGGCGCTACAGGTTCTGGTACAGGCTCGGGTTCGGGACTAGGATTCTCTGGGGGATCTTTGGAGTCCAGAATCTCACCATCATGAGCATACACGTTCCCGGGCTCCCAATCCACGGCATCCTCGTTGCCGTGCTGCTGTCCCTCAAAACCCCGGATTGGGCCAACTAACCCCAACCCGTCACGATAAAATCAGGCCAAGTAAGTGTGACGCTATAAGTCGACTAGGCCTACATCTACCCAGACCGTAGTGAGGTGCCTAATATAAGTCTGATGTGGACTTACTGGATACTCGGTCTCCTCATGCATCGTATGCATAGAGACCCCAAAACGCCGAGGTGGCAGCATGATCAAGGTCGAGGTCGAGGATCTGAAATGGTTTGCATTACAGCAATGAGAATAAATCTGAATAAGCAGACAACATAAACCCCACCTAGGCCAATGGGTACCAAGACGAGTCCCAACATGCAATCTAGCAATCGACATAATAGAATTCCCATGCACACTTACCTCGCCTCAAATCACACGTCAACTCCGCGCATTAGTCAAATCACAATACTGCAATAATAACTCAAGAACATAACATAAACACTCGAGCGCCACAACCACGTACATTCACCTAACTCAACCAAACACATTTCGCATGCATGTCCAACCAACTAACCACAACCCGCGTCAACACGCCTCAGGTCCAGCCCTCCGATCAATCCGGGCTTAATCCCGCGTAACCACGCCTCAGATTGGCAGCCCTCTGATCAATCCGGGCTTAGTCCCGTGTAACCATGTCTCGGGACATTTCTCTCGACCCGCGTAACCACGCCTCATGTCATTTTTTGCCTTTCTAGCCACACTCGCGTAACCACACCTCAGGTTGACAGCCCTCCGATCAATCCGGGCTTAGTCCCGCGTAATCACGCCTCAGGACATTCCTCATGCACATATGCCACACACAATTTGTCAATACCAATCTAACACGTCATACTATTCAAATCAAGTTATGCTCACCACATTAGCCCACCAACCCGATCTTCAAGTCGGCCACATTCAAGCATCGATTTTCCTCATAATGCCATGACAACCCGGTCATTGAACCCATCTCAATCAATCACTAATTTAGCCACAAAAATCACCACCACATAATTCATAAACCAATCACATTCAATTAACTAATCCATACCTAACTTAGTCACTAAACCAACCCTCATCAACCCCTAAACAAGTCTAAAAATACCCAAAGTACTAAGTAGGGATTAGGAGGTCACTTACCTAGGTTTTGGCCCAAGGAAAACCGGCAAGGGGGCCAAATGGCCGGTCGGGGCAGCGACGGGCTCGGCACGGGCGAAGGCACAGCGGCCGGCCAACGGACAAGGCCTCGGCACGGCCCTTGGCCACGGGCAAAGCGCTCGGCCCGGGTAGGGCACTCGGCTAGGCGACGGGCAAGCGGCAGGGCAGCGAGCCGGCGGACTGGCGAGCGGTCGGTAAGCGACTGGGCACGGGCAGGGCGCACGACACGACAAGGGCACCGGTTGGGACGGCTCGGCCATGGCCCGGGGTAGCGGCCAGGTGGACGAGCGACAGCCTGGGCGAGCTGAGCGACACGGCCGATGAGTTGGGCGAGCGGCCGACGGCGACGGCGAGCTAGGCAGGCGACCGACGAGCGGCCAAGCAAGCAACAATGGCGACGAGCAAACGAACAGGCGTGCAGCCCGGCTAGCTGGTGAGCGAGCTGGCCGGCGAGCTGGGCGAGCGGTCGGGCTGGCTGGTGAGCGAGCTGGGCGGCACGGCGACGGTGACGGTGACGAGACGAGCGGCTATTGGGCGGCGACGGGATGAGCGAGCAGCCAAGCAGCGAGCTGGGCGGCGAGACTCGCGGCGGCGAGCTACTGGGCGAGCTGGTGGCAACGGTAACGGCGAGCGGTGGCTGGGCGGCAGTGACGATGGTGGCGACGGGCTCGGCCAAGTGAGCCGCGAGCAGGCGAATGAGACGCACGACGGCGAATGAGACGCACGACGGCGGGCGAATGAGACGCACGACGGGCGAATGGCGCAAGGCGGATGGCCAGCGAGCAGCAGTTGGGATGAACGGCGGTGGGCGGGCGAGCCATGAAGGGGAGGAGTAGAAGCCGCGGTGAAGAAAGGAAGAAGAAGAAAGAAGAAAAAGGAGGAGAGAGAGAGAGAGAGAGAGAGAGAGAGAGAGAGAGAGAGAGAGAGAGAGAGAGAGAGAGAAGTGAGTCTGCATGGGCAGAGGGGAGAGTGGACGTGCGCAGGGGGGCGGGGACGTGACTGAGGGAGAGGAGAGAGAGAGAGAGAAAGTCAACCTAATCAAGTGCGATCTAACGATCCACATTCAAACTCGAAGTCGATCCAACGGTCCACGAAAAACCCAAAAACACTAATTAAAATACACTAAGAGGGAGGTCTACTAGTCAAAATCCACACCCGGTTCAAATTTCACTTTTCACCAATTCCAGGCAATATCAACGCTGACCACAATAATATCGACACCGTCCAATTAAATTTGTCACGAAACTCCGAGAAATTCGACATCACCGTTCGGGTTCTAAATAACGGCCAAATTCGATTGAATGCGATTTTAGCGAAATCTCAAATTTAAAAATAACCTGACAGTGATTAGTTCTGGGCGAGATTTAACTATAAGCGCACTGACGAAATACACGTTTTATAAATCTCAAAAATGGGTCGAAATTCGGAATATCACAACAATCCCCAGCCCTATTGAAAGTCGTATGTACTATTTGGAGGAGAATCTTTCTTTCGTATCTTTTCAGATCCACCCAATAATACGAGGTCAAAAAGCCAAAATAGCCCCATAACTTCGGAAGAAAGGTGCCTCCTCTCAAAGGGGGTCACAGTGACCAGTCTCAGGCAATTGTTCATCAAAAACACAAGTCTCTACAAAGCCGTAAGACCATGTATGGAGGCTAATGCTTGCCCAATGCTGGAAGACTGCGGAAATTGGTGACTTGATGACAGGATATTTAACCATTTTCGTTTGAAATGCCAAACTCTAAAGCTACGTTTGGTAGTCGGGATAAAATTCGAGATATGATAAATTTGATCCTATCCCGTGTTTGGTGCTTGCCCAAGACAGGATAAAGTCGAATATAAGAGAGATATAACCTGGATAAAATTATCCCATGGGGGAGGCGGGATAAAGGTGGGTAGAATTTCTAATATCCATAATATAAAATTTATTTTTCTCGAACAACAAACTTGTTAAATTAATAAAATTAAAATAATCTTTGAATATAAATAATATTTTAATTTTAATATAAAAATTCAAAATAACAAAAAGATAACAATAATATCGTTTTTATTTATTCCTATTTTTATTTATATGTTCAAATTTCTTTCTATCTTATGATATAAATTTCATATCAATATAAATAAATATATTTAGTATTTATATTTATTACATATTTTAGGTATATTAGTGTTATTTAATATTTAATAAAAAAATATTAGAAAATGATGGAAGGGGAAAAATATATAAAAATAGGAAATAATTAAAAAAAAGAGAGAAAAAAATAATAAAAAATAAGCAAATAAGAATGAAGTGGGTAAGAGTGTCATGAGAGATTTTTATTATCTCCATTTGTGTAATTTTTAGGTTCATTTATACTGATACGACGTTCATTGAAAATAACGGATATGGTAAGATATGAAAATATCCGGCTTTATCACTTCTATTCACTAAACAGTAAATATGATATAACTAATTCTTTGGATTTCATATCCTATTCTATCCAGTCATATCCCGACTAAAAATCCAGATGACCAAACGCAGCCTAAGATGAAAACCTTACTTATCTCACCCAAAGAGCAAGTGCAAGATGGATTATCTCAATCTGTATGATCATATTCTATTACAAGTGCTCATCCACCCAAAATGAATAAGTTAAGTCTCGGTTGACCTTCGTACTAGGTTATTGGCCATGTACTTCATCATTTACCCCACTCATTCTGGATTAATAAGCAATTGCGATGGGAAATGTAAACAGCAATTGAGATAATCCGTCATGCATTCGCCCTTTAGGTGATGGAGATGAGTTTCTGAGGATTTGCCATTTTGAAGGACTCTGAGGATTTGCCATTTTGAAGGACACCGTTAAAGTTCACGCTTATTGCAAGCCACAAAGTGTATCTTTTGCCAATTGAAAAAGAGAAGATAGTCGATGAAGAGAAGAAAACGGTTGATGTCTAAAAGATCACCGTGTAAAAAAGCCAAACAATTTTGCCCATCTATTATCTGCTTGCGCAACATGTATACCACTGCAAGTCTCATGTATTTTAATTATCTAAGTCGGTAGTCAAAAGAGCTAATTAGCCTTCCATATTCACATGAAAACTAAATAGAATCTAACACTACTAGAATATATTCTCTTTCATCGGCTAAGGCTCCATCAATTGGATGCATATGTAGCCTCCTAGTGTTACTTATAAGTAGGCAATGTTATGATTTATATATAGGCTTTCTCATATCTAAATCAAGAGCAAAGATGTCAAAATGGGTCACAAACTCGTTCTTTAACTCAAATATATTGAAGCGGGTTATATTTGGATCACCTCAACTTTCAAATATGGGTCTTAACGGGCTCCAAAGACAAAAAAACACAAAAAAGATAGTTTACGGTGGGTCTGCAATAAACCCACTTTTAACCAATTTAATCAAAAGAAAACATGTGTAAAAAAGTTGGAGAGAGAGAGAGAGAGAGAGAGAGAGAGAGAGAGAGAGAGAGAGAGAGAGAGAGATGGTGTCTCGGTCTTGAACTAAAGCAATGAGAAAATGATCAATCGGAGGCGGGCCTGTTGTCTTCTCTCTGTTCTGGTCATCTTTGGTCATCTCCCCGCTAGTGTGCAGTAAAAAGTTGTTTCAGAGAATTCAAACCCTTAAAATCTGGAAAGACCCTGAATGTGAGTTTAAAGAAAGAATGCAAATGTCTTCAATGTACTATAAGAAGATTCACTTTCAGGCACTAAAATGGCAAATACAAGCTGACGAATAGCATAGATTTGCATGATCTACCGCTTTGCACATTTATCGCCCGCAAATTTCTGCGATCAGAGTTATTTGGCCTTTGTCAATGGAGCAATCTAGTCCTCTTTAAAAGATGGAGGCATCACCGGCCAGATGAAAGCTGGCCTTTCCAGCAGCACAATTGGTAAAGCTACTTCCCCTGTCAGCACCTTCAAAACACTTCTCATGGAGGGGTTGCAGTGCGGATTTGGGTGGCAACAGGCCCACCCCAAAACAAGCATGTGCTCTATTTTTCCGTCTCCAATTTCCGCACTCATCCTGGAATCTACTGCACTTAAGATCCTCCCCATTCTATGAAATTCCCGAATCCAGGACACAATTTTGGTTTCCTCTGTTGGAGTTGGCGAATACTTTGGGGACCCTTGTTTCTCACACCGGGTACGCCCACGTGAGCTTAGGGAAACTGAAGTGTTGTCCGACGACATGTGACCCATGCGTGCGGAATGCGGGGTTCGGGGCAGCGCCCCGACAGATGCCCCGCTGCCCGGTCGTGGCGGGGGTTCGGGGCGGCGCCCACGCAGCGAGGGTTCCGCTGCCGGTCGGTTGGCACCGCTCGCCGGTGAGCGGGCGAGGCTCGGGCGGCGCCCCTGACCTCAACGGGTTTGGGCTGGCCCGTATAGTGCGAGATTAAGAGATTTCATATAGGTTTAGGTTTGGGCCCGTTTGGGGCATATATATATTTTGCTCGTTTTCGATCATTGTAACGAGTTGAGTGGTAAACCTAAAAACATAGTGAAATCTCTTTGCGGGGACGTAACCCTAATCGAGGGTGAACGCAGGTAAATTCGTGCATCGTCTATTTTCTACTGTTTTCTGCGTGATCGTTTGTCTCGGTTCTCGACACATCCCTTCATCCTCATTCTGATCACCCAGTTTTCTTCCGCAGAAAATTTCAAGGACGAGGACGCCAAATGATTAAATGTCTGCTTCCACGGTATCCTTCCAGTAAGAAAGCTTTCGGGAACCATGTCACCTGGGGATCCGGCATTTCTTTGGTCGAATGGTGCATCTATTCGGTCCATTGGATCGTGAGTGCCAGCCCGAAGTTCCCAAGCCAAGCACTGAACTTTAAATCCAACATGATGTTGCTCGCTTTGATGTTCCGGTGAATCACCCTCTTCTCGCACCCATTGTGGAGATAATCTAGTGCTTTAGCTATTCCACGTCTTATGTTGTATCTTCTTCGCCAAATCAGGGTTGGTCCAATGGCTAATAACTTCTCATGGTAATATATGTACTTGTCTAGACTACTATTTAGCATGCTTTCGTACACAAGGAGGCGCTTGTGGCACTCGTAGCACCATCCAATCAGTTTCACGAGACTCTGATGGTGGAGAAGGTCGACGGTTGTGTTTTCAGGGAGGAATTCTTGCTTGCCTTGACGTGAATCCTGAGAAAACCTTTTGACGGCTACCTCTTCATCCACTATGTGTCCTATTCCAAAGCTTCCCTGTCCTAGCGTATTCTTGAAGTTGCCCATTGCTTTATTCGAGATCCTTTAACCGATCTTCTGTGGAGCCATGGATGAGCCCTCAATCTGGTCTACTATTCTTGGGAAGTATCTTCCACTAGACCCTTCTTGCCTTTTCTTATCCTACTCAGGAGATAAATTAGAGCTCCCAACGCAAGTTCAGTTGCAACTGCAATCCAAACCCACACCAGCTTAGGATTTTCGTCTTAACTTTGAGACCTCAAGAAACCATGACCTTAAGCAGTTCAACTCTGTGTAGTTGCTTGTTGAGTGGAGAATCTAGGTACACATACTGCGGGAGATAATAGGAAATATCAAGAGGGAAAGAAATAACTGGATTCTTTATTTTTTCTCCAGTTTCATTGCTCAATGAGACAAACAAGGAGATATTCTTCCCGTCATATTCCGCTCTGGCTGTTATAACCGTCCGTAATTAGCCAAAGGATCTTGTTTGATCGAGAAAATACTATTCACATCCAATCCCATGTGACTATCATCACCGTCTTCTGCATAGCTCTTCTGGGTGTCAAATTCTATAGCTACAAACTGGTTTTGAGGGAATCCATTTGTGCTTCAGTTGACTATACCGAGCCATCTTCCGTTGCTGTTGTCTAGAAGACCCCGTTTCTCCAGTTATAACGAAGGCAAGACCTTCACCACCCAGGACAGTCCGCTGAGTTATATTGAGAACAAAGGTGGAATCTTAAGGTGCAGTGACTCGACTGTCCCCCTTTTTCTTCCATAGCTTGAATGGGTCTTCGTACAATATGCAGCCGAACAAGTTTGAGATAGAAGCTACACTTACATCTGGTGTCACTTGGAGGGCATTGAGAACTATATAGGAATCTTCTTATTCTTTTTCTTACATACGCATGCTTACTTTGACTCAGATCCCAGTCTACCAGGAAGGCGCTTTCAGGGGCAATGTTTGCGGGAAGATAGGCATGGCCTTTTCTTACCACTGTCAAGAATGCAAGCTCGATTTGCACCCTCTCTGATTCCTGTCACTCTGCTAGAACAGCAAGTGAATTCCTCTCATGCCGGGTCATCGGACCATAGCGTCTCTATCCCAACCATGCCAGGGTTGGAATTCATTAATCATCCAAGCGCGTATCTCCAGATCAACCACGAGATCCCAAGCATTTCGTCTGGGACATAGTCACTATCCAAGTGTGCCTTGTTGTAAATTTTCAGGACATGGACATGGTCAGAGGAATGATTGGGGCTAGAGTAGTTTGATGGGTGACGTGTTTCATGGAATATCGACGGTTTGACTCAGCAAGCTGGGACGCCTATTTTCCAAGGCTTCCTAGGATTCTAGTGGAATATATCTTGTCACACAATCTTCCACTTCTGGGTAGATTCGAGTACACTATGAGGTATTGAAGATATCACATCGAATAAAAAAGAAGACAAGATTAGATAAGAGTGAATTGCTACTTATGCGATAGGTTTTTGTTTATTTAACTCTACCATTTGAAGATCCCGACAGAAACATGCTCACCGTAGAGTATTCTTTTGATCATGTACAGAGCGTTTCTCTAGCAACTTAAAGAAGATGTACAGCTTAAAAATGATGCTCCTCAAAATGTACGAAATGCCCTGTATAGAAGGGGTTCCATTGGTACAAGTAGAAGCCATACTTGCATCAAGATATCTCAACTTGAATATCCAACGCCCATATTCATTATTGGTCTCTTTCTTCGAACTAAACCATGAAAGTTATCATCAAGAAGATGACGCCCGTAACCACATTGGTCACAAGAATCCTCCTTGATATTCACCAAACGCCGATGCACATTGGGAGTTAACCATCTATTATAGCGCACAGCAGAAATCCCGATACTTTCACTCGGTAGTTCACCAAGAGAAAACCTAAGTCTGAACCCGTCAACATATCCAGTTAGACCCACCTTCACTCAAAAGTTCAAGATAATGAGTTATGGGCTAATTATCATATATTAACTACTCAACATCACACAAATTCTCCAATGCAAGACATATCTTAACACAATTCACACATATATCTCAACAATAACAACAGCATAGAGCAAAGAGAAAAACAACATTTCCACGCACTAAGCACTATACGTGTTGCGGAAAATTGACAGAACGAGAATTCGTAGTAACCTACGTTCACGGAGAGAGAGCACAAAATTCCAATATAAATTAAATAATACAACGGAAATTACAACCACACACAAGTCACTCAAACACTATCGGTGTTTCCCAAGCCCCCAATTACACTCAATAATTCATGCAATGTTTAGCGCCACCCGGATCATAGAGAGAGAATCCAAAGAGAGAAGCTCCGGGAGAGAATATGAAATGCTTCAATTGTTTTGAATGCTTCAAATGAGGGGAGAACACCCCTACTTATACAAGGACTCGAGTCATTACATCCATTGATCGACTCTTGAACGGGTGACCGAGATCGCACCTTCCCGTCCACCAACTACCGGCATTTATGCCAAGATCTCTCTAAAACAAGGCACAATTACTGTATCGTCCGTCCCTGGGAATGTTCAGGAAACTCTATTAGGGTTTGGAGGAGTCTTTGTTAATGTTGCACGGTCCTTGGCACATGAAAATCTCGCGACCATGACACATGTCACTCCTTCAAAACATTCTAATTTTTCATCTAGAGCGTTCGGATAAGCAAAATGTCCGGGACAAGAGTTTGCAAGAATGCACGACACAGGAGTTTTCAAGAATAAATGGAGATTTGATGAAGAGTTTTAGAATTAGGATTTAAAGGGAAGCTTTGATATTATTCTTTACCTAGTTTAATTAGTTTAGTATATTCATATTTTTAAATAGGAAGTTTTGGCTTTCTGCTATTTTTTTAATTATCGATCAAATATTTTATCCTCATTTGGTTACGGGTTTTTCTCTACTAAAAGTAAGTGTTTGTTCCAAGAATAAAACCGCTTCTTCATCATTAACAAAGATGCACTTTTGAGAGAAGATGGTTCTTGTTGTTTGCCTATTGAGAATCTTCTATCTTCGTGCTACCTCGTTTCCACTGCATCGCTGCGTCTTTGTTGAACGATCGGAGAGGTATTCAATTTACCCCTTCATGAGGCAATCCAAATGTTATCTTTGGCTACATTTGTTTAACGAAAAACGAATGATTCTGGAAAAATATTTTTCGAAAAATGATTGCTTATATCAAAAACAATCCGTGTCTAAGCATTTTCATATATGTTTTTCAAGTTATTTATTTTTCGCGAAACAAATGAAATCTTAATTTACTATCATAATTTTTTTCTTTGGTCCTTTCTTGTTTATGTACCTTTTCTTCTGCTTTGTATTTGCAATAGGCGCAAGAAACTCTAAGCCACCATTTTTTAGCTTGCTTACTTTTTAGGTTATCCTTATGTCATGCCAAACCTATCCGTTATTTGAAGAATAAACACATACTCTTATCTTATGTCTATGCAATTATTTTCAGATAAATATTAATTTGCCATCCATCTCTTGATTAAGAAGGCCAAGCATGTATAATTAATGTATCGAGTGCTTGCCCTCGTTTCTCTTAATGTTGCTCTAATTAATTTTGGATTTCTCTAAGCCCAAAGCAAACATTATATCTCTTGCTGCTGCTTTACATGAACATCGAAACCTCACATGATTATCATTTTTAAGTTCCACAATCTCACACCATCTAATCTCTCCTGTGTTCTAATTAACACGAAGTCCACTATTTTATCTTGGTCAACGCCTAGAAACTTTTTTTTATTAAGATGAGAGATGTTCTGTTTTATTTTCTTAAGGAAAATCTTTTTCACCCTCCAAAACTTCATGTGCTATGGTTAATATTATAGGACACACTCATTCAAGCGATAAATAAGTAAAAATATTTTGGTAGCCGTCCGTAATACTTTCAAATGAATTTCCGTTTATAAGAATATTCAGCGTTTAAATTTAAAATCATCTTCAAAAAATTTATATTTCTCAAAGAAAAAAAAATCTTAAATAGAACTAGCACATGTTTGAGCCACATGATTGCAACTATTTGCTCCCACTTTGATTATTATATAAATACATTCATGGGTATAGAATTACCGAAACAACTCAATTAAAAATTTCAAGACACTTAGAAACATTATATATAAATTCACTTTAGGTTTGACAATTAGCATATCTAACCACAAAGCATTCACTAAGTGGTCCAACGATTGATCATAATACCGAATCCCTTTAATCCAAACGGAGTATCTCTCACTTAAATTAACCTTGTAGTCATACCTTGCACTCTGTGACTGTAGTCTTACTCGATGTATATTGAAGAAACTGTTTGCTTTGGTTGTGATCCGCCGACCTTAATTGAATCAAAATTTTGGATATTTAGTTCTCCACAAGGTTAAAACAAGATAAATTTAATGTATGCCATTATTAGTTTGCTCTACAATATAACTTGATGGAATCACTTCTTACGATAGTATTAACCTTGGCATACAACTATTGCAATGTGACTCAAGAAGGTAGGCCTCGGGATTGAGGGCTCTCGATCCCTCAATAGAACGAAAAATAAAGCAACAATTACATATGAGTTTAAGTCGTCGTCTTTGTTTTTTTTTGGCACAACATATCTGTTTGTTCCCACTTTAGATAAGTTCAAAAAGTCGTCATCTCTCAAAGTAGATAGACAATTAATTAGAGATGGAACGAGACATGGATTAGATATAAGAGAGAAGTCTAATGTGCCAAACTTGAAAAGATTACCGATCATTTCGTTAATAAGATAAACCAGATTTATATATAGACGAAATTGAATATCGGTATTTTACTTTGTATCTAAGTTATATTGGATTCTATTAATTAATAATTTCAAAACTGATGAACCAAAACATCACGAAAGAATTCATTCCATGGTCCGTAGAAAGTTTTGTCCATATCTCACTTTGTTCCATTTTGCTTTATGCATACACCATCCATATAAGCTATCTTGTGATTCGGCAAAAGTACACCACAAGTGCCATAACTTATGTACGGTGATCACTTTGGTGCCATAACTTTTTTTCGGATCACTTTGGTGCCAACTTTTTTGAAAAACGATCACTTTAGTGCAAATGCTGACGTGGCTCGTCGGAAATCCGATGTGGCGCTGACACGGCTCGCCGGAGAGGTCCACGGCTTGCCGGAGAGGTCTAGTCAACGTTAAAAACAAAAACGACGCCGTTTAGCCGCTGACGTGTACTTTTTTTTAAAAAAAATTATATTATATTATATTAAAAAAATAAAAAAATAAAAAAAAAAGATGTTGAAGCAGCTGCGAGGGCTCCCTCGCCGCTGCTGCCTGGGCCGCCACCACCGCTGGGAAGGGCCGGCGGTGGTGGGCGAGGGTCGCCGGCCCCTGGCCGGGGCCCGACGACCCTCGCCGTCGCACGGGTCGCGACGGCGAGGTCTCGCCTCGCCCGGCGGGCGAGGCCGCGCTCGCCGTCGTGACCCGAGGCGACAGCGAGTCGGCCTCGCCTTCATTGGGCGAGGCGGGACCTCGCCGTCGCACAGGTCGCGACGGCGAGGCGCGGCTCGCCCAATGGCCTCGCCAGCGAAGGCGGCGCGGCCTCGCCCGAAGGCGAGGCTAGACCTCGCCGTCGCTTTGGGTCGCGACGGCGAGGCGCGGCCTCGCCTAGCGAGGCGAGCGGCGAGTCACAGCCTCGCCGGGCAGGCGGCGGAACCTCGCCGTCGCGACCCGGGCGACGGCGAGGTCCCGCTCGCCTTCGCCGGGTGAGGCCGCGCCTCGCCGTCGCGACCCGAGCGACGGCGAGGTCTAGCCTCGCCTTCGGCCGGGCGAGGCCGCGCCTCGCCGTCGCGACCCGGGCGACGGCGAGGTCTCGCCTCGCCTTCGCCGGGCGGCGGGACCTCGCCGTTGCGACCCGGGCGACGGCGAGGTCCCGCCTCGCCAACGAAGGAGGCGAGACCTCGCCGTCGCTCGGGTCGCGACGGGCAGGCGCGGCTCGCCCGCCGAAGGCGAGGCTAGACCTCGCCGTCGCTGGGTCGCGACGGCGAGGTCTCGCCTCGCCTTCGCCGGGTGAGGCGGGACCTCGCACGCGAGGCCGACCTCGCCTCGCCGGGCCCGGCCGGGGCCGGCGACCCTCGCCGACCACTGCGCCCACCACCGCCGGCCCTTCCCGGCGGTGGTGGCGACCCAGGCAGCAGCGGCGAGGGCTCCCTCGCCGCTGCTGCAACCTCTGTTTTTTTTTTTTAATTAATAATTTTTTTCTAAAAATTAAAAAATTCGAAAAAAAAAGCCACGTGGAAATTACGTGTACAAGTGAGACCATTTTTTTTTAATATAAATGCCACGTCAGCTTTTTGGCCGGAATTTTGGCCGGAGTCACTAAAGTGATCTATTTTCCTCCGACTTGGCACCAAAGTGATCCGAAAAAAAGTTATGGCACCAAAGTGATCGCCGTACACAAGTTATGGCACTTGTGGTGTACTTTTGCCCTTGTGATTCTTTGCTTGTTTTGATTGGCACGGAAGCAAAGTTACGTGCCTTGGAGGTCCCAGTGGCTTGCTTTAAATTAAATTATAGAAACTGAGGTAGCCTTTTGGTTCAAATGGTTGACTCTTCTTGGGAAAATTATCCAAAAAAATTCTAAACCTTGCACTTTTGTCAGCTCAAAGTCCTAAATATTTTCACATTTTACCAATTAAGTCCATAAGGCCAAATTTAGCTAAAAATCACTAACGTAAACGCCGGTCATCCTACGTGGCACAATCGGCACTTACGTGGACAATTTTTAAGAATATTTTTAATATTTTTCGAATATTTTAATATTTTTTAAATTTTCTTTTCTTTTTATTTCTTCCTTTTTTTCCAAACCCTGGCCGACGAGGTTGCTGGCCCTCGCCCTTCGCCTGGGCTAGGTGAGGGCATCGCGGCCCTCACCGGCCACATGCGAGGGTGAGGGCCACAACATCCTCGCTGACCGAAAGCGAGGGGTTTGTGACATCCTGAAAATTGGTCCATTTGGGATTTATAAAATACTGAGTTTTATGAATGTACTCGTAGTTAGTTTTCACCCGGAACTGATCATTCCTGGGATACTAACCATTAGGGAAAGGCTAATTAGGGATTTAAATTCGTACGACTAAAAGAAAATTCGATCGTGAATTGACTTTCGACCATGAAATCGCCGAGGTGACATTTTGAGCCATTGTTGGCCGATCCAAGGATAGTCAGGGGTCAGTTCGCCACTGTCAGAGTAGTGGATCGCGGGTGATACCGCCAGGCCACGAAATGAATTGACGAATGATCCTGAACCTATACCGAACGATCGTACCCCTCGGATCTAGTGATTGATCCTCGCGATTTAAATGACAACTGAAGTCGTCGCGAACCGAATAAAATTTCACGTGACTCGATTTAGTATCAGTCACAGGTCGAATATGCGAATTTCCCCAAAAAGCCACCCGTTAGTTTGAGAAACGCTCGAGTTGCGTTTAATTAAATTTAATTATTTAATTGAGCCCAAATTGGACATCGGAAAAATTTGGAAGTCACAACGGGGCGTTAGGACGACATTGCAGTTGGAACGTGCAAATTTGGATCGTCCCGAATCCTTCAGAAAAATTCAATTTCGGCAAGAAAATGGAAAAGTGACCATTTTGCCCTTGGGAATTTATAAAGGGCATGTTTTATGGAAGATGGGCATTTTGGTCATTTTGCCCTAGTTTTGGAAAATGACAATTTTACCCTTGGACTTTTTGAGAAATTCCTGAATTGCCCTTGAATATTTTGGGTAAGATTAGATCTCGGCCATCGGTTTCAAGATGAGATCAAATCTGGGCCGTCGATTTGGATTGAGAGACGAGGGCAAGATCGTCATTTTGGCTATTAAATTATTGGTTTGACTTTAAAAGCCCCCAAGACCATTCTCTCTCCTCTCTCTCTCTCCATTCGGCACACCCTCCCCCCCTCACCGAACCCACCCTCTCCGGCCATCTCTCTCCCTCCCGCGGTGCCGCTCCGCCGCCGTCCGCCCATCGCCCACCGTGCCGCGCCACCCCACGCCGTCCGTCTCTCTCTCTTCCTCACCGACCGAACCAGCCGCCCCCTTACCGTACGCCGATCGCCGCTGCTCGCCATCGCCGCGCCAAGCAGCGCCACCGTTCGCCGCCGTCCCTGTCGATCGCCACCGCTTTTCACTCTAGCCGAGATAGTCTAGGGCTCGATAAGTCATATCTTAAACCTAACCTAGGACGTCGTGTATCGAAGGATAATTTTTGGGGTGAAATTGGGTTTATTTAGATGCGGAATTGTACGATTTTAGGAGCGGAATTATGTGGCGGGCCTTAGGAATGAATTCGGGAATTTTGGTGGAAATTTGAAGGTCGGAAGCGGGCTGTGGATGGCTGTTCTAGGTGCTGTGATGTACGGTTGGATATGTGGTTAGTGCCATTAGGTCCGGCTCGAAATTTCGTGAAAGTGTCGTGAAGGGCCGGAACTAATTTGCCGCAGTTTGGTTGGGGAAAAATGGCAATTTGTGTGTTTAATATGTGTTTGGTCTATGGCTGAATTGTGATGGTGAAATTGGGTGTGTGATTGTGTAACTGATTGATTGAAATATGCTTGATTGTGTGCACGCTTGGACCGGACTGAAGGAATTGTCAAATAGGCCATGTCGAATGCTTGGTGAGCATGAAAAATGTATGTGAATTGTTGCGTGCACAGGCCACGCGTGATTGGCCAACTGAGTGGCAAGTGGTTGTTGAGCATGTGCATGAGCAAGAAAGTGAATGTGGTGTATCACGTGCGATCGTGGGAATTGTGCCGTCCTGAGGCTTGTACTTCAACGCGGGACGATGCCCGGTATTACCGGAAGACTGCTAGCCTGAGGCGTGTACTTCAACGCGGGTTGTGCAGTAGGTGGTAGATGTTGAGCCTGAGGCGTGTACTGTAACGCGGGCGAGATACATGGTCTGAGGCGTGTACTGTAACGCGGGCCCTGAAGTGTTGTGATAAGTTTGTCGCAGTGGACCTGAGACGTGTATTGTAACGCGGGCCACTGGCGAGAGTGTGGAAAAGATGTGGTTAGACCGGAATGAATGCGCAAGAATGAGAATTGAGCATGCATGTGATTGCATATATTGTGGTTGCGACTGACGTGCAGGGTGCAAGCAGAATAGGCCCAGGTAAAAATAATTGATGTGTCTGCTATATGATGAGTGTGCGTGTGATTGTATTTCGTGATTGTCTGGAGCTACGTGATAGCCTAGGTGGGGTTTAGGGGTGTACTTACTGAGATATAATCTCACGGTTGTTTCAACCAAATATTTCAGAACCCCGACCTGAGCCATGAATCCTCCGCCACCGCCACCTGAGCGTTTTAGGGTACCAGTGCACAGCGAGTATGAGGTTGCAGAGTTTCCTATGGGCGACAACATGACCTAGATTAAGCACACTACTACGGTATTTGTAGAAGTAGGACTACCTTTATGGGAGACCCATGTATTCACTGCCTGGTTCTTCCGGGATGGAGTCGATGAGTTTGGGCCCGTCAAGGGTTTTGATGTTCCTTTTGATTTGGTTGGGGATTGAGACCCGTCTGCCATACCCCCTATAGACGGAGAATTGACTAGTGCGGAAACTAGTTTAGCGCAATCTGGATTGCATCCAACTCCAGCAGCACAAGGATCTTCAGGGGCTGAGCACGAACCCGAGCCCGAAGGATCGCAAGCAGAATTCAACCCAATGGATATAGATTTAGAGCCAATTCCCGAAGAAGAACCAGAGGAGGTAGAACCCGAGGCGGAACCCGAGAACGAGCCTGCTGAGTTCGCAGAGCCTGAGGAAGAACCAGAATATATACTCCCGTATGAGCAGTTTATGGATCCAGAGTTTGTTCCGGAGTACGGGTCTGATGGAGAGACTGAACCGGAGGAGCAGGATGAGGCCTCAGAGGAGTCGGGTGATATAAACCACCCGATTGAGATTGAGGCCAAACCGGAGTCCTCGGAGGAGCAGACTGTTCAGGAGAACTTAGATTCTGAGAACGAGGAGTCAGATTCCGAATGGATGCCGAGTAAGGGGCGTAGAGGCTAATATAGGGGTTGAAGCTAGGTTTTTTTTGGAGGAGTACCATTTTTGAGGATAGAATGCCCAGGTCATCGGTTCTTTTTTATATCGATGTTTTATAGTACGGTGTGCACATGTATATGATGGTCTGTAAAATTGTGAATATTATGGTATAAGTTTGAGTGAGACAAAAATATGTGTATTCTCCCTACTCTTCCCAGTTTGATTGTCAGGGTGATTTGTGGTTTCCGCTGTTGAATTAAATCTCTGATGATCATAAGTGAGGTCGGCGATAACCTGGGACGTCGCATTAATCGACCAGTGGAGGGTGTCACGCGCTCGATTGGGATTCGGGGCCGTGACAGGGTTCGCGGCCCTTGCCTATGGTCGGCCGATGACATCGGAGGCCAAGGTTTGGAAAAAAAAAAAGGAAGGAAAGAAAAGAAAAGGAATAAACAAAAAAAAATAAATAGATTCAAAAGATATTAAAATATTATTACAAAATGTCCCTTACCAAAAAAAAATATTATTACACGTCAACAATTTCCGGTCAAAATTGGCAGGATGGATTCAATTGGTAAAATGTGAAAAGGTTTAGAACTCAACTGGCAAAGTTGAAAGGTTTAGGACTGAATTAGCAAAAGTTAATGACTTTTTAGACAATTTTCCCGATTCTTCTATGTTGTTCCATCTTTCTTTTTATTGATTTCTGCGGATGCCAACTTGACTTTTGTCTTTCGGTTTAGTCAGTAATTCTTTTCATAACCTCCTCATTATTTTGGATCCTCACCAGAAATGAAATGCCGAGAGAGCCATATAAAATGGGGTAGAATTATTTATATATTATGGATGCATTGGTTTAGCTTAAATCAACTATTCAGAGAATATTTTCCTAACTAAAAATAATCTCTTATATCGCTTACAAAATTTAATTGAAGAAAAAATATTTTCATCATTAATACAAAAATGCGGCACAGATTGTTATTGATTAAGAAAATATTTTTCGTCGATTAATTAGTCAAAGCGACATGGACAATTATTTTTGGGTAAATTACATACAGAAGTAGAGAACAGACACTTTAAAGAGATCTTGTTGGATCTTCGAAGTAATCTGAATTCTTGATTGTTCCCAGGAAACTAATAAAAAGTAGAGGTAGAAGGCATGTTGCTGTTAACCTGCAGGCCACTCGTAAGGAAAGAACCTTCCTTCAATACAATTGCAAGCAAAGTTATCATCGTAGCAACACATAAAAAGAAGACACCGCGTGTTCTTTTTCGTCTCGGACCAAAAAGCCTGAATCAATTTCCTCGTCACTCAGCATGGCTGAATCACTTCTTTTCAGCATTGCAGAGGGCGTGCTGGGGAAGATAGCATCACCGGTGCTCCAAAAAGCCGTCGATATTTACAAATTTGAAAATCAGATCGGCGAGCTTAGAGAGACGTTGACTGCCATTAAGGCAGTGCTGTCAGATACTGAGGCGAAGCAAGGGAAGAACGACCGTCTGCAAGTGTGGTTAGATCGGCTTCAACATGTATTTTACAATGCGGAGGATGTGCTCGATGAACTCGAATGTGAAGCCTTACGGAAGCAGGTGATAAGTCGCTATGGAGGCGTCAAAGGGAAGGTAGGCCGCTTCTTTTCCCTCTCTAATCCACTCGCGTTCCGTGTGAAAATCAGTAATAAAATTAAGGAGATTCGGGAGAGATTGTCCAAGATTTCCACTGAGAAAGATCAATTTGATCTTAATATGCGGAGTGCTGACAATGGTGTGGGACATACGAGATCACGAGAAATAACTTACTTGTTCGTAAACAAGTTGGATGTTGTTGGAAGAGATATTGATAAAGAAAAAATAATTGAGATGTTGATTCGGCCAGAAGGCAAAAGCCTCTCGGTGTTTCCTATTGTTGGAATAGGAGGTATGGGCAAGACAACCCTTGCTAAATTAGTTTACAACGATGACAAGGTGAAAGAGCAATTTGAGTTCCCACTATGGGTGTGTGTACCTGAGGACTTTGATTTAAAGAAAACTATTGAAGGAATCATCAAAGATGCAACTCGTCAAAGTTTGAGTAACTTTGATATTCAGCAATTGCAAACCTCTCTGCGAGACATCATCAAAGACAAAAAATTTCTACTAGTCTTGGATGACGTTTGGAGCAATGACCTCAGTAGATGGAAAGAATTGAGACGTTTGTTAACTGGAGAGGCTAGTGAAAGCAAGATAATCGTGACTGCTCGTAGTGCAGAAGTTGCTTCTATTATGGGTACCCATCCAGCACATAATCTAAAAGGTCTTTCTCATGAAGACTCTATGGCCTTATTCAAAAAATGGGCGTTTGATGAAAAGGAAAAAGAGCCAAGTCCTGATCTCCTAGAGATTGGAAATGACATTGTCAAAAAATCTCAAGGAGTTCCTCTCCTTGTGAAAACTCTAGGGAGCATTCTGTATTCAAAGGATGATGATAGGCATTGGAAACGTATAAGGGATAGTGAAACATGGGAGTTAGTGGAAGCGAAAAAGGACATTATGCCGGTACTCAAGCTTAGCTATGATCATTTACCAACCCACTTAAAACGTTGTTTTGCCACATTTTCACTTTTTCCCAAAGCAGTTGAATTAAAGGGCCCTTTTTTAGCTAGATTATGGATGTCTTCAGGACTCATTAGTTCAAAAAGGGAAAAACTAGCATTGGAAGACATTGGTATTGAGTACTTCAAAGAGTTGTGGAAGAGATCTTTGATCCAAGAAGTTGAGGAGCGCAGAGCGGTGTTACTATTTAAAGTACACGATTTGATCCATGCTCTTGCAACGAGTGTGGCACAAAATGAAAGCTCTATTGTTGGCTTAGATACCTCAGAGATTTCAGAAGGAGTTCGGTTCGTTTCATTCTCTAGCACTTCATTAGAGAGAATCTTGAAGTTTGATGGAGTCCCCCCTTTTTGAGAAAGCCAATTTCAAAGAGGTTGCGTGCCATTATATTTCAATTCATAGTTGATGGTGGAGTTATTACTAGAGAATTTGCTAGAACATGCATCTCCAAGTGTAACCATTTACGATTTTTGGATTTGTCACAAGGTAGTTTTGAGGAGCTACCAAGTTCCATATGCAACTTGAAGCAATTGAGATCGTTATATCTCCATGAGAACAAGCAATTGAAGAAGCTTCCAAGTACCATTTGTGAGCTGCAAAGTTTGCTAGAGTTAACCCTCCATGGTTGCTTAGAGCTAGGCGATTTACCCAAAAATATGAGAAGACTCGTTAGCCTCAGATATATATACATAACAACAAAGCAGAAGACTTTGCAAGAAAGTGGAATACAATACCTGGAAAATCTACAATTTTTGGGAACCGAGAGATGCGAAAATCTCCAAGTTTTGTTTGAAGGGACTTGCCGACTGACTCACCTTCGGGAGATGGAAATTCGAAATTGTGGGAGACCAGTATCTCTCCCTTTTGGGGAATTAATGGCCCTAGAGCACTTGAATATTGATAATTGCAAGCTCGCATTGATCTCGGAGAATAACTCCAATTTTCCGATGAATCTTCGTACTCTAGTAATTGTAAACTATGAACAAGTGATGGTGCTGCTCCAATGTCTCGAAGGATTGGCCTACACTTTGGAGTCCTTTTCAGTCTATGACTGCCCGAGGTTGACAGCTGTTCCCGAATGGCTGCCCAGTCATAAACGTCTCAAATTAATTCGCTTGATCAAATGTCCCAACTTATCATTCATGCCGCAAGGAATCCAGTCCCTCACTGCCCTCAAAGAATTGCGCATCGAATACTATGGTGAACTAAGCAAAAGATGTAAGCCTCAAACTGGCAAGGATTGGAACAAAATCGCCCACATTTCTCGAATCCAACTTGATTTGATAAATGTACAATGGACGGATGATTAGGTACGGACCAATCTGCATTCTCCCCTCATTTCTTCTTCGTTCTTAGATGAGATATAGTCATATATATTGAGATTTCCTCCTAATCTTTTTTTTTTTTCCTGACTTCCTCACTTGATATAGTCAAATGCAAGGGAGAGATCAAGGTTAATTGAGAGTAACTAAACTGATTTCATTTATTTCTATAGTATCTTAAATTATGTAAAGCATAAAGTTAAAATCCGTAAAACGCAGGGCCTTTTTGGAACTTTTTTATGTATCGATTTACCTTTACATGTTACTTTTTTAAGATATAACATCTAATGGAAAAGAAGAAATTTAATCGGCTAAGAATATTCCTACAAAACAGGATGCCCTTTTCTCCCAAGATTCAATAAAGATAGAGATTGATTATCACTTGATTTGGCAATAATTAAAGGACTACTATTAGTCTGTGTCGCTCTCAATGAAGTGTCTATCTATGGAGATATCAATATTTGCAATTTGTCATGAAAAATGGCCCGAGCGAGGCACAGGTTCGCCAGCTAGTGATCTCGGATAGTAATAAATAGGTCCTAAACTCAAAAGTTTTCGGGCTCGTTTGTTTCTGATTTAGCAAAAGTGAAAGGTATTCTTTTTGCTTTCTCGTTGAAATATGACAAATTTTTAGAATTTCGTAGAATTAAAAGAAAATTGCATATGCGCTTGCCAACAATTACATGGTGTGAAAGTTTCAAATGTTTTGGATAAACAAAAAGTCAAATGTGTGCGTGAGAGGCTATATATAAACTCTCCATTTTGATATAACATATCATTAATAAATCAAGATTCTCTTTGAACAAAGTGCGAATATACTAGCACTTTGTTAAAAATTAAAGTGAACCATCAAACATGTAAGTACTTACCTATAGTGTGTAAACATCATATAAAAAGTATGGTCTCCACGTGTTATTTGGATACATGTGCTTTTGGAGTCGTCATATTATTTTTTGTTAGAAAAATATTGAGAAACACTTAAAAGAACAAAAAATTTCCACATTTTTATACAAAAACAAAAACATCTGTTTTAGTGAAAGAAATTTTACATCCTTAAAAAAATTAATTTTGCTAACAATGAAAAATATCTTGGTAAGTAGAATATCAGAGAATGACAAATTCGCATAATATAATACTATGTAATGGATACTTTGGGCTCATTATATTTTTTTCCAATTTGACCGCCGATGAACTCTCACGATCTATTTATTACTATTTATTACGCCATGTGGATCTCCATAAAGATATGGACTTGCCTTCAGCTGATTCTTCATCAATCTTTTCTCTTTTTTTTTAAAGAAATGAAAACAATGGTACCTGATATTGTACTTTTTTTCTTTCTCTCCTTGAATGAGTGTTGTCCTTTATCATTTGTTTGTGTTTGTATTGAGAACTTCTCTATGGAGAAAATGCCTTACTCGTAGTACATGAAACCAACTGTCACATCATTATAGACAGTGAATGAAATCACGCTGCACCATCGAATCTTATTTTTCGCAAATTAATGTCAGCAACTCAATCTTTTTATAGGTATGCCAATAGAATATTTATAGAGTTTCTTAGAGATAATGCATTTAAAAAACCATATCTTTTCGTTTTAATTTGTTTTAATTCACTTCTACATAGGAAAATAATGTTTTTATTTTCTTTTTGCTCTCAAGACTAGATCTTATGACCATGAATGCACAAAAGGCTAATTGCATCGACAAAAGTTTTTGTTACGTGCTCAAAGCCTTCGTTTGTTTGAGTCTTTCAAGTACTTTTATATGAACTCATGATTGTGCATGCCATAGTTCCCTATAAATCCAGCACCATTTGGTCAATTTCATGACTCCAATGTGAACTGCCCAAATTGGACAAATCAGTATCATTCAGGGCTGAAACGGGTTTCCAGCCTTGAAAGTGAGAAATCATAAAGATAATTATTAACCCACGTCCTAGAAGAACCAATGGTAAGACTCGCACTATATTAAAACCCTAATGTTCCAATCCATTGCTTGCAAAACAGCACAATCCTCTTAGTTGGAATGCTTTCTAGCATAGCCATTATGATGACCTGCCCAAGACGAGATGACGTTGGCATCGATCGATTACAATTCATGAAGCTCCGTCGATTGCCCCTACTGTTTTCCAACGACAAGAAAAGAACTGATAAATTGTTTTCGATATTGTGGAGAATGTGCAGAGCCAGCTTAAATCGCATGCCCACCCATAACTGGGATGGGATGTTTTAGGCAAAACCATGCTTCCTAAGTTCGTGTACAACAACGAGAAGGTCCAAGAACAATCTAATTTCAGAATATCCGTATGCATTTCCAATGATTTTGATGCAAAAATAAAACTCTTGAAAGAGTCTATGAGAGACGGTATCAGTGAAGGCTTGATTAGAGTTCTCCCCGCTACTAGATACTCTGAACATCAAGCATCTCACTGTCGTTCCAGTTCGAAATAATTACAGCACATTAGTCATCTTATTAAAGACCTATTACAAGAACTACAAATGAAAATATATAAGTGTACTCACTTCAGATGGTTCAAAAGTTTAATATAAAAAAGTGAGTTAGCTACCTCCATTTTCCAACTTTCAATTCTATGGTGTTGCCAACCCACGTTCGTGTGCGCCTCTATACGAATTAATCAAAGTTTCTCTATTTTAACTCAATCAGTACGACAGTTTGGATTTAACCTAAGTCATACTTGCGCTATTCGTCATATTTCTTCACTGATTACTTAATTAGGGGATGGGGTGTCAAACAAGTCAAACCCTTTTACAAACTGAAAGCATAGTAATATCGATTGATCATAGGCCCATAAAGAAGAGTTGCCACAAACTCTCTCCTGTCTCTGTCAGTCTTCAAGTACTTTCTAGTTCTTTTTCAGAATGGTGTCGAAGCAAATACTCTCAACTAAAACACAAGATTTAGATATAGGCATACCAAATTTGCCATGCGAATTTATTATCTTGTGTCTGCACAAGCTAACCAAGAGTGGAAAACCCAGGACAAAAAGCAGGGCATGCATACTATAATCAACTGCTCACTGCGCGAGAATTTTCTAGTACACGCAAAAGAGCAAGTGGACATTCCTAAGCGAATTTCTGTTAGCCCCAAAAGAGAAGAAAACACATCTAAAGGACGAACTGTCATTTCTCTGTGGACAAAAAAAAAAGGGGGGGGGGGGGGGGGGGTGGCATGATACAAAAAGATCACAGCAAGGATCCCCAACTGGGGGAAGATTGCAGAAAGAATATGTACCATTCTTACAACAAGTGAGTGCTGTTGAGTCATTCGCTTCTTTATAACTTTCCCTGGTGTGTCCGGCATTACCTACAAATGCTTCAGCATCACACACAATTAGTCCAAGAGTATCGACATCGCAAGTATCAAGAAAATGAAGGAGTAGGAAAGATGATGGTCAGGTAGCAAATCTCAGCTCAGTTAAGAGATGGTCACCAAATTGCCTGACCACAAATCCTAATTACAAACATGTTGATTCAGATTACTATATGGCAGGGGAGCTTATGACAAAATCCCAAATAAAAGTCTCCGAGGACACTCTCAGACAACCGATGGAAAGGCTTCTGATCTTTAGATCACCAAGCAGCTCCAAAAGTCATCCAAACATTCTAGTCCTAGAAAAGAAACCAAAGGAAAAGACAAGCTTGCCCACCTGGAATATCAACGTCTGGGTCTAGGATTGCAGTGAAATTCAGCTAACAAAGCTATATGATCTGAAGACCACTCTGGAGAAGGAAGAGCTGTGTCTTTCCTCAAGCTCTCCTCATCCAAGAGCTCTAGTAAGGACTCCACCGTTAAAGAGTCCGCTACAGCAGCAACAAAAGAAATATTCATCCGAGGGAGAACTCTTTTCAAGGTAGATATTAGCAAAGATTTAGATGTGCAAAGGATAAGAATTGACAAAACAATTTCACCTGTGTAAAAAATATAATCCAGGGTGCCAATGAAATCCCTAGTGCAGCTTGTAAACAAAGGTTCATTTGTTGTGGGGTCCATTCTTTTCTTCTGCTGTTCTGAAGCAGGACCAACACCCATTCTTGCAAAAGATGAGTATGCACTGACCTGCAATATCAACTGTTTCTCAGGAAACTGCCACTTTTGGGGGACTCTCTCTCTCTCTCTCTCTCTAGTGTTATGCTTCAAACAGTCATTATGCATGTAAAAAATTACCAGTGGCAATTGATGAGCCAGCTTGCTAGGGGGACGCAGGATATTTAGAGGGTCAACCAATAAATCTGGATGCATGGGATCAACCTTTCCTTCGGCAAGGAGTGCATGAGGAGCACTGCAAGAAGCATTAACAATCATCGCATCAAAGTCAGTTTATTACAGCCATGTGGCGATAGGAGTCATGAGTCAGCTAACCACCTTCCAGGAACTGAATTAAAGTCCCCACACACCAACATTGGAATGTCTGCACTGGCAGCTATTTTTTCCAATCCTTTCAATAGAGTGTGGATCTATAATGACAACAAAAAGGACAAGGTTCAAAAGGAGAAAATGCGGAATAGCTGAAATTTTCCACCGAGCATGGAGATATGCGAAAGGTACCTGCCAAAGCTTCACGTCTTTGAGATCATGGGGGACATTAACATGTGTATTGGCCTGCAATCCGGCAGGAAGAAAATGAAATGGCCACAAGATGTATAAAGCCCCAAGATGAGCAGAAAAGACAATTAGAATACATATTATAGTGTATATATGAATCATCAACAATCCTTTAAAAGATATTAATGATAAAAGCAAGAAATTTACTTTGAAAAATTGACACCTGTAGCTTTGAAGACTATTGGAAAAACATAGGTGATACCGCAAAAATCCAACAATCAGGGGACAATAAAGGCATATCCACTGCTCAGAATAATTCTAAAGTGTCTCTATCTAAAAGAAGCCCGTGCATCTCAAGTCTTGATAGACCCATAAAAGGCAACTTCAACAAAAGAGGCCCAATTCACAAACCACCAAGGCAAATCTAAGAGGGAGCTTCAGTATTTCATACTTTTATATAAAGAAAAGAGAGCCTCATACTTTGAAGAGATCTCAGTCCTTCAATTCTTCCCCCACATATTTTTAATTATTTATTTTATTATGTCCATGGACAAATGCGTAACTTCATAATTTAATTTTATCTCTCACATTCTTTATTAAAATATCTATTATTTTCTATCCCATAACGGCTTTCCCAACAAGATTTCAAATCTCATAATATTTGTCTCATTCCACAAATATTCATACACATTGTTCATATTGTGCATTTTTATCAATAATTTGTTTTCATTATATAATAATTGAAATATTTCTTGAAAATAGAATTTTGCCACTGTATGGAACCCACCATCTGTTAAGCCAAAATTACTCTACCGAAATGCCAAAAAAAAAGTTATTTAGAGAAAAAACAAAAATGACTACTACAGATGAACATCAGATGGACAATCGTGCATGTTAGTGGCTAAAGCTCAAGAAAGCCCAAGGAAATAACTAGACTGAAGAAAATTCCTTCTCTCTAATATGCCTCACTAACTCTGCCATTGTTAAAGCTGGTAAGCTAAGTTGTCAAATAGAGCCCAGTTTAAAGCTTCAGAGGTGCGGAATGGACTGCCTGATGCTCACTATTAGTGTAAACTAGAACCTAAATAATAGGCATTAGGTTACACAAAACGACATGACATAAACAATCCCAATCCAAAGAGACAAATTAAGGACCCACCATCCACTCAAAGCTAAAACACTTCAAAGTCCCCAGCCTATGCCCAAAGCAAGCAATGGGTAAACAGAGGTGCTGGTTCTAATCAATAGTCTGTTACAAAAATATCTCTCTGAATGTTGACTTCACTCCTAATTAATGTAGTAGTCTTGCTTTTTAGCTACTGACATGCTGAAGCTCGTAAGAAGCGGAACAGTTGTAAATTAGGGCCTCACAGTACACAAAGCTGATGTTCAGCTGTCTAAGTAGAAGTTTTACGTTTAACAACATTAAAATGCATGGTCGGTGACAACTTCCTTCTAGTTTTATGAAGGCACTAATAATAATTAGACATCTTACCACACATAGAAGCTGTCTTTTCCCAGGATTGTCACCTCCTTGGTTACTGAATTTTGCTTCCAAAACAGCTATTAAAGCAACATTATCCTATCACAAAGAAGGAAATTAAATAAGCAGAAGTTAATCAACATGACTGCGGGGCTTGAATGGAGTAACTATTGCCAGGATGAAAAACTGAATCGAAGCAGAAATCAAGCCACCTTCACCAATCTGCTTAAGGCAGTTTTCTTTTGGGCATTAGGAAGCAAAGCATCTGTCAAGGACTGCGCAGCCTTGTTAAATTCAACCTGCAATCGATCAAGTCTTTTAAATAAGCAAGAGACCAAAAAAAAAAGAAAAAAGATGCAAAGTCACGAGCCTATGACTCCAGACCTCATATTTTTTAACATGGGAAAATCTGTCTCGCCGAAAAAAGGTTGCACACCCATCTATTGCATTGAAATTCCCACTGTAAACCTGTAAATAGCAAAAAGAAGTAATAAAAGAAGCTCCCATGGACAGAGACTAACAGGTACTAGAAAACTTACCTCACGTGTCTTTTTTTTATATAAAGCTAAATAGCCATGCTTCTCCAATTCAGGAGCAAAAAATTCCTCAAAGTGATCACTTTGAACCTGAAAAGAAGCTATAGTGACAATTAGAAGATACGCAACTTCATCAAGCAATTCTGAATTGAAGCCAATACTTGAACTCTAAACATTCAAACAGATAGATCAGCGACCAAATATCCTCACCCATGCATATTCAATAATCATAATTTGAATCCCATTTTCATTAAGCATTTTAATTAGCATAATTTTCCATTAACAAGACTCCTTGGCAATTTTATAAAAGTAGAGCATAATTGTCATATATGTACTTATTGCGAAACCCAAATATCAAACATAGCACAGCATTACTTAAGCTTCGTTCCCCCGAGTGCAGTGGGCTATATAATTCCATTTGGGCGATTGAGATCAGTTGTGTAGCAGATCTCCTATAAGGTCTAAGTCCTCAAAATATCAAACATGGCATAAGATGAGATTAAGCAACTAGAAATCTGTTCATGCCCGCTGTCATAAAAAAGGAACAAAACCCCATACCAAACTCAAACTGACAATCACATAAAACCTCCATCTAGAACAACCAAAAGAGGAATTTATCATCCAAACCTAAGCTTGAGTCAATCACATGACAAAGAGGGAAGTCAGGGGTAAGAGATTTTACTCAAGTCAATCTGGCTTGTGCATATGGATCAATTATATATTGATTTCCTAAATGAACATCGGAATTTGAACCATGAAAGGACATGGGAAATTTACAATTGATGCAAGAACCATCTCCTGGACATGGAATTAAAGAAGAAAAGGAATTGCTTGAGATGTTTATTATTAAGAAGCAAAATTCTTAGTACTGTGCAAGCTGCGAGCATCAGAATATCTAGAAATCTTCAGAAGAGCTTGAAAAATGACACATATGTACAAGCCGAAAGAACAGATCCTGTTCAAGGTCATAGCTTGAAAAATAAAATACTTCATGGTAATAAATAAAACTACTATGTCTCATGCACCAGAGAATCTCATGAAGATAGATAAGTTCCCAGAAGCACCACAACTCAACTTGAAAAATGATATCAATCTAATAAGATGGAAATTATGATTGCACATGCACTTTTGTACCTCCTGAAGGCAAATAATATCCGCACAGTAACCAACAATTTCCCGAAGCAGATTCTGTCTGCGATATGGCCAAGAAAGAGCCCATGAAGGGCAATAACTGTATAATTCAGTTGTGGCATAAATTTCAGACAAAATGTTGTAAGACAACACGGAAAATGTTCCCGACGATGAAATGCGACCATCAGCATCTAAATGTCCCATCAAATCATTTGCACTGACTGAAATCAATCGACGAGGACTAGGGGAGGGAGCTGGAATGACACGAGAAGTTAATATGGTGCTGACATGCCCGACAGGAAGCTTCGTTCCTGCATCTACCACAACACACTCAAACTTAAGAACATGACCGATATCTTCAGCTGTTGGTGTGTAAATTTTAGATCGTCCAACTTCAAACAAAGTTTCACCACCAGCCCTCTGAGTAGCTGCTGCCGGATATAAAGATGCTGAACCATTAGCCAGACTAGGACTTGATCCAGAACTAGATAGACTAGCACTTATATTCCCAGATCCCGAACCGTTGAAACGCCCAAATAACTCTTCCTCTTCATTTCCATTCTCATTTACAGCACTTGCAGCACGGTCATGTAGAATTCGATGATGCTGCCATGCATCTGAGAAGCATTTTGGCGAGCAATGGTAGCTTTTGGCAACGGGTATTTTGGTCTTCACGCAGCCCAAGCACTGCAGTGTGGCTTGCTCTGAGGGGTGCACACTACAAACAGCAACTTTTTTGTCACTTTGGACGCGATACCTGCATAGTGAAGATTGCATAGCAACCATTCAATGAAAGGGTCTAGACACATAATCAAAGAAAACTAACTATGTTGCGCATTCAATAAGTTAAATACTTGAACCAATATTTCCTTCCCTAATATAATTAAACTAAACATAGTCTCATCAGAAATAGACAACTATAAATTCTTTGATACTAAAATTAAACTAATAACAAACATAATTGAAGTGTCACGCTCAAGGTGCAGAAAGAGGCCGTAATTAGCACAAGCAAGAAAATTTATGCGCCAGAAAGGAATCTTCTTTACCGGCCTAACCCGCTACAACATGGAAAGTTGTTTCCTACACAACAAATAGGTGTAGTCGATTATCTAAGTGCAACAATGCTAAAGTCAGTCAAACATTGTGACAAAGTATTATATATTAGAATACTACATTCAGTTAGACTTTAGGGCAGAATGAGGTTGATTAAGATCATTTTCCTTGCACAAGATTGGTTTCATGACATAGTAACGCGAAATATAATCTAGAATGAAATCACATAAAGACATGAATATTATACTCAAAGAGATACACAATGTGAATTTGCATACACGTGAATTCTTCTAGTTCATAGTTCAATCCCTACTTAGTGCAATAAGGCTTAATTTGTACTTATACTTCAATGCCAGGCCTCCTACTGAGATGAAAAATGGAAAGGCCTTCAAATTTTTAGTCCCTCATCTCCTAATAAGCTATAACATAATTTAAGTTTTAGAAAAGCTTATTCCAGCCATTGTGATGCGGGCTTGTCTTTCCATGATGAAAATCACCCCCCCCCCCCAATTTCTGGAAAAGACCCAGCATCCTAAAGAAAGGATGAGTTATTAACATATTAAGATTTATAGTGATTAACAACCTTGACGAGCAACTCCAATGGCCCCTCAAACTCTCAGGTTCCACTCAATCAGGATCTTTTTCTATCACTTGGACGGAAACAAATAAAACTCAAATCTTTTCTCGTGGAAATTCCTTAGGTTAAAAAAAAAATCAATAAGTAGCAGTTTCCAGGGGAAAAAGAATCATGTTTTCCCCCAAAAGAGTGGCGATTATATTCTTTTCTCTGCTTTGCTTACCAAACATCTACCTGAGCACAGAAATTTAAGCGAAACTGCACGGCTTCCATCATAAGAGACAAAACTCAGTGAGAAAGACACGGCAATCCAACTGACAGAACATTACAGACGAACCAAAAGGGACCAGACAATGATTAGAAATATGAGAGGGAAGTTGATCGAAGAAACAATGATTGACCACAAAATTGAGCAAATGAACGTAGCATTCCCAACTTAAGTAAATTCAAGAGGCCATAAGCATTTCACACAACTTAATACTATACCAGCTCTCCAATCTGCACGCAAAGTAAACGAAACCAATCCCATCTCATACCCAAAAACCTGCTAGTCCAGGTCCAGCTATCCTAGGTCAAAAAGGAGAACCGAAACCCAAAATATAGAGAATCCTCAAGAACTCAGAGCGGGGGCACTTGAAACTAAATCTCCCATCTCAACCCTACCCGAGCTCCACAGAAAACTAAATCCTCACCACTTGTATCTCAGGAAGTAGCCATCGAGGGGGGCGAAGTCGGACACGTCGTCGTTGGAGATGCTCTTGTCGGGCCGGCGCAGGAGCACGTAAGGCGTGAGCTCGCAGCCTACAATCGGTATGTCGGAGGGCAAGTGCACGCGAATCACGCTCAGCATACTTTAATCCTCGCAATCTTCGAATCCTCCAAGCTCAATCGAAGAATCCGAACCCACGAAAGCGGCGGCGGCGGCGGCGGTGGCGGTGGCGGCTCCTCTATTGCTGCGGACGCGCGGCGGATCAGCCATTAACGGGCACGAAGCTGCACGCCGGACTTCCCCTACAGGGCGCCGTCCATGGCCAACAATCCCGCGGGATTCGCGGATCTCGCGCGGAAGCGGAGGGGCTTTTCGCCGCGGTTGATTGGAGCGAACCGGGCGGAGGAGGCGCTCGAAAGCGGAGGGAAATGCAGAATTAGGGTTTTACGGAGAGGACGAGAGGGGAGAGCGAAATTGGTTGCTGTGGGGAACGAGGAGTGTGGAGCCTTGAGGGTACTGAGTCAGTGTTTGGAGAGGCGGTGGCGCGTTGGCGCGTGCGCGGCGAAGGAGGAGGAGGAGGAGGCGGCGGCGGCGATTGGTGGCGGTTTCTGCTGCGTCTGCGACACACTGCATGCGAGGAGGTTTATAGAGAGAGGGGGGCGGAGGGGGTGCGAGACGACTGGGGAGAGGACGGGACGGGAAGCTCCTGCGACGTCGTTTTGGTTCGTTTTTCCTAATTTCTTCTGCACATTAAAAAAAATGAAGGAAAGAAACTCTTAAGAATATCTAAGGCTATGTTTGTTTCACGGAAAATATTTTTCGGAAAATTATTTTTCGGCATTTGGTTCGTTAAGGAAAATGAGTCAGAGGAGAACGTATGTTTAGATTGAAGAAAATGATCTCCCCCTTATGAAAAGGCGGAAAACAATTTTCAAAATATAACTAAGTATCAACGCTTGGACACCAAAAATCATCTCTAGCAGTCGAGCTCGCGCGCCTAGTGCCCACATCCGGATCCATCGAGGCTGAGCTTGAACCCCTGCTGCCGGTGCCCAATTCCCCGGCACTCGAGCCCGAGCCCACAAAGGCTGTACTTGAGACCCCGACACTCGAGCTCTAGTTCGCAAAGGTTGTGCATGAGTACTTGGCG
Organism: Syzygium oleosum; assembly: GCF_021117445.2. Classification (NCBI taxonomy): domain Eukaryota; kingdom Viridiplantae; phylum Streptophyta; class Magnoliopsida; order Myrtales; family Myrtaceae; genus Syzygium; species Syzygium oleosum. The sequence goes on from NW_026607494.1 coordinate 2,834,325, forward strand.
GCACTCAAGCTCAAGTACTTGGTTAATGAAATATTCGTTCTTAAACGTATATGTATTTTAATTATTTTGTAAATTTGAATTTTTAAATTTTTAAGTTTGAATTTTTAATTATTTTTATTTTTCTCTTTTTCTTTTTTGTCTTTCCTTTTTTTATTTTCTTTCTTTTTCTTTTTCCTTCTCCCTCAACCAGTGGTGGGTCACGACAACGCCCGACAACTGGCCATAGAGTGAGGGACAAGATTGAGCATCACCAACCTCGAATCTCGCTAGAGGCGAGTAAGCTTGAGTCTCGCCAGGTGGGCAAGGCTCAAGCCTCGCCAGATGGATGAGCTCGAGTTCGCCCGAGGCCAGCGAGCTCTAGTCTCGCAAGCGAGGCCTTGCCTTGTCTGTGTTTGGTCGCCAACCGTCGCCTTGGCTAACCACCAGCTGAGAAAGAAGGTAAAAAAAAAAGATAAGATAAATTCAAAATTTCAAAATTCAAATTTTTTTGGTAATTTTTATATTTTCCCTATCAAATGACAAACAATATTTTTTAGTTCATTTTCAGGCGTTGGCTAAATATCCAAAAATATTTTCATTTTCCATAAACGTCACATTTTCCACGAAACAAACGGAGTCTAAGTGGGTTATAAATTTCATGATTACTTATGCAATAGTAGATTTGGAAAAAAAAAATACGCCCAATATAAGAAAACACGTGTATGTCAAACTTGCAAGAAAAAAATTGGGTGTCGTTTCATTTATTTTTATTTTCTTAACGAGAAATTAGTAATAAATTTTTTTGACCGCATATAGAATGGAACATCTAAAGATCTTCGAAAATCACTACACATGAAAATCATATATTATACTTGTGTTATGTATAGCAGACTTTTTTATTCGAACATCAAATTAGTAATTTTCATTCAATCTCACGTTTAAAAATTACCTACTAGCTTATTGGCATTGCTAATTTAATCACAATCAAGGAGATAAAGGTTAAATATGGAGAACTAATCTTGTGAATTATGATAATTAGTAATTTTTCTATTAGGAAAGTAAAGTTGTTTTTTAAACTTATTTTAACAAAAATTGACAATTTCTAAGGTTGCCAATGAGAAAATCGAATTTTGTAATCAATGTTCTCCGAGTTTAATATTTACATGTGAGAGGAAAAATCATGTCACGTTTCATAAATAAATGTCACAAGTGCCTTAATAAAATGCTAATACCCCGACATGTCACATAATAATTCTTTGCCAAATAAATGAATAATCGGGAAATTTTTTTTTAGAATATTTTATTTGATGCCTAAAAATTGATCTTATGAACCAAAAAAAGGAAAAAATGTGAATTTTGTTATTTTGACCAAGTAAAAACATATGTATTAGCACTCAAGGCCCCCACTCTACCAATTCCAAAATTCAAAATTACAAAAAAAAAAAAAGATCTTCAAAGTGGCCATAAATATATATGGTTAATACCACAAAAAACCCCAAAACTGGTACACTTATGATAAATTCACACAAAACTAATTTTTTGACTACCAAAAATCCCAAACTGGTACACCTGTGACAAATTTACCATATGCTAGTTTTCGTTAAATTTTACCACCAAATTGCTAAGTTGGACAATACATGGCAATTGATGGATATATCAATTTAGGGTTTTACCCATCTATTTGCCACAAGTTTATCAGTTTGTAGTTTTTCGTGGTATTAATCCAATCTAATGGAGGAGTCAGTTTAGGGTTTTTTGTGGTCAAAAAATTAGTTTGGAATAAATTTATCACAGGTGTACCCGTTTAGAGTTTTTGGTGGTCAAAAAATTAATTGTGGGTAAATTTGTCACAGGCGTACCGGTTTGGAGTTGTTCGTGATATTTACCCAAATATATATAGAGTTTCCTTCGACTAGGGAAAAAGAAATATCCTTTCTTAAATTAAATCTCTTTAGTATATAATTTGTCTCGTCTACTTTCAAAAATACGCTTTAGATCTCGTAGTTTAAACTACTTACATTTTTAAGTCTAAGTGATGAAGAGCATCAAGTAAACTTTCTAATGGTGCAAAGGGAATGATTTTGAATTTAGAGGGTGTGAAATATAAATTTTGAAACTAGAGGGTGTAAAAAGGAAGTGAATGAAAGTTTAGACCTCACTTCAATAACACGAATGGGACATTCTTGTTGAGGGTTTAAATTATAAGTATTTGTCAAATGTCAATGCATATTTTATCACATCTACTCTATTATATATAGTTAAAGCTGGAGTGAGAGTTTTCGCTTTTGTGATCATCACGTGACACTTCACTTCATTGCTATAATTACCAAGTGGCAAGGCATAGGGTATAGTTTTGTCTCGTGGCTCACATTTATCTAATAAATATTGATTTATTTATTTATTATCTCCAAACTTTATCTTTTGTCGAGCTTGAGTTTTCACAAAAACAAAATGGTTAAAGAGAAATATCTCAAATGTATCTCCAATATTTATATCTTCATGTTTTTTCTTTCATTGATTTTAAATATGAAAACAATAAAAAAAAGACAAAATATTTTGAAAATCATAATTTTTATGAAAAAGTGAAAATATTTGATTTTATTGTTGTATGTAATTTATTCAGTTAATTTGTTTAGAAAGAGAAGTATACGTTATTAAATGAATAAAATTTCTATCTTGAAGTATAACTTATTTCTTTTATTTTTGTCGAAAAAGTATAGCTTATTTCAACACGTGAAATAAGTACAAAATGTATCTACTTAATATAAAATTATATTTATATGATTCGAAGGATAGCTAATGTTACGACTTTTGTGCTTAATATCGTTAACTATAAAAATCAAAATTTAAATATTTTTTTAAAAGAAGTTAAAATTTTTTAACTTATTTGAAACATGCACATTGACATTTCATACAATTTTGGCTCCTTCTTTTCAAATCCACTTATTTTTTAATATATCTCATCTCCTTTTAGCAAATTTATTTTGTAAATAAGAAATTAACTTTAAAAAAAAAGATAAGAGAGAATTTCAACAAGCTTTAATGCTGGCCGAAAAAAAAAACAAGCTTTAATGTACTAGTTTATTGTTTAGTAGGTTTTTTTTGATTACTTATATAATGGATAGAAAGAGACAATCCCGAGTTTTTATTTAGCCATTCAAAAGATTGATTAAAAGTGACATTTAGTATGGTAACATTTATGTTTTCAAGAACAATTTCGGTTTATATTTCTATTCTTTGGACGAGTTTCTGAGCAAAAGAATATGTTACGCCCTGGACCCTCGAGCGCGCGAACATCCTTCCTTAGTCATGAAATTGCGACATCTCAGGACATGTCGCCGACCCACTCCTTTTATCTTTTAGTAAAACGCAAGCGGATGCACAACATCTCCAGACTACAACAACAGGGATAGTAGGAAAACATACAACATATATTTATATATATACATTATCAGTAGCACTTCGGGAATTAATATATTACAAGTTCGTCACGTAGATCTTCCCAATTACAACCACAAAAGGTAGGGGGTTAACCTAACTCCTCTATCTATGAGAACAACCTCAAAAGGTGTTCCCCCTCAAAATAGCCGGTTCTCATGGAACGCAACGCATACTCATACCTAAGCTCCTGAAAAATAGTTAACAACAACGAGTGAGATAAATTTCAATAAGTTAACGACCTAAGTCTCGGTTAGAAAGTGACCTCGTCTCGGGCACACCTAAACACGCAGTCATACATCGACGGCAGATCAATAGCAATGCAACCCCTGCTTTGCCCTAACTATAAACACTAGCAGGCTACCCAGCCCAGCATAAACAAACATGTCATTAAACAATCGCAGGCATTCTTACATTGCCTTGGCACAAACACCATGCACGTTATAAATCATCATGTATAATCATAATGCAACAAACATATGATACAATCAAAACACGCTCAGCAATTCTCATGCACAAGGCATCTACACGAGTTCCAATTATAAGGTGAAACCGTTTTGACCCGTCCCATACCGTGCCTCACAATTTCATCCCATAATCAGGCGTAATGCATCCATACTCCTTCACGTGTGTTTCGATTACTACAACCTCACAGGGCCACGGCACAACCCGCGTTACTCGTATCAGGCTGGCAGTCTTCCAGCTTAACCGAGTATCTATCACGGTCATTCAAGGCATGCCCACAATCAAACGGTGGTTTCATCACGGCTATTCAAGGCATGCCCGCACTCATATGGGGGTATCGGATTTTCATTATGTGATCATGCAAGCACCTAAACCACTCAAGCCAATTTCGTTTCTCCTCATGTAGCCAATGCAGAAGTAGTTGTGCTTACACATCAAAATACTGCAACTTTCATGCCTAAAAATGCAGTTATAAATTCACACGTGATCACATACACACAATTAAACCGTCAAACTTTGCATGTTTCCCTTTTTAAACATCATTGCCCTATTTAACTTACAAAACTTAACATATAAACCCGATACTTGGGGGTTTACTATTTATATGTCCACAAAAACCGTTTTAAAAATTAAATAACAAGGTTTCACATAGGGCAATTATTTCTCAGGCAAAGTAGGCATTAAATAACATAAAACAGGCATAATTCAACACTTAAGTCAAGCAGAAAACACACATATAAAATTCACTTATCGCCCTAATTGCGATAACTTATCATCTAATTAGTGATAACTTATCGCCCCTTGGTGATAGCTTATCACTAAATTAATCGATGGCTTATCACCTAATTGGTGATAGCTTATCACTCAAATAACGATAGCTTATCATCTCTTTGACGATAGCTTATCTTTCGTTTGCCGATAGCTTATCATCCTCTTCACGATAGCTTATTACCCTTTTGCCGATAGCTAATCGTCCCTTTGCCGATAGCTTATCCTCATTTCCAACGATAGTCTATCGCCTATTTGGTGATATCTTATCACCAAAACTTCGATAACTTATTACTTATTTAGCGATAGCTTATCGCCTAACTTTCCGATAACTTATCGCTAGTTGATAACCTATCAACTAATTAATCACCATTAATCACTAAACACCTAATTAACTTAATATAAACTAATCCTAACCAAGTTTAACGTACTAATCAAAGGATTAGAGCGTTAACTCACCTGTTAATGATTCCGATGACACGGGCTTGACGGCGGCGGCGAGGGCTACGCGTGGCTCGGTCCGGAAATGACACAGGGTGGTGACGATGGTTGGATAGCAGCTCAGCAGATTTTGTGGGGCTGGTTTGGGCTTACAGTGAAGGAAAACTGGCAACGGAAGAGGCTCGGACGGACGGCGCAAGGCAATGGGCGGTCACGGTGCAAGGCGAGCGGTGTCGGTGGCTCCACGGCAGCAAAACAGCAGCCAAGGGGGGCAGTTCTGCTGGTGGCCAAAGGAGGGAGAGAGAAAGAGAGAGAGAGAGAAGTTGAGCTTATCTTGCAAGCTTTCCCCAACTTCTCCTTCAAGTTTCATTGCAAGCTTCTTATGCAAGTTTCAAGCAAACTTCCCAAGCAAGCTTTCACAAATATCCAAGGGCAAAAATAGAATAAAGACAAGATGAGAGGGGTATTTTGGTAATTTCAGCCTTTAACACTATTCACAACACTATTCACGTGGGCTTGGGGCTTGAACAGGCCCAATTTGAAGAGAAATGGGCTTGAATTGGTTAAGGGGCTCAATGGGCTTGAATTGGTTAATAGGCTCTCCTTGGGCCCATTGGGCTTTGGCCTTGGGCGTGAGGCCCATCTCGGCCCACTTGGGCGGCCCACTCGTGAGCTTCCATTCTCGGCTCAATAATTCCTTTGCCCAAAGTTTCGAGGCCCAAAATTATTCCCGGGGTTCTACCTCGACTAACCCGGAAAGGAAAGTCTCTGAACTATCCTTAATCAATAACCTATAACCAGACCAAGGCTCGTGGCTAAACTTCAATGGGAAGTGCTCTTAATAAGGCCTATTTGAGTTAGGCAACCTCTTGGGTATCGCTAGCATGACTTATGATTGATTCGTCAATCAATCCATATTTGAGTCTCATTAATCCATAGATTATTCTCGGTTGTCATGTAATCGTGCAGAATTAACTTATTTACCCAGGGCACGTGGTCTTGTGAAATTAACTTAGGATCGTTTGAGTTTAGTAAAATGATCGTGCGGAATCACCAGCAATCCAACTATATATACTTCTGTCGAATCGATTCCTAACCTTTCACTGATTGACATGTGACGTCATAAAGCCGTCCCGCATTGATCCTTATGGTCGAGTACTCTAGTCGAGCGCATTTCCCGACCCTCAATTGCCCTTCCAAATCGAATAGTTGACCCATGCACAATACGTGAATCGACTCATGGTCTAACCTTGCTATTAGTGCATTGACAGTTTAAGCCACTTCTTTTACCGAAATAGGGTCCGAATCAAGGATGTCACAGAATGCGTTTGGTCACTATACAAAATTTATATTCCCGAAATAGAAAAAGAATAAAAATGCGTTTTGTACGATCCTAAAAATTTGTTTTCCCAATATTTTTATTTAATTATAAAAATGTCAGTTGATACTTAAAAATTTATATTTGGATAAAACTGGACTTTTGGAAGCACTTAACTGCTCAAGATATTCTAAGATGGCCTCGGAAAATCTAACGTAATAGTTAGTTAAAGATGGATGGCTGGAAATGGCAAGAGACAGTTCCACTTGTTTATAACTCACAATAAGAGAACATTGCCAATAAATCTTTGGGCATTACAATAAATATGTGTATAGACCTTTTGAGCTTTATGGTGTAGGGTGCAGGGTTTGGAGTTTAGGATGGAGGATTTAGCGCGTATGGTGTAGGTTGTAGAGTTTAGGGTTTAGGTTACGCTGAGCTTATTTCTCGAAAATGATATTATTTCTCTTTTTGTTTCCATGAATAAAGAAGTAGATTTTTTTTTACTTCTTGTTTTTGTTCCAAATCTATTCCCTAGCCATTGATTTAATTCGGAAAATAAAAAAAATTAACTGACGTGCACAAATAGATTTGTGTTCTTTTTTTGTTCAAAGGATCAAAAGAACAGAAAAATAGAAAAAAGAAATGTTACCAAACAGGCCATTAAAGACCATGACACTAATTAACTAACGTGCATAGCAACGTTTCTGTTCCCAGAAAAAATTTCTGATCAGAAATAATTTTTTCTATTTCTATTTCTTGGAACAGTTTCTGAGCAAAAAATAGCGTTTAGGGTGCGTATGGTAACGTTTCTATTTCTGGGAATAATTTCTTTTCAGAAATAGTTTTTTCTATTTCTATTTCCTGGAAGAGTTTCTGAGGAAAATAATGCGTTTGGTAACTGCACAAAATTTCTATTTCTAGAATAGAAATGTGTTTGGTAACTGCACAAAATTTCTATTCTTGGAATAGAAAAAGAACATAAATGCGTTTGGTAACTGCACAAAATTTCTATTTCCAATTTTTTGCATTCAAATCTATATATTTTATTTAACTATAAGTACAAGTTATAAGTGAAAAAAACCAATAAGCATGATTTATTGGTTTGTCTAATCCTTTTTAGGGGTTTAAAACCCCTTTTAATCCCTAAACTAAGGAATCTTCAAAAATACCACTTGGGCACCTCAAAAATTTAAATTTCACTCAAAGTGGGTGGCCACAGGTATTCTAAGCCATCATGTGAATTTTTTTATATTTTTTTGGGGTAAAATTTATTAAAATTTTTTACTTTCCCTAAATCTGTTTCTTTTTATTTTTCCGAAATTTTTTTATGAAATTTTTTTAATTTTTTCAATTTCGAAATTTTGCAAATATTTAAGGGTTTTCTGAGCTTTTCTGATTTTTATGGATTTTCTGAGAATTTTTCTGATTTATATGAATTTTGGGAATTTTTTAATTTTTTAATTTTTTATGGGATTTTTCTGAAATTTTTCTAATTTTTATGAATTTTCGAAATTTTTTAATTTATTCTAAGCCATTATGTGAATATTTTATTTTTGTTTTTTTTGGGGTAAAACTTTTTACTTTCCCGAAATTTGTCTCTTTTTATTTTCCAGAAAGCTTTTTATGAATTTTTTTAAATTTTTTCAATTTCGGAATTTTGCAAATTTTTATGGGTTTTCTGAGTTTTTCTGATTTTTATGGATTTTCTGAGAATTTTTCTGATTTTTATGAATTTTTGGAATTTTTTAATTTTTTATAATTTAATTAATTTTTTATAATTTTTTTATTATTTCCGCCGAGCATGGACCGGACCGGTGCTTTGAGACGGTTTGCAGACGACGGAGGATGGAGGAGGAGCTGAGGTCGCGACTTGAGGACCGGACCTTTCTATTTCTATTTCTATTTCTAGGAACAAAGAAGTAGATTTTTTCTACTTCTTATTTCTGCTCTAAATCTATTTCTTGGCCACTTTTCTATTCCAGGAAATAGAAAAATAAAATGCGTTACCAAACGGATTTCTGCTCTTTTTTTGTTCCAGGGAACAGAAGAACAGAAAAATAGAGAAATAGAAGCGTTACCAAACGCGCCCTTAGTAACTGCACAAAATTTCTATTCCTGGAATAGAAAAAGAATAGAAACGCGTTTAGGGCGCGAATGATCCATTTCTATTCCATGGACGAGTTTCTCTATTTTGGGCTACCGGCGGAGGACGGCGGGTGGCGGTGGGGGGCGGAGGACGGTGGTCGGCGGCAGCAGAGAATGGCGGCCGGCGGCGGGAGGCAGTGGAGCACGGCGGTCAGCGGCGGAGCACGGTGGCGTCGGGCGGCGGTGACGGCAGCAGGGGGCGACGGCGGGAGGTGGCTGGCGGCGGAGGGTGGCCAGCGTCGATCGATGGAGCACAGCGGCTGGTGGTGAAGGATGGCGGCCGATGGTGGGTGACCGCCGGCGTTGGGTGGCCAGGGGCGGGAGGTGGCCAGCGGCTAAGGGCAGCCAGCGCCGGGTGGTGGCCGGCGTCGGGCGGTGGAGCACAATGGCCGGCGGCGGAGGATGGCGGCCGTGGTGGGTGGTCGCCGACGGCGGAGGACGGCGACCGGTGGTGGGTGATCGCCGGCGTCGGGTGGTTGGCGGGGGGAGGCGGCCAGCGCCGGGTGGCGGCTGGCGTCGGGTGATGGAGCACGGCGGCCAGCGGTGGAGGACGGTGGCCAGTGGCGGGTGACGACAAGCGTCGAGCGGTGGAGGACAGTGGTTGACGACAAGAGGCGGCCGGCGGGTGGGAGGCCGGCGGGCGTTGGCCGGCAGCAGGCAGCGGAAGGCGGGCAGTAGGTGGCAGCGAAGGACGGCGAGAGGCGGCGGTGGGCGGGTTGCGGCCGATGGATTGTTTCTTGTTTTTGGAGGATTCCAGAAAAAATCGTTTCTTGTTTTTGTTCCCGAAACAAAGAAGTAGATTTTTTTTGCTTCTTGTTTCTGTTCCAAATCTATTCTAGGATCACTTTTTTGTTCCAGAAACAAAAAAGTAGATTTTTTTTACTAAACGGATTTCTATTTTTTTCTGTTCCGGGGAACAAAAGAACAAAAAAACAAAGAAACAGGAACGTTACTAAACAGACCCTAAAATTACGAAATCTACACACTCTAAAATAACATTAAATTTGTGAAGAATATTCATTTCTTCTCTTCTCAATTTTACGATACATCTACGTAGAAAAACTCTGAGTTTAAATTTTCAAGCCACATATGTCCAATTTATAATGTTTTTATTTGGTATTTTCTACCTCAATGGGTTACAACCTCAAATAATATATACGCAAAAGTACATGAAAAAGTACATTATTAATATATGCTCGCTCATAACTACTTACTTGTGAAACTTGGGTAAAAAGAAATGCATGTATTTGTCTTCAATAAGGAGATAAGTTATAAGTTATATCTTGCCCATTCTTACTATGGCGAACTCACCAAAGGAAGGCAGCTTTCGCTCTTGCGAGGGCCTCCTTGGCCTATTCCCATTATGTGGGGTGAGTTTCATAAAAACGTTCCTTATTTTAACGTGTCGGTATCGGCACGCCTCACAACTCCAATTCCCCTTGTTTCTTTGTCTTCCCTAGAAAGGGAATATTCTCTAGTAGCATTACATTCCGGAAATCCCGGGATCTAGATAAGGCTCAAGATGAAGTAGTTTAAGGACCTCAGCAGGTCCAAACTATAATTAACTATTGTGAAAATGAAATCTTATAAGTGCTAGGACAACGTCCAAGTAAATATTCGACCTATAAACAAAATCGTGCAATAGGGGGCACAACATAAAAGGCTTCTGCATGGTTGGAGGCAAAATATATTTCTTTCATAAATAAGTGATTATATATATATTGTTCTAGGTGATTATTTTGAATGGATGATGAGGCATCTATGTATTCCATCGGAGAAAATTTCATAGGTGGTCGGTGAACTTTAGCAGATATTGCAATCTGGTTATTGAATTTTGATTTTAATCACACAATTCATTAACTTTCTTTGTTTTTTTTTAAGTAAATGATGCACTCTAACAAGAGTCCAATCAACAAGTTAATGAAATACTAATTTGTGAGACAGACAGGATTGTGACATTTCATCGATGAAATTGGTCACATATTCGCAAAAGTCAGCATTTCTCTTAAAAGCTGGTCAGCTTCAGGTCGAAAAAAACATCAATTGCCAAAAAAAGAAAGAAAAGAAAGCAACAAATTCAACATTTGATGTGTTTGATAATTAAATTCAAAGTTAAGTCATCTGAACTACAAAATTCATACCATTGATATAAGAAATCCTATTCTTTTCCAGGCACCATATTTCCTCTCCTTCAATGATAAATACAACTATGCAAATTAGCAGTTCTTTCCTCACATTTTGTGGTGGGTTGCCATAACTAGAATCAGGAAAATGCACACGCGTTACTTGTATATAAGAAATTGACATCTAAAAAATATTGAATAATCAGCTTATTACAAAATATTTGAATTAATTTAACGCAATATGAAATATCTGTGCACATATTTGCGAAAAGAGAGAAATATTCAAAAGTATGAAGTACACAACATTCAAATTTGAAAATTGAATTACAAGAGAGATAAAATAGAATCGTCACTTCGTGCATTTGAACATTTAAATCTATGCTCCGTTTGTTTAGCGAAAAATGAATGGTTTGAAAAATATTTTCTCATAAATGATCACCTATATCGTTTACAAAAAAATATTTAAGCATAAATTATTGTTGATAATGAAAAATATTTTTCATCGTCCACACAAATATTTAAATATAAATTATTGTCGATAATGAAAATATTTTCTATTGACTAATTATTTCAAGCAAAACAAGCGATTATTTTTTGGAAAATTTTATCAAAACTATTAATTTTCTACGAAACAAACGGAACCTTAAAAAATAACAAGTTTTTTTTACTTTATCTAATAAAGTAATAAAGAATTGTAATCCCTTAAAATTGGGAGGTTTTCTATACTTTATCTAATAGTATATATAAAATCTATATAATTATCAAAATTAGTTTACTTTATAAGTCAACCCCAAAACCAATTTATCGAATATAGCCTCAAATTGCTGACGTGGCATGGAGATAGAGATCTTAGGATAAATGACGTGGAATTTTCACAGAATTAGTTTGCTCAGGATTGGCTCAGTGGCCGACAAATTAGGCCGAGTAGCCTGCTAGTAAGAATTACAGGCCCATCAAACTAAGAAATCAAAGGCCTAGTTTCAAGGGAATTGGGCCCTTGCCTTGAATGGCCCACGCTTGATGTTCATTTCTTAATATTTTTTTTACCATAAGCTATTAAAATATTGTTGGGATAAAAGTACCTGGGGAAGTATTTCAAAACTTTTAATCAGATCCCTCGACATAATTTTTGTGCAATTGGATCCGTAGTGTCGGCATGGCCGCCAAATGTTAACATGTCGCCTTACGTGGCATTTTACGTGGAAGTAGAATAATACTGAGATTTTGTTTTTCACTAGTCCAGGGTAGACCCAACCGGACCGGATTAACCCTACTTGGCAGATTCTAGTTCGGTTCCAAGGTCTATAAGGTAGGTTTCAACTAAATATTAGAATTGGTCCCGATAGAGTAGGTTCCAAGTTCCAAGTCTGAAACATACCCATACTGGAACCGCTTATCCCTAACCTGCACACCTTTTATACTCATCCAACGAAAGTCCCTACACTTCCGAGATGATGCTTATTTTTCCTACAATACCGAAAGTCGCAATCGCTTCCCTAGCTCAATAGTGTATTATGCAGCTTCTAGTGGTGTCCTATTTGTCTCCAACTTGGTGAATTCGGGCACATCGGGCAAAGTTTTTGGGGACATGCATTTTTTTATCTCAACCCCCTTCAAAGAATTCAATTCTTTCAAGTTGTTGACGGCTCTCAACACTTCACAAATAACGTAGCTGAATATGCAGTAGTCTTTCAACTTTTATGGATTGTTGCTTTAGGCGGATCGGAATTTTTGTTGTTGCTTTAACTTTCATTTTTTTCTTGACTAAAGGATGAATAGGACATTTCCCAATTACTTTATATATTTGTTTGTTTTATACTGTTGTTCTCATTGTTTTGTTGCTCTACTGTTTTGTTGTAGTTTTTATTTGTTTTGAGTGTAAATAAGGGGATGTTTTACTAAGGTTTATCCTTTCAAAGACTTTAAAAAAAAAATTGGTTGGTTCCCAAATAGCCCTAGAAATGGGCTGGATCAATAGAGTCGGTTCCAGGGTAGATTCCAGATTTCAAAAACTGAAAACTGATCCCGACAGGGTAGATTTTAGGTTCAAGATTTGAAACCTACCTACTCTGAAACCACTCGACTCTAAAAATAAGGGCAAGATCCTCTCACTTTATGAGATAACTATATCTTATCCAGTTACCTAATTGACCAATGTACTTCTATGCTTTAAGAAAATTTACCCCAAATCCAAAAACCACAACTCTCTCTCCCCTTCTCCCTCACCCCCACCACCCTTTGCCTTTGACATCGTTGTGCCTGAGACATCTTAAAGTTCCACATTGAATGGGAGATACCCTAAGTCATTCATGAGTAAGATCTACTCTCAAATGAGCCTTTAGGCTGCGTTTGGTTGTCCGTATAAAACTCGGGATAGGATATGTTTTATCCTATCCCGTGTTTGGTAGGTGTCTCGGATAGCATAATGTCGGATATAGAAGGGATATAACCCGGATTAAAAAATCCGAGGGAGGGGGGTAGGATAAGGTCGGATAGGATTTCTCTTATCCGTCATATAAAAGCTACTTTTTAGAAACCCTACCCCTTCATTCACGCACTCCTTCACGCACGCTACAGCTTGCTTCTGCAATTTGCGAAGGTATGTATTCATCCATGATCGTCTACAGCTTGCTTCTGCAATTTTTTTTCAGTAGTTTGGGTTTATAATTTTCATTCTTTGTTAACCGGTAATCGAACGACGAAGTTGTCGTAAACGAGTCCTTCGTTGGGCTCCATGTCGTGGATATCGTGTCTGCGTGCTGTGTGAGTTTTGAGTGCTTTTAGATGATGAGAGTTGTTTATCATGTTCCTCTTTCTTTTTTCTCTCTCGGGTGGTGGTCGGCTTTGAGTTCCGCCAGTGGTGTTTTTTCCATATACTGACGGATGGTCGTCCTTGCGGAAGTTGGTCAACCTTGTGACGTAGAGAAGCATCACGGGAACTCGCATTTCCTTGACGACCTGCTCCACTATTCTCATTTTCAAAGGATAGTTGTTGAGGAAGCCCCCACTTGAGATAGGTCCTGTTTCTCCATTACATGTCCCACCTGAATCCCAATCTCCACCTCTGTTTTCGTAAACAAGTAAAATACATAAGCATCACACCCTTATGTTAGAGGCTGTCTTAATTATAATAGACATTCATTCTCTGCAACAACTTCCATATTAATAGCTCCCTAGAAGTAAAATTTTTGAGTTCTCTTTTCATTGAGAACTAATCCATTGAGTTCTCTTTTCACGAGGCAGCAATGTTTGATCTTGTTAGAGTAAAATTTTTAGTTGCCAAAGAAAACATCGCTGTTTGACAACCAAATTATGTGAGAATTTAAGGAAAGAGTTATTTTGCAGCTAGTTGGGATAATGTTTCATCGAGATAAGAAGGCTATATTTTAAATAGAGTTTGATGTGCGGGTTTTCAGAATATAACATTCCCTTCCGGAAGAAGTATATACATTGTTGTAAGTACCCGACACATAATGTTCCTACACTGAAGATGGAGTTTTTTTTAGCTTTCATTGATCTCTTGATCTTGAGGTCCCTTTTGCACTATTTTGCTTTTCAAGTATTCATGCTACTAAATGATGATGCCAATGAGCACCAATTTCTGTGAGAGACACATAACTATCTCACCAGGTTGTTCTTGTTCATTGGATGATTTCTGCGGGTCATGTCCATCTTTTGTTGGTTGACCAGATAATAATGGGGAGAGAATAGGGTCTTTTAGCTTACCGAGGTGATTTAATGAATCCAAAATATTTTAAGATGCCCTTGATTGCAACTGTCGTGAAGTCTATGCCTGGATAGGCAGACACACCTTTTATTTTTGGACTGTTCAATGTTAAGGATGAGAGAACAACTTATGCATTTTCCCTGTCATTTACCTACATTGTTTGTTTGTTGCTCAACTGTAGCAATAGAGACTTCACTACTTTATAGACACCGTGATTGATAGGACTGTAAAGAAAAGCAAAGTAGAAGCAGTCACTGTTTTGATTTATGGGGAGTAGTATTGTAGCTATTCCGGTTCTCTTATGTGCAAAAACTAGCTCCATTTCTATGATAAAAGCTATAGCATTGTTTTGCATTGCAAGCAGCTAAACTAATGAGATATTTCTATCCAAAAGCACTTAGTATTTGGTGAATATGACAGATTTTGTCAATGTTCTAACCTACTACTTAGTATTTGCCTAATGTTATTGTTTTTTTTCCTTTATTAGAAATGGATCACGATGAGAGAGAGGAAATTTTCAGCATTTTGATATTAGAGGAGATGAACCTGCAGATGTTGCTTTTGTGTATGATGTATATGATTGTGGCATCCACAGTTGCTGAAAGGCACTACCGTAAACATATATTGAAGGATCGCACATTGTTTAAAAGGCAAGCTCGTTTAGATCACCTTGATCGCCTCATTAACAGTAGTGACTTGAATTGTGTGGAACAACTTAGATTGGATAGACGTACATTTACTCTACTATGCGAGTTGGCACGTACAATTGGTGGGTTAAAAGAAGATGGAATTGTGACTATAGAAGAACAAGTGGCAATGTTCCTACATATACTTGCCCATCATGTGAAAATTCGTGTTATCAAGTTCAGATTTATGAGGTCTGGAGAGACAATAAGTAGGTATTTTAACTTAGTTTTAAGTGCTGTGATAAGAATGCATAGTGTGCTTCTTGTGTCACCTGAACCAGTTCCGGAGGAATGTACCGACGAGAGATGGAAATGGTTTAAGGTATGTTTGCTTTGCTATTACATGGATTAATTTAA
Source organism: Syzygium oleosum (assembly GCF_021117445.2). Taxonomy (NCBI): domain Eukaryota; kingdom Viridiplantae; phylum Streptophyta; class Magnoliopsida; order Myrtales; family Myrtaceae; genus Syzygium; species Syzygium oleosum. The sequence goes on from NW_026607494.1 coordinate 2,849,775, forward strand.
TACTTTAAACATAAGGTTATTCTATTAATTTCATGTTTCTAGGGTTGCTTAGGAGCATTAGATGGCACATACATTAGGGTACGTGTTCCAGAGGTTGATAAACCAAGGTATCGAAATAGAAAGGGTGAGATAGCGACCAATGTGTTAGGAGTTTGCTCACGTGACATGAGATTCATATACGTTTTACCTGGATGGGAAGGCTCAGCAGCAGATTCTAGAGTGCTTCGAGATGCTTTAGTTAAACCCAATGGTCTGAAGATTCCTGTTGGTAAGATAAGCCCTTATCAATATGTTACATTATTTAACGTGTAGGGTTTGACGATTCTAAGACAATTAATAATGTTATCATTTGTTATTAGGTAATTATTATCTTGTCGATGCCGGATACACAAATGGGGAGGGCTTTCTTGCTCCTTATAGAAGTACTCGATACCACCTATCCAAGTGGAGAGAAGGTTGTATGCCAAATTCCCCTGAGGAGTACTTCAACATGAAGCATTCTCAAGCTAGAAATGTCATAGAAAGATGCTTCTGTCTATTAAAGTTACGGTGGGCTATTCTTAGGAGTCCATCTTTTTATCCAATTAGAGCGCAAACACGAATTATTATAGCTTGTTGCCTTATACACAACTTGATAAGAAGAGAAATGGCTATTGATCCAATTGAGGCACAATTAGATGAAGTTGCTAACACCATTGAAGATGTGGAAACAATTAATGTTCTTGAGCCATCGGATCATTGGACAACATGGAGGCAAAATTTGGCAATACAAATGTTTAATGAGTGGAATGCAAGTCGAGGACATGGAGGAGTCGCCTGATTTGACATTATTCCTTGTCTCATTTGTTTCTAATTATTGTAAGGTTTGTTTTGTAAGATGTTTTTGTTTCCATTGCTATTAGACATGTATAATATGGTGCTGATTTGTCATCATGGAGAAAAATATTCCTTATGTAATGTTTGAATTCTGGCTATATCATTTTAAATTTTTAATACTATGCTGTTTTTATCATTAAATTTTCTCTACCATGCTATCATCTATCATTAAATTTTGTAAAATTGCAATGAGATGTTTAGGAATGGAAGGTAGCGATTTTAGTCAAACCCAAGGAAGGGGAACAAAGAGAGACCGACGTGTATGGACAATAGATGAAGAAAATGCACTTCTAGATGGTCTTGAAGAACTAGTTGCGCGAGGAATGAAAGCCGATAACGGCTTCAAGAGTGGTTACATGATTATGTTAGAGAAGTGGGTTCAAGAAAAGTTTCCTGGTTCTGGCATTAAGGGCAATCCTCATATTGAGTCGAAAATGAGATACTTGAAAAAGTTGTATAATCAGATTTATGACTTGAAGGATCAAAGTGGCTTTGGATGGGATCACGAAAAACATTCCGTTGATATTCATTCGGAAGATAGTTGGCAAAAATATTGCAAGGTTAGTGTTACTTCTTCTCATTTTTCTTCTTTACAACTTGTTTCTTTTTAAAAAAACAATATATTTCTTTGTAGGCCTATCCAGGAGCTGCTTCTTTGAGAGGAAAGTCCTTCCCTCAATATGATCGACTAGCAACTGTATTTGGAAGAGACCGTGCCAAGGGAAATCTCAGTGAAGACCCTTCAGAAGCTCATGCGGCTGTAGATAATGAAGAAAGTGAGAATCATTCTGACGTGGCTACTACTGGTGCAAATCAAAACTTACCGCCACTATCATCTTCTCAAATGCAAAATGTTGCTGATTCTTCAAGAAGAAAAAGGGCTAAAGCAAGTGACAAGTGGGCTGCTGGGTTAGTTGAAATTGCAAGCACTTTTGGCTCTTTTATGGAAAAAGCTAACGAGAGGATGGAGATGATTGCTAGCCACATTGGACATGCGAAAGATTTGGATGATGACAAGAGAAAAATCAACGAAGAGCTTCTTAAGATGTCTCTAGATACCATGGATAGAATAAAATTGTGCAGAAAAATTGTGAAGGATCCTGAGAATATTCATCTTTTTTTTGGATTTCAAGGAGATGACAGGAAGGCATTTGTGGACATGCTTCTCCAAGAGATGATAGAAGAGTAATGTCGTGTGTAGTCTCTTTTTGCTATTTTTTAGACAGAACAACATCGAACAATGTTGATTTTACTATTTATTGGAATGCTTTAGTTTTTGGAATGTGTTGTTTCTTGTGAAGTTTGGAGCTTTATTCATAGTTGTTGTTGTAGTCTCGTCGTACCCTTGCTTTCATATTATTATTTTTTTGCTCAATTCTTTTTCTTTTTGCTCATTTGCCACTGCGTTCCTAGGCAAGATATTCAGCGGTGAAAGTCAATATAGATTGGAGAGGGTCAGCTCGCTAAGATAACGCCAAGAAAAACTTGTTCATTATTCTGAAGGATCTTGTGCTGTTACACATGAAAAGGTTTCCTCGGAGTGGGCGCTCTATTTTCCATAGATTGCAACCTCTGCTTGATTGTGTATGGAAAAGGCTTCAAGCTCATGGGGCAAACATAAAGACGATGATGACAATTTTCATGAGCATCATATATGGGCATATATGTTCTTTATATTGATATACGGTTTCTACCAAACGCAGGATAGGATAGGATATGAGAATATCCGACTTTAAATCCGTACTTCACCAAACAATGGATAGGATATGGCCAAATCCCCAGATTTCCTATCCTATCCTATCCAATCCTATCCTGGCTAGAAATACGGACGACCAAACGCAGCCTTAGAGTATTTTCTTAGAGGTTTCGATCATGTGAAATAGGTTGAATCATTACAAATGATATTAGAGCATGGCTCCTTTCCATGGATGTGGTTCACGGACAATCTAGGCCCCCTACCTACTAGGAAGAAGCATGGAGATTTCACCAGCGGAGCCAACAATATATAAAAGCACAAAATACCTTTATTAATATTATCAAGCATTCAATATAATTATAAAGAAAATCATAAAAATAGAATGAAAACTAAACCTTAACAAGAAAATTATCATTAGTCCATTAAAAAGTTGTCCATCCAATTTTATCAGCTTTCTCTGATTCGATGCGCACAAATCACTTGACAACAGGTAGCTAGTTTTGCTAGGATATCAATTGGGAATTGAAGTTATAAGTAGTGTCTACTCCTGTGTCGCCTATAGTTCGGTGGGTAATTTCTAATTTCATATTATAAATATAATTATGTCATGTCATAATCGTTTCAAGCTGAAAACAATATGTTTACTGTATTTGTCATGAATTTCAATTTTGACTGCATGACTATCAAATATATTAGAGGATATGACATGCTTAACACATTTAAAAAAAAAAAAAAAAGCTCTCATGCACTGGCAAGTATAATGTGTAAGTATCCAAACTTGTCTAGATATGGTTGAACGCATCTTGTAACACGAATAACATGTCAGTTCATTCAAATTACACTTGTCTAAAGCGTATAAAAAAGATCGAAAGAGTTAATTCGCATGCAACACGATTATTTTTTCGCACATAGAATGGATTGATTAAGCTCCGCTTGAGCGCGCTCAGTACATGTTGAATTGTTGGTATGACCCTATTGAAATCACTTGGAACACTATGAAGAGTAATTATAATTTGAAAAAGAAAATGTGTTTTTGACTTCATGTTTGGAGAAGAAATGCTATGGTAGGAGTATTTTAGTTTCTTTTATGTTTTATTGGGTTAAGGTGGCATGGGCTTGTTAAAAATGGAAAAATTATATTTTTACTATTACAATTTGGCTTTTCTCAAATTTTAAAGGGGTAAAATGAAACTGCAAGTAACTAAACTTTTACCTGTTTTACAATCAGGTACCTAAATTTCCTTTTTGTTCAATCAAGTACTCTCAACATTTCAAGTGTGGGTAAATTTGAGACCTCCAGTAATGCTAACGCGGATACTGACATTGTAAATAGCCATCAATTGTCAACATTGGCATTCAATGGGGCCTTTTGAGATGATGTCACATTATCAAAGACATATTTGACAACTAAAATCTTTCAAGTCGGCACTATTTATCTCAGCTCATCACCCAACACCTAGATAGAGATGACATGATTTTTGTTGAGGAAACAAGTCACATCACCAATTATGCTTATCTTTTGCTGTGTAAGCGAGCCACTTTACTAAAACCATATGACATGGCTACTTATTTAAAGATGTCTCACATTGAGCCAAATTTGATTAGTTGAAGTAGTTGATTGAATAAAACAAATATTTGACACTTAATTTTTAAAAAAAGGGCAAAAGCTTAGATAATTGAGGTGTCGTTACCTCAAATATAAAAAGAGACATATCGTGGTGACAAAAATTTAGCGGGGTAAAATTAATACCAACTTAGAAAATGCACATTTATAACAGAAAAGATTGGAAATTTTAGTGGGGCATTTGCCCCTGTCAATATACTCATGTGTCATCCTTGCATACTCCTGATAAGCTTTTAAGACAGATGGATGCAAAATGGGGGAGTAATTGTTAGGCAATACATTCCAATACCGGCAAAAGAACATCAATTATTCTTTAAGCGAAGGGTTTGTACATCCCAAAGTCCCACTTTAGATGGGTGAGACCTTGCGTAGTAATTCATAACCAAAAGACTCGCCCTCAAATGGTCATTAACTTATGTCGACCTTGGGAGTACTTTTGGGGCTTGACTCGTGCCTTGGTTCATTTAAACTCGCACCACCGCCGCCACTGCCGCCATTGCATCCCACGGCAATTGATTGCTCATCGCGAGTCGTGCCAATCGCTCCGTCTTTCTCTCGCCCTCCCTCTTGCTCTCTTTCACCGTACTGTAAAGAAGGCTAAAGAGAGGTTGTGACCACCGCGTGTAATGGCGGCCCTGGCCTCGGGACACCTCAGATAAGTATACTGTTGTCGCAGCGTTTGAAGGTGGTGCTGGCAAGTCACATTTGTTGTGGGCGGTTCCTACTCTTCCTTGGCTGATGAATGCTTTAGTCCGTCGCGACCAATCATAAACACAATGTGGATTTGGTGCCTCATTTTACTCTCTCTCTCTCTCGTGCATTAGCTTGGTTGCTCATTTCTACCACGTTGCTTTGAATGTTAGCTCAATCTCAGAATCTCCAGTATTGCTCGAGCTTTGATGGTCCGGATAAATAGATCGAAAGGACCTCTTCTTGCATCAGCGTTTGATCTTTCTTTTTTTATGGGGTTATCACATGTTGATTGTGAAAAGGTTGGTATTCAGTTTATAAGTGTGAGGAAAAGTCTTGCTTTTTGCTCTTTGAGTTAGCTTTTGGATTGAGAGAAACCTAAGACCATCCAACACTAGTATAGAGTCCAGTTTACCAACAAATATGGATCCAACAGTCACTCGGAGAGAGTTGTTGTGACTCTGACCTAAACCCGATGTGTGAAGGGGAGATTGTCAGAATTGTCCTACATTAATTGTGAAATGGGTTGGTGGCCAGTTTATAAGGCCCAACACCACCCAACATTTCCGGCCCTCGTTTGCTTGTACTTGCCTCAATGATCATGCGTTATTCCTTTTCTAAATGATCAGAAAACCATAGGCTCGTCTCCACATATGCACATTGTTTCATCCCCAAGTATCGTGGAAGACGACAGACTTCATTCATAAGATGGCAAGAGCAGCCTCCGAAAGTTAACTTGAGCAGAACATGAGCTTACTAATACGCATGAGCAAAACTAAAGCCAAAGCACCAGAGTTGCATTTCCTCTCGTCAAAACAAAAGAACAACACACACACACACACACACACACACACTCTCTCTCTCTCTTCTGAAATGAAGGGTAGTTGGCAAGTCAACAGACTTGCCATTCCAAATCAGTTTATTAATTTCTCCCTCTCTCTCTCTATCTTGATGATCGATGGCTTCATAGAGTCTAGGGAGAGGGGGAGAGAGAGAGAGACAGTGAAACAAAAGGAAACCATTTCAAAGGCAAGCATAGAGGCAAACGCAGTGGAAGTTGCTCACATACTCCTGATGAGCGCATTCGCCGACCCCGTTGAATTGGCTTGCGCACTTCGCGACACAGTCCTGGGCTGTGCAGCCGCTCGAGTCCAGTTCGATGGAGCAAGTCCTCGGTTGAGCGCTCGCCTTGGGCGGCATCCATGCAGCTACAAATAAATCAGAAAGTGAAGGTCAAAAAGACGTGACGAATTATCCTCAAGGGTCGAGTTTTGCCAGGACTTTCAGCACCATTGAGGCTCGCAGTGTCATATAACATGAGTTTTTTCATCTGAGCTTCGTATAAACAGGCTTCTCGAGCAAGTTTTCGCCATCGATTTGAACATGAGGAGGCATTGGGAGCAAACTTTTGAGTCCGGTTAACGTGCAGTCACGTTTGGTTTAGGGTCACCGGGAAGAAAATATTGCAGAGGCTTGGTCTATATTTAATGTGATGCAAATGACCAAAATTGGCTTGAGCTATGCAATACTTGCTCGAGTACAAGTGGAACGCGATTAATTGCACTAAAGTGTGGCAGTCACTGTCCTCACGCACACCGTACCATACCAACACTTGCCCTTGATCAAGGCCTAGATTAATAATTTCGTGTCCTCTCGAGCACATGATGTGACCGACCAACTGGGATGAGATTCTCAGCATGCGGGTATCGGTCAACCGTGTCATCATCGCCACGTGGTGAGACGGGTCACGTGCACACAACACTTTCGCGCGAGAAGGGAACCCGGCTTTTTACCTGAGAGGAGAAGCACGAGGAGGAGGAAGAGAGTGTGGAGAGGAAGCTTGATAGCCATGGCCGAACCCTAAACGGCGTTGCTGTGCTTACTTCTCGTGTGTGTGCTGAGGCAAGGGTGAGCCTGGAGGCTAGATAGAGCAATGGAGGCGTTGGGATGTGAATGTTCCTGCCGGGGTTGAGAAGGTCCACTGCTCCTATATAGACCGAGAGGGCCTGGTACGGGCGGAGCCAGCGGGGTGTCATTTATGGAGGCCACCAGAAGAGGAGGCTCTTCAATCCACCGGGTCAGTAGTTGGTATTGAATTTGTCACCTCCATTCAATAGAAACAGATGAAATCCAGCAAGCATTTAACCCCCAAAACAAAGAATTAATTTGCACTTCCCTATGTAACCTCACAGAGGGGACGGCCAAAGTTGGTGAAATATTTAACCATGGCCAATATCGTGTTAACGAGACACCTGATAAGCATGATTAGTTTGGAATTTTGCAGTTTTCAAAACACCGATTACACGCCATGGGACGTTAAAAGTCTGTAAGTTATTTCTGATTAGTTGTTTAACAAGTGTTCATGGGCACTCGTTAACAAAATGTTAAAAAAGAAAGACAAATGAAACGGGAAAAGCGTAGGAATCTCTCGTTCTTTGCTGCTCGGATGACCACTTGAAACACTAATTTTCTCAGCAAAATCCTTAATTGGGCATGGACGCGGGTCCGCTATCTCAGTCGATGACCCCCATCTGTTATCTTGCTCGCGAGATTGTACCGATTGGCTGTATTTTCGTGCATGATCAGCTCGTCCATAGGGACGAGGTGGAGCTTGATGTGATCGTGTTGAGGCCTTGGTTCGCCGAACAAACGACGAGATCGACATTGAGGGCGCTAAGCTCCACTTGAGAGAGAGATGTCACCGACGGTGACACTGGTGTGATGGTGGTGGCCGTGATGATCACCATAAGCGGTGGTGGTCAAAGGCGCGCCATAAGCACTAGGAGTGTACAAAAGAATCGAGAACCGATCAAAACCGGAATGAATTGGCTTAGAATTAGCAGTTCCCAAGGAGATCGGTCCAATTTCCGATTTTGGGTGTGGAATCGCCTACTCGATCACCCAAATCGGACCAGTACATATGGTCAGCTCATCTCGCTCTCACGCATCCAATGAGGTGTTTCGTCAGTAGCGTTCTCAGTCTCTTTCTGGCTTCCTTCTTGGGTGTGACGTCTGCTGTCCGTGCGAAGTCTCAAACGTATAATGAAGTTGTAGCTTCCTCACACTCCAACAACAGGGTGGGTCTCATGATTACTCTCTCTTAACAACTGGTAATGCTTGAACTGTGCATAGAGTAAACGCAGAGATTGGCAAGGCAAGTGGTGATTTGGAAGTCAAACATGGCAAGGAGGCTGAAGATGGCGAATGCCGAGAGTTAGGATGAGAATGACAACGATTTTGTGCCCGAAAACTGATTTTGCTCAGAAATGATTTTTTTTTTATTCTGTGCCCAGGAACAATTTCTAAGCATTTGAAGGCGTTTGGTAACTGCCCAAAATTTCTATTTTTAGAATAGAAAAAGAACATAAATGCGATTGGTAACTACACAAAATTTCTTTTTATTAATAATATTTTGAATTTTTTAATATTTCTTTCTCTTTTTTTTCTTTTTTTTTTCCTTCCCTTCCTTGGCCATGGCCGGCGAGAGGGTTGTGGCCCTCGCCGCCGCCCTCGCCGGTCACGACGGCGAGCCTCGCCAGAGCTAGGCGAGGCCTCGCCGTTGCGGCCGCGAGCCGCCCTTGGCGGTCTTTGCCGGTGGCAGATCGGGAAGAAGAAGAAGAACAAACCATAAAGAAGAAAAAAACCAAGAAGAATCATAAATGGAAAAATTGTTCCAAAATCAAGAAGCTAGTTTTTTTTGCTTCTTGATTCTGTTTCAAAACTGATTTTGGGAACAATTTTTTGCAAATTTGTGCTCAAGAACAAAAATTTTAACAAATAAATTTCTGTTCCCAAACTGATTCTAGAAACAAAAGAACAAAAATTTTTACTATTTGGCAACTTGCCAAACACCCCCTTAAAGTACTTCAATTGTTTGTCCCAATCAGAGAGGAAACCGGTTCCATGCGGGATTGTCGTGATTGTAGACCGACCGGATCCTGAAAGGTCCATGAAACCAGCAGGCGGTTCCCGATTTTCATTTTGTGGAACTGATTTTTAGTGGACAATTCCAGTTCTACTAGAACCAATCACCCTTAATAAGCACGGGACCTATGAAAACATGGTTGGGGATATCAAATCTTCGATTAGCTTACACTAAAATTTGAAGGGAAGAGGCTGATGGCTTGAAGTCTCAAATCCCTTACCAAAAACAATTTTGTGTTCTATGTTTATGCGAGAATGATGAAGTGCAGATTCAGTCACCTTTTCAGCAGTTTCGAAATTTCATTGAAGATTCATTAAATGTACAAGAGAATCAGCATTTTAGACAAGAACCGACACGACACAAAGTTACCATTCCTACTTTATCACGAGGATGTTGACAACTATTCCACCAACCACTAATTCTTCTTTTCCTTTGTGAACGACTCAATAAATTCGTGCAGTTGTTTGGGTGGCGCTTCATCTTGTCGAATCCCAATTAGGGCCCATTTGGTAACGTGCCAAACGGTAAAAATTTATGTTCTTTTGTTCCCAGAAATAGTTTGGGAACAGAAATGCGTTTGGTAAACTTTTTGTTCCCGAGCACATTTTTGCAAAAATTTGTGCCGAGAAACAGTTTTGGAAGAGAAACAAGAAGTAAAAAAAAGTTGCTTCTTGTTTCTCGGCACAATTTTGAGAGTCAATTTTTTTTCTTCTTTTTCTTTTTTTTCTTTTCTTCTTTTTGTGTTGCTCTTCTTGGGTTGTGGCCGGCCACCGCCGGCCGGCGGCGGCCGGCCACGGCCCGAGGCCGCGAGGGCGTTACGGCCCTCGCCGGCCGGCGGCGAGCGGGTCCCCCTGCCGGCGAGGCGAGGGCGGACCCTCGTCGCTGGGCGAGACGGCTCGTCGTCGGTCATGGCGAGGTCGGCCTCGCCCGAATCTGGCGAGGCCGAGCCTCGCCGTCGCGACCACGGCGAGGCCGACCTCGCCATGGGTCGCGACGGCGAGGTTCGGCCTCGCCGAGGCTGGGTGAGCGAGGCCGAGCCTCGCCGTCGCGACCGACGGCGAGGCTCGGCCTCGCAATATCCAGCGAGGCCGACCTCGCCATGACCGCCGATCGGCAAGCCGCCTCGCCCGGGCGGCGAGGGTCCACCCTCGCCCTCGCCGGCAAGGGGGACCCTCTCCGGCCCTAGGCTGTGGCTGGTCTCCGGTAACCGGCCATGGCCTGGGTAGAAAGAAAAAAAAAAAATAAACAATTCAAAATATTATTAATAACAAGAAATTTTGTGTAGTTACCAAACGCATTTCTGTTCTTTTCTATTCCAGGAATAGAAATTTTGGACAGTTACCAAACGCCTTCAAATGCTTAGAAATTGTTTCCGGGCACAGAATAAAAAAAAATCATTTCTGAGTAGAAATAGTTCCCCGGCATAGAAACATTGTCATGCGTACCCTTAGACGGCAGTGTGTTGTTTCGCATCATCAATTTCTGACAGGGAAACTTTACCTAATTCCAACTTCTACAAATTTGGCCTTCAAAATCACGAAAATTTGTAAGAAATAACAAACGATTCTATGTGTTGATATCTACTTACTTTGCAGAAATTTCAGTACTTTGAATTAAGAAAAAAGTCAAAACGCGAATTGCACGAAATTTAAGAAAAAGTAAAATGTGAAAATCACTATGAACCATAATTGTAAAATGTTGATAAGAACATACGACATGTCAATTAAGTTTGAAAATGTGAAAGATGACCTAGGATAAAAAAAAAATAACTTTCACGAGTCATTAGGGGTATGTTTAGTAACGTTCCTGTTTCTCTGTTTTTCTGTTCTTTTGTTCTCCGGAACAAAAAAAGAACAGAAAACCATTTAGTAACGTCAGTTAGTTTTTTTGTTCTCCGGAACAGAAAAATAGTCAAGGAATAGATTTGGAACAGAAATAAGAAATAAAAAAAATTTACTTTTCTGTTTCTAGAACAAAAAAAAAACAATAGAGAAACAAGATCAGCTCTCCCTCTTTTACAGGATATTCTCATACTAAACCCTAAAACCCCAAATCTTAAACCCTAAAACCCTAAACCTTAACCCTCAAACCTTAAACCCCAAAATCCTAAACCTTAACTCTCAAACTCAAAACCCCAAAATCTTAAATCTCAATATCCAAATCCTAAAACTCATAACAGTAAAATGAAAAACCCGAAATCCTAAACTCTAAATCCCAAATCCTAAACCCGAAAACCCAAACCCAAAACTCAAAACGCTAAACCCTAAATTCCAAAATTCCAAACTCGAAACCCTAAAACCTAAACTTTAAAATTGTAATTCCAAACCCTAAATCCTAAAACATTAAATTGCAAAACCCCAAACCCTAAACCATAAACCCTAAACTGTAAACTCTATACCCTAAATCCCAAACCCCAATACCCAAAACCAGAATCCTTGAACCCTAAACCACTAAACCCCAAACCCGAAAATGCTAAACCTAAAACCCCAAACACGAAACTCTAAAACCTAAATCCCAAACCCTAAACCATAAAATCCAAATCTAAAACCCAAAACCCTAAACCTCAAAACCAAAATCCTAAAACCTAACCCCAAATCTTAAAATTCTACATCCTAAACTGCAATTTCCTCGACCATTACCCAATGTTTAATTTGTCTATAAGGAGTAATTTTATTTATGATTGTATTAATGTCATCTAATTCTATATCATAATATATTATCATTCTATTTCTAGTCCAATTTTATCCAAACATGAATTGTTTTTTTTTGGTAAGGTCCAAACATGAATTGTTAAGTCCCATAAACTACAATTTCCTCGATCACTACCCGGTATTTGCTTTGTCTATAAAGAGTAATTTTTTTTAGGGAAAAAACCACCAAAAACCCCAAACTTTGCCATATGTGACACATTTACCCCAAACTTTTTTTTGTGACACCAAAAACCCCGAACTTTGCTTTTTGTGACACATTTACCCCAATGTATTTAGTCCATGGGCATTTTCGTCTTTTTTGCTTTTTTTTTTTTTTCCTTTCCGGCGAGGGGGGGCCTCGCCGGCGTCGGGCGAGGGCTGCCCATCGCCGGATCCGGCGAGGGGGGCCCTCGCCGGCGTCGAGCGAGGGCGGCCCTCGCCGGCGTCGGGCGAGGTCGCCCTCGCGCGGCGAGCGAGGCGCCCTCGCCCATCGAGGCGAGGTCGACCCTCGCCGGCGTCGGGCGAGGTCGACCTCGCCCGCGTCGGGCGAGGCCGCCTCGCCTCGCCCGGGCGAGGCGACCCTCGCCGGCGTCGGGCGAGGCCGCCCTCGCTCGCCCGGCGAGGCGACCCTCGCCGGCGTCGGGCGAGGTCGACCCTCGCCGGCGTCGGGCGAGGTCGCCCTCGCCGTCCAGCGAGGGCCGCCTCGCCGGCGTCGGGCGAGGGGCGTCCTCGCCCAGATTCGGCGCCGCCGCCTCGCCCGGATCGCCAGCGAGGGCTCCTCGCTCGGCCGCGGCGAGGTCGACCTCGCGATCGGGCGAGGGCCGCCCTCGCTCGCCCGGCGAGGGCGGACCTCGCCCAAGCCGGCGAGGGTCGCCCACGCACGGGCGAGCGAGGCGGCCCTCGCCGAGGCTCGAGCAAGGTCGACCCTCGCGACGGCCGGCGAGGGTCAACCTCGCCCGAGTCGGGCAAGGGCCGCCTCGCTCGCCCGGGCGAGGGCCGCCCTCGCCGGATCACGGCGAGGGCCGCCCTCGCTCGACGCCGGCGAGGCCCCTCGCCGGATCCGGCGAGGCCCCCTCGCCGGAAAGGAAAAAAAAAAAGAAAAAGCAAAAAGACGAAAATGCCCATGGACTAAATACATTGGGGTAAATGTGTCACAAAAAGCAAAGTTCGGGGTTTTTGGTGTCACAAAAAAAAGTTCGGGGTAAATGTGTCACAGATGGCAAAGTTTGGGGTTTTTGGTGGTTTTTTCCCTTTTTTTTTTATAATTATATTAAGGTTATCCAATTCTATATCATAATATATTTTTATTCTATTGCTAGTTTAATTTTATCCAAACATGAATTGTTAAGTCTAAACAGATAATTTTTATAATTAAATGAAAAAAAAAGTAGAAATTTTTAGTATCTTACCAAACGCATTTATGTTCTTTTTCTACTCTGGGAATATAAATTTTTTACAGTTACTAAACACGTTTTTTTGCTCAGAAACTTGTCTAGGAAATAGAAATATAAAAAACTATTTCTGAACAGAAATTATTTTTAGGAACAGAAACGTTACTAAACAGACCCTAGGTAACCAACAATTAAAATGCTCGTCTCTCTGGATTATGAATAAAAAAACTTCTGTAATGATTAATAATGGAAATTGATTAGTATAGTTATATGATCTCACACATCATATGAAAGAGTTATCTCTTTTATAGATATAAACACATCACATGTAAGGACCTTAGCAAGTCCCTAAAAGGCTAAACCTCGACCCACAGAGGTATAAAAATTGTAGTTTAAGGAACTCTATCCTTTTTAAATGGGTACATCTTTTTAGAGGATTTTACAAAAAAAGCCAATAAATATTTGTTAAGAAATCCTTTAAAGTAAGTTTGTATTTTCCCACAAACTGTTTTGTCCATGTAGATGTAATTAACAATGGGAGAAGAAGAGGCAAAAATTGGAACAAAAATATCATTTCATTCGTCGATCCTTAAAAAAAGACATGAGCAAAGTTCCGCCCGCCTGTTTAGCAATCCAACTATTGAGTGCACCGGGAGGGCCAAAGCTCGGCTTTGGTCCATCACCACGTTTTGAAAATCAAAATATACCATATTAAGAATGCTTAATAAGTGTCCCGGAATCCCTTTCCAAATTGACATTATAAAATAGGGTTTATATCATAAAAAATATCAAATTGGTATACCCGTATCACATTTACCCCAAATTAATTTACTTGTAAAAAAAAAACCCCAACCGATACATTTATGCCACATTTATCCAAAAACAATTCTTATGTCACAAAAAATCCCAAATTAGTATACCCGTAACAAAATTATCCCTCCATTAGCTTCCGTCTAATATCCCAATTCTATTGCTCACGTGAAAACACACGTGGCAACACAACTAGGGTGATTGGCTTGTGACGTGGAATCAACATAGAATTAAACATAAATTGGTATCCTAAACGATGTTGTTTTGGGTAAGCCATATTTGAAGAAAATGAATTGAGATTGGGAAATCTGCTAAATTTGTCCTAAGAACTCCCTCGCGGTTTTTGCCTCCATTTTCCCCTAAGTTTTCGGTAGATTTGTCTTTACCAGTTTGATATTTTATACGACACAAAAAATTAATTACAGTAAATGTGGCGCAGGCATACCCATTTAGAAAAATCAATTTGGGGTCAATGCGACACGGAGTGCTGTTTTTAAGAATTTTGCGACACGAAAATTGATTTGGGGTAAATGTTGAATGTATATACCGATTTGATTTTTGGTGGTATTAACTCAATAACATAAAATAGGGGTTGGCACGACTTGTCTGTACTCTGTAATGAAGTCGTCATGGGCTGTACAGAATGGGACGAGCCTTAAACAACAGCCGTGTCGGGCAGTAAAATTGAGATTCACGAGAAGACCAGAAGAGCGTTGCGGCCCATTCCGAAGGCATTCTTCTGCTAATCAATGCTCAATTTTACACCCCAATTCATCATTCACCAAGGTTTGCTTTGCCATGCTCACGCAACTTTTTGGTAGTGACGAAGGGGTTGTCGGTGACTATGAAGAGGTGCGAGATCGGATCCCGGGTCGTCGTCGGCGACCTCCGATCTCACCGGACCCGTACGATCCCCCGTCCCGCGTGTCGGCAGACTCCTCAACGGGGATGAGCGGGAACGGCAAGGCTCGTACAGCGAGAGGGATTTTGTGGATATAGATTTCGTGCACGTCGAGGAAGAGGAATTTCAGAATTTAAAAAAAGAATTACATGAGATATGTGAAATTGAATTTTTGAACCATCGAGTGCAATTTCTGATTCGCATCTCTTCTCGGGTGCTTGTGTAAAACAACGAACTAGCAGGACAAAAGGATTTTTCGTGAACGACATTAAGGCCCCATTTGTTTTGCGATAACGAACGAATGATTTGGAAAATATTTTCCTAAAAATGATCACTTATATTGCTTGAGACAATTAATCAATCGGGAAACAATTTTTTGCAATCAATTCCGATTTATGTCTAAACATTTTTAGTGGATAACGAAATATTTCTCATTCATTCATTTTTGATTTTTGTAGGATATACAGGTAATCGTTTTTAAGAAAATATCTTCAAAATCATTTATTAACTGATGCAAGCGATCCGGGCCGGACGATGGAACGTCGAACCCGGCAGATTCGCTAAGCCGGCTGCGACCAGATTCCAAATCCAAAAGTTTGCTCCCGGCCAAGACACAAATGCTTTCGTTCGGGCCGAAATACGAAAGGCCCGACATGTCCGTTCCGGGTCGACAAGTCCGACCCGACCCGACCCGCCCGCGAGCGCACCCACGGCGGGGCGCAATGGCTTGTTCAGAAGGGAAGAAGAAATCACGAGAATGTAAAAGGTGCTTGAGCGATTCGACTCCGTAGCTGATCGCTGTTTCGCTCCCGGAATCTGTCGAGCAGAACGAGATCGATTCTTTCGGATGCTGGATTGAATCACACGCGCTTCGACATCCGAGAGGTGATTTTCTCCAACCCCTGCGCATGTTCGTTCTTAATGCTCTGTCTCTATTTTAGCGCTTCGTTTCGAAGGAGACGGCGGCCTGTCCTGTACCTTCGAAGATGTTTAGAGTTTCGCATCTGGGGTGATTGGGGATGATGGTGATTGCGGCGGTGGGCGGCGTTTCGTTTAGTGGGTTTCGCGTTGCCCGGTGCATCGGATCAGTCGATAGTGGGAATTTGCTGCTTTGCCCGAAGCGAAAACCCCGGAATATCCAACCCTTTTTGGTTGTTTATCAAGTGGGGTTGATTCATTTCGTTTGGTAAACCGAAGGTTTTGTTGATAGTCATAGGTTTTTTGATTTTGGCCGGAAAATGTTATGTCTTGGTCACGAAGTTCAAATGGGATGAGAGTTTTTTCTTGTACAAGACATTCGAACAATTCCTTCGATGGTTAAAGGTCGGGTTTTGCGAGGGTCGGGTTGGACATCAGTCGAAATTGTCGATGTTAACATGGTTGAATCTTCTTCTTGGCAGGAATGTGGGTATGAAGGAGAGGAATAATACTACTTCCCTGCTTAGCCGCATCTTGGTGAACTGTTCTTCCCAGGTTGGTTCTTGACTATACCTTTTGTACACGGGTCTCCCTTCGTTTCGTCCCGTCACCTATGCGAGACCTTTTCCTGCATTTGCTTTCAGCTTCTTCTCAGTTTATGTGTTTCGTTGGCTCCTCCGACTAGTATGTGCCGTGATGTTCCTCACAAATTTATTTGTAATGATCGACAAAACGAAGAAGCTGCGCTAGTGCCTACTCCTTGAATGTAGAGTCTACCAGCTTCGGTGTATCCTAAGGGTGCAAAACTTTCAAAGTCAAGTTATTGGGTACTCTGGCCTCAGATTCAGATCTTGGTGCAATGTCCATATTTTCTCCTACTTGGCTTTTTTAATAAGAAAAGGATGAGTTATGTATTAGCAAGTAAAATTGAATATTGTAAACAACTCGTTTGTGGAAGCTTGATGAGACTTCATGTTTGGACAAGTTTTGCCTATGTTCATAAGAAAGTCCGTTAATCAAAAAACAGATGAGGCTTGTGGTATAATAAACAAGATGACTCCATGTTCACTTTTTTCCCCTAGGAGCCTCTACGTTAATTGATAACGAGGCTTAAGCTTGCTAGCATGGCAGATGTCTAATTGGATATGGTGTTCCTCATAGTTTTGCGAAGAGTAGTATGGTTTTATGATTTCTTCTTGCATCCTGAACATTTTGAAGGATTTCATATCATCTGTTGGTTTATTCTGGGTGCTCTTCTTTTTTCTTTGTCCTTTTCGGGGTCAGTATTCTGGCTGGGGGAAGAGAGGGGTTGATATGAGCTTCTGCTTTCTTAGTGCTTAATATGACATGAAGTGCTGTATTTACAGGCAAAACTGTATGGGAGCTGCGTCGCAGCAAAGGTTCCGGAGGTTGAACGTGATATGTGTTTGAAGGAATTTCTTGCACTCAAGAGTTGCATGCAGAAAACAGTATGATAATTTGGAATGTTACATGTCTTGAGAATTTGATCTTGTCTAGTATGATTTCTTTTAAGGAAAACACTTGTGCCTCATGTCTCTTCCTCGTTGTGATAGCTCCAACGAAAGGGTTGACCACATACTACTGTCCATCTAGTTGCGGAGGTGACATGTGAGTAAACTGCAATTGTTGTTTGTGGAATCCTGATTAGCATCTTGGAGAATCCTTTTTAGAAGGTAATTTTTGCATCCATCAAGTTACCCTGAATTTTTCTTAACCACTACATGAATTATCGGAGCTTAGACCAGACGTAATTTTATTCTCAAGGTTGAACAGCGAGAAACCTATTGATGTCTGGTTTAGCATCAAGTTCACATCCTGCTGTTGGCATGAGTGGGTCGAGTGGGCTTTCACACGTTTATATTCAGCACCCACCTCTGCGTTGCAGCATCCCAGGATCTAGGGGTTTATTTTACGATGATGGCAATAAGATTATTCTTTCACCAGCCAATGATCAGGTATTGTAATCAACTTTAAATGGAACTCCTGTATTTTGGAAGCGTATGCACATGAATAATCCTGTTCAATTCAGGAAATTTGACAATATGCTAGTTTACATTTAATTGAACTGAATGTATTCTTCTTACCTCCTGTTAATTATTTTACCTCTCACATAGGTTTACTCCTGGAAAGTTGTTCCCTTTGATCCTGCGGTTGCTCCTATCTCTGATTCAATAAGTGACGGTCCGATTCTTGCAATTCGTTTTTCTTTGGATGGAAAGCTAATTGCTATTCAACGTTCAAACCATGAAATACAATTTCAGCATAGAGAAACTGGGGAAACTTTTAGTCAGACATGCAAATCAGAGTCAGAGAATATATTGGGATTTTTTTGGACCGACTGTCCATTGTGTGACCTTGTTTTCGTTAAAACCAGGTATAGATAACCATCTCTTTTGGCTTCAATTTTTTTTTTATTTCTTTGCATAGAATAGAATGACCTTGTTTCCCTGATTGCAACACCATATTCAGTGAGAAGAGTATATGAAGTTTCTATGTTGATCAAGTTTATAACCAGTTTATTCCTTGCTATTACACTTTGAAATATGCATAGACTTGGTACTTTGACTTATCAGAAAAAGAAAGGCCTGTGTTGCTTGATAAGAGGTAGAATTATGTGCTATTCTGTCACTGTATTCTTGGAGCATCTCAACATGCCGGCATACTTTCATGCATGACTTAGTGCATTAATTGCTTCTATGCAGTGATCCATTAGGATATCATTCTTTCAAAATTTGCAATTGTGACATTGTTTAATTCCTTCTATGCAGTTTTTTCAATTGTGACATTGTTTAATTTGCAGTTGGAGTAAATTTTGTGAAAATTCCTTCGTGCAAGATAAAACAGCGTCCAGGTCGAAATACTTTTGGTGGTAATTTTGGGTAAAAGAATCGGGAGATGGAGATACTGCCTTTTTTGTTAGTCCAATCATTTATGCCTCCGCTTGGTTACAGAAGGACACTAATTGAAAAAACTTAATTAGGCTTTTATACCCTCAGGCTACATTGGCTTCATTAATGTACTATCCTGATGTTTTCTTGAAAACACACTATAGTGGCAAAAGCTTTTGGTTTGATCGTTGAGCCAATATTCTTCAGATTCTACTGCCAGCTTCTTTGACATCCATTGTTAATAGCAACTAGCAATTACATCGTTATATACCTGAATGAGATGTTACCATTTGAAAATATATATGACCTTGGTAAGTTGGTGATGTCCTGTGCTGGGCGACTGTTGCTCTATTATCATTTGAAATTTTGTGTCTAGGCTCAAGCTTATTATGGCAGGGAAACTAGTTTGAGACTTCGTTCTTGTTTTTGAATGTAGCAGTCATGCTGTTTTAATTAAACAATTCAATTTCCATGTTGCTTTTACCGGTCCCATGTATATTATTTGTACCTTTTTCTTGCTTTTGTGGAGGTTTAGGGTCATTTTTTGCCTTTCAATTCTGTTCTTGGACTTTCTTTTGAATTCTTGACTTAATTATGACGGAAATTTATAATTCTAAATTTTTATATTTGTTTCAGTGGGCTAGATTTGTTTGCTTATAATTCTGAGTCAAAGATACTTCATTTGGTGGAGACGAGGAAATTGAATGTGAGTTGGTATGTGTACACACATGAAAGTCGTTTGGTTCTACTTGCTTCCGGAATGCAGTGCAAGACTTTCACTGGATTCCAGGTAACTTTTATTCCACTCTTATGTTTTTCTGTGTTATGAGGACATTTGTCTGTTTGGAGATCTCAACCAGTATTTAGAGTAGTGGTCTTTAGCGGCAAAAAGCTTTGACATGGTAGTAAATGTGTCTGGAGCATTACATTCTTACTTAATTGCTCATCTGCTGGAGCTCAAGTGCTTATATTCAAACAACTTGTAGTCTAATTTTGAGAGGGAATAAACTTCCCAGAATTTAGTTATGCTCTTTATCTGATGTACTCAAGATGTTTTCCTTTCACCCTTTCTCCTAAATATTTGATTGCATCTTAACTTTTTTGACATCGGTAGCTTTTGGAAGGATTGGTGATTAGGATGATCAAGGAAATTTTACTAATCAAAGTAGTATGTTTCATTTTTAATTTCCTATGCTCCACTTTTGCTTAACTGAACATGCCTGTGCATGTCATTTGGGGAGAGTTGCGTGTATGTGGACTTAGACTCCTGTTATAAACATATCCATTTACTATCTTCCTATGGTGCGACTATTTTGGGCCTTTATACTATGAAAGTATGTGCAAGTTCATGCACGATTTTAGTATGCCTCTTAAAAAATGGCATGTCTTATTGAATCTTTAGCAGTCTTTCATTATTGTTTGTGAGGTCTCTTTAAGTTCATTCCTACGCACCCATTTATTAAATTTGACTCAAACCCAGATACTCTTCTTCACAAAATCGTTGGTGGACTCCTTGGATAAGTAGAAACCAATCTCTGGTGACTTTGCTAGCTCTCATGGGGCATGGACTAACCAAGATATTCAATATTAGATGGAACTACATATTCAACTTTGGAAAACGAGGGTTTTGACTGAAAGCATTTTCTTCTTCTTCTTCATTTTAAGCTTTCTTGTTTTAACTTTTGGTTACATTCTTTATTTTTGTATTGGTGCAACTTCATGCCTGTGAATTCTGGGTTTCTAATCTTCTTGTTCCCTAAAATAACATTATGTTGGATGTAATTGCTTCAGACATTGTGTGATCATTTTCTGTGCTTTTAATTAGGTAAAGTTTGCCTTTCAGGCTTTAACTCAAGTACTTGTGTGGTTTCTTTTTCTGTTGATGGACGAAACTAGTATGGCATGTAGCCTTTCCTGCATACTGTCATTGGTATATAATAACCAATTCTCTTTTGATTCAGCTTTCTTCTGTTGGAATCATTAGATTGCCAAAATTTGAGATGTCCATGGCAAAGACCGAGGCAAACAACAAGCCCGTGCTGGCTGCTGAGGATGTTTATATTGTCACTGTGTGTGTACCTTTTCTTTCCCCTCTCTTTTGGATTAAATGTGCCTATTTAGCAAGTATGAAAGAGGTCCTTCTCCTGATTGACAGCTATGGTAGAATATACTGCTTGCAAGTTGATAGAGTGGCGATGCTACTTCATTCATATCGGTTTTATCGCGATGCTGTTGTGCAACAGGTATATCTTTGCTTAAGATTCTGTTTCCATTGCTAAACGTGGCTATTTTCCTGGAATTTGAAGACAAATACTTATTCCCGTTACCATTCCATGGAACTAACCAATTTGTAGATGCGTGTTTCTTCCTCCTACTAATGTTAAGTAAAATTTTTTTAGTTTATATAGACTCAATTTACACCCTTGAAATCACGATGCATCATTTAGGAATATTCTTGAGCTACCCCATCTTTTTTAGAGAGAGTGTCATGATCTTAATGCTTTGTCTGGGAACTTGTGAGGTGGGGAATATTGGGGGGTGGGGAGTGAAAATTGGCATAAATTAAAGATCTTCCTTCCATATCTGTTTCACAAAAATTTGAAGAATATTCCATAGTTTCCTCACCCACTTTCAATCCCCCCTCTTTACTTAGTTTCCCAAATGGAGTGTAGAGGTCTAACTTGAATTATTTAATAGAGAGATCTTCTCACTCCACGAGTAAAAGGACCAAGCGCCAGACTATGAAAATGAAAAAGGAAATGGAGTAAGTGGTGAGTATTTACCAACAATACAAAGTCAATCAGTCTGGCGCTGTGATGATGACATTTATAAAATTCATGGTGCATTTCAGTTCCCAGTCAAATCAGAGGGGAGGATACACTCTTTTCTTCACTTTCCTATTCTGAATGTGTTTCAATTCACTCCTATCTCTTTGGAACAAGAGAAGGCAAA
This sequence comes from Syzygium oleosum, assembly GCF_021117445.2. NCBI lineage: Eukaryota > Viridiplantae > Streptophyta > Magnoliopsida > Myrtales > Myrtaceae > Syzygium > Syzygium oleosum. The sequence continues at coordinate 2,871,157 of NW_026607494.1, forward strand.
CTAATAGAAAAAGTTAATAAGACTTGTCTTTGGTTTAAGCTCCAAAAGATCAGCAACCTTCCTTTAGGTGGTCCTTTTGATAATTTCAGTGAGCTCTACAGGAAAACTATAGATTAGGTAGCTGGCAAAACTGATAAACTCTGGAAAGCCATTGTTAGTGTCAATAGTCCACCTCTAAGCTTTCAGTCCCTTAATTGCATTTGGACCCATCCTCACATGCTCAGACAGTAGTTATTGATGTTTTTCTTTCACATGATCTTCCTGATTGTTAGAATTGAAGCGTATCTTCTTTTAATCTTAGAATGCTGAGAAAGCAAGTTATGTTGGAGAATGATCAGCATCTACATGTAACATAATAGCACTGTATTTTAGGTAACTATGCTGTACCATAGCTTCATGCTGTAAATAATGCCCATTGCCATTTTCAGGGCTCTTTGCCAATATATTCAAGCAAGGTCGCAATCAGTGTGGTTGATAATGTGTTGCTCGTGCATCAAGTGGATGCCAAGGTCATTATACTATATGACATATTTCTGGACTCTCGAGCACCAATATCAGCTCCACTTCCGCTTTTGTTGAGGGGTTTTCCAAGATCCAGTAGTTTGGGTGCGCGGTCCAGTTTTAAAGATGTAGAAAGTTCAGAGGCAGCAAGCTATCCAAGTGATCATGAAGCAACCATGTACGGAGATGACTGGACTTTCCTAGTGCCGGACCTGATATGTGACGTTTCCAGTAAACTGCTGTGGAAAATTTATCTTGATTTAGAGGTAGATTTGCTCGAAAAATTATTTTCTGTCTGTTTATGGCATTTTCCTTCTTGGATTAGTTTCGTCTTCTTTTTGGTGCAGGCCATTGCTGCCAGTAGTTCAGAAGTGTCATCAGTACTGGATTTCTTGCAACGACGGAAGTTAGAAGCTTACAAGGTCTGCTGTTTTCTTAGTTTGTTAAAACTATCTTTTTAGTTATTAAAGGACAAACCCTTTGCAAGGATAAACCAAAGCAGACTGGAGTGTAAAATGATGTGCTTCAGTAGCTCTAAGAAAATCTGATCGGAGTAGTCATGTAAGAACTTTGGAGTTTATGTATAAAAAATGTGAATGTTATTACAATTTTGTTACTTGATGATGATTGATATTTCAAAATATTATAGATCATGGCTCATGTAGAATAGTTCGCATTATAGCAGCTTTATTTTGATGGGTGTACTGATGATATGTGATATACATGTACAATGCAATCAAAGGGAGCATAGCTAATCTGCATTTGGCTGCAATGGCTGGTGAAGGGTTAGATTTAAATTGCCTATGGAAAAAATGTGTTTAGCTGAAAAATGTTTTTCCATGAGATATAATTATGATACAAACACAGAGGTAATCGCGTACTATCATGACGACTGCTGTTGTTTGTGCAAGAGGTGACTTCAATATTTCTATAAGGCTCCATGGAAGCAGACTTGGGTATACCGACTTCGGAACTTTTGTCAATATAATTGTTTCGAAAGAACGAAAATGTTCCTTTTCTCTGTGGTTTCAGCTTTTCTCCGTGAATACATCAATGTCAATTATCTTATGGATTTACTTCTATTATTTCAGGCTAAACACTTGTGTTTGGCAATGGCTCGTACTGCCATTCTAGAGCGCAGACCTGTAACCATGGTTGCGAAGGCAATTGATGTATTAGTTACAGCCTACTCCAATTCATTCAAAACAGGTTATTTTAAGGGAACAAAAGCTGAGAAAGCACAAGCTTCTGGTGCAGCATATGCTACTATTCATGGTACCGGTGCTAATGCGAGCAGATCAGATACAACTGGAAAGTCTGTGGAGCGTGAATATGTTGTTGGATTAGATGCAGAATCTTTTGAAAGATCAACTTTTTCAGAGACAGACTCAGATGAAAATGGAAATACGGGATATGCAAAACCCAATTCCAACGGCAGCGGCAGTAAATTGTTGTTGGGTGTTGAAACTCGGAGAACTGGAGGTCAAACATCTTTACATTCTGAAAATGTCGGAGCAAGTAACAACATTTTGAGATCAACTTTACAGCCCGAGCCTCAAGTTACATCACCTGCAGTTTCTCCTGATGAGATGTATACATACGTATTTACTCCAGTTGAGGAAGAGATGGCTGGAGACCCATCATACCTGGTTGCGGTCATTGTTGAGTTCCTTCGCAGGTACTTGACCAATGAATGCCTTTGTTGTCTCTGCGAAACTATTTATGCCCTGTTGCCAAAAATATTTATTCATCCAATGCATCCATTATGGTGCTCAATGTTAATAGCCGTGTTGAAGGGTTTGAAGAGAATCCTATCTCATTGAAAATTTACCTTTTTTCCTGCTTCTTTGTGTCCGTAGTTTTTGGGTTGACAGTTCAAACTTATACGTGGCATAAGCAATCTTTTTCCCTATGAGGCCACCACCTAGTTACTTAGGCTTTTTTTGTGGGTTCACTGGAGAATTGGCCAGTGTAGGTGGGTTAGAAAGTTATCTCTGTGTGTAATTTATAAATTAGCTGGCTGAGGTATAGAGCTGAGCATTTCTCTTCCTGGTAGTCATGGTCTGGGCCTGGACACGGGCAAGACACCCCGACAAGCTTGAATTGTGCCACTGGTACAAATTACAAATCTGAGAGTGCTTTGAGAACAGTGGTGTTCATGTTCTTTCCTTCTTGCCAAAGTTTAAATGCTATTCAATTTGTTTTGATGAGTACTGATGTGCTTCTATTGTCAGCTGTAATCTGGAAAGGATTAAGGTACGGCCAAATATTTATGCCTTGACGGCACAACTGCTGGCTCGCAATGAGAGATATGCAGAACTTGGGTTATTCATCCTAAACCAGGTTCTCAAGTCTTTGCTTTGACATGTAAAAGCACCAAAAGGTGCTTTAGAGTAAATTATTTATGGTATTATTATTGATGAGACTTAAACAATTTTGTCTCAGATTCTTGAACCTTCTAAAGAAGTTGCCTTGCAATTATTGGAGTCTGGTAGGCATAACCGACAAATTAGGAAGTTGGGTCTAGACATGCTAAGGCAACTGTCCTTGCATGACGATTATGTGGTATTTTTGGTGCAAGATGGATATTACCTCGAAGCTCTACGTTACATGAAGAAGCATAAGGTAAATGTTGCGAAGCCAAAAGTCTCTCTTTATGATAACTCTCTACTGTCACAAAGCTTAGGTCTGGTTCATACTCATCATTTCCTTTCCTAGTTTTGCACCAGTACTTCTTGCCAACTCACGTTTTGCAAATTCTTAGTAAAAAAGCATTGCGGTGTATTTGTCCAATATTATAGTTTGTTAATTTGGACAAACGACCAACCATTCCTAAGTTGTAGAAAGTGAATTTTTCAGGTAACTACCATACGTCCTTCGATGTTCCTTGAGGCAGCATTTGCTTCCAGTGATTCACAACACCTAGCTGCGGTCCTCAGATTTTTCTCAGATTATATTCCTGGCTTCAGGAGCAGTCCTGATCACAACACATATTACCATCTTCTTAATGAGATGAGCATGGCTGCTGTTTAGATATCTTAAAGAACTTCGGGAGATTTTTCCTCGGCTAAGACTCTGAATAGCGTAGGTTCTTTGGTTTTGTTTTTCTTATCTTCTTTTCAGGGGCGAGATACTGTTTCGGTGGTTTCCACTGTACTTTTTTAAGCAATAGATGTTACACTAAATTTCTTTTGTGGAATATGTAGCTCGCGGAATGCATGACATCGATCTGAGTTTTAAGCTTAATGGCTGATAATATTCCCTTACCAACGATGCTTTGGTTTGCTGCTGAATGGAAGGAAGCACATGGTATACGGCTGCTAGAACCCTTCTAGTGTTTTTCCTCAATTTAAGATTTCAGTTCTTGACTTCTTGTGGCAATGCCAGCTACAGTTTGGAATAATCCCTGAGCATCATGTAAACTGCTTTCTCGTTCGAAAGGAAAAAACAATTTCATGCATGTACTTTGGTTTTTAATCCGTGAACATTCAATTCATGATTTGCCTCCCACCTTAAAGGAATGTGAGATAACCATTGTCATGCATTAACTACAGTTTTTTCAACTGAAGCAAGAGGAGATTATCATTGAACGGATCTCAGCAGGAATCAGTCATTATAGTAACAAAATCAAAAGTTCAGTCTGTTCTTTCATTGATGCAGTAAACAAATCCTCAGTCGTTATTCGAACAAATCAATATCGCATCCTAATCTCCGGCCAAACGGAGGAAAAAACTGACGGACATATCCGGTTAAGTGCATCACGCAACTATTTGTCGAAGAAAAAAGACTAACGAGGGAACAAATTTTCTTTTCATTTTGAATATCTAAGAATGAATTCTAATCAATAGGTACCACGACGGAGCCAACTCACATCCGTTTTAAATGAGACCTCACTAGATAAGAGTTCAAACACAAGCTAAATAATATCTGATGTTCGATATAATATGTAAGTCACGTAACTGGAACTTCATATCAGATAACCGAACATAAATTTCTAACTAAGTTTTATTTGAAGTATAATCGGATCATCTGCTAAGAAACAAAACCCCCTTCCAAAGACGAGATTAGTCAACACCCGTGTTAGGCGTTTTGAACCCCAATATCTGTGAGTATGTTACTCGGTAAAATACCTAAGAAACAAAAGCATCTTGTCTTTCCTCCTTAGAATATCTACGAACAGATTCCTACTTCACCTGCAAGGCAGTCCAAGAAAGGGCCACTAACTCCAAATTCATCCACAAAGCAATGAGACCTGAAATAGCAATTCATTCGGTATTGAAAGCAATACACTGATGATACCAGCACTAGGTCAACATTGCTGAATAGTCCTGACTAAAACAGATCCGCAAGCCTCTTAAGTCTTACTGATACAGTTCTGTTCAATCGAACCAGGCCTAATATGCTAGATAACTATCGTCATTGATACTTCCTGCAGTGTTTTGAACTAAAGCCAGCAGAGATCAGGCTAAATGCACATGGAGTCTCAACAAGGAAAAACTGTATATAAGTATGATAATCAGTAAAGGAGCACAGTAAAGAAATATTCTCACTGTTCTCCTTTCTATACTTCAAATACTTCATATAAGTCCTCAATTATTATTCAATCAAAACAAATCACAGTGTAAAACCTCGCTCAATGCATTACCAAAGTATAATCTATAACTCTAAGATACTCAGCCAAAATTCACCACTCACATCTAGTTTATATGCTCCTGATAATGCAACTATCTGCTGAAACAAAAGAAAAATCGGAGAACGTTTGAATTCAAAGAAAGAAGTTTGGTCAATGGGCACCAAAAAGGAGAAGACCACATCCAATCAGAAAAGAAGTCGCTGAAGGGAAGCAGCTCAAATACAAGCCAAAGAATCCCGACATCGAGTACAGCATGCAAGTCAAGTAATTGTAATTTGGCATTGGCCAAAAAGAGAAGAAGAACAATTGGAATGTTTATATTGACGAAGTTCAACTTCTTCAATTAATTAACAGATCTACCAAGAAACATAACTCTCTCACCTCCTATTTTACAACATCAAACAAAAACCTAATTCACCTTCACCGCAGTCCGAGAAACTAATTCCAAATGAGCAATCAGAACCCTATAACTACATTCAGGATAGAAACTCGATAAACTGATGAGACCGGCATTAGGCCAATATCCCGGAGTGGTACTGACTAAGGAGGTCTTTAAGTGGCAAAGCCGAATAGGCATTCGCATCAGAAGATAAAGATACGCTGACATAAACCCGCAAGTTAGTAAACCAGCCGCAGGGACAGAACAAGAAAAGCATTGAACCAAGAAGAGAATCGACAAGAAACACTAGTCAGTAGTCACATACCAAGTCATTTAATTCAGTCCCACACCTCTAATCATAATCCAGAAAATTCCCAAATGTCACAACTGATACCAGAATATTCAGGTCAATCAGATTCAAACTACAGCTATTGGACACGACACATTCGACCGCTTCACTCGTAAATTCATTACACGATGCCCCGAAATATTGTAACTTTTTCACAGATTCATTGTCACACATGACATTTGCACGAGCGAAACATTAATTCAACAAAACGAGGGAATCGTAGCTACACGAATTAGATTGATCAAATCAAGTCTGGCACTTTGGCGATCTCGAGCAATCCCAAATCCCAATCAGCCTACTTCCGTTCTCACTGGAGAATCCCATCATATCACATAAATCTAACTTACAACAATCAAGAGAAAGTACTTCTATGACCTCGAGTCAAACAAGTTTCGCGTGAGAATACCGAGGCGGAGACCGAGCCCGATCGATCAATTCATCTTCGGATCCGGCATGGGGAAGAGCCCGCCGCTGGCGCCCCGGGGCGGCGAGAACCCCAGGAACTTCTGCAGATTCGTGCGGATGCTGATGGAGCAGAGGAAATAGAGGAAAGCCATGGAGCAATCGGTGGCGTCGCTGCCCTGGAGGCCGCGGTGGCTCATCTTCATGACGAGGCCGAAGGGGGTGAAGGGGAGCTTGGCGACGGCCTTGCCCTCGAAGAGGGAGTTGAGGAGGGCGAAGACGACGACGAGGACGAGGGCGACGACGGCGCCGGACTTGAACTTGAAGAGGGAGAGGTCGCGGGAGGACTCCTTGAGGCTGGACTCGACGCGGTCCATCTTCTTGGACTTGGCGGGCCTCCTGAGGAGGGCGGCGGCGGAGGAGGAGGAGGCGGCGGCGGAGGAGGAGGAGGAGGAGGAGGCGGAGGTGGTGGCTTTCATGGACTCGAGCTTCTTGGAGGCCTTGTCGATGGAGGAGCGGAGGGTCTTGTAGGAGGCGGTGCGGTAGATGAGGACCCACGAGATGGCCTCGCAGACCAGGGCCGTGCAGACGGAGATCCCGACGACGGTGAGGGCGTCGCCGTACCTGAATGAGGACAGGAAGTGGGGCGTCGCCGCCATGGGTGGTGGGGGGAGGCGGAGGCGGAGGCGGAAGAGAGAGAGAGAGAGAGTTGCAGAGGAGGAGAGAGCCACGGGAAGTGTGCGTTTAGAGATGGAAGATTATATTCACATCGACAAATGAAAGAACACGAGGTAGTAAAATTATAGTGATCGGTGCATTAAAAAGTCTTAAAATTTATTACGAGAGTACAGTTAAATTATAGGACTTTCGAAAAATATAATTAAATTTTAAAATTTATCATAAAAATATAATTAATTTTTAAAATTTTTAAAAATTTAATTAAATTTTAAAATTTATTAAATTAGTCCAATTAAGTCGTTTCGATTGCATTTTTGAAAAGTCCTTCCACGATAAGGAGCACCACGGCCAGCCCCTGTTTTTTTCGCCTTCTTGATTTGCTCTGCTTTTGCCCTGTTTTTGGGCACGCTGGGCCGGAGCTCAAGGCCGTTCGGCTTGCGTGAACCTCGGCCCGCGTCGCCCTCGCTTTTTGTTCTGGTATCCATGTAAGTCGTGTGTCGTTTTTTTTTTCCCTTCTCGATTTGCTCTGCTTTTGCCCTGTTTTTGGGCAAGCTGGGTCAAAGCTCACGGCCGTTCGGCTTGCGCGACCCTCGGCCGCCGTCGCTCTCGCTTTTTGTTCTGGTATCCATGTAAGTCATGTGTCGTGGCCGCTGGCGTGGGTTTGAGTCACGGTTTGGGCCGAGAACCTCTCGTTCCAGTAACGCACTTCAACTGTTTGTTAAAAAGGCCAAATGAGATCCGGTTTTTGTTTGGTTGTTTTGGTTGGAGTCGAGCCGTCCGTGCTCAGCCCCACCTTGTCGAGGCATTCCCGTGGTGTTAGCACTCTCGGTCGTCAACCGTTTGGCCAATTCGACACATCGTGCCTTCCCCTCCACCATTTTCGGTCTTGACCGAGGAGGGGGGCCTTCTCGACTGGCCATGCTCGGGCCGACTGAGGATGGCCGTGAAGGCCAAGGCGTCTTTGTTGTTTGGTCGCGAGGCGGCTAGTTCGCGGCTGCCATTTGGTGGTTCACGGAAGCCTCGGGCGGTCATGGCTCGGGTATCCCATGGGAGCCCACCGCGGCTGCCGCCGATCGGATCAGGGCTGACCGCCTAGTTCCGCACCACCTAAGGCGATGCTTGGGCACACCCTCGGCCGGACGGAGACAAGCAACATCGCCGTCTTCGTCGCGGCAGAGAAGCTGTGGGTGAGGGAGAGACCGCGAACCGGGTCAGGTCAGGCCAGCTTGCGGATCTAATAGACCCGGTTCGCTTGGGTCTGGGCTGCTTCGGTTCATGGGTTGGTTGGGTTTAGTTTAGGTTAGGTTTATTTGAGGTGGGCCGGGGTTAGTTTATTTAGAATTTTTTAGGGTTTTGGGCCTATTTGTGAGCTGGACTTGGCCCGTGTACCAGGCCCAGTCCAGCTGTTGGGTCGGCAACCTAGGTCAGATCCGGAGATTCGGCCCAGGCCCTCATTTTCATATTAAAAACAAAAATAAAAAATTAATTAAAAGAAATTATGAGAAAAAAATATAAAAATTAGGAAAAAGCTTGGAAATTAGGGTTTCAGGAAGTTTTCTTTTAAAATATTCGAAAATATTTGATAAAAAAAATTTTGCCCAAAATTAACAAGCTTTTATGGCTTTACAATAGGATATTGTTTGATCCGAGAGACAAATGCTATGTCGATGTTTGTGCATTTCCATTTTGATTATTGTTTGATTGTGCACTTTCGATATATTGATTGCTGTTTCCCTTTAGCCTGGTTAGGAATAGAACCTTAGGCGGCTTGAACATTTTTGTTGATGATTGAATAATGTTAGGTACCAAAAAGGCACTAATTGATTAATTAGTATAACCAAGTCCTCGAATCTATTAAATTTCTAGTTCGTATGAGTAAGGTGATTATCCTATTACTTTACTTAGATTTCTAATCGATCCAAAAAAAATTGATTAGTAGCGACTTCTAAATAAAATTGATTTGCATGTTAAGAACTTGAATTTAAGTTGCGAATTGGTATGTGCTTGGAAGAGTCCTAGTTACGCCTATACTTAATAATCAATTGGCGCGTACCGATTCAGGGAGGTCACGACAGTACTTAAAAGGGATATGTCTATTATAGTCCTACTTATTATTGAGAGTATATTTTTACTGATGTGACTTTTTTTAGGATCATACATATTTTGGCAATGTTTCTCCTCTGGTGCCATTGACGATGGATCTTTTGCCATCTTCCACTCCTTGTTAATTATTGTCGCTACTTACGACTGTACCTCTCGCTGCCTTCCAGTCGGAGCCACCACCTGTTCCTTCTACTGATGCTCTGCCCAATCCAGGATCACCTACACCGACTCCTCTTCAAATCAAAACACGTGGTCCTCACCCTATTTAGGTTTGTGCCTCTTCACCAATGAACGTCCCACCACCTCCTCCGGCCTCGGCTTCTCATCCTCTTCCACCAGCTCCTGTCAATTCTTTTATTGCTTTTGGGATAAGGACACTAGGAGTGCCTTAACTTTTGTACGGCGCTCACTTGAGTGACATAACTTTTTTTTGGCTCACTTGAGTGCCAAAAATTTGATAAAGTAATCACTTGAGTGCCATTGCTAATTTGGCTCGCTGGAAATCCGACGTGGCATTCAAATAACATTAAAACAGCTGACGTGTCTCACCAGCAAGTTGCAGTCAGCATTTGACATGCTAATCGATGTCGTTCACCCATCTAGTCAGTAGTTGCATGCCAAACAACGTCGTTCACCCATCCAATTATAAGAACCATTGCCTTACTTCAACAAATTGGGGCAAAATCCAATTTTCCTCTTGAGAAACCCTAACCTTAACCTTGAACTCGCAAACTCTCTTCAAATTGGGGAAAATCATTTCATCAAATTCACAATGGGGAGCAGAAGCAGGAGAAGCAGCTCACAAGTTTATGAACAAAGCGAGGATGGAAGTCAATATTTTTGCTATTGTGGGCTGCGAAGTCCAACAAGAATAACTTGGACGGGAAACAATCCTGGGAGAAGGTTCAATGGTTGCGCCAGGTATAGAGAAGACTTCAATTATGGATATTTCAGTTGGCTTGACACCAAATTTTCGAATCGAGTAACGGAAGTGATCTTGGAGCTACTTCAAGGACGAGATGAACCTCCGCCTGTATTGAAAGACGAGTTGGACAACGCAGACTCAATGCAAGCAGAAATCAAGGGTATGGAAACTTTGGTGAATCATTTGAAGAAGGAAGTTTCAAGAATGAAAAGTCAAAGAAATATTTATCGAGTGTTATTTGTCTTGTTGTTGTCGGGTTTGGTCTGATTTGTGGTCATATGTAACCTTGGTAATGAGAAAAAGCTACTGAGTCTACCATAGTAGAAGAACAATGAAATATGTTGTTGTATTTGGTGCAATGAATTTTAGTTATGGGAATGTTTTGATGCTGGAATGTTGTTACTTTTAGCAAATTTGTGCATGTGGGTTGAATGTTGAATGGCCAAGTTTGTGTTTACTTGCAGGTTGGTGGAAGGTGTTATATGGTGCATTATTGTTGGTTTATATAAATGATAGATGATTTGCAAGCTGTAGAATTTGCAGCAAGAGCAGAGATGGTTCTGCATTCTGTAGTTGGTTTTGGCTTTTTTGCATATGGTGTTGAAGGACAGTAGAAGTTCCAAATAACTTTATGAAGGATCGTTTGAGTGCCACAAAATTTTTTTAGTGAACACTTTGGTTCATTAACTTTTTAAAAGTTACAACTTAGGTTCTTTAGCTTTTTAAAAGTGACCACTTAGGTTCCTCAATTTTTTTAATAAGTAAGCTATTAGTTTCACTTTTCTTAACCACATCCTGTACAGCTTAAGCAAGATTATCTCATTCTTGCCACCCTGTAATAGCGTACAAAAGAAGTATTATTCCACATATGCCATCAGCCTTGGCATGGGTTAACACCAAATAGTATTGCATTTACACCAAACATAAAAACGTAATCATTACACCAGGAAAATCATGTTCTTTTACATCAACATCAATGTTGTTACATTCAATACCGAAACAACAATATTGCTGCCAAGCACATATCCAGCAAAAATGCAGCAATAGATAATTAATCACCTAACAACATTGCTACTAAACACATTACCAACCAAAATGCAGCAATAATCTCAAACACCTAACAACAAAATCCTATACATACATCGACACCTAAACATAAACAGATGGTCTCCTCCCATCAGTCAAGCTCAATAACCTAGTCACTTCCTTTTTTCTTCGATGGACTCTTGAAATTATTCATGATTCTTACACTCTTCCGAACAGGAACTCTAGGCACATCCTTCACTCATATTCTTTTCCCACTGTCTTATCTTTTGGAGGATCCATTCTTTTCTTTGGAGCTTCATGTATTTTAGCGTTGCCTCCTATTAAACTTTCAGTGATTAGTCTTGGCACTGTGGCAGTAGGTTGAGATTGATGTATATTGGTATTTTTAGGATCATTCAATTGAGATGGAGCTGATGTTTGGGTCTTTTTAGGTGTCTGTTTTCGAGCTGCCCTCTCTACTATCTGTTTTGGAGTTGCCATTGGTTGCTGCTTCTTCAATTGTGCTCGAGTTACTAATGCTTGGTTTATCAGTGCTTGCCCTTGGCTTCTTCTTGTTGATGCAGCCGATTCTTGACTTGGTTCTCCTTCAGATATCAACACCTCGGAACTTCTCTCAGGCAACAATATATAAAAAACTTGATTAGTTACCATATCAATCAAATGACATACATCAAATGTGTAATGCATAAAAAATTGACATTTAAAACAGTCTTGCCGGTATTCATGTCAGTAAACAACCTATACCCATATTCCCTTAGCCTTTTCCCAATTGCACCATGTGTATGCTGTGGTGCAAAACTTTCATAAGCCTCTTCAACTGCTCTTTTTCTAACCTACAAAATGACATAACAGAATGAAGTTAATACACCAAGAAGTACAAATAATGGCAATGACCATAACAAACAGCTTACTTGAAATTTACTCCTCTGTTGTACACTATTGGACTAAGTTAGAATTGTAGTTGGTCCTGCATCATTGCTTTCTGAGTTGCCCTGACTTGCCCCTACATCATTGGCTTGTGTTGTCGCCTACTGTTGTTGTTGTTGCTTTTTAGTTGGACAACCAGTCCTGTTGTACCCTTCCCTATGACAATGTGAGTAGCGAATTATTCCACCAGCCCTGCTCATTCTATTACTAGTAGTCTCAATTTCCTCCATTCTCCTTTTCTTTTTAAGCCTGCCAACTTGCTTCTTCAGTGGTAGTGGTTCTAGGGGTTGATGGTTTGTTTTGTCCCAAAACTTACAACTTCTCAGAGGTTGCATCATGAATTGGTATGCAGTAAGATGCTTGTTTTTCTTGTAACAGTCCTCTACATAATCCTCTAGATTGAGTTGCTTTGACTGGATGGCGCAAATGGCATGTGAACAAGATGTTCCAGCCAATTGCCAAGCTCGACAGTAACACTTTTTTCTATCCAAATGGACAACATACTTGTCACCGTTATTCATGATCTCGTATCCATCGTCCCTATTCCAAATTGGATGACAGAACCTACTAGCAGCAATGTTGTCATCCAATTTTTTTATAATCCTAGGCCCACATTGTCTAGGCCACTTTGAAAATGCATCTCTCTGTCTTTGCAGCCTCGTCAAAACCATAATTTTGATGTCTTCAAGCATACTGATAATTGATTTGGACCTAGCTCCTATAATCCTGCCATTGAAAAGCCTCGCAAAGGTTGTTGTCAAGTCCCGACCCGAGATCATAATCGATGCTTACTGACCGAACATGACCCGAACGGAATCGTGACTCGCGGAAATATATTAATACGTCCCGTTCATTTTAATCAATCAAATGCGCACGCGGAAGTAATTAAAAATAAATGAGACAACATGAGTGAAATAAGCAAACATTGCACGTTATATTTACATGATACATACTTATTTCTGTCGAGCCCTTCTCTCGGGCCCTTACAAGCCACACTTCTACTTTACATGCCCATTTCTAGGGCGATTCCGCAAAAGCCAACTATCGAATAACAAAATCTTGGCTTGGGTTCCTAGCTTCACTACGGCTTCTCGATCTTCTCACTCCTCCCGCTCCTCATCCATTTGGCCATCTCACGGTCTAACCCCGGCTTGCCCCGGAGCCGACCCGCCTGGTCCGCCGAATGGTTCGTTGAACCCGCGAAGGGGCCCAACCCATTCTCCATGCACAAGGCAGTACCACGCCTTATACGGGTGAGGGACTAACTCCTCACGGCCTTCGTTGACCATCACATATGTTGTGATACGACGGTACGCACGTCCTTCCTAGGCGTCAATTACTGTGAGGAGTTTGGCTCGCATTTCCACAGGATTTCCGAACTGGGTTGGAGGAGATGTCATGTCACGGACCTGAAAAGAGGAAAAAACAATGGGAGTGAGTCGGGGAGACTTACTAAGTGAAAACACTAATATTAAGCAAGGACGAGACAATCGCCGTTCACATAAATCGGCTTTTACCGTACCGGCATCGATGGCAAATCAATAGCAAAGTTCGTGCTACGAAACAACAAAACAAACATCAAACACGATTGTCACACGCGAGCATCACTTGTCAAACAAAGAACAAGCTATAATTGACCAAGAAACCAAGAAACGGGCCAAGCAATCCATGTTACAACGTATCGCAACTTCCTTTCCCGATATTAGGAAATTCACTTACTCAACAAACCACTAGAACACGAGATACTAAAGGAAGAAAGTGTCTAGTGGCTTGGCTTGAGCACGGCAAAAGCTTGAGTTCGGGAAAAACGGGGCTTCGGGCGAGTCTCGGGTGTGACTTTCTAGTTGGCCGACTAAGCAAAGAGTAAGAACAAGGTTGGCTTGTGTGTGTTTTGGGCGTGAGGAAGGCGAGAGGAGAAGATGGCTGGCTCTTTAGGGGCTTCTCACATGAGGGCTTCTTACTTTATAAAGACAACAAGCTTGGAAAAGAAGCCAAGCTTTAAGTGCATTAATGCACTAAGGCCAAAACTCATGATATATGGCAATAAAGGGCTTTTAATTTGATCTTATCTCTTGGCCTCTCTCTCTCTCTCTCTCTCTCTCTCTCTCTCTCTTGGCCGAATGCCTCTCTCGGCTTCCTCCTTGGCTTGGCCGATTGTCCCTTGCTTGTGCCCCATAATTGGTGGCCATTGAGTCATCAATTGGCCTTTAATGCATGGCACTAGGTCAGCTTGGTCAGAAATGATGAAGGAGACACCTAAGGGGGTCCAATTATGAAGGCCTTAAATGACATTAAATGGCCTTAAATGAGCCTTTGACCAAGTCAACCAATTTTTGTTTTCTTTTTCTCAGTAAGTTCTAAACCGTGAAGTCTCTAGTTCTGCACACAAACTTGTCGAGCCAATCGGTTTACAAAACCGACTAATTGAAACTAAATCCGTAACCCCGCATCATACTATTTTCCAAATTTCCGAGGGTTGTCCACACTTAGTAAACCCATTCAACCCGAGGTTCGGTGCGAGAATGTCCTCAAAAACCACCTAACACAACCAAACCAAGGTCCAAGCAAAATGGAATAAGCCCAAGCCAACCGGGTGGCTGGGTGATTGGCCGGGTTTGACTGGGCGCGTGGCCTGGCGCACTACCGAGTCACACGGGCACAGGGCTGGGCACATGGCCCGGCTGCACGGGCGCTGCGTCGGACTGCATGGGCGCTGCGCCGAGCTGCACGAGCGCTGCGCTGAGCGCCATGCCGGCTGCACGTACAACGTGCCGAGCACCATGCTGGCCGCACGAGCAACGTGCTGAGCACCACACCTGGTCACACGAGCGAGGGATCGGTCCAAGGCAAAAAATGCTCATTGGCTCATGAATGGCACAATGCATGGCTCATGGCCATATTTCTTGGACACGAGACTAGATCGTAACCGGATCGTACGGGCACAACGCCTGGCACAAAGGTCAAGCACAATGATCGGCACACGACCGGCATGTAGCCGATCCGTGGCCTAGCTGACGGGCACGATGGCCGGTCACGTCCGGGCACATGGCCTAGCCGGCGCGGCTGGCACATGGCCTAGTCCACGGCCAAGCCATTGGGCTCGCGGCCTGACACATGACTCGTTCATGGCCTACCCAACTTGGCACAATGATTCGTGGCTGATTCGCGATCGGTCCACATTCGAGTATCAACGACTCGTGATTGACCCTCGGTTGTCATGTAGCCTCATGGAATCCAATACCCCGGAATTAACTTATGGTCATCCGTGACCGATACATGACCGTACGGTATTACTCGCGACCAACACATGTCAATACCGGGCTGATCCATAGCTATCCCGGACCGTTCCACTAACGACCCTTTTGGTCGAAGGGTTACTCCACGGTCATATTACTCTAATCATTTTGCGTAGTCAGGGAGTCATTCCACTATCAATCCCGAGGTCAATTCATGGACAATCTTTCGATCGAATCATGACCAACCCTCAGTACACTCGTTCCGACTATACTGTCCATTCCATTACCGACCCTCGGCTCAAATTACCCGCTCATCCATTTATCACTTGCCCTCAGCTCTTACGCCCAAAATCGGGGATGTCACAGTTGTTGTCAACGGTAGCGCATTTGAATTCTTCACTGAAGAAGGCTCTACACTAATGCTTTACTTCGGTTTGGAACAATACTTCACAAGCTTCAGTTGATAAGGCATTTAGAGCTTCTTTGTGAATTCTGAAATCTGCCATATTTGTGCTCTTTACAATCAACCAAAATTGCCTCTGCAGTTGATCACTTCTGTACTTCTTTGCCCAATTGGCATATATGTGGTGAGCACACATTCTATGCTCAAGGAAGTGCATCAACTCAGCTATCGTTGGAATAAGTCCCTACAAAACCAGTAAACATTTATAAGCTACATGAATGATATTAGAAAGTTAATAATTCAATGACATTACCTTTTGTTGGTCGCTCATGAATGCCCAACCTCTTCCATCAGTTATTTGAAGTTCAGCCATTAATTTTTTCAGAAACCAGGACCAATTGTCCTTATTCTCAACCTTCACCACAACTCAAGCAATTGGAAACATTTGGTTGTTTCCATCTCTCTCAACCGCAGCCAATAACTCTCCCTTGCATAATCCTTTCATAAAACACCCATCTAACCCTATCCCTTTTCTACAGCCAGCTAAGAATCCAATTCTACATGCATCAAATCATATATACATCCTACGAAACTGTGTCCCATGATCAGGCGAAGGCTTCTCCACAATTTCTACATGAATTCTACTAGGTGGATTCTGAAGCCTACATTCCCTTGCATAGTTCCAGATCTCTGCATATTCTTCCTTGTAAGTACCTAGCAATGTACTCATCACCTTGTGTTTAGCCCTTTTGCACTGATTTTTGGACACATTAACACCCAACAGCTCTTTCACTAGTTGTTTCAATTGAGGAATCTTAATTTCTGGCATTGCCTTGATGGTGTTGAAGAAGTGTTTGGCCAACCACACACTAGTCACTCTTTTATTATCAAAGATAATACCACGGTTATGCTCCTCCTGGAGTGACCAGATTTGGAATGAGCCACTCTTATTATTCAATGCACCGTATATTTTTCATGGATAATTGTCTTGTGCACACTTCGCTCTAATAAAATTATTGGTATTTATGGTGAATTTAACATTTCTCTATTAAGTGATGGAGTACCTAATAATAGCATCTCTAAAATGCTTGGCATCATCGAAGTTCATCGATATGCAAAAGGCAGGAGATGTACCTATTGAATCAAAAGAGGGATACTAACTTCTCTTTCTATGTTGCACTGCACCATCTTCATCATCATCATGCTCCGAGACATTGCCATCATCATGCCCATTTTCCTCATTATCAGAATCATTACCATCAGCTGCATGAGCTCCTTCATCCCTGTTGAATGAAATGCCCTCATTCACCACCCCAAATGGTACTTTTCTCCTTTGCTGAAATGCCCTCACTTCTTTCCTTGCTTGTGCAATATCCTCATCATCAACATCACTTATGCAAATGGTATGCACTAATGTTTCCTCATCTTCGTCACTCGATAATGCAATTTCCCAAGAGCCCAGGCTTATTCTAGTCAATTCTTTGGGCAATGTATCTTCACCATCAACCACTAGTACTCTCAAGTTGGTCAAATAAATCTAACACATCATATATATGCGAAGCCTCGATCTCCTCTGCTCTCACATCTCCTTCTAAAACAACTCTATCACTAGCATGGGTTTCAGCACTAGCTTCTAACATTGCTTGTTCATCTTCATTGCCATGATATTCAGCATACACATAAACATCACTACCATGAAGATAATGATAAACAAGATCCCTCACACCACTATCATCATGCAGATATCTCAAGCCATCCTTAAGACCCTTACCAGGTACTTGATAATGTAATTTCCCTTTTTTGCATTGCAACTGTTCCTCTATATCCTTCTTAAAGTCTTTATATGACATCTTACTGAGATTGATAAGGATAACAACAACCTTTCCACCAACGTATTCCCACTCTTCCCCAATCACAAACCTCCCATCATACCAAACTTTAATGGGTGCATCGGTATCGCCCATATTAACACTGCACCTCATAAAAAAAGTTATTTATGTAATAGAGGACCACAATACAAACAAACAATTTCAATTTTAGTAATCAGTCCCCACAACCACAATAAAAACACTGCACCCCATACAAAAAAAAAGTTATTTCTGTAATAGAGACCACAACATAAACAGACAACTTCAGCATTTAGGCCTTACAACCATAAAAAAAAAACACTGCACCTCATACAAAAAAAATTATTTTTGTGATAGGGGACCATAACATAAATAGGTAACTTCAACAATGGTCCCCACAATCGCAATAAACAATCAGGGGTGTCGGTCAGTGAACACAAATCGACAAAGTATAACATCGAATTAATTAAAGTACTCACCTTTACACTATGGCACCAAACCCAAATCGACAAAGATATCGCCTTTTCCCACGCTTTTACACTTTGTCAACAACATGAAATTGGATAAACATTTGCTCACTTTGTTAGTCAGTCAATACAAATAACAAATCGCTAACCTTTACTCTTTGTCGACCAAGATTCATCACGCGACAAACCCTAACTTTTCCCTCTAGTCCGTCGCCTTTTTAGTCTATGTCCAGTGGGCAGCAAAAACAAAGATCGAAGGGGAGAAAGATCGAAACCCTAATTTTCCATTACAGAGAGTGCCAATGAGAGCTGCGATTTGGGACTTTGGGCGTACAGAGAGAGTGGCAATGAGTGCTCGATTTGCTTTAGAAGAGACGAAGTGTTGAGGAATCGAACAAAATCGAAACCCCAATTTGTGATTATCTCAGAGAAATCGAGAGAAGGATGGAAGACAGCATGCACGAACAGGAGGAAGATGACGTGCAAGTGAGAAGCCCAAATTTGGCACTTACACGAGTCGTCGTCATTTTTAGGCTATTGCAAGCCCAGAAACGACGTCGTTTCTATTAGAGGGAGAAATTTGTACATAATTTAGGAAACGACGTCGTTTCTTTCGGACAAAAAATTCCACGTAAGATTTCCATTCATTTTTAAAAATTCCACGTCAGATTGTAAAATTAAATAAAAAATCCACATAGGACGATTTCGTCGGAAGTGACACTCAAATGATCTATTTTACTCCGATGTGACACTCAAGTGAGCTAAAAAAAGTTATGGCACTCAAGTGAGCACTGTACAAAAGTTAGGGCACTTCTAATGTCCTTATCCCGCTTACCGTACTCTGTCTTGGTATCCTCTTTCCCATTTTGTGTCTTTTTTGTGTGTAAATATGTGAGTATCATTAATCAGATGAGGTATAGGAGCTCATGGGCATCCCCCAGCATTACAGATAGACTAATTATGCAAGAAGATGGAGGATGGCAGTCTCCATACAATAGCCAATAAAACATTCATTTGGAAAAACTGACAGTTTTGGTAAAATGACGCCCTACCCCTTATAACCTTACGAATCCTAGCCAACAGTAGATGAGCCTCAAGAGACTTGCTTTGGAATAGTCTATGGTTGCGTTCCATCCAAATACAATAGATAGTTGCTAAGAAGGACAGTTTGAGGAGTCTCACCTCTAAGTTTTTGCCGTTGGTGGCCCTGACCATCCATTGAAGCTCAAAATTCCAATCTCCTGCAGAACGCCAAATCCCATTTTGTGCGAGGATACTGCGCCATATACTAGGAGCACTCAAAGAATAAGTGGATTTTGTTTTCTATACCCGTCATACATAAATTACACTTAGTATCAACTGAAGGTAGCTAATGTGATATGGTTACTGCCGTCGATAGCCTATCTCTACAAACAAGCCAGCCTATGAAGTTATGCTTGCTAATACCACTAGTCCAAATCAGGTGATACCAGTCCATAGGCGGTCCCTCTTGTTTGAGTTTCTTGTATATCTCTTTGCAATAATATGTTTGGCTTGAGATGATAGGTGGTAGAGCAAGTCTCAGCCTGAGAATACATCTCCAACTCTAAGCCATACTGCCCTTTATGTCTAATTGCATAATCGGAGTACCTCTGCATTTGATGTGATGGACCCACGTACTCCTTAGGGATGATCGCGAATGCCTCATGAGACTCCATAGCATTCGGCTCAGCAATACTTTGTTTCATAGTTTCAGATCAAGCAAGCCAAGTCCTTCCTCCTGTTTTGTGTCTTACCATAACTTAACCCCTTAGGTGTTTGCCTTTGTGTCGTCCCTTGCATCTGTGTCTGTGCTAGGTAGTGTGTAGGAGGCTTTGGCCCATCTAGGTTGGACTTGTGCTATGGAGGAGGAGATGGCTGCATTACATCATAATCAAATTTTGGAGCTGGTCCTTTTGCCTCTTGATAAATAATTGGTGGGTTGTTGCCGGGTCTTTGTCGTCAAGCACCTTCCAGAAGGTTCAATTGAGCGCTTAAAGGCGCATCTTGTTGGGATGGGCTATACTCAAACTTATGGTATCAACTATAATGAGATTTTTTCTCTGGTGGCCAAGATTCTTTTTGTTCTTGTCGTTATTTGTTTGGCTACCCAATTTAAGTAGTCTCTTCATCAGCTTGATATAAAAATACATTCCTTCAAGGCGATCTTCACAAGGAGGTCTATATGGAGCAATCACCTGGGTTTGTTGCTTAGAAGGTCTATAAAAATGCATTTTTTTATGGACTTAAGCAATCTCCTCGTGTTTGGTTTGGCCGCTTTAGTGATGCGATTATAACTTTTGGCATGCATCGGTGTAGTGCGGATCACTTCGTGTTTAGTATGTCCTCTTTTGCTAGAAGTGATATTGTCGATGTTGATGATATTATTGTTACTAGAAGTGATGGTATATAACGACTCGAGCAGTTTCTAGTTTAACATAAAAGACTTGGGTCATCTTCGATTTTTCTTGGCATAGAGGTTGCCTATGCCGATGGCAGTATCGCTCTCTCTCTTAGCGAAAGTATACTCTTGACATTCTTAATGAGGTGGGCTTATATGACACGATGTCTGGTGATACATCTATGGACCCTGGGGTGAGGCTTGATAATGAACACGGAGAGTTTCCTTATGATCCAGAGAAATATCACCGGTTAGTAGACAAGCTAAATTATCTCATTATTACTTGTCCAGATATTTCCTTTGCCGTTAGTGTGGCGAGTCAAGTCATGAGCTCTCCCCGTATTACTCACTGACAAGCCGTCCTACGAATTGTTCGCTATTTGAAGGGAGCTTCGGGTCAAGGTCTTATGTTCCATAATTGGGGTCATCTTCATATAGCTGGTTATTCTGACCCTGAGTCTTTGGAGGTGATAGGATATCTGATGAGATTGGGTAGATTGCCCTGTGGATGGCGGTCTACTTCGGGATATTGTTTCTTCCTTGGTGGTAATCTATGTCATGAAAAAGCAAGAAACAGTCCATTGTTTCTCGATCTAGTGCAGAGGCCGAGTATCGTGCTATGGCTAATATTACAGGTGGGGACTTCAATGGGTTCGTATGTTGTTGGTTGAGATTGGACTGCTTATGACCGCATCATCTACTCTCCATTGTGATAATCAATCTTCTATTTACATTGTTAGCACTCCAGTGTTTAATGAGTGAACAAAGCATATAGAGATGGATTGTCATTTTGTTTGGAAAAAGGTAAATTGTGATGATATACGGTTGGTGCACACATGTTTTGAGGGCAGCTAGCATACATTTTCAAGAAGCATCTTTGAGTGGACGAGTTTCGTACATTTGTCACAAATTAGGCTTTTTTGATATGTACGCCCCAACTTGAAGCTATAGTGTTAGCAAGTTGGGCCTATTTATGTATTTGGCTCACGTAGTTGTACAAGACTTAACCTAAGCCTATAAATTCTTCTTTTGATCTCAATAATAAAGTATTCTCTGTTTCACAAACACAGTGGTGAAACGAATCACTTGGACAAAAAGCATTTTGTGATGCCAAATTTCGGTAGTCACCTTCTTGTATTTCTTGGATGCGCACTAGAACTTCCCTGTCTTGAACAGAGAAGTCCCGTCATTCTTTATGCTTTCGGATGCTTCTAACTTTTGAAGAGTGTTCATCTTCCAAAACGATTTGTCCCGTAAAGAAGGGAACTTGATTCCACGAGTAACGATATTCTTTAATGGTATGAGATAAAGTGAAAAAGAACATGAAAATGACCTTAATAAAATCTATCAATACAACTTCGTAACTCAACAGTGAATTTGCCAAGACCGCCAAATCATCCAGACGGATGACGGTATTGGTACTCATGGTCACAAGGGCTCAGGATTGCTCTGTCTAGGCCCTCATTGACTTGTTCTGCGCAGGAGTAAACACTCATAATCAGCTTTTACTCGTTCGACGAAGTTGGAAATTGTTGTCTGAGAGTGCCGATGAAGGCATAGTACCTTCAAGAGCTACATACTCGAAAGGCTTCCTCGGTCAATCCCTTCTTCTCAAAAGTGCTTCCATCTTCAAATTTACCAATATATGCCACTGAAGGAAAGAATTCTTTAGCACGATCATTAAACAGGAGAGCTCTAAATTGACATTTACATTATAAGAGATCGCTCCACTTTGTTTACAGTAAATCACCTTTGACAACTGATTCTTTATCAGGATGGTCAAAGCATTCACTGGCTCTTACGATCTCTGTAAGTACTTTCTTATCTCCAGTAACATCAATCACACTTTCCAGCGCAGTTAACTCGAGCAGGATGACTAAATTGGAATCGGCTGATGCACCGACTTCAATGCTTATAGGTACACTTTGTCATCACCTGAAGCTATCTGAATAATACGAGGAGGCAAGTTCGAGTTCAACCCACTATGCTCGATTTGAAACTCCACTTCTCCATCGGACTTTGAGATGACAGCTACTGTCCTCAAGCATCGCTTCATATTTGACTGCAACAAGAGCAATTATTTGTGAATTCCCTCCCATTCTCAATATATCCAAGGATAGAAAGTTGTCAAAAGTTCTTTTTTTTCCTGGAATTTGCTCCTGGCGCATTTGTTAGGGCAAAAGTACACTAGAAGTGCCATAACTTGTGTACGGCGATCACTTTGGTGCCATAACTTTTTTTCGGATCGCTTTGGTGCCAAGTCGGAGGAAAATCGATCACTTTAGTGACTCCGGCCAAAATTCCGGTCAAAAAGCTGACCTAGCATTTATATTAAAAAAAATGGTCTAACTTGTACACGGTGAAAATTACGTGGCTTTTTTTCGAATTTTTAATTTAAAAAAAAAAAAGTTGCAGCAGCGGCGAGGGAGCCCTCGCCGCTGCTGCCGCCAACCCACCACCGCCGGGAAGGGCCGGCGGTGGTGGGCGCAGTGGTCGGCGAGGGTCGCCGGCCCTTGGCCGGGGCCCGGCGACCCTCGCAGAGCCTAGGGAGGGCTGGATCCGGCGACCCTCGCCGAGCCCAGCGAGGGCCGGATCCGGCGAGGCGAGACCTCGCCGTCGCCTCGCCGTTGCGACCCAGGCGACGGCGAGGTCTTGCCTTGCCCAGCCAAACCTCGCCGTCGCGACCCGGGCGACGGCGAGGTTTGGCCTCGCCTTCGTCCGGCGAAGTCTCCCTCGCCCAGACCAAACCTCGCCGTCGCGACCCGGGCGACGGCGAGGTTTGGCCTCGCTTCTCGGCGAGGCGAGACCTCGCCGTCGCTCGGGTCGCGACGGCAAGGTCTCGCCTCTCCGGATCCGGCCCTCGCTGGGCTCGGCGAGGGTCGCCGGGCCCCGGCCAGGGGCCGGCGACCCTCGCCGACCACTGCGCCCACCACCGCCGGCCCTTCCCGGCGGTGGTGGGTTGGCGGCAGCAGCGGCGAGGGCTCCCTCGCCGCTGCTGCAGGTTTTTTTTTTTTTTTAATATAATTTAATTTTTTTAAAAAAAAGTACACGTCAGCGGGCTAAACGGCGTCGTTTTTGGTTTTTAATGCTGACTGGACCTCTCCGGCGAGCCGTGTCAGCGCCACATCGGATTTCCGGCGAGCCACGTCAGCATTGGCACTAAAGTGATCGATTTTCAAAAAAGTTGGCACCAAAGTGATCCGAAAAAAAGTTATGGCACCAAAGTGATTGCCGTACACAAGTTATGGCACTTCTAGTGTACTTTTGCCCATTTGTTAGTACCTTACTAGGAAGATAAATCAGCCTAAAAATCATGAAACTCTGAACTCAAACTTGTGTGGTTGTGTGTGACGGTGCAGTTAAACAGACATCGGACAACTTTTCCTTATTTCCATATAAGCGGCATCTCATCGAATGTTTAAAACACTAAGCAAATAAAGCGATTACCTAAAACTTTATCAGCGTCCCAACCACAGTGACCAGTAGCCCAGTCCTCTCCCTCTCTAATAATCTTCTTCATGAGTCCTTCTTCTCCTGTCAAATTCCAGACGCTAGTCCACGATACCATCTCGATGTTGAAAATGAGAGTGGCGTTGGGAGGGATGCGCGGTGGAGATCCCACGTCACCATAAGCCAAGTTCGGAGGTCTCATGAAGATCACTCTCTCTCCCCTCTTCGTCGTGGCAACTCCCTCGTCCCATCCTTTTATTACCTCATCTTAAATTTAGTCCACTGTCTCATCAGCAAGGAGGCAACCTAAATTAGCAGGAAGCATAAAAGCGAGTTCACAAATATTTGCATCGCGAGATATTAGATATGTCAGGATTGTATGAGAACTTTGCAGCCAATGGTCCTTCCAAGAAATGTTCATGGGGGGAATTCAATGCTAGAACACCACGAAAAGGGGGCTCAAAATGCATTTTCCTTCTAGTTGCCTAATATTTCATACTTAACTCATCATAAAAGAGAAGAAAAAGATATCCAATTAGCCTCTATGCAAATGCAGGATCTATGTTGAATGAGTCAATGTTCTATGTGGTCAATAAGCTGGAGAATGTTTATGTTGCTATTCTACAGGGGTTTGTTGCAGCACGTTGCTGCACATTAGTGAGTCTCGTCTATTGCTATTTTTTAGGTTATGTTTTAGCTGTTTCCATTGTTGCTCTATTTATATAAAGATCTTATGTCAGATGAAGTAGGTGGTTAAGGGCAATAAAGCATTCGTTTTCTCGTCTGTTTGTTTTCTTATGAGTCCTGTGACTTTTATTTTAACAGTGGTATTAGAGCCACAAAAGAAACGTGAGTGTGTTGAGTGTTCAAAAGGAGAGTCTTGAGTGTTCAAACACGTGAGGAAAGAGAGTCCTGGACAGTAGCTTCAGTTGCAACAGCAACCCGTGAGTGAGCATATTATTTTTTGCTTACAGCAGTAGCAGTGGTTCTTCTTTATAGCAGTAGTGATGGCCACAGAGAATTTTCTACAACCCTCTATACCTCATTTTGATGGTCATTATGACCATTGGAGTATGTTGATGGAGAATTTCCTCAAGTCTAAGGAGTATTGGGACGTTGTTTCTTCTGGAATTGCAGAACTAGAAGGAGCAACTTTGATAGCAGCACAACGAACAGCTCTTGAAGAGGCAAAGCTAAAGGACCTCAAAGCAAAGAACTACTTGTTTCAAGCAATAGACAGGTCCATCATGGAGACAATCCTTTGCAAGGACACTTCCAACAAATATGGGATTCCATGAAGAAGAAGTATCAAGGCTCTGCAAGAGCAAAGAGGCAACAACTACAAGCTCTTCGTACGGACTTCGAAACACTACGAATGAAGTCAGGGGAGTCAGTCACAGATTATTTTTCAAGAACGATAGCAATCGTCAATAAAATGCGAATCCACAGTGACAAGACGGAGGACGTCACCATTGTTGAAAAAATTCTTCGATCCTTGACACCAAAATTCAATTTTGTTGTCTGTGCCATAGAAGAAGCTAAGGATATTGAAGAACTTTCAATTGATGAACTGCAAGGTTCTTTATTGGTTCATGAACAGAAACTCCAATACCAAGATACAGAAGAACAAGCCTTGAAGACCTCTACTAATTTTCGTCATTCTTCAGCAATAAGAATGAATAATGGTAGAGGGAGAGGAAGAGGATTCCACCAACGCAGCAGCACCATCAATCCAAGAATTGGAGGCTCTTCCTCTGATGATGCACGAAGTAGAGGTCGAAGACGGTATCCAACTGGCTTCAAGCCAAAACCAATAGACAAATCTAAAGTTGAATGCTTTAGATGCCACAAGTATGGACACTACAAGTCTGAATGTAGAACCAATCTCAGTCTACATGTGGAAGAAACAAATTTTGCTGCAGCAAATGAAGAAGAAGGAGAGACGCTCCTAATGGCATGTCAGGAGAAAGAAATGTCTTCACCAAATTTATGGTACCTTGACACTGGTTGTAGCAATCATATGTGTGGCAACAAGGAGGCATTCTCTTCAATCGATGATACCCACCGCACCAAAGTGAAGCTTGGGGATGATTCTACCATTTCGGTCATGGGAAAAGGTACTGTTCAAATCTCTTCAAAAGGGAAAATGCAGACCATGAATGATGTTTTCTATGTTCCTGAATTGAAGACAAACCTCATGAGTGCCGACCAATTACTTGAGAAGGGGTATGAAATTGTATTTAAAGGTGGAGTTTGCAAGATTTATGATCAGCAGCAGAACTTGCTTGTTCAAGTTGATATGACACCAAACAAAATGTTTCCTCTTCATCTTCATGATTATGCTCATGCTTGCTACAAGGCAAAATTAAAGGAGGAAGCATGGATTTGGCATTTCAAATATGGGCATCTTAATTTTGGTGGCTTGCGGACACTACACCAAAAGCAGATGGTGAAGGGACTTCCTCCAATCACAATCCCATCAGGAATTTGCGAAGACTGTGTTGTCAGCAAACAACATCGAGCTCAGTTTCCACAAGGCAAGGCGTGGAGGGCTAAGAAGCAGCTTGAGCTGGTTCATTCAGATCTTTGCGGTCCAATCTCACTAATTTCTAATGGAGGTAAACGATATCTGATCACATTCATTGATGATTTCAGTCGAAAGGTGTGGGTATATTTCTTGCAAGAAAAATCTGAAGCTTTTGAAGCATTCAAGAATTTCAAAAGTCTTGTTGAAAAGGAAAGTGGCAATCAAATCAAAGTTCTTTGTACTGATCGTGGAGGGGAGTACAAGTCTCTTGAGTTTGATGATTTTTGTACGAAGCATGGAATTCGTAGGCAACTTACTGCAGCCTATACACCACAACAAAATGGTGTATGTGAGAGGAAGAATCGAACCATCCTCAACATGGTTCGAAGTCTATTGCGAAGAAGTGGAATTCCAAAGAAGTTATGGCCAGAGGCAGTAAATTGGAGTGTCCATCTCTTGAACAGAACCCTCACACTTGCTGTTCTGAATATGACTCCTGAAGAAGCTTGGAATGGTCGAAGGCCAACGGTTGATTACTTCAAAATTTTTGGTGTATTGCATATGCCCACGTTCCAGATCAAAAAAGGAAAAAGCTTGACGATAAGGGAGTAAGATGTGTCTTTCTTGGTGTAAGTGATCAAGCAAAAGCTTACAAACTCTATGATCCTATGACCAAGAAGATTATAATTAGCTGTAATGTAGTGTTTGATGAAGAAATGTTCTGGCCTTGGAATGATCAAGCTAAAGGTGCTGCACCAATTGCAGCTAATTTTGAAGAAATTGGCGAGGAAGACCAACAAAACAATTCGGCCTTAGCTAGTAACAATTCTGACCCTATTGAAGAGAAGGAGTAGCAGCCTAATTCCGAAGCTGCTGCAATACATGGTGCACGCCCCCAACGTCACCTACAAAGGCCAGCATGGATGAGAGATTATGAGGTGTCCGGAGTTGATCAAAGTGAAGACCCATTAACTCATTTTGCTTTGTTTGCAGATAGTGATCCAACTACTTTTGACGAAGCAGTTAAACATCAAAAGTGGAGAGATGCAATGGATGTTGAAATTGAAGCAATTGAGAAAAACAACACTTGGGAATTAACAAATCTTCCCAAAGGCCACAACACTATTGGTGTCAAGTGGGTCTACAAGACAAAGCTGAACAAGGATGGTGGCATTGACAAATGCAAGGTGCGTTTGGTGGCAAAAGGCTACAAGCAAGAATTTGCAGTGGACTACAAAGAGGTGTTCGCGCTAGTTGCGAGACTTGACACAATTTGGTTGGTGATTGCATTAGCAGCATAGAAATCTTGGCCTATCCATTAGTTAGATGTGAAGTCCGCCTTTTTACATGGTGATCTCCAAGAACAGGTATTTATTGATCAACCTCCTAGATATGTGAAGTTTGATTGTGAGGATAAAGTATACAAACTAAAGAAGGCTTTGTATGGATTAAAGCAAGCTCCTCGAGCTTGGTACAGTAGGATTGAAGCTTATTTTTTGAGGGAAGGGTTTACCAAGTGTCCTTATGAACATACTGTGTTTATTAAGGCTGGTCATGGTGGAAAACTACTTTTCGTATGCTTGTATGTAGATGATCTCATTTACACAGGGAATGATGGTGCCATGATGGAGACATTGAAGCAATCCATGATGCATGAATTTGAAATGACATATCTCGGGTTAATGCACTATTTCTTAGGCATTAAAGTTAATCAGTCTGCTGCTAGTACCTTTATTTGCCAAAAGAAATATGTGCAGGAGATTTTGGAGAACTTTCAGTTGAAGGATTGCAATTCAGTTGCCACACCAACAGAGGTTGGATTAAAGCTCACCAAAGATCCTGGTGGAAGGAAAGTGAACGGCACCATGTACATGCAAATTGTGGGGAGTCTCATGTACTTAACAGCAACAAGACCAGACATCATGTATGGTGTTAGTCTCATTAGTAGATACATGGAGAGTCCCATCGAAAAACATCCTCAGGCTGCTAAGCGTATTTTACGCTATTTGGAAGGGACTGCATCTCTTGGGTTATTTTACAAGAAAGGAGAAAGTTCAAATTTGTTTGGTTTTACTAACAGTGATTATGCAGGTGATATTGAGGATCGAAAAAGCACCTCAGGCTATGTATTTACGCTTGGTTCAGCAGTTGTCTCGTGGTCTTCAAAGAAACAACCCTTAGTTACTCTTTCAACAACAGAAGCCAAATTTGTGGCTGCCACATCAAGTGCTTGTCAAGCTATTTGGTTGAGGAAGATTCTTGGACAACTTCAATTCGAATAGCATGAAGCAACAATAATTTTCTGTGACAACAATTCAGCCATTAAATTGTCAAAGAATCCAGTTCTACATGGGAGGAGCAAGCATATAGATGTGAAGTATCATTTCTTAAGGGATCTTACAAAAGACAGTGTGATTGATCTTGTTTTCTGCAGAAGTGAAGATCAAGTTGCTGATTTGTTCACAAAACCTCTCAAAATTGCCACATTTCAGAAGTTAAGGAAGCTTCTTGGTGTTTGTTCATTGGATGCTCCAGATTAAGGGAGGGTTAACCTGTTCCTTTAAACTGATTTATCTGCAACATCAGTTTAAAGGAGGGATGTTGAATGAGTCAATGTTTGAGTTTGTCAATGTTCTACGTGGTCAATAAGCTGGAGAATGTTTATGTTGCTATTCTTCAGGGGTTTGTTGCAGCACGTTGCTGCACATTAGTGAGTCTCGTCTGTTGCTATTTTTTAGGTTATGTTTTAGCTATTTCCGTTGTTGCTCTGTTTATATAAAGAACTTGTGTCAGATGAAGTAGGTGGTTAAGGGCAATAAAGCATCCGTTTTCTCCTTTGTTTGTTTTCTTCTGAGTCCTATGACTTTTATTTTAACAATCTATCCACAATTACTTACATTTCAAGAAACCCAGAATCTTTGCAATTTCGGTACAAAGAAGAAGTAAAAGCAATCTCATGAAACAAAGGAGTGCAACAAGTAGATTCTTGCTGTCTGTCGCACTTCGTTCATTGCTTGAATCGAGATGAGCACCACCCTTGATTCGTCCGCTGTAGCAATCTGCATTCTAAGCACAAATGAACAAAAACCCTTTTCATCGTTCGCTCATTTAAATCATGGAGAACACCAAATAGTTGTGCCTGCGAACCGTGTACTTGGTTGCCAGGATAAGGAGTCCGCCACAAAGTTCCTTTCCTGAGAATCTACTTCCCGAGCCTGCTTTTTCCGATGTGAATTCCTTCTCCGTTAGTCCTGAATGCTCAACTCCATCACTTTGCGCTTTCAAGAAAGATGCTGCCACTAGATACGAGTGTGTCAGTGTGGGTGTGTGCGCGTGCTGGTGCTTGTAAAAGAGTGAGTGTAGAGTTAGAGTTTTCGGTTAAAAGAAGAAAAGCCGTCATCGATTTCCCTCCTCTCCTATGATTTTTCAGTTGAGATTTTTCTGTTATTTGCGATGTGGACTTTGGGCTTAAAATTAGGCCAACTTCTGGACGTTTAATTTCAGACGTGGAACTTTCATTTGACAAGTTTAAAGCCATGCCAATTGATCGTCTCACAACTCTTTACAGCCGATGGATATTCCCTCAGGCATAGACAATGTTTGAGGTAAGAATTCATGAAGCTGTAGTGAGGAGGCAGCCACTTCGAATAAGAGAGTTGCGACTTGTGAGTGAAACTCATTCAAATGAGATTTATGGTTTGTGGTAATAGAGAGGAAAGTGTAGTATATTCACATTACTCAAAAGCAAGGAAAATTGTCCAAAAAGTCCTAAATCTATTACTCTTTTGCCAATTCAGTCCTAAACCTTTTAAGTTTGCTAATTCAATTCTAAACATTTTCACTTATTACCAATTAAGTCCATTCAGCCAATTTTGATCGACCAGCACTGAAGTGGCCACCGGGCGGCCATTTGAGCAACGCTGACGTGGTAATTTTTAAATATTTTTTTTTTTCGAATTTTTTAATATATTTTTCTTTTTCTAACTTCTTCCCTCTGGTCGATCCGGCGACCGGCCAGAGGCGAGGGCCGATAAGGTCGACCTATCCGGCCTCTGGTGAAGCTCACCCCCGCCGGTCCTTGGCTAGGCGAGGTCGCCTCGCCCCGCAAAGGTGAGGCCGACCTCGCCGTCGAGACCTAGGCGAGGGAGATGGGTCGCGACGGCGAGGTCGGCCTCGCCTTTGCTGGGTAAGGCGACCTCACTCAGCCAGGGGCCAGCGAGGCTCGCCCTCGCCAATGACCGGTGGGGGTGAGCTTCGCCAAAGGCCGACGAGGTCGACCTCGCCAGCTAGAGGAAAGAAGGCCAAAAAAAAAATTGAAAAAAAAATATTTAAAAAATATTTTAAAATTGCCATGTTAGCGTTGGCCGGTGTCCACGTCAGCTCCAGGCGGCCAAAATTGGCCGAATGGACTCAATTGGCAAGAAGTGAAAAGGTTTAGGACTCAACTGGCAAACTTGAAAGGTTTAGGACTAAATTGGCAAAAATGCAATAGGTTTAAGACTTTTTGGACAATTTTCCCCTCAAAAGCAAGAGTACATGCCCTCCCTTATATATAGGGTGAGAAGGCAATTAGGTTTAATTATAATTAACGTAAACTACAATTAACCTAATTTCAAATATATACATCCAACATCTCCTCAAACTCAAGATGACCGGAAAGAAGTTAGCTAAAGTTTGGAGAAAAGATCTAGGAAGCACTCCTGCGGTTGTGTCTTGGTGAAGACATCAACAATATGTTCGGCTAATGAAGTGGAAACAAGTTTAATGGTGCCATGAAAAATGTGATATCGAATGAAATGATAGTTTATCTCAACATATTTTGTGCGTTCATGAAAATCATCATTATGTGTAATTTAGATAGCACTGCGATTATCTCAATAAAGGACTCTGTGGTTATAAGCTTGTTGCAAGGTGGTGGGGTTAAACATCCTCACAGCCAACCGTGAAGAAGGTTAACTCTATTTGAGAGCATGTCTTGAGGGCATTCATAACTTTTTTCTATGTCTGATTCCTGCGTTAGGAACTGTCAATAAATGTCCTTGGCATGTCAACCAAGATAGAGAATGCATGCTGATGCATTATCATCCACTGCACATTCATTTCTCTCAGTTCAGTTGAAAGCTTCGACAGACCAACTGCAATGAGCAATGTAGCTCCGAGGATTCCCAAAATAGTTGCCCAGAACTGCATTTTCCATGACATTAATGCTGCAGAAGCACATGATGAATCATTAAAAAGATACAATACCAATTGCCAACCATTTGATACCATTATCATCATCGTGTTTTTTTAATGCCTGCCATTGGCCTTGACAGTCTTCATTAAAATGCCGATTTTGTTTACCTATTTATCTAAGTCAACTTAACTCTATAGATTAATCTATTTGGTTTACAATTTCATTTTGGCTTCAGCCACCACACAGATTCTCAAGCGCACAGCTTCCTGCCTTCATAAATTATGCAAGGTTCGAGCACTTGTTGAGGGGGCACTCGTTAAACGTATAGTGAGAAAACCATTGTTTTGTATATCACGAAACTGGTTAGTACATTGAAAATTATTTGACCGTTAAGTGTGCGTAGTCCATTTGCTTAAATTCATATCTTGGTAATTGATTTAAGGAAAAAGAACCTAGTTTGTGCATTGTTTGCCCTTTTTCCGTCCAATAAAAATTCCAACATAAGTTTAAATTTTCTTCCTTTCATAAATGAGAAATATCGGGAAATGAACATGTGACTTCCAAACGTCATCAATAAGAAAAATAATGCGTCACAAGTTTTATACCATTATTGAAGGTCAGAGCTTATGTATGTGATGTCACATGTCCCGGATTTCATCGCGGCAGTAATTTAAATTAAGGGTTTGAGCCAAATTGAGACGAATGATGAAATTTAAGGGGGTTCGATTGATACAAGGTAAATTATAGAGGTTGACTCAAATAATCCCCAAATTGTAGAGGCCAAATGTCATTTGATTAGGCTCTATCCATGTGCAAGTTAGTTATATGAGTTCAAACGATATAACTTCATTTTTTGTTTCATTCTTCACGGTCCTAAACAAGATATCCACTAATCTTAGCATGAACCTAACCTCAAATTGACCACATGCTATGCCTGAAAAACTCTATTGGAAAGCGCTCCTTCATGAATTTCCTTTGTTTTTTACCTCAATTTTTTCTTTCCACCCTCTTGCCCCATTTTCTCAACCATGTGACTCAATGAAATTCCAAGAAAATAAAGAAAGGAAAAAGGCAAAGACATGTAATTTCCTCTTGTGAACTTTGCAGGTGAGAAACGTGAGGAACCCATCATAGCTTTGGCACAGAGAGAGACTGACTGGACCCAATAAAGCACAGTGAGGCGTCGGGAGTCCAGAGGAGGCAAGCCGAGCCAAGCCAAATTTGAAAAGGTTTGGCTTGACAGGTGTTCAATGCCTTCCTAAACTTGTCCAAAAAAGGAACTACATGTCACTTAACGAGCAACCTTCCAAACCAGTAAAGCATGATAAATGTGTCCTCCTTTTTTTCTTTTGTTAATTATTTTGTTATCGAATATTTGATCGAGACACTTACTAAACAACTAAATAAAAAAATACGGTCTTCAATATATTATTTTTCTCGTGTTATGATTGATGAAATAAGCGTTTCAAAGATCAAAATATTTCTTATTAAGTATATATTTAAGAAGTGTCTTTTGATAGGATAAATAGCAGGGGTGAGCAAGATGGACCGTCCAAATCGGGACTGGACCGGACCGATCGGTTTAGTCCGGCTCTTGAGAATATCGATCCGGTTCCCGGTTCCTAAAAGTGGAATCTGTTTCGGGCGGTCTGGTTCCCGGTTATAGGGTTGGAACCAGACCGGACTGGACCGATAAATATATATATATTTTTAATTTTTTTTATATATTTATTTATTTACTTTTTAAAATTTTTGAAAAAAATAGAAAGTCTAATCTAATTTCCCTAATTCCCTTTTGCCTTTATCAATAAGTGATTGGTCCCATTGAAACTAGACCTGACCAATGGTCCACGGTCCCAAGACTAGCCGGTCCGGTCCCCGGTCCTAGAAACTGGGAACCGGTCCTCCTGGTCCGGTTCCCAGTTCTTGGGTTGGACCCTACCGATCGGACCGGGAACCGCTCACCCCTAATAAATAGCAAGACCCAATTGATTATTACAATTGGGGCATCTTTGTGCCTCTGAAGGAAAACAGTTTCATGCATTCAAGAAGCCTCTTCAACTACTAGCGCAGCCTCGGTTCTACTGAACAAAGTAACAAGCCATCATCAAACCACTTTTCTCCTTGACTTTCCCTCAAGCCTGTGACTGGGGGGTGCTTGTTTTGGGATCTCTAAAAAGAATCGCACCAAGAAAGGTGCTTTTGCCTTTTGTTTAAGAAAAAGCTGCATGAGGTAAATTGATTTCAAGTTTCCTTTTCATCTGGGCTGTCTATTCTCGGGTCATTCTTGATTCAAATGATGAAGCATGATGTCTCTGCAAATGAATGAGTAAAGAAGTTGCACTGACAAGAGGTCTCCTTCTTTTGGGTTTTGCTCTTTTTTTCTTTTTTGACTTTGTCATAGCTGCCAACTAAAAGTGGGCTCTGCTTTTATTTATGTTGCTTGAGCTCTTTGATCACATAAAGAGAGGTTTTCAGTTGTAGGTTGGGTTCGTGCTCCAAAGTCCATGGAGAGTTGGGGTGATGGCATCGATCGTGACGCGAAAACGCCACTTTTGTCGCCAAGAAATGGCAGCGAAACTGGTCAGGACAATGGGAATGACGCACGTGCACAAGTGAACAACACCAACATTGACAACTCTGTTTCATCTCTGAGGCATGAGTTCTTCTTGAGATTGCCGGCCAAGGTCCGGTCTGGGCTTGATGCTGAGTACCCCTTTCATCTCGACCTTTCCAAGACCACTGGTTTGGTTGAAGGTAACCTTTCAGTTTCTAGACTTTGTTCGTAAGTCATAGTTCACACAGATTAAGCTCAATTTGTTACGTATAGAAATGTTCTCTTGTGAATATCATGATAAAGCTGGCTGGTTTCTTCCCAGTACACTCTATTTTCCCGGTTTTCAAACATAAACGGCAAATGGAGATTCATGTTTCTGACTTGCTTTTGGTTTTGAGCACGATGGAACTATCCCAAAGCCTAGGCGCAGACTAATGCATAAAGCAAATATGAGTGCTTCATAAATTATGCTTACTGTTGATGGGTGTATGTAGTTTGTCAACTTTATAAATATTGAATATGAATGTCAGATTTGGTAAATTTTCAAACTAGATATTTGAGTTTGTTTCCAAACTGCAAAAGCTTTCTTCAAACAAAACTGATAAATAAAAGATTTCAACCTACGTAAACATCAAATAACCAAAACCAACAATACATATGTTATCGATAAAAAGAACTGTCTTAGCGAAGACGAACTATAATCTAAATGAAGTGCTCTTACACTATCATAAGTCATTACACATATTCATTTCCTGGCTGGTCAGGGGAGAAGGAATACTACGAGAGACAGTTTGCCACCTTGAGGTCGTTCGAAGAGGTTGAGTCACTTGAATCGCCTCATGTCATTGATGAAGATCAGAGCAGCACATTGCAAGCTCAACATGAAAGAGCTATGAAAATATCAAATTGGGCCAACGTGTTCTTGCTCGTGTTCAAGGTACACATAGAACTGTTAATTCTACTGTCCTGGTGATTTTAATGCATCATTTGTGGATTTCCATAGCTTCTTGAGCTGCGACATAGTCATAGAAAAAGTCTTTTTGGTGTATGCATTACATGGAATCTCTCCCACGCAAGCATTCTGTGCATTGAAAGGAAATGTTGAACATGTGAAGAGGGCAATACTTTGAAATTCATAACAAATCCAGTAGTTACGACTCCAGCGATCTATTCAAGGCTGATTGAACTTCAAGGACTAAACTTACTACATTGTGAATTTGGACATAATATAGCTAAGTTTCGCTAACCTCTATTCTGAAACGTAATTAGCACTATCATAACAAATAGATATGGAATTGGTTTACGGCAGAATTATTCGATACGCCATATGCTGCCCAACTTACTGCATCATTTAAATCTTCTTATAGCATTTTTGCACCAAAAATGATTTAGATGACCTGATATTTCTTTTTTCTCTTTACTAGATATATGCAACCGTGAAGAATGGGTCCATAGCCATCGCAGCATCAACCCTAGATTCGTTGCTGGATTTAATGGCCGGCGGTATCCTTTGGTTTACGCACTTGTCGATGAAAACAATAAACATATACACGTATCCTATCGGGAAACTTCGGGTACAGACGGTTGGCATTATCATCTTCTCTGCTATCATGGCCACTCTGGGTGAGTTGTTTCTCCAATTCTCTGCTATGCTAGTCTGTACTTACATCATTTTGATTCATTGAATAGGACATATTTCATTGCAGGTGTAAGAATTTGACGACATTTATCACATCAATAGTACTCATATTCTAGGCAAAAAAGCTTTAGGATATTTCCTCTTGCTCTGGAATACATCTGACTAGATAACTGTGTGAAGCCATTGGCTAAAACATTGATAGAATTCAGTTTTGAAGCTTTCACTAAACCTTTATTAAAAATCTTGCCACATCGGAAGAACGGAAATACAGGAAAAGGTACAAAGTATTTCTAGAGATTCATCAGGATCTGACGGAAACACTAGGAGAAACTACACTTTATTTTACGACAAATGGCTGTCTAGTTACATAAATAAGCAATCTATTTTTCCATAAGATACAGGGTTTCAGGTGCTTGTCCAAGCCGTCGAGCAACTCATCAGAAACCAACCTTCCGAAAGGACGACATCAGAGCAGTTAGTGTGGTTGTACACAATTATGCTGACGGCAACCAGAGTGAAACTCATCCTTTGGATCTACTGTAGAAGCTCAGGGAACAAAATAGTTCGCGCATATGCAAAGGTAAGATGGCTGACCAAATTAACCAGACTTGTTGAGCCAAAAAAAGTTTTCATTTGCACTAGGGCTTTAAGAGTATGGTTGTTTTAACAAGATTTCAATTCCACCAGGATCATTACTTTGATGTGGTGACGAATGTGGTCGGTTTAGTTGCTGCTGTTCTTGGAGATAAGTTTTATTGGTGGATCGACCCAGCTGGTGCCATAGCCCTCGCTATTTATACAATTTCAAATTGGTCCGGCACAGTTTTGGAAAATGCTGGTGGCTCCTCTCTCTCTCTCTCTCTCTCTCTCTCTCTCTCTCTCTCTCTCTCTCTCTCTCTCTCTCTCTCTCTCTCTCTCTACTTTTCTTTCTTTTTCTGAGGATTTATATTTAATCGACCTTGTTCGACCAAAGTAGGCAACATGAAAACAAGTCAACTACTATGTTACAAAGAAAAAGCATGATTTCATCAGTTCTTTACTGATAATTTTGTACTGATAAATGTGATCTAGCAAGATAAATGTCCCTATCTCCTCTGAGTGCTAATCTTTTGCTATTTGGTCTCTTAGTGTCTCTTGTTGGGCAATCAGCTTCACCGGAAGCCTTGCAGAAACTGACATACCTAGCCCTTAGACACCATCCTCAAATTCAACGTGTCGACACAGTTCGTGCATACACCTTCGGTGTCCTTTACTTTACTGAGGTCAGTAATTTGGGTTTTCTTGCTAATGATTTGTTGCACCTCCTCAACCTGTTATGCTCGAGTTGCTAATTCCATACAATGATTTCGACTAGTTTGTATAATGCCCATTTTACATGACAATATCAGGTAGATATTGAGTTGCCCGAAGCTTTACCCCTGAAAGCATCGCATGCAATTGGAGAATCATTGCAAATAAAGATCGAAGAACTCCCTGAAGTGGAAAGAGCCTTCGTTCATCTAGATTTTGAGTGCGAGCACAAGCCAGAGCATTCCGTGCTCAGCAGACTCCCAGATAACCAGCATTGAACGAACTGGTCTTTCATCATTTGGATTCTCTAAAACTTGAATAACCTTCAGAGCTTGGTAATATGTAAGCTAAAAGGACAAAAGGTAGAACAGTTGGCCAAGACAATATACAAGTCGGTTTTCTGCGTGCTGAATGCATACTGTCTCATTCATCGTGCAAATGGGGCTCATGGGACTTCAACTACGTGAATTTTAAGCTGTCTCCAATATTCTACCAACCCATGACGCGCACAAAAACATTCTCGATGAGAAAGGCGTGATTAACACAAGATGCAGAGTAACTTTGTAAAAGGGGATGAAATAAGCTGTGGAAGGATCATTGGGCAGTCGAGAAAACTTGATACACTGAACA
Organism: Syzygium oleosum; assembly: GCF_021117445.2. Classification (NCBI taxonomy): domain Eukaryota; kingdom Viridiplantae; phylum Streptophyta; class Magnoliopsida; order Myrtales; family Myrtaceae; genus Syzygium; species Syzygium oleosum. Next base: position 2,908,742 of record NW_026607494.1, read on the forward strand.
AGGCCTGTTCTTTAGGCATCCACAGAATACTGTCAGTAATGTTCTGTCTCCATGGATGTATGAAAGGTGTCAAGTGTCTGTGCTCTCTCAACCCATACCATGCATGTGACGGGCCAATTCTACATGCCTCCATGCCTGTGTTAGAACTGTTAATTGTAACGGGCCAAATTCTCTTAATGGTGGAACAGTTGACAGACGCCTCCATTGCCTAACAACAATAGGCAGAGAATAATCTAGGAAAGCTCGTGTTTACAAATAGGTGCCTGGTGTTTCAAAAGGGAATGAATGGTTTTGGCAAAATTCTAGATCAGAGGGCACTGTCGATCTTCAGGCTGTTGAATGTGGGACTTATCGATACTGTCATTGGTCCTGATGACAGATTTTATATCGTAAAGGAGCGAAGAAAGAGAACCAATGTTGCCAGTGCCCTGGAAGTTTTGAGACCCAAGGGTAGACAGTTGTAAAGCCTTTTAGTGTATTTATGCCTAGACATAGTTTTTGCAGGTTAGATGCCAAGAATAGACTGCTAACACGGGGAGAGAACGCTCAATTAATCGACTCAAAACAACATCAGGTACATTGCAAAGGATCTCGGCTTGTGTTCTCAATAATCACGACCTCGTGACATGCAGGACATGTGAATCTTTGTACTAGATTTCATTTTCACAAGAGAGAAGCCTTTCTAACGTGGCTGGAAGAAAGAATTAGTTCTCAGAGACTCCGTATATGTCATTCCTCTTCCTATCCACTAATCAAGTACCATTGTCATCGTGAATTGTGAACAATTACCCCTCCAAAAACCAAAATAATAGAATTTCCATCGAAGTCAATAAGCAAAGATGTTTTGTCGTGAGAAGAAAGAACATTAAATTTATGAACAGACAAATCTGAACCTCATATTAGAGAAATTTGCTATGATGATTGCTTGGCAAGCTCTAGATGTTTTCTTTCTCTTCATATGGGCGAAAACAATCGAAAGGAGATTAAATAACTCAACTCAACTCGGGAAGAGAAGATTGTATTCGAAAATTGTGACATTCAATGGGAAATTATTCTGACCAAAAAAAAAATGGGAAATTATTTGAGCACGAAAAAAAGTTTCACAAAATACCCAGATCTCTGTGACCAAACAAAGACTGAATTTTCACACGGCCACCTCAGATCACTTCTGCACCCCTTAACATAATGAGAACCTCATTCCATTGCTAGCTGCAATGTACTTTCAATAGTAGTTTCCTTTTTGTTGCAAACGGCATTAATTTCCTCAGGATCAGTCGAATTTTTGTCGGAATATCACTGTCAACCGTACATCAGGCCCCGCATTTGGTTTCCTTATGTTTGAAAGAACCACCGGGCGCCAAAACGGAACAGGGAAAAGCCTGAGTCCTCAGGGCACACCTTAGCCGAAGAATTTCTGTGTCCGCCTTCCCCACAGTGTTGGCTCTGCAAATCTCGGTCCTGTTCGGACAGTCTTCTCTTTGTTGGTCCTTCACACTAACACTTCGCTTGGGAATGTGATTTCTCTCCTCTGAGCCACCCACAGTGCATCTAGTGCTCTCCCATTCCAGACTCACCCTTTCAAACGTAGAACAGATAACACCTGAAATCGCATTTACAGCATAAGAATTCACTTATGGACACAAGTTCATGACATTGAAATTTTGAATAAAAACTTAAGGTTGTGACCCTACAACTACTCCAACAAACTATCATCCTTGCATTAGATTTTAAACAGATGAAATGTATTTTCAGGCGTTCTTCCCTACAGCTTCGGAAAATATTTCATAGACCCATCCATGTGTCCATTTTTTTTTTTTAACCTCCATGTGTCCAGTTCAATAACCAGACGTTATTGAAAGACTGCAACATAGCTAAACGAACGAGTGTACAGGCTATTCTAGTTTCCTGAAACTCTGTCAGATGGACCAGCTATTCACAATTGTAACTGCACAAGTACTTGGAAAAAGCCTTCCCAATAAAGCATGTTAAAGGAAGATATCTTAGCCTATTTTTATACATAGCACTTGGTGTTCAATATTTCAGTTTAGTCAGAAGATACAGTGGTTGGACTAAAATAGGTGACCAAGGCAAGATTTCATGAGGACTGAAAGAAGGCTATCAAGAAGAGTGTTTTCTGTGCGGGAGATGTTTACCTTGGTGGTCATAAGAAAATTCTATTTCAAATCAAAAGGTGAACAGAAAAAACACCTCGGTCATTGATGAGGGAGCAATCTGCAACTTGTTCCACCATGGAGGACCTTTGGGACCTCTCTCCAAAATGGGGAGAAGAACAGCAGAAGTGCCAAAACTTGTGTATGACGCTCACTTTAATGCCAAAAGTTTTCCCCAGCTCACTTAAATGCCAAATCGGAGGAAAAACGATCACTTAAGTGCCAACGGCGAGAAATTCCGGCCAAATTAATATGTGACTTTTATAATTAAAATTTTAATCTGAATTGGATTTTTTTAAAAAAAATAAGTATACGTGGCATTTCCATATGTACATTTAGATTTTTTAAATATTTTTTCTGATTTTTTTTCCTTCTTTTCGTTTTTTTCTTCTCTTTCTTCTTCTTCTTCCTCCGCTCACCGGCGATGACCGGAGGCCGGCCACGGCCAGCTGCCTAGCCTCGCCCAGACGAGGCCGTCGTCACCTGAAACAGGCAAGGCCCGACTGACCCTCACCTGGGCGAGGGCGGGCGAGCCCCGGCGAGGGTCAAACTCGCCTCGCCTGGGCGAGGGCGAGCCCCGGCGAGGGTCAACCTCGCCTCGCCTGGGCGAGGGTGAGCCCCGGCAAGGCCACTGCGGCCTCGTAGGGTGTCGCCTTCCCCCGGGCGACGGCCGGCCTCGCCGGGGCTCGCCCTCGCCAAGGCGAGGTGAGGCCGACCCTCGCCAGATTCGGCAAGGCCGGTCGTCGCCCGGGGGAAGGCGACGCCCCGCGAGGCCACCGTGGCCACGGCGTCGGTTGGCCTCACCGGATCTGGCGAGGGTCGACCTCGCCTCGCCTGGGCGAGGGCGAGCACCGACGAGGGCTCCCCTCGCCAGATCCGGCGAGGCCGTCGTGGTCTAGGCGACGGCCGGCCTCGTCGGATTTGGCGAGGGGAGCCCTAGCTGGGGCTCGCCCTCGCCCCGACTCGGCGAGGCTGACCCTCGTAGGGGTTTGCCCGCCCTCGCCCAGGCGAGGGCCGGCCAGGCCTCGCCTGTGGCAGGCGACGGTGGCCTTGTCTAGGCGAGGCCAGGTGGCTAGCCGTGACCGGTGACCGGAGGTAGAAGAAGAAGAAAGAGAATAACAAAAAAAGAAGGAAAAAAAATCAGAAAAAAATATTTAAAAAATCCAAGTGTACATACTAAACTACGTCGTTTTGATGTGTACATGCTAACTATACATGCTAACTAAACTTCCGACGAGCCACATCATCTTCAGAAATTAATAAAAAAAATGCTACGTCGGATTTTCGGCCAAGCTGACCGGAGTTGGCACTTAAGTGATCGTTTTTCAAAAATTTTAGCACTGAAGTGATCCAAAAAAAAACTTTTGGCACTAAAGTGAGCGCCGTACACAAGTTTTGGCACTTCTGATGTTCTTCTCCCCTCCAAAATGTCACCAAAACTGTAACGTCGTGAATTCGATCCACTTTCGTGATCAATAAAATGGATATGTATTCCTCATTTCGTTTTAGTAAGTCTCGCCCGGAACTAATCATTCTCGGGATACTGACCAATAGGGAATGGCTAACTAGGAAAACGGTACGTGGACCCAAGAACTCGACCGTGAATTGAGTCCGATTCCGAGATACGACGAGGGAATATTTTGTGCCAATGCGGGCCGGTCCAAGGAGAGTGATGGATTTGGTTTGACCAGCGACGTACGATCGGATCGCGGGTGATTCCGCACGACCGAGAGTATGCGTGGCGGACGATCCCAAACTTATTCCGAACGATCGCGACCCCCGAAACTAGTGATAAATCCTCGTGTTCTCTGGGAGATCGAGATCGTCACGACTCGAGCAATCCTAAGTCGATACGCGTAACCCCTAAATAGCCGCCCGTTAGTGAGACACGCTAAAATCGCATTTGAGCGAAGTCGATCGTGGAATTGAGTCCGGACTTCGGTGTCGAATTTCGTGGACGTACGCGACTATTTTGCAAGGACGACGTCGTATAAGTGTGGCCAATTATATTTGGGATTGGTAGAGTCGAAAATTGGAAATTTGGCCCTGGAACGGAAAATTACCATTTTGCCCCTAGACCCCTAAGTATTAATTCCGAATTTTGGGGTTTAGATTAGTCTTGATCAGCTCTCAATAATGCTGAAATCCTAGGACTAAATTACCCCTAGATATTTTAGTTAGATTTAATCCTAGCCCTTGAGTGGAGGGCAAGATGGGCATTAGTAGAAGTTTGGTCAACCACCCCACTAAGCCAAGCCTATACACTCTCTCTCAATCTCTCTCTCCCTCATTTCTCTCTCACTCTTGCACCGGCCAGCTTCCCCTCTCCCTCTCGCCTCACTCTCCTCCCCTTCCCCTCTCGGCCGTGAGCCGCCGCCCGCCGGAGGAGTCGCCGCCGCACGTCGGAGCGCCGTTCATCACCACCCGACCACCATTCTCTCCGTTCTTCCTCTCCCTCATCCCACCACCGACCAGCACCCTCTCCCCTTCGCCGCCGTGATCGCCGCCTTGGATCGCCGATCACCGCCGCCGCTCGCGCCGCCACGGGAGCCGACGTTTGCTGCCGCTTGCGCCGCCGTGAAACCAGCTCAGCCGGCCCGTTTTTCTCTCCCGATCAGCTTGTTTGGAGCTTAGGAGCCTAAATGAGTAATTACCCTAAACCCTAATTAGGCTAATTAGCATTTCTAAATAGGATTAGGTTAATTTATGGGTTAATTAGGGGAATTTAGGGATAATTAGTGGGTTGATTAATTAGTGGTGGATTATGTCATGATTTGGGAGTCTAATATGTTGATTTCAATGTGGTTTAGTGCCCTAGAGTGGGCTGTTTAATGGCTGGAATTATTGGATTTAATTGGCCTAAGTTCGGTTAATTTAGGTTTAATTATGGAATCCCGAGCATGCCTTGTATTATCCTTATGGTGGCTGATTATGCTTGGTTGGAAATTAATCATTTTGATGCCATGTCGCGTGCCTTATGTGGCCGAATAGTGAGGAGTTAATGGGCCATTAATTATGTGATTTGCATGACTAAGTGCATGAGATTTATGTGCCAATTGTGAGCCGTGTTCGAATCGGACTAATTGTATTAATTGGGCATGTTAATGTGATGTTCTGAGCATGCTAATTTGTGAGTTGACCATATCGTAGCTGAATTGAGTTATTGGATTAATTGGGCAAATTAATTTGTGGAATTGAGCATGTTGAGATGCATATTGAGTTGGCATTAATTGATTGAGTGCCTATAGGAAATCGAATGCTCAATGTGCATGGCCACGCATTTCATATGCTGAGCATTGGCATGATATGATAATTGTGTGAGTATGCGTGCCTAACATGAGCATGTGATCACCTAATCGCCCTGATGCGTGTTACGCGGGGTTGAGATAAAAATTGGTGTGTGTTCGTGTGATCATATAAAGCCCTGATGCGTGTTACACGGGGTATTGAACCCGTCCTGATGCGTTTTACGCGGGACGATACCCGGATTGCCGGAAGACGGCCAACCTGATGCGTTTTACGCGGGTTCGATCCGTATATGGAGATCGGTGTTGCGCCTGATGCGTTTTACGCGGGCTAGAGACACTGGGCCTGATGCGTTTTATGCGGGCCAGGAAGTGTTGGATATTGTTAGACCTGATGCGTTTTACGCGGGTCGATTAATAAATGAGAACTGGGATGTCACGCCCCGAATCCCATCGAGCGCGCGACTTACCCTTCTTGGTCGATTGATGCGATGTCCCAGGGTATCGCCGACCCAATTTACTTATCAGAGATTTAAAACGATCAGCGGAAACCTCAAATACTCGGACAATAATAAAACTGGGGTCATCAGGGAGAATGCACATATTCACTTCTCATTATCAAACTTATACAATATTCACAATTTACAAACACCATGTACATATGCACATCATACTATAAACCACCGATATCAAAAGGATCGATAACCTAGATATCCTATCCTAAAAAATGGTACTCCTCAAAAAGTCTCTTATCAACCCCTACTCCTAACCCCTACGCCCCCTGCTAGGCGTTCACTCTGAGTCTGATTCTTCGTCCTCTGACTCTGAGTCCCCCTGGACTGTCGGCTCCTCCGAGGACTCCGGTTCGACTTCGATCTCGATCGGGTTATTAATATCACCCGATTCTGCTGGTACTTCTATCTGCTCCTCCTCCACAGTCTCCTCATCGGACTCGTACTCCGGCACAAAATCGGGGTCAATCCACTGCTCATATGGGGGAATGAACACCGGTTCTTCTTCTGGCTCACCAGGCTCGTTCTCAGGCTCAGCCTCGGGTTCTTCCTCTTCTAGTTCTTCCTCAGGGATCGCTTCAAGATCCACGTCCATTGGATTGTCTCCCGCTAGAGACTCTTCCGGCTCCGGCTCGTGTTCAGCCCCTGAAGACCCCGGTGCTGCAGGCGCTGGCTGCAGTCCAGACTAAGCCAGGCTAGTCTCCACACTAGTCAACTCGCCATCCGGAGGAGGTATAGCAGACGGGTCCCAGTCCCCAACTCCATCAAAGGGGACGTCAAATCCGCAGACAGGTCCAAACTCGTCTATCCCGTCCCTAAAGAACCAGGCGGTATATGTATGGGCCTCCCATAGGGGTAATCCTACATCTACAAAGACTACGGTGGTATGCTTAATCCAGGTCATATGGTCATCTATAGAAAACTCTACAACATTGTGTTCGGTGTGCATCGGTACTCCAAAATGCTCAGGTGGCAGCGGCGGCGGCGGAGGATTCATTGATCAGGCCGAGGTTCTGAAAAATATTGGTTGAAACAACCATGAGATTACATCTCAGTAAGTACACCCCTAAACCCCACCTAGGCTATCACGTACCTCCAGACAATCACGACAAACAACCACACTCAGCTATTACATCGCAGGCACACAATCAATACTTACCTGGGCCTTTCCAGCGTGCAACCTGCACGTTAGCCATAATAACACCATTCCACTCACATGCATGTTCTAATTTCGTTTCATGCATTCATTCCGATCTCATCACATCTTTTCCATACCACTCGCCAGTGACCCGCGTAATGGTACCGCCTCAGGTTCACTGCGACCAACTCATCACAACACTCCAAGGCCCGCGTAATGGTACCGCCTCAGGCCATGTGTCTTGCCCGCGTAGTGGTACCGCCTCAGGCTCAACACCTACCACCTAACATCACAACACTCTAGGGCCCGCGTAATGGTACCGCCTCAGGTCATGTATCTTGCCTACGTAGTGGTACCGCCTCAAGCTCAACACCTACCACCTACGACACAACCCGCGTGATGGTACCGCCTCAGGTTGGCCGTCCTCCGGTAATACCGGGCATCGTCCCGCGTAGTCGTACCGCCTCAGGACGGATCAATTCCCCTCGTAATGGTACCGCCTCAGGGATTTCCACGATCACACATGCCACACCACACACAATTCCTCGCTCTTGCACATGCTCAATACCCACTTGCCAATAAATTGGCCAATCACACGTGGCCCGTGCACGCACCAATTCACACACATTCTCATGCTCATTAAGCATTCAACGCGACCGATTGACAATTAATTCAATTCAGCCCGGCGTGCACATAATCAAGCATATTTCAATCAATCAATTGCACACCAATGCACTCAATTTCATCACCACAATTCAGTCACATCACAAACACATCATCGACATACAAATTCTCATTTTTCCACCTCCAAACCACGGCGGATCAATTCCGGCCCTTCACGACATTTTCTCACAATTAATCGCCGGATCTAAATATCTAATTTGCGTACCGAACAAGACATCACAGCACTCATATCAACCACCCACAGCCGGCATTTGGCCTATAATTTTCCACCAAAATCTCCCAAATTCATTCCTAAGGCCCGCTAATCAATTCCGCCCCCAAAACCGTGCTAATCCGCGTCTATTAAAACTCGAATCCACCCTAATTTTGTCCGTCGATACCCGAAGTCCTAAATAGGGTTTAGAGCGCGACTTACCAAACTCTAGATTAACGCGGCTAGAGCGGAAAGCGGCGGCGATCGGCGGTGGACGGCGGCGAACGGCGGCGCGGCTCGGCGGTGGCGCGGACGGCGACGGCCTCCTTGCCGTGAGTCACGGCCACGGGAGAGGGTGAGAGGGGGACGGCGGTGGTACGGCGATGGCGCGGTGGCGGTGAGCGGCCAAGGGGGAGAGCTCACGATGAGGGAGGGGGAGAGAGAGATGGCCGAGAGTTTGAGAGAGAGAGAGTGTGTGTGTGTGAGGAGAGAGAGAGAGGAATTTTGGACTAAAATAGTTCAAATTTGACCAATTTGGCAATTTATCATCTTGCCCCTCTCTAATCTTTTTAATTAACGGCCGAGATTCGATCTTATCTTGAAATCGACGGCCTGGATCGAATCTTTTCTAAAATATCCAATGGCAATTTGGGAATTTCTCAAAAAGTCCAAGGGTATAATTGTCATTTTCCAAAGCCAGGGTAAAATGACCAAAATGCCATTCTCTCTTAAAACTTGCCCTTAACAAATTCCTAGGGGCAAAACGGTCACTTTCCTCATTTCTCGCCGAAATTGAATTTTTATGAAGGATCCGGGACAATCCCAAGCTGCACGTTCCAACTACAACGTCGTCCTAACGCCCCGTTGTGACTTCCTAATTTTCCTATGTCCAAATTGGGCTCAAATAAATAATTAAATTTTATTAAACGTAACTCGAGCGTTTCTCAGACAAACGGGCGGCTTTTTGGGGAAATTCGCATATTCGACCCGTGACTGATAATAAATCGAGTCACGTACAAGTTCATTCGATTCGTGACGACTTCGGTTGTCATTTAAATCGCGAGGATCGACCGCTAGATCCGAGGGGCACGATCGTTTGGTATAGGTTCAGGATCATCTGTCAATTCATTTCGTGGTCCCGCGGAATCACCGGCGATCCACTACTATGACAGTGGCGAACTGACCCCTGGCTATCCTTGGATCGGCCAACAATGGCTCAAAATGTCACTTCGACGATTTTATGGTCGAAAATCAATTCACGATCGAATTTTCTTTAGTCACACGAAATTTAAATCCCTAATTAGCCTTTCCCTAATGGTTAGTATCCTAGGAATGATCAGTTCCGGGCGAGAACTAACTATGAGTACGTTCATAAAACCAAGCATTTCATAAATCCCAAATGGGAAATTTTCAGGATGTTACAACTCTTCCCCCCTTACAAAAATTTCGTCCTCGAAATTTACAAATCCCACTACTACTCAAACAAATGGGGGTATTAACGTTACATTTGCTCTTCACTTTCCCACGTCGCGCCTTTTGTCCCGTGATGCTCCCATACAACCTTAACTATCTGGATCATCTTGTTCCTCAAAACTCGCTCTTTCCGATCCTCGATCCTTATTGGTCTCTCGACATATGACACCCCGTCATCTACTTCTATCTCCTCATAATTTAGCACATGAGTTGGGTCCGGTTCATATTTCCTTAACATCGATACGTGGAACACATTATGCACTTGTGATAAATTCGGTGAAAGTGCAAGGCGATACGCTAATTCCCCGATCCTTTCTAAAACCTCAAAAGGTCCCACATACCTCAGACTCAACTTCCCTTTCTTACCGAATCTAGATAGTCCTCTCATAGGCGATACCTTAAGAAATATGTGATCCCCTACTTGAAACTCCAAAGGCCTTCGCCTTCTGTCTGCATAACTCTTTTGACGGCTTTGAGCTGTTTTCAGCCTTTTACGAATCACCTTAACAGCCTCAACCGACTGTTGAACTAACTCTGTCCCGGTTATACTCCTTTCTCCTACTTCGTCCCAGCACATGGGCATCCTACAAGCCCTGCCATATAGTGCTTCAAAGGGCGCCATTCCGATGCTCTGCTGAAAACTGTTATTATAAGCAAATTCTACTAAGGGCAATTGCTCTTCCCACTTTCCCTGAAAATCCACGAAGCATATCCTCTAAAGTCTGAATCGTCCTCTCAGACTGACCATCTGTTTGAGGATGGTAGGCTGTACTGAACTGCAGCTTAGATCCTAATGCCGTCTGCAGACTTTTCCAAAAACTGGCGGTAAACCTAGGATCACGATCTGAGGTAATAGTCACCGGTACCCCATGCAAACGAACTATCTGCTGCACATATAACTCAGCATACCGATCTAATGCGAAATCTTTTCGCACAGCCAAAAAGTGTGCCGATTTTGTCAATCTGTCGACAATCACCCAAATAATATCATGGCCTCTTTGGCTCCTTGATAATCCCGTCACAAAATTCATAGTTATATGCTCCCATTTCCATTCTGGGATTTCCAAAGGTCGTAATAATCCCCCGGGCTTACAATGATGTGCCTTCACTTACTGGCACGTCAGACATTTGGCTACATGTCTGGCTATGTCTACCTTCATACCATTCCACCAATAGTACTGCCTCAAATTCTGATACATTTTAGTACTACTTGGATGGATACTATAACTACTACGATGCGCTTCTGACAAAATCTCTTCCTTAACTTCCGCATCGTCAGGCATACATAATCGTCCACGGAACTTCAATATCCCATATTCGGATATCTGGAAATCCGGCTTTCTCTTGGTCTCCTCCATCTCTAAAATCCTTTGGATTTCTTGATCCGCAGACTGCAACACCTTAATCTTAGCCTGAATCTCCGGTTCAATCATAAACGTAGCCAGTAAGCTCGAGACTTGACTTACTTCGAATCTAAACTCCGAGTCTCGCACTTTTTTCTAACAACGTCCATTCCTTGACCATTAAATGCGCGATGCTCGACTTCCGACTCAATACATCGGCTACCCAGTTGGCCTTCCCGGGATGATATAATAAATCGCAATCATAATCCTTCAACAATTCCATCCACCGACGCTGCCTCATGTTTAACTCCTTTTGAGAAAACAGATATTTGAGGCTCTGATGGTCGGTATAGATCTGAAATTTCTCTCCGCATAAATAGTGTTGCCAAATCTTCAGGGCGAATACTATTGCGGCTAATTCCAAGTCATGCGTCGGGTAATTCAACTCATGCGGTCTTAACTGTCTAGACGCGTAGGCCACTACCTGCCCATTTTGCATGAGTACACACCCCAATCCCTTCAACGACGCATCACTATAAATTTCATATCGTCCGGGTCCTGATGGAATAGTCAACACCAGTGCCGTTGTCAACCTATGCTTTAATTCCTGAAAACTTCTTTCACATTTATCGGTCCATTCAAACCTCGTTTCCTTTTTCAACAAATGTGTCAACGGCGTCGCTATTGCCGAAAATCCTTTCACGAAGCGACGGTAATATCCAGCCAAACCCAGAAAGCTTCGAACCTCTGTTACCGTCGTCGATCTCGGCCATTTCATAACTGCCTCAATTTTCGATGGATCCACTGAGATTCCTTCCCCAGAGATCACATGTCCGAGAAATGCTACTCGATTGAGCCAGAATTCGCACTTGCTAAACTTAGCATACAGTGCGTTCTCTCTTAAAGTCTGCAACACTCTACTCAAGTGAAATTTATGCTCCTCTAGGCTCTTCGAGTACACCAATATGTCGTCTATAAAAATGATCACAAATTGATCTAAGAACTCCTTAAACACCCGATTCATTAGATCCATAAAGGCAGCAGGGGCGTTCGTCAATCCGAACGGCATTACTGTAAATTCATAATGTCCATATCTCGTTCTAAATGCCGTCTTCGGTATATCCTCCTTCCTAATCCTTAATTGATGATATCCCGTTCTCAAATCAATTTTAGAGAACACCGAAGCCCCTTGTAACTGATCAAACAAATCATCAATCCTCGACAAGGGATATTTATTCTTGATCGTCACCTGATTTAGCTGCCTATAATCAATACATAATCTCAATGATACATCTTTCTTTCTCACAAATAAAACTGGCGCTCCCCACGGGGACGCACTCGGACGAATAAATCCCTTGTCTAATAACTCTTGCATTTGCACTTTTAATTCCTTTAACTCCGACAGTGACATCCTATAAGGTGCCTTCGAGATTGGCTCAGTTCCAGGTGCCAACTCGATTACAAACTCTACTTCTCTTTCCGGTGGCAATCCCGGCAATTCCTGAGGAAACACATCGGGATACTCACACACCACAGCTATATCCTCTAGCCTCGGCTCTTCAGCCGTTGAATCAACTACAGCCGCTAAAAATCCTTGACACCCTTCACTCAACAACTTCGTCATTTCTAGCGACGAAATCTATGGAATCGAGGATCCTCCTCGATTTCCCACAAATTTAAGTTCCGGATGTCCAACAGGGTTAAATTGGATCACCCTACTATTGCAATCCATTACGGCCCTATGCTTAGACAGCCAGTCCATACCCACTATCACATCGAAATCATATATGGCTAGAACCGCTAAATCAATCATTTCATCCCTATCTCCAATCACAATCTTACAATTCGGACATCCCAATGAAACTAACATCTTATCATTCAAGGGAGTCGTCACGCATAACACGACATCAAGCAACTGCGGTTCTATTCCACTCAACTCAACAAATTGCTCAAATATGAAAGAATGTGACGCCCCAGGGTCAAATAAAGCATACGCAGCATGGTTACACAGAGAAATCGTACCTGTGACAACCCCTGGCGCGTTCTCAATTTCTCTTCTGGCCATGGCGTACACTCGTCCTTGCGCCTGTGGCCTATTCTGATTGGCCGTCTGAGCCGTTCCAGTCTGATTCCCGTTCCTGGGTGGCGGCAACGCAAGCGATCTATTCTGCCTGAGATTGGGGCAATACCTCACATGATGACCAAATCCACCACACCCAAAACATGCTCCACCCCGGGTTGGACAAGGTCCATTTTCATGCCTTTCCCCACATAACCGACATGGACCATTCTGATTTCGGGCCGACTTCCTTATATTTCGTCTAAGAGGAGGGACAAAACGTCTATTACTCGACATCGGCCTCTTCCCGAGATTACGATTGTCCCTACCCTGGACAAACCTCGACCCAGATGCGGTTGCCCTGTCTACCTGATCCCGCTCAAGAGCCTGAGCCCTATCATATATGTCCTCATAAGTCCTCAGATTCACCAGTATCAACTGGCTGCGAATGTCGGCTCAACAGGACAATTAAGAAACATCAACCTTCACATATATACAACGCCATAGCAACGAACAAACTAACGTCATGCTACAACCAAACTTAACGGACGAACATTCACAGCCACCGACATAACAAAGAGATCAGGTGACTTGGCTAACTTAACTTCACTATAGGTCGATCTATTCTGCGCAACCCCTAAAATACCCAAGGGAAACCTACTGGTCGTCCTCCTCCCAATCTGCTCCTGATCTTCTGGCTCGTACTCCGAATGATCATTTGGACATTGCCTGCGGCTTCACTAAGGCACCATGGGCAGTTGCTCATACTCCAAAAAGAGGAGACGGGCCTCCTGGGTCTAGGGCTGGGGATCTGAAAGTGGTGGTTATACAACAATGAGACGAATCTCAATAAGTGTACAACCCCAAACCCCACGTAGGCTCTCACGTACCGCCAGACGAAACACGCATAACACACAGCAATCAACCATACTAACAAACACATACGATCCTAACTGGGATCCATCATGCACGTTCCTGCACGTTAGATAACAACACAGCCAACATACCACAGTAATTCATCACTGTCGCGCGTGTGCCTCGATTATAAGGCAAAACCCACTTGAGCACGTCCCATACCATGCCTAGCAGTTTTTACCTCATAGTCGAGCACCACAATACACGATACCAACCACACTCGCACACGAACTCATGCCATGCATCAATTCTCACACGTCAAACCAATTCCAGCTCATTCTCAACTTTCCACCACTACTGCGCCCGGGTAAAAGGCATTAGGCCAACGGTCTTCTGACCTCGCCAAGCATCGTCACCCCGTCGGGCCGGGCATCGTCACCTCGTCAGGGACGTCATCGTCCTGCGTAAACGAACACACCTCAGGACGGAGTCCTACACTCACTTGCCTTCTACCGCACCCGCGTAAAACGCATCAGGCCAACGGTCTTCTGACCTCGTCAGGCATCGTCACCCCGTCGGGCCGGGCATCGTCACCTCGTCAGGGACGGCATCGTCCCGCGTAAACGAACACGCCTTAGGACGGACCTCACTATTCCAACCAATCCTACATTCCCGTGCCTTCGTTCCACACATTCCACACGTACCACACATACACCACGGTCACGCACAATCTCACGCCACACATACACACCGCCACTCACACGATTTCACAAACACTTCACAACACCCGTCCTCGTCACACGAACACACTACCCGATCACATATGCTTGGCACGCGAACTCATTACACAATCACATTACCACACCACCACACCTCATGGCCACACACACGAGGCACACGGCCAAACCACAATCAGTCCGAGACACCATCCAAAATCAGCCAACAATCACAAACAATACAATTATCATAATAAGCCCAATCAAGCCATAACAATTCCAATCAATCACACAATTTAACCCCGATCGATCCACAACATCACAGCCCTAACCAAGCCTCCTAAACCTCGAAATTTCATCGCCAAATCAGTCCATAACCACCAAGTACACAGCCCTCATCACAGCCCCCAAAACAGCCACAAATATCACCTAAATCGAGTCCTAACGCGTCTAACAATACCCGAGGTCCTAGGGAGAGTTTGGGGAAGTCACTTACCCTAGAAAAGCGAGGCAAACAAGCTGGACAAGGGGCTGGAACGGGCGGAACAGCAGCAGCAGCAGCAGCGCCGGCGGCCAGCAGGCGAGCGGCTGAGCTACCTTGGGCGGGTGGCTGGAGGGCGGCGAACGGGCAGCTGAGGGTAGCGGTCTGGTCGTACAGGACAGGGGAGGCTCGGTGATGGCCAGGCCGAGCGGGACAGCGAAACAGGGAGAGAGAGAGAGAGAAAGAACCTAAGTCTCGTGTGTTTTAATAACCTAAGTTGGTAACAAGCTAATTGGCCTTCCATATTTCCATAAAAGCTAATTAGAATCTAACCATTAAAGTCTTTTCCATAAATGTAAAAAAAAAATCCATAAAAACGTTGAGTACATGAACCTTAATTGTATTGATTATTACAAAGGAAACTTGAAATGAGTTGAGGCAAGTGAAATTTCGAAAAACTTATAAATGCACTTTTGTTCCTTTCTTTTCCTAAAATATTGATAATCAATTCAATCAACTTCAATTTGGCTATGTTTGAAAGTATTGTCTATCCACAATCTATTTATCGAATTAGGATTTTTGTGGACCGTTAGATCGTTTTCGAGTTCGATCGTGGGCCGTTGGATCGCGATGATGACGTTTGACTTTGGGCTCTCACACTCTCTCTCTCTCTCTCCTCTGCGCCCGTCACCTCCCCCCTGCCCGCGCGTCCCTTCTGCCCCCTCTCTCTCTCCTTCTTTCTCTTCTTCTTCCTTCTTTCTTCTTCTTCTTCCTCCTCCTTCGCCGCTCGATCGTTTCTGCTTCTGCTCGCCCCAACCGACGCCGACCGAGCTCGCTCCGCCCGCCCGCCGCCGCCGCCATCGCCGCTGTCGCCCGACCGAGCCGTGCCGCCGTTGCCGCCCGCGACCGCCTTCGCTGCTGCCTCGCTTCGCCATTGCTGTTGCCGCCTGCCATGGCTGGTGACGCGGTTAAAGCACTGGGAAATATGCTGCTCTGCCGCGGCCCAGCGTTGCCCAGCCGTCCGCCGGCCTGTCCTCCGTCGCCCGGCCACCCACGACGCCGCCATGTCGCCTCAGGCCGCCGCCTGACCTCCCCTTTTCCCCCTGTTTTCTTCCCCGGCGCCTTCCCCTGTTTCAGGCTCCCGGCTTCGCCGCTGCCGCGAGCCGCCGTCCCGGCCGCTGCCGCTCTGCCTCTGCCACCCAGCCTCTCTCCTCAACCACCTCCACCGCCCTGCCGCCCCCACCTCCCTTCCCCTGTTTTTCTTCCTCCCCGACACTTCCCCTGTTTTGAGCTCTCCCGGCACCACCTCGTCCAGCCGCCGCGCGCCGCCGTTCCGGCCGCCGCCGCTACTCCATCCGTCACCACCCAGCCCCCAGCGACCTTGCCCAGCCACTTGCAGCCACCATGCTCGCCGGAACAACCCAACCGCCGGCATCGTCGCCGTTGGCCGGTCGTGGCCCAGCCCGGAGCCCGGGCCGTGGCCGAGCTCGTGAGCCGGCCCAGGCCGTGGCGAGCTCGCCCGAGCCACCGCTCGGCGCCTCGCCCATCCCGCTCGGCGGCTCGCCCTTCCCGGCCCGACGCCTCGCCCGTCCAGCCCACCCGTGCGCCCGGGCACGCCGTTCGGCCAGCTGCGCCGGCGCGCGCCGAGCACGCCGATCGGCTACCGTGCTCGTGTTGGGCTGGCCAGCGCCGCAGTTGCCCGCGCCCGCGCCTAGTTCGGCACTGTTCACCTGGGCCATTTTAGGCCCGAGCCGATTTTCTCCGGGCCAAAACCAAGTAAGTGACTTCCTAAACCCTACCTAGTACTTTGGGTATTTTATAGACTTGTCTCGGGTTTAGAACGGCTAGGGCGTGTTTTAATTTAATTATATTATGATATAATTGTGTTAGTTGGATTGAATGAAATTATATGCATGATTTGGATGTTCATATGTGGCCGATTGAATGCCGAGTTTGTGGATTGACGTGGCGAATTGTGAATTGGATTGAGTTGTGAATATGGATCGTTTGATGCAATTGGCGTGAAATTGATTGAATTGAATGGCGTGTGCATGCCTGTCGATTTTAAGCCCGGATTGATCGGAGGGCTACGGACTTGGGACGTGTTGACGGCGGTCCGTGTGAAGGCATGAATGGCCGGTGTGCCAAATGGATGCGGGCTTGAGACGTGTTGACGGTGGCCCGTTAAAGGTGTGTTGGACCGGGACGTGTTTACGTCGGTCATTAGAATTGAGCTCGGATTGATCGGAGGGCTACGGACTTGGGACGTGTTGACGGCGGTCCGTGTGAAAGCATGAATGGCCGGTGTGCCAAATGGGCCTGAGGCGCAGTGGCGCGGGCAGTGAGAATGGACCTGAGGCGCAGTAGCGCGAGTAGTGAGAAAGATGTTCGGCCACGCATGCGAATTGAGTGTGATTGAATTGGCTGGTTGAGCGTGTGATTGAATTGGCTGGTTGAATTAGTTGGATTGATTGAGTGCAAGTGTGGTTGGTGTTTGAGCGATTGTGTTGTGTTATTTAATTACTATTATTGTATTATCACGTTGTGACTAACGTGTAGAGTTGGCGTGGGCTTGATGACGAGGTAAGTACAATGATGCGAATTTTATATGTTATGGGGTAGATTGCATGTACGACTTGTCTGGGTACGCATTGGCCTACGTGGGGTATAGGGGGTTGCTTATTGAGACTCGTTCTCACGGTTATTATATAACCATTTCAGATCCGCGACCGTGATCGATTCGGAGATGCCGCCAGAGCACCACAGGGATTGAAGGATAGATCATTTACCCTGTCTTTTGAGTGCCTTTTTGTAGAGGAGATAAGCTTGTCAACCACCGCCCCCTTTTTGAAAATTGTGGTTTGAATTTGGTAGCCTAGGTTATCGTTTTGTAATAGTGACTGCTTTATGATGTTGTGCAATTATTGTTTCGTGCTATCCTTTTGTCATCATGTTAGTTGTCTGGGTTGTTTTATTTCGCTTCCGCTTGCGTAGTTCGTTTGGGTCGGCGACGCATCCTGGGACGTCGCGTTTAATACGACCGTTGAAGGGGTGTTGCGAGCCCGTTGGGGTTCGAGGCGTGACATCCCGGTTGATTTGGGATCAGAGCAAGGTCAGCTCGATCCAAGTGGTCGAAACCTGGAGTGATAAGGAGCGATGACTTTGGGGTAGCCAGTTAGGGAGATTTGTGTGCCATGCATACCCCAGACTGTGTGATTGTGATTTGCTAAGTGATTTTTTATGCAATATTATGTGAGGTGCAGGTGCGTCACGACTTGAGGTAAGTGCACGAGCTATGTTGGTTGTGATTGGTTGTCGGTTGTGATTGGCTGCCTGCTTAGTGAATTGTGTTGTGATTCACTGTCTAGGGCTTAGACTGGTATAGTTGGCCTAGGTTTCTAATTCCTGCGTGGAACTTAGCAGGTGAGCGTTTGTGAGAATCGGTAAGATGAGCAGTCGAGGCCGAGGTCGAGGTAGAGGTCGAGGTCGAGGTCGAGGTCGCGTAGCCCCGTTAGCTGGAGTTATGGAGGATCCTAGGGTGGATGAAATCTGGAGAGCGCGCAAAGAAGCAGGAATATTATCGGGTAGACAGACGGGGGAAAGAAGTGCTAATGTCGCCGCTGCAGCTGCCAACGAAATTGTTGGGAATAATGGAGATCAGGGGAATAATGTAATTGGTGGAAATCCTAGTCCAGTGCGAATAAATGTGATCAGGCCAATGTCCAAGCTGGTCGAGCAGTTCTTGAGGTTGAAACCCCCAAAGTTTGATGGGAGATGTGACCCCGAGGCTGCACCGAGATGGATAGAAGAGCTAGAGAAAGCTTTTGAGGTGCTAGGGTGTACTGAGGAAGAGAAGGTAACGCTAGCAGTCTACCAGCTTCAGGAAAATGCCAGCGATTGGTGGAGAGCCACCAGAGGTCAAGTGTTCCCCGCTGGTACTGCCCCAAATTGGACCGTTTTTACCGAGACCTTCAACGGCAAGTATTTCTCGGAAAATGCCCGAGAACAGAAATTGGCTGAATTCATGAGACTCCGCCAAGGTCAGAGGTCGGTAGATCAGTATGAAGCCGAGTTTGCAAGGCTGTCCAAATTTGCCCCCAGAATGGTGGAGGACCCAATGGACAAAGCTAGGAGGTTCCGGGACAGGCTGAAGCAGGACCTTCGCAGTCAGATGATCTCATTGAACTTGAGGGGCTATAATGAGATTTATGAAAGGGCTCAGGCAATTAAGCGAGATCAAACGGATCGGGCTGCCGCTTCTGGATCGCGGTATGCCCCGACTAGGGACGACCGTCAACTTGGGAAAAGACCCATGGCAGGAAATAGTCACTTTGTCCCTCCCGTTCGGAGGAATATTGGGAAGCCAAACCGTTATCAGAACGCCCCATGTAGGCTATGTAGAGGAAGGCACGGGAATGGACCGTGCCCAAATAGGAGCGGAGTCTGTTTTGTATGTGGCGGAAGGGGCCATCAGATGAAGGACTGCCCCAACAATAGGTAGGCCGGATCACCTGCACTCCTGCCGCCGCCGCCCCGGAATGAAAATCAAACTAGAGCTATCCAGCCGGCCAATCAGAATAGGCTGCCGGCCCAAGGACGGGTGTATGCAATGGCAAGGAGGGAGGCTCAGGACGCGCCTGGCGTGGTCACAGGTACGGTCTCTCTCTGTGATCATGCTGCATATGCCTTGTTTGATCCGGGGGCGTCGCATTCATTTATATCTGAGCAGTTCGTTGAATTATCTGGGATTGAGCCGAAATCCCTTGATGTTATGCTGTGTGTTACTACTCCACTGAATGATAAAGTGCTGATTGCGTTTGGATGTCCCGATTGTAAGATAGTGATTGGCGATAGGGAAGGAAGGATAGATTTGGCAGTTTTATCTATGCATGACTTTGATGTGATTGTCGGTATGGACTGGCTAGTCAAACAGAGAGCTGTTATGGACTGTAGTAGCAGAGTGATCCAATTTAATCCAGTTGGACATCCTAGATTTGAGTTTGTGAGAAACCGAGGAGGAACCTTGATTCCTTGGATTTCGTCGCTCGAGGTAGCCAAGCTTCTGGATGAAGGGTGCCAAGGATTTCTGGCAAATGTAGTTGATTCGACGGCTGGAGAGCCGAGGCTAGAAGACATAGCCGTGGTGTGTAATTTTACCGATGTTTTTCCTCAGGAATTGCCGGGACTGCCACCTGATAGAGAAGTGGAGTTCGTGATTGAGTTAGCCCCAGGGACGGAACCGATCTCGAAAGCGCCCTATAGGATGTCACTGTCTGAATTGAAGGAATTGAAGGTCCAAATGCAGGAGTTGCTAGATAAAGGCTTTATCCGCCCGAGTGCATCTCCATGGGGAGCACCGGTGTTATTCGTGAGAAAGAAAGATGGATCTTTGAGGTTGTGCATAGACTACAGACAGTTAAATCAGGTGACCATTAAGAATAAGTACCCACTACCAAGGATAGATGACATGTTTGATCAGTTGCAAGGTGCATCGATATTTTTAAAGATCGACTTGAGGACGGGTTACCACCAATTGAGGATTAAGAATGAGGATATACCAAAAACGGCATTTAGGACGAGATATGGGCACTATGAGTTTACGGTAATGCCGTTCGGATTGACTAACGCCCCTGCAGCCTTTATGGACTTAATGAATCGGGTATTCAAGGAGTTTTTGGATCAGTTCGTCATCATCTTCATAGATGATATTTTGGTGTATTCAAAGAGCCCCGAGGAACATGAGGTACACTTGGAAAAGGTTCTACGAACGTTAAGAGAGCATGCACTGTATGCTAAGATTAGCAAGTGCGAGTTTTGGCTGAACCGAGTAGCATTTCTTGGGCATGTAATTTCCAGAGAAGGAATCTCCGTGGATCCGGCAAAGATTGAAGCAGTGATGGATTGGCCGAGACCGACGACGGTTACTGAGGTTTGAAGCTTCTTAGGACTGGCAGGTTACTATAGACAATTTGTGAAAAGATTCTCGGCAAGAGCCACTCCATTGACAAGGTTGCTTAAGAAGGAGACTAAGTTTGAATGGACGGAAAAGTGCGAAGAGAGCTTTTAGGAGTTGAAGCAGAGATTGACGACTGCACCAGTGCTAACGATCCCTTCAGGACCGGGAGGATATGAGATTTATAGCGATGCTTCGCTCAAAGGATTGGGATGCGTGCTAATGCAACATGGAAGGGTGGTTGCTTATGCATCGCGTCAGTTAAGGCCTCATGAGATGAACTATCCAACTCACGACTTGGAATTGGCAGCAATCGTTTTCGCACTTAAGATTTAGAGGCACTATTTATATGGAGAAAGGTTCCAAATTTATACGGACCATCAGAGCATCAAGTATTTGTTTTCGCAGAAAGAATTGAATATGAGGCAAAGGCGTTGGATGGAGCTTCTGAAGGACTATGACTGTGATATTTTGTATAATCCCGGAAAAGCCAACCGGGTAGCGGATGCCTTAAGCCGAAAATCGAGCATCGCGCAATTATTAGTCAAAGAGTGGATTTTATTGGAAGGAGCGCGAGACTCAGAATTTAAGTTCGAGGTAGAACGCCTCTCCAGTCTGGTGGCAACGTTAAGGATTGAACCGGAAGTGCAAACCAAGATTAAGGCGTTGCAGTCTACGGACCCTGAGATTTAGAAAATTCTGGAGATGGATGGCACTAAGAGGAAACCGGACTTCCAAGTGTTCGAGAACGGAATTCTTAAGTTTCGAGGACGTTTGTGCGTGCCCGATGATTTGGAGCTTAAGGAAGAGATTTTATCGGAAGCTCATAGGAGCAATTATAGCATTCATCCGGGCAGCACGAAGATGTACCAGAACCTTCGACAGCATTATTAGTGGAATGGAATGAAGGTGGATGTGGCCAAACATGTGGCCAAGTGTTTGACATGCCAACAAGTGAAGGCACAGCATTGTAAACCTAGTGGAATGTTGCAACAGTTGGAAATCCCAGAATGGAAATGGGAGCATATTACGATGGATTTTGTAACGGGATTGCCAAGAAGCCAGAGGGGACACGACTCTATTTGGGTGATAGTGGACAGATTAACCAAGTCAGCGTACTTCCTGGCAGTGCGAAAGGATTTTGAGCTAGAAAGATACGCAGATTTATATGTACGGCAGGTAGTCCGATTGCATGGAGTACCGGTATCGATCACTTCGGACCGTGATCCCCGGTTTACTGCTAATTTTTGGAAAAGTTTACAAGCGGCCTTAGGATCAAAGTTGCAGTTTAGCACGGCCTATCATCCTCAAACGGATGGCCAGTCTGAAAGGAAAATTCAGACTTTGGAAGATATGCTACGGGCGTGTGTATTGGATTTTAAAGGTAGCTGGGAGGAACAGTTGCATTTGGTTGAATTTGCCTATAATAACAGCTTTCAGCAGAGTATTGGGATGGCGCCGTTTGAAGCACTTTATGGCAGAGCGTGTAGAACACCCTTGTGTTGGGACGAAGTGGGAGAAAGAAGTGTAACAGGTCCAGAGTTGGTTCAGCAGTCGATGGAAACGGTAAAGATTATCCGGGAAAGACTAAGGACAGCTCAGAGCCGTCAGAAGAGTTATGCGGACCGGAGACGTAGGCCTTTGGAGTTTCAAGTGGAGGACCACGTTTTCCTCAAAGTATTGCCTATGAGAGGATTATCTCAGTTTGGTAAGAAAGGGAAGTTGAGCCCGAGGTACGTGGGTCCATTCGAGGTCTTAGAGAGAATTGGCACCTTGGCTTATCGTCTCGCGCTACCGCCGAATTTATCTTAAGTGCACAATGTGTTCCACGTGTCTATGTTAAGGAAGTATGAACCGGACCCGACCCACGTGCTGAATTACGAAGAAATAGACATGGGCGACAGAGTGTCGTACGTGGAAAAGCCAGTTCGGATCGAGGACAGAATAGAAAGAGTGCTGCGGAACAAGAAAATTCCGATGGTCAAGGTGATTTGGGAGCACCATGGAACCGAAGGTGCGACGTGGGAAAGTGAAGAGTTGATGCGACACCAGTACCCCCATTTGTTTGAATAGTTGGGTTGGATTGTAAATTTCGAGGACGAAATTTTTATAAGGGAGGAAGAGTAAAATGTAACGACCCGGTCCGACGAGGGCGGAAGTGGTCGCCGGGGCCACAGGGCCTGGATAAGGAGCGGCTCCTGGCAGGCTGCTAGAATGGCAAGGGGGGCATGTCTCTTGTCCCACATCGCTTAGGGGGGAGTCCTGGGCTAGTTTATAAGGCTTGGGTTCTCTATTCTGTGTAACGCGTTTTAAAGCCGTGAGGGTCAGTGGGCCCAAAGCGGACAATATTACACAGTGTAGACCCCGGGTCCTTACAAATGGTATCAGAGCCGACTCCCGACCGCGTGTGGGGCCACAGCGAGGACGCTGTGCTCGAAGGAGGGGAGAATGTAACAACCCGGTTTGACGAGGGCGGGGAGTGGTCGCCGGGGCCAGAGGGCCTGGACAAGGAGCGGCTCTTGGCAGGCTTCTAGGATGGCAAGGGGGGCATGTCTCTTGTCCCACATCACTTAGGGGGGAGTCCTGGGCTAGTTTATAAGGCTTGGGTTCTCTATTCTGTGTAACGCGTTTTAAAGCCGTGAGGGTCAGTGGACTCAAAGCGGACAATATTACACAGTGTAGACCCCGGGTCCTTACAATGTAGGCTAGCACCAATAGTAGGGGTGAGCATGTTTTCAAGGTAGAACATGGAATCTAAAAATCTGACCAGTGGGAACTTGTAGGTTCTAGGTTCCAAGGTATATAGGATAGGTTTCAGGTTCCAAAAATTGAGGAACCTATTCGACGAGTAGGTTCCAGGTTCCATAGGTTCTAGGTAGGTGAAACCTAAAACCTAAACAAGTTTTTTGTGTTTTTTCTTGGTCTATGTCTTCGCGTAATCTTGCGGTGTTTCATGATATTAGATGATGAGTGTATAATTTGAAACCATTAGTCTGAGTTTTCATTTTATGACTTGTTAATGTTTCATATTCTTCGTGTGTCTAAATGGAAGTTGTAGTTAGTGGATCATAGCAGCAAGTGGTGATCATTAAAGTGATGATTCACTACAATTGTTCAATTAATAATACAAGTGGAACTTGGGTAGACCTTGGAATCGACCCTTGAACCTGTGATAAGGTAGGTTCCAGGTTCCAAAAACTAAGGAACATATTATCATGGGCAGGTTCCAGGTGAAACCTGTACGGAACATGGAACCGCTTACCCCTAGTATCGATTCACGCAATGACTTTTTATTTTAATTGTATTTATTTGAACCGTAATGCTAAGAAAATTAGTTTTTTGTATTCTCTTTGGTGAATGACAATCTTGTCCAATATTGTTGCGTTTATTTTCATTTTGTTTAACTAAAAATAAAATATAAAAAAAAAACCTGTTAGACCCTAAACCTACCTTGGAACATGTAATAGGGTAGGTTCCAGGTTCCGACGGGTAGGTTTCAAGTTCCAAAGAATGAGGATCCTGTACCCAATGGTAGGTTCCAAGTTCCGACGGGTAGGTTCCAGGTTCCAAAAAATAAGAAACCTGTACCCGATGGTAGGTTCCAGGTTTCAGGTGGAACCTGTAAGGAACCTGAAACCGCTCACTCCTAATCAATAGTATTTAGGTGGACAATTAACTTATATGTCAAATTGGTTGATTTGTGATTAGAAATACTATAAACAGGATAAGAATCAAGAGACTAGCAATTTTATGGATGTATCTATTCAAATGTGAGGTTTTAGGACATGAATTGATCCTTATCTCTTATGTATATCCAATCCAAAAATTAAATACTCATTACACTATAGCTCTAAATGCCAGATTTTGAGTATCTAAATTCCATGAATGGCTTTTGCTTCTTTTGAGATATCATTAAATACAACCTAATTACATTAACCATACTAAACGATCAATTTAGCTTGATTATTTAATCATTTAGCCGTGACATCTTATCATGAAATGCAATTAACTTCTTTTTCAATGCAAGAAAAGGAACAGGCCCTTACTTTTGCAAGGTCAGACTTATACATTACTTGAAATGCAAATAAGTAGGCGTGTTGTAAATATCTATCTGGGAGGAACATATAGCAGATGATATGTAAACCTTTAATCAAATTAATCACTATGAATGAATTGCTTGTTCTTGTACATCAGGTAAGGCTCCATCAATTGGATGAATGGCTTTTGCAATTTTTTGAGGTATTATTAAGACATGATCTAATCAAATTAATTATGGGAAAAGGATACCACAATAACACAACTTTTGTGCAATAGCTTTTCAATCAATCATCTGAATGTTATGATTTTTGTACGACGTTCACTTTGATCTCATAACTATTCAATCGATTATTTGAGTGTCATAACTTTTAAAAAACCTTCATCCCAAGTGCTAAAAAATCCAACGTAAAACTTGTCATGAATATTTTTTAAAAGTTATCGCAATCACGTGATCGATTAAAAAATTATGGCATCAAAGTGTGCGCCATACAAAATTTACTCTTATCCCCATTAACTATAATATAAGATAGCCACGACATCTTATTGTCAAATGCAAATGCACTCCTTTTTCAGTGCAAGAAAAGGAACTGGCCTTACTTATGCAAGCTCGGACATAAACATTTCTTGAAATGCTAAGTAGGTATGTTGATAATATTCACCGTGGAGCAACACAAGATATCTAAATCTTTCGGCCTTATTAATCACCATGAATGCTTGTCAATTGCTCTGTCCATATACATCAGGTAGGGCTGCACCAATTAGATGGCGAGCATGGCCCTCTAATATTACTTTAAGTAGGCAACATTATGATTTGAATATAGGATTTGTCATATCTAAACCTAAAGCTTAGTATGGAAAGTTCATCATCAACTTGCTTGACCTTTCGGCACTGGGCATGGGTTAGCCCCCATACATGGTCCTACGAATTTGCAAAGACATGTCTTTTTGGTAAACAGTCACTCGGCCCTGGTAAAAGTCATATGTACGGCTTGGAGGAGTATCTTTCTTTCATATTTTTCTAGATCCACCCCACAATATGAGGTCAAAAAGCCAAAATAGTCCCATAACTTCGAGGAAAAAGGTTGCCTCCTCACAAAGGGGATTGTATTGACCAGTCGCGTGGGACTGTTTATAAAAAAGACAGGTCTCTGCAAAGCCGTAAAACCTTGTATGGAGGCTAATGCCTTCCTAGTGCTGGAAGGTCAAAGAAGTTGGTGATATGATGAGAGGAGATTTAACCATTTTCATTTAAATGCCAAACCGTAAGACGCAAACCTTACCTACCTCACCAAAAGAGCAAGTGCAGGATGGATTATTTCAGTCTGTGTTATCATCTTGTATTACAAGTGGTCATCCATCCAAAATGAATAAGGTAAGTCTTGATTGACCGTCCTACTAGGCTATTGGCCATGTATTTCATCATAGACCCTTTTTGCCTTTGCTTATCCTAATCAGGAGATAATTAGAGTACGCAATGCAAGTACAGTTGCAACTGCAATCCAAACCCACACCAGCTTAGGATTTTCGTCTAACTTTGAGACCTCAAAGAACCATGACCTTATGCAGTTCAATTCTGTGTAGTTGCTTGTTAAAGTGGAGAATCCTAGGTATACATCCTGCGGGAGGTGCTAGGAAATCTCAAGCGGGAAAGAAATAACTGGATTCTTCATGTTTTCTCCTGTTTCATTGCTCAATGAGACAATCAAGGAGATATTCTTCCCGTCATATTCCGCTCTGGCTGTCACATAGGTAGCTGTCGAAAGATTGAAACCCTAATTAGCCAAAGAATCTTGTTTGATCGAGAAAATACTATTCACGTCCAATCCCATGTGGTAATCATCACTGTCTTCTGCATAGCTCTTCTGGGTATCATATTCTATAGCTACAACCTGGTTCTGAGGGAGTCCGTTCGTGCTCCAGTTGACTATACCAAGCCATCTCTCGTTGCTGTCGTCTGGAAGACCCGTTTCTCCAGTTATAACGAAGGTAAGACCTTCACCACCCAGAACAGTCCGCTGAGTTATACTGAGAACAAAGGTGGAATTTTGAGGTGTGGTGACTCGTCCGCCCCATTGCTGTATTAGCACAAATTGTGTCGTACAGACCTTGATTTTTGTCGCGACCGACCTCCCGGCTCTTTTTTGAATACATGCAAAAAGGGAGGGTTCGCCTGGTACGTGCTAAGTCTAGGTTCGGGACTTAACTCGGGCTCTCCCAAGCCCATATCATATCGCGACTTAGCGTTTAAGTTTTTTAACATGCAAGTGGTTTATATCGAGGAGTCGCCACTAATCGATTTGGGGTGGGTCGATTAGAAACTCAAATAAGGTGATGGGAGAATCACCCTATTCCTACGGACCAGTGATTAATTGAGTTCGGGGACTTGGTTACACTAGTTGGATAACTAATGCCCTTTCGGTACCTTTTTACCCTTGTTCATTTTTTGAAAATATTTGTCAGGCAATTTGGATTGATTTTAGGACCTTTCTCCTAACATGTGAGATGATCAAGCGAGTGCATAATCAGAAACGATTAGCAGTCAAGATAGACATGCAGTCTTAGGTTCTAATCCTAACTAAGTCAGATGACATTCAAAACACAACAGTTCATGCAATTGTATTAAAAATATGCACAATAACACAACGGTAATAACATGCAAAATACTACCGTGCAACCTCAGGCTTGTCTAATTTAAACAAGACAATAACATACATAATAATACAGCAATAAATCAAAACACTTAAGTATATCACATAATTTAAATAAAAGAAAAGAAAGAAAAAAAAAATTTAAAATTTAAAATTTTTTTTTAAAAAGGAAATTCGGAAGAAGAAAAAGAAAAAAACAATTAAAATTTTTTTAATTAATTTTTTAAAAAAATAAATAAAATAATAAAATAATAAAAGCTGGTCGGGTCGCGGTCCGTCCGGATCGGAACCGACCCGGGTCAACGGATCCGACCCGGGCGTTGACCCAGTCAGTCGGGTGATCGGGCCGGAACCGAGGTCAACGATCGACCCGGGCGTTGACCCAGGTCGGGTCGGTTGATCCGGGTCGGGTCAACCCCGCGTGCACAAACACGCGAGGACGCCGGCGGGGCCAAAATTGGCCTCCCGCCGGCTGACCCAAACCGCCGCCGGCCTGAAATTGGATTGTGGGGAACACCACCAAGCCTCGCCGCCCACCTGGGTGGCCGTCCGACCGCCGCTCGCCGGCCGACGACTGAATAAAAAAACGGTCTCTTTGAGGCATTTTGTCAAACACCTGGCGTGCACAACCAAAACGAACGGTTTTCGACCTACCTGGAAGATCCGGCGTACTCCGGTGACTTACCCTACCTTTGACGGTGACACACAAACCATGGGGGACGACGGTATGGGCCGGGATTCGCGCGAAACGGCCGGCGCGAGTCCCGGCCAAACCGAGCTAAAAAACAGGGGAAAACAAGGAGTGTCTCGGCCGTGAGGTCTCACCGGTTGGCGATGATTCCGAGGGGCTTCCGGCTGCTCTAGTGACGACGATGCGGCTACGGGGACCTGCAAAACGCACAAGCCCATCCTCTTTTTCTCTCTTTTCTCTCTATTCTCTCTGTTCCCTCTCTCTGTTTTTCTCTGAAAATGGCCGACCCCCTTCTCTCTCTCTCTCTGTCACGCCCCGAACCTACGAGCGCGCGATCATCCCTTTTGTGGTCGTAATGTACGCGACAGCCCGGGACTTGTCGCCGACCCAATCGAAACACTAACGAGTAACGCATGCGGAAGCAACCTCGAACTCTCCGTACAACATATAAACAACGGGATAGTAGAGAGACAAAGAATAGACATCAACAAGACACTTTTATAAACACAACATCGATTACAACACATACATTTGCAAGCCTTCTACGAGGCCACTATCTACGAACCACGCACAATAACATGGATCGGGTGGTTGGTAAGCTTAACTCCTCTACAAAAAGGTGCACTCAAAAAAGAGGTAACTCGACCTATCCTCAATCCCGTAGTATCCTGGCAACGTCTCCGGATCAATCACGGTCGCTGGTCTGAAATGGTTTGGTTATACAACCATGAGAACACTTCTCAATAAGCAACTACCTAAGCCTCGCTTAGGCCAAAGCGTACTTCCGAACAATTCTAAACATGCGATTCAAACAATCTACGTGCCATAAACAATCACAGGCGTCCTTACCTCGCCTTGGCGCATACACAAGCCCCGCACGTTAGAATATCGCCATAACATGGCCAATTGCCCATCAAGCACACGCAAAGCAATTCATGGCATGATCAAGCATAACATGGTTAATAATCTAGACGTGCTCATCAATTAACTCAGGCAAAGCATTCCCCAATGCAAATCGCACTCATTAAGTCCAGATTATTAACGACCCCTCGGGCCACCGAACTCCCGCCGGTCTTCGGCGTAACCAGGCATCGTCCCGCTACTTCGGCGGCGGCAACGTCGGAACCCCGCCCAGACGGCATTCCACAAAGGAGCATCGATCCGGCCTCTACCGCGATCGGCAACGTCTAGAACCCCCGCCTAGAAGGCATCCGAACTCCGCCGGGCATCGTCTAGAACTCCCGCCTAGACGGAACGTGTCGTGACCATGCACACACCTCAACAATCATTACCAATTCTTATCTTTGTAAATTAGCCCAATGTCAACTAAATCCACCAAAATGTCATGGTAACACCGATCAGTTCCCGAGAGAGAGAAAAACCGAGTATGCACAGAATCGGGGCCAAACTGGGCAGTAACATAGTCACCGAATTTCCTTTAAAATAAATAATAAATCAACTCCAAAAATTCTGAAATTTGGATATGTCGCATAAAACATCTTGGTAAACATTTTCTGTGAAGAACTCGAAACCCAGTTCCTACTGTAAACACCTCTTTTTGTCACTTGAATTCAGACAAAATTCAACCCGTTCGGTCAGGCCGCCTGACCATCAAAATGCATCTCATCCAGTTCCCAAATCATTTTGGAAAGCCTTCAAATTTTTATATGTCATAGAAACAAATGTTATTAACAATTTTTGTGAAGGAAGTTTGTTGAAAAGAGGTCTGGAAAAATTTGTAGAAAATCGGAGAGACCAGATGGTCGGATGAACAGTAAATCCGGCAGACTGAATCCGGTCCAAAAATGGACTTACGAATGGAACTAAATGATCTCCAAAAATTCCAGATTTAATATATGTCAAACTTCAAGATGTTATGAACAACTTTCATGAAGAACACTTCCTCAAATTCGGCCCACACAAGTCACAGTAAAAATAGAAAAATCCAGCGACGCAGCAGCAACCTTATCGGAAATTAACCAACAAGCACCACCAAGCAAACCAAGCACAACCAGCCACTAAACCAACTATCCACAGCCCTTAAACCATCCCTAACATGTCCATTAGTCACCCCTTAGCCTAGTCAAGGGTTAGGAAGCCACTTACTAGGAATCCTAAGCAAGCAAACCAAGAAGAAGAGGCAGCAGCAACTCCGGCGGTGAGCCTGAGCTCACGGTGGCTGGACGGGCGAGCGCTGGCACTCACGGTGGCTGAGGGTGGCTGAGCAAGGGAGCTGGTCGGTCTGGTGAGCGGCAGCAAGAAAAAGCAAGAAGCAAAATGAAGAAGAAAACAGCAGCAACAAGTGAAGAAGAAGCAGCGAAAGAGAAGAAGAAGCAGCGGCGGCAGCAATTCCGAGCGAAGCGAGCACGTGAAGAGCATGGGGCAGCAGAGAGGGAGAGAAAGTCAAACGCACTTGGTGCGATCCAACAACCACCGTTCAATCCGAAATAATCCAACGGCCCACGAAATACCTATTATAATTAGGAAAAGGCCAAGATAATAACTAAACACACTCGGGAGGTCCTTGTCAATCCGCCCCGGTCAAATTTCCTTTTATCCGGCAATATTGGTGCCCTATATCCGTCCATTAAATTGTCCGAACTCGAATTTGACCAAATTGGTCTATAACGGCCTTCGTGCATTAACTCATTTTAAAACATCGTGATCGTCTCGCGGTTTTACTATAGCCGATTTACGTTTATATCAATCTCTCTCTTCGGCTTTTATAGGCGGCGACGACGCGTCTCACCTGCTCTCGCGTCGGTATGACGACGGCCTGCACCGGCCTACGCCACCCCGCGACTTTCGTGGCCATTTGCACCGGCCTACGCCACCCCGCGACTTTAATGTAATTACAAGGGGTTTATTGAGACAAGGTAAATTATAGGGGTTGGCTGAGATAATCCCAAAATAGTAGAGGCAAAATGTGATCGATCCCGTTTATATCTATGTGCAAGCTAGCTATGTGAGTACATGGACAAAGAGAAGTGATGATGACAATTGATTAATGTAGTTGATCATATTAATAGGTGGTGACATTAAAATCTGATAGTAAATGGTGTTGTGATGACCATGACAGGTTACTAAAATTGTGTTAAGTAGCGAAAAATAAGGCAATATGTTGCTTAGAAATCGTGACTTGTACATTAATCAAATGATAAAAGCAAGGTCATGACCTGCTAACACAAGTTTAAAAGGATTTATATGGGTTCACTCCTTAGACACTTAATTTGATATTACCATGTCTTCTTGTGAATAAGTTTTAGTAGAATCTTAGCAAGAACCTAATCTCAAATTGACCATATATTATGCCTAAAAAAACTCTAATGTAAAGTGCTCATTCATGAGAATATTTTTTCCGTCTTTTTTTCCTCCACCCTCTTGTCCATGTCTCAACCATGTGACTCAATCAAACTGTTGAGAAAACCTCATAATATGTTTTGAAGATTGACAAAATGTTACATAAGTTTCTATTGAATCTGACTTGAATAATTAATTTCTAGTAATATTCATGGAAAAACATTTGTTAAGATTCTAGCTTTGAATATTCGCAGACTTCATCCATATTTGTCAAGGATATTGTTAAAGTAATATGGAGAATCCTTCAAAGAATGCACATGTTTCAAGGCATTTTCTGATCTTCAGACTCTCCATAATCATACTTAAGAAGAACTCAAACTCAAACTATTGTATGTGTTTCTAAAACTTTATCAAACTCAACAATTAACATATACACACATTGCAGTGGCTAGTGATTTGGCGCTTGAATTTCTTTCTTGGAAATTTTTTTTTTTTTTTTATAACCCAGGAACCCCCCGCACGGCCGACAGCCGGAGGGGTAAACCTGGGGTGATGCTAGCGTAGGACCCACCACCACGGCGCCACACTTAAGAATCCCTAACGCCTACGCTGGGGTTCGAACTCCGATTCCTTCGTGGGGGGACAAGAGCGCAAGCCAACGCAGCCGCTGTGGGCGGTGGTCTTTCTTGGAAATTATTTATTTTATTTTTTTTTTGGTAAAGATTTCTTGGAAATTATTGATCTTCAACTTATTCAAGATTGCTTTACAATGATCTATTTCAAAGCAAATCATCGGAAATAGGTTGATATTCAATCTCGACATGATATTCATACTAAATGAAGAACTCTACTTATGGAAACTCTAATTTGGTTGTATGGGCAACTGAATCATCTAAGAGATTCTGATTTGCATTATCCAACAGTTATCGAATCTTCATTAAGCATTCTTATCTAACAGAATTATTGGAGAATGATACTCTGAAAATTGTCCAACTGCAAGATTGTAAGTAAAGGAGTATAAAAGGAGATCCCGGTGCATAAGAAAGATGTGATATCTTGAATTTGAAATTTCAAAGTATTGAGAGCTTCAACCATACACACTCGTCTTTCTTGAGCTTGAACTTTGTAATCTCTAAAGAGGTTTTAAAGATGAGTAACTATGATATTGTGAAAGGAAATGATTATGAGATAGTGAGATCGAGAGTTAAAATTCTCATCTGTAACATCTGATTGATTCATTAGTAAAATCCAGTCAGTAGATTATCTGCGTGGAGAGTGGACATAGGCTTGCTATTCCATAAACTCCTATTGGTTACCTTTGAACATTGGTATACTGCATCTGATCGTTGTTCAAACTCTAATTTATTCAGACTCTTAACTCCCTCGAATTTGACAATACATATATTGATTGTTTCAATTCCACTTTAATTTCGAAAGATTGGTCAAAATCACATATTCACCCCCCTCTAGATGATCTCATTAGTCACCTCAATTGGTATAAGAGCTTGATGCTCGTTTTTTAAGAGTTACGTTACTTCAAAGTCAACGATCTTCTATGGCTACTATGAGTGCTCAGGTCTTATAGAAAGACAAAGTGACACCAGACCTCCATATGGAGAGAGGTTTTGAGTTGTGGGAAATTAATTTCAATTTTCCTTTCCATCTGGGTTGTCTATTTTCAAGTAATCCTCGATTCAAATTATGAAGCATGATGTCTCTCTGCTTATGAATGAGTAAAGAAGTTGCACTGACAAAAAGGCCTCCTTTTTTTGGGAGTTTTTCTTTTTCCTTTTTTGACTTATGTTATAGTTGACAACTCAAAGCGGGGTCTGCTTTCGTATTTTGCTAGAGCTCTTTGATCACATGAAGAGAGGTTTTGAGTTGTGGGTTGGGTTTGTGCTCCAAGGTCAATGGAGAGTTGGGGTGGTGGCATCGATCCTGACGCAAAAAAGCCATTCTTGCCGCCAAGACTGGTCAGGACAACGGGAATGATGCCCGTGCAGAAGCGAACAGCGCCAACTTTAACAACTATGTTTCTGCTCTGAGGCACGAGTTCTTCTTGAGATTGCCGGACAAGGTCCGGTCTGGGCTTGACCCTGAGTCTCTCTTCCATCTCGACCTTTCCAAGACCACTGGCATGGTTGAAGGCAATCTTTCAGTTTCTGGACTTTGTCATAAGTCATATAGTTCACACAGTTTTAGCTCAATTTGTCATGTAGACATGTACTCTTCCGGATATCATAATAAAGCTTGTATCTTCTCAGCACTCTCTGTTTTTTCTGTTGTCACACATAAATGGCAAATTCAGATTCATGTTTCTGATTTGCTTTTGGTTTTGGGTACAATGGAACAGAACCAAAATCCTACGATGCAGACTAATGCATATTGCAACTGTGAGAACTTCATTAACTATGCTTACTACGTAAGGGCGTATGTGGTTCGAGTTGACTTTATATTTTTCAAACTAGATATTTGAGTTTGTTTCCGTACTGCAAAAGCTTTCTCAAAGAAAACAGGTAAATAAAAGATTTCAACCTACGTAAACATCGATTAACCAAAACCCACAATACATATGTTATGACTAAAAAGCATTGTCTTAGCGAAAACGAACTATAAAATCAAAATGCTCGTACAATGTCATAAGTCATTACACTTATCCATTTCCTGGCTGGTCAGGGGAGAAGCAGTGCTATGAGAGAC
This sequence comes from Syzygium oleosum, assembly GCF_021117445.2. NCBI lineage: Eukaryota > Viridiplantae > Streptophyta > Magnoliopsida > Myrtales > Myrtaceae > Syzygium > Syzygium oleosum. The sequence continues at coordinate 2,942,942 of NW_026607494.1, forward strand.
AGTCTGCTACCTTGAGGTTGTTCAAAGAGGTTGAGTCTCTTGAACTCATGTCATCGATGAAGATGAGAGCAACATATTACAAGCTCAACATGAAAGAGCTTTGAAAATATCAAATTGGGCCAACCCTGTTCTTGCTCGCGTTCAAGGTATGCATGGAACTGTTAATTCTACCGTCCCAGTGACTCAAATCTCTCGTTCATGGATTTCCATTGGTCATAGAGAAGTTGAACATGTGAAGAGGGCAATATTTTGAAAGAACTAACAAGTCAAGGAGTTATGACTCCAGCAATCTCTTCATGGCCGATTGAACTTCAAGGACTAAACTTACTACACTCTGAAATTGGACATAACTTAGCAAAATTTCACTAGTCTCTATTTTGAAACGTTCGTGATTGTTTATCTGACATAAAAGATCCTAATCAGTACTATCTTAACGAATAGATATGGAAATGGTTTACGTCAGAATTGATTCGATTCTCCGAATGATGTCCAACTTACTGTGTCACTTATAGCATTTTTGCACCAAAAGTGATTTAGATGACCTGATATATGTTCTTATTGCCAGATATATGCCACCGTAAAGAGTGGCTCCATAGCCATCACAGCATCAACCCTAGATTCGTTGCTGGATTTAATGGCCGGTGGTATCCTTTGGTTTACGCACTTGTCGATGGAAACAATAGACATATACAAGTATCCTATTGGGAAACTTCGGGTACAGCCAGTAGGCATTATCATCTTCGCTGCTGTCATGGCCACTCTAGGTGAGTTGTCTCTCCAATTCTCAGCTTTGCTGCTCTGTACTTACATTATTTGGATTTATTGAATAGGACATGTTTGGTTGCAGGTGTAAGAATTTGATGACATCTTTCACATCATTAGGACTTATATTGTAGGCAAAAAAGCTCTGGGATATTTCCTCTTACTGCGGAATACATCTGATTAGATAACTGTGCAAAGCCATTGGCAAAAAAATTGATAAAATTTAGTCTTCCTGCTTTCACTAAACCTTTGCTAAAAATCTTGCCACGTCGGAAGAACAGAAATAAAAGAAAAAGGTACAAAGTATTTCTAGAGATTCATCAGGATCTGATGGAAACACTAGGAGAATGACGCTTTATTTTACAGCAGATGGCCGTCTAATTACATAAATGAGCAATCTATTTTTCCATGAGATACAGGAATTCAGGTGCTTGTCCAAGCCGTCAAGCAACTTATCAGAAACCAATCTTCCAAAAGGATGACATCAGAGCAGTTAGAGTGGTTATACACCATTATGCTGACGGCAACTGGAGTGAAACTCATCCTTTGGATCATCTGCAGAAGCTCAGGGAACAAAATAGTTCGTGTGTATGAAAAGGTAAGATGGCGGACCAAATTAACCAGACTTTTCAGCCAAAATGAAGTTTTAATTTGCACTAGGTCTTTAAAAGTATGATTGTTTTAACAAGATTTCAATTCCACCAGGATCATTACTTTGATGCGGTGACGAATGTGGTGGGTTCAGTTGCAGCGGTTCTTGGAGATAAGTTTTATTGGTGGATCGACCCTGTTGGTGCCGTATCCCTCACTGTTTATACAATTTCGAATTGGTCCGGCACAGTTTTGGAAAATGTCGGCGGCACCTCTCTCTCTCTCTCTCTCTCTCTCTCTCTCTCTACTTTCCTTTGTTTATCTTGGGAAACATATTGAATCTGTAACGTCCTGAATTGAATCTGTAACGTCCTGAATTCAACCCACTTTCGTGATCAATAAAATGGATATATATTTCTCATTTCGTTTTAGTAAGTCTCGTCCGGAACTGATCATTCTCGGGATACTGACCAATAGGGAATGGCTAACTAGGAAAACGGTACGTGGACCCAAGAACTCGACCGTGAATTGAGTCTGATTCTGAGAAACGACGAGGGAATATTTTGTGCCAATGTGGGCCGGTCCAAGGAGAGTGACGGATTTGGTTTGGCCAGCGACGTACAAACGGATCGTGGGTGATTCCACATGACCGAGAGTACGCGTGGCGAACGATCCCGAACTTATTCCGAACGATCGCGACCCCCGGAACTAGCGATAAATCCTCGTGTTCTCTGGGAGATCGAGATCGTCACGACTCGAGTAATCCTAAGTCGATACGCGTAACCCCTAAACAGCTGCCCGTCAGTGAGAGACGCTAAAATCGCATTTGAGCAAAATCGATCGTGGAATTGAGTCCGGACTTCGGTGTCGAATTTTGTGGACGTACGCGATTGTTTTGCAAGGACAACGTCGTATAAGTGTGGCCAATTATATTTGGGATTGGTAGGGTCGAAAATTGGAAATTTGGCCCGGGACCGGAAAATTACCGTTTTGCCCTTGGAGCCCTAGGTGCTAATTCCGAATTTTAGGAGTTTAGATTGGAATTATCAGCCCTTATTATTGTAAAATTGGTGGACCAATCTACCCCTAGATATTTTAGCAAGATTTGATCCTAGCCATTGGTGTGAGGGCATGATGGGAATTTTTGGAAATTTGGTCAACCACCCCACTCACTCTCTCATTCTCTCTCTCCCCTCCCTCATTTCTTCCTCATCAAGCCGGTCACTCCCCTCTCCACCCTCTCCTACGCCAACTCTCTCCCTCTCCATTTTCCTTGTTCGGCGTGAACGCCGCCGCCGCCGGAGGAGCACCGCCGCCGCGCGCCACAACGGGGCCGCCGCTCGCCCCGCCTTGCACCGTCACCATTCACCCTCACTCCCTCGACCACCCATTCTCTCCTTCCTCAGCCGCCGATCAGCCCCTTGGCCGTGAACCGCCGATCGCCGCCGCCGCTTGCGCCGCCGCGAGAGCCACTGTCCGCCGCCGTGAGACCAGCTAGAGCTGCCCGTTACCCCCACCTGTTCAGCTTTGTTTGGAGCTTAGGAGCCTAAGTGAGTAATTAACCCTAAACCCTAATTAGGCTACTAAGCATTTCTAGATAGGTTTATGGTATTTTAGTGGTTAATTAGTGTAATTCTAGGGGTAATTATTGGGCTGATAATAGCGGCTGGTGTTGTGGTGATTTTAGTGGATTATTATGTTGATTTGGAAGCGGATTGGAGACCTAGATGTGCTGATTTGTGGCTGTCTATATTGGGATTAAATTGGACTAAGTTTGGATAAATTAAGGTTTATTCGCGTAATTGTCGAGGGTGCTTGGATTGACCAATTGGTGGTTGAATTGTGCTCTGTTGTTATCAAATTCATGATGCCATGTCGCGTGCATATTGTGGCCGTGTATGGAGTAGCATGGAGGGCCTCGAGTGTGCGAGTTTGTGTTGTGCTAATTGCATAAATTATGTGCCGATTGTGTGCCGAAGCCAAATTGCATTGAATTGCTTAAAATGGGCATGTTAATATGTTAATTTGGCATGTTGTGGCTGATTTGGATCGAATGATTCTTCGGGCATGCTAAAGTGTTATTTGAGCACGTCGTGGCATTTGTTGAGCATGTCTTGGCACTAATTGATTATGTGCCTAGGTGAAATTGAATGCTCGTTGTGAATTGTGTTGTTGCCCGAGTGCCGGATTGCATGGCCACGCATTTCGCATACCGAACATTGGCATGACATGAGAATTGTGCGAGTATGCGTGTCTGACATGAGCCTGTGATCACCTAATCGCCCTGATGCGTTTTACGCGAGGTTCAGATAAAATTTGGTACATGTACGTGTGATCACATAAAGCCCTGATGCGTGTTACGCGGGGTATTAAACCCGTCCTGATGCGTTTTACGCGGGACGATGCCCGGATTGCCGGAAAACGGCCAACCTGATGCGTTTTACGCGGGTTCGGTCCATATATGGAGATCGGTGTTGCGCCTGATGCGTATTATGCGGGCTAGAGACACTGGGCCTGATGCGTTTTACACGGGCCAGGAAGTATTGGATAATGTCAGACCTGATGCGTTTTACGCGGGTCGATTAATAAATGAGAATTGGCAGTGTGCAAGTGTGCATAATTGAGCCGGATCATGAGCATGGGCATAATGATGGCATATGTGTGCAAGTATGCGCGCATCGGTGAACCGTATGTGATGCCGACATCAAGGAGCATGAGCATGTGCATGGCGTACGTGTGGCCGCGTATGTTCGCGCATGTGCCATTATCGTGATTATTATATACCTAACATGCAGGGTCATTTGTGTGCTCGATCTGGGCCCAAGGGCCTAGGTCAATTAATTTTGATTTGTTAGTGTGATTGTTTGCCTGTCAGGAGGTGCATGTTAGCCTAGTTTAGGTTTAGGGGGTTTACTCGCTGAGATTCATTCTCACGGTTGTTAAAACCCACATTTTCAGACCCCCGGCCCTGAGGATGTCCGACGTGCCTATCCGTTTTGGGATCCCGTCCCGGATAGACCGAGAGGTGATCGAGTACCCCGTAGAGAACGGGGATACGTATATTAGGCATTTCACTACAGTGTGGGTCGATGTGGGCGAGCAGCATTTCCAGGCCCACGAGTAGCTTGGTGCTTTAGAGACTACTCCGGGACATTCGGACCTCTTAGGACTTTTGACGTCCCGTTCAACGGGCTAGGTGATGTAGATCCCCAGTGTGAGGATGGAGATCTGGTGAGCCCCGAGGCCTCGTTCGGAGAGGATTCTGACGACGGACACGGACCCGTCATCTGGGAGGTCGACGAGCCAGACCCGATGGATGAGGAGCCGGTAGACTGGGATTCCGACCCGGAGCCTATGGAGTCGGATGGCGAGCCAGAGCCGATGGAGTAGGACCCCGATCAGGAGGGCGAGCCTGAGGAGGAGGATTTTGAGGAGGAGCCGGTAGAGGCCGAGTCCGATCTGGATTCCATGGACTCCGAGGACGAGCCATCTGACAGCTCTTCTGAGTCATCGGGATCCGACCCGGACTAGGTACCGTAGGGTTAGCGTAGCCTTAGATAGGTCGAGCTGACACCATTTTGACCTGAGCCCTTCCTTAGTTGGTAGTCTGACCGCCCGGGCCACTTACCCCTTTTTGTCAGTAGTGGCCATTGACCCGCTTTTGGTTTTTGTGCGTATGCTGTAAATGGATATTGTATATGTTTCCCTAATGCTAATGCAAGTGTATATTCATAATGTTGTTTATTGTTTGTGCTATCCTTGGTCACGTGTTTTAATTGTACGGGTGTTGATGTTGCTTCCGCATGTGTCTTGATCTCTGTGTTGGGTGTTAGGTCGGCGACGCGTCCTGGAACGTCGCACAAATTCGACCTCGGTTGGGATGCTCGCGCGCCGTAGGGTTCGGGGCGTGACAGAATCAACCTTGTTAAACCAAACTACGCCCTGTGAAAACAAGTCGACTAATATGTTACAAAGAAAAAGCACGATTTCATCAATTCTTTGCTGAAAATTTTGTAATGACAAATGTGATCTAGGAAGATAAATGTCACTATCTCCTCTCATAGCTAATCTTTTGCTATTTGGTCTCTTAGTATCTCTTGTTGGGCAATCAGCTCCACCGGAAGTCTTGCAAAAACTGACATACCTAGCCCTCAGACACCATCCTCAAATTAAACGTGTCGACACAGTTCGTGCATACACCTTCGGTGTCCTTTACTTTGTTGAGCTTAGTAAAATTTGGGTTTTTGTGCTAATGATTTGTTGCACCTCCTCTACCTGTTATGCTCGAGTTGCTGATTCAATACAATGAAATCGATTAGTTGTTATAATGCACATTTTACATGACAATATCAGGTAGATATTGAGTTGCCCGAAGATTTACCGCTGAAAGAAGCGCACGGAATTGGAGAATCGTTGCAAGTAAAGATCGAAGAGCTCCCTGAAGTGGAAAGAGCCTTCGTTCATCTAGATTACGAGTGTGAGCAAAAGCCAGAGCATTCTGTACTCAGCAGACTCTAAAATAACCAGCGTTGACAAATCCTTCAACGAACTGGTCTTTCATCATTTGGATTCTCTAGCACTTGGATAAACTTCAGAGTTAGGTAATACGTAAGCTAAGGACAAAAGGAAGAACCGTTGTGTGCAGAATAGTTACTTTCCTCTCTTATTTGTTGCCCAAATGTTGCTTTATGGGATTTCAACTTCGTGAATTTTAAGCGGTGTCCAATATTCTACCGACCCAAAACGCGCACAAAAACATACTTGATGAGAAAAGCGTCGTTAACACAAGATGCAAGAGAAACTTTGTATGGGGAGACGAAATAAGCTGTGGAAGGATCGTTGGGGGGTCAAGTAAACTGGATACATTGAACAACGCCTGCTCTTAGGCATCCACAGAATACCATCAGTAATGTTCTACATGAAAGGTGTCGACTGCCTGTGCTCTCCTAGCCCAAACCATGCATGTGACTCTGCATATGGTTGGAGGAAAATGCTTGAAGCAAACCCTACATGCCATCTGTTTAAGAACTGTTGACAGTAACGGGCCGAATTCTCTTATGGTTGAACGGTTGACAAACACCTCCATCGCCTGTTGCTTCAAAGGGAATGGTTGGTTTTGGCAAAATTCGAGATCAGAGGTCATTGTTGATTCAGGCTGTTGAATGTGGGACTTATCCATACTGTCATTTGTCCTGATGATTGCAGGTTAGATACCAAGGATAGACTGCCAACTCAGTAGGGGGAGATCGCCGGATTGAAAAAAAAAACAATTTATGATAGATCTATTAACCACTCTCCATAAATCAGGGTCCAAAAGTTTGGTTTTTTTTTTTTTTTTTTTAATTAAAATTTTAAAAATAAATATATTATTATTATATTGGGGGCGGTCAGACCGGGCCGACCCCGTCCCCGCTTGGGGATAGACTCAAACGACGATATCGGGTACATTGCAAAAGGATCTTCACTTATGTTTACGATAATCATGACGAGTCGTGACATGCAAGTACATGTGAATCTTTGTACTAGGTTTCATTTCCATGAGAGATATCTAGCGTGGCTCCTCACAGAGAGAATTAGTTCTCTAAAGATTTTGTATCTGTCATTCCTCCTACTATCCAGTAAATAAGTACCACCGCCCTCATCAATTGTGAACGATTACCCCACTGGAAGCCAAAATAATGGAATTTTATCGTAGTAAATACGCCGACATGTTTTGTCATGACAAGAAAGAACTCTAAATTCATGAAGGGACAAATCCGAACATCAAACAGAGAAAGCTGCTATGATGATTGCTTGGCAAGCTCCAGATGTTTTCTTTCTCTTCATATAGGGGGAAAAATTCGAAAGGAGATTAAATAACTCAACTCGAAAAGAGAAAATTGTATTCGAAAATTGTGACATTCAATGGGAAATTATTGAGCACGAAAAAAAAACCATAAAATACTCAGACCTCTATGACCAAACAAGAAGATATGGACTGAATTCTCACACGACCACCTCACACCACCTCTGCACACTTTAATATAATGAGAACCTTATTCCATTGCTAGCAGCAAACAAATTGTACTCCTCAATAGTAGTTTCCTTCTTGTTGCAAGGGGCATTAATTTCCACAGGATCAGTCGAAACTTTTGTAGGAATATTTCCATCCGCCCCTACATCAGGCCCGACATTTGGATTCGATATGTTTGAAAGAGCCACCGGGCCGCCAAAATGGAAGAGGGAAAAGCCTGAGTCCTCAGGGCACACCTTAGCCGAAGAATTTCTCTGTCCGCTATCCCCACATTGTGTTGGCTCTGCAGATCTCGATCCTGTTTGAACAGCCTTCTCTTTGTTGACCTCATTCACGTCCTTCACACTGACACTTTGCTTGGGAATGCGATTTCTCTCCTCTGGGTAGTAACTGTTGGCTTTGACAGCAGGCTGATAGACAGGAACTGGACTAGTATTAGGTACAGCAGTTAAGTGCGACATGGCATCGTAGCCCATGCAGAAGCCAGAATTTCCATCTAGACCATACCCCAAAGGACCAGCGTACATATAATTACTTGGATGCGGATATGGCACTAGCCCATTAGTGTGAACTGCTGGCCACGGAACTAGATTTTGAGGGTAATAACCAATGGGTGCATGACCCTGAAACATCTGGAAGTACAAACTTTGGCTGTGCATTTGGGGAAGCGTTCCTTGATACTCAGAAGCTACACTGAGGTTCCCGTTTATATCATTTGAGGAGTGGGGCGTTTTAACTGGTGTATAAGAAGCAACACCAGTTGCCATGCTATCAAGTGGAAACCCAAAAACTGGTTGTCCACCCAGCACATCCGTTCTATCCCTAACCTCTTTTGCCTCCGCCTTGACTTTATGACATTCAGAACGGCTATCACAGGTTAAGGCTTCTCTTCTTTCTGAATGTGGACAGACATCCTCTGAATCCGATGTAGATGAAGACTCTATGTTTCCATGGTTTGAGGATGCATTGCTGTCTACCTCACTGAGGCATGATGAGCAGTTATCGGAATTGGAAGTGGAACTCGTAACAATATCACTTGTCCCATTACTGGTACCACTCCTTGCAAGACATGACCTAACTTCCTCATCAGTAGCTTCTCTTGAGTCGTGAGCATCTGCTGCACTAGCATCAGGTCGGCTTTTGCAAACTTCATCTGCTCCACTGCCAGAATCAGTAAAATCTTTCAGATTGGAAACTTTCTGATCAGTTCCAATTAAATCTCGACTATCTTCGCTTGAACACAACTCAACAGCTGACTTAACATCACCAGACTCCTTCCCTTGTATACTTAAACTAGAGGAAAATAAGGTAACATCAGAATCAGAGTTGCTCCGAGGGTACTTTTGCGATTCCATGGGCTCCCACACTTTCCTAGAATGGACTATATCCCTGCTAGTAATGCTGCCACTATTTGCTCTGCTTTTTGGTCTTCCAACACTATGAGCACAATCCACTTGATTATACTTATTGCTGCGATGAAAATTCTTTGATACATCAAATGCCGATTCTGAGCTGGTCCCAAATTTCCCCTCACGAGCTGCTCTGGACCCAGCAATATGTGGACCAACCTTTCCTCGTTGACAGTTGATCTCGTTGCAGCTACACGAATGGATATCATATCTGTCATTCATCCTGTTTTTGGGAGACTGAAACTTCTCACAGTATTTGGTGCCAGAGTTTCTAGATATTGATTTCTGTGAGTTCGTTCTTGTCTGCCTAATCCATCCATTCATGCCCCTGGAGTGAAATTCAATATTCTCATTAAAATATCTTGACTCAGATCGATTAGCCGCAGCACCACTTTCTGAAACAACAGCAGGTCTACGTCTGTCAGACCATCTGAAAAATTGTTCCTGTAATCCTTCTTTCTGAAACTTTGGTCTTCTCTGGGAAATTTGGGATATATCTGTCATAAAAGAACCAGCCACATCTTTCACATCGGCAAAATCCACCTCTGAACTCTCATTAAATGAATTTTCTACACTACTGGAGAATGTTTCATCTTCTCTATCCAAAGATGCAGACTTGGAAGTGACAACATCACCAGCGTCACAAATTGAATCGCCACAGCTAGCAATCTCGTTTGGCTCCTCAATGACACCTGGTCTTGGTTCATCCTTCAGGTCATACGAAACAGGAGGAACATCATCCAACATGTCTTTTTTCTCTCTATCTCCTTCTTTTCCTTTCAACCTCTCTTTTCTTCTAAGCTTTTTTTCTCTTTCTTTTGTTCTTCTCCTCTCCTTGCGCTCCTCTTCTTCACGCTTCTCCTTCTCCTCTTCTTCCAGAAGTTTCATCTGCATAGTTATTTTGAGCTGTGTTCATGGTACTTCACAGAGAACAAACATATTCAATGCAAAGGTGTTTCTTTAGAAAGGTGCAGACCTGCTTTTCTAACGTGATAATTTCTTTGCAAGCAATATGCACACGTTCTTCCAGCAACTTCAACGCAAGACAGACAAAAATGCTGTGTGCATTTTGCCGTGCTGTCCCCTCTCTAAAAGCCTTCTCAACCTGAAAAGCATATCACAAAAAGTCAGATGAGATCCTGTATTAAACTGAACCAAAACAAGGTTCACCAAAATCAAAAGACCAAAATGACTTGAGTATATCTCTGATAGATCTATTCTTTGTGGTCAGACACTCCCCGATGATCCATAATTCAAGTATCTAAATTAAACTTCAACACCTCAAAACCATCAATCTGATGGAAACACTTTCGTTGTCCTCTCATATGCATCTTATTGTTGTCTCTAGCCAGTCTACACGATTCTTACTTCTCTACTTGAGATATGGCATCAACATAATCATGAAAGTACCTATCTTCTGTTCATTTCCAATTTAAGAAAACATTCAACAATACCCATAAATCAGGCAACAACTACTCAGCTTATAGCAAATGACATTACACCTCGACTGTGCTTAGTGACCATAGCCATGTAAAAGTTTTAAAAAAAACAGCTCTGCGAGCAACACAGCACGAACTATTAATTATGGAACTTAATGTCTAAACTTGAGCTATACCATTGAGTTAGAACTCGATTGTGAACATACAATTAAGCTAATTCGAATCTCCTCTTTATGACCAACATTATCCACGCAGTAGTCAACAACACACAAGGGAACAGAAATAGATGCCTATAAGCAAGATGCAGTAGAATTCCGAGTAAATGTTTGATACATAAGAGTGACTGCTATGTAAGACAGCAATCTGAAAAAAGTCAACATGCCTGCTCCTTGAATATAACAATTGCGGCATCCAGAAGAAACTCTCGAGCAAGTTCGGGACTCTTTGCATGCTTCTGAGGACGTGAACATTCTCCATCAAGATCATTCCTATCCTTGTCCATGGAATCATCATCCTGAAAGCATACATACAGTTGAGTCAAGCTCCAGAGCCATGCCTATCATATGTTTGAACATAAGCTTTATGGCTCAGAACTTCAACTACCTCTTCTTCCTCAGCCTCTTCGGCATGTTCAAAAAACCTTCTAATGCTCTCCCCTCTTGTAATTGTCACGAAACCATTGCCAACTACAAGCCTACTATGCACACATTGTTGACCTTTTAAAGCATGAGCTTTAACAGATATGTCAGTAGATCGCCCATCATGTTTCCAAGCCCTCAAAGTGATAAAGCAAGCATTTAAACCACCAAGATCAAGCCCAGTGACTTGCACACTGTCACTCAGGCCAACGTTTTCAAATTCCAGAATGTCAGACTTCCCTTCTCCTGATCCAATTGCCCATTCAAAATGATGATATAACCCCACAGAGTCCACAAATGTTTGGTGCCAATCAGCATGAACAGTGTCATCAGATACCTGAGAGAAACAGCCAAAGCATAATTGTAACTGCTGATTACAGTAATCCAAAGTCTCATGAGAGATCCAGTTTCTTCACTTTTCGATTGAATAGAACATTATTTGAGCTGGTTGTCTCTTTTTAATGATTCACCAAAATCCAGATAAGGAAACTAGAAGCCATTATCAAAATAAAACAAACGAAGAGGATAGGAAATCACAAACCTCATATTGGAAGGCTGTATCTGCAGCGCAGAAACATCTAGTACATCGAGGTTCTTTACGCATCCGCTTCAGCTCCTTTAACTCCTTGAACTCACGAATGACATTCCTTCTGCAATCTCTGCAAAACCTCTTGCTGTCAAACCTGTACATCCATGCCAAACTTCAACATTACACAACTTTAAGAGCTATATATCCATTCAGAAAAATGTAAGTCACAGGCAAAAATCAAAAAGACAAAAAATCTTCCATGGAAAAAGATTTAATCGAGTTCCTAATATTCACACTCAAAATTAATGATACTCTCATAGTAAATTCTGTTCCTCGTGTAAGAACTTCCTTTTGGGTCATTATATAACAATTAAACAGTATAGCCATTTCTCTAGATCAAGCACATAGGTCTACAATTACATTTTGCAATGACCAATCCTTAGATAAATGAAATAAATCTTTTGCATGGCAACATGGAGAGGAAAAAATTATGTTTACATCCCTCCTAATACCAGTCTATGAAGCAGGAAGGAGACACAGATCAAGACAATGATTCAAGAATCAAGAAAGTGAAAATTCAGTGAGATAATTTGGGATACAGCCAGGTAATCCCAGATAAAGGCAATGACAAGAAATTTCTCTTTCTACAGTGGAAAGTACTGGCCCATCAATTATAATGGAACAGGTAACAAAAGAACAAAGACATGGGAAAGTCATAGGTTATACCAACCATTACAGCATGTATCATAAATCCCGAAATCTCCCGTTATTTTTGCTCCAAAAAGTTTGAGAGTCTGTGGATTCAAAACCCAGATCACTGACTCCTCCCACAACGTCCCCCATCTCAAAAAAAAAAAAAAATCTATGGGGCTCAAGCGGTCAAGCCAATCCACCCAAAGTGCTTCTCATGCTTCCCCATTCAAGACTCTCTGCGTTTTATATTTTGTCAATTAGGTTGCTCATTGTAGCTGTAGTTGGAGCGTTTCATGGTATAGCTTAAATTAATGGAGCAAATTTGATGCTTTTAGCTGCCTGATGACTCAAAATAAACTGAAGAGTTAATTGAGACTATCATGCAATCCCCACAGGCACAAGCCAAGAATATAAGTTAGCTTCTCGACTTGATACCACGGTGAGATAGATAATCCACATTGAGTATCTTTTCCTAGACCATCCTCAGATGCAAGCATTCCTAGGTCCCTTCACTTGGATGCACTCTCAGATCTCGGTTGTCTGTTTTCGCAATATATCTTAAGCCCACCCCCCCCCCCATAATCCACATTGAGTATCTTTTCCTAGACCATCCTCAGATGCAAGCATTCCTAGGTCCCTTCACTTGGATGCACTCTCAGATCTCGGTTGTCTGTTTTCGCAATATATCTTAAGCCAACCCCCCCCCCCCCCCCCTCCCTCTCTTCCCCAACAACAAATACCACAAAAAAAATAAAGAAATAAAAGATAAGGCCACAAAAAATCAAAAGTACCTCTCTCATAAAAGAAATGCATTCTTAAATGTAAAACAATTATGTGACTTGTAATTATCGGATTTTGGAAACACGTTCAGGACTAAATATATTCTAATTAGTAGAAGAACTGGATCTTCTCAAAATTGAGCTTCTTATCTCCATTTATAGCTATGCTAGGATAACCACCTTCTTAGTCAGTATAAGGATATCGCAGCTCTTATCCAGACCCCTCATCGAGACCCATAGTTCTCCTGCTAAAACCCACTCATTTTAACTGCATGTTGTATATAAAGGAAGAACCACACACCTGTACATGAGCCTCTCAATAAAATCCTCTTCCTTCATCCTCAAGAGAGACTGCCTCGTCTCTTCACCCAGAGCTGACCAGAAGTCCACCAGTGTATCACAAGAAAGTCGGGCTGTATGCAATGCACATGTTTCTCTCATCCCATGTCCTCGGCCATAATTTGTCGTATTTTGGCTGATCCAACCCCTACCTCCGCCGCCGCATGCATCAGGATAAAGTAATTCACGTTCCCGTTCTCTTGCACGTGCACTGTCAAATACCTGATTCAAGCAAGTTATCAGCAAGTGATAACAAGAATTTGATGATATAGTCATATAGAATTGCACTTACAATTTGGAGCCCCTTCAAAGATTTTGAAAACAAGTAGCCATCTAGAATGGTCAAGGACCCATCACGTGTTGTGGTTAGACCACCCCAAGGATGCACAGAAGGATCTTGAATCTCTTCCTGACACCTAGTAGTCACACTCAGTCCACCCTCATCCTGAGTTTTCAAAGAAGCTGCACTATTATCAGTAAGGTGCCCAACTGCTCCCTCCTGCTGGAAAGACTTCCCATACATGACAATTTGTAGAAACCCTTCAAGTAGCAAGCCATTGCAACGAGAACAGTACATGTTCTTACGAGCCTGCTCAAAAAGGGTCTGCTTATCAATCCTCAGGAGCTTTTGTCTTGCCTGTGGGGACAACTCACTCCAGAACTACAAGAAAATTTTCAGGTCTCCATCTTAGTACCGAGTCAATACATATGTCAACTTTTCAAAAAAAAAATCCATCTGGCAAAAGCCAAACATAAAAAGGGACGGAGGAGAGTAAGAGAGACATGATTATACAAACCATTACAGAATACAAACTACTTAGCGATTTACGTTTCTCGGTAATTAATTTTATAGGCACACAAGAAGAAAAGTGCATATGAAGTTGACATCTACCATTCTCCTTCTTAAAAACTATTTCAACTCTTCTAGTTTCTTCTATCTGTTTATTGCACTTAAACATAAACACTTGGACAGCATCATAAGGCATAGTTTTAAGGTGATATTCTTTGATTCTTTTTCTCACTAAGGCCCCTGAACCGAACAAAAGAGTCACCACGGGCAGAAACTTTGCACAACTGTCCTCATAATTCACATTGGCAATGTTGCGAAGCTCAGAGACCGTGCAGCCCTTATTCAATACACGATACTACCGCAATGGACACCGACATACAAATAAAATTGCATACCAGCTATACATTCCTATAATGCTCATCCTAAATCCTTACTACGTCACGCACACGCCCGATTACCATTTAATTCCCACGAGTATGTCCAATAGAGACTGCATTCAAAGAGGATCCGATATCCCGATCGACATACTACCTATCGAAGCTCCCTAAAGAGGATTAGCACGCAAGGACTCAATCCGCATTAATTCGACCGATAACGATACAAGCAGATCAACACGATCGATCGAAATCCGAATCCAATTCAACGAATTCGACCGTTCCCCACGACCAGGAAATCCGGGCGGGGGCGGGGGCGGGCGCGGGCGAGAGCCCTCTACCTTCTGGAGCTGACTGTAGCCCACGTCATCGTGCTGCTTGGACCAGAATCCCTTGGCCGCCGTCCGCACCGGGGAAGCATCGCCGGATTGGTCATTTCCCTCGGCTAATCCAGGCATCGTCATCTTTCCCCCTCAATTCGATATCCCCCGTCCAGATAACAATCCGTCCATCCCCCGCCAGAGGGCCGAAGATTCGCCTCCCCGCAAATCTAATCTAATCCAATCCAATCCAATCCAATCCAATCCCCCCGCCCCCAAACACACCCTCAACACCAACCACAACCCCAACGACGACAACAACAACAGCAGCTCCGATTCGGATTGCTCGATCGCAATCTACCACCAGTCCGATATCTCGAAGAGCAAGGCGACAAAAAAAAAACCCGAAAAATCGAAATCCAATCTCAATCGCGACGCCGTCGGAATCGCAGATCGGCGAGGGGGATTGGAATCGGCGGGGGAGCTCCGGTGAGATTCGATTGGGGCGGGGGAGGGCGATGAAGAATTTTCTTCCGTAGAGAGAGAGAGAGATCAGAGAGAGGGAGAGGGAGAGCGCTTGGGGTGAGAGAGAGGGAGAGAGAGAGAGAATGCAGGGTTTTGGTTCGACGATGAGATTTGGTTCTCTCTCTTATATAATGGGCTACCAAATGAGAATGTCTAGAGAGAGAGAGAGAGAAGAGGAAGAGAGAGAAGAGAGAGAGAGAGGGAGCTCTCCTTAGGTAACAGAAATGATGGGGCGAATGAGGCCACCGCGGTCAAGGCCGCTCGTGCGAGAAACGAAGGATTGGCGTCGCCATTGGAGGAACGACATGGTTTTAACTTGGTAAGGTCCTCTAAGGGTGATGGCACATCGTGTTGCCATGGGGTGCAATATGGGGGCTTTTTGTGTAGAGATGAATTAGGGCTATTGGGGGTAAGGTTTTTTTTCTTCTTTTCTTTTTTTCTCCCGGGTGAGAGATCGGCCGCCCGCCCCCTTGGCCCGCCGCCCTGTCGCGGCCTTTCTTTATTTGGCCCCGTCTTTCCGTGCGGGAGGGCACGTTTTGTCGGGCTAAACGGATCTGAATCGGCAAGTTTGTTTTTATGCGGATCGTGATGATCGTTCTGGACACATTTATGAGTCGCGACTTCTGGCCACGGTGCTATATGGTAAGAGAGAAATTAGGGGGGTTATCGAGGGTCTGCGTTTTTGCGAGCGAGAAATCAGCCACGCCCGGTCGCGTCTTGCTTTATTTGGCCCGTCTTTCTACGGAAAGGGATTGTCCGTACCGAAAATAACCGTTGCCGGCTCCAAGAACCGTGTTGCAGATGGGCCCGTTTCGTCGAGCTAAATAGATCTAGCTCGGGTGGGTTCGGATTGACGAGTTTGTTATGCGGATCATGATGATCGGGGAAAATCCAATACGTACGGGGGATTCATTCTGGGCACATTTATGAGTTGCGACTTTAGGCGCGACGAAAGTAGCTTGCTAGCTTTACGGTTACGAATAATGAGAAAATCCGATATGACGGGAAAATGTTTACGGGTTCATTTAAATTACATTTATGAATTACGACATTCGGCATGACAAAAAGTAATTCGTTAGCTCACGGATAAGGAAAATTTGATATGACGTGAATACATCTACAGGGTCATTTTAATTACATGGTTGCCGGGTCCAAGGACCGTGTTGCGGGAGGGCCCGTTTTGTCAAGTTAAACAGATCTGGCTCGGGTGGGTTCTAATCGACGAGTTTATCATATGGATCGTGATGATCGGAGAAAATCCGATACGACGGGTATATTAATTTGGGATTTTACTCTCCGTTTGTCACAGGTATATCAATTTGTGATTTTTCATGATATTAATCCAATTTAACGAATGGTAAATTTATCGCAAATGTATCAATTTAGGGTTTTTTATGGTCAAAAATTAGTATGAGGTAAATATGTTACAAGTATATCAATTTGGATAGTTTAGGGTAAATTTGTCAATTCGTGGTATTAACCCTCGTTAAATAGTATCTCAAGTAAATTTTGTTCTTAGCTTTGACAAAAGATATTTTTCCATACTAAGATTTGGACAATAATGAGGAGTGACTTTATGGACATCAGATTTTGAGTTAATTATACACGTCGAAATTGAATTTGTGATCTCGAGATGTTTAAAGCGCAGCGCCAATTCGATTATCTTTCGAATGAATCAGATTATATTATAATATGAAACCAAATCGGTAGCGATAATTCTGGCCTTACACAAATTGCCACTACTGAATGCTAATGAAGCCTGTCATATCAAATAACACAAAAACAAAAAGATTAAAATTAGCTACAGACTAGGAATAGCCAATAGCTATTTCCGGGAAAAAGTTAGACAAAAACATCTATTTCTCATTATTAATTGATAAATGAGTATATTATCTTCTTTCAGGGAATATCGATGTAAAGTGACAAAATCGATAAAATCCTAAGAACAAACTAAGAAGATTGATAGAAGCAAGATAGACCTCGATAAAGGATGAACAAATCTTAAGAGCAGAAAGTTCGTGAAGACTTGAAGGTACTGTAATAAGGTGAACAACTAAATGAAGTCTTGAATACTAATATATTCAGGAAGACCAACCAGATGGCTATACGTAAGTCGAGGAAGCTTAAATAGACTCACGAGAAGCTGATAGAAGCTCACTATATCAATTGCAGGGAGATAATCTTCACGTGATTTACTCAATTTGGATAGAAGTCTCATATATATCTCTCTCGACTTAATTTGTTGGTCAAGACCAAAAGCAGCTCACTTAATTTTGCTCACTGATATATGGTGGTTCAACTTATAACTAAACTTTGTTTACTCTTCTACACTAACAGTCACAACTAGACTTGAATCCACTAGTAATATAAGGGAGTCGTTACAAAGTAGCAAGTAATGCTTCTATCGGACGATAGAACAAACCATCAGAATGCAAGTAGAGCTTTTACACTTGTACACTTCTCTAATCATTGATTACCATAAGCAACAAGAACCCTTCGATATAGTGGGTCACGGACAGATAATAGCACAGTCGCACAACAGAGAGAGAACTTGATGGTAACAAAATGTAAGCTTTCTCGATTTTCCATCTACCACTTTCAGTGTGCTTTGATCTTCTTTTATAGGCGTTCCAACTCCAACCTATCCGTTGGACAGTCGTCGAGACGATAAAGAGCCGTTAGAGTTTGATAGGAGCAACGCCAAAGTGCATGCCGCCCATACGGTCTATTCTTAAAGGCAAAAGTAAGGTTTCCCAAAATGAAATCTGCTGCCGTTGTCAATCAGTTGTTCCTCCGACTATTTAGATAAAGCTAGCAAAAACTACTCCGGCTCAACACTAGTTATCTTGCCGCGAATTCTTGGCCTTGTAAACGGCTATCTTCATTTTGTTCAACGATCGAATCAGATGATAAACATAAAAATTTTCTTAATCAATTAATAGAAGCATGATAAGTAACTCCTACCAAGTTAATAAGAGGACGTGCCTATATCAATGATCAGATGGGGCTATTCAAGCTATTGAGCTGGGATTGACTTGTGAGCTTCTACCGGACGGTCTTCTTGAGTATATGATTGATTATGGCTCGATTTAGATGTTCACCATGTTATGATCCCTCCAAGCCTTTAAGGGTATCTCCTTCTTGCAGACTTGTTCTTCCAACTCGCAGACGCCTTTTTCACGATTTGCTTAGGACACCATTGATCGACACAAGGTGCTGCCGATAGCAATATCAGCAATCAATTTAAAACATCTGCAAATATCAAATAGGATTTAGGATGAATAGTTCGGTGATCATCAAAATGCTACCGGATGGTTTTTCCAATAGAAAGGGTATTGTGGCGACGCTAACTCCTCCTTCCCACAAGTGACTGAATCTCTGAGGGATAATGATACAAACAGTCCCTGAGCTTTGGCTCAATGTGTAATTTGGTCCCTGAACTTTTAATTTGTTCAATGTAGTATATGAACTTTAGCCTAATGTTCAATGTGGTCCCTAAACTTTCAATTTGTTCAATGTAATCCCTGAACTTTTGGTACATATTCAATTTAGTTCCTAAACTATATGAAAATACACAATATAGTCCCTGAACTTGAATTAATGGAAGGACTACATTGTACATTTTTATAAAGTACAGGGACTATATTGAATATGTATCAAAAGTTCAGGGACCACATTGAACAAATTGAAAGTTCAAGGACCACATTAAACATTGGGTTAAAATTCAGGGACTACATTGAACAAATTAAAAGTTCATGGACCAAACTACACATTGAGTCAAAGTTCATGGACTGTTTGTGTCATTTTCCCAATCTCTGAACCACATTTTCTCAGGTTTTCATGCACCTAGGTGTCCAATCAGCTTAGTTATTATATCTTTTAAAGATTGAGAGGTAGCGTCTTCATCTCTTATTTTCAAAAGCCCGAATTGGTAATCCAAGAAACGAGTATCTAGAAGGGTCATTCGAGCAACAACAGGTAATCATTTTTTACCATGGAAGGATAGTGCAAGACGAATAGCACCAAAGTGAAGATATGTATACCTTCAAAACCCTTTTTCCATCACAGCAGCACTCACGCCTAGCCGGATCCGAAACTAGGGTGGGGAGGGTGCCACAGGATGATAACACTAAGTCCTAAAACTTATGTCGATTTGACACTTGAGTCATGGGTTTTTATTCCGTGCATTTAAGTCCTAAAATTTTCGCTATTGTCCACATTTGCTTCTTTGTTAATCGAAATGTTTTTGTGACTTTTTCTATTATTTTTTCAATTCATGTCATGATTAACATGCCAATAGAAAGTGAAATAATGTCATTTAGCATTAAACTGCGTAGTTTTGTGGTAAAGATAAACTGTAAATAAAAATAAATTGAAAAATAAAAAATAAACTGAAAATTAAGAATAGGAGGAGGGGATCGGAGGGTGACAACAAGGATAGAAGGTAATAGCGCCGCCCCCTTTGTCACTGGCGAGGGCAAAAGTACACTATAAGTACCATAATTTGTGTACGGCGATCACTTTGGTGCCATAACTTTTTTTCGGATCACTTTGGTGCCAACTTTTTTGAAAAATGATCATTTTAGTACCAATACTGAAGTGGCTCGCCGGAAATCCGATGTGGCGCTGACACGGCTCGCCGGAGAGGTCCACGGCTCACCGGAGAAATCCAGTCAGCATTAAAAACCAAAAACGACGCCGTTTAACCCGCTGACATGTACTTTTTAAAAAAAATTTATATTATATTTAAAAAAAAAAAAAAAGAGGCTGCAGTAGCGGCGAGGGAGCCCTTGCCGCTGCTGCTGCCAACCCACTACCGCCAGGAAGGGCCGGGCCCTGCGGTGGTGGTGGGCACAGTGGTCGGCGAGGGTCGCCGGCCCCTGGTCGGGGCCCGGCAACCCTCGCCGAGCCCAGCGAGGGCCGACCTCGTCGTCGCCTCGCGACCCAGGCGACGGCGAGGTCTCGCCTCGCCGGATCCGGCCCTCGCTGGGCGAGGCGAGGGTCGCCAGGCCCCGACCAGGGGCCGGCAACCCTCGCCGACCATTGCGCCCACCACTGCCGGCCCTTCCCGGCGGTGGTGGGTTGGCGGCAGCAGCGGCGAGGGCTCCCTCACCGCTGCTGCAACCTTTTTTTTTCTAAAAATTAAAAAATTCGAAAAAAGCCACATAATTTCCACGTGTACAAGTCAGACCATTTTTTTTTAATATAAATGACAGGTCAGCTTTTTGGCCGGAGACACTAAAGTGATCTATTTTCCTCCGACTTGGCACCAAAGTGATCCGAAAAAAAGTTATGGTACCAAAGTGATCGCCGTACACAAGTTATAACACTTATAGTGTACTTTTGCCCACTGGCGAGGGTTGGGGACCCTCGCTGGAGTCGATACAAGGCTAGTGGTGGCGTACATAAGTATCATTAGTGCAAAAAATAAAAGAAAGGGCAATAAAAAATGCCATATAGATTTTTCGACCATGAAGAATTGAGGACGGTGACAAGTTATGTTTTAGGACTTAAATGCACGAAGTGAAAGTTTTAAGATTCAAATGCCGAATTGACACAAATTTTAGAGCTCTTGTTGTTCCTCGAAAGGCATAGTCCGGTACTAGTCGTGATAAGCCTTTCAATAAAATTAATTTTGTCCAAATCATTCGACCAGATCTCAAGTTATCACATCTTTTAACATTGATTATTCCATCTTAATGATACTAGAGAACGTGTAATTTTTCGAGATCAAATAGTATCTGTGTACGCCACGAGCAATGGGCTTTCCAAGGCATCTATCATAATAACACTAATACATGAAAGGAATGGAGATTTGCCTTCTAAATTAATGCCATTAAGATCTCTTTTGTCACTAAATTTGCTGATTTGGGCTTACTTTCAATTGTGTTTATTGCTGAGTTGGGTATTCAAAATTCTTACTTGGCTAATTTTCCTCCATGCATGAGATCGAATCTTCAGATACCATTCATGAATCCAGTGGCTATGTGCCTTCTGGAATTTACTCAATTGCCTCCATCAAAAGAAGATGAAAAGTCTTCTCTAGCATTTTTCATGTCTAATCATGGATGGGGGAGAGTACATTATTTTGTGGCTTGGAGAGGCAAACAGAGTCCACGTCACGTCCGTCATATTGCCCATCACCTACAGAGAATCCAGGCAAGCTCTATTAATATTTCTTTTAGAGGTAATACTACATAAAAACCCTAAATTATCCATGCAGTGACACGTTTATTCCGAACTTTCTTTTGTTTCACTTAAAGCCATAGATTTGGTTATTGTGACACAAATACTCAAAACTTTTATGTCATAAAAAATCCCAAACTTTGAGAACAAGGACATTACAAGTGCACAAAAATTGTGTACGGCCCCACTTTATTGCCAAAAGTTTTCATCGGATCACTTAAGTGTCAAATCGAAAAAAAAAACGATCACTTAAGTGCCAACAGTGAGAAATTCCTGCCAAAATAAATACGTGACATTTACAATTAAAAAAAAAGTTGAAGTGGCATATTTTTTAAAATGCAGTCCACGTGCACATGAAAAACAACGTCGTTTTTCCGTCCGACATGGCTCCAACAAACATAACGACGTCGCAAAAGGTGGATGCAAATTAGGGCATCAACTTCCTTTTACTGACCGTCGCTTGCTCACTCGCCCACTGTCGCTTAGTCGCCATCGCTCGCCCGTCGTCGCTCGCTTGCCTTCGCTCACCCGCCGTCGCCCGCTCGCCGTCACTCGCCTACCGTCTCCATAACTCTCACTCAAACAGGTTTGTCATCTTCTTCTCTCTCTTGAGGCTCCGACGGCAAAATTAGGGTAACAAGGGCAAAATTAAGGCTCGACCAAGAGGGGAAAAGGGTTCTTTGCAAGATTGAGTTGGTAATTTGGGGGCGAATCGAAATATGTGCTGAAATTGGCTGATTAGGGTTTTCAAATTGGGGTTCTCTTTCAATTTGGGGATCTAGGGTTCTTATTTGGGGGAAATCTGCCGAACGACGTCGTTTTTATTGTTGACATGATGATTGGACCTCCAGCGACTCACGGTCGGCTTAAAAAATTAATAAAAAAAGGCCACACCAGATTTTTGGCCAATCAGAACAGAGTTGGCACTTCAGTTATCGTTTTTCAAAATTTTTGATACTTAACTAATCCAAAAGAAACTTTTTGCATCAAAGTGAGCGATGTACACAACTTTTGGCACTTGTAATGTCCTTCTCTCCGAACTTTGAAATAGAGGGTATATATATCGTGCATGTATAAGATTGCGCTTCTTTTTCATGACAAAAATAAGTCAGGGGTATCCGTGTCACGGTAGGCAAGTTTAGAGTTTTGAATGACAAAAAAAAAGTTTGAGGTATTTGTATCCTAGTAAGCAATAATTTGATATTTTTTGTGGTATTTTCTCTTTCTTTTATTTAGCTATATGTATTTTCGGGCTTTGTATTTTCTCAAATGCAATGTATCGTTAAAATATCATCTAATTTTCATGGTTTTACATATTGTGAGGTGTTCCATTTCTCCTATTTTATGCTTTCGGTTCATTCCATCATCGTTGCCCCTTAAATTAATAATGATAACTACAAAATAAAACCGGTGCAAGAAGGTACCTAATCTATCTAAATTGCAACTGCCAATAATATACATTGGACTATATTATATAAGTTGATTTGAAAAAGTATACGATAAATCATTATCTAAAATATTCCGTGCAATGCGCAGGTGAATGACAAGTTAATGAGAAATCAATATCGAAATTTGGTCATATCTTTCAATCAAATAAAGAAATAAATTTAAATTCCAATTTGTGTTGATATTGTTACCAAAAAATTAAGACAAAACATAGATTAATTGCCCATATGAAAATAATAAATTGACTCAAAAATATCATTAAGCAAGAACCGAAATAACCAATTTGAATACACTACATGAAGGCAAGAGCAAAGAACGGTCAAACAAAACGAATTGACGCTCTTATATCGCCTACGATAAATTTCATACGAAATCATATTGGAGTAAATAATTTTACGAACTAAGGTACTTTCGTGGTATGATGGATCTTTACTCATACGCAACGCTATCAGCTTGATAAAATAGTCCATAAATTGCTTTTTCCTTGCAAAAGAGTATTGTCTAAATCCATTTTTCATTAAAACAGATCATTTCAAATGTTCTTGTAGAGAAAAAAAAAACCGACATCATATTTATTTAGGCAATGTAACTTATTTAATTTATCGTGTCAACAACCCTAAACATATATTACCTTATCCTTCCAGCCGATCATGAGAATACACTAAGACTAATTACTTCGACTTTAAAAACGCCAATATCCATATAATAGACGGATAGTACACATAGGCTCGCAAAAAAATAAACCAAAGACGGAGAGCTTCCCGTAGTTCGGCAGGGCAATTGTAATACATAGATCAATACTGTCGAGAATAAAAAGTGATAAAACATAATATCAAATTAAATTGGATAATTGTTCCAAAATGATCATCTCAAAAAAGAAAATATCCAATTTTTGTAAAAGAAAAATCATTTCCTCCATATGGGTAATAAATGTTTTGTCTTAATTTTTTTGGTAACTATATCCACAAAAGTCAAAATTTTCGTTTGACTATATCCAAAAGGGACGGCGTTTCAAAAGCCATATACTTTCAAGATGCTTGCCTTTTTGGTTGATTTGTTGTACTTTGACCTTTTTGGTCATATTTTTTATGAACTTATTAACTCTCTGTAAACATATAAATATTAGCATCTAACCTCAATAGAATCTATGGGAAATTTCTTAGTAGTATTTTAAAGTTGGAAATGTGGAACGTTTTGATTAAAAATAATTTATGAAGATGACCATGTTGACCTACTTAAACCACGATACCGCCAACAAAACCGGACGGCAATGTTATGGAAATGTCAATTAAAAAATACTTGAATTATTATGAGTCAAAACTAATATCCACCTAGGAAAATGGAATTAATACCATAATAAGGCATTTTTCTTAGATGGAATTAAATAAGTAGGGATAATAATATAAATAGTCCATAAAGTCTGACCTAAATGTGCAATGTAATTTCTGAATTTTTAATTTATTCAATATGATCCCCGAACTTCAATTTAATACGTATTATTGTCCTTAAATTTTTAATTCGTTTAATATGATTTCTAAATTTTTGGTACATATTTAAATTACTCAATTGCTTCTATCAAAAAAAAGATTAAAAGTCTTCTCTAGCATTTTTCATGTCTAATCATGGATGGGGGAGAGTACATTATTTTGTGGCTAGGAGAAGCACACAGAGTCCACGTCACGTCCGTCATATTGCCCATCACCTACAGAGAATCCAGGCAAGCTCTATTAATATTTCTTTCAGAGGTAATGCCAAGTAAAAATCCTAAATTATCTTTACGTTGATATATTTATCTTGAATTTTTTTTTGTTTCACTTAAAGCCATAAATTTAGTTATTGTGACATAAATATTCTAGACTTTTATGTCATAAAAAATCCCGAACTTTGGAAACAAGGACATTACAAGTACAAAAAGTTATGTATGGCGCTTACTTAGGTACCAAAAGTTTTCGACAGATCATTTAAATACCAAACCGGTAAAAAAATGATCACTTAAGTGTTAACGGCGAGAAATTCCTGACAAAATAAATACGTGGTATTTACAATTAAAAAAAAGTGAAGTGGCAAATTTTTTAAAATGCAGTCCACGTGCACATGAAAAATGATGTCATTTTTCCGTCCGACGTGGTTCCAACAAACATAACGACGTCGCAGAAGGTGGATGCAAATTAGGGCATCGACTTCCTTTTACTGACCGTCGCTTGCTCACTTGCCCACCGTCACTCAATCGCCATCGCTCGCCCGTTGTCGCTTGCCCGCCTTCGCTCGCCCGCCGTCGCTCGCCCGCCGTTGCTCGCCTACCGTCTCCGTAACTCTCACTCAAACAGGTTTGTCATCTTCTTCTCTCCCTTGAGGCTCCGACGGCAAAATTAGGGTAACGAGGGCAAAATTAAGGCTCGGCTTAGAGGGAAAAAGGGTTCTTTGCAAGATTTAGTCAATAATTTGGGGGCGAATCAAAATATGTGCTGAAATTGGCCGATTAAGGTTTTCAAATTGGGGTTATCTTTCAATTTGGGGATCTAGGGTTCTTATTTGGGGGAAATTTGCCGAACGGCGTCGTTTTTGTTGTTGACATGCTAACTGGACCTTCAGCGACTTACAGTAGGCTTCAAAAATTAATTAAAAAAAGGCCACGTCGAATTTCTAGCCAATCATATCGGAGTTGGCACTTAAGTGATTGTTTTTAAAAAATTTTGGCACTTAAGTGATTCAAAAGAAACTTTTGGCACCAAAGTGAGCGCCGTACACAACTTTTGGCACTTGTAGTGTCCTTCTCTCCGAACTTTGAAATAGAGGGCATATATACCGTGCATGTATAAGATTGCGCTTTTTTTTCATGACAAAAATAAGTTAGGGGTATCCGTGTTACAGTGGGCAAGTTTAGAGTTTTGAATGACAAAAAAAAAAGCTTGAAGTATTTGTATCCTAGTAAGCATAATTTGATATTTTTTGTGGTATTTTCCTTTCTTTTATTTAGCTATATGTATTTTCGGGCTTTATATTTTCTCAAATGCAATGTATCGTTAAAATATCATCTAATTTTCATGGTTTTACATATTGTGAGGTGTTCCATTTCTCCTATTTTATGTTTTCGGTTCATTCCATCATCGTTGCCCCTTAAATTAATAACGATAACTACAAAATAAAACCGGTGCAAGAAGGTACCTAATCTATCTAAATTGCAACTACCAATAATATACATTGGACTATATTATATAAGTTGATTTGAAAAAGTATACGATAAATCATTATCTAAAATATACCGTGCAATGCGCAGGTGAATGACAAGTTAATGAGAAATCAATATCGAAATTTGGTCATATCTTTCAATCAAATAAAGAAATAAATTTAAATTCCGATTTGTGTTGATATTGTTACCAAAAAATTAAGACAAAACATAGATTATTTGCCCATATGAAAATAATAAATCGACTCAAAAATATCATTAAGCAAGAACCGAAATAACCAATTTGAATACACTACATGAAGGCAAGAGTAAAGAACGGTCAAACGAAACGAATTGACGCTATTATGTTGCCTACAATAAATTTCATACGAAATCATATTGGAGTAAATAATTTTATGAACTAAGGTACTTTTGTGGTATGATGGATCTTTACTCATACGCAACGCTATCAGCTTGATAAAATAGTCCATAAATTGCTTTTTCCTTGCAAAAGAGTATTGTCTAAATCCATTTTTCATTAAAACAGATCATTTCAAATGTTCTTGTAGAGAAAAAAAATAGACATCATATATATTTAGGCAATGTAACTTATTTAATTTATCGCGTCAACGACCCTAAACATATATTACCTTATACTTCCAGCCGATCATGAGAATACACTAAGACTAATTACTTCGACTTTAAAAACGCCAATATCCATATAATAGACGGATAGTACACATAGGCTCGCAAAAAAATAAACCAAAGACGGAGAGCTTCCCGTAGTTCGGCAGGGCAATTGTAATACATAGATCAATACTGTCGAGAATAAAAAGTGATAAAACATAATATCAAATTAAATTGGATAATTGTTCCAAAATGGTCATCTCAGAAAAGAAAATATCCAATTTTTGTAAAAGAAAAATCATTTCCTCCATATGGGTAATAAATGTTTTGTCTTAATGTTTTTTGGTAACTATGTCTACAAAAGTCAAAATTTTCGTTTGATTATATCTAAAAGGGGCGGCTTTTCAAAAGCCATATACTTTCAAGATGTTTGCCTTTTTAGTTGATTTGTTGTACTTTGACCTGTTTGGTCATATTTTTGATGAACTTATTAACTCTCTGTAAACATATAAATATTAGCATCTAACCTCAATAGAATCTATGGGAAATTTCTTAGTAGTATTTTAAAGTTGGAAATGTGGAACGTTTTGATTAAAAATAAATTACGAAGACGACCATGTTGACCTGCTTCAACCACGATACCGCCAACAAAACCGGACGGCGATGTTGTGGAAATGTCGATTAAGAAATACTTGAATTATTATGAGTCAAAACTAATATCCACCATAACAAGGCATTTTTCTTAGATGGAATTAAATAAGTAGGGATAATAATATAAATAGTCCATAAAGTTTGACATAAATGTGCAATGTAATCCCTGAACTTTTAATTTATTCAATGTGGTCCCGGAACTTCAGCTTAATATATAATGTCGTCCTTAAACTTTTTATTCGTTTAATGTGGTTCCTAGACTTTTGGTACATGTTTAAGTTAGTTCTTGGACTATATAAAAATGTTCAGTATTATTCTTACATTAATTTAAGTTCAGTGACAACATTGAATATTTTCATATAATTCAGGGATTAGATTGAACATTTATCAAAAGTTCGGGATTATATTAAATTGATTAAAAATTCGAGAATAATATTATATATTTGTGAGGATCATATTACATATTAAGTTAAAGTTTAGATGCCGTTTTATTATTTTTCCAAATAAGTAAGACCAAAGAGCGAGTAATATTGACGACATCTTGGCGTTTTTTAGACAGAGAGAAATTTTGGGGCCTCCTCATGTGGCGGCGCCCGTGTTAGAAGAGAGCCAGGTCAAAGCAGAGGAAGCTTGGACCCAAAAAAAAAATAAGGGGCAGAGGAAGCCACGTACTCCATACGTAATTACAAATATTTAAAAAATTAAAAATTAAAAAATTCAAATAATGTTTTTGTTTTACCAGCAGATCTCTGCCACATGGTCGGCTGCAGTTGTCCTTTATGGGCTGTTTGTTTGCATCTTAGGATTTCATATTCAATGCCCCCAAAACGATCTCTTGCAAGAAAAAAAATCGAGAAATCGTGACGTGTCGTAACTCAATTGATAAACGTTCAGACACAATATTTTGGAGCTACGTTTTGACTCGTTTCCACGTGGTTATATACAGAAATCCTTATCTTAAGTGAGTTAAGCGTGTCGTATCGTGTTATGTAACTTGCTTTATAAACATGAATTTAGTTTTCAAGAGCATGGCCGGTGAAGTATAGTTACGGGATTTAATATTAATGCTCGAGATTCAGAGATTAGGAATTTCAAGCGCATGTCCGTGCACGACTAAACCTGTTCACATTGTACGTACCGAATACCGATAGGAAAACGTTGACAGAACTTGGCCAGCCCTTGGACTAAGTAGAGCACAATTGTAGCGATTTCTTAATTATCTCGGGGTAAATGATTTAACTTTAACATTACAGTTACAAAGAAGACAGAAAGAGCTGCAAATAAGCGATCCGGGGAGTGTACTGCCTCTTTTTGGCAAATTGAGTAGGGATATAACTACACTTGAGAGTCTGGACCTGCTGGTTTCGAGTTTAGGAGCGGTTGAAGAGCCTTCACGACGATTGTCATGTTCGGTCGGAAGTCCGCCTCGTACTGGACACATAGTGCTGCAACTGCTGCTAGCTGCAACAGCCAGGTAAACAGCTCCAGATTTTAGGAAGACATTGCTCATGCTAGTATGTGAATTCAAGGCATGTCCACCCCGTCAGAATGTCAAATTGGTTCACTCGACATGTAATTCGCATTCGATGTTTCCGCTCAAATGAATGACATCGATTCACGTACTCATTATCGAGTCTTTGGTCAATCAAACTAGCCTAATCAATACATGGCCTAATCAAGGTACTTCGACTGTTAAAGCTAATCTTACTTTTGCCTCGAATGACATTCTTTCGGAGTTGGCACACGCAAATTCCAAACAGGCACGTAAAAGCACCTCAATACTTCTCCACATTCTCAAACAAGAACTAGAAGAACAGAGGAAAGAACCTTGGCAATCGCCTTGGGCGGGTAGTCATTGTTTAGTTTCGGATCAACACACTGTTTCACTTTGTCTTCGCTCAATCTCGGAGTCGCCTGCAATACCAAGAATCTCAATCAGTCAAGTAATCAGTGAATCTGGAAGCCTTCCAAAAAGCTTGATAAATTCTAATGGAAAGAGACAGCAGACCCAAGTGACAAGACTCTGCTGTCCCTTGGGCATCGTGTGATCTACGGGCTTCCTCCCCGTTAAGAGCTCTAGAAGGACCACCCCGAAACTGTAGACGTCGCTTTTCTGGGTGATCTGCCCTGTCATGGCGTACCTGAAATTCAAAGCCAAAAAATCACCGTGGAGAAACTGAAAATTGCAGAGAGGAGATCAGTGTTTTCACTTCTAAACCATTCGCCGAAGTACTTCTCCTCAAGTGGGAAGTCGAAATTTCACCTCATTTTCCAGACAATTTTGACTTTGGCATATCCCTAAGGAACCCAAACATTATGGTATTCAGCAGCTCCTAAAACATTCAAACCAATCATCGTTTCTGTTCTTTGAGGCCACGATGAAAAAAATGATGCTCTCTAATATCCATAAGGTTTTATCTCTGTTTATGCAATGAACGAAAAGCTTAAGAGAGTTGTTTTACTGTTATCCTCTTCATCAAGTCGTATTCAAGCAGAAATATGCACCACACTACTTGGATGTACTTAACAGAGAAACATCATGACTTGTAATCTTGTTATTTCTTTCGATTCTAAATGAAATTAAATGGTAGCAGTAATATACAATCTAATGAGCTAAATCTTTCTAAGGATGTCTTTCAACCCACCGTATCGGTAATGTTGTTTTTTCCTTTCACTATTTCAAAAGCATGGGTCATTCACTTTCCTTCCAATCAATCAATAACTCTACGGAAACAAAGCAATCTTCTAAACTCTTCTGAGTCTTCAATTTTTCCTAACAAAGCATTGTTTTTGTTTTTCTTGGCTCTAAATCGAGTCGCTTACTCTGGAGCATGGTAGCCAAAAGTTCCCAAGACCCTAGTTGAATGCAGCCGCGCTGCGGTGTCGGACGACTGATTCGACAAGTTGAAATCCGCAATCTTCGCCAGGAAATCGTCGAACAGAAGCACGTTGCTAGATCTGACGTCTCGATGGACAATTGGAGGCTGAACTTTCTCGTGCAGGTACTCGAGGCCTCTAGCTGCACCGTACGCAATTTTCACTCTCTGGTTCCAACTAAGCACGGGACCAGGTTCAGCGCCTTGCACTCCTTTCCTACCTGCCCAAGGACCATGTATTAGATTCATATGACCCTTTTCTGAGTCAAAACAGCGATTGTGATACGGTGCGGTTGCGGTCATACCATGCAGTATATCATGTAAAGAGCCCTGAGTGGCAAACTGATACACCAAGATGCGGTTATTAGCCTCCAAGCAGTATCCAATTAACTCCGTGAAATTCTCGTGCTTGAGTCTTGAAACTATGGAAAGCTGCATTGGTCCATTACAAGATATTGCATGTCACGCCATGTTGTATTTCGTTTGACTGAACTCGTATGTCGGAAAATAAGTATAACCTGAGCCTCAAATTCGGAGTCTGGTTCTTCAGAAGAACTGGTGTCTAATTTCTTTACAGCTGCCTGCTGACCATTGCTTAACTTGGCTAGGAAAACCCGGCCATAGGAGCCTTCGCCCACCAAAGCCTTGGAACCAAAGTTGCCGGTTAACCGATTCAACTCGCCCAGCGTCAAAGCCGGCACTTCGATGGGCAAGACCTTTTGAGGAGCTCCACTCCTAGCCACATTAGATGGTTTTGGCTCTCCTCTCGCATTACCTGCATCACGAGGAAGAGCATCGATATTATTTATCACAATGTAGAAAAGACTAAAAAAGTGCATTTACACAGTAGTTCGACAAGAGATCCAAGACCCGGCATTGACTGAATAAAACCATATTTATCCAATGGAAAAGCTGGCTTTGAGGTGAAATGCACCAGGTTTAATTGATGAACAATATTAATTATGTACAAGATGCTAAAGTGACTTTGACAATGAAAAGGAGGTTAGCGAGAGGAGTCTAAGGCAAATGAGAAGGCAAAGTTTCTCGTGATTTTGCTAAAACATTATCCTGATCACCATCATCATCGAGTCTAAGGGGCCGAATTCATAT
Source organism: Syzygium oleosum (assembly GCF_021117445.2). Lineage (NCBI taxonomy): Eukaryota > Viridiplantae > Streptophyta > Magnoliopsida > Myrtales > Myrtaceae > Syzygium > Syzygium oleosum. The sequence goes on from NW_026607494.1 coordinate 2,974,205, forward strand.
ACCTGGCCACATGAGAAATGTACACACACGAAAAAGCTGACGATTTTGCACATAATTGAAGACAGTGGCAGGCCGTGTCGACAGATATAGAGCACAAAAATAAGGGGACGAAAGCACTATTACCATATGGATCGCCTCCTCTGGGCGGGGCTGTGTATTGATTAGCAGGAGGGCCGTAGTTTTCCTCCTCGGATCCTCCGCAGCACAACATTACTCAACCTGTCGCGACAATTTCAACACGCCATCAACCCAAAGCTCTGTCGATTTGGTTTTTTGCAACGGCTTGAATTCCTGAAATCCTAGGAAACCAACCACCTAATTAACAGGGCCGATCAATGCATCACATATTAACAATCGACGAGCCGCAAGCAAATTGAGTGAAAACGTTCAGTTTTATACACCAAGAAGAAGCACAGATTCATAATCATACACCAACGACACTTGTCGCAGCAAAAGTGTAAATTCCCATTTCCCCCTTTCCTACATCATCCACAAACACAAAATACATCCCCCAAACATGCATTAAACTTAATTTCCGTCGACCATGCAGAAATTTATCCGGAGCAGAATATCAAGAATCAGAACAGCGGATGAAAAATTGCACCGCCCACCAGGAGGCCAGCGATATGATGGACAACCCAAGAAAGAAAAGAGAAAAGATCCAGCAGAACAAATTGAGCTGTCCCCAAACATGCATTAAACTTAATTTTCGTCAACTATGCAAAAATTTATCCAAAGAAGAACACCAAGAATCAGAACAGAGGATGGAAAATTGCACCACCCACCAGAAGGCCAGCGATCTGATGGACGACCCAAGAAAGAAAAGAAAAAATACTGTCCCCAAACATGCATTAAACTTAATTTTCGTCAACTATGCAGAAATTCATCCAAAGAAGAACACCAAGAATCAGAACAGAGGATGAAAAATTGCACCACCCACCCGAAGGCCAGCGATCTGATGGACGACCCAAGAAAGAAAAGAAAAAATACTGTCTCCAAACATGCGTTAAACTTAATTTTCGTCAACTATGCAGAAATTCATCCAAAGAAGAACACCAAGAATCAGAACAGAGGATGAAAAATTGCACCACCCACCCGAAGGCCAGCGATCTGATGGACGACCCAAGAAAGAAAAGAGAAAAGACTGTCTCCAAACATGCGTTAAACTCAATTTTCGTCAACTATGCAGAAATTCCTCCAAAGAAGAACACCAAGAATCAGAACAGAGGATGAAAAAATTGCACCACCCACCGGAAGGCCAGCGATCTGATGGACGACCCAAGAAAGAAAAGAGAAAAGACTGCCCCCAAACATGCATTAAACTCAATTTTCGTCAACTATGCAGAAATTTATCCAAAGAAGAGCACCAAGAATCAGAACAGAGGATGTAAAAATTGCACCACCCACCCTAAGGCCAGCTATCTGGTGGACGACCCAAGAAAGAAAAGAGAAGAGATCCAGCAAACATGCAAATTTTGAATATGCGAAATTTTCCGAGGGAGCCCGAGAATCAGAAGGATGAAAATAGGCCAGGGAGGACCCATGAAAATTTGACAGAGAGAGAAAACGACGAGGGGAGAGAGAGGGAGGTATTGAGAGAGAAAGGGGAGAGAGAGAGAGAGAGGGGAAGAAGAGAAAGAGTGCTCTGTTTTTTGGGCTTTCGTGTTTTCCCGGGAATCCTGAGTCGGTTGTTGTGTTAACCGCCAAAAACTGAATCGACCGTCCCATCATCATGTACACAGGGGCTTTCTGCAGCTACGTGCGCGCCACCAATCGCACGTTCCCACGTCAGCCGATCGAACGGCCCGGAACGGCGCCTTCGTACGCCACGTGGGGGATGTCGCCGGAGAAATAGCTTGACCCTAAAGTGGGCCGTGCGGTCCGGCGGCAAAGGGCCCAGCTTTCTTGGACCTCTAACTTCTTGAAGATGGGCCGCGTCCCACTATGGCTTCACAAGGTACAAAGTTTGTCTTTGCGGTGGCGGAGGGAGGGGGAGGTGCCCTCTGCCGGCAGCTGTGGAGGATCCCGGCGGCAGAGGGCCGCACCGCCCCGTGCAAGGGCGATCACGGAGATTTTCCCGTTGCTAGGGCACAAAACGGAAGCCTGTAATGCATGGTGTCAAATCCAAAACGCTTATTTTTTTACGGTCTTTCGCAGGAGCAGTTACCAATGATTTTCTCTAATTTCTCTTCGCGGAGCTTTGATGTATGATATTATCGTATGGAGGAGTCGTATTCCAGTGTAGATTCCGCTTGCCTTAGCGAGAAGCATTTCCTCAAAGCTTAGCTACATCTCAATTGCTATCATTCATGGGCATGGGAAACTTCAAATCTCAAAAATAGACGAGGAATCAGATTAGCCTTGCCCATTAATACTGTGTGTTCACTTGCTATTGGATAACACTTGGCACATAATTTGGGGCCAAACGGATGATGATGCTTACACCGAATATTAATGTAATAATCAGACAACTATTGATAAAATTTTGAAATAAGTGTACTATAAGTCTTAAAATGTGTCATAAAAATGCAATCGAATTCTTAAAACTTATAGTACAATCAAGTCCATCAACTTCATCTAATTTGACTAACGAAAAATGTTAACATGGCTCTTTTATTAATTTACTCAAGACGCGTGGCGTCTATGTAAATTGTGGAGGCAAGAAAACAGGACTCTATTCTAAAAGGTCCTGTCCATGTGCAACAAGAACTCAAACGATGCTCAACGAAGAAGCCTGGAAGCTCGAGCGACCTCGGCCGACTTGATGAAGCTAGGAGCAAGATCTAGGTCCGTTTGTGACACATTTACCCCATAATGCATTTGTCCAAGGGCATTTTCGTCTTTTTCTTTTTTTTTGTTTTTTTTTTCCATTTTTTTTTCTTCTCTCTTCCCTCCGCTAGTCACGGCGGAGGGAAGCCAGTGAGGGCGGCCCTCGCTGGCGTCGAGCGAGGGCAACCCTCCCCGACGTCGGGCGAGGGCGACCCTTGCCCGACGCTGGCGAGGGCCGCCCCCAATGCTGGCGAGGGCTGCCCTCGCCGGCTTCCCTCCGCCGTGGCCAGCGGAAGGAAGAGAGAAGAAAAAAAAAGGAAAAAAAACGGAAAAAAGAAAATGACGAAAATACCCTTGGACAAATGTATTATGGGGTAAATGTGTCACAAGTGGCATAGTTTATGATTTTTCATGTCACAAAAAAAAGTTCAGGGTAAATTTGTCACAAGTGACATAGTTTGGGATTTTTGGTGGTGTTTTCCCTAACTTCTTCGAAGTGTTTCTTTTTTAACAATTCTTTTTTCTCAAATTGCGAAAATAGTTGCTGATGGGCGCTGCCGGCCTCTATTTAAATCTATGTTCTATTATTCTATAGTAATTTTTTATGGACGAAGTACTCTTGAAGGGACTTCAAATCTTTCTCTGGAGTCTGGCCTTCTTGGAGCAAAGTTGATGTCAAGTAGACCTGTTAAACGGATGAGTCGGATTGAATTTAGGTCGGATCATTACCCCTTTTAATCCGTTTAGGACCCATTTATAGTAAGGCAAATTTCTCGACCTATAGCCAACTCATACTCGACCCAACTCATTTAATAAATTTTAGGAAAGCTTATTTTGCTAATTATTTTTAAAAATTGTATTGCCAAAATATTTTCATGCAATACAAATCTAATGAACAATTTTTATATATTTTTTAAAAAAATTTGAGACTCCGTTTGTTTCACAAAAAATATGACATTTCTGAAAAATGTTTTTCAGGAAAATAACAATATATTTTTTTTAATATGACACTTCTGGCAAATTATCTTACGTGGATTTTTGTATTTTTTTAAAAAAATATTTTTTATTTATTATTTCCCTTTTTTCTTTATTTTTTTCTTCTGTGCGCCGGCTGCAAAGGCCTCACCCTCGGCCGGCAGGGTCGCGAAGGCCCTAGGTGAGGCCAATGCTAGCCATGAGCAAGGGCACAAAGGCCCTCGCCAGATCTGGGCGGCCTTGCCCGTAGTCGGCAGGGTCACGTAGGCCCTCACAACAGATTTTCCGGATGTGGCAAATTATCGAAGGCACTTAAGCGAATGATTTTTCATATTTGTGGCACTTAATTGATCGATTTTTCAAATTTGCGGTACTTCAGCGAGCGAAAAAAATTACAAAAATCGTCCGCATCGACGCCAGCAGTGCCACGTATGATAACCGGCATCCACGTCGAAGCAAATCGCTGATGGCACTTAAGTGATCGATTTTTTTTCAAATTTGCAACACTTAAAGTGAGCGAAAATAAAATTACGACGTTCAAGTGAGCGCCATACCAAAGTTATGTCGCTTTTATATTTGAGAATACCCATGAAAATCCTGAAATCCCCAAATTTTCATTTCAAATTTCCCAAAAATGACCAAATCTCATCATTTCCGCGCCCTTAAACAATCAAAAAAGAAGAAGCTCACCAGCTCTCACTCCTCGCCCCCACACCCAACTCCCTCCCTCTCTCTCTCTCTCTCTCTCTAAAACTCCCTCACTGTTCTCTCTCTACAGCTGCGCTCCTCTCCTCTCCTCCAATGGAAGAAGAAGACCAGCACAAGATCGCAGATCTGGTCCGGGAGCTCGTCCTCCGCCTCCTCTCCCGGAGCAGCCCCGCCGGCGACCCCCCCCCGCCGCCGCCGCCGCCGCCGCCCCCGACCCCCACCGCCTCCAGGGCTCCCTCCGCTACGCCCTCCGCATCCTCTCCAGCCGCCTCGCCCCCTCCGCCGCCCCCGACGCCGCCGCCCTCGCCGAGTCCATCAAGCGCCGCCTCGCCACCCAGGGTAAGTCCTCCCAGGCCCTCGGCTTCGCCGATCTGTTCGCCAAGTTCGCCTCCAAGACCGGCCCCGGCAGCGTCAACAACAAGTGGGCGGTCCTCTACCTGCTCAAGATCGTGGCCGAGGACCGGAGCAGCGCCAGCGGCGGGCTCGATTTCTCCGGGCCGCTGCCCAATTTGGATTCGTTCGAGGCCGAATTGGGGAGCAAGTCGAGGGTTTCGCAGGATCGGGAGAGCGAGCGGAATGGCTGGAGTAATGGGGTTCTGCTGGTCGCCAAGGACCCCGAGAATTTGCGCGATTTGGCGTTCAAGGAGTACGCCAGCTTAGTGAAGGAAGAAAACGAGGTGTCGGAGGAGGTCTTGGTGAGGGATGTGCTGTATGCTTGTCAGGGAATAGATGGCAAGTACGTGAAATTCGGTACGATAGTGGATGGTTATATCTTGTCGGATTTGGTTAAGGTCCCGAGAGCGACCAGGACTATGGTTCGGAAGCTCTGTGAATTGGGTTGGTTGTTTAGGAAGGTCAGGGGTTACATTTCGGAGTGTATGGATCGGTTTCCTGCTGAAGATGTGGGGACTGTTGGGCAGGCATTTTGCGCGGCATTGCAGGATGAATTATCGGAGTACTACAAGTTGCTGGCTGTGCTTGAAGCTCAGTCGATGAATCCGATTCCTCTGGTCTCGGAGACGGCCAGTTCGGAAAATTATCTTTCTCTGAGGAGATTATCCGTATGGCTTGCGGAGCCGATGGTGAAAATGAGGCTGATGGCAGTTTTGGTTGATAAGTGTAGGGTCTTGAGAGGGGGGGCAATGGCTGGGGCTATTCATTTGCATGCGCAGCATGGTGACCCGCTTGTGCATGAGTTTATGAGGCGTCTACTGACCCGAGTTTGTTCTCCTCTTTTTGAAATGGTGAGGAGTTGGGTCCTAGAAGGAGAGTTGGAAGACAATTTTTCCGAACTCTTCATCGTGGGTCAGCCAGTAAAAGCTGAATCTCTTTGGAGGGAAGGTTACCGGCTTCATGCTGGGATGCTCCCTTCTTTCATATCCCCTTCTCTTGCACAGCGTATCTTAAGGACGGGGAAGTCCATAAACTTTCTTCGTGTCTGCTGTGAGGACCGTGGCTGGGCTGATGCCGCCACAGAAGCCGCATCTGCTGCCGGGACCACGACGAGAAGAGGGAGTCTAGGTTATGGTGAAACTGAAGCCCTTGAATCTTTGGTTGATGAAGCGGCCAAGAGAATAGATAAGCGCTTGTTAGATGTTATGTACAATAGATATAAGTTTAAGGAACATTGTCTTGCAATTAAGCAGTATCTGCTTCTTGGGCAAGGAGATTTCGTTCAATATCTCATGGACATTGTGTGGCCTGAACTTTCTGAGCCTGCTAACACAATTAGCTCTTTCAAGCTTGCTGGATTGCTGGAAAGTGCAATCAGATCTTCTAATGCTCAGTATGATGATCCTGAAATATTAGATAGGTTACGGGTCAAGATGATGCCTCATGGCACTGGAGATAGGGGCTGGGATGTCTTCTCTTTACACTATGATCCTAGGGTCCCATTAGATACTATCTTTACAGAGTCGGTAATGGCAAAATATTTAAAGATTTTTAATTTCCTATGGAAGCTTAGACGCGTGGAACACGCACTTATTGGTGCTTGGAAGACCATGAAGCCAAACTGTATCACTTCCCATGCCTTCTTGAAGCTGCAGCGTGCCGTTAAGTTGCAGCTTCTTTCAACGTTGAGGAGATGCCAGGTTCTCTGGAATGAGATGAACCATTTTGTTACAAATCTGCAATACTATATTATGTTTGAAGTCTTGGAGGTCTCATGGTCTAATTTCTCCAGTGAAATAGAAGCAGCCAAGGATCTCGATGATCTACTTGCAGCTCACGCCAAGTATCTCAATTCAATTGTGGAGAAATCACTTCTTGGTGAACGGTCTCAAACCCTTCACAAGTCACTTTTTGTGTTGTTTGACCTCATATTGCGATTTCGAAGTCATGCTGATAGGTTATATGAAGGCATATATGAATTGCAAGCCAGGTATTGGGCTTTCTTTTTTTCTCCTCTTGATGTGTGCAAGCACGCGTATATGAACACATTGTACGTAGACATCTACGTGAAAAGTAAGTTTTACATAAGCCTATTCTCGCTTCTTTTTGAACGATGTAGGACTGGAAATTCTTCCTTACCTTCGCGAGACAAAAGCAAGGCGAGAAAGCAAAAGAAAGATCAATCTTCAGAACCTGGTTCAGTAATTACCGATGGAAGGAAGGCCCTAACTCAGCGCGCAGGTGATTTTCTGCAGAATATGCGGCAGGATTTGGAAGCAATTGCAAAAGAATACACATCGTTGCTTGAGGGTTTCTTGTCTCAGTTGCCTGTTCAGCAGCATGTTGATCTTAAGTTCCTTTTGTTCCGCCTCGACTTCACTGAGTTCTACAGCCGGTCGGGACTTAGTAAATGAACATGCATAGTAAATAAGTTACAAAATGAGTACAGGGAAACATTTGCTTTGACATTTGATGGGTGAACCGCAATGTTGATTGCTCATTGCTTGGGATCATGTGGTTGATTATGTCGGGCTGTCACAGTGGAACGGTCTTTCACAACTCACAGGTTGACTTTAGGTATGGATTTTAGCTTCGTTTTTTCTTTTTACTTCAGATTTATAGTTTTGTCGTGCATATGATTTGAATTATTAGTGTGTGTCATCTTCTTTTGCAGGGGGGATTGCTTGCTTTGGAGTTTTTAACCGATTGGAAGCTACCGGTTGATACTGGTCGAGTAATTGAATTTAGTAGCATAGATTCTTTTGATGTAGTTGCCCATCCTGTGTTTATGTTTTCTTTGACCACTTGTTCTTACATTGTACATACTTATCATGACGTGTTGTTAGAGATAGGTTGCAAAGACTCGTGTTTCACGGATGTTTTGGATCTCTAAGTTTGCCCTGTTTTGATTGGTAGGACAAATCAATATTGTAACACACTCTGAAGCTTGGAATGGAAATATATCCTCTTCATTTCAATGATGAACTTGTCTTCCATTTTATGTCGAATATGATGGCATATAAGGTCAGATAATTCAAGCAGAGACAAGCCACAGAGAGAAAATTTGGAATGTGAGCAGGAATTCGATTCCACTGGTTACTGTATATGATCTCGCGTGGTTTGTAGGTATATGCAGATTTAAGCCTACTAATTTTGATTTTGAATAGGAACTGTTGAACTGGCTAATTCGTTATCCTCACATTAGCAATAAAATATCTGGAATGACACGGGAATCATAGTCAATTATCCCCAACAACTTTTCATTAGACATTCTACAGATGCAACTTCATCACTGTAGTCATCAACTTATCACTTCCTCAAAAAAAAAAATTTGTGGCAAAAAAACGTTCTTGACCTAAAATGCTCTACAGCTTGGGCCTAAGCACTGGAGACTAGACCTCGAGCATCGAGGACCCAAGCACGGCATTTATGGACCCGGACTCGGGTGTTGGGACATCACGCACGAGCACTAGGGCTTCAAGCATAGCCTTGATTAACCTAGGCCCTGGCACTGGAGACCTGATCTTGAACGCCGGGAACAGACGTTGGGGTTCCCGTGCTCAAGCGTGGAGTTTCGGGTCTAAGCACCGATACCTAGTCATATTTTAGAAAATATTTTCCGATTTTTCAAAGATAAAATCATTTCCTTAAATTTAAGTATAGGTTTTCTGTTAACTCATTTTCGTAAATGAACCAAACGTTAGAAAATGAAGAAAATGTTTTTCACGAAACAAACGGAGTCTTAATTTGTCCATATCTCACCGTATATGCAGAGATTCAACAAACACACCAAAAATTAGAGCAGGTAGCAATCTAGTCCAAAGAATATCTGGAGACTTGCTATGCCAAACTTTTTCTTCGGTATCTGAGTTTAGCTTAAGAAACTTGTTTGTACCTTCTGCTTTCATCAGCGATCCAGATTGCAGCATGGTGGGAGTTCTTTAGCAAAGCAAGGGGAAAAAAGGTTAATATATACTCATCTGGAATCTAGAGTTCATATGGAGACACTAATCTCATTTCAGTGTTGTCCTTCACTTTCTTGTACATTACGAAAAAACTCGTATATACATTCATCACCTCAAGGTTCCAGAGAAATCAAAACCCCTTCTCACGCATCGACCATCCAATAAGAATCTCGGAGAATCCCAGATCAATCGTAGATCTGAGCTACCTTATCACAACACCCTATAGCGAAATGTCTTCAAACATGCGTCCAGTCTATAATCCAGGTAGCCTTAGTGTGTTTCTTGGGGAACTTACCCAAGCTGAACCCGCAACAGCGAATCTCCATAATGCGTTGACATCATCAGGCAAAGCATACTCAATGCCAACGCGTGGACCGATCAGTATATTTTCCGGCTTTGGCCCATCTAGGATTTCCAAACCACCTGGACCAGTCAAAAATTTCTATGAGATATGCAGTGACAGATCACATAAAGAGAAGCCAACAACTGAAATTCTGTTTGGGGACTCGTGTTCCAATTTTCATTCGTTCATTTCCTTGTCTAGCAACATGTTGTCATCTTAGGCAGGGATTAGTCGCCTCCTATAATAAGAGCCAAATTGAAGGTTCGAAAGTTAGGTTCATCACTGACCAGGAGTATAAAGGGGATGGCTTGACCAGTCAGTTGAAAGTCCTAGTGCTTGGCCAACCTGGTGAAAAAGAGTTCTTGTTCAGTGATGTCCATACAACACATTCTACAGGAGAAGAACAACCAAAAAATCATGACTTATTGGATGATCGGGATGCGGTAATACATCTAAAATATTATTACATCGAACGTATTCCCACCTGGATTCAGGAATAGCGACATGTACTAAGCGCACTGTCCAAGCCAAAGAACTTACACCGAATAGGGTAAAGTCATGTTCTAGATCTTGGTTTACAAATATAAGAACGTAATAAGAAAGTACTCAGATTTTCACCGAGCACAGGACAAAACTTATTCCTTCCGCAAGAAAATCTCATTGGTTTTACGAGCAAAGTATCTGCTAGAGTATTCAAAGACAAAAAAAAATGTGGGAATAACATCTCTCTCTCTCTCTCTCTCTCTCTCTCTGTAGACAGCTGTTTCTCAGTTCTACTAAAGAAACAGGTGGACCTTGTTTTCCCCGAGTCTTTTCTCAATCACCTCGTGTTTCACCATCCAGCCCTACCTCGTCTAGATGACGCCCCTCTACTGTCTCTGTCCTCAAAAAAATCGATCAGATGATTTTTAAGTATCGATCACTGAGTACTCAACTTAAGAAATAGCTTGATATAATTTTGAAATAAAATCATGAACTAGGGGAATCGCCTCGTGATACTCCATCAATCAAATAAATCAACTATCAAGCCATTTAGTAGTTGCGCGGGCATTAAAAATGTATGACACGATTCTTGTACGTACTTTTGATAGTCATCCAATGGTTCAATCAGTTAGTATGAATATCTGATCCTTCCCGTTATCCAAATAATATCACTTAAGCATAACAAACTAGGGATGTGCCCATTTTCCAAAAGTCAGGTTTCCCATATTTGTAGTTCTTCATCGTCAGAGATCCATCAGTGGATTAGATAAATCCGGCCTAATTGGCCATTTTTACATCTATTAGAATTTGGAGAGAGAGAGAGAGTGAGAGAATAATGTGTTGGTGTTATCGCAAATTGGTGACGCTTTTCTTTTTGAGACATAAGAACATAAAATACAAAAAGAAACAACCCTTTAAATTTATAACTCGCTCAACATCTATTGTCTTTCCAGACCTCATCTCAGGTACTTAATTCACTGCATGTTAGACATTTATAAGTGGAAGCTTTGGCCATCTATTTTGGAATATGTGACTGTGGGTCCACTCAGCATAAACTTAATGCGTCTAAGCTACACTCAGTGATATACTTTAAGTTTTGACCCTCATTGTCTAATTTCTACACAAAGAGGAGGTTAAGCCTACTTCATGAATTGAGGTCACCATGCTGTTGCCATGAAAAAAGTTTAATTACAGTCATAACAAGCTTCCACCACAGGCTTTGAGTTTTTGGAACTTTGGATATATGCAGTCAAATATTGCTAATGCACAAAATTATATGTACAAATACACACATAAATCTTTCTGCAGGGAACAAATCAGATCTGCCACCAGGTGAAATGGAATGAAATTCGCATCAGAATGAAAGACTCGTGGTACTTTAAACTGACCTTGCCAGGCCCCGTAAGAAGCACGGGCTTCTCCGTTTGCTGACCCCTACGTTTCTGGATGGTCTCTAGCCCTACAACATATGTCATCAGTAACTCGGTAATGCAGCATCAATGAAGAAATAGACAGATTCTTACATCTCCAGACCAACCAACTGAAAATCCAACTAATTCTCCTAAGCTCATCAATGAACTTCAGCATACTCCAAACATATGTCATCTACTCAGTAAGGCAGCATCAATAAAGAAATGGACAGATCCTTACATCTCCAGACCAACCAACTGAAAATCCAACTACTATTCTTAAGCTCATCAATGAACTTCAGCATATTCCAAGAATGAGCCAGATTGGAGAAATTTGGAAAACCACAGGCAAGAAATGTGAACAATGTAGAGGGAATCCCATATCTACTGCTCAGAATAAGCCTCTGAACCGACACTCGTCAAGAATAACATAGAGAAGGGAGGTTTAGGCAATGCAGTTACCACTAACGGGAGCACAAGAGCGAATCAAGACAGCCGCTCCAATTCCTTCCTTGTCTGCCACAACATTAAGCATTGTGTGGAGACCATAGCAGAGATACACATATGCATGTCCTCCTGGTCCAAACTACAAGACGACATTCAGTAAGCAGTCAGTACATGCACAAGCAATAAAAACATAAAAATAGGGTCATGTTAACCTCCAAGAACACTTATTTAGCATGCTTCAAGTGCCCTAAAGACGCTCATTAACTAAATCTGCGTTAAAAAGTGATATTTGCCTGGTAGAATCATAGAGGAAAGTTGTGATAAGCTTACAGCTGGTGCTGTCCTCGCCGTAATGCCAAATCGACCATGACAAGCCGAATCATTTGGCCTATAAGCTTCAACCTGTCAGCACGCAGAATCAGGGTATTTTCAACTTTCAGTGCAAAAGGCAGATGTCGATTTCTTCTGTGTTTTTCTCCATAATCAAAACTCGTAATTGTCGCTTAGCCGCCTAATTAGAATTCAAAGGGAGAGTATACTGTCCTTTACACTCTTTTCTCTTGTATTCCCACTATCCAATCAAACCTACTCCAAATCATTGGCCAGATTGATCGACACAAAATCTCTACTTTCTCATCCAGCTCGACGTTCAGAAAGACACTAAGCAACTGCTACTTCCCTAAGGAATATGCCCAATACGAATTCCAACTCCATCTTTTACAACTCGAGATTTTGGAGAGAAAAAAACGATGAAGCATCCACACAACTAGTATGCCAGACAAGTTGTTCATGTTTGGCCGCAGCCCACATTTCTAATGCAAACGGCGACTCGACACAATGTGCCCGAAGAACAACTTAGCGCCACCGAAGACGAAGAGCACCCACCTCAGTAATCTGAAGAACAACGTCGTCTCGTCTCAGGAACTTCCCGAGCAACCGCGGCGCCAGGTCCAGAGCATCCATTTGAAAGAATTCCCGCGACAGAATCTTGAACTGGTCGAAGGATGCGCTCGAGGGCGGGGCTTCATTGGGTCGACGCCGGGGTCGAAGCTGAGTTCTGGGGCTCGCCGCTTTCGGGGCGGCGGCGACCGGCTTGGCTCGCCGGCTCGCCCGAGTCTTGAGCGACTCGGCGCGATCGCTCGCTCGACTCGGTGATGTCCCGGGTCCCCCGAGTCGCTTGGCATTGCGACTCGTCGCCATCGTCGTCGTCGTCGTCTTCATTGGGAGCTCCGACAGAGAGAGAGAGAGGGAAGGAGGGAGGAGACGAACAGGTGTTGGGGGCTCTTGCTCAGGTGAACTCGCATCTGTTCGAACACGAACTTGGGGTTGACTTTTTGTGCTCGGGTGTCTTCGCTCGGTCGAGGGTTTGATGGTCGCTATCTCGTTTTTCTTAGTCAACTCGACGTTTAAGGAAGTAAATGAAGGCAAAATCGAGTTAAGTTTGATTTTAAAATATCTGTAATTCCAGCCGTTTTGTTTCGCATCCGGCTTGCCATGTCATGCCGCGCGTGATTATTGACGTGGTCATTTCGTAACCGTGTTTTGTATCTGGATTGGTCGTGTGATGTCGTACGTCATTGTTGCTTCGTCAAGTAATTTCATCATTATGTTTCGCATTCGATTTGTCATGTTGCATTGCACGTAATTATCATCATATCATACCATCTCATCTTTATACTTCGTACTAGATTTTCTACATCATGCTGCACGTGATTATTGTCATGTCATATCATGTCATCGTACTATTATGTAACAAAAGCACATACAAAACTTGAGTGGTCATAAAATTTGTGAGGCAATTAGAGTCGAGAGTTCATTGAGTTGTTATCTATCGACTGTTTTACACCTACAGTTCGTCCTTCTAAATTCCAAGCACCGTCGTCATTTCCCGGGAAAAAAAAAAACTTGAAATGAACAGTGCTATCATAATGCACGAAAAAAGGTTTGCCTCTCTAAAGATGCTTAATGATATCACGAATGTCGCCATGTTGTGAATTAACTTTCGAAAAGCACCTCACGGATGTTTTTAGAGCCATGATTAAATGCTTCTACGACCTAATTTTTAAAGGGGCGAGCCTCATTATTGTATGTTAGCATGTTGATTATGAGGTTTTCCCCCTACTAATAATGACGCTTAACTTATAGACACGGTATCATTCTCTTCTATGTCTTTTCAATTCACGTTCGTACCAAGAGAACTAAACAAGCTTGTAACACAGACTTCTAGTTATAATGATTAATGCGTAGGCCCGAATGAACAACACTTAACTCGCCCCGAAATATTCAAAGAAGCCTTTGGGTAACATAATGTAAACGCAATGGGCCAGCCTCCAAAAAGACTTCACAGCCTGTAAAATTACTCGATGTGTGATGTGATAATCGTCAAATTGGTGTCATGAACTAAGATGAGAGGAGAGTTAGGGTTACTATGTTATTCATCAAAAAGCTTTGGGAGAGCATTTCCAGAGCCCTTTTGGGCCTTCAACGGCTCTGCCAAATTTGAGGTAAACACAATTCTAAAGGCTTTTAAGCTGAAATTAAGCATTTCCAAAAACCTACCAAGGAGTGATCAATCTCAAGGTGGGAACTTGAATCGAGAAGCGCCCACTAAGGACCAGTTCCACAAAATAGGAACCGGGAACCGGTCTACAATCACTACAATCCCGCACGGATCTCCTCTCTGTTTGCTAAGAGACAAAAAAAAATAAAAATAACCCTACTTCTGCTCGTTATGTTCAAATTAATATTGTCAACACTTCATATAGGAAGCCCGTATCTCCGTTGTGTCGAATTAATAAAATCCTTTGAAACCCAAAAGCTCCATAATTAAACTTTCTAACAAATTTCTGTGATCTCGTGTAATGCAAATGCAGTTTTCCAATGTAGGCCGATCTAGGAAATTCCGTAAATGTAAATGATACTCAATTGCAACAAAATTCTATGAACTGCTAAATGACAAGCTTGCATAGCAAAATATTAACCCCAAATCAACACACACTCTAACTGAGATGGTAATGGAATGAGAGAAATTAATCACCGGTCTAGTCCGGGTGGTCGGTTGAGCGGTTCCTCACCTGAAGCAACCGGTACTCATCGGTTCTAACCGGGAATCGGATCGATTGGCTTTGACAATTTTCAAATTGCGACTTCCAAAATCTTTCAAAGACTCTTATACCAAAGTTGAGATGTTTGGTAACACAATTCTAAAGGCTCTTGAGCCGAAATTAAGCATTTCAAAATCTTATAGCCTAATGCAACTCCACCCAGCATGGTCATTGAGCATTTTCAGAAAGCTACTTCGAGAGTTGATCAATTTTTTCCAATTTTGCCTTGATCCGACCGGCATCGCGCGACATCAGCGACAAGGTCGGATTTAACCTATGTCGAGCTTAATCCGACACCAACAACCCTCGCTTGGGATTATGTGGTCTCGTCGGCCCTCGCCTAGAGTCGTAGCAGCCCACGCCCGATCTATGCTCCGTCGATCCATTCTCCTTTTTTATTTTATTTAATTAAAGATTGCCTTACAGTCTGGATTTGAAAGTTCGTTAAATAAGTGTTTACCGAGTATTATTTGCTTTTCATGAGAGCCCTTTAGTCTAAAAACCTTTTTTCATAAATGGAAAGCCTTTGGGTAAAAGTTCTCTCAAGCTCACCCTAACAGTTGAGGATCACGTCAATGAGATGCAAGCATTTCCGACAAATATACGTGTGAGAATATATTGCACAGATGGTATGAGCCTGTCACCTCTCTCGTTACTTCATTAAGTGGGCTTGGATACTACTCATTTCTCATTGGTCTTGGACTGTCTAATGACTTCGGTGAAAAGAAAAAAGGGTGCAAAGGGGCAATCCGCTTAATCACCCTCTATGGCATTATCATAAAGGTCATGACATGCCCGCCGTAGAATGTTGATTTGAGCCACTGCTGCTCAGTCCCCACCCGCATGCACATGACTTGTCACTACTGTAGCCCCATCGGCAGGTTAAAAGTCGGGAAATCTCTTTATATGTCGGTACCAAATTTTTCAGGTACAAGTTAGCCTGAGGTTCGCTTACAATATGACTTGAACAAGAATCTTATGAAAGATAGTGTGACCGTTCCATGGGCTATTGCACTTTGTGGCAGGTGGTCTAATGACTTGGGTCGTGAAAATTGGTAGGATCTATCATTATCTTTCTAAAGGGAAAATCATTCAAAAAGTCATAAACCTATTATACGGCGGCCAATTTATTCCTGAACCTTTCAATTGTGTCAATTTAGTCCTAAACCTTTTGATGATTTGTTAATTTAGTCATAAACTTTTTGATGATTTGTCAATCCAGTCTTTCAGGCCAATTATCCAAATGAGAGGTTTATAACTAGATTGGCAAAAAGTCTGTTTAGGACTAAATTGGTACAATTGAAAAGTTTAGAACTGAATTGACCGTTGAACAATATGCCTAGGACTTTTTGGACAATTATCCCTCTTTTTATCATATACTAAGGTCAAAGCATGACTCTTGCTCTTGATCAGGCGATTCCAACATCATCAGAAAGTTTATACTTATCTAAAATTATAAATAAATAAATAAAAGTTCACAAGCTTCCCAATGCATAAAAGCCGCAACAATGGGACTAATTAAAAAGTAATCAGCGGTCAAAAATCAATTAAATGCTCATTTATGTAAAACATAGATACAAGTTATTGGAGATGAGCAAAAGGAATCACCCGGATCGGACTGGACCAATCGGTTCTGGGCAGTTCGAGGAGCATTGGTCTGGTTTGCGGTTCCATAAAATTAAAACCGATGAATTTCGATCCGGTTCTCAATTTCAGAGTGTGGAATCGCCCATCCGGATTACCCAGATCAAACTGATTTTGCATCCCGATTTGCTATGTCATGTCGTATGTGATTATTGTTTCGTCAAGTAATTTCACCATTATGTCTCGCATTCGATTGCATGTAATTATCTTCTTATCATGCCATCTCATCGTTATACTTTGGAACGGATTTGTCATGTTACGTCGCATGTGATCATTGCCTTGTCATGTTATCGTACCTTTATGTCTTGCAGCACGTCTGTCGTGTAATGAAAGCACGTACAAAACTCAAGTGGGTTGATTAAGCTGGCGAGGTAATTAGAGTCCAGGGTTCGTTGCCTCGTTATTTGTCGGCAACAAAGAAGCTCGGCTTTTTTATACCTATAGTTCGTCCTTCTAAATTCCAAGCACCGTCATCATTTCCCTTAAAAAAAATTGATGTAAACGGTTCTATCATAATGCACGAAAAAAGAATTTGCCTCTTTGAAGATGCTTAACGTATCACAAACGTCGCACGTTGGGACTTAACTTTCAAGAAGCACCTAACGGATGTTTTTAGAGCCGTGATTAAATGCTTTTAAGACCTAATTTTTAGAGGGGTGAGCCTCATTATTGTATGTTAGCATGTTGATTATGAGGATTTCCTTTACTAATAATTAATGACGCTTAACTTATAGACTAAACAAGTTTGTAACACAGACTTCTTGTTATAATGTTTTATGTATAGGCCCGAATCAACAACACCTAAATCACTCCGAAATTTTCAAAGAAGCCCTATGGGTAACATGGGCCAGCCTCCAAAAGACTTAAAAAAAGCATGTGAAATTACTCGATGTGTGATGATAATTGTCAACTTGGTGTCATGAACTAAGATGAGAAGAGAATTAGGGTTACTATTTTATGCATCAAAAGCTTTTGGGAGAGCATTTCCAGAGCTCCAGAGTCCTTATGGGCCTTCAAAGGCTCTTCTGCCCAAATTGAAGTGTTAGGTAACACAGTCGTAAAGGCTCTTACGCCAAAAATTAAGCATCTCTAAAATCCTATAGCCTAATGCGACTCCACCCGGCATTGGCTTTGAACATTTCAGAATGCGACTTCAAGAGATGATCGATCTTTTTTCAACTCTGCCTTCATTAAACTAGCTAATTTCTATTTTTACCATCACCCTCGCTTTTCTATGCAGATCTGACCGGTATCACACGACAAGCTGAGGTTTGACATAGAGATTAATCTAACACCAGCGACCCTCGCCTGGAGTTACGCTGTCTTGTCGGCCCTCGCTTGGGGTCGCAGCGGCCTGTCGCCTGATCTGCGCTCCGTCGATCCATTCTCCTTTTTTATTTTATTTAATTCAAAAATTGCCTTACGGTCTAGATATGAAAGTTCCTTAAATAAGTGTTTACCAAACACTATTTGCTTTTCATGAGATCCCTTTAGTCTAACCATAAATGGAAAGGCTTTGGGTAAAAGCTTATCCCAAACACAACCCAACAATTGAGGATCGCGTCAATGGGATGCAAGCATTTCCAACAAATATTCACGTTGACAAGGAAATTTCAAATAGTCAACAGAAATACATGTGACAATACATTGCCCAGATCGTACGAGCCTATCACCTCTCTCGTTATTTCATCAAGTGGGCTTCGAAACTAGTCATTTCTTTTTGGTCTTGGACTATCAAATGACCTTGGTGAAAAGTAAAAAAGGGTGCAGAGGAGCGATCCGCATATCACCCTCTCTGGCATCATCATAAGGATCACATACTCGTCGTAGAATGTCGATTTGAGCCGCTGTTGCTTAGTCGACCTGTATGTTCCCGACTCATCACTACCGTAGCCCCATCCGTAGGTTAAAAGTCGGGAAATCTCTCGCCATAATGATACCAAATTTTCGAGGTACAAGTTAGTTGGAGGTTTGCTTACAATATGACTTAGAACAGCAACCTTATGAAACCTACCATGGGCTACTACACCCTGTGGCAGATGATCTGATGACTTGGTCGTGAAAATCGGTAGGATCTATCATCATGTTTCTATTTATGCCCATTTTCTAAGATACTCATGTCAAAGCATGACCCTTGCTCTTGATCAGGTGATTCCAACATCATAAGGAAGTTTATACTTATTCAGTTCCCAATAGAGTTTCTAAAATTATATTGAAAAAATACAAGCTTCCCAATGCATAAAGGGCCGCAATAATGGTTTGTAGAACAATATACGTCAAGTCTTTTGATTAGGTGAGAATCAATCAAATTGAAATTGATACCACAATTTGAAAGCTCCGTTCTATGTTTCAATTAACAAGCCAATGAGAGCGCATCACAACTAGCATAAGCTTCCCCAGAACTACCAGCAGGCCCCTACCCGAGAAGGGGCTTCTACTCAGCTCTGATATCAAGAGTAGCCCGATTTCCAGATTGAATCGGATCGGTGCTCGCCCCATTTACCACCTGGTGCCCAACGCGATTAATGACCTGTCACATATTATTCTCGCAGAAGCCAAATATTCTAATCGTATAGTTATCATTAAAAAACAAAAGGGAACTTTGAAATGGCTCATTAGTATAAGGTGACAAACTAGGAAATGGCCTTTCCACGTCCCTAAAAGAGCTCTAGCATGGACCGAGCAATGTTGTGCTACCACGTTACCAACTCACATACATCAAATCACAGACAACATAGATAGATAGATAGATTAGGTTAGATTAGATTATAGAAGATTAGAGAAAAAGGTATTAAAAGCAACTCGTCCCTTTTTCAAATCCACAAATCTCGGTCCATGATTTCACGGAACTAAGGCCTTCTTTTAAATTGGCGTTTGGCAAATTAATATTGACCCCCGCAAAAAAAGAGCTTCCATTCAATTGTAAAAGAAATAATTAAAATAGTTTCAGTCAAATTATCCTTTTTCACGTCGGTCCAAAAAGTTGTGAAGTGACTTAACATGCTAAAGCCGCCACCACACCAAACAAAGGTTGCAAATCTCTTCTTGACACTTGCCTAAAAACAATAATATACGAGAGAGAGAGAGAGAGAGAGAGAGAGAGAGAGAGAGAGAGGGAGGGATATAATAAAGCTAGGCCGACACCAAACATTAAATTATTTGCGCAGTTATCATGACTACAAATGGGAGGCTAAGCTTGATCTAAAAATTAGTTTTCTTTTTTGTAAAAGAAAATGTCGGTTAAGATGGAAAAAGACAGCACGGATTATAAGGACAAGGTACGAAATGGTAGTTGGAAAAGCATGTAGTTTTCGTTATGGATAGACCAGCATGGGGGAGAGAGTAGGAAAAAAAAAACCAAGGAAAATGACTGGCACGAATTGTAGGAAGAGTGTGAAATGTTAGTTAGGAAAATTTGTGTTCTCCTGTTTGAACAAATTAGGTTTTTGAGGTAAAGATCGTTTTTGTGAATACTTCCTATTTATAATTCGATTCCACTTTAACCCTCAATATCTTTTGACATGGGAAGTCCGACGACCGATCCATGTCGGGTTCTCGGACAAAAGTTCACTTATCATCTGTGGTGCCGCGGACCGTTTGACCTAAAAGCTTTTGAACAAGGATGAAAGATGAGAGTGGCACGGTCAAAGATGTGAATTGCATGAGCTTTTATTTGCTAAGCTCAACCATCCTCTGCCTTCTCAATATCTATGCCGGCCTCCTTAAAGAACAAGAGTAAAGTTGCTTATACAAATACAAACTTTCAGGAGATAATCACACAACTTGATTTTATTTACGCGGACGCAGGTATGGATGACACTCTAGAGCATTGACATAGGCACCAACACTCGGAACTCCAGTGTTTTCCCTCACAAAAACCAACAGCTCTCCCTTCGAAAATTGCTCATAAATATTTCATCAAGATCTACCTATCGCGATTTGGTCAAAAATCCATTGTGCCCTAGCTGAATCTGCAACAGTTCGTTCTTAGATTCAACAGATGCCAATGACCGAAATTTAGATCACTCGAAAGTTTGGAAGTCAATTCAATGTGGCCAAAGAAGGCGTCGACCAGTATTGACAGCTGACTAAATCAAGTCACAAGACTGCTAAAGCACGCCAACGAAAATGGTGGTTGCCATGTCTTTCTTGGTTTGTCTTTCTTGGTATGATTTTTGAACAACGATGAAAGATGTGATCGGCACGGTCGAAGATGTGAATTGCATGAGCTTTTATTTGCTAAGCTCAACCCTCCTCAGCCTTCTCAATATCTATGCCGGCCTCCTTAAAGAACAAGAGTAAAGTTGCTTATACAAGTACAAACTTTTAGGAGCTAATCACACATTGATTTTATTTACGCGGACGCAGGCATTGACATAGGTTGTCGACACTTAGAACTCCAGTGTTCTTCCTCACGAAATCCAACAGATCTCCCCTCGAAAATTGCTCATAAATATTTCAGCAAGATGTACCGATTGCGATTTGGTCACAATCCATTGTGACCTAGCTGAATCTGCAACAGTTCGTTCTTAGATTCAACAGATGCCAATGACCGAAATTTAGATCACTCGAAAGATTGGAAGTCAATTCAATGTGGCCAAAGAAGGCGTCGACCGGTATGGACAGCTGACTAATTCAAGTCACAAGACTGCTAAAGCACGCCAACGAAAATGGTGAATGCCATGTCTTTCTTGGTATGATTCTTGACTAGGGCTAATCTATATTATACATCTAAAACCTCCTGGAAATGATTGAAGTTTGAAAAGATCAAGATGACTTCACATTATGAGCAGACAGAACAAAACCCTTCGACATAGACTTCAACTACAATTCTTGTCAAACCCTAAATACTTTTTAAAACACTGTCTCAGTTCAACCATGTTTCTTCTTCCCCAACTACCCAAGCTGTGGCCAAAATCACTAAACCAGTCCAAAGAGGACCCGAGAACAGTTGCTACACATGCAGCCATGTAAAAGCTCGACTAGTCTCAGCCCACCACTCCCCTTTCACATTGCAATCATTCCCTTCTTTTTTCTCTTCTAACATAAGAAAAAGAAGGGCAGGGCTGGTCAAAAAAGAAAGGACATAATCAGTTGTCAGCACGAGAGAAAATTCAAAACATCATGGACAGTCGCAAACCCAGAAATTCTTCTGCATGTTTTCTGGAAGGTGGGGGCCACCCCCACCAAATCTTTTCATGCATTCCAATTCTTGGGACCGATGAATAGATAAGAATATCATAAGCAAAAGTGGGATATTTCCGAGGAAAAAAAGATATATATGTATCAAGAAATAAGAACAAAAAAAATGTTGTAATTTCCTTAACTGACCAACCATCTCTTTTGACCTAAAATCTCTTCCCATTAGCCATTTTTTGGACAAGGTCGTGACCTCTGACTCTTCCCCAACACAGCACCACCAAGCTTTCCCTCTACCAAAAAAAAACCAGTAGGGACAACCCAGGAGAAACAGAACCCCAACCAAATTTAAGAGGAATTAAATATTAAAAAAAGCCCAAAATAAAACCGCCCACATTAAATTAACGAACCAAGCCAAGGTATGTACACGGAGTCATCGGCGGTGGGAGGCGCGTGCGCCGCCGTCGCCTCGCCGGCGGTCATGATCAAGAGGTGGCCTGGTGGGCCTGGGGTTGGGCCTGGGGGATGTGGTGGAGCTGGGGGG
Organism: Syzygium oleosum; assembly: GCF_021117445.2. Lineage (NCBI taxonomy): Eukaryota > Viridiplantae > Streptophyta > Magnoliopsida > Myrtales > Myrtaceae > Syzygium > Syzygium oleosum. Next base: position 2,996,128 of record NW_026607494.1, read on the forward strand.
CGTGGGGGAACGGGTAAGCTCTGGGTTTCGGCTTGGCGATGGGTGGGGCGGCGGCGGCGGCGGGGGAGGAGGCGGGCGCGGTGGTGGTGGTGGCGACGCGCTCACAGGAGGGGCACATGGTGAGGGTGGTGGCCGGGAGCTGCATGTAGAAGGGCTGGGAGGTCTTGAGGGCCCGGAGCTCCTGGAGCTCCTTCTGGAGCCGCCGGTTCTCCTCCGTCAGCGTCTCGCAGCACCTCTTCAAGTACTCGCAGTCTATCTCCGTCTGCTTCAACTTCGTCCTGTCCACGAAGATAACCAAATCTTTCTTTTAATGCTGGAGAATATGACTTCATCTCTTCGTTCCATTCACGAACTTCAACGGAAAGCACCCCAAGAAAAGAAGGAAGGGTACCTGGCTCTTCTGTTCTGGAACCACACCTCAACTTGGCGAGGACGGAGATTCAACTGTTTTGCCAAAGCTAGCTTCTGCTTCTGCAGAGTAAAAAAATGGATTGTTTCTTACAATAACATCAACAGAAATCAACAATAACACCCCATTTTCTCCTGATATCTTCTCGTGGGTTCTTTTGGACATGATGTTTAATCAGAGAAAAGATGAATCTGGAGGTGCAAGTATGGAAGAGAGACTCACGGGATTGAGGGTGTTGTGTTCCTTGAAGCTCTCCTCGAGGAAAGCCGACTGTTCCTTGGAGAGCCTGAGCTTCTTCCGGGTGAGGCCGTTGTCGTCGTCGTCGCTGCCTCTCGAACAGTCCCTCTCGATGTCTCCTTCCATGTCGACCCTCTTGTTGCCGCCGCCGCTTCTGAATCCTGCTCCTCCGCTTCTGATGCCGAAGTCCATCTGGAACGACGACAGCGCGCTGTTCGGCGACGACTGCTCCGCCTCCTCCGCCGCCGGGAACCGGTTCACGTCCAGGCCCTTGCCGGCCCCGCCCGACGATTCCGGCTCGGAGCCCACTGCAACATGCACAATCATAAACATCAAAAAATATTTAAGAGAAAACAGAAAATATCCTAATTTTCTGCTTAAGATGCACAGAACCATCGTCTACCAAACTTCCCCTCCCTTATCAACCTTATCTGAGACCGGTAAGACATTCCATGGACTCAATCATCTAAAATGAACTTCCTCGTTACAGAGGAAAACAAAAAAAGCAAAACCCAACAGCAGAAAGGAAGCAGTAATTACAGTGATCGGTGAGCCACGGAAGGCGAAACTGAGAGGTGGAGGGCTTGTGGTTGTGGTGGTTGTTCCTGGGATTGGTCGCAGAGAAAGGCAAGAGATGGAGCTGAAGAAGAGTAGAAGGAGGATGATGTTGTTGGTGGTGGCGGCGGCGATCCGTCGCCGGACTCTCTCTCCTGTCACCATCACCGTCGTCGTCGTCGTCGTCGCCGCCGCCGCCTCTCGACGACCTTCCACTTATCCCCAACCCCATGCAGAACCCAAGCTCCCCGTTGCTACCGTCCTTGGCCTCGGCCATCTTCGGGGCTTTGTCGAGGAACGAGAACGACTTCGACGCGTCCCCCAAACTCAGAGCCAGCTCCATCACACAGAGAGAGAGAGGCAGAAAGACAGAGAGCGAGGTTGAAGAAGGAGAAGAAGACGATGAAGAGAAGATGAGAGAAGCGTGATGGACTTTTTAAAAAGAAAAGGCCACACAGACTAATCCAACCCACCCTTTTAAATGTAAACACGCACACAAGCACGCCCACACACCCCCCCTCCTTTGCATCCGCAGTGTACCCTTTTCTCCCTCTCTCCCTTTCTCGCTGTATAATTTATATTTTTCTTCTGGTTTTCATCGTTCTTCGTTCCATTTTATGGCGTGAGGGGTAGTAAAGATTGACCGACAGGCCCAGGTTGACAAACGCACGTGAATCCATATAAATATTTAAGAGGCACAGTGTTCTTTCTTTCTTTCTCCATGCCCCTAGAGAGAGAAAAAGGTAGAGAGAGAGGTGTGCCACTGTGCAGTGCAGGTGGTAGATGAGCCAGAAGAGGAGGAGAAGGAGATCGAAGAGAGAGATTCGCAAAATACTTAAATGGACGTAAAGGGAGAGTTCGATTGACTTTCGCCGGGTGGGTTCAGGTGATATTTATTAGGTCCCCACCCGCGCACATACATTCAAAGGCGTGGCAGCTGCGGGGGAATGTTTTCGCTTTGCTTCTTGCCCGTTTCTTGAAGGAAACCCTAGGGGCCCCTTTAGGGTTTTTTTTTTTTTGGCTCTTGCTCAATCAAAGTGACCTCTTTTACCTTTGGCCCTCTCATTAAAATTCCAAAATCTTTACCTATATATCTGGATGTTCGTGTCCATGTTTACACGTATTCGAAATGGTTTCGAGTGACATGAACGAGCCTCAACAGATCTCGATAATCGGTTTTATGGAAATGGGGTTGTTATCGACCGTCGAGACTTCATCGAGCGGGGTCGAGGGGCCTCTTTTATGGGCGGACGACATATCAGCGCTCTGTGGGTCGAGCGTCGCGCACCGAAAACAAACCGGCAACGATGCTTGTTCTCAAGAGAAACGCCGTATATAATTTGGTCATGAGTAAAAAGCTCAACGTTCCCGGTTCGGATACATCTGTATGCTCGAATTCCTTCGAACGAATGTTAATTTTACCTCTCGTTACATGCCTTGATTTTTTTTTTCTGGTTTCGCCGATGAATGCCTTCAAAATCCCGACGCCACGATTGCTCCCTAATAGGTCATACGCCGTTAGCACCGTCCGAAAAAATAAGCACGATTGAAAGAAAAAAATTGAAAAAATGAAAAAGCCTCGAATGGGTGATAGGGGAACTCATGACCTAAGAAAATCCATAATGAAGCTTGACAAAAAGAAAGTCCTTAATTGACATAATAATGTGTTTCTTTTTTTTTTTTTGGGGTGGTCGAACCTTAATCGACATAATTAATCACGCAATTAATTTGACTCACCCAACACCATTCCTCTCTCTATCTCTCTCTCTATGCCTTCCCCCCACCCCACCAATTATTGCTGTATACCGAACCTCGGCGCAGCGTCATGATTGTGGCAATATGAGACCGATGCTGATCATGATGGTGATGATGGTGATGTGGGGCGCGGGTGTAGGAAAGGAAGGAGAAGGAAGGAGCCAGTCAGACCATCCGACGGCTGGGATCGCTCCCCTCCCGGGTCGCCCGCGTTTGGGACTCATCCTCGCGACCCGCCCCCCCAATCATCCTGCCTGCCTCCTCTCGTCAGCACGACCCCCCACTCTCGCTTTTCCATTTCATTCATTCATTCATTTATTTATAAATCATCTCGAGAGTTTCCCGAATTAAATTTTTCCGAAATCGCTGCTGACGCAATTGAATTGAAACGACCCTGCCCGGCCCGCCGATGGCTAACGAGACTCGCGGAGGGCCGAAAGATAATCATTTTATTTCAGAAATCAATTTGTGACATTTTTTTTTATTTTATGGACAATAACAGCATAAAATTTTTATTTTTGAATTAAAAATTCGTTTGATAACGATACAAAATTTTTTTTTCTAAAGTAGAAGCCGATGACGTACAATTTCGGGAGGCCGTTAACGACGAGAGGCAATTGATGGCGGGAGGTGGCTAACGACAAGAGGCGGGTGGCGGCGGGAGGTGGCTGCATTAGGTGGCGACGGAGGACGGCGAGTGGCGGCGAGAGGCAATGGAGGATGGCGACGGAGGCGGCGGTGGGAGGCGGCGGCGGCGGCTGCATGGCGGCCAACGGTGGGAGGCGGCGAGTTGGGCGACAAGGAAGACATACGGAGGGTAGCGGGAGAAGATGGCGGAGGGCAATGGGAGACGGTGGTGGACGGCGACAGACAACAACCGGTAGGCGGCGGAGGACGACGGCCAGCGGCGGTGGAAGGCGATGGTGGAGCGGCGGGTGGGCGGCCGGCTAGTAGTGACGGTAAGTAATGAGAAGAGTATTTCTCATTTTTGTTTCAGAAATAGAAAAGTATAAATATTTTTTTTCTAATTTCCATTCCAAATTTATTTCTGAAGTATAAATTTATTTCAAAAATAGAAAAAAAAAATTACGTTACCAAATAAATTTATGTTCCAAATCTATTTTCAAAGAATAAAAAAATAAAAAAACAGAACGGTTATCGTTCGCTTCCTAACTCGTCAACCGGAGGGAAGAGCAGTGCGCCCTCGCCGGCACCTCGCGGGCGCCACGTGTCGCGATTCCATTGGGCTGTTCCCTTTGCCCGGGGGGCGGACCAAGCGTGATGTGTGTGCAGACAAGAAGACATCGGGAAAGATATTGGGGTCAGATTAGCACAAGATTTTGACCGGAACACAGTCCCCTCCCCCTGACCTTTTTTCGTGTTTTCCTTGGGCAGACAAAGCGACCGTCCTTTTCTTCCCTTTTATTATAAAACCAATTTATTTTTCCACTATTTTAAGGAAAGTGTCCCCCTCACCCCACTTTTCCTTTTTCCTTTTTACTCCTCTCGGGTGTCTTCTTTTATCAATTCCATTTTTTTTGGTTTAGTGAAGAAGGAGAGAAGGGAAAAACAAAAATCAAAGTGCAATCTCCCCTTTTTCTTCCTGCGGGTCTTTTCGAAAAGCCCCCTCGAAAGCCTCGCGAGAGCCCCAGAAGGGAACCCCCCGGGGAAGGTATCCAATGTGTCCCCGATTTCGCTTAGGGGGCGGGTCTACCTTTCCAACCATAGTCCAACATAGGGGAGGATGTCCTTGAAAAAATAAAAAGAAATTTCTCAAGTTCTTTTTTTTTTTTTGTGGAAATTTGGTGGATGAGATTGATGAAGAGGGAGTGAAAGTGGTGGGTCCGCGCGCGTGGGGTGTGGGGACTTTTGTTTTTTTCTTTTTTGGAAATTTGTCCCGAAGGGAGGGGGAGGGTGGCAGGAGGGGCAATTGAAATGGCTCACATCTAGGGGATGTGACCAGGTCAGATATGTCATGCTTTTGGGATCATTGCAATAATTGAAGCCACGCAGGCTTTAATGATAAGGCTTTGGGGGGGGGGGAGGGAGGGGGGGTGGTGGTGTGGGAGTTGAATTGTTTTGGCGGGACCCGTTTGGAAGCTTGTGATGAAGAGGACGACCGTGGAGTAAGAAGGGAAAAAACAATGGGGTTGGGGGGCAGAAAGGGGAAGAAAGAACGCGCCCTATTGCCAACTGCTCCTTTTTGCTAAAATTCTCCCCTCCCCTCGCCACGATCGTTCGTTTGCTTTTTTGCGCACGGTCGTGGGTTGACATTTGTTGCAGCGTTTCTGCTGTTCTTTTGCCTTGATATTTTGACTGTGCGAAACTGTATACGCGTGTGTGTGTGTGTGTGTGGAGTTCTTTGCAGCAGAGGATGTTTTGTTTTGTTCTGTTCTGTTTTGGTTTTGGCGGGTGTGTTTTTGAGGCGAGACTGCTCATATCTGTCGTTTGATTGGGGAGAGAACGTGTTGCTATGTCCTGTTGTAGAAAATCGGTAGGATATCTTTTGGAGCGAGGTAAATTGAAGGGAGAGTAGCACAAATACTTCATATAAACTTTGATCCAATGTGTAGTATGGTTCATGAATTTTTAATTTGTTTAATATGGTTCCCGAACCGTACAATATGATCCGTGAATTTTTAATTGTTCAATGTGGTCCATGGACATTTAATATATGTTCAATTTAATCCCTAAACTATATTGAAATGTTCAATTTTATTCCTGAATTTGAATTAACGATGAAACGACCCTGAATATTTTCATATAATTTATTGAACAAATTATAAATCTATGAATTATATTGCACATCAAATTAAAATTAAGGGACCATTTATATTATTACCCTCAAATTGAAAGTTAAAAAGCAACCATGGAGAAGCACTTCTTCCAATGTTGCGTCTCCAGAAAAAGACAAATTGCGTCCTGATTGTTTAGGGGTTTCTTGCATGGTATATATAGCCCGACTGAGGAGTTGGATAAGATAAAAGAGGAGTTTATCTTATCTTGTATTTTTTGTGGTGCTGTCTGTGGACGTGATGGGTCGTGATGCATTACAAATAAAGATGTTGAATAGTTTATACCTTGGTTTGTAAGACTAGGATAAAACTACGTTTTCTTATTTGTAGTATTAAAAAATTGAAGGACGGAAGCAATGAGAACGAAGCATTTTCATTTGGAGGAGAAAAGCATTACCCGTCGTTACGGTTGGCACCGCCAGTCGCTATTGCACGCCGCGATGTCACTCCTCCTCTTGCGGTCTCGCCTAAATTTAATCCCTCCTCTTGCGTGATGTCACATATTTATATATGTGAGCGTGCATGCCTACATGTGTGCGGGAGGACCATTGTTCTATTTAATATTACCCTATCCTCGATGACTACACATGAACCGCTAATTCGATAGCGTCGTCTAAAACCCTAGTTTGGCAGCATGTGTTTTTGGAAGCCAACGGTTATAAGAGGCACTTCTAAGGCGTCCAACTTGGTCAGACCCTAGCAAAGCAAAAATCGAAATCTTTATGTTCGTCCTCGAATGCGAGGAGCGAGACCAATTTCTATAGAGATGATCGGCGATGCAATTCTCCCGCGTCGGCTTCTTTTCAAATGACCCGAGTTCGAATTCGGCGTGATTCAACGAATCGCTCGTCTCGTCACATTACACGAGCATCGGCATAAGTATCGAATAGCTTGCCACTCTCCGGCAGAGGGAAAAGCTTATGATGAACAATAAAGGGCATGGATAATTTTATCAGCAGAGAAAGGCTTCTTAGTAAACGACAGATAAGTCAATGGACATGCTAAGATGAGGGAAACGGTCGGGGGCTAATTCAAAGTGCTAATCTTTTTACGAGCACAGGGAAAGGAAGGCGTCTAGACTTAGGGTTTTATAACGAAGGAAAGATGGAAAGAGGAGGAGGAAAGAGAAGACTGCCATCATGTGAGTGATTGATTGATTGATTGATTGATGGATGGATGGAAGGAAGGGAGAACGTAGATTCGAAGCTAACGAGGGGGGGGAGGGGAGGACTTCTGACCCAACAACACACAGAAAAGAGACAAGAGCAGATCTAGTGCAGGGTCGATGAGATCTTGCATGTGTACTTTGGTAAAAGATTAATAAAGAAATATATATGGTTTGTGTGTACCCAACTGTTTCTTGGTGAATGGTCCCCATCATTATCCCCTTCTCTTCCCAATAACGAGCTCTTTTGACTCTTGAATCTTTTTGAGTCCTCCTTGGTTTCTTTCATTATTATTATTATTCTTGTTATTATCCTTCTTCTTTATTTTTGGAGATTTTGCTAATTTTTTAAGTTAATTTAATATGTTAAATCCAGGGGAAGTGACGGAATTTGTTAAGTTTACTACGTTATTTTGGATTAATGTCACGAAAAAATCTCAAATCGTTATTATTTTTATAAATTTATTTAAAATTAATTTTTTGATCACTCAAAATCTCAAATTCGTACACGTGTGACAAATTTACATTATTTTAGTTTCCGTTAAATTTTACCGTCAAATTCTTAAGCTAGATGACACGTAATAGCTATCAGGTGTACCAATTTGGAGTGTTATTCCTCCGTTTGTAAGATGAAAGTGTCTCAAGTAAAAGAGCAGATTTAATTATTCTTATTTAAAGGCCTTGACAAATAAAAAAAACTACCTATTATTTTACCTATGACTTTCTCTTCAAAATTTGAGAATGAAAAACAATACATATGCATATGCATCCGTATTGTTTATATAATGGAAACATATTGTACGTTCCAAATCAAATGAAAGTCAACATATAAGAGTTGCCAGACGCAATAAGAAAAAATTATAAAGATCGAAAGCGAAAGTCACCTCAAATTCGCATAGGGAGAGGCTAGAGTATTGCTCGTCACCTAATTCAATCCATGGTCTCTTTTCTAGGCCACATAGCACTAGGGTTAGCGAAAGCAAAACTGTGTAACGGTTCTCCCTTTTATCCCTTTTCTATGTTCCATCTCTACAAGTGCAGTCGGATAGGACCAATGGAGCGACATTTTCGAAAGAATTAGATTGAATATTAGGGTTCAAACCTTGTGACTCCCTTTTCGAACAACTTTTCAAAGCCATGTTAGACCAACTTACATGTGAGCAATAGAAAGATATGATTAACTTCGAAGAAAAACTTTGGAATTGTCAAAAGATTACTTTGGTCGACTCCATCCCATCGATTGCCACTATGCAAAGTGCATTTTGGGGAGCTACCATCTACCTTTAGCTCATGGTTTTTCTTTTTGTTCTCCACTTAGCTAGCAAGTCTGACTATTAGAACTGTGAGAAACCCTAGAACTAAAAAGATCTAGCAAGAACTTAATTTACAAAGTGACATGAGTAGTTTTAGTTGGGTGATGAAATGAATGCATGCACGCACTAATTTTCAATACACCGTTTTTCTTGTATTATGTGTTATTCTTGTTTTGAAATTTAAAATATATGAAATAAACATGCTTAACAAGTGTCTCGAGGACACTTGCTAATAAAACCCGTAAAAATAAAAGTTTTTGATTGAGTATAAAGATAGTAACTAAAATCTTCAACTGACCTCCCAAGAATGAGTGTTTGCTTTGCAAGAAGCAAACGCTGATCTTCTATCTAAAAACGGTTAGTTATCTCCATGTTTTTTGAGAATGTGCAATCAAGTCTCGAACCTTTTCTTTCAACCAAATTGGTCCCTAAACTATATATGCTTTGTTCGAAATTAGTCCTTCAATAAAAGGTCAATGAAAACGTTGATGGGATCGCTGTCATCCTACATGGTTTTAAAAAAAATTGAAATTATATATAGTTAAATATTTTAAAGCACATTTAAAAGAAATTTCGATAAAAAGAGTGGACCGGTGGCCTTTAGAATTGATCGAAAACGTAGGAAGGCCTGTAAGGCAGCAGAGAGCCCCATCGAGGACCAAATTTGTATCATAGAGCACACCATCACTAGAATGCAATCCGGTGACTATTCGTTCAGGGTCGTGTGACCTTGCTTCCGCGTCGATAGGACGGAGGCAACAATGCCACCGTCTCTCTCTCGCTCCTCACTTGGTCTTCTCAAGATCGAGGTAGGCGGTGGCTGTGCCACCATCTCTAGAGGCCGGCAAGCGCTTGGCGATCCACCGCGGCTCAAGGGAGACGCCGGTGCCGCCCTTGCCGCCTCCCCTCCTTTTTCTCTCTATTTAGAGTTCGAGTCTTTTTCAGTCTTCGAAATCTTCCTTGGAAGCACGATGGATCAATCCAAGTCTATCATTATTTTGTCCCGTTAGCATTGACTAGAGGCGCCGGCATGCCATTTCACGTCACCAACTCATTTGCAAATTCAATCGAGACACCAACGTACACGGAACATATTATATATAGTTTAGTGACCCAATTGACCCCCCCAAAAACAAAGTTTCGAATCCTGATTTGAACAATTTCAAAAAAAAATACAAAGACAAGCAATGCCTTTTTCCCATCAATTTATTGCGTCATTATTCGTATCACATATGCAAAAATCTCCCAAGTCGTCTCGTTTGAATTTTACCTTAGGAAAATCGATGATGCAATGTCATCATTACATTGTAAGGGGCAAGAGGATCTCGATTCACAAGAACCTCGGTTTTTATATAAGCAATGATTTTGTTAGCAAATCTCTTGGGAGCCCTAGTTAAGCAATCGATTAAAGAAACTTTTAAATTTTCGATACAATGAGTATTCTATTGCGAAATCAACATCTCGAAAAAAATGGATTATTTCAAACTAAGCATGCTTAAAAAATGTTTAGAGGCTTTTGTAAACTCGACCCTTGACAAAAGAAATTGAAAAAAAGTCATTGTTAAGGGGAACTGTAACAATTCGGTTAAACCATAAAAAAAGACAATAAAATTTGATTGATCGATTGATCATGCCAATAATTACTCAAGAGTAATCAAGAGCCTATAAGTGAAAAATGACAAGCGCGGAATGAATTATTCTAAAGATTAAATTATTGTGATGACGCAAAAATATCTAAAGGGACAAGTAACGAAGTCTCTCGAGTTATGGTAACAAAAGTCCAGTGCACACATTGGTTAGAGATTCTTTCGAACCATGATTAGATTTTGAAATCATACGAAAGACGTCGTCACTTTTCGTCACTGCGAAGAAATGTTAAATTATCGTAACGACGCAAAGTCATAGAAAGGACAAGTAATGAAATGAAAATTTCTCAGGTCACGGTAACCAAAGTCCAGCGTACAAGTTGGCCAGAGATTCCTTTCGTGGCACGATAAGGTTCTCGTAATCTCGCGAAAGACGACGTCGCCTTCCGTCGCCGCCACGCCACCGGCCTTGGCGGGGTTTTGACCGCGCTTTTCTCGCCCCGGGCCGATCAAAAAACCGGCGATCCTCGGCGGGGCCCCGAGAGATGGAACCGGGCCGGCGAACCACCCGGACCTGTCGGATCGTATCAAAAAAAGAAAAAAGAAAAAAGGAAAAAAGAAAGAAACGGTATTTCCCCTCGCGCCGTACGCCGCAAGAGATACTTTTACTTACGGTGGGACAAGCTTCTTCCTCTTCCCAGGGGGAGGCACGTGACCCGACCGCGCGCGATCAATGAAGGCAGGTCACGTGACGGGAGTGAATGTGGGGCCCAGTCGAGGGTGGCGGGGACAAATCGAGCGGCACCAATCATTTGTACGCGTGTGGGGATCCCTCTCTTTTTTTCAGGTTTCGGCTCTTCTTAATATATATATATATATAAAAGAAATTTATATTCATAATAATAACTGGAAAAAACACAAAAAAGTAATTAATTAATTAATTAATAAAAAACACAAAAAAGAGAGAGAATGCCGAGTGTGGATTGGATGCTCGCGCGAGCTTTTTCCGGGCAGGGAAGAATCGAGTGCTCTCGACGCCAAAAGCCACCTCGAATCAAAAGGTTGCGAGGGGGAGAGAGCATTGTCCAAAGGACGCGGCATAGGTTCGCTTGGATGTCGCCCGCGGTAGATAGCGATGGGTGCATGGTGGTCGAGTTACGAGTCTCGGATTGGAGTTTGTAGAGCACATTTATGTATAGTTGATCCATAATAGTTACTATCATGATGGTATGGAGCACTTATTATAACCGCGGTACCGTCACAATTATAGCAATTCACAACAACTTTCGGGAAGCTGCCTCGCATTGCTTTGATGTTTGCAATTTGAGAGCATTTATATCACCAAAATGCACAGGTCACGGTCTCCCACTAACACAATCACAATGGAGCACGCGGCTATAACGCGACCGCATTTACGCCAAATGAATATTCGAGGTCGTACCTTGATGCGTGAGAGATAAAAGGCAAGGAGTATTCATTAAAACGACAGTATGGTAAATTAATACACGGCTACGAAAAACCAGAAAAATGTTCAAATTCTAAGCATCGAAAATGGAGATTGCAAACTCGAGGCCGAATTTTCGATCCGTATATCTTCCGTTCAACGACGTCACGGAGTCTTACATCGCACGGGAGACGTCCTATTAAGCGGTGCGTGACAAGAACGGCATCAAAATAGTCACTCGCTAATGGAAAATAACGAGCGATTGCGCAAATTCGAATTCCAATTGATTGCCCAAATTCGCAAACATCTCCTCTTTTTTTTTTTTTTGGAAACAGGGAAATTCAAAACTAATTTTTGTACGTGCATGCGACATAATCCGTGAAGTGCACCAGCATGTTTATTTATTTATTATTTTTTTGGGGTCACGTAATGAATAAATAAAATAAAATAAAATAAAATAAAATAAATACTAAGCGAAGGAGAACGTGACCCCTCTTCAATTTTGTTCGTTCCCCCGGTCTGAAATCACCCGCGACTTTTACTATTTTTCTTCTTCTTTTCTTCTTCTTTTTTTGGTCTTTATGTATTTATTGTTGTTTTTATTTATATTATTTATATTATTGTTTATTTATTTATTTTATGTGCATGACGGGCCCACAGGGGAAATTCTGGACAGAGGGAGCAGGTCTCAATTCTTTTGTAATGATTGCTGCTGCGGAAGTTCAGTTTAGTCAGCCCCCCCCGACATTGTGAGGTTCACGTCTCATTTAAAACAAAATAATTTAAATAAACATAAATAACATAAAATAAAATAAAATAAAATAATGAAAATATCTCTATTCTTTTCATGCAAATTAATAGTCCCCCCCTGCTCCCCCCTCCCGTCCCACTCCTCAGCTACGCAAAAAAAGGAAATTTAATGATTGCAAAATGAGAACCTCATCGTCGCACATATGTGCTCGATTTTTCTTTTCCTCCTTTTTATTTATTTATTATTATTTATTTATTTTAGATTTCGTTTGTTTTGCGAAAAAGTAAATAATTTATAATATATTTTCTTAAATATTATCGCTTGTATCGTATGAAAATATCTAAATACTCTAATGGACGAGGAAAATATCTTTTGTGAGCTATATAAGCTATTATTTTCGGAAGATATTTTCCAAATCCTATATTTTTCACGAAATAAATGCAGCCTTAGTGAGCAGGGTAAATCTTTTTCATTGTACAATTACCGTATAAAAATAGGGGAACTAATTTAAAAAATCAAAGGTGAACGGGGGAAGGGGGGGGGGGACATCATGAAAATTCTGAAATATTAAAAAGGCTATTTGTAACAAAGTGGGAAATTCATCTAGGGAGCAAAATGTGGTCCTGAATATGCTAGATATTGCCCTTTCGAACGAAAGATCGTCTAATCACTCGGGGGCGTGCGATCGAGATTGCATGAGAATTCGATCGAAATTAAGGGCTAAGGAACATTGAAATTGCAAATTTGTTGGGTGGCAAGTGCAACAATTGAGATATGAGGGGTCAAATTGCCACAATTTTCAAAACTTCGGGGGCATCACGTAAAGTAGAACTTGCAATAATTTGCAGAGAAAACCCTCAAGTTTGGTGCGAATTTCAAAATAAAAAAAAAATTTGTGTGGACATGAGATATTGAATAGATATAAATCATGGGCAATTAAAGATCAAATGATGTGTTCTCTCAATAATTGAGGTCCGGTGGAACTTACAAAGATGTGATTCCTTAGTAGATCCAATTTTAGCGATCTTGCGCATTGTGAACTGCCTTTTTCTTTCAAGGAAAGATGTCATTCATATATTAGAATAATACTTGAGAGGTACATACAAAGCTTTCGAGTCTGGGAAATCCCGAATAACTACAGAAGAAATCAAATGCCAAAAAGAAATAACAAAAAGCATATCTGCGGTTAGAAGCACGCTCTTATCCCTCAAGAACAGATCTATCATCGTGTGGCCGATCACCAGATTCAATGATGAGCATACGCCGAGATCAACTACTCTATTTCTGACGGCTTGCGGTGTGCATCTAGGTTCACAAGTCATTTTTTTCGTTGACTTTTGGAGAATGACTTTTAGCGCCTTAAAAAAATCGTTTTCCGCTTTGGTATACATGTTGCAAAATATGATTTGCATCGACCGTGCGCCTTCTTACATTTGTTGAACTAAAACGAAGAAGAAGAAACAGGAGAGGGAGGGGTAAAAAATTAAGAGTCGAATTTCAGGCGACGACATGGGTATCAAAAGACTCGTTTTGGCGAGTAGAATGCATGTGGTTTGAGCCTTGTGTCGTATCTCATCGGTCAAACATTAGTCAACTATAGCTCAAACTTGATAATTTTGGAAAACGGCTGCAAAATTTGATATGTCAAATGTTGTCATTCTTTGAGGTTGAAGATCTGATTCGAGATGTCATTACAAAGACAAAAACCGAAGCTCGAATTTTTGTTTACTAAGCCCAAGTTGTGCCCCTCGTTCCTTTATTCGTGCTTATTATTGGAAGGGAGCAGAGAACTTACTTGGTTCTGCAAAAGCTATCCTGTAAACATTAGTTTTGTCTAACGTTATAAGCATTCCAACGCAGCAACAATCGAGCTGATAGGATGTCGGACGAGGGAGTAATGGCCGGTCAAACTCTGGTAAAGTCTTCTGATACGAGAAAAGGGTCCCAGAGCCCCACTAGCATACTCGAAGGACTCGGAATCGAGCGAAACTTCCAAGCCCTTGAGTTATGGCAAATGATGATTTTTCAAAGCGTCAAGTTGCGAAGATGACTCCTCCTTCATAGACCTAAGCCATAAACCTCAGTACAGGGAAACAACTAGAGTCCGTGATTTCACAATTTTTCCTAACAATATTGGGCTCGTTGGAAAACTCTCGACACGAGCGTTCCAACGCCATGAAAATCACACAAATTGAAGGAAGGAAAAGCTACGGGCCCGAGAGAGGCACGCTTGGACTCTAGGCAGTCGCTTCGTCCTACAAATAGCCCCTCCCCTATGTAGAAATTCTCTCAATTTGCGTCATAATGCTCTTTTAGAATCTTAGTTTTAAAGAATGTGTCGTTATGCTGCTTGTTTGAAAAGTTGAATGAGGCATTTTTCTAGTATGCCGCAATATCGAAATGAAATCTCTAGTCTTGGGATACTTCGCTATGATGCCGGAATCGTTGTTATGAATTATGCATGCTTCTAAGCCGTCATAATTACGAAATGGAATCTCTAGTTTAGAATGTGTCATTATGCATGTTTGTAGACCGTTGAAAAGATTGTTTTGAATATAATAATTTGAAATTAGGCCACTACGGTTCTGGTTGTGCTGAAATTGCGCTACGATGCATGTTGCTGTTGTTGATGATATGAACGGTGTAGTTTTTAGGGGATATAAGGTTGGTGGATGTTTTGAAGTGCTACATTAATTTATCTCCTTTATGTGTAAGCTAAACCATAGGTCATGTACTGAAGTGATATGATTCGTGTGTTAGACAAGCTATGACAATGCAACTGGAAGTCAAAAGCCTACAGTTATAATGATTTCACATTGAATCATGATTTGAAGCTGAATTATGATTTTTTTTTACTTGACTGAATAAAAAATGTATGTTTCTACTTAAACGTTATCATGTTCGACTAAAGTCGCAAATTGAATGTAAATGACTTCTCAAGTAATGTAATTTGTCAAGTTACTAGTGCCATGTCATGTCGCTTTTTTATCATGTTTGGCATTTGAATTGTCATGTCACGTCACGTGTGATTATTGTCATCTCGCCTTATTTCGTCATTTTTTCTTTTGCATCTAAATTGTCATGTTATGTCACATGTGATTTTGCCATCTCATGTCATTTCCTTAACATGCTTTGAGTTCTATTTGCAATGTCATGTCATTTTATTATGGCGTCTTGAATCTAATTTTCCAGGTTATTTACTTGAGAAGTTATTACCGACTATTATGGATTTTAAATCCATTAAACCTCCCATGCTATCTTTTGTTATAAGAAATTATAAACACTAGACACAATCTTCTATTATCTTGTAATGATTATTTACAAGAAGTTGCAAATCTTGAGAATATCGGCATAACCATCTGTCTTCAACTGATGTGTTGGCAGACTTCTATTCTGTTCATTAATTGCACTCCCTCAACACTTAACCAAAATATGGCATCACTTGCCGTCGAGGACTTTGTCGATCGACTTCTCTTCCCGATGAAAGGCTTTGTTCATAACTTTCACACCACGGCTTGTTGATTTTCTCAACGTCGACAAGTTTGAAGTTTGCCAATCGTCTCGTTCACTGATGACTTCCGTTTGACCAAAGTTCTCATCGACTAAGCCCACTACTCATCACTAGTAAAGACTTGGTCATATTAGGGCGGTAGCTATATCTACCGATATTCTCATGTAACTTTTTTGGCAAAAAAATTGAGTTTGAATTGGCAATTGTGTTTGCTTGATTAATAGTATGAACATTCATTCGGGTTGGATCACACAACTTCTAGAAAAGATTTTCTTGGAGCAATTTTGTTCGTTAACTGAAAAATAAGGCTTATGTTCAGTTCATTATTTGCACTGCCTCAACACTTAACCAAAATCTAGGATCACTTGCTGTCGAGCGCTTTGTCGATCGATTTCTCTTTCTGATGAAAGGTTCCATCGATAACTTTTCACACCACGTGTTGTCGATTTTCTCAACGTCGACAAGTTCGGAGTTCGCCGGTCGTCTCGTTCATCGATGACTTCCGTTTGACCAAACTCTGCTCTCGTCGACAGAGCCCATTACTCATCACTAACAAAGGCTCATGTAACTTTTTTGGCAAAAATTCAAGGTTGAATTGGCCATTGTGTTTGCTTGATTAATAGGATAAACATTCAATGGGGTCGGATCACACGGCTTCTAGAAAAGATTTCTTGGAGCAATTTCGTTCGTCAACCGAAAAGGGATTTTGGATGATTGATTAGTGTTTGATTGCACAAAATTTGTACGATTCCACTCAATAACACAATGTCAACGCGCTTCAATTTCACCGGCGGTGGTTGAATCGTTTATCATGTTGGCGACATTTTATTAATGACCTCTCTCTCCATTGCCTTTTGCTCATAATTAGAAAGCCGCGTTCCTCAAATATATGTCTCTATCTCGCTTAATGTTGACCCTTTAAATTTGAATAATTATACACATCTCATTTTTAATCATTACTTTTAATCATCATTCACCTACTCATTCCAAATCTAATGACTCAAATGTTTTCATTTTCAAAATGGAATCCAGGGCTTTTTTCGTTTGTGAATTTGCGGAAGAAAACAAATTCCTTTTCTTTCCGGTAAAAACAATTAGAATACTGGTTAAATTTGCAAAAGGAAATAAAAATACAAGTAAAATACAATTAGAAAAAGATTAGAATATTTATTTCCTGTAAAAAGTAAAATACAAGTTAAATTAAAAAAGAAATTCAAAACAATTATATGTGATTCTACGTGCCGATATTTGTATGTTATGAAAGTTTCGAGTATTTCGGAAAAGAGTTTCAACATGAGTCACAAGGCCTCCTAAGTCCATAAAAAGTGAAAAGTGAAAATTAAAAAATAAAAATCAATTTAAAGAGAATCTAAGTTTATAATTAATTTTTTAAAATAAATTATAATCAATTTTTTTGGTCGAAAGTCCATAATCAATTGATAGGGTTGTATTTATGGATTTTTATGAGGTCCATGAACCTACCTTTTCTAAATAATTACCATTTTCCATACATATTGTGGAGAAATTCAATTGCCATAATTAATGATCAATTGTCGATTAGAAAATTTTGTACAATACTTTATTGCTCGAGGCGGATATTTTCGAAGCCTCTTTTTCTGTGAGTTGTTATATTGGGTATATTAAGTCTGACCTATAAAATTGATATATCGAATGAAATGGAAGATTGCAAGTTGGCATTTAAAAAAATGAGCCATATGTAAATGACAGTCTAACGCATTGGTAAATCGCTTTTGTAAATCAGTGTAGAGTATACTGAGCATTTTTCCTATTTCCCTTGGACCTAGTATATTGCTTATGTACAAGTAATGCTATGGATCGACCAAAAAAAAAGTAATGCTATGGAAAAATTTTGTTTAGTGCCCTAATTATTTCATAATGATGTTTCTAAAATGTTGTATAAAAGACGTATCTTAAAAGGCATTTATGTTTACATTCCATAGTCCCTAATTATTTGGGCAGTCTTCTTTTATTCTCTTTATCAATGAGTTCACTCTATGGACTACGCAACAAGAAGAATAAGGGGATGGGCTCACGCCTGTAAGTATGGACAATATCAAGAGCAATCCATGATAAAATCCAATTACCATGTGTGAACCCACTCTTTCCGTGCATCGACTGTCTTTTTATGTAACTTATTAGTCACCACTTGATTTTTCTAGCTTCGTGATAGGAATATCTATGTGGGCAGTGCTTGCACGCTTTAGACGTTTCCGATTTTTACATTTCCTTTTTGTTGGTCTCGAATATTACAACAAAGTTGAGTTTGACACAGCTAACACCAAAAAAGGGAAAAATAGTCGAACCTTATTTTTCCAATGACATCAATCCAACCTTTAATGAGAATTTCTTTTCGTCTGGCTAGAGTTGGTGGCTACTATGAGGATATTGAAATGCATGGAATGAAGATTTATTTATCTAAAATAGTCAAGGAATCGTGTTGATGATCATGAAGCCATATCTGTGCCATAAATTCTTCATGATTATCATGGCGTCCCTAACCCTAGGGCCAGAAAGCATGCATGCAGCTAATTATTCGAATATTCTTGGTACAAAGATAAAGAGTTCTTCCAAATTATTCCACTAAATTGCCACCTCACGACACTTGGCCAAAAGGGTAAAAGAGAAAGGAAATTAATTTTTTTTCCTTAAAATGTCACCTCACGAGGACCCCGATGAGAGGGGCGCATATCTTAGAAGACAGCTTCGCATGCAAAACCTAGAGACACTGGAAGGATCTATTCTGTTCCCTTCAGACAACATCATTCACCCTTAGTCATGCAGATGCCTTTTGTTTTCCCCTCATCTCTCCCTCTCTCTCTCTCTCTCTCTCTCTCTCTCTCTCTCTCGTCTTAATTATCATAATTATTATCATAATCATACTCACAATCATCATCGCTCTCATCATCATCACCATCCATCCATCCTTCTCTCTCTGTCTCTCTCTCTCTCTCTCTTCATTGCTATTATCTGGGATGCTTTGTGACTGCTGGGAAAGGGTCGGACATGGAGGGCCCGAGAGAATTGAAGGCATTTTCTTAGCGAGAGAAGAGAGAATGAAAATGGGAATGATGGGAATGGTGGTAATGATGATAAGATTCCAATGATGGCTCCTTCCCGGACTGTTTCATTGGCTTGTCAAAGTCGAGGGGCGGGCGAGATCATGATTAATTATTATTGATGCTCTCGATTGTTTTTTGGGCGATGATTGCTTGCCAAAGTTCATCATGGGAAAAAGATGCTTTTGGAATTTTCGTCTCGGAATGCGCGAGATTAGATTAGTGAGGCTTTGGAAAGTTTGGGAAGACACGTTTCAATTTCGAGATGTTGCGTTTGGGAATAATCGTTATTATTATTATGAGGAAAGTGATTAGGGTTGATTGAGGAATTTGCTCTGGTCGGCAGAAGAGAACAACAACTTTGACCAAATGGAAAAAGAAGAAGAAAGAAAATCTTTGGACAAGGAGTGGTGATTGAATACTAATGATGTTTGGTTATCCCTTTTGTCTTAATTATATAATTTTTATGTGGCAATATTTCAACACTCTTTTTATTTTATAAATGAGGCGCACCGGTTTTTTTTTTTAATGTTAACCGATTAAATTAGCCTCGATTTTGTTGAGCACGCGTTAATATTTTCTAATGCCTTTTCTTATGCGAATTAATTGTCTTTTGAGCTACTGTTTTCCTTATCTCTTCTAATTCAAAATTTTCCTTTTTTAAGTCTTTCTTGAACCTAGTTTGAAGAGAACAATTTCCTTTTCCTTCTAATTAGCAAAACCAGAACTCGAGCGTGTGTTCAACTAGAAACTCAATTCAAGATATTAATTCATCTGTTCCTTCCAATGGTTAAACATAAAGACTTGAAAAAGATCAAAAGTAAAACAAAGGAAGAGAAAATTAAGACTAAACTTTGTTACCGTTCAACCATGAAAAGACTTTAGCAATATTGCTTGTAAACCTCGTCCTCGAAGTACCTTTTTACAGATAAATATAAGTTTGAATGCAAAGAACTTCTAAGCAAATTTGGCTTTCCATCAAAATCACTTAAAACTTAGACAAAAGAACAAATGAAATGAGTTTCTAACGAGTCAAATCAAGATTATATTACCAACAAAGTAATGAATTCGTCATCCCAAAAAGGAAAATATTTTCTGACTTTGAAATATAGCTTTACTCAGAATGAAGACATCTTTAATTTTTACTAATTAAAAAAAGCATTGGAAATAAATTAACTAATTTTTTTTGAAAACCTAGCACAAATATAATATTAAATGAGAGAAAGGATTAGATTAATTTATTGAGAGAGAGAGAGAGAGAGAGAGAGAGAGAGAGAGAGAGAGAGAGAGAGAGAGAGAGAGAGAGAGAGAGAGAGAGAGAGAGAGAGAGAGAGGTAACGTTAACTATAAATACTGAACTAAATCTTGTGATGGAAAGTTAATTTGGTCAGTTAAAATAAAATGATGTGTTTTAACAAAAAAGAATGTGAGAATAGCGTAAACAAATGAGCATGGAGAGAAAGGCACCGTCCCATAGACCCACCCAACATCATAACTAACACATTAAATAAAATGTATGCAAGTCTTCAAATTAGTTATTAATCATTGTCAATTTTGAATAAGAATGTAGGCAAGTCTTCATAACGTCTCAACATCATAATGGTGTTCGTTGTCCTTTTTGTTTTAATTATTATTATTTATATGGCGTTAGCTCGACACTTTTTTTTATTAAAGCACGCCCCTAATTAGCCCAACTATATTAAGCATGCATTAATACTAAGTAATGGCTTTTTTTTAATGCGAATTAATGATTTATGAGTTGCTATTTTCCTATCAAGATTTGATTCTGAAGTTCCTTTTCTATTCTTTCCTGAACCTAATTTGAAGAAAAATTTCCTTCAAGATTGAAAAAAAGAGGTTAATACCACGAAAAATCCAAAACAAGTATACATGTGATAACTTTACCCTCCGTTAATTTCATTTAAATTTTACTGTCAAATTTCTGAATTGGATGACATGTGACAGTTGACGGGCATACCAGTTTAAGATTTTATCCTCCGTTTGTCACAGATGTACCGGTTTCGTGATTTTTTGTGAGTTGGATGACACGTCACAGTTAACGGATGTACTAGTTTCGAATTTTATCCTCCGTTTATCACAAATGTACCAGTTTATGATTTTTTGTAATATTAATCCAATTTAACGGAGGGTATATTTGTCACCAATGTATCAGTTTGGGGTTTTTGGGAATAAAAAAAATTAGTTAAGGGTAAATTCGTCACAAGTGTACCAGTTTAGGGTTTTTCATGATATTAACCAAAAAAAACAGATAGCAAAATCAAAACCTGTGTGGGTTTTCAACTAGAAACTCAATTCAGCATTTTACTTCATATGTTCTTTTTAATCGTTAAACATACAGACTAGAAAATGATACGAAAAAGAAGAAAAGAGAAAGATCGAGACTAAACTTTTTTAGTGTTCAATCACGAAGAAAGTTTATCAACATCGCTCGTGGATCTTGTTGTCAGAGATTTTTTCCTATAAAGAAATATAACTTCGAATGAAAGAACTCGCAATGAGATTTGGTTTTCCATTAAAATCACATAAAACTTAGAGAAAAGAACAAATGAAAGACTTTCTAACAAGTCCAGTTAAAAGCATTATATCTCCAACAGATTGATAAATTCATTATCCCAAAGAGGAAAAATATATTCTGACTTTGAAATATAATTTTACGTAGAACAAAGACATCTTTTGTGTTTACTGATTCGAGAGGATATCAGAGATAAGTTGATAATTTTTTTCTTTTGCAAACCTAGATCAAATATATTATTGAATGGAAGAACAGATGAGATTAATTTTCTTGTGAGAGCAAGAGAGAGAGAGAGAGTGGGGGGGGGGGGGGTAATGTTAGTTATTAATACCGAAACAAATCTTGTAATTGAAGGGTAATTTGCTCAATTAACATAGAAACTGATGTGCTTTAACCAAAAAGCCGAATACAAAAATAAATAAGCATGGAGAGAAAGGCGGCATCCCATTGAGCCATGCCTTCATAAGTTCTCAACATTAAAATTACAATTTCAGATAAAGATATATGCTAGAGTCTTCAAATTAATTGTTTTTATTATTATCAATTAGCAATTGTGGATGGGGCATGGATAATATCCTAACCTAATGTTATCATATAAGACATATAGTTATCGATACGAGAAACCGAAGCACGAGGTTTATTTCTTCCTTGGAACCACAAGAACAAGAAAGCTTGAAAACTCTCTAATCCCTTTGGCAATGACATGAAACTACGTGTAACATGAAGATACGACACAAGGTGCATCCTATCATCAGGTTTATAGAGATTTATAGCTCCATTTGTTTCGTGTAAAAACAAAAATTTTTAAAACAATTGCCTAAAAATATTGCTTTGTCGCTTGAAATAATTAGCTAATAAATTTTTTTTTATTATCGACAATAATTTATGTTTAAATATTTTTGTGAACGATTAAAATATTTTTTGTTTATTCATTTTTGCAAACGATACGAGCGATCATTTAAAAAAAATATTTTCCAAATCCTTGATTTTCCGTAAAACAAACGCACCCTTAGATTGAAGATTGGGCTGCTGTGACCCTGCCAAGGCCGACATAAACTCCACTTAGTTTGTTCACACTTTCTTCACTTGCATGGCCTTAATCCCTCGAAGAAAAAGTTTTGGTATGACCCGGCTTGACCCGATAAGCCCAAAAATATTGACCAGACCCACCTAAATCTGGGTCGGGCTGTTAGGCCCGTGACTTGGTGTAATCCATGCCTGCTTAGAGTGAAGAAACTGTGAACCAGGCTCAATGGATCTTTATGCTGTCCTTCGATGAGGCGAGGTCGCTAGACTCGAGGATCGAGAACGGCACCGGCACGTAGGAGGCGATAGGTTTTGGCGGTTGATATATCATTCGGAAGCAGGGAGGGCCATGTTGATGTCCGATTGGCATTTGCAATCTCGCGACAAGAAGCGACAGGTTTTGGTTGACGACTCGGCCATGTTAAAGATCAGAAGGCTTTGCCCCAAAAAATGGTCGAAACAAAGTAAGCAGAGAAACTCTAGAATGTCCGAGACCGAACTCGAAATTTGGACGCGTATGTGACGCCACATCAACATCATAGGTCCATCTTCTACCACATCGACAACACCACATCACCGACTCGATGGTGTTAATAGATAGATAACCGATGAACTTTATTGCGCAAGCGTGCGGACACACATACAAGTCAGAGGGCTTGTTAGCACAAAATAAAAGTTTAAGTCCCCTACTTAATCATTCCAAGAGAAGAGAACCTAATAGCTTGCACTGAGCAGAAGGAACAAAGACCAGTCAAGAATTCTAATCATGAGATCCTGACCGTGAAGAGAAGAAGCACAAGGAGAAACGCAGCTTTGAATGATAAAATTCAAAAGCAGCAGCAAGAAGCTGCTTGTTCAAGAATGCCTCTATATGTCAATGAAAGAATAGATATGTCACTCAGTCTCTTTATTAGGACGAGACATTTTGTATTGCTATGTCATACATAGGCCAGTTCATGTCATATAATATGACCATATGACCAGATGCTCAATGGGAATGCATATATCAGCATCCACAACCTCTGTGCAAGCGATGAATTACCATCATTCCAAAGTGCTTTTAGCCTTTTGAAGAGGATGCATGAGTTAGTAGCCATAAAAAGACAGCGATTGTCCACCTGGCCCTCGAAAGAGAGTGAAGAATAGTGCAAAACTTCTCAACCTAGCCCACATTACCGACTCCAAGCCATCTCAATCCACCAAAATCTGTTTCGATCGAAGAACAACTCATCGAGCCATTGTCAGAATGAGCCAATAGAACTGAATCTTAACAAAAACAGCAAGAAATTAGGATGTCATACTCACCGCGTGAATGTCCATATGAACTCAGGAATCATCTGGGGGTCAGAAATTGACAAACTATTCATCGTGCATGAACTTTTCCAAAGGCAAGTCATTGATCTACAAATTCTCTTGGATAGAACAAGGTCCTTTACCCAATTAAGCTGATTACTTGCTCAATAAGTCCACGCAAGTTGAAACGAAGTCACTAATGCGTGGACATGGCAGCGTAAAAGGACAAATTCTTCATTTTGAGTGATCAACAGTGATCAAATCTCAAGCAAACATCTAATATCTAGTAGTTCTGCACCACTCATCACTACACAGCAAAGAAACGTGACAGATTCTTTTTCAAATTCTTTTTGTTTAATACTATTGCATGAGTCAAGACTCATATCTGAAGTGCCTGAAGCTGATCAACAGCTAAACGCTTAACATCCAACCCCACCACATCTTGATTTGCAATTCATAAGGTACTGAAGATTCTATATTAAGTAACTTATAACCCAAACAAAGCAGAAGGGGTTCAAAAGTTTCATAATTACCTGAGCCACAACTATCTGGAAGAAAAATGAGACTAAAGCAGAGCTGCAGAAGCAGTTTTTAAGCAACAATTCACGCTTGTACAGATGTAGAGTATGAATACTTGATTGGTCGAGTATGCTTTCAGTCCAGTCGCCTCCTCCTGGTTGCACGAGAATCCCCACTGTCAACATCTGAAGTCCTAGAAGCATCACCTCTTCTTCTTGAAGATGAAGTTGAAAGGGATACCATTGAATCAATCTCAACAGCGGTATCCATTTGGCTTTCTGAGTTTATTACAGCAGCAATGCTTGAGAAAGAATCTCTATCGTCAACCGAAGGAGGCTGCTCCTCATTTCTTCCTAGATTATAATCGCGCAAATATGCTTCCATAGGACTTGTAGCATTTCTATGAGCTTGTGTTCTTCTAATCAATAGAGAGAGTCGGCGGCTCTCTCTCCGATCAGTATTAGGAATGTTGTCCCTCAGAAAATGAACATCATCATCAGGCGGCGGCACAGTTGCAGTTTGTTCTCTACGCATTCCACGATTAGTCAAAATTCGATTTAGTACAGAATTACTCCTTGGTGTTTCACGGATATCACTAGACTCCGGCGGCTCAGTCATATCCTGGGTCAAATCAATTCTACTCCCAAGATGCCGAATGATGTCCTCCATAGGGAAATGCAGGGGAGATCTCTGAACAACTTGCCTGAAACTTTCAGCACGACGTGCATTAGGCCTCATGGGGATCTTGAGAGTCAAATCTTCCTCAGGCTTACAAGTACTGTTCCCACGCCCATATATTGGAGTCACGGTCTTAACAGTTACCTCTCCCTTGCAAACAGGACATTCCTTCACATCCGAGTGAATGTGTAACCATTGGTAAAGGCATGGCCAGCAAAACAAGTGACCACAACAAGTCACAACAGGGTCTCTAGCCAAGTCCAAACATATATTGCAATCGAAAAAGCTCCCCTCAGTCTCACTGCCTTTCTCCATGTCATCCTTCTTCTCTGACTTGGCATCTACTAGAAAACTCGCGTTGTTCTCACAAACTTTGGGCTCCTCTCCTAATCTATCCTCAGCAGGAGCACTCCCCTCACCGGTGTGTAAGGTCGTCACATTACCCGAGTCAATCACCAGCTGATCAAGGTCCATGGAAATGTTCCGAGCATCCGGCGAAATCCGAGCTGCCCGCCGTCTCCACCGCTGCCGACCCCTCAACCTAGCTTCCCTCATCCTGCTAGCCTCTCTCATCCTCCGAAGCTGTCCCTCGTACCAGGTCTCAAAATCCGCAATTCGATTGGACACATCCAGCTCTCGATCGGAAACGGGTCCCAGATTCAAATCCAGGTTCATAGTATCAGACGTCTCCTCTGCCATTGGACGGAACTATGCTCCTCACAAGCCGAACGACCTCGAACAGCCTTTCTCAAACTGCACGAGCGAAGCAAAGAGCAGCAGATTCACTCAAGAGCTGGAGACACAAAAGCCATGGAATTCCCTCTTCGATAAAAAAAAAAAAAGCAGAACATCAGCGGAATCATCAACACAAGCCGCCGCCGCTGCCGCCCGTGTTGATTCAAGAAAGCGCACGACCAAGAACACCTTAAAAAAAGAGACCCTCAGACGTCAAGAAAAGCCCCAAACTTTAAAACCCAGAAGCCAGAGCGCAAAAAAACAACGAAACCCCTCGAACATCGGCAGAGCCCACCGCCGATCGCGAGGCCAATTGCGTCCCGCCGGACACCCAAATCGAAATCCAAGAAAAAAGTCAACCGGGTCCCCGGGAAGAGCCGCCCCAACCCCCTCACCCCACCCCACATCATCAGAGCAAGGGACAGGGGGGAGCGGCGCGAAATCAAGAACCGGGAAGCAAAAGGGTATACGGGAAAAGCGGAGAAAGAAAGGAAGACCTGAGGCGCGAGCGGAGATCTCGCTGCTGCTGGGGCCGGATCCCTTCGCCGCCGGCGGTGGCCGCGGAATCAGCGCCGCCGCGCCGAGCCAACTCCCGGTCGACCCTGCCGTGGATGATTACCCATCACCGTCCGTCGCAGGTAGAGAGAGAGAGAGAGAGAGAGAGAGCTTGGGAGGGATGGGGTGAGTTCTCTCGCAATTGGCAGCGAAGAGGAACGAGAGGGAGCGAGAGGAGGTGATCGCGTACGCACAGTACGCAAGGGAACCGAGGGGGGGAGACGTCGCTACGTGAACGACCGGGATTGAAACGAAAGCTTTGGCAGATTTCGCGAAATTACTATTCTGTCCCAAGTGCCCCCCGCTTTCCTCTTTTTCATTTTCGTTTTTTTCTTTTGGCTCTTATTTTTTTTGGGGGTCCGAGCACTCGGTTGCGTTTGTTGACGTTGCCCCGCGTTCGCGCCATGCGATTCGAAGCACGTGTCGGATAATCGCGAGTCCCGCAGTTGAATAGGATACTTCGAGGCATCGTGATGACATAAACAGTTTATGAACTTTGGTTCATTGTGTAATGTATAGTCTTTGAACTTTAGCATAATGTTCGATGTGATTTTTGAATTTTGAATTTGTTCAATTTCGTCCCCGAACTTTAGGTATATATTTAATGTAGTCCTTGAACTGCATGAAAATGTTCAATATAGTCCTGATCTTGAATTAATGAAAGAACTACATTAAGCATTTTCATATAGTTCGGAGATTAAATTAAACATGCACTAAAAGTTTAGGAACGACATTAAACAAATTCAAAGTTCAGGGACCACATTGCAAATTGGGTTAAAAGTTCAGGAACCACATTTCATATTGGGCCAAAGTTCGGGGACTGTTTGTGTCATTTTCCTATATTTTTTTGGGAAAAAGTCACAAAAGATACCAAATTATAACCACTTTAACACATTTATTTTAAACATTTTTTTTGACATAAAAAATACCAAACTATGCTCACTGTGATATGTTAATTCTAAACTTTTTCTTGTGACATAAAGAAACTTTAAACTTTTACCCTTCGTCAAGTTCCATTATATGCTATAAAAAAATGTTCTGTTAAATGATTTTTCAGCCAAAATAACGTTATTTCTTATTTCAATTAAGCCATGTGGCGTCATATCAACACTATTTTCTTTCCGGCGTCCATGTAGGTAGTTTTTTAATGGTTCTCATTGACGGAATTTTGACGGAGAGCAAATGTGTTACACAGATATAAGTTCAGGATTTTTGGTATTACAAAAAAATTTTAAGGTAAATGTGTCACAGTAGGCATAATTTATAGTTTTTTATGGCATTTTTCTTGTTTTTTATTTAAGTAATTATATTATATATGTGTATATATATTTGTGCAAAATATGAAATTCGTCTTGCCAAATAAAAAAAAGGTAATGGCCACTTAATTTCATGATTTTCCTTCTCTTATTATTTATTCGCATGTATATTATATATATTTTTGTCATTATATGTTTACCAGGTTAATAAACGTGTAATTTGGCCTTTCAGAATACTTAACAATTGTGGGTTTATTTGAGACTCAATTTCGTTCGTTAATGTTCATCTTTAGAATAGCTAACATTATTCAATAGTCTTTTTACTTCATGAGATAATGTGAATTTTAATCAGTAAAATAGATGAATTATGATTCAAAGTAAGAAAAAAATAAAATTAAAGAACCTTTTTATATTTTTTGGCTAAAAAAAATAACCTTTTTTTATTATCAATATGTAAAGTTGGCCTCAAATAGATCCATCGTCTCTTTATGTCATAATCGTATTGTGTCAAATTTAAATCTAATCCGATAATGAGACATTTATTGATCGTGTTGTATTCATGAAAATCGAAACACCAAAGATTTGATTAATTGGTTACACATTTTGAAGCTTTTAATACATTCAAAATATAGTTTCATATATAAATGTCAATGTGTAAAATGTGTTCTAACATATGTTTACCTCATATTTGATAGGCTGAGTTGTTTTATGGATTAGCTATATTCATTAAATGGGTCATAAATGGATTTAGACCCAACTCTATGGTCATAAATGAATTTAATATGGGTGTTAAATAGGTTCATAACTTACTTAAACCCAACTCACCTCTATGACTCTCTTCACTCCCTCTCACTCTCACTCGATCTCGTGCTTGCTCATTTCGTACTTTAACCTTAGTTTGGATATGAGTTTTTCCTAAATTAAGTTAAATACAAAAATATTTCAGTAATATGGGTCAGATCGAGTATGGATTACTGAATTTGTATTGCATAGAAATGAATTAATTTGGGTCAGACTATTTTCGATCCGACTTAAACCCGAGCTGACTCACCCGTTTTACAGATCTACCCAAATGTGTATAAGGTGTTGTGTCAAAAGGGTAACACGTTGAATAGTTTAATTGGAGACATGTCTAAATGTGTTCCAAACGGGACAACCCGGGAGCAACAAATTTACTACTCGTGTATAAACGAGTTGACCAATTTACTAAACCCGACTAGACCTCA
Source organism: Syzygium oleosum (assembly GCF_021117445.2). NCBI lineage: Eukaryota > Viridiplantae > Streptophyta > Magnoliopsida > Myrtales > Myrtaceae > Syzygium > Syzygium oleosum. Next base: position 3,024,547 of record NW_026607494.1, read on the forward strand.
ATTACCTATCTAGCGGGTCTCCTGTAAATATTTCTTGTAAAAAATTGCTTGCCGTATTGATGAATTACGCATATGAATATCACACAAATGTGAAATTAACATAAATAAGCATATGACAACCGGGGGGAGAGGAAAGGGTTTTTGTCAGGGTTTTTATCCTAGGTTAATACCAAAAAAAACTTCAAACTGGTACACCCGTGATAATTTTATCTCAAACTAAGTTTTTGACCACAAAAAATCCCAAACCGGTACACTTGTGACAAATTTACCCTCAGTTTGTTTTCGTTAAATTTTACTGTCAAATTATTTTGTTAAATGACACGCGACAGTTAACTGATGTACCGATTTTATGGTTTACGCTCCGTTTATCATAGGTGTATCAGTTTGTGATTTTTTGTGGTATTAATTCAATTTAACATAAACTAATAGAGGGTAAATTTATCATAAATGTACTAGTTTGGGATTTTTACTGGTCAAAATATTAGTTTGGGGTAAATTTATCACAGATGTACTAGTTTGGGGTTTTTCGTGATATTAACCCTTTTATCTTTTCAAACATATTATCGGAAACTTCCTTGAACTACCCTTTTGATTGATGGGTAACAATCGTGGACAACAACTACATTTATAATGAAAAATGGTCAAAAAGTTCATTGTACGGCAGCTAATTCAGTTTTAAACCTTTCAATTTTGTTAATTTAGTCTTAAACATTTCAATTGTTCCAATTTAATTCAAAACCTTTTGTCGATTTGCCAATTTAGCATTTCCGACCAATTTTGATCGGAAATCACTGACGTGGATACCAGTCGTTTTGCGTGGCACGATTGGGACAGCTGACGTTAATGTGGACAAATTGACAATTATTTAGTTATTTTTTCTTCCATTTTTCTTTTCTTTTCTTTTTTTCTTTCTTTCTTCCTCCACCAGCCATACACAAGGGCCGGTTTGGGCGAGGTCTAGCCTCGCCGCCAGATCCAGCGAGGGTTGCCCTTGCTTGAAGCTAGTGACCTCCGCCAACCATCGACGAGGCTTGGTAATGGCCGATGGAGGGAAAAAGGCAAAAAAAGAAAGAAAAGAAAAAAAGAGAAAAAATTTGCAAAAATTGTCCACCTCAGCTTTGGGCGTACCACGTAGGATGGCCGGTGATGACTAGACCACCACGTCAACGATTTTCAGGTCAAAATGTATCGGAAGAACTAAAGTGGTAAATTATTAAAATTTTTAAAACTAAATTGGTATAATTAAAAGATTTAGAACTGAATTGGCTGCCGTACAATATATTTAGGATTTTTTGGACAATTTTCGTAAATAACTTTTTGTATTAAGTTATTTTGCATGTGAATGATGTCCATTTTACAACTCACAAATCAGAAGAGTGACTTAAGGAAAATATAGTTCTATCTTCAATTTCCAAGACGCCAATCTATTATCTTCTCCATGTATTATATATACAAAATCAGAGTTGAGAGATTTTTCACTCTATGTGGTCACCATGTGGCACTTTAGTTTGCCTCCATGAAGGCCGCGCGGTAAGTCACATGACATAAATTTACCACGTGTCCCACTTGAGATTAATAAGCATTAGTTTATTGATTTTGGCCCCAAAATGTTAGTTTTGACTGAATCTAAATATAAATAAAGAGAAAGTCTCTTCAAAATATATATTCCAATGATATAGTCTGATTTAAATATAACTGCTCAACTATATTCACGAACAATATAATTCTTTATTTGAATAATACTAATCAAACCACATAGTTTACTTAGATCAACCAACTTTATCTTGCTAAATATAAATGATATGGTCTATTTAATTAAACAAAACTTATCAAACTAATAATAAAATACAATAATTAAATTTTTAATATGTTTCGGCGCTATCGTTTACTTTTTATTTTATTTCCCCATCTCTAAGTGCTTAATAAAGGTTTTAAAGAATCCTGTTATATTTGGGAGCAAAGTGGGGGAGGAAAATGCAAAGAAAATATCCACTATTTTACATCGTGCATCCTTTCCTTACAAACAAATTTTTTTAATTGTTAAAAATTTTCCACCCAAAATTTCTTTTTCTCCATTTTACCCAATTTCCCATACACCTCATTAAATATGAGATTCAATAATGTCGTTTCAGTGTGAGAGGGTTTCGTTGGTGAATCTAAGGGGGCGTTTGGCAACTTGCCAAATAGTAAAAATTTCTGTTCTTTTGTTTCCAGAATCAGTTTGGGAACAGAAATCCGTTTGTTAAAAATTTTGTACCCGGGCACGAATTTGCAAAAAAATTGTTCCCAGAATCAATTTTGAAACAGAATCAAGAAGTAAAAAAAAGTAGCTTCTTGATTTTGGAACAATTTTTCCATTTTTGATTCTTCTTGATTTTCTTATTTCTTTTTTATTTGTTATTCATCTTCTTCCCGGCCCGCTGCCGGCGACCAGCCACCGGTGACCGTCCCTCGGTGACCAGCCATTGATGACCGTCCCCCGGTGACCAGCCACCAGCGACTGGCCAGGGCCGGCGAGGTCGGCCTTGCCCAGATCTGGCGAGGCCGACCTCGCAGTCACCAGGGGTGGCGACGGCGAGGTCGGCCTCGCCAGATCTGGGCGAGGTCGAGCCTCGCCTTGCCAAGGCGAGGCCGACCTCGCCGTCGCGGGGGGTGGCGACAACGAGGTTGGCCTCGCCAGATCTGGGCGAGGTCAAGCCTCGCCCGGCCATGGCGAGGCCGACCTCGCTGTCGCGACCTGCGAGGCTGGCGGCGAGGGCCGCGATGCCCTCGCCGGCCGTGGCCAAGGAAAAAAAAGAAAAAAAAAAGAAAAAAAGAGAGAAAGAAAATATTAAAAAATTATTAATAAAAAGAAATTTTGTGTAGTTACCAAACGCATTTCTGTTCTTTTTCTATTCTAAGAATATAAATTTTGGGCAGTTACCAAACGCCTTCAAATGCTTAGAAATTATTCCCGGAAACGGAAACAAAAAAAATAAATTCTGAGCAGAATCTGTTTCCGGGCACAGAATAGTTGCCATGCGCAACCTAATAGTGTCATTTCAGTGTGTTTGGAACCACCTTCAGTGCCTTAAAGCCAACTAGGAGAGAGAGATAAATGAAATTTATGGACGTGGAATTTTTTTTGATAGTTAAAATTAACGTACTTATTGGAGCGACTCGATTGTACTATTTGGATAAGCTTTTAACTTGACCGAACTATTTATAAGTTTAAGGGTTGATTGTTATTTGTCACAAATTTTAAGATTTATGATGAATTTATCCTTATAATTAAGCTTCTTACTTTCAAGGTGAAATAATTCATAAATCGTTATATCCTTACACCTTCTCTGTAGTTTCTCTTTGAAGGAAACAAATACAAAAGAACGCTACCAATATGTTTGTTCAACCATCTCCCTCACATTGCATGTGCGAATTTGAGGTGTCACAGATCCGCCTGCTTAAGAGTATTGACATCATTGTTTGTGCCAGCTTATACAACCCAAAATGACCCTATATGTACATTGTACATGTAGAATAAATCCTACTGTCTGACGAATACACTCTGAAGCATTTCTTTTGGGGCCTTGGTCCGCATGAAGTGGGTTAGATCGCAGAAATTTTTTATAACATCTTGATCCTTTAAATTAATGAAGGAGCCACTGTGATGTTATTCAAAACTCAAAAGTAAACAACCGCCATTGAATGGTCACGATTTTAGTACTTATTTTGAGGGCTTACCTTAAGTGAAAAGGATCGCATCATGATAGATGATATAAGATGAACACCTCCTCCAGTGGACGCGTGGTTCAAGATGAATAAGAGCTTAGTCACTTCGACGAGAACAAAAAGTGATCGTTGGGACAACAAAGGTCAGATAAGGTGCGACTTCTAGCATTCTTCTTGGATCAATAAATAAAATCACATATGAGTGGGGGAAATGTGGCTAGGGAATAGAGATCAATACCAATGAGAATGTGCTATAAGTGGGGAGAGCTTGTACGCCACAAGTCTCATGTTGGACGGGCGAGGTCCTCCAATGTCATTCATTAGTCACATTTGATTAAAGATGGCTTCGATACTACTCATAAGTAAAGACCCACCCAAATAATGACTACATAAATACATTTAGAACTCGGACCACATAAAATGGGTCAAGATTTTAGAAAACAAGATTGAAAAAATAGAAGATAAATTCTTGCTTAAAGATTCTAATATCAAAGCTTTGTTAAGTTGCCTGAACTTCTTTTATCAACTATTTTATCCAATTTTCCTTTGTGCACCATATACGAGTCCATAGATAAAAAAATATCCTCCTTAAAAGATTGAGATATATGTCGTATCTTGCTAATTTTTGGTAGACATCGGTCCGAATCGTATGTATAAAAATGCTGTCGATATGAGTTGCTAGACCTAGTACGCATAGGTGGAACCTTATTTTCTTGTTTTTTTTTATTGTTGGACTTTTTTCTCGTTGTTGATTGTTAGACCTAGTTCTGATGTATAAACCTTAGTGGAGGTAAATGCTTCAGACTAAGGGTAACATTCATCCTCATTTAAAAATGTGTATTATAAGAGTTCTTGATAATGTACACATGTCATCCAATTGATTGAGCCTTACCCGATGCATATGGATAAAGCGATTGGCATGCATTTGTCGTATTAATAGGACTAAAAGGTTTAGATATCCCATGTTATATGTTCCTCCAAGGTAGATTATTGACAGCACACATACTTACTAGCTTTTCTAGAGAATGTATGATCTCTTCCGCTCTTTGTGAGCATATAACTTGAGGAAGGAAGGGTATGTTCCTTTTTAAGAAAATTATCCAAAAACTCCTTACCTTATAAGGGTGAGCATTGTTCTAGGTTCTACCCTAAAATCTAAGAACCTGACCGGTGAAAACTTGTAGGTTCCAGGTTCCAAGGTATGTAGGGTATGTTCTGAGTTCAAAAATTGGAAAATCTGTTTCGACGGATAGATTCCAGGTTCTAGGTGGAACCTGGAATCTAGAACTTGGAACCTGGAACTTGAAATCGAAACAAGTTTTTTGTATTTTTTCTTGGTCTATGTCTTCACGTGATCTTGTGGTGTTTCGTGGCGTTAGATGATGAGTGTATAATTTGAAACCACTAGTCCGAGCTTTCATTTTATGACTTGTTAATGTTTATATTCTTCGTGTGTCTAAATATAAGTTGTGGTTAGTAGATCAAAGCAGTAAGTGGTGGAACATGGGTAGACCCTAGAACCAACCTAGAACTTGTGATAGGGTAGGTTCCAAATTTCAAAAAATGAGGAGCCTATTCTCATGGGTAGGTTCCATACGAAACATGAAACCACTCACCCCTAGTATCGATTCACGCAATGACTTCACATTTTAATTGTATTTATTTGAATCGTAATGCCAGGAAAACTAATCTTTTATATTCTCTTTGGTAATTGACAAGTTGGTTCGATATTGTAGCGTTCATTTTCATTTTGTTTAACTAAAAATAAAATATAAAAAAAATATGTTAGACCCTAGAACCTACCTTAGAACCGGTGACAGGGTAGGTTCTAGGTTCCAAAAAATGAGGAACTTGTACCCGAGGGTAGGTTCTAGGTTACAGGTGGAACTTGTAAGGAATCTATAGCAGCTCACCCCTATTACCTTATTGTACTTTCACCAATTCAGTCCTAAATTTTTTAGTTGTGCCAATTGAATCGGCAAAAGTACACCACAAGTGCCATAACTTGTGTACAACGATCACTTTGGTGCCATAACTTTTTTTCGGATCACTTTGGTGCCAAATCGGAGGAAAAGAGATCACTTTAGTTCCAATTTGGCCGGAAATCCGACGTGGCATTTTTTATTAATTTTTGACGCCGACGTGGCTCGCCGGAGGCTGAGTCAGCGTGTACAGTCAGCATTTTTTATTTTAAATAATTTTTTTCAGCGTGTACAGTCAGCATTTTTAATTTTAAATATTTTTTTTCCTTTTTTTTTTCTTCTTCCTTTTTCTTTTCTTTTCTTTACTTTTTTTTCTTTTCTCCCCTCGTCGGCCGGTTGCCGGTGGCCGGCCGGCCACCGGCGAAGCCCGGGAAGGGTTGGGCGAGGGCGGCCTTGCCCATGGCCGGCGAGGGGCGGCAGACCTCGCCGGCTACTGTGCGAGGCCGCCCTCGCCCGACGCCGGCGAGGTCGGCCGCCCCTCGCCGGCCATGGGCAAGGCCGCCCTCGCCCAGCCCTTCCCGGGCTTCGCCGGTGGCCGGCCGGCCACCGGCAACCGGCCGGCGAGGGGAGAAAAGAAAAAAAAGAAAAGAAAAGAAAAAGGAAAGAAGAAAAAAAAAAGGAAAAAAAATATTTAAAATTAAAAATGCTGACTGTACACGCTAAAAAAAATTATTTAAAATTAAAAATGCTGACTGTACACGCTGACTCAGCCTCCGGCGAGCCACATTGACGTCAAAAATTAATAAAAAATGCCACGTCGGATTTCCGACTAAATTGACACTAAAGTGATTTCTTTTTCTTCGACTTGGCACCAAAGTGATCCGAAAAAAAGTTATGGCACCAAAGTGATCGCCGTACACAAGTTATGACACTTGTGGTGTACTTTTGCCCAATTGAATCATAAACTTTTTTACATTTTACCAATTGAATTCATCTGGCTGATTTCGGTTGAAAATCGTTGACGTGGACGTTGACCGTCCTATGTGGCACAACCGGCATTGACATGGAAATTTTTAAATAATATTTAAATAATTTTAGAATATTTTATTAATTTTTTTCTTTTTTCTTTTCTTTTCCTTCTTTACTTTTTCCTTTCTTTCTTTCTTTTTTTTTTTTTTTCCTTTTCTCTTCTCTTCTTTTTTCTTTTTCGCTTTTACCCTTCGTCGACCATCGCTGGGCCTCGTCGATGGCCGGCAAAGGTTGTCAGCGTTAGGCGAGGGTCGTCCTTGCTTGGGCGGGCGTGGGTCGCCCTCGCTCGCCGGACCATGGCGAGGGTCGCCCTTGCTTAAGTTGGCAAGGGAAACTGTCGCCAGCCTAGGCCCAAGCGTCCCTTGGTCAAGGTTGGCGAGGGCGGCCCTAGCCTATGGCCGGCGGAGGTTGCAGGCTATCAACGAGGCCCCGGTGAAGGGAAAAAGGAAAAAAGAAAAAAAGAGAAAAGGAAAAAAAGAAAAAAAGGGAAAAAAGTAAAGAAGGAAAATAGAAGAAAAGAGAAAAGGAAAAATAAAAATAAAATAATAAAAAATATTAAAATATTATTAAAAATTGTCTATGTCAATACTAGTCGTACCACGTAAGATAGCTGGCATCCACGTTAGCGATTTCTGGCCAAAATTGTCGGATGGACTCAATTGGAAAAATGTGAAAATGTTTATGACTCAATTGGTACAATTAAAAGGTTTATGATTGAATAGGAAAAATTGCAATATGTTTAGGACTTTTTTGACAACTTTCCCGTTCCTTTCCTTGCACTGAAATTGTAGTTCATTTGCTAATAAAATGTTCTGGCTACATGAATGAAATGATGCTAAATTCATAGTTCATTGTAGGTAATGTGATCAGATTACGGTTTTAATGATGCCAATAAATAGCAAAAACCATTCACGGAAGCCAAATATGCAAAATCTGGCATTTAATTCTTTAGTCTAATGAGCATTTAAGCTTTGAATTGGATATGCATAAGAGATAAGGATCAATGCATCTCCTGAAACCTCTTTACATCTGACCATATACATCCAACAAATTTGGTAATTTCTTAAATTTTATTCTGCATATAGTATTTATAATCACACACCAACCCATTTGACAGTAAGTTAAATGTTTACATTCCTAAAATTCCATTAGAACTCTCGCTTTCTCTCCCCTGTAAAAGCGCCTAAATAATTCCAAATAATTGTATATTGCGTAAATCAAGTAAAAGTCAAGAAAGTCGATATGTTTTTCCAAGTTTCACTTGCCCCAACTCATTTGGTAGGTTACTGTACTTAATGATTAAAAATGGCTTTACATTTATGGAAAAAAGCTATATTTTAGTAGGGTTAGATTCAATTTAGTTTTTATCGGAATATGGAAGGCTAATTAGCTCTTTTTGACTGCCAACTTAGGTAATTAAATCACATTAGACTTGCAATGATGTACGGTGCAACATAATAAATAGGCAAAATTGTTTGGCTCTATTTAACTGCGTTCTTCAAAATATTGACCATTTCCTTCTCTTCATCTACTATCATCTCTCTTTCAAATGGCAAACCCAAAGATGCCAGCCCCACCTACATCACCCCAAGAACAATTCCAAGATGGATTACCTAGGGTATCATCTCCAAAGACCGGTACAGATCAATCCAAAATGAACGAGGTATGACTCGATCGAACTTTGTACTAGGTTATTGGCCATGTATTCGTGTTTCAAATACAAAGAATGAATCTTTATAACAAAAAAAATCAAATTGATGATTGATGATGTATAAGAACAAGATATTTTAGTACTCACTAGCCAATATCTATTTAACTGCGTTCTTTAAAATATTGACCATTTTCTTCTCTTTATCGACCATCTTCTCTCTTTCAAATGGCAAACCCAAAGATGCTAACCCCACCTACATCACCCCAAGAACAATTCCAAGTTGGATTATCTGGGGTATCATCTCCAAAGACTGGTGCAGATCAATCCAAAATGAATGAGGTATGACTCGATCGAACTTTGTACTAGATTATTGGCCATGTATTCGTGTTTCAAATACAAAGAAATGGATCTTTAAAACAAAAAAAAAATCAAATTGATGATTGATGATGTATAAGAACAAGATATTTCAATGCTCTTTAGCCAATATCTATTTAACTGCGTTCTTTAAAATATTGACCATTTTCTTCTCTTCTACTATCTTCTCTCTTTCAAATGGCAAACCCTAAGGTGCCAACCCCACCTACATCACCCCAAGAACAATTCCAAAATGGATTATCTGGCGTATCATCTCCAAAGACAGGTGTAGATCAATCCAAAATGAATGAGGTATGTCTCGATCGAACTTTGTACTAGGTTATTGGCCATGTATTCGTGTTTCAAATACAAAGAAATGGATCTTTATAACAAAAAAAAATCAAAATTATGATTGATGATATATAAGAACAAGATATTTCAATGCTCTCTAGCTATCTCATTTTTATATAGTCTCTATTAAAAATCAAAATGGATTTTTATAGCTATCTCATTTGGTTTGTAGAATCAATTCACAGATCTAGATGATGGATCATTTACAATTACAAGATATTACAATAATCGTCCACGTCAAGGTCAGTCGTTAGCCGTGCCATGTAGAATGGCTAGTGTCTACGTTAGCAATTTCTGGCTAAAATTAGCCAAAATGATTATATTGGCAAATCACCTAAAAGTTTAGGAATAAATTAACAAAATTGAAAGGTCTATAATTGAATTGGCTGCCATACAACATGTATTATGTATGAAATATTTGAAATATGCTTAAATCTTTTATTGACAAAGAACAAATTTCATTTATATGTATCTATATGTTTATATGTCTTATTTGCGTCCAATTTGTTTTATGAGTATGTAGTATTATTAAATGTATGTATACCAAAATATATGATTTTGCGGATGACAGAATTGAAATTGCCAATAGGTACTTTTTGCTAATATACATCGGAAGAATAGATAATAATGTTCTAGGGTTGCTGGTTTGAATGTATTACCCTCTGCATAGTTCGATGTATGAGTCGTTATGTCTGTCTTGTTATTCGTTGCACAATAATTCTAATGACAGTTGTTTGAAATGCTAAACCTTTATTATCTTTTGTAATCAATTAGACCGTTAATTCTGTTATGGTTAACATTATTAATATTCATATTTCCTTTAATTGTGTTACTAGAGTTCATTGTTCTCTATTAAGTGTAATGTTCAGTATAAGGAACAATATGAGTTAGAGGAAATGAGTTCCGTACACATTAATAATGTATACATTCAAACCATCAACCCTAGACATGATAAAAAAAAAAAGCCAAAAACCCTCAAGCATTGATATCTATTCATCCGGTGTATAGAAATTTAGTCCATTATATAGAAAAATATCTAAATGCGTAAGTGCAATTACATGATAATGCTATATTAGGGTAATAGAATGAATATAGTTGAAGATCCTATTTTGCAGCACATATCTGGTCCCGTTGCAAATTGTTGGGCAGGGTTTAATGATGAATATAATTGTATATGCTTCGATAATTTCTTTGCTCATGTCTTGTACTTTTCTATCTCTTTCATTGTTGTAGGTCAATCGGGCACTCTCTACTACAGACAACTCTCGTGTTTTAATCGGATCGAATGAAGCATGTGGTTCAAAGAAGCCAGACGTTCTTGGTCAATGAGGACAACGTGATAAAGTGCATGCATCACTTAGAGCAATAGTCAATGTAAGTTAACTTTCTATGAAACTTTTTTTGTATACAAATATTGTGTAAGGTTTATTTTGTTCTATGATACTTCGTGAGATAAACCATGACATAGATGAAATTTTACTATTATAGAGTATGACTTTTTCAAAATCACTTCTTTTATGGGGTTTGATACTTAGTTTTTGAATGCGGATGTCTTCACGAAAAGATTTACACAGTATAACATTGCGAGGAACATGACTCCTTCTTCTTGATTCCTGAAGCATATATGATAAACTTAGATGTATTTATGAAGTGCGCAACTAGATTTCATTTGTAAAAAGTTATAACTAGAGATTTGTTCCTAATTCTTTGACTCTGACTATAAGTCGTAAATAGTCCATTCTCTTATAAGAAGGAATACTACTGATGATTTGTGATCGTAGGAAGAATTATAAGGTATACTGTTGATGATTTGTGATTGTAGGAAGTTGCTTCAGAATTGAGAACAAATTCAGATGAGGTGCTTGATCCGGATCCGATATCTTATTGTTTGCCCAAAAATTATGTTGGGATGAATGCCTCGAACTTTGAGGTAATGTTGTTTCGATGATTTTTTGTACATTGTTCACATATGCATTGTGAAGATTTGAACAACATTTTTTGAGTTGAAGGGTATATTGATCGATAAATGACAAATGATTAAATCCTAGGCAAAGTCAAATCCATCTTCTTCGGCCAAAGCCAAAACCTGGGGTAAAAGCACACTAGTTGGGGAAAAGACTGTATCTTTCGTACTACCCCCAGATTGTGAAATTGGCATAGACTTGAACAAGGTGGTTTCTAGAATTTCTTCTTTATGTTTTTATGTTGAATTTCATATTGGTATCTCAATTTATATATCTAGAAATCTTTATAATTCCTTCATTTTTGTGATGCCGCTGCTAACTATTGGTTGCAGATCCAACATCAATCTTCGTTTGAAGAAAGGCTTCGTGGGTGGCACATTGAATGCAGACGACGTGCAAATGGAAAATTAGATTTGGTAATTGTATATTCAAAACTTTTATTGCTTCTGCTTTCCTTAATAATAGCAAAGTTTCAAAAGTAGTGTAAATTCGAGTGATTTTGTTTCTTTAAGACATTGTAGGGAGATGAATTGAATTATCCAGTAATGTTTGTCAGCTGAAAGGATCGAAAAAATCTTAATTTTACTTTATTGCTTATGTTATCATTAAGTGTACTCAAACTTTTTTATACACTAATCGATGGGTACTAGCTTTAAACATGACTTTTAGGAATTTATCCGATACTAATGAAGCTAACGAAATCTATTATCTTTGCAGTTCTATCGTCAAGGACAATCAAGTAGGATGTTTCGCTCAATGGTCGAGGTCGTCGAGTTTATAATGGAGGCTTTCATTGCTAAGGAGACATCTGGGAATCATTCTGTACATGTGAGTTATCAAAACCCTAAAAAGTAAAACACGAATTGGATATTTTTTTCTTAATGCATAGTATGTGATTTCATTTGAGTGCCAATTTAGGAGCAAGGTCCTGCTACTGCAGCAAAAGGTTTATTGAAGAGAAATATATCTTCAAGTGAGAAAGGAGAAATTCCTCCATCCAAGTTATTTAAGATCTCTAGCACAGAGAAGTTTTCGAATGTTCAATCTGAAACTAGCAGAAGTGTTGACAATACTAGCGTTGAAAAGGCAGATCTAGAAACCAAGGTTAAGTGTTTTTTGGAGGAATCATACAACAACCTCATGGACTTCTTCTCTAGCGGATCGGGGTACAAGGTTATTCCTTTGAAGCAAATCTTACAACTTAAGACAAAAATGAGCTCCTTATATCTGCTAATTATTTAACTGTTTTCTTTATAGAAAGCAAACATGAACGGGAGAATTCCTTGAAGTCAAGCAGAGAGAACAAAAATGATGCATTTAGTGATGAAGAGACTCGTACAACAGGCAAATCTGCTTGAGGGGAGGATTGCTTTATGAGTTGAGAAAGATAACCATCACTTTGCCCCAGCCCAAGCATCCATAATTCCAATGTAGAGTCTAAAACGACATCCTTTATGTTCAAATATTTCTTCTTTAATATCTGATTTGGTTCTTTGAAATCAGTCAATTCATCAGACTTGTTGGATGATGCCTGTTTTCGAAACTTTTATTATATGAACTATGAATTGCTAAGCCTTGTTTGTCAGCCGGTATAGAGAAAGTGGAACGGGACTAAAGCCTATATCTTCTTTCCATTTGTTTTTGGTGACTTATAATCTCTGTTGAGAATGTATATTGGCATGGGAGATTTTCTTTAAATTGTTGTCATCAATATAGGAGCACATGAGTCGAAATAACAAAATCAAGAACGTGATGGGGCATTTATCTCCTTCTATTCAAGTATCTGCTGCCATATTTGCCTGGAATGGTCACATTAGAAAACGAACCATTTCCGAGATTCATTTGTTGTGACATAGAACGCAGCTAGGTGGTCAGGAGCTTAAATATCCATCAGATGGTCTCTTCCGGTACGAGACCATGCCCAGTCAGAGTCGCGGATATCCTTGCTAACCTTGGCATGGAGGCATAGACCAGCATCATAGGCTATTCTCTTAGGATACTGATCATAAAAGACAGCCATATGGGAATATCATGTGAGAACTACCAAGAGAACCAAGTTAATGTATGATGAGGACACACTTTATCACAGAGACATTTGAAAAGCAAGAGTGAAAGCTAATTTCAGCTCCAACACTGTAGGACCAAAAAAAAAAAGAACATATCGAAGTAGTAACAGTTGCCCACGTATACATTCGAAATAATATACACAGCCTTGATGGTGATATGTGGCAACGATATTTGAAAACGAGAGACAGATCAAGAACTAATTGTATGCCTTGATTAGAGGTTTTTCCCTTATTAAGTTAGGAGTCTTTTTTAAGAGTTTGGAGTGCAATAAGATATTATTAAGTTCCCTTCTCCTATTTGGAATTGAATATTACATTTTTGAAGTTTTATTGAATTAGGATATTAGGATGTCAAATTTACAATTTAAGAGATTCCTATTCAGCTTGAAGTAGGGTTTAGTAGTCTTTAAATACCACGCACTTGCTGAACTGACCGTTTTAAATTGACCGAGCAGGCTAGATTATGGAACTAGTTAGCAGAGAGTCACTTTGGCACTATTACAATTTGGGTTTATAGAATAATAGTAACTCGACATGGTCTTTCAACAGACATACATACAAAAATATACAAATAACTAATCAGGTTTGAAAAACCCAAATGTGTGATCCGTGCAAGAGATAGTTCAGAGTGGAAAATATGATAAAAATGCAGACGAGTTGAACAGAACTTGGAACCGCAAAGTTCCTTCCATTCTTATGAGTGGTCATCCCTCACCAAAATTTTCTTGACTTTAAATATCTTGGATATCTCACCGGCCGTGTAAAAATCTCTCCACTCTTCAAAATTGCTTCCTCAATCAGCAACTCTTAAACCTTTTTTGACTTCTGTTTCGTCTTTTCATCGAAGAATTTATATTACTCCTTCAGTCAAGTCGCTATTGCTAGTAGTTACCATCTTCGTATCTACTTTTGATCAAGCGACATGCTTGAGGTTCAAATGCCCTATTTTTAATGAAACAGATGAGACTATTTCATCAGGAAAAATTCCTATATAGTTCTCAATGCCCTCCAAGTGACACCAGATGCAAGTGTAGCTTCTATCTGAAACTTGTCTGGCCGCATATTGTACAAAGACCCATTCAAGCTACGGAAGAAAAGGAGGGACAGTCGAGTCACTGCACCTTAAAATTCCACCTTTGTTCTCAGTATAACTCAGTGGACCGTTCTGGGTGGTGAAGGTCTTGCCTTCGTTATAACTGGAGAAACGGGTCTTCCAGACAGCAGCAACGGAAGATGGCTCGGTATAGTCAACTCGAGCGCAACCTGACTCCCTCAGAACCAGGTTGTAGCTATAGAATTTGACACCCTGAAGAGCTATGCAGAAGATGGTGACGATAACCACATGGGGTTGGATGTGAATAGTATTTTCTCGATCAAACAAGATCCACATGGGTTTGGATTAAAGTTGCAATTGGACTTGCGTTGTGTGCTCTAATTTATCTCCTGAATAGGATAATCAAAGGCAAAAAGGGTCTAGTGGAAGATACTTCCCAAGAATAGAAGACCAGATCGAGGGCTTGTCCATGACCGCACGGAAGATCCGGTTCAAGGATCTCAAGAAAGCAACGGGCAACTTCAAGAATAAGCTAGGACAGGGGGGCTTTGGAACAGTTTATAAAGGGCACAAAGTGGATAAAGAGGTAGCCATCAAAAGGGTTTCTCAGGATTCACGTCAAGGCAAGCAAGAATTCCTCCCTGAAATCACGACCGTCGGCAGCCTCCTCCATCGGAATCTTGTGAAACTGATTGGATGGTGCTACTAGTGCCGCAACCTCCTCCTTGTGTATGAATGCATGCTAAATAGTAGCCTAGATAAGTACATATGCTACCATGAGAAGTTAATAGCCATTGGACCGACCCTGAATTGGCAGATGAGGTACAAGATAAGACGTGGAATAGCTAAGCACTAGATTATCTCCACAATTGGCACGAGAAGAGGGTGCTTCACTGGGACATCAAAGCGAGCAACATCATGATGGATTTAAAGTTCAGTGCTTGGCTTGGGAACTTCGGGCTGGTGCGCACGATCCAACGGACCATGTAGATGCACCATTCAACCAAAGAAATTGCTGGATCCCCAGGATACATGGCTCCCCAAAGCTTTCTTACCGGAAGGGCAACCGTGGAGGCAAACATTTAATCATTTGGCGTCCTCATGCTTGAAGTTTTCTGCGGAAGAAAATTGGGTGATCAGAACCAGGAAACTAATATTATGTCCTAGGTTCGGGAATTGCATAGGAGGGGGAGGATCTTAAGTGCAGCAGATTCCAGGATGAGTGCAGAATTTGGAGGCGGAAAAATCGAGGACATGCTTTTATTGGTGTTGGCCTGTTGCCACCCAAATCCCCACTGTAAAGCCCTCCATGAGAAGTGTTTTGCAGGTGCCGACAGGGGAAGTAGCTTCACCAATTGTGCCGCTGGAAAGGCCAGCTTTCATCTGGCCGGTGATGCCTCCATCTTTTAAAGAGGAGTTAGATTGCTCCATTGCCAAAAGCCAAATAACTCCAATCACAGAAATTCGCCGTAGATAAATGTGAAAAGCGGTAGATCATGCAAATATGTGCTATTCATCAGCTTGTATTTGCCATTTTAGTGCCTGAAAATGAACGAACTTATATTACATTCAACACATTTGCATTCTTTCTTTGAACTCACATTATCTCTGGCTAAAGCAATTGCATTTGGGCCTTCTCAGATTTTAAGCATTTGAATTCTCTGAAACTTCTTTTTACTGCACACTAGCAGGGAGATGACCAAAGATGCGCAGAACGGAGAGAAGACAACAGGCCCGCCTCTGATTGAGCATCTTTCTCATTGCCGTAGTTCAAGACCGAGACACCAATACTCCTCTGCGACAGACAGATTAACGAATGACTTCTCATTCCCTGGATGATGAAGGAAAACAGTCACTATCATGAAAAGAGCACACGCAACTCAATTCTCTGTTTTCTTTGTATTCCAGGCTAAGCTTTCACACACCAGATGGGGACATCCTCCTCAATCCCATTGAAGACATACCAGCCATGTCAAAACAAGAAGACCAAAAATAAGCCTTTTCCGCTTGATCAAGAACCAAAAGATTACAGTGACCTTAAAATAAAGCCTTCTTGCTAGCTCTATTAACCCCTAGAGTGTTTGTGTGACATTCCGAATTTCGACCCATTTTTTTGGGATTTATAAAATGTGTAATTCGTCAGTGTGTTTATAGTAAAATATTACCCGGGAACTGATCACTCTTGGGTTCTTGTTTTTAAAATTGAGATTTCGCTAGAATCGCATTTGATCGAATTTGGCCGTTATTTAGAGCCCGAACTTGGATGTCGAATTTCGCGGAGTTTCGTGACGAATTTAATTGGACGATGTCGATATTATTATGGCCAGCGTCAATATTGCCAGGAATAGTGACAGAGTGAAATTTTGGACCGGGTGTGAATTTGGACTAGTAGATCTCCCTCGTAGTGTGTTTTAGTTAGTTTCTTTTTGCCCTTTTTCCTAATTATTAATTAGGATTTTCGTGGATCGTTAGATTGATTTTTGGGTTCGAATCGTGACCGTTGGATCGCGATAATTACTTTGACTTTCTCTCTCTCTCCTCTGCGCCGCGCCACCCACCCCCGTGCGACGTCCCCTCACGCACGTCCCTGCCATGCAGACTGCCCCCCCCCCCCTTCTCTATCTTCCTTTCTAATCTTTTCTTTCTCTTTCTTCTTCTTATCTTCTTCTTCTTTGTTGGTCTTCCCTTCTGCGCGACTGGTTCTGCTTCTGCTTCTGCTCGCCCGAGCTCGTCGCTGCCCAACCAGTCACCGCCGACCGCCCGAGCTCGTCCGTCCCGCGCCGCTCGCCGCGCCAGCCAGCCGCCGCACCGTCACCGCCACGAAAGCCCCCCACCCTCCTTCTCCTTCCCCTGTTTTCCTTCGCCCCGAGCTCGTCCCCAGCCCAGCCGCTCGCCTGGCCGAGCTCACCATCGTCGCCGCGCCCGACCGTCGCTGCGCCAGACCGTCGCCGCGCCGTCCGTCGCTATCGCCACTGCGAGCCCAGCTCACTGCTCGAGCTCAGCTCACTGCTCGAGCTCGCCGCGCCCGACCGCCGCGTCGCCGTGCCGGCCCGCCGAGACCAACACGCTGCCACGTCGCCGGTTCGCCCCAGCTCCCTCTCTCTCGCCACCACCGTAGCCGTAGCTCGCCGCCACCACCCAGCTTTCCCCGAGCCGTCGTCGCCGCTGCCTTGGCCGGACTGCTCGTGCCTTGGCCGAGCCAGTCGCCGGGACCAGCCCGCCGCGCGCCGCCGTCCTCCCGTCGCCGCCGTCGTCGCCGCTCATCGCCGCCGCCGGCCAGCTAGCCAGCCGGCCAACCAGCTCGCCAGCCAGCCAGCCAGCCAACCAGCCAGCCAGCCCGACCGTGGCCGAGCCCGTTGTCGAGCATCCTGAGCCGTACCCGTCGTTGCCCGGGCCGTGGCCGAGCACCAGGCTGCTGTCCTTGCCCATGGCCTAGTGTCCTAAGCCGTGGCCAAGCGCCGGGCCGTGTGCCGAGCCGTGGCCGAGCCCCGCGCCCGTCGCGCCTTCGCCCGTGCCGATCCCAGCACTGTTCACCCGGGCCATTTTGGGCCCGTGTGGATTTTTCCCGGGCCAAACTTAGGTAAGTGACTTCCTAATCCTTACTTAGGGCTATGGGTATTTTTAGACTTGTCTAGGGATTAGACCGGGTAAATTATGGGCTATTATGGTTGAATTGCTATACTGGACTGTGTGGGTTGAATATGGTTAAATTGTGGGGTGAACTGAGATAGTTGTGGGGGCTTAATTGTGGTTGAATTTGGTGGGTCCAATGGTCGGCTTGTCGTAGTGTTTGTGGGTGATTTGATGATTGATTGTGGCTGACTTGAGTGTCGGATTGGTTAGCTCGTGTTTGGAATTGGGATGGTTTTGGGTGCATATTAGTGGCTAATGTTGGTGGGTCAATGATTGGCTTGTTGTGGCATTCGTGGGTGGATTGATGTTCGTATGTGGCCGGCTTGAATGTCGGAATGGTGGGCTAGTGTGATGGGCTTGTGATGTGATTTGGATTCGTACGACGTGTTGAATGGCGAATTGTGATGTGGTGAGCATGCCTTGAGTTTGAATGGTACGACTTGTGAGAATGGCGAATTGTGTTGTGGTGCATGTGCATGAGAAAAGCCCGGATTGATCGGAGGGCTGCCAACCTGAGGCGTGGTTACGCGGGTGTGGCGAGAAAGGCATGAGCAGACCTGAGGCGTGGTTACGCGGGTCATTGGAAGAGGAAAAATGTCCTGAGGCGTGGTTACGTAGGACGGAGCCCGGTTTGATCTGAGGGCTGACTTGAGGCGTGTTGACGCGGGTCGTGTGAATGTGTGAAATGTCCAGTGAGGGACGGAGCCCGGCTTGATCTGAGGGCTGGCCTGAGGCGTGTTAACGCGGGCAGTGTGAAAGGACCTGGGAGGTCGTGGAAAGTTGCTCGGCCACGCATGCGAATTGAGTGTGATTGAATTGATTGAATATGCGTTGTTATGGCGTTTGAGTGGTGATGTTATTTTTCTGGATTATTATTGCATTATGGTGTTTAATTAATATGCAGAGTGACGTGTGGTTTGAGCGAGGTAAGTATGATTATGTGAATTCTGTACGTTATTGGTTAGATTGCATGTTAGACTTGTCTGGGTACGCATTGGCCTACGTGGGGTTTAGGGTGTTGCTTATTGAAACTCGTTCTCACGGTTATTATATAACCATTTTCAGATCCGCGACCGTGATTGATTAGAGACGCCACCGGCGTATCTCGGGGATGGAGGACGGGTCAAGTTACCCCGTATTTTGTGTGCCCCCTTTTTATAGAGGAGTTAAGCTTACAAACCACCGCCCTCTTTTGACTATTGTGGTTTGAAGTTAGCAGCCTGGGTTGTTGTTGTTGTGTATTTGTGAATGCTGCAAGTTATGCCGAGTATGTTATGTAATTACTTGGTTTGTGCAAGTGTTATCCATTTGTCATTGTTATTTGTCTGGGTTGTTTTATTTCTCTTCCGCTTGCGTAGTTCGTTTGGGTCGGCGACGCGTCCTGGGACGTCGCGTTCAATACGACCATCAAAGGGGTGTCGTGAGCCTGTTGGGATTCGGGCGTGACAGTTTGTATCTAGAGGTATCGATCGATCCCAAAGGTGCCTACCTTTTTCTCACTACTCAATGTAGTTTTTGAAATTTTTTTGCGATGTAGTCCATAAACTTTTTAAGATCATTGCAATGTCATCTTTTTAGGAAAAAGTACACTAGAAGTGCTATAACTTGTGTACGACGATCTCTTTGGTGCCATAACTTTTTTTCGAATCACTTTGGTATCAACTTTTTTGAAAAACGATCATTTTAGTGCCAGTGCTGACGTGGCTCACCGGAAATCCGATGTGGCGCTGACACGTCTCGCTGGAAAGGTCCAGTCAGCATTAAAAATAAAAAAACGACGCCGTTTAGCCCGCTGATGTGTACTTTTTTTTTAAAAAATATATATTATATTATATTAAATAAATAAATTAAATAAATAAAAAAGCCCATGCGGCGGCGCACGAGGAGCCTCGCGCATGCTCTGCGCAGCAAGCCACTAGCTTGTCGGGAAGGGCCGGCGGTGGTGGGCGCAGTGGTTGAGGTCGCGGCCCACGGCCGGGCAGCCGCGACCCTCGCCGTCGCGACCCGGGCGACGGCGAGGCGCGGCCTCGCCTTCAGCGGGCGGCGAGACCTCGCCATCGCCTCGGTCGCGACGGCGAGACGGCCTCGCCTTCGGCGGGCGGCGAGACCTCGCCCGGATCCGGCCCTCGCCGACCACTGCGCCCGCCACCGCCGGCCCTTCTCGGCGGCGGTGGCTTGGCGGCGTGCGCGGCAGCCCGGCTCTTCCTGCAACCTTTTTTTTTTTTTTTTTTTAATTATTTTAATTATTATTATTTTTCTAAAAATTAAAAAATTCGAAAAAAAGCCACATAATTTCCACGTGTACAAGTTAGACCATTTTTTTAATATAAATGCCAGGTCAGCTTTTTGGCCGGAATTTTGGCCTGAGTCACTAAAGTGATCTATTTTCCTCCGACTTGGTACCAAAGTGATTCGAAAAAAAATTATGGCACCAAAGTGATCGCCGTACACAAGTTATGGCACTTCTGGTGTACTTTTGCCGTGAAATTTGAAAAAAATTATTAATGCACTTTTGTTCCTTTCTTTTCCTAAAATATTGATAATCAAGTCAATCAAATTCAATCCAGCTGTGTTTGAAAGCAATGTCTATCCACAATCTATTTAACGAAGAAAATTAATGTAAATGGAACTTGTATATTTAATACCGATTTTTTTAACTTAGCTTTTTGTAATCGATTGTAACAATGCTATAATAAAAAAAAGTGGACATTTGCTAAATATTATCTCAATATTGAGAGATCAAGTTTTGATGCAGCAATGATGCAATGAAACTTTTAATTGATTTAACAACATATAATAATCTATAATTAGTGGAGAATTCTGCTTTTACAGTAATAAAGAAAAATAGAGAGTTCCAATCAAATTTAACAAATGTAAGCTAGCACCAATGGTATTTAGGTAAACAATTAACTTATATGTCAAATTGGTTGATGTGTAATTACACATACTATAAGCAGGATAAGAATTAAGAGACTAACAATTTTATGGATGTATCTATTCAAATGTGAGGTTTTAGGACATTAATTGATCCTTATCTCTTATGTATATCCAATCCAAAAATTAAATGCTCATTTTCTATAGCTTTAAATGCCAGATTTTGAGTATCTAACTTCCATGAATGGGTTTTGCTTCTTTTGAGGCATCATTAAATACAACCTGATTACATTAACTAAACGATTAATTTTGGCTTGATTATTTCATTCATTTAGCCAGGACATCTTATTGTAAAATGCAAATAACTCCTTTTTCAATGCAAGAAAAGGAACAAACCCTTACTTTTGCAAGGTCAGACTTATACATTACTTGAAATGCTAATAAGTAGGCGTGTTGTTAATATCTACCTAGGAGTAACGTATAGCACACGTTTTATAAACCTTCAGTCAAATTAATCACCATGAATGCATGCCAATCACTTGTCAATGTACATCAGTTAAGACTCCGTCAATTGGTGAATGGCTTTTGCAATTTTTGAGGTATTATTAAGAAATAATCTGATCAAATTAATTATAGAATACAGACACCACAAGTAACACAAATTTTGTGCAATGCTCACTTTTGCGCAATAGCTTTTCAATCAATCATCCGAATGTTATAATTTTCATACAACTTTCACTTTGATCCCATAATTTTTCAATCGATTACTTGAGTACCATAACTTTTAAAAAGCTTTCACCCCAAGTACGAGAAAATCCAACGTGAAAGTTGTCATGAACATTTTTTAAAAGTCATCGAATCACGTGATCGATTAAAAAGTTATGGTACTAAAGTGAGCGACATATGATAGTTATGACACTTATGGTGTTATAATCCCCATTAAATATAATATAAGATAGCCACGACATCTTATTGCCAGATGTAAATGTACTCCTTTTTCAATGCAAGAAAAAGGAATCGACTCTTACTTCTGCAAGCTCAGACAATACATTTCTTGAAATGCTAATAAGTATGTATGTTGTTAATATTTACCATGGAGAAACACGGGATATCTAAATCTTTCAAGTTGATTAATCACCATGAATGCTCGTCAATGCTCTATCCATATACATTGGATAGGGCCGCATCAATTTGATGGCGTGTGTGGCCCTCTAATATTACTTTAAATAGGCGACGTTATGATTTGAATATAGGATTTGTCATATCTAAACCAAAAGCTTAGTATGGAAAGTTCATCATCAACTTCCTTGACCTTTCAGCACTTGGCATGCGTTAGCCCCCATACATCATCAACTTCCTTGACCTTTCGCCCAGCCCTGGTGAAAGTCATATGTATGGCTTGGAGGAGGATCTTTCTAGATCCACCCGACAATATGAGGTCAAAAAGCCAAAATAGTCCCTTAACTTTGGGAGAAAGGGTGCCTCCTCACAGAGTGGGTCGTAGTGACCAGTCTCGTGGGACTGTTTATAAAAAACACAAGTCTCCGCAAAGTCGTAAAACCCTGTATGGAGGCTAACGTAGTGTTGGATGGTCAAGGAAGTTGGTGACCTGATAACAAGAGATTTAACCATTTTCGATTGAAATGCAAGACCCTAGGACGCAAACCTTACCAACCTCACCGAAAGAGCAAGTGTGGGATGGTTATTTCAATATGTGTTATCATCTCCTTTTACAAGTGTTCATCCACCCAAAATGAATGAGGTAATTAAGTCTCAATTAACCTTCCTGCTAGGTTATTGGCCATGTATTTCGTCATTTACCCCATTCAATCTGGATTGATGAGCACTTGTGACGGGAGATGTAAACACCAATTGAGATAATCCGTCATGCATTTGCCCTTTAGGTGAAGTAGATGAGTTTTGCATATGTGGGTCTGCCATTTTAGAGGCAACTGTTAGAGTCCACGCTTATTGCAAGCCACAAAATGTATCTTTTGCCATTTGAAAGAGAGAAGATAGTAGATGAAGAGAAGAAAATGGTTGATGTGTGAAAGATCACCATGAAATAAAGCCAAACAATTTTGCCCATTTATTATCTTGTTCCGATACATGTATCCCATTGCAAGTCTCATGTATTTTAATAATCTAAGTTAGTCGAAAGAGCTAATTAGCCTTCCATATTTCCATAAAAACTAAATAGAATCTAAAACTACCAGAATATAATCTTTTTCATCAGCTAAGGCTCCATCAATCGGATGACATGTGTACCCTCTTGGTGTTACTTTTAAGTAGGCGATGTTATGATTTAAATACAGGCTCAGTCATATCTAAATCAAGAGAATGAATGTCAAAATGGATCACAAACTCATATTTTAACTCAAATCTATTGAAGCGGGTTACATTTGGTCACCCCAACTTTCAACTTTAGGTCATACTCGGCTCCAAAGATAAAAAAAAACCTCAAAAAGATGGGTTTTAGTGTGTCTGTAATAAATCCACTTTCAATCGATTAAATAAAAATAGTAAAGTTAAGAAAACATGTCTAAAAAAAGAAGTCGAGAGAGAGATTATCATCCGCTTCAAGCGTCGCTTCGCACCCTTGAGGAGGATCATCCCCCCATGTTTAATAATAAGAAACAGACTTATCTTGTATTAGATCTCGTGAAACTCTAAAACGAAATGAAGACTCATTTGCAATTAAGTATCTCTCTCTGAGTTGCAATAATGATCTCCGAAAATTATTTGAGCGAGTTTTCTATTCCGTGTGAAAATGGCTGGGAATTTTGATAATATAAATTTCTTTTTATCAATGCCGCTGCGGTCCCCCGTCACCCTCCATCTATCACTACCATGCTGCGTTGTCCATCACGACCCTCTCACTCTCCCGTCCATCGGCCCTAGTCTGCGCCACGCACCATGAGATCTAAGGCAGCATGGCCTCAGGTTTGAGGTCGTGACCGCCGCGGCCTCACACCTGAGCTCGCCGTGGCCTCAAATCCAAGACAGTCAACTCAAGTCCGAGGCCGTGCTGCCTCAAGTAAGAGTTGGAGAGAGAGAAGGCTGGGCGGTGTGAGATGGTCGTGGTAGATGGCGGGTCAACCATGGCGGCCAGAATGGCGAAGCTATGGAGCACGAGCGTTCACGGGGGGATGATGTATGGTGAAGGACGTGGGCAAGTGCAGATGGCGATGGTGGAGTAACGTGGATAAGGAGGAAGGAAGGAGGAGAAAAAGAAGGAAAAAGGAAAAAAAAAATTGTGATGTACATCTTGCGGGCCCTTCAATGGAGGAGATAAAAGCATTTGGACTAGCGAATTCGACACATCAGATGTTGGTTCGTACCCTTAAAAGTCAATCAGTAACATTGATGGCCGCAGCAGTCATTTCCATTAGTTCACCTAATAGAAAGATGGGCAAAAATACACAAGAAGTGGCATAACTTTTGTACGGGCGATCACTTTGGTGTCAAGTCGGAGAAAAAATAGATCACTTTAGTGACTCCGGTCAAAATTCCAGACCAAAAAGCCCCGACTTGGCATTTATATTAAACAAAAATGGTCTGACTTGTACACGGAAAAATTATGTGGCTTTTTTTCGAATTTTTAGAAAAATAATAATAATTAAAAAAAAAAGGTTGCGATAAGCGAGGAGCCTTCGCGGCTGCCGCGCTAAGCCACCACCGCCAGGGAAGGGCCGACGGTGGTGGGCGCGTGGCGGCAAGGGCCGGATTCGCGCGGCGAGACCTCGCCGTCGCGACCCGAGCAACGGCGAGGCAGCCTCGCCTTTCTTTGGGCGAGGCGAGGCCGACCTCGCCGTCGCCGGGTCAAGTACGACGGCGCGACCTCGCCTTGCCGAGCAAGGCGGCGAGACCTCGCCGTCGCACGGGTCGCGACGGCGAGGTCTCGCCTCGCCCCGGAAGCGATGCCGCGCCTCGCCGTCGCGACCCGGGCGACGGCGAGGTCGGCCTCGCCTCGCCCGGCAAGGTGAGGCCGGACCTCGCCGTCGCCGGGTCGCGACGGCGAGGTCTTGCCTTGCCAAGCGAAGGTGAGGCCGCGCCTGCCGTCGCGACTCGGGCGACGGCGAGGTCTCGCCTCGCCCAACAAAGGCGAGGCCAGACCTCACCGTCGCACGGGTCGAGGCCGGACCTCGCCGTCGCCTGGGTCGCGACGGCGAGGTCTCGCCTCGTCGGATCCGCCTCGACGACCATGTTTACCACCACCGCCCTTCCCGGCGGTGGCATGGTTAACGGCCGGCGAGGGCTCCTCGCCCTTGCGGGGCTTTTTTATTATTATTTAATATAATATTGTCACGCATCGAACACTACGAGCGCGCGATCATCCCTCCGAGGTCTATTCAAGTGCGACGTCCCAGGACGCGTCGCCGACCCAAAACCCAAACAACAGAGAACAATACACAGCGGAAGTAACAAACACCCGTACAATATAAAATCACATAACCAAGGGTAGCAATGAGTAAGATAAATACAACTTGCATTAATAACCGGGATTTACAATATCCATTGCTAGACAATATACACCAACCAAAATGTGGGTCAACAGCCACTAACATATACTTCCCCATTCCAACCGGGGTACTCGGTCACCGAAAGATCTATCCGGTCCAGGATCCCAAAACGAAGTGACGCATCCACCATCTCAAGGTCGGGGGTCTGAAAAGTGGGGTTTAAACAACAATGAGAATAAATCTCAGCGAGTAGGCCCCCTAATCCGAAACTAGGCTAACATGCACCTCCCGGACAAGAATCAACTAAACACACAGTTGATCAATCACACGACTTAGGCCCTCGGGCCCAAATCAAGCATATAGTGACCCTGCAGGTTAGGCACAAAATAAAATAATACTATGCCCCACAATGTACATACACATGTCAATTGGCCACTGTCACATGCCACACACATGTTTGCACTCGTTATGAACTTTTCGCACACTTGCCAATGTCATGCTTATGCTTGCACAATTCAATGCACACTTGCACACTTGCACACGTGCCAACTTTCCAATTATTCACTTCCGACCCGCGTAAAACGCATCAGGTTCGACCCGCGTAAACGCATCAGGTCTAGCCCGCGTAAACGCATCAGGCGCAACACCGATCTCCATATACGGACCACACCCGCGTAAACGCATCAGGTTGGCCGTCTTCCGGCAATCCGGGCATCGTCCCGCATAAACGCATCAGGGCGGGTTCAATACCCCGCGTAAACGCATCAGGGCTTTATGTGATCACACATGCACATCCACCAATTATTATCTGAACCCCGCGTAAACGCATCAGGGCGATTTAGGTGATCACATGCTCATGTCATTCGTGCACGTTCACATAATGCACATGTTATGCCAATGCTCAATATGCACACTCATGGCCATAACAATCACACTCGGCAATTCACGAACAAATCACATATTAGCCGTACAAGGCCCAATTAAATCCTCAATGGATAGCCACTAATCAGTCCGAGAGAGAGAAAAACCGAGAATATACAAAATCGGGTCCAAACTGGGCAATTGCACAGTGAAAGAAAACCGTTTGAAATAAATAGTAAATAAATTCCAAAAATTCTGAAATTCGGATATGTTGTAGAAAACATCTCGATAAACATTTTCTGTGAAGAACTCGAAATCCAGTTCTAACCGTAAATACCTCGTTTTGACACTCAAATCCGGACAAAATCCGGTTCGCTCGGACAGCCCCTCAGACCATCAAAATACAACTCATTCAGTACCCAAATCACTTTGGAAAGCCCTGAAATTTTTATAAGTCATAGAAACGAATGTTCTTAACAATTTTTGTGAAGAAAGTTTGTTGAAAAGAGGTCTGGAAAAATTTATAAAAAATCGGAAAGACCAGAAGGTCGGGTGAACAGTAAATCGGGCAGACTCAATTCGGTCCAAAAGTGGACTTACGAATGGCACTAAATGATCTCCAAAAATTTCATATTTAATATATGTCAAACTTCAAGATGTTATGAACAACTTTCATGAAGAACACTTCCTCAAATTCGGCCCACACAAGTCACACAAAAAAATAGCAAAATCCAGCAACGCAGCAGCAGCCTTACCCGAAATCAACCAACATGCACCACCAAGCAAACCAAGCACAACCAGCCACTAAACCAATTATCCACAGCCCTTAAACCATCCCTAAATCATCACATTAGGCCATTAAAATCACCACAAAATCAGCCATAATCAGCCCACACTAATTAACCCCTAAAATATCCTAATAACCCTTAAAACTTGTCTAAAGTGCACATAAGCCTAATTAAGGGTTAGGGTTTCCACTCACTAGGTTTAAGGCTTCAAATGTGGGCCGGACAAGGAGAGAAATGGGCTGAACAGCGGCGGCACGACGCCGGACCCGGCGGCAGCGAACGGCGGCTCACGGCGTTGTCGGGTGGAGATGGGGCTGAACGGCAAGGTCTGGTCGTGGCCGGAATGGAGGGCGAGAAGCAAAGAGGAAACGGAGATGAATGAAGCAAGCAAGTAGTGGAAGCAAGAAGAAAATGAAGAAGTAAACTCGCAACGAAGTGAAGAAGAAGAAGAAAAGAGAAGAAGAAGAAGCGAGTAGCAATGATGGACGAAGCGAGACGTGAGGGAGTCGCAGTTAACAAAGCCAAGGCGAAGCAATCAGAACAGGCGAAACGTGGGGGAGTGGGGAAAGTCAGCGGTCAGCAAAGCAATGCAGAGGCAGAAGCGGTACGTGAAGCAGCATGGGGCTGCATGGGTCAATGGTCAGCAAAGCACACGTGAAGGTGCAGCAAGAACAAAAACACGTGAGGGAGTCAGCGGGCGTGAAGGAAGAGAGGAAGTCAGCGGAAAGGAGGGTCAGCCGGCGTGGGGGTTCGGCGAGAAAGGAGGAGAGGAGAGAGAGAGAAGAGAAACCAAAGTCAACATATCAATCAAGTGTAATCCAAGGGCTCACAAGAGGTCCTGTTGGGCAAACTAGATCCAAGGGCCACGAAAATCCAACTTTCAAAATCAAAGAAAAGACTAGATAGACACTAAATAAAACCAATTAAACACTTCTAAAATTCGGAATCCCTTCATAGGCTTAGGGGCAATTTGGTAATTTTTCCATTTCCGGCTCGAAATTCCATTTTTCGATTATACCGGTCCCAAATATAACTGGCCACATTAATATGACGTCGTCCTTGCAAAATAGTCGCGTATATCCACGAAATTCGACACCGAAGTCCGAACTCAATTCCACGATCAATTTCGCTCAAATGCGATTTTAGCGTCTCTCACTAACGGGCGGCTGTTTAGGGGTTACGCGTATCGACTTAGAATTACTCGTGTCGTGACGGTCTCGACTCTCAAGAGAACACGAGAATTTATCGCTAGTTCCGGGGGTCGCAATCGTTCGGATTAAGTTCGGGATTGTTCGCCACGCGTACTTTCGGTCATGCGGAATCACCCGAGATCCGATCGTACGTCGTTGGCCAAATCAAATCCGTCACTCTCCTTGGATCGGCCCACATTGGCACAAAATATTCCTTCGTCGTTTATCGGAATCGGACTCGATTTGCGGTCGAGTTCTTCGGTCCACGTACCGTTTTTCTAGTTAGCCATTCCCTATTGGTCAGTATCCCGAGAAGGATCCGTTCCGGGCGAGACTTACTAAAAAGGAAATGAGAAATAACATCTATTTCATTGATCACGAAAGTGGATCGAATTCAGGACGTTACAAATATAATATAATTTAAAAAAAAAAATACACGTCTGCGGGCTAAACGGCGTCGTTTTTTGTTTTTAATGCTGACTGGACCTCTCCGGCGAGCCGTGTCAGCGCCACATCGGATTTCCGACGAGCCACGTCAGCATTGGCACTAAAATGATCGTTTTTCAAAAAAGTTGGCACCAAAGTAATCCGAAAAAAAGTTATGGTACCAAAGTGATCGCTGTACACAAGTTATAGCACTTCTAGTGTACTTTTGCCCAAATTTCACTAGCCCCAACTCATTTCAAGTTTCCTATGTAATAATCAATATACCTAAGGTTCATGTACTCAACGTTTTTATGGGTTTTCTTTTACATTTGTGGAAAATACCATAAGGGTTAGATTCTTATTACCTTTTATGGAAATATGGAAGGCTAATTAGTTCGTTTGGTTACCAACTTAGGTTATTAAAACACACGAGACTTGCAATGATGTACTTGTATCGGTCCAAGATAATAAATAGGCAAAGTTGTTTGGTTTTATTTCACTTTGTTGTTTCAAATATTCACCATTTTCTTCCCTTGATATACCACCTTCTCCTTTCCAATTGGCGTACCACAAATTTTTTGGATTGGAATAAGCGTAGCTCTCAAAATGACCTTTAAAATGGCAAACCCTAATATGTGAACTCTTCCTCCCTCACCGAAAGATCAGGATGGATCCTCTCAGCCTGTGTTATCTTCTCCTCCGACAAGTGCAGGTCCATTGAAAATGAGTGAGGTAGGTCTCAATCGACCTTTGTTGTAACATCCTCAATTTCAGTCCCTAGGAAATGGCTATGGTTTAAGTTTGGTAGTTTTTCAATTGGAACCAATTTTTACTCTTGTTTTGGAAAACCTAGTTTCGGATACTTTATACCCCTTCGTTTTGTTATTTTTATGGAGACTTTTGTGATCCAGATTTCCAAACACTTCCTTCTTGAAAGTTTCTCCAAACATCTTAAAGTTTTACATACTTGAATTTCAGAATTTTTGAACTTGATATGAGTAATACGACAGCCTAATTTCCGAACCATGTAAAATTGCCCAGAATGGGTATTTCGGTGATGTTCACACTTTCTTTATTTTATTCAAGCTTTTCTGGGCCGATTTTGGAAAAGTTTCCTTCACAAAAGTTGTTGAGAACTTCTTTTTCTATAACATATATCAATTTGGGAATTTTTTTCGAGATTGTTATACGTGTTTTGTCGCGGAAAACCCTCGAAAAATCTTGAGAACTAAGCATGATGCGGGTTGTGATTTTAGTGCCAATGAGTCTATTTCGTGTGACCCGATTGGCCCGAATCAATTACGCAAGAAACCAGCAAATCCAGAAGGCTCTAGGGAGTCCACGGTTTGGAAAAGTTTAGAAGAGGCTAGAAGATAAGGCTTTGACATGGTCAAAGATTCTCCTTCAAGCTTCCATTATTAAGGTTCATTAATCCCATTAAATGGCCCTTGACTTAGAAGCCCCATTCATGATGACAAGCCTTAATTAGTTGGACTTTGGAGGCACCATCATCATGACATGCATTAATGGCCTTGAGTAGGGAGTAAGAAAGAACTTCTATAAATAGGGAAGCCCCACTTGAAGAAGACACACACCGCACCAATTGGCCAACCTTCTCTCTTGTTTCTTTGCTTCTTGTTCACGCCAAGAAAGAGAGAAAGAGAGAGAGAGCTCACCGACTAGCCCGTGTCTCTCCTTGTTGTTCGGTCAATAGGAAGCCACATCCAAGGCTCGTGTGTTCGTGTTCAAGCCCGAGATTCGCCGAGACTCCCGTGTTCCTTTCTTGTCCTATTTTTATTTCATAGTGTAAGTAAACTTCCTAATATCGGGAAAGGAAGTTGTGATACGTTGTGACACGGTTTGCTTGGACCGTTTCTCGGTCATTTGGTTGGTTGTAGTTGGTTTATTTCTCGATTTAATCATGTTTGGTGTTTGACGTTTGTTTTGGAGATAGAACCGAGACTTGAATGGCAAGATGCACATGTTATAGCCATGCTTGATGTTTTCGTGTATGAACTTTGCTATTGATCTGCCATCGATGCTGGTGCAGTAAGGGCCGACTTGTGCTAACGGCGATCCCCTCGTCCTCGCTTGATATTAGTAGGTTTACTTGCTGAGTCTCCCCGACTCGTTCCCCGTTATTTCTTTTTCAGGTCCGAAGAATGGCATCTCCCCCGACCCGGTTCGGCAACCCCATGGACATGAGAGCCGAAGTGCTCACCGTGATAGATGCCCGAGAAGGCCGAGCTTACCGCCGGATCAAGACGTATGTGATGGTCGATGAGGGCCTAACGGACTTGGTGCCTCACCCGTACGTAGCATGGCATGGCTACACTGACGGAGAATGGGTTGGACCCCTACGTGGGTTCAATGGACCTTTTGACGGTGTAGGCGGGCCGGCTCCGGGGCATGCCACGGGTGGGGTGTAGATCGGCCATGTGGACGGGAAGCGGGGAGGAGATGTGGATGGAATTAGAAGCGAGAAGATGAAGTAGAGGGGACAGGATCACCTAAGCCGAGTTTTGCTATTCATAGTCGGCTAGGAACGGATGAGCTTCTAGAATATGCATGTGAAATATGTGTTGTTTACCATAGCCTGAAAGGCTTGTTAAAATATATTTGCATGTACTGTAAATATAAGGTTTGCTCATGATGCTGTTTGTCTAAATTCCGCTGTTGTTATGAATGTAATTGTCCCGAAATTATGCTTCCGCTTATGTGTAAAGAAAGATAATAATAAACGGGATGTCACGTTAATGACTTCGAGGTGGGGGCGTTACATTTGTGCTAGGTTATTGGCCATGTATTTTGTGACTCAAGTACAAAGAAATGGATTTACAATGGCATTACTTATCCAAAAAAAATCAAAAGTAATGAATGATGAAAGACAAGATAAATTTTTTAATGCTCTCTGGGGTTTTTGTTTGGTTTGCATTAAGGTTATGAGTTGAATTACTCAAATGATCCGTCATCTAGATCTGCTCATTGATTCTACAAACTTTATACCCCCCCCCAGGGGGGGGGTTATAGATTGGAATATCTATCACGTTAAAATCTATTTTTCTTTTCTAAGTTCATGCAAATCTAATTGTTTATACACCTAGTGAAACTAGCGAATAATTGATGGTTGAATTTTACCATGTATAAAAGGTCTGAAATATTCTTAAATCTTTTGTTGAAAAATAACAAATAACAAAAATATTTTTATGTATATATTTATGTCTTGTTTGTGTGTGTCCAGATCTGATTTATGAGTATGTAGAATTATAAATGCATGCGTACAAGCATATGATTTTGAGAATGACAAAAATAAAATTGCCGATAGGTTTTTCTATTATACTCTGGAAGTATAGATAATACTGTTCTAGGGTTGAAAGTTTGGATGTGTTGCTTTTTGCATAGATCAATGCATGAATAGTTATTCGTTGGACAACAAAACAAACGGCAGTTATTTGAAATGGCAAAACTGTAAGTAATCAGACCGGTAATGCTATTATGGTAAATATTATCAATATATACGGAACTTCCTTCCTTCATTTGGTATTCTTACTATTAAGAGTTTTCTCTTATACTCTAAGTTGATAAGCAATAAATGTTGTAGTGGAGACCAACGAATTGATCGAGAACTTGCACGTTCTTTAAGATCAATGATAAAGAAAGTAAACCATCATTCCACACTGAAGAAAAACGAATAGCTAAAGTATAACTATTCATAGGATGAAAAACTTTTCCAAATCACGAAAAGAAGAAGTTGATAGCCCCTTACTTATAAAGTTAAATGAGTTTCCACCATTCTTTTCAATATTACATAATCTGCTAATTCATATGTTAAAATTCGATTTTTTTAAACCGTGTCTCTGTTCACATATTTTCCTTCTTTGTGTCCGCCATTCTAGATTTCTCTTCATTTTATGCTACTATTGTTATTTCGTAATGAGTTATAGGCACTCAATAGCCTCTCTCGAACTATTTTGCTTTATACTGCGTCAAATGTTATATATTCTTGGTTTTGGTTATAAGTCAATGCTCTTCCTCTCAAACCCTACAGGTTCCATGGAATCATTTTGGACAAAATCATGCTATCCACATGATATGATTTGCTACTCCTTTTCTTTCAGCATAAGGCACCGTGTTTTTCTACTCATTTAGTCATTTATCATTTTTATCATGTCTCATGAGTTTGATTCCTTGTTAGGAGGAATGGGTTCTTAAACTAAACAAATGCGGTTGGTTTAGTTGTTTAATCGTACTATTGATATTCTCAAGCATGAGTTAGCTTAACATCTCGATCATAGTTTGCCAAATGTTCATTTCTTTGATATCATGAATATAGTTGAAGATCCTATTCTGCGGCATATATGTTTTCCTGTTTCGAATCGTTTGGCAGCATTTAATGGTGATATAATTGCATATGCGTAATTATTTTCTTTACTCATGTTTTGTCCTTCTCTATCTCTTTCATCCTTGAAGGTCAATATGTCACTCTCTGCTCCAGACAACTCTCGTGTTTCAATGGAATGGAATGAACCATGTGGTTCAAAGAAGCTAGACATTCCGAACCAAGAGGGACAATGGGATGGATTGTATACATCACTTAGGGCACTAGTCTCAGTAAGTTAACTTTTGATTAATTTTTTTAAGATATGGATAGTCAATATGAGTTTTCTATTGTCCTTTGAAACTTTGTGGGGTACAACATGACATAAACTTAATTTTACTTGTATATAGTATGGTTTACATCACTAATAATGATAGTCGATGTAATGTAAATTAACTTTTTGTTAAATTTATTTTGATACATGTAGTTGTTCTGTGATATATCGTATGAGAGTCCATGATATAAAAATTTTACCATTATAGAGTTTTTTTTTAATTCACTTTTGTGAGGTTCAACCCTTAGTTTTCAAATGCCGATATCCGCATTAAAGGATGGATGGTAACACATAGGATGAATGATCCGTAAAATACATTGTGAGGCACTCGATTTCTTCGTCTTGATTCTTGAAGCATATTTGATAAGCTTGGATGTATTTATGAAGTACACACCTAAACTTCATTTGTAAGAAGTTACAACTAGACAGGTTATGTATAAACATAATATATATATTCCCAATTCTTTGACTTTGACAATAATTCAGAATTGCCCATGCTTTAATGATGAGATATACTAGCATTGATAATTTGTGATTGTAGAAAGTTGTTTCTCAATTGAGAAAAAGTATTTTAGATGAGCTGCTTGACCAGGATCCAATATCGTATCAATTACCTGAAAATAATGAGAGGATAAATGTTTCGACCAATAATATAATATTATTTCAATGATTTGTTTGTACGCTATTCACATATGATTCTGGAAGATTTGAACAAACATTTCTTGAGTTGAATTGTATGGTGATCGATAGTCAACATTTCATCTTTTATTCATATAAATGCACGCTTTTTATTAGTAAGTATTTGTAACCAATGCTCACAACAAATGACAAATGATCAAATCCAAAGCACAGACAAATCCATCTTCATCAATGGAAGTCAAGACCAGTTCCAAAACCACACTTGTAGGGGAAAGGACAGTATCTTTCCTACTCCCCTGGATTGTCTAATCGGCATAGAGTTGGACGGGGTAGCATCTTGAATGTGTTCCTTTTGCTTTTATATTGAATGATATAAATATCGCAATCTATATATCCAATTGTCTAATTGTTTTCATTTTTGTGGTGTGATTATTATCTATTGATTGCAGAACATCCAACATCAATCTTCATTTAAAGAGAGGCTTCAAGGGTGGAATATTGCATGCAAACAATGTGCAAATGGAAAATTGGACATGGTAATTGTATATTCAATAAACTTCATTTCTTCTGCTCTCCTTAATTAGATAGACGATTCGAAAGAAGTAACTTAGATTCGACTGATTTGGTTTCTATAAACATGGCAAGGAGATGAAATGGATTATAGTGATGTATGTTAGCCGAAAGGATTAATAAAAACTCAGTTTTACATTATCGCCTATTTATGATTAACTGCATTGAAATTTTTTTACTACCTTTGATGAGTAATAGCTTTGTACATGACTATCTCTAAATTTTCGCATGGTAATGAAGACAACCGAAATCTATTATCTTTGCAGAACTATCGTCATGGACAGTCAAGAAGGATGTTTCGCTCAATTGTTGAGGTTGTCGAGTTTATAATGGAGGCTTTGATCGATAAAGAGACACCAGGGAGTAGTTCTCTGTCACGCCCCGAACCCCACGGCGCGCGACAACCCAACCGAGGTCGATTCAAGCGCGACGTCCCAGGACGCGTCGCCGACCCAACACCCAACACAGAGAATCATGCACGCGCGGAAGCAACATAACACTCGTACAAATTTAAATCCACATAACCAAGGATAGCAACACAACAAACAACATGAACAAATATACACTTGCATTAATAACGGGAACATATACAATATTCATATACAACATGAACATCAAAAATCAAAAGCGGGTCAATGGCCACTTCTGACAAAAATGGGTAAGTGGCCCGGGCGGTCAGGGGTACTAAAACTAGGTGGGGCTCCGGTCAAAAAGGTACTGGCCCGACCTATCTGTAACTAAGGCTAAACCTACGGGACCCAGTCCGGGTCGGATCCCGAGGACTCGGAAGAGCTATCAAACAGCTCATCCTCGGAGTCCATGGAATCCAGCTCAGACTTGGCCTCTGCCGGCTCCTCCTCTGAATCCACCTCCTTAGGCTCGGGGTCCTGCTCCATCGGCTCTGACTCCTCGTCCGACTCCATCGGCTCCAGATCAGAATCCCAGTCCGCTGGCTCCATATCCATCAGGTCAAACTCGTCAACCTCCCAGATAACCGGCCGGCGGCCAGAGCTGGATGTGACATTTCGAGATTTCGCTCATTTGGGATTTATGAAATGAATTATTTTATTAATGTGCTCGTAGCTAGTTCTCACCCGGAACTGATCATTCCTGAGATACTAATCAGTAGGGAAATGCTAATTAGGGATTTAAAATTCGTATGACTAAAGATAATTCAATCGTGAATGGACTTTCGACCATAAAATTGTCGAGGTGATATTTTGAGCCACTGTTGGCCGATCCAAGGATAGTTAGGGGTCAGCTCGTCATTGTCATAGTAGTGGATCGCGGGTGATTCCGCTGGACGGCGAAATAACTTGATGAATGATCCTGAACCTATACCAAATGATCGTGCCCCTCGGATCTAGCGATTGATCCTTGCGATTTTAATGACAACCGAAGTCATTACGGTCTGAATAAATTGTACGTGACTCGATTTAGTATCAGTCACGGGTCGTACAGGCGAATTTCCCAAAAGCCACCCGTTAGTCTGAGAAACGCTCGAGTTACGTTATGAATATATAATTGGAATATTGAGTAGAGACCAAACCAAGCGTCAGAAAATTCGGAAAGTCACGGCAGGGCCTTTGGACGACGTTGTAATTGGAACGTACATCTCTGAATTTCTTCGGATTTTTCAGAAAAGTTCGATTTCGGCGAGAAACGGAGAAAGTGACCATTTTACCCTTGGAATTTAGTAAATGGTTAGTTTTAAAGGGCAAGGGCATTTTGGTAATTTTTCCTTTGGACTTTTTGAGAAATTACAAGTATACCTTTGGATATTTTTGGTAAGATTCGATCTGGGCCGTTGATTTCAAGATTGGATCGAATCTGGACCGTTGGATTAAAAAGATTAGACGAGGGCGTTTTGGTCATTTGCCGTTTTGGTCAAATTTAGTCCAAGTTTATCCTCTCTCTCTCCTCTCCCCTCCCCCATTTGGTCCCCCTCTCTCTCCCGTGAAACCCCCTCCACCGTGAGCCCCTCTCCCCCGTCGAACGCCGCCCCTTGGCCGCTCGGATCGCCGTCGTCCGTACGCCCGCCGGCCACCATCTCGCCGATCCGCCGCCCTTTTTCTCTCCCCTCTCCCTCTCGGCCTCCCCTTGGCCGTGAGCCCCACCGGCCACCGCCCAAGCCGCGCCGTCGCTGCCCAAGCCGATCACCGCCCGCCGGGAGCCGTACACCGTCGCCGCCGTTCCCGATTAAGTGCCGCCGCTTTCCGTTCTAGCCGCGATAGTCTAGAACGCAAGTAAGTCGCGCTCTAAACCCAATTTAGGACTTCGGGTATCGACGGATTTTGGGCGAAATCGGGTTTAAATTTAGTGCGATTTTGCATGATTTAGGAGTGGAATTAGGTGGCGGGCCTTAGGATTGAATTCGGATAATTTTTATTGGAAATTGGAGGACAACAGTGAGCTGTGGACTACTGTTCACAGGGCTGTGATGGGCTGATCGGGATGCAAGTTGGATTTTTAGAACCGAGAATTAATGGCGAGAAAGTCTCGTGAAGGACCTGAGTCGATTTGAGGCCATTTGGTTAGAGAAAAATAACGATTTCTGTGTTTTACGTGCGTTTGAAATATAATTAGGTTGTGGTGGTGAAATTGAATGTGTGATTGTGCAATTGGTTGATTTAATTATGTCTGTTGGGTGCACACTTGGGCCAGATTGTTTTAATTATTAAAATTGGCCGTGTCGACTGCTGAGTGAGCATGGTTTGTGTATAATTGTTTCGTGCACGGGTCACGTGTGATTGACCAGTTAAGTGGCAAATGATTGTTGCATGTGTGAAAGAACGAGAAATAGTGCGTGGTACGATATGTGAGATCGTGGGAATTGTGCCGTCCTGAGGCGTGTACATTTACGCGGGACGATGCCCGGTATTACCGGAAGACTGCCAGCCTGAGGCGTGTATTTTAACGCGGGTTGCGTAGTAGGTGGTAGGTGTTGAGCCTGAGGCGTGTACGTTTACGCGGGCAAGAAACATGGCCTGAGGCGTGTACGTTTACGCGGGCCCGGAAGTATTGTGGAAAGAGGTCGCAGTGTACCTGAGGCGTGTACTGTAACGCGGGCCACTGGCGAGGCATGTGGAAACGAGATAGTGAGAACGGAATGAGTGCATGACATGAGAATTGTGCATGCTTGTGGTTGTATGTGATGTGCTTACCTTGTGATAATGGTGCGTGTGATTGTGTTTGTGAAATTGTCTGGAGGTACGTGATAGCCTAGGTGGGGTTTAGGGGTGAACTTGCTGAGAAGTGTTCTCATGGTTGTTTCAACCAATATTTTCAGAACCCTGACTTGAGCCATGAACCCACCGCCACCGCCACCAGAACGTTTTGGGGTACCAGTGCACACCGAAAATGAAGTTACAAAGTTTCCGATGGGTGATGGAATGACCTGGATTAAGCATACCACGACCGTTTTCGTAGAAGTAGGATTACCTCTTTGGGAGACCCACGTTTATACTGCCTGGTTCTTCCGGGATGCGGACGGGGCTGAGTTCCGACCCGTTAGAGGATTTGATGTTCCGTTTGATCTAGTTGGGGATTGGGACCCGACTGTCGTACCCTCGATTGATGGAGAACTTACCAGTACAGAGGTTAGTTTAGCGCAATCTGGGATGCATTCAGCACCCGCCGCACAAGGATCTTCAGAGGCTGAGCATGAACCTGAGCCTGAAGCATCGCAAGCTAAGGATGACCCGATGAACATAGACTTAGAACCAATCCCCGAAGAGGAACCACAGGAAGAAGAACCAGAGGAAGTGGAGCCCGAGGCTGAACCCGAGAACGAGACTGAAGAGTCAGAAGAGCCTGTGGGAGACCCGGAGTATATACTCCCGTTTGAGGAATACATGGATCCCAATTTCGTGCCGGAGTACAATTTCTTTGATTTTCTAGCCGAGGAGTACCAGAACGCTATTCCAGCTGAGTCGGGTGACATTGATCATCCAATTGTGATTGAGGCGGAGCCGGAGTCTTCAGAGGAGCAAACGGATCAGGGGAGTTCAGACTCCGGTGATGATGAGTCAGATTCTGAATGGACGCCTAGTAAGGGGCGTAGAGACTAGGGTTGGAGGTTCATAATTGTAGATTTTAGGAAAGTACCATTTTTGAGGTCTGGATGCCAGGTTACCGATCTTTTTGTATATCGGTAGTTTGTAATACGGTGTGCAAGGGTTTATGGTGGCTGTAAATTACGGTGGTTGTAAGTGCTGTGAATGTTGTATAAGGTTGTTAATGAAAATGTCAATGTATATTTTCCCTGAATGTTTCCCCAGTTTTAAATTGTCCGGGATTAATTGTGGTTTCCGCAGTTGCATTAAACCTCTGATGATTGTAATTGAGGTCGGCGATAACCTTGGGATGTCGCATAAATCGACTAGTGGCGGATGTCGCGAGCTTGAAAGGGTTCGGGGCGTGACACTGGAACTCCCCTCGGACGTGTAATCTGGGCTCGCCAGGTCTCCATTCTGACATTGGGGGTCTACCTCTCCTAGCCCGTTAAACGGGACGTCAAAAGTCCTGAGGGACCCGAAGGTCCCGGAATAGTCCCTAAAACACCAGGCTATATACTCGTGGGCCTGGAAATGCTGCTCGCCCACGTCGACCCAAACCGTAGTGAAATGCCTAATATAGGTATCCTCGTTCCCTATGGGGTACTCGGTCACGTCCCGGTCTATCCGAGACGGAATCCCAAAACGAATAGGTACCTCGGACATCTTCAAGGCCGGGGGTCTGAAAAGTTGGGTTTTAACAACAATGAGAACGAATCTCAGCTAGTAAAATCCCCTAAACCTAAACTAGGCTAACATGCACCTCCTGACAGGCAAACAATCACATGAACAATTCAAAATCAATTGACCTAGGCCCTCGGGCCAAGATCGAGCATACAATGGACCTTGCAGGTTAGGCATATAATAATAGCAATAATGGCACGTACGCGACAGGCTTAGTCACACGTACGCCATGCACATGCTCATGCTCGATAATGCCTGCATCACACACGAGTCACCGACACTCACATGCTTGCACACTTGCCAATGTACTCTAGCACACATATGTCATCAATATGCTCATGATCATGATCTGGCTCAAATATTCACATCAGCACACTACTCAATTCTTAATTAGAATTCGACCAGCGTAAAACGCATCAGGTCTGACCCGCGTAAAACGCATCAGGTCTATATCAATTCCAACACTTCCTGGCCAGCGTAAAACGCATCAGGCGCAACACCGATCTCCTTGTACGGACCAAAACCCGCGTAAAACGCATCGGGCTGGCCGTCTTTCGGCAATCCGGGCATCGTCTCGCGTAAAACGCATCAGGACGGGTTCAATACCCTGCGTAACACGTATCAGGGCTTTATGTGATCACACGTACACACAGTCAATTTTATCTGAACCCCGTGTAATACGCATCAGGGCAATTAGGCGATCACATGTTCATGTCAGGCACGCATACTTGCATGATCCTCATATCACGCCAATGCTCAGCATACGAAATGCGTGGCCATGCACAATGAGCACTCGATTTCACATCGGCACATAATCACATCACGCCAAGTCATGCTCAACAAATGCCACGACGTGCTCTAGCAACGATTCGACATGCTCAATTTAGCCATCACGTGCCCAATTAACATATTAGCATGCCCAATCAAGCAATTCAATTAATCTTGCATGGCATAAAATACACACATAATTCGTGCGACTAGGACAACATAATTAGGCACACTCGAGGCCCGCCATGCTAGTACATTCTCGGCCACACTAAGTACGCGACATGGCATCTCAAAATCAATGTCCAATCAAGCATAAATCAACCACCAAATGGACAATTTAAGACATGCTCGGAATTCAACAATTGAACCCTAAACTAACCAATCTCGGGCCAATTAATTCCTAAAATTCCAGCCATCAAACAGCCCACTCTTGGGCACTAAATCACATTGAAATCAACACATTAGACTCCCAAATTATCACATAATCCATCACTAATCTAATAGCCCACTAATCATCCCTAATCCACCTTAATTAACCCCTAAATTACCTTAATCCTATCTAGAAAATGCTAATTAGCCTAATTAGGGTTTAGGGACTAATACTCACCTAAATTCCTAAGCTCCAACTAGCTGAACAGGTGGGGAAATGGGCGGACCGAGTGGCTCACGGCGGCGCAAGCAGCGGCGTCGGGCGGCCTTCACGGCGACGCGAACGGTGGCGGCTTGCGGACGGTGGTCCACGGCGGCGAAGGGGAGGGGGATGCTGGTCGGTGGCGGACGGGAGGGAGAGAGGGATGGTCGGGATGGTGGTGGTGGTGAGGCGAGGTGGGTGGACGGCGGTGGTTCCGGCTCCGGCGGGTGGTGGTTCCGGCTCCGACGGGCAGCGGCTTGCTCCGGCGAGGGGCCTCATGCGCGGCCGAAGGGGAAGAAAGACAGAGAGAGAGAGTGGGACGGGGTGGTGATGGTGGTGGTGAGGCTAGGCAGTGGCGTGGACTGGCGGTGGTTCCCGGCGTATGGCGGCGGAGCTCCTCCGGCAAGCGGCCTCACGCGGCCGAGAGAGGGAGAGAGGGAGCTGGCGGGATTGAGAGAGAGGAGGAAGTTGGCAGGAGGTGAGGGAAGGAAATGAGGGAGAGAGAGAGACTAAAGTGCATTATTGGGGGGCATAGTGTTACGCCCCGTATCCTACGAAGCATGAACATCCGCGTATAGGTCGAAATGTGGTGCAACGCTCCCAGGAAGCATTGCCGACCCAACGCCCAATCAGAGATCAAACACGTACGGAAGCAACGTATATAAATAAATATATACACCCATACAATTGATCGCATGAAACTAAGGATAGCCAAGCAATAAACAACGATCAACGCAGAAAATATGTACATACTTATATCACTATTTTAAAACTCTTTTTACAGTGCTCCCAATAACTCAAATAAAACACCAACTCCTAGGAATAACCAAACAGCCACTTCTCCGATCTGCTCCGTCTCCACAGGGGTGCACGCTCAACGACCGCTGGATGAAATGCAGCATCCCAAAAAGTGGTGGTGTCCTCGGCATCCTACGGCTGGGGGTCTGAAAATGTTTCGGTTTACACAACCGTGAGACGAATCTTAGCGAGTACAAACCACTAATCCTAAACTAGGCTAACGTGCAATCTCCTGACCGACAGCACAAAACAACATAACCAACCAATTCATAAATAAACTCCGACCTAGGCCCTCTGACCCAGATCTCTTACCTGGCTGAACCTGCAGGTTATTGACAATCATGATTTAAATCAAGTCACATACGCAAGCACTCAGTTCACGCGTACGTCAAACGTATGCTCATACTTAATAATGGTAATAACGCGTGTCAATCACCGAGTCCCGCACACCCGCAAATCGGCCCATGCATTCTTATGTATGCAATGCTATCGTCACACCATATTCATGCCTCGGCTCACTAGCCCACACTGGCACCTTGGCACTTGCTCAATTTATCATTTATTACGACCCGCGTAAAACGCATCAGGTCTCTTCATTTAATCACAACACTTCGTGGCCCGCGTTAAAACGCATCAACTGGCCCAGTGTCTCTAGCCCGCGTCAAAACGCATCAGGCGCAACACCGATCTCCTCATGAACCAGAGCCCGCGTAAAACGCATCAGGTTGGTCGTCTTCCGGACGTACCGGGCATCGTCCCGCGTAAAACGCATCAGGACGGCACACCCCGCGTAACACGCATCAGGGCGAAATTGTGATCACACATACACACAATCAATTATTATCTGCACCCCGCGTATCACGCATCAGGGCATTTAGGTGATCACATGCTCATGGCAGGCACGCATTCTCGCACAATTCATCACACGCCTCGTTCCCGGCATTCACTATGCGTGCCATGAAATGCAAAACAATGCAACATGAGCATCAGCACAATTCAAGCATTCAGTTAATTTCATGCCGCAACAATCGTTCACTGGCCAATTAATACCATGCGGCTCAATTCCACAATGTGCAATTCAATAATCCAATCAAGCCATCATATGGCCAATCACACTCCGCACAAGTCGGCCACGCAGCCCAACAATTGGGTATAGAAATCAACCAGTTAATCAACCCGGGCATACCCAGCAGTCCAATCACATAATCCCCGATTAATCTGTGCTAGTCCAATAATTATTTCTAATAATCCCACTAAATTCCTTAGACTTAATTTCCAACGATCGATCCTCAATCCAATCCGAATTACACACTGGTACTACCTAATCCAGTCCAGACTACACCGATAATACCTAAGCCAACATGCCGAACACAATCATTCACCAAATCAACGAATTCAACGCATCCTTGGCACATTCAATATATTTCCATTTTGGTTTAACGAATCCCACATTCATTCGCACGTTCATTCCAAGGTAGTTCAATGCGTTAAAGGCCCGCCCTGGGCAAATCCATCTCAATAGTTGTTCTCACCACTTCGGGGTCATTCAATAGGATTTATACACGTCCTAATCATCCCCTAAAAATGCCTAAATTTTTGTCATTAGTCCATTATTCTTAGAATATTCAACTTGGGCACAAATTAGGCATTTTCGGTACTGAATGAACAGTACCAGGAAAAATTAACATTTAGGCACTAAACCACCTTTAAACCATCTCATTAAGGCCTAATCACCTACCCCAAACATCCAACCACCAAATACATATAATTAAACCTCAAATGAACTTAATTAACACTTGAATTGTCTAATTTCAAGCCTTGAATCATTGAATTCAATTAGTGCAAAACTTAGACAAATATGCACATTTTCGGTACTTTGTGAACGACTGGAACAGGGCTGTTTGAACACTAATCCACACTTAAATAACCTCATTAAGCCCTAATGACCTATCATAATCATCCTACACCCAAATAAACATCATTAGGTCCTAAATGAGCTTAATTAACCCCTAATTACCCCCCCTAAGAACACAATTAGACTAATTAAGGGTTTAGGGGTTTATACTCGCTTATTAGCGACTCGGGACGACGGGAACGGGCGGTCGATCACCGACGCGCGGTAAGGATCGACGGCGGCGTTCCGGGTGCAAGCCGGCGGTCACGGCGATGACGGAAACGACGATCCGCGGCTGATTCTGTTACGTTCGGAGTGGAACAGGGGCGTGTTAGGCCGAACAAGTGAGAGGGAGGTCCCAAGGTGCTTTGTGGCGACAGGCGGTGGGCGGCCCGGCGGCTCGGATGGTACTTGTTCCGGCGTGAACAGACCGGAAAATGCGTAACCGGAGGCTACGAGAACAAGAAACGGAGAAGAAGAAAGGAATTCTCGGGGGATTTGGCCGAATAAACTGAGAGGAGAGAGAGAGAGGGTCTGGTCAAAGTGAGTCAATAAGGTGTGGGTGGAATCCAAGTGTCAAGATCTAGGCCAATTGGACAATTTTGCCCTTGATCCAATGGCCAAGATTAATCCATATCCAATTATTTAGGGGT
Organism: Syzygium oleosum; assembly: GCF_021117445.2. Classification (NCBI taxonomy): domain Eukaryota; kingdom Viridiplantae; phylum Streptophyta; class Magnoliopsida; order Myrtales; family Myrtaceae; genus Syzygium; species Syzygium oleosum. Next base: position 3,068,225 of record NW_026607494.1, read on the forward strand.
AAAATGGTCATTTGCCACTAACCCAAGGCTGACCAGACCTGGATTAACTCTAACCAACCTTGGTTAATCCCAAAATTAAATCCAAAATTCGAAATTGGCCAAATTAGCCCTAGGGGCATTTTCGTAATTTTTCGATCCCAAACCGAAATTCCAATTTTCGCACATACGTGTTCCATATGTGCGTGGCCAACATAATATGGCGTCTGATCTGCGAAATTCATTCTTTAAGCCCTCGAAAACTGACTGCGAAGTTTCGAGAATAAAATAATATTATTTTTCTAATTTTTGTCGAAATTCCAATTTTTGTCCATAATGACTTCCGGTATGCGTGGCCACCTAAAAATGGCGTCGGCCTCGAAAAATAACCTCGCTTGGCCTCGGAAATGGACATCGAGGTCCCCAGGGGCAAAATTGTAATTTTCCCCAATTTCTGTCGAAATTTCCGTTTTCATCCGTACTAGTCCCAAACATGCGTGGCCACTCTAAAATGACGTCCGTCTTGCAAAATAGTCGTAATTACCCTTGAAATTTTGATATCGAAGTTCGGGCTCAATATTGCGATCAAAATAACTCGTGTCGAAGTCTTAGGGCCTCTCACTAACGGGCGGCTGTTTAGGTGTTACGCGTATCGACCTAAGATTGTCCGAGTCATGATGGCCTCGAATTTCGAGAGAACGAGAGGAACTATCACTCGCACCGGGGGTCGTGATCGTTTGGATTAAAATCGGGGTTCGTTAGTCAGGCGTACTTTCGGTCGTGCGGAATCACCCGCGAACCGATCGTGCGTCGCTGACTATATCAACCTGTCATTCTCCTAAGATCGGCCTATATTGGCTCAAAATATTCCCTCGACGTTTCTCGAACTCGGCGCTCAATCGCGATCGGGTCCTCGGTCCACGTACCTGTTCCTATTTAGCCTTTCCCATTTGGTTAGTATCCCGTGATTGATCAAGTTCGAGCGAGACTTACTAAAATCAAACGAGAATTAATGCACACTTTATTGGTCCCGGTAACGGGTCAAAATTCAGGATGTTACACTTAGTGGGGTTGGTGAACAACTTCTACCAAAAGACCATCATGCCCTCCACTCAAGGGCTTAGATCAAATCAAACTAAAATATCCAAGGGTAGATTGGTCCACTAATTCTACTAATAAAATAAGGCTGAGCAAGACCCTAATATCCTCTAATTATATCTATAAAATTCGGAATTCAAGCATAGGGCCTAGGGGTAAAATCGTAATTTTCCGGTCCCGGGTCAAATTTCCAATTTTCGACTCTACTGATTCCAAATATGATTGGCCACACTTTTACGACATTGTCCTTGCAAAAATAGTCGCGCACGCCCACGAAATTCGACACCGAAGTCCGGACTCAATTCCACGATCGATCTTGCTCAATTTGCAGTTTTAGCGTCTCTCACTAACGGGCGGCTGTTTAGGAGTTACGCGTATTGACCTAGGGTTACTCAAGTCGTGACGATGTCAATCTCCCAGAGAACACGAGGATTTATCGCTAGTTCCGGGGGTCGCGATCGTTTGGATTAATTTCGAAATTGTTCGCCTCGCACACTCTCGGCCGTGCGGAATCACCTGCGATCCGATCGTACGTCGTTGGCCAAACCAAATCCGTCACTCTCCTTGGATCGGCCCACATTGGCACAAAATATTCCTCGTCGTTTCTCGGAATCGGACTCGATTCACGGTCGAGTTCTTGGGTCCACGTACCGTTTTTCCTAGTTAGCCATTCCCCATTGGTCAGTATCCCGAGAATGATCAGTTCCGGGCGAGACTTACTAAAATGAAATGAGAAATAACATCAATTTCATTGATCACGAAAGTGGGTCAAATTCAGGACGTTACATTCTCTACATGTGAGTTATGTATGGATTTTAGTATAAAAAATCCATAAATTGTGAATGAGAAGTGTGGATGGAAATAGTCTCACTTTTGTGGAAGGGAGAGGACCTGCGCCAAGCTAGGTCGGTCCCTTCGTGCGCGCGCCGCCGCCGTCCGTCCGTCCGTCTGGCTTGGCTCGGCTCGAGCCCGGGTCCATTCTATCGGTTTTATTTTTTCCCAAACAGACACGTTTTGTTAGAAATTATTTATTTATTTATTTTTGGACAAACAAACATGTCGGACACTTTGTGTCCCTCCTGGTTCGAAGGTTTTTGTGTTCGGCTCCCACTTGTACATTTGCGTTGAAAAGTTATAAACATCTTACCTTTACTAAAAAAAAAAAAACATATCTGTTCGTGAGGTTCGGTTCAAGTCGTGACTGTTCACGACCTGAGCGAAGAACCGCTGCGGTTCAAGTCGCGATTGTTCACGGCCCGAAAAAAAAACCGCTTCGGTTCAAGCGAGTCTTCATTGCTCGCAACTCTTCATTTTCGCCATATATATAACCGAACTGTTTAGTTCGGTCTAGTGACTCTTCGTGGAATTTTATTTCCGCGAGACTCTTTTCCCGACGCACTCTAGCCATTTTCATTTTTCCGTTTCTTCATCATTGTCATTTGTGCGATTATTCTGCGAAGTTGCGTTCGAACATTTCCTTTGAAGAAGTACCGCTTCTTTGGAAAGGCGATCCGTTCTATCCTGGGAGACAATTGTTCAACAACCTTGGGTACCGGTAAAGGGGACAAATTGTCTTAAGGACACAACGTGAATTCGTTGGGCTCGGATCATTCGTCGACATTCGAACTACTCATCCGCACTTGATTTAAGAAATGGCTACAACATCAATGACGCCTATTGCTTCTGTTCCGACTCATGGAGAGAAGCCAGAAAAGTTCAATGGGGTTGATTTCAAGAGATGGCAACAGAAGATGTTATTCTATCTCACCACTTTGAACTTGGCAAGGTTCCTCATGGAGGATGCTCCAAAGTTGGATGAAGGAAAAACAAGCAGGGAAAAGGTTGCTGCTCTAGATGCGTGGAAGCATTCTGACTTCCTGTGTCGCAACTATATCCTCAATGGTCTGGACAATTCTCTCTACAACGTTTATAGTCCGCTGAAAACGGCTAAGGAGTTGTGGAAAAGTTTGGACAAGAAATACAAAACGGAAGATGCTGGGTTGAAGAAATTCATCGTCGGTAAATTTCTGGACTTCAAGATGGTAGATTCTAAAACCGTCTTAAGTCAAGTTCAAGAGCTTCAAGTGATCATGCATGACATTAATGCTGAAGGTATAAAAATTAGTGAATCATTTCAAGTGGCTGCTTTCATTGAAAAGTTACCACTGTCTTGGAAAGATTTCAAGAATTATCTCAAGCACAAGAGAAAGGAATTATCACTTGAAGACTTAATTGTTCGATTGAGGATAGAGGAAGACAATAGGAATTCCGAGAAGAAAGTTGGCAGCAATCTGATGGTCTCAAGAGCCAACGTTGTTGAAGAAGGATAAAAAACCAACAAGAAGAGGAAAAACTATGGACAGGGATCCACCAAGGCCTGAAAAAATTCATTGGCAAACGCTACAATTGTGGAAAGTCTGGACATCGTGCCAAAGACTGTAGAGCCAAGAAAAGAAAGATGACTCAGGCGAATGTGGTGGAACAGATTTCCAATGGTGTTGATGATATCAATCTTACTGCTATGATATCCGAGTGCAACATGGTGGGAAACCCCAAAGAATGGTGAATTGATACTGGAGCAACTCGTCATATATGCGCCAATAAATCTATGTTCTCATTATACACGCCTATGGAAGATGATGAAAAACTCCAGATGGGTAATTTATCAACTTCTAAGGTTGACGGTGTTGGAAAGGTTGCTTTGAAGATGACATCTGGGAAAGTTGTGACATTAAACAATGTGCTACATGTGCCAGACATACGCAAGAATTTAGTGTCCGGATCTCTTCTTAGCAAGAATGGTTTCAAGTTGGTGTTTGTGTCTGATAAGTCTGTACTCTCCAAAAATGAGATGTATGTAGGAAAGGGTTACCTTAGTGATGGTTTATTCAAGTTGAATGTAATGACTGTTGTACCCAATGATGTTATGAATAAAGTTGTTTCTGATTATGTGCTTGAGTCTCCTAATTTATGGCATGCTAGACTAGGACATGTTAATTATAAGTCAATAAAGAAATTAATAAACATGGGGTTATTTCCAAAATTCGACTGTCCAAGTGAAAAATGCTAAGTGTGTGTTGAATCTAAATTCTCTAAGCCTCTTTTTCATTCTATAGATAATAGAATCACAGAACCTTTAGATTGAATACACACAGACCTTTGTGATTTCAAAACAATACCGTCAAGAGGTGGGAAGAAGTATTTTATAACATTTATAGATGACTGCTCAAGGTATTGTTATGTTTCTTTGCTTAGTAGCAAAGATGAGAATGTGAATGCTTTTAGAACTTATAAGTCCGAAGTTGAAACTCAGTTAAATAAGAAAATTAAAATGATAAGAAGTGACAGAGGAGGTGAATATGAATTTCCTTTTGAAGAAATTTGTTTTGAGTTTGGTATTATTCACCAAATAACTCCTCCTTATGCGCCACAAGCTAACGGAGTGGCGGAAAGGAAAAACCGGTCTTTAAAGGAAACAATGAATGCATTGTTGAATAGTTTCGGTTTACCACAGAATTTGTGGGGGGAAGCTGTTTTGATGGAAAATTTTATCTTTAATAGAATACCCCACAGAAAGACACAACAAACACCCTATGAGAAGTGGAAAGGCAGAACGCCTAATTTGAAATATCTCAAAGTGTGGGGGTGCTTAGCTAAGGCTGCGATTCCTAAACCTAAAAAGGTTAAAATAGGACCGAAAACCGTTGATTTTCTTTATTGGATATGCTATTAATAGTAATGCATATCGATTTCTTGTTCATAAGTCTGAGGTCCCAGATATACATGTTAATACGATCATTGAGTCAAGGGACGCTTCGTTCTTTGAAAATATATTTCCGTATAACATAGTATATTAGCCAATTAATAATGATAAGAGGCCTCGGGATACTACACCTAGCAGCGGCAATCCTATAGAGGATGAACCTAGACGTAGTAAAAGACAAAGAACTTCTAAGTCCTTTGGAAATGATTTTCTAACATATTTGTTAGAGAATGAGCCTCGGACCTTTAAAGAGGCCGTGACATCCCCAGAAGCCCCGTTCTGGAAAGAAGCTATCAATAGTGAAGTTGAATCCATCTTGTCAAACCATACATGGGAATTGGTTGACCTTCCTCCTCGTAATAAACCACTACAATGTAAGTGGATTTTTAAGAGGAAAATGAAAACGGATGGTACTATTGATAAATATAAGGCTAGGCTTGTGGTAAAAGAATACAAGCAACGATAAGGCCTTGATTATTTTGATACTTACTCACCTGTTACTAGAATTACATCTATAAGGATGCTAATTGCCATAGCAGCGGTGTATAGGCTTGATATCCATCAAATGGATGTTAAAACGGCTTTCTTAAACGGGGATTTGGAAGAAGAAATATATTTGGAACAACCCGAAAAGTTCATTGTTCCAGGACAAGAGAAGAAAGTATGTCGGCTTATCAAGTCACTCTATGGATTGAAACAAGCACCAAAACAATGGCATGCTAAATTCGACCAAGTCATGTTGTCGAATGATTTTAAGATTAATGAGTGTGATAAATGTGTATATGTTAAGAACACTCATAATGGTTTTGCCATTTTGTGCTTATATGTAGACGATATGCTTATAATGGGCAGCGATAGTGAGGTTGTTAAGGCGACCAAACGCATGCTCACAAGTAAATTTGATATGAAAGATATAGGGGTTACAAATGTTATTTTAGGAGTTAAAATCCATAAGACATCTTGTGACATCCTGAAAATTTGTCCATTTGGAATTTGTGAAATATTTGGTTTTATAAATGTACTCGTAGTTAGTTTTCACCCGGAACTGATCATTCCTGGGATACTAACCAGTAGGGAAAGGCTAATTAGGAATTTAAATTCGTGCGACTAAAGAAAATTCGACCGTGGACTGACTTTCGACCATGAAATCGTCGATGTGATATTTTGAGCCACTGTTGACCGATCCAATGATAGCCAGGGGTCAGCTCGCCACTATCATAGTAGTGGATCGCGGGTGATTCCGCCGGACCGCGAAATGACTTGACGAATGATCATGAACCTATACCAAACGATCATGCCCCTTGGATCTAGTAATTGATCCTCGCGATTTTAATGACAACCGAAGTCGTCACGAACTGAATGAACTTGCATGTGACCTGAATAATTGTCAGTCATAGGTCGAATACGCGAATTTCCCCATCAAGCCGCCCGTTAGTTTGAGAAATGCTCGAGTTGCGTTTAATAAAATTTAATTATTGAATTGAGCCCAAATTGGACATCGGACAAATTTGAAAGTCACAACGGGACGTTAGGACGACGTTACGGATGGAACGTGCAATTTTGGATTGTCCCGATTCCTTCAGAAAAATTCGATTTCGATGAGAAATGAGGAAAGTGACCATTTTACCCTAAGAGTTTGTAAAGGGCATGTTTTATGGAAGAAGGGCGTTTTGGTCATTTTGCCCTAACTTTTTGGAATGGACAATTTTGCCCTTGAAATTTTATGAAATTCCCAAATTGCCCTTGGATATTTTGGGTAAGATGCGATCTCGGCCGTCGATTTTAAGATAAGATCGAATCTAGACCGTCGATTTGGTTTATGAGAGAGGGGCAAGATTGTAAATTGCCACTTTGGTCCAAATTGCATTATTTGAGTCAAGACCCATTTTCTCTCTCTCTTAATTTCCTCTCTCTCTCCTTCGGCAGCCCCCTTCCCACCGAGAGCTCTCTCTCCCTTGGCCGAGCCTTGCCGCGCCGCCGCCGTCGCCGTTTAGCCAATCACCGCACGGACCGCCGTGAGCCGCCGATCAGCCGATCCCCCTTTCCACTCTAGCCGAGTTAGCCTAGAGTTCGGGTAAGTCGCAATCTAACCCTCGCCTAGGACATCGGGTATTATCGGACTCGTTTAGGCGCGGTTTAGTCGATTTTAGGAGTTGATTGAGGTAATTATAGGTAGATTAGAGGAGAGCTTGATCTTTCATTGTGTTCTTGGATATCCTTGTGGCTGTTGGATGGTAGTTTGAGCATTGTGGAGTGAATTTTGTGGGTTGAAATTTGGTGGATATTAACTAAGGCTCGGATCTTTGAAATTTGAGGTGAATTTCTGATTCGCGGTTACTGTACCCTCCCGGTTTACTATTTTTGTGGAGATTTTTGGAGGCCGAATCAGGGGTGGTGTCCTTCACGAAATTTTTTCCTCACATCCTGAAGTATAACATATTTTAAATTTGAAATTTTTGGAGGTCATTTGGGTCTCACGAAAACCCATTTTCAGACCGTGTTGAAAATGCCCGGAATACTGTTCATCCGACCTTCGTGTCTTGCTGAATTTTTATAAAATTTTCCAGATCTATTTTTAATAAACTTCCTTCACAAAAGTTGTTGGCGACTTTCATTTGTAGGACATATAAAAATTTCAAAGATTTTTAAGGTGATTTGGTTATTGAAAGAAATGTATTTTGAGGATAAAACGGTCTGTTAGAGCGAATTGATTTTCATCTGACTTCAAGTGACCAAAAGAGGTATTTATAGTTGGAACTGGGTTTCGAGTTCTCATAGAAAATGTTTACCAAGATGTTTTACGCAACATATCCAAATTTCAGAATTTTTGGAGTTCGTTTACTATTTATTTGAATGGGATTTCGGTCACTGTGTAAACTGCCCAATTTTGCCCCGATTCTTTGGATGTTCGTTTTTATGAGCGGAATGGTGGGGGTGTCGAGGTTGAATAGTTGCTGCTCTTGTGACGGGAATTGATCCTAAATGTGTGTTTGTATGTGGATGGTGTGTTTGTAAAGTGGTTGTAGTTGTTGGTTGATTTCTGAATGATTGTTGGGCTGAATATTGAGTGGCCGTGTGCCCTGTGTGTATGGCCGTGAGGTGTGTGGTGTGATTGCGAAATGAGCTCACGTGTCAAGCATGTGTGATTGTGTGGTGTTTGTGTGGCAAGGATGTGCATTTGCGAAGTGAGTGTGAGGCGTGAGATTGTGTGTGGCCATGTGTACGTGTGGCCGTGTGATACGTATGAAATGAGTGGAACGAAGGTACGAGAATGTAGGATTGGTTGGAAAAGTGATACCCTGAGGCGTGTTCGTTTACGCGGGGTAAGTTCCGTCCTGAGGCGTGTTCGTTTACGCGGGACGATGCCGTCCCTGACGAGGTGACGATGCCCGGCCCGACGGGGTGACGATGCCTGACGAGGTCAGAAGACCGTTGGCCTGATGCGTTTTACGCGGGCGCGGTAGAGAAGGAAAGTTGAGAATGTAGGATTCCGTCCTGAGGCGTGCTCGTTTACGCGGGACGATGCCGTCCCTGACGAGGTGACGATGCCCGGCCCAACGGTATGACGATGCCTGACGAGGTCAGAAGACCGTTGGCCTGATGCGTTTTACGGGGGCGCGGTAGTGGTGGAAAAGTTGAGAGTGAGCCGGATTTGGTTTGACGCGTGAGGTTTGTTAAAGTCGACGCATGGCGTGAGTTAGTGTGTGAGTATGATTTGCCTCGCGTGATATGGTGTTGGATGAGTATGGATATAAATGAATTGGCTGTATTATTGTTTGACATGTAGGGATGTGCATGATGGATCCCAGGTAGGATCGCATGTGAATGTTAGTACGATTGTGTGGACGTTGTTTGTGTGTTGCTTGTTTCGGTGTCTGGACTTGTCTGGAATACGTGGTAGCCTAGGTAAGGTTTAGGTTGTGAACTTATTGAGAAGTGTCTCATGGTTATTTCAACCAAACCATTTTAGAGCACCCGCCCGAGCCATGAACCTTCTGCCGCCGCCGCTGCAACGTATTTGGGATTGTTATGCGTACTAATCTTGATGTGGTAGAATTCCCGATCGAGATTGAGGCCGATTCGGAGTCTGTGGATGAGCACGAGCTTGATGAGGATGATGAGGAGGATTCAGGCGAGGACGATGAGGAGAGCGAGTCTAAGTGGACCCTAGCAGAGGGCGTATGAGTTAGTCGTCAGAGTTGGTAGTGATCCATTTTTGGTATAGTGCTGACCCAATAGCCTACTGATCCTTTTTGATATCGGTGGTATATAGTTTAGATATTCAACGTGCATGTAAATTATATTTTGTGGTTTGAATGGTGGATATTGTAAATATTTGAGGAAGTGTAATATTAAGTTTGGTGGTTTAGTAATTTGCTTCTCCCTGGTTCTCTAATATTATTGTCCGGGATAATATGATTTGTTTCCGCCGCGAATTTACTCTGATGGGAAATTTGGGTCGGCGACGTTTTCCTGGGACGTCGCACTAATTCGACCGAAGAGGGATGTCGCGAGCTTGATGGGGTTTGGGACGTGACACATCTGGAGGATTAGCTCTATCACAGTCCCATTATATTGAGACGATTCTTGGAAAGTGCAAGAATCTAGACATTGTACCAGTAAAGACTCCGATAGATGTTAATTTACATCTTTCAAGGAATACTGGTGAAAGCAAAGCTCAAAATGAGTATGCTAGTATACTAGGTAGTCTAATATATGTCATGAACTGTACTTGGCCAGACATAGCTTGTGCTGTGAGCAAGCTAAGTCGATTTACAATTAGTCCAAATGAAAATCATTGGAAAGCTATGAAACGTGTATTGGGCTATTTGAAGCACACTCAAAATTATGCTTTGCACTACACAGAGTATCCAGCAGTACTTGAAGGATATTGTGATGCAAATTGGATAATCGGCACAAGAGACACAAAATTCACAAGTGGGTATGTGTTTATACTTGGTGGGGGAGCAGTGTCTTGGAAGTCATCCAAACAAACTTGTATTGCAAGGTCTACTATGGAAGCAGAATTCATTGCTTTGGATAAGGCCGGTGAAGAAGCTGAGTGGCTTCGAAATTTTCTAGAAGACATTCCTAATTGGTTTAAACCAATGCCAGCTGTGTGTATTCATTGTGATAGTCAAGCGGTACTAGGTAGGGCAAGGAATGTCATGTATAACGGAAAGTCCCGACATATACGTCGAAGACACGATACTATAAGACAACTACTCTCTAGTGGAATTATCACGATTGACTATGTAAAGTCAAAAGATAATGTTGCAGATCCATTAACAAAAGGCCTAACTAGAGAAATGGTTGTAAAAACATCAAGGGGAATGGGTTTAAGGCCTATAAAATAAGTCATCATAGCGGAAACCCTACCTAGTTGACTGGAGATCCCAAGATCTAGGTTCAAAGGGACAACCAAGTTATGCAGGCGGAGTAGTGTACTTCAACTCTTACTCATTCCCGTATAGAGACAGTACTAACATGTAGAGGTTAAGTGTAAGCTTTTAATGATTCTGATTCGGGTACGTAATATACCACACAATCAGAATCACCTATGTGAGTGTGAAGTGAGGGCCGCTTCTATGAAGAATTTGAAAGGTCAAATTCTTCAAAGCACTCATGAAACCAGGCGGTGTTCATGACCAAAACGGACACAACAGTGAGAACCAACTTTGTTTGAGAGATAATTGTGTGATTTTTATTGTCTTGACTTACACGAAAGGTCGATAGTTCAAAGACATCAAGTCTACTGATTGACCGAGTAAGTCCGATAGGTCTCACTAGGGAAAGTTCAAAGCCTTAGACTACTTATCCCAATGCAACGTTCTCTCATGGAATAATCGCACATTGCATCTCATGTATACACGAAGAGTCATGATATCTGAACTTCTCATTTATGTGGGGGATTGTTGGAATTTTAGTATAAAAAATTCATAAATTGTGAATGAGAAGTGTGGATGGAAATAGTCCCACTTTTGTGGAAGGGAAAGGACCTACGCCAAGCTAGGTTGGTCCCCCCCCGCGCGCGCCACCGCCGCCGTCCGTTCGGCTGGCTCGGCTCGGCTCGGCTCGAGCCCGGGTCCATTCTATTGGTTTTATTTTTTCCCAAACAGACACGTTTTGTTAGAAATTATTTATTTATTTATTTTTGGACAAACAAACATGTCTGTTCGTGAGGTTCGGTTCAAGTCGCGATTGTTCATGACCCGAACGAAGAACCGCTTCGGTTCAAGTCGCGACTGTTCACGGCCCGAACGAAAAACCACTTCGGTTCAAACGAGTCTTCATTGCTCGCAACTCTTCATTTTCGCCATATATATAACCGAGCTGTTTAGTTCGGTCTAGTGACTCTTCGTGGCATTTTATTCCTGCGAGACTCTTTTCCCGACGCACTCTAGCCATTTTCATTTTTCCGTTTGTTCATCATTGTCATTTGTGTGATTATTCTGCGAAGTTGCGTTCGAACATTTCCTTTTAAGAAGTACCGCTTTTTTGGAAAGGCGATCCGTTCTATCCTGGGAGACAATTGTTCAACAACCTTGGGTACCGGTAGAGGGGACAAATTGTCTTAAGGACACAACGTGAATTTGTTGGGCTCGGATCATTCTTCAAATTTGGATTACTCATTTCAGGTTTGTCGAACAACTTTATTTTGCATATACAAGCACTATTACTTCACAACAAGTTATAATAACCCTCAATAAGTCAGAATGTGAATGAAAGTTATTTTTACTTAACGCTTAGGGTGTGACTTTATTTCCGTGACAATTTGGGAGCAAGGTCCTCCTATTGTAATGAAAGGTTTGTCGAAGAAAGAGATATCTTCCAGTAAAAAAGAAAAAATTCCCCCATCCAAGTCACTGAGGATCTCTAGTGTAGAGAAAATCGAGGTTGAATATTCTTTGGAGGAATCATACAACAACCTCAAGAACATTTGCGGTAGGATATGGGCGGCACTAGGTTTTTTCTTTTGAAGCAAACTTTTTGGCTTAATAGAAACATTAGTTGCTTATATCTAATTATTTATTTGATTGTCTTTATGGAAGGCGAAGAATGGAAGGCATATTTGAAGTCAAGCAATGAGAATGACGATGATGCATCTAGTGACGAAGAGACTTAGTGAAAAAACTTGGACAAACAGCTCAAGCATCCATAGTTTAAGAGAAGAGCCTAAGATGACATCCACGACTTCAAATGTTTCTTCTCTAATATCTTATTTGATTCTATTTGTAAAACTGGTGAAAGTAAAGTCATTTCATTTAATCAAACTTGTTCGGTAATATCTGGTTTGTTTGAACTATGAAACATAAAGCCTGTTTGTTAGCCGGTAATGGGGAAGGTGGAATGGTATTCGAGCTTTGATTTTCTTTCTTTCTGTTGTTCGCGACTTATATTTTTATATGTATCTATATATTTATATGTCTTGTGCATCCATATTTGTTTCATGAGTATGTAGAATTATGGAATGTATGTACGCAAGAATATATTTTTGCGGATGACAAAATTGAAATTGGTCAATTGTTGCCTTTTTGCTAAGATATACCGGAAGAACTTTGCATAGTTCGATGTATGAGTCATTATCTATTATTCGTTATTCGTTGGACAATAACACTAAGGACAGTTGTTTGAAATGCCAAACCTTCATTAGGTTTTGTAACTAATTTGGCCGCTAATTCTGTTATGGTAAACATTATTAATATATACCGATCTCATTTTCTTTAATTGTGTTACTAGAGTTCATTGTTCTCTAGGAAGTGTCATATCGCCTCCTTCACTATAAAGATAAGTGCCATGTACTTTACTTTAATTTTCTTTATTGATTTGAGAATGTTTGTCCATGAGATATCATCTAGCTACAATGAGGCCACTAATAGGTCTAACGGAGCTGCATATTGTACATGATCAAATCAGAGGCGTTGGCTTGCGCCTCATTCTACTCCCGCTTGAGCTGCTCGATCTTATGCTCAGAAGGCTTCATGGGTAGGCTTCACTGCCATCTCCGGCACCGAGGGTAAGCATTCGGGGTTAACCTTGCGGTTGATGCACTCTAAGGATGCATGATGTTCCTCCCTGTCCGCTTCCATATCTCTGGCGTGGGTAATCATCTGCGGGCTCAGTCGTGCCAAGCATTCTCGATGTAGTCCACATTCCTTTGGTAATACTTTGATTGGGATTCGTCAAGGCTCTTATGGATGAGGTCCAATTGGACTTGATCCGACCTTAGAATACGCGAGATTTCTTGATGATCATTGTACTGTTGGATAAGCCGTGGGGATAATAGGATGTGCACCCCGTGAATCCCACTAACAGGATTGGGTTATCTGACTTATAAGTAAGACCCACCGCATTATCGAGCCCACCATAAGTGCCATGAGACTTCTTTAGGAGTGATTTTTTTTTTAATAATTAACCATTCAGAAAAATAAATCTTTTCGGAACAAATTTGGCCTTTTGCAATAACTTTTTAATGGGATAATTGTGGCCACTAATCTCATGTATGCCCATGCCAAGACCAGATTCTTTGTTGTGGGAAAGGAACCATAGTTGGGAAGTGTAACAGGTGCATGTAAACTTCATTCCTTATTCTGCTTCAAACGGGTGAGAGAGAGGAAAGTCTCCGAGTTGATGCCAGAACACACTTGTCTAAATTGATATGCAACTAATGGGTTGACTGCATTCCTAGTATGAGGAATAATTGCGAAACCAAAATAAACTGAGATAAAGACCCTAGCGGATTGAGTGGACAAGTATTATTATGGGATTTCAAAACCTTTTCCATCTCAATTTCAATTCTAAAAAAATTATGATAATTCAATTTAGATATTTACAAATTGACATTTGATGTGTCCCATAGGCCGGTCCAAATGCTTTCATCTCATCCGATGAAGGGCCCATAAGAAATACACCAGTAAATTTTTACCTTTTCCCCTTCTTATTCTTTTTTATTTATCTTTTTTCCTTTCTGTTTTTTTCTTTTCCCTTTTACCCCGAAGGACTCCACCATCACCATCTGCACATGCACGTATCTGTCACCACACAACGTCTCCCCATGAACGCTCGTGCTCCATCGCCTCGCCATCCTCGTCACTGTGGTTGACCCGCCATCCACCACGACCATCTTACAGCACCCGGCCTCCTCTCTCTCTCTCTCTCTCTCTCTCTCTCTCTCTGTGCAACTCAAACATGAGGTGGTTCTCTCTCTCTACAACTCAAACTTTAGGCGGCATGGGATCCATCTGAGGTGCGGGGCCTCAAAACTTGAGTTAGCTGTCTCAAATTTGATACCATGGTGACCTCAGGTGTGAAGCCCCGGATCCCAACCTCAAATAGGGCTGTGCTGCCTTGGCAGCCCAAGACCTGGGCCCTATGGACACGATAGTTAGAGGGGCATGATGTACAACGCGGCGTAGTGGTGATGGATCTATGCAGGTTTGTGAAAATTCCCTAAAAGAGCATGTTTCCGAAGTTAAAACTCAGCACATAAATTGGTACAAGGTGCAGCGTAGCTCAACATGCATTAACCATGCTGAAATTTGGGTCGAGATAATTAAGGATGACATGCCACCTAAAAACAAACTCAACTCGACCCATTTTTTAAGTTCGGATTCTGTGCGGGTGGGGCCTCGGATTAAATCACAAAAGATATATACCTTTATGTCTTGCATGGGTTGGGCGTAAGAGGGAACCCCAACCAAACAGCCTGTCAACACCCTTAGACTAATTAAAGCATTGGGATACATGGCACACTAGCCCTTAGATTTTACAAGTATCAAACTAGATGATCAAGATTGTTGTGTAACATGTTGGAGATTATATATGGGTTAATACTACAAAAAACCTCAAACTGGTATACCTATGACAAATTTACTATAAACTAATTTTTTGACCACTAAAAACCCCAAACTAGTACACCTGTGACAAATTTACCTCAAACTAATTTTTTGACCACAAAAAATCTCAAACTGGTACATTTATAACAAATTTACCCTCTGTTAGTTTTTGTTACATTGGATTAATACCACAAAAAATCACAAACTGGTATATCTGTGACAAACGCAGGGTAAAACATAAAACCAGTACATCCGTCAAATGCCGTGTGTCATTTAACAAAACAATTTGACAATAAAATTTAATGGAAATAAATTGAGAGTAAAATTATCACATGTGTATCAGTTTGGGGTTTTTGGTGGTCAAAAAATTACTTTTGGGTAAATTTGTCATATGTGTATTGGTTTGGAGTTTTTCATGGTATTATCCCATTATTTATTCAAACCCCAAAGAGTGGCAGAATTGTTAAGGTTTTGACTTAGATATGACAAATCCCACTTTCAAATCATAACATCGCCTACTTAAAGTAACTTTGGTTGCTACACATGTCATCCAATTGATGGAGCCTTACCAAATGTACATGGACAGAGCAATTGGAATGCATTCGTAGTGATTAATTTGACCGAAGGGTTCTCATATCAAGTGCTGTATGTTCCTCCTAGGTAGATATTAAGAGTTAGCATGTCAAGAAATGTATATATCTAACCTTGCAGAAGTAAGGGTCTATTACTTTTCTTGCACTGAAAAAGAAGTTATTTGCATTTTATAATAAGATGTCTTGGCTAATAGAATGAAATAATCAGGCTAAATTGGTTGTTCAGTATGGTTAATGTAATCTGATTGTATTTAATGATGTCTAAAAAGAAGTAAAACTCAAATATTCAAAAGCTGGCATTTAATGCTGTAATGTAACGAGCATTTAATTTTTGGATTGGATTTACTAGAGATAAGGATCAATTCATGTCCTAAAATATGGAAGGTTAATTAGCTCTTTTGGTTACCAACTTAGGTTATTAAAATACCCAAGACTTGCAATGACGTATATGTATCGGTCCAAGATAATAAAGGGGCAAAATTGTTTGGCTTTATCTCACCGTGTTGTTTCAAATATACACCATTTTCTTCTCTTTATATACCATATTCTCTCTTTGAATCGGCGTACGATACATCTTTTAGCTTGTAATAAGCGTCAGATCTCAAAGTGACCTTTGAAGAGGCAAACCCTAAGATGCAGTCTCTTCCTCCCTCTCCAAAAGAGAAATTGCAGGATGGATCTTCTCAATATGTGCTGTCATCTCCTTCAACAGGTGCTTGTCCACTGAAAATGAGTGAGGTTAGTCTCGATCAGCCTTCGTGCTAGGTTATTGGCCATGTCTTTTGTGCTTCACCTACCAAGAAATGGATTTTCAATAGCATTTTTTTTACAATGAAAAAATCAAAAGTGAAGAATGGTGAAAGATAAGAATTCCAATGCTCTCTAGGGTTCTTGTTTGGTTTACATTAAGGTTAAGAGTTGAATTGCTACAACCGCTCCATCATCTAGATCTGCGAATTGGTTCGACAACGTTTATATAGATTGGAACATCTATAATGTTAAAATCTATTTTGTCTAGTCTAAGTGCGTGCAGATCTAATTGTTTATACACTTAGTGAAACTAACGAATAATTGTTAGTTGAATTTTACCGTGTATAAAATGTCTGAAATATTCTTAAATCTTTTGTTAACGCAGAAAGAATTACATATATATATATATATGTATGAATAGATATGCTTATATCTTCTTCTTCTTTTATGTCCAGATCTGTTTTATGAGTATACGGAACTATATGTGTATGTGTACAAGAATATGATTTTTGAGGATGACAAAATTGAAATTGCCTATAGGTTTTTCTAATATACATTGGAAGAATAGATAATATTGTTCTAGGGTTGAAGGTTTGGAAGTATCGCTTTTTTCAAAGATCAATGCATTAAACGGTTATTCGTTGGACAATAAAACTAATGGCAGTTGTTTGAAATGGCAAAACCGTTAGTAGCTTTTGTAAGTAATCAGACCGTTAATGCTATTATGGTAAACATTATCAATATATACTGAACTCATTTCCTTTAATTGGTATTATTACTATGCAGAGTTCGATGTTATATTGTCAATTGATAATCAATAAATGTTGTAGTGGAAACTAATGAACTGATTGAGAACTTGCATTAAGATCAATGCTAAAGAAAGTCGAACATCATTCGACATTAGAGAATAATGAGTAGCTAAAGTATAACTATTTAAAGAATGAACAACTTTTCCAAATTGGAAAAAAGAAGAAGGTGATAGCCCTTACGTATAAAGTGAAAAGTGTTTCCACCATTCTTTTCAATATTACATAAGCTGCCAATTCATTTGTTAAAATTCGAAGTTTTGGAACTGTGGCTCTCCTCAATTATTTTCCTTTTTTTGTGTTTGTCAGTCTAGAGATGTTGTTTCTCTTAATTTTTTGCTACTGTTGTTATTTCATGAATGAGGTCTAGGTACTAGATATTCTCTCTCTGAGCTATTTTGCTTTATAGTATATATGTCTAGATGTTATATATTATTTATTTTGCTAATAAGTCAATGTTCTTCCTCTCCAACCCTAAAGGTTACATGGAATCATATTGAACCTCAACATGACATGATTTGCTATTCTTTTTCTTTATGGATATGACACTATATTTTTCTACTCATCTAGTCCTTATCATTTTCATCGCATCTTACGAGTTTGATTCCTCGATAGGAGGAGCAGTTCTTAAACTTTATCGAATATGGTTGGTTTAGTAGTTTTAATTTTACTATGGATCTTCTCAAGCATGAGTTGCTTAACATCTTGATAATAGTTTCCCAAATGTTTCATTTCTTTGATTTAATGAATATAGTTGGAGATCCTGTTTCACCGCATATATGTTTTCCCGTTTTGAATATGTTGGTAGCATTTAATGATGAATATAATCCTATATGCTTCTTTATTTTCTTTACTCATGTCTTGACCTTATCTCTCTCTCTCTCATCCTTGTAGGTCAATAGGTCACTCTCTATTCCAGACAACACTCCTATTTCAATGGTATTGGATGAACCAAGTGGTGCGAAGAGGCTAGACATTCCTAATCAAGGACAACGAGATCGATTGTATACATCACTAAGGGCACTAGTCTCTGTAAGTTAACTTTCTATATAATTTTTTAAGATATAGATGGTCACCGTGAGTTTTATATTGTTCGTTGAAACTTTGTGAGGTAGACCATGACATAAACTCAATTTTACCATATGGTATACATCACTAAGAATGATGATCGATGTAATGTAAATTGATTTTTTGTTAAATTTATTTGGACACAAGCAGTCAATGTAATTGATCTGTAATATTTTGTGAAATAGACCATGAAATAAATGCAATTTTATAATTATTGAATATGGTTTCTTCCAATTCACTTTTATGAGGTTCAACACTTCGTTTTTTAATGTAGTTTTTGAATGTTGTTATCTTCATGACAATTTTGATAGAACACATGAGATGAATGATCCACAAAATACATTGCAAGCACTCAAAATTTCTTCATCTTGATTCTTGAAGCATATTTGATAAGTTTGATGTAGTTATGAAGTACACACCTAAACTTCATATGTAAAAAGTTACAGCTACACAAGTTATGTATAAATAGAATACATATATTCCCAATTCTTTGACTTTGACAATAATTCAGCGTAGTCCATGCTTTAATGATAAGATATACTAGCATTGATAATTTGTGATTGCAGAAAGTTGTTTCTCAATTGAGAAAAAGTATATCAGATCAGGTGCTCGACCCGGACCCAATATCATATCGATTACCTGATGATGAGATAAATGTCTCGACCTTTAAGGTATTATCATTTCAATGATTTGTTTGTACACTATTCACATATGCATTCAGAAAGATCCGAAAAAACATTTCTTGAGTTAAAACGCATGCTAATCGATAGTCAACATTTCATCTTTTATTCATGTCAATGCACACTTTTTATAACTTCGAATTTGTAACCATTGCTCACAACAAATGACAAATGATCTAATCCTAAGCACAGACAAGTCCATCTTCATCAGCAAAAGTCAAAACCAGGGCCAAAACCACACTTGTAGGGGAAGAGACGGTATCTTTCTTACTCCCCCCGGATTGTCTAATTGGCAAAGACTTTGAAAAGGTGACTTTTTGAATTTTTTCTTTAAGTTTTTGCGTTGAATGCATATACATATCTCAATTTGTATATCTAATTATCTAATTGTTTTCATTTTTATGATTTGATTATTATTTATTGATTGCAGAACATCCAACATCAATCTTCATTTGAAGAGAGGCTTCAAGGGTGGCATATTGCATGCAGACGACGATCAAATGGAAAATTAGACATGGTAATTGTATATTAAAAAAAGCTTCATTGTTACTGCTTTTCCTTAATGAATAATTGCTTAAAAAAAGTAATGTAGATTCGACTGATTTGGTTTCTTTAAACATTGCAAGGAAATGAAATGGATTATCTAGTGATGTATGTTAGCTAAAAGGATTAATAAAAAGTTATTTTTACTTTATCACCTGTTTTGTTATTGAGTGTATTGAAATTTTTTCACAACGTTTGATGAGTAATAGCTTTACACATGACTATCTTGGAAATTTCCGATTGTATTATATTTGCAGAACTATCGTCATGGACACTCAACAAGGATGTTTCGCTCAACTGTCGAGGTTGTCGAGTTTATAATGGAGGCTTTAACAACTAAGGAGACACCAGGGAGTAGTCATTTGCAAGTGAGTTATAATAACCCTAAATAAGGAAAAATGCAAATTAAAGTTATTTTTACTTAACGCTTAGGGTGTGACTTCATTTGCATGACAATTTAGGAGCAAGGTCCTGCTATTGCAATGAAAGGTTCATCGAAGAAAAAGATATCTTCCAGTAAGAAAGAAAAAATTCCTCCATCCAAGTCATTGAAGATCTCAAATGCAGAGAAAAATGCTGTTGAACATTTTTTGGAGGAATCATACAGCAACCTCAAGAACATCTGCGGTAGGACATTGGCGGCACCGGGTTTTTCCTTTTAAAGCAAATCTGACAGCTTAAATTGAAACATGAGCTCCTTATATTTAATTATTTATTTGATTGTCTTTATAGAAAGCGAAGAATGGGAGACATATTTGAAGACAAGCAGTGAGAATGAGGATCATGCAGACAAGTCATTGAAGATCTCAAATGTAGAGAAAATCGCTGTTGAACATTTTTTGGAGGAATCGTACAACAACCTCAAGAACCTTTGCAGTAGGACAATGGCAGCATCAGGTTTTTCCTTTTAAAGCAAATCTTACAGCTTAAATTGAAACATGAGCTCCTTATATCTAATTATTTATTTGATTGTCTTTATAGAAAGTGAAGAATGGGAGACATATTTGATGACAAGCAGTGAGAATGAGGATGGTGCAGACAAGTCACTGAAGATCTCTAATGCAGAGAAAATTGATGTTGAACATTTTTTGGAAGAATCATACAACAATTTCAAGAACATATGCGGTAGGTGCACCAGGTTTTTACTTCTGAAGCAAATCTTACAGCTTAAATAGAAATATGAGTTCCTTATATCTAATTATTTATTTGACTGTCTCTATAGAAAGCGAAGAATGGGAGACATATTTGAAGACAAACAGTGAGAATGAGGATTGTGCATCTAGTGATGAAGAGACTCAGTGAAAAAATTGGACAAACAACTCAAGCATCCATAGTCGAAGAGAAGAGACTAAGATGACATCCATGACTTCACATGTTTCTTCTCTAATATCTGATTTGATTCCATCTGTAAAATCGGTGAAAGCAAATTGAGTTTATTTACATTTCGTTTCATTAAACTTGTTGGATGATATCTGTTTTGTTTAAACTATGAAGCATTAAGCTTGTTTGTCAACCCGTCATGGGGAAAGTGGAACGGTAGTCAAGCCCTTACTTTCTTTCCTTTTGTTGTTGGCGACTTAATTATATATTTATATGTCTTATGTGCGTCCATATTTGTTTTATGAGTATGTAGAATTATGGAATGTATGTATACAAGAATATGATTTTGCGGATGACAAAAACTGAAATTGGTCAAATGGTGCCATGTGCTAAGATACCCTGGAAGAATAACCAATAATGTTTGAGGCTTGCTGATTTGAATGTATTACCCTTTGCATAGTTCAATGTATGGGTCGTTATCTATTATTCGTTATTAAGATGTTTCTTCTCTAATATTTGATTTGATTCCTTCTTGGAATTTGGTGAAAGGAAACTGAGCTTATTTACATTTCATTTCATCAAACTTTTTGGGTGATATATGTTTTTTCTTTTGTTGTTTGAACTATGAAACATCAAGCCTTGTTTGTCAGCCGACAATGGAGAAAGTGGAATGGTAGTCAAGCCTTTATTTTCTTTCCTTTTGTTGTTGGCTATTTTTAATAATTATTGAGAATAAATATCAGGCATGAAAGATTTTCTTGAGATTGTTGTCATCAAGGCAGAAGAGGTGAGTCAAAAATGAATTTATATGATTATAGACGGATGAATAATTGTAATATGACATGACAAAAAACAGAATCAAGAATGTGACAGGGCATTTAATCTCTTCTATTTTTGCTCTTTTCTTGGCAAGTTTCCAGAGTAAAATTGCTATTTTCCCCGCTGTTATGGTGAATTTCTACTGTGTGTATAATTATAAAAACATTTAAATTCAAGTTGTTTTCGGACATGGTATGAACGTTAGTTACAATTTAGATTATTATTCCTATTCCTTTTGTTTTGTTCTAGTTATCTTATTTCAACAAACCAAATTGAGCCTCACTAATTTGGCATGGTTTTTGAAAGTTAGACAGAAAGGGGTCTTACCTTAAACTCAAATTACGGTAAAATCCATTTTAAGAAATGGTTAAACTAAAATAGTCGATTATGGCAATCCTCTTTTTTTTTCACAGATAAGCAAGTAATATTTTTTTGGGATAAACAAGTACTTAATCATTTATTATTCAAGACTGGCAGCATGTGGATGAACCACTCCCGCTTGGAGTTCCATCCTACCACCATTACACCAAAAAATCAGCACTTCGTCGATCAACTCAAGCAAGTCAATGCAAAAACTAACTGTAATGGATACAAACAACACTTGAAAGATGACATAACAGACCTTAGCCATAGCTGCAAATAATGAAAATTCATGCTATTACAAGCTTACACCCCAATTTGAGCATAGAGTTCCATGAACACTTTTTGTCATACCCCGAACCCCAACGGGCTCGCGACACCCCTTCCACGGTCGTATTGAACGCGACATCCCAGGACGCGTCGCCGACCCAAACGAACTACGCAAGCGGAAGCGAAATAAAACAACCCAGACAGTAAAATATGACGAAGGGATAGCACAAAACAATAATCCCAAATACACAACATTAAAACGGAGTAGTGGTTGGATATCCTACTTCGCTATACAAAAGAGGGGCACACAAAAATATGGGGCAACTTGACCCGTACTTGATCTCCGAGATACCCTTGCAGCGTCTCCAGTCACTCATGGTCGCGGATCTGAAATGGTTATATAATAACCGTGAGAACGAGTCTCAATAAGCAACCCCCTATACCCCACGTAGGCCAATGCGTACCCAGACAAGTCGTACATGCAATCTACCCCACAACATAT
This sequence comes from Syzygium oleosum, assembly GCF_021117445.2. Classification (NCBI taxonomy): domain Eukaryota; kingdom Viridiplantae; phylum Streptophyta; class Magnoliopsida; order Myrtales; family Myrtaceae; genus Syzygium; species Syzygium oleosum. The sequence goes on from NW_026607494.1 coordinate 3,090,609, forward strand.
AAAATTCACGTCATTGTACTTACCTCGCCATCAAACGCATGCTCTGCACATTAGTTAAACGTGACAATGTAATATTAATAGTCTAATAACATATCACAATCACTCAAGCACCAACCACACTAGCACTCAATCAATCAAACCAATTCAATCACACATTCAATCAGCCAGTCCAATCAATTCAATCACACTCAACTCGCATACGTGGCCGAACAACTTTCCACGACCTCCCAGGTCCTTTCACACTGCCCGCGCCACTGCGCCTCAGGCCCAATCTCACAGCCGCGCCACTGCGCCTCAGGCTCAGCCCTTAGATCAAGCTGGGCTCGGTCCCGCGTAACCACGCCTCAGGACATTTTTCTCGACCCGCGTAACCACGCCTCAGGTCATTACTTGCCTTTCTAGCCACACCCGCGTAACCACGCCTCGGGTTGTCGGCCACCGAGATCAAGCCGGGCTCGGTCCGCGTAACCACGCCTCAGGACATTTTTCTCGACCCGCGTAACCACGCCTCAGGTCATTACTTGCCTTTCTAGCCACACCCGCGTAACCACGCCTCAGGTTGGCAGCCCTCAGATCAAGCCGGGCTCAGTCCCGCGTAACCACGCCTCAGGACATTTTTCCCTTTCCAATGACCCGCGTAACCTACGCCTCAGGTCTAACTCACCTTTCATAGCCCGCGTAAACACGCCTCAGGCTCAGCCCTCCGATCGATCCGGGCTTTTCTCATGCACATGCACCACAATACAAAATTCACCATGCTCTTAGTCATATAAATCAATTTCAATCACCACCCATTCACCAATGTCAATCTAGCACGCCACATCAGTCAACTCAATTCATGCTCCCGACATCGGCCCACCGACCCGACATTCAAGTCGGCACATTCAATTAATCCAATTCACCCACAAGCGCCACGACAATTCGGTCAAGCATATTTATCTCGATCAATCACTAAATCAGCCGCACAATTATCGCCACAATAATTCACCAATTAAGCACAATCAGTCTAATTAGCCAACGCCTAATTAAAGTCCTAAGCCGGTACTAAATTTCACCCTAAACAAGTCTAAAAATACCCAAAGTACTAGGTAAGATTTAGGAAGTCACTTACTTAAGTTTGGCCCGGGAAAAGTCGGCTCGGGCCCAAAATGGCCCGGGTGAACAGTACCGGACTGGGCGCAGGCGCGGGCCAACAGGCGCGGTGGCCGGCCAATGCGGGCACAATGGCCGATCGGTGTGCCTGGCGCGCGGGCGCGATGGCCGTGCGGCGTGCCAAGGGGTGCACGGGCGAATGGACGGGCGACGCGCCTAGTCGGACGGGCGACGCGCCTGGTCGGACGGGCACGGCCCAGGCGAGCTCGGCCACGGCGCTCGGCCATGGGCAGCCACCGGCCACGGCACAAGCACGGGCGCGGCTTGGCCGGCCTGTGGCTGGCCGGCGGCCGGCGGCGGCAGCTGGCGACGGCGGCGGCCGCGACCGGCGGCGGCGGCGGCGCGGCGGCGGATGGACAGCAAGAAGGGAGGAGGGGAAGAAGGTGGGCGAGGTGGGGAGGGCGAAGGTGAGAGACAGAGAGAGAGAGAGAGAAAGAAGCTAGGGGTGGCGGGGCTCGGCCGGGCGGGGCGGGCCTGGCTGCCGCCGGGGCAAAGCAAGCGGCGGCGAGCTCTTGGCCCGAGCGAGCCGAGCTCGCGTCGGTGGGACGAACGGCAAGCTCGGGCCGTGAGTTGGGGCGGAGGACGAGAGAAAAGAAAGCGATCGGTTGGGGCGGTGGCCGGCGGACGGTGAGGCGGCGGGACGGACGGCGAGCTCGGTCGGCGATCGCGCGACGTCCGGCGGGCTCGAGCAGAAAACGAACCGTAAACGCACGCCCGAAGAAGAAGAAGAAGAAGAAGAGAGAAAAGGAGGAGAGAGGAGAGAGGGGTGTCGGGGAGTTGGTTAGCATGCAGGGGGAGAAGGGACGTGCATGGGGAACGTGCACGGCAGAGGGGGGGAAAAGAGAGAGAGAGAGAGAGAGAGAGAGGGGGAAGGAGAGAGAGAGGGGCACGCGCGGGAATGGGGTCGGCAGAGAGAGAGAGGAGAGAGAAAGAGAAAGAAAATAGAGAAAATGACTGATTTAAACTTTTCGAGCGTGATCCAATGGACACGGTTTAAACTGAAAATTGACCTAACGGTCCCGATTCAAATTCGGAAAATGGCCTAACAGTCCACGATAAATCCCAATAATAATCTAGGGCAAAAGGCCAAAATAAAATATCTCAAGACACACTACGAGGGAGGTCTACTAGTCCAAATTCGCACCCGATCAAAAATTCACTTTCTCACTATTCCTGATAATCTCGACGCTGACCACAATAATATCGACACCGTCCAATTTATTTTGTCCCGAAACTCCCGGAAATTGACTGCCAAGTTCGGGGTCTAAATAACGGCCAAATCCGATCGAGTGCGATTCTAGCAAAATTTCTATTTTTAAAAACAAGAACCCAAGAGTGATCAGTTCCCGGGCGAAATTCTATTATAAGCGCACTGACGAATTACACGTTTTATAAACCCCAAAAATGGGCCAAAATCCGGAATGTCACAATTCTTCCCCCCTTACAAAAATTTCGTCCTCGAAATTTACAATTCAACCCAACTATTCAAATAAATGGGGGTACTGGTGTCGCATCAACTCTTCACTTTCCCACATCGCACTTTGACTGTTTTAATCGACTGCTGAACCAACTTGGGACCCGTGATACTCCTCTTACCCACTTCATCCCAATAAACCGGTATTCTGCAAACCCTGCCATACAATGCCCTAAATGGTGCCATTCTAAAACTCTGCTGATAGCTATTGTTATAGGCAAACTCAACTAAGAGCAACTATTCCTCCCAGCTACCTTTAAAATCCAATATGCATACCCGTAGCATGCCCTCCAAAGTATGAATTGTCCTTTCAGACTCGCCATATGTCTAAGGATGATAGGCCAAGCTAATTTGCAACTTTGTTCCTAATGCCATACGAAGACTTATCCAAAAGCGGCAATGAATTTAGGATCCCGGTTTGAAGTGATTGTCGCTGGCACTCCGTGCAGACGGACTATTTGTCGCACGTGAATCTCGGCATACTTTTCCAAGGCGAAGTTCTTTCGTACTGGCAGAAAATGCGCTAACTTTGTCGATTGGTCGACTACTATTCAAATCGAATCATGACCCCTTTGACTTCTCGGTAATCCCAATACAAAGTTCATCGTGATGTGTTCCCATTTCCACTCGGAAATTTCCAATGGCTGCAACATTCCACCCGGCTTGCAATGTTGTGCCTTCACTTGTTGGCACGTGAAACACTTAGCTACATGATTGGCCACGTCCACTTTCATATCGTTCCACCAATTATGCTGTCACAAGTTCTGATATATTTCCGTACTACCCGGGCGAATACTGTAATTTATACGGTGTACTTCCGACAAAATCTCTTCTTTTAATTCTGCATCACTGGGTACATATAACCGACCGCGGAACTTCAGAATCCCATCCTCGAATACCTGAAAAATCCGATTTCCTTTTTGTGACATCTATTTCCAGAATCTTCTGGATTTCTAGGTCCATCGATTGTAAAGCCTTAATCTTAGCCCGTATTTCCAGTTTAATCCTCAATGTGGTAAGCAGACTCTAAACATGACTCTCTTCACACTTAAATTCCGAATCCCGGACTCCCTCCTACAGGGTCCATTCTTTGACCATCATATGCGCGATGCTCGATTTCCAACTCAGTGCATCCGTTACCTTATTAGTCATTCCGGGGTTTCATAATATATCGCGATCGTAGTCCTTGAGGAGTTCCATCCAATGGCGCTGTCTCATGCTAAGTTCTTTTCGGGAAAACCGATACCTTTAAACTCTGATGATCTATGTAAATCTGAAATCTCTCCCCACACGGGTTATGCCTCCAAATCTTAAGGGCGAAAATAATTGCGGCTAATTCCAAATCATGAGTTGGATAATTCAGCTTATGCGGTCTCATTTGTCGCGATGCGTATGGCACTACTCTTCCACGTTGTGTCAACACACATTCGAGTCTTCTTAACGACGCGTCACTGTAGATTTTATATCCTCCCAAACCTAACGGGACCGTCAACACTGGCATGATTGTCAAACTCTGTTTCAATCCTGAAAACTCATTTGGTAGTTATCCGTCCATTCAAATTTCGTTTCCTTCTTTTGCAAACGCGTCCACGGTATTACTAACGTTAAAAACCCCTTCCACGAGACGTCTATAATGACTTGCCAGATCCAAGAACCTCCGAACCTCGATTACTGTTGTTGGTCTTAGCCAATTCCTGACAACTTCAACCTTTGCTAGATCCACTGCAATTCCTTTCTCGAATATCACCTCATGCTCGACGGAACTCTTCGAATGCACCGGAATATCTTCTATGAACACGATCACAAACTGATCCAGAAATTCCTTGAATACCTGATTCATTAAATCCAATAAGGCTGCAGGGGCGTCCGTCCGTCCAAACGACATCACCATAAACTCATAGTGTCCATACCTCGTCCTAAATGCCGCCTTCGGCACATCCTCCTTCTTGATTCTCAATTGGTGATAACTAGTCCTCAAGTCGATCTTACAAAATATTGATGCCCCTTGTAACCGGTCGAACAGGTCATTTACTCTTGGCAACGGGCGTTTATCATTAATGGTCACCTAATTCAACCTGTTCGTAGTCAATACATAACCTTAACGATCCGTTCTTCTTCCTCACGAATAAAACCGGCGTTCCCCGTGGAGACGCACTCGAACGAATAAAACCTTTATCCAATAGCTTTCACATTTGGACTTTCGATTCCTTCAATTCCGACAGTGATATCTTGTAGAGCGCTCCCAAGGTCGGTTTCGTCCCTGGGGCCAACTCAACCACAATCTCGACTCTCCTATCAGGTGGCAATCCCGGCAATTCCATCGAGAAGATTACATACCTCGGCTATGTCCTTTAGCCTTGATTCCTCAACCAACTAATCAGTCCCAAATTGATTTTTTTTTTTTTACCTCAAAGACAAAGCTCAATCCATCCAATTTCGATCCAACAGTCTCCCAAAACAAATCACCTCGGTTCTTTATAAAATCCGAAATTTCCAAGTATAACTCCTCCTTCCAAACTCGTCCAAGAATGTCACTAGTAAATCAGAAATCTATAAATCGATTGCGCATATCCACCATAAGTGATAATACGTCGTACATAATCATCCAAGTAAAAATTTCGAAATCATCTCCTATTGTACCAAACACCCTCTCATAACGCATCTAGACTTTCAAGGCACATCCTTCACTTCCTTCTCAGCCACCACATACACTTTTCCTTACGTCCTTAGCCGATTTTGATTAATCTACAGGGCAGCTCTCACTTAATGTCCTACCTGGGGTCGCTGCGATTGCATTGGTGACCTAACCTGTTGGTTCAATAATTTCTCATCTGGTAACCTTACTGTCCACATCCACAACATGCCCCACTTTTACCTTGGCAATGGTCATTCCTATGCCTCTTTTCATAAGACCGACATGCAGCGTTGGAGTAGCAGTTTGGTTTTCTAAAGTTCTTTCTTACTAGAGGGACAATTTTTGTTTCCTATCATAGGCTTTTTTTTTTTTTTCAAAGTTCCCATTGTCCCTAGCTGGCGCGAATCGCGATCCAGAAGCGGCAATCCTTTCACTCATATCCGTGTCAACCATCGAACTCTCTCATACAACTTGTTGTACTTCCTTAAGACCTAAAAGTACCAACTGATTGCGGAATTCCGGTTCCAATCCATCCTGAAACGTCCTTGTCCCATCCACATGGTCCTTGACCATCTTTAGTGCGTACTTAGGCACCCTTACAACTTGACCTCGTACGGATCGACTGGCATCCGATTTTAGTGAAGCTGAAGGAACTATGTCATCTTCTGTCCTTGTGCACTTTCTGAAAGTACTTCTTATTAAAGGCCTCGATAACGACACCCCAGCTTAGAAATATGCCCCCTGAAATATCCTACTTCGGGGGTCCTCTTATCAATCACTTGTATTTCCCTAGAGTTGATATATAGCCGGGTCACTTTCTCATCATCAGTGCACCCGAATATCTCAAAAGCCTTTTTCTAAGTCCTTTGCCCAAAGTAATGTGGCCTCAGGGTCACCTCTTCCCATCGAACCTTGCAAGTTTAAATTTCCAAATCTTTCCAATCAACTGACGCATCTGCCTGACTGCTTTAACTTACCCTTGACCTTGATTCCCAACATTTCCATTAACGGCGACAATAATGGCCTAAGCATCAGTGGCATTAGTAGCAACAGTAGCATTTCGCTCCTCAGTTTGCCTTCCCATTAAAATTCCAACTCCCTCGAGTGCCCTCGAAATCTCATCCCATCTGGAATCCTCTGCAACCCTAGCTTGCGGACCTACATGACCTCGACCTCGACCTCGACCTCAACTGCTCAAACTCACTAGGTCACACCACTCACTTACCCGCTATAATTCCCTCGGGAATTAAAGACCTAGGCCAACTATATCGATCTAAAGCCCTAGGCAAGTGAATCACAACAATAATTCACTTAGCAGAAACCCAATCATCCATGACACCAAATCACAACCACAATTCACAAAGCAGCAAACAAATCACCAACATCACTCAATCACAGCCAACAGGTTTCACGCACTTACCTCAAGTCTTGAGGCACCTGCATTTCACATGTCATTGCATATAATCACTCAGCAATCACAATCACACGGTCTGGGGTACGCATGGCACACAAGACTCCTTAACTGACTACCCCAAAGTCATCGCTCCTTATCACTCCAGGCTTCGACCAACTTGGATCGAGCTGACCTTGCTCTGATACCAAATCAACAAGGATGTCACGCCCCGAACCCCAACGGGCTCGCGACACCCCTTCCACGGTCGTATTGAACGCGACGTCCCAGGACGCGTCGCCGACCCAAACGAACTACGCAAGCGGAAGCGAAATAAAACAACCCAGACAGTAAAATATGACGAAGGGATAGCACAAAACAATAATTCCAAATACACAACATTAAAACGGAGTAGTGGTTGGATATCCTACTTCGCTATACAAAAGAGGGGCACACAAAAATATGGGGCAACTTGACCCGTACTTGATCTCCGAGATACCCTTGCAGCGTCTCCAGTCACTCATGGTCGCGGATCTAAAATGGTTATATAATAACCGTGAGAACGAGTCTCAATAAGCAACCCCCTATACCCCACGTAGGCCAATGCGTACCCAGACAAGTCGTACATGCAATCTACCCCACAACATATAAAATTCACGTCATTGTACTTACCTCGCCATCAAACGCATGCTCAGCACGTTAGTTAAACGTGACAATGTAATATTAATAGTCTAATAACATATCACAATCACTCAAGCACCAACCACACTAGCACTCAATCAATCAAACCAATTCAATCACACATTCAATCGCCCGGTACCCAATCAATTCAATCACACTCAACTCGCATACGTGGCCGAACAACTTTCCACGACCTCCTGTGTCCTTTCACACTGCCCGCGCCACTCGCGCCAGCCCAATCTCACGGCCCGCGCCACTGCGCCTCGGGCTCGCCCCTTAGATCAAAGTTGGGCTCGGTCCCGCGTAACCACGCCTCAGACATTTTTTCTCGACCGCGTAACCACGCCTCAGGTCATTACTTGCCTTTCTAGCCACACCCGCGTAACCACGCCTCAGGTTGTCAGCCCTCAGATCAAGCCGGGCTCAGTCCCGCGTAACCACGCCTCAGGACATTTCTCTCGACCCGCGTAACCACGCCTCAGGTCATTACTTGCCTTTCTAGCCACACCCGCGTAACCACGCCTCAGGTTGGCAGCCCTCAGATCAAGCCGGGCTCAGTCCCGCGTAACCACGCCTCAGGACATTTTTCCCTTTCCAATGACCCGCGTAACCTACGCCTCAGGTCTAACTCACCTTTCACAGCCCGCGTAAACACGCCTCAGGCTCAGCCCTCCGATCGATCCGGGCTTTTCTCATGCACATGCACCACAATACAAAATTCACCATGCTCTTAGTCATATAAATCAATTTCAATCACCACCCATTCACCAATGTCAATCTAGCACGCCACATCAGTCAACTCAATTCATGCTCCCGACATCGGCCCACCGACCCGACATTCAAGTCGGCACATTCAATTAATCCAATTCACCCACAAGCGCCACGACAATTCAGTCAGGCATATTTATCTCAGTCAATCACTAAATCAGCCGCACAATTATCGCCACAATAATTCACCAATTAAGCACAATCAGTCTAATTAGCCAACGCCTAATTAAAGTCCTAAGCCGGTACTAAATTTCACCCTAAACAAGTCTAAAAATACCCAAAGTACTAGGTAAGATTTAGGAAGTCACTTACTTAAGTTTGGCCCGGGAAAAGTCGGCTCGGGCCCAAAATGGCCCGGGTGAACAAGAAGACGGGACCGGGCGCGGGCGCGGGCCAACAGGCGCGTGTGGCCGGCCAATGCGGGCACAATGGCCGATCGGTGCGGCCGCGCGGGCGCGATGGCCGTGGCGGCGTGCCAAGGGGCGCACGGGCGAATGGACGGGGCGACGCGCCTAGTCGGGACGGGCGACGCGCCCGGGTCGGACAGACACGGCGCCGGGCGAGCTCGGCCACAAGCGCTCGGCCATGGGCATGCCCTCGGCCACGGGCACAAGCACGGGCGCGGCTTGGCTGGCCGGCGGGGGCAAGGCGGCGGCAGCGACGGCGGCGGCCGCGACGGCGACGGCGGCACCGGCGGGCGGAACATGGGATGTTAAAGGAGGAGGGAAGAAGGCGGCGAGGCGGGGTGGGCGAAGGTGAGAGACAGAGAGAGAGAGAGAGAGAGAGAGAGAGAGAGAGAGAGAGAAAGAAGCCGGGGGGTGGCGGGGCTCGGCGGGGCGGGCGGGCTGCGTCGTCGCCGGGGCAAGCGGGCGGAAGCGAGCTCTTGCGGCCCGCGAGCCGAGCTCGTGTCGGTGGGACGAACGGCAAGCTCGGGCAGCGAGTTGGGGCGGAGGACAGAGAGAAAGAGAGAGCAGTCGGTTGGGGCGGTGGCCGGCGGACGGTGAGGCGGCGGGACGGACGGCGAGCTCGGTCGGCGATCGCGCGACGTCCGGCGGGCTCGAGCAGAAAACGAACCAGAACCAGACGCCCGAAGAAGAAGAAGAAGAAGAAGAAGAAGAGAGAAAAGGAGGAGAGAGGAGAGAGGGGTGTCGGGGAGTTGGTCGCATGCAGGGAGAAGGGACGTGCATGGGGAACGTGCACGGCAGAGGGGGGGGAAAAGAGAGAGAGAGAGAGAGAGAGAGAGAGAGAGAGAGAGAGGGGAAGGAGAGAGAGAGGGGCACGCGCGGGAATGGGGTCGGCAGAGAGAGAGAGGAGAGAGAAAGAGAGAGAAAATAGAGAAAAGGACTGATTTAAACTTTTCGAGCGTGATCCAATGGACACGGTTTAAACTGAAAATTGACTTAACGGTCCCGATTCAAATTCGGAAAATGGCCTAACAGTCCACGATAAATCCCAATAATAATCTAGGGCAAAAGGCCAAAATAAAATATCTCAAGACACACTACGAGGGAGGTCTACTAGTCCAAATTCGCACCCGATCAAAAATCCACTTTCTCACTATTCCTGATAATCTCGACGCTGACCACAATAATATCGACACCGTCCAATTTATTTTGTCCCGAAACTCCCGGAAATTGACTGCCAAGTTCGGGGTCTAAATAACGGCCAAATCCGATCGAGTGCGATTCTAGCAAAATTTCTATTTTTAAAAACAAGAACCCAAGAGTGATCAGTTCCCGGGCGAAATTCTATTATAAGCGCACTGACGAATTACACGTTTTATAAACCCCAAAAATGGGCCAAAATCCGGAATGTCACACTTTTAACAGCCGTGCTCTTCAGTACATAAAAAGTACTCAGTTTTAGTCCTTATGGCAAGCTTGATCCATTTAATGCTAGAGCTAAGGGAGGGATCCACCGTGTCATACCATGTTGTTGGCCCTTCAAATATAAGGAGAATGATACTAGAAGTGCTAAAAGTTGTGTACGGCGCTCACTTTAGTACCAAAAGTTTTCGCCGGCTCACTTAAGTGCCTTTAGCGAGAAATTCAAGCCAGAGAAATTACATGTCTTTTACATTTAAAAATTTAATCTGTGGTGGCATTTTTTTTTTAAACCAGTCCACGTGGACATATGATTGTGTAAAACGATGTCGTTCCTCCGAAATTCTTTGACATGTTGGTGTACCGTACTAAAAGCTGTTTGACCTTGCTAAAGTAACAGCTCATTCCTTTGCTCGCGTTGCAATAGAACTATTTCACTGCAAATTTTGGGGAAAAGTGCCAAAAAAGTCCTAAACCTTTTGTATTAGTGCCAATTTAGTCCTAAACCTTTTTTTTGTGCCAATTCAGTCCTAAACCTTTTGTATTGGTACCAATTTAGTCCTAAACCTTTTTTTGGTGCCAATTAAGTCCTAAACCTTTTTAATTGGTGCCAATTCAGTCCTAAACCTTTTGTTTTTGTGCCAATTTAGTCATTCCGGTCAATTTTGACCAGAATTTGCCGACGTGGACGCCTGCCGGCCGGCGGCCGGTCACCGGCGCCGACGTGGACAACTTTAATAATATTTTAATATTTTTTGAATTTTTATTTTTTTTCCTTTTTTTCTTTTTTTTTCCACTTTTTTTTTTGGTCTTCCCCTCCTTCCTCTGGCCGGTCCGGCGACCGGCCAGAGGCCAGAGGCCGGCAAGCTCGACCTCGCCCGGCGAGGGTGAGCCTCGCCTTGGTCGAGCGAGGCTCGACCTCGCCCGGCGAGGGCGAGCCTCGCCTTGGTCGGGCGAGGCTCAACCTCGCCAGATCCGACGAGGTCGGGCCTCGCCCGACCATGGCGAGGCTCGGGCCCTCACCGGACTCGGACCCTCGCCGGAGGCCACGGTGAGGGCGAGCCTCGCCATGGTCGGCGAGGCCCGACCTCTCCGGATCCGGCGAGGTCACCGGGCGAGGCTCGACCTCGCCGTATTCGGCGAGGTCGGGCCTCGCCCCGAACATGGCAACGCTCGCCCTCGCCGCGGCCTCCGGCGAGGGCCCGAGCCTCGCCTTGGTCGGGCGAGGCTCGACCTCGCTGGATCCGGCGAGGTCGGGCCTCGCCCGACCATGGCGAGGCTCGCCTCGCCGCTGCCTCCCGGCGAGGGCCCGAGCCTTGCCATTGTCGGGCGAGGCCGCCGCTCGCCGTGGCCGGCGAGGTCGAGCTCGCTGGCCTCTGGTCTCTGGCCGGTCGCCGGACCGGCGACCGGCCAGAGGAAGGAGAGGGGGACCAAAAAAAAAAAGGAAAAAATTAAAAATTCAAAAAAATATTAAAATATTATTTAAATTGTCCACGTCGGCGCCGGTGACCGGCAGGCGTCCATGTCGGCAAATTCAGGTCAAAATTGATCGGAATGACTAAATTGGCACAAAAACAAAAGGTTTAGGACTGAATTGGCACCAATTTAAAAGGTTTAGGACTTAATTGACACCAAAAAAAGGTTTAGGACTAAATTGGCACCAATACAAAAGGTTTAGGACTGAATTGGCACCAAAAAAAGGTTTAGGACTAAATTGGCACTAATGCAAAAGGTTTAGGACTTTTTTGGCACTTTTCCCGCAAATTTTGTGAATCACTTCAAAATTACATTGCGTCATTTCCTTCATCCCAACTTGATTGCTGAACAATAAGAAGATGTTATAGCTAATGTCCATTTTCTCCATTCTAGCATCATCACGACTGATCACAAAAAACAAATGGTAGCTTAAAAAAAACGTTTGGCATTAAGTATATGAACTCCATTTACATTTGTTTTCTTTATTTTGTTCGATAGATACATTTTGGATACACATCACACGATCAAAACTGAAGAATTGAATATAATAGATTTCATCAGAATTATATTACAACTATGATGTTGTAGGATAACTTTTCCTCATGCATTGATTTTTCTCTCTCATGTATGCATATCCAATCCATAACAATAAATGCTCATTGTGACGTTGCATCAAATTCCAACATTTTCATAGTTTGGCTTCCATGAATGGCTTTTGCTTTTTCTGAGGCATCATTGAAGCATAATCTGATCACAATAACGATAAAAAAAGATCAAACTAGACTAATTAGTTCCTTCATATGGCCAAAACATCAAACATGCAAATAAACTCTTTTTGCAGTGCAAGCAGAGGACTAATTCTTACTTCAGCAAGGTCGGACAGATTCTTACTTTAGTCAAGTAGGCTAGAGCGAGTAGAGAACATATGACTTTAGGGGAGGCTCACTAAAGTGGAGGCGATCAGATATTCATTTGAATTACTCGCTAATAGGCACCATGTTCTTGATTCAGGGACAACTTGATGGAAAAGCTGGACGTGGCGTTCGACAAGAATTTTGTGGGCTTATCTGCGTCCCAAGCAATCCTATCTGAAGGAGGGTCATCATCGTTAATGCCCAGAATCCCATGAGTATGCCCTGAACCGGGGCGGACCAATCTGCTGAAATTTAGATGAGAGAAAACAAATGGTGGTGGCTGGAGAGAGAGAGGAAGTATAGATTTTGGGGATTTGGGGGCTGACCGAGAAATGACGCCCTTCATGTCTAAGCGAAAACGGCATTGTTACGTGTAGAATGGACTAAATCGTCGTATCAGATAAATCACGTTAAACTTGGCCAAGAGTACTTGATTGCACTTTCCCTCAAAGGTGTATGACTACATTCATTCAATTAGAAGTTTAGGACTCAATTGGTTTGCGTACAATAGGTTTTGGACTAATTGTGCAATTTTCCTGAGAAATTTGCAATACAAACACAAACAAATAATAAAGAACAACACTCATCCAAGGAAAGAAAGAAAAGTACAATATCAGCTGCCACTGTTTTCATGAAAGATATTGACGACGGATTAGTTGAATGTGTTGTATAATCGGCAACGCTGTGGAAGCGAATCATAACTTTGCAATTAAGTCAGGAACTGTAGAAATTGAATAGAGAAATAAAACGAGGAACAATAAAAAGACACGAGAAATTCACGTGATTAGGTCCGAATGTCGGAACCTACATTCACGGGGAGAATCAGCAAATAATTCACTAATAAATTGAAGAATTACAAAGTTATAATCACTCGTATACGCAAATATTTTCAGCCCTAGTATATACCTAATACCCATAGTATTTAATAACTCAACTCAATGAACTTGACTCCGCAGAGATCTCTCCGAGCTTACGTCTCTGTTCGTCTCTTGAGCTTTCTCTTCTCTCGGCTTATCTCCGTCCTCTACTATCCCCCTATTTATAGGAGAAAGGATGGAGAAACAAGAAAATTTGGCCCCCATCTTCAGAATCCATGCGTCTTCGTGCAATTAATGATGGCATGTACACTTGACATCATGCACCGCCACGAATAAAAATGAGCATAGCTTCTACCTTCCCTCTTTCTTCATTCAACAACAAAAGGACAAAGAAAGCACACAAAAGTTGACCAGAAGAAGGGGAGAGGCGCACACATCTTTCTCCATGAGCATGCATTCACATTTCTTGTGCATGCATTTACGAGGAAGAAGAAAAAATAGACGTGAAGGTATGCACATAAACCCATGTGGAGAAGATTTGTCCATCTTCATTTAATGTTCCACGATTGGTGCTGTTCTCGTTAAATGCTCCGCGAATGTGCTTTTCCTTTTCAGAGTATTAATAGAAGCTGAGCGTGCGGATCGGATATCGTGTACGGACTCAAACTCGAAATACAGTTTAACAGAATAAACATCCAAACCTTTGCGATGGCAAATGATCATCAGAGTTCATTTGCACTGAAATGAGGAAAAAAAGAGATGAGCTTACACTATCTATAACATAGTAGAAAAAATATGTATCGAAAGTCTTAAAATTTATCACAAAAGTATCATTGAGTTCTAAAACTTTCAAAAATGCAATCAAGTTCTAAAACTTGTCGAATGGTCCAATAAAGTCCTTCCGTTGATTGCACTTTTTGAATATTTTAAAACTTGATTGCCCTTTTTGAAAGTTTTAAAATTTAATTGCATTGTTTGTGGCACAATGCTATTACATTTTAAAAGAATGTTCTTGGTACATTTTCACTTTCAAGTGTTGCCTTGGGAGAGTAATGAATTATATCTGATTGCGGAAAGTTAAAAATTCTTAATGAAATATAAACAATACTATTGCAAAACATGATTAGAAATAGTTATAAGAAGGGGAACCGCATCACCTTAAAGAATCGCGAACATAGACTGTCACGCCCCTAAGCCCATCGATTACGCGACATCCCTCTTAGGTCGAATGAGGTGATATCCCAGGTTATCACCGACCTCAATTGTAATCATCAGAGATTTATTCAACAACGGAAACCACAAAACACCCGGACAATTGGAACTGGGGAAAAACAGGGAGAATATATATATTCTTTCTCATTCAAACTTATACCATAATATTCACAATTTTACAAACCATAATATACATGTGCACACCGTACTAAAAACTATCGAGATCAAAAAGGACCGATGACCTAGTATTCTATCCTCAAAATGGTACTTTCCAAAAACCTATTCTGAACCCCTAACGCTAGCCCCTACGCCCCTTGCTCGGCGTCCACTCTGATTCTGACTCCTCGCCATCCGAATCCGAACTCCTCTGAACGGTCTGCTCCTCTGAGGACTCCGGCTCCGCCTCAATCTCAATCGGGTGATTAATATCACCCGACTCGGCTGGAACTTCGTCCTGATCCTCATCAGCTAGTCCATCAAAGAAATTGTACTCAGGCACAAAATTGGGATCCATATCCGGTTCCTCCTCAGACTCCTCAGACTCGTCAGGCTCGTTCTCGGGTTCTGCCTCGGGCTCTACCTCCTCTGGTTCCTCCTCGGGAATTGGCTCTAAATCTATGTCCATCGGGTCGAATTCAGCTTGTGATCCTTCGGGCTCGGGTTCGTGCTCAGCCCCTGAAGATACTTGCGCTGCCGGCGCAGGATGCAGTCCCGACTGGGCTAGACTAGTTTCCGCACTAGTCAACTCACCGTCTATAGGGGGTATAGCAGACGGGTCCCAATCCCCGACCAAATCAAAAGGAACATCAAAACCCCTAACGGGTCCGAACTCATCCCCTGCTACATCCCGGAAGAACCAGGCAGTATAAACATGGGTCTCCCATAACGGTAGTCCTACTTCTACAAAAACGGTCGTAGTGTGCTTAATCCAGGTCATTCCATCACCCATAGGAAATTCTGCAACCTCATACTCGGTGTGCACTGGTACCCCAAAACGCTCTGGTGGCGGTGGCGGCGGGTTCATGTCTCAGATCGGGGTTCTGAAAAATATTGGTTGAAATAACCATGAGACTACATCTCAGTAAGTACACTCCTAAACCCCACCTAGGCTATCACGTAGCTCCAGACAATTAAACAAACGCAAACACAATCACAGACACATAATCACATGCAGGCACAATTCTCTTTTTCAGACATTCATTTCATTCTCATCATATCTTTTTCCACATTCCTCGCCAGCGACTCGCGTTGAAGTACACGCCTCAGGTACACTGCGACTAACTTTTCACAACACTTCCGGGCTCGCGTAAACGTACATGCCTCAGGCCATGTTTCTTGCCCGCGTTAAAGTACACGCCTCAGGCTCAACATCTACCACCTACTGCACAACCCGCGTTGAAGTACACGCCTCAGGCTGGCAGTCTTCCGGTAATACCGGGCATCGTCCCGCGTAAACGTACACGCCTCAAGACGGCACAATTTCCACGAACTCATGTCATACCACATCCACTTTTTATTTATGCACATGCTTAACAAGCATTTACCACACTCAACTGGCCAATCACACGTGACCCGTGCACGCATCAATTCACACGCAAACATGCTCACTAAGCATTTGACATGGCCAACTTTAATAATTAAATCAGTCTGGCCCAAGCGTGCACCCAACATGCATATTTCAATCAGGTAATTACACAACCATGCACTCAATTTCATCACTAAAATTTAGTCACGGTTCAAACACACCATAAACGCACAATTTTCCATTTTTCTCCAATCAAATGGCGTCAAATCAATTCCGGCCCTTCACGACACTTTCTCATAATTAATTGCCGGTTCTAAAAATCCGATTCGCGTACCGATCGACCCATCACAGCCCATTGAACGATCACTCACAGCCAACTACCAACCTTCAAAAATCCACCGAACTCGTCCGATTTTGATTCTTAGGCCCGCCAATTAGTTCCACTCCTAATCCATACAATTTCGCACCCAAATAAACCCGGTTTCCAACCAAAATCATCCGTCGATACCCAATATCCTAAGTCGGATTTAGGCAAGACTTACCCGACTTTAGACTCACGCGGCTAGAGCGAAAGGGGCGGCAAAACCAAGATCTAACGGCGGCGATGACGATCGGCGGCGATCGGGAGGAACGGCGGGCAACGGCGGTTTGGGCGGCGGGCGGTGGGGCTCACGGCTAAAAGAAGGAGAGAGAGACGGACGGCGTGGGGCTGGCGGTGGTGCGTCGGCAAGGACGGCGCGGCACGGCGGCGGTCCGGCGGGCGTACGGACGGCGGCGATCGGCGAAGAAAGGGGCGGCCGGCATGAGGGAGAGAGAGAGATCGGAGGAAGGGGGGTTTCATGGTGGGGGGCAATGTTGCCGTGAGGGAGAGAGAGTCTTGGTCTTGGGTTAAATAGTGAATTTTGACCAAAAGAGGCAAATTACAATCTTGCCCCTCTCTCACAAACGAAATCGACGGCCCAGATTCGATCTTATCTTGAAACCGACGGCCGAGATCGAATCTTACCAAAAATATCCAAGGGCATTATGGGAATTTCATAAAATTCCAAGGGCAAAATTGTCCAATCCAAAAAGTTAGGGCAAAATGACCAAAATACCCTTCTACCATAAAGCATGCCCTTTACAAACTCTTAGGGGTAAAATGGTCACTTTCCTCATTTCTCATCGAAATCGAATTTTTCTTAAGGAATAGGGACAATCCAAAATTGCTCGTTCCATCCGCAACGTCGTCCTAACGTCCTGTTGTGACTTCCAAATTTTTCCGATGTCCAATTTGGGCTCAATTAAATAATCAAATTTTATTAAACGCAACTCGAGCACTTCTCAAACTAACAGGCGGCTTGTTGGGGAAATTCGCATATTCAACCCGTGACTGACAATAATTCAGGTCACGTGCAAATTTATTCGGTTCGTGACGACTTCGGTTGTCATTAAAATCGCGAGGATCAATTACTAGATCCGAGGGGCACGCTCGTTTGGTATAGGTTCAGGATCATTCGTCAATTCAATTCGTGGTCCGGCGGAATCACCCGCGATCCACTACTATGACACTGGCAAACTGACCCCTTGCTATCGTTGGATCGGCCAACAGTGGCTCAAAATATCACCTCGACGATTTCATGGTCGAAAGTCAATCCACGATCGGATTTTCTTTAGTCGTACGAATTTAAATCCCTAATTAGCCTTTTCCTAATGGTTAGTATCCCAGGAATGATCAGTTCCGGGCGAGAACTAACTACGAGTACATTCATAAAACTCAGTATTTTATAAATCTCAAATGGACCAATTTTTAGGATGCCACAACTCTTTCCCCCTTACAAAAATTTCGTCCTCGAAATTTACAAATCTCACCACTACTCTGAATTACAAATCCTACTACTGATCAAATAACTGGGGGTATTGACGTTGCATCATCTCTTCACTTTCCCAAGTTGCACCTTCAGTCCCGTGGTGCTCCCAAATAACTTTGACTATCGGGATTGTTTTGTTCCTCAAAACTCGCTCCTTACGATCTTCGATTCTCACCGGCCACTCAACATATGACACTTTGTCATCTACTTCAATCTCCTCATAATTCAGTACATGCATCGGGTCCGGTTCATATTTCCTCAGCATCGATACGTGGAACACATTATGCACTTGCGATAAATTTGGCGGAAGTGCAAGACGGTACGCTAATTCCCCGATCTTTTCCAAAACCTCGAAAGGTCCCACATATCTCGGACTCAACTTACCCTTCTTACCGAACCTGGATAGTCCTCTCATGGGCTATACCTTAAGAAATACGTGATCTCCTACTTGAAATTCCAAAGGTCTTCGCCTTCTGTCTGCATAACTCTTTTGGCGGCTCTGCGCTGTCTTCAACCTTTCGCGTATAATCTTAACTGCCTCAATCGACTGCTCGACTAGCTCTGGCCCGGTTATAGTCCTTTCTCCCACTTCGTCCCAGCACACAGGCGTCCTACAAGCCCTGCCATATAGCTCTTCAAAAGGCGCCATTTCGATGCTCTGTTGAAAGCTATTGTTATACGCGAATTCCACTAAGGGCAATTGTTCTTCCCACTTACCCTGAAAATCCAACACGCATGCCCGTAGCATATCCTCTAAGGTCTGAATCGTCCTCTCAGACTGGCCATCTGTCTGAGGATGGTAAGCTGTACTAAACTGTAACTTGGATCATAAAGCCGTCTGCAGACTTTTTCAAAAACTGGTGGTAAACCGAGGATCACGATCTGAGGTAATCGACACTGGTACTCCATGCAAACGAATTATCTGCTGCACATACAACTTAACATATTTATCTAGTGCAAAGTCCTTTCGCACAGCCAGAAAGTGTGCCGACTTTGTCAATTTGTCGACAATCACCCAAATAGTATCATGGCCTCTTTGGCTCCTTGGTAATCCCGTCACAAAATCCATAGTTACATGCTCCCATTTCCATTCTGGGATTTCCAAAGATCGCAATAATCCTCCAGGCTTACAATGTTATGCCTTCACTTGCTGGCACGTCAGACATTTGGCCACGTGCTTAGCGATATCCGCCTTCATACCGTTCCACCAGTAATATTGCCTCAAATTTCGATATATTTTAGTACTGCCTGGGTGGATACTATAACTGCTACGATGCGCTTCTGATAAAATTTCTTCCTTAAGTTCCGCATCGTCAGGCACACATAAACGTCCACGAAACTTCAATATCCCGTCTTCAGACACTTGAAAACCTGGCTTTCTCTTGGCCTCCTCCATCTCTAAAATCTTTTGGATTTCCTGATCCGAAGATTGCAACATCTTAATTTTAGCCTGGATCTCCGGTTCAATCCTAAGCGTAGCCAACAAGCTCGAGACTTGACTTACTTCAAATCTAAACTCCGAGTCTCGCACTTTTTCCAATAGTGTCCACTCCTTGACCATCAAATGTGCTATACTCGATTTACGACTCATAGCATCGGCTACCCTATTAGCCTTCCCGGGATGATATAGAATTTCACAGTCATAATCTTTCAACAACTCCATCCAACGACGCTGCCTCATGTTTAATTCCTTTTGAGAAAACAAGTATTTGAGGCTCTGATGGTCTGTATAAATCTGAAACTTCTCTCCGCATAAATAATGTCGCCAAATCTTTAGGGCAAATACAATTGCGGCCAATTCCAAGTCATGCGTCGGATAGTTCATTCATGCGGTCTTAATTGCCTTGACGCATAAGCTACTACTCGCCCATTTTGCATGAGTACACATGCCAATCCTTTCAACGACGCGTCACTATATATCTCATATCCTCCGGGTCCTGACGGAATAGTCAACACTAGTGCCATTGTCAATCTATGCTTCAATTCCTGAAAACTCCGTTCACATTTATCTGTCCATTCAAATCTCGTTTCCTTTTTCAGCAAATGTGTCAACGGCATTGCTATTGACGAAAATCCTTCTACAAAACGACGGTAGTATCCAGCCAAACCCAGAAAACTCCGAACCTCTGTTACCGTCGTTGGTCTATGCCACTTCATCACAGCTTCGATCTTTGATGGGTCAACTGAGATTCCTTCCCCAGAGATTACATGACCGAGAAATGCTACTCGACTGAGCCAAAATTCGCACTTGCTAAACTTAGCATATAGTGCGTTTTCCCTTAAAGTCTGCAACACTCGTTTCAATTGAAATTCATGCTCCTCTAGGCTCTTCGAGTAAACCAAGATATCGTCTATGAATACGATCACAAACTGATCTAAGAATTCCTTAAACACTCGATTCATCAGATCCATAAAGGCAGCATGGGCATTCGTCAATCCAAACGACATTACCGTAAATTCATAATGTCCATACCTCGTCCTAAATGTCGTCTTCGGTATATCCTCCTTCTTAATCCTCAACTGATGATACCCCGTTCTCAAATCAATTTTAGAGAACACCGAAGCCCCTTGTAACTGATCAAACAAATCATCAATCCTCGGCAAGGGATACTTGTTTTTAATCGTCACCTGATTCAGCTGCCTGTAATCTATACATAACTGCAATGATCCATCTTTCTTCCTTACAAATAACACTGGCGCTCCCCACGGAGACGCACTGGGACGAATAAATCCCTTGTCTAATAATTCTTGCATCTGCACCTTTAACTCCTTTAATTCCGACAACGACATCCTATAAGGTGCTTTCGAAATTGGCTCGGTTCCAGGTGCCAACTCGATTACAAATTCCACCTCTCTTGCTGGTGGTAGTCCCGGCAATTCCTGAGGAAACACATCGGGATACTCGCACACCACAGCTATATCCTCAAGCCTCGGCTCCTCGGCCGTTGAATCAACTACTGCCGCTAGGAATCCTTGACAACCTTCACTCAACAACTTCGTCATTTCTAGCGACGAAATCCATGGAATCGTGGGTCCTCCTCGACTTCCCACAAATTTAAATTCCGGAGTCCAACAGGATTAAATTGGATTACCTGCTACTGCAATCCAATACGGCCCTCTGCTTAGACAGACAATCCATGCCCACTATCACATCAAAATCATACATGTCTAGGACTGCTAAATCGATCATTTCCTCCCTATCCCCAATCACAATCTTACAGTTTGGACAACCCAATGAGACCAGTAGTTTATCATTCAAGGGAGTGGTCACACATAATACCACATCAAGCAATCGCGGTTCCAAACCAATTAAATTAACAAACTGTTTCGATACGAAAGAATGTGACGCCCCAGGGTCAAATAAAGCATACGTAGCATGGTTGCACAGAGAAATCGTACCTGTGACAACCCCTGGTGCGTTCTCAGCCTCTCTTCTGGCCATAACATACACTCGTCCTTGAGCTTGAGGCCTATTCTGGTTTGCTGACTGGGCCGCTCCAGTCTGATTCCCGTTCCGAGGTGGCGGCAATACAGGCGGCCTATTCTGTCTGGGATTGGGGCAATTCTTTATGTGGTGACCAAATCCTCCACATCCAAAACACGCTCCGCCCCGAGTTGGACAAGGTCCATTTCCGTGTCTACCTCCACATATCCTACATGGATCATTCGGACTCCGGGCTGGCTTCCCAATATTTCTCCTAACAGAAGGAGTAAAACGCCTATTATCCAACATCGGCCTCTTCCTAGGATTACGATTATCCCTACCCTGGATAAATCTCGACCCAGAAGCGGCGGCCCTATCCACCTGATCTCGCTCAAGAATTTGGGCCCTATCAAATATTTCCTCATACGTCCTCAGATTTACCAGTAACAACTGGCTGCGAATGTCAGCCTTCAATCCATCCCGAAACCTTCGCGCCTTATCATCGGGATGCTCTACCATCCTCGGTGCAAATTTAGACAATCTCGCAAATTCCGCCTCATATTGATCTACCGTCATTAGGGCTTGCCAGAGTCTCATAAATTCGGCCAACTTTCTTTCTCTAGCACTGGCCGAGAAATACTTCTCATAAAAACTCTCAGTAAAGGCAGTCCAAGTTCGGGCAGTACCTTCCGGAAATATTCTATCCCTGGTGGCCTTCCACCAATCATTCGCATTATCCTGCAACTGGTACACTGCCAGAGTTACTTTCTCATTATCGATGCACTCTAGCACCTCAAAGGCTTTCTCAAGTTCTTCTACCCAACGAGGTGCAACCTCTGGGTCACCTTTCCCAGAAAACTTAGGCGGTTTTAGCTTCATAAACTGCTCAACCAGCTGATGCATCGGTCTATTTACAACCACATGCCCTTGCCCTTGATTCTCATTATTATTGACAGCAGCTGTGGCCACAGCGGCCTCGGCAGCTTGGGCAATCGTAGCAGCTCTTTCCTGAGTCTGCTGTCCTAACAGATTTCCGATCTGTTCCAATGTCATCATAACTGCTTCCATTCTAGGATCCTCAGCAGGTCTAACTTCCACTCTGGGGTCCACTGCAGCTCCAGCATCAACCCCTAGATTTTCTATCGCTCCTGCACCCATTCCAAGGTCCTCTACGGCTCTAGCTCGAGCACGACCTCTACCCCTTGTTCCTCTTCCTGCGCCCTTTCTTGGGACTCTTCCTACACCTCTTCCTTCGCTGATCATCGTCACAATTCTACCACTCTCCTACTTGCTATAATTCCACTCAGGAATTAGCAATCTAGGCCAACTAGCTCAATCTGATTCTAAGCAATGATTTAACACAAGAGTTCACTTAGCAAACAATCCCTCACTACCAATCACGAAGTCACAGTCACAAGAGTCTGAACACTTACCTCAGGTCTAGACGCACCTGCATTTCAATTACCACACAACAATTAACGTACTCAATCAAGCACATCAAGCAATCTGGAGGCACGTGTAGCTCATTCTGCCCTTCAATCCACTAAAGTCTCCCTAAATACTACCCCAGGGTTTCTGCTCCTTATCACTCCAAACTTTGACCAGTTTAGATCGAGCTGACCTTGCTCTGATACCAATTCATACGGGAATGTCACGCCCCTAAGCCCATCGATTACGCGACATCCCTCTTAGGTCGAATGAGGCGATATCCCAGGTTATCGCCGACCTCAATTGTAATCATCAAAGATTTAATTCAACAGCGGAAACCACAAAACACCCGGACAATTGGAACTGGGGAAAAACAGGGAGAATATATATATTCTTTCTCATTCAAACTTATACCATAATATTCACAATTTTACAAACCATAATATACATGTGCACACCGTACTAAAAACTATCGAGATCAAAAAGGACCGATGACCTGGTATTCTATCCTCAAAATGGTACTTTCCAAAAGCCTATTCTGAACCCCTAACGCTAGCCCCTACGCCCCTTGCTCGGCGTACACTCTGATTCTGACTCCTCGCCATCCGAATCCGAACTCCTCTGAACGGTCTGCTCCTCTGAGGACTCCGGCTCCGCCTCAATCTCAATCGGGTGATTAATATCACCCGACTCGGCTGGAACTTCGTCCTGATCCTCATCAGCTAGTCCATCAAAGAAATTGTACTCAGGCACAAAATTGGGATCCATATACTGCTCATATGGGAGTACATATTCCGGACTCCTCAGACTCGTCAGGCTCGTTCTCGGGTTCTGCCTCGGGCTCTACCTCCTCTGGTTCCTCCTCGGGAATTGGCTCTAAATCTATGTCCATCGGGTCGAATTCAGCTTGTGATCCTTCGGGCTCGGGTTCGTGCTCGCCCCCGAAGATACTTGCTAGCCGGCCGGCAGATGCGATCCCCGATCGGGCTAGACTAGTTTCCGCACTAGTCAACTCACCGTCTATAGGGGGTATAGCAGACGGGTCCCAATCCCCGACCAAATCAAAAGGAACATCAAAACCCCTAACGTGTCCGAACTCATCCCCTGCTACATCCCGGAAGAACCAGGCAGTATAAACATGGGTCTCCCATAACGGTAGTCCTACTTCTACAAAAACGGTCGTAGTGTGCTTAATCCAGGTCATTCCATCACCCATAGGAAATTTTGCAACCTCATACTCGGTGTGCACTGGTACCCCAAAACGCTCTGGTGGCGATGGCGGTGGGTTCATGTCTCATATCGGGGTTCTGAAAAATATTGGTTGAAACAACCATGAGACTACATCTCAGTAAGTACACTCCTAAACCCCACCTAGGCTATCACGTACGTCCAGACAATTAAACAAACGCAAACACAATCACAGACACATAATCACATGCAGGCACAATTCTCTTTTTCAGACATTCATTTCATTCTCATCATATCTTTTTCACATTCCTCGCCGTGACCGCGTTGAAGTACACGCCTCGTGTACACCGCGACTAACTTTTCACAACACTTCCGGCTCGCGTAAACGTACATGCCTCCGGCCATGTTTCTTGCCCGCGTTAAAGTACACGCCTCGCTCAACATCTACCACCTACGCACAACCCGCGTTGAAGTACACGCCTTGGATCCGGCATCGTCCCGCGAACGTACACGCCTCAAGACGGCACAATTTCCACGAACTCATGTC
Source organism: Syzygium oleosum (assembly GCF_021117445.2). Taxonomy (NCBI): domain Eukaryota; kingdom Viridiplantae; phylum Streptophyta; class Magnoliopsida; order Myrtales; family Myrtaceae; genus Syzygium; species Syzygium oleosum. Next base: position 3,114,914 of record NW_026607494.1, read on the forward strand.
ATACCACATCCACTTTTATTTTTGCACATGCTTAGTGCCGCATAAACCATTCTGCCGTCGTAACCGTTTTGTTCCGTAATCGCCTTTGGACCGAAACCCGTTGTAACGCATCAATTTTTCTACGGACAAGTTTCATTCCAAAATAAACAAACAGAACCAAAAAAAAAAGGGTTTTTATTTATGCACATAACTATATTCATTTTCTTAACACACATATTCGTATGGAAGTGCGATATCGAAGTGAAAAAAAAGCAAAAATTAAAATTTTCAAAACTTACATGTAATGGTTTAGAATCTATGGCTACCCACTTTCAGTGAAATTCAAATTGTTTTAGGTACCGAAAAAAATAAAAAAAAAATAAAAATAAAAATAAAATTTCAAAATTTCACAAAATGGCTTAGAAAACCTATGGTCACCCACTTTGAGCAAAATTTAATTTTTTTAGTTGCCAAAAAAAAATTCTAAAATTTAAAAACTTCAAGAATATCTTAGAATACCGCGCCACCCAATTTGAGCGAAATTTTATTTTTTTAGGTGCCGAACAAAATAAAAAAAAAGCAAAAAATCAAAAATTTCAAAACTTCACGGAATGACGCTTAGAATACTTGCGCCATCCACTTTAAGTGAAATTTAAATTTTTAGGTGCCGAAAAAAATAAAAAAATAAAAAATTTCAAAACTTCACAGAATAAGCTTAAAATACCTATGGCCACCCACTTTGAGTGAAATATAAATTTTTTTATATGCCAAAAAAAAAATAAATAAAAAATTTCAAAACTTCACAAAATGGCTTAGAATACCTGTGGCCATCCACTTTAAGCGAAATTTAAATTTTTTTAGGTGCCGAAAAAAATAAAAAAATAAAAAAATAAAAAACTTCACATAATTGCTTAGTATACCTGTGGTCACCCACTTTGAGTGAAATTTAATTTTTTTTAGGTGTCGAAAAAAAAAATAAGCAAAAAAGAAAAATTTTCAAAATTTCACAGAGTGGCTTAGAATACATGTGGCCATCCACTTTGAGTGAAATTTAATTTTCTTTAGGAACCAAAAAAAATAAAAAAAAATCAAAAATACCATTTGGGCATCTAAAAAATTAAATTTTACTCAATGTGGGTGGCTAGAGGTATTGTAAGTCATTCTGAAGTTTTGAAATTTTTGATTTTTTATGTTTTTTTTTCACCTAAAAAATTTAAATTTCACTCAAAGTGGATGGCCACATGTATTTTAAGTCATTCTGTGAAGTTTTAAAATTTTGATTTTTTTTTTTTCACCTCCAAAAATTAAAATTTCACTCAAAGTGGGTGGCCACAGGTATTCTAAGCCATTCTGTAAAGTTTTGAAATTTTTGAATTTTTTTTGGGCACCTTAAAAAATTTAAATTTCACTCAAAGTGGGTGGCTACATGTATTCTAAACTATTCTGTGAAGTTTTGAAATTTTTGATTTTTTGATTTTTTTTTGGCACCTAAAAATTTAAATTTCATTAAAAGTGGTGGTACAAGTATTCAAAGAATTCTATGAAGTTTTGAAATTTTTGATTTCTTGATTTTTTGAAAAATTCAACAAATTTCCTATTTCCCGAAATATAATTTTTTTTTATTTTCGACATTTTGATGATTTTTTCTGGAATTTTTCAATTTTTTGGGATTTTCTGAATTTTTTAACGATTTTTATGAATTTTTCGAATTTTACTTATTTTTATTCCATTTCTAAAAAATGGATTTTTGTTCCTGGAAATAGAATTTTCTGTTGTTTATCAAACAGGTTTTTATTTCAGGAAATAGAAATTTTGTGCTGTTATCAAACGGGTTTCCGACTGTTCTAAAAATAGAAATTTTTTGTCATTATCAAACGTTTTTTTTTTCTCGTAACTCATCCATGAACCGAAATAGAAAATCTATTTACAGTTGAACTCATTCCGGAAGCAGAATGGTTATCATTCGCTACCTTAACAAGCATTTACCGTACTCAACTGGCCAATCACACGTGGCCCGTGCACGCATCAATTCACACGCAAACATGCTCACTAAGCATTTGACAAGGCTAACTTTAATAATTAAATCAGTCTGGCCCAAGCGTGCACCCAACAGGCATATTTCAATCAGGTAATTACACAACCTGCACTCAATTTCATCACTAAAATTCAGTCACGGTTCAAACACACCATAAACGCACAATTTGCCATTTTTCTCCAATCAAATGGCGTCAAATCAATTCCGGCCCTTCACGACACTTTCTCATAATTAATTGCCGGTTCTAAAAATCCGATTCGCGTACCGATCGACCCATCACAGCCCATTGAACGATCACTCACAGCCAACTACCAACCTCCAAAAATCCACCGAACTCGTCCGATTTTGATTCTTAGGCCCGCCAATTAGTTCCACTCCTAATCCATACAATTTCGCACCCAAATAAACCCGGTTTCCAACCAAAATCATCCGTCGATACCAAATATCCTAAGTCGGGTTTAGGCGAGACTTACCCGACTCTAGACTCATGCGGCTAGAGCGAAAGGGGCGGCAAAACCAAGATCTAACGGCGGCTTGCGGCGGCGATGATGATCGGCGGCGATCGGGAGGAACGGCGGGCGACGGCGGTTTGGGCGGCGGCCGGTGGGGCTCACGGCTAAGAGAAGGAGAGAGAGACGGACGGCGTGGGGCTGGCGGTGGTGCGTCGGCAAGGACGGCGCGGCACGGCGGCGGTCCGGCGGGCGTACGGACGGCGGCGATCGGCTAATAAAGGGGCGTTTGGCGTGAGGGAGAGAGAGAGATCGGAGGAAGGGGGGTTTCACGGTGGGGAGGGGGAAATGTTGCCATGAGGGAGAGAGTGTGAGGAGAGAGAGTTTTGGTCTTGGGTTAAATAGTGAATTTTGACCAAAAGTGGCAAATTACAATCTTGCCCCTCTCTCACAAACGAAATCGACGGCCCAGATTCGATCTTATCTTGAAACCGACGGCCGAGATCGAATCTTACCAAAAATATCCAAGGGCATTATGGGAATTTCATAAAATTCCAAGGGCAAAATTGTCCAATCCAAAAAGTTAGGGCAAAATGACCAAAATGCCCTTCTACCATAAAGCATGCCCTTTACAAACTCTTAGGGGTAAAATGGTCACTTTCCTCATTTCTCATCGAAATCGAATTTTTCTAAAGGAATCGGGACAATCCAAAATTGCACGTTCCATCCGCAACGTCGGCCTAACGTCCCGTTGTGACTTCCAAATTTTTCCGATGTCCAATTTGGGCTCAATTAAATAATCAAATTTTATTAAACGCAACTCGAGCACTTCTCAAACTAACGGGCGGCTTGTTGGGGAAATTCGCATATTCGACCCGTGACTGACAATAATTCAGGTCACATGCAAATTTATTCGGTTCGTGACGACTTCGGTTGTCATTAAAATCGCAAGAATCAATTACTAGATCCGAGGGGCACGCTCGTTTGGTATAGGTTCAGGATCATTTGTCAATTCAATTCGTGGTTTGGCGGAATCACCCGCGATCCACTACTATGACAGTGGCGAACTGACCCCTGGCTATCCTTGGATCGGCCAACAGTGGCTCAAAATATCACCTCGACGATTTCATGGTCGAAAATCAATCGACGATCGAATTTTCTTTAGTCGTACGAATTTAAATCCCTAATTAGCATTTCCCTAATGGTTAGTATCATAGGAATGATCAGTTCCGGACGAGAACTAACTACGAGTATATTCACAAAACTCAGTATTTTATAAATCCCAAATGGACCAATTTTTAGGATGTCACATAGACATAGGCTACTATTTTGATTTTACAAATCAATTGAGGCCATTTCGATATTCTTGTAATAAGATCGAGAAAATTATTTTTTTTCTCAAGTGGGAAAGTTAAACTAAAAGTGAGTAGGTTTCTCTATGCGTTAAGTTTTCCTGCATATCAAGTTAAAATAAATAATTTTTTAATTGGATTTTTTGTCTTTATTGATCATTTTTTGGGCCAATGTCTTTATTAATATATTAAGCCAAGTGTCTTGCCAACGAAGATTATTGCAAAGCCTCCAAATTTAATTGAATTATTTATTTCATTAAATGAATTTTATGCAATTTTGTCTTTTCACATTTCAATGTTTTGATTAAAAAGTAATTCAAATGAAGAATTACTGCTTATTTTCTTTGAGTCTAAAATATTAAATTCCTTTTGCAATCTAAGGACCTATTGTTGATTGTATCTTAGAAGCATATTGTTGATATAATTTTTTATTTTTCTAATTGCATCACTGTAATTAAATTTTACTTCAATTGAAGAATTAAGTGAATCCCAATAAATGGCTATATTACATCTAAGAAGGAAGAAGAAATAGATTGATGCGTACCTAATCCTCCGTCCATTGAACACGTATGAGATCAACTAGGATTCGAGAAATGTGAGCAATTTTGGGCCAATCCTCACCAGTTTGACACTGACATCTTTTGCTCAGATCACCACAATGTTCAATGCATAATTCTTTCAGGGCGGTGAGGGACCAAATTCCTTGCGGCATGGATGATAAATTGGGACATCGGATCAAGCAAATCAATCTAAGACGTTTATGATTAGGCAGCCATTCAGGTACAGTTGTCAAGGTCGAGCAATCGTAGATGGAAAAAGAATCCTAACTGCGGGCAGATTCATTAAGACATTGGAGCAGTAACTATCAATCGCCAAGGACTCTAGGGCGGTTAATTCCCTAAAAGGCACATATATTGGTTTCCTACAATTTCCAATTTCCAACTCCCGAAGGCGAGTTAGTAGGCAAGTACGTTCAAACAAAACTTAGAGATTTTCGCATCCATCAAGTCCCAAGAATTGCAAATTTTCCAGGTATTGTATTCCACTTTCTTGCAAACTCCTCTGCCTTGTTGTTACGTATAGAAATGTAAGGCTAACAAGCCTTTTCATATTTTTGGGTAAACTCTCTATCTCTGAGCAACCATCGAGGGATTAATGTAGCAAACTTTGTAGCTCACAAATGGTATCCGGAAGCTTCTTCAAACGCTTGTTCTCATGGAGATGTAACGACCTCAATTGCTTCAGGTTGCATATGGAACTTGGCAATTCCTCAAAACTAGCATACGTCAAATCTAGATATCGTAAATGGATACACTTGGAGATGCATGTTCTAGCAAACTCTCTAGTAATAACTCCATCATCAACTTTGAAGTGAAATTTAATTGCACACTGCCTCTTTGCAGTTGGCTTTCACAGAAATGGCGAGACTCCATCAAAATTTGAGATTCCCTCTAACGAAGTACTAGAGAACGAAATGTAGCGAACTCCTTTTGAAATCTCTGCAGTATCTAAGCCAACAATAGAGCAATCATCTTGTGCCACACTTGTTGCAAGAGAATGAATTACATCGCGCACTTTAAATACTAACATTGTCTCATATTCCTCAACTTCTTGGATCAAAGATCTCTTCCATAGTTCTTTGATGTACTCAACACCACCGTCTTCAAATTCTAATTTTTCCCTTATTGAACTAATGAATCCTAAAGCCATCCATAGCCTAGTTAAACTATGGCCAGAAATTACATATCCTTTGGGAAAAAATGAAAATGCAGCAAAACAATGTTTTAAGTGGGACGGTAAATGATCATAGCTAAGCTTAAGTGCAAGCAAAATGTCCATTTTTGATTTCACTAACTCCCATGTTTCGCTATCCCTTATATGTTTCCAATACCGTTCTTCGTCCTTTGTATAAAGTAGAGTCCCCAAAGTTTTCACAAGGAGAGGCACTCCTTGTGATTTTTCAACAATATCATTTCCAATCTCATGGAGTTCAGGATGAAGCTCCATTTCCATTTCGTTGAATGCCCATTTTTTGAACAAGGCCATAAAGTCTTCATGAGAAAGACCTTTTTAAATTATGCACTGTGTGGGCACCCATTGCAGAAGTAATTTCTGAACCGCGTGTTGTCACAATTATCTTACTTTCACTTGCTCCTTCATTGAGCAAATCTCTCAAAGCTTTCCATCTACTACGGTCACTGCTCCATAAGTCATCCAAGACAAGTAGAAATTTTTTGTCTTTGATGGTGTCTCGTAGAAATGTTTGCAATTGCTCAATATCGAAGTTACTCAAACTTTGACTAGTTGCATCTTTGATGATTCCTTCGATAGTTTTCTTTAAATCAAAGTCCTCAGGCACACGCACCTATAATCGCAACTCAAATTGCTCTTTCACACTGTCATCGTTATAGACTAATTTAGCCAAGGTTGTCTTTCCCAAACCTCCTATTCCAACAATGGGAATCGTGGAGAGGTTTTTGTCATCTACTTGTTGCAACATCTTAATTATCTTTTTTTTTTATCAATATCTATTCCGACGACATCCGACTTATTTACAAACGAGTAAGTCATCTCTCGTGATCGCGTATGTGACACACCATTGTCAGCCCTCCGCTCACTCAAGTGGAATTGATCTTTTTCAGTGGAAATGCTAGATAATGTCTTTCTAATTTCCTTAACTCTATGACTGAGTTTTTCACGGGGCATTAGTGGATTAGAGAGGAAAAGAAGCGGCCTACCTTCCCTTTGATGCCCCCATATCGACTGATCACCTTCTTCCTTAAGACTTCGCACTCAAGTTCATCAAGCACATCCTCTGCATCGTAAAATACATGTTGAAGCCGATCTAACCACACTTGCAGACGGTGGTTCTTCGCCTGCTGCTCCTCAGGATCTAACAACACTGCCTTAATGGCAGTCAATGTCTCTCTAGGCTCGTTGATCTGATTTTCAATGCTGTAAATTGCGACGGCTTCTTGGAACGCTGCTGATGCTATCTTCCCTAGCACGCCCTGTGCAACGCTGAAAAGGAGGGATTCAGCCATGCTGGGTGATGAGGAAATTGATTCTGGCTATTTGGTTTGATATGAAAAGAACAGACAATGTCTTCCTTTTGTGAGTTAGTTGCTATGATGATCACTTGCTTAAAATTGGACGAATGAGAGGTTCTTTCCTTACGAGTGGCTTGCAGGCTAAACAGAAATATGTTTCTTCCTTTTCTTTATCTTACTTTCTTGGGAATAATAAAGAATCGAGATTACTTCTAAGATCCAATAAGGTCTCCTCAATGTGTCTATTCTTTGCTTCTTATGTAATTTACGCATCTTTCACAAAAAATATTTTAAAAAAAATTATAGTATGCATCGTTTAAAATAATTAATCAATGGAAAGTACTTTTATAATCAATGACAAACTATACTTAAGCATTTTCGTTAGTGATGAAAATACCTTTTCATCAATTCAATTTTGTGAGCAATATAAGCGATCATTTTAATTAGGAGAATGTTTTCTAAATCGTTGATTTTCCACAAAATAAATGTACCCTCAATATATAAGTATTTTCTACCCATCGGCCCTTTACTTGTAGAGATGATCTAGAATAACGATAAGTTATGGAAAAAATAACCGATCAAACCGAAGGAAAAATTCAAGTTGGCATCTGAAGAAATCAATAAAAGGAGAGATGGAACAACACAGAAGAATCAAAGCATGACTCTGCCTCAACCATCTGAACCCAAAGGCTATCTCAGTTTCTGTCAGTTAATTTAAAGGAAGCCATTGGGAACTCCAAGACACTTCACTTTTCTTGCATGCCAATCAAGACAAACAAAGAAATGAAAGATGGCATATAGTGATGGTGTATGTATGAAGCAAAATGGAAGAAAGCGAGATACAGAGAAGACCTTGTACAGACCATGGGTTGTAATCTTTTCTGATGTGTTGGTTCTTCACTCTCAGAATTATTAACTAATAGAATCCAGTACCATAACAGATGCAAAGTACGATAACAATATTCCAATTTTGCCTTCTTTCTTGTGCGTCTCCTCTCTTTTTACATCTATCAAGGTGATATTCCAATTTGCCATCACTTTTTACTTTTGTTTTAAGATAATGTTTTTTTTTTTTATGACCGAGGATCCGCCCGTACGGCCCCACTGGCCGACAGCCAGACAGAACCAACAGCAACTATACCTCGGGGGGAGCTAGCCCAGGACCCCACCACCAGGGCCCCCCACTTAAGACGCTAGCGACCGGAGATTCGAACCCCTCTCCTCAGCGATGAGGAAGAGGAGCCAAACCAACGCAGCCACCTACCGGTGGGTTTTAAGATAATGTTTGGTCGTCTATCCGTAACTTAATATTAATCTCTCTCTCTCTCTCTCTCTCTCTAGGCAAATCTTGTTTTATTAGATCCGTAACTTAATATTAATCTCTCTCTCTCTCTCTCTCTCTCTCTCTCTCTCTCTCTCTCTCTCTCTCTCTCTCTCTCTCTCTCTCTAGGCAAATCTTGTTTTATTAGAACACTCTCTTATACCTAATCCACTTCTTCTTCCTTCTATAATTGTTTGTCAATCTGCTTTAAGAGATAACGACTTAGAATTATCGAAAGTGGGAGGAAAAACAAAAGTTGTGACCAGAAAAAAAAAAAAAAAAAGGAAGGTGACAGACTTAGACTCATATGTAGTCGTTGCTTAATTTTTCGATGTATCGAGGGATAAAAAGCCCTCAATCCTAAGGCCGACCTTCCTGAGTAACATTGGAGAGCAAACTAATTAGTATTGATGCATGTTAAATTTCTCTCTTTTCTTCTTGTGGATGATAGGGATTCAAGTAAGGTCCATGAGTCACGAATGTAAGCAAACAGTCTCTTCCACTTCCATCGGGTAAGACTGCAGTCATAAAGTGAAATTATGGAATGACAATTCAAAACGACATCTGAAAAATGATAATTATGTGAGGTTTAGATGTTGGTGTGAAGCAGCAGCAAGAAATATAATGTTTGCTTGGCTTAAAAAAAATTCAAAATTAACAGAGCAACATTAAGAGAGAAACGAGGGCAAGCTCTCAAGTCATTCATTATACATACAAGGCCTTCTTAATCAAGAGATGGATGGCAAAGTAAAATGGGAGAAGAATATTAAACATTTATCTGAAAATAATTTCATACAGATGAGATAAATGTCTGTTTATTTCTTCAAATAAGGGACAAGTTTACCATGGGAACCGCTGCATTCAAATGGTAAACACAAACATAAGCTATCCAGGACATTTCAGACCTTTTGAGGAGCATCAATTTTGAGCACTAGGGGAGAAACCGAAAGCAGTCGATCTTACTTTGAGACTGAATCTTGAATAGTCGTCGATCATAAGAGCCTTCCTATATAGAACAGAAGAGATCCTAATATTTCAACCCATTCTATCAAGAAGAGCAGTTCCATGTAAGCAATAAGAACCCTTATCCAGCTAGGAAAGATCGACCTTGGAGTTTATGAAAAACTGGCGATCTATGCCCGTGGCATCCAGTTGCAAGTGAGGAGAAAGCTCTTAACAACGCACTAGAATGGGAAAGAATGCGCGTGTGACACACCACATAGCATCTGCAAATTCTGCATTTGCAGCATGTGGGCACCTAACGATGTTACTCTCTATCTGCCAATGGGTATGCCAGGTTGTAGCTAGATAGGGCAAGAAATCACCAGCAGGGCCGAGTTATAGTCATCCAGAGAACAAATCATTCACAGAACAAGTAAAGCCATATTTGCTAATCTGAAGATCTCAAGACAAAATAAAAAAACTCATTTTGTTGTGAAAAAGAACAACTCCGATTCTTTTCTTCTTCCTTAGTGAGAAGAAAATATAGCTTGTTCACCCACCTTTTAAGAATAAAACTCCCAGGGCGACTTCTACTTTTAAAATGTTCACTTTTTGACAAGTTCACAAAACTCAATACTCTGTGTTTTATTTAAACCGAAACGTTGGAAGCCTTATTCATATATAGTGGTGAATCAGATATGATTTCTTTCCATAATTGTGAGACTAAAATAATATTCTTACAATTTTTTTAAGTTTGAAGGAAAAATCATAAGTAGAAGTATAACATAACTTTTTAGGACATCAGGTGCACCCAATAAGAGCGGTCCTTACATGGGACCAACCAAATACACGGGCTGAGGATGATTGCCCATTGGGTGTGCTCCACCTGGCACTCGATAATTTCTCCTAATTTTGTAAGACGTGGACAATGAACAGCATTTCAGATTGTGTTGTGTTTTCCTATCTCCTTGATCGCAGGAAATTTCCTTCAACAAGTTTTCGATTAGTGCATTACAAATATGAATATATTTTTGTTGACCAGTTATGGACGAAAACATGACTCGCAGATCTGGGGTCTCTCTCAAGTGAATTCAACTTAAAACTTAATGGATTCTCAAGGAAACATTTCTGGAATATGTGCTAAAATCACACATCACAATTCTTGTATGCTAAATGAAAAGCATTTTTGTGATCCGTTGACTCACAAACATGCAATTCATCTTCTTTAAGTTTCTAGGTGAAACACTTTGTATATGATCAAAAGCATAATCTACAGTGAGCATGTTTCTGTCGGGATTCTCAAAACGGTGGAGTTAAATAAACAAAGAGCAATTGCAGAACTAGCAATTCGCTCATATGTAATCTTGTCTTCTTTTTGTTCAAGGCGATATCTTCCATACCTCGTAGTGTTACTTGAAGCTACCCAGAAGCAGAAGATTGTGTGACATAATATCTTCCACTAGGAAATCTCCTAGGAAGCCTTGGAAGATAGCCGTCCCAGCTTGCTGAGCCAAACCGTCAATGATTGCTGGTAACAGGTGACCCATCAGACTACTCTCACTCTAATCATTCCTCTGATTAAATCCACGTCCTGGAAATGTACAATAAGGCACACCTGGATAGTAACCATGTCCCTGACTAAATGCTTGGGATCTTATGGTTGAGAATCCAAGATGCAGATTAGGATCTGGGAAATACATGCTCCAATGATTAAGGAATTCTGGCCCTGGCACGGTTGGGATAGGGATGCTATGGTCTGATGGCTCGGCATGAGAGCAATTCACTTGCTGCTGTAGCCAAGTGACAGGACTTGATGACAGCGCAAAAGCACAGAGAGAGTGCATATTGAGCTCTCACTCGACATTGGTAAGAAAAGCACATGCCTAGCTTCCCGCAGGCATTGCACACGAAAGCAACTTCCTGGTAGACTGGGGTTGGAGTCAAAGTAAGCATGTGTTTGGGGTCAATCCTGTGGCTCAGCTTCTGCGACATCTTCAACTGGAGGCAAAAGTAAGCCCCATCGGAGATCTCTAGCTTGCAGCCCAAACATAAGACTGCTCACGGTTCAGTGCTGCCGGATGTTGAGAAGCCTCAAGGGATGTTGGTGGCTGAAGTGTTATACGCTTTGATCGGTGTCAATCTCTCGCATTTTGCCTGTCCAAAAGTCTTTGCTCTTGCGAACAGGTAGTGATTCGCATGAGGCATCAGAGCAAATTGCAATGCATATATAAGCTTATGATCAATGATAAAAAAAGATATGAATACAGATTCTTATTTCTAATCCTTCTTTGTCCTGTTCAACATGTTTTTAGGTGCTACAAAAATAGTAATTCCACACGGACTTCATTTATGAAAATGCAAATGTATCGATAAAAGCAAATCTGCCAACATCAATTGAGAGGGACCTCGACGTGTCAAACACTCCACAATATCTATCGTTGTATGTTGATTGCGTTTCAAAAATACATTTGAAAATAAAGATCTACTTATTTCAGTTGACTTAAGGATCAACTTTGTTTCTTGTACTTGGCAGGCTCAACCAAGTTTTGATGTTGCTATCTGTCTCATGCTACTGGCATGCTATTTTACTAGGATAGCAATATCGGTAGAAACATAATATGTTTGAAGTTGCCGTCCCCCAAAGCCTTATCTTTTGATGGAATCATATCGTTGTGAGCAGAATAATACACCAAACTGAGCCCTCACAATGTTTATATACTGTCAAAAGAGAGAAATAATGGAGCAAAGGGATATGCTTTTCTGATTGTTCTCAAGTATTCGACTGAACAGAGAGGATGGTTGCAAATGAAGATGCAAAAAAAATAGCTCTGTTACAGTTAACATTTATTATTTTTTCCATGAAAGATCAACAAGATCCCATCATTTAATGTCTCTGTAGCATAAAAAAGCTCCAGATATACTTCAAACATGCATCCTCAACCTTCAGTGGTAGATAGAACTAAGAAATGCAGGACATATGAAGAGATCCTACTTTTAAACACACATGGATGATGGGAATGTTGGTGCTGTTCCTTTAGGTCCAGAGTGCGACTTGTTCTCTCAAAGCCAAGGCAAATCTTCAACCAAGAATAGTTTCGGCCTGTCATCTTTTCTCGGTAACTTCCTATTTTGTGTTTGGTGTTGGAGATTATCTATTATGAGAGTGACATCAGAGGTTGATGATTATTGAAATCACTGTCCCGTAACCAAGTCAAATCTTCGACTGAGAAAAGTTTCTCTGGAGAAGACCAGGACTTTGTCTCATTATTCAATCCCTAAAAGCACGTGCATCCCCAACTTTAGTAAGACAGCAGACAGCACGAACCGGAACCGGAATTATAGAACGGAACCAGCAGTTCCGGTTCGGCCCGGTTGAACCGCGGTAAAAATTAAAAAATAAATTATGAAATAAAAAATTAATGAATTATCAAATTATGAAATAATGAATTATTCAATATAAAATGTAATCAAAATGATTGTAATCAAATTTGGGGAAAAAAGAGTTTTCCACTTATCTGCAATTTTTTTTTTTGGGAACCGGGCTTGGCCCGGAGGCGGTTCCGGGCCGGTCCAAAATTGTTGGAACCGGAACCGGGCCTATAGGCCACGGGCCGGTTCCGGTTCCGAACCGCGGGCCCGGTCAACAGGCCGGTCCCGGGTTTGACCCGGGCCGAAACCGGCCCGTGGCCATGTGTAGACAGCATGACGACTTTATGATGCATTTGAAGATGCAAAGCAGAAAAGTTCCTTGACACTTTGTTTTATTTCTGCTGATCACTGACTGACATTTTGAGGAAGATTATGACTGTTCATAACAAAATCCTCAGTAGGGCCGGAGATCCTTGTAGGGTGTAGGAATTATGATCTATAAAAAGTTAAAAACCAAATGAAAAGAGGAGAGAGTTCATATGGTAGGGTGAAGCAATGTTTTCTTTTCCTATCTCCAATATTAGATTGGAGAAAAATACCTCATCGTGTTCCCAACTCTAAGATACTTGTCAACTGTGAAGCATGAACATGCCCAGATACTTTGCAATGTCCTCCTCAAGAATTGACAAGATCCATATACTTTTCTCAAGAGCACGACAATTGGTTGCGCTTATGGTGAATCTTCTCTCCAGCCGGCTTTTCTTCTCAGTCAATGCTTTTTTTTGTCTCTCTTTGGTAATTTCCTCTCAAATTCATTTGTGAAGCTCTGTTTTATTAGATTAATCAACGAAATACTATAGTCAAGGAAAGGATGCTGCAAAATCTTGTTCTCTAGAACAAGTTTGGAGTATTATTCAAGGCTTGACCGTTCTGTACGATAATTCAAGATTTTCTTATGAGAATTTTCTGCAGTGCTTGATAGGCATAGGAAACAAATCAATGGAACTTCAGAGCAGCAGTTAATGTTAGCGATATTATGATATCTATTTGATTCTGCATATCTCTTGGGATTATGCATATATCTCTTTCGATGGTGCATATCCTTGATTGATTTAGATTTGATATTATGTTTATCCTGTTACCTTAATTAGTTATCTAATAAGCTTATAAATAAGCTCTCCATGTACTCTTTTATAGATCGTCGAATATACAGAAATTCTTGTCTTCCGCTTTAGTTTTAACTGTTAACTTCGTATTGTTTACCATTGAACCCAAATTTTCTATCTCCTAAATTTTGCCAACCTCCGCAAATCCAGACTTGTTAATACGGCACAGAAGGAATCTGGCTAAAGACTATGTCCCTTCTTTCAGATGAACAAGAAAAACATGAATTGAGAAAATAATAAACACAGTTGACCGATGAATATGCAGCATAATTGATCGGCTCTCCTAACGAATCCAAAGTAGATAGGATCAGAGTTGGAGACGTCCTCTTATGTCGTTGCTTGTTTTACTCCAGGTTGCCAACAATTTTACCGTTGCCAATGGCATAATCAGATCATATCAGTTTGAACTGTTTGTGATCATCTATGAACATCCAGGTTTGACAGGGTTGTGCATACCTTATTTCCTCACCGAGAAAAATTCACTTCGACTCTATGAGTTGATGGACAACCGCTAAAATCTTAGCACTTAAGAATAGAACATGCGTTATTGTATTGAACCATTTCATTCTTACATGTCTTTCCATCTAATCCTGAGTCAACCTTCCATGTCTCCAAGTCAACTCGTTACCTTCCAAGCGGGAGCTAATTGCCATATTAAACTGACCAAACAGGTTAGACCGTAGACCGAGTTAGCAAAGAGTGACTTTGCTACCACTCCATTTTGGGTTTATAGAGTGATAGCAACTTGACAGGGTCGCTCTACAGAAATACAAACAAAAATATACAAATGACTAATCAAGGTTTGAATAATCCAAGTGTCTTATCTGTGCAGGAGAAAGTTCCGAGAGGAAAATATAATTAAAATGCAGAGGAGTTGAACAGAGCTTGGCACCGGGAAGGTCCTTCCATTCTTATCTAGCTTGTTTGTTGACATCAACCATGAAAAGAACTGTTCTAAGTCCTCTTCAAATCATTTATTGACGTTACCATTTCAATAGAGGACACCATGTAACTTTCTTCGGAATACTACTGGTCATCCCTCACCCAAGTTTTCTTGACTTCACCGCTTTAAATATCTCAAGAGACTTCATCGGCCATGTAAAATCTCCCACTCTTCAAAATTGCTTCCTCAATCTGCAACTCTAAACCCTTTCTTCGACTTCTTTTTCTTCTTTTCATCGAAGAATGTACATTACTCCTTCGGTCATGTCGCTATTGCTAGTAGTTACCATCTTGGCATGTGCTTTTGATCGAGCAACATGCTTGAAATTCAGTTACCCCACCTTTAAAGAAGCAGATGAGAACCATTTCATCAAGGAAAAATCCTATATAGTTCTCAATGCCCTCCAAGTGACTGCAGATGTAAGTGGAGCTCCCATCTCAAACTTGTCCGGCCGCATATTTTACAAAGACCCATTCAAGCTGTGGAAGAAAAAGGGAGTCACCGCATCTTTTAATTCCACTTTTGTGCTCAAAATAACTCCACAGACTGTTCCGGGTGGTGAAGGTCTTGCCTTCCTTATAACCGGAAAAACGGGTCTTCCAGACAACAGTGACGGAAGATGGCTTGGTATCGTCAACTCGAGCACAGACGGAGACTCTCAGAACCAGGTTGTAGCCATAGAATTCGACAGCCGGAAGAGCTATGCAGAAGATGGTGATGATAACCACGTGGGATTGGACGTGAATGGTATTTTCTCAATCAAACAAGAGCCTCTGGCTAATTACGGCGTCAATCTTTCAGCAGCTATCAATATAACAGCCAGAGTGGAATATGACGGGAAGAATATCTCGTTGTTCGTCCCCCTGAGCAATGAAACAGGAGACAACATGAAGAATCCAGTTATTTCTTACACTATCGATCTTTCCGAGTATCTCCCACAGGATGTGTACCTAGGATTCTCCGCTTCAACAAGCAACTACACAGAGTTGAACTGCATAAGGTCTTGGTTCTTTGAGGGTTCAAAGTTAGACGAAGATCCTAAACTGTTGTGGGTTTGGATTTCAGTTCCAACTGTACTTGTGTTGTGTGCTCTAATTTATCTCCTGTATAGGATAAGAACAGGCAAAAAGGGTCTAGTGGAAGACACTTACCCGACAATAGAAGACCAGATCAAGGGCTCATCCACGGCTCCACGGAAGTTCTGGTTCAAGGATCTCAAGAAAGCAACAGGCAACTTCAAGAACAAGCTCGGACAGGGGGGCTTTGGAACGGTTTATAAAGGGTGCATAATGGATAAAGAGGTAGCCGTCAAAAGGGTTTCTCAGGATTCACGTCAAGGCAAGCAAGAATTCCTAGCCGAAATCACGACCATCGGCAGCCTCCATCACCGGAATCTAGTGAAATTGATTGGATGGTGCTACGAGCGCCGCGAGCTCCTCCTTGTGTACGAATACATGCCGAATAGTAGCCTAGACAAGTACATATACTGCCATGAGAAGTTAATAGCCAGTGGACCAACCCTGAATTGGCAGAGAAGGTACAACATTATATCTGGAGTAGCTAAAGCACTTGATTATCTCCATAATGGGTGCGAGAAGAGGGTGCTTCACCGGGACATCAAAGCGAGCAACATCATGTTGGATTTGGAGTTCAATGCTCGGCTCGGGGACTTCGGGTTGGCGCGCACCATCCAACAGACTGAACAGACACACCACTCAACCAAAGAAATTGCCGGAACCTGGGGTTACATGGCTCCCGAAAGCTTTCTTACAGGAAGGGCAACCGTGGAAACAGACATTTATGCATTTGGCGTCCTCATGCTTCAAGTTTTCTGTGGAAGAAAACCAGGCGATCAGAATGAGGAAACCAGTATTGTGTCCTGGGTATGGGAATTGCATAGGAGGGTAAGGATCTTAAGTGCAGCGGATTCCAGGATGAGTGGAGAATTTGGAGACAGAGAAATGGAGGACATGCTTGTCCTGGGGTTGGCCTGTTGCCACCCGAATCCGTACTGCAGGCCCTCCATGAGAATCGTATTGCAGGTGATGACTGGGGAAGTAGCTCCGCCAATTGTGCCGCTGGAAAGGCCAGCTTTCATCTGGCCATCAATGCCTCCATCTTTTAGAGAGGACTTAGATTGCTCCAATGCCGAAGGCCAAATAACTCTCATAACAGAACTTTGCGGGAGATAATTGTGCAAAGCGGCAGAATCTGCAAACCTATGCTTTTCATCAGCTCCTATTTGCCATTTTAGTGCCTGAATGTGAACAATCTTATAGTACATTCAAGATATTTGCATACTAGAGGTTCTTGTTTTTTTTTTTCCTGATATGACCGAGGAGGAACCTGCGCCATCTTTGCTTATGCTGGTTGCAGCGGGTAAACTCCCCACGTGTACACTAAAGTTAGTTTTCTTTTAATAAAAATAGTACGTCCTGTTCAAGCCAAAAAGGACACAAAGCATTTTGTGTTTTTAGAAGGAATGACAGCAAGTCTACTGATATGATTACTTCAATGTGGACTTCAGTGTGATAAGGCGCTGAGTGCAAACACTGAAACCGAGCTATTACATTATAACACTGCTACCCACTGTTTCCACCCTCTACAATCTGCTGCTTAGTGGACATAACAGCCAACCAATAGAATATCCATTGACAAGGTGAGTGGCCGACGCTTGCATTGTGTAAGTACCATAACAGGTTCTGAGCTCGGGGAAAAACCAAAAGAATGGCCTCCTTTTCCATAGGCTATTTGATAATAAATGCAGAAAACAACAGTCATTGCCATGAGCAATTTGGCAAAGCAAAATACTATTACCAGCGACAAGAAAAGTTGCTCCAACCGTTGCTCTAGATTCAAAGGAATAAGGATCTTTGGTTGTTCAGCCGAATTCCTGGTTTCACTGATAAAATTCTATAAACTGAGAGACAGGATTAAGCAGTAGTTTCTATTTCTCACTCCACACGCAATTCCACGACTGATGAGACAGAGAAATACAAGCTTGACAGTATCGTCAGTTTCTGAGCATCTTCCGTGCGAAAACAGAAACAGATGGAGATTTTCTCTTTTCTTCTTTAGACTTGCAAAAGTTTTCATTGATTTCCACCGGCTATCCCAATAACAATATTCTCCCGTTGAACACACAGTATCTCCAGTTAAAGCAATTGCATTCAGGGCCTTTCCTGATTTTCACCGGGTAAGTAAGCATCCCTCCATTTGAATTCTCCGAAACTTCTACTCTTTACTGCACACTAGAAGGGAGACAGCTAAAAGATGAGCAGAACGGAGAGAACACAACAGGCCCGCATCTGACTGACGCATCTTTTTCATTGCCGTAGTTCAAGACTGAGACACCAATACAAAAACAACAGACAGATAAACAAATGAACACTCGTCCCAAGCATGATGAGCAAAAGCAGGCACTATATTGAAAAGAACACATGCAACTATAACATTTCTCTGTTTTCTTTGTATCCCAGTCAAGTGATGTCCAGGCTAAGCAAATCGAATCATCCTCCTCAATACCACCTAACATCTACGTCAAAAAAGAAGACTTAAAATGAACTTTCCGCTTGATTTAGACCCAAAAGATTACAGTTAACTTAAATTAAACCTCAAACCTCACGTTTTTTAAGGGCAGAATCACAGGTTTCTTGCTAGCTCTATTAACCCCCTAGAGTGTTTGTATCTAGAGGTAACGATGCCACAGGTCTTTGAACCATTTCTCATTGTTCAATGTAGTGCCTGAACTTTCTTTTCCAATGTAAACATTACACTTTTCAAGATCAATGCACTGTCATCCTTCCGTTAAGTAGACAACTGATAATTATTGATATGGCAATAAATGTCGTTAATTGACTTTTAGGTGTCCAAATTTACATCTGATGTGTCCAATCGACTGGTCCAAATACTCTCATCTCCTCCACTGAAGGGCCCGCAAGAAGTACATCAAAATTATTTTTTCCTTCTTTTCCTTTCTTTCTCTTCTTTTCCTCGATTCCTCCATCCTTCCCACTTCCCCGCAGTACTCCACCATCACCATCTGCACTTGCACAAATCTTTCACCACACATCATCCCACCGTGAATGCTTGTGCTCCATCGCCTCACCATCCTCACCGCCATAGTCGACCCACCATCCACCACCACCGTCTCACAGCGCGGGCTTGATCTGAGGTGCGCAGCCTCGAACTTGAGTTGGCTGTCTCGGATTGAGGCTGCGCTGCCTCCGATCTAAGGCCTCGTGTCTCAAACCAGGGGCAATGGACACGTGGCATGATGGACAACGCGGCATGGTGGTGATAGATGGCGGGGCAACCACGGCAGCAAGTGTGGTGATGGAGGACCCCGACATTGCATGAAGAAGAAGAAGAAGAAGAAGAAGAAGAAGAAGAAGAAGAAGAAGAAAGGAAAAGAAAGGTATATTCTGCTGATTTGGATAAAAAAACATGGGGCAGTTTATATGATTTCTTGGATCCCTTCATTGCTGATATGGACTGCCACATTAGCAAAAAAGTGCATGACTTGGAACTAGAGTTAACAGAAGGAGCACAATTCTGAAAAGTTCGTGGACTATATTGAACAAAGAAAAAAAAATCAGAACCGCATTGAACAGTGGGTAAAAGTTCAGAGATTTGTGGCGTCATTACCCCTTGTATCTATATTGAAAGCCATAGAAGATTATGAAACACGAACTATTTCTCTCCTTAGTCTTACCACTAAACCTCATATGTTCCGGGAAACACTAACTGAATGGCCTATATCCAACCATAAATAACATATAAGATGAAATCACAAATAAACTTTTAACTTCCAGACCTACTATCACAGGGATTAAACTATACAACTACCATGCTGCAAGATTATCCTCACCAAAGATATGGTGAACCATCACAGCTTCAGTCAGGACTGCAGATGATAGTCCAGAGTATAGGCACGAATATCGGAAGGGCTTGATCCAGGCCTGCCATAATACATCGAACTGGTTTTAAAAACTTCCCACACGTGAAGATAATAAGATACCAAAAATACCTCACATAGTGCTTAGAACTGAAAGCAGTTGCATTAAGGCAAATACCTTTTATTAATGGTACCGTAGTGGAACCTTGGCCTTCCATTCTTAACATCTTGAATGTACTGCAATCAAGTATATGTGTCTTCATTATATTAAAACCACCAGAGATCATCCAATCATAGGATATACATCGTAGCATCATAGCTAACACTTTTACCAATTTCAAGGTGACCAAGATGGATGAAAATGCCAGGGAATCAAAAGGTATATCATCAAGGGCAAAGAGCTGGCAATCTGATGATTCCGGACCAGGTGAGAAGTGAGGATTCCGCAGCTTAGCTAAGAAAATTACATAGGTCTGCCGACACAAAAGAGCATATGCTTCAAAGTCTGTAGGCAACACACACGATAAATAAGGGAGATAGATGGAGATATTGATTTTCCTCACTTGACCAATACGAGGTATGTCCAGCTGAGCAAAAGGTGAAAGAACCTCCACTTCTGCACATGCTTCTTCCCAAGTTTCTCTGATCGCCCCTTCCGCAGCTGACTCCCCAATTTCCATGTAACCAGCAGGAAGAGTCCTATTCCACATTATGTGCGAATAGGAGTTAAGAATGAAGATCAGTACTATGTGAACAATTTGTTTCCTTAAATGCCTTAACTCTTAGCAAAGACATTTTCTTTTCCCTCGGCAGAAGATGATTAAAAGGCAAAGCTTCAACGACCCAAACTCATTTATATGAATACACACCATAGACCGTTGGAAGGTTCGATGTTCCTCTTGCATAGTAGGACCTTGTTATCATGCTCAATGAGGCAACCTACAACCTAAAATATCAGTTTCCAGAAGTTAACAACCAGTCTTAATTGTGCCAAATACAAGAATAGCATCTCTATGTTGTACTGAGCGAAAGGTTAAATGTACATAGGATTCTACTTTAAACTTCTAATTTCTTCAAGAGTAAGACTCAGAAAATATTTGGAACAGAAAAGAATTGCTTAGTTTAAGCACATGAGATATATAGTACAATCAAATTTTCAAGTAAAACAAACAGGACATCTCTCTACCATCTTTGGATTCTGGTAAGCAATTTTCCCGCAGAGAGTGCAAATGGCTCTCATCTTCTCCTCTCCATCAGGTATTTCATGCTTCGTCGGTCCACCACACCATTGACAAAAATTTATCTTTTTTACAATTCCCTGCACTCAAATGCGTAAGCAAAAGCAGGTTAATGACGGGTCTGAAAGGCAATCAACACATCTCCATTCGTTCTCTCTCTTCATCTTCTCGAAGAACCAAGAAAGAGAGATAGTTTAGAAGTTAGATTGAAAGAACTATCATTCTGCCCCATCCAACCGGGGGATAAACTGAAATATCAGTCGGTCAAGGACTGACTAAATTTCAATTTTTGCAAAAAACCTATGAATATTTCTGATTAAAACTTACGTTTTTCCTTTCCAACTAGTATCACTTCTGCCCATCCCATGACCGAATGCCATGATGGAGTACATTCTAGAGAAATAATAACAAGAGATCAAGAACTTCAAATATTAAACGTGTAAATGTAGGTAAGTTTTGAACATAAATCTCCACATTCTAGTTTCTCTCCTCAACAGTATCTGCCCACGCCGTAAGCTGATACTTGCAGCATCCCCGCAGGCAATTCATGAAATTTCCATCAGTGTCTGATGTACACACTGACAACTAGAAGCCAAATCATCTAATTTGTTGCCAAAAAAAAAAAAGGGATTACGATTCCATTATATTGACAATTTAAAAAATAAAAAAAAAAACTGTTCATACTATACCATGAGCATAATATAGTCGATGGCCATCGGGTTTAAGGTTTAGCTACAAGAGTAATACTCGATGATACAGCTAAAGACTGAAATGGGCAATGCACTCGGACCTCGCCCCATGATCACACGATTACCAAAGCCTCCGAACCTTTTCCGCAATCAAATTTGCCATCCCTAACCATTCCCAAATCAATAGAGACGGGCATCAGCGCTCGGAACACCCACCCGCGAACGCCGGCGCGCACATCACGCGGCCGCGCATCACAAATAAACCGACCGAACAAGACCCAACCGAGGAACACGACTTACGGATGTCTGGACGGCAGCGGGCGTCGCGAAGCGAGCCGTGTCCGAGCTCGACCCGGACCGAGCGGCGGCGTGCGCGCGAACCGTCCTCCCGGAAGAACAGCAATGCCTCCTCCTCCTCCGGTGAGCCGCCGCCGCCGCAGGGGAGGAGAGCGCGGGGGACCGGAGCGGCGGATGCGAGCCGCCTCGCCGCCTTCGGAGAGGAGGGGAGGAGGAGGAGGGGAGGCTGGAGAGAGAGAGGGCGGAGAAGCCGTGGGAGGAGGAGGAGCAGGGCCTCCTCCAAGGACCCAGGGCCTGCATCGCCGCCTTGAGCAGCATCGGGAGGAAGCTATTCCAGACGATCTTCGACTTTGCTTCGACCGGACGAACTTCGATTTCTTCCGATGATATATAGTGCTATGGCACCACCAATTAAGCGCTGCGTCAGCATCGATTTTATAAGCCAAAAATTATCGTTAAACCATAGTTTAAATTACCCGTCATCAGATAAATTTTCCTTTCTCGAGATTCGGCACATGGAAATGTATGTATCGTCCGAGACATGTGTATATATACACACACAAGGATTTTATCGATTTGGTGATCTCATTCGCACGGCACTCGTAAAACAAGTAAGAACCGTTTGTTTTTTCAAAGCATCGATTGCTTGTACACAAGAAGAATAGGGGGATTATTGTGCGCATGGCAATTCCCTCGTCGCCGTGGATTTATTCCAACACATGTGACTGCCACGTCGGATCTCTAGAGGCACCATTTGGACAGAAAGCTAGTTTTTTAGAGAGTGTTAGTCGCAGACCTTGTGCCCCAAATTGGCTTCACTAAGCACACAAACTGTTGAAGAGAGGGCTTCTGAAATTCAAACGCC
This sequence comes from Syzygium oleosum, assembly GCF_021117445.2. Lineage (NCBI taxonomy): Eukaryota > Viridiplantae > Streptophyta > Magnoliopsida > Myrtales > Myrtaceae > Syzygium > Syzygium oleosum. The sequence continues at coordinate 3,137,506 of NW_026607494.1, forward strand.
CGGTCGGTTACACCGGCCGGACATCATATGGCCGGGCTTGATCTTTCTATCGGCACACGGTTACTTTCTCGGGAGCTGATGTGATCCTCAATCGCATTTTTAGACCAACCTGTGAGTTGCCCCCCCTCCAGATTGCCCGGACCGGTTCTTGTCGACCGATCCAGCACTGGAGATTCCGTACACGCGCTGACCAAAGCCCGGGTTCTTGTCCACTCGAGACATGTCGGAAAACTCGTTAGATTCATGAAACGTTATAATTCACCAATCTCTGCTAGAGACAGTTATGACCCATTAGTCCTATTTTTATGCTAGATCCTAGGCAATAAAGAATGAGAACGAAAAGCTAATTAGTTCCTAATGTCTGCGAAAAAATAGTACATGTAAATCAAAGCAACTGATGGTGATGCATCAAAAATACCAAAGCCTCGACTACCACTGGTTGCTGATTGCAGAATACACAAGTGACGGCATCGAAACTGGGCAGCACCGACACCTCTAATTGACGGATCTATGCAATGATAACCATAAAGACGAATGAGGACTGACATATTTTGTGCATTTGTCAGCACGTAACGCCTGTTCCTCACGTCTATCACGGATTCTAACACTTCCAGGGTCCGGAATCTGAAGAACCATCTGATGCATCCTCAGTTTACAGCCAGCTTATCACTTAAAGACTGATATGCTGCACTACAAAGCTTGAACTTCTCCTCAGCAATAGCCTGACCAATCACTTCACATCAGCAAAGCAGGGGATAAAAGCAAAATTTAACGAATTGAATGGTATTTTTTACAGCCAATAGATTTTATATACTAGATATCCAGAATAGGAAGGATTAGAAAGTCCCCAACCAAAAAGTTAAATTATTAGGTGGAGCTAGAGTCTAGACTACATGAATATGAGAGTCGGAAGAAACTCGTGGACAAGCAATGTGGGATATACTAATGAAGCAAAACGGATTGAATTGACGATCGGGAAATAAGACAGACCATAACCACACTTGAAAAAATATTTTTAAATGGACTTGAAAAATTGAGACTTGGCTATGATATCTTGTTAAAAAGTTCGACCCAAAATTTTAAGCTAAAAAGTGGAGGAGGTTCCAAGTCTACAGGCCGAAACGAACCTCGTAAACTAATGATATTTTTACAGTAGCAAGCAACTACCAAGGCCTTCCATAATATACCTTTCTTAAAAGTCTAAATGATACTACAAAGGTCTTAGCAGGTCAGTTCTCCAAGTGTTTCACTAAAACCACATAAATGGATGCCACATGATCACCCTCTGTCGTATACTCCTAATTGAAACATTTTCTGAAATTAAGTTTGGAAATCTCAATTCACCTTGGAAGAGCCGTGGTGACGATCAGGATGCCATTTCAATGCACAAGCTCGATATCTGGAATTGTCAGCAAAGGGTCAAATTCAGAGACATGGTGAACACACTCCAACATGCTCAGATCTTGAAACCAGAGAAAGTAAATCATTAGAAAGAAACGGATCTTAGTGAAGACTCACGCATTCTTGACATCTTCAAGCTTTAAAGGACCCGAGGCACTCAACCCAAGGGCCATTCTATCCGAAGATTCTGCCTCTGAATTCCCAGAGTCTGATGAGGTTTCGTATTCATCATAGCTGGAAAATCTCCACTTCCCATAACTTCCATAACTATTCGAGAAGCGCGATGTGCTTCCCCACCAGTGGGGATTCTCATCATTAATAAAGGACCAGAAGTAGAATCTATTCCCACCAAAGGCAGACTTAAACATTGTATCAACATCATCATCTTCTTTACAGAATTGGAAACCTCCTAAAAGGAGTACAACAGCCCATCATAAATTAGAAATCTATTATCTACAAGATTGAAAGCTGTTTATATATGAAGTTGACAAGTGTATACCATCTTATCTAAAAGATGCATGAAGATTTTCCAAAGAGTATAAGATATTGACTTACAAATGGAACAAAGTAGGAAAATTGACTGAAATTTCTTTGTCCAAAACTTCTAAAACTTAGAAACTAGTAGTAAGAACAAAGATCGAGCAACCTATGAATACGACACCACGAAAGATTATTAACAAACAGTTGGACAGTGAGATACCCAACAGCCTTTGGCTATCAACATGCAACTTTAAATCCAACTTATGATATCCCAAGAACTGTGCACAGGACGCTTCAACTATTCAGATTGTTTATTCATCCGAACACTCACTTCGGTAACGTTATAAAGACAAAAAGGCCCCTGAATAAGGATTATTTTCATCACATGTGCTACTGCTACATATCAAATCTATGTATAGAGAAAAAGCAGACATCATTCACTGTATGCAGAAATATTGTGCTTTCTTACCTCTACCCTGATGTTGAGGTCCGTTTTTTCTGCTCCGATCGCTCCTCGGTCGCCTAGTCCAGTAATGCTTAAACCATGAGGAGCCTCTACCTAAGAACGGGTCATCTTCATCAGCCTCATTTTGCCACCTCTGAAGACAACCAAATGAAGACCCTCATGTTAAATTACTTAATGTTAGAAAGAACCATTTAGCGAATGATTGAGGAGATTCAGCTGAACTCAAATGCATGTTCAGTAAATCAGAAGATAAATTATGGCGAGTACTGCTCCAACAAGTTCCCATCTGCTTAATCGTGCATGTATCAGGAGAACTTTCGGAAACATACTTCTAACTTATACGGCTAAATAAAGTTAAAATAGAGGAAAATTGCTTGGGCAAGTTTTGTTCCTATAAGTTCCCATATGCTTACACATGTAAAAGGAGCAGCTTTTGAAACATACTTCCGACTTAGCCGGCTAATAAATATTAGAAAAGAATAAGCAAATTTCTTGTTCAGTATTTTCTACCACATGCAAAGTTTTGACTTTATATATAGGTCTCTCACATGCAAAAGTTCATGATCTACATAACATGGAAGAGCTCTCGCTACGTAGCTCTGACTGATTTGACAGTACTAAAACATAAATTACCAGAGGCAAAGGAACATCTAAGGCCTATCATACAAATGTAAACATAGGAATAAGATCATAATAAAAACGAAGCGAAACGAAAAACTCATATGAGCTGATAACATCTAAAGACGGCAGGCAAATCCTAAGCTTCTCATTAACAAAGTCAAACTTCACATCGCAAAGATTTTCATTCCACTACTCACAAGAATTGCATCCCAAACAAAAGGGACAAACATAACAACAAAGAGGTACAAAAAGGGGAAAAACCAAGTGCAGGATTTCTATCAAGACCTAGCATAATGTTCTGCTTTCAAAGGTCAGAGACCAAATGAATCAGGTGAAAAAGGCAAGTCTTTAATCATCCTAGGCAAAGATTGACAAAGAAGTTCAAAAATGAAAGTGGAAACAAATTGCCCACCATGCAGAACAGCTTGACAAATTACTAGATACTCATAAAGAACAACTGTCACAAACCTGGAACATGAAGTCAGCGTAAGCATCTACATTCCTTAACAATGTTTGCTTTGCATGCAATCTTCGAAACCTTCTTGAATATTGGTTAGATCCCTGCACATATAATTGAAGTCAATCGTTTGGTTTAAGTTCAAGCATAACGGTGTTACTAGGAAGAAACTCTAATCATGACTAAAAGGTCATCTAAATTGGCAAGAAGCAAACTGAGAAACTTAGCAACTAAGCCCCAGCAAGGAACAGAATGACCAAATAACCTATTAGCCCATAAAACAAGGAACGGAGTGACCAAAAGTCTTCTTAAACTAACGTCATACAGAATCACACAAAAGAACTAGCAAGATCCTCTCGTATTCCCTCACTTTACTAACAAACCTTTCATGAAACATAATTCAACCAACCTGTCTCAAATTCTATCAAATTAACAACTTTTACCCTCAGCCAATGGACACCCATTTGACGTAGTCTCGAAAAGTGGGGAAAAAATGGTTCTTTCATCCAACAATGGCAGATAAAAGTATTAGAACCCCAGGAATTGTTGTGGACAGCATCCTAAACAAATTCAGGAAAACCAAATGAAATCCCATGAAACCAATTCCAGCTGAAAATTTCCTAAAATCACGTCCAGCTTAAAGATGGACGCTTTTAATTACATTTCCCCAATAACCCAAACATCCACTCTGCTCCAAGATCGCATCACAACCAAAACCCCCCACCAAACAAAGAGCCACAGCTTCATCCCAATCTCTCTGCTCTCGTCATTTCCAGTGCAATCAGGAAGACCCAACAGGGTAATATGCAAGAACATGAGCAGGAACCGCGAAAAGAGAAAAAGAAATAATCATTGGAAATGGGGAGAAACTCACGGGTTCCCAAAGAGGGCGTCTTCTACGTTCGAGGAAAGGGGTCGAATGAAAGAAGGCGGCTCGGAGATGGTGGCAAGGCGACTGAGCGTCGATCAGAGCGGCTGCTCTTACGGCGGTATTCATTTAGGCCGAGATCAATCGATCAAGCATTCAAAGACGACACGCGCTGCGTGAGAGAGCGAGAGAGAGAGAGAGAGAGGCGGAGTCCCCTGAAGCTGCGGCCACTGAGCGAGCGGCGGGATAGCTTCGTGTTTTGTGAGTCGACGGCGGGTCAGGTGACTCGCTGCGGCGGCGCTTCAGCCCGAGAGCTTGTGAAGAACGGAGGAAAAAGAAAAACATAATTGGCAAAAGACTTCTTCTTTTTTTAATTTTTTAGGCTCCGTTTGATTCGCAAAAAATAATTAATTTAAAATTAATGATTATTTATATCACTTAAAATAATTAATTAATGAAAAATAATTTCACTATCGACAATGAAAATATTTTTTATTTGTCAAATATGAGCGATCATTTTTTGAAAAATAATTTTCAAACTATTCATTTTTTACGAAACAAACACATATTTAATTATTATAGATCCTGGCAAGCTCAAGCATCACCGGCCCCGGGCGAGCTCAAGGCTCGCCACTAGAGGCCGCAAGCTCGCCGGCCTCGGGCAAGCTTGAGCCTCACCGCCAGAGGCACAAGCTCACCCGATTTGGCAAGGCCCGAGCTCGCCGACCGCAACCAACCGAGAAAGAAGCAAAAAGAAAAAGGAAGAAAAAAAAATAATCGGAAGAAAAGAAAGAAAAAAAGAAAAAAAATATAAAATAATAAAAATAATTAGAAATTCGAATTTAAATTTTTTTTTTATAAGAACGAACATTTCATTAACTAAAGACCCAAGCTCGAGTACTGAGGACTCACACACAGTCTTTGTGGACCCGAGCCTAAAGGTTAGGACCAGAGCTTGAGCGTCAAGAAGCCAAGTATGGAATTAATAGACCTAAGTTTGTGTACCAGAGCATTAGGTGTGGGCACTAGGGGTTTGAGCTCGGCTCAATGGATTTGGGAGTGGGCGCTGAGGGCTTAGTCTCGGTGTCTTGGGCCCGGCCACCAAAGATACAATCTTGAATGTCGAGACCTGAGAATCAACATTGGCATTTTCATGTTCGAGCATAGAGTTTCGAGTCAAAGCGTCGATAACCAATCATATTTCGAAAAACGATTTTCGATTCTTTCAAAGAGGATCCTGAAAGTAAGTTTTGTAGAAAAATATTTTCCGTTAACTCATTTTCCGATGCAAATCAAATACTAGAAAATGAAGAAATTTTTTCCCGAAAAATGCTTTTCGTAAAATAGACGGATCCTTAATTAAAACAAGTCAAACCTTCTTTTGGGCCGGGGGCTCAAAGTCACTTCACCATATAGCTATGATCTATCACAGATTTTGGGAAAAATGCCTCTTTTGAGATTTGAAGATGCTTCCACCTCTAAAATGTATGGTACATATATTACATCATTTCTTAGCACACCATAATACGATTTTGAGTATATTAAACCGAGCGTACCTAACTTTCAAAAGTAGCAAGTACTTTCAAAACTTGATACTTCAAGGGTCTGGTTTTCCAAACTTTTAAGCCGATATAAGTTATTCTCAAAAAATTATTTTTTAAACCATTCGTTTTTTGCGAATCAAATAAAGCTTAGTTTTCTTTTCGTTTTTTTCAATTTTTGCGAATAATTTCATCTTTTACAAAACAAATTGCGACACTTAGAATAAAATAATTTGTACCAAGTAATTTTGTTGGCACCGATCACACGTAGACGTTACTAATATCGCGCACGATATGTAATAAGTCAGTCCAAGTCGATGTTGATGCACTCAAACTTAGCCAATAACACTTGGGCCAGTCGATAGATCGATCTCGAACTACCTTCATAAAAAAAAAATATCATCGAATCCGAAATGAAATACTTAGATTTTTATAAATTTTAGATGCATGTTACTCGTGGATTCCAATCCCAATCGATCACATCTCAATTTTATATACAAAGAGTAATTGACTTCGGTAATTTTTTTTTTATTGTGGGACAATAAAAATACACAATTATGTTTAAGTCAAATATTTTATTTTAAGGCAAAAGCCACAAAAAATCCAAAACTATACCCACTGTGACACATTTATCCTAAACTTTTTTCCGCGAGACCAAAAATCCCATTTTTTTACTTAGGTCAAAGAGAATTTTGTTGATATTAGTTGTGGATGAGATACTATCGGATTAAAATTTTATTCCAAACTAATATCTTGAATCATAGACATATATACATTCAACAAAACATATCATAAAATACGAGATATCAACTAAAATCAACAAACTATAACAAGGATGTCCTAATTTCATTCTGGTGAAATTAGCCAAAAATATTACATGGGTCGGAGTAGAATTCAACTTCTTAGGAAAGAAATTTTGCTTGAGATGTGCATAGTTGGTGGATCGAGATACGTATCGTTTTCCCTAATCTAGCATTTGTTTTTTTTTTTTCGCTCAATGGAGGATCATTCTTCGCAGATGGATTAGTCTTCCGTCATCCAAAACACCGAAAAGTCAATAAATAATTTCCCAAAAAAACATTTTTTCCTTCTAACAAAAGGACATTTCATTTTGATTACGATTTTTGGTACAAAGCATGATATTTACTTCTAATTGTACAAGCATAACGTCCATCATCGAGCATGAACAAAAATAGCACATTATCGGATAAGCAAAATTAGGTAAGAAAATGTGACCAATCGATATGATCGCTAGCAATTCAGAATTTTACAAATTCATCTCGTAGATACGTGTCATTCGTATCTCGAATCATACAAGTCGAGAATAGACCAATCCCGATAACTCTGATACAATACGCAAATTGCAAATTGGTGCCCCCTTCCTTTATGCCTTCCATATCTGGCCCTTCCTTTTCCACTTTTTCACCTTTTGGGCCCCCCCGGCAGCCGACATGGCACGTCGCCTGTTCGTCAACTCGATGAGTCGTGCGCCACCCTCCCTCCACCGCACGATGATGCTACTTTCGACCGCTTTCCCCGCCGTCGGTCAACGGAAGACTCGGTCCCGGAGCCGCGAAACCAGCGGGAGCAGACAAGTGTCCCGTGGGCGCGGGCGCACCAGATCAGACCCCCCGCCCCAACGCGATCGTTGGGGGACAGTTGCAATCGGAGGATGAGTTGGAAATAGAATTCCCCTTTTCCCCCCACCACTGTTTTTTTAAAAAAATTATTATTATATTTCCTAATTTAATTTTTTCGCGGCGTATTATTATTACTCCCACCCAACACCCTCGCCTTTTATTCGGGAGTGCTCTTTCTAAGACGAATTTAGCCCTCACCTCCCTTCCTAATTACATCTATGTCCTAACTCCCTAATATGGGATTAATCATTATTTAAAAATTATCTTGAGAAGCACACGAAAGAATTGGGTTAATACCACGAAAAACCCTAAATTAATACACCCACGATAAATTTATCTCAAAATAATTTTTTGGCCACAAAAAATTCTAAACTGGTACACCCATGACAAATCTACACTCCGTTAAATTGGATTAATACCACGAAAAATCACAAACCAGTACACCTGTAATAAAATGGAGAATAAAACCCGAAACTGGTATACTTGTCAACTGTCACGTGTCATCAAACTCAGAAATTTGACAGTAAAATTTAAACAAAACCTACAAGTGTACCAGTTTGGGGTTTTGGTGGTTAAAAAATAGTTTGGGGTAAATTTGTCACAAATATACAAGTTTGAGATTTTTCGCTGTATTAACCCTAAAAAGCAAAGAGGTATAAGAAACTTTGTATGCATGCATATAGATGGCCCTTCATCGTTTGACGTCAGATAAGCGAATAAACTCATTGGCTTTTCAAATGCAAAATTGTTTATTTTAAGCAGAGAGATTATCAAGCGCGCTTTGTGATTGGATATTATCAATGTATTATATTATTTAGATTATGTGGATTTTATATACTACTCACCATTTTTAAGAACGGTTGATATTATTTTACGATTGGTAAATTTTTTAGAAAAAAAGTAATTAGTAGACATTTATCAAAGGAAGCTTTGTATCCAAAACTAGATCCAATCACATTAATTAGCCCAATTTTTCTTTTCATTAATTAAGCCCAATCAAGAGGAGGGGGCAAATGGGTCTTTTCGGGGCAGCGTGGGGCGACCGAAAGCGAGACAGCTGTTTCTCACCAGGGTCACGGAGTGGGGTCCAACGATCGTCGGGAACGGACGGCTGGGATCGAGGCACAGCGAGATTCCGAGACGTTCCGCTCTGGATCAAGGGGGGCCCCCCTTCTTTTTGCGCTCCCTTTTTAAAACAAACGGAGCGCGTAACCGCTCTTCACGTCTCGAGCTCTCCCCACAGAAGCCAAGCGAAGCGGAGCGAGCGAGAGAGGAAGAAGAAGAAGATCGGAGATCGGAGCCGGAGATCGTCGTGTCACGCCGCGAGGTAACGATGATCCGCGTTTCGATTCGGAAGATCGCGGTGGTAGCAGCAGCAGCAGCGATGCTGGCGGATTCGCGCGCCGCTCGTCCGCCGATGATGATCTTAGATTCCGTCTGTTTCGTGGCCGAGGGAGTCGTTTTCCGATCGGTGCTCGTTGCGATGCGTGCGAGATCCGAAATGGCTTTCTCGAACGTCTGATGCTCGTCGTTGTTTCGTGTTCGGCGTTGGCCTCGGTCGCGTTTCCGTGGTTTTGTTTCGGCTCGTTTCGAGTTCTGCATGTGATTTTTTGCCGCTCGTGAATGTGTGTATCGCGATTCGACGAGCTGGCTTGATGTCGGTTCGAGCGGTTGAAATGCGAGCTGCTTGGCGTGATTGCTTTGCTCTTCTCGATTGGATCCTCGTTGGAGTTTCTGGTATCTGCGCTTATCATGCCTTGTTCGAGACTGTATTTACGGCGGATTCGAGTTTAGCGAGGCCGAGAGTTCCGACAGTTTGTTCTCTGGAGATTTGCTTTTACGTCATGCGCTCTGCATATTTCTCATCTGGATTTGCCAATGCCTCTCTGTATTTCCATTTGTAATGTTAACAGAAATAGTTAAAAGGCGCTTGTTCCTTCACAAAAAAAGAAATAACTAAAAAGCGATTGCGAATAAAATTTTCAGTTCCTTATTTGATCGTATTTTCACGAATTTTCCTATGTTGAATTGCATTTGACATGATATTGGGCAATTCTGCAGCAGTTTAGAAGATGGCAGATTCCGAGGATATTCAGCCTCTTGTATGCGACAATGGTACCGGAATGGTCAAGGTAATTGGCTCAAGAGTAATTTCAATCAAACATTGTATTTGCCGCGATAGGAATGATGGTAGTCAATTGAGCATTTTATTTCCTCTACAAAAGTTAAACGAATGCTGTGGTTTCTGTCGCCCGTGACACCGATCGGCTTAGATGCTTTGCGTAGAAAATGAAAATTTCTTAAAAGCTCGGGTTGCTCTCGACTGATTCACAATTATGAATGCAGGCTGGGTTTGCAGGAGATGATGCTCCTAGAGCAGTATTCCCTAGCATAGTAGGTCGGCCTCGCCATACAGGTGTTATGGTTGGTATGGGACAGAAGGATGCTTATGTTGGGGATGAGGCTCAATCGAAGAGAGGTATTTTGACATTGAAATATCCGATAGAACACGGTATCGTTAGCAACTGGGATGACATGGAGAAGATTTGGCACCACACATTCTACAATGAGCTCCGTGTGGCCCCAGAAGAGCATCCTGTTTTGCTAACAGAAGCACCTCTCAATCCTAAGGCCAATCGAGAGAAGATGACTCAAATAATGTTTGAGACATTCAACACTCCTGCCATGTATGTGGCCATTCAGGCTGTCCTTTCACTGTATGCCAGTGGTCGTACAACTGGTAAGCAATTTTACGAGTTTCTGCTTGTATGTTTATCATGCGTGATTGATACACGAGAAACCATGTCATTTGGGAGCAAAATATCTTCAAGAACCTCATGTCAGGGAAATTGTTCTGTTTGAGGATTGAAGATAGGCACTAAATTTGTTTGAACTCAATGAAAAAACTGTTTGCATCAATATATGGAATGCATGCGCACACACACATACACGAACATCCATCATTTCATACGTTTTCTACATCGGAGAATTAATGTCCTGTGAATATCCATTACGAAATTTGTGCAGCCATCAGTCACACGAGTGGCATTCTAGCCATCTTTCCGGTCAATGGCTGCTTTAAAATAAAGTTTGGAATGTATTGTGACAGATTGTATCTGAAGTTATCGTATCAGACAAATTTACCATGCCACCATTGTAAAACTAAAATCTCATCAGTGTTACAACTCATGCAACATCATTTTATTTGGATGTGGTATGGGCGTCCGCAAATTTTCATTTGATTTGTGTACCTTTCTCTATCTAGGTATTGTTCTGGACTCCGGAGATGGTGTGAGTCACACTGTTCCCATATATGAAGGCTATGCCCTCCCACATGCCATTTTGCGTCTCGACCTAGCAGGCCGTGATTTGACAGATGCCTTGATGAAAATCTTAACTGAGCGTGGCTATTCTTTCACTACCACTGCCGAACGGGAAATTGTGAGGGACATGAAGGAGAAATTAGCTTACATTGCTCTTGACTATGAGCAGGAGTTGGAAACTGCAAAGACAAGTTCATCCGTTGAGAAGAGCTACGAGCTGCCTGATGGACAGGTCATCACCATTGGAGCTGAACGGTTCCGCTGTCCTGAGGTGCTCTTCCAACCATCCATGATAGGCATGGAAGCTGCTGGCATCCACGAGACGACATACAACTCTATCATGAAGTGCGATGTCGATATTAGAAAGGATCTTTATGGCAACATTGTTCTCAGCGGAGGCTCTACTATGTTTCCTGGCATTGCTGATAGAATGAGCAAGGAAATCACAGCCCTGGCTCCTAGTAGCATGAAGATTAAAGTGGTGGCACCCCCTGAGAGGAAGTACAGTGTTTGGATCGGTGGTTCCATTTTGGCGTCCCTCAGCACCTTCCAGCAGGTAATGAACCTCACTCATCCATGCTCATTCAATGTGCATATTTGAGAAGAGAGATGCATTTATCGGTCTGATATATGATTTAACTTGTGGAAAGTTTAGTATGTTCAGTCTATAACAGGTCTGCAAACAGTAATGACAGTAACTTGCTATATAAGAGGAATCATGTGAAGTTCCGAAGCCGTGGTTGACGTTCTCTATTCTTTTTAAATTTTTGTTTCCCCTTAATATAATTTGCCTGTAGGCACCTCTATCTGCATCTAATGGATACTTATTCAGAAAGCAAGTATATCACATGCCGTTTTTTATCTGACCTGCAGATGTGGATTGCAAAGGCAGAGTATGATGAGTCGGGGCCATCAATTGTTCACAGAAAGTGCTTCTAATTGTCAAGTGGGGGACGGCGAACGTCGTAGAAGAGATTCTTTTATCACGGAGAGGGTTTTCATCTGCAGAAATTTTTCTTTTCTCGAGTTTTCCGACTTTTCTGTTTTCTTCCTCGTGATTTGGGACTATCGAAGGTAAACCTAAGCGAATTACTGTGAAGATTCGTTTGTTCTTATACCATGTTACTATAGAAAAGCTTCTTATCTTGGTAAACTCGGCATGGTTTTGAATCGAGATTCTTTTAAGGCAAAGTTCATTTGATGATTGTAATTGATGAGTGTAACTTCCATATATACATAAAGGGTGCTTGTGCAGGGCCTCTACTTCTCTAATATTTTATCTGCTATATGCATGCTATGATGGCTTATTTGGTTTCTAGTTAGAGGTGGCCACGGGCCGGTTTTGGCCGGAACCGGACGGAACCGGCCCGGTCAAACCGGGCCCGGCCCGTTGACCGGGCCGCGGTTGAACCGGAACCGGCCCGTGGCATACGGGCCCGGTTCCGGTTCCAGAAAAATTTGAACCGGCCCGGAACCGCCGGTTCGCGAAAAAAAAAATTAAAAAAAAAAAAAAGCTGCGCTGCGCAGTGGGCTTCAAGCATCATGGCTCGCAATGGCCATGCTGCGCGGCAGCAGCCATGGCCTCCGCGGTCGGCCATGGCCAGGGCGCGCGCGAGGTCGCCGGCGTCGGCGAGGGCCCTCGGCGTCGGCGAGGGCGGCCCTCGCCGGGCCGGGCGAGGCCGGCCTCGCCGGGACGCCGCGAGGCTCGGCCGCTCGCAACCTGGCGAGGCTCGACCTCGCGGCGTCGGCGAGGGCGGCCTCGCCTGGCCGGCGAGGGCGGCCCTCGCGGACGCCGGCGAGGCTCGGCCTCGCCCGCAACGGGCGAGGCTCGACCTCGCCGGCCGGCGAGCCGGCCTCGCCGGGCTGGGCGAGGCCGGCCTCGCCCGGACGCCGGCGAGGGCCGCCTCGCCTGAGGCCGGCGACCTCGCGCCGGCCCTGGCTATGGCGGCGCGGAGGAAGAAAAAAAAAAAGAAAAGGAAAAGGAAAAGAAAAAAAAAAAAAAAATCGGAATCGGCTCGGAACCGTTCCAACGGCTAACCGCCGGTTCCGGTTCACACTGCCACGAAGGAACCGCCGGTTCCGAACGTGGCCACCTCTATTTCTAGTCTTTCAGATAATAGGCCCAGTTGGGTTGACTCAATGGTTCACTTTAAGTAGCAATGACCCAAATAAGACATAGAAAACATAATCTTTTTCCTAAGCTTACTTAGGAAAAAATGAGAAAACAAAAAAAATATTTTCATCGTTTACAAGAACAGTTGAGACGTTTTGTTATTAGTAATAACATTTCTCATTTCTAGTCTTCCAAATCTCCAATGCGGTCTTCAAATTTGTAGTGAAGCCGTCATTATGTTGTGAAAAGAATTGGTGCGGGTGTGACCACGGGCAATTCAATTTTGCACCGATTAAATTCGAGGCAAAATAATGCAAAAAAAGTAATTATATGGAATTTTAATAACATTTCGTATCACGGTGACACCGATAAAATATTGAAAGTTTATTAGGCTTCTATCAACATGTGGGCTTCAATTTGTTGTATATATGAATTACAAGTTCGAGGACCATATTGTAAAGATGGTGCAAAGTTTGGAAAAACACGAATGCGATTGAAATATGAGAAGTGTTCGGAACTTTCCCTACGATAATATGTTATGTTGTTACTTGCAATGTAGACAAAGAGATGGAGTAGCGACATGGCAAATATAGCATGAAACAGTTCTTCCAAACTAGTAGCCGCATGACGGCTAGGGGTACTTGGCTGGTGGATGGTGGCTCAGATTGCGCAGCCACAAACTGAAACTTGGGCTATTCATCCCGAGCCCAAGCTGAGTTCGAGCCAAGACGGACGGTGCAAAAACTAAGTTTGTTTCATTTACACTCCCGGCACGACGTTACTCGGCTTCAAAGCATCCCTAACCCTAGAATCTTTTCAGCATCTGCAGTTCCTGGCAAGAGTCTCCTGAACAATCGGTAACGACACTCTAATTTGTGGGGTCATACACCCCGGAATTCTCATTTCTTAGACTTATCTCAGCACACTGATCAGTGTCGAATAGAAAAGCCAACCGAATCAGCATTGCATTTTGCACCACACGGTCAGAAATTGACCTGGCACGGGGGTTATTGTTCTTGACTTCCAAACTTTGACCACACTGTCAGATTCATGCTTGACCAATCTCCTCAGATAGATGGAAAAAAGATTTTAAGAGTTTCAAAACCTTGCAGATATCTTTCCAGTTCACATGGCATATGAAGTATCTCAAACTAATTATCTGAGTATTACAAAAATGTTCAATATAAATGACAGCAAAGAACATAAGTTGGGAAACATGAATCACCAGAAAAGATGAATCTTGTGGAGTTGGATGATGTCCGACATTACCCATGCCCCCACGCCCATGCCGGTGAAAGGACCCAGCCATCCGCGTAACTTTGACTAGCTCTCTTCATCTATGAGAATAATCGAAGAACTGTCTATTCCGAGGTCCACTAGAGATGCCATTTCGTCATCGAGCAATGTCGGCAGAGGGGAACCCTGTATCATCGAAGAGTGAAAGCAATTCAATCAATATGCAGAGAGGCTTCTGAAGCTCGTGAACATTGCGAGAACTTGTAAACTGACATCAGATGGAAAAAAGGCCAAATGGATGTGAACCGTAGAATCAAACAGATTTTAATAACAAACATCCAAATAAAGAAAATTTGTTATTTCCAGAACACTCTCATCCTCGCGTTAGATGTAATCAGTACATTGGAAGTAAGGCGCCGGCTCCCTTCTTACTGACCACACAGCTCTGTTATAAAGTATGGTTAATACTGCCAAGTGCCGTCCTCGGGGCACTCGTTAACAAGACCCAAATTAAAATGATGACAGGAAAAGCAACCCTTTTGTCTGCAGCATAAATTTGAACCGATGATTATCCTATTTACTATAGTTAGTTACAGTTTCATGCAACTGCATGTAGGATCAATCTCTTTCAGGAGAAAGAAGGGTAAAATATGCCCACAAGGCTTGTATGACCACTGCTCCTACATTCTCTCTTTTTCTTTTTCTTTTTTCCTGAACCTTGAAGTGGCAACTTAAAAATCACACAAAATACTCCTGGATTTTGCATAGATGGAATTCCTGCTGAACTTGCACTTCAATTTCCCTTCACTTTGGATGTTAAGTCACTATCAAGTGTTCTGCCACATCTTTGTGATAAGGAGCACAAATGGGTGAATTACCAGTGCCGTCCAGGCATAAAATGGAGGCCCATAAACACATCTTCTTAAAAAATCACTTTCCAAGATGTTGGTAATCACAAAAGTGTGCTGCAACAGATTTTATTAGTGGTTACCAAATTCAAACTTAGCCATACCCCCCAAAGATCTTTTATCAAAACACTCTAACAATATTTCACTCAGTAAAATAGAGTGTCTAAAATTTTTTGAGTTGGCATCTAAGATTGCTGAGCTTATGTACCATTTTTTTTCAAAATTTTACCTTCGGAGTGTTAAAGAGTTTAACTGATTGACACATCTCAGATTGGGTTTTGAAATTGAAAAAATAAGAAGGTATTTTCATCACTATAAACTAACTAGATCAAGAAGACATAAAAAAGTCATCATAATCTAATTATGTATCAATACTGAACATCCTCTTTGCCCAGGTGTTCCTTAGCTGAAGTTACGGATTTAAAAGAGAGGGAGGGAGGCCATTCACAGATTTAAGAAAAATGCATATCCAGTGATGAAGCCGAACCTCTTCTTGTAGATATAACTTTGGCCCGGTGGACTTTAAATTAAAAATGCTTTCACAGAGAAGCTTCAGCTTTCCAATCTGAAACGGATGAATCGCAGAGTTTAGAAAGACCTTCAAATTAAAGACATAGCTATGGAAAGTTCAGGAACATAACCGTGGTGGTGGCTGGCAATTTCTTTGTTTGTAAGGGCTTCTCACCCACGGATGCTGCAATGCATTTCAAAGTGATTGCTGCCAAGGAATTTAAATCAGTGTGATATGACTAATGAAACAGCACATAAGGACACAGATATAGCATCATTACATATAAGTCCTGAAGACATTTTCTTGGGTCCTGCTGCTGCATTTGATGGCATTTCATCTTCTATTCCATGAAAATCCTTAAGCTCCATAAATCTGGAATTGGTTTCAACTCCACATTTACTCATCAACCACATAAGCAGAAAGATGATGGTATATTGGCTTTAAATCTGAGTTTCGTCACATTGGTGAAAGTATCAGCTTCTAGGTTGAGCAAAAAATACCAGGAGCCCAAAAATTCGGACCGGCCTGCCTGGCCTGGACTGATTGTTTAGGCCCGAATAGGCCTGGGCCGGGATTTTAGCCTCCTTTCTTTTTTTTTGTTCAAGCTAGTCCAGGCCTTTGGGCCTACGCTCAGGCCTGAAATGGCTTGGACTGGCCCATTTTTATTAAAAATAAGGATATATATTATAAAATAAATTAAGAAATGAATTATTTATTCCAGAAACACTCTAATAAAGTCATAAACAAGTTAAAAAATCAAATCAACGAGAAAAGATGTGGTCGTAAGGGTCAAATTATGAAAAGTGGCCGAAAATATGTCGAAAAAGTGAGGGTCAGCCCGTGCTCTAGCTTCACATGTTGCAGAACCTATTCAAGGATATAAAGACTCACGCAATTATCCAAGATCTAGGTTGTATAATGAGATTTGACCACAGATAAGTATACCCTGCGTTTTGCTTCTTTCGGTTGGAAATGGAATACGACGGAAGCTATTATTCAACCCACATTATATTTGCCACTCCCCCAAATGTACGTGAGAATCAGATGCCATCCAATCACATTACACAATCACAAATGCAGATCAGGCCATAAATTATGATTTTGAAATGACCTGTGAAGGCACTGTTAGTGATCCACATCACCATAGGTGCGGGAAACCACATATCATCATCTTAGTTAAGCCATTCTTACATCTAAGATTTTAATTATCATGCTACAGTACTCAAAACACCAACATTCAACAAGGATCCACTTCATACCATCCATTTCAAGTACCTGGGATGGAGACGCTTCATTTCCTCTGGGTTGTCACCGTGCCTGGACATAACAAGGCGAACATACCTGCAAGGACCAGAAGACAACATCCAGAGTGATTAACTGCCACCCTGTCTCATCCCTTCCCTAATTCTTAAACGCAACAATTGTAGCAAATGAAATTCAAGAATAAATTACACCTATTTCTCTTGTATAAACACCTCTAATCCAGCTCACTAAAATGTCAAAAAGGACAGTCATAAAGCCCCGTAAAAGAGATTTTGGACAAGATTACGAGTCAATCCCCCTGATACCACAAAATATTCATTAAAAGGCATGCCTTTCCTCCAGCACTGGACAAGAGCGGTAAAGGGATATAGTTAAAAAAAAAACGTACCGTATCTCAGACTCCTTCCTTTCTCGAGCTCTGACCTGAAAGGTACATGGAGAGTACATAAGGTTCATTTACATTTGAAGAAGTGAAAAGCAAAACTATAGATGAAATTCACCTCACTCCCATTTAGTACTTCAACTCTTGCTAAACGAGCAACCTGGACAAATCTTGGGACACCACCTTTTGCAGGATCAGTGATTGGATTTTCAGAAAGCCTAATGTCCTAGGAGGAAAGAAGGACAAGCAATCAAAAACATACAAATGCCAAATCTTAATATGAGAAAAAGAAGTTTAATATTTTTGGTTGTCATTCTTTATGATCTGTAATAGGAAGGCAAATGGCTATACTTGTGGGTTAAAGCAAATGATTGAACAATCATTAGCAGTCAGCACAGATTCTTTATCCTCATAGTCATAGAATCACTTATTGACTAAGCAGTAGCAGACCCACAGTATTCCCCTAAAATGAAATTTTTGTATGACCACTTAGTGCCCATATCAGGGAATAACTCTGTAGAGCTAACAGAAGCAAACATTCTGACTTTGCTAGAGTTGATATACTGAGAAAGTTTGTGAAGTACACTTACTAGTAACACAGAAACTCTCAAATTACATTAAAACTACTCTGCAAGAACAATGTGATCTAATCAACAACGATTTTCTGAATAAAAAGGCACACTATGAAACTCGAACTTGGACATGAGTATTATGTTCAGTTACGTAAACTTGCCAAATTTCTAAATTAAGGACATAGGGAGCCATCAAAAAAAGTGTCCAAAATTTGGATACAGGAGCACGACTCCATCACAAGAAAAGATGTATATTCTGATATATTTCATCCTTTATATGCTTTGGACAGTTAAGATCTCTATGGTTTAATAATTTTAACTTTGGTGTTATATTTTTCTTTCAATGACAAGGGATGATTTCCCATATTTATCTTGTCAATCATCAGATTCTCCCCAGCTTAAATAGTAAAATTTTCGTTAGTATCACAAAAGTATCTGTAATTGGCTAAAAAGTTGTTTGGGTTTTCCAATCAGTTAAAGCTTCAGCTTCTAGACCCATAATACAATTGGTTCTATGGTTTGTTTTATTGATAAATGCCCTTTTAAATAAATAGGGCATGCAAAATATTGGGCAGCACTGCTTGCCACATAATATTCTTGCACATTCTACTCTAGGCTTGTTATGGACAAGGTTTTCAAAACACATTATATGGCTCCTTATTTTGCATGGAACTTTTCTTCATCTTCTTCTGACAAGCTATCCTGGGTTTTGGAAGCAATCTTAATTTTCGCCTCTGCCTTCCTCATCTTTGCCTCTACCTTTGAGTATGTTATGCACAAGCTTTATCCTGATAGCCGCAGAAGGGTTAGTCCTAGTTCATTTTAGTTTCATCCATCAGCAATAGATCATTTGCCTATACCAGCATTAGCCTACTTGCTGTCTGGGAACCACTAATCTCAAACAAGGTTCTCTAATTTGAACAATATTTTAGCTTTCAAAATGATGACAAAGATGAAAAAAGCAAAGAAAGAAAGTTCGTTCAACTCAAAACCAAAGAAATAAAAGTCCCAAGCAGTAAACTTTGTCAGTTAAAACATTCTACATTTTATCATCACCTTTGAGAAAAGGGATGTGAATCAGTGGTTCAGCCGATCCTACCAGTTCAACCGAAAAACAATTGCTTAACTGGTTATTCAGCAGTCAAACATTAAAAGCACCGAGTTTGGCACCTTGAGCGTGTCTATGTCTACTACACTAATCTCAAAACTCAAGATTCCCCATAATCTCATAACTAAAGTTTTCTCTTCTTTATCAGCCAAAAAACTTCTGCACCTTCTTGCTGACCAAAGAAAATGAAAAAAAGTAGCACATATTGTCCTGAAAGAAATGCTTACCACCAGCTTAGGGAAATAGTTCAGTGAGTCGAGAGATTCCAGATCTTCAATGCAATTGCCCCCTAAAACAGAAACCAAAATAGCATTATTATGAAAATTGGCTGGATAGCCACAATAAGGTATACACAACTTGTGAACAAGTTTTAATAAGTACCCAGAAGAAGACAACTTAAATTTTGGAATGGCTTAAAGCTTTCATTATGAATGTCATATTCATTCAGCTTTCTGCCGATTGAATCATTGCCAGGGTAAAATATCCGCTTCAACTTGTTCTTGTTCAAATGTATCTGCTCCAAGCTGAATTGGGAAACGAGTTACAAATTTTAATAAACAGTCCGGAAAAGAAAATTGGGACCTATATTTGTAGGACTCCTCCCTCACCTTCTAAGCTGGGAAAGCTTCACAATTTCCTCCCAGTCAGCTATAGAATTATTTTCCAAGTTGAGAAGCCGAAGAGAATCAAAACTTCCATCTATGAAGGATGACCCTGACTACAAAAACAGAAATCGTACAGCGGCTCCAGAAAGTTAAATCAAAATCTGAATGTCGCCCATAATTTGGAAGTAGAAAGGGACAAAGATTTTGTCAGAGAGAACCAAACACAAACGACCAATCTTTTTATAGACATAGTTTCTAGTTACGCAATATGAAAAGTCCGGCCAGGTATATTCCCAAAGTTTCTTCACCACAAAAGTAATATATTATCTCTACAGCAAAAAGAAGAGAAGTGTCGACCAACTTTCATTCTCAAAGAGTTAAGATTGCATTGATCGTCTTGCAGTTTTAAATGATTACAAAGAAATAATTGCGTGAATACTTTTTCTAGTGAAATAGTTTATATAAAGCAGTTGCTACAGAGACTAATTTGTACTTGCCATAGATACAACTCACATAATTTCCCCACTTATTTACGCCCTTTGCCAGGCCATGACTCTCAATCTCCTGAATAATTATGTGGCAGTAGCTAGAAGATTAGAAGTGCACAGCAAATAGAATATGGTACAAACTCAAAAATGCACAAATACTTTGCTGTCATTATGTGCATGACATTAACATCATATACCTTATTGTGTGTATTTTCCAGTTCCTACGTCCAAACACACAAGTTGATGATTTTTTAAGGCTGATTTGGGTTGGTATATCAGATCTTCCTTAAAAGCAAAAGGATGTCCCTTTATGCTTAGCATTTATTCTCTGTTGATATTATGTGACCATGGCAAGATTTCACATTCATTGGTTCATGAGCATTCTAGTATTATTTGATATTGCTGTACACAACCAAACATAAAAGAAATCCCAGGGTATTTTATTGATGGTACAGTAACATACTTCTATTGTGCTTATGTTATTTCCCATCAGATGCAACTCTTCAATTGATGGAAGTGAACCTTTAAGCATATCAACCTGGAAGTGCAAAACGTGCCATTATACGTCTGAACAATAGTTGAAAAGATTGCAGAAAAATAATTAAGGAAAAATTAGAGTACCTGCTCCCAACTTATGCCCGTATTGTTCAAGACTAGTACACGTAAGTGATGTAACTTTGGCATGCCAGTAGCATTCTTTCTCATTAAATTGTTAGACAAATTAACGACAGCGAGAGTTGGTAAAGTTTCACATAGCAAGCCAACATCCTGCAAATAAAGGTTCATTTAAATTAGCAGATAAATACAAAGGGTGATGTTTATTTTGGTTCTCGAAACGCTGCACACATGCAATAACATGAGTCGAAGAGCCGTGGCTGCTTTACGTTTATTTGGTTTTTTTCCACATGAATTACGTGGACAACAATATTACCAGCTGTCATCCAGCTGACTACAGAACGTTCACCAATCAGACAAGAAGTGATTGTACCATCACCTTGTTTACATGTTCTTTAACCAAATTGGGTGGCAACCAGTCAGTGATCACTGTTTCTAACCATTTTCCTTACCCGTCCACAAAGTTGCATCCAATTCCACTCCAAATAAACAAAATACAAAAAGATAAGAAAAAGAAAAGAAATTGGCCAAAATTTTTTATTGAAAGGTGTTACTTATGTAGAGTCAGGGGAAGATCATAGTTTCCGCTAGTGTGGTAATGAGCAACAGCTCATAATGTTTACAGTGGGTTATGCAGAGCATCCCTCTTCAAATTTTTCAGCACAGAAGTTTCTCCATTGGGTCACATCATCCCAAAATATCTGTAAGCGATATGTCACTTTGCTTCTTGTGGTGCGTGTCAAAAGAATTCAGAAGAGGAGCAATTTGAGGATCCAAGTATCCACTTTCTAGTTTTTAGTTAAATTTTTACGGTCTTCATGCACTAATTTTCCTTCTTCATAGTTTCTGTTCTAATAGTCTGGTTTTTAGCCTTTGTATCCATATTCTTTTATATTCTTCATGTACTAGAATAGTTCTCATTTGTATATGTAGAAAGAGGTAAACAAAAAATTGCTTCAACAATTTTAGTTAAGCAAATACAGGAATATATAATTTGCAGCCTTAATGACAATGAAAGGTCTATCAAAATGGGATTAGCAAGAGTACCTTCCACTCAGAAAGCAAATTTCCTGTCAAATCTAGCTCCTTCAGATCTGCAATATAAGCATCACGAGTTTAATGTCATTTCACCAAATATAGAAGCATTGACAAGTCTATTTGGTTAAGAAAGGGTAAATGCCTACAAGATTAAAACTTGTGCAAAATAAGTATATGAGTACCACTTTATCTTATGTGACTCTTAGTTACCACACTTCCGGCTGCTGTAACACACCAATGCCATTTGTGACAACTTGGCAATCAATTTACGCGAATCAAGTCTGCAAAACTAATCTTAGGTGGTGACCATTTTGGGAGTAGGTCTCTCTCTACCTAAAGTACCAAGCCACAATCTCTCTTCCATCTAAAGTAGGATTAAGGTGTTACACAATCTTTCTTATCTGGAGGAGAGGATGTTTTCGTCCAAAGATTGCTCATGACTAGGAGATGAAACAATCCAGAGTTTCTATGAAATTTTGCATAGGTTTGATAAATTGGGGCAACAGAAAGACAGTATTTGTTGGATATGATCACCAAAAAGGAGAATTTCCCGTTAGCTTACTTCAACACTTGCAGCTAGGAGGGATGCTTTCATGGTTGAATTATTGAGAAGCAACAATTCCGTTCTGTGTAGGTCGTGCAAAGGTCTGCATTTTGGAGAAGATAAGGACAAGAAACGAATGCTTTCAACTATCCCTTTAGCAACTTTTTGATAGTTTGAAGGAAGAGAAATCTTAAGGCTTTAGAAAATAGAGAGTCTAGTAGTGATTTTGTGAAAAACAGATGGACATAGTTGCCATGTTTTTGGTTCCCACAAGATCACTATTCTTCGTTTGATTTGATACTCTTTACCTTGCATCTCGTTTTGCATATGAAGGCCAACCCCCAGGTAGCCTTTTGATTTCTCTTTTACTATCCCAAACAAAAAATAGGACAATGGAAACTCACGCTTAGGTTTGTGAAAGAGATGGTCCATAGGCCCCGTTTGGTTCAGCATTCCTAAGGGGCTTTTGGGCTCGAAAGCCCCTTGGGGAAATGCTGGAGCGTTTGGCAAGCATTCCAAATAGGCTTTCGGCCGAAAGCCAGCATTAGGAATGCTTAAAGCTCAAAGCTGGTCCGGACCCAGCTTTGGGCTTTCAGCATTTGGCAAATGCTGAAATCAATTTTTTTCTTCCCAAACTACCCTCATTTATTCTTTAATATTTTGGTTTTGCCCCTTTGTTACTGTTCATCTTCTTTGCGCTCTGGCGAGGGCCGACGACACCGGATCTGGATGGCGAAGGGCTGGCGAGGGGCCAACGAGGTTGCCCGACCCCAACCGACGGCTGCTTGGGTCGCATGACCCTCGCCGGGGGTTGCCCGACCTCAGGCGATGGCCGCCAGCGCCAAATCTAGCTCGCCGGCTGCCGTAGCCCTTCGCCAGCTCCGGCGAAGGGTAAGCTTTTTTTTTTAATAAAAAAGAAAATCCCAAAGCCCTTTGCAAAAAAAAAAATAGCCAAACATTACTTGGGCCAAAGTAGCTTCACAAAGGTTTTTTTACCAAACACCATTTGTATTTCTCCAAGGGGCTTTAACCTAAAGGTATTTGCATTCCCCCAAGGCTCATTTGCAAAGTTGAACCAAACGGGCCCATAAATTTTGGAAAGATTGGCTTAAAGATTAGCAAGTGAAATGATCAAGAAATAAAAAGCATGTTTGTTGCCTGATAACGATTTGACTTGATTAAAAGCTATCGAGACACCGCAAAGTCACTAAATTCTGCATGAGACATAATATTCTCAAAAGACCGACAAAGTTAGTACCATTCCTTGAAACACCAACTAATGCATCATGTAAAATTTTGTTAGATGAGTTCTAGAAAATGGGCCAATCATGCTAAGCATAACCTTCTCAACTCACATCTAGCAAAACTATCTTACTTCTGATATGAAACTCCCTGGACAATGACCTAAAAGAAGTATTTTACAACATATTCGTACACAGAGATGGATGCAAAGTGGGGCA
This sequence comes from Syzygium oleosum, assembly GCF_021117445.2. Classification (NCBI taxonomy): domain Eukaryota; kingdom Viridiplantae; phylum Streptophyta; class Magnoliopsida; order Myrtales; family Myrtaceae; genus Syzygium; species Syzygium oleosum. The sequence goes on from NW_026607494.1 coordinate 3,161,146, forward strand.
AGCAGGGGCCTTGGCCCCCTCAACTGCTCCTCCAAAGCCTTAGATAGATTAAATCCAATAACACTCCAAAGAACAAATGTGGAAGTGAGAAGCTCATTCCCCCGAACAAAGCAAGCTCATGAGTAATATTTTAGTATTTTTTATCATATTAGACTAGCCACCTACCCTCATTTTCACCTCTCTCTCTCTCTCTCACAAACTACGCACTGTGCACTCTACTTCCTATGTGAAAATTCAGTGGCTGTTTTCTCCCCTAAATTTACCATAATAACAGCCAAGATTTAACTAATTTTATTCAAAAGAAACGATTTAAACTGTAAACATTTAATAAATGACTGTTCAGAGTGGCCAACTTGATACTAGAGTTCAAAAAGGTCTTTCTGATTTTTTTACAGCTAATAGTTTCTTCTTCTGTTCATATTATAATAATTCAAAGAGACTTCAAAACCCAAGGATCACATCAAATTGATTTATTGAATCTGTTGATCAATTTGACAATCAAATTTTTAGTTCTTTAAGAAAATTAAAAAAGAAAAAGAAAAGGGAAAGAAATAGAACTCATGACATGCAGGACATTGCCCGATTAAAGCTGTCAAACCCTGGAGTTACAAATTAATGTTAACACTTGTAACTTGCAATGGACCTCATGAACAACCTACAGTGGTGACCAAAATTCTTGATGATTCTTTCCACAAACCTGTGATGCAGAACAAAAGATAAAAAATCTTTTGTACAGATAAGGGAAGCAGATGTAGTCATCATCTTGCATAACAGCAGCCAAAATCTAATCCCAGGACTTATAAAATGGCAGGAACAACAAGTTGCAGCATAAATTGACTTCTCAATAGGTTTTGTAGAGACAGAATTATTCTAAAAAACTGAAAACAGATAAGATTCCAAAAATAGAGAATGTTCAGAAAGGTAAGGAAAGAAATTGTATCATGAGAAAAGAGAAAAATAACCTTACTTGGTATAGTGGCACTGATTTTGCATGGTTCACCCAAAGAGCTAACACCTAAGTATGGTAGTGATACAGCTTTTAACTCCTCAAACCGGCTTAATTTGTCCTGTATCTTATCCATACCAACAAGCTCAACTGATACACGCTTGTTACTTGTTGAGAGGACATACATGTCATCTGCAACACACAAGGAGATGATGAAAAATCAGAGTTCAAATGAATATCCATCAAGCAAATCCGATTCAATTCAGGGCCTAAACGATATACATCGCTGAACCATGTCTAGGGAGGGCCTAGCAGGGAAGGAATTAACCAAATAGGTACTTGACAAAATGATTCCAATCAACAGACTTTTTGATTCATTACCTCTCCAGTGACCAAATTCAACTCACACCACTAAGGTTATATGGGTGGAGACAACGACAATACACATCCATAATGTGTCTACCTACAAAATGTTCACGAAAATCGCCCCTCAGATGTTCCCCAAAACAGGTCGATAAGCACTTAGTCCTTTACAGTGGTGGTGGCTTCTCCTCCGTGACATTAACTAAATAACAGAACCAAGACTATTTAACACATCTCCTACTCCTGCAAAAATCAGTAAAATCCCACTCAGTCTGCTTAAATAAAACCACAGTGAAAGCCATTAAGGTGCATTGCCTTATCAGCCTAATCATCATTAAAACTTCTTATGGCACAGTCGAATTCATCTTTTATTAAGAATTCACTCTACTACAACAAATCGAAGATAGGGATTCAATAAACTTAGTTTACGCGAGAATTCCCAAAGCGCCATCTCTTCACCAAACCTCATGAATAAGACTTAATATTTGTCAAATAACATGCTTATCAGATATAACACATGACGTCTCTGGGAGGCGAAAACTCATTTTGGTCAGCACTATGATCGCACGCAGTTGTTTCAAGCATCTCATCATGCAAACAACTTTGCCCACTCATTACCTAAGGCAACTCGGAACTTACTAGAGGCATCCTACTCTGTTTTACAAATCAAAATTTCACACAATCGGGATTCAGAATCTCGATATTTGCGCCTAGCTCTCCTGTAAGAATTAGGAAATAAGTTAAATGAATTACTTACTACATCGAATCAAGAGTCAAAACCAAGCTCGAATCCCCTTTTATCAGAGTACCATACTCAGAGGAAAACAAATGCATAATCTCTAACCACTCTTCTCGGTTCCGATCGAGCTCTAAAACGCGAGGGGCAACAATGTGTATATGCACAACCAGAGTTTCCACACATTAGTCCAACCGGACTGCGAAAATACATTAGCCAGCACAAGAAAAGAGCTCGCATACCCTCCTCTTCCTTAGTAGCCTCGCCGCGGTATCTGACGTAGAGGGCCTCTAACAAGGAAATGCCGCCGCTCAAGCTCTGGATCCGAACAAACGACCCGGACTTCTCGGACTTGGCCCGGAAATATCGGACCCCATTGATGGACCCGTCGTGCTTGCCCTCGCCATTGTCCCAATCCACCCCCACCCACGTCCCGCCGTGGCCCTCCACCGGTCCGACGTACTTCACCGTCCCGACTCGACGGGAATCGCCGGCCGGGTGAGCTCGCTGGTCGAGCTTGAAGGCCTCAAAGGGCGACTCGCGCAACGAGCCTTGCATGACTCGGGTAAGAACGCGCGCGCGCGCGCGAATGCAATAAGAGAGAGCGCAATGCGGGGTTCGTCCGCGACGGCGAACAGGTGGCTTGAGCGCGACGGTGTTGCGGCGGCCGAGTGTGCAGAGATCTTGAGGCGAGATGAGCGCTGCAACAGTTACGGCTGGGCGGAGGAGGAGGCTATGAAGACGAAGATTGGGGGCTCGGCGCGGCGGCGCTCGGCGGAGGCGGTGGCGGTGGCGCCGTTGAGGGCGGCGATGGTAGCTCCTGTCCTTGATTGCCGCGACGGTGGGGTGGGACTGGCAAGGAAGAAGAAGAGACGTCCCTGAAGAGTTTCGGCGAATTGCATTTTGGTCCCCAAAATCTTTTGGGACGTGACAAATTGCCCCCAAAGTTTCACAATTCATTCAATTTGTAACGGATCAATTCTCGTTTTATCAACAAATTATTTTTTCGACCTAAAAAAAGTAAAACAAAGTATTTTATTTGGGGGTTTGGCATTTGGCTGAAGAGCTAAAAATTAATTTTTGGATAGAACAAGAAATTCAACTTTACTAGATCCTTGATAAGATTAGTTTTCTTGAGCAATTATTTTTTTTTTCAGTGTCTTTTATGTGATTATATCTTTTTATATTAATTTAATTTCTATTCATTAATAATTTATTATAATTAAGTTAGAGGTTAGTTATCGCATTCACTTCAATAAGGAAAATAAAAATCCGCGATGGATGAAAGAACTTCGATACCAGTATCAAGCGTCTCAAATTAGTAACTTTAATGTTCTCTTAAACCAACCATTCTCCTTGCATGGTCTAGGGAACGTTATGTAAAAAGCAAATTCAACTAGATAGATTGAAGCTGTTCGCCATATTGATCCTCTGTCGCAGTTTTAAGGAAACATCATCTCGAGCTAAATTGAAGTTCCGAAAGTGAGTGTATGGCACTCGAGGTTTCTTAAATTTACCCGCAAAAAAAATCGGAAGATGATAAATATTTGGGCATCTTCGAATGATATCTTTCGAGATTATTTTGTCATTATTAATTTTGTTTTTTTTGTTTGTTCTACTCTAACTCTCAACTCACTCTCAGATTTTTGTCATGCCTCTTTGCAGAGCGTGGGAGTCGAAATCCACGTATGAAACTAAATGTTCCCACCCCTAACCCTCCTGAGAAGGTGGGGAATGGAACTCCCCACCTCCCCCTTTGAACAAAAGCGTTTTCAATTTCAGACCGCGAATGTGATGTTAAAGTACGCTTAACCACCAAATTCGCGGCTCGTTATGCATTTCTATCATCATATTGTGTCCCGCCTTTTCTCCTTTCTGGAACAAGAATCAATCTGCCTTAAAATGTGCAGTAGCTAAAACGACCTCCACAGATGATCAATCAAAGTTACAATAAGGAGCCAGTCCCTTCACCGGTTCAAGATCTAAAAGCAGATTCTCAAGCTTCCTTTCATGCTTCAAAATCCTCCCCACCTAAGGGTCTACCATGATCAGACAAGCATCTAAACTGCTAGTGAACTCGCGAAATAAGCAGGCTTTGGGAAATGCAATCACTCACTTATCGTCCTAGAATGTAGAAAACACTTTGCATGAAGGGAGATTTGACAGTAGATTACAGTAAAACGACAAAAGATACACACATTAATGTAATAGTGATAATTTTTTACTTTGTTATTCCAATAAATTACAACAATTGAATCGAGGCTCACTTTGTCATGAATCTTCGATGAAGTGAGCAGATAGCCAGATATCATAAGCCCCGGCATAAGGTGCAATTTCTCATCATCCAATTGTGTTTTCCCCCTTCCTGTATAATCTTTTGTCATCTATACTCGTGATGATTCAAACATCAGTTTCATCCAAGCAATTTACTATTTCAAGAAGACATTATTTGCAGAAGCAGACTAACATGCCATAACATTGATTGCAAAAGTTGCAGAACAACATCTAGAAAATCAGATAATATAGTTAAGAAAAAACTTTTCATATATCCAGATACTTCCCAAGAAATATTGACGCACAGAACGAAAAGGGACCATAACACAACAAGAGTGACTGAAAAAAGCCTTAAGCCATCTATGAGGACAACTCTCAATTAGGAAAGGATCCCTATCAGTGAAAGGATAGCAGCCTGAATCGCGATTATATAAGATCAGTCCAATAATGGGGAAAGAACAAGAGTGCCTCGAAAAAACCTTAAGCCATCTATTCTCTACATGATGCTCTGCTATTCGGCCAGACACCCTTTTCAAAAGTTTTTGTTAACATAAAGCCAATGTCTTTCGAATTAGTGCTAAGTCAACAATACCAGAAAATGCAAATTTACCCAGAGTATTAGGTGCTGTTGGAGCGAGATGTCTCCATCTCAATGTTCTTTTCATGAATTCAAGCTTATTTTTTGCTTCAGAGTACTTCTATAGATCATCAATGTTTTGACCTGATGTACCGAGAAACCTGAAAGAAAAAACCCCAGGTGAAATTAGATTAATGCATGCATGTCTTCAGTCAAATTATGAAATACTTACCTTATTGTGTCAAGCTCAAAACAATGAGGATTTGTACAAGATCTGAATGTGTTATAGGCTGAGGAACCAGGGGAAAGGCATCTGTTGAGAGGCTGAATCAAAAGCAGAGTTAGCAAGAACTACTAAAATTGACCATCTACGTATTTAACAATATCGGAAGATGCCAAACCTGCTGAGGCAAGGAAAATTTTGCTGGTCATTCAGCCCTGGCATGATATCCAAAGGCAACCCTGCAGCTATCTAAAAGTAAGTAAAGACTTTCAACAACCTGATCTTTCAAGAGGCAAGAACAACGATACTTTTTTGCACATAAAAGAATTTATACACTTAGAGACACTAAAATCACCTGCATTAGCAATATATCAAGCTCTTTAATTGGTTCAGACAATGTTGATAGGTCCCTTGGAAGCCAAATTCTGCCAGGATTGTGCAAATGACAGTTGGCAATTCTGCGTAACGGAGGAAAAACCGAGCTCATCATGATCACTATCCTTATTTGTTCTAACCCATTTACTGACTATTTGCTTCCACTCATAGAGTCAAGAACAAATCTATCATTTATTTTTTAAGCAATCATCAACTACGTCAATCAATGGACAGTTAAATTCAATAATTTTTTTTCCCTTGGGGACCCAAAATATGAAAAAAAAAAAAAAAAACCTTCCTAGCTCACGGAGAAATGCAACAAGCATTATGTTTAATAGCATGTCAATATACTACTGCAGGTCACTCATCTAGTTCGACACTAGAAGGGAGATTCCTGTACAATTTAATCAAGTATCTGTATATTGCAGAAACAGAAGGGAAGCTCTTCATATCTAAGTGCAGTCACTGTATCACATCTAACCAGATTCATATTTTTACGGGAAAAAACTACCAAAAACCCCAAACTTTGCCATCCGTGACACATTTACCCCGAACTTTTTTTGTAACACCAAAACCCCGAACTTTACTTTTTGTGACACATTTACCCCAATGTATTTAGTCCATGGGCATTTTCGTCTTTTTGCTTTTCTTTTTTTTTCCTTTCCGAGGAGGGGGCCCTCGCCCCCCCCCCCGGGGGGGGGGGGGGGGGCGGGGGGGGGGGGGGGGGCGAGGTCCGCCCTCGCCCGGGCGAGCGAGGGCCGCCCTCGCTTCGCCCGGGCGACAGGGCCGCGCGGGGTCCCAGCGGGGGTCCTTCGAAAGGAAAAAAAAAGAAAAAAAAAAAAAAAAAAGTGATCCTATTGGGTTTTGGGTTTTTTCCTATTTTTACTACTTGCTTTATTCCAAGGTTTCGTCCTTTCCATCTTAAAAATACCTTTCTCAGTTATGTTTGTTAGTGTAGGATGTAGCCTATGTTCAACATCTTCTTCTTTTTTCCGTTTATTTTAATTTTCTTCCAATTTCACTGTTTTTACTTATCATAAAACCGACTTTATAAAAAACCCGAAAAAAGTTGCTATAGTTTCATTTACTAGAAATATGCATTCCCTTTTTAAGTTTAATAGTTTTCTTCTTCCCAATTATTGTTTGGATGATTTATACTATTCTAGTTAAAGTAACTCATCTAATAACAACTCTAGCCAAAAAATTAAGACTCGTCTCATCCATTTGTTTGTTTTAATGTTTTCAGATCTTTGTTTTTTGTGTGTCCCAAAAGCACTTCTGCATTGAGTTTCCATTATTTGTCTTCTGTACATTAGTAAATTGAAGTCGACGACTAAAATGTCAAGTATAGAACAAGGGATCAATTGTAACAGAAATTCCTCGTCTCCATTTTTTTGCTCCCCGTAGTTATGCCTCGGAATAATACTACCTGTGCTCTAACATCCTACTCCTAGCAACTTAAAAGTATGAGAATGCGCTTGGTAGCAAGAGCAAACAGGTGCCATCGTAGTTGATCGTTTCATCGAAAGAACAATTTGTAACATCCAATGAAGAAGGCCGCCCCTAGATTCTATCTAAAACAACGAGATTTTTTTTTTGGTCAAATGAAACGAGGAGATTATTTGCAGAACTATACGCCTTTCGTTGTCGATTTCAAGTCATTGATTCCACTGCAAGGATTACCTAATTGATGATGAAGCTCGGACAAACCAATGTTAGTGTCTTCACATTAGGCGCTCTAGTTTCGAATTAATTATAGTCCTCAATCTCGCTTTGGCTTTCTAAGTAGGTTGGAATTAGTTTTTTGGAATCATACTGAGTATGGATGCCTTCGGCATACAGGGCTGAGCGCATACTGTGAAGAAATTAAGTTTTTCTGGACTTCCCAATGGTGCTTACAATAATGGCAGTTCCACCTTCCATGTAGAATTCAGATTCTTGTTTCCGTCTTCTGCTCTTCTCGTTCCCCTCCTGCTTTGCGTTTTTGATAATTTCACACTATGCTCACACCCTCCAGCCTTTTTGTCTTAACATACTTTTTATCGGCCCCCAAGCTGGCGACTATCCAACCGAGGCCTTAACACCACATGGATTGCAACCATATCTGATGTTAATAATATCATATTCGATTTGGCCAGTGTTAGCACGATCCCCATTCTTCTGCGGCGCCATATTGGCTGGTCATTTGTCTGTGGCTTCTATAGCCGAGCTTTTGCGGAAAGTTACCTTTTGCCGTTTTCATTGTTCAAACCGACCTGCGCTCTATTATCAACGTGGACGTGGCTCTAGCAGTGGGGTGGTCGGCTAATAGGAACCATCCTGTTGGAAGCCAGGCCATCCTGGAGCTCACAGTAGGTGAAGATTTGGTATTGAAAGATGCCGATGGTTTCGTCGCATGGTCAACCCAAACTTATGCTAAGTCTGTTGCTGGTATCAAGTTGACAAACACTGGAAACCTGGTGCTGTTCGATGAGAACAACACTGCGGTGTGGGAGTCCTTCAATGACCCTAAGGACACGCTACTCCCAGGACAGAAATTGAGGGTAGGGCAGAAATTGGCCCCTAGTGATTCCACGACAAACATGACCGAACCGGGTTTCTATTCGCTTTCTCTGACTACCAAAAGGTGACAAATTGCATTGTTTGTGAATTTCGCGAGAAATGGTTCTCTGCCTTCTGGTATTAATTTGTCTTCGGCTGTGCAGTACTTGAAGTTCAAATCTGAAGGGCATCTGAGTGTGTATCAGCTGCATCAAAATGGGTGGAGTATTACACGTGATACTCTAACAGACTTCCTTGGGAGGTGCGGTTATCCGATGGTTTGTGGGCATTATGGAATCTGTCATGCAGATGGACAGTGTAGGTGCCCGGATGGCTTCTTCAAGCCAATAGATAGTTTGAATCCTCAGTTCGGGTGCTCCGAAGTGATTCCTTTGTCTTGTGAAGATTCGCACTTTCAAAGCTTTTGGAGGTTGGTGGGACTACTTATCTCACCTGTAGCTACAGGGCAGATCACCAAAGCATCCCGGATCATGTAACGCTAGATGAGGAGAGCTGCAAAAAGGTTTGCGCGAACAACTGTACGTGCCGAATGGCTATTTTCGACCCTGTGGGAGGGACATGCTACTTAGTATCTCGGGTAATTTTGCTTGCATACGAGTTATATCCAATTGGACTATCTACTACTTTCATCAAAGGGCAGAATTCCTCGAATGAAAACCAAGTGAACCTCCTGATCATCCCAACACAGATGAACCTCATGCTTTCTCCTAAAAACAGTAAAACGGCACATGTCGTTCTTGTTATATTTTGATGTGTTCAAATGGCACTGGTTCCCGCATGATGGGGTGTGTGTATGAGAGGCACCCTTTGAAAGGGTGTGAGTTGTCTTCTAAGGGAAGTTAAGATAATTTCCTGTTGAGAGAGAAAAAAATAACACATACGTACAGAAAACGAACCTACGTTCTCCTCTCTTTCAATTTAACACAAAGAGTTCCATCGTTATTTTGAGAAGACGATGGGCATTAATACTGTGGAACAAGAATATTTTCCTCGTGATTATATTTGGACCGTTGTGAAATTGTAGATTCATCCATGATTCGCTAGTAATTCAATCTATATTCCTGAGTGTGCATCGAAACGTCAGTCGATTTCTTCCGCGACTTTTTACTAACAAGTTCTGATAGTAATCATCACTTCGGACCTCGGATCACTCTTGGCCATCATCTTTTTTAATGTCGTCAAAAGATGCCCATTTAGAACCAAAGGTGTTCATGAGGTCGAAGAGGAGAAAGGTGTCTATGAGGCCGAAGAGGACTATCTTGATCAAATACCCGGAGCACCTAGGAGATTCAACTATGATGACTTAAAAGCCATTATCGAGGATTTTAATAAGAGGCTCGGTGAGGGTGGATTTGGCTCTGTTTATCAAGGGACTCTATCTAACGGCGCCAAAGTCACCGCGAAGCACCCCAAAGGTTTAAGCCAAACTAAGAAATCTTTTCTTGCTGAGGTTGAGATCATTGGCAATATCCAACATCTGAACTTGGTACAGTTTGTTGGATTTTGTGGTGAGAAGTTTCACAGGCTGCTTGTCTATAAATACATGTCTAAAAAGTCCCTAGGTAAATGGATCTTTCATAAATCAGATGAGTTGTGCTTGATTGGCAACAAAGGAGGAAGATCATTTGTGACATATCATAGGGTCTGTTATCTCCACGCACAATGTATTAGGAAAATCGTCCACATGGATATTAAGCCCCAAAATATACTCTTGGATGACAAATTTAATGCTAAGGCTGCAGATTTTGGTTTGTCTAAGCTAATTGATGGGGACCAAACCCAAATTGTGGCCACAATGTGGGGAACTCAAGGCTATTTGGCCCCGGAATGGCTACATGCATCAATTACTGAGAAAGTGGACGTCTATAGTTTCAGTGTTGTAATTCTAGAGATAGTCTGTGGAAGAAAAATTGTCAAGGAATCTCAGAATCAAGAAGATATGTACTTGTTAGAAGTTTTTTTAAGAGAAAAAGCGAAGAAGGACAACTGTCGGATATGATCGATAAGAATAGTGAGGATATGCAACTTAACAGACCTCACGTGATCGACATGATGAGGTTCGCCATATGGTGCTTGAAATTTGATGTCACAAAGAGACCTTCCATGTCGACGGTCATCAAAGTCCTAGAAGGAGTAATGAAAGTCCCAGATAACCTAGAGTGTAGATTATTATATCCCATCTTCACGAATGACAGTGTAAGGATTGGACAAGAGGGTGTTGAATTTGTGGACACCATTTCTGTGGTACCCTCTCTTTTAGCAGATCCTTTTTTTTCTTATCGCTGTCTTTTATGTGATTATATCTTTTTTAATTAACTTAATTGCATCAACTTCAATAAGGAAGATAAACATTCGCAATGGATGGAAGTACTTCGATACTATCATCGAGTGTCTCGAAACAGTTAAGATGTTTTTACATAATATATACGCTTGTAATCTAACGAGGGTTATGTTTAATAAATGCAATCTTGACAATAATAATAGGGAAACAATCTTTTACATATAGAGTATTAAAGAGAAAATTTAATTTTCTTCACAGGATAGCATTAGGGCCACTCAAGTTTCTTTATTGTTAAGCCCTCGGGGCCAGCTCCGCCAATTGTCATCTCAATTGACTTCGAATCTTTTTAGGGCAAAAGCTAACGAAACCTCTAAACTTAAAAAGGGTATGCATACTCGTTCTTGATCTTACTCATCATGATCACTAGCCTTACTTGTTCTATCCCATGTACTGACTATTTACTTCCACTAAAACAGGTGCAATCCTAGTTGATCGTTTCATCAAAAGAACAACTTGTTACATCCAGTGAAGACAGCCGCCCCCTAGATTCTATCTGAAACTACGAGATCGTTTGCAGAATTATATGCGCCTGTCGTCGTCCATTCCAACTCGTTAATTCCACAGCAAAGATCATATAATTGATGATGAAGCTCGGACAAACCGATGTTAGTGGTGCTCTAGTTTCGAATTAATTATAGTCCTCAATCTCGCTTTGGCTTTCTAAGTAGCATGGAATTAGGTTTTTGGAATCATGCTGAGTATGGATGCCTTCGGCATACAGGGCTGAGCGCATACTGTGAAGTGAAGAGAACAAGTTTTTTTTGGACTTCCCAATGGTACTTACAATAATGGCAGTTTCACCTGCTATTTAGAATTCAGTTTCTTGTTTCCGTCTTCTGCTCTTCTCATTCCCCTCCTGCTTCGCGTTTTTGATAAGATCGCACTATGCTCACACCCTCCAGCACTTTTGTCCTAACATTTCTCTTCGGTTTGATCGGCGCCCAAGCAAACATCTATCCAACCGCAGGCCTTAACACCACATGGATTCTAAACAGTTCTGATGCCATCGATGCGGGCCTGATTGACGTGATCCCCGTTCTTCTGCGTGGCCATCATGGCTGGTCACTCGCCTGTGGCTTCTTTAGCGAAGGTTTTAGGGAAAGTTACTTTTTCGCCGTATTCATTTTTCAAACCGACACGCGCACTATGATCAGTGCGAATCCTGTGGTGTGGTCTGCTAATCGGAACCGTCCTGTTGGAAACCAGTCTACCTTGGAGCTCACGGAAGGCGGAGATCTGGTATTGAAAGATGCCGATGGTTCTGTCGTGTGGTCAACCCAAACTTCTGGTAAGTCAGTTGCTGGCATCAAATTGACAGATGCCGGAAACCTGGTGCTGTTCGATGAGAACGACACTGCAGTGTGGGAGTCCTTCGATGATCCTATGGACACGCTACTCCCTGGACAGAAATTGAGAGGCAGAAATTGACCCCGAGTTATTCCGAGACAAACGTGAGCGAACCGGGTTTGTTTTCGCTTTCTCTTACTACTGAAGGTTTATTTGCCCAGATGGAGACCGACCCTCCGCAGGTTTATTACCCATTGCACATAAATTTTCCAAACACAAGCAATTACTCTAATTATGTTGAATTCACCCAAGGACAAATTGCATTGTTTGTAAATTCCGTGAGAAACGAGACTTTGTTTCCTGGTCTTAATTCGTCTACGGCTATGCAGTACTTGAGGTTTGAATCTGATGGACATCTGAAGGTGTATCGGCAGATTCATAATGGGTGGCTTATGACACATGATATTCTAACAGACTACATTGGGGATTGCGGTTATCCAATGGTTTGTGGGCGTTATGGAATTTGTGATGCACATGGGAATTGTAGTTGTCCGGATGGCTTCTTCAAGCCACAAGATGATTTAGTAGTTAGCCTTGGGTGCTCCGAACTGGTTCCTTTGTCTTGTGAATATTTGCGATCTCAAGCCTTTTTGGAGGTCGGCGGGTATACTTACTTCACCTACAGGGCAGATCCCCGAAGTGCCCCGGATCTTGGAAATATAGATAAGGAGAGCTGCATGAAGGCTTGTGCGAACAACTGTTCGTGCTGAGCGGCTATTTTTGAACGTGTGGAAGATAGCGCTGGATTTTCAGGTTCATGCTACTTAGTATTATCTCAGGTATTTTCGCTTGCATACCTGATAGATCCGATTCAACAGTCTACTGTTTTACTTAAAGTGCAGCATCCCCGGAGTGAAATTCAGATTCCTCCCATTCGAAGTGAACCTCCTAATTATCTTCCCAGTGAACCTCCTAATCATCCCAATACAGATGAAGCTCATGCTTCTCCTAAGAACGGTAAAATGGCACATGTCGTTCTGATAGTAATCATCTCTTCTAGCCTCGGATCACTCTTAGTCTTCATCTTTCTTAATGTTATTAAAAAATGGTTATTAACCAAAGGTGCCCATGAGGTCGAAGAGGAGAAAGGTGACGACGAGGCCGAAGAGGACTGCCTTGATCTAGCTACAGCACCTAAGAGATTCAACTATGACAACTTAAAAGCCATAACCGAGGATTTCAATAAGACGCTCGGTGAGGGTGGATTTGGCTCCGTTTATCAAGGGACTCTAGCTAACGGCACCAAAGTCGCCGTGAAGCACCTCAAAGTTTTAAGCCAAAGTAAGAAATCTTTTCTTGCTGAGGTTGAGACCATTGGCAATATCCATCATGTGAACTTGGTACGGCTCGTTGGATTTTGTGCCGAGAAGTCTCACAGACTGCTTGTCTATGAATACATGTCCAAAGGGTCCCTAGATAAATGGATCTTTCATAAATCAGATGAGTCATTTGTGCTTGATTGGCGACAGAGGAGGAACATCATTTGTGATATAGCAAGGGGTCTAAGTTATCTCCATGAACAATGTAGTTGGAAGATCATCCACATGGATATTAAGCCCCAAAACATACTCTTGGATGAAAACTTTACTGCTAAGATTGCAGATTTTGGCTTGTCTAAGCTGATTGATAGGGGCCAAAGCCAAATCATGACCACAATGAGGGGAACTCCAGGCTATTTGGCCCCGGAATGGCTACACGCATCAATTACTGAGAAAGTGGATGTTTATAGCTTCGGTGTGGTAATTCTAGAAATAGTCTGTGGAAGGAAGGTTTTCAAAGAATCTCAAAATCACGAAGATATGCATTTGTTAGGAGTTTTTAAGAGAAAGAGCGAAGAAGGACAACTGTCGGATATGATCAATAAAAATAGCGAAGATATGCAACTGAACAGACCTCACGTGATCGACGTGATGAGGCTTGCCACATGGTGCTTGCAAGTTGATTATGCAAAGAGGCCTTCCATGTCGAAGGTCCTCAAAGTCCTGGAAGGAGTGATGGAAGTCCCAAATGACCTAGACTATAACTTCTTATATCCCACCTTCACGAATGACAGTGTAAGGATTGGACAAGAAAGGGTTGAATTTGTTGACACCATTTCTGTGGTACCCTCTATTTTATCTGGTCCACGGTGATGCATCCCGATCATGTCATATACTTTTTCTATGCTGAAAAATTGGCACAGAGGGAACTGAGTTTTTACGTATCATGATTTTGTCTATTTGCCTAACTGCACTATGATGTTGATGAACCATATCCCATTTTAACTATTTCCTACTGTAAAATTTTTCATATAACCTTGTTCATTGCCCTAAAGGCTGAAAATTTTGATCTGTATTCAGAGTGTTGTGATCCTGCAATTTGAAAGTTGAGAAGGGAAAGGATCTTTGGATGATTACCATTCCGGTGTATAAAACAGTACAGCAACTGTATGATCCAACCAATTCAATTTCTAATATATTTGTTTCCCAAATGTATTTATCTGTCACATCATATTTGAAGGTTTTTAAAATTTTGATCTGTATTGAGGATATCATTTGTTAGGGGCGTTTGAAGAGGTCCGGTAAGTGTGAGGAAAATGATACCGACGGCGCTCCAAGAGCGAATGTTCTTTTAGTTTCGACTCTAATAATAGATAGTAGAAAATTAGAGAGTATGAAGAAAGAGAAGAGTATACGCAAAAGTTCAGAAATTGCGCAACTTGGTAATTTTTAGACTAAAAAAAAAAACATGGTAATTTTTAGACTAAACAATTTCGATTGAATTTCAAAATAATTTTTTTTCAGTCTCTCAACTTGTTATAAAGAAGTGTATACACAGTCACATCTTGATCAGAGACGTGTAAATCATAGCAAAAGCAGATTGGCAGTTTCCTGTCATTTCGCCAAATAATCAAAATTTCTTTCACAAATTATATGGATTATAGATTATAATATAGAAAAATGTGTAACTTTTATTCCTTCCTCTCTTAAACAAACCATACTCCTTACAAATAATAACTTTCTTGTTAATTACCTTCGTTGGACCTCGCAGATGGCTGAACAAAAGTTGAAAAGAAAATTGAAAAAATAGGAGAGATATTTTTAATATGCCAATTATTTTTCAATGGACAATTTAAACCGTGCATTTGATAGGAAAACAAACAGAGTAAAGTCAATATTCAACCTAACAATTAAAAAAAAAAAGTAGATAATCAACTTTTACTGAGATGACGGCTATTGTTATGGAGGGCTACTCTAGCAAGATACAATCTATATGAATTAGTCTTTCCCTTGGTGCAGAACAATGATGTTTATAAGAGACAAAAAATTCTTAAAATAAAGAAAAGTATAACTAGATTGACCAAGTAACTTCATGTTTTCTACCAAGAAAGATACAGTATCCATGCAGTATAAAACAAAATCACCATTACAAGTTCATATCAGGACTCCATTTCTTGAACATTCACTTCCGTTACAACAAAATGAAGCACCGTCCGTAAAGTCTCACTTCTCCGTGGCCGAATAGAATGAGCAAAGCAGCTTGAAGCCGTTCGGCATATCGATCCTCCGTCGCAGTTTAAGGAAACATTATCTCGAGCTAAACTGAAGTCCCAAAAGTGAGTGTATGGCACTCGAGGTTTCTTAAATTTAACTGCAAGAAATTCGAAAGCGATAAAACCTTTGAGCATCTTCGCGAGTTAACTTTGACATCACCAGTTAGCGCTTTTGAACAAAAGCAACACTTTCAAGTTCAAACTGTGCGTGAAATGAGCAATAGGTAATCATGCATTCTATCATCATATTGTCTCCTGCTTTTTCTCCTTTCTAGAACAAGATACAATCTGCCTAAAAAAGAGCAATAGCTAAAACGACCTTCCAGATGATCAATCAAAGTTACAGTAAGGAACCAGTGCCTTCACCGGTCCAAGATCTAAAACCTGATTCTCAAACTTCCTGTCACGCTTAAATATCCTCCCCACCTAAGGGTCTATCATGGTCAGACAAGCATCTAATTGCTAGTGTGATCGTGAAATAAGAAGGCTTTAGGAAATGCAATCACTCACTTATCTTCCCAGAATGGAGAAAGCACTTTGCATGACTGGAGATTAGACAGTACATTAGAGTTCCACAACAAAAGATAAACATATGAATGTAATACTGATAATTTCGACTTGATTATTCTAATAAATTACAAAAATTGAATCAAGGCTCACTTTGTCATGAATCCTCAGGAGATTAGTCAGATTAGCCCGCCATTAGGTGTGTTAGTTTTTTTTATCTTCCATTACAATCTTTTGTCATTTATACTTGCGATGATTGAAATATCAGTTTCATCCAAGCAATTTACTGTTTCAATAGGACTTGCTCTTTGCAGAAGCAGACTGACCTGCCATAACATTCATTGCAACAGTAGCAGAACTACATCTAGAAAATCAGAAAATATAGTTAAGGAAAGACTTTTCATATATCCAGATACTTCATACAGGTATTGACACACAGAATGAAAAGGAACCATACCACAACTGCAGTTCCTGTCTCACAAAAGTTAGGAATGCAAATGAGTCTCACCAACTGCCCTTCTGATCCTGCAAAAAAGTGAACAACTTTCAGCCAGAGCCGCATAAGCTGCAGAGATTCAAAGGGAGTCTCCATTGGAAAGCAAATTATCTTGAAATTCTAAAGAAATTGCACCTTCTAGCGTCTGTGTCTCATATTTATCCTGATTCCCAACAAAATAAACATGAGGGCAACTCTCAATTAGGAAAGGATCCCTATCAGTGAAAGGATAGCAGCCTGCATCGCGATTATATAAGATCAGTGCAATAATGGGGAAAGAACAAGAGTGCCTCAACAAAGCCTTAAGCCATCTATTCTCTACATGATACTGTGCTATTCAGCTGGGCACCCATTTCATAAGTTTTTGTTAACACTAGTCAATTTCTTACAATAATTAGTGCAAAGTCAACAATACAAGAAAATGCAAATTTACCCAGAGTATTAGGTGCTGTTGGTGCGAGATGTCTCCATCTCAATGTTCTTTCCATAAATTCAAGCTTATTTTTTGCTTCAGAGTACTTCTCTAGATCATCAATGTTTTGACCTGATGTACCAAGAAACCTGTAAGATAAAACCACAGGTGAAAACAGATTATGCATATATGTCCTCAGTCAAATTATGGGATAATTACCTAATATTGTCAAGCTCAAAACAATGAGGATTTGTACAAGATCTAAATGTGTTGTAAGCTGATGAACCAGGGAAAAGGCATCTGTTGAGAGGCTGAAGAAAAAGCAGAGTTAGCAAGAGCTACTAAAAATTGAGTACCAACGTATTTAACAATATCGGAAGATACCAAACCTGCTGAGGCAAGGCAAAGTTTGCTGGGTCATTCGGCCCTGGCATGATATCCAAAGGCAACCCTGCAGCTATCTAAAAATAAGTAAAGACTTTCAGCAACCCGATCTTTAAGAGGCAAGAAAAACGATACTTTTTACGCATAAAAGAATAAATACACTTAGAGACATAAAATTACCTGCGTTAGCAATATATCAAGCTCTTTAATTGGTTCAGACAATCTTGATAGGTCCTTAGAAGCCAAATTCTGCCACAAGTGAGAAAATGACAGTCACCACTACTGCTTAAGAAGGAAAAAAAAAAACTCATCATGATCACTATCCTTACTTGTTCTATCCCATTTACTGACTATTTACTTCCACTCATTGAGTTAAGAATATCACTATCATTTATTTTTAAGCAACCATCAACTACGTCATTCAATGGACAGTTAAATTCAAGAATCTTTTCCCTTGGAGACCCAAAACATGCAAAAGACCTTCTTAGCCCAACGGGAAATGCAACAAGCATTATGTTTAATAGCATGTCAATATACAACTGTAGGTCACTCGACTAGTTCAATACTAGAAGGGTTGTAAAATTCAATCATGTATCTGTTTATTATAGAAACAGAAGGGAAGCTCTTCATATCTAAGTGCAGTCACTGTATCTTATCTTTCTGGAAGCAAAGAAGATTGTGTCTAGATAGAAAGGCCAACAACACCTCCAAGGAAAAGCACCTTTCTATGGGCAAGCAAGCATATGATGACATACCTGTCTGTTAAGAATTCCACGTGGAATTTCAACAGAATTTCCAGCAATTACAACATGAACAATTTCTGCTGCAATGCCTTGCTCCTGTTCAGCCAGCATCGTAGCAAAGTAAGCAAGACAGTCAGATTGATTGGCCATGCATCCTCTATTGATGGGATGGGAGAAGGAAAATAAAAAAAGTGGCCTTAACCTGTTCATCCCCAAGATGTCCAGTTATATGATCAACAAGAAGCTGAAACTGGAGGGGGTTACAAGTGCTGCTCCCAATGCTAAGCCCAGACACAAGAACGACATATTTGTCTTCTCCTGCTTGAAACAAAAGGCAAAGCGTGAGACGAAGTCCATAGCAAAAGACGTGCCAAATGAACAGACTTAAGCAGAATCTAAACTTCACACTCTGAGTAAAGAATTGCACATTTAATGAGGAAACGTTAACTATTTCCTTAAATGAAAAACCATACTAAAATGGGAAAGCGGGATCAAACATCATTTTAGAGATATAATGGGAAAACATAACCATGAGAAACAACAAAGACAAGTGAAGACGATGTTTTACTCTAACTAATATCCTAATGTGCCTTCTTTTGTATCAAGTGTTTTGCACACAATATCTACCTGCAGGCAGTGTCATTAAGAGCTTGAGACCCCACTGCTCATCTAGTACATCTCACTCACTCAGATTGCAAGCTTTTCGATATAGGTGTATTATTACACAAAGTCACTTCTCTTGTTAATAACAATACGGTGTTTGGTACGCTACAAGAACTTGACTTATCCCCACATGGTGTGATAATCTCTCCTTCTCACATACAGGGTAACTACAGAAGTACTCAAGACCGTGCTCTTAAGGATGGCCAAAAGAATGTACAAATGTGATGATTAGAACCCAGCCCTTGAGTAGAATGCACTAACTGCTTGAAGGACCCCTTAGGATTATTAAAAAAAATTGCTTACCTTGTTATAAATTAATCAGACACAAGAGTAACCCATGTTCCCTTCCTAGAAAGAAGAAACACAAGAAAACAGACGGAGCTGAATCAGTTCATACTTGACTTAAGAGGAAACTCCAACTGAGATGGTAGGCCTGCTTCAAGGACATCTTGGACTAGGAAGTCACCAGCATCAGTTTCCCTCCCATGCAAAGCAGCAACAACACCTTCTCTAGACATGTTAGTTCCCGTAATTCATGACAATAAAAGAAACTGATGGTGTTCTTTCCACTTCAAATTTGCAAAATTTGAAAAGTACAAATGACACAATAACACTACCTCTTTTTATGTTTTTTTCTTTTGAAAAAACAGTAACTCATATAGTTATAAACAAATAAAAGTATCTTTTACCAATACATTTCTTCTCTTTACATTCAGTCCCTCATTCTTTTGTGAACTTGAGTTTGTTTATCTTATGAAAAAGCTATTGTCAATCAATTAAAGAATTTCATCTTTAGTCCTGTAATCTGCAACTGATCATACCTGTCACATATGAAGTAGGTGAAAGCGAACTCCCACCAAGCTTTACCCTGCCACTCTCATCTTCTAACACAAGATGATCAAGAGGGTCCATGAAGTTGTGGCGCCTCACAAGTGGAACGGCAGACCTCTATTTTTTTTTAAAGTACATAAAACAAAAATAAAATTAATGCATCTTGGAGACACATCACAGTCTGCGTGCAGTGAACAGAACATAATTATACAGGACAAGATCACCAGGAAAATTACCTCTTTGGAGTATTCATCAAGTATAGTAGGTTTAAGCTTCATGTGCTTGTATAAAGTACCAACAATAATACATTCCTTGCCACCTTCTAATCCAAGTACAGTGCAAACTACAAGACATCATATAGCGACTATGAATCATACTGCACCATGGAATGTCAAGCCAGTGGTATTAGTGAAAATGATGAGGCTTCTACTAATAGAACTTCATGAAAGTTTTTCAACAGTTTACAAAATACTTGGAAAATTTTTACAGGTGTCCCTAAAGAGACCCACAATGCAACTGAAATAAGCAAGAAAAAAACTTCATAAGTACAACGAAAAGTTCAGCATGGGGCTAAACTTCTATTTTAACAAATTTCAAATCTCTCAAACACCATTAACAAGCCATTGACATATTAATTTAAACTGATTATGCGCAATTTGTAAGACTTAGCCCTACCCCATCTGCTGAAACAGGACGGGCAAAACAACAAAACCATGGAAAAGAAAAACAAAGTCAGTCTACCACAAACAGCTTCAAAAGAAAAAAAAATCTTCTGAGAAGAATTACAGAAACCCCTCGATCCCAAATGCGGAATATTCATTACATTACAAAAAGAGAAGGTCAAAGGGCTAAGATAAACTATAAAGCACTCAATACTTCCCCAGGAAATCCACCTCCCAATTGGGTAGTACAACCCCAAATGCACCAACTGGACAGCAAAACGGTAGCTCAAAAAATGGCACGTAAACGTAGCAAAGCTACAGCCTTTAAGAAGAAAGACCCTGAAAGCCACGAAATTTACCGGGGACATGGGGTTTCCAGTTGGGAACGAGAGAGTAGAGGAGGGTTCGCATCATGTGGAGACGAGCGAAGTAAATCTGACTGTACTGTTGACCCCGGTACATCTCCTTCTGTATCTCGAACGTCTCATCCTGCAACGCAACCCCCCGCACAAAAAAAAGAAAAAAGAGCCACCGTTGCGAAAATTAGAGAAGACCCAGATAGAGAAATCGAACAAACAAGACCAAAAGAAGTCGCGATCAGCTCGAGATTGAAGAAAAAAGAAGAAGAAAACACGCGTGGAGGTTCTCTGAGCTTCCGCGAGCAAGCACGCGCAACGCTTCAAGCGTACGGAGTCTCTCGGAGCCACGATCGAGGGGGAGAAGAAGGAAGGAAGGGAAGGTGGGGAAATTGCAGTACCAGGGAGAGGTAGGCGGACTGCTTCCGGCGGAGGGCGCTCGCCGCCGCGTCGATTTCCATGGCGGCCGTGGCGGGAAAAACGAAAACGTAGAAGCCAAAGTGGAGGTGAACTGAGAGAATTCGCACGGCTCCCTCCTTATCGATGGAGGGAGCTCCTGTTGATATAAATTAATATAAAAAATAAGGACTAGGTTGATCGAAAAGGGGATGTAGCTCACATGGTAGAGCGCTCGCTTTGCATGCGAGAGGTACGGGGTTCGATACCCCGCATCTCCACTTTTGTCACTTGCCCTTTTTATTTCGTATTTTTGGTGCGATCTAACATCGATTGCCTAATCTACTGCTATTCTTTGACCATAGCGTGATGACCCCACCAACAGGTGGAGACCACCACACGGCGATGGCTATTAACTCTCATACTATCATCATCGATTCTCCATAAAAATTAGCTGGAAGGACACTGAAATTGTAAAGTTTAGGATTAAATTGGCATCCGTACAATAGATTAATGATAAATTGGACAATTTTCCCATCATCGTACATGGGTAGCTTCTAATGTTCATGTCTAACACATTTGTTGTGGGGAATGTATTCATGAAGCAACTTGCGACACAAAGCGACCGTGTCGTCGTGCGACAAGCTTTTTCGGGTCATCTCACATCCACGACTGTTATCTCTTTGTCAGCAAAAGGAGGCAGCTTGTCGGATATTATTGATCTATGCTCAAAGACCGAACTCATTGTGGATTATCTATCTGATGCGGGGACTCATCGAGGGTGTGATATGTGAGATACGTTGAGGTGCTTTTGGGATTAGGGTTTCAAAGAGAGTTTTCTAGTTTGGTCTTTAGATTTTGGGGTAAAGGGTTGGAGGGAATTATGTCCAACCACCATTTTTAATGGAGTCCATAGCCCACACGCGAACTCAAACTGAACAAAAGACAAAACATAAAAGAAAGAAACAAAGATACACCAAACTACAAACAAAACCAATCGCCGCCGTCGACATTGCTTCATCAGTACGCCACATCCGCAGCCCCTCACCTCCGCCAGCAGCCCTTGCACCCCCCCGATTCTCTCTCTCTCTCTCTAGTCGGGTCGGACCAGTCGGGTTGCGGACGGCTTGAATGCCGCTATGGGACCTTAGCCACCTCCCCGGCAACCGTGGATGTACGGTTACTACCTCTGCAAGTTGCAGAAAACAGGGACGACTGTGGGGGCTTACGGCGAGAGGGGTGCAGCTCGATGATAGCGGCCTACAAGCTTAGTAAGCAGTGTTGACATCTAAATTTCGACATGAGGTTATGCTTATTTTTTCTGTTGATATTATTAAAATGCAATAAATGTTTGAAAGTTACTTTTACATAATATGCTATCGGTTTGAGGTTAGTTTCTTTCAAGTAGATGGACTCATTTGCTTTGTTGATTGATTTATTTGGTGATATTAATTAAACTGAAATAGATGTTTAAAAGTTACTTCACATAATACATTATAGATCCTTCATGACAAAAATGAAAGTGGTGGATGCATTTGAAATATATATGATCTAGAAATCCATTGATTCTCATCCAATCTGCCAAATCACGCAAATCATATAAGTATTTCATATGATGAATACACCAGATATCGTGTAACCAACCAATTGAAAGTGGGAAAAATTACACACAAAAATCTAAACCTTGTGGCACGGAATGCAACGAAGCCCTAAATCTATCAATTGGTTTAGCAAAGTCCTAATCCTCTAGTGCGGTCGAGTCCTAAACCTTTCAATTAGTTCAATTAAATCTTAAAACTTACGGTGAAAAGTTCAATTTAAGGATATTAAGTAGATACATTTTTAGGGGGAAACTTTTTAAAAGGTCCTTGACCTATTGCATTTTTACCAATTCAGTCATAAACCTTTTAATTTTGCCAAGTAAGTCATAAACCTTTACACATTTTACCAATTAGTACATCTGACCAATTTTGCCCAGAATTTGCTGATGTAGATGCCGACTGTCGCATGTGGCACAGACAGTTGGCGCGGACATAAACAATTTTTAATAATATTTAATATTTTTTCAAAATTTTATTATTTTTTCTTCTTTTTTTTTTGCCTTTGTTCTTCCTCCTTTTGCCGGTGATCGGCAACTAGCCACAGGCGATGGCTGGGCAGGTTGGCCTCACCTGGGTGAGGGTGGTCGTCGCCGCCACAAGCGAGGCTTGGCCGGGCTCCCCTCGCCAAATCGGGCTAGGCCAGCCCTCGCCGGGCATTGCATGAGGGTCGGCCTTGCCCAGGTCAGGGCGACCTTGTTAGATCTGATGAGTAGAGCCCTTGACGGGGCTCGACCTCGCCTAGCTAGGCCTTGCCTGTACCTAGTGACGGCGACCCTCGCCTAGGCGAGGTTATCCCACTGGGCCATTGCCTGTGGCTAGTCACTTGCAAAATAAAGAAGAAAGGAAAAAAAAAAGAAAGAAAAAAAGACAAAATAAAAATCATGAAAAATTATTAAAAAATTGTCCACGTCAGTGCTGGTTGTGTCATGTAGGACAGCCGGCGTTCACATTAGCGAATTCCGACCAAAATTGACTGAATATACTTAATTGGCAAAATTGAAAGGTTTATGATCGAATTGGCAAAAATATAATAGGTTTATGACTTTTTCGATAATTTTCCTAAATTTTCGGTGACTCACGAGCAACTTTGGGTACGGATTTAATAACATTTTTTTTGAAAAAAAAAAGTTTCAAGCTTTAATTAAATTAAATTGAAAGGTGTAGAACTAGATTATATTCCATTCCGTACACAAGGGTTAGGACTTATAAGATGTCGGACTTGCGGTTTTTCCATGAAAATTGAGATGTACAACCCAAATGGCATTAAGTAGAATGAGATTCAGAACACCATGACAATGACACTTGGTTGATTTACACCATGTTATCTTTGTCGTATGCGCACTCGTCACTTGAAAATGCCACAAAGAGGAAGATGGGGAGCGGGGTTTGATTCGCGAGGTCTGAAAGCCACACACGAGGCTGGGCACGCGGGTTGACTTTGAGATGTGAACGAACCCAATTTTGCTGATATCCCGCACTCCTAAACAAAAACAGGTCCTTTGCCCGTACGTCACCTGGGTGAGATATTTGCTGAGCGATATGCCCTTGCACCGTATGAATTCATTATTTCTTGTTCATATGGTTGATCACAACATTCACCCATAACCCATGGCGAAGTATTATTGATTTTAAGTACCGGCGTAATCCCGTCATTCGGTCTGGCTTTTGTCTTCCTGCTCGAGTCGCCGTTTCGAAAACTGTAGCGTGATTATCTTCTGTTAAGGCGTGAATGATAATCATTATGTTTCTATAATTTTTTATTTTTCTATTTCTAGGAATATGTTTGGAATAAAAATCCATTTGGCCACGCAATTTTATTTTTCTATTTCCAGGACAAATTGTTAGCTCGGAAATATGTTTTTAACAAAAATAAGAAGTATAAATTTTCTACTTTTTTATTTCTGAAACGAAAATAGAAATAACAATTCTTCTCATAGCTCGCCCTCACCACCCGCCGCCCGCCACCCGCCCGCTGATGTATGAATTCTACATCGATGCTATTGAACGATTTTCTGTTCCAAAAACAGAAAGTTCGTGTCATT
The DNA here is from genome assembly GCF_021117445.2 of Syzygium oleosum. Taxonomy (NCBI): domain Eukaryota; kingdom Viridiplantae; phylum Streptophyta; class Magnoliopsida; order Myrtales; family Myrtaceae; genus Syzygium; species Syzygium oleosum. Next base: position 3,185,515 of record NW_026607494.1, read on the forward strand.
ATTAAACACTACTTTTTGCTCAGAAACTCGTTCGGGGAATAGAAATAGAAATCTATTTCTGGCCAGAAATTGGGCTTGGGAACAGAATAATTATCATTCACGCCCTTATAGTACCCAAATATTCGTTTTGAGGGATCTTTGCTGATATGAGCAAATCAGTTCTAGCCTTAAATCGCAGTTTTGTACTTTAAAGACGTGAACTCGTAGCAGCCTCGACTCTTTCGAAATGGATCCATTCTTTCGCTAATGGGGTTCGATAACTTGTCATGAAATTTGGTGCAAGACCCAATTGATTGATTAACAAAACATGAACAAGGTTAGGTTATCATACATGTACATGACAAGAATAAGGAATATACTCCCCAATTGCCTTTTGAAGATGTGTTTGTCCATGATCCGAAGCTCGTCTTACCTGTCATCCTCATCTCATTTCCTTTTTGTTATTAGAGTAAGCTAATCAGATCCAGATGTCACGATGATATTAATATTACAAGTTGCGAGGAAGATAGCTTGTCGGGGCCCGTTGACTTGACCTCCAAAGTCAAGAACTGATGTAAACCCCCAGGCGTCGACCAACATGCTTTATTATTTGCCCTCGCAATGCTTTGTGTTATGTTATTTAAGGATGAATTGTGTATCCGTCGACAGAAATATGTCTAAGTGTGAACGGATCCTCTGTTTTTTAATGTTCCACATCGATTATCTGTCTATTGGGTTTTGATGCGGCTCATATACAGGTGGTCTATCCCGGCTAAAGGCTTAAACTATCGTCCCCTGTTCTTCCCCAAGTTCATTTTGCGTGTGTCGCTTCCGGTTTGCGTAACATTCTCAACACGGTTTGCACTTAAGAAGGGGTGTTAGAATATCTCACGTTATTTGTGTATAGGGTTTCAATGGATTTTATCCAAATGTTTTCTTGTCTCCACCTAATAGCTTCTAATCAATGTTGAGAGGGGGACCAAACCATACCGAAAAAGGATTCATGATCGGAGACATTTATGCTCCGTTTGTTTTGTGAAAAATGAGTAATTGGAAAAATATTTTCCAAAAAATAATTGCTTCTATCGTTTGAAATAATTAGTCAATGAATTTTTTTTCATTATCGACTACTATTTATGTCCAAACATTTTTGTGGACGGTGGAAATATATATTTTTTCATTCATTCTATAAGTGATATAATCTATTATTTTTAAGTAAATATTTTTCAAGTCATTCGTTTTCCACGAAAGTGAGATTAGCATGTACTTAAAGATTCATGCTCCATAATTTTGAAATTGAAGAAAGAGTTCCAATTTCTGAATTCACTGAACATGCATAGAAGGCGATCTAGTGTCATTACAACAACACCTAATGAAAGTCTAAGAATTCATCAAGTTAGACAAGTTTTAATAGGTGAACTTTTGGCTGGTGTATAAACGTTAGTCCGGGATGCCGCTGAACCACCGTTTCAATAGCACTTTTCGGTGCACTTTGATTTTCTAATATCTAAGATATACGGGGGAATATACAAGTACTTTTCTTGCAAGAAATCCATTGATACATCAAGTCTCCCGTATACAAGTCCTGTGGATATATATGCTTGTCTACTGTACATTGTATGTCAACCAAGGAAAACCCTCAAAAAGAGACGTACATAAACCCACATTGAATACAAAAATGAAGAAAAACTCCAACCCAAGTAGCCAAATCAAACAAGAACAATACAAGATCCTTCAAAGAAAGCCAACAGCACCCCCCTAGCAGATCCTACCACTTTGCTTCCATTACATCCTCGTTAATGGAGCAAGAAGTAGCAGCAGCAATCTCCACCAAAATGCAGATTCAGTATCCCATACGCTATGTTTCATCAATATTTACAGCATACAAATCCTCCCTCACCAGATTAATGGATGGTACAAAGGCTGCAAATGGACTGGTTTTCCAGACAAATCATTCTCATCGCCACTAAGATGGGTACTTATATTTTCAGAAGTGTGACAATCTGAATCAAAGATGGTAGATTGGGGCGTTTGAGAAATTAGTTCAGACAGTCTGTGTACCGTGTATAAAATCTTTACACAGCAAAGTAAAGAGAGAGAGAGAGAGAGAGAGAGAGAGAGAGAGAGAGAGAGAGAGAGAGAGAGAGAGAGAGAGAGAGAGAGAGAGAGAGAGAGAGAGAGAGAGAGAGTATGAGCATTTTCATCGATCAACCGACAAATTTGATGTCAATCTCAATCCCCTAAAACCCTGAAACCAAATCTTGAAAACTCTCCACTCACTATAGAATTCTCCATCCACACACCCGCTTGCATGTTTCATCAGGAGACATGGTGATGGAGATGCTGGTGATGGTTTACATCAAAGGAGGGGATTTGAGAAGCATCCACAGGCAACAGAGGCAACCCTCCCAACTCAAGCATGAAACCGTCCAAGTCTGCAAAATCCTTCAAGTACCCACCTCCATCTCCTCCACCTCTCATCATCATCATCATCGCGTCTTCCTCCTTCATCCTCTCCCTCAGGTCGAACCCACGAAGCAGGTTTATCTGCTCCATCTTCCTTGGAATCGGCTTCTCAGGCATGATCTTTTGATGACCTTCTCTTTTGGGGACGATGAGCGCAGATGACTTCCTTTTCCGGCTCTTCTGATGGTCGGCAGCGCTGGCGGAGGGCTTCCCTGTGAGGCGTTGCACGAGTCCCCGGAAGTTGGCGGTGTCGGTCTTTATGATCTCCGGGGCGAATATGTGGATTATCCTGATCTTGGGTTTGACTTTGGCAATTGATCTTGAGTCTCTATGGAACCCTAGGGCAGATGATGGGGTTGAGGTGGAGCTTGGGTTCACCATGAAGGGTTGTTCCCTCAGGATCATCTCCTCCATGGCAACAAAGATATCTCAGCTGTGTGTGTGTGTGTGTGTGTGTGTGAGAGAGAGAGAGAGAGAGAGAGAGAGAGAGAGAGAGACGGCGGCGGTGTTGGTGGTGGTGGTGGTGGTGGTGGTGGTGGTGCTGAGGGGGTTGGTGAATTTGTTTAGAAGATGAGAAGAGGAGGTTTTTTATATAGAGTGGAGGAAGGAATAAAGAAAGGTTGTTTAGTTGGGGAAGGCAAAGAGAAAATAATGATTAACAAAGCATATCAAGCTGTCTTTTCGAAGGGAGGGTTGGATCATGGATCGTTGTCAAGCAGAATACGGGGGCGATTCTGTAGAAATAATAGAACTAGGTTCCCCCAAATTCTCATAACTTCAACGAAGACAAAATGGCTCTTTAGGTGAACTTACAGGCATATATTTCTTCTCCCACGACATTTTTAACGTGGGCATACCGATTCAACAGTTCACATGAACCTAAAACATAATTATCAATTATATATACATGTAATAATTTGTTATAGAGAGGGATGTACGACTCCATAGTCATTTGATTAGCTCAATATTTGAGAAACTTTTGCTACTATTTATGTTCCCCTCTACAATCAGATGTGCAATTCAGGGATTCCGAGAACATATGAAACCCCCGACCGAGATGATTTTACAATGTCGTTTCACATGCCGTTAGGGATTATGTGCCTATAATAACCATGGATTTTGAAACTTACAATTGAGGGATTATGGCTCGGTTTCATGATTGTGGCCCTCAAAAATTCACCCCCTAGCTTCCAAACACGAAACCCTAACTAAAAAACAAAAGAGACTAAGCAGATGTTATTTGTCAAGTCATGTCTCTTGGTGGATCCAGCTTAGGGTCAAGGATCAGTTGCCAAATGGTTAGGGCTTAGAATATACAAATACGGACTGTTACGGCAGTTTCTTTACCCCCTTGCTATGCTATGCGATGCCACTACTTAGGATATTCCAATACTTATATAGGATGATCCAAGTGTCATGCCTTGCACAATCCAACAGCTGTATGCTTTCCCGCGTTCTCCGACCTTAAAATAAACGAAACCAGAAGACAGCAAGAATCATGCCCTAATTCTCACTTTTTTTTTTCTCTTTCTTCTTGTTTCGATTTTGGCCGCCCTCGGCGAAACATATGATGTCTTTTCCCAATGGTCTTTAGCGCTCTATGAAAGTGAGATCCTGTATCCCCACGTCGGTATCTCTGTTCGGTACCTCATCCGTCTTGTGAGATCTTATGAGACTACCGACAACGGTTAGAAAAGCTTAAACTGTTAGATGAATGTGTGTTTTTGATATTTAAATAGGTTAGATTTTAGCCTGAGCCCAAAGCGTGGAAATATGTAATTGTGGAGGCTAATAGAGACTAGAAAGATTTGGATTCAAGACATCTTGCTCTGATACCATGCGAGATTTTGTGGAACTACCGAGCAATAAGGTGTTGAGTTCAAATCTTTTCAAATCCCTTAATTGTCTTCCTTGTTATATATTTCGACGCTTAGTATTAGGCCAAAGTCCATCCTAAGCGCGAGGGGAGTGTTATAATATTATACATTAAATCACATAGTTGACAGTGTTCTCATGAATTCTCACCCATTTAAACTATTGATGCATGCGAATAAACAATGGAAACATGTTGTGGCATCCAATGGAGGCATGGAGCAGAGCATGAACCCCACCGGCTTGCTCCCATCATTTTAAGATCACCATCTCACGAGATCGAGGTGCACCCGATGTTTACATATCATTAAGCGGACGTGCCACAAGTGCCCTTGACTTTGATACACTCGTGTTGATTACTGCAATTAGATCGATCGAGCAACGAGTACTCAGACGTTGGCATCCACCGATGAACCTATAGTTTTACATATGACATACCGTGTCCTTCCCAATTTATGAAATTAGGCCTCTTTCCCGACTTGCAAGACTCGGTTTTTACGAATGCGCTCTTTAATAGTGCAGGATTGAGGCACCAAAGTTCGTAGTCTCTCCGTCTCACACACAAGAAACAAACTATATGACTAAGTTATTGATTGTTGGTTGAACTTCCTAGGACCAAATGACCATCCACACTTTTTTGGGCATGGACGTCTGCATCTTGTACATCTATCGTGATAGAAAAAGATCACTTTTGACTTCATTTCGTCCAAGTGCAGATATGAGTGATGCACTTATCGGGCTTGAGAAACTCTTTTCTTTTTTCCCTAAGAAATTGACCAATAAATTAGAAGTAACGAGGTTATTGGTCCTTTTTAGTCCCTTCTGCAACCTGTCTTCGATATAATCAAGAATGTGCATCATCCACAAGTGTTGCCAATCACCAAATAATGGTTAGGAAATATAGAGTGACAAAAAGACCAGTTAAAGTTAATTACCTCATACTAGGTCTTTGGCGAGAAAATTGTTCAAAAGATCATAAATTTATTGCACTTTTACCAATTCTACATGAAACTTTTAATTTTGCTAATTAAATTTTAAACATTTTCACGTTTTGCTAATTGAGTCTATCCGGTCAATTTTAGCCGGAAATCGCTGACGCGAATGTGGACACTGACCATCCTATGTAGCACAACCGGCATTAATAATATTTTTTTAAAAAATCGAATTCTTTGAAGTATTTTTTTTTCTTTCTTTTTTTTTTCCTTTTTTTCTTCCAACCCTGGCAAGGGTCACTGGCCAACCCTCGCCAGACTTGATAGAAAAAAAATAAAAGGAAAGAAAGGAAAAGAAAAAAAATATAAAAATTTATCCATGTCAACACCGGTCGTCCTACGTGACACTACCGGCGTCCACATAAGTGGTTTTCGGTTAAAATTGGTCAGATGGACTCAATTAGCAAAACATGAAAAGAATTAGAACTCAATTGGCAAAATTGAAAGGTTTAGGACTAAATTGGCAAAAGTGCAATAAATTTATGACTTTTAGATAATTTTTTTGCTCCTTGGCTGGCAAGGTGTTCTTTTTAATGATGTCATTTCGTGTGCCAATGAACTAATTTCAATTACATATATGTATATATGTATATATGTATATAAATACTGATTAACAACCTAGTCTTCTTCTCTTATCTCTAAATAACTTGATTATTCCCCTCATCTCTAACTTTATATTGTTAATGCCCTTAATCTGTCACAACGAAAGCTAACTATTATCGAACCAACGATAGTAGGTGTTTAACATCGAATTGAGAATCAAGTCTTGCCTAAAAGTGACGTGATTAGACTCAGAATTTGAATATCTGATACCTGAATTTCCTTGTTCATATTGAACTTTTAATGTCACATGTGGAATGTAAAATCCAAAGCCCAAGCCCAAATGTTTCTTTTGTTAGGCCCTCAGCCCACCTCCATTTTCCTTCGGCACTTGATACAAAGGAAACTTTTTTAAGAAGAAAACAGTAGAGAGAGAGAGAGAGAGAGAGAGAGAGAGAGAGAGAGAGAGAGAGAGAGAGAGAGAGAGAGAGAGAGAGAGAGAGAGAGAGAGAGAGAGAGAGAGAGAGAGCTGCTGAAAACAAGAGAAGGGAAAAGAGAGAGAGACAAAGAACTCGGATGAAGCCGAGGGAAAGAAGAAGAGGGTTCTTACATATGCGCTCCGAATGTCTCAACGAGTCCGATTAACTTCGTTTTGCAGTGCTCGGTAAAGATTCAAACACTGTTTAATCAAAGGAATTCTTGTAATTAAGCCTAAATTCATATTAGTGTAGATTTTAGTTTTCTGGGTTTATTCTAGTGATTATTAAGCTATGAAATTATGTTGCGAAGAAACAATAAAGTGTTATGGAGTTGTGAGATTTTAAGAAGTCGATTTGGAGTTTGATCGGAGCCAATATTTAAAGTTTCATGCGTGCTATAATTTGGTTACATATTACTATTTTTTGCGATGGTTTTCGCCCACTTCCAGCAATCTTTCATATTACATTAGTAATCGTTATCATCAAAAAAATATAGGAGATTTTCCCAACACTTTTGAGTTAGCCAAATTTATGAACTTTTAGTAATTTGAAAGAGCTTTCTTTGATAGTAAGCTCACTTGAATTGCAGTTCAATGGAGAGAGTTGAGTCGAAGCCAAATTCGGCGTGCAAAATGAGTGTAGCGGACTACAATGAATGTATGTTATGGGCAAGTTTTCGTTAGTGTGTAAGAGTTGTTTGTCGTCGAATAAGTTTAACTTAGACAAGTCTTTATTAGGTACTTATTTATTCTATTTTTTATATTTGTTTCTTGCTTAATTAATAGTATTTCGAGTTCGTTGGCTCAAATAACTTTGTTTGTTTGGTTTTGGCATTCCCATGTGAGTGGTGCTTATGTCTTCTTTGATTTGTAAACTTGTGACTTAAAAATGATAGAAATTAGATATGTTATGAGTTATAAAAGAAGCATCATATGGTTTGATACTTCATTTAAATAAAAAGGGATTTTTAGAACATATTTATTGCATAAAGACGAGTCGGACATTTACTGTCGTTATGATAATTTGAAATGGCAAAGTATCTTTGAAATAGTTTTGATCTGAATACTTGTGAATGGTTTTGAGAAATGCTTTATGAAATGAATTATGAAAGGTTATACATTTTGATATTATGAACTTGATTTTTGAAATGTATTTTGCTTGATGAATTGAATTTTGAAAGGATATATGTTTTGGTTAAAAAACTTGATATGGAATGAGTTACTGGATTTGATTTGTGGGTATTTGGAGGATGAGTAGTGGTTCTGAAACTCATTATTGGTATGTTTAGAACCAATTGAGGGGTTGAGTATGCATATTGTTTTCATGACATTCTTCTGAGTTGATCCACCGGCCGATATAGATGGAGATTTGGCTAAGGGGGAATTCTAGTTAGCTTTGTCACAAGGTGTTAAGCGTGACCATAATTGGATATTTGAGCACTAGATTGATTAATGGATGAACAATCACTGTATGATTTGATATAGATTAATCAATGGAATGAACCATTAATGTTTGATTTGATATTGTTGACTAATTTGGTACATATAAAACTTTGTTGAAATGATATAACTTATTTTCTATGTTGTACGTATATTATAAACTAGATTTGAGATAAATTAGTTATCGTATTATTTTGTAAATATGCATAGTAGATGCTGGATCTGCTTAGAAAATGGCTTAGTTCCCTAAACTACCATTAGCTTTAGGCCCTAACTCAATTGTCTTAAACTTTTTTTTGTCTAAAAAAAGCCCTGAATTTTAGGTCAATTCCCAATTTTGGTCCCAATCATGTTTATGTAGGAAAGAGACAAAAATCTTAGTAATTCGTGTAAAGAGACATATTAAAAGAGAGTCATAAATTTAAGAAAACGTGTAATTCTCTCATTGAACAGACCAATAATATATGGTACAATAAATCAAGCACAAAAATTTTACAAAAACAAAATAAAAGTACACAAGGCAACTAAATTTAATGTATGTGTATATATATTTTTTGTCTATTTTATTCTAACTCTCATCTTGCTTTCAGACTTTTGCTTTGCATCCGTGTAAAGTGTGGGAGCCGAACCTACATTTGAAACTAATCGTTCCCACCCTCAGCCCTCGAAAAGATGGAGATTCGATCTCCTTATCTCCTCCTTCCCAAATGAGAAGGATGGCTATTGGGACAACTCTCGGTAGTTAATGTATGTATATTGGTTCTACCACAAATTGTTGGTGCCTTCAAACTTCTAAGAGAGTGGCTTAGCTGTGATGTTGTCGTCACCAAGCCCAACAAGCTACACTCTCATGTCGACCATTGCCAGACCTGTTAATATGGATTTTAAACCCATATATGACCCATTTAAAATGGCTCACTAAAACTTTGAATAGCCAATCTTAAATGGGTCTTAAAATTTTAAGTCTATCATAAACAAGTCTAAATGGGTTGAGTATAGGACCCATTTCCAACCCACCTATTAGGCCCGCACACACTTTCCCCCTTTTATAAAAATATTTATTTAAAAAAATCGAAATGATACTTATTTTTATTTTTTTCTCTTTTTCTTTATTTTTCTTTTTTCTTTTCTTTCTTTTTTCTTTATCTTTGGCTAGTAGCTGGCCACAGCAATGGCTGGTGAAGCTCGAGCTCGCCTGAGGCCTCGTCGATCTAGCGAGATTCAAGCTCGTTGGCCTTGGGTGAGCTCGACCTTGTCGGATCTAGCGAGGTGGAGCCTCGCCCAATGCTGGCAAGGCTCAGCTCGCTTAGGGCTGGCGAGCTTATCCTCGCCTGTGGCCAGTCGCCAGCTGTCACCTTGGCCGGCCACTGGCAAAAAATAAAGGAAAGAGAAAAAAGAAAAATAATAATTAAAACTTCGATTTTAAAAAAATAAAATTATTTAAATTAATGCATGAAGTAAAATCAAATAAGATTTTATATACCAAATGCCGGAAAATATTTTCTAGTTCATTTTCGAGTTTCAGCCAAACACTGGAAATTTTTTATTTTCTTGGATAATGACTTTATGGAAAATATTTTCTAGAAATGTTGCATTTTTCGCGAAACAAACAAAATCTCAATTTTAAGAAAAATTATAAAAATTGCTCACTAGCTTTGTATTGCATGAAAATGTTTTAGCAGTATAATTTAAAAAGAAAAGTCATAAAAAAAGTTTTCCTCGATTGAGTTAAATATATGACTGTTTTAGCAATATAGGCTGAGTCGGGTATAAGTTAGGTACGGGTCGGGTATGGGTCGGGATATTTACATTATAAATAAATGGGTATAAATGGGTTAATGGGTCAATTTAGGTTTGACCATTTATGATCTGACCCAAATTTGACCCGACCCACCCGTTTAACATGTCTAACCACTGCGCGCTACTCTCATTTACACAACCATATACTTTGTCTCCTCTGTTGCATAGTCTTTCGCCACCAGCCACTACTAGAACTCTCGCCTTCATCATTGCCAAAACTACCATCGACCTCATGGCAATATATCATTATATTCCCATAGCCCTCTTTGTCGCCTCTCTCTCTCCTACACCGTAGCTCCACGCTGCCTCTCCTATCTACTTTTGCCTACCCAACCCTTACCGCCTCTTAGAGTAGTTGACTCTATCATTATTCATTAGCATCCATCCAACGAGGAAGTATCTTTTATGACAAATACACCATGCAACAGTGATGATGTGGGGTTACCGGCCAATCACCGTTGTCCCTATGCTATGAGTCCAATTCTGCTTGGCTCCATATGTGTTTGCATCTCACTTTTAATGGACAAGTTACGCCAGGTATCTCTACTACAAGAACTCTCACCTTCGTCATCGACAAACTGCCACCGACCTCCTAGCGTTCTTCTACCATGGCACTCTTTGTTGCTTTTCTCTCTCACCTATACTGCACCTCCATATTGCCTCTCCTATCTACTTTTGCCTAGCCAACCCTTGCCGCCTCTTACAGTAATCGACTCTATCATTAGCATCCATCCAACGACGAAGTACTCCACGTGGTAGATACACCACGCAATTGTGATGACGTGGGGTAATCGACCAATCACCGTTGTCCCTATGCTATGAATCCGATCCCACTTAGCTCCATGTGTGTTTGTATCTCACTTTTAATGGACTAGTTATGCCATGTATCTCTGCCACGTGATATTTCTGCCATAAGAAATACCTTCTCTTGTTGGTCCAACGATCATTAGAGCAAGAATCCCCATTGCTGCTGTCCACGCAGTGCTAAGATGGGATGTTTCAATAGCTTCCTGTGAAAGAGCCACAACACGGGCTTCCTGCGATACTGGGCTTTTGCGCCTAACAGATCTGCTCCGCATTCATTTTAGTTGGGACTTTTTGGGCTCCTGATTTTCCTTTTCTCTGTTACTGTCAGCAGCTATGCAGCAGGAGCCTAGACTCCCTTCCGTCATCCCAAACGTGGGAGGTTACTATAACTGCCTATTTGGCGATAGACAACCTAAATTGACGTGAAGTCTACCTTCTTCACCTGGAAGCCCCCATGTTCCCTCCATATCTTTTTCTTCCCTGAAAAGAGAGAATACGGAGGAGTTTGAGAGATGTCATCTCTGTAGAAGTGATAAGTCGCAAACTTCCCACCTCCAATGAGGTTGTCCCTCCCCTTATCCTCCTTGAGCCTTTTAGCTCTTGCTCATGATCAAGTCTTACGGGTGTTAATCAAGCCACTATCTTTTTCTTGGCGTGGGAGCTGCCAATACCCAGGAAGGTTTTTTATGGTCCCCTGGGAAGTCTCAACGAGACCGGACCCTACCAAACTCGGCTGAGAACCCTCACCATGAAGGTTCTCCCTTCATTGTCTATGGAGCCTTTTGAAGTCCTGCTTAGGACTAAAGTTGGGACTTTTTGGGCTTCTGATTTTCCTTTTCTCTGTTACTGTTAGCATGTGACGTGTTGATTGGCACGCAGGATTCTGACTTTACTTTCTGGTTTGGGTTTCCACGTTAAATCTTTAATTCTCGATTTTGCATTGCCCAATTGATTGTTATGTATTGCAATGTTTATCATACTCATTTAATTACATAGAGAGGGGAAAAGAAGTTACTTGTTCATATTAATTTGCTGTACATGATGGGATGTGGTCCCACCAGAGTCTTTCCAAAAATTATTGCTGGAGGTGCGTGGCCAGAGACCTTTGGCTTTTGTTTGGCCCTAACATTGTGAACAAGTATCAGATATATTTAAAATAATTTTATTTTGCATTTTAAGTGAAGTCAAAGTCAGTCTATTCCAGAAAAAAAGGATCAATATTGCGAACCACAAAAATCAAGATGAATGATCGATTTTTTTTTACTTGAGAGACCAAGAAATATTACTCTGAATGGTCAACTTGCCTCTTATAAACCACTAAAAAGTCGCAGTTTATTCTTGGGCTTTGGACGAATCTCATTTAACTTAAGTTGAATGTCTTTGATTGTCCTTGCGAGTGAATTCAGTCCTTAATTTGATTGTGATATGAGGAACTCCACAAATGGGTAACCACAACGATAATGCCATCAATGGAAAGCAATTGCTAGAGATAGAAAATATATAAGAGTCAAGTTGAGTTTATTATAGACTATTGACACATGTGATGGCATGGTTTATTCCCATGTATACTCGCGGTTCCATGTGATGTTATCATTGCTGAAGTAAAACCCGTCGTCTCGAACAGACCAATAGCAATCCACGCTGTCACATCTTATCTCATCCCGAGCCGCCCAGAATGCGACGAAATACTTAAATCGCCCCTGCCATTGAGCAGAGCAGAAGAAGAGGGTCCTCCTAAAGAATTGAATATGAAAACGAATCAATCGCTCATCATTTGGGTGGAGGATCCGGAACCTGAGATCGTTGTCCTTGGATTTGCAATGCAATGTGAGGTCACCAGGTAAGTTGTTGACGATGTGGACATGGTACAACTGAAATATATCGGCCTGCGATGGTGGAAGAGAGGATAGGAAGGAAAGTGACATGACAAGGCCGAGAATAAATTGGTTTAGGGATTTCATTGCTACAAAGTATTATGATAATTAGTGCAGTTTGGTGAAGAGTCTTTTAAGTATATTTATAATAAATATTCTCTGTCCATTATGAACATATATGGAAGCCAGTATATTTATAAAAATTTGCTACTTCCACTTTATAAGGAAACTATTTTAGGGAACTTTTAAATATTCCCTAAGTTTACCAGCAACTTCCACTTTAAAAGAAAAAGGGTTAATATAATGAAAAATCCAAACTGGTATACTTGTGACAAATTTACTCAAAATTAATTTTTTGACCACAAAAAACTCAGAACTGGTATACTTATGATAAATTTACCCCAAACTAATTGTTTTACCACCAAGAACCCCCAAATGGTACATTTGTAACAAATTTACCCTCCATTAGTTTCCGTTAAATTATATTAATATCACGAAAAATCACAAACTGGTATATCTGTGAGGTAAAACCCTAAATGGGTATACCTATCAACTGTCACCTGTCATCCACCTCAACAATGTGACGAAAAATTTAACGGAAACTAATGGAGGGTAAATTTGTTAGAGGTGTACCAGTTTGGAGGTTTTTGTGGTTAAATAATTAGTTTATGGTAAATTTGTCACAGGTGTACCGGTTTGAAATTTTTCATGGTATTAACCCAAAAGAAAACTATATTAGGAAATTTTTAAATATTATCCAATTTTACCAACAGCTTCCACTTTCTAAGGAAACACTTTATAAGGAAATCATTTTAGGGAATTTTCGAATATTAGCTAATTTTACAAACAACTCCCACTTTATAAGGAAACTATTTTGAGGAATTTTATTTGAATAATACCAAATTTTACCAACAACTCTCACTTTACAAGGAAACTATTCTAGGGAAGTTTCAAAGATTCCTCAATTTTACCAATAACTACCATTTCTGAGAAATTTTTATTTGAATACTACCCAATTTTATAAACAACACCCACTTTACAAGGAAACTATTTTAGTGAATATTTTTTGAATATTAACCAATTTTACTAACAACTCACAATTTATTTGGGAAATTTTGAATATTACCCAATTTAACCAACAACTACCACTCTAGAAGAAAACTATATTAGGGAATTTTCAAGTAGTCCCTAATTTTACCTTTAACTCTGGTAGAATTTTGACTATAGGAAGAAGCAAGTTGAAAATAAATGACTTTTGAATTTGGAACGGGGTGGTCTATCTTTTGTGCCTATCAGATATACTATTGGGATAATTTAAAAAATCATCTCTAATTTTTATTCAATATCAATTTGCGTTTGCCAATAAACATCCCAAATACGAATCCACCCTCAAGCATATACAAACCCTAAGCCCTCCTTTTTCCTCTCAAAAAACATAAAGCAAAAATTCAATTACATTCGTATAGGATTAGTTCAAGTAGGAGTTAAGCCTCTTACAAAACAAGGATTAAGCAAGATCAATATGAACAAATCCTATAAAACTCTGATTCTCCACATCATTCACCTACTTATTCACAAGTGATAGACCCATAACTCAATGTCCTAGAAAAACAATTTGAGCCAAATAGAACAATTTTAAATAAAGAATTTAATTCAGGAGAAAATAAAGAAATCAGACAATGGGTTTTTTTTTATACTTTTCCTAGTCAACCTAAAGATATTAAAAAATAATATTATGATTACATGTACAAACATGAAATCAATATATTTTTCTTTGATTGGTTTGAAGAACACTTTCTAGAAACAAAAGAAGTTTTAGTTTTAGATCATAATTACACATAGAAATTAGATAATGACCAAACCATAATATCCAATCACCCTCCGCTTAGAAAAATAAAAGTCCAACATCGAGATAGTGAAATAATAGCTACCCCTTTTAGATTAACTACTGAAACGGAAAAATTACACATCCAAAAAATAGTACAACAAAATAATTATACAAACCAACATCTTCACATTATCGGAAAACAATTAGATAGGATATAATCATGGGTCACGATTTTTCCATTTTTCCTTTGACTTCGACACTCCCTTTTTTTGTGTTTACACTATACTATCCCTTGTGGGGCCCACCACTTTTGGTATAACTCTATAAAATTGATCTTTTTATTTGGTCAACTATCTCTATTTTGTTTTTTTTTTCCTTGCTGATCCCACTTACCTTCTTCTTTTCTCCGCTCTAGCAAATCGCCTCCCTATTTTCTCTCCCACTCCTTCTTCCACAAATCTCTCCTGCATCTGCAAATTCCAAAGCAACTACTTACTTCAACAATCCACTTCTGCCAAAGAAAAAAATAGCAAAAGGAGTGGGAGGCATAGAAAGAAGAGAATGGCTTGTAAGACAGAAAATCAAGAGACGATATGCAAAAGCGGAAAACTAAGACAATGGCGAAAGAAAGAAAGAAGAAGAAAAGTGGGACCCGCAAGGAAAAAAAGAAGAAACAAAATAAAAAGAGTTGACCAAATAATAAAAAATGGCTAATACCACGACAAACTTCAAATTAGTACACCCGTGACAATTTTACCCCAAATTAATTTTTTGACCACTAAAAACCCCACACTGGTATACCTGTGACAAATTTACCCTCAATTTGTTTCCGTTAAATTTTACTATCAAATTGCTTTGTTAAATGACACGCGGCAGTTGACTGACGTGACAGTTTTATGTTTTACCCTCCGTTTATCACAGGTGTACCGGTTCGTGATTTTATGTGATATTAATCCAATTTAACGTAAATTAACGAAGGGTAAAATTTTCACAAATGTACCAATTTGGGATTTTTAGTGATCAAAATATTAGTTTGGAATAAATTTATCACGGGTGTACTAGTTTGAGGCTTTTTGTGATTAAAAAATTAATTTGGGGTAAAATTATTACAGATGTACCAATTTAGAATTTTTTGTTGTATTAACCCTAATAAAAAGGATCATTTTTATAGAGTTGTATCAGAAGTAGTGGCCGCACAAGAGAGAGTATGGTTGAAACACACACACACACAAAAAAAAAGGAAGTGTCCAAGTCAAAAGAGGAGTGGAAAAAGCATGCTGTATAATCATCTGTCCAAAATTCTACTCCTCATATTATGATAAAAATAGAAACTTTTAAATAACCAATATTTATAACATTTAAGTTCCCTAAAACCCTTAGTCCTAAATTTGGCCCAGTAATAGATACTCATTCAATAAAAAGTTTAGTCATTAATAATACACTTGACCAAGTCAATGTTATGGATATAATCACTAATGAATCCATTCCTGAGATAAATAGACTCACATGGAGAGATCCATAAAAAACTTTACTACTCTTCAGCCACACCTCCTAATATTGCTCTAGAAGAATTATCACATAGAATCCACAATAAATACTTTCTTGATTCAATCTATGGACATAATATAGATGGCATCTCTGAAAATAATATTTTGAACATATTAAATCAAAAGGGTTAATATCACAAAAAAAATCCCAAACTGGTACACTTATGACAAATTTTACCCAAAACTAATTTTTTGACCAACAAAAATCCCAAACTGGTACACCCGTGACAAATTCAGCCTCCGTTAGTTTTCGTTAAATTTTATCTTCAAATTGCTGAGTTGAATGATACGTGACAGTTGACGGGTGTACCCGTTTATGATTTTACCCCTCTATTTATTACAGATTTACTAGTTTGTGGTTTTTCATGATTTTAATCCAATTTAACGGAGAATGAATTTATTATAAGCGTACCAGTTTGAGGTTTTTGATGATAAAAAATTAGTTTGGGGTAATTTGTCACATGTGTACTAGTTTAAGGTTTTTTGTGATAAAAAAAATAGTTTATGGTAAATTTATCTTATATGTACTAGTTTGGGGTTTTCCGTGATATTAATCCTCAATCAAATGGTTATAGTAGCCAATGCCTATAAACTCAACAAGAAGTTTTTGATCACGCTAACAAGGGGTTTCTTATCACGCTGTTTATCATCTTTTAGTTGCCGGTTTCACTGGACAATTAAAATGTTAGTGGGATAATTACTTAATTGATGAACAAGACTGAGATATTAAGTGCATTTGAAATAGATTAATACGGTCAACGTATTGAGGATGAAAATGGACAAATTGTCCAAGACGCTACCAACGCACTTATTTTCTCTATATCACATCACTTCATAGGAGATCCTTCACATATAAGTGATAAAAATCAAGATCTTTTATCAAATATGAAATGTAAATCCTTAGGAAAATTTAGAGAATATAAAGATCTTTTCTTACAAAGAGTGTTAAATAGACTAGACTGTAATCAACCATTTCGAAAAGAAAAGTTCTTAGCACATTACCGCTTCTAACAGGAAATCAAGTTTGAGATAAAATCATAGAAGATTATAATGGTCAAATCTCTTATCATTTTCTTTCATATGGCAAATTGGTTTCACATGCTTATAGGCAAGGAGCACAAATGTGTAACTCGATTAAATTACGACAACAGCTTAAAAAAGAACAATCACTTATTAATGAAAAATCGAGTGCACAAGTAATTTTAGGAACACCGATTGAAAGATTAATCTTATCTGCAGAAAAACTCCCTGACAAAATCAAAGTCAAAACCCAATTACAAAAATTTTAGGAAGCCTTTATTATATCTTACATTTCTTCCCAAACATCAATATACTCTGTAAACCCTTACATCAAAGGTTTAAAAAGAAGCCTCCGCAAAGGACATCAATTCATACAAACATTATGAGGCAAATTAAATCTCATGTTAAAGAAACAGATGTTTCTGAAATAGGTTATGGGGGAATACTCAAACAAGTCAAAAATAACAAAGAACAAATCATTCAATTTCTCTGCGAACATTGGAATCAAACTCAACAAAATTACTCCACAATCAGGAAAGAAATATTAGATATTGTTTTATCAATTTCTAAATTCCAAAGAGACTTTCCTCTTGCGAATTGATTGTAAATCAGCAAAGGAAATTTTACAAATAGATATTTTAAATATTGCCTCAAAAAAAAATTTTGCCGGATGGCAAGCCATATTATTAGTTTTTGATTTCGCTATTAAATCTATAAATGGTTTTACAAATTCTTTACCTGATTTTCTCACAACAGAATTTTTACAAGAGATACCATGCCACCAAAACCCTCCAAAAAACACAAAGGCAAAGCCATTGCCGAATCCTCCATATCACAAAAAATTACCACCAAATCACAAATGACTCCAAATAAAACTTGGGTTGACATAGCTAAAGAAAAACCATCACCATCACTCCCAATAACTGCTCAAGAACCTCATAGTAACTTGACCCAAATACATGCCTTATCACAATTAGCCACTATATTACCCAAGGAAACTCTTGACCTCCTTACCCATTACTTAAGAAAACCCAAAAAAGAAAAACCATCATCAATTGAGGTGAGCTTCAATTCAATACCAATTGTTGCTCCTAACCGGCAATTAAGGCGAATTTCCAGCAATGTGGTAATTAGGCCCCAGCAGCCTCTCAATCAGAAAGATGAACATTTTTTGCAAAAAATGTTTTTTCAAAATATAATCACAATAGAAGATGGGTTTTTATCATGAAAACCCAAATTTTTTTGTAAAAAACATTTTCCTAGAAAAATGGTATTACAAACCTCATTTTTGGCATAAACCTCTAGCATATTACTAATAAATCCTATCTGAAACTGGTTCTGTGAAATTTAAACATTTTTAAGGCACAAATAACCCAAATGATATCACTCATTTAGCTGCCACCATACTTCAGATATCCATCCTTTAAAATGGAAATCATCATCTCATACTCCCATCAAATTTGAAGCTAGATTCACATAACCACTACCATGATTCCCTCCTATACTTATTGGGATTACCAACAAGGCTGGTGGAATGCTTTCTTTTGATAAAAGAATTAATATCATAAAAAACTCCAAATCGGTACACCTCTGACAAATTTACCTCAAACTAATTTTTTGATAATCAAAATCCCCAAACTGGTTCATTTGTGATAAATTTACCATCCGTTAAATTAGATTAATATCACAAAAATTATAAATTGAAAAACCCGTGACAAACAAATGGTATAACCCTAAACCGGTACATCTGTCAACTGCCACGTGTCATCCAACTCAGTAATTTGACGGTAAAATTTAACGGAGACTAACGGAGGGTAAGTTTGTTATTAGTGTATCGGTTTGGGGTTTTTGCTGGTCAAAAAATTAGTTTAGGATAATTTGGTCATAAGTGTACCAGTTTGAGATTTTTCGTGAAATTAACCCTAGATAAAATAGCGATGACTGACACACTTGGCTATTTTACTTTAAAATAGACTTCTCCTCTCACCAATTATCTAATCGGTTCAATTTCTAGTGGGAACACTTTGGCCTGATAGCTCGAATTCTACCTCAACCAGTTGGAAGAGGATAAAAAATATTTCTTACTCATTTTGTACCATCACAACATGAATCACGCTTTCCCATTTCTTCATCAACTTCAGGGTTTCCTGGTTAATAGTTGGGGGATTTGATTACAACCGTCCTTCGCTCAAGATCCCAATATCCCTAACTCAGTTAGAAAATATAAAACCAAATGGTGGGATAGTTTTAACTTCTTTGAACAAACCTTAGAAAAGTTAATCATAAACTGGCTAAATCACCGAGCCACCCAAACACCATATCATCACAATAGACCTTAATTGGTCCTTCAAATGCATTATCCGTAGGAACTACGAGATCACCTCAAGGACGCCTTCGGCATCCCGGGGTTGCGGACCGATCATAGAATCATGTTCAATACGGGTATGTTTAGTATCATTTCTGTTTCTAGAGACAATTTCTATTCAGAAATAGTTTTTTCTATTTCTATTCCCTAGACGAGTTTCTAAGCAAAAAAACGCGTTTAGTAACTATACAAAATTTATATTCCCGAAGTAGAAAAAGAACATAAATGTATTTGGTAGGACACTAAAAATTTCTACTCCCATTTTTTTCACTTAATTATAAAATTATCGGTGAAGACTTAACAATTCACGTTTGAATAGAAATAGAATAAGAATATATTATGATATAGAATTAAATGACCTTAATACAATCATAAAGAAAATTACTCATTATAGACAAAGCAAATACTAGGTGGTGGTCAAGAAAATTACAGTTTATGGGACTTAACAATTCATGTTTAGATAAAATTGGACTAGAAATAGAATAATAATATATTATGATATAGAATTGAAGGACTTTAATACAATCATAAACATTTTGGATTTTATGGTTTAGGGTTTGGGGTTTAGGTTTTAGAGTTTCGGGTTTGGGGTTTTAGGTTTAGCGTTTCGAGTTTGGGGTTTAGTGGTTAAGGGTTTATGGTTTTAGGGATTCAGGTTTTGGGTATTGGGGCTTGGGATTTAGGGTATAGGGTTTACAGTTTAGGGTTTGGGGTTTATGGTTTAGGGTTCGAGATTTTGCGGTTTAATGTTTTAGGATTTAGGGTTTGGAATTACGATTTTAGGGTTTAGGTTTTAGGGCTTCGGGTTTGGAGTTTTCGGGTTTTGGGTTTGAGATTTTAAGGTTTGGGTTTTTGGGTTTAGGATTTGGGGTTTATAAGGTTTAGGGTTTGGGTTTGGGTTTAGGGTTTTAGGGATTTGAGTTTTGGGGTTTGGGGTTTTAGGGATTAGGGTTTCGGGGTTTTCATTTTAATGTTATGGGTTTTAGGGTTTGGGTATTAAGGTTTAAGGTTTTGGAGTTTAGGAATTTGGGGTTTAAGATTTAGGGTTTTGGTGTTTTTGGCTTGACGGTTAAGGTTTAGGGTTTTAGGATTTAGGATTTGGGCTTTTAGGGTTTAGTATAATAATATCTTGTGAAAGAGGGAGAGCTGATCTTGTTTCTCTATTGTTTCTTTTTTTATTCTAGAAACAGAAAAGTATATTTTTTTTACTTATTATTTCTATTTCAAATCTATTTTCAGACCATTTTACTATTTCAGGGAATAAAAAAACTAACTAACGTTACTAAACGGATTTCTATTTTTTTTTCTATTCCGAGGAACAAAAGAACAGAAAACAGAGAAATATAAACGTTACTAAATAGGCCCTAAGTGGAACGCATAAGCTGTCTGCTCTGAGGTTGAGCAATAAGGGTCGGAGAAGGGCAATTACTCATTCTTAAAACCAGCATTTTTAAGACCAAAGAGTTAGGCGAAAAGGGGGGAAAACTCTATATTCCTGATTCTCTTGTAGTTGGATCCTTCGGAGCCACAAGAATCCTTAGTTAGAATGGGATTCCAACTCATAATCCTTGGAGATTTTTACAACAAAAATTTGTTACAGCAGCACAATTGGTAGCTGTTCAATCACCAAGTGTATATCACTATGATGAAACAAAATTATCTCTGAAGTCGAAGAATCAAATAGCGGTGCAACCCAATGACATTATAGTAGAGACACCAATGCAGATGACTGCTAAGATGATAGTGAAGAAGATGGAGAATAAAATCACTGAAAAGAAGATCACATGACAAAAGCGGCGCTAACACTATAGCCGAAAGAGGCCGACAAATCACTATTCATCACGTAGAATTTTTACTGTTCATCACTTTATAAAAGTCTTTCTCTTCTCACTTAAGAGACATGCCTTCCCCATTCAAGATGTTCTTTCCCTCTTCGTCTCCTTTTGATAGTTTGTCTTCCCGTCCTGAAACCATCCTCTTCTACCTTTGTATCCCAATTACTTTGTAAGTTTTCTTAGTCCCTTCGATCCACTTTTCTTTATTACATGTAAGGTTACCAACCCTTTCATGGTTGGTTTAGAGGTTACCGTAACTTTCAATTACACTGTAACTATCTTATCATTTCAATATCAGTATATACCACTTATATGGTTGGTTTTATCATTCCGCTTATTATTTTATATATCGCTTTCGCCTTTTATATAATTTTTAATGCTCGAGATTTTATTTAGCTTTTGTTTGTACCATTTATATTTGCGTTTACTTGATAAATTACGTAGCATTTATTTTAGAACTTAACGATTACCTTCCGATACTAGAAACTGACATCCTCATTTATTTTCTAAAAAACAATCACAAACATAGACGTTTAGATTAATCAATCAATAAGATATCTTGAATTAATCCTCGATGAGAGAGAGAGAGAGGAGATCTTGCATCTTGATCATCTTCTGGGTATATGTGAGATGATAATGCTTCGAAATCAATGCAAATCTTGCATCTGGGTCATCTTTCTTTGGGTATACTATGTGCTATCCATTTCCATTCCGACGAAGCACAATCGAGACAGACTGCGTATCCAAAGAAACAGACAAATTTTGCATCAGGAGATGGACACACGCTGCACTCCATCTTCGGTCCACCTAACTTGAACCCACACGAACCGGAAACCCAACCCTTAAGGAAAGGGCCGGCGTCGTGTCGCCACACAGGCCGCACAGCCGCCACGTAACCTCCCAAGCGTATCACCATCTCCGCCTTTTACGGTTGCTCCCGTTTCCTCTGTCCCCGAGACCAAAGAGGATAAGGAACCCCCAGAACTTCCGTACAGTAATGACACGATGGGGGTTGCTCTGCTGCGCGGTAAGTACTTCTCACGGCGATATCGATCCCCAGATCTTCCGCTGGTCCAGGGACGCGTGTCGTCGGTGCAGTGACCCATCCCTCGGTCGCCTTCCACGTAGGGAGTTTCGCTGTTCCACCTGTCACGGGGACAAGACGTCGCGCGGCTCTATTTAAGGCCCCTAAGCATTCCAAGCACCTCTCATCATCTTCTTCTTCATCATCATCATCAGCAGCGAGTGAGTTGAGTCAGTGTTGTGATCCGAGTTGAGTGCGATTTGGGGGTGTTTTTGTTGGTTCTGTTGTTGTTGCCACACAGTGTGAGGAGAAAAATGCAGCCCATGAAGAATGCGGCGGCTTCCGCCAAGGAGACGGTGGCCAACATCGGCGCCTCCGCCAAGGCCGGCATGGAGAAGACCAAGGCCGTCGCCCAGGAGAAGGTCCGCCTTTAGTTAGAATGTTTTGACTTTTGAGTGATTGACTATGCGTGTACATCTCGAATGTTTTTACCTTTAATTTTTTCGAATCAATCAATCAAGTAACCTCATCGAAAGAAAGGAACCGAAGCTCCTCCCTCCTACAAAGACTCTGTGATCAGGGAAGCCTTCACACATGCGTTTCTTGTTTTAACGGTGCCCACGTACCTGCACTCCAAATTTTCCTGTATCTTTCTCTTCTAAATTTTTTTAACTCGATTCCGAGGTCCTGGCGAGGCATTGAATGATCTGTTTTAAGTCCTCTCATGTTCATTATATTCCCAATGAATGTTTTTTTGGTGTGTCTAATGAATTGGTTTGGCTTTGGATTATGGTGGCAGATGGAGAAGATGACGGCCCATGATACGGTCCAGAAGGAGATGGCCACCGAGAAGAAGCAAGAGCGAGTGGAGCAGGCTGAGCTCAACAAGCAGATGGCCCGCGAGGAGAACGCGGCCTCCAAGCAATCCACCGCCGCCACTGGCCACCTCTCTACCACCACCACCGGCCCCGGCACCACCACCACCACCGGCACTGGCACCACCAACACCTACTCCACCACGGGCGTGACCGGCCAGCCGACCGGGGCGCACCAGATGTCGGCCCTGCCCGGCCACGGCACCGGGCAGCCGGCCGGACAGGTGGTCGAGGGTGTGGTGGGGTCCCACCCCATCGGGACCAACACGGGCACGGGGCGGACCACAGCGCACAACACCAGGGTCGATGGGACTGGGAAGGGCTACGGCACGGGCGGGGCCTATAGTTAAACATTATAGAATGAACGGGGGACGGAAGGGGGAGTGTGGTGGTTGGGTGCTGTAGTGGAGAAGTAAAATAAGGAACGTATAGTGCGTGTTTCCTTCTTTGTATTGCGGTGTTCTTACTAGTTTTCAGGTTGACTCCTTGTGTTGTTGTGATTTGTGAAGATGCATTTTCCAGATGGTTTTTAATAAGACAAATGATGTGTTCTACAATACATAATCTCAGATGTCAAATTCCTAATGTTATCATATGTTCGATCATAATACGATAGCACGATTATAATACGACGTTACTGTTACATGGCTGGCGCAACTTGATTTGATTCGCAGCTCTTGGATTATGGTAATATGATAATATCAAACTTAAAACTAAAGGAAAACTAATTGGGATATATGTGGAGGATGGATGGAGTTACTTTACCTTTTTATCATCCAATGACTGTAAGTCTAATTCGATAGGGTATCTCATCTTTCACATCGTAATCTCTCTTTCGACCCTTTTGCATTCAATGGAAAAAGTTTTACTTTTTGTCTTTAATTTTTCATGTTTTGGTCTAATCAAATTTTTATATTCTATTCGTTGCTACACTGGCAACGTTGAGAGTGACATGGACGACATTTTGCGTACTTTTGATTTGGTTGAATCGTTGGGTGTTCCCGTCTGTTTGATTTGGTCGAATTTGTTGCTCTAGGGATTTATTTAGATAATTTGCGCAAGTAAAACAACTTGATTAAAACATTAAAAATACAGAAATTCGATCAGAATCAGTGTTCCTCTTCAAATATATTTAACAAGTGCCTTGAAGACACCCCATTAACAGTCGAAACACTTCACTCAAAGAGCCATGAAGGTATCTGCGAATTCAGATGATCATTATTAGAGCTGAAGTTAGAATTCACCGTCGGACAGCAATCCACGCAACGCATGCTAAAAGCTAATAAAATCTCAACACATCGAGGAAGCATCAAAAAGCTCTACCATTACCAAAGCTGAGACAAATATAGCTTCCCAAAGTGATTCAGTAGCCCCAAAGATTGAAAAAACATGAAATCCGTAACGCACCTAATTCAGATATCAAAGGCTCTCCCTAATACAAAGGCTGCACAACAGATCCTCTCCGACAATTGCACTCTCAAGACCCCACCACAGATCCTTCAAACTGCAGTCTTGCGTAGCTCGGCGGCTCCATGCGCAAAGTGGCACCTCTCCCCGAACGTGCATGACCCTTTAGCGAAATTATCGCACAGCTTCGTCTTGTAGTTGCTGCCAGGAGGGGCCGGGGCCCCAGGCCCTCCGTGGCCCTTCGCATGGCCGCTTAGTGCACTGATGTTGTCGATCAGCTCCCTCACCATGGTGCTCGCTTGCTTAATCTGCTCAAATGTTCCTTCAAATTCGATGTTCCTGAGAGCCGGGTTGCTCTCGTGGTCCCGGATGGAAAGCTTGGCCCCTGTCTGGCGACAAATCTGCTTTGAGTTCACCCCACCCTTTCCAATAATAGCTCCAGCAAGAGAAGCATCAACGCTGATTTTTGCAGTGGCAGACGCACCAAAGGTAGAAGCTGGGCCGGTTGGTGGTGGCAGCGGTTCCATCCGCCCACCCATGCGGTGGCCTGTGATGGGTCCCATGGCACGCGGATCATCGAAAGATGGAGCAATGGGCTTGCCAAGCTCCCATTCACCGTGAGCAAAATGGCATTTGTCGCCAAATTTGCAGCCTTCTGCAGTGTTATACTTGTTGCACATGCGGGTTTTGACAGCGGGCTGAGACGCACCCCCACCATTTTGCAGGGGTGGAGCAACCATATTTCGAGGCGCTGGGGGGACAGCTGGTGCCAGGTTCATCATCTGGGCCACAGCGTTGTAGCCACCAGGCACGTAGTGCAAGAAGTGACAGCCCTCACCGAAGGGACAACCAGCAATGCTGCAATCAACAGCATCCCCCACTTAGAGACAGTAAGATGCATGCCACAAAACGTCAACGAAACAATGATATCATGCTCATCACATTACATGACTTCACTGGATCAAAGTGCATGGAGTTCGTGATTTTCACAAAATACACAGACGCCTACAAAAATGCAAAAGAAAGCTAGCAACTTTTTGTTTGTGCATAGACGCCAGTACCAACATTCATTTGCCATGTATAGACTTGATTTCATGATATATATAAACCGTAGTAGAACTAACAACATTTGAAGATGATCGTGCTTAAAACTTTTCACAAGGTATAGAATAAATTTCAAGGCCTACCCACCAAAAGGGAAAAAAGATAATACAGAAGCCCTTCAAATTAGAAGATCATTGTCTGTAACTCCCAAGATAAAGATGCAACTCTCATTAATGTTAGGAGACCGTGGGCACATTCATGCCAGATTATGTAATAATTAGTTGTTTGGGCATTTTTCACCAAAAAAAAAAAAACAAATGCAAATTCCAGAAGATACCACCAATACATGAATTTTGGGTTTCTTCTGATAATAGTGGTTGAAAAGCAAAGCACTACACAGTAACAGCAGTTATATTGATAATAAGATATACCAATATGGCTACCGGACGTTCAGCCTGGTAGTAATAGGTTAAAGAAAAATTTCTAACTGTGATTAATAAGCCCTGGGTGCAATATGATGTTCACAAACAGTTTGTCACATATTTTAGAAAACTACTATGGAAATTCATCCGTGAATTGATAACGGTGCTATGAAGTCCTATATGAAACTGATACATAAAATATGGAACTGCAGCAGCTTAACTACTGTCATTCTCATCTTCCTTATGTTTCAAGACCTAGTTCTTGTTAAATTCTAGATTTTCAGGCGAGAACATATGGTATACCAGCAGATTCACATGCCTGTGGAACATATGAAACAATTATTGTTTTCGAATACTAAAGAACCAACTGTCAATTCACAATTTTCATATTACCTTGCATCATTGTGAATCTTATTGTCTCATATCAGAATAAGTTTCAATAATGGACAGAAACATATACCGCAGGAGAAAATCCCTCCGCTATCGCGATACTAATTCTTTCAAGTTGTGATTAAAAAAAGAGTTACTACTACATGAGCTATGCAAACTGATGCATCCATTTTCATTCACGAAGACACCCAGAAATGGAATGAAATCAGGCATACATGCAAGAACTCATGGGAGCAATGCTGACAAGAAAGAGAAACAAACAATTGGAAAATGACAGTAGAAAGAAGAGAAGTTCTTGCATTCCACTAACAGCAGCTTCCTCCATCTCCTCCAAAATTAAAAATTGCAACCTATTCATAAAGACCTTGGCCATGATCTCATTTGGTGCACCTACTTTCTAGTCACACATGTACTTCTATTAAACAAATATGATAACAAATGAAAATTATCTTCCACCAAAAGGTGGAATTTTTAGTATGCCAGGTGGTAATTCAGTCACAATAGCACAGCTTGAGCTAATTAAGACAATTCAGTACTTAATACATTGTCAATGTAATAGATAGTTTATCTTCATGAATTATAATTATAGAAGCGCAATTTCTATTCAAATGAAACTTTTGAAATGCTACAAAGGAAGTCTGTAACATTACCACGTTACCTTGTTTGTGGAAATAACTTACCAATTGACAGGACGGTATATTGCTGTTTAACATCCAGTACAAACTAATTAACATGAGATTAATTATAGAAGTCCAATAAGGGAGTGATATAATCAATCAAACTCCGAATAACTTGCTTGATCCAATAACAGGCATCCATAGTTCATCTATCTGTACTGCAATGTAATGCAGTATCTCCATTATATAGCTTTCTTTAAGTTGGTTAACCAACCCATAATATGTACCTGTACGACAGCTTAAATGTCCACTTCATTAGTGAGATCAAGTAATTATATCTCGGGCACTTATAATTAAAATTTTCTAAGAACTTGTAAACATTATTAAGAGAGTATGAAAGTTTAAGCTATTTAATTAGATAGGAAAGGATATAAACCTGAAAAACTTTGTGCATGGCTTCGATTTGCTTCCTACACCAGATAAGGACTCCGATTCTGTTACAACACATTATTAAGTGTTCTCAGTTGAAGATTCTGTTGATTTCAAATCTGCTTATCTAAAACATCATTTCAGGTAATTGCATGACCTTTGGCAAAAGCCATGATTCTGGAAACAAGTTCTTTTGTCATTTCAAAATTCATGAGCAACATTGCAAAATCGAACATTTTCCTTGCAACGAATGCTCCAGGCACTCCCGACCACTCCGTTGTTTTAAACTAACGGCGGCTCTAACACGACTGCTCCATAACTAGAGCATTTCTTATTCACGCTTTTAACCACTCTCATCAGAAAGTACATAGTAAGAACTGGGTGCCAAACCAACACCAAGCTCCAATTAACAAATGCGCACTCAAAACATCACCAAATGAGATATATTTATAACATGAAATAGCAAGGAGGAACCGGATTCCTAAATTCGTAAACAATATGTCATCGCACAGTTCACCCGAGGCAAGATGACACAGGCTTGGAATTCAATAAGGTAACAAGTACTTTCATTCTATAATCCCCAGGTGGATCTTTGCTCCATTCACTCTTGAAAATGAAGACTAAGGAACCTCCTTACGAGTAAAGGACAAGTACAGTCCTGAAAAATATCTTTGCAGCAACAGCCCATTAATCGATCTTCAATGTTTTTTTCTTTTTTTTTTGGAAAAAAACAAGAACTTGGCAAACAATTAACCATACTCCTAATTCTTAAAGTAGCACAAATTACCCAAATTTCCCGGCTCCCGACTCAGGACAAAGGGCAAAACTGCTCGAACAGCTTTCGCACAGCAGAGACGCTGGGAACACGCAAGAACGACGAAAACAAAAGAACGGAAGAGACGCAAATTGGCGACAACTAAATCAAATCAACAACGCTCCAACAACCCCACGGAGTTGCCAAGACCGCGAGACGCAGCATCAAACGACTAAGCACAGCTCAGAAACTAGGGGCTCATGCAGCACAAACAGAGCGACCACTAATCCGATGCAAAAAAGAAGAAGCACAAGTACGAGCACAAGCTCCAGGACACACGAAACGACAAAGGGAAACAAACAACGCGCGAAGACGAACCTTTCTTGGACTTCTTGAGCCCCCCATTAGCGTACGGACCGCCTTCGGGCCTCCCCCTCTTGCGGGTATCCATCGGAACAGAGGAGGCGGAGGTGCTACAGACGACCCAGATCCCAAAACCCGAGCGACACCCACTTCGCGCCGAAGCAAAACAACAGCCGCCCCCCTCACCAAAGAGCGCCCGCGCCCCAAAGGAACCCTGAAAAGCTCGAGCTTGGAGCGACTCCCACCCAAGAGAAACACGCACCGCGGGAAGCCCTAACCCTAGAGGAATCAGGGGTTCGCTGCGCCTGTGCACTCCCCGAGCTGGAAGAGAGAGAGAGAGAGAGGAGAGAGATGGGAGAGGAGAGAGAGTATATATAATTTAACGAAAGGGAAGATAAAAATCTGATCTTTGGGAAATTAGGGTTTGTTTTTTGTCGTTCTGATGATCTCGGTTGAGATAGATCGTGGAAGAAGATCCATAGATTTTGACTGTCGTCATCAGACCTCGATACGACGTCGCGGCGCCTGGGCCTTGAGAGAAGATTGGGCCTTCTTTTTGGAGCCCATGAGGCTTTGCGAGTGGAAGCCCCCGGCCCGGCCCGCTTAACCGGCTCGGCCGATTTCCGGGTACGGGCCTTGGACCGGTGCTGGCCGGTCCGATCGGAATTGCCGATCCCCGGTCCCCGGCCCGTTGGGGGGAACCCGGCTGGGCGCTAATGTCCCGGCTCCGAGCCTGGCAGCGGCGAATGTCCAAGTTGCGTTTCTGAAAAATAGTTTCCCGGTTTTTAGATGAGGCGGTCATTTGTACCGAATTTCAGTCAGGTTTTTTGCCGAGCATGAAAAGGGTTCTCCACCGACTCATTTTCTTCGGCAAGGAAAATGCTTTCGAACGGTTAATTTTCCGCAAATCGAGAGTAGGAGCGAGCCGTGTAGTTTCCATATTTCAGTTTGCTCTTATTACCTAAAAATACATGGATTTAAATTTGTTTGGAGGGAAAATACCACCAAAAATCATAAACTATATCACTTGTGATAAATTTACTTCGAACTTTTTTTGTGACACAAAAACCCTAAACTATGCCGCTTATGACACATTTATCCCATAATACTTTGGCCCATGGGCATTTTCATCCTTTCCTTTTTCTATTTTTTTTCCTTTTTTTTCTTTTCTTCTCTCTTCCCTCTGCCGGCCATGGTAGAGGGAAGTCGATGAGGGCGGTCCTCGCCGGCGTTGGGTTGGGCGAGGGCTACCCTCGCCGGATCTGGCGAGGGCGACCCTCGTTAGCGTCGGGCAAGGGTCACCCTCGCCAGATTCGGCCAAGGTAGCCCTTGCCCAACCTAGCACCGGCGAGGCTGCCCTCGCCGGCTTCTCCGCCATGGCCGGCGGAGGGAAGAGAGAAGAAAAGAAAAAAAAAGGAAAAAGATGAAAATTTCCATGGGCCAAAGTATTGTGGGGTAAATGTGTTACAAATGATATAGTTTGGGGTTTTTCGTGTCACAAAAAAGTTCGTAAATTTGTCACAAATGACATAGTTTGGGGTTTTTGGTGGTATTTTCCCTTATTTGAATGATGGGTGTCAGAATATCTTAGAAGACCAACGACTACTAGGATTATGGAAAAAATTTTACTATGATGATCTTCAATTTTAGTAAATCTCACATGGCCATTACCTTATCATAATCATTAGAATGAATATAATTAGTATTATTAGATTTATATAGTAAGACATTAAATGGAAAACCCTTCAATCATGTATAGATAACAAGTGGGATGTTGAACTGGAGTCCAAAAGATGATAGGAATCTTAAAAATGGAAGTAATTAATTAACAAAATTGGATATCACAATAACTCATCATAATTTTTCTATTTTTAAAATCATGGCGTATTGACCATAAATTAATCTTTCACCATTTATTTTACTTGTAATTCGCGACTACAACCGTAATTAGCGATCGTGTTGTTTTTTGCCGGAAAAACCATATACACTATTTTCAGGATCTCGAAAAGTTAAATTAAGTCGATTTAATTTCCTAATTCTTTAGGAACCACCATCATCCATAAAGAGAATAAGAAGAAACAATTGAAAGACAGAAACTAAAAAGGCCTGAGCAAATAACATATGATTTAGGAAATAGTAAATATTTTCTTTAAATAGGAAATAGAAATATTTCCTTCTTAGAAACCACAAAAAAGGAAATATTTTCCTTCTCGGAAATTTAAAGCTCTACTTAGTTTAATTAATAATCAAGGATTGACCTCCCTATAAAAGCATGGGCTAGATCAAGATAATAGTATCTCCAAACTCTTTGATACATTCATTCATCACTCACCACACCACTGCGAAGGTTGTTGTCGCCGTTCGTTAGCGATGGAACCAAGCAGAAATCGTCCCGCCCCAACGAACAAGGACCTGATCATCGAATCGCCGTTCACCCTGTCACCCGCCGAGTTCCTCGGTTTGGATTTGTACGCGATGGTCGCCGGATTCGAGAAAGAGGACAACGTCGACAGGAAGCTTGCATCGAGAACGAGGGTTTTCCGGCTTTTCGGCAAAGATATCACTCTTAAGGTGATCGAGAAGGTTCAAAGCAGGCCTGACTAGGGTTCTCACATTTCGTACTTCACTCAGAAAATTGAGAAATACTTTGGGTTGAAATTGGAAGGGTTTGTGGATCATCATCTGAGGAAAAAGAAGATGAAGACATGGGTGGAAAAAATAATGTCTGCAAGTATAGTTGTTGACCAGAATTTGAGCATATTTTGTACCTATGATACAAATTCTTAATGTTATGACTTTGAATTCCTTGCGACTCGTTACGTAACAAATTACATGAGTATGTTGTAGGCGCGGTTATTAGCGGATCGGTTCTTGATTCAAGTTTTACAATTCAATTAGACTCGATTCATGGCCTAAGTAATCCAAAATTATCGAATGAATATGCGAAACACTTAATCGTATAGGCTTTCATCAAATTATTGCTGAATTCACCAACTCAATATGGAACAATCGATTCTCCTGATTTTTACTTTGTTACAGATATTCATGCTTCAAATGATGTAACTCTTTAACAGCATGTAATGCAAAAATGAGATATCCAATTAACATGTAAAGCTTTCACAATGTATGATGATCTTCAGTTTTAAGTTTGAAAGTGAATCTCATCTTTGCTGTTACCTAACCAAAATTACTGCAATAAATCTAATGAAAATGGTTAAGTCCGGGCGGTTCGGACCCTAGCCCCAGCATTGGGGTCTTGGATTTGATAGTCGTGTGCCTGGGTTTGATCAATTCAGACAATCTGGCAATGGTGAACATTGAGTCATATTTCAGAAAAATAATTTATGTTTTTCAAATGAAACAGTCATTTTCCCGAATTTCAGTATTGATTTTTCTTTGGGTACGAAAAATTTCTCCTCTGGGTCATTTTCTTTATCGAGGAAATGAAAAAGTTTTCCGTTGGCTCATCTTCTTTATCGAGGAACATGCTTTCGGACAATTAATTTTCCACGAATCATGAGTAAGAATAAGGTGTATAGTATATATTTACTATTTTCGGTTTGCTCTTATTACCTAGAAATAGACGGCTTTTAATTTGTTTTAATGATGTGGGGTGTCACAATTTCTTAGA
Source organism: Syzygium oleosum (assembly GCF_021117445.2). Classification (NCBI taxonomy): domain Eukaryota; kingdom Viridiplantae; phylum Streptophyta; class Magnoliopsida; order Myrtales; family Myrtaceae; genus Syzygium; species Syzygium oleosum. Next base: position 3,217,314 of record NW_026607494.1, read on the forward strand.
AGACCGACTACTGCTATAAGATTATGGAAACTTGTTGACTAATGATGATCTTCAATTTTAGGAAATCTCACATGGCCATTATTACCTAATCAGAATCATTAGAATGAATCCAATAAGTATCGTTAGATTTATATGGTAAGACATTAAAGTGGGATGTTGAACTGGAGTTCAAAAGATGATATGATTCTTAAATTTCAGAGTAATTAAGACAACAGAAATTGGATATCACAATGACTTCTCTTAATTTAACTATTTTTACAATCATGGCGTATTGACTGAAAAATAAATCTTAACTATTTATTTTATTTATAATTTACGAGTAAAATCGTAATTAGCGATCGTGTTTTTTTTTTTGCCCGAAAAATCATATACATCTATTTTCACACTTTCATGATCTCAAAAGGGTAAATTAAATCAATTTTTTTCCTAATTCTTCAAGAAACACCATCATCGATCGGTCCCCTTTTCGATTATGGTCTAGCAAACAAAACAAAAAAAAGAATTAAATGACAAACTAAAAAGCGGCCTGAGCATATAACATATGATTTAGGAAATAGAAAATATTCCCTTAAATTGGGAATAGGAAATATTTCCTTCTTAGGAAGCACAAAAAAGGAAATATTTCCTTCTTCGAAGTACAACTCTCTACTTAGTTTTCTTAATTGTCAAGGATTCACCTCGCTATAAAAGCATGTACTTGATCAAGATAGGAGTATTTCCTTACCATACCACCACCAAGATTGTCGTCACCACTCGATGGCGATGGAGCCGAGCCAAAATCGTCCCGCCCCCATGAACAAGGACCTAGTCATCGAACCGCCGTTCACCCTGTCGCCGGCCGAGTTCCTTGGCTTGGATCTGTACGCGATGGTCGCCAGATTCGAGGAAGAGGACGACGTTGACGAGAAGCTCGAATCGAGGACGAGGATTTTCCTGCATGTCGGTGAAGATGGCGCTCTTAAGGTGATCAATGAGGTTTAAAGTCGCCCTAACTAGGGTCCTCACATATCGAACTTCACTCAGGAAATTGAGAAGTACATTGGGTTGAAATTGGAATGGTTTGTAGATCATCATCCGAGGGAAAACAAGATGGATACATAGGAGGAAAAACTGCAAGTATTAGTTGTTGACTAGAATTTGAGCATATTTTGTATCTATGATACAATTTTTTTTTTTGTTACGAGCCTGAATTTGTGGCTACTTGAATATTATATTATGACTCGTTACATAACAAATCACGCGAATATGTTGTAGGCAAGGTTAGTAGTGGATCGATTAGATTCTTGATTCATATTTTACAATTTAATTCAACTTGATTCATGATCTAAAACGAGATATCCAATTAACACGTAATGCTTTCACAATGTATGATGATCTTCAGTTTAATTTTGAAAGTAAATCTCGTCTCTGCTATTACCTAACCAAAATTACTAGAATGAATGTCATTAGGATTGTTAGATCTGTATAGTATAACGTTGACAATCCCCTTCAGATCCCATGTAGATGCTAAGACGAACTCCATAGCTTGGAATATTGAACTGGGCTTGTGACTGTAAATAAATTTTAACCATATATTTATCTTTTTATAATTCGTGATCTCGAAAAGTTTAATTACATAGATTTGTGTTCCTAAACCTTTAGCACTGCATTGTCTTGATTCAACTCGATTGAGGTATGAGTAACGTCGTGCGGTCTGAAGTTGAGCGTGCACTCAGGAGAGAGATCAAGACAGAACGAGAGAGAGAATTTTCAAATGTGCATGAAATAATCATACTGCCATTGTAAATATACCTTCAATGTAAACTGCGCTCATACAAATACATCAGATGCCGGAATAGGAGCACAGTTCCACGTCAAAAAAATTGAACGGAGGTCAGATGTTAGATTTCTGTGTGTCCTATCTAATCCAGGATCAGGCCCATGTTACCTCAGTCAGATCTACAGATCCTACTTGTCACAAAATTCAAAAAAGGTTAAATAACATGAGCGGAGCCAAAAGAATTTGCTGCATTTCCACCACCAGTGCTCCCGATCGCAAGCTTGGGCGCCTCATCTTTGAGGGGCGCGTTGTCCATCGACCAGGACTCGTTCGACAGGAGAAACTTGGGCTTCTCCAAAAATTATGCGAGCTTTGTAAAATTTGGCCTCTTGTAACCAGAAAACCCTAGCCAATATCGGTGTATTCTGGCGACAAGGGACAATCATCTAGGTCCGAGATTACATCAGGAACATAGGTATGTTGAACCATATCATAGCTCTCTGGTTCCAAGAAAAGCTCTTTGTCCATCCTTAAAAGCATATCGTCCTCGAGGTTATGCACCTGAACATCAAAAGAGGGGCTGGAAAAGTCGCACCGTGCACTAGAGCCTCCAACTGATACCATCTGCATTGGCAGGGGCTGTGGCTCAGAGACTGGCCGGTTAGTAAGGCCAAACTCCATGTTTGTTTTCTTCAACTTCGACTTAGCGGGCTTGATCGAGTCGGTTACAGGAAGCTTGTGCTTTCCCAGAACCTGTGGCTTCTGTGCTGATCGGGTCTTGAAATCAGTTGCCAAGAGACCAGAGGTCAAGCAACTGAGACTTCCTTCACCACCAGTTCTCGATGCTTCCCTGTAAAAATCAAATAGAACACAAATCATTACTTACGCAACAAGAGATTAACACAAAACAGCACGACAAGAGGATGCAATGATCACAAGTTATCTATACAACCAGAATAACCAGTTATATCAGCTCTCATATCATATCAAGAGGATTTGCATCAGAGAAATTTTATCGTGGTCCTCTGGCATCAATTCAGGACCAAACATAGCCAGCAATGCATCGCTTCAAAGACCAACTGTACATAAAACACTTGACTATGACCTCTGGAGAGTAATTATATAATTCTTCCAAACCCGATCTAATAAATAAATGACTACCTGAAACGACATTCTGCCATGTTCCCAGATGATTTTAAAAATTTGTCTCCAGTGGAATTGCTTGCGGGAGATGACGGAACCGAGCCAGATATCGATAGCTTCAGAAAGGATGGCAATGGAATGGTCAAGTCATCTTTCTCCTGCTGGAATTCCAGGCTAACTTCCAAACCTTCTTCAATAGCTGAAGCTTCATCTCCCTGGTCAGTGGGGCACGCTATCTCATTCTGATGACCAACAGCATCTAGTGCATCTGCCACTAACTTCCTACTCAGAATCAAATTAGTCATTTTAACCTTCCTTGCAGCTTCAGGTTTGGAGTTCCTTGAAGAATGGTTGATAGCAGAATCAAGAATGCTTCTACTATAGTACAAGCCATTTCTGGGAGATGAGAGAATCTCTTGGCCATTAACATGAGATTTCACCCTCCAAACCGATGAGAGCAAAGCAGTGAAGTGCTTCTGAAGAAGTAACTCATTATCTGGCAACTCCATGGCAACATCCAGCAGCATTCGAATGTTATCCTGCAACAGGAAATTAGAAAGAGAGGTTGGCTAATTTTAAGAGAGACTAAGCAATAGCTAACTTCATTTGCAAGATTTTCAGTTTCAATCATAGATTACTGATTCACTGTTTATTCAGCAAAGACTACAAAATAATTTTACAGAAAACAATCAAGAGTCTCTCATGGATTAAAAGCATGATATATATGGAAAGCAAAGCTTACAGTAAACTTATAAAATCACATTACAGATATATAAACATCTACATTCGGAGATAGGAGGTTATCTTATTAAAATGCACTATACGGAATGTCTTCCCATTGATTATGCATCAAAATATAAACAAAGAATTGGTTCACACAAGTGCCTCAAACTTTTCAAGGACAATACAGTCTAGCAAGCATAATACACTCATTGACTAAGCTCGATCAAACGTATTTTGCCACTGGGAATTCCTAGAAGGAATCACAAGTTATGCAGTGCCATGGAAAGTAGAGAACTATCTACGAGAAAGTAAACAAAAGGCACAATACACTTCGATCCGCGTGACATAAGAATGTCTAAAAATGCCAGGAAACGGAGAAAAGAGGGGGAGGAGGTGGGGAAGCAAAGGAAAAATAAACTTAACAGAGATTTTTTTGGCAGATGGTGGGGGTAACAAAAATCAGCGAAGGATTGATTATCGGAGGTTACCTCTGTCACTTTGAGAGAACCTTTTCCGGAGACCACATGGCCAGCCTTTTCGTTGTTAGGGTTGTCCATAGCAGATAAAACATTTCTCTGAATAAGTTCCCTGAACCTCTCGCAACAATGAATAGGGTTTCGATATCTTCCCCGATAAAATCCACCAGCAGTCATCCCATATAGTGCATCGCTGACCAGGCTCCAGTTTGGACCATATTCATGTACTATAGCACATAATACTGCATCCTCTTGTGACAACCACAAATCGGGAGATGGAACACAATCTCTAGACCAGATATTTCCTTTCTTTAACTTCTCTGGTCTTAACATGAACACCCGCTTTATTGGCAATGATGTAATGGAGATTTTTCCTCCCATCCGGCTCCTGCTAACTGTTTTCTGCTCGCGGTCAACATCCATGTAATCTAACATTTTCGAGTCCACAGATTCCTCATGCTTTTTACCAGATGGCTTGCAATCCAAATCTACACAACTTCCAGGAGGGTCGTGTTTCTTGGACTTCTTGGAAGGAGTCTCTTCATCAGTGTCCTCAAAAAGCTCACACTTCTTACGTTTCTTCTGCATAGTTGAATGAGGCAATTCTCCATCTGAAATGTCAAGGCAAATAATGTCATCATCTGAGTATATGGATTCTTCCGGAGATTCGCCTTTGCATTGCTTTCCATCAGAAGTCAATGAGCCTTTCTTCAGGAACTTAAACTTGGCCTTTTTCGCTTTCTTCTTTGACTTCGGCTTGGAGGCCCTAGGATGCTCAATCCTGCAAATAAATATAGCTCAATCACAAATAGTTTGACGAGAGAGAGAGAGAGAGAGAAAGAGAGAGAGAGAGAGAGAGAGAGAGAGAGAGAGCAAATTCACTTCACAAACTTTGAATGCCAAAAAGGTGAACCACTTTGTATACTTCTAGCCATTTTCCTTCTTTTTCAGATAGGGGCGAAAGTAACTAGTACACAGTACTATTTTACTGTCTCTAGTCCTTTATAACCCCTCCCGTACAGCATTCAAACCACTTTCTTTAATCTGAAGAAATAAGAGGGTGAAGATCATAAATTCTAAGAAAGATTTACTTGTCAACTTACTTATCATCGCAATTTTCATCATCCAAATCTTCCTTCAATTTTGCTTCCAATTCCAGCTCCTCCTCCAACTGCAGAAAGTACAGTAAAATGACCAACTAATTTGATTCCAAGTGGATAAGATGGACGATATTAGTCAATTTGATACCAACCTGATGTTGAGCCAATGCCTCAACTTGTTGTCGGTACGCCTCGGTCGCAAAATCAGCATCCCAGTCTAGTATCAAGACAACATATTGAATTCAGAGAGGCACAACATTATACAGCATCTGTTCAATTTTGGGGTTATAACACAATATACCAAGAGGACATTGGTATCACTTACTTTCATATACAAGAGGTTCTTCATCATCATCCATGTCAGCTTCCAGCTCCTCCTTGTACTTCTCTAGACGATCAAGTTCCCATTCAGTCTCCTCAAACCTCACCTGAGATTCCACAGCTCTCTTGTCTATGATAGGGTCCCATAATTCCAAAAACCGCATCGCATAGCGATCGATTGGTCGTAATTGATTCTCAAAAGATGAAACTGCCTGTCCAGCTGCAGCAGCAGCTGCTGCCATCTGTTTAACATCAGCCAGCATATCCAAATCATCTTCCTTACCAGCAAGAGTGAGAGCTCCATCTTCATTAAAATCACTTCCACTAATCAGTGCCTCCTCCTTGTTTAGAGTTGGTATCTGGCCAACCTGATCTGTGGGCTCATCATCTTTGAGATCATCCTCATTTACAAACTCATCGTCTTCCATTTTGCCAATTGCTTCTTCTGTGAATTCCTGATTGTCCACAGCCTCTTCCTGTTCGACTTTCTTAAGTGCCATGTAATCTGCTTCATCTTCAGCTTGTTTTAAAGCAGCTTCAACATCTGCATTCGACAAAGAAACCTCGCTACCATTTGTATTGTTCTTTTCCTTCTGCATATGCTTAAAGGGAAGAGTCCTGTGACCTGAAAACAATTCCATAGGATCAAGCTTCTTGAAGAATTCAGTATTGTAACCTCCACTCTGTATGACCAGATCATCAAGAGCCCTCTTTTGATTTGCTTTCCTTAATATATTCTCCTCAATGGTGCTCTCACTAATTAGCCTATAGATGTGCACCTCACGAGTTTGTCCAATCCTGTGGCATCGATCTTGTGCTTGTTGATCCATTGCTGGATTCCAGTCGCTATCATAAAAAATAACCGTATCTGCACCTACTAGGTTAATACCAACCCCTCCGCTACGGGTTGACAAAATGAAAAGGAATATTTTTGGGTTTGTATTAAAGCGCTGCATCAAAGTTTGCCTCTCCTCCGGTTGGGTGGAGCCATCTAATCGCATGTAGGTATAGCCATACAAATTTATAAAAGCTTCCAATACATCAAGCATCTTGGTCATTTGGGTAAAAATCAAAGCCCGGTGACCTTCAGATTTCAACTTCCTAAGCAAGATTGCCAGCTCCTGCAATTTCCCACAATCAAATTGTATGAGTCGCCTGTCGGGAAAGTATACTTGCCTGCGGACAATAGCTGGTCTAATAGGTGATAGAAGAGGCAATAAGATCTGAGAGCACTTTTCACCATAACTCGGGTGCAGGAAGACAGGAGAGTCATTTTTACTGCACCAGCAAACAGGTTCTGGGGCCCGTGCTGCTGGAATTGCAAACATGAAACTCTCCACCAAGTTAGTCATCCTCTCAAAGCGCTCTACCGGTGAATAAACAATGTCAGCAAGCTTTGATGAATATAAATAGGATGACTGATCAGCCTTTTGACGGTGAATATCATAAACTGGGCGCTTGATTGTAACTACTTCTCTCAGTGATGTTGAGTACATGGGTCTCCTCCGGCATCTCAACGAATTCCACCAAGAAATAGAAGTAGCACGTTCTTTCGCTTCTCGTAATCTCTCCTCCCATAATGCCTTTTGGATCTCTTCAAATATGTTTGTTTGATGTGACCTCTTCCGGTCTCTTCTAGGACAATACCAATCTTCATTCTGGTAATTCAGATCGACCCTGTTTATGATTAGGTCCGATGAAGTTTCAATGGATCTAACTTCATCACTCTCCCATGATGTCATGTGAAAATCAAGATGAGTAAACAAAAACCCCAATCCCTCAAGGTTCACTCCAGAGAAGGGTCCAGTAGATAAAATGGAGCATACAGACGAACTCAATTGGGTAACGATGCCACTCATGTCAAAGGAACTAATGATTGGCCGGCCCTCAAACAAATCAGGATGGTTGCATACTTTGCGAAGTTGCATTATAACACTGATCATTCCAAAGAAATTTGCATTTGCAAGAGTAGCTTGTGTCTCAGAGCTAGCAATGAAGTCCTCATACAAATTCCGCTGTCTCCTTGAAAGTCTACAGTATATGACATGCTCGTGTTTCATTGGAAGCTGCTTCTCCACATCCCTTTTTAACCTGCGGAGTATAAATGGACGAAGAACATTATGCAGGCGATCAACAACTTCTTTATTTACCTTTTCCTGTCCGTCGACCATTCCCGAGATTGGATTACAGAACCAATCCTTAAACTCTTGATGAGATTGAAAGACGTGAGGCATTAAAAAGTGCATAAGAGACCACAATTCCATAAGATCATTCTGCAGTGGCGTGCCAGTTAACAAAATGCGCCGCCTGGAGTGGAAGTTTAAGAGAGTCTGCCACCTCTGAGACTTCCAATTCTTAATTAGATGAGCCTCATCCAAAATTAAGTACTTCCATTTCTTCCGCTTGAAGACTTTGCAATCCTGTATAACCAGCCGGTAAGTGGTTATGCACACATGGAAGGAGTTGGGTTTCAGCCAACCTTGTCTCTTAAATTTCCTTTCTTTTGCACTTCCAAAATAAGTTAAGATTTTGAAAGCAGGACACCATTTAAGAAACTCGGTTTCCCAGTTTAGCATCACACTTGTTGGAACTACAATGAGGTGTGGGCCCCATATTCCCTTCTCACAAGCTAGATGTGCAAGCAGTGCAATGGTCATGATCGTCTTTCCAAGACCCATTTCATCAGCTAAAATCCCATTCAGTCTTTTCTCATACATTGTAACAAGCCAATCCAAGCCAATATGTTGGTACTCGCGTAGTGGGTGCTTGATAAGAAAGGGGAACTTTGTGCGCACTTTGGTTGTTGAGAATGTGTTGCCTGTGGGCTGGGCAGATCTTGCAGCTGCTGCGGCATCTGCAATTCTATTATCACTCTCGCTGACTTCTGATTCATTCGGTTCTACGGCTTCTGCTTCTTTTCCAGGAGAAGAGTCTGACAAATTTGCATGAAGTTCACCATCACTTTCAGACATGCTTTCCTTATATGGTACCTCATAATTGGGGCCTGCAGCATCTTCAAGATCTTCAGATAAAGCAGAGGCATATTCAGATTCATCCTCCGAGACAGCATCATTGTCAATGTCCTAGCATATCAAACATGACCCCATCATACTCAAATAACAAAGCAAATTTACCAATCTACATACAGAAAATCCTCCAACCTACCTTCTTATACCTGGCAATTAATTCTTCAACGGGAATCTCGCTCTCCCTCTGCAGTAACGCAATCTGTGAAAAAGTAAACCTTTCAAGATTAAAAAACCTAAGAAAGTTAAATATCTGAAAGAAAAATTCACTGCTGTGTTTAGAGGCTTTTTTTACCCCCAATGTATGGTTCTAGCACAAAGCTAGAAGCTAAGTCAGAAGCTGGGCGAACCAACTCAAGTTCTGACTCATCGCTTATTATTTTTAGTAGAAAAAATTGTTTTAATTTTGAAAAAATGTAAAAGAAAGATGAAATAACTTCATATGTAAAGATGTAATACTTATTCAAAACTGAGCCACTTACTATTAAAACTATTCAAGATAAGCCACAGTCAATTAATTGTAAAAGTAAGCTATTACTCAAGTTGAAAATTAAAGCCAAAGAAAAAGTCAAAGCTACCTGACATTAGAAGTTGTGCAGTGAACCTAGAATCTCATAAAAATTCAATTGTCAAATAAGTTAACTCTTCAAAGGGAAAAAAAGTACATGAAGAAATAAGAAATCCTCCTCTTTATTTCACTCTACAAAGGTAACATCTTGGGTAAATTCTAATCCAATTTAACCCCAAATTCTCTTTAAGGTCAAGCATAATAGTAATTCAAGGGAGAAAAACATGAAAAAACACACTCAAAGAGTTTGGACAAGCAAACCTCCTCTCCAATGACCAAAAAGGGACAAAGTTAATAAAGTAAAAGCAAATCAGCACTCTCCACCTCATCCATCGGATCATATGTATCTGCTTTTGCCAATTCCTCCTCTTCTAACAAGGTTGCTTCATCATCCTGAGCATGAAAGTGCAGAACAAGAGGTTGTAGGTTACAAATATATAAATTTTGACAGCAACTTCTGACCAAACTCCAGTTCCTAATTCAATCTCGTCAGAAAGAAAGGAGAGCTTAACCATAATTTAATGCATATTTCAATAAGCAAGTATACAGATACAAAGGCTTTAAATTAACAGATATACCTTGTCCTCTCCACCAGCAAGGACATAATCGCCATCTTCCTACATCCCACAAGCGATAACTCAGCAAAATCAGCTTATACAAGATTGTCAAGATAATTACAAAGATAAATTAGATGACGTATAATGCACTCGTGTTAGAAATATGAGAGAGAGAGAGAGAGAGAGAGGCAGTAGTTTCATGCAAAGCAATAAAGGCCATAATTACAAGTTTAAATCAATTAATTTTGGAAAACCATAAGTGCAAGAGAAGAATGCACATAGAAGTTCGGAAAGTCACAATGACCCACAACAACTGCCATGAGAGCAGCATGATAATTAGAAAATCAAAGCCAAAATTAGCATATTGAGGCAAAGATGAGTCTAGAGACCCCTTGAACTTCTTATCTTTAATGCCACTAAAACACCATCAAATTTTACTATAGATTCACCATTGGTCATGCATCACCACAGGATTCAAAACTTTGAAGGCAAGCAGCTGGAGTAACAGATTTATCTAAAAAACTTTCCATCAATTCCAAAACTAAACCATAGATAGGAAATGATTACAAAGCCATCACATCTAGGCAACAGACGAGAGAACCTGTTCTTCAAGAAAGTCATAATGCACATGATCTTTGTCATTCTCCAAAATTTTGGAACTACTTTCGGTTTCGCAGGTCACCATCTCAGAAACAAGGCTTTTCGGTACACTTAAGCTGCCATTACTTTCAGCCTGAAGATAAAAGAGATGACATTCATGTTGAGCCATAAATTTCTCAGCAACTGAGTAACTGCAACGATAAACACATACAACTTACACAACGACGACCAGTAACTACAATAGAGCTGTCTTCATTTGTCTTGCCAGCAGCGGAAAGATCCTTCTGTACACCTGCACAATACCTCATGCATCAGGTATATTCAAAGTTCACAAGTAAAAATGCGCTATGAGCTGCATCTTACACTCATCCTGATCTTTCTCATCTGAGTTTTGCTGAGCCACATCTTCACTTCCTCCTGGACTATCCCTATCACCTGAAAAAAAATGAGCAAACACATGTAACAAACTAGAAATTAGTTGAAAATGACAAGCATTTATCCATCAATAACTGAACAATTCATGTGTGTTATAGAAACATCAGCAAATTTTTATTCGTCCGGAACAACACGTCGGCTAAGGGCATTCTTTAAAAAAGAAAATTTCAACTATTAAAAATTTTACCTCTCTCAGCAACATATTGTTTAAGTAGCTCTTCCAGTGGAACATCCATTTCCTCGTGCAGGGCTTCCAATTCTTCTTTCCTTTCTTCTTCTGTTATAAGAGCCTCATCTTCCTCCATAGTTTGCTCATCATCCTCCTAGAACATCACCATCCACCAAGAGAACTTACAAGATTAGACATTCATGGAAGAAGCAAATCAAATTTTAGGCACAAAATAAGCTGAAACTCTTCCAACATCCACAAATAACATCAAGGACAACGGATTATGAACTTTTCTTTTCTGTACAAACAAATAGAGACGTTGAAATGGTCCTAATCAATGTGAGAGTGTCCATGTCTATGCAAGTAATCATATATCAGATTTGATACAGTTATAGTGCATAAGAAATTGTATTTCCACTATGAGACATCATTTGCAATAAAGTAGTAATGAATGCTAATGTTACCATTAAAACATGCAATTCATTTCACAGTCATCAGGAAAATTTGCAGAAATACATCAAACTCTTTCTTCCAGTTTAGTAATGTAAATCATTTCAGGGGGAAAGCAATCAGTCTGTCTCAAAAGCAACTCAACAAGTTACGTGGTACTCAAGCCCTGAAACTAAGAAAATGACAGTATATGCACCTCAGTGGTCCCAAAAATGACTGTTGCTCACTACTGCATACAAAATAATGTTCCACAGCACAAAATGCAAAGAGGCACAGAGAGAGCAAGAGCTGCAAATCCCAAATGCTATGTGCCTCTATACAGATAATTAAAGCTTGCAAATCCTCACCAACTCATCTTCGGTTTGTAGACTAAAATCTTCATCAACATTTGCAGTTTCTGGACGAGATTCTGCATAATAGACTAACATGTAACTTAATAAACAGACAGTTAAAATCAAACAACTTAAAAACCTCTCCTCACCAGCATCTAGTTCCATCCCCTCAATAGTCAAATTCTCATCATCGTCCTCAAGTGAAATACTTGGCTGATGCTCCTCGGTATTATTTGGTTGCAAGGTTCTACATGCATCTGTGAGATTTTCTGCCAGCATTGTTGAGTACCTAAAATAAAAATAAATGGCACACACAAACATCAATATCAGCTGAATCTTCTAAAGATGCCCGTCCTTCAAAGCAAGCTTATTAATCTCATCATACGCAAACAGTTTCACATATCCATGAAAATATGTGAAACGTTTACCTCTCAGTTTGGCCCAATAGAAACTCAAGCTGCTTATCAAGCGCCTTCTTCCGTTTCTCATCAACCTCCAACTGATGCTTGTAAAGCACCTACAAAAAAGGGTGTTGGTACAAGTCCCAGATAATTTTCAAAAGAGAGAAAAACGTGTCCCTTTGAGAGAGATCAAATCACGCTGGATGGACCTACCAGCTTTTCTATTTTCATCCAAAACTTCTTCACATCCTTTGAAATATTAAGAGCAACTTTTCTCAATTTTTGTTCCTCTTCCTGACATCAAAATTAAACATAGTCAACCAACCAATGTTCATTGAAGCGTTCCTTTTCATAAACCAACAAGTATACGATGCCTTCCTCAAAGAAGAAGAAGATCACAACAAAGAATGGCAACCCTAAGCAAAAAGGCAAAACCTTCATTTTCCTTTCTTCCCTGGTAGCCTGGTCTAACATGCCTTTGCTTGCTCTTATGGCAACCTTCTTTGCTTGAGCTAGTTTCCATTTACGCTCAGACTCAAAATCCTGCATGTAAGCAGTTCAATTAACATGATATGAATGCATTTCAACCAATCTACTGCATTCCAACATCTTTTGCAAGAGTGATATCAATCGCCCCAAGCAAAACACCTCATATTTATCCCACAGAGTTCTGCGGTGAAGGAAAACATCAACCAGGTAAGTAAGTCAAAAATGTTCTTTTACCTTTGACAGCCAGATCATCTCTTCTAAAACATGATCCCAGTGAGATTTAGGGCGACGAGGTTCTCGGGGGGCTTCAAGTGCCTAGCATTTAAAGTGACACCATATGTCAATGACTGAAACTGATAAACTATGCAAATTACGAGCAAATAACTGATAAGCTACCAACAGTCCCTGTACTGAAAAGCCCCTGTCAATCAAATGAATCATGCAGTTGCATAAATATCTGCCTTATAACCAGAAAAGCATTAACATTTCCTCCTTCCGAGTAAACATCTATATCGCATTATGCAGAGTGAGTGTTCATCTGGGCAACTTGGCCATGTGTTTCATGAATAAAGAACTGTGAATGTACCCCGACTATGTAACTCGCCAAAATAAATACATTCAACAGAAAATGATCAAGCAAATCCCATAATATATTAACCTTTTGGCGCCGAGCTCTTGTCTCATGATCCAATTTCGACCTTGGACCTTTGGACGCCATGGTTATAGTTCAACCTATAGCACGGTGGAAGGCAGCAACATCTGCATTTGCCATCAAAAAGTCATAACAGCGCTCGTCAGGCTCAATGATTTTTAACGTAAGGCGCTAACGAATAAAAGAAGACCGTGCTCCCTCATGCCACGCCAAATTGTATTAAAACCCAGACACCCATTTGCGACGCCGTAGACAGGGATGGGCGCGGTGCGGCGCGGCGGGAAGAAAATCCGCCCCGACACCGCCCCGCGCAGGCCAAGGCAGTGGCTTTTCTGATCCGCACGGCCGGAGCAACGTTCCTCACGATCTGACAAGCGCGCGCACATACACACACACACACACACACAGAAGGAGGGGAACGAGACACACTCACCTTGGCTACGAGAGCGATTCGGCGAGCTGGGCCCGGCAGCCGCAAGGACCGGCGGCGATCAGAGCCGGCGGGCTGCTACAAAAACGAGAAAACCGGAGCTGGGTCGCCGCCGGGAGGGAGAGAGAGAGAGAGAGAGAAGCGGAGCTGGGCTGCTGCGAGCTGGGTCGCGCGGCACGCGAGCCGCGGCCGGAGACCGGGAGCGGGGAGGAGGAGGGCCGGCGAAGGAAGGGCGGGCGGGGGGGCGGCGGCGAGGGTTGCGACGGCGGAGCTCGACAGTGCGACTGTGCTGCGGCAGCGAGAAGGGAGGAGGAGGAGGAGAAGGAGGAGAAGAGGAGAGGAGAGAGAGAGGGTGTGTGGGGTTAGAAGAAGAGGAGAGAGAGAGAGAGAAAGAGAGGAGGCTTAAAAAACCGGGCTTTGTAAAATCTCTTTAATCTTTTGAGCACACCACACCCTGAAAACGGAATGGAATACGAGCGAGAGCGAGAGCGAGAGAGAGAGAAATGAAGACTGGAAAAGTCTTTGGATTAGCTCCTCCTCCTCCTCCTCCTCCTCCTCCTCCTACTCTTGCGTACCCCGTGATGGAATGATGCATGTGTTGGTAGGCTTTCAGATGATGACTGTGGTGTTCGGATTTATTTTTTTTTGTAGTCGGCGGTTAAAGGGTTTTTCCGGGACGGGGCGCGCCCTTGAGATCGCTCAGGAAACCGGCCGGCCGGGGTGCCGGGAGATGCGGAGTTCACGTGAAGAGCGTGTCTTTTCGAGTGATTATGTCTAAAATAGAAGTTCGTGCCGAGCAAGCGGGGGAGTCATGATGCGAGTCGGGTTTGTGAGCTTGCGGACGGAAAAGGCTCGGTTAGACATTCGTCATAATAAGAAATTTCCGGAATCGAACAAGGCTTTTTCGGAAGTCTTAGATATGGTCTAATAAGGGCTTTTATATTTTTTTTATGGCTTCGGAACGATTAGTTCCATGTTCGATTCCTAGACTCGAGTAAATCACCCCAGGTTATGTTAAAATTTGGAGTCTATGTTTTTTTTTTTCTTTCTTTTCAAATTGCCTTATCAATATTAGACTCGTCTGAAAGCTATCCTCACGAGCTTTTCAATCGGCAGCACAATCAGGCAAGTAGAACATAGAACGAGCGGCATATAGGCTTGGGAAGATTTATGGGAGATGCCTTGAGGATACGAGGAGCTTGCTACTCACCTTAGGTTACGTGGCACGGGCCTCGCACTTGAGATCGCAACTGTGCGCCATTTAAGCTTTCCTTGACTCGTTCACCCTTTATTAGGCTTAAGTTCAACCTTCCCTTCGATGTATCTCTCACTCACTTGCTACTCGCTAGGCATACCCAAATTATGGAGAAAAACTCTAGAAGAGAAGTGATTAAGAGAAAACGCTATATTGCTTCTTATCGTGTTGAAATTGAAGGGGAGGTATACGCGAGCCCCACTAATTACAATAGCAGATCTCACGAGCCTCTCTAAATATAACCGTAGATTTCCGTAAAGATTCAATCTCCCTACCTATCTTCTACTTCCATCAAATACAAGAAGCCTCTAGAATACAAATGTATATTACCCATCCTTGAGAACATTTTAGAGTACTCATTTAAACCCTGGATCCTAAAAAGTTCAAGACTTGCTCGGTCATTTTGGTCACCTCCCTGACTTATTATGCCTTGAAAAACCTCCAATCTGTGACGTGTGCCTCAAGCTAGGAAGGAGCCCTTTTCTACCATACATATCCCTCTCTATGGCTAAAGTTCATAATGTTTTTTTTTTTTTTTTTTTTTTTTTTTTGACTCTTCCATTATCTCATATTTTTACTTCTTAGAGTAATTAAATATTAAACTACGCCTTTATCTAACAATTTAAACTTTTAAAACAGTTAAAAGTAGTCTTATCAAATCTCACATTAAATCAGAGTTGGAGGTCCTGAGTTCGAATCTTTTCATGCCCCGTTTACCTCTCCAATTAAATATGTCCACACTTAGTACTAGGTAGAAAAAAAGACCAGACTAAGCGTGAATAGGAGTATTAAAGTAATAAATATTAAACCATGTTTTCATCTAATAGATTAAACTTTTAAAATAGTTAGCGGTGGTCCTACCAAATTTCGCATTACTTATGTTCTCAATTTGAAGTCATCTAACTGGTTACTCTTTCTTTCGGGTGATTTCATGTAGATGCCAAAGTTTTTTATTTTTTTTTGGTAAAAGGATCTAATTGCATGCGTTCAAAAAGTTTATCTTGGACTTCCCACGGGAGCGAAGTAATACAACAATCCTTCCAAAGAGCGATACGCAATGCCCATTTAGCTAGACACGAGGTTGCAAAGCACATGACCTCTGTGATCTCTAGCCACGGCGGCAATGGAGGCTTGAGGAGCTTGCATAGCCGCACGAATGTCGACTTTAGTGACTCCTAAAGGGGGAGGAGTCCATTTAGGAGGAGGATCATTATGAACAACGCGCAAATGCGAGCAAGGTTTCATTACAAACTCACGATGGGGGTCCTAGATATGTCGAATTACTAAAGGAAGATCCATTAGCGAATGAGCTTCCTGAATTCTATTTCGATGCTCTCATAAATGCCAATAAACTGTTTCGACCGTATTGTGAAAATCCTCGCAATGAATGTCGGGTGGAAGGCTGCAAGCAGGGAAAAGCAGATGGCTAGCACTTGTTTGGTATGTCCAAACCCTAGCCAACTTGACGCCATGCGATCGGGTCACTTGCAATGGAGTTGTCTCCGCATCACAAATCTATCCATACATTTGCAAAAGTGTTCTCTCTAAGCATGTGGTGTACATTAAGTTGGAGGGGATGTTAGAGATATTATCATTTGATTTCTGTTATATTTCGTAAGTTGCATGATATCTCGTGTGATCTTATGAATGACACAAGATCATTTCGTGGTAATCATGCATCTGGACCCTTTATTGTTTAGGTTCATTTAGTGGTCATGTCCATATATACGCGTCTTCTCGTATATTTTGTATACTGGATAATATACAAAGTGTTACGGCTAGTGCTATCACCTAGAGGGGGTGAATAGGTGATTTTACCAAATTGGATGATTTAAATGTGCGGAATGAATATAGTCGAGGTCAACAGCTCGTATGTACAATATCAGATGGATGCGAATTACAAATTTGCATGTAAGTTGTCGTCGGATGATTGCGTCTGATGACTAAGATGATGTTTCTGACGAACTTGTTTGACAGATATGTATGTAATATAATGTCAGCAATAATAAATGAAAGTTTAGGAATAGAAAATACTGCACATAGATGTTTATAGTGGTTCAGCTTTATCAAGCTTACGTCCACTCTCCACGCTGGCAGCCTATTGGCTGTGTTTCACTATTGAATCACTAGAAGATTACAAGAGTAGTGCTTCACAGATGATAGACTGCACTATCACATACACTCTTCACTCAAGTAAATTTCTTTCTAAAGTCACAACGTGGAATACAGTAATCACAAGTGTATAAGATCGAAGCTCTATTCAGACTTTGGAATTCTCGATTCTGATTCTTATATCTTGTACGACATTTGCATTCCTTTTATACTCCTCTACTTCCAATCTATTCATTGGACAGTCTTCATACGATTGATCTCCAAATCATCCCGTTGGAGATTCTTCCAAAATAGGATGCATAACCGTTAGAAAAAGAACCATTATCTTCGAATGATTTGATCGTCCATACAATCAAATCAAGGTTTCCATAAGTGTAGTTCTTCGTGTTTAAAGAACGATCTTGTAATTGCCAATTAGGATATTCTGAGATATCAATTTGATTATCCTGCATAAACTTGCCAAAAATAACACTCATTGAATCTGACGAGTAATTTTGAGTCTGACGACAAAGTCTTTTCATCGACTAAGTCTGATGACTCAGCATTTACCTGCATTAAATAATTTAAGTATAATTTTGATCAGTAACAGATAGTTTTGTCATTCCTCAAAACTCATTAGGAATTTTTCTCAACATTCTCCCTCTTTTTGATGATGACAAAACTTTCTATATGTGATGTAAATAGTCTATTCAGATGATATAACTTTTGAAGTATATAAAGCATTGTTAAAGCATTATTAAGCTCTGAAATCAATATATATATCAATTCATATTTTGCTGCTTCCATACTTGCATTCACATCTTCTGTCGCTTCACATACTTGCATTCTTCCCCTTTTTGACATCAGCAGAAAGGATAGATAGCATAATCAATGCAGTAAAAGTAAGTCGAACAACCATTGTCAAATCATATGTCAAAGTTCACACCAAGTCAAACATTTAACAAAAATCAATATTGAAAGTTGAAACAAATAGCTCAGAAATGATAAGTTGGAAAGAGATGTGATCAATTTGGCTGATTTGTTGGAGGGGCTGAGGGTCCTGCGGGTTCAGATGAAGAAGTTCCAAAAGGTGCAGATAGGAAAGGCACTTGGACAAGACTGAAGCTAGAAAGTTGGTTCAATCGTTGCTCAATATGTGATGAGAGCTGATGAATCTGGCCTGCAATATTAATTGATGCAATTTGTACATTAGTTCCAACTTGAATCTTCAAATTGTTGATTCTTGCTTCCATCAAGTCCTTGATCTCCTGAATTCCTTCTTTAAGTTCATTGCGGAGTTCCCGGACTTCATTCTGAACTGCAGCTTGTCTCTATCTTAGATCGGTAATGGCTGCATGATTTGACATGGATGAGGAGATATTGTATCCAGAAGGAGTTTGAGTGATCTGAATGTCAACAGATGCTGTTTCCTTCCCTTTGCTTCTCTATTGAGCTTCAGATGGACTGTTTTCACAATCATCTCCTTCAAGAGGAAAATCTGCAGAAGTTGCTGCCGAAGGAGCTGCCTCTTGTGCATTCTGATTTTGGTCCTCCTATATGTCAGGCAAATTAAAGTCATTATCCTCAACATTTTGAGCATCCTCTTCTTCAAATTCCTCCTGCATATCATCTTCTATGATATGTTCATTCTCAGGCTCCCCTTGTCTCTTAGAAAGTCCTTCCTCAGCTTCTTTTCTGCAGTAGCCATGTGTTCTTGCTGATTTTCCATGACTATTTTGTTGATGATGTCACTTAGTGAGTTCATCAAGTGTTTCTCCTCATCTTGCGGTTTCTGAATTTCAAGCTGAGTGGCAGCATGTCTATCTGCACAGGCTTGATGCTTGGCATCTTGAATAATTAGCCATTACATAAACCTTGACTCCTCAAGGCTCCTATCATCAGCTTGAAATTGTTCAGCAGAGTGTTTATCGGATATTTCCATCTCATTAGAATCACTGGCCACGGCTTGAGTTCTTTAGTTGGTCTGTCATTTCTAGAGGCTGTCGGCTGCACTTTACTCTTTCTTACTAAGGGTTCAATGGATTCCTCCTCATCAGACTCATGAAAAATGTTAACAGAGCCATTGTTCTTTGCACTCATAATTTCGGCAGGAATAATCTTACCTTTTTTATCCTTCCAATTTTCACCATCAAATCTGTATTCCATCTTAGTCATCATGAGTTCTCCAACAGTCATAGTTTGAAGAGGTTTACCTTTGAGTTTTGCAGGAATGGAGATTTTCAAATACTTAAATATAGCGATGATCAAAGGTCCATAAGGGAGTTGACATTTATTCTTCTTGACAGTTCTATACATTTGAAGAAGAATCATATGGGACAGAGAAATGGGAAAGGTGGTTTGAATTGCCCAAATCAACTTGACCTCATATCGAGAGACATCAGTTTTGGAAGATCCTTTGGGTCTAAGACAATTGATGATGATTTTGTGGAGGACAATGGAATTTAGAGGAAAAAGAGTGTGAGATACATAAGATGTGGAGCCTCTGATGAAAGATGAGTCACCAGACAAAGATCGATATGCCAAATCTGAAATGATAGGAATAAAAGAAAATTCTGTATGTTTTACTCCTAGAATGGCAGAGAGATCAAAGGCTGATAATTTGTAGTCTTGTTAAAAACAGAGAACTCAATTTCAGCAAGAGAAGTGAATGACAGATTTGAATAAAAGTAAGCCGTGAGTTCAGGGTAGACTTTGTGAGAGAAAGAGCACATTCTTTGAAAATCAAGATTTTCAATCAGACTTTGAATCTTGATTTTGAAATTCTCAAAGAAGTTAAAGTCTACAACTCTGTTATTCATTATTCCTCTGGCTAGGAGCGAATTGTAAGCAACCTTATGAGTTTTGTTTCTAAACAAACTTTTGTTTTTCTTGTCACCGGGAGGAATTCCAAAAATGGGCACAAACTCAACAAATAGTTTGTCATCATTATCCTCGTTCCTACTATCAATGTTTTTGCTTTTCTCCAAAGTCTGCTGTTCCTCTTCACCAACGAACTCATCTTCTCCAACATTCGAATATTCTCCAACTTTCTCTTTTCCTTTTCGAGAAACTCCTTTCTTTATAATCACAGAGGTTTCCTGAACATTAGAGGTTTCTTTAAGAACTATCCCCTTTTTAGCAACAGGTGATCTACCAAGTCTTATACCCTTCTCATATTCCTTCATAACTTCACGTTCAGACAGAAAACCTAATGATTTACACACGGCATTTACAGTACTCTGGTCACTTCGATTTTCTCGAAGTACTCTAATGGTTTTTATCAGTCGTCTTGCCATAACAAAACGATCACGTTCTTAAACAGGGATTCATGGACATTTATTACCTTCATACAACTCTTTCTCAGAGCTTGAGTTAGAGATATCAATTTTCTCTGCTTTTCCATCTTTGTTTGCTCTGGTGAACATTCCCGCGATTCGGTTCGATCGTCTGGAACCCTTGATTCCTTTCTTTGATTCAGTGGTCGATTTTGGTGCCATTGAAGAGATTTTTGAGTTTCCGAAGAGAAAGATGAGATCTTTTAGGGTAAAATGTGTGTTTGGAGATCTTTAGGGTTTCAGAGAGTAGAATGTGTGTTCGGAGAGAGTGTGAGAATGAGAAAGAAGATGAAAAAGGTTTTAAACCGAGGAGTACAATATATTGGTTTTTACGAAACCCTTTTTGGAAACTGTCAATTGACAGTTATGGAAAATTTCGGAAATTATATTCCGAGAATTTTGGGATTATAATTATCAAACGGTATCAATTAAGACAACTAATTTCAAACAATCATGACATTCAAAATATATGAAAAATACATACCTTTTATAAGATGAGTTGCGCGCTAAAATCAGACACTTCAAATATATGCTTGATCAAATAAGTCATCAGATGCAATGAGACTTTATACTGCACAGCTCAATAAAGTGGGTTAATGATGTTTAGTTTATCTCTAATAAGCTCAAAACTTTTCTTTTCTAAAGGTTTTGTAAAAATGTCAGTTAATTGCTGTTTAGTGTCAATGAATTGAACATAAATATCTCCTTTTAAAACATGGTCACGAATGAAATAATGTTTAATATCGATATGCTTAGCTCTTGAATGTAGAATTGGATTCTTGGTTAGATTGATGGAGCTGGTATTGTCACACTTGATCTTCACAGTTGAGTCTTTGATGTTGAAGTCTCTCAATTGTTGTTTCATCCAAAGAATTTGAGCATAGCAACTTCCAAGTGAGACGTATTCAGCTTCTGCCATTGAAAGAGCTACAATTTGTTGCTTCTTTGAATATCATGAAACAAGCATGTGTCCTAAAAATTTATACGTTCCAAAAGCGCTCTTCCTGTCTATTTTGCAACCAACATAATCAGCATCAGAATATCCAATAAGAGTAAAATTTGAATCCTTAGGATACCACAATCCAATTGTAGGATTGGTGTCAATATATTTGATAATCGTTTTGACTGCAGTAAGATGAGATTCTTTTGGTTCTGATTGAAATCTGGCATACAAATAAACACTGAACAGAATATCAGGTCTAGAAGCAGTTAAATATAAAAGCGAGCCAATCATGCTTCTATATAATTTTTTATCTACTGGTTTTCCTTTTTCATCCTTGTCTAGTTTAATAGAATATGACATTGGAGTTTCTGTCATTTTGCAATTCACCAAACCAAACTTTTTCGTAATTTCCCTAGGATACTTTTCTTGGCAAAGAAAGGTGCCATTTTTGGTTTGTTTAACCTGTAATCCAAGGAAGAAAGTTAACTCACCCATCATGCTCATTTCGAATTCACTTTGCATCATTTTAGAAAAATTCTTACATAATTTTTCATCTGTAGAACCAAAAATAATATCATCTACATAAATTTGAACTATTAAAATGTCTTTACCTTTCCTTTTGATGAATAAGGTAGTGTCTACATTACCTTTTATGAAATCATTTTGTTCCAGAAAGCTGCTCAGTCTTTCGTACCAAGCACGTGGTGCTTGTTTAAGACCGTATAATGCTTTCTTGAGAGTATATACCTGATCAAGTTTGTGAGGATCTTCAAAACCTAGAGGTTGTTCTACATATACTTCCTTTTTGATGTAGCCATTCAAGAATGCGCTTTTAACGTCCATCTGAAACAGTTTAAAATCATAAAAACAAGCATAAGCCAGTAAAATTCTTATTGCTTCTAACCTGGCCATCGGAGCATACGTTTCATCGTAATCTATTCCTTCCTCTTGTGAATATCCTTTGGCCACAAGTCTTGCTTTGTTTCTAACGACTTTTCCTTGATCATCCAGTTTATTTCGAAATACCCATTTTGTTCCAATAACTGAATGATTTTTGGGTCTAGGAACAAGCTTCCATACTTGATTGATCTGGAATTGTAAAAGTTCCTATTGCATGGCTTCAATCCAGCTTTCATCTTTCAAGGCATTTTCGACATTCTTTAGTTCAACTTCTGAAATGAAAGCCATCGTATTTATGGTTTCCTTCGCCTTTACTCTGGTTTTGTTCATCTAAATTTCCAATGATGAGTTCTTTGGGATGACTAGATTTTTGCTTCCAATTTTTCTTAAATCTTTCATCGTTTTCATCATTGAGATTTGATGATTCTTCATTGTCTTGTTGGTTTGATGATTCATGAGCTTCATCACATCTTTGATTCTGATCATTTTCACTTACCGTCATTTCATTGGATACTATGTCAGATTCTTCAGATGCTAAATTTTCAGTGTCAGACTCATCTTGTTGAGTCTGAATTGAGTCTTCAAACTTAACATTTAATGATTCTTCGACTGTTTGAGTATTTTTGTTGAATACTCTGTAAGCCTTGCTTGTTGTTGAATATCCAAAAAAGATTCCTTCATCTGACTTTTCATCAAACTTACCAACACGATCATTAGAATTTTTTAGGATAAAACATTTACATCCAAATTTCTGAAAATACGAGATATTGAGAATTTTACCTTTGAATTGTTCATAAGGGGTCTTTTCAAGAATTTGTCTTGGAAAAATTCTATTTGATATATAACAAGCTGTTAATACGGCTTCAGCCCAAAAATGTGCTGGAGTTTTGTTTTCAAATAGAAGAGTTCTAGCCATTTCTTGCAAAGTTCTATTCTTTCTTTCAACTACTCCATTTTGTTCAAGAGTATAGAGTGAGGAAAAAGTATGTTGAATACCATTTTTATCACAAAAATAAGAAAAATTTTGATTTTCAAATTCTCTTTCATGATCAGATTTAATGCTCAAAATAGTATAGCCCTTTTCATTTTGTACCTTTTTGGCAAATTTTGAGAAATATTCAAATGTTTAACTTTTATGAGCCAAAAAGAATACCCAAGTAAATCTTGAATAATCATCTATAATAACTAAGTAGTATTTCTTACCTCCAAGACTTAGAGTTTGAGTAGGACCGAAAATGTCCATATGAAGCAACTGCAATGCTCGGTTAGTGGTGACATAATTTATTGATTTAAATGAACTTCTTACATGTTTACCTTTAGAACAAGCTGAACATAACTCTATGCTCTTGAATCTTCGTTCTGGTAATCCTTTGACAAGTTTCTTTGAAGCTATTTTGGATATTAACTTGACACTAACGTGTCCGAGCTTTCTATGCCACTGATCAAATTCTTCTTTTATGGAAACGAGACATTGCAAATTGTTAGACTTCGTCTCTAATAGATAGATGTTTCCATGTCTTCGACCCGTGAATGATTGCTTGTTGTCTTTATTTATCCCAGAACATTTGTCTTCTTGGAAAGTGATTCTGTAATCAATATCACATAATTGAATAATGCTAATTAAATTGAAATTCAAACCTTCAACTAGTGAGACTTCATTGATGATGAGATTTTTCGATTCTGACAGTTCCCCTGCCAACTATCTTTCCTTTGTTGTTGCCTCCAAAGGATATACTTCCTCCTTTAATTCTTTCTAAATGGATGAATTTCAAAGGATCTACGATTATGTGTCTCGAGCAACCACTGTCAAGGTACCACTTGTTCTTTCTTTTCTTTGGTACCAGCAAAAGATAAGTAATTCACTTTTTCTTTGGTACCCATATTTTCTTGGGTCCATTTTGGTTAGGATCGATTATTCTCAGAATGTCTCTCTGAACAGGTCTCCAAACCTTAGGACAGTCATTCTTTAAGTGATTTGTATTACCATAATTGGAGCACTTAAAAGTAGTTTGACCATTGAATTTTACAAACTGCTTTTGAAAGTGATTTTGATACACAAATCTAGGGGGTCTTTTCTTTAGTCTTTCTTTGACATTGGAAAAAGCATTTTTCAATTCAGTATTTTTCTCAAAACCCAGACCTGATTTATTATAATAAGGAACTTGAATTGACAAAATATGTTGAAGATTTTTCGAATCCATTGAGAATTTCTTGGTTATATTAGAAATTTCATTTTTCAAAAGTTCTTTTTCATTAGAGATGCGATCAAAACTTTCCTTAGAAATATTTTTCATATCAGAAATTTCCTTTTTCAGTGAATCATTTTCCTTTTTAAGAAAATCATTATTCTTCTTGATAAGATTAAACTCTTTTTACAAGAAATCAATCTTATCCTTTTGCAAAATATCTTGTTGTTTTAAAAGATTGTTTTCCTTTTTTAAACATTCAATTGACTCATCAATTTCTTTGTTTTGAGTCGTACTTCTTAGGGACACAATCTCATTCTTCAATACATAAATCTTTTTGAAGGCAGTTTTATTAACAGAGATTAACTCATCAATATAATTTGCAACTACTTCAGGAATATTTGAATTACTTACCTCATCTTCTTCATCAGAACTTGATTCTGAGTCTGATTTGCCATCAAACAAATATTTGCAAATTCTTGTTCACTTTCAGCATCCTTTGAATCACTCCATGTTTCAACTTTGAAAGCCTTCTTATATCGTTCATACTTCCCTTTGTTCTTTTTGAGAAGAGGACATTTTGGCTTTATGTGTCCGTTCTTTTTGCAGTGGAAACATATTACGTCTTTGTTTTCTTCATCCTCGGCACTTGATTTCTTCTGAAAATTTAGCTTCTTGGCCTTTGATGACTCAGAATTCTTGAATTGCTTATTTGACTTATTCATCTTCACCTTCTTTGCCATCTTTCTCAGTTTCTTGACCATTAGAGCCAATTCTTCATCTTCATCTGAATCTGAATCTGTGTCATCTGAATCAATGTTAGTTTTTAAAGCAATGGACTTTTTACGTTTGGGTTCTTCAACTTCTAAGAACTTTTCAGTTTTATAGGATTGAAGAGTTTCAATGAGTTCGTCCACTGTGAGTGATCTGATCCCCTGAGTTTCTCGAACAGAAACTTTGATGTTGTTCCATTCTTTTGAAAGAGCTCTCAGCAACTTGTTCACCTTCATAGATTCTGAGATGGGATTGTTTTGAAATTCAAGTCCATTTACATTCTCAATGAATCTGCTCTGCATCTCAGAAATTGTTTCATTTGGTTTCTGAGTGAAGGACTCGTACTGCCCAAGAAGAATGTTGAGATTTGTCTCCTTGACTCTCTTTGTTCCTTCGTGAACAAGCTTGAGACGATCCCAGATTTCTTTAACAGTTTTGAGATTTGCAATTCGTTTGTATTCAACACTTGCAAGACCATTATATATGGTCGTTCTGATCTTTGCATCCATATGGATTCTTTTGGAAATTTCTTTGGCCGAGAGTGGTAGAACTTGAGGTCTGATTTGTTCTCTAATTCCTTCGGTAGAAGGTGTCTTATTTTGCCCTTTAAAGTTTCTGGAGATTTTATTTCAATTGAAATGTGTGGAACGATTCCATGTTCAACAATGTCCCATATATCTTGATCTATTCCCAAGATGAATGTCTTCATCTTATTTTTCCAGACACTATATTCAGTTCCATTGAAATAAGGCGATCTGTTGTTGTGACCTGACTTAGCATTACTAGCCATCAAGAATCGTTAGCTCAGAAGTAAAATAACATTTCAAAAAATGAGCACTAGGCTCTGATACCAATTGCTACGGCTAGTGCTATCACTAAAGGGGGTGAATAGGTGATTTTACCAAATTGGATGATTTAAACGTGCGGAATGAATATAGTCGAGGTCAACAGCTCGTATGTACAATATCAGATGGATGCGAATTACAAATTTACATGTAAGTTGTCGTTAGATGATTGCGTCTGATGACTAAGATGATGTTCTGACGAACTTGTTTGACAGGTATGTATGCAGTATAATGTCAGTAATAATAAATGAAAGTTTAGGGATAGAAAATACTGCACACAGATCTTTATAGTGGTTCAGCTTTATCAAGCCTATGTCCACTCTCCACACTGACAGCCTATTGGCTATGTTTCACTATTGAATCACCAGAAGATTATAAGAGCAGTGCTTCACAGATAATAGACTGCACTATCATATACACTCTTCACTCGAGTAAATTTCTTTCTAAAGTCATAACGTGGAATACAGTAATCACAAGTGTGTAAGATCAAAGCTCTATTCAGACTTTGGAATTCTCGATTCTGATTCTTATATCTTGTACGACGTTTGCACTCATTTTATACTCCTCTACTTCTAATCTATCCATTGGACAGTCTTCAGAGGATTGATCTCCAAATCAACCCATTGGAGATTCTTCCAAAATAGGATGCATAGCCGTTAGAAAAAGAACCATTATCTTCGAATGATTTGATCGCCCATACAATCAAATCAAGGTTTCCATAAGTGTAGTTTTTCGTGTTTAAGGAATGATCTTGTGATTGCCAATTAGGATATCCTAAGATATCAATTTGATTATCTTGCATAAACTTGCCGAAAATAACACTCATTGAATCTGATGAGTAATTTTGAGTCTGACGACAAAGTCCTTTCATCGACCAAGTCTGATGACTCAGCATTTACTTGCATCAAATAACTTAAGTGTAATTTTGGTTAGTAATAGATAGTTTTGTCATTTCTCAAAACTCATTAGGGATTTTTCTCAACACAAAGATTTAACTGTGCTT
The DNA here is from genome assembly GCF_021117445.2 of Syzygium oleosum. Lineage (NCBI taxonomy): Eukaryota > Viridiplantae > Streptophyta > Magnoliopsida > Myrtales > Myrtaceae > Syzygium > Syzygium oleosum. The sequence goes on from NW_026607494.1 coordinate 3,244,277, forward strand.
CACTGAAAAGTTCTTGGACAGGAGACGCGAACCGACGAGAAAATTTTAAGGTACAAAGACAGAAGACAATTGTGGCCAGCCATGTGAAAAGGTACTAGAATGTAAAGATAATAGGAAGACATAATTGAACAGCTGGTTTTCATTGATTAATTGGCAGTCCTAATATTTATAGCTACAAATGGCGATTAACAACAGTTACAACAGAAAAACAAATAACATTATACGTGACACCTAGAATTTAGCAATAATTAATCTACAAACAGTTACCAAAAGAATCACTACACGACAATTATGGCCTCATCACTCGCCCCAAATCAATGGTTTCTTTTGTAGCTTGCAAGTCTTCTTCCTGACGGTTATAACGGCCCGTGTTTCTCGGCCCTCATCATCCATGGCTTCCGAGATTTATGGCTCCACGAAATGTTGGTCGTGCTTGCTTCACGATTGAATTGGTCAGTTTGATTGTAGCTAAAATTGTTGACTTCATGGCTTGAACATTTATCTTGTTCTTGAATCATCGTTCCTCACTTTAGCTTCAATTTCTTTGTCGACCGAACGAAGTTTCATTTACCAACACTTGTGGCTTAACACTTAGTAATTTTCTCTTATATCGTGTTGACACCTATTTTAATTTGCCCAAAATTAATTGCACAAAATTTAGGAGTTAATTTTCTTTAATTCCTAAAACAAAAAAATATTTCTATTTAAATGCATTGCATATAGAAATTAGGCACATTTGTATTAATAGGGTCTATTTATAATTTAAAAAAAATTAATTAAAAAAAAAATTTCGACCCTGGCCGGGTCGGGGCTGGGCCGACCCGGCCCTTTTCTTTTGCTTCCTTTCCCCCCCGGGCCCAGGCCCTTTTCCTTTTCTTTTTTCCCCTCCGCGGGCCCAGGCCTTTTTCTTTTTTTCTTCCCCCTCTCCGCGCGGCTGGGCCCAGCTCGGCCCAGCTTCCCTTCTCCTTTCTTCTCCCCCCGCCGACGGTCGCTTTCTCTTCCCCTGTTCGCCCCTGTTCTGGCCGCAGGGTGACGCACGGCGGCGCAGCCCCGCGCCGTCCCTATCCGGCTAGAGCAAGACCGGGGGAGCACGCCAACGGGACTGGCATTAATTGCCAGTCCCGTCTTCCCCGATTTTCTGGGCTCTCCTCTCCCCCTTCTTCCTCTCTTCCTCACGGCACTGAACCGGCCCCCCTGCTATGCACCGGCCTAAGTGGCCGCGAAAGTCACGGGCCAGAGTAGGTCGGTGCAGGCCGTCGTCAGCGTGCGTGGGGAGTAGGTGAGACGCGTTCGCCGGCTATAAAAGCCGAAGAGAGAGAGAGAGGCCCGGGTCAGCCAATTCAAAGAGAGAGACCAAGAGAAACAGAGAGAGAAACCGAGAGAAACAGAGAGAGAATAGAGAGAAAAGAGAGAGAAAGAGGACGGGTTTGTGTGTTTTGCAGGTCCTATTAGCCTCATCGTTGCCCACAGAGCAGCTGGAAGCCCCTTAGAATCGTCGCCAACCGGTGAGTTCTCACGGTCGAGACACCCCCTGTTTTCCTCTATTTTTTGGCTCGGTTTGGCCGGGACTCCCGTCGGCCATTTCACGCAAAACCCGGCCCATACCGTCGTCCCCCACGGTCTGTGTGTTATCGTCGAAAGTAAGGTAAGTCGCCGGAGTGCGCCAGATCCCCGAGGTAGGTTGAAAATCGTTTATTTCGATCACGCACGCCATCTGTTCGATAAAATGCCTCAAAGAGGCCGGTTTTTAATTTGGTCGCCGGTCGGCGAACGGCGGTCGGACGGCGACCCAGGTGGGCGGCGAGGCTTGGTGGTGTTCCCAGAAGCCGATTTTAGGCCGGCGACGATCTGGGTCGGCCGGCGGAAGGTCAATTTTGGCTCCACCGGCATCCCCGCGTGTTTTTGCACGCGGGGTTGACCCGACCCGGATCAACCGACCCGACCCAGGTCAACACCCTTGGTAGGATCCGTTGACCCGGGTCATTTCCGACCCGATCCGGATCAACTGACTTGACCCGGGTCAACGCCCTGGGTCGGGTCCGACCGACCCGGATCTGTGCGACCCGATTATTATATTATTATTTTATTTTATTTTATTTTAAAAAAAATTTTAAAAATTTTTTTTAAAAAAATTTCGTATTTATTTTATTTTATTTTTATTTATTTTTTTAAATTTTTTTTTCTTTCCTAAATTATGTGATATACCCAAGTGTTTTAATTTATTGCTGTATTATTATGCATGTTATTGTTTTGTTTAAATTAGACAAGCCTGAGGTTGCACGGTAGTATTTTGCATGTTATTTTTATTACCGTTGTATTATTATGCATGTTTTTAATACAATTGCATGAACTGTTGTGTTTTGAATGTCATCTGACTTAGTTAGGATTAGAACCTAAGGCTGCATGTCTATCTTGACTGCTGATCGTTTATGATTATGTACTCGTTTGATCACCTCACATGTTAGGAGAAAGGTCCTAAAATCAATCCAAATTGCCTTATAAATGTTTTCAGAAATAAACAGGGTAAAATGGTACCGAAAGGGCATTAGTTATCCAACTAGTGTAACCAAGTCCCCGAACTTATTTACTCTCTGGTTCGCAGGAATAGGGTGATTCTCCCATCACCTTATTTGGGTTTCTAATCGACCCATCCCAAATCGATTAGTGGCGACTCCTTGGTATAAACCACTTGCATGTTAAACACTTAAACCCTAAGTCGCGATATGGTATGGGCTTGGGAGAGCCCGAGTTAAGTCCATAACCTAGACTTAGCACGTACCAGGCGAAACCCCCTTTTTTTGCACATGTAGATAAAAAAAGAGCCGGGGAGGTTGGTTGCGACAGACTGACGACTCCACTGGGGACTTGTTTTTTTTAAAGTGGACTTAAGCCAAATTTTTTTTTTATCCTGTTCAAAATAATTTTTGTTGGCAGCGAGGACTCCAAGTATGATCCTGACATTAAGGTGTTATTTGTTCTTGCATGTTTGAATTGATTGTTTATAAATTGTTCTGCATGCTTTAATGATTTAGCACTACACTATTGCACACACAACCACGCTGCTGGACCAGGGCCGCAATAGGGCATTTTAGAATGGTGTTAAGAAAGATACGACCTCGAACGCGAGCCCGCGATGTAGAGGTTGCCTTTCTTTTCCCCAAAATTTATTTCTAAAAATCGTAAAGAAATATCTTTAGCCGCTATTCGCGTGACTATAAGATATTCCTTTCGATTTGGCCGAGGTTAAAAGGACTTGACACCAAGACTGCGATGGTCATGCAACCTTTTAATTTCATTTTGCTGAGCCAGTCTAAATAGAAATCGAACCTCACTCCTCATGTGCATGTTGTTGTGATTGCCATGGTTCAAGGAAAGGTATATATTCTATCCCTTCTCATTTTATTATGCAGCCTACTTATTCATTTGATTTGTTATTTGTTAGGCCACCCGTTGATCGCATTCTATATACGATGGGAAGAGCTGATGTCCAATTCGTCCCCACTCCTAAGAAAGAGCTTCTGGCATGGTGGGACCGACTCGATCAAAATGGCCAACAGCATGTCAAAGCAAGAATTGGTCGCCTACTCCCCTTGCTCAAAATCAACATCCATTCTGGCATGATGCAAGCATTAGCACATTTCTGGTGCCCACAAACATCCACTTTCATATTTGGTAAGTTTGAGATGACCCCGACTCTGGAAGAGTATAGTGTTGTCATTGGAAAGTCTTTGGGATCTGAGCTCATCAAACCACTTTTGGGTGTGTCCCCTCTACCCGAATTATCCCAGTTTTTGCGAACCGAGAGCAATACCGTGAAAAGAGTCGTTAAAGCTCATTGTAATGCTTGCCCCTGGTTTTTCTTAAATGAGTGTTTTGAAAGTCAACCCATGAGCCAAAAAGCTAAAATTTTTTATCCTTACTTTTGTCGGGTGTGTCATTTTCCCCCATCGCAAAAATTCAATAAACCCTTCGATTGTGTATGTGGCCAAACAAATTTACACCGGCTTGGGTTATGTTAATTCGGTCCTGGCAGAAACATTTTTGTCTCTAAACCATTTTAAACAAAATGATGAGAAAATCATGCGGGCCGCTCCAGAAATTTTGCAAATCTGGTTTTTATCTCATTTAAGAGGATTTGGGCACCTCATGCAGCTTTTTGAAGTCGATGACTTTATGCATCCGATACAAAGGTTTGAGGTTTTAAAAAATAATTCCCCTCATAAGGATTACTCTACCTGGGTAAATTTTTTGAAAGACCCCAATCCCAAAGCTTTCTTATGGCATGCTAAATGGTTCCATGAGGGTCAGGCTCGGTATGCTCACTAGTTTCACAACCCTGTCCCATTGCTCGGTTTATCTGGTGTCACTTCGTACTACCCCTACTGTGTAGCTCGCGAGTACAGGGCCCTCCAGGAGATCCCGCCATCTCTCAAGACAGACTTGTTTCGAGTTCGATTCACTCGATCGAATTACAATTACGCTGGCGAGATTCGTGCCATCTAGGGGATGTGGACTAAAAGTCAGCTTGAGAGCATTCTTGTGCCTAGATTATTGAAAGGGCAGGAAAAGGTCCACCATGCTTCTTTGTTCTACATCAAACATCACCAAATCCCGGCAGATCTACAGCCAAAAGTCCCGGATGTACCCAACAAGCCCAGTCGCCAAACACAGATTGACCATCTCTAACGGACGGTGGGGACGAGGGATACGCTTATTGTGGAGCTTGTCCGTGAAAATAAGCGGCTCCGAGAGACTGTAGCTTCCCCATTGTTTATAGAATGAGCATCCGGGAAGGGCGCCTTTTTGTTAAAAGCCACTGTCTTTTGTATTTTCCTAGTATTTATGTTTAGGGGTTTTGGTTTTCATCTTTAAAAGTGTTTATCGGCTGTATTAATGTTAATATAACTCGGACCGTTTTTTATTCTATAAATAATATTTTTTGCACCTTAATGACACCACCGTGGCCTTCGGCCTAGTGGTATCCGGGGATGAGCGAAACGGTCCGAGGCGACCGGGGTTCGAACCCCGGGGACGCCGCCTGTAATGTTAATATATAAATAAAAATCTTTTTTGCTTCCCTTATTTTTTGCAAATAAAGAAAATACGTGATAGGCAGATGCAATACTAGATTAAGTCATGGACTGATCATTTATGAGATGTTATACTCATTCATTGTCATTTTTTTAACAGGTAATTACGAATTATACCAACCCGCCAAGTAAAAATGGCTGAAAAAGATATGACAACTCGTGCGGCGGACATGGAGACCGAAATGAAGCAAGTCTTCGCCTTTCTTCGACAACTCTCAAAACAAGTGGAACATCTATCAGTCCACTTAGACCAACTCACCATGACTCCGCTTCGCTATCCAAGACCAGGGGTGGTGATTCAAATGGAGCCCTCCAATGTCAACCAAAAGGGTAAAGACGTCATAGCTGACAATGTCCACGAGTCCCCTGATCCTAAGGAATTGAGCACCCTATGCCCAAAGTTCATGCAACGTGAACAATGAAAACCCGGTATCCCTCCACCCCAAAGGCGAAATAACAAAAAGCAGTTCACGCCACTCCCTTGACCTATGTCTCAGATCCTGCCTATTCTCCTGGAAAAGAGGTTGCTTGCTAAAGAGCCAAAGCGTGAAAATCCTGAGCGTTTCCCCAACTATGATCCCTCCAAGGCGTGTGACTATCATTTGGGTGAAATGAGACATTCCGTTAATGACTGTGTTGTCTTGAAAAATAAGGTCCAGAAATTGTTGGATGCAAAGATGTTTTCATTCCGCAACGCACCACACAATCAAGCAGAAGGCGCGGATGTCGTCATTGAGTAAACTAAAGACTCAATTTTCCTCCCTAGAATAAAGGCATATTTAACCTCCTACGTGGGAGCTTTTCTTACTTTCTAAAGTCTCAACTGTTTTCTAAGATTCCTAGTTTTCTAAATTTTTAATTATGCTTGGAATTTTAGTATTGCAATTTCCATTTCAACAAATGTAATTCGCCTGAATTATTCAAAAGAATTACAAATGTTTTGTTTTGAGGGCCTGAAGAAATATCCCAAACCGGCCCATTGATGATACCCAGCCACGAAAAGGAAAGTATTCTGAGGCCCGGGCTATCTCATGCTTCCTTGTTTCTAAGATTTTGAAAATAAAACAAACGTTTTATCATTTTTCAAATGAGCAAAAAAAGAACGGTGGTGGAAAAGCGTACATGCTCATAGCCCTGTTTGTTTTTCTAACTTGCTCACTTCGTGTCTCATAGCATACTCCTTTTTTATCTATTATTACAAAAGGGGACATTTGGAAATGACACAAACTGAAGCGCACATCAGACCTGGTGATGCTAACGGACCGACTAATCCAATAAGGACAGTCCGAGCAAAGATCATCCAACCTTCAAATGAAACATGGGGCAAATCTCATTACTACCAGTAGGTGATATCAGCCCTAGAGAGTCAAAGAGAATGCTGAGCATTCCTTGACTCCATGATGAGCGAAACATCATTTCGTACAAAAGTCGGGGGCAGATCAAGAAAAGATTACCCCTTTTGAAAGAAAAAGGTATGTCTTATTCCTTAACAAATTTTGAAAATGACATTCCATCCCTTTTCTTTTGCAGATAATGAACTGGGGAACATGCTAGACTCTGACGTGCTAGCGAGCCGGATAGAGCACCAATGTTGGAACCTCTCGAATGAAACATGACGAAGAAGTGCTTAATTGGAAGAGTAGACTAGGGGGCATGCGATCTCCCAGTCCATAAAAAATGGAGTATTTCGTTCCTAAAGTTCATCCACTTTAGCATAGAAATGACATATCTTTTTCTTTTATATAGGACAAAATTGAGTAAAGAACACTCATGGAAACAAGTTTAACCGGAAAAGATTTCGCACATGACAAAATGGCGTCAAGGCCGATCCTGACAACCATGGAAGTCTCGATGGCAGTCACGCCCATATCCGTCAAAGACCTTTAAAGCAGAAATTAGCTTTGATGCGAAGATCCCCATGCAAGCAATTGCACATGCCTATGCAGTCAGGAATCGGAGCGTTTACAAGAAACTCCTCAACATGCCGGAACCGCATTGACACAGCATGCGCCGACAATAGAACCCTCTATTTGGAAACACCCCTAATTATAGAGAATTTCATTCGAGCTTTGAGATCAAGAGTATGGAGGAGCAGACTGAGACAGAGAAGGCTGAACAAAGTAAAGACGAGAAAAGACTCTGCTAGCTTTGAAGGCAAAATTGAAGAAGGGTAATTTGTATCGTTCTCAATTTATCCTCAATCCTCTCATTTTTAACATAAGCTCCAGTTTTTGTCAGAAGGAAATTATCAACATCCGAGAAAACTCAAGGAGCTATTAGTTTAATCTCAAATGAAGGGAATCACGAAGGGTAATGTTGTATCGTTCCTAATTCTTGTCCCTCAAAGAACCGTTCATTAACACTGTCTTCCTTATTACCTTACAGGTATATCCTACTATTGCAGCATAGGTAAGTATCTCTTTCCCTAAAAACTTTTCTCATAAGAGTACAAAGAAACAAAGAATGAGGAAACATGTTAAAGCAAATAAATGCTTAACCCTTCCTCCAAGTGCATTGCATGTCTTTTGGAAAGAATTTTGCATGGTAATTTTACCTGTTTAATTCACCAATTCCCTGTGAAAATTTTGACAATTCGACAAATGGTGTCGAACTGCTCTGATGTTTTGAACGAGATGTGTGAGGATGATGAGAGGCAATCCTTAGTCTATACACATTCTCACGTACCAAACCCTTGCAAGATGAGCGAAAAGGTGTCATTTCTACAAGGTAAAGAGACTTTTCGCATAAGGTACGGTAGCCAAAATAACGAGAGGCAGTTCATTTCTCTGCCCCATACACTACCATTAATCCTTTGCTTGACCATTTTTGAGCCCATACACTAGGAGGTTCCTTTTAAATCACCCCTGTCAAGAACTCATTGATAACAGTGATGTTTTCACCTATGAACTGAGCAAGACAAGAAGGATGATGAGTTTGTAATATCTAAAATTTTCTATGATCATCAGCCGCAATAACTCGCACAAGATGAAAAAGATGAATAGAAATTTTTTTGCTCTCACTTGCATTAATCTTTGAGTGTTATTATTACAGATGAACTCTCAGGATAATTTAAGTGCCCTAGGATGTCGAAGAGCAGTTCTTCTTCTATCCCATACACTTATATCCCTTGCTAGCCCAATTGAGCCGGCAATCTCATTTCGTACGAACCCAGTTGGTGATCATCCCCCACACCGGAGCAAGGCAAGAGTCACCACAGTTTGAGCATCATGGTCCAAAGTACCGCATGAAGATGAAGACTCCAAGAGCCTAATAACATTGTTCTGTTCAAACTTGTTTAGGCTAGTCCTGACAACACCAAAACAACAGCAAAAAATGCTGAAAACTAGGGGCATGAAAAGCAGTGTGCCTGGTAAAAGCAAGGCCAATGCCCATGAATAAAAAACAACAAAGAAAAAGAAAAAGAGAAGAAGAAAAACGATGAAAGATGAAGAGAAAGGAGTCCCTAATTTCTGGGTAACTTGTATGAAAAACAATAAAGTTTTAGCTGAGGAAATCTCTGAGCGTGATGAAGGCGCTCTCAAATGCCTCAAAGATATTAAGTGGTGCAGAATAGACGACTCCAAAGGGTATAAACTTGAGTTTTTCTTCGATACAAACCCCTACTTTAAGAACTCTGTCTTGACGAACATCTATCACATGATAAATGAAGACGAACCTATTCTGGAGAAAGCAATTGGAACAGAGATCGAATGGTATCCAGGAAAATGCTTGACGCAGAAGCTCCTCAAGAAAAAGCTATGCAAGAAGCCAAAGCACAGGATTACCCAGGGAGTTTTCCAAAAGGATCCTGGCGGTGGATAAGAAGACTGGTGACGATACCAAGATGATCACCAATTCTCACCCTCACACACATTTTTGAGCCCAACGATCATTTCGTTCCCCAACCTATAAACCAAGCCCATGTTACATCCCTCATGAAGTCTCTTCTGACTAAGGCACTTGAATTAACGTCGGATTTCAAATGTTTATAAACAACGCTCGAGGAAGTGCGAGCAAGACTATTTCTATCTCGTTTTGCAGGGTTCTTGACTTGTAGACCTGGAGATGATTGCAGAATATTTTCTTTCATGGCCTTGACTTGGTCAGTCACCTTTGTTAAGCCATTGGCCATGCCTACATTACGACCTTGAAGAAGACCTCTCAGATTGGCAGTGTCGTACCGCTTGTGAGAAAACTCAGACCCTTGTTGATGTGATAAGGGTCAGATTGAGTGTTTTCGATGTTCCCGCCTTAATGGACGGAACAAACAGTCGTTTTCAATGAGAGTGAGTGGAAAGTCCTTTCTGACTGAAGGTCCCTCGTTTAGCATCTCGAGAAGTCCACCTTGCGAGCGAAAATTATCTTGATTGATAATTACCCTCGGTGGATGTTTGGTGATGCAAACATGGCGAAATCATCAGGCATGAACTTTCAAAAACACATTCTGGAATAGCCTAGCTTGTTTATCCTTGATGAAGGCATGCGTGTTTGTGCTAATCGTCTTTGACAGCTCAGAGTTTTAACCCCCAATGATAGAACACGAAAATTCGGGTGCTGGAGAAGCTCTCATTATCATCCCAAAAGAGATGCCCTAAAAAAGATCGAGTATTCATCAGATGATGCATCAAATCTCCGGGTAAGAAATCCCAGGTATTTCATCAGAATTCTTTTCAAACTACCCAGAAGGTAAACAGGGTGTTCCTTTGAAAAAGAAAAGCATCTTGACTTGCTGGTCAAGATATTTCATACGATATTCCAGAATAGCCTTAGTTGTCTATTTCTCCGATGAATGTGTATGTCTTTCCACAAACAAACTTGTTTGACAGGAGACATGCCCTTAAGAGGCAGGAACGTGCCCAGGTAAGTACATTTTACCCATGCCCGATTCTAAAAATCCAGGTACCTACGATTGTTATGGTACCTTTTGAACATTGGATTGACCCCTTTGTTCACCAACTGAACATTGGATTGACCCCTCTGTTCACCAGGTACCTACGATTGTTATGGTACCCTTTGAACATTGGATTGACCCCTTTGTTTACCCTCCTGAGCACAGGACTAACCCCCTCTGTTCACATCAAGTCTTTTCAGGTACCCCTTATAAGATGCAGGTACTTTGGTAAAGCAAAATCCAGTCAAGGCGACCGAAGATAGGTTCGGGTCCTAGGCAAGCGATTTCCCCAGTCAAGGCGACCGAAGAAAGGTTCGGGTCCTAGACAAATGAAATCCAATCAAGGCGACCGAAGATAGGTTCGAGTCCTAGGCAAGCGATTTCCCCAGTCAAGGCGACCGAAGAAAGGTTCGGGTCCTAGACAAACGAAATCCAGTCAAGGCGATCGAAGAAAGGTTCGTTTCCTAGACAAATGAAATCCAGTCAAGGTGACCGAAGATAGGTTCGGGTCCTAGGCAAGCGATTTCCCCAGTCAAGGCGACCGAAGAAAGGTTCGGGTCCTAGACAAATGAAATCCAGTCAAGGCGACCGAAGATAGGTTCGGGTCCTAGGCAAGCGATTTTCCCAATCAAGGCGACCGAAGAAAGGTTCGGGTCCTAGACAAACAAAATCCAGTCAAGGCGACCGAAGATAGGTTCGGGTCCTAGGCAAGCGATTTCCCCAGTCAAGGCGACCGAAGAAAGGTTCGGGTCCTAGACAAATGAAATCCAATCAAGGCGACCGAAGATAGGTTCGGGTCCTAGGCAAGCGATTTCCCCAGTCAAGGCGACCGAAGAAAGGTTTGGGTCCTAGACAAACGAAATCCAGTCAAGGCGACCGAAGATAGGTTCGGGTCCTAGGCAAGCGATTTCTCTAGTCAAGGCGACCGAAGAAAGGTTCGTGTCCTAGACAAATGAAATCCAGTCAAGACGACCGAAGATAGGTTCGGGTCCTAGGCAAGCGATTTCCCCAGTCAAGGCGACCGAAGAAAGGTTCGGGTTCTAGACAAGCGATTTTCCTAGTCAAGGCGACCGAAGAAAGGTTCGGGTTCTAGACAAACGAAATCCAGTCAAGGCGACCGAAGATAGGTTCGGATCCTAGGCAAGCGATTTCCCCAGTCAAGGCGACCGAAGAAAGGTTCGGGTCCCAGACAAACGAAATCCAGTCAAGGCGACCGAAGATAGGTTCGGGTCCTAGGCAAGCGATTTCCCCAGTCAAGGCGATCGAAGAAAGGTTCGTGTCCTAGACAAATGAAATCCAGTCAAGGCGACCGAAGATAGGTTCGGGTCCTAGGCAAGTGATTTCCCCAGTCAAGGCGACCGAAGAAAGGTTTGGGTCCTAGACAAACGAAATCCAATCAAGGCGACCGAAGATAGGTTCGGGTCCTAGGCAAGCGATTTCCCCAGTCAAGGCGACCGAAGAAAGGTTCGGGTCCTAGACAAACGAAATCCAATCAAGGCAACCGAAGATAGGTTCGGGTCCTAGGCAAGCGATTTCCCCAGTCAAGGCGACCGAAGAAAGGTTCGGGTCCTAGACAAACGAAATCCAGTCAAGGCGACCGAAGATAGGTTCGGGTCATAGGTTCGGGTCTTAGGCAAGCGATTTCCCCAGTCAAGGCGACCGAAGAAAGGTTCGGGTCCTAGACAAACGAAATCCAATCAAGGCGATCGAAGATAGGTTCGGGTCCTAGGCAAGCGATTTCCCCAGTCAAGGCGACCGAAGAAAGGTTCGTGTCCTAGGCAAGCGATTTCCCCAGTCAAGGCGACCGAAGAAAGGTTCGGGTCCTAGACAAACGAAATCCAGTCAAGGCGACCGAAGATAGGTTCGGGTCATAGGTTCGGGTCCTAGGCAAGCGATTTCCCCAGTCAAGGCGACCGAAGAAAGGTTCGGGTCCTAGACAAACGAAATCCAATCAAGGCGACCGAAGATAGGTTCGGGTCCTAGGCAAGCGATTTCCCCAGTCAAGGCGACCGAAGAAAGGTTCGTGTCCTAGACAAACGAAATCCAGTCAAGGCGACCGAAGATAGGTTCGGGTCCTAGGCAAGCGATTTCCCCAGTCAAGGCGACCGAAGAAAGGTTCGGGTCCTAGACAAACCATTTCCTCGTCAAGGCGACCGAAGACAGGTTCGGGTCATCGACACACAATATCAACTATCTGAAATTACTCTACCCTTCGGCAAGGTAAGTAGCCCAGGTATGTTTTTATTTGCTTTCGCATGCATCATCTTATATCGCATAATAAAAATGGGACTCCAGTCTCGCCAAAAATAGCATTCATTGAGCGTGCATGGGCCAAATTTAGGTGTCATTTTATCTTTGAACGTAATCTCTGCGAGCTCAAACTCTACGACCTCAACTTCAAAGAGGGGCAGATGTTGACACCTATTTTAATTTGCTCAAAATTAATTGCACAAAATTTAGGAGTTAATTTTCTTAATTCCTGAAACAAAAAAATATTTCTATTTAAATGCATAGCATATAGAAATTAGGCACATTTGTATTAATAGGGTCTATTTAGAATTTTAAAAAAATTAATTAAAAAAAAAAATTTGAGCCGTTCTGGGTCGGGGTTAGGCCGACCCGGCCCTTTTCTTTTGCCTTCCTTTCCCCCCAGGGCCCGGGCCCTTTTCCTTTTCTTTTTTCCCCTCCGCGGGCCTAGGCCCTTTTCTTTTTTTCTTCCCCCTCTCCGCGCGGCTGGGCCCAGTTCGGCCCAGCTTCCCTTCTCCCCCCGCCGACGGTCGCTTTCTCTTCCCCTGTTCGCCCCTGTTCTGGCCGCAGGGTGACGCACGGCGGCGTAGCCCCGCGCCATCCCTATCCGGCCAGAGCAGGGCCGGGGGAGCACGCCAACGAGACTGGCATTAATTGCCAGTCCCGTCTTCCTCGATTTCCCGGGCTCTCATCTCCCCCTTCTTCCTCTCTTCCTCACGGCACTGAACCGGCCCCCCCTGCTCTGTACCGGCCTAAGTGGCCGCGAAAGTCACGGGCCAGAGTAGGCCGGTGCAGGCCGTCGTCAGCGTGCGTGGGGAGTAGGTGAGACGCGTTCGCCGGCTATAAAAGCCGAAGAGAGAGAGAGGCCCGGGTCGGCCAATTCAGAGAGAAACAGAGAGAGAGAGACCGAGAGAAACAGAGAGAGAATAGAGAGAAAAGAGATAGAAAGAGGACGGGTTTGTGTGTTTTACAGGTCCTATTAGCCTCGTCGTCGCCCACAGAGCAGTCGGAAGCCCCTCAAAATCGTCGCCAACCGGTGAGTCCTCACGGCCGAGACACTCCCTGTTTTTCCCTGTTTTTTGGCTCGGTTTGGCTGGGACTCACGTCGGCCGTTTCGCGCGAATCCCGGCCCATACCGTCGTCCCCCACGGTCTGTGTGTCACCGTCGAAGGTAGGGTAAGTCGCCGGAGTGCGCCAAATCCCCGAGGTAGGTTGAAAATCGTTTATTTCAGTCACGCATGCCATATGTTCGATAAAATGCCTCAAAGAAGCCGGTTTTTAATTTGGTCGTCGGCCGGCGAACGGCGGTCGGACTGCGACCCAGGTGGGCGGCGAGGCTTGGTGGTGTTCCCAAAAGCCGATTTTAGGCCGGCGACGGTCTGGGTCGGCCGGCGGAAGGCCAATTTTGGCTCCGCCGGCATCCCCGCGTGTTTTTGCACGCGGGGTTGACCCGACCCAGATCAACCGACCCGACCCGGGTCAACGCCCTGGGTCGGGTCCGTTGACCCGGGTTGGATCCGACCGACTCGGATCTGTCGACCCGCTTATTATATTTTTATTTTATTTTAAAAAAAAAATTTAAAAAAATTAAAAGATTAAAAAAATTTCGTATTTATTTTATTTTATATTTTTTAATTTTTTTTATTTCCTAAATTATGTGATATACCTAAGTGTTTTAATTTATTGCTGTATTATTATGCATGTTATTGTCTTGTTTAAATTAGACAAGCCTGAGGTTGCACGGTAGTATTTTGCATGTTATTTTTATTACCGTTGTATTATTATGCATGTTTTTAATACAATTGCATGAACTGTTGTGTTTTGAATGTCATCTGACTTAGTTAGGATTAGAACTTAAGGCTGCATGTTTATCTTGACTGCTGATGGTTTATGATTATGCACTCATTTGATCACCTCACATGTCAGGAGAAAGGTCCTAAAATCAATCCAAATTGCCTTATAAATGTTTTCAGAAATGAACAGGGTAAAATGGTACCGAAAGGGCATTAGTTATCCAACTAGTATAACCAAGTCCCCGAACTCATTTAATCTCTGGTTCGCAGGAATAGGGTGATTCTCCCATCACCTTATTTGGGTTTCTAATCGACCCATCCCAAATCGATTAGTGGCGACTCCTTGGTATAAACCACTTGCATGTTAAACACTTAAACCCTAAGTCGCGATATGGTATGGGCTTGGGAGAGCCCGAGTTAAGTCCATAACCTAGACTTAGCACGTACCAGGCGAAATCCCCTTTTTTGCACATGTCAATCAAAAAAGAGCTGGGGAGGTCGATCGCGACATATCGCATGTCGGCAACTTTTCAGCAACTTTTCATCGCCTTTGTCAATAACCTATAGTTGCCAACCAAAAGGACTTAGCAAGTTTTATTCAACCATGGCTTGCTTGGTCTTTTCCGGTCCAAGTCAACAATTAGGGATTTGGGCAATTTTTGGTGTCAATATATGTTCCATTTAGAAAGAAACGAAGAATTATTTCATTCTTGTAATATTCACATGAATATATTACATATAATCTTGAAAGGATGCGCATTTAATGTTGGTACCTTTTAATTTTAATCTTTTCGCTGGCAAATCGACACTTTCTTATACCATGTCTCTTCAGGAAGCTCCACATCAATTGATGGACGAGTATTTATGGAGAGAGACAAGAAATAATTAAATGATTGTCCTTAATTTATTGTGAGATTAACCGCATGTTTTGAGGAAAATAATAAATAATAAATAATTTGAAATTATTGCGGGGTCCGCTCATTCAAGAATTTGTAGTTCTTAATATGTTATTACTTTCACAGTGTCCTAAAGGCTATTATGCTAGCAAAGCCCGATTGAGACCAAGACGCCATCAAAGATCACACGATTTCTCCAATCCCTTTTTCCTCTCCGGATCATCTTCGATCTCGTACTTTCTCCCATGATGCCCTAGACTCGATCCTTATTGCTAACTGCCCAAAATGCACATTGCTTTGTTCACCACTCTCTAGAGACTTGAGAGACTAGGTAAGCTATGACGCCCCAGAACGTCACGTGTGACACGTGTCTTTTAATATTACTAATAGTTATTAAAAATTTGGCTAGCAGAAGTCAAAGTCTGAACAAGTTTTAAACATGAATATCACACAAGTTTAGTCAAAATACTTATGCTTTTTATTAACAACACTTGTCAAATTTACAAGTCAAGGCAAACGTCATATAAGTACAAAAACAAAAGTCTGGGTAGGTTGAGGTTGCTTATCTCCATACTAGATTTTACTCCAAAAGTCTATCTGAACAAAAGTCTGGTGACATCATGGATCAACAACTTCGCTCTCTAATGCGGGATCATCCGCCGTGGAACATCCATTCTACATGTCTGAAAAAAAAATGAATGAGCCGAAACCTAGTAAATGAAATATCTAGTTTTAAATTAGGAAAATCAACTTACCACTTCACCTGGCACAAACAACATACATGCATAACAAACATCATGTATAGAACTTGAATGAATGTTATACATTTTTCATTTGGATGTCCAAATATGAGCAATTCAACATTTCACAATACTTTTACTCAAACGCAAGCATATGATGTAAAACACTCATGCTCATGTGTTAGGTTCGTTACTTTTTCCTCCCAAACACTCCCAGGGTATCCTGACCAACGGGGCATCCCCACTCCGAGGCATCCCGGTACACCCTCCGGGGCATCCCGATCAACAAGGCATCTCGGTGCACCCTCCGAGGCACCTCGATCAGTGGGGCATCCCAACACACGAGGCATCATCACTGTTGAATTTTGTGGGTGACGGGATTTATATTATTCTCATGCTAGCCATGACAACCAAGTATTTGCATGCATATACTCACCTTCTTTTTACATCACATGTACTTTAAAGCAATGAAATGCATCATTCAAGCAAATAAGTACAAAGCAATACAGGTTCAGACTCAAAAGGCTAAAGTCTACTCAAGTTCAAAATACATATATCCAAACTTTGAAAATAAAATTTACTCGGGTTCAAAATACATATGTCCAGACTTTGAAAATAAAGTCTACTCGGGTTCAAAATACATATGTTTAGACTTTGGAAATAAAGTCTACTTGGGTTCAAAATACATATATCCAGACTTTGGAAATAAAATCTACTCGGGTTCGTTCGAAATACATATGTCCAGACTTTGAAAGTAAAATCTACTCAGGTTCAAAATATATATGTTCAGACTTTGAAAGTAAATTCTGTTTGGTTTCAAAATAGACATGCTAGATTTTAACCGTAAAATTTGTTGGATTTTAAAAGTAGACATGTCCAGGCTTTGACAGAAAATCTATTCATTCTCAAAAATAGACTTGTCTGGATTCTGACAATAAAGTCTCTTCAATTTAAAAGTAACCATAATCAGAATTTGAGGCTAACATTTGCTAAGCTCAAAAGTAAACAGAATTAGAATTTGAGATTAAAATCTGTTCATTTCAGAAGTAAACATAATCAGAATTTGAGACTAAAATCTACTCAAGTTTGTAAATCAATATATCCAGATTTAGAGAGTAAAAATTTTCTCGGATAAGAAATCAATAGATTTTACAAAAGAGGCTTATGTTTGGAACTATAAATATGATTTTTCCAAGTTCCGATTCATCATTTACACTCACCTAATATACTCCACTTTGAGTAAAACGATTTTCTACCTTTTTAAACATACATAAAACCAGCGAGACAATTTCCACAATCACCTCAAAGATGACATTTACACGTTTAGATTTAACCATTGCACTTGCCGATTTTTACCACACTTTAAGGAAACAAATTACACACATTTGAACATGTACGAAACCAACAAAACAGATCCAACCATCACCATATCCTCACTATTGTCGCACATCCAAATAGCATTTCTCAAGTAACCAAGTTAAAAAGTGTCAAGTAAATTTAACTAGCTTAACTCAAGAGTCTTCACTTACCTTGCCTAAAATCTGAACGCCCAAAACCAGTTTGTAGATTTTGGATCGGATGTTGAAGAAGTAAATTCTCTTTGAAGATTGACGGTGAAAAAGAGTTACCGTTTGGTGTGAAAATTCCCTTCGATGTTACTCAGATAAAAATGAAACAAAGGAATAGATTATGAGACGGATAAGTGTGTGCACTCACAGGTGGCACTTCCTCTTTCCATCCACGGCCAGGTGTAATAAATTAAGGCTTATTAAGGAAGAGTAATGGCTAAGGAAAATGATGACCTATAGCTAGGTGTCAAGCTAAAACAATAAGCTTATCTTAAGAGGGCATGCGGCATGTGACCATACTTAAAGCCTTCATAGGCCACGTGAGAGTAAGGTGTCTTAAGGGAATTTTGTGAGAAAAATAGAATATCTCCCCCCTGAACGGCAATTAGAAAATAATGATTATCACTAATTAACTAAAGTTTAATCTAATAATATTACCCATTAATTACTAAGAAAACTGTAATTTAATTAATACCGCACTACCATTAACGTACATAACAACGTTTAAAATTCTAAACACGTCGAGCTTGGAACGACTACTTTCCCAAATCCGCACCTTACAATTTACGGCCCAACAACGATTTTTTTGCGTCCGCACAAATACTAAGCTAACTAAGTATCATCATCAAACATAGAAAATTTCCAACGTCACATACTTATTATTACGAAATTTCCGGATGTTACATAAGCTATCCGTAGTATTCATGGAAAGGGTCGACAGTGGCCCTGATCAAGTAATTCTTGGACCCCGTTTTCACTCTCTCCTTGTTCCAACGGCTTTCGATCAGTGTTTTCCCTGCCATCATGAAGAAATTCTTCCCATTCATCAGGACATCAACTCTGAACGGGTGGTTGAAGATAAATCGCTGGCTCTTGTCATTCCTATTTTTTATAATCAGATTTTTTTAGTGGTATTGAAGGCTGAAACCACATACGTTGCCTGTTTGGAGAAAAGTTCGAATTGATCAAGCCTTGGAATTTTGCTATCTTAATTTAGACCTGAAGTTTAGTTTGATAGGCAGTATTTGCTCATTATGGTCGCCATCGATGAATTGTTTTTTCCTTCCTGCCATGCCATTATCCATCACCCTCTTGGATATTTTCGTACTTATTGGACTTCCTCCTTTCCACACTGATATTTGCATGATAGAGTCCAATCAGTGTCCACACTTCTTCGATCTATCTTCGCATGATCTTTATTATGAATCCTTTATCAACAAATTTGCCTGTTCTGAAGACAGGGTTTTTGTGACATTCCGAATTTTGGGCCATTTTTGGGATTTATAAAACGTGTAATTCGTCAGTGCGCTTATAATAGAATCTCGCTCGGGAACTGATCACTCTCGGGTTCTTGTTTTAAAAATAGAGATTTTGCTAGAATCGCACTCGATCGAATTTGGCCATTATTTAGACCCAGAACTTGGCAGTCGATTTTCGGGAGTTTCGAGACGAAATAAATTAGACGGTGTCGATATTATTGTTGCCAGTGTCGGTATTGTTAGGAATATGTGAAAAGTAAAATTTTCGATCGGGTACGAATTTGGTCTAGTAGACCTCCCTCAAATTAGTTTGCTCTAAATTTCGTGGCCATTGTCTCTTAGTATATTATAGGAATTATTTTGGACCGTAAGATCGTCGTCAGATTTGAAATCTGACCGTTGGATCGCACTCGAGTGCGTGTTGACTTGTCTCTCTCTCTCTCTCCTCCTTCTGCCGCGCCGAGCTTCCTGATTCGCACGTTTCCCCTCTTTCCCGTGCGTCTGCCCCTCTCTCTCTCCTTCTCTCTCTCTCTCTCTCTCTCTCTCTCTCTCTCTCTCTCTGACGAGCGCGCGCACGTTCCCCTTTCCCCTCATGCACGTTTCTCCCCCTCTCCTTCTGTCAGACTCTCTCTCCTCTTTCCTTTCTTTTTTTTCTTTTCTTCCTTCTCTTCTTCTTCTTCCTTTCTTCTCTTTCCACCCGACTGGTTCTGCTCTTGCTCGACCAGCCCTCAGCCCAACCGTCCAGTCAGCCCGGCCGCCGCGCAGTGCCGTCCATCCTCCGTCGTGCCACCCCGGCTCCGCCCTAGTCGAGCCGCGCCACCACCCGTCGCCGCTCGACCTTCGTGGCTGACTCACCCGAGCTGCACGCGGGCGTCGCCTTCGCTCGAACCAGCGGACACCGCCTTGCGCCCAGCCGCTGCTCGCCGCCCCCGATCGCCGCCAGTTCGACCCCCCTCAGCCACCGCCACCGCCACCGCCACCCCTCCCCTCACCCTCCTCCTTCTCCCTTTCGGCTGCTTCTCTGGCCTCCGTCCAACGCCGCCTTGACCGTCGCTGTCGCGGGCTCGGCTGTCTCAGCCTCCAGGAGCTCGCTGCAGCCACCGTCGCTGTCGCCCGACGTCTCTTCTGCCACCGACCATCGCCATGCCGCCCGAGCATCGCCGGCTCCGAGCCCTCACCGCCTCAGTTCTCTCTCTCCCTCGCCACCCCACTCCGGCCGACTCTACTCTCTCCCTCCGAGCTGGTCGTCGGAGAGCCGCCTCGCCGCCGCCGCGTCACCGCCACCGCGCCCAGTGCCGGAGCAAGCCCGAGCCGGCCACCGACCCGGCCACCGCCGCGCCCGTGCCCTCGCCCGCGCCCATACGGCGCCGCGCCCATGCCCGCGCCCGCGCCCGTGCCGCGCCGCGCCTTGTGCCCGTGGCCGAGGGCTGTGCCCATGGCCGAGCTCCGCGCCCGTCGCGCCCTTGCCTGTGCCGAGTGAGACACTGTTCACCCGGGCCATTTTAAGCCCGAGCCGACTTTTCCCTGGCCAAAATCTAATAAGTGACTTCCTAAACCCTGCCTAGTACTTTGGGTATTTTTAAACTTGTTTAGGATGTGATTAGTAATGGGTTAGGAATTAATTTAGGCGTGGGCTAATTAGATTGAGTGTGCCCAATTTATGAATTATTGTGGTGATAATTGTGTGGCTAATTTAGTGATTGACTGAGGTAAATAGCATGACTGGTTTGGAGGTCATATAATGCTGGAAATTTATGTTGAGTTTATTAGGTGTTCGCTTGTGATTCAATGTTCGATTGGCGATTGTTCGTGTTGGTTTGTTTGGGCCGAGCTAATGAGAAAGTGTAAGCTGAGTTGTGGCGGTCTAAGGACCGGCTTGGTGTGATTGAATGAGGAGCCGGGAGTGTTTGAATGGCGGGTTAACTTGTGATGGTCCATGTGTGATTTAATGCTTGAATGTGAATTTGGTGGATTGGCCTTGGCGTGTGATTGAGCATTATATGAGTTGGGTTGGCGGATTATTGAGATTTGTCTAGTGGCGATTGTATGTGCTCAATGAAATGTGGCGCATGCGCTTGTCTGAATGGCCTGAGGCGTGTTCACGCGGGCTGTGGAAGGAAAGTTGGACCTGAGGCGTGTTTACGCGGGTCATTGGAAAGAAAGTTGGGCCTGAGGCGTGTTTACGCGGGCTGTGGAAGGAAAGTTGGACCTGAGGCGTGTTTACGCGGGTCATTGGAAAGAAAGTCGGGCCTGAGGCGTGTTTACGCGGGCAGTGAGAATGAGCCTGAGGCGTGTTTACGCGGGCTGTGGGAATGGACCTGAGGCGTGTTTACGCGGGTCGTGTGATCGGGCCTGAGGCGTGTTTACGCGGGCTGTGAGAATGGACCTGAGGCGTGTTTACGCGGGTCGTGTGATTGGGCCTGAGGCGTGTTTACGCGGGCTGTGAGAATGGACCTGAGGCGCGTTGACGCGGGTCGTGGATAGTTGGTTGGACACGTGTGCGTAATGTGTGTGGTTGAATTGGTTGAATGTACGTGTGGATGTTTGGTTGGATTGGTTGAGTGCAAGTGTGGATGGTGCTCGAGTGATTGTGTTATATTCTCGGGATATTATTGAATTACCATGATTTGACTAATGTGCAGAAATGGCGTGTGATTTGAGGCAAGGTAAGTACATTATGTGAAATTTGTTATGTGGATAGTTAGATTGCATGTTTAGACTTGTCTGGGTACGCATTGGCCTATGTGGGGTATAGGGGGTTGCTTATTGAGACTCGTTCTCACGGTTATTATATAACCATTTTCAGATCTGCGACCGTGATTGATTGGAGACGCCACCAGGGTATCTCGGGGATGGAGGACGGGTCAAGTTACCCCATATTTTGTTTGCCCCTCTTTTGTATAGCGAAGTAGGATACCCCACCACTATTCCATTTTGATGTTGTGTATTTGAAATTATTGTTTTGTGCTATCCTTTTGTCATATTTTATTGTCTGGGTTGTTTTAAATTCGCTTCCGCTTGCCTTTATCGTTGGGTGTTTCGTTTGGGTCGGCGACGCGTCCTGGGACGTCGCGTTCAATGATCGACCATCGAGGGGTGTCACGAGCCCGTTGGGGTTCAGGGCGTGACAGTTTTCATCGAAGGAACATACTATCTTTTACCATCCTTCGATAAGCATCTACATGGAGTTTGCAATTTGGATTTTTCACTCTCTAAAGGGATACGTGTTTCCTTGGGTCGAACTATGCTCGTTAAACTGTATAAGACTCTTTTTTATGCCCATGGATGTGTTTTAGCAATAAATTTTTAGTGTCAATAGATGCCTCATTTAAAAAAAAGAGAGTTTTGAGTTCTTGTAATACTCACATGCAATCATTACCTATAATCTCGAAAGGCGCGCATTAAATGATAGTACCTTTTACTTTTAATCTTTTCATCTGGGATTAATATCACAAAAAACCCTAAACCGGTACAGCTGTGACAAGTTTACCCCAAACTATTTTTTTGACCATAAAAAACTCCAAACTGGTTAACCTGTGACAAATTTACCCCGACCTATTTTTTTGACCACCAAAAACCCCAAACTGGTATACTTGTGATAATTTTACCCCGAACTGATTTTTTAAATTATTTTTTATTTTTTCAAAATTTTTAAATTATTTTTTATTTTTTTTTATTTTCTTTTTTTCCTTCATCTTCTTCATCTTCAACATCTGGCCGATCGCCGGACCGTTGACCGGCTAGAGGCGGAAGCCAGCGAGGTCGGCCCCACCGGCGAGCCCTCGCCAGTTGCCGGCGAGCCCTTGCCAGTTGCCGGTGAGTTCGAGCCTCACCAGATCTAGCGAGGGCTTGGCCTTGCCGGCCGCTGGCGAGGCTCGACCTCACCGGCACTGGGCGAGGCCGACCTCGCCGTTGCAGGGCGAGGCCAACCTCGCCAGTTGCCGAAGAGTTCGAGCCTCGCCAGATCTGGTGAGGGCTCGGCCCCGCCGGCGAGCACGGCGGCCGACACGGCCGTGCCTCTGGCTGAGAGCCACTGAGCGCTGGAAGACGCCACCATTGCCATTGTTGCTGCTGTGTTGAAGTTTCGAGGGAGCGAGAGCTCTGCTAGAGAGAGAGAGAGAGAGAGAGAGGCGCGGCCGTGTCGGCCGTTGTGCTCGCTGGTGGGGCCGAGTCCTCGCTGTTGCTGGGCGAGGCCGACCTCGCCAGTTGCCGGTGAGGCCGAGCCCTCGCCAAATCTGGCGAGGCTAAAACTCGCCGACAACTAGCGAGGTCGGCCTCGCCCTGCAACGGCGAGGTCGGCCTCGCCCAACGGCCGACGGGGCCAAGCCCTCGCTAGATCTGGCGAGGCTCGAACTTGCCGGCAACTGGTGAGGGCTCGCCGGCGGGGCCGACCTCGCCGGCTTCCGCCTCTGGCTGGTCGCCGGTCCGGCGACCGGCCAGAGGTTGAAGATGAAGAAGATGAAGGAAAAAATAAAAAATATAATAAAAAATTCGAAAAAATAAAAAATAATATTAAAAAAATAGTTCGGGGTAAAATTGTCACAAGTATACCAGTTTGGGGTTTTTGGTGATTAAAAAAATAGTTCGGGGTAAATTTGTCACAGATGTACCAGTTTGGGGTTTTTTATGGTCAAAAAAATAGTTTAGGATAAATTATCATAGTTGTACAAGTTTAGGGTTTTTCGTGATATTAACCATTTTAATAATTAGGGAAAGAGGGGGCCGGCCATGGGTCCATGGGCTGAAATTTATTCACTTTTTAGTTGACTTGGGTCAACCTTGGTCAAATTGGGTTGACCCGAGACTTCTCGATTCTCCTTGTTTTCTTTGAATTACTCAATGAGCTTGGTTACTTCATTTGCTCGGCCCTTTAAGCCAAATTGTGCTTCAGCTGGTTAGGACGAATCAGGTCGGATCAATCGAGTCGACCTGGTTTGACCTCGCTGGTCCCGATTCGATGTTTATGCCCATTTCCTCGAATTATCTTAATTTTACCCAAATTGATATTGATATTGAATTTGTTTGGTGTAATGACATTTTAAATGTGCTCTTTGACTTTATTGGACTATCAGTTAAAATTCAAGTGTCAACAATGAATGAAATAATCAAGCTAAATGTGTCGTGCAGTATGGTATATTTAATGAGATGTTATTTAGTGATTACTCAAAAGAAGCAAATTCCATTCATGGAAGTCAAGCACTCCAAATCTGGCATTTAATGCTATAGTGTAACGAGTATTTAATTTTTGGATTGGATTTACGTAAGAGATAAGGATCAATTCATGTCCTAAAACCTCTTTACATTTGAACAGATACATCCATAAATTGTTAGTCTCTTGATTGTTATCCTGCTTATAATATTTACTAATCACACCTCAACCTATTTGACATATAAGTTAATTGTCCACCTGATTGCTATTGGTGTTGGCTTACATTCCTTAAATTTGATTGGAATTAATTATATTTCCTTTTTGCTATAAAAGCGGAATTTTCTACTAGTCACAAAAAATTGTATATTACGTAAATCAATTAAAAGTTTAATTGCATCATTGCTGCTTCACAACTTGATCGCTCAATTTTAAGATGATTTTTAGCAAATTTCCATTTCTTTTAATTCTTGCATTGTTACGATTGATTACGAAAAACGAAGTTAAAAAAAATTCTGGTTAATTTCATAATTTTCTTTATTTTCTTCAATAAATAGATTGTGAATACACATTTTCAAACACAACCTAATGGAATTTGATCGATTTGATTATCAATATTTTAGAAAAAAAAGGCACAAAAGTGCATTTATATGTTTTCCAAATTTCACCTGCCCCAACTCATTTCAAGTTTCCTTTTTAATAAAATATATACCTAAGGTTCATGTACTCAATGATTTTATGGGTTTTTTACATTTATGAAAAAGACTATATTCTAGTAGTGCTAGATTCTTTTTAGCTTTTACAATAATTTGGAAGGCTAATTACCTCTTTTGGTTACCAACTTAGGTTATTAAAATATACGAGACTTGCATTGATGTACATGTCTCGGTCCAAGATAATAAATGGGCAAAATTGTTTTGGCCTTATTTCACATGTCATTTCAAATGTCCACAATTTTCTTCTGTTTATATACCATCTTCTCCCTTTCAATTGGCCTACCACACATCATTTGGCTTGTAATAAAGGTCAGCTCTCAGAGTGACTTTTGAAGTGGCAAACCCTAAGATGCAAACTCTAGATCCCTCTCCGAAAGAGAAATTGCAGGACAGATCTTCTCAACCTGTGCAATCATCTGCTTCAACAAGTGCCGGTACGTCGAAAATGAGTGAGGTAAGTCTCGATCAACCTTCGTGCTAGGTTATTGGACATGTATTTTGTGCTTGAACTTCAAAGAAATGGATTTTTCAATTTGATTTTTTTCCATAAAAAAATCAAAAGTGAAGAATGGTGAATGATAAGAATTACAATGCTCTCTAGGGTTCTTGTTTCGTTTACCTTAAGGTTAAGAGTTTGAATTGTTACAAAGGATCCATCATCTAGATCTGCGCATTGATTTGACAAAGTTTATATAGATTGGAAGATCTATCATGTTAGAATATGTTTTTCTTGTCTAAGTGCTTGTAGATCTAATTGTTTATACACTTAGTGAAACAAATGAATAATTGTTTGTTGGGTTTTTTATTTCGATCGGAAGTTTGTTGAGTTTTACCATGTATAAAATGTCTGAAATATTCTTAAAATCTTTTGTTGACAATGAACGAATTACATATATATATTTGTATGAAGATGTATGTTTAGATCTTTTTTTTTTTGTCTAGATCCGTTTTATGAGTATACAGAATTATATATGTATGTGTACAAGAATACGATTTTTGAGGATGACAAAATTGAAATTTGCCAAAAGGTTTTTCTAATATACATTTGAAGAATAGATAATATTGTTCTAGGGATGAAGGTTTGGATGTTTTGCTTTTTTTCTCAGATCGATTCATGAATCGTTATTCGTTGGACAACAAAACTAACGGCAGTTATTTTAATTGACAAAACCGTTATTAGCTTTTATAAGTAATTAGACCGTTAATGCTATTATGGTAAACATTATCAATATATACTGAACTCATTTCCTTTAAATGGTATTCTTACTATGCAAAGTTCATTGTATACCGTAAGTTGACAACCAATAAATGTCGTAGTGGAGACCAATGAACCGATTGAGAACTTGCACGTTCTTTAAGATCAATGATAAAGAAAGTAGACCATCATTCGACATTAGAGAATAATGAGTAGCTAAAGTATAACTATTGAGAGAATGAACAACTTTTCCAAATCGAACAAAAGAAGAAGGCGATAGCCCCTTACATATAAAGTGAAATGAGTTTCCACCATTCTTTTTAATATTACATAAGCTGCCAATTCACTCGTTGAAATTCGATGTTTTTAAAGTGCAGCTCTCTTCAAATATTTTCCCTTTTTTTTGTGTTTATCATTCTAGAGATGTCTCTTCATTTTATGCTACTGTTGTTATTTCATATGAGTTCTAGGTACTTGGTATTCTCTCTCTCTGAACTATTTTGCTTTATACTACGTCTAGATGTTTTATATTCTTTGTTTTGCTAATAAGTCAATGTTCTTCCCTCGCATGCCCTAGAGGTTCCATGGAATCATTTTGGATAAAATCATTCTATCCACATGATATGCTTTACTACTCCCTTTCTTTCAGCATATGGCGCTATGTTTTCCTACTCAGTTAGTCCTTCATCATTTTTATCTCGTCTGATGAGTTTGATTCCTTGATAGGAGGAATGGGTTCTTAAACTTAAATGAATGTGGTTGGTTTAGTTGTTTTAATTGTACTATTGATCTTGTCAAGCACGAGTTCCATAACATCTTGATAATATTTTCCCAAATGTTTCATCTCTTTGATATCATGAATATAGTTGAAGTTCTTGATTTACGGCATATATGTTTTCCTATTTCGAGTCGGTTGGCAACTTTTGATGAATATAATTGCATATGCATAATTATTTTATTTACTCATGTCTTATCCTTATCTATCTCCGTCATCCTTGTAGGTCAATAAGTCACTCTCAACTATAGACAACTCTCCCGTTTCTATCAAATTGAATGAACCACGTGGTTCGAAGAAGCTTGACAGTCCTAATGAAGAAGGACAATATGATAGACTGTATAGATCACTCAAGGCATTAGTCACTGTAAGTTGACTTTTTATTGAGTTTTTTTAGATATAGGTAGTTAACGTGAGTCTTATATTATCCTTTGAAACTTTGTGAGGTAGACCATTACATAAAATCAATTTTACCATTATGTAGTTGGATTACATCACTAAAAATGATAGTTGATGTAATGTAATTAACTTTTTTGTTAAGTTTATTTGGATACAAGTAGTCAATATAATTGTTCTGTAATATTTCGTGAGATAGACCACGACATAAATGCAATTTTATAATTATTGAGTATGGTTTTATTCCAATTCACTTTTAAGAGGTTCCACACTTAGTTTTTGCATGCAGATATCTTCATGAAAAGATCGATAGAACACATGCGATGAATGATCCACAAAATAAATTGCAAGGCACTCAAAATTTCTTCATCTTGATTCTTGATGCATATTTGATAAGCTGTACGTAATTTTGAAGTACACACCTAAGCTTCATTTGTAAAAAGTTACAGCTACACAAGTTATGCATAAACTGAATACCTATATACCTAATTCTTTGACTTTGATAATAATTCAAAGTAGTCCTTTCTTTAGCAATAAGATATACTAGCATTGATAATTTGTGATTGCAGAAAGTTGTTTCTCAATTGAGAAAAAGTATTTTAGATGAGATGCTCGACCGGGATCCAATATCGTATCAATTACCCCAAACCGATGATGAGATAAATGTCTCGACCATTAAGGTAATATTATTTCAATGATTTGTTTGTACCTTGTTCACATATTTATTTTGGAGGATTTGAACAAACATTTCTTGACTTAAAGTGTATGATGATCGATAGTCAACATTTCATTTTTTGTTCATATCAATGCAAACTTTTTATTTGTAAGAATTTGTAACTAATGCTCACAACATATGACAAATGATATCCTAAGCACAGACAAATCCATCTTCATCAGTGGAAGTCAAAACCAGCGCCAAATCCACTCTTGTAGGGGAAGAGACAGTGTCTTTCTTACTCCCCCCGGATTGTCTAATTCACAAAGACTTGGACAAGGTGGCTTCTTGAATTTCTTCTTTGTTTTTGCATTGAATGCATATAAATATCAGGATTTGTATATCTAATTGTCTAGTTGTTTTAATTTTTTTATGTGATTATTATTTTATTGATTGCAGGACATCCAACATCAGTCTTCATTTGAAGAGAGGCTTCAAGGGTGGCATATTGCATGCAGACAGCGAGCAAATGGAAAATTAGACATGGTAATTGTTTATGAAAAAAACTTCATTGTTACTACTTTCCTTAATAAATCGACGATTAAAAAGAAGTAATGTAGATTCAACTAATTTGGTTGTTGTGAGCATTGCAAGGAGATGGAATGGATTATCTAGGGATGTATGTTAGCCAAAAGGATTAATAAAAACTTAGTTTTACGTTGCACCTTTATTATTCTTGAGTCTTCAGTAAACCTTTGATGAGTAACACAGCTTTGCACATGACTATCTTGAAATTTTGAAATGGTAATCAAGATAACCGAAATTTATTATCTTTGCAGAATTATCGTCATGGACAATCAAGAAAGATGTTTCGCTCAACTATCGAGGTTGTCCAGTTTATAATGGAGGCTTTTAATGATAAGGAGACGCTGGGGAGTAGTTCTCTACAGGTGAGTTATAAAAACCCTAAATAAGTCAAATGCGAATTAAAGTTACTTTTACTTAACGCTCTTAGGTGTGACTTCATTCGGGTGACAATTTAGGAGCAAGGTCCTGCTACTGAGATGAAAGGTTCATCGAAGAAAAAGATATCTTCCAGTAAAAAAGAGAGAATCCCTCCATCCAAGTCATTGAAGATCTCTAGTGAAGAGAAAATCGTTGTTGAACAATTTTTGGAGGAATCAAGCAACAACCTCAACAACATATGCGGTAGGAGATGGCCTCACCAAGTTTTCCTTTTGAAGCAAATCTTACGGATTAAATAGGAACATGAGCTCCTTATATCTAACTATTTATTTGATTGTCTTTATAGAAAGCGAAGAATGGGAGAAATATTTGAAGTCAAGCAGTGAGAATGAGGACGATGCATCTAGTGATGAAGAGACTCAGTAAAAGAAATGAAAAACCAGCTCAAGCATCCATAGTTAAAGAGAAGGGCCTACAAATGACATTCACGAGTGCAGATGTTTCTTCTCTATTATCTAATTTTATTCATCTTTGAAATCGGCAAAAGGAAATTGAGTTTATTTACATTTCATTTTATCAAACTAGTTTGGTCATATCTGTTTTTTCTTTTGTTGTTTGAACTATGAAACGTCGAACCTTGTTTGTGAGCCGGGATTGGAGAAAGTGGAATGGTACTCAAGCCTTTATTTTCTGTCCTTTTGTTGTTGGCGACTTATAATAATAATTTAGAATAAATATCTGGCATGAAAGATTTTCTTGAGATTGTTTTGTCATCAATGCAGGTGGAGGAGAGTTTAACTAACAAATTAATTTATATGATTTAATCATTGTTTCAATGAATAATTGTGAGATGACGAGACAAAAAACAGAATCAAGAATGTGACAGGGCATTTAATCTCCTTCTATTTTTGCTCTTTTCTTGGCAAGTTTTGCAGTAAAATTGCTATTTTCCCCCTGTTATGGTGAATTTTTACCGTGTGTATAATTATAAAAAACATTTAATTTCAAGTTGTTTCCGGACGTGGAATCAACGTTATTTATCATTTAGATTATTATTCCTATTCCTTTTGTTTTGTTCTAGTTATCTTATTTCAACAAACCAAATTGAGCCTCGGTAATTTGGCATGATTTTTTAAAGTTAGACAGAAAGGGGTCTTACCTTAAACTCAAATTACAGTGAAATCCATTTTAAGAAATGGTTAAACTAAAATTGTCGATTATGACAATCCTTTGTTTTTTCGCAGATAAGCAAGCAATAATTTGTTTAGATAAACAAGTACTTAAATCATTTATGATTCAAGACTGGTAGCATGTGGATGAACCACTCCCACTACGAGTTCCATCCTATCATCATTGCACTAAAAAATCAGCAATCATTGCAACAACTAACTATACTGGATACAAACAACACTTTCAAGATGACAGAACAGACCTTAGCCATAGCTGCAAATAATGAAAATTCGTGCCATTACAAGCTTATGCCCCAATTAGAGCGTAATTCTCCAAGAATGCTTTTAACAACCATGTTCTTCGGTACATAAAAAGCACTCAGTTTTAGTTTTTACGGCAAACTAGGGATCCACCATGTAATACCATGTTGTTGGCTTTCCAAATATACTACATACACATGTTCGAAGCTGGTTTTAAAAGGATCTTCCCAAGTTTATGCACAACCTACCAAACGTAAGGAGCCTGTTAAGAGTAGCTAGCTAGCCAAGTAATGAATCTGGATCTAGGAATGTTTGGATTAAAGCAAAATGGTTTGTGCCACTCAAGTTTAGTTTAAAAGGATATTCCGAAGTTTAGGCACAACTTGCCAATCGTGGCTAGTCATGTAAAAAAGTAATAGAATGTAAAGATAACAGGAAGATAAGCATTGATTGATTGGTAGTCCTTTGCTTGAATTCCAATCCTAATGCGTATACCTACTAACAAATGTTAACAATAGTTACAAAGCAAGCAAATAAACATCATACATGACTCCTAAAATTTGATAACATATATTTACAAACTGTTCCAAAAAATTCATTGTTCGACGATTATGGCCTCATCACTCACTCCACGTTGACTGCTTTTTCCACAGTTTGCAACTCCTCTTTTTGCATGTTTCTCGGCCATTATCATTTATGGCTTTCGAGATTTACGGCTCTACGAACTGTTGTCATGCTAGCTTCACGATTGAATAGGTCGTTATGATTGTAGCTGAAATTGTTGGTTTCGTGGCTTGAATTTTTATCTTGTTCTCGATTCATCGATTCTTTACTTCAACTTTGATTTCTTTATCGACTAAACCAAATCTCATTTACCAACACTTGTGGCTCAACACTTAGTAATTTTCTCTTATATCACATATCGGTAACTTCTCGCCGTCTTTGTCGATTACCTATAGTTGTCGACCAAAAGGACATAACAAATTTCACCTCAACCATGTCTTGCCGGGTCTTTTCTAGTCCGAGTTGACGATAAGGGACTTGGGCAATTTTTGGTGTCAACACTTTGTCAATTTCTCACATTTCGCCGTTTAAGTTTTTTCCATCATTGGAGTCCACCCCCTCGCTATTGCTTCCAATGCCCGCATTGGAAGAGTGCGTTTGATGTATATCTTTCGCAACCTCGAAAATCCTAATTTCGCAACCTCTAAAATCCTAACAGAGCTCTAACCCCAAGTCCCTTGTTTTGGGTACAAAGAGCCCTGTCATTTTGTCAACGCCGCTTGTCATGTCGGTACATAATTTAATATGAATTGGGGATGAAAAGGGTAATGGATTGCATAATTTTCCTATATAGACATAGTTATGTGCCTCTTGCTTGATGCCAAATTATGATGAGCTTTTTTTCTCTTTTGAAATGAAGCTTTTAATCAAGTATACTCAATATATTTAGGGATGAAAATGGGTGAGGTTTAATTGCAATTGGCATTAATAGATAAACGGATTTTGAGTTTCAAGTTGCAAGACGAGTTTGAGATCCCATTTACAAAAGGGTCAATGATCACCGTAAGGTAATTGTTAAGTATATTTAATAAGGAAATATATTGATTTTCAATACAGTAATTGCACGTAACACGAGAGAGACAGCACATTTGAAATTACAACCTTTCTTTTTATTAATGGCCCTTGAGACACTCATTAACAAAATTGTTTACAAAATCTTATAATGTTGGCCAGGAATTTGGGAATTATAACTCAAGACTCAAACTCAATAAGTCATCTACAAGAGCACCCTTTTATCTTTTAAGAAAACTCAAGTCTACTTAGGTAGTTTGGTAAACCTTAGAACTAAAATGCAACCACGATCTAAAAATTTTTATGGACCACAATTTGAAGCCTAACTTCTCTTTCCATTTAAACCATAGACTTTCATGATCATGTGCCATTGGGCTTGCACGATCTTCAATTTCTCTATTCCGCAAGAAACGCAGTATGATTTTATTAAATATTCATTACTTTTTGGGTACCCAATTACTTTTAGGGGTATTTGATTTCAAAGTTGATTAGTTCGGAAATTGATACCTAAAGCCTACCCTATATAGGTGCTAGTTTTGAAAGATTAGAATCGTGAACCGAACTAGTTATACTTGGAATCATCGCGGAATTGAACCAGTCGTTTGAGGCAAGTTCTCGATTCTTCCCAAGAATCGGGTTAGTTTTGTACAAACCATCGCACATAACTAGTAAAGTCATGTTAGTTAAGGAGTCTTGGATGCCTACATCAAAATTGGAGGTCGTCGATTTCTTTCTCACTCGTTATATTTGAATTTTTTTTTTTTCAAGTAAGGTATTGTCGATCGGTTCAACCTTAGAACCAACCAAGCAAATCTGAACCGGTTCTTCTGGAGTCCGGACTCGAGAACTGAAATCGGCTCGAAACCGATCGAGCAAAGGCCGATTCGGTCCGATTCCCAGGTTGAACCGGCCCGGTTACTCACGCCTTTGACGACTCCCATTTTGTAAGGTTACACATTTAAGAAAAGGAACTTGGAGGTGGAATAAAGGGGAGGAGTTACCGCATTGGGAGGGGTTTCTTCGCACCGCACGAAGAATCTCTTTGGCGTTTGTCGATTAGAAATCGAGATTAGAAACGTGCGACTCACTCCAATCTCCGCCATTGATCCACGGCTTTTGGCCAAACGTCGTTCCTACTCTCTCCCCTTTTCGTGGTCTCTGATGTTGCTCAAACCCATCGTCTCTCTCGCCCTCACGATGGGTTTGGTCGCCTTCCGCAGGCGAATCCCTCAGCCCGAGCTGAGGACGCGTTCTCTACAGGTAATTCCCTTTTCCTCTTTATCTTCGACGACATTCGGGTCGTGGGTCATGGCGATTGGTTGTGGGGTCTGTTCAGTTTGTGCTGATCGGTGAAAATTTGGAATCTTGGGTGCTATAGCATCTCTTTGGGTTCTGTAAGTTCCAGGGTATGTTGTTGCTAATGTTGCTTCTGGATTTGTAGTACCTCGTCATGCCCTGATTGGAAGCTTTTGATTGCGGGTCGGTTGGGGTCGGTCTCGGGATCGGGCTGCGTTCCAGGTACTGTTCTGTTGATGCTAACTCTATGTGCTGTCCTTGATTCTGATTCATTGGTATATTGGAGTGGAGGATCCGGGGGACTAGTGGGGGTTGTACTGCTGGAGGGTTAGATGATTAAGTTTGGGCTTCTGGCATTGCATTTTGAACGCATGCGATTGAACTGCGGGTTCGTGATCTGAGTGCATTGTGTTGTTTGTGCTGGATCTGACTGCTTTGATGCTGTTTGTGTTGCCAGTTATTGTTTTTCTCGCTGGTGAAGTGTTTAGATTCCATAGATATGATGACTGATCACATCTGCTACGCTCCCACCCCGCGTTCGATTCATCTCTTTTGAATCTCCGAATTCTTGCCTGTGGTGCGCTTTGATCTAGTCCTTGGCACCATCAACGGCTAAGCTAGTTTGCATCGTCAGTGACCTAGTACTTTTCCCAAAGGGTCTTATAGTGGCCTAAACTTAAAAAATAATTTGCTGTTTTACTTGAGAGATGTCAAATAGTTTTAGTGACAGTTTTTTGTTGCAGATTTAGATTTAAATTTGTCGGGTTCTTCATTTACTACTTTGGTCTCTTAGATGGTAGCTTCCATCTAGGTCCATGTTTCAATTATATCTCATAAGTTTCTCTAACAGGAAACTAGAAAATGAGGGGAAGTCAAAATATTGTTTAGTAATGTAGGCAGCGATACTGAACCATATGATAGAAAGGGATCTGGTGTTGTATCCTAAACATCCTTCTATCTCCGAATGTTCATGGCCTACAATAACTCTGCAGCACCTTAAACTTAGTTATATGGAAAATGTTAAAGAGTGCCGCTAGAACACTTGCTAAGTCTTATTAAATGTACTTGGAAATTTAAACCGTTAAGGTAACTTTATTAAAATGTGTAATTATTTCATTTCAAAGTATTTTGGAAAGTGTTATTTCTACTTTTAGATAACTTAACTGGAAAAGGATACTAGAAGTGCCTAACTTTTGTACGATACTCACTTCAGCGCCAAAATTTTTTCGAACGATCACTTGAGTGCTGCATCGGTGGAAAAACAATTACTTAAGTGCCTCTGGCTACAAAAACTGGCAATTTGTCCTACGTGGCTTTTTTAAAACAAATTCAGGTCCAAAGTGGAAAATGAAGGAGTCAACATGGCAAATGGGACTAAGAAAAACAAATTTTTGTCTCTCTCCTTCCTTTCTTCTTTCCCTCTGTGTGTGATCGCATTGTACTAGAATACGCCTTTTGTTTTGTTCTTGGTGCTTCTCTCCACTACACTTTCTAGTAAAAATGATGGACACTACCAATGACATAACTGAGTACATCTTGTTCCAGAACTTCATCAAGGACTGCAAATTGCTTAGCAATCTCCTCAATGATGTGTTGTATAGAGAAGTTGGAGGCAAGTTCATGGAACAATTTGAGAGGAATCATATTAAAGTTTTTTTGAAAAAAATCAATGCCATGCCTGTCTGATTTGTTTCGCCTTGCACGATCTTGAGCCGCTTCTCCTGCTCTTGCCTTCTATTGCAAATTTTAGAAAGTAAATTTGCCCCGATTTGGGGAAGTGGGGATAGGGGTGTTTGAAGAAGTTAAGCAATTTTACCCCAACTCTTGCTTTCGGATTATCGAATTCGTGCCCTACTTTCTTCAGCATCAACTCATTTTTTTGTGGAGTTTTGCTGCTTTTTGCGATGGCTGAATTGATTTAAAGTATTTATCCGTGTGGGACAAGAGGCGCGAATTTGTTTCCGGATTCACCGGAAGCACTGGGGTTTTTTGTTTCACCTTTTATTGCATTGTTTGTACTAATGAATTGGTTTGATCGCGTTTTAATTTACTTGTCTCTAAACCCTTGGTTCGTGCTCATGGAATGAGAATTTGCGATGAAAAGTGGTCTTTCCATTGCGAAGAACAACTTGGGGAAATCAAATTGAAAGCGGCCTAGAAATTGCTTCATTCATCTTTTTTTCTCCAGGTTGGTCGATTTTTTTAATCTTGATTTGGGTTTAGCAATTTTTTAGATTTAGCCTTTGAACAGCCTTTTTTCTATTTTTACCGATAGGGCCACAACGACGTTGCTTGTTGTGGCTTTTGTTGATTGGATTTTTTCATTGAGCCACATAGACTAATTTATAATAAAATAATGCCACGTTGGTTTTTCCGGCCACTCAAATTGGCGATGGCACTAAAGTGATCATTCTTTTATAAAAGTGGCACTCAAGTGATCGCTCTTAAAGTTTTGGCATAAAAGTGAGCGTCGTACAAAAGTTATGGCACTTTTAGTGCCCTTTCTCCTAACTTAACTAGTGCCTTGGAGGCGCTTGTTAAGAGGGCACTGGTTAACAAGACTCTTATGTTAATAGTAACTACAAACTCTTAAATGGAGTCTTTACATCATTCCAATTTTGTCAAATGTCTCCAAAGATCTCTGTTGGACTTTTTCTACTTTGGTGACCCTGCCAAGAATCATAATGTTATCTATTTCTTCATTTGCTTGAATACATTTCCCCTCATTGAGATGTAATTGTGAAGTACCACCTTTCAAGAATTAAAGGAAATTCTAACAATCGGTTACATTGAGCCAAGTTGTAAAAGATGTGCTTCAACTATTATGGGTAAAGGTTTCACAAATCTCCTTTTTAGAATGGATGGCCAATTCTTCAAAACATAGATGCAAAATTATTCAATGTTGTATTCCCAAGCTAATAATAGACAAGATAACGCCATTTATTGCTAATATATTAATTAGTGAGAATTAGAGAACTTTGCACAGTCGACAATAATATTTGACTTCCAAATCCAGCAAAAGTGCGAGAGAGAGAAAGATTTGCTTCCATCTTGCTGAAGGTTTCTCTGGAAGTTGCTCATTAAAGAGGGTACAAATTGGTATTCTAATGAACTTTTATAGTCCCCCCAAAGAGAG
Source organism: Syzygium oleosum (assembly GCF_021117445.2). Classification (NCBI taxonomy): domain Eukaryota; kingdom Viridiplantae; phylum Streptophyta; class Magnoliopsida; order Myrtales; family Myrtaceae; genus Syzygium; species Syzygium oleosum. Next base: position 3,280,047 of record NW_026607494.1, read on the forward strand.
TGAATGTATTAATTTACTAAAATTGTGAGTAGGCTTGCTGTATATCAATCTGTTGAGTGATTGTTAGCTGAAGCAATGTTTTGTTTTGAGAGAGAAGTCAACATTTCAGTGATTCGAAGGAACTTTTCTGATATATATTTGAGCTTAAACAAGCAGTTGTCTGTGTCAATTGTGTATTTTCACACTTATTCTGAAGACTTCTCAATTGAGCTAAGTATATTCTGTTTTCTTTGTAGCATTATCATGCAGAAAATTATTTACAAGATAAAGTTGCTTTTGGTGTTCTAACTGGATATGAAGTCATATTGCTTAGTATGCTTTGTATCTGAAATCTGTTGCTCAACCTACGGTGAAGGCACTACTGCTAGATAAGTTTAATGCAAGGGAAATCTGACAAGGATGACCGGTCTTGTCTGCTGTTAATTTATTTGGATAGTCTTCGTTTACTTCATATCTACAATGCCGATGCTGATACCTACAGAGGTGATTTTGTTCCGGGTCTGACTAAGTTTTTGTTTTTAGGTTCATTCCTTGAGTCCTTAATTTGCTTGGCCTGGTTCATTTCTGTCAAAAATCTAACTATCTTGGTTCTGAGTACCCACCACTCTGTAGCATGTGAAATTGTGGGACTAACTGGAAGTCTCGTGGCACGATACCAAAAAAAAAGGTCCGGGTAGAAAGGTCTGTCACAGCATCAAAAGGCATAAAATTGGAGTTGAAAGTTAATTGTCTGTTTGCAAATTTGTTTTCACGTTGTGTGGCATTAATACGTTGTTCCAGTATTTTTGTTGGCTGAAGGTTAGCCTATAGTTGCTTCAATAAAATTTAACATCCTCCCATGCTGGCACATTAGTTCTTCATGTCGGTATCGATCATCTCTCTTGTCATACGTGTGCTACATGGTGGATTTTGTCTTGATGAGCTTCCATTTCTTAATTCCTAGATCAATTATTCCAGCGATGCAAAAACTGTGTATTCACCCCCTCATATAGTTGCCCTTCTAGGTAATTGTCGTGGAACACTTATTTGTACAGTGTATGTTTTAAGTTTTCTCCGTTTGACCTTATCTTTCATAAGAATCATTATAATTGTCGTTGAGGCTTTTATTGGGTGCTTCTACGTCATTATCTCTCATTCTCTGGTTGAACAGGTCAAGCAAGGAGCGCATCTGAGGGAAGGATCACATACTCGATGCTCTACAGACAAGCTTGAGCATGCGCCATGCAGCTCTGAGTACAGTCCAATCAGTGGGCACCGCTCCTGTTATCTGCATAGAGCCACCGAGCTGTCTGGTTCGGTAAGCTGTGCAGTTGCGCGCATCATTAGAGCATTGGCTAATTGGGAGGAATGAACTCGATCTCTTCAATAGGAAACCAGATGCGCAAGATTTTGAGGTACTCATGTGCTTGTCCAACATTTTGGGCGTTGGCGTTGATATTTGCTGAGCATAAATAGCTCATTACCATGCTCACTTGGTATGTTTATAGCAAATTTATGATTTAAGGAAGATATAGATACTGCATCGGGTTGTGTCATACATGTGCTCTTGTTAAAAGATAAATTTATCTTGGTTGTAAATTGGCAAACGACGTAATATGTCCAAGGGTAGCCAGTCAATAGTCATAGAAACCTACAAAAATCTCTTAATATCAGTACACATGCTAAACAATTGATACACTTCCAGCTCCCGATTGAATAATGCAAGTTGTTCTTTGATGTTATCAAAAGACAGAAGCCAATGTGAAATATCCAGCTCAAGGAAGCGTTCCGCCTCTCAATAATCAATCATCCACCACTCCCGTCTTCAAGAAAAACACCATTAGAACAGAAACATAACTCTTTTCGCTCTGAAAACTGACATTTCTATCTTCAATGCTGCTCCATCAAATGTCCCTGTTCTCCATCTGGGTAGGAGAAAAGCACCAAGTTAGGCAAGGACAATGCTTTCAACAAGCTAGACAATGGAAGAGACGGAAAAGAGGGGGCTACTCAAGGGTGTGACAACATTGATCGTCTGAAGAAAACTACTCGATAAAGAAAAAGTTGGGAGGGAGAACGTAGAAAGCTTGGGAAAGCATTTCCTCTCAATATTCCACTGCAGCAGTTCATCCAAGTGTTTACGTCATCTATGGGTTACTCCCTAAAATCAGTCCATCGTAGGACAGTTGGACAATACAATTCGATAAAGGAGAAAACTTTCAAAGAGAGCTCAAAAGTTCCAGGAAAACTTGCAGACCAAAGTAAAATATATGCCAATTTGTTCTGCCATGCATTCACTGTCACCACTTGGTCTAAAAAGTGATACAAGCTCAGGGCTCTAGAAACTGAAGATTGTTTTTGTCAGGCAAAAAGCGCAAAGCTTTCATTTTACACATCAAAGCTTGGCCAGTATCATCAGCATCAGAAGATTTATCGATGCATCATGTAAACAAATGGAGCACCAAATAATTTACGTGCAGATGTATCCATTACCACTTTCACCATCAGAGGTTTCACCTAGCCTCGCAATGGCATCAACAAGCGCCTGTTCATGTTCCTGCATCACCCACAAAATTCAGTTACTTATCCATAATGTAGGATGTTCAGTGGGTAATCATGGAGAGAGAGAGAGAGAGAGAGAGAGAGAGAGAGAAGAGAAACATCAGTGGTGTTACCTTCAGCATTTTCTTGGCCTTCGCAATCTCAGCAGGATCAGGATGGCTTGCATCAAAAACCTTCTCCACCTGCATCATGTTCCCAGGTATATAAAAGACCAAAATCAACAGCACGTCAAAAAACTTGGTGGTGCATTCCCGTACCTCTTTTACTAAAGTATCTGTGTTAAATAACTCGATATCATCTGGGAGCTTCTTTTGAGCACCATTTTGTAATGGCAAGAATTCTTTTTTGGATTGGCTTTTAGTAGATCCTCTAACCCTTCCAGAACCAGGGACAGCTCCGCTACGCGCTGAAGATTTCTTTAAGCCTTGCCGTGGACCACTGCGATGTGATACGGCAAGATCATTGCCATCCCATCGAATGTCTTCAGGAGATATCTGCATATCAAATCAAATAGACCATGTCAAGAGGGACATCCTAGAGTCTCGAAATAAGCATGTAATGTAGCAAAACTAAGTGTGCACCTAAGTGTAGTCACATCAAAGAAATGCAAATGCAATTACCCTAATGTCATCACGTGGAAAGGACACTTACAGAAACAAGGAGTCACCTAATGAATTCTTATATAGACATTCAATAATTCCAACAAAATCAGGGAACTCCCCTATTTATATTTGGAAAAGACAAACCTAATCAAGATTGAGGAGCCAAACCCCTAATTTTGAGGTTGAAAACTTTAATACGCTTGGCTTAGATTCATGTTTCTTGATCTTTCTCGAAAAAACTCAAAACCTTGTATCTTGGAAAGGACGAACCACCGCTAAGTCAAGCCATAGTACCTATTTGGCTAATCAATACAAAAAAATCAAACCAAACAGATCAAGTTACAACCTACCTCTTTGAGATCAACCCACTCCCAAGTCTCATTGGTAGTATGTATATCATAAACCAGAGCATGTCTTCCCTGGACACAAGTTTCACAGTAGATATAAATGAGAATTTTCTCCATAAAAATGTAAACGAGCACATTCCTCATCAATCCACACATTTGACAAATAACTTATGCAAAATATCTGGAACAGTTTCATCTTCAACAAGACCATGCTTGAAGCAGATAAAATTGTAAAATATAATATTAAAAATTTGCAGGCATGTGTTTCTTCCGTTGTTTTAACTAAAAAGGTAGATATAATGTTAAACATAAATGACATCAGCTTCATAATTTGACGACATGTTTATGTGTTTCATTGCTCTAGAAAATAGCGTGCAATATTCATCTCATAGGCCGCTTCAAAGATTTCACCTAAAAGAAAACAGCCATGAAGGAAAGAACTCAAATTTGACCAAGACTGCCAATGGGCATCTAGAATATAGTTAACCTCACTCCTAGAACCTGCTTAATAAATGGCATCAAGGGCAGATGGCTAGAAGATTCGGTATTTAATAATATTAAGCATATTTGACGTGCTAATTACTTCCAGGCTCGTTCTACCTTTAGCGACTTTATTTTCCTTTTTTTCCCCAATTGATTCAAAAGATTCGATTAAGTGAAAGATTCACTTAATCATTATCTACAATCCATGTTTGGTAAGAAACAAATGATAACTCCTATTAATTTTCAGCTATTCGAACCAATTTTTCTTTTCATTTTCAAATTTTAGAATTGTAACACTTAAATATAAGCCCTTGTAGTCACGCTGAATTATTTTGTAATTTTTTAAATAAAATAATGTTTTGTTTGGTCTTCACATGTGGCTTATTGGAACGACTGAAAGCCTATTCAAACAGAGCCCATACAGCATACCTCAACAGGGTTATAATCAGTGATGACAGCCTCATAGAAGTTGTTGTCATCAGGCCATCTTGTCCACACTTTTCTTCCGATAAGTGGATCCGCTTCTCCAGGTGCATTTGCAGGATGAACACCAGTAGAACTGCGATGACTATACTGTCTACTAATAGTAGGGGCAGAAGAAGGATACTGAAGAGGATTGACTGAGGACAAACCAGGCAACGGCCGAACCTACCAAGTTATAAAAAGTGAAACATGTGATATGAAAGTTTGAGAAAAACTTGCAAATAATCGATAAGGGAAACTTTTGCCCCCCAAAAAAAAAACTTTTGCCCAAAAAAAAAAAATTATAACTAAAACTAAGCTTTCTTGGTCAAGAAAATGCCCCAAGCCAATTTAAGATGATGGCAAAATCTGGGGAGTTTAAGAGAGCCAACCCATGAAGATAAATAAGCCAGAAAATACCGATTGGGATGTCTTTTGCTTCTTGCGAGATGCTGAAATTGTAGGACTAGGTAATACATCGTGCATGGGTGGGGCGGTGCCCAGCATGGCAGCTTGATGTCCACCTGCCTGTCTCCACTCCCTGAAACAATGCAACAATAATCAGCAAAGAAAAGGATAAAAGTCGATACTTTCCATAAAAATTAAGCAAACACTAATTATGAAATGCTCAAACCTTATCCTACGGATGATGTCATCAGAATTAACTCTTGATAGAAGCTCTCTGTGTTCATCATCTGAAACTCTAAGTTCCTTCCTAAGTTCCGTAATCAAACCCTCTTTTTCCTGACATGGAAGTACAAGGGAAATTGACAAGAAGATGGAGAGGGAATAAACCAATAAGTCAAAAACTTATGAGTTATTTACCCAGGTAATGGCATCTGACTGAGCTTTAAAGGCACGTAGAACGGAAGAGTATGCTTCTTGCTCCAGATGATGAATTTGGGCCTCCATGTTGTTGTACATCCTTGGTGGAACAGAACCTAAAAGAGACCTTGCATTGCCTGAACTGCGTCCTTGTCTTGAATTCCTGTTCTGATTTGAGGGAGGAAGATCATCGTCAGTTCCTGTAATCATAAGGAAAGGAGAAAATATATTAAATGTGGATGACCTGATGAACGGTAAACTGGGAGTTTTTAATTTTGAATCTCGATGCAAGTAGTACCCATCAGACGTTACTATATTGTAACAACCTATCAGTTCTTATAGAGTTTCTACTGAATACTTTGCCCATTTTTCATCAGGTATGCACTATGCACCCAACAATGATAAATGTGGCATTCTACTATTCTACTTATGATTTACTAAATCGCAACTCAAGAGTTGTATTCCCTCTTGGGAGGGAACTGTTCCCAGGGGCCTAAGCTGCATACAGAAAGATTTCAATTGGATGTGTTGAATGTCATTAGTCTCTATCCAATAAGCAAGCTACCTAAGGTTGAGTGCAAGCATAAGAAAAAACAAAGAGTACTAACAAGCCATGAAGCTACTTTTCGATAATTTTTTTGGAGAAAAGCTTTCTCAATACTCATAACTGAAGTATAAGCAGACTTTTAAGATAAGTTCATGGTATTGCACTACACTTATAATCTGCAGAAAGCCATTTTTGTTTCCAAGAGCTGCTTAGGGACTGCATACCAGTAAGATTAAAGACAGATGTCTAACTCCATATGTATATGGAAGTTGGCAATAAGAGGAAAGCAAATATCTAGTGCCAAATGGTCCTACTGACAATCCAAACATCTTCCTAGAAGAATATCGATGCTTTCATACGAGTAGATTGATATTTCAAATGTAAGCACCTCTGATTACAAACTTTCACCATTCACGAACCAACAACTCATCTAGTCCTAATAAATATTTTGGAATGCCCCTCTGTATGGACTATAAAGTTCTTGTGCTCACCAAGCTTTGCACAAGTTCTGACAACATTGCATGGATCATAAGACATTGTCATTGCCATTGTCTTCATTAAGATTTGAGTAGGTTATAACCAAGACTATCTGCACAAGATGATACCATGAAAACTCGAATGGTCCTCGGGAAGTGCAGGGCAGAGAAAATGATTCTGAAGAAATCAGCTTGGGAGATTACAGAAATACTGATTCTACAAAAAAACTATGGGTGATCGGTTCCTGGACCGGTCTGGTACCACCCAGCAAACAGGAACTGGGTACCGGACCAGTTGGTCCTGGGACCGGGAACCGGACCAGTTGGCTAGGACCCGGTCCCATCAGTCCAATCCAATAGAACCGGTCACTTATTTAACATGAAGATGAAATTAAAAAAGAAAAGGGCGAGAGATTTCGGCTTTTCTCCGGCAAAAAGAAAGAGGTCCAACCAATCAATCAGAGAAATCTTCCATTCTTTTCTCCGGCAAATTTCGGCCAGCATGACCAAAGGAATTAATTCCTCTAGACTACGTGAAAAGGGGCAACAAATGTGGCAGTGATCCGGTCACGAGGGAAAGAGTAGAGAGTAATATTCTCTTTGGAAGATAATGGGAAAGGTCGGTATACAAGGGAGGAATAAAAGGAAAATATGAATAAAAGGAAAGAGGGCACGGGAGCGAAGTAAATCAGCGAAACCATTCACGCCACTCTCTTCGCTTAATGTTTTGAAGAAATAATAGTTGGTCCGGTCCGGTCGGTCCAGTTCCGCCTTGGAACCGGGAATCGGACCACCTGGACACCGGTTCTACTTTTAAGAATCGGGAACCGGATTGGCGCTCCCAACAATAAACATCTTTTCTAACTATAAATACTCTATCAGTGTCATTTCCAACAATTGCAACTACTTTTCAAAGAGGTAGCGACTTCTTCCTAATGAGTTCAGGGAAGACATGCTAAGCATAGAAGAATAACTGCTGAAGAGTTGACAAATAGCAAATGAGCTAAAAGTACCAAATCACATTCACAGGATAAGCAAACTGGTAAAAAACGGTGCAAGCCAGTTGATATTGCAACAGAGTTCCTCTTCTGAGACACCTCTTCTACCTACTGTAGACTTGCATCTTCTCTTAATCCCTAATTCACCCATCATATATGAAGCCTCCCAAGAGTCCCAAAATCAATTCGTGAACCAAACAGCCATCAAATCCCCAATTCAATCCACGGCATCTCGACCCACGAAACGAAAACGTAAATCTACATTCCCCGACGACGACCCAACCACGACACTATCGAAAAGACAGCGCCTTTTGGGACGAACAAAACCCTAAACCCTAAGCCTCACAGAACCCACCTGGGGCGAACCCTTTCGGGCACTAATTCCACAGCCCGAGCGATTGAAAAAGAAGAATACGGCAAAAGACCCACGGTTCTTCCCACACGTCACGACCCATTTTCAAGAACACCGCAAACAGCTCGGGGAAAGATTCAATCTCGGAGAAAAGACGGGAACTTCCATCGTCCCGAAACCAATACGAGAAAGAGAAGCGAACCCAAGTGAATTGACTCACCGCTGCTGTCCAAGACCTCATAACCCATGTCGCGAATCACCCGAGCGCGCGCGATTCGAAGCTAGATCTCCAGCTTCAAGCATTGCAACCCCGAGGCTCCGCAAGAACAGCAAACAAGAAACGAGAGAGAGAGAGAGAGAGATTGACTGCAAGAAGAGACAAGAACGTGGATTTCGTCGCTAGTGGGTACGACGACGATGCATGAAGGAGTTGGGGACGACAGGAGAGAGAGAGAGAGAGAGAGAGAGAGAGGAGAAACTGCAGAGGCGATCGATTTCGTTTCAAGAAAAGGTGGAGAGAGGAGAGGGGAGGGAACGTGTTTTTCACCTCTTTTATTGTTTTCTTTTCTCTTTGTTGAAATATTTTGGGAGTTGAAATTTGTCTGTCTTGTATTAATTGATTATTAGTTGGATTTCCTTTTCTTGATTTTCTTGTTTAATTGCTGGGATTTTTTTTTCCTATAAAGTTGCTTATTTCCTTATATTGCAGATGGCTTGTCCCTACATAATAGCAAAAGAGAGTTTGCTTCTCTCCTTATAATTCTAATTTTACGTCTTGTCGAGACTCGAGAGCACTCAGGAGTCAAAACTGAATGTGCCGTACCGGTGTAGGGAAGTATACCCTCAAGATCGGTTGGGAAGGTAGACTCGTCAAGGCGCGTGAAAAGTTACTCGGACACCACTTGACTGCTATTAAAAAAAGAAAGGTCATGTGGACGCGCTTCTTGAAAGCATTAATTAAATATATTTAATTTGGAATTATTCAATTTGCAAAATGCTGATTGTCCATATCGTGTTAATAATCAGTACTCTCTAAAAGCTATAAAATTTTCTTAATTAGCGGCTTTTTTTTATCGATTTTAATTAGTTGCTTAACAAGTGTTTTTTTTAGGCGCTTATTAACGAAATCCATTACAGAAATAACTATTCTAGAGTTCTATTTGATTGTTCTACGTAATTGGGAATGATAATTCAAAATAAGTTAAGATGCATGTAGGGAAACTTATCCAATTACTCCTAAATTTATTGTACATATACCAATTTAGTCATAGACTTTTCAATTTTGTCAATTTAGTCCTTAAAGTTGTGTATGAAATACAAATATAGTCTTTTAGCCAATTTTTGTCGAAAATGGCTAACGTGACAGTCCTGTCATCGTCGATCGTCCGATGTGGCACGTCGCCATTTTAGCGATTTCCGATGAAAATTGACCCAAAAAAAAAGACTACATTGGAATTTGTGTCAAGGTTTAGGACTAAATTTGCATCTGTACAATAGGTTTATGATTAATCAAATAATTTCCCCTATGTATACAAGATGTTTTAATTTACTCATTAGGGATTCAATAATCAATTACATATGAAAGGGCAAATTTATGTGGCGTTTTTTTTTTTATCGAATAAATTTATGTGGCGTTTGCATGCTCTTACCACGTACTGTCATGAGCTTATTTTTCCGTTAATTCGAGTCTAACTTAGATCAACTCAAGTTGTATGCTTGTACCATGTAATCACACGAATTTTTTCTATTGTTGTGTTCGAATTTTGATTGAGCAAAACTATGGATTTACTTGGAATGGAAGTTTAACGCCTCCGAAGAGGAACACGATTACAGTACCATCTTATCAGACAATTCCAGATGATAAAGAAATATTCTATATTGTGAAAGCCGGGAAGGATTGGCTCTTGAGGGTGCGTAATACCATCACACACTTGCCATTGCCAGTAGGAGAAAGAACGGTATTCTTGCCATTTAAGTGCAGTGCTAATGAATAAGATCGTGGATGAGCAAGAGATTGAAGGAACATGTCGTTGATAACTTGAAGATCTCTTTTGAACTGAACAAATTGTTTTTTTTTTTTTGTAAGGTAAGTATTATATTGACTTTTCAACACACAAATTACAAGGGAGTAGCCGAACACAAAAACCTCGAACCTGATAAGACAAAAGATGTCCCGACAGGTGCAAAGGTGTTGCGACTAAGGGAGAAGCACCAAGAGTGCACTAAGAGGCAAGGACAGCCATCCCGCAAAAAGAAAGGAAAAACAGCTATACAAGGGTCACATAAAGATGGACGCCGCAATACCCCAATTGACCTACAGTGTTCTGTTCCGGGGATTGTCTTCCACCGTTTTGAGGGAGAGCCCTTTGTCCCCAACAGCCTTTAGAAGGTGAGTACGCATAGCAGGCAAAAAAACTGGCCGGTTCCTAAAAAGAACGTGGTTCCTTTCTGTCCAAATAAGATGGCAAAGGGTCGCAAAGGAAAACCGAGTAATACGCTGATGAAAGGATTGTCCAGTAGTGACCCGAGCAACCCAACGAAAATTTTCTTAGCAGGAGCCATTGCGCCAATAAAGGTTACATTTAGACGCCCAAAAAAGAGCAAGGGATCGAGAGATACCGCAGCCGAAAAAAAGATGATCAATAGAGTCCGGGCCACAACGACAGAACGCACAGGCCCCTATGAAAATTCTGCGATAGCTTAAGAGAAGTTCCTGAGTGGGAAGCCTCTTGAGGGAGATAATCCAAAGCAAAAAGGCGTGTCTAGGCGCTATATGATGATCCCAAACAAAGGAATGCCAGGCGACTGGGGGGCCTCTAATACGGATAAAATCCCAAGCTGAGGAAGTGGAGAACGTACCTGAGGGATCCCCTTGCCAAGTAAACCGGTCATCACCCTCCGCCAGCAATGGAGCATCATCCGACCAGGAATGGAATGTATCCAGCACAAATGACTATGCCAAACAAAAGAGAAAAAATCTTTGACTGAGGCGTCCCTTGGGATTCCGGATCTATATATGTCCCTATCAGAGAACAACTTATATAGGGGCCCATTGGAATGCCAAAAATCATACCAGAAGGAAATGGAGGCACCATCTCCAGTTTTCCATTTGAAAGTTTGCTGAAAGTCGAGGCGAAGGTCTAGAATTTTCTTCCATGTCCACGAACAGACAGTCAGCTTGGTGGATACCCAGAAGTTTGTATTCTTCAAAAAGTTAGAATGGATCCATTTACACCAGAGAGACTCTCTATCAGTAAAGAGTAGCCATATATGTTTGAGCATGAATGCTGAGTTGCAGTCGGCTATTCTTCTAATTCCCAAACCCCCTTCTACTTTGGGAAGGCATACAATATTCCAAGGAACCTTTGTACCACCCGTACCCAAATCTGGGCCTTTCCATAAGAATTGCCGAAGAACCATTTCGATCTTTGAAAGGATAGACTTAGGAAGGGTGAAGACATTTGCCCAATAAACCTGGGTTGCATGGAGTACTGACTTGATGAGTTGTAAGTGTCCAGCAAACGAAAGGAAGCGTTGTGACCAAGAACGGGCTTTAGCCGTTATCGTGTTCACTAAGCAATAGCAATCAGCCTTGGAGAGTCTAGAGGCAATAATAGGAACTCCAAGGTATCTAAAGGGTAGCATGCCTTGAGCAAAACCAAAGCAATTTAGAATCTGGTTGTGGAGTTCCTCCGAACCACCTGATAAGAAAATCTCACTTTTGCTTTCGTTTGGCTTGAGGCCGGACCAACCTGAGAAGGTATCAAGGCCTTCCTTTAGGAGAGCTATAGAAGCCATGTTTGCCTCAGAAAAGAGAAGTACATCGTCGGCAAAATAGAGATGGCTAAGTCTAGTGGCCTTGCACCGCCAGAAGAATTTGAAGGGAGCCGACTGAGTTTGAGCATCAAGGATGCCCGAGAACACTTCCATTACAAGTGTAAATAGATATGGGGAGAGAGGATCCCCTTGCCGGATGCCTCGGCCACTAGCAAAAAACCCGTGCATCTCTCCATTAATAGCAACCGAGAATTTAGGCGTATTGACACAAGCCATAATCAGCTTAACCATATGAGGAGGGAAACTAAAAGCCTGGAGGAGTAATTCCAGAAAACCCCAGTCAAGGGTATCATAAGCCTTCCGAAAATCTACCTTGATAGCACATTTCGGTAGGTAAGGGTGACGGTGAAAGCCAGCAAATAATTCTTGGGCCAACATGATGTTATCCGTGATCCTTCTCTTCTTGACAAAGGCATTCTGAGAGTGGCTAATTAGAGAAGGCAGAACTGAAGATATTCTGATAGCCAATAACTTGGATATGCATTTGTAGACTGTGTTACAACACGCTATGGGCCGAAAATCTTTCATAGAAGAGGCATTGGGAGATTTCGGCACAAGAGTGACGATTGTACAGTTTAGTTCTCTCAGCAATGTTCCAGAACGAAAGAAGTCTCTAACTGCAGAAATAACAGAGGGGCCAGCAATATCCCAGTTAGACTTGACGAAATCCGCATTGAAGCCATTAGGACCCGGGGCCTTCCCTTTGGCTAGAGAGAACATGGAATTCTGGATCTCAATATCTGTTACTTGACGAGATAAGAGAAGGATCTGATTATCATCCAATATGTGTTGGAGCATTGGACGAATGGTCGAGATATCCGGCCGTATGATAGAAGAGTCAACAGCAAGCAGGTTCTCAAAATAAGAGACTATATGTTGCTGGATGAGGGCCGGTTCACGAATGATGGCACCAGCATCATCAGAGATCGATAATATACGATTTTGAAGATGTCTTTTGTTGACAAAGTGATGGAAATACTTCGTGTTGCTATCCCCTTAAGTTAACCATCTAATCCTTGCTTTTTGCTTGAAAAAACATTCTTCCTGAAGACAAAGAACCGAAAATACTCTGGATTGTTCCCTTTCCAGACATGCCAATGCCATATTAGAAGGGTCAGCATCAAGAAGATATTGAGTAGAAGTGAGGGCTAACCTGGCCTGGGCAGTGCGGGTCGATATATCGGAGAAAGATTCTCGATTGAGAAGTTTAAGCCTTGCTTTCAACATTTTGAGTTTACTACATAACCCAAACAGAGGAGATCTTGAGATGGCCAAATCCCAAACCTGTTTAACAGTGCTCTCAAAGGATGGGTGGGACATCCAAAAATTGAAGAACTTAAACGGTTTCCTAGACGGTTGTTGAGGTAGAACTCGGACAATCATAGGAGTATGATCAGATATTCCGGGGGCAATAAAAGATGTCTCGGAGAAGGAGAATTCACTACTCCATTGATCATTAATAATGACCCTGTCTATTTTCCTTTGTTTGCGATTAACAGACGCAGAGTTCAACCAAGTAAATCGGTGGCCGACAAACCTGAGGTCCTCAAGGCCGGCTTGGTCAAGGCAATCTCCAAGCTCATTGAAGGCTGGGATCCATGCATTTGAGCTTCTGGTTCTATCGGAGGGATGATGGATGGCGTTGAAATCACCAGCAACCAGCCAAGGGAGAGACGCAAAAACAGAACTGGAGTGGATCAAATCAGTCCAGAGGGAACGGCGATTCACAAAAGTGTGTTCTCCATAAATAATCGAAATGATGCACGTCTTATTCAAGTCCTGCAGATTTACCTGACCATGAATAGCCTGGGAAGACATGGACAGAACCTGCATTTGAATTTCATGCGGATTCCAGCCTACCCATATTCTTCCCCGAGGCGAGAACTCGTAGTTTGAAACCCAATCCCAACCCGGCAGTAGCTCAGCAGAGGTAGATTCAAAAAGGGACTGAATGATCTTGGTCTCAAGAATCCCTATACAGGAGAGATTATTTGCTCTAACAAAGGATCTTATTTCAGCTTTCTTTAGGGGGGCCGAAAGGCCCCTAATATTCCAAAATCCAAAAAACATGAACACATAGTGGAAGAGCAATTACCGTTTTTTTTTTTACCACCCTTTCTCCTAGTTTTAGGGGTGGCAACTTTGGCTGCTGGAGAAGGGCTAGCCTTGTTAGGAATCACTAATAGTTCAGGAGAAGGGTCTGGAGCGGCAGGAATACAGACTGGCACCGAGGTCTCAGCCTTAGTGAGCTCCTTATGATCCATACAAGAAGTAGGCAGGACAGGGGAGTCTTCCTCAACAGAACTCCCTATGCTGCTGATTTTGTCATCCTCACTAACGTCTTTGTCAGAAGAGGCCGGAGAAGAGGCCGGAGAGATAGCAGGGTTAGGCAAGGTCTGCTCGCCCAATACTTCTGGAGAATGATTACTCCGAGGGGAAAGGGAAGGCGATTTGGGCTGATTTTCCTGGTGCATCCCAGAATGCCGTTTCTGGACTACTTCCCATTTGTCACCCTTTGGGATAGGAGAGTTATGAGCATCATCCTCTGGAATAGGGGCCCTACGAGCGGGAACCGCCAAGGCTCTCGGAGAAGCACAGTTGTGGCCAAAAGTGCCACATTTTGTACAAGCCAGAGGACGCCATTCATATTCGACTTTAACAGTCCAGACTTCATTATTGAGGAAAACTTCAATAGACTCCATCATGGGCTGTGATGCTTTGATTTCAATGCAAACCCTGACATATGAAATCATCCGCTTCCTCTCAGTTTGCATATCGACATGGAGTGGTTTGCCAAGTGTGCTAGCAACAGCACTTATGCCCGGGGCAAACCAAAGAGCAAGAGGAAAGTCCCTCAATTTAACCCAGACGGGAAGAGAAGAGTGCTGGATTTTCTGCAGCTTCAAAGCTGGGTGCCATTGCTGCAATATCATGGGCACCCGAAGGATGGTGATCGGCCCCCCGTCAAGGATCTTCCGCCTAAAAGTGTCATCTGGGATGTGGAAGAAGTAGAAGCCTTCAGCAGTTGCCAGAACATCAGAAAGCTGAGGTCCCCAGACATTTTTAACTGCAGATTCAGTAAGTTTGAATGGCAATTTCTTACCAACATAGTAGCCCACTATGCATTCACTCCGAACTGAACAAATTGTTTGGGATCGCGCCAATAGACATTTTGATTGATGAAATGATGGACTTCATGTGATGTTCTTTCAATCTCGGCAGAATGACATTAGGGTTTCTGTGTGTAGTACTACCAAAAATATCTTTCATTCATTTTCCTGAAGTTCCCTGAACTCAATGGTTCTTTGCTCGTGCTGATTCCGAGATGCCCAGGTCCTAAAAAATTAAACCAGTTTTTAGACCGATCGGCTTACGCAACACCATTTACGAGATTGTGTCCAGAGTATCTGTTGATAGATCGAGGCCCTTCTTGGATGATCTGATTAGCCCTAGCCTAGTTAGTTTTATCCTGGGAAGAAGGACTCATGATATGTTACCATCCTCGAGGAAATACTGCGTCTGATGAAAAACAACTAGAGGAAAGAAAGGTTTTTGTGCTATCAAGATCGATTTGGGAAAAGCTTACAACGGTCTAGAGAGGAGTTTGTATCGAAGATGTCCTAACGCTGTTTGTGGTGAGACCTTATTTTAAGTTGCATCTACACGGCGACCGCAAACGTTTTTAATGGGGGGTGTGACTGATCCTTCCCAACCCAGTAGAGGTATCAAGCAAGTTGATCGCTTCTCACCTTACCTAGTTATTCTTTTTATAGATATCCTGAGCTTTCGTATCAAAGAACAGTGTGAGAATGACAATTGACATCCTTTGAAGGTTTCAAGAACTGGGCCAAAGTCTCACATCACTTCTTCGTGGATGATCTTTTTTTGTTTTCAGAAGTTAGTGACGGTGGACGTGAGTCCATTATTAGAATGCAATAGCCGTCTAGGGGTGGCAAAAGGTCTCGTGCTTGCGTGATCAATCCTGAAGGGCTCACGTCCCTTTGGGATGTCAATTGGACTGGCCTTGGGGACCTATTGGAGATTTGATTATCCTTTGAATAGAGATGGAGATGATCTTAAGGTCAAGGACTGCTGGAATGGATGTGGGAATTGGAACTTTGCCTCCTCGTTGGTCAAATAAAGTTTCTACAGGAACTACTCTAATGGATAAAATCCTCTGAGAAATGGTGTTTTCTATGGGGACCTGGCTCTGTGGTTGAGCAAGAACAATTATGTCATTCAAAGACCGACAAAATTGCCTATACTCACTCCCTTTTGTTTGCCTCCAGTGGGCCAATATATTGCAGTCATAAAGAAACAAAAGGGAAGAAGAAATCGTGAAAAAACCACAGGCTAGCTTGTTTGACTCAATATAGATAGAGAAATTGCAGATGCAACACTCGTTTTTCTAGACACATATAGGATGAACTAGCGCATTTGCAGCTGAATCATGGGCTCTCAAAGATGGAATTAGGCTGGCCCTTGATAACCACGTCACTCATTTGCATATTGAGCTGGACGCATTAGCTGTTACATTAGCTGTTACCAAAGCTCTTCATAGTAACGATGCAAGAGAACTTCCCGTGGACCCAATTCTTGATGATCGGAGGAAACTGCTAGGCGAACCGCAGGAATTTAAGATTGATAATATCTGTAGTTTGCTGTGCTTGAGTCTGTACCAGATGCTATGAAAGAACTGGTGTTTAAGATTCTTATGGGAATGTCCTTAGGTTCAGATTTATAACTTGGTTGGCCATCCTTGATAGGCTGCCTCCTCTGCGCAGATTAGCCAAATTGTCCTCTGGGAACCAATGTTGTCTTCTCTGTCATGTGAAGCAAGAAACAAGCAGCCATCTCTTTTCTGCTGCTCTGTGAAATTGATGGGGCTGCTGGAGATTGGAGTTTGGGCTTCCAATTGGCTAGTCAGATGATAAGAGGAGGGCCAACATGCATGCGGCTCTACTAATAAAGAGATTGGGGGTAGGGCCAGAGAGTTTCAGGTCAGGGGTTTGATCCCCATCTGTACCGCATATATATGTACATAGAAAAGAGGAGTAAGACTAAAAAAGAAAAGATAGACAGATTAAGGGGAGGGAGAGGAAGATATGGAATGGATGCATCCAAACACATGGAGATCTAGTAATGTGGTCTTGCTCTCGCATGGTGGTTCCTTGCATTCACACCAGCAAAGATTATAGTTTAACTTGGAGTTGAAAGCTGTGTGAATATAAATGCAGACTTTGCCAAGAAAGCATGCTTGTTCGTGCTTAAATTGGGCATTCTCCGGCAGGCTTATCTTTAGTCTAGTTTCTTCTTTATTCGAGGGGTTTGTTTTCAGGTCATTTGATAAATTACGTGCTCGCGCACATATGATATTTTAGTTATTGAACCTTTTCGATCATCACTAAATGGGGAGAGCTCCATGGGGGTTTCTTTCGAATTTTTTTCATTTTCCATAATGGGGCTAGCTAGTAGATATATGCTTTCACCTACAAGAGCCATTTTTCCAAGTTTATGCATATCAACAAATTGAACTCTTATTCTTTACCAAAAAAAAACAAATTGAACTCTTATACCTTACCAAAAAAAAAAACAAATTGAACTCTTATAATATTTTGCGTTTGTTATGGAATAAGGCTACATAATTCGAAATGTACATCAAAATTGTAATAAAGAATTGAGAAAATCACATCCATAGAAAGAGCGAAGAGGTATAGATTTAGTCAAGGTACTTCCAAGAAACTTCTTCAAAATAGTTATATCCATACTATAATTCTAACTAGGAATGAGCGGTTCTAGGTTCCTCATTTTTTGGAACCTGGAACCTATCCACATACCTTAGAACTTGGAATCTAGCCTGTCATAGGATCTAGGGTCGATTCTAGGGTATATCCAAATTCCATCTATATTATTAATTGAATAATTGTAGTGAATCATTGCCTTTAATAACCATCATTTGTTCTTACGATTCACTGACCATAACTTATATTTAGATACTCAAAGAATATGAAATATTAACAAGTCATAAAATGAAAGTTCATACTACTGGTTCCAGATTATACGCTCATTATATAATGCCATAAAAAACCGCAGGATCAAGTGAAAACATGGACCAAGAAAAACACAAAAAACTTGTTTAAGATTTTAGGTTCCAGGTTTTACCTACCTAGATCCTGGAACCTACTTGTCAAAACACGTTCTCCAATTTTTGGAACGTGGAACCTACCTTGCATTCCTTGAAACCTAGAACCTACAGGTTCCCATTGGTCAAGCTCTAGGTTCTACCTTGGAACCATGCTCACCCCTAATTCTAACGACTGCAATGGAAATATTAATTGTCTGACACAATACCTCTATAAGAATACAATATGGAAAATACCTTTATAAGAAAACAACATGTTCAATTTAGTCCTTAAACTTGATAATCAAAGGACTAGATTGAATCTAAAGATATAATAATTCAGTAACTAGATTAAATATTTACCAAAAGTTCGGGGACTATATTTGACAAATTAAAAGTTCAGAGACTACATTGAACATAGGATTAAAGTTCAAGGACCACATTGAACAAATTAAAAATTTAGGAACCACATCAAGGCAAAGTTCAGAGATCGTTTGTGTAATTATTCCGACACCATATTGATGCACTTCAAAGTGTTCTTCGACCGAGAACTCAAACTCATAAATTCAATAAAAATATAATACAATGGAGAAGAAGTAAAAAGTCACAAATATGGATTTGTCATTATATTTTTTTCTGTCTTCCTTTGGATTACTTAAAGACCCAAGAAAGTGCATAGGTGTGTTAATTTTGAAAAGTTATAACTCTTCAACTATAATTATAAGTGTTGCGTTTTCCTAAAAGGTCATAAGTGGAATCTCTTCGATGCGTCATTCCTTTGAATTGAAATTTTTTGTAAGCATTGTACCTTTTGGAACAAAGTTCCTTTTACCATTTCAATGATCAATAGCATAAGTTCACTTTCACAACCAATTGAGTCATGGGTCTAAGTTTGACCAACCCTTTTTTCCTTCTTTCTTTTCCTTCTCCTCCAAAATAGGATGTATATGAACATATTTAGTGAAAAGTACAAAAATCAATCATAATAACTATCAATAGCATCAAGATATAGTGAATGGACATCAACCTCCCACGTGCCTCAAAGGGTTTGCATTTTTGCTCAAAAATTTAAAACCTCCCTCTACCTTTTTCTCGGATCAAAAGCATTCCTTTACGTTTTAAAACACATCACCTTTAGTTCTTTTATTAAGTCTTAAACTTATTGTACATATGCTAATTCAATTTAAATCTTTTTATTAATCCTTCTGGCCAATTTTAGTGGAAATTGTAGACGTGGATGCTTGCCCCCCTACTGTCACGGCCAACACTGACGTTAAAATTTTTAAAAAAAGAATTTGAATTTTTTCTTTTTTCTTTTATGTTTCCTTCTTCCTCTGCCGGTTGCCAGGCCTTGTGGCCGATCACCGGCCATTACCAAGGTCTGGCGACTGGCGGAGGAAGAAGGAAAAACAAGAAAGAAAATAGAAGGAAAAATAAACTATAAAAAATTCAAAAATTGCAAAAAATTTCAAAATATCTATGTCAATACTGTCCATCCTATGTGTCATGACTGATGTCCACATACGTGATTTTCATCCAAACTTAGCCGAAATGACTAAATTGATAATTTGTTAAAAAAGTTTATGACAGAATTGGCATCTATACATAGGTTTAGGACTTTTTTTGATAATTTTCCCCTTTATCTCATGCAAATTGATTCTTGCTTGTATGGACAATTAAAATGTCGACATGGACATCGGGGTGCACATGTCGCATTATGATTTCCTTAAAATCTTTAAAGAGTACAGGGACGCTTTTGAATAATAACAAATGTAACAGCGATTCCGACGGGTAAAAGTACAGCTACCGCCGGCGACATTAACCCACCAAAAAAACTAGTAGACAAACAATTAGAATGTCATGAGACCACCCTGCTGTGCATCCCCACCTAGTAACCTAAACATAAATAAACTCCATAGAATCATCCGAAGGACGAAGAATTCCACAACTTCACACGACAAAGTCTTCAACATTGTGGAGGAGTTCAGTAACAGATGATCCCGACCACCTAAACACGAACCCTGCCCTTTCAAGTAAACTAAACTATCTTCCATGCACGTCATCGGTTCTGATTTATTTGGTGGAGGTTTTAGAACGTGGGGATCACTCCATAGGAGTATTTTAAAGTTTGATGAAATCCATGCATGCATCGAAGTCACCAGAAATCAATAGATGTTCTGGGAAATCAACACGGGGTGTCTATATTCTAGCAAAAAAAAAAAAAACACGGGGTGTCTATATAGATAGGGCAAAAACCCATGCAATTCTAAACTTAGCACCACCGCTCGCTGCCTTAGACAATCTTTTTCTTTTGCCAAAACGTTTAAGCTAACAGAAAATGTCTAGACGGGAACGAAATTACGCCCTCGAGATAACCGGGGGCAAGGGAAACGAATAACGGGGAATAATAGCTGGGACAAAATTGGGAGGGGTGCCAGGATTTTAGCGGTTGACATGTGCTCCGATACTATGTCAAATGAACTGGGTTTTCTCAAAAGTTTGAGCCGTCGGAAAACATGTCACAATGTGTTCGTAACGTGTTTCCTAACAACAGCCATGTGGGTTGGAGCCTTCTATGATGAATATGGATGGATTAGTCGAGTAAAGGTTTGGATGTCTCGTATTATCTAATATATATACACGCGCGTACATAACCGCAGAGACATGATGCTTTAACAGTAGAGAACTGATGTTGTATCTTTCACAATTTTTGCATGATATAAGTGATTTTGTATCCTGTTTTCTTGCCAACGAGAGTTAATATATATACTGATCCCTATTTATGGAAAAGACAATATTTTTGAAAATACGAAGATGATGATATGCATATGAATTCGAGATTGAAGAAATTTTATAATCATCTCAGAAACCAATTAATTATCGTCACTGCCCACAATATCAGAATACCGCAAGAAAGTGGTTTTCTCCACATTCGGTGAGCAAAAATCCATCTTAATTTTAAAAAAGGCTGATATATTTTTACACTTAGAAAAAGGGAACATTTTTTATTTACCTAATCTATCTATAAGAGAAAACTTGAGAAAATAAAAAGATAGACACGCGAACGTGCGCCCTAACTAGTAATTGATGTATGCTCGAAATGTGCTCTTTCTCCCACCATAAATAAACAATTTAAGTTCCGTGGACCAGACGTTTGCGTTATTTTGAAGAAATTGAAGCTAATAAAAATGCAAAAAAAAAGAAAATAAACTAGTAAAACAAAACATAAAAATCCGCGATTAATTTATTTAAATGAGGCTATTAATTTTGCATGGGAATTCGAAGCGGCAACAGTCAAGATTTGATCAGTCATCGCATGATCTGCGAGCGGCTTTCGCGTTCGAACAGACGAGAGTTGAAAGGCTTCACTGACCAATAATAATGTATCATAACAAGCTAACACACGACCACCAGCCATGATCGACATTGTTAAATCTTATTCTTGTTACTTTTTCCAAAAAGGAATTATAATATTTACTGGTTTGTGAGAGCCCAACTGGGAAAGTGCTTGCGGTGCACCGAACAGCTCGATGTGCACGACAGTGTGATTTATCTCCGAGATATCGGACTTCGAGGAAGAGGAGAAGGTGATTAGAAATGCCACAAGAGAATTACATATATGAGATAGATTTTTAGAAACGTAGATCTTTTTCAACTTCTTGCAGGAGTTACCCTAATATAGACAGAGCCAAGGATGATACAATGATAGCGCACACGCCTATCATTGTATCTTGTAAGATGCGTTTTCAGACGGAATGACGATAATAAAGCACTTTAGCCAAAAGTAATAGCCCTTACATCACTAATGGTTTTACTTTTATGACACGGAATTTCAATTTAGGTGAGTAAATCCGAGCTTATAGAATAACTCACACATCTTATAAAGGAGGTGAGATGTCAACCAAGAAAATTGCACAGATGATGTTTCTTTAAACATGACACTGTATGCATTTGCATAGTGGCATGAGAGATCAAAGTATGCAATCAAGCATCTCAAACACGGATGTCTGTTCTTTAAATCACTATGAACCAATCCAAGGGATCCTATCATCGACATATATAGTGACCACATGTAAAAATTATTTCGGAGTTTTATTTTGACTTAGAATTTATAATTAGTACAGCAAGGGTTTTTCTCCATGTTTTCTACAAATGTGAAAGATCTATGTCTCCTGAATAGTGTTAGAAAATCTAGTTACTTTGAGATTAACCCGTCAAGAGGGTTGTAAGAGTTCTTTGTGAAATTAGGGAGGAAGTATATTGAGATTTCCACAAAAGAGGCTCGTCATGAATTAATCGGTCGTAATTGGGTTTGAAAAACACGGAAAGTGTTGAGGTGATCATTCGTTGTTGTAACATTTATTTCTCCGCTAATTGATTCTATACATCGTGCAGTCTTTCTGTTGCTCTTCTTCTAAATGCAGGTTACATTAGTCAAACCAAGTAATTAAACTCTTGACCAATTTGTTTCATGTTTTCTTTGAATTGTGTTCAATTGACTAGATTTCTCTGCAAGTGATGGCAGAAAACGATGATTGATCGATGGGTACTCTTAATGTATCAAATGTTTAATGAACATCTCAAGAAAGGAATCATGTAAAGATCATCAAGGTTCTCAGGTGAAGATTGACATCACGGTTTGATCCGGTGAAAGAAGCCTTGGGTGAAGGCGGAAAGTTGTAATGTAGCAATGCTATCCCGAGCTTGGTGCCATCATGGCTAGTCCATGTGTGAATCTAGATGTACCAGTTAATGGTGTTGCTATGCATAGCAATGAGGTAGAGAGAGATTCAAGTTGCGGATGGCCCTATGCATAAGGCCCACATATTAGTCAATTTAATTGAGATGTGCGTGTGAGGTTTGTTAGGTAGAAGAAATCTCATGTAAAGAAATTAATATGATGTGAAGTAGTTAATATTTTTAGCTGCCCACCATCCATTTAAGCTTATAACTGGAATTGTGTCCAACTATTAATAAGCTCTGATTTACGACACCTCTTGGTGATCTTTACAGGTTGAAGTATCGGACTTCAATGTCCCCACACGATGTGATACTTGCCAACTCTCACTCATTGTTATGCTGTCACTCGAAAACTTGTTAGAAAAGTGCGATAGAAGTCCAATACCATTATACTAGGGAGATCAAAGTTGAATCTAAAACCTGAGCCTACCGAGACACTTGAGCAATTAAGGTATGGCTAACCTAATTAGGTAATTAGCATTTGCTCCTTTATACTTCAAATCTCCTATGCACGATTCTTCTGTCTTCCACTCTGGCGCTTACACCAACAAAAGCAAGAATAGAAAAACTCCTTATAATTTCAGGTTATTTCGGTGTGTTTGTTTTGTGGATATTGTCGACTTAAAAATTATTTTTCTGAAGATGATTGGTTATATAACTTGTAAAAAAGAATAAAGAAATATATGTAATCATCAATGATAATGTTTAGACACCAATTGTTATTGACAATGAAAATATTCTCCATTATATATATTCTAAATGATACAAATAATCATTTTTAAAAAAATATTATTCAAATCATTCATTTTTTCGTAAAATAAATCACCCGTATCAATATGTTTTGCCTAACAAATCCTCTCGGAAAAAGGACAGGCATTAGACATGAGTTGCTTCCTCCAGTGTCCAGACCAAGTCCCCATGATAAATTTAAACAATTAGCATACACTCGTGCACTATCAAGGTCAACCGTACGGGTCATCCCCATATAAATCAACCTACCCTCACTGAAGATCTAATCAATCTCAATTCTCAAGACTCCTCTCTCTGCTCATATTTCACTGCCTTCATGAAGATCTGTCCCAGCATTTTTGTCACCATCTTCGTTTTGTTCCTCGTCCTCGAGAGCACCCTTTTGATCTGCACTGCGTTTTCTGTTAACCCTGAACCCAAGAATACTCCGAGAATCACTGCACCGAGGAGGCTCGTGATGTTTTCGACTTGTAACCGTAGCTCTGATTCCGCAGTAATCAATTCAAGCAAGCCGAAAGGGGCAACGATAATGGAAGATCAAAGAGCCGGGAAAGCCGTGGAGGCGAGATTGAGGAGAGCCCCACAAAGTGGGCCAAATCCTGCTCAGAACAAGTGAAGCTTTTCTTGCAGCAACTGCATGAATATGTACATCCTTGTGATGAGCAGTGACTATATCAAATGGACAAGAGCTGTCAACGAATGCTACGAACTTTTTCGGCTTATCCTTTTACTAGTTTCTATCTCTGTCTTGTTCTTTCAAGGTTATCACTTTCTTTTCATCTTGCATCACTTCTCATATAATTAGGGGTAATCGGTTCCACGGTGGGTTGGGTCCGGACCTGGAACTTGAAACCAACCCTGTTATAACCGGTTCCTAATTTTTGGAACCTGAAACCTACCCTGTTTTCCGTGGACCCTGTTTTGGAACCGACCTTGTTTTTCTGGTCCGGTTTTAGGGTCTACTCGAGAACCTGTTTTTTTTTGTTCCTTTTTCTGGTTTCATTTTTTTCTAGCAAAATAATATAGGTAGTAATGAAACGATTCAAAGTAAAAGATCTACCGGATCGGCGAGCCAAAAAGGCGAAAAAACACACGCACGGTACGAATGCTGAGATGACTGAACCTTAGCCCTCTTCAACACGCAGGCAAGCGACGAGCTGGGTTGCGTTCTTATGACGACTGAGGAGGCGCTTGTGAAGAGAGAAACCGTGAGAGACAGAGGAGGTCGCAAAGAGAGAAGAGAAAAACTGTGAGAGATAGATTAGGTAGCCAGGTAGGGTAACGTGATATAGGGTTCTTACTTTTTTTTACATTATCTCAAAACCGGTCCGGGTCGATTTTTACTTGGAACCGGAAATCGAACCGGTTATAACCGGTTCCCAAAATATGGAACCGGTTCCTGAACCTGTTTTTCGGGTGGGTTGGTCCGGTTTCCGAGTAAACCTGGTCCGGTTGCACACCCCTACATATAATCACAGATCTTCTCGCTAAGGTCACACAAAGCTGTCGATGCATGTGTCCGGACCACCTTAAACGAGCTTCTATAACATGAGACAACATCGGTAAGGCTTGTGTCGGAACTTCTATTTTCTGCGGCGCCAAAGTGAGTGTCACTATTTCTTAGCATGCGATGAGCTCAATCTAATTAACTTACATTGAGGTTGCACTAACTGTATCCTAGAATACACTCTTCGGAATGAAGCGTTATCATCTCACTATGCTCATCTTGTGTGGGTGTCTTCATTTTTCAAGGAAATTGTCTAATCAGTCATGAACCTTTTGTATAGATGCTAATTTATTCCGTCAATTTAGTCCTAAACCTTTATAGAAAATTTCAATGTAATTCTTCTGGCCTAGTCTCGCCGAAAATTGATGATACGGCGGCGTGCCACGTAGAACGGTCGGCAATAACTGGATCACTATATCATCAATTTCCAACAAAAATTAACCGAAAGGACTATATTTGAATTTCACGCAAAGTTTGAAGACTAAATTGATAATATTAAAAAAATTTAAAATTAAATTAACATCCATACAATAGATTCATAAACTGATTTGGTAATTTTCCTTTTGTTTTTTTGTGGGTTTGCAAAACATCACTAGAGATCATTTCATTAGGTTAATTACTGAACAGGGGCACCCAATAACTTTGATTTAGGTGTGTTTGGGAAAACTTTGAGAAGCATCTTTGGTTGTAGAGGGTGAGCTTGATTATGGCAAAAACAAATGCATTGGGAAAACCAATTCCCATTCTTCCCATTATTGTGAAGAAAACTTCGATAAAGTAATAAAAATTTTGAGAAAAAATTACCAAAAATCCCAAACTATATCTCTTATGATAGATATACCCTAAACTATTTTTGTGACCTAAAAAACCTCAAAGTATGCCCACTATGTACCCTAAAGTTTTTTTTGCTTCTACCTATGTGACACATCTACCCTTCGTCAATATTTTGTCATATGATTTTTCTGCCAAAACAACGTCGCTTTTATTTTACTCAAGCCATGCGGACGCAATGTTAACACCATTTACTTTCTAGCGTTCAAATAAGCAGTTTTTTAACGGTGTCCATTGATAGAATCTTGACGGAGAGTAAATGTGTCACACATGTACAAGTTTAGGATTTTTTATGTCATAGAAAAAAGTTTAGGACAAATATGTCACAGTGGGCATAGTTTGGGGTTTTTGGTGATTTTCCCCTAAAAATTTTAAATTCTACCTATTTTACCCCCAAAGAATTATTTGGGGTATCGGTTCCCGATCCAGTCCGGTCCCACCCAAGAATTGGGAACCCGACCAAAAGGAATGGTTCCCCATTCCTGGAACTAGGAACTGGACCACCTGATCCAATTCCTAGGCGGTCCAATGGAACTAGTGGATTCACAATAATTCATATTCTTCAAACATGTTAAACGAGATTTGAAATAACTAGAAAACCTAACACGATACTAAAACCAACCAAAGGAAGGAAAAAAAGGTCATCAGAAATGGCAAGATCGAGATCATTGGATGAACATTCCTTCACGAACAAGGATAGTCAGAGCAACTTCGGCATCGGCGAAACAAACACACAAAACATTGAGACTCCACCAATACTACATTCCGGCGATTCCAAGCTCCACATAATCCACCTTTGCTACCAACAACTGCCTCTATGGAATCATCTTGGCCTAAATGCTCTAGCATCGAGACCGAACGAACTCAATCAAATATTACCTTGTTGAACCAGGGATTGTGGAGAATGTCGAGGCTGCGCTTGTGCATGATGGTGGGGCGATGCCCCTTCGTCGTGGTGAAGCATCGAGCAGGAATCACAAGTCGAAGCCGCCCAATCAATGACGAGGATGCTCTAATCTGGCTCAACAAGTTCAGCATCATGCATGGTCGGGAGAAGATGGGAGAGAGAGAGAGAGAGAGAGAGAGAGAGATAGGCGAGTTCAGCTCAAGAAGAGTGTAACAGGGAAGTGAAGTGAACAGAGCAAGAAGATCGTCCGTGATTAGCGGCCGCCATGGAGTAGGTTGATGAAGAATCAGCCAAGAGTCGAAAAGAGCGAGGTTGACTGATTGTGAGAGCTGAGACGAGAGGGAAAGACGCATGAGAGCTGAAGCGATTAGGGTTTAGTTGCTAGTGTTGTTAGTTCTTTAAGAAATAAATAAATAAAAATAAATAAATCCGTTCGGTCCAGGAGGTCCGATTCACACCCTAAAATCGGGAACTGAACCAGCACCTATGGGAACAGCTCAAAACCGACTAGTTCATTTTAGTCGGAGCGGTTCTCAATTTGGGTGGTTCTATATGTTCACCCCTAAAGATTATAAAAGAATATGTGAGTTGAGGGGTATTATATTTGTTGGCACCTCAAATTTTCTCTAGATTTCGAAAGAATAAAAAAGTCAACCTAAGGTTGACCGAAAGTTTACCAATATTCAACAAACGAGTTAAAAGGCTAAAAAATAACTTTTCAGCTTAAAAAATGAGTTTCGCTCTTCTAAATGGGGTATCGACGCTATAAAATCACCCAAATCCGACAATCAATTTTTTTACCCTTCGGAATTAGTTGCTTGTTTTTCGCAGTATCAGAAGTTTCCTTCCACTGAACCACATTTTCCATACAAAATATCCCTAATTCTCAATACTTTCTCCACCTTCATTCTCCACTCTTTCCAAACAACAGATAAGAAATTAATTTCTCCACCTTGTCTTTCTTCACTTTCATTTTCTTCACCTCTATTTTCCTCACCCACTTCAACATTCTTCCAAGCATAGATGTAGAGGAGCTTGGGGATATCATGGTATCCGACTTCGCAATAGTATTCCATATAACGCAATCGCCGGCTTTTGCATGCACGGTATGGGTTTAGAGAAGCCTAAACAATTATATATTATCAAGATCCAGAAAATACTTAGTCGCTCGACTAGGTTTAAAATAAACACCAACTGATGTTTATGGCTTTGCAGAGTGGATATCTATAGTCTTGACCTTTCTTTAAGGGAAATTGTCCAGTCAATTATAAATTGTACAAATATCAATTCAGTCATTAACTTTTCAATTTGCTGATTGGGTCCTAAGCCTTTGGGTAAAATTCTAATATAGTTCTTCCGATCATTGATTTCTAGCGAAAATTGACATGATGGACCACATTAGAAATTTGTGCAAAGGTTTATGACCAAATTGATAAAATTAAAAAAAATTATGATTTAATTGGTGGTACAATAGGTTTATAACCGATCGGGTGGCCTTAGAATGCTCGACACGATCATAGTCCTTTCAAAGATACAAATAACCGATTAAAATTGGCTATGACATTTCTGCAGATTAATTTATGATAAGGTCAATCGATAATCTAAAGCTTATTATGCGCTCTAGCATGCAGAAAGGTAGGGATCAATAGTTACGTATTTGTTTTTCTTTGTCTATGAGAACCCTACATTATAAAATTTTCGCACTTTAAACCCTAAATTTCTAAAATTACCACAATCTGTTAAATTTGACAGAAAAACAGTTCCCATTTGCCCCGTCAGCTATCCCTCCCCAAATTTGTCCATCGACAACGCATTGAAACTACTTTAGTCGAAACAATTTTTGAATTCGGAGGAGCTATTCATGCCTTTACTGTACACGCATGGGTTTATCCTCATTTGATTTGAATGGATCCATGAAACTGTGGGCATTCACTTTTTCTCTAAAGCCGGTCTTCAGGTTAGGAAGCCAGGGGACCAAAAAGAAGAAAAAGAAAAGAGCTCAGTCCCGACGTGCTAGAAAGAGTAAAATTTCGGAATAAAGAGATGTCTCTGTCAATAGAAGAATCGATGCCTTACCACGTTATTTCTCCTTTTCAGTGTCCTAACTCTGTGCAAAGCATTATTGACATGACCAGTCACTGTAGTCTTGCATCGATTAGTTATATTTAGTGTTTTATTATTAGCAGTTACCTCTCTTGATTCACTAAGGAATAATGATACAAATAGTTATTGAAGTTTGGTATCTGAAGTTTTAATTTATTTAATATAATCCTTGAATTTTATCTTAATATTTAATGTGGTATTTAAACTTTTACTTTGTTTAATGTGATCCATGGACTATTAGTACATGTTCAATGAAGTTTCTAAACTATATGATAATGTTTAATGTAGCATATGCAAGTACTACATTTAACATTTTTATAGTTCAGGGACTAAATTGAACATGTACCACAAGTTTTGGGACGAAATTAAACGAATTAAAAGTTTATGGATCACATTAGACATTGAGTTAAAGTTCAGGGACCACGTTGAACAAATTAAAAGTTCAATGACCTTATTGCACATTGTGTCAAAGTTTAGGGACTGTTTTGTGTCATTTTTCCATTCTTTAAAATAGGAAGTTTGTAGTCCTATTACCCAAACTCGCAAGCTGCAGCACGTCGAGGGAAATTCCTTCAAATATGGAAGTCATTTACGGAGCATGCAAGCATAGCTAAAACTAAATACAATAAGTGATGCTCGTTTTTTGTAACATCCCCAATTTGGACCGAATCAACCAAAGGAAATGGCCATGGAAGTGGCGAACGGACCGATCTGAGGGTCGGTCATGGATCAGCTGGTATGGTCGGAATGGGTATTTAAAAAGGATCGGTCATGGCTTGATCGAAGGATCGTCCATGCATTGGCCAAAAGATCGACAATGAAATGACTTCCCAATCACACAAGTCGATTAGAGTGATTCGACCGTAAGAGTCGGCAGTGGAATGATCCCGGATGGCCATGGATCGATGCCGTGCTAGCATAAGTCGGTTGAGGGTGATTCCGCTCGGCCACGCATCGGTCACGGGAGACCATGGATCGACTCCGTTGAGTTCGATTTTCATGCAACTACATGACAACCAAGGGTTGACTATGGATCGTTGATGCTCGAACATGAACCGATTGTGAATTGGCCATGGATCATGGCGTTGAGTCGGGTAGGCCATAGATGAGTCGTGTGCTAGGCTAAGAGCCTAGTGGCTTAGGTGCGGATCAGGCTTTGTGCCGGCCATGCAAGCCAGGTTTTGTGTCGGCCATGCAAGCCAGCCCTTATGCCCGGCCATAGACTAGTCGTGTGCTCGTCAGTCAGGCCACGAGCCAGCCTTGTGCCCGGCCGTGTGCTAGTCATTGTGCTCGACCCATGTGCTAGGCCTTGTTCCCATCGGTTCCAGCCCAGACATAGTTTCGTGCCGATCAAACTTATGCCCACCCGTGAGCCAATGTATGTGTTCAGTCCATGAACCAGTCTCTCGTTCATGTGTCTTGTTCACGCACTCGGCTCCTTGCTTGTGTAGCCTAACTGTGTGCTCGGCACACCGTCCATGCGGCCTGGTACCTTGCCCATGCATTCGGCCGTGTGCTCAGCCCTACGCCCGTATGGCCCAGTTGTATGCCAGGCCCTGCACCTAGTCAGGCCCGACCGAACAAGCCATATGCTAGGACAATCCGACTGATTTGGCCTTGCGCCATTCAGTCTAGTCTTTGGCTCGGTTGTGTCTAACCATACTTGGACATATTTTTACACCGAACCTCGGTTCCAAATGGGATGGTCGATCGTTTATGGCAGTTGAAAACCCTTAATTACCTTAGTTCCTTATTAAGTCAAGTTTTAGTGAAATTTGGATGTTCAAAGGAAGATATGCCATTAGAACTAGCAAGGACCCCAATTATTGAATGTTTCTTGATAAGGCTACATGGTTCACGCCTAGAATGCTTCTTGGGACAAGAAGACAAATTGACTTGACTTATTAGTTGCATTATTGACAACTTCTTGAACAAGCTGGCCAATAATGAAACCTAGCCACCAATAATAGAGTGTCTTGTAGAAGCCACTAATAATTAAGTCTTGAAGACCAAGGCCATAGTTCACGCCTAACAAGAGAGTCACGCTCAAAGACTTGGTGGGCAAGAAGACAAGTTGATTTAGTCAAGTTAATGGCTTTATTATAAACTTATCTTGCAAGTTGGCTAACTTCCATAGCAAGTTGGCAAGATGGCCTATAAATAATGGCATCATTTCCTCATTATTCACCACTAGCTCCCTTCTCCTCTCTCACACGCCACTTTCTCTTCCTCTCCCTCTTGCTCTCACGTCCTCTCACTGCCGCCTTCTCTCTCTCTCTCTCTCTCTCTCTCTCTCTCTCTCTCTCTCTCTCTCTCTCTCTCTCTCTCTCTCTCTCTCTCTCTCTCTCTCTCTCGTGCCCCCTGCCGTGCCGCTCGCCCCCACCGCCGACCACCACCTTTAGGCGTGTTGTAAGTAGACTTTCTAACCCTTGGTTAGGGCGTTGTGTTATGTCGGTAGGGCGGGACGTGTTCCTAGTCGTTGCTTGTGATTATATGTGTTGCTTGATTGAATTCCTATTGCTTGTTCATGTAAGGTTTCTATGTTTTGTTCACGTGCAACTTTGTATGTTTGCTCGTACGTTGAAAGCATGCCCTAGCCATGGACGGGTCTCACTCTATTGAGATCAGCGTCGAGACGTGTTGAAACGAATCTCGCTTGGCGGGTCGGTATTGAGGCATGCCGATCCAAAGTTTTGCTTGGTGTAGGTCGACGTCTTGACCGGTTGGTTTGGGCCACGAACCTGGTGCCGTGTCCAGTATGATGTACGGTTTTGGAAAGGTAAATCATGTTATACACTTGGCATGATTCATGCCCTTGGGCCTTTCTTGTATCAACTAATGTAATGAAAATAAGAAGCTGGATTGTGATGTTTGTTTGCATGGTCACACGAGGAAATAAACCTAGCCGTCACTCTTGGATTAAGAGACATTACCCGATTAAGTTCGAATGCCCGATGGGGTTTGGTTGTTGGAGGATCGCCGTCACCCTTGGATTAGGGGACCTTGCTCGATTAAATTCGGATGCCCGACGGATTGGTTGTCAGAGGATCGCCGTCACCCTTGAATTAGGGGACGTTGCCCGATTAAAGTCGGATGCCCGACGGATTGGTTGTCGGACGATCACCGTCACCCTTGGATTAGGGAATATTGTCCAATTAAGTTCGGATGCCTGATGGATTTCGGATAATAGCCGTTACCCTTGGATTAGGAAACGCTGCCCGATGGATTCCGGAATAACCGTGTGAACGGTTAAAATAATGAATGAACCCTCTTGTGCATGCTCTTTGTTTTAGTATGATGGCTTTAAATTATATGAACCTCCCGTTGTGCCTGCTCTTGTTCTAGTGTGATGTGTTATTTATGTGTACACCATTTATGTATCATGCTTGATGTTCTCTTGGTGGATGCGTGAATCATGAATAGTACACAGGCAAGGTAATGCACGCATTTGTTATTAATTTGCCATCGACACTTGACGCGGTTATGTTCACGTGCTTGTTTGACGGCGAGGCATCCTCCTATCCAAGGATTAGTAAGTTTACTCACTGAATCCTTGACTCACTCTGTTGTTTTTCAGATTTATAGGCATGGAAGCCTCACACCAGTTTTGGGAGCTGTTGTCACGCTAGAGGAGATAGGAGTTTCCCCCGGTCTATGCGGATAAGTGTAGTGTGTTGAAAAGGAAAAAATGCCCGTAGAAAAGGGGCTTGTAAAATACACTTATGTAATAGAAGAAGTAGTGTATTGCAAAGTTGTTTTTCCTTACTGCTTGTCTGGGTATTTATTGTATGCTTCCGCATTCTCTTAATGAAAAGATAAAAGAAACGGGACGGCGACGCGCCTAAAATGTCGTATTAATAACCCCGAGGTTAGGATGTGACATTTTTATAACTTATCGATTAGAAAACTAGTTGGATAATGTTTCTATCTTATTAAAGATCGAGGAAAACATGACTCTGTTGAGATACTTGAATAATATTTTTATTTCAAGTGTTATGATCCATTTGCTACTCGCACATCAATGAATGTGCTTCAATTCATGGTATTTACTCGACTCTTGAACCACCATGGAAATTGCTTCTCATGCCTTTCTCCTACCTCTCTCTATGGATCTCCCTAGTCCCTTTTGAGTTCCCCCATATGCATGCCATAGTTTGCCCAAACAACAAACATTTACTTAGCAGAATGAACAAAACAACCCATCTTTTACACTTGAAAAATATCAAATTTGAGTGGTCTCACTCTCGAAAATTTCTCGACATATTATTTTAGCCTACGCAAGAACCTCTCAATTGAATGCACAGACCGAAATTGCACGCGTCGTGCAAATGTACTATTACCTCGAAGAATGGAGAAAATTATCAAAAAAATCCTAATTGAAAAAAAGAAAAAAATCACAAAAAATTTAAAGAAATTGCAAAAATTGTCCATGTTAGCACCGGTTGTGCCACGTAAGAAGGCCAACATCCATGTCAACTATTTCCGGCCAATGGCCGGAAAGATTACTTTGAAAATCGTCAAAAGGCTTAGGATTAAATTGGCCAAATTGAAAATTTTAGACTTAATTGGCATCCATACGATAGATTTAGTACTTTTTTTGTAACTATCCCGTGAAGAATGTAGTTGCAATGCTGCTAACGAAAGATTAGGCAATGTCGCAATGGCTGTTGACAAGAGGAAAGCTGGCAAGGCAAGGTTACCAGTTATAACCTTCAATCGCGATTTTTTTCCTCCAAAATATGAAAATACAAAATAAATTTGAAGTTTCAAACAAAACCATAAAAAAATCATATAACAACTCTATATATAATATTTCTATATTTGACGAGATTTCGATCATTTCATGTTTAAAACCAATAGAGCATGAGTGCCAAAACTTATGGAAAAGCCTAATTTTAAAAGTAGAAATTTCTTCAAACAGCCTGGTGTGATTATTACGGCAAATCTCTTGCGGGCCCGATTCGCAATATGAGTTCAGCGAAGATAGCACCATACATACGCAAAATCAAAACTATAGCTCATGGAGAGCGCATGTCCAAGTGGTTAGGAAATCCAAGGTACAAGTCCTTGTCAAAAAAATTAAAAATCGCAATCCATCACCATCCGAACCACACACGTTTGCAAGTTGAAGTGAACAAAGGTACATCGATCAATCTGCTCTTTCCACGAAGTCGTTTTCCAATTCTCCGACTTGGTCACGGCACGACTTCGAAATCCAAATGATCAAATAGATGGATCGATGTTGGGTGTCCAAATCCCGCGCTTCGAAAGGTTCGAGGTCTCGTGTCGCCACCGGCTCCACATCGAATTGCTCTGTAATTACTCGAGAATCAAATCACATAGTTTTACTATAAATATAAAAAAAGGGGTTAATATTACGAAAAACTCCAAATCGGTAAATATGTGACAAATTTATCCCAAATTAATTTTTTGACCACCAAAACCCCAAACCGGTACACCTGTGTAAGAATTTACCCTTCGTTAGTGTCTGTTAAATTTTACCGTCAAATTACTAAGTTGGATAACAAGTAATAGTTGACGGATGTATCGATTTGGGATTTTACTCTCTGTTGGTCACAAGTGTACCAGTTTGTAATTCTGACTGTACACGCTGACTCATCCTCCGGCGAGCCACGTCGGCGTCAGAAATTAATAAAAAATGCTACGTCGGATTTCCGGCCAAATTGGCACTTAAGTGATCTTTTTTCCTCCGACTTGGCACCAAAGTGATCCGAAAAAAAGTTATGACACCAAAGTATCCTCCGTACACAACTCATGGCACTTCTAGTGTCCTTTTGCCCTTTTTTTTTGTAACTATCCCGTGAAGAATGCAGTTGCAGTGCTGCTTACGAAAGATTAGGCAATGTCGCAATGGCTGTTGACGAGAGGAAAGCTGTCAAGGCAAGGTTACCAGTTATAACCTTCAATCGCAATTTTTTTCCTCCAAAATATGAAAATACAAAATATATTTGAAGTTTCAAGCGAAACCATAAAAAAATCATATAACAACTCTATATATATAATATTTCTATATTTGACGAGATTTCGACCGTTTCATGTTTAAAACCAATAGAGCATGAGTGCCAAAAACTTATGGAAAAGCCTAATTTTGAAAGTAGAAATTTCTTCAAACAGCCTGGTGTGATTATTACGGCAATTCTCTTGCGGGCCCGATTCGCAATATGAGTTCAGCGAAGATAGCACCATACATATGCAATATCAAAACTATAGCTCATGGAGAGCGCATGTCCTAGTGGTTAGGGAATCCAAGGTACAAGTCCTTGTCAAAAGAATTAAAAATCGCAATCCATCACCATCCGAACCATACACGTTTGCAAGTTGAAGTGAACAAAGGTACATCGGTCAATCTGCTCTTTCCACGAAGTCGTTTGCCAATTCTCCGACTTGGTCACGGCACACCTTCGAAATCCAAGTGATCAAATAGATGGATCGATGTTGGGTGTCCAAATCCCGCGCTTCGAAAGGTTCGAGGTCTCGTGTCGCCACCGGCTCCACATCGAATTGCTCGGTAATTACTCGAGAATCAAATCACATAGTTTTACTATAAATATAAAAAAAGGGGTTAATATTACGAAAAACTCCAAATCAGTAAATATGTGACAAATTTATCCTAAATTAATTTTTTGACCACCAAAACCCCAAACCGGTACACCTGTGTAAAAATTTACCCTTCGTTAATGTCTGTTAAATTTTACCGTCAAATTACTAAGTTGGATAACAAGTAACAGTTGACGGATGTATCGATTTGGGATTTTACTCTCTGTTGGTCACAAGTGTACCAGTTTGTAAATTTTCGTATTGTTAATCCAATTTAACGAAAACTAACGGAGGGTAAATTTGTCACAAATGTACCAGTTTAGAGTTTTTGGTGGTCAAAATATTAGCTTGGGGTAAATTTGTCACATGTGTACCAGTTTTGGATTTTTGGTGGTCAAAAGATTAGTTTGAGATAAATTTATCATTGGTGCATCAATTTGATATTTTTCGTGGTATTAATCCTAAAAAAAATTGCATAAATCATCAAGGTAGTGACAGAGATCCCCATGATCATAGGCTTTAACAACATAAAAATAACACATTAATTTCCCCAAAGCAAACCTAGCTCTATCTCTTACCTCTGAAGACTTGGGGAGATCTCCTCAAGCCGAACAAGTGGGCTCCCACGAAATCTGAACATCGTCAGCCTGATATATTCTATGCTAATTTTCTAATGCTAATCAGCTTGTAATGAAGGGACACTGCACGTCTATCGCCGAACGAACTGCCTCAAAAAGCTCCCAGATAAATTGTTTAATTAACGTACTCAATCCCCATGATCCCAGCATTAATTTTATATAATAACAAATAATTGTAAGGTTAAAATGTGGTTCCCTCCTTTTGGCCCCTTTTCATTTCCCTACCTTATCTTATCTTGCATGTTCACCAGCTTTCGTAAAAGCTAAGATCAAGACTTGACTTTGCCATCGTGCGATTGAAAATTGAATCCACAAGCGCCAAAACGAGACGATGTTTGTGGTATTTTAGGTTATTTTGGGTTTGATTATGGAGACCCACGTCAATGTTGGAATTTGGGCAGGCTTTTGATTCACTAGAAGCTGACATGCGAAAATGGACATGGTAATTTCCAGAAAAAATGACGAATTTCGACGTCATAAATAGCGAAGCTTGAATTATACCCATTTTGTGCCCAACAAGTTTAACCCACAAGCGAGTTAGAAGAAGTCAAAGTGATTATAACATCATCAGCTACGAAAACTGAGAAGACCCTCCAACTTCAAATGCCTCTCGCTAGCATTTCTTGGAACCTTCTGTCCGACTCTTGCTTCTCCAGGATGAACTTCTCGTGGCACTTGGTGATGAACTCGTCGGCCAGCTCATCAATCTCGTTGACGTTGTTTGGTTCGGCGAAGCTACCGCTTTCTTTAGCCTTGTTCTTCTCTTCGAGCCATTGGAGATAGCCGGACAGCTGCGACTCCCCTTCGTCTTCGTACTCGGTGACCGGGGCCTCCGACGTCGGGATCGCGCAATTCCACGTCGAGTCGTAGTACAAGTGGTTCGTCCGGA
The DNA here is from genome assembly GCF_021117445.2 of Syzygium oleosum. Lineage (NCBI taxonomy): Eukaryota > Viridiplantae > Streptophyta > Magnoliopsida > Myrtales > Myrtaceae > Syzygium > Syzygium oleosum. The sequence continues at coordinate 3,316,561 of NW_026607494.1, forward strand.
ACCCATCTAGGACTGAAGTCGGGGTGGAGAACGAGCGCGAAGAGCACCAGTTGTAGTACATCCGAAACGATCCGATGTACATCTTGCTCTTCCTCTTGTTCTTGGCAAAGTAAATGAAGTAATCGGGCGGTCCCTTCCGGACGACGTCGGCGAGGAAAGATTTCACCTTCGAGAGGGCTCGAGTGACACGGCAGGCTCGCGAGAAGATGAGAGTTTGGATTAGGGTTTTGAGCTTCATGGGGATTGAAGTAGAGGGAGATGGCATTTTGGTTGAGAAGATTGGAGGGGAATGGAGAGTTGCTCGGTTGGATATTGGACCAACCATTTATTTTTTTAACGAAATGAGAGGAGTTGTGGCCCTAAAGGGTGCTCTTGGGAGTGTATTTATAGAGAATCTTGATGACCAAATTGCCCCTTACATGTGGAATAATTTAAAGATCAAACCCATGGACGCTTTTCAGATAAATGGGTCATGTCTGCTTTTTGGCTTCCAAGATTTGCAAATGATAGGGACCAAATTTCTGAAAACCGTGGCTTCTTGGTTTCAGGAAGTCACCTTTATTGGTAACATACACATACGATATGTATTTTGTTAAAGGGGTTTCCTCAAGACCGCTTTATAAGTAACTACTTATGAATTATTTTTCAATACTTTAGATGTTGAATTATTTTAAATTAAGTGTGCTTAACCTGTGCTCTGAAGACACTCGTTAATACGACCACATGATATGACTAACGGCTTTGCTAATGAGTATTTTTACCGTACTTAGTAAGCATCTCTGATGGAACGAGAAAAAATGTGCATCGTAAACTAAACAATGACTTAGTTACTTAGCAAGCGTCTTGAGGATATTCGTCCACAAAATCCAGAGTGTGATATTTATGGGTCCACCGTTAGTGGGTACCCTTAGAGTACTCATAAAGCATCCTGTACAGGGAAAGCTTAAAGCTTCAAAACACTAGTTACATGCTTTATTGCAACGGTTAACGCATTAAGAATTGCACTGTTTTTCTTAAATTAATCTCTTGATTAGTGTCCATGGTATAGAAGCAATCTTGAACAATATCCTAATACGAACATGAACACACTAAACAGCTGTGGCTGGCTTGCACAGAGCTGGTGTGGCCTTCTTGAGATCTGCAGCTTCGGACCGAGAGCAAAACAAATTTTCAAAATCCTATCCTCAAATTAAAATAAGGAAAAGGAGGGGAGAAAGAAGGAAGGGGGAAAAGAGATCCAAAAGATTCCAAGTGTAAGAAACCCGCTTGCTGGGTTTAAACAAAGGCGAATAGTTCGACGCATGCAGTAAGCTTCACGGAATTTTACCCCGGGTAAATAAAAGAAGGAAAAAAATTAAATTGTTTACCTCACATGGCGATAACGTGGCGCATGGCAAATGGACAGGATTTGGTGTTTTTTTTTTTTATATAATAAAACCCTAATTATGAAGCTCAAGAACGCAGATCAAGGCTCAAGTTCCGCCCCATGTAATGATTAAACTTGTTGTTAACTTGTTATTATAATATGCTCAGACAACTTCTGCGTCATTGACTGATTGAGTAAGGCTGTTTCGTATAATAATTTCTTTTGAAACTGGGCCGGGGCGGGGGGGGGGTTTGTCGCAATTCCTAAATTGAATTTTGTTAGGATATTGAAATGCCTCTTAATTTTAACACATTATAGAGTTAAGTGATACAATAATAATTTTTTTTGGCTCCGTTCGTTTCGCGAAAAATGTTACGTTTTTCAAAAATATTTTCCAGAAAGTCATTTTCCTGGAAAATGACATAATTTTCCAGTATTTGGCTGAAACCTGAAAAAGTCTCGGAAAATTTTTCTGCCATTCGGTATTGAAAATATTTTCCTTCATGCACTATTTTTAATAATTTTGTATTTTGTATTTTGATGTTTCTTTTCTTTTCTTTTTTTCTCTTTTCTATTTCTCTTTCTTTCTTCCTTTGCCGGTCGCCGACCACGGTGACGGTCGGCAACCGGCCACAGGTGAGGCTTGGTCTCGCTCGCCCAAGGTCGGTGAGGCTCACCGTGGCCAGCGACCGACCTCGAGCGAGTGAGGCCGAGCCTCACATCGCCAGATCTTGCAAGGCTTGGCCTCACCTAGCCGGTCTCGAGCTCGGCCGAGCATCGCCGGATCTAGCGAGGCGAGGTAGGCTCGGCCTCGCTCGAGCTCGCCGGCCTTGGGTGAGCAAGGCCTCACCTTGCCTCGCTAGATCTAGCAAGGCTTGGCCTCGCCTCGCCGATCTCGAGCTCCGCTGAGCATCGCCGGATATGGCGAGGCAAGGCTAGGCTTGGCATCGCTCGAGCTCGTCGGCTATGGGACGAGACAAGAGACGAGAGGACGCGCAAGGCAGCAGCGGAGGAGGAGCGGCTCTAGAGATGAAAACTCTAGGTTGCGTGAAAACGATGGGAAAAAGGAGAGAGAGGAGGAAAGGGCATGAGCACGAGAGGAGGGGAAATGATTTCCTTTCCCTAAGGAAAGGAAATTAGTTTCCTTAGTTTTCAAAGAATTTTTTTCATTGATCGGAAAATATTTTCTTTGACTCAATTTCCATCCCCAAACATCGGAAATTATGAAAAATATTTTTTCAAAAAATATTTTTCGTGAAATGAACGGAACCTTGTTATCAACTCTAAACTTGATATCAAAGCCAATTGTACTGGCCTTGGTGTTCGTGCGAACTCAAGTTCTATTGTGGAGGCTACTCGGTTTACATTCTTGCTAGCGCAGCGTCGTGTCGATTGCCTATGTCATCCGTCCTGTGAATAGCACTGCCAAAGCACCTTTCACCCATCATAGTCCTCATCCAACGTTATGCTCCTCACTAGATGGTCCTCTTGCAGAGCAAGAGTCGAACCTCAACTGTGATACTAGCGTTCCTATTCTCTAATTTCTTTACTAGTAGGGCTGTATGTCTATTGGCAAGTCTAATTTTAGTTTAACGGATGAATATTTTGATGCCAAAGGGTTGTAAATCGTTTCTATTTAAGAATGTGAACTTTTTTGCTTTCCGCAACAAAATTGATCCGAATTCCTTAAAGCTATATTCAAGAGCATTCAGAAGAAAAAGTTATCTTGAACTTGAGTTTTCTTTTTTTTATTTGAATTTCATCTTATAAATAATAGGTTATCGAATTAGGAAATTATATGAATCCATCTCGATTGCAATATGCGTTTCGCTAAAAATTCACACCATCGTTCTACTTACTTTAATTGTATCCTTTTTATCTTGTCATTTAAATATTTGAATCTGAAAGGTTACAAAAATAGCCCAATGACAATAGTCTTGAAACTGAAATCAAATTTTCAGAAAAACTAGGAATATAAAAGTTCCTTTCCAAATTCAAAACAAAACTACTATGGAGAATTAATTTGCATGTCCCAATAGCTTCCACATGCTACTATAATGTGTTTTTTTTCTTGTTCTAGTTAGTCAATATTTATTTTAACGGACGAAATGTTCTATGGAACAATAAAACAGGAAAAAAAATGTAACAAGCATTCACACACGATGAACATTGTTTAATGAAAATGTTGCTGTCTTTATTGTTAGTCGTAATCAAATATTCTTGTAAATTAAGAAACCTTTAAATTAGATTAAACAAGTTAAATAATCGCACGACGTTTACTTGCTTTTACAAACTTAAATCAACGGCGTGGTTAACACGGCATTACTCCATTTTTACAATTATAAACCTTGGACGAGATTTTGACTCCCTTAATAAAAAGATACGCATTGACTTATCGGTTCATGACTTATAAGCATGACACAAGATGCTGAGGAGTGTAAGAGATAAGCATAATCTCTATCTTTTGCCTTGCGATTAAGTGTGTGGACAGATTTAGCTCACATAGGCTAGCTATTCTAATATATGACGATTAATATATATTTTGCATGTCATGACTAGATAACATATGGAAAAAAAAAATCATCTTCGTATAGTGCTCCGATAGGGCCATATTTTCCGTTCAATCCCGTAATTTTTTTTTTTTTTGGTGGGTTACAGACATGGATATCATCCGCTAGTATAGTTGAATAAGCTTGCGTGTGGGTAACTTTCATAACTTGTAACCTGCATTAATAAGAAGAATGGTTGGAGAAAATTTTCCCCAATCATATATGAAGGGAAATACAGAACGATTTGTAAATTGGCTCTTTCTCGATATAAGAAAGTGCATGATGGATTACGCACCGTGCGATTTCATCAAAAGAACCACAATCGAAACAATCTTTAAGCAAAAAGACAACAAAAAATTAGTACAATTCCCGGTGATCAATTGACAAATCGAATTAAATGATAAGAACATTATTATTAGTGCAAATGACTATAGTTGGATAGAAAAATCGACTATTTTGTTGACGTGAATCCATCTAGAACGTTGCATTATTGAGCAACTCGATCCGGAAATTGATCCGACATCTCAAATGTCATGAAACTAAACCTACTCGATACTTCGCGTTTTTTAAAATGCAGAGTCTCTCGATCACCCTGTCTATTAGAATATTTAAATATTAAATTATGCATTCATCTAACAGCTTAAAATTTTAGAACAGTTGATAGTGACCTCACCAAAATCTCATATGGTAACAGTGGTGGAGGTCCCGAGTTCAAATTCTTTCCGGACCCCATTTGCCTCCTCAATTAAATATTTCCACACTTAGTACTAGTCAAAAAAGACCAGGCTAACCCGCAACTCGACTAATCTTCTTAATTTAAAAACAGAAGTAGCAAAAAAACTAACACAAGTAAGCTCTTGAGTCAATGATCTGTATTAAAATCCATGAGCATGACCATGTGGGATCAATAACAACGAAGGTTCATTGAAGACTTTGGTTGGTTTAAGAAGCATTGACTTGAGGACTAAGAAGAGCCAAGTCAAAATGGTTGGCGTTGACGAAACAGGGGGATCAATTGATCGATAATTACTCATAGTCAAAATTATTTCATTAAATTATTGAAAGAGACTCGATAATTGGTTATCACAAGATCCAATCAAATCCGAGGTAAGTTGGAGTCGGTACCTAATCAAAATCTGGTGGTTCTATTTCACCACCATTGACGATTTGGCACGTCGAAAAGCTCAAGGAAACTACACCACAGTCAACGAATTGGTTTCCCTACTTGACAAATGCTTGACCAAGAGTTCAAACGCTTCTTTCATTTTGTTGCCCCTTTTCTTTGATTTTTCTGATTTTCTGTGTCATTGACGTACCAGGGATTCAAGTCAATCTTAATTATTTTTTGGGAAATTCGTCTTATTTATTGTTTCCAGGGAAAAGTATAAAAAAAGTCATATACCTATTGCATCGATACCAATTCGATCATAAATGTTTCAATTGCATCAATTTAATCTTAAACATTTTTACATTAATACCAATTCAGTCAATCCGACTAATTTAGGCAAAACATTACTAACGTGAACGCTGATCATCCAATGTGACACGTTAGGTGCTAACGTGAACATTTTTAATAATTTTTTTTTCTTTCCCTTCTCTTTCTACCGATAGCTGGCGAGAGTCGATGTCACTAGCCATTGCCCAGGCAATAGGCGAGGCCTAGCAAGGACAACCCTTGCCTAGGCGATGCTCAACCCCGCCAAATTTGGCGAGGGTGGCCTCTCTGGCGCTCGCCCTCGCCCAGGCGAGGACAGCCCTCCCTGGTCATCGACGAAAAGAAGGGAAAGAAAAAAAATAAAAAAATTCAAAAAAATTATTAAAAATATCCCTGTCAGTGCAGGCCATGCCACGCAGGACCATCGGCATCCACGTTAGAAATTTCTAGCGTAAATTGGTCAGATTGACTATATTGGTACCAATGTGAATATGTTTATAACTAAATTGGTCCAATTGAAATATTTATGACTGAATCGGTACCAATACAAAATGTTTATGACTTTTTTTTTATACTTTTTCCTTGTTTTCTATGACGCTCTATTAAGATTGCTTATTTATTTGCTTTATCTTACATAAGCGCTTAATCAAAACTGTTTTCCCTCTCTCTCAAATTCGATAATCCTAAATTTGGCGACTGACAATGAATTTGTGATTTTTTGGAAGAGGCCATAAAGTGTGTAACTACGACACCGTAATCTACCAATTTTAGAAAATTTGTTAGGCTGGAAAGGTAATTCATTGCTCAGCACAAGAAAAGTTATTTCTATTGAATACCCAAGAAAAAAGAAAGGTAATGGATCGTTTAGAAGACGAACGAAAAGCGGAAAATTATGAGCTGGACATGGACGTGTGTTCATGCGTGCATGGAGGACACATACACCACAAACATAGTTGTACAAGGAATGTTGTCAAAGAAGCAAACTACTTTAATGTCATAACAAAGAAGCCAAGCAACTGCATACCCAATATCAAGTTTGCTATATATTGTGTGATTTATAAGTATAGAAGACCTATACGCAACTTCATTTGCAACAGTATATTAGAAGTTCTAAAACTTGATTGCATTTTCCGTCAGTCACATCAGAATGAGTCCACATAGGGGCTTGACTATACCAGTTTGATAAGTTTTCGAACTCAATTGCACTTTTTGAAGGTTTTTTGGACTCAATTGTACTTTCGCGACAAGTCTTAAGGACTTTCGATATACTTATTCCTTAAAAAAAAGGTACGGAACAAACCCAAATGAACGAGAGGCTCTTTTCTTCTCTTATTTATTACTAGCAATGGAAGCGTAAGGGGAAGTACAAGGGAGAGGTTGGGATTGCAAGTGCGTTTGGGCTGACATTGGCAAGAGACGAGAGGAATCGAAAGGAAAGGAAATAAAGTGGAGAGTTTGGTAACAAATTTGCAAAGTGTAGAAACAACTTTACCTCTAATACGAAGAACACGTCCAATCTGTGGAAGATTTGCAATTGCATCATCTTTCTTCTCCTCTTTGAATATATTCCCTCAGAACAGTTCACTTGTCCTCTCAGGAGCTTTTGTGCCCCGCACCAATTCAAAAACATACATCTTTTCACTTTTAACTTTAAGCCAAATATCCTATGGGTTTTGTCTTCTTCTTTTTTTTTTAAAGAAAAAACCATCAAAAACCTGAAACTATACCCATCGTGACATTTGCCCTAAACTTTTTTTGTAACACAAAAATCTCAAACTTGTACCTGTGTGACACATTTACCCTCCGTCAAGGTTCCGTCAATGAACACCGTTAAAATTTTCCTATATGGATGCCGGAAGGCAAATGGTGTTAATTGGCTCTCAGGTAACTTAAGTGAAATAAAAACGATTTTGTTTTGGTTGAAAAATCATCTGACGAAACTTTAACAGATGGTAAATGTGTCATAGTTGGCTTTGTTTGTGATTTTTAGTGTCACAAAAACAAAAGTTTAAGATAAATGTATCACAGTGAGTATAGTTTGGGATTTTTTGTGGCTTTTTTCCTTTTTTTGCACACTTCACCTATTTTTAAACGCCATCCCTCTATATTGGATACTCTTGTTACGGGAGCAACCTTCTTCAAGTGACATATGGCACATGACATTAAGTTAAAAAAAACAAAGCGTGAGCACTGGGTTTGTTCAACTCGAGAACCAGACCAAATTGGGCCACTTCTGTGAACCTAGAACCAGCCCAAGACTAGTTCGATTCCCGGTTCAAAAAATGTAGAAGTGGCCTTGGACCTAGGAACCGGTCCATCCAGTCCGGTTCCCTGGTTAAATCGGTTCTATACTAATTTTGGAGCTTCTTTTTGGAAAAAAGAAAGCGAAAATTGTACGGAGCAAAATTTAACCACATTCTTCAACATGAACAAATAACAACATAAGCACTTACTAATGATTTTGAAGTGAACTCATACAACTTTATAGTTTATTATAAGAATGTAGTGTTTTGCCGAAAATATAAAATGGGACGGTTTCTAAGTAGAATCAGGAACCAGCGTAATAGGTCTGGTTCCCGGTTCTACACATAGGAAAGTGACCCACTCTGAACCAATCGCCCCTAGAAATAATCATCCACCATTCTATAAATATTTGCAACAATATTAAGTACACAAGCTGTATTATCTTTTTTTTAACACATCTCGCATTTAACGCCATTAAAATGGGCAGATATAATTTTAGCAATTATTAGGTCTACAACCATTGTAAAACTTTTTCCATACATTTCTAGTTAGATGGATGACACGAGTACTTATAGATAATTCCATAACCGAATTTATTCATGTGTCATTCATCAGGAAAAAAAAATTACGCTGACAGTGGACCTACTAAAAATTCAATAATGATAGATGCGAAATGTATAATAAAAAAAAGTTACGCAAAATGTTATAAATATCCAATTTTAATCTTGTTCAAAACATAAAACTGGTGATGGAGACAGAATATTTTTACTGCTAGTGAATCGCCTCAATCTTTCGTGCTTAAAGGGAGCTAGTGGAAATCTTTGACTTGTGCTCCTTGGAGTGCTCTTTAAGTAATGTATAGAATCAAGTTGTTCGGTAAAAAAGCATTATCGTGGAAATTTTTTATGAAGTTAGTTTAGTAGTGTCGAGGGTACTTATCAAAAAGTAGCTAAGTCATGAAAGAATTACTATTCCTAATAGACCGATGTACTTTTGTCGTGTTATGTACAATCAATACTTAAGATATTGAACTAAATAGTATTGCAAAGTATGCTTGATCAAAGCTCCGAGGACACTATTAACACGATTCAGTTGCATGTTAATTGTTGAGACATGCAGAATAAGTCACGACACCTTCACTGAGGAAAACGGCTAAGAGGAATACTAATTCTGAGCCCATCAATGCATCTACTTGGACTTAATTTCACTCGAAATTGAACTATCAAGTTATGTAATATTTAAGATATATTAATCGCTCCATATCATACCAATTCACTCAGGAAAACTGCTAAGAGGAGTACTAAATGTGAGGTCATCAACACATCTACTTGGACTTAACTTTACTCAAAATTGAACCATCAAGTTATGTATTTTTAAGATATATTAACCGCTTCATACCAAATCTCCGAAGAGAGACATCTCTAACGCAATTTCACACGTGCACCTCAGCATTGATTAACACATGCACAAAAGTATTAATTAAATTGAAACATGTATGCTGGTCACATAATTCAACTGCTTCGTGGTGGCAAAAAACAAAGAAGCGGAATCTAACATTTTCCATTTTCGGAAGGATTTCATTAAGAATTATCTCGGGCACTTCTTGAACATCTAAGTTATGGAAGCTTGTCATTTTTAAAGTACCGTCTTTCTCATGCTATAATCAATGCATTATAAATGAAAATATTTCTTTATTAAGTGTGGCCAACGAGTACTCCAACACTAGTCAATAAACAGTCTTTTCGGAAATATATTTCTCGTATATTAATCACGCAAAGAATTATCGCACCAAGACAATAATATTTCTCTCATTCCTCGTATCAGACCGTGATGTGCAGAGTGACTTTTCTGCTTTTCTTTTCTCCTTGGCACAACAAAGGAACAGACAGCGACTTTTCATATGGCAAAAGGAGGCAACTTACGGTAAAGAGACATATCACTGCGTTCTCGATATTCTAAATCTAATGCTCTTATAACACGAGCAACCTATCTTCAAGTGGCATTTTGGCATGATTTTGAGTTAAAAATAACTTAAGGGTGAGCACCGGGTCCAGTACCGAACCTACCTCGATCAAAACTGATTTGGTTCCCAATTCCGCAAACTTAGTTCGATTCCTAATTTCAAGGCTGAAACCGCCGGTTCCACCTAGGAACTGATTCGGTTCCGAACTGGCTTTGAAATCTCTTTTAGAGGAAAAAAAATACTTTTACAATAATCAAGAGTCAAATAATGTTCTTCAACATGAATAAATATCAACATAACCACTTGACTAACTAATGCTTGTGTAATGAAATGGTACAATATTTATATTTTATTATCAGGATATGGTTCTTCCCTAAAACGAATGGGACGGTTCTTAGTTAAAATGCGATGATTCCTAGCTAGAACCGAGAACTGGATTGAAACCGGCCGATTCAGGTAGTTTCCTGAACATGTTGATTCGATTCCCAATTCCAATCTTTTGGATTCAGGTGAGAATCAATCCACTCAGAACCGATACCCCTTAAAAATAACCACCCACCTTTCTTGAATTTTGTGCAACATTGTTAACTACACAAGTTGTGCAATCTTTTTTTACACATTTCACATTTAACACCATTAATAAAGGCAGCTTTTAGTTGTAGCAATTACTAGGTCTATTACCAATATAAATTTTTTTTCATTCATTCATAGTTGGATGGGAAAATGACACAAATAGTCCCTGAATTATGGCCCAATATGCAATTTGGTTCATGAATTTTTAATTTGTTTAATGTAGTCCATGAACTTTAGGCTAATGTTTAATTTAGTTCTTGAACTTTTAATTTGTTCAATGTCATCCCTGAACTTTTGGTACATATTTAATTCAGTCCCTGAACTATATGAAAATGTTCAATGTAGTCCCTGAACTTGAATTAATGGAAATTACTGCATTGAACGTTAGATTGATGGCATGCGTGCTTACATATAGTTCTGTGATTGAATTCATCCATGTGTAATCCCTCCAATGTTGAATGTGTGAATAAAAAAGAATTACACGACCATAATCCGATTAAATTTCAATTATGAGATGTAATATATATGATATTAATCTTGTTCATAACATAAAATTGGTGATGGAGGTAAACATTTTTACTGCTAATGTTTCTGTTTTTCTTCATTCATCTAGACCCTTCTTTCCTATACATATTTCGGACAAAAAGTATCACCAAGGACACAAAGTGAAAATTCGTCAATCACTCGGGCATAAAGGGAGCTAGTGGAAATCTTTGACTTATGCTCCTTGAAGTGCTCTTGAAGTAATGTATAGAAGCAAGTTGTTTGGGAAAGGAGCACTATTATCGTGGATAATTTTTATGGATAATGTTAAGTAGAGACTTTGAGGGTACTTATCAGAAGAAGTTACCTCATAAAAGAATTACAATTTCCAATGAACCGATCTACTTTTCTCGTATTATAAATAACCGATTTTTAAGATATTGAACTAAATAGTATTATTAAGTATGCTTAACCAAAGCTTTGACGACATTATTAACGTTTCTCGATTGCACATTGATTCTTGAGATGTGAGCAGCAATCACGATATCTTCACACCGAAAGACCGCCAAGAGGAAGACTAATTTCGAGCACATCAACACAACTAGTTGGACTTTAACTTAACTCAAAGTTTAGAGCATTGAATTATGAGTTAATTAAGATATATTAACGGCTCTATACCATACCAAATATTCGATGTATGACTTCTCTAATACAATTCACACGTGTGCCTCAACGTTGATCAGTACATACAAAAAAGTTTTAGTCAAATTGAAACGTGCATATTGGTCACTTAATTCGATTGTTTCATGGCAAAAAAGAAAAGCAAAAATCAACATTTCCTATTTTGAAAGGATTTTATCAACCAGTGTTTCGGGCACCTATGAAACATCCAAGTAAAGAAAGTTTGTCATTTTCAAAGTATCTTTTTTCTCCTATTATGTTAAAAAAAAATTAAAAATGAAAATGTTTCTTTATTCGGTGTGGTTAACAATTACCCTAAAAGCGCTATTTAACAAAGACCCTTTTTCGAAAAATATATTTCTCATTTATCAACCTCTCGAAGAATCATTACACCGAAACAAAAACATTTCTTTTATTCCTCAGATCTGTGCCGTGATGTGCAGAAAGTTTACCAATTTAATAATGAAAATTTTGGGGTGCGAACGAAATTTAAGGCAGAGCGAGTTTTCTTTTGTTTTTTTACCCACGATAAATTAATCTCTCTATCAATGCGTTCTCGATATGCCGTGGATAATTAATAATCAATTAATTAATTTAATTCGCTTCGTAGAACAGACAAAAAGTAAGGTTTACTCCAAAGCACGGAGCCTGTGCCTGCCGAAGAACATAATCAATGGCGTGCCTGACTAATTGCAAGTTCATTAATGTGGTCGCTGCCTCACTCGATATTGGTGATGCCCAAGTGATGAAAAGATTCCCCTGAAACGCAGATCAGAAATATAATTAATCAATAACCTAGTGATTAAACATTACGATATTTAAAATAGGAATGATGCTTAGCATGTTTAGCAAATTTTATACTCATCTTTTACACAAAATACAGAAAGAGAATCACGAGTTCTGAGACAAAAGGAAGAAAATGTAAGAATAATTGTGGCCCACGTGATATTATTAATAGATTAATAATTATTTAAATGCTAAAAATATATTGGATATGAAAAGTTACAACTTTTATGAAGATAGAATATGAGAAGTTTCAATTTTTACAAAGATAGAATATTTTATGTGCTTCGATGAGAGACACTTATTGAAGGCTAAGAAGTCCAGTCCTCTTTCCACCCATAGATAACGAAAGTTGTATTATATCCTCCATCATATATAATACGTTAAGAAAAAGGGGTTTAAGGGAGAGAAATCAGCATTCTTCATTTCTCCTATTTCTACAAAAAAAAATTCTCAAAATTATTGATATGAATAAAGGCATGTGTCTTCATCCCTCATCATGAATAAATAATTAACTAAGATTCTTTGATATTGAATTTTCGCATAAATGATTACATTATTGCTAACAGTTGGTATAAGAGCATAGTTTACAATTTCATTTTTCCAATTATTAAAATATATATGGTTTTGTTAATGTTCTCCCATTAATGCTCATTAAATATACATACGTCGAATTGATCAATACAAGAACCTGCTTAATGAAATTGCACGTGAATTATTGTTTGGGTTTATTGCTCTTGGTGTATATAATGTTTGATGTTTTACAGCACTATAATTGTTTTGATATAAGTATTTATATATTTATTTATGAATTGACATATAAATTCTTAAGACATCATAATATATAATTTGATTCTTATACTTTTATGACGACTTTATCACCAAAGTGATTAAATCTTAACCGTTTAGAGATGATTTAATTATGAAACAATTATTGTGCATTACAATTTAAAATTTCAATCATGAGTGGTTTGTTTGTCACCAAAGTGGCTGAACCTTAAGGTCCCTTGAATTTTTAAAATTATATAATGTTTCGTTCAATTACCCACGATTAATTTATACTATGATTGAAATTGATATATTACATATCCTTGGTGTCATGGGTATATTGAAGTTCATTTATTATATGAACTTAGGGATTCATCCAAAGATTAATCAATTTCTTACAATTCATGAACATAATATTTGTTAATTAATATATTATGTTAGATTTGTTTGTATATCCAAAGATAGCAAATAAATTTTAATGAAGGGTATTTATAATTACCAAATAAAAGTTATTAGCATCATTATGGTTAATGTGTATCGTAAGATCACCCAAAGAAGAATTATGATGTGCATGTATTATTTAATTTGAATTTGATTATGTGATATTCTCAAAGCAATAATGTATGACTCTTGTCTTACATATTGGCAGTATCTGTACATGTTACTCTTCATTCATATGTCGTCTATTCCTCTTATTAAATGGAATGAATTTCTTTGATTGGTGTGAACAAGTCCAGTTTCACTTTGGTGTCCTGGAACTTGATTTAGCACTTCAGGTAGAAGATCCAACTGCTATTATTGATGAGAGTAGTGATAATGAAAGGTCTTTCCATAAAGCTTGGGAAAGATCGAACATATTAAGCTTAATGTTTATACGAATGACAGTTGCAGACAACTTAAAGACTACACTTTCCAAAACTAACAACGATAAAGAATTTGTGAAATTTGTGGAAGAGTGTTCTCAAAGTGCCGATAAGTCACTTATGGTTCATTGATGAACACTTTGACCATCATGAAATATGATAATTCACGTACCAAGCATGAGCATGTACTTGAGATGACGAACTCGGCAGTAAAATTAAGGATTTTGGGAATGAACTTTGATGAGGGATTATTAGTATAGTTCATACTTAAAGGATAAGTGGAATGTAAATGAATTGACAAGTACGCTTGTTCAAGAGGAAACAAGGACAAAGAATCCAAAGGCTCATTCTGTTCATCTCTTAAGTAATCAAGAAGCTGAAAAGAATTCCAAAAGAAAAGGTGGAAAAAGCAAGAAGAAATGATTACACAACTTGAGTGATTCTTCTAAAGCTCACAAGAAAGAACTTATTAAATGTCACTTTTGTATTGGACACTTGAAGAAAGATTGCCTGAAGTGTAAAGCTTGGTTTGAAAGAAAGGGATTCCTTACGATCTAAACCACAAATCCTAATGAGAACTATGTGTTCACAGGGAGCAAAAATAAGCTCCAGCTGAAAGCATTGGCACTTATTTGTTAATCATAGATACCAAGCATTATTTTGATTTGTTTCAAACCCTTTATGTACCTACATTTTCTCGCAATTCTGTTTCTTTGCAAAAATTTGATGTAGCGGGAATTTTCTTTTAAGTTTGGTTCCAAAACATTCAATTTATTTAAGATAACAATTTTATTGGAATTGGAATTTTACGTGATGGTCTCTACAAGTTTAAACTTGATAATGCTTTTGTTGAGACTTTAATGACCTTGCCACTAAATGCAGTTTAGTTGATGAATATTTACGTTTTGGTCATATGTCCAAAGGAAGAATGCAAAGATTAGTGAATAATGAAATTCTTTTGGATTTGAATTTGACTGATTTTGGAGTGTGTATTGATTGTAATAAAGCCAAACAAACAAAATACACTAAGAAAGATGCCACAAAAAGCACGGAATTTCTTGAAATTATACATACTGATATATGTGATCCCGTTAATGTTCCATCTTTCGGTGGAGAAAGTTATTTTATCACCTTTATTAATGATTTTTCATGTAATGGTTACATGAATCTATTGCTCGATTAATCTCAATCTAGTGAATGCACTTGAGGTATATATTAAAGAAGTTGAGAGGCAATTAAATAAGAAAAGGTAAAAACAATAAAATCAATTAGAGGTAATGAATATTATGGAAAGTTTAATAAATCAGGACAATGTCCGGGCCCATTTGCTATATTCCTTGAAAGATATGATATTTGTGCTCAATACACGATGTCAGGTACATCGTAACAAAATGGTATAGCAAAAAGGCATAATTTAATGGAAATGGTTAGGAGTATCATGAGTTATTAATCTTTACCCTTATCCTTGTATGCATTAAAGACTTACATATACTTATCAAACAGGGTTCCTAGAAAAGACAATTCCAAAGACTACTTTTGAACTGTGGACATGAATGAAACCTAGTTTACAATATTTGCATGTTTGGGGTTGTCCAATAGAAGGGGAAAAGGACACTAGAAGTGCCAAAAGTTATATATGACATTCACTTTAGTGTCAAAGTTTTCGCTGGCTCACTTAAGTGCCAAATTGGAGAAAAAAATGATTATTTAAGCATTAACGGCAAGAAATTCCAACCAAATTGATTACATGGCATTTGTAAATAAAAAATATAACATGTCATAATTGTTTAAAAACCCAGTCCACGTGGATGTGTGAATTGACGTTGCTCAGTCCAACGTGGCTGGGTAATGAAAAAAACTATGCCGCATGCCGTCCATGGCAAAAGCAACGTCGTTTGAACTTAAGTAAAAATGCGAGCCTCATCGCATCTCTCCTGGTCGCTTGCTCATCATCGCAAGCCTGCCCTCACTCGCTATCACTTACTCGTTGTCCATGGTAAAAAAGTGCATTTCTCTCTCTGTGTCACTCAATTTGAGGGAAACCGAAATATGGTGTGAATTTCGATTCAATGGTCGGTTAGGGTTTGAAATTGGGATTCCCTTTCAATTTGGCGATTTAGGGTTCTTATTTTGGGGAAAACTACTAAATGATGTTGTTTATGGCTTTAGATGCTGACTGGACCCTTCAGTGAGCCACGTCGGCTTAAGAAATTAATATAAAAAAAAGGCCACGTTGGATTTCCGGCTAAATCGATCAGAGTTAGCACTAAAAAGATCGTTTTTCAAAAAATTTGGCACTTAAGTGATCTAAAAGAAACTTTTGGCACTAAAATATGCGCTCTACACAACTTTTGGTACTTCTAATGTTCATTTCCTTAGCAAAGTAAGAATTTACAATCAATATGGAAAGAAATTTGATTTTAGAACGACTAGGGATTACCTCATTGGTTATGCAAAGAAATCTAGAGAGTACAGATTTTACTATCTTAATCATAGTACAAGAATTGTTGAATCTAGAAATACTAGGTTTATTGAAAATTGTGACATTAGCGGGATTGAAAGAAGGCGTAATGTTTCATTCAAGAAGTTAGGGCGAAAGTTCTTACACCCAAAACTTCTAAAGTTGTTATTCCTGATATTATAGTTCAATCCAACAATAATAAAAAATAACAAATAAATTATCGAGCACTCCACAATGAAAATGTCAATATTGAACCTATGGTAGTTGAGCCACAAAAAATAGCATTAAGAAGATTTCAAAAAGAAAAGATGTTAGCTATTTCTAATAACTATGTGGTTTATCTAAAAGAGACAGAAATTGACTTAGAAATTGGTAATGGATCTTTTCAAAGGCCAAGGAATGTGATGATTCTACTAAATGGTTTAATGCCATTAAGGAAGAGTTAGAATCTATGAATGAGAATCAAGTTTGGGATTTGTTGAATTACCTAGAGGATGTAAAAAGGTCAGGTGTAAATAGGTCTTTATGACCAAGCACGACCCAAAAGGTAATATCGAACATTATAAGGCTAGACTTGTTGCTAAATGTTTTACTCATATAATGCATTAATTATAAGGAAACCTTTTCACCATTAAAAAAAATTCACTTAGAATCATTATGGCTTTAGTGGCTCATCACGATTTAAAATTACACCAAATGGATGTCAAAATTGCATTTCTTAATGGGAATTTATGGCAAGATGTTTATACGTACTAACCTAAGGGCTTTTCATTTAAACAAAAGGAAGACATAGTGTGTAGGTTAAAAAAGTTAATATATGAACTCAAACAAACTTCCGAGAAAGCTATCTTAAGTTTAATGATACTATAACTTTCATTGGATTAAAAAAATCATAGAAATGTCTAAATATTTTTATGGAGAATGAAATTTTGGTTAATTTATTTTTGTAAGCAATACAAGTAATCATTTTTCGCGAAAAAAGCGGAGTATACTATTTCCTTACGTGTTACTTTTTGAAATGACCAATATCGTCCCTAATTGTTATATTGTCATTAGATTAATGTTTGACCCACACTTTTTAGCAGTTTGCTTATTTTTTATCCTGCAAAGTCTTCGAGTAGTTGTTGTAATTACTAGCATTGAAACCATACATAACATATACTCTAGTATTTTAGGATGTGTTTGGCAACCATTCTGTTCTCGGAATGAATTTCTGCTTAGAAATGATTTTTTTTATTCCATTCCCGCAAACAATTTCTAAGCATTTAAATGCGTTTGGTAACTACCCAAAATTTCTATTCCTGGAATAGAAAAAGAATATAAATGCGTTTGATAACTATATAAAATTTCTTTTTATTAATATTATTTTGAATTTTTGAATATTTTGTTTCTCTTTTTTTCCTTTTTTTTTCTTTTTTTCTTCTTCTCCTTCCTTGGCCCATGGCTAGGTCGCTGGCCACAGGCGAGGGCTGGACCCTTGCCGCCGCCCTCGCCTAGGCCCCAAGGGTCCAACCCTCGCCGGATCCGGCAAGGGCAGCTCTTGCCCAGATCGTGAGGGTTCAGCCTTCGTCCTTGCCGGCCCTGGCCTGTGGCCGAACGCTAGCCATAGGCCAGGAAAGAAGAAGAAAAAAAAATTTTCTTTTCCATTTCTGATTCTTGTTCCTAGAATCAAGAATCAACTTTTTTTGTTTATTCTTGATTCTGTTTCAAAACTATTTCTAGTAACAGATTTGTTTCCGAGAACAAAAAAATTTACTAAACGGATTTCTGTTCTTTTTTTGTTTTCGAGAATAAAAGAATAGAATCAGGTACTACTTGGCCGGTTACCAAATAAATCCTTATTCTTATGGACCAAAAGGGATGGCAAAAATTGTACTTTTTGTCCGTATACTTTTACTACTTTTCCGGATCAAGTTCATATACTTTTATTTATTGCAATCAAGTCCCTCCGACACAAAATCTGGCCAGATCCGACCGATGTAATCGTTGGTGGACATGGAAGTGTGACGTGGACCTAAATAAGCACCCATCGTGGGTTGTATACAGTGAATGGATTAAGGGCTTGTTCACTTAAGATTGAATGAAAGCAAAAGTATATTATTCAAATTTCAAAGTCATAGAAAATATATATATTATTCTACGTGCCAACATCTATATATTGCGAAGGTCTCGGATGTATGGTGTTAAAAAAAAAATTCAAAACGTATATATCATAAAATTTAGATAATGTAAAAGTTCACTTATGTCGAATGCTCTCCACAACTATTCGCGGTGGGTATGTACTTAAATAATATCTAATTCACGTTATAATTACGTATGTAATGTTTAATTCTCGTTATAATCTTGCATCCTCGACGACCGCATTCAACTGGATTTGGCCAGATTTTGTGCCGGTGGAATCTGATTAAACACTTTGCGTTAGCAAAAGGGGTTGATTTGAAAAATTTGGAAAATACTAGGAGTGTGCAAAACGGACCGCCCAAACAGGAAACCGCCCGAACCAGACCGAACCGATCGTTTTGGTCCGGTTCCCGGGATTGTCGGTCCGGTTCCCAGTTCATAAAAGTAGAACCGATGTAATATATACTTTTTTTTTTTGTGATTGTGCAGTTGGTATGGGGAATACAATTCCAATTTTAGAACATACGTGTAGTCCGCATGGGAAACACAATTCGTCATCGAATTGGTGCGAATTGCATGCTTGTTTTTGTGATTATGTATAATTGGCATGGGGAACATAAATCTAGTTTTAAAATATATGGTATTAAGTAGTGGGAAAAAAAAATTGACTAAACCGGATCGGTGGTCCAATTCGATTCCCGATCCTAGGACCAATTGGTCCGGTCCCTGATTCCCGATTTTTTGGGAATGGTTCTCCTGACGGAATCAGGAACCGGATCGAATCGGGAACTGATGATCCATAGAAAATATAAGGATTCGATTGAAATAAAAAGAAGATAAAAGTGAAAAAAAAAAATTCGAGGATGATAATCCGACGGGTGTCGTGGGAACCCCGCACGAAGTCCAATCAACGAAGCCGCAGACCCTAGCCGGAGTAGAACCGGAGAAGCAAGAAGCCACGACACTCTGAAGAAGAAGGAGGAGGAGGAGGATTCAGCGGAAGCAAAGAGAGGATTTGAAGAAGAGAAAGCTCGACGAGACCGTCGGAAACGGCGATCCTCCCGACTCCGAGGAGCACCTCCAGTCGCTCCTCGAGCCCCTCGCGAAGCCCCACCTCGTCGAGCTCCTCGCTAAGCTGTGCGTCCCCTCCTCTTGCCCCCCTCCCCCGCCGCCTTCTTTCGCTCGATTCTTTGCATCGCGTCTTTTGATCGTCTTTCTTTTTTTAGCAATTGGGTTTCGCCGATCGGTGTGAATTAGCATCGTCAGATGATGGGTGATCTAGTTTCGTCGGTCATCTTTGATGAATTTCGGTTTGGCAAATCTCGAGCGGTCGTAGAAGACAAGAACGAGCCTTGGGAGCTTGTTTGATTTGATCAGCGAAGTGAGTGGGAGCCGGGCGTTTATTTACGCGAAATTTAACTGGTATTCTCAAAGGGTATCTGACGTTTTGGGATTTCGTTCGTCAGTAATATGTTTCGGGACCTTGTAGGTAGTTTCCCGTAGTTTTGATTATTTTGTCGAAGTTTATTCGCCATGGCTGATTTAAATGGATTTGATGGAACGTGAGTGTAAGAGCTAATTGCCCAAGTACGTTGGCAGCTCGCCGAAAATGTCTGTGAGGGGTAACAAAATCTTCTCTTTTGGTGTTTTTCAATTTGTGCCGGTAATGCCGAGAACCGGCTGCGGCTGCTATGTCTTCTCAAATCTTGGTGGCTTATTCGGTTGTGGCCGAACCAGGAGGCTCTGTCTCAGCTTTTATTGATAGGTTATAGTCATATTCGCATTTCATTTCTTAGAGGGTCTGCCTATACATTCCTGTTAATTTGTCGTAACATGTCAATGTTTATTTGCTGTCCTTTTGATGGTAACATCATCCCTTCGGGCTCCTGAGTCCGGACGAGTCTGGTTCTGACTTGGCTGAATTCATTATTCAAACTAATAGAAGTCTGATTATCTAAAAATACTATTGTGGCGCTCCTCAGTGTCAACAATGCTGCTTTAGTTTTATTGGGATCAGACCCTCCTTGATTCGAGCTTTTGTATAGAGTTTCATGGATTATGGCAAACGAGGGATGCCTCAGCTGGTAGCTTTGCTCTTTCCGCTTATGTCTGCCTATGTGCTAGGGCAGTCTTGTTTTTTATACATGCTTTTACCTGAGAATGTAATGTTTGTGCTAGTGAACTGTATGCTGTGTGATTGACCCTGTGCAAGTGTGTTTGTTTGCATGTTGACAAATAAAGAGGATCCCAATACCCTTCAATTGCAGAAGAAATAAAAAGTATCACGACCGCAGATCCTGTCCACCGAAAGCTTTTTGTCTGTGGCTTGGCCTGGAATACCACTTCAGAAACGCTGTGTGCTGTGAGTGCATTGCTTGCTGCTTGCTGATTGTGTCCGTGTGCCATTGTGTTCGAATTCCCTGTTGTGAGCTGTCACAATTGCGAGGGAGGGAGAGATCTTTATTCCTTAATTTTGCTTCGCTTCTAGATGTTTTCTCCTCATTATTGAAGTCTATGCATGGATTATTGATCTCGAAGCAATTAAGGACATTTTTTTGTTCCAGGCCTTTCAAGTTCATGGAGAAACAGAAGAAGGCGCTGTCATTTATGACAAAGCAACAGGGAAATCGCGCGGTTATGGTTTCATTACTTACAAAAATATGGAGTCAACTAAAATTACACTGAGGGCACCTAGCAAAATGATTGATGTATGTATATGCCAATTTCTCACTTTCTGCAGCTAATGCTATAGTGCTCTCTCTCTCTCTCTCTCTCTCTCTCTCTCTCTCTCTCTCTCTCTCTCTCTCTCTCTCTGTGCGCGTGTTTCGCACTGTTTCTGCATTTCGCCCTGATACATGTACTCACACACACTTTACTAGAGTTCAAAAACTCTCTGTTGAATGCTGTAATATTATGGCGATTGCAGTATGGATATGATGTTTCATTAGTGAGTATTTATTGATTGAAGAAAAGATGGAGGACGTAAATCTTAATTTGTAAAATCAGCTTTTTTGAAGCATGTTCTATGATAATGGAAGCAGTTTTTAAGTGAGATCTCATAGCATTTTTATTAAGAGAAATTTTAGATAAATGCTTCATAAATCAAATTTGAGGTAGAATTACTATGGAAGATCATCTTACTGCTTAGAAGCTGATAATTCTTTCAGTTTGCCATGTCATAATTATTTGCAGAAGCAATAACTCCAAGCTTTACTGTGCCCAAGATGGTTTCCTCCTTTTGAAAATCGATAAGGAGAATTTAATTGCCATCTATTGTTAGGTAGCCATATCAGACATAGAAGCCAGGCTGTTTGTCGAAACACGTAGCACTTCCTCTTGACTCTTGTAATTAATAATTGCGGTTCTTACAAAACTTTTAAATTCAGGGAAGGATGGCTGTCTGTAATCTGGCATGTGAGGGACTGACTAGGTCAAGTGGTACGCCTGATTTAGCTCAGAGGAAGCTCTTTATTGGTGGGTTGTCACCAGATGTCACTAGTGAGATGCTGCTCAGTTTTTTTGGAAGATATGGTGATATTGAAGAAGGTTCGGTCGCATATGATAAAGATACAACTGAATCACGGTTAAGTGTCTGTCTTGATCTTCAGATTCTAATTGAGATTATCTCGGTTACTTTTCTGTGGATGGTCATTATATTGTTGTTGTTTGCAGTGGGTTTGGATTTGTTACTTATTAGACATCCGAGGCTACGAGAAGAGCCATCGATGATCCACAAAAGCTGCTTGGGGTAGGCGAGTAATGAACTTTTCGGCCTCTTGCATTTGTTCAATACACATAATTTATTCCAACGCTCAAGTTCTCTCATACACGAAGCCGTACATGTCTTACTCATCCATACCTGATTTAAAAGGCTTTATGTGACGGATGGAATAATCTGACCGACGCATTATGGGATAGATGGATTCACTTGATGAGACTTTCTTTTTTATTTCCGGGACGGAGCATAACTGTCAAATTTGCAGATTCACATGGACGCAAAACGGCACAGCCACAGCTACCTGCTACAATGGTTCCAATGGGTGCACCAATGGCAGCAGGATATCCTCAGTCAGGATATCCTCAGACTGGAAAAGTTTATCCTAACCCGGATCCTACTGGATATCCTTATCCTCAAGCCGCACCAGCTTACTCAGGTGCTACTTACCCTAGCCCTCCTGCGGCACCCATGCCATATGCGGCACAGCCTCAAATGACTCACCCCCAATTTGCTGTGAAGAAAGACCAGCTTGGCATCCCTCCGACACCGCCTATGGGGATGGGTGGCTATCCTTATTACGGTGCCAAGCAGTGATCGACTAAGAATTGGTGTAGCATGACCTCTCTCTCTCTCTCTCTCTCTCTCTGTGGAAATTCAAAGTTTTGAATGCTTATTTCTGTGTCATTTCAAATTAGTGGTAACATCTAGGTTGCTTTGATCTTTCCATGGAATGCAAGTTATTTTGGAGCAGAGTAATTGTCTAGAGATTCTTTGTTCACTTTATAGATTTATACTTGCGCTGCAGTGAGTGTGTTTCAATATCTTGGCTGTCTTGATCCTCCTTAACATTATGGCAAAAATGAGCTTGCTCAGCAAACGACAGAAGGTCAAACACACCGAGAAAATGCAAATCTCGAGTTCTAAATGTGAGGGATGAATATATTGGCAAGTAAACTTCTGCCGATCATTGTGCGACTGATCGCTGCCTTGCGAGAGCTGATCCATTCATTGTTGGTGTTATTAGTTTCGATCCTTTCTGTTTTCGAGAGAAGCATATAGCTCGAGGAACGAGATTGATCAGGTTGTTTCTAACCTCTTTTTGTTGATCACAGTTAATCACCAAATTGTTTAAAAATTTCCTTAAAAACACCAATGCTAGCCCGAGTACTTGAATCTAGTTGGAGGAACCAAATAGAGTGGAGAGTGAATACCCAAAGAGACAAAAGGCAACATAGACACAGAGAGTTAAAAGGATTCTTTCTGTGAATCAATTACAAATGAGAGGATTGCTGGGTGTAAGTAATAACCATTCTGTTTTTTTTTTCTTTTTTTTTAAATTTTTTGTCTCAGGAACAGGTTTGGAACTGAAATCCGTCTGACAATCCAACTTTTTTTTTTTTAAATTTCTGGGACAAATATTTAGTTCAGAAATAGATTTGGAACAGAAATGAGAAGTAGATTTTTTTTACTTTTCTATTTCTGAAATATATACATAAATAACTCTTTTTATCGCTCGCTCTCGCCGCTGGCTGTTTGCCGCCGCCTGCCCACCGCTAGCCGCCGGGAATAGAAATTTAAAAATAACATATTAAACAAATTTTTATTCTGGGGATAAAAATTTTATGTCATTATCAAAAACTACTTTTTGCTTGTAAACTCGTCGAGGGAATAGAAATAAAAAAATCTAATTCTAGTCAGAAATTGGTCCAGGGAAGGGAATGATTTTCATTCGTGCCCTTAAAGGAATTTTTAAAGTATATTGCTAACCAGCATTGCATAATAATAGTAAAAAAGGCTGCACTTGTTCCACTGATTATTTGGCTAAAACACTTCTTAATACAGTGTTCTGACAATTTTACCCTTCATGGGTTTTACTTTTACCATGTGTTTCTCATCCCCTTTGTGGTTTCCTTCTTATCTTTTTTTGTGGATCCCACTTTCCTTTATCTTCTTTGCCCTCTCTTTCTCCCTACGGGCAATTTTTTTTGCTTCCTGATAACCTCCAGCAGAGTTAAGGAGGATGCAGAGCGCAATAGTCAAGGTAAAACACCGCCATTCCAATTCAATTACAAACAAGCTTCTTCACCATATTCAAGTAAGAAACTAGAAAACAACACAAGCTGAAACACTACCTTGACTATCAGAATGTAATAGAGACACAAAATTTCTTCTCCTTAATACTGGAAATTAGCAAGTGAGGTCAAAAGAATTTCTTTGAACTCAAGTCGATTTTCAAGAAAGAGAAAATGAACGCTGTAGCAGAATGCTTTAACTCCTAGTCATGGCACTTGGTAGTATCAGTTACTTAAGGGCAACAAACAATCAAATCAAGATGTAAAGAAACTGTACTCCTTAATTCTCACCACGTCCACATGGATTGTGCCTTGACCTTCACCACTCGCACCGTCTGTGGTGGCATATTCACAGTGATGTGGAGGTCTTGAGCTTCGATCATCATCACCTGTAGGTACAACTTTGGAGACTGGTAGATCTTAGAGCATGAACCACGTACAGTGCATTTGAGCTCCACGCCTTGGGTGCCAATCCAGATAGAGAGTTGGATGTCGCTGGAGATGTAGCTCTTCTCCACCGCGTCGCCGCCTTTAAGGTGGTACCATAGTGGATCCAGCAAACTGTCACGTAGCGGCACGTCAAAGAGGCCAAACCAGACACCTCCCAGGAAGGTCTCCAACAATTAGTTCAGATGGAGATCTCCAGCGTGGAGCCTTGCTGACTCAGACTTGTTGTGGCCTCACAATTCTGATGATCACCCTTTGCATCCTCCTCAACTCTTTACAAAAAGCGTGAAAGGAGGATTGCCCGCAAAAGAGAGAAGGAAAAGGATGAAGGAAAGGGACCCACAAGAAAGAAAGGGAAAAATCCAATGCATAGTAGCTCTCAGATGCTGAAAGGTGGGATCCATGAAGGATAATAATCATCAAAACACTGCACTGAGGCGTGGTTTAGCCAATGAAGGAGTGAAAAAAGCGCGACCCTAGTCGAAATTCACATAAATTGACAGCTAATTCCATGTGAATGTGGTTACACTCCTAGTCTATCACCGAGTTCGAGGACAAGTAACCACATCTTTCAAGGATGCCATTGATGGTTCCCGCATCAGAGTCATCATCTCATCCAATGAAGGAGAACTCTCTTCGACCAAGAATGTGCAAAAAGAAAGGGCATGAATAATCAATTAATGATCATCAAATATTCCTAGAAGAAAAGAGAACGAAAAACAATTGAGGGGGAAATCCTTAGAAGCTTTAACTACACAGATTAAGAAGGGTCCCTCAAGCTATAGTCGAAAGATCTTCTGAAAAAAATTAGCAGCAAGCTTGTCCTGTGATGTCATGTCGGGCATGCCGGCTTGGACTTTGCTGTTGATGTGGAGGAGATGATGATCGATCCCGTGGGTTCCCATCGGCGATGCGCAGAGATGATGAGCGGTGGTATCATCGGTTTCATGCACCGTCAACGTATGGAAGATTTTCCCCCCGGTCTCATTTCGATTTTGCATCAAATTTCGACAAAATCGGCACTGACCGAGAAATGGCTCCGGCAAAACGCAAGCACGAGTCCGGTCTATTGGCTAAAATCAGTCAATTTGATTTTTTTAGAATAAGTCAAAGTTATTTGATTTGTTGGGATTTTATGTTACCGTTCTAGATTTTAGGAGTTGGTTTCTTTTGTTGCTATCTTTTAGTTATCCAGTTGTTATCAGTGGCCTATTTAAATGTCTTTTGTCAAATAAGTAAAATGTAAGCAGAGAAGTATTTTCCTTAGAGTGTCTCTTTCTTTATCCACGGCTGTGCCTTTTTTGTACCAGTGGTATCGGAGCTTGTTTTCGTAGAGAGCGTTGAGAGTTCAATCACGTAAAAAAAAGTGAGCCACAAATGGTTGAGAGCCAAAAAGAGAGTTCGTAAGAATACAGTAGTAGTTCTATTCCGTTTTTACTCGTGCAACAGTAGTTGAAATCGATGGCCTTGGAAATATTTGCGCAACCAGCTATCCCGCGTTTTGATGGTCACTATGATCATTGGAGCATGCTGATGGAAAATTTCCTCGGGTCTAAAGAGTATTGGCAAGTAGTTACCTCTGGAGTTGCAGAACCAGAGGAAGGAGCTGTGTTGTTGGCTACGCAAATAGCAGATCTGGATGCATTAAAGCTAAAAGATCTCAAGGCCAAAAATTATCTTTTCCAAGCTATTAATAGATCAATCTTGGAAATAATTCTTTGCTAGGATACCTCCAAGCAAATTTGGGACTCCATGAAGAAGAAATATCAAGGATCAACAAGAGCGAAGAGGCAGCAACTTCAAACACTTCGTTCACAGTTCGAAATGCTACGAATGAAATCGGGAGAGTCGGTCACATATAGAGGTGTCAAAATGGGTCTTAAACCCATATATGACCCATTTAAAAATAAATGGGTCATATATGGGTCACTTTAATTTTAAAGAGTCAACCTTAAATGGGTTTTAAATTTTAAAGCTTAAAGATAAATTGGTCTAAATGGATTGAGTTTGAAACCCATGTCCAACCCACCTACTAGACCCATCCACACACTCTCTCCCTCTTTACAAAAATGTTTAAAAAAGATCGAAATTTAATTATTTTTATTTTTTCTCTTTTTCGTTTATTTTTTCTTTTTTCTTTTCTCCTCTTTCTTTTTCTTTTTTTTTTTTATTCCGGCCGGTGGTCGGCCACGGCGACCGGCCACCGGGGCGGGATGACCTCGCCGGAGGCCGGCGAAGCTCGAGCTCGCCCGATTTCGGCGACCTCGAGGCTCGCCCGATCCCGGCGAGGCTCCAGCCTCGAGCTCGCCCGATTCCGGCAACCTCGAGGCTCGCCCGATCCCGGCGAGGCTCCAGCCTCGCCGACCTGGCGAGAACGAGCTTCGCCGGCCTCCGGCGAGCTCGTCCTCGCCTGTGGTCGGTCGCCGGCCACGGCGGCCGGCGATCGGCCAAAAATAAAGGAAAAAGAAAAAATAAAAATAATTAAAAATTCGATTTAAAAAATAAAAAAATATTAATTTTTTTTTTATTTTCTTGGATAATGACTTTATGGAAAAAAATTTCTAGAAATGTCGCATTTTTCGTAAAACAAACAGAACCTCAATTTTAAAAAAAATTATAAAATTTTTTCACTAGCTTTGTATTGCATAAAATGTTTTAGCAGTATAATTTAAAAAAAAATCATAAGAAACAAGTATTCCTAGATTAGGTTAAATATAAAAGTGTTTTAGCAATATGGGTTGGGTCGGGTATGGGTTGGGTCGGGTCGGGTATGGGTCGAGATATTTATACTATGAATAAATGGGTCATAAACGGGTTAATGGGTCAATTTGGGTCGGACCATTTATGATCCGACCCAAACCCGACCCGATCCACCCGTTTAATAGGTCTAGTCACATACTATTTTTCCCGGACAATAGCAATTGTCAATAAGATGCGAATTCATGGCGACAAGACGGAGGATGTCACCATAATTGAGAAAATTCTTCTATCCTTGACACCAAATTCAACTTTGTTGTTTGTTCCATAGAAAAAGCCAAGGATATCGAACAACTTTCAATTGATGAATTGCAGGTTCCTTATTGGTTCATGAACAAAAATTCCAATAGCAAGAGATGGAGGAGCAAGCGTTGAAGGCTTCAACTAAAAACCATTTTTCATCATCATCTAAAACAAATAAAGAAGGATGGTGCGGTAAGCGTGGAAGAGGCAAACACAATAAGAAACAATGATCGCAGTAGCTCAAATAATGACAATAACCAGTATTATGATCCTCAAGGGAAAGGAAGAGGTTGTGGAGCATTCAACTTGGTTACGGACCAAAGTCAGCGGACAAATCCAATATAGAGTGTTTTCAGATGTCACAGGTATGGCCATTACAAATCAAAATGTTGAACTAATTTGAATGGACAAAGTGGAGAAAGAACTAACTTTGCAGAAAAAGAAGAAGAAGAAGTGTCACTTTTGACGGTGTGTCACGTTAAGGAAGGAACTCAACCAAACATGTGGTACTTAGACACTGGCTACAGCAACCACATGAGTGGAGATAAAAAAAAGTGTTCTCTGATTTGGATGAATCTTTCCGCAACACTGTGAAGTTTGGAAATAATTCCACCGTCTCTGTTATGGGAAAAGGGAAGGTAACAATTCACACAAAGGGAAATTTTTTTGCAGACCATCTCAAATGTTTTTTATGTCCTTGAGTTAAAGACCAATTTGCTGAGTGTTGGCCAACTACAAAAGAAGGGATATGAGATCTCTATCAAAGGAGACATTTGCATAATACAAGATGAAAAATTGGGCTTAATTGCCCAAGTCAGTATGACGGAGAAACGAAGCTGTATCTCCACAATATTACCCATTCATGCTTCTCCGTGAGATCAAAGGATGATGCTTGTTATGACATTTTCATTATGGACATCTCAATATTGGTGGGCTAAGAACACTACATCAAAAGAACATGGTTACTGGTCTTCCTCAAATTACAGCTTCTCAAATTTGTGATGAATGTGTTGATAGTAAACAACACCGTAGTCAATTTCCACAAGGAAAATCATGGAGAGCAAGAAAGACTTTGGAGCTCGTTCATTCAGACATTTGCACGCCGATAAATCCATCTTCCAATGGAGGTAAAAGATACATAATTACCTTCATTGATGACTTGGTTTTGCTTTTTGCAGGAAAAATCTAAAGCTTTTGTAGCCTTTAAAAGCTATAAAGCACTTGTTGAAAAAGAAGTTTGCAAGTCAATAAAAGTTCTTCGCACTAATCGTGGTGGAGAATACAACTCACATGAATTTGCAATTTTTGTGAGATGCATGGAATCAAGAGGCAACTTACAACAGCCTATACGCCACAACAAAACGGTATTTGCTAAAGGAAGCATCGCACTATTTTGAATATGGGCCATTTGACAACAAGTGGCATTTCGAAAAGCTTTTGGCCTGAAGCAGTCAATTAGAGCAATTCATATTTTGAACGGGAGTCCCACTCTTGCTGTTCAAAATATGACACTAAAGGAAGCATGGAACGGCCAAAGACTAGCACTAGACCATTTCCGGATTTTTGGTGTATTGCTACGTTCCAGACTAGAAGAGGAAAAAGCTAAATTACAAGGGAGAAAAATGCATTTTTCTTGGCATTAGTGATCAATCAAAAGCTTATAAGCTTTATGATCCTATCACCAAGAAAATCATTATCAGTCGTGATGTAGTCTTTGATGAAGATCGAACCTGGTCATGGAGCAAGAATAGTGCTGGAGACCATATTCCAGTAGACTTGGATAATGATGAGGAAAGACAGCAACCTATGGAGAATGTGCATTAGCCAACAATCCCTCAAACTTCCCCAGAAGATGCTCAAAGTCCATTTGTAGCCGAACAACGCCACAACATGTTAGAAGGAGACCCGCGTGGATGACTGATTATGAGGTAACTGAAATTGATCAATCTAAAGACCCACTTACACATTTTGCTCTATTTTCCGATTGTGATCTTACAACTTTCGACGTTATTGTAAAACAATCGAGTTGGCGGAATGCGATGGATAAAGAAATTGCAGCCATTGAAAGAAACAATACTTGGGAGTTGATAGATCTTCCTAGAGGGCACAAAACAATTGGTGTTAAGTGGGTTGACAAGACAAAGTTGAAAGCAAATGGCGAAGTTAAGAAGTACAAGACATGCTTAGTAGCTAAAGGCTATAAGCAAGAGTTTGGTGTGGATTATAAAAATAGTCTTTGCACCTGTCGCACGGCATGATATAATAAGGTTGATGATTGCATTGGTAGCTCAAAATTCATGGCCTATCTTCCAATTGGATGTGAAACTAGCATTTTTGTTTGATGACCTGCAAAAACAAATGATGCATTACTTTTTGTGCATTGGAGTGACTCAATTAGTAGCGGGGATTTTTATTTCTCAAAAGAAATATGTTCAAGAAATGTTAGACAGGTTTCAGATGAAGAATTGCAATTCTGTGAGTACACCAATTGAGTTTGGTTTGAAGCATTTGAAAGATCCTGAAGGAAGAAAGGCGGCTGACACCCTCTACAAGCAAATTGTGGGAAGCTTGATGTACTTACGACCTAATACAATGCATGCCGTGAGTCTCATTAGTAGGTACATGGAATGCCCAAGAGAGATGCATCTTAATGTTGCAAAAAGAATTTTTCGATACTTGCAAGGTATTGCTGCTTATGGGCTGTTTTATAAGAAGGAAGAGAAGTCATATTTATTTGGCTTTGCAGATAGTGATTATACTGGAGATCTAGATGATAGAAGAAGCACTTTAGGATACATTTTTATGCTGGGTTCAGGAGCTATGTCATGGTCCTCAAAGAAGCAACCAATTGTTTCTTTATCAGCAATTGAAGTTGAGTTCGTAGCTGCAACTTCATATGCCTGTCAAGCTATTTGGCTAAGGAAGATTCTTGAAGAACTTCTGTTCAAGCAACAAGGAGCAACTTCCATTTACTGTGACAGCAGCTCAGTCATTAAACTCTCCAAAAATCCTGTTTAACGTAGTAGAAGCAAATACATAGACGTAAAGTATCACTCTCTGAGGGATCTTACGAAGGATTAATCTTATTTTCTGCAAAAGTGACGATCAAGTAGCGGACATATTCACTAAACCCCTCAAGTTGCCCACGTTTCTGAAGCTAAGAAGATTGTTTGGTGTTTGCTCGATAGATAATCCGATTTGAGGGAGGATATCTATTTTTTTCAAAAAGCTAAGGTGTCTACAACATCAGTTTAAAGGGAGGGAACGTTGGTTCAAATCAGTCAATTTGATTTCTTTAGAATAAGTCAAAGTTGTCTGGTTTATTGGGATTTTATGTTACCGACCTAGATTTTAGGAGTTTGTTTCTTTTGTCGCTACCTTATAGTTATCCAGTTGTTATCAGTAACCTATTTAAAAGTCTTTTGTCAGATAAATAAAATCTAAGCAGAGAAGTATTTTCCTACGTCTCTTTCTTTATCCGCGGTTGTGCCCCTTTTGTATCACGGTCACGGTAATGGGACTAACACGAGCGCGACGACGGCCCGGTCCAGTGATGGGCCGGGCCAGCACGAAGCACGACCTGGGCCGGTATAGGGCCGGTATAGGGCCGGGCCAGGCACGAACTTGGCCACGGTTTCCGACGCTCTCGCTCTTCGTCCTCTCCACGGGTGGGAAACAGCGTTTGCACTGCTCCTACCGTTCTTCAAATGGGAGTGGCCGAAAGAGCCGCCAAAAACCACCATTGAAGCCGTCGACTGAAGCTCCAGACAGCTGAAGCTCAGGAGTCGCCACCAAAGGTACGAGAATCGTCCATCTGAGCTAGCGCGCACTCATTCTCTTCTTCTGAAGCTTTAAAGCTTGAAACTTTCGCCCGTTTCGTTCTCGTCTTCTTCACCGCACGGCACTTTTAAAAAAAAAGTCCTCGGATGGTCGGTTACTCATGAGACAAGCACAGAACCTCAGACCATGGTCCATTCTCAAATGGGTGTCTTCAAATTTTCTCGAGAACCATTCGCCATTCTTAAAAATCCGATCTTGGCCCACGGGTTTCGTCCATGGCGCTCATAACCCTAGACTCTACAGGACTAAACGGCCCGTGCCAGCTGAAGAAATTGCCTTTATCGCGGAATCTGCGAGTAAGATACCCGTCGCTATTCGTAAACCGGCGCAGGCTGCGTTATCGGATTACTTGCATTCCACTAGAGGCCTCCAGTTCTTGGACGCAGACCACATTAGTAGGAACTCGCCCTTCTTTCTTGAAAAACTTGTTAAGAGGATCAATGTCGAGGGCGATGTGGCTCGGTTGGTTTCCCGATTCTTGCGTTACCATCCTATTAATGAGTTCGAGCCTTTCTTTGAGAGTATGGGTTTGAAGCCCTCTGAATATGCTCCATTCCTTCCACGCGACATTATGTTCTTGAGCGATAGTGAACTGTTGCTGGAGAACTACCATGTTTTGTGTAACTGTGGGATCGAGCGCACTAAGATGGGAAAGATCTATACGGAAGCAGCCGAAATATTTCGTCATGACCACGGGGTCTTGATGGCTAAAATTCGAGCTTACGAAAAGTTGGGGCTTAGTCAAGACACTGTGGCCAAGGTAATTCTTTGTAGCCCCTATATTTTGACTGGGGATGTAAATTTGGATTTTCGTAAGGTAATAGAGAAGTTAAAGGTTTTGGGATTTGAGTTCAGTTGGATAAAGGAGCAGCTTTCTGAAAATGGTTACTATAGATGGAATAGGATCCTTGAGGCTTTACTTGTATTGAGCAAGATGGGTTACACCAACGAGCAGCTTAACAGATTGATTAGTCAGCATCCTGGACTTCTGTTTGAGGGTTCAGGGAGTTGGATGATTTCCCTGGTCGGGTTGCTGCTCAAATTTGGATCTACAATGGATGAGTTTCATAAGATGTTTCTTCAATTTCCGCATATCAAAGTTGAAAAATTTGTTTCAAACTTGAGGCTGTGCTTCATATTTTTTGTGGAGATTGATATGGAGGCGGAAGAGATTGATAGAATTATCCGTTCTCACCCATTACTATTGGGTTCGTCGACTCTGAAGAAAGCCAATAGCTTGCTTACTAACTTGAATGCAGGAAAGAAACGGCTTTGTGAAATCGTCAAGGAAAACCCTCAGGCACTGAAAAACTGGGTTATGGGGTTGAAAGTCAAACCGTTAGCTAACTCTGCTGAGGATGAAAATGTGCACAAGACTAAGTTCTTATTAAGCTTGGGATTTGTCAAGGGTTCAAATGACTTGAAACGGGCCCTCAAGGTGTTCCGCGGCAAGAGAGGAGAGCTTCAAGAGAGATTTGATTGTATCATGAAATCTGGTTTGGATCGGACAGATGTTTGTGAAATGGTCAGAGTATCCCCTCAAATTCTTAGCCAGACGAAGGATGTGCTTGAGATGAAGATTGATATTCTTCTGAATGACTTGAAGTATCCATTGTCAAGTTTGGTGAGATTTCCAGCTTATCTTTCTTTTAATATTAAGAGGGTTAAGCTTAGAATTTCAATGTATAATTGGTTGAAAAATAAAGGATTGGCTGATCCTCTTTTAGCGTTGAGTACTATAATTGCATGCTCGGATAAGGCTTTCATTGAACAATATGTAAATCGCCACCCTGATGGCATTCGTGTTTGGCTAGATTTGAAGAAAACAATTATTCATGAGTAACTTTTCATTGCTTGATACTTCTGTGGTTTTAGTTCTGTTCGATGTCTCTGAGCTAATGTGAGACATTTATCAAATTGAATGAGGCTTATTCTTTCTTAGTGTATCAGCTTTATAACATGCACCCACGGACAAGGAAGCGTTGGCTTCGGATAAGGGGATGTGTTCTTTTGAGTCTTTACATATTCCTGTGGTAAAGGTTACTCAAAGCATTCTAATGCTTCTCAGTTGGTTTGGTTGTCTATTATCAAGTTTGTACGCTTTGCATGATAAATGAGGCTAGTTTAATTTTGAAGAATTTCCTTTGTACATGATCTTAAGCTGGAAATCATCTGGCATTCTGTGAAATGCATCTATTTCTCCTCTTTGTTTATTCATTTCATTTTCAGGTTATCCAGATTAGGCCAAGATTGTTACACATTGTTATTTGCAATATTTGTTTGATATGGTTGAATGCAAGGTACAAGAAAGAGATGCTCCTTGTGGTAGTTGTTTCAAGTAGAGGTGACAAAGGTTAACCAAAACCCAATGAAACTGCCTTCCCCTTTTGAAACTGACTCGATCCAAACCTGACAAGATTCAAGTTGCCAACTTAAACCAATGATAACCAAATTGGAACCAATTCCATCCAATACAAAATCTGCAATCCACCTGAGCTTGAAGCGACCTGAATATGAGATAGCCTGGATGCAGGAATATATCAAACCCATGAAGGATCTGGAATTTAAACCAGATCTGACTTGGATCTGAAAATGGAAATCCCTGGTAGAAATCAAATTCAACAATTTGAATCCGGACTGGTCCTGTAACTGGAAAAAAAGTTGAAATTAAACAACCTGTTGCTGAAACTGACCAATGCCCTATATAAATCAATCGAGCGCCAGTCCCTGCCACATACTCTGTCTATTTTGAAGTGGATATTGTTTTGGTCACATTAGTCTTAGAGGCAAGATTAATTTCTTCTGCTTGCATACATGGGGGGGGCGGCGGCTGTTAAAAGGGTTTTTTTTGTGGAATACACATATCAATATTTATGGATTATCCCCTTCATTCCACTTCAAGTTCCTATGTCTGAAGAGTCCTTCTACTTTGTTTGCTTCTGCTGGGGAAAAAAATTCAGCTAGTTGTATCAGCAAAACGAAATAAGAGAGGAGGGAGGGAGGCCCTTAAAATTGAGAAAAGTAAGGTCAAGGAAATAAGAAAGAGTTGGAAGGAGACTTCTACTGTAGTTATCTAGAAAATTTTGAGCTGCAGGAGAAATATCAGAGGAGAACATGAAATGCAAAGCTTCTGAGAAAGTCCTTTTTGGGCATCCAGGTTTGAATATCAGAAGATCGGTTGATGACTTTACCCCCATTCTGCGTTATACTTGCTTCTGCTTTATTCCATTGGTTGTCCTACTCAAGCCTCACTTAGTGGGAAAAAGGGCTTTGTTTTGGATGTTTTTATTGTTTGCTCCCCAGTTCAAGGATTAAAGTATGTCTGCAGTAAGACAGCTAATTCTTCTATCAATTAATCTGCAGGCTTCTCTGGTTTGACATAGTGAATTCTGTAAGTGAATCTTCTCCAATTTAGTGGCTATAGTCATATTTTTTTGTTTGATGGATGACTTTTAGAAAATGTAAAGATATATCATCACGTGCATAAGCTATACTTAAGTGTTTGCCCAAAGGCAATCCACTTAATTTACTGGGTCTTCCAAATCCTTGTGCCTTGTAGCTCAGCTTTGTGGCGAATTTCCTGTTGGTTTGACTGTTCTTCTTGTCCTTCCGGTCCTGTTAGCCAAATTCAAGTCTCAAACAGTATTGATTTTGGAGGTTGACTGGTAACATCTAGCGTTCTTAGGCATGGCTCCACTTTTGTACTCGCCGTGTTGATGTAGAAAGTATTTACAGCATCACCGATGTTCACATGGGTTTCTTGGCAGACACTAAACCAGCTATTTGGATTTCAAAAGTTTCCATCTTATTTGATTTTTCTTTTGAACACCGTCGAGGCAATATCAAAACGTCGTTGGAGCAGTATTCTTGACTAGATGCAGAGTTATGGCCTCTTCTCTCTCCATTGAAACCTTTTTTCTTTTATTTCCTAAGGTTGGTACTAATATTAGCTAGAACTGTTCTATTTACATCACAGATGTGCTCAATTGCAATTTTTGCATGTTCAAGAATGAGTCTTTTGTCTTTCAAATTGTCTTTCTGCCATTCTCTGCTGGCACTAGCTGTATGATGGAACTAGCTGTGGAGAATCTATGACCTGAAAGTCCGGGTTTTCTAGCATCTTCCATGTGGGTATTACAATATTCTTCCCAATAGATCAGCTTGATTGTCACACTGATTTTACCAATTTAAGTGAACTTATTGGCTTGCTACTCTCAAAATCTGGTCAAATGTATGTATAAAGCTCTGCAAGTCATTTCATGCCTTGATGAACCTTTTCCCTCTTTATATGTTATCGGGAAACAGATTAAATGTGCTATACCAGGAGCCGCCGGATAGCTTAAGAATTATATTCTTGGCAACCTACCGACCCAACTGCAAAATTTGAATGAGCGAATAGTTGTTATTGTGGTTGATGTTTCTGGTGCAAAGAAAGGAAGGGCTTGCATGTATGTGGGGATACCATAAAAAGTCCTGTTGAGGCTCCTTTTACCTTGTCATTTCTAGGAATTTGAATTGTCGAGTTTGCTCTAATTTGAAAAATGGGATATATATTATCTGCTTCCTTTTGCATTTTTATGGGACAATTACATGCCCAGATGATAAAAGGGTACATCATGTTGTGATCCATCTGACTGTCATAGACCTGCTAGTTTCTGCTTTAGCATAATTTCTCACGGAAGAGTGCTAGGAACACTCAACTTTGGTTCAATCTTACTAAACTATGTTGCGACACACATCAAGACATACCTTTTCTTTTTAAGATTTGAGCCCGAGACAGAGCGGCTGGCTTTGTTCAATTCATCGCTTTGTCAAGTTTACTCTTTTGTCTTAAAGTTTTTCATCTCCTTCGAAGTTAATTACCTTTCGAAACATTTTTTCCAACAATATCTTTCTGCAGATGTGTGACTTTCATTCTCCTTGTCTGCTGCCAAGCATAACCGATATCATTGGTCTGTTGCGCTCTGTTCTTGCAGGATTCAATGTACTGCCTAGACCTCTGTTGTGTGTTTCAATAACATCCCCTGGTTGTAGGTGATCTCCAAATTTCTGAATCTTGCACTGGTTAGAATTAGATGTATCTCGAATCTTGATGACTGACAAGCAGCTTGGTGTATAGAGGAGCAATGAAGTTATCACAGAGCAAAAATCTTCTTTTCAGTCATTATGCTGGTTCTGGTCATTAATTCACTGTACCTGTGAAATCCGATTCTGAAGTTCGTGGAAGAACGTTCTTTCATGGATAGATCTTTGTTTTGCACTGAGATTTCGTTGCTCGTCAATGATTGCTCATGGTCGATTGGGCAATTGGTCCTATTTATAGGATGTCTCTTGTCTTCAGCTCCTCATGGATTCTCTGAACTTCCTCACCAGCCTCTATCCATTATTTTGAGAACCTCATTTTGGAATTGACCTGCTCCTCTTTCTTTCTTTTCATTTATTCATAACTTTGGGCGCGAAGGAAACCCGCCATGGCAACCCTTTTACTTTGATCAAACATGCATAGGCAGGATAGCCAACTCTTCATCGGATCGAGCATTTCTGGCGCTTATCACGAGCTCGTCAATTACATTATTGTTTAACTCTTATTCATTCTTAGTACCAATAATCCATTTGATAAAAAGGGATTAAATATGGGTTTGTAAGATTGTTGCTGCTATGATGAACAAACTTCAGGTCAGAGGAGTCCAGGCAAAAAGCTATGAACTAATAAAATGGAAAGGACCCACTTGCAAAATTAACTTTGCCTCGTCGTCAAGAAAGGAACAAGGCATGCATCATCAGAATTCTTGAAAGCATGGCCAAGCCCAGAAACCCTAAAGCTTTGTTTAGCATGACTATCATAATGATCTTACCATACACTCAAACGTGCATGGATCAAATGGGGTTAGATAGGGTTGGCTGCCGATTGCATATGTGTATGTTTGTGCTTGTCCATATATGTGTTCCCATGTTTCAAGCCTAACTAGAGAGAAAAACAAAATTTTTATCGGCACTCGACACGTGGCATATCGATATTTTATATGTGCAAATGTATAATCTATTTGGTGGTGGGAGGGAAAGGAAATGAAATCAATTGGCAGTTGATGGAATAATGTATTCCATGTTGATGGTGGGAGGAAGTGCTTTGCAAGAAATGCTAGCTTCTATGATCCTTCGCAATCGCATCCTTGAAATTTAATGCGAATCTTTGCAACAACTTGCACTGCAACTGTTTGTCTTTGTCAAGATTAAAAATTGAGTATGGAAGCTTGAAATGTCCACCAAACGTGTAGAAATTACCCTAGTTGATGTAATGTAAAACGTAAAGAGGAATGACTTCCTCCTACTGTAGAATAGCTACAAATTCCGAACAAACCCCATTAGTCATATTAAAGCATCTGCATTACTTAGTC
Organism: Syzygium oleosum; assembly: GCF_021117445.2. Lineage (NCBI taxonomy): Eukaryota > Viridiplantae > Streptophyta > Magnoliopsida > Myrtales > Myrtaceae > Syzygium > Syzygium oleosum. The sequence continues at coordinate 3,354,323 of NW_026607494.1, forward strand.
CATGACTTTTATAAACTTTTGAATTGAACTTTCTAATACAGTTCTACCTCGGTTTATTTCCCGTGTAAGGCCCTCCCCTCCCGTTTGTCGAATTCGACGTGTCCTTTCTAATTCAGCTTACATGTGAGAGGGAGTGTTAAAATATCTCGCAGCCCTTGTCTACAGCATTTATATGTTCTTTATTTATATGTGGTCTTCCTCCACTTATTAATTGAAGGTTTCTTAATTTTTGTTGGACTTTCTAATGATGCGGATTCATCTTTGTTTTCTTTCTCAGTTGGAAAATAAGTCAAATTGATCCCCACCTATGATTTCAACTATTTTTTTTCTTATTCCAAATTCAAGATGGTATACAATAGCTAGCTCGTCCGTAGAGGTGGTAATTCCCGATACGTCACGAGAGTCCGACTTGGACAAGACACGAGTTTCTAAGAGAAAAGTAAACTCCGCAAGAATAAGACTTTACTCAAAATCAACACAGAGACACGTTTTCATCTATCTTCAGTGAATAACCGTTGACAGTCACATTGAGACATTTCCATAGCAATACGAAATAATGCAAATAACCGATACGAATATAACAAGAAAGAAGGAACTACCAGCCCCATTCGTAGGCATTTAGAATTTTGTGGGAACACTCAATCTGATCATATCTTTTCTATCAAAAGTAGGACATGCTGATATGCTTGACAATTCAAAAGGGGAAAATTCACATGCCGCTACAAGGCGTTGAAATCGTCAAGTTTCAAGGAGGGAGACGAAAGTTTAGGAAAATATTACGCGACACAAATTTATATATAAATATTTATTTAAAAATGATCGCTTGTATTACTTAAAAAAAATAAATGAATGAAATATATTTTCACCGTTCACAAAAATATTTAGACACAAATTGTTATTGATAATAAAAAAATTTTCTATTGACTAATTATTTTAAACGATATAAGCGATTATTTTTAAGAAAATACTTTTCACATTATTCATTTTCTTGAAACGGGTGGAGCCTAAATGAAGGAAATAATTTATGTTTGGGTAACAACTATCATCTTGGTTATAGGGTAGGTTGACTTATTGAAGTTGTCTATAGGTGAAATGTAAGTGTTATTGAATTAGCCCCTAAATTTTCTAGGCATCTTATCCCACAGACGGGGGGGTGGGGTCCACAAAACGTGACCAACTTATTTTTGTTTGTGTTGTATCTTTTCTCCACCAACTAATATCCCACGTCGATAATTGGAAAAAAAAAATTACATCCTCAAAGGAAAGGATAAAAAGAAAGGAGGAAATGATGCTAATAATCCCTAAACATCGGCTCAATATATAATGCCATCTTTAGACTTTTTAATTCGTTCATTGTGGTCTTTGAACTATTCCAAAATGTTGGGAAAATTACCTGACCAGTCTTAAATCGATTCAACGGATGCTAATTCAATCTTAAACTTTTCAATCTGGTTAATTTAATCAAAAACCTTTGCGTGCAATTTCAATATAATATTTCCAGTCAATTTTCGCCGGAAATTGCTGACATGGCGGTGTGCCATGTAGGACGATTGGATCGATTTCTGACGAAAATTGATAAGGATGACTACATTGAAATTTCACACCAAGGTTTAAGACTAAATTGAAATCTGTATAATAGGTTTATGATTAATTGGGTAATTTTTCCCCTAAATGTCTAGTGTAATCCTTTTGTTTGATCAAATAACAATTTAGACGATATTTGATGACATGGAATATTTAATGCAGGATTGGACTTTTGAAACGACAGAACAATACGATATAAAAACATGTGACTGTGAATTCCATTTTTTTATCCAGCTTCTTCTAGATACGCAGTTCTCTATTTTTTTCGTCATTTTATTTAAAATTAATTGAAAGACATGTCAACAAATTCAATTAACTCGAACTAACGAAAGAACGACAATAAGCTTCTTAGTATAGTCTACATAATACACTGAACATTTAGTAATAATTCAAAAACCATATTTGATAAGTTAAAAATTAAGGGATGATATTGTATATTGAGGTATATTAGGCTAAAGTTTAGGAATTATTAGTGTCATTTTTCTTAAGAAAGAGTATCATGTCTTACAATTAGACAGTAACTTTCACATCAGTGTACGAAAGGTAAAATATACTTTCAAATATATGTATCGTAAATTAAGAATTGAAAGAATCCAAATACCTAAAATAAGTTTTTTATTTGCATATACAGATATAAGTAAAATAGGCTGAGAAAAGTCTATATAAACTCGATGAAAGGTAAGAGCCTCTTAATTTCTCTTGCTGTTGCGTTTCAACATTAAAAAAAAAATGTCGTGTGCCTGTATTGTCTACAATTCATTATTTCTTTATACAACTGTAGAACCATAGTGACGCAATATACATCATGAAATACGAGAAAAGAATTAGGAAATGCAACAGGTATAATATAACAACTTATGATACAATAAAATTGAAAGTTCATATAGATTTGCTTATGATCCGAAGTTTCTTTTAAATTCACTTAGTAGATCTGTATTTTTTTTAGTATATGAATCGAATTGACTCATAAAGATCATAATTAAAAGTCAAAGGCCCATAAATATGCTTGGTAGATTCTAACTGGTAAAAAATTTCTCCCAAAGTACAAATAAGCATAATTTGATTTGTAGAGATGATCATTGAACAAACTTTGGTGGGGCCAAGCCCTAAGAGTAAGCCTAACTCATTAACAAGGCACGCCTTAGAAAATTATGTGTAATTTTTCAGGGCAGAGTTATATCGAGCTTTCTAACTGAATGTCCTCATCCGAGCATTACCCTTTTGGCCTGATTGGCTCGAGAAAAGTCGGGGCGCACCCACAGATAGCTATGTCCATGATCAGATCTATCGATTTGGTTCGGAGCAAATCCACGATCTTACCTTCCTATATAAGTATTCACAATCTTTATCTTATAAGAAAGTACCTTATCTTCAAGCTGTAGTACCTAAAAGATGAGGGAGGCCGTATCATGTCGTGCAGTAATGGCCAAGTTAAAGTGAGGGGGAGATAAAGAAAAAGAGAGGCATCTTTGGTAGTCAATGGCAAAATTACATTGGTCAATTCCCAATGGGGCCTATCATCGAATCTAAATATCTAAAAAAAGCATAGATATTTGAAAATTTAAGAAAAGGAGGGTTGTAATTAAGAGTTCAATTGAGTTTTTATTTCGATTAATGGATGGTTCACCTGCTTATGGAAGCTGTTCAAGCATCGTCATTGCCATACATTATTTTGAAGCGTACTGCCTATCAATCTTTAAGTATTTCGAGGCATAGATATCAAGTGAGATCGCTCTTTCTAGCTTATGGATGTACGTACTTCTTTTGTTTCTAGGGGCAAAAACTGCTAGAGAACTATATAATATTAATCATTGCTATTTGATCAGATACTATAGGATATGATTTCATACTTTATATGGTAAATCACGAGTATAACATTAAACACATATACCATATGAGACAATCGCATATGTAACATTAGACGAATTTGTTGTAAGGTTTTTCTCGACAAAAGAAATCTCTCTCTATTTCTTCCATTGCCACAACCCTCCATCCGTGTTGTTATTGTCATCCTTGTCGTTTCGTCATCTTCTTTGCTTTAGCTTGCCATCACCTCTCTCTCTCTCTCTCTCTCTCTCTCTCTCTCTCTCTCTCTCTCTCTCTCTCTCAATTGCACGTGTGAGTTATGTTGGAAAGTCTCACATAGGATAATTGGATTGGTGTGAAGCAGTTGATATATCCTAATTGACTCATAAATTATTGGATGAAGCTTTTAAGTGAAGGTGGGTCCAATTGGATATGTTGATAAACTTGAACTTGGGCTTTCTCTTGCTGATCTCTCCAGTTAAAGGCTTCTAGTGCGCGCTCACTAGCAAATGGTGTTAGAGCGGAATCTAGTAGTCAAAGCGGTTTTCAAGCAAGTAGGTGTTATGTGGTTCAATATAGAGAAAGAGACCGGGGATGAAGGTGGGTTGATCTGAATTATGGGGAAGCGAACCTAGCTTAACAATGCGGAGCCTGCACGGTTCAATATAGAGAAAGAGATACCTAAACTAAGGGGGTTTGACCTAACATTGAGCTCACATGTAAGGGGGAGTAGTTGTGTTAGAAAGTTCAACATCAGAAAATTAATATGGTGTAAAATAGCTAATTTATCAAGTTGCTTTTGTGTGAATGTGGATTTAAATAAATATATTGATAGGCTCGGACTTGAACTCCTTATTGGTGATCTCCCCAGTTAAAAGTATTGCGCTTTTGCTGCGCACTCCCTGACAATTCTCTTTCTCTCTACCAATCTAAAGTTTAGATCATTTTGATGATTACAACCTTGTCAAGGTAGAGCTCTTCAAGTTAATACGGGAGCAGTATCACTGGTGTAAAAAAGAGATGTTCATATCAAATGGAGATACTCATATTATGATTACTGAAAAAGGAAGAAAATACACATTGAACGCCGGTGTTATACATTTTGGAGAATAGAAATGCACAAGAATTATGTGCTACTACAAAGCGGTAGAAGATCAAGACCGAAGTTTCCTTACATGAATCACGCTCGAGGAGATCAAATTATTGGAGACCCAGCTACGGTATATCGCATGTCATGGCAAACCCATTTTAGACGTGATTTTTCATGATTTATCTTATCGATTGCTAACCATAGATTGCTCGATATAGTGCTTTACGTAAAAGATCCATACATGCTGGTCAACTGGACTGATCTGAAGATATCTTGCAAAGTTGATTTTGTAGATTGGTGGCTACATTATTCAAGAAAACTCAAGATCGATGCCACGCTACAGATTCAAAAGTCCAGCGTTTGAATTTGGATGATTACATATACGAGAGCTCTAGTGCTGTGGTGGGGGCACAGTAGAAGAAAAATGGTTATTCTTTGAGTGGGGGCAACATCAGGGAGACCTGTCTTGCAAAAGGTTGTTGTCTACAGGGAAAGCAAGTTCATCACGGAGACAGACTGTAATACTCGTTGAAACTTAGTAGATGCGACCTTATTGGGCTGCTCGAGCTAGGGGAGACGTTGGCAAAGCCAAATCGAACCACTGTAAATCTCTCCTAGATATTCGTTAGCTCTATCTCATATGTTTATCGTTTATATCTACATGTATATCGTCTACAAAAACTGTATCTACGCAACTTTTTTGCAGAAGAAGTTGGCTAATTTCTTCTTGGTAACGTTTCAACCAATCCACCCCCTCTCTTAGTTGCTATATATGGGATCTAATAGACAACCGGGCTAGGATGTGATGGCCATGGTAGAGAGGAGGGAGGCTGAATTTGATTTGTTTTTTGGTAAGTGGATTTTTTTTTCTATATATTTATGCAACTTACCAACAAAACCACAGACATGATTGGAGGAAACTCTGCTTGAAAATAGAGGAAAACATGGCCAGGATTTATGTACCTCAATATCTCTCGTACGACAGATACCATCAAATATCGGGCAAAATGTATTATCATGGTATTTTGCCAATCAGTGTGCTTTAGGAACTTGTAAGATAATCAATTGAGGAAATTACGCAATTTTCAAATATAGTAACCGTTTCTCGTGTCGTGTTGTGTACCATCACCGTTTTAGAAATCGGGTTTCTTCTTTTTCAAAACAAAACAAATACACTTAACAGATGCCAAATATGATCCGTTATTGTATCCAGCCCACCAAATATAGACCGACCTTACGTGCAAAGTCATGCCGGAGTTCTTTATTTGCCCAAAACCAAACAGCTGATATTTTGCCCGAAATGAGGGAGGGGCAGAGGGGAGGGATTAACGCTTGCGTTGAGAATTCAGCGCCTGTCAAAACTTCTGTCCAGCTGTTGATCTCGTGCCCCTTGGCTCGAAACAATGAACACCCTCCCATCGTCCTTTTCAAGCTTTTCTTGCACACACCCAAAAAACAAAGAAAAGTGGCAGTCAATCTTAATGGCTCCATCGAATCTTCTTCATCTACATTTATTAGCCCAAAGAGAGAAAAAAAAATAAGCAAAGAAAAGGCAGAAAAGGACCGAACACCACGCGGTACAGCAAGCAGTGTGAATCAAAGTCTCACTCATCCACACACATTGTCAGTGTTTTTCTTAATGTAAACATCCACAGTCCCACACCCAGTTGTCGAATAAAGAAAGCGTCATACAGCATGACCTCTCCAAGCTTAATGTACTGACCATAGTTTCGAATTTAGATGATCCAAAGACATGCCTTGGTATTTTATTGGTGCTGGTTTTTCGTTTTTTCTTTTGGGGTGAGTTTCACTCCACCCACGAAATCTCGCTTCTTGACTTCAAGCAAGCAGGGGACCCCTTGTATGGAAAGAGAAGCATCTTTTAACCCCCCACCCTCTCTCGCTGTGTCTCCGTGTCTGCCCTGCCCTCTATGCCTAGCCCCTCCTGCCCAACGAGACTCTGAAGAAGCCACCCCAAAGCCTCAATCTTTTCACTTGGCTTCCTCTAAAATCTGTCTTTTTTTGCTTTGTTCTCTCCTCTGATCCAGTGTCCTTCTCTTATAGCTATTGTTGGTGTTGCTTCTTCAACAATTTTTTTTCCAATTTCCATAGCTTCTGCTGCTCCCACTGGTTTGAACCCATCAAAGCACGAACACCCAGTTGGGTTGGTGATTGGAATCGGTTCTTGATCGAGCACCCAGATTCAGCGGATCAACTTTGGGTTTGAAGATGCAAAAAGCAGCTGGTTCCTCATCCTCATAGAGAAAACGGTCAGCTTCCTTTCTCATGTCTTACGCTTCAAAATGGATATGTGGTTTGATTGCTGTTTGGCTGCTGAGGAAAGAACATATTGAATCTTGAAGTACATAACTTGTAGATCAAATCGATTCTGTTTTCGTTATGCTTCTGTCTCGTGAGCTTGGCTCAAACTTCTACTCGGATGTTTCTATCACTTGTACACTCAGCCACCAGAGAGAGGATTCTTTCATTTGTGTTTTCGCCTTCTTTTGTTTCGGATGGTAAGCCCCGAGTTTTGACTATATTTAGTTCTGAAATGACCTGTTGTTCCAGTTCTGCTACGAGTCCTCGGCTCTCCAAATCTCATTTTCGGATTGGTATATGATTAGAACGAGCAAGAAACCGATTGAGGGTCGGATGCTGTTATAATTTTTCTGCCTTGTGGCTGTTGAGAAGATAATTATTTTCCCTAAAATTTCACTCTTGATTTGTATGATAGGATGCTCACTGTGTGAGCAACAGACATGAAGACGTTTTACACCGGCAAAAGTAGAGAAAAAGGAAATAAGAGACTTTGTTCTTCAATAAGAAAGAAAAGAGTAAGATTTGATCACTCGTAATCATCCTTCTCTACATATCTACAAATGTTTAAGAAGCAGGAACATCAACAAGTGAGAGGCAACAAACTTATTCATTGTCCCATGTTCTTCCATTTATGAAGGCTCTGTTAACACTTGGCGTTTTGAATGGTGGTAACAAACAGAACTAAGTAAAGCGAAATCCAACACTCATATGGCCTCTGCAAATAAAATGAAAAGGACCAAACTGAAAGAAGAATACAATCACACTGCAAGAAAGTGAGCACCCACTTCTCATGCAGACAGCCTGCTCCAGCTTCAGACCTGCAGGAAAAATTTTAGGTTTGCTCATCTCATCATCCCATGGTTTTCTTGATAAATATAAAAACACAATACACAGAGACAGCCAATACCATGCATCTTGGAGCAAACTAAAATTAATTCAACACCGTGACAAGCAGTGTATTGCAACAATCAGAGAGCACAAAAGATTCACTTATATGACCCAGATGGCAAACGGGCAAAGTAAAGCATTGGTGTAAACAAAAGATTGGTTAACTCGAATCGACTATGTTTGTTAGGCAACCAGGCACTAAAGGGCACCTAGCATTACTTTTAAATAATGTGAAAGTGTGGGAGATAAAATCCCTTTGCATACCCAGTTTGCCTACTCCAGCAGTTATATTATGCCACCAGACAGTATAAGAGTTCAATTTCTTGTCTCTGTACTTACAAGGAACTAAAGCCAAGGGTCTCACTGAGGAATGACACTTCAGCTTCAGATAGAGATGGATATAACAGCAGGGAACTAGGAAGAAAGCCAGGAACAAAGGAGGGAGAATGTATCCACTCAAGCTCAACAAAGAAACTTGTGTTTAAAATGCAATGTCCACATGCACTTCCATCAAGTTTCCCAAATTAATACAAATGCCCAAACTCCAAGGTCATGGCCATCCAGTAACATAGTCATATCACCGAGCTAGCTTGCTAGACACCACCAAACATGATAATTTAATGTTTCAAAGGAGATTCTTGAGTCAACCAAAGAAATTGACAATTGTTAGACATTGCCAAGGCCAGACAGGCATTTTTTTTCTACCTTAACACCTGCAACAATGAAAAGAAAGCAAACTAAATTTTCATAGAATACATTTAAGAAGATGAGAAAAGGATGATACTCGCTGGAAATGTGAGGAGCCATCTCCACTCCATATAGAATGAAAGCAAGTATGAGAGAGACGATAAAAAAAAAAAGACTCTACGCATTACGAAATTCTGACTTCCGGGTAAATTGCAAGATGCCACAAGTTTGCAGTCTACTTAGTGATTTGTGTCAGGACTCTAATTAAGTCGTTTATATTGTTTAATTGACTTTAAAATCTCATGCTCTTCCAGCGGCTGGCAGTTTATGGCGAATCGTTCTATCCCTATTCTTTTACCTTTTGTGGGATTATTTTGAGCTGAGCTAAAATTTTTACATGCCTATGCATAAAATCTTGTACCTTATGAGATTTGAGAGAATGTTATTGTTCTCTTTCTTGTACCTAGCATGCCTATTTGGTATACATCATTGCATTTATTGAGTTCAAGTGTGTCCCCTTGTCCCTGAGAGAGGAGAGATTATATCTCTATATATCTGGTAGTAGTGAGTGTGGCTTTTTCATTGTTCTGCAGAAATATTTCAAAACTGCGTATCAAGTTCTGTTAAATTGACTGATGGGTAGAGTTAGAGGAAAAGGGAAGAAGCAAATGCTTGCGACTCGTGAAGATCCTGGGAGCGGCGAAGAAGAAAAAGTTCCGAGAATTAGAAAACGGGGAAGGCCACAGAAGCCAGTGAAGGATGAAGGCGACGATCTTGAAACTGATAAGATAGAAGAAATTGTTGAGCTTACCAAAGATTCGCTCTCTGGGAAGGATGTGAAAAACGAGGCTGCCACTGAAAATGGAAGGAAGAGGAAAAGGTCTGCACAAGCCAAAGACAGTATAGATTCTGTCAAAGAGGAAAATGGTATTAAAACTAAACCAAGCGCCAATGATGCAGTCAAATTCGTTGGATACCGAACAAATGGGAATAGGCGAAAGAACAAGCCTCGCCGTGCTGCTGAAGCTGGGGTTGAGTGCAAGTGAGATTATACTTGACTTGCTATAATTTCTGATCTTCTTCCAGATTTGAGGCTTTGATGGCCTTCATATGATTTTGTTCTATGTTTACAAGTTCTCTTCTTCTTTTGGCTAGTTCATTTTTCAGAAATGGATAATTTTGACTCTAAGGTTTTGGAATGGAGTATTCCACCGGTACCTGTTGCATTGATCTACTCTACCACAGTTGTGCTTCATGAGTAATTGTCATATCGTAATCCTGTCATGCACTCTGGTCTGCAACTTGAGTTCTTGACCAAGTGTGTTTTCTTTCATTGGATTCAGTTTATTCATTTATATGCATGAATTAGGAAGTGATTGAACTTGGGTGCATGATTTTAATGCTGAAATCCGCTTGAATTTGCCTAGTCAGTTATGATAGGACAATGTTTGAAGAAGCTTCTGGGCCAAATAAGTGTTGTGGACGAGTGTCTGACTAGAAGAAGGAATTAGAAAGTTAAACCCAGAAGCGGAGTAATGCTGTTGCTACTGTGAGTTGCTAGATTTTCAATTGCTTGCGTTCTTCTGGCGGACAGCCAAATTATTGCTTAAGACCCCACCAATTTCCTTTTCTCTTTTTAAGCAGACATGTTTTTTGTTTCTGAAAGTTCTCATTTGGCTATTCACCGGCAGCTGCATTCGTACTTCTGTCATTCATGTACTGTCGCCTAAACTAGCATGTCTAACACCCAGATTAAACAAAAGACAGAATCAGAAGATTACTCATGGGGCTTTAACATAAATGGTCATGTCTTTTGCATGATGTGAGGAGGATTATGATGGTCTCATTAGAGTTCCTCTCTCCAATGGACTGAATGAAAGTGCTGTTTCTGATCCAAAGTCATTGTACCTAGTCTAGTTCACTTTACTATCTTGCTAAGGGGCTCTTTGCTTTCATCTGCTTTCTTGTGATGAGAAGCCTGTGTTTATGGATTGGAACTCTTGGAATCATCTCCCGGGGTGTGGATATTCAGCAACAGGATGTTTGGGAGGCCAGAAAACAACACATGAATTAACGGTCACTACTGAATTTGAACATGAGAGTGATGGGGATCTGCAGGCCAAGTAAATGCCTCAGAGCTGAGATTGCTTCAGTTTGGTTAGTTGGCATGTACCCTTTTTCATGTACTGATCAGAGCCTTGCCTCAGATAGGGGTCAAGTAGGTCGCCAATTAGCGATATGCAGCAAGAAAGCACCTTGAGTTTTGGGCCTCTAAATTTTGGGATTGTACTGAGAAGTTGAATTGGCTACAGAATCCAGGCAGAAGGTGAACTTGAGGCAGCATATGATAACATGAACAAATGAAAACTGGATTAGGACATAATACACGTGTATGTATTGACTTTGACGATTCGTATAAGGGAGGAAATGTCCAGGATTGCTTATATGAATCAGTTAGCCCTAGCCATGGGCTGCAGAAATGCAATGGTTGATGTTGCTTGATTTGTGTGGACTAGGATTGTTACCTGTATCTTCTTTCATTACTGAGTTCTTTCTTTGGAGTTGGAGTGGGGCTAGTGTATTGAGTACCATTCCTGGGGATATGCAGTTTGTGGTGCTACAACTACAAGGGAACTATAATGGCCGAGGTCTTGTTACTGCCATTACCAAGTCAACATCGCTTGCTGATAAGCACTTGGTAATCATATGATTCTTCTGTTGCTTTAGTTTGATCTTATCGATGAGCGGGGAAGAACTGGCCTTGTCCAAGGTCATTGTTGTCGATGTGATGGATTTTGATTTATCTTTGTGGAAATTGCAGATGAAGCAATCAGAAACTTGGAAAAAAGATCGATGTCGATGTATCATTAGATGTGCAAGATGATTGTAGGAAATTAGACAAGTGCAAGCAAGCCTCCTGCTTTTTTGTTTTTTTTTTTTAATTTTCCCATCTAAAAAAGATGCTCCTCAGAAAAACAGAATAAAAAAGGTCAGTTCAAGCGAGTAAAGGTAGATCGAAGGCAGGATAGCGGGGCAGTTATGGTTTCATGACAGTATATACCGAGGGAAGCATGGTCATATGACCGAGCCCCAGCATCAACAACTTCCTCCTAACGGCCTCATTCTGTGGTAATCATCTAGTTTCGTTGTGACGAGAAGACTGTGGTGGCCTTGTGAGATCAGTCGAGTGCTATAAGAGTTTCGAGTGCTCAATGGCGTCATCGATAGAAACAACGAGAAGTAGGTAAAAGATTGGATATACAAATAATCCTTGATCCCCTGATTTCACACCTGAACTATAAATTGGGCCTCAAATTTGACTCCTTGAGCGGTCAACCTGCAAACCCATGATCAAGCAGCTGCCTGAAATTTGAATATGGTAATTCTGTGATTGCATACATGAGAGTGGGTTATTAACCCATGTGAAATACCAGAAACCCTAAGAAATAGAACCCTGTCCTCAATTCTTGATTGGTTTGACAGATCTAAGATTGTCCCTTCATATCTCACACGGGAAAGATTCAACATAGGATGTCCTTTGAGAAATTATCAGAGAATAGACAGCTAGATTTCTGATAATTTCTAAAGTATCAGAAATTGCTAAAGATAATTTGAAAGGTTTCCAGTAGACATGGAGGGGCCATTTTGCCCATTCAACCCAAACTTCAAATGCTGTCATTCTGAAAACCTCTCCCCATCAAAGAGCCTCTCTCTGTCTCTTCTTTTTCCATGAGAGATTTTCTACTTTTAACTCCTTCCATGAATTTCAGGAAAGTTAAAAGGAGAAAAATCAAAACAAAAGTAAAGTAAAGTGACACAGTTGTGTTGTGGTGGCCCTCACTGATTCTGAGAGACAAATGAAAATTTTGGAATTTGGGGAGAGAGAGAGAGAGAGAGAGAGATGGGGAGAAAGCAAACAAGATGTGGTGGGGTCGGGAGGGGGCCCCACGTTGAACACCAATTTATCATTGTGTTCCCCGAATGTCCTGCCATTGCTACATCAATGTGGTATGGACCAAACATGTTAGGTAAATATATTAGAAATCTTATTGGATTCAAATGATAATAATATGACGTCAGGGAAATTGCAAGTGATATTTCTTTCAAATTTTCCACTTCGTCTATTCTGTAGGAACTTCATTTGGTAAAAAGTCTGTTTGGGTTCGCATAATAGAACTTACAATTGCATTATCATGACGTTATATTGATCTCATTGTAAATAAGAAAGGTTTGCAAATTAGAACATGATCGACCAAGATTTAGATTAACAGAACTCGACGAAAATATCATACCTAATAAGTATTTTATGTATTTGTGTGGGTATGATGTTGTATAATCATACCTTTGTACGTACATGATAATTGATATGTTACGACATTAATTGACTAACAAAACGATATGGTTTAAGTCAAATATTAAAACACTTTTACTCATGATAAAACTGTGACTTGATATGAGAGAGTGAGATGTAGCATGATTTATCTGTACAAGAAACCAATCAATTTCTTCTTTTTGATATGTCAAATAGTTTATTGCAGAATAAGATCATCAAGGAGAGCTACATCTCCCAGAAAAAAACAAAACAAAAAGAGAAAAAAAAAATTCAATTTCCTATTCCAATTAGTGTCTGTAGAAGTAAAACCATCAACCTTAAACCAAAGTTGCATCAATCAAGACTCCCCAAAACAAGAGTCAATCCATACAAACCCTCAATTGACCGCAAAGACTTGTGACACTAACAGGTAAAAGTGACCAGAATGCTCCCTCAGCAATGTAGTGAAAATGACTGTGACAGTGACAGAGAGCAAAGCAGAAGCTACAAGTCTTTTTGGTTGAGAAGGCCAATTGTCATGAAACCCTAAGTGAATTTCCCTCCACAAAAAAAATAGATGGTTGCATTCCAAGCTAATTTCATGAAAGTCACCTTCATACTTTTTCCTTTCGTGTCACCAAATAGCCCCTTCCTCTGCATGCCTGCCATGGCCTAAGAGCCTCAAGACGTGCTCCTGGATTTGCTTGGAGAAAGAACAACAGAAGAACGAGTGACTTCGAGGTTCACATTCTCGTCTACACAGAGCTCCACTTTTTCATTCTATCAAAACGTATGCAATCCATTTAAAATGCTTAACTAACGTTTGAAGCCAGAGTGGTTTAAATTAGAGGTTATCATTAGATACGGCCGTGGTATTACTTTTAAATTCGGGGCTCGGGCCAGGTTTTCTCATTTAGCGACATTGTCCAAGCCGCCCCGCTGCTTTCCGAGTCTCTTGAGCCCATACGGGCTACTAACTTATTGATCACCTCTAGTTTAAATCAAACATTAGGGTGAGATGATTTTATGGAGGAAAAAAAGAGAGATTGGAATTGTTTTTCTCTGTTGATGGATAGAATGCAGAGTGGTGGTATCGATGCTAATGATGGTCTCTCAAAAGCCACTACTATCACAATCATCGCTCAAGAGTCTCTTAGTATCTCTTTTTGCGTATACGTGTTCTCCGAACAATTATGACAAAGCCGGCGACCCACATGGTTGTCACCAAGGATAGTAGTTAATCACGCCATGGTGATTGTGATATGAATAGACAATTTAGATATTCACGTGTCAAAACGGCGACGTATCATTTAAATTTAAGCCCAACCAAACAATGACACATTTCTTTGTCATATCATATCTTTGAAATCCGAACAGGACATGTTTATTAAGTGGGGGACAAGAGAGATGCAAACATATGCAGACGAGTACAATATGTCTATATGTGCATTACATGTCTAAATGTATCAACCATGTTGTGCCGACCTGAGTAACACATTAGCCTGTACAACTAAACGTGTCTTAGCATGTAATAAATGGGTTGAAAACGTCATCCGTGAACGACACATTTACTCTTCGTATCTAAACGGGTTGATCTAATTACGACACGAGCACAGTTAAACTTCAGTAGATGTTGTAATAAATGGGTTGTGTCTAACATTACTGCAATAATCTCGATGCACAAGGGCAACCATCGATTGCAAGTGGAGTAAAGTTCTCCTTTTTTGAGTTATTTCTTTGATTTTTGTAATCTTTTGTCCAAACATACTCTGGAAACACCAAAAACTCTTCGTATTTGGATACGTGTATACTCATTCTTATCTGCGGGATCTTCCCAAATAAAGAACGAGGTATGAGATCCGACGGATTTACCATTCAATATAATGTGATTTAATCTTGACTTTATTTGTCGGCGACCAAATACAGTCAAAGGAAATTGGGAAAATGTCCAATTCGTTATTTGGACCGGTTCATCAGGGGGAAAATAGTTGCAAGAAAACTTTTGTAAGGAAATTGATTTTTTCGACTATCTCGTCAGAATTTAATACATTGTCCAAATTTCAAAAAAGAATATAAGAAATTTATGTTCAAAATGCACGTGTAATGTAAGACAATTGTAAAAAGGTTTCAAGTGTTTTACATATTTAAAAGCTAAAGTACACATGCCCTAAGAGTAAAAATATAAATAGTAAAAAGTAAAAGTCACTCCAAACATAAAGGTCTCCACTATATATTTGTTTTTTCAATCACTTAAGATTCTTTATATTAATTGCAAGCTACGGGATTTGGATCCCACATCTATGGTACAAGATTTCGGCATGCATTTATAAGATTCCTTATTTTTCTTTCTAATTTCCAAAAGCTAGCTATTAAGGTGGGAGGGCTAAAGGTCATATAAATGCACGCCGAAATCTTGTACCATAGATGTGGGATCCAAATCCCGTAGCTTGCAATTAATATGATAAATGTTATATGAAATTAATAAAAATCGAAATAGGTTGTGTAGCGGTATGTGCAAGGAATAAAGATGTGTATGGTATACAATAAACAATATAGTTCATTTTACAAGGGTCTTAGTGGTCAGTCAAATATCTATTGGTTATTCTGGAATAGATAATGGCATGTTCCTCAATGGGAAAGTAATGGTATGGAAGAACAAACAATACAGTTTCATTTTGATTTTGACAATCGCGGCCAGACTAAAATGCCTCCGACACACTCAAGACTAAGATATAAAAACAAAAAAAAGGAGAAATGAGAAGTGAAAAATCGAATGGAAGGGTAGAAATGAATAAGAAAGCTCTGGTGTTGAGTTGAGATCGAGTCTCTCTCAAAACTGATATCAGAACTATTTTTTTTATGTGATATTTAAAACCCTGGAAATGGATGTTTAACAATATAACTCTCTTTAGGTATTTTGCTTTTCCATCTCTGCTTAGTGAGAAGAAAATACAATATTTTCTTGTTCAGTAACCTCAACTGAACGCAACGATTACTCGTTCAGTCGTGGGGAAAATTGTCCAGAAAGTCCTAGACCTATTATGCAGCGGCTAATTCAGTCATAAACCTTTCAATCATGCAAATTCAATCATAAACCTATTGTACGGCGGCTAATTCATTCCTAAACCTTTTTAATCGTGTCAATTTAATTCTAAATTTTTTGATAATTTGCCAATTTAGTCTTAAACATTTTAACGATTTGTCAATATAGTCATTCAGCGATTTCCGGCCAAAAATTATCCGAAAGTACTATATTGGCAAATCGTTAAAAGATTTAGGATTAAATTGACAAATTGTCAAAAGGTTTAGGAATAAATTGGCTATCGTACAATCGATTTAGGACTAAATTAGTACAATTAAAAAGTTTAAGACTAAATTGGCTATCATGCAATAAATTTAAGATTATTTGGACAATTATCCCTTCAGTCACCCTTTCATTGGATTTTCATATTTCTCATAGAGAGGACCTTTCCCTAGCACGAGAGGTCCGGATTGATCGCCTTTTGTCATTGGTTTGTTTCTGGACAACTCTAAAATCGACAGATGTCATAGGATAGCTCACATGATTAATTTTTCTACATAAATAAATCCGACATGAAAAAAAAGAAAGAAAGAAAACTCCTTTGGCAGTGCTGACTACTATTAATCTGGGGAGTTTCTCGAGAAACCAATCCTTCATGACACGTTTCATCTACTTCTTATAAAAAACATATCGTATCTCAAAAATACTTCAGAATTTTCAACTGAAGTCTGAAATTTGTTCTTCGAGAATCCGTGGAAGTGCCCATCTGAACTCTCCTTGAGGATTTTCTTGTGAAGAAAATGTGTCTAAACAGAAGTCTTAAAGCAGTTGCAACTCGTGACCACAATTACACACATGAGCGAAACCCTAGTTCACCTTCTCACCTGTTCTTTTAGGTCCCTACCCTTCGCCCTTTTGCCCGTACTTGAGTCTGATAACGACTGATCCACAAAAAGGCGCATCAATCTGGAATGGACCCAACCAATTTCCCCCTTTTTTCCCCCACTGCCAGAAACAACCACCTCTCCACTATTAACGTATGCATGAAGAAATCTTATGGACCATCAAATTTTGTCAAAGGTATCGATAAATCTCCCGACATCAGTTCTATGATTGTTATCGACGATTCTCTATTTTTCAAAGGTTGGCTCTAAGGTTTGAACCACCTGCTCAACTACTTTGTTTGTCATGGGATCGGTTATCCCTCCAGCAACTCGGTAAACCCTTGTTGTTTTCCTCTAAGTTTGTCGACCAACATGGTTAGCGATTTGATTTTTTTTTCTTTTACCAAATTACCTGAGTGCGATTCATCTAGGTAGTGCGTTCAACTTGCTTAGTACTTTTAGTCCTAACACTAGCATACAAGGGCCTCAAATCCTTTGTCCAATTCTTTAGAGGCTTTATCCATAATTTCAAAGATGATCTAAATCAATTGATCAAAGGGATATTCATGTTAGAAATGAGCGGTTTCAGAGTGAGTAAGTTTTAGATTTGGAACATGAAACCTACCATGTCGGGACCGGTTTCTAGTTTTTGAAACCTGAAATCTTTCCCGTAAACCTTGGAATCAACCATGTTAGTTTGGTTTGGTTCAATTCCAAAATCTACCAGGGAATTGGCCAATTTCTTCTTCTTCTTTTTTGTTTTATTTTTTTCATTCCTTGAGAGTGTTGCTCGAGACTTCGATTCATCAGTTACCTAACACAAATGCCTCTGAAAAACCTATGTAATTGTTGGAATCGGAGAAATGGAGCTCAAGCGTCTTCGATTCTCCTTGTATGGCCGAGCGACCAATCTATAGGAGGCTCGTGAGTTTTGAATGGTTGATTCTCATCAAGAAAATGTGAAGAAGTGGGCGAAGCAAAGTAGAGAGTGAGAGAGAGAAACTAGAGGCAGAGGTGGCAACAACGAGAATATAAGATGCAAGGTAAAACTAAAAGGAGATAATCAAGGTTTCTCAGTTCGGTTATCCAATTTGGTTCTCCGATCTGGTTTGGTTCCGCACCCACAACCAGAAACCGGACTAGTACTAACCGCTTCCAAAAATTTGGAACTGGAGACCGGACTAGAACTATCTAGGTAGATTCGGTCCGCTTCGATTCCAGGGTCTACCCCGGACCGGTGCTCACCCCTTCTTCTTGCACACTTTCAGCAGTAAATTGAGACAGTGATCTTGCATCCCCTGGATCATTGGCTTAAAGGTTTTTGCTGGGTCAGAACTCAACTCCTGATTATTGTAGTAGTTGGCTTCACAATCCCGCAGCAAACATGCTTCTAGGAATTTGTCGAGTCATCATCTTCTCCCATCGTGCTCGACATAGACATGTTACGTGAAATTTTGCGAGGTAATGGTAGCCAAAAGCTCAATGTTTCAATGGGTAATTAAAGTCCAACCAAGGGTGAACGATGGCTAATTAAAATGTAAAATTCGACTTCAAATCTAAAGTAAATTGATTCAAGTATGCCTTGAAGCCTCAAGAAATTTTCAAAATTTGAATTACTAACGAAACACAAACAGTAAGTTGGAAATAACAAGGAATTTGCATGAACTTCTACTGAATCATAACATATGGCTTATATTCTTGGAAGCCATGCATGAAGTCTCGATGTCTGAAACCAAACGTGAACTGCTAATGAAGATGATAGGATGCGTAGAGAAAGTAAAAAACTTATAAAATTTGACTGGAATGCTTTTATAAACAAAGATTAATATAACAATCAAGAAACCTAATCTAATTTGAAATTTAAATTCAAGCTCAGGCAAAATATAATCTAATCTAATATATTGTGAACAATCTTCTCATCTTAGTATCTTCAGAGTAAAAAGATTTCGCCTTTAGAGATGATTGATCTATTTTTGCGATTTCGTGCTGCTGATGTGATTTTGTGATGTCTCTCCTTAATTTTTCTTGTCTTTAACTTGACCATTCTCCGCAAAAGTCTTTAACCGTCTTGACCTTACCCTAGAGATAATTTGCAACTCTTATTGATTTCTTAGAAACGGTTTCCCCAATTGATGGATCCTCCTTAACTTGGTCTTTAATTTTAGAATCATGCTTCAAGTCAATCAAGCATCGCCATGTCTCATGTACTTCATTTGAATTGCTACCGTTGGAAACTCATGATTGATCAGTTCATTGTGCATTTCCTCGATGGGTCGCGTGGCTCAAGCGTATTGTCACTACTCGATTTTTCCCATTAGCTTTTTACATTCAGCTGAAATTTATGGCCTAGTACCGACAATATGAAAGAAAAAATAGATCACCAAAGTGACTTTTTTCTCGAGCATGATCGTTGCTTCAATTTGGACGCAAAAGCAATAGCACATATGTATAGAGCAAGCATGAGGAGTTACGGATATATTTATCCACTTTTGTGGTGGCTAAATGCATGGATGCCAATGTCGGGATCGTCGGAGCTAGCAATGACGGAGGTTGGGTGATGCAGAGCTGTGGGTGGAGAGAGAGAGAGAGTTTTTACGAAAGGTGTTTGTTCACCATTTGACACGATTTCAATTGATAATTGAGCAGTGATGGAAGATGGGGTTAGGACGCGAGGATATGTCTCCTCTTCATTTTTTATGAGCCTTTCTAGAGCATTTATTAATACTAAAACATATTCCATATATTTCAAACACGGTGTTGTAATGTCCAAAAAAAAAACACATAATATATCTGTCAAAATAAGAAAAAAAGAAAAAAGAAAAGGAGAGACTTCATTGACAGGTGCCGCAGAACATTTATGGGACACCCAACTACAAAAAAAATTGTAATTATTATTAATATGCCGTCTCTCCTCATTACATGTAACTGGGACTTATTCAAAATTAAAATATTTCATCGTTCAGTATGATTAAAGAATGTTTGGTTGACGAGGTTTAGACCCCTATCCTCATCATTCATTTGCATCATCATGTGAGGTGAATGGTCTGTGCAGGGAGGGAAGGAAGGAGGGGTCCTCCACAGTCAAACTGATGTGAAATGGCCAACCTGTTTCGGGGATAGACATGTTCAGTGTTTGTTTCAGGCTCAAGCGACACGACACCCTGCGCTGGACAGCACGTATTCATAAAGCCGTTTGCCTCTGGCCTGTGGGGACATCACTCGCAGACTCTCATTTGCACTTCGATGGAATCAATGATACAGAACATGGGAAGTCTCAAAGTCGAGAGAGACAGAGAGAGTTTATTCGTCGAGAGTAGCTTTGTCTTTTTGAATCAGGCACGTCGTGTCGTCGCGAGGCAACTTTCCTTGGAGAACGGAGACGAAGAAGCTTTAAAACACCGTATTTGTGATTTGACATATGCAAGGTGAGACCATGTAAATATAAAAAGAGTGAAATTTGAAGATTAAGATATCTACAAAGTAGAAGTGATCGGTTCAAGAAGATGAAGAAGCTTTAGAACACCGTGTTTGTGATTTGACATATGCAAGATAAGACCACGAAAATATAAAGAGTGCGAAATTCGAAAATTAAGATACCCACAAAATATGGGTGATTAGTTTTAGGGTGAATAGATGCATAATCTAGAACTTGAAACTTCCCACGTATGCATCGTATTATATTAAAACTGATTCTCAGTTTTGAAATATAGAATCTTCCCTATTTGCCTTGAAACCTACCTTATTTTTCTGGTCTGGTTCCGAGGTCTTCTCGAGAACCTATTTTTCCTTATTTTTCTTGTCTGGTTCCGAGGTCTTCTCGAGAACCTATTTTTCTTTCTTTCCTTTTTTTTGTTATAAGTGTAGTTGGCATACTTATTTAATAAGACCAAATACACATGCTGAGATGCAATTCAACAAGGGGGCAAGGCATTGTTAGGTGTCCGTCAAACATCTCCTTAGCCAACAGAAACTCCTAAAGGAACAAATTGTGAATTTTGAGCTCAAAAGAATCTCAGACTTGGAAGCAACCTATGGGGGAAAGGCGACGGCGTTCTAATCTGCACATGGCGGTGGCAATTGGTGCTCGTCGAGCACCGCATATCGCAATCTGACAATCCCACACACGAAGGAGGAAGGAGACTCACCTTGTTACCAACGAAGAATTGGCAAGCTAGGCACATCGACGACAAAGTTAGGCCACAAATCGGAATCGGCGAGCCACAGAGGAGAGAGGTGGAGCTAGGGTTGCTGTGGAGAGAGAGAGAGAGAAAGAGTTTAGTCGCTTCGGGCTCAGTTGTTGTGGGCGCGGGTGGAAGTGGGAGACCGAGAGAGGATCGCCGATGGTAGCGAGGGGCTCCTATGGTGAGAGAGAGCAACTGCGCTGCATGAGCGAAGAGGAAAGAAGAAAGTATGAGAAATAGAGAAGGAGGCTGGGGTTGGAATAAAAAGATTAGAGTTTTTAGGCTATATGAAATCGGTTCCAAATTCGATCTGGTTCCAAACTGAACCAATTCCAATGGAAACGAGGAACCATACTTGTTTTTAGGGCGGTCCGACCCAATTCCCAAGTAGTAACGGTCCGGTGGCACAAGGCTACCACAAAATCGGTTATATGGAAAATTACCCA
The DNA here is from genome assembly GCF_021117445.2 of Syzygium oleosum. Taxonomy (NCBI): domain Eukaryota; kingdom Viridiplantae; phylum Streptophyta; class Magnoliopsida; order Myrtales; family Myrtaceae; genus Syzygium; species Syzygium oleosum. The sequence goes on from NW_026607494.1 coordinate 3,375,545, forward strand.
ATAAGTCTTCAAATTATTGTACGGATACCAATTCAATTTAAAATTTTTTAATTTTGCCAATTTAGTTATAAACCTTTGTACAAAACTCTAATATAGTAGGGGTGTGCAAAAGAACCAGGAACCGCCCAGACCGCCCGGAACCGGACCAAACCGGCCCGGAATCAACGGTTTCCGTGAGGACTGGTTCCATTCCCGGTTCTAATTTACTAGAACATGTGAGTACCGATTTGGTTCCCAGTTCTAGGCATGGAACCGCCCACCCACTTACCCGGACCGAACCAGTAATATATGTATATACATACATATATATATATATATATAGTTTTTAAGAAAAATTTCAACCCAAAAAAAAAAGAAAACATTTTTAGAAAATTGAAAATCATAAAATCCCTAATTTGAAGTTCGACTCTCAACTCCCATCAATTCATGGCCATGCCTATAGCCGTTCATCACCTCCTTCTCTCACTCTCAGTCACCTCCGTTTACGTAAAACTTGGTGGAACCAGTTTTATGGATTTAACGGCGTGGTTCCCTAGTGGATCCATAGAATCAACGGGTGGTTTTCGATTCCAATTTCTCGGAACTGGTCCTTAGTGGGCGGTTCCCGGTTCCATGTTGGAAACCGTTCACCCGGACTATGCTCACCCCTATAATATAGTCTTTCCGGTTAAATTTCACTAAAAATTACTTACATGGCCATAGAATTTCGCGCAAAGATTTAGGAAAATTAAAAAGTTTATAACTGAATTAGCATCCGTTCAGTAAGTTTAGAGCTAATTGGATAATTTCCCCTTCCAACAAAGATACCGGTCTTTTTCGTCTTTCATAATTTATAGACATTTAATCAATGTTGGATATCCTTTTGCACACTTAATCTAACGTGGAAGCTTAAATATTGTTGTTAGGGAAAATTCCAAATAAGGACCCGAAGTGCTCTCATTTTCTCAAATAAGGGCCTGAAGTAGACCTTGTGTCAAATCAGATCTAAAGTGCTCTATTTTTATCAAATAAGGACCCGAAGTGGTTATAAAAGTTTCAAATAAAGGCCTCACCCCACCGGCTTGCCAGTCGGCCAAATTTTATGGCCAATCAAGGGCATTTTCGTCCAAAAATAATTTTAATAAAATTAAAAATTAAAAAATGTTTTTTTTTTAAGAAACAACTGGGGGAGGGAGCCCTCCCTTGCCTGTGGCCACCGCCCCACCGGCGATGAGGTGGCGGCCATGGCCGCCGACCCTCGCCAGAACTGGGAGGGTCGGGCAGCCCTCCCGCAGACCTGGGCAAGGGCTTGGAGGGCAGGGCCGGCGATCCTCGCTAGATCTGGGATTGCTTGACCCTCCCGGTTCTGGCCAGGGCCTCGCCTCTGGTTGGTGAGGGTCACTGGCCCTTGCTGAGACGCCGGCGACCCCACCGGCCATGGCCGTTGCCCCACCGGCGATGGGGCAGCGGCCACAAGCAGGGGAGGACTGTTTTTTTCTTCTTCTTCGTTTAATTTTAATTTTTTTGAGTTTGTTTTTATGGAGAAAAACACAAAAGAAAAGAAAGAAAGAAAGAAAGAAAAAGACAAAAATGCCCTCGACTCCAGTAAGGTTAGGCTCTTTTTTGAGACTGAAATAGCTACTATAGATCCTTATTTGAGACAAGGTTCACTTCAGGTCCTTATTTGAGAAAATGAGGACACTTCAGGTCCTTATTGAAGTGCTCTCATTTGACACAAGGTTCACTTCATGTCCTTATTTGAGAAAATGAGAGCACTTCGAGTCCTTATTTGAAATTTTCCCTTTATTTTTCTCTTTTTTAGTATTTTTTCCATTTCCTAAAATGTGTATAAAGTTCATTTGAAGGACAGATCTTCATGTCCTAAAAGTAAAAGGCACTATCTTAGATGCATGGACAGGTCATTGCTTTAGGAAAGGAAAAGTTTTGGTCTGAAACGAAAGGTCCCTTTTTTTTTTTTTGGAAGTATTTTTAAAAGAGAAAGTGGAGGATTAGATGAAAGGTTTGACCGGATAGAAACATATTTAGAATGTTGATTAGCATCGAGGACGAGCATGAACATCGCAAGCGGCGCCGATTAAGTATTTTTTTTTAGTTGAAATTAAGCTAACTAAAGTGAATATCACATTTTTCAATAGATTTTGAAAATTGAAAGAGTACCCATTTTAGATCAGTTTTTTGCTTCAAAAGGAAAATTGTATTTTCAAAATATATTTAATAAGGCACGACAAATATACTAGGGACAATTTTTTTAAAATTTTTTCCATAAAGTAATCCACTACGAAAAGAATAGAAGAGAAGGAGAATCGAATGTTAGTAGGTCGTTTCCTAAATGAAGGACCTTTCCAAATTAGGTGTTTCATTTTAACAAGTTTTAAATCTTTTCCAAAAAAATTGGAGAAATTGTTTTTCTTATGAGGTATCAAATATATAACTGGAAAATGTGAGTTTAGTCTCATTTTTTTGGACTTATTAAATTATCCCCGGATGAAATAATAAAAAAGATAAAAAGAGAGGCTCGTACTATTTTTACACTCTAAATGGCTTTAACACCCCCAACTATTGTGTTGACAAAAATAATTTGAAGAGAACTAATTAATCATTATCACAAATGGAAAAAGTGAAAGTTGATATTTATTGGAAATATGAAAGCCGCACATTGTAATGAAAATACAAAATTGTCCGTATTTATTAAAATAATGATGTTTTATTCCACCACCTAACTTATTTTTCAATGGTTTTAAAGGGGTATCTCGTAATTGACCCAATAAATTAGTAAAAAATACAACAAAGTTTTAAAAAAAAGTCACTAAAATGAAATTGGATTTGATGTATTAGCTTCTAAACTCTATAAGTCCAATTTCTTTAAAAAAATTATTATCTTATTTTACGGGAAAAAGCCACAAAAAATCTCAAATTATGTCCACTGTGAATAATTTATCCTATATTTTTTTCTTATGACATAAAAAACTCCAAACTATATTAGCTGTAACACACTTACCCTAAATATTTATTATGACATCAAAAACTTAAAACTTGTACATATATGACCCATTTACCTTTTGTCGAGATTTTGTCATATTATTTTCGGCCTAATTCCCTAACCTCCCCCCCCCAAACCAAATTTTAGGTCAAAACCTAATTCTACCCCACTTTTTTTTGTCTTAAAGAAACTTTAATCCAATCCCAATTCTGTCCCCAACCTTTTTTTTTTGTCTAAAAGAAAATCTCAAATTTAAGTCCAGTCCCAAATTTGCTTTGGAAAAAAGTCACCAACTTACAATCTAGCCTTAAATTTTCCTCCATTAACCATTTGTCAAAAAATTATCATTAGTTGTTTGATGTGGCATTTCTACATTGGTAACAAATCCACCTCAGTAAGGTGACGTGGAAATTATCTTCAAAACGAAACTATTCTTTGATATGAAAATAGAGAAATTAGGGATGATTAACAATGAGTTTTGGAAAGAGGGCTAACGGGGGCAGATTTGGAAATAGAGTTGGAGTTGATGATTTTATTTAGACAAAAAAAATTGGGAAAAGACCACAAAAATCCCAAACTATGCCTATTGTGACACATTTACCCAAACTTTTTTTTATGACACCAAAAATCTCAAACTATGCACATTGTGACACATTTACCCTCCGTTAGGATTCTATTAAATGTCTCTGTTAAAACTCTGACGTGGCGCTGACGTAGCGCTCGCGTGGTGCCACATCAGAAAAAAAAATTTTAATTTTTTTAAAAAAGTCACTGTTCATCGCGAGTTACTATTCATCATCTTCTCGCTCAGCCAGAGCTCTTTCGGAGCTCGTCCATCACTGTCCACTGCCGCCTAGACCTCCTGAAGCTTCGTCGTAGCTGCCAACCATGGCGGCGGCGAGGTTGAAGCTTGGCCATAGCAAAGAATGAACAACATTGAGCTAGCACGTCAAACTTGCCTGTCTACTTGAGGGAAGGTTTTAATTTAAATTTTTTAAAAAAGTCACTGTTCATCGCGAGTTACTATTCATCGTCTTCTCGCTCAGCCAAAGCTCTTTCGGAGCTTGTCCATCACTGTCCATTGCCGCCTGGACCTCTTGAAGCTTCGTCGTAGCTGCTGACCATGGCGGTGGCGAGCTTGAAGTTTGGCCATGGCCGCTCCACTTGAGCTCGAGCTAAGCGGCCATGGCCAAGCTTCAAGCTCGTTCCTTTTCGGCTTTTCTTTTCTTATCAAAATGTGCATAGAAGATGATAATGCAAGGATCGGAAGTTTTACCATCAAGAAAGACAGCCATTCGAGTTGAACCCAATGGAACCCGGATAGCTTCCGAGAAGTTTCAGAGGAAGAGAACCTCCGGCTGTGAGATCGAGCGACACCTCCATGGCCTTGCCATTTCCCCCGTCCTTAATATTGAGCTTCAATTCTTCGACCTTGTAGTTTGGCAGCCGTGAGCTTGAAGCTTGGCCATGGCGGTGGCCTGAGGGCGAAGCTTGGTCGAAGTGGATCTTCGTCATCATATTCCTCTTCTTTGTCATCAGGCCAAGCTTCGAGCTCTAGTGGCCGCCATGGCCGAGCTTCGAGCTTGAGCGGAACGGCCATGGCCAAGTTTCGAGCTCGCGACTACCATGGTTGGCAACTACAACGAAGCTCCCGAAGGTCTAGGTGGCAGTGGCCAGCAACGGACGAGCTCCGGAAGAGCTATGGTCGAGCGAGAAGATGATGAATAGTAACTTCGAAGACGATCAACAGTAACTCGCGATGAACAGTGATTTTTTTGAATTTTTTTTAAATTTTTTTTTCTGATGTGGCGTCACGCGAGCACCATGTCAGAACCACGTTAGAGTTTTAACGGAAATTTTTAATAAAGCCCTAACGGAGAGTAAATGTGTCACAATGTGCATAGTTTGGGATTTTTGGTATCACAAAAGAAAGTTTGGGTAAATGTATCACAATGGGCATAGTTTGGGATTTTTTGTGGTCTTTTCCCAAAAAACTTTGGAGTACATTTGAAACCAAATCTAAAGTTGGGTTTTTTTTAAACGAAAAAAATTTCAAGGCAAATGTACACTGGACTTAAGCTGGGGGTTTTTGTAATAAAAAAAAAGCTCGAGTAGAATTAGGACCGGATATAAAGTTAAGGGCCTTTTAGGGAATTAGGCCAATTTTTTTCCAATAAAAAAAATATATATTTTTCACTTAAGTCATATGGCTCCATGTCAACACTATTTGCGTCATCCATGTAAGCAAATTTTTAATAGTGTGCTAATTGACGGAACATTGACAAAGGGTAAATGGATCATAAAAGTATAAGTTTGAGATTTTTTATATAACAAAAAAAGTGTAGAGTAAATATGTCATAGTGAGTATAATTTAAGGCTCTTGATGATTTTTTTTCTTTTTTTTATCCGTAATCAATTAACACAGGTTTCTTGATAAGAAGAAGCTCCTCTAAGATGACAAATTTATAATATAAAACTCGCGAAAAGAGTACACAAATTGCTATTTTGGGAATACCTAAAATCTATTCCGTAAAGTTTCCTATTTTCGAAAGACGCCGAGGTTAGTTACTATCGTTACATATAATTAAATAATTTAACTTTTGATCACAAATCTTTTCTTTAGAAGGACACAAAAGAACACATAAAATATAACAATCCATAAGACACTCCTTTTTCACAACAGGTGATTAGAACCTTTTAATCATCTTTTAAGGCAGAGCAATAAGAACCTCCTAATCTTATATTAATTAACCCTAAAGCCCTACTAGCATCAAACTTTTGAGGGGGGTGGGTGTCACCCTCCCCCACCCCCACATCCGCCACAACCGAAAAAAAGTTGTATGAACCTATACCATCGCGAATTCGGCAGATAAAGTCAATCACGATATCGAAGTTAATGCGTGAATCATAAACTTTGGTGAAAGACCGACTCTGGAAACACTTACCGAAAACCGAAACAAAGTAAAAGAAATTGATGAAAATTCAAATGGAGATGCTTTAGAAGACACTTGTTCAACGTGGGTCTCTGTTGTTTTCTTAAATGCGATTAATCTGATCTGTCAAACACGAGGGGAGGGGGAGGGGGGGGGAAGAGACTGTGTTCTTTCTTTTTCTTGAGAAAGAACAGAGCCCGTCCCACCAAGAAAAGGGGAAACGATGACTCCCATGATTTTCTCTCTCTCTCTCTTTTTCTCTTTGTGGGGGGGTTAAAGCAAAGACTGTTCCCTCTTGTCTTTCAGTGAATCTCTCTCTCTCTCTCTTTCTCTCTAAGTCGGCTTGCGTCCCTTCCATTAAATTTTGAAGCTGACAGAGCAGAGCAGGGCAGAGAAGAGCAGGGTCCCTCCCCCCCTTCCATCCCTTCCCTTCTTCTCCTCTTCCTCTTCCTCTTCCTCTTGCTCTTCCTCGGCCTGTAGTGTCCCACTTCTTGTCCTCTCTCCCTCTGCTGCCGTAACATCTCTCTCTCTCACTCTCTCCCTCTCACTCTCTCTTCAACGCACAAACACACGCACAAAGAGACAGAGAGACGGAGAGAGACGAGTGGTGATGGCCCGATAAAGCCAGCCAGCCCCATCAATGGATGGACTCCCATGATTTTCTCTCTCTCTCTTTCTCTCTTTGTGGGGGGGTTAAAGCAAAGACTGTTCCCTCTTGTCTTTCAGTGAATCTCTCTCTCTCTCTCTCTCTCTCTCTAAGTCGGCTTGCATCCCTTCCATTAAATTTTGAAGCTGACAGAGCAGAGCAGGGCAGAGCAAGAGCAGGGTCCCTCCCCCCCTGCCATCCCTTCCCTTCCTCTTCCTCTTGATCTTCCTCGCCCTGTAGTGTCCCACTTCTTGTCCTCTCTCCCTCTGCTGCCGTAACAACATCTCTCTCTCTCTCTCTCTCCCTCTCACTCTCTCTTCAACGCACAAACACACGCACAAAGAGACAGAGAGACAGAGAGACAGAGAGAGACGAGTGGTGATGGCCCGATAAAGCCAGCCAGCCCCATCAATGGATGGGCTCGAGTAGTCCAGTCCTACTCGCTTGCTCATGCCGAATGGGTTCGAGGCGGCCTCTCACCCACAGTTCAGCAGGCTCCTCCTCCTCCTCGTCGCCCCCGGCCGCTCCCAGCGCCAACGGCCCCAAATTCGGACCGGAAATCCAATTCGGGGACGTGGGCCAGGGCCTCCGGGCGAAGCCGGCGGGCGGCTCCACCTCGTCGGGGTCGGGGTCAGGGTCCGGGTCCGGGTCCGGCGGGACCCCGCCGAAGAAGGCGAGGGCGGCCGGCGGCGGCGGTGCCCAGCAGCCTCCGAGGTGTCAGGTGGAGGGATGCAATGTGGATCTGAGCGGGGCCAAGTCCTATTATTCGAGGCACAAGGTGTGTGGGACGCATTCCAAGTCGCCCACCGTCGTCGTTTGCGGCCTCGAGCAGAGGTTTTGCCAACAGTGCAGCAGGTCTCGCCCTCAGCCCTTCGGTCACTTCTATGTTTGGGTGGCCTTTTCATCTTTGTATTTTGCTTGGGTTCTTCTTTGGGCAAAATTCGTGGGAAAGTTCAGTTCTTGACGGACCCTGTCATGTGCGTGGGATGTGTCCTTCAACTCACTTTTTTCCTTTGAAGGATGGTTAACTCTTGAGAAAAAAGAATCCGCTTTACTTTTTCCTTTTAACATTTCCAATTTCTATGTCGGGTTGACGACGAGTCAAACACGGCGAGTGGGAATCGATCCGTTCGGACAGGCCGTGTACTGAGTAGAAAATTCAGTTACTTGTTCCGACGTGCGGCCGTTTGAGTTGGCATTACTTTGTTGTTTGGGAGGTAACTGAGCTCGTGTTTACAGTTGGGTCATTGGTTCATTTTGGGCATTGGGTGATTCTGCTGCTTCTTAATTGGATCAAGTCTTATGAATAGTTGACTAGTGCTCTTCATGTCCTTTGTGTTGGTTCTAATTGGCCTGGGTCTGGGTGACTCTTTTCTTTTTTCTGATTCTGGTGCTTGTTTTCAATGTTTTGTTTCTGTTTGTTTGGGTTCTTGGGATGGTGTCTTATTCGGTCGGTGGATCTTTTCTTAGTTGCTAATGGTGACTGGTTTGCAAAATTGTTCTTGGTAATTGTTTTGTCTCCTTTTCAAGAGTAAACTGCAAATTTTGATGCGTGATCCTGTTTCAGCTATTGGCTTGTCTGGATTTCAATCATATAATGTGATCTCGCGGAATTCAGTTGTTAGTAAAATCTGTGATGTACTCTTTGTGTTACTGTAATCTCAAAACGTGTATGAGCCTTGTTTGGTCGGTGGCTTCTGTTTACTGAACTAGGATTGCCCCGTGCTAATGTGCCCGGCCTCGAACGTTCTCAGATATGATCTGAAGTGTTTTATGCCTTCTGCTCTTCTTCCATTGCTGTTGGAATTTGTCGGCTTCTAATTCTGGTGCGTTTAACAGGTTCCATCAGCTTAATGAATTTGACCAAGGGAAAAGAAGTTGCCGCAGACGTTTGGCCGGTCATAACGAGCGTCGTAGGAAGCCACCTCCTGGATCATTACTCCCCTCTCGCCACACTCGCTTCTCTTCCTCTATTTATGGTGATGTATCTTCTCTATTTGAGTGTTGGATTAATTTATCATCTGTGCTTATATTTGATGCTTTGCAGATAACAGCACTGGAGGCGCAGGATTTGTGATGGACTTCAGTACATATCCGAGGCCGCCTCCGAGTGAAGCATGGATCGCTGCTCAAGCATCCAACCAGGGACGTGGAAATCAGACCCTGGGCCAGGAAAAACTCCAGTTACATCCTTTGTGGCAGAGCAGTCCCCAAAATCATCAATATGACCTCTTGCTTCAAGGTCCGTCTCCATCGGTGGGAGGGACCAGCTTTCCTGGTCCCGGGATTCCTCCAGGAGAAAGCTTTAACCCCAGCTGTGCTCTCTCTCTTCTGTCAAACCAACAGTCGGACTCTGCAAGTCAAGTATCGGGTCCTGCACTTAACAGCGATGTCCTGAGCCCTCAAGCCTCAGTCGGGGCTCAAGTAATAAGTCCTCTTGATGCTGCTGTCAGCAATTTTTCTAGCGCCTCGTGGGCTTTGAAGGTAAATGAGGCTGGCGGCAGTGCGCCAGATATCGCCCCTGATCTTGGTTTAGGTCATGTGTCACAGCCTCTCAATGGTCCGTTCTCAAGTGGCCTCGAGTTCTCTCTGCAGAGCAGGAGGCAGGACACGGACCAAGATCATTCTCAGAATTACAACTCAACTCAGCAGATGCACTGGTCGCTCTAAGCACCCAGTTCTGTAGAATTTGCAAAACCAGAGTATATTAAGGAATTTGACATTGATTCCTGCTTTCTGGATTTAGCTCATCTTGTATCGACGTACCTTGTTTTTTCTGCTTAAGAACAATGTAACACAATGTAACGAAGTAAGATGCTGTACTTTTCCAATTGTTCAACTGTCATTTGGCCGCAACTGTTTCCAATTCTAATGCGAGCAGCGTCAATTCTCTGTGACTAGGATGTAGTTATTTACTAGATACCAGGCAGTGATAATGGAGTTGAATGCCAAGTACTTTCCAGTTCCGACTTTGAAGCTAGCATCCATAGAGCATGACGAGCCCAGCAGAGAGCAAGGGCATGTAAGCATCAAGATCAAACGGGAGATGCTAGTATTAACTGATCTTGGCGTAGTTAACAGGATGCTCTTCAGTATAAAATACTAAGGGTTCTTCTGCAGACCAACGTGAAATTCAATTCAGATTGGACACTAATGATCATGCACCATAATGTTTAACACCAAAATCCGAGTGCCAATCAAAAGAATAAAGTTGCGCCCACTTTGTGGTATGCACATATATTAATGTTACATGAGTGAAATTTCGACTGATTACAAGAAACCCATGGGGAGAGCTAGCCCTGTCTGATGCTTCTCGAGAACATGCTACGCAACAACTCTAGACAATCCAACGGAATGGAGCATGTGAGTAGAAATCTTAATGACCTTTATCCCCCTGCCTCGAACAAGGCAAATAATCCATAAATCAGCCACGGTTGCATCACTTCCGATGCACATAGCAATCAAGGACACATTAGTCGTTGCTTCTTAAACGTGCACCAGAGTTATAAATCCAATGAGTCCACCAAATAAATCGATCCGAAAATTCTCTGACCAAAAGCAAGTTTCTTCCTCTGACTTTTGTATCACGAGCTGCACCATTCAAGTTTGTGGCAAGTGGACAATCATTTCGTCCTGGCATTCTAATGGTCATCTTCTTCTGTCCCCGGGCAGTCGGATAACAGTTCTTCTTTAGATCCATACTGAGAAGAGAATTGTACCCACATGTTAATCTTACTAATATTCAATGCCCGACTACTAAAAGTAGCATTCCAGCTTACATTGCTGGCTTACAATGTAATATGATGCACTCATCTAATCGAACAGTAACCAAATGAAACCACTGCAAGATGCTAACTCACCCAACATCCACAGAAGAGGCAGTAGTTATACTCATCTCTTAGTTTCATCAATACAGCCAGTAAATCCTGTATGCAGCAGAAAGCAGTCAGTCATTCATAACTGTAGTGCCACATTATCCATGAGCCATCCTAAATATGATTCAGCAATGAACTTCGTGAACAGATGCTTATGCAACATTTTATATTCAAGGACTTGAGAGAAATAAACAGAGGCAGATCTCTGACAAATTTTCCCCTACGGAATTTCAGTCACACAGATGAACTTCCACAAATTTGGAAGAGTTTTAAGATGAACTGCAAAGAAAGGCAAAAGCAGTTGCTTAATTAACTGAACCTCCATCTTCAATCAGATGAACATAATGGGTGACAAACTTTTTCACGAGTTACGAAAAAAGAACCATTCAGTTGCACAGCACAATGAATGTAGAAAATCCTCTTAATGATATCAGTCACGCACTACACATCACTAATTCACTGTCATTTCACCTACTTTCACTGCCATAAAACCAAGGATGCAACAAAAGCATATGATAGTCTGAAACTAAAACCTCACTCCATTAAAACAATATGTTTCACCATTTCTAGGAAACAAAATGAGCAAGCCAAAGCCATTTAAATGTAATGAATGAAACTGAGATTTAAAGAGAATCTGGATTCTGGTATATGGCATCAAAGAACATACCTCTTCCGTAATTACTTCCTCTTCCTCTTCATCCTGTTCACCCTCCTCCTCGTCCTCATTCTTCTCGGGCTCCGGAAATTCCTTATTCTCTAATTGATCCAGTGCAGCCTTTGCCTTCTGGAAATTTACAAATATCCTCCGACTCCGCCACTGTGATTTTTGCCGAGATCCGAACTCTTCCATCAAGGACTCCTCTTTCCTTATCTTCTTCACTGACCTAATCTCTTCCTGCTTTTTCTTCTCTTTATGTGGGTCCTCCCTTCCAATACCAGCTCGCGAGCGCCGAATCTTGAGCCCCACAGGTTCAGCCTTCCCCGAACCCTCCTTTCCCAGGGCCGAACCGGGTGTGTAGCCCATCCGCTTCAAAAGCTTGAATCCGACATTGGATTCCGGAATCGGAGCCTCGATTCCGGCCAGAGTCTGCTCATCCTCTTCTTGTTGCTTCCGCTCTATCTCAAGTTTCCGCCTTTCTTGCCAGTTAAGGAACTTGGTTTTCTTGTTGGAGGATTGAACAGGCAAGGGCTTAGCATTCGAAATCTGCCCAAAGTCCAGAGTATCAAGTCATTACTCTAACCCAATTCATCACTCAATGAACACCCACAACATATATCCAAACAAAACATAAAACGACCGGCGTGATCGTGTCACGACAAGCGGCTAATCTGCGCAGGGGAAACTTTCCTTACGTAGAAAAGGAAAGTTAACATCAACTTCAGCCCGCAAACGAATGTCGCCGGAGCCGGGCGGCTCATGAAGTCGCAATGCGAGGTCAGTGACGTAGAGTTCTAAACATTCATACCCACATACGTTTTCCTCAAGAAACTGCACGCTATACTATCGACTTCGCTTTATCTAGAGGCAAGGCGAAGAAACTATCGGTTAAGATAGGAGATTCTGCGCCTCGATGGCTGGCTGATAGCACGCCGGAGAAACGAAATACACGAAAGAGGAAGAGAAACTTGGACACCCAGAGGCGAAACGAGAACCGAAACGAATTGTGATCGGTGAGGGGTAGATGGTTCGGGGGCGGCGAGAGAGAGAGCAGTACCTTCTTGGAGGAGCGCTTAGGAGGGTCGGGCTCGTCGGAAGGAAGGAAGCGAGAGAGGTCCCCCATGTAATCTTCTGCGTCTGCATCTCCTTCGTCGTCCCTTCCGTTTCTGCTCGCGTCCTCGGTTGATTCCGCCATGAAAGAGAGGAGCGAGCTCTCTCAATGCGTGCCTGCAAGAAACGCAAGAAGAAGAAGAAGAAGATATTAAGAAGAAATGGGCCGCTATATGGGCTTCATTCAAGTGAACCCAAAATGGGCCTTTGGCCATTTTGGATTTTATTTACCAAAATTTAGAATTTTTGCTTATTTTTGAGTTTTATATATATATCTATATATTTTGGTCGAATATTTTGAGTCATATTCACTTAAATGGTTTTATTTAAATGAGTTATAAATAGATTTAAAATAGTGAAGCTTAAAATAATATGGATATTAAATGAGTTTGCAACTTAATTAAACACAACCCACATCTATGACTCTATCTTCAATTTCTCTTGCCTTCATTTGATCTTGTGCTCGCTTGCTTCATGCTCTCACCTCAATTTGGATGGAAGTTTTTCTAGATTGGCTTAACTATAGAAGTGTTTTAACAATATGGATCGGATTAATTATGGGTTGAGTATGAGTTCGATTGGGTACGAGTCATTAAATTTATATTGCATGAAAATCGATCAAAACAGGTTAACTGAGTTAATTTAGGTCATACCATTTTTAACCCAATCCAACCCACTCATTTGACAAATTTAGTAGTAAGGAATCGTACTTCACACTGGTGAGTGGGACTGAAGCAGCAACACCACTCGGTGCGGCGTCCGACACCCACGGATGGAAGCCATTCTCTATACTTTCTGTCACATGCCGCTTGAATAGATTTTTTTCGCAACCAATCCACACAAGATCCATACAAGAACGATGAGTTTTCGCAACCAATCCACACAAGATCCATACAAGAACGATGAGCCATTGTTGGCTTCCACGGTGTGTCGAGAGAATCCTGAGTCGAAAGCTCTTACGTAGGATAGGAGAGCCGTCGCGCAGGGAATCTTTAACGAATAGAAAGGGGCAAAGCTTCTTTATTTCGAGCAACCACTCAAGCATAGAGGACCCGCGCAAGAGAGAAATTGTGTTAGTTGCAATGGTAAATGATGTAGTATGTAAGTAGAACGTCTGTGAAAAGGTACCCCAAAGAATGCTACGTTCTAAAAGAAAGAGACTTCCTAACACCTAACTGAAGAGTTCTATCGCATCAAGGCAGACGAATTCAATTGAGAATCACCGCAGGAATGCCCCCCCTTCGCTCGCGCGACGTCTAAAGCCTATGCGCCAATTCCGATATTCAACAAGGTATTGATCTCTCCGATGATGTTAACCGGTCTTCCGTCGAACATGGACGAAAGTGTAGTCTCGCAAAGCTTCTTCAGCTCCCGGGTTTTCCGAAGAGCAGCTTCCTGTAGTCAACACCAAAACCACTCAGAATTAAATTAGATCTCCGCTCTCGAGACAATTCAGAACATGCAGCAAAAGCCTTTTTTTCCCCCTCGAACGACAAGCTATCAAGAACGAACATACCTGCTTTGGCCAGGATGAAGATAGCGAGTTCTGCAGCTCCATGTGTTTAGCAGCAACGTCCTTTAACCCCTCTTTCAACTTAGCTTCATGGTGCTTTTTTTCCTCAAGCGAACTCACCAATCTGTCCAAAAATCTACGATTCGGAGAAACAAAGGAGTTATTAAAGTATGTTTCCCTTGAACTATAGGAAATAGAAAGTAGAGTGGCAACTCCCCAACTTCATATAGTGAAAGCAACGAATTTCGTACATTTTTGAAAACTGAAAAGAAATTGCAATGGACAGACCATCAATCTGAAAGCACCTTTTGGAGTTCAATATCATGATTAAGTCTCGAGTTTTCCTGTTTGTCAGAAGAGAAATGGCCGATGAAATGTCTGAAATCATTGGCTCGATGACATCAGCAGCAAACTGCTGTAGAACAAAGGGAGCAACTGACTGGACTTGATGCTGCAAAGATAATGTCTCTTGATTCCTCAACTCTGCTAATCGCTGATGGAGAAAGGCTTTGATCTGATGAGAGTACCAAATTAGGTAATAACAAGAGATGTAGTCCAAAACAATGTCAGTATAATCTTTGCAATACACAATAAATTTGGCAGGTGACCATGAGATGAACCATAAATTGGGAAAGAACCATTGAGTGACGCAACAAACTAAACGTTACCTCATAGAGATCATCGAGAATCTTATTTCTATACTCTGTATCTAAAAGCTGGCTTCGACCTTCCTCTGTTTCTGCAGCTTGTGCAACAGTTGGTGAATTAACTGCACCTACATTGGGCAAGCTAACATCATCAATGACATCAACTTGAGGTGTTTCAACACTAACATCCCAAGATATCTCTGACACTGATGTGTCCTGTCCAGCATTGCTTGGTTGATTTTGATTAGGTTCGACGGCTTCATTGACCTCACTTGCTGTGACAATTTCATAAGTACCAAAGCCATTACCACCGTCATCAGTTTCTTCCACAGTCCCAATATCCCAATCAATTGCAGCATTGTCCACTGAGATATCCCAATCGATATTATCTGCAGCAGCATCCACATCACCGATTGTCTCATTGAAGCCTGATAGAGTATTTGCAGAGTCTGTGATATCAGAGACAGCAGAAACATTCAAAGACGGTGGATTTTCACGAATGTCTATCAAGTTTGGAACAACACTCTTAGGACATATCTGCAAACATGTTTCAAGAAATTAATCTTCACAATCAGACCGAAAACCAATCAATGGATCTTCAATAATTTCTAATTTACTGCCTTACATCCTTCTCTGTGTGAGCATCTTTCACAAAATTTGAGTAATACTCAATAGCTCGAGACATTGAGTCGCTGTTTATAACTTCCAGAATTTTGCTAAATGTGCTTGGAAGTGATTTTGCAGTTTCCAAGAGTTCAAACCTCACATTTGATCCCTGAAAAGCAGACATGGATGCCCTTTAATCCTATAGAAAAGGTTGCTATTCTTTAGCTTGGTAGAAGTGCGCACACAATATTTTAATGGACTAGATTCAGAAGTTTAACCTGCAAACCAAGCTCTTGACAAGCCTCTATATATTTAGCTGCTGACAAAGCTGCATTTCTTTTGATATCAACTTCTCTACGCTCCAGCTCTGCTAGTTGCTGCTGAATCTTCTGAACTTGTTTCTTCTGATAGGGGCTTCACATGGCATTACGTATCAATGATATGATTATGCCTATCACATAAAAACATATTGCAATGTACTCTACACATTCTATCCTCTCAGCAAAACATATCAAGGAATAGACTTACATTTCATAATTGACATTTTGGATCATTATCTGAGCAGCTTCGCCTAGGAATATATGATCTTTCTCGAAAGAACGAACAATTGTCTCCCAAGAACCCTGCCAAAATTATAAATCCAATCCAAGAATTATCCTTTAGATCACAGAAGAGTGTGTGTGAGGGCGCACGCGCGAGCGTGCGAGAGAGAGAGAGAGAGAGAGAGAGAGAGAGAGAGAGAGAGAGAGAGAGAGGTCTTACGGCAGCACCTGATAGCCGGCCAAAAATGTTCCTGCTTTCTGGAGTTGACTTTAAGAGAATATCATATATCTGTTTGGCCTCTAAGTATCCAATCCCTGAAAAGTACAGGCTATCATCACATGATGACACAGCAACACTTCTTCTCAAGCATGCAACCAGAAAATTTACAGTAAATAAAAATGGGTTTCGTGATCCACCTCTCAGAACAACACAATCACAAAATTCCCAAAGAATACTCACTAAATGTTCCTGATTCAATTTGTATATACAAGCATACAAGTCTCGTTATCATTACAAATGTCCAAAGAATAAACGTCCACAAACTTAAGAGATGCTATTTAGAATCATGAAGCAGGTGTTTAGTGGTGCTTTTTTGAAGGCTCACTTCTGCTAGCAGACGCCATCATTACAAATGTCCAAAGAATAAACGTCCACAAACTTAAGAGATGCTATTTAGAATCACGAAGCAGGTGTTTAGTGGTGCTTTTTTGAAGGCTCACTTCTGCTAGCAGACGCCAATGGTGCTTCCAATAGAATATCCATGCACTCAAAAGAAGAAGTGAAAATAATACGAATTGTTAAAACTTACACGGGGACTTCTAGGAAATAGTCGCAGCCCTGTCCTTCCCAATCTTACATTACTTTTGAGATTTGAAGATTCTTCACTTACAATAAAAATAATTTAAGAAGATCGGTCTCACTTCTCAACTATCTATATTTATTTTGCTTTTGTAATCATGCATGAAACTTTCACCTTATCAAACTTGGGTATATGAAACATTTAAGTCACCATGGCACCTTGAGGTGATTCCCAAAATGGCTATTGAAGTCATAGCTCCAACTATTATATGGAAAACTGCAACACAATGAATCCCAAAGCCCTGCGACGATGCTAAACAATGCTAAGCAGATTGGAAATCTGACATAGTCAAAGAGAATCTCGAACTAAAAGTCTCTTTGCATCGTTAAAGAATGTTGCATGCATCTATCAAAAATTTGATTCCTAAAAAGGAATATTGTAAGGTCAAGTTAAATATGCAGAGCCACAAATATTTAATTCGATAGATAAACTCAATTTAAACTCACAAAAATCACAGGTAATATGCTCACACAAACGAAGATTTATCAACCACCTGCTTCCTAAACAGAAAGCAAAAACGCTCAATTTCAAACTTTTCAGCTATTCCCATGATAAAATAAGCACCTTGTTGGGACATGTAATTGACTCTGATGGTTTCTAGGGGCCAGGACATGGGGAGTCCATGAGTGCACTGTATTATAAAGCATCTCAAGGTCCATCTAAAAATAACTACGGACCTAGTTTCTCGTCTGTTCTTATTTTTCTTTCCTTCCACAAGAAAAGTTGGGGGGATTCTAAGATAGGAGAAACTTCCTACTCGTTGTATACTGTTCAATGAACTAGCTCAGCTTAAGCTCAATTAAGCTGCCTCCCAGCAATGGGCTTTTCAGTTGTTTTCAGTTACATAAATATTTCTGCGAAATTCTGCAATTCGCATAGCCACGTCCTGCAAAGCCTTCTCATGACTCGATTGTAACTAGATAATGCAAATAGTACCTCCCACAAGACCACCTAGAAAATCAACATCTTCCTATGAGTATATCCGAGTACATTGCATAAAAAACTTTGACAATACACCACCCAGCTTCTCTTTTGACCGCCAGGACAAGCCCTAAACTCTGAATCTTTCGCAACTGACGACACTACAAATAAAGGTCGCCCCTCTGCCGCATCGAAAGAGAACCCAGAATCAAAGAACAAATGCACAGTCTCATCCGGTCAGCACATCACGCCGAACAACACCATCGCGCTCTCAATTCTCACACGGAAACCACTAGAATTAACGGGTTCGTTCAGCCGAAAGGCGGAACAAGCCGTCCACGCAAAAGGGCGGAGAGGCATCGAAAGCAAACCTTCGGGGTCCAGGGTCTGGAAGTAAGGATCCACGTCCTTGGGAAGGCCGGGGAACTGCTTCGCGACGAGACCTCTTATCGCCGCCAGCCGCTTCCGCCAATCGGACGGTATCCTCTTCCGATCGACCAACCATTCTGCATCGTTTGAACGGCGAAATCATCAGTAACCTCAAGGACAGGCGAGCCCCCAAAGAACCGACCGAAACCCGACATGGGGACGCGGGTTTCCGAATCCCGAGTTCACAAAAATTCAAAACCGAAGCAAGGGAAATCGGGTTCCGACCCGAACACGATCGCCGCGAGCAGGAGGGAAGCGAGGCGGAGAGATGCGATTTACCTCCGAGGCGAGAGAACGTGATGTCGATCGGGAGGTTGCGGACGTCGTCGGAGGCCTGCATGTTCTCTCCTCCTCTGCGGTGGAATTTCAGAGAGAGAGAGAAGGAAGAAGAAGACGATGAAGATGAAGAAGAAGAAGAAGTAGAAGGAGTTGAAGTTCGTGTCGGATTTCACTTCACGGTCGTCCTCTTCGGGCGTTACAACGTTGTCTCATCTCATTAAGTTTTTTTTTTTATAAAAAGAGAAAATGTTTGTATCACTAAAAATTCCAAAAAATTACTTATAACATATATATATATATATATATCTTGAATTAATTTTTATTTACAAATTTTAAATTTTGATACCGCATGACGCATTTATTCCAATTTTGAGAAAAAAACAAGGGACATTCTCTTACTCGTAAGTCAATTTTGGTATCCATTACATTGTCCACAAAAGTCTTGCCCTTAGAAATCGTACATAGCAATTAACGCGGTCGATTTTTTTTTTTATCACATCGGTGTTTGTCGGATCGATGATTGTGCAACAACTTTGCGAGAAGCCTCGTGAGGAATTAGTTCATTGGAGGTACTTGATCTTACCTTTAAAATGCAATTGAATTTCGAACTCAATTGATGCGATCGGACAACGGTAATTGCACTATTTTAAAAAACGTTGAGAATTGAATTGTACTTTTTAATCAATAAAAAAATTATGATATGATTATAATGATTAAAAGGCTTATTACCCGATCACTCTTATAATTGATGGCATGGTTTGCACGATTAAGTTTAAGTACACATCCCGCGTACCTCGATTTATGATTCGATCACGGTGAATTCCTCAGAAATGTCTCAAATGATTATGTTCGTTTCATATGAATTACGATTAAGACGGGACATATATTTCGGGCCAATTCTGGCAAAATATCTTAGTTGCACTTGGTGCATATAAGCCTACGTCGTATGAATCGCCTGACGAGGTGAAATGCAGCCATGTTCAATTTGAGCTCACCCGGTACTTGCTTCGACTCCAGAAGTGATTAGAAGCAGCAGCTCGGGAGGGCAAATGGGTCCACATCAGCACCGAGATCACAATCGTTTCGGGAGGAGCATATCCAGCACTGGCGCCACGTGGCAGCAGCCCATTGCCCCTCTCAAATTCTATCTCTCTCCCTCACTCGCGAGCTCGTGGCTTCCAAGACCCAACAAAGCTCTTTGCATCCCAACAGAAGAGAGCAGAGAGAGAGAGAGAGAGGGAGCAGAGAGATCCTCCGGAGCAGGGCAGAGATGGCAGGGACATGCTCAATCCTCTCTTTCAAAAGGTGAAGTTTTCTTTTTCCCCTCCTGTGTGTTCTCTTCCCGTCTGGACCAACCCAAGTGCTTGCTCAGTTTGAATTTCTACTCGCCTTTTCTTGTTTTCTCAACTTGAAAGTGTAGAGTGAATTGCTGGGGGGCTCCTGAGGGTATTAGGAAGTTCCTTGCTTTCCTCGCCCATGGAGGGTGTGCCTCCTTGAAAACTGGGTTCCAAAGGGAAACTGATTTCTCTGTGCGCAAGTCTGGTCTCACTGTATGTCTCAAGGCCGATCTCATTGCCAGTTGCAACACTGAGCTTGATAAATGTAAATACACTTCGTTCCGCCTCACTCTCTCAGAGAGGCGAATCCGGGCTGTGTGCAGATAGTTTCCTGGTAACAGAAGTTTGGGAAAGGAGAAGATGAAGAAGATGGTGAAAGAAATCACAGTCCTCAAGTTTCATTCTTTCTTGCTTCTGAAACCGGAAAGTGTCACATAAGGTGACTTGGGGCCTAGGCTACCAATATGTTGGGGTTTAGTTAAAAGCGGTCCATCGAATTGTTATACTGAGTAATGTGCCAATGCCACATCGCTTGATGTTTGAACTTTGTAAATCATTCGCAGAACATGTGGCATCATTCTTTGTTAGAAAACTACCCTGAGGGTGCTTTTGAATAAGTGCATTAGGAAAGTTAGTTTGCAGTTTTTGATGTACTGACATTCGTCGTGATGCGTGGGCTCCGTATCTATGCTTTAGAAATCGAGTACTTTACTCAGTAGTATGCTTAATAACTGCCTTAGGACAATTGTCTACATGACCGTATATCTTGTGAATTGCAATACTTTAGGCTTTGCACAAACTGTCTTTTCCCTAAAATCTTTAGTCAAAAGTAAGAAGTGTATGAGCTGTCTACTGCTAGAGCCTGCTGCTGTATTGAGACTTTGAATGGAAGTATCATTATGGAACCGATATCGTTTTCCTCACGTTATGCATATATTGGTACAGTTTGATAATTTATAGAACTGATATTGTACCGTCAAGTATGTGATTGAATTTCATAGTAATTGAAACTCGACTTTAGATGAACATGGAGTAAAGGATCAGAATGTCTTTTCAGCAACTTTCGGACGTCTTGGTTGGTCTTCGACACTCACCGGGGAGGGAATATGTCAGGAAAACCGTTCAAGAGGAAACATTTGGCGGTCAGAGCAGAAGTGAACTTTGTGAACGCGGAAGAGGCGAAGAATCTTATAGCCGTAGAGGGATACGCAGTTCTGGACGTGAGGGACAGAACTCAATTTGAGCGAGCGCATATAAAATCCTGTTATCACGTTCCTCTGTTTATAGAAAACCAAGACAACGACTTTGGTACTCTTTCTTACTTTACAAATGGATGGCTTATACTTGTCTGAACTCCTTGAAGTTTAGTTGCATATGCTGTATTTTGTCTCTAATTTGATTGCATTAAGCTTGTTTTTTCCTCACTCTTTCTTCAACTTCTTGTGTACAGGCACAATTATAAAGAGGCAACTGCACAACAATTTCGCAGGATTGTTATTTGGTTTGCCATTCACCAAACTGAATCCTGAATTTGTGCAATCTGTCAAAAGCCAGTTTTCACCCCAAAGTAAGATATTGCTGGTTTGTCAGGAAGGTTTGAGGTTAGTCCTAGTATCTCCTTTTTGCTCAGGCTACAATTGAAAGCAATACTGGAGCATTCTTCTGATGTCAATTTGGGAGAATTTAGCATGGAGTCTCTACTTTGTGTGCAGTATCTGTGCATGTCATATGATCATGCCAATCCACTCCTGACTGAGATATTCGAGTTGAACTCAGTGCAATGGCAAACTCATCCAGCTTCGGACATCATATCTGGCAACTAACGTACACCATAGCACCAATAATAATCTGATTCGTGACCTATTCTGCGTTCGACGATACTCTTTTCAAAATACTTTTAAGAAATATTTCATGAATCTGTAACATGCTTAATCCAAATAGAACACAGAGAACTGCAAAAGGAACAGATACTCCTGTCTTTCACACTCTTCTAGTCAGATTATGTATTTCTCTGTTTCTCCTCTTGTCAGGTCTGCTGTGGCTGCTAATAAACTCGAACAAGCTGGTTACGGAAACATTGCATGCATAACATCAGGCCTTCAATCAGCAAAGCCAGGTTAGTTGGATCCCTTCCCCGTTTTCCTAATTACTCTTCTTAGCAAAACCACGAACATGAAGGGCGAGAATTGTTGATTTTGCAGGGACGTTCGATTCGGTAGGATCCACAGAGCTGCAAAATGCAGGAAAAGCCGGTCTGGTCACAATTCAAGGCAAGATCTCTGCAGTTCTTGGAACTGTGCTAATCTGTAAGTTTTCATAGACGTTTTGCGCCAAGCCCTCGAATATATGCTTGACGCGCTTGCTGATTATTTTCTTGCTGGTTTGGCTTCCTAGGCGCATTTCTTTTCATAACCTTCTTCCCAGACCAGGCAGAGAAGCTGTTCCAATTGGCCCCTGCGAGCTAGGCCAGAGAACCCGAAATTTTGCTACTTCTCTGTAGATTGCGATTTGCATATTACCAACGAGAACCCTGAAGTAGCGATTCTTGCCAATATTTGTAAAATAATCTGATTAATACGATGTCTCACTTAAATATACGCTTTCTCTTCACAGATAATTTTAAGAGTTTGAATTGTTTTCCGTATCGTATCATTTCTGATCCTTGATCATACGCTGAGATCGGTCTGTTTGGCATAGCACGGACAAATTGGATGACCAAATTCTCGGGGATTTTAGTTGCCTCTGCACGCACCTCCTTACCAATACCGTCTATACCTACCGAGGACCTCATAATTTCCTTATTTTGATGCCTCTCGACCAACGGATGGCCAAGAGAAGCCTCAAAGATGATCTAATTAAAGATCGGAGCAAGCCGACTTTCCCTGCCATTAAGAGAACTCTGACCAGAATTTGCACTGTGGCTATCACTGGCCTTACATCTACAGGGACAACTCCATTCCAAAAAACCGAAACAGAGCATAAGTCCGAGAGAGAAAGAGGAAGTCAAAGGCTATTTCTTCTCTTTTCCTATGCACAAACCTTTGCTAGCACACAAAACACCACTTGGATATCAGCTCATCAAATCATTGTCTAGGGATCCAAGGTAAAAAAATGAAGACGAAAAGAAAAGAGGGGGAAGTTGATGGGCACATGACGAAATTCCTACGTGTTCACTGAAATGACAAACAAAATGAATTCGCTGATCTACTGTAGAACAAGACCGCAAAGGGATTAAATACTTTCACAAGGCACAAACCTCATTTGACCGAATATTTAACAAGGATTATTTTTGGAAGGTAAAAAATTATACAATGAAATGAGCGAGTACAATCCTATTTGCCCTATATGCCGACTGGGACAATGCATTAGAAGGTGCGCTATTCTGGAGTGAGATGAACTAATCCTAGCTGCCGGCGGTACTGGCAGAAGCAAAGAAATTTGGTGAAAGCACAAAGTGTAATCCGAAAGCACCGCTATTTACTTGCATTAGAGATCCACTTTCAACCCAATCAATCACCTTGCAGGCAGTAAAGCTGACGGATGTTTCCTGAAGCTGCAATGAAACACGGGGTCAGTTAAACTATTGTTAAGCGAATCGTTAAGTTGTAAACATAGATGCAACTCACTATTGAGTAAGTATTTGGTTAGAAAGTTTTCTGTCATCAACTTTGAAACAGTTTGAGGACCAAATAGTGATAAGACAAGCTTGGTAACTTGCCTTGTTTACAATTTTCAGCATACTAAAACCAGTCTCATTGAAAACTAGAGAAACAACATATTATCATTGTTTGCAAATTGGACTAAGAGGACTAAGATGATAAGAAAGTTTCCATGACTGACTTCAAAACAAAATTACGACAAAATCATGAAAAGAAATTGTATAACTCGTTTCCGAGAAACTGAAAAATGTTGCAAACGAAAAATCTCATTTCGGTAAAAGCTAAAAGTGAAAATGTTCTTTGGAACTAAATGCACCTAATAAATGACAAAGACCATACAAGTAAGTCTAGTTATCCCTTAGCTTCTCAAAAAAGACAAGAAGTTTTTCTTTATGGATCCAGTATCTTCAGCTCTAGAAGCAGTCAGTTCAACTTGTGCATCTCATATTCAATAGCATATAACACCAAGTACTCAATTTTCATCAGAGGCATTACCATACAACCAGTCTTTAAAGTATACATGAAGGGCACTGGATAATTCGCGTTTCCGATTTTCTTCAAGAGGCACTTCCCTCAGCATTTGCTTGATCTCTCCTAAACTCTTGTGCTGAAAATAAGAGTATATAGAGAGTTAGATGTCTTAAAAATCAATGCAAAAATGCTAATAAGGATGAAAGCATATCTTCCATTGACCAGAAATGAAGACTCCTAAGGCTACAAAAAAAACTCTAGATGTCCAGGTCAATTGTAATGGTCTGAGTGCACATACATTTCTCTGCTGAGAAGTCATGTAAGTATCCGGCAATGGAAATGGATTGTCCTTTGTTGATCCAACAGATTCACTATCGAACCAATTTGGAATCTGTCCATCAAAGACACAATATGCGACAGTAAGAAATTAATAAAATTTTGAATGGCAATAGAGGAAGTCTGAAATTCCCAAAAAAAAAAAAACACGAGTAAAAATGAAGCATGAGCTAGAAAATGAAAGGCAAGGAAACAAATGCAAGATTATTTCAAGAAGTGATATATTGAAATCAATATATCCTCTTATTTAATATTGGAACGTTCATATCATGCCATACCAAAAAGTTTGTAAACTGGTCGGGATCTAATCGTGCGGCTGATTCGGCTTGAGCATCAGACACACCAGCTGGATGAGATAACGAATCATGTGGATCAACCATTCCCAGTGCAAGGGGCTCATCCCATTTGTTAATAGTTGCTTCAATGCCAACTTCAGTCATATGTTCCTCCAGCTGAGAATAAAATGTATTGTATGGCGCAACCTAATGAAAATAGAGACTCAATGTTATCCTCGATTGAAGTTGAACACTAATTTAAGAGGGAAAAAAAAGCCCTTAAAGACCATGTTGGAAAATGCCGGAAACATAATATTAGACTCATGTTTTCTCATGAAGCTAGAAAACCATCAATGTAATTCGTCAAATGAGCATAACAGGCTTATTATGTATCCCCTCAAACTCATGGATAAAAGATTCTCGACAAGAAAGAAATTCCCTCCTCTCCCTTCTGCCACGAGATGAAAGTCCAAGAAATTCCTCAAAACTGCCGTGCATGGTAGGAAGCATAAGAGTACAGAAGATGATCAATGTACTGACCTGCAGCTTGTGATTATCACCAACAATAAGAGGTCGCTGGTTCACTCCCAAAAAGAACACGCACTCACGACAGCTGGCAATGCAAACTCTTTTTGCTGCTACAATAACATGAACCCTCTCACAGTGTTCTATTCTTACAGCCTGTCAAAAGATATGAAATCAACAAGTAAGAAACCATTCTCGCTAAACGTGAAAAATAAATTTGCCAACTATCATACTTGAGTTTGCCTCAAGCTGACATAAGAGATGTTGAAATTGGTTTTTTTTTAATCAGAGAGGATGAAATTGTTGATAAGCACACGCGACCATCTGAAGCAGCTTTTTAGAAAGCACCCATCCGATGTTCTGCATGATGGGTGTATCAAATATTTATTATAAGAAAGACACAAATACCCTTAAAGCAGTATATCAATCTTTTAAAACTGACTTCGACTTCCGGACAAAAGAAATAGTAAATCACCAAAGTTTATGATGTCTGTCCTACAAGGAAAACATAGTTATTCAACAACTAATGCTAGGAAACAAAACTGGCAGCAGAAAACTTTTCTCATAAGACAGCAATCCACAGACTTTTTCGCAATGGAACTAACCAACATTCTAGTGACTTGTGAGAGAAAAAAATATGACGGACTTGCCCAATTCAGAAACTTCTTTGATTTCTCATTATGGCAGATTCATAAACAAGGAAAAACCTTTCTGAAAACGTATTAACATAGTTATTCAACAACTAATGCTAGGAAACAAAACTGGCAGCAGAAGACTTTTCTCATTAGACAGCAATCCACAGACATTTTTGTAACGGAACTAACCAACATTCTAGTGGTTTGTGAGGGATAAAAAAATGACGGAGTTGCCCGATTCAGAAACTTCTTTAATTTCTCATTATGGCAGATTCTTAAACAAGGAAAAACCGTTCTGAAAACGTATTGATAGAGCCAATTATAAAAAATCTTGCTTGTAAATTAATGGAGACATCTACAAACTTCAAACACTACAATTCACTATTTGTAATATTATCAAATGATTCTGAATGGTTGGAACAATTCACTGCAAGTCTCATAATCATTTTGGACTAACCGACAACTGCTTCCATAAATGAGGTAAGTATTTTCACCCAAAGGAGCTACATGCCATAACTTACAACAATGGCATCAATGGAAAAGAAAACACTCCCCCCCCCCCCCAAAAAAAAAAAAACAAATGTACCACTCCCATTGAAAATAAATAGTGTTAGAGTTAACACGAATTATTAAGAAAAAGTTCTTGTTAACGGGTGCCCTCTGACAATGTAGTTAGAATCGTACTGTTCATGGTTGGAATCATACAAAGCGATCTGCATGAAGCAAAAGTGAACTAGTGTCTGATTCAGTTACTACTAATGTATTATTCAATTTGATTCATGGACGATTAAATGAGAATATTTCAATCAAATGTAAAAAGTGTGATTCATAAAAAATCTATAAAATCCTAAAGCCTTGCAATCTAATTTGTATTTGAACCTAAGTAGGATTTGATTGTCAAATAGACTAAAACCAGACCAAGGCACAACGCTAATTTTGGGTACATTAACTTAGTTAAACATTACGTAATATTACTATATCCATGTTAATTAGCAAAGGACATCTTCTCCGTTTTTAATCTTCATCTTCCTCTCTCTGTTACTCTTTAACTAAATGAAGGACGAGGTGATATTAACTCCGTGACTTACCATATCCAGATTATAACATTATTGACATGTAACCTCCCACTGAAAGATGATAAGAATGAGCGCTTCTATTTATAAGGGAAAAATAGAACGAGGAGGGGGAGGGGTTGGGAGCGTATTATTACGGAAAGGGGTGACGATTATTAACTTTATTTGTGAGGTCAAATGCATTGATTGTGATGGACATGGGACAACGCACAAGATTCTCAACAAATAGATGGTGCAATCACCAAAAGTATAGTGACTTAATATTGTAACTAGATACTAGAATTTCTTTTTACGAGATTTCTGATATTAATACCTACTACAGTGACTTATGCCACTAATCTAAGTAATTCTAGTACTTGTTACTGAATTGAAAGATTCACGATTCTATTCAATTGTCATTAAAAATTAAGCTCTTAAATTCACAATTTGAACCTTTGCTTCAATAAGGGCACTTATTCAGCATACTTTATAAGGGATGTTTCATTCCCAAAATGTTTGATTACACATAAAACGAGGAAAGTAGTGCATAGGAAACTATACATTTCTTTATTTTGTTGCTTAATAAGTGCTTCAGGGGCTCACTAAAAACCTTAAGAAAATATAAATGCCTCCTCATCACATTTTAGTCCTTTTGTACCATTTCTCCCATATTCCAAGATCACATGATGAAGTTCATGCAAGCAACAACTAATGATGAAGCACATACTACGATCTTCAATGTTACCTTTCCAACAGCTCCAACGACAATGGTAGCATCCGAGCATCCATAGATGGTTGCATATTTTAGTGGTGATAAGATGTAAATGACGGAATCGTGGCAATTTAGAACCTGAATCATTATCAGAAGAAGATCATATCAAAAGCATGCATAGGAAGGAGAAATGGGTATTGTGTTGACCATCTTAGACATATTGTCAAGCATTTTTTTAGTTCATAAGCAGGAACTCTGGGTGATTCTAATTACAAAGGTTGAAGCAGGTACAAATCCTTGATAATTCTATCAAGGCAACACCAGAAAACGATTGTCTCCTACAAGATAGCACAGTATATTGGACGAAGATCGTCTCCTGGAAATAGCTCAACACAGTTCTGAGACACTTTTGTAAACACCGAAATAACATCTGATCCATGAGAGAGAAATCTAACTATCTTTAAATCAATTCAAGCTAAATTCCTCAACCTTCCAAAAACAGGTCATATTCTTCTTCTACCACCATTGATGTTTCTCAAGCAAATAAATATAGATGAAAAAGCCGGATTTTTCTTTCCTTTTGTTTTGGGACAGGAACATAGGCTATCTGTTAAAGTTCAGATCAAAAAAATACCTATCAACCTCCAAAAGGAAAACAACAATCAAAGGTAAAGTACGTATAGGACCAGAGAATCCAAGAAATCAACAAGGAAGCACAAACAGCAAAGGGAAGGTAATGGGTACTTTGGGAGAGCATTTTGCATGGACTTTGAGCCCATAAGGAACCTTGACAGAAAGTAAGGGTGTTTGTTAAGACAAATTCAAAGTCCTTTGCTCCAAAGTTCTGTCTGATAAAAATAATTTAGCATCCTTGAAATGCTAGTGGTGGGAGTTAATGAATACTTGGATTTCCTATCTGACCTTGTATTGCCCCTAAAAACCAAACCCTGTTTCAGGAAAATCAAACCGCACCAAGTGTTGGTTTCGGCAAGCAACATTTTCGGTTCCCTTGGGATTCAACAAAGACATTGTCATCACCTTAAGCTGTAGCTGGTCAATAACAACTAGCAATGCCACCAACCCAAGTTGTGCACAGGGATACTTGATCAATAGAGAAATACTACATAGACTTAGTTTATACAGACCAACATCATCATAGCCATTAATAGTGTGAACCCCACAGTAAAATCCACATGATCAACGGTTATGAAGGTGTTGGTCTACATAGGCTAAGTCTATATAATAACTTATATGGTGTTAATTGATAATACCAATAATTGACCAACACTGCTTCAAATTCCTATTCCTTTTACTTTTTAATTATCAATCAATTAAAACATATATTTTGATATGAAATATATATTACTCGTTCAAAATTTAGCTTAATTCCCTTTATTTACAGCTAAAATAACATTCTATAATATAACTTAAAAATTAATAATCAAATTGATAATTGAGATGACAATGGAAATTTTCAAGAATGGTTTTACCAAACAACTGTGTTGTCAAAGACTCAAAGTAACTTTAGGATGGACTTTGTAAGTATCGTTACCAAAAATTCAGACGCTTTCAGTAGATAAACTTTGAGTTAAACCCTTTCTGTAAGTGGACTTTGCAAATGACAAAGCATTTCTAAACTCACTCATGATTAGTAGGAGTTTAAAATCCCAAGGAGTAACAATAAATCCAGGCAAGACAAAGCTCAAGGTCCAGAAACCAAGACATAAGCTTGATCCCAAGAGGTAGTTTAACAGAACACAAACATAAGATATTAAACATTAGTAACATTTGTAATTTGTTAGAACAGGTTTGTCTATATTTTAATGTGCTTGAAAATGTATAAAGGTCAATTTACATGTTTCCATATCTTACGAGATATGAGAATATTGTATTTTACTCGTTTTGATGTCTCAGAAACATAAACTTGTTTTATATAACTAGTTTTAACAAGTGCAACAAGGCCACTGGTTGACAAGACAAGACCCATAAAGTATTTATATTTCAAAAATACATCAGATAATTCGGACAGAACAAATCGAAATATTATATCTGCAGGTCAAAATGTCTTAGATTAGATCTTGTTACCAGTCCACAAGCTTGAAAATGTGCTCAGTTCTATCATCCTGGAAGAAACAAGAAAGTAAACAAGATTTTTCAATGGAAAAATAAGGTGACATATAAGCTAACCTTTACAGAAGAGCCTTTAAGATCAGATGCTTGTTTCACAAAAGATGATTTAGATATTCCCTCAATAAAGCATACTCCCCTAGCACCAGGTGAGGACTTGATTGAAGCAGGACATGCCTCGGTCATAGCGACATCTGGATCAGTACTATTAGCTGGACCATTCTCTTTCGCAGAAACTCTTTCCAAAATAATTTCCAAAGAGGATGAAATGTTCTGCGAAATCCAATCATGAACTTGTGTGGCTGGAACGGGAACAGCAGGCATGTCTGGATCTGAATTTGCAAAAAATGGAGCAGCTTGGCTTATGGGTATTACTTCAGATCCTTTATCACCAAACTGAATCAGCAATCCAAGGTGCTCAAATCTTTCCATGGTAAAAACCTAATACAACAATTTCACTTAATGTAAGAAATATCATTACCCAATCTTAAAGAAATGTAAAGTCCAAAATTTAAGATAGTATACAGCTGCAATCAAGGCAGGTAAGCCAAAAATAAAAACATCTGGCCCTAGCATCAATCAAGGACAAGGAGCAGCCAGAAATGACCATAAAACCGCCAGTTCTGGTCCTGTCCACTTCAATGAAGACTCTAAAATGGACAATGGCCGCAATCTAGACATATCACTGACTGTTTCAAGTTTAGCTTCATCGTTAAGCTTTTGAAGGGGCAGAACAAATTAAACATTCGTCCCAATATAGGGCGTAGCTGTTAAATAATTACATAGATAAACAAACAAAAGGCCTATAACTAGTCAAGTTGACTGAATTGCACCCACTGAAGTAACATATACAGGAACTCCATTTCCCATTAACAGCAAAATGGCAATTGGATCATTTGAGTAACTTTCTGAAAACTTAATTGTGATTATCGAAGTATTGTCCAATGTGCACAGGTACTTGTTGATAGGGTGGAAAGGTAGACAAACAAATATGAAACAAGAAAGTTACCGAATCAAGAGATGCTCAAGCATACAGAATAGATTTTGCGGTAATGCTGACTGAATTAGTCAAGAAACACGTGGCCACTTTCACCATGAATATAAATAATGTTGAAAATCCACAAGTTACATTATAAGGAGTCATTTTACAGACCAACGATTCTTCTCCTTCCCCCTCCACAGGCTCTGCCAGAAGAGAGATTATGTTTGCCAAATGCTTTTGCAGATAAGATAGTTGATGAGCCTCCTCATCGGCCTGAGATGGCGTAAATCGCCTGCTATTGCTACGTGCAAGCTGCAAGAGCAGACAAAAGATCATCATTAACAGTTAACCAACCACTTAAACAAGAAAATCGGCGTGCTTGAGCCGTCAAAACTGCAAACGAGTGGGCATAAAGAAACTTATGTATGAAGCCCAGAAGCAATATAAATGCAGTAGAGTGAAACTGAAGTGAACAAACTTATTAAAGCAGGACCGAACCAATAAAAGTTGGTGTTAAGATGTCGAGATAAATGTCATCAAAATCCTTGGAAAAAATAGATACTAAGTAGAACAACGTGCATTGAAGAAACTTAAATTTTTTTAAGATCATAATTTCGTTATACACTCAAGTTCGTTATTCCGGAGTCAGCACAGTAGCAGTCAGAATATACATGCCTATGCATAACACAAACTTAGGGAATGTCTGTGCATCTAGAAATCAATATGAAGTAAGCATCAGAGTTAGCTGGATGCTCAAGCAGGATTCACATAGGCTCATCAAGATCATCACGCTTCAGCAGTTGAATCTGATAAAAAAAAGTTGGCACATTGATGACATTCTCGCGCCCTAAATAAAATTGCAAAAGCATCCGTTTTGGCACCACAATTCAAACTACTGAATATACCCTCATCATGAAAACTTTCAAATTCTCTGCATTAGTTCAACAATACATACAAGCACAAAATAAAACGAACACCTGACCAAATTTGCAATCCGCTATTATGGATACGACGAATTCCAAAGGTGTAGAGCGTCACCTGCAACGGAGACAGGGCCGATAAATATCCGTCGAACGCGGAAGTGGAGGGCCAAACGTCGGCAACCGCGGCGGAATCCCTATGCGACCTGGGGAGCAGCTTCTTGTACGATTGGATGTACAAGAAAAGGACCAGATCATTCACGTCGGCGCCGACGGAGTCGACCTCGTCGGGCTTGGCCCGGACGAGGGGGTCGGCGTCGGAGTGGAGGACGGAGGCGAGGGTGTCGAGGACGAGCCTGGCGTGATCGGGCGAGATCTGGAGCGACTCGGCGAGCGGGGCGGGGGCGACGCGGTGGGCCGGGGCCCGCCCGAGGAGCTTCTGCTTGAGGGGGAGGAGGGCCTGGATCGGGTCGGTGAAGACGAGCTTGGGGATCGGGAGGAGGCCGTGCTCGAAGGGCTCCCGCCGGGGGTGGAGGAGCAGGGGCGAGCTAGGGTTCGGTGCGGCGGGCGGCGGCGGCGGATCGCGGGCCGGCGCCGACGGCGTCGACGGCGGCGGGTCGGGCGAGGCGTCGGCCATGGGCGGCGGGGGATCGGGAGGTCCGGCGAGCTCGAGGGGCGGGAGATGGAGATCGAGAGCTCTGCAGATCCTTCGGAAAAATGATGAGAGAGAGAGAGAGAGAGAGGGAGGAGAGAGAAGGGGCGAGCGAGTAGAGAGGGGGAGAGTGAGGGCTGCGATCGTGTGCGCTCGGGTGTACTGTGTGGGCGACGCGGCAGCTTCCTATTGGGTGCTGCGTTGGTGCACCGGATAGTACGGTGGTCTCGGTGGCTGCGGAACGCGATCGGCGTTGTTTCGCTCCAGAAAAAAAGGGGGAAGAAAAACCGAATTATGTCGATAATAGAAATTGAAATCCCCAAAGTTGCACGGGATATTGTAATATAAATAAAATTATAGGATTTTGCACAATGAGAATAAATTGTTAAAAACACATTGATTTTTTTTCAAGTTAAAGTCGGTACAAGTTGTTTCTATTCATTTTTTATTTCTTTTTAATATCATTGTAAATACTTAGGCTACGTGAATAAATCTAACTTACTTACTTCACTTGAGATTTGAAACGATTGGATATACTTTCCTTTTTAAAATACACTAACGTTTTACAGACACTTGGAACTTTCAATAGTTAAATACCAACGATCTGTCGTATATTTGCGCGAATCTAATTATCCATAGATAGTCATAAATGTCTTATTAAGAAAGATTAAAAAACACCTGAGAAAAGGTAGGCACTTGAATTCTATAGTAGGTAATTTCACTGATTTATAAGTGTCATTGATGGCTTTGCAATTTAAAATTCTAAAATGGAATACACTAATATAATCTTAGTTAGATTGACCACAATACTATTGCAAGAGAGTTAATTTCTTTTCAATTGAGCGGATAAATGATTTATCATACACTTTTTTTGTTTCCAACTCGCTAGTTGACAACCGATTTTTTCATTTGAAAAATACAACTAGATTATTACATATGTGTTTTTTGTATTTGGATAAATTAAATCAATAACAACATATTTGTTTCACAAGACTCGATAGTCTAGAGTTCCAAGTAATAATCTTAAATTTATTTGAAAAATCAATTCGTCACTTCTAACTTTTTGGTACTTTGGGTGTGACAACATTCACACACTAATTATAACTTTAACAGATTCTTCTTGATTGATTAAATCCATAATTAAGCTTTTGAATTTAGTTCTGACTAGATTATAACACGCACTTTGAGTGGAATTGCTATAAAAGTAGGACAATTACGATAATACATGAAAATATTATATTTCCGCATCATATGAGAAATTAAGTAGTTAAACTTGGATGCTAATTTAGATGTACTTGTTGAATGTAAATTTCTCATACAACTATTTCGACAACTAATTAATATGATTGAAAAACATTCATAGGACATCTGGCATAAGGCCCATATGGACAAACAATTAAGTAAAAAAAAAAACAACTTAACAAAATAAGTTTATATAATTAGTAAGACAGAAAATTATCAAATTTCGAAACACTTTTGACGTCTAAATTTTCACTTAATATTTGAAATTTGTGATCGAAACTCTCGAGGTTCAATTCCCGGCAAAAAATTCATCATTTTAGGTATATTTATTCGTTGTATTTAGTTATATTTTTCATTATTTAGGCTGACCTAATTCAAACCAAGCCCATTAGGCCTGGTCCAGCAAATCAGGCGAGATTTCTCCTTCTGTTCCACCGAGATTCGCTTCATTTTTCCAGCTGCAAAATCAAAAGCAATCCCTCTCTTGAGTTGAGCAAAATTTGCACTGAAAAATCAATTGGCTAGAGAAGATTTGGGGTTGAGTTCATGGGCTATTCTCTCTTTGGGAGTTCGGATTCAATTTTGATAGGTAAACCCTAAATTTTTTTTTTCCCAGGAACTCGGATCGAGGCGAGACAATTCTTTTGTTTTTTCATCGCAAAACTAGACTACCCCGATTGATGAATTACGTGTTTGAGTTCGGCCTTCACATTTGAATCGGATGAAATGTCAAAAAATAGGTGCATTGTAGTCTTTAGGACTAGTACACATCAAATGCCGTGAAGGAATTGTGGGGCTTGACTATTCTGTAGGGCTCCATAGTGCTTATTATCTCCGACTAGTCAGCGCATCATGAGCACCTTTACCAATCATCGCCTATCGGTGAAGGTGGCAAAAAGGGTACATTCATAGCCTATTTTCAGACTCACATTTGATGGGAATGTTTGCGGGTTACCTAAGATATGAAAAACAGCAGGTTCAGACCGAGATCAAGGACCCAATTTAGGGAGAGAGAGATCCAATGCCGGGCAACAAGCCTGTCGTGCGAGGCGGGGTGATCTCTACACCGGAAGTTGCTAGCTGCCTCGGTTCTCACCGGACCCCACACCATTTAATGACTGAGATGAAATTAGCTAGTCTCGCCTGTACCGAGCGCACGCGAGACTTGTTGCGGAGTCGGAGCACCCTCGATTTAAGGGTCTGAAAAAAGCAAAGGAGATGCTTAATATAGCCAAAAATGAAAGGTCAACAATTTCCCAGAAAAAGAGCAAAAAAAAATTCAAGAAAGATGGCTCACGAAATTCCACGCCTAACCCCCCTTTTGACCTTTTTCTCCTTTTCCCAATTTGGGGACGAATTTTGGTGCTGTGCCTAAATGGCTTTGAATGTGCCCGTTTTAATGGTTCACCATCCCTTCAAGAGGAAAGTAAGGTGGGGTTGACAACCGTGTTCATGTATCTTCTTTCTCATCGCATTAATTTCTTTCAGTCGTTTAGCGTAACAAATTTTGGCCTTCAATACAGCAAGAAAGGAGCACATGGACACCAAAAATTTTCAGAATCTAGCTAGAAATAGCTTTTGTTATGTTTTTTTTATACTATTTACCTAATTGAATGGACAGACTTTAGATGGATATGTTCAAACAGGTTTTATTTGTTTGATTATTCGAACCAGTAGTTGTTGGAAAAAGTTGGTGACAAATGTTACCCGACCATTTTCTTCGGATCACGCGGCTTTATGTTAGAACCATCTATCTGTACTATTCAGACGTAATCGGTTTCAAGGTGGATTAGTCTCTAGCCTTAAACCGGGAACTTGACCTAGTGACTCTCGACTTTGGTCTGGCTCTACCTAGGAACTGGCCCATTTTCTGTTCTGTCTTGTGTTTTTAATAAGTTGTTTAATAGACGATTCATTAGCTAATTCATCCTACCCTTGAGCGTGGCCAAATTTTTATAAAAAAAAATATAAAATTCGTATTATTTTAACTATGAAAGCATTTATTGGTGAACTTGTTCTATTGTTGTTATGTTGAAGTTCATGGTTCATTTCTCTATGGGTGCAAAAGTTTTATTTCGAAGCGACTTCAAAACTAATTTAGAATCAGTTCAACCTAGAAACAGAATTGGTCGAATTAGTTCCCAGATAATTACAATGGTTTGAGCCTTGAAACCTGAAATAATAGATTTTAGTTAACTAAGGATGACATTAGGATTAAAAATGCTTGGTAGAGAATGAGAGAGATGTGTACAAATTAAAAGGTTACAAGTGGCATAACTTAAGTAGCTAAACGAAGATAATGATTGGAGAGAGCATAAGATCACCCAAGTAAATGCATGAATGAGAATGATTATTTGATTTCTAATAATTCAAGCTTATCAAGAGATGTCATGAATGATGTCATTTTAGGGGTAGATTCAATGGCACAAATAAGAGCATTTGGGTTAAAATACTTGGTGGAAAATAAAGAGAGGTCTTCAAGTAGAAGAGCTACAGGTGGCATAATCATGTGGTCCCAAAGTATATATTTTGTTAAGGGCCTGTTTGACAAGTTGCCAAACAGTGGAAATTTCTGTTTTTTTGTTCCTAGAATCAATTTAGGAACAGAAATCCGTTTGTTTAATTTTTTGTTCCTGGGCACAAATTTGCAAAAAATTATTCCCAGAATCAGTTTTGGAACATAATCAATAAGCAAAAAAAGGTAACTTCTTGATTCTGGGAACAATTTTTTCATTTATGATTCTTTTTGGTTTTCTTCTTCCTTCTTGATTTGTTCTTCTTCTTCTTCCTAGCCTACCGCCGGCCATCGACGACCAGCCACAGGCCTAGGCTGACGAGGGCATCGCAACCCTCGTTGCCTGGGTAAGGGTGGCTCGCGGCCGTGACGGCGAGGCCTCGCCCAGCCATGGCGAGATCGACCTCGCCGTCACAACCCAAGCGAGGGAGATGGGTAGCGACGGCGAGGTCGGCCTCGCCAGATCTAGGCGAGGTTAAGCCTCGCCTAACCAAGGCTAGGTCGACCTTGCCGTCGTGACCGGCAAGGGCGGCAGCGAGGGCCGCGACGCCCTCGCCAGCCCTGCCCAAGGAAGGGAAAGAAAAAAAAATAAAAATGGAAAAAAAGATAAAGAAATATTAAAAAATTCAAAATATTATTAATAAAAAAAATTGTATAGTTACTAAATGCATTTATGTTCTTTTTCTATTGTAAGAATAGAAATTTTTGGTAGTTACCAAACGTTTTCAAATGCTTAGAAATTGTTCCCAGGCACAAAATAAAAAAGAATCATTTTTTAGCAGAATCAGTTCCCGAGTACAGAATCGTGCCATGTGCACCCTAAGTGACCAAAACATTTAGTAAATTAGTAAATAAATAAGGAAACCACTATTTGTTATAAACATTAATAAATCAAAAAAATATTTTGAACCCACCAAAACATTCCACGAAAATTACCAGACATTAGGAGATTTGCAACTCAATAAATTTTAAAATTTGCAAAACTGTCCAATACGTATTTAAGAGCGCATCGGTCTCCGTTAATAGATATTAAGGCGATAAATTAATCACTATCGCTCTACACAATCAATGTACATGTCAACATCTATTAATTTAATTCTAAAGCATCGCACTCTAGGCGATTACAGTCGCGGAAAATCATCCTTCACACTTTCTATTCGTCACAAAATTAATGACCCACCTGAGATTCCATATGAGCCATCCACAACTCCAAGTTACTTAACTTTAGATCTTATATTTATCACTTCGGATGTCACAAATATAAAGTGATTTTGCTTAATCTTTTGACTTCATATTTTTTACACCCATGCACCATATATGCTAGGGATGTGCAACCAAATCAGTTTTATCCTAGAACTAGACCCGATCACCCTAAAAATTGGTCTAGTTTCAAGTTTTAGGTTCCAAATTATTGGAATCGGCAGGAACCGATCCAGTTCCCAGTTATGAGTGAAAAACCACCCGAAAACCGGATCGATCTTGAAACCAGTTTCATAAAACCTAAAAATCCTATTTTTTTCTTGGCATTTTTTTTCTCTATCTCTTTCTTTTTCTCTATTCTCTCCAACCTCACTTAGACATTTCACGACTTTCCCTCAACTCACCCTCCTCCTTGCTCGCTCATGGCTTGCCGTCACTTGTTTGAGCCTTGCAATTCTCGCTCATTCCCAACTCGCCTTTGCTCGCTCTCCCTCATTCATCTTTTACTTTTAATCATTTTGTTGCTCATAATTTTTTGGTAATAAAAAATGGAACAAAAAAAAAACAATAGAAAAACAGGTTCTCGAGTAGACCCTAGAACCAGACCAGAAAAACAGTATCGGTTCCAGGGCAAATAAGATAGGTTCCAAGTTTCAAAAACTGAGAACCGGGTCTAACATGATAGGTTCTAAGTCTTGAAACTACCTACCTTGAAAACCGATCACCCCCACTATTTGCTAGTGTCATGGGTCAACACTTGAGGTCATAACCGTGCAACACTTGGGCTTCAAATGACTCCTTCACCCCTTACTTGGGTCACCTAAGTTCAACCTTATCACTCAACCTTGGATCGTCAAGAGAAAAGTCTTTAGGAGGATGATACAAATGAGGGGACGAGACCTTTATATATATTTGAGCCCCTCCAATTATAATTGTAGATCTCCTCCTGATGTCATTGCAGAGGTTCAATTCTATAACTAACATATACCCCTATTAAATATAAGAGTTCTCTAAAATACATACATAAGAGTCTCATAATACCCCTAGGAGTATTAGAGTATTAGAATACCATCTCCTCAGTTGGCTTTGAAAACTTCCCATCTATTACACTAGCGTGTGGGATAGCATCTAGAATATGCTTTAAACGGATTATTTCTCCATTCACTTTTGTTTAGGTTATAAGCTTCATCTTCATCTTCAAAAGCTGCATTTTTTAATCCTCTCTTCATATTTCTTGCTTTTCCTACTCGATTATTTACCATCTTACAACCATACCAAGAGATGGTATTTATTTACAAGTGAGATTAAAAATATAGATTCCCCAAACTAATGGAGACTTGTGCACTTTATCTGATTAGTGTTCATTAATGGGATTAGATTCCATCACTCATAGGCTTATTCATTTATTAGATTCCATAATTAATAGGCTTATCGATAGTAGCAATTGACTTATTTTTTCAAAAGCTTGAGGGAGATGCAAGAAAGTTTTTTCTTTGGCCAATGAAAAAAGATTTTTTTTATTTTCATCTTAATTTTTCTCTTTTGTTGTTAATTGGTACACAAACTAGCAGTAGTTAACAACAAAATATTAGGATTGTGGAAGTACAATTTTATCATATATAGTTATCTGTTTTTCTATATATCGCATATATATATATGTATGTATTAACGAAAGCATTTTCCTTAAAGTATGTGTCCCTTTTACAAGTATATATGTCACGTGGATCCACTGAAATGAAAAACTATGATAAGTTGAAAGAGCCGTAACTAATCTTGTCTTCCTATAACTCATTATGCGTTTGTCAAAAAAAAAACAAGAAGAAAAAATTTTGGTGATGATTTGCACAACAAAAGTAAAAGCCTCCAAAAGCATTTGACCATGCTACAAAGTTGTTCATATTCAAATTTTTTCTGGCTTCTACTTGACAATTAATCAATAAATTTATGTAACAATGTGGATAAGAATTAGGTTCTTTGGAAATTTTTTGCACAACAATACCCACTTCATTTTTTTTAGAAAAAAAAATATAGGATGATGCTATTTCCACACCATTTTTGCTAAAACACACTTTTTTTTGTCAACTTACACAAATTACCCTTCAATCACAAGATTCTATTCAATGTTTATCATTAAGTTGTCCCTGCTCTCAACATTTTTAATTGCATCACCTATCTCGTTCACATACCATATTAGTGTTAAGTTTGCAAAAATAAATTAGTTAAATTTTCTCCAATGTCCTTTTAAATTGTAAAGTAAAAGATGTATTTATTTTAAGTGCGACTATCTTTCAAAGTCGGAAAAATTGTTTTTCCTTTTGCGATCACGAGTTCATTGATTTGTTGAAAATGAAATATTGATAATTTGATTTATTAGAAAATCGCCCATTTATTATTTTGTCTAACTTTCAAGGGATGATATGAAAATTCAAATTTCATTACAGCTTCTTCATATTCAAACTTACATTTTGTCCTAGAAAATAAATTTGAGAACAACATTGGTAACTTTCTTCGTGATTGAAAAATAAAAAAAAGTTTAGTCTTGATCTTTCTCCTTCCTTTTCTTTTTTTAATCATTTCCTAATCATCATGTTTGAAGATTGCAATGAAACAATTGAATTAAATCCTCAAATCTATCTGAATACACGTTTGAGTTTTTTTTTTGTTATTCGAAGTAAATCCAAATGGTTCTCTTCAAGTTACATTCTAGAAAAAATAAAAAATTATAAATTTGAATTAAATCTAGATAGGAAAGTAGCATCCGGAGAGGAGATCTTCTACCTACGGCTAAATTTTTTCTTAATTGGTTGAGGAACCTTTACTTCCAAAAACAACCTGCATTGGCAATGGAATGATAGCTCTTCTACATTTTCCGATCACCTTTGTTAGACATTAACTTTCAAGACCCGAACTAAGTTAGAAA
Organism: Syzygium oleosum; assembly: GCF_021117445.2. Classification (NCBI taxonomy): domain Eukaryota; kingdom Viridiplantae; phylum Streptophyta; class Magnoliopsida; order Myrtales; family Myrtaceae; genus Syzygium; species Syzygium oleosum. The sequence continues at coordinate 3,415,104 of NW_026607494.1, forward strand.
GTTGGAGTTGAGGTCCCTATACATTGGGTATGTAAATCTTATGTAAACTTTGATCCTTCAAAATCTTGGCACAATCAAGTGCCAGTCTTGGGTTAATCTTTGCAATATCATAACCCACAAAGATTAAGAAAAATTAAGGGATAGTAGCACAAATGTTCTTTGAACTTTGGTTCAATGTTTAGTATCGTTCATGAACTTTTAATTTGTTCAATGTAATTCCAGAACTATTGGCAAATGTTCAATGCAGTCCCTATACTCTATTTAAATACATAAAAGTTCAAGCACCACATTAAACATTGGACCAAAGTTCGGAAACCAGTTTGAACAAATTAAAAGTTTAAGAACGACATTGCATATTAGACCAAAGTTTAAGGACCGTAATGAACAAGAAACGATGTTGCGTATTGGATCAAAGTTTAGGGATCATTTGTATCATTTTACAAAAAATTAAATAAAAACCATGAACCAAAAAATTCAAAAAGCACAAATTCCTTTAATTGAATAGGCATCCGAGGATCAAATTTCAGCACAAAATCACATACTCAACAATAGTTACACGGACCTCACATCCAACTTTCAAACATTACAAATTCTGATTGTTAAGAACATATTACCCCACAGAAAAGTTTGTACAATGCTCAAAAGAGGAAGGGCAGCGCTCCCAAGCCTCGAAAGCTAATGTCTAACTAGGGTGCGATAGTTTTGTGGAAAATTTAATGATAAAGGACAATGTTTTCTGGAAAATTATTTTCTAGGAAAACGCTTTATTTTCTTTTGTTTGATGATACATGATGGAAATTGTTTTCTGATATTTGGATATCATTGGAAAATGATTTCAATCTCATGATTTTATTTTGGGAAAAAAAATCGAATTTTCAAATATTTTTTATTTTAAAAAAATTGATTTTTTTATTTCTCTTTTTATTTTTTCTTTTCTTATTTTGAAAATTTTGGAATTTTTTATTATTTTTTAATTTTCTTTTTTCTCTTCTCTTTTTCTTTTTTATTTTCTTTCCTTTTCTTTTTCCTCCTTACTCCGCCGCAACCGGCCGGCGACGGCCACCAGCGAGCTCCAGCTCATAGGTCTCAGCCAAGTCTAAGCTCGCTTGGATCTGACGAGCCACGAGCTCGCCGGACTTGACGGAGCTCGGGCTAGCGAGCTCACAGCTCACCGACCTCAGTGGAGCTCGGACTCGGGCGAGCCTCGAGCTCGCCACTAGAGGTTGCGCGTTTGTCGGCCTATGGCGAGCTTGAGGCTCGCCGCCAAAGGCCGCCACAAGCTCACCGGCCATCGCCATGGCTGGCAACCGGACAAGGAAGAAGAAAAAGAAAAAAAGGAAGAAAAGAAAAAAATGAAAAGAAAAGGAAAGAAAAAAGAAAAGAACAAATAATAAATAATTCGATTTATTATAAAATAATAAAAATGATTTTTTAAAAAATAAAAAATAAATAGAACTTTGAATTTTTTAAATAAATATTTTTATAAGAACAAACGTTTCATTAATTAAGGACCCGAGCCCGAGTGCCAAGGACATGCACATGGCCTTTGTTGACTTGGGGCGAAGGGTCGGGACTAGAGTTCAAGCATCGGAGACCTAAGCATGGCCTTTATGGACCCAAGTTCGAGTGCTGGAGCATCGGTATGGGCACTAGGGGTTTGGGCTCAACCTCGATGGACCCGAGTGTGGGCACCGGGAGCCCGAGCCTTGGACACTGAGGTCTCGAGCTTAGCCACCGAGACCTAGTCCTGAATGTTGATACTCAGGAACTAAGATTGGGGTTTTTGTGCCCAAGTATAGAGTTTCGGGTTCAAGCGCCGATAGCTGTCATAATTCGAAAAATGTTTTCTGGTTCTTTGAAAGAGAAAATCGTTTTTCTGAATTTAAGCTTTGGTAAGGAAATCTTTTTTGTTGACTAGGAAAACATTTACCGTTGACTCATTTTCCTAAACAAACCAAACGCTGGAAAATGAGGAAAGTGTTTTTCCGAAAAATATTTTCCGTGAAATAAACGGATCCTAAAAACAACCTCATATTTTCCATCTATTGTACAACAAAACAATGCAGGGTTGTTTAAAAGGCGTCGCGGCATTGAGTAACCTGTAAAGATTATGAATACTAGGTAACAGAGTAAATTTTTTAACTTCTAACACAAGGAACATAAGCATGCACCACATGCATTTTTAACTAAAAAACCTACGAATGCAATCATCAACAAATAGTCTTGCAACAAAGTTAAAATGGCTCAAAGTCACTGCACAAGAGTCCAACAAGGCGGTTGATGATTTTTATTGAAAAAATGCTCAAAACTTTTAGATAAATGCGTTGTTTAATTACTCTAACAAAAAGTTCTACCAAAGCAATCAAAGTTGTTCCTAGATTTTCTTTAGAGATCGATCAGGGAGAAAATGGCGACGGGAGCAAGATGGTCTTTTAAGATAACCTTCTGAAAAATATCATCCACACTAATTGACACTCATGTATCACACATCTAAGAAACAAGGGAAACAAATTCAAAGACAAGTAGCTATCTATACAATGACAAGAACTCAGCATGGAAAGTTAAAATGGTAAAAAAAGGTTAATAACAAATGGATTTTAAAAGGAAAGAGTGGATTAATATGAATTTTATTATTGGCCTTTTTTTTGTTCTTATGTTGTCTTTTACCAGAGTTTGTCGTATCAACGGTATGTTGTTCAATACTTGAACGAACAAAAGAGAATAGCGAATTTTCTACTGCAGAGCATGCCTCGAGAATAGCATGATCAAACATATAATTAGCTAGCTAGAAGCTAAAGCTTCTTTGTCTTCGGTTTTTGAGATTCCAGAATTGCTTCCCACATTACCTCCACCAGAACATGAGCAATTGTCTCACGGTATGCAGCATAAAGTCTGGACTTAGAGTTAGATCCTCTTTAAAGAACCATTTTCGACTTGCTATAAACATGCTTATCTTCAAAATAAGTAATTTGCCTTAAAATGATGTTAGCGAATCTTAAAACATGCTCAATCAACATAAAAAATTTTGTTTTAGCGAAAATGATGTGGAAATAGGGTTACTAGTATGCTTTTATCCAACTTGGAATTCCTCTTCATCCTTTAGTTAAACATATTATAGCGGCTTATAAAACTTGAGTGTAGTTAGCTTACGGATACTATAAATTTTTTCCTATAACAACTTCCATTCACATGCAATGCGCGTGCAATCATTATTAGCATCACTAAACATTAAAGTTCGACTTATGAGCTTCCGTAGTTGCAAAAATCGAGGCAGTCATACGTCATACGGAAAGTTATGTGCGGTCAAAATTTAATCATTTTTTTTTATCAAAATTCCTTAAAAATAATTAGTATCATGAATTTGTTATAGAAAATTAGAGGAGAACCAAAATTTATAGGGAAGAACGAATAAAAATAAGTCTCTAGCTGAAAACAAATTTGGATTTTCTTTTTTTGCTATTTTAGAGGAAAATGGTTCTTTTTAAGTCAAGTTAAAGAACGATTAAAAAAATAGAAATTTGAATTAAATCGAGATAAGAAATTAAACATATCATTGATTGTTAATTTGCCTAAAAAGATATTAGCAAATATAATAAGGCTAATTTGGTCAATTAACATAAAAAAGATGTATTATAGTAAAAAAATGTGGCAATAGGGTCACCCAAAATATATCATGTTCATGATTATGACAACTAGATCCACGTGAAAATTGTCCAAAAAGTCATAAACTTATTGCATTTTTGTCAATTGAGTTCTAAACATTTTTCACGTTTTGCTAATTGAGTTCATCCGGCCAATTTTAGCTGGAAATCACTGATGAGAACACTAGCGATCCTACGTGGCTCGGCCGGCACTAATGGGACAATTTTAATATTTTTTAAATATTTTTTAATTTTCTTTTTCCTTCTTTTCTTTTCTTTTCTTTGTTTTTTTTACAACTCTGGCTGGCGAGGTTGCCGGCCATAGGCGAAGGCATCTGACATCAGTCATGCGTGAGGGCCTCTATGCCCTTGCCCAAATCTAAGTGAGGGCCGCGACACCCTTACTGGCCACAAGCGAGGGGCTTGCTCACCTGGATTTGAGTGAGGGCTGCTTGGCGATGGTCATTGGCAACCTCGCCGGCCAAAGTTGTAAAATAAAAAACAAAGAAAAGAAAATAAAAAAAGGAAAAAATGAAAATTAAAACAAAATTCGAAAATATTATTAAAAATTGTCCATGTCATCGTCGATCGTGCCACATAGGATGGTCAATGTCCACGTTAGAGATTTTTGGCCAAAATTGGCCGAATGGACAATTTATAAAAAGTTAAAAAGTTTACGACTCAATTGGCACAATTTTTTATCAAAAAATTTGCACAATTAAAATGTTTATAATTGAATTAACAAAAATGCAATAGGTTTAGGACTTTCTTGGTAGTTTTCACCTAGATCCACCATAGAAATAAAATAACTAGAAAAAGAAGGAAAGTAAATAATTTGGGGTTCACCTCTTTATATACCGCTTGGATGATTAAGGATAATTTTGTCTTTTCAGGGAAAATGATATAAATTTAATCATACAGAGAGTCAAAATAGCCCCCACCTTTAAAATTTTAAGAATTTGAACAGTAGAAGCAAACTGTACATAAATCTTTTGAATTAATCTGGGAAGACCATGGAAGGATCAAGTTAGCTGCAACCACTTTGCTCTTCAGTCTCCTCCCACGTGCTATGGCTAGACATATATGCACTTTGATTCATTTTGATTCAATATTGTTATCAAAATGCACATTGATTATGTCCTCCTTAATTAGTGCTTTTCCAATTAGTCCAAAAAAGAGGGAAACAAAAATAAAGACACAATCGAAATTAGCGCCTGTCCACAAATACAACCTCTAACAATACAGTCATCGATGGACTATGCTGAGGAAATATATCAGCCTATAATTAAGGATTTAATACGTGTTAGATGCACAAAATGCAAGTCAAGGGCATGCGGGTCTGCGTCAAAAGCAGTTTGTAAGACACATGGCGAAATAGACTTGAATTTGCCGGAGGCAGAGCAAATCACGGCCACAGAGAGACAGAGAGAGAGAGAGAGATTTGATCTGTTGTTTATGTTAAATTAGGGTTTCGGCTCGCCAATGGGTGTCGCTTTCAAGTTGGAAATGTCAACCCAGCAAATCAGCAGAGTTGGTGCGAAACCCTAGCTGCCCGGACGGCTCAAGATCAAGGACAAAGGGCCATTGTATTGGCCATGTTTATCAAATCCATTTGGTTCTTGTTGATGTCATCTGGTACACCTAACCCAAAATAATTTGGTTCTTTGTTCCTTAAACATTATTATAGTTTTATTTTTCTTTGCGAAAAGGAGAAAGATTTGAGTGGGGAAAACAAGTATTTCGAGAGATTAATTATGTCCCCGATTACTCTCTAATTTCAAATTAATATCTGACACCGAAAAACTTCCTAGATAAGGACAGTAGAATATTAAAAAGGATTAGTACATTAACAAATATTTGCAATTAATGATTACAGATTGCTTATTGAACTAAGCATGAGAAGTCAAATGCATCATATATGCTCTAATAAAAATTGCAAGATTAGATCAAGATTCGGGGACCCTGGACACATTACTCATTGACCCCCCCAATTTTTTTGTATTCATTTGGAGAACACCCTTCGTTGAATATGAAAAGTGCAATATGGATTTATGAATGGATATCCTCCATTTTTTATGATTGTTGGGGCGATTGACTTCGGGTTTGATGGTTGAAATTGGATGATTCTGTTGTGCCATTCATTGAAAATGTGCCGGTCCAATTGAGTAGGAAATGGCAGGAGATGCTCTTTGTTTTTGAAGGAATAGGACCCTATGATCCTACACACTTGGCCTAAGTGAAGAGACAAGAAAGCATGTGGTTGGTGGGTAACATGCTTGAAAGATTGGAACTCTTGATTTCAGTTTTGGAACGTTAAAAACTTTAGTCTCTCTACATAGTCTCTTCTTCCTCGTTTGACTTCTTTCTCTATACATTTTGCGGAAGTTTAGGATACACCTTTGGTTATATAATGTGCATTGTATTTGAATCCAAAAATCAGTGATTTTTACTCCATAACACAAATACTGCACTTGTGCCAATTTAGTCATAAACCTTTCAATTTGGCCAATTTAATCATAGAATTTTTTACGTTTTGCCAATTCAGTCCCAAACCTTTTAATTGTGCCAATTTAGTTCTAAAATTTTTGACGATTTATTGATTTAGTCCTAAACTTTTTGACGATTTGCCAATTTAGTACTTTCAGCCAATTTTGGCCGAAAATTGCTAACATGGCAGTCCATTTAGTGCTGACTGCCCTATATGGTATGATCGGCGCTGACGTTGATAATTTTTTTAATTTTTTTTTAAAATTTATTATTATTATTTCTTATTTCTTTTCTTTTTTTCTAACCCTGGGCCGGCGAGGGTGTCGCAGCCATCACCTGCATCTAGGTGAGCACCAACGCCCTCACCTAAGGTCTCTCCTTGACTAGGCGAGGGTCGCCGGTGACCTCACCGGCCTAGAGAAAAAAATAAAAAAAATTCAGAAAAATTTAAAAAATTATTTACGTCAGCATCGGCCATGCTATGTAGGACGGCCAACACTGACTAGATTGCCACGTCAGTGATGCCGGCCACAATTGGTTGGAAGGTATAAATTGGCAAATCATTAAAAGTTTTAGGACTAAATTGGCATAATTGAAAGGTTTATGACTGAATTGGCAAATTATCAAAGAGTTTAAGACTAAATTGGCCAAATTGAAAGGTTTAGAACTGAATTGGCACAAGTGCAATAGGTTTAGGACTTGTTTGGTAATTTTCCCTAGCATATACATAATGGACTTTTGTATTATTTATCTCAAAGTTCACTTCTACCGACATTCATTGTTTAGTGATACCTAGAAAGGCATGCCTTTTCAGCAGCTAATCGAGGGTGTTGCGAGATTTCCAACTTTGGAACTGAAGGTCGCCCATTTAACAATAACCGTGTGCAAATGACTCTGAATTAAGGCTACTTACATAGTCCAAAGGTATGGACTTAACAGATCCATGGACCTCTAGAAAATCAGGTCTTCACATCCGTGCATTGGATAATTAACAGAAAAAACCATTATTTATTTGTTAGAAAGGAAAACTTTCAATGATGTAAATCTCAGTAGAAATTGTAAGTTCCTACGCAGATCGGGTATTCAGTCAAATGTATAGTACAAGTTGTAAATTTGCTAGCAAAAGGCTAAAAATTGTAATTTGTGCAAGTTTTTTATGCAAAAGTTTAGGTCTTTAAGTGAAAAGTGACGTCTAAAACAAGTTTATCGAACAATTTAGAGCTAATTTTTACTAAACTTTGGTAAATAAACGTGATGCCTTAAACTCTTATGAGGTGTTTAATTAAATCAAGCAAATTACTTCTTCTATAGATCCCATTGGTTCCAATTCCATTCAAACTTTAACTGATCAATTCAGCAAATGAAAGGAATTTTGTATAACTCCTTTATTCTATTTATATCAAAATTTATGAACAAATTGGAGATTGCTCAGAGAAATTATTCAACAAAAATGGAGATTCATTTTCTTTCTTTTGTCTTCCTTTTCCTTAATTTCAAGTGACTGAGCTATACTCAGTTGAAGACAACTCCTTTCTCTAACCCCCTCTCTGTCTCTCTATCTTTTTAGGGATAATAAGGTTAACTAGAGTTGGTGAGTGATAAAGAAAGACAAGTGACTTAGACGCAAGGAAGATCTTAGTCAATTTGTCATTTTCTCATTTCCTCATTACATTTGCTCCAACCACTCATCTATGTCTCCTGTGGCCTGAAAGAGGATTCAAGTGACAAGTCAAAGCTCCAAATAGCTACCGTTTTGACCCAAGGGCCCTTCATCGTTTTCTCCTACATTGACTATATAACTCGGCGAGAGTCAATAATCATGATTAATCACTGTTTTTTTTTTTCGTTTTGGGAAAAGGGGTTATGCAAATTTGGTACTTGGTGCATCATTAGCATGAAGCGGCCGGTTCAAAGGTAGTGTATCGAATCTAATGTTTTGCAGATACATACGTCAGTCTAATGCTTGAAATTGCGAAAAACGAGAAACTTATGATGAGTCGTGATCGGGACACGTCGACCCGCTGATTTGCCGGCGAATGGCAATTGTGGAGCTCAACTAATTTGGAATTCTTAGTGCAGCGTTTTCATCTTTGATCTTAATTTCCGATGGGGGTTTGAATGTCGTGGCTTATGGCTGCGGCATTCTACGAACGAATCATAGTATAGGATAGCTCATGGTCAGTCTATTCTGTGTAATTATACTAATTAATTACTAGCTATGCTGACTTGAGGGATGATTTATAGAGTGCCACAAACTTTCAAAGTGACTGGTGGCTCATTCAAAACACGATAGAAGTATAGATTGGTACTTTTTTTTTAAACTTTGTTGTGCAATTGAGTAATCTAAATCACTTATATTTTTACAATATTGTTCTCTTGTAATGCTCGAGTCACTCGATCTCTCCGTCAAAATACCCATATGACATTTCACATAAGAAATTCGAAAAAATCAGTTAGACAACCCTTTTTTCGGCAATTTGATATATGGTTCATAAATATATCGTAACAAGACGTGAATAATTTAGAAGAAGAGTTCAAGTCAATGCATGTCAAGATTTATCTGTAAACTTTTGCCTTAACATACTAAGTAGCGTGACGGACTCTTACTAGACGTTGATTATAAAATCCACTCATTTAATTCTCCTTTGTTGTCTGTTACAAATAATAGATCTGGATCCTTCCCGGTTAGCACATGACTTGACCATCTCTGGTTAGTGGTTACTCATAGAAGAGCTTGACATGGGGCAAGTCATAGATCCAGTGGCCAAAACATATTTTTCTTCCTACAGTCTATTGTGCTCGGGACCTTTCAACACCAATATCAGGGAAATTGTCCAATAAGTCCTACATATGTTATACGGATATCAATTCAGTTCTAAATTTTCCAATTTTGTCAATTTATTCTTAAATCTTTGTGCGAAATTTCAATGTAGTCATTCTGGCCAATATTCGTAAAAAACCGCGGACGTGGTGGTGTACAATGTAGGACGGTCGGCGATAAATAAATTGCCATGTCGGGGTTTTCTCGTCAAAATTGACTAGAATGACTATATTAGAATTTTGTGCAAAGGTTTATGATTAAACTGGTAAAATTAAAAAATTTAGAACTGAATTGGCATCGTACAATAGGTTTAAGACTGATTGGGGTAATTTTCCCCACCAATATTTATCACCGTACCGCTGCTGCCTTCGTCGCTTCGTCACCTCCTTTGCTCCTTTGCCTCGATCACGGCTACACCGCCAATCTCTCTGGTTTAGAGCGCGGTCGATACCGACTCGCTGCTACACCTCGCTCGCTTGCCTGTTGATCCTCCCTAACACTACAATCCCTGAGCGGTTGTCGACCATTCCCTAACATTGTCACCCTTGAGGGAGCTTGGGCCCGGATGTTGTAGGGTAAATCTCATGAAAATTAGGGGGCAATCCGATCATTTTGGAGGGACCGCACTGTGACATCAACCACTTAACTTTAGAGGATCTCGATCGTCGGACACAGTCCAGTTAAGGGGTAAATCGAAAGTATCCCGATACTCGCGCCATTAAAGTATATCAATATTATAGATCGGTTTTTTCGATGGCCCTTATGAAATCGAGTAAGGATTGTATATAAGACAAAGGACTTCATGCAAGGGACAGCCGCCTCAAACCACCCCGATCGACGGGTAAGGTTTGCATGAAATTGTCAAACCGGGTTAGTTTCGTCATTTCACGCCAAGGCGAAGACAATAAGAAAGAAAGAAGCTCAAGCAAGGAATTACCCGAGAGCGAAGGCCGGTTTCACTTTCACACTGGTTTTAGAGAGAGAGAGAGAGAGAGAGAGAGAGAGAGAGAGAGAGTTGAACAAGATAACCTAAGAAGAGATCCAGAAGAGGTGGAAGGAGGCTTTGTCTGAAAATTTTTGGTCGCAGGAGAAGAAAGTCACCTGCTTCCTTTGTAGAGAGAGAGAGAGAGAGAGAGAGAGAGAGAGAGAGAGAGAGAGAGTCTCTTGTCTTGTTCCTTCTCTCCCTTCATTCAATTCCAACTCTTCCATTTTTTTCCACTCATCTTTATTATCTGCAACAAAATCCACCGACCCATCTCTCTCTCTCTCTCTTTGGAACCGGGAACCGTGGGCATGGTCTCCGTGGAGGAGGAACGGAAGGTCCTTTCGCCACGTATCGGAGGCTCTCGTCAGCTCGGTTCTTGAAAGACTTCTGCTGATAAAAGCTCTTCTTCTTGTCATAGTTGGGGTTTGTTAGTTTCATGGCCGCTGACAAAGAAATCACCACCCAACTGCTCCACCACCAGCAGCAACAACAGCTCCAACATCAGATGTCTTTCGGGATGATGCAGTCCGCGCCATCAACATCTTCCTCTGTCCTCCAAAATTTCATGTAACTTATTTCAATCATTCGCTGTCTTTCTGTTTTCTGGTTTTAGACAAAGAAGAGGATCTTTCCCTTTTCTTTTCACATGAACATCTCGTGGCACGAAGCACGTCTCCATCTCTCTTTCTCTCCTTATATCTGTAGGTATTACGGATTGACGATACTGATAGCTTTTCCTTCTTTTTTGGCTTTGTTCAATCAGAAGCAAAGAAAATAATGGAGCTTATGACTTGGGAGAGCTGGATCAAGCGCTCTTCCTATATCTCGATGGTGGACAAGAGGCGCCAAACGTTCATCATCATCATCATCAAGATCAAAGGGGTGAGTCTCTCCCTCTCCAGTCTTGTTCTTTTTATATTCGTATCTTCTAAACATCCATGAAGATTGTGTCTGATCATGTATATATATTTTTTCTCCCTCTTGCTATATATTTTATGCTTCTGTTGGAAAAATTTCATGAGCAAAGTTTGCTCAATTTTGATCTACATGAAAATCATATGGAGAATCCGAAATCAGAACTGTCTCTACTTTATTTTTTGCTCTTTGACTTTGGAGACATGAATGAAGAACTTCAATGCTTTCAAGATAAATTGTCTTTCATATTTAATTTCATTCTTCGGTTGCTTCATTTTTTTTTCTCCTCTAAATCTCGGACCGTGACATGTAACAAACTCAAAAATCGCGAAATTCTTTCTCCCTTTTCTCTTTCAATATGACAAAGCAATGTGAAAACCGAAAGGAAAATTTTACGAATGCATAACTTCTCTGGGTCTTGATAAAGCATGGTCATCATGTTCCCAATTACTGTATTCATATTAGAATTTATGACTATTGCGGATAATTACGTTCATGGAAACAGAAAACACCGGGATGATGAGACCTCCAACGCTGAACATATTCCCTTCTCAACCTATGCACGTAGAGCCATCTAACAAGGTATAATGTTTCTATATGTTTATGCCTGACTGAAACTTAGTTTATCATCGGAATGACATATATGTATGTTATTGAGTAATGGGTTCAGTATGAAGTACCTTTTCTTAATGCGGTAGGTCAATACCGGAATAGTTTCTCCTTCTACAAGTGTTCCCAGAAGACAAATGGAGCATTCAATGGAGTTAGGTGACCCAAAAAATGATGTCTCAACTGGTGCTGAGCCAGCTAAACCCATCAAGGTAATATAATATGCAAGTATCTCTAAATTATAGCCAACTAGTTCCGTAACATTTTTTTGGGTATCGCAGTCCGGTGGTAGCATCGCCATCACGAGAAAAAAAAAATCAAATAAACTCCGCTCATGCAATGGATCTTGCTTATATGGTCATTTTATATTCGTGGCAGCCTGAAGGCAATCGAAAAGGCTCGACATCGGATTCTCCGGAGCTTGAAGGACCTAAAACTCCAGATCCTAAGGTCTGAGTAACCCCTTTTCCGGCTCTAGTTTTCAGTAATATTTCTGCGTCTTTCTTTCTTCTTCTTTTGTTTAATAAAGTGGTAACGATCAAGCGAAGAATGATGACTAACACTACTGAAACGATGTCATGCTTAAATTACGTGCAGACATTGAGAAGACTCGCTCAGAATAGAGAGGCAGCAAGGAAGAGCAGGCTTAGAAAGAAGGTCAGATATATTTAAAACCATTCCCAGGCATTATGTTATCGCTATGTTCAGACGAATTACATTCATATGAAAAATTGCTCATCAAAATGCTTGATAATGAAGATCTCTAGCTATTTTAATATTTCTTATTTCATTCGCAACACAGGCTTATGTTCAGCAGCTGGAGACCAGCAGGATGAGGCTAAATGAGCTGGAGCAAGAGATACAAAGAGCTAGAGCTCAAGTGAGAGAGACATTCACCACAACATCTCTTTACCTTTCAATTTGTGTTTTCATAACAACATTGATCTACCCCTCATCGTTTTTTATTTTTGGTCCCTTAAAATCGAAACTATGAATAATTAGATAATTAGGGTTTCTCTTTGTTTCAGGGTATGTTTCTTGGAGGAGCAGGTGTGGGAGGAGATCAAGGTCTTCCCGTTGGAGGAAGCAACATTATCTCAGGTGCTTTAATTCATCACAATCGATTATATACCAGTCGTCGCTATGCGCTTGCCTAAAAGAGAGGAGAAATTAAACAGCACTTTCAGTATTTTTTAGAAAATGGGTTTAGTGGAAATAACTTGCCACTAGTTTGATAAACCTGTCCGCCAAATGTATAAAATGCCCTTTTCAAGAAAATAAAAGGTTATTATTACATGAATTTCCACGAAAAAGAAGAGTTTATTTTGAGTTTAAGAAAAATATGAAAAGAAGTTCATCAAGTTCATCATGAGTGCATGACCTTGGAGGTTTGATTGTTTGAAATGCAAGTGATTCCGAATGCTTGGTACTCAACAAAAGTCTACTTTCAAATTTCAAAAGAAAGGGAAGAATGAGACCCACACCAAAGGCCATAAGGTAGGATATTTGAATCTATATATTTTGCTTATGGATTTGACATGTTTCCTAACCCTCCAACTCAACAGCATTTCTTAATTAAAGAATATGCGTACATATATTAAAAGTGTTTTTATCGAGAAAATCATTAATAAAAACATACTGACTCTCCAAACTCAAACGTAGCCACTCTTATATTAAAAGTGTTTTTATCGAGAAAATCATTAATAAAATAATTATAGCATGGTCAATAGCCTAAATAAATTGTCAAGAGGAGTTGGTGCTGTTTGCACAAACCTAATTCTTAAGTGCCCACTTCGAAGATGGTAAAAAAAAGTTAAATATAATCATCATTGCATCATCGTAAAGTTCCTGTCTCAACTGATTATGTGACAGCTTCTACATGACAGATACAAGCTAAGGTAATCCATTGCAAAGAGCATATTGTAGACCAGAATAAACCTTTCAAGTTTGAATCAGACATATTTCTCGCTCTACAGTAGACGTTGTACCGTGTCACGTCGATACGCATGCAAATATTGTCTCCTCTTCATGCAACGCTAAACGTCCAAATGGTTTTTTGTTTGCCAGAGGCCGCGGCAGTGTTCGACATTGAGTACGCAAGGTGGTTGGAGGAGCACCACCGCCGCACCGGCGAGCTCCAAGTGGCAGTCCACGAGCATTTGCCGGAGAGCGACCTGAGGCTATTTGTGGACAACTTTGTGGCTCACTTCGACGAGGCGATGAACCTGAGGGCCATGCTAGCCAAATCCGACATATTCCATCTGGTGTCCGGCATGTGGATGACTCCGGCCGAGCGATGCTTCATGTGGATCGGTGGATTCCGTCCCTCTGAGCTCATCAAGGTAAACTAGCTCACTATCTGCTCTAGGTTTTGTTCTCAGTATCTTCAGTACGTTGGAAGTCGTTGACGATGCATGAGACTCGACAATATTGCAAGGTATGACTGATTTATGCGTCTAAACATTTGATGTGCTACAACTAAGATATAATACAGAAACCCTAAAATCCTCATATAAATCAGAAAACTATATACATATGAAGGTTCTCCCGGAACACGTTCAGTAATATGGAAAAGAATTTACTTGGCCCTGTCAACAAAGAATTTACACACTAAAGCTGCATTATGTACTAATGAAAAATAAATTTATCAACCTTAGTAGCTTCCTCGAGAAAGTGTGGTTTTCATTCTTAACTCTAGAATGTAGAACAATATCCCAGACAATTTTTCATTCTAGGTCATCAAAACAAATCCTACAAAAATATAGAAGGATAATGACACAAATAGTTTTTAAATTTTGTCTTAATGTGCAATGTCATCAACTTTCAATGCGTTCGACGTGATCCTTGAACTATTCGTAAATATTCAATCTAGTTCCTAAACTTTCAATTTATTTAATCTAGCCCCTTAGTTTTTCGTATAAAATTTCATAATTACACTATTGCGCAGATTTTAGAATATATTTTCATTTCAATTAATCTTCTAATCAACAAAAAATATGCTATCTTTTTGTTACCTTTTGATCTTTATAAATATCATTATAGTTTTAGTTGAGTGTGTTTTAGCTCAAGTCTTTGTAATAGTAAAAATATTACATCATTTAGAGTTATATTGGATTCATATTTCTTTTATTTTAAAATATTTAATTACGATATTAATTTATCTGTTGATTTGTCGTACTTATATTACTCTAGATCTTGTTCCTAATTTTTTAGGTACATAAAATTTTTAAGTTTTTGTTTTATGCTTTCTTAATTAAATTTAGATAAATATGTAAAAAGTTAGAAGGAATACCAACCCAATACAACTCTAAATAAGGTTCTACTTTTACTATTATAGAGATTATAAGATAAAATACACATAAATGGAACTATGATAATATTTATAAAGACCAAATCGGTAATAAAAAGATAGTTTTTTTTGTTGATTCAGAAAATGGATTGAAATGAAAAGATATTCTAAAATATGGGTAGTAGTGTAATTATAAAAAATTGTGAATACTGCATAATGATTAATTTGACTTCGTTATAGAAAGTCAAGGGACGAGATTGAATAAATTGAAAGTTTAGGGAATAAATTGCGCATTTAGGAATAGTTCAAGGACCATGTTGAACAAATTAAAAGTCTAAGGATAACATTGTAAATGGAGCCAAAATTTAGAGACTATTTGTATTATTTTCCAGAATATAGAAAGTCATGTCCTAAGTAATAGGACCGGAGAATTTCTTCTTTGCGATAATATACTTAGTTAAATGAACAAATCTTACCAGACATCTTCTTGGGGACAACAATTCAATATAATAGTAGCGGGTCATTTCAAGAATCCATGCCGGGTTATATCTATTTAAGATGGACTTTCTCGTCAAATAGAAAACTATATAAATTTTCGTTACCTCTTGGACATGCGGGGATACGTCACAAAAGACTTTGCTAGACAATAGTTTGTTTAGGTACTCGTCTACGAATTCAATGGGGCAAATTATTACTCCTCTACCCTTTTCTATCAAAGCAAGCAAAGTCAATTTTGACATCTTTATTAGAATCTGTTTTCCTTTTTGCTTCCCTCCATGTTGGACAAGATTTGGTGATTGCGAGGTTGATAACAGGTGTGATGCACGAATATAGATAGAGTGCATGGCTGCAACTTTGTTTGGTGCATGTGTAGGATGCCGAAAGGCATCGACCAAGGTTGCTTCCTGATGGAAATGCTTCGGTTCAACTCTCGTAACCGTGCAAGAAGTGGCATAGGAATTCTTTTTTTCACCCGTGTAAGGTTATGTTGCTGTCAACATACAAAACTGTGGGAAATTGTCTGGTCAAACCTAAACATATTATACGGATATCGATTCAATACTAAATTTTCTATTTTACCAATTTAGTCCTAAAATCTTTTGCGCAAAAATTCCAATATAGTCCTTCCGACCCATTTCCTGCTGAAAATTGCTAATGTGATAGTCTAATTATCGCCAGCCATTCTATGTGGCACACCATCACGTCAGCGATTTTGGACGAAAATTGATCGGAAGACTACATTAGAATTTCACGCAAAGATTTAGGACTACATTGGTAAGCTTGAAAAATTTAGAATTGAATTGGTATCCGTACAATATGTCTAGAACCGATTGAGTAATTTTCCCCATAACTGATGTTGCTATAAAATTTTAAGGGCTAATTACCCAAGTATTAATCACTCTACCTTTTTTCTCTCTTCTCCTTCTCTCTCTCTGCCTGACTGTCATGTGCGAGGTATCATGGCTAACCAAATCCCTTTTATCCATGATATTGGACAATGTTTAATAATTACGGATCTAACAGTCACAAGGGGTTTTCCATGTCATAAGAACTATTTTTCCTAAAATCTTAAGTTATTAAGGCACATGCCAACAATGTATTTATAGTAAATTACTTCACATTTCCCCTCACGTGTATCCCGGTCTATCACACTTGCAAGATAGGATAGGGTCGTAATCAAGTCCACAAGATAAACCGGACATGAAAACATTCATAACAATAGGAACATCGAACAAGAGAAAATTAAGAGAGAATATCAGGATTCAAATTGTCGACCTGCACTCTAGTACGTATCATATTAGACATATCGATTTTCCTAAAAACTTGAAAGAAACAATTTTTGTTACATGGATTTGATCAAACTATATGGATTCACTTGTGAAAAGGTCGTTTAACAGATAAATCCAGTCATGATCTTGAGAATGATGTTGACCCTATTGCTCATGGCAGATGGTATTTAGTCACATCGAGCCACTGACGGAGCAGCAGATCATGGGGATATGTGGGTTACAGCAGTCAACGCAGGAGGCAGAGGATGTCCTGACTCAAGGGCTGGAGGCACTCAATCACTCCCTCTCAGACACCATTGCTTCTGATCCATTGACCTCTCCTCCCAACATGGCCAACTTCATGGGCCACATGGCTATAGCCATCGACAAGCTCTCGGCTCTCGAAAGTTTTGTTAGGCAGGTAATGACATTTGCTTGATTTCGTTCATCTCCAAAGTGCTTTCTTTTTTCATACCTTTCCTTTTTTTTTACCAATAAAAATATCGATATGCGAGGGGGGCCCATTGGGTCCGGCTCGGTTAGATAGATCGGGCCTAATTTGTCGGCCGACTTTTAATAGGGTTTGGGCGGCTCTTGCCAAACTGAACAGGACCGAACTTTATCTATACAAGTTGCTTTTCTGAGCTCAACCATCTGCCATTTGTGCCTGATGGCTCGAGCAGGTCCATGGTCAGGACTTAGCCCCATGCTCATATTATTATAAAAGTAAAGTTAGGTCATGATTAGCGAGTTCTACTCTGATGAGAACCACCTGGGTTGTGTAGGTGGCAAAGACATTCCATTAACTGCGTATAGATAAATAGAGAGTTGGCAATTGATTTATGAGGGATTGTAAAGACTCGTGTGCAACTAGGAGAATTAACCTCTAGTAAAGCTAAGGAGTACATGTCTTCTCCCTAAGATTACTAACTAGCTAGACTCCTTTTTATTTTTTATAATTTAGGGGCATGGACATAGACTACTTATAGGTCCATGAAACACTCCGTAAACTTCTATGAACCAATTAAATTCAAGCCTTAGCTATGTGTAGATAGCTCGATCCAAAATAGGCCTAGCCTGAAGAGTGTGAGAATTCTCATTTCAAGAAAAAGACACACTAGAACTTAAAGTTCACAATGTCTCACAATCATTGCAAAAGGTCTGAGCCCGCTGACAAGTATTTTTCTTATCACTCCAAAAACTAATTTTTGTTTGGTCGAAAAGACGCTTTCATTCATTCTTAGAAATGAACCCTACTAGGGGTGGACAAAGAGTTTCTGAATATAAAATACTCCAAAGAGGTGGAGGGGTAAAGACAACCAATTGGCGAGAAGAGTCTTGTTAAACCAACAAGTTGTCATTAAGGTGGAAACGATATTGCTAGAAAAGAGAACCTCTTTGACATGCTTGCAGAAAGAGCTTCCAACAACAATCTAGTTCTTTAGGAGAAGGCAACATGAATACCACCAGTTCCCGTGGCATTGTAAGGTTTTAAACTCCATAAGGCATCTGATGATGCGCGAATCCACAACGGGCTGTAGACTGGGTAGATCTCTATCTAGAATGAATATGCAAACAAGGACGAAGAAACATCCTAGATTTTCCGTAAGAAGACCTTCCTATGCTTAAGTCAGTATGAGTTAAAAGAAGAAAAAGACAATAGAGAGAACAGAAAGAGAGTGTAGGAGTGGGAAAATTCTAGATCTCAATTGTATGGAAGTTGGTTATGAGAAACTTACCTCCTTTGGGCCCCCAACTTTCTATTATGATGCTCAAACCGGTAGTAAATAATAACGAGCGTATCTTACCTTACTCACATGACTGGCACATGTGCAGCAGACGACAGCTGAAGGCATGTCCTTGACTCGAACTTCCAATAAGCTTTTTCTTAGCAGAGGTTTCTTGACTTCGGACCTCGAGATTAAGTTGTAGGGATTGTGTTATTTTAGATGTCTTCGAGGTAAACCAGACTTCTGATATCAAAGTGAAATGAACTGGGCTGAGTGAATTAACTTCTTCACTATGTTGGGCTAATTCCAATCTTGATGAACAGATCATTATCACTGTGATGCTTCTCAGTAGTGGACAGTTCCCTTTCAAGAGGGTTGACTTCTTTAGGAAGAGCTTTTTGGATGCCCCCAAGCACTCCTAATATGTATCAAAGATTAATTGCTCGATGTGCGGGCTTAATTTTTCTTCATTGAAAGGTCGAAATCTTTCTCTGTGATCGATCTTTTTTGGCAAACTTACAGTAACTCTATGCCATAGCTAGTGGCAAATCCTTGCTAGTTGTGAGTATAACATAGTCCAAGAGCTTAATTGAGGTGAAAAATCAGACTTGAGTGTAGATACAGAACAACTATCCATTGCTTTTTTCGGAGTTTGATACCATCGAAAGCGAAGGGGGAGAACTTTCTTCTGTTGAAGTGAAGCTAAAGGGGTTCTCTTTGTGATGCCTCTCAGACAGATATTTGCCTACCATTGTCTGTAATACCTATTTGCAGAGTCACTCTTGTAGCAGAGTGATATAAGATCCTCATCAAGTATGAAAGACTTCGTTCAGACCCAACATAACTATCAGAACGAGACTATAACATCTTTTATTGGCCTTTTTTCTCTTTTGTTTACTTTAGAGAACTTAAATTTTTTAAGACTACCGAGTAATTGCAGATACATGTTTGCCAAATGATTTAAATGCTATTAATTTTGCAGGCTGATAACTTGAGAAACCAGACAATTCACCGATTGCATCAACTCCTCACGATACGCCAAGCAGCGAGGTGCTTCTTGGCCATTGCTGAATACTTTCATCGCCTCCGGACACTCAGCTCCCTCTGGTTGTCACGTCCTCGTCAACAAGATTAACTATCACTCTCTTAACATCTATGCATACTTTCTTTTCTTCTTTCCTTTTCTTCTTTCCATAGAGATGTATAGACAGATAGACAGAAACAGAGAGTTTAGAGCTAGAATATTATACATCTCTCTCTCTCTCTCTCTCTCTCTCTCTCTCTCTCTCTCTCTCTCTCTCTCTCTCTCTCTCTCTCTCTCTCTCTCGAGCTAAAAGTCCTGAAGATTGACTGTGACATAATGCATATGAAGTTACTTGATTAAAGGAAGAGACTAGTTCACAAAATTAAGACAAGACGATATGAGTGAGCATTTAAACAAGTGGAACATATCAAAATACCAAACAAGACTTTGCTGTGTCACTTTTTAAACAAAGTCTGCAATCAACTTTTCTATCTCTGAGAATTCTTTTTTGAAGAGAGATTTTTATCTCCAGCATTTTCTTTGGAGTGTAAAATAATATGCAGCCACAGCATCTCTTTATTATGATGTTTTGCTTTCAATTTGGATTCTGTAAAAAGGGAGCTTACAGAGGAAAACATGACGGAGGACAAAACATTTTCCACCAAGTAATAAGGTTACTTCCCCAATGCACATGTGACTGATAAGACCTAACCATAATAACTCACAGAACCGAGCAGTAGCACTATCAGGAGCAGAACCACCAAATGGACCAACATTTATGCCACAGATTGATTAAATAGAGAAATGTAAATACAAGTGTCAGCCCCGAACTTAGTCAAGTTAGAGAGAAACCAAAAAAAGAAAGAGTATTCAGAAAGTACCTATCCAATTCCCCAACCTCAAGGGGAAGTCTTCAGGTATCATCTATGACCCAATTTACAAGTTCAGTGACAGTTCGAGCCGATGAAGGCTGCACGAAGAGTAAACTGTAAATACAGTCCCCCCAACTCTACAGGGCAGATATCCACGCATCACAAGGGATTGTCCTTCCACTGTAACCGATTCAACCCATCAACTATTGCCTTGCGGAACTCGCCATTGTGGAGAAGGAAGGATGAGACATGGCCACCAGTCACCCATCTAACTTCCGAACCTGGCCAAGCCTTTTGGAGTTGCAGCACCGAGTGTTTAGGTATGTAGCCGTCATCCTGAAAACAGGTAGCAATGTTATATGAGATGACCGGAACATTTGAATAGTTAGGCAAAACTACATGAAAAGGGATAATTAGAGGCAAAAGACCACACTCAAGAGAAGTCACATTACCGACGTCATCAGAGAACAATGACATGAGATTATACAATTTTATGAGTAAAAATACAACCGTCAGAGACTTCTAAATACTGATGCATAAAAACTTGTTGGCGGTACAAAAGATACAACTCTAGCTGCACTGGCCCACAAAACTACATTTCAAAATAAGAAGCATAATAGTCATATTTTGCAACATGGAAAGAACACCCTGAGGCCATAAAACTCAAGAAGCTTTGTGTTGTATAGGCTGATGTAAATTAAAGCAGCACATAGAAAGTAAATGGCAGAAGGGGGGGAGCAATTAAAAATCTAGGTTCTTATCATGTATTAACAAGCAGAATTTTCCCTCCACCAGCATAGTGTGCAAATACATGCAAGGACGAAAGTATCAGGAAAAAGGGACCGGCAAACCTTCAAGGACCAAGAGAATTAACATTTACTGTTTGCTATCTATTCACATTCCAGTTGCCAATCTATTACTTACAGTTGCAGCCACAAATATCACAGCATTCGGATTTTTGGGAATTGGAAAGCGTGTGACATCTGTGAGAGATAGTACATTTCGCATCCTTTCTCTCACTTCCTCGAGAGTCATTGCAGCTGTTTGTGCTGCAAGATCCTCTCTCAGTACCTCCCATGCAGTTCCATGCTTTAATATCCCATCACAGAATGCCACAACAGCTGAATGTGGGGAAAGGAAAGGAAGGGTTGCAACTGGGGTAGGGTGCAGTGAACCCACCATTGCAGCATGAACTCCACCTAAATAAATTTTGAGAATAAAAGATGATCAAACTGCAGATATGACTCCAGGAAACCGAAACTAAACATTGTTATAAAATATTCAGCGGTGGCCCAAAGCAGCTTCCATAAGTTGACTTGTGAAAAGCAATGGAAAGGTGAAAAACATAACCTATAGAACAACATCAACACTGCATTGGAACTCTTATATTAATTTCATAATTTTAGAAAAATCATATAATATCTTACCCATGCTAAGGCCACAAACTCCCATCTTGCCAAAACCTTCCTCACTTTCTAACCAGTACAAGAGACTGCGGGCTTCTTCAATAGTCACTCTTCCTAACAAGAGAAGGTCGCTCACACACAAGAGTTTTGCACCATACTGCAGCATAGGACGTCTTTGTCCATAGAAGGGACTGCAGTAAATGTTTTTGCGCCATGAATTAGCTTAACAAGCTACTTGAAAGGGGTTTTCAGCATCTGTAAATGATTTAGAGTGAACCTCTCAAGCACCATGGTGGCAATATTCTCCTTCAGTAGCGGTCCACCTAGACGCAATCTCCTTTCAAAAGTATGATCTCCAGTTCCTGCAGAACATGTTCAAGTTGCCAACAAACGAATCATTATTATACCAGAAAATGTTGCTTAACTTGATAATTATAAATGACTTAATAACTCTAGAATAATAAACCAATGAAGTCATTGCTAACTTGTCCAATGTCAAAAGAAGGCCAACTTGTTAGCTATATCCTAAATCAATGTGCTTTGCATTTTGCCAGGACATAAGAAAAAGAAGAAGCAATCAACGGGAAAAGGTTGGATAGTTAGTGCTAGCCACAACATAAAATTATTAACTTCCAAGAGCCTGAAAACGTAATTTAATGTAATAATAATGGAAAGCGATATGTTAAATTATCCACCATCCACCATGTGGATATTGCTGCTAGATCCGCAATGAGTGAGACCAAGCTGAAACTAGAAAAGGACATCCTTTTTATACAATAAAAACCTCTATCTTGACTTTTTATTTGTTAGCCTCTATAGAACCTTAATCAAGATCGTAACTATGATATCTAATAGAACAAACATCAGAACTATTGAATAGCACGTTGATATCCTCCCAATAGGACATATCATATTGAAAACATCTAAAACAAGAGGCAGTGTGATATGAGCTATCCATAATGCACAAGTGCTTCATTTAGTTAGTACAAACTCACCGCTTTTTGTAGTCCTGTTTCTCTCCAGCCAAACAGGCCAATTCACAATTCAGGCTCTCAGCTACTCAAAATTCACATGACATTCAGCCAGAACTTTGTCATCCCAGCATCACAACTATGACCAAATCAATAAAACCAGCTCCTAACCATACCAAAGTACACAAAATCATATACTTGCCATACCTGCAAGATGGACCACACAGGCCATCTTCTGGGGTGACACGGATTTCGGGACGAGGAAGGCGACTCGAGCGATATGACTCTCGGGAGGCAATGCATTCAAGAGCTCCTCATCGCAAGGCGTGCGAAAAACGCCTTCTCTCAAGCAAGCCGTCCTCGTCTCCCAAACAGTTCTCCAGACGGGCTGGATCAAGCAGGGAGGCCAGTTTTGGCCCGCCACGTCAGGGAACAGCTGGTTGATCATCCTCTCCAGCAACTCAAGCTTCGACCCGCCCCACCCTCTGGAGAAGAAGGGCGGGGTTATCTTCGCCCGGTGCATGAACGCACCGTACACATGGTCCAGCACGTAATGGAGCATACCCAGATTCACAGTCACCATCTTCGCAACCCACAAAATGTCCTCCCAATCGGAAAAAAGAAAAAACCAGAAAAAATCGAATCTTGAACTTATTTCGCGAATGCCCACGCTATCGGGGAGCTACCCACGAACCCATCAATCGATCCCCGAAAAACCCGTACGAGAACGGATTCGAAAAACAACCCGAAAGCTCCACGAATGCAATCCGCTTTCTATAATCCGCACGGAGACAGATAATTACACTCGAAGCAACACAAACGAACCGGAAATCCACTGAATATCGATCTCGGAACAGATGTGAGGAGAGAAACCAATCGGACTCCGCGCAATGCAAGCGACGAACTCGAAGGCTCTGGGACTCATCAAAATCTTCACGAATCGAGCCGAGCCGCCGCCGTCGGCGGCACTGGGAAGGAGGAGGGGCGTGCGGGGGGGGAATTCCGCGGCGAGAAATGGGTCGGGCAAGGCGGAGGAAGATTCGCTCGCGAGAGCTTCGAGGTTGGATCAGATTGGTTGAGAGACGGAGAGAGAGAGAGAGAGAGATGAAGCACCAGACCAGACGCATAAACAAAACAAAAACTGTGGGCAGAGAGAGACACAGAGAGGGGGGAGGAGAAGATGATCTGTCGATGACACGGTGGAAGTGGGGCCCACGTGCCCATCCGCCACGTCAGCGGCTCGGAAACCCAAAACAAAAGGAGGAGGAAAAGAGCAAAGTTCAGTACGGATTGATTCAGGGGCAGATAGAGATCGGACGGCTGAGGCGCTCCTCTGTTGCCGTTGTGGCGTGAAGATCGAACCGTTGACGTGAGTTTTGGTCGGTATAGGACAGGACTACGGAAACGAAGGATAAGATTCGAGTCCGTCCACATCAGACGCTTATCATCACCGAGCAAAGTTCGATGGAACGTGGTAAAGATTTGTCCATGTCAATGGGAGAACCTCAAACTAGATTTCAGGTGATATTGAGATGTCATGTATACGTCTATTATGCAATCCCAAACAAAATTTCTCTTTAATATATATATGTGTGCGCGTCAAAATAATTATATTAAGTATTTCGCGATGGTGGAGTAAATGACTAGTATTCGAAAAAATTAGTCGTAAAAAGAACCAGAAACAAACCCCGATAGGATTATATTTTCTCTTATCCAATGTTTGGTTAGGCATTTGAACGGGATATATTCGAATATGCTTCATGTTTCAAATCTTTTAAAGTCTTGGTGGGATAAATTCATATGGGATTTTTATTATCTAAGAAGAAAATGAGACAATCAATAGAAGGACTTCAACTTTCTCACAAACGGCGACCGTTGCCACTATCATGCCAGTTGAAGGCAGGTGGGCAGGCAACAGTGGTGGTTGTTGGCAAGTAATGTCATTGTTTGATTATGGTGCCCTCCTATTATCCCTCTCTGTTAGCATGGCAGCGAGAACTTTGTGATGGTCGCATCTACATGGTCACCGCTGCGAGATGGTACCTATTCTTGGAACAACAGCCTCTCATGATGCGCTCTATGTGAGTTTGTGTACATGAGTATTCGCCAATCGTTGCACTATGGCGATCATCATTGAGATGGTTAGTGATTGACGTGCCTTGCAAGTGAGTAGGGTTGTGGTACAATTTGGGAATCGGCCGAGTTTACCCTAAACCGAGTGGCCCATTTGGTGTGGAGAATGCTACTATCGCATCATCAGTCGAAGCTCAAGAGTCCTATGTTCCGATAATTCAATAGTACAGTGATATAGTCATTTTTATTTGAAGAACTTAAAGCCCAACTCGTACAAACCAACCTTAGCAATTTGACTTCGCAAAGTCCTTTGGACTCACAGTGATTTCACTCAAAACAAATAGTATTCGATAATCACAATATAAAATAAGCATTAGAAAGCAACTCTTAAAATAAAATAAGAATTTTGTTAGTTTTACTGCTAGTGTCACGATAATCTTACACACTCATCTTTGGATTATGGACATGTGAAAGAATTCGTTACCCAATTTAATTCAAACACATATGTCACATATCCAATTGTAAATATGTAAGTTTTTTGTTATATTAGCATTGGACCTTACAATTAGGGCCGTCAAAATAGGTCACTAATCAAATTTGTCATACGTACCATAATGGGCTATGAAAAGAAAAGTCCAAAATAAATGGGTCAATTATAAAACCCACTTTCAGCCCATACGTTCAAAGGAATAACATTAAAAAATAACATGCCTAGCTCATCCTCATTCTTCGCAAGTCTCCTCTCTCTCTCTCTCTCCCTATTCGATTCCAACTAGAAGTGATTGGTTTCAGGATCAGTTGGTTATCACCCTAGAACCTAGAAGAGGATTGGGTAGGGTTGATTCCTAGTTTAAGGAATCGAAAACTAGCCTAACCAGTCTTGGAACCGGATCGACCACCCGAACCGATAATTCCTTTTTTTGTTTTTTTTCTTTCTTATATTACCTATATCTTGAACTCTAAAAGTTTAGTGTTGCCTTTCGCTTGCATTTGGCAATGTTGCTTCCACCATCTACTAGAGCAACTGTACTTGCATTATGTTCCGATGGATTCAAATGATTTCACCTTCCAATTTGTTCTTTTTCTGCATCAATTTTTGTTTGTCCCTCCCATATGTATCTTCTCGGTTAAAAGAGCTACAAGTGGGAGTTTCCCAATATTTAAAGGAAAAAAATGTATTACTTTCGGTTTTGAATTAAATAAATGTTACATGATCGAAGGTGCGGTGCTAATTGATGATCGACTAGTCTTCCACTGTATTTAGTAAATGGCATCGCATCAACATATGTTAAATAATAAAAGAATACACACACACACACACACACACACATATATATATATATATATATATAGATATATGGTTAAACAAATTTGTAGTCATTACTCTATTTCTTATGAATGTCAGAAAGAAAAGCAACCCAAGCCCTTTTACTCTTCAAGAAAAAAAATTATAAAAAAAACATATCGATTCGGTTTTTGAACAGGTCTACGCCGTCTTCCTCAAGTCTGGCGACCGGGTCTACGCCACCTTCCTCAAGTCCGGCAACCCCGTCCACCCATTCGTCTCCATGCCCGTCATCTCTCGCTCTACCAAGAATGGTGATTTCTCTCCCTCATCCCTCTTCCTCTCCAACACCCAGACATCGTTGCCTTCAATGCCATGTT
Source organism: Syzygium oleosum (assembly GCF_021117445.2). Lineage (NCBI taxonomy): Eukaryota > Viridiplantae > Streptophyta > Magnoliopsida > Myrtales > Myrtaceae > Syzygium > Syzygium oleosum. Next base: position 3,441,361 of record NW_026607494.1, read on the forward strand.
AGAAATATATTTAGGATATTCAGTGATTTTGTAAATTTTATGATTTTTTGTTGTTTCTTAAGACTATTGTCATGTAAAGCCTATAAATAGGCTAATGTACTATTCACTTTCAATGAATAGAATATTCCATTTTTTTGTCATCTCAACTCTTAGCCTAGTTCAAAGCCATTGTTTGAGGAAGCACTCATTGAGTCTATTTAGCAATGCCACCCACATTAGCCGCGTTTCTCCACGGTGCTCATCATGACGCCAACCATATTGGTCGCGTCACTCCCATATCACCCTTAAGTCTGCAGCTTCAATTGTTGTTCGAGACTCTTCCGGGCCTGTTTGATTCGGCTTTTGGAAAAAGTCTTTGAGAAAATGCATAGGCCTTTAGAGGAAAGGGGTTTGGCGAATGCAAATATTGTTTGGTAAACTATAATTGAAAAGTACTTTGGAATACAACTTCGAGGGAAATGCTATTTAGTAAACATATATTTGGAAAATCCTTTGCTATGCCAATTTAAGTTTTTTAACTTTAATTAGTTTAAAATTTAAAAAAATGACTGTAACTTTTATATTTTCTCGTTGAGATTAATGTAAAAGAGATATATCAACAAATTTATAAATAAAAAATCACATGAAAGTGGATCTTTCTCAATTAAAAAGAGAGTAATTTGATTATAATAAACATGATCACATATGTCCTTATGAAAGAAATAAGTTATCCATAAATATTACAAAGCTCCTTAACTATTACTTAAACTCAAGGCTATTTCATAACGTAAACATGCCATGTCAGGAGATGCATTATCGTTTGAAGTACTCGCTTCCTCATTTATAGCATCATGATCAACCGAATATCCATACTCGAAATCCAAATTTGTTATTTCAAAATCCGTATTAGTCACAGTATTTCTTCGTATATAATTGTGCAAAGCCATTGTTGCTATAACAATTTGCACTTGCTTTTCATATGGATAAGTTGGCTCGGCAGTTAGAGTCTTCCACTTCAATTTTAATACGCCAAATGCTTCCTCAATTTCTGAGCGTAGCGAGGAATGGACATGGTTGAATACTTCTCGATAACCTGTAGGTGCAGGACCTTGCCGAAACTCGGCAAATGATATCTAACTCTAGCAAATATTATTTAGTAGACGATGGATATCCAAATAACCCGTGGGATTTGGATATCCATCGTCTACTAAATAATATTTACCTACACAAATATAATGTAAATTTAATTAATATATGCCACATAGATACATATGGATGTACATAAATCATTAATTAACGAACCTGGAGGAGGATGAGGAAATTATGCATCACGTCTTTCAATGGCATCATAAAAGATACGGGTATAATAAGCTTGTCCCTCCCAACCAACATAAACATAGACAAATTTCACGTTAAAATTACATACGGCCAACACGTTTTGAGTCGTCTTTCCTTTTCGACTAATAGAACGAATTTGATCGTACAAGTGGATCACTGTTGGGATATGTGTACTATCTATAGCTCCAATGCAATCTTAAAAAAACAACACAAATATTACTTGATTTACATTTCATTTTTCGTTTTTATTGTATAATTGTAACTTACCTTAAAATATGGATAAAATCATCAATCTGCTTTTATTTTCTCTGGAACTTCCTTATATTGGCGATCGATTGGTTTGATCAAATCATTTCCCATGTCACATACTTTATCTAAAACTAAGCTAAAGTGCTTACTTGATGATGCGTATATTTGGCTTATATTTTGATTATATTTGGTGGTATTTTGGGCAAATATTCGAATAAATAGAGTGTAATTTATTTGTTTTTATGCATTGTGGTTAGGTGATGGTGAATGATGCAATCGTGAAGATTTTGGACGCTTTTGATGTGTTTTTGAGCTGTTGGTTGGGATTCTGCATGTAAAAGATCCATTTTCCAGAGATCTGTGCTCATGGTTTAAGGTCGCGCGGATGCAGAGCTGATGCAGAATTTGGGGACGTGATTTGGCCATTAATTTCCATATTTTTCAGATCTGATTGTGGAGGATTTTTGTACTTAAATAGGACTCTTAATTAGGGACATTAGGGAGAAGTTTTTGCCCTTTTTTTTCTCTTTCCATGTTGGATAGAATTTCTTTTTCTAGACTTTCTCTTTTTTTATTTAAGAGGTTGAACGCAAGAGGGGAGGAGAGACTTGACTCTAGAAAATTTAGAAACATATTATTTTCTCTTTTGCGCATTTTGTAGCCATGTGTGGCTAACTCCTCTTTAATCTAGCAAAGGATTATCAAAGTTCAAGTTCATTCAAGTTGTGAGATCTAAACTTAATCCTCCTTCTTAATTTCTGCAGTATTTATATATTCTCTGTTTTATTGTTTACCATTGCTTTGTTGGTTGTTACAATAAGAGCTCGTTGTGCAATTAACAGGGTGATAGTTTGCCATTTGAAATACCCAAACCTGTAATTGTTTAGGTGTTTTAATAATAATGGCAAATAATATGACTTGATTAAAACCATATTTTCAAGTTGTATTATGAGAATATATGATCTAGCTTGAATAAGTTACGCGTGTGATTTATTGGCTAGGGTTGGGTTTTTCTCGTTTTTCATGCTATTAGCGAATTGAATCCTTGGCACGTGTCGGGGTTATTTGTTAATAAGGGATTAATCACAGGCGCGTGTCCGGTTAATCTAATATTAGGAAAGATTAGGTTGTTAGAAGTGTTTCAACAACCATAACCAGTCTATTGCAGTGTTTGAGATTATTCGTTTGACTCAATGATCAACTTCCGAACTTGAATGAGATTACCTTTGCTAGATGTTGCATAATCTGATTTTCTTTAATTTTTGTTTGCTTATTTTATTTAAGTATATTCTGCATAATCCTCCCTTTTTAATTTTGCTTTTATTGTTTACTTGGTTTTCAAAGGAGTAACAATTTGTCAGTCTCTGTGGATTCGACTCTGCTCACCCTAAGTACAATTTATTTGTGATTAGAGAGTAGGAATTATTTTTGGTGAATTCGACCACCACCACTACTTATGGTTTCCTCGGAGAGATGAAAACACTCTTGTGCTAACCTGCTACCTATACCATATCCCAACATATAAAGAAACATTCCAACCATTTTTGCAACATCAATATTCCTAGATCCTTTAAGACCATATCATGTTACTAACTCACACGTTAAATTATTAAATACAACCCTATGCATTCTAAACATATGATAGCACCTTATCGGACTAGCATCTTCGGCCGTCAACTCTCTCAATCATTCATAACCTGTATATGATGAGGTCATGCAAGATATGTTCGTTGCCTGATAAACAACTAAAGCTTGAGCGATTGAGAGAACATCCCATAATTCATTTTCCTCCTTTTCACGATTTTTCTTTTCAGGAGAATCATCCATATATGCTTAACGTAGCAAAATATCGAGTTAGAGCAAGAAAAACAATTAATAAACTTGATCATCCATCAAGAGAAACAACATCACCAATCAAATATATGCAAACTCAACCACATAAAGAGAACACCACACTCACATTAAAACATTAATAGAAATTGGGTACACACGTAATGCAACTAGAGATCTCACACAAAAACAAAGTAGCATACCAAAAAGTTCAAAAAAGATGCTATGACATCCTAGCTATGACTAAGCTCTTTCAATTCAAGTTTGAGATACTTGACTTTTAGTGCATCACTCATCAAGCTCATGAAGATTTGCCTATTGTCTTTCGTGTCCTTAAAATTTTTATTACAAAAAAGTATAACTTTTCATATTGTCCAATCTCAAGCATGTTATCCAACATTGCTATAAGGTCCTTGTATGAGGTCTTTGTAAGGACCGAATCCCTCATTTGCTTGAGCTGCAGCAACGACAGCGTTCCTACTTTCAAAAGTGGAACATAGCCTGTTAATTTGATTTCCATGCTGTTGTGCTGGGCTCAATCTATTTTCTTTCTTCCCTCGAGCTTGCCTCGTTGAAGTTTGTACCACTCTTTTATGGCTCCGAGTTACAATTGGTTCAGCAATCTGTTCACCCTCATAACACTCCAAATTATCATCAGTAGATCTTGCACCATCACCGATATTAGGTTGTGTGATCTCAACATTCTCATCAATACATAAATCTTGAGTAGGATTTCATGTGATTCCTCCGGTAGCAATTGTATCCCTGGATATTCTTTCAACAACACTTCAAAATTTGGAGGTATGCCTCTCGTCCTAAAAACGTTCACCTTAGGATTGGCCTATTATAATAGAGTATTTGAGTAAGTTGTATCATTGAAGAAGAGAACTTAATGGAATAGTAAGAGAAGAAATGATAACTACCTAAATTTTACTCTCCCACCATTTATCACTCGCATAAATGGTTTTCTTCCTCGAATCTCATCCTAGTCTTGTTTTATTATAAACCAAGGTCCTCCATTCTTCCATTCTTCCTTAAGATTATCTCACTTACTCTTCATTTGAGTTTTATCATACTTTTTGCCCCTCAATTCGTCGAACTTAGTAATTATGACTATCCATTCATCCCTCTTGTTGGTTGTAGGACGATTGCCTTTATCGATTTATTCAAGCACAACTGACAAAATGTTTACACATCTTCGGCAGTCCAATATGCCTTTTCCTTGGTTGAACTTGCCATCTTCTAGTATTATGAAAATGAACAAGTTTGATAAGCACAAAAAAATGACAGACAACCCCCAGCAATAGCACATCCGCGCATAGCACACACAATCAGGAAAATATACATATGATCTACTAGAAAAATACAAAATGTTTCTCACGTACACTCAAGGTTTGTACAGTATGTTTCTACAATCAATAAAAAACTTTTATTTCGAATTCCATACTCAAGGTTATGCAAAGTGCTAATAGTTAACAAGGCTAAAGCAGCAGATAAAAGTGACAACGCGAAATCGCAAACAAAGATTGCTAATGTAGCAAAAAAAAAAAAAAAGCCAAACCTGCAATTATTAACGCAAATTTGTACAAAAAAATCTTCATGCTCAACAAGAACAGAAAAATTTTGGAGAATGAAAAGCTAAAGTAGGAGATAACACGGTTGGTAGTGTTGGTGGAAGAAAAGGAAAAACTAGCTCTGGAAACGACTAGTGAATTGTCTATACAAATGAAACAATGCGAATTTGTAACAGCTTGAATCAACGACCGGAGAAAGTAGCTGACTTGGACCAACACGGGATAGAGATTACAGTAGCAAAGCATAGCCATGAATGATGAATATTTGGGCTTTTTTATTGACTTTTGCTGAAGGAATCATGGCACGCCACTGGTCAGCATATGGTGCTTGCTCATCAAAGCAGCATACTCCTGATAACCTCATCCGACATCATTTTCTCTTTCTTTTTTTATATTGTATAAATTATTGTTTACAAAGATAAAGATAAAACGCAGTTAGCAAAAGATATTCAGAGGAAAAACATGAGGTATGCACTAAAATTCCTTTGCTTTTATAGTATACCTTTATGACATATACGATTCTTTGAGAAGTTGCTATAAAATGTTTCTCACAACCATGAAGGGCAGAACATTAAAACAAAAGATCATTGGACTCAAACCGAAGCAAAGACTGAGCAGCAAGTAGACTGGAAATCGTAAAAACTTCAAGTCAAAGTAACATTGCCAAATCAAAAAAACGAAGATTGCCAATATATCTAAGAAATAAGCCAGATCTGCAATACCAACACGGATTTGTACAAAATAACCTTCATGCTCAACAACATTAGAAAATTTTACCTGGGAAGAGAGGCGAGCACGGCGTGAGGGAAGAGAGCTCAGAGGAAAGAGAGCTCGAGGGCGGGTGTGAGGGAAGAGCGGTGAGGGAAGAGAGCTCGAGGTTGGGTGTGAGGGAAGTGAGCTCGAGGGCAATAGTCGCCTGAGCGAGTCTTGAGCGAAGATAGGGCAGAGCAATCTATCACGAGAGAAGTGAAGAGAAGTAGCGATTTAGGGTTTTATTTAAAAAGGGGCAAAAATGAAATTACGGTGATAAATGAGGGTAAAATTGAAAGTTTTGAAATTTTCATTAAACCAGCCAATTGCATCCCAAAAATGCAACTTCCCAAGGCTCATCCATCCCTTTATTTAGCTAAAAGCCCTTGGAGAGCTTTGGAGGTGCAATTGCATCTCCCTAAAGCTTGCCAAAAAATTTACCAAACAACCTTTGTATTTGCTCAAGGGACTTTAGAGCCCCAAAACTCATTTCAAATGCTAAACCAAACGGCCCTTCTCTCCCTCATCCCTCTTCCTTTGCAATGCCCAGACATCGTTGCCTTCAATGCCCTGTTAGAGATATATTTAGGATATTCAGTGATTCTGTAAATTTTATGATTTGCTTTTTGTTACTGAAGACTATCATCATGTAAAGCCTATAAATAGGCTAATGTACTCTTCACTTGTTAATGATCAGAATATTACATTTTTTTGTCATCTAAACTCTCAGTCTAGTTCAAAGCCATTGTTTGAGGAAGCACTCATTGAGTCTATTTAGTAATGCCACCCGCATTAGCCGTGTTTCTCTATAGTGCTCATCACGATACCAATCATATTGGTCGCGTCACTCCCGTTTCACCCTCAAGTTCGCAGCTTCAATTGCTCTTCGAGACTCTTTCGTCACTAGTTTCGAAGAATAGACATCACCATCAGACTCACCGCTCTCAAAAGAGTTGGATCCTGAAAATTCATTGCCAAAGGACGCTGAAATCCTCTTCACACACCGCCCCGTCTCGTACCGCCAGCTCTCTATTGTTCAGTGCTAATTTGGACATCTTTTGCCGAATTTTTTGAAAAACGAACACCAGCACCAAATCACCATTGTCAACCAAGTCATCTTGTAAAATTTTTCGGCTAACCACCACTCCATGTGCCCACACACGCCGCCCATTCTCCTCGCTCTTGCACGCACCAGACGCACCTATGTATTCTGATGTCACATTCACAACGTCAATGTCACCACGTAAGTAGTCCACTTCAACCAACCGTTGGCATTTTCCGTTCACTACAAAAAAAAAAAACAAGGATTTAGCCACGAAAAATTAGCGACGAAAAATTATTCGTCGTTAATTTGCGACGAAAACTAAATTCGTCACTAATTGCGACGGAATTTGAATTTAGCCACGAAAATAAACTCTCGCTTCACTTACCCGACTATTTTTTATTTCCGTGGCTAATTAGCCACGGATTTAGCCACGGAAAAAAAATAATCGGGTTAGTGCCGCGAGACTTTATTTCCGTGGCAAGCCACGGAAAAAAAAAATAGTCGGGTTAGTGCCATGAGACTTTATTTCCTTGGTTAATTAGTCACGGATTTAGCCACCGATTAGAATCCGTTGCTAATTAGCGACGGACTTTTTGAGTTCATAGCTAATTTGAAAAAACAAAATTGAGAAAAATTTCAAAAGAAAGCGGGAAGATTTTTTTTTGTGGGATAATCATTTTACCCCCTTTCTTCTCTCTCCTCTCTCTGTCTCTTCCCCCCTCACGCCTCTGACTTCCCCACCGAACCACCACCAACTCCCCATCATTGCTTCCTCCTTTTCTTCGCTGCTTCTTTTTCTTGTTCTCTTCTGTTTGTTTGTTCTTCTTCTTTTCGCCTTCTCATTTCCAACCGCCGGACCAGTCCATTTCTCCCCCCGAAACAGCCACGCCGCGCGCCGCTCTACCCCGCCACCGCACCACCGCGGTCCCAGCTTCGTCCCTGGCTGAGTCGCACCGCCCCCAGCCGCGCCCAGCCTCCCGTCGCCGGCTGTTTTCCAGCCAAGGCGAGTTGCGTCACTCGCTCGCCCGCCCGCGTCCGTCCTCACCGCTCACCGCCGCGGTCCAACACGCCAACCACCACCCTTCTCGGCCTCACTTTCTGTCCGAGCAGCCCTCACCAGCCGCACCCCAGCAGCCGTCGCCGGTTCGCCCAAGCCGAGCGCGTGTTGCACCTCTCGCCGGATCCGCCTCCGCCACTTGCCGGGGCTGTCCAGCCGCCTAGCCGCCACCAGCAGCAGCCATTTCACGCCGGGAATAGCTCCCGAGCTGCCTTCGGCCAGCCACAACAGCCCGCTCCTTTGCCGCGCTCGTTCGCCGCCGTCCGCCGAAGATGACGACGGGGACGACGCCCCGGAAGAGAAGGAGAGCGAGGAAGAAGAGGTCAATCCAGGTGAGTGCTCTCTCTCTCTCCCCTCTCCCCCTCGGACAGATCTGCGCTTTGGTCGCTGCTCTTCTTCGAGTTGGGTCTTCAAGATGTCCGAGCAGCGGGTGGCAGAGGGCGTCGATTTGTGATGAGCGGGGTGAGGAGACGAGCGATTGGACGAGCGACGAGCTGCATTGGGCAAGCAGCGTTGGCGTCGGGCGGCCACGCCGCGAGCAGCTGCTGGGGGGGAGTGGACGGGGAGCAGCGTCGGCGGTTAGTGGCGGTGGGTCTGCGGGAATGGACGGCAAATGGACGAGCGGCGAGCTGAAGGAGACGGCAGGCAGCGTCGACCGACCCGCAAGCAGTGGCTGGGTGGACCGGCCGACCACGCCACGAGCAGTGGCAGGGGCAGTGGTGGGTGGCCACGCCGCGAGCAGAGGCTGGGCTGGGGGCGGCCACGCTACTACAAAATTCGTCGCTAATTTTGCTTAACCCTAGGATGTTTTAGCAGGTACTTTAAAGTGTTCAAGATTATTTATTTTCTCATTATGTGTACCGTAAAGAAAAATATTTACGTTATTCTTGTGGAAAATGTTGATGAATGTATTTCATTTTCATATCATTATAATATTTTGAAGTTATTAAATGCATGATCAATGTTAAATATAAATAAATTCGTTCCGGAACAATGTTCATGGCAAAAGTCAAAATATTTCGTGGCAAATTAGCGACGAATTTTGCCACGAATAAGTTCGTTGCAAATTTTTGACCAAAAAATAAAATTTTCGTGCAATTCCGTCGCAATTTAGCGACGAAAATTGTCGCTAAATTTTGCGACGCCGATTAGCGTCGCAAAATTCGTTGCAAATTCGTTTAGCCACGAATTTTGCCAAATTTTTCGTCGCAAATTTCATGGCTAAATCCTTATTTTTTTGTAGTGATTATCCACGTCATCGCCACGTAGGAGAGAGAAAAAAATCCATGTAAATATTTTCCATTAGCCAAGTTGGACGGAGTTAACATAAGGACTTAATTGCACCAATTTGACAAATTTTACTACTTAACTGCATTTTTTGAAAGTTTTAGAACTCAATTGCACTTTTGTGACAAATTTTAGGACTTCCAATGCACTTATCCCTATTTTTTTTAGTTTACTAGGTGTCTTCCTGGACTTTTGAAGCTCCTTTACGAATAGTTTGGCGGACCCCTATTGGGCTCTTATAAGAAAATCTCATAAACCTATAAACCCCTCCTATCCGGATGAGGGGAGTTTCACACTCCCCACCTCTCTATTTTCATGTGGGAATGGTGGCCATTGGGGCAAGCTCCAGTGGTCATCTGAGTAATTTTATTCGTGGTGTAGAAGCCAAGCAAATGCTATCAAGCAGTTCAATGAAATTCTTGAGCCGGATGTTGTTATGGTTGCACAGATGGGAGTAACCGTTGTGTTGACGATGGTGAAGGTCAATAGGATGGTCTATAATGCATTGTCTTAGATGACAATAGTGTTGTCTATTTTGTTGTTAGCTTTTTGTAGGAGTGTTGGAAATCGATGTTGTTCAATACTGAAATGGATAAATGTATGTCAAATTCAGTATTGTGATGTTTCATGAATGACTTGATCGAATCCTGAGAGACAAAAAGATTGACCAGACATAATGGCCAATGACAAAAACAAGTATATCGAAAGGACTCACCGACCAGAATGACAAGTATCCTCAGTCCTTACTCTTTCAACTAAGCATTATTTCAATATGCTATAGAGATAATGACACAAATGTTTCCTAAATTTTGGCCAAATGTGCAAAGTAGTCCCTGAACTTTTAATTTGTTTAATGTAGTATCTGAACTTTAGTCTAATGTTTAATGTGGTCACTGAACTGTTAATTTGTTCGATGTAGTCCCTAAACTTTTGGTACATATTCATTGTAGTCCTTGAACTATATGAAAATGTTCAATGTAGTCCCTAAACTCGAATTAATGGAAGGACTATGTTGAACATTTTAATATAGTTTATGGACTAAATTGAGCATGTATCAAAAGTTCAGGGGCAGTATTGAACAAATTAAAAGTTCAAGGACTACATTGTACATTGGGTTAAAGTTAGAGACCACATTGAACAAATTAAAAGTTCATGGACCACATTGCACATTGGACCAAAGTTTATGGACTGTTTATGTCATTTTCCCTATGTTATGTTTTCGACATTCATTTCGCGTCCAAAATTTAGAACAAAATACCAAACTTGATTATAACACTCTTGAACATTAATAACTTAAAAAGTGACAGAATTTAGATACGTTTTGACTCATTTTTCACATAAAGAAATTCTTCATCCTATTAGACCATGTTTATATAATCTTGACAAGGTAAAAAACAATACAAGCAACGAACATGAATACCAAATTGCGTTTAGATATAAGTCAATCTTTTTCTCTCACCTATTGAATTAACAAGTTGTTATGCATCTTCCACTTGTTAAATGTTTTAAGTAATAAATTGGATTTGGCGACAAAAGAAAATGATTAAAATGACTTGGACCACTAAAGTAAGAATTCACAGTAAGTGTCGTCACAACATACATACTTTTCTAGTTCTTTATAAGTATTTCATCTATAGTTTTTTTTACGATGTTTACTTTGTTTACTACATTTTTTTATCACACTAATTTTCTTTTTAAATTTGATATGAAATTTTTATCCAAGTAACATATGCACATGGAGAATTTAAAGTGGGTTAAATAGGTGGGTACGAGTTTTCATAGGTTGGATTAGATATATATGTGTATTAGTAACAGGCCTAATATCCTAAAAAACCTCAAACTTTAGCTTTTGTCTTTACCTTTTGTCTTATAAAAAACCTCCAATTTTAGGTCTAATCCCAATTCTACCATCAACTTTTTTTGTCTCATAAAAAACCCTTAACTTTCGGTCATATCCCAATTATATCCTAAACTTTTTTTGGTCCTATAAAAAACCCCCAACTTTATGTCTTGTCCCAATTTTACCCTAAAATTTTTACAGTCTCATAAAATACCACAAAATTTTATGTGAGTCACAAATTTGTCCCCATTAACCCTCCATCCAAAATTTCTCTTTGACAACCGAGAGATGAAAAACTCTCAAGCACAAGCTGTTCGAGTGTCCCGAGCGTGACCTCTCCAACCGCAAGAGATCGAAGACTGAGCGCAAAATCACTAAGGGTGATTTTGACGAAGGGTTAATGGAAAGCGGATTTGTGACTCATGTTAAAGTTGACGATCTTTTATGAAACAAAAAAAATTAGAGTGAAATTAAAACTGGTCCTAAAGCTAAGATTTTTTTTTTAGACAAAAAGAATTTAGTGTAGAATTGGTACTCTAAAGTTGAGGGTTTTTATAAGACAAGAACAAGTTTAGGGTAGAATTGGGATTGAACCTAAAGTTGGAGGTTTTTTATTAGACGAAAAAAATTTGAGCGTAGAATTGGGATATAACCTACAGTTGAAGGTTTTCTATGAGACAAGAGGTAAAATTGGGACAAAAGCTAAAGTTGGAGATTTTGGGTCGGGTATGAGCCGGGTTATGCATGAGTCACTAAATTTGTATTGTATATTAATTAATGGGTCAAAATGGATTAAAATGAGTGAATTCAGATTGGACCATTTACAATCCGACTCGCGTGTTCAACCGCCCTACTAACAATGATAAAAAAAAAAGAGGCCCACCGATTGCTTCACCTAACCCATCTCACTCATCAATCACGGTCCCCATTTGTGAAGTCAAATTGTATACACACATCATATAAGCTTCTTTCATAATAACAACATGAATATCATAAAGACAATACTTTCGTCTTTTATCCAAACTACAAGCCACATCAAACATCCTGCTCGAAAGCGGGAAAAGTAACCACACATCTTACTAGTACGACGACAACAAGAAATATATTTACTTCCTAGTCACATGATCCAATGGATTGACATGCACGACGGGGTAACACACCAGCGGTTTAGCCATCTCCGCCGCGAATCCCGGCCCGTGGCTCAGATCGACACCCTCCTCTCCCTCCATCATCTTCCAATCAAAGCACTGGACCAGCGACCCAACCGCCGCGTGCAACACCAGCATCGCGAGCGACGCTCCGGCGCACCCTCGCCGCCCGCTCCCAAACGGCAAGTACTTGAAGTTCTGACCCTTGAACTCCATCTGATGCTCCCCGATTTTCTCGTCCGAGGTCTCCAGGAACCTCTCGGGCACAAACTCGTCAGGGTCGGTCCATATCTCCGGGTCCCTCATGATCGCGAAGACGTTGATTAGGACCCTCGATTTGGCCTCCACGAGGTAACTGTCGACCGAGCAGTCCTCTCCGCACTCCCTGATGATTATGGGCGCGGATGGGTGGAGCCTCAGGGTCTCTCTGATGACGGCTCGAAGGTAGGGCAAGTTTGGGATGTCCGACTCTTTGACTAGCCTAGTCGGCCCAACGACGGAGTTGATCTCGTCCCGCAGCTTCTTGAAGGCTTCCGGACGGTTGATGAGCTCTCCCATGGCCCACTGGATGGCCGCCGATGAGGTATCCGTGCCCGCCATGAAGAGATCCTGTCAATTAGGGGCATGAGAAACGATAGCGTTAACGTTTACATGAACGTCATATACAATGTTCTAAATGTTTAACATCTGAACTGCGCGACTATTATCTAATAACATGTACTTTCGGAGCATAAAAATATTTATTTGCTGTCAAACTTTATGATTAGAAGTAATTAAAAGATACTTGGCTCAAGTGTAATTGGTTTCAGGTCATTGTCATCGTATCAACACCGATGACTTTTTGCCTAATTAATAAAATAAAGAGAGCGTGCACAGAATTAACATGTACTCACCAGGATAAAGGACTTCACGTCCTTTCTAGTTATCTTCAGTTCAGCAGTTGGATCGTTAAGTGTCTCCAACAAGATGTCCATGAGATCCTTCCTGTCAGTAACTGATCCATTGGTCAGCTTCTCTTCATGCTCCTTCATTATCCGCTCGACGATCTGGTCGAATTCCCGCAGTGCCGCCTGAAGCTTCTTCCCGTTCCCGGAAAAATCGAGCCACCTGAGAGGCCCCAGCACATCGCCGACGCTCAGCTTCCCTGCGAGCTCCAAACACGCCTTCACAAGCTCGTTGATCTTGTTCGCGTCGTACGCAGTCCCCGAGCACCGCGTGCTCATCACCATCCGGCAGATCACGTTGTTTGTGAAAGTCGTAAGCTCCTTGCTCAGGTCCGATGTCTTCCCTCCTCTTGCACTCTCGATCACTGACTTGACGAGCCTCTCGACCTCCTCCTCGCGGACATCAAGGAACATTTCGAGCTGAGGGACGGCAAGGAGCCTCGTCATGCACAGCTTCTTCATGAACCGCCAGTAATCGCCGTATGGCGCCATGATGAAGCGCGACCCTCTGTAGATGAAGTGCTCCGAGGACCCGAACTCGGGCCTCGACGAGAAGTTGAGCTCTTGGGTTTTGAACAGCTCCTTCGCGATGGAGGCGCTCGAGGCGACGATGCACGAGGACGCCCCGAGGCGGAGGCGCATGAGCGGGCCATGGTTGCGGGCGAGTCCTTGCAAGGATTTGGGGAGGATGGGGCCGATCAAGTGGAGGTGGCCGAGGAAGGGGAGAGAGAGAGGGCTTGGTGGAGGCGGGGTCTTGGAGCGAGGCTTGAGCTTGAAGCATGCTTTGATGAGGGAGTGGACTAGGAGTGCGGTGAGGAACCAGACGACGAAGAGGAAGTAGTAGAAGACATCATTTGGACTGACCATGGCCATGAGGGATATGAAAGTGAATAGATGAGAGAGAGAGAGCATATGGGGTTTGAAAGAAGAAAGCTTAAGGTGATGCTATATATAATGCATGAGAGTATGCCAGCTGCCATGAAAAATGTGAAATCTCAAGTAGCTTGCTTTTCTTTCGACAGGAGCTATACAATACATATTAACACCAGGTTACAAAGCTGAGACAATGTTGTCATGTTACAGACGAAAATCATCTCTAAAAATTAAGTTCTTCGTCGGCTTGTGACACCACCGTCATGTGTGAATGGTACTCAAAAAGATACTTTTCCGCTAACAAGAAAGCAATTTCGTTTAGATAAGCATCGCATGCACCGTCAACGAAAATGATGCCATAATCCACGAGTGACCTTCCTCATCGATTTGTTGGTAACAGTTGAACCGGTAAAAATATGGTATAAACTCATTTTTTTAACCCATATATGATTGATCGATTTATTAAATAGGTTAGTTATATTCAGTAAATGACACGGCCGTACTTTCACCAAAGGACGCAACCTCAAACGTAATCATAATTCAACTTAATATCGAAATATATACATATATTATATATATTTGATAAAAAGTCATATGCTTACAATATCAGAATTTCTATAATCCGTTAAAAAGATATATACACATACAACTGACTCAGAAACTTATCATATCCATATACAACTTTCGACCCAAAAAAATATCCATATACAACTCATACCCAAAATTCCCACTATCAAAATGTCATCTTGATAACAATAATACTCTCATTCTATTTGCGGCTCGCTAAAAAACCTGAAAAGCAAGTAAGATGAATGGAATGAGCAACCACAGCCCAATGAGTATTATATCTTTTCTAAGTGGATCTAACATTCACTATGCACATTATAAAATAGTATAATATATCATCAATTCCAAATCCAATGTACAATATACGTAAAATATCAAAGGTGAATGATATTTTTCCAACAAAACTTTTTGTAGAAGATCAATCAACAGTATCAACCATCAATGGTATATTACATTGATTAATATCAACCAAAACAACATTAATGGTCCGTTCTATTGACTAATCTAATTCTTTACATATAACTATAGTCATGCTTACCGCCCGTGACAAAGGCGACCGTTGATATCCCCCCTAACTAGGTCTATCACCTATATTAGCTGATGGTTTGGCCTAGAAAGATGTCCTCACAACAGTATGCATACTTGCCCCTTCAATGTGTTCTAATAAATAGGTTTAAACATAATATAGGTATTAAATGGGTCATAATAAGTTTACAACTTATTGAGACCCAACCCATCTTTATGACTCTCTCTTCATTCTCTCTCACCCTTATTCAATCTCGTACTCACTCACTCTACACTTGCACTTCAGTTTAGGTACGAGTTTTTCCAAATTTGGTTAAATATGGAAGTGTTTTAGTAATACGAGTCGGGTCGGATATGGATCACTAGATTTGCATTGCATGAAAAATGGATAAAAATGGGTTTAATGGGTCTATTTGGGTCGGGCCATTTTCGACCCGACTCACCCATTTGACGCATCTAGTAATAACAGCCCACTCTCTTATCAATCATCATGCTGAAAGTTAAGGCCGCTAGTGATTTTCTTTTAAAGATGATCTTGCTGTTTAGTCTTTTTAAAGATTCTTCTGAAGCAGGGAAAAGAGAAAAAGAAAAGTTCAAGGAAAGGCTTAAATGTAACTTGAATTTGTTTATGAGCTTAACCACGTTTATAACTTATAAATTTTAAGGATGATCATCCAACTTGATTTACTTTTTAATTTTCTTTTGGGGATATGAATCGCTACTCCAAGTCCTTATGAAGAAGACATTATGATCGACGAGACTATGTACCTGGAAGATAGTCCCGGAAAATTAGGACAAATCTGCATACCTCAGTGGTCCTCAGTGGTCCTCGTACATGAATTAACAGCGTGGTCCTCCTCATGCATTATTGAAGCATTTTTGTAATTGATTAATCTCTAACGATAGTATTAATTATCAAACCCGTGTGAGCCCAGAAAGTGAGATCAACGAAAGTTTGAATGTTCAAACTTCTAAATTGCAGAAATCGAAATGGTCTTTGTTTTATACTTTCGTTGTTGCTTCAAATAGCACAGAAGTTGTCTGGTCTGTTGGGTAGATCTCACATGACATTCTGACATATCTTACACAGTACACACAGCAGTTTGATATGACCTAAAACTTGCCGTCGACTATGAGAACGTAGATAGGTATAGCACGTAACAAATTGGATGTGATGATTTTGATTCTTCATTCCTAGATGATCTTGGAGGTCCCATGGCCAGTTAAATTATGTAGCAAGTGGTGTTAATCAATGGTTTAGGCAGTGATTTTCTCAGCAAATAACTAGATTAAACATCTTCTTCCTTGACAATGATGGCGAAAGAAAAAAATCGCAAAGATAATGAAGTTGGTGCACAATGTTTCCTAAGACGGGACCATGTAATTAGACCAATGTATCTCAACAACATTGCATCTTATGGGAAAACTACACCACCGGTTTTATATAATTTTTGTATGACACTTACTTAAGTGTTATAATTTTTTTATCACTTAAGTACCACGTTGGAGAAAAATCGTTCACTTAAATGCCTACTTTGACGAATTGTCCTGCATAACTTCTCAAAATAAATGTTAAGTTCAACATGATTTATTTCTAAAGAAATTTAAGTCCAAAAGTGGAAAATGGAACAAACTTCTAAGTCTAAATTTTGAATCTGACAGACCACGCATTCTCTTCTTCTTCTGCTCATAATCGTATTCATCTTCATATTTTTTACTGTCGGAGCGAGTCGAGCTCGCCAAGCTCCGCAACTCTCGCGATTGGCCCAAGGCAATCAGAGTCCCAATTCGCTTGGCTCGGTCGTGCACGATCCAAAACATTTGGCGGAAACTCATTCTTCGATTTGCTTTTGAGCGAGAAGACGAAGCAGTCGAGAAACGAGAAGCACCTTCCATTCGATCAAGTGTTCCATTCTGGAAATCAGATTCATAAAGAGTGAAAGAGGGACTTTCAACAAGAGAGCGAAACGATTGTTTTCCACTTCTTCGTCTGTCTATTGCCCCAAACGATTCAAAAGGTAATTTTGCCAAACATTAAAGGAATAAGGGTTTTCTAGGTTTTGGGAATGGGGCTTAGGTATAAAAATGGGATGTTCTGAGAGGTAAAGGAGCGCCGACGCCGAGTCCCTTCCTCTTAAATAATGATTTTTCTAGCGAGTCGCATCAGCCAATTTATGATAAATTAATGCCACGTCGGATTTTCCGACAGCATAAATTGCCCATGGTATGTAAGTAAACAATTTTTAGCAAGTGTAACATTCAAGTGATTGAAAAAAAAAAGTTTATATCACTCAAGTGAACAATGCACGAAAGTTATGACACATATAATGTCTTTATAATATCTTATGCTTAAGAGAATGCCAAGCCTAGTGTCATGAAGCTTAAGTAGAATCAAATGAGTAATTTTTCCATCATTGTTAGAGATCATATCACATTGAATGGTAATTAAACTTTGATCAACTTTAGGGTTACTTAAATTTTATGTTAGCCACCGGGCTCACCAATTGCCTAAGTGGGGATAAACCACATTGGCCAAGGTTTTAGGTTATATTCATGTAATATTCATATAACATGTTGTATGTTGACACATATGTCATTACTTACTCAATCATGCGTTTACTTATGAATGAATTTCTACCATATTATTGGAAAAATTAAGCATTTAAATTAAAATGATTCATCTTAACATGTCATGAGTGACGTAAAAGGACATGAATGTAAAGCACTAAACAATATGGTAGACACGTTTTCTAAAACCAATTTGTTTGTATGCACCTAATTAATTACCTCTTGCAAATTATCTTAAAGTAATGATTGAGCTGACTAGGCGTTCATGGGACCAAAAGATCAGATATGATTCATTTTGGTAGAGTCCCCGACAATGTCATAATCAGAAGATTGATGTCCAAATCTCTGATAGTGATTCATAATGATCTGTATCCCACCTTAAAGAAAATAATAAGAATAATGATGAGCAAGATTAATTTTAAAAAAATCGCTAGCAAAGCAAGTTTTCGGACATCAATGAAAACAACGTAACGAAGATTCGATTTTGGGCGGGTAGGTAATTAATTTCCAAGTTAGTTTCCACATGCGATACAGCGAAATAAAATAGAAATTGGTATTATTGGCCAATGTAAACTTGCCCGTGCAATAGAGAACTCGATCGAGGAAATTGTCTAATCGGTAACGAACTTATTGTACAGATGCCACACTGTCCTAATGTCACACCCCAAAACCTACCAGGATAAGGGATGACACGGCCGTCCTTCCACCTGAAGGACGCAACCTCAAACCACAAGGAATCCAACTCCCAAAAGTCCTCACGATATCGCTCTCGCTCTAATGGCTACCAACCAAAGAACCTGAAAAGATTGGGAAAAGAGAGGGGTGAGCAACCACAGCTTAGTAAGTAGTGCGTATCTCTTCTAAGCAGATCGAGCAACCACTATGCATATATAAAGTAATATCGAAAACTCGTAATTTAAACCCACAATATCATATACATATCATATCAAATATGAGTTATTTTCTTTTTCACAAAACTCGATACAAACCAGAAAACATTCATTTGGTACAACATCACAATTCAATCATCAATGGTCAAGTCCATTAATTAATCTCGTCAAATCACACGTCAATGGTCCAATCCATTGACCAATCCCAATAACTCACGTATCAATGGTCTGTTCCATTGAGTAATCTTATCATAAAAGGGCTCGTTCGAGGTAGAGACGCAGCTGCACTGCCATCCCTCAACCCGACCCGATATTATCCTTTTTGAGCCGCAGCTGCACTGCCATCGCTCTCAAGGATTTGCCCTGGCATAGTAGAAAACACATCGATGGTATATTCATCGACCAAACCAAAGCTTATGTAATCCAACTCCAGCATATTTCAAATGTCAATTCAAAATACATTATGTACTACTTTAACATAACATTTTCACAATAAAAATGCTCGTTTTAAATCAATAATATCAAAATAGAAACCAATGGTCCATTCCATTGGCCAATCTCGTCAAAAGCACACGCCAATGGTCTATTCCATTGATGAATCTCATATCACATCACACGTCGATGGTCCATTCCTTCGACCAATCTATTGCTCAATATCAAACTATGATCACGCATCTCGCCCCGTGATAAGGCGACCAAGATTCCCCCCTTGGCAAGGTCTCCACCTACTATAAGCCGGTGGCTCGGCCCACAAGGATATCCTAGACTAGTATGCGCATACCCACAAGTCCCTCAATGGGCTCACAGCGATATTGAGCACCAACACACATCCTCCAATAATCCACAATACCAAATCCATAATAAGTCTCATAATCCACAATCAATATCACTAATTGATTTCAGAAAACAAAACACAATCTTTCTTCGTCAAACTGAACACATTTCACAAACCAAGTATACGGCATTTCACAACTCAACTCAACCACCAAGAATCTCTTTTGTAAAGTATGTCTCAAATTATTTGAAAACTCGTTTCTTAAACCATAATACATTTCACACACCCATTTCAAATCAATATATATACCTCGTTTCGCAACACCATTCCCAAAACATATCTTAAACCATTTACAAATACCAAAATGTAGTAGATGCCCGATCCATCCTTTTATGCAACAAATATGCACTTTCACAACTCATAATATATCGAATCTCTTTTGCTTTCAAGATATGAGTTTAGAAATTCATAGAAGAGATAACACCACTCACCTGGAAATGCCCCATAACCAAACAACGTGGCTAAACTCGCCGACGATCTCATAATCTTAACAATTAAACGAGAATCGACATCAATACCAAGTAAAATACCATTTTCACTTATGACTCGACTAAACCAAGCTTAGACGCTAACCAAAACAACTCAGGCGCTCTCACAAATCGCTCCTCCAAAGCGATTATCCAAATCGTCTACAACGCGAAACTTGATCGCGCCATAATTTTCTCCATTAGGCTCCGATCCTAGCAAACTTATAGTCAAAAGAAAACCCATTCCGAGTATTACAAAAGCCCCAACTTGGCCAGCCCAAAATCGAGCCGAAAATCGACGAAAATCGGCCTAAAGCCCGCTGGTCACGCACTGTTCACCTTGTGCAGCCAACTTCAAAAATTCATTTTGGGCAAACCGTAGGTCCAAATCAAGATCTGTAAAATCCCACGGCTCCACAACACTCTAAACTATCAATTCTATATATATACGCAGCACAACGACTCAAAAATCGGACTTCGCGGCTCGAATTTCCCAAAATTCCAAATTTAAACCCTAAATCGGAAAACTTCTCCGATCGGACAAACGAGGGGCGCGAGTGCTTACCGAGTGTTGCGATACTAAGTCGGATCAGCTAGGCGAGGTTCGCGTGGCGCAAAACTCTCCTCCCTTCTTCTTCTTCTTCCTTCTCTCTTCCTCTCTTTCTTTCTTTTCCTTTTTCCCTTCCTCGGCCGAGCATGCTCTCGGTTAAATAAGCTGAAGCCCCACTGTTCAGCTTTTGAATTTTTGACTTTTGACCCTTTTTTTTTTCTAAATATTACACCTAAACTCTTCAATTTCGTTAATGGAGTCATAAACCTTTGTACAAAGTTTTATAATGTAGTCATTCTAACCAATTTTCGCTGGAAATCGCTAACGTAATGATGCGTCACATACGACGGCCAGCAATTATTGCACTGTTATGTCAACAAATTACGGTGAAAATTGGTTAGAAGTGTTAGTTATATTAGGATATTTACTTGATTTTTCATATCTATCAGGATTATGTATATATCTCATTTGATAGTGCATATCCTTGATTGATTATATTTGATATTATGTTTATCTTATTACTTTAAATAGTTATTTCATAAAGCCTATAAATAGGCTCTCCATGTAGTCTATTTCATATATCAAAATATATTGAAAATTCCCACATTTCTCTCTTCCACTTCCTTATATTTTAACTAGAGGGATTATATTGAAATTTCGCAAAAAAGTTTATAACTGAATTGTTATCCATACAATTGATTTAGAATTGATGGAGTAACTTTCGTTAGAAAACTCAATATGTGAGAGAGAAAATTAGGAAGCTGCTTGGATTATTTGATCAAGGGATATGTTCACTATAAGTCATAAAACTTGTCACCAAAGTGCAATTGAGACCTAAAACTTGCAAAAAGTGCAATCAAGTCCTAAAACTTGTTAAATTGATTCAAATGAGTCATAAAGTTAACACCGTTAAACTCACTAACGAAAAATGCTGACGTGGCTTATTTTAATATTTTCTCTCTTTTACGTGGCAATGACGTGACTAAAACGATGTCGTTTTGGCCAAAATTTGATTTTTAATACTATTTTTATTTAAATTAAATTTTAAAAAAAGAAAAAATTTAAAAAAAAGGAAGAGGATTGGCGGGGAAGGAGGGCTTGCCCTCCCCGCCATTGCCGCCGCCGCCACCCCACCATCGCCGGGAGGGGCCGGCGAGGATGGGGGGACGGCAGGTGGGGGTCGCCGAGCCCCGGCCAGGGGTGAGCGATCCTTGCCGACGGCAGGCGAGGGTCACCAGTGGCGGCCGACCCCCGCCAGTGGCGGCCCTCCCCCAGATCTGGCGAGGGTCAGCTGCCACTGGTTACCCTCGTCCAAGTCTAGGCGAGGGTCAGCGACCCTCGCCCGATCTGGGGGAGGGCTTGCAGGCCCTCGCCTGCCGTTGGCGAGGGTCGCCGGCTTGGACAGGGCCCGGCAACCCCTGCCTACCATCCCCCTACCCTCGCCGGCCCCTCCCGGCGATGGTGGGGCGGTGGCCGAGAGGGCAAGCCCTCCCTCCTCGACTATCTCCTCTTCCCTTTTTTTAAAATTTTAGCTTATTTTAAAATTTAATTTAAATAAAATTAATATTAAAATAATAATAAAAAAGCTACGTCATTGTCACGTAGGATATAACAAATAATAAAAAAATCATGTCAGCATTTTCTATCAGTCAAATTGGACGGTGTTAACTTTAGAACTCGATTGAATCAATTTGACAAGTTTTAGGACTCGATTGCACCTTTTGCAGGTTTTAAGATTCAATTACACTTTGGTGACAAGTTTTAGGACTTCTAGTAAATATATCCTTTGATCAATACGAAATGAAGCACGCTTCAGTCTTTATCGTCCACTTTATACGAAGACCTCAACAGTTGGATGGTGATTAGCACCTTCCTGTTCAAGGACGACAAGGTTGTCGTGTAGCATCTGGTACTTGGTCGGTTTCCTCTTTCGAGAAATCTCCATCTGTTTTACAGCTCTCATTGATGCCGAAGCGCGAAAGAAATTAGGCTAAACAAAAGAATCGAAACGATAACGAGGAACAAATTGTTCTCTCAATCGATTAACAATCAAAATATCCAAAATCTGCTCAAACGAAACCCTAAAACAAGCTTATATATCCCCAAACCTAACCCTACTAGGATTAGTAAACATCAAAACGTAAAATTACGAAACTGCCCTTTACTAAATTAACCCATAAAAAATACTAAAATAATATAAAAACCCATCTAAACGATCCCGAATCGCGAAAATCCATCGTTAGTCACGACCAACGGCGCGAGTATTGATCAGCACGCCGTTTCACTTCAGCCGACCAAATTTGAGCTCAATCCGAGATCATTGACTTCGAGCCCGTCGGTTCGTCTAATCGCATAACGGGTCCACCGGTCACCCTAGGTGCATCATCCTCCCCTGCTAGAGAAAGATTCATCCTCGAATCTGCTTCGCCTTCATTGTCGTCAATCTCTTCAGGATCTTCTTCCTCTTCAGCGTAGTAAGGTGACAAATCTGCTACATTAAAAGTTCTGGATACATTATACTTACCCGGCAAATCGATCTTGTAAGCATTGTCACTAATTCGCTCCAAAACTCTGAAGGGTCCATCAGCTCTAGGTTAAAGCTTGCAAAACCTATCCGCTGGAAATCGTTCTTGCCTAAGGTGAATCCAAACTAGATCACCTTCCTTGAAGACGACTCTTTTCCTGCGTATATCCACGCGCTGCTTATACCACATGTTCTGCCTATTAATCTGGTTGTGGACCTGGGAATGTAGCTCTTTGATATGCTTTGCATGTTCTTCAGCTTCCGAACTAAATTGCTTGAGAACTGGTATCGGTGTGAGATCCAATGGAGTAATTAGATTACGCCCATAAACCACCTCAAAAGGAGTCTTGCCTGTAGTTCGGTTCTCAGATCTGTTATATGCAAATTCTGCCTGAGGCAATGCCAAGTCCCACTGTCGCGGATAATTTCCAATCAAACTCCGCAGCAAATTCCCTAAGCTTCGATTGACAACTTCTGTCTAACCATCAGTCTGAGGATGATGAGAAGATCTAAACTTCAAACTTGTGCCCATGTACCTCCAAAGAGTGCGCCAGAAGTGACTCACAAACTTCACATCACGATCTGAGGTTATGGACTTAGGAATTCCATGCAGCTTAACAATCTCCTGCAGAAACAATCGAGCAACCTGTGAAGCATCATAGGACTTGCTACACGAGACAAAGTGGGCCATCTTCGAGAACCTATCGACAACCACCATTATTGAATCCTTACTCCTCTGCGTTCTTGGCAAAACCAAGACAAAATCAAGACTGACATCCTCCCACGGTGCAACTGGAATAGGTAGAGGCATATACAGTCCAGCATTAGTACTCTCGGTCTTTGCCACATGACATACCCTGCACCTCTCTATAAAACACGTCACGTCACGCTCCATCCGAGGCCAATAAAAATGTTCACTCAATAAGGCCTTCATCTTATCCACGCCAAAGTGCCCAGCTAAACCACCTGCATGTCCCTCAATAATAATATATTCCCTCAAAGAATATTGAGGAATGCACAATCTGTTACCTTTAAATAAGTAACCCTCCACGATCTGAAATTGCTGAAAAGGCTCCGTTTTGCTCTTCCTCCAGATATCTCCAAAATGAGGATCATCAACATATAAATCTTTAAAAGTATCAAAGCCTAGAACTTTTACCTGCATCGTAGATAGCAAAGAGTGTTTTCTGCTCAATGCATCTGCCACACTATTTAGCACTCCCGCTTTATGCTTGATGGAAAAACTGAAAACTTGAAGGAACTCCACCCACTTTGCATGCCTTGCGTTCAATTTGTGCTGCCCATTGATGTATTTCAAGGCTTCATGATCAGAAAATAAGATAAACTCTTTCGAAATAAGATAGTGTCTCCAATGCTCCAAACTCCTCACAATAGCATAAAATTCTTTATCATAAGTTGAATACTTCCTTTTCGCCTCATTCAACTTCTCACTAAAGAATGCTGCAGGTTTACATTTTTTACTCAGGACACCGCAAATACCAACACCTAAAGCATCACAATGCACCTAAAAAATCTCATTAAAGTCAGGAAGTACGAGAACAGGTTCTTCAGTCACCTTCTTCTTTAATAATTGAAAGGCAGCTTCTGCCTCCTTAGTCCACATAAATTTACTTCCTTTCAGACAATCCGTCAGAGATGCAACAATAGTATTGAAATCCCGAACAAATCTCCGATAAAAAGACGCAAGCCCATGAAAGCTACGTACCTCATGAATATTTTTCGGAATCTCCCAATTTGTAATAGCCTCAACCTTAGCTGGATCCATCTGAATGCCCTCCTTAGTTACTATATATCCCAAAAAGGTCACACGATCAGTCAGGAAGTGACACTTCTTGGTATTAGCATATAATTTCTGCTCCCTCAATGTCTCGAACACCCTTCTCAAATGCTGCAAGTGTTGATCAGTCGATGCACTATAAACCAAAATATCATCAAAATATACGACGATAAACTGGCCAATGAAAGGACGAAACACCTGATTCATTAGTCTCATAAAGGTGCTCGGCGCGTTAGATAACCCGAAAGGCATCACCATCCACTCATACAGACCATCTCGACTTTTAAAAGCGGTCTTCCACTCATCTCCAGGACGCACCCTAATCTGATGATATCCACTCCGCAAGTCTATCTTCGAAAAGATAGTCGCTCCATACAGCTGATCAATTAAATCATCAAATCTCGGGATAGGAAAGCGATACCTGATCGTGATCTTGTTGACAGATCTGCTATCCACGCACATTCTCCACGACCCGTCTTTTTTAGGAACCAACAAAGCTAGTATTGCACAAGGGCTCATGCTCTCTCGAATTGCACCATTTTCTAATAGTTCCTGCACTTGCTTCTGCATCTCCTCATGCTCCTTAGGATTCATTCTGTAAGCTGCCTTATTAGGGATAGCAGCTCCTGGAACGAGATCTATACAATGCTAAATGTCCCTCATGGGTGGCAATCCAGGTGGCAATTCCTCTGGTACGACATCAGCAAACTCCTCAAGTATAGGAAGAACTTTTGTTGAAATTTCTGGACTATCAAGATTCTGCTCCATGACTACAACAGCAAAAAGCTCTAGGGCATTCACTGCCTCCTCCTGGAACTCTGATTTGGAAAGCAGATTACTTTTCCCTTCTTTTCTCAAATCTGAAGGACCTAGAGTAATGGTCCGACCATCCTTCTTGAAGGTGTACGTATTTTTGAATCCGTCATGCTGTGTTTTCCTGTCAAACTGCCAAGGTCTTCCTAACAGAATATGACAAGCATCCATTGGAACTACGTCACCCCACACTTCATCAGTATATTTCTTCCCAATCGAGAACTGCACTAAACACTTCTTGCTCACTTTAACCTCATTCCCCTTCCTAAGCCATGACAGCTTATATGGTTGAGGATGTTCGATAGTTTTCAAACCCAACTTTTCTACCATAGTGGTAGATATCACGTTCTCGCAAATTCTCTCGTCAATTATCATACTACACACCTTTCCCTCACTAGTGCACTTAGTATGAAAGATATTATGCCGGAGCCACGATTCATCATGCACCTCAGCAATATTTAAAACCCAACGCACAACTAAAGACTCACCAGAATCGGCATAGACAATGTCCTCCTGATCTGGATCCGCATCTTCTTGCTCTCCATCAGATTCATCATAAGTTGGGTCTTCATCAAAAGTTGGATTATCTACAAGTGTCACAAACTGTCGGTTCGGACAATCAGCAGCAAAATGCCCGAGTCCTTGACACTTGAAACATCGCTTGCCTGCAGCTCCTCCCCTGCTAGATCCAGCACTACCCTGCTCTCCTTTTGTTGCAGATTTTGAACCAGCGCCCTTAACTGCCGCCGGGGCTGAAGAACTCCCTGCTTTCCCTCGGGACTCTTTATCTGACCACTTGGAACTGCTGCCTGACCACTTAGAACCGCTGCTAGACCACTTGGACTTACTGCTCTTTCTTTTAAACTGCCCCTCCACATTTAGGGCTAGTCTGCACACATCCTCATATGTCCAATACTGTTGTAATTGGACAACATCAGAGATCTCATATCGTAGCCATGCTAGATATTGAGCAATCGTCTGCTCGTCTTCCTCCGCCACATCACAACGCATCCGCAAGCGATCAAATTCCTCAGTAAATTCCTCAACTGTTTTATCACATTGCTTGACGTTATGATACTCGATAAACGCCTCTTGCCTATAATAGGTAGGCAAAAAAAATTTTGCAACAACTTTTTCATCTTCTCCCAGCTATCCACCTTCGGCTTCCCCTCTCTAGCGCATTGCTTTTTCACGTGTTCCCACCAAATCGAAGCATGTTTTCGCAACCTAATAGCCACTAACTTCACTTTTTGCCCCTCAGTTAGGTCCTTAAGATCAAAAATCCGTTCTACCGTATGTAACCAATCAATAAACTCATCAGGATGAGCCTTACCATTAAACTCGGGAATTTCGATCTTCCTCCCGAAATTTTGAGAAGAGCGCTGATTTCCAGGTCGTACTCCTCGATTCCGCCCCTGGTTCAGAACCCCGAAAGGGTTTACGTCCTCCTCTTCATCATCGGATGGATCCTCAGATTCTGCTTCTTCTTCGGATTGAGCGTCAAGCCCTGCCTCCGTAAGACGTCGCTCCAAATCCTGGATTCGCCTTCTCTGTTCCTGAATTTCTATATCTCGCAGGTCTCTCATACGCGGCTGTTCATCTGCATCAGGAACGACTCCACGCCCCCGGCCTCGACGAGCACGCTGTCTTCGACCACCTCGATTCTGCTCAGCCATTGATTCAAATAACCTATGCTCTGATACCAATTGATGCCAAAGCGCAAAAAAAATTAGGCTAAACAGAAGAATCGAAACGATAACGAGGAACAAACTGTTCTCTCAATCGATTAACAATCAAAATATCCAAAGTCTACTCAAAAGAAACCCTAAAACAAGCTTATATATCCCCAAACCTAACCCTACTAGGATTAGTAAACATCAAAACATAAAATTACGAAACTGCCCTTTACTAAATTAACCCATAAAAAATACTAAAATAATAGAAAAACCCATCTAAACGACCCCCAATCGCGAAAATCCATCGTTAGTCACGGCTAATGGCGTGAGTATTGATCAGCACGCCGTTTCGCTTCAGCCGACCAAATTTGAGCTTAATCCGAGATCGTTGACTTCGAGCCCGTCGGTTCGTCTAATCACATAACGGGTCCACCGGTCACCCTAGGTGCATCACTCATCATGCTTTTGTGATTTCGACAACCTATTGCGACTGGCTAAAGATTAGTCGATGTCTGTCACCCATCGAATGCCAAACTAATTGAGCCAAACGAGAAAAGACGGTAGTCTTGCCTAGAGGTGAGCCACCATGCCTATTCAATCCGGGAACCTTGCCGGAACCAGCCATATCCGGCCGGTTCACAACGGAACCGCTTCGGTTGCCAGTTCTTTAGTCTGAACAATAGGTTTTACCCAGGAACTGGTTTTTGAAGTTTGAACGGGTCCATCACCCCGTAGATTATCTCTTAGTAGTCAGTTCTCTTCTCACTTCTTTCTCAATTTTCTCACTTCTCACTTCTCATAGTCTGCGGATGCTCTCTCACTCTCTGGCCGTGTCCTCGAGTCTCGTTAATGCCATCTCGTCTCATCCCTCTCTCGGTTCCACGGCTTGCGGCCTTGCATTAGCCAGGTACTGTCTCTCTGTGTCCATTTCGTTTTCAAATTCTTCGTCGGATGTTTTAATTTTGGTGTGCTGCGATTTCGATTTTCTTGTTGTCACTTCTCGGTCTTCTTACTTCTCACTCTCACATCTGTGGCTGCCCCTCTGTCTCTCTCTCAGACTCTCATCTCTCGAGTCTCATTGACGCTGTCGCGTCGTCTCGTCTCTCTCTCAGTCTCGCGGCTTAGGGCCTAGCCTTAGCCAGGCACTCTCTCTCTCTCTCTCTGGTCAGTGTCGTTTTCGATTTCTTCATCGAATGTTTCAATTTTGGCGTGCTGTGATTTCGATTTGTTTGTTGTCTTGGCCATACGTGCATAGAATTGGTTTATGTGTTTATGTTACCTTGTTTGTTTGAATCCTGCAAGTTCGGAATTCCGTAACTTGTGGTAATCATGAGGTCGTAAGGCCAAAAGAATGCCGAATAACTGACAAATTGAGAGCCTCCTAAAGCTCAGGGAAAGATTTCATAAGTGTCTATTGGAGTTTTTATGGACCTACCGCATCAATTATATCTTGATGTCCATGAATAGTTTGTTGTGTTACAAATGAAATCGAAATTAACCTGTTTTCTGTTAAGCATAGTTTTGATAGTTGTCTTGGTCTTAAACATAAGATTGGCACTGATAAGCATCATATGTTGTGTGTTGCTTGGAATATAACTTCGTGAAAGCTATCCAGCTAGAGTAAGGTTTGTGAGGCGACAATCGCCCCGTCGCCCGCCCTACCATGCAGGATTTGTGACATTCCAAAATTTCGTCGGTTCGTTTAACGAACAAAGTGAACGAATGGATGATGATGACGAGACCCGTTCATCGATAGAAGTTGGGAAGTGTCAACTTCGGGACTTTCGGACACCACCACGTCGTCACCATTGCTATCACCATTTCCACCACCACGCCATTTCGAACCGGGAATTTTTATAAATACTTATATTTTGCGCGATAATTAACCGGAAAGCACGGATGATCAAAGTTTAATGTGTCAATGATGGTTTCAAAGTAACTCAAATAGCATGTTATGCATGATCCATCTTTTGTAACCAAGCATGTTGTAAATACTACTTTCTCTTAGCCAAAAAATTGCTGAAACGAAAACATCAAATTTTGAGGCGAAACGACATTTACCAAAACTACCTACCAAAAAATTGAAGAAATTATATTATTCTTATCTCCTGTTTTTGCTTTTGCCCTTTGTTCAACCAGAATGGGGCAATAGAAAATAGTTAGTATTACAATGTTCATTGCACGTCCAAAACGATGACGCACGAAGCGGGCGCAGTATGGCTCGATGGGCCACGAATTGAACTTCAAGACTGCAATTCTCACACTACCGACCTCCCGAGCGTCTTCAATGTCCGTTGTCATTCAAAAGCACTACAGAGGCCCAACACATTTGTGACAATTTTTTGGAGCCGGCACCCGGAACCGGACCGGTGCTCGCCCGTGATCATCACCATCCATCCATGTGCCATCATATTAATAAGGGTTAATACCACCATCAAACTAATCTTTGTGTCACAAAATTCTCGAAGTGATATGCTCATTCCACATTTACCCCAAACTGGTATACTTGTGCCATATTCATTCCAAATTATGGTTTTTTTTTTTGTCAAAAGAAATTTCCATTCATTACCAAAATGATAATCACACGCTCGTCTTTCAAAAAACACATCCGTGACTGCATCCAAGCGAAAGGATCGGCAGCCGATCACCGAATCATGCAACATCATCAGTAATAAGCACACGTCGAGATCTCCATCTGTAGTTACGAGTTTGGTGTACGCCTATGCGCCTAGATTCGCCATCCCCAACACTATCACCGTACGGAAATAACATAAACATGTTGAATAAGTTCATATCCAATACTTGTGAGAACAAGCCCTTTAGCTAGTGCGAGGCGCCAAAGCTCTAGCACTAATTTGACACCGAAACTACTGTAAATACTATTGAAACTGGAGATGAAGTACTTATTCATTAAAACTCCAAAATCCAGAATTAGATCAGAGAGAAAAGCTCCTAGATATAAGATCAAGAGAGCAAAGCTCCTAAATCTAAAACTAGATCAGGAGGGTAAGGAAATAAATAAAAGGAAATGAAAGGAAAAGCAACTGGGAGGGGAGGGAGAGATCCAAGTCAAATCCCTCCCCACCAGAAGTGATAGAGACGAAGAAAGGTTCGGACCGGCAGAGATGTACGTCCATACTTAAATTAAAGTGGAAGCTAATTTACAGGTAATTATGGCACGGTCGTACCAATTCAAGATTTTTTGCAACATAAAAATTAATTTATGGATAAATGTGGCATATGTGCATCAATTCGGAAGTTTTTGCAACACAAAATTTAATTTGAGATAAATGTGATACAAATGTATCAGTAAGAGGTTTTCTGTGATACTAACTCTATTAATTAATTATTTCGATAAATGTAAACATTGCAAAAGTCCATGTTTTGTTGGGAAAGGAGGCTCCGTGAGGTGACATGTCCTTGTCAAGGGAGGGGTTGATGTACATCAAGGGAAGCAAGACACGCCATTCTTGTTGAACAATTAGGACAAATGCATAAATGAAACGTAAAGGTTTGTAATGCAATGGAAAATAGTCATAGATGTAATCCCAAGCGGACTAGTCAAATAGGTAATTGCGATTGGGTTCGGTTTGGATGGATAAAAAATGAGTCCGTTAAAAATTGATCCATTTAACTATTTTTGACCTATTTTTATGTAATAATATCATGGATACCCTGACCCGACCCTATCTCAATACATACCCAACTCAGGCTCCAATTTTTAGCAATTTCTCCCCTTTAAATATGGAAAATAGAATACTGAAAAAAAAAAACTAACTAATTTAAAATAAAGGTTAATAAAACCTAAATTTACCCCAAACTATTTTTTTGACCATAAAAAACCCCCAAACTGGTACACATGTGACAATTTTACCCCAACTAATTTTTAATATTATTTTTTCATTTTTTTTATTTTTTGAATTTTTTCTTTTGTTTTAAAAAAAATAAAAGGAAAAAAATAAATAAATAAATAAAAATTCGAAAAAAATAAAAATAATAATATTAAAATTTTAATTCACGGTAAAATTGTCACATATGTACCAGTTTGGGGTTTTTTGTGGTAAGTTCAGGGTAAAATTGTCACAGATGTACCAGTTTGGGGTTTTTTATGGTCAAAAAAATAGTTCGGGGTAAAATTGTCACAGGTGTACCAGTTTGGGGTTTTTTATGGTCAAAAAAATAGTTTGGGGTAAATGTGTCACAAGTGTACAAGTTTAGGGTTTTTCGTGGTATTAACCCTTAAAATAAATTAAATATAGAAGAAATTTCTAAAAATTTGAGAAATCATGCTACTAGTGCGCATCTCCAGTTATTCCTTCTGGCACTTGGAATTTGATCTAATTTGGGTTAATACCACAAAAAACTCCAAACTGATACACATGTGATAAATTTACCCCAAACTGATTTTTTGACCATCAAAATCCTAAATTGGTGCACTTTTGACAAATTTGCCCCCCATTAGTTTTCGTCAAATTTTAGGGTTAATATTACAAAAAATCTCAAACTGGTACACCTGTGACAAATTTACCCTCCGTTAGTTTCCATTAAATTTACCGTCAAATTGCTAAGTTGGATGACACGTAATAGTTAACGGGCGTGCCAGTTTAGGGTTTTACCCCTCTATTTGTCACAGATTTACCAGTTTGTGATTTTTTGTAGTATTAATCCAATTTAACGGAGAGTAAATTTGTCACAGGTGTACCAGTTTGGGGTTTTTGGTTGTCAGAAAATTAGTTTAGGTAAATTTGTCACGGATGTACCAATTTAAGGTTTTTGGTGGTCAGAAAATTAGTTTGTGGTAAATTTAACACGAGTATACCAGTTTACGATTTTTTGTGGTAAAAAAATTAGTTTGGAATAAATTTGTCACGGGTGTACTAGTTTGAGATTTTTTAGTTTTGGGTAAATTTGTCACAGGTGTATTAATTTGGGATTTCTCGTGGTATTAACCCTTTTATTTTTGGGATATGTTGATTAGAAGTCCTAAAATTTATCATAAAAGTACATTTGAGTCATAAAACTTGCAAAATGTGCAATCAAGTCATAAAACTTGTCAAATTGATTCAATTGAGTCCTAAAGTTAAGACCATTTAATTTACTAACGAAAAACGCTAATGTGATTTATTTTTATATTTTCTCTCTACTATGTGACGATAATGTGGCTAAATTATGAAACATAAGACTAGCGGGGGTCAGCCACTAGTGGTGACCCTCGGCTAGGTCTAGGCGAGGGTCTCCAGCCCCTAGTCGAAGCCCGGTGACCCCTACTTGCCGCCCCCCACCCTCGTCGGCCCCTGTCGGCGATTGTGGGGCGGCGGCAGCGACGGCAAGGGCTTGTAGCCCTCCCCACTTGTCCTCCTCCTTTTTTTTTATTATAAATATTTACCTTATTT
Organism: Syzygium oleosum; assembly: GCF_021117445.2. Classification (NCBI taxonomy): domain Eukaryota; kingdom Viridiplantae; phylum Streptophyta; class Magnoliopsida; order Myrtales; family Myrtaceae; genus Syzygium; species Syzygium oleosum. Next base: position 3,473,881 of record NW_026607494.1, read on the forward strand.
TTTAAATTTAATTTAAATAACTATAATATTAAAATAGAAAAAGGCCATGTTATCACCATGTAGGATAGAAAAATAATAATAAAAAGTCACGTTAGCATTTTTCAGTTAGCCAAATTGGACAGTGTTAACTTTAAACTCGATTGAACCAATTTGACAAATTTTAGGACTTGATTACATTTTTTGTAAGTTTTAATATTCAATTGCACTTTCGTGACAAGTTTTATGACTCATAGTGAACATATCCCCTTATTTTTCATTCATTTTTATTATGTGAGTAGAGTACTTAATTTTTGTTAATCCAATATTTTTTAACTTTTTAAATTTGGCTTGAAGTGAGGTCTTTGTTAAATAATTTATTGTGTGATTTCTTGCTTCCTTGGTAAAATTCAAGCGCAATTAGTGACGTGGCTTGCTTACTTGGAAGAAAGTGTATCGTTTCCATTTAGATATTCTGTCTTTCTTTACATGACATTATCTCGAGAGGCCACGTTGGCTGGCGATATGGATAATGATAATGTCAAAGTTGACATTTCCATATGCAATTTTCACAAAAAGCCTCCGTTGATCCACATTTGAAAAATGGAGGCACTACATTGAATAGAAAAAAATATCTACATATTCAATTGCAAGACAAACAAAAGTTTGAATCTACGAGTAGCCCATGCCCAAGACTAGCAATTCATACTAGCACATGATCGTCCTTCGCAAACTAATTGTGGTTTCTAAACACTAAGTCTAGATTGAGTAATCGAACATGTGACCTTTAACTTGCAAATCAAATCTTGAACCGCCAGATCAATCGCCTAATTGATGTAATTCGTCCTTGCGATAGTCACTTTTAATGTTAGGATTGTGCCATGATGAATTACAGATGCGGGCGCGAAATAAACAAACTATTCAAGAAAATGTCATAATCAATTGGCACCCGTACTAAATTGGTTAGGTGATATATGATTCATCTAAGATAAGTTGAAACGAATATGATAGAGTGAAGTCTAATAAACAATGGATTTTAATAATTTCGCAAAAAAAATCTAAAATCCACTTTCAACTGACTTTTTCGCCTTCCATACGTGGGATTTAGCACTAATTATATGCATGGGACGAGCTAATGCCACGTGTCCAAGATGAAGACATTACTCCCGGGACTTCATACCGTGCAAGAAATAAATTAGATATCATGGCCAATCTCTCTAATTCACGTGCCTCCTGCCGACGTGATTTAATTGATTAAAAAAAAATGTGGGTCAAATATAAATTAGTTTAATGAGTCGGGCATGTTCTTGACGTGTAGTTGGAAATTTCGACATTTTAATTGCACAAAGAGAGAGATTGGACCGTGATTGGATTTGGATGACATGCATAGAAGATTCATTTCGATATTGCCCCTTGAAAGATTCATGTCAATTAAAGGATGCCCACGTACAGTTTCTTGGCCGAGGAAATTATGATGGCTTGAAACCAACTTGTAATCTTATCAATTGCATGTGCTAATTATATCATGTTAAGTTTGTATAGCATATATCTTCCCAGGCACGGTCCGTCCGATAAATTAGATGGGTTAATACTACAAAAAACCTAAAATTGATACATCCTTGACAAATTTATTCCAAACTAATTTTTTGACCACCAAAAATCCCAAATTGGTATATCTGTGATAAATTTATCTCAAATTAATTTTTTGACCACCAAAAACCCATCAAACTGGTACATTTGTGACAAATTTACTCCTATTAAATTAGGTTAATACCACGATAAATCACAAACTAATAAATTTGGGACAAACTGAGGGATAAAACCATAAACCGGTATATTTATCAACTGCCACATATCTTCTAACTTGGCAATTTGATGATAAAATCTAGGGTTACTATCACGAAAAACCCCAAACTGATACACTTGTGACAATTTTACCCTCATTTTATTTCTGTTAAATTTTACTGTCAAATTACTTTGTTAAATGACATGTGGCAGCTGACGAATGTACCAATTTTATGTTTTACCCTCCGTTTGTCCCTGGTGTACCAGTTTGTGATTTTTTTGTATTAATCCAATTTAACGGAAACTAATGGAGGGTAAATTTGTCATAAATGTACCAGTTTGGGATTTTTTGTGGTCTAAAAATTAGTTTGGGATAAATTTGTCACAAGTGTACCAGTTTAGAGTTTAATTTCCACGTGGACTTATCACGTCACCATGCAACGTCACCATGTGTCATCCATGTCAGTAAATTTGACGAAAGCTAACGGATTTTAATTTGTCGCAAGTGTACCATTTTAGAGTGTAGTTTATAATAAATTTGTCACAGGTAGTACCGGTTTAAGATTTTTCGGTATTAACTCTTTTTCTTTTTGTCAGACAGAAAATTCCAATCATCAGACTCTACTACAAAAACCAAATAATTTAACAAACGTAGAATCCGATCGTATCAGACTGACCTTTGTCCGCAAGCCAATGGCTGGACCTCCTCCTCCTCCTCCACTCCTCCGATCAGCTCTCCGTCTCCTCTTCCACGTCCTCTCCTTCACCCAGTGGCGGTCGCCCACCACGCCGCCGCCGCGGCACCTCCTCCCCCTCCCCCTCCCCCTCCCCGCCGCTGCTGCCGCCTCCCTGTCCGTCAGAGACTTCGGGGCCGCCGGCGACGGCCGCTGCTACGACACCGCCGCGATCCAGGCCGCCATCGACGCCTGCCACGCCTCCGTCCTCGCCGCGGCGGCCCCCGGCTGCACCTGCCGCGTCGCCTTCCCCCCGGGGAAGTACCTGACCAAGACGATCCGGCTCAAGTCCGGCGTGGTGCTGGACATCGAGAGGGGGGCGACGGTGCTCGGGGGCACGGAGATCGGGGACTACCCGGCCGAGTCCGACCGGTGGTACGTGATACTGGCCGAGGGAGCGAGCGACGTCGGGATCACTGGTGGCGGGGTGGTGGACGGGCAGGGGCTGAAGTTCGTGAGGAGGTTCGACAAGCGGAAGAACGTGATGGTCAGCTGGAACGAGACCAGGGCGTGCCTGGGCGACGAGTGTAGGCCGAGGCTGGTGGGGTTCATAGGGTGCAGGAACGTCCGGGTCTGGAACGTCACCTTGAATCAGCCCGCTTATTGGTGGTTCGTTCCAACCCCACCCCCCCCCCCCTCTCTCTCTCTCTCTCTCTCTCTCTCTGCCATTTCAGTTTGTCCTCTGGTATTTTGCGCTTTGTAGGTTTTTTCAAACAATTTGATTACTGATATTGAGTTGGTGGTGGCATGAAAACTCCCTAAATTGAGTGGAGCAGAAACCCATTTTGGCAATTGTGTTGGCCTTTGCAGAAGAAGGAAACTCCTAATGTAGATGCGAAATACAACTGCCATGGCACTGGTAGATCACTGAAGAACTGCCATGGCACATTGTAAAATTCAAGAAAGTGACACTGTCTGCGTGCCGTAGTGCTTATGATTCTTTCGCCTTTAAGTTGCAGTTTTTTGCAAATAGTTAGAACCAGTAGTCAGGTTGGCGAAAATTCAATATTTTCGGCAATTGCCGGGTGTTGCAGCTCTCTGAGATGTTCTAGGTTAAAATCATCAATGAAGTGAGTGTGGACCATGGAAACCTAGATCATCATGTTCAAGATGAATACCCTGTTTCTCACTTCTGTTTTGCTTTGCATTATACCTCTCCAAGACCTTTTATGGTCTACCCCTGTATCCCGTTTTACATTTGATCTGGAATCCAGTGGTTTGCTGATGAAACATCACTGCTGATTGCAGCTTGCACATAGTACGTTGCGTGAATACGTCCATTCATGATGTTTCCATTTATGGAGACTTCAACACTCCTAATAATGACGGGATCGACATAGAGGACTCGAATCACACGGTTATCACGCGATGCAAGATCGATACAGGAGACGACGCCATCTGCCCGAAGACGTATACAGGTCCTCTGTACAATTTAACAGCAACGGACTGTTGGATCCGAACAAAGTCCTCGGCAATCAAACTTGGTAGTGCAAGCTGGTTTGATTTCAGGGGTCTGTTCTTTGACAACATCACTATAGTAGATTCTCATAGAGGACTTGGAGTGCAGATACGGGATGGAGGTACAATGTTTGTTCTTCTTTCTTCTGCTGCTGTAGTTACAATTCTGTATAGTGAACTCTGATCTTTACTTAGAAGAGAACTCTGGCCATCTGGTTCTCTAAGTTCTCGTTAATAGGATATTAAAGATCTGTGTATTAGCCAGGGCGTTGTCTGCGGCAATTTTTCCCCAAAAATGGATTGGTTTTACTGAGAAACCTGTTCTTTGATTTAGTAAGGTTGTTGTCATCCTTAAACTTCTCTCAAATCTCTCTTTTAGGTGTGGCAAACAGGTTGTTTTAGGATTCACTTAATCGCATCACAAACAAATGGAGAGCTAGAAAGTAGATATGCCTTGACATTGAACTCTTCTTTTTACGTGATTACTAAGTTAACTGAAGCTATTTTGTGCAGGGAGAGCAAATAGGTTAAATTTTCTTTTGTCAAGACAGTTAAATGCCCACTAAGCATCTTCAAGAAACTCTCTCTCTCTCTCTCTCTCTCTCTCTCTCTCTCTCTCTCTCTCTCTCTCTCTCTTCACACACACACACACACACACACACACACAAGATCATAGGTCCTCTGACAAAGTTCATATCTTTCTTTTCCTGAAATGGCTGCTGAATCTTTGAGCTTATCTATCCCGTCTATGCAGGAAATGTGGATGACATCACCTTCTCAAACATCAAGATCACCACTAGGTACTACGACCCATCATGGTGGGGAAGAGCGGAACCGATCTACATAACAACCTGTCCTCGCCACTCCAGGTCGAAGGAAGGTGCGGTTTCAAACATACGCTTCATCAACATCACTGCCGATTCCGAAAACGGCGTGTTTCTCTCAGGTTCCAAGGGTGGGCTACTGAGGAATCTGAGATTTAGTAATGTGAACGTGACTTACAAAAGGTGGACAAATTACAAGGGAGGATTGGTAGACTACAGACCTGGATGCCAAGGGCTGGTGAAGCACAGCATGGCCGGGATCATCATGGAACACATCAAAGGGTTGGAAATTGAGAACGTGAACATGAGATGGGCTAATAGGAAATCTGGGCAGTGGGACAATCCTCTGGATTTCAGGCCCTCAACCGTGAATGGCGTATCTTTCCGCGATTTCCGCTCGGATTTGTACAGCCAATGAGGTGATTGGAGGGGCGCGCCATTCGTGTACTGTGCTTTACACTGTGCTTAAAGGGTTGTATAGCAATGAAATAACTAGTTGTCTGAGATAAACTGGTTTGCGAAAATGCCATTCTTCGGAGGCTTTTGGTTTGGTCTATTCAGGCAAATCTAGAGTTCTCTCACGGCCTTACGCAACTTGCCTCTTTCAAATCGACAGAAGTATTCTAGCTACATTAATAGAAAGACGTCCTCCAATTTTAACAGCTCTATGCGGAAGTGAATAGGTAAGTAGACTCATGGCACTCAGCAGCACGAAATGGCGTTCACCCTTCGCCTACGAATTTCTCGGAAAAGAGCTGCTTAATATGTAAAGGACAGTGTTTCCATCATGTATGTGAATAAGCTGTTTAGTCCCGAAGCACGCGATCACAATCAAGAGTATACGAAGGCCAACACATGCAGAGTTACAAGCATATAACGAGGTTCGCGCCGATTATACACGGGGACTAGACATCGACTGGCAACCGAAAAATGAAATGACCCTCTTTCGGAGCATCCAAATAACAGAAACATGGAAAAAGTGCCTCACATATTGACATGATACCACCATCATTCAGACCATCGAAGAGCTAGATTTTGTACCTAAATGCTCGAAGTTCCTGTCATCTATTATAAGCCACTGACCAGGTAGATGGTAATGTGTAGTCATGGCCACGGTTCGGAACCAGCGGTTCCGGTTCGTGGCCAAGTATGAACCGGACGGTTTCGGGCCGGTTCCGATTCAGGTTCAGAACCGGTCGGTTCGGAACCGGTTCCGGGCCGGTTCATAATTTTTCTTTTCTGTTTTTTTTCTTTTTCTTTTCCTTTTCTTTTTTTTTTCTTTTCTTCCTCCGCCGGCCATAGCCGGGGCCGGCGGAGGTCGCCGGCCTCGAGCGACGGCGCCCTCACCGGCGTCGGGCGAGGGCCGCCCTCGCTCGGGCCGGGCGAGGCCGGCCTCGCCCGGATCGGGCGAGGGCTCGACTTCGCCGGCGTCGGGCGAGGCCGACCTCGCCTCGGCACCGGCGAGGCCGGCCTCGCCCGACACCGGCGAGGCTCGACCTCGCCGGCAACTGGCTGTTAGTGGTCTGCCCTAAGAATCAATCAAGGTTGATACTCTAATATTAGTTGTGGATTAGGTTGTGTCGAAAACCGATCTTCACTATACTTAGGTAGTCATAATGTGTTGCTAGAGACCGCTTATGACTTGTGGGCCAAAAGAGTTTGGGCACTGCTAATGTTTAGTGAACCTACGGTCGCACACAATAGGAACGGACTTAATATTGTCTATGCGCCTTGATCTACTTAAGAAGTAGATTTTAATTTATTCTCCTATTTAAATTATCTATGCGGTCGTGCGCGTTATGAGATAACGATTAAACGTACGATTGAATGGTGGACGGTTTGGCGGGCCCAAATAGCCCGGCCCACTTCTTTTAATTCTGCTAGATAATGAGGCTGTATAAATAGATAGAGAATCGTTCTTTGTCTAGGGTTTTTCGATAGAGTATCGAAAAGCAAAAGGCGTTCAAGAAAAAGGAACTTCAAGATCTTTCGCTAGCACGTGGATCGTTGGAGAATTCCGTTCGTGTGTGTGGATACCGGTAGAGGCGCAACACTTGGGGCGCTCATCCAGACACAATCAGTTGCTGATTTATCTTCGATCTGCAAAAGGTACGTATCGAAATTCCTTTCCGATTTCAATATACACATGGATCCTGTTTAGGGTTCTATATTCCGCTGCGTTGTTTTTCGTTGATGAACCCTTCAAGTGGTATCAGAGCTACTTGTGATATATTGAAATTGAATCGAAAACCCTAATTGTCGATACATATGATGTATGCCTGAAGTGAGTCTAAATTAGGGTTAGATGAATTTGAAATATGAATTGATATGATCAATTGAGAAGGAACGAAGCGAGGAAGGGTCGATCCCTGCTCCGCTCGCGTCGAAGCAGAGACGGCGTCGCGCCCGGGTTGTTGCCAGCGAGGCGAAGACGGCGAGGCGGAGACGGCGACGCGCGCTGGGCGGGCTGTTGCCCGAGGCGGAGACGGCGGGCGGAGACGGCGACGCGTCTGGGCCTGTTGCCCGAGGCGGAGACGGCGGGCGAAGACGACGGCGCGTTTGGGTCTGCTGCCCGAGGCAGAGACGGCAGCGCGCCTGGTCTTCCGGCGCGTCGAGGACTCGCGGCGTTCGGCCAGTTGCGTACGGTGAGGGCGCGGGAGGCGGCAGCGACGGAAAGTCTCCCGAGAACACAGAATTGAGAATTCTGTCTATGTTTTCGGGGCTCTCCTCAGAAAAGAGAATTGCGAATTCTATCTAGCTTTGAGCGCGCCCAGAGAGCCCCGCGAGGCGCGCCTTCGAACCCCGCACCGGCGGCCAGGGTCGGCGAGACCACCGCAGGGGCTGCGCCCCTTGACCCCGCGAGGGGCGCTGCCCCTCGACCCCGCAAGGGGGCGCAGCCCCCTTTACCCCTGCATGGAATTGGTCGTTCCCGTATGATTGATATATCTTTGTTATTATAAGTGATGCTTTGTTGATGTTCAGAACATGCATACATTCACCACTACATAATTATTAAGAGTCCCTCATAAAATTAAGTAATAATATGATGCCTTTCCAATCATACACCTATTAAGACTTGAATCGTCAAAAGATGGGCCTGCCAAAGCAGGGTGTCTTTAACTATTTGAGTAAAATAGGATGGATAATGGTTATCCATATGTCAAGATTGGTTTACTTAACGAGGCTATCAAAACGGTTTTGAGCCTTGAGGCATAGTGTTTGGGGATAAGATATGAGATGTCAACCCCAATAACCAAGAGTTGTATTCGATACAATTGACAAATGGTTGTCTACCTAAATAACTTAGTCTTGAGCGGTAAGCCAAAGTTTACTTGAGTCTTGGTAAAATATGGGTCTTGGTCCACTATACTTATTGGGACACATGTTATAAAAGTATAGTTGGAGTTTATTATTTATAATATTAATGAACAATTCACTTTGCATATTTATTGTAGATAATGGCAAATAGTTCTGCATCACACTTTTCACTGCGATCTGTCCTTGAGAAGGACAAATTGAATGGTTCGAATTTTTTGGACTGGTATAGAAGCTTGAGAATTGTTCTTAAGCAAGAGAAAAAGGATTATGTCCTGGAGAAACCACTCCCTCAGAAGGCACCTCCTTCCAACGCTCCCCATGCTGAAAGGAATGCTTATCAGAAGCATAAAGATGATGCATTGGATGCATCATGTCTAATGTTAGCTACCATGAACTCAGACCTTCAGAAGCAGTTTGAGAACGTGGATGCCTATGATATGATCATGAACCTGAAAAATTTGTTTCAGGAGCAGGCACGCACTGAAAGATACCAAACGGTAAAGACCTTAATTGAGTGCAAGCTAGCAAGTGGGAGCTCAGTTAGCCCACATGTCATAAAGATGATAGGTTATATTGAAAACCTGGAGCGACTGGGCTCTCCCATTAGCCAAGAGTTGGCTACTGACATTATTCTTCAGTCATTGCCTCAAGATTATGACACGTTTGTTATGAACTATAATATGCATAATCTGAATAAGTCTTTGACTAAACTGCATGTGATGCTCAAAACTGCTGAGCAGAATATCAAGAAGGACCCTACCCCTAATGTTCTCATGGTTCAAAAGGGGAAAGGCTTTAAGAAGCCAGGTAAGGTCAAGGGTAAGGGCAAGGGCACTAAGCCTAAACCCAAATCCAAGACCAAACCGGGTCCGACTGCTGATGCTGTATGCTTCCATTGTGGGGAGAATGGACATTGGAAGAGGAATTGCAAGAAATATTTGGAGGATCTGAAGAAAAAGGGAAGTGAGACTTCCGATTCAGGTATTTATGTTATAGAAGTAAATGTTACTACTAGTTCTACTTTATGGGTATTGGATACCGGTTGTGGTACTCACATTTGTATGAATGTGCAGGGACTAAAACGAAGTAGAACACTTACAAAAGGTGAAGTGGAGCTACGTGTTGGGAATGGAGCAAGAGTTGCTGCATTAGCCGTAGGAACATATGATGTAGCTTTACCTTCTGGCATGTTTTTAGAACCGAATAATTTGCTACTATGTACCTGCTATACGCAGGAATATTATTTCTGTTTCTTGTTTGGACAAGGAAGGTTTCTGTTTTGATATAAAGAACAATAGTTGTTCGTTTTATCTTAATGGATTATTTTATTGTAGTGCCCATATTGTGGATGGGATATATGTTCTAAGTCTTGATGTGCCAATCTATAATATAAATACAAAAAGGTTTAAATCTAATGATTTGAATCCAACCTACGTATGGCATTGTCGATTAGGCCACATAAACGAGAAACGAATTCACAAGCTTCATAGCGATGGACTATTAAATTCATTTGATTTTGAATCATTTGATACATGTGAATCTTGTTTAGTTGGAAAAATGACAAAAGCTCCTTTTACTAATCAAAGTGAGAGGACAAAAGAATTATTGGCCCTTATACATACTGATGTGTGTGGACCACTAAGTTCTACAGCCAGAGGAGGTTATCAGTAATTCATTACATTTACTGATGATTTCAGTAGATATGGATATGTTTACTTGATGAAACATAAATTTGACTCCTTTGAAAAGTTCAAGGAATTTCATAATGAAGTACAAAATCAACTTGGCAAGAATATCAAGGCTTTTCGATCTGATCGAGGAGGAGAATATTTAAGCCAAGAGTTCAATGACCATCTCAAAGAGTGTGGAATTGTTTCACAGCTCACTCCCCTTGGAACACCACAGTGGAATGGTGTCTCTGAGAGGAGAAATCGAACTTTGTTAGACATGGTTCGATCAATGATGAGTCATTCAGATTTTCCATTATCTTTCTAGGGATATGCACTCGAGACAGCTGCGTTTACACTAAATAGAAGTCCATCAAAAGCTGTAGAGAAGACACCATATGAGATGTGGACAGGAAAAGTTTCTAGTATGTCTTTTCTAAAGATTTGGGGTTGTGAAACCTATGTAAAACGTTTACTTTCTGATAAGCTTGGACCCAAATCTAATAAATGCTTCTTTGTCGGATATCCTAAAGAAACGAAAGGATATCCTAGAGAACAAAGTGTTTGTTGCTCGAAATGGTGTCTTTTTAGAGAAAGAGTTTCTTACTAAAGGAACCAGTGGGAGTAAGGTAAACCTCGAAGAAGTTATTATGCCACAAGAGGGTGTTCCAGTTCATGAGGAATCTCAATTAGATCTACAAAGAGTTGTAGAGTCTACTCCATTGGCACCTATAGTTCGTAGGTCTGAAAGAACACATCGTGAGCCTATGAGATATGGTTTTCACGTGACAGAACATCGCCATCTATTGTTAATAAAAAATGACGAACCTACGACCTATACAGAAGCTATGATGGGCCCAGACTCCGATAAATGGCTTCAGGCCATGAAATCCGAAATGGACTCAATGTATCAAAACAAAGTTTGGACTTTGATTGATCCACCTGAAGGTGTCAAACCTATAGGGTGCAAGTGGGTTTTCAAGAAAAAAACTGATATGGATGGAAATGTTCACATCTATAAAGCACGGCTAGTAGCTAAAGGTTTCAAACAAACTCATGGTATTGACTATGATGAGACCTTTTCGCCAGTGGCCATGCTTAAGTCCATTCAGATTATCCTAGCGTTTGCTGCATATTATGATTATGAGATATGGCAAATGGATGTAAAGACAGCTTTCCTTAACGGAAAACTAGCGGAAGATGTGTATATGACACAACCTGAAGGCTTTACATCACCAGATAACACTGGGAAGATATGCAAGCTTCAACGTTCTATTTATGGATTGAAGCAGGCATCACGGAGCTGGAATATTCATTTCGATGAAACTGTCAAAGAGTTTGGCTTCATTAGAAAAAAAGGAGAAGCTTGTGCATACAAGAAGTCTAGTGGGAGTACAATTGTGTTTCTAATGTTGTATGTGGATGACATACTACTCATTGGAAACGACATTCCTATGCTTGAGTCAGTTAAGACATCGCTAGGAAAATTATTCTCCATGAAGGACATGGGAGAAGCAAACTATATCTTGGGGATCAGGATCTATAGAGATAGATCTAAGAGACTTATTGGACTGAGTCAAAGTACATATGTTGACAAAGTCATCAATAGGTTTAATATGCAAGATTCCAAGAAAGGTTTTCTCCCAATGACACATGGCATAAGTCTTAGTAAGACTCAGTGTCCTTCAACACAAGATGAGCGAGACCGCATGAGTAGGATTCCTTATGCATCAGCTGTGGGATCCATCATGTATGCTATGTTATGCACTCGTCTTGACGTTGCTTATGCATTGAGCATGACAAGTGGATACCGATCGGATCCGGGGAACCTCACTGGATTCTTTGTCAAGAATATCCTTAAGTACTTGAGAAGAACTAAGGATTTATTCTTAGTCTATGGGGGTGAGGAACAGATCACTGTAAATGGTTACACTGATGCTAGTTTCCAAACCGACAAAGACGACCTACGATCACAGTCAGGTTTTGTCTTTTGCGTGAATGGTGGAGCGGTGTGTTGGAAAAGTTCCAAGCAGGAAACTCTTGCAGATTCTATGACAGAAGCTGAGTATATTGCTGCTTCAGAAGCATCAAAGGAAACTGTTTGGATTCGAAAGTTCATAGAAGAACTGGGAATCAGTCCCACTAGTTCGATTCCAGTGGACCTCTATTGTAACAGCAATGGGGCCATAGCTTTGGGTAAAGAGCTTAGGTCTCACCAGAAGACCAAACACATACTCAGGAAGTATCATCTCATTCGAGAATTCATTGAAAGAGGTGATGTCAAGTTGTGCAAAGTTGCAACGGAGTTTAATACAACTGATCCGTTGATGAAGGCTCTTCCACAACCTAAGCATGAGCGTCATTGTAACGCTTTAGGCCTTAGACACATTAGTGATTGGTCTTGATGTGAGTGGGAGTATATGTGATATATATTTTCATTGTTCATTAATAAAATATATATAGTATATTTGATTTCGATTTAATTTGAGTATATAATTGAATGCGAAATCTTTATCCCCTGAATATTGAATATCCTTAATAGATAATCAAATACGTGATTTGATCGTGAAACTCTATTAATAGAGTGGATATTAATGTTCTAAATGTCCCTAGTCAATTGCCATTGTGCATTGGGACGCAAATGGCATTTGAGACTAGCATGTGAGTCAACTGATGACCAAGTTTCACGGGTCATGAATATAGAGATATAAAGTTGATCACATGGAATACATGTTGGAGAACATTGTATTGGACCGACCCGCTATGAGAATACTGTAGGATTGTTATATAATGTCATCAGTATTTCTCATCACAGCTATAGAGTATAGTCCTTTGACCTGAGTCTGCCATGGTTTCCTAGACGTGGATTGGCATGCTTTAACATTGCCAAACGTCAGCCGTAACAGGTGATTATAAAGGTAATGGCTGGGTATGTCATGAAGCGTGCTGAGTGATGTGAGTAGACAAGATGGGATTTGTCCCTCTCATATAACGAGGGTATGATTTCCTGGCCTCCCGTAGAGTTGAGACTGTGAAATGCATGGCCATGCTCAAGTGAGTTGAAGAATCAACTACTTGTTTTGACAGTCTAACCGCGGTATCGGGAAAATGAGTTTAAGCTATATAAGGATGACACTTGTCCTGCCTTATGCTTAACTCGGAAATCAAGTGACAAAGAGACTTAGTTTATATGATTGGTTCTAGTGCAAGTGGGAGATTGTTAGTGGTCTGCCCTAAGAATCAATCAAGGTTGATACTCTAATATTAGTTGTGGATTAGGTTGTGTCGGAAAACCGATCTTCACTATACTTAAGTAGTCATAATGTGTTGCTAAAGACCGCTTATGACTTGTGGGCCAAAAGAGTTTTGGGCACACTGCTAATGTTTAGTGAACCTACAGGATCGCACACAATAGCGAACGGACTTAATATTGTCTATGCGCCTTGATCTACTTAAGAAGTAGATTTTAATTTATTCTCCTATTTAAATTATCTATGCGGTCGTGCGCGTTATGAGATAACGATTAAACGTACGATTGAATGGTGGACGGTTTGGCGGGCCCAAATAGCCCGGCCCACTTCTTTTAATTCTGCTAGATAATGAGGCTGTATAAATAGATAGAGAATCGTTCTCTGTCTAGGGTTTTTCGATAGAGTATCGAAAAGCAAAAGGCGTTCAAGAAAAAGGAACTTCAAGATCTTTCGCTAGCACGTGGATCGTTGGAGAATTCCGTTCGTGTGTGTGGATACCGGTAGAGGCGCAACACTTGGGGCGCTCATCCAGACACAATCAGTTGCTGATTTATCTTCGATCTACAAAAGGTACGTATCGAAATTCCTTTCCGATTTCAATATACACATGGATCCTGTCTAGGGTTCTATATTCCGCTGCGTTGTTTTTCGTTGATAAACCCTTCACTGGCGAGGCCGGCCTCCCCTGAGGTCGGCGAGGTTGAACCCTCGCCAGATCTGGCGAGGCTCGACCTCTCCGGCGTCGGGCGAGGCCGGCCTCGCCAGTTGCCGGCGATGTAACAGTTTGAATTTTCGATCCTTTTCCCGGGATTTAAGAAATGAATATTTTGGTCAATGCACTATAGTGAGATCTCACCCGGGACCCGCGCATTCTCGGGATGCTAACCTTAGGGGTAAGGCTATTACGGGATTGAGTTCGCACGACCAAAGAACTCGATCCGGGTTCGATCTTCGACCATATGGATTGACGAGGGAATGTTTTGAGCCAACCGAGACCGGTCTATTTGATTAATCGTGTCCGAAGGGCACTAGTGACAGACCCTCGCAATTATATGACGATCGAGGTCACCTTGGTTCGAGCAAACTTAAACGTGATTTGACTTAGTGTCGGTCACGGGTCGAGAGCGCGTAATCCCAATGAGCCACCCGTTAGCAAAAGATAAGCTAAAGTCGCGATTGTTCGATTTTAGTCATTTCTTGGAATTCGGGCCCGGGAATCGAGAATTTTGAAAGTGACAATTTTGAGCGGCCGATGACGTTTTTGGCTTGGCCAACCTTGGGGCCAACCATTTCTGCAAAAAAATGGATTTCGGTTTGGGATCGGGAAAATTACGATTTTGACCCTGTGGACCCCGATGTCGATTCTGAGGCCGTTTGAGGTTATTTTTCGAGGCCAACGCCATTTTTGGGTGGCCACGCATACCAGGAGTTGTTATGGCCAAAAATTGGAATTTCGACAAAAATTGGAAAATAATATTATTTTATTTCCGGAACTTTGCAGTCGATTTTCGAGGGCTTAAGAGGCTATTTTCACGAATCCGACGCCATATTATGTTGGCCACACCCATATGGAACCCGTATGTGCGAAAATTGGAATTTCGCCCAGGGACCGGAAAATTACCATTTTGCCCCTGGACCCTGTATTGGGAATTCCGAATTTTGGACAATTTTGGGCAATAATTGAGGACTAAAATAAGTGAAAAAGAAATTGGAATTATTGAATTACCACCTTGCCCTTGAATTATTGGATAAAGACAAACGAGGACCGTTGGATCAAGGGTATTTTGGGAAAAATTGCGGATCGCCGACACGTGTCCACTCTAGGCCCACTATTTCTGACCTCTCTCTCTCCTCCCCCTCATTCTCGGCCAGACCACACCCCCCACCAGCAGATTTCTCTCTCTCTCTCTCTCTCTCTCATTCTCTTCATTTTTGTTTCCTCTCATCACCGTTGCTGCTGCTGCTGCTGTTCCGCCCATTTCAGCCACCCATCCAGCCCGTTCTTCTCGCCTTTCTTAGGTAAGTGTCTCCCCCAAAAACTACCTAGGACCTCGGGTATTGCTAGACGCGGTTAGGACTCGGTTTAGGGGATTTAGAGGTTGATTAAGGCGTTGATAATGGTTATTGGTGGTTGATCATGGTTATTCGTGGCTGAGTATGGCTGTTAGTGGTTGTTGCGGGTTGAATTAGATGTCGGAAATGAGTTTTGGCGGTTGGAATTCGGTAGAAATCGGTTCGGGTTTGAATCCGTGAGGTTCGGGGTGAATCGCGGATTCACGGTTACTGTACCCGCCCGGTTTGCTATTTTCGTAGAAAATTTTGTGGGCCGAATTTGAGGAAATTTTCTTCATGAAAGTTATTCCCAATATCTTGAAGTATAACATATTTTAATTTGGGAATTTTTGGAAATCATTTGAGGCCATTCGGAAGTTCATCTTTGGACCGAAATAAAACTGCCCGATTTACTGTTCACCCGACCTTCGGTCTGTTCGAATTTTTATAAATTTTTCCAGGCATATTTTCAAAATACTTCCTTCACAAAAGTTGTTGGGACCATTTGTGGGTATAACATATAAAAATTTCAAAGCTTTTCAAGGTGATCTGAATGTTGAAATAAATGTATTTTGAGGACAAAACGGTCTGTTTGAGCGAACTGATTTTGGTCTGATTTCGAGGGACAAAAAGGCATGGTTTCAGATTGAACCGGATTTCGTGTTCTTCATAAGAAATGTTGATCAAGATGTTTTTTATGACATATCCAAAATTTAGAATTTTTGGAGTTCGTTTACTATTTATTTTATTGGAATTTCGGTCACTGTGTAAACTGCCTAGTTTTGACCCGATTTTATATATTCTCGATTTTTCTCTCTCTCGAGAATTATTCGGTGTTATCATGGCATTTTGACGGGTAGTTTGATGCTTGAATGAGCTCGTATGTGTGATTGTGTGGCTGTGAGGTGTGGTGGCGTGATTGCGCATTGAGTTCGCGTGCCAAGCTTGGGTGTTTGTGTGTTGTTCTCGTGACGAGATTGTGTAAATGTGAAATGTGTGTGAAGTGTGTATGTTTGGCAGTGTGTTTGTGTGGTGGCGTGGTACGTGTAGAGAGTGTGGAACGAAGGTACGAATGTGTAGGATTGGTTGGGAAAAGGTCCGTCCTGAGGCGTGTACGTTTACGCGGGACGATGCCGTCCCTGACGAGGTGACGATGCCCGGCCTGACGAGGTGTCGATGCCTGACGTGGTCAGAAGACCGTTGGCCTGATGCGTTTTACGCGGGCGCGAGAAGGAAAGTGTGTGTAGGATTCCGTCCTGAGGCGTGTACGTTTACGCGGGACGATGCCGTCCCTGACGAGGTGACGATGCCCGGCCCGACGGGGTGACGATGCCTGACGAGGTCAGAAGACCGTTGGCCTGATGCGTTTTACGCGGGCGCGGTGGTGGTGGAAGAGTTGAGAATGAGCGGGAATTGGCTTGAGGTGCGAGGTTTGAGAAAGTGACGCGTGGTGTGAGTTGGTGTGCGAGTGTGTTTGTATCGCGTGGTGTGATGCTCGATTATGGGGTAAAAACTGCTAGGCATGGTATGGGACGTGCCCAAGTGGGTTTTGCTCTATATAATCGGGGCACGCAGCGCGGCTGTGATGTATTTTCTGTGGCATACTGGCTGTGTGGTTGACTAACGTGTAGGGACATGCATGAGGAATTCCAGGTAGGGTCGCGTGTGGTTGCTAGTTTGGTTGATTGTTGTGTGTTATGCATGTTTCGTCTGGCGGTACGTGAGTGCCTACGTGCGGTTTAGGGTTGTACACTTATTGAGATTCGTCTCACGGTTGTATAACCGCCACTTTCAGACCCCCAGCCTTAGACCCAGGAGGCCCGCCTCCTCTTTTTGGAGTTTCGAGGAGCCGTCCCGGTTGCCCAGTGGAGTTGCAGGCGATGCCTAAGAAGTCTTCCGGAGGATCGAACCAAGCGAAGTAGGAGCATGAAGAAAGGAGGATGAGCCCTAGGTTTTTCCTAGGGTATTATAGGGGTTGTTCAGACTAGTTTGACCAGTAGTGAAGTTAAGTTAACCAGACCCTGATATTTCGTTATGACGGTGATTTCGGATGCTGGTTTGCTGTATATGTTTGTAACATAATGCTTGTATATTTGGTGCTGTATGACTATGTTGTTGTTTGATCGTTATGGTGTTCTACCCTGTTGTCGTCATCTTTTTGTCCGGGGTTTTTAATATCCGCTTCCGCATGTGGCTCTGATGTTTGGGTTGGGTCGGCGACGTTCCTAGGATGTCGCATCATTTCGACCGGAGCGGGGGATGTAGCGAGCTCGTAGGGGTTCGGGGCGTGACAGGCGAGGTCGAGCCCTCGCCCGATCTGGCGAGGCCGGCCTCGCCCAGCCCAGGCGAGGGCGGCCCTCACCCGATGCCGGCGAGGGCAGCCTCACCTGAGGCCGGCGACCTCCGCCGGCCCCGGCTATGGCCGGCGGAGGAAGAAAAGAAAAAAAAAAGAAAAGGAAAAGGAAAAGAAAAAAACAGAAAAGGAAAAACAGAAAAGAAAATAAAAAAAAATTAAAAAATTACTGTTCCGGTGACGGAACATTATTCAATATAAATTGTAATTAAAATATAAATTGTAATCAAATTTGGGGACAAAAAGACAAGAGAGAAAGAGAGGGCTTGAACTTAATAAATTATCATTAAGCACATTACAATTCGTTACAACGATCTATAAAAAAAAGGAGCACAATATATATGCCCTAAAATGATCCCAAAACCTAAGCATTCCGTGCGCAGGGGACCAGAGGTCACATGTCGTCGGATTATACTTCGGTTTCCCTAAGCTCACGTGGGCGTACCCGGTATGAGAAACAAGGGTTCCCGAAATATTTACCAACTCCAATAGTTCTTTTACCCTCAATCGTCACTACCCGTTCTAGTACCGGTACCGGTACCTGTAGCGGTAGTATCTCCGTCGTCGTTAAAGAATTCGGATTCATTATTCCGATCTATCTCTTGTTGCCGGTATTGAGCCTTCGTCCAATCAGCAACACAAGCTTGAATCTCCATCGATTCTGGAGCTAATCTTGAACGATGTTCGTCCAAAATATTACCTCCAGCCTTGAATGCTTGTTCGACCGCAACGTGGAACAAGGGGTTGAAAAAATCTGTTTTGCAATAAGAGAAAGGATTGGGTATTGGCTTGCGTGCCTCTTCCACCAATCCAAAATTAAAAAATCTGTACCACCTTCGGATTCAGTAAACTCAAATGAAACGGTTGGATAAATCTCTAATTCAGAAATATTTCCTATTACTCCTTTTTATTTTTTTTGTCTATGTAATAAAAGTTGGTACCCTCTACTAATTTTACCTGTATTGTCATTTTGTATCTCCGTAGATTGAGAAGATCTAATATCACCTAAATTATATTTAGTATAAAATTCATTATATATTTCTATTACTACGTTTTTAACCTCACGTACGATGATTGTAACATTTATCGCATCATAATGTAAACATTGATAATACGTACGCAAAAAATCATTTAAGCCATCCAATTTGCAACGCGGATAAAAAACACAAGCAACTAAATAAATAATGGGAATTTCGCTATAATAATGTAGCCACTTCATTTTCATTGCAACGATAGTATGTTGTAATTCAACATCATTTTTATATTCATCAAAAATTCCGACAATATTAGTACACTCTACTAAAAATAAATGTGTAGTAGGATAATAAACACCGGACAAAGTATAAGTTGCATCATTAAAAACCTTTAAAACATCTAAATTTTTTTGGTAAATATCCCACTCTTGTGGGTATAAATTAATATGAGGTATATTATTATAAATGAATGCACATAATAAATCTTTTATATGCTAAAGATTCACTAAGCAAGTGAAAAGTAGAATTCCAACGAGTTGGAACATCTCTTGGAAATCTTTTTGGTTTTTTGCCATTTTCTCTACAAAATCTACCCCATTCTTTCATTTTTTGGGATGTTTCCATAAAAATTGAATCGCCGTTTTTATTGGTTGAAGAAAAATATCAAAAGTTTTCAAACCATCTTGTACACATAAATTTAAAACATGACAAGCACATCTAACGTGAACAATTTTTCCGCCAAAAGCGAGTTTACAAATATTTTCTAAATCGGCAATTGAAGCGGTATTTGCTGCGGCATTATCAAAACCAATTGAAAATTTTTTGTTAAACAAATAATATTCTTCTAAAACTTGCCTAATTATTCTATAAATATTATTTGCCGTATGTTTATCATCGAAAACTCTAAATGCAATAACTCTTTTTTGAATACTCCACTCGTCATCTATCCAATGACATGTTATGCCCATGTAAGAATGATTTTGCCAATGATCACTCCAAATATCACTACCTATATGCACGCATCCATTAAATTGCATAAAAAAGTTTTGTAAATCTTTTTTTCCATTTTTGTAAAGATCTTTAATTACTCGTTTAGTTGAATTTCTAGGAACACGTTTTGCTTGTGGAGCACATGCTTTTTGTACAAATTCATTAAAATCAAATCTTTCTCCAAAATTAAATGCTAAATGCTCAACGGAAATAAATTTGCCTAATTCTTCCTTATAAGTTTTTTCATTAAAACGAAATAAAGGGGAAGTGTTAGGACTGACGTACCCGGAAATTTGTTGTTGCCCGATATCGATTCCCGTTTCGGTTGGATGTTTGCTCCTAAGATGTCGTTTAAATGTTCAATATCCTTGTCCACCTGTATATTTATATATTTTCCCACAATATTTACAAATTATATCATACCTTTTTTGACCAATATCAAACCTTTCCATTTTCGTGAAGTGATTCCAAATGTCAGATGTAAATTCTCGTTCCGCTTCCTTTGTTGTAGATATTTCGGCAGGAGGATGAAAACTTTCTTGCGTCGGGACGCGCTCCACATCGGGAAAAATGTTGATTTCATCATCTTGAAAATCTGCATATTCACGAGGATCAAAAGAATGATGGGATTCCGTCATGATATTCTTACCTTTGCCAGTTGGCACTCGACTTCCACTTGCCATTTTTTGAGTGGATTGAGAGAATTGAGCGGATTAATTGGGAGAATTAAGAAAGAATTGCGTGGATTGAGAAAATTGAAAGAATTTAAGAGAATTTGAGAGAATTTCGAGTATTGAGAAAATTTGAGACTTAAGAGAAGAGAATTTGAGAGAATTGTGAGTATTGAGAGAATTTGAGAGAATTTATAAGAAAAAAATGAGAAGAAAAGATAACCGTTGCAATTTTGCAACGGTTATCTTTTTTTTTTTTTATAAATTTTTGCCCGTTTGGGCGTTGGCCTTGGCCGTTGCCAGCGCAGCCTAAAGGGCAACGGGCCGCAAGGCGCAAGCCCGCTGCAGGGCCTGCAGACGTGCAGGCCCTGCTGCGGGGTTTTTTTTTTTTTTTTTTTAAATTTGCCCGCAGCAGGGCCTGCAGACGTGCAGGCCCTGCTGCGGGGGGGGGGGGGGTTTAAAAAAAAATTTTGCCCGTTGCCAGGGGCTGCCTTGGCAACGGGCCGCAGCAGCACTACAACTTCTTTTTTTTTTTTTTTTTTGAACCGGGCCCGGAACCGGCGGTTCCAAGCTGGTTCAAAAATTTCTGGAACCGGAACCGAGCCCGTAGGGCACGGGCCGGTTCCGGTTCCGAACCGTGGGCCCGGTCAACGGGCCGGGCCCAGGTTTGACCAGGCCGGTTCCGGTCCAGTTCCGGGCCGAAACCAGCCCGTGGCCACCACTAGTAATGTGTATTTTGTGCCGTAGTTACTCCCTATTTCGGTTTTAAGTTATGACCTTTAAGGAAGTTTCGACAATTAGGATATCAATTCCGGCCGAAAAGCAGAAGTCTGGACTCAAAACTTAGAAAAAGATTCTACCGCTCGGCTCATAGAATCATGAGGTTCGCGCATCAGCAGCTGAAGAAATCTTCAGCAATGAATTTCGAAGATGCGGACCGCAGATTACTTACTTCTTAACAAACAGAACAATCCCTTATCCAACATAACCACTAGAAAAGACGTGCAAAGGTGCAAATTCACATATGCACCAAAGAATTGAATGCGGATTCAGTGAGGAGGAGGTGCACCACCCTTGTAAAGTCGAAACATTCAATCTCATATTAATTATCGCAGATCGATTGGATTGAAAGCCAAACAGCTAGAATTCAGATCAACAGAAGTAGCCACAATGGAGTCCATCAAACCGACACAAATAATGACTTACACACCCAAGCCAACAACAAAATTACCGCCAATCACAACGAATAAGAGAATTCGCTACGCCGCAAGCATATGCCCCCAATAATGTGACCTGCAATTTCTACCGGGCATAGGACACCTAAGACGATATGCAGCCAAACTTATACATTCGAAATCGCGCGTAGGTGGAACACGGCGCAGCTTCAAGTAAATGAGCCGTCTCCTGAACCCCCTGAAAACTAGATCTTGTCGAGTTTATCAGCCTTGACAACTGGGTTGGCCTTGGCAATGGCGTTTCGCGCAGCAGTTCTATAATCAAACGGACAATCATGTTTGTCGGAGTAGCGGTGGGCTGCACAGAAGAGGCTGCCGCACTTGCAGTTGAACCCAGTCAACCCCACCCGCTTTTGGCAGGACGCACACCTTTTAGGACCCTCATTCACTTTCGTCTCCATGCCATTGCTCGAAGATGAACCAGCTGAGAGTTCAGTTGAAATGACTTTCGCGTCAACCGAGCCAGCTTGCAAGTCCAAAATCTCACTTGCCACAGGTTCTTTCCCATTTTCACTGGAACTACCCTTCACAATGCTCTCAAGTGACGATGCGGCTGCTTGTGCCTGTTCCTGCTTCAACATCATGTCCTTATGGCACTTCGAGCACATATTGGCGGTGGCAGCACTTCCAAAGAAGCCACAGTTGTTAACACAGAGGATTGGGCCTTTTGGAGCCTGGCATCCCGTCTCATCGTGAGACTCCATTGTCCTGATCTCCGGCAAATAGACTGCCTATAATCCCTCAGACACACAAAAGCAGAGTTACAGAAATCCAACAATTTTCACCAATCAACATAAACAAGCACATATACATACATCAAACAGCATTAGCATGAACAGGAAATGATCACGACCGCTACACAGAAAATTTAGTAAAAGCACCAACCCAGTTGGTTTGAGATGTTTCAAATCACAATCAACACTTCATTCCTCAAATGTCCACCAATGGTGAACCAGAAAGGAAAAACCTCTAGGCTCCACAGCTCGCCTCCAAAAGAGCAGTTTGATATTCTCAGTCCCCCCCAAACCCACCAGCAAGTCGAGAGAAAACTTTTAACAATTAAGATGGCTAAGTCACCGTCCGTAGTAACCATCAGACTGAGGGACATATTGTCACCACTGGACATAATTCACGCACCCAGACGAAGTGACTGGCGATGCTGAGTAAAAATAAGGCTGCTAGTATCCCAGATTGCAAAAGAAAGACAGACACACACACACACACAAGAGCAGTGCCAGTGCCACCTAAAAGACCGCATAACAGCAGAACAATCCGAACCAGAACCCAGAATAGCACGAACACGAACTATCCTACAACTATGTTTTTCCGACAAACTCAGCAACGACTCAACTAAGAAAACCCCCCAAAACCACAAGCCGCTTCAACGATTGCGTCCCAATTACCCTAAGACGTCACGACCAAACCCACCCAGAAAACAGCCGAGCGGATTCAGACCACCACAAACCCAACAGCACACGCGCGAGCAAACGAATACCATGGAACGGCAATTCCACGAAACAAGCATCGCAAGCCCTCGCGACAGAAAAGCTACGATTTTTTTTCTCACAAAAAACCAAGCAAACTGCAGACCGAGAGAGAGAGAGAGAGGGATAGGGATAGCCCCGGCCTACCTGATCCTTGCCGATCTCGCTCGACCAAAATCGAAACCACGGTCCAATCCCTGCCACGCCAAAGAACGCCCCCCAAAAAAAATTCAATTTTTAGCCCCCCAAAACCAAATCGAACCCCGCAAAGAAAAATCTGGGAAATGAAGAACAGAGAAGCTTCGAGGAGAAGATTACCCCGAGGACGCTGATCGACACAATCCGAGGGAGCGAGACCAGCGAGGATCGCTAGAGAGAGAGAGAGGGGGACGTTTGCGAAGAGGGGTTCTTCTTCTTCTTCTTCTTCTTCTTCTTCTTCGTATTGTCTCTCTCTCTCTCTCTCTCTCTCTCTATCGTCTCGATGAGGCGTATATATTATACAGAAGAGAGAGAGAGAGAGAGAGAGAGAGGAGGACTTCTCTTACTTTTTCTCTGCCAACAAACGCTTTCCACCGAGCCGGGTACACACCCCCCCCCCCCCACTTACCACGATGCCCCCCGCCAGCCTCGCTAATTGCGGTTCTGCCACTGCCATCCCTGTGACGTGGCCGCCACGCGTCGGGATCCCGACGGGGACGGTGGGGGTGGGGGTGGCGCCCCATGCGGGGGCGCACGTAGTCTCGGTCGCGGGCGGAGAGGAAAAATGATCGTCATCATCGTCCCCGCTACTCGCATCTGGGCCGTCGGTCGTCGCATCGCGAGATTGGCCCCCGCCCTTCCGGTCCTGATCCGACTACCACCTGCGGATCTCGACGAACGGACGGCTCGCGTGAGTTGATAGCTTGGGCTCGGGCTGTGCGTTGTCTGGTGCGCGGCGGATGTGCGCGGAGCTAGTTTTTCACAGGGAGCACAAAGACGTGTCCGATTTTTTTCCTTTTTTCTTTTGTTTTTCCTTCGGCTTTTTCCTTTTTTCTTTGCATTTGTTTTCTTTCCTCATAAGGAAAACCCTTTTTTTCCCTATTAAAAAAATATATTTTTTAAATTTTTTTCCTCACGAGGGAAACAGTACATGGGTCGATTAATTCTATCCTGCCCTTATAATCTATACTTAGGTATCGACATGAGATTTATTATATAGGCTTTAATTTTTTTTAACGCAATCCGACGTAATTTAATATGATAGAAAATATCGAATCGACGAGCGAAATTGATCGCACGCCGATTCGTGCGATCATACGTGATTTTGAATGTGCACGGGAAATCGAACTTCATTAATTTGAGCAAGAGAGTGGACCCAAGATAATCGAGACGAAACTGAAAGATGCGATTCGACTCGAAATCAAACTAACTTTTCGGGTGTGCTAATGAAACCAGTGACATTTTCATCTATAGAGCTTCTTGATCATAAATATTGATCTTGCTTCTCTTGTGACGCAGTTGAACGGTTTGTACTGAACAACAATCAATCTAGACACTAATAAGCATAAGAATATTTCTCAAATTTGTACAAGCATTCATTTAGGCATTTTAACGAACACACATTGTGTTTGTTTGAAGACGAGATCTAGATGCAGCATCGAAGATGGTGTACGAAGAACAACATAAAAAAAAACAAAGCATTGAATATTTACTTCGATGAGATGCAATTGCGATCACGATCGGCCAAAACCAGAGCAAGAGAGAGGGAGGCGAGAGTCGAGACTCAATATGAGACCACAAGAGAGAGGCGTCGAGCGAGAGGGACGCTAGTGACTCGAGTGAGAGAGTGGCGTCTGAGAATCGAGCGAGAGAGTGACTAAGAGTCGAGCTAGCGTAGGCATCGAGCGAAAGGGACGCGAGCGACTCCGGCAAGAGGGTGGCATTTGGGAGTCGAGCGATCGTAAGAGGTGTGAAGATGAAGAATGCCATTAGGGTTTGTGAAAGAGCGGGGAACGTGAGGCTCACAATAGGAGACGAGCAAAGGGTAAGAGTCGTGCGTGTTTAGGGCTTTTTACATATTTGTAAGAACTTAAAAAAAAAAAATCAGTCCGATGCAAGTGGTCCAGGTAGAGGTTCCACACATGAAACCGGGAATCAGACTAGTGCCCCGAAAATCACTTAGAACCTGCCAGTTCGGTTCAATACGGGCCGCTCTACCATTGAGCAACCGAGGAACAACACGAGGAGATTAGATATCGTAGAATTCAATTCCCATTCTCAACTCATAATTAATACGAGTTCAAAGTTTTCTTTATAACTCTCGAAACATTCTTCGTAGTAACTTCGTTCCATGGAATTACATAAACATCACTGATGGCTACATCATATGCGGTGCATCCAATCTACAGATTAACACACGGACAAAGAAAAATATCGGGCCCGTTCGAAGTATGAATTCACTCATAAATTTCGAACATCCCGTAATGAGCACAACACCTTCGTAATAAGTTATTGGGATAATGACACAAATAGTCCCTGAACTTTGACTTAATGTGCAATTTAGTCCCTGAACTTTTAATTTATTCAATATAGTCCCTGAACTTTAACATAATGTTCAATTTGATCCCTGAACTTTTAATTTGTTCAATGTGGTCCCTGAACTTTTAATATGTGTTCAATTTAGTCCCTGAACTATATGAAAATGTTCAATATAGTCCATGCACTTGAATTAACTGAAGGACTATATTGAACATTTTCAAATAGTTCAGGGACTAAATTGAACACATATTAAAAGTTCAGGGACTACATTGAACAAATCAAAAGTTCAGGGACCAAATCGAACATTAGGTTAAAGTTCAGGGACTACATTGAACAAATTAAAAGTTCAGGGACCAAATTACACATTAGGTCAAAATTTAGGGACTATTTGTGTCATTTCCCTAAGAAAAGGAGTCATTTGCGCCGGTCTCCACCCTATCCTTGTTATAACCAAACAAGAGAATTTAGAAAGCCCGACGTGACGACGAATCGAAAAGAATATGCCCATATATCGATGCTTTGCACAGAGCGGGGAACGTTCCACTTGGACGGTCCCAAACTGAAAAATGGAAGGACATCTCTTTTGAAAGCACCCAAATGACAGAGTAGATATCGTACCATTCTAAATAAATTTGCAAGAGGAGTCCCACCATATATGCCTCGGTTAGAATATCATCACGAGCACCTTTTTCGATGACAAATTACATAAAAGCCTTCAACGTATTACACAGATGTCAATTCAGCTTTAAATTTTTTAAATTTAGCCAATTTAATCTTACTCTATTGATAATTGCCAATGTAGTCATTCCGATCAATTTTTAGCCGGAAATCGCTGATATGGACACCGGCCGTCCTGCGTGGCACGATCGATACTGACGTAGACAAAATTTGCAAAATTTTTAATGATTGTTCTGAATTTTTCCTTTTTTTTCCTTTTCTTTTTTTCACCATTTTTTTTACTGTGGACTGGCGAGGGTCACCGGTTACAGCGACGGCCCGCAACGGCCCTCGGCTCTCACCCACCTAGGGTCGGCGACCTCCACCGACCATCGCCAAGGCCCCGGACCAATGAAGGGAAATAAAGAAAAAAAAAAGAAAGAAAGAACGAAAGGGAAAAATGGAAAAGAAATGTAAAAATTCGTCCATGTTAGCATAGGCCATACCATGTAGGACGACCGACATTAACATTAGCGATTTCCAGTCAAAATTGGCCGGAAAGACTACGTTGACAAATCGTTAAAAGGTTGAGGATTAATCCAAATTAAAATGTTTATAACTGAGTTGGCATCTGTATGATAGATATAAGACTTTTTGGATAATTTTTCCTCGATTATTTCAATTAAGAAATCCCTAATTTTCTATGTTCAAACCATACTTAATTTTAACTTGGTTGAATGACCATTTCAATATATTTGATAAATGTAGTTTGAAAGGAAGAAAAGAGATTTAATAGTTACAAGAGAAAAGAAGAAAAAGAAAATGAAATGATTGAGTTATGACATTTTTAAATGTTGGTGAAGGAAATGAATGGGAAGTAGCACAAAACAACTTGTTTAACCGGAATTGAATTGATAATGAAATACATTTCGATACATCCAAAAAGATGTTCCATCAGAATTGAATTGACGACGAAATACCTTTTGAATATATATGAATAGATAAGTGAATTGACAAAGTATAGAATGGTCCATCTTGATTTTGGATAATAAAGTAAACAATAAGAAATTTAAAGGTATAAAGGCCAAAGGCTACAAGGTACTTTTCCGCCATTTAAAGTATACAATGGACGGTTATAAACGGTTATAAGATTTAAAAAGATACTTTTCTAATTCTATCTTTAAAACAAATAACTTCCTAATCCTCCACAGTTAAATAAGTCACAACAATACTTATTTAAAATGAGTCACAAAGAATATCGCTACTAGATAGCCGATGATTTCATCCCCAGTGAAAATTCTTCATCGATAAGTTGTCTATACTCTTCAAGTTATGAATTATTTTTTAAATTATTTTTTTCATCAATAACTTCTATTATTTACCAAAGGCTATCATTATCAACTAAGACTCTTACTTATCGATTATATTTTTAAGTGTCAACACAACTTAAAGTCCTTTTCTATATATTGAAATACAAATTAAAAAAAATAAGAATACGGCTAATAAAGAAAAAAAATACTAATTAACGACACGAATCCGTTCCAAATCTCTTCGTATTCGAAAGGGTTATACCATATAAAATAAGCTAGATACAAGGATGAGCATTCGGGACGACTCAACATTGAACCAATCCGAGTTTGCCTTACCCGATAGATTCTAGGCCAATTCACGTGGGCACCGAACAACGAAATAAAAAAAATTGAGGAACTAATCTCGACATGAATCCTCGATTCTACTAGATTGGTTTTTGAATCGATTTTCAACTTTTTTTACTTTGTTCAACAAAAAAAGATAAAAATATGAAAACAGCTTTCGAATCTGAAAAGCCTAAGGTGCCGCATGGTAACCATTCTGATTCAGTCTAGAATTGGTTTTTTGTTCCCAAAATCAGTTTTGGATTAAAAATCCGTTTGATAACGCAATTTCATTTTTCTATTTCTGGGACAAATTTTTGTTTCAGAATCGATTTTGAACCAGAAATCAGAACAAAAAAAAAGTCAATTTTTCATTTCTTGAACAAAAGTCAGAATCATTTCTGAGGAACTCGTTCTCTTCAAAATCTGTCATCTCTCCTCTCGTCTCCTCTCATCTCTCTGATCTGGAAGCCCGTCTCTCTCTGTACTCTCTCTCTGTCGCCGTCGAGAGGAAGCCACAGCCGCTCGCTCGCTCCGGCCGAGAGGAAGCCAGGGCCGCTCGCTCGCTCGCTCCTGCTCCACGTAAGCTCCGATCCTGCGCTGGATCTCCTCTCATCTCTCTCTTTTCTGGATTTGGAAGTCGCCGTGATCGGGGGGTCAGCTTCGACCTCGCCATGGCCGCCGGTCGACGATCTGGGCGACGGCGAGGTCGACCGATCTGGGGGAGGCCGAGCGGCCTCGCCCTGGTGTGGCGGTCGACCTCGCCGTTGCCCAGATCTGGGCGACGGCGAGGTCGAGCGGCGGCCATGGCGAGGCCGCTCGGCCTCCTCCAGAGGAGGCCGAGCGGCCTCTGGCAGAAGGAGGCCAAGATCCTCTTCTTGGGGCTCGACAATGCCGGCAAGACCACGTTGCTCCACATGTTGAAGGACGAGGTCGTTCGCCGTCTCGTTGTCTCGTTGTCGTTGCTTACGATTTGATGTGATTTTTGTTGTTGTTGTTGGGATTGTCAATGACGATTTCGGAATGTGGGTTTTTTTTTTTTTTTTTTAAGAAAGATGTTTTCTTTGGACGAATTTGCAGAGATTGGTGCGGCACCAGCCGACGCAGCACCCGACATCTGAGGAACTCAGTATTGGGAAGATCAAGTTCAAGGCTTTTGATCTGGGGGGTCATCAGATCGCTCGCAGAGTTTGGAAAGATTACTACGCAAAGGTGTGATCTTTATCTTTCTTTTTTGATCAAATCTTTTTCCCACGGTAGAACCAGATTTCTTAGTGCATCGGTTATGTTGCTGATCCGGACCAAAGTGTCTGCTGATGACACGATGCTTTCACGAATTTGCCTTTTTGCTTTTTGCGAATTATGAAACATATCTATGCATCTATGTATGAATTTTCAGCTGGTGTTTGTGGATAGTCTTGCACTGGGAAATCACCATGGGTTGCTTTGGATTCGGCTAGATGCACAAGTTTTGGCATGTTTTCCTATTCATGGGGTTACAAGAGTGTTTCTCTGTGGACCCTGATGGTTTTGTGCTCATAATATCCCGCCTCGATTTTCAGCCTTTTAAAACCAAAAAGACGAAAGTGATCCCGGGTATAGATCTGTTAGCTCGTGTCATGTCTGAATCTCATTGTCTTGATTGAACTTAAAACTATTGCCATTCCATCTTTGGACTTCTCTTTCACGGTAGGCAATGAGAACAACTGAGGCTCCACCAATGGCTACCCTTGGACTTGCTAGCGTTCTTCCACTGTCAGCTGTCTAGTAGACTACATTCTGTCATTCTGTCCAATATCTAGAAAAACAATCTTTATTTTTCTGTCTGTTACTTTGAATGCGACTAAGGTATTGGATTGGCCCTTTATCCCTATTTTAGTGAACCGACAATTGCTGAGTGTCGGTTGTGCCATTAGTGAAATGCTTGTGACAGCTGGTTTCTTGAAACCGGACTTGTTGCATTTGAATCAAGTAGGTTATATCCATGGACATGCTTCTTCTTTGCCCCATGAGTTTGGAAAACGGGAAACTATTTCTTCAACCAAAAAACTAATATCGGTGAAGAGAGTTCTTTGCTGGGTTAAAAGGTGGTCATCTGCGACCATGACCGATGGATGCAGCAGATAGAGTGCTTGAACTTTTAGTGAAACGGATTTATTTGTCAACTATATTAGTTTATATAGATCATATGGGTGAAGATGATAGTTTACATTATCTGCCGAGGATGAGAGGAGAAGGTTATTGCACTACAAAGTGGAAGTGTTTAACCCTATGGCTCTCAATTTAGTAAACATGGATCATCGATAGCAGTTTTAACTCGAAAAGGTACATATATAGGCAAAGAGCTTTTGTTCATTTGCATCTATGTTGCCGAGCTTCCTCCTGTGCCATCATTTCATTTAGGCCAGAGACGATGTGCCAGTCAATGACTTTCAACTCCTTTTGTCTTCTAGTTTACAAATTTAACTCTGACAACTCTTTTGCGCACATTTTCAAATGAGTTTGATATCAAATGATTGATCTTCCGAATTTTCTTCTCTAGGTTGATGCAGTGGTATACCTGGTGGACGCCTACGACAAGGAGAGGTTTGCGGAATCAAAGAGGGAGCTTGATGCCCTCCTTTCAGATGAAGCTCTTGCGACTGTGCCTTTCCTCGTGCTCGGGAACAAGATAGATATCCCATATGCGGCTTCGGAGGACGAGCTACGGTATCATCTAGGGCTCACCAACTTCACGACCGGCAAAGGGAAAGTGAATCTTGCATATCAGACTGTTAGACCCCTCGAAGTGTTCATGTGCAGCATCGTCCGCAAGATGGGTTACGGAGAAGGGTTCAAGTGGATTGTAATTGCTTTTTCATTTTGAGACACATGCCTTCATTTTCAATTCAAAAGCAGTCATGTATTGTAATTGCATATTATGCTATTCATAATTACATCCGTGATCAAGACAAGATGGATAAGAACTTTTCCCAATATGGTGATTCAGAGTATCCGTTTGGAAGTGCACAAGATGAGGTTATCGACGATACATCGACTGAAGAGGATATCGAGATCAACATGCTTAAGAAAAGAATTGCCAATCAATTGGCAATTGATAATAATATGGCGGAGATTTCATGAAAATGTGTTTCCGACTTTTCTAATGTATTTCTATTATTTTGTATTTGAGGATTTTTTATGTTGGCTCTTGTAATGTGACGTGGTATTTTGGGATCTCCTATACTGGCTATTGTAATGTGATGTGCTTGGTTTACTTTTCTCCATAAGCATTTGGGATATTATGAGGAACGATGCATACTCACAAATATTGAGAGCAAATATCGAGAGCGATGGTGGTTGAATGCTGAAGACCCGTTCCGGTGCTTGGCCATTTGCATTAATTTGACTGGAATTTGTGTGCGGCGTATGTATTACGAATCCAACGTAAAATTTAATTTCAAAACTTCAGAATGGCTAGAATCAGTGGTCATCCGTTTTGAGCGAAATTTAATTTTTTTTAGGTGTCGAAAAAAATAAAAAAATGAAAAATTTCAAAACTTCACAGAATGGCTTAGAATACTTGTGGTCACCCATTTCGAGAGAAATTTAATTTTTTTGAGATTCCCCAAAAAAATAAAAAAAAATGAAAAATTTCAAAACTTCACAGAATGGCTTAGAATACCTGTGGTCACCCACTTTGAGCGAAATTTAAATTTTTTTAGCTGCCGAAAAAAAAATAAAAAAATAAAAAATTTCAAAACTTCGCAGAATGGCTTAGAATTCCTGTGGCCACCCACTTTGAGTGAAATTTAATGTTTTCTTAGGAGACGAAATAAAAATTAAAAAAGCAAAAAACCAAAAATACCATTTGGGCACCTCAAAAATTTTAAATTTCACTCAAAGTGAGTGGCTATAAGTATTCTAAGCCATTATGTGAAGTTTTGAAATTTTTGATTTTTTATATTTTTTTTTGCACCTAAAAAAATTTAAATTTCGCTCAAAGTGGGTGGCCACAGGTATTCTAAGCCATTCTGTGAAGTTTTGAAATTTTTCATTTTTTTATTTTTTGATTTTTTTTGGCACCTAAAAAAATTTAAATTTCGCTTAAAGCGGGTGGCCACAGGTATTCTATAAGACATTCTGTGAAGTTTTGAAAGTTTTCACTATTTGATTTTTTTTTCGGCACCTAAAAAAATTTAAATTTCGCTCAAAATGGGTGGCCACAAGTATTCTATAAGCCATTCTATGAAGTTTTGAAATTTTTGATTTTTTTAGTTTTTTTTGGAAATCTCAAAAAAATTTAATTTCTCTCGAAATGGTTGGCACGGGTATTCTAAGCCATTCTATGAAATTTTGAAATTTTTAATTTTTTTAAATTTTTTTTGGGCATTTCAAAAAAATTAAAATTTACCCAAAAAGTGAGTGGCCGCATGTATTCTAAGCCATTTTGCGAAATTTTTTATTTTTATTTTTTTGGGCACCTCAGAAAATTTAAATTTTACTCAAAGTGGGTGGCTACAGGTATTCTAAGCAATTCTGTGAAGTTTTGAAATTTTTGATTTCTTGATTTTTTTTGAAAAAATTCAACAAATCTCCTATTTTCCCGAAATCTGAATTTTTTTTTTATTTTCTCGACATTTTGATGATTTTTTCTGAAAATTTTCAATTTTTTTGGATTTTCTGAATTTTTTTTGAGATTTTTATGAATTTTTCGGATTTTTTAATTATTTTTATTCCATTTCTAAAAAAATGGATTTCTATTCCTGGAAATAGAATTTTCTGTTATTTATCAAACGGGTTTTTGTTTCAGGAAATAAAAATTGTGCTATTATCAAACGGGTTTCTGTTCTAGAACTAGAAATTTTTTGTCGTTATCAAACAGGTTTTTTTTCTCAGAAACTCATCATGGAACCAGAAATAAAAAAATCTATTTCTGTTTCAAGAACTCATTCCGGAACAAAATGGTTATCATTCGCTACCTAAGTTATCTAAGAATGCCTTAGACAATTATACCACAAATTATTCACATAGTAATATTTCTACAAAATCATAGTTATATATTATTAAAAATCATGCCTAATTCCCAAATTGATGACTATTTCGGCTCCGAATCAAAAAACTAGGAACAGACGGACTAGATTCCAGATCACCCCGAACCGAACCAACCGAACCGATCACCCCTAACATAGACAAATCTCTTCCTCTCTTCTCCCTCAATCTCTTTCCCTCCATCCAAACATTACATGACAATCAAAACCCTTTTTCTTTTCTCCCAGTTCGGTCTGAAAATAAGTCCAAAAAGATTCAAGCAATTCATCGGCTCCGCAACGTCAACTTTTTTCAAATCTTGGACCCGATCATTGGACCAGGGGCTCCAGGCATCAGACATCTGAAGAAATCTTTCCACAATGAGTTTGGAAGGACAGGCGACATTTTAACAGACGAGCATCTCAGATTCCCAACAGACCCAACATAACTACAAGAAAGACCTTGCGAATTCACATATGCACCAAGGAGTTTAGACTAGCGCCATAAATATGCGGCGAGGAGGAAGACGACAAACCCTAAAGTCGCAATACCCGATTGCAGAATGACTGGATCACAAGCCATACAACTAGAAATGCATATCAACGGAAGTAGCAACGATGGAGTCCATCAAACCGACACGAATACTGATTTACACACCCAAGCCAACGGCGAAATTACCGCCAATCACAACGAACAAGAGAGTTCACTAGGCTGTAAGCATGCCCTCAAGTAATGTGACCCGCAATTTCTGCCAGACAATGGACAGTGAAGACATTATGCAGCCAAACATATATATCTGAAATTGCATGTAGGTGGATGGCAAAGCGGGTTTCCAGTAGATAAGCCATCTTTTGAGCCCTCGAAATCTAGATCTTGTCGAGCTTATCGGCCCTAACCACAGGGTTGGCCTTGGCAATGGCATCCTGAGCAGCAGTTCTGTAATCAAATGGACAACCGTGTTTATCGGAGTAGCGATGGACCGAACAGAAGAGATTGCCGCACTTGCAGTTGAAGCCAGTCAATCCCACCCGCTTCCGGCAGGTCGTGCACCTTTTAGGACCCTCATTCACTTTCATGTCAACATCCTTGCTCATAGATGAACCAGCTGAGATCTCGGTCAAAATGACTTTTG
The DNA here is from genome assembly GCF_021117445.2 of Syzygium oleosum. Lineage (NCBI taxonomy): Eukaryota > Viridiplantae > Streptophyta > Magnoliopsida > Myrtales > Myrtaceae > Syzygium > Syzygium oleosum. Next base: position 3,507,603 of record NW_026607494.1, read on the forward strand.
CATCCACCGAACCAGCTTGCAAATCCAATATCTCAGTTGCCACAGGCACTTTACCATTCTCACTGGAACTTCTGTTGACAAAGCTCTCGATCGAGGAGGCGGCTGCTTGTGCCTGTTCTTGTTTCAATATCATGTCCTTGTGGCACTTTGAGCACATATTGGCGGTGGCAGCGCTTCCGAAGAAGCCACAGTTATTAATGCAGAGGATTGGGCCTTTTGGAGCCTGGCATCCGGTCTCATCGTGAGACTCCATTATTCTGATCTCCTGCAAAAGGACACCTCAAATTCTATCACAATGAACAGAAGAAGAGGGACAGAAATCCAATAAATCCTCTTCATTTAACAAAAAAGAGAACCAAAACATCGAACAGCAATCGCAAGAACAGGAAATAACTGTGACCCTTGCACAAAATGATTTTGCCAAAAGCAGCAATTAAGTTCAGTTTGTGATGTTCAAAATCATGCTCTACAGCTTCGTTCCGCAAATCTAAGAGCAATTATCAACCAGCAGCGGATCGAAAAAGGAAGAATCTATCAGTCCTATCGCTCGGCTCCAAAAGATGCATTTAGACATCCTAATACTATAGACCGCAACGAGCTTCTAATGGTTCAAAGACCTAGTCAGCGTTTATTAACAACAAGTATCCTGAACGGAATACTGTTCTAGCAAACATATAATCACCGCCAGACATGATTGAACCACCCAAAGGAAACAACCGGTGAGTCTTGGGTTCATTTTCAAATATCACAATTGGCCCCGCTTTTACCACTGGCTCGGCACACCACGTCACGGGTTCATTTTCAAATGTCACACTGTGAAGTACTTCCCCTAAACACACCTCAAGGGATCCCCTCAAAAAAAATAATAATTAAAGAACACCTAAATGACCACATAACAGCAGAACAATCAATCAGAACCCAAACTCAGAAGAACACGAGCACATAAGTTTTCCCCGCAAATGTCACCGCCTCAGCCAAAACCCCCCTAAAACTTACGTGACGGTTCAATAGTATGTTCCAATTACCCTAAGACGTCACTGTTCAGCACACCCAGACGACACTCCTCCCCCAAAACCAACAACATACCAACAATCTCGAAGGCGAGAAAACGAATCACCTCCAACCCCCAATTCCAGAAATGAATCATCACAAGCCCTCGCAACATAAACTAAAAATCTTCAAAAAAAAAAAAAACAAAAACAAAAACAAACCCAGCAAACCACAGACTTCAAGAGGCAGAGAGAGCGAGAAAGGGAGCGGCCCGGCTTACCCGATTCGGCTGATCTTGCCCCCTAAAAATCGAAACTTGCGTCCAATTCCTGCAGCACGAAAGACACCCAGGTTCAAATTGAGCCACACGAAGCCGAAGAACGCACCAACGCACAGAAAAAAAGCAGAAACGAAAGTCAAATCGAAGCCCCCGAGAAACCGAAGTGGGTAAAGCTCCGAAACGACGATTACCCCGCGAGCGATTCTCCGGAAACGATCGCGGGAACGATCCGAGGAAGGCGAGACCAGCGAGAATCGAGAGCGAGAGAGGAAGATAGAGAGAGAGAGAGAGAGAGACTTCTCTCTCCTCTATCGTCTCGATGAGGAGTATACAGCAGAGAGAGAGGGAGAGAGAGAGAGAGGAAGGACTTCTCTTTACTTTTTTTCTTCCTCCTCTGCCAACAAACGCTTTCCCACTGAGCCGGTTGCTGCCTGCCGTAGCTCAACGCCCCCGCATTCCCCGCTTATTTGCGGTTTTGCCACCCCGGGGGGGCGCACCCGGTGACGTGGCGCTGCGCCCTCGCCCCCGTGTCCGGCGGCGGTCGCCCGATCGGACGGCGAGGGGATGCGTCGGGCTCACGCGCGCGCGCGGGGTCCGGTCCGGTCCGGTCCGGCGGATCGTGGGGCCCCCGGGGCAGGCCGTGTCTTTGGTCTGGCGGATAAGGACGAGCTGGTTTTAAGGTTCGCAGGACATGCTACATTGTCTTTTCTCGGCTATTTTCCCCTCTCTTTTATTTATTAATTTCTGTAATTATTTTATTTCCTGTTAAGAAGAAAAGAAAAGAGATTATCCAGGTGTTTTTTTCCTTGTGGTAGGGGAGGGAACATTCATGGTTTGATTATTACTTTCTTTCCATCCTTTCAGATTTACTAAAAATGTGGACATTGATGAGTTTTTTTTTTTTTTGGGTTTCCAAATGGACCGGGCTCCGTTTGTTTCGCGAAAAATAAATGACGTGAAAATCATTTTTCCTAAAAATATTTTGTCGATGAATTTTTTTTTTTCGTTATTGATAATTATTTATGTTTAAACATTATCGCGGGGCGATGAAAATATTGAATGCAAGCGATCGCGTTTAAGAAAATGTTTTCAAAATCATTCTTCATTTTCCATAAAATAAACGCACGATGTAATTTGATACGACAGAAATGAAAATAACTCTTGTGCGTTTGTTTCACCGAAAACTTCATCACGAAGGAAAATATTTTTCCATGGAAATTATTTTCAGGGAAAATAGTTAATTTTCATTTGTTTGGTGGGTTAATTCCAAAAAAAAGCATCAACTTTAGGTTTAGGGACAATTCTGGCCCGAACTTTTTTTTGTCCCGTAAAAAAGCACCAACTTTAGGTCAAGGGACAATTTTGGCCCGAACTTTTTTTTGTCTCGTAAAAAAGCACAAACTTTAGGTCGAGAGACAATTCTGGCCCCAATTTTTTTTTGTCTCGTAAAAAAACATTAACTTTAAGTTAAATCCCAAATCTGGCCCCCATTGACTTAGAACCATTGATTATATAACTTGACTATTCCACATTAGCAATAAATCCAAGTGGCTTGCTGACTGGATTTAAAGCAATATTCATTGTCTTATTCTCTAAGCCACAATTTGAAGAATAACGGTAAAACTATTCGTCTCCTTTACTTCACCGACAAGTCAAAAATATCTCCAGATTGAATTTCTCTGGCCAAACGTAATCCGAAGCTAACCACCGCCTGTCGATAGACGTCATGGACGAGATTCGCCAAGCTCACCACCATAACTTTCTTTCTCAAACAATGGTGAAAATCAACAGGGGGCCAGATTTTGGATCATGATGAAAGTTGGTGATTTTTAATGAGACAAAAAAAAATTGGGGCCAGAATTGTCACTCAACCTAAAATTGGTGCTTTTTTATCGGACAAAAAAAAGTTCGGGCCAGAATTATCTCTCGACCTAAAGTTGGTGCTTTTTTATGGGACAAAAAAAAGTTCGGGCCAGAATTATCCCTTGACCTAAAGTTGGTGCTTTTTTATGGGACAAAAAAAAGTTCGGGCCGGAATTGTTCATTGACCTAAAGTTGGTGCTTTTTTTTTGGAATTATGCCTTTGTTTGGTGGTTTAGGGAAAGTATTTTTCCTTCTCGCCAAAAGGAGAAGTCGTTTTCTCCCGATCTAAATTCGTTGTTTTATTTATAGAAAATGTTTTCTATAAATCGATTAATTTTCCGTCATAAAAATACTAAAAAGTTGGAAAATAATTTTTCAAAAATAGTTTTTCTTTAAACAAACGGACGTTGGCTATTGTGATTTTGAGTATGGAGAACCAAATGGGATAGATTTGATATGGGACGTGTTTAAACCAGATCGAGTTGAATGAGAGTGGGAATTCCAACAAAGCAAAATCATATTAGTTGACTGGATTCTATTCCAACTTGAACATTGGTAATTAATTATTTTAGTTACTTAATTCATGGACTGAATGAACTCATTTTTATGGGAAAAATAAAAAAAAATTAATTGATCGAATATATAGACAAAATCTTTCATCTATTATTACGCAACTTATTATAACAAATGGGGAAAATATAAAAAAGGAAGTTCACTTTATCTGATTGGATCGGACCGAACAGCAAGCCCCCAAAACCGAATCGAACCAAGCCGGCATTTTCGGATTTCTTTTTTTGCATTTTTCTCCGATAGTATGAACCTTTATTTTTTTTTGGGTACTCACCTTCATGTGTTTTTTTTTTCTAGTAGTAAATTTAGTCGATTGGAATGGAATTTACTGCCAAGGGAACTTTTCATAAATTCACTAGCACGACAAAGGGGAGTGCTGCTTAAATTCAGTGTCTCTGATTCCTCCTGTGTCCCAGTTGGCTAATAAATCTTCTTCTGTTTTTTTTCCCTTTCATAATCGAATGAAACTTGTCTCTGATGGCAAGGTGCAAATCCAGTCCGCAGATTAATTAATGAGGGGCGGAGAAAAATATCAGGCCCATCTCCAATTTTTTTTGGGTTGAGAAAAGGGGCAAAACCCGAATGTTACGCCTCTATTTTTTCTGGTGAAACTAAACCTCTCGGTGGCCTGTCTAATGCTAGAGCGTTGCGAATGTCATATGATTGGAGCCCAAATCATTTTGGTTCTTTCGAAGCACACTTCGTTGCGTAGCAAGACAATTGATGCTTCAGGATAATAAAAGCGTCCGGCCCATGGGGAGCTTTGGTGGTATCTTGGGATAGTTTTCGCGTATCGAATTGAATGCTCCTATTTTCGGTTCATATTTGGTTATGGTCCATACTTGATGAGGTTTCATTGTCTATGAAGCAAATTCGAGACGTTGTATCGTATTTGAGATACACGGGTCTAGTCATCTGTCCACTGATTGATCCCTTTTGAGTTAGGATGCGTGTTCCTTTGCTCTTCTTTTTTCTCATTTTGTGTCGCAAATTTTTTTTTTGTCTGATTTATTTCTAAGAAGTGAACTTTCTTGAGCATCGTTTTGTAGACGAGAAAATTGAACTTCCGGTTTATCTTTTGTGAAAAATGTGACGTCAGTTGTCGTTTACGTCTAGAATGTTATGTCATTCGAGAATGCGAATTGAAATTTTACACAAAGTTTATTTTCTTGAATCATAATTTGTCTCGACTGATTTTGATAATAGAATATATTCCATTCTCTATCTCGGCTGCCTTCGAAATTTTGCATGATAATAATGGAAAGGTAACTAAGGCTTATGTTAAAATTAGTAATATAGCCTGTTCTTATGAAGATATCATTACGTATTAATATCTTTATCCACAATTTTTTTACATTAATCATCGTACCAATTTGATAAATTTATCTTGAACACCATTAACATTATTCCTTGCCTAACTAGTATCACAAATAATGATAGAAGGTTGGGGAGAGGAAAGCCGGGAGCGGCAATAGCAAAATATGGTCGAAGCCATGGTTGAACATGACGGTGGGATTGACGGTTGGGCATTAGGGTTTTGGCTCTTGGGTATAAGATTTGTTATTGGAGTTAGCATGGCTACATTTGACTGTCGAATCTATAAGAAACTAATGTGGAACTTTACAACATCGCGAGCGTGGATTAAGTTGGATCGCTACAAATTAGAGGTGAACAACAGGCTGGGGTCCAATTGAACCCGCCTAGGCTCGAAGGGCAAATGGGTGGCTTACATGAAAACGCCCGGCCACCCATATTCGGCCCCAGCTCGCCCCGAGTATTTCTATGCACAACGCATACAATGGGTGGGCTCGGGAAGCACCGTAGGCTCAACGAGCCTATGTCCGGCTCAGGTCCGCCCAACGATCACCTTTACTACAAATGATATATCAATCGCCGTACAAATTGGAAGTGTAAGCACATAAGATAAAGTGTTTTAGGGCTCGGTGTAATCCGGGGCTTTATGGCCCGACATTAATGAATATATCATCTCAAGTCGGTGAATTTGTGACCATCCCTTCATGACATATATTAGAAGACTATATGAAAGTCCCGCTTTGAATTGGACAGGGTTTGTATGGTGATCAATACATGAGTTTTCGAGTACTTCTATTGGGAGCTTGCCAATCTTGGATTAGGTCAGATCAAGTCGGGTCAAGCTACTCCGACCTCTCAACAGGTAAATTGAAGAGGCTATTCACTCTGCACATCCCTTGGTGATGAATCTTTTCTCCCTGGCCTCGGTGCTCTCAAGAGGTAAACTGAAGAGGTCAATCTACCTCCAAGATTGATAGGAATATCCATACTTCCTCGCCGAAATAGTTAACGAGTTTTGGGCTATGCCTAACTCGGCGCCGCCAAGTGCCGCTTCGCCTCGCGATTCGAGCCACCTTCCATTGAGCTAACCAAGACAAACAAAGTTATGCAAGAGCAAAACACAAATCTTTCCCAAGAAGAGCGTCATACAACGGCAAGAAACCCTTAATTTCCAGACTGCAAGTGAGCAAAAAGCGTGCACTTTCGTGAGCCACATCCTCGTTTCGGATTTGCCACCGCCACCATACAAGAGTCAAACGTCTCTTTCAGGTTTGGTAGCTTGCGACCATCTCGATGCACCTGTTTCAAGAAACCAGCAGTACCACATAGTGTGTTTTTCCATCTTCGTTAGCGTACGTCCCCCAGGAGTTGGATGGGAAACGTCAGTCGGGTGCTACAGAGATTTTAGCTGGCTAAAGCGAGTCCCCAACCGCGTGGTGGCGCTGCACTCAGCGACTCATCACCACATTCGCCATCATCTTTTCCATGAGTAGGTGTTGCATCTGATTCATTTCTGTGCGGCTATTTATGTTATAAGAACATGCTCGTTCCATATGTGTATATGTTCACTTGCTCCGTCTCCCTGCGGCCACAAATTCACCTCTCTCAATCTCTGCCTCCCTCTCGCCGATACAAAATTCACTATACAAAGCAAAAATGTCGGGTTCTGGCGCGAAACTCGCTGCGTTTGTGGTGCTGCTGTTCGTGTCGGGGGCTGCAGCTCAGGAAATTGCGCCTTTGCCGGCGATGCTAACTGGAGCCGGCTTCTGTCTTTCTGTTCCTTGCGTTCTCGTCTGCTGTGCTGTACTTCTCAGCCTGGTTCATGGTTTTTTTCAGCTCACGTGAGCTTACTTCGAAGAATTTTTTTGTTCTTGCCACGTAATACGACAGTGTCCTTACTGATATCGTGTACTTAGAGCTGGCATGAACTTGTAGCGTGTGTACATCATGTCATCATAAGTGTGCCATTTCCTTGAGTTCGCAAGAGAGAATCATCCTGAGTATCGTATCAATTCGTCATTTGTACTCATTTTTCTGTAATTAATATTCTGAGATGTCACTGATTGAAGATTTTCCATGATCTATTCTTGAATAAAGATTTTCATTTCATTACCATATAGCAAATCGTCGGATCAGACACATCGAGCACACACTACCAAAACAGATCACGCTTTTCCGCTAAAGCTTAACATCAAACGACAACAAAGTCGATTTTGTCATAAAGGATATCACAGTTCAAGTTGCACTAAAAACTGATATGCATTATCACAATGAATGAGAAACAATCAATAATAATGTTAGATGGACCTTCGACATCTGAGACACAAACAGGGCTAACAGTCCAGACAAAATCGCCCACCTCAGTACTCTCTCTATACATTACCAACTCCACAGCCATTTAATTGCAGTTTTCCTATCAAATCATGCCCCTCATAACTCAAGTTTGTGTAATAAATCAAAAGATCCAGTACCCATCTTCATAGGTAGCCCGAGGCAAATCCGAGCGGATGGGGTCTCCAAGTCGTCGACCAGCCCATGATATGCCGCATCAACTATGAACTTAGAAGCTGTCTCAAAGGACATCTTACTGAAAGGCGATATGGACTCTGCTATACCACCGAGCCTGTTCATCGGACGATAACCACCTGTGTGGGTCATAAAGTCCGCAATCAAGGTGAGGTGACGGATATCCACAGATATTCCATATGAACCAAAGACATTCTGCACCTCCCTTATGATGGTTTCTCTGGCAGCTTCTACGCCATATGTAGTGAGCATCGCGTGGATATGGTTGGAATATATATATCTAATGTCCAGCTTATCTTGCATTTGCCAAAATGCACAAAAATCCGCTCCGTTAGTGTGAAGCGCCGGAATCGCATCTTTCTCCTTGGCCTCAATTTTCTGTCTTCTTTTGGGATCTTCCCCATAGTAGATCACTTGATTCTCTTTGCAAGTAATCACTTGACAAGATTCGATCTTGCCAGAGCTCCTGAGGTACACCTTTTTCGCCACTTTCTGAGCAATCTGCATGAATAACAAGAATGTGACCTTCGCAATAATTGAGTAACTAGAATACAAGCCACCAAGATCAAGTCCAAAAGCAAATTTCATTTCCCCAAAATTCCACAAGAGACGCAAGCACAAATCAAGATTATATACGGCAAAGTTGCTTCCTCAAGAAGCAGGATGTAGCATGTCCTAGAAAAGGTCATCGACAGGATAGTATTGTCCAAAAGAGAGGCCAAGGAAGACGAAATATGCTACACAGAATGTTTTACAGACGGGTACAAGTACTAAAATGAGCATATTATCATAAAGGTGGTCACGGAAGACAAATAGCAAATCTATATCAAAGCGTGACATGTTCCAAGAGTCTGCGAATAATTTAAGGGGACAATCTATTAATTACCTGAGCCAACAATACATGAGGTTCATTAGAAAATCTGAAATGGACCTCAAAGTCCAATCCCTTTGCTGCCACAAAAATTGCTCTGTCAAACTCCTTGATCACTTTTGTTCTAACCCTGTTCTTTCTTTCATCATCCGACTTTGCTTTTTTCTTACTTTTCTTTGTTTTAGAAGGGCTCACAATCTCTGGTGCTGTCCCTGGCACTCCATCATCATCCTTGCCAATATCAACTTCATTAGCCTGATCGTCGTCAGTTTCTAATCCAGCAGACAGCTCCGGTTCATTCTGTTCCTCTTCATAACCATCCTCATAGTCCATTTCATCTGTAGCTTGTTTTTTACGTTTTTGCCCATCAAAACCGAGATCATCATTGTCATTGCCATCATCACCATCATCACCATCGTCATCTAAGTTCCTCTCCTCAGCATGCAGTGAAGCTGAACCAGACGCATCTTCATCAGTCTCGTTTGATGTCTTGGGTCTTACATCTGGTGAAAAATTCTTTATCCCACTGATTTTGGAGAGCAGAAGAAGATGATTCTGAATTGCATCTTCCAACTCCCTAAGGTATACTACTTCTAAGACCTCTTCACAGTGTTTTACTGAACAGAATTTAGGACTGTTAAGCTTCATTTTCAGCTTATATATGCGGCAGACCTGGTGATTATCCACTGCAAATGGCACAACCGCAACTTCCATACTTTCAATCATTTCGGCCACAGTGATTTTCTTTAATTTTTCAGCAAGAGAATCAGCATCATCCCTGCAAATGACACAAAGCACTGTCAATACAATAAGATAAAACATAGAAACTTCTCATGTAAATGCACATTCTTGTAAGTAGTAATAAAAAATTTAAAATCAAGGGACAGAAAGTAAGCATAAAGCCACTCAATGTCATGGCTTCGAGGCTTCAACAATCAGCCCACCATGAGTGCCATCCAAAATTTTTAATGTCTAAAAACTAATACAAAAAACAGCAGAGCTTTATAATATATATGGTTTTTCCAAAACCGGAATGTATTAAAATGTTCGCTTATAAGTACAGAAATTAAGCCACTAGCTAACGCATGCTACATTCATACATAACAAATCGAAACCCGGAAATAACTTAATGGCTAAGCAGTGAAAATGCTCCATTAGTAGATAAGGCAGGTGACTTCATGCTGAGAAGATATGACAGTTCTTTAAATTTATGGAACAAGAATAAAAATCAACAAATATGAATAAGTAACATCAAACACTTAAACTATGCTTGCATGCACAAACTTGAAAGACCACTGAATTATCTTCTTTAGGGAGAAAATGCTTTCAAGTCCTAAAACAGTGAAAGGCTCTGCAATTTTTAACCCTCTCTCTCTCTTGCATACACACACATAACTTCTCCATCCAACTCACTGACTCAAGTATCTACTTCCACCACCTCTAAATATCCTCTCACAACAAACAGCTTGTAAGTGGAAACGCAATGGATATTTCGAAAGCTAGAAAACCAGTTTACTAATTTAATCATAGGCACCTATGACTTTTCTATATGATGTTTCTTCTACTATGAGTAAACAGTTAAAACTTAAATCAACAAATTCAGATGGTTAGGCAATAAATGACCCTGAATTATTTTCAACCTGCTGCTTCTCAAATGAGTGGAAGTGACCAGTGACATACAATCAAACAACAATGTCTACCTAAGCTAGGAAACAGATAATTGTTCTCTTCACATTACTTTTGATAATTTGATTTCTAAAGAAAATGTCAAATAATTTAAAGAAACTGCAGGTCGACTCAAAGTTGCATATGAATAAATGAGACGAGAACTCCATAATGAACGCAACCCAAATAATGAAGATGCTCTTAACAAGTAAATGATGCAAAATGGATTTTGTCTTATGACTCTGTCCACCCCATTGAATGTCTCATACCAAAACCTTTTCGTTGAAATTCCAAACCCCAATGTCTACCTAAGTTTCTAATGGCTTAATGCACTGAGAAGTTCTAGGTCTTGACATTTTATATCATCTAAAGCATAGAGGTAAATAAAGCAGCTTACTTAGACTTCCCTCTCCATAAAGGACAGGTCATAATCGGTGTCTTAATATCAGTGGACGCGGTCATTAATATCTCCTGTAGGCGTGGAATTCCAAGTGTCACATTCATTTCTCCTCGACCAGCATGATGAAAAGTGTTCAATCTGGAAAGCCACAACGTTTCATGTCATCAGAAAATTAAGAGACAAGCAAATAAGGTGAATGCAAGTGTTGACAATAAGAAAAATACGCAATCATGTCTATATCCACAAGTGACAAAAAATTTAAATGTTCCTTTTCCTAATTTCAACGATAAATTTTAGTACGTTTAGAAGACAGCCCCAACAAAAAGTGTATTAGCCCACACCTAAACATGCATTAATGCAAGTTTGACAACAGATACTCTAAAAGTACACCATAGGACAAAATGAAAAAGGGAGTGGGAATTCAGAGAAATATTGAACCAAAGAGCTTTCAGAAAATATTTCGTTTTATTGTTCTGATTTTATCAGGAGTTTCTTATTCAGGGCAAAATGGGAAAAATCATTTCATTGAGAAGAAACCGAATATAAAACTAGGGAGGAGCGATGAAAGTTAATCTCAAAAAGACACAAGGAAGCTGATCTCAACAAGACACAAATCCATTACCATCATAGATTCTAAGCACTAAACTTCAGCTTCTGAAGTGACACTACTGCAATCTCAACCTCAAATTCTATGTCAATTACATGTAATAACTTAGTTAACTCAATTACATAACTCAATAATATGGTTAATCAATGTAATTGCGAGAATTAACCTGGATCCCCAGCCATATGCATGTTAACAAAAGCAAGCATGAATAACATAGCCTGCATGATATATGTTCAAAGATAATCAACTCATAGAAAGCAAAAAAAGCATATTTACGTCATCTGTGTTGATGGTTCTCCAACAGACTGAGCAGCAACTATGCCAACTGGTTCTCCAGGCTGTGCAAGACTTGAAAAATATTTTTGTTCCACTGACTTCAAAAAGTCTTCTGGCTTTAATATCTCGTTCTTTGCTAATTCAGGAACCGAAAGATTCCTATCACACATGAATTTTTTTGCTTTGTCCTTTAGAGCTGCCGGCAAATCTGTGATGTAGCCATTAGATTTGCGAAGCTCAGTGGAATACTTTGCCTTCATAATGTCATGATTCTGCGTGATAATAATGAAGGTATTATCAATGATAAAAGAAAGAATAGGTCTCACAAAAACAGAGTCAACCAGATCAAAGCTCTTACAGCCAATAGGGCATCAAATTTTGCCACAAAGCTTGTTTTATGGACATCAATACCATCTTCTCCATAATAAAATTGCACTATGGACCCATCCGCATCTCGGACAGTATGATCATAAGAAACTTTTAGGCATTCAAGATTTTTTACCAAGCATCTCTGCAGATACCCACTGCGAGATGTTTTGACTGCTGTATCGACTAACCTGCGGAAAAGCCAAAAAAGATATAAAATCAGGCAAAATCACAATTAATGTCAATTTCATTGGACACCACACCAATTTCTCAAAGCATGTATCTATGTGCCATCTCAAGCCAACTTCAAATTTTATGAATGATTCCCACATTACAACTCTTGTTAAAAGAACTCCCATGCGCATTCCAATTTGTTCTCGAAGTAGTTAATCATTCAATTAGTATTCAGACCTTCGTATGCAGCAGTCACAGAGCAGAGAAATCACCAAAGTCGACAACATATTAGACAAAAATGAAGTCACTTTTGTCCTTACCCATTGGCGAAAACAGGAATCTGGAAACATGTAGCCAAACTTAAAGGACAGAGAACTAAAAGCAAGGGCTAGCTAATGCTTAAAGTATATAAAGAAAAAAACTCAATTTGGTCAAACCCCATTGTTCAATTTAGTAGACTCGCATTTCGTAACTAATTAGATGAGGCATTCTGTACCAGCAATACATGTCATAATCCTCCTCTGACTACCACTCTCTATATTCAAAATTTACTTCTAAAAATGTCCTGTCAGTAGTGCCTTGAACCATCAAATAGATTTACCAAAAGATTCATAGTTACAAACACCAACCCCACCCCGCCCGCAAACCCCACCCACCCCCCTCTTTTTTTTTTTCACACTACCAGTTGGTTCTCTTTTACACCACTGAAACTTCAACCATTTGAAAGGATTTCACATCTGACGCCACCAGACAAGATATAACACGGAGGCTAATTCTCAAGCCAAAGGACTTCATAGACATGATTCCAAAGATTTATCAGCACAAGTTTCTGCTCCAAATGCAGCTGTGCCCCTTTATGGTATCACACTGGTGATTTCATCAAGGTAAGAAATGAAGGTTAATCCTAAGATCTGCTTTTCATTAACAATGGCAGCTCGAGTTGTGTCACGTTCTGTCACATTATGTTACACCGCGATTGCATGTAGTTTTGGAATAAGGCTTTATAAAAGCACTTTTTTATGAATAATTTATTCTTAGATCCTACTACTTATCTATTAATCATTATATTCGAGTGAAAACAAAAGTCACCATAAGTTTCAACAGAGGAATTCATTGCTGCAAAAAGATAAAGATAACCGAAATGACGTGATCATCTTTATTTTCACTGCATTCTCCCACAAAGTCCAAAGATCACTTACAACTTCGGTGAAATGAAAAATAAACATGCCAACATATCCACATAACCGTCTCAAGATTCCATGATCAATTGACTTTTGAAAAATCTTATCCAACAAATGAGATTGTAAGCAAATTACCCTTCACGGCCAGCCATACAATGGAAGTAATATTCTTGAGGCCGCAGACCAGTAAGAAACCGATCAATTATAAAGCCTCCAGCCCGAGATGCCCAATCCCAAGGAGGAAAGCAGGGCAAAGTCTTTCCAGAAACCATTCTAGGGACTCGTCTGCCTTCTAGCTCCTGTTGACCCAAATGAGAAGATATTTGCTGGAAATTTGCCTGTCAAGGCAAAAATAGGAATTTCTAAGAGTGCCGAAAGTATTAATGTATCGAAACATTTACCAATGAACTAGAAATCTGAATCAGAGAACTTTGTCAAACTTGGACCTAGTTTGATAGATTTCGTGTCACTTGATGGATTTATTAAAAAATATACAAGTTTCAGAGATTAATTTCATAAATGCATTGATGTCCCAGCATCCTTGTATGAACATAAATGTAGTTATAAGCATAGTCATCAGCATTGCGGGCCAAACCATAGGCATGATCCAACAATTAGGAAAGATCAATCTTGATCACTCAAAAATTCATTCTAGGTCAACCTCAAGATTGGAAAGTTGTAGGATCACAAGAGTAAATCAGCGACGAGAACTGCTTTTCTTCTTATTTATGCACACAATATCACTCTGTAAACTTACAGAACCATCCAATAGAACTAAATAACCTCCGCAATCAAAAAGAGGTGATGGAATGGCTTATTAGCAGCTATAATTGTTTCAATTTGTTCATAACCGGTATCTTGGACCTATGGAGCTCTTAACATTCCAGACAATCAGAGTTGAGTCTTTAAACTGTCAGCATGTAGCCTCATCAGATATTCTAATGCTCATTTCCTATTTAAACGTCTGACATTTTGTTACCAACATCCTATAGTAGTCTCTTTTCTACTTCTCAGATGATTAAGAAGAAAATGCCGCCTAGATCTTGTATTTAAGTTGAGTTGAATACATCACTGAGTCAAGTCAAACCGTCCAAGCTTTATCGTGATGTCTAAGACTCAAGTCAATGAAAACCATAGGCAAAAGAATTCCAATTATCTTCTAAAAACATTCAACACAGCTGGGTGAAGTCAAGCCAGTCATAAAAGCAGGTGGAAATGCATGTCACGATCATTCCACGGAGGATATATTAACCAGATACTGGAAGAATTGGAACATGAAGATGAAGAACATGTAGAGAAGACAAGCAACTTACAGTACCCCCTTTGGCCCCAGATATAGTCATCAGTGAAATGCAATTCTTCCCAGTGGGCTTGAATAACCCTTCAGACAGCAAATTCTTCTCGATCTTTTTACTACTCAACTCATTTAGCCTACTAATCATCCTCCTATCTAGATTGGTCAGGGCTGAATCTCCATTGCCGCGTATTACTTCTTCAATTTTTAATTGAAGTTCTGCTGGGTCTGTCACACAATCACATTATTAGCCACCCGATCTCAAGCACATAATCAATCTAATACAAAGACACAAAATTCCGACAAAGATGACTACACTACATCTAGAAGTATTGGACCAAGCCCGCAAAAAACCTGAAAACTGCTACTTACGGCCAGCCATCCAAAGCCTGTAATTATGTCTGGCAAAATGTAGGCCCATTTCAATAGCTAGATGCTGAAAATACAGCATTCAGGAAGAAAAGAACTTAGAGGGATGGAACAGAAAAAAATCAACCTTTTATATTTAATTAAAAGAAAGAGCATAACATCAAACATGATCCAGATTTATGCATCTGGCAGCCTGCTGCTAGATTTATGGGACGGAGAATTATAGTGTTCAAGCAACAGATACGGATATCACTATGCACAATAAAGAGGCTATCAATAGAAGTACCGAATACGATATTACTGGTTGTAAGCAGGATAAGCTTAAAAAGGAACAAGAACCTAACTAGATCAACAGCCAAAGAAAGTAACGGATTTGTTTCCATAATACTTGCAAGAAAGTAACACACCTATGAAACCTTTCTTCTGAACCCCAACAACCTCGCGGTGTACTTCCTCTCCACATCTTTCACATTCTTCAAGTTGTTGTTGTCTTTTTTCATCAATGTCTTTACTCAGCAAAAGATCATCTACTCCACATGTGAAACCATGCATCTGAATCATCAAGATCAAATTATGGAGGTTCATGAACTTGATAGAGCAAACCACCATAAAGATTTAATAATGGAACTTGCATGCTTATTCAACAGCCATTTACCTGAAGAAAAGCTGTAAATAACCGACTAAATGAAGATAGCAAAATTCCTGCAGTATTTGAACCATAAAGCTCCTGAACCGTATGGACTAGACCGTAGTCACCAAACTGAGCCTTATCAATGACCCCACAGATTAGGTAGTTTTTGAATATCAACACAGTATCTTCACCAGGCTCTTCATTTTTTTTCAATTCATCTTGCATAAATTCTCTTGGCTTGTCCTGTTCCTTCACTTTATCCTTGTCAGTCCCCTTTTTCTCACTGGGTTTATGATTAATCGCATCTTTCTTTCCTGGTTCACTTATCTTCCTGCCAAGTTTTCTTTTAAAAAAGTCAGATGGTATCTTCCCCTGCTTTTCCACAGTAAATGGCGGGTAACCTCTAGTTAAATGATCTAGAACTGCAGCAATCAACTGCAAAGAAAGGAGGAAACAGTAATTGTCAGTATGCATATATGATCCATGATAGGTCTCCGAGCGCATGTGCTATTACGGAATGGAAAAAAGGAAAAGACAAATTATTGTACAACAGTCCATCAATTTCAAATTTATTTTGCTTCCCATCTAGATTGATTTGATGAATCTTTACGCACATGTATCAAGAATCTGCCATATGACATATTATGACCTGTTTTCCTGTCCAGAGAGGTTCTGGTTTCAAAATTGTAGGCACGGGGCAGAGCATATTCTCTTCGAAATCAACTGCCACCTTTTTCCCAAGTTTCCTGAAAGGACCTGATCCAGCAGCAGAAACTCCTGAACTGTAAAGGAGGTGATTGAATTCATTGTAATTCAAAAATGTATCCTTCTTTGTAAGAATTGCCGCACTGACTATGTGATCCTGACAGAATAAAGACAATAGTTATATCAAACTGAGGTTAATAATAAGGAAAGTTGATTGACAAAAAAATGGAACCTGGATCAATGCTCTAATAGGAGAGCCATTGGTTGGTTTAACATATTGATTGTTTGCATTCACAATGTTGTAAGCTTCAGCACGTGAAATATCATCTTGTGGGAAATGGACATTCATTTCATCACCATCAAAATCAGCGTTGTATGTACTGAAAGAGCACAAACAAAATGTCTGAATGAGGTCTCACTAACAATTACAAAATGAACCTTAAAAAATAGAGCAGTCTATATCTGGCCAACCTGCAATTTGCATAATGCATCCGAAGTGTTTTCTCCCCCTTCAATACACGAACAACATGTGCCATTATACTAGGCTTGTGAAGTGTAGGCTGCATGGCAGAAATATCAAACTTCATCAAGGCCAAGGAAGGACAGTGGCACTTACTGACAGACAATGGTTCAAGTCGTGAGTAATTAGGAAAAACAAGTACAACATTAGCATGTCTTATCAATAACAGTACTGCTATACTTTTCTCCATGCATTTTACATCAAAGAAAAGTTTGGCCTTTATACTAAGAAATTTCACATCTTAATTCCCGCAGTATATTCTTGGGCCCACTTGAGTCCCTCTAAGTCTCTATTTATCACATGAACGCTCTTGGTCCCTGTACCTAAGATATGAAGTTATTATGGTCCTTCAAACGTAGAGAGGAATATTTACTTGTACATTGCCTCCCGAGTTTACTCATAGGAACACAAAACATAGAGAGGATTACACATGAAATAAAACAGGAAGCTCTACAACCTTGGGATGTTTGACGCTTTTATGGCTAAAAGAACCTTGAAAAGGTAGAATTGATCATGTATGTCACCCTGAGTCTCAGACTACTCTTTGAACCCAGAGTAAACTATTCAACAGCCAATCATCTCTCATTTATTTCCTGAATCTCATCATCTTACAAACAAGAGTTACTCAACAAAAAGATTAATGAACTATTGCTATTCACAACCGATTTCAGCCTAACTTTCACGCATCAATAATTGACAAATCTGGAAATTTGTCATTAGTGATTTTTCAGATCTGTTCTGGCATTGCCTGGCAGTTCGGAATGTCAAACTAGAGTATGCATAAAAGAAAAGTTGTTATTAACTTTACCAAATTGATCACAAGAATGTGCTAGGCTGCTGGTGTGCATAGGAAAATTGATAGGCAGGATCTACTAAATGAAAAGTTATTCATAAGTTTAGGTTCTATAAAGGATTGTTGCTATAAAGCAAATATGGATATGGTAATTCAAGCAAAGCAGTTAGCAAATGCCATTTCTCTAAATTTTAGCATTCACGCCATGGCATTCAATTTACGTGTAATTGTTGATTTGATTCATGCCATTAATCCCATGTTAATGGCTGAAAAGAATCAATTAACGAGAAAAAGCATAAGCCCAAATGACATGACAATAAGACTCTACTCCTAGCACAGCATCACCCCCACAGAAAGAAAGTGGTAAACCCCAACCACTCCCGAAAATTAAAAAAACAGTGCACATTCTTTCTTCTCCCAGCGTCAAAAAAGAGAGAAAGATCAGCGAAGTTACTATCTACAAAGACATAAAAATCAAAGGCAATTAAAAGTGACCACCCCATCATACTCAACTCACCAGCAGCCAAAATTGCTCCGGAGAACAACTATATGCTGAACGGAAGAATGCTCAAGTAACATATCGATATCTACAGCGTAATATCAGCATAAAAATACACTAGAACCCCAAAATGTTTAAAATAAGGCCTTGATATAAGCTGCTGAGGTTTATTTACCTTTCTCGATCATGTTGAAAAATAGATATGATAAGAGCCGTGTCTCTTCCAAA
The DNA here is from genome assembly GCF_021117445.2 of Syzygium oleosum. Taxonomy (NCBI): domain Eukaryota; kingdom Viridiplantae; phylum Streptophyta; class Magnoliopsida; order Myrtales; family Myrtaceae; genus Syzygium; species Syzygium oleosum. The sequence continues at coordinate 3,525,725 of NW_026607494.1, forward strand.
ATGCAAATACTGACTATCAATGAGTTATAGTATCCCTTTTAGAATATTTCTCCAATGCAAAAACTAAATCATTCCCCATAACAGCTACCACATCATGCCACAAAAATTACGTATGCAACGAAGCATAAAAGAAAAATACAAAGAGACTAGCTTGTTAATTGGCACAAGTAACGAGAAATCTTTCTTCCTGCTGGTCATGAATTGGTCTTTCTGCAGCAATTAAACAGCAGAAGAAATTGCCAAAACAATTTGGCAGATAATTTTTATACAACAGTCCCATAAGGCAGCATCTGAACAACAGCTGGGGCCAAACTGCTGACATGGAAGAACATGCATTCTCTATGACACAGGAGAAAGTACAATGTCTTATGTAAGTCCATAAAAAAGAGGTAGCCAGAGCTGATAAGCCAAAGGAGCATTGTAAACAAATTCAAGAGAAGGGCCACATTTCTCTTAGTATCCAAGCAAGCAACACGAGATGAATACTGTCAAGTATGTACTACTGCGGAGTACCTGTCTATTGACCAGAACGATATCTCCATCTCTCAAGTGGCGATATACAATTTTGCCTTCAAACTCATTATTTGAACTCTTGCCAGCTTGCGTGACAACCCCTCTCGACGAAGGTAATCTCCTTGAGATTGAAATTCGACCTTTTCTAGCTGGTGGTAGTTTAAGAGTAGATGACTTGTCAATGTAGTGCGTTGCTCCTGGATGAATTTCTGTGCCATTAATAATAGCTCTCCGCAAACTAACAATATTCCAAGGAGTTACTCTCTGTCATTATAGGCGTTGAGCCAAAAGGAAAAACTCCATCAAGATCATTAGACTAAAACAAATATAATCAGATATCATGCAAAAGAAGGCAACACCAATTAGTAATGTAGTATTATCGAGCATCTAAGATTTTGTTATGGTTGGGATATAAACTTTTTACTGCCAAATTTTCAGCATTAGATCTGGAGTCCTAGTGATTTGAACACAAATTTTCCTAATAATGTGAATGGAAAAGAAATATTTCTTTGCTTTACACATAGGTAGAAGGGGAAGGGGAAGTAGAAAGTACAAATAGAAACAGTTCCCTGGAAGGAAAGACCGTCACTAAATCTATTCCTTATTCCTCTTGGTAACAACTGTTAGACAAACCCCAAAATATAGAGATATCTCCAGATATTAAAAGTTCCATAAAACATGCTGCAATTTTTTTAACGATGAACAAAGCTACACTGACAGTTGGATTTAATTTGCAAGAGGGCTTAAAGATCATCTTATTCTTTCACGATAAATTTGAAACGAAAACCATTTTACAATTTTATTTGGAAGTAGAACAATATTTTCACGACACCAGATAGTAAGAACGCATAATTTAAGGAAAAATGAATCTTCAACCACACTTCTCAAGTCGTGAACACAATAGCAGTTAGATAGTAAAAACTACAGAATAGGTTAGGTTTCACGAGAGGTACTGAAGACCTAATGCGCTGCATCAAGCATGCAATAGATTCACTTCCCAGACAAGTAGATGGACACCTCTTCCAAAACATATTAATTGATAATCCACATAGATCTAATCAATGAGAAACAAGCACTAAACCAACCTCCCCATCATAAAGTGTCATAGTACATTATGCTGGTTAAGCATAAATGTATTCTAGGTTTAATTTCGGGAACATTAATACCTTACTAGACCAATAATCAAATCCATCGCATATCAGCAGAACTTGCACTACATTACAATAGAATCTGAAGTAAAATACACCCTATATGAACTGGAGTGCAGAATTCTTCATGCTTACCTCTGGGTATGTTAATCTCAATGCAAAATAAGGGGGAATGCCGATTTCATTAACCGCTAAGTAAGGATCAGGAGAAATGACAGATCGACATGCATAATTAACTCTCTTGCCCATCATATTCTGCCGGAACAAGCCTTCCTTTTTCTCCAGCAACTGGCATATACCTGAAGCCACATCTCTTTGACCTCGACCTACCACAGGGGAAAAACTATTCATTTCCTGTCAATAGATCATTAGGTGCATAAGAGAATCCAAACATGCACTCCAGCCCAAACAACCAATTTAATTAGTGTGAATTTCTTCTGCAGCTTGCTTACCGACCTAAATGGGCATAGCATAGTGCTTTCCAGGTAAAAAAACAACGAGACTCTACTCTGCAAGACAGCACTTAGAAACAAAATTTCTGCTTTTAAGCTGATAAAAATTGGAAGAAAGTTCTATTTACCATTTCATGGCCGAGTCCTATTTATCATGATCTATTAATAGGATGATTTGATTTTAGAAAGGATCACGGTCTGCAAAGATTGGATCTTCAATTCAGTTTGTTACCTTGTCTTCAAAACTAAGATTAGAAGCCCTAAGCTTTCAATTTGGTGTGATTTTGATCCTCAATCCTCATTTGCCTTGAAATGACTGAGATTCCAAGGATATACTTGAAATAGTTTGCAACCTCTGTATCAGCTAGGTAGTTAGATTGTGATTTAGCTGCCATAAAAGAACTGTGATCTAGATTCGACACTAATGGGGACTAAGAACCAAAGATTGGGGACTAAAGAAAGAAACCGTTGACCTTTGGAGACCTTGGACATAATCTTCACTTGGTTTCATACGGTTGCAAAGAAGGAACTCTTTACTGTTTCTTGTCTATGCACTTGAACATGGAATGAGGCACTAAAACTGTTAGAGCACTCAAACAACTGCTTAACAAGGAAATGCTATGTCTACCAACTTAAGCTTCAAGATGCTAAAGCTACATTGGAAACAAAATGACAGAAACACACTGACCTGTAGCAGTTTTGCTATCAAAAAGTACATTTATCGATTGTTGAAGATCCATCCACCGGCTAATAAATGCACGTTGCGGCCCATTGATATGAGCATTCCGTAAGGAGATGTTGGCCTGCAATACCTTCCCCAATAGAACTGTATGTGGATGTTCCATCACCTGAAAAAAAGGGAACAACTTAAACACTAAGATGGAACATATCACTGAAAAAATTATAAGCTCAAAAAACTTTTCAAGCAAGAAAAAATTTCCACTATAGAATGAGGCTCCAACACAAATAATGCCTTATGATATGTGCTTATTGTACAGAGATCATAGAGGAGCATAACCATGTAGTCTATATTCTACAGATGCAAACTCAGTTTAAGAAGAATACAGTATGACTTTGCATTGCCATTTGACCCCTTCCGGTTCCTAAATTCAGTATTACTGAGATAACCTATGAAGGGATGTCATGAAAGCCAAGATCAGAGCAAAAAAATCTTTCCGCTGCTACAATGGGCTAGGAAGTTGATCCAGCATCTCAATCTTCTTAGCCCAAGTACTTACCTATCATAAAATTGTCATCTCAGGCAGCCAGCCTCTCCATAAACACATAACCAGGCAAACATGCAGACGACAACATGCGATTCTTACTCTGTTAGATCCCAAACATAGATGTGCATCCAGTATTATGCAGAGTGAATCTGAGGTCTAGCTAGATAAAACTTTGCAATCAAAACCAAATCTTACAATTTCGATCAGCACAGATACGTCCTAGAAGCCAACAATTCCTGCTTTTCAAGTTGTTTGAGTTTGCTCGATCTTAAAAGAAGCCATTTGGACATTCAACATTCTCTTGAAAATTAATAGCAAATAGTATCGCTATTGCATAACTTAGATAATCTGATCACGGAAGATAGTCACTCACTACTTATAACTACTGAGTGTCAGGTTTGGAGGTTGTGCATTTCATCTGTAGTATTTTCCTCCCCTAATCAAACACTTATAACTACTCTGACTGTCCAGGTGGACCCATCATTCTCCATTCCTAAATTTGATAAAGATGCATCAGACTGTCAGAGAGCAGCAACATAATCCCTCAAACCTATTATAAGCTGACCAATAAAGATCAAAGGTAAGATAAAAGAGATGACCAAAAAATCATGTTCAGCAACTTCGTACCTAGTGTTTTTAGAAACATAAGCATGACAATGAGCATCTCCGAGGACATCTTGTATTGTTATGTTCAGGCAACCTGATGAGATTTGACGTATTAAGAGAGCGTAGAAGCTACAAGTTCCGGGCCATCTAAAATCTTTGTTTTGATAAAGAGGATTTCAGGCTCATTAGCCTTGTAATTTCTGTAAATGGTATTAATGCTGAAGTGCTATTTGATTGCCTGAAAATTTTCATCTATAAGCTGGTTTCTGCTTCTGAAATTTCTTTTGATTACAGGAAGGAAAATTCTTGATTTTGTTTTAGTCAATAATGAATGCCTAGTATATCAGATTGCCATTAAAGTGCTGGCTAAATGGCTAAGATTTGTTGTCAATAAGCTTGTTTCTGCTTATCAAAATGATTTTGTTACATGAAGAAAAATTCTTGATTTTGTTTCAATCAACTGACCAATGCCTTGATAGCCTTCTAAAATCAGCTGTCCCTAGTGTTATCGTTAAACTCTATATTGAGAAGAAATTTGACCATTTTAACTGGAACTTTCTTCTCCACATAGTACATTCTCAAAAGACATAGGAGGGGCTTTCAAAAATAAGGAAAGTTCTAAAACAAATGTAAAGGCTAGATGGCTTAGAACCTTATTTTTCTGGCATTATGGCGATAGCCTCTTAAAACCAGTCTATTTACGAATTTTTAATTCTTTTCAGGCTATAGATAGGACAAACCTTAATGCTCTTCACTATACTTATAAAAAAAGGAAAAAAAGACAATAATTAGCCCAAATTCGATTAATATCATCTTGCTTCAGTCTACCCCACATAAAAGAGGGAAACTCTAATTTTCTTTCTTTCCTCGCCTTTAAATTCCTCCTACCTTAATTGCCACAAGACGAAAGCATTGTGCAATACACAAATAGCAAAAGTGCTTATCCACTTCATCCATCTGGGTTAATTCGTGTGGGTGAGAAAATTATCAATATCTCCAATCTTGTGGTTTGATAAAAATTTGGAGGTTAATTTAATCAATACTGGAAAACATAAACATACTGCAAAGTACAAACACCTTAGTTCACCAGTTCAATTGACTTATTGTTACTAATCATGATGCATCTCTTAATCTGCGTCAAAGTTAACTACACAAGAATTAAATCGATCTCCTCAATTCAGAGCTTACATAAATTCTGTTCTTTGTGACAAAAATTTGATTGATAAGGAATGAAGGTATACCCTGCCGAACTCCTAGCACCATCCTCTTTATTCATGATTGGAATTATAACAAAAAAAAAAGAGAAAACAAAAGACAACAACCATTTTTTGATGCCTAGTGGTCATTTAGTTTTAAGCATGATAATGAGAAAAGACATTGCCATCTCCGTAGCAAGCCTCAAAACAATGCCAGACTTCTCTTCACTTTAGACAGGCAGCGCAACACAAGAATAGGACTGTTAAAGACGAAGCATGCACAAAGAAAATCCCCCCCCCCCCCTCCCCACACCCATTTCTTTCTCTTTCCATATCTACTAAAATTATTATATGCTTCTCCATAACTACCAGTAAGATTCTAAATGTAAGAACTGAGAACTAAAAAGCAGAGAATGACAACTGTTTGTTTTCTTGGTTCATCAACAACAAAATCAGAGCTACATTATTGTCGCCACTCTATCCTAACGATGGCAAAATTTGTGCAGAAATGAAGATCACTTACCGAATCACCTCCCTTAGACGGGGGACGAAATTTGATGGGAGGTACAAGAACAGTCCCCAAGAAAAACATAGAGTGAGTTGCTCTATTCCCGGAACCCTGCTGCTGTATGTCACTGATAAATGAGCACAGTCGTGCTTCATTCTCCCACAGAAGTTTCATAATTTCGATAACCTATAAAAAAACGGTATGCAACATCAGCAAAAATGAAGAATTCGTGCATATGTGGACAATCTAAAATTCTTATGCAGACAGACAAGAGTGAAGCCAGATCAATGATAGAAATTAGCAAACCTCTACTGGCAATAAAGGTCTTGCGAAAAAATTCTTCTGCTTGATATACTCATCAGATAAACTTTGGCCCTTTCTTCTGTGCCCTTTTTTTGCAATGCCAATACTGTCAGGAGATACAAAAGTGGATGATTGAGTTTCAGATTCATTTCTGCCATTATCATGGAGGCCAACACCTTCACTATTTTCCATCTCGGACATATTTTCCTCGTCAGCTCCATCAAGAAATGGCCCATCCAGCTTGTTCCCTCTAATAATGTTTCCTCTAGTTTGAGCTCCGGTCATGCCACTCTATTGTTCAACCCAAAAGGTAAAAATTACTTGTGTGGAATTTCTTAATGCAGGCATAATAAGAGAAACAGTAAGGAAGCAATTTGCGCCGAGCACAACAATGTAAGCAAAACAAATCAAGCAGCCACGCATACCCAGCCAAGACTTGGCATTCACTTGAGAAAGAATTTGAAATTCACATAATATATCAAAACATGAAAAAAGAGATAGCAGATTAGGTTCATTTTAAAAGTGCAAGCAATAGAAACTATGCAGCCATGGCCGACGCAGACTGAAATTGGCCTTCGCTTAAGAATGAACTCCAAAATCCACACAGATAAGAACAAACTTCAGATTAGGCTATCATTAAATGTGTCATCGAAGGGCAATAGACAGGGCATACAGAAGTTGCTCAATGAGGATGTCTAAGACTAAGATGACACTTAAACATCAAACTTCAGCTGCTTAGTTATAAAAGCTATTAGTAGCCTCCTATGTCACTCAGACTCAGGTAGTGGTGCCAAGTATGAATTTGGATCTTGGTGTTTGATTTGTCTATTTATCATGATGCGAGACACGTTGACCGTTGGACATGGACTTGGCATATAAGCATGTAAAACTTGAATGACGCATTTTTGAAAATCTTTGTTCATATCATTTTAAGGGAGATTTAGATTCTTTATAATTTTTAACAATAAGACAAGAAACTTACGATTGTTGAGTTTGCAATATGATGTTCTGATATTAACGCCACGCCAATGTCAAATCCTATAGGCATTGGTGCATCACCTAGGTAGAAAAGTCAGACTGACATAGGTACCAAATTTCTAGAAAGCTTCCGTCACTAATGTATTTTCCACAATATATTTCAACTCACCTTCTGGAGATTCTCAAACAACTTTAAAAATTACCGAAGAAAAAACAACATACACTACTATTACTCACTTCTGCTCATAAACTCATGGATGGAGACAATTCAAAAACTCAAGCCACCGAAGCAATGCGCTTTTGGGGTGACACAGTCACTTTTTTCTTCCCAGGCTTTTTAATAATCTCCAAGTATCTACTCCCTACTTGAGTTAGCATTGAAGACCAAGCCCCAGTTCATATATTCATTCCTTTTCACTATGGTGTGTGTTTTCTGACATGTTAACTGTCAGCATATATTCTTGACTAAACGTGAAAATTTTGAGTAGCGATAAGTCTACTTAGATTCCAGTAAATCATACACAAACACTGGCTAGTCCAGGCACCAAAAGTGAGAGCATGCAATCAACGAACTAAAATGAACCCATAACAATGACAGATAAATCAAAATGATAATAACCAACGAATACGAAAAAGCATGCACATTTATAAAAGACTTTCCCTCATCGAGAATTCTCAAAAGGCATATCTCAACAGCCATACCATGTGGAACCAGCCAAAAGTAGGTTTACTGATCGCAGGATTTTTAGCTTTGCAGTTCTTACACTCCTTATACGTTGGCTTCAAAAACTTATCCAAAACTGACATCGCTTCGTTGAACTGAAGTGAGGTCCATCCTCCCTGCTTCTGATGCTCAGAGCTGTCGTGCTGCATGTCACCCCCATCACTAGCCTCTGGGAGCGAAGAATTAACCCACTTGGGATCCAGTTCTTTTGCGCCAACAACATCACCTTTTGCAATGAGTTCCAATTTGGAAACACATGCATCGACCTTTGTCATACAAAACAGCAGCATTAAGAAGCATGTCACCAGACACCACGAGAAAAGAATATCTATGGAGCCATAATGTAAATCCATCAAAAAACGAAAATTACAAGCAGCAATACTAATCATGCACTCGTTTTTCCCGTGATCGGGAGTAAAAAGCAATATCGACACCAGGTGCCGAGGAATTACCTGCATCCTACTTTCCCTGAAATGGAAGCAAAAGAAGCAGGTCCTCTTTAGAAGGTTATAGAGCGTGTTGAATAGCAAGGGGTTATAGACCGGGAAAACAAGGTCAATATGGCCGCAATGGCCGGGGCAATTGAACGACCGCTGGCCGCAAGATTTACAGCTGCAAAAAGAGGCGAAGCAGTTTGAACATCAACCACCCCACCACTTGAATTTCACCAGAAAACAAACACGCGCAGACCCAACACAGACCCAATGCAGTATGCACCGTCACTAGCGCCAGAACTGTAAAAAAGAGAAGCAAATAAAAAAAGCAGCAGACAACTCACGCCATTCTCTCGTCCAGCGTCCCCATCGCTGGATCATAGAGCCCGCCGGGCACCGGCCTCCCGACGTTATCGAGCAGGACACTGTTGGTGACCTTCACGCAGCTCTGCTTCCTCACCTCCTCGTCCGTCAGGAAGCCGAAGCTGACCGCCTCGACGGTCTCCGACACACCCTGCGACGCCAAAAGAAGAGGAAGAAAATTCACCAACACTGCGGATAGCCAGTCGAAAAGCCGCCGAAGAATCGCAAAAAAACAAGAAGAAAAGCTCGAAATTTTCGAAGCAGCGACATCGCTAGGACGAGGAGGAGGGACACAAGCGTGGAAGAGAGAGAGAGAGAGAGTCGACCTCTGCTGTGTGAGCCATGGCGGTGCGGACTTGCCGGAGACCTGCGCCGGAGGCCTGCGCGAGTGTTTAAGACTGACTGGTTTTCTTCTTTCGGGTTGGTGGTTAGGGTTTTAGCTTTGGGCGCGGGACGGTTGATGATGGAGAAGACGACGACGGGAGTGGGCCGAACCGGAGCGCAGGTAAATGGGCCTTAAAATTGGCCCAAAAATCTTATATTTAAGGGGGAAATATTCGGAATTTGTGTCTATTTTTCCTTTTATTATTCCGAATTTAACCATGATAGGAAATTTGAATTGTCTACATTTACGCAATTTTCCCATTATCCATCTCTCGAGTATAAAGATTTAAAAATATGGCAGTGAGTTACGAGGAAAATTATTAATCGTTTGGGACGAATACTGCTTAACTTTTCCATTGCATTTTTATTCGTATAAAAAGTAATGATCGAAAAAAAAAATGAAGAGAATCTAGGAAATGCCTCGATTTATAAAACATTCCGATGCAATCAAGAAAGGGCATAGAGTTTAGGTACCCAATTATACGAGTTCAAGAACTTGATTGAACAATTCGAAAAAGTACAAGGACTTTGACTTCTTTATCCCTTAAGAAAACTCTATTAAGTCGCCCTTAAACGTCGACGTATCGTCTAATATTACTTATAAAAATAAAATAGATATCAGAGAAAAGAAAAATGAACTTAAAACAAATTAGGCTAGAGTTATGGGAACCGAGGATCCAATTGCACCATAAAATAGTTCAAGAATCTGATTGAACAATTTGAAAAAAAAAATTAGAGACCTGTGGCGTCTTTATACCAAAGAGTAATCACAATAGTGACTCTTTTAAAAAAGTGTCAATTTTGTGCCCAACACTAAGGGTGCGCATGAATACCATTCTGTACCCGGGCGCTATTTCTGGACAGAAATGATTTTTTTTGATTCTGTGCCCGGAAACAATTTCTGAGTATTTGAAGGCGTTTGATAAACTGTCCAAAATTTATATTCCTAGAGTAGAAAAGAACAGAAATGCGTTTGGTAACTACACAAAATTTATGTTCCCAAATAATATTTTAATAATATTTTTAAATTGTTTAATTTTTTTTTCTTTTTACTCATTTTTTTCTTTGGCCATGGCCGGTCGCCGTGACCGGCCAGCCTGAGGCCGGCGAGGGCGTCACGGCCCTCGCCGCGGCTGAGGCAAGGAGGCGAGGGTCGCCTTCGCCGGCGAGGGCAAGGGGCGGACCCTCGCCCTGCCAGGCGAGGCCGACCTCGCCGTCGTGACCGACGGCGAGGCTCGGCCTCGCTCGATCTGGGCGAGGCCGCCTCGCCCAGGCGGCGAGGGTCCAGCCCTCGCCCAGGTGGCGAGGGTTCAGCCCTTGCCCTCGCCGGCCCTGGGCCGTGGCCGATCGCCGGTGGCCGGCCCAGCCCAGGGAAGAAGAACACAAAAATAAGAAAAGAAAAAAAAGAAAAAAAACTGATTCTCAAAATTGTGCCGAGAAACAAGAAGCAACTTTTTTTTACTTCTTGTTTCTCTTCCAAAACTGTTTCTCGGTACAAATTTTTGCAAAAATGTGCCAAGGAACAAAAAGTTTACCAAACACATTTCTATTCCCAAACTATTTCTGGAAACAAAAGAACAGAAATTTTCACTATTTGGCACGTTACCAAACGGGCCCTAAGAGGAAGATATGGGACATCTTGGGCTTTTGCTTCCTAAGTCGGTTGAGTTGGTCAAAGACATAATATGTCTCACTTTTCCATTTACTCCATATTTAACCCTAACATGCTGGATTATTTAAACCTATACAATTTGTACAACTTCCTTGAATAAATGCTAAAAAATGTCTCCACTGTGACATCCTGAAAAAAATTAGTCCATTTGGGATTTTTATGAAATACTGAATTTTATGAATGTACTTGTAGTCAGTTCTCGCCCGGAACTGATCACTCCTAGGAATGCTAACCATTAGGGAAAGGCTAATAGGGGAAATTAAATTCGCGCGACTAAAGGAAATTCGATCGTGAATGGATTTCGACCATTAAATCGCGGAAGTGATATTTTGAGCCATTGTTGGCCGATCCAAGGATAGTTAGGGGTCGGTTCGCCACTGTCGTAGTAGTGGATCGCGGGTGATTCTGCTGGACCACGAAATGACTTGACGAATAATCGTGAACCTATACCGAACGATCGTACCCTCGGATCAAGTGATTGATCTTCGCGATTTTAATGACAACCGAGATCGTCACGTATCGAACGAACTTGCACCTGACTCGATTCAGTATCAGTCATGAGTCGATTCTGCGAATTTCCCCAACAAGCCGCCCATTAGCTTGAGAAACACTCAAGTTGCGTTTAATAAAATTTAATTATTGAATTTAGCCCAATTTGGACACCGGAAAATTAGGAAGTCACGACGGAATGTTAGGACGACGTGCAGGAGACATGTGTGATTTTTGGGTGCACTCAAATCCTTCAGAAAAATTCGATTTGAGCAAGAAACGGAGAAAGTGACCAAAATACCCCTAAGAATTATAAAAGGGTATGTTTTAAGGGTAAAGGGCATTTTGGTAATTTTGCCCTAAAATTTTGATTGGATAATTTTACCCTTGGGTTTTTGAGAAATGACAAGAATACCCTTGGATATTTTGGGCAAGATTCGATCTCGGCCATCGGTTTCAGGATAAGATCGAATCTGGACTGTCGGATCAAAAAGATTAGAGAAAGGGTATTTTGGTAATTAGCCAAGTTGGTCAAGAAATTTGACTATTTAAGTCAAAATTTCTCTCTCTCCTCACTCATTGTCTCCTCCCCCACGGCAGCCCTCCTCCACCAAATTCTTCCTCTCTCTCCCTCCCGAACTCTCCCCCACCGTGAAGCCCCCATCGCCGGATCACCGCCGCGCCGTCGCCGCTTGCCTTTGCCACCGCCAAGCCGCACCGCCGTCCCCGCCATTTGCCGCCGCGCTACGTTCTAGCCGCTTTAGTCTAGAACCAAGTAAGTTGTAATCTAAACCTCGCCTAGGACGTCAGGTATTTTTTCGGACTCGTTTGGGTGCGGTTTAGGGGATTTAGAGGTTGATTAAGGCGTTGATAATGGTTATTGGTGGTTGATCATGGTTATTGGTGGCTGAGTATGGCTGTTAGTGGTTGTTGTGGGTTGGATTAGACGTCGGAAAATGAGTTTTGGCGGTTGGAATTCGGTAGAAATCGGTTCGGGTTTGAATCCGTGAGGTTCGGGGTGAATAGCGGATTCGCTGTTACTGTACCCGCTCGGTTTTCTATTTTTGTAAAAAAAAATTTGGGCCGAATTTGAGGAAGGTTTCTTCATAAAAGTTGTTCCCAACATCTTGAGGTATAACATACTTTAATTTGGGAATTTTTGGAGATCATTTGAGGCCATTCGGAAGTCCATCTTTGGACCGAAATAAAACTGTCCGATTTACTGTTCACCCGACCTTCGGGTCTGTTCGAATTTTTATAAATTTTTCCAGGCCTATTTTCAAAATACTTCCTCACGAGAATTGTTGAGGACATTTGTAGGTATAACATATAAAAATTTCAAGGCTTTTCAAGATGATTTGGGTACCGAATGAGTTGTATTTTGATGGCCTGAGGGACTGTTCGAGCGAATCGGATTTTGTCTGACTTCAAGTGACCAAAAGAGGTGTTTCCAGTTGGAACTGAGTTTCGAGTTCTTCACGAAAAATGTTCAGCAAGATGTTTTACACAACGTGTCCGAATTTCAGAATTTTCAGAGTTCGTTTACTATTTATTTGGATGGGATTTCGGTCACTGTGTAAACTGCCCAGTTTTTACCCGATTCTTTGGATGTTTGTTTTGATGGGCGGAATGGAGTTGGTGTCGGGATTGAATTGTTGATGCCTTGTGGCTTGAATGTGTGTTATATGAGGTGATTTGAGGATGAAATGAGGATGTTTCGAGGCTGGATTGAGATTGGTTAGAGTGTCGGATATTGTGGGATGGAATTGGCGAGCTTAGGGCCCGATTTAAGGACAAATGGTGTCGGTTTAGTGTGTGGTAGTATGGCTGGATTGTGGTGTTTAATATGCTCGGAAATGTCGAAATTATGCCTATGAACGTGGCTGTGTTTGTGGGTCCATGAGTGGCCTTGTGTGTTTATTGAACAGTGATTTGATGAATTGAAATGTGTTTGATTATGTGCACGCGTGGGCCAGATTAAATTAATTGTTGAAATTGGCCATGTCGAATGCTGAGTGAGCATGTTTTACGTGTTAATTGATGCGTGCACGGGCCACGTGTGATGGGCCAGTTGAGTGTGGTATATGCGTGTTGAGCATGCGCATGAGTAAGAAAGAAATGTGGTGTGGCATGTGATTGTGGAATTTATGTGAAGGTGTGGAATTGCGAGTATTGGGATCGGGCAGAGTATCATAAGCTCGAGCAGCGATCACGTAGGCCTGTTGCATTTGGCACAGGCTGAGGCTTGAAAAAGCAAGGTTGAGAATCGGTCCGAGGTACGATCAGCTCGGGTGAGACCGGGATCGGACCGAGGCATTATAAGCTCGGGTTTCGATCATGTAGGCCTGTCGCATTTGGCGCGGGCTGAGGAAAGTGTGAATGTGGGATCGGACCGAGGCATGTGATGCTCGGGGCGCGATCGAGTGTGAATGTGGGATCGGACCGAGGCGTGTGATGCTCGGGGCGCAATCGAGAGGCCTGAGGAGTGTACGGGTACGCGGGCCGAAAGTGTGGTGATGAATGGTCGCAGTGTGCCTGAGGCGTGTACTTCAACGCGGGTCACTGACGAGTGATGTGGAAAAGAGGAAATGAGAATGGAATGAGTATGTGGGATGAGAATGGTACATGCGCGTGTTTGCATATGACATGATGATGACTGAATGCGGGTGTGCGCATGATTTTGCCCGATAATATTATTTGATATGCCTGCGATGTGATGACTTGATGTGCACGAATGTGCGTGTTTGTGTGTTTGTCTGGAGGTACGTGATAGTCTAGATAGAGTTTAGGTTGCAACTTATTGAGAAGTGTCTCATGGTTGTATAAATCAAACCATTTCAGATAACCCGCCTGCATAAGGAATCAGTCGCCACCGCCGCCGTCAGAACGTTTTGGTACAGTCATGCACCCCGAGGATAATTTCGTGGAGTACTCTCTGAATGGACGCCGTACCGAGGACGCAAGGACTAGTGAGGAGGCGATGAGCTAGTGCTCGTGTAATACCGTTTTTGGTAGATAGTGTAATTGCCTATGTTCGGTGTATGGTTTTTTCAAGGTAATCGTAGTGGGTGTGCATGTAAAATTTATGGACTCAAAAACATCGGAAATGTGCAAGTATGTTCATATATGGCAGATGTAAATATGTGTGGAAATGAAATGTTTTAAGTAATGTGGCGGTTGGGCGTGCTTAGTTATTCTGGTGTTCTCCAACTTTTTTGTCCGGGTTTAATTAATTGTTTTCGCTGTGATTGACTCTGATGCGAGACCGTTGAGTCGGCGACGTATTCCTGGGATGTCGCACTATTCAACTCATGAAAGTGAGGTGTGGAAAGCATTAGACTTGAGTCGGGGCGTGACATCCACTTATTGTCAATTTTCAATCCCATGTTATCCTTCCCTTAATATAACTTCTTTCTTGTTGATACCTAAATTTTAGCGTCTCGTTAGTAATTCATCGCAAGGAAAATTAGCCCTAAACAAAAATAAGTCATTTGATTGCATATAGTTTTTAGGAGCATATAGTCTAATTCATTCATTGCATTTTTTGGACTGGCTGTGATGAGCAGACCTGAATCAGTCACGTGGACTCGGCCCTGCAAAGCATAATTCAGCCAATGCAAGGACATAGTGGCCAAAATTCCAAGCCCTGAAGCAAAGGTTTTGAGCTTTAATTGAATTGTGTTTAGAGCATAAAGTTTGTGGACACCTAAATTTTGGCAAACCCATTTAGGAATTTATTGCATATAAAATTAGGGATCGATCTCGACCCCTAGAACAAAAAAAACAAAATAATTAAACTGCATATAGTTTAGGAGCATTTTGCATGCTTATTGGACCGGCAGTCGACGAACTTTAAATGAATGGTTCTAAGCATAATTTGTTGAAACGAGCCCATAAGAGCATTATTTTTTAGCAAATGAGATGTTCCAATTGGGAAAAATTGATCTTGAGATAAAACTTGGAGAGCAATATTATACACAAATCTTAAGAATTCGGCCACAAAAAGGAATTAGGAAGTAATATCCTTGGGCACTCCCTTTGGCCAAAATCTCCTCTTTCCTTTTTATTTATTTTCCTTCTTTGCTCCTGGCCGAACATATGTGCCCAAGGAGGGAACAAATAAGAGGAATTTGGCTGATTTGGTGAGTCAAAAAGAAACAAATATAGAGAAAAGGACAAAAAGATTAGTTAAAAAATACAAAAAAGTTTTGATTGGAGTGGATGTGTTTTCGTGATGCCATGTTTTTGTTGCTATTTTTGTTGAATTGAATTGATTTGTTTTCCAGTTTAAAAAATACAAAAAGATTAGATAAAATTTGAATGGATTTTTATAGATAGTCTTGCATATTTAGAATAAGTTTTGATTGCTTTCGTTGAATAGATTAGGATATTTTTTTGGATGAATAGCTTAAATTCATTCCGGAAGATTAGGATAATTTTCCGATTTAAATTATGATTTAGAATGGTTTATTTCCTAGTTCATGTCTTAATCCCGATAGTTTATTTAGAGTAATTTTTAATTTCGAATTTCCATGAAAAATACGAAAAATATCATCTTAGAATAGGTTAGATTAATTCAATCACATGTTTAAATTAGGGCATTTATTAATTTCAAATTTCCTGAAAAATACAAAAAAATATCATGCACATGTCATCATATGCCACGTCATTGCTCACATGTCATTTAGAAATTGCATGTTTTTTTTAGAAATTGCATGTTAGGTCATTTAATTAAATTGCATGATACGTAGAGTAGTTTAATTAGAAATTGCATGCCACGTTAGAATAGATATACTTTGTATGTCGTTGCATTTAGAGTAATTGCTTTACATGCATTGCATTTTAGAGTTAGTTTTCATTTAAATAAGAGAAAACCCTAAAAAATATTTGAGTTGAATTGCATGCTAGTTAGAGTAATCATATGCTTACGTTGCTTTGAGGTAAATAATTTCTCATTTTCCTTGCAATTTATTTATTGCTTTGATTATTCAGTGTTAAATTAGTGGTTGCGCACCTGTATGATCACATCATATGTTAGTAGATAAGTTAAAATTAATTCAAGCTGCCTGCAAAATATTTTTTGAAATAAAAGAGAAAAAGTATCGAAAAGGCGTTAGAGTAATCTAGCGTAATCAAATCCCCGAATCCATAATTTCTAGTTCGTAGGAGTAAAATTGTTCTCTCGATACTTTACTTAGGTATCTAATTGACCCACAAAATTGATTTGCATGTTAATAATTTAAACATAAGTTGTGAATTAATATGAGCTTGGGAGAGCCCGAGCTAAGTCTAGGTTTAATCCGTTAACCAACCCCTAGATGGTGCACCCTTCGGGGAGGTTGCGACACTTTTTGCTCCAATATCTATAAAAGTTGTTTAAGAAATTACGATCTCTAATCCAATTTGAGGCAACAAGCCAACATGGATGTTTAATATGGGTTTGGGAGAGCCCGAGCTAAGTCTAGATTTAATCCGTTAACCAACTCCTGGATGGTGCACCCTTTGGGGAGGTCACGACACTTTTTGCTCCATTATCCTATCAAAGTTGTGTTGGCATGATTGGTGCTGGTCTTCCTATTTGGGAGGTTGGCGTGATTGGTGCTGGTTCTCTTTCTTTTGGGAAGAAATTATGTAGATTTGTTTGATTTCTGTAATTCTGGGAATTGCCTATTTTGGCTTTAGGTTTTCTCATTGTCTTCCTTTCCTGTACTTCATCAATAAAAAGGCAGTCCCTCTCTCAAAGACAATATAACAAAAAAAAAAAACAAAATTTTGAGAGAGGATTACCTGAGGACGTAGGCACATTGCTGAACCTCGTTAAATCGTGTCTTCTTGTCTAATTTCTACATGGTATCAAAACAGGTTCGTACCTGTTTATGTGTTTGATCCATCTGTCTCCTTCTTCTTGGTGTATCCACGGTTGTTGTTTAAATCGTGGCTGATTCGAGTTTGAACAATCCCGAACCCAACTCCACTGCCACCGATCAGCGACTCACCAACATATTGTTGAATGAGAAGAACTTTCTTCCATGGTCTCGTGCTATTACAGTGGCCCTCGGGGGCAGATCAAAGCTTGGTCATATCAATGGCCAAATAAAAGCACCTCCTGAGAGGGATGCGAAATTTGATGAATGGCAAACCAACGACAGTTTGGTTATGTCTTGGATTTTTAACTCTATGGAATCCCAAGTGTATGAGATTTTTGCATATTCCCCTACAGCTCGAATCTTGTGGGAATCATTGAATAAGATGTATGGACAAGCTTAGAACGCGTCGCGGGTATTCGAATTGCAGCAAGAGATTGCTGACTCTAAGATAGAGTCCTCTCAATCTTTCACCAACCATCTTGGAAGTATGAAGAGAAAGTGGGATGAGCTTCGTCTGTATAGGCCAGCAACCCAAAGTGTGGCTAATTACATTCGACGGGAAGAGCAAGATCATGTCTTCCAGTTACTGGCCAGCATTCGGCCTGAGTACGAAGACGTGAGAAGACAAATTCTGATGAGCCCAAACTTGCCTACGTTTGATGAAGTTTGTGGCTTGATTCAAGGAGAAGAGACGAGGCGTCGAGTGATGAGTGTCTCGCCTAGTCTTGATAAGCCAATCTCTGAAAATTTAGCTCATAATGCTGTGATGAACAACCAACATAGCGAATCTGTGGCGAAATTGGTGAAGGGAAAAAATAAAAGGCCCGTTCGGTTTCATTGTGACCATTGTAATAGAGATGGTCACTCCAAAGATAGGTGCTGGGTACTCCATCCTCATCTTCGTGCCAACAAAGATAAGGTTCAAGAAGCAAAATTTGCTGTTCCAGGAAACTCTATAGAGTTTCAGTCGAAACTAGAGTTCTTGGCACAACAGTTTCAACAACTACTTCAAATACAAGGATAGGGGGTGATTGGTTTGAGATCTTCTGGTCCTTCATCAGATTCGGCCAACATGGTTAAGACATCAGGTACTGCTTTTTTAACCCAATCTAGTACTCAATTCATCATAGATTCAGGAGCTACCGATCACATGTGCAGCTCTGCAGATTGACTTTTTAATGTCTCCTCAAGTGCCACGTATCCACCCATTACTGTGGCTAACGGAATGCAGGTTCCAACGCAAGGAGTAGGACAGCTTAAGTTGTTCTCACAGAATTCTGATGTTTTGGTTGTACCCAATTTGTCTTCTAATTTACTTTCTGTGAGAAAGTGCACTAAAGAATTAAATTGCAATGTTGTCTTTTCTTCTTCAAAGGTGTTGTTTCAGGACTGCAGCACTAGGAAGACGATTGGTGAAGGATGGTTGCAGAATGGTCACTACGTCCTTGACTATCATACGAATGCCTTGGTGGCAAGGAAAAATGCGATGGAGGCTTCAAGGTTGTGGCACATGCGCATGGGTCATCTTTATGACCGTGTGCTACAAGCTATTGATAAAACTTTATTTCATAATTGCAGTACTTGTGACTCTTGTCATTATGCTAAACAACACAGATTACCTTTTCCTCAAAGTTCTAATTTAGCTTCTGAGGTGTTTGATTTAGTACATTCGGATGTTTGGAGTACTCCAATTGATTCAAGAGATGGTTTTAAGTATTTTGTTTCTTTTATGGGTTAATACCACGAAAAACCCTAAACTGGTACACTTGTGACGGATTTACCCCAAACTATTTTTTTTACCATAAAAAACCTCCAACTGGTACATCTATGACAATTTTACCCCGAACTATTTTTTTGACCACCAAAAACTCCAAACTGGTACACCTGTGACAATTTTACCCAGAACTAATATTTTAATATTATTTTTTGAATTTTTTTAGTTTTTCTTATCTTTTCTTTTTCCTTTCCTTTTCTTTTTTTTTTCCATCATTATTAACCTCTGGTCGGCTAGGTCGGCCACGCCGGCCGACGGCGAGGTCGACCTCGCCGGCAACTGGCGAGGTTGGCCTTGCCCACCCCTGGCGAGGTTGAACCTTGCCAGTTGCCGGCGAGGGGTTGTCCTCGCCATCGCTGGCGAGTCTTGGCCCCGTCGCAACTGGCGAGGTCAGCCTCGCCCAGAAGTGGTGAGGTCGAACCTTGCCAGCGACAGTGAGGACGACCCCTCGTCAGGGGTGGGGCAAGGCCGACCTTGCCAGTTGCTGGCGAGGTCGGCCTCGCTAGCGGCCGGCGGGGCCGACCTCGCCAGCCCCCGCCTCTGGCTGGTCGCCGGACCGGCGACCGGCCAGAGGTTGAAGATGAAGGAAAAAAAAAAGAAAAGGAAAGGAAAAAGAAAAGAAAAGAAAAACTAAAAAATAAAAAAATAATATTAAAAAATTAGGTCGGGGTAAAATTGTCACAATTGTACCAGTTTGGGGTTTTGGTGATCAAAAAAATAGTTCGGGGTAAATCTGTTACAAGTGTACTAGTTTAGGATTTTTCGTGGTATTAACCCTTCTTTTATTGATGACAAATCTCGAGCTACTTGGCTATACCTTCTCAAAGCTAAAAGTGATGTGCTCACTATTTTTCAAGAATTTTGTAGCATGATTAAGAATCAGTTCAAAACATGCATAAGGGTCTTACGCACTGATAATGGCACAGAATATTCCAATCAAACCTTCCAATCTTATTTGAGCAGCTTGGGAATTATTAATCAAACTTCGTGTGTAGATACACCTCAGCAAAATGGGGTGGCCGAATGAAAGAATCGACACCTTCTTGAGGTGACTCGAGCATTATTATTTTCTGGAGGCATGCCGAAGACTTATTGGAGCGATGCTGTTTTAACTAGCTGTTATATTATTAATCGACTTCCTAGTCATGTTCTGGGTTACAAGACTCCTATGGAAATCCTTTACGGGCGCAAACTTAATATCTGGCATTTGAGAGTTTTTGGGTGTGTCTGTTATGTGCACTCTCGAAGTGGTGGTAAGCTTGACCCTCACGCCAAGAAGTGTGTGTTTATGGGCTATTCATCAACTAAAAAGGGGTACAAGTGCTTTGATCCAACCACTAGGCGGATGTATATATCGCGTGATGTTACATTTGATGAATCAACTATGTTTTTTCATTCCAGGAGTCCAATTTAGGGGGAGTACAATGAGTTGACAGTTGAATTAGCTCCTATTCCTATGGTGGATGAGTTGAACAATGGCCCTGGAATTGGAAGTAACCCGCGAAATGAGTCCGAAGGAATAGATGAGACTGAAGAAGTAATCAGCAATAACAGCCCTGAATCAATGCCCACACCAAGGACAGCTTCGGATGGGACAGCTACCGAATTGATTTCCACTGCTTCCGAGCCTGTTCCTGCAGCTCCAGCTCCTGTTCAGAGATCTACCCGTGTGTCTAGACCCTCAACACGACTTCGGGACTTCACCACTTATCACACGGTACAATATCCCATCCATAATCACATTGGCTATGACAAGTTATCTTCTAGTTTTGTTGGTTTTTTATCTGTTCTTGAAGAGACCACAGAACCTAATAGTTTTGAGGAAGCTAGCAAGCAGCCTGTATGGGTTGAAGCCCCATGAAAGATGAGTTACAAGCGCTTGACAAGAATAATACTTGGGATGTAGTTCGCTTGCCTAATGGAAAGCGCACTATTGGGTGTCGCTGTATTTATAAAGTTAAATATAATAGTGATGGCTCGGTAGAGAGGTACAAAGCCAGGTTGGTTGCTAAGGGATACACCCAAACTTATGGTATTGACTATAAGTAAACTTTTGCTCTTGTTGTAAAAATGAATACTGTCAGGGTTCTTATGTCAGTTGCAGTCAATTGCGGGTGGCCCTTATTTCAAATGGACGTGAAGAATGCATTCCTTCATGGTGATCTCGAAGAGGAAGTGTACATGGATCTTTCGCCTGGGCACCGCTTGCAAAGAGAAGAAGGGATGGTGTGTAGACTCAGGAAGTCTATATATGGACTCAAACAGTCCCCTCGGGCTTGGTATGGAAAACTTAGCACCTATCTTCTTAAGTTTGGATATAAGCGGGGAGCAGCAGATTCCTCTATGTTTACCAAGACTGATGAAAATGGTCTTGTGGTATTACTTGTATATGTCGACGATATTGTCATCACTGGGAGTAATCAGTCAGGGATTGATGTGCTCAAAACTCAGTTGGGCCAGGAGTTCGATATTAAAGATCTTGGATGGCTGAAATATTTCTTGGGCATTGAGGTGACAAATTCTAGCAAAGGCTTGTTTCTTTCACAGCGAAAATATGTTTTAGATCTATTGAAGGAGACTAGCAAGATAGGTGCAAAACCAGCTAGTGTTCCCATGGACTACAGCAAGAAAATGGTTTCGGATGACTTTCCTTTGCAGGATGTGGGTCGATTTCAACGTCTTGTCGGCAGACTAATCTACTTAACTATTACCAGACCTGATATTACTTATGCTGTTAGTTTCGTGAGTCAGTTCATGCAAAATCCTACACAAGGACATATGTGTTTAGTTGATTATCTGCTAAGGTACTTAAAGGCCACACCAGGGAGAGGTTTATTGATGAAGAACAATGGTCATATAGAAATAGTTGGATAGACGGATGCAGATTGGGCTGGAAGCCCTCAAGACCGAAAGTCCACCTCTGGATTCTGTATGTTCGTAGGAGGTAATGTTGTCACATGGAAAAGTAAGAAACAATATATGGTTGCCCGGTCAAGTGCTGAAGCAGAGTATCGAGCAATGGCATCTGCTACTAGTGAAATTGTTTGGCTAAGACTGCTACTTCAAGAATTGGGTTGTAGGCCTTCAGATTCACCTACGAAATTATTTTGTGACAACCAAGCCGCTACTCACATTGCCTCGAACCCTGTGTTTCATGAAAGGACTAAACACATTGAGGTAGACTGCCATTTCGTACGGGAAAAGGTTCAAGATAAAACCATTGAGACAACTTATATCCAAAGTGGAGAACAATTGGCGGATGTGTTCACCAATGCTCTTCCTAAGGGGCCATTTCAAGAGATAGTCAGCAAGTTGACCTCCGATGATATCTTTGCTCTAACTTGAGGGGGAGTGTTGGCATGATTGGTGCTGGTCTTCCTATTTGGGAGGTTGGCGTGATTGGTGCTGGTTTTTTTTCTTTTGGGAAGAAATTATGTAGATTTGTTTGATTTCTGTAATTCTGGGAATTGCCTATTTTGGTTTTAGGTTTTCTCGTTGTCTTCCTTTCCTGTAGGCAGTCCCTCTCTCAAAGACAATATAACAAAAAAAAAAACAAAATTTTGAGAGAGGATTACCCGAGGACGTAGGCACATTGCTGAACCTCGTTAAATCGTGTCTTCTTGTCTA
Source organism: Syzygium oleosum (assembly GCF_021117445.2). Lineage (NCBI taxonomy): Eukaryota > Viridiplantae > Streptophyta > Magnoliopsida > Myrtales > Myrtaceae > Syzygium > Syzygium oleosum. Next base: position 3,547,989 of record NW_026607494.1, read on the forward strand.
ATTTCTACAAGTTGTTTAAGAAATTACGATCTCTAATCCAATTTGAGGCAACAAGCCAACATGTATGTTTTTTCTCGGCGAGTTATTTGAAACAGAGCTCATTCAGTGTAATAATTTTGACCTTTGCTTGCGTGTGACGGTATGTGTATAGCCAAGCTCGTGTAGGCAGGTGCTGAAGTGGACGTGCAATTTGCCCATATGCTTTTCTTTGGAATAATGAGCTCAAAATCTGCTGTCGAAGAGTTTCTTTTTACACCATGGAAATGATGAATTACTTGAAGTTAGTGACTGCTATTTCTTGTCTACGGTCTTAAGGGATCTTCCAATGATCTTTTACATAAGTCAAGTACTCGAATCAGTGTATCATATCATGTACAGTGATGCTTGATTGTCAAGCTTTTCTTTTGATGTTGTCAATGATTTTCTTGGGGTTGTCTTTTCTTAGCATAGGCTGTCCATCATTTTGTGTTCAGGTGCTTGCTTATGTCTCTCAAGTCCATAAGGGCGAGCTTCCACAATAATTAGTCAACCACGAAACTTTGACAATTGATCTGGTACAAGGACAAGAACTCTCTATTTATCATCATCTATCAATTTCCATTCTAGGCCATGATATATAACTCAGAAATATTAAGGAGGTCTCCAATTGACGTCCATATTGCAATTCAATCCCATTATTGCGGCGCTCTCTGCAAGATTTCTGATGGAAAAAGTGGAATTGATACTTTATATGTATGTGAATATTTGAGCTAGTCATGATTAGCACATACTCTCTTTGATTAATAGGATAAATAAGGTTTGAGTTTTTTTTATAATGTCGTGAGAACTTCAGATTAGCAATGTCTGCAATCATCTGCAAACTGATAACTCTACTGGAAAGGACATAGGAATGTGGCTTTACTTGTTTTGTGATCGACTTGTTCTCTGGATAACTGATCACTCGGCCCTGCTTGTGATTTGTTGCCCTAACTAACTACAAACTGCCATGCACAACGTTAGGTGCCCAGATCCTCCATGTGCAGAGCAGATGATCGCTGCAATCGAAGTGTTCCAGTGAGGGGGGATTCTGATGGTGGCGTCGTTACATGCACCATCAGGAATGCTCGCCATGTACAAACTTTTCCTCGACACCACCCCCGATGGAAAAGACATTAACGAATGCTAAGTGAAAATGATAGACAAAGCCATATTTACTTTGTTTTGTTAAATGCGTGTATATTTGAAGAGAATTTGCAGATGCTATCTGGTGTGTCACACACATTCTTTGTCATTGCGGTGAGTTGTTTAAAGCTCTCTCTTCTCACTTGCAACTGGATGCCAGGGGCTTGGATCGCCATTTTTTGATAAACTCCAAAGTCGACCTTTCCTTGCTGGACAAGGGTTCTCATTGCTTACATGGAATTATTCTTCTTGATAGATTGCATACGGAAGCAAAGAATGGACACTTAGAACAGACTTTGTTGATCTTTGAAGTAATCTCGATTCTGTATTGTTCCTTGGAAAGCAAGATAAAGAAAAAGGTAGAAAGCATGTCCTGTTAACCCGCAGGCCACCCGTAAGGAAAGAACCTCCCTTTCACCAATTGTAAGTAAGTTATCATCATAAAAGGAAGAAATGGTGTGTTCTTTTTCGACTCAGACCAAATAGCCTGAATCCATTTCCTCCTCACTCAGCATGGCTGAATCACTCCTTTTCAGCATTGCATAGAGTGTGCTATTGAAGATAGCATCACCGGCACTCCAAGAAGCTATCGCAATTTATAACGTTGAAGATTAGATCCGCGAGCTTAGAGAGACGTTGATTGCCATTAAGGCAGTGTTGTTAGATGCTGAGGAGCAGCGGGAGAAGAGCCACCTTGTGAAAGTGTGGTTAGATCGGCTTCAGCATGTATTTTACGATGCGGAGGATGTGCTCGATGAACTTGAGTGCGAAGCCTTAAGGAAGCAGGTGATGAGTCGCTACGGGGGCGTCAAAGGGAAGGTACACCATTTCTTTTCCCTCTCTAATCCCATAATACTCCGTGCAAAATTCAGTCGTAAAGTCAAGGAGATTAGGGAAACATTATCTAGAATTTCCATAGAGAAAGATCGATTATATCTTAAAGTGCGGGGTGCTGACAATGATGTGGCACACACACAAACACGAAAAATGACTTACTCCTTCGTAAACGAATCAGATGTCATCGGAAGAGATATTGATAAAGAAAAGATAATTAAGATGTTGGTGCAGCCTGACAAAGATCTTTCGGTGATTCCCATTGTTGGAATAGGGGGTTTGGGCAAGACAACCCTAGCTAAATTAGTCTTTAACGATGACAGAGTGAAAGACCAATTTGGCTTGCGGATATGGGTGTGTGTGCCCAAGGACTTCGATTATTGAAGATGCAACTAGTCAAAATTTCAGAAAATTCAATATTCAGAGGTTGCAAACTCTTTTGTAAGACACCATCAAAAATGTCACGCCCCGAACCCCATCGAGCTCGCGACATCCCCTGCTCCGGTCGAAATCATGCAACGTCCCAGGAATGTCGCCGACCCAACCCAAACATCAGAGCCACATGCGGAAGCGAATATAAAAACCCCGGACAAAAAGATGACGACAACGGGGTAGAACAACAGAACAGACAAACAACAACATCCTCATACAGCACTAAATATACACACATCATATTACAGACATAAATACAGACGAACATCCTCCACCACCGTTTTAACAAAAGATCAAGGTCTGGTTAACTTAACTTCCCTATGGGTCAACCCGATTTACACAACCCCTAAAACTCTAGGGAAAAACCTAAGGATCGCCCTCCTTCAATCTGCTTCTGAATCTTCGGGTCTGAGCCTCCGGACACTCACCTGCAACTCCACTGGTGTCACGCCCCGTACCCCACGAAGCTTGAGCATCCCACCTTCGATCGATAAATTGCGACGTCCCAGGAAGAGTCGCCGACCCACGCCCATACAGAGATCAAGCACAAGCGGAAGTATAAAATAAACAAACCCAGACAATTACAATTAAGCCAAGGATAGCCATCCAATAAACAAGATTCAACGCAGAAAATATGTACATACTTATATTACTATTTTAAAATTCTTTTTACAGTGTTCACGACAACCAAAAAGGAAACACCAACAGCTGGGAATAACCCAAACAGCCACTTCTCCGTTCTGCTCCATCCCCACCGGGGTGCATGCTCGACGATTCGCTGGATAAAAGGCGGTATTCCCAAAAAGAGGTGGTGACCTCGGCATCCAAGCTACTGGGGGTCGAAAATGTTTCGGTTTACACAACCGTGAGACGAATCTCGGTGAGTTCAACCCTAAACCTAGGCTAGGCTAGCATGCAATCTCATTTGGAAACAAATATTTAAAATCATAACACAACCATAATCATACAATTCTCGACCTGCGGGTTAGACAGATCAATATATAACAATCATGGCACATACGTGGCACACACGATCACACGTACGCCAAACACATGCTCATGCATCGAGTCTCACACACTCGCATGCTATTCAATGCATGCTTATGCATGCAAATGTCATTGACATGTCATGCACATTTCTTTGGCCCACTGGCCCACACTGGCACACTTGCCCAATTAATTATTATTACGACTCGAGTCATCAATTTTTCATGGCCCGGTGCGTCTAGCCTGCTTCAAAGTGCATGAGGCGCAGCAACCGATCTGGCCCAGTGTCTCTAGCCTGCTTCAAAGTGCATGAGGCGCAATACTGTTCTCCTTGCGAACCAGAGCCTGCTTCAAAGTGCATGAGGATGGTCGCCTTCCGGACGTACCGGCATCGTCCTGCTTCAAAGTGCATGAGGACGGTATCGACCCGAAGGTCCTTAGGTGATCACACAGCTCATTCTTATCTGAACCCAGCGTATAACGCTTCAGGATATTTTAAGTGATCACATGCTCATGGCAGACACGCATTCTCGCAATATTTCATCACATGCCTCACTCTTGGCATACACAATGCGTGTCCATGTTATGCAATGCAATGCACCACGAGCACCAACATAATTCGGACACCCAATGTCACAACACGTGCTTAATTGGCCCAATTAATAACGTGTGGCCTAACGTGCGATTCACAAATCAGCAATTTATTGTAACCAACCAATGGCCAATCGCACTCCACAAAATCAGCCACACAACATACGACATAGCAGTACGAAATCAACCACAATTAAGCACAATTGACGTACAATCAGTCAACCCAGGCATACCCGGCAATTTCACCGACGAACTCCTAAATTGGTCATTAAACCCCATTATCCTCCCCAACGATTCTCATTAATCCACTAAATTTTCCCGATAATAAATTCTACTAATCGGTCCTCAACCCAGTCTCAAATACACACTGCTATTATCTAAGCCAGTCAAAAATGCACCGATAATACCTAAACCAGTCCAGGAAAAACGCACTATCAGTCCTAATCCGGGTTTAGGAATTTTACTCACCAAAACAAGGGTCACGACGACGGGGAACGGCGGCCAATCACTAATGAACAGTGAAACCGGCGGCGGAATTCCCGGCGGACGGCGGCGCGGTGTATGGACGGGTGAACAGTACCCCCCCCCCCCGGACGGCGTGAACAGTAGCACCCCGTACGGACACTTGTGCGGACGGCTGGGAACGGTGGCCGGCGAGGCGCCGGTCACGGCGGCGACGGGCCGTACGATCTGGATGAACAGTGACCGTACGGGACGCGTACAGTCACCGTACGGTCACTGTACGGACGGGGCTGAACGGCGACGTATGGACGTGCTGGAGGCCTGGGTGTCGACGGCACGGCGATCGGAGCTCCGCGAAGCTCCCGGCATTGTTTGTAAAACAGAAAAATGAGAAAAGAGGGAAAAGGAGAGAGAGAGAGAGAGCTGTTTTTGGACCGAAACCGGGCCGATGGTGGTCGCTCTTGGGTGAAACTAGTCGTTAGTGGTCTTGGCTCGGTGGGGATAGCTCACCGGTGATGCTGTTCGCGTGAAAGTACCGGGATGTGCGAAACGGGAATTGCGAAATGGAAAACGGGAAAAGAGAGATACGGTGAAGGAAAGAGGGGGAATGGCTTGGGCTGAATGAGAAAATGGACGAGAGAGAGAGAGGAAATGTCTGGTCAAATGAGTCAAAGATGGATTAGTGGAAGACATGTGTCAATATTTAAGCCCATTGGACAATTTTACCCTTGATCCAATGGACTAGATTTGATCAAATCCAATAATTTAGGGGTAAAATGGTCTTTTGTCCCTAACCATGGTTGACCAGACCTGGTTTAACCTTAACTCACCTTGGTTAATCCCAAAATTAAATCAAATTTTCGGAATTAATCAAAAATGGCCTAGGGGCATTTTCGTAATTTTCCGATCCCGAACCGAAATTCCAATTTTCGCACATACGCGTTCCATATATGCGTGGCCAACATAATATGGCGTCGGAATCGCGAAATTCATCGCGCAAGCCCTCGAAAATCCACGTCAAAGTTTCGGAAATAAAATAATATTATTTTTCCAATTTTTGTCGAAATTCCAGTTTTTGTCTAAAACGACTCCTGGTATGCGTGGCCACTCCAAAATGGCATTGGCCTCGAAAAATAATCTCATTTGGCCTCGAAAAGCAACGCTGGCGTCCCGAGGGGTAAAATCGTAATTTTTTCACCCCCGGACCGAAATTCCAATTTTTACTCATACTAACTCTAAACGTGTGTGGCCAGTGTAATATAACGTCAGATTCTAAAAAATAGTCTCTTAAGCCTTCGAACATCGATATCGAAATCCGGGCCCAATTCCGTGAACAAAACTCGCTAAACTTTCAAATTTCAGGGTCTCTCACTAACGGGCGGCTGTTTAGAGGTTACGCGTATCGACCTAGGGCTATTCGTATCGTGATGATCTCGATCATTGAGAGAATGAGAAATTATCATTAGTTCCCGAGGTCACAATCATTAGGTTCAAGTTCCGGACTGGTTGACCACGTGCACTTTTGGTCTTGCAGAATCACCTGCGTCCCAATCGTACATCGTTGGCCTTGGCCAAACCCAATCCATTACTCTTTCCTAAGATCGGCCCACGTTGGCCCAAAATATTTCCTCAACGTCTCTCGTGATCGGTATCCCTTTCGCGATAGGGTCCCCGGTCCACGTACCATTTTCTAGTTAGCCATACCCTATTGGTTAGTATCCCGAGAGTGATCAGCTCTGGGTGAGACTTACTAAAATGAAATGCGAAATAATATCAGTTTCATTGATCCCGGAAATTACATCGAAATTCGGGCTGTTACAATCTTCCCCCCTTACAAAAATTTCGTCATCGAAATTTGCAATCTATCGTTATCTACTCAAACAACTGGGGGTATTGACGTCTCATCGCTTCTTCACTTTCCCACGTGGCACCTTCTGTTCCGTGGTGCTCCCAGACAACTTTGACCATCGGGATCGTTTTGTTCCTCAGCACCCGTTCTTTTCTATCCTCGATCCTGACTGGTCTTTCCACGTACGACACTCTATCGTCCACTTCTATCTCCTCGTACCGCAAGACATGAGTCGGGTCTGGTTCATACTTTCTTAACATCGACACGTGGAAAATATTGTGTACTTGGGACAAATTGGGCGGCAAGACAAGTCGATAGGCCATCTCCCCAATCTTTTCCAAAATCTCAAATGGCCCGACATACCTAGGACTCAGTTTTCCCTTCTTGCCGAATCTAGATAGTCCCTTCATAGGCGACACCTTAAGGAATACGTGATCTCCAACCTGAAACTCCAAGGGTCGTCGTCTTCTGTCGGCATAACTTTTCTGACGACTCTGCGCTGTCCTGAGTCTGTCTCGAATAACCTCAACTGCCTTAACGGTTTGTTGGATCAATTCTGGACCCGTGATACTCTGTTCACCCACTTCATCCCAACATACTGGCGTCCTACACGCCCTACCATATAAGGCTTCAAACGGTGCCATCTGAATGCTCTGCTGATAGCTATTGTTATAGGCAAACTCCACCAAGTGTAACTGTTCCTCCCATTTGCCTTGGAAATCTATCACACAAGCTCTCAGCATATCCTCCAGGGTTTGAATGGTCCTTTCAGACTGGCCATCGGTCTGTGGATGGTATGCCGTGCTGAATTGTAACTTCGTTCCTAAGGCCGCTTGTAAACTTTTCCAGAAGTTCGCTGTAAATCTCGGGTCACGATCCGAAGTAATCGTCACCGGTATCCCATGCAACCTCACGATCTGTCTCACATACAAGTCTGCATATCTTTCCAACTCAAAGTCCTTTCGCACAGCCAGAAAGTGCGCTGATTTAGTTAGTCTATCTACTATTACCCAGATTGAATCGTTCCTCTCTGGCTTCTCGGCAGTCCGATCACGAAATCCATCGTAACATGTTCCCATTTCCACTCTGGGATTTCTAACGGTCTCAATAGTCCTCCAGGCTTACAATGCTGTGCCTTCATTTGTTGGCACGTCAAACACTTAGCTACGTGCCTGGCCACATCCACCTTCATTCCATTCCACCAGTAGTGTTGTCTTAAATTCTGATACATCTTTGTACTTCCCGGGTGGATACTGTAATTGCTCCTATGAGCTTCCAACAAGATTTCTTCCTTTAGCTTTACATCATCTGGTACACAGAGTCGCCCTCTAAACTTCAGAACTCCATCCTCGAACACTTGAAAGTTCGGTTTCCTCTTAGCTGCATCCATCTCCATAATCTTTTGGATTTCTAGGTCCGTAGACTGTAGTTCCTTAATCTTGATCTGAATCTCTGGCTCAATCCTTAAGGCGGCTAGTAAATTCGATACGTGACTCATCTCCAACTTAAACTCTGAATCCCTGAGCCTTTCCAATAAGGTCCATTCCTTGACCATTAGATGCGCCAAACTAGACTTTCGACTCAGAGCATCTGCCACTCGATTGGCTTTCCCAGGATGATACAGGATGTCGCAATCATAATCCTTTAGAAGCTCCATCCATCGGCGCTGCCTCATGTTCAACTCTTTCTGCGAAAATAGGTACTTGAGGCTTTGATGATCCGTATAAATCTGGAACTTCTCTCCACATAAGTAGTGCCTCCAGATCTTAAGTGCAAACACTATAGCAGCTAATTCCAAGTCATGCGTCGGGTAATTCATCTCGTGTGGTCTCAACTGACGCGACGCATATGTTACCACTTTTCCATGCTGCATCAGCATACAGCCCAATCCTCTTAGCGAAGCATCGCTATAAATCTCAAATCCTCCTAGGCCCGACGGAATGGTCAATATAGGAGCAGTTGTCAACCCGTGTTTCAGTTCCTAAAAGCTCCTTTCACACTTGTCATCCCACTCAAACCTCACCTCCTTCTTAAGCAGCCTTGTCATTAGCATGGCTATTGATGAAAATCCTTCTATGAATTGCCTGTAATAGCCAGCCAATCCTAGAAAACTTCGGATTTCGGTTACTGATGTCGGTATAGGTCACTTGGTAACTGCTTCAATCTTAGCTGGATCCATAGAAATCCCACCCCCAGAAACGATATGTCCAAGAAATCCTACTCTGCTGAGCCAAAACTCACACTTGCTGAACTTGGCATACAATGCATGCTCTCTTAAAGTCCGTAGCACTTTAGTCAAGTGTATCTCATGTTCCTCAAGGCTCTTGGAGTACACTAGTATATCGTCAATGAAAACTATCACAAACTGATCCAGGAATTCCTTGAACACACGATTCATCAAATCCATGAAAGCTGCTGGGGCATTCGTTAATCCAAAGGGCATAACCGTAAATTCATAATGCCCATACCGAGTCCTGAAAGCAGTCTTGGGAATGTCCTCATTTCTGATCCTTAGCTGATGGTACCCGGTCCTCAAATCTATCTTGGAAAACACTGAGGCTCCTTGCAACTGATCAAACAGGTCATCAATCCTCGGCAGTGGGTACTTATTCTTCACTGTCACTTGATTCAACTGCCGATAATCTATACACAATCTCAAAGTTCCATCTTTCTTCTTGACAAACAGGACTAGCGCTCCCCATGGGGACGCACTAGGGCGAATAAAACCTCTATCCAGTAATTCCTGTATCTAAACCTTCAACTCCTTCAGTTCTAATAAGGACATCCTATATGACGCTTTTGAAATCGGCTCTGTTCCTAGCGCCAATTCAATCACAAACTCTACCTCTCGCTCAGGCGGTAAACCCGGCAATTCCTCAGGAAATACATCGGGAAAATTGCTTACTACGGGTATATCTTCCAACTTAGGTTCAACAACTGTTGGATCCACAACATTCACCAAATATCCTTCACACCCCTCGTCCAACAGCTTACTTACCTCGGGCGAGGAAATCCAAGGGATTGAGGTTCCTCCTCGATTTCCCTGAAATACAAAACTAGGGCGTCCATCCGGATTAAATTGGATCGTCCTATCGCTGCAATCCACTATAGCTTTCTGTCGGACTAACCAGTCCATTCCAATAATCACATCAAAATCGAACATGGCTATTACTGCCAAGTCGATACTCTCTTCTTTACCTCCAATAATTATCTTACAGTTAGGACATCCAAAAGAAACTAGCAACCTATCATTCACAGGTGTCGACACGCAAAGCACATGCTCAAGCAGCACTGGTTTCATACCAACCAACTCAATAAATTGCTCTGAAACGAATGAATGGATTGCCCCCGGATCAAACAATGCATACGCGGCATGATCACACAAAGAAATCGTACCTGTGACCACGCCCGGCGCATTCTCAGCTTCCTTGCGTGCCATTGCATAAATCCTTCCTTGAGCTGGCGGTCGTCCCTGATTAGCCGGTGGGGGAGGTCCGGCTTGATTTCCAGCTCGTGGTGGCGGTACTCTGGACGGTCCTGATGGCTGCATTTGCGGGCAATCGTGGATCTGATGTCCCATATTCCCGCACTTAAAACACGCCCCATATCTACCCAACTGGGGACTCGGTTTCCCGATATTCCGCCTGGCTGGCGGGACGAATCGCCTATTTCCAGTCATAGGCCTCTTTCCCAAATGGCGATTATCTCGATTTTGAGCAAACCGCGATCCTGAAGCGGCTGCCCTTTCCTGCTGATCTCGTTCCATGATCTGAGCCCGTCTGAACATCTCCCCATAGTCCTTGATATCATGAGATAAAATCAAACTTCGAAGGTCCGGTTTCAGTCCATCCCGGAATCTTCGCGCTCTATCTCTCGGGTTCTCCACCATAGTTGGGGCAAACTTAGCTAATCTCGCGAACTCGGCCTCATACTGATCAACGGTCATTTGTCCCTGGCGCAAGCGCATAAATTCCATCAACTTCTTCTCTTGCGCATTTTCCGAGAAATACTTTTCATAAAAGTTTTCCACAAACACAGCCCAAGTCGGGGCCGTTCCTACAGGAAACACTCTACCTTCCACGGCATTCCACCAGTCATTGGCACCGTCCTATAACTGATAAGCTGCTAGCGTCACTTTCTCTTCATCGGTGCACCCCAGAACTTTAAAAGTTTTCTCCAATTCCTCAATCCATCTTGGCGCAGCCTCGGGGTCACCACGACCATGAAATTTGGGCGGCTTTAATTTCATAAACTGTTCTACTAACTGGGACATTTGTCGAACCCCCGCTGGCTGACCCTGTCCCAAATTGGCTTGATTCTCATTCACAGCAGCGGCGGCTGCAGTCTCAGCGGCTTGGGCTGCCACATTATCTCGCCCTTGAGCCTGCCTATCTAGCACGTTCCCAATCCTTTCTAATACTCGTAGAACCCCTTCCATACGTGGATCTTCCACCGGTCTAACATCAACTTGGGGGTCTACTACAGCTCCCACATTAACTCCCAGATTATCTACTGCTTCTACTCGAGCACGACCTCTACCTCGGATTCCTCTTCCTACACCCCTTCTGGGAATTCTTCCTATACCTCTCCCCTCGCTACTCATCTTGGTCACTCGGTTCTACGACTACCTGCTATAATTCCACAAAGGAATTAAAGACTTAAACGAATCTATCCCAGTCTAAGTCCTAGGCAGGTATTAAACAACAATCAAGCAGTCAGCATGCGGCTTAATAAAAACTAGCCAACTCAGCACCCAAGGGACTCACATACTCACCTCAGGTCCTGCCACATCTGCACTTACGGGCCACACAATCGCAATTAAAAAACAATCACAAGCTGTCAGGAGATGCATGTAGCACACGAGGTCACCCTACTGGCTACCCAGGGTCTCATCGCTCCTTATTACTCCAAACCTCGACCAAAGGAATCGAGCTGACCTTGCTCTGATACCAATTCAAACGGGGATGTCACGTCCCGTACCCCACGAAGCTTGAGCATCCCACCTTCGATCGATAAATTGCGACGTCCCAGGAAGAGTCGTCGACCCACGCCCATACAGAGATCAAGTACAAGCAGAAGTATAAAATAAACAAACCCAGACAATTACAATTAAGCCAAGGATAGCCATCCAATAAACAAGATTCAACGCAGAAAATATGTACATACTTATATTACTATTTTAAAATTCTTTTTACAGTGTTCACGACAACCAAAAAGGAAACACCAACAGCTGGGAATAACCCAAACAGCCACTTCTCCGTTCTGCTCCATCCCCACCGGGGTACATGCTCGACGACTGCTGGATAAAAGGCGATATTCCCAAAAAGAGGTGGTGACCTTGACATCCAACTGCTGGGGGTCTGAAAATGTTTCGGTTTACACAACCGTGAGACGAATCTCAGTGAGTTTAACCCCTAAACCTAGGCTAGGCTAGCATGCAATCTCCTGACTGGAAACAAACATTTAAAATCATAACACAACCATAATCATACAATTCTCTGACCCTGCAGGTTAGACAGATCAATATATAACAATCATGGCACATACGTGGCACACACAGTCACACGTACGCCAAACACATGCTCATGCATCGAGTCTCACACACTCGCATGCTATTCAATGCATGTTTATGCATGCAAATGTCATGCACATTTCTTTGGCCCACTGGCCCACACTGGCACACTTGCCCAATTAATTATTATTACGACTCGAGTCATCAATTTTTCATGGCCCGGTGCGTCTAGCCTGCTTCAAAGTGCATGAGGCGCAAAGAACCGATCCGGCCCGGTGTCTCTAGCCTGCTTCAAAGTGCATGAGGCGCAACACTGTTCATTCTCCTTGCGAACCGAGCCTCGCTTCAAAGTGCATGAGGATGGTCGCCCTTCCGGACGTACCGGGCATCGTCCCGCTTCAAAGTGCATGAGGACGGTATCGACCCGAAGGTCCTTAGGTGATCACACGCTCATTCTTATCTGAACCCAGCGTATAACGCTTCAGGATATTTTAAGTGATCACATGCTCATGGCAGACACGCATTCTCGCAATATTTCATCACATGCCTCACTCTTGGCATACACAATGTGTGTCCATATTATGCAATGCAATGCACCACGAGGACCAACATAATTCGGACACCCAATGTCACAACACGTGCTTAATTGGCACAATTAATAACGTGTGACCTAACGTGCGATTCACAAATCAGCAATTCATTGTAACCAACCAATGGCCAATCACACTCCACAAAATCAGCCACACAACATACGACATAGCAGTACGAAATCAACCACAATTAAGCACAATTGACGTACAATCAGTCAACCCGGGCATACCCGGCAATTTCACCGACGAACTCCTAAATTGGTCATTAAACCCCATTATCCTCCCCAACGATTCTCATTAATCCACTAAATTTTCCCGATAATAAATTCTACTAATCGGTCCTCAACCCAGTCTCAAATACACACTGCTATTATCTAAGCCAGTCAAAAATGCACCGATAATACCTAAACCAGTCCAGGAAAAACGCACTATCAGTCCTAATCCGGGTTTAGGAATTTTACTCACCAAAACAAGGGTCACGATGACGGGGAACAGCGGTCAATCACTAATGAACAGTGAAACCGGCGGCGGAATTCCCGGCGGACGGCGGCGCGGTGTACGGACGGGTGAACAGTATCCCCCCGGACGGCGTGAACAGTACCACCCCCGTACGGACACTTGTGCGGACGGCTGGGAACGGTGGCCGGCGAGGCGCCGGTCACGGCGGCGACGGGCCGTACGATCTGGATGAACAGTGACCGTACGGGGACGCGTACAGTCACCGTACGGTCACTGTACGGACGGGGCTGAACGGCGACGTATGGACGTCTTTGGAGGCCTGGGTGTCGACGAAGCAGCGATCGGAGCTCCGCGAAGCTCCGGCGTCTTGTTTGTAAAACGGAAAAATGAGAAAAGAGGGAAAAAGGAGAGAGAGAGAGCTGTTTTTGGACTGAAACCGGGGCTGATGGTGGCTGCTCTTGGGTGAAACTAGCTGCTAGTGGTGCTGGCTCGGTGGGGATAGCTCACATTTGATGCTTGTTCGGCGTGAACAGTACCGGGATGTCTGAAAGCGGGGGGTGCGAGAAATGGAAAACGGGAAAAGAGAGATACGGTGAAGGAAAGAGGGGGAATGGCTTGGGCTGAACAGAAAATGGACGAGAGAGAGAGGAAATGTCTGGTCAAATGAGTCAAAGATGGATTAGTGGAAGACATGTGTCAATATCTAAGCCCATTGGACAATTTTACCCTTGATCCAATGGACTAGATTTGATCAAATCCAATAATTTAGGGGTAAAATGGTCTTTTGTCCCTAACCATGGTTGACCAGACCTGGTTTAACCTTAACTCACCTTGGTTAATCCCAAAATTAAATCAAATTTTCGGAATTAATCAAAAATGGCCTAGGGGCATTTTCGTAATTTTCCGATCCCGAACCGAAATTCCAATTTTCACACATACGCATTCCATATATGCGTGGCCAACATAATATGGCGTCGGAATCGCGAAATTCATCGCGCAAGCCCTCGAAAATCCACGTCAAAGTTTCGGGAATAAAATAATATTATTTTTTCAATTTTTGTCGAAATTCCAGTTTTTGTCCAAAACGACTCCTGGTATGCGTGGCCACTCCAAAATGGCATTGGCCTCGAAAAATAATCTCATTTGGCCTCGAAAAGCAACGCTGGCGTCCCGAGGGGTAAAATCGTAATTTTTTCACCCCCGGACCGAAATTCCAATTTTTACTCATACTAACTCCAAACGTGTGTGGCCAGCGTAATATAACGCCAGATTCCCAAAAATAGTCTCTTAAGCCTTCGAACATCGATATCGAAATCCGGGCCCAATTCCGTGAACAAAACTCGCTAACCTTTCAAATTTCAGGGTCTCTCACTAACGGGCGGCTGTTTAGAGGTTACGCGTATCGACCTAGGGCTATTCGTATCGTGATGGTCTCGATCATTGAGAGAATGAGAAATTATCATTAGTTCCCGAGGTCACAATCATTAGGTTCAAGTTCCGGACTGGTTGACCACGTGCACTTTTGGTCTTGCAGAATCACCTGCGTCCCAATCGTACATCGTTGGCCTTGGCCAAACCCAATCCATTACTCTTTCCTAAGATCGGCCCACGTTGGCCCAAAATATTTCCTCAACGTCTCTCGTGATCGGTATCCCTTTCGCGATAGGGTCCCCGGTCCACGTACCATCTTCTAGTTAGCCATACCCTATTGGTTAGTATCCCGAGAGTGATCAGCTCTGGGTGAGACTTACTAAAATGAAATGCGAAATAATATCAGTTTCATTGATCCCGGAAATTACATTGAAATTCGGGCTGTTACAACTGGGCACCAAAAGCAGCTCCTCGGACTTCCAAAAAGAAAAGGCGCACTTCCCGGGTTTAGGGCCGGGGGTCTGAAAGTGGCGGTTATACAACCGTGAGACGAATCTCAATAAGTGTACAACCCCAAACCCCACGTAGGCACTCACGTACCGCCAGACGAAAACACACATAACACACAATGATCGGCCAAACTAACAATCACATGCGATGTCACGCCCCGAACCTCCGTCGGGCCCGCGACATCCCGCCTCCGGTCGAACAGAGTGCGACGTCCCAAGAATAACGTCGCCGACCCAACGATCCATCAGAGTTAACTCGCGGCAGAAGCAATCAAAAATCCCGGACATTAAAATTGGAGAACACCAGGAAGGAACAAATCGTCAAACCACCAAGCATATATTACACTTCCAAATATTTACATCATCCGTCAATACAAACCACAAAATAATTTATAAGCACACCGAACTATAAACTCCAAACCACCAAAATATCAAGATCAGCTCTCTAGGTCAGCACTATCCAAAAATGGGGCGCATCCTCCTCCCAGAACTATCCCATACGCCCTCTCGAAGGCGTCCACTCTGACTCACTGTCCTCGGCATCACCACCTAAATCCTCCGCAGCTGTCTGCTCACCTGACAACTCCGAGTCGTCCTCAATCTCGACATTCAGGCAGGGGCTCTGAAATGGTTTGGTTGAAACAACCATGAGATCACATCTCAATAAGTCACAACCTAAGCCCCACCTAGGCTATCACGTAATTCCAAACACATCCAAATGCGCAACCAAACAACCACACAACCAGCAATCAAACATTCACACATACCTGGACTCTCTGCATGCGCACCATGCACGTTAGCCCACAATCCCAACATACAATTCTTGCACACATGCCATCACACACTTTCCACATATCAATACACGCGCCAATCATACCACAGCAATACATCACAGCCGCGTGCGTGCCTCGATTATAAAGCAAAACCTACTTGGGCACGTCCCATACCATGCCTAGCAGATTTTACCCCATAATCGCGCACTGCATCACGCGATACAAACACACTCGCACACTAACTCACACCATGCATCACTTTCACAATCCTCACATGTCAAGCCAAATCCCGCTCGTTCTCAACTCTTTCCACCACTACCGCGCCCGCGTAAAACGCATCAGGCCAACGGTCTTCTGACCTCGTCAGGCATCGACACCCCGTCGGGCCGGACATCGTCACCTCGTCAGGGACGGCATCGTCCCGCGTAAACGAACACGCCTCAGGACGGACCTTACCCCGCGTAAACGAACACGCCTCAGGGTATCACTTTTCCCATCAATCCTACATTCCCATACCTTCATTCCACACTCTCCACATGTACCACACGACCACACATACACACGGTCACACACAAATTCACATCTCGCACACATTTTTCACAATTACCCATCCTCATCACGCGAACACCACACAAACACCTAAGCTTAGCACGCGAACTCAATGCGCAATCATGCCACCACACCTCACAGCCACACAATCACACATACGAGCTCATTCAAGCATCAAACTACCCATCAAAATGCCACTGTAACACTGAATAATTCTCGAGAGAGAGAAAAATCGAGAATATGTAAAAATCAGGTCCAAACTGGGCAGTTGCGCAGTGACAGAAATCCATTTGAAATAAATAGTAAACCAGCTCCAAAAATTCAAAATTTTGGATATGTCATAAAAAACATCTTGATCAACATTTCTCATGAAGAACACGAAATCCGGTTCAATCTGCAACCATGCCTTTTTGTCCCTCGAAGTCAGACCAAAATCAGTTCGCTCAAACAGACGGTTTTGTCCTCAAAATACATTTATTTCAACACCCAAATCACCTTGAAAAGATTTGAAATTTTTATATGTTATATCCACGAATGTTCCCAACAACTTTTGTAGGAAGTATTTTGAAAATAGGCCTGAAAAAATTTATAAAAATTCGAACAGATCCGAAGGTCGGGTGAACAGTAAATCGGGCAGTTTTATTTCGGTCCAAAGATGGACTTCCGAATGGAATCAAATGATTTCCAAAAATTCCCAAATTAAAATATGTCATACTTAAAGATGTTGGGAGCAACTTTGATGAAGAAAATTTCGTCAAATTCGGCCCCCAAAATTCTCTACAAAAATAGCAAACCGGGCAGGTACAATAACCGTGAATCCGTGATTCACCCCGAACCTCCCCGAACCTCACGGATTCAAACCCGAACCGATTCCTACCGAATTCCAACCGCCTAAACTCATTTCCCGACGTCTAATCCAACCCGCAACACCTGCTAACAGTCACGATCAGCCATCAACAGCCACGATCAGCCACCAAAAACCATTATCGATACCTTAATCACCCTCTAAATCCTCTAAACCATACCCGAACGAGTCCGAAAATACCCGACGTCCTAAATAGGGATTAGATCGCGACTTACCCGAACTCTAGACTAACTCGGCTAGAGTGGCAAGGGGGAACGGCTGGCCGGCGGCGATCGGCGGTGGCGGCTTGCTCCGGCGATGCTCCGGCAATGATCGGCGGTCCAAGGCCGAGAGAGAGATAAGAGGATTTTTGGTGAGGGAGAGAGGGAGAGAATTCTCTGTTGGAGGGGCTGCCGTGAGAAGAGAAGGAATGAGGAGAGAGAGAGGAGAGAAACAATTAAATATTTGGTCCAAGGTTTGACCAAATTTTTTCTTAATTCCAATTTTGCCCCTAAAACACTTGGTCTACATTCTTCCAAACCAAAATATCTAAGGGCGTTTTTGTCCAATATTTTGGGGCTGATATTTATCCACATTTAATCCCCAAATTCAATTTCCAAAATCCCCAAAATTCGGAATACCCAAAAATAGGCCTAGGGGCAAAATCGTAATTTTTCGGTCCCGGGGCGAAATTCCAATTTTCGCACATACGTGTTCCATATGTGCGTGGCCAACATAATATAGCGTCAGAATCGCGAAATTCACTTTCTAAGTCCTCGAAAATCGACTGAGAAGTTCCGGGAATAAAATAATATTATTTTTCCAATTTTTGTCGAAATTCCAATTTTTGTCCAAAACGACTCCTAGTATGCGTGGCCACCCAAAAATGGCGTCGGCCTCGAAAAATAACCTCAAACGCCCTCAAAATCCAACACCGGCACCCACAGGGGCAAAATCGTAATTTTTTCACCCCCAGACCGAAATTTCAATTTTTACACGTACTAACTCCAAACATGTGTGGCCAGCGTAATATGACGTCAGATTCCCAAAAATAGTCTCTTAACCCTTCGAAAATCGACATCGAAATTCGGGGCCCAATTTCGTGATTAAAACTCGCTCGGTTTCAAGTTTTAGGGTCTCTCACTAACGGGCGGCTGTTTAGAACATACGCATATCGACCTAGGGTTATCCGAGTCACGGTGGTCTCGATCATTAAGAGAATGAGAAATTATCACTAGTCCCAGAGGTTACGATCGTTCGATTCAAGTTCAGGACTGATTTGCCACGTGTACTCTCAGTCATGCAGAATCACCTGCGATCTGATTGCACAACGTTGGCCTTGGCCAAACCACATCCATCACTTTTTCCTAAGATCGGCCCACGTTGGCTCAAAACAATCTCTTATCATTTCTCATGATCGGTGTCCAATTCACGATCGGGTCCCTGGTCCACGTACCATTTTCTAGTTAGCCATATCCTGTTGGTTAGTATCCCGAGAGTGATCAGCTCTGGGTGAGACTTACTAAAATGAAATGCGAAATAATATCAATTTTATTGATCCCGGAATTACGTAGAAATTCAGGCTGTTACATGCGACCCTACCTGGAATCCATCACGCATGTTCCTGCACGTTAGACAATAACACAGCCAACACATCACAGCAAGGAATCACAGACGCGCGCGTGCCTTAATTATAAGACAGAAACCACTTGGGCACGTCCCATACCGTGCCTAGCAGTTTCTACCCCATAATTAAGCATCACATCACGCGATACAAACACACTCGCACACTAACTCACACCATGCGTCACTTTCTCAATCCTCGCACCTCAAGCCAATTTCCGCTCATTCTCAACTCTTCCACCACTACCGCGCCCGCGTAAAACGCATCAGGCCAACGGTCTTCTGACCTCGTCAGGCATCGTCACCCCGTCGGGCCGGGCATCGTCACCTCGTCAGGGACGGCATCGTCCCGCGTAAACGTACACGCCTCAGGACGGAATCCTACACATACTTTCCTTCTACCGCGCCCGCGTAAAACGCATCAGGCCAACGGTCTTCTGACCACGTCAGGCATCGACACCTCGTCAGGCCGGGCATCGTCACCTCGTCAGGGACGGCATCGTCCCACGTAAACGTACACGCCTCAGGACGGATCCACTTTTCTAACCAATCCTACATTTCCGTACCCTCGTTCCACTCAAACCACACTTCCACACAGCCAACAACCGCACGGCCCAAACACAATTTCACTTTTCACGCACATTTCACAATTCACATACACTTCGCAAATATACAGTCTCACCATACAAGCACACCACACAATCATACATATATAACACGCGATCCCAAAGCACAATCACACATTCTTGGCACGCGAACATATTGCGCAATCGCACTGCCACACCATCACACCTCACAGCCACACACGTGACATATACGACCACACGTACACAACCCGAAACATAATCCCAAATCAGCCAAATAACCACAAATCGCAGAATCACGCACAAATTCCCATTCAAGGCACAATCCCAATAATTAATCGCACAAATTAATTCCACTCAAACCTCAACATCACAGCCCTAATCCAAGCTCCCTAAACCTCAAAATTCTTCGCCTAATCAGTCCGCAACCACCAAATAATCAGTCACTCAAATCAGTCCCGAACAGCCCCTAAAACAGTCACAAAATCGCCTAAACTGGGTCCAAACTGGGCAGTTGCGCAGTGACAGAAATCTATTTGAAATAAATAGTAAACCAACTCCAAAAATTATGAAATTTTAATATGTTGTACAAAACATCTCAATGAACATTTTCCGTGAAGAACTCAAAACCCATTTCTAACTGTAAACACCTCGTTTTAACACTCAAAGTCAGATGAAATCCGGTTCGCTCAGACAGCCCCTCAGGCCATCAAAATACAACTCATTCGGTACCCAAATAATTTTGGAAAATCTTGAAATTTTTATATGTTATAGCCACAAATGTCCCCAACAATTTCCTTGAAGGAAGTATTTTGAAAATAGGCCTGGAAAATTTATAAAAATTCGAACAGACCCGAAGGTCGGGTGAACAGTAAATCGAGCAGTTTTATTTCGGTCCAAAGATGGACTTCCGAATGGCATCAAATGATTTCCAAAAATTTCCAAATTAAAATATGTTATACTTCAAGATGTTGGGAACAATTTTCATAGGAACACTTCCTCAAATTCGGGCCACACAAGTCACAGTAAAAATAACAAAATCTGGCGACGCAGCAGCAGCCTAGCCGGAAATCAGTCAACACGCACCACCGAGCAAACTAGCCACTAAATTCACCCTAAACCGAGCCCTAAACCAGCCTAACAATACCCGAGGTCCTAGGCGACATTTGGGGAGGTCACTTACCTAAGAAAGGCGAGAAGAACCGGCTGGATGGGCGGCTGAAATGGGCGGAACGGCAGCAGTTGCAGCAGCCACGGTGATGATGGGAGGAACAAAGATGAAGAGAACGAGAGAGAGAGAGAGAGAGAGAGAGAGAGAGAGAGAGAGAGAGAGAGAGTGTGTGTGTGTGTGTGTGTGTATGTGTGTGTGTGTGTGTGTGTGTGTGTGTGTGTGTGTGTGTGTGTGTGATCGTGGAAGGGGGGGTTCTGGCCAAAAGAGGGAGGAGAGAGAGAGAGGTCAGCTGGTCAAAAAGGTCAACAAAGTGTGGGTGGAATCCAAGTGTCATTAATCCATAGCATTGGACACTTTTGCCCCTAATCCAATGGCCCAAATTTGATCCAATCCAATAATGTAGGGGTAAAATGGTCATTTGTCCTTAACCCAAGCTGACCAGACCTGGTTTAGCCTTAACCAGCCTTTGTTAAACCCCAAAAATTAATCAATTTTCGGAATTACTCAAAAATGGCCTAGGGGCATTTTCGTAATTTTTCGATCCTGAACCGAAATTCCAATTTTTGCACATACGTGTTTCATATGTGCGTAGCCAACATAATATGGCGTCAGAATCGCGAAATTAGCTTCTTAAGCCCCCGAAAATCGACTGCAAAGTTCCGGGAATAAAATAATATTATTTTTCACTTCCGAGCCAAAATTCCAATTTTCGTCCGAAACCACTCCAGATATGCGTGGCCACCCAAAAACGGCATCGGCCTCGAAAAATAACCTCAAACGGCCTCAGAATCCAACATCGGTGTCCACAGGGGCAAAATCGTAATTTTCCCGGTTCCGAACCGAAATCCATTTTTTTGCAGAAATGGTTGGCCCCAAGGTTGGCCAAGCCAAAAACGTCATCGGCCGTCCAAAATTTTCACTTTCAAAATTCTCGATTCCCGGGCCCGAATTCCAAGAAATGACTAAAATCGAGCAATCGCAACTTTAGCTTATCTCTAGCGAACGGGTGGCTCATTGGGATTACGCGCTCTCGACTCGTGACCGACACTAAGTCAAATCACGTTTAAGTTCACTCTACCCGGAACGACCTCGGTTGTCATATAATTGCGAGGGTCTGTCGCTAGTTTCCTTCGGACACGATCAATCAAATAGACCGGTCTCAGTTGGCTCAAAACATTCCCTCGTCAATCAATATGGTCGAAGATCGAACCAAGGTCGAGTTTTTTGGTCGTGCGAACTCAATCCCGTACTAGCCTTACCCCTAAGGTTAGCATCCCGTGAATGCGCATTTCCGGGTGAGATCTCACTATAAGTGCATTGGCCAAAATATTCATTTCTTAAATCCCGGGAAAAGGATCGAAAATTCAGACTGTTACAAAAAATAAGAAATATCTACTTGTCTTGGCTGACGTATGGAACAATCACCGTAGTAGATGGAAAGAATTCAGAGATTTGCTAAGTGTAGGAGCTAGTGAAAGCAAGATCATGGTGACAACACGCAGTTCAGAAGTCGCTTCTATAATGGGTACTCATCCCGCGCATAAACTAAAAGGTCTTTCTCATGAAGAATCTATGGCCTTGTTCAGAAAATGGGCATTCGATGAAAAGGTAAAGGAGCCTCACCCTAAATTCCTTGAGATTGGAAATGATATTGTTGAAAAATCACACGGAGTGCCTCTCCTTGTGAAAACTTTGGGGAGTCTACTTTACACAAAGGATGAAGAACGGTACTGGCAACATATAAGGGATAGTGAAACGTGGGAGCTAGTGGAAGTGAAAAGGGACATTATGCCGATACTTAAGCTTAGCTATGATCATTTACCATCCCACTTAAAACAGTGTTTTTCTGTTTTATCACTTTACCCCAGAGGATATAAGTTCAAGAGCCCTATTTTAGCTGCTTTATGGATGGCTTTTGGACTCATTAGTTCAACAAATAACAAACTAGCATTGGAAGATGTTGGTGTTGAGTATGTCACGGAGTTGTGGAAGAGATCTTTGATCCAAGAAGTTGAGGAGCTTGAATCATCGATAGTATTTAAAGTGCACGATCTGGTCCATTCTCTTGCAATGAGTGTGGCACAAAATGATTGTTCTATTGTTGGCTTAGATACTGCAGAGATTTCAGAAGGAATTCGGTACGTTTCACTATCTAGCACTCTATACTACAGAGTCTCAATGGCTTAGAACTTGCCAACTTCGAAGAGGCTGCGTGCAATCGAACTTCAATTTAAAGTTGATGATGGAGTTATTACTAAACAGTTTGCTAGAATATGCATATCAAAGTGTATCCTCTTACGGTATCTGAATTTGTCAGGGGGTACTTTTGAGGAGCTGCCAAGTTCAATATGCAACTTGAAGCAATTGTGAATTTTACTTCTCCAGAATATTAAGCGACCAAAGAAGATTCCAGATACCATTTGTGAGCTGCAGAGTTTGCTATACTTATCTCTTCTTGGTTGCTCCGAGCTAGACCATTTACCTAGAAATATGAAAAGGCTCGTCAGTCTTAAATATCTACATACAACAACAAAGTAGAATAGTTTGCAAGAAACTAGAATACAATACCTAGAAAATTTGCACTATCTAGGACTCAATCAATGCGAAAATCTCCAAGTTTTGTTTGAAGGTACTTGCCAACTGACTCGCCTTCGGAAGTTGGAAATTCGAAGTTGTGGGGGACCATTATCTCTGCCCTTTGGGGAATTAACCGCCCTAGAGCTCTTGGCAATTGTTAATTGCCGGATCATGTTGACCCAGGAGAATAAGTCCATTTCCTGGTTGAATCTTCGTACACTGGTAATTGTAAAGTTCGAGCAAGTGATGGAGTTGCTCCAATGTCTCGAAGGATCGGCTTGCACTTTGGAGGCCTTTTCAGTCTATGACTACCCGAGCTTGATGGCTGTACCTGAATGGCTACCCAATCATACACGTCTCAGATTAATTCGTTTGATTCGATGTCCCAACTTAGGGTGCGCATGAATACCATTCTGTGCCCCGGCGCTATTTCTGAACAGAAATGATTTTTTTTGATTCTGTGCCCGGAAACAATTTCTGAGTATTTAAAGGCGTTTGATAAACTGTCCAAAATTTCTATTCCTAGAGTAGAAAAGAACAGAAATGCGTTTGGTAACTACACAAAATTTCTGTTCCCAAATAATATTTTAATAATATTTTTGAATTGTTTAATTTTTTTTTTCTTTTTATTCATTTTTTTCTTTGGCCATGGCCGGTCGCCGGCGACCGGCCACAGCCCACGGCCGGCGAGGGCGTCACGGCCCTTGCCGGCCGCCGGCGGCGAGGCGAGGTCGCCCTCGCCGGCGAGGGCGAGGGCTGGACCCTCGCCCTCGCTCGGGCGAGGCCGCCTCGCCCGAGCGGCGAGGGTCCGGCCCTCGCCCTCGCCGGCGAGGGCGACCCTCGCCTCCGCCGGCGGCCGGTCGCCTGCGGCCAGCCCAGCCCAAGGAAGAAGAACACAAAAATAAGAAACGAAAAAAAAGAAAGAAAAGAAAAAAAACTGATTCTCAAAATTGTGCCGAGAAACAAGAAGCAACTTTTTTTTACTTCTTGTTTCTCTTCCAAAACTGTTTCTCGACACAAATTTTTGCAAAAATGTGCCAAGGAACAAAAAATTTACCAAACGCATTTCTGTTCCCAAACTATTTCTGGGAACAAAAGAACAGAAATTTTCACTATTTGGCACGTTACCAAACGAGCCCTTAGTGTCCATGCCGCAGGGAATCCGATCCCTTATTGCCCTAAAAGAATTGCTCATAGTGGATTGTGGTGAATTGAGCAAAAGATGCGAGCCTCAAACTGGCGAGGATTGGCATAAAATCGCTCACGTTCCTCGAATTACAATAGATCAGAAACAACTACAATGGAGAGATGATTGGGAGTCATCTATTTGCACCTCCCTTCATTTCTTCTTCTTCGTTCTTCAATGTAATAATAGCCACATACATATTTTTTTTCCTTCACTTGAAGAAAATTAGGATAAGAGAATAATGCATTATGCTCATTCACAATATTGACGACTTTTCCCAATTTCCCAGTTTCATGTGGCACATTGAAAGTAAAATATGATTCCCTACGAAGGAATCTCGTTGTCTCCTTTTCCTTGGAAATTGGAATCTGACGTTATGTTTTGAACGTGTACCCACTCTTTCGATGATTACTATTGCAGAAGGTTGAAGTTATTAGCCAAATGGAAACTTTATTCCGCCGTGTATGAAGTTGAAGAACATCATACGTTCGTACTCAATCACGATACCATCATCGGTGGTTGCTATTTTCAAACATAATGATCATTTAAAACCGATTTCTCATGTCAAATTATACTTGGGGGAAATTTCATTTCCCCAATACATTAGATAGCTGCTCTAGCTTAAAGTTGATAGCTCGGATATAAATTAGCGAATGAATTCGTCGCTGGTGTCCCAAAGGGACTAGTTAAGTTCCCACTTTTTCATATGACAATTGCTTTTGAAATATCGAATTCATTTTCACGATATTTTTTCATTCTTAAATGGAAACGTAAATAAAAAAAAAATTGGAAATTTTGAGGAACCAAATAAGGCATTAAATTTTCAAAGCACATTTAGCGAAGCTCCATAAGTACTTGGAAGCACTTTTCAATTTCATTTTCCTGAAAATAAATCATGTCATATCGACCCAATATGATTAGTATATAGCAAAATCGAAAGCTTTGCTGGTTCTCATCCAAACTTTTGGGACTTCTAAATTTCCGATTAACGAAAGTAAAAAAATATTTTTTTTGCTTTTCCACCTAATATTTAAAATTTGATTCAAAATTCAGAAAATTCAGCGAAAACTATATGCGAATCTACTTGCCGTCATTTTGTATTTATGATAGTTTCAGTTGATTTTAATTAACAAAAAGCCTAAGTGTCTTGTCATAGGTTTTTGGACTGAGCTATGTAGACTCTCCATTTTGATGTATCCCAGGAATAGTAAATTAAGATTTATTATTTGAGTACCATCAGCACAATGTTAAAAAATAATGTGTAGCATCAAATAGCTAAGCTCATTTCTTTTCTTTTTCTTTTCTGCTTTTGAGCACAGGTGAACTCCCGTGATCTATTTCCACACCATGTGAATCTCCGCAAAGATGTGGATGCTCAGCTAATCCTTCATCAATCTCTTTCATTTTCAGGGATGAAACACAACGGCTATTGATATTGTACTTTTCTCTTTCTTTCCTTGAATGAATTTTCTTTATGATTTGTTGGTGTTTGTATTACAAATTGCTCTATGAGAAAATACCTTACTCATAATGTATGAGACCAACTTTGGCATTATCTCCGTTTGAATTTTCTTATAACAACATTTATTTTTTATCCATGGTGTATGAAATCACGATTAGACCACTGAATTTTATTTTTGGTAAACTAGATTCAGATACTCCATCTTTTTGTAATTTATTTCTAGTCTATTTAAAGAGTTTCCTCGAAACAGTGCATTTAAAAGATTTTTCCCTTTTTGTTTTGCTTTAGTTGACTTTTACATAGGAATACTTTTTCCCCTTTTACTGGTAAGATCAGATCTTATGAACATGAATGCACAAAGGCTAACTGCATGAACAATATAAGCTTTTGTTATCTGTTCAAAGCCTTTGTCAGTTTTAGTCTCCCAAGTACATTTATTTAAATTCATGATTATGTATGCTATAGTTCCTCATAAGTTAAGCACCTCCTCAATCGATTAGATAACTACATTAGAGCGCACAAAACTACCCAAATTGAATATCATGAAGAAGAGAATGAGGTCGAGGGCGCTTAGTCTGTAAATTTAGCCAAGTTGGGATCATTCGAAGCTGAAATCTTTTTTTCAGCCAGAAAGTAGGAAACAAAAAGATAACCATTACTCATATATGTCCTAGAAGAATCAATGGTCGACTAACACCATATTAAATCCTTAATATTCTGTCAACTGCTTATAAAACAGAGTGATCCTTTTAGATGGAACGGTTTTTAGTATAGCCATTATGATCACCTACCAAAGACAAGACTACGTTGGCACTTGTTGTCTCGGTTCATGAAGCTTTCTTGATACACCCTACTATTTTTCTGATGGTAAGAAAAGAAAATGACCAAATCCATAATGGCAAAGCATTTCGACCAAATAAAAAAACATGGCAGAGTGTTATGAGCCAGCTTGGATTGCATGCCCTCCCATAATTGGAATGAAATGTTGACGCAAAACCATGCTCGCTGAGTTCGTGTACAACCACAAAAAGGTCTTCAGTATGCATTTCAGTATTAGATGTGAGATTTTGTGGGACTACTACCAATTGTTCTAACAGCTTAAACTGTTAGATGAATGCATATTTAATATTTGATTACTCTAACAATAGATATGCTTTTCCAATGATTTGAATCTAAAAAATCTCTTGAAAAACTCTGTAGAGACGCTATTAATCAAGGCTTGATTAGAGTTCAAAACTACAGTTAGATTTCTTGGACATGGAGCAATTGCAGACTCATTTAAGATATTTAATAAACGTTGAGAAGCTTTTCCTTGTGCTGGATGATGTATAAGACGACAGTTTACTGTAAAACTGGAACAAGATGAGAGACTTGTTCATGTTTGGCGCTAAGGGAAGTTTTCTAGCTGCGACAACCTGCAGTCACGAAGTCGCTTACCTAATGGGATTTGTATTAGCATTCAAGTTAAAAGGCCCTTCTTCTCTGGACACTCCCTTGTTTTTTTTTTCAGATAGCATTCGACCGCAGGCAACAAGATGCACGTTTGGTAATTGCAATCAAAATCGTCCACAAATGCAAGGGTGTTTATCTTGCTGGGAAATCTCTCAGGGGCTTAATTCCTGCCGAAAGCGACCGATTAACAATGCTGAGCATCGATAAGAGACACTAGCAGTGCGTGGGAATTGGCACAAAGACGAAACGACGTCCTTCGCTGCATAGATCTGCCGCACAGATCCTCGTCTTCCCATCCAGACCCAGGCCGCATAGATCCGCCGCACACCTGTCACCGTGTCGCTGCCCGACCATCGCCGTCACGAGGCCTCTCCATCACGCCTCCATCCGCATAGTTTGATGTCTAAACAATTTCATAAACGATGAAAATATTTCTTGTTTATTCATTTTTGTAAGCGATGCAAGCAATCATTTTTAGGTAGAGATTTATCAAATTATTCATTTTCTGCGAAACAAACGGAGCATTCATGTTGCTATGTTAATTTTGAATTTTTCTAAGCCAAGCAAACATTATAATTCTTGCTGCTGCTTTACATCAACATCTAAATCTTTATTAGTGTTTTTTTTTTCCTTCCATGTCCAGGATTTCTTGATTTTGTAGTTTGGGTAATTTATCCGTTGCTAGATTTTTTTTTTTTTTGGAGGAGGCGGGGGTGGTTGATGGCTGAGCAGTGGAGCAGGTAATTACCGAATGGACATGGATCAGCAATAGACGATTAGCAGCATATAATATACATTTTCTGACCGCTTAACATCTATGACATCCGCTGACCATGAATAATTAGCGGCCGACCGGGTATTATATTCAGGTCGTTTACCTTTCTTGACGTGGGATACTTCATTTTATATGGGACTACTGTTAATCTGAAACGTAGAAATTGAGACATTCTTGTTTAGACCATCAAATTTTACAAGCCAAACAGCCAAGAACCAATTTCCTCCGCCTTTTTAGCCCATCCCCTTCTCGGAAAAACATGGCAGAATCACTCCTTTTTATCATCGCAGAGGGGGTGCTTGGGAAGATAGCCTCCCGCACCCTCCAAGAAGCCGTAGCGATTTATGGCGTCGAGAACCAGATGAGCGAGCTTAGAGAGATGTTGACCGCCATTAAGGCGGTGCTGTTAGATGCGGAGGAGCAGCAGGCGAAGAACTACCGTTTGCAGGTGTGGTTAGATCGGCTTCAAAATGTGTTTTACGACGTGGAGGATGTGCTCGATGAACTTGAGTGCGAAGCCTTAAGGAAGCAGGTGATGAGTCGCTACAGGGCGTCAACAGAAAGGTGTGCAGCTTTTTTTCCCTCTGTAATCCACTAATGTTCCGTGCAAAACTCAGTCATAAAGTCAAGGAGATAAGGGAGAGATTGTCCAGAATTTCCACTGAAAAAGATCAATTCGATCTTAATGCGCGGAGTGCTGACATTGGTGTGCCACATACGCGATCAAGAGAGATGACTTACTCATTCGTAAACAAGTCGGATGTCTTCAGAAGAGATCTTGATAAAGAAAAGATAATTGAGTTGGTGTTGCGGCCAGTAGATGACAAAAACCTCTCGGTAATTCCCATTGTTGGAATAGGAGGTTTGGGCAAGACGACCGTGGCTAAATTAGTCTACAACGATGAAGGTGTGAAAGAGCAATTTAAGTTGCGAATATGGGTGTGTGTACCGGACGACTTCGATTTAAAGAAAACTATTGAAGGAATCATTGAGGATGCAATGGGTCAAAGATTGGGCAACTTTGATATTCAGCAGTTGCAAACTTATTTGCAAAACATCATCAAAGACAAGAAATATCTGCTTGTCTTGGATGATGTTTGGAGCAACGACCGCCGTAAATGGAAAGAATTGAGAGATTTGCTTAGTGTAGGAGCTAGTGAAAGCAAGATCATCGTGACAACGCGTAGTTCCGAAGTCGCTTCTATAATGGGTACCCATCCAACGCATAATATGAAAGGTCTTTCTCATGAAGACTCTATGGCATTGTTCAAAAAATGGGCATTCGATGAAAAGGAAAAGGAGCCTTGTCCCAAACTCCTTGAAATTGGAAATGATATTGTTGAAAAATCTCAAGGAGTGCCTCTCCTTGTGAAAACTTTGGGTAGTCTACTTTACACAAAGGACGAAGAATGGTATTGGAAGCATATAAGGGATAGTGAAACATGGGAGCTAGTGGAAGCAAAAAAGGACATTATGCCGGCACTTAAGCTTAGCTACGATCATTTACCATCCCACTTAAAACGATGTTTTTTCTGTTTTATCACTTTACCCCAGAGGACATAAAATCAAGAGCACTAATTTGGCTGATTTATGGATGGCTTGTGGACTCATTAGTCCGACACGGAACAAACTAGCATTCGAAGATGTTGGTGTTGAGCACTTCAAAGAGTTGTGGAAGAGATCATTGATCCAAGAAGTTGAGGAGCATGAATCTACATTAATATTTTTAAAGTGCACGATCTGGTCCATTCTCTTGCAATGAGCATGGCACAAAATGATTGTGCTATTGTTGGCTTAGACACTGTAAAGATTTCAGATGGAATTCGGCACGTTTCGCTCTTTAACAGTTCATTAAAGGGAATCTCAAATTTCGATGGAGTCCCACCTTTTCTAAGAAATCAAACTTCAAAGAGGCTACGTGCAATCAAACTTCAATTCAAAGTTGCCGATGGAGTTATTACTAAAGAGTTTTCGAAAATATGCATCTCAAAATGTAATTCCTTACGGTATCTGGATTTGTCGTTTGGTAGTTTTGAGGAGCCGCCAAGTTCCATATGCAACTTGAAGCGATTGAGAATGTTGTCTCTCCAGTATAATAAGCGATTGAAGAAGCTTCCAGATACCATTTGTAAGCTGCAGAGTTTGCTATACTTATCTCTTGTTGGTTGCTCACAGCTAGGCCATTTGCCCAAAAATATGAAAAGGCTCATCAGCCTTAGATATCTATACATAACAACAAAGCAAAAGAGTCTACAAGAAAGTGGAATACAATACCTGGAAAATCTGCACCTTTTGGGACTTGAAGGATGTGAAAATCTCGAAATTTTGTTTGAAGGTAGTTGTCAACTCACTCGCCTTCGAAAGTTGGAAATTTTAGATTGTGGGAGACCAATTTCCGTGCCTTTTGGGGAATTAATCGCTCTAGAGTGCTTGACAATTATTAAATGCCAGCTCGTGTTTACCCAGGAGAATAAGTCCAATTTTTCATTGAATCTTCGTTCACTGGTAATTCAAAAGTTCGAACAAGTAATGGAGCTACTCCAATGTTTCGAAAAATCGGCCTGCACTTTGGAGACCTTTTCTATCTATGACTGCCCGAGCTTGACGGTTGTACCTGAATGGCTACCTAATCATACACGTCTCAGATTAATTAGCTTGATTCGATGTCCCAACTTATCGTCCATGCCGCAAGGAATCCGGTCCCTTACTGCCCTAAAAGAATTGCGCATCGTACATTGTGGTGAACTGAGCAAAAGATGTAAGCCCCAAATTGGCAAGGATTGGCACAAAATCGCTCACGTTCCACGAATCAAGCTTGATCGGAAACAAGTACGATGGACAGATGATTAGGTACGCATCTATTTTCACCTCCCTTCATTTCTTCTTCGTTCTTAAATATAAGAATAGCCCATATATTGACAGTCCCTCCTTATATTTTTTATTTTCTGACTTCCTCACTTGAAGAACTTAGGATAAGAGAATAATGCAGTATGATAATTCATTATACTGACGACTTTAACTATATATTTGGACAACTTTTGACAAATCCCAATTTCCCAATTTCATGTTGCACATTGAAAGTAAAACTCGATTCCCTCGGATGGAATCTCGTATTCTCCTTTTTACTTGGAAAGTGATTATTATTGCAGAAGGCTGAAGCTATGAATCAATTGGAAATTTTAATTCCGCCGTCTATGAAGTTGAAGGACATCATACATTCATATTCAATCATGATACTATCATCGGTGGTCATTGTTCAAATTACACTTGAACTCACTTAATGATCACCCAATTTCATTTCCCCAATACATAAAAAAGCTGCTCTAGCCAAAGTTGATAGTTTGAATATAATTTATCAAATGAATTTGTTGCAAGTGTCCTAAAAGGACTAGTTAGGTTCATTAACTATATCGAAGGAAATCGTGAAATTTTTTGGAAATTTATTGAAGAAATTGCACTTGAGTACATGCTTATGTTCCACCGAAATTGCCTTAGCTGAAAATGGGGTGGAAATAGTGCTGCCCTTTTTTATTAACAAAAAGCCTTAGTGTATGTGTCATGCATAGGTTTTTAGATTAGGGCTATATGTAGACTCTCTATTTTTTATGTAACCTAATAATAGAAAATTAAGATTCATTATTTGAGTACTATTAGCACACTGTTTAAAAATAATATGAACCATCAAACAGGTAAGCGCTTACCCATAGTGTGTAACATATAAAAAGTATGGTTTCCACATGTTATTTTGGATATATGTCCCTTCGAGTGATGATATTATTTTTAAAGAAAAAGAAATTCCGAAACAATATTTACACTCATTTTTATACAAAACAACAACTCCTACATCGGTTTTTATTGAAAGAAATTGTACACACATATCTTGGTAAATAGAATATCTAAGAATGACTAATTCGCATGGCACCACAATAATTGCCATAATACTGTGTTATAGATATTCCAAGCTCATTTCATTTTTTTCTTCTTGTGAGCACAGGTGAACTACCATGATCTATTTGCCATGTCATGTGGATCTCCGTAAAGAATTGGACGTGCGCTCATCTAATCATTCAGCAATCTCTTTCATTTTCAAGGATGAAAACATGGCCATTGATATTGCACTCTTTTCTTTCCTTGAACGAGTGTTGTTCTTTATGAATTGCTTGTATTTGTATTACAAATTTCTCAATGGAGAAAATACTGTATTCGTATTGTATGAGACCACATAGAGCATTATCTATATTTGAATTTCCTTAGAACACTATTTATCACAACACATCACCGAATCTTATTTTTTGTAAATTAAAGTTAGTTACTTGGTTTTTCTATAATTTTTCTCAAGACTTTTAAAGAGTTTCTTCAAAACAATGCATTTGAAAAACCACATTGATTTTTCCTTCTTTAATTTGTTTTACTTCACTTCTAAATAGAAGGATGATTTTTTCCAGTTTTGCTATTAAGACCGGATCTTATGAAAAAATAATGCACAAAGGCTAATTGCATGAACAATATAAGTTTTTGGTATCTGCTCAAAGCCTTTGTAAGTTTCAGTCTCCCAAGTACGTTCGTTTGAACTCATGATTATATATGCTATAGTTCCTCATAAGTTCCTCAATCGATTTGATAACTCCACCAGAGTGCACAGAACTGCCCAAATTGGATATCATGAAGAAGAGAATGAGATTGAGGGGTCTTAGTCCGTAAATTAGCCAAGTTGGGATCATTCAAAGCTGAAATCATTTTTCAGTCGGAAACAAAAAGATAACCATTGACTCATATGTCCTAGAAGAACCAATGGTCGACTCGAACCATATTAAAACCATAATGTTTTGGCAATTGCTAATAAAACAGAATGATCTAGAACGTTTTTCACTATAGGCATTCGTCATCTGCGGTTCATGAGCTCTCCTGGTGCCCCACACTGTTTTTCCAATGGCAAGAAAAAGAATGGCCAAATGATCCTTTTCGACATCGCAGAGTGTGCCGAGCCAGCTTGGATCGCATGCCCTCCCATAATTGGGATGGGATGGAAAGGCAAACCGTGCTCGCTAAGTTACGCTAAAATTTTATCAGATGGGCATTCGACTGCAAGCAAGAAAATGCAAGTTGGGCGATTGTAGTCAGAATCGTCAACAAATGCAATTGCTGTGAAATCTCTCGGGGGCTTACTTCATACTAAAAGCGACTAATCAACAATACTGGGCAGCGATAAGAGACAATGGCAGTGTGTGGGAATCGGTACAAAGACAGAGCGACATCCTTCCTGCGCTCAAACTAGTGACAACGATTTGCCGCACCAAATGAAAAGATGTTTTTCATTTTGATTCGTGTTTCCCAAAGATTACTGGCACACCTGCTCTCTTCTGAGCAATCTTTGGAACACATGTGGACTAATACTTCCGTCGAGCGAAAACCAAGCACCGCAAGAAGTTGGCAAAGATCATGTCAAAAAGAAGCTGAGGAGTACGTTGAGTCTGTGCTACTCAAAATGCACGATCCAGTGTACAGTCTTGCTTTATCAGTGGCACGGAGTGAGCATTTGACATTAAATTCAAACATTAAAGCCTCGTTTAGTTCAATGGACAAGGAATCCATCAAAGGATTTCCGTTCCAAGCAATCACATCCCATGAGTTTACATTCTTTTCTTATTGTTTTGAGCGGAAATTTTCAAGCTTTTGGTCTTTCCAGGAAAACACATCACAACCATTGAACACTGAATGGTTGACAGAGACGTTTGTCGCAGTGCTCGGTCGTGCGAAGAGGAAAAAGCAGTGACGTCGACGGTGGCAGTGGCTGCGGCTGCGGCTGCGGCACTGGTGGTGGTGGCCGCGACTCGCCACATCCCACATAAATGATATTTCCAGCAGATTAGCTACGCGTCCATGGGTTACAATCTTCTACCCCCAGACGATTACCAATTCTGGGACCGTAGATCCAACGGCGTCAAAAGTATGAACCGTCTTTCATTTCCCCTATATCTCTTGAAGCATTTCCACGGCCTTCTTCATTGGATGATCTTCAAAAAGAGATTGGACACCTTGGGCTTTGCTTACTAAATGGGTCGAGTGAGGTAGAACATGAATTTCTACTACTTCCTCGAATAAAATGCTCAAAAATTTCTCCACTTATTTCCAATTTTCAATCTCATTGTTTCCTTCTCTTAAGCCAACTTCCTTCTTGCTCCATTATCCCATCAAAGTTAGTTTTCTTCATTGTCTTCTGAATCAAAAGGGTTAATTCATGGCAGTGAGTACTAAGGAAAATGAACATTAAAGATTTTGATTACATCGACGAAGTTAACATCTAAAGCATTTGAAATTAAATTAAAAGACCATAACTTATTAAATCATTTGGAACAAGTACCCGCCTTAACTACTTCATCGCTTTTCTATTTTTATAGAAAAGGAGGAAGAAAACGAAAAGAATCCAGGAAATACCCTGATTTGTAACAGTTTTCAGTGTACTTTAAGGAAAATAATTAAATAACAAAAGTGACTCATTTTCTAGCCAAGTCGATATCATTGGTAACAGATATAGTTTTTGAGCTCGAAAGTAGGAAAACAAAAAAGATAACTATTAACCCATGTGTCCGAGAAGACTCAATGGTGGGCTGGCACCATACTTAATGTTCGGTCCATTGCTTATGAAATAGAATGATGCTTTCAGACGGTTGGAACGGCTTTTAGTATAGCCATTAGGATCGCCTGCCAAAGACGAGACAGCGTTGGCATTCGTTTGCAATTCGTGAAGCTGTCTTGATACTCCGACATCAGAATATGGGGATGCATTATCGATGATTTGATCTAAAGAAAATTCTTGAAAAAAGTCTCGAGGCACGCTACCAAATCAAGGCCTGATCAGATAATCAGCCAGTCAATTAGATACCTTGGTTCAACCAAAAAAAAAAAATACTTTGGACCTTGGACATTGAGCGACATTTGAGATATTTCAACTGTTTGGCCAACGACTATCGGGTCGCTATCTAATTCGGATTAAGTTCGCCAGAGCAGTTCAACCATAATATATTTTGGCATCTCTTAAAGCTCTCTTCTTCGGAGAAGCATCATATACAACAAGTGGGATGCGTCTCGTAAAAGCACGTGTTATGTGGTGGGCCTGAAGTGAACATAAAAGCCGTGGGGAAGGCAGAAATGACCACCAAATCGGCACAATGAAATTTTCTTTAATTTATGCCCGTCTTTTATAGCTGATGTTGTGCTTTGTTATAGTTTCATCAACCAACCACCCTCAAAAACCCCATAAAAAAAGGAAAAAAAAAAAAGACAGAAGCTTGTGATATTTGTTAGTGTTAAATTGCTGATCAATTTTTTTCTTTACTAGAGTTTCCTAGATTTTTCTCTAACCTACAAGTTTCTAGAAGTCCCTAGGTGAACTCTTGCGGTACTTAAGATAAGATTAGGGACGAACTTTGGTGGGAAAATAGGTTTCTTCCCTTTCTTAGAACTCTTTTGGTCCATCTCATTTATGATTGTTTTCCAGCAGACTAATTCAAAGGACGGGAAGCGAATCACACGACATTTAGTAACTTTAAGCGCAATCGAGCCGAGGCTTTGATTTTTTGCACCGTCTTCGCATCAATGAGTTACATGTCTAGTAGATGAATAATTACTCCGAGATTTGCGGTGTTGCTGTGGAAGAGTTTAATTTTTCCAGCTGACTAGTTCAAAGGTCAATGACTAATATTTCTTGTCTACTGCCTCAAGAGACTTTCCAATTATGTTCTCCATAAGTCGAGTACTCGCTCCGTTCTATCCTGTATAGTGATGCTCGATGCTCGAGCTTGTTTTTTTATGCTGTCAATGATTTTGTTGGTGTCTGTCTTTTTCTTAGATTAGGCTGTACATAATTTTGTGTTCAGGTGCTTGCTTATGTCTCTCAAGTCCATGAGATCGAGCTTCCACGAAAATTAGTCGACCATGAAACTCTAACACTTGATTTGATAGGGAAAATTGTTCAAAAAGTCCTAAACTTATTACATTTTTGCCAATTCAATAATAAACATTTCAATTTTACCAATTGAGTCCTAAACCTTTTCGCTTTTATCAATTCAGTCCATCTTGTTAATTTTGGCCAGAAATCATTGAACGTGGATGCCGGTCGGCCTACATGGCGCTGGCATGGTTAATTTTTAATAAAATTTTAATATCTTTCGAATTTTTTTATTTTTTATTTTTCTTTTCTATTCTATTTCCTTTTTCTTTTATTTTTCCTCCCCTTCCTCGTCTTCTAGCTTGTTGTCGGGCCTCGGCAACCAGCCAAACGACCTCGGGCGAGCCTCTTCCCCGCCAGCCACTAGTCAGGGCAAGCCTCGTCGGCCCCAAGCAAGGCTCAGCCTTACCATGGCTAAGGAAGGCCAACCTCACCGGCCATCGCAGCTGAGGCTCGGCAATCGGATGGAGGAGGAAGAAGGGGAGGAAAAAAAAAAGAAAGAAAAGAGAAAGAAGAAAAGAAAAAATAAAAAAAAAATTGAAAAATATTAAAATATTATTAAAAATTATTTACGTCAGCGCCACGTATGCCGGCTAGCGTCCACATCAGTAATTGTGGCTGGATAGACTTAATTGGCAAAATTAAAATGTTTAATAATGAATTGACAAAAATATAATAAGTTTCGGACTTTTTGAACAATTTTCCTTGATCTAGTATAAGAAATCTTAAAAAAGAGTTCTCCGTTTAACTTCGATATTGCAATTCAATTCCATTATTGCGGAGCTCCCTACTAGATTTCTTATGGAACCGAGGAGCCACTGTAATATGTATGTGAATGTTTGAGCTTAGTTATCTAGACCTATCAAACGTGTTTATCATATCGGATTTGGAGGGTCGAAAATGGGCCCGACCTAAATCAATCCATTTTTTATGCAATAAAATTTTAGCGACTCGTTCTCGAATAGCTCGCGGCTAAATGCACTTGCCATGATTCTGACCCATAATTTCCATAAGTAGTTTCATATTATTACTTTCAAAGATAAATAAAGAATCAATGCATAGTATCAAAGGACAATGACTAGACTACAAAGAACCACACCACAGAGAAAGAGCTTCAAAAAATAATTATGCCTCGAATTTTGTTTGAATCATAAAAATCTGAAAAAAGTGGGAGTTTGATTCCCCGCAAGAACATTAGTGAGTAATCAAGTTCGAATGAGTACAAAGTGTCAAATGACGTAACAGAAAAACCAAAGTACAAGAAATTACACGTGATTAATTAATCTAAATTTCATGCGATAGCCTCGGTAAGAAACCGGATTAGCAAATAGCAATTTTCTTCTTATATAGGATCAAATCGTTTTTTATATTGCCTTTTCTAATCAAATGAACAAACATGATGAAAGGGCCACGAAATGGCCGACCCAACATCTGACAGTGGAGGAACGTGGGAAAAAACGTCGGGCTCTCTCTCTGTCTCTCTAGAATTGGACAACACAACCAATAAAGTGGGAAGGTAAAAGTGAAAAGAATATTCCTACTGAAGAAAAAATATTATTTTTTTGACTATACTCAAAACTTTATTGCAAAAAAGAGCAAATGACAACATGTTGAGTGTTCGAATCCCGGGTGACGCTACTGAAAAGGGCACTCTTCCTCTCGCAAAAGGTTGAGTGTTCGAATCCCGGGTGCCGCAGGGTGACTTAACCGGTGCACGTGTGTGGTGGCTAGCACGTGTCGCCCCCAGGGTTTACCTCCCGGCTGTCGGTCGTGCGGGGTTCCCTGGGTTATCAAAAAAAAAAAAAAACAACATGTTGTGCCAATAGATGATGCCCTGCCAACTTTTTCTCACGATGAGCGTATATCCAGTGTCAATATACTGCTATTTTCATGTGGGGCCAATCCAAATTCCATAAAAAGTCTATGAACCTGTGCCGAAAGTCCAAAAAGTTTTTAACAATTGTTTCCTAATTTTATATTTCGTCAGTTGATAATGATACTTCTTTTTGCTTGGAATCGTGTTTAATGTTTTTTTATTATTATTTTGTTTCCTTTTGGGATTATGTTAACGATTATTGTTTGAATAATCAATCCCGACTTTACATGAAAATCCCACGACAATAGTCATAGATTGGGGCGAAATTTAGCAGCTACAATGGATTTTGGCTCGCATTCCCAAACCAACATTGAGCAA
The DNA here is from genome assembly GCF_021117445.2 of Syzygium oleosum. NCBI lineage: Eukaryota > Viridiplantae > Streptophyta > Magnoliopsida > Myrtales > Myrtaceae > Syzygium > Syzygium oleosum. Next base: position 3,585,884 of record NW_026607494.1, read on the forward strand.
TTTCTATTGCTTGCACTACTATGGATGTAACATGTATATTTTATAGTGTGAGTGACCACTGCACATTAGAAACTTTAAGCTTTAGAAAAGGCGACATCAGAAATTTTAACAAAACTTGTAAGTATATAACTTTTCATTTGAGTTGCAGCTAATACCTAGGAATCCGCAATGGGATGACCACTTTCATTTTCATTTGGTTGCAAGCATAGAACAAAGTAAAGCTATTGGAATCTGGGTAAATTTATTTCAGCTCCTTGAATTAATAACACATGACTAAATAAATATCTGAGCGTCAAGATTTAGCTAAATCACAAATAGAATCCCCACATTAGCCTCGCACTTTCCACAAAGTTACGCATCCATCAAAACCCTAGTCAACAACCTTGTCTCTTCTTCTCTTCGTATGCGGAGTTCTGCAGGGACAGCAAAGTTCATTTCAATCTTATTATACTAAAATTATCCAAGGCAAGATAACCGATAAATTGCACTACGAATCATGTATCGTATGTAGGGAATGCGATTGAGTTCAACATTTTTCAATTGGTTCAATCAAGCTCTATACCTTAAAATTTCAATCGAGACCCAAACCTTTCAATTAATTCAATCAAGTCATAAACTTTTATAGTAAAGTACAAATAAGTCGTAAAATTAAGTTAAAATGTGCACTTTAAATATGCCGCATAAGCACTTTTGGATGATTCATATAGGCAATTTAGGTACTTTTCATTAATAGGACATGTTTGCACTTTTTAAGAGAAATTTTAGGATTTAATTGAACCACTTGAGTGATTTAAGACTTGCATTCCATACACAAGGCTTATGACTTCCCGTGCACTTTTCACTTGCAAAGTATATAGTAAGATCTCTTGATTAACTTACTCATGGTATTACCCACCTTGACTTGAGCATGCTTACTATTGAAATTTGCATAACAAACGATAACGTGACACCCAAAGCACCTCTTATGAGTAGGTTCAATTTATAATTTGTTACTTTAAATGCTCTCTCCTTGTTCGGTCTAAACTTTATTCCATTCCCGTTTCTTGTGCTATTCTAGAAACTTGCCACGAGTCCCAACTTGTCGAATCTCTTGACCCCGATGACCACTCTCTGCGCTCATTAGGTTGGGTCTTAATGATCTCGTGTATTCCTCTCCCCATTGGCTAAGTTTGTAAAAGAAGCATTCAAAGTGACAAATCGAGATTGTGATCATTTGATAGAGGGTCTCACTTATGAATAATTTAGAAAAATTATCAATTTAGTCTTAAATCTATTGTACAGTTTTTAATGTGGTTCAAATTTTCAATTATTCCAATGTAAATTCTAAATCTTAGAGGAAAAGTTCAATGTAATCCTCCCGACGAAGACTCACTTGAAATTGTTGATATTACGGTCTAGTTATTGCCAGCTAATCAGCGATTCAACGTGAACAATTTCACTAAAAAACGATGCCATTTTACTTATTTTGTTTCTTTTTGTCCTCTACTGTTCGTCTTCAATCTCCAGAGCAGACGAGCCAGATCTGGGTTGATCCAGTCCGCCAGCTTCCAAGCTGGGCCGCTCCGCTCTAGCATCTCCTTAATCTCGTCCATCGAACCCTCAGTGACGAGCTAAACAGATCTGGGCCTTGAGCTCCATGCCGTCGATGCCGCGAAGAAGCTCAAGCCAGGGCTCGAGTTCGACCCTGCGGCAGAGGTCGAGCTACCAAATCTGGGTCTCGAGCTCAACTCTGGTCGAATTAAAGAGATCAGAGACCAGTTTACAAAGAGGGGTAGAGAGAGGGGGATTGCAGAGGCCAACATCTTGAAAGATCAATCGGTGTGAGATCTCTATCAGATCGCCTTCTCTCCCTCGAACTGAAGTATTTTTGTTGTCTCCATTAGATATGAATGGGAAGGACAATGTCTGGAAGGAGCCAACGCGCACCACAGAAAGCTTCAGCGTAGTTTTACTCGTTTACGGGAAAATGATACAAATGGTCCTGAATTTTAGCCTAATATGCAATGTGAATCATGAACTTTAGCTCAACGTAGTTCCTGAACTTTTAATTTATTCAATGTGGTCCCTGAACTTTTGGTACCTGTTTAAACTAGTCCTTGGACTATATGAAAATGTTCAATATTGTCTCTGAACTTAAATTAATGAAAGATTAATATTGAATATTTTCATATAGTTTAAGGACTAGTTTGAACATATATCAAAAGTTCAGGAAACACATTGAATAAATTAAAAGTTCATAAATCACGTTACATTTTGGGCCAAAATTCATGGACTATTCGTGTCATTATCTCCTCATTTATCGCTTTGACCGCTCTAGGGGTTATCCAAAATTTCATGTGTTGACTCAAGATGATTGTGCTGTTCAATCGTCATGACGTCGTCCGCCTTGGGTTTTATCTTATGCCTCTCCATTTAGCTGACATGATTCTTGCACCACTAAATTGAAGGCTTTGATTTGTGCCTTAAGAATTACGGACAATTAGTTGGAGTTATTGGCATGTCTGCTGCCCAGACCATCCAGGTTTTTCCATTGACTCAAAAGAGTTTTACTTTGAGTAAAGAAAAACAGAGAAAAGGAAAAAAAAAAAACAGAGGACAAAAAAGGAAGGTGAACAGTACCAATTCATAAGATGACCAGAAATCAGGAGAAACGAAAAGAAAGAAAAAAGAAAAAAATCAGAAAAATCAAAATATTTAAAACATCTCAACGTCAAATCGCTAATCGTGCCATGTAGTACAGTCAGCAGTGCCTGAACCATCATGTCAAAACTTTCAAGTTAAAATTGACCAAAAATATTACATCAAATTTTCCCATGAAAATTTAGGACTATATTAGGATAATTTCAAAAGTTTATGACTACGTTCTAATTCATGTGATAAGTTTAGTACTATTTTTTTTCCTCCCATTATAACGTGTAAAACAAAACTAGTAAAGTAATAAATATTCACGTGAAGTATGATATGCACATGAGGTGAATTCCTAAAAAACCCTCCAACTTTAGGTCAAGTTTTAAATTTGCCCCGAACTTTTTTTGTCTCGGAAAAAACCCCAAACTTTAGGTCTAATCTCAAATCCGCCCCGAACTTTTTTTTGTCTCAGAAAAAAATCCCAAACTTTAACTTCAGTCCTAAATCTACCTCGAATTTTGTTTTGTGTAAAAAAAACATACCATGTGATCTAGTCCCAACATGACGTGGCACTTCCATGTAGATAACAAACCCACATCAGCAAAGTAATGAGGCGATAGGTACTGGCTGACATCGCATTTCTACTTCGATAACAAATCCAACCCAATAAAAATTATTGAAATTCTCTAAAATAAAATTATTCTAGGATATGAAAGTTAGGGACGATAACAAATCCACCCCAAAAACCTTTTTTTTAATTTAAAAAAATCCAATTTTTAGGTTCAATCCAAATTTATCCCAAACTTTTCTTTGTCTAAAAGAAAGCCCCATTACTTTGTTGATGTGGATTTGTTATCAACGTAGATGTGCCACGTCAAGTTGGGACTGGATCACGAGGGTATATTTTTGAAAATAAATTGAATTTTGGTGATTTTTTGTGCACAAAACAAAATTTGGGACGGATTTAGGACTAGACTTAAAGTTTGCGATTTTTTCTAAGACAAAAAAGGTTCGGGACAAATTTGAAACTGGATCTAAAGTTTTGGATTTTTTCTAAGACAAAAAAAAGTTCGGGGTAAATTTGGGATTCGACCTAAATTTGGGATTTTTTAGGAAATTAGGCCTATACAAACGTCATTGAACGGCCATTATAGAGTCGTGACAAGGCATCTTTAGCTGTAACGTACATGGATTAACAATAAACAATTAGCAATATATGATATACATTTTATGATAGTTGTCCATATCCCTTCACCAATAATTAGCAACCTACAGTGTTTTTTATATTCAGGTCGTTCCCATCATTGACGGGGAATCGTTGTTTTTATATGGGATTAATGTTAATCTGACATGTAGACAGGGAGACACTCTTCTTTAGACCATCAGGCTCTCAAGCCAAATAGCCAAGAATCAATTTCCTCCAGCTTTTTGGCCCATTCCCTCCGTCGGAAAGACATGGCAGAATCACTCCTTTCCGGCATCGCGGAGGGGGTGCTTGGGAAGATAGCCTCCCGCGCCCTCCAAGAAGCCGTCGCGATTTATGGTGTTGAGAACCAGATTAGCGAGCTCAGAGAGACGCTGACTGCCATCAAGGCAGTGTTGCTGGATGCGGAGGAGCAGCAGGCAAAGAACCACCGCTTGCAAGTGTGGTTAGATCGGCTTCGAGATGTGTTATACGATGCGGAGGACGTGCTAGATCAAGTCGAGTGCGAAGCCTTAAGGAAGCAGGTGATAAGTCGCTACGGGGGCACCAAAGAGAAGGTATGCCGCTTCTTTACCCTCTCTAATCCACTAATCCTCCGTGCAAAACTCAGTGATAAGGTCAAGGAGATACGTGAGAGATTGTCCAGAATTTCCACTGAGAAAGATCAATTTGATCTTAATGTACAAAGTGCTGGCAATGATGTGGCACATACCCGATCAAGAGAGATGACTTACTCATTCGTAAACAAGTCGGATGTCGTTGGAAGAAATATTGATAAAAAAAAGATAATCAAGATGTTGCGGCAAGTAGATGACAAAAACCTCTCAGTGATTCCTATTGTTGGATTAGGAGGTTTGGGCAAGACGACTCTGGCTAAATTAGTGTACAATGACGATAGTGTGAAGGAGCAATTTGAGATACGAATATGGGTGTGTGTACCTGAGGACTTCGATTTAAGGACAATTGTTGAGGAAATCATTAAAGATTCAACTCATCAAAGTTTGAGTAACTTTGGTATTCAGCAGTTGCAAACTCTTGGTATTCAGCAGTTGCAGACTCATTTGCAAAACACCATCAAAGACAAGAAATATCTACTTGTCTTGGATGACGTATGGAGCAACGATCGCTGTAAATGGAAAGAATTGAGGGATTTGCTAAGTGTAGGAGATAGTGAAAGCAAGATCATTGTGACGACACGTAATTCAGAAGTCGCTTCTATAATGGGTAGTCATCCGGCGTATAATCTAAAAGGTCTTTCTCATGATGACTCTATGGCCTTGTTCAAAAGGTGGGCATTTGATGAAAAGGAAAAGCAACCGCGTCATGATCTCCTTAAGATTGGAAATGACATTGTTAAAAAATCCCGAGGAGTACCTCTCCTTGTCAAGACATTGGGGAGTCTACTTTACACAAAGGATGAAGCACAGTATTGGGAGCATATAAGGGATAGTGAAACATGGGATCTAGTAGAAGCGAAAAAGGACATTATGCCGGTACTTAAGCTTAGCTATGATCATTTACCATCTCACTTAAAACGATGTTTTTTAGTTTTATCACTTTTCCCCAGAGGACATGAAATCAACAGCACTAATTTGGCTGAATTATGGATGGCTCTTGGACTCATTAGTCCAACAAGGAACAAACTAGGATTGAAAGACGTTGGTGTTGAGTACGTCAAAGAGTTGTGGAAGAGATCTTTGATCCAAGAAGTGGAGGAGTTGGACTCAAAGTTTATATTTAAAGTGCACGATCTGGTCCATTCTCTTGCAATGAGTGTGGCACACAATGAGTATTTTATTGTTGGCTTAGATACGGCAGAGATTTCAGAAGGAATTCGGTACGTTTCGCTCTCTAGCACTTCGTTAGAGGGAATCTCAAACTTCACCGGAGTCCCACCTTTTTTGAGAAAGCCAACTTCAAAGAGGCTGAGGACAATCTTTTTTCAATACAAAGTTGGCAATGGTGTTATTACTAAAGAGTTTGCTAGAATATGCATCTCAAAGTGTAACTCCTTACGGCATCTGGATTTGTCAAGTGGTAGTTTTGAGGAGCTGCCAAGTTCCATATGCAACTTGAAGCAATTGAGATCACTACTTCTCAACGACAATAAGCGATTGAAGAAAGTTCCAGACACCATTTGTGAGTTGCATAGTTTGCTAACCTTAAGTTTTAATGGGTGCTTAGAGCTAGCCCATTTACCAAAGAATATGCAAAGGCTCGTCAATCTTACGTATCTATATGTAACAACAAAGCAGAAGAGTTTGCAAGAAAATGGAATACAATACTTGGAAAATTTGCACTTTTTGGGACTCGATGGATGCGAAAATCTCGAAGTTTTGTTCGAAGGTACTTGCCAACCGACTAGCCTTCGGAAGTTGGAAATTGTGAATTGTGGGAGACCCATATATGTGCCTTTTGGAGCATTAATTGCCCTAGAGTTCTTGGCAATTATTGACTCCCATCTCATGTTTACCCAGGAGTCCAATTTTCCGTTGAATCTTCATGCACTTGCAATAAAAAATTCCGAACAAGTAATGGAGCTGCTCCAATGTCTCGAAGGATCGGCTTGCACTTTGGAGACCTTTTCTGTCTATGACTGCCCGAGCTTGACGTCTATACCTGAATGGCTACCCAATCATACTTGCCTCAGATTAATTCGCTTAATCGGATGTCCCAACTTATCGTCCATGCCGCAAAGAACCCGGTCCCTTAGTGCCCTAAAAGAACTGCACATCATACATTGTGGTGAACTGAGCAAAAGATGTAAGCCCCAAATCGGCAAGGACTGGCACAAAATTGCTCACATTCCTCGAATCAAACTTGATCGGAAACGAGTACGATGGACAGATGATTAGGTACGCATCTATTTGCTCCTCCCTTCATTTCTTCTTCGTTGTTAAATGTAAGAATAACCATATATATTGAGAGCCCCTCCTTACAAATATTTTTCCTGACTTCCTCACTTGAATAAACTAGGATAAGGGAACAATGCAGTATGCTCATTCATGTGGCACATTGAAAGTAAAACTTGATTCCCTCCGATGGAATCTCGTATTCTCCTTTTACTTGGAAAGTGATTATCATTGCAGAAGGCTGAAGCTATCAATTAATTGGAAATTTTAATTCATCCGTATATGAAGTTGAAAGGACATCATACATTCATACTCAATCATGATATTATCATCGGTGGTCGTTGTTCAAATTACACCTGAACTCACTTTATGGTCACCTAATTTCATTTCCCCAATACATAAAAAAGCTGCTCTAGCCAAAGTTGATAGTTTGAATATAATTTATCAAATAAATCTGTTGCAAGTGTCCTAAAAGGACTAGTTAGGTTCATTAACTATATCGAAAAGAAATCGTGAAATTTTTGGAAATTTATTGAAGAAAATGCACTTGAGTACTTGCTTATGTTATTTTGAGTCTATACGTTTAATTCGAAAACAGTTTCCTTCATTTCAATTTGACAATTTTTTTGAAAAATCAAATGCATTTTCGCAATATTTTTTCATTCTTACATGGAAAAGTAAATAAAAATTTTGGAAACTTTGAGGCACCAGATAAGGCCTTAAATTTTCGAAACGCATTCAGCGGAGCTCTATAAGTACTTAGGAACATTTTTCAGTTTCTTTTTCCCAATAAATAAACCATGTCATATGGACCCAATATTATTAATATATAGTAAATTGAAAGCTTTGCAGTCTTCCTTCAAGCATTGCAGGTTCTCAACCAAACTTTTAGGACTTGTTTTATTTCCCATTAAGCAAAAGTAAAACGTAAATTTTTGCTTTTTCACTAAACTTTAAAATATTATTCGAATTTCAGAAAATTATGAGAATATTATACGTGAATCTACTTGCCGACATTTTAAACTTTATCAAAGTTTCAGGTGTTTTTTATTAACAAAAAGCGTTAATGTCTGTGTCATAGGTTTTTAGATTAGGGCTATATGTAGACTCTCCATTTTGATGTAACCTAATAATAGTAAATTAAGATTCATTATTTGAGTACCATTAGCACACTGTTTAAAAATAACATAAACCATCAAACAGGTAAGCGCTTACCCATAGTGTGTAACATATAAAAAGTATGGTTTCCACATGTTATTTTGGATATTTGTCCCTTTGAGTGATGATATTATTTTTAAAGAAAAAGAAATTCAGAAACAAGAACACCAAAATTTACACTCATTTTTATACAAAACAATAACTCCTACATCGGTTTTTATTGAAAGAAATTGTACGCACATATCTTGGTAAATAGAATATCTAAGAATGACCAATTCGCATGGCACCACAATAATTGCCATAATACTGTGTTATAGATACTCCAACCTCATTTCCTCTTTTTCTTCTTGTGAGTGCAGGTGAACTCCCATGATCTCTTTGCCATGTCATGTGGATCACCGCAAACAATTGTATGTGCACTCATCTAATCATTCGCCAATCTCTTTAATTTTCAGGAGGAAACCATGGCCACTGATGTTGTACTCTTTTCTTTCCTTGAATCAGTGTTGTTCTTTATGATTTGCTTGTGTTTGTATTACAAATTTCTCAATGGAGAAAATACCTTATTCGTATTGTATAAGGCCAACTGGAGCATTATCTATATGTGAATTTCCTCAGAACATTATTTATCTTTCATTCATGGATAGTGTATGAGATCACGACACATCACCAAATCTTGTTTTTGGTAAATTAGAGGCAGTTACTCAATCTTTTTATAATTTTCCTCTAGATTATTAAAGAGTTTCCTCGAAACTATGCATTTGAAAAACCACATTGATTTTCCCCTTTTTTTTAATTTGTCCTACTTCACTTCTAAATAGGAGGATTACTTTGCCCATTTTGCTGTTAAGACCGGATCTTATGAAAAATTAATGCACAAATTGCATGAACAATATAAGTTTATGTTATCTGCTCAATGCCTTTGTCGGTTTTAGTCTCCCAAGTACATTCGTTTGAACTCGATATTATATATGCTATAGTTCCTCAAAAGTTCAACACCTCCTCAATCGATTTGATAACTACACTAGAGCGCACGGTACTGCCCAAATTGGACATTATGAAGAAGAGAGTGAGGTCGAGGGGGCTCAGTCCACAAATTTAGCCAAGTTGGGATCCTTCGAAGCTGAAATCGTTTTTCAGCCTGAAAGTAGGAAACAAAAGGATAACCATTAACTCATATATGTCCTAGAAGAACCAATGGTTTAATGTTCTGTCAATTGCTTATGAAATAGAATGATCCTTTCAATTGGATTGCTTTTAGTATAGCCATTATGATCACCTGCCAAAGACCAGAATTTATCGGCATTCGTCGTCTCGGTTCATGATGCTCTCTTTCCAATGGCAAGAAAATAAAAAAGACCAAAACTGATCCTTTTCGGCATAAGTTCAGTATTAAGGTGTGAGATGTTATGATCAATCTATGGCAAGTCTAATTCCATCTCTTAAGAGCCCATATTTCAGTTGCAGAAGCACCAGCTCTCTCTGTGTTTTTGGACAAACCGGCTATCCAATTTCCACGATGATCTCTCTGGACTCGTCCGCCCCTGACATTATCCATTTTTCACAGATATAGCACCATCAATATTGAGCTTTATCCGCCCCTGGTCAGGTTTCTTCCTAACAACTGCGAAAAACTCCCCTGCTTTAGACAGACAGAGATGTTAGTTACGGAAGTCCCCTAGGAGACATCACTTCCCACGGAATCTGAGGTCTTTAAAACCGAACCTTGCTTCGGATGCTGTCGCGAATTTACCTCCTAGCGTCCTTGCTGAAGGAACTGTTTGTGATGATGTTGGGGACCCCCAAATCACGCCAGAATTTCCTTTGCAATTGGTGGCAAAAAACGAAGATGATGGTCTATGATGGTCTTAGGGGTTCTTGACCCCATCTTACACGAGCGGCAGGAACATTCACACCTTCCGAAGCGGGGATGTGATTCACTGCTATGCTATTATGCAGACATTGCCACTCCCTGTTCCGCTTCCCGATGTCGGGGTCCCCTCCCGCAGCAATTTCTTAAGCCGAGTGTAAACAAATAGGATTTTTCATCTTCAGGGTGGACTTCTATAGGTCCCGATATTTATATCTTTAACATTATTGAAAGGCAGCCAACAAGTGGTAGACCCTTAAAGCAATTTTGGGTCATAATCAATCTAATTCGATTAGGCGGACTTATCGTTTGTACACGCAGGGAGGCATTTCGGTGAGGAACTTGACCGCGAGCGTCGTGATTGTTGAGGCAGACTCGTAGCCAGCGACGAGTAGAGCCACCAGGAAGTACACGGTCTCCTCATCGGAGAATCCGTTGTCCCAACTAGCAGAATCCCCGACATGTCCTCTTCTTGCTTATTTTGGATTGGGTAACAAATTATGACAAAAAAAAAAACAATAAGACAATTTCTCAACCAGTGACGCACCACGACTAAGAACTCACTAGCTTCGTCGTGGACCGATGCATGGATAGACTAGGTGCAATATTCGCATTCGAAAAAATAAAACAATGTTTACTTGCTAACAGCTAATTGCAATATTATTCTCATAGATCAATCAATCACTCTGTGTAATGGTACTAGATCTGTTAATAAATCTACTCGTCTCTTTTCCCACGGTAGAACCACTCAATGCATGAACCGACGGATCTCAGCAATCATGTCGTTTTATCGAATGAAAACTGTTGTTGCCTGCTTCATAATCACCTTACATCTCTGGATGTGTGGAACTGGAGGTTTCATCTAAAGCCCAAACGAGCCTACAAGAAAGAGTAATGAGTAATGACTTGCGGTGTTCTCCATTCTCTTTCTGTTGCTGATGGCTGCGTGAATCTGTTCAAGAGTCTTCCCTTTCGTTTCGGGGACCACCGCGATCACGAGCGCCCTACACCGCGTGGCACTAATGCCGCATAGAGAATGCAGGCAACTGTGAAATAAGCCCATGAAGTCATGTGTTTCTTGACAAATTTTTTGGATGCATATCAACATTTTTCTCATGGGAAGAAAACTTCAGTATTTGCTTCCTATCTATTAACCATACTTCATAAAAGCCCACTTAAGATACTCGAATGTAGGTACAAGTGCTGTAAAGCATTGATCGAAATATGTGGTCTGAATCTGCGTTCGAGAACGTGAAGAACCAAGTGATGGACACCTCCAATGAAGTGTGTAGGAAAAGCTATGTGCCAAAGCGTGTAATTCAGTCGAGGTCGCGCAAAGAATCGCATTCCAATGTCACAAAGTGTTTGTCGTGTTCCTGCCAGAATAATAGAAACAAGTGATTTGCAACTGATTAGGAAAATATTCTACCATAATGTGACGAAAAGTAGTTTGTTGCTTGGGCCAATATTGCGGATACGAGGTCAACCACTTAGAAAGATCTAAATTAGATAAAAATAAATAAATCGATAAGTTACCTCTAGAAGATGAAACGATCTACGATGACGCAATTGAAATCAGTGGCTGTATTTCTACCAAAATTATAGAACCCGTGGGTCGTACGAAAAAGTATATGGAGAAGTAATCAAGATGACTTTTGAAAACAGATCAATCAAAAGAATCGATATCCCAACTAGAAACAATCACAAATTTCCAAACAAGGTACAAGGCTCGAATTGAATGCAAAAGTCAAGTTTACCAACTTACTAAAAGATCGAATATAACACTCATTCGCACGCAGCCATGAACACATTTTGTTGAAACCTAACCAAATTTCATGGCAGCATGGAAAACAGAAAGCAGAAGAACACCATGTAACATGACATAGATAGTAGTTATCAACTGAGTAAGCAGAAGACTGGTATTTACAAGTAAAGCAATACAATTCTAGAGAAAATTTCTAAACCTAACGGCAACTTGAAGAATAAGAATCAATCGGACCCCGCGCATTTGCCACCCTAAGGACATCTGCAGTTCATAATTACCAAGGGAAAAGTGTCAAAAAATTCCTAAACTTTTACATTAATGCCAATTTAGTCATAAACCTTTTTTTGGTGTCAATTCAGTCCTAAACATTTTGCATTGGTGCCAATACAGTCATAAACTTTTTATATTGGCGTCAATTCAGTCCTAAACGTTTTCTTTTTGTGTCAATTCAGTCCTTCCGACCAATTTTGGCTGGAAGGACTGAATTGGCACCATAAAAAGGTTTAGAACTGAATTGACACTAATGCAAAAGGTTTATGACTGAATTAGGACAAAAAAAAGGTTTATGACTAAATTGACACCAATACAAAAGGTTTATGACTTTTTTGGCACTTTTTCCTAATTACCGAGAATACTAAATGGCCTGTTACATAGATAACAAATGTAGTTCATGTCTAGAAACAGCAAAAAAATATTGGGATATGTTCACTAAAAGTCCTAAAACTTGTCACCAAAGTACAATTGAGTCCTAAAACTTGCAAAAAGTGCAATCAAGTCCTAAAAATTGTCAAATTGATTCAAATGAGTCCTAAAGTTAACACTGTCAAACTTACTAACGGAAAATGCGTACTGACGTGATTTATTTCAAAATTTTCTCTCTCCTACGTGGTGATGATGTAAAATGCTGACGTGGTGCTAACATGGTTTATTTTAAAATTTTCTCTCTCCTACGTGGCGATGACGTGACTAAAACGACGTCGTTTTGGCCAAAATTTGACTTTTAATACTAATTTTATTTAAATTTAAAAAAAAACAAAAAAAGGAGGAAGAGGACGCCGCCCCACCACCGCCGAGAGAGGCCGGTGAGGGTCGGGGGACAGCAGGCCAGGTCGCCGGACCTCAGCCCGGGGCCAGCGACCCTCGCCCAAATCGGGGCGAGGAGTCGAGGCCCTCCCCCAAATCGGGTGAGGGTTGTCGTCCCTCACCCAAACCTGGCCGAGGGTCACCAGTGGTGGCCAACCCCTACTAGTGGCGACCCTCCCCCAAATCTAGCGGGGGTCGGCTAGGTCTGGGCGAGGGCCAGCGGCCCTCACTCAATCTAGGGGAGGGCTCGCAGGCCCTCGCCTGCCATTGGCGAGGGTCGCTGGCCCCTGGCCGAGAACCAGCAACCCCCGCCTGCTATTGCCCCACCCTCGCCAGCCCCTCTCGGTGATGATGGGGCGGCGGCAGGGAGGGTCAACCCTCCCTCCCCAACTGTCCTCCTCTTCCTTTTTTTTAAATTTTTTTAATTTTAGCTTATTTTTAAATTTAATTTAAATAAAATTAATATTTAAATAATGATTGAAAAAAAGCCACATCATTGTCACGTGCAATATAAAAAAAATCAAGTTTTAGAACTCAATTACATTTTTGTAATAAGTTTTAGGATTTCTAGTTAACATATCCAAAAAATGTTTGGTTTGCCCAAAATGGAAAGATGCGTGTGATGGAGAACTCTCCGACTTTCAACCTCTTTCCATGCAAAATATCACCTGTTCATCCCTGCACGTTTCCTCCTCCTCTCTCTCTCTCTCTCCGGGAAGGAGCAGCGCGCTAGTGTACCTCCGCACCCGGTGATGTTCGACTGTGGAGATACAACACCCCTACCATCTCCCAAATCGGAAACCGACGAGATGACGGATCTTTCGGAAGAGCTGGGTTCGCTTGGTGAAGTCGGTCGTCCTTCTGCAACCAAGGTAAGTTACAGGCGGCGGTAGAAAGGTTAGGAGAACATATCTGATCCTGTACGTTACCCGACCACACCCGCCGCAAATCATGCCAAATTTCCTCATCACGGTGGAGGTCATGCTCTACTCCTTCACAAAGATTGGCTCTATTGTTCTGACATTTCTCTTGAAGAGATCACAGGAGCGCTTCCGGAGAAAAGTGAGGACAATAGAGATGAGGAAAGCGCTCCTGCGATCTCTTCAAGAGAAATGTCACAACAATCAAGCCGATCTTTGTGAAGGAGGAGTAGAGCATGACCCTACTGTGACGAGGAAATTAGCATGATTTGCGGCAGGTGTGGTCGGGTAACGCTTGAGATCAAAACCTTTCTACGGTTGTCTTTAACTTACCTGGGTTGCAGTTTGGGAGAACTTCAGGTCAGGTTTTGGCTCTTGAGGCTGTGGTGATCGAGTTTTTTGCGGTGGCATATGGTCCATTCATTTATCATGGCCAGATTAGTGCCTGCTCTGTATTCCGAACCGCTGAAGATGTTGTGCGATACTTGCTTTATTTCTGGTTTTTATTTGTGGGCAACTTCTTGTGCAATGTGGAATCGCAGAGATCACTAGCTAATTATCTGCAATATTAGATGGTTTCTTCATTTATTACCATGGTAAAATTGGTGTAAGATTATTATTTAGAGGTGACAGCTTTCGGTGATGTTGCTACAGTGGACTATTCATTTAGTGGGAAGGACAGGTTTACTGAGGATTTTCGGGATGAAAGGCCTGTTTTTGAGTGTTTATCGGCTTTCACTTGGTGTTCTGGTCATGAAAGTGCATAATTTTGACTTTTCTTGATGGTGGAAAATGGACTTTTTTAGAGTGCACGTGCATATCAGTTGGACAATGGAGAACTTATCCCCAAACTCACCGCTATGTTTCACAGCAACTGCAGTTTTATCCAGAAAACTAGAAGCGTACTTTTGTGTATGGTGAAGATGTTCTTTAGCACAGTCAAGTTAGAATCATTTATCTACTCTATGTAGGAGCCTCCTCTTCTGTATTAACTTCAACTCCATGGATGACCTCATGAGCAGACTCCACGTGCATGTGGCCTGCTTAATCTGCTTTTAGAAACTGATTAAGACGGGCCTTCTGATTGAGCTAAAAGCACATTGAAAGAATCGGGTCGCGTAGAGACTTCCACAAAGCATTGAACCTACCATCTTCAGAAAAGGCGAATACACTACCAAGCATTTCATCCTCTTCTCCATCCGCAAGTTTGTCCTTCTCGGGGTGGCTGCTGCTGTCAACATCATCAGATCATCAGATACAACTTCAGTTAACCCGTGGCATCCATCAAGCTCTAAAGCCTCACAAATTCCCTCTTTAAAAAACTGCCCAAACTCTACATGATCATTGGTGGTTTGCATGTATGACTGCCTCCTCAAGGATGCCATTAGCTGAACCCAACCTAGCAGTGCTTGGTGCAGAAACCTCGCGTACAATTATGGTGTTTGAACTTGAAGATGCATTTCGAGATCAAGAGAGAGAGAACAAAACAGAGAAAAACCTAGATACTGTCGACATTTCGGAAAGAGATCGATACGTTTTGTTAAATAGCACTTCATTAGAGGGAACCTCAAATTTTGGAGTCCCACCATTTCTGAGAAAGGCAACTTTAAAGAAGCTGCAAGCAATTAGGGGTGCGTATGGTAACGTTTCTATTTCTGGGAATAATTTCTTTTCAGAAATAGTTTTTTCTATTTCTATTTCCTCGAAGAGTTTCTGAGCAAAATAATGCGTTTGGTAACTGCACAAAATTTCTATTCCTGAAATAGAAAAAGAACAGAAATGCGTTTGGTACAACCAAAAAAATTTCTATTCCCAATTTTTTGCATTCAAATCTATATTTTTTATTTAACTATAAGTACAAGTTATAAGTGGAAAAAAATCAATAAGCATGGTTTATTGGTTTGTCTAATCCTTTTTAGGGGTTTAAAATCCCTTTTAATCCCTAAACTAAGGAATATTCAAAAATACCACTTGGGCACCTCAAAAAATTTAAATTTCACTCAAAGTGGGTGGCCACAGGTATTCTAAGCAATTATGTGAAGTTTTGAATTTTTTGATTTTTTTGATTTTTTTTAGCACCTCAAAAAATTTAAATTTCACTCAAAGAGGATGGCCACAAGTATTCTAAGCAATTCTGTGAAATTTTGAATTTTTTGATTTTTTTTTAGCACCTCAAAAAATTTAAATGTCTCTCAAAGTGGATGGCTACAGGTATTCTAAGCCATTTTGTGAAGTTTTGAATTTTTGAATTTTTTTTATTTTTGGGCACCTCAAAAAAATTAAATTTCACTCAAAGTCGGTGGCCACAGGTATTCAAAGCAATTCTGTGAAGTTTTGAATTTTTTATTTTTTGATTTTTTTTAGCACCTAAAAAAATTTAAATTTCGCTCAAAATGGGTGGCCACAGGTATTCTAAGCCATTCTGTGAAGTTTTGAATTTTTTATTATTTTTGGGCACCTAAAAAAATTTAAATTTCACTCAAAGTGGGTGGCCACATGTATGCTAAAGCCATTCTGTGAAGTTTTAAATTTTTTGATTTTTTTGGGCACTTCAAAAAATTTAAATTTCACTCAAAGTGGGTGGCCACATGTATTTCAAGCCATTTTATGAATTTTTTTATTTTTTTGGGGTAAAATTTATTAAAATTTTTTACTTTTCCTAAATCTGTTTATTTTTATTTTCCAGAAATTTTTTATGAATTTAATTTTAATTTTTTCAATTTCATAATTTTGCAAATTTTTGTGGGTTTTCTGAGTTTTTCAGATTTTTATGGATTTTTTGAGAATTTTTCTGATTTTTATGAATTTTTGGAATTTTCTTAATTTTTTTAAATTTTTTATGAATTTATTATTATTATTCCCGCAGGGAATGGAACGGACCTATGCTTTGAGACGGTTTACAGACGACGGAGGATGGAGGAGGAGCTGAGGTTACGGCTTGAGGACCGGACCTTTCTATTTCTTTTTTTATTTCTGGGAATAAAGAAGTAGAAAAAATCTACTTCTTATTTCTGCTCCAAATCTATTTCTTGGCCACTTTTCTATTTCAGGAAATAGAAAAATAAAATGCATTACCAAACGGATTTCTGTTTTTTTTTTTGTTCTAGGGAACAGAAGAACAGAAAAATAGAGAAATAGAAAGGTTACCAAACGTGCCCTAGATTTCACTTCGTAGTGTATGATGGAGTTACTACTAGAGAGTTTGCTAGAACATGTACTCCAAGTGTAACCACTTACGATATCTAGATGGTAGTTTTGAGGAGCTTGCAAGTTCCATATGCAACTCTAAGCAATTGAAGTCGTTACGTCTCAATTACAAAAAGCGATTGAAGAAGCTTCCGAAAATTATTTGTAAGCTGCAGAGTTTGCTACACTTATCCTTGGGTGGTTGCTCAGAGCTAGGCCATTTACTAGGGATGTGCAAAAGAACCGGAAACCGCCCGGATCGCTTGGGACTGCCCGAAACCGAACCGGAACCAGTCCGGTTCTTAGTTCCAAGTTTTGGGAACCGGTGGGTACTAGTCCAGTTCCCGGTTCCAGGCGTGGAACCGCTCGCCCGCCTCCCGGACCGGACTGATAATATAATAATAAATATATAATATAATATAATATATTTATTTAATTTTTAATTTAAAAAAATCATAAATCTTTAAACTAAATCTAACTCGCTCAACGTTCACAACCTCACATTGAGCCGAGAAACACCTTCTTTCACTTTCGCCTCACGCTCACTCTCACTCTTCTCAGTCGATAATCACCTCACCGTCTCTAACTCTCCGTCTTCGTCTCCGTTTTTTCGTCTTCGTCCTTGGCTAGTGGGACCAGTTCCATGGACCCACCCAGGAACCGGACCAGATCAACGGTCCGGTTCCCGGTGGATCCATGAAACTAATGGGCGGTTCCCGGTTCTAATTTTTCGGAGCCGGTCCTTAGTAGGTGGTTCTTCTATTTTAGGGTGGAAATCGTCCATCCGGACCATGCTCACCCCTACCATTTACCCAAAGATATGAAAAGGCTCATCAGCCTTAAACATCTAAACTAAACAACAAAGCAGAAGAGTCTACAAGAAAGTAGAATACAATACTTGGAAAATCTGCAATATTTGGGCTTCAATAGCTGCGAAAATCTCCAATTTTTGTTCGAAAGTACTTACCGATTGACTAGCCTTCGGCAATTCGAAATTCAAAATTTTAGGAGACCAATATCTCTGTCTGCCGGGAAATTATTCTCCTAGGGTCCTTGGTAAATCATGATAGCAAGCTCATATGGACTTAGGAAAACAAGTCCAACTTTTTCTCAAATCTTCGTAAGATGAGAATATCAAAGTCTTAACAAGTGAAGGAGCTGCTCCGATGTCTCGAAGGACCAGCATACAATTTGCAGCTCTTTTCTGTCTTTGACTGCCCAATCTTGACAGCTATACCCAAATTGCCGCCCAATCATACACATCTCAGATTAATTCATTTGATCCGACGTCCCAACTTACTGTCAATGCCGCAAGGAATCCGGTCCTCCACCACCCTGAAAGAATTACTCGTCGATCATTGTGGTGAACTGAGCAAGAGATGTCAGTCAACTGGTAAGGACTGGCCCAAAATTGCTCACGTTGTTAGAATTCAACTTGATCTTCAACGTGTACGATGGACGGAGGATTAGGTACGCATCAATCTACCTCTCCCTTCATTTCTTCTTCGTTCTTAGATGTAAAATGGCCATATATATTGAGATTCTATTTTTATAATTTTTTCCTGACTTCATTACTTAAAAAAAATTAGGATAAGAGAATAATGCATTACGCAACTTTTGGCAAATTCCAATTTCCCGGTTTCATGTGGCACTTGAAAGTGCAATTTGATTCCTATGATGGATTCTCTTTTTTCTCCTTTTACTTAGAAATTGGAATCTGATATACATATAAATATATATGTGCGTACTTTTTCTTTTAATGATTGTTATCGGAATAGGCTGAAGCTTTGAATCAATTGGAAATTTTAGTCCCTCATATATGAAGTTGAAGAACATCATACAATCATGCTCAATCCGAGTCCTAAGATATCATTCATACCGCAGGGAGTGTGTCACCTCGCTTCAATCAGAAAGTCAGGTATAGTAAAATGTGGAGAATCGAGTTGGTGATATCAGCCTGAAGCTGGCGAGGAACGGCCCAAGATCACTCACATCCCGGTAACTGAACTCGCCGGCGGAGTTGTTCAGTCGAATGATTATCGCGTGTGAGACCGATCTTATTCAACCTCGATTACATTGTGATATGTTCTGCATCTCTTACCATTCATGTCATATGCCCGATCAGCTATTTGAGGCATCGCCGCTGTCCATGAACAACAGGCAAGCTTTTGAACAACCATGTATGATCAAACCGCAAGTCCAGGTCATGCTAGATACCACAATGTGGCGTCGCCTATTCAAGAAAGACTCGGAATGAAAGCAACCTTTTCGCCATCTTCAATCCGATCTCTCCCACGAAAAGCATGCGGAGTTCGACTCAGAATAAGCTAATAGCCCCTCTTTCAAGGTCAGAGAACTCCCATTGAAAGTGTAGATATGATTTGTATAAAAGCAAAAAAATCAACACAGTTCCAACCAGAGACATCAAAATTACATTTGGAGGCCCACTATAAAAGATGAAAGCTCAGTAAAACTGATGCATTCGAGGCAATTCTTTTTCCCACTACTGGTGAATGCTATCAACTATGAGCTCCAAATCTGATCAAATCTCGTCGACGGATGATGAGCATTGCAGTGAACTTGCCACATCCCTCACAAATGACATTTTCCAGCAGATGCGTTACGCATCCACAGGTTACAATCTTCTAGGCCCTGAAGATTACCAATCATGGACCATAGATCTAACAGCGTTAAAAGTATGAGATGATTAGTTCTGCTTAATCTCTTCAAGCATTTCCACAACCTTCTTCATTTTCGGACGTTTCGCTGGGATGCTATCGGTGCAGAGCAATGCAATCTTCAAAGCTGCCAGCATCTCCTTTCTCCACGTAAAACTGACTGTGCTGAGCCTCGCGTCAAGAATTTGCTCCGGGGTCTCCCCTCTTGCAGGAGCACTGTGAACCCACTTCACCAAATCCACCCCTTCCTCGAAGACCTCGTCCACTGGCATCCTTGTTGTAAGGATCTCGAGCAAAATTACACCGTAACTATACACATTTCCAGGTGCAGTGACTTGCATCGTATATGCATACTCTGAGCATTGCAGTGAACAGTCAGCAGATAAAACTTGGAGATAGTTCAAAAAGGGGGGCTAAACAATACATGCCTCGCAAGCAAGAAAAATCTATTCAGAAGGAAACACCAGACATCATTAATGTATTCAGGGAAACATACCTGGAGGAATATACCCAAAGGATCCCGCAACTGCGCTAATACTTGCAGTGCCTCTAGATGGATCTAAGAGCTTTGATATCTCAACCTCGCCAACCACGGCACTGAAATTTGCATCTAAGAATACATTTCCTGAAGATATATCGAGGTGAATCACTGCAACATGATGAAGGAAAGCCAGACCCTCAGCCACACCAATAGCAATTGATAGTCTTTGAGGCCAGTCGGGTTCGTACTCGGGTTTCTTGGTATATTCGTGCAGCAACTGCGCTAAAGTCCCATTTGGTAAGTAGTGATGCAGCAAAAGGGCAACATCTTCATAAATCACAAACCCAATGGGCTGCATTAGATTATCATGACAGAGTCTGCTAAGCCTTTCTAGCTCTCTAATCATCTTGATTTGATGATGAATTATGGATCGATCAACAGATTTTAGTCTCTTCACCAACAGAATCAGCCCCGAAGGCATAATTGCCTTATAAACCGTGCTGAAAGTACCACTACTGAGTTTATTGGCATCTTTCATTGTGGCTTTGACGACAGCATCAAGATCTATGGCCTGTTTGAGGTTATCGACAAAGACATTCCCCGCCAATATTGTTGGGAGATCACTGGTTTCATTCTCTGGAACCCCTGCAGCTTTTGCCACCTTTTCTTGCCTCTCCCTCATCATAAATAAAAGAACAACTACAGTAACGGACACGAAAACTGCCAAACCAGAGCCGATCACGGCTAGTATGACTCTGTAAGAAACCCTGTGATGATAACCCTCATGGTCAGGCCCACTAGAGCTTCCACATGAGAAGGTCAACGGCTCTCCACAAAGCCCTTTGTTTCCAAGAAAGCTCGAATTGGAACTCTTCTGGAAAGGCGCAAAATTAGGTACCGGCCCGGTGAGAAGATTATTTGAGAAATTTACCTCTATCAAGCTCAACATTCCCCTATAATCGGGTGGGATAGCACCAGAGAGCTGATTGTTGGAGACATCTAGAGAGACAAGCTTGTCCAGTTTCCCTAACTCAGGGGGAAGTGGCCCATGAAGATGATTAAAGCTTAAATTCAGAGATATCTGTAAGTTCTTGAGGTGACCAATCTCAGAAGGAATGCTACCGGACAAATAATTGCTACCGATATGCAACTGAAGCAGCTTCATGCAATTTCCAATCTCATGAGGTATCTCTCCCTTTATAGAATTCTGACCTAGAAGTAAGTACTGCAACCTTGACACGTTGCAAATTTCCATAGGAATGGTGCCATTAAATCCATTGTTACTAAGATCGAGCTTGTTGAGATTCTTGCATGCAAGAATCGAGAAGGGAATATCACCGAAGAGATTGTTACCGGAAAGAATCAATTCCTGCAAATTCCCAAGAATGCCGAGCTGCGGGGGGATGGATCCCGTAAAACCATTAGAGGCTAAATTTAGGAGGGTAAGATTTTTGCATTGAGCAAAGTCGGAAACAATCTCGCCAGATAGATTGTTGTTGTCTGCTTCAAAATAGGTAAGGCTGCTCACATTTCCAATCGTCCATGGAATGGTTCCTATGAGATTGTTATTCCCAATCCGAACATTCGACAAGCTTTTGCAGTTACCAATCTCTTCAGGAATATCCCTACTCAGTTGGTTTTGGGTGAGAACTAAAACTTCCAACTTCCCCATCGCAAATATGCTTTTGGGAATTGATCCTTCAAGGTGGTTCGAGTGAAGGTTCAGCAATTGAAGTTCACAAACAGCACCAAGATTATCCGGAATCTTTCCTCCTAATTCGTTCTCATAAGCCGAGAAAACCCTCAAACTGGTCAGGTTACCTACCCAAGACGGTATCGAACCATTCAACTGATTGCTAGACACCTGAAGATCCTCGAGCTTCACCAAGCTCTCTAGTTCATCAGGTATTTCCCCAGTGAGCAAGTTATTGGAGAGGTTTAGTGCTCTAAGATTCCTGAGACCACCCAACTCCTTCGGAATTGACCCACCAAACTTATTCATGGACAAATCAAGAAATACTAGCTCAGACAAGTTTCCGAAACCCGGAGGGATCAAACCATGGAAGTTATTACTGGAAAGGTCAAGCCTTTTGAGTGCTCTCAGATCAGAGATGAGAGTGACATTACCTCTGAGGAATCGATGAGAGAGGTCAATCTCTTCCACAGTGGAATTTCTCAGGTCACAGCCAATGCCAGGCCAAGAGCAGAAATCAGAGCCGTTGAAGCCCCATCCTGGTATTTCAAGCTCCTCGTTGATGGCCAACAGTGTAGCTTCATCACTGAGCTGAGCACACCCCACAAGCTCCAAATTTGACGAAAGCCCTGCTATCAAAAGAGTGAGAAGGCACAACGTTGCCATTTTAGCCTATCGCCCCCTCTTCACTTGCATCTCCTCCAAAAGCAACCCTTATATCATGAGAAACGAAACCCACTTCTGCTTTAGACTGATTTTTCTTGTTTGGGCTCTCTCTCACACTCTTGCCTTCTCGACAAGAACACTCACATCTTCACAAATCCACCGGAAACGACGAAACCCATTTCAAGATTTCTTCACCAGGAGCGACCATGTCCCCCTAAAGCCCCTCCCGACTAGTTCTGCATTTCAACTCTGTCGAGACCAAACCTTTCAAAGAAAGAAAAGTTGCCGACGACAAGATTCGAACTTGATGTGAAACCGACGGCCCCATTTAGATGCAGAGCCAACAATAATACGAGCGCTAGAGAACAAGCACGAGGTAACGAGGAACGGAGGCAGGACCAAAAGCAGCAGCAGGGCAGAGCTCACAGAACGTGGGTGGTGGTGGTGGGCAGACGAGAGTGCCCATCCTGGTCCGCTCAAATCAGCGCACAGAATCGAACGAGAAAACGACCCCCGGATGGAGACTCGCTCACCAGAGCGCAAACGTGGAAGAGGCGAGGGAAGCAATAGGGCACAGAGAGCACCGAGTACAGAAGACAAGCGCTTCACGGGCCAGGTGTTTCTCTGTCTCTCCAAGAGAGAGAGAGAGAGAAAGAAACAGAGAGAGAGTTTGGTGGTCTGCGCTTGCGTCCTGTCACGACAAATGCGGAGCCTGTGTGACTTTCTTGCTTTTGTCTTGGCAAAATGGTGCACGAGAAAAACCAGCAAATTTAACTTTGGGGGAAGGAGGAAGGTACAACGTCAGGGGGGGGCTTTGCTTTCGCTGTTCCTAGTCAGGGGATTCATGTCCTGTTTTGGTTTGATGTTTTTAACCTTTTGGCTTTGTTTATTAATCATTCTGTTCTCCACAATTGAGCTCCAGCAATGGGTTTTCATCAGGTACTTTCACGTTGAAAAACTCTTCTCAAGTGGTGCTGCTACTGAAGATGTACACCAATGTGTCCGTCAACCTCAAGGAGTATTATGCATCAGCTAAGATTTATGACCATTGAGATGATGCTTTTATAAGCCATGCTTCTTGGTCTGGTCTGTTTCGGGCGGTCAGCCTGATGTTTTCAATCTTGTTTTTTTACTTTTCAATTGAGCTGATACTTCGACTCGATTAAAAGTAAGATATGTAAGTAACGACTTTTTTGAGTCGTGCTTCTGCAAGCCAATATTTGCCTTGTAGCCTCTCATTTTGAGAAGCAAAGATGCCTTAACGAGCTCTTGATTAACCTCCATGTCTTCGGCAATCTATTTTTCTTCTTTTCTGGCTTATCATTATGCATAATCTCCGACATGCATGATTCTGTGAGTGTGTCCAAGTTCAATGTGTCTCTTGCATGCATGTTGAAAATAATATGAATCAACTATTACGCACCAAATTATATCTACATTTTCAGTCTGATCCAAGGTAACGCCCACCACTCGAGAATTTGGAAATTGACAGAGAACTATTCTCCTATGACAGAACCCCGAAGGGTAGTCACGAGTAATAATGAAAACATAAAACTAAACATAGAGATACTTAAAAACTCACACTTTTTTGCATGTTTTACTTGAAGAAGAGCTCATGGCTCATGAATCATGCATGAGTCATACTTCATTGCTCTTGTTTCTCTTTTCCTTGTTCCTAATACGAGCGAGTACCACGTAATTTTTACAAAAATTCTACCAAGTTTCCCTTGTTGCGTGAAAAAAAAAACTCAAAAGCTCCTTAATTTGAGATCTTATATAACTTACTACCATATATAGCGTTTTCATTCTAATAAAACCTTGTTATTATAAATGGCACATCAAATGTAAGAGCTTCTTGAGCAACATCTTGACAAGGCAAATGGGAAAACAATGCAAAGCCCCGCATCGTTCTACTGCACAGGCATGGAACGTAATGGCGTGGATCGTCGAGCTAGGCACGAACGGAGGAGGACAGGACTTGCACACAGCGTCAAGGGCTATGGAGCGAGGCTAGAAGTAGCGAGCCCCTTCCCATCTCATCGCCATGCACTACTGAAAAAGCAAGAGTACAACAGAACGCAGAATGAGATGCTATCTAGATCACCAACTCAATAACCGAGAACATCAACCGATCGCAATCAAACAAAAATGATAGATATACAAGCTCGCAAGAATCAATATACGATGTATTATTAGTATTCCAATCCCTAGATCTCCTAAAAGTAGGTTTAACTTTGGTGATCATGGCCAAAGTTCATCTCAATCCTTTTAATAAAATCATAAAAAAAAAAAGAGAGAAAAGAATTTGTCATGGAAAGGCTAGCCTTATTCTTCTGCCCTTGGGCTACTTAAAAACTTATTCAAATGGGCAAAGACACTCAATAAAACAAACATGTCCATGCAAAAACAATAACGCAAACCTAGGATTCTCTCAGGTGGGTCTTCTGCCATCTTCATTATATTCCCCGAGCGGACGCTTTCCCTTTTCACGATCGCAAATATTTACTGAATAAGATTTTTTTTTCTTTTTTCATTAACACCCAGTAAGCACCCGACGAAAATTTATCACGTCACTTTAATATTGTGCAATTAATTTATCTGAAATTGTCAGTACAAAAATCCAATTTCGAAATAATTTCAAAATACGAGATGCAGTAACCTCTCGATAATGCAAATTTATTGTGGTCCGTCTTTCTCTATACTACCACGATGAATTTGCCGAGAAATAATAAATCAAATAGTTCATAAAAATATCTTACCCTCAGAAAAATCACGTTCGGCGCACAGGGCTGCCGGAAACATAATCAAGAAAGAGGCCATGCGTCATAAAAAAAATCACCAATTGAATTTTTTTTCTTACTTTGTCTTTTTAAATCTGAATATCCTTTGTATACTAAAGTACCCTTTCTTTTTAGTTTTTCTCCTGTACGGGCATTTTGATGAAGAATATTATAATTTTTCCGTACCATTTAATAAATTCTTCGCCGAAAGACGCAATCCCACCCCCCCATGAAAAAAGATAATTGTGCACATAATTGGTGTGAATCATTTCATGTGGACCTCGGGGTCCTTTTGCCCCAATTTCTTTTCAGATACCATGTACAATAAAGATAAATGATTTTTTTGACCTATACGCAAGACTTTAGTACAAAAGAAAAGAAAAAAAGGGAGCATGGACAACATCATTGTGCCAATAGATGCCCTAGCAACTTTTTGCTCATGATATGCAGTGTCAATGTATACCGCCACTTTCCACGCGAGGCCCCATCCCAAATCCCACAAATAAAAAATTATTGGACTGGTGCCCGAAAGTCCAAAATTTTCAACCTTGTGCTTCCTAATTTATATTTTATTAAAGGTATAAATACATCGAAAGTCATAAAATTTATTATGAAAGTACAATTAAATCTTAAGACTTTAAAAAAATGTAATTAAGTCATAAAATTTATCACGAAAATACAATTAAATCCTAAAACTTAAAACTTGTTAAATTGGTTCGATTAAATCCTTTCATTAATTGTATTTTTTAAAAGTGTTAGGACTCGATTGTATTTTTGCGATAATTTTATGACTTAATTATATTTTTTAAAAATTTTAGGGCTCGATTGTATTTTCTTGACAAGTTTTAGTAATTGATTATATTTTTTGAAAATTTTAGAATTCGATTACACTTTCGTCATGAGTTTTAAGATTTTCAGCGCATTCATCTTTTTATTAAATGATAATGGTAATTTCTTTATTTTGTTTGTATTTTTGGCGTTGCGCTAATGATTAATGTTTGAATAAGCAATCGAGACTTTACTCGAAGAGTTGCGATGACGATGGTGATGGCTTGGAGCGGGAATTTCGCAGCTATAATGGATTTTTTTGGCTCGCGTGCCAAGACCAACATTGAGCAATTCCTAATTTTATATTTGCTTGCACTACTATTGGTGGGGCCCCCTATCGAACCCCCCTTCTTTAATTTTTATAATGAATGCATTTATTAGGGTGCTAATTAATTCGATGTGACGTGTGTTTTGAAATGTGGAGTGATCAATGCGGACAAGAGGTTCTATAAGCTTTGGAAGGAGTTGAAATTAGAAATTTTTTATGTTAATTTTCAAGTATATAATGACTTTTCGTTTAAGTTTTAGCCAATACCTAAGAGTCCGGAGTGACTAGTTTCATTTTGAAATAATGACATAAATAATTTATAAACTTTGACCCAATACTTAATGTGATCCCTAAATTTTTAATTTGTTTAATGTGATCCGTGAATTTTAGCCTAATATTCCATATGGTCATTTGTTCAATATAATACCTAGACTTTTTATATATGTTCAATGTAAGTTCAATGTAGTCCCTAATCTTAAATTAATGATTTGAATTAATTGAAGGATTACATTAAACATCTTCATATAGTTCAGAGGCTAAATTGAACATGTGCCAAAAGTTCAGGGACTATATTGAATAAATTAAAAATTCAGAGACTGCATTGCATATTTAGTTAAAGTTTAGGTACCACATTGAATAAATTAAAATTTAGAGATCACATTAGAACCATTTGTGTCATTTTCCCATTTCATTTTATTCTTATTTGGTTGCAGGCAGAGAACAAACTTAAATAATTGAGAATCAAGATTTAGCTAAATCACAAATGTAATGTCCCGCATTAGGCCTACAACTTTGCATGAAATTACACGTCGGTCGAAACCCTAGTCTCAACCTTGTCTCTTCTCTTCGTATGCGCACTCCTACTGCGGCCACAACATGGAGATGTGGTGTCGGACTTGCCGGTGACGAAACCGAAGGGTTTGGCACTGATGCTAGAGCCTTTGTCGTGCCATCTTCTTCGTCATGGCTGAGCAAGCGAGAGTTGGAGAGATAGTAAGAGAAGGGAAGCGGTGCCAACAAAGACGGCAACTACGGTCGATAGCAGTTGTCGTGGCAGAAAGAGAAGATTGGATATTTAATTGTCAATAGCTTACTATGATGTTGGTCTAATATAGCTTGACACATCCCCATTCATTAATAACCACTAAGATTCACAACATATTTATAAAGTTTGCAATTATCCATGTTGTAGAATACATGCACAATCATCTACTTCCTAATTAGATGTGACGATACGGAATTAATGGCTCTCAAATAAATTATGTACTTCGAGAGAAATGGGAAAGCTGAACGAGCATGCCATTCTTATTCAAGTGAAGCGGTAAGGAAAATAAATTTTGATTTATAAAATTAATTTGTATCTAATTATAAGACAAATCTAAAGTCGGTATTTAAATAATAGGTCATATGTAAGCATTCACTAAGAGTACGTAACTCATTTTGTACATCAATCTTATCATCTCTAGCACAATATAAAATGATTTGGCCTGATCTATATGCAAGTCTTTAAAAAGAGTGCTCGGTTGTAATCACTCAAGAAGGCATTTCTAATTTGGAATAAGAAATTTAGATGTCGCAAACTTTGCATTGACATTGCCATAGTGTTGGCAGATATAGCCAGAGATGCTCCTTCTCATTTTATGCATCATTCAGTCAATTCGGTTCACCCCTACCATCTTAGAAGCCCATTAGGAGTTGCACTTTGTCCAACTCTATTGCCCGATGACCACTCTCCACCTTCATCGGGTGAGTATGGATCTAGTCCACCCATGAACCACATTTACTAGATGATGTCCTACTTTGATGCCATTTGTAATAACCCAATTCGTCCCTGGTAAGCCAAACTCAAAAAATAAGTATCCAGGTGTAACTACATCATGCGGGTAGAGGTGGCAAAATGGGTCTATAACCCATATATTAACATTTATTTAATGGTGTGAGTAAAAAATGGGTTATCTTAACTTTTAAGAACAGGCTTAAGTGGGTATAGTTATCAACTTAATATGTCTTAAATGGGTTTTAAATGAGTCATAAAGAAGTTAGTTATCTAATAAGTTTAAATGAGTCATAAATAGACAAGTCATTTTTAAATTTTTTAATTTTCTGATTTTTCATAATTTTTTAATTTTTAAATTTTAAATTATTACTTTTTCTTTTTTTTCTAGAAAATCTAATAAGGGTCATTGGCTGATCGTCGTTCGCCACTGGTCGTCGGTCATCACAGGTCGCCGATTGCTAGCCGGTTAGAGGTCACCGGTCATTGCTGGTCATCAGTCATCAATCGTCATCGAACGGTGCCGGTCACTACTGATCGCCGGTTGTCGTCGGTCACCGAATGTAGAAGAAAAAAAGAAAAGAAAGAAAGAAAGAAAAATAAAAAAATCATATTTAAAAAAAAATTATCCATAGTGTTTTAGCAATATATATTTTTTAAAAATTTATAAGAAACAATTTTTTTCTAAATTGGATTTAATATTGAAGTATTTTTAGCAATATGAGTCGAATCGAGTATAGATCGGGTCAAATATGAGTTGCTAAAATTGTACTATATGAAAATGGATCAAAACGGGTTAAATAGGTCAATATAGATCGAACCATTTTCGACTCAGCCCATCCGTTTGACAGGTATACATACGAGTAATCAATTATTTAGCGTGAGTCTTACTTATAAGTCACTTGAGAAAGTCTCTACCATCTGATGCGGGATTTTAGAAGCCCCTTACATCAATATATTTGAGAAAGAAAGACCTTTGAGATTTTAACACAAAAGTGCTTTTTAATGTGGTTAAGATTAGGGTTAACACCACAATAAACCCCAAACTGGTACATCTGTGATAAATTTACCCCAAATTAATTTTTTTATCACAAGAAAACACAGCCGACTAAAAAAAAAAGATCACAAAAAATACCAAACTGGTACACTTGTAATAAATTTACCCTCTGTTAGTTTCCGTTAAATTTTATCATCAAATTACTGAGTTAGATGACACGTGACAGTTTACGAAGTACCAGTTTAAGGTTTGGTATCAGATTTACCAGTTTGTGATTTTTCATAATATTAATCTAATTTAACGGATGTTAAATTTGTCACGTGTACTAGTTTGGCGGTTATTTATGGTTTAAAAATTAGTTTATGATAAATTTGTCACTAATGTATCAATTTGAGATTTTTCTTTATATTAACCTTAAGATTAATGGCAACGGCAGCCCTCTTTTTCATAGACCTGCCTCCTCTTCTTCTTTTTATTTTTTTGGTCGAAACCTGCCTCCTCTTCGAGGAACGAAGAATTGTCTCATTCTCTCACTGCCCACAAAATCACTATAAAAGGTAAAGCGACCAAGATTAGAGATAAAGCAATAAAAGAGAACATGTATTATGACACTTATAATCCCACATCAAATACAAAAGAGGGCTTGCCATGCTATTTATAGACCCCCTCCCAAATGATTACTAACTACTTTAATACTCCTCCTCGAGGGCTTGGCTTACCTAACTCAGATAGATAGATGGAATCATAAACAAGATCCTCTCCGATAGACGTTTGGTTCGAGAACATATGAGATTCTTAGTTGATCCGAAGACGGTAGAGAATGATCAGTCGAGTAAGAGGATTCGGATAAAGTGATTATTAGGATAGGCAGAGGATGGTAATGAACTAAATGATTTGACCTGATCTATATGCAAGTCTTTAAAATGAGTGTTCAGTTGTAAACACTCAAGAAGGCATTTCTAATTTGGAACAAGAAATTGAGATATCGCAAACTTTGCATTGACATTGCCATAGTGTTGGCGGATATCGCCAGAGATGCTCCTTTTCATTCTATGCATCATTCAGTCAATTCAGTTCACCCCTACCATCTTAGAAGCCTATTAGGAGTTGCACTTTGTCCAACTCTCTTGCCCGATGACCACTCTCCACTCTCATCGAGTGAGTATGGATCTAGTCCACCCACGAACCACGTTTACTAGAAGATGTCCTGCTTCGATGCCATTTGTAATAACCCAATCCGTCCCCTGTAACCCAAACTCAAGAAATAAGTATCCAGGTGTAACTACATCATGCGGGTAGAGGTGGCAAAATGGGTCTATAACCCATATATTAACATTTATTTAATGGTGTGAGTAAAAAATGGGTTATCTTAACTTTTAAGAACAAGCTTAATTGGTATAGTTATCAACTTAATGTATCTTAAATGGGTTTTAAATGAGTCATAAATAGGTTAGTTATCGAATAAGTTTAAGTGAGTCATAAATAGATAAGTCATTTTTTTTAATCTTTTAATTTTCTAATTTTTCATAATTTTTTAATTTTAATTTATTTCTTTTTCTTTTTTTTTTTCTAGAAAATCTAATAAGGGTCATTGGCTGATCACCGTTCACCACTGGTCGTCGGTCATTGCAGGTTGCCAATCGCCAGCCGATTAGAGGTCACCGAACATTGCCGGTCATCGGTCATCGGTCATCAATCGTCGCCGGACGCTGTCGGCCACTACTGATTGCCGGTCGTCGCCGGTCACCGAATGTAGAAGAAAAAAAGAAAAGAAAGAAAGAAAGAAAAATAAAGAAAAATAAAAAAATCATATATTTTTTAAAAATTATCCATAGTGTTTTAGCAATATATATTTTTTTAAAAATGTATAAGAAACAAGTTTTTTCTAAATTGGATTTAATATTGAAGTATTTTTAGCAATATGAGTCGAGTCGAGTATAAATCGGGTCAAATATGAGTCGCTAAAATTGTACTATATGAAAATGAATCAAAACGGGTTAAATGAGTCAATATGAGTCGGACCATTTTCGACTCGGTCCACCCATTTGACAGGTCTACAAATGAGTAATTAATTATTTAGCGTGAGTCTTACTTATAAATCACTTGAGAAAGTCTCTACCATCTGATGCGGGATTTTAGAAGCCCCATTACATCGATATATTTGAGAAAGAAAGACCTTTGAGATTTTAACACAAAAGTGCTTTTTAATGTGGTTAAGATTAGGCTTAATATCACAAAAAATCTCAAACTGGTACACTTATAATAAATTTACCTCAAATCAATTTTTTGATCACAAAAAACACAATCGACTAAAAAAAAAGATCACAAAAAATACTAAACTGGTATACTTGTGATAAATTTACTCTCTATTAGTTTTCGTTAAATTTTACTGTCAAATTACTGAGTTGGATGACACATGGCAGTTTACGGAGTACCAGTTTAGGGTTTGGTATCAGATTTACCAGTTTGTGATTTTTCATAATATTAATCCAATTTAACGGATGTTAAATTATCCATATTTAAAAAAAAATTATCCATAGTGTTTTAGCAATATATATTTTTTAAAAACCCCAAACTGGTACACCTGTGATAAATTTACCCCAAATTAATTTTTTTATCACAAGAAAACACAACCGACTAAAAAAAAGGATCACAAAAAATACCAAATTGGTACACTTGTGACAAATTTATCCTCTGTTAGTTTTCGTTAAATTTTATCGTCAAATTGCTGAGTTAAATGACACGTGGCAGTTTACGGAGTACCAATTTAGGGTTTGGTATCAGATTTACCAGTTTGTGATTTTTTATAGTATTAAATTTGTCACGTGTACTAGTTTGGAGGTTATTTATGATTTAAAAATTAGTTTATGATAAACTTGTCACTGATGTATCAATTTGAGATTTTTCTTGATATTAACCTTAAGATTAATGGCAACGGCAACCCTCTTTTTCATAGACCTGCCTCCTCTTCTTCTTTTTATGTTTTTTGGTCGAAACCTGCCTCCTCTTCAAGGAACGAAGAATTGTCTCATTCTCTCACTGCCCACAAAATCACTATAAAAGGTAAAGCGACCAAGATTAGAGATAAAGCAATAAAAGAGAACATGTATTATGACACTTATAATCCCACATCAAATACAAAAGAGGGCTTGCCATGCTATTTATAGACCCCCTCCCAAATGATTACTAACTACTTTAATACTCCTCCTCGAGGGCTTGGCTTACCTAACTCAGATAGATAGATGGAATCGTAAACAAGATCCTCTCCGGTAGACGTTTGGTTCGAGAACATATGAGATTCTTAGTTGATCCAAAGAGGGTAGAGAATGATCAGTCGAGTAAAAGAGGATTCGGATAAAGTGACTATTAGGATAGGCAGAGGATGGTAATGAACTAAATCACGGTGAATATTGTTGAGAAAGTTTGTCAAACACCAAGTCCGACGTTAACCGCGCGACACGACCCACGTGGATCCTCAAAGTCGTTATAATATCGTCTTTGGAGTGTAGAATGGCGTGCATATCTGATGCTGAAATCAAATGACTAGAACTCGGTTCTTCATGCACCTCCTTTCATACATTTATGAACTTCTTTTCTTGCCTTAGATTTCTACAGTACCTTGTCCGTGGATAATTCATATTGGATTCAAATAATTTAAGATTTTCTCACCATTAGTTTTCGCGTCGGGGTAGTGCTAAACTACAAAATATCATATGCATCGTATTCCAATAGTTCTAAAAGTTTATATTCATCGATTGCGAAAATAACCCATGAGTGTTAGTAAAAAGAATTACCCTTAAATGATACTGTTTTCTCTGCTAGTCGGCAGGAGGTGTATTTGGCTTCATGGACTCTCTCTCCCTCTCCCTCTCAACTGTTCAATCATAACAGCCTGATAATTTTCATTGAAAGTATGTTTGCTTTTTGCCTAGTAAATCCTCGAGCCTATGCATCATGCTTCATGCCAAACTTAGTGCACCTTCAAGAGCTTTTGATTGAACTGAATGGTAAAGTCCACACAATCGATTAAAGTTACAGGTCTCCCCCAATCACCCCTTAGGGTTAAACATTAATCAAGAAAATGAATCAAATTAAATAATAAAAAGGTGCTCATCCTCTGTACCAAGAACAGCTAAAAAGGGACAAAGCCACCCTCCCCACCTCCCCCCGACCCAAAACCTTTTCCACTTCACTTTCTGAGAGACATGACTCCACTGTCCACCCCTTGTA
Organism: Syzygium oleosum; assembly: GCF_021117445.2. Classification (NCBI taxonomy): domain Eukaryota; kingdom Viridiplantae; phylum Streptophyta; class Magnoliopsida; order Myrtales; family Myrtaceae; genus Syzygium; species Syzygium oleosum. The sequence goes on from NW_026607494.1 coordinate 3,618,945, forward strand.
CCCATGGGCATGTGCTCGAGTGATGGTGTGGGGAAGCCACTTTTGGATGGTTGTCCTCCCATATGAACCTCACAAAACCAGCACAGAGAGAGAGAGAGGCAGGGAAAAAACCAAAGCAAAAGGTGGAAGGGTGATGGCACTGATAGGACCTGTTGAGAAATAAAGAATCTTGATTGATTGAGATTGGGGCTCTCCCTTTAGTAGACATGCATCATGACCCCCCCTTGCATCATGGCCTGTCTCTCCTGTCCATGGCATCAAGGGGGTCCCCTCCTGCTCTCTCTCTCTCTCTCTCTCTCTCACATTAGATGTTTTGGGTGATTTGGAGATGTCCCCACTTTGAAAAATCCTACAGATTTAGGTCTGGCTCGAGATTCATGTGGCGGGTCCTCGAAACCTAATCCGACTCAACAAGTTATCGGTAATGCCCTTATCTTTGGAGTTAGCGGTTGGTCGTGGTGCGTAGATTGTTACTAATAATATGTAGATAAATCAACCTTCTTGTTTAGTTTCGGACGAAATCTTCACTTCTTTCGTACCAAAAGTTTTGATGAATAGGTTTTGTTTGGCCCAAAATTTATAATCATTCTCAGTACTTTATCGTATAACCGGCGATTCGTGTAATTTCCGTTTTTTCACAACTCTTGTCCCAATTATAGCTTCAAGTTTATTTGGTCACATGTCCCAATTACAGGTTTTCCCCCCTTTTCAGCCATGTCCCCCTTACAGTTTAAAGTTAGTAAACTTCGTCATCTTTCTTTTTTTATGATGAATTTGAGAATCGCTCTTCATTATAATTAAGAACATAGAAAAGACCATCCAATTTTTTTTCCGCTATCTGTTGTAACTTGTACGCTAAATGGAAAGCAGGGGAGGCTGCACGTTTGCAATTTCTGCAGTTTTACTCAGAAAAAGAAAATTTGGTCCGATGAAATTGAAAAAATTATTTTTTTCCCATGCAAATGTTCCTGTTTGCCTTATGATTGCTCCGATGCGAGGCCCATGGACCAGCCCCAAGCGAAGAAAAGGCCTTTGGAAATATGGGCTTTTTGTATTCCATCTTTGAATCTACTTCGCCATTTTCATATTGGGCCAATGTAATAACAAACGAGCAAATCTTCTAGCAAAAAAACACAAACGAGCAAATCAATGTGCCAATGATGAAAAGAGCTCAACAATTTTCAGATCCATTTGGGAAGATTTGGAATTTGGCCCTGACCATCGTCCTTCTTCGACCGTGATCGTGTCGACGCTAATAATATATTTCCGCGCCCTACTGTATAATAGCTTAAGCTTTTCGGAGCAAACGGATCGGCGCTCGATCTCAACTGAGTATCCGAACGCTTCCTCTTTCAGCCGCTTATAGGTTCGCTTCTCTATATGCCTTGGGCTTCGATATAAGGCAGTTAGTTCACTTAGGGCAAGCAGTTCATCGCAACCTTTTTTTGTTCTTTGTAAGACGTCATTCTCACCATCAACAATGTAATTGCCTCCTCGTATTACGCATTGGAAAAGGTAACAACATCTCCTCACTTGGGTTTTCTCCATTTGGCTCGCTCGGTTCGTATGTTCATTGATGGAAAGCGTTTATGGAGCTTCATGGGTTAGCCCGCTGTCCTTCTATGGGGATTGCCGAGATTCCCAGCTATGGGGATTGCCGAGATTCCCAGCTTGGGTGATTGATTCTCGAAGCCTGGTAGCATATTGTTAAAACACTTCCATATTTAATTAAATATAGGAAAATTCATACCCAAACTGAAATAAGAGTGCGGAATGAGTGAGTGCAAGATTGAACGAGGGCGAGAGAAATACGTTGAGTTTAAATCAGTTGTAAACTCATTTATGACCCATTTGTGACTCATTTACGACCCATTTAACACTAATATAAGACTTCTACCAATTTATGACCCATTTACTAAATATAACTAACCCATTTATGACTCATTTATTAATATATAGGTTAAGAAATGGGTTTATGACTCATTTTGACAGGTCTACTGGTAGCTAGCCGAAGTGAACCAATTTCTATTAACAGTTGGATATGATATCTTATCTTTCTCCTCGGATTGCCTTATTTTCCGGGAGAACCGGGCTTTTTCCAAAGAAAGACCGCAGGCTTTACCACTCCCTTTGATTTTCACATACAGAAGGGTCTTGTCCACTTTCCTGTCAAATCTCTCTCTCTCTCTCTATTCTGGCACTTAAATGAAGGGATCCAAGAGATTATGGCAGATCATGCTCACCAAGAAATAAATCCACAATTTGATCTCGGTCTATTTGAGATTGTTCCTTTTAATCGTAACCAAAGATGTTTCTTGTCTCCCGTTTTCTTTTCCGAACAAATCGAAGAACCTAATGGATCGAACTCAAATATCAAACCGTCCGTTATATCTATTAAAGAAAAGAATCAACCCATGTCCACAGTAAGAAATATGCCCGCGAGCCTTGCATATTAGAATCCACCTTTAACCATCAATCGACCTTCATGAGAGGGGAGTGTTAAGATAAAAAAAATTCATTATCCCTCGAACTCGAACAGTCTAAGCTTTTGGAGTAAATGGCTCTGTACTCAATCTTAACTGATCAAAAGAAAGTATTAGTTGGTGAGTTTAGTGTACTGGTAAAGTTGTGTTTAGTACGTTTTAAGTTATAAAATTTGGATGTCTTGCGTGCCTCGAGTTCTTATGGTGCGTCCAAAATACTCCACCAGACTCGCTTTCAATGTCTTGAAAACGTAGACCGTCCTATATGTACTATGTAGCGTCTCTTCAATCAGTGTCTCTAAAGCAACCGTTCAGAAAAATCCAGTGAGGTTAGGTCAAAATAAGGTTTCTGTCCGAAATCCGAATGATGCACACCTTTTTTCCCCTTTTGGTCACTTCGGGTATAAAGCAGATCACTGCGGAAAGCTACCCGAAGTTTAAGCCATACTTGCGTATCAAATATCATCCTCATTTTTGGAACCTATAATTGGCATCTTATGTTTTGTCATTTCGTATCAACTTGCATCCTCATATCCACGTTTAATGACAAATATGGTCCGTTTCACTTCCCGAACGTCCTTGCCCCCAAAACAACCCACCAGTCCTAACCTAAGCTTCTCTCTGATCCACCATTTCTCTCCTGCCTCATCACTGATCGGATGCCGACTCCCGACCTAGCCCCCCCGCCGTTCCCAACCGTGCCAATCTCGGACGGCTACCCCCTTAGATTTGGACCAGATCGTGATCTGGTCTCCCGTGGTCGTGCTACCGCAAGCTTTGTGGAGCTCAGTGGGCTCAAGCGAGCCTCGCCTCGTCGAGTTGAGCTCGGGCACTCATGACGGGTGCCGGCTAGGGCGGCGGCAAGGGGTGAAAAGAGAGAGAGAGAGAGGCACACTGCTTTGATTTGATGTAAAGGTCAAGATTTTTTTCCATTTAATTTTTTGTGGCTAACAAAAATAAATGAAAACAAACGTGAAACTTTAGACGTCAACCCGACATCAATACATGGTCAAATAAAGTTGTTGCCGGATCCCTCCGTTTCCATTGCATATTATTTCTTTTCAAGGATCTTCAATTTGAAAATTTCTTTTTTCTATTTGTTGGATTAGATTAATCATCACCTCCAAACAAAAAAGGGTTTTAAATTGAAAAAAAAAAACACAACAAATGACAAATCTACAGTTTTTAGTACAAAAGATCTATTTCAAACATACTTTAAAGAATTTTGTCGATGAGTGCCGCGAAGCCCTAGAGGCACTCGATACTAGGTCTGCCAAAAAAGCTCGATAATTTCAAGTCAGGCCTCAATCTGCTTCGGGTATTAGTTCAATTTTATATGCAATTAACTAATGAAACAATGCAATTTTTACAATACATTGACTCAGTCTTGTGTTACGCGCAATCCACCGCTCCGCAAAATGAATCATTTTCTATTTAGCACGTTGATCAAGTACTCCTAAAATACTTGTCAGCATGACCTGATATAAAAAGACTCCCATTTCTTGAAACCTAATCAAAGCGATACCACTCCTCAAGTGTGGGATCATGACCTTAACTCACGTAGTATTTTAATTTCTCGCGAAATATAAAATTAAATGCTAAAAGTAAGCGAAACTTTTGGGACTCTCATATATTTGTTATAATTATATTTCCTTAGAAAGGGCAATGTATAGCTCAAGAATAAATGGGTTGTCAATCCACTCTCCACCATTTATTTTCGGGATACTGACACAAACAGTCCCTGAACTTTGGCTTAGTGTGTAATTTGATCCCTGAACTTTTAATTTGTTCAATGTAGTTCCTGAACTTTGGCCTAATGTTCAATTTGATTCTTGGACTTTTAATTTGTTCAATGTGGTCCTTGGACTTTTGGTACATGTTCAATTTAGTCCCTGAACTGCATGAAAATATTCAATGTGGTCCCTGAACTTGAATTAATGGAAGGACTATATTGAATATTTTCATATAGTTTAGGGACTAAATTGAACATGCACCAAAAGTCCAGGGATCACATTGAACAAATTAAAATTTTAGGGATCACGTTACATATTGGGTCAAAGTTCAAGGACTATTTGCGTCATTTTCCCTTTATTTTTCTTATTTCCCCTTCACACATTTCCTCGTCCGTTGACAGTTCAGTCGCCCATCACTCTCCTCACTCTGTTCTCCGGACGAAAAGATAAAGGCAATGGCCCCATGTCTTTTCCTCTCTAGGGGAAGGGAAGCCCATGTCCCCATCGATGGCGGAGCAAAGCAACGTGCATGGTAGAGAGTCAGATACCGCAATCGAGCAGTTCACATGCGATGTCCCGTCTGGCCATCGTCGAGCTCGCGGATACAACGTGCGGGCAGAGACATGGAGAGCGGTGACCATGATGAGAAAAGACTGATCTGAATACGAGGGCGGGGGGGAGCTTTGAGGTGGAGCTTTGGTGGGGACATCGCCGCACCACCTCCTTTCTCCCCTCCTAATCATGGAGGGAGTTGTTGGAACGTCGTGCAGTTCGCTTCCGGGACTCAACCTTGGATGTCCGCGAAACGATCACATCATATGTGTCTAAAGCGGTTTGAAAGGGTTTTTTTTTAGGTGGTTTTTGGTTGTCTTAGAAGCCAGGGTTTTGCTCGGTTTTGGTTGGTTGCTGTTGCCGAGGATGGGGAAGAACAGGGGATTGCTAAGTGGGGAAGCAAACTGTTAAGTGCTTCACCTGAGCGAGTTTAGTAGTAGAATCAGAAGAAACTCATTTTGCTTCATCAGAACGAAAGCATTTTGTAACTCCATTTCTTGTGAATTTTCCTCTTCTTGATCCTCTAGTTTCGGCCGGGTGGTCGATATTCACCTCGGAGCGACTACGAAATATTGTATAGACCTCGTCCTACCGTCAACGTAAAGGAAAAGCCGGTGTTTTATGCATGAAGCATGTGGAGTCTGTGTTCTTATAAGCAGGTTTCATGCTGATCCCACTAAATCTCAAAATGTGATGGACTTGATAGTTCGAGCAATGTTTGGTACATGGACATGCGAGATGTATCTTAACTGTTCAAGCTTGAGGATTGATTGGCCGCTTAAGTACCGCAACAAATTAATGACGAAACTACCATGAAAGATTATTTTTCATGCATTGATCCTATTAGATCAAGCCAATTACATATTAAGAGATAGCGGCACCAGTAATGGATCTTATAGAAGACTTTTATTCTAATAAGACTCTTCTGGGATTGATTAGGTTTGTTACATCTAGACTTGGTGTACACCCCCATACCCACAAAAACTAAAATATCCTTAAGATTTTCTTGATTCTTATAAACAACCAAATTTAGATAAAAAAATTCCATTCATTTGAGTGGCTTTTTTAGGGTACGTTCGATTCGACTTTGAGATAATGTCTTTGAAAAATTCCAGAGGCCTTTGGGTTAAAGGAGTTTTCCAAATATAAGTAGTGTTTGGTAAAGTATATTTAAAAAACACATTGGAAATCAACTTTGACCTAAATGCCGTTTGGTAAAGATTACACTTCGTAAAGGATTTTTGGTAATTTAAAAAAAAAATCTCAAACTAGTTGCCCACCGAACTCAACCACCGCCGACGAGCCCAATCGGTTGAGGTCACTTGACCTCAAACTATATGCATACTCATACCGCTTGCCTCGGCTCTATAAAATGAATTAATCCAACGTATTTCAAACCAAAACGCTGCATACAACCTAACAAAAGTGAGATTTGAACATATAAAATCACAAGATATGAGCAAAAAATTGATCTTGTTTAGTTAGTGAAAGAGTATATGGAGAAATTCATATATACAAAAGATCTAAAATGAACTACAATAGTTATATTTTTACACATACGATGACAAATAAATTAGGAAGCAAATTATACAAATTGCAAACCCTTAAATATTTGTAGCATCTTCCCTTAAACTCAAGGTGGTAATGAATCACAAAGTTTGAGGTTGAAAACGCACGAAGGACGGGCTAGTCTAATGATAATTGCAATTTGATAGAGAATTGATAGATACCATTTAACGGGAAAGTTACCAAAAGGAGTTTTAAACCTATTGTATGGATGCCGATTCAGTCCTAAACCTTTTCAATTTAATCCTAAACCTTTAAAACGATTTATTAATGCTAATAAAGTCCTTCCGGCCAATTTTGACAAACCGTCAAAAGGTTTAAATGTGCATTTTCAGCTTTTCTAAGGGGCTTTTGGCCTCCAAAGCTCCTTTGGGAAACGCTAGGGTATTTGGCAAGTCTTCTCATGAGGCTTACGGCCAAATGCTGGCTTTGGGAAAACTGAAACTAGTTTTTTTCTTTCAAAACTACCATCACTAATTCTTTAATTTTCCAATTTTGCCCTCCGTTGTTACTGTTCATCTTCTTTGTGCGAGGGCGGCCGGTAAAGTCTGAGGAGATCGCACAACCCTGGGTGAGGGTTGTACAACTTCAGGCAACGGCCGCCGGCGCTAGATTTGGCTCGTCGGCGAGCCGGCGAAGGGTTTGATTTTTTTTGATAAAAAAAGAAAAATTAAACCCAAAATCCTTTTGCAAAAAAAAAATTGCCAAACACTACCTAAGCCAAAGTAACTTTACAAAGGAGTTTTTACCAAACATAGTTTGTATTTTCCCAAAGGACTTTAGTCCAAAGACATTTGCATTCCCCAAGGCCTATTTGCAAAGCCGAACCAAATCCAGCCTAAAACTAAATTGGCCAAATTGAAAGGTTTAGAACCGAATTGATATCAGTATAATATGTTTAAGACTGTATAGTAATTATCCCCCCAATTACTAGTTAACCGGTAGATACTAGTGGTATAAGATCTCCGAATGGTGTTGCCGCACAAAAGTAAGAGTCTATCTCAATCTCCATATGTTCGGTTCACTCCCATATCTTAAGGCGAGCAACATTTTCATAAAATGATCATTTGAATCTGTAAAAACACGATGAGTCAATGAGAAATGATCACTTGTATCGCCGATCGTTTTCATAAAACTACCAAGAACATTTTTATTTGGCATGTCGTTTTCATAAAACGATCACTTGTATCACTCAAAACGATCAGCCAATGATAAATGTTTTCACATGTCGAAACATTTGGGTCGATAATGATATTATCTTTTGCGCGTTCAATTTTTTTAAGTGATACAAAAGACCATTTTGAAGAAAAATGTTTTTCTAAATTATTCATTTTTTGCAAGATAAATAGAGCCTCAGTAATAAAATGACGGTAGGGGGATCACTCGCCCGCTCAGACATCGGAAGATACTTACCAAATGGTAGGGGTGTCAAAAGTACCCGCTCAAACATGACCCGACCCGAACCGACCCGATCCAAACAGGAAATTTTCATATTGGGTCGGGTTGGCCTTAACTTGTTTGGGTAACAGTAAAAACAAGACTTAAACTTGTTTTGGATCTACCCGAACCCGCCCGGAACAAGGCCACCCGAAACAAACAAGATCCATTTGTTCTTCTTGTTCCAAGCGCGCCGGAAAGGCAACCACCGTTCATTCGTGCCCGTCCAAGTCCAACGAACTCGGTCCTCCTCCTCCTCGCTCGCCTCGCACTCCGACCTTCGATTCGGTGCGCGGTTCTCGAGCTCCGCGCACCTGTCGATCCGAGCCGTCGGTGAAATCGCCTCGCCGGCACCGCCGCCATGGGCTTCTCCTCTTCGCTTGGGTAAATCCCTCCATCCGCCGTTCGTGTTGTCCGCGACTTTTTTCGTTGCCGCCGAGCTGAATTTGAGCTTGAGCTAATCTCGGTCGCCGCGCATTCCTCCGGTTGTGCCGCATGCCGTTGGTTGTCTCGGGAGGTTGTCCCATGTTTTTTGGAGTCGCGTCTGTCCCGCTTTGTATTTTGGAAGTAGTCGAGTGTGTAGATCGTGGCTAGGGCTTGGCAAATTTCGATGGGCGAAATTGATTGCCCGATGGCTGCGAGATTGTGAAGTTGCCGGGGACTTTGAGTATCATTCGCGATTTGATGAATGCCTCGGTTAGTGAATCGGCTCTGTGATTGATTGGCTCGACATTCGGGTTATTGCGGATAGGGCCGGAAGATTGAGCGGGCTCAATGCGAGAACGGTTGAGTGAATGATGCAAAGAAACCGCGTGTTAAGGTACGCTTGCTACATACGATCGTTTCTTTCTTTTTGTTCGGTCATTATGCTTGTATGAAATCTTATATCTAGGTGGCACTTGCGTGATCAAGGTGGCGACATTGATTGCTTAGAAATCTTCGCTTAGTAGGATGATGGTGTCTTGATATGCAACATACTCATAGTCATTGCTGCTTCATATAGCTTTGGCATCTGAACATCTTGTCTAGTGTTCATTTTATTTGCATCGTATTTTAGCATTTTCTATCCGATCCGGTAGGAGCCAGGGACTTTGAGCTTTGCAAGATTCTACAACAGTTAAGTTTGAAATATGGGACACTGCTGGTCAAGAGAGGTATTAAATTGTGCTATATTTGTTTTCTTTAATATTTTCATATTTTAAAAAGTGGGGTGACGGAAACTTCCTTCAACCCTTTATCTATCACAAACACAGAGAAGGATTTCTTGATTTTCCTTATACAGGTATGTCGCCCGGCCCCACTTTACTATCGGGTGCTGCGGTTGCGGTAGTGGTTTATGATATAACAAGCCCGAATCGTTTCAAAAGCTCGATCTTGGGTAAAGGTAGGCGCTCGGGGATTACAAGCAGTTATATTTTAATGCATACTTTTCGTATACCTCTTTCTTTATAGTGAATTTTGGTGGAAGTTGTTGGAGATTGATCCACAAAAACCTTGCAGGCATGACTAAACACTGACTGGGTTTTAAAGTGAATAGCAAGTACCACCTTTATTTTTTTGACAGAATGATGTATGGTATGAAAAGAAAGCAGGATTTCATATTCTCTGTGGTGAAAGCTGGTGTTAAAATGGGTTGTTAACTGTGTAAATAGGAATTTCTCGTGCCGTCATCATCTACTTCGTACTTCTTTGTTTGAACAGGCGAACAAGACAACCCAAGTTCTTTTGGGGTGTCCTTCTTAAGAGAAGATGTAGGTGGTCAAGAACTATATCATGTTCGGATCGGATCTTGTTTCGGATCGGGCCAAGCAAACATATGCATTGTTTCGGATCGGGTCGGGTATCATGAAAACCCGACCCGACCCGTTGACACCCCTACCAAATGGTAACATGCCCCCACCTTTTCTATCCTCGTAAAATGGCCATAAAATCAACACTGCCTGTGTATGTATATATAGATAAACAAATTTCGACAAAAAAAAAATATATATATATTTATAGATCAACAGATAAAAAATTTAATAAAAAAAAACGTGTAGAGACTTTTTCTCCTGGGCTACGCTGGAGAATGAAATCCAATTAAAATAACGCCCGTCTAAGCAAGGCAAGCCCGACAACTGGCCGGTGCCACGTCACCGGATCTTTGCCTTAACACGAGGAGGTCTCGGTGTCTGCCTCGGCCCCACGCGCTCCCGCATGCCCACACACTCAAATTTCGCCCTTTTTTTTTTTTTCTCTTTTTCTTTTCTATTTTCCCCCCAATTGTCTTTATTTTTTGGGCTAATACTAAAAAAAACCCAAACTAATACGTTGCGTCACATTTACCAAAAACTATACACGTACCACATTTATCCCAAACTAATTTTTGTATCATAAAAATCTCCAAACTGGTATATTTGTGCTACGCTTACCTCAAACTGGTACACCCGTGCAACATTTACCCAAAATTATGGTAAATTTGGGAACTTTTCGAGTCAGCGTGGCACGAGTGCATCAATTTGGGATAAATATTGATCTTGAAATAAAAATTAGTTTAGAATAAATGCGGCACGGATATATCAGTTTAGGCTAAATATGATACGGACGTAACTATGATACGAGTGTACTGATTTGAGGTTTTTGGTGATATTAAATCTTACTTTTTTTTATTTACTTTTTAATTTGATCGTGAAATTCATAATTCGGTCGCGCAAAAAGTCTGGACAGAGAAAAAGGGGAAAAAAAAGGAAAAAAAAGGAGAAGAAATCTCGACACGGTCTGCCCCTGCAACGGCAATAATTCACTTTTTATTTTCCAGCTAGTTCTCTCCCATCTTCATCTTCTCTGTCCATCCCTCCCCCTTCCTGGCCCCCTCTCTCTCTCTCTCCTCCTCCTCCTCCTCCTCCTCCACCATTGCCAGCTCCCTCTCTCTCATCATCGTCGTCGTCGTCGCCGTCGCCGTGATCATCGTCGTCCGGGGAGATCCGCCAGGTACGTCCGGCATCCGCGATCGATCCCCTTCGCCTTTTGTTGCGTTCCGATCAGCTTTCGGGAGCGTTTTTGCAGTCGATGGGATTGGATCTTCGCCGGCCGGTTGATCCTTCGCTCGCTTCGTGATCTCCCCGGTGCCTTGGCGATTCTGTGTTAGTGTCGCGTGGTTGCTGATTGCTCTCTCTCTCTCTCTCTCTCGTTTTGAGTGTGTTCGGTTTTTGGTCTTGGTCGGTCGAGGTGGCGATCTGATCCTCGTGCCTCCTCGTGCGCTTCGCGTGCATGTGCCGCCGGGAGAATGCCGCCGTGTCCTCGGACGGATTGCGTGAACTGCGATCACGTGACGGTTCGGGTTCGTGTTCGTGGATTGGTTGTGATGTCGTCTTCTTTTCGTCGCCCGATCGGACTGATTTGATCGGGGTCGTTAATTGCGGAACTAGCGTTAGTTTCCTGCTTGAATAAGAGCTTCCGCCTGCTCGGCTCGCGGCTATAGTCATTCACCGGTATCAGTGAATGCATCCGGAATTGTCTCTATTTCATCGGGTTGGTTTTCATGGCGGTGTGCTGAAGAGCTCGGCTTGTCTTGCCCGCCTTGCTTTCGACAATAGTGGACAAGTAACTGCTAATTGAGTTTTAGGATGATTGATTCTAATACATTTCGAAACCGCCCTGGGAGGGAATGTGTGTGGTGAGCTGGGTGCAGTTGTGAGGCGAGAGACTCGGTGACTTTGATGGACAAAGAATGGTTGGGCCAAAAGTTTGAAATGCTACATTTTTTTAATTGATTATGTGTGTTTAGCCGTACAAATTTAGAAAATGGAAATATTGCCAGTCTGGAGAAACGATGGCTGTTTAGATGAAATGACGAACCGCATGCTCTCCAAGAAGAGCTTCTATAGTCGAATAGTTCTTAGGTGTTATATTAGTGACAAGATGATACTCTTCTGATGGCCAAATGTTTGTCAGTTGAAGCTTATGCCAGCGAACATGATTCTCATATCAGGAATTAATCTGGCCATTGAATGAGGAATTGTGGAACTCTTGACGTGCTCAGTCTCTCTGTATTTGGACCAGTACCTGCATAACATCCCTAAAGGGAAAGCCTTAATAGGAATCAGAATAAAAATGTTCATGCTAAAGTTCCTGTTTTGAGAAGACCGATGCCATCGAGATGAAGAGCAAGGTTAATTAGATCCTACAGATAGATGTACATAAGTATGTCATTATTTTTCTGGACACGTCCCGTGACATGTAAGTGAACTTTGGTGAAAGAATTAGTTTGATAAATTTGGGGAATGAAAGCCAAAAAAAGAAAGGCAGTAGCTTTGGAGAATCCAATTAGACATAGACATTCATCCTGTCAGAAGGTAACCGCCAAAATATATGTCTAGGAGGAGAGAAGGAATTGCGGTTGTGAATTAAATTTGTTACCTAGACTGGCTATTGTGTTTAGTTGTTATTAGGACTTTTGCATGTTTATGCTCGATCTCGCTGTGGGGGGTTTGTAATTTGGGTGTACTGGTTTGGAGTTTGGAAATGCTCTATGTTCTTGTGTACTCATATTAGTGATAATGAATATCTCATCTTCTTCAGTGCATCTTTACTCTTCTATGATAGTGTTCATTTTTCATAGCTTTTGATTGAAGCGGTTGTTAACATTGGAAATTGGAACTTCTAAAGCTCGCATTAGAATTGATCTTAGAAGGCAGTCATTGAAGTTAAAAGCAACATAAATACTAAAATTACCGAAGAGGTTCGAGAAAGACTGCAGGTGGAGAAATACCACATGAGTCATTCACGTCCAATGCCGAAAAAACACACTCTTTATTGCATCCTATTGAAGCACAAGCATCAGTAGCATAGATCATTTATCATTGAGAACTATGCTTGAGATACATTGTCAACATGTTACTTGACAATTTAAGCTCAAGGTTTTAGGAGCAACTGTTCTTCAATGTGATATCGGAGCTTCAAGTTAAGGGTTCAATCTTTGATTCTCCTATTGTTGCCATTTTGTCTATTACTCATGTTTTCCTTCCGATTGTTGTTTGATGTAGTTAAGTCCACATCCTATGTTTTACATGTAAGGTCCAACTCACATGCGAAGGGGGTTGATTAACATTTATGTTTGATATACATTGTTGGCATTTTTGCTAGCAGCTTTAGTTTAAGTATTGGGGATAACAGTTGTTCAACATTTATCAAACACTTTCCAGGGGCATTCTCTTTTTGCTTGTTTTGTGGGGTAGGTCGACAGTTCAAATTGAGATATTGATTCATTGGAGGTTTGTTCCAATATGGATATTTAATGATAATTAACATATGTATTCCTACAAATGTATAGGTTTGGTATAGCGAACCTTATATATACATGTGTACGTGTATATAGTCTTTTGAAGTGAAAAAATGCGAGAAAAAAGTTGTGATTATGCTTTAGCTTATCTACTTGATAAGGTTAGTGGGTGATGCAGTTATTTGATGTAGGTGGAGTGGGTTACTCATATTCTTACACAGGCTTGACTGGCTAGAATTTGTGAAGCTCTCAAATGGGATAACAACACCTAGGATCCATTAAGTTTGATCGCTTTTGCAGTTTGGTCCTTGATCTTTTAAAACTGAGGTTTTTATTCCTTGAACGTCTTTTTGAGCAGTTTTGGTCCCTGACCATCTTTTGCATGGAATCTAGATCACAATTGTTGAACGTGATCTAGTTGAGTCACACATAATTACATATACAACAAAGAAAATCCATAAATGACCAAGAAGAGCCTTGGAAGTTTAAGCGTGTGATAGAATCAAGACCCAACCTCAAAGCAAATGACAGTCAGAGATCATAATATTTACTGTTTCGTTTTAGATTGCATTTTTTAGCAGATTCTTTACAAGATCATTTTCTGCTTATGCAGTGGACTCTTGCTGAATTATTAGACTCCATAATCTGGCACTTGAAGGATATCTGCCATCCAGAAGAAAGTAAGAACATAAATTTCCGGTGATGTCTAGCACTGCAAAGGTTTTGGATCCTGCGTTTCAGGGTGCCGGTCAGAGGATGTATCCTGGATATAAGAAATAACTTGCTATTGATTTGCGGCATTACCTATCTTTGGATTTCTTAATTAACTTTCAATTCCCTAGTTTGTGGATGTTTGCGAATGAATACCTAGAAGAAAGATAATGCATTTGTATTATATAAAGTGTTAGTCTCCATGCTGCTACATTTAATCTTAAGCATGTTTGAGCTTAACAGCTTGTAGTGGGACTGAAATTTGGCGTATCGAGGATTTTCAGCCAGTTCCACTGCCTAAATCAGAACATGGGAAATTCTACATGGGCGATTCCTACATTGTATTACAGGTGAAAATAGTTCTTATTCCTCTATATAACAGTAAACCTGCAAGGCAAGTACTTTTGTTAAATTATGTAATAAAGATATTGCAGAAGATCATCAGTTTTTCTTTATTTGCAATACCTAAGTATTTGGTAGTTAAAAATTAACCCTTTAGATTTTTGGTTTTAATTTAAAGCCTCTTTGTTGTTATTTATGCTTTCGGATCATCATTACATGTACGGGCAATTGCATTTTATAGTATGATGAGCACGACTGATCATGCTGCTTGAACTGTTGGTTTATCATCTGCTGTAAATTTGAGAAATGCTATATTAACTTCATTTCACAATTTTCGAGATATTACTGGACTTAATTTGGATGTCTGAGGCATTGTTCTTTTCTTGAATGGAACACCACTGACAGGATCTACAATTACCATCCTTGTATAACCAAATGTTGTATCGACTTGTTATGGTGTTTCGTCTTATAGTGATAAAAAGGATATTCAGAGTTGACATGTTTAGGGTGTACTATTGTAAAAAATTTACCGCCTCTATATAGTCAAATTAAAATCAATGGAGTTTATGATTAATTATTGAGAGTTAAATGCTAAATAAACTATATAAAACATATATAGTAATGGTGTCAAAGAGCAATGTATAAAGATAAAAAATAGAGTTTTTTCTATCAATATAAAGTGTGTGAAATACAAGGCTGTCTGTCCTCTATAGTTTATGTTTATAATGTTTATCTCCGCTGATTAATATTCAATTAAACTTCTGTAGACAACGCCTGGCAAGGGAGGTGCTTATTTGTATGACATACACTTTTGGATTGGAAAAGACACAAGTCAGGTATTCTTTAATGTATTTGTTCTATTTTTGAGATATTGGAGTTGCTTTGCCTATGATTTAAGTCATGGCATGGTCTCACCCCAATATATGCCTTTTCATAGGATGAAGCTGGAACAGCAGCAATTAAGACTGTTGAACTTGATGCTGCCCTTGGAGGACGCGCTGTACAGCACAGGGAACTTCAAAGCCATGAATCTGACAAATTCTTATCCTACTTCAAACCTTGTATAATACCGTTGGAAGGCGGTGTAGCATCTGGATTCAAAAAACCCGAGGAAGAGGAGTTTGAGACGCGTTTATATGTCTGTCGAGGAAAAAGAGTTGTTAGGTTGAAGCAGGTGCTGGAGATTTCTGCTTTGAGCGTTCTTGTTTGATCCTTGTGTTCCTTGGCATGTCAGTCTTCTGCTAGGCACGTGACACAAATTTTCTTTTTAACTCTTGCAGGTCCCTTTTGCTCGGTCTTCATTAAATCATGATGATGTATTTATCCTAGACACTCAGCAGAAAATCTATCAGTTCAATGGTGCAAATTCAAATATCCAGGAAAGGGCCAAGGCTTTGGAGGTCATTCAGTTTTTGAAGGAGAAGTATCATGAAGGAAAGTGTGATGTTGCAATTGTTGGTAGGCTCTTGCCTCAGCTTTAATGTTTTGCATATATAATTGGTATCACTTACTCCTTTTAAATCGTTTATGCTGCTAGCTCTGCTTATTCATGCATATGTGGCTGTTCATGCCAGATGATGGGAAGTTAGATACTGAATCAGACTCGGGTGAGTTCTGGGTCCTCCTTGGTGGTTTTGCTCCCATTGGCAAGAAAGTTTTAAGTGAGGATGATGCAATTCCAGAAGCAACTCCTGCCAAGCTCTATAGGTACCATTACTTTCTAGGAGGTTGGGTTTCTACTTTTTTAAACTAATGGAGGAGTGCCAGTGCTTCTGGTCTGCAGTGTGCATCTTGTACATATGAAATTTGGTAGCTTCTGTTATGTTCTGATCAAATAACAACTTTGGCCCGGAAAGAAGAGCTTTCTTTTTTTAATGAAGCGTAATTAGCGCACATGACACTTAAAGATGGGAAAAGAGGGCAAAGAGAATTGCATGCTTACTCCTAGAAGACTTCTTAGAAGGAAACATACATATTACTCTACCAAAAGTTTGCCAGCAGCTTGAGACATGCTTATTTTTTTATTGGGCCTTGAAGTATTTTTAGTCGTTTTCTCATAATATGAACAATAAATATTTATCCTTACCAACCCACCCATGGGTAGCTTAGTTGGTTAGGGCGTACTTGGGATTGTGTGGTTAGGCGCACTAGTCTCAGGTTTGATTCCCGTGAGCACTTATGATTTAAGTGGGGGCCATGGCGGTGGGTTCTTTGTGCTAGTCTCCCGAGGAATAGTCGACGTGCGCGCAAGCTGGCCCGGACACCTCGGTTACCAAAAAATATATATATATATTTATCCTTACCAAAAAAAAAAAACAATAAATATTTATGAAAGAGGAATATGTGTATATGGAGAATTACATGAATATTCCGAAAGATTAGTCAACATTGAAAAAATGGACTTGACTTGTATATAGCTTTCCCATATCATGTAATGTTGCTATTGTCATGGCAATAAATAGTATAGAAACTATGTTGAGTTCTTGGAATGCATGTAATGACTGCTAGCTGAGAGAATTGCTTTGGCAAGCATGTCGACCTGACTCTTAATTTTCATATTTTTCCTTATAAATTTTAATATTTAAATATGTAGAGGTACTCCGAAGATATGACCCTATAATGCCTAGAACAGTTGGTAGTGGTTATTTGCTTATGTCTGTCCTTATTCTTTTCACATTTGCCATCTCCTGTGAATTCTAGTTCTTCTGGGGCTTATACAGTCTTTCTCTAGTGGTAAATTTCTTTCATTTATTAAGCTATAAGATAAACATAGCATACCGTTACTGCTATTAATGGGGTGTTCAAGAACATTGGCCTTTATCTGTTCTATGTGTTTATTCAAGTTGCTTCTCTTTGTAGCATTGTTGATGGTCAGCTGAAGCTTGTGGAAGGTGAATTATCCAAGGGCATGTTAGAAAACAACACGTGTTACTTCCTGGATTGTGGCGCTGAGGTCTTTGTTTGGGTTGGCCGAGTTACACAAGTGGATGAAAGAAAAGCGGCCATCCAAGCAGCTGAGGTAGAGTGTAGAGGTTCATCTTTCTATGTCATAACTGAATAAATTATGTCTAAAAATCAACTTGTCTGCAGGACTTTATCAGTAGTGAGAACAGACCAAAATCAACACGCATAACCAGAGTTATTCAGGGGTACGAGACTCATGCATTTAAATCCAAATTTGACACTTGGCCATCTGGTTCTGCAACTCCTGCTTCTGAGGAAGGGAGAGGAAAAGTAGCAGGTGACGTTTCACATTCCCATTTGTACTCTGAATAGGTGGAGTTTTTCACTTAGCATTATCACTATTGATCATTGGTTTGTACTTTTTGCCAGCTTTACTTAAGCAACAAGGAATGGGTGTAAAGGGAATGGCAAAAGGTCCTTCTGTGAACGAAGAAGTCCCACCTTTACTGGAAGGAGGTGGAAAATTGGAGGTCTAGTTTTTATATCCATCTCGTATGTCCTCTTTTAAGGAAAACTGCAACTCTATTTCTCAGAGTACCGATTTAAATTGGATTTTAGGTGTGGCGCATTAATGGCAGTGCCAAGACTCCGTTGTCCAAAGAGGATATTGGTAAGTTTTATAGTGGAGATTGCTACGTCATTCTTTACACCTACCACTCTGGTGAAAGGAAAGAAGATTATCTGCTGAGCTGCTGGATTGGAAAGGATAGCATTGGGGTAAATTATCTCTTAATTGCAGGATGTGTTTAAATGATTGCAGAATGACTTTGTTGTATATTAGCTAATTTGAATTCAGGTTAAAGCTAGATATTGTATAGCATAGGAGGGCAGTTGAATTGCTTATTTAAAAGGGCTCATGTCTATGAAATAATTTTACCAATTCTTAGGAGACGCAGACTATTGCCACAGATGCGTTCTTGTTTATAAAGCATGCCCTCATGGCCAAAAAAATGTATCTACGGATCTTGCCCTTAGTTTGTCATAGAAATGATGTTAGAGGAAGAGAAAGGAGAAAATGAGGAAATGGATGGCCGACAGAGTTCAAAATCCTGTAGTTTCTCTTCCAGACCTAGAGTAGATAAACATCTGTTTATGATTAGCCAATGTTAGAGAAAGTGGGCTGGACTGGCTGATTCAACAGGTTGGACCCGGAATCAGTCTGTTGTCTGGTTTGGTCAGCCCTCTGAAACTGGGCTGGTCTAAAACTGGATTGGATTGGTCTGGTCTTGATCACAGTTGAACCACATAAAACATTGGACTGCTCCATCACACTTAGAAAATGCGTGAGACATGTGCAGTTTGTTTTGAATCTGGCTCTTTCAGGCACCAGCATGCATGCAACACCATTCCACCACAATGCTTCATTTGTCATTATTGTCCAAACTATATATATTAAAAGTGCTAGAAGCTTTGGCTCTAAACAAAGCAATGAGACACCAGGCCAAGTAATCCACCCTAGACTTCACATGCATGTAAATAGAGTTTAGTCACTACTGCCGTTAGTGTAGATGCAATGTTCATTGAAAAATAAGATACAAGCCTGGTGAGATTGCGATCTGAACGTGGAATTCTCAATTATGACAAAATGATAAAACACCAAGCCAAAATTTTCATTATACGAGGTAATATCAGTAACCATACTTAACATAATCTGAACAGGGGTTCCATCGATTGAACTGGTGGAACCACGAACCTGTCAGTTAGCTGGTTTATTAACTGGTTCGGCCATTAAAGCACTGTGATTACCAGATTAAAATAGAAGAGACTTACAACTTCAATATATTCTTCATTTCAGGAAGAACAAAAGATGGCTGCTCGGTTGGCTAACACAATTTTCAACTCACTGAAGGGGAGACCTGTTCAGGTATGGTTTTTTGGGTCTCCTCCAGTTGGGTAATGGAGTTGACATATCACATGCTTTTTAATCGATTTTCCTTATAGGGTCGTATTTTTCAAGGGAAAGAGCCAGCGCAATTCATTGCACTTTTTCAGCCTATGGTGATCCTCAAGGTATCTTCTGTGCTTCTTCAAGATGATGCAATGGTTCAAAATGCAGCACGATTGGAATATGTGGTTTGGATTATGAGGCTCATTTGCTATCTGAAATCTTCCTTAGGGAGGTTTAAGCTCAGGTTACAAGAAGTTAATAGCCGAAAAAGGTTTAACGGATGATACGTACACGCAAGAATCTGTGGCACTTATACGTATATCCGGGACTTCCATTCACAACAATAAGGCAGTCCAAGTAGATGCGGTATGTGCTATTGAGTTTCATCTTGTTTTGCTGACTACTAATATATAAGTGGCTTGCTATTAACTTTTGCCGCCGGATGGATATCTGACGCTTAGTCTATTTTTGAACATGTGCCTTTAACTTTTGTGGAACTAACATGCCTGAATCAATTGGAAAAATATGGAGCAATTGTTCATGGTTAGACGAGTATTTGTTGTTCCTTTTCTGTTGTTAGTATGCCATTTAGATTTTCTGAATACTTCTCTCATAGTTTTGATAGGTTCCACAACTTGTTTGAGCTGTGATTAGTGATAGTTTGATCAGTACGGAACTTAAACATATGTTTGTTTTCTCTTTAAGTCAAGATTTTCAGAAGTCAACAGTGTATTAGCAAATGAGAGGATCCCATACCCGTATGCTTCTTAATTGTAAATAACAGAGATCATCTCCATATTTTTGCATGAAGAATGTTGCCCAAGCATGCATTGTTGAATCTTCACCGTAAAATAGTTCAATTCATTATTGGTTGTTAGCCAATGAGCTGATTGTTAGTTAGACGGTTGTCCCCGTCATTGTTGTTGTTTTGCATAGTTAGCCATTTGAACAATGAGGTGTGCTGTCATTTGTATCTTTTGATGATAGGAGAGGGTTGAAAACTTTGACATTCATAATGAAAACTGTAAACATAGAGCATAATACTCTTAAGAGTAATCCATTTACACATTTCTGATCCTTAAACTAGAACAAGATCGAGTTTCAGGTCCTGACATAGCTTGTCGAGAGAAAATTCAGAGAGGGATGAAAAGTTTATTTAGAGATTATTGAATGTGGAAACGGGGGGGGGTACATACATGCAAAGCAATGCCCATGTCAAAGATTTAATGAACCAAAACAATTGAAAGGGATTATTGTCCCACAAAATGCTAGGGAGCTTGTGTCAGCTATCTTATCATTTGGACTTTGTCTTTGTTCAATTGGGTATGTGACAAAGTTCAATCACGGTAATTGCTTCTCAAGTGAGAACAACATAAGAACTGATTGTATATATGGTTTATTTAATGTCCCAATTGCGCCTCCAAGTTTGGGCTGTCAACATTTGCCCTGCGTCATCTTGTTCTTGTTTTTGTACAAAATCTTATTGTCATTCTACTTCCTTCAATTTTCGTTTATCGATTCATTGTGTAGGTGCTTCTATCGACTTATTGACCGCTAAGTTCTGTTGAGATGACTGTGGACGTATTTGTCACAAAAGAAGTAGATTTTGAACATAGCTGATTGTAAATTGACTATTAGTTGATTATGCATACTTAAGAAGAGACTGTTATTGACATCGGGCAGCACATACAGTTTGTCGCGGAAATTCTCTGGGAAGAATATTGGTAAAAATATGAGAATAGTATACTCTTGAGAATATTTCAGAAATCGCTAAGTCATGGGTGACCTGTATCTGGAATGGATGTTCCATATTGTGGATAGCTGGCAATCTAGAATGCCAAATCAGGTGCTCCAAGTGATCAATAAAAATCAAGTCAGAATGAAAGAAATTTGACACGCCATTAAATTCATTATGTTTAATTAAGCCTATTGACTTACCAAATATTAATTGCTTAAAACCATTTTTCTGATATGAAAATATGCGGAAGTTTTTTCAGTCTATTAAACCTGTGAAATGGCTGAAGCATGTGCGGAATGCGATTATCTTGGGTCTTGCAGTTGAAAATGCAGAGATGTAGCAATTAATTTCATGTAAAGAAAATAAAAAAAAATAGAATTGTGCATGTGGTCAACGACAGAGTTCTGTTTATAAGAAACACGGTGGCATTGTTATTACCTCTGATGACAGCTTTTCTCGAGTATATCCTTAATAATCAGTAGCCATGTTAAAGATGATGCAAAAGTGGCACCTATACTAAATAATCCTCCCTTGGCGTACATGGCCAGATGGGAGAAGAGTCCCATCTAAAAAAGATATCATTTGGAGACTTCCTCCTCTAGAAAGGAAGTCCCTCTATTCTTATTGAGTAAATTGCTTGGTAAGTCCTAATCTCCTGGACTGCAAAGTGCTGTCTCAGTTGAAAGTAGGTTGCAAAAATCTCTAGGGTATGGGATACACCAATAGCAAACTATGAACAGATGATGAGTAGCCCGATTTACTCTATTCTGGGGAGCAAAGGAATTGTTAGCTTAGAAAATGGCTTTTGCATACTTCACTAAGGGTCCAGGCATAGGCCTTTTGTTTAGGTGCCTACAGCCTTTCAAGTCAATTTAGCAATAACAGAAGAATACCAGTCAACAGGAGGCCACTGCTACTTTCTCAGCATAACAAAATAGGAGGCTGATAACCGAAGAGTTAAGTTACATGATATTGCAGGAGCAGTTCTTGTGTTGTCTAACTGTTACTTAATCTCTTTCATTCCTGCCTACATAATTAGTAGTTAGCTTAAAGGTGAAAATAAATCCGCAATTGCTGTAGTTTTTGCCTCTTTTCTGACCCTGTTACGTCTTATTCATCCTCAGATCTTCTGTATATGTGCCAATAAATTTTAACTAATAGTAATCTGATGATATTTGTTACTAATTATTGCCTGTGCCAGTCATTGGTAAAATCATGGCAATACGTGTTAACTCTTTAATGTTCAGGTGGCAACATCACTGAATTCTGCTGAGTGTTTCCTTCTGCAATCTGGAGCTTCTGTTTTCACCTGGCATGGAAACCAGAGCACCTTTGAGCAGCAACAGCTGGCTGCAAAAGTTGCTGAGTTTTTGAAGGTGTGATGTGACCTGTTTGAAATTACACCAAGATCAAATTTATCCAATTTGAATCCAAATATGTATATTGACGATTTTGGTATGTTTTCCTGTGAAGAGCATCCTCATGTAGTAGGAGGATCAAAATGTGTGCATATCATTGTCATTACAGCACTAAGACCACGATAATGAGTTTTGAAAGGAAAATGCTGGATACAATAAACTCACATTCTGTTTGGTTAAATATGCAAAATTTCGGTCATTGTCACTGATTGAACTGCACAGTTCGGATTTTACTTGGTCCATGGTATATGATAAGCTAATAGAGGCAAGTTAGTCTCAGTGCTCTAGTTGTCTTCTGTGCACGTTTTAGGTACATGCAGAAGTTCACCAAGGATGGTACTTGTGATTACTTAAGTGCAAGCTGCTCTCAATGACAGCTGTTTGTTCAGTTGTTGCAGCATTGTCACTGCCGCTCGCACAATACTGCTTATCGTATATGTTCTCTTGGCATAACATCGTCATATATTCTGAGTGTAGTTTACTTACAAGTGCATATGCATTATCCTTCCAGTAAGTATGGCAGTTTGAAACCTAATTTACTTATAGTGCATCCTGTTGTCTTTGCTACTTAACATTGTGAGTTGCTTAGGCTATACTTTAAGTTGGTTACTACTGGGACTAATTGTGTTGTGCCTTGTCATTGCAGCCTGGAGTAGCTTTAAAACATGCTAAAGAAGGAACTGAAAGTTCAAGTTTCTGGTTCGCACTGGGAGGAAAACAAAGTTACACCAGCAAAAAAGTTTCTTCCGAGACCGCCAGAGATCCTCACTTGTTCACATTTTCATTCAATAAAGGTTAAACTTCATATTTAGTTCAGCAGAAGCTAGAATTTTTTCTCATATCTTGTTCTCTTATCGAGATATGATGGCTTCTGGAGTGGAGATGCTTTGCAAATTTCTATGTTATTCTTGTGGCCATGAGTTCTGACATTATTTCCTTTTCTTTTTACCATTTGGATGATGCAGGAAAGTTTGAGGTAAGTTGCATCCATGAATATTGGCATTTCTTGACATGTTGTAACATTAGCATGCTATATCTAACAATAAGTACTCGTTGTAGGTCGAGGAGGTATATAACTTCTCACAAGATGATCTTTTGACTGAGGATATCTTAGTACTTGATACACAAGCAGAGGTATTTGTTTGGGTTGGTCATTCTGTAGATTCCAAAGAAAAGCAAAATGCTTTTGAAATTGGTCAGGTATGGCTAAAATTTGTTTTTTCATGTTGGTTCCTTTGTCGAATGATTATATTATTCACTGTAAAAATTATTGGCAGAAATACATAGAAATGGCGGCATCTCTTGAAAATCTGGCCCCTACTGTTCCACTTTACAGAGTCACTGAAGGAAATGAACCATGCTTCTTCACCACTTATTTCTCATGGGATTCTGCAAAAGCCAATGTACGTCCTGTGGTGACAGGCACTGCCTTTTCTGCCTTGGAGTAAATCCCAATTTCTGCTATAATCGAATAATTCTTTTGCATGGCCAGTTATCCTAAGTGAAATATACCTCTATCTAACGCTTAGAAGACATGCGGAAATCTATTTAAGACACTATCAGTTGAACAGGTTTGTGTAAAGAAGTAATGTAGCATCCTGTCTTGAGCCATAAGATAATTGTGATGGAGGATGTCCATAGTGATTAAGATTAGTCAAATGCACAAAAGTAAGATTATGGAGTGAAAACGTGGATCTCTCATAAACTTATGAACATAGAGTGTGTATTTTGTTATCTGCCACCTTCCTCTCTATCTTCTTTATTAATGCTTAGGCCACTTCAACTTCCTGCTGCATTTTTATGGATTATCCATGGATATTGTTACTCTGCTTCTGTGTGACGAAATCGTGCTCCGACCTTTTCAATCAATATCTTTGGAAGCTTTTAGTTGGTCCTCTGTTTAGGGCATCTGACATGCATATGATACCATTCTCAACATTTAGTTTATTCATTTTATTTAATCTTCAGAAAAGCTTAATGAAGTTATGCTAAAAAGGAATGAGTCAGTATCCTGTATCATTGCTTATCATAGTTCTTCATTCAACCAGGTCCAGGGAAATTCGTTCCAAAAGAAGGTGGCATTATTGTTTGGCATAGGTCATGCTGTGGAGGTAAGTGTTTCGTCTGGTTGATAATGCTGCAGCTTAACCTGTTGTTGTAGGTATATGTGACAGACAAGTTGCCATTGTCTTCTTCAATGGGAAACTCTAAATATTGCTCGTGTTGTTTTTGATTCAAATTTTGCGTTGATGATGTTTAATCTGCCATACTTTGTGTTAAAGTACATCTCACATCTGCCATAAGTCTTATATTAATGTTGTCTCCTTCCACTTACTAATTTAAGGTTTAAGCTTTTCAGTTGGACATTCTAATCGTTCTATGTCTTTATGCACTAGTCCCATGGTAGAAGTTCTATTGGGATTAGATGTTCTTCACATGGATGGCTTGATTGGGTTGCCTTGTGGAGACCTGTTGGGAAATAACTGGAGTATAAATTGTTTTTCCTTCTTTGGAAATTGGTCTTTTTGCAGCTGATATACCTCTTTCTTTTCGTTTTCTTTCTCAAGAGCATATGTACTTTTGCTGGCCTAATTTCGGAGAATTTTTTTGAGAGGCATCTTGTGTTTCTATATGTGTATTACATATTCGCGGTTTATTGGCACTAATTTGCTTTAAGAATTTTAGCTAGACCAATGAGGTTAGTGAGGTATTTGGGCTTGCCATCATCATCATCATGGTGGTGGTGGTGGTGGGTGGTGTTGGCGATAATAATGATGATGACGTGCTTAGGCATCCTGTTCTTGTGGAACTCATAACTTGACCGAAGAGTATCTTTATCGAATGATGTATTGACTAAATAGAAAGGAAAACTATGTTTGTGACAAATGTTTTTTGACATAATTTTCGCCAAAATTTGTTATTGCCATGTCAATTATCTTTGTTAATTGACGGTAATTATTACTTGATTGAATTAAGACCTTTCCAAGCTTATGATTTATCTTTGCCCTGTGGTGTTGCTGCATGGCAATCTATTCTGTTGCAGAGCCAGGATAGGTCCAATGGCAATCAAGGAGGACCAACACAGAGGGCTTCAGCTTTGGCTGCATTATCTTCTGCATTTAATCCATCCTCTGGAAAGTCATCCAATTCAGTAAGAGTTTTTTCACCCACACTGGTTTTATCTTTTTCATCTTATTTTTCAGGTTTCTAATGTCATTGTGATAACTTCTTATTAGTAAAGTGTCAACTGGTGTTAGTGCAGTGCAAAGAAGCACTGCTATAGGCACTTTTATACTCCAAAATTGCGCAAGGTTTTCTGTCTGCATAAGTAGTATACCCCTGGTAACTCGGATGAGCTTTGCGTTGGTTAACTTTTAGTATTTGATGAAGTCTTTAGCTGTTGACTTGCATTTAACTCAGCCTCCTCTCTTTGAGAGCCGTGAATACCCTGCTTAAGATATACACTTTCAAATTGGGAGACAGACCTACCACGGCTTGTCTTCCACAATAATTTTGCAGAATTTGCTTGCACTCTAAGAATCAAGGACAGCAGTAGTAATTGTTGATATTCTTGGTCTTAGTGAATGTAGGGAATTCCACGTGCCACAGCAAAGAGCTTGATGCAACAGGCTACATCGATCTACTAACCTTAAGTTATACAGTTGTGTTGGTCTTTTTATCAGTTGACTATGTATTGGAGAAATGATTTTCACTACTCTGAAAGAGGGAAAATAGTCTTCATACTGAGAATGGAAACCTCCGTGGAGACATTGCAACAAAAAACTGCCAATGGTCTATCCACAAATGTCTCTAATAGAGCACATTATTAACATTATTAGTTGCACTTCTTTTGTAGAAGCATCCATAAACCTGACTCAATGTCATTGGTAACTTCTCTAAAGTTGGATTACTTGCTTGTATTGCTTGTCAAGTAAGAGAATGTGCCTTTGCTGGAAATGTAAACTCCCATATTAACCTCCAATTGAAGTTGGTACCTTCCTAGCTGCAGTTTTGGACGAAAGAGTTCAAAAGAAAGTTTTGACCTGTGGCTCTTTGCCCATCATCTGGTTCTATTTTATCTTGTTTTCAATGTGCCACAAAGATTCAACTGTTTATAGAAAACCAAAATTATGTTAAAGGTACTCTACCTCCCAGCCCCAGTTCTTTAGTCCCCTCCCACCCTATTAAAACAAAAGATAGATATTTCAATCGGTTGAAGATTCATTTGTCATAAAAAAAGGAAGTGACCACCTTCCCAATTTGTTGCCATTTGACATTCTATAGAAAGATCCTGAAGATCATTAAAAGGTGCCCCTGCACATCATCTATCACTACTGGAGGAGATGAAAATTTTCAGTTTCCTTTTATACATTTGATTGCATAAGATCCAGGAAACCATTCAAAGGTGCCCCTTCACGTCATTTATCATCACTGGAGGTGATGAAATTCTCACTCTGCTTCTTAGATTCGGCATTTATAAGTTTGTTTCGTCCCATAGTAAATATTGTTTCTTCATCTATTTTATATGCATGGTTTCAGATTATTCAAGCGAATTGATGTTTTAATATGATTTTATGTTTCCTCGTTTTGGGTTTAAATTTACCAAATTGTGAAATCGAAATTCAATTCATGATGCTGCTTTTAATATTTATTCTTGTCTTAGGGTGGTGACAAATCCAATGGCTCAGACAATAGTGGACCCAGGCAACGAGCTGAAGCATTAGCTGCCTTATCTTCTGCTTTTAATTCCTCTTCACTGTCAAAACCCTCTGCCCAAAGGTCATCAGGAAGTGGTCAAGGATCACAAAGAGCAGCAGCTGTAGCAGCTCTTTCTTCTGTTCTAACTGCTGAGAAGTCGCCAGATAACTCCCCCACTCGGTCCAGTGGACCTGCTCCAGAAAGTAGCCCGCCAGGTAAACTTCTTAAACTTGGTAGGAATTTTCTCCACATTATATCTCTTTATTTGCATGTGCTTGCTATGCTAAGTTTAATTACGCATGTAAGATTTTACTGCAATGCGTGATCATGACAGAGACAAACTGGAGCCTTTGTCTTTTCCTCCTTCCTGCTTGTTAGTTAATTTTACCACTCTCGGGCCTTGCAGTGCTTTGCCAAACCTTTATATGGTTGAAACCTATCTTTGATTGTTGAAAGAAATTTAACTCACTTTGTTACAAGTATTTAGCACTTTTTTGCATCCATTTTCTTCATGAATAAATGTGGACACAAAGTATGTTATATAATTGACTGTCTGCAGTGGACACAAAAGGTGAAAAACCCGTTTCCGGAGCGGAAGATCTGGTGGAAGTCTCGGAGGATAATGATACAGAGGGATCTGCACCTTTCTCAGAAAACAATGAGGAGCAATCAGAAGCCAAGCAAGAGCCACTCCAGGATGTTAACGCCAGTGAAAATATTGTAACTGTGTTCAGTTATGATCAACTGAAGGTTAAATCGGACAATCCAGTGACTGGAATAGACTTTAAAAGGAGAGAGGTCAGTAAACATTGTGAGCCTTGGTCATTTTTTAGCTGATTCATGTTTCAGATTATTTTTCATGTTGCTTTTTTTTACATGCTAGGCTTATCTGTCGGACGAGGGATTTCAGGCTGTCCTAGGGATGACAAAGGATGCATTTTACAAGTTGCCAAAATGGAAGCAGGACATGCTCAAGAAGAAAGTCGATTTGTTTTAGCAAAAATGTGATCTTCTGCCGCTGCTGTGTTGCATTTCTTAGAGTTCCTTGTTTCGCATATTGAATGTGTTCTCCGCCAGAAAGTTGTGAGTTCATTGGTGCACTTCGATCTGGGACTGCTGTGTCTGGCATTTTGCCCTTTGATGAGTTTGTAGCCGTCGGTAGACCAGTATGGGTTGTGCCGCCATTGGAAGAGTGTTATTTTTTCAAATGCTCCTTTCTAGAAGCTGCTGCCTCCTGTCGGTCGGGGATAGTAGTTTGAAATATGGTAGGCAAGCTACAATTCTTTGATTTGGTTGTGCGAATCCCCGATCGTGATTTGTTCATTTTTTTTGCCTCTTTCCATTCGATTTGTGTAAATGGGGGTGTATATGTAATGCATGAATGTTATATAGTCTCATTGTAAGACATGAAGATGAGTATTGTTTGTACCGCTGCGCTTGCTGTTATCTATCGATGTTTCGGCTTTGCCTGTTCCTTTTCTTCTGCTTGGGTGGCAGATAATGCTCGATCTATGTCACTGGTGTCGGTCCTTTATGAACAGAGTTATGCATATCTGCTTACTCAGATGCGAAATAGTTTGAATTGGATATCTCTGAGTCATTTTCAGAGAGCTCTCACTTTTGTGGTCCTGCCATTCGTTTATTGATGATATTCAAGTATTTTTCCAGCTCCTCTCTCTCTTTTCATGGGCAGCATTATGCCTCGGCTTGCTCTGCCGAGCCAAATTGTTGCGGCGACTAGCCCAGCCGAGCAGCAATTCCGGCTCGATTTGGAGCAAAGTAAGCGCGACCAAAAAAAGAAAGACTCTCAGTGTGCGAATTCGGATGTAAATGAGGCTAAACCACTCAAACGAAAAAGGAATGTCCATTGTGACTCAATCGAACTACAACTCCATTCAAGGTTTCCCCTCCAATTACCAAAAAAAACGGATAAAAAAAGCTTCAAATGGCATTCGCACTATAATTGTCATTTATGGAACATAAAGCTTCTTTTCTTTTCTATAGGTTCCACCCTAGAACCGGAAACTGGACCAGTTCTCGGGTTGGACCGGTTCGGGAACCGGTCCGATTTAGGGTTTTGATAATCTCCTTTTCTTTACTCTTTATAAGAAGAGGAAAAATTATTAAAAAAAATTATTGGTTTACGTGGTTAGGTTCTGTACCTAGAACAGGGAATTGGTCTGATTTTTCCCACTTAAAAATTTGGAATCAGAAATCGCCTAAAATCGGTCGATTCAATCGGTTACTGTGCACACCCCTATTAAAAAGCCATCCTTTGTTTTATTCAAAAAGGATCTCATGATGTCATTTCTTATCACGATAATAATCTTCATCTTCATAAGTTGGTTTTGCTTGTTTGTTGTTTATGTCATTAGAATTCCTTTTGAGAACACTCTAGCATATTTAGGATGAAATTGAAGAAGGAAAACTTCCCCAATCTTCACTCTTTTTTAATTATAAAAGAAGAAATTAATAATGATTGAAAGTACATATCAAAAAATGAAAAATACCTCTTATTTGGTTTTTCTTGAAAGTTAAGTTACATGAGAGGAATCATGGACGAGTCAGACCTAACCAACATATTCAAAAACGTTCCCTGTGAAGCAATATAAGATTAACCGTGAAGAAAATAACGAACCCCGAGTTTTGGTTTTGGTAAAAATATGAAGAACATCGATGAGGCATTAAAGATGAATTTCTTAAACATAAAACTGTATATATTATTTTAGCTAGGGGCGATCCGGTTCTAGATTGGGTCGATTCCCACCCTAAAACTGAGAATCGGATAAGAAGAGTCCGTTCCCCCTTTGTGGAACTGGAAACTGCCACCGACAAGTCTCGTTGCGATTATCTGTTGAGTCTAGGAATCGGCGGTAATATCTTTATTCTATTTTTTCCTATTCTTTGAAAGACTGCAAGTGTTATTGCATAATCTAAACTCTCATTTATTAGTGTTTTGGATTTTAAATTAATGAAAATCTCGGTGAAAAGACGTTAAAGGTGCGGTAAATTATCATCAAGCATCATTAACTTGTTAATAAAGAAAAAGATCAGTTCGATTTGGATGGTTCGGTTCACATTTGGAATCGAGAATTAGACCAATAATCAACGTTCCAAATTTCAGGAACTAGGAATCGAAACCTCTGGTACGGCGAAAACCGCCTGGTGCAGTCCGGTTTTAATGCTCACCCCTAATTTCAACCATAAGAATATAGCATATAGAAACGTAGTCTTTTCGCTTTTAACCTTGCTTTCACTTAAATCCTCAAACAAAGAAATTTTGTCATTCATTGTTTGTGATCGGGAATATGAAACCATGCACAAGGGCTCGACAAAAGGGAAGAGATGGTGACATGGAACCGAGAAGGTAGGGGCACTTTAGTCAATTCACAAGGTGTGGCTTTAGCCAAAAGGGTTGTGCAAATAGCCTCCCCTCAACTTCTTATTTTAAGAGAGAGGAAAAAAAAAAATTTAAAATCAATTATTTTTTTTTTCTTAAACCCTTCTCTTCTCTTCGCCCCTTTCCATAAACCCCGAACCGTTCCACAGTCGGAAGAAGCCACCGCAAACGGCGGCGATCGGAAGCACCCGCCGCCGCCGCCGCCATGAAGCCACAGAAGCCCAAGGACCGGAGGCGGGAAGAGCGACCCTCGTCGCTTCAACAGGATCGGCAAACGGAGCACGACCCCGCCGAAGAACCGTTGCGAGACGGCGCCGACATCTGCCAACAGCTCATGGACCGCTACGCCAAGTCCTCCGCCCCTCAGCACCGCCACCTCCTCGCCACCGCCGCCGCCATGCGC
Source organism: Syzygium oleosum (assembly GCF_021117445.2). Lineage (NCBI taxonomy): Eukaryota > Viridiplantae > Streptophyta > Magnoliopsida > Myrtales > Myrtaceae > Syzygium > Syzygium oleosum. The sequence continues at coordinate 3,649,538 of NW_026607494.1, forward strand.
GCCATCCTCGACGCCGAGTCCCTCCCCCTCGCGCCCGCCTCGTACTTCGGCGCCGCCATGTCCGCCGTCGAGACCACGTCCTCGCTGCAGGCCCTGGACTCCACGGAGATCGCGGCGCTCATGTCCTTCCTCGTGATCGTCCTGCCCGCGGTACCGCCGCGGGGGGTTGCACCCGCGAGGGCGAGGGAGGCGGCGGAGGTGCTGGCGGAGGTGTTGGCGAGGGAGGAGGAGAAGCTGTCCGTGTCCAGCGTGAGGTCCGCGGTGAAGTGTTTGGGGATTTTGCTTGGGTTTTGCGACTTGGAGGATTGGAATTCGGTGAAATTGGGGTTGAAGACGCTTTTGAAATTCTCCCTGGACAAGCGTCCCAAGGTACTGTCGCAAATCACACATTGCTGTATCCTGTTCTGCTCTGCTCTTTTAAGCTCTTTCGATTTTTTCTTTTTTGTTAGACTTTGCAACATAAACTTGTCACCTTTCTGGTCAGTAAATTGGGCTTTGAAAGGTGGAAGTGTGTTCCTATTCTTTCGCCTGTTGTAAGAAGTGACTAACAATTGCTTAGGTGTTGATCTTGATTGTAGACTTGAAGATATGTTATGTTCTTTCCTCAGGTTCGGCGATGTGCACAAGAATGTCTTGAAAAGGTTTTCAAGTGCTTTAAGTCCTCAAGTGTTGTTAGGAAAGCAAGCAAGCTGGTACTGTCTTCTTTCGAAAGTTGCAGTTCTTCGGCAGATTGGTCAAGGACTACAAGTCCTGAGGATGGATCTAAAGATGATAAACTGTTGAAATCCCAAAATATAGGATTCTTACATATGCTTAATGTGCTGATATCCGTTTGTCCGTATCTATCTGCCAAAGTAAACATTCAGATTCTTTCAGAATTAGACAAGCTTATGAGTCCCAGGTTCTCAGCGCTTACAGCACAGATTCTTAAGATCATCGAGGCATTATTGGAAACTCTAGCAGTGGGAGATACTGTTCAAGAGATAGAAAATGTCATCACTTCTCTTGCTTCATATGTTTCTTCAAAAGAGAACCCAGTGGACACTGTCATGACTGCTGCGAACTTGTTAAGAGTTGCTCTGAATAAATTTCACACTGGAGGATCAAGCTTGTGGATTAAGAACCTTCCTGTAGTTTGGGAGTCTCTAGCAGGTATGCTTCTTGACTTTCTTGGTGCAAGAGGTGCCCTGACTGCTTAGTTTTGGTAGTTTCTTAGCTAATTTTGCGATCTAGGTTCTACAATCATGCCATGTTTTCCCATACTTCTCTACATTTTAAATCAGCCCATAATGCTCCTATTCTTTGCCTCACATGGTGCGTTTGGAAAAGAATGGAATAAGGGACAAATCAAATATCTTAATCTTCTTTTGATTCATTTTTTGCTAATTTTAAGCATTTGGTGGGGTACATGCTCTCATCAGTTGTTGAATTACTGTTCGTTTTGTTATTTTCTTTTCTTGGTCTCTCATCTACGTGATGTATTTGAGCCGATTTCTCAATTAATAAATTTTTTTGTTAATAAAATACTGTCCTGTATCCTAAGGTGGATTCCTTAGTTGGTGAGGATTTCCTTGTCACATTTTGTGCTGCCTTCTAAATCTCCAACGCTGCTGATATCAATCTTTATCACCGATAGACTTTGTTGATTGAAGATTTACCTTCCGTTGTGTAAAGTGGTGCATGGAAGGAGGTGCATCAAATTTAAATTGTGTATCTTGCTTGTCACTGTACTCTACAAAGTTATTTAAATGTCATTGATGTTTTGACAACACACTTGGAAGATTTGTAAAGGGCAATGGTTGATAGCCATGACACAAATTGAAGTTCGATGGTAGAACAGACAATACGGAAAAGTTAAACCATCTGTGTATTACCAAAAAAATGTGATCTCTACGTTAATCAAAAGATGTACTGCCTTTAAATTAATTTATTGCACCTTGTTCATTGATTAACTTTCCTAAATATGGTCAACCTTTGTTGCATATCATTTTTTCATTTTACTGTTTCTTTTCTCTGCTGTCGATGTTAATCATTATTTCGCCCCTGTTATTTCTTAAATCATTACAGCAATCTTATCTGTCTTGGTGGAATGAAGGAGTTATGATCCGAGCTACCGTCGTCGGCCCTTGTCATTAGACCACTATCTGTGCATGTATTTTTAGCCTGGACTCTCGAATCTTTTGCTAGAAAAAAAATCTTATGTATGGTGGTATGAAGGAGTTATGATAGAACAAGCAGTGGCTCAAAAGGGTATCATCCCTCTTACAAGAAATAACATGCAAGGGCGGTACATCAAAGAGTCTAAGCCATCATTTTTTAGATATTGGAAGTGTGGGACTACCCCTTGCCTGATAAACAAATGAACCTCTACCACCCAGGAGCCTAGGTCAATGAACTTGGAAGCTTACTTTCATGGACTCTACTTTTATTCCTTTGTTAATTTTCAGTTACTGGAGATGAGATTGTGGATGCTTCGCTTGATCTTATAGTATTGTTAATGCCAATGTTTGTTTTCTGATGCACTCGATTATACTAATTTAGGACTTCTTGCTGGTGAGGCTGATGCTGCATCGCAGGCCTCAAGTATTTTGAAGGACTTGATTACTGAACAAGTAAATGAAAAGACTTTCGTTAGGGAGAGCCAACCAAGTGATGATGTAAGTGAGGAGAGTCTGGAAACAATTGCAATAAGGAGAATATGTATTGCTTTGGAAAGTGCCCTCAATGCCCATGGTGAAACTCCAAATCAGCATGCACTTTCCGTGATCTCTCTTTTGTACCTCAAACTTGGTATGCATACATCTTGATTCTTGTATGCTATATCTTTGTTTCTTGCCATTCGTCAATTGCAAATAAATGTATTAACCCTTAAGTTTGTTATGAAATAACTCGAGCGCAATATGTTTAATGTTCTCTGTTTCTTGTGATTTGTATGATTGGCATGATTAAGTTCTACCAGATATTGATCAACTACTGCTATATGTCAATTAGTATAAAATGAGTTATGAGATTGTTCCGGATTATGAATGCTGAATTATGAATATTGGTTTTACCGTGGATTTTACCCTTTTCATTCATCTATCTGTTCTTTTGAACAAGCTAGGTGTACATACCTCCTTCATGATCCCGTTCCACGAAAAAGGAGATTGTTTTCTCTTGGAAGTTCATTGGAATTATGGAATGATAGTTTTTTTTTTTTAAATAGTGCCACATTGGTTGTGGCTGACAGTTTTTTTCTCTAATAGTATGGAATGAGTTGTGAGATTGTTCCGGATTTATTTCGCATGCACTCTTCTTAAAGTGTATAGAGACAATTTTTTTCTCATTTGATTATCTTTGTTAATATGACCACGAACTGATTTATACAGTCCTCTCATCTCTGTAAATGTTGTGTAGGAAAAACTTCTTACATCTATATGAGGAGTACCCTACTCAAACTTGTTCACTTAATGACCCCAGCTGGAAGGGACCCATCTATCAGAGGCCATGTACGTATTTGTATGCTTTAAAAATTTATTGGCATGAGAAATGTCATTGGTGTGAAATAGCTGTTATTTCTGTAGAATCATCTTTAGCTTCTTTTTAAATTCTTGCAAGTGTGCAAGTTTGCCATATAGTGGTCTTGTCATATTATGGTAAAGAGCGTCCGAAAATGTTGGTTATCATCTGTAGTTAAGAGTGTAATGGCCCAAATTGCCTCTGGTTCTTGGGTATGGTTGCTCTCCACATGGCATGTCAGTGCAGTGGGGTTCCTTCTTTCATTTTAATTGCTACTAAAGTTACGAGTACGTTATGAATGGATAAAATCCTTGAATCACAGTGTTGCTTTTTGAAGCAACAAAAGTACTTGATTAAGTGATGATGTTTTCATTCATAGCAAGGCTGGTTACTCAAGGAAGAAGGCAAGATGCTTTTTCCTTTTTTTTTTTAATGTTACTATGGAAGTGGAAATGCAACTTGAAAACATGCATGTGGATGTAAATACTTTTATTGTCATCATCAATGAATTGAGCTCTTTTTCGGTTTCTTGATCTCTTTTGGTACTTGGGTTTGCACCCCCTTGCTGCCCTATACTTGATTTAATTTTCATGTATAAAGGAAAAAGAGAATGATGTAAAGGCTATTACTTTGTCTTGCTCTCCAAAATTTGATTTTTCAAGTCATCTTTGTTTCATATGTTTATCCCGTTAAAGTGTGCAAAGAAGAAGATGGGGGTCATGGAAAACTCTATGAATTTTGTTAGAGTTACTTTGAATTGTTGATTGGAGCGTTAACAAAAGGTTATTTTTGTTACTCACGTATAAGGATTAACAAAAGCTTCTTTTACTCAATTGGGTAGATGACAAGTTAACAGAGCTTTGAGCATAGTACATTGCCATTATCTGATGAAACAAATAATTGACTGTCTAGTTTTATTAAAGTAATACTTGTGTAGTTTGAAGATTGTTCGAGTGGTAACTCATCAATGTTTAATTTACTGTGATTCACAGCTTCAGAGATGTATTGGTTCTGCTGTAATTGCTATGGGCCCAGAAAAGATGCTTTCTGTTGTGCCTATTTCACTGCATCCCGACGACTTTAGTTGCAGTAATGTTTGGTTGGTGCCCATTCTAAGAGATTATGTGGTTGGTTCATCACTTGAGTATTACATGGATTATATTGTGCCCCTTGCAAAATCTTTCAAACGTGCTAGTTCTGGAGGTATGTCATCATTCTACATGCTTTTGTTTCTACAATTTTCATTTTTCAGATATCATATATGATGTCATAGTAAGTGTGGAGATCCTTGGCTGTTTGGCACAGATTCACCACTGGTTGTGCATAACTTATGACTTATCAATTAAAAGCAACCTAGAATCTCCATCTTTAATTCCATATTCAGATTCAAATCAGTTAAAGTAGGGTAAAAGTCCTGCTCTTTGCAAAGGCACTACTAAATGTTCTTTGACAGGAGACACATTGTATAATGTCTTTCAAGGAATAAGTGCACCAAATTCTGTGCCTTTAATCAATAACTCAATACAAAAAAAAAAAATTGTCCATCAGAAACTCCTCATGAAAGATCATCATCACATGAGATTATTTTTGCATGTTCGTAAGCTATGCTAGAAGGACCTACAGTCTCCAATAAGACTCTCCGTAGACTTATCAAGCTGGGTGGTTCAACCTGCTCATAAGCTGTGCTGAAAGCTTGTTTGAAACATTCTAACAGAATTGTCATCTTCTTGATTTTTTTATTTGTTGATCCCATTTGATAGTCACCATCCCAAAGCGTTCAACTCTCCTTACTTGGCTTATGATACCCTTTGAATGATACAAATAGATATTAATTCTTATCACAATTGTTCACCTCAAGGTATGTTTTTTGCAATCTATAGATATATGATAGCAGAGACAAAGGTCTGGGAAGCAATATATTGTTTTTTATTCAATTTTATTCTTCATCTGCCTCTGTGACATTAACTTTTCCTTCATTGATGTATATTTTTTAGTGTGAGCTTTGCTTAAATGCCAATTCTTCATGAATGTAATGGAGTCCTTAATCAGCATTTTTATTTGATTTGAGTTTTGTTCAGTTCATCGTTAATGTTTTGGTGACATTGAGGATTTGATTCTGCTTCTGTTTATCTTTTCTCCAGTTAAGAAATCAGTACTTGGTAAAGAGCTGCTGGGTCATGCTCATGACCTTTGGAAACTGCTACCGGCCTTTTGCCGGGGTTCAAGTGATACAGACGAACAGTTTAGACGTTTGGCAGTATTATTGACTGATTTTCTGAAAAAAGATTCCTTTATGCATGAAAGTGTGGCTCTTGCTTTGAAGGTGATCTTTCTTGTCACGATGGTCACATTTGGCTCACTCTTGTTCTTTAGCTGGGAAGAGGTTATTATACCGTTTTCAGATCTCCTCATAGTACTGTTGTAATTCTGCAGATCCTTGTGAATCAGAATACAAGTGTACTCGGCTCTAGAGTAGTTAAAGATTTGGACATGTGTACTGTGCAAGCATCCGGATTGGAATTTCAAACTCCACCGACTTACTCCATGAAAACTGCAAGCAGAAATATCAAGGCTTTAAGTTCTTGCTCTACTGAATTGCTCCAACTTTTATCTGACTTATTTGTCGATTCCATTCCCGCGACAAGGTCATACCTGAAGGTTCTCCATCAATCACTAAATTAAGTCTTTTTTGGCTCTATACTAATTTCTGACTAGTTATTCTGCAGTTGTTTTTTCTTTTCCCCTTTCATATTCATAATTTTCCACTTACTTTGGTTGTCTGAACTTCTTCTCCAATTTTTTAGGCATATGCCTCATCTCAAAGATGCTAATAGGATTCACGTGCACTATAAGATAGAATAGGGTACTAATACTCTATTATAATTATGTTTGTTCAAACTCCATCTCCGTCCTCAGTCCTATCAAGATTGAAAATAGCATAACTGGTAGGGGCTCTTTCTGTCAATGTTAATTGCTGGAGGAAGTAGAGAGGAATTCAAAGGTTTCTGTTTTCGCGATGAGGCAGTTGACATGCTAAATTTGATTGTTGGGTTAGTTAGATTTAGACCTGTCTAATCTCCTTCCTAGTGAGGCTGCATCATTCTCATAAGTGCTGCAGAAAGTATTGTGGAAACAGTTCAATTAGATGGGGTTGGCTACATAAAATATATATTAGGTCATTGTGCGCTATTTGATACCCTATCCTACGGAAGCTTCATACATTTTGGGATTCTAGCTAACAGTTTCTGTCATGTGTTCTTAGACCTCCCTCCAGCCCTTTGGACATGTAAATTTCCCTTAAGTACGTAAATTAATACTTCTGATTGCATCATTCAAGGCACTTTTCCAATTGCACACGCTAGTGGTTGCCATGGGGAGGAGCGGGCCAGGAATTGTGTTCCCAGACCCTGCCCTAAGGGGAAAGTATTGTTCCATCCCTACTCTGCATGAGAGAATAGTTCCCAAGTGTGCCCCACAAGACAACACAAGTTTAAAAAAAAAAAAATCAGAAAATCAAGAGAAAAATCTTCACTGTCAGAATAGTTACATACTTTTGACTCTCTAGAGTAAAATGTGAGTTCAAGATGCATTGATTCTAAAATTATACCTTACTTGGAGTCTTCTACTCAGCATGATCGTCTTTCCTTTTCTCATGCCATTGACAATATCGAATCTTCATATGAAAGAGTATGTATATGGAGAAAAGCATTAGGTGGAGAATAGGCCAAATAGGTTGAAAACAATGACCAGATTTTCTATGCATATGTTCGAAACATTCCATGACTGTTGAAAGTAAGTTATGGTTGGTATAAAGAAGTGAATGCAACTTTTGTTGGCGTGATAAATATGGGCAATTCTATAGGACATGTGGTCCCGTCACTTCATGAAGCTATGGGAACAACTTGAACTGACTTGAAAAAGTATATTTTTAACTATCAATTCAAGATTCAACTCGAAATTTTTCATGTCCTTTTTTTAATATTTAAAATTTTATAAGTGAGTTAAAATTAATGTTCAACGTGCACAGAAATAATTTTATATCATTAAACTTTGGATTAGATATTATTATTTTACTTGATTAATTATTTTTCTATATTTGATGGTTTTAATTTTTTATTTTAATGTAAAATGGAAAAGGAAAATAATGGCATTGTTTTTTGTGTAGTAGAAACATTTGTTAGAAGCATGGTAGCCATACATAAAGCTAGAAATTTTTAGGACTTTTTATTATATTCTTCCTGACGACATATTATTCTTTAGAAATGTAAAAAAGAAAAAATACTAAAAAAAAGTCATTTGTGAGGTCGGGGCAGCATTGAAAACAATGGATCATGTACTTGTTATTAGAAAACCTAAAGGAAAGTTAAAAAGAATTAAAGCTATGGGAGGTGAAGTGGCATCAATATACTGTACCAAGTGTCCACTCTCCATGAACTCACCATGGAACACCAAAATACTTTGAAGTGCTAGATTTGGTTAGATAGATTAGGTTAGCTATCATGGAAGGAATCATCATGCATGTGAATTATAGAACTTCGTGGCTGCTTTTTTAATTGGATCAAATTTCTGAGCGCTATAAAGCATTCAATTATTTTGCAAATGAACTTCTTGAAAGAGAGGATTGAGCCCTGTGGATTGCATCGAATTAGCGAAAGGAAGCTGTATTGAGTGATTGTCTTAAAGAACTTTAACTTCCAAGATATATGTTCAGTTAATGCTCATGGATTACCTTTTACTTTTCCCCTGAAGTATGCTTAGTAATTGACATACATAATATGAGTTAGATTATCATGCTCAGTTTTAATTTCTCAGGATGCTATTGGTTGCTTAGCTTCTGTCACGGATTGTTCTGCAACCAGAGAAATTTTTGTGTCGTTTCTCAGAAGATTTGGCATTCTAAATAATAGAGATGAATTTGAGAGGGGAAGAGATGAAATGGATGCATCAACAGACAGAGAACCAGGAAATGAGCACACTATCGATGAAAATGCTAAAAGGTAACAGAGAGAGAATGCCTTGTGGATAGAATTGTTAGCAAATTATATAGATGATTAGAATGAAAGATTCATGTATGTTCACATGCCCATATACACTTGACTGCTGACAATCACCTGATAAAGGGGGAGTCCTTCAGGTGCATAATCGACAATTCATTGTAACAGATGTCTGATTATCGACAGACCAACTCTGTTGTGTGAGCATCCAGAACTTTTTTCTACTATTAGCAATTGCAGAGATTACTAGGTTGCGTCTATATGCATAGATTCTATATTCTGCTTGCAGAATTTTGAGCTACCATCTTATGAAAATTGGGCACTGCTGTTTCCTCTTCTTGATGACATTGTGTCATGTTCTATGCAAGTACAGTACAGTCATGAGAATGCATACAGAGTGATAAATCCACTCCTGTTATGATATTAAGAGAATGCAGTTTCACTCAGGTGCTTGTTGTTGGAGCTAGCATCTTTTCTTATTGAAGGAGCACAGAAGGATCTCATTGATTTGGTGTTTAGCTTTGTCAAAGACACTTTTCAGGTGTGCATCGACTTTAATAACAGAAGGTTTATTTTCTTGATTTAATGGATGAGTTTAGTGATTTCTGTAGCCTAAAATCATTCATGAATTTTCTTCTACAAGGAAAGCAATGACAATGGCCATGCTGAAGCATACAATGCTTTGCGCAAAATTTTGGAGGTATGTTTGTGGTATCTTCATTTAAAGATATATTCTTACTGGAAGTGAATGTTTTTCTGTCATTTCTATTATGCAGGATCATCCCTGGTTTTGTTCATCTCAATATTCGCAGTTGATAGATTTACTAATTGGCCTAAAGACTCCGTCTGATACTGCTACTCTGAGAAGCCGCTTTACCTGTTTTCATGTTCTGATGGTTCATGCATTAAAGGTCAGAATGTTTCTTGTGGCAATGCAGTACTTGCTTTGACATGTGTATGTTTGGTGTCTACTGTTCTTGTAAGAAGTGTAGAATTTTATGTCCTTCAGTTTTAGTGTATCTCAGGTTTTGACATAAATAGAAGCCATTTCTTGTTCTTTCCATAAACTAAATGAAAACTATGTCCTGGGCTGGTTTTCTTGGAATCAGAGTGCAACGAGCCTTAAAGAAATGTCTTAATCCTGTGTTAGTAAAAGACCTCAAGATTAGTCCACTTGAAAAGAAAAGTATACAACATTTATTGAAGAAGAAATTGCATTTCTCTTTCCATAATAAATTTTTCCTTGTGTTTCTTGCTTTTATATTCTTGATGTGCTGGAACAGTTATTTTAGTAGTTCTTTGAGTTTGGCTTTTGTTCTCTCTCTGTTGCCATAATCGTATGCTGCACGTGAGCAGCTATATCACAATCCCTAAATTAAATACTTCCATTTCTTGTTCTGTTCCCACAATATTTCTGCATGGCCTCCTGCCTTGGGCAATTCCCTCCATTGCAAAGATTAGATCTAAAAGCAGGCCTTTCCCTTCCTAGAGGAGACTCGAATTTTACCCACACAGCAGGTGTAATGTCTGTAGAACATGCTTGTCTTTGTGAATATGAAGACTCTTGGACCTTTTTCAATTTTCTGACTCCCGAATTCGTAAATGGCTAACAGCTTCTTGTATAAAGCTAAGCATGGAGTATTTAATCACCTTTTTATTTTCTACTGAACTTTGTAAAAGTAAAAAAATCAAAACTGATTATGGAAATGGTGTTTTGCTTAAAGTTTCTCTCTTACCCCTGTAAACCTAACAGATCAGTTTTTGCCAATCTCAGAATTTTATAAATTTCTAATATTCTGATCCAATTATCGCCATTCACTCATCTTCCATCGATTATTGAATGTCATGAATGGCTTTTCCACTTTTAACGCTAAAGACTTTTTTTTCTTTTGGCTCGTGTCTTAACACGGAAGGAATCATTTATGTACTTCCTGCAAACACGTTCTTAAGCTTTTGGTTGTGGTGTATTTGCAGTTGTAGTTCAAAATTAAGTAATATAAGCACCTCTATTCTTGATGTCATATGCTGTTCTATTTGACATGTCAAGTTAATTCTTTAATGCAGATGAACTCTGAGGAGCAGCAGGAGGAGGAGAAGGAGAACGAAGATTCAAAAGCCTTTTTCATCCTCAATGAGATTATACTTGTCTTAAAAGATGTAAGAACCACCTTTACAATGTGAGGGTGATGATCCACTTGGGGCACTAATCACTGTCGTGACATATGAAATTTGCAGGGTAAGGAGGAATCTAGGAAGGAAGCTTATGATGTTCTCATCCACATAAGTTCCAGCTTGAAAAGCATTTCGCCTGTTGGTTCAGTTGCACCTTATCAGAAACTAATTAACATGGTATGGAATTCCTCATTATGGGACATATTTGTGTAGTTTTGGCGGAAATCACTGCTTATATTTTAAGACATGTTTGAGACTATGTACATTCTATATTTATAAGTAAAATGAATCCATTAAAGAGCAAAGTGTTAAAGAACATCAGTAACATACAAGGAAAGCCAAAATAGAACTTTAGAAGAGTGGATACATGAGGCCATAGGCGGTTGAAAGTAACAACAATGGAAGAGGTTGAAGCAGATCCTTCTAATTATGTTGTCCGACATACGTACTTTACAATGGTAGATCCTAGACAAGTTGTCTTCTGGAAGGACTTTCGTGTTGTAAATAATTGGTTTCTGCCCTACCTCAAATAGCATCCGCAGATGGGGGAAAAGTTGAAGAAGAATGTGGTGAATCAATTCCTCCTCTTCTTTGGCCATGTTGTTGTTCCTGACTTCAATATTGTGAAACAGTGGACTGAAGTCCTCATTGTCTTGTGCATACTGCTTATCCGCCTGATATTGGTTAAAAATCTTTACCAGGTCATGAATAAGTATGTGCATTGTATTTGAAAATCGTAAGCCTGGTATAACTACAAATTGATTCTGTGGCCTCAAAACATACTTCTCTGCTAAAAGAAGAAGCTAATTTTGTGGCTGCAGTATGGTAGTGTCACAACATATTCCTTCATTTATTCATGTCTAGCTGCTTCTGCCAGGGGTTAGGCTTTGCAGTTGCAGCCAGAGGAGGAGATGAATAATGCCCTCTAACCAGTAGAAAGACAGAGAACTGAAATACAAGTGGCCAAATTCAAAATCATGTGGTCTGTATCTTGTGGATGCCTTGTTGGCTCCTAAGCACAATCACAGTAGAATACTTAAAAACCAAAAGTTTAAAAAAAAAATCCCCATTTTTAGATTTATCAAACTCGACTTAAATCACCATATGTTTATGAAATTCTCATGCATTCATTCACTAGTTAACGCAGAACAACAACATTTTTAAAAATATCGAAGGCAGAGAAAAGATGATTTGACTGAAAAAATGTACCCATTAACCGCAGCACGATTGAGTAAGTTAAAATAAAGTTCTAGTGTTGACATTATTGAAGAGGAGATATTATTATGGTTAAGAGCAAACAAAAGTTTGGTCATTTACAGAAAGCATGCCACCTTTTGCGATTTAGACTTGTCTTTTGTGCACCTTTTTTCTAGTCATGTCTTTATATCCTAAGCTTCGAGAGTTGGACAAGGCAGACCACTTGGTATGTGGCCATACCCAATTGTTGCACCTGAGTCTGAGTATCATATTTTTTAACCTAGTTTGGACTAGGTTTTATCCTGCTACCACTTGGAAAGAAATGTCCAGTTAATTTCTCGATCAGATATTGCTAGGGTTTTCATGCAACATGTTCTATCACGATCAGTTCTACTTAATTATTACAAAGTAAAGCCTACATTCACCTTGCATCAGATGCTTCGCACCCCATTTTATTTAATTCTCTAGTGCTGTGCATTCCTGACCAGTTTGTCATGGGAAAATTCTCGTCTATCTGACAACTGTTGGCAGCTAATTTATCAAGTGGGTCCATATAATTTTTGTAGGATTGGTATATGTACCATAGAGTTTGTGAGATGTAATTGGCTAATCTAGTAGACTGCATCCATGCTAGGATCTCTTCTGCTTAGGTACATTTGACTACCTCAAGTAGTCTATTCAATCGAAATTCTGCATTTGTTTCATCTGATGAAAGTGCAGAATTTAAGAAGTCAAATTGGTCTGTCAAGGGGTAGTGTAGTGAAGCCTAATTGGTCTACTTAATTATTTCAAAGTAAGGCCTACGTTCACCTTTATGCTTCACTCACCCCATGGAAAAGTGCCGTGGTATTCATGACGAGTTTGTCATAGGAAAATTCTAGTCTATCTGACATAGAGGAGACAGTTTGCCGCTATTTTATAATGTGTGTCCATATATTTTTTGTAGGATTGGTATATGTACCATATAATTTGTGAGAAGCAACTGGTTATTTAGTAGACTACACCCATGCTAGGATCTCTTCTGCTTAGGTATATCTTGACTACCTCATGCAGCCTATTCAATCGAAGTTCTGCATTTGTTTCATCCGAAAAAAAACGCAGAAATTTTAAGAAGCCAAATTTAATAAGTCAAATTGGTCTATCAAGGGGTAGTGTAGTAAAGCCTATTGATCTACTTAATTATTTCAAAGTAAAGCCTACATTCACCTTTATGCTTCACTCACCCCATGCAAAAGTGCCGTGGCATTCGTGACGAGTTTGTCATAGGAAAATTCTAGTCTATCTGACATAGAGGAGACAGTTGGCCGCTAATTTATAATGTGGGTCCATATAGTTTTTGTAGGATTGGTATATGTACCATATAATTTGTGAGAAGCAACTGGTTATTTAGTAGACTACACCCATGCTAGGATCTCTTCTGCTTAGGTATATCTTGACTACCTCAAGTAGCCTATTCAATCGAAGTTCTGCATTTGTTTCACCCGAAAAAAAACGCAGAAATTTTAAGAAGCCAAATTTAATAAGTCAAATTGGTCTATCAAGGGGTAGTGTAGTAAAGCCTAATTGATCTACTTAATTATTTCAAAGTAAAGCCTACCTTCACCTTTATGCTTCACTCACCCCATGCAATAGTGCCGTGGCATTCGTGATGAGTTTGTTATAGGAAAATTCTAGTCTATCTGACATAGAGGAGACTGTTGGCCGCTATTTTATAATGTGGGTCCATATAGTTTTTGTAGGATTGGTATATGTGCCATATAATTTGTGAGAAGCAACTGGTTATTTAGTAGACTACACCCATGCTAGGATCTCTTCTGCTTAGGTATATCTTGACTACCTCAAGTAGCCTATTCAATCGAAGTTCTGCATTTGTTTCATCCGATAAAAAATGCAGAAATTTTAAGAAGCCAAATTGGTATATCAAGGGGTAGTGTAGTCCTCTTCTCATGTATTATTCTTGAAGCTTGGATTCCTTGTGTAAATGGTTGCCTAAAGAAGTTTTATATGCACTGCACCGATGAACACTTACCTTGCATGTGTTGTGAACATCTGGGAATTTTATTTGCTTACAGGACTTCCGCTTAGATGATTCGGATAACATACATATGTATTAAACGAAAATTGTCTAATTTAACCTGTGATTTTCCTGCTTATAGTTCTTAACAGTGGTTTATTACCAGACAATCGCAATTCTCAGGATTGTATTGTTTTTCAAGCAATGGTGTTATAACTCTAAATAACGTGCTTTCAGATAGTTGGCTATCTTTCTGGTTCATCACCTCAAATTACAAGTGGAGCTGTTTCTGCATTGTCCGTACTAGTTTACAAGGATACAGATATCTGTCTATCAATTCCTGATCTTATTCCTCCAGTTCTTTCTCTGCTGCAAAGCAAAGCTGTGGAAGTGATAAAAGTGAGTATACCATTACCGAAATAGATTCTTGCCCCAATTGGCATGGCTTAAGAGTTACTTCGTACGTATTTTGCAGGCTGTTCTAGGTTTTGTGAAAGTATTAGTGTCTTGCTTACGAAATGAAGACCTTCAGAGTTTACTTTCGGACGTTGTTGATGGTGTTATTTCATGGTCATCTGTCTCCAGAAATCACTTCAGATCAAAGGCATGTGAAATTTTACGGGGAGTTTACTGAGATGTTTTGTGATAATATTATGCATGCATCCTTCCAAGGGCCTCTTTTTTGCAATCTCGTAATGAATATCCATTATCACTGTATATGCAGGTCACAGTCATTCTTGAGATAATGATTAGGAAGTGTGGTTTTTCTGCTGTTCAGCTTGTTACCCCAGAAAAGTACAAGGGTTTTCTTAAGACAGTTCTGGAGGTAATGATTTTCCCTTTTCTCTGTAGGACATTAGAATCCAATGCTTGGATGTGTTTTCTACAGAAAGATTATCTAGCAGCACATTATTTTTGTGGAGGTTGGAATATTGTTTTGTGAAATGATCATGTTTTACCTTTCAGAATCGACGAAACAAAACCTCAAATGAAGGCAGTATAGCAAACAAGGAAGCTTCTGCAAGTCAGAAAGATGTCAGGGGACGAGGATATAAAAGGAGATTGAAGAACAAAGACGGCTCCCCCTCCTCAGGAGAATTTGAAACTTCTCTTAGTGTTGATGGCAGATTAGAAGGTTCTAAAAAGGATAGAGGTTTGGCTGCACAGAAATTTTCTAAGATTCAATCCAATGAATCTGGAAAGAAAAGGAAGAGGACCTTTCCCCAAATTAGAAGCGGGGAAAAGAGAAAGATGGATACAAAAAGTAGCATGAACGTGGAAACCACGGTAAGAAATCATAAAGCATCCAGAGCATGCAATGGCAATAATGCTGGGCGGAAAAAACAGAAGAAATAAGTTGGAAGGACGAGAATACTGGTTTTTTCTTCAGAGCGTCTTAAATTTATGATGATTTTGTTTCTCCTGGGCACGCCAAATGTTGTCCATTCGGGGAAAAGAGTACACTTTCTTGGCTTTCGCATATTTCCCCTATTCGGTTTTGGGGGAAAACAAAGATCTGAATATTCCACCTAGGTCTGCTTCACAGCCAAGGATTGTATTTGGAGGTCATGGGTTTGATAAGCTTGTTGTCCTAATTTACGGTGCATCATTACAAGGGGACAGAGAGGCTGTTTCAAAGGGTGATTTGTCATGGATTACTGACAGTGTACACTTCCATCTTTTCTTGTAAATGAGAGCAAGCTATATCTGACTCTTGTACAACCCTTGAATTGCTTAATCTTTAATCTCAATTTATTTGAAAGTTGTAACTCATTGCGTCACATATGTTTTGCTTGTAATCAATGTACTTTATTATCCACTACATCAAATCGTGCAATTGCCTGCAATTGCTGGGAGTTTTTCGAGCAACATGTAAACATGCCCTACTTATATAGGAAAAGAATCCGCATGAACAGGTGCTGGTCAAATAGGGAATAACAGGAAATGAGGTTCTTGTTGGTCCTTAATATCGATTACCATACGCATGCATGAGCACTAATACGGTCGTCGTCGTAAGTGTTATTCGGGAAGGTGTCTTGACAGATGATTCTTGTACCAAATAGCAGCTAGTATCCATGATGTTTCCAGAACAAACCTACTTTATCAGCACCTAATGCACCAAGTTTATGTAAATGATGCCTATGATCCTATTTGTCTCAAGTTCCTGATACAACTCACCTTTTCGGTTTAATGTTAACGACAAATTCGATTTTGGAAATTTACATATATTAGAGAGAATGTGGCAAAATTTAGACCTGATTCTCGGCCTGAGGTCCACCCTTTCCTCTTTGTTATTAATGTAGATTATAAACCTCTTACAGAACATAAAGTTTAGACATATCGCCCGTTTAACCGAGGCGCTATTCTCTTTTTGTACCTAAGAATCAAGAAGAGTAGTAGTTTGTAGACAAACAGTTGAAAGAGAAGCACAGCTACATCCCACCACTTGGAATGATCTATTGATATGCCGAAAGTGGTTTTGAGGATCATCTCGCCTTTCAGTTTTGGTTCTCCTGGCTCTGTCGAATCGAACTCAAGACCAGTCATGACATTCTTGTATTGACCCTGCAAGGCATGTAAATGATTTGATTGAGTGAATTGTAATTCATTATTTATTCTTGAGCACTTCTGATCACTGATCCAAAACATATGTTTGGGTTGACTGCCATGGCCAGTTGCAGAACAATTATGTGAATGATGCATGAACTGTTAAAGCGCGAAGCCAGCTGATGACCAGGGAATTTGGGGGTGGATCAAGGGTCTCTTCTTATGAATAATGATGTTCCTCAAGCTTCGATGGCAATGAAGCCTCTTAACAGCTTGGGCCATAGGCAAATGTTAACCACAGGGATATAGAAGCTTCTGAGAAGCCCTGTTTATCTGAAGCTTTTGTTTGAGTAAAGAGGAGTGAAGCATGCGGTAAATCCTGGTGGTTCTGATCAGTCTATGTAAAGAGACTGATAACAGAATCTAAGTAGAATTACATTATTACATTGGTTAACACAATCGCTAGCATATGGAATGGAAGGCCAACAACCCAAAAAGGAAGAAGGGAATGGCGAACCTGTCAACCATTCAACCCATTTCTTCACAGCAAAATGAAAGGCATCTTACTTCTGTTGATTTGAGACATCTTTCTCATGAATGTACCATTGTGGAAGATGAGAATTTTAACTTCAATGAATTTGAATATGCACCGCCAAGCGAGCTTTCTCCTGGTGGAG
The DNA here is from genome assembly GCF_021117445.2 of Syzygium oleosum. NCBI lineage: Eukaryota > Viridiplantae > Streptophyta > Magnoliopsida > Myrtales > Myrtaceae > Syzygium > Syzygium oleosum. Next base: position 3,666,637 of record NW_026607494.1, read on the forward strand.
TTAAGCTACTCGGACAGAATTTAGAAACTGAAGACGAATATTTTCCATGTCACGGCTCTACGCAAATTATATGCTGATAAATTTTCAATCTTGATTGCAGAAAAATAGTGAATTGCTATATACTAATTACCTCAACTGCCCATTTGGCAAAACTGATGTAGGACATGGGGTACTGCCAAAAGAACTTGGGAAGATCAGGGAGAAGTCTAAAAATCTGTGATGCCATCATCATTAGAACCTGGATCCACAAAAATTAGCTATGAATGGCATCATACTTCATAAGAATTACTGGAAGGAAAGTTGAGGAGAGAATATTTGCTTACGATGACACCAGCTCCAGTTCCTATGGCCATCAAGGCATTGGGGACAAATGAGGTCACGACCATCATGCAACTCTCAATAACAGTGATGCAGCAGAAGAGATTAATGCAGAAATAACCGTAGTGAGAGAACCCTGGATGAAGCTTCACCATGTAGAATATTGTCGTTCCTGAAAGCAGAGAAATCGCCACCAAGAAAGGGAGCGAAGAAAGGAAATTGGCAAGCACAAACACTGTCTCGCCATAATGCCCATTGAGTCTCTCGGTGTAAAATACCTGATTTAGACAAGAAAAGGATGTCATACACTGACGATATCTCCTTTGTTACATAATAAATGTATATGCTTGCTTTGACGACAAGATCAATCCCATGTGAATAATCTTAAGCAGTCCTAACAAAAATTCTTAGTTGATTTAGCTATAATCTTTCTAAATGATTGTGAAATACTCACATTTCGCTGTAACTATGAATCGGAGTAGGCCATCCACTATAAGTTCATTAGTTAGATTTATGTTATTAACAGCGTGATAGACTACGACATGCAACTTCACACCTATCATGGTGGAGCTGGTCTGTCCTGCATAGGAAAGTTAGTTCTAGTCCTAGCGACAAATCATTTTAATATCACCTCTGCAGACATATAATAGAGGAAAATTAATCAGCCTTGACACTTTGCTATACCTTCAGTTCTTCATCGAAGAAAGGGACACCACCACAAGACAAGCATATCATGAAGCCGTAGATGAATGAAACACACTTTCCTCTGTTGATAATCGCCCCATTGTCGTAGCCGATGTCAAAATATAGAGTTCCAATACTTATTGATGCTAAAACGTAGAACATGATCCTCAACCAGGAGTATCCAATGTCCCTATACATGTTGATGAACGACCGATGAGACAATATTCTGAGCTGCTTCCACTTGCTGGAATTAGGATTCAAGCTCAACTGGCAGACCTGATAGTCCTTCAGTTTTCAACAGAAGAAATTCAGGTTTGAAAACATCGGTCCTGGAAAATGCTACTTCAATATAAATAGAAGTCCATTTTAAAAAATCACAGTTGGAGACATTGTTCATTAACTACGGAAAGTGGGAAAGACAAGAAAAATGACTGAATAAGAATGATCTGGATTTTGACATCTTCTGAGTTGGAGTGCTTACAGTGGCTGCAATTTCTTGCATTTTCTTCCTAACTTTGCATGAATACTCTGAGGATTTGTAACTTTGGATGAGTGTGGCTTTAATCTCTGCTGTTTTCCTGTTCATTGAAAAAACAGACGATGCCAGAGTTTGCTGCAAGATAAAATAGCAAGTCCGAGCAATATTCAGAAGTCAATCACAAGAACTAATGCAGAGTTTAGAAGTGATCAAGCTAAAACTCACACAGCTTCTATGAGAAAGCAATAGAGTGGCAGTCACAGAATCGAAGTCCAAGCTAATACACCGCAGAAAGTGATCGGCGGGATTTCTCCTCCTTGGACAAGGAAATCCAGCATCTGCAAAGAACTGCACCAGGAATTAAAATTACATGATCTTGCTTCTGCACAGCCAAAATGTCTCTGAGTTAGAATGAAGTGTTGACTTTTCATTACCTCAATGGCCATTTTGGCTTCTCCTAGAAACACAGTTTCTCCGCTCGACAGAAGGAGTAAATCATCAAAAAGATCGAAAACTTCACTGCTCGGCTGGTGGATTGAGCAAATAACTATTCTTCCTTCATCTGCAATATTTCTTAGAGCTCTTGCCACAAAAAAAGCCGAGGCACTGTCTAAGGCTGTGGTAGGCTCATCAAGGAGCAAGATCAGTGGGTCTGTCATCATTTCAAGGCTGATGCTGAGTCTCTTCTTTTCTCCACTGCTTATGCCCCTCAAGTGCCAGTTACCAATCTTGTTCTCCGCACAGTCTCCAAGTCCCATCTCCTTTATGATCGTCTCTACCACCTCGTCGATCTCAGCTTTCGTCATTTCGGAAGAAAGCCTCAGATGAGCTGTGTAAGCTATTGTCTCTTTGACAGTGAGAGTACCCAAGAAAATATTTTCTTGAGTCACGTAGGACTGAAAAAATGCACAAAATGAGAAGATTCAAGCATGAGACAAAGGGTGAAACATCAATCACCGGATAGATTTGCAAGCTCAAACTTCAGAAAGGAGAAACATGGCCAAACCAGCCAGACTTTGATTTTAAGAATGTCGTCCAGTCATACACATAAACCGCCACATTGAATCAGAAGAAGTACAAAATATGATTTATTCTTTTGAGGGCCAAAAGAATGCTTCACGAGACAAAATTGACAGAAGAGTGGCCTAGTGATGCGCTTCATTTCAGAGGTCACTAGTCACAGCATCAGTATGCGAAACCGAAACTATTGCCAGAAAGCGCCGATTAAGCCGATGGAAGCAAATCTTGTTATTCCAATGATGATCTAACAAATTACTAGACTAGAGTTTTCTTTTAATTACTAGAAAAATTGGGATCTTTTGTGATTTTTAACGGTATTAATCCTAAAATCAAAGAGAATTATCTTCCGCGAGAGTTAAATTACTTGTCTCATAATCTGTTTTCCTCTCTTATATGAAGTCTGCCCACAGCATATAATTTCCAACAAAAGCTAACTTGAGACCTACTGACTTGACGTGCTTTACCAGATCTCTGTGGTTTATGGCCCCCTTCTTTTTCCCACTTAGGGAAATATTCCCCCCTTTTCTGACGCCAGAAGATGTCCGACCTGCGGAAAAATAAAACACAATAAGTAGTCGAATTGAAGTGGGGGTGCTAAGTGGTTGAGATACGTATTTCTCGGCGTATACGTACTTACGCAGTACATGTAACTATGTAACCTAGATTATGGAATGCGTAAGTTATAAATATCTCTCTCCATCTACACTATTCTCATCCCATGTCGGCTGTGAAGCGACCAAATAGTCCCTTCCAGTCGAAGTTCGTGTGTCTAACGTAATGTCAAGCCACTCGATGAAGCGGACGGGTCGAAGCTCAACTTCCGATTGGACCCCGGAAAGTCCCCGGGCCATGATCCCGCAGAGATGCGGTCTCGGAAACGAGGGAGACTTCGAGTGTGAGAGTTCCATCGCCCGATTAGCGATGAGGCAGAGACGCGTGCGGAGCCTCCGGGGACTCTTGCCCGGAAGTCGCATTGGCCGCCAGTTCTCACGGTCTTTCGCCTGGTCCTTTTTAACTTGTGATTTCACTAGAACATGTATATCTAGCGTTATAGTTTTGCACCATAACATATGAATCGCTCCAAATCCAAACCCACGTGAAGAATCTTTAACGGCATCATGGATGGAGCCTCGACAGGAGCTAGATTTGGGTACCGATCGAAAATTTGTGATTTCTTATGAGATAAAGAAAATTTTGGGCCTACTTGAGATCCTAACCAAAAATCGAGGCTTGATTCTCTAAAATACCCTCGACTTATTTTGTCCCGAATTTTTTTTTTAAACTATAAAAAGAATCACAGACTTTTACTATAGTTCCAAATTTGCCCCTGCTTCTAGAAATAGCCACTAGTTTCTTAGAAATCATTAATATCGGGACTTGTTAGAGGCTCATAATCAGAACTTGTGTCTCGTCCGTCACCCTCACTTGCATATGGAACAACATAAGCCTCTCAATATTAATAATTCTGAGAAAAACTAGTGGCGATTTAGGGACGCGGGACAGATTAGGGACTAGAGTGAAAATTTTAGGAATATGTTTTTCAGAAAAAAAAAAAGATGGAGACAAAATTAGGATTGAATCTATAGTTGGATATTTTTTTTTTAGAGAGAGGTGGTTTTTAAGAGGATAAGATCATGAAAAGAAATCCCAACTTTCTAATATATCACTACAGTCACCTTGCTTGTCTCGGTCTTGAAGCCTCTCTCGATTTGATGAATTGGTGTCTTTGACTTGGTCGCAGGTTTTTCAACAATTTGAACATTAACATAAATCATGAACATCTTACAAATAAACAAAGCATGTCTCTCGGAAAGGCCGTGCAACTTACCAAAATCCTAAATTACGATCACCGTAAAGTCAGTGCTCGGAAACTTTTTTCGATAACCAAAACCCCCAAATTTATACGGGTGTAACAAAGATACACTCATTGCGTGATATCAAGAGCATTTATTTTTTCAAAATAATTATACCATCACTATTTTACTTCCATAAGTCTTTATTTTTTTTGACGTTTTTCTTCATTTGTAATGTTATTTCTCATCTTTAAATAAATTGAGTTTAACCATAGATAATAGGTTTCAAAAGAGAATAACATCAATGTTATTGCTGCACTTTGGTTAGTCCCAAACGCATGTTCAAACTCCGTGTGTAACTTCGTTTCTACACTTCTAAATTTGGCTATGGAAAGGAGTAATCATCGTAGCCTTCTGCAATGTTTTCAATGCCGTTAATGATTTTGGTAACTACATCAAGCTGCTATACTTTCCATGTATGGGCAATGCTTGTTGTCGTTTGATCTTTCGGTAACTATACCAGTATCGCCAGGAGTTTTTCGTACGTAATGCTCCAAAAAGGTGGAATTCGGATTTCACCGGCGGTCGACCGTATTACGCGAATAAAAACGCAGTAAAACAAGGCTAAGTTAATGGATGTATTATTGCAAGAAAATGTTCCAAAATGGGAAGGTTGGCAGAGAGGAGGAGAGAAACCTGCAAGTGAGTCGAGGAAAGTGGATTTTCCGGAGCCGGAAGGACCCATGACGGCCAAGATCCGACCCGTCTGAGCGTACCCGCCGAGCCGGTTCAGCAGTTTCCTCTTGGAACCGGCCGACGCCGACACCGTCAAGTCGTCCCACACCAGGAACGACGCGGACGATTGGCCGTCAACGCCGCCGCTCTCTTGCTCTGCAAAGTCACTGTCCGTCGCATCCTTCCTCGCCTCCATCATTTTCGTCTCTGTCTCTCTCGCTCTCTCGCTCTCTCTCTAGGTGGTCTCGTTTTCTAGCTCTCAAGTCACGGGCACACGCAGGGAGCGCACGGTGCAGTTGGCGACCACCACCTTGGGTTCATGCGCAAGCTTTAACGTTAACTTGACCTGCGCACACTCGGTCCTCGATCACGCGAACGCGTACACTTGTGGCTCTTGACTAAGAAAGAACAAAAGAGAGCGGTTCGGGTCGCTTGGCTCCGTCCTCTGCAGCCTCTGACGTGTGTGCGGCGATTGCTCGTAACCCCTGCATGCTGTTTACGGGCACTGCTGACTTTTAGTGTTGGATCTTTGTTACCCTCTCTCTCTCTCTCTCTCTCTAGCTCTCTGCCTCTCTTCACGGAGACAATATAAGGTGGTCCGAGACGAGACCTCCTCATCAGCGGGACCACTCATGAAGCGCCACGTGGCGCTTGGGGGGGGGGGTTCGCCCATACGGAAACTTTGTACAAAAAATTAATATTCAACCTCACTAGTTAGCCCTACATCTACATGTATGCACGCTAGACTAGACCCCCCCCCCCCTCTCTTTCTCTCCTTTGCACGCATTTATTTCTTGGAAAAATGACATAAATAATCCCTGAACTTTGATTCAATGTGAAATTTGATCCCTGAACTTTTAATTTGTTCAATATAGTCCATGATCTTTTACCCGATATTCAATATGGTCCATGAACTTTCAATTTGTTCAATATTGTCCCTGAACTTTTTGTACATATTTAATATAGTCCCTGAACTTTATAACAATGTTCAATGTAGTCCTTCCATTAATTCAAGTTCAGGGACTATATTATACATTTTCATATAGTTCAGGGACTAAATTGAACATTTACTAAAAATTTCAGGGACCAAGTTGAATAAATTGAAAGTTCAGGGACCGCATTGAACATTAGGTTAAAGTTCGGGGACTACATTGAACAAATTAAAAGTTTAAGGACCAAATTGCACATTGAGCCAAAGTTCAGAGACTATTTGTGTCATTATCCCTTATTTCTTCTCTCTCTTCTTCTTCTTCGTTCTTTCCTTGAAGAAGAAGACCCACCACCGTACGTTTGATCTCTCGCTTTCAAATTACGATTTCGCCCTCAAAATAAATGCGTTCAACCAGAAACGCCGAGCGAAACTGCTCGGATTCAAAGTAATTTAGTTCCGATTAAGATGTATCGACACATTTTCATTTGTGGCGACACCAAAAAAATGACCGAATCTTTTGTTATTAGAACAGAGTTTGTTAAAAATAAAAAACATCAATAAAGCAAAACAGTCGGCGATTCGAAGGGAATCGATAACCTTGCCAAAGAAGTCATTGACAACACAAGGTGAAAGTTATCGATGAAAGAAGACTTGAGAAGTTGATCAACAAAGTCATCGACAAGAAGCAATCGCCACAAAAAAACGTAACTCCTTGGTAGACGGGGGAATCAATAATGAAAAAGCAAATTAAACGATGAACTTCATGCACTTCTAAGGGCGGCAAATTATATAGGAGATATATATATGACCAGCCACCTGCCACATTGTAAAGCTGAGGTTGCCATACGGATTAACGCGCCATCAATTGCCAACAAGGCGAGTCTCACAATCCTCCGATCTAATGCAAACCAGGGAGAAATTTATGGACATTACATCGTCTGCCATCGTATTTCCCTTTATATGCCACGCGCATCTCGTGCCGCATGTCTCGACATGTCGCATCTCAACGTAACTAAAAATATCGCTGTACCTTGGCCCGAATCTTCTTGCATTTGCCGCACTTGTCCTTCCATATCTAGACAAATGAGTGGTCGAGCACCTATCCAAAGTACTTCTCTTTCCATGACGAGACAATCTTGCGGGCATGCATTTACTTCTTTTTCACAGGCAAGAGGTCTTTCGTGAATTTTTTTTATTTTTTCTTTTCTTTTCTTTTTTTTCCCCTTCATCTTCTTCGTCTTCAACCTTCGACTAGCAGGGCCGACCTCGCCGGCTAGAGGTTGAAGACGAAGAAGATGAAAGAAAAAAGAGAAAAGAAAAAATAAAAAAAATTCGGAAAAATAAAAAATAATATTAAAAAATTAATTCAGGGTAAAATTGTCACAAGTGTACCAGTTTGGGATTTTTTGTGGTCAAAAAAATAATTCGAGACAAATTTGTCACAGATGTATCAGTTTTGGATTTTTTATAGTAAAAAAAATAATTTTTGGTAAAATTATCACAGCTGTACCAATGTAGGGTTTTTCGTGATATTAACCCTAAATTCAAATGAATCCGACATAATATTCACCGGAAGATAATAAAAGGCGACAGAAAACATAACCTCAAATTTTAACTAAGAAGACCAAAGGAATCAATGCTCAATCGGGTGTTCAGATTCAATTTTACAGTTAATGGATCTGTATACTAGACCTACAACAGGAAGAAACTGAACATCACTATTTCCATTTTGACAGGACAAAGGGACAACCATGAAGTAATTTTAGAGACCGGATATTACTCTTCCAAAGACCTCCTTCACATTAGGTCACATTACATGGAAAATAAATCCGGATACACATGAACTCCTGCAGATCCTAAGAACTTTTCACGATGCAGTATTGACTTCAGGGACATCATCAAGGATGAAGGGACCGAGTTTTCCTGTTCTAAACAAAGTAAGAAACTTCTTGGATACCATAATACGAGCTTCCGATGCCTTGTGGGGTATCTTCAAAGCCTTTTGCAGTGCCTCAAACTGCTGTTCGATGAGGCACTCCAAGTCATTCTCATTTTCCACATTACCATCAAATTCAGACAGAGAAAAGTACAATGCACGTTGAACTTCTGTCACCATATCCTGCAAGCGATGCATGACAAATTGTAGTTAAGCAGCTATCACCCTTGTAATTGCAACCAAAACAGATTCAACTTTTGATAATTGTAATCCATTTTTGGATCAGTAAAAGACTATAAGCTTCATTGTAGAGGCATCAACGAGGTGCAAACCCATACACAAAGCGAGTTGAAGCTCCAAAAAGATAGCAGTTAGTCATTCACAAGAAAGGAGCTGACTCCATCAAACAGACCAGTAACAGCAATTTTACAAGGCGTGAAGTGCGGGGTTTAACTATGAAGAAACACAAGGAGCTAACACTGTTCAAATGAACATTAAAAGCAGTTTCAGAAATCATCTATTGTGAATCGCTTCTAGAAACACAAGCTCCTAGTATACAACCTTCTAACTTTGCAGTTTCACCCTTTTGACTATATCATAACCACTGGGTTATTTGCAATAACTTTTGTTTGGGTTAAGTACAGATTTAGTCCTCTTAGTTTCGACGTTTGTGCAATTTGATCCTCTAAATTTTATTTGTGCAATCAAGTCTTCTAACTTTATGGATTTGTGCAATATGGTCCTCTAAGTTTTATTTACTGCAATCAAATCCTCTGACTTTCTTACTATGTGCAATCAAGTGTTTTGTTTACCCACTGTAACTAAAACCGTCAAATCAGGATTTTTTTCCTTGTTTCTCCCGTTTTTTTTTTTTTCTGCTCATTTGGCTGCAAATTAGCATCGCATATGATTTACTGTCACGTAAGCAATGCCACGTCATTAATTAAATTGAAAGTTTAGTTAGACTAGTTGACCAAGGGATTTGATTGCACAAATCTAGAAAGTTAGAGGACTTCATTGCACAAAATAGAAATTAGAAGACCAAATAGCACAAATCCAGAAAGTTAGAGGACTTGACTGAACAAAATAATAATTAGAGGACCAATTAATAGAAACGCTAAAACTTAAAGGATTAAATCTATACTTAATCTTTCTAACGCATGAAATTACAATCGATACATGTTTTCTCCACTATCTCAAACCATTGAAGCACCGAGTTCATATCTTTACAGGCATCTTTCATTTCTAGACTACTCTGCCCCTTCCGATACTATTTCCCACACGATATGCATTAAAACGAGTGAGTATGGACTATGAACAGAGTCCCTTAACTTGTAATTTTTTTAGCAACATGGTCTGCTGACCAAAATTTCTAGCAATATAGTGGGCATGATATTTTTCTATTGATCCTTCATATCAATTGAAGAGGCTGCACAGAAACCATTCAAGATCAATGTCAATAAATGAACAAACCACAGTCATACTTAATAGGAAGAGTCAATAAATTTCCAAACCATAAAGCATAGTTTAAGATAAGGGTCATATTGCAAAAAATCATCTCTTTTGAAAGTTGCAGAGATTTGCTTTTGTTTTAATCTAAAGGCGGAATCCAGTACACCTGAAACCCAGTCAAAACTCCAAGTTTGAAGTGAATATTGAGTCAAGTGGATCACGATTCTCAAGGCAACTTGTAGTTATCATTTACAGGAAGTATTAAGCTAGTCAAAACTATAGGGCTTTTAATGACATGGACTGCTAATGAATTTCGGTTCATTATCATGAGAATGTAAGGAAGACTATAAATGGATTTAGTATCTAAGTACCCAACACCACAACTTCCAGGTGCATACAATCACTTACCAACAAAGACTATAAGTTTATCTAGACACGTTATAAACCTCATATATAGGCACATATTGTAAATAAAAAGTACCTCTATATACAGGATATCAGAGACATTAGGTGGCTTCTTCTTTGGCCGAAGATCTTTAAGATTGTATTCATGCTTTTCTTCTGGTTCATATCGAATACCCTCCATTCTTCTGTTATTTGAATGCTTCCAGTGAAGGGGAGTGCCTCTACTATTTAATACTGCCAACAAATACTGAGCAATGCGCTCTTCACCAACCACTGAGTCTTTGACGGACCCTGCAGGTACATTTAATACATATATTCTATTATAAAGAAGATACCAGATGGACTGATAGTAACCTATGTCTCCTGGCATGGGGGGTGTGAAAAGAGGGCAAAACTGAAGCAGGAAATAGTGAACAACTAACTAATCAAGTAAATGCAAATTCCACCAACAAGGGTAAATTTAACAAATAGACGAGGGAAGCAATATATATAAGATATACTTCTGTTTACCAATCAAAAGAAAAACATGAAAAAAGATATGCTAGTACCAGATGGATTATACTTCTCCCTCGTCAAGCAATGTGATTGTCTAGTTAAATCATATTGAGGCTGCACTCGGTAAAGCAAAAGAACAAAAGACAACTTCCAATACCTCAAGCTCTGCTTAATAAAGTCACCATAGCATATTCACGGATGAGATTCATCTATCTACCATTTCTTTGACCTAAATGACAGCCATGACTGGGTTGCCTAATGCTGAAACTGGGTTCTAGTCTCCTATGATTCGGCCATCTTCAATACTTGAAGAGGAATGCGCGCGAAACTTTCTAACATATACTAATTTCCCTACTTTTATAAGCTGGAAATTTTTAGAATCTCTTCTCGATAATGGTGAATGATTTTTCACAAAGCTCTGCCTAGTCACAACATCTAGAAGTTGATGGCTAACATCCAATCCTTTTCCCCTTGTGTGCTCTCCATTATGGCACACTAAGTTGAACAGAATCAGTAGAGAGATGGCCAAATCACAACTTACTAGTTTAGTAGTTTAGAAAAAGACTGCCTGCAGCAAAATGAGTCGAGCAGATGATCAAATCATAGAAGGTAGAGAGTGCAAAGACACAACCAAAACAATAGCCAACCTGCAAGAGCTAGCTTCAATCCTGTCTCTATGTCTGGGATACTCGGAACTAATACACCAGGAGTGTCAAGAACATAGATACTTGGATGATGAGCGATCTGCACATCACAGTCCAAAGTCAGAAAAGATTAAAATATATACAATTATATTAGGTGAGAGAATATTGGATCATTTGGAAAATTTTATAATTAGGTCTCTCTGTGATGAGAAAAGAAGGATAGGAAGGGATGTTAACAGATGGCAAGAAAGTTCGTCTACAGTTGTTAATCAAGAACATCTGAAAGCAAGAGTGTCTGAGGATTAATTAAAAAAGTTTGCCAATGTTAATACAAAAGCGATCAATCAATAAATCCAAGATCATGCATCTATCAATCTAGAAAGTTCTGAGTTCATGCACAAAATTGCAAAGTCAGATTGCTTGAGAGAATGCCACCATAATTTTATAGCAGCTGAAGAATATTTGACCTTGAAACCAGCAATATCTTGTGTAACACCAGGCAAGGGGCCCACTGTTGCTCTCTTGATCTTCTCCTGCACTAAGAAAAACTCAGAGCCATCGTCATAAAGCAATAGAAAGCAAAGCAAAGTTACCAGGTAACATCAATATATTTCCAGATTACTTGATTAAGCCTCAACCAACCTCACTACATTTATTTGTTAAGAAACTGCTATTGCACCATCAAATTCTCAGGTTTGGAGTATCTTCCCACACAGATGAGGTCAATTGCCGAAGAGGAGGCTTGTATCTCTTACCAATACACATCGTGAGGAAGTGGAAAATCTTACCAGGAAAACGAGAGGATGCAATTTGATGAATTGAATTAATTAGAGCTGATTTGCCCACATTAGGAACACCAACCACCATGACTAGGAGAGTAGGCTCTCTTGAAATCTTTTCCTTCAATTTAAGCTCCGCGAGATCCAGAAGCTACGGTAAAGAATTACAAATAACCAAGGTGTCACATCTCCAAGAAGAGAAAAAGTACAATCGTGCGGTTACTGCATTCGTGGAAGCAGCATTCCCTAACAGCAAGACATATACTACAAAGTGTCTTGCAATTATTAAGAGGGGTTAGCAAAATGCAGGTCAAAAGCAGCTAAAAAAAATAGACACCTAGCAACAAAAGAACCAAATCTTCATAGGTAAAATCCAGTTGCCATTTTCAAACCTCAAAGGCTAAACCAATTTCGACACTGCCACATTGGACAAAAATGCGAAAACTCCACTAGTCGGTCTCAGCCTACGGCCAAGCTAGTGAACAGAAGGGCAAGCAGATGAAATCCTTAAAACCCGGACGACGGCTTAACGCAACAGAGCAAATCAACTGCCAAAGTCGATTCGTGTTTTCTTACCCAACATCTATCTCATGCTATAAGAAACTAAGAGGACCTCCAAAAACTTGTATGAGGACATCCCACAACGTTCTTGACAAGCAGATGCACTCATTTAAAGGCGCTGGTATCATAAAGGCAACGCATTTCGACTGACCTTCTTGACAGAGCTCTTGCTATGAGCATTTATGGGGAGACAGTCTTGACCGCGAGAATCGAAGTAGTGGGTCCATTTCTACACGGCCAAAAACACAAAAAGAGCGAGGACCCAGAATGATTAGTGCCCACGAAAGGCTTGATCAAAGGGAATCATTACAGAAGCGAAAGGCAGGAAACTGAAAGTAAGGATTTTTACGTGCATGACATTGGGGTTGGCCAAGTCCTTCTTGTTCAGAGCAATCACTCGCTTCTTCTTGGAGAGGTGAGGCTGCAAGTCCGCATTCGCCGATGACAGCGGAATCTGATCAAAGACAAAAGCAAGGCGAATCGCCAAATTCATGCGCATGCTATCAGAATTCCCAAAAAAAACAAGAGAGAGAGAGAGAGAGGGTACGGACGCGGGAGTCGCGGACTTCGATGACGAGGTCGGAGACCTTGAGGCGGTCGCGGATGGCGCGGGTGGCCGCGGCCATGTGGCCGGGGAACCAGTTGACGGCCCCGCCGCTGCTGTTGAAGTCCATTTCCCCCAGCGCCTTCTTCACCGCCGCCTTCGCATTGCCGGCGCCGCCGCCGCTGCCCCTCCCCATCCTCATCTCTCTCTCTCTCCCTCCCCATCCTCATCTCTCTCTCTCTCTTCGCCGGACCAACACCTTCCTCAGCGGAAGCCGACGGCGGCCATGGTCGCCGGTGCAATGGTTGAAGTTAAAGCTAACAACTAAGGCCACCTGGTTACTAGGTATGATGAATCGACACGTTCCGGTCGGACCCAGAGTTAGTGAATTGGGCCGGTTTTAGACCGTTGATCCTTAATCCTTATCACAGACTCTCTTGGAATAGTTCCATTATTAGAATAAGAACTTGTCCCGAAAGTGTAATTGAGTCCTAAAATTTTAAAGTGCAATCAAATCATAAAACTTTTCAAATTGGTACAATCAAATCATTCTGTTAACTTAGTTCAATTTGACGAACGAAAAATAACAACGTGACTTTTTTTTATTGTTTTCTCTAAAATTAGATATCGCGGGACACCCCCTTCCCCTTAGTAAATTTACTTCCTCTGCCTTTTGGAGAATCAAGGAGCATGGTAGATTATCCCGTCTTACACCCCAGGAGGGTGATCCATAATACAGTGAAGTCTCGGCGGAAGGGGGAAAGCTTTTGCGGGGCATCAAGGCTGATACATGCAAAGCCTATGATCGTGGCGGAGTGTTGAACGTTTTAATAGCCATCCTGCGAGGTTTCGGGTTCAGCGATTAACTCTGAAGCGGAATTATGGGGTGCGCCTTCTCGGTTAGTTTCTGGCTCGTTTAAACCAATACAGGAGATCCGATGTCGCCGTATCTTTTCATCATTTACTCTGAAACTCCTGCTAGGAAAGGCCGCAATTCTCAGGAACAATTCATGTTAAATGATCTCTCCGCCTAGTGGCCACTGTGTGTTACAGAGGCTGATAGGATGGAAATGAGCAAATTTATGAGCATGCTGTTGTTTAGGGATTAGAGCAACGTCGGTCTCACTGAGCCTCACGTTCATATCCACCAGATTCAAAGAAATCGCGGACTGTATCAAATACCTCATCCCCGACCATGTCGTCGGGTCCCGGGGCTTTTAGAGGGACAATCCACTTGAGATTCGAGCAGATCTCATCTGCTTTAGGGGTCGCGCCCGAGAGCTGTATCTCCTCTACCGTCAAAAGAGTTCGACGACCGATCAAGCATTGCTGGAACTAGCTTCCAGGTTATCTGTGGTAAACAAGTTTCTGGACTACATATACACGTTGACTTGGTAAAGATGGATTCAAACGTTGATTCCTGTATTTTTTAATTTCATGTCTTCTCTGATATGCTTCTTGACGACAACAAAAATTGCCAACCGATACTCTTTCCATTCGTTGTGTCTTCAATTTTTCCAGAAACTAGGGCTTTTTGTTTGCAACGTCGTCATGATGCAAGGACTTCCTGTCCTTTGTGATTAGGACGAGATATCATTCTTCTTCAAGTCTTAGCCTCAATTACATTCATCTTCCAATCTTTTTCTGATGTTCCATCTTTTCACATGTACTACCCTAAACCAACTCCGAGTCCATAGACAAGAATTCAACCATTCACAATTCTGGAAACTTCAACATATTCAAATTGATGCGTAAATGGACAGTTACGGCCAAAACGAAAAAAAAGAAGAGAAAATGAACATATCGTTAATAGAGCTTTCCGATCATTACCCTGACAGAACACAAAAAATAAATGATGAAACTGCTTGACGGCAGTTTTAAAGTCCATAGCCCATTGTCACTTATGGTCATGCCATACCGGCTCAAAGACCTGTCGAGAAGACTCCCTCCCAGTTCGGATAAAGAAAGATAACACTTTCAGAAGATGGTATGGAAAATCACAGTAGCTGGCTTTCATCTCAGGGAGTTTCCCAATGAATGTAACACGCGCACAGAGACTCCAGCTGACCATTTTTTCGAAATTACAGGCAACATACATCAGCTTGGTATCTGAGATTTAAGATTAAAAGCCACAGCTGTGATAACAATAAAGTAATCGTTTCATAAGCAACAGGTGCCTCAGAAATTATTGAACCTCCGTACCAAGAAATGATCCATGTTTTCACAGTTATGTGTACCAGAAGTTCCTCAGGACATATGTTTTGTTCGTCACGGAATGAAGATATGCAAAGTCAAAAGAGTAACCTCTTCAGGTTTGGTATTACACCGTTTCAACTTTTCACTCTTGCTAGGCATATTGCAGACTAAGGAAGAGGGGCATCATCACAGCACTTTCCAGCATTTGAAACAACCATCAGCTTCGCTGCCCACTCGAGAGTATAAATACACCCGCATGTTAACCGTCTTTTTCTAACAATGGTGGCGCTTACATTAAAGCTATATCATGTACAGTCAAAACTAGCCCACGCAAAAGCAACCTGCACATCAGAGGATAAGAAGGAACTGAGAGACAGCCGCCTTGGATTCACAAGCTTCGGGCAACCTTCTCATAAAGATCACGTGGCCAATTCCTCTTCAAATTGTTCGCAAGAAAATTCGCAATCTGCAGATTCAAAGAAGAGCATCAGGTGATTATTCAAAACAAGGAGTATATATGTTGACTTTCAGTTGATTTTTTTCATCAAACAAACAGCCTATTGAGGATATCCCAAAGTGGCTAGGAATTTACAATCGTCTGCTTTGGAGCATATAAAAACTGACAACTGTTTAAGAACCCAAATGCCCACTTGCCTTGGCTCTTAGAGCACGGAGTGATCCATCGGAATCAGGCACGTTATCCATACAACTAAGAGCAACCTTTAGGAGGTCAGGAACACAAGCTTGGACATATGGAGATAAGTTCTGCAATACA
This sequence comes from Syzygium oleosum, assembly GCF_021117445.2. Taxonomy (NCBI): domain Eukaryota; kingdom Viridiplantae; phylum Streptophyta; class Magnoliopsida; order Myrtales; family Myrtaceae; genus Syzygium; species Syzygium oleosum. Next base: position 3,682,383 of record NW_026607494.1, read on the forward strand.
TCTGTTGTAACATCTGGTGTTCGTGGATCCAATGGAAGAAAAGGAAGTTTGGCAACCTCCCTCAAAGCATCCAGATAATGACCTGCTCTTGCCAACTTGTATATCGACAATATTGCTTCAAGCTGTCTTAACACTGTTTGTTGCTCCATAACATTCTCTCTCTCCTGAGGACTGAGGGAATTATGCAAATGAGAAATAAATGTCTGAGAGCAGAACAAATAAGGGGAACATTAACGTCATAAATGATTAACATAGTTGACAAACCCCAAGGCCTCTCGAATACTTTTGTGTCTACAACAAGAGTCAAAGAATAAGTTATTTCTAGTCACAAAGCACAACATTAGTGCCCTAATTGAAGCAAGCAATTTAAATTATGCAATAATTTGGCAGCGGGTAAGGAAATATTCTAAACAGAAGAAATCTAAATGATGGACCTGTCATTTCCAATTTTCAAGTTTCATCATGCTGCAGCAATAATAAATGATCTAGCATGACAGAAGCCTATAAAGTTGATCAAAATAGTCAACCCAAAAAAGGAACAGCTACTTAGAAGACTAAGACAGCAGCTACCAAGAGATTACCTGATTTCGGGACTATATTTGTAAGTCTCCAAAATCTCGTTTCCAGAATGAATCAAGCCAGCTGTCTGGCTTTCACCATCCAACCGTCCTCGTGAAAGAGCACATAGTGAGTCTGAAAGGCATTTATTGATGGTGTCCAGGGCCATTGAGAACGCCCCAATTCTCTTCAGAATCTCTATTGACTGATTTAATTAAAGGAAATTATAAGTAAAGGGAAGAATAAGCAAAGGAAAAAGGTATTAAGCCCATACTAGATTCGATACTATCCCAGATGAAATATCCATTAAAATTCTAGATTCAGCAATGCAGGATGATATAAACGGAAAAATATCGAAGATGAAAATTCAGAGGTCAATGAAAAGCTATGCATAATGTGTGAAATAAAGTAGTCGGGGAAACCAAGCAAGCTATAGTTAATAAGAATACGAACTACCGCTAATTTTGTATAAAAATTGTTCCAACTCAATAAACTATATCACAGCATGTTTTCTTTTGTTATTGGGTCACCAATGAAACACACAATGATCAGCAGAACATGAATCACCTTGAAAAGAGAATTTCTGAAGAAACGCAGTCAATCAAAGTACTTTAGCTCTCAAAAATTCATTGAAAACTGATTTCACTTGTGACTCCATAAAAGCAATAGGAGAAAAGAGCGACTTCCATCAGCGGTCACAGAACTTGAGTGGATTAAGCTATCAGTTCGCTGAACTTTAGTTTTAATCATCTCACGTAGAAAACTTTTATTTCTTTACTCTTTATGCACTTTGACCAAAATCCAGTCAATTTTCAAGCAAAATACCAATGCGGTATACACATGGCCACGTGGCCACCATGTAAGCAATTAGCCGGAAAATTGACCAAATTCCAGTCATAGCGCATAAATTGTTAACAAATGAAAGTATAACACATTGGGTGATTGAAGTCAAAGTTCAGTGACATGATTAGAAAACACCATAGTCCACTATTAAGCAAATTTTACACGAGGAGAATAACGGGGAGAAAGACCATACTTTATCATATATCCCAGCTTCCAAGCACTGCCGAGCAGCTTCAAGCAGAAATTGTTGTCTTGTTTTTATGTCTGGTATAAACCTTGTCAATTCACCTTCTTCCCCAGAACCTCTTGGACCAAGTAAAAAGTAAATCCCACCATCTCGCAATAACAGCTCCGTGAGGAGTTGTTTCAGCATCAAACTTCTCTGTCTCTGCTGATCCGCATTTCCCCTCCCAGTCCAAGATAGTCGTCCACCACCCACTGCAGCAGCAGCTTGTGCATAATATTCCAATGCCATTGAAAGATCTCCAAGACGTAAATATGAAGATCCATACTGTCGAATCATGCTAGATGCTTCTGCATAAGCATCCATTACACCAAACTTTGATCCTGCCCCTGTACCTTCCGTAAGGACACCATGGTCGGCAAGCACGATAGCTATGTGAGTGGCATCAATGTTGTACCCTTCATCTCCTGCTTCTTTAGACAAATAGAGGATAGCTGGTAGGAACTGGATGCTTAGGAGCAGAATATATGGGTATACAAGAGGGTCCTTCCCATTTTTGGTATAGTATGATGCTTCAAACTTATTTAGATAAGCCTGCAAATCCTCTAAACTATAGGGGACCGAACTCTCACTAAGGATAGCAGATGAGCCTCCGAGAGGGAACTCCCTGATGGCTGACAGTTTAAACCACAAGAAATCCTCTATGGTGGTGAAAAGTGTCGATAGATCTCTCAGCAGCCTTTCGACAAGCCTTCGAGAACCAGATATCATGGCATATAGTAACAACCTTTTCTTATCATATGCAGCTCGACCCACCCGATCACCCATTCTTAACAACTTTTCACATTCTTCTGAAGCAGTTGCAGCTGTCTCAGCAGAAACCATACCTCCAGTATTTATCCATTCTGTAAGCTGCCAATAATAAATAACCATTAGGGAAGAACAAAACCAGTACATTTGGGCAATAAACAAATAGTACCAGAGGTGCAAACTGATGTGCACTACGGGATGACAAGGCAACATCTCTTGCTTCATTGTAATACCCGGTTCTCAAGCAAAAGTATATCTGTTGAAACAAGAAATTTGTAAAATAAGTCAGTTACAGGCATAGGTGTTCCATGCTTATAAAGCAACTGTAATCAGCAATATCCCCAAGAAAATAATAAAGAGCCCAAGAACACCCTATTAACATAAAAAATAAAACAAAATACTTCTTAATGTAAATATTTTTCTTCCCGTAATAGTTCATATTCCGAAAGAAGGAATAGATGAAACGTAAGTCACTGTCATCTCAAGCAAAAGACTCAAAATCTAAAGATTAAAACTTCAGCAGTTTTCATTTACTGCAGGGCCCCAGCGACAATGAGGATAGCATCATGAATAGACCAAATTTCCACATTCTTATGGTATTGACTTAACCACCAAAATAGAAAAATGGAATACAAAAAAGAAGCATTCATAACCTGCTGCCACGTGGTGTCAACAGGTGGCTGCCTTCGAGCATCACCAGCATCAAAGTCGAGAACACCATAATCGCGCAAACGAATCTGCAACATGAAATTAAAGATAATCAAAGATATAATGCAAAATAAAGCATTAAAAATGGCGCTACTCCAGATAATTGAATAATAAAAAGAGAACAGACCCGAAGGAAGGCACGAATCCTTTGCAAATTCCCAACACCACCACCAAGAGCAGCCTACAAAGAGCAGAAGGACAAAATAATGAGCACTAATCTCAGTAAATACATTTTAGTATGTTAATGCCTTGAAATCTGTTAGAGACGAGCTGGACAAAGAGAGCTCCAGCTCCTTGAATAATGCTTCAGAAAGGTCAAGTTTGATTATTATATAATGCGAGCAAGAGCTATCTCCAAATACGGCTGAAGCAGCAATTTTACTTTGAGTCTAAACATAAACAAGAAGCTTTTGCCATAGAAGTTTCATGAAACCAAAATGTCAAGAAAGGTAAAAATAACGACTTCATACTTGTGCAGGATGACTTTGTATCATGTCCATAATGTACTTCTCATGTCCCCACTCAAGGTGCCGCCTCGCACCAATTACCAATGACATCTTCTTTGAAACATTCCACCGAATAAGTGAATCCTCATCCATAAGCGCCTAGCAAATCATTGCACAAACCATGTTTACTTCTCTATGGCATAAGAAAAAGGGAGCTATGGATTGGCATGGAGAAGTAGTTAAGAAGATTTATAGAGACACACCTGAATGAGATGCCATATTTTCTGCATACTGACAGATTTCCCCCCAGATGTATTAATACCCAAACTTTCATAAGCACCCTTGAAAGCAGTAGCAGGCTGACATTCAAATGATAACAGAAAACAGATTATGCCCATTTCATGCAAAAAAAGAATAGATTTAGTGAAACAGCATCGATACAAATACATACACAGCATCATAATTCTAACAAACGCACTCATGACACAACCATTAGAAGGCAGAGAACAAGAAGTATGTATCATGACTAACAGCAAGTTTCTCAAATACATAGGCTGACGGTGCCAGCTGGCAGGCAAATAACAATAAACTTTGATTAAGATATTCTTCAATGTTAGAATCTTAGAACCGCCCTAGCATAAATTCAATGCCTAGTAAACAAAAAGCTGTAATGAGCACAATAACTAATAAAAATAAATAAAAACCAAAATTTTCATTACTTTAAACGGCAAGCCACGCTCTCTAGCACTGTTAAGGTCCTTCGCAACACCACCATAGACAGAAGCTTTTTTCTCAAGAATCGACTTGTTTGCTACAGCTACAATCTCCATGCCTGAAGGACCAGATGAAACTTGAGGGCTAGAAGCTGTTGAGGCTATTTGGGGGAGACGAGCACCTCCACGGCCTGAATCAACGATGTTAGTCTTGGGTAATAATGATATCCGGCTTAAGCTCTGAAGAAAATCACGCTTTTCCTTTTGCCAATCATCCTGTCAGCCACAACAGCGAAGCACACATTAGAAACCAGGGCAGGAAAGAGTAGAGATAGCAATTTGAAATGCTCTATAATTGAGTTACGAGTTACAACCTCCAATACTTTCAGCATATAATCATTAAAACTTCTAACATTATCCTTCTGTGCTTCCTGAATAGATGAGACCATTGCCATTTCATGAACCTACATTAAGAAGCAGCAAAAGAAAAATCTCATCATTGGTATGTAACCACAAATTCCATAAAGCAAGAGAAATAAATCATGGAACCTTATAGCACCAATCACACACGATGTATTTAGGACATATGACTATAACTATCAGAAATATAGATGTAAATGCATAGTTCAATGTAAACACTTACAGGAGCTAACTAAGAAGAACATTTACATTCATGCATGTTGAGAGGGAAACAACTATTGAACAGAAAAAAGCTAGCAGATGAAAAGGCAGATCAGAAGCCAGAAGGCATGAAACTGTTTGTGATACCGACTCCAAGGCTGCAGGGAAGCAAGATGGAGAGGAGCATTCAACAACAAACAATGATGTGTTTCGTTTACACTTTCAGCTCAGAGAGGGACTGACAAATGCAACACCCACACAAAGAAAACGAGCATAACAGAATAGAAGAACACTTAGAAATGCATGTGAAACAAATATGAAACAGATTTACTGATTTGAATTCGATAGCATGAATTTAGTAAAGGGATCAGACTAACAGCAATTAAAAACACAATTTGAGAGACCTAACAAGTTGGCCAGATTCAGGAAATGAAGACAAAAACATCAACAACAAAGAAAAGCAAAGGAATAAATGAAAAAACAGAAACAATAAACACTATATAAAAAATTGTAGCACAAACTTAAAGAGGCCCATCTGCATCACATTTATGAACATATGTATGTTAACACACCCACTTTCCAAAAGAAAAAACGGAAATCATAGTTTTACACCAGATATGACATGACATCAGAAGCTGAGGAAAAACTAGAAGTGATTTAAAAAGATTCCAATAGTGGAAGAAAAATATTTGCAAACCTAGTACAGAACACCTGTAGCAGCACTCTCGGGTAATCTATGCATTTGACTAATTGAAAGTAAGATTTGAGAAATTATATCGACTTTCTTGAGGCCAGCAGAACAAATACTGATTATTCTGATCCTAAAAAAACTACCTTTCTTATTCATCATGCATGAAAAACAACAAAAGCTTCAGCGTTGAAACAAGAAAGCTAACAGTGAACAACACCTCAAAGGACAAGCAAAAGTCAATTCAGAAAATATAACATTCGCATGTCCTAGGAGGCAGCCAAATTCAACAAAAGAAGAGGGAGAAAGAAGAACAGAAAGGAATTTCACAATACAGTGCATCTTCATCAACTCCACCCTTTCCTAAATACTATCTAGACCCAGTTTAGAGAAAAGCATTAGCTTCTCACCCTCTCACTATATTTTGAATGAAAGGATAAAGTTCCACAGCATGCACAATTGGATTCCAAATCACCAACCAATGTAACATGTGGTTATACTAAGAACTGACCAAGCACTAAAACGAAGGGCATATAAAGTGAGAAAGTGACACATTTGAAAATGCCAAATGTCCTGTTCAAGTATAATTGTACAAGAGCAAGCTAAATCAATATCCTAATGGGGAAAAATGTCAATACCTTGCCTGAACCGTTGAAAATTATGCTGTTGTCATCAAATTTATTTGGTTGCAGAAACGAAATTCATGATATGCATCCTTCAGTCCTCAAGATGAAATGGAATGTAACAACAACAGAAAACAGTCCCATATGCCTTTATAATCAAGTGCAGATGACATACCAAAAACACAGACAAACAGCACCGAAAGAACCATAAAAAATTGAAGAATAGAAAGTACCTGCTGCAAATACTCCTCAACAGTCATTGCTTCAGCAGGGAAGACATCCTCAAATGTCGTCTACAAATAGTATAATCATTAGAAGAATGTCCTATACTGCAGGTTATGGCATTGAAACATTAAAATTGTAGAACATGTTATAATTAATACATTGTGAGCCCGTTACACACTACTTTAAGATGGTATCAGAGCTAGATGTCTCAAGTACAGATCAATAGTTAAAACTCCCGCACTCCTTGATATTACTCTGTCAAGTTGTATATATTACATTTAGTCTCCAAATGTCACAGCCTGTATGGTTGCATTAGCATCTTGTGTTTCACATGTAAGGACTGATTTACGCACAGGAAGGAGTGTCAGAAATATCCCAGATGTAAATTGTGGTTGAATTTCCCGATACTTAATCTTTAAGGAAAAAACAAATGTCCAATGATAACTATCTGCACTAAAGTCACGTTTGAAATTCTAATGTACTTTTAAGACACCCATAAACAACCTACCCTAACCAGACAAGCCTCCACCAACCAAGAAGATTAATACAATAACTACAAGATTACCTGAAAGTAGATTAATCATGCCAAGGTCAAATGTAAAAATATACTAGTGGTAATGTGTAATTAGTATGTCGAATGAATCAAAACAGTAGGGTACCTTCAACTCAAAGGACTTCAGATCTCGTGCAAGCTGTTCTGCATTTATCCCTTCACGTGCAAGAAGCCTGGAAACGACACGATTATAAAAGATGCATTCACCCAACATATTTGCCATGTAGTCAGGCTTGGCACAATGAGGATAAGCGATAGCAATGAATTACGGACAGATACAAGACCTTGTGGCAGCAATAGATTGAGATGGAGCTTCAGCTCTTAGAGTTTTTGACTTGAGCTTCTTGGATAATGCTTCCAACTGATCAAGGTTCCTCTGAGACATACATAAATAGGAAACACAAAATCACTATCAGAAACTTGGTGGACTGATATATGCACAAATTCTCAATTTTCTGATGAAGAGTATGCTCTTCAGGATTAATCCAGCATGCATACTTCTATTTAGTGGAGTGTTGTCCAAAAGCAAAATGGAAAATACAATGTGAACAAAGTAGACAGTCTCAAAACAAACCTTGCATTTGCTCTGTACTAAACCCTTGGGTTGGAATTGTTCAAACATGTCTTTTTTGATTTCAAGTAACTGATTCTTAATGAACTTATATTCTGAAAAAGAAATTCAATATGGAATATTCTTTTCTAAAATCTATTCCAAAGAGAACCTACAGATTGTTCTTTCCTTCCTAAATATATTTCAGCTAGATGAAGGTGCTGCTGAGACTTTCCCCGTACTGATATATTAGGCCACAAGTTTTCAGTGTTTACCACTCTCAACTTTTTTAGCTAATCAGCTTCCAGAGTTCTATATGACCACATGAGATAGAGATGTGTAGAAAGTTCAAATTAATGGAGAGACAATGACACGACTAACATAAGTGTGGTGGAAACTGCAATCATAGTTGATTATGCGAGGTTTGGTAATTACCATGAGCTACTAAAATTGGTGACTACAATAAGAGATTGCATTCACAGAGGTTGCATGCATGGCCTTAACAGCATGACGCCATCCAACAACTAATAACAAAATGGAAGAGCAGTCTGAGTAGTGTCTTGGCAGCAAGCTGGTTAGAGACGATGGCAGTGAACTATGGTTGTAGGACCAAACTGGCAACTTAAGTAGCAACAGACAATGGAGATATTGGTGGGGAAACGAATCTATCGACAAGATTTCTCTTGGTACACCTAATTGGAGAACTGGGTTTTATCTTTCCTTTTCTTTTGCCAGAAAAGAATTGTCTCAGCACAACTTATCAGGCTAGCCGATTCAAACCCTTAAATATTTATAAGTTTATCCCCAAAAATATCTGCAGCAAGCTATTCGCAGCGGCAGAAAGCAAAACCCATAGCATCAAGCTGAAGATAGCTGGGATAAAGAAATAAGCTCCAAACGATAATGCATATGATTATGATTCAAATTTGAACAGCCACCAGGCCCGAATTTAAAACTGAAACCCCTTCAACCCCAACACTGTCCAGAGAAACAAGTACGAGGCAACGGGACGAAAAGGGGTGCTTTAACTCTACTAGACGTCTCCACCACCTCAGGGAACCCCGGCTCATGGAATGCACCTACCCAACGCCCTTTACTCTGTATCCAGGCTACACCCAGTAAGTTGGAAACCCGTGCTTAACCGCGAGCAAAAACAAAAGGGTGTCTGCTCATTCGATCACCCGGGACTTCTTCATTGTCGAAACCGAGAATTCAGTACTCGAAACCCACCGCGTTCTCTCGACCACGAGGCTTTCTCGGCAACACTTCCCAGTAAAACACAAGCACGAAGAGAGGGAGAGGGACAGAGAGAACCTGGAGAGGAGGGAACTGAGCGGAAGGAGCGGCTTGCTCGAGGAGCTTGGTGGAGGAATGGAGCAGATCGGTCCAGCTGCCCATGTCTCCCTCGTTCGCCATTGCTTTGCTTTGCTTTCTCTCCCTCTCCTCTTCTCTCTTTCTCTCGGAGCTGAAGCTGAACCTGAGAAAGAGAGGGAAAGGGTTTTAGCCTTTCAAAGCCCTAATTCTCAAACGTAATTATCTGAATTTTTTTCCAGTAAAAAGAAAAATTATTTCTATCTCGATATTTTGATAAAATTTAGTATTTTCTATCAAAAATTGATTTATTCGAGGAAAAAATTAGTGAGTGATAATGCTGAAAATAAATAAGTAGTTATTGTAACGTAGGAAGATCTTTTTATCCATACCGAATCCAGAATCCAGAATTGGATTTCAGATCCAATCCCGTTGCTTTCTCTTTTTTTTATTTTAATTTCTCCTTCTTTTTCGTTCTTCATTCTTCTTCTTTTTTCTGTAAATATAACGGCCCGATCCAATGAGGGCGAGGGTGGTCAGTGGGGCAGGCCTGGACAAGGAGCGGTCCTAGCAGGCTTTCGAATGACGAAGGGGGACAAAAATAAACTAAATTGTGCAGCAAATAGGGCAGAGTGATTCTGAGATATATTTGTAAAAGCTGGAATTAATTCGACATTTTGACGTAACAGCAATGCTTAGCTTTGGAACTCCAAAGGTACGCGCCCTTGGGTGGGAGCACTTTTAGGATGGTGTCCTCCTAGGAAGGGGCTCGTATGTACTCCAAAAGATAAAATCGTGAGACTCAACATAGAATGGGCCAAAGCGGATAAAATCTCAGTAAGTTAATTTAGAAATGTCATAATATGAAAGCAGGACCTCCTCCAATAGGTATATGGTTCGAGATCCTAGAAAGTTTTTGGAATGGTGAAAACTGCACATGAGCATATTGGTTTCTGTGAGATATGTAGGAGAGCGAAAACCAATTGCCCTCCTCATACAATCATCTAACGGCATATCATTCGGCCGCCCTTACGTTTCGATTCGTGTGGCCCTCGGCCGGAGCTGTGTGAGCAAGCCTCGACAACCCTCGATCCTCCGGATCTGGGCTGACCTATCCGATGTTGGTGGGGGAAGTGGCCTCGAGATAACCAGTCCGATACTGGTAGGTAATGGGCTTGAGATTGAAAAAAAAAAAAAAGGGAGGGGGGTCCTTTGGAGGGCTTTCAAATGGGCTCTCACAAATAGTTACCAAAAGATTTAACATCTGGTCAAGAGTATTTCGAGGTTCAAAGGATTTTGGAAAGGTATTATCATGATCATATGAAGTCCGAGTCGTGACAGCAGACCCCTTACCCCGACCGGACCTAGGCCCCGGACGCACGACCACTGCCGACCGTAAACATCAAGCAATGCATTGGCATCGTACCAAACGCAGCTGGACCACAACGAGGCAAACACATACATAGGAGAAACATGAACATGCATATGCAAGTGCCCGGAAGTCCAACGGCGTCGCATGCTGTTTGCTAATCACCATCGAGCCAAAAGGAAGCAGTGCGACACGCTGTTCCTGCCGGGTCGTGCTTGCGGACGACAGAAGCGGAAGCAGAAGAAGAAGAAGAAGAAGAAGAAGATGCAGAGACTGAACTCGGTCCTCCGCCAGGGTCAAAAAGCCATCGTGGATCTTGGGTTGCTCGCGGTCTTGCGGTCTGAGATCGCCCACGAGCTCTCGTCTAATCGCTTTCAGGTTCTCTCTCTCTCTATCTCTCTCTCTCTCTTCAATCGAGTCTTTCTCGAGCTCGTTTACTGAATTGGAATTTACGGGTGATACCCGATAGTTGTTCTTCGATTAACTTTTAGTGGGTTCCTTCGATTCGACTGCCCATTGTACATAGGAGACTAGCTGTCCCGAGTCATAGGTTGAGCAAGGCGCAGTTTTTTTGGGTTTTGTTCTGTCATTCAGGATCAGTTTTGCTTGTGGCGTTGCTAAGGTTGATATGGTAGTAGTATACTGGTCGAAGATTGTCGCGGCGAAAGACCCACTTTTGAGCCCATCACAGGGTCTGTACAGGTTCTTGATGTGGAGCTAGGAGATGAGAATGCCTTGGCATTACAAGTGCCTGAGAAAAGCTAATACTAGTGCTGCTTGCGAAATGTCGTAAGCACGTGTAGGACGGAAGCTAAAATCGACTAGAATTGCACTCGAAAGCTCTGTTATTCTTCATTTCAGTTGGCATAGAAAACTTTATGATTCTGTCCTGGTTGCTCTCCTTGGGGGCCTAAACATTGCAAAAGCTTTTTCTTATCTTGTATTAACGTGATCGACGTCTCAGAATGACCAAATTGGTGATCCTGGGGATTTTGCGGTTGACTGGGATGCACCGGAATCTGAAGATGTGCTCTTGAGGAGAAAATGTGAATACGGTGAGGAAGTTGCTGTTTCGGCATTGTTGGGTCCAGAAATCTATGGTGGAGAGGTCATGTTTCCCAGGGAAGTTCTGATGAAGGTCTGTGTCAAAAAGCCGGGCTTTAACTCCATCTTACAGTTTGATTGCGGTGTACGCAGTGGAACTGATAGTGGGTCTGAATTTCACTTACGCGGTGCCTACTATCTTGCGTCACCTGCGTCATTGCATTGTTCGGTCTACAAAGGCCCTTTGTTCAGGTAAAATACTTCAGTCTTCAGCTTTCGGCTGTTCTTTGCATTCTTGCAACAAAATGGGTTGGTCTGACATAAAAGCTTGGCTGTAGGAGACCGGATTTAAATGGGAGTAGAAAGGAGTGAAAAAAATCAATATGAATTCCATAGGTTTTTGCTGGGATGATTATGTATTCCTAAGAAGGTAGTGACTGCTATTCTAGAGAGAATAGTTAGTTGTCCTCCTCGAATCTAAGGCATATATGAGAGACTTGTTGGAGTGTGATGCATGCAGTATAGAAAGCAAGAAAACATATGTTCTCTGAACCATAGTGCAAATTGGATACTGGAGTTCTGGTTGGTCTTTGTTTTAGAAGTGGTTTCTTGTGCACGTTTTTTCAAGATCTCTATACTGTAAGAGACTCTTGCAGTCTTGCTTGTCGAAATGCCTTTATGGCCATTTCTTGTTTATAACGATTACGCAGTTTCCTCTTGGCTTAGGGATGTTGTTGTTTGTCTACTTCTGTTGGGACTAGCTTCTGCTACATTGGTTTTCTGAGACAACTGGAACATAGTTAATTTCTTGGCAAGTTCACATTTGTCTTTAATACAGCTGGAATCTTTATAGGAAGCCTGCTCAACCATGATGTTGCCTACACAAATACTTTAACTTGAGTTTTCCCTTGACGGATTTTGCATTCTTCTGGTATGTGTAACCGCGAAGCTTTGTTTGACTTGATAACTGTTATATTTCAAGGTATAGTTGTGTAGAGAAAATTGGTTAATCTTACTTATAAGGTGAAAAAAGAATTAGCTTTTGAAAGAAAAATGTGAAAGTGAAACCCCAAGTCCCATATCGTTGGAATGAGACTGAAATGTAGAAGAAATTAGTGAAAAGAAAACTCGTCTTCAATTATCAAATACTTCTGAGTTCTGTCCTTTTCAATTTTTGGGAAGGATTTAGTCCATTATGTTACACATGGTTTTGGAGGCATGAACTTATGTCGTATCAAGGTCTCTTGTAGCGTGTATCCCTTGCACCATGGTCTTGTGGGGCCGTGACTTCAGTGCACTTGGGCTATACATGTAGCACATTGACTGATGCTGATGACGAGCAGTGAAAGGTGGTTGTGATTATCAATTCCAAGATGGGGTGCATAAGAGTTTTACATGTAATGCTTAGTAAAGACTTGCTTACGAATAATTGAATGCTCTTTTGGGGCAATTGGCTTATTTGGATCGGGACACAAAGCTGAAATAATTATAGACACTATTTGGAAGCAATAGATTTTCTGTTACAAGTGTGCTTGTGTTAGTGTTATTGCGCTTTGTCGTCTCTCTAAGGCGCTATGCGAGACAGTTGGCTTGTGGCTTCAGCAGGAGACCTGTTTTTTGACCGCCTTGAGTTTCAAGGTTGGAACTCTTTATCTTTTTCCTTGCCAAGAATGGAGAATGCCCCAGTTGTTCTAGGATCTTTCCGTAATAGGAGCTTGCAGGAACCTCAGCTGTCTTTTGCAAAATGGAAATTTATCAGTGGAATGTCTATGCCAAACTGGATTGTTGAAAATTCGCTAGTCTGGTCTTTTGATAACTCATAACACCATGGAAAACGAAGTTGCGACCGTGTGGAAATTCTATTGCCTAATTTTTTTAGTTTAGGTTATTATCTTCCCAGATAAATCGAGTTAGAAACCGTCACCATACATTTTAACTTATCTGGATTCACTTAATTCTGTTTGATAACTGTTGTTCCCTCCTGTTGCTCTTAATGTGACTATTCTACTAATATCATGTTTGCGGTTTGCAGCACATTGGACCCTCATTTGCAGGACAAACTCAAGGAGTACCTTGTCGCGAAAGGAATTGGAAGAGGCCTTACTGACTTCCTTCTCTTGTACTTGCATAGGAAGGAGCAAAATCAGTATGTAAGCTGGTTGCAAAAACTCGAGAGCATGTTGGCTACCAACGTATGACTTTAGGCAATTGCTAGAACATTTATTGTCTTACACCTCTTTCACTATTTTTTTTTTCTCAGCTCGCCCATAAGTTTCTACAAGAAATAAACTTTCTAAATCAAATGGCATATGCTGGCTCCGTCTGTTCTCTTTCGACTCTTATCCGACTGTTTTGTCGGTTAACTGAAGGGGAGTGTGCCAATTTATCTTTCGGCATTAGAAGCTAAACGTGAAGTAGTTATCGATAGCATTTCTTACCTAGCAGTATTGGTTTGCATTGAAACTGAGATCTGGTCGATGAGGAACATTGTCGAGATGGTGTTCGCTGTAGTGGAAGACGTTTGATCATGACACCGGTCATAGCGACTGGCTCTTATGGCAGTGGCAACTATACAGGCTAAAAAGTGAACATGCGGAGAAACGAGACATTCTAGGATGAAAAAGATGAGGCGATTCTTCTTCGTCTAATCCCGATAATTCAGTTCTAAAGTTGAAGAGGCATGAGCCACCATTGAGGAAACCTTCTGATTTTCAAATCGAATTGGTGAAAAGCAGTGTGATTAGCTGGTAGATGGCCTTTGCTTTATGCAGTGATCCCTGTTATGCAGCTGGTTGAAATGAACTAACGTGTCTGTTCAATCGTTATGGCCTTCGATTCTAGCTTTTCTCATGACTTTGCCGAAAACACCAGACTGCTCATGCGTAGTTTTCCAAATTCCTCACAGCTTTAGAAGGGATTCAGTTCAACCCTCTAGAAGTAGTGCTTAAGCACTGCACGACTGAATTGAAATTTGGAACCAGACACCAAACCTTTGATGGTCCGGGCCAGATCGAGATCAAGCCGAATCGTTTCCGCGTCGCTTTTTCCAGTTGGGTAGCTGAGGCAAGTGTAAAGATACACAGTATCCAAGCGCAAATCGGGAGCGGTAACCATCGTAACGCATCGTCGACATGTAAAGCTCGCGTAATAGATTCAGTTTCGCATCCTTGCCCAAACTAAATCCTATCGCAACACAATTATAAGTGTCAAAGATCATTGATGAAAACGCAAAATCTGCTCCCTTTTGAGTTCTCTTCCCAAGATCCATTCGTGGGTACGGTCCACCCACGAGAGATGCACGTTACAGGAGCAAAATGCCGAGAAATAGCCCTTTTGGGTTCCTGTGTATCCATCCATTCATGGGTACTCTCTACATTTGGAGACAATTTATAGAACAGAGATATTCGAGTCGATCCGGACGAGCAAGAGCGAACCGAACCGCGCGATAGTTCGGTCCGGTTCGGAACACCGTTTTATTATTTCGAAAATGGAAAATGAAATCGGTCGACGTCGAGCTTTCATCCATCGGTCGGTGCCGTCCATGAACTTTTTTCTTCCGTCTAATATGTCGTCTTGAGTGTTTTTTCTTGAACTCACCAAGATGGGCCTCGCACTTATTGTTTTCATAAGCATGAGGGCATTTCAACGGCTTGGATGCTTCCACGTCACACTAATCTCTCTTAATCATCTCCCCCACAACCACAAGTTCTTGGCCTCTTGGGCCCATGGAATGACTTCCGTCCGGCCGGTCTCCTCAGCCGCCTCTGCGGTTGTCGTAACCCTCCGCCGCCGCCACTCTAGACCGGCTCCCCTCCGCTTCGCACCATCTAAGGTTGCACGACCGTCTTCGTGGCCACGACCTCATCGGAGGTCGACTAGACGGAGAAAGAGAGAGAAACCGTGACGGTGCTAATGGAAACAAGGCATAGCGGGATCGACATTGTCGAATTAAAGCAGAACGGCGGAGAAAGGAAGAAGAGAAAGAAAATGAGCATAGGCGACGCAAACCCTTAGATTCATTTTGGATAATTAAGCTAGCATTCTATGCTGCCGAGCTACCTTCGCTCAATCACTATTAACTCGGCAACCCGTGTATGACAGCAATCCATCTTACGAAAGGATAACATTGAGCAAAATTTGAAAAAATTCAGGGAGCAGCATTGAATAACAAAGAAGTTCAGGGACAACATTAAACACCATGAGAAAAATCAAGGACTAGGAACATTATTTAAGAGCAAGTACCGAAAAAGTCTTGAACTAATTGCACTTTTGTCAATTCAGTCTTAAACCTTTTAATAATGACGATTTTGTCCTAAACATTTTCACGTTTTTCCAATTGAATCCATTTGGCCAATTTTGGCCGGAAATCACTGACATGGACGCTAGTCGTCCTGCGCGGCACGCATCGTACCGACGTGGACAATTTTATTAATTTTTCCTCTTTTTTTTTTTATTTTCTTCTCTTTTCCTTCTTTTCTTTTCTTTCTCTTTTTTAAATGTGGCAGGCGAGGTTCGCCGGGCCCCCGCTCGGCCTCGCCCGTGACCACGATGGTCTGGGCAAGGGCCGTGGGCCACAGTAAAAAGAAAAGAAAAAAGACTGAAAAAATATTTTAAAGAAAAAGTTGTCCATGTCGGTGCTCACGTAAGATAGCCGGCATCCACTTCCGGCTAAAATTAGCCATATGAACTCAATTGGCAAAACGTGAAGAGATTTGTCCGTATCGTCGCTTTTAATTCATGCATTGCTGTCACTCGTCATTACGTGTATTACGGTACGTTTTTCATTATTAATTAATTAGGGAAAAAAACCGGTCAAGTCCAACGTAAAGCACCAGCAAAATTCAGGTGATCAGGAGTGGGGTTCCCATTGCAGCAACTCCGGATCTAATTTAATTATTTAATTAATTGATTTGATTTTACGAGTCACGACACGGCCTTTTTCGTATGATCTAATGGCACTCGTCAGGTGGAAAAAGGTCCCTTTCTGTTAGTTGCTCACGCGTTACGTAAAATTTACTAAAATCGATTTTACAATACCTGAGGGGTAAAAAAGTAAAATTCGAGGTTTAAAGTAAGCCAGAGTGGTGGCCGTCTTTGACGGTATCTATGGCCGTCTTTAAAATTACTTCAAAATTACGACCGTTAATACCACGAAAAAACTTCAAATTGGTATACCTGCGATATTTTTATTCACAAAAAACTCCCAAGCAGATGCATCTGTGATAAATTTACCCTCATTTTGTTTCCGTTAAATTTCATTATCGAATCACTCTGTTAAATGACACGCGGCAGTTGACTGATGTACCGGTTGTATGTTTTACCCTCCGTTTGTCACAAGTGTATCGATTTGTGATTTTTTTATGGTATTAATCCAATTTAAGGGAAACCGACGGATGGTAAATTTATTACAAATGTACCGGTTTAGTGTTTTTAGTGGTCAAAAAATTAATATGAAATAAATTTGTCACGGGTGTATTAGTTTGGAATTTTGAAAAAGAAAAATGAAAAAAAATATATATATATATATATATATATATAAAAGTATGAAAAGGCCAAAACATCGTTCGTGCCAGGTGGGAACAAATGTTGGGGCTCTTCTTCATGATAGTCGTGAAAAATTTGACAAAACGAAGAGGTCACAAAACAGTTCTTTTCTTTTTCGTATTATTGATGGGTGTTCGGAATTTTTTGAGCACCCGATTAATTCACACCGGCTGTGATAGTCCCCCCGTTTCGCACACATCGTATGCTACCGGAGACACACAAAATTTTATGCTCCTGTGGGTGCTCTAAGAGAAAAAATGTGGCGATTTAAACTTATATGTTGAGCGAGAAGGACGAATACGAATACCAATTGAGCAGTCTCCCGGGTTCACAATACACTTGCGATTGTTACGATGGTGCAAAAATATTCGAAAACTTAGATTTTTGCTTTTTGTTTTCAATTCCAAATCTTTGTTTTAACAACTTTTATGTTCTCTGTTTGATTTTCCTTTTCTGATTTCTTGGAAAATCCTTACTTTGACAAGATCGATGGTCTCTACTTCTGGCCATTTGTGCCAATCCTCTGGATCCTCCTTCAAATAAATTTGAAAAAATGGGTATAATAAGTATCATAACTTTAGTTATATGGAACTCATTTGAGTTCATAACTCTCTTTTTTTTTTGGGAAAAAACCACCAAAAACCCCAAACTTTTTCATTTGTGACACATTTACTTCCCGAATTTTTTTGTGACATCAAAACCCCAAATTTTGTTATTTGTGACACATTTACCCCAATATACATTGTCCATGGGCATTTCGTCTTTTTAGCTTTTTCTTTTTCTTTTTACTTTTTTTTCCTCGCCGGATCCGGCGAGGGCCGCCCGCCCGGGCGAGCGAGGGCGAGCCTCGCCCTCCTCGCCCGGGAGGGCGAGCCTCGCCCGACGCCGGCGAGGGCGGCCCTCGCCGAAAAGAAAAAAAAGTAAAAAGAAAAAGAAAAGCTAAAATGACGAAAATGCCCATGGACAATGTATCTGGATCCTCCTTCAAATAAATTTGAAAAAATGGACATAATAAGTATCATAACTTTAATTACACGGAACTCCTTCGAGTTCATAACTCTTTTTTTTTTTTTCGATTACTTGAGTTTCACATTGATTAAAAATCGTTTACTCGAGTTCCTTTGGCAACACACTTCGGACTTTTCAATTTTACACGGCTCTTTTTTCAAGAAGATTGAAGTCCGACTTGATGTTTTATTTATTTATTTTTTCAGTAATTTCTTTGGATTTGCACTTCTTGGAAGATGCCTTCTATGACTTAGGAGGCACTCGAGTGGAGATGACTTCTTGTTACACATGCTCCGATCTCTACGGCAGTGTCGTCTACAAGAGCAAGGTCCTTCATTGGAAAAAATGCAATTCTTTGTTCGTTGCAAATTGGGAGCGTTGTGGTTGGCGTGAAGAACGGCGAAGTCGTGTTCTAGCTACTCGGACTTTCTGTCATGCTCTCCTGTTCTGGAGCCAACCTTGACTTTGATCGCTCTTGTTCTGGAGGCCATTTTTCTAGCAAGCTGCACCTTCTTTCGAGTGCCTAGCCTCGACTCGGATTCGAAGATGGACTCCACTAACCTCGGCTCGGCTTCTTCCGAGGCTCTCGGCTCATCCCCTGCAGATAATGCGACATCCCTGGATTAACTCATTCGAGACATTGTTTGCTTTGACCTATTCAAAATCGAGCCTTTTGGCATACAGGCTGAGGTGACACCTTCCTAAGAGGTCACCCATCGTGGTAATACTCCTCCCACTCGAGCATGCTTAACTTTAGAGTTCCAAAGCTAAGCATTGCCCAAAAAAGCAGCTTCGTGAGTTAATTCCAGTCTTCACATATATATCTCAAAAACGCTCTCTCCATGTTCGGTATACAGTTCGGTTCATTCCTGCCTTTTTTGCCATCCTAAAATGAAGCCACTCCTTGTCCGGACTTTCTGGCCTCGGTGATCACTCCTCGCCCTCGTCCGACCGGGTCATTACAAGGAACCTACAATTTCACTAGTAATTTCAATGGATTAGGGTCATGGATTTCTTGTTGGCCCTAGCTTAGCCCCAATTTGTCAATTTGGAGCAAGAACAAGGGTCAACGATATCGTCTATTATGATTTTTGCTAATTGGATTTCTCTGGTGAACCACGTTGGCCGATTTATGATAAATTAATGTCATGTTGTATTTTTCAGTAAGGGAGATAGCTGATGGCACTTAAGTGAACAATATTTCACCAATATAATACTCAAGTGATAAAAAAAAAGTTATGATATTCAATGGAGCGCCTTGCGGAAAGTTATAACATTTGTTGTGTTATTTTTACAACAAATGTGGTACCCATTTGGGGCCATGTTAGTGCCATGTGGCCTCAACATGGCCTCAATTTTTTTTTAAAGAGACACATCACCATTTTTCGTGAAAACAGATTGAAAAGAGCTAATAGAGGTAATCGATTGCACGAATTTGACAAATTTTGAAACTTCATAACACTTTTTAGTGCTAATATCACGAAAAACCCCAAACTAGTACACTTATGATAAATTTACTTCAAACTAATTTTTTGACCACCAAATACCCCAAACTGGTACACCCGTGACAGATTTACTCTTCGTTAGTTTCTGTTAAATTTTACCGTTAGATTATTGAATTGGATGACACATGGTAGTTGGTGGGTGTACTAGTTTTGGGTTTTATCCTCTGACCAGTTTTTGATTTTTCGTAATATTAATCCAATTTAACAGAAACTAACGGAGGGTAAATTTATCACAAGTGTACCGGTTTGGGGTTTTTGGTGGTCAAAAAATTAATTTGAGGTAAATTTATCATAAGTGTACCGGTTTGGGGTTTTTCGTGATATTAGCCCCACTTTTTAAAAATTTTTGGACTTTGCTATACTTTAGTAATAGGGATAATGACACAAATAGTCCCTGAACTTTGACCCAATGTGCAATTTGGTCCCTGAACTTTTAATTTGTTCAATGTAGTCCCTGAACTTTTAATATGTGTTCGATTTGGTCCTTGAACTATATGAAAATGTTCAATGTGGTCCCTGAACTTTTAATATGTGTTCAATTTAGTCCCTGAACTATATGAAAATGTTCAATATTGAAAATGTTCAATATAAATATTGAACATTTTCATATAGTTCAGGGACTAAATTGAACACATATTAACAGTTCATGGATCACATTGAACATTTTCATATAGTTCAAGGACCAAATCGAACACATATTAAAAGTTCGGGGACTACATTGAACAAATTAAAAGTTCGAGGACCAAATTGAACATTATGTTAAAGTTCGGGACTACATTGAACAAATTAAAAGTTCGGGATCAAATGCCATTGGATCAAAGTTCGGGACTATTTGTGTCATTTTCCTTAGTAATAAGTTTCTAGGACTTCTGATATACCGTCCCCTAGCGAAGGCCATCTTGCAAGCGTAGAGTCTTACAATTGTTCCTACAATGCAATCTAATGCACCACAAATTCTCTCTTCTCTTTTGACGATGGCGGCGGCGCTCATTTTCAAGCCATTTAAAATGGGACCGCTCCCGCGAGGCAAAGCTTTCTCGCCAACCGGGGGCTGCCGGAGCGCATCGACGTAAATTCCCTACCCTTCTAACCGGATTAACAACAGCCCGCGGGGGGGGGGGGGGGGGGGGGGAACGTTCTGGAATATCTCACTTGTTCGGAAAACCCGTCATGCATGGTGCCGGAATTTCTCGTGAACGAACGAACGAACGAAACGGCGCTTCGTTACGGCCAAAAGAACAAGCGGGACCGCTTCAATTTTTCCCCCTTAAGAATTTGCACGAAAGTCTCGATAGCGATTGATCCGAGGAAGCTTTAGCTATCACGTACACCGGGACACCCGTAATTTCTAAGAGTCCCATCGAGAAGCGTCTCCCAAAGACACCTATCGCTAAGTACGCCTCGCGAACAGATGCTCGATTTCCAAAGTATAGACCGTGCGTATGACGACCGCCGGCGCATTGGGATGTCCTTTTTATTTAGCAACTCAAACCAAGCCATTAAAAGTAATTGGGAACACTTTTTAATGAAATTTCACCTTTTTTGATGCATCGCCCTTTTTTTTTTCCCTCCATTTTCTTTAATTAATCAATTAATTTTTAAAAAAAGGGTTTTTTTTTTTTTGATAATCCGGGAACCCCGCACTAGCCTGACAAATGGAGGTAACTCACTGGATGCGCTAATAAGCAGGACCCACCACCACGGCGCCACACTTAAGAATCCCTAACGACTACGCTGGGGTTCGAAACTTTAAAAAAAAAGAAGTTAATACAATGAAAAATCCCGAACTGGTATACTCGCGACAAATTTACCCAAAACTAATTTTTTGATCACGAAAAACTCCCAAATTGGTGCGCCCGTGACAATTCTGCCCTCTGTTAGTTTTCGTTAAATTTTACCGTCAAATTTCTGAGCTGGATGACACGTGGCGGTTGACGGGTATACCAATATGGGGTTTTACTCTCCGTGTATCACATGCGTACCATTTTATGATTTTTCGTGATATTAATCTAATTTCACCGAGGATAAATTTGTCGCAAATGTACCAGTCTGGGGCTTTTGGTGATCAAAAAATTAATTTATAGTAAATCTGATACAGACGTACTAATTTAGGATTTTTTTAATGATAAAAAATTAATTTAAGATATATTGATCATAAATATATCATTACGAAGTTTATCGCGGTATTAACCCTAAAAAAAAAAACATCAACTATTTCATGCTAACAAGAATTGAAAAAAAGTGCTGGAGGCTATACTGTGTGGGTATGTACACACACAGGGAAATCGATATCAACGTGAGAATCCTCGGACTTTTCCATCTCTCTCTCTCTCTCTGGCCTCCCTATATAGCTCTGCTCCTGCGCCGTCTCCCTCTCGCTCTCTCTCTCTCTTCGCCCCTATCGTCTGCGCGTGTTGAACCGGAGCGGAGCGCAGAGAGGAAGAAGAAGAAGAGGAATCGTCCGTTGCTGCAGCGGTGCGGCGTGGGTGGGGGGGCGGCGGCGAATGGAGAGGCTGCTGAAGGACTTCGACGTCGAGCCGAAGAACCCCTCGGAGGAGGCTCAGAAGCGATGGCGGTCGGCCGTCGCCATCGTCAAGAACCGCCGCCGGCGCTTCCGCATGGTCGCCGACCTCGCCAAGCGCTCCGAGGCCGAGAGGAAGCGGCGCAGCATCCAGGTCTCCCTCTCTCCCTCGTTTTTTTTTCGCCTTTCTCATGATGCGTGCGTCGGCTCTCGGCGAGGTCAGTTTCCGCGCCGCGATGAACGGCGGGCGCTCTCTCGCGAATCGATGAAACGCGAGCGCGTTTCTAGTCGATTGGCGAAGAGATTGAAAGCTGAGATGGTCTCCCGTTTGCGTGTTCCGAGATCTTCGCTTCGTGCTGGAGAGTTTCAGCTGGCTCGGCGAGCGAGGGAGAGAGCCATTGCTTAGGCTGCTCGATTTAGGGAATTTCAACGGCGACGAGGCCGAATTCGCGTCATCCTCCTCTCTCTCTCCCTCCCTCCGCTTCGAGACGTGGCGAGGACAGTGCCGGAATCGCCCATTTTCACCTCGATTCCGCCGCCGTTCTCTCCTCCTTCCTTCAATCTCGTCGAAAATCTTCAAAGACGCGCTCGATCCGAGCGTGTTATCTCTGAGAATGCTCTAATCTCCAAAACTGACGCGACGTTCGTCCGCCGGCGGCGACAGGCTAACAGGCAGGCGTCATCGATCCCCGACTTCCCCTAGGGATTTCCCCCCCTTCTCTTCTCGTGCTGCCGTTTTGCTAGCGTTCCGTGCACGCGGTGCAGGCAATCGCGGCTTCTGCTAGACTACTCGAAGGGGGAAACCGTCGTCGTCCCGAACGGCGCTGAGATACCGGGTCAAGCGACGACGGGGTTTCCCCATAAACAACGACCCAGCCCCCTGCATGCTTTGCGATCTCGTCTTGTGCTGTTTAGTTTTTTTAGCGGGTCCTCCTCCTGTTCATATAAAAAAAACTGACGAAAAGATTACCCGGCAATGCTTATGAAGAAACACTCCAAAAAAAATACGTTAAAAAGAAAAAAGAAGAAAAATCCATGTTCGTCTTTTTATTTTTGCGGTTAACATTTCCTCCGATGAAATAATCGGATCCTCAGAAAATAAAAAAATAAATAAAAAATAAACTTTCTTTAAATTTTCGTGGGATATCTCGAATCATTTATCTACGTAAATTACATGAGGGGAATTCGTAAGATTTGTAATTTGCTTTCTCTATTGTCTATTCAGTAGGTTTCTTAGAAAGTGTCTTGTACGGCTCGTTACTCATCAGAGTTCAGAGTTCCCCGTTCCGGCTTCAGACGTGGAAGCCCACGAAAGGAAAGTAAAGGGTGTTTTCATTCATACGAAACTCTAGCGCGTAGGACGCGCGAGCTTTCTTCTGTGCGCGTTATCGTTCTGGCATCGTCTGGTTCTTTTCGTGGGGGATAGGTGCACGAGCTTCTTCTGTGCGCATTATCGTACTAGCATCGTCTGGTTCTTTTCGTGGGGGATAGGTGCGAGGATGACTTTTGCTTTCGCTGAAACGATATGAAGAGGTGAAATGTCTTTCTGCACCTTCTGCTTCGACTCTATCGAACCTGATTACCAAGATTTACTACTACTTTAGGATAATCCCCCTGTCCCGATGTGGGACATGTTTAGAGGGGATTGACAATCCCTGCCCAGTTGGGGGACCATCGACAGAAACCCATGTTTGAGAATTGAGCGGCGGGACCCATGTCTTTTGTATTGCTTGGATTTTCTTAAAACTCTTTTTTCCTTAAGCAGAAGCAGAATGGCTATAGGACCAATGAAGACGCCAGGAACCTTTTTAATTCATATGCCCTGCGTCCGTATAGTACTAATTAGAGGAGGCGAGTCATGTGCTTGTGAAACTAATGGAGTCCTGTGGTCTTTTTTTTGGAGCGAAAGTGACACAGATATTTTTGAACTTTGATTTTATGTGAAATATATCTTCTTATGTGCAACGTGGTCCCTTAAATTTTAATTCGTTTAATGCAGTTTATGAACTTTTGATACAAATTCAATTTAATTCTTAAACTATATGTTCAATGTGGTCATTTTATTAATTCAAAATCGGGGATTATATTGAACATGTATAAAAAGTCTAGGAACAATATTGAACAAATTAAAAGTTCAGGGATCATATTGAATAAATTAAAAATTCAGGAACCACGTTACATATTACGCTAAAATTTGAGAATTATTTATATCATTATCTCTTTTTTGGGCACTAAAGTCATGATGCGAAATTGACCTCCGAATTCTAGATCTTCTAACGTCTTACGTGGATGAGCAATGTCGAGGGCATTATCGCTTTATCCTTTTCCCTCTGGGAGTAATTGGAAGTGACTCCTGTATACGGGATGATGGAAAAGGACAAGGAGGCCATAAATACAACGCCCACTAGCGACCCACGAAGTTTCCTCGACGTTTCCTTTGGCCATGATCCAGACAAAGACTGCAATAAAAAATAGTTGTCGTCAATCCAAGTCGTAAAGTATGCGCAGAAAATTTCAGGAATGGACCAACCGTATGTGAAGATCAAAGATGCCCATTCCGCGTTTTTTTGAGCGTTGAGGACCTCACGGACTCTTCATCTTGTTGGTTCTTCCAGACTCTTCAAAACTTTTGGAGGATTCTATGCTATTAATTTGGTCAACAAAATTGCCTCGTAGTGCTGAAATCGTGTTGTTGCTAGATATCTTTTGCTCGGAATCATCTCTGATTTCTGTGAATATATCATAGCGGGTCCATCGCTCACTGTGCGTGATTATCTAAGATCCATCCTATGCAAGCGCCACTTTTAGAACCCATCTAGATTTCCTTGATGATATATGTACACAATTGCCAGCTACTGCAGGTAGCACCCACCCCCCAAACCCCAGATGTCCCCTGTCCAAATTGATGGGTAACCGCCTAGTTGGCTTATTTTCTTGAAATAGTCGAATCTTTGACAAGTTGCATGCTGTCTCATTCAATTTGAGGACATCTTCGGCTGCTTTACTAGCTCTTGCCTTTTAGGGTCTATTATCAGCCAGTAGGACATCTTCTACGTTAAAACCCTCTCAACTGAGAATCAGTGCTGGTGTTTGATTGATTGTTTTCTCTTTTGCCGAAAGTTTGGTCACCTAATTATTAGATGCATTGTGTGACGATAGTCACTCCCAGGCGTGATTGGATGCAGTTCAACTTACAGGATTACTGTTTAGTAAGGAAAGAGTGCCGTGGAGCGCTTTTCCTTCGAAACGTGTGAACATGGAGCCAAATTCACTATTCCCATAATTTTCTTGGGGATGAGTCCCAGTTCAAATCTTGAATATATCAGAAATTAGTTTAAATACAGTACAAATGAAGGACTAGGAGGATGCATGGAAGATTGGATGATGGAAAATTACTTTAGTCCATGGAAAATGGCTTCTCCTTTGGCAAAAAGGAACTTATTTTTCCTACTTTCTTATTGTCCGTCCAAGCGAGAAGGAGTAGGTCCCTCTTGATCTATTTTCGATCTTCTCAGCTCTATATCTCTCATCAATTTCTTTTTCCCTGATAAGTCTCATCATTTTTCTCACAAATTCTGTCCACCATCTCTGGAATATACTTCATTAATGCTCACTTTTTTCTACATAAAAAAAAACTATAATGTGCAATATTTTACATTTACGATTTCATGATTTCTTTCAAAATTTCTTTGTAAACTCTTGTTACTCAAATGGATCGCATAATAAACAAAAAAATGTCGATTCCAGTTGTAACTATTACACATCTTTTTTAACAATACAAGTTGCTTTTAGTGGATTTCATTTTCTTCGAAGTTGAATTTTTTGAAAAATATTTTCTAGCGATAGTAAGTTTTTAGTGAAACAAACAAACCCTTAAATTATACCTGAATTCCTTCTTGAATGTTGTTTTTGGATGAGTCATGTTCCTATAACACTTCGTAAAATGCCGAGTCCTAGTAAATCTTTTCGGAGTAATAAAGACCGATGGTATTCTAAATATCTTTGCCAATGTTCCTTTCTGACGAAACAATTTTTCACTTGTTTTCTCTTTCCAAATTCTCTGGATACCTTATCTAATGAAGGCTGGGAAAACGCAAGCAGTTGCAGATGCATGGAGAAATTTCGTCCAAATGAATCAGTGGATATCTTCATTCAGTTTCGCATGCGGTCGTTGTATCTCTTTGGAGACTAGAACAGAATCAGTCTTTATCCCCTTTTGTTCTTGCTAGAAGAAAATGCGTAGAACAACAACTACCTCACTGATTTTGGATTTTCAGTGTGCTGGATGAAGCAGTGGAGGCATTGAAAATGAAAGAAAGTCACATTTTTGCGTTTATTATTGAAAACTTCTCCCGTGATAAACCATGCTGCATTTGTTGATTCTCTTTCATAATCATCACTAAAAGAAAATGCCAAGACAAAAGAAGAAGCGTCTTCTTGTGGTTCATTCAGGAAACCACTATTGTACCACAAAAAGAATCGATGGACCCTTAAAGACGGGAGGAATGTCAGGGACTAGCTATTCGATTTTCGCTCTATTTGTCCTACAGGTCTCCTAACGGTTCGCTGGGTGCACGTGCGTTCCAACAATTGTAAGACTGTGTTATTCGGTTAGCACGCATCTTTGCCAGATACAGGAGATTTTAGTATAATGTAGAGCTATCAATACCGGACTTCATTTCACTTTGATTAAGAGTTAGTTTATTTATTATCATTACCATCTTCTTACAAGATTGACAGTTAGAATTGACAATTTGACATTTCAATGCTTTTTCTTCCTGAACCAGGAAAAGATACGAGTTGCACTTTATGTTCAGAAAGCAGCTTTACAGTTCATTGACGGTAAAACTTGGCATTTGAATTTCTATTTTTCACTTGATGTTCTCGAACCAATTCTCTTGTCATTTTGTTAACGATATTGTGATCTTCTGAAGCTGGCGGCCTGCCCGAATACAAGCTCTCTGATGAAATCAGAGAAGCTGGTTTTGGTATTGACCCAGAAGAACTCGCGTCTATTGTACGAGGGCATGATATAAAGCGCTTGAAACTTCATGGCGGAGTTCAAGGGATCGCAAGTAAAGTTTCGGTTTCTCTTGACGAGGGCATCTGCACAGAGGACCCATCCTCGAAATCTTCAGTATCTGTCAGGCAAAGGATCTACGGCTTTAATCGATTCACGGAGAAACCAGCAAGATCATTTCTAACATTTGTATGGGAAGCCCTGCAAGATCTAACACTTATTATTCTTATGGTTTGTGCTGTGGTTTCTATAGGTGTTGGGATTGGTACAGAAGGATGGCCAAAGGGAATGTATGACGGACTAGGAATATTACTTAGTATATTCCTAGTGATCATGGTAACAGCAATTAGTGACTATAAGCAGTCCTTGCAATTCAGGGATTTAGATCAGGAGAAAAAGAAAGTATTTGTTCAGGTTACTAGGGATGGGAAAAGAGAAAAAGTGTCCATCTATGATCTGGTTGTTGGGGATGTTGTTCATATATTCACTGGGGACCTAGTTCCAGCAGATGGTCTTTTTATAACGGGATACAGCCTTCTAATTGACGAGTCAAGCCTATCAGGTGAGAGTGAGCCAGTCAATGTTTATGGGGAGAAGCCTTTTCTTCTTTCTGGAACTAAAGTGCAAGATGGGTCGGGAAAAATGTTGGTGACAACGGTTGGTATGAGGACTGAGTGGGGAAAGTTGATGGAAACATTGGGTGAGGGCGGAGATAACGAGACACCACTACAGGTAAAGCTGAATGGGGTCGCCACAGTTATTGGTAAGATTGGTTTGGGTTTTGCGGTGCTCACCTTCCTGGTGCTGACAGTACGATTCTTGGTGGAGAAAGCATTAAAGGATGAATTCACTAGCTGGTCTTCTACAGATGCTTTGACACTTGTTGATTATTTTGCTATTGCAGTTACTATACTTGTCGTCGCTGTACCGGAAGGACTGCCTCTGGCAGTGACACTAAGCCTTGCCTTTGCTATGAAGAAGCTAATGAATGACTGGGCACTCGTGAGGCGCCTCTCAGCCTGTGAGACAATGGGTTCTGCTAGTTGCATATGCACTGATAAGACTGGAACATTAACCACAAACCACATGGTTGTTGATAAGATATGGTTAACTGGTAAAGCTACGCACATGAAGGGAGCTGAGGGTAAAGATATCTTAAAATCAGAAACACGTGAAGAAGTTTTAGCCATCCTTTTGCAGGCAATACTTCTAAATACAAGTTCTGAAGTTGTCAAGGATAAAGATGGTAAGCAATCAATTTTGGGAACACCAACAGAATCAGCACTTTTGGAGTTTGGATTGCTTTTGGGTGGTGATTTTGCGGCCCACCACTGGGAGAATAAGACACTAAAGGTAGAGCCTTTCAATTCAGTAAGGAAGAAAATGTCTGTGCTAGTGGCTCGACCAGAGGGAGGGGTAAGGGCTTTCTGCAAAGGTGCATCAGAAATTGTTCTTGGAATGTGTGACAAGATTGTTGACAAGGAAGGAAATTTTGCTTCTATGTCTGAAGAGCAGGTTAAAAATATGACAAATGTTATTAATGGTTTCGCAAGTGAAGCACTGAGGACACTTTGCTTGGCATTTCAAGATGTGGACGACAATTCAAATGGAAACATTCCTGAGGGTGGGTATACCCTGATAACAATCGTTGGAATTAAAGATCCCGTACGTCCTGGAGTCAAAGAGGCAGTTAAAACTTGTTTAGCAGCTGGCATTACTGTCCGTATGGTAACTGGGGACAATATTCATACTGCTAAAGCTATAGCTAAAGAATGTGGCATCCTCACAGAGGGTGGTATTGCTATAGAAGGACCAGATTTCCGTAGCAAGTCCCTGGAACAGAAGAAGGAAATCATTCCAAGGATTCAGGTTTGTAAATAAAACTGTCAATGTCATCTGACGTCATCGTCGACTGAATGATGTTGGAGATGCATGCTTTTGCTAAATTCTGACTCTGGGTATAGGTAATGGCACGGTCTATGCCTTTGGACAAGCACACCTTGGTTGCCATTCTCAGGAAAGAGTTCGATGAGGTTGTTGCTGTGACTGGTGATGGGACTAATGATGCTCCTGCTTTGCACGAGGCAGACATTGGATTTGCTATGGGCATAGCGGGCACAGAGGTGTGTGCTGCTAATATATGCTGGACATATTTGTGTCTGCCTATGCGTGCGTGTGCGTGCCTGCATGTGTGCACGCTAAAAAAAAACCTCGGGGTAACTGATGTTCCAAACTGCAAAAAAAATTACTGGATTACTTGCTTGACTCTTCATTCATATATCTAATTGCTTGCTCCTATGCTTCTTACTGTACTAGGAACATTGCTTGTACCACAATTTTCTTCTTGTCCTTCTGTATTGTTTTTTTTTTTTGCTGCCATATTCACATTGTTGGTTTGCTGAGAACATGGTCTAGTAGACAACGTTGACGCATCAAATTTTGTTTCCTCCTGTCTTCATAGTGAATTTCATTCGATTCTTCAGGTTGCCAAAGAAAGTGCTGATGTCATAATAATGAACGACAATTTCACAACCATTGTGAATGTGGCCAAATACGGACGTGCAGTATATATAAACATTCAGAAGTTTGTGCAGTTCCAGTTGACAGTGAATGTGGCTGCTTTAGTGATAAACTTTGTCTCAGCATGCATTTCAGGTGCGTTGTGGGCAGATTAGCTTCTTTATCTGGAACTTCTTTGAAGTATTAAAACATTAACATCAACTGGAAGCAATCTGATTGAAAAGCCAATGTTTATCCTTTTCAGGATCCGCTCCGCTCACGGCTGTGCAGTTACTCTGGGTCAACATGATAATGGACACCCTGGGTGCACTGGCATTGGCCACAGAGCCGCCAAAGGATGAATTGATGAAAAGGCGACCAGTAGGAAAGGGTACCAGCTTCATAACAAAGGCCATGTGGAGAAATATAATTGGTCAGAGCATATATCAACTAGCTGTCCTTGGAGTTCTCAATTTCGATGGGAAGAGTTTACTGCGACTTCACGGTTCAGATGCTACTGAAGTACTGGATACTGTGATTTTCAACACATTTGTTTTCTGCCAGGTACATCCCTTCTCGTTGCGGCTATATTTAGACCATCATGAACAATACCAACAACACGGCATGGTTATTGTTAAATCCTTTCCGTGTTAGCTCGATTCTTTGCTAGTTTATTATGCTTCTCAATTATGGTCGACGCAGGTGCTTCCTCTGCACCTTCCTTTTGCATAAATGCAATAATCAGGTCTTTTGACATTACCATCTTGTCGCCAGTTTTATGCGCATACAAGAAGATTTCGCTCAAATTCTCTGATTATCTCAGAAATTCTCACTGATGGCAGAAAGTGCCGACCTCTTTTCAGGTATTTAACGAAATAAACAGCAGAGACATAGAGAAGATAAACGTATTCCGGGGCATGTTCAGCAGCTGGATATTCCTCCTCATCATAGTCTCCACGGTCGCATTCCAAGCAATCATCGTGGAGTTCCTCGGCACTTTCGCGAGCACCGTGCCGCTAAGCTGGCAGCTGTGGGCGCTATGCGTCTTGCTTGGCTCGGTGAGCTTGCCTTTAGGAGCTCTTATCAAGTGCATCCCTGTTGGACGAGATGCACCGAAGCACCGCGATGGACATGAGCATCACGATGGGTATGACTCACTGCCTTCTGGTCCAGAACTGGCTTGAACGCGACAAAGCGTCAAAGGCACTTTCAATGACTAACCGAGATCTCGAAATTGACTACGGATGGCCTGTTTTGGCCAGTTGTCAGCATTTTTTTTTTACAAAAGGAAAAAAGTTGAGAAGGAATAAGAGACGATTAGGAGGCTTTAGGGA
The DNA here is from genome assembly GCF_021117445.2 of Syzygium oleosum. NCBI lineage: Eukaryota > Viridiplantae > Streptophyta > Magnoliopsida > Myrtales > Myrtaceae > Syzygium > Syzygium oleosum. The sequence goes on from NW_026607494.1 coordinate 3,713,060, forward strand.
CGCAGCTTTTGCAGTGTTCATCCTTTTTAGTCCTATTTTGGATTTTCTAACTCAACTGGTCAGTTTTTCCCGCGGGTCTTCTTTCTCGAACTTGAAAGTTTTGACATTGTGTCGGTGTATATTCGGATTTCTCTCGCATCGCATGCATTTCTTCTTCACGTTAAGCTCGATCGAATTTTTTCCAGTTCGTTCGATATTGTCACCGTCACTAGCGAAAATAAATTTGGACACGCTTATTCTATTCTCCAAAAGAGCTCCTGTTTCTTCACCTGTTCACAAGATTTCCGTCCCACCGTTGCGGGAATCAACATCACGTCACGGGTCGAGTATCGGTAATCTAAGTGAGCTCATTAGCTCTGCGGAGTGTTCATTACCAAACAAATCATTCTGCAGATGATTGACGCTGCAGCATACATTTCGGAAGAGACTACCAAGCAAAAAACCAATTTGAACTACAGCAAGGAAGAGTTGCAGGCTAGTTATTAAAAGGAAGCAGCAACATCAGTCTTGAAAATAAGGAAAAAAAAAATCTAAAAGACAACCAAATGTCGAATCTCGACGCGCCCTTTTGCGTTATGAGGTGCATTCTATTTGTGTTGTGAATCTAAAAGATAACCAAACGCACCCTAAGAACTTTACCGTTTCCGACGAACCTCTGTTGGCCAATCCCCCAAAAAGGACCTATTGCATTATGAGGTGCATTCTACTTGTGATGCATCATGGGGTGGCAAAGTTCTACGGTCCGTGGGCTAAAAAAATTGGAAAATTTCCGTGCTGGTAGAATTTGAAAGCTGCTGGTAATTCTCCAATCTTGTTGATAAAAAAAATTATTACCAGTAATTTGCTCGTCAGTAAACCAGTAATAATTGCCAACACTATCAAGAGTTCACCAATTTTCCAAAAAAGCAGTAAATTACCAATTCTTGTGTAACTTTTACCAGCATTATGAGTAATTCTTAACATTATTAGGAATTTACTAACAGTCTGATGAAGTAGTAAATTACCAACTTTTCTTGAATTTTGCCAGCTTCGTAAGCAAGTGCTGGTAATCCACTTCGGATACTGGTAAATTTTAGAGAAGTTGGTAATTTACTACTTCATTGGAATGCTTGTAGATTCCCCACGGTATCGGTAATCTATTTACGATAACTGTAAAATTTCAAATGAGTTGTTAATTTACTATTTCATTGCAATATTGGTACATTCCCGAGAGTGCTGGTAATTCACTTGCGAGGCTGTTAAAATTTCAGAGGAGTTGGTAAGTCACTGCGTCTTCATTAGAGTGCAGGTAAATTCCCAATGGAGTTGGTAATTTACTACCGGTTTATCTAACGTAGGAATCTACCATTGACAGGACAATTTTCCAGCTTTTGTCAGGACTGGTTACAAAATCTAGTACAATGACATTCTCATTTCCCTAATGACGACTCCTAGTGCCTCAAAAGTTTCACTTCTTTCCAGGCACACAGCAAGCGACAGACACCGAACCAAAATTCATTCTAGGAAAAACCCCGAAATTTTGACAATGTTAGGAAAAGAAGAGAGGACATGCTTGGCACATACCTAATGATCATCTGTATCGAACCACTTTGCCCTTGACCTTAACGACAGGCACGTGCGAAACTTCAGGCCACAGCTCACCAACTTCCACCTTACACCTCTCACTCAGTCGAGGGCAACCCGAATCAACTCCTCTAGTGCAGTGAGCAATTCCGCTTCTTGCAGCAATGACAATCGAGGACACCCGCGAATATGAAGCTTTTTGAGATGTGTAAGATCTTGCAGCCGCTCCAGTGGAGCCACCAAGTTTATGCACCGATCACGGTGAAGCTGAGACCGAGAAGAGGTCCAATTCCTCATCCTCAGGCCGAGTCAACACGAGCTTATCACAACCTGCAATCTGCAATGACTCTAGCGCAATCAGTTCGGCCAGCGGCAGGGACATTAGTCGCGGACAATTTTCTGTTATCAAAGATATAAGCTATTCAAGCATATTCTGCCCCCGAACAAAAATTCTAGATTTCCACAGTTATGTAACCGGCAAGTGCCTCAAAGACTTCATGCGATAAATTTCATTCTCAAGGAGACTTCGCTACTTATTGTCAACCATAAAAATTGAAGGTTGATTAACCTATACATACCTCCAGGCAATTCCTCCAGTCCTGAGCACCCAGCAAGAGATAAAAACAGTAAACTACGTAGCTTACAGATAGAATCTGGAAGTCTGTCCAAGTGGCGATTCCCCCTACTTCAAGCACTTTAATTCACCCATGGAACTTGGAAACTTTTCAAAGCTAGAAGAATACAAGTTCAGAAACCTTAAATGCTTGCACTTAGATATGCTGTTGACAGATCCTCTCGCATCAAATGTGTCCTCGGATTCACAGTTAATCATTCGCACTCGGTTTGACTTTAACTTGCTCAAGAAGGGTGGGGCTTGGTCCTCTTTCAATCTTCCCAACGAATTAGTACACGGTAAAGTAATATGTTGAGTTCTTCCTGGAATTCTCTGGGAATTAACATTAAGTTGGAAGTGATATTTATGTTCTGTGGATACTGATGATGCAATATCATATAGTAAATCGTGCATTCTGAAAACGAGATCTGGGCTGGCTTGCTGGTCTTCTTGGAAGAAGGATCTGGACCACAACTCTTTGAAGCACTTGCTACAGGCGACTTCAGGAGCTCGGTTTCCATCTGATGATGGAACAAGCCCACACGCAGTCCATATATAAGCCGTACTTAAATAGGCAAAGCTAGCGCCACTAAGATGAACACAGTGCAAAACATTGTTTTAAGTGGGATGGCAAATGATTGTAACACAGTTTCCGGATACGTAATATGTCGTCCTTCGTCTGTGCGGATCTACACATGTCGTCGTCCCCACCAGCTCCCAAAACGTTTGTTGTCCTTCAAGTACAGTAGGCTGCCTAACATCTTCAATGCCAGAGGAACTCCCCTGCATCTTTCTACGATTTCATTTCCAATCTGGAGGAGACAGGGACCTATTTCCCGTTCACTTTTCACAAACGCCCATCTCTTGAATTAGGACACTTGAGTCTTCATGTGAAAGGCCCTGTAGGTTGTACACCGATGCAAAACCCACTCCCACAGGAGCTGCTGAGTCGGGTGGGGTCACAATCACCTTGCTTCCATCAGCGGCTTCTGCCAATTCGTCCCTCAAATCATCCCATTCATCCCGGTTCATTTTCCTCACACCACCTAAGAAGAGTTAGAACTTTCCGCGACTTATAACGTCTTTTAGAAGAGTTTGCAGCTGGCGATAGTCCAAGTTGTTCAAACTCTGCTTAAGTGCACATTGGACGATTCTTTCCATTATTAGCCGCATGCTACAATCATCGGCATACTGACCCAAATTAGCAAAGCAAAGTGCTCCCTCACTTTATTGTCATTGAACACCAATTTAGCAAGGGCAGTTTTGCCCAAATCTCCGATTCCAACAATGGGAATCACTGAAAGGTTTGCACCATCTGTAGGCAGATCTTGCCGCATCAGGAGCTCAATGATCTTGTCTTTATCAGCCACCCTCCCAATGATGGGATCAAATCCTCTCACCAAGTTTGGTTTCATCTCTCTCACTTTTGCTCCTACTAAACCTCCATCACAGGCTTGCTTGCTGAGACCAAACTTCTCAACTGCTTCAATCTTCCTCCTATCTCACTAATCTTTTTGCCCATTTTGAGGTGGAGTATGAAGGGATTAGAACAAGAAAAGAAGCTGCATAACTTGCCGAGTTTTGGTAGTTGACTGTTCAATTTGTTTCTTGAGGCTTCAAGTTCACACTGGACATTAGCAAACAAGTCCTCAACATCATACAAGACATCCTTAAGCTGCTCTAACCATACTCTGAGCTTTTGGCTGTATGCCAGTTTCTCTTCAGCATCCGGAGCACTCCTTTAATGAAAGTCAATGCATATTGAAGCTTCCTCAGCTTGGCTTCAATGTCATCATCAACCAGGGCATCTTCTTGAAGGGCAAGAGACGTCAGCTTCTGCAGGACCCCTTCAGTGAAGCCATAGAGCACTGAACTCTCCATTCCCTGGTTTGTGTTGGAGTTGGAGGATTTATGCTAAACTAGAGCCACTCAGTAACTTTAAAAACAAAACCCAATTCAGCTCCAATCAAGTACTCTTTAAGGACCAAAGTACTTAAATCAGGACTCCTCCGGCTCTACAACACTGCTAGTTTTCTTCTCCACGGTGTGGTGCTCGGAGCATTACGTACGTCTTGCGTCACACAAAAGCGCCACCATTTAGAACCTTACCTTATTAAAAGCTAAAGGGAAGTTACATTTCTTAATGAAAGACCATGTAAAACCCAGTTTCAACTCTGCTTTTCTTGATTGCCTGCACCAACACTATATCAAAAGCAGAGTAGACACGTACGTTTTGTTTATACAATTATTATGGCCTCACATGCGAACCCACCCTAAGTTTTTAAGTACTCGGAGGTTCGTTTTCCATTCTTCGGGGATAAGGACACCACAAGAATCTCCACTCTTTAGGGAAGACGTGAATTAGCGAATCAAGGGTCTCCATATAAATATAAAAATATAAATCTATTGGCCCTCCCCACATACTACCTGATATTAGGGAAAAAAACGTGTGAAATTTGGCTAAAGTTTCATGGAAGGTTCACTCATCTCTCTCTAAAAGAATAACCAGGGTGTTTCTCTCTCTCTCTCTCTCTCCTAACCAAATAGACAGCAAAATTGAGCAAGAAGAAAGGTTTAGGGGGCCATTAACTTAGTTTTAACTGATTAATGATTAACAATAATTTAACATATCATTAACTAAAACTAATCAGGGACAAAACACAGACTAATGTTTTTACCCAAATAACAATTCTTGCACCACTCCTTCGTTTGCCACTTTAGGTGGGGCCAATTCGATATATCCCAAGTCTTTCCTTAAGGGTCTTGTTGCATCAATTATCAACATCTCGGGCCCCAGTGCAATTTCATATAAATTGGCAAAGTTAATCGTAAGATCATTTAATCACTTGATCATTCAGACGTAAATTTTTTTTTTGGTTGAAAGACAGTTAATTTCACAATGAGATTAAAAAGTTGTCTCAATGTCAAAGAGAAATGAATAGTTTCCAAAGCCAGAAGGCATGAAAACATTCCTCAAGAGGGCAGACTAACAATATGTAGCTTTGTCTTCATCTCTAAAGAAATTACAGGCGTTGAAACGCATTCAAACTACAGCAGAGTGAGTCTCGGTCTACTTAAAGAAGAAGTAGCATTGGTCTTCAACCTGAACACAAGGCACATCAATCCAGAAAATGCTGACACTCTTGGCCTGGGGACTTGGGAAGGTTCAGCAGATGTATGAACTTCGGGAAATAGAGAGTTATAGAGAGCAGTCTCTCTCCAGATGCTTTTAAGCAAACAATCCACATAACCTGCAATCAAACCCAAAAAGAAAACATTCGAATAGTTGATGTTACAAACCTAGCAGGCTTTGTGAATGTGAACCAACAGAGCTACCAAAATGTGAGAGCACTACTGCATATGATCTAGTTATGTCTACTCGTCCTACATCTTCTAACTCTAAAGGTCTCGGTTTAGTAGCATTCTGCTCCTAAAAACAGCAAACTATGTGCTTACAGATAGATGGTTTTCTATTTCTATTCCCTAGACGAGTTTTTGAGCAAAAATACCCGTTTAGTAACTACACAAAATTTCCATTCCCGGAGTTGAAAAGGAACAGAAAAGCGTTTAATAGGACACAAAAAATTTCTACTTTCAATTTTTTCATTCAGTTATATAATTATCTATGGAGACTTAACAATTCATGTTTGGATAAAATTGGACTAGAAATAGAATAAGAATAAATTATGATATAGAATTGGATGACCTTAATACAATCATAAAGAAAATTACTCCTTATAGACAAAGTAAATACCGGGTGTATTGAGAAAATTACAGTTTAGGGGACTTAACAATTCATGATTGGATAAAATTGAACTAGAAATAGAATAATAATATATTATAATATAGAATTCGATGACCTTAATACAATCATAAAGAAATTACTTCTTATAGACGAAGCAAATATCGGGTGGTGGTTGAGGAAATTGTAGTTTAGGATGTAGGATTTTAGAATTTAGGGTTAGGGGTTAGGATTTAAGGATTTTGGTTTTGAGGTTTAGGGTTTGGGGTTTTGGGTTTTAGGTTTTGGATTTTAGGGTTTAGAGTCTGGGGTTTAGGTTGTAGAGTTTCAGGTTTGGGGTTTTGGGTTTAGTGTTTCGAGTTTGGGGTTTGGGTTTAGGGTTTGGGGTATAGTGGTTTAGGGTTTAGGGTATTGGGGTTTGAGATTTATGGTTTAGGATTCGAGGTTTTGCGGTTTAGCGTTTTAGGATTTAGGGTTTGGAATTACGATTTTAGAGTTTAGGTTTTAGGGTTTCGGGTTTGGAGTTTTTGGATTTAGTGTTTTGGGTTTTAGGGTTTAGAGTTTTTGATTTAAGTGTTGTGGGTTTTAGGGTTTGAGTATTGAGGTTTAAGGTTTTTGGGTTTAGGGTTTAAGAGTTAAGGTTTATGATTTTCGGGTTTAGGGTTTGAGGGGTTATGATTTGGGGTTTAGGATTTAGTATGAGAATATCTTGTGCACCAGATTTGGGGTTTATGTATATTGTTTCTCCTTTTGTTCAAAAATAGAGTAGTCACGAACTTTTTTTTTATTCCAAATCTATTTACGGCCACTTTTTTGCGAACCCACAAAAAAGTTTTTACATTATTAATATGGATTTCTATTTTTGTTTTCGATTCTTAAAATAAAAAGGACAAAAAAATAAACCAAAAGAACGTCACTAAACATACCTTAGACAAGAGCACGATTTGAGGAAATAGACTTAGTACACGAATATACATCCAGTTATTGTCAAAAATTAAAAAGGCAAATGGACTATCGACTTTGTTATATTATTGTCACGAAAAAGAGATGACACTGTACAAAGTAGACATTCAATGAAGAACTAAATTGTGATATCTTATACATTGATTAATGTTTAATGATATATAAACATATGATTGACTTATACTAATGAGGGCCATTAACTTTAGGTGGGGTCAATTAGATATATCCCAAGTCTTTCTTTAAGGGTCTAGTTCTATCAATTGTTAACATCTTGGGCCCCCACACAATTTCATACAAATTGGTAAAGTCAATCGTAAGATCATTTAATCACTGGATCGCGCAACTATCATTGCGCGTAACAGCTCAAATAGATGTCGATGTGTCACTAGGTGCTAAAGTTTTAGATATTACACATTCCTTTGAATCCATATTTCAAAGATCATTTAGGCAAAGTTAATTTCACGATGAGATGACAAGTTTTCTAATGTCAAAGAGAAATGAATAGTTTCCAAAGCCAGAAGCATGAAATTGTTCCTCAAGAGGGCAGACTAACACATTCAAACTACAGCAAAATGAGCCTCAGTTTACTCAAAGAAGTAACGTTGGTCTTCAACCTGAACACAAGGTACACCAATCCAGAAAATGCCGACACTCTTGGCCTGGGGACTTCGGAGAGGTTCGGCAGATGTATATAGAGCAGTCTCGCTCCAGATGCTTTTAAGCACACAATCCACATAACCTGCAATCAAACCCAAAAAGAAAAAAAAATTCAATTAGCTGAGGCTACAAACCTAGCAGTCCTTGTGAATGAGAACCAAAATGTGAGAGCGCTACTGCATATGATCTAGTTATGTCCACTCGTCTGACATCTTCTTCCTCTAACAACAGCGCAACAAAAGGACCAATAGACTTAGTACACAAATATACATCCGGTTGTTGTCAAAATTCAAAAGGCAAATGGACTGTCGACTTTGTTATATTATTGTCACGATAAAGAGACAACTGTACTAAGTAGACATCCAATGCAGAACTAAATCGTGATATCTTATACATTTATTGCATTCATCCCAAATCGTCAGTGATTCAACTCCACTAGAATTAGACTTGTAGATGGAACAACCAGTAAACAAGAAATGGGTAATGAAAAAGACCGAGACTCAACTTAGTGAGAAGAAGAAAAGAGGATATGCACGGCACATACCTAATGATCATTTGATTGGATCACTTTCCAGTCGACCTTAGAAGGACACTTGAGAAACCTCAGGCCAAAGCTCACCATCTTCCACCGGACATTTTCTACTCAGTTCAGGGCAACCTGCAATGTGCAGCTCTTGGAGTGCGCTGAGCAAACTCACTCCTTGCATCGATGACAGTCGAGGACACCCAAAGATATGAAGCTTTTTGAGATGTTTAAGATCTTGCAGCCACTCAGGTAGAGCCATCAAGTTTATGCAGTCAATAATGTGCAACTCCTCTAAGGTGTCAGCAGAGGCCTGAAGCCACTGTGGCAAGTGCACCAATCGCTGTGAAGCTGAGACCATGAAGAAACGAAGCTTCGGGAAGAGGCCCGATTTGTTATCCTCGAGCTGAGTCAACATGAGCTTGTCACAACCTGTGATCCTCAATGCCCCCAATGCAGTCAGTTCACCCAGCGGCAGAGACACCAGTCGTGGACAATTCTCTATTTCCAAAGATAGAAGGTTGTTCAAGCATACTCTGCCTCCAAACAACACTTCTAGATTTCCACAATTACGGATCAACAAGTACCTCAAAGATTTCATGCGATGAATTCTACTGTCGAGGAGACTTTTCTGCTTCGTGGTCAACCACAGACATCGAAGGTTGATCATCCTACCCATGTCTCGAGGCAATTCCTCTAGTCCTGAGCACCTGGAGACAGATAAAAACAGCAAGCTATGTAGCTTACAGATAGCATCCGGAAGTTTCTTCATGCGGCAATTACCCCCTAGGCTAAGCACTGTGAGATGCTTTAACTTGCCTATGGAACCCGGTAACTCTTCAAAGCTGGAAAAGGACAAGTGCATAAACCTCAAGTATTCGCACTTAGACATGCTGTCAACAGATTTTCTTGTATTGAACGTGTCCTGGGAGTCACAGTTAAACATTCGCACTCTGTTCGACTTTAACCTGCTCAAGAATGGTGGGGCTTCGTTCTCCTTCATTTGCCCCGACGAAAGAGTGTGCAATAATGAAACATGTCGAGTTCTCTCTGGAATTCTCTGGGAACTACGACTAAGCAGGGAGCAATCGATTTGTTCCGTTGACACTGATAATGCTAGATCGTAAAGTAAATCATGCATTTTAAAAGAGAGAGATGGACCCCTCTGCCAGGCTTCTTGGAAGAAGGATCTGGACCACAACTCTTTCAAGTACTTGTTACAGGTGTCTTCAGGAGTTCCGTCTTCATTTGATGGTGGAATGAGCCCACACGCTGTCCAAAAATAAGCCGTAGTTAAATCGATGGTGATGTGGCCTCTATGAAAAACTGAACACAAGGCAAAACACTGTTTTAAGTGGGATGGCAAATACATGTAACACAGTTTCAGGATGCATAGAATGTCCTCCTCTGTTTGTATGGATCTACACATATCGTCATCTCTCACTAGTTCCCAAAATCGTTCGTTGTCCTTCGAGTACAGTAGGCCGCCCAACATCTTCAGAGCCAAAGGGACGCCACTGCATCTTCCTACAATTTCATCCCCGATCTGGAGTAGACGCGGGCGTATTTCCCGTTCGTTTTGGTCAAATGCCCATGTCTTGAACAAGGACATAGAGTCTTCATGTGAAAGGCCCTGCAAGTTGTATGCCAGCAGGGAACTTGTGATGTTAGGTACTTTCGCATCTCGAGTGGTCACAATAACCTTGGTTCCATCGGCAGCTTCGGCCAACTGAGACCTCAAATGATCCCACCCAGCCCAATTCATTTTCTGCACATCATCTAGAACCAGTAAGAGCTTACAGCGACTTATTATGCCCCTTAGAAGAGTCTGCAACTGGGGATAGTCCAAGTTGTTCAAACTTTGGCCAAGTTTACTCTGGATGATCCTTTCCACGATTAGCCTTGCATTAAAACTACCAGGCATGCTCACCCAAATTGTCAGAGCAAAGTGTTCTCGCACTCTATCATCATTGAACACCAAACTAGCAAGTGTAGTCTTGCCAAAACCTCCGATTCCGACGATGGGAATCACCGAAAGTTTCGCGCCATCTCTAGGCGGATCTCGCTGCATCAAGAGCTCAATTATCCTATCTTTATCAGCATCCCTCCCAATGATGGGACCAAATCCTCTCACCAAGTTGGGTTTCATCTCTCTCACTCTCACTCCTACTACACCGCCATCGCAGGCTCGCTTGCTGAGACCGAACCCCTCAATCTCACCAACCATCTGCTTCAATCGTCCTACTATCTCACCAATCTTTTTGCCCATTTTCAGATGGAATGTGAAGGGATTAGAACAAGAAAAGAAGTGCCGTACCTTGCCATGTTTTCGTTGTTGACCATTCAGTTTCTTCGTCAAGGCTTCGCACTGGACATCATCAAGCAAGTCCTCGACATCATACAAGACATCTTTAAGCTGCTCTAACCACGATCTGAGCTTGTAGTTGTGCCCCTGTTTCTCTTCAGCATCCAAGAGCACCCCTTTAATGGAAGCCAAAGCATATTGAATCTTCCTCAGCTTGGCTTCAATGCCATCATCAACCAAGGCATCTTCTTGAAGGGCAAGCGAGCCCAGCTTCTGCAGGACTCTCTCGGTGATGCCATGGAGCACTGAACTCGCCATGTCTTTTCTTCTTTGCGGTTTGTGTTGGGAGAGGTTGTCTTGGACAGGAGCTACTGCGAAATTTATCCTAGCTCTTTAACACTGTTAGTTTTCTTTCTTGATGCCGTGGCGTCGGGAATATCACATCACAATGCTCCGGTCATACGAGAGCTCCACCATTTAAGGTTTTAACCTTTTGACAAAAACTGAATGGGAATCCTACATTTCTCGATTGAAGAGCCCGCGTGAGACGCACTGTATCAATAGTAGACAAGTGATAAGCTTCTTTATGCAATAACTTGGCCATCATGCATGCGAGCCCACCCAACTCCCAAGTGCTCGATACTAAATCATTAAAACACTGTAATCTAAAGTTTGTCTTTTGACATGAATTATGAGTTCATTTCACTGATAATGAGTAATTTGAAAAATATTTTTCAAAAGATGATCGCTTATATATTTTTAAAAAGTAAATGAATGGAAAAAATTTTCATTGCTCATGAAAATAGTTAGGTATGAATTATTATTAATGATGAAAATATTTTCCGTTAACTAATTTTTCTAAATAATATAAGCAATCGTTTTTCCGAAAATATTTTTCAAATTACTCATTTTCCGTAAAATGAACGCACCCTAAATGAAAATGTATTTTGAAAATAGCAATAATGAGGATGCATTTGTATACCATTAACTTAAATTTTAAGTCGCAGGAAATGTACTCTGAAAATTGCAGAAGATGATATCTGCATGGAACTAAAATATGTAAATTAATGTTTTCTGGATTTGTATTGTTGTTTAAACTTCAAAGATAAGGAAGCCATGAATTAAAAAAAGCCACTAGCGGCGCCCGAAACTTCCTTGAAGCTGTCCTTGGCCATAATCCACACAAGTCCGCAAGAAAAAAATGGTCATATTCCATTCAAGTCGTCAAGAAACAATTTGATATGTAAAGACAAGAGATTCCCATCCTGCGTCTTTCTTTTTTATTTATTGACGAAGTCGAGGACTCTGATCTAGTGATCTTCTTGTCGGGATTGAAGACTTTCCGGCACTTTTGTACGATTCTGAACTAACCTTTAACTTAGGTGGACAAGTTGATCCTTGTTCTAGCTTTATCTGCTAAATTCGGTGCACCGGCAGGAAGAGAAAAGGAGGTCCCCATTTGACGACGACTAGCGCTTCTGTTCGTTGGGTTAGACCCCCCTAATGAGTGGTCTAAACCAGACCCCCGAAAGGTCGGTCTCGGGGCAATCCGGGACGAGCAGGTGCAGGAGGTACGATCCGGGACTCCCGAGGCCTGCTGGATTCCTGGCTTCTCCAGCAACATTGGGATAACTAGCAGTGTGACGGCCGAATTTCGGGCCTTATGTGACGGTCTTTCACCAACACGAAAACTAAACATACATGCCCGAGCCAGTTATTGAGTCAGATGCTAGCATATCCGTAAGCGCCGTTGTCAACGACTGTTCGTCCCTCAAGACCCTGGTTGAACTTGTTGTGGTGGAATGCTGGGGCTTACTGGCGGAGTTCGAACGGCTTTTCATCAAGCATGCTCACGGTGAAGCTAACCAAGTTGCGGTTGCCTCAGCTCGGTCAGGGAGCATTCACCGGAAGACTTACTGTATGTTCGCTGAGCGTTATACACCACGTTCTGTACCTACTACTGGTTAAGTACTTTTAATACTATTATTCCCTTTCTGCCCTTGAGAAGCTATGTGGGTGCCATATATATACTCTGCTAATCCAAAGGCATGACCGTAGTTATTTGACTGTCTGGAAGAAAATTGAGGAAAATGACACAAGCGTTCCTCGACTCAGTGTAAAAAGGTCGTTCCTAAACTTTCAATTTATTCAATGTGATACATGAATTATTGGTAAATATCCAATGTAGTCCTGTTTACTAAACACCGTATTATGTGTTGAGTTGGATTTTAAAACAAGTCAACATGTCCTTTTTTTTTTATTCATTTACTTTAGAATTGGAAAAAACAATTAGGGGTTGATGTGGATTATTATATCCTGCTTTGAGATGAATATCTTATTTGGATGTTCCACGGGTAACTTGTTTTTATTGTTCACCATTCTAATTTAATGGCTTGGAGACATATCATCAGATTCTGTTAATTTGAATTATCGAAAAGACACTATTGAACATTTTCATAAAGTGTATGGACTAGATTAAATATTTACTAGTTCAGAGACCACATTGAATAAATTGATATTGCACATTAAATCAAAATTCAAAGACCATTAGTATATTTTCCCGAGTTACTCAAAACAAGATTCGAACTCATAACGACGACTAATATAGAGGGGGCCCAAGCCCAAAGCTTTCTTCCCTAGTTGGGTTCCTGAAAGCTAAATGGGCTTTGCATGATCAAATGTTGAACAAAGACAAGTGTATTTTTATGAGTTCCTCTTTTTTTTTAGTCGAAGAGTTTTTGTGAGTTCACGGGTCAATTGGTTGAGGACTTAGAAATGAGCATGCCGGGAATAGCAATGCAAATTCCGTTCGTGGTAATTAAAGGTTAATCACTAGCTATGGATTTCAATCACTCGATACATATGCAATTGGTGAACATTGATGGGAGTCCAAAGCCGATTTTTCGACAAATTGGTAATGTGGCATACTCGTGACCTTCTTCTCCAAACGTCATGTTGTTGTCTCGCGAGCACCGCATCAACATTTAGCTGAAAATTGGATTACATTTTTAGTCAAACTTCATCAATAACAAGAAGTTGAAAATTTGGTGCATCACCTGATTAAAACCAATTTGTGATGAGTGCAGAAACCTTATTTAAAGTTTTGGTCATTGACCAATTGAAAATGCAAAATATTTATTTTGTTCAGTTGAGGACTTAGAGATTTGAAAACGCCACCAATCAAAGTTTCCAGCTCTTTATTAGTAGTATTTTAGTCAATCGACAACTTGAGATTTTGAAAACGTCCTGATTAAGTCTCCAGCTCATCATTAATGATATTCAAGCGTTTGAAATGACACACATAGCAAATGACCCAATATTCCACGTCGGAAACATCTCCCATTTCAGATGCCTAAATTCCAATGACGGCAAACTTGAGAACTGATTAAGGTTATTTTGACCAAGCTAATACTTTAAATCATTTGATCAATAGCCAAAACTTTGAATCTTATTTCTGCACTTATCCTAAATAAATTCACTCACCTAACTTAAAAATTCTTAAATTAAAGATTCATAAAAGGGAAAAGCAATGTTGTTCACAAGCTTTTCAGATAATCAGTACCTAACCCAATTAACAGTGCAACATGTTTTTTATTCCCACCTACAAACAAGGAGGGTATCATGTGAATTTCTTCTCAAACTGATTGCTTTGCCTTAAAATTCAAGCAGTTTTGAATTGATCTAGCTCTAGATTAGCTTGGGACTTAAAACAGCTCCCTCTCTGATTGAAAGAAAACTTTCCTCCAACCACTTTTCTAGTTGATAGGTCCGAACCATCACGTAATTTAGGACGCAATTCACAAGAAATCACCTCTTGGACGCTCTTTATAAAGAAAACATTTCTTATATATAGATAAAAGTTAGATAAAAAACAGGAAACATTTTCTAACTAGAAAACCTACTTGAATTAGGAAAGTTAATCCCTCATGCTCAAATTTGAGACATATTTTAAAAAATCTCGGTGAAGCCATAGAGCACTGAACTCGCCATTCCCTAGTTTGTGCTGAAGTTGGAGGGGTTATGCTAAACTAGAGGCACTCGGTAACTTCAAAAAGAAAACACAATTCAGCTCTAATAGAGTACTCTTTAAAAAGCACTTGAATCAAGACTCCTCTAGCTCTACAACGCTGTTAGTTTTCTTCTTCACGGCATGGCGCTCGGAGCATTACCTATTTCACAAGGCTTGTGTCACACAAGAGCGCCACCATTTAGAATCTTACCTTATTAAAAGCTAAATGGAATGTTACATTTCTATGCAAGACCATGTGAAACCCAATTTTAACTGTGCTTTTCTTGATTGCCTGCACCAACACTATATAAAAAGCAGAGCAGACACAAACGCTTTGTTTATACAATTATTATGGCCATCGCATGAGAACTCACCTAAGTTTTTGAGTGTATAATATGGACTCGGAGGTTTGTTTTTGATTCCCCGAGGATAAGGACTGTCACACCTCGAATCCTACCAGAATGAGGGAGTGACAAGGCCATCCTTCCACCCAAATGACGCAGCCTCAAACACCACCAAAGAACCAACTTCCCAAAATTCCCGTCAATATCGCTCTCGCTCTTATGGCCGCTAACTGAGGGACCTAAAAAGATTTGGAAAAGAGAGGGGTGAGCAACATCAATCCAGTGAGTAGTGCGTATCTTTTCTAAGCAGATCAAGCATCCACTATACATGTTTAAGACACAAAAACATAATTCATTACATCAAATTTTAGTATATAACAAATTTATAAGAAAAGAATGAGTTATATACACCTAAAAATAGCTATATTTATAGCAGAAATATCAATTTCACAATAATACTAAATCAAATATCAATGGTCAAGCCTATTGATCAATCTCATCAAAATCACACGCCAATAGTCCATTCCATTTGTCAATCTCGTGTCATACACTCCTTGCATCGACGACAATTGAGGACACCCAAAGATATGAAGCTTTTTCAGATGTTTAAGATCTTGCAGCCACTCAGGTACGTAGAGCCGTCAAGTTTATGCAGTCAATAATGCACAACTCCTCTAAGGTGTCAGCAGAGGCCAGAAGCCACCACGGCAAGTGCACCAATTGTGGTGAAGCCGAGACCATGATGAAACGAAGCTTCGGGAAGAGGTCCGATTCGTTATCCTCCAGCCGAGTCAACATGAGCTTGTCACAACCTGCAAGCCTCAATGACTCCAATGCAGTCAGTTCACCCAGCAGCAGAGACTCCAGTCGTGGACAATTCTTTATTATCAAAGATAGAACGTTGTTCAAGTATACTCTGCCTCCAAACAACACTTCCAGATTTCCACAATTACGGATCAACAAGTACCTCAAAGACTTGATGCGATGAATTCCACTATTGAGTAGACTTTTCTGCTTCGTCGTCAAGGTTGATCATCCTATCCATGTCTCGAGGCAATTCCTCTAGTCCTGAGCACCCGGAGACAGATAAAAACAGCAAACTATGTAGCTTACAGATAGCATCCGGCAGTTTCTTCATGCGGCAATTACCCCCTAGGCTAAGAACTTTGAGATGCTTGCCTATGGAAATTATAAGTCTAGAGACACCATTACATATTGGATCAAAATCCAATGACCATTAATGTTATTTTCCCCGAGTTTCTTAAAACAAGATTCGAACTCACGATTAGGGACCGATATAGTGCGGGGATGATGGGGGCCCAAGGCCCCCCTATAAATGGGCTTTGATGTTGAACTCTAACGAGCCCACGGGCCGAAGGTGGTCCAAATCTCTCTCCTTCGGAAAACTACCCTTGAAGGTCACGCAAATTGTTAAGGTGCTCGTGTGAAGGAGTCGGAATGTGGTCAGGTCGATCCATGCATGTAGCAAAGCCCCGGTGACAAAAGTTGATCTTATTTGACTCGAGAAAGTTACCCTAACATATATATTCTCGCTTGAATCCTTATATGATTTATTTCTTACTTTTCATCCCCTCAATTACAATGGCTGGTCTCTATCATCATTAGCAAAGCAGTCGGAAACTTTTCACGCCACCACGCATTGATCCACTCATCGCTCGGTCATTTGATTTTACGAACAAAAGACAAGTGAATTTTTGGCGAGTTCACGGGTCAATTGGTTGAGGATTTAGGAATGAACATGCGGGGAATGTCGGGATGTCAACAATGCAAATTCCGTTCGTCGTAATTAAAGTTTAATCACTGAATTCAGATTTGATACATTTGCAGTTGATGCACATTGATGGGAGTTTGAAGCCGATTTTCCGATAAATTACTAATGCGGCATACGTGTAACCTTCCTCTCCGAACGTCATGTTGTTGCCTCGTGAGCACCGCGTCAACATTTAGCCGAAAGTTGGATTAAATTTTCAGTCAAAGTGCATGAATAACAAGAAGTTGAAAGTTTGGTGCATCACCTGATTAAAACCAAATGTGTGACAAGTGCAAAAACCTGATCGAAAGTGTTTTGGTCATTGACCAATTTGAAAATGCAAAAATTTTATCTTTTTTCAGTTGAGGACTTGAGTTTTGAAAACACCACAATCAAAGTCTCCAGCTCATTATTAGTGGTATTTTAGTCAATTGACGACTTGAGATTTTGTAAACGGGGTGATTAAGTCTCACGTCCCATTTTAGATGCCTAAATTTCACTGACGGCGAACTCGAGATCTGTTAAAGGTTATTTTGACCTTAAGATCTCAATGGACCGAACTAAAGCTTGAAATCATTGACCAATAGCCAAAACCTTAAATTCCATTTTCTGCTTATCCTAAATAAATTCACTCACCTGACTGAAAAATTCTTAAATTAAAGACTCAAAAAAGGGCATAGCAATGCAATGCCCAAGCTTTTCAGATAATCAATACCTAATCCAATTAACAGTAGAACATATTTATTATTCCTACCTACAAATAAGGAGGGCATCGTGTGAGTCTTTTTTGAAACTGATCGATTTGCCTTAAAATTGAGGCAATTTTGAATTGAACTAGCTCTAGATCAGCTTGGGACTCAAAACAGCTCCCATCTAATCGAAAGAAATCTTTCTCCAACCACTTTTCTGGTTGATAGGTCCCAAATCAGCATGCAATTCGGGGTGCAATTCACAAGAATCGTCTCTTGGATGCTCTTTATAAAAAAAGCACCTCTTATATATAGATAAGAGTTGAACCCAAGACAGGTAACCTTTTTTAACTAAGAAACCATTAACTAGGAAACCTACTTGAATTATAAAAGTTTCTCCGCTCAAACTCGAGACTTATTTTCAACACTCTCGGTGAAGCCAAACAGCATTGAACTTGCCATTCCCTAGTTTGTGTTAGAGTTGGAGGGGGTTATGCTAAACTAGAGGCTGTCGGTAACTTCAAAAACAAAACATGATTCAGGTCCAGTCAAGTTCTCTTTTAAGGACGAAAGTATTTGTATCAGGTCTCCTCCAACTCTACAACACTGTTAGTTTTCTTCTTCACAGCGTGGCGCTCGGAGCATTACGTGCTTCACAACGCTTGCATCACACAAGAGCGCCACCATTTAGAATCTTACCTTATTAAAAGCTAAATTGAATGTTAAATTTCTTAATGCAAGACCATGTGAGACCCAGTTTCAACTCTGCTTTTCTTGATTGCGTGCACCAACACTATATCAAAAACAATGTAGATACGATCGCTTTGTTTATACAATTATTATGGCCATCACATGCAAACCCACCCAAGTTTTTAAGTGTATAAAATGGACTTGGAGGTTTGTTCTCGATTCTTTGAGGACAAGGACACCAAAAGAATCACTGCTCTTTAGACAAGACCTGGATTAGAGAATCAAGGGTCTCCTTTTAAATATAAAAATTAAAATGTATTGGCCCTCCCCACATACTTCCAGAAATCAGGGCAAAAAAATATGTGAAATTTGGCTAATGCAAGATTCACACATCTCTCTCTAAAATCCATGGCTCTCTCTCTCTCTCCAACAAAAACCAGGGTGTTTCTCTCTACCAACCAAATTGACAGCAAAATTGAGGAAGAAGAAAGGTTAAGAGGGCCATTAACTTAGTTTTATTTGATTAATGTTTAATAATATATAAACATATCATTGACTTATACTAATGAGGGCCATTAAATTTAGGTGGGGCCAATTCGATATACACCAAGTCTCTCTTTAAGGGTCTAGTTGTGGCAATTATCAACATCTTGGGCCCTAGTACAATTTCATATAAATTGGCAAAGTTAATCGTCAGATCATTTAATCACTTGATCGCGCAACGTTAGTTGCATGTAATAGCTCAAATAGGTGTTGATGTGTCACTAGGTGCTCAGATATTACACATTCCTTTGAATCCATATTTCAAAAATCATTCGGGCGGAGTTAATTTCACGATAAGATGAAAAGTTTTATAATGTCAAAGAGAAATGAATAGTTTCCAAAGCCAGGATGCATGAAATTATCCCTTAAGAGGGCAGACTAACAATTTGTAGCTTTGTCTTCATCTCTAAAGAGATTACAAGAGTTGAAACACATTCAAACTACAGCAGGATGAGTCTCGGTCTACTTAAAGAAGAAATAACGTTGGTCTTCAACTTGAACACAAGGTACACCAATCCAGAAAATGCTGACACTCTTGGCCTGGAGACTTGGGAGAGGTTCAGCAGATGTAAGAACTCCTGGGAATAGAGAGTTGTATAGAGCAGTCTCGCTCCTGATGCTTTTAAGCACACAATCCACATAACCTGCAACCAAACCCAAAGACAAAAAAATTCAATTAGCTGAGGCTACAAACCTAGCAGTCCTTGTGAATGCGAACCAACAGAGCTACCAAATTGTGAGAGCAATCCACATAACCTGCATATGATCTAGTTATGTCCACTCGTCCGACATCTTCTTCCTCTAACAACAGCACAACAAAAGGACCAATAGACTAGTACACAAATATACATCCGGTTATTGTCAAAATTCAAAAGGCAAATGAACAGTCGACTTTGTTATATTATTGTCACTATAAAGAGACAACACTGTACTAAGTAGACATTCAATGCAGCACTAAATCGTGATATCGTATACATTGATTGCATTCATCCCGAATCGTCAGCAATTCAAGTCCACTAGAATTAGACTTGTAGATGGAACATCCTGTAAACAAGCAATGGGTATCACGACCAAACAAAAACCAAGCAATGGGTATTGAAAAAGACCGAAGTGAGAAGAAGAATAGAGGATATGCACGGCACATACCTAATGATCATTTGATTGAATCACTTTCCAGTCATCCTTAATGAAGGGCACATGAGAAACCACAGGCCAAAGCTCACCATCTTCCACCTGACATTTTTTACTCAGTTCAGGGCAACCTGCAATGTGCAACTCTTGGAGTGCGCTGAGCAAATCCACTCCTTGCATCGACGACAGTCGAGGACACCCAAAGATATGAAGCTTTTTTAGATGTTTCAGATCTTGCAGCCACACAGGTAGAGCCGTCAAGTTTATGCAGTCAATAATGCACAACTCCTCTAAGGTGTCAGCAGAGGCCAGAAGCCACCATGGCAAGTGCACCAATCGCGGTGAAGCCGAGACCGTGAAGAAACGAAGCTTCGGAATGAGGTCCGATTCATTGTCTTCCAGCCGAGTCAACATGAGCTTGTCACAACCTACAAGCCTCAATGACTCCAATGCAGTCAGTTCACCCAGCGGCAGAGACCCCAGTCGTGGACAATTCTCTATTGTCAAATATAGAAGGTTGTTCAAGTGTACTGTGCCTCCAAACAACACTTTCAGATTTCTACAATTACGGATCAGCAAGTACCCCAAAGACTTCATTCGATGAATTCCACTCTCGAGTAGACTTTTCTGCTTCGTGGTCAACGTCAGATATCGAAGGTTGATCATCCTATCCATGTCTTGAGGTAATTCCTCTAGTCCTGAGCACCCGGAGACAGATAAAAACAGCAAACTGTGTAGCTTACAGATAGCATCCGGCAGTTTCTTCATGCGGCAATTAACCCCTAGGTTAAGCTCTATGAGATGCTTTAACTTGCCTATGGAACTTGGTAACTCTTCAAAGCTGGTAAAGTACAAGCGCATTGACCTCAAGTACTCGCACTTAGACATGCTGTCGACGTCTCTTGAAATGAACGTGTCCTGGGACTCGCAGTTAATCATTCGTACTCTGTTCGACTTTAACCTGCTCAAGAATGGCAGGGCTTCGTTCTCTTTCAATTGCCCCGACGAATCAGTTTGCAAGAATGAAACATGTCGAGTTCTCTCTGGAATTCTCTGGGAACTACGAATAAGCATGGAGCAATCGATTTGTTCCGTCGACACTGAAAATGCTAGATCGTAAAGTAAATCATGCATTTTAAAAGAGAGAGATGGACCGCTCTGCCAGGCTTCTTGGAAGAAGGATCTGGACCACAACTCTTTCAAGTACTTGTTAGAGACGTCTTCAGGAGTCCCATTTTCAATTGATGGTGGAATGAGCCCACACGCAGTCCAAAAATGAGCCATCTCTAAATCGATGATGATGCGGCCTCTACGAAAAACCGAACACAAGGCAAAACATTGTTTTAAGTGGGATGGCAAATAGAAGTAGCACAGTTTCAGGATGCATAGAACGTCCTCCTCTGTCTGTATGGATCTACACATATCGTCGTCTCTCACCAGTTCCCAAAATCCTTCGTCGTCCTTCGAGTACAGTAGGCCGCCCAACATCTTCAGAGCCAAAGGGACTCCCCTGCATCTTCCTACAATTTCATCCCCGATCTGGAGGAGACGCGGGCTTCTTTCCCATTTGTTCTGGTCAAATGCCCATGCCTTGAACAAGGACATAGAGTCTTCATGTGTAAGGCCCTGCAAGTTGTACGCCAGTGGAGAACTCGTGATGATAGGTACCTTAGCATCTCGCGTGGTCACAATAACCTTGGTTCCATTGGCTGCTTCGGCCAATTGAGACCTCAAATGATCCCATCCAGCCCAATTCATTTTGCGCACATCGTCTAGGACCAGTAAGAGCTTGCAGCGACTTACGACGCCCCTTAGAAGAGTATGCAACTGGGGATAGTCCAAGTTGTTCGAACTTTGGCCAAGTTTACTCTGGATGATCCTTTCCACGATTAGCCTCACATTAAAACTACCGGGCATGCTCACCCAAATTGTCAAAGTAAAGTGTTCTCGCACTCTCTTGTCATTGAACACCAAATTAGCAAGTGCAGTCTTGCCCAAACCTCCGATACCGACAATGGGAATCACGGAAAGGTTTGCGCCATCTCCAGGCAGATCTTGCTGCATCAAGAGCTCAATTATCTTATCTTTATCAGCATCCCTCCCAATGATGGGATCAAATCCTCTCACCAAGTTTGGTTTCATCTCTCTCACTCTCACTCCTACTACACTGCCATCACGGGCTCGCTTGCTGAGACCAAACCCCTCAATCTCACCAACCATCTGCTTCAATCTTCCTCCTATCTCACTAATCTTTTTGTCCATCTTCAGATGGAATGTGAAGAGATTAGAACAAGAAAAGAAGTGGCGTACCTTGCCAAGTTTTTGTTGTTGAACATTCAATTTCTTCCTCAAGGCTTCACACTGGACATCGTCAAGCAAGTCCTCGACATCATACAAGACATCTTTAAGCTGGTCTAACCACGCTCTGAGCTTGTAGTTGTCCCCCTGTTTCTCTTCAGCATCCAAGAGGACCCCTTTAATGGAAGCCAATGCGTATTGAAGCTTCCTCAGCTTGGCTTCAATGCCATTATCAACCAAGGCATCTTTTTGAAGGGCAAGAGAGCCCAGCTTCTGCAGGACTCTCTCAGTGATGCCGTAGAGCACTGAATTCGCCATGTCTTTTCTTCTTTCCGGTTTGTGTTTGGAGAGTTTGTGCTGGACAAGAGCCACTGGGTCACCTTCATATATTTATTCCTAGCTCTTAATGCTGTTCGTTTTCTTTCTTGACGCCGTGGCATGTGGAATATTCGTGCACAATGCTCTCGTCATACAAGAGCTCCAACATTTAAAGTTTCACCTTTTGACAAAAACTGAAAGGAATCCTACATTTCTGGATTGAAGAGCACATGTGAGACGCACCAGATCAAAAGCAGACAAGTAATAAGCTTCTTTATGCAATTACTATGGCCATCACACATGCGAACCCACCCAAGAGCTAAATACTAAATGATTAAAACACTGACATCTGAGGATTGTCTTTTGTACGCGAATTAAATGAAAATGTCTATTGAAGATGGCAATAATGAGCAGGCATTTGTATGCCATTAACTTAAATGTTAAGACGCAGGAAATGTACTATGAAAATGTAAGAAGATGATATCTGCAAGGAACTAAAATATGTAAATTAAATGTTTTCTGGACTTGTATTGTTGCTTAAACTTCAAAGATAAGGAGGCCATGAATTAAAAAAAGCCACTAACGGCGCCCGATACTTCCTTGAAGCTGTCTTTGGCCACAATCCAGACAAGTCTGCAATAAAAAGTGGTCATATCCCATCCAAATCGTCAAGAAACAATTTGATATGTGAAGATAAGAGATTCCCATTTGGCGTCTTTCTTTTTTATTTAGTGATCTTGTTGTGATTCAAGACTCTTACATTTTTCTGCGATTCTGAACTAGCCTTTTACTGGGTGCACAAGTTGATCTTTGTTCTAGCTTTATCTGCTAAATTCGTTGAGCTGACAGGAAGAGAAAGGAGGTCCCCATTTGACAAAAACTAGTTCTTCTGTTCGTTGGGTTAGACCAACCTAATGAATCGTCTAAACCAGACCCCTGATGGGTCGGTCTCAGGCAATCCAGGACGACCAGGTGCAGGAGGTGCAATCCGGGACTCCTGACGCCTTCTGGACTTCCGGCTTCTCCAGAAACATTGGAATAACTAGAAGTGTGATGGCTAAATTTCGGGTATTATGTGATGGGCTTTCACTGGCAAGAAAACTAAACATCCATGCCCGAGGCAGTAGTGGAGTTAAATGCTCGCATTGCTGTAAGCACCGTCGTCGACAACTGTTCCTCCCTCAAGCCCCTAATTGAACTTGTTGTGATGGAACGTTGGGGCTTACTGGTGGAGTTCGAATGGCTTTTCATCAAGCACGCCTACCGTGAAGCTAACCAAGTTGTGGTTGCCTTAGCTCGGATAAGGAGCATTCACCGGAAGACTCACTGTATTTTCTCTGGGCGTACCCCTGCCATTTCCTCTATTTAGGTTGGGTACACCACATATTGTACCCACAAATGGTTAAGTACTTTTAATACTATTATCCCCCTTCTGCCCTTGAGAAGCTATGTGGGTGCCATATATATGCCTTGATAATCCGAAGACATGACCGTAGTTAACCGGCTATCTAGAAGAGAATTAACACAATGATCCAATGCCATGACCAGAGTGTTCAATCGAAATTTTGGCCCAATATGTTGGTCCTTGAGTTTTTAATTTTTTCAATAAGGTCTTGAACTATTAGGAAATGTCTAGTGTAGTCATTCCGTTTACTCAAATGACGCCTTAGACTTTATTTGATGGCGTTAATTATTATTTGCTGAGTTGGAGTCTTAAAAATGACAAGTCAACATGTACATTTTTTTATTCATCTACTTTAGAAAAGGAAAAAAATAGGCGTTAACATGGACGATATGATGATGTGGAATATTATATTATGATCTGAGATGAATATCTTATTACGTGTAACTTGCCTTTATTGTCCACCATTCTAATTAACGGGCTAGAAGTTAAATCATCAGATTTCGTTAACTTGAATTAACGAAATGACATTATTGAACATTTCAAGTAGTGTATGGACTAGAATAAAAATTTACTAGTAGTTTAAGAATCAAATAAGTTTAGAGACGACATTGCACATAGATCAAAATTCAATGACCATTTGTATAATTTTCCCGAGTTTCTTAAAACAATATACTAACTCATACCTAGGGACGATATAAGAGGAAAGTACCAAAAAAGTCTTAAACCTATTGTATTGGTACCAATTCAATTCTAAACATTTCAATTGGACCAACTTAGTCTTAAACCTTTTCACATTGGTACTAATTCAGTCCATCCGGCCAATTTAGGCCGGAAATTACTAACGTGGACGCCAGTCATCCTACGTGGTACGACCGGCGCTGACGTGGACATTTTAAAATAAATTTTTGAATTTGTTATTAATTTTTTTTCTTTTATTTTTCTTTTCTTTATTTCTTTTTTTTCTTTCCTTCCTCTTCTTGCCGCTAGTCACCGGCCTCCACGATGATCGTCAAAGATCGCCGCCGGCCGGCGAGGGCAAGGGCCAAGACGCTCTCATCGGCCACAAGGGAGGCCGGCCCTTGCCTAGCCCCCCCTACCAACTGCCGACGGCCTCCGCCGGTCATCGTGGAGGCTAGTGACTGACAGAGGGAAGAGGAAGGAAAGAAAAAAAGAAAAAAAATAAAGAGAAGAAATAAAGAAAAGGGAAAATAAAATAAAAATAATAAAAAACTCGAAAAGTTATTTTAAAATGCCCACGTCAGTGCCGGTCGTGCCACGTAGGACGGTTGGCGTCCACGTCAGCGATTTCTGGCCTAAATTAGCCGGATGGACTAAATTGGCACCGATGTAAAAAGGTTTATGACTAAATTGGTCCAATTGAGAGGTTTATGACTAAATTGATACCAATGCAATAGGTTTATGACTTTTTTGGTACTTTTTCCGACAATACAGAGAGGGATTGGAGGGGGCCCGGCCTAAAACTTTCTACCCTAGTTGGGTTTCTGAAAGCTAAAGCCCCGGTGAATTTTTGTGAGTTCTTTTTTTTTTTTTTTGGTCGAAGAATTTTTGTGAGTTCACGACTTAGTTGGTTGAGGATTTAGGAATGAGCGTGTGGGGAACGTGGGGTTCGGTACATGAATTTCAGAGACGCAAACTCCGTTCATGGTAATTAAAGTTTAATCTCTGGCTTTCGATTTCAGTCACTCGATACATTTGCAATTGGCGCACACTGATGGGAGTCCGGAGCCGATTTCCCGACAGATTGCTAATGTGGCATACTCGTAACCTTCCTCTCCAAACGTCATATTGTTGCCTCGTGAGCACCGTGTCAACATTTAGCCGAAAGTATAGATTGAATTTTCAGTCCAAGTGCATCAATAACAAGAAGTTAGAAATTTGGTGCATTACCTGATTAAAGTGACAAATGCAGCAACCTGATTCAAAATTTTGGTCATTGACCGATTGAAAATGCAAAGAATTTATTTTGTTCAGTTGAGGACTTATTAGAGTATTAAAAAACGCCACAATCAAAGTCTCCGGCTCGTTATTACTGGTATTTTAGTCAATTGACAACTTGAGATTTTGAGAACGCCACGGCTAAGTCTCCAACTCATCATCAGTATTGTAATCAGGCGCCGAAAATATCTCGTCGTAAATGACGAGTTGGAAACACGTCCCATTTTAGATGCCTAAATTCTGCTGACGGCGAGCTCAATATCTGATTGAGGTTATTTTGACCTTAAGTCCTCAATGGACCAAAACCAATACTTTAAATCATCGACCAATAGCCAAAACCTTAAATCCCGTTTCCGCACTTATCCCAAATAAATTCAAATTCTTAAAGCAAAGATTCGGTAAGTGGCAAAGTAATGCAATTCCCAAGCTTTTCAGATAATCAATATCTAACCCGATTAACAATGTAACATGTTTTTTTCTCTTCCACCTACAAACGAGGAGGGTGTCTTCTGAGTCCCTTATGAAACTGATCGCTTTGTGTCAAAATTGAAGCTGTTTTGAATTGATCTAGCTCTAGGTCAGCTTGGGACTTAAAACAACTCCATCTCTGATCCATCGAAAACTTTCTCCGACCACTTTTCTGGTTGATAGATCCCGAATCATCATTTCGCTAAATTTGCATGTGAATTATGTTCATAACGTGTAACTCAACATTCAGAGAAACTTCCTCCAACCTTCCTTCATCCAGAGATGCGCACCAATGTAGCCACTTAAAGAAACGAGAGGATTTGCAGATTTAAGGCCCAGAATTGATAAAAAGAAAAGGCAGATTCCTTGCAATCTATATTCGTAAGAAGGACAGTTCCTGAATATATTTTAAGTAATGCTCCAGGCCAAATGACTCCTAAGTGATAAGGCTGACTATTTAACAAGTGTGGTGACATCAAATTTGCTAGGAAGCATCTCATGCCACCTCCAAAGTGAGGTATACAATGACGGGGTACTAAACGAAGAATTCCACTATCGGATTGTTGAGCAATCTTGCTCCATTCCCTCCTCGATTTCGTTCCTAATAGCAAGAATAATCATATACTAGAATAAAAAATACCACCTCCACCTAATCAGGCAATGTCGCACCGCGAATTTTAATAGGAATCGGGTCGTGTAAGTGACCCATAGGCAAGTCCGCCACCTTTACTTGAATCTCCGTTTTGCTTCTCCATATGCAACAACCCCCAAGACTGTTATCACGTATCCACCGATGCCCATCACTGTCACGGGATTTCTGAACAATAGTATAGAGATCACAACAGCGACAGCACCTTTTGCATTTCCAAGTACCTGATCAATACATAATGTACAAAAAAGTTAAAATCAAATCAACATAGTTCAACCAACTTATTTGTGATGTCGACACAATTAATGCAGAGAGTGTTTTTAGCAAGTAATTCTCGAGCTTCTTTCTGGTCTTGCTCATAACTCCAACATGAAAGTTGCAAAGAACAAATATCTAACTGCCACAATAAAGAAACATGAAGAACTACCTGTGAAAAACAAAAAGCTTGGATAGACTAACCAATTACTATTGTCCTTGTCTCCATAAAGTTTTTGAGGGTCCTAATTTATGTAGCCAATAAAAATGTTCATCAACATGCAACAAACGATTTCACTTCTCATAGAAGAAGCTACAGATTAAGAGGCTATAACATCAAAATAGGAGTTGATGACCACAAGTCTAAAATAGACTTTTCTCTAAGCAGTCTAATCAATAATTATTGACAATCCCTGCTACTGCTCTTTCACTGCGAGAATTCCTATAAAAACAAGAAAAAACCATCATTTAATCGAACAACAGTCTATAACTTATGTTCTTCTGGACAAGTATAATAGTGATTTTGTCAGTTGCTTCAACAGAATTAGGCAAGCTACAAGCTAATATGAGAATCAGGATCATGATAGAGGACTAAACAAAGATAAAGTATGTCCAACCTGGAGCGTGAGGGCACTTGTATGTTTGGTGACCAGAAAGTTAGTTAAGTTGGCTGCATAGGCAGTGGCTGAATTAACCAAAAGAAGCAGCCACATGAATTTGTGTTCTCTTCCGAGTGATAAAGTGGCTTCTAAGACATTTGGCTCCATTATGAGTGTCGACGGTAGCAAGACTAATACCGCAATCGGTGACATGTACAGCAGCAAGTTCATCGAATTCAGTTTTTCCCTGTATCGTAATTGAATGTCAATTTCCAAGTCGTGATTCAACGGTAGAGTAATTTCTCAGGAGACAGGAGAGCAAAACCTCTGAATATAATGGCCACTCTCATAGACTGGGAATAAGCTAACAAATTTTTTTATGGCATTTCATTTGCATAGAGCAAGTACCTGTACTTCATGAACATTCATGGTATGCCATTGGATCTCATCATTCAAATTTCGGAAATAGGATTCGGACTGTTTAGGGAAGAAAATTTTCTATTTTCCAGATGGAGATAGTAAAAACACAGTAGAACTATTTGTCTATTAAAACTTTTCTATTTGTGATCTAAATATTTGTTCCTTCTTCCATCTAGCATGTCCTTGCTTAACCAGGAAAAGAGGCCAATATACAATATAGATGGGCTACTTTAAACTGTTGCATGGGACTTAGATGCCTCTGAGCATTTAAACTGCATCAAAAGTTGTTAATGAATTCTTAACAGGGTATCATAAGAGGTATTTTAGAAAGCAATTACCCTTCGGAAGAAAGTAGGACACCCTGAAGTACAGACTTAAATGCCCTTGCAGCAGTTGCACTGATGCACATGATGAATCCAAACAAGTGAAAACTTGGCTCCCCCTGCCACCAACAAGGAAAATTTATCATGCCGGAGAGATAAGATAGAACGTTAATGTGGGACAAGGAGATGATCAACTTATTCCATAAGCTTCCAGGAAAGCAGCATTCTCAGCTAGAAGAATTCATTCATCTATCGAGAAACCATTTTTGGCACTTTAAACATTTTCTGTTTTCTTTAGCATCTTTGACCAATGGACAACTCTAATGTAAAGCTTGTGAGGCTCCAATTTTGACAATAACTCATGGCAAAGAATCACCATGTCATGCATCTTTCCTTTTCAAGTCACTTTGAAGACGCCAATGGATGCATAAGGTAACTGAAATACTTCTACTTGGCAGGGGCATCAGTTAAGGAAGTAGTAAAATAAAATCCTCTTGTGCCATCTGGTATTCTGCTGCCATAAACCCGTAGCTGACAGCGGAAAATATACTTGGCTAGACGACAAAAGTCTCCAAAATGGGTATAGAGTTCTTTAGATAAATGAGTAAGCAGGCAAGAGACATCAAGGAGGTCCACATTACATAATTTCTAAGGGGCGTTTCATACTATAGAAGACAAGAAGTGTATTAGCCATAAAACCAATAAACCACAGACTTTCCAACATCAATTGTGGATCTGATCTCCATCCCATCTTCATTTGAACATCACTTTATCTCTTCAATTTCTATAAAAGCCTGATGTAGTGTAAAAGAAGAGCCAAACACACTATCAACATCTTCACAAACAAGCAACCCACTGAATGAAATACATCGACCAAAACTTTTGGCAAAGCGCTCATGCCAAGATTACGCATCCTTCTCTCTGAGATCTCTAAGCAGGTGATAGTGTAAAATCCACATTAACCAAGAGGAGAAGGAGAGCAATTTCTTTATAGATAAAAGTAATGACTTTCTTCTTTCCAGAGATCTTCCCAAGGCTTGGAAAGATCCACCTCTCCTCCCAAGAGACAAATTCACCTTCCATTCTTGGCAAAATGTTTGATGCATCCCTTCTAACACAAATCCTATTGCAACGATATCTTTAAAGGCAACTCTTTTCAGTTTGTTTTCAGACCTGTCTCAAATAAACTGAAAACTTAGCTACGATTATGAAAGTAGTGGTAATGATCTCAAGTTCAAGCTTGAGAAGCTAACTATCTATCACCTATATTCAAACTTACAGTGAATACATTATTGCAGTTTGAGGAAATCTCCACATGAATAACCGAATTTAGAAAAAAAAAACTGCCTAAATTTACTATTGCTCCAACAGGACAACAAAACTCAGCAGGAGTAAGCATCACAGAGCAACAAAAACATCAACTCTAGCAACAAGAATGCAGATCTGGATCATTATCAATCAGATTCTACCAAATCCTTCAACGATGCAGATCAACCTTCAAATGAAGCCTTAAAATCGCTCCAAAAAACAGAATGCAACCAAAACAACAGATACTCAATTTAAGTGATTTAATTCACACATGCAAAGCCATACCCCACTGGCAATTACGACGCCGGTGACAACCGGCACGAGGGCGGCATAAGTGACCCAAGCCTCCCTCTTGAACGTCATCAGGTACGCGAACACCGCCGTGAAGAACGGCGTCGTCGCGCCCACCGCCTGGTTGAACGACACGGGGAGGTACCGGAGCGACACGTTGCCCCCCACCACCGACGCGCAGAACACCACGCTCAGGGTCGCAATCTTGATGAACTGGGGCCTGGATTTGATCAGCTGGAGCGGGACGAGCTTGAGGAAGACTATGGAGACGTAGCTGAAGGCGGCGCAGGCCGACATGTGGCACATTGTGAGGAAGATGGGGAACCGGAAGCCATAGTTGGAGAGCAAGAACTTGTTGAGGAGGATGACGCCGATGTTGGACGAGTACCACAGCGTGATCAGGGAAGCTATGAAAAGGGCTTGCTTCTTTGGGGCCGACGACATTGGGGAATCGCTCGGCGGTCGGTTCGGATTCGTGGGCAGATCTTATGCGGGTCGGGATGGGGAAAAGGAGGCACCTTTGAGCATGCTCCGTCGCTCCCGGCGGCGAATGAGTATCTGGGTGGGAGGCTAGATTGGTGGGTGGGCAAAGGTAGGGGGCAAATGTGATGTGAAAGCGATCGGTGCGTCCAATTTGGCTGGGATCAGTGCAGGTGGAAGAAGAGCAAGAAGAAGAAGAAGCAGCAGCAGCAGAAGAAGAAACAGCGATGTCTGCTGAAGTTTGATTTGTCGTTTGTTAGTGATGTGTTGTTGTTTTTTTTTTGGAAAATGACACAAACAGTCCCTGAACTTTGACCCAATGTGCAATTTGATCCCTTAACTTTTAATTTATTCAATATAATCCCTAAACTTTAACCTAATATTCAATTTGATCCCTGAACTTTTGATTTGTCAATGTGGTCCCTGAACATTTAATATTTGTTCAATTTATTCCCATAAATATTTAAAAAATTTCAATTAAGTCCGTCCATTAATTCAAGTGCAGGGACTATATTGAATATTTTTATATAGTTCAGGGACTAAATTGAACACATATTAAAAGTTCAGGGACCACATTGAACAAATTAAAAGTTCAGGGATCAAATTGAACATTATTTTAAAGTTTAGGGGCTACATTAAACAAATTAAAAGTTCAGGGATCAAATTACATATTGAGTCAAAGTTCAGGGACTGTTTGTGTCATTATCCATTTTTTTTGTTTTTTTTGTGGAGAAATTCATGAAGAGGGGCACATGTGGAAGAGAGAGTGTCGTTTCCCCACTTGCCATTCTTTTGGGTTCTTGCTTGGCCCGTAAAAACGGCTTTTGGTAAATGGGGAAGTGTCAGTTAGCAGCCATTGTTTTGTACAACATTCTCTTTACTTGTGCTGCTTTCTTAAATCCTTTGAGATTCTACTTTTCGTAGGTACAAAGAAAGATTATATTACCCTTTGGAATTAATAAGGGCCCGGTATTATTTTTTTGTGGGATGAAAAGTAGTTCGGAGTGAATGTGCTGCATGGTACCAAAGATTATAAGAAGCAAGGACTCTGAAAACTTAAATAACACGCGGAATTCAAAGATCCGTCAGTATTCCGTTCGATATCCTGACAAATTGCGTACGTGTCAATACACGTGACATACGATTATAAGAAAGATCTGAATGATAGGGAATATTGGATAGAATGCTAATGGAGGATGGATTTGGATAAGGCAATACCGGTTTGAGATTTTTTTTAGATGATAATCAGTTTCAGGTGAATGTGTCGTGAGATACTACTAATTTGAGATTTTTTATGGTATTAATCATACTTTTTTTCGCGAGCTTGCATCAAACATTTAAGCTTCTTTGAAAACCAAAATCTCGATGTTGACTATTTGACCAACCCTAGATTACAAGTCATGCTACCAATCGCGTGAATGTATAGCAAAAATGCCGAGAAAATTGTCCAAAAAGTCATAAACATGTTTGCACTTCTGTTAATTCAAATATAAACATTTTAATTTTACCAAATGAGTCCTAAACCTTTCACGTTTTGCCAATTGTGTCAATCTGTCTAATTTTAGTAGGAAATCGCTAACGTGGATACCAGCCATCCTACGTGACACGGTCAATGCTGACACATACAATTTTTTTCTTTTTTCTCCATTCTTTCTTCGCCGGTCGTTAGGCTTGGGCAATGGCTAGCAATTGGCAAAAGGAAACAACCGACGAGGGTCAACCTCGCCAACTTGGGGCAAGGCTCGACCTCGCCGACCTTCGATGAGGAGCGACAATTGCTGGTGGTTCCCGTTAGCTGGTCACTGACCATTGCCCAAGCCCAGAGACTGGCAGAGGAAGAAGAGAGGAAAAAGAAAAGAAAAAAAATTAATAAAAAAATTTGAAAAAAATTATTATTAAAAATTATTCACGTCAGCATCAGTCGCGCCATGTCGGACAACTAGCACCTATGGCAGCGATTTCCAGCCAAAATTGGACAGATATACTCAATTGGCAAAACGTGAAAATATTTATAACTTAATTGGCAAAATTAAAAGGTTTAGAACTGAATTGACAAAAGCGCAAATATGTTTAGAACTTTTTGGACAATTTTCCCCAAAATTGCGTTCCCCGTCGTCGTCTTGCTAGAATACCTTAGAGAACTCTTAGCTTGCTAGTTTGTAAATAATTGCATGACTAAACAACAACGGGTTACCTCCAGCTTCATCATAGACTTAGACGTTAACGGAGATTAGGTAACACAATAATAGAGATCAAACGATGCTAAACACTAAATTAAGTATGGAAATTCTTTATTTTGGAAGTACTCTAATCAGTCACGTGCCATGCAATGATCCATGATTAAGGAAGATGAGGAAAGATTCTTTGACTTCACGAAACTACTCTAAAGCTTCTACTTCATGCCATCTCTCTAGGACTTTAGGGACAGATCTTATATGATACGTTTATGCATTTACTAATCAGGAGACAGCTTATGTGATGTGCTAACAACCCTTTACTTTTATGGTTTGATACGCAATACTCTCAAACAATTTAAAATTGACTTGCTATGCTGAGAACCAATGTCAATCTTTACCATACACTCTGGGAAAAAAAATGATGTTTACTATTTTATGTAGATTTAGCTGTAACCGTGATGAACTTGCCCAAATTCTTTTTTATGAAAAAGGGCCTAAAGTCGAATTCAAAAACTTAACATCGTAAATCTACTATCCATATTTCATCGCTTGATAAACATGAGATAACTCTATAAGAGGTAATGAAAAGAATTTAGTATCCAAATACTTATCTATTCCAAGATAGACGGAAAGGCAATTTCCTTCCTGAAAGTTATGTTGCACTTTGAACTTACAAAATTTAAGTCCGTATACAAGTTACCACTTCTAAGTTCGATGAAAGTGTCGAGATTAGATTTCACGGCAATGACTAGATGCATTTATGCATGTGGATTGGCGCATGACCCAAATGCGAATTCCCATATGACCTAGTGAAATAATTTCATGTTTAAGCCACCCGCTTATCTACATAATGAGAGTATCCTTATCATTTAGAAAATAAGGTGCCAACCAAGCTACCTAGTTTAAATTTTATTGAATTGAGCGGTGGCCTGGAAATTGTTGTAAAGATTTGCTTACCAAAATTTTTCCAACTATTGGGTCATGCTCATTTTCAGTCCTACAAGTATTATTGCCTATGTTATTTGGTCCTTTTAGCTCTTTTTTTTCTTCTTTTGTCTAATGCAGTCCTCTTACTTCTCACACTTTGCGCAATCGATTCCCTCTTTTATCAACCATAGAATAACCCCATCAATGGGGTGAAATTTGAGAATGCGATGTTGACTTGGCTTCACATCAGCAATTAAGAAGAAACGAGAGAGAGTCCGGGCGCTAGGCGCGGTGGCCCAGCCTCCCCGGTGAGGGGTTTAATAACCCTTGCCCGCCCTAGGCGGGGGTCTAGCGATCTGCAAGGTGCTCAAACATGGGTTGCCAAACTAGCTAGAAGAAGGGAAAAGAGGGTTGGGGCTAACTAAGCTAGAAGAAGGGGAAAAATTGGGCAGGGAGTAGCCCCAACGAATAGAAGGCATCGCTCGCTTGCCGTTGCTGGTCCCACGTATGCGGCCCACGAGGGCCGTCGGCCGACCTTTGCCGGCTTTTTCGGCCGAGATTGGGCCACCGCGCGGACACCGACACCGCCCCCCAATCCCTCCCTCTTTCCTCCTCTCTCTCCGCCCGCACGTGCAAATGATATTAGCCAATGATCAAAGATGAACGACTCTATTATGCAAACTTTGAGAGGTAAGAGGATACATCCTTGATAAAAAGAAACAGTTAAAAGGCAACCAAATGGCACACAAACAGTAATACTCAAGAGTATTAAAACTGTACCTAACCTTACGTCATTTTAAACGAAAACAAAACAAGTCCCGCTTGACTCCCAAAACCAGATTTGTTCTGTGAATGGCACTTGATTGCCTACAGTTGATATTGAATGGCTATAGCAGGTATTCCCCGCACAAATATTTTCAAGAGAAAGATGCTAATGTGTATCAGTTCAAAGCTTCTTATTTAAAAGACCATTAAATCCCAAAAGCAGAATGTCCAAAACAGTTCCACAGAGCACTTCCAAAAGAGGCTATCGTTCCAGTTGGGCTAAAAGTTCCGATCTTTCAAGTGAAGAAACGAGAGTTGTTAGAATGGGATGATAACCCCATTCAGTAAACCCAAGAAAGGGTCAAACCGAGCATAATAACCGAAAAAACTCGTACTATTTTAATGACAAGTCAATCAACCCTCCTCATAAAAGTAAACTAATTAAGGGAAATAAGGTTACTGTGATTCATAACATTCAAGTCACAAGTGTCAAGTTCTTATAAACAGAAAAAGGTCTACAATACATTCTAGAGTTTGGGGGTAATTCAAAGGTATCGTGTTATTCAACCTTAAATATTGCTTTTGTATGTCGCCTATTCATTTCCCGAAAAGGAGAATCGATTTAGATATCTACTCAGATTCCCTTGCTCTCTAGCTTTAGATCAGCCTCCTTCACTGCTTGAACAAGATGAGTCACGCGATATTTGAGTTTTGCGTTCTCCGCAGCAAGCTCCCCTGCCTGCAATTCATGCAACAGAGATACTGTAATAATCCATGATTCCCCAAATGAGACAAGACATGGAACAATTAGGCACTCGTGCTACCTTTTTATGTTCTGCAGCTAACTCCGATTTTGCACATTCGAGCTCCGACTCTAGTTTGCTAATCTTTTTCAAGTATTCCTCCTCATAAGAATCTAGATCAGCAAGCAAATCTTAAGTCGATGAATGAGACAATGGAAGTACTGGAGCATAATAGACAGAACTTAGATGGGCAGCCTCAGGACCTACCTTTCTCCTTTGCAACAGCAGCTTCGAGTCTGGACAAGCGATCCTTTCAAGCAAAATGAATGCACCAGCAAGATGTCAGTTTCAGGGAATATATAAGACATACAATCCCAATTCTTGTTTCATGATAGTTGAAGTTGAAGGACTCGAAATTGTTGGCAAAAGAAAAAGTTCATGCAACGAAAAAAAAAACATGTCCAAGACCAAAACCTAGACTTGATGTTTAAGTCATCACTGTTACAAATCCTGCACCATTTCTTTGAAGAAATGAGTTTTCTCTTGCTAAACCAGAGTTGCCAGACAATTTAAAATATATAGTCAAAGAAAAACCAAATGCACCGTGATGACGGTCAGGTGATTGCAAAGCAAATTAGACCTCGATAACCAAGACCATATGGATATTCAACTTCCGCAATTGGCAAGTGACCGTCATCTGTAAGCAAAGCCGAATGAAGCACCTCCGACACAATCGATTGACATCGATTGAAGATCCAAGAAGCAAAATCAATAACTACTTCAGCACATCGAATCTAACAAGCTCGGGTTTGCACACAAAGCCCGTGCCTGCAAGTTGCAGACACGCAAGCACGCCCACGGCACACACACGCAACTGCACAAATACAAGTACCCAAACCCAGCACGCGCGCGCGCGCAGACGCAGTCGCCCGTATCAACATACATGCGGGCACTCGCGGATAGCGCGCGAAGTCACAGAAAAGAACACGCGATTCTGCAAAGAGACACCTGCAGAATCATCTGCTAATGAGCACATCTCCTCGCGCATCCCTATCAACTATGCCCAGATCAATGTACAGCTAACGACAATGTCGACCGTACTGACGACAGAAACGTCAAACGGCGAACATCTGCACGAGGAAGATAATCACACGCACTGATCTACACGGCATGTGCACACGGACATGAATGTACAGAGACCAACACGGGATTGCAAGTGACGTAAAAACATCATGGGCTGACCTCGGCTTCGGATGCTCTCCGGCGCAACTGCTCCAGGAGCTTCTTCAGGTCGGCCGGCTTCTCGGATTCCGCCATCGCCGGCGAGCCACCCGACCCAGAAGAAGAAGAAGAAGAAGAAGAAGAAGATGGTCGGAGGAGGAAGAGACCCCAAAACCCTCGGAGACCAGGACACGCAACCGGCAAACCACCGCCGTCTCGCGGCTGTCATAGGAGCACCTAGCGTTGCGTGGGTGGTACTCGATTCAATTGGGCTCGAGCCCAGTGATGGCCTGAGCCCACAAAGTCTTTCCCTGGCTGATTACGTAATTTATAAATAGGAAAAACCTCAAAACACTGCTTTCTTAATCGTGACAGATTCCGACTTTTTTGTGACACAAAAACCCCGAATTTGCTTTTTGTGACATTTACCCCAATGTATTTAGTCCATGGGCATTTTCGTCTTTTCGCTTTTTCTTTTTTTTTTCTTTTTTTTTCCTTTCCGTGAGGGGCCTCGCCGGCGTCGGCCTTCCGAATCCGGCGAGGGGCCTCGCCGCGCCGAGCGAGGGCGGCCTCGCGGCGTCGGGCGAGGTTCGCCTCGCCGGGCGAGCGAGGGCCGCCCTCGCCGACGCCGGCGGGTCGACCTCGCTGAGCCTGGGCGAGCGGCCCTCGCCGCCCGGCGAGGGCGTCCCGCCGGCGTCGGGCGAGGTTCGCCCGCCGGGCGGCGAGGGCCGCCTCGCCCGGGCGAGGTCGACTCGCCGGCGTCCGGGCGAGGTCGACCTCGCCGAGCCTCGGCGAGGCCTCCCGCCCGGATCGGCGAGGCCGCCTCGCCGACGCCGGCGAGGGTCGACCTCGCCGAGATCGGGCGAGGGCGGCCCCCGCCGGCGCGGCGAGGTTCGCCCTCGCTGGGCGTAGCGAGGCGTCCTCGCTCGACCAGCGAGGTCGACCTCGCCGGCGTCGGCGAGAGTCGGCCTCGCCCGAGTCGAGCGAGGGCCGCCTCGCTCGCCGAGAGCGGGCGACCCTCGCCGGCGTCGGGCGAGGTCCGCCTCGCCTGGGCGAGCGAGGCGGCCTCGCCCGGCTCGGGCGAGGTCGACCTCGCCCGTCGCCCGAGCCGGGCGAGGGCCGCCCTCGCTCGCCCGGGCGAGGCGCGAACCTCGCCCGAACCCGCGGCTGAGCCGACGGCGAGGCCCCTCGCCGGAAAGGAAAAAAAAAGAAAAAGCGAAAAGACGAAAATGCCCATGGACTAAATACATTAGGGTAAATGTGTCACAAAAAGCAAAGTTCGGGGTTTTGGTGTCACAAAAAAGTTCGGGGTAAATGTGTCACGATGGCGCAAGTTTGGGGTTTTTGGTGGTTTTTTCCCTTATAAATATTAGGGGTCTTTCTATAATTATATTTTCGCGTGTATTCTGATTGTAATTAATCGCTCTTATAAATACATGTCATACAACTTTAATTGAGGGTTAAGCCACTATAAACTCTCTGGCATTATTCACTTGACCCGTTTCGCTACTCTCTGTCGTTTTCGTTATTTTCTTTGTGGCTCTAAATTTCATCATGGTATCAAAGAAGGAAAATGCATCAAATTCTTCAACATTACTACCCCAGATCAAGACTTCCTTGGCTCCAATTGCTATCTCAACAATGTGCGATGCATCTCCAATTTTTTCTTCTTCTCATTCATCTCTTTACCCACCATCTTCTCTTTTCGTTAATCCAAATTTCCCATCACCTCTCAACAACATTGCGTCTACTTTCACCTCTTCTTCCATCTTCTTTGTTGCATCGATTTATGTTGTTGCTCAAATTATAGCTGTGCAATCAACCCTGTCGTCTCTTACTCTTCCGTTGTGGTTCGAGACTCCCACCCTTTGTTCTCCATTCACTCATAGAGGCATTCTTGGATCTAGGCCTCATCTTTTTTGTCAAATCTATAATGGGGAATGTCGACAACTATTTAACCACGCCTTCGCCGACAACGTTCTCTTGGACTCCTTCTCGGCTTTCTCAGTTGGTGAGACTTTTGATCCAATGTGGTATCTTGACAGAGGAGTGTCAGTACATATGACTAATGACATTAATAAAATCCTAAATCTTAGACCCTTTTACAATTTGATAAAAGTCTTGGTTGGTGATGGTCATTTCTTGCCTATTAAGCAAGTGGGTAAAGTCTTTTTGCATATTGGCTCTCGATCCTTGTTGTTATCTCATGTCTATTATGTTCCTAATCTTGCTCGCAGTCTCCTCTCAATTACTCAACTTGGCCGTAAAAATTCTTATGTTACTGATTTTAATGATTCATCATTTTCTTTGAAGGATCAACGAACAGGGTAAGTTGTCATCCAAGCTGACTCTTCTCATGGTCTTTATGCGATTTCCAACTCATTGATATCACCTTATTTGTATCTTATGGTGGTTTCCTTCACTTCACTTGCTTGATGGCATGTTAGTCTAGGCCATCCTAATTAACAAGTTTTGAGTCATGTTTGAAATTCTAATTCTAAGTCAGTATCCTGAGAGTCATGTCATGTAGGCAAATCTCATATCGTGTTGTCGCTTACTGCGTTAGAAAGATTATTTGGATTTGTTATTTACTTTATGAGCTGGGCGTTCCTCTTTTTTTTTTTATAAATCCAACTGTTTACCGTGACAACATTTTCGCCATTTAGTTCACTCTCAACCCCGTTTTTCATGTTCGCACCAAACAGTATCGAGTTGACTTTGAATTGATGGGAGTATTAGCATGTAATTTACATGTATGGCGAGGTCTTTCTGTAATTACGAATTTTTATATACCCTCACCGGAATTAATCACTCGTATAAATACTTATATCATAAGGTTAAGCCACTGTAGCTATCCTGTCTGCCTCGTTGCTAGTCTCTCCGAGAAAGCTTCGAGTGAGAGTGAGCTCGAGCTCGACTCACTGTAGGCACTCAGAGAGAGAGAGAGAGAGAGAGAGAGGCGAGGAAGAAGAAGAAGATGGAGACGAAGCCAAGCGAGATAAGCAGCTCGAAGATGTTCGGGGGTTACAACCGGAGATATAAGCATTTCAGCCCAACCCTCGGTTGCTCCATGAACTTCCACATCTTCTTCCCTCCTGCTCCTTCCCCTTCTCACAGATCCCCTGTAAGTCCTCGATCTTCGCCTTCCGTTGCTCATCGAAGGCCTTCTTTCTCAATTCCACTTTCCGGGTTTATCTGGGTTCATCTCGTTTGGTCTGCGGATTAGAAAAGTTCGTGTCTTTTTAGCTTTCCGCATTCGACGATTTAAGATGAGCGTGCGTTTGTGTGTGTGTATGTTTGTGTACGTGAGCGTGGGGGGGTGTGGATTGGCGTCGATCGATTGTGCTCCCTTAATTGCTTTGGCCGTGTGAATGAGCAGGTGCTGTACTGGTTGTCTGGGCTCACGTGCACGGACGAGAATTTCATTGCGAAATCCGGCGCTCAACGCGCGGCTTCCAAAGAGGGCATTGCCCTGATCGTGCCCGATACGTCTCCGAGTCGGTGACCCGTATCCCTGTTTACTTGTCCATCGCATGTTTTCGGTTTAGCCCGCTTTATCGTTTCGCTTTTTGGTGCGTCCATTTGTGTTGCTGGTTCTAGCCTGTTGCAGAGATAGGATTTCCATCAGAGGGATTTGGATATCGGTAATGGAACTGTGATGGGTCTTACCCGGTATTTTCAATTTCGGGTGCAGAAAGGATGGAGTTCTTATGGTGCTAATTTTGATGTAATGCCACAGTCGGAGTCCAAATCCATTAGTATGGAGCAACTTGGACAATTCATCTGCCAAATCCGTTGTTATTTCGCTCTCTTATCTTATTAGCTTTCTCAATACTTGCATGCTATATCTTGGCTTATAAACTTTTCGTATTTGATAAACCTGAGGATATATTATGAGTGAGCGCTAAAACTGCTGCTTTCTTCCTTGATATCGAAGCTATGTTTGTTATTTATACATTGCAGGAGGCCTGAATGTGGAAGGAGAAGCAGACAGCTGGGATTTTGGCGTAGGTATGCCGCATTAGTATCTCCATCGACTTTTTCAGAGTGCATTC
Organism: Syzygium oleosum; assembly: GCF_021117445.2. Classification (NCBI taxonomy): domain Eukaryota; kingdom Viridiplantae; phylum Streptophyta; class Magnoliopsida; order Myrtales; family Myrtaceae; genus Syzygium; species Syzygium oleosum. Next base: position 3,753,261 of record NW_026607494.1, read on the forward strand.
ATCTTCAATGCTATGACGTATTCTACCTCCACAATATACTGCTCTTAGAGTACCCCCAGACCGGCTGATGTTTATTTAGAGATATACTATTATATTTATCACCCCTATCAGCAGGTCCAAGTTGCTAAGAAGTATAATCCTCGTGTGCCTCACCTCTATGTAGGATAAATAAATTAAAATTGTTTCTTTTACCAATTGTTCTGAGAAAGAGTTTACTTTTTGGAGTTGCTTTAAGATTTGTCAGCAGAATGTGTTTTGATGACTCAAACTGAGAATTTTATTTAAGAATTTATTCACTAATACACAGTCATGCTGAGATGGGAGGCAGTATGGCAGTCTATTGTATGAAATTTATGGGCACTTTCCATTCTAATTTTGAAGGGTATCTCTTTTGACGTCATAGCTTCATATAGTATTTTCATCATACTAGAAAAGTGGAGTGTGTCATCCTATTACTATTGTCTATCTTGAATTTTGGTTTTTGGTGACCTCGTACTCATTTTACTGATAGAATAACATCGGGTGTGATGCAAATATTGTTTTCCTCCTGAAGATTGGTGATCGGTGATGTTGTCATGGGTTCTGACGAAGCCAAATGAACTAGGGTGTGACGAATGCTCCAATATTATTTATGATTGATACCCCAAATAAGAGCCACGAGAAGTTTGAATTTAGACAAATTCTTTGTTGCAATATGCGATTTGTCTTGAGTGGTTGTTTCCTTTATTTTAACCAGGTGCTGGCTTTTATCTTAATGCTACCCAAGAAAAGTGGAAGAACTGGCGTATGTACGATTACATTGTCAAGGAATTGCCCCAACTTCTGGCTGAGAATTTCCCACAGCTTGATACAGCAAAGGCATCTATATTTGGTCATTCTATGGGAGGACATGGTGCTCTGACGATCTACCTAAAAAATCGTGACAAATATAAGGTAAATAACATAAGCCTACCTGCTACTGATTTCATAGCCCTGAGGGTTGCTACCTTTGTTCAACTTTCAGTCCCAATCCAATAAGTGCAAATGCTTGACACTTTAAAATGATTTTCTCTTGCAATTATATGTCTGCAGACTATTTACCTAGGCTCTACGGTCCATTTATAGCAAATGGAAATCTTCATCTTGCTCTAGTGCCCCATTTTTAAATCTGCAGTTTCCTAAAGTTATAAAGTTTTTTAATTTGAACTCGTCTATAATCTGAATTTGAGAATTAACTAGAATATTTCGCATTAGTATCCACTTATGCAGACTCACTCTCAGTGTTTTCTGACTCACTCATTTTGCAGTCGGTCTCTGCCTTTGCTCCAATTGTGAATCCTATAAACTGTGCATGGGGCCAGAAGGCTTTTATCAACTATTTAGGTGAAAATAAAGCTGATTGGGAGGAATATGATGCTACTTGCCTAGTTGCAAAGTTCCATGATGTGTCTGCTACCATACTAATTGATCAAGTAAGTTTGTCCTTTGAGCTTGTGATTCTAGAATTTATATATTTTTTGTTAATCTTCTCTCATGGAAAATGCCTTCTTTGAATTAATAGCCTTATTTATGCTGGTGCCGGATGACATTTAGTCAGGGTAATTTTGAATGAGAAAGTCGCTACAGAAATAAATTGCTCTTTCTAGAGTAATATCACCGGATTGGTTTAACAAGCTAGTTTCTCTGTCCCTTTTTTGGAGTTACAGTGAGCAAAGTAATCATTCAACATTCTGCTGAGCCTGTATCTATATACAAATTTATTGACACAATAGAAAAACAAGTCGAACAACCTGCATGTTGTACTCTTTTGTGAGACTTCATGTCAGCACATACTTTTTCCGGGAAATATGTACATGAAGCTGCTTAGTTTTTTTCCCTTTCCAGGAAGTACTTGATTAGTGATTATCAGTGCTTCCAACACCTGTTAATGCACACAATATGGTGTCTGCCTCATCCAAATCGGGTTGCAATTCACATCGTACTCGGCTAATGGTTTAGTCAGTGTAGGGCTTCGCCCATCTAAGGTGGGGTTCCTTATCTAGAACTGATTCAAGAGTCTGATCTTGTTGAGTCTTTTGCTCAGGAAATAGTTGTACCCAGGTTGTATTGGTTTTGATCACAGATGGATTGATAAAACAGGTCGGTCTAATCTTGGTTAAGCCAGTCCAGTTGGAAACTGTCGCTTATGAGAAACCCATTTGTACTTCACCGTTGCAGCCAAGGGGCACATGCCTTTGCATTGTGCCTGCACATAATTGCAACCGAGTTGAAGTATTATTAGTCGCAGTTGCAGGTGGACCAATAAACCCATTAAGAGAAACCCATTTTAGACTTTACGATTGCAGCTGAAGAGCACGCACATGGCTTTGCACTGTAATCAACCCAACCAAGTAGGAGTCAATGGAAGACAAGTTTAGTGTCACTGAGCTATTGAGATCTTAATAAACGAAATCTTTTACAAATTGCTATCTCAATCGTACATCTTTCTCCTATTCGGCCATCTTCATCTCAAAATTACAGCTTTCTTCAGCATTGGGTTGTTTAAGCTGATGGTTGCAGACTAGTATGGGATTTATAAGACAATTCAAAACTCTTGGGGAGGCAAAGCTGTCTGTCTCTCTTTGGTGTCTTTGGTGTGGATTAAAAGTAACGCTATGGTTAGTTGAAAGAATCGTGGGTGTTCCCTTCCTCACGGGTCGCTTACCAATGATCTGAGTGCAATTTTGATATTAAAAAGTAACGAAAATAATCAGTCAACAAATGCAACTACGGCGGACCCAGCAGTTGAAAATGTTAAGATTGCCTGGATTTCTGCCCAACCCTTGACTGGCTTATCTGCGGCCCAGTTTGAACTTTTAAATGCATTTGTTCTATTTGCTTGTGGGCAGAAAATCTTTAATTCGTTTTGAATCATGGACCATGTATTGGCCATTAATCATGGGGTAATTTCTTTCCGCAGGGGGAAGATGACAAATTCTTGCACGATCAACTGTTGCCAAACAAGTTCCCAGAAGCTTGCAAGAAACATGGAGTCCCGGTTCTTTTGCGGTTGCAGCCGGGCTATGATCATTCCTACTTCTTTATCGCCACCTTCATCGACGATCACATCCTCCATCATGCCCAAGCCCTCAACCTGTAGTTTTCGGGCCTAGCGGTCTCCAAGAATACATAATTATCTTCATCTTATGCGGGAACTGGGGTACTCGTCTTGTTGAAGTGGCTTTGTTTGCTTCATACCCTGTTTTATGAAGTTTGCAAATGATGCCTGTCTGTCATATGATGCTGGTGTATGAGTTAGGTGGTTTGCTGAAACAGAAGTACTACTTTAGCTTCCATTGTGAATACGCGTATCGTAATTTCGGAGAGCAGCTGTGATTCCATTTGAAGCTTGAATGGGAACGCTCCGATAATAAATACCAAGCAAGATTGCGTGTTCCTTTCTTTTTAGCCTTCGGATGAAGATTTCTGCTCTCTCTTCAATGAATCTTCTGAACAAAACGAACATACGAGTCTGGAACAAGTCGAAACGATGCCTTCAGTAGCAAGGAACTTTGACGCTGTTTCTGGTACGAAAGCTGTGATCGAGCTGTGTCATTCCATGTCTAAAATAGTTTTCAGAATGCATGAGAAATCACGCGACAATGGAACCGAACAGGGTAATAACGTGGGTTAGCTTTGTCAAGCGCTGGGACATGAATGTATGTCGACGCATGATGTAAACACATCATTCGATGCACTTGATCAACTCCTAATCCGCCACCTTATTGGCTAGACTAGATTACGAAATCAAATTGTCAAACAATAGGTGAAAAGGGGCAGTCGTGTACTCATTACTCGATATTCGAAACTTTGACTCGACCTTGTATTGAGTTATGGATTTGCTGGCCATGCTTAAATTTAAATGCAAAAATCATAAAAAATCATAAATTTTTTTTTATGACATCAAAAATCTCAAATTCATATCTGTGTAACCTATTTACCTTCTGTCAAAATTCTGTGAATAAGAACTGCTAAAAATCTGCTTATATAGATGCCAGAAACCAAAATTTGCTTACATGTACGCTAGAAAGCAAACGGTGTTGACATAACGGCTTAAGTGAAATAAAAATAGCTCGATTCGATTTCACCCCTGATCATCGACATTGAGAGGAACTAGCGGTGGTGGAACGGCGGAGGGACGATGAAGATGGCCGCGGAGAAGGCGGCTTTAGGGCAGCGGTGTTTACTCCGGCGAAAGCGGCGGAGCGTGAAGTGTCGATACGGTGGTGATGTCATGGGATCATAGTGCTTAGAAACACGCGTTAGTGATAGTGAAGGTGGTGGGCGATAAGGATGCAATAAGTGCTCACTTTTTAATTTTCTATTTTTTTCAAAAACTATCATTCCAAAAAACAATATTAACCCAAGACTCACTTTTATTTTTGTTTTATTTTATTTTATTTTTTCGTAACAAGAGGGAGATAAAATGGAATGCGGTACGAGTTTTCGAGCTATCAAGGGACCGATTGACATGCAAAAAAGAAAAACCATCAAATATTTATCGAGAGACCGACATCACTAGAAATTCGAGGAATTATAATAGCAATATTTATTGAGATTGATTCAACATTTGCGCTTCGAAAAACATGACATATTGATTGAACAATTATATGGCGGTTTTTTTTTTCCTTCTAATTATGATATTGACCCTCAATAAATTAACCCAAAATGGTTTTTTTCTTTTTAGTGCAGAATAGAAAGAATTGTCAACCATAGTCCATTGTAATGTGTAGGTGCATGGAAAGAACTCAAATTTGAATGTATCTATAGATAAATGTTTTCTTGAACCTCTGAACGAGGGCGCACGCGCCGTTTATTTTCGTGGAAAGTGAATGAATTGGAAAATATTTTCTCGAAAATGATTACTTGTATCGCTTATAAAATTGAATGAACGGCACGGAGATGTTCAGACGTGAATTGCTGTTCGATAAAGAAGGCCTTTTCCATCGACCGATTACTTTAAACACTACGAGCGATCATTTTTTTGAAAAATATATATTTTGAATTATATTTATTTTTCGCAAAAAACGCGATCAACTAAATGGAAAGATATAAAGATCGTGGACGCGGCGAATTTTCAACTATATGGGAAAAAAAAGAAGAAGTTGAAAGTCTCACGACGATGTTGACTTTTGATTCCGAGGCGGGGCAAGAGGCCAACCGAATTTGAAACTCTCCACCGCCTAATGAAATTGAGAAGGTCATCATTTTTGCTTAACATGTAAACAAACAATCGTCTCGAACTCGCACGGTTCGGTTCCCCCGGTCGGAGAATGGCGGTCTCGTAATTATCTCCTCTCCCGACCCCCAAAACTCAAAACGCGGGGGGCCCTTCCACCTCTATTATATACGCGCGTCAATACCTGCCCCCCCCAAAAAAAAAGAAGAAGAAGAAGAAGAAGTTCGACAAAAAAAAAAAAAAAGGGAAAAAAAATCCTCTCTCGCGCTTCCCTCCTCCTGAAAATGTCGGGCTACCCCCACGCGCCGCCGAACTACGGCTACGGCCAACCCTACCCCGCCACCGCCACCGCCACCGCCACCACCACATCCTCCTCCTCCGCCTACGGCGCCCCACCCCCGTCCAGCTCCCCGTACGGCTCGCAGGTGGCTTCCCCGTACGCCGCCCCCTCCGCGCCCTACGCGCCGCCGCCCCACCAGGGTGGGAAGCCCCCCAAGGACAAGCCGCAGGGCGGCTACGGAGCTCCCCCGCCGTCGGCCCCGGCCGGGTACCCGGCGGCGTCGGCTCCCGGCGGGTACCCGGCCCACGGCGGGTATTCTGCTGCTCCGGGCGGGTATCCCGCCCCGCCGCCGCCGTCGGGGGCGTACGGGAGCCCGTTCGCGGCGCTGGTGCCGTCGCAGTTCCCGCCGGGGACGGATCCGAGCGTGGTGGCGTGCTTCCAGATGGCGGACCAGGACGGGAGCGGGCTCATCGACGACAGGGAGCTGCAGAGCGCGCTGTCCTCGTACAACCAGGGGTTCAGCCTGAGGACGGTGCATCTCCTCATGTACCTCTTCACGAGCACCAACACGAGGAAGATCGGTGAGTCCTCTTTAGCTCCTACTATTCTCCGCGATCGCTTCCGCCGCCGCCGCCGCCGCCGGGGGATCATGCGGCGATCAGCCTAGAAACATCGTCGTCGCTTGTGGCTGCAGCGTTACCGATTTTCGTCAGGGTCAAGCGGTTGACCGCGCGGTGAGGCGCAACTATCTTGCATGCTCTACTCCCCGAAGTCTCGAGTGAAGTTGCGTAAGATCTGTAATGGCGGTGTCTCTAGTGTTGGTTTAGAATTTGCAGTGACGGGTGACTTCGAACTTCATACCCAGTTCTGTTTTAGGAATTCTTTGAAGCCTTGTGCTATGAACTTTTTCGGTTAATCCGCGAGGCGAGATGCTGCAAACAGATGGTGGTGAAGTTGGGGATGATGATGATGCTGGGTTGAGCTAAGCTCTCCTGATCTGAGTGGATTAGGTGATGATTTGGGGGAAGGCCCGTATTCATTTTTCTGGAAAAGTGGGTTAGGTGGGAGAGGTCCAGATCTTGACGATGAAGATGATGACTGTGGCTTAATCAATCTATTTCTTCTGTCTTTTTGCCCAATTCTTCATCGCATCGCATTCATTGGTCAAAACGTGCACGTGGTGGGGCAGCGTTTGCAATAGCTTTTCGTCGGTGTTTCTTCGGTCGTGACGACATCCTTTTGCCGATTTTTTTCTCATTCTGAGTGGAACCCGATTCATTGTTTTAACGGGGGGCGCATGAACTGGTTAAGAACAGTCATTTTACCTTACCTGCATTGTCTCATTTCTGTATAATTTGTTGGTTGACTCGATGCAAGAATCATTCCCCCCATAAAAATTATGACAAGAATATGCAACCTCGGAGCATTGGCTGTGTTTTCTCCCTCCTTAGAATTGAGATTTATGTGTGAACTGTCCCTGTTGCAGGACCCAAGGAATTTGTTCAGGTGTTTTACAGTCTTCAGAGCTGGAGGGTAAGTGGAATCTGGAACCTATTGTTATCCCCGGAGAACATTCATTTTGCAACCATATTTTGATCGGTGATGCGTACTTTCTGGAAATTGATTCAGGCGATATTCGAGAGGTTTGACCGGGACAGGAGTGGCAGGATCGATGCCAATGAGTTGAGGGAAGCACTGCTCAGTCTAGGATTTTCTGTGTCGCCCGTGGTTTTGGATTTGCTATTGTCTAAGTTTGACAAAACTGGCGGGAGGAACAAAGCCATCGAATACGATAACTTCATCGAGTATGTTTTCCCGTCCTGTCTTTAATTTCTAAAAATTTTCAGCCATTGAAAGTTTTTCGTGCTTGCCAATGGTCATGATGGTCTCTAATCACATTACCTTTTGTACTTATTTCTTGCAGATGCTGCCTTACTGTCAAGGTGAGATCTTGTACTCGATCTTATATTTTTTGTACTCAGTCCGCCGGAATTTATGCCTGAATCGGTATTTCGTATTGCAGGGACTGACTGAAAAATTTAAGGAAAAGGATACCGCGTACTCTGGCTCAGCAACCTTCACTTATGAGGCCTTTATGTTGGCAGTTCTTCCTTTCCTCATCGCCTAGCGTGGGAGCTGATTTCAGATGTCAAGCTCGGTTAGATCGCACTTTTTTTTTTTTTCCCTTCCTGACGGCACAGCTTGTTGTTATCTCTGTATTTATTTATCAGAATGATTTTTGTGTCAAACGAGTGGTGTGATATTTGCTTATTGAAATGAAATAGTATGTTTGGACTGTAAATAGTTAAAAGTTGTGAGGAGCTAAAAGACAGTTTGGAAGCTGAGAAAATACTAATAAGAGCTCTGAAACTGCACGGATGAACGATCTGGCCGGTGCTTGAGCAGCTTGAGATTGAGACTGCGATTTATTGTGTCGAAAGCAATCTCTCACAACTGCTGGCTCGACGTAAGTCTGACCTAAGCAGCACCTCCGTCAACTCTTGGAGTGTATAGCCAGACGGCTCTTCCATCCAGTTGCTGAGTCGGTCTTGCATTGGATTCATATCCCTATCCAAATGGACAAAGCATTGAATTATGCAAAAAAGATAGAAAGAAGATGAATATAATCAGTCGCACGAGGGAGGGCTCTGTTTTTTTATCGAGGGAGGACTCTGTCTTTTATCACGGTACTTTACGTCGTGTGCATGTTTGTGCATCTTAATCAGTTGCTGAATGTGCAAATCTAGTATGTTTGGACTGTAAATATGGGGAAAATTACCAAGAAAGTCTTAAACCTTTTGCAGTTGTGTCAATTCAGTCCTAAACCTTTTTTTTGGCCAATTCAGTTCTAAACTTTTTGCAATTCAGCCAATTCAGTCCTTTTGGCCGGCCGGCGTTGGCCGGTGCTGATGTGGACGCCGGCCGGTGATGTGGCAATATTTTAATATTTTTTTCGAATTTTTTTTTTCCTTTCTCTTTTTTTTTTTCTTTTCCTTCTTCCCCCTGGCCAGTCCGGCCAGGGGGAAGCTCGCCGGCGAGGTCCACTGGGGAGGCTTGCCGTCGCCGGGCAAGGCGAGGCGACCTCGCCCATCCTCGCCACGGGCGTGCAATGGCGAGGGCGGAGCTCGCCATGGGCAGGCGAGCTCGCCCTCGCCGTCCGCAGGGCGAGCTCGGCGTCGCCCGGCCATGGCGAGCTCCGCCGGCGGCCTCGCCCGGCCGATGGAGGGCGAGCCTCGCCGTCGCACGCCGTGTCGATGAGGGCGAGCCTCGCCGTCGCACGGCCACGGTGAGGCTCGACCTCGCCGGATTTGGGCGAGGTCGCCTCGCCGGCCGCTCGCCATGGCCGGGCGAGCTCGACCTCGCCAGATTTGGGCGAGGTCGCCCTCGCCGACCGCTCGCCATGGCCGGGCGAGCTCGACCTCGCCCAGATCTGGCGAGGTCGAGCCTCGCCGTGGCTGTGCGACGGCGAGGCTCGCCCTTGTCGCAAGCCGGCAAGGACCGGCGAGGGCGGAGCTCGCCATGGCGCCAGGCGGCCTGGGCGGCGAGAGCTCGCCCGGCGGCGGCGAGGGTAGAGCTCACCCAGCCATGGCGAGCTCCGCCCTCGCCGTCGCACAGCCGTGGCGAGGTTGGACGAGGTCGCCTCGCCTTGCCGGCGACGGCAAACCTCCCGGTGGACCTCGCCGGCGAGCCCGGCCGGACCGGGCCGGGGAAGAAGGAAAAGAAAAAAAAAAAGAGAAAGGAAAAAAAATTCAAAAAATATTAAAATATTGCCACATCACGTCCGGCGCCCACGCGCCTCCGCCGCCGCAAAAGGACTGAATTGGCTAAATTGCAAAAGGTTTAGGACTGAATTGGCAAAAAAAAAAGGTTTAGGACTGAATTGGCACAACTACAAAAGGTTTATGACTTTTTTGGTAATTTTCCCGTAAATATGTAGAGCACTTACATCATGAACAGCTTCTCTCAGAGCTCTTACTTGCTCCCTCGAGACTGTCCTCACCTATAGTCAAAGTTCACAAAACAGCATGTCTTAAGATCATCCATGGACCATGCGACCATGTACGTTGAGAATTGTCGTGGAAAACGCGGTATATTACCTTCCCGACAATGGTCCACACGATGCCCTCGGTGCACGGAGGGACCGTGAGGGAACCGATGTATCTGAAGTATTTCCGGCTGCCGAATTTGATGATCCCTGGATTGATGACCCCCAAGTCTCTTTCTTTCTTCCCAACTACTCCCTTCTTCCCGACTGCTCTGATGTGTTCGAGAAGCTGCCAAGAGATTAAAAGGGCGAAACGAAATCACAAGTCAGAGGCCATTCTATTAGGCAAAGTAGGGGAAGCAAATTGGATAAATAATCAGACAGATGATGCATTTGCAGCAATGAGCACGAAAATGCGCGCGCACAAGCTCGACTTTGCTTTTTTGGTCGAGTTCAAAGCATTCGCATAACCTATGAGCAAGTACGATAACCGATGCGGCGGCTGCACGTATAAGTGCACACGGGGCGGTAAGGAGAGCGAGATAAAGCGGCCTTTGCACCTTTGTGAGGAAAGGGTCAGGTCGGCCATACGTGTAGACGATCCCGATAACGGCTATTTCTCCGTGAGAGCTTAAATGGATGACGTGAAGCTCCAAGTCGTATCTGCAGAATGAATTTCGACATCGCTCATCAGTACTGAGGGGGAAAAAACTGTCTTGTTTAGTATAATATGTGCATACTGCAGAGAAAGAAATCTAGCGAAAAGTGCGCGCATCCCATTACTTCGCGAGGAAGACGTATCCTGTGCAAACAACAGAGACAAATCCTCTGTACCTCGATCCGTTGAATGTGTGCTCGGATGGCGAATGCCAGTGACACTGCAGAAGTTTGTAGTACGTCCCGTTTATGTTGATCTTCCCCGCATCTCCTTTCCACATTACCTGGTTGAAGAGTCATTGGTAAAAACAAACGGTAGATCAGTTCTACTATTGAAAAATTGTCCGAGTACGCAGTTGGTTTAGAATTCGTTTCTTAAGCAGAGGTTAATCCATGGAAAGGCAGATGCCACACTGTCGACTATCAATCAGGGAACCTGAATTGCTCATGGATAATAATAATCTGTAAAATCAGCCTTGAAGGTTCGAATATCTTTGTGGTTAGTACTACTTCCGCCGGAAAAAAAAGGAATTTCTCGAATCACTGGCTCTTCCTCCACCACGGCGACCGAGCGCCCGGGCTTGATTTCACGAGCGGGACAGTCATACCGTCGGTGAACGTCGAATTGTTCTCAGCTTTAGTTGTGCACGACAACACGTCAAAGAATTGAAAAGGTAAATGGGTGGCTCTTACAGTGATATCATGTCCCCTGTTCCTCACTGTGGCAGGAGCCGGTTTATAGTCTCTCTTCAACTTCCCCAAATTCGGAAAGACTTGCACTCTCTCATCGAGCAGATCGATCGGAGACTGCAATTTCCCGGTGCCACATTCTCGCCAACGCGGATCGATCCGGCCCCATTCTTTCGGCCCTTTTCCGGTTCCTTCGATGTAAGTGAACGGAGTCTCATCAGCTGTCCAGGCCAGCCCCACCCCCAAAAAAAAAGTAGAGGAAAGGAAAAGAAAAGAAAAGATATTAGCAAAGAAGGTGCTAAATTGTAACGAAGGATGCAATTCATATGATCCAAAAACAAGAATGCCTCAATTTTCGGTGACGAAGCACGATCCAAGTACTTCACATCTACATGAAGAAAAGTTGTAATGTCACGTTGGAGAACAGGCATGAATATGCCTACATAAACCATTCCGGGGGAGAAAGAGAGACAGAGAGAGTTTGCTCTCTTTTCTTTGTTGCGTACAAAACCCCCAATTTTAGGTCGAATCTCAATTCTGATCCTAATTTTTCTTTGGTCTAAAAGAAAATCACAAACTTTTGCTATAGTCTCATATTTGCCCTCACGTGTACAAATTACCATTATTTTTTTTGAAATTATCAATATCAGAGCCGGTTAGAGATCAGAATATGCGTTTTCACCAATATCCTAACTTTCGTATGAAATAACAGCAGCTTCCTAATGTTAATTGGTAATTTTGAAGAGATGAGTGACCAAGGGTGAAACTTGATAATTTTTTTTAGGCAAAGAAAAAATTCGGGGAGGGGAAATTAGGCCGACAGGAACATGGAACAGCAAGAATTACTTTTGAAAGCAGACAACAGCAAGATGCGCATGCTAAGATGTCGTGCCAAGCGAAAATGATGTCCCATCACGTCTCCCAAGAAAAGAACCCTGACCTTTTCTTTATTCCTAGCAGTACTACACAGAACCAGACATGAAATTTCAAATGCAGCTACACCAACTGTGGAATCTCGTGGTTGAGAGTCTCAAGGTCAATAGTTTATGGCTATTTCGATGAAGCTGAACGATCTGTTCATCGTTCCAACCAGTTTCAAAGCAAGTGACAGAGATCTAAACATAAACAAAGATTTTGAATCACGGATGCCAAGAACAACATCGTTGGCTCGATCCTCCCCAGACAGTCGCAGGCGTGTTACGGAAGAAGAGCATGAGGCAAACGAAAGGCACGAGGGACAACAGAGAAAATGGCATAAAAAAATTAAAAAAAGAAGAAGGTGGAGCTGGATTTACACTTATTTTTCAAATTCTTATGTTTGCAGATTATGTTTTTACTGAATGTTTCTGAAAACTCATTCACATGATGAATTTCCCACTTATCTGGAGATGTATGTGGCATGCCATTTTCAGCTTTTGTACTGGGGAATTTCAGTATGACCTGTGACAGGCCAACACTATACTGAAGAGCCTTCACAGAGATCTCAATCTTCTTCTCATTGATTTCAAGATGAAATCTCTTTGCGCATTTCCATTTTCCTTTTTCCCTGGCAGGGTTCGAAAGAGATTTATGATGGTTGCTGAGGTCCAAAGTTGATCCGCTTCAACACGGAACACAACCGAGATGAAGTCATGCAGAGCAAGAGCTTGAGACTCGAGGAAAAAAAATGGAGATATGTCCACAGTAACCAGCAGCAATAACACAACATAGATGGTGTGCGCACCAGATCAAAGAAGAAGCTTCAAATGACAAAGCACGACGCTCGCACACCCTCAATGCAGAATCTTGAACCAAGACGACAGTAGACTCTGACATTGAACACAGATGGGGAGAGAGAGAAAGAGCTGAGAGACCATACCAACTTCAGATTCAGAAGCAGCTGAGAGAGTGACAAGAAGGCCGTGAAGAGCAACAAAAACCAGCGCGAAGAAGACGAAGAAGCTGCTGCGGATTGAGGGGACGCCCATTTTCCTGTTCTTTGTGCTTTGCTCCTGTCACACACACAGGATACAAGTGCAGTCAAGGAGATCAAAGAGAGTGCTGAGAGTGACAGGCCTTATATGCCTTAAAAATATTTGCATTAGATATCTGATTTATAATGCTCATTTTTATTAAGAATTTTGTTAAGCAAGTACAGCTGCAAGCGGCAATAAGGAAAATTCTATGATTATCAATGTATTTAATTATTTGTATATTAAGTGCAATCGATATTTAGAAAGTAATCCATTCATATAAGTCGAACTCGTGTCTTTTTATTACCGTAAGAAGATGAGGACCAGAGAGGATAAACGTTCCGTAGCAAACCGATAAAGGATTTAAGTACCATATTTTTTCGACCAAAAAAAAATTGTACCGTATTTGAAAATGTATTAAAACAAAACGAATTTATTACATAAAATCAATTTTAATTACAAGAATATCGCGTTTCTTCTTGAATATTTTTGAATTACTTTTGTTTTAAGTTTCACTCTTTGCTTAATTTATTTTATTCTTACTTTTTTATCATATCAAAATTACCATTTAAGCATTTATTAATATAATATATAAATTAGTAGTGCGATGTAAGGCATTGATATTTGGATGATATCATCTTCTAGCATTGTGGATTGTTCCTATTTGTTTTCCTTTTTTCAAGTTGATGCTGAGATAGTAAATATTATCATTTATTGCGACTGCATCTAATTGAGGACCGAAGTATTAAAAAATATTTGATTTTCGTTATGGGTATTTTGACAATTTAAGTATTAGAATTCTAAGCCTTTTTCTAAACTTGTAATATACAACAAATTTGACTTTCGTGATAGTTGTAGTAATAATGATAGATGGATTGATAGATGGATGAATGGATGAATAACTAAATGATCTACCGTCATAAAATTGAATAAAAAATGAAAATAAATTTAGGTGATTTATCATCTCCTTTTCAACTCCAAAATAATTTTAACGATTTCTTTTTTATATTTCACGATAACAATTAGACGGTTAAGCTATTTTTATGAGCTCAATCAACTCTTTTAGGGGAAATTTCAAATAAGGGTATGAAATGAAGCCGTCTTCTCAAAAGATGATCCAAAGCGGAACTTGTCTAAACTAAAGCCTTGAAATTGCCAATTCAGTCTCAAATAAGGTCCCGAACTGATCAACCGACCAAATCTTTGCCGACCAATGAGCCCATGCATCTCTTACTTTACAATGTGGATTGATGTTGGGTTCATGGATCCAATTTAGATTGCAGCCGATCACAATTGAAAAGAGCTAAACGCAACATGCATATAACTTTGAGACTTCCCTAACAACATAATCACGGTTGGTGGAGCCGAAAGAACGGATTATGTTGCCCAATATGAGGGTCAGGCCGTGAGAGCCCGCTCATGATGGCGCCGGCGGTGCCGACAACCTTGTAAAGGACATCGGAGCGGTCTACCAAAAGGTACCTTAGGACGATGCCTATCTAGGAGATCTAATATCCGATGCTTCAATCACTTGAAAGTTGGCCGATACAATAAAAGGTAACAAGTTATAACTAAGCACAAATCATCTTCCAAAGCAAGAATCAAAACAAGACAACAAAAAACCCTCCTAAGAATCATCCTCTAAACACAGAATATTAACAAGTTACTGTGCAGCTGTGATTGACAGGATCTTTCCAATTTTCATTTCACTGAAAATCTTCTGGTGTTTGAGTTTCAATTCCACACATTTTCACAGATACGTGTTCGGTACATTGGGTTCACTTCGCATAGTACACGATTTCTTTTTGGATAATACTTGCCCTCATTTTTTATTTGGTGAAAAAAAAAGACGATAAAGATCCTGTCTTACAGTCCAAAAGTGGCAAAACAAGTCAAAAGCAATCCTCCGAAGATTTTTTTTTTTTTTTAATGACCACGGAAAACAAACTAACCGGGTTTTTTACCAAAACCCGCGCACGAGAATCATGTAACAATTTTATTCAACTCCCAAATCGTGGATTAGTATCGCGAAAATCACAAATGGCGAGGTAAAACAACGCAATCCTCGGAAGGTTAATACCACGGAAAACAAACTAATTTTTTTATCACAAAAAACTGCAAACTGGTATACATGTGACAATTTTACCATATGTTAAATTGGATTAGTACCACGAAAAATCACAAATTGGTAAACCCGTGACAAACAGAGGGGTAAAACCCTAATTGGTACACTCGTCAATTATCACATGTCTTCAATCTCAGCAATTTGACGGTAAAATTTAAAGAAAACTAATGGATAGTAAATTTGTCACAGGTGTACTAGTTTGGAGTAAATTTATCAAAGGCTTACTAGTTGGGGATATTCCGTTGTATTAACTCTTTAGGTAAATAACATTTTGAGGATCAGGCAGTTTTTAGAAATTTAGACAGTAAAAGATGAGAGAGATTGTTGGAAGTGCTCTCTTCTTCTACGAAGCATTGGCGTTTTGATGATGCGGCCTTCACAGCATTGTGGATTGAGTTTTCTTTTCCTCTTTCTAGTTTGGCACGTAAGTGGTAAATAGTATCGTGCACCGCGGTTATACTTAAGTGAGGGAGGGCATGGTTATGATATGAAAAGAAATATCTCAATACGTACATTATTGACGAGAAAATTGTTCCGAAAGTCTTAAACCTATTGTATTTTTGTCAAACGAGTTCTAAACCTTTTTAATTGTGCCAATTTGAGTCCTTAAACTTTTTTGCATTTTGCCAATTGAATCCATTAGGCCAATTTTAGCTGAAAAATCGCTGGTATAGACGTCGTCCGTCCTACGTAACATAGAAACGCTGACGTTGACAATTTTAATGATATTTTTTAATTTTTAATTTTCTTCTTTTTTCCTTCTTTACTTTTTTCTTTAATTCCTTTTCTCTTCTCTTCTTTTTTTATTTTCTTTTTTTCCCTCTACCGACCTCAGGTGAGAAGAGAAACAGAAAAATAAAGAAAGAAAGATAAAAAAAAGTAAATAAGGAAAAGACAAGAAAAGAAAAATTAAAAAATTAATTAAAAAATTCGAAAAAAATGTTATGATATTAAAAAATTTATCAGCATCAGCGCTAGCCATGCCGCGTAGAACGGTCAACGTCCACGTTAGTGATTTTCGATCAAAATTGCCCGGATTGACTCAATTGGTAAAACGTAGAATTGTTTAGAACTTAATTGGTACAATTAAAAGGTTAATGACTGAATTGACAAGAGTATAATAATTTTATGACTTTTTGGACAATTTTCCAATCATTGAGGTAGCTTTGTCAAGTGACAAGACTTAGAATATATGTTGACGCATAATCTAAGTACATCATTCAATGTATTTGATAACTCCTAATCCGCCTCCTTGTTGGTCAGATTAGTCATAATGGACTTAGCTACTTTTGCTTGTTTCTATTCTAGATGTCGATATCGAGAATTATTTGTACTGCATTCCTTAGTCATAGTATGTATATTGTGAATAAGATTCTTTTATTTTATCCTTTTTCTTTTTTTCAAGCCAAATTCGAGCGGTGTCACTAGTTCACTCTAGTGAGATTTAAAATGTCATAGAATGGATCAAACGTTTTCTATTTTAATCGAATAAAATCTAAAATTTCAATGGATACTAAACGTAAGATAAGTTAGTGTAGAATATGAAACAAAGGATTATTCGCCTTCTCCTTCTTAGTCTTTTCTTTGACACAAGAAAGGAATTTTCTGCATTTCATTCTTGTGTCTACATAAAAACGGTTTTGATCCCGTTCGTCAAAAATTACTATCCTTAGTTTACATTTTTTTCCAGGTTTATCATAACCTTTTTTTTTTATATTTATTACGAATACATATATAAAGTAGTGAACAAAAAAAATAAAGGGAAATCTTTTGATAAAATAAAACTTATTCGAATGGGCTTAAAAAAAACATTCAACTTTGATGAGATACTAAATAGAGTAGAGTAAGGATAAAAATCTATTCGAAAAGGATTTGCTTTGCATGATAGCTGGTCAACAGAAATATATATTGAAATTGTGTCATTCTGAAAAATGAAATTGAGCGATTCCTTGTTTCTTCTAACTTTGAGAGGTATACTATCCACGAATAATAGGTAAAAGGGGACCATCGCATAATCGAGTTGAGGCAATACGGTGCCAAGTTCGAGCTAGACCCGACTTGTATACTACTCGATACTCGAAGCTTGACTTGAGCTTTTGTTCATCCCCACCTGGTCTCGGTATCTACTTATCAGAATGATTTTTAGTGCTTAACATGTTGTGAGTTGTGTCGAACGAGTGGTGTGATGTTGCTAATCAAAATCAAATAATTTGTTTGAATTGCAAATGTTTCCAAGTGGTGAGGTAATAAAAGACAGTCTCGAAGCTCAGAAAACATTTATTAGTTCAAATTCTGGCTTTGGCCTAAGCAGCACCTCGATCGTTTCTTGGAGTGTATAGCCCGACGGCTCTTCCTTCTGATCGCTGAGTCGGCCTTGAATTGGCTTCATATCCCTATCCAAATGGACAAGCATCAAACAAGGCAAGAAAGATGAAAGATGAATCTAATCAGTCACACGAAGGAGGACTCTGTTTTCGATCACGGGACTTTGTGTCGTGTACGTGTTTATGCATATATGAAGAGAATAAGTATCACTTGTTATCAAACAAAGAAATCACTAAAGTCTTTATAGAGGACCTAGATGCACGTATAGCTCACGTTTCTTCTCTGTAAAAGGTCCCCCTGTCCAGTGGCAAGCAAATCAAAACGTAACACCCTTCTTTTTAGAGAGCACTTACATCATGAACAGCTTCTCTCAGTGCTCGTACTTGCTCGCTCGAGACTGTCCGCACCTAATCGAAGTTCACAAAACAGCATGTCTTAAGATCATCCATGCGCCATACGACCATGTATGTCGAGAATTGTCATGGAAGACGCAGTATATATTACCTTATTGACTATGGTCCACACCACGCCCTCGGTGCAGGGAGGGACTGTGAGAGAGCCGATGTATCTGAAGTATTTCCTGCTGCCGAATTTGATGATCCCTGGATTTATGACCCCCAAGTCTATGTCTTCCTTCCTGACTACTTTTATGTGTTCGAGTATCTGCCAACAGATTGAAACGGCGAAGCAAAATCAGAAGGACAAATAGACATAAGGCAGAGACCACGCGGTCCATTCTATATTAGACGGGATCTTCAGGTTCCATATGAGCAAAGAAGGGGAAGCAAATTGCTAAAAAATATCAGACAGATGATGCATTGCATCAGTGATTCATGAACGTGCACATGTACAAGCTCAACTTTGCATACTATGGCTGAGTTCAAAGCATTCACATAACCTATGAGCAAGTATGATAACAATACGGTGGCTGCACTTATAAATGTGTATGTGGCGGTAAGGAGAGCGAGATAAAGCGGCCTTTGCACCTTTGTGAGGAGAGGGTCGGGTCGACCATACTTGTAGACAATCGCAATCACAGCTACTTCTCCGTGAGAGCTTAAATGGACGGCGTGAAGCTCCAAGTCATATCTGCAGAATGAATTTTGACATCGCTCACCAGTACTAAGGGGAAAAATACCATCTTGTTTAGCGTAATTTGTGTATACCGTAGAAAAAGAAATCCAGTGAAAAGTGCACGCTGTCACCGCGCTTTACTTCATGAGGAAATCGCATCATGTACAAACAACAGAGACAAAGCCTTCGTACCTTGATCCGTTAAACGTGTGCTCAGAGGGGGAATGCCAATGACACTGCTGAAGTTTGTAGTAAGTCCCGTTAATGTTGATCTTCCCTGCATCTCCTTTCCACATTACCTGGTTGAAGAGTCATTAGTAAAAACAAATGTGATAACAGTTCATTATTGAAAAATATCGAGTACGTAGTTGGTCGAGAATTCTTTTCTTTGGAGGAGGTTAATAGATGGAAAGGCAGATGCCACTGTCGGATATCAGGGAATATGAATTGCTCGGGGATAATAATCTGTAACATTAGCCTTAAAGATTCGAATATCTTTGTGGTTTGTGCTTCCACTGAAAAAAGGAATTCTCGAATCATTGGCACTTCCTTCAGCACGGCGACTAGGCGCCCGGGCTTGGTTACACGAGCGGACAGTCGTACCATCACTAAAAATTGGGTTTTTTCAAGTTTAGCTGTGCATGACACCACTTCAAAGAATAACAAAGGCAACAAGTAGCTCTTACTGTGATATCATGTCCCCTGTTCTTCACAATGGCAGGAGCTGGTTTATAGTCTCTCTTCAACTTCCCCAGATTCAAAAAGACTTGCACTCTCTCATTGAGCAGATCGATCGGAGACTGCAATTTCCCGGTGCCACATGCTCGCCAATGCGGGTCGATCAGGCCCCATTTTTTCGGCCCTTTTCCGGTTCCTTCGATATAACTGAAATGAGACTCATCATCTGTCCCGGGCCAGCCCCAATCCCCCCAAAAAGAGTAGAGGAAAGGAAAATAAAAGATATTAGCGAAGAAGTTGACAGAAGCACAATTCACCAATCGGGTAACACAGCTCGTAAAGCATAAAAGCTGATTCTATTATCTGACATTTTGGTCTAATGTCTCTAAAATCCAACTCACAAAGTAAAAGGCACCACAAAAACGTAATTTCCGGACACATATTAATAGCGTGCACGGAATAGGAGAGTCAGGCAAATCAATTTCGCAGACTGCTAACATGTAATAAAGGATCTAATTCATATGATCCACGAACAAAAATGCCTCATTTTTTTGTGATGAAGCATGATCCAAGGACTTAACTCCTACATGAAGGAAAACAGGCATGTGCCTAAAGACCCCAAGTTACGTAGGATAAGGAGCTCCACACATGATGAGCTTGACTAATCACATCTAATTGCATTGGGTCATGGCAGTCTCTCAGGTCCACTGTAGTCAGATATTGTCGGGGCCAAAAGATTTGCCTTTGTCGAGACCTTGCACACACAGAGCCATGCTTCTCGAGGCTGAGTTTGGTGTCAAATCCTTACCAATAAGGCTTCACTTTGCATTTATAATATGTTATTTTCTTGTTCTCAATGTTACTGAGGAAACATTTTGGCTGAAATTGGATCTGGGAACAGAACAGCATGCTCAAAGAACACAGACAGGAACAGGGAAAAGCAAGATTTACTTATGAAAGCAGACAACTGCAAGATGCAAATTCTAAGATGTCGAGCCAAGCGAAAATGATGTCCCAGATTACAACGTCACCCAAGAAAGGAACCATAAACTTTTCTTTATTCCTAGTAATACTACACAGAAACCGGACATGTAATGCTAATTGCTGCTATATCAACTGTTAAAGCACGTCGTTGAGAGTCTCAAAGTCAATGTTTTATGGCTATTTGTGTGAAGCTGAACGAGCCGTTCATCATTCGATCCAGTTTCACAGCAAGTGTCAGAGATCTAAACGACAACAAAGATTTTGAATCACGAATGCCAAGATCAAAACCGTTGGCTCAATCCTCCACAGACAGCCGGAGGTGTGTTAAGGAAGAATTGCATGGGTCAAACGAAAAGCACGAGAGACAACAGAGAAAATGGCATTAGAAAAATAGGTGGAGCTAGAATGACATTTATTTTTCAAATTTTTATGTTTACAGAATATGTTTTTACTGAATCTTTTTGAAAACTCATTCACATGATGAATTGCCCACTTATCTGGAGATGTATATGGTATGCCATTTTCAGGGGAATTTCTGTATAACCTGTGACATGCCAACACCATAGTGAAGATTCTTCGTAGAGATCTCAATATACTTCTCATTGATTACAAGATGAAATGTTTTTTGCGTATTTCCATTTTCTTTTTTCCATGGCGGGTTTGAAAGAGATTTATGATGGGTATGGTTGCTGAGGTCCAAGTGGACCCCCTTCAACACGTAACACAACCGAGATGAAGTCATGCAGAGCAAGAGCTTGAGACTTGACGAAAAAAATGGAGATTTGTCCACGGTAACCGGCAGCAATAGCACAACAGAGAGCGCGTCGTGTTCAGTGTGTGCACCAGATCAAGAAGAAGCTTCAAATGACAGAGCACGACGCTCGCACACCCTCAATGCAATAGATTTCCACCCCAAAAAATTTGTAAACTCGTTTCGTACGTGAGACTCTAACATTGAACACAGAGTGTGAGAGAGACCATATACCAACTTCAGATTCAGCATTGGAGAGAGTGAGCAGAAGACCGTGAAGAGCAACAAAAACCAGAGCGAAGAAGACGAAGCTGCTGCGGGTTGAGAGGATGCCCATCGCCATGTTCTTTGTGCTTTGCTCCAATCAAAGAGATTGCTGAGCGAGCTGATGTCTGTCATTATCAGATATGATTGCATTATATATATTTACTAATAATACTCAGTTTTACGAGGAATCTTACTAACAAGTTGATGTGTACATAATAGACATTATCATTTATCGAATTTACATTTAAATGAGGGACCAACTAGTCGTGATACGAAAAAAATTATTCAATTTTCATCATGAATACTTTCACAATATAAGTAGGCTCGCGCTATTTCTACCACTTTTGGCTCCTAACGCCCCATCACATCGAATTGACTATATTATCTCTTACGAGTTTCATTCCTTATTTAAGATGATTTCTTACATTTTATTTTCTTCTTTTTATTTTGTTTCTATTTTTTGCTCTTCTCAAACAACATTTATAAAGGTTAAATGAGGGGCCCACTATTGATTTAAGATTATTTCTTGCCTTCTTTTCTTCTTTTCGGTTTTTTTTTCCTTTTCTTTCTCCATTGACATCAAAATTGGTGTCCCTAATTTCCAAAAATAGTTCATTTAGTAGATATCTATCTAATTATTATTTTATGAGCTGTATATTGTCTTTTGAACTAGGAAACTATTATTTAAAAAATAATCAAAGGATGAGTAAGAGTAAAAAGAACTATCTAGTAGTTTTAGTATGCATTTCGTTTAATTATAACTTTAATATGTGTCATTACATTATAGTTTGTGTATTTTAACTTCTCTACTTTCATTCTATTAAGTGAATCTAATAGTCCAATTTTTAATATTTTTCATGCCATCATTGCATGATGTTAAAAATATGACAAAGTTAAATATATAAAAAAATTATACATCCATTATCATCATGCAAATGCAAAAGAAAATTGTCCCTAAAACATTATTACATATAATACTATCTTTGCCTTGATAACATGGTATAATTAGCTGTTGACAAGAAATTACGACAACTGTAATAACATTATAATACATCCCAATCAAACCATTTGCAAACACAATTTTTTGTCAATTCTAAATGCATCGGAATTTTCATAGAATCATCAATGAAAAAAAAATTATCCTCGAAATGCAAATGTACTGCAATAATAACAAGTTGCACATGTAGCTTAACAAAAG
The DNA here is from genome assembly GCF_021117445.2 of Syzygium oleosum. Lineage (NCBI taxonomy): Eukaryota > Viridiplantae > Streptophyta > Magnoliopsida > Myrtales > Myrtaceae > Syzygium > Syzygium oleosum. Next base: position 3,775,424 of record NW_026607494.1, read on the forward strand.
ACATTATCCATCCAGCTCCTTAACTCTCCTAAAAAAGGTTACTCTCTCGAAAAAGATATTTTCCATGAATCAGACGAAATCCAATCAATAATGGAGTCATTATTCACTTAAAACAATATATATCAAGGAACAATTTTCAATGTTATAGTGTGAGAAGGTATAAATAAACTTGTTAACATGATTGATTGTTATTCTCCGTTCGCAGTTTCATCATCAATATATACATTTAAGCAATTTGGGTGCTCTTTAATATTGTCCTCCATAGTAACTACACTACAAAAAACAATACAATGGAAGATGAGTAAATTGTGTATAATTCATTCATCAATCACCATATTCAATTTTTGAGTAGATTCTCGTAAATTTGTATCGAAAATTGAAGTAAAAAAAATTCAGGATCATAAGAATTGCCTGGGAAATAAAGTTAATAACTGGCGGAATAAGTTTAGAAGAAGATAAACATGAAGACAACGTTAAAATGTAATGGGTGTGGAAAAAGCGGCTAGAGTGAAAAAAAGTTAGGGATGTGGGTAGTTTTTCTTTTAATAAAATTGAAATAAAAGAAAACGAAGAAAAAAGGCAAGAAATAATATTAAATCTGAGAGTGGGACCCGTAAAAGATGATGCAGTTAATTCAATGTCATAAAAGGGTGTCAGGAGCTAATAAATGGGTGAAATAGCGTGAGCCTTCAAATAGTCAATTTCTAAGTCTTTTTCTAAGCATATAATATACACCAAATTTAATATTTGTGATAGTTATAGTAGAAACAATAAATCGACAGAACGATGGATGAGTGGATGGACAAGTAAATGATCTACCATCATAAAATTGAATAAAAATTGAAAGCCATAATAAGTTTTGGCGATTTGTCATCTTCCTTTTCAATTTCAAAATAATTTTAACAATTTTTTTTTAAATTTTATGATAGAAATGAGACCGCTAAGCTATTTATTATGAGCCTAATCAATTCCTTTATTCCGCAGGGGGTAACATTCTAGTTTGGGAAAATGACACCAATAGTCTCTAAATTCTCGCCTAACGTGCAATGTGGTCCCTAAACTTTTAATTTATTCAATATGGCCTCTAAACTTTAACCTAACGTGCAATATAGTCCCTGAATTTTTAATTTATTTAATGTCGATCATGAACTTTTGGTATATGTCAATTTAGTCCTTGAACTATATAAAAATGTTCAATGTAATCCTTTCATTAATTCGATTTCAATGACTACATTGAACATGTACCAAAGTCTGGGGAGCACATTAAACAAATTATAAGCTCATGAATCACATTGTACGTTGAGTCAAAATTTAGAAACCATTTATATCATTATTCCTTCTAGTTTCTACATATTAAAATGAATTGTTTGCAGGTGACAATGAACGTAGTTGACGTGGCTCATCTCCCAATTTTTTTTTTCCGATTTGTTTCTTTTTTCTTTTCCTTTTTGTTTTGTTTTGTGAAGCCTGTGGTAAGTTTGCACAAGTAGTCTTGATAAATATACTTAGAATTCCAATTTTTAGTTTAACGATCTTATAAATTATTTTACTGGAAAATTAATCGCTCAATTCAAGATATCGGTAATTATTTTTAGTAAGAAGGATAGGATTATTTTTTTGACAAATTGGCCTACATGAATTCATATTATTCGATGCGGTACTCACAAATAGATCCTCAAAGATTCACGGAAAAGTATTGAACCTTTAATTTTCAGCACTTAATTGTGTTATCAAACTGGCTTAAGAGGAGTTCGTGTGATCCAATTCCACTTTTTAATTGCTTTCTTTCTGTCTAATTCTTTTGAGGGATATGTGCACTGGAAGTCCTAAAACTTGTTACGAAAGCGCAATTGAGCCCTAAAACTTGCAGAAAGTGCAATCAAGTCCTAAAACTTGTCAAATTGATTCAATTGAGTCATTCATTTAACTCTCTTCAATTTGGCTCACTGAAAATGCTAACGTGGCTTTTTTTATTATAATTTTCTCTATCTTACGTGGCGACAACGTGGATAAAATGACGTTGTTTTGGTACAAATCTATTTTTTAATAAAAAATTAGTTAAATTAAATTAAATTTGAAAAATAAGCTCAATATTATATTTAAAAAAAGGAAAAAACCACAAAAACCCCCAAACTTTACCATTTGTGACACATTTACCCCAAACTTTTTTTGTGACACCAAAAACCCCGAACTTTGCTTTTTGTGACACATTTACCCCAATGTATTTAGTCCATGGGCATTTTCGTCTTTTTGAACCTATTTCGACGGGTAGGTCCGGGTTCTAAGTAGATGGAACTTGAAACCTGGAATCGGGAATTGGAACCTGAAACCTAAATAAGTTTTTGTGCTTTTTCTTGGTCTATGTCTTCACGTGATCCTGTAGTATTTCGTGGGGTTAGATGATGAATGTATAATCTGAAATCACTAGTCTGAGTTTTCATTTTATGAATTTTTAATGTTTCTTATTCTTTGTGTGTCTAAATATAAGTTATGGTCAGTAGATCATAATAACAAGTGGTAATCATTAAATGTGATAATTCACTGCAATTGTCAATTAATAATACAGGTGGAACCTGGATAAACCCTAGAACCTATGATAGGGTAGGTTCTAGGTTCAAAAAATGAGGAACATATTCTCATGGGTAGGTTACAGGTTCCAGGGGAAACTTGTACGGAACATGAAACTACTCACCCCTAGTATCGATTCACTCAACGACTTCTCATTGTGATTGTATTTATTTGAACTGTAATGCTAGGAAAATTAGTCTTTTGTATTCTCTTCAGTGAATGACAAGCTTGTTAAATATTACTGCGTTCATTTTCATTTTGTTTAATTAAAAATGAAATTAAAAAAAAAACCTGTTAAACCTTGAAACCTTCCTTGAAACTTGTGATAAGGTAGGGTTTCAGATTCTAAAAAATGAGAAACCTGTACCTGAAGATAGATTCCAGATTCTAGATGAACCTGTAAGAAACCTAGAACCGCTCACCCCTAGTGATGTGGCCTCTTCAGTGATTTTTCCACCATTTAAATTTTTTGTATCCTACTCCCATACTTCATTCTATTACTATTCCTGCTATCTATCTAACTAAATACAATTATCTGAAAAAATATTTAAAAAAATTATTGCATAAAAAAATTATAATTACAAAGAGATTGTCCGTCTTCTTGAATATTTCCTAAAATTTATTTTCTAAAACTCAATCTTTATAAAATGTATTTTAATGTTACTTTTTTTTATCAAAGTAAAAAGTATTTACATTTGCAAAAAGTAGCAAATCTCTATGTATAAATTCACGTTACGATCAATGTGAAGCGTTGGCTTTTTGATGTTGTGGTCTTCATAGCATTGTGGATTATTTTTTCTTTTCCTTTTTTTCAATTTGACACGTAGGTGATAAATAGTATCATTTACTGTGATTGTAATTAAGTGAGGGAAGCCGGATCATTAAATGTGATAATTCACCGCAATTGTCAATTAATAATACGGTGGAACCTGGTAAACCCTAGAACCTATGATAGGGTAGGTTCTAGGTTTAAAAATGAGGAACTATTCTCATGAAAATTGAAAGTATCGTGTGGGAAAGCTTTAAAGATAATTGAAAAATAACATTTTGTATCGATTCACTCAACGACTTCTTATTGTGATTGTATTTATTTGAACCGTAATGCTAGGAAAATTAGTCTTTTGTATTCTCTTTAGTGAATGACAATCTTGTTAAATATTATTGCGTTCATTTTCATTTTGTTTAACTAAAAATGAAATTAAAAAAAAAACCTGTTAAACCTTGGAACCTTCCTTGAAACTTGTGACAAGGTAGGTTTCGATTCTAAAAATGAGAAACCCGTACGAAGATAGATTCAGATTCTAGATGAACCCGTAAGAAACCTAGACCGCTCACCCAGTGATGTGGCCTCTTCAGATGATTTTTCCACCATTTAAATTTTTTGTATCCTACTCCCATACTTCATTCTATTACTATTCCTGCTATCTATCTAACTAAATACAATTATCTGAAAAATATTTAAAAAAATTATTGCATAAAAAAATTATAATTACAAAGAGATTGTCCGTCTTCTTGAATATTTCCTAAAATTTATTTTCTAAAACTCAATCTTTATTAAATGTATTTTAATGTTACTTTTTTTATCAAAGTAAAAAGTATTTACATTTGCAAAAAGTAGCAAACCTCTATGTATAAATTCACGTTACGATCAATGTGAAGCGTTGACTTTTTGATGTTGTGGTCTTCATAGCATTGTGGATTATTTTTTCTTTTCCTTTTTTTCAATTTGACACGTAGGTGATAAATAGTATCATTTACTTTGATTGTAATTAAGTGAGGGAGCCGAAATTGGTTCCGCGACGAAATATCTTTAACCAAAAGTTGTTCGGTTTTTTAAATGAAGGAGACCGAGTTCGTGACGATTCCGCACATAAGGTATCCAGGCAAATTATGGAATCAAAATTTAATCGACAACAAAGCCCAAAAAGTACAGCAGGTACAAATGTAAATAAACGTTGCCGGAACTTAAACGACGACGGGGTCAAAGTGCACCAAAATACCACGCCGGGAATATTAATTAACAACGCGTCTGAGATTATAAAGATACATGGCCGGAATTTAATCGATCGATGCGAATGATGCAAGTTACAACTAGGGAAAATTGAAAGTATCGTGTGAGGAAAGCTTTAAAGATAATTGAAAAATAACTATTTTGTTTTGATTTGTGCGAAACGGTTTTCGACGATTGATGACTAGTGATATTTGTAACGGTCATGTAGTAATTGTTCGTTAGCGGTTTCATTATACTTTGTGCACTGGTGTTCTTCCTATGATCATTGCTTTCAAGCACAGTAAGCATCCCAGTGATCTTATTCACTAAGTGATAAGCGCTTCATGATCCACCTTGTCAAGTAATTGTTCCCTTAAAATACACATGCCAGCCACTTCATGACTCACATTACTCAACCTCCTACGACTTTAGGCTTGTAATTGCGCCATGACGTCACCTCGATATCTTTCGCCTGCATTTTCGCGGGTTTTGTCGATCATATCCACTAGTATTCTTCCCAATCATTTTTGAACCTACGTCATCATTTTTCAACGATCGAATTGTTATTGACGTGTTAACATTGATATCGATTGCTATATCTATAGATCGCCATCATGCACCTCCGTGTCAACTTGATGATCTTGGGTCATACACAGGACACATGTTTCTGACATGTGTCCCTTATGTTGGCAACTTATACGATATTTGCTTCCACGTTGCCTCATGCCTCTGTCATGTGTCCCTTGATGATCCTTGCTTCCATGTCGCCTCAAGCCTCTGTCACATCTCCCTTACGTTGGCAACTTGATGATCTTTGGTACAAACACTTGTCGATCATCTTTAATCAAATGTTATTTTTATTGAACCATCACTGTTGCACTAAAATGGATATCACCTTTTACGATCGTGGACGATGGAACGTGTAATTCATGCCTTTGTCCTGGGTTTCCCATGTCGACAAGTTGGCCATTTTTTTGGTGTTAACAATAATATATCCGTATTTTGGCAAATTAGCGAGCTTCTAATTTTTTCTAAACGCATAATAGACACACAGTTTAAATTTTATGATGTAATAATAATAAAAATAATTAAATAGATGGATGGATCGGTAAATGATCTACCATGATAAAGTTAACAACAAATTAAAAGTTTCGATATGTTTGGTGATTTGTCATCTCTATTTTGTTCAATTTTCGAAACGATTTTCACGATTTCTCTTTTGTATATGCCATAACAATGCCGAACGATAAAATCATTATACTTTTTGATGTGGTCAGAATCCGTACATCGCACGGTACTATCAAAGTGAATTGTCTTCACGCTACAGTGAAAAGTGCTCGACCATTGTCCCTTTTTTGAGTGGAGATAAGAGGGGTGGGGTGGGGTGGGCCTTTGGTGATTTGTTTCTTTGTTTCTTTCTTTTTTCTTTTTCTTTCAGAGAAGAACACAATGATCTGCGAACGATCTGCTTTTGAAGATGCACCATCATCCATGTCGATCGATTTCTCGATGAACTTCAAATTTGGAGGTTGATAGAAAATGAGTGGATCCATGATAGCAAAGCAAATGAAAAGAGGGAAACAGAGATCAACACCGACACGTTACTTGTAGACATATGCCCGTTCACCTAGAGATTGCACTGAACAATAGTCCTCTTACCGAAACATCCGAACCAAGGCCGTGATATGCCCACGAAACCATAGACAAAGAGGCCATTTATCTAAACCGCGAGAAAAGGGAGCAGAATTTCATCGAGGCGAGGTTCAAAGACACTGAAGAATGGAACAATGCATACTAGAGAATCCTGTAAGACAAACAACTTTCGATTATAAATAAGAAAAGTAGATCGCGAAGGGGATGATGGCGTACAAGTAATCAAAAGATACCCCCGATACGGGACTCCTAAACTACAAAACCAGGTCTTTCTTGCCTATAAGCAAGAAGATGACGCAGGCTGGAAGCCAAAAAATTACCAGACCCTGCACTAGCTTGGCCATCCAAGCAAATACGACAAACTGCAGAGTACTTGGTTTCCTGCAGTGATTTTATAATATTATAGAAGGAAAAGAACTAAGATTGAACAGGTATATTTTGCTGGGGCATAAGACAAACGGCTTGTTCTGCCCCGTGTACCTTACGGTGGACATCTCCCGTATCCGCAGAGGAAACAGGCGATCTTAAACCAGCGAGTTCCATCTCTGCTATGTGTTCGTCTTTAGTCATAGCTCGATAGTTTCCAGACCTGACCCCCTCCATCATTTTCTCCAAACAACCTTTGGTGGAACTTTGAGCATGATTGCTCTTGTCGACTGCTTTCGAGGATATCCCGTGCAGTTTCCAAAGTAACTGTAAATGCTTCTTACCATTGGGAGCGTGAATAACCATGTGTCTTCCAACTCTCCTGCCAATTCCGCCTGCTGGAGCCTCTCTCGAAGGGAGAGCTTTGGAAATGTGAGGCACTCTTGTAATTGCCGTATCCACTGCTCTCTTTGTGGGCTTTTCTTATATCCTCTTCAAGATCATATTCTGCTCGCTATAAAGAGGAAAAGAAAATATTGTAAGTTAGAAATAATGTTCAGATCCCGCCAATGTCCCCGGATTGGAGGACTTTAACAAAAAGGTGTTAATTGTTAAAGATTACAAACTATGTAGCCCGCCATTCAAATACCAAAAAGCTCAATTTGGCGTTCTTTATTGGAATAAAACCGCTATACTTAGCAGCGTCATTTCAAAAAGTAACAATAGTTGACATATTTACTAAAATAAAGCTCAATTTAGACTTCCTTATCGTAAAGCCACTGTACTTATCCAGTGTTATTCCCAAAAAAGTAAGAAGTTGCCACAATTAATAAAATGGCTCATTAGAACGAGCCAATTTAAAAAGATCATAAAATTGATTGATTTTGTAACAGAAGAATAATTTAATTTCAAAATCAGTTAAAGCCCTCCATAAACTGCAGCAGTGGACATCTCTCGTTGGACTTTTCGCAAAAGGTCAATCACTCGTTCAGCCAAAAAAGGTCATCATTTCAAAACGATACTCATACAGATCAGGGATCCATGTTTGCAAGTTGATCATAACAAATGAGACATACATATGGATCCCTGATCAGTCTAATATGGGCATCTCTTAATTCTTTGCTCAAATGCAAACCATTCTCTATTTCTTTTTCAAGTACTCTGGTCAGTGTATAAAGGGAAACTCAAAAGTAAAAAGGTCAAACAAAAAATTCTCCCTAAAGGTGACAGAGCTAGTGTGGTGTCCACCAAGACACAACAATATTAACACATGGAGTAAGCACCTAGGTTATGTAAATTCAGAAGACTTTAATCCACTTTAACACTGCTAACAAAATGCTGATCACCCACATGCTCTCTAATTAGAGTCCTCAAATAGGTGAAAACAAACCTTTGAGGGGTCTGATAGTACTGCATATGCTTCTCCAATTATTTTGAAAAGACGGTCTGCACTCTCATGAACCTCTGTTGCGATTTCTTTCCAGAGCAGTCCCTCATTGCCACTCTCACTTCTTGCAAAACACTGACCAGCCTAAATTGAAATAAGGACAAGTATAGACATAAAACTCTGCCGGTAAGGTCTCAACATTAGAGCAAAGAATGTAGTCATGTATTAAATTGGAATTATGAACTAAAAACCTTGTCTGGGTGATGCCTTAGGGCTGCTTTATGATATGCTTTCTTGATATCAGCTGCTGTTTCGGATTGTTTAACTCCCCTGCCATATGGTTTGGCGACAGTTTAAAAGCCATATAGAAGCTTTTCAGAGGTAGAGTTAATGTGCATCAATCACAACTTTAAATTAAAGCAGCACAAGAATTCACAATTCTCATCATCAAAGTACAATATGAGGCAGCACTAAAAAGGGGGATAGAAGAATAATTGACAAGTAAAATTTAACGTGATATTTGTGTCAACTCCAACTGATTGAGATCACATTTATTGATACTGCAGTCTTACTCAGTCAAGCCTAAAACTAGGGATAGACTTAGCTTTTGAGTAGTGGGAGCTCTTGCCTCAACTCATTTTCCAAAGCTCAGGAATATGTCAACTTCAACAAACTCTTGACCCATTGAATTTTTACAAACCATAAAACTAAGTCAAAAGTAAATATTTTCATTTTAATTTGCCTCTACAAATTGATAAAAACAATTCATACCTGAAAACTTAGTTGTTATAGACAAACAAAACCTATAATATAAAATCTTACGGTAGTTTTAGGAGTTAGAGCAATGTCTTAATTATTAAACTACTAACTGATCAATTTTTTTGCCCCCACTAAGATAAATTTCTATACCCATTGCTGTCTAAATAGTATATCTACATACTGTGGAGCAGCCTTGAATAGGCTTTCAGACTCCAAATCCATGCCATTTAACTTTTTAAACTTCAAGATTACACAAAGCACGATCATTTAATGGTGATGATGGAGGACCTTAAGAGAACTTTGGGCATTGGGCTGTCAGCTATGTTGGCTAATGTCTAAAAAATTTGTGCATGTTAAAAAAAAAATGCCGTGCAGCAAGGTTGAGAAAATTAATTCATGTGATGCAAACCATCTATGAGAGAAAGTATATTGTCTACAAACAACGTGGCAAAGCAATACAAATTCCACTATCTGAGTGACTGAAAAACTTACAAAATTAGGTAAACATCCAATGGTGTTCCTTTCTTAGCTTCCTCTTCTATTAAGGACCAGCGTTTCTTAGCTTTCCTCAGTTCATTATTTCTGCTATCAAGCTCCCCCGATGTGCCAGAAGCTTTAGTCTTTTGATGAGATGGATTTTCAAGAATAGATATAAACCTCTGGACATCACTAGCTGCTTGTTTATAGTCTCTGATCAATTCGTGTAAGGTTGCTCTTCTAGAAACTGCCTGCGGAAGCATTGACGAATTAGGTACAGTTGTACTGAACATCTATGGAAAACTTAGAGCTAACTACTAGAAGAACTCTCCCATGTGGAAACAGAATATAGAGCACAAGTAAGAGTATCCAAAATTAGAACTAGAACATGGCTACAGATACATATCCATATATCATATGAAAATTTTACACGCTTCAATTTGGTATTTAAGTCCTGCTGTGTCGTAATTTATCAAGACAAGTAGTTCATAATATGAATTAACATCAAGAGAGAGGTTTGTCTTCATCATTTGGTGAATTTAAATGCCCAAATCTAATCGAGATGTTCGGAGGTGGATTTCACAATTTAAGATTCTTTGGGAGTGGATGTTATGAGGCCTTGTATACTGGAGGTCGTGAAGTGAAAGGTCCTGTTTTTGGGTCGAAGCCTTTAAAAAGATACGTCTTTATTAAAGCAGGTCACAACCACAAAAAAATGTGAATCTGACCAGAACCAGATCCACAGGATCTAAACATCTAGTTATCTTGTTCTCCAAAAAAGCAGGTCCGAGATTACTATCAGCAGAAATGAAGATTAGTTCTGCATTTGTACTTTATTTGACAAAGCTGGAACATAAGGGAACAAAAAGAAAAAAACAAAGCAAAACTAACCTATATTGAGGATGAAGGCCGGAAAAACAGAAGCCTAACCTAGTGGCCTATGATCACACAAGTTCAACGTTGAATTGCCGTTGTACCCATATCTGTGTCTAGTGTCTAGCTGAAACAAGTGCCTCAGCATAAAGTGGTGAGTTCAAGTATAATGTGCATCAGATGCACAAAGTTCAGTCTTGATACATGGACTTACGTGAATCCAGCCACCACATTAAATGATAATCAAATCAAAGACAGAATGCCTTCCTTAAATATGAAAATGTTTTACATCATCAAGAAACTTTTACTTCACATATATGAGCAAATCAGCCACCTAACACCTAGTTATAGTTGACAGGCATTTCTGTTGCCGCTGTGAAATGTCAAAAGTACTTTCAAATACGAAATGTGTAATTTGCCACAGGAAATCAGTATGCAGGTACAGCCAGAAATGATAAACAGATGAGCAACCAACTGTAACTAGCAATAAATCAGCCTTGTCTATTAAGAAGCGGAGTCTCCCAAGATCCATTGTCATCTAAAAGGACGGGTCGCGCATGATATAAATCTATGCTACGGTATAGCTAAACATGCAAGTATGAAAGAAACCTTTGCATAATGTCCATCAAGTGCAATGGCTAGACTGCAATCTGCAATGGCATCAGCAATTTGGCCCATAGCTTGATGTGCAGCAGCTCGGTTGCAAAAGCATATTGCTGCAAAAGGTCGTGACTCAACATTGCTTGACAGAGCAATAGAGTAATGCTCTACTGCTTCTGCATAACTTCTCAATCGAAAGGCTTCATTTCCTGCATTCTATGGGCGAAAATAAAGAAGATATTTTAGCTATGAAACAAAGCCACATGTTCTAAGCAGTTTACTTCACTGGCTAGAATCTCAAGTCATCATTGAGTTTCTTCTGACGTTTGCATCTAGTCTAGTTTAGAAGCTGAGATGCCAACTTGGGCATATTTTCAGATGAACCTCCATGCTACCAGGATGAGATACACTTACATTTTTCTTGAAAATATGTTGTAACCCTATCCCTCAACTTTGTAATGACTTGTTTAATTGAAGAGCTTCTTGGAAAGCTCCATCGCTTGACTGAATGAAGAGCTTCTTAAAAAGTTAATAAAGGAAGCTACAAGGAAAGTTCCCAACGAATCTTCACTAAGGATGAGGATGAGGGGAGGGGAGGGGAAGACATGTCAAACCAGTTCATCCCCATTCATTTGTATTAACAGGTCTTTTCTTACTAAAGGTTTTCCGGAAAACATAATTGATAATGTATAAGGTTATGCTATCATTTATATACACATCTCATTACTAACTAAATCATTTAAGACCACTAATTGTTTAATAATAGCATAAAATAAAACCTGACACTGAAACACTGAATTTTATGCTTCTGGTTGAATCATAGAAGCACAACATACTTTCACAATTTTCACGAAGACACATTTTAAAATTTGAAAAATGAATACAAAAATGTTTTCTTTTTTTCTTTTTGGTGAAAATGAAAGTTGAAGTTATTATCTAAATACCAAAATCGCCCCATGTATCCAAATCCAAAGAAAGCGCTGCTAATTTTACACTTGAAGAAGGATGCTGCATTTTCAACCAAAAAAAAAAAAAAGAAGGATGCAGCATCGATTTACATGATTAATGTTGTGCACCGAAGTCCCACAATCAGATCAAAAAATGAAAATCAACAACCTAAAAAGAAATAAACCTTTTCATGCATACCTTGCACTTTAGCAGCCGACGAATTGTGGAAGATACTGAAGCTGATGATTTCAGAATCTTATCCTGGCACCTATGAATGGAAGAAAATACAACGAAATTGCTAAGTTGTGCCTACAACAGCCAGCATAGAGCACCTTAACCTATATAAGTGTAAAAAGAACAAAAAACAAGACAAATGATGCATTACCTGTCACCATAACATTCAGTTTGCTCAATCTTCTCAAGTAACTCAAGAGCCTCCTCAAGCCTTCCCAGGCAAAAGTAAGACTTAGCCATCATGAAAAACCTCCAGAGCCTCACAGCTGAGTTTCCTCCACAGTCGGAATCAACCATATCCGACGTAAGGTTCACACCTAATGCACCAAAGTTCTTTTCAGCAAACTTAAGAGACTGCTCACACAACTTCACGACATCATCATACTTCCGAAGCTGCATTTAACCAAAAATAAAGTCAGTGACAGGCCAGAAACTTCTTTCATGCTTTAAATACATGGGCAGATGGTTCAAGATCTTAGCTAGCTTGAAGAAATCTGGACTACAAGAAAATACAGTGGGTTGAGTCATTGAGACAGTACATACCATATGCAATGCTTGTGCTTTCATTTCCAGTAGTTTCTCTGAGAATTTACTGATTGATATTGCCTCTGAAAGCATTTCTAGAGCTCTTGTTGCTGCATCAGATGTCTTCTCTTCCAACATTTTAGTAGAAAGACTTATACATTCAGCCACTTTCTGCTAGGAAGGATACCATCAAAGTGAGTTCCTTATGATAAGACACCGGAAACTATGCAGAGCAAACAAAGCACTATCATCCCTTAACACAAAAGTGTGCACGCGAAGAGAGAGAGAGAGAGAGAGAGAGAGTAATTTGAGCTAGAAAATATCACATAATTCCCCAATTAAACAAAAACTCAAGGATTGAATGCTCCATGTCCATAGACCAATTCTCTCCATCCGAAAGATGGCAACACATAGGCTTTCATTCTTTGAAGCCCACAGCTTAGAATGACTCCACCTCATGTTCTCCAGCAACAGCTACAAAGAATCGTTTCCAGAGATCATTTACAAGTTCTATGACACCGAGCAATGGCAGCAGATACATACGAAACTTGAAACTGAAAGTTATCGTCCTCGACCTAATCAATTTCACAGAACAACTTCCACAGTATCTCATTACTACCCACAATTCTCATATTAATTATAACCCAGCATCAAGAAGACAAAAAATAGACTCGTGCTCCTTTAATAGTCCAAACAATACTCCAATCATTGCAAGTGGCAATAAGCGTATTTTGACTTCCAGAAGAATGAAAAAAGCTCAAAAAGAGACTTGCAATGATTGGAGTATTGTTTGGATTTTGACTTCCAAAAGGATGAAAAAAGCTCAAAAAGAGACTTCAGCAATGAATCTCACCACATGCAAGAATCTCAAAGCCTTCAACCACCACCCTCAGCCCATACCTGGGTATGAGCTGCAACTGTTCATCTTATATATAACAAAAGAAGTCCATGTGATGTTTCAAAGCACAACACTAAACAAGGTCAGTTGAGAGTGAAAGACGCCTCAAAGAAGGGCTTGCATGGAGAAACACAGCGCAAGGCCCAACTCAGTAGTTGCTATAAAATTTGGATGTATGGTCTATTATTATGTCCTCCTAACTAACATGTCATGGTAGATATGGAAAATGAAGTCACAGATTAGCAGAAGATCACTGACATTTAATCACCAGAAAACAAACACAGATGAGCCATAGTATTGATAACTTTGAAAGACTAGAAATGGAAAAACCCACACAAGAAGATGTAGACAAGCATCACCTGCGCCTTTTGTAGGCCATCTGCAGCTTCTATCACAAGCCTTCGATCCAAACATATGTCAGCACCGGTTGCCAAGCACTTATTAAAATAGTTCGAGGCATTTTCTACTTCCCCTAAAATTAGATGACAACTGCAAGGACATAGGGGACAAATGTAAAAGATATTTCTCCAAGATCTCCAGCCATTAAAGAATGTAGACAGATGATGACAAATGAGATTGCTTGCAAACAAGACATTTGGTAATTAATTAGTCTATCCACGCATCTCTTGTTTTATTTCTATTTACGATGTCAACTAACATGGAATGTAAAATAGATTATTACCAGGGAAAAACGAAAGAGTACAGATACAGTTTTTACCTTCCAGCCTACTCCGCAGAGACACTATTGCCAAGAAGGAAAACTAACAACAATATTGACTCAGAAAAGCAAAAAAAGATAAGAAACCACTTAATTCAAAGACAGTTAAATTACTATTCAAGAATATTTATAGATAGTTAAGAGCCAGCAAGAATCAATCATATTCTAATTCCAAACAGTATCTATGAATGAGCCTTACTTTGCAGCCCTTATTTGAACTTTGAGGAAATTAGGATCAATTGTCGTAGCAGCAATGCAATCTTCAATGGCTTCCCTAATTCTTCCAAGAGACATCCGAGTAGCTGCACGATTGCTGTAGCACAATAAAAGAGGCTTAAGGCAGTATCCTGATGCTTCACCAGAAGGAACTGAGTTTACACCTTTCGCGTAATACTCTTCTGCTCTGGAAAATCTCCCATTTTTATAAGCTTGATTTCCCCTGTTACACAAAATAAATAACCCTGTCAATGGACAGCCTTCACCACGATAACTTACACAAATAATCTAGCACATTAGAGATGACCATTTAAGCGTAATACAACAGAAGATCAAAGGTACCTGAGTCGCCACTTTTCACAGGCTTCTTGGATCATAGCAGATGAGGATAAATTGGTCTCACCATCTATGACATTTCCATTTGAATTCAAAATGTTCTGCTCTTTCTCTTGAAACAGTCTAGATCGTCCTTCCTGCCCTTGCTTTGTGTCCGAAGGGAAAGAAGTACCAAAAGAGTTTGGAAGCTGCATCGAGAAGGATCCATCCCTGGCACCTGGACATGGAGAAATAACAAAAGGACAATTCTCACTTTTAACTCTACTTTTCTTTTTATGCAACCGCTTTCTGTCCAGTAAACCAGTCTGGGCAGAGGATGATGCAGAGAAGACAAAAGTTTTATATTTTACTTCATCCAGATTAGAAGCAAACGCAGACTGTTTCATATAATCAGTAGCCTGATTCTCAGCTATTGAGAAAACACTTCCATCTTCTGCTGAAGCAACAGCAGCTCCAAAGGTGCTACAGGGATGATCAGTGCTGGGCTTGAAGTGAGCAGCTTCAGCACCTGAAACAGTCTCGCCAAACTTCGAATTACCTTCATCACTGACTAATCTTTCCATTGAACTACCCATATGTCCATCGGTAGTAGGGATTGTTGAGCTTGATGCCAAGGCTGCATTTTCATTACTGAAGGCAATGGACTCATCCAATGTCACCGAAGAACTCTGCCTGGAACACTGATCGTTTGCTGCAGCTTCTTGATAAGGAGAAAAATCCATGGGCGAATAGCAATCCGGAGCTTGCGTCATTTCTTGGCAATTGCTTTCAGCCAGCCCATGATCCTCTTCAGCAGTTAGCTTTCCTTTAGAAGGTTGCCTCAACTTTGCATTCTTCTTATACTTTTTATACTTTGTTGTTCTACGCTTTTCATTGAATTCAATTTTCAAATCTTGACACAAATTTGCTTTGAAGCATGAAGGATCCCACTCAGGAACCCTAAAATCTCCATTAGATGCCCCTGAACCATCCAAAGTGTTCGTGAAGCTAAACTTTTCTTTATTGTCTAAATTCTCCGCAAGGGTACTATCATTCACTGGGTTAGAAGAGCACTGAGCCATATCAGAACTCTCACTAATACCAGCTTGAAATATAAATGGCTTGTGGCTAGAAATTCCAGTAGACTCACAAGCAATATTTGTATAATTATTAAATATGAATTGACCCTCTTCAACCTTTGCGAAACTACTCCCACTCTCCGCAGGATCAGAAAGCCCATCAAAATTTGGATTTTTGGTCTGACCCATGGGAGTTGCCAAATTCCCATGGAAAGAGTTAGAAACACATGGACCACTTCTGAAAACAAATGCAGCTTCAGAATTGGTGCTGTTATTCCCATCGTTAGCACCACCAGTATCTCGTCTATCCTCAATGCTTAAATCCTGCATATTTTCCGGAAGATCTAATGTGCTACTGCTCCCAGCAGCACCAGCACTACAAATAGATGCCGATTTGTTATTCTCCATGTCATTGGAGCCCAAGTTGACAATTTGTTCATCTGAGTCACTGCTCCTATTTCCAAAATTGTCACCATCCAGTGTCATCCCGGTATTGCTACTTTTTTCCCGTCTTTTACATTGAATAGAAATTTTTTCGGAACTACCTTTAAATACAAAGAGGCCATTCCCGTGACCCTCATTGGATAGAGCTTCTGTAGGTTGCGTCCTCTGGGGCTCTACCTCAGTTCCTAATTTAAAATCACCATTATCACGGAGTTCCAGATTTTCAAGATTTTCCCTGGATTCTTCTGTTTTGGTATTCAGGTTTGCTCCCAAACTAAACCAACTGGAGCCAAAAACAAAGCCCGAGTCCCCATTCTCCTTAAGCTCACGCTCTTTCCTGGTGCTTCCTTTCTCTGACCACGGTACTGATGTTGACTGGCCATGATCAGCACCAAACATAAAAAATGCATTATCATTACTCCTGGAGGCTTTTCCATCAATACAACCAGCTTCTTCTACATCGTCAGAGGATTGTTCCCTTTCAGAAACTGATTCAAGGCCATATTCATTCTCAACAGAAGAAAAGCCTGCATTTCCAGCATGCACTTCAGTCTCCAGCTTGGCCTTGCCATTCTCCTTACAGCAAGAAAATGGCCCAGTTCTACCACATCCACCCTTCCCTAGATTCAAATTTGGCTCTGGAGCAGTCTTATTGCTATTGCAAACATGACTGAAATCATCAAGGTTTCCACACGACCGTGCAGAATCTGCTCCCACATCTGCTCCATTTCCAAAAGCCGACTTTTGAGTATCTCCGCCAGAATTTCCATTTTCCAATCCCGAGTTCAATTCCAAATCTCTCCGCTCGGCACCAAACAACACAAAGCCCGCGCTCTCAAACTTCCTACGGTCCCTTGCACCATCATCATCTGAAGCCGGTTCACCTACAAATGCAGTGGCGCCGCTGGCCGAGAAGTCCATATCGAGCGCGGAACTCCTCCGAGGAGCACCAAATACAAAACCAACATCCTCAAAGGAGCACTCAACCTCCGGCCCAATCGCACCATCCCCGTTGCTCAACCTAGTATCCTCCGAACATAAATTAACAACACTGCCGTACCTCACTCGGCGCTCGGCATCACACTCAGCGCGAAACGGATTGCAGACGGAACCGACCTCATCCCCCGCCGCCGCCGCCGCCGGCCTCACCTCCGCGCGCCTCCTCACCTTCACGAGCCTCGGCTTCCGCCGCCTCGGCTGCGGCGGCGGCGCCCGCCCTCCACGAGGCTCGAGTCCCTCTCCGCCTCCGCGCCCGGCGGCGGGGGGCTCGGGCTTAGGGTTCCCGGGGACGGAGGGGGGGGCGGGGGATCGGAGGTCGATCGCCGGCGGCATGGTCGGTTGCGGCGGAGGAGTCGGGATCGCGATCGAGGGGAACGAGGGAGCGGGGGACGAGTGAGACGGAGCTATATGGTCGTGGCGGTGGTGATGGTGGTGTTCATCGGGGGGTAGGGCATCGTATGCTTGGTTACGAAGCAAGGGCGAAAGTGAAGAGAGAGTGACAACTGACGAGACACCGAGAGAGAGAGAGGGGGGAGGATTTTGAATTTCGGTGTTTTTAACGGCGATTTGATAATTTCCTCCCACAGAATATCATCTCTAGCATGGACATATATATATATATATATATATATATATATATATATGTGTGTGTGTAATTTATATTATATATATATGTGTGTGTAATTTGTATTCACATATTTATCTAAGCAAGGGCCGGCGAGGCCTCGATTGGGCATGGCGAGGGTTAGCGGCCCTGAGGGCCAGTGTAGCCAAATCTGGGCATCCTCAACCCAAAGTCTTGCCGACCCTTACCTCCACCCTCGCCTAAGGTCACCGACCCTTCTTCCAATGGGCGACGATGGCGACGGCGGCAGCACCCCACAGGCTAGACTCCCTTATGTTTGTGTTTTTTTCACTATTGTTTTTTTAAGATAGAATTTTACCTTTTTTTAGTTTTTTAATCTAATTTAAATATAAAAATTTAATTTAAATAATATTTGAATAAAATAATAATAAAAATGTCACGCAGGAGCGAGAAATTAATTTAAGGGTTAATACCATGAAAAACCTAAAACTGGTACACTTGTGATAAATTTACTCCAAACTATTTTTTTGACCACAGAAAACCTCAAACTAGTACACCTGTGACAATTTTACTCCAAATTATTTTTTTGACTACCAAAAACCACACACTAGTACACCTGTAACCATTTTACCCATAAACTAATTTTTTGACCACCAAAAACCCCAAATTGGTACACCTATAACAAATTTACCCTCCGTTAGTTTTCGTTAAATTTTACTGTCAAATTATTAAGTTTAATGATTCGTGGTAATTGATAGGTGTACCGATTTTGGGTTTTATCCCTCTGTTTATCACAAGTTTACATTTTGTGATTTTTCGTGATATTAATCCAATTTAATGGACACTAACAGAGGGCAAATTTGTCATAAATGTACTAATTTGGGATTTTTAGTAGTCAAAAAATTAGTTCAGGGGTAAAATTGTTACAGGTATACCAGTATGGGGTTTTTGGTGTTCAAAAAATAGTTCGGGGTAAAATTGTTACATATGTATTAGTTTGGATTCTTCGTGGTCAAAAAAATATTTCGGGATAAATTTATCACAGGTGTACCAGTTTGGGGTTTGGGGGTTTTTGTGATCAAAAAAATAGTTCGGGTAAAACTGTCACAGGTATACCAGTTTAGGGTTTTTCATGGTATTAACCCTTAATTTAAAAATGTCACGTTGACAATTTCTGTTAGACGAATGACAATGTTAATATAAGGATTTAATTGCACAAATTTGACAAGTTTTAGGAATTGATTGCACTTATTGAAAGTTTTGAAACTCAAATGCATTTTCGCAATAAATTTTAAGACTTCTAGTACGCTGATTCCAACTTTAAATCTATTGTGTCAATTAACAAAGATCACGTCGCAAGCATGATAAGCATTTGAAAGGGAAGATGGCACTAATAGCCTATGAACTTTGATCCGATGTATATTGTGTTCTTCGACTTTTGATTCGTTCAATATGATTGTTAAATTGTTCCTAAGTATTCGATGCAGTCTTTTAATTTTTAATTTGTTTGATCTAGTTCCTCGACTTTCCGACAAGATCCAATAAGTTGTTTAGAACTTATTCACAAGTTTTCATTGTATTGCTCGTATATTTTAGAATATCTTTTCATCACAATCCTTTTTCTAAATCAATAAATAATGTGCTATCTTTTTATTATCTGTTTACATTATTGGTTTTTGGAAATACTATGATAGTTTCGTTTAAGCAAAATTTAACTTATAATCTCTAAAATAGTAAAAGTAGTTTATTTATATTTGTATCGGGTTGATATTCCTGCTATTTCATGTCTAAGTATTTTCATAAGGATATACGATATTAATTTATCTGCATATATTAGTCCTTATAAAACACGAAACACAAAAGATTGAGAATTTTGATCGAAAAAAAATTACATAGTCCCATATAAGTACAAGTATCAATTTTTAGATTTTATTTTGAAAACACTTAGCCATAAAAAAAGTTGGAATATCAACCCGATACAACTCTAGATGAGTTTCCACTTTTACTATTGTAGAGATCGTAATCTTATATGAGACCGTGTAATTTTTATAAAGATAAAAAAGGTAATAAAAGATATCACATTTCTTTTTGTTGTTTTAGGAAAATGACAGAAAGAAAAGATATTCTAAAATTTTGGCAATAATGTAAGTACCAAACCGTGTGAATAGTACAAGGAGATGTTTTGACTTTGTCATGACAAGTTGAAGGATTAGTGGACAAATTGAGAGTTGAGATATCACATTGAACGTCTAAAAATAGTTTAAGAACTACATTGGACGAATTGAAAATCCAAACATAATATTGCACATTAAGCTAAAGTTTAAAAATTTTCCATGTCAACTTTCCTACTTGAAACATCAAATACATTAAGGTAAGAAAAGATGAGAAATCTAGTGTCTGAAGTCTGTCTTTTTGATGGAATTTTTATGGGTTAATATCATAAAAAAACCCCAAATTGGTGCATTTGTGACAAATTAACTCTAAACTAATTTTTGACCACCAAAAATCCCAAATTTGTATATTCGTGACAAATTTAACCTCCATGAAATTGAATAAATACAAAAAAAAGGTTAATACCACGAAAAACTCCAAACTGGTACACTTATGATAAATTTACCCCAAACTATTTTTTTGACCGTAAAAAATCCCAAACTGGTACACCTTTAACAATTTTACCCTTAACTATTTTTTTTACCACTAAAAACCCTAAATTGGTACACCTGCAACAATTTTACCCTGAACTAATTTTTTAATTTTTTTTTTTTGTTTTTTTCGATTATTTTTTCTTTTTCCTTCATCTTCTTTATCTTCAACCTCTGGCCAGTCGCCGATCCTATGACCGACCAGAGGTGGGGGTCGGCGAGATCGACCCCACCAGCCACTAGCGAGGTCGGCTAAGGCTCAACCTCGCTGCTTTTGGGCGAGGCCGACCTCGCTAGTTGCCGACGAGTTTGAAGCCTTGCTAGAACTGGCAAGGGGTCGTCCTCGCCGGCGTTGGCGAGGTTGGCCTCGCCCAGCAACGGCAAGGTCGAGCCTTGCCAGGGGCGGGCAAGGCTGCCCTCGCCAGTTGCCGACGAGGCCAAGCCTCGCCAACAACGGCGAGGATGACCCCTCGCTAGATCTGGCGAGGCTTGAACTCGCCGGCAACTGGCAAGGTCAAACCTGGCCAGGGGTGGGCAATGTCCACCTCGCCAGTTGCCAGTAAGATCGGCCTCGCCAGCAGCCGACGGGGCCAACCTCGCCGGCCCTCGCCTCTAGCTGGTTGTCGGCGACCGGCCAAAGGTTGAAGATAAAGAAGATGAAGGAAAAAAAACGAAAAGGAAAGGAAAAAGAAAAGAAATAAAAAAATTTGAAAAAATGAAAATTAATATTAAAAAATTAGTTCGGGGTAAAATTGTCACAGGTGTACCAGTTTGTGATTTTTTGTGGTCAAAAAATAGTTCGGGGTAAATTGGTCACTAGTGTACCAGTTTAGGGTTTTTCGTGGTATTAATAAAAAAAATCACAAACTAGTACACTTAGGACAAACGGAGGGTCAAACCCCAAACTGGTACATTCGTCAACTGCTATGTGTCATTTAAACAAGTAATTTGATAATAAAATTTAACGAAAACTAATAGAAAGTAAATTTGTCACAGGTGTATCAGTTTTGGATTTTTTGTAATAATAACCCAATTTTTATTGAATCACTAACAATTGGATGTCTTCGTTTCTGGAGAGCATATCATCACTCTTTCCCAAAACCTTCATTAACTTTGTTACAATTGCCATTAATTCGGTGACAGTGTGTAACAATTGACAAACCTTTTTTTTTTTTGTCTTACTCATTCCTACTATGTATATGCATGTGCGGTGCTCATGGGGATCGATGGACCTAGTAGTCTAATTCTCTCTGTCCTCACCCCACCAATTCCTTCACCAGTAGGGCCATTTGCCCATTGGCAATTGACAAATTATATATTACCCACCTACTTTGATTTTTGAGGCAGCCATTAGTTTGTCGATTTGTGTAGCCATTAAAGCTGCGAATGACAATCATTCTGTTTCATAAATCAATTTCCAGCCAAATTTTTCTATTTCTGTTCCTAGACGAATTTCTGAGCAAAAAAAACACGTTTGATAACGACACAAATTTTTGTTCCCAAAATAAAAATTTATTTAATAACGACACAAAATTTCTCCCTCTCGAGTGACTGGCGAGTGGACAGCGGGCGGATGGCGGTGGCGGTGGCGATGGCGGACAGCAAACGGCGGATGGTGGTAGCTAACGGCGGGCGACGGACTACGGGGGGAGGGGGGTGACGGCAAGAGGGGGGCGGACGGTGGCAGCGAACGGGGGGCTGTGGATAGTGGGGGGAGGCGGCGGTGGATGCAGCCAGTGTGAAGGATGGCGGCTAGAGGCGGCCGGCGTCGGGCAGCGGCTGGAGGCAGGCGACGTTGGGCAGCGGCAGGAGGCGAGCGACGATTGGCGGCAGGAAGAGGACGACGGTAGGAGGCGGGCGGTCGGCGGAGAGAGACGGCGGGTGGTGGCGGGAGGGGGGCGGGTGGCTGTGGGAGACGGGGGTTGGCGGACATCGGCTATTAGCGAGAGACGACGAACGGCGGAAGGCGGCGGCCGGCAAGTGGGCGGCGATGGGTGGTGGGTGGGCGACCGATTAGAAGCAAGGACGAGCGATGAGAAAAATTTCTCATTTTTGTTCCAGAAATAGAAAAGTAGAAAATTTTTACTTTTTATTTATGTTCCAAACCTGTTTCTGAAATCAAAATTTATTCCAGAAATTGAAAAATGAAATTGTGTTATCAAACGGATTTCTGTTTCAAACTTATTTCTGGAACAGAAAAATAAAAACAGAATGGCTATCATTCGCAACCTAAGTCGTACTTTGATTGAAGTAAGAAAAATTAGTGAACGTTATTTTCGTCAAGAAAAATAGATTAGTCCATGTTAAGGTAACACTTACTAGCGGGAAAATTATTAAAAAAAGTCCTAAATCTATTGTATTTGTGCTAATTCAGTTTTAAAACTTTTCAATTTGGCCAATTTAGTCTTAAACATTTTGACGATTTGACAATTTAGCCATAAATCTCTTAACTATGCCAATTAAGTTTTAAAACTTTTAAAGTTTTGCCAATTTAGTCATTCCGTTAATTTTTGCCGAAAATCATTGACGTGACGATCTAGTCATCACTGACCATCCTATGTATACGGCCGATGCTGACTTTAATAATTTTTTTAAATCTGTTTTTCTTCTTTCTTTTTTTCTTTTCATTTTTTTTCTAACCCAAGGCTGGTAAGGTCACTGGCCGACCCTCGTTGGCCATAGGCAAGAGACGCAACCCTCACCCGTTGGCCGGCGAGAGTGTTGACACCCTCGATTGTGGCTGGCGACCTCGTCGACTAAAAAAAAAAGAAAAGAAAAAAGAAAAGAAGAAAAAATAATAAAGAAATTCGTAAAATTTTAAAAATTTCAAAAGATTAACTGCGTTACACTGCTCGTGCCATGTAGGACGGCTAGTGCTAGTCATTCTGGCCGAAAAAGACTATATTGGCAAATCGTCAAAATGTTTAGTATTAAATTAGCAAATCGTCAAAAGTTTTAGAATTAAATTGGTACAATTGAAAAGTTTATGACCGAATTGACAAATAATCAAGAAGTTTAAAATTAAATTGATAAAATTAAAAGATTTAAAACTGAGTTGTCACAAATATAAGAAGTTGAAGACTTTTTTGGTAAATTTTCCCTTACTGATGGAGATGGGCATTAAATGAGCCCTACCATCAAACGATAGATGTGAATTGAACTCACATGGACGGAAAGCTATGTTTGGCGGTTCGAATTTAGATTGGAATATGATAGGATAAAGGAAGATTTGAAATCCTCTACATGTCCTAGAATTGTAGAAATATCATATTATATGTTTGGTGCAATCTAATATAGGATTTAGAATCATTGGAAAAAATATTTTCCACAACCTAAGATAACATTGAAAATCTCGAAAATCCTTTTCATTTGAAAATCCCATCATTGACTTTGCTTTCTTACATGTGAGACTTAAGCCCTCTCGACCATATCTCTTGGAAGTCGACCTTAGGAGCACGAGGTCTCCGACGAGTTTATGTAATTTTGAGATGACCTCATGAACGGTGGGAGACACTTCCAGTGGGTCTTATGACCGAACTCCATTATTGAAAAAAGATGCTAAGAGAGGCGATAGTAAAGAAGGTGTGCGTCGTGGGATGGCCTTGCGGGAGTAGGTTCTGCACCACGGTGCTGTTGCAGCATTCTTGATGCACAACAGCTTGACAACATGGTCAATAAGAAGCTGATGGCGTGCCAGCCGTTTTTCGTCAAACCAGTAGGTGAACAATTGGCTCGTGAGTTGGGCTTGATGGGAAGGATGTATGTCGACTGTGATGAAGAGGATGATTTATACAAACCCAGCGCGACGATCGTCTTTAGGCCCATTTTCACCCTCACTTGTCGGAACACGATCGCCGGCTAGCGGTGATGATTGGCATGATCGGTGGCAACAGCGATCATGTGGTGATTTGAAGTGAGATGATCGGTAGTTTTGCTGGTGGACTTTGGGAAGCAATATCCATGCGTTACTTTATCGTTTCGTTAAAAGATAAAATATGAATTTTTTAAATTTCATATCCATTCCGGGTTTTTCTCACCCCTAAGCCGGATTTCTTATCCGGCATTTTATCCGGGTCTATCCTGTTCGGAGAATGCCGTCAAACACCGACTAAGATAATTCGATATGTTATCCGGATTCAAATACGCAGCCTAAAAACTGCGAATACATCACAGCCGTTGATTTCACAGGCCGCCCTTGAGCCGGACATGATCAATGGCTCGTGAGTCGTGGTACACTTCGTCCGTTCATTCCGGTTCCAGGCGAGCATTTCCGAAAGACATCCCCCCCGACACCCCGTCAATCATTCCCGACCAGCGCCACGACTCAACGACACCTGTCCCTGTCCGTGGCAGGGGCTGGCGACAAGTGTCCGCGACCAGCACGAGCCACGCCAGCGCCACCATTCTTGAATCTTCCCTTCCGTCCTTCCTTCCTTCCTTCCTCCCTCCACCACCGACCCGACCCAACCCAACCAAACCGAAGAGACCCTCCACCGAAGTGCAACGAAGCCCACCCTCGTCCCCGAAAGGCGGCGAGCAACGCCGCGTGCTCCGCTTCCTCCTCCTCCCTCCTCCGCCCACCAGGTAACGAGCAATGGTTCGGTTTCCTCTCTCTCTCTCTCTCTCTCTCTCTCTCTCCCCTTTTC
This sequence comes from Syzygium oleosum, assembly GCF_021117445.2. Taxonomy (NCBI): domain Eukaryota; kingdom Viridiplantae; phylum Streptophyta; class Magnoliopsida; order Myrtales; family Myrtaceae; genus Syzygium; species Syzygium oleosum. Next base: position 3,800,347 of record NW_026607494.1, read on the forward strand.
CTCGTCGCGTCGTGCAGGCGTCCGTTCCGCTTCCGCAAGTTGAAGATGGTGGGTGCGGGCTGCTCTGTTAGCCAAGGTGGCAAGCCCGCGAGGGGCGTGCGGTGCGTGCGTGCGTAATGCGTGCGCCGTCTTGGAAATGTCGGGCCGAAAGGAGAACTACCTCGTGGGATCACGGGGTGTTGGGAAAATTCCCCGTGGCGGAATCATTCACAGGCCCACACACTCTATGAGTGATGGCGGGTTTTGCGGTTATGCTCCATGTGTTTGGCCGATTGTTTTTGTTTTGTTTCGGTCGTCCCCCGTGCACTGGAGTTTGAGTGGCTGAGTGGGATTTTAGCCCACCACTTGGAGTCCCTCTCGTGTGCATGATGCACAAGCATCAAACGGCTGGAGCTAACTGTACTCCTGAGCCTCAAAAGAATGGATGATTGGGGAAACTTTGTTGTTGGCCCCCTGTAAGCAAGCGGGTCGGTCTTTCTATTTTGGTCCTCGGAAAGGGGATTCATTCGTCCTTGAGCTACTGAATGCGATGGGGGCAAACAAAGTGGGACAAAGGAACGATGTAAGAATGAGAGAAAGGGCGAGACGTAGGAGATTTTTGAGGCGACGGCAGCCAGGGATGACAAAACCATAGAAAACAGCGTATGGAGTGTAGTCTTTTCTTGAAATATCATGGTGCTGAGTGTAGGAGAGGGTGCAAAGTGCTTGTTTTTGAAACTAGAGCGTGGAAAGTGTTGCCGCAGGGAAAAGCTGATGGTTTTTGTAGATTTTCCTGTATTGCCAACATCGTTTATAATGGAATTATGAATTGTTATAAATTCTGACCCTATGAGAGAAAACTGCAGGTTCTTTTGTTTGGGCTGCTGTGATAGACAACATGGATCACTTGGATGCTCCTGACTGTATTTTGGTAACATATTCAGATTAGGTAACTCATTAATGTGTCTTCACGAGGGTCTAGAGCCTGTTCCCCTTTGTTAAAAGCCAATTGGAAGTCATTAAACCTCAATTTTAAAAATTTATAACTTCTACCAAGATATTCACTGAAGAAGCATAAGCCATAAAATAAGCTATCAAAGAGGAACATTCTCACTTTAGAAAAAAGTATAGAAAAGTTGAAATTGATCATTCTTCACCTTTTCTTATTAGTTTGATCTTTGCCATTAATGAATTTATTCCAGATTCAAATTGATAACTTTTTATTTGTTAAAAAAATTTGTCGAATAGAGGTATTCTTTATATGGTTTTCGGTGTGTTCTATTTTCGTTTCTATTCGGTGCCATGAGGTGAGGCGTTAGAAAGTCTTCACCTAGGAAGAAGGGATTTGTAAATCTAAGTCTGGCTTTGAACCCAAACGCATTATTGAAATGAAAGGTCCAATAATTTTACTATTAGTACTTGTTGACAAGCTCTGGCATGTTTGATTTATAAGTAAGCATCCCTTGTAAAATATGAGCAGCAACAAACACTCTAGAGCCCAAACCAAACAACCCCCCCCCCCTTCCTTTTCCATTCCTGTTGCTGTAAAAGTCAGAAGTAAAAAGTTCCTCCCCAAGTGGTTGGCTTGTTCTAGTCAGCACTCTTTTTTCTAGTATTGGATAGTCCTTGAATTCTTGCATTCATGGAATTTTTGTGGTGACTTTTTTTTGGGCCGTTTTAGGGTAGAATTTGTTGGAGGGAAACGGTGCAAAGAGAAAGAGGACGACATCAAGCCTCCAAATAAATGCTCAATTTGTTATCTACTCAGCACTCGTGAATCACTTTACGCTCCATGCAGGACTTGCGATGTGACACTTTCTTCCTTGGTGCTTAATATATCATGCTTAATGAATTGTCAGTTAATTCAATTCCTTTTGGCTCTGTTTTTTTTTCTTTACAAACTGGATTAAAAGGAGCCATTACTATATAGAAAGCTAAAGTAACTGCAGAGGGAAGGATAGTATTGAATGAAACGACATATCATAAGTAATACAGAAACAATAGCTGTAAAAGTGTTGGATCTAAGGGGGACGGGGTATATAGCCTGAAATGTGTTATAGGGAATTTGGTTTAGTTGAAGGTAGATTTTTTTCGGTTCTATAAAATATCTTTCAGCTAAACTTTTAGGGCCTCTCTCAAAAACCACAATAAAAGGAGAGGGAGAAACAGAGAAAGACAAGTGTGGCAAGTTGTGCGAGTTTTATCTCATGTTGCTTCTGCTGAATTGGCCTGGTTGCATTTCTCTTCTCCTTGTTAATATGTCCAGTGCCCTTCTTAAATCGAGCAGATCAGATTCCAAAGAAAAAAGGTTGGACATGATTACAAAAGGAGAGGTTTGCACCTAATTTCGCAAGGAATATGGTGATGTAGTGGCACAGGTGGACATATTGTTCTCTCTGTGTAGTGGGATGTGTAGTTAGGATCAGTTGAGTTTATGTTCTTTAGAGTTAAAGGTAGCGTGTTGAAGAAATTCTAGTCTATTTAAACTATTTCTACAAGGTGAATACGTAAGAAGAATGTATATTGTTAGGCATTTGTGGTTTTCACTCTAGTTGTAGCAAATTCCCTCTGCTGTGCTACAATAACGTTGCCGTACTTGTGTCATGACACTCCTTGGAATTATCAACTTGTTTCATTTGTGAAACTTTCCTGAGAAGGGAAGAAATTTGTTTCGAGATTCTCGAGCTTTAGAAATGTATGGTACTGCTGCCACAGTTCCCTAATTAACTGGTGGTGAAATTATGAATTAAACCAATGGTAATGGAATTGTGGATGCTTTCATCGGTTTCAAACTTCATGAGTTTTTCTCTTTTTCTTGGATTGCATGCTGCTTCTTTTCTTTTTGCCTGGCTATCACTGTGGTAACTTCCAGCTAGTGGTTTATTACTGAATGGAATCTTTGAACTATTCCTGGTACAGGGAAGAATGATAATATTCAAATGGGACAAACAGTTGGTTCCGCTCAGTCTGAACTTGATGCGAAGGATGTGTCTAAAGATGTCCATAGCTCTGCAGGAATCTCCGTTCCTTTTAACATAAAGGATAAGAAAGAAGGGGAAGATGCAACACAGGGTGCACGCTTAGTGGATCTTGAAACTTCTGGGGATGTGAATATGGAAGCATCGATAAGCCCAGATGATCTTGCGCTGGAGGTCTTGGAGCAAGAGACGGCATAAGTAGCTTTCTCCCAGTAGCAAGTGATTCTACAGACTTTGAAGAAGCCTTACTCAAGGCCCGAGATTACGAAGGACCACAGGGGGATGTATCAAGACCAAGTGTGGGCTGGACCGAAGGTACACATTAGAAGCGTGAAAAATAGAGTAGCTATACCGGCATGTGATAAGTAACTAATGATAAAGCTTCTTTGATTCCCGTTTTGTTCTTATCTAGCAAGCTTTTGAATTTACATGTGGCACTTCTGGTTATTTTAAGAAGGGTTACTTGAAATGCACCTCGTAATGGAATTCTATTGTCTCGTGATCCACCTTTTGTTTTGGTCTGACCATTAATTGTTCTGGGAACAAGACAATGGCAATAGCATCTTTAGATATCACTGCTCACCACCGGAAAAAAAGAAAAGAAAAGCTGAGTCTGCTAGTTATTTTACACTTGCCGTCAAGCCTGAGCGAGAGAGCTAAATTGATTTATCTGAATTTACATTCCGTTAATACGGGTTTGGAAGATGCTCCCGGTGTTCATGTTACGTGACTTGTACACGGGCCACTGTCCTTTTGCCACTTGTCCTTTGGAAGATTCTCTGTCCTGGACCAAGAATAGCTAGAGGGTCATACTCCGATTTCCTCTGGACGAACACTTCCCACTGAGGGCCGAAGTGAGTTTGCCATTCTTCTTGGGTGCTATAATGGCAAAGGTATTGCTTTATTCCAAGAAACATTGTGGAGCTGAGACTTTTGATCCTCTCATTCTGGGCTAAAATGTGTTCTAGGCTCTTCGTTCCTGAAGGCGATGGCACTGCAGACGGCAGGAATGCCACCATGTAGAAGATGTCTTCATCTGGGGTGACCAAGGAGGTTTTGTTGTTCCACCTGTAAGGCAGAAAAAAGAGGCAGATTTAAGACCTTGATACTCGAGAAGCAATAGTAGTAGTGTTAGGAATTTTCACATGGTTACTTTGACTTGTTCACTGGGTAGATGAGGATAGGGCCATTGCTATTGTCTGTGAGAATATTGCCGAAGACTTCTTTAGCAAAGTCACCGATCTTGCTTTTTGGAACGAGAAGATTGAGCCATGGATGTGGAACATCCCATAATCCTTTTGCTCGGAGTTTCATCTCGTCTAGGTGCACTCTGTCTAGGAATTCCACAAGAGAAACCTCCGACATGAAAAGTGTCGAACGTATATAACTCAGTTCAGACAGCAGCTCATCGACTTTCTGCATTACACTTTGACAGGATTAGAATATTTCATTCCGGAAAATAACATTTGCTTGGTGTACAAGTAATATACCAAGCATTGTGGTGGATTCCTACCTTGCTGATTATGTTGGATTCGTGGGGATTGAAGTACAGTGCCACCTCAAGACAATATAGGACTTTCCCTTCGGATTTGAACTGGCTGGCTTGAAGCGGATCACTCGGTTTGAAGGAAGATCTCCATTTATGGAGGATGCCTGTTTTGTTGATATTGACGAATCCTTCGATGTAGTCAAAGGTAATCTTACGAGATATAAGATGCTCTTGATCCCCGGAGAACATGGAGAAGTCATGGTAGAGCATTCTAATCCACTTAACCTGCGAAATTCGGCGGATCATCTACTGAATTAGGATCGCACAATTGAAGACTTAAGAGGCAAACAAGACACATTTCGTACCCTTTCTGGCGCGGGTCCTAGAGATATTTTGGCCCTGGTAATGATGCCGAATTGTCCTAGACCTCCTAAAACGGCATGGAAGAGATCAGCGTTTTGCTTCCTCGAACAGGTAATCACTTCTCCTTTTCCTGCATAAAGTTACCACAGTAGTCAATAATCATCATAGCTGTTACTTTCATCCAAAACTGCTGCAATTTAACCCCAACTATTTCCAGGCAGTCTTATTCTTGCTATGCTTGCTCTCTGACTTCTCTATCATAAACCTGTCTATATAGTACTGAAACGGGTGACACCCTTGTATTATTTCATGAATGTCTTGTTCCTTATTTTCAATATTTGCTGAGCAATGCTATGTTTGTTACTGCGGGGAGGGAGTCAAGAGGTTTTATTAGTACCTGTAGCCACCTCTAGCTCATAGACGTTGTCGATTTGAGGCCCGTGCCAGAACGCTTGCCCGCTTATTCCGGCATTAGACAAAGTGCCACCCACAGTGAGATGCAGGTAATCGGTCCATGATTTCGGTGCGAGACCATGTTTGAGAGTCTCATGCAGAATGTTTATCCATAGCTCACCACCCGAAACATCCACATATGGAGACCCCCCACTGTGAACTTGCATCTTTGGCAGTCGGAGCGATTCCATGTGGATGACCACACCATTGGGGGCTTGGGACTGGCCTTGGAGGGAGTGACCGTGGCCTCTAGCGGCTACAGTCAGCCCTGAAGTAGACCCCAATTTGAAAACGTATTTTATGGTCGACGAGATATCGGAAACTGATTTCGGATGGAGGACTGCAAAAGGTAGATTGTAGTACCTACAACCAAAGTCCTTCGCTGCATATTGGATGTCCTCAAAATTGAAGTGTCCATCTAGGGGAAGCGTTCTCAGTGATGAAGGTATTGAAGGAACATAGGGAGGAGAAATTTCCTGAGAAGGAGATGAATCATTAGAAAGGTTGGTGCTATCTGGTGTGCAACTTAGGAGCAAGACTAGAATGATCCTGTGAAATATAAAGTTCTCTTTCAGGAAGGCTGAAGGGTTTGAAGCCATCTTTCTCTGATAGTATTTTAGAGAGAGAGAGAGAGAGAGAGAGAGGGAGTTGTGCTGCTTGGTGTGAGGCAGGAGCTTGAGAAAGCGGGTGAGAAGTGCGCAGGGAAATAAAGGAAGTGAGGGGAATATAAAGGGAAGGCTTTAGGCTTGCATGGTCAATAGTCCACAAGTATATTCCGTTTGTGACTTGGTACATAATGGTAATTCTATGGTCTCCAGGGGCACCATGCCCCTTACAATCTTTTACCATTGGATGGAAATGCAACAGGTTTCAGACGTTCCACATATTTAACTCGGACGGTTGCGATTTTTTGCTTTTTGATCCAACGTTGAAAACCCAAAGGCACGATGTTTCATGGGGACCATAGACTCAGCCTACACAGACACCATGTACACAACCTTTTGAGAATTTCTCCTTTTTGGCTCTCTCTTACTTTCTTTTTGGGTCTAGATTGAGAGAGAGAGAGAGAGAGAGAGAGAGAGAGAGAGAGAGAGAGAGAGAGAGAGAGAGAGAGAAACAAAGTGAAAGCATGCACTAGTACTTCATTTACCAAATGAGAAGATGCTTCGTACTTGGAGCAAAAATCTCAATTCCAATACTTCTACATGTACTTGACCTCTGTGTGTGCGTGCTTTCTTTTCCTTTATTTCCTCTTTAACTTGCTAAGTGCTTGAGAAGTGTCGTCAGATTGAAGGGGCAAAGGATCCAGTTTTCTGTTGGAGAGTGATTGGCGGGCTGGCCCCTACAAAGCAACTCAGTGTTGTAATTGTCTTGTGTTGTGGTGTGGTTCTCTGAAGTAGAGTCAGACTTTTATTGGACCCAATAGTCATGTTGTTTTCAAAAGGGGGTTTCGTTCTGAAGTTCTGGTTGCTCCTTTTTCAGATACTCTATGCATCTCTAGATAAAGCGAGGGATGAGGAATAATGTATCGAGAGATATGTGGAATGCCCTTTTCCTCATAAGTCTGAATTGGTCCCGTGAAATACCCCATCGATCTCATGGCCAGGTGTGCAAAGCCGAAACTCCGGGTACAGTATCCTAAATGCGAGACAATTTGCCAGATTGATCATATACCCCGCACGTATTCCCTAACCACTACATGAAACCTACAGCGTGTCGCACGAGGAGCTGAGACCATTTGGCTGAACATTTTGTGTTCTTTCATGAGGTTTACTTGGTGTGTTTGTTGTGGGAAATCACCTACAAAATGGGGCCTTTAGTGGGGACCATAAATATGATTTACCAAACATTCCTGTCCTCAAATTTTTAGAAAATAGATCTTAGCACTTTTTTCCTTAGAAATCAGTCATATCTTATGGCATTTCCCCGTTCTCTACCAATTAAGATATCTCTCTGTTTCGCCCAAAAGAGATTTTGACAACGAAACTCTTACTGCTCTTTCCTGCTTTTTTTGCCCAAACATTGAGATATTATTAAAGCTTACTCAAAAGTAAACTCGTGGGTTTTGGTGATCTTATTGCATCATGTGTGGGTTGCTGTGCCAAACATTCTCGTCCCTGATAAAATCTTTGGCTCAGAGGGCATCCCCCTCTGGTGGCTAAGGCAGAGGAAAACACAGAACAGGCGTGGGGTCCTGGGCCACGTGAATGTCACGAGGGCTTGGCTTTGAAAGGCATTTTGGCAGGGCCTCTTCTGTCTCCTTGGGAACCTGTCACTTTCCCTGAGAATCAATTCCCTGATGGCGACTCATGAAGCTAAGCCTCAAGAACCTTTGAAAAGGATCACTGATCTCGCTGTGACATTGGTTCACGGCTTTCGCTAAAGTGAACCACTAGAGGATGTTCAGCAGGCGCACGAAAGGCTGTTCGTTTTTGTGTGTTCTGTTGTAGGGGGGCGCCAAATTTATGGAGACCCCTTCTCGGCAAATGGTCAAAATAGGCTTACTCTTAACATATTTTCAAAAGCGGGCATAGCACGCATCCAAGTTGCGTAAGCCGACGCGATTTCGGCTTTGGTTTTGTCTTCTGTGTTGGTGATGCGTACTATAAAAATTTAGATCCCGAGTCTTATCGACAGTTCGAAACGTTTATTAGTTAGCAGTTTCGCATCGAGTTACATAAATATGCAATGTTCCTATAGTTCTATCTATCACGTCAATGATATGACTCATACAATAAATATGTGTGTGAATATATATATATATATATATATATATATATATATATATATATATATATATATATGACTTTTGGAGCTTCCGGATGGTGTTTGAGCTTTGTAGGGGCCTGGGGGTACATCTGTGGAGGTGGACCAAGAGAGGACAGTTTGAATGGGAGGAACACTAAAAAGCTCTGACCTATCAAAATTGGTTTGTATTGGGAAAGTCAGATTCCAACACAGGGTCTCTTGCCAAATTATGCCGGCCCTTAATTTCTTTTTTCGAAAATGGTTAGGTACATGCTTAAATCGATCTACGAAATCGATATGCTAAGTGGCTAATCAATCAAGAATTGTTTTTTTGAATTCCCATTTTGTCCGATGTGTTACTGAATACGTTGATTTCGTCGACTCTTGTAAAGATCGAGCGAGCCACATCGTTATTTCTTTATTTGTTTATATGCATAGATTTTTGTGCATTAGAAAAGAAGGGCTGTTTCGTGGAAATCCACATCACATGTTGGGGTGAAACTATGTTCTTGTCAGGTATACGTAGACTTCAACATGGCATCTTTTTTCTTTTCTTCCTAATATACAAATGTTTCTCGTTGATTTCAGCTCCCTAGTCCCCCCCAATTATTGCGTCGTGAGAAGTCTGTGGGTGCTGCGCTTTCTTCAGGCAGTGGGGGTCAACTTTCGATGGTAATGATTTTGACTTTTGCATTTTACTGCATTCTTTTTGTGTGTAGTTGGCCCATGTTTGGTTCTCCGCATAATGTGTGCTCCATCGAAACTTGTCACTTTTACAAACGTTTGGCAGTCGGATCTCGTACCTTTTCTTTCATGAATTGTTTAGCAAATATACTTAAATTACTCGAATAGAGATTGAATATGATCTGTGTTGGCTCTAGACCTCCTGAAAGTCCTCATATGTTGAGTCTAATTTGATTATGTGCTAAAGTTTGGTAGGGAGAGAGAACAAAAATTAGTATAGTACATGCAGCTGGCAGAGAAGAGCACCGGAGGACTTCCTCGTCTGCCCGTTGATGAATATGTTCTCCAATATATTGTGAAAGTTTCGAAGGAGAGACACGTATCGAAGTATCTAATTAGTATTAACCTTGTCCGTTCTAGCTTGTCGCTGAGATTGATGGCCGAGGCATGGATTTCCAAATGCAATATGGGGGAACTGTTTTTAGGATGAGAAGACTGAAAGATTCATAGGGCCGGGCACTTTTGGTGGGAAGGATTAGAAAGCTCGGACAAGTTCTACACATGGTACAGTGACATATTCAAGCTCAACTGATTATCCAGTGTACCTTTTTTTTTTGGTCGATTATCCAGTGTACTTGAAACGTTGACTTTGTCAACCTATATAGGTTGCTGCAATTGGTTAGGGTATCGGGAGAATTCCAGCTAAGAAATTAACCATCCAATGTGTTAATTTCACTAACTGCATGCAAATTAGGGTAATCTGTGGCGTGTCGTGTCAATCGTATTATATTTAAACAAGCGCATAATAAAAACATGGCTAATTTAATAAACGTGTCGAAAGGCCAACCTGACACAATAAGATCCAATTAAAACAATTGCCAAATGTGTTACTTTGTCGAATGTCGACACTGCATGATAAATTAATTGGTTATAGATATACTATAAATACGCGAAACATGTTTATACATGATCTTGTGTTAACACGTTTATACATCTCTAGATAATATAACTAATTTAACTACACATTTAACTAAAATGTGTTATTGAATTGGTTTTTCCTTATGTTTAGCGACTTTTTGTATCCCCAACTACGTTTTTACTTTATTGTTTTTTCCTTTCGACATGTGTGTTATTTTAATGAACTTTTAAGGATAGAAAGGAATTTAAAATATTAGCATTAAACGTTTCAATAGTGATGTGTTGAAACAAATGTCTCTTTAATATGTGATTAAACGGGTTAAGTGGGTTTATCATGCAAGACACGATTTTAATCATGTCATAAAGGAGTCTAATTTAAACATGTCTCATTTCATGTAGTGTCGTGCAACCAAGTCGTATCGAGAGTTACTAGCCCTAATCATGAGTCAATAGACCAGTTGGTCCCTCTCAAACCCAAGGCATAATGCCTGAGTTTTAAGCAAGCAGTTGGCCTCTCGAGACGGGTTGGTTAGGCTCTGTCAATTTTATATAAAAATCTAAAAAAAATTTGAGAATTACTTGTGGGTTTGGGCAAAGTTCTTTAGGCTCAATATAGGCTCGACGCGATTAGGTCTGCTCATTAATAAGGTTTAACTACCTAGGTGCAAATATCTGCTTTAGATATTTTTCAGGTGAATATTAAGTAAGGCCCCATTTTCCAACGATTGTGTAAACCATCTACATCCAAATACTAAGATCACATGGATCTTGCAACTAATCATCTGTCAAGCTTTTCCAGGATATGTACATGTGTAGAAGACTAGACTTTGGTGTAGTTCATAGATGATTTCCCTTCCCCTCCAACATGACCCATTTGACAAAGTTAATGTTGAATACATCATAATTGAATTGCTAAGTGCACAAATATTGGTGTGTTATCTCCAATGACGGAGCTGAATTTTCAGCGGATATGGCGGCTTTAAATCCTGCTTAGAATATAATAAAATACACACATAATGATGGTGTACCCGTGGTTCTTGGCTTTAGCAGTCCATATGCATTATTTTATATTATGTGGTGAAGCAGCCAAGAAATTATGTCCAGGTCTTCATTCCTAGTCAGCCTGCAAATCTTATTTTTTATATTGGCAAGTGAAATTTACACATAAAGAGATGATTTTGTCACTTTTTTTTTTTTCGTCGATTCTCAATTTCAAATCGAGCAATTATGGGTGTCGGTTTATTGTATTGCCATGTGATATGCTCAAGCTTTCCAGCCAAAAGTGTGCCTATGCATTATGTCTATAGCTATGTGGCCTTTGGAGCCCTAGATCCCAGCACTAACTCAGCACCAGAAGATGAAACAATAATTTCATCGAATAGATATTCCGCGATGATGATGATGATGGCTTTCAGACCAACCAGCCCAATTTGTGCAAATTATGAGGTGTTTAGCTTTTGTCGTTGGGTATCTGATGGCTTGGGGTAGTGAGAACTTGCTTTTTCATATATGATGCGCTTCATCAAATATAAACAATTAGATGATTAGATCATAGTAGGGGTGATTGAATTTACTGTAAGTAGGTTCCAAACTAAGAACTTGGAACTTATCTGTTAGAGTAGAATTTCGATTTCGATTTTTCAAAACTGGTAATCAAATGATTCCCTTAGGAACCGGTCTAGAACCGAACCGACTGATTTGTGGCCGGTTGCAGAGTCGATTTGAGCACCAGATCTAACTTTCTGTAATATAATTATAATTGTTTTAGGAAAACATATCATGTAAATAATTAATGGTATAGTGGTAGGGCATTGATGGATTTCGTAGGTTTTCTAGGTTTGAAACCTATCTCCAATATATCCATCTTTTTTAAAATAAAAAAGGGTTAAAAAGTTCAAAACCGATTCTCATATGGAACTCACGGTATAAAATCGAGAATCGACGTGGGTTGGTTCTCCAATTTTTTACTCACGAACCTATTTTGTCTCTGTGTGAATTGGTCTGGAATTGGACGGGTAAGGTGGTTCGGTTTGATTCCCGATTCAATTGACCCGGTTGACCAACTCTAGTTCATAGGACCTGTTTAAATACAACTAAAGAAGGTAGAGTGGAAGGAAGTGAAGAAACAAAAGGAAAAACGACGAGCAACATGGCAAAACAAACGGAGAAGCAAACCTAAAAAGCCAAAGTAGGCGTAGCATTATTCCTCTTCACTTGTGTAACATGGGTTCTCAATTTCTCATGCATGTCGTAATTAGCCGTAAAATCGGTTCCTTTGATGCACAGTGAGACATAAAATTATTCGTCATAAATAAATATTTGAGTAACGGAAAAGGTTAGTAAATCACAGGATTTATTCCGTATTTCAAAATACGTTAAATCTATCTCGTGAAAATAGAAATTCATTGGTTGAATCTCTTAATCAACCTTCCACTGAAAGAAAAATAAGGTTATTGAACTGATCATATTGGGTGATAATAAATTATTTTATATGAGCGATTGTGGAATAACAAACCCAATATGACCATGACCATAACATTTGTATCTTCAAAGTAAAAAATGTTGTATGTGCAATTCCTAATGTCTGCAAAATAATAGTTTTCGATTAGCAGACATGTTAATATCATGAAGGCAATCGACCAATGATTTTGCGTGGGCCTCCTTTTCCAACAAAAATATAAAAAGAAGTGAGACATACCCTAACAAGCTTTTTATATATCCAAATGTATTATGTTATTAGGCATTTCATTTATGCGGTTCCTAAGAGTATCCCACGTCGCTTGTTTGCGAGATTTATCTGCTCTTTCTATACATGTGGTTTCCCTCCATCTATTAGCTTGAACTTTTGTATTGGATATCTTAACAAGGTATCATAACTAGATTCTTGCCCGGTTTATTTTTCGCATGCGTTCATGTTTGTTAAGTTTCATGCCATTTCTAATCTGGCTTGCAAGTGAGAGGAAATGTTAGTGTATATGTCTATTAATTCTTTCTATTACTTGGTAAAGAAGAACTACATGTGTCATCTCTGGTGTTTATTGTTACAATATTTAAATATTAAACCATGCATTAATCTAAATTTAGGGTTTTAGAATAGTTAATAATAATCTCACAAAATCTTTCATGGTAGGGTTTTGGGTTAAAATCTTTTCAGGTTCCTCATTTGCCTCCCTTTTCACATATTTCCAAAATTATCTTATGCCAAAGTTCGTCGTATGAGTGATGAGTAATGTAAAAGTATCTAATTATTATATACTGCATTCATCTAAGATAGGTCAAAATTCGGCATACCTGTGAAGGGGAGCATTAAAATATTTTATTATTAAATCTCGCCTTCATCTAAGTCTAACTTTTTAGAACAATTAACAGTAGTTTCACGAAAATCTTTCATAAATTACTTTGATTTGATTTTTGATATTCGATATCATCACGTTAGTGATTTTATTCGTCTTTAATGTGGAGTCAATTTTATTTTTCCTTTTCCTGAAATAGTGAGCTTTCATTTGTGGTTGAAAAACAACTACGTATATCTTTTTTCATCCGAAATGAGTCCAAGGTCAAGCGAAACATTGCCAAGACTTCTTTGTCAAAATGTGTACCCCATTAAGCATTGCAATTCACTACCTTTCCAATAACATGATCATATCAAATGCATTTTCTTGCTGACCTCTCGGGGTGAAGACCCACAGCTCCTTCCTAGAGAAATGATTTGGTTTGGCCTAATATAATATTGCATCCAACTTATAAAGTTTTCAAGAATTATAAATTAAAAAAATCAAGTGGGAACCCAACACCCATCTAACAAAAATACTAAAAAACCAGCTAGATGTTTTATCGAAGGAGACAAATCAGTGGAAAACAAAGGCAAGAGTTAGGCCAAGACGTGATTACATCATTAACATTAGTACAAAGAGCTTATCTTGTGCTGCTTTTGATTGACAATTTTGGAGGGATCGAATGAGAATACGACCAAAAGGGATCTTCTCGAAAGCAAAGTTGAGACATTGTCGAGATTTTGCCGATCCCTTTTGCTCTGTTGAAAGAGACCAAATTTCATAGCTGCTTTTAATTGGTTAATTAGATTAATTAGTTATTGCTTAAGTAATGGGGCATTGGAGACTAATCAGCTGCCACGTCACGTGCGCCATGATCGTCGTCATGGTGTTGCAAACAAAAATATATTTTAAAAGTTAGTGTAAAGGTGATATGAATGATTCTTAAGGTTCTAAAACCTTAGACATAATAATAAAAATTCCCATTATTCTTAGCATGTTTCACTTTCCACTAACATTCCACTCTTATCATGTCCACTTGTTCCTCACCATTTTTATCTTTTGTAAGATTTACTTTTCTTCGCTTGTTTTCAATACACATTTGATTTTGCTTTTAAGACTAAGAGCAAAATCATGTGAGAATATGTTAAGACTAAGAGCTGGCATGTAAGCAATCATTTGTGCTAGAAGATATGCTTTCCAGATAATTTTACGGAGTTTTAAATGGTTTAAATGGCTCACTACTTTTCAGCAAGTCATTTGTATATCCTCGTAGTACTGCGTCTCGATATCTTTTTGATAGGGAGAAAAATGATACTAGAAAGATTTTGAGAAGTAGTGTGTGCTCGAACGGTTTTTTCATAGCTGCTAACGTAACAACCCAGTTCGACAAGGACAAAGAGTGGTCCCCGGGCCAAAGAGCCTGAATAATGGGCGGCTCATGGCAGGCTTCTAACATGGTGAAGGGGGCATGAATAAATCGAATTATGTATTGAACAGGGGGAGAGTGATTCTGAAATATATATGTAAAAACTGAAATTAACTCACGGAGGTACCTTTTGACGTAATGGCAAGTGTAGCTTTGGAACACCAAAGTTAAGCGTGTTCAGGCTAGTGCACTACCAGGATGGATGACCTCTTGGGAAAGTGTCTATCCGTATGCCAAAGGACAAAACCGTAAGACTTGGTATGAGATGGGTAAACAGATAATATCTCAAGTAAGTTAATCTAGAGATGTCACAATGTGAACCAATGTAATATTTGGGTATTGACCAAGTCAAAGGGAAAAGAAAAAAAGAGAGGAAAGCGTGGAAAAGTCAATAAAGAAGCAATAGGGATTTCAGCCCTTTTAAAGGCCGAGAGTAGCACAAAAGAAAGAAAAGGAAAGGAAGGTAAAAAAGAAAGAAGGGTTCACGTACACGCAACGGAAGTTTCGTCAAACAGATTCACTACGTATCGTAATGCTCAGTAAGTGCTCGCAACCTTCGCTCTTCCAAATAAAGAAGTTTTTAGATTTAGGACACAAATTCGAGGTTTTGTAAAATTCGAGCCACGAAGTCCGAGTTTTGAGTTGTTGAGCTATGGAATTTCATGGAAATTGTTGATTATAGCGTTGTGGAGTCATGGGTTTGACGGAGTCGGTTTAGAGCAATGGTTTGGTTAGAGTGAGAATTTTAGGATTTCGCATGCAGGTTCCGTGCTGCATTTATACTTGAATAACCGCTTTGATTGAGCGATTTGTTATCGTGTGAGAGTTATTTTGTTAGCGTTTAAGCTTAGTATAACTGTTTTGTAGTTGAGGTAATATTTTCCTTGGTTTTGACGTAGATTCTCGTTTAATTGTTAGAATTACGACATCGTCGACTCGAGTGCGCTTCGTTGTTTAGTTTTTGTGCAATCCTAGGTGAGTAGTGCTATCACTTTTATGAATTTGTAAACTCATGTCTTAAAAGCGATAGAGATTCAATATATGAACTATGAATAAACATGTTTGTTGCATAAAAATCTGGATCGGATATTCACTACGTTTTGGTATTTGTGAATGGTCTGAGAATTGTTTTAACAATTGTGTTGCGAAAGGTTATCTATTGAATTATGAACCTGATTCATAAATCGTTTGGGAAATATATTGTGATTTATGAAATAGTTTCTGGATTTGGAAGTGTGGATTATTAGAGGATGATTGTTTGATGCTCGATATTGCTGTGAACCCAGGTAGGGGTTTTTGGGTATGCATACCGATTTTAGGATATCCTTCTGGATCAAGCTACCGGATGATAATAGGTGGAGATCTTGTCAAGGAAGGAATTTGGGTTGCCTCGTCACTAGTTGTAGTATCATGACCATGCTTTGATATTGAGTAATAAATTGGTTAATGGAATGGACCATTGATGTGCGAGTCTATGAGATTAATTAATGAAATAAACCATTCATATGTGTGAATTGATGAGATTGATCAATGAACTAGACTATTAATATTTGTTATGATATTAATGTTTTAACGAATATTTTCTTATATGTATACGATTATGTTATAGCAATATAACTCATTCTTATGTTTTATGTGTATTATACACTAGAATTAAGAAAAGTGAGTTTTGATATTGTTTTGTAAAGTGCATAGTGGATGCTCAATCTGCTCAGAAGAGATACGCATAACTCACTGGGCTGCGGTTGCTCGCCCCTTTCATTCCCGATCTTATCAGGTTCCTTGGTTAGTGGCCATTATAACAAGAGCGATATCAATGGAGACTTTAGGAGTTAGACTTGGGTTAGTTTGAGACTGCATTCTTTGGGGAGAAAGAAGGTTGTGTCATTCCCCCATTCTGGTAGGATTGGGTGTGACATCTACAGTTGTAGAATGTGGTGATTTGGCTTTTTGAGATTGTTTATCCCAAAAGTCGGCGAAAGACCTTGGAACCGGGAACCGCCCATTGGTTCCATAGATCCACTCGGGAATCGGAACATCGGTCCGGTTCGATCCAGCTCCCAGGTGGGTCCATAAAACCAATCCCCAATCTCTACAAAAGTGCATTCATCAATCAATACTATGGTTAACTTAGTTTCTATGTAGGTACTTCTTCGGTTTCATCACGCAATTAATAAAAAAAAAAAGTACCGATTCTATGCAAACACATTGAGACAAAGTTATTCTCAAGGGAAGCAAACCATAAACCATTCTCCGAAGAATTATTTCATCACTTCATCTAATAAGAGTTTTATTTGTCAGCTTCCAGAATCATTGGACTTTATGCATGCATGTTACTTCTTGTGAAATCAAATAAATAGAGTTCACAATACAACTATAGCATGAATTATTTTTAAAAGTATTTGTATGTATGTGTATATATATATACCAATTCAGTACGGGTGGGTGGTTCCATGCCTAGAACTAGGAATTGGATGAGGACTTACCGGTTCCATTGGAACCGGAAATCGGACCGGTCCCCATGGGAATCGCCGGTTCCGGGCCATTCCGGTTTTGGGTGGTTTGGCAATTCCTAGTCCCTTTGCACACCTCTAATTGTGAAGGGTCATTTATTGATTTTGGATAGAAAAATAAATGACAAGGTGTTTAAAAATATGAGCACTAAAAATAATCATTGCCAGAATTGTAACTTGCAGGAAAGATAAATTGAAGAAAAGTAAGATATCAGTAAATTTGCAGAAGAAGTTGAGTTTTGTAATTGATTAAGGGTGGGTTTACAAAAAGTACACTTAAGGTAATTGTAACTCATAGGTGACAAATACACAAACGGTTACATTGACTCTACTACCTTAATGAATACATAAACGATTATATTGACTCAACTATCTTGATGGCTACAATGACCCCACTACCTTGATAGCTACATCAACTCCACTACCTTGATGGTTACATGCTGGTGTAGATGACCTTGTCGACTGGTGAATGCTTACGTTGATAATATGTCATTTCTGCTGTCGATGACTTCATTGGAATTGTCGATTTCCTTTGAGTTGTCCACTCTCTTGTTTAGTGATGACTCCTGTAATGATCATACTCTGCTTTCATCGACTAAGTTTATCAATTATCAATAATAACTAAAAGTTGTTCATATTTTGGTGTCAAAATATGTCCACTTTTAGGCTCCGTTCGTTTCCGGAAAAATATTTTTCCGGAAAACATTTTCCGCATTTTCCGGTGTTTGGGGGCGGAAAATGTTTTCCGTGGGAAAATATTTTCCTTCCCCACCCCCAAATCCTTCAATGTTTTGAGGAAAATGATTTCCTCTTTTCACAAAGAGGAAATCATTTTCCCCCAAAGTGAAGGCAAAATAGCCCATGGGAGGGAAAATATTTTTCGTGGGAGAGAAAGTTGATCGCCGGTCATCGCCATCGGCCGCTGCCGCCGCCGGCCGCCGGTCTCCGGCCGCCGCCGCCGCCCGGTCTCCGGCCGCCGCCGCCGCCGCCGCGCGCCGCCGCCGCCGCCGCCGCCTCCGCCGGTCGCACGGTCCCCCGCCCGGTCGACGGTCGCGCGCCGCCGCCCGGCGCCGCCGGCCGCGGCGCCCGGCGGTCACCGCCCGCCCCGCCGCCGCCGACCGCCGTCGGTTGTCAATCGTCGCCGCCGGTCGCCGGACACCGCTGGATCGGCGGTCGCCGGACACCAGAAAATATTTTCCGAAACTTTTTCAAATTTTAGCCGAACACCAGAAAATTGTGTTCCAGGAAAACATTTTTCAGGAAAATGACTTCCGGGAAAATATTTTCCAAAAGGAGAATATTTTCCGGCAAACGAACGGAGCCTTAGAAGAATTGAATAATTAATCAATTACTCAATTCTTTAAAATTACATAATTAGGAGCCATCGACATAAGGTTTGTGGAGCACCATTTTTTTCATAGCTATTTCAATATTTTCATTTCAGATTCATCCTTTGACTCATATCTTTCCATTGAAGCCACATCTTGTGCAAATTATTCATGTAGTCTTTTATCTATGTTTATAAGTAATTACTCATACTTAAACTTTCTTGTTGCCAATTGAAATAAATTGGAAAAGTCTTGGCCTTCAAATCTTTCTTTCAAATTGAATTTAATTAATTGAAAAAAAAATCTGTTAATTCTTTTTTTTAGAGTGAAGTGAGACATCTAATTTTAGCTTTCTTGAATTGAGTAACAAATTAATTGATTGACTCATGATTGTATTGGTGAAGTTTGACCAAATCAGAAATACTTCAAATATCGTTCTATAGAATTGAGAATGGTATTGCCTTTCTATCATTGCGCAATCATATACTGAATTGGGTGGTAATTTGGTGTACTAGGTAAATGCAGTTTTTGATAAAAACAAATGAAATAACCTAAGTTTTAAGAATTCATTTGTTCCTGCCTCCCACGCTTGGCTATAAATCGACCAATGTGTTTGATGGTTGATTGTGCATCTTCGCTAGTGAAGATGACAAAGTCGAGGATTTAAAAACCTTTAGGAAAAGATTGATTATCCATCCATGTAGAATAAGGTTTCCTATATACATGTCTTACAACACCCCTATCCGAACTTAACTATTGCCGAACTTCTTCAGCAAACTGTATTGGGTTTAATTGAGGATTCATTTGGCTATCTTGCTCTCTAGGCAGTGATGCTGGTCTTGCCTGATTATCTATGTTAATGTTAATCGGGAAATTAGGCAAACAAGAATATTTACATTAGGTGACGGTAAAACAACCACTATGCCTTGAGGTTTTCATATTTGTTGTTTAACTAATCTGTCGACCAGGTTTACCAAATTGTTACTACCAATTTGATTATTTTGACCAACATTGTTTCCATTATTAATAGTAGAGTAACTAGGAACATACCCTGATACCACTAGATTGACTTGGAATGTGGTAGTTCATTGGACGATCTCGGCTTTGACAGAGCATCATTCACAGCATTGACCATTGGCTTGAGCACATCCGACATATGGCTCATAATGTAATTAGTCATATTATTTGCCTATTCTTTGAGCAATCTTCTTATGCTTGACATAATGTTGGCTTTTGGAGCAATATTCATTAACTGCTCTTCAGTTTGATGCCTTGAAAGATCAACTTCTTTGTGTCGATTTCCTTCCAAAACTCTCCCTACGGCTAAAGATGCAAAATGTGCAGCAACCTCAACACCGATTTATGGCATTGGAATGTTGTTGCTAGCCACATTGTCGAACTCTTGTTGATTTTTGGCTCTTGCCATTGTAATTTCCTTGAAACAGCAAACTATGTCTCATCAAAAAAGATGTTTCATCGAAAAGTCGACAAAACACCTTTTAGAATATGGATGGATAAATATAAATCAAAATAGATATGAATCAACAAATGCTGTAAATAGTCTTTTGTTGATTTTGGGCAATAAAGTAAATGACAAGGTGTTTAAAGGCACGAGCACTAGGAACAATCATTGCCAACAATGTAAATTACAGGAAAGTAAAGATTAAAATAAATTTGTAGAACATGAGTTATGTAATTGATTGGGTGGGTTTACAACAAGTATAGTTGGAGTATTTATAGCCCACATGGAACAGTTAAAAAATGATTGCATCGACTCCATCACCTTGACGATTTCATGTTGGTGTAGATGACCTTGTCAACTAGTAAAGGTTCTAGTTGACAACTTATGATGTGCCAATTTCTTTACTATCGAGTTGTCGATTCCTTTTAAGTAGTCAACTGTTCAGTTCATTGATGACTCTTGTAATGATCAAAACTCTGCTCTCATCGATTAAGTCTGTCACTTGTCGATAATAACTAAAAGTTGGTCTTTTTTTTTTTTGTGTCAACAAAGATATGTAAAAGTCTCACAGTTGCACTTCTCTCGTAGTAGATGTACTTTTGCAACTACTTCCACAAAGCCCCCTCTAGTATTTTTGAGATGTTATAACTTCTAAAACACCCATACATTTCATGAGATCATAAAAAATAATAAAATCATCAATATTAATCATAATAATTATAAAATTTCCCAATATTCATCTATATTTAACCTAGAAGGAAAGTTATAACAACTTTTCTAGAAATATAACATAAACTCACTATGTAAATTTTATAATAGCAATGGCAATATATATACAAAAAAACATGAAATTTTAACAATAAAAAACAACATAATAAATATTATTACTATTAGTATTATAATATGGTGGAAAAGGTATATTGCAAAAGTTCTAATGATATAGATATAAGGGTCAATAACAAATCTACAACAATGCTATAGGTCTTTTTCGTCATATTAAAAACGACAACTGTTTTGTAATAGCTTTTGCCAAACACATTAACCATTTAGAGCCATAGCACACGCCTTTAAAAATAGTGTCGCCAAACACATGTGCTTCAACACAACACAACATAGCCACGACACAGCTATAGCTATACCAAACTAACCCATAGTATCTCAATATCATTTTTTCCATATGGATATATTTTATAATAGGGAAAATACCACCAAAAATCCTAAACTATGTCACTTATGATAAATTTATCCTTAATTTTTTTTTGTGACACGAAAAACCTCAAACTATGTCACTTGTGATAAATTTACCCTGAACTTTTTTTTGTGACATGAAAAACCCCAAATTATGCCACTTGTGACACATTTACCCTACAATACTTTGGCCCATGGACATTTTCGTCTTTTTCCTTTTTCTATTTTTTTTCCTTTTTTTTTCTTTTCTTCTCTCCGGTGGAGGGAAGCCGGCGAAAAAGTTCAGGGTAAATTTGTCACAAGTGACATAGTTTGGGGTTTTTCGTATCACAAAAAAAATTTCATGGTAAATTTATCACAAGTGGCATAGTTTGAGGTTTTTGGTGGTATTTTCCCTTTATAATATTACAATAAATTTTTTTGGCTTGAAAATTTCTATTATAATAAAAAAAAATTATAATTCTACTATACTTGATTTGGCATTTTTGTGGTTAAAAATTTCAGAGCCTCATGTCCTTTTTTATGCTAAAACTTTATTCATGTTTTATATTATTGATAACCAAAAGTTCTAAATTAGTATACTCATGCCTTGTTTATCCAAAACTAATTTTCTTGTCATGAAAAATATCAATTTGGTACACCCGTACCACATTTACTCCAAACTAATTCTCATCCATTTCTCAAACTACAAGTCTACTTTTCAGCTTTCATTCAAAATACTAAACTAATTTTCGTGTACCAATTTGGGTTATTTGTGACACAAAATTTAGTTTGGGGTTAATGTGGCACGGATGTACAAGTTTGTGTTATTTGTGACACGAAAATCAGTTTGGGAAAATGTGGTACACGTTTACCTATTTGAATTGTGGCACGAAACTAATTTGGGGTAAATGTGACAAAGATGTACCAATTTGTAATTTTTTGTGGGTTTTGCCTTATTTATTACACCCTTTTTGGGTACATTATCTTTTCATTCATCAATTCTTGACTACATTACATTTCTATGGTTTTCATTGTTATTGACAATAACTCCTCTTTGTCCTTCTGCTAAAAGATTCAAGAAAATTATTTGGTACACCGGCGAGAAAGTTCTACAAGCGGGGCTTGAGTAATGATGCATATACAATCAAATGATGACCCAACTTGTGATCCGTAAAAGAATCACTTGCGAGCCTAGCAGATGGCATTAACATGATCGGAATCCGCGATCCGGATCTAAATGTCATATCTTGAATCTTTAGCAATGTTAAAATATCTCATATCGCTTGATGATGAGTTTTATATGCTCTTTATATACACGTGGTCTCTCTTCACTTAATAGCTTAGGTTTTTGAGTTGGAATTTTTAACATGGTGTCAGAGTCAAGTTCTATCCCTTTCATGCATGTGTTCATCCCTATTCATCAAATTTTACGAGCTACTCTTAATCCAGCTTGTATGTGGGAGGAGGTGTTGAAATATTTCACATTACCTAATAACTTAATTTTTTGGTTTCTAACAAGTAGGAAAGAAATAATGTGCGTGGCATGAAGTCAATTACGCCCATTATCAGAGAAAGCTACCCCACGATCCCACACCTCTGATAGATAAGGAATACCAGGTCCCCTCAGTAATTATAGATTGTATAGAAACAATGTATTGAGAGAGAGGAATGTTAATGACACTTGGACATTACTCTATCAACGCTTGCTTTAAAGTTACTTGCTATTACTGACTTAAGCATCAGAGGGTCCCTCCAGCGATCAATACAGGGGGAATTTCTTGGTCTGTGGTGTGCCGAGAGTTGAAAGCAAAAGATTTGCCAGATTGTTCGGATTCACGAAGACAATTGATCTACGACATGATTTAAATCTCTATGTTAAAGAATGTCTTCTGATGTGTGATTTCATTCACGACTAAAAGCCAGCCCGTGATATGAGGTTGTGGATATGATTACTCGAAGATATGGTATCAGGT
The DNA here is from genome assembly GCF_021117445.2 of Syzygium oleosum. NCBI lineage: Eukaryota > Viridiplantae > Streptophyta > Magnoliopsida > Myrtales > Myrtaceae > Syzygium > Syzygium oleosum. Next base: position 3,823,106 of record NW_026607494.1, read on the forward strand.
CTATTTAGTAAAGTTCACTTATCTTATGTAATTAAATTGCGCATTGTATGATCGATATATCACATGTTTCTGACAAACCATAGTCTCTAAATATTTAAAATACATAAAAATATTTTTCTAAAAATGATCACTCGTATTGCTTACAGAAATTAATTTAGAAATTAATTTATGAAAAATATATTTTCATCATCAAAGAAAATTTTTTAGGTAGGGATTCTTGCTAAAAATGAAAATATATTCCGTTGACTAATTTTTCTAAACAATACAAACAATCATTCTGAAAGAAAATATTTATGAAATCATTAATTTCTCGTGAAATAAATGCACATTCATTGAACATCTTCCGATCATTTTCATTCTTCCCTAGGAAGGAATTCGGTCCACTCGTGCTTGCCATTATGATCACCATGATGCTAATCGGAATTCTGACCTTTTATGCGATGATTAAGTTCGTTGAACTCTGCCAATTGCAATACATGCGATCATGATTTTGTGCTTAATTGGATAGGGGTGTGCATCTAATTAATGATTCTCACTCCACTAACTATCATTAGTACGAGGGTCGATGCAATGATCAATTTTAGTCCAAGTGACATATAAATTAACACTGACAAATCATGAGCTCCTGTTATGATGATTAGTAGTGTCTTTGAGCTAATAATGATTAATTAGGATTTCGTCTTATCGACGAGAAATGTGGCTACATTGTATTGGGCCTAAACCCGAGCTGGTTTTAACTTAATCTACCAGATTAGCGATATCGGGCTAAGTCTCATAATCCATCATTTTTGTTTCAGAATAGATTAGCTAATTATCAGATTTACTGTACTTGCAATAACAGTCTTTGTCTTAATACATTGAACGGGTCGTCGTTACGGAAAGGATATCATGTGTCAAGGCATGATATCATGCCTTAACGGACGAAATTCAAGAAATGTTGGGTAAGCATCAAGAAGTGTGGGTAAAAGTATGATCGGTTACCTTTTCTTTTGGTCACCTGTCGATAAGTTATCAACGCTTTTAAGAATTTATCAATTTTTTTAATTGCTTGTAAATGATCAACTTTCCTAACAAGTTACTAACTTTTATTTACATAACTTAACTAGGAATGGGTATTATGAGACCGGGGCTGGCCCCCCATGAGGCCCTAACCTAGAGGGAACAACCGCGAGGGACGAGGTCGCGATTTTGGCGGGGCGGGGCGGGGCCGGACGGGGGTAGTAACTTTCCGCCCCAACCGGTCCTTGTGCCCATTTATATATATAATATGTGTTTTATATTTAGTTAATTTAATGTAAATGATAGGTAAATATAATATGTACGTATATAAATTATTACATAAGTTTGTATATTTTAGTTAGGTGATATAGCTGGTAATTAAAAATAAAATATGAATACATGAATTTAATATAACTAATGGTATCAAAATTGCCCATTTAAAATTACAGTTTTTTTACAATTAAAGTGCATATATTTTATTACGTGAATAAATTTGTATTTGACTTTACATTACTTCATTACAATAAAGTAAACTACCCAAGGATTAAGATAACTTATCCATATTTATAATACTACTAAATTGGAAGAACTGATAAAAATATCTTTTGCTATATTTATGTTATGAGTGGTTGATTAGAAATTTGCAAGTCTTCTTTTTGTGATTCTTTTGCTTAAATATGTTTCAAAATAGGGAAATATTCACTAATTTTTTTAAAAAAATTATCGCTGGATTTTTCCAATTCTGATAGGGTGGGACGACATTACGCCACACCAAATATGCCCCGTCCCCCGCCTCGCCTCGCCCCACACGCCATGCGCGACGGTCGCATGGCAAATTTTCCCGCGGCCGTGCATATAAACTTAGAAACTTTCGAACTTACCAACCCTCTCAGAAATATACCAACTTTAATTTCAAGGACTTATCAACGTTTCCCTAATTAATTTATCAACTATTTGTAGGTTATCAATAGCCTTTATGTCAGAATGACTCTGATTACTTCAACATTAGGATTTTGGTAAACACTTATCTACACGTCAGGCTTTAATCAGCCGGAATTGTACATAGAGCGAGTTGATTGGAAAAGCCTTTATAAATTCAAGGGTTATTACCACGAAAAAATCTCCAAATTAGTACACCAGTAACAAATTTACTCTCCGTTAATTTCAATTAAATTTTACTGTCAAATTGCTAAGTTAAATAACACATGGCAGTTGACGAATGTACCAGTTTAGGGTTTTACTCTCCGTTTGTCACGTGTACTATTTTGTGATTTTTTTTGTATTAATCCAATTTAATTGAAGTAAATTTGTCGCAGATGTACCAGTTTGAGATTTTTGGTGGTCAAAATATTAGTTTTGGGTAAAATTATCACAGGTGTACAAGTTTGGAGTTTTTGATGGTCAAAAGATTAGTTTGGGGTAAATTTATCACATGTGTACCAGTTGGGGTTTTTCGTAGTATTAACCCTAAATTCAAAGGTTTTTGTACAATTACTAGTTTAAAAATCACATAAAAAAGTGCAACATGGATGAAATGTGCCCTTTCCCCTCATCCAATTCTTAACTCAATGCACACGTGATAGTGTTAATATTTGTTTAAATAATTCGCATGACTTTAGTTATGCGATTTACTTTCGAAAGTTTCTTTCCCATCTGCACAATCGACCCAAAACCAATTTCACACTTCCGAATATGTTCTTTTATTTACTTTTTCTACCTTGTTCTAATTGTCAAAACTCTTATTCGAACATTGTTACCATAAGCAAGCAAGTTAACAAGATCAAAAGTGAAATTTTGCGTGGATATAGCCTAGGGTGGGCTAAAGCCTAAAGTTATACTTAACTTTCCAAGCCAGAGGATGCAAGTTGCACAACTTCACGTGCCATAGCAATTGAAGTCCCCTTTTCTGTGGGGCTTACGCTAATTGTACCCTTGCGGGCCCGTAGAAGATTACTAATGTTTCACGAGAAATTTAGTTCTGGGGTTTCTCCCTATGCATCTCTCCGGAATGAATTGACTAAAGATTGGCCAAAAAAACAAGAAAGAGAAACAAAGTTATCAAATAGAGAACAGGAGAATAGATGAGGGTTATATAGATTATGTTTTTCGTCGTTCACGTTGAAACAAGGAAGATTCATTTGGAGTATATTTGTTAGGGTTTGCTTAAGTATGAAGGGTGAAAAGAACGAATGCATGCACCTTTTCTGTATCAAGAACTTTATTATTCGATTTGCAGAATAAAACATCACGAACATTCAGCTGAAGAAAGCAAGAAAATTTCTGCAACCTCTAAAGCAAAAGTTTCTCATTGAGACATTAAGCGGTAAATTATCTTTCAAGTTTGAGTCTGTGAACAAAATCCGATAAGAATTGAAGCGCATTTGAAGTCTGGTTCATGAAAAAGAAAGTCCAAATTAGACTTTGATAACTTCAAGTCTGATGGTGGGCAATTTGGAAAGGGAAATTAATTTCCCTGTTGGAGTAGGATTGTTCTCTAATTTCGCCAACGATCCAAGTTCACTACAAAAAAACACCGGATTAGCGACGGAAAACGTGGAAAAATCCATCGCAAATCGAATTTGCGACGGAAAAAATTCCGTCGCTACTCGGTCGTCGCAAAATTTTGAGACGGAAAATTCACAAGTTCGTCGCAAATTTGCGACGAAAAAAAATTCGTCGCAAAATTCGTCGCAAATTTGCGACGGCACATAGTCCGTCGCAAATATTCCGTCGCAAATTTGCGACGAACTTTGTCCGTCGCAAATATCCGTCGCAAATTTCGTCGCAAATTTGCGACGAACTCTATCCGTCGCAAAATTCGTCGCAAATTCGTCGCAATTTTCGTCGCAAAATTTGCGACGAACGTTTGTCCATCGCAAAATTCGTCGCAAAAATCCGTCGCAATTTCGTCGCAAATTTCGCAAAATTTGCGACGAACGTTTGTCCGTCACAAAATTCGTCGCAAAAATCCGTCGCAAATTCGTCGCAATTTTCGTCGCAAATTTCCGACGAACTCAATCCGTCGCAAAATTCGTCGCAAAAATCCGTCGCAAATTCATCGCAAATTTCGTCGAAAATTTGCGACGAACTTTGTCCGTCGCAAAATTCGTCGCAAAAATCCGTCGCAAATTTCGTCGCAAATTTGCAACGACTCTGTCCGTCGCAAAAATCCGTCGCAATTTCGTCGCAATTTTCGTCGCAAAATCGTCGTAAAATTTGTCGCGAATTTCGTCAGAAAATTCGTCGCGAATTTCGTCGCAAATTAGTGACAAACTTTAATGATAGCAAAATTCGGCTTAAAATATTCGTCGCTATTTTTATATCATTTCGGCCATAAATTCTTGTCCATATCAATCAAAGGAGACAATGATATATAATTGAAACAGAAAAACGAACAAACCATAAATTCTGGCAAACCAGCCACAATGACATATAATTGAAACAAATAACAGAAGGAAAGTTGTAGAGTCTGACATGATACTATTTGATATCCAATCTTACAATACAGTCAAAACATGAACTAAGAGACGGGACAACCATAGAAGACGCAAAAAAACCATACAGAAGAAGACGCGGCTTTGGTACGATGGCAGGACACCAAAAGTAGTCACTTTTGTCGATACCTGAGGAAATGTCGATACATAAATCAGTCCAGAATATAAAAAAAGCGTTTATGCATGGATGTGGAACTAGGTGTAAAATAACAAAAGGGTTAACAAAAATACGTTTCGGGACGAACATAAATGTTCTTACATATGAATATGAGTGAAATTATGAAAAACCAAGATTATGAAGCAAGCTTACCCCCGATTTCGAGAATTTTAACTAGAAAGACCGGAGAAAATCTTCATCATCATCATCATCAGCAGCATTCTCGGCATCAATGTGTTGGTCATCATTGTTCCCATCACCTACTGGATTGGCTGGAGGTACAGGAGGATCGCCATAGCGATTGATGTTAAGGTGTTGCATAACGACTCTCATTTGTTCTTCCAAGTTATATATTCGTTCATCCTTCTTAACAAGTAAATTATTCAGACGATGCACTTCTTAGGTCAATTGCTCGTCTGGTCGTGACCTCCTTCGACCAGTCCCAATGGATGATGAACTTCCAGGACTATTCGGCATGTACATCCTTGATAATGATCCCATCCCAAATATTTTCCCTTTTCTCGCCCCACCCGTTGCCTCCATTCATAATGCCATATTATCAACTGGTGGCCGGGACTCAGGACAATCATCACTACCACTAGCACTGCTCATTAAAATTCATCATATTTTTTCTACATTAACAATGTAGATGAAAATAAAATCACTATATATATATCTACCAAAAATATTGAAAGCATTCACGGTTTTCATTATAGTTTACATATAAGCCAAAGTATAACCTTACATACCTTAACAGCTTTTGCTCGATCGCCAGTCCATGTCTTATCTTTCTTTTGAAATGTGCGTTCAAATGTAGCTGCAAATGTCGGTTCCGTCCTCAATTCATGTGCCTACAAAATGTAAACATGAGTAATTGAATTAAATTAACTTATAACTCATTTAACAGACTTACCATTCGTTTGCGATGCTCTGCAATGTTGATAGAGCCCCCAGCATATGTGGCTGACCCATCACTAGAACTAGAAGATCGATTCTTCTTATTCTGCTCACAGAGTTGCCGACTCTGTTCAGATGCCCAAAATGTGTTAATTGCCTCCCAATTGTCAGCTGTAAAGAAATACGGCTTCGCTTGCTTGCTCTTCGCTCTATTCATGACATTTCGCATAAAATCACTTATTTTCTTATCGAAAATTCTTCTCACTTCATTGCCTTCCGCTTCCTCCCACTTGAACTTCCGCTGCAATGAATAAAAACACAAATTGAAAATTATTATGATGATTACATATCCATAACCATGCACCAGACAAATATAGACAGATTTTGTAAAGTTCATGTCGGGGAAAATATTTGGTCCTTTAGGTATCAAAAACTACAGAGTTGTTATGTTCCGTTTACATCATTCTTGACCATCAATATATTACACCACACTTAATTGGTGAGAAAATAAAATATGTAAAACTTACCTTGAACTCATTCCACCACATTTCTTTCACTTCTTGTGAAACATTTCTGTAAGTAATATACTCTCCCATCCAAAAGTTTCTTACTATTTTGTTCAATTCCCTCACAACAGACGGAGCATCCGTGAATCTGCATTCATATGAATATTGTGCAACATGGACAATTCAATTGACATCAATATCTAAAGCCCTAAATATTACATATACTAAAATAAAAATGAAGTACTTACGAATCTCCAAATGGGCATATGAAGAATAGGTTATCTTCTTGACCTATGTTTCCGTCAATATTCGATTGTTCCGCCGAATAATGGGGTGGAACGGAAGGAGAGGGAGCTAAAGGAGATTGAACTGGAGAACGTTCAGTTCGCATGTGGCCAAGTCCCGTAACATGTTGTTGAGCGTTGGAGGAAGGGCCAACGTGTCCATATTGTGATGGACCATACTGTGGTTGAGGTTTAGATGCCGGGATAGGGGAAGAGGAAAGGGACGGGGACGAGGACGAGGAAGAGCCTTGTCTTCTAGGCATGTGACCTCCACGTTTAAACTGACAAGTAGGAAGGTTATGCGAATATGTAAAGAACTATTGACACGTATTACGAACACATAATGATGTACATGACGAAGCTTACCATTTTGATGGAAAGACTGAGAAAATGTTTCCTTGAAATGAGCCAATGTCTAGTGTTTAGGACGTGCAATTTCCTACAAACAAATATACTATGAATCCCATTCATTTTGATATGAAACATCAATGTATGAGCACGATTTGGGTGGCTACAGGTATTAAACATCACTATATGAATCTCATTCATTTTGATTAAATTTTTTTTGCCAACGTACAAAAATTTAAATTTCACTGAAAGTGAGTGGCCACAGGTATTCTGAGTCATTCTGTACAGTTTTGTAAGAAAAAAATTATTATTATTGCAAAAAAAAATTTTGGGCCCTAAAAAAAAATTTCACTAAAAGTTAGTGGCCACAGATATTCTAAGACATTTTGTAAAGTTTTGAAATTTTAAAATTTTAAGCATTTTTAAATTATTATTTTTTAATATAAATTTTTTTCGTGAAATAAAAAAATTTGTCCATACTAAAATTGGGTGGCCACAGGTAGTCTAAGCTATTAGATAAAATTTCCAAAAATTTTGTCCTTATTTATTTTAATAATTTTTAGGGCACGTGAAAAAAATTAAATATAACTAAAAGTGGGTGGCCACAGGTATTATAAGTCATTCCGTGAAGTTTTGAAAATTTTTAAATTCTAATTTTTTTTTGGCCATCTAAAGAAATTTACATTTCACTGCAAGTTGATGGCCAAATGTTTTCTAGGCAATTCTTTGCAGTATTGAAATTTTATATTTTTTAAATTTTTTTTTCACCCAAAAAAAATAAAAATTTCCCTCACAATGGGTGACCACATTTATATTAAGCCATTTTATAAGGTTATGGAAATTTTTAATTTTTTAATATTTTTTTCCCCGGAACGTTAAAAAATCTAAATTTCATTGAAAATGGGTGGTCACTATTAATTTTTGCCATTTTGTGATATTCTGAAATTTTTGTTTTTTAAAAAGTTTAAAAAACTTTTACGGTCAAATTTCATATTTGTTGCCAACATATTCCATTGTTTTAATTTTCCGTAATTTTCCTTGATTTTTTATAGAATTGTTCAATTTTCAAGCATTTTCTGTGAAAACGCTTAATCAATCAACTTATCGTCATTTAACGCTTAATCATCCACATAATAGACAAATTAACCAGTCGACCATCGATCAAAGCCACATGCAATCCTGAAATCGACCAGTAACTTAGCCAACGAAAAGTGATCCTAAATAATCCTTAAACAAGTCCGACTAATTACCTAATTATACTAACTAGGGTTTAGAGAGTTGCTTACTTGGTTCAAGTACAATAAAAATCGGCCGATAAAACAGTGGCGGTCCCGGTGCAAGTGTGAGCTCAAATGGTGACTAGTCGGCCAGGTGCTCGGCCACGACCGGGAGAACGACGACGAAGCTTGGCGGCGACGGCATCGCGAGGCGGCGACGGTGTCCGCGGCGGCAACGGCGTGGGCGGCGGCGGCCGATCGGCCACAGCCTCGGCCGGCGACCGGGAGGCGGGTGGCGGGCTGGTCGGCGGCGGCACGGCGCGCCGGCGGCCCGGCGGTGCGACAGCTGACGACGGCGTCGGCGGCGGCCTGGCCGGCTCCTGGCGGGCGGGCGACGGCGGCGAGGCCGGGCGGCGACGACGGCGGCTGCGGTGGCCGGGACACCACCGGGGGGGCGGGCGACGAGGCGGAGCTAAGGGGCGACCGGTGGGGGCGGGCGACGGGCCGGCGGGGTGGCGGCGAGGTGGAGGCGGCGACGAGGCGGGGGCGAGGCGCGACGAGGTGGGGGCGGTCGGCGAGGCGGGGGCGAGGGCGCGACCGTGGCGGGGGGGGGGCGCGACGGCGCGGGGGGAGGGGGCCGCGGGGCGGCTTGGGGGCGACCGGCGACGGGCGGGGGCCCGCGGGGCGACCGGCGATGGGCGGGGGCTTGCGGGCCGATCGGCGATGAGCGGCGACAGCTGGGCGGCGACGGCGATGGCTGCGACGGCGACGGGCGGGGGGAATGCGCAGATCGGGCGGGGGGCGGCGTCGGGGAAGGGGGGAGGGGTAATAACATGTAAATTTGCGACGGACCGAGCAAGTCCGTCGCAAATTTTCCACCGACAAAAATTCGCGACGGAAAAATTAATCCGTCGCAAATTTGCGACGGATTAATTTTTCCGTCGCCACTTTGAACGGCAAAATTTCCCTCGCAAAATTTGCGACGGACAACCACAGTCCGTCGCAAATTTTGCGACGGACTCAATTGTTCGTCGCAAAATTTGCGACGGACAGCTTAGTCCGTCGCAAATTTGCGACCGATTAATTTTCCCGTCGCAAATTTGCGACGGATTAATTTTTCCGTCGCAAATTTAAACGGCAAAATTTTGACGGCAAATTTGCGACGGACAGATTAGTCCGTCGCAAATTTTGCGACGGAAATCATAGTCCGTCGCAAATTTTGCGACGGAAATCTTAGTCCGTCGCAAATTTACAATGGATTTTTTTTACGCCGAAAATTTCGAGCGGTAAAAATCTTATCGCAAAATCAACTTTCCGTCGCAAATTTGCAACTGACTTTCTATATCGATCGCAAATTTTGCGATCGACAAAAAATTTCCGGCAGAAATAAAAATTCGTCGCAAATTTGCGACGTAAAAAAAATTCCGTTGCAAATTTGCGACGGATTAAATTATCCGTATACAATTTCGAACGGTACAAATTCTCTCGCAAAATTTGCGACGGACAGCTTGAGTCCGGCGCAAATATGCACATACTACATGAACGTTGTAATTTTGTGAATTTTTTTTTTCGGTCAAAAATTTAGCATCTCATTTATTTGGGTCCTAAATTTGCTACATCTTTCTTTTCAATCCAAAATTTAGGCATCTCAAATGTTGCAATAGAAATTAGAATATCAGAAATGTTAGGGCACGTTAATAATATTAGACTTGTCGGCATTTAGGGACAAAATTTCGAACGATCAATTAAAATAAAAAGAATAATCGACAATAACAATAATAAAAAAGCACAATAACAATAATAACAAGAACAATAATGATAACAACCAAAATAGCATCTGTAGCATTAATAATTACACATCTGTAGTGTTTTGTGACAAAAATTTTATTCTTCGTCTTCGTCTTCGTCCTCGTCTTCGTCATCTGTCTGAAAATCAGATTCTGAACATTCTTGTACATTTAACTCGCAAATTTCAGTTGGCTCCACATCTATCATTGCTCCACACGGATCTCGTAAAGTTGGTATGTTATATTCCTCAATTTCAACCGTGTTAGATACTTCCTCCTGTTGGTAGGCTCTATCCTTCCAGTGTTCTTCGATTTTCCTCCGTGCTTTGATTTTACATACAGCCCACCAATCAGCTTTGTCACGTTTCAAACTAGGATATGATGCATAACATACTTGAATTGCTTGTTGTGCCAAGACAAATGGTTCATACTTCATATACATTTTCTTGTGATTTATTTCAACCAAATTGAACTTCGTATGCACCTTCATTCCTTTGACGGGGTCGAACCACGTGCACTTAAATAACACAACCCGCATCATTAATGGTCCAGGGTACTCTATTTCTATGATTTCATCCAACAAGCCATAAAAATCATCTTTCGAACCTGTCACCATTGGATGACCGAACGACACACCACTATTCATTGTGGATTTTCCCATTCCATATTCTTGAGTATGAAAATTATATCCATTTATGAAATATGCTGGTCAACTTCGAACTCTTAACTGTGGACCCCATGACAGATAATGTAGCAATCCTTGCCCTCCAATTTCATCATAATTACTGTGAACCTATAAGGTTACACATGCAAAGTTAATAATATATATTTAACTAAATGATGTATATAATTTTAATAACTTGGTTTTGATCCATAGGCAACTTACATATGTCTTGAACTATGCTGCAAATTATTCATCGCACAAACGGTCAAACTCATTTGGTTGTAGTCCAAACATTGAAGTTTGGAAAATCCTAATATTAAAAACCATATCATTATTAGCAAATATTTGACACGCAAAACATATATTTACAAATTTACACTTACTTGAAGTATGGCTCGACTTCTGGACAGTTCAGTAAAATATAAGTATGGGCTGCATAAAGTTCTTCGCCTGATAAGTAACAAAACTGACATGCGCCGCTTGGTCGACCCAGATAATTAAAAATAGAGAATGCTGTGCAATTGGGATCAATGGGGCCCTCATCATTTCTGCCTGCTCTCCGCCTCTTGCATTGAACGTGCGGCTCAAAATAGTATGATGCAAATGTCGTCACTTCTTCCACAATATATGCATTACAAATTGAAGCTTTAACATGTGCCTTATTCTTCACTTTTTTCTTCAAATGATATAAGAATCTAGTTGAAATAGAAAGAAGCTTATCGGGACATATTATATGATAAACTCATTTGAACTGTATTTTAAAGAAAACATTACCTCTCAAATGGATACATCCATCGAAATTGGACGGGACCTGCAACTTTGGCCTCATAAGGCAAGTGAACTAAGAGATGCTCCATCGAATCAAAAAACGCTGGAGGAAATATCCTTTCTAAGTTGCAAAGAATAATTGGAATATCTCTCTCTAGTTTTTCTATGTGCGATACTTTTAACACAGTCGAGCAAATATCATGGAGGAAATTGCTTAATTCTGTAATGGCGCCTCATACAAAGTTCGGTAAAACTTCCTTCAAAGCTATTGGAATTAGTCTTTCCATCAGGATGTGACAATCATGACTCTTCAAACCTGTCAACTTGCTTTCCTTCAAATCAACACATCTCCCGATGTTCGAAGCATATCCATCAGGAAACCGCACAGATTTCAACCATTGACAAACAACTCGCCTCTGCTCCTTATCCAATGTATAAACTGCTTTCGGTTTTGGTCCCCTGCTGCTTGCATCCACAGCTAGTATTGGCCGATCGCAAATATCTCTCATATCTTTTCTTGCGTTCAAGTTGTCTTTTGTTTTTCCGGCGACATCCATCACAGTATTTATGACATTGTCGAAAACATTCTTTTCTATGTGCATGACGTCAAGATTATGATGAATAAGATGGGCCTTCCAATATGGTAGATCCCAAAATATACTGCGTTTTGTCCACTTATGTGTACTTCCGTACTCAAAAGTCGTGCCGTGCGGGTTTTCAACAACAGTTGGAAAGTCCTGCATACGCTTCCAAATTTGATCACCAGTCAACCTCAATGGTGGACGCGTTCTTTCAGTCCTATTCTTGTGAACTCTTTCTTATTCCTTCTGAAAGGATGACTTGGCGGTAAAAATTGTCTGTGACAGTCAAAATAGCTAGGCTTCTTTCCATGTTTTAATCTAAATGACTTTGTCCTCTCCAAACATATCGGGCATCCTAAGATCCCAGCTGTACTCTATCCAGATAACATTCCGTAAGCTGGAAAGTCATTTATCGTCCAAAGAAGGGCAGCCTTCATAACAAATGTTTGATCGGTAGAAACGTCATACGTAGGGACACCTTCAACCCATAGCCGTTGTAACTCCTCAATCAATGGTTGCATATAAACATCTATCAACTTTTTCGGATTTTGCGGCCCTATCACGATCAATGTCAAAAACATATAAGGTGTCTTCATGCACATACCAGGTGGAAGATTGTACGGCGTTAAGATAATCGGCCAAAGCATGAATAACTTTTTCCTGTTCTCCCAAATGGAGCAAATCCATCGGCACGTAGACCTAACCCGATGTTCCGAGGCTCCATTGCAAACTCGTGGTATGTTCTATCAAAATGTTGCCATGCCTCTCGCATCCGAAGGATGACACATTAGACCCTCTTCTGTTTCATGATTTGCATGCCAAGTCATGTGTTCAAGCTGGCTTTAGACGCATAAAGCCTTTGCAATCTGGGGATTAAGGGCAGATAAAACATTTGCTTGCATGGTTTACGCTTCGATTACGACCCCGCCTCCCGTTAATCTTGTACCTAGGTTGACTACGAATTTGCAAGATTCTCGCATTTTCATCATCTCTCCAATATATCATACAACCCCTACTACATACATCAATCCTTACAACCGGAAGACCTAAGTTATCCACTAGCTTTTTCATATCATAAAAATCACTTGGCATGTTGTTATCATGAGGCAATGATTCCCGCATTACTTCAACAAAAGAGTTGAAGCAATCCGCAGACACATTATGCTCTGCCTTGATATTTAATAGTCGGGCTGTCACCGATAACTTAGTGTGGTCCTCATAACCTGTCCATAGAGGTTCATCTGCTGCTTTCAAGATATCCCAGAACTGATTAGATTGAAAAGTTTCATTATACACATTCTCCTCAAAACCCGTTACTCCTATATCTTCCAATTGTGAAGCATGACTAGTACCCACTTGTTCACGTGTAGGAGTAAAACTAGTACTTGCATGATTTGCTTCTGTGACAAAATTATAACTAGCTGCATCAATCACCATCCTCTCGTATGGGTTCAATTGCTCACAATAGCCACATTCTTCCCTAACTGAAAATTGATCACTTCTTCCATATCCTTCATCAGATATAAATGGTTCACCATAGGAAGTCCAATTATAATAGTTCGGAGTAAACCCAAATCTAATAAGGTGTTCTCTAACTTGATCACACACAAGAAATTTACCATTACCGCACTTTTTACACGGACACCTTAACTTATTTCCATCCATAAACTCATATTTACTACTAGCAAAGTCTAAAAATAGTTCCAACCCAGTACGAAACTCATCTGTCAATCCTTGACGTCCAGGTAAGTTCAAAACTATACATCCAAGCCCTTTCTCTTTGCATTGTGTCTGTATTAAAATAAAAAATTCTGGTAAAATATTTAAAATATCATATCTATTGTTCTTAATTAAAATCATAAAATTTTGGAAATTATAATTTTTGTTATTCACACAACAATTAATATCAAATTGCAAAAATAGAAAAAACTACAATGTAAAGAAGACTTACCAGGTGCTATTTGACTGAAATATTTGTAGGAGAAAGTGATCAATTTGATGAGAATTGCAACGTCCACTTGGATTGCGAGACCTTCAATTAGGCACATACCCAAAAAAGAATAATCACTTAAGAATCATTTTTTAATAACTTTTTAATGTGCGATGGAAACGGAATGTATCCGTCGCAAATTTGCGACGGAATTAGTTTTGCGTTGCAAATTTGCGACGGATACTCAACTCCGTCGCAAATTTTGCGACGGAATTTTCATTTATTCGTCGGAAATTTGCGACGAAATCAGGTTTCCGTCGCAAATTTTGCGACGGAATTTTCATTTATTCGTCGCAAATTTGCGACGGAATCAGGTATCCGTCGCAAATTTGCGACGGCACATAGTATCTGTCGCAAATTTGCAATAGAATTTTCATTTATTCGTCGCAAATTTGCGTCGGAAACTATTTCCGTCGCAAAACGGCGTGGCCGTTCGGCCACATCCAAAGGCCGGCGAGGTGTCGCCGGTCGCCAGTCGTTAAACCGGTGATGCAGATACAAAAAAAAAAACAAACATAAACATATATTAAAAAAACGGAAATTACAATGCAACGACGAATAGTCACGAAGCTAGCTATGACACTTACCGGTACAAAAGCTTCACCGAGATTAATATGTGCGTGCGCGGATTTTGCTGATTTCAGACAAACGAAAGAGGGAGAAAAACGAGAGAGAGCGAGAGAGAGAGAGAGAGAGAGAGAGAGAGAGAGAGAGAGAGAGAGAGAGAGAGAGATAGGGTTGGAATATCACGGGCTGATAAACTACATATTTGCGACGGACGCAGTTTTCGTCGCAAATTTGTGACGGACTTACAATGCCGTCGCAAATTTGCGACGGATTTTGCGACGGTTTTATTTTCCGTCGGAAATTTGGGACGAACGTTTTTCCGTCGCAAATTTGCAACGGAATTTGCGACGGATTGTATTTTCCGTCGCAAATTTGTGACGGAAAATAAAACCGTCGCAAAATCCGTCGCAAATTCCGTCACAAATTTGCGACGGCAAAACGTTCGTCGCAAATTTTCGTCGTAAATTTCGTGTTTTTTTGTAGTGGTTATTTAGATATTATCCTTCAGGGTGTGTGGGATTTGGCTCCCTGCTCGTTTGGTGCGCTGTGTGTTTTACAAGGAAGAATTATTGCTTGTTCCAAATAGATGTGAACCAGTGCATATGTACCGTTGGATGATGTGAGATCCATGTGAACCCCTTATGTCTTAAGGTGTTTGTGTAATTAGGCTCACTGCACTCGGAGCATGCAAGCATGACTTGTGTGCAATATGTTCAGCATGCAATCCAAGGTGAAGCATGCTCATTAATTACTCCATGAAGAAATTCGGGAGTTATTAAATCAATGAAATCTTGGGGTATGGTTTTAAGTACTTTCCTTTATGTGATTGCATAATCATTTCACGAAAAATTGTGTGAGTCAAGCACTAAGAGATTATTAGTGTCATTGGGGCCCTAGAAATAAATAAGAATGATTGAATGAATCAAGTGTAGTAATAGTTTCCATTATATAACTTGATTTGTAGTAATGCTTTTTGCTACTCCCCGAAAATGTAGATCATACCAACCGAATGATGTAAATTTGATGTGTAACTTAATTCCAATTTTAGATATATCATTGTTCGATTCGCCTGTCTTCACAATATTAGGATCGTCATTAATGGGAAATATAGGATATTCTATTAAAAATACTGTTAGTTAAAGACCAGTGATGAAGCGAGAATTATCATGGAAATGGGGAGGGAGGAAATTTTTTACTGTACATTAATAAATGGTTCAATTATTCGTCATTTTATATAGAAAAACTGAATGATGACTCGATATAAAAGTTGAAATAAGAAAAAGTATTTTTATTTTGACATAATGGCATGGGAGGTCCATTCAACCTTTCTTTCACACTGTGCAAGTTCGACATGAAGGTCGTGACCCACTTCCAAATCTGCGGTGGGGGGGTCACAATTGTCACCGGTCAATGGAGACGCCGGCGAGGTGCGGCCTCACTCTGCGCATCGCGTATGCTCGAGGGGGTTTGTGTCGTGGATAAGGGCAATCATGATATCAGTTGAGCTCAACCGGGGTGGTCGGATCCTCGCCGGTCGATAGCTAAGCGGTGGCGGTGGCGCCCTCCGTTGGCTCAAATCCTGCTTAAGCAGTTTCTTTTTTTCACATTTGTTTCCGCAAAAAGCATAGAACTATTGTTTTGTACTAAATCGACAGGCGCCATGTGATTGCCAGTTAGAAGCCAACGAGACATTTAACGGCGTCTTAATGGTCACGTCAATGTAACTGTTAGATTTTCTAAGAAAAGAATTAATAGGGAGAACAACCTCCCCTCCTCCTAAACTTTAATTACAATATATATATGCACGATAATGGCTGCTATGACTGAAGGAGGCGATGAAGATAGCGAAGTGACAGCAGTGCTCGAAATGGCGATGTGGAAGGATTTTGGTGTTGATTCAGCGGGATGGGAAAGAAAAGGAAATGACATAAAAAGGCAAATCTCAGCCATAATTGTAAAAGGCAGTATGCTAATGCACCAATTTCCGATAGGGAGCAATTTGAGATGTGAATTTGCCCCATAAACTTAGAGAATCCAATCTAATATCTAAAAAGATTGCGTAGTACATGCTTTGGCAAGATCATGTCGAAGTTGGACATTTATATAATTTGTGTAAGGCTCACACTGTTTTCACCTCTTTATTGACTCCTGATACTCTCTTCTACAACATTATTTTTTCTTCTTTTTCTTTTGTTTTAATTTTGCCTTGCTCCTCTTAGACAATATTTTATTAAGGTTAAATGTGGAGCCCACTCTTGATTTAAGACTAATGCTTGCCTTCTTTTCTCCTTCTTTGGTTTTTTCCTTTTTATTCTCCATTTGGAATAAAATTGGTGTACCTCTTTTCCAAAAAAAAAAAAAGTCTATTTGGCAGATTGCTATCTAATTATTGTGTTTCTCACAAAAAACTAATTATTTTGTTAATGGGTTGTATATTTCTTTTGTTTTTATACTAGTAATGTATTGTTCAAAAAATAACTCAAGCACAAGTAAGAGGATAATCTTTGAGTACATTGTGTATAGTGCATGTGCATCAACCACAATATTCAATCTTTGATTAAATTCTCATAAATTTGTACCAAAAATCTAAGTCGAAAAATTAACGGTCACGAGGATAATTTAGGGAAATAAAAGTAAACAATTTGCAGATAAAACTAACGGTCACGATATATAATTAGTGCTTGCTCATATTACAATAACGGAGACTAAGGCTGTGTTCGTTTGCGGAAAAATATTTTTCTGGAAAATATTTTCCGCGTTTTCCGGTGTTTGGGAGCGGAAAATGTTTTCCGTGGGAAAACATTTTCCTTCCCCACCCCCAAATCCTTCATTGTTTTGAGGAAAATGATTTCCTCTTTTCACAAAGAGGAAATCATTTTCCCCCAAATTGAAGGCAAAATTGCCCATGGCAGGGAAAATATTTTCCGTGGGAGAGGAAGTTGATCGCCGGTCGCTGGCTGCCCGCCGCCACCGCCGGCCGCGCCGCCGCCGCCGCCGATCGCCGGCCGCCCGCCGCCGCCGTCGCCGATCGCTCGCCGCCGCCGCCGCCGCCGCCGCCGGTCGCCGGTGAAAAATATTTTCCGGAACTTTTTCATATTGGTCACCGAACACCGGAAAATTATGTTCCGGAAAAACATTTTCCAGGAAAATGACTTCCGGGAAAATATTTTCCAAAATGAGAATATTTTCCGCCAAACGAACGGAGCCTAAGTTCAAAAGAAGACAAGCATGAAGGAAACTTGATATGTAGTGGTTGTGGAAGAAGCGGTGAAATTTTTTTTTTGAAAGGTATGTGAATAAGTTTTTCTTTTAGTACAATTGAAAAAAAGAAGAAAAAAAAATCTTAAATCGAGAGTAGGACTTGCAAGAGATAATGTAGTCAATTCAATGTGGTCAGAGGGTGTCGGGTGCGAATAAATGGATGAGAATAGCGTGAGCCTTTGTGTAGTTAGGATTAATCCATTCGTTTTCAATATAGAGTTCGAGTCTATTGGGCATATCTCTTCTTTTATCTCCACCTTCATAGCATCGTAGTTGCAGTCTTTTCTATCTTGACGGGATGTGGAGTGCCCGAGTCAGCGACAATCCATGTGCGATTTGTGCATAAACCTGCACGAGTGTGTGAGTGCAGAGGAAACGTCGTATTCCTAGAAACTACATGAGGGCATGGCCTTAGCCTTAGGTATGTTGGAATGCTTTGCAACGTGGGGGATCTTGAACTACGTGTTTTCCTAGTCTAAAGCTCTAAGTGGTTTCGAGAGCAGGCTCTCCAAGGGAGTCCCTTGTGCTGTCATCATCTTTGTTAGGGTTGGCAAATGAATGAAGGGTGGAAAAAAACGAATGCGTGCACCTTTTCTGTATTGAGAACTTTATAGCTCGATCTGCAGAATAAAACATCACGAACCTTCAACCGGAATAAAGCAAGAAATTTTTTTTGCAACCTCCGAACGGTGTCTTATTTACGTAATTGTCTTGAAAAATATTAACCGTTTCTTTATTTTCCAATCGCCTGGAGAGGACAAAAAAAAAAATCTTGTTATTTCCTCAACAATTTCTGATCTCTAGTGGACTTCTTGGTGGGACTCAAATAAGAATGAGGTTCCGACCATCTGTCAGAGAAAAAGATAGAGTGGATCTTGCGAACCCTAGAGTGAGAGAGAGAGAAAGAGTAAGATGAGAAGGTAGGTAGCGTTGGTGAGCCTCCAGAGTCTTGTGACCCTAGTTGGTAACTGGGTCTTGGTCGTCATTGGCCTCGCGGGCAATCGCGAGGCCAATGACACTCATTGTAGATCCTCATGTTGGATTTGTGACGAGGGTTCTCGATGGTTGCAAGTTCGACGTGAAGGTCGTGACCCGTACCCAAATAAGCAACAAGGGTCACAGTCCTCAGTAGTCAATGGTGACATCGGCAAGGAAAATGGCCTTGCTTCGCTCGTTGTATGTGTGTGTGATGGGTAAAGGCGATCCCACCGTCATCTATGCTTCGTGGGGGTGGTTGGGCCCTTGTCCGTTGTTAAGAGGCGGCGGCAACGTTCTCTGTTAATCAATCCTACTGAATCAGATTTTTTTTTTCGCATTTCTGACCACAAAAAGTATAAAATTATGTTTTAAAATTTTTTAAATTTTGTACTAGATAGATAGGCGCCATGTGGTTGTTCGTTAGGAGCCAACGTGGCATTTAACGGCTTCTTAACACTCAGCATCAATGTTAATCAATCTTTGGTTTTCTAAGGGATGGACTTACATGAAAAATCAAATACATAGGTTAACGAGTCGATTACACGAAAGAAAAATAAAATTAAAGGACGCAATAACACAAATCAAAAAAACTTAAAAGACCTCTTCCGCTATTTTGCCTTTTTTTTTTATTGACATAAACATTCTGAAGAGTATTATTGAAATTATTTTATTCATGAATTATTTTAGGTTTCTTTCATGAAGTTCCATCTTTTTTAAAGACTTAAAATTTACCTGTTATGATATTATTTTACATTAAATTAAGAATCTAATTTCATGGATTCTGTTGGAAATTTCCCTAAATGACTTTAATGATAACATAACTTAATTCATATTAATTAATAACTATAGAACCCGTTTAAGTGTGCAGAGGCTTGTACGTAAACCATGTGGAAGCTAGGTTCAGAGTCTCCGTAGGAATCAAATTTTGTTTGGTCTGTAAAACTAAAGAAGGAATGGTGTAGAACAGAACATAGGTTCTGCAACAAGTCAGACTGTGCTACTGGGGACTTTTCAAAGATAGATTTGACACCCATTGGAGTTCCTAAAATGAAGACCCAGCTTATAGCAATTAAGTACGATATTCCTAGACCATTTATGCCAAAAATCACGGACGAATAGGCTTAGAAGATTAGTGAAATAGCTCAATCAAAACCTGCCGTTATTAGAATATGTGATCGACTGCCCATATTGAGGTAATGTGAAGCACGATTTTTTAAGGAATTTTATTGAGGTTTTTGAACGGCCACAAAATTTAATTGTAACATTCGAACTAGAAGCACTATAAAAGGGATAAAACTTGGACAGGAGCGAGACCTTTGACAAGCGCAAAAACAAGAGAAATTGAGCATTGTTTAGAGGTTTTGAGTATGTTTCTTTTGTAAGCTTGTAATACCAAATTGAGTATTGTTCCTAAGAGTTAGCAAGAGTGAAAAACACATTTGTAAACACAACAGAAAGTTGTTGTCCTCAAGGGGAAGGCATTTGTCTAAAAAGAGCATAGCGGATTCTTTGTAAACACTAGAGACGTGATTTATAATTTGTGCAGAGGATCTACTATGATATGCTTGCAGGGTGTGTAAGCAACTATTAAAGGGTTCCAACAGCGATTGGATCTATATCTGGGTTGTTGTAGAAAGAGTCTATTTCAACTCAATGGAAGCTTCTAAACTTGTAGCGAGGTAGTATTTAGACTTTTAGCATAGGAAAATTATCCAATCAGTCCTAAACCTATTATACGGATGTCAGTTTAGTACTAAACATTTCAATTTTGTCAATTTAGTCCTAAACCTTTGTGCAAAATTCTAATATAGTTTTTTCAGCCAATTTTCACCAGAATACACTGATGTGGCGATCCAATCATTGTCGACTGTACACCACCACATTAGTGATTTCGGTGAAAATTGGCCGTAATGATTACATTCAATTTGTGCAAAGATTTATGAGTAAGTTGTCAAAATTGAAAAGTTTATGACTGATTCAGCAATTTCCCTATTTTGACATAATTAGTGAAATTCATCCTAGTTGAGCTACTAGAGCTTGAAGGGGGAGTAGGGACACCCAAATTGAACGTATATGTCTAGCTTGGAATATTTCTTCCATTTATTTCCATTATATTAATTTCCACTATATGGGGGGTGTTGGGGTGGGTTGCCTAAACCCTTCAAATGGATGGATCGGGTTGAAAATGGTCAAATCCAAATTAACTCATTTGATCCATTATGACCCATTTCCATGTAATATAAATATAGTGACCCATATCCAACCTAACACATACCGGACCCAAGCCATATTGCTAAAACACTTTAATATTAAACTCAATTTAAGAAAACTCATACTCAAATTGAGGTGAGAGCAAGAAGTGAGCGAGCACAAGATCGAATAAGGGCTAGAGATAGTGAAGAGAGAGTCATGAAAGCTAGAGATAGTGAAGAGAGAGCCATAAATGTGGGTTGAGTCGAAGAAAATTATGGTTTCATTTAACACTCGTATTATTTTGGGTTTTACCATTCTAAACCCATTTATGACCCATTTACTTAATATAACTAATTCATATAATAACACAGCCCATTAAATATGGGTTGAAAAATGGGTCTATGACGCATTTTGACAGGTGTAGGGTTGACTAAAGTAGATCGGGGGGGATTTGAAGAGATTGGGAGCGAGAGGGCTGATGGTGGCTGCTATAACTGAAGGAGGTTCGATGATAAAGACGTGGTAGCGGTGTTCGGAACAGCGGTGTGAAAGGATTTTGGTGCTGATTTAGCGTGATAGAGAGGAAAAAGAAATAAAATAAAAAACAAATCTCAGCCATGATTAAAAAGATAGTATGTTAATGCACCAACTTTTAATAGGAAGCAATTCAAGTTGTAAATTTATCATCTGCACTTAGAGAAATGAAAAAATTGTTTACTATTATATGATTTGGCAAGATCATGTTGTAGCTGGACATTAAGGGTCCATTTGTTTCATAATAAATGAATTATTTGAAAATAATCTTTCTAAAAATGATCGTTTGTATTGTTTACAGAAATGAACGAGCAAAAGATATTACTACCGTCCACGAAAATGCTTAGACATAAATTGTTATTGATAATGAAAATATTTTTTTAATTGATTAATTATTTCAAGCGATACAAGCGATCGTTTTTCAGGAAAATCATTTATTTTCGACGAAGCAAACGGAACTTACTCATTCCCAAAACAATATGTGAAATGTGTATGATTTTTACTAAATAATATGTGCAGTTAAGATTGGCCCATTAATTTTCAGTATGACATTCCAGTGCATCTGCCAAGTGTGGGTTTTTCATCTCCACCTCCACATCATCGTAGTTGCAGTCTTTTCTATCTCAACAGGATGTGTGGGTGCCCGAGTCAGCGACAATGCATGTGCAGTCTGTGCATTAACTTGCACGAGCGTGTGAGTAAAAACGGACAACGTCGTTTTCCTTGGAAATCAAGATGAGGAGGGGCCACGGCGTTTCAGTCTTAGGTACATGGATTCTGAACGATGTGTTTCCTAGTCTATGCTCTATAATAAGTGAGCACGAGCACGCTCTGCAAGACTGTCCCTTCTGCTGGGTCATCTCTTTGCACGCCTTCCTACGTTGCTTTCTTTTATTTGAGTTGATTGGACATGACTTTTGATGGAGTCATCCGGTTTCCAAAAAGAAAGAAAAGTGGAAGAAGAATTTGTTTTTGGTAGACTTGTCCCTATTTAGCTAGGTCACTAGCATACTTATACCTAAAATTAATATCTTACCACAAAAATCTCGAAAAGGTTGGTACGTATTACCTTTATTTCTAAAAAAAATTTCATATCACAAAAAATCATAAATCAGTACAAACATAATAAATTTATCATAAGTTAACTTCCATCTAATATCCTTTTAAATTACTTACCATGTATTTCTCCAAAACTAACTAAGGCTCTCTTTTTTTTGCGAAAAATATTTATCGAGAAAACATTTTTCTCATTTTCTGGCTTTGGTTTGCTTGTGAAAATAAGTAAACGAAAAATGTTTTCCTAGTTAATGAAAAATTTATGCTTAAATTCAAGAAAATGATTTCTTTCTCTGAAAAACGAGGAATATTTTTCCTTAAATATGATTAGATATCAACGCTTGAACTTGAAATTCTACGCTTTGGTACAAAAAAACTCCAATACTAGTTCTCGGATCCCTGATGTTTAGGACCAGATCTTCAGCGCCCGAGCCCGAGTCTATTGAGGTCAAGCTTGGGAATTATCTTTTAAAAAAAAGAAGAGAAAAGATAAAATAAAAATAATTACAATTTTGATTTTTTTAAAAAAAGAAAAGAAAAAAAATTATAAAAAAAGAGTGCACGGAGGAAAACTAGATCAGATTTTCTATATCAAACGACTGAAAATATTTTCTAGTTTTTTTTCAGGCTTCAGTCAATCACCGGAAAATAATGGCTTCTTTGAAAACATGTTCTAGAAATGTTATATTTTTTTCGAAACAAACAGAAACTAAGATTAGATCGAATTTTCTTTAATGTTTGATTTGAGATTATTTATGGCATTATCCCATAATTATGATGGGATCTTCGAAGTAAAAGTTGTCATAATTAAACAATTGAATCGACATGCTACTTTGTATTATTTGAACAAACAGTTATTTGCTTTTTTGATGTGGAACAGTTACATACTTTAAGATAGTGGCAAGAAGTTTTGAGTTTGGTTTATGTGACACGTGGTCCTCAAAAGAAATAAATAGCTAAAAATGAATTCAGGTAGAGCTCACAAGTCAAAAGAATGCCTAACTAGATCCCAGGCAACCTGTGATGAGATGTGCATATATGCTACGTATAAGGTAAACATTTTACTTTCTGAAACTTGTCGGTAACTATCATAGCTTACAAAATAAGGGTCCTTACCTTCAATATAACCTCTAATGATATGATTTTTGAGTTATCAGTTTAAAAGATAATTGTTTTGGGTACTTTGATAGAAGTTCAGGCAAATTACGTAAAAGCCTCCTGAATTTTGGAGGCGGCATGTATTTACTCTTAACTTTCAAACGTTACATAACACGCTTTGAAATTTTATTTTTATTAAGCCTTTAATCCTTTGTCAATTTTTCCATTAACATGTGTGATGCACGAGATCTTTCAAGTAGTAAAATTATAAAATTTGCACTTTTATATTAGAAGGATGAATTACACAGAGAATTATGTTTCTTCAAATGTTCAGGTGGAATGGGGATAACTTTTGCAAGCCTCTTTACATTATAGTTGACATATCTTCTTATATAGGGAAATGGACATTTGGGTTTCTGCAAATTTTGTGGGATATAGGGCCATCTAACTATTCTCATATTGTGGTTTATAGGAAAAAAGACACCACAAGTGTCTTAATTTTCATATGGCGGTCATTTGAGTATCATAACTTTTTTTTTCGATCACTTGAGTCTCAAATTGATTAAAACTCATTTATTTGGGATACGAATGATAACCATTCTCTTCTTGGGCCCAATTTCTGGCTAGAAATAGTTTTATTCCCTAGACGAGTTTATGAGGAAAAACTAGCATTTGATAACGACACAAAATTTCTATTCCAGAAAAAGAAATTCTTTTGATAGCGCTGGTATAGAATTCGTACATCGGCGGGCGGCGACGGGCAGCGGGTGGCAAGAGCGAGCTCTAAAAAGAATTATTATTTCATTTCCAAAAACAAAAAAGTAGAAAATTTTTGCTTTTCATTTTTGTTCCAAACCTATTTCTAGGCTAAAAATTTGTGCCGGAAATAGAAAAAATGAAATTGTTTTACCAAACGGATTTCTGTTTCAAACCTATTCTCGGGTACAAAAAAATGAAAGAAAAAATAAACAAAATGTTTATCATTTGTGCCCTTGACGACAATTGGTGATTTGTGTGGCTAGAAAATCAAATGTGTCATTAATTTAATTTAACTAGTCGACGTAGCTTATTGGCAAAATGAAGTCGCCAGAATAGTGCTTAAACTACATCGTTTAGCCCATTTATTTGCCCCAAATTAATGAATTAGGGCTTAATTCTTCAAACCCTAAGCCCAAATTGAGGAATTGGGCAACATTCTTCAAACCCTAACCTGAAATTTGCAATTGAGAGAATTGGCTCAAGTCATGTAAACAAAGCGTAGACGATTATGATGATTGCCTAGTGTCCACATTCAAGAAGTGCAAGTTTTGAAGTTCATGGATCAATTCAATCAGAAATTTTGATTGATCGCTCGTCGGATCAAACCTCTACAAGTTAAAGAGCTGAAGCAGAGCTTCTCGTACTATTAAATCCATAATACATACATGTCTCACCACACTTAATGTCAAGTGATAATGGCTATAATATGCTAGGTATTATCTTCTCTCAAGTCGCTGTCTAATAAGATATGAGGGTCCTGAAAATCTTGCATCTATACGTATAGGGAACCAATTAAATCGTGCTTTAAAAAAGGCATTTAGATAAAGTTACTTTAAGTCTAGAATGAATTCCAATGTTTGCAATTAGAGACATGGGTCCTCTTTTAAGCACCACCCGCACAAAACCGAGATACGTGAGTGTTGTTCAAACAAAAAGGGAGGTTAAAATAGCGTCTTAGGACATTTGCTAAGAGTTTTTTTTAAAAAAAAAAGAAACATTCCATTCCAACAAAGTAAAGAGAAAATTAATAAGAAGGGCAGTACCTACACGTGATGTTGGCTAACAATATCAATTAGAGAGGAGTGAATAGGTGATTTAAAAAAATCTTGGCAAAGTAGTGCGGAATTAAAAGCGCTAAGTTTGAAAATAGAGTAACCAAGTAAAACTGAATATGAATATAAACAAATTATGATAATATTCAAGTAGTGCCGCGTAGTGTTTCTATTAAGCAGAGATTGAATATGAGTAGAGAGATAGAAGACAATGGATGTAGAGCTTATAGTGTTTCGATTTAGTGTAATCCTACATCCACTCACCCATGTTGAAGCCTGTTAGATGGATTCTACTAGTCAATCAATGAGAAGTTACAGTCATATGTGCCTACTTATACACAAGCGTTTATTCAAGCTACTCATACCCAATCTATCTCAACCTAAGCACACACTTAAAATATGCCAATACTTCTCAAATGATTACAATTGTAAGCTCACGGAATACATACGAAAATATGTGAAGCTCCTTTGAAATTTGGAATTGTGAACTCTTGATTTCTCGTATTCTCTTCGATGTCTGGGTTCTTTAAGGTGCATTTGTTAATCATTATGTTCCTGAAAATAATTTCTAAGCTTTTGAAGGTATCTGATAACTGCCCAAAATTTCTATTCTTGGAATAGAAAAAGAACAACAGCACAAAATTTCTTTTTATTAATAATATTTTGAATTTTTTAATATTTCTTTCTTTTAATTTTTCTTTTTCTTCTTCTTCCCCTTCCTTGGCCATGGCCAGGTCGCCGGCGCCGGCAACCGGCGACTGGCCACAGGCTAGGGTCGGCAAGGGCTACCCTCGTCGGCTCCGGCGAGGCTTGGACCCTCGCCAGATTCAGCGAGGGCGGCGACGAGGGTCGCCTATGCTAGATCTGGCGAGGGTCACAACTACCTTGCCGGCCCTGGCCTGTGGCCAGTTGCCGATGGCTGGCAGTCGGCGACTGGCCACAGGCCATGAAGAAGAAGATGAAGAAAAACAAGAAGAAGAAAAAGAAGAAGAAGAAGAAAATTTCTTTTTCATTTCTGATTCTTGTTCCCAAAATCAATAAGCAACTTTTTTTTGTTTCTTGATTCCATTCCAAAACTGATTCTGGAACAAATTTTTGCAAATTTGTGCCCGGGAATAAAAAATTTATCAAACGAATTTCTATTCCAAAACTGATTCTGGGAATAAAAGAATAGAAATAGTTACTATTTGGCCGGTTGCCAAACGCGCCCTTAATACTCCTCAACTTCTAAATTTTTTATTGGACAATCTTTAAGAGGATCGATCTCCAATCTACTTGTTGCATGATTGTTGAGAAGATTAGGTAGCCGTTAATGTCGATCAATCAAAATCCCCAAAGAATTTGGTGGCCCATACGATCAAATATTGATTCCCAAAAATAGAGTAGCTCGCCTATGGAAAGTATTTCATCTTCATGATAATTGCCAATGGAGTCTTTCGCGTAGATATACTTTGAGATTGATAATCAATGATATCATTCCATAATTAAAATCTATGCCAAGGACTTCGTAACCTTGAAAATCAAAGATATCTTTCGAAATAATAACCTTGAAAATTGGGACAATGACTTTATCGCAGGTAATATAGGTATTTTTCTAACGAAATTACACAAAAATTATTGTGTGTTAAAACTAAAATGAGTTTAAAATGATGATTTCTTATCTATCAGAAGTTTCGCATTGAGATTTTTCTTTTGGCAAGCATTGAGAATAATTCTTTCCTTTTCATACAACCTTTATGATATTATTATATAAAAAAAATGCTAGATGTTCCCACATCATCATTTCTCTCCAAAGAGGGGTCGGGCCAAATCAATCACGATAATACAATTTTGATTGCCATGAGTATGTCGAGCAAGTAATACGATGAGTTGAGCTCCAAGAGTATGTCTGGATTTTCTCATATCCAATCCAACTGTTATTGTCGGGTCGACCTAACCAAGAAATCAATATCCTATCTTTTGGCTATCTTTTATAAGGTTGGCATTTACATAATGACTTTGAGGAGTTTTATCACATTATAACTGTATTACAGTAAATTAACATTTTCTTCATCATAATTTTATCAGTCAAAATTTCTTCATAAGAAACTGTTTTCCTGAGACTTTACAAAGGCTAGACTGCCTCGTGCTTGATAAAGGTTATTGTCTAATTTTATATAGAGCGTGTTTTTTTTTTGCCAACTATGTAAGGCGCGAATAATAACTATTCGGTTTCCCTAGTTTTCTATTTTTTTTATTCCCAAGAATAGGTTTGAAACAAAAATCTGTTTGACAACACAACTTCATTTTTTATTTAGTTACGAGACAAATTTGCCCAGAAATAGGTTTGGAATAGAATTGAGAAGTAGTTTTTTTTTTGCTTTTCTATTTTTGGAACAGAAACAAAAATAATAACTTTTCTTATTGCTCGCCCTTACCGCCGGCCGCCGCCCCCCAAGGCCACCAGTCGCCCCTGCCCGCAGCCACTGCCAGCCGCCGGCAACAAAAATATAAAAATAACTTATTAAATGAATTTATATTTCGGGAACATAAATTTTATATCGTTATCAAACCTGATTTTTTAGCAAAAAATTAAACTGAAAAAGATAATGATTTTTATTCGTGCCCTTAAAGTATTCTACTTTTTGCAGATATATTCTTTCTTGTTTACTTTAAAAAAAAATTCATTTTGTCATTTCTCTATTTCTAGAGATCCCTATTCTCATTTTTTTGTTGGCAAGCTTGTGGTGATCCCTATTCACTAGCTCAGGACACAACTAGTTCTCAAGAAAGATACTCTCTGCCTCTCAATCAATATCAAGAAAGTAGATGAATAATGGTGGAACGTCGCCGTCCGGCCACGTGGGATCATGTGGTACAAGTGTGGCTAGGCATTAGGGGGATTGACAAATGTTCCGGACCATCCCGAAAGCAGCAACATCGCCATCACTTCGTATTGATGGATGACGGTGATGGCCAGTCCTTCTTTTAATAATCTCTCGACACATGGAAAACGAGGGTCGGCTTGCTTTTGGTTTCTCCCCCGACGACTTTGAGGTAGACTCTATCAAATCGTTATCTCGAGGAAAAAATAGGTAGGTAATTCGTAAACTTTAACTCAGCATATAATATAATTTTTTAATTTATTTAATATGATTTTTAAATTTTTAATATATATTTAATTTAGTCCTTAAATTTGAAGTAATAAAATGACAACATTATACGTTGAGATAAAATTTATAGACCACATCAAATAAATCAAAAGTTCATAAACAACATTATACATTAAGCTAAAGATCGAAGATCATTTATATCATTATCCATTATCTAGGAGCAAAGATCATATAGAAAAGTAGATGTGACAAGACCGCAACTTCATCCCTAGTCAAACTATTTAGTTTGAGCTACATGTATCGCTCATTTTGAGCAATACCGCGAAAGAGAAATAATAGAGATTATTCTCGAAAAGTTTTCAGACTGAAGAGGATCGAGAGATTTGAACTTTTGATCAAAAGGACTCCAGGCCCCATGAATTAAGCCTTACTCGATTCGACCAGCCACCTCGGTGGGGAAAATTGTCCAAAAAGTCCTAAACATATTATACTTTTGCCAATTCAGTCTTAAACCTTTTAATTTTGCCAATTGTGTCCTAAACCTTTTCATTTCTTGCCAATTGAGTCTATCCAACCAATTTTGGTCAGATATCACTGACGTAGACACTGGACGGTCACGTGGCGCTGCCGTGGACATTTTTAAATAATATTTTGATAATTAATGAATTTTTTTATGTTTTTTTCTCTTTTTTTTTTAATTTCCTTTTCTCTCTTCTTTTTCTGTGTTCTGAAGTTAGGGTCGGCGAGGGTGGCTGGTCGACTTTCGCGGGCCATCGGCAAGGCCAGCGACCCTCATCGGCCACAAGCGAGGGTCGCGATACCCTCGCCATATTTGGCCAGGCGAGGCACTTGGCGGCCTCGCTTTGGCCCCACGCCCTTGCCTGGGGCCGGTGAGGGCCGCCAAGCCCTCGCCTGGCTAGATCTGGCGAAGGCGTCGAGACCCTCGTCGGATCTGGGTGAGGGCTCGCACGCCCTCACTTTGGCAGGTGAGGGCCGGCACGCTCTCGCCCAAAGCCAGTGAGGGTCGGCTGACCACCCTCGCCGGCCCTAATTTCAAAACCCAGATAACGAATAGAGAAAAGGAAAAAAAACATAAAAAAATCATAAATTATTAAAATATTATTTTAAAATGTCCACGTTAGTGCCACGTGGCCGTCCGGCGTCCATGTCAGCGATTCTCGGTTAGATGGACTTAATTAGCAAGAAATGAAAATGTTTAGGATTCAATCGACAAAATTGAAAGATTTAAGACTGAATTGGCAAAAGTGTAATTGATTTAGGACTTTTTGATCAAAAGGACTCTAGGCCCCATGAATTAAGCCTTACTCGATTCGACTAGCCACCTCGGTGCGCCGAGCTATTCGTTAAAAACAATCTAACTGAGGATGGGGAAGATATTGTGCAGTCCACAATAAGTATCTACACTATACTCCAAAGTTTGAGTATACGGTCACATTTAAAATTTATCTTCTATATAAATAATTGAAACATAATGATATTGCATGTGTATTTGTGTGAGTGAAAGAGCACGAAAAATAAGTGATTGATTCGCGGTGGGGACCACCGATCGAATTGGCTGCGTGGAGGTCTTCTGACCGTTGATCGTGAGACAGAGGCCAGCATTGAGAGCACGATCGTCGTAGCGAGCACTAGCAGTGGCAGCGGCGGAAGGTTGTGATAGGATGCACCTAGAGAAGGAGGAGGCACTTGTGGAAGAGGAAGAGAAGGAAAGAAAGAAAAGTGAAAAGAAAAAAAAAACGATAAGCTAACCTCAATCGTTAAACTTTGAGGGACTAATGTATCGTCCTCTCAAAGAATTAATGGTGCGTTTGTTTAGCGACAAATGAATGATTTAGAAAATATTTTTTAAAAAATGATCGTTTATATTACTTAAAAATGAATTAATAAAAAAATGAATTATTCACTTAAATGCCGAGCTATAAATTGTCAAAATATTTTTTATTTACTAATTATTTTAAACGATATGAATGATATTTTTAGGAAAATTTTTTTCATATCATTTATTTTCCGTAAAATAAATATATGTTAAATTTTGTATTTAGTTATCAGGTTGAGTTGAGGTACGCATAAAGAAATACCATGCCTCAACATGAGTATGGGTCTTTTATATATCATAAATTATGTCCCATCATCCGAGGCTCTTTTGCCTAACACGCTCTTGTACGTATCTCATTTTACATTCCCATGACCCTCTCATGCCGCTTTCCCATTATTCATATTATTACAATAATTAAATATTAAATTATACATTTATCTAAAAGCTTAAACTTTTAAAATAGTTGATGGCGGTCCCATCAAATCTAACATGGTATCAGAGTTAGAGATCATGAATTCAAATCTTTTCAGACCCCATGTGCTTTCGTAATAAAATATATCTACGTTTAGTACCAAGCAAAAAACGACCGACTAAAGTGTGAGGGGGAGCTTTAGAATAATTAAATATTAAATCACACATTCATCTAAAAACTTAAACAAACTTAAACTTTTAAAATAGTTAGCAGCGATTCCATCGAATTTCAATCAGATCTCTCTTTAAGCTAGCATATCTCATTCGTAATTCATTTCGTGAGATATTTATCAAACACCTATTCACATGAAGGCCAATCAATCATCTATCGGATTTGATCTCTCATTACCTTGACTCTTCCTCTTATTATTCAATTGAGTCCACTAAATTTCGTTTAAATAATCGATGTTCTCAATCATCATTCACCTTTTCCTATTTTTCAAACTTTCTTATTATCTGCAATTTTTTTTGTTTCCCACAAAATTATCGACATGGGGAAAATGCACTGAAAGTGCCAAAATCTTATATAACAGGATCGTAAAAATTCCAATTATTAAAGTCCAACCTTAAACATTTGCAAGAATAGTCCAATTAAGTCCCGGGGTTGGGAAATTTGCTTACATGACAGTAAGAGGGCGTTACGTAAAGAAAACAAAAGAAGTTTTGATCGAAAAGACGTGATCGTAGCATTTAAAAAAACTTCACAATTTGTTCAATTCTATTAGCGTAATTAAATATTAAATCACGCATTCATTTAAAAGTTTAAGTTTTTAGGACAGTTGGCAGCAGTCCATCAAATCTCACAAATTCAATATTTTAAGACTCTTTGACCAAAAAAAATATTTAAAGACTCATATGTATTATCCACGTCCGCGGAGTTTAAAATTTTTCGTGCAATATGCTTTGCCTAAATTTAGTTTTCTACGCTTGAAAGGTCAATCAATCTCTAGCAACAAGGACGTTATATCGTCTCCGACGAGTCTGGGACTTCACATCTTTTTAAGACACTTAAAAGTGTTACCGTCTGTAACATCGATAAGCCTGCCTAAAACACGTGTCTCTTCGTTTAATTAGTAGATCCAGAGGCTAACCAGCAGTGTTTGGTGGGCATCCTACTATCATCTTAATCTCCAAGTTAGGATTTTATGGATAAAATGCAGAAGTTTAAAGGTGAACGCGACAGACAATCTATAAGAAGTAGGAATGTCGTGACTAAAAATGGGTCGGAAGAGATACGAAATAACCATGAGAGGGTGTCCACGTATAACCCAAAACTTAGACTCTAATACCATTTGTTGAGGTCCGATATGTCACGTTGTTGAGTAAAACAGGTAAATAACAAGAATAACACGCAAGATGGAGATAGGATGGAGGATTAGGACTCAAACTTTTGACCTGTATTTTGATTAGAAATAAATCTTTTTGCAAAAATTATAGAAAGTGAGCCAATGATATATGTTACATCATTTATACGTCAATATTGTCATAAGAGATATTTGCCTACACAACTGTTACATTATGTATCAATAGCAATTTGCAAGTAAAAGCCCTAATTTAGTATTCTAAGCGCTAACAATTGAAGTTTAATAAACCATGTGAAAGTAGCAACATAGACAACCTAATAAGACAGGTTTTAAAATTCCATCTTGGTAACTTTGTTGACAAACGAATTCATCCTGCACTGAGATACATATACTATCTAGCTATACTAGCCATATATGAAAAATACCAAAAACACACATGAATTTCCACCTAGATACCATTTACATACCTCTGATTCATAAAATAGAAGTTACATACGGGCGCCTCTATTAGAATGACTAAAGTGGCCCTTTATGAAAAATGCCCAAACAAAAATAAAAAACCCAGACCAACCACCCGTGAACCCTCTATCACCACCCTCCCCCACCATTGGTCGTTGCCCTTGTTGCCTCAGACTGCCCCGTACATGCCGACGAATCTCGCCATCCTCCCGTGACACCTCAATCCCCTATCTTCGTCACCGACTCTCTCTATGACATTTCTGAATTAACTCATTGAGGTATTGTTCACACTATTTTGTCTTTTGGCGTACAAGTGGGTACCTTCCTATGAGGTCACTCATCCTGGTAGTGCTTCCATGTGAGTACATTTGCTATTACATCAAAAAGCGCATCTGTGAGTTAATTTTAATTTTTACATATATATATCATAATTGTTCTTATCTTGTTTGATGCATAGTTCGATTCATTCCTGCCATATTTGTCATTCTAAAAGTCTGCCAAGAGTCGCTCCTTGTCCAGGCCCTCTGGTCTTAGCGACCACTTCCTACCTTTGTTGGATCAAGTCATTACAGGCACACTAGTTTCCGCCTTGTTCGTCCCTGAACCACACACCTACTGGAGGGAGTCCCGCTCTGATCCCATGATTTTACATCCCCAAATTAACTCACTGAGGTACTGTCTACTTTGGTCTGTCCCATACTGAGCTTCACCGGTTTGTTCTTTGGCTTACAGGTGGGCACCTTCCCGGGAGATTATCCATCCTGGTAGTGCTTCCACTTGAGCATGCTAACCTTTGGAGTTGCCATTACGTCAAAAGGCCCCTTTATGAGTTAATTTCAGTTTTTACGCACACACACTATATGTATATGTATATATCGGTGCACATTTCGGTTCATTCCTACCCTCTTCGTCATTGTAGAAGCCTACCAGGTCCTTGTCCAGGCTCTTTGACCCCAGCGACCACTCCTTATCCTTGTCAGACCGGGTCATTACTCTCTCTCTCTCTCTCTCTCTCTCTCTCTCCGCGCATGCGTTGTGCTATCCAGGCTTGTGGCCATGGCCCCCTAAGCTATGAGCTCGTGGCCATGGCTGCAAGATCTAGAGATCACGGTCATCTTTGCTATAATGGAGCCAACACAATTGGCTCAATTGTCGTCACTGGGGAGGGAGGGAGATTGGCTGATGGGAGGGGGACGCATCATTCCAAATGGCGTGGGTTTCGTTGGTGAAGGTATTTTTGGAAAAGAAAGCGGAATGAGCTCGTGGCCATGGCTGCAAGATCTTGAGGTCACGGTCATCTTTGCTATAATGGAGCCAACACAATTGGCTCAATTGTCGTCACGGGGGAGGGAGGAGATTGGCTGATGGGAGGGGGACGCATCATTCCAAATGGCGTGGGTTTCGTTGGTGAAGGTATTTTTGGAAAAGAAAGCGGAAAAATTGTAGATAGGTGGACAATTTGGTTGGAGGATACAGATATGTATTTTAAAAACTAGAGGTATGTAATGGTATTCGAGTGAAAATAAGATTGTATTCGCGCGCCCCTCTACACAAAATTTCACCCATCTTTTCAGGATTGTAATTTCATGACTCAACCTTCGTGATTTGTATTGATCGACAAACAGGGTACGGGTTGAAATCTTCTATATTACTTCAAGGGGCAAAAGCCACGTCTGCTTACTAGAATCGATAGTTGTCAAATCACAACAGGACCCAAAATCATAGGGATCAGCCTGGAAAACTAAGTTCTAATAAGCGATGGTAATTCTACATTTGTGTTGATAATTGGTATTGATAGCTTTCATTATTGCTTATACTTGAAAACGTTCAACTATTGAAGTACCTAAAATTATAAGCCACATAGATTGAAGTTTATTAATAGTAAGATCAAGACATGATAATTTTCCATAAATAACCATAATGTATAAGTATGTCAACCGTACTTATGTAAAGAAACCATCCATCCCTCAACGTCCCATCATAGCATAAGATACTTTTAATCGTAAGTGATATCAAAATGTTCTTGAACAATGGAAAGAAAGTCATCACGGTCCTCATCTCGATTTCGGCCGAAGCTGTGACCACCATACCAGTATGCCGAGATCATCTCCCTATCTATCTCCATCCAAATCGGATTCCGCTAGATAGACTGGTCGATATCGTTTCTAGCCATAGGAGCAGGTTCTTTGAACGGTTGGCCGCAAGCATTATTAGGCCACGATGCTACTTCATTAGCCCTATTTGGGATTTCCCCGGACCGAGCCGCTCCATGAGCAGGTTTAGAGTCCTTTGCTAATCTTGCTCCATGGTCCGATAAGATGCCTCGAGATGATGAAAAGTCGTCCGCAAGGCTTGCGCCCCCCCTGTACTCATCAGTGGAACGGATGCTTGTATCGTCGTCCTTACCAGATTTGGCTTCTCTCTCTAGTGATCTTGCTAGCTCCGACTGCAATTTGCAAACATGAGTGCATTGGCAACATGCACACTTGCACACACATACGTAGGAATTGCAATAGAAAAAAAAAAGATCAATATTATGTTTTTCTGATACAAAAAGATAAGTTATTTTAACCAAAAAAAAAAAGATAAGTTATCCTACAAAAAGAATAATACCAACATGGGTAAACACACGCAACATGAACACATGCACGAAGCGCAACATAGAAAAATTTCGATATTATTTTTTGTGATTCAAAGTGATAAGTTGTTCTACAAAGAAGAATAATACCAACACGTACACACTTGTTTACCTAAAAGGATAAAACCCTAAAAGAATCCTTATAAACCATAACTCGAAAACTATATAAAAAATAGTAAAGAAAATCTAAAAAAATATTATGTAAAATCTAATCGGATATGTAAGTAACATACCAAAATCAACTAGACATTTTCTAAAATTCAAAGAGATATATACATAAAGAAAAATCACAAATTTTGAAATTATTTAGTTTCGTGTTGATTCGCCAATCTCATGCCTTCAGATCTCTCTCACTCCCACCTCTTATAAACCCAACACCCTTACTCAAGTAATTCTCGGTGCAGTTTGCTTGTGAAAATAACATTGAAATATTGCACATCAACTTGTTTATATGTCTAAGCTTTACACACACACACACACACACACACATATATACACATATATATATATACACGTATATATATATATATATATATATATGTAATTTCCCTCAATCTCCTAGGTTATACTTTGAGAATGGCTGTTTGAACATCAAACTCCCACAATGATATGTACTTTGATATAATATGTATACGAATATGTACACATGTATAGATAAAAAACGAATTGGGAAGTCGAAAATGCTTCTCCAAATATTACAGACACGTGGATGATGCCTTCTAATGCGCTCACCAACATTACCTCCCTTGCTGCACAACTTGTAATAATAGAGCTTATTCACTAAGAGAGGTTGGACTGGACTTCAAACATGGGTGACAAGCGATCAACGCGAGGATACTCCCACTACAAGTGGACAAGAGTTTGCTAAAAGTAGAAAAAAAGGACATCATGGAAATCTGATGTTGTAACCACAATAGCTTCCCAAAGATAACTAACGCCATCTACATGGAGTAAGATCTTGACAATCTTCCGGGACCAAAAAGAGAGATCCCTTCTAAAGGTGAGATGATTGATGATGAGGGAAAAATGGGCTATCTTCCTCTTAGCTTGCAGAACCATACACCGACACGATATTTTATGTACTTGTTACGCTGTTAACATGATAAAACAGATTGAACATTTTTGATGAAAAGACCATATGTCATAGAGGGAAATCAATTTTGGATATAAATTTGAAAAAATCGATCGCCGGTTGACCATCTGCAATAATGCAGTGATTGATGCGTTGCTCGGTCATTCTGAAACCCTAAAGCTTTGTTGATATGACAAGACAAATTAACCATTTACGAGACTCGGAAACCAACCCCCACCCACATATAGTTAGGAATTAGCCACGTAATCATAACTTCAATAGCAACTAGGTGTGACATATGAACTATAGTGGGATCATGTCTGTTGAATTCTGTCTTATCAAAGTTTGTGACTCTCCAATTATCACATTTGTGTATGCCCTATTCAAGAAAATACATAATGGAAGTGCTGCTCATCACTAATAATTAGAAGCATAGCACGATGAGCTCGAGGAAAAACGATGTACATCATCATCATAAAAGCAACAGCCAGCCAGCCACGTCCAAGTTGTGTGAATCCCATCCCACCCAACCAATGGTGGATGGTGATTAATTGGCATATGATGTTGCGGTAGACCAGTATTTTTCGTACATATCGAAACAAACAATTTAACTTTTTCTGGGACGATCTTATGGAGTTGGACTAAGTAGGAATCGATATTCGATCGTACATGGACTTGATATTGACTGCATCAAACTATCTATATGAAACATTGATTATTAGGTTAGTGTCATTGAGGACTATGTCATCGAAAAGCAGTGATCCAACTGCAAATTCCAGACGGATGTCCTAGGAGACGAAAAGGATGGTCGAGGGAGCAGAAAACCGCCGTACGTAGGGTTCGGCGTTAGGACGGAGAACTGCCACCATTTGACCGGTTGCTAAGCCGCTGGAGAGTCGAGGCACCCGATTCTATGCCAACTTTTGAATATTTTGAGCTGGTCCTCTAACTTCTTGTCTAGATTTTATGTAATTTCGTGGGATCTCTGCATCGATTCAAAGTCTTCGGGCTTTGATTGAAGTAGTATCGATCCCATCGTATGATATTAGCGTTATCATTACTACTATTTCTCACCTATGGTGAGATTTGCGACGAAAAGAAGGACAACAATCAAGTAAAGAGTTTGAGAAGAATCCTTTGGGAACTTCCTCCTTTGGATAAATCGAGTTTCATTGATGCAATGGTTGAAATGGGAGCCCAATGGGCCTAAACCTTGACGATCGATCCATTTCTGCAATTAGTGTTGCACAAAGCTAATGTGAAGAACATTCTATCCACTAACGAAAAAATCAAGCGTTTCATGTTATTTATCAGACAGAAACTCTTCATCTGCATTACAACACAAACATTAAGAGTTTCATATCATCCCCATTAATCCAAAAAGGTTCTCTGCATCATAAGGAAATACTCTAATGATACCTGATTAGTTCATAGAGAGCGCTTCAATGGCGGCATAGAAGTTTAACGTCAACAGTTCGAGTTCATTTCAATCTCCTTTGGCTTCATAGGAGACTCGATATCTTTATCGAACGCTCATATTACATGGGATTACAGAAGAAGTTCTATGAATGCCCCATCCGAAGATGGTGTGATGCGATAGTCAACTCGATCAACAGAGGTAATCTTGGAGGGGAAAACTGTCCAAAAAATCATAAACTTATTGTACGGCGGCCAATTAAGTCCCAAATTTTTCAACTTGGCTGATTTACTCGTAAGACTTTTGACGATTTATCAGTGTAGTCATTTCTACTAGAAATTGTTGACTTTGATAATGGCTGTCCAATGTGACACGATCGGCGCTGACGTTAGAATAGCCATAATCAACCTGGATGGTTTTTCTAATTTTTTTCGTTCCTTTTCTTTTTTTTTTCTTTTTTCCCTATTTCCCTTCGATGATCTAAGGCCTCGACGATGTCGAGACACGCTTGCCCAGGCCCTCGCCGGCCACAGTGAGGCCCTCGCTATGATTGAAAAGGGCTTGCAACGGTGTCTCAGCCCTTGCTTGGGGCAGCAACCTACGACGACCATCGCCGAGGCCTTGGACTGGCAAAGAGAGATAGGAAAATAATAAGGAAATAAAACAAGGAGAAAATAAAAAAAATTGAAAATTGAAAAAATTGTCCATATTAGCGCCAGCCGTACCATGTAGAACGTCTGTCACCCACATCAACGATTTTCACTCATAATTGATCGGAAGAAAAGTTTAGGATTAAATGGTCAAATTGAAAAGTTTAGAACTGAATTAATCACCATACAATAGATTTAACGACTTTTTGGACTATTTTCCCAATCTTGGAGTGACCTAAAGAAAGAAGAATCCCCTCGAAATTGACAGAGCAGGAATGAGTCGATGCTTACTCGGTCCAAGTAGAAATAAAAGGACCGCAACGTACTGTAATCTCCTTTGTCGTCCAATAGTCTTGAAACTCAACCGATCAATCGTAAAGTTGTAGAATCAAACCATTTGTCTTACGATAGTCTCGAAGCTTTCTAGTTTCCTTTGCCCCATTCTTTCCAAGCGGACTAAATTCTGCCAAGTCCTTCATGTTCGACATAATTGCGCTATGGCTGCCAACATCCTTAGCAGACTTGTTAGAAAACTCCACACATTACATCACACGAAACTTTTCCACAATTATGCAGCAGTCGAACATGATTTGCTGGTCGGCATCATTCAATTCAGCGATCATGGGATGTCCCAAATTGATTACAGCAACTACTATAGGACAAGAGTCACAGCAACCTTTCTTCACGGCATAACTTCCCCACACGACACGACAATCAAATTTGTCTTGTTCGGATTTCAAAGGGAAGACATCGTCTCTTCCTGATGTTCGGATCGAACCCGACGTGGACTTTTACTTGTCAAACTCCACGAAAATTTCTGGCATTTGAAGACTGTTTCGGCCATGAATTCCCCCAAGTCCCTAACTGGGTCTGTGTCGACTGAGTCGACACTCGAGTCACGTCCTCCAACCAACGTTTTTCCTCTTCTTGGGATGGATTATCGTCAACTTGTGGTGATTCTAAAACCCTAGTTTTTTTCATCTTAAGAGATAAATTATATCAAGGGTCGAAAGACATAGTATGGTCTTAAAACGGGACAATACCGATTTCAGTTGAGGGCTCGATGAAGGCTAAGCGCGATCGGTCTGATGTAGATATACACATCATGATTACCGACTTGACTCGATTCGGCGGCTAAGTTAATTAGTAATGCTCTTATAAACGCGTTTTCAACATCGTCAACGGTAGCGAGCTATAAACATATCATGTCATTCTCTAACTAGGGGAGGGGACCATATAGATGAAAATTTTATCTCTTGTCTAACGTATTAGGTTTTATGCACAAACTAATTGCGAGTTGGCCCAACGAAAGTAACATGTGAATTTATTGGTCAAGCAATTGCTCGATCCCATGAGGTACGTTGATTGCGTTGACGCCGCCCGTTCACCAGGACTGATCCAACGGCTACGGCCTGCTTTGGCCCCAAATGCAGTTCTCGTCTGCTTGGTTAAATAATTCTTCAGTTTGGAATTGTAGGAATTGGTCAAGTGGTCAATGCATATAGTGACCCTTAAAAGGGTTGACCGTGAAGAAGATTTCAAATTGAATAAGCACGTTTTTAGATGGTTAATTGGTTTCCTTTGGAAGTATATGTAGGAAAGAGTGATAATTTACAGCCATCTCATGTTTCAAAGCTGCAAACTTTGAAATCGCGTCTGCGGTCAATGAACTCGAAATCCTCTCAGTCTAGACGTGCCGTAGGTAAATGATAATTTCATGGAAGATAAAAACAAAGGGCTGGTTGTTACCTCGATTAGCTCTTTTTTTAAAAATAAATTAGAGACATGAGCGTGGAGACCCGACCACACAATTAGCTCTCTTGGGAGCATAACACATTATAAAACGGATTATTAATAGGTTTATTAGGGTGATGATGACAATATTTTGAGCGAGATGGTTGGATGAACTAGATGTGTGAAGTTATAGAGTCAGTTCTTCTATATGTCAATTGTCCAACGAGGACTATGTAAAGCATGTAATGCATGTCTAGCAATGGATATAATTAAAATTTTTATACAAGAAAAAATCCAATAGTTGAAAAAATGATTGTCTTGTCTTGCATCTCAATTTGCAAGTATATCATTTTCGTTTCAGTAGTATGTCATGGCAGTGGATCGATTCAAATTACGCCTACTAAATACAGAAAATTTATATCTCATGCTACTCTCATATATGAGTAAGATTCATATCACTAATGAGAAAATTTTCATTATGGCCTCTAAAGTTCTAAATCCAAGTGATCGTTCAAAAAATTTTGATACGTATTATATGTATTCAAAGGGTCAATTACAATTGAGCCTATGTACTTTTTAAGACTGACTAGGACTTAAAAACACACCAAAGATTGATCAGCTGGGGTTTATGCACAATCTGGGGATCTCAGCATGTACATTCAAAGGAAATCTCAGCAGACACAATCAAAATCATACAGATGATATAATAGTATCACATATATTATAATGAAATCTGCAAATATTTACATATATTAACAAGAGGAGACACAAGATATTCAAATTCATCATTATGAATTATTACCAAGATATGAGATCGTTTTTTTGCAAAAAGAAAGAAGAAGAAGAAGAAGAAGATAACGTATCCTAGAGGGGACTTAATGTTTTTGTTATCAAATTATCGCACGTTGCGATTAGTGGACTAGTCTTAGAAGGTGGGCTTCGATAGGGTCGACACTTGATTGAAGCCTTCCACTAGTTTTTTCAGTTGTGCTCGCATCCAAACAATATTTGCATCGCCGTGGAACTTTTCATACATGCATTATGACAAGAAGCCTCATTTAAATAGATAAAGTTGGTCGAGACACCACTTAGCCCTTAAACAAAAAAGCTAGAAGTCGAGTCCATGAAATATTTCACCGATCTCATGAATCACGTAAGATATAAGTCGAGATTCAAGTACGTGGCTAAAATATGGAAGTGATTGAAAATTAAAGTGGTCGATAAGGTGTGAGAACCAATGCCAATAAATTTAAGACTTAAAAATCGGGGATTTCCAGAAGCTAAACATTCAATTTAATGAGATTACCAGACCAGTCATCGTATTAGAGCGGAGTCTACAATATGTGTACACAACTCAATTATTTCAATCTACATGATGTAATTTATACATAATAAGAGATACGTTTGAAACTTCAAAATTTTCCCTTTTCGATTATCTTAATAAGTGCATAAAAATCACTCGTTAACAAAACTCTAGACACATATACACCTGGCGGGCTGACAAGATTGCGTTTCTTATTTTAACGTGCTGGTGCCCATACGCCTAACCCCCCAAGTTGGGGAAAATTTTTCTTTCCTCACCCCGGAGAATACTCCTGAATTTTTAATGTCCCAAAATTTTGACAAAGCAGTTTTAGGACTTACTTAGGTCCATTCGATTATCTTAATAGGTGCATCAGAATCACTCGTTAACAAAATCTAGACGCATATACACATACATACAATTATATATATTATTTCCACAAGTAATTAAACTTTAGTGGGATTACTTTGACTTGGAAGTTTGAAACTTGGGGAAGAAAAGGAGAAATTCGACTTTATTATTGACTTTTGACTTGGAATTTCAAGTGCAAATCTCAATCGCTATAAATACACAGCTTGATGATATCTCAATACATCTCATCTCATCTTTGCTACATGCTTTTTTTCCAAACATTACTTTTTGGGGGCACCGCAGTTGTTCTCCCCCATGAAAATTACAACAAAAAACTGTACTTTCATCCCTTCGATGCTCTTCCTTGCTCTTACGTTGGCCAGCTTCGTCGTCGCAGGTGCAAATTTTGTAAAATTTACACACCCACGCAGAAATAAATATGCATATGTCTACACATATATTTCTACTGTACAAATTTTTTGCCGGTATAAACACCATCATCTTGAAAAATAAAGCCACCATGAACTTTTGATCGTGTAGCTATAGATTTTCGCTGGACAATTTAATCGACGTGACCCATTTATTTGTAACGTGAATCATTGATACGTATGCGACGTGAAGAAAACCTCAAAGTCATGGATTTCATAATTTGTTGGGGGTAAATACTCTAGGATCTTCCAGAGAGAGGAACGGCGAGGAATTTACGCCAACAATGAAATTAGCTTTCCTAGGATATGATCAGCTATCTTAATCTATCAAAGAAACTAGCTATCTTCGAAAATAATGAAATATCAAATAATGTCTCTAATATCCAATTATGTGGATTCTATTTCGACCTGCCAGTTAGAACCTCAAAGAAAATTGTATGTCCATAACCCAGATTACTCTAATTTGTCAATTGATTTTGGGTTTTACTAACATCTTTTTGTTTTTTTCAATCAAATTCCAGCCGCAGGAACAGGAGTGTGCTATGGAACTCTTGGTGACAATTTACCGTCCTCTCAAGAAGTCGTAGACCTTTTCATACAGAACAACATTCCGAGCATGCGGATCTACAATCAGAATCCATCGGCTCTCCAAGCCCTAGGAGGATCCAACATCGAGGTTGTCGTCGGCGTCGCGAACGAGGACCTGCAAGGAATCGGCGCAAGCCAGGACAGCGCAAACGGGTGGGTCCAAGCCAACATACTGAGCCACGGCAACGTCAAGTTCAAGTACATTACGGTCGGCAACGAGATCCAACCGTCCGACCCGGCCGCAAATTCCCTTGTCGCTGCCATGCGGAACATCTGGACCGCAATCGCCAACGCTGGCCTCGGGGGCCAGATCAAGGTCTCCACCTCGGTCGACACCGGAGTGCTCGATGTGTCCTATCCTCCGTCGAGCGGCACGTTCAAGTCGGACCGCATGTGGCTTCTCGGCCCAATCATCAGCTTCTTAGTAGAGACCCAAGCCCCTTTGCTAGTTAACATATACCCTTATTTTAGCTACATCTCCAACCCGCAAGACATACAACCTGACTATGCCCTATTCGCGTCCCCCTCGGTCGTGGTACAGGACGGGTCAATGGGGTACCAAAATCTATTCGACGCGATGTTGGATGCGGTCTATTCCGCGCTCGAGAGGGCCGACGGCGGGTCGGTGAGAGTCGTGGTCTCGGAAACCGGGTGGCCCTCCGACGGAGGAACGGCGACTTCGGTCGACAACGCAAGGACTTACAACACGAATTTGGTCAGTCATGTGAAGGGAGGGACCCCGAAGAGGCCCGACCAGCCGATCGAGACGTACATCTTCGCCATGTTCGATGAGAATCAGAAGAGCCCGGATTTGGAGAAATTTTGGGGGCTCTTCCATCCGGACAAGCAGCCCAAGTATCCCATCACTCTTAACTAGGACGATCTTGTAATAAAGGAGCGAACCACAACATAAACATGTTTTGCTCCGTATACGAAAGCGAAAGGAAAAGTTACTTTTGTAGTAACTCCCTATCCATTTACAAAAGTCACTAAAACACTCGTGAAAGACTATAAAGCATCATTCTTTTTCTTACTTCATTGTCTTTATTTAACTTCGTATTGCAGTCCTATTGCCTTTTGAGTCGATTAGTTTTGTGCAGAAATCAAATTGAAATTCATGTTAGTCGGAATTAGTAAGCCACCCCCGTCGAGATGGGGTTTGTCTTGTGGATACTGGATTGGCCCGAATAAATGATGGAGCCCCGAGAGTCATTTGTGATTGATACGAAAGTGGGCATCTTGAAAAATGAGTCACGATGTAGCTGAAATTTTAAAATTTAATGCCCGTGAAGTGGATGTTTGCGTACGACCAAAAAAAAAAAAAAAGAAGTGGATCTTTGTGATATTTTGATATTTTGTTCTGGTGAATCGAACTATCTAACCTAATAAGATCATGATGCATCATCTATGCATCAGACAAAAAGGTTTGGAAGTTTTAGGTGGAAAATTAGTTTTTTCTCTTCCTTCCGTTTTCAAGTCGTTAAAATATGTCTCGAATTTTGACCAACGACTCGAGCGGGATTTAAAGTGTGGAGATGTGGCCGAACCACGTAGATCAACGGAAGGAAGAATAAAATGTGGTGCCACTTTTTAGATGCTAACAAGGTTGCTTAGGGATTCACCCGAAAAGGGATAAAGGGGCTACTGAGATTTTCCTTTTTGGCAGATGACCTTAAAATGCCCTTCTTTTCTTTTCCTTTAAAAAATATTCCGCGCCTTTGATTGGTGCATTATAACCATAGACATCACCCGCATTTATTTTTGATTAAATC
This sequence comes from Syzygium oleosum, assembly GCF_021117445.2. Classification (NCBI taxonomy): domain Eukaryota; kingdom Viridiplantae; phylum Streptophyta; class Magnoliopsida; order Myrtales; family Myrtaceae; genus Syzygium; species Syzygium oleosum. Next base: position 3,867,412 of record NW_026607494.1, read on the forward strand.
ACATGATTGATTTTCATATTTGTAAGCCACCGATTAGGAGTCCGGTAGGATAAAATGTCCTCCAATCAAAGATAGAGGAAAACACTGTCCTTTTCAAATTTACGTTCGCTTGAAAGTTCGCAAAGAGAAGGTGACACATTGATTGAAGTCTTGAAAATCATTGAGTTCCTTCTGGAGTTCGATCTGCCGATACTCTTGAATGAATGATAGTCACACGATTCGTCTCGTGCCTATGTACCCCGATTCCCTCTTTGTCTAGCTCAAAATTTTAACATACGAAATTGTACAGTATTGACACGATATTTTTACTAGCGACCTCGAGGTCTTGAACACATGGTTAGTATTGAGGCGCAGAATTAACCGGTTGGAACCCATCATGCCAAAGCAACTGGGCCAAGCCACAGACCTGGGTGCCGAGATTAGTAAGTTGATCTCTGCATATCACAAAACAAGAAGCCTTCAAGGTTCTACTTTAACAAAACTCTCTTATGCTTAAGTTAGTAGGGGAAAATCAAGAATCTTGAGAGTGAAGAAATAAGCTAAAAAGGCAAGAAAGGAGGCCATGAAAGACATTCCCACCGTTATCTATAGACAGTGTCTCTCCCAAGCTTGCCCCTCACGAAGCACTTCCGGCGGGCTTTTTGAAACCTTTGGCTTCTCAAGCCCTATAAGGTCAGTCACAACATCATACGAGATGTTGGGACGCATAATAGAAATATGATACTTTCACTTAGAAAGATAAAAAACTAAGATGTTCAACTTTGAGCCCGTTAACATATTTAGTTGGACTCGCCTTTACTCAAAAACTTAAGCTCACCAGTTGTGGCCCAACTATGATCTACTAATTGTTTCACATTCCCAATTTGAGACTTTTGTCGCCTAACACCCTCACACCGTCACACGTGCACCTTAACAATTCTCCCTTTCACACGTGAGCCACTTGCGTTAGGCCTACTCTCCTTTAGTCTAGGTATACTTCCACATCAACGTTATCTCAACTCTAGAGTCTCCACCTTGGCTCAGCCGAGTTTGGCAGATGTTGGTGAAGAAAACATCTGCCCTTCAGACTCCATCTCAATTGCCTTGGCCTAGCTAAGCCTGACAAAATCCAGGGAACACCATCTGCCACCTCGATTACGGATTTACATCCAAGACTTTGCTTAAAATATTGATCAGACACCGATACGCATTGGGAATTATCATCAATCAATCATCGGCTCTAACATCATTTGTTGGATTGACACAACAAAAATCGGATAAATATACTCGGGGAGATTGCAAAGAGAGAGTCTAAGTTCAAGCTCATTAATATATGGGATTGAGCAACCTTCACTTAAAAGCCCTAATCAATAAATTATGGGCCAATATTTAATTGCTCCACATTACAACATCACTTATGTGAGACTTCTTTCGTCTAACACCTCATACATGCATCTTAACACAATATAATATAATAACGGCAAAAGGACACTAGAAGTGCCACAACTTATGTACGGAGATCACTTTGGTGCTATAACTTTTTTTCGGAACACTTTGATGCCAACTTTTTTGAAAAACGATAATTTTAGTGTCAATGCTGACGTGGCTCACCGGAAATCCGATGTAGCTCTAACATGGCTCGCCAGAGAGGTTCACGGCTCGCCGGAGAGGTCCAGTTAGCATTAAAAACCAAAAAACGACGTCGTTTAGCCCGCTGACGTATACTTTTTTAGAAATTTTTTTTTAAAATTATATAGAAAAAAAAAAAAACGTTGCAGCAGCGGCGAGGGAGCCCTCGCCGCTGCTGCCGCCAACCCACCACCGCCGGGAAGGGCCGGCGGTGATGGGCGGAGTGATCGGTAAGGGTCGCCGGCCCCTGGCCGGGGCCTAGCGACCCTCGCCGAGACCCAGCGAGGGCCGGATCCGGCGAGGCGAGACCTCGCCGTCACGACCTAGGCGACGGCGAGGTCTCGCCTCGCCCAAGCAAGGCGAGCCGACCTCCCGTCGCGACCAAGCACGGCGGTCTCGCCTCGCCCACAAGCGGCGAGACCTCGCCGTCCGCTGGTCGCGACGGCGAGGTCGGCCTCGCCTTGTTGGGCGAGATGAGACCTCGCCGTGCGACCCGGACGGCGAGGTCTCGCCTCGCCTTGGGGCGAGAGCAGGCGAGACCTCACGTCGCGTCGCTTGCCTCGCTGGCAAAGGCGAGGCCGACCTCGCCGGATCCGGCCCTCGCCGACTACTCCGCCCACCACCGCCGGCCCTTCCCAGCGGTGGTGGGTTGGTGGCAGCAGCGGCGAGGGCTCTCTCGCCGCTGCTGCAACGTTTTTTTTTTTTTTAATCAAAAAATTAAAAAATTCGAAAAAGGGCACCTAATTTTCACGTGTACAAGTTAGACCATTTTTTTTTAATATAAATGCCAGGTCAGCTTTTTGGCCGGAGTCACTAAAGTGATCTATTTTCCTCCGACTTGGCACCAAAGTGATTCGAAAAAAAGTTATGGCACCAAAGTGATCTCCGTACACAAGTTATGGCACTTCTGGTGTCCTTTTGCCGTATAATAACATTGGACTTATTCCGGCTCGGTCTAGATCGGCCCATTTGAGGGATCCACTTTTCTCAGGTTCACAACCACATGGAAGGTTTGTCTGAAAGATCGATGGGCCCGATCCATTACTCCGAAGCCGTCCCCTACCCGGTGCAGCCCTGCGAGGGCCTGGGCAAATAAAGAAGGCGCTAATTATAATCACCCTCATCAGCAAGTCATCCTTGCATCCAAACGGCATCTCATCACGCACCCACAACTCGAACCGAACCGAACCAACCCGAACCCTTTATTCGGTACGTGTTCCATGTAGTTTGGGTCTCGGGTCGGTTCACAAAAACACGTTTTCTTCTATTTCCGGATGAGGTCGGGTATCAACGGAGGCCCCGGCCATTGACACCCCCATGTCTGCTTGGTTAATTGGTTCCGGAATTGATCATCTTCACGGGAGGAAAAAGAGCAGAGAGACTTTTCAAAGCTGTCCTATTCCAATCTCGAGACACAAACCTACAGTCAGTTATGCATTTAATTGCGGGGAACTATTTTCCGACTTAACTGTTGGCAAAACGTTGATTGCATTACGGTGGAACCACCCCACCCCACCTTATAAATCCACGTCCAACTTCCAAAGTGATGGCAAAACTGCACCTCTCATTTTTTCGTGCTATCTTTATAGTTTTTTTCGCCAATGGCAAAATCTTCCCCCTCTGCTGCAAACTCTCTCTCCATTCCTTCGATGCTGCTCCTTGCTCTACTGATGTTTACAGGCCTGCACAGGACAGGTGAAGTGCTATCTTGTGCATGTGACGGTTTCCTCATGCTGATTTTTCAAGATGAGGCTGGCATTGATGTTCCTTTGTATAGCTGGTGTTAACTTGATACTTCTATATGTTTTTGTTGACATAATCTTTTGCATTGCTAATTGTTAGATATGCTAATTTTCTTACCTGGACACTACATGTTTCTTGCTTCTAAATCGTGCCAAGATGTTCTAAATTTTATTGAATGAGTATACACGAAATAATAGGAGATGTTAAATCCGAGAGAAAATTAAGTTTCTATTCGTGTATATAATTAAAAGAGTGGTTGTACTACAGTTTTTTTAATGGTAGCACTACTGTGAAATGTTACTATTGTCGTGTTTGATAATACATATTTTAAAGTTGTTGCATCTTAAAGTTAAGTGATAAGATTTTCCTGTAAATTGTTGCAATTACGAGGGTATTGTAGCTATGAAAAATTTGTCAATCACCTCATAAAAATCGCACCGTCCATTTCACCACTGTAATTGCCGTAGGAGAGCTGACGGATCTAAAGATATTGATGTGACTTTTGTGCACCATCTCAGTCCAAATTAATTTGGTTCAATTTTATGACTAGTACATGGGTAATGACCCATGCATGTGCATGTGCATGTGCATCATCGAATGCATGTGATGTGGAGTATTGATTAGAGGTCCCCTACAAAGAACATCGAAAAATGTCATTGACACCAATTTTTCATTGTTAATCCAGGAATAAAAAAAAAGTTATGTTTCTTCTCATCTCCTAATAGAACATCAACAATCATTAACGATCTTAATTTCAACTAATCCCAGCTGCCCAGACAGGAGTTTGCTATGGGATGCTTGGCAACAATCTACCATCTGCGCAAGAAGTTGTGGCCATGTACAAGCAGAACAACATCCCAACCATGCGCATCTACGACCCAAATTCGCAAGCTCTTCAAGCCCTTGGAGGGTCTAACATCGAGCTCATGCTAGGCCTCCCCAACTCCGACCTCCAAAGCATCGCCTCGAGCCAGGCCAATGCAAACACATGGGTCCAGAACAACATCAAGAGCCACGGCAATGTCCGGTTCAAGTACGTCGCGGTCGGCAACGAGGTGAAGCCCTCCGACCCGTTCGCGCAGTTCCTCGTCCCCGCCATGCGCAACGTCCGGACTGCGATCACCAACGCCGGCCTCGGGAGTCAGATCAAGGTCTCCACCGCGATCGACACGGGCGTGCTCGGCGAGTCCTATCCTCCCTCAAGAGGCGCGTTTAAGTCCGACAACATGCCTCTCCTCAGCCCCATCATCGGCTTCTTGGTCGAGACCCAAGCCCCCTTGCTGCTGAACTTGTATCCTTACTTCAGCTACGTCGGCAACCCTAGAGACATCAGATTGGACTACGCACTATTCACGGCGCCCTCGGTGGTGTTCATGGACGGGGCGTTGGGATACAGAAATCTCTTCGACGCAATACTGGACGCAGTCTACTCCGCGCTCGAGAAGGCCAATGGTGGCTCGCTAAAGATCGTCGTATCAGAGACCGGGTGGCCTTCGGCAGGAGGAGGGCAGGCGACGTCCCTCGACAACGCGAGGACTTACAACACCAATTTGGCCAAGCACGTCAAGGGAGGGACCCCGAAGAGGCCCGCCGGGCCGATCGAGACGTACGTGTTCGCCATGTTCGACGAGAATCAGAAGAGCCCCGAGTATGAGAAGTACTGGGGGCTTTTCCTGCCGAACAAGCAGCCTAAGTACTCGATCAGTCTTAATTAGGAGAGGATCTTGTTATGTGCTATTAGGGGGTGCAATAAGGGCATGCTATTACCCCATGAGAATAAAAGGAGCATTGCAAGTCGAATCGATTTACGTACTTCAATAAAAGTATGGGGAAGGAATTAATCCTCTGTTTCAATGATGATTTCTTTCTTTATTTTGACCATTTACTGGTGTCGATAGTACTTGGCTCAATTTTCACGCGTCAGAGTAAGTTCACCTTAACTTAATTTCGATCGACTCTGATAATTACATCGTGTCATTGAGATGGATGTATACGTTTGTGGAAATGTGGAAGGGGTGGCAATAGGAATTTCTAGAGTTCTAGTAGCAATGCTTATGACGTGAATATTTTCACAAGAAAAAAATACTAAAAATTCCATTTGAGTCCTAAAATTTTGATTCTCGTTATATAGGTCCTAAAAGCTTTCCAAATTCATTCGTCGGAGTCTCATGATGAGATACTCTACTAGTAACAGCTTACCTTTTCTCAAAAAATTCGTGGATCCGACTAAGTCCCGCTAAAAATCACAAGTTATCGTCGTACAGTATTTTTCATTGTAATTGATTCCATTTAACTACAGCACCTATCGACTCGATCAATATAACATTTTATCAACATGTGGCATATAATCCCATCAGAAATGGCATTAGCAGCAACTCGCCCTTCTAGGTAGTTTCTATGGCGGTCTAACGGTAGCAGACGCAGTACTTCTCTAATAATGCTCAAGGAGTTGTAGAAGTTGCAGAAGTTGCTCGTCCCTTCCCACCTTTTTTTCTCTCTTAAGAAAAAAAGAAAGTAATTACGAATCTCAAAGGAGGTTGCAACCCTCTATCAAGCATGCTTGTTTCTGGTCCTAATCCATTAGGAGAATCCAACACCATGCTTAGTTAGATATCCAGGACATTGATTTCGAAAAGGCATCGGTAATGATTAATGATCGGAAAAATAACACAAATAGTTCCTCAATTTTTGCCCAATTTACAATGTGATCTCTGAACTTTTAATTTGTTCAATGTGATCATTGAACTTTAACCCAATGTGCAATGTGGTCCCCAAACTTTTAATTTATTCGATATCGTCCCTGAACTTGAATTAATGGAAGAACAATATTGAACATTTTCATACAATTCAGAGACTAAATTGAATATAAATCAAAAGTCCAGGGATCACGTTAAATAAATTAAAAGTTCATGAACTACATTGCACATTGGACCAAATTTCAGGGATTATTTATGTTATTATCCCTTAATGCTTCTAGCCAAAGTGAATGCCAAACACTGCTTCAGGGGCTTGCTCTGTTCACAGCTCCTTTGTGCCCTCGAGAAGGCTGATGGTGGGCTCGCTACAAATAGTCAGTCACCAGAAGTGGCCATGGCCTTGGGATGGTGGAAGGCCGTCAATCTACAGTGCAAGAACTTATAAACACGAATCCAGTTGCAGATGTGAAGAGGAGGAACTCCAATGGACCCTTGAAGGGCCTGTAGATATTAAATAAGAACGTCTTCCAAATGTTGGATGAGATTCAAAAAGAAACCGGGTGCAAGAAGTTTGACGTTAAGAACTCAATTTGCAGTGTTTGTGTTGAGGAACTTCGTTACTGAAGGTCTGGACGTGATCTTCATCTTCGAGCTGCGCATAAGCCGATAGTCCACGGAGACAAAAAGTTTTTTCCATGTCAGGCTCTTGCCAGCTCCGACGAACATGCAGCTCCAATTTGTCAAATTTGGAGCTGAAGGGATGATTACGAAAGTTATGAAAGTTAAAGGATTTGATCAGACGAATTAAAAGTTCAAGACTTAGATTGGAAAAATGCGCAAGTCCAGGGACTAAAGTTGGACTTTCACCGACAAAAGAACAGCACAATGTCCATTCGATCAAGAGGAAAGTTGTTGTAACAGGGCAAAGAAAGAAACCAAAATTACACAACTGGTATCTTGAAAGGAAACTATCCAACCCAAACCCACTCTTTGCTGCAGGGGATGCTCTTCCAAAAAAGCCAAAAAGGAAAAAAGAACAAAAAAGGCAAAGCTCAAACAGATGCAATGACAACTACAAGCACCCTTTTAAAACCAGCACCAAAATAAACAAAAAGCATTGGCAATTACCAACTGATGGATTATGTACTCAAAAAATATTCCACACATCCGTGGCAAGAGAAGACACCGAGTAAATTAGTTTCGATCTTGTGTGGCCTCGGTGATAGGTGAAGCACGGGTTTGGAGTTCTGACAGGTCAGTATCGACGACTGGTGCCTTCTGATACTCTTCGAGAAGTCGCGATGCTCCTATTTGTGCTCCCGTAGTCTCCATTATTGAAAGAGTATGAAAGAGAGAGTCCATTATTACAGAGCAAACTCTGATCATGCGTTGTATCAAAGTATCCAACTCGCTGCTTTGGCGTGCTCAAGGACCTGGCTTTTGCCTTTGCAGATTCGGTGATCGCCATGTAAGTAGGAAAAACTGGTGAACTAGGAACGGTGCCATCGTCCGTGATTGATAACTGTTTCACATGACCGAACGATCTCCTTGGTAGAGAAGGAATGTTCAGCAGTTCGCTTAAATCCTTGTCTCGAGTGCTTCCCAGCTTCTCTCGTCTAATTTCGCGTCTTTTGCCACTATTTGCATCTGAATGCGTAATGGGCATTGAAGTCTGTAGTCTCTCATCTGTGTAAGCATCTGAGTCAGGCCACGGCTCTAGGCGGCAGCTCCACCTCCCATAGTCCTTGGTCCATTGAAATTCTTCCGGAACTTGAGGACTTCGTCCTTCCTGAGAAAATGCAAAAGCTCCAATGAAGGAAATAATTAGGTCCATCCACTGAATTATATTCGGGTTATTAGGATTTGAGCTAGTACAAATGTCTTTGTCCATAAGAATGAGAGTTGTGACTGCATGGAAATACCCGGTGGGAGTATGAAAATTTCTTCATACGCTCTCTTTTGCTCATTGCGTCTTGCTTCCTCAGCAGATTGGCTTCAAGGTCTGCCTTTGAGTATGTGCTGCAGTTCCAACCCCTCTGGCTGGGGCAATCGAGCTGCTCGACGCAAGGACAATGTTTCCAGTAGTATTAGCCTTATAAAATTAGAAGTACTATTTAATAACTACTGGACATCAATCTACGGTTTATGGGACAAAATTACAAATGATGATTCAAGGGGTAAAAAGCAGTGTGGAAAAGTAGATTTGGATGCCACAAATCTCATCTACCTTTGTTTCCATTTCCGCCTGTTCTCTTCTGGGCTTGGAGAGATCTTTCTTTTCACGAACTTCACAGCCTCCAATTCTCGATGCACTCCTTTGCAGGGCAGATGGCTGCATACTCGCACTGGAGGGAGGCAAACACTTCAATGTGGCAACTCTTTGGCGTCTGACAGCTCTGCCACGGGCAATAGCTTGTAGCCTCACCAGTCCTTTCAGTGCACGGAATGCCTTCCTCGCCTGTTTGAACTCTCGACGAGCAAGATTGTCAGAATAACAAATTCATGTTCATTTTAAATGAAATAAAAATCGATGCCACGAATTAAGCTGGCACGTGTCTTATGATACTCATCCGAGGAAATTCCACAATGCTTCTAGATTCTCCATAAGAATCATTAGATAATAACAGATGGCTGCAAAATTTGTTAAGTTCATTAGATATGGCCAAATGGTAGCAAACAAGGTTCAAAGAATTGAAACAAATGTTCAATTGTTTCAATTTCTACATTGGTGTCTCTACGCAGATTTGAGGAATAGAAGCCAAGACGACATAAAGAATCGTACTAATTCTCAGGAGCATTTTATTGAGTACTGAGAAACTACAAATAGAACTAGATGTGCATGAGTTGCTGCCAGAATGAGGTGATTACAATGCGATTGAGAAATTGCCGAGTAATAACTTCGATCTCATCCATTCTTCCACTCTACGTGCTAATAATCTTTCTACAAATTGGTAAAGTTAGCTCTTCCCACGAGATTCAGACTCAGCAGGATTGGGACTGAAAATATCTCACACCAAATGTCCCAAGTGATATATGTGAAACGTTAGTTTCATGAAGTCAGAAATTTATCATCTCACTAAGTGCCAGAGTAACAACAACACTCACAAGATATGCCCGGAAAGCGCTTTGAATCCTGATGGCAGCCAAGTGTGGATCTCCTCTGTAACTGCGATGCTGCGATTGAGAAGCGCCGGTCAACCGGACCACCTCTGCTGCTGCATGGGCGGCTGCAACCGCTGCCTCGGCAGCAGCCGCCGTGGCCATGGCGACTGTCAGAGCATGCTTCCTCTGTTCCTCCATCGCTCGACTCAATTTCGGATGTGGTGCAGCAAGTTGAGGGCATTGGTTAAGCTTAAGCCCTCCAAACATCCACTCATATTTCCTTGACTTCTGCATTCAACACCCAAAATAAATGTATTTCCTCACAAAAGCTCTATTGAACAGGAAAAATTAGGGGTTTTAGGACAACCTTTTCTGCTTTTCCTTTTGAGTCAGGGACAAAGAGCCTCTTTATCCAGCTGAACCAACACATCTTCTTACCCATATAACATTCAGGAATAATCTATCTCAACTTCATGAAACGCTATTGACGATCAAGAAGCTTTCAAAAGAAACAAAAATCCATGCCTTCACACGAAGAATAATCACAATCCTGAGATGGAATTCAAAAGTCCCCACAAAACAAAAACTTAGTCCACAAAACAAAGATATCTCTTTCGTCCCATCAAAGCCCATCCTAGCCAAGTCCTAAGACATTAATACCAACATCACCAAAAGTACAGAAAAGGTCAAATAGTAGTGATTCCAGTACCCCAATTGAATTGTGCACGTATTAAGAGCTTCATCAAAGAACCGCGCAAGTGGTTAAACACTGCCACGGCATCTATGCCAGATAAAGACTGGGCAGTGACATGCGTTACTAAGGAAACTTGCCTCTTTATAGCATCAACCACATAAACCCAAAAAAAAAAAAAAAGAAGAAGAAAAGTACACAAACTTGACCTTAATTGCACGGCATGTATGTATACAGTCCTAACCCACCCCTAAAATGAAAAGAAGGAACCCAACATTCCCAGATAACATAGTGCACTGCTCGATACCTTAAAGAACTCATTGGACATCAGCACCAATTAGACGGGCATTTCTTGAAGCAATTTGGCAAGAGCTTGTCAAGCCAAACCCCGCTCAGTTTCACATAAGCAAGCACAGAGAGAGAGAGAGAGAGAGAGAGAGAGAGAGAGAGAGAGAGAGAGGTGTGTACATGTTCACTGTTCAGTGTGTCTGCTCCCAGTGTTATATAGTTGGTGATGCAAGAATTCAGAGTGGTGACAGGGAGAGAAGGTGATGACTAGAAATCAAAGGGTGGTCTCTTTCTAGCTTCATCGTGGGGGACCTCTTCTTTACATTTTTCTCAATCTCTCCCACAAAACAGTCACTTTCACAACTGCCACCTGACTAGTTGTTCTCAAGCGCCTCTATTCGGTATCCCTTCAATTTACCATCCTGACCTTTCGATCCGTGTCAGTTCAGTGCACTCATTAAACAGCCAATCCAATCGATCGAACTCCGCGGATCTCGAAGCATGCCTTCCTCTCATGGCGACATCACTATTTTAAAAATCGAATTATTCCAAATTAAATATGCTTGATAAGTGAATGAAGGCGCAAATTAATTGGGGTGATCGGTTTTTGGGCAGTTTGCTTCTGGCCCAGGAACCAGGAATTGGACAGGTGCTCCTTGGCACCGAACCGAACCAGATCGATTGCCTGTCCGGTTCTCGAATGGGCCAATGAAACCGGTAGCATATTCAACTTTTTGTTTATTTATCATTAATGTTCAAGATGAAATTGAAGATGATTTTTATAATCAAGGTATTTTTACAATTAGTGAGTTACGTGTAATATTGAAAGTTTTACGGAGATTTTTTCAAATTATGGCAAAATTTAGTTGGAGTGAGCAATTACTATTGTGTTTTGATTTCTTCTTGTCATCTTATTCACGTGTATAAGCAAACGTAGTTGCTCCAATCATGTCATTTGTGAAATGGGAGATAGATTAGGTTTTTTTTTTTTATAGATTCTTAAGAAATAAAAAAAATAGAAAATTTTGTTCGATCCGGGTGGATGGTTCCACATCTAGAACTGGGAACCGGACCAATGCCTCTAAGAATCGCCCAAAATTGGGCGGTTTGGTCAAGTTCGAACAGTTCCTTTTACTCACCCCAACTAATTAGTGAGACCCTTTTATTTAATCTAGGTTCAAAGCTTCATTTATGCATAAAATGGTGCATGTAATGGTTACTTTCCTAAGTTCACGGGTTCGTGCCCCATGGCTACTTATTGCACTCCATGGATTGTTGTTGAGCACAACACCTAAATCTCATTTCAGCCAATATAAAATTTGATAGATGGTGATGGGATAGAAGGTGATTTAGCTGTTGAGGGCTACTTTTTTCCTTGTAGAACACACCCCTCGTACGAGATCGACATGCCATGTCTTTGGAGAGTGTTTACTCCAAAACACTTCACCAAATTCTTCATTGTCATTCAAAACTTCGAAATTAACCCGCCAAAATGCAATTAGAGCTGCCGGATTTCCCGTCGCAGTTCAAGACCACCAACTACGTCCTAAGACTCGGTCAACTAACTATTCATGAGACATTTCTCCAGGTCGACGGATTAGATTGACAAAAATGTTAGTGCCCGGAATTTTCTTTGCTTCAACATGGCCCATCCAAGTCCATTCACAAGAATAAAATCGACCCTACATTCAAGGACACCATGTGAACAAGAACATATTTCTTGACCCCAACTTTATTTTTGGGCCATACATTTCTTGACCCTAACTAATGTCTATATACTAGACCCAACCTTGTTGACAACCTATCTTTTTCCCTTTTTTTATTCATTCTTTTTTTCATCTCTACGATGAAAACCGCAGCTCGTAAAACGAATAAATTATGTCTCCAACCTTTTTATTTCAAAAGAGAAGTTGAATTAGGGGTGAGCATAATTCTAAAGTAGAACCTGAAACTTGAGAATCGAACCAGTGGTAACCTGTCGGTTCCGGGTTCTATGGTATGCAGAGTAGATTCCAAGTTCCACGGGTATGTTCTAAGTTCTAAGTAGGTGGAACCTAGAACCTGAAATCTAAAATAATTTTTTGTGTTTTTCTTGGTGTATGTCTTCCTGCGATTCCACGGTATTCTATGATGTCCGATGATGATTGTATAATCTAGAATCACTAGTATGAGCTTCCATTTTATGACTGAGACTTTTATTTTGTTAATGTTTCATATTCTTTGTGTGTCTAAGTATAAGTTATGGTTAATGAATTGTAGTAATAAGTGGTGGTCATTACTATAATCGTTTATTTAATAATACAAGTGAAATTTAGGTGAAATTTATACGGAATATGGAACCATTCACCCCTAACTAAATCTAACAAGAATTTTGTCATCTGGGTAATTATTGCATTGATGCACCAACTCCGAGGGAAAGTCGTACGTAGTAAATGAGGAAGATTAACGTACGTAAGTTAGGTAATTGAGGAGCGGGACTACATGAATCTCGGTCCTTTCTTTTATTTTGGCGTGATGCAAGGAGGGAGGTCTTTTGAGCTGTAAATAGTCCCCAAGATGTGCCATCAATGTGGTGGGGGACTATGCCTTTTATTATTATTATAATCATATTTTGTTTGGCTAAACAAAGTAGTTATAAGAAAAAAATATACGAGCAATTTCCTTTTCTAATAAGCCCAAGATTTTCAGCAAATCATGAGGAAGTCCTCACTTTTTCCTCCCCTCCTTTTTCTCTTTTCCATAAAATGCTGAAAATAGAAAATTTCTGGCAGAAGGATTTAGCTTTGGTCATTCCTTTTTGCTAATACACATATCATTTGCATTCTAATTTTGGCACATGGTAAAAGAAAGGGTTCAGTAATTTTTTTGATATTATATTCTTTGGGAGTGGCCAGAAAAGGCAAAATTTTTCTTTTGGGGGTCAGAAAAGGAATAATTTATTTAATTAAAGAGAAGTTGTTGCATGTTAAATGGAGAAAGCGACAGGCTAAGCTATTATTTGCCACATGATCTACATCAGGCATTTATTGTTTAAAATTAACGTTGTTCGACCCATGCTAGCGAGCATTAAGTAGACCCATTTAACTAAATCCATTTGAAAAACACATTTTCCTAAGATTTCTCTGCATGATGATTGATTTGGTCCATCATATTTTACCAAAACTAAACGTATAAGAAATTAGCCCATATCAATTATGATTGGTTATGCTTAAGGCAAAATTACATAGCCAAATCATCGTGAACGAGTAGAAGAAGTGAGAGCTAGTCAGATAGAAAGTAAGATCTAGAATACAAAGTTCCAAAGTTTAATACCAGCATGACTGCACTTTGCAATGAAAGTTGCTTAAGTTCAAAGCGTGGATGGCTTAATCATTGTGACTTTAAATGAACCACTTTTGACCAGTTCAATCACAAAAGTAGATTGGCTTCATTAGAAAAATGGGCAGAGATGGAAACTCGTCAAATGCTTGGGCGAGGTCTCATGAGCTGAATCGAGTGTATATGATACACATCACCATCTCTGTCACAATAATCACACACACTTCTCCCCATTGCCGAACAACGCCTCTGATGCATGCTGAGCAAGCTGAAAAAGTGAAGTCGCATCATTGTCGTATTAGTTTAAGCTCAGTTAGAAAATGCGTCTTCCCCTGCATTTCTTTTGCATCAAATCCCATGTGCTGGAGAGCGGCGGATAAAGGGCGTGACTGGTCCACAAAGTCTCACCAGCAAAAGAAAGTGACTTTGATCACAAAAATCGCCATATGGGTTGTGAACTGACAGTTCTATTTTCGTTGTAATCCTTAGTTATATTGGAGATACCTAGGGATTTCATTTGATAATTTGTTGATTCTATGTATCTCTCATAAGATAATACATATGCCTCTCTTTGATCGTGCATATTTTGATTGATATATACTACCTTATATCGCCATCGTATAAAACCTATAAATAAGTTGATGAACTCTTCATTATGATATATTGAATTGTACAGAAATTCGATATTACTCTCTTCCACATTATCCTCTTCATTATCAGAGCCTCATTTCCTGAGAAACCCTAGTGCACTTGATGCACCCCATGCACCGGTAGCAAAATAAATCCATCCGAGTGTCCGATTCCCGTCCGAGGAAGCGACGCGTCAACCACTATCCACCTTGCCTAACGTTGTGTAGTGCTGGTTTTGACCATTTCCGCTATTTGATTTCATGGCGATCGAAGATTTTCGGACAAGGTTCGAATTATTTTATAGAAATAACCTATTCTGCTTGCTTAGAGGACTTTGGCCTAAGCCTAAAGCATTGAAATATGCAATTAAGGAGGGAATTGGGGGCCTGAAAGATTTGATCTCAGGACCTTATACTCTGATACCATGTAAGATTCTGTGAAATCCTTGTCAACTGTTCTAAAAACTTAAGTTGTTAAAATAAGGCGTAATTTATTATTTAAATATTCTAACAGTAATTCTCCCGACAATGGCATAGGATGTGATATGATGTGTTGACTTATCTCGTTTTGTGAAGTTTACTGCATTTTGTCCTGAAGTTGATCAAAACCTTGAAAAAAGAAAAAAGAAGCCCAAATGGATTGAGTAACGAGAATCGAAAATCTTTAGCTTCTTTTGGTTTAGATACTTTGACATACTTTCTTCTCTAGCAATAGTGGGATAGCATAATCCGTGTACAAAGGCATTTGAGGAAGTGGGATTGTAATCAAACATAAGTTCACTGGGAAACCAGTTTTGTATGTATACCGATCTCAATATCTCTCGTTTTTTATATCCATGTCGGTTAGCATCGCTAGGTATCCAGAAATGGTAGCGCAAGCACGATGACGAATTAATCTCTTGAGTCTCTTGCAAACGAACATTGATCATGCAAAACCGTCCATTCTTGAAAGGGGTGGCGATCTGTATGTCCTGTTATGAAGTGTGCATCGTTCATCCTCAATTCATATCTAAACAAAAAAACTCAAATTCCGGCCAACATGCCATAGCTGCTATGAGATATATATCTTCTCTGCCCAACGTAATATAATTAGGAAAAGAAGACCAAGTTTTCCTCCTCCATACCCGCCTTTCGATTGATTGGTTACAAATATAAACATCGGCCACATTCATTTTAAGATCTCTAAACCGCAGCAGCTTGTAGACTTGCTGCCGAAAGCTCTTTCCCACTCCATCGCAGCCGGAACAAGTGGGGCGGTCTATGGCGAAAGAACAAGAGTGCTTCTTCGTTCATAAGGCCATCCTCAAATGAGTTCTGGGCTTTTAGAGCTCTCCGGTCTTACTCGTAAAATGGTTTGCTTTCTAGCCCGAAAGTCAGAAGGAAGGGGGCTTGATTTGATAAATCCCATCTCATCCCAGCCCAAAAGCTGAGTTTATCCCGACAGAATCAGTCTGAGACTCTCTGACTGACTCGCTTGTGTAAGATCAGACATATCCAAACGCTTGGTTACCGCATGCTCGTGTAAACATGCAGAACTTAGACGTGACTCAACTGAACCGCTGTCCTTGTGCAGACCCTCGACATGGCAAGAGAATCTTACATTTTTTCTGTCTTATGTCTTTCATAATCACAGTGGTACTGTTAAATGAAATAAAGTGGTACATATTTAAGCTCTTTTGATGAAAACCTCTATGATTTATCTATCATGGTAAAATAATTTCTCATTAGCCGAGAAAGTTTCCGATCTGAATAACTTTGTTATCCGATTTAAGTGAGTTGGGTGAAATTGAACCCAATGCAGTTTGTCTTGGGCATAATATGGTTTGAACCCACTTTCAGCAAGGAAAAAAAAAAGGTGGAACCCTGCCAGCAGTTTGGGTTCAATTCATGTGATTTTGTGAAGTAATACGTGTCATATTCGAGGCTAATGTAGTTACCAATTTTTCTTATAAGTAGAAGGAATATGTGCACCGAAAGTCCTAAAACTTGTCATATAAGTGCAATTAAGTTCTAAAACTTACAAAAAGTGCAATCAAGTCTTAAAATTTATTAAATTGATTCAATCAAGTCATTTTTGTTAACTCCACTCAATTTGACTAACAAAAAATGCTAACATGCTATTTTTTTTTCTATCCTACGTGGCGATAATGTGGCTAAAACGACTTTGTTTGGACCAAATTTGATTTTTAATATAAAATTCATTTAAATTCAATTTAAAAAAATGAGCTAAATTTAAATAAATA
Organism: Syzygium oleosum; assembly: GCF_021117445.2. NCBI lineage: Eukaryota > Viridiplantae > Streptophyta > Magnoliopsida > Myrtales > Myrtaceae > Syzygium > Syzygium oleosum. The sequence continues at coordinate 3,883,730 of NW_026607494.1, forward strand.
AATAAAACGGTAGGGAGACAGATGGTGAGGGCTGTAGCCCTCGCCACTGCCGCCTCACCCTCGCCGACCCCGATGAGGGTGGGGGATGGGCGACGGGGGTTGTGGGGACTCGACCAGGGGCCTCGCCAGCTGCAGGCAATGATCATGGTCTTCCCCAAGATTGGACGAGGGTAGTCGGCGCCAATGGCAATCCTCAACCAGGTTTGGGTGAGGGCCTGCAAGTCCTTACCTCGCTGACCCCTTCCGCCAATGGTGGCCCTCAGCCAGGTCTAGATGAGGGCCAGCAACCCTCATCCAGGTCTAGGCAAGGGCCGACAACCCTCACTCGATCTGGGGAGGGTCACGCCACTCGCCTAGATCTGGGCAAGGGCCTACAAGCCCTTGATGACCGGCGAGGATGGGGCGGCAATAGCAAGGGCTGTAGTCCTACCGCCTGTCTCCCTCCCCCCCTTTTTTTTTCCTTTTCTTTTGTTAAATTTAGCTTATTTTTAAAATTGAATTTAAATAAATTTTATATTAAAAATCAAATTTGGGCCAAAAAGACGTCTTTTTAGCCATGTCATCGCTATGTAGGAGAAAGAAAATATTAAAAAAAAGCCACGTCAACATTTTTCGTTAGTCAAATTGGACGAAGTTAATAAAAGTACTCCAATTGCATCAATTTGATAAGTTTTAGGACTTGATTGCATTTTTTGCCAGTTTAGGACTCAATTGCACTTTCATAACAAATTTTAGGACTTTCAATGCACTTATCTTTAAGTACTATATAAGTGAAATTACAATTTGTGCACTTAAACTTTTAAAAATCTTATTTTCTGATCTCCTCCTATTCCCTCCTCCCATTCCAAATTCTCAAGTCAACCATCGACCTTGATGGGCCGAAATCGAGTTATAACTCAAACCCCACGAAGGGCTTCGACCTTAGCGAAAGTGCTCCTAAGAGACTCATGATAAGCACCTTAGAAAGGTCCCACTAAGGGGTGTCCAAAAAACCCAACCCAAATCGAAAACTTTGGGATTTTCGATTTGGGTCTCGTTCTGGTTTGGGTAGTAAATAGAAAAGTTAGGGCTTTGTGACGCTTCGGTTCGGTTTGGGCCAAAAACTAACCAAACCGAACCATAATAATCACCAAACACTTTCACTGAAAAAAGAGCTTGTTTTTTACCCTCAAATTTGTACGTTTCTCTTCTCCCGTTCTTCATATCTTTCACTTCTCATTCAAATCTCCCTCCCGTTTTTCGCTGATCGCCGCTGACAGTGAAGATGACGACAGCTTGGTTCTGCGTTGATAGGAGGGCTCAGGGTCACTGTTGCTCAGCAACAAGTAGTCTTGGAACCGCCACAGCTTCGATGATCCAATAGAGTTGCTCTCCATGCAGGTCATGGCTCGCCGCGACCAATGCTTGCTTCCACAAACAACTTCTTCATAGGCGGCTGAAGAATTGAGGGCGATAGTGAAGGGTTCGACTCGGAGTCGGTGAAGATGGGGTTGCGGTTGAAGAGAGGGAAAGCTGGGCAGATCTGGCCGCTGTCAAAGATGTTGTTGGCCGAGCCCGGTGAATTGCCCAGGTTGAGGCAAGAGAATTCAAAGTCTGAATCTGTCTTCTTCATCGTATTCGTCTTCTTTCTTGAGCTGTGGCTTTTGCTTTGTAGATTCGGTTTCGGTATTAGAGCAATTGGGTTTGGTTTTAGCTTCGGAGACGTCGATGGCGAGCTGGAAATCCTTTGCCACTTTGTGGGGAAAGTACAAAAAAAGTCTTAAACATATTGTAATTGTACCAATTCAATCCTAAATCTTTCAATTGTGCCAATTCAGTCTTAAACTTTTTCATATTTCACCAATTAAGCCCATCCAGCCAATTTTGATAAAAAATCACTAACATGAACGCCAACCATCCTATGTGGCACAATAGGTGTTGACGTAGACATTTTTAATAATATTTTGATTTTTGATTTTTGATTTTTGATTTTTTTTTCTTTATTTTTTTTTCTTGCCTTTCATTTTGGCCAACGAGGGCCACGAGGTGGTCCTCGCTAGCGGTCAGCGAGGCTACGATGGCCCATGGTGAGGCCTTGCGGGTAGGGGCGCAAAGGCCCTCGCCCAGGGCCTTCACGGCCCCGCCGGCCGTGGGCGAGGCGACCATCACTAGCCATAATGTAAGGAAAAACAAAAAGAAAGAAAAAATAATAAAAATTCAATCATTTTTAATTTATAAAAATTGTCCACATTTAGTGCCGGATGATGTTCACGTCAGCGATTTCTTACCAAAATTGCCCGGAATGACTCAATTGGCAAATTATGAAAATGTTTATGATTGAATTAACACAATTGAAAGGTTTAGGATTGAATTGGCACAAGTAAAACAGATTTAGAGTTTTTTGGGTACTTTTTCCCCCAATTTGTCGAAAGACTTATAATTTGTGGTCAAGTAACGAGGATCCTAGGGAGAGATGGATACCAAAAATCGATTGAAGGGACAGATGGTCAAGTAATGGCGAGCTAGAAATCCTCTATGTTTTGAAAAATGAATGGCCCCTATGCAACGTAGAAGAACGGGCGCAAAAAAAAAAAAAGCACACACAACAACCCGAAAACCCGAATTGAACCGACTCGAACTATTTTATTGATTCGGATTATATTCGGGTATCAAGTCAGTTCGGGTCACGTTAAGTTTTTATTCTTAATGTTCGGTTTGGGTATCCAACCACGATACTCGAACCGCTGACACTAGGGTAGGGGTGATCGGTTCCAAGGTGGGTTGGGTCCAGACCTGGAACCTGAAACCAACCCTGTTATAACCGGTTCCTAATTTTTGGAACCTGAAACCGACCCTGTTTTCCTTGGACCCTGTTTTGGAACCGACCCTGTTTTTTCGGTCCGGTTTCAGGGTCTACCCAAGAACCTGTTTTTTTTTTTTTCCTTTTTCTGGTTTCATTTTTTTCTAGCAAAATAATTTATGTAGCAATGAAACGATTCAAAATAAAAGATGAATAATAAAATCACTATCTGCCAAAAGTAACAATCCCTAAAATGGGCAATTGAAATTACAATCCATGAAAATTACAATCCAAAAGCACTATGTGGCAAGATATAGTCCAATCGCATAAATCTTTAGGAGTCACATTTCTAGGAATCTGTTCAACATGTTTAGCTCTTTATTTTGCGCCATGACGAAAGCTCCTCACTTCTGTTTCCAAAAATCCGAAGGCTCCGATCCACACATCAGAATCTAATAAACAATTGTCCCATGCCAGAAAGCTCCAGCATCCTTCCCTGCCTTACGAGAGGACAAAAAGCTCCAACTGAAAAGTAATGAATATACAAGGTAGTGATTAGGATTTGGGATCTTGGTGATTGCCCAATTGAGGGAGAGTTATAGGTTTGCTGTCTTTTTCTTTTTGACTAAAATGGGACTAACACCAGGACATATATCTAAATATATACACTGACCTTTTGGAGGTGGCCTGAATCCAGCCGTGTTACCAATGGATAGAAACCTCATGGTCCAGCCAAGAACAGAAGTAATGACCATACCCTAAAATCAAGATGAGAAAAGGCCAAGGAGATATTCTTTACACACCTTGTCGTATAGATCCCTGCTGCAAGAGCTGTGACTCCCCCAACTGCTACTACCAACTTATTTTGATCTGTCAAAATGGCCCGCAATCCACCTACAGAAGAAAAAGTCATCATCAATAATCCACACTTCCCAAGAAACAAGAACCATCTGTGCCACACGGCACACAGGATAAATAAGCAAAGAAAAGAAGAGATCAAAGTCACAGGTTTGATAGCCATGTTCCTAATATGCCCTATATAAATACAGAAAGCAGAACATCAATATTGACAGTATCAAAAGAAATGAACGTTTTCAAAAGGAAGTCTATTTACTCACCACAAAATCGGAGTTTCCACAAAAGGAAGTCTATTTACCAATGATAATGTCCTCAGTAAGACAATCCAAATCTAAAAACCAAAAAAAGAGATTAAATAAAGTATTCACTCAATAGATAATATGTGAATGAATTACAAAATAGAAAGAAATTTAAACGACTTACCTGACTCAAACTTTTCCGCATTCTCAATGCACTCTTCAACATTAATTGGCACGCGAACGGCTCTCAACCAATCTTGAGTGCAAATCAAACCTTCCACCACTCTAGGAGTCAAAGAACTTCGAAAGACGTCAAGCACACGTCCCGATGTACTAAAAGTCGACTCCGAAGCAACGGTAGTCACGGGAATTGACAAAATATCCCGAGCCATCAAAGATAAGATTTTATACTTTGACCCAGTACTCTTCCACCACATCAAAAGGTCAAGATTAATGACATCTTCACTTTCGGCTTCAAGATACCGATCAAGCTCAGATTTGTTTTCATCAAGCACTGTTTTCTTCGCGTGAAGAAAGCTTTGTCGCCAAGCATGGATGTCATCCTCATTGTCACCTTCATTGCTATCAGTATTGACATTGGAACCACTACTACTAGTACTCACACTTGAAGCACCAAAATTTTGTTTACTAGAACCAACAAGGGATTGCTCATAAAATTTATACAAACGCTCCAAGGCCAGCTTCACCTTATCATGCATATCATCAATTTTTGCTTCATCATCATAAATTTGTCCGTAACAGAACTTCACATAATTTAACTTTTTTGTGGGATCCAACGCAACCGCAATCAACACCATCATGTTTATTTTATCCAAACTCCCATAATATTTGTCAAACTTCTCCTTCATTTTTAAACCCATAGCTTGAAGCTTAGGGTCCAAAGAATTCGCCGCTTGATTCAAATATTTATACAAAAATGCTATACCCTCAAAGTAATCATTTGAAGTAACATATGAACTCCCCGACATCCGTTTGGTGGCATTATAAAACTGTTTCAGAAATTTAGAAAGAATGATGGCATTTTCCCAATCTTCATTTCGAGGAGGATCATTGTCAATCTCCCTTAAGAAAGATGAATCATCTTCTTCCATCCTTTCAAAAGCTTTCCTGAACTTTATGGCGGTGTCTAACATCAGATAAGTGGAATTCCATCTAGTGGTAACATCAAGACAAACTGAACCCTTGTATGTGATTCTCCCATTCTCAATACAAGATTGAAATGTTTTGGCTCTCATTGGAGAACTCCTCACATACTTAATTACATTTCGGATACGTGCAATAGAATCACGCACCTCATTCAATCCATCTCGGACAATCAAGTTTAATATATGAGCTGTGCACCTCATATGTAAAACATCACCATTCAAGATCAAAAGCCTTTCCCTTGAAAATTTTTCCTTCAAATAATCAATGGCCACATCATTGGAACTAGCATTATCCACGGTTATTGTGGACACCTTATTTTCTATTCCCCACTCGTAAAAGCACTTCTCCACCATTTTCCCAATCTCCCTACCCTTGTGACTATGCATCACCACAAAATTGATGATTCTTTTATGCAACTTCCAGTTTTCATCAATAAAATGTGCAGTGAGACATAAATAGTTCAAGTTTTGGATGGAACTCCACATATCAGTTGTAAGTGCAATCCTAGAATTAAGCTTACCAAAGTAAGCTTTCAAACAAGTTTTTTCACTCAGATACAACTTCATACAATCTCTAGCCACCGTAAATCGTGAGAAATGTTGGAAAAGAGGCTGTAATTCAGTGACAAAATCACGAAAACCGACACGCTCAACCGTGGAAAAAGGTTGTTCATCAATAATAATCATCCGAGCAAGCATGTGCCTAGAACGTTCTTGATCAAACTTCCACGTTGTTAAGACACTACCACCACTAGTATTTTCCCCTGCCTCGCCAACCACATCTTTGTTACGTGGTGCAAACAACATTTGCTTCTTATCTGCATGTGGATACTTTTTGCACTTTGTCAAGTGGTTCCGCATAGTAGACGTTCCATGATCAACAGAATAATTATACTCAGTCCCACAGTGAATGCACTTTACTCTAGTTGTTTTTTGTGTTTTCTCATCTATAATTCTCGAAAAATTATCCCAGGCGTCCGATTGATTAGCTCGCTTTTTACCAAGAGGAGGACGGGAGTTAGATACACCCACCTTGTTTGTCGCACTCACGGTCGTAGAGTCCACTTCAGCAGCTCCTTGGAATGGCAATTTCATGAGCGGACTCATTTCATTATATCCATCCACTTCAATTGATATTTCTTTGTCTTGATCCATCAACTAAAATCAAATTATACAACAATGTCAGGATTCTACTGAAAACAAATTATACAACAATGACAAGATTCTAGGATCAAATATCACTGTTCTTGTCTACGATGCTAAACTGATATGTGACGAATTATTCCCTTCCTATTCATAAATTACAAGCAGCAACTAGCAAGCATAAAATGTTAGCGATCTGCATGCTAACAAGCACGAGTTCTTTTCTTTTGTTCCCGCAATTTGAGTAGATAAAGAGGATCCATCCTTCTCAAAGTTATGAATTAAACTAATGTATATATGCAAGTCTCATCTCTATTAAATAATAAGCTTAACAAAGCAACATAGACAACACTTTCTGTGTACAGACTCCTAAGTGCAAATTAAGAGAAGATATAAGTTCACATTAGCCATTAACATATGTTTTAGTTCGCTCACAAAATTAGCCTTTAGCCAGGAATCAGTCTCATTGAGACTAAACTACGGTCACACTTTGCCAAGAAAAAATGTTTGCGGTGGCAACAAAAAAATATCATCATGTCTGAAAATTAACAAAGTCGATCATGATGGAACCTGTGTCAGATGAGACAATGCTTCAAGGAAGTTTCGATCAAGCTGGATAGCTTTTAAATGTGCTTCTTCAGCCCTTTGATAGTCACCAACTGAACACAATGCCAAACCCTACGCAACAATATGTCAAATATCTCAACAATGTAACCTCTGTAACTCTGGTAGAATTCAACATACCCAGAATCAAATAATACGAATATTTCAAAAATAGGACAAACCAAATATGTATATGCAAATTTGTTCTCCTTACCGAGCTTAACACAGGCAGATAAGTCCGCAACAGCAGCTTCAAAATCCTTGAACTTGAAATTGACGATTCCTGGGTAAATAAGATACTCATAATTACATGTCAACAGAAAAACTCGAACTCGAACGCAAAACCTCAAACTCGAACTCGAACATTTCCCCAACACGAGAACAGATTCACAGCTCGAGCTCGAAACCATCTAACCTTGCAACAAAGACGAAGAAGAGAGACTGAGGGAACGGAGGACTCACGGATCGGTGAGAGCCGGACGGGAGAAGCGAACGTGATCTTGCGGCGAAGAGAGAACTGAGACAGAGGAGCGGCGAAGAGAGAAGTGATACAGGGGAGCGGCGAAGAGAGAAGTGATACAGGGGAGCGGCGAAGAGAGAAGAGAGGTAGGGCAACGTGATCTTCATTTAGGTTTTTTTTTTTTTACATTATCTTAAAACCGGTTCTAAAACCGGTCCGGTTCGGTTTTTACTTAAAATCGGAAACCGGACCGGTTCTAACCGGTTCCCAAAAAATGGAACCGGTTCCCGAACCGGTTCTAACAAGAACCGGTACCCGGACCTGTTTTTCGGGTGGGCCGGTCCGGTTTACGGGTAAACCCAGTCCGGTTGCACACCCCTACACTAGGGGTGTCAAAAAGACCCGAGCCGGCCCGGTCCGACCCGACCCGGCCCGGCCCGACCTGAGCCGGCCCGGCTCGGCCCTAAAATTTAGGGTATTTTGGGGTTGGGTCTCAATTTTTTTAGGATAGGGCTTTTAGTATGAGTATTGTTAGAGTTGGGGTAGGGTCAAGTAGGGTCAGGGCCAGCTCATTGTTAGACCCATTATTCTCCCTCTTCTCTCTCCTCTCTCTCTACGTACAGAAAGACTTAACCACCAAACCCCACTCTCTCTCTCTCTCTCTCTCTCTCTCTCTCTCTCTCTCTCTCTCTCTCTAAGGAGTCGTGCTTGCTGCAGTCGTGCGCACCGCCAGCAGATCTCGCCACTCCTCAGTCTCTCGTCGTCGGCGGCGGCGGCTTCGGCTTCTTCTCCTTCTTTCCGGTGGCCACGGTTCCGGCGTAGATCGGACGGAAGGGGCGATTTCTCAAGCTCGCTTCGCTCATGAACAAGGTTCGCCCCCTTTCGCTCCTCCCTCTCCTCTCCTCTCCTCTTGTCTCGTCGGCATTGCTTCTCCGATCGTCGTTTTTTCTCCACCTCGATTTACATGTGGGGAGGAAGGATCGGATCGCGGGTGCTGTTGGTGACTGAGTTTTTCTGCCGATCCTGTGGCTGAACGGTTGTGTGTTTGCGATTGTTTTCTCCGGCGCCGGGGGCCGGAGGAGGGGGAGCCGGCGGCGGGGAACCCTGCCGGCCACCGCCCAGTTCATGCCCTCCCGGAAGTTGGGAGCCGCTGGAAACGGCGGTGCGAGGCGGAGTGGGAGGAGCCGCCCCTGTCCATGGACCCTTCAAGCGAGAGAAAGGGGTGCCGGCGTCGGATAGAGACTGAGTAGGAGGACGATTTATACAACTCTGGTGAGATTTTGGCGTTGAGGCACCGACACCGGCACCGGCACCGGCACCGGCACCGGCACCGGCACTGACCCGACCCTACCCGACCCATCTCTTGGGGTAAATGCTAAATAGGGTATTGGGTAGGGGCGGGGCGGGTCAAGTGCGACCCTCTACGTTTTGGGTCGGGTCGGGTATCAGGAAAGTCCGACCCAATTCGACCCATTGACACCCCTAGCTGATACCCCTAGTACCAATCACACAAAGCAAGCAAGCATCTAGAAGAATCTCACCAGTACCTAAAATTGGGTTCTTCGAAGAGTAGGAGCGCCCTATGATAATGCTCAGGGGAAACTGTCATTGCTATTCGCCTATATCGACTCGTATTCCTTTTTCAGAACGAAAATTCTGAGAGTGGAGATTGCGAATATGTCGAACATCGGGGGACATGAGCATGCAAAGCACAAGCACGTTCAAGGTGCTTTTGTTTTGGTGAAAGTGTTTTCCGGACTTTCATCCGTTTGATTATCCGAAAATGATTTGATCAACCGAAAACACTTTCCGGTCAAAGAAAACATTCATGTATAAATTTAGAAAAGTGAATTTCCCAATATAAGAAGGTGAAAACACTTTCCGAATTGATTATCTTAAATTTGTTAATATTTTCTTTTCTTTTCTTTTTCCTCCCTCCGCCGGCCGGCGACCAGCCACAGGAGCGGACCGGCCTCGCAAGCTCGGCCGAGGCCGGCGAGTTGCGAGCTCGTCAGCCCAAGCTCCGTCGAGGCCGGCGAGCTTGGGCTTGCCATATCCAGGCGAGTTGAGGTCAGGCTCAGCGGAGGACGGCAAGCTCACGGCTCGCCAGATCCAGGTGAGCCCAAGCTCGGCCGAGGCTAGCGAGCTGCGAGCTCGTCAGCTCGAGCTCCGTCGAGGCAGGCGAGCTCGCGGCTTGCCAAATCCAGGCGAGTCGAACTCGGGCTCGGCGGAGGCTGACGGGCTTGTGGCTTGCTAGATCCAGGCGAGCCTAAGCTTAGGCGAGGCCGGCGAGCTCGAGCTCGCCTGTGACTGTCGCCGGGTGAGCCTCAAGCTTGCCCGTGGCCATCACCGGCCGGTCGCGGCGGAGGAAGAGGAAAAAAAAAAGGAAAGAAAAGAAAAAAGAAAAAAAATTAAAAATTCCATTTTTTTTAAAAAGAAAAATAATTAAGAATTCGATTTTTTTTAAAAAGAAAAGAAAAATATAAAAATAATATAAAATTCGAATTTTTTAAGTAAAAAAAATCGATTTTTTTAAAGTAAGAAATAAAAAAATCGATTTTTTTTTGTCCGAAATAAAGTCACGAGATTAAAATCATTTTCCAAATAATATCCAAACACCCAAAAACATTTTCGATCATACATTACCAAACAAAGAAAAACAGCGAAAAATATTTTTAAAAAACGTTACGTTTTTCGTTAAACAAACGCATCCTCAATTCACGTCACTATTGCTCCGGTAGGACATATAACCACTTCTAATTGATGGATTCGTGACGTGTACGATAGAGTGCGGCCTTCATCGTCACCCTGAAACTTCGATAGTTCTACCAATTTGAGCGTAGTCAAAAAAGGGAGCTTAGATATTTTGTTGGACATGAGGCATCATTGCAATGCAGAGCGTGATCGGTGCAATTAAGGCTGCGCATGACAACGATTCTGTGCCCGGGAACAGATTCTGCTCAGAAATGATTCTTTTTTATTCTGTGCCCGGAATTGATTCTGAACATTTTAAGGCGTTTGTTAACGCCTAAAATTCCATCCCTGGAATAGAAAAAGAAGTAAATGCGTTTTAGTAACGCCACAAAATTTCTTTTTATTAATAATATTTTTAAATATTTTAATATTTCTTTCTTTTTTTCTTTTCCTCCTTCTTGACCATGGCCTGCTCGCCGGCCATGACCGGTAAAATATTTTTTTATTAATAATATTTTTATTAAAAGTATTTTTTCTTTTTTTTGGCCATGGCCTGGTCGCCGGCCATGACCGGTAAAATATTTTTTGGCCATGGCCTAGTTGCCGGCCATGGCCGGTAAAATATTTTTTTTATTAATAATATTTTTATTTAAAATATACATTTTTATTTTTTTGGGCCATGGCCTGGTTGCCGGCCATGGCTGGTAAAATATTTTTTTATTAAAATATTTTTATTAAAAATATATATTTTTCTTTTTTTTGGCCATGGCCTGATCGCCGGCCATGGCCTGTAAAATATTTTTTTTATGAATAATATTTTTTATTAAAATATTTTTATTAAAAATATACATTTTTATTTTTTTTTTGCCATGGCCTGGTCGCTAACCATGGCCGGTAAAATATTTTTTTTATGAATAATATTTTTTATTAAAAATACATATTTTTTCTTTTTTTGCCATGGCCTGGTCACCGGCCATGGCAGGTAAAATATTTTTTATTAAAAATTTTTTATTAAAAATATATTTTTGTCTTTTTTTTGGCCATGGCCTGGTCGCCGACCATGGCCAGTAAAATATTTTTTATTTTAATAATATTTTTTATTAAAATATTTTATTCTCATCAGATCCGGCGAGGGCGGTCCTCGGGCCGGACATTAGAAGCTACATTAAAAATAAAAAAAATGAAGAAGAAAAAAAATTGATTCTCAAAATTGTTCCCAGAATCAAGAAGCTACTTTTTTTTTATTCTTGAAAACTGATTCTGGGAACAATTTTTGACAAAATTGTGCCCAGAATCAAAAAATTAAACAAACGCATTTCTGTTCCCAAACTGATTCTGGGAACAAAAGAACAGAATCAAATACTATTTGGCAAGTTGTCATGCGCAGCCTAAGTCACTCGTCATTGGGGTCACTTTGTGGTTTGGTACCAATCGTCAATCAGACCCAAAATGCAAGTTGATGTGCACAGGGAACCATCTGACATTATATTCTCAGGGCATTAGGGCCTGCAATTATGTGTACCCTTCGCTTCTTTGATGTGCCCTTGGTTTAAGAGAGCACTACAGCTTTGGTACGTCAGCTAGTGATGTGCTGAAATCCCCCTTCGAGATCTCCCTTAATTGCTCGAAAGACTATCTCCTTCGAGAGGTTAAACGAGTCAATCATCTTATGCTCACGGACATAACTCGCTTAAACCGTCGAATACCTGGAGAATGAGAACGAGCGTAGAGCCTGATTGACTAAAAATTCATGGAATACCGATAAGCTCCATTAACCGGTTAAGTTCAGTCATTTGGTATGTGCATAATTCAGAGCAATTTGCACGGAGCCGATGGAATTTGAACGGGTGACTTGCCGTTATCAATCTAAAAAGCCCTTGAAGCCCAACACTACCTAAGTTACTTATAAATTTGTATAGCATCTCTAGCTAAGCTCGTTAATATCTCATGTTTTGAAATTCTTTTCAATCAAACGAATTTTTCATGTTTTAATTATGCGAACCCTTTTTCTTCCCTACATACGCTTATTCTATGTCCATTATGTTTCGCGAATAATTTTGTTTTCGATTGTTTAGTAATTATGCATGGGACATTAAAGAATGCGATCTAATACCTACATGACATCGATCTTCTATTACAATGAACGATTTCTATTTATTATTCATGAATAATAGATAAACAAAATGCCACGGATCACATTGGGTTGAGCAGACCCGACCCAAGTAAAGTTCAACTGCCGTGCGCTGTAACAAATCAATACCGACTTATCCTTTTTACGACAAAAATGCATACTTTTTTTTTTTGGTCAACCAAAGTAGATTTTTATTTATATCATAAACGTGATAAAGTAGCTGAGCCCAAACGCGGGGCATAGATAGTTAAACTCTGGACTCATAAAACGCTCGCTAATTTCGTCAATCAGGTAAGATATGAACTAAAATCAAATGTTGAATGGCACAAACATAAATTATTTATGGAGCCAACTGGGATGGCGTCTTTGACGATTCAACAGGGACATGACACGTATGAAAATGTGGAAAGTCAAATAAAATGGATTCATATTTAGGGTGCGTTTGTTTTGGCGAAAGTATTTTTCAAGTCGGACTTTCATCCGTTTGGTTGTTCAAAAATTATTTGGTCAATTGAAAACACTTTCCGGTCAAGGAAATCATTCAAGTATAAATTGAGGAAAGTGAATTCCTTACTTTAAGAAGGTGAAAACACTTTCCGGAATTAATTATCTTAAATTTGTTAATATTTTATTTTTATTTTTATTTTCTTTTTTTCCTTTTCTTTTTCTTTTTTTTTCTTTTACCTTCTTCCTCCCTCCGCTAGTCGCTGGCCTTGGCGGTGGCTAGCGACGGCCGAGCTTTCCAGATCCTGGTGAGCTAGAGTCTCACTAGCCTTAGCGCGGCGAGGTCGAGTCTTGCCAAGATCTGGCGAGCTCGAGCTCGCCGGCGTTGCGAGCTCGACCTTTCTTCTAACACTTGGACCTCGTCGCCTCGACCTCACCTCCTCGACCTCGCCTCGACCTCGCTCGAGGTCGGCAAGCTCGAGGCTCGGCAGATCCAAGCGAGCTCGCAGCTCACCAGATCCAAGCGAGCCCAAGCTCGGCCGATCCTAGCAAGCACACAACTCGCCTGGGGTCGTCGCTAAGGTGTCGCCGGCCAGTCGCGGTGGAGGAAGGAGGAGAAAGAAAAGGAAAGAAAAGGAAAAAGAAAAAAGAAAAGGAAAGAGAGGAAAAAATAAAAAGAAAAGAAAAAATAATTAAAAATTCGATTTTTTTGATATAAAATAATCAAAATACAACTAATAAAAAAATTGATTTTTTTTTGTTTGAGATAAATTCACGAGATTGAAATCATTTTCCTATAAAATCCAAACGTCAAAAAACTATTTCGATTACATATTACCAAACGAATGAAAACTAACCGTTTTCTTGGAAAATACTTTTCGGGAAATCATTTTCCTTTATCATTGAGTTTTCGCGAAACAAACGCACCCTTAATTTCGTAATCGAAATTGGAAATTTTAATACTCATATTATATGAAATAGGATGTATTTTATGCAAACACAGTGAGCGCTAATAGTTTTCCCACAGACAATCTTAGAATGGAAATGCTAATATGTTTTTGGAATGAATTTGCTTACTAAACTATACGACCGTATTGTCTCATTTGAACAAGACGAGCGAAATTATTTTTTTTCGCAGCACACAGAATTATAAAAAAAAAAAAACTAATATAGTTTTAGGGCCTAAGATATTCGTGCCTGAAAATTTTTGCAAAAAAAGCGAAAAAAAATATGATGCTAGATAAAAATTAATTTAAAAATTTCAAGTTTAGTCATGTACTATTCATAAACCTCAATAAATTGAAAAAAAATACATTAAGTATCAAACTTCAAATGGCCCGTTAAAAAATATCATGTAAACTTGAGATGTGCACAATTTTTTTTCTTTTGATGAAATTTATGGATTTTAAGTAAATTTATGTTAGTTACTTGATGATTGTATAAAATAGTTTTGAAATTTGACGATGAATATTGTTTTTGAAAAAGAAAATGCTAAAACAAAAAAAAATTCAGGCTTACAACCTGAACCGGCCCAGGCTGTATTGAGTATATTTGGTACAAAAAAGTTTTCAGGCTACAACCGGAATCGGCCTGTGCATTACTAAGAAAAGTTAGGCCCAGTCTATTCGGGTCAGGCGAAAATTTCCTAAAGGCTCGACTTTTCCAGCTTCACAGTCATTTATTAAGCAATCAAATAAAGAACTATTGTAACTTTTAGTACATTCACTGTTCTCCTAATAAGTATAATTAATACTTTGAAAATAAAATATCGAAAACTGAATATTGGCTAAGGCCCTTTTATAATCATGCTAAGGAGTTAAAAGCAAGGATTACTCGCTCCAATTATTAAAGATATGACTTTGAAGTAGACAACCTAGGACACGTCCTTCCAAGTCCACTTGTCCACACGGGTCACCATCACGCGCAAGATAGAAAAGAAGTCAAGAGAACATCATTGACTGCCACCAAGAATTTACCTTCTAGAGTACCAACAATAGAACAATTTTACTCTAATTATTTGCAATGAAAAAAGAGTTTTCTACAATTATAGGGTCTAAGATGTTCATGCCCGAAATGTTTTGCAAATTTTTTTTTAAAAAAGTATATCTAAAACTAGATTAAAATAAAATTAAAAAACTTAAAGATTAGTCATTTTCTATTCATAAACCTCAATAAAGTGACAAAGATTAAATTAACCATCTAACTTTGCATAGACCGTTAATAGTTTTGAAATTTGACAAAAAGCAATATTTTTGAAAAAGAATTTAAAAAATGAAAAAAGAAATTGGGGCTAAAGCCCCAAACCAACCTAGATTGTACCAAATCGATTCCGTCCCCAACTTTTTTCCTTTTCAGGTTGGACAAATAAACCAGGCCAAGAAAAGTCGGGCCAGAAATATCAGGGACGAACGGAAGGCGCCAAAAGCCCCCCGTAGGCCTAACCCGCCTAGCCCCGCCCGACCTGTATGTAGCTTTACAAGCTTTTATTAAGCAATCAAATAAGGAGGGGAAAATTATCCAAAAAGTGTTAAACCTATTCTACTTTTACTAATTCAGTCCTAAACCTTTCTAGATTGCTAATTGAGTCCTAAACCTTTTCACTTTGTGTCAATCCTGTTAAAATTGGCCAGAAATAACTGACATGGACGTCGGCCAACTACGGAGCGCTAATGTGGACATTTTTAAATAATATTTAAATAATTTTATGAATTTTTTGTGGTTTTTTTCTTCTTTTTTTTCCTTTTCTCTGTTTTTTTATTTATTTTGGAGTTAGGGCCGACAACCCTTGCTGGCTTTGTGCGAGGGCTTTATGGTCCTCGCTGGCCCCGGGCAAGGTGCTTGGCGGCCCTCGCTTAGCCAGATATGAGCACGGCCACGTGGCACCAACGTGGACATTTTTAAATAATATTTTAATAATTTTCTGAATTCTTTATGGTTTTTTTTCCTTTTCTTTGTTTTTTTTTGGGTTTTTGAGTTAGGGTCGGCAAGGGCGTCGCGGCCCTCGCCGGCCAAAGCAAAGGCGCACAAGCCCTCACCGAATTTGGCTAGGCGAGGGCTTGGCGGCCCTTGCCGACCCCACATCCTCGCCCGCATCCACGTCAGCGATTTTTGGTCAAAATTGGCCGGATAGACTCAATTGGCAAAAAATTAAAAGGTTTATGACTCAATTAGCAAACTTGAAAGGTTTATGACTGAATTGACAAAAGTGCAATAGGTTTAGGACTTTTTGGATAATTTTCCCAACAAGGAGCTGCTACAGTTTTTACCAAATCGACCGTCCTCGCGACATGCATAATCAATACTTTAAAACTAAAATATCAAAAACCAAAACATTTTTGAAAGTTTATGCAACAATGCTTATCTCACAGCTTGTTTTGAGCCACAAAAAAAAAAAACTGATAATTAGAAATTGTTGTGGGGTCCACTCTTTCAAAAATTTATTGTGACATCTCAGAATGTCACGCGTGATACGTGTCTTTTATTATTACTAATCTTTATCAATAATCAAGCCGGCGGAAGTTACAATTTGAACATGTTTTAAACATGAAAATCACACAAATTTAGTCAATATACTTATGCTTCTTATTAATAACACTTATCAGATTTACAAGTCCAGACTATAAATCATATAAGTACAAAAAATAAAAGTCTGGATAGGTCGAGGTTGCCTATCTACATACTAGATTTTACTCCAAAAGTCTGCCCGGACAAAAGTCTGGTAACGTCATGGATCGATGACTTCACCCTCCGTTGTGGAACCACCATCATCTAAGTCGAAGCCCCTCAACGGGCCAACTGACTCACCGTCAAGGTTAAAGTACCATGTAACAAAAAGATAAGAAACCCATTCTGCCAAACCCACGTTAATCCAAACAGTAGAGCTACATTTAATATATGATGCTTCAGACTCAGGCGCAAATACATTTTCATAGACAGCTTCATGATATAAGGGAACTCCAAAATGCAGATACAGTGGAACATCTATCCTACATGTCTGAAAAATAAAAGAATGAACCGAGGCCCAATAAATGAGCTTGCCACTTCACCTAGCACAAACAACATACATGCATAACAAACAGTATGCATATAACTTGAATGAATGTTATACTTTTTCCATCTGGATATGCCACAAAATCTAAGCAAGTCAATATTTTACGATACTTTTACTCAGACGCAAGCATATGATGTAAAACATTCATGCTCATGCGTTAAGTTCATTACTTCTTTCTCCCGAACACTCTCGGGGCATCCCGACCAATGGGGCATCCCGACCAACGAGGCATCTTGGTACACCCTCCGGGGCATCCCAACCAACGGGACATCTCGACTCCCGAGGCATCTCGGTACACCCTCCAAGGCATCCGGACCAACGGGGCATCCCGACACACAGGGAATTGTCATCATTGAATTTTGTGGGTGATGGAATTTATATTATTCTCATGCAAGCCATGACAACCAAGTATTTGCATTCTTATACTCACATTCTTTTTACATCACATGTCCTTTAAAGCAATGAAATGCATCATTCGAGCAAATAAGTATGAAGCAATACAGGTTCAGACTCAAATAGCTAAAGTCTACTCAAGTTCAAAATACATATATCCAGACTTTGAAAATAAAGTTTACTCGGGTTCAAAATACATATGTTTAGACTTTGAAAATAAAGTTTACTTGGCTTGAAAATACATATGTCCAGACTTTGAAAATAAAATCTACTTGGGTTCAAAATACATATGTTCAGACTTTGAAAATAAAGTCTACTCGGGTTCAAAATACATATATCCAGACTTTGAAAATAAAGTTTATTCGGGTTCAAAATACATATGTCTAGACTTTGAAAATATATTCTGTTTGGTTTCAAAATAGACATGTCTAGAGTTTAACAGTAAAATCTGTTGGATTTTAAAAGTAGACATATCCAGACTCTGACAGAAAATCTGTTTATTCTCAAAAATAGACTTGTCTAAATTCTGACAATAAAGTCTGTTCAGTTTAAAAGTAACCAGAATCAGAATTTGAGGCTAAAATCTGCTCAGTTCATAAGTAAACAGAATCAGAATTCGAGATTAAAATCTGCTAAGTTCAGAAGTAAACAGAATCAGAATTTGAAACAAAAATCTACTCGGGTTCGTAAATCAATATGTCCAGATTCAGAAAGTCAAAATTTTCTTGGATAAGAAGTTAATAGATTTTACAAAAGAGGATTAAGTATGTACTTATAATGTGACGCCCCAGAACGTCACATGCGACACATGTCTTTTAATATTACCAATAATTTGACTAGAGGAAATCAAAATCCAAACAAGTTTTAAACATGAATATCGCACAAATTTAGTCAAGATACTTTTGCTTCTTATCAACACTTGTCAGATTTACATATCCAGACAAACATCATATAATCACAAAACAAAAGACTGGGTAGGTCGATGGTTGCCTATCTCCATGCTACAATCCACTACAAAGGCGGACTGCACAAAAGTAGACTTTACAACAAGTCGTAGGTGTTGCCGCCTTCATATCAACCAAAATCCCGCAACGGCCCAACCAAGTCACCATTGAGGTTCATATACTATGCCGTAAACCGACAAGGAACCCACTCCGGAAGCCCCACATCAACCCATATAGTAGATATACATCTAGTATAAACTATATCCGCCCTCGGAAAAGCATAACAACATACTGGCAACCATATTGTCTAGGGAAACCAGTAAACATTGACAGCAGATTGTCCATTCCTACATATCTAAAAAAATAATGGGATGAGCTGAGGCCTAGTAAATGAAATCTATAGTTTTAAGTTAGAAAAATCAGCTTACCACTTCACCTGGTATAAATAACATGCATGCATAACAAACAGTATGCATGGAACTCGAATGCATGTTATTCCTTTTTCCGTCTGGATATGCCACACAAATCAAACTATTTCATTATTCCACAATATTTTCATCCAAACGCAGGCATATGATGTAAAACATTCATGCTCATGCGTTAGGTTCATTACTTCATCCTCCCGAACAATCTTGGGGCATCCCGACCAACGAGGCATTTTGACTCCCGAGGCATCCCGAAACACTTCCCGGGGCATCCCGACACACGGGGCATCCCGACTCCCGAGGCATCCCTAAACACTCCTCGAGGTATCCCGATACACGGGGCATCGTCACACACCACTATATGGGCGACGGAATTTATATTATTCTCATGCAAGTCATGTCAACCAAGTATTTGCATATATTATCCTCATGCAAGCCATGATAACTAAGTATTTGCATGCATATATTATCCTTCTTTTCACATCACATATCCTTTAGAGAAATAAAGTGTATCATTCGAACCCATAAGTATGAAGCAATATAAGTTCAGACTCAAAAGGCTGAAGTCTACTCAAGTCTAGAAAGTACACATATCCAGATTTTGATATAAAACTTTCTTGGTTTAGAAAATACCGATTCTAGATAGGCGAGTCTGAAAAATAGGTAATCAAACTCAAAAAACAAGTTCAGACTTAGAAGCAAGTTCAAACTCAGAAGCAAGCTCAGAATCAGAAGCAAATTCAAACTTAGAAACAAGTTCAGATTCAGAAACAAGTTCAAACTCACAAGCAAATTCAGACTCAAAAGCAAGTTCAGATTCAAAAGCGAGTTTAGACTCAGAAGCTAGTTCAGACTCAGAATGTAAAGTCTGAGCAGTTTCAAAAGTAGACAGAATCAGATTTTGACCGTAATGTTTGAGCAGTTTCAAAAGTATATAGAACTAGATTTTTTACAGTTAAGTCTGAGTAGTTTCAAAGGTATGCAGAACTAGATCTTGAGGTTAAAATCTACTCATTTCAGAAGTAAACAGAATCATTACTTTGAGTAAAACGATTTTCTACCCTTTTGAACATACAAAAAACCAGCAAGAAGAATTCAACAATCACCTTAAAGATAACATTCACACGTTCGGATTTAACTGTTCCATTTGCCGATTTCCACTACACTTTAAAGAAACAGATCACCTTCACTTGAACATGTACAGAACCAGCACAACAGATCCAACCATCACCATATCCTCACTATTATCATACGTTGGAATAGCATTTCTCAAGCAACTAAGTTAAAAGTGTCTAGAGTCTTCACTTACCTAGTGTAGAATCTGAACACCCAAAAGTTAAAGTTCTCCCGTAGATTTTGAATCGGTTAAAGGTGAAAGTAGAAAGTGAAGAAGGGAGTTACGATTTGGAGTAAAATTTCCTTCGGTGTTTACCTAAATAAAAATGAGACAAAGGAATATAGGTTGAGGTAGATAAACACCTTGCACTCACAGGTGGCATCTTCTCTTTTCATCACGGCCAGATGTAAGAAATCAGGAAAGGAGTGGTGGCCAAGGAAAATGATTGTTTACGCTAGGTGTCTAACTAGGGTAGAAGCTTGGCTTAGGAGGACAAATGGCATTCGGTCAAGCTTCTCCTTCAATAGCCACGTGAGAGAACAAGAGTCCATAAGAGATATTTTGTGACAATATCTCCCCCCCCTTTTTCCCTTAACGACAAATTAGAATAAAATGGCTAACACTACCTAACCAAAATTAACCAATAATAATAATACCCACTAATTACCAAGATAACGGTAATTTAATTAATACTGCACTATTATTAACGTATACATCAACGTTTAGAATTTTGAATAAGTCGAGCTCGAAACGATTACGTTCCCGAATCCGCGCCTCGCAAATTACAGTCTAACAACAATTTCTAAGCGTCCGCACAATTACTAACTTAAATAATACTTAGCTTTATTATCTAAGAATCATTTTCGAACATCGAAAATCTCCAACGTCAATTACTTATTATTACGAAATTTCCGGATGTCACATATAAATATGTTTTTTCCAAGTTCTTATTCATCATTTACACTCACCTAATATACTCCACTTTGAGTAAAACAATTTTCTACCTTTTTAAACATACATAAAACCGGCAAGAAAATTTTCACAATCACCTCAAAGATGACATTTACACGTTTAGATTTAACCATTGCACTTGTCGATTTTTACCACACTTTAAGGAAACAAATCACGCCAATTTGAACATGTACAAAATTAGTAAAATTGATCCAACCATCACCATGTCTTCACTATTATCACATATCAAAATAACATTTCTCAAGCAACCAAGTTAAAAAGTGTCAAGTAGATTTAACTAGCTTAACTCTAGAATCTTCACTTGCCTTATCTAAAATCTGAATGCCCAAAACTAGCTTGTAAATTTTGGATCGGGTATTGATGAAGTAAATTATCTTTGAAGATTGATAGTGAAAAAGAGTTACCGCCTGGGGGTGAAAATTCCCTTCGATGTTACCCAGTAAAAAATGAAAAAAAAAAGGAGTAGATTGTGAAGTGGATAAGTGCATGCACTCACAGATAGCACTTCCTCTTTCCATCCATGGCCAGGTGTAAGAAATCAAGGCTTATTAGGGAAGAGTAATAGCCAAGGAAAATGATGGCCTATGGCTAGGTGTTAAGCTAAAACAAGAAGTTTATTTTAAGAGGGCATGTGGCATGTGACCATGGTTAAATCTTTCATAGGCCACGTGAGAGGAAGATGTCTTAAGGGAATTTTGTGAGAAAAACAGAATATCTTCCCCCCTTAACGGCAATTAGAAAATAATGATTATTACTAATTAACTAAAGTTTAATATAATAATATTACACATTAATTATTAAGACGATGGTAATTTAATTAATATCACACTACTATTAACATACACAACAACGTTTAAAATTCTAAACACGTCGAACTCGAATGACTACGTTCCCGAATCCGCGCCTCATAATTTACGATCCAACAACGATTTCTACGCGTTAGCACAAATACTAAGATAAATAATACTTAGCTTATAATCTAAGTATTATTATCAAATATAAAAAATTTCCAACGTCACATATTTATTACTACGAAATTTTCGGATGTCATAACTGACTCACGACATTATATTATTCTAACAGTAATCCAAATATTATTATGCCAGCAAAGTCCTTTTCGAAATCAAGAAAACGTTAAAGCTTTTCGCGAGATTTGTCTAGAAGATCCTCGATGATATTGGCAAGAAGTTAAGCCATATGGATTATTGCTCACTCCAATTATTAAAAATCACGACTTTCTTTTAAGGGGGACAACCTAGGACTAACTTGTACCGCTCTGTCGCTCTAGATCATCATCATCATCATCATCATCCCTCCCTCCCGTCCCACCGTCCACACGGGTCGCCATCACGCAGCAAATTTTAAAAAAAAGCAAAGGAAAGCAGCGCACATCACTGACCGCGTCCGGCAAGTTTCCCCCGTAGAGTACCGACAATACTACATTAATACTCCAATTTTTCACAATAAAATAACAAAGGAATATCCTTCTCTTTTGTTGGAATTGACTGACAAGAGTCAGTGATTTAATAGACAACTACTGCGCTTGCATGCGGACCCAATTCCCTGAAAAACCTCAATCCTATTCCAAAATTTTCTTCATTTAAAATAAAAGTTTCAAATCTATCCGAATATCCAAAACCCGTTATTGATTTTTTCCAAATTATTAACAGTATGGTCAATTGGAGGGTGATTAGTTAATATCCTTGTTTTCATCACCATCCTCGCCTCCTCGTGGAATAGCAACAATCTCTGGATATTTGGATTTTTCTTTTTAGGGAATTAGCCCCTTGATATTTCTATAAAAGGAAAGAAAGAAAACCATCCAAATTTGAATTTGATATTAAGTGTGGGGAAGAACGGTGACGACGCTTGTGTATGGATTCTTATGCAACGGCTCGATCTATTGAAAGCGAAACTATAATCGGAAGCAAATAATCCCGATTGTTTCGATTGTTCCACTTTATGGTGGGATGATCATGGATCAACTATAATTACCGTTTCATTTTTTGAAGACGGCATCCTTGAAAGCGCATTTCTCTACATCGACTCGGTATATCTGCAATTTTATTCACGGAGCACTCCCAAGGCAAGCGATAATTTGCGAATACGGCATATCTTCTATATTTATATATATTAAGCCCGAAAATCAGTTTGTCTCACCTCACTATTTCTCACTTAATCCTTACAAACTCTTTTTTTTCTTTCTTTTCTGATTGCAACTCGGGCGGGATAAATTGTAAAATTGGCCAAAAGAAAAGGACGAGAACAAAAAAGAGAGTGGCCACCCCCACCTACTATTAAGAAAGCGTACTTGGTTAAAATTACTCAGTTGTCTTTTATTGAATAATCAACTCCTCCCTCGCACGCAATTCGAGAAATTTGGAATGTCTTTCTTACTTTTTCCCTTCAAATTTTTTTTTATAATGTTTTACTAACTAAACATTTTGCTTCAGTTATTTAAAAATTAGCAAAATGTTTGTTTAGTATTTCCTTTCAAAAGGAAGAATTTTGTTGCAATAATAAAACAAAGACAATAACCTCACCTCTTTTTTTTTTTTAATTTCGCCGTGCCATTAAGGTTAAGAATTTATACGTCGAATTATTTTTATAGTATTGTCCTAGGAACGCAAACTAATCGGACCGCACACGTAATGCACGCGTGAAAATTAGTACTTTTATAACGGAATTAATTTAGACCTTTTCAATTTCGGAGAAATTGATGTTCTTGTTTTATTATTCTTTTCTTTCTTGGTATGAATTTCCCTTCCCCACGAATAGAGAGAGGAGAAACAAAAGAGAGGAAACCGCCATTCGAGGGGGAGGCTTAATATAAAGAAAACGCAAGAATGAAACCCCCCCCCCACGCATTACTGTGTGCTTCTTCTCTTTCAATGTCACCTCGAGTTTCATAAGCTTCCGAAGCGCACCCTTTAAACGTTGCTTCCAAAGCCTTAAACCCTCTGCCGCTCTCTCTCTCTCTCTCTCTCTCTCCTCGCCGTGATCGCAATTCGGTCGCCGATCGCTCCGTTCTTGGACGACCCTCGTTTCCTTTCCCGTCCAAGAGGCCGGGGATTGCATCGTTCTTGAAGTTGTTTACGCTTCGACGGGTGGGTGGCCTTC
This sequence comes from Syzygium oleosum, assembly GCF_021117445.2. Classification (NCBI taxonomy): domain Eukaryota; kingdom Viridiplantae; phylum Streptophyta; class Magnoliopsida; order Myrtales; family Myrtaceae; genus Syzygium; species Syzygium oleosum. The sequence continues at coordinate 3,907,269 of NW_026607494.1, forward strand.
TTGTTCTTGCTCTGCAGCTGCAGGGATCTTTTGCTGGGGGGGTTGGTTCTTTTTTATACACCGGTTTTTCCTTTTCTGGGGAGTCTTGTCGGGGTCGAGGATGGGCAGCTGGAGGGGACAGAAGGGTTATCCTCGTCATCAGGGCGCTCCGGGGACCAGATCGTTGGCAAGAAAGCCGCCGCTCGGTAATATTTTATTTTCTCTGTTCCTTTTTCTTTCCCTGTGATTGATTGTCTCCGCCTGTGTTGAGTGGTTCGTTGGTCATCGTTTCTCTTTTTTTTTTTTTTTTTCAATTCTTTGCCTGCAGTGATGTTTCTTTTGCCCCTGTTCGTGTCGGGTTCGTACTTGTAAAGGGCGTTTTCTCTTTTCTTTTTTCCGCCCCCTTTAATAATCTTGCTCGCCCTTTGGAGATATATTGGTCTGGTGGCAGTTGGATGGCTTCTGTTTGCAGAGGGGATCGTGTTTTTTTACGGTGGTTGGGTGTCTCTTTTTGGTGAATGAGAGATTAATTTCAATGTGTTGGAGTTTGAAGCTGAGAGCTGTGTGACTGAGCCGATTGCGGACTGGATGTTATGAGTTGCTTGAGATTGATTGTCGGTTAGTTTGATTGTGTGGAGTTTGGCATTGGATGTAGCTTGATTGTTATACTGCCTTGCAGTTGGGTCTTACTTGGGATGATTCGGGCTGTTTGTTTCGGATTTAGCATTGTTATATAGGGAAAGAGGTGAATTGGCAATGAGTTTTTATCATCTGATGGTGTAGTGTGTCCATGCTCGTTAATTTGTTTTCATTACTAGAGGGTCTAATTTTTCCAGTGTGGATGATATTTTATCTGTGCTAGATTGGGTCATTGTTCGTACTAGATGTGCATAATCCAGTCACTTTCATTTTTTTTCCCTGACTTTTGTTTGGAAGTTTCGTCTTGAGTTGATGAACTAATGATGGTTTTGTTCATTTACAGGCAGTTGGCAGCCAACCGTGCCATCTTGGGAGAAGAAATTCTGCAAATCGGTTGGCTCAGTTTCCTGGCACAGGCTCTTGGATGCGAAGAAGTACTTGCACATACATGACAAAGTAGTTAAATGGAACGACTCAGCAGTTGAGGAGGCGTTTCACAACGCAAAGGAAAGGTATTGGGCAGAAATCAATGGGCTTCCATGTAGCATCTCTTTGCCTGATCCAAATATCCATATAGACGAAGTAGATTGGGAATCCGAAACGGACCCTGAACTGCTTTTGGACTTGGAGCGAGGACCTGAGGCTTTCTATGGCAGTAATAGTGGTCAAACGGTTATCTTTGGCAATGTCTTAGCTGATCCAGCCTTTGCATGTGATGGATGGGGAGATGTCGAAGAGGAATGGCCAAAGGATGAGGCATCTTGGAAGGTCATTGATGATTGTGTGGGTGGGGAAAATGTTTATGGAGCTGATCCTGTGGAGCAAGTCGCAGCTGATGCTGATGCTCTTTGGGGATTGAAGCAGGGCCATTTTCAGGACTGGAATCAGGGGGTTGGTACACAAGAGGATTTTAATGTGAAAGACAAAGACAGGACCGTCAACAATTGGGACACCTGGGATTGGGATAAGATGAATGGAGAAGTCGAACCTGCAGGGTGCGAAAATACACATGGAGTTGATTCTGCGGATCGAGTTGCAGCTGATCGTGACCCTTTTTGGGGTTCGAAGCAGGACTGTTCTCAGGGGTGGACTCAGGTGGTCAGTGCTCAAGAAAATCGTGATGTAAAAGATTATCATAAGTTGGAGAACGGCGGTGATAGAATTGGTAATAACTGGGACTCAGGGGATTGGCACAACGTGAATAGAGAACTCAAACACATTGGGTGCGGAAAGACGTATGGATCTGATCCTGTGGAGCGAATCGCAGCTGATGGGGACCCTATTTGGGTTTCAAAGCAGACCCATTCTCAGGAGTGGGATCAGTGGGTTAGTACTCAAGATAACAGGCAATTCATAGCCTGTGACAATTGGGATACATGGGACTGGGATAAGATGAATAGAGAACACGAACCTGATAGACAATATATCCCGAGACACAAGCGCGCAGGATTTGGCAGGAATGACAAGCGAATGAGGTATGGATGGAACCCTGGGAAAGGGATGAAGCAGAATAATTTTGTGTATTGATATTTGTGCTGCAGTATGCGTCTTATAGTCTTTTATTCTTTGAGATCCATTACTCCTCTGTAACGTGGATAAACAGGGGTCAGGCAACCGTTTTTGTTTGCGATAATTAGCATTATTTTGTTGGGCTGTATATGTCATTCTGTGTATTTCGCATCAAGATTGTTAGGGCAGAGCCGAGTCTGTTTGGCGGTACCTAAGTAATTCATGTTGTGTTCGCAATTTTGTCCGACTGGTCTAGAAGATTCTTCAAAGTCTAAGCGTTGATTACTTCCTATTGCCCTTTGTAGTTTCTTTGCTGTAATTCATCAATTATGAAGAATAAGCAAAGAGCAGTTACTACAGATCGAGTCCTGAAATAGAAATGCCATTCAATTCATTGGATCTCCTATTCTTTCTTCTTTTGTAATCTTGAATGTCTGCTACTTCTGTAGTCTCTATGCATTGAAGCATAAGGTATGAGCAAGTCGTCAGGCTGCTTCTGTCTTTGCGACGGCGATCCTTGTTGTGACTGCTGGTTGTTTGATGAGCGCCGCTGCTTCGGAACCGGCAGAAACATGTTTCCTCATAGAAATTCTAAATGAAGGAATGACACCGCTGCCCAATCAACTGAATGAGCCTCGCATTTGGTATTTTCAATAAGAAACACCTCAATGTATCCTATCAAACAATTCAAGTAAGAACGGCTCCACAAGAAGGGCCATCAAAAGTATCTCACCTGCTACTATAAATGAGCGCTTAGATCATCAGAGCAAACCGAGATACGTTGTATAGTTTGTCCAATGAATTAAGGTTGTTCCTCATTTTGAAAGATTTGTATATAATATTGACATAATCTTCCGTGTATGTTAATAATCTCTATTTAAAAACCGAAAAGCTATTTAGACAACTAACTTTGAAATTCGATATATAATAAGTTGTTAATTTACAAAAAGTTCTATATGACATTAAGGTATGCAATTTACAGGCATCAACACATATTCAGATGATTGTTCCAAAGTTTCCTGTACCTTTCATCCATCTATTAATGTATCCAATACTAAATTGAAATAAAAAAAAGTAATATAATTATGAAATTTGTACAAAATAAGTACCATGGCGGTTTGTATAGTTTGTTCACATATTAATTCGAGGACCAAAAATATCTGTATATTGGGAGTATAATAGCACCTTCACAATATGTTTACATGTTCAAAGATATTTATAATCTGCGATTGCAAACGAATTCTCATACCGTACATATTTATGTGAAATTGCTATAAATTCTAATCTTAATACGAATACATTATATTATATGAACATAATCAGGGATCAAGTGCGTACCTAGTACGCTCATACCATAGACAACTAAGTGATTCTCTCAATAATAACTGCCTTCATTGAAAAAAACATTAATGATATGAGACGGGCCAAATCCTAAAAAGATGCATAATCTTTTATCAAGATAAAGATATTCTCACTTTTTAAATGGTAAAAAGAAGAAGAAAATACGCATAGATTTTTACTGGATGGACAAAAATACCGAACATTGAGTTTTTCATCTATGCAAAATAAAGATATTCTCACTTTTTTAAATGGTAGAAGAAGAAGAAGATAATGCATGGACTTTTACTAGATGGACAAAAATACCGAACATTGAGTTTTTCATCGATGCAAATTGACAAGTTCACTCAAGATCGTCGATTTGGAACACTGTTTAATAGTAACAGTTATAATTTTCTTGGAGTCATAAAAGGCACTATATGCTATGTTTCCTAAGCAGTTGAAAAATAAGTAGAACAAGTTATTTTTCTTAGTGCACAATCATGGAAGCTGTACTTGAAATAAGGTCATTCAAAATGAAGTAAAACCAACGAAAATATATATGTTCTATGTGTTAAAAAAGCAAAATTATAAAGACAAAAATAAATCATAACTTAGTTGATGCACTAAACTGAATTATTTGCATAAAGTAAGTTTTAATCAAAGTTAAGAATAATTTTTTATTAAGACCCTACATCTTTAGTTTGTTAGCTCGTTCTACTTTTGTTTGGTCTCTCATTAAGCGGTTGTCTGATAAAAGAGATTTTGCAAATATAGATAATACTTCGTTTAAATTAAAATTATAACATTGGTGAATATATTTAAGAAACATTATTCAGACTAAGCCATATGAGTGAAAAGTAGACATGAATTCACTTCCTTTAATTTATTCATTCTTTTTGAATTTAAACTTAATAAGAGATAAAATCTAACTATACACTCTCTTCGTCTATTTTTTTTTTAAATTTAAATCCCATAAAAGTCAGAAGTTTAGATGTGACAACTGAATAAATTAAGAGTTAGTCAGTAGAAGGGGAGCTATACGTCGAAATTATGTCATATGTGTTGCCATGTGGCTATCATAAAGGCAAAGCGAATTGCCATGCGTTTACGATGGAGGCAAACCGAAGTGCCGTGTGGCGAATTTGGAACAAATACTTTTCTCAGACTCCAATTTTACTTATTCACAATAGATTTTCGACAAAAGGTGTACTTTAACTTTTGCTTAATTGAGAAAAAAAACAGAGTATTGCTTTAAACTTGCACTCGCACGCGAGCAAGTTTTGCATTTAAGGCTTGTCTATATGGCAGGCTGCTCTTCCTCTTCCTCCTCTGCCTCCGGCCTTCCGACAGTACTAACCATTTACTGTGATGCATCACAAGGGAAAAAAAGCAAAAACCAAAAAGGCTTTTAGATTTTAACACCAGGAAGCCTTCGACGCTGATGCTCTGAGAGAGAGAGAGAGAGAGAGAAGGGCTTGGCTCACCTCAAATTCAAGAACCCTTTAATGGATTTCGCAGCTTCAATGGCTCCGAGCCTTTTCTTTTTCTCGCTGTTTCAGAATTTGGGGCGTCGCCTTTTAAGCATTTACAATTTCTTGATCGATGTTAATGATGGGTAAGAGGATGAGAAGAGACGATCATCGCATCGCCGACCCTTCTACTTCTTCTTCTTCTTCTTCGCCTGGTACGGTCTTTTTGTTTTTTTTGATAATCGAGGTTTAAAGAAAATTTTGCCTGCATTTTGATGATTCCTGGAAAATGTGGGCATGAGTGGAAATAAAGAAAGTATCGGTCTTTTGATTGTTCTTTCTTTAAAGAAAATTTTGCCTGCATTTTGATGATTCCTGGAAAATGTGGGCATGAGTGGAAATGAAGAAAGATCAGTTTCTGATGCTTTGATAGGTGGGGTTTTGGGGAGGAGGGAGGAAACAGGTGTGGAGGATAGCTCAAAACCCTTTAGCATTATGGAGTAAGGTTTTAAAAGGTCTATACTTTCCCGAAGGTGATTTCTGGCATGCAAGTAAAGGAAATAGACCGTCATGGGGCTGGCAAAGTTACTACTAGGCAGAGACACCATAAGTCCATCGATGGTTGGAAATGGGAAAAGCATCAGTATAAGGGAGGATAAATGGCTAAAACAGGGGCATGATAGGGGGACCTGCAAACAGAAATGAACCGAAGGTAGTGACTTACTTAATTAAGAAGGATGAAGCAAAGTCAAATAAACAGTTGCTACAAAATATATTCGACCCTGACATTGTGGATGAAATGACCGCAGTCCCCCTAAGACCACAGGAAGCAGAAGATAAACTGGTATGGACAAAAACCATATCTGGTGTATTTTCGGTTGAATTGAAGGATATAATGATCAGGCACGCGCATTGCAGCGGTGCAACAACTAGCACTGGGGAATGTACTCTATATCCTAAGGATGGCTAAATTGACTTTAAAAAATTGAGATATCATCCATCCAACTCTTCCCACCAATGCTTAGATAATTGCATTAAAATCACCGAACATATTAATCAAACTACTAAAACAGAAATGTGTATTTAGAGATTGTAGGGGAAAACATTTAATGTAGTTATCAATTAGAAACAAAAGTAGCTTATAAAAGATTGGATGTGGATCTTTCAAAGGTGGAGTAGAAATAAAAAAAGAAAAAGAAAAAAAAAGGATGTTGTAAAAACAAAACTCAAAGAACTATGGATACATAGGCATTGTGATGACATTGATAAACTCACCCATCACCTTTTGTCTGTCCAGTTGTGGGCTTTCCATAAAGGAAAATAATATATGCAAACGTTTCAAGCAAAAGAGGAGAGATTGAACAACCTTTGGACATCCCAGAAGTGAATACAATTTTTCCGCTTGAGGATAATATGTCAAACATACTCAATTTTAATAAATATCATCTGTTTCATAAAAAGAGCAAAAGAAGTTAGTTAGGGTTACTGGTTCGGTTCCATGTTCTACCCTCCAAGGTATAGAATTGGAAACCAAGCCGGTCAAGGCCGATTCCTGTTTAAGGAATTGGGAATCAAACCGGATCCCCTTGTGAGCAAGGCTTGAACTGGACGAGTAAGGTCAATTTGGGCTGATTGAATTGGTCTAATTGCTGACCCCTAGTCTAGGTGGTGACTACTCTATAGGAAAAGCACCAAAACCTTTTCTTGTAATGAGAAGTGAACTACTCTAGCAACCTACAATTCTAGGTGGCAGGTTTAGAAGCAACACTTAGAGAAATATCGGTAAGAATATGGAGAGATATTTGGGCCATTGTGCTTCCTTAATATAGTCTTAAATTTTTCTTTTTCCTTTTCTTTTTTGTTAACTAGGTTAAAGAAACAACATTGATTGGTTTAATAAGAATGATTTACAGAGTTGTTATGATGTGGTAAATTTAGGCATTGAATACGGTGCACTTGTTTACGGGCCCAGTTACAAATTGTCACAAAAACTAGTATAGTAATTTAATAAACTGGTTTTAACGTACCTAGCATTACACTTAAAGAAGGTAATTTTGATTCGTATAGTGTAGCGTGCTAGGTCCAATAGAGTATCCTAATTGTTATTTTCCGGTATCCCCAAATAATTATCCCTCTATAAAATTGGACACTATTAGCCAAAAAATGCTTATATATCTAAATTTGATAGTCCGAAAAATCGATATAAGCGAGTCGTGCTATGAGCATTGGCAAACTCGAGGCGTTAATATGGTGTGTCAACTCCCTGGTCGTCTCTTCCTCCAACTCCTCCTTTGTCTCTGTCAAATATCATGTAAAGTTAGGTATTGAATACGGTGCACTACTTGTAAAGTTTGTTTTCTTTACTTTCCCTCGATTCTCATTAGACTAAGGCAATTGACTGACTGCTATTTGGAGGGGTTGTGTTTTTTATATTGGTAGGCAGTCTCTTCTTGTTGAATTATGGAATAATTTTGTTTAATGGATGATCAATAATGTAATATTGGGTCTTATTCGGAATTGTGTCTTGTGTTGATGAACTAATGATAGGTTTCGTTACTTTAGTAGGCAATTGGTAGCCAGCCGTTCCATCATGAGAGAAGGAATTCTGCAGATTGGTAGGGTCAGTTCCCTAGAAAAAGCTCGTGGAAGCAAAGCGGTAACATTTACACATATGACAAAGTGCTCAAGTGGAACGACTCAGCAGTCGAGGTGGCGTTTCACAATGCAAAGGAACGGTTTTGGGCAGAGATCAACGGGCTTCCATGTAACATCTCTTTGCCTGATTCATTCCATCGTGAGAGAAGGAATTCTGTAGATTGGTAGGATCAGGTCCCTAGAAAAAGCTAATGGAAGCAAAGTGGTACATCCACACATGTGACAAAGTGCTTAAGTGAAACGATTCAGCGGTCGAGGAGGCGTCTCACAATGCAAAGGAACGGTTTTGGGCAGAGATCAACGGGCTTCCCTGTAACATCTCTTTGCCTGATCCCAATATCCATATTGACAAAGTAGATTGGGAATCCGAAATGGACCTTGAACTGCTTTTGGACTTGGAGCAAGGACCTGAGGCTTTCGATGGCAGTAATTGTAGTGGTACGGCTATCTTTGGCGATGTCTTAGCTAATCCCATCACTTCAATGTGGCAGCTGTGTACTCAAGAGCAGCCAAGATATAGTCTGTGACAATTGCGATACGTGGCATTTGGGTGACTTGAATAGGGAACTGGAACCTGTCAGACCCCATGTCGCTGGGCACAAGTCCTCAGGATTTCGCCAGAATGACCAGCAAATGGGTTACGGATGGAACTGCGAGAGTGGGATGTAGCTGATCTAAGAATCGTTGTTGCCTTTTTAGTTTCTTTGTTGTAATTCACGAATTTGTAAAGGATAAGCGGCTGTATTTATAACATGATGTACCCCGAAAAGGAAATGACATATAAGTTAAGTGAATCTCATATTATTTAAGTGGTATGTTTGTGACGCACATATACTATCTTCAATTTCTAATTTCTTTGCAATAAAGCGTACCATATACCCTGAACGTTTGTTTATAAATTCGAGACATGTATTCATTTTCAAAACAAGAAAAAACTTTCATTTTATGAGATTCAAACCATGACCTTCAACACAAAAAGCACAACCATATATTTAAATGAAGACGTCATAAGAGTTAGTAAATTTCAAATACAAAATTTGCAATATACAATTCAGCAGCTCCATGCAGAATTGGGAACTCACCCATTTTATTTTCAGTTCAAATCCTTTGGAATTGAATACCATCTATTCAATCTGATCGATTTAGTTACTGGTTTTGGTTTTTCATATTAGGTACCCCTAGTTAGTGTCTCGCTTCAGCGTGGGTCGTGCTACATAGTGTAGGATGGCTGTCGTCCACTTCAGCAATTTCAGACTAAAATTGACTAGATATATTGGCAAAATGTCAACATGTATAGGACTAAATTTGTACAATTAAAATGTTTAGGACCGAATTGGTACAAATTCAATAGGTTTATGACTTTTTTGGTACTTTTCACCTCTTTTTTTTTTAAAGGTAATTAGCTATTACTCACCCTAAAATTAATTCCTATTAACGATAAAAAAAAATGTGGTATTTGTTTCCTTTATTTCCTTCTAGAATGAAGGATGTCATGATCGGGCATGCGCATAGCGCGGGTGCAACAACTAGCACTAGGGAAGGTACTCTATATCCTAAGCATGGCTAAATTGACTTGGAAAGGAAATTGAGATATCCATCCAACTCTTCCCACCAATGCTTAGATAATTGCATTAAGATCACTGAAACATATAAATCAAACTACTAAAACAGAAATGTGTATTTAGAGATTGTAGGGGAAAACATTTAAAGTAGTTATCAATTAGAAACAGAAGTAGCATATAAAAGATTGGATATGGATCGTTCAAAGGTGGAGTAGAAATAAAAAGAAGAAGAAAAAAAAGATGGTGGAAAAGCAAAACTCAAAGAACTATAGAGACTTTGCATTGTGATGAAATCGATCTACTCACCCATCACCTTTTTGTCTGTCCAGTTGTGGGCTTTCTATAGACGAAAATATATATATGCAAACCTTTCAAGCAGAAGAGGAGAGACTGAATGACCTTTCGATATCCCAGAAGTGAATACAATTATTTCTGCTTATAGATAATATGTCAAACATACTCAAATTTTAATAAATATAATCTATTTTATAGAAAAGATCAAAAGAATTTAGTTAGGGTTGAATTGGTTCGGTTCCACGTTCCTTATACCGGAATGAGGAACCAACTTGATCCCCTTGTGAACTGGGCACCAGCCAAGTAAGGTCAGTTCGGACATATTGAATTGGTCCGTTTTCTCACCCCAAGTCTAGGTGGTGGCTACTTTATAGGAAAAGCACCAAAACCTAACCTTGTAATGAGAAGTAAGATATTCTAGCAATCTACAATTCTAGGTGGCAAGTTTAGAATCAAAACTTCGAAAAATCTCTGTAAAAATATGTGGAGATATTTGGGCCATTGTGCTTCCTTTGTACAGTCTTAAATTTTTACCACCAATTAAGCAGACTCATTTTCCTTTTACCTTTTCTTTTTTTATTAATTAGGTAAAGAAACAACATTGATTGGTATAATGGCATTGATTTATAGAGTTGGTATAATGTGGTAAAGTTAGGTATTGAATACGGTGCACTTCTTTATGGGCCCAGTTACAGATTGTCATAAAAATTAGTATATTAATTTCAAAAACCGGTTTTAACGTCCCTGGCATTACACTTAAAGAAGGCAATTTTAATTCGTATAGTGCAGCACGAGAGGTCCAATAGAGTATCCTAATTGCTATTTTTCCGTATCCCCAAATAATTATCCCTCTATAAATTGGATACTATTTGCCAAAAATGCTTATTTATCCAAATTTGATAGTCCGAAAAATCGATATAAGCGAGTCGTACTATGAGCATCGGCAAACTCAAGGCGGTAATAGTGGTGTGCCACCTCACCGGTCGTCTCCTCCTCCGGTTCCTCCTTTTGTCTCCGTCAAATATTACTAAAATGTTTGTTTGAAACTCTGCCTATTATAATTTCAACCAAGGACGGTTTACGCAACATTTCTTAGCTCGAGCTGCTATGCCTAGATTCTGCTTCCGCCATTGATGAAGATTTGGAGTATACACGGTACGCATGAACATTGTGCACGATATTTTGTTTTGCTATTAGTAATGTAGTACCAAGAAAAAGCACAAATACAATGCAATGCAATCGAGGCTAAACCATTACCATAGACAGTGAAAGGCCACTTATCCTTTAAATTATACCCCAACATTGTCCCCTGTTGTGTTCATAAATTGGAGGGTTGGTCCAAGAACTCTCTTTTCATCTATCGATTTACTTAAGATTTTAAAGGTAGACTTACATGCGTGAGCTATCCGTGTGCACATCTACCAATTTACTAAAAATCTGTCATCATCCCTATCCAATATGAAATTTTGGTTTCTCTTTTTTGTTTTCTTTTTTTAAGTAAGAAAGATGACCAAATCCAAATTTGCAGTTACCAACTTGAATTGGATGAAATTGGCTGATTAACGTTGCTTTTTATGCGTGATTCAAATAATGAGCATGCCCCACGTGACCAACTGTGTTACCATCTCAAACCACAGCAGATCTGCAGGAAGGTGCAAGACCAGGAATGCCAATTACATGGCTTTCCTATCACGAGGGTCAATACTTGGAAAATATTTTGCGATGACCTCACCCTTGTCACATGGATTGACCTTCCAAATATTGGTAAGAATTCCAAATTAAATATGTACCTCTCCAAATTCTCTTCTTGCCTTCTAACAGACGTGTGTTGGATTTGGTTTCTGAAATTTGTTCACATCTCTTGGAAACACTCTGGTGACCAGTCGCAACCATATGGGAAGACATCTATGGAATTGACTTGAATTTTGAAGGCTCGAATGGAAACAAATATCTGCAAATTAAATGACTAACAACGGTCGCTTTCATTAATTTTTTGGTTGATAAACTCAATGGTGATTTTTCCTTTTCTGCTAGTTGACAAAAAAACAGTAAACGTTCAGCAAAAAGAAGAAGATATAGAATCATGTCGGAAAGACAATAATGCCTGTGTACGAATTCGATTCACCAGCGGTGGATGAGGACCGACAAAGAAGGAAACTGTAATCGGAATCAGAACTTGAAGAGCTATATAAACACCAAACCGCCCCCTCGCAAAACACTGTGTGCTTCATACAATTTCATCTCGAGTTTACGAATTTTCAACCACCTTTTAGACGTTGCATATAAGCCTTAAACCTCAGCATCTCTCCCTCTCTTGTTGTGATCGCAATTCCAAACTGGCCCTCATTTTCTTTTCCGGCTGAAACCTGAGATTGCCATCTGAAAGTTTCTCGGACTAGTGCCATCTTGTTCTTGCTCAGCAACTGCAACATTTTTTCAACATCCTTCTGTCAGTTTTAAAGGAGTGTTCTATTATGGACAGTTGGAGGGGACAAAAAGGTTTCAATCGTCATCAATGCACTCATGGGAACAGATCGTTCGGAAGAAAGCCGCCTATCGGTAATATTTACGTCTCTGCACTCATTTATCATTTATTTGTCTTTGTCTGATTATCTGAGCAGTTGATGAACGTTTCTTTTATTCTTTTTTAAGTTCTTTGTCTGCAATAATGTTTTCTCAGGTTCCTACTTGTAAAGTTTGTTCTCTTTATTTTCCATCGATACTCATTTGACTATGGCAGTTGAGTGACTGCTATTTGAAGGGGTTGTGTTTTTTTATAATGGCAGGCAGTCTCTTTTTGTTGAATTATGCAATATTTTTGCTTAATGGATGATCAAGAATGTGATATTGGATCGTCCTTATTCGGAACTGTGTCTTGTGTTGATGAACTAATGACGGGTTTCGTTACTTTAGCAGGCAATTGGCGGCCAGCCGTTCCATCCTGGGAGAAGGAATTCTGCAAATTGGTAGGGTCAATTCCCTGGAAAAAGCTCGTGGAAGCAAAGCAGTACATCCACATTTATGGCAAAGTGCTTACGTGGAACGATTCAGCAGTTAAGGAGGCGTTTCACAACGCTAAGGAGCGGTTTTGGGCAGAGATCAATGGGCTTCCATGTAACATCTCATTGCCTGATCCAAATATCCATATAGACGAAGTAGATTGGGAATCCGAAACGGACCCTGAACTGCTTTTGGACTTGGAGCAAGGACCTGAGGCTTTCCATGGCAGTAATAGTGGCCAAACGGTTTTCTTTGGCGATGTCTTAGCTAATCCATCATTTGAATGTGGCGGCTGCGAACTCAAGAGCAGCCAAGATATAGTCTGTGACAATTGGGATACGTGGGATTGGGGTGATCAGAATAGAGATCTTGAACCTGCCGGACCCGATGTCGCTTGACACTAATCCTCAGGATTCCGCCAGAACGACCAGCAAAAGGGTTACGGATGGAACCGCGAGAGTAGGATGAAGTGGAACTAAGAATCGTTGTTGCCTTCTTAGTTTCTTTGTTGTAATTCATGAATTTGTAAAAAATAAGGGACTGCATTTATAATACGACGTACCCTGAAAAAGAAATGACATTTTAGTTAATGAATCTCATATTATACATTTAAGTCAATGAATCTCATATTATTTAAGTGGTATGTTTTTGAAGCACAGATAATACCTTCAATTTCTAATTTCTATGCAATAAAGCGTACCATATACCCTAAGCCTGTTGACAAATTCGAGACATGTATTCATTTTCATAACAAGAAAAACTTGCATTTTATGAGATTCGAACCATGCTCTTCAAGACAAAAAGCACAACCATATAACCTTTGAATGAAGACGTCGGAAGAGTTTAAAAATTTAAAGGACAAAATTAACAATTATACAATTCAGCAGCTCCATGTGAAATTGGGAACTCACCCATTTGATTTTCAGTTCAAATCCTTCGGAATCGAAGACCATTCATTTAATCTGATCGATTTAGTTACTGGTTTTGATTTTTCAGATCGGGCACCACTAGTTAGTGTCTCGATTCTAGGTGGGAACCGACCCACTGGCAAAATGATCACCCATATTCTAACAACGACATAATGGCCATACGGCAGTTTGTGTTGGAAAAGAAATCCACAAACTCTGAGAGACCTCCAATGCAATCTCCATCCTCCATTTCTAAAAACTCCATCTTTCCTAGTGACGCAATCGACGTTCAATTCGATGACATTTGTTTAAAGGATGACTCTATGTTAGGCCATTGTGCTTCGTCTATGTTAGTCTTGATTATCACCTTTGAGTACTTGTTTTTTGGTCAGAAATCACCTTTGAGTTACTCAACCAAAAAATAAAATGAAACGAACTTTTATAGTCATTCGAGCATTCGTATTTCAAAGTCAATTCCACAGATTTATGACCATGCAGTTGCAACTCTTCATTGAGTGTTTCCAAGAAAACTGAACAAATATCATAAACCAAATCCAACACTTATGTCTGTTGGAAAGCAAAAAGAGAATGTAGAGACGTACATATTTAAATTGGGATCACATAATTCTTACCGTTCTTTGGAAGGTCAATCCACGTGACAAGGACGAGATCGGCACAAAATGTTTTCCAGGTAGTGAACCTCGTAATAAGGAAGCCATGTAATTGACTAATTGGCATTCCTTGTTGTCCACCTTCTTGCAGATTCGTAGTGGTGTTCGATGGTAACGCAGTTAGTTCTGTGGGCAGTGCTCATTATTTGAATCACACACAAAAGGCAATGTAAATCAGCAATTTCATCCCATTCGTATTTGGTAACTTCAAATTTGGATTCCATTGTCTTTCTAACTTATAACAAGATAAAAAAACCCGAAACCAAAATTTCCAATTGGATATGGATGACGACAAATTTCTAGTGAATGGGTAGATGTGCACATGCTTATGTCACGGTCTAGTGGTGTACAAGCATGATGGACCGAGGATGATCCAAGAAGACAAGGTGAGCCTTGAAGCTTCTAAAGTCCTAAGGTTTCTTGTGTATTCTAGGATATTCCCAGGGGTAGTATGGGAAATATACACTAGTATAGAGTATTCTTGTAATTAATGCGGGTGGTTGGGAAATAGGGAGATATAGTTTCCACTGTTAGATTAAGGAGTGATCTACGGTTGTAATTAGATGAATAATTGTATATACATGGGTCCCGTCTCCCTTATTTGTATCATCTTATAAGTAATAGAAATTCAAAACTTATCTCTCTAAGATCCTTGTGGGTGCTGTGAGTAAGGCTGACTTGGTAAGAAATTTCTAAGGCCGACATGGGTAAGAGAACGTAAGAACAACCGGCCCGTGACAAATGGTATTAGAGTGAGTCCATCCAAGGTGCAATGGATCCACGTTCGGACATAATGTTCATCCAGGGTGAGGACCAACAAGGTGGGAAGGTTGTTGAGGATCGAAGTGGGAGGGCCACCGAGGAACAAGGCGCTAAGGCAAACAAGGGCTGTGGGGGTTCAAGGGATGTGCTGTATGAGTTGGAGGCCCACGGGGCGAAGATCGAGATTGCATGGGGGATGTCCTAGGAGCGGTCCTCCGAGAGCATTGAAGGGCTTGAATCCAGAAAGGGAGCGAAGGTGCAAGTGCATGAATCAGACATGGGTGAGCTCCTAGGAGAGATGTTGGGCACTTTGAGTGCTACAACCGAAAAACTCCAGTAGCAGGACGATCCTTGGAAGCCTTGGTGGAGACTATGCGGGTAGAGATGATCGAACTCAAGGTGAAACTCGCTAAGGTGGAGACTGCATGTTTGAGCGGGGCAATCACGTCCATGAGTAGACGGTCCTAAGCCGAAAGAGTTCAAGAGCTCAAAGGTGGCCAACGACGTGGACAACTCTTATGGTACATGGAGTTGTACTTCCAAGCAACAGGAGTTACTGATGGTGCACTAGCGTAAAAACTGCGGCCATGTATTTGACAGACAATGCGCTATTGTGGTGGCGTCGTAGGTGTGATGATAAGAGTGGCGAACCCATTACAACTTGGGAGATATTTGCCATGGAGCTCCAACGGCAATACTTCCCCACGTATGTGGACGAAGAAGGTCGGGATGAACTCCGTCGCCTGGAGCAAAGAGGTGGAGTGTGAGAGTATGTGAAAAAATTCTTGGAATTGTTGCTACAAATCCCTTCCATGAATGAAACGGAAGCCTATTTACAATTCATGGGTGATCTCAAACCATGGGCGAAGCTCAAGTTGAAGCGACATAAGGCAAAGGACCTCTTGACGGCCTTGACCGTGGCACGGACACTCGTGGAACACAAAGGAACTTTGAGATAAGTTAGACTCCCAAATTAAACACAAAGGCACAAGTGAGGGAGATCGCAACAAGTTCCACCGACCAAGTGGAGGCAAACCACTAGTGGGCCCCGCAAAGGTGAAGCCGGAGCCGAGCAGTGGAGAGAACAAGAGAGCGCTTCCCTATCAAGTGATTCTTGTGTGGCGCACAAAACTCGTGATTGCTTAACATGAGGAAAACTCACGGCGCTTGTCAAGGCTCACCCACGAGTAGGAGCGAGAGGAGACGCGACTGGGTTCGTAGCGGATCCTGAGCTCCATCAAGATGAAGAAGGCGAACAAATCCAAGGGACTAATGTTTGCGGATGTGACAATTGCAGGTACCATGACGAGTGTACTTCTGAATACTGGCTTGAAAAAGAAATTGAGATATCATACATCCGATTCTTCACACTAATGCTTAGATAATTGTATTAAAATCACTGAAACATACAGACCAAAAAAAAAATCACTGAAACATATTAATCAAACTTCAAAAACAGAAATGCGTATTTAGAGATTGTAGGAGAAAACACTTAAAGTAGTTATCAATTAGAAACAAAAGTAGCGTATCAAAGATTGGATGTGGATCGTTCAAAGGTGGAGTAGAAATAAAAATCAAAAGAAAAAAGGGATGGTGTAAAAACAAAACTCAAAGAGCTATGGAGACCTAGGCATTGTGATGAAATCGATCTACTCACCCATCACCTTTTGTCTGTCAAGTTGTGGGCTTTCCATAGAGAAAAATATATATGCAAACCTTTCAAGCAAAAGAGGAGAGACCGAACGAACTTTGGTTATTTCAGAAGTGAATACAATTTTTTTTGCTTGAGGATAATATGTCAAACATACTCAATTTTAATAATTTTCTGTTTTATAAAAAGAGTAAAAGAACTTAGTTAGGGTTAAACTAGTTTGGTTCCATGTTCTACTCTCTAGGGTAGAGAATTGGGAATTGAGCCGGTCAAGACCTATTCCTATTTAAGGAATCTGGAACCAAAATCGGATATCCTTGTGAACGAAGCTTGAGCCAATTGAGTAAGGTCACTTCAGGCCAATTGAATTGACCGATTGCTCACCCCTAGTCTAGGTGGTGGCTACCTTCATAGGAAAAGCACAAAAAGCTTTTCTTATAATGAGAAGTGAGCTATTAGCAATCTACAATCTTAGGTGGCAAGTTTAGAAGCAACGCTTAGAGAAATCTCTATAAAAAAATGTGGAGATATTTGGGCCATTGTGCTTCCTTTATGTAGTCTTAAATTTTTACCACCAATAAAGCGGATTCATTTTTTTTTTTTGTTAATTAGGTTGAAGAAACAACATTGATTGGTATACTAAGATTGATTTACAGAGTTGGTATAATGTGGTAAATTTGGGTATTGAATACGATGCACTTGTTTATAGGCCTAGTTACAGATTGTCACAAAAAATTAGTATATTAATTTAATAAACCGATTTTAACGTACCTAGCATTACACTTAAAGAAGGTAATTTTACTTTGCATAGTGTAGCATGCTAGATCTAATAGAGTGTCCTAATTGTTATTTTCTCGTATCCCCATATAATTATTCCTTTATAAAATTGGATACTATTTGCCAAAAATGCTTATTTATCTAAATTTGATAGTCTGAAAATCGATATAAGCGAGTGGTACTATGAGATCGGCAAACTCGAGGCATTAATAGTGGTTTGCCACCTCCCTGGTGTCTCCTCCAACTCCTCCTTTGTTTTCATCAAATATCACTTAAATGTTTGTTTGAAATTCTGCCTATTATAATTTCAACGAAGGATGGTTCATGCAACATTTGTTATCTCAAGTTGTTAAACCTAGATTCTGCTTCCGCCATTGACGAAGAGTTGGAGTATACACGGTACGCATGAAAATTGCGTACGATTCTTCGTTTTGCTATTAGTAATATAGTACCTAGAAAAAGCACAAAGACAATGCAATGCAAATGAGGCTAAACCATTACCATAGTCAGTGAAAAGCCACTGATCCTTTAAATTAGACCCCAACATTTTCCCCTTTTGTGTTCATATATTGGAGGGTTGGTCCAAAAAGTCTCTTTTCATCTATTGATTTACTTAAGATTTAAACGGTAGACTTACTTTCATGCGTGAGCTATGCGCGCGCACATCTACCCATTCACTAAAAAATTGTCATCATCCATATCCAATGTGAAATTTTGGTTTCGCTTTTCCTTCTTTTTCTAAGTAAGAAAGACGACCAAATTCAAATTTGCAGTTACCGACTTGCATTGGATGAAATTGGCTTATTTACGTTGCTTTTTACGTGTGATTCAAAAAATGAGCACTCCCCACAAGAGTAACTGTGTTACCATCTCAAAACACTACAGATCTGCAGCAAGGTGTAAGACCAGGAATGCCAATTACATGGCTCTCCTATCACGAGGGTCAATACTTGGGAAACATTTTGCGATGATCTCATCCTCGTCACATGGATTGACCTTCCACAGAAGGGTAAGAGTATGCTTTTTCTTTTTTCTTTACCAACCCATATGCGTTTTGGATTTGGTTTCTGAAATTTTGTTCACTTTTCTCGGAAACACTAGGTGAAGGGTCGCAACTATATGGGAAGACATCTATGGAATTGACTTGACATTTAAAGGCTCGAATGGAAAGTGGAAACAAATATCTGTAAATTAAATGACTAAGAAAGTTCGTTTTCATTTTTCTTGTTTTGGTTGAGCAACTCAGTGATGATTGTCCTTTTCTGCTAGTTGACAAAAAAAGTAAACGTTCAGCATAAAAAGAAGATATAGAATCAGGTCGGAAAAATAATAATGCCTGTGCATGAATTCGATTCACTGGCGATGGATGAGGACCAACAAGAAAGGAAACTGTAATCCGAATCAGAACTTGAGGAGCTATATAAACACCAAACCGGGCCCCGAAATGCTGTGCGCTTCTTCTGATTTCACCTCCAGATTTATGCTTTTCAACCACCCTTTAGACGTTGCGCGCAGACCTAAAGCCCACGTGACTCTCTCCCTTTCTCTTTTCGGGATCACAATCCTGCAAAGAACCTGAGATTGCCACTGGAAAGTTTCTCCGACGAGTGCCCTCTTGTTCTGGCTCTTCAACTGCAAGATCTTCTGAAATTTTCCTATCAGTTTTAAGGAGTGTTGTCGTGTTGATAATGGACGGTTGGAGGGAACAAAAGGGTTACAATCGTCATCAAGGCACTCAGGGAAGCAGATCGTTCGGAAGAAAGCCGCCTATCGGCAATAGTTGTCACTCACTCTTATTTCATTTTGATTGTCCGTCTCTTTTTGTTGAATAATGTCATAATTTCGTCTAGTGGAGGATCAACGTAATATGATATTGGAGCTTTAAGTCGAAAGTAGTACGACTGAGCTGTTCGTGGACATGACATTATTTGAAGTTGTGTCTTGATTTGATGAGCTAATGACGGTTTCGTTTGTTTTAGCAGGCAATTGGCGGTCAGCCGTTCCATCCTGGGAGAAGGAGTTCTGCAGGTTCGTAGGGTCAGTTCCCTGGAAAAAGCTTGTGGAAGCAAAGCGGTACATCCACTTATATGACAAAGTGCTTAAGTGGAATGACTCGGCAGTCGAGGAGGCGTTTCACGATGCAAAGGAACGGTTCTGGGCAGAGATCAATGGAATTCCATGCAGCATTGCTTTGCCCGATCCAAATCTGCACATAGATGAAGTGGACTGGGTATCTGAAGTGGACCCTGAACTGCTTTGCGACTTGGACCGATGGCCTGAAGCCCTTGATGGCGGCAACAACAGCAGCACGATTATCTTCAGTGATGTCCTAGCGAATCAGTGGGTGAGTACTCATGGGTATCCCGATAGCAAAGATGGCGGTAAATTCAGGGGCAGTCCAGACAATTGGGATACATGGGACTGGGGTGACCTGAATAGGGAACCCGAACCTGCTAGACCCCATGTCGCGAAACGCAAGCCCTCTAGATTCCGCCGGAATGATTAGCGAATGGGTTACGGACAGACCGCCGGATGGAAATGAAGCGGAACTAAGAGTCGTGGTTGCCTTGTTAATTTCTTTATTGTAATTCATGAATATATAAAGTATAAGCCATTGCATTTACAGTAATATGTACGTTAAAAAAACGACATTTAATTTTGTTAGAGATAATTAGGATATTTCCCCAAATTCTCCATATCTCTCGTGATTATGCAAGTATCCTGGAGATCCTCCGTGTCTCCCTTTAATTATGCATATCTTGGATTGATCCTAAAGCCTATAAAAAGGCTCATGTACTCTTCATTTTGAGATGTACGATGAATAACACAATCCTCTCCTTTGCATATTCTACTCTAAGTTAATGAATCTCATATTATTTCAGTGGTATGTTGTTGAAGCACATGTACCATCTTCAATTTCTAATTTCTATGCAATATAGCGTATCATATAAGCAAGTTAGGTGACTATATTTTGTGATGGCAATCTTTCTCTCCCCAAATTTTTACAAATGTTTCAATTTCTAAGATTTTGCTCAAGAAATTCCAACGTGAGAGTAAAAACTCGGTAGAGCGGTTACCGGAAAAATATGAACTTATGAAACAACACTTGATACTATTTTCTTGATAAGTGAGTAACTTTTTTGGATTCAGCCCTACTTTTTATAGGTGCACAATGGATCAAGGAAGAGATCAGAAAAAGGAAATACGGTTTAAGCAAAGGTGATTTTATCTTGAGTTCACTCAATTAAATGCCCTTGAAAACTATAACAGGATTTTCTTTGCAAATTGGGGGGGAAGAGAGAGAGAGAGAATACCTTTTCAAGGGTAATTTTGTTCATCTGCTGATTTGGAGCCATATAGGGGAATGGAAATAGTACCATTGTAACTAGTAAATAAAGGACTAGGTGTCCCCATTTAGTTCTTTACTAAAAGAGGTGCTAGCCATAATGCTTCCTCTATATTAGTCTTACCATCTTTAACAATTACTATAAATGGAATACACAAAGTGTTTTTTCTTAATATGTTGCGTTAATTTAAAAAATAAGGAGGCAAACATTGATAGCCCAAAATGCAAAAAGAGTATTTGTTGATTTTGCCATTGGCATAAAAAGAAGTTCATTATAAATACCCCATCTAATATATCCATGTTGAGAATCAGATGCCATTTTTAAATTAACGTCGTGTTACACTATGAGTAATCATATTTACCTCTCTCTTTTTTAAGTTAATCATCAAAGACACGAAAAGAAACCCGTTTAATTGATGGTAATTGACTCAAACATTGTTAGGAAGGAAAACTATTTAACTTATGCAGTGTCTCTTGGTAGTAAATCGGTCTTAATATATCATACGTTACATTTAAACAAAAAAGGAGGCGAATAATATTACATGGTGCGGACCAGTTCAAGCAGAGTGTTCTAATTATGATTTTGCCAATGTACCCACATAGTCATCCATGTTTAGAGATGGAAATTGCCATTTTCAATTCATAATTTTTAAGGAGATAATATTTGCCATAAAGGCCTAGTTATCTCATTTTGAAGTCTGAAAATGCATAAAAGTGAGACGTATTTGGAGCATCGGGAGTCTCTTGGGTTGCTGGTGGCCCGCCACCTCCCGTGTGTCCACTGTCCCTATTTGCAACTCACTCCGCAAAAATCAACTCCCTGCATATTTTCATCGCCATTGAAGTCGGAAACGATCTTCCAAAAGTTACCATCCTCTTAATTCTCCTTCTCTGTGTTCCCCTATCCATTACTTGGAATTGACTAATGGATTATCCGCTTTGGACCGCCCATACCAAGCCTTGTTGTTTTGTCCACATACAGGTGGGCACCTTTCCAGGAGGTCATTCATGTGAGAGTACTCCTACCTAAGCACGTTTAACTTTGGAGTTCCAAAGTTAAATATTGCTGTTACGTCAAAATGCGCTCCTTTGAGTTAATTTTCAGTTTTCACACATACATATATATAATTCGCTCTCCCCTTATTTGGTATACGGTTCGATTCATTCATATCCCTTCGCATCCTGAAAACCTGCTAAGAGCTGCTCCTTGTCCAGGCCCTCTGGCTGCGGCGAACACTCTCCGCCCTTGTCGGACCCAGTCGTTATATTTTCGTCGCCATTGAAGTCGGAGACGATCTTCCAAAAGTTACCGTCCTCTTGCCACTCCTCCTCTGCGTTCCCCTGTCCATTGCCTGGAATTGACTGATTTGCTAGGACATCGCCAAAGACAACTATTCCGCTTCCATTACTGTCGTCATCGAGAGCCTCATGCCCCTGCTCCAAGTTCAGAGCCAGCTCAGGGTCCACTTTGCATTCCCAATCTACTTCGTCGGTATGGAGATTTTGGATTAGGCCAAGAGATGCACAAGGAAGGCGGTTGATCTCAGCCCTGAATCGTTCCTTTGCGTTCTGAAGCGCCTCAACTGCTGAGTCGTTCCACTTAACCACTTTGTCATATTAACTGCAAGTACCTCCTTATTACCACGAGCTCTTCCAGGGAATTGAGCCGACCAATCTGCAGAACTTCTTCCATGATCGCACGGCTGGCTGCCAACTGCCTGCAAAAGGAGAGATGCAAGATACAAGGCTTCCTTTTTAAGAGAGCCAATAGCTGTGACAGAATTTTTGCTCCAATGTCATCCGCGTCTCCCGGATTGACCTTCCAAAGAATGGTAGTAATAATTGAATCCCAACTGTACATCCCACTGTAAATTCTTTTTTCGCTTTCCACTGTGATGAGAGTAGGATTTTGGTTACCGGAGTGTCTTCACTGTAACCACAATGTGCTCATTGTCATTGTTTTCATTAATAACTCAAAGCTTGTTGTCCTATTCTTTTATCAGTAGAAATTGTAATCACTAAATGATACGCAAAGAGAGTACAAAACGGGCATGTAGTGATCGGCGAAAAGTTTGACCTTTTTCTCCGACTTTTCTTTGATATTGTGTTTTGAATTAATGAACTAATGATGGTTTCAATTACTTTTGCAGGCAGTTGCAGCTGAACTGTGCCATTGTGGGAGGAGAAGTTCTGCAGCTCGGTTGGCTAAATTCCCAAGTGAAAGCTCGTGGAAGCAATGAGGTTCTTAAACTTTCATGACATTGGTTTAGTCTAATAGCTCAGCAGTTGAGGAGGTGTTTCGCAACCCGAAGGTAAGTGGGCAGAAACAAACGGGCTTCCACGCGACATCCCTTCACCCGATCCAAAAATCCACATCCTGCACCGACGAAGTAGATTTGGAAGCCAAAATGGACCGTTAACTGCTTCTGGACTGGGAGCAGAGTAGCGGAGGGTCTTGATGGCAGTAACAGAAGCAGAACAGTCATCTTTGGGAATGCCCCCACGAGTCAAGTCATTTGCATGCGATGGACGGGAAGACGTAGAAAAGGATTGGTCAAAAGACGAGAATAGTCGGAAGATCTTTCTGATTTCGACGTTGGAGAAACTGTAAATGGAGTTGGTTCGGTGGAGTGACTTGCGGCTAGGCTGACCCTTGTGGGGGTTCAAAGCAGGGCAATTCTCAGGAGCCGAATCAGAACCTTAGCAGAATAGCAGAATCGGCAGGTTACTTCTCTACAGGATTTTCACCAAAACAGGAAAGTCCTAAGTTGGAGAATGGCCAAGAACAGAACCCTTGACGATTCGGACAGATACAATTGGGACGGCATGAGTGGAGATCTCTCGTAGAGGATAATATGGAGTTGATTCTGTGGAGTAGATTGAAGCTGATAGTCACTATTGTTTGGGGTCGAATTGGGATAAGTAAGTGCATCAACTGTTTCTTTACTGTAATTCATCAGTCGTGGAGAATAAGTGCATTTGCAGCAAAATGTACCCTGAAATTGAAATGCCATTCAATCAACGAATCTCCTGTTCTTCTTTCCTTTCCTTTTGGGTACTCTGTTATGCATAAAACTAATAGACACGACGGAAGCGACATAATAGACCAATTACTTTATTCGCACGATATGCATCCAATAAACTTACATTTTTGAAGTTTGAAATTATTGCTTCTTATTAGCTGTCTTATTCTCTTCCAATGATATTGATTGATTACAAGTCATGGGTATATCTAAAGTTGTAGATACAAACCCATGTTTATATTGAGTAAAGTATGGTGTGAGCGTAGCTTACAATCGGAGATCCGTCAAACCAGCGGTGTGATTAGAAGAAATTTCCATCAACAAAGAATGAAGGATTAAATCCCGGACTTTGTATTAACAACGGATAAACATCTTCTATTTAATATTATGTTTCCCTCCATACCTCAATAAATATCAACTATCCATTTATGAAAATAATTTTTTTTTTCGTTTAAGATTTGTCGAGAGGGGTTTCGGTATTTTCTACGCCGACCCGTAATCTTGGAAATGCAGTCCCTTTGTATATTTGTCGTAGTAAAACGAGGTGACATATAAATGGTGGTTTTCGCCGGAAGTGAGAGTAGGAACGAGACGTGGGACGGTCGGTTGGTTCGTGGAGTCCGGCGGTTGGCCCCCCACGACCTCCACGCTTCGGCGGTTCTTTCTTCCTGTCTGCGAGGCGTCGGGTATGCCCTTGTGCTGCGTCTCTTCTTCCTGCTCAGCAGCAACATCGTACTCTCTCTCTCTCTCTCTCTCTCTCTCTCTCTCTCTCTCTCTTTGTGCGTTCTTCATCCATGTGGCAAGCATTTCGACTAGGGTTCAGGGGTTTCGCCACCCCTTCTTTGAGGTTCGTCCCGGGTCCCTCCCCACCTCTCCTTTGCGTGAATCCAGCGTGAAGAATGCGCGAGCTTTTCCAGCCTTCTTTCCATGTGATCCCCTTTTCATTCCGATTAGTGGGTCAGCAAAAATGACCGCTGAGGCGACAATCTGTGATGTTGCATTGCTTTGGTTGTTGAAAAGTTCCTGACTTTTTTGAACGTTGTAGTTTCGCGGCGGCTCCAAGATTCTGGGTCGGTCGTTCTGTTGTCTCCCTCGGAGCAAGCGAAATGGGGCCCAAAAGGGGCATGTCTAATTCGTCGAGACCTGAGTCGGCGACTCCTGAGGACAAGAAAGGGAAGAAATCGAAAGGATTGGCGACTTCGGTTCCTAGTTCTAGCACGAGTCGTGTCAAGGTATCGTCTGTTAGTCGAACCTATCGTTTGACCTCTGTTTTGGTGACTTGACTGCTTAGCATTCATTTTTCTTGTAGGAAATTTTTGGTGGAAGCATCGGTGACGTCGAATGCCTTAAAAATGACCCGGCCAGAATTGAGGCGATGACATTTCAGGGATTGAGAGCTACATTGAGGTGGGGATAAATTGTTTTTGTCAAATTTTGCAAACGCAAACGCGTTATCGTTGTTATGGTGTTTCCCGCGAAACCTTTGCAGTAAGCAAAAATCAAGTTTTTCTATTTGAAGCTTGCAAGTGCGATTATTTAGCAGGGAAATCAACATTACTGATAGAAAACCATGAGTTCTGGAGAGTTCTCCTTCAACAAAGAGCTATGTCTTTGTTGCATCATGCTTTTTCTCAATATGATGATGAAACCTTTATGTCCTTTTTTCGCGTTTCTACGGTCATTTGAGAGGCTTGTAGATCGTTATTGTAAAGCATGTGGGAAGAGTACACGGAACGACTGGTCTGAAGGACTGGCTCCCTAGCTGCTGTTGCAGTTCAGAGGCACAAACTGCACCTTCTCGGTTGTCCTGCTGGTTGGACTTACAGTCTAGCACCCTCTTGGAATTGCATGTGAACTGCCTTTGTAGAATCCCCAGTTATATTAAGATTGGATGAATAACTGATCGATGTGATTTTTAATGTACAAAATAGATGTTCTCATGACAATATTGGAAATATCATCTGTCTAGAGGATGCATATAAAGAAGGGTATGGCACTCGAAAGAGTTGACTTTTTTTTTTTTCGAAGCACTCGAAAGAGTTGGATAAATAGTTTCTATTGCATGACTGGTTCCCTCTGAGAGTGTACCATTCTTTGTATTATCTTGAAAGCAGTTGTTATTGTTTGAGAAACCTGTAAATTATTTTTTAATTGCATTGCTGGTTGTCTTTGACATTCTTCTGACACCAGGAGAATTGGAATCCCGGCCAAAGGGCGTAAACCGGATCTAATATCTGCCTTGAAGGGTTATTTCAATCAAGAAACAAAGGGTACCATCTTTATAATCTATTTACAGTTTGATGATAATTCACTTGATGCTGGGCAGAGGTAGCAAGATTAGAAGTTTTCTCACCAACTGTAAATATTTGAAAGACTTTCACTTACAGCAGCAGCTTTTGTGACAGTTTGAAATCTATTTCATGTGCTCATTGACGGATGTCGAAGACTTTCTAGGAGATTAGAAGCTTTTGTGGCAGTTTGCAATCTACGTTATGCACTTTTAATTCACAGGAACACATTTTAATGCTCATTTAACCATTTGATATTCCATTTCCTATGTTGTTTTTGGACCCATTGAAGTGCAAAGATGAGCTCCTCACTATTGTGGTTGACAACCATGGTGGTTGTCCTGTATTGGCTTTTGTAGGTGATAATATTGAGGCGGCGGAGGATCAAGCATCTTATGGGTTATCTGAATATATTTCAGTTTCAAAGAGGGAAGAGAACTCTGATGAGAATAATTGTGTTGAAGCAATTAGCTCCGAGTCAAAAATTTCTAGAATGCAAAGAAGTAAGAGGGTAAAACAGTCTACCAAGGAAAAAACGATGAAAGTTGATGGCACAGTGGTCAGATCGAAGCAGATGCAGTCAACTGAAACTGATGAAATTGCTGGTTGGTGAAATATGTACTGTTTTAGTAATTGTAGTAAAATGTGTTCATGCTGTTTGCCTAGTTAACTTAATTTAAATTATTAGGTGAAATGACGAAAGGGAAAATATTATCCATTTCGAAGAAAAGAGATACAGAAGTTTGTATTGAAGAAGTAGGAGCTGAAGTTAATGGAACGATAGAACCATGGACAGTTCTCGCCCACAAGAAGCCACAGAAGCACTGGGTTGCTTACAATCCTCGAACTATGAGGCCTCCACCTCTTTCACGGAATGTGAATTCTGTGAAGTTGATGTCTTGGAATGTCAATGGTTTGAGAGCATTGTTAAAGATGGAGGGGTTTTCTGCTGTTCAGCTTGCTCAAAGGGAAAAGTTTGATGTATTGTGCTTGCAGGAGACCAAACTCCAGGCAAGTATACTTGTTTTTCTTCTGAGTTTGTTGGGACCATCTTTTCATAGTGGAAGATTCAAAGCCTACTAGTTAGTCCATGCAGACATCAAAATCATTGTATTATGAACCACTTTATGGATCTGAGGTTACCAGAATTCACTCAAACAGCAAAGATCCGTGAATTGGTACGTGCGTTGCAATTTGTGGTTCACTAGAGACTTGGTACGCTAGATTTGGCCATCCGAGCATTCCAGATGGAATAAAGGAAAATAAGGGTGAAATCATCTATTGGATATATATATATGCTCTAAACATATACTATATATGATTTGACTAAAAAAGGAAGAATTGTGCTCTAAATATAACATATTTCTTAAATTACTCAAACTTGATCTCTGAAAACGTTCTGCGATGCAATGTTTGAATTTGGGTCAGAAAAAGCTTTCCAAAGAAACCTACCCCCTTCATACTGCATTCTCAATACATAATGTTCCTTGTTCCCATGTTCGTTTCACGTACCAAATCGAACTGCAAACCAGGTTACTATTTCTGCTTAAGGGAAAATATTAACATATCCCTCCTGAGCATCAATGCTCTGTCTCCTGGCTTCATATTTGCTTGAGGTTGTTAATATTTAAATTTTGCCTATATGCAGGAGAAGGATGTAGAAGCAATCAAAGACGTTATAGAAGGTTATGAGAACAGCTACTGGACATGCAGTGTTTCTAAACTTGGTTATTCTGGTACAGCAATCATCTCACGGGTATGCTTCATTTTGCTTTTCACAGGAGCACTCTTTCCAGCCTTGGGGAATGTGATAAAATTTTCTTATATATGTCATTGTTTAATGTCCACCTTAGCTGGAGTGCTGTATGGCTTTCATAAGAAAGGTTTGATTTTTGCAATGGGAGAGAGATTGATTATCTCTGGCTTTATAATGTACACATTCTGTTTTAATCTGCTACTTTGACACTATGTTGGATATAGTCAGTAGAAAATAAGGAAGAACTTGGTTACTTTTTGAGTAGAAGAAACAAAACAGATTGATGGAAGCAACTGATTGTTGGCGTATTTGAAAGAAGAATGAATAAAGCCTGAAAGCATCTGTCTGTCCTTGAAGAAGTGGAGAAATGAGATGGCATGTCATCTCATGGTCAATGTCTTAAGCTGGGAATGAGCAGAAATAGACTTTATGCGATTTGCTATGTAGTGAATGAGCTACTAGAAACTAGATATCTTGCGGAAAATTTTCATCATCCCAGTTTTCTTCATTTCTCTCCTTTAAAGCACTTTGAAAGAGTGATTTGAACCCATTCAGCCATAGTGCCTTCATGGTCCTTTTGGCGCCTCATAGCATCCAATGAACATCTTTAAGACGAAGTTTGTAAGAATGTAAAAATTCCAAATGGCCCCATTGATTTGTTACAGCGAGTGCATTTGACCCCAATGAATTGTCATATTGTAACCGAGAATGTAGGAGTCCGTATGGATATTATGATATTTTAATCTAGTTAATTGACATTGTAATATGCTTGTAGCAAGGTTAGTCCATTTGCTTTATATTTGTTCAAATGAAATGCTTCTCATCTGAAATAAAGATCACAGCCAATGATCAGCTGGTTTAGGTGCTTATGAGTTGGAATTAGCATCTCAATTGATGTTGGATGGATAATAAAATTGATATAAGTTGTAATTTGTATGTTAAAAATGCAAAAGGATTACCTTTTCTCTATATTAATTCATGTAAAAGGTGGATACCGTGCCTTTTGGCTTTCTCCTACATTTGGCTTTTTCGGATTATCTATTTCTGTAGTTACTATTAGTAATTTTTTTCTGCAGACAAAGCCCCTTTCAGTTACATATGGCTTGGGCATATCAGATCATGATTCTGAGGGACGGCTTGTCACTGCAGAATTTGATTCGTTCTTTCTCTTGAGTGGTTACGTTCCTAATTCTGGTGATGGCCTGAGAAGACTGGTATCAATCTATTTCATTGGTTTATTCCGTTACACACTTGCGAGTATGATTTTCTAACTCTATTGCTTTTATTGTTTATGTCAGATGTATAGGATTAAAGAGTGGGATCCATCTCTGGGCCGCTACATAAAAGTATGTTCAGTTCTATGTGGCCCTCTTGTTTTTTGTAAAGCTATTTGGCCTTTTGTTCTGGAGTCATTATTCACCATATCATGGATCATTCTACAATATGCTTTTCGTAGTACCTGTAAAGGTTTTCCAATAGACTACTACTATAATTCTGTTGCAATATTGTTTTATTTCTTACTCAAATTTGTGCTTGCTGTTGGCAATACAGGAACTTGAAAAGTCAAAGCCCGTGATTTTGACTGGCGATCTGAATTGTGCCCATCAGGAAATAGACATTTACAATCCTGCGGTAAGCGAAATAGTCCATTTTCCTTTCCTGCCTTTGATTGATAGGTGCACTAATAATTGACATCAACTTTTTAAGTTAACTGTCACAGTACAATGTCCTTGCCGCACCATATGTCCCCCACCCCACTTAAAAAGAGGGGGAAAAACCTAAAACAGAAGGCAGCAAAATCAAACAGAGAAAAGGACTGTAATTAGGCTTTTTCTCCATAGAACTGAATTCGGGGGGTGGGTGGTGTGTTGATGGAAATCACAATTCAGGCTGTTTGGTATTTCAAAACAGAAGTTCTTAGTACGTATAATGTTTCTTATATCTGTCATTAATCTGATTATCATGAGACTCCAGGGAAATAAAAGAAGCGCTGGATTTACAATTGAAGAAAGGGAATCTTTTGAGACCAACTTCCTGTCAAGGGGCTTTGTCGATACCTTTAGAAGACAGCATCCTCATGTTGTTGGTTATACTTATTGGGGTTATCGGCATGGTGCGAGGAAGACAAATAAAGGTATACATAGATCTACTTGATGGAAAATTATATATCAAATGTTACACTTCTCTCTGGTAATTGTGATAATATGAGCAATGACAACCTCTTTGCTTTTTCTTGGGTCATTATGCATATCTTCGTCTTATCAGATGAAGCTTATGGAAATAGGTATTCTCAAATGTTAACTATCCTCCTTGTAATCTACAGGGTGGCGGCTCGATTATTTTCTCGTTTCAGAATCTATAGCAGACAAAGTTCATGACTCGTACATCCTTCCTGATATCACCGGTAGTGATCATTGTCCTATTGGCCTCATTCTCAAGCTTTAGTTCTGTCATCTCTGTTGGGATCTTGGTGAATATATTCTGGGAAGGTAGTCCGGCAGCATCATCTTAGATGCTGGTTGGTGAAAAGTATTGAGCTTTTCTTGCATGGTCATTTATGTTGAAGCCAATAGCAAGGGAAATTTTTTTGATGAAATTTGCTTAGCAATGGGGGCAAAGAAAGGGATGACGAGATGACAGGACAGACAGTATTTGCTTTGTCTGGGCTTGTGGAGTGATCTGGGTTTTTCTAGATTATTCTATAAGGCGTCTTTCGGAGGAAGAGTTATGATGGAACTTTGAAATCACATTTGAAGATATCCGTGCAAGTTTTTGAACATACATTTTGATGCCGATGCCGAAGCCGTTAGGGTAATAATGCTGAAATGCTGTGTGCAAGTTGTAGGTACAACCTTTCTGGTTTGCAATCCAATTTGATCATCTGGTGGATGTTTTTGTTTTAATTGAAAAAGAAGCCTAGAAAGACAGTTGTCTACGACGGTCTGCTGCTCAGTCTATTAAGGAGTAAGGCAAGGCATACAATGACTTATCGTGGATCTTTGTTTGCGTCTTGTTGTTAGAGAAGCTCAAAGGAGCATGTATCAGCAATTTGTCATTTTGGGCTCTTGAATTTTGTATATGAACATGGAAGACCTGAAGATGATGATGTTGCCATAACTAGGCGCAAAAATGTAGATGGAATTAGCGAGTTTCTCTTATTTATGGAATCCTGCTGTTCAAGTCTATAACAGTTTGCTGGCTTCCCTGACAAAAAATATGAAGGCTCCTAGAATTTGTAGGAAAATTTGCATGGAATTCCGAATGTTGGTAATACCAGGAAGTCCCAACAGACTTCACAAAGGCCAGGATAAAGCCTGAACTGCTGATTACTATTATTGTCCATGAACATGTTCTTGCCATCTTTGAAATTTTATCTATATCAATGAACTGCAATTGCTTCTTCATAAATCCTAAACTGCTTATTACTGCTTCTTTCTTAGTTTCCCATGCTTATATGGTGTACTTATTTTGTGGAAAGCCTTAAGCGAATGTTGAAACTATTTCTTATTTCATGTTCTCAATTTCTCCGGAATCCAGCATCCGTGGGAGACCATATGGAAGACCAGAAGGGAACCATGCCCTTGCAATCTCCTCAGATGTGGATCCATCAGATACAAATACATATAACCCTCCAATTTTTCTCTCTAGAAACTGATTTTACAACGCCTACAATGCATCAAATATGCTTATTAAGATACAAAAATATACAAAAAAACTGTTCCAAAAACACGAAAAAGAAGGCGAAGTATTGTTAAGAGAGAATGAAATGTGCCTGCTATTCAATTTGAAACCGTGCATTTGTTCAATCCTTCATACGACAGTTTGGTATAACATGTTCGTGCATCGATGATATTCCAAAACAATGTGCTTACTCACAATCATCTTCCTCGGTTGCTACTGGTCTAGCCGCCACGAAGAACGATCCCAAGGGTATGCCGCCCTCATCATACCACCAGCTCTTCACCTTCTTCTCCAAATGGAAGAGCCACAAAACTTGGTGAGGGTGTTGGGGAAATTGCAAGGGCGTGGGGATCCCACAGGAATATGCGTGTCTGTTGCCCAAGAAGGCAGGGGTTGATGCTGCACATGTCCAAGCCTCCTCTTTGGTCCTTCAGATCCAATGCTTCCTCTAGTTTTCCACATGGACTCCCCATCCAAGGGCATAGTGAAGATGAATTTCTTCACTTAGAGAGCCTCCTTCAGACTTTAAGCGGATTTGGGACATTGCTGGGATTGTGTTAATCGTCCCAATTCCGCACCCGACGAAACCACATAAAATCGAATAACGCGTCACTAGAGTCTCGGTTTCGAACCCAGTTCGAACTCGAGAACTACACCATATTGTTGTGTGCGAGACGATCTACATCTCAAGGTCAAATCTGGTCAGACCCCAATAAACCCTTCCTAATTATTTAGGCCAAATAAATAGCTTTCTTATAATCCAAGCATAAAGCTCTTAAGGCTCTTAATCACAAGAGTATTGGCCTCTTAGAATGTAGGCCGAAGCTCGATGGGTACAGTAATATCAAGAACTGAATCTACCTCGTGCATTTAATTCACACGCCAGTTCCCCACACCAAATCAAACATCGGGATGTCTACGTATAAACTTAATTACATCATTCCGAACTTCTGTGAATGGACATCCTATACATACTCATCGAACTTGGAGCGATGTTTGGTGGAATTAGAATTACTAACTTAGGGCCGACAGTTAGAATTACTAAAGATC
This sequence comes from Syzygium oleosum, assembly GCF_021117445.2. NCBI lineage: Eukaryota > Viridiplantae > Streptophyta > Magnoliopsida > Myrtales > Myrtaceae > Syzygium > Syzygium oleosum. The sequence continues at coordinate 3,939,609 of NW_026607494.1, forward strand.
ATGAACTGGCAAAGAGGCTGGACTACCTGGAGATCACAACAAACCAGTAAGTTCATAAGCTTAGTCCTTTCGAGATAATCCTCATCCAGAGTAGTTTACACACTAGCGATGAAAATGTGATCGGACAAGCTCGAAGTCCTGTGCTAATCCAACCAATATGCCAACCCAAGGGTTACTTTTTCTTTTCCAACTTACATTTTTGTCGACAAAATAAATTTTAACATGAAAATAAAAGAAACTTCAAGGGCTAAAACTTGGAGGGAAGAACCAACGCAGAGAAATAAATGAATAGAGTGAAAATGTGTAAAACTGCTTTACTATCGAGCCATGTCATTTGAGTGTCTCATATGGATATGAGCCCCAATTAGAGGTTCTATATTACCGTCCAAAACAGAATACAGGTCAGGCATTTCAACACCAGTTCTTACATCTTTCACATGCTTGCGAGGGCAAAGAACGTATCTCCGGGCCTCGTCTCGCCATATGTCGAACACATCTTCTTTCTTGATGCCATTTATGCCTCGAACTCCTATATCGCTGGCTGTGACAAGAAGTCTAGCCTTCAACCGGTTGAGGGCCTTCATCTTATTTGCAAAAATACTCCTTTCACCTGTGGGATAAAAGTTTTGAGATCTTATTTCTCGATCACAAAATGCGGTATGAGACAGGAATGAACGTGTGTTCACACACAAGTCGAAAGATTTCATAGAAGTCTTATCACCACCAACAATCGGAAGGGATCAGCATAATTTGCTATCTATTGAGGAACGGGCATTTGCTTCTGTAAAGTCAAAACCGGATTGCGGAAACCATTGGTAAACAAATTTGAGTCGGAAGGTCGACTCTAACAAATGAACAAATAGACAACTCATTACCTGAAGATTGGACGACAAAACCAGTAGGAACATGCTGAATAACAACTCCAGACTGGCCTTCACTGACTTCTACTTCAGGTGATGAAGACGGGCACAAGATGAGGAAATCCTCCTCCTTAATTTGCAGGTCAGGGGCCAAACCACAGAACAGAGGAATTATATCAACAGCTGCTAGGCTAACCTACAAAATTTGAGTACTAAAATGAGAAACTGGCAGGAATTTAAGGGCCAATGATGTAGCAGAACAGAAACACATTTCACAGAAGAGGCTCGTCTCAACCTCCAATTCACTATCATATAAGAAACAGATATTACTATAAAAAGAAATGACTAGAATGGTAAGATCCCATAAAATGCAACAATTCCCTTGGCTACGTTTTTGAGTTAACTAAATCAACCTTAAACTCATGTGCACAATTAATCCACATGCCACTTGAAGTTGCATATCTTATATCTTAGAACCGATGTTAGACTCTATGGTACATGAATACATCTAGGTGCCACAAACATCTAAAGTGTCCAATTAAGGTAAGATCGAAGAAAGAATTTACCCAAATATATACGATAAGGTGTCATGAGTACGAGTTCATATCTAGCTGCTTTGATTCAAGAAAGAGCCACAAAAACTATCAATCTTCCAATTTCGATGTGTTTTTCCTTTTGCACAGTCATTTACATGTTGGTCACGTCTTTAATACATTTAAAATCAGTTCTTGATATTAATGATGCACTAACAAGATGGCACTTTCGCCGTCTGAGATCTCTGGATAGAGAAGAAAGAAATCATTCAGAGCCCATTATTAAAAAGAAGTCAAAAACCAATAGTAATATACAAAAGCCAATGTTTCATCAAAACGAAAATGATAATTGTAACCTAACCTCATCATCTGTTGATCCAGTTTCCGAACTTCTTATCATTCGATGAACACCCCTCTCCCCTTGAAGATAACCATATGCATAATCAAATTCAAATTCAACTGTTGCAGAAGTGATTCCACCGTTCTTTGCCAGATGCTTCTCTACAATCCTCCCTTTGTAACCTTGCTTCTCAGCCCATTTTTGGTACATTCTCAGTAGTTTTTCAGCCCATAACTGGATTAGCAAATGCATCAGAGACAGAGAGATTGGAACCAGCAGAGGCATAAGCCCGAAAGATTCTTTTTCATTTTGGTCAACAAAACCAAGGTAATTTCATTGAATTAGGTAATGGAAGAGGAATATATCCCCATTATAGATGAATATTACAGTCCGCTATAAATGCTGTTTAGTTTTTCCAGGATTGCATCTGTTGAATGCAAATAGATTGGCAACATATCATCCCCTGCCCTAGTTCATACTGATGTCGAAATGAAGTATCCTCATAGCACAGAAGATATCGAACAACTATCCATACTGATCGAATTCTCACTCTTTCATTTGTTCTCATTATTCTTTTGATAGCCATCACATTCTCACTCAATGTTTACTTCTGAGCGCATAGAAGAGCTATTGGCAAACTGAAATTCAGGGGAGGGAGATGCGAAATACCTCACACAGGAAGAAGAATACTAGACAATATATTAAATATCAGCTAAACCCTGGAGAAATCCCACAATCAATTTTCAAGACATCTAAGTCATCAAGCAAAGAGATAAGTAGATGAGAAGTAACTGACATGGTGATGCGCACAAGCATACATATATACTAACATTCCCCTAATGATGTCCCACCATTACATGTACATATATATGCAGTTTTTTATTCTCAAGTTCTTTGAAACTCCTATATTTTATTATAAAGAAGCAGGAACCAGAGACTTCAAATCCATTCTCGATGCATTTTACGATGGAAGAGTATGAATAGAACATCATCTCTTTGCACATATATAATTATTTTAGAAACCAAGTCAAATTATCAAACCTCATGGTCATTGCCACTGGATTCAGCTTTGATGACCATTGACGCTCCATCCACATCATATGGTCCCTTTAGAAGCTTTAACATCTCATACTGGTCCAAAAACTTACTCATATCCAAAGAAGCAGTGTATGCCTGCTCGAAAAGAGCATAATTAATAGCATCCATCTCCGCCAGTTGAGTTATCAGCTTTGCTTCTTCCGCCTGCAACTTTCAGCAGACAAAGTTAACTAAAGCCCAGCAACCGCACTTCGGTTAATTGATACAGTTAAACTAGACAAGACAGTCATTGACACATTAAGAATCAAGTTAATCTCAAAGACGAGTTGAAACAAGAAGTGCCTGCACATGCTTCCAGGCTTCGGCACAGAGCATGCACAAACCAATGACCCAACAATCGCCCAACTAAATCCACACCTACTGGACGGAATAAACTCCTATGAGATGGATATGGCATTCCCCATCACCTTGTAAGTTAAATCCCTCAGTGAATCGACTGCTCTGGCAATGTCTGCCAACTTCACGAAAGCATCATTGGATTTAGCAGGGTCATCCCAGAGGTCGTAATCTCGAATCAGTCCATCCTGCTTAATCCATCGAGCTTCTTCGATTTGCAGTGCAGTAGGAGCCATCATCTCGGTGCGTTGAACTGCATCTTCGATCTTCTTTTTTAGTGAAAACAACCCTGGAGAAAAAGAAATACAAATTTAACATAAATGCCTAACTGCAATGATTTTTACCCCAACAACATCCCAGAAACACCTTTTGCTTACATTTCACAGAATTCGTGTCAGGTTAGACAAGGAAATTAAATTTGACTTCAAGCCTCTAGCAGGAGTCACATTTTGCAAAACCCATATTTTTCCCCATGTTTGACATAACTTCCTTACAACGGCTACAACACAACCACAGATATCAAATGAAACCCTGGTTCGAAATTCTGAAGTGCGAACTCCGAAACCAAAGATACTGGAACACCGAGGGAAAAGAAAGGAAGAACCTTTCCTTTAGGGGGATAACTAAAAAAGCAAGAACCACCCACATATGGGAGTTCACTCGTTGAGTTCGCGAGAAGTGAATAACATAAGCAAAAGGCCTAACGAGAAAGATTCAGGCCCGAAAGATATGCGAAGACTTCAAATTCTACACGAAAGATATGATTGTCTGACCAATGGATTCCGGAAAGTTCACTCTTTCCTTTTCATTTTTACCACGAACCGATCTGGATTTCTTCACAAGCAGTCTCAACAACATGTCAAAGAATTTCTCCAAAAGACAAGAACCATCTATCACCATGTACATTTGCAAATGAACCGAGCACTCTATCTTAAATCTGAAAAAAAAAAAAACAAGAACTACCCTCATGAAAATATTCGAGAAAGACCAACATAACGGACTTCGGCGAGACAGAGGCAGAGACAGACGGACCAAGTTCTCTGTAGACCTTGCTTCTGCCTTCGACGGAGCTACAAGCCCGGACCGTACAGCGCGAGACCTCGGACTTGTGCGACTGCGGAGCCCGCCATTTCGAGCCGAATGAAGCAGAGCTCATGCTACTTCGACCAAGAACAGCTTCAGCCGCCATTTCCGGATGGAAAGAGAGGAAGGAATCCGAAGGAAACAGAGAAAACGATGGAGAGAGAGAGAGAGAGAGAGAGAGAGAGAGAGAGAGAGAGACGATACGCAGACAAGAACATGCGTCCATTACATAACATTGGTGTATGTACGGTGATGGTGTATCGTTGGGAGGTGCGACGAACCCGACACCACGTATGTGCCAAAGGTCTCTCCTCTGGTCTGTCCCTTTTGCCTTTCCTGCGCTCCTTATCCTCACTTTTTTTTATTTCTCTATTCGAGAAAATATCTAACTTCTTGAAAATACAATTTCAAGATAGGAATTTTTCGAAATAAAAGTAGCAATTGCATTCTTGTATTTCAAGAAGGGTTGGAAACATCCCAAATGAGGAGGTAACTAAACATATTCAATGGATTCATTTCCGGACATATTAAGCTCACGGGGCATTTTGGAGGATGAAATCTCTCGTTGCCACCCCGTTCCACATCCCGTCGCCCATGCCCCCTACCTCCGTTCGTTCGAGCCACATGACCCGCCATTGTGTCGCCACTGCCACTTTCTTTCTTTAGGGCCAAGTTTGTACATTCAGCGAAGTCGTACAATACATTTTGGACCATGGTTTCTATGCGCTAGTAATGTTGTTCTTCTGTTGAGATGTAATACCATTATTGGAAGGTGCCATTGTTGATGTAGGACAAGAATTTCCCAATCACCCCATTAATGGTTCTTTATTTAACTTAGTTATTTAACATTTTCTAGGATTTAGAATATGTAATTTTATTTAATTTTCTTATTGAGAGTATCTTTCTAGTAGGAGTCTTGCTAGGGTTTGCCTATTAATATAGGCCAAGACAAAAATTTTGTAAGTTTGGATTATTTGATTATTGGATATTGCTACTGCAGTTCTAAACTTTGCGTGAAAATCCAATTAAATCCTCTCAACCAAATCTTGTATGAAAATGCTGGCATGGATTCAGTGTACTAAGTATCATGGCCCGCGATCTAAACAATTACTAGGTATAATGTCTTTTTTCTTAATTCTCTGATTTTTATTCCACTTTGTTTCTTTTCTTTTCTTCTAGTTATGTCCAATATTTATTTTCTTTCTTTGATGGGAAAATGACATAAATGATCCTTGAACTCTCACCCAATATGCAATGTGATCCTTGACCTTTTAATACATATTCAAACTAATTCTTGGATTATATGAAAATGTTTAATGTTGTCCCTTGACTACAATGTTATCCCTGAACTTAAATTAATAGAAGGATAATATTTGATATTTTCATATAGTCTAGGAACTAGTTTAAACATATACCAAAAGTTCAATAACCACATTGAATAAATTAAAAGTTCAAGAACAACATTACATATTGGCTAAAGTTCAGAGGTTACATTGAACAAATTAAAAGTTCATGGACCACATGCATATTAAACCAAAGTTCATGGACCATTTGTATCATTATTAGTTCTCTAATTATAATGCAAATCTAGCTCAATCTACAGAACTCGCTTTGTGTAACTGAAGCACGGGCTCCCGAACCTCCTATTCCCTCATAACCACCCACTCTCGATCCTCGACTAAGGCTCCCTAGCCGCTGTCTACAGCTCAACCACTCTTGCCATCGAGGCCATTTCAACAGCATGACGGTGTTCGGAATGGACGAAGTGGATGGAAGCGATCACAGCAAGTTCTCGCTCCTGAACATCAAGCAAGGCTTGTAGTCACCAGACGGTTGTCACAACCTTAGATTTGAGGTCGTCGAGCCCCCCATGGTCGACCAAAGTTGAACTCCATGGCGGCTTGACCTTGTCCTCTAATTGTCAAAATTTATGATCGAGGAGTACACAAAGATTTTTGGCGAAAGATGCTTCAGATTCGGTTGGACGGACGCAATCTTCTCGAGAGACATAAGATATTGATTTGGTAACAGTCTTTAATCTACGTTAAAATAACCACTAGGGCAAACCCCAGTGGCCACTTTTTCTACTTGCGAAGGGGGAGGTGAGGATGTTTAGTTTCAGATATGGGTTTGGACTCCCATGCTTTGCAAAGAGGCAAGGCAAAACTCTAAGAGTGAGTTGAGAGTTAGAATATGATTGATAAAAAAAAAATCTACGTAAAAATAACAATATGTTGTAGAAAAAGATAAATAACAAATAATTATAAATTATTGTAGCGTCCACTCTTTCAAAAATTTGTAGCTCACAACATGCTGTTAGTATCATAGTGACCAAAAACTATTATGCTAGTAAAGTCCTAAGATTGAAGCCGACCGTGACAATTGCTTGTCCACGACCATCTCATTCTTGCTGACCTTTCGGTGGCAAAGGGTGGAGGCCGTCGGCAAAGGGCCTCGGCAAAAGAAATAGAGGAAAGAAGAGAAAAATTCAAAAAACTCAAAATATAAAACCAAACGGGGTCATTTGCCAGCAAATATTGTACTACTACGTCAGTAATTTCAGTCAACAGTTTGATCAGAATTAAATTTTCACGCAAAAGGTTTAGAACAACGTTATATCAATTGAAAGCTCAGGACTAAAATATCAATTTCTTCCTCTATCTATTCTTTTGGTCGGTAGATAATCAAGATGGGCATTATAACAGGATAGAAAAATACAGCCTCTTTTTCAAGAGAAAAGTCGGAATTGCATATAGATGCTTACATTCAACCTGTATCTCAGATCAGATGACTCAAAATCTATTTTGCCTAAGAATAAATAGATTTTTTACACTCTTACTCAGAATAACAACAACAACAACAACAAAAAATCCTCCCTTTCCATATTATCAACCGACATATAACTTTCCTACATCACATTCCTACATCAAGCTAGAAAATTCTGCAAGTACCTCAAACCGCCATCCATGCTCGCGCACCTCCATCTCGCCATACTCAGAATCCCCACGCTCACGCTCTCGACCTTGATTCTCCCCCCAGTCGCCCTCCTGCTACAAAACCCTAACTTCAAGTCCGCCACGAGCCCACTGGTGGCAGCATTTGAGCAGCACCCCGGCGACGGCAGCTCCTGCGAGAACCACCCCTCGGCCCCAGGAATGAAGCTCGCCTTCCCATCGTACTTCATCATGGTAAACACCGCCTTCCACCTTCTCAACGCCACGATCCACGTGATCCTCACGTGGTCCATGATCTCCATCGCCGACAGGCACTCCTCACCGGCGCCGAGCTCGAACCGGAACAGCCCGTTCGGATCGGGTGCAATCTCGTCCCCCGGCTTCGACACAGTGGTGATGCGGAGGTCCTCGGACTGCACGTCGACGATGAACACAAGGTCGTTGAGGGACAGGCGGGGCTTCGCAGGGGAGTGTGTACGGCACCTGGAGGCGGCAAAGCCGAGGGCGTAGATGCGGCAGTAGGGGACGGCCGGGTCGGTGGACTGGAGGGCGGAGAGAGAAGGGAAGTGGGAGGCGCACGCGGGCTTCCAGAGGTTGTCCGAGGACATGGAAGCGCACCACGACTTGCAGACGCAGGAGGCGACGGCCAGGGTTTTGGGGTCGAGGTGGTGAGAGACGAGGAGGACGACTTCCCATGGCGGCGGAGAGTGGTTCTGGGGCGGAGGAGTGGCCGACATGGCTTTGGCTTCACGAGTGTTTTTTGCGTTTTCTTGAGGTTTTTGTTTGATGTGAGAGTGAGGGCAGTTATATGGGGTTGTTCCACAGGGAGGAGAGTTTGGGCTGGGAGGTTTTTGAAGTCATGGCACGTGGAAGACGGTGGGGTCTTGCATGGAAGGGAAGAAGCCACCTAGGTTTTGCATGGAGGGGAAGAACCACGTAAGCATAGTAGGTCTTCTATAAAGACTTTGGTGATTCACTCATTTGACAAAAAGCGATGTCTACGCCAAAACCACATTTTCTTCGAATTGCACGTTCAGCAATCGATTGGAATTCCACTAATTTAATGCTTTGTCCATTTGGGATGGGGATATGAATCCAATGCAAGGCCGACTCAGCAACTAGATGGAAGAGCCGTCTGGCTATACACTCCAAGGGTAGATGGAGGTGCTGCTTAGGTCAGACTTATGTCGAGCTAGTAAGTTGTGCGATTGCTTTCGACATAATAAATCGCATTCTCAATCTCAAGCCGCCCAAGCACTGGCCAGATCGTTCATCCATGCAGTTTTAGAGCTCTTCTTATTATTTTCTCAGCTTCCAAACTGTCTTTTATCTCCTCACAACTTCAACTATTCACAATCCAAACATACTATTTCATTTTGATAAGCAAATATCACACCACTCATTCGGCACAACTCAAACATAATCAAACTACCGGTACGTTGCAATTATACAAATATTGCTTATGCATTGACTATAAGTGGTAAGGTGAAGCTAAATGAGCCTTTTTTTTACTCTAAGGTGATGGCTAATGTTGAGTTGGTGCCGTGGTTAACTTCTATGAGTAAAGAGATGGAATTACTCTCGACGGAATCAGACATGGGAGTTGGTCAAGATACTCAAGAGCTAAAAGATTGTTGGATGCAAATGGATCTACAAACAGAAGGAGGGCATTCCCGGTATCAAATCAGAAAATTATAAGGTGAGACTTGTTGCGAAAGGATATACTGAATGTAAAGGAATTGACTATAATGAGGTCTTCTCTATACTTTTATTCGAGTATTACTTGCCTTAGTTGGTATACAAGATCTTGAGCTAGAACAATTAAATTGTGAAAACAGTATTTCTTTATGATCAGTTTGAGGAATGAATTTACATGAGGTAGCCATAGAGATATGTTATTTGAAGGGTTCATCAACGAAAAACAACGCAGTGGAATATAGAACCCTAGACAGGATCCATGTGTATATTGAAATCGAAAAGGAATTTCGAAACATACCTTTTGCAGATCGAAGATAAATAGGCAACCGATTGTGTCTGGATTAGCGCCCCAAGTGTTGCGCTTCTACCGGTATCCACACACACGAACGGAATTCTCCAACAATCCACGTGCTAGCGAAAGATCTTGAAGTTCCTTTTTCTTGAACGCCTTTTGATTTTCGATACTCTGTCGAAAAACCCTAGATAGAGAATGATTCTCTATCTATTTAAACAGCCTCATTATCCAGCGGAATTAAAAGAAGTGGGCCAGGCGATTTGGGCCCGCCAAACCGTCCACTTTCAATCGTACATTTAATCGTTATCTCATAACGCGCACGACTGCGTAGATAAGTTGAATAGGAGAATAAATTAAAATCTACTTCTTATTTTAAGTAGATCCCGGCGCACAGAAAATATTAACTCAGTTCGCTTTTGTGTGCGACCCTGTAGGTTCACTAAACATTAGCAGTGTGCTCAAAACTCTTTTTGGCCCACAAGTCATAAGCGGTCTCTAGCAAGACATTATGACTACCTAAGTATAGTGAAGGTCGATTTTCCGACACAACCTAATCCACAACTAATATTAGAGTATTAACCTTGATTGATTCCTAGGGCAGACCACTAACATTATTCCAGGTAAGGAATACCATATTTGCTTATTAAAGAAATCTTTGTATAGGTTGAAAGAGTTTCTTAGGTAGTGGTATAAGCATCTTGATGCTTTGTGGCTAGTCAAGATTATTCAAAAAATCAGTTGAATAGCTGTGTTTACTTTATGGCATGTTTTGCGTAAAATATGTCTAATATTGATATGCTAAAGCGGCAATTGAGTGCTGAGATTAAGATGAAAGATTTAGGTGTTGCAAAGAAAATATGGGTGTGGAGATTTTGCGTGGTAGGGTTGTTGGATTTTTGCGTTTGACTCAAAAGAAATATATTAATGAGATTGTGGCACAGTGTAACATACAATTAGCGAAATCTCTGAGAACACCTTTAACTAAGCACTTTAAAATTTCTGATAAATTATCACTGCAGACTAAAAGTAAGGATGAACATATGTCCCATGTTCATTATTCTAGTGCAATGGGTAATATTATGTATGTATGGTATGCACTAGGCGTGGCATTTCATAAGCTATGAACATCGTTAGTCGTACGTAAAATGTCCTGAAAAAGTTTATGGGGAGGCTCTAAAGTGGATCCTTAAATATTTGAAGGGGACAACAAACATTGATATAGTGTATTGGAGTGACAGCAATGGAAGAAAGACCACAAGTTATGTAGATTCTCATTATGCTGTTGACTTGGATGAGTGCAGGTCTTTAACGGGGTACGGCTCACACTGGTAGGTGGTGCAATCAATTGAAAAGCGTCTTTACAGGGCAATGTTGCCTTGTCTTCGACTAAGGCAGAGTAAATGACACTAACCTTTATAGCGAAGGAGGTGATATGGCTAAGGGATATGCTTTCGGATTGGGTTGGAGATGTGTCGCTATATACTGTAACAACTAAGGTGCAATATAACTGACTTATAATCTAAATTATCACGAGCGAACGAAGCATATTGACATCAAGTACCATTAATTCGAGATGTTGTGGCGAAGGAGCAAGGTTGTTGTGAAGAAGATCATGTATCTAGAGAACTCGACACACATGATGATTAAGCATGTTTCTTTGGTAAAACTTAAGCTTTCCTCGAGTTCAATTGGCATTTGTAAGAATGAGCACTCATTGGGGTGTTGGGAGAGCCGGCATATTTGATGAGCACTACACGTCTAGCCAAGGTTAAGAATTTTTAAATTATATCTCAAGTTTTAACCGTGTATGAAAGCTGACCCAATCCGTAATATAAGAAGGATTTACTGGAAGAAATTGTTGTTGGTCAGAATTATTGAGCTACCATGCGAGGAAAAAAATCCCCCACTTCCCGATTCGGATAAAATTCCTTTTTTTGAAGGCCACATTCGCGTGAAAGATTCAGAGTCATTCCTCTGGTCTTTTAATGAATCTTTTTGGCCGCAGGATAAGAAGAGAGCTCAATTCAGGCCGCAAGAAAGAGCTCTATAGAAACAAACGGCTGGTGGAGTTCCTTGATTTATCTCGCGAAAAATAAATTATTCATAAAATATTTTCTTAAAAATGATCGCTTGTAAAAATAAATGAACAAAAGAATATTTATTGTTCATAAAAATGTTTATTGATGATGAAAAAAATTTTATTGACTAATTATTTCAAGTGAAACAAGCGACCATTTTTAGGAAAATATCTTCTAAATCATTAATTTTCCGTGAAATAAATAAAACCTAAGGGTTCTCTTATTAGCCGTGTAGAGAGCTCCGAAAACGGGATGATTTGCTCTGTGAGTTCTATATTCAAATTGTGTTATTTTTTTCATGGAGACGTGAGTATTTTAAAGTCGTGAGGTAATTATCCGCGAGGCTAAACACTATGAGTTTGGACGTAATTTAGGACTGGAAAATATTTGAGCATGTGAATGTAACTTTGTAATTCTCCGATTGTTTAGTAGATTATTTGCCACTAGCTCTCCTCGAGAAGTAGATGATGCTATTTAGACCGAAACACGTATATATCTTGCTTGCTTTATCATTCCTTGTTTATTTATTATGATGATATCATTCTCTCACGTTTATTGAATTGCAAAATCTGATTAGGTTCTACATTATTTCACAACAATGTGAATATCAGTCCAGAGATTACAACCCCTTTGTAATTGCCGGACCAACATCTATCCTATCCAATCCCACTTAGACCTCTAGCATAGAAGAATTACTCTATTATTGGACTTGGAATATTCCCTCTCGTGTTACTAAGTCATGTTGGCCGTGATATGTTAGATTCTTCTATAGATATGACAAACATATGTCCACCGTAAGATGTTTAAATTCTTTGACGGACACGATTTACCTCGTTTAGAACCATTGCTTGCATATTTGTTCATAGGTAAAATTGTCGATAAATTATCTTATGGTCTACGGATTAAGTGAACTAATATCAATCGTTAATTATGTGAGTCCTATCGTGGAGTCCACATGATCACCAGCCAAGATGGGTTTGATCTATATAATCTGAAGATCATGCAGTAATCTTCCAATTGGTCTTATATAGACCTTTTTATAATTTTTCCCTATGTTTTGTTTCTAGATATGTGACAAGGAATTGTCGATAGCGAGAATTGAACTCTCGCAACTATTAAAGGAGAACTGGTGACCGTAAAACCCTTCCCTAAAAGGCAAAAAGCCTGAGAAAAAATATTGCATAGAACTGTGATTCCACGCTGGCAAAATTCGAGTCACTCACTAGGCGACGCGTGTCGCCTGGGCCCTTTCTCCAATAGCAACGGCTTGATGATGTTGTCGGTCTTAGCCTACGTGCTTTCCGCCAAAGATGGCCAGTGAGTATTTTTCGAAGAAAGTTGTTAAGGTCAGTATCAACGGTTAACATAGTCGTTCCCTATGAATTTCATAAGTTACGGAAAAAAATATGCACGAATATTGTCTATAAAGTCAATAGAGTTCTCGTTGGCGTAGGAGGTTTTATCTATAAGGTTTGCATATGAATTTTTCGACAATTAAAATCTTGATGTCTCTTCACACTGTCAACGGGCGTGATAAGGTGTGCATGTGATTGATCATAGTCATTCAACAATCACCCTCGTTGGAGGAAACCCTTGAAGCTATACAGGAAAAGAATGAAAGAAAATACTTTCGAGAAGGCCACGAGAAATAGCCTCTCATCCACTAGCAACGTCAAACACGTTCAAGAAAAGTAGGCACAACCCAATATTTGTTTGAAGTCTCTGTGAGCAAAGCACAAACCAACTTCCGACAAAATCTCAAAAGCGAAATCAATCAGAATATACTACAAAAGAAGCGCTTATTTATAAAGCCTCTTATGGGGGTAGTCACAGTTCGCATCGTACCGCGTCAGGCTTGCTTCGGAGTGTCCGAGACGATGATGGGCCGGCCGCGACGGAGCTCTCTCTCGATGGTTGACCGAGAGAGCGCCAGCGACGACGACGACTTGGCGGAAGCAGGAGCAGAGGAGGGCTGTCGAGGAGGACCCTTCTGACCGACGGAACCGTCTCCGCTGTCCGACCCTTTCAGGGCCTGCACGGGAAGGACGGCCGGGGCGGTGCCACCATCGGCGGGGGACGGCGACGGGGCCCGAGGGTAGAAGTAGTCGGTGGGGAAGAAGTAGTACTGGAGACCGGCCATGCAAGAAATCAGAGGACTTCGAATGGATTCTCGATCGGACGCTGGAACTGAATATAAAGAACGCGAGGTTTGGAGTTTTCTCGAACCGTCGGAGGTATCCGACCTTCTTGTCGTTGGTGGTGGTGGTGGTCGCCGCCGCCGCGGTTTTTGCATTGGTGGGGGCGAGTGGTTTTATAGAGGCGGAGACAATGGCGAATGACTTGGAGGGCTACGACAGCTTTGTCGCTCTCGTGGTGTCCTACGTGTGCTGCGTTTTGTAACTTTGTGTGGAGTGGAGAAAGAGAGAGAGAGAGAGAATTGACATTTTTCATGAATTTTTAAATTTGGTGGTCCCACTTGTCGTGCCACATTTTTGGCCGTTCGATTAGTCCACGGGGGAGGATCTGCCTTTTCATGGGAAATGTTTGTGGTCAAATTGATTTGGGTTCCAATTCGACAACTGCCCATCATAGAGATTTGTGTTTCAGGCAGGCTGGTGAAAGTCTAAATTTTGTTTTGGTCGAAAAAGTCTACAATTTCACATGTTAGATATTTGATAGGATAACGGGACAAAAGGCATTATTTGTGATTTTCTTGTATTGATTTTAGTCTTTTCGATCAAACGTATGCAGGGAAATTATTAAGCCGAATAACTTAACACTTAGCTAGTTTTGTAGAAAATTTGACATTTCTAGAAAATGTTTTGAAGAAGTCATTTTTCAGGAAAATGGTAAAATTTTCTGGTATATGGCTGGAATTTGAAAATGAACTAGAAATTATTCCGTTGTCTGAAAAAGAAAACTTGTTTTTATTTTCTTAAAAAGACATGTACTATTCGTAAGATATAAAGGATACCCAGTCGCTCAGGTCCCGATCGTAGGATTCGGGGTTTCTTGGGCCCAACCATTAGGAACCCGAATACGAACACCGGGAACCCAGACCCGCCCTTGATGAACTTTACGCTAGGGTACTAGTGACTTGAGCTTGGAAGTTGGGTGCCTGGGCACGAGCGTCAGGGTTTACATGCCCAAGCGCTGGAGACGCAGTCACGGGCATGGGGTCTCAGGTCCGGTCTTCGTGGATCCAAGCCTAGCCTCAATAGGCTCGGGTTCGAGCGTCAGTTAGTTGGGTGGAGGAGCTGGGTACTCGGACATGGCCATGGGGGACCCATCACGGACACAAGGTCCTAAGCTTGACCTCTTTGGACCTAGGCTTGGCTTCGATGGACCTAGGCCAAAGTGTCGGACTGGGGTCACGGGCACTAGTGACTTGGGTGTGAGAGCCGAGTACGAGGGCACGGCCGTCGGGGACCTAAACATGGGTACCGAGATCTCGAGCTTTGTGACGCCCCAAAGCATCACACATGACCCGAGATCTTTCGCTAAATTGTATATTCTTTTTAGCACGTGAAAGCACCATAGAGTAATCACATCATATGAGAATGGAAATTTGACAAGTATAAATAATTAACCTATCCATCGTTCCTTTAACTTCTCTCTTCCAAGTATTAATACAAGCATCAAAGGAAATAATTACAATGCATTAATCTCGTATGAAGGTTGGGTCTATTGTCGTCACTATACCCCTGCTCTTGTACTAGAACTTGCCTATATAATGTCGAGTGAATAGACTATGGATCCATCGACACATCACCATCGCCATCGAAGCTAGGGGGACCATGGAAGCCCCTCAGGGGTTCTGCCAACTCTCCGTCGATATTAAAGTACCAAGCTAATTGATATGGGATCTACTCTTGCAACCCCATGTCATCGATACAATAGAACTATACTCAATATAAAACACTGCTGAATCGGGTATATATACATCTTGATATTCGCAATCGAAGTACACAAGAACTCTAAAAAGCAGTGGCATTGGGAGAACCATCCTAGAGATGTGTAAAAATAAGGGGTAAGTTAAATCTTAGAAAATGAAATCTCTAAGGTAAAAGATTCTCTTATCACTCAACTTAGTACCAACGAATGAGAGTGAGTTCAAGAAAAGTACAATTTAATTATGTATGACGAATGAAGGAGTAAATGCACTGTATTTCCTATTATGATATGCTGATGTAAACCACTTAATAGTGACACATAAGATTATTCACTCAAATGCAAGCACATATCATATTATTTTATGATGCACCGGAATAGTAGCTCACCGATATATACAGGTAAGTTTCTAACTCCTGCTCATCACTAGCCAGGACTTATCTCAACCCACAAAGCATTTCGATTAATGAGGGATCATCACCATCAACTCATGGGGAATGGAATCATTAATATCTCTTTGCCACACCACTCAACCCACCCATCACGAGCGCCCTCTACATTAACGAGGATAAATACACCATGATGATGGTCAACTTAGGCTACACAAGCCATGTCGGGCAAACCATTTCATATCGTGTGTAAATTATAGGACTTTCATGTCCGTTCAATCTTGTAGAGACCCATTTCTAGACGGTAGAACATTTTTCTTTTCCTAAAGTCTTTCACACATATTCATACAAGGGAAATTGCTCTCTGGTGAATAGGTCGTGGCAAAAGTCTAATCACATGACAACACTCACACATAGGGGTGAGTGGTTCTAGGTTCCTTACAGGTTCCACCCGGAACCTGGAACCTACCCTCGGGTACATGTTCCTCATTTTTTGGAACCTAGAACCTACCCGTCGAAACCTGAAACCTAGAACCTACCCTGTCACAGGTTCCAGGGTCGGTTCCAGGGTCCAACAGGTTCCTTTTTTTTTAATTTCATTTTTAGTTAAACAAAACGAAAAATGAATGCAATAATACCGAATAAGAGAGAATACAAAACAAACAAAATTATCAACAAAGGAAACAGAATTGGCTGCTATTTGGCAAGGAATTTCATTAGATAAAAGAGAGGAAACAGATCAAAAGTCACTAGACTTGTCACCAAGTTTCAGTCACTAGACTTGTCAGAGGACATTACAAAATGAAATGGATGCTGCTGCCGTGCAAGAGGACATCACCAACTCCTCTAAATCCTACTTCTATCAATTTAAACATTTGAAACGAAGACATTCGTACTAAAAGAGCTAAGTTTCAGTCATTAGACTTAACTGTTGTTCCCCGAGGAGCAAATGCATGGTACCCATTGGAGTTGCTCTTTTCTTGCCAAGCAAACAACATGAGAACATATTAGCCAAGAGCACTTGAACTTTTACTAGTGGTCTTTATGCAGTAAGATATTATCATATCCGAATGAAAGAACCTAAATCAAAGTATCATACCAATTAACTATAGAAATCAACTAACTTTGAGTTGAATTACTACATTTCCACATCATAACACAACTCCAACATCTCATTGCACACAATTGTCACTAGAAACTGTGTTTTACTCTATCTAACCTCAATAATTGCATGAGTTCATACATTTCAGGATACAGCTCGTAAATGCAAGGGAAAAGTTTGTTTGTTAACAGAGAAAAATAGAGGGGTGGCAAGGGATGGTTGTTGCCTCCTTCCCTGATTCATAAAGGGCACTAATGTCCAATAGCAAAACATTGCTATTGGTGCTTGTTTCACAGATCATATAAAACTAGTCATATGAAACTAGATGAGTTAAATCCACTAAGAAATCCATATAACTCCATTTAAACTATTAATAGTACATTAATTTCCAAATCATGTTACTTTCAAAAGTAAGATCACTAATTTCTACTTGCCTAGACTTTAGTCATCCATAAGAATGCAACACACTAGCACGGTCAATGTGCACATTCACATAAGGTGCAAAAGTGCCCAAGTTTTGGAAGAGAAAAGGAAAAGAAAGAAAAGAAGTGAGCTGGGATGAACACTGGAACTCATGCACCGACATGTGGAGACATGGAATTGGGAGTGCATTAAACAGCTAACCCTAACTCAAACACACTCACACAATAACACATAGAATGTTCAACTTCTGAATATATATAAACTACAGCTCTTCACAACATATACCCATAGTATTTATCAAATTTCTCTTTCATTTTCATACCCATAACTTGAAGCTTAGGATTCGAAGCATCCGCCGCATCTTTCAAATATTTAGACAAAAGAGCTATCCCTTCAAAATAATCATAAGTAACATATGAACTCCCCGACATCCAATTGGTGGTATCATAGAATAGTTTTAGAAATTCCGAAAGAATAATGGCATTTTTCCAATCATCATCTTTAGGAAGATCATGGTTAAGCTCACCGGCAAAAGATGGATCGTCTTCTTCCATCATTTCAAAAGTTTTTCTAACTTTATGGCAGTGTCTAACATGAGGTAAGTGGAGTTCCATCTCGTGGTGACGTCAAGAATAACTGAACCCTTGTAAGTAATTTTTTCACCATCAATGCAAGATTTAAATATGTTGGCTCTCATGGGAGAACTCCACACATACCTAACCACATTTCGGATACGTGCAATAGATTCCCGTACCGTAGTCAAGCCATCTCTCACAATCAAATTTAATATATGAGCGGTGCACCTCATGTGTAAAACACTACCATCTAAGATCAACAACCTTTCTCTTGAAAGTCTTTCCTTCAAATAACCAATTGCAACGTGATTCGAACTAGCATTATCCACAGTGATTGTGGACACATTTTTTTCTATTCCCCACTCGTTGATGCATTTCTCCATCATTTTTCCAATCTCTCTACCCTTGTGACTATGCATCACCACAAAATTGATGATTCTTTTATGCAACTTCCAATTTTCATCAATAAAATGTGCAGTGAGACACAAATAATTCAGATTTTGAATGGAAGTCCATGTATCAGTCATGAGTGCGATCCTATAATTAATCTTACCAAAGTAAGTCTTCAAACAAGTTCTTTCACAAAAATACAGCTTCATACAATCTTTAGCCACCGTAAAACTTGATAAATGTTTGAAGAGAGGTTGTAACTCGGTGACAAACTCACGAAATCCAACATGCTCAACCAAGGAAAAAGATAGTTCATCAACTATGATGAACCGAGCAAGCATTTGTCCACAACGTTCTTGATTAAACGACCATGTCGATAAGACACTACCGGTACTAGAATTTCCCCTTGCCTTGCCAGCCACGTCTACATTATGTGGTGCAAAAAATTTCTGCCTCTTATCTACATTGCGAGGAAACTTCTTGCATGTTGTCAAGTGCTTCCTCATTGCGGAAGTACCGTTAGCAACACGATACTTAAACACAGACCCACAATAAATGCATTTCACCTCATATGTTTTTCCATCCCCATATTTGATTCTTGCATAATGATTCCAACATTCAGATGTATATTTTTTTATCACGAGGAGGAAGATGAGAACCAAGTACCTTGTTTGTCGCACTCGTGCCAGGGGATGGCTCTTCTTCATTTTCATTGCCCGATAATTCCAATTCTGTGATCGGAGTCATATCCTCACATCCCTCAACCTCCACTGACATGTTATCTTGAATTCTTAATACGTCAAGCAAACAACACGAGAATAAATTAGCCGAGATCACTTGAATAGTCAATCAAACAACACGATAATAGAACATTTTCGCAAGCCTTATAAGAAAAAGAATAGTCATGGATAATAACTAGAACTTTTCCTGTTTTAAAAAAAAAAAAATCTCCGCAAGAACAACAGAAGTTATATAACAAGTGAACAATGCACGGGTAAACATATAATGAAGAATCAATCTCTTATATCTTATCTCGCTACTCAACTCCTAGCAAGCATTTTGTCATTCATCTTCGAATTGAAACTTTCCAGCTACAAGACCACCTCCCCCCCCTACATCCTTCTTTGCTGCCTTGAACATGGGTCCCTCTAGTATATCTAATTGTTAAATCCCATGTCAGCTAATCAGTGGTATGTAGATATCTTCTCATTCGGTCTTCGACACTACAAAAGGGGAATTTTTCGTCGCAAATTTGCGACGAAATTTGCGATGGATTTTATTTTCTATAGCAAATTAGCGACGAAAATTAATCGTCACTAATTTGCGACGGAATTTGCCACGAAATAAAAATTCGTCGCAAATTTGCGACGAAAAATAAATCCGTCGCAAATTTACGACGGAGAAAAAATTCGTCGCTAATTTACGACGGATTTTGCGACGAAAACGAATTCATCGCTAATTTGTAGTTTATGATGGAAAATAACTTTCGTGATATCCACCTCACACGTCAATTTCTCTCTCTCTGTACTGATTCCTCATATCCCCCTCGCTTTTCTCCCTCTTTCGTTTCTCTCAATAAACCTATACGTGCGCGCACAAATCAATCTCGGTAAAGCTTTTCTACCGGTAAGTATCGTAGCTAACTTCGTGACTAATTGGTGACGAATACGGTTCGTCGCAAAACTATTAATCGCTGGATTCAAATTTTTTTATTTTATTGACTTTTTTTTTGTTTTTTTTTCGTAACTTCTTCGCCGGTCGCCGGCCATGGGGGAAGGCCGAGCGGCCTCGGCGGCCATGGGGCGAGGCCGCTCGACCTCCCCCCATGGGCGTTGACCTGATCTGGGGGAGGCCGACCGGCCTCGCCCCATGGCCGCCGGTCGACCTCGCTTAGGTATGGCTATCGACCTCGCCGTCGCCCAGATCTGGGCGACGGCGAGGCTCGACCGGCGGCCACGGTGAGGCCACTCGGCCTCCCCCCATGGCCGTTGACCTCACCGTCGCCCAGAGTCGACCGGCGGCCATGGCAAGGCCGCTCGGCCTCCTCCAGATCTGGGCGAGGTCGAGCGGCCTCGCCGTGGCCGCCCGGTCGACCTCGCCTTTGCCCAGATCTGGGCGACGGCAAGGTCGACCGCCACACCTGAGCGGCCTCACCGGCCTCAGTCGATCGCCAGACCAGTGACCGGAGAAAAATATAGGGGAAAAAAAAAGAAAAAAAATTTTAAAAAAAAGAAAAAAATTATAAATTATAAAAAAATGAATCTTAAGTGATTTTTTTTGTTTAGGTACGTGTCCATTTGAAGGTCTCGCAATCCAAGTGAACGTTGCAATTCTCATCAAATTGACCACTTTCTACTACAAAGATTTCAGTCAAATATTTGGGTAAGTCTTCTTTACATGGTATTTTTTTCAATTTCAAAGTAATTATTGCGTCAAAAATAAAATTTTAATTTTCATAATTTTATGATTTTAATTAAGAACAGTATATATGATATTTTTAATATTTTACGAGATTTTTTTATTTTTATACAGACACAATGGAAAGAGACAGGGCTTGGATGTATAATAAGAACTTACCTGGACGTCGAGGATTGACCGATGAGTTTCGTACTGGGTTGGAACTATTTTTAGACTTTGCTAGTAGTAAATATGAGTTCATGGATGGAAATAAATTAAGGTGTCCGTGTAAAAAGTGCAGTAATGGTAAATTTCATGTGTGTGATAAAGTTAGAGAACATCTTTGTAGATTTGGGTTTACTCCGAACTATTATAATTGGACTTTCCATGGTGAACCATTTATATCTGATGAAGGATACGGAAGAAGTGATCAATTTTTAGTTAGGGAAGAATGTAGCTATTATAACCAATTGAACACATACGAGAGGATGGTGATTGATGCAGCTGGTCAGAATTTTGTTTCAGAATCGAATCATGCAAGTACTAGTTTTACTCCTACACTTAAACAAGTGGGTACTAGTCATGCATCACAATTGGAAGAGAAAGGAGTAACGGGTTTTGATGAGAATGTGTGTAATGGAACTTTTCCATCTAATCAGTTTTGGGAAGTGTTGAAAGCAGCAGATGAACCTTTATGGGCAGGTTGTGACAACCACACTAAGTTATCGTGGACAAAGAAGCGTTAAATATCAAGGCGAGCATAATGTGTCAGGATTGCTTCAACTCTTTTGTTGAAGTAATGCGGGAAACAATGCCTCGTGATAACATCATGCCAAGTGATTTTTACGATATGAAAAAGCTAGTGGATAACTTAGGTCTTCCGGTTGTAAGGATTAATATATGTAGTAGGGGCTATATGTTATATTGGAGAGATGATGAAAATGCAGAATCTTGCAAATTCTGTAGCCAACCTAGGTACAAGATTAACAGGAGGCAGGGTCGTAATCAGAAGCGTAAACCATGCAAGCAAATGTTTTATCTGCCCTTAATCCCCAGATTGCAAAGGCTTTATGCGTCTCAAGCCACTGCTGAACACATGACTTGGCATGCAAATCATGAAACAGAAGAGGGTCTAATGTGTCATCCTTCAGATGCAGAGGCATGGAAACATTTTGATAGAACATACCTTGAGTTTGCGATAGAGCCTCGAAACATCATGTTAGGTCTCTGTGCTGATGGATTTGCCCCATTTGGAAAATCAGGAAAAAGTTATTCATGTTGGCCAGTTATCTTAACGCCGTACAATCTTCCACCTGGTATGTGCATGAAGACACCTTATATGTTTTTGATATTGATCGTGACTGGCCCGCAAAATCCGAAAAAGTTAATATATGTTTATATGCAACCATTGATTGAAGAGTTATAACGGCTATGGGATGAAGGTGTCCTTACATATGATGTTTCTACCGATCAAACATTTGTAATGAAGGTTGCTCTTCTTTGGACGATAAATGACTTTCCAGCTTACGGAATGTTATCTGGATGGAGTACAGCTGGGATCTTAGGATGTCCGATATGTTTGGAGAGATCAAAGTCATTTAGATTAAAACATGGAAAGAAGCCGAGCTATTTTGACTGTCACAGGCAATTTTTACCGATAAATCATACATTCAAAAGGAATAAAAAAGAGTTCATCAAGAATAGGACTGAAAGAATACCTCCACCATTGAGGTTGACCGGCGATCAAATTTGGGAGTGGGTGCAAGACTTTCCAACTGTTGTTCAGAACCCTCACGACACGACTATTGCGTACGGAAGTACACATAAGTGGACTAAACGCAGTATATTTTGGGATCTACCATATTGGAAGGCCCATCTTATTTATCATAATCTTGACGTCATGCACATAGAAAAGAATGTTTTCGACAATGTCATAAATACTGTGATGGATGTTACCAGAAAAACAAAAGACAACTTGAACGCAAGAAAAGATATGAGAGATATTTGTGATCGGCCAACACTAGATGTGGATGCAAGCAGCAGGGGACCAAAATCAAAAGCAGTTTATACATTGGATAAGGAGCATAGACGAGTTGTTTGTCAATGGTTGAAATCTGTGCGGTTTCCTGATGGATATGCTTCGAACCTCGGGAGATATGTTGATTTGAATGAATGCAAGTTGACAGGTTTGAAGAGTCATGATTGTCACATATTTATGGAAAGACTAATTCCAATAGCTATCAAGAAAGTTCTACCGAACTTTGTATGGGGCGCCATTACAGAGTTAAATAATTTCCTGCATGATATTTGCTCGACAGTGTTAAAAGCATTACACATGGAGAAACTAGAGAGAGATATTCCAATTATTCTTTGCAACTTAGAAAGGATATTTCCTCCATCGTTTTTTGATTCGATGGAGCATCTCTTAGTTCACTTGCCTTATGAGGCCAAAGTTGCAGGTCCCGTCCAATTTTGATGGATGTATCCATTTGAGAGGTAAATTTTTTTTTAAAATAAAGTTCAAATTACTTTATTATATATTATGTTCCGATAAGCTTCTTTCTATTGCAACTAGATTCTTATATCATTTGAAGAAAAAAGTGAAGAATAAGGCATGTGTTGAAGCTTCAATTTGTAATGCATATATTGTGGAAGAAGTGACAATATTTGCATCATACTATTTTGAGCCGCACGTGCAAGGCAAGAGGCGGAGAGCAAAGGCAGAAATGATGAGGGCCCCATTGATCCCAATTGCAAATCATTCTCTATTTTCAATTATCGGGTCGACCAAGCGGCGCATGTAAGTTTCGTTATTTAACAGGCGAAGAATGGCATGTAGCCCATACATATATTTTACTGAACTGCCCAGAAGTCGAGCCATACTTTGAGTAAGTGTAAATTTGCAAATATATGTATTGTGTGTCAAATATTTGCTAATATATAAATGATATTTATTACTAGGATTTTCCAAACTTCAATGTATGGACTACCACCAAATGAGTTTGACTGTTTGTGCGATGAACAATTTGCAGCATGGTTCAAAACATATGTAAGTTGCCTATGGACCAAAACCAAGTTATTAATATTTTATACATTATTAATTAAAATATATATTATTGATTTTGCGTGTGTAACCTTAGGTTCACAGTAATCATGATGAACTTGGAGAGCAAGGATTGCTATATCATCTGTCATGGGGTCCACAGTTAAGAGTACGAAGTTGGCCAGCATATTTCATAAATGGATATAATTTTCACACTCAAGAATATGGAATGGGAAAAGCCACAATGAATAGTGGTGTGTCTATTCGGTCATCCAATGGTGGCAGTTCAAAAGATGATTTTTATGGTTTGTTGGATGAAATCATAGAGATAGAGTACCCTTGACCATTAATGATGCAGGTTGTGTTATTTAAGTGTAAGTGGTTCGACCCCGTCAAAGGAATGAAGGTGCATACGAAGTTTAATTTGGTTGAAATAAATCACAAGAAAAGATATATGAAATATGAACCATTTGTCTTGGCACAACACGCAATTCAAGTATGTTATGTATCATATCCTAGTTTGAAACGTGACAAAGCTGATTGGTGGACTGTATGTAAAATCAAAGCACGGAGAAAAATCGAGGAACACTGGAAGGATAGAGCCTATCAACAAGAGGAAGTTTGTAACACGGTTGAAACTGAGGAATATAACATTTCAACTTTACGAGATCCATGTGGAGCAATGATAGATGTGGATCCAACTGAAATTTGCGAATTAAATGTAGAAGATGGTACAGAATCTGATTTTGAGACAGATGGTGAAGATGATGCTCATGAAGAAGATGAAGATCAAGATCAAGATCAAGACGAGGACGAAGATGCAGATCAAGACGAAGACGAACATGAAGATTAAAATTTTTGTGACAAAACACTAATGATGTGTAATTATTATTGCGACATGTGTTATTTTGGTTGTCATAATAATTATTATTGTTCTTGTTATTATTGTTATTGTTATTATCATTATTGTTGTTGTCGATTATTCTTATTAATGTAGTTGATCGTCGGAAAATTTGTCGTTAAATGACGACAAGTCAAATATTATTCGTGCGATGACATTTGTGATATTCTATTTTCCATTAGATTTGGATCGTCGCTAATTTCATCGCTACTGTTCATTGAAGAATTAGCGACGGGAGTGAAATTCGCGGCAATTTTTCGAATCCGTCACAAATTTGCGACTGATTCGAAAATGCCATTTATTTTTTAAATCCGTCGTAAAATCCGAAGCAAATTTGCGACGGAAAAATAAATCCGTCGCAATTGCGACGGATTAGAAAATTCCCTTTATTTTTGGAATCTGTCGCAAAATCCGTCGCAAATTTGCGATGGAATTATTTTTCCGTCTCAAATTTGCTATTGAATTCAAACTTTAAACCGCTAAAAGAAACTACGCATATGGTGGTGAAAGAAATTAGCCCTAGAAAACGTACTGAACCTCAAAGAGAAAAGCGAATAGATAAAGACATTATCCAGATAGCATATACCTGGATGTGTAAATGGAAGCAGACTCGATCATGCGGAACTTCAACGGTGGAGGCATTCAAAATGCTAATGCCTTCAGCTTATAAATTCCATAGAAGATTGGAAAGCTTTCCTTGGTCCCTCTTCATACAAATCTGAAGGACGAGTTCACCTTTGGCAATTTCATGCACTGAAATAGTCGGACGACCTTCATTACTTTTCGATGATGTGTGAGAGCTATTGTCGATAACTAATTGCTTGTTTTGATCCATCACAGATAACATGCTTTCCTTCTGGAGGGTTAGCTCCTCGATTTCATTCTTGATCTCTGGAATGTACTCAAGCACCCCATCAATTATAGCCGGTGCACCTTGTCTCTTCTGCATTTTTATGTAAGCATTGTTAATTCATTGTAAGATTGTAAAATAAATAGTCATGGTGAACTGCAAGGGCGCTGAAAAAATTTCTCGCTGCAAGAACATTCTTTCAAAAATTGCTCACACATGTAAGAGTACAAACAGTTGACACACATAAGTTTCGCAAAGGAATAAACATGACCACCTCCGTTGATGAAGCTAGCAGATATATGCAATATCTGGGAAAGCAACATATTACCTAGCTAATTGATAATTCAAGTAATTAACGATCCGACCTACATTAAATCTCACTTTTCATATTTATGCATCATGAAGATTTGATGTTTTTCTCACTTTCTTTAGCTTGATTCACGCTCAAGAGAATATGTTAACTGTGAAGATTTGCCTCAATGGCTGCTCCTTCAATCTTAATCCTGGAGTGATGGAGACGTGTCAATTGGTGCTACACTAGGAGGCAGGAAGAAAAAAAGCGAGAGAGAATAATTAGAGTAATTTGCGACGGATTCGAAAATGCCTTTTATTTTTGGAATCCGCCGCAAATTTGCGACGGATTAGAAAATGTCCTTTATTTTTGCAATCCGTCGCAAATTTGCGACGGGATAATAATTCCGTCGCAACTTTGCGACGAATAATAATTCTGTCGCAAATTTGCTACGGATTAGAAAATGTCCTTTATTTTTGCAATCCGTCGCAAATTTGCAACGGATAATTTTTTTCGTCGCAAAATCCGTCGCAAATTTGAGACGGAAAAATAACATTCGCGCACGTTTGAAATTTTTTCGCCCCTCTCTCTCTCTCTCTTCCCCCTTGCCCGCGCACGTGCCCCCCGATCACGTCCGCTCAAGCCTGCATGGCAGACCTTTCCCTTCTTCTTGTTCTTTTCCTTTTTTTCTTCTTCTTCTTCTTCTTCTTCCGTTTGTCGTCGTCCGCCGCGGCTCCCTCGCACCACCCAGCCACCGCAGGCCGGTCAACCCACCGCCGCACGCCGCCTTCTCGCCGACCCAACCGAGCCGCACGACTGCCTGTCGCCGGTCCGCCCGAGCTGCCCAACCGCTACACGCCGCCTTCTCGCCGACCCAATTGAGCCGCCCAACCGCACGCCGCCTTCTCCGCCTGGACCAAACCGCCAGCCCGCCGACGCTCGGCAGCTCGCAGCCGCGAGTGTCGCCGCTCCGCCCGTGTGCTCGCTCGCTCGCCTCGCCGAGCTCGCCGCCGCCTAGCTCGCCTCGCGCGTCTCGCCCGAGCTCGTGGCCGTCGTCCTCGCCGTCGCAGCCCAAAGAACCACCCGACGCGCCTGTCGCCGCCAAGCAACTCGCCCGAGCTCGTAGCCATCGCCGCCGCCTAAGCCAGCCACTGACCCGACGAAGCCGCGCCTGGGCTCGCCGGAGCTCGTAGCCGAGCTCGCCGCCGCCTCAGCCCGCCGCCGCCCGACGCCGCCGCCGCCCGACCTCGCCCGAGCTCGTGGGCCGACGCCGTCGCCGCCTAGCCACCGCCGACGCCGCCGCCACCGCCTCGCTTCGAGCTCGTAGCCTCGCCGCTCTGCCAAATGAGCCGCCGACGCCGTCGCTGCCCGGCCCCTGTCGTTCGCTGCTCGCTGCCAGGCCGAGCGCCGTGCTGAGCGCCTGGCCGACTAGCCGCCACTTGTGGCCGCGCCCGCGCACAGCCCGCCACTGGCCGGCGGGCCATTTTGCCCTATTGTTTGGTTTTTCTTGGCCTTGAACCAAGTAAACGACTCCCTAAACCCTACCTAGTATAATGGGTATTAATCGGACTTGTTTAGGGATTGTTTAGTGTCAGATATGTTGGCTAAGTTAGAGGCCGATTTTAGGATTGCATGTGGCTTTGATCGATGTTCGCCTGGTTAATTTGTCGATTATGTGGCCGATTAAGCGTTCAATAACGATCGTGTGGTTGATTAGGGTGCGCATGGAATGCATTCCGGAACAGAATGACAATCGTGTGGTTGATTAAACGTTTTTTCAGAAAATGTATAAAAAATGAAAAATTCTAGAAAAATTCATAAAAATTTCCCGAAAATAAAAAAAATCATATTTTGGGAAAATATGAAATTTGGTAAAAAAAAAAATTTTAAAAAAAGCAAAAAATTTCAAAACTTCACAATATGACTTAAAATACCTGTGGCTACCCACTTTGAGTGAAATTTAAATTTTTTGAGGTGCCCAAAAAAAAGAAAAATAATTAAAAAATCAAAATTTCCATAACTTTACAAAATGGCTTAAAATACCTATGGCCACCAACTTTGAGTGAAATTTAAATTTTTTTAGGTGCCCAAAAAAATTTTAATAAAATAAAAAATTTTAAAATTTCACAAAATGGCTTAGAATACCTGTGGCCACCCACTTTGAGTGAAATTTAAATGTTTTTAGGTGCCCAAAAAAAATTTAAAAAATCAAAAATTTCAAAACTTCACAGAATGGCTTATAATAACTGTGGCCACCCACTTTGAGTGAAATTTAAATTTTTTTAGGTGGCCCAAAAAGTAAAAAAAAATAAAAATAAAATAAAAATTTTCAAAACTTCACAAAATGGCTTAGAATATCTGTGGCCACCCACTTTGAGTGAAATTTAAATATTTTTAGGTGCCCAAAAAAAAATAAAAAATTTCAAAAATTTCAAAACTTCATAGAATGGCTTAGAATACCTGTGGCCACCCACTTTTAGGCAAAAATTTTATTTTTTTGAGGTGCCCAAAAAAAATTAAAAAGAATCCAAAATTTCAAAACTTCATAGAATGGCTTAAAATACCTGTGGCCACCCACTTTGAGTAAAATTTAAATTTTTTTGCGACGAAAAAAAATCAACAAATCAAAATAGAGTTCTGTTCCAGAAATTGATTTCTGGAGCAGAATTAGTCATGTTTTACCAAACAGATTTCTCCTTTAGAAATCAATTTCTAGCAAGAATTCCAGAAATCAATTTCTGGCAACAATTTGATTTCTAGAGCAAAATGGTTACCATTCGAACCCTTAGTTATTTAATGCCAATCGTATGGGTAATTAGTTTAATCGTGTGGTTGATTTGCTTAATTGTGGCTGATTGGTTAACTATGGCTTGATCGTGTGGGTTGATTGATGATCGTGTGGCCGAGAACGAAGATCATGTGGCTGAAATTGATGTTTCATGGTTGATCTTGTACTTGATGAATGATCGTGTGGTTTGAAAGTGGATCGTGTGGTTAATTATGGCTATTGTTGGCTTAGCATGGCATATCGTGATCATATATTGATGTTTGATATCAAAATGAGTGCGATTCATAGTATATTTGTTCGTAGGAAATTGTACGTCATAAACACTCGGCATTGGCTAAGTAAGAGGATATATTTTCTGCTTTTGAAACAAAATGGTAAGCTTCGTCATGTACGTCATTATGTGTCCGTAATACGTGTTCATATTTTTTTACATATTTGTCTAACCTTCCTACTTGTCAGTATAAACGTGGAGGTCACATGCATAGAAGACCAGCCCCTTCCTCGTCCTCGTCCCCGTCCCTTTCCTCTTCCCCTGCCCTTTCATCTAACCCTCAACCACTATATGCTGATGGACAATATGGACACGTTGGCCCTTCCTCCAACACTCAAGAACATGTTAGGGGACTTGGACACATGCGAACTAAATCTCCTTCAGTTCCATCTCCTTTAGATCCATCTCCTTCCGTTCCACCTTATTATTCAGCGCAACAATCGAATAATAACAGAAACATAGGTGAAGAAGATAACCGATTCATGATATGCCCATTTGGAGATTCGTAAATACTTCATTTTTTTAAGTATATGTAATATTTATGGTTTTAGATATGGATGTCAACTGAATTGTCGATGTTGCATAATATCCGTATGTTTGCAGATTCACGGATGCTCCGTTTGTTGTGAGGGAACTGAATAAAATAGTCAAAAACTATTAGATGGGGCAGTATATTAATTACAGCAGTGCTCCACAAGAAATGAAAGATTTGTGGTGGAATGAGTTCAAGGTAAGTTTTAGATATTCTATTTTCTCACCAACTAAGTTCGGTGTAGTATATTGATGGTCAAGAATGATGTAAAGGGACTAGAATAACTCTTTAGTTTTCGGTACTAAAGGGACCAGATATTTTCCCCGAGATGACCTTTACAAAATCTATCACCGAATTGTCTGGTGCATGGTAACAGATATGTGACAATCATAATAACTTTCAGTTGTTTTTGTATTGATTGCAGCGGAAGTTAAGGTGGGATGAAGAGGAAGAGAATGAAGTGAGAAGAATTTTTAAGAAGAAAGTCGGTGATCACATACGAAATGTGATGAATAGAGCGAAGATCAAGCAAGTGAAGCCGGCTTTCATTACAGCTGACAATTGGACGGAAATTAACAGAATTTGGGAAACTGAAAAGAATCAGCAAATCAGTGAGCAGAATAAAAAGAATCGATCTTCTAGTTCTAGTGAAGGGCCTGCCACATATGCTGGGGGCTCTATCAACATTGGGGAGCATTGCAAAAGAATGGTAAGTCTGTTAAATAAGTTATAAGTTAATTTAATTCAATTACTCATGTTTACATTTTGTAGTCACATGAATTGGGAACGGAATCGACATTTGCAGCTACATTTGAATGCACATTTCAAAAAAAAGATAAGACATGGACTGGCGATCGAGCAAAAGCTATTAAGGTATGTAAGGTTATACTTTGGACTTTATGGAAACTAGAATGAAAATCGTGAATGCTTTTAATATTTATGGTAGTTATATATATGAAGTTATTTTATTTTCATCTATATTATTAATGTAGGAAAAATATGATGAACTTTTAATGAGCAATGCTAGTGGTGGTGATAGTGTTGCTGCATCTGAGCCATCAGTTGATAGTATGACATTATGGGTGGAGGCAACGGGTGGGATGAAAAAAAGGAAAAATATTTGGGATGGGATCCTTGTCAAGGGCATACATGACGAATCATGCTGCAACTTCATCATCCAATGCGGCTGTTCGAAGGAGGACACGACATGACGAGCAATTGACCCAAGAATTGAACCAACTGAAAAATATACTTGTAGAGAAGGACGAAGAAATAAATGACTTGAAACAACAAATGCAAATCGTTATACGACACCTCAACCTCCATCACGATGAGGTTCCTCCTGTACCTCCCGCCAATCGAATAGGTGATGGGCACAATGATGAGCGACACAATGATGCTGAGATTGCTGATGATGATGATGATTTTCTCGGTCCTTTCTAGTTAAAATTCCCAAAATCGAGGGTAAGCTTGCTTCACAATCTTTTGTGCCATAAGTGCAGTTTGCCCAATATGTTCCTGCCCTACAATTACTTTCTGTGTACAACTCTCTTACAACTAGGTTCTTTGCTTGCGAAAAACTGAAAATTTAGAGATCCCAGGATGATATGCTTGTTACAAAAAATCATGATATTTGAACATTGTAGAAATACATGCCTTAATTGACTTTGAGTCCTCTCTTCCTGGGAATTGGTGTTGGTAATTTATCTCTCTAAGTCATTAAACTGTTGAATGCTGTTTGGAGAAGGATCTAATTATTCGTAGGTGACAGAAATACAGTTTACAAGGGTGAAAAAACTACAGTGGATGTCAAAGTTGACTCATATTCATATGTAATAACATTGATGTTTGTCCTGAAACGTTTTTTTGTTAACCCTCTTACTTGTTTTTTTATACCTAGTTCCACATCCATGCATAAACGCTTCTTTTATATTCTGGACTGATTGAAAATCTTTATTTATGTATCCACATTTTATCAGGTGTCGACAAAAGTGACTGCTTCTGGTGTCCTGTTGAGTACCAAAGCTGCCCAATCTTGTGTCTGGTTTGTCGATTTTTCGTTTTTGAAGCAGAATCTATGATTGTCTCGCCTCCTTTGAATGTTTTGAATGTATTATAAGATTGGATATCAAATAGCATCATGTCGGACTTTGCAACTTTGCATTTATCATTATTTTTTTCGGACTGGCATCTTTCCTTCAGTTATATTTTTCAATTATATGGCATTGTGTCTGGTTTGTTCTTTTTTTTTTTCTGAAGCGGAATCTATGGTTGTCTCGTGTCCTTTGATTGTTTTCAATGTATTACATGATGTTCATTAATGCGTAGCTGTTGCTATGGACAAGATTTGATGGCCCAAATGGTGTATAATTTGCGACGAATTTTGCGACCAATACAGTTCGTGGCTAATTTGCGACGAATAAGTAGCGACGAATTTTCCGACGAATAAAGTTCGTGGCTAATTTGCAACGAATTCGTTGCAACGAATTTTGCGACGAATAAAGTTCGTGGCTAATTTGCGACGAATAAAGTTTGTGGCTAATTTGCGACGAATTTTGCGACGGATAAAGTTTGTGGCTAATTTGCGACGAATTTTGCGACGAAATTTCCGACGAATTTTGCGACGAATAAAGTTCGTGGCTAATTTACGACGAATTATTTGCGATGGATAATGTCCGTGGCTAATTTGCGTCGAATTTTGCGACGAATAAAGTTCGTGGCTAATTTGCGACTAATTATTTGCGACGAATTTTGCGATGGAAATTGAAATTTTCCATCGCAAAAATTTGCGATGCCGAATTAGCGACGGAACTTTTTCCGTCGCTAATTTCGTCGCAAATTCGATTTGCGACGGATTTTGTCAAATTTTTCGTCGCAAAAATCGTCGCTAATCCATTGTTTTTTTGTAGTGCGATTTCCCATGACGAAGCTCAATACTTCATTGAATAATCTGAAACTAATAAGCACTTACTGACCAAGCAAACTCATCTTCACAAACTATGCAAAAGGGGGGAAAACACACACAACCCAGATCATCTCCGCGCTTGATTGAAACAAGGAAAACTAAACTAGTAACCAAAGCACATAAACTTGTCTTGTTCATTCCTCTAGCAGCAATGACAATGTTATAATACCTCAAGCTGTACTACTCAAATTAGCCACATAAACATACAAACACCTTGATATATTTTTTTCCTTTTCCAAATCTAATCCATTTCAATCTACAAGTAACAATTCCACAGTTCCATGGATTAAACTCTACATGCCTGCAATTCTTGTCTATCTATTCTCTCGCTTTCTTATAAGATCACTTCATGACTTGCCAGAACTTAACAAGGAAAACATAGTTTGAATGGAAATAGTGGACTCTCGCGAGGGTAAAAATGGATGAGTGGCCAACTTGCCACCTTGTCTTTCTTGATGAATCTACCCTAGAAATATTGTCAAACATTGTCGACTAGAATTAGAAGAAGAAGTCACCTCTGATCTGTTTCCTTTTGATCAACCAAATTGTAGCCAAAGCACACAAGAGAACTACACAGAAGGCCGAAACCGATGCAACGACTAGTAGGCCAAAAATCTGGGTTGCCGTTCAAGCTGCAAAAAAAAAAACAAGAAGAATGTTAAAGCAGCTAGACTTAGCTGCTCTGATAGCTTTTTGCAAATCACCGCGATAAAATATGCTAATGATCTTTCCACTCTAAATGATCAACCGTGTCACAGATGAACAACAATAGAGGAAGTAATCACTAACATGATAAACAATCAAAATTCAAGATAAATCATTAAAGGTGTTTGGGGGGGGGGAGGGGATCAGTTAGCTTTTGAGAATGAATGGGATGAGAAATAGAGGCTAATTGGGCTAAAGTCTCATTTGTTTCTAGAGAAATAATATGGGCAGGGAAAGGTTGGGGAGGTAGGGGCCACAGGCCTGCAAGTTCGCAACATAATCCTCCTCAGGACTAAAGACTAAAGACTCCATCTCCTTTCTTTGCTTGTTCTCCGTGGCTTCACATTGGACACTACACACTCACAGGCCAAGGGAAGACACGACACCATCACCACCACCAATCTCATCGGCAGATGGACACTCCACACTCACAGGCCAGGGGAAGACACAACAACACCGTCAATCTCGTTGGCATTCGGTAGAACTAAAAGACCAAGAGAGAGAAGCCCTAACCCAAAACTAAATCGACAACAATCACATCGGCGGCACTAGCAGACCAAGAGTAGGCTACGGAATCAACCAATAACAATCGCGTTGGCAACACTAGCAGACCGAGAGTAACCCTAGCGCAGAACTAAACCCCGATCGTGCAAACTTCAACAGATAAAGAGAGAGAAACTAGAGAGAAGATGGTCGCTCACTGAGCTGCGGCCGACGACGTTGAGTTGGTCGGTGATAGCAAACGAACGAGATGGCGTCGCGGTGAAGATCGAGAACAATAGAGTTGAGAACCGAGAGTGAGAGCTTCGTCGCAAGTAGAAACTGGAAAGGAAAAGAAAAGTCCTCGGAAAGGAAAGGAAAAGTTGCAGAGTGGAAACTAGAAAGAAATAAAAGTATGAAAAAATAAGAGCAATAATTTAGGGATTTTAGTTTCTGTATTAGGGAACCGCCGGTTCCCGGTTCCGGTTTCGGTTCCTATAGGAACCGGGAACCGAACCGTGAACCGGCGGTTCCTAAAAATGGGGAACCGGACCCTTTCCCCATAGAACCTAGAACTGAACCGGACCCATCGGTTTGGTTCTCCGGTTCCCGGTTCTACCTTAGAATTGCGCTCACCCCTACTCACACACAATTCAAAAGTTTGAAATAAATGTCGTGTACATTTTGGCAATCACAATTGTAAGTAATAATTTGCCATTTCACGTGTAGGTAAACAAATAATTACGTGCACTTCAACACACGTACCCTCATTCCCTTCTTGCCAAGCCATCATCATTTAATCGGAGGCCTTAGTGAGATAATTGGCAACTTTCAGAAAATCGACAACTGAGGAATCGATACTTATAAATCGACAACTTAAAATTGACATTTAGAAAACGACAACTTCGAAATCGACAACTTTAGTCATAACTCGACATCTTTAAAATCGACAACTTTGAAGTTTGACACATAAATCGAAGACTTGAAATCGATACTTAGAAATTGCTAACTTTAGGAAATCGGCCAGTTGGTTAACAGATGGAAAGTTGATCAAGAAGTCGATGTAGTTAGAAAAATGATCAAAATTGGCAAAAAGGTCAGATTCAATTAATTAGCAAGTCGATAAGATGTTTAAAATAGGTGAGGGGGTCAAAATCAATGGAATACCAGAATCCGTGAAATGGTTAATTTTGCACCATAGTTAGTAAATTGACAATCAAATAAGAGATTGGTATCTCGATTTGGTCGGTCAGCACTAAGTGAGAATCACAAAAATGTCGATTCTAGGCCCAGTTTTGCCGTTTCCATTTTTCTTTTCCGAATCACGAAACTACCCTTGAGATATCAACCAAGCACATCACAAGTATGGAAAATCACTTTTCATTCCAATCAAACGATCGTAAAGCTCAACATGCTGATACTTAATTCAATCACACTTAAACCAAAAGCACAACCATCAAATCAACCAAGTCAAGAGTACTAGTAAATCAATCTAACTTAACCCTAGAGTTTCACTAACCTAAATGAAAGACTTGAATAACTCGAGACTTTAATTGCATTCAAGTAAAACAAACAAGAACATAAATTAATAACTTTCGATCTTTTTAAACAACCAAACTAGTTTGATAAAAAGAGGAGGGAGTCCAAAAATTTTCACCTTTACTTCAAAAGAGTGGGAAAAGAACAAGGAGGAAAGTGACTTGAGATTTCTTTTCTTTCTTTGTAAGGACAAATGAAATTTCTTTTCAAATCTCGGATACTTGTAGTGGTTTGTTGATCAAGAAGGAAGATGAATTTGGAAAAGAATAATTAACCAAGGTAAAAGTAATAATGACTTGAGCTTAACAATACTAGGTGGAAAATGAAAAGAAAGGTGTTCAAATTAAAAAGTGACACATGGGTTGATTATATGGTTCCAAAGTGCATATCTTGATGAGTTACAAAGATATCTAGTATAACTGTACATATATAAGGAAATCAGTGTCCATTCTAAATATCGATAATACATAAAATATTTTGAATCCACTAAAATGTTCAGCGAAAATTACCAAACATTAGGTTAATCACAACTTAGTAAATTTCTAACTTGAGAATTTAACCGGTACGCGTTCCGGGGCATATCAATCTCCATTAACAATTACTGTGGCGGCACATGGTTCTCCACAACTCCATCTAATAAAACTATGTATGATTACTTACTAATTTAATCCTAACCGAATCACTATTCCAAAACTACAGACACGTAAAATATATTCCGGATCCTCTGCACACTATAAAATTAATAATGCCATTGAGACTTCACACTCAACATTTACTATCTTTATATCCTAAAGATATATAACTAATGCAGGAAATTCCGGATGTCACAATCCCGGTGAAGTGGCCACCATATCGAGATTTAGGCTATTTGCGCCTCGGTCACGCAAACATCAACTCTAGTGATGCAACAATGTTTCGATTCTTAAGAGTAAATGGTATTACTCTTACTAATCTTTTTGTCGATATACCCTAACTTACGATTTTGTATTTACAGATGCAGGGGATGCTTCAGCGGCTACTTCCAAGTCATCATCATCAATCGCTGAGAATGTAGTCTTAGCCTCAACGGCTGGGACGACCACAGTGGTCGATGGTGAACCTGAAACTATATGCCCGCTCAAACCGAGCCGAAACTGTTGAGGCACACAAGCCTGCGGCCATTGATATTACCCCTTCCTGCATCTGTTGAGATGTTGGTTGTTTGTTTGTAAAACAAACAAAATAGTGCTTTTTCCTTTGTCTTACATAGGAAAGTTTCGAGAAAGTGGGCCACTTTATATGTGTAAGTGTCTTCTTCAATGTTAAAATGAAGATAATGGGGTGTGGACTAGACTTCTCAATACCCGTGTGCGGGTGCGCGATTTTGGCACGATTATTAGGCACACTTAGCACTTGGCGCGCTTGCGGATGATAATTAGCACTAATCCTCGTTTATTATTTTTATTTATTAAATTTCGAATTTATTATTATAAAATAACAATTTTATCGTATTGAAACAGTGTGACTGTTCGCAATAGAGTTGCGGTTATTTTTTTATTAATTAATTTCGAAATTTATTATTTAGCCTAACGGTTATTAGGCGTTCTTACAACCTTTAGAAGAATTGTGTCCCTTCGGATATAACTACTTCGCCTTTGGAAGATTATGTCTTTTCGGACATAACTCCTTCAACGTTGAAAGGTTGTATTTGTTCAAAGATTATTTTTCAAAATTATAAAATTCGGATTAATAAAAAATGATTAAAAAATATTATTCTTTTATTTTATTATTATTTTATTCCGAATTTTCATATATCCTTTTTCAACGTGACTTTTGATTTCATACCAATTCACTATACATCTTTTTTATGAAGGGACGCCTTTGTTCAAAAAGGGGTGATTAGTGAGTCAGTTTTACATGGTTGAATATAAAGTCTCTTCATTCAGATTTTTAGATACTTTTTCATTCCGAAAAACAGCAGCCATTCTTTCTAATTGTTTTCCTAGATAGACCTTGAAGATATACCGAAATTGCTATTCGGTATTCTCAATCGAGACTTTGTTGTATCCTGGAAGAAATTTGCCAGTGACCGTTAGCAACTTCGTAGGGCAAATAATTTCTTAAAGAAAGTGATATCACGCCTCAAAGTTTGACTTCATTATTCATCCCGTTTGAAGTTGAAGTTGAAGTTGAAGTTGAAGTTTCTTCTACAATTCGAAGGAGCATATTTTTTCCAACAATTTTAAGGAATTATTCGTTCAACAATGGAGTCAGAGACAATCAAGGTCATGAACCAAGACATGGTGAAACTGGACCGGTTCGATGGGAACAACTTTGCTCGTTGGAGGGACAAGATGATGTTCCTACTCACTGCATTGAAGATATCCTATATTCTGGATCCTAACCTGAAGCCTATAGAGGATCCGAAGCCTACTATTGAAGGAGGCCAACCGAGTGCAGAAGCCACGGAAAGGGTTAACAAGGAAAAGAAGAAACGCGAGGAGGACTATTTGCTGTGTCGTGGACATATTCTAAACACACTGTCCGATCGACTTTACGACTTGTTCACTGAAATGAAGTCGGCTAGAGAAATTTGGAATGCGCTTGAATTCAAGTACAAAGCAGAGGAGTAAGGTACCAATAAGTATTTGATCGCTAAGTACTTTGATTTTAAATTTATTGATACTAAACCTTTTGTTGGAGCAAGTCCATGAACTACAAGTGCTAGTCAACAAAATTCGTGCCCTGAAAATCGAAATTCAAGAAGCCTTTCAAGTTGGAGCAATTATTGCAAAATTGCCTCCAAGTTGGAAAGACTATGGAAAAAGGCTTATGCATAAGTCA
This sequence comes from Syzygium oleosum, assembly GCF_021117445.2. Lineage (NCBI taxonomy): Eukaryota > Viridiplantae > Streptophyta > Magnoliopsida > Myrtales > Myrtaceae > Syzygium > Syzygium oleosum. The sequence goes on from NW_026607494.1 coordinate 3,977,240, forward strand.
GAGGACATATCCTTAGAGCAAATTCAAAAACATCTTCGAATTGAGGAAGAGTCACGTGTACGTGACAATTCTGTTTTGTTTGATACCAAGGTGAATGCTGTGGAGGATAATGGATTTCAATCCAAAAACCGGCGAAATTTCAAGGTAAAGAAAGGGCCGAAATTTAAGAAAACACATAAGAAGAAGAAGGGTTCTTGTTTTGTCTGTGGTAAACATGGACACTATGCTAAGGAGTGCAAGCACCGCAAGATGATCATGTTCAAGGACAAGAACATTTCGACAGTGAAGGCAGATGCGAATTTGGTTGAAGAGAACTTTGTGGCCATGATTTCAACCAAGTTTTCAAATATGAGAATTTCTGAAATCAATGATAAGGTGGCCGTGGTTTCTGAAATCAATTATGCTTCTATCCAATCCAGTTGGTGGTTCGACTTCGGGGCTGCGGTCCATGTATGCATGGACAAATATATGTTTAAGCAATTTGAAGAGACTATCGACAAAAATGTTCGAGAGGTCCTAATGGCGAACAACGCTCTTGCAAAGGTTGCTGGCAAAGGCACGGTGGAACTTGATCTTACTTCTGGAAAGAAGATTACTCTTCTTAATGTGTTATATGTACCCGAAATTAGGAATAACCTAGTTTCAATTTATTTACTTTGTAAGAGGGGGTTTCGAATCTTGTTTGAATCCGACAAGGTTATCCTGTCAAAGAATGGGATGTTTGTGGGGAATGGTTATGCCAATGACGGCATGTATCAACTAAGTATCAATAATATTATCGTATCTTCTGCTTATACCGTTGAGTTTGCTTCTTTATGGCATAGTAGATTAGCACATATAAATTTTCGCTATTTAAAGAATATGAAAAAGTTAGACTTGATTAATTTCAATGGCGAATTAGACAAATGTGAAATATGTGCTAAGTCTAAACTCATAAAGAAACCATTTCCTAGCGTTAATAGAAATTCGAATTTGTTGGATTTGGTTCGTAGTGATATATGTGAATTCAATGGCATGTTAACTCGTGGTGGTAAAAGGTATTTCATTACCTTTGTGGATAATTGCAGTAGATACCTATATGTTTATCTCATGAGGTCAAAGGATGAAGCTTTTACCATGTTTAAGAAATACAAGGCTGAAGTAGAAAATCAATTGGAAAGGAAAATTAAAGTTCTACATTCAGATAGAGGTGGAGAATATTTCTTAAATGAATTTTCTTCATTTTGTGAAGAACATGGTATGATTCATCAAGTTTCCGCACCATACACTCCACAACAAAATGGTATGGCTGAAAGGAAAAATCGATCTCTTTGAGAAATGGTTAATTGTATGCTTTCAAATTCAAAGTTACCAATTAATCTTTGGGGAGAAGCATTGCTTACTGCATGTTATATTCATAATAGAATACCATCTAAGAGAAATAACATGAGCCCTTATGAATTATGGAAAGGTAGACAACCGAATATGTCGTACCTTAAAATGTGGGGGTGCTTGGCATATTACCGAGTACTAGACCCCAGGACGAAACTTGGTCCTAAAGCTATCAAAAGTGTTTTCATTGGATATGCTGAAAACAGTGAAGCTTATAGACTTCTTGATTTAGAGTCCAATGTCATTGTGGATTCAAGAGATGTTGAATTCTTTGAGAATAAATGTTTTACGGGTTCTGAAATTATTGAAAATAATTCAAAACCTATAGAAACTCAAGTAGATTCTCATGAGAAAGAAATAAATGATTCTAGAGACATGACTGAATTGAGGAGAAGCACTAGAGTAAGAAAATCGAAGGATTTAGGTCCGGATTATATTACTCACGTTTTTCTTGTTGAAGGAGATGGAGATAATAACGCGGTAAATAAATACCCTTTAGTATTAAATTTAGAAGACGATCCTAAATGTTTTAGTGATGCTATGTCTTCTAGAGATGCTTCTTTTTGGAAAGAAACTATAAATGATGAAATGGACTCAATTATGTCTAATAATACTTGGGTATTAGTAGACTTACCAAAAGGATCTAAACCTATTGGGAACAAATGGGTTTTCAGGAGAAAATATCATTCCAATGGTTCTATCCAAGCTTTCAAGGCTAGATTAGTAGCCAAGGGGTATAGACAAAAGGAAGGAATAGATTATTTTGATACATATGCTCTTGTAGCACGTATAACTTCTATTCGAATTCTTTTTGCTCTAGCTTCCATTTATGATCTTTGTGTTCATCAAATAGATGTCAAGACTGCTTTCTTGAATGGAGTTTTAAACGAAGAAATTTACATGGAACAACTAGATGGTTTTGTTCTTCCTGAAAATGAAAGGAAAGTATGTAATTAATTAAATCTCTTTAAGGGCTTAAGCAAGCACCTAAGCAGTGGCATGAGAAATTTGATTGAGTCATATTGTCTAGTGATTTCAAACACAATAGTGCTAATAAGTGTATATACTCGAAATTCACTAAAGACTATGGTGTCTTAGTGTGCTTATATGTTGATGATATGCTTATTTTTGGAACAAATATGACTGGAATTATTGAGACTAAGAAGTATCTAACTTCCATGTTTAAAATGAAAGATTTGGGTGAAGTAGATACTATCTTAGGTATTAAAGTTAAAAGGCATAATGGGGGTTATTCTTTGAGCCAATGTGATTACGTTAACAAATAAATTTAGTCATCTTGATTTCAAAGAAATGAGTACTCCCTTTGATAGCAGTATTAAATTGAATTATATACTGGTAGAGCGGTAGCATAACTTGAATATGCGAGTGCTATAAGGTCTTTAATGTATGCGATGCATTGTACTAGACCTGATATTGCTTGTTCAGTGTGTAAGTTGAGTAGATATACTAGTAATCCAAATATAAAATATTGGAAGGCTATTGCTAGAATTTTTGGTTATCTCAAGAGAACTAAAAATTTGGGATTGTTCTATAATAATTATCCGGTTGTACTAGAAGGATACACCGATGCTAGTTGGATTACAAGTGTAGGTGATCAACATTCCACTTCTGGATGGATTTTCACTTTAGGTGGGTGTGCTGTATCTTGGGCGAGCAAGAAACAAACATGCATAACTCACTCGACAATGGAATCCGAATATGTTGCTTTAGCAGCAACTGGGAAAGAGGCTAAATGGATTAGGAATTTGTTGTTGGATATCAAATTATGGCCTAGTCCTATGCCTCCTATTTCTATCCATTGTGATAGTCAGGCTACTTTGGCAAGAGCTTATAGTAGCACTTACAATGGTAAGTCTAGACATATTAGTCTAAGACACGAGTACGTGAGACAATTGATTCAGGATGGTACAATAACAATTGTTTACGTGAGGTCAAGTAATAATTTAGCTGATCCTTTTACAAAGGCTTTACCAAGAGATATGGTAACTACGACCTCGAAAGAAATGGGGCTAAAACCCTTTAATCAAAATCACCAGTAATGGTAACTCGACTTTTACTAGAACATCACTAGTTATAAGGTTTAATGGGTAAAAACAAGTTACTGAAGTGATTGTTTGATACTGACATGAGCCTGGACATGAGAAATAAGTATCATCTGTTACGTTTGTAGATTGAATTAAATTCTTAATGAAGTATGGTTCAAATATGTTATTAGTAACAGAAACACATGAAAGATACTTCACCTATATGAGCTTAGAAGTGGTGCCGCTTCTTACTAAAGTTGGGTTTGCTTTCTAGAGAGCTCATGAAACAGGTACAAGCACAGGGCCATAATAGTATTGAGTAATATGGAACTTCTCGCTGAAATAAGAGGTTAGTACATGTGTGGTATGTCTGATTCTATTACATAGAGTACAAGTTTAAAGCATAGCTACTTGTCACTTTCATAGAGTTTTGATGTGCTTGCACTAAATGAAGGTTTAACTCGAAAGAGACCTTTATGTAAGTATATTAATCTCATGGAAATTATGGCTGTATTCTTTTTATAATCTTAGTAGGCATTTTGTTTTACAAACAAAATGGGGGATTGTTCGTTGTTTGTTTGTAAAACAAACAAAATAGCGCTTTTTCCTTTGTCCCACATAGGAAAGTTTTGAGAAGGTGAGCCACTTTATATGTGTAAGTGTCTTCTTCAATGTTAAAATGAAGACAATGGGGTGTGGACTAGACTTCTCAATACCTGTGTGCGGGTGCGCGATTTTGGCACGATTATTAGGTGCACTTAGCACTTGGCGCGCTTGCGGATGATAATTAGCACTGATCCTCATTTATTATTTTTATTTATTAAATTTCGAATTTATTATTATAAAATAACGATTTTATCGTATTGAAACAGTGTGACTGTTCGCAATAGAGTTGCGGTTATTTTTTTATTAATTAATTTCAAAATTTATTATCTAGCCTAACGTTTATTAGGCGTTCTTACAACCTTTGGAAAAATTGTGTTCTTTCGGACATAACAACTTCACCTTTGGAAGATTATGTCTTTTCGGACATAACTCCTTCAACGTTGAAAGGTTGTATTTGTTCAAAGATTATTTTTCAGAATTATAAAACTCGGATTAATAAAAAATGACTAAAAAATATTATTCTTTTATTTTATTATTATTTTATTCCGAATTTTCATATATCCTATTTCAACGTGACGTTTGATTTCGTGTCAATTCACTATACATCTTTTTGATGAAGGGACGCCTTTGTTCGAAAAGGGGTGATTAGTGAGTCAGTTTTACATGGTTGAATATAAAGTCTCTTCATTCAGATTTTTAGATACTTTTTCATTCCGAAAAACAGCAGCCATTCTTTCTAATTATTTTCCTAGAGAGACCCTGGAAGTATACCGAAATTGCTATTCGGTATTCTCAATCGAGACTTTGTTATATCCTGGAGGAAATTTGCCGGTGACCATTAGCAACTTCGTGGGGCAAATAATTTCTTAAAGAAAGTGATATCACGCCTCAAAGTCTGACTTCGTTGTTCATCCCGATTGAAGTTGAAGTTGAAGTTTCTTTTCTTCTACAATTCGAAGGAGCATATTTTTTCCAACACGAGATACCGGCGCCTGAGAGTACTAAAGTTCCAGCTCCTGAAACTGTTGAGCCAGTCTCCTCCAGAAATTGCTATTACTCTGTCCAACACTTCGACTAACCGAGAGTCTCCAGTGCCATCCACGAACGAGCAAGCAAATCAAGTATTTAAATCCTGACACATCAACTATCAACATCATAGGAGAAAATCCACCAGTGATATTAATCCAGTTGAGTTGAAGGGTATAACGAAAATCATTCAATCGGAGAAGCCCAAAGTTCCCCCTGCGGCTAGTGTCACCGATAAAATTCTTATCGAAATGTTGAAAGCCAAATGGAAGGAATTCCTTAATCTCACGTAGGGTGGCTATTCCACAGTTTATCAAGCCAGCTTCTGAGGCCAGAGCCAAGGAATTATTTTCTGGGCTGAGTGCTGGTAACCTTTCCTTCACAAGAACTCGCCAATTTCAAACCAAGTGTGAAGAGTATTTGGTTCATTTTGTCTCCGACATAGACATGTTCAAGGAGAATTATGATAAATCAATGAATTTAACGTTGTCGAAAAGGAAAGTTACAGCTCCGGAGGAATCTCTCAACAGTAAGAAGGTGCACATCGACAATCTCTATCTCAATTATAAGGCGCTGAGCGACACCTATGCTAGACTCCTTGCGGAAGAAAAAAAGCTTGAAGAGCACTTGAAACCAGTTCGGTGGGACTTGTTAAAGGCTTCGACAAGTTTTCCAAGGAAGCCGATCAATACAAATCTGATTTGGATTGACAACAATCGGTGAAGGCCCAATGTCTCGCCGAAAATACCAAACCAGATAAGAATTTAGCTTCCTTCAGGATCAGTGTCGAAAGGTTTTCTAAGATGCCATATGCTTGTAATTCGACAGTATCGATGAAGTAAATTTTCGCTCATTTTATCCACCCCGACGGCTACTTCTATGTTGTCTTTAACCCAATAAACAGTCACACGAAGATGAACCCTTGTGGAGAAGCATGGAATCCATTATAATGTCAATCTGCATGAGCATTGGGAAAGCGTTTGGACTCAGGGAACACAAGAATTGTGAGAAAGTCAAAGCTGGCGGTACCCACATTTTTTTTGTTTTTGGTCAAAGCGGTACCCACATTTCAAACGTCACAAATGTTGCACCGGTTAGGAGTACCACCCGAAAGCTATTGCATTTATAAAGTGGCCTGGTAACTTCTATAACAGTTGGCCACGAAAAATAGCCTCTCATCTACTAACAACGTCAAACACGTTCAAGAAAAGCAGGCGCAACACGATATTTGCGGAAGTCTCTGTGAGCAAAGGCAAAGCACAAACGAACTTGCCACAAAAATTCAAAAGCGAAATCAATCAGAGTATACTACAAAAGAAGCGCTTATTTATAAAGCCTCTTCTGGGTAATCACAGTTCACATTCAGGCTTGCTTCGGAGTGTCCGAGGCGATGATGGGCTGTCCACGACGGAGCTCTCGCTCGATGTCTGACTGGGAGAGCGCCAGCGGCGACGACGTGGCGGAAGCAGAAACGGAGGTGGGCTGAGGAGGAGGGCTCTTCCGACCGACCAAACCGTCTCCGCCTCCTGATCCTTTCAGGGCCTGCACGGGAAGGACGGCTGCGGCAGCGCTGCCGTCAGCGGGGGACGGCGACGAGGCGCGAGGGTAGAAGAAGTCGGTGGGGAAGAAGTAGTACTGGAGACCGGCCATGTAAGAATCAGAGGATTGAATCGATCAGTGATTGGACACTGAATCTGAATACAAGTATGCGAGCTTCGGAGTTCTCGGAGATGTCTGTATGTTGTTGGTGGTGGTGGTCGCTGCGGTTTTCGCCTTTGGAGAGGAGAGGAGTGCGGCTTTTATGGAGGCGACAATGGCGATGACTTGGAGGTCCACGTTCGCTTTGTCGCTGCGCGTGGTGTCATACGTTTCCCCCTTGTCATGCCCACTTTCTTGGCCATTTTGATTTCTCCACGGGGTGGGAATATTCTCTATTGGGTGGGTGGGAGGAAGGATCTGTCTTTTCTTTTGTGGAAATTTGTATGGTCAGATCAATTTTGCGTTATCGGCAGGCTAGTGAAGGCCTACAATTCCTACATGTAGAATAGTAAGTTTTGAGTATTTTTGGTCAAATTTTGAAAACTTGTGAAGGGTTTGGAGGAACCCCGTTTTCGAAAAGTTGAGATATTAGGGCGGGCTCGAACTATAGCGTGGTCGAAATAATAGTGTAAGATGAAAGTTTTCGGATTAGATTGCATATGTTCCGATGATTTAGGGATCAATGGTGACTTTATCTCTTTCCCGTTTATAACTCTCTCTCTTTTACTAATAGGTGGGATATGGTAAGTTACCTAGACTTCTGCTCGCATACCTTGTAAGTTTGTGCTGGGATTCACGTGTTATGAACATGCACGATAGTTTTTGCATGAAACTAAAATGATGATTGTACTCGAGAAAACAATCGCTTTTATAATTTAATTGGCACTAAAAAGTGGGGCTAATTCCCAAAAACATTCTCAACTTTAGGTCTAGTCTTAATTCTATCCCGAACATTTTTTTTTCCTCATAAAACATTTCCAACTTTCACTCTAGTCCTAAATATGACCGCTTGTCCAAAAATCGTCACCAATTTCTTCAATATTATCAATATTAGGAGGTTGTTGTTGTTCCTTACAAGGTAAAGGTGTTGATGAAAACGCAGATTTGATAATGAACTTCTAACCAATTCTGATGTTAATAATTACGAGTAAACTAGTGGTGATTCTTGGATGTGTGGGCAGACTTTGGACCAGAGTAAAAGTTTGAGATTTTTTGTTAGACAAAAAAAAAAGTTCAGGATAGAATCGGGACTTGACTTAAAGTTTGGGTTTTTTTTTAATAAAAATTAGGCCTTAAAAAGTGTTATAGATCTAGACAATTGCCCGATTCTCTCAATTTTCCCCTTTTTATTTTGATACAAATAGATAAGTGATGGAAAAGTTAAACTAGTATTTCGTTTAGATAAATTAATAAGTCGAGGTCTTTTAGTTTAATTTCAAAAGATTTAGATATCAACTTTGTCAATAAAATAAAAGATTATCATTTTCATTTCCTCACAAATTTACTGCCATGTTTTGAATCTTTTGATACAAAAGATGAAGAAGAAAGCAACTTTAATGAGGCAATCGAGTAAGAATGAAGTTATTTTAAAGCAATAAGTACTTTGAAAGTTTTAAAACTTGTCATAAAAGTATAACTGAATCTTAAAATTTTTAAAAAGTACTATTAAGTCCGAAACCTTATCACAAAAGTGGAATTGAGTCTTAAAACTTTCAAAAAATGTAAACAAGTTATAAAACTTATAAAATTTGTCCAATCAAATCCTTTCATCGATTGTACTTTTTGAAAGTTTTAGAATTCGATTGCACTTTCGTGATAAGTTTTAAGACTCGATTGCACTTTCGTAACAAATTTTTCGACTTGATTGCATTTTTCGATAATTTTAGAACTCAATTACACTTTCGTGATAAGTTTTAAAACTTTCAATATACTTATCCCTTATTTTCATATAGGGAAATGTGGGATTGAAAACTGAAAATTAGAAGAGAAGGTCTTGAGCGGTCATTCAAGGTAAATAGCAGAGATTGTGTAGGTTTAAAAAAATCCACTATATTAGGTTAAATTTGAATAAAAAAGAAAAGAGAGACGAAACCCGATTTTGCCTTAAATATATAGATAAAGACAGATTTTGCCTTAAATATATAGATAAAGACAGAGATAATAAATTAACTTTATAGAGCTAGTGTTTTGTTGTAATTTTGACTTTCACAATTTAAAGTTTGAAATCAATTTTACTTATCCTAAGAACAAGTTACCTCAAGATATTTCACTTTTTTATTCCAAAATCAAAACAATTTTTTAACTAATAGGAAATTCAAAATTTTGTTTTCTTTGGTTCGATTAAAGTCAAACGAAGCGTGCTCTTGGACAAACGCGAAACACGATGGGAATAAACAAATTTGTCGAAGATTGAGTACTATTGAGAGGAAGTCCACATGAATTGAATCTGAGACTAAGACGGCATGCTAACTTAAAAATAGAAAACCTCAGTTTGTTATAAGCACTTAAATAAGTCCTTATAATTATTATAATATATATATTACGTTTGAGGACTAAGGTACGTGGTCAAATCTATGCAAAGATCACCCATGGCAAGAGAATCATGTGGCTTTTTTTTTTTTGTTCCTCTTTTTTTTGGGTTGGCTTAAAGTTGCTCAAATGACTTCATCGAATTTATTAATTTATTGACTCATAAGTTCTAACAAAATTTAAAAAATGCGTGGTCAATAAGCGCGATGTTTCTCCGCAGCCTTAAAATTGGGGATAACTAATACTCATGAAAGCTGCGTTAATTGAAAGAGTCCTTCCAAGTTATTATGCCACAGTTGAAATTTGAGTATATGATATTTACTAGGGGTGAGCATCGGGTTCGGTTCAACTCGGGAACTAGATTGAACCGACCTAGAAGAACAATAGGTTCAGAGCCGATTCTAGAGAGAACCGGTTCAGTCAAAGAATTCGGAACGCATATTAGTACAATCATACTTATTTATGTAGTCTCAGTCAAGTGAGAACCAGTTCGGTCCACGGTTTTATCAAAGTTACTTTCTCTTCTCACCCACCTCTCTCTAGTTCTTTTTTTTCTTCCACTCCAAGGTCCATCGACAGAAATAACTCTCAATTGAGGGAGGCTCCATCTTCTTAATTTGAATTGAGATTTTCTCCCCCGATCTGATCTGGGATATTTTATTGTTTTTATCTTGTTTTTGTTTTTTCTTTTTGCTCCTTGCTAATGCTATTCTCTACTTGTTGGGCGTATCTTCCCCTTTCATTAGTAAGAATCAACCCGCTGTTTTAGATCTTCCAAACCAAGAAGTCCGACAGGATCGAGCAGTAATACAGTGAGTCCATATTGCACTGGAAACGGTTATGCGACTTCTCTAAATTTTGGAAGCTCTTATCTCCCAATCTAGATCTAGAGCTAGGAACTCTTCTCTCTCGATCTACATTTAGATTTGGGAGTTTCTTAGAGGCGTTTCTTTGCTTGTTCAATCTCTCCCAATCTAGATCCAAATTTGGGAGCCTATTCAACCTGTTTTTGGTGTCTCCGTACGGTAATTGTGTTGAGGACACTGAACCTAACTATGCACCGCCCACTAGCCAAGCCGTAGCTATTAAAGAAGGTGACTATAGTGTGTGCTCTCATTACTTATGACGATATGAGATTTAGCGATCGGCCGCCGTTCATTTTGCTTTGATGATGAGACACTTCTTGTTGAATAGAAGTGTGCTTATTAAACAGTTTTTGCTCTATTGTTATACTTTGCTTGGGAATTGCTATATTTTGAACTTTTCGTGTATTATCTTGAGATCTTGAAATATTTACTTTCGACTAAAAAAAAAGTTACAATTTGACTAGCGATAGATACTTCGCATTGGAGATTAGCCACCATTTTATTATCAAGATAATCACTTATGAAAATATCACACATATGTTAATCATCCAAACACTAACTTTACCATACCAATTAGAAATCACTTGGTTTAACAAAGATTAGTCTTGCTAGAAAAATTAACCGATCGGTCCTAAAGTTATGGTATAGATGCCAATTCAATCATAAATTTTTCAATTTTGTCAATCTAACCCTAAACCATTGCGCCAAATTATAATGTAGTCCTTTCGGACAATTTTCACCGGAAATTAATGACCTGGCAGTCTAGTCATTGCCGGTTGTACATATTGCCATGTCGGCGATTTCTGGCAAAAATTGGTGAGAAGTACTCTAATAGAACTCCATACAAAAATTTAGGACTAAAGTGGCAAAATTGGAAAATTTAGGACTGAATTGATATTCGGAGCATAGGTTTAGAACTGATTGTACAACTTCCTCAGTGTTGCATAGGGAGCCAATCAAGCTTTTCTCCCGTTCAAACACGCAAGGTGAGTAACTTCACTCTCTCACTTCTTAAAATTTAATAATACTATCGATTCTAAGACTTGTCGAGGTGTAAAGAAAGAAGGGAGAAGTATCCTCGTGGAAAGTCATGGACAACCTTTTACCTTTTTATGAAAAGGAATGGTCGACATTGGCCCATGAAAGAAGGCCAGAGACGGTCGAGGATCTCCCCTTTAATAATGGATCAACCGAAGCCGGAACGAAACTTCTGGTCGAATATAATCGGTGAACACCTAATTCCCTAATGGGGGAGGACATCTTCTAGTGGCCACATATTACCTGAATTCATTTGGAGATCATAATAGGAAAATGGAACGACTTTATGGCGGGGATGGGTCGGCAATTTCAGACGCGAATTGACGCGTTTGTACGCGATCATGTGACGAATCCGAGTACGACACCGCATGCAGATGCACGAGTTTATAGCGTGATCGATGGAAGCACGCGGCTCGACAAGATTACAAAATCCGATGACGAGCAAGCGCGAATGATTGGTCCTATTTTATGATCGTTATTAGTGGCAATGTGGCGTGACGTGAAACGAAGGGGAATGATACCTTTTTCGGTAAGATGATGGGGCAATTAATTTAAAGAGAGGCGTGATGCGCTTCCTGAATGAGAGAGGTCAGCATGCGCGAGCAATTTTTTTTTTTTTTTAAATTCGATGCTTAGAAACATATGACGACTTTGCCTTTCTAACTAAACATCAGTTAACGAGCGAGTTTCCTAATCTCACGAGTTTCTGGCGAGGTAGATTTCATGTTTTAAGTAAGGTAAGATGTCTGACTTTCTATTCAAATTTGGAATTGTCATGTTATTTTAGGTTGTTCGATATATTATCACTTCGAAATTTCATTTGCATCCGAGTTCATGTCTGAATTCACTTTTACTTTTTACTTAGTCAAAATCTTGCGCAATTTAACTATTGTTTTTATCGGAAACACTTAAAACTATAAATGTTAATACATAAATTTTTTTTTGTCAAAAGAAAATTGTATTCATTGCTCCAAAGATTACATGAAAAGTACATATAATTTCATGGCAAAACAAATCGAAGTAAAGCAAAGCTCAAAATATAACAAAATAAAGCCAAATCCAGGAAATGAGGAGAATGAATAGAACATCGGCAGGGTTAAGCACACATTCATTCCATAAAAACGGATCTGTCAAGCAAAATAATCGGCGGCCGATCATTAGGTCTCATATCATCAGTGATGAGCATATGCCGCAAATTCCTTCTTCAATAACTTCGGCATTGCTAGTTAGCGGTGCATGCCTAGGTTCGACTTTCTTTATACCATCGCCGAATGGAGACAACCAAAACAGGTTGAATAAACACAAATTTAACTTTTGGAGGAGCAAATCTTCATACTTAAGCGAGACGCCAAAGCTTCTGCAATCACCAGTGAAACTGGATATAGAGAACTTGTGCACGAACAAAACACGAGGGTATCGAATCCCTGAAAACATTATTAAACTCTCAAATTTAAATCAGGAAAATATAACTCATAGATCTATAACTAAATTAGGAGAGTTCAAACTTTCAGATCTAGAACTAGACCGGGAGAAGAGAGCTCCCAGATCTAGATCAGGAGAGAAGTAAAAATAAGAAAATAACAAGAATACTCTAACAAAATAAACAAGAGAGGGAGGGGAGGGTGAGACTAGCTCAAACCCTCGCTGAAGCTTGAAGAAGACGATGGAGAGAGAAGAGAGAGGGAGAGAAAAAGACTCTTCGGCTGCTTTCCAAGTTTTTTTGGATTAGAAATGACCTAAGCGTTGATATTAGGAGTGAGCAAGATGAACCGCCCAAATCGGGACCGGACCGGATCGAGCCAGACCGACCGATTTGGTTCGGTTCTCGGGAATATCGGTCCAGCTCCTTGTTCCTAAAAGTGGAATCGGTTTCCGGGCGATCCGATTCGCAGTTCTAGGGTAGGAACCGGATCGGACCGGACCGATAAATATATATTTTTCTAATTTTTTCATATATATATTTATTTACTTTTTAAATATATATATTTAAATAACAAAATAAGCATTTGATAGTTTATTTTTATTCGGTTCCAATGGGACCAATCCAAAAATGCTTTCATATATTGGTCCCAAAAATGCTTCCTGGTTCCCTCTTGCCTTTACCAATTGGTCTCATTGGAATCGAACTGGACCGGACTGACGGTCCGGTCTGGTCCACGGTCCCAAGATTGGCCGGTTAGATCCCCGGTCCTAGAAACTGGGAACCGGTCCTCCCGGTCCGGTTCCCGGTTCTTGGGTTGGACCGGACCGGACCAGGAACCGCTCACCCCTAGTTGATACGTGAATTACCATACTATTCTTTGATACTTTTTTAAAATTTAGTTAATATTTCTAATTTTGGCACGAAAGCAAAACAATAAATTTTACTTTGATTAATGTCAAATAAACAGTCTATTTGTTTATCATTTTGCCAATTTGTTTCATCAATGCTACTTATAAAATAAATATAAGTTTAAGAGACTATTATTGGATGATTGATTTTCAAAAGTGAGAACAATGTATTTTCATGCTTGGCCATACAAAATGCATGTGTCCTAACTTGTATTTAGCGGTTCTTGTTGATGAACGTCTTTTTCTCTCCTTTTCCTGCAAACTATCACAGGATGTGACAATTTTTTCGTTTTCTCTGCGCTTGAACGCTCATTTGACTGCTGGTAACTCGGGTTGGGACTCACATGAGGAATGAGAAGAAATAGAACAGTTGCTAGGGAGATTTGAGACCTTCAGGAGCTTATACTTGGGTTCTGGTAGTTTTTGCTCAAATGAGAAATTGTAGCTGCATGAAACACTTTCAGGGGCAATGTTCTACGCCCTGAACGATTGTGTGTTTACGTAACTATCAATTCATGAAGCACCGTGGGTGGATTTAGGAAGAACTGGGGTTGAAAGTCAAGGGACTTCCAATGGGCTTTCACGGTTTCACCTTTAGGAAGCATCATGCCCACGCCGGCCTAAGTGTTCGATGACATTCCAAGGCCAGTTTGTTGTCTACTCTTTTGCTCTTTTGAAAGTTTCCTAGGTTCATTTCAGTGTAGTAGTTGTTGGAATTACTTTTCCTTAGATTTGAGATATCATGTCCTCCTGTAACCAAAGTCGGCAACAAAAATGATAACCGTAATGAGGTATCAGTGGGGGCTTCCTTTTCCCGGCTTTCTGATTCTAGAGTCATGTTGAAACATTAAACAACAGCAAGATCAACCTTCACTGGAAGAATTGCGTTTCTGCAAGTAACCTATTTTCCAGAGGGAGTGATATGCTGCTAGGGAAGGTATAAAGTTATGCAGGAAATCATCTGAAAAAAGCCATACCATCTATGCACTCTGGAAAAGATTACCTCATTTACAAGTATGTAACGAATGGTCGAGAATGTAAACTTCTTTTCATAATCACAATCTATCATATCTCTAGTTGGAGAAAGAATCTCAATAACTACAAGTTCGTCTGTACATTGACTTGTAACTCCACTCCTGATGATATTAATTAGAAGAACACATTTATCAATCTATGTATAATAAATCTCCATCTGAGGTGAAAGGAGCTAATCAGCTCCCACTTACATGTTATGACACAATGATTGAAGGACAATAAATGAACCACATATCTCTTTGGCATCGCCCAAACGTTCCAATTTGATGAATCCAATGGAACTATGAAGTCGTGACCATGAATTCTCTTCATGGAGGAGACTTCTCTTATTCATCTGTGTGCAAAAATTTAGAAATGGAAGAGTTAGACCTGTTCTACCAAAATGAATGCAATGAGTAGGAAGTGCATCTCCATTAATTATGGACAGAAATTGGTAATATTAATTGGAGGTAAATGGTAGTTGGTTCAGATGAATCAATCAATCGTTCCATACCTCAATAATAAATGAGGAATAGAGGCATTTGCATGACTCAAGCTGTTCCTTGTGCCAGAAGCATGATCAATTCCCAACTGGAGGACTAACCGTTTCGAAAGCTTCTACTAGTAAGTGAACTTTTCTTCTCCTTGTTGGAGTTAATTTGAAGACAACTTGCTGAAGGGCATAATCCAACATCCATTCCTCAGTATTTTTCCTTCCATCCTTGTCCTGATGCCTCAAATTGACTTTCTCTGGTTCATCATGGGGCTGAGGGGGAAGATGTTGCGGCTTCTGTAGGTTGAGGTTCCTCACTTTCTCTAATGCCTTGACAAATCTCTTAAGGAGAATTACCTTCTTCAGATTGCTCCAATTTTTCACTGCCCCTTCGCTACGTTTGCTCGCCACCTTGGGCTCCGTTCTATCTGCTTCCTGGGAAGCACCACTAACCGTAATAAATTGGAGCTGTGTTTCTTGATCTGAAGCTCTGGGTTGTTCTGTCCTTTCAGGTTCCACCCTTCCATCGTCAGCTGAATTATTCAATGCTGAAATGAGAGTCTCTGCACATTCTGTCTTCTCATAATGAATGTTCTTACTAGAAAATTGACCATCTGATGAACCTTCCTCTGCTTCCGGAAGAAGGATATTGTCAATTGCTTCTTGTACCAGCTTAATGGCCTCAATCTTTCTGAGTTCCATCTTTTCACAATCAGCCCTCTGACCTAGAGATGTTTGCTGATCTTTTGCTTCTGGTGAATGTTGACAAGAATCGTACCTTCTGTCCAATTTGTTCTCCTCTTCTTCGTCATCCTTGCTGGTTCCATCAAGAGGTGACCTGCTTCCATCTTCTGTATGAAGACCTGATACCATGTGCTTGTGTATCAAGTACCAGAGACTTGAATACTTCTTATTCTCCAACTGTACTTCCTGTTCTGCATTAGTGACACGGATAGGCATGGACTCGTCAAGTGAAGATGAATCAGACAGGAGCTCATCTTTGGAACTTACTCCATGTTCACCTTCTTGACTAGTTGTCATGGGCTCCTTCGATGTGTCATCAACAGATGCTAAAGGGGACGAACCTTTGAGATGTGTTGACTCTGCGTTGTCATCTTCTGGTGAGTCACCTTCAGAATTATTGAATACTGTCACTGCCTCGCCCAAAGAACCTTTGGTCTCGGAGCTTTGGCTGTTTGATCCAGCATCAGCACCCTCAGGTGTTGAATTTAAATTTGGAGTTTTCCTTGTGCGCTCCTGTACATTTTCACTGTTTTCTGCCTTAAAGTACTGATCAGAAATGTCACCTGTGATGACAGACTTGCTCAAAACCTTGTTAGGACCTGAGAAACTAATTTTCATAAGGTTTTCATCGTAGACCTCCCTGCTTAATTCTCTACTGATTGTACAAAAGTCCTGACCTGTTCCTTTGGCCTCAGAGAATGCCACTGGCTTCTGTTGTTCTTTAGTTGAAGAATTGCTGCTTTGGGCAATTGGAAAAGTCCTTGATGGCTTCCCGGTCAAAGTCTTAGCAGAGTGTCCATCCTCAATGGCTATTGGTTTGTCATCCTGGACTGAACAATTCCTGTTGACTTTAGCATGGTGAACAGGATATGAAAATGATATATTGGGACTTGCGAGAGATTCACCTCCTTGTGTTGGGACGACAGTTTCAAAGGCTTCTACAAGGAGAGCTACTTTTCTTTTCTGTGCAGGATCCAGGTTGGAAATGACCCTTCGGAGTGCATGATCAAGCATCCATTCCTCGGATTTCTTCCGCTCTTCTATAGATTGCTGTCTCAAGCTAACCTTCTCTGATTCTGTGTAAAGTTCTAAGGGCGGGCTTCTTGGCATCCTTGGCTTGAAGTTCCTAGTTTTCTCCAATGCCTTGACAAATTTCTTGAGAAGGATGAACTTTTTCACGCTGCTCCATCTATTAAGTGTTGGCTGGTTAGGCTTGTGCCAAATCTTAGTTTTTGTTTGTTCCTTCATGGTATGCAGATTTTCAGTTCTGACCTGCTCTTCTTTCGAATCTGATACTGCACCATTCTGAAGTTCAAGGGAAGTAGAGATGCCTGGTGATTTGGTTTCACCACTGCTTCCATCCTTCTCATCGGAGTGACACCGCTCCTCCAATTTTGTGTCATTAGCTGTTGACTGGCTATCAAACTTCTGATCTGGACTTTGGGAAAGAAGAATTTTGTTAACTGCTTCTTGTAACAGTTTGATGGCATCGCTCTGGCACAGTTCCATCTGCTGTCGATCTGCATCATCGGTTGCTGCCTCAATGCCCTGACACCCTTCAGAAACCTCTTGACGATGGTCCGCTTCATCCACGCCAGGCAGTGTACTGCCATCTTTCACATGTTCTTTCTCATTTTCTAGATTGAACGTCTGCGATCCTCCACTTTCGGCAATGTCTGAGACCATGTGCTGATATATTAGGTACCACAACCCATTATACTTCTTTCCTCCAACAGGAGATGGATTATCTGGCTCTGATTCTTCTTTATCTTCAGGTGAATCGCCTTTAGAATCATTAAAAATTGTCACTTTTTCACCCATTAAACCTTCGGTCTCGGAGCTTT
This sequence comes from Syzygium oleosum, assembly GCF_021117445.2. Lineage (NCBI taxonomy): Eukaryota > Viridiplantae > Streptophyta > Magnoliopsida > Myrtales > Myrtaceae > Syzygium > Syzygium oleosum. The sequence continues at coordinate 3,994,686 of NW_026607494.1, forward strand.
TTCTGTTTGATCCAGCATCAGCACCCTCAGGTGGTAGATTTGAACTTGGAGTTTTCCTTGCACGCTCCTCCTGAACGTTTCCATCACCTGATGATTCAATGTCAATTTCATTTTCACTGTTTTCTGCCTTCAAGCACTGATCAGATAGATCACTCGCGATGGTGGACTTAGTCATAACCACATCAGGACTTGAAAAACTAATTTTCATAGGGTTTTCTTCGTAGATCGCCATGCTTAATTCCCTACCTATTGTACAAAAGTCCTGACCTGTTATTTTGGCCTTAGAGAATGCCACTGGGTTCTCTAGTTCTTCAGTTGCGGAATCGCTGCTTTGGTCAACTGGATGAGTGCTTGATGACTTCCCAGTCAAAGTCCTGGAAGAGTATCCATCCTCACTGCCTTTTGGTTTGTCATCCAGGACTGAGCAATTTATGATGGCTTTAGCATGACGAACAGGAGATGACAACGATGAATTTGTACTGATGGAAGATTGAGCACCTTGTGATGGGACGACAGTTTCAAAGGCTTCAACAAGGAGAGCGACTTTTCTTTTCTGTGCAGGATCCAGGTTGGAAATGACCTTCCGGAGTGCATAATCAAGCATCCATTCCTCAGATTTCTTCCTCTCTTCTGTCGATTGCCGTCTCAAGTTAACCTTCTCTGCTTCTGGGTAAAGGTCTGAGGACGGGCTTCTGGGCATTCTTGGCTTGAACTTCCTAGTTTTGTCCATTGCCTTGATGAATCTCTTGAGAAGGATTAACTTTTTCACATTGCTCCATCTCTTAAGTGTAGGCTGGTTAGGCTTGTTCCAAATCTTAGTTTCTGTTTGTTCCTTCTTGGTATGGAGATTTGCGGATCCAAGCTGCTCTTCTTTTGATTCTGGTGCTGCACCATTTTGCAGTTCAGGGGAAGTAGAGACTCTCAATGACCCGATTGCACCTCGGCTGCCATCCTTCCCATCAGAGTGACACTGCTCCTCCATATCTGTATCATTACCAGTTGACTGGCTATCAAACTTCTGAACTGGGCTTTGGGAAAGAAGAAGTTTGTTGATTGCTTCTTGTAACAGTTTGATGGCATCACTCTGGCACAGTTCTATCGGCTGCCGATCTTCCTCATTGGTTGGTGTCTCAATGTACTGACCATATTCAGAAACCTCTTGACAGTGATCGGCTCCGTCCACCCCAGGCAGTGTACTGCCTTCTTTCACACGTTCTTTCTCATTTTCTGGATTGAATGGCTGCAACCCTCCGCTTTCAGCTATATCTGAGACCATGTGCTGATATATCAGGTTCCACAACCCATTATACTTCTTTGTTCCCCGAGGAGTCCTAAATGGATCATCCGGCTCAGAGTCTCCAATCTGAGGTGCTGCGTTTTCTCCCTTCACTTCACTCACCGAAGATAATTCATCTTTTGTGGCCCTAGCAGATTCTTTACTGCTAATACATATATCTGATGTGCATGCTAGCTCATCAGCCATGCTATCTGATACAGTGGTGTTTCCACCATTTATTGTTGGTTCAGTCAGGTGAAGTTCTGACTCCAAACATGAGGGCTCTTCTCCATAAACTTCTCTGACAATGTTGATATCCTGTGGGTCTTCTGAATGACAGGTTTCTGTGATATCAGTTGACTTGGAGGACAGGTCATGGGAAAAACCACCACCATCTTCAGGTTTCAGTTGGCAGACCACTGGGGATGCAGCTTGATCTTCATCAAGAGCAACATTCCCTCCTCCAGTATCGCAACTAACCGACGAAATTTCCTCTTTATTCTTTTGTGTATTATTAGAGTCAGCAATACACAATTCGAGTTCACTTCCACTTCGACGAAGCTCCATATGTGTCTCATCGTTGAGGGCCAGAGGAGGCACCAGCACGTGCTGTTCCTCACTGTAAAGACATGCTTGCTGTATACTTTCTCCAGAACTTTCATGAGGGCTCATAATTTCGACAGACTCTACATCAACTAGACCCAGAGAATCAGAGTTAACTTCGCCTCCATCTTGAGCTACAACTCCATTTGGATCTGCTTTTGGTCCAGTGTAGATTTCTACAGGAACTTCCCTTTTGAGTTTCTGAACAGTAGGAGTGACATTCCCTTTTTCTTCAATGGCTTGCTGTCCCTGGTAGACTATTTTGCTCGACTCATTTCCCTTTACTGAGTTGCCTGTGTTGTTTACTCTTCGAGGGGGCTGCCCTGCCAGTTTCTTGCTTCGCTGTGCATTCACACGCTTTCTTGCCGATTTCAAATGCTTCAATGTAGGAGCTTCTCCATGCCGATGATGACCGTGAAGAGAACAGTAGCTATACGGACAAAATTTCTTTGCCAAATTCCTTTCAGACAAATGACCCTCTTGCGGAATCTCCGGCTGGTCAGGAATCTTTTTCCCCCTGATAGCCGAAGAACAGGTAGGTCTAAGAATGCTCAAGTCCGAGGACTGAGAAATTTGCTGCCGTTTCCATACAGAAGGCCTCTTTGGTTTCAAACTGGCCATTTTAGTCAAAATCCCCACAGGTCTGAGGGTTGGAGTTCTTGTAAAGCGTTTAACAGATTTATTACCGGAAGGACTCTGCTTTGGCTTAACACTATTCAAGAATTTTCCACTCTGATCATTGCTGGAGACAGAAAGCTCAGAATCAAGAGGACTTGCTTGAGAATTCACCTTCTTCACATCAGAACATCTCGTTGACTTCAAATAACTTGGCAATGCATCCATGTCACTCGAGGAACTCAAAGGTTGGTCATATACCAAACTTGGGTTTCTTCTGGATGGCCTTGCGGTCTGAAACCCCGCAAGCCTGATGGACCGCAACTTCTTCAATTTCTTCCTCTGAAGATCCGCTACTCCAGAGATCTTCTTCGAAGAAGACCTTCTGATTGAACTGGACATTCTTGTCAATCCCTTAGCCAACCTTAAACTAGATCTCCTAGTTAATGTCCTCGCCGGTTTCTGTTCATAGAAGGCAATACGTATCCGTAAGCTAATTAAGTCACTGCCCTATTCATCTTACCACCCAGATATCATCCCTGTTCCCTCCTCCGTTATTGTACTGGTAATTATTGCTAAAGGAAGAGGATTTGGTGGAATTACCTGCAAATCATACGCCTTCGCATCGGAACATGCTGTTGCCTCGGTGCGATCCGGCGATGCATCCGATGTCTCAATGGAAGTAGACCATTCCGAGGCTGCTCCATCACTGGAACAGTCGAGTACCGGGTTGTAACCAGATTGAGACTCTTCTGATCTTCTTGAGGACTCCATGCTCGGCCAGCTCGAGAGCGAATCCATCTCAATCTGTTTGGACGCTTATTTTACTTTTTCCTCCCCTGGTTTCGCTGCTGTCAACTTTCTGGTTCAGGACGGCCCAAAATCAAATTTCAAGCAGCAGTTCTGCAAGCTGCATCAGAATCGCTCAACCATGGAGGTAAGATGTGTAGTTTCCTTGTTGGCAAGGAAAGAAGTGTTGAGTTTTCTTGCAGGCAAGGAAGAAAATCTTGACTGGGAAAGTTTCTTGGTAAATGAGAGGAACAGGGATTACAAAGTAGGCTGTTGGCTGTAGTGGTTGGTCTTTGCTCGCGAGCTTGACATCGATTTTTCCTGTGACATTACTGCGCAAACCACAGTGGAATACGGGTTGGAGAGATCAGAGATGGGGAAAGTTCAATAGATTCCTCTGACTTTGTACAAAAAAAAGGGCTCTTTGACTCGGCCTTCCTTGCTCAACTGACCTGTATTTTGGATTCTTCAGACGGGAAAAAGCTTCTGGGCTCCTGTTGCTGTCGGGTGGGGGGCGATTATCACTGCCTCTTCTCGTTAACCCGCGTCATGTCACCAATAGCATATCAGGTTGGAGTCACTGTGCAGAAGAAGGTTAGTTTATGCTGAACATGGCTATTTTCTATACAATTTTTCTATGATAAAAAGTGAAAAAGTTTAAATGCAGGTGGTCCCATGAACATGAACGAGGGAGATACCTTCCCAATTCGTAGCCTCATTTGGGCTAAAGAAAATCCCAGATAGAGATGCATAGGCCAGTACTTGTGCAGCCTACAACAACCCACATCAAGTTCAGATGTCAACTTCAGACAGACCCAAATTCATATTTAATGGAGTTTACTTTTGATCTATGATGTTCGGTGTACTTGAATCTCATATGATACCGTCAGCTCCGAGGTCGGATGTAGAAGAACCCCGTGAAGAATATTTTAAGGTCCTCTCGAAGCAGTGAGAGACGAACTAATTGGTAGTGGAAAGCCAGTAAAAGCCTTTTGCAGTTTTCACTGTTGTTGAGCATTTTCTTCTTTTGACTCTAAATCCGTGAAATCTTGAAAGCCGAAGAGGGCCTTAATGATTTCGAGAATTCCTGGTCGTGAACACGTTGGAAGACCAGCGTGAGAGTCAGAATTGGAGAGAGAGGGAGAAGGTACATTGATTTTGCATCGACTTTGTACTGAAGATGATCGAAGCGTGTGGGGTCTCAGTTTAGCGTGAGTGCCGGGAGGATCGAATTGCTCCGTCCAGAATCTGATCGCCAGATCTACACGTATAAATTCGTGCCATGATTTTGTCTGAAGTGGGACCCCACGGAGGAGGTGAAGTTGAGGACCGCTGGTCCTGGACACGACGCAGACACGCAAAATGTCAAACATGTTAACACTAGTTATCGTGTATAAACGTAGTTTCCGTGTGTTAACATATATCTGTAGACCGATTAACTTGTCATGTTCGATCAACACCATGATCGCATTCGTGGTGTCGTGTCATGTAAGACTCGTTATCAGGCATGTCCGTTCGTGTTGAGGTAGCATTTATCATACATGCCATGTTCGTTTTAGACATGCGCGTGATATACATATTCCGATATGACATGATTCACGTGGCACGATAGAAATTATCAACTCTAGTCGGGTGTTTTCTTGTTTCCGCATATTTCTTATTTATTGTCCTAACAAGAATTTTGTGCATGTGGATAAGGCATGTGTGAGCCATTAGCCACGAACCAAGGAAAGAGCCGGCTACGATCTCCTCCCGCCTCTCGCGGTTTTTCCAACCGCAGGGATTTACCGAACGAGGAAAGAAGAAGGAGGGATCGAACTTTTGATGCTCCGGGCAGAACGATGCTGTCGACGGAGGCAGCAGCGACTTCGACATGTGATGCGGTCCTGTTCACTGGCGAGCCGTTCAATTGCTTGTAATGTACATTCTTTAAGCGTTGATTCAAGACTTTGATGTCGAGAAGAGCAGTCCGTGTTTTTTCTTTTGGTCAGAGCAGTCCGTGTTTCAAAGGGGAACATAGGGCCCGTTTGATTCAACTTTGAAAATGCTATTTGGGGGAATGCAAATACCTTTGGTGAAAGCCCGTTGGGGAAATGCAAATGGTGTTTGGTAAAAATATTTTATAAAGCTACTTTGGCCAAAATATAGTGTTTGGTGAATTATTTTTGCAAATGGACTTTGGGAATAAAAACCTAACTTACCCTTCGCGAGCCGGCACGTGGCCAACACGCCGGCCGCTCACGCGAGCTGCCGAGTGATTTGGCGCCGGAAGCGGCTGTCGCTCGAGGCTCCTGCGACCACCGGCGGGCCAAACGGGGCCGGGCGGCTGTCGCCCGAGGCTTCGGTGACCCTCGCCGAGGGCTGCGGGACCTAAGCGGCCGCCGAGTCGCGCGACCCAGCGGCCGCTGAGGTCGCGCGACCCGTGCGGCTCGCGCCCGGGTCGCGCGACCTGTCAGCGGCTGCCGCTCGGGTCGCGCGACTCAGCGGCTCCCCGCGCCCGGGTCGCGCGACCTCGGGCGGCCGCCCCGGGTCGCGCGACCCAGCGGCGGCCGCTGGGTTCCGCGACCCTCGTCGAGGGTCGCTCGGCCTCGAGCAACGGCCGCCGGCCTCTTGCCGGCCCGATCCAGCGCCGGTCGCCTCGCCGGCCTCCCTTGCCGGCCACCTCTTGAAGAAGAAGATGAACAGTACAGACGAGGGGCAAAATCGGAATAAACCAAAATAACTAAGGGTAGTTTGGGGATAAAAAATTTGGGTTCAGCATTTGCCAAATGCTGAAAGCCCAAAGCTGGTCCGGACCAGCTTTGGGCTTTTAGCATTCCAAATGCAAGCATTTGGCAAATGTTGATCCAAATGCTGAACCAAACGGGCGCATAATAGAGTTTTAAAATGCGTTGAAGTGGTCCTGCGCTAGAGAAGGAAGGGTGAGCGAGTGATCGCAGATCATAGCATATAGTGTAGATTATAGCCCGTATTATAGAGATTATAGAGTTTTAATTTCTGGATGGTATGAAAATTTTCAATATTGTCCCCGAACTTGAATTAATAGAAAGTCAATATTGAACATTTTCAAACAGTCTAGGGACTAAATTGAATATGTACAAAAAATTTTAAGATCACATTGAATAAATTAAAAGTTCATGGACGATATTGCACATTGGGTTAAAGTTCATGAACTACATTGAACAAATTTAAAGTTCAAGAATCACATTGCACATTGGGTTAAAGTTCAAGGACTATTTGGTATTGGAGATGCTAAACCTTGGCGCACACCGCCGAAAGGCAAAACCGTAACTACAAATGGAGATCCTGCGCGTGTGCTCATCATTGATAAATGTATGATTTGGTGATCGGCCGCCAATCCTTTCACTTTGATGCAGTCGCAGATCTATTCTTGAAGGACGAGTGTGTGATTATCTTTGTCAATCATGCTCTAACAATATATCTTGATTTCTGGTTTTTGGTTTGTTTTGGAGCTCTACGAACTTGCCTTGTTATGGTGACTTTTCAAATTTTTCATGAATCGTTTCAAGTATCATTTTGGTAACGAATGGAAATCTCTTTTGATAAAAAAAAAATTCAAAAGAAGATCCATTCGAATTTCGATGCTTTGGCTAGCAAAAGTGCTCGGTTTTTTTTTATTCCGAATCGCTTGATATGTGTTTGATGCATGTGTTAGCTCCACATTAAGAACGTTTTCAAAGAGACCAACTAAGAAATTCGAGGGTTTCATCTAGTTCCCGCCCTGCCCCGCCATGATCCGTCTCGTTGCGCTTCCTTCTGCCCCGTCCTCCGTTCTTTTGTGCGGGAGAATTTGCCCCATCCAGTTGACATGGCTGCCACATCAGCATTACCATTCGTACATTTTGAATAGAAAGACCCAATCGAACAAAAGTTGTTAAAGTGGAGACTCAATTAGATAAAAAAAAAAGGGTTTATAAATTATATTAAACAAATTAAAAAAGTTTAGAGATTACGATGCGTTTTATGCTGTAAGAAAATTCTAAAAGTGAGGAACAAAGAAATTAAAGGCCTTATTTAGTTCGATGAGGGATTGGATTCCTCCAAGAATGAGATTTCCAATTCCTACATTTTCCATATTTGGAGAGAAATCGAACTATAGATTTGGATTCATCGTAAAATTGTGAAATTGATTCCTTAGCAATACTAAATGGGAAAAAATCACCAAAAATCATAAAATATACTTATTATGACACATTTAACCCTAGGCGAGGGCCGTTGAGCTCGTGAGACCTAAAGCTTCACAAATCTAGATGTTCAATGGTCAAGCTTCCCAAATCTGGCCTTTCCACCCAGGCGAGGGACGCCGATGTCGCGCAATCTTAGATGAGCTAGATTTACTTGGGAATTTGCCTTTCGAAAATATTAAAAACCCAAGGTTGTCTTGGGCTTTCAACTTTGCCGATTCTAGCATTTCTCCAAAGTGACCTAAAAAAATTTTTGCTGAACGTCTTAACTTTTTTACAAGAGACTTTAAAAGACCGAAAGCTTAACCAAATGTACCTCTTATCTTGAATAATTATTTGTAACTACCGACTTAATCTCAAATAAGGGCCCAAGAGCTTATAGGTTAATTTGCACATGCGACATCCGTGCTTATTCCAATTAGCAACAATAGGGGCAAATTTGTAAAAAATATTGATTTTATCTAATTTAAAGAACCCCCAAATTGAAGCTGAGTAAAATATGCTGGGCAAGAATCCAAGAGGGACAAGCCCTACACTCCAATCACCAAGCCTCTCTCTCTCTCTCTCTCTCCCATTTCTTCAGGTTTCAATGTCGCTCCGAGCAACACCATGACGATCACAAAATCCGTCAAACGCCAATACTTCATCGATTGGAGATTTCACAACTCCGATTTGGTGTCGCTAAACTTTTGGATAAATCTCAAGGTGTCGCAACTGTCTCTCTTTCACGGTTCTTTTTTTTTTTGATGACCCGGGGAACCCCCACGGCCGACGGCGGGAGGTAAACCCTGGGGCGACACGTGCTTAGCCACCACCACGTGCACCGGTTAAGTCACCACTCGCGCACTCTTCTTTTGCGAGAAGAAGAGTGCGCGCTGCATGCCGCCACCCAGGCAGTGGTGTCTCTCTTTCACAGTTCATCACTAAGTACACTAAAATTTGTCAATACCGATTTGTTGAGTTGAAGAACAAATCTAACCTCGGTCGGACCAAGGAATAAAAGATGATAGACACGATTGAAACATAGAAACTTCGTCAATGATATCAGGATGAAAAGTGCCCTCAAAGAACCTTAGCTCCAATTCGGGTCAAATCAGTACATTTCGGACGAAAATTGCCTCGATGCTGCCACGGGAACAGGCACGTGAATTGCACGTTCAAGCCGGCTAGCCAGCAAGCTTGAGCCCTTATTTTAGATCAAGTAGATACATTTCAAAACTTTTTTCTGAGACAATATCCACTTTTGACTCTCTTTTCAAACTTCGAACACTTTCCCCGTTTGCTTTCAAACACAAGCTTTTTTTCTTCCAAATTAAAAAAGAAGGGGCTGGAATAGTTGGCAATCCTTTTGGGTCGATTTGCTAGACCCATTGGGCTCGAATCTCTCCAATATGTGGATGCGTTCCCAAGGGATTTTCGGGCTCAAAAGCCTTGAAAGCCCCTTGGGAGAAATACTGAGGCGTTTAGCGAGCATTGTCAATGAGCTTTTGATCGAAAGCCAGTATTAGAAATGCTAAAAGTCCAAGGCTGGTCTGGATCAACTTTCAGCTTTCCGCATTTGCCTAATGCTAAAATCAATATTTTTTCTTCCCAAACTATCATCACTAATTCTTCAATATTCTAATTTTGCCCCTCATGACTATTCATCTTTTTCAGGTTGAGGGCGGCCGGCGAAGCCGTTGGCGAGGTCGCCCGATCCTGGCGAAGGTTGCTTGGGGTCGCACAACCCTCACCGGGGGTTGCCCGACCTCGGGCGACGGCCGCCGGCACCAGATCTGGCTAGCCGACGGCCATAGTCCATTGCCAGCTTTGATGAAGGGTAAGCTTTTTTTTAAATAAAAAAATCTCAAAATCCTTTGTAAAATGAGTTTGCCAAACACTACTTGAGCCAAACTAGCTTCACAATAAATTTTTTATCGACCGCAATTTAATTTCTCAAGAGATTTTAAGTTAAAAGGTATTTGCATTATTTCAAAATCCTTGGGAATGCTGAACTAAAGGCATTCTTCTATGGATAATCTTCTCCACCTCCTCCTCCCACGACGTCGACACCAATCTCCTTGTCTTCCTTCCAAGCAACAAATGGCACTTTAGCGGGAACGTGCACGCACAAGCAAAGCAAGAAACACGAGTTCCAAAGCCCCTCCCCCTTTTCAATTCAATGCCCCACGACTTCCATGATGCCGACTCCCGATATCTCTGCAATATAATAATGACGCTCGACCCATCTTCCGTCTTCTTCCTCTTCCTCTTCCTCTTCCCTTCCCGTCCATTCGATGTTCCGCCTCCCCTGCAATAATTTCCAAGAAAGCTCCAAGATAGTGGAGAGCTCCTCTGTCCCGGAGCGACACTCGTCAGCTCCCCCCTCTCTCTTATCCATCTTCTTTGATGCCATCCGTCGCCATCGCTGCTGACTCGGCTCCGCGTCGAGCGAATCCCTATCTCTTCCCGGATTCGCCATCGTTCTTGGGTTGGTTTTAAATTCTTTGGCTTCTGGGTCTCGCTTCTCTCGCCTCTTCGACCTCGACCCACGTCTTGGAATTTGGTTTTGCTCCTTCTTGAGTCTCCGTTGGAGGGTTTGAGTTGGTCTGGGGAATTTGGGAGCTTGTTGAGTTGTCGCTGAGGATTGCGGGGAGAATCCTGGCTAAGTGTTGAAATAGTTTCTGCGATCGTTTGCCTGAGAAAACCCTGCCCTTTTTAGATTCGAAGAATTTTTTGGCACCTTGGTTCTGCTAATTAGGAGCTTTCTTGGCTGTTGGTGTTCACGATTGCAGGTCAGCGGCTATGATATGAGCGTCTTGCTTGTAGCTTCAATGATATAGCTGATGTCTGGGTCAATGTTGCAGAATCTTGCTGGATAGTTAGAAGCTCGATCTGTCTCTGAAATCCCAGTCTGCTAATTTGCTCGAAATAGTGATTTTTTCGGGTCCTTTGTGAAATTGATTTATTCGCTTCCCTACGCATTTTAACTAGATTTTATCTGGTTATCGATTCTTTCACTCTGAATTATCAAAGAAACCTTTGATTTGTTAATTTCCATTTGGTATTCCATTATCCCCTCATGCCCCTCTTTGCGCCTCGTGCTCATTGAGGTTTTTACCCTACCTTTTCTGCTGTGGATAGTGGAAGTCTGCAAGTTATTCTTTCGTTCCTTAAGAACCTATTCGATAATTTAACATACCAAAGCATCTAGAGATCAAGGGTGGTTGTTGATCAAGACATGGATATAAGCAATGAGGCAAACATTAATCCGTTCCCCATTGGACCTTCGTCCATTCTTGGTCGCACCATTGCTTTCAAAATCCTGTGTTCTCGGTCAATGTCACATCTGTCGCAGCAGCTCTTTCATGTGGTGTTGAATTATGCCTTTAGAATTGGGGACTTTGTTGCCACAATATTATCATGGTTCCATCCTAGGAATCCACAAGGGATATTGGCAATGGTCACTGTTATAGCATTCTTGTTAAGACGGTACACCAACGTGAAAGTGAGGGCTGAAATGGCTTATCGGAGGAAATTTTGGCGGAACATGATGAGAGCTGCATTGACTTATGAGGAATGGGCTCATACTGCTAAGATGCTTGATAGAGAGACACTGAAGATGAATGAATCGGATCTTTATGATGAGGAACTGGTAAGAAACAAGCTCCAAGAGCTCTGCCACCGTCGCGAAGAGGGGTCTCTTAGGGATATCATCTTTTGCATGCGAGCTGATCTAGTCAGGAATCTCGGGAATATGTGTAACCCTGAGCTTCATAAGGGTAGACTTCAGGTGCCCAGGCTCATTAAGGAGTACATTGATGAGGTCTCAACTCAGTTAAGAATGGTCTGCAACTCTGATTCTGATGAGCTCTCTTTGGAGGAGAAGCTCTCTTTCATGCATGAGACTAGGCATGCTTTTGGCAGGACTGCTTTGCTTTTGAGTGGGGGAGCTTCTCTGGGAGCCTTTCATGTTGGTGTGGTTAAAACACTGGTTGAACATAAGTTTTTGCCTAGGATAATTGCTGGTTCCAGCGTGGGATCTATAATGTGTTCTATTGTTGCCACCAGGTCTTGGCCCGAGCTTCAAAGCTTCTTTGAAGATTCTTGGCACTCATTGCAGTTTTTTGATCAGCTGGGAGGAATTTTTGCAGTTGTCAGGAGGGTCATGAGGCAAGGAGCTGTGCATGAGATCAGACAATTGCAGTGGATGTTGAGGCATCTTACCAGTAATCTTACATTTCAAGAAGCTTATGACATGACAGGACGAATTCTTGGGATAACAGTGTGCTCTCCGCGAAAGCATGAGCCACCCAGGTGCCTTAACTACTTAACCTCCCCCCATGTTGTCATTTGGAGTGCGGTGACCGCTTCTTGTGCCTTTCCTGGCCTTTTTGAAGCCCAGGAACTAATGGCGAAGAATAGAAGTGGAGAGATTGTTCCCTATCATCCTCCATTCAATTTGGGCCCTGAGGAGAACTCTGGGGCACCTGGCCGTCGATGGAGAGATGGTAGCTTGGAAATTGATCTACCTATGATGCAGCTAAAGGAACTATTCAATGTGAATCACTTCATAGTGAGTCAAGCAAATCCTCATATTGCACCACTATTAAGAATGAAGGACTTTGTGAGAGCTTATGGTGGGGGTTTTGCTGCCAAGGTATCATCTCTGAGTTCTACTTACGGTTTGCCTTAATGCCGTTTTTATTTCATATCTGTATCTCTTTCTCCTATATGGTTTGCCCCTAAAGAGGCCATACCTGGTATCTAGTGGTTGTTGATCCAGTTTTCTCTGAGCAAACGCATTACATTGTTCAAGGTGACAAGTTTAGTAGGTCCGGTTATAATATTTCATGTCCTGCTTGGGTCCTGAATTTACAATATATTGTACCTCTTTTATTACTTTATGTGCACGCCCATGCGCGTGTGCGTGCACTTCCTGAATTTACCATATATTGTACCTCTTTTATTACTTTATGTGCACTCCCATGCGCATGTGCATGCGCTTGAGAGAGAGAGAGAGAGAGAGGGAGAGAGTTCTACACTTAGGAGTGTTAATCGAAAGCAAAGTTCCCGGTTTCTAAGAATATGAGATAGGCCTGGTAATGTTTAAGAGGAAGATGTTTTTGCACCTCTTGTACTTTGGACAAAGTTACTTCAATGTCCTAAATTTCTCTAGGTAAAGAAAGGCCTGTTTACTATTTAAAAATTAAGTATGCTCCCTCTACCCATCAGTTGTTCAGTTGACCCCGTCTTTGGGTAAAACATAAGATAATATCGTGTGCTTCACAGAGGAGTGACCTATAGAAATGAAACAATGTTCATCTACTAGCTGATCAGAAAATCGGTTACAAACCATTTCTAAATGGTACAATAAGGGTTCCCTCACAAAAGAAAGAAACAAATAAAGGAAAGTTTTCAAGGGTTCTGATTATGAATGATCTAAACTACAGTGTTCTTCTCATTTGTTTGCCAACCTTGGAACAATTCTTTTCGGGTGTTTTCATTGTTACTCTTTCCAAGACTTGCTTTAGTCTTTTGTTGGTTCATGAGAAGGAAGGGATGGAAACTCAGGTTTGTGATTTTGATAGTGGATAGCTGGATGTCTTGTGCTATCTGATGTGGTCTTCTTCTCTGTATATGAAGAAACAAGAATGATCTGTTTATTTATTTATTTCTTGTGGAACTTTGTAGCTTGCTCAATTAATTGAGCTGGAGGTGAAACATAGATGCAACCAAGTGCTGGAGCTTGGTTTTCCTCTTGGGGGTCTCGCTCAGCTCTTTGCGCAAGAATGGGAGGGCGATGTCACTGTTGTTATGCCTGCCACACTTGCTCAGGTATGTGCAATAGGAAGGCCCTAAGCTTCTGGATTGATTGGCCCATTTGCACTTTTGCTTGCCCATAAATTGCCAACCTCTTATTTATTTATTGTTTGTTATCTATGTTGCAACTGATTTAAGCATTTGTCGGTCGGTGTTTGTATTACAGTACTCAAAGATCATCCAAAACCCGTCCCATATGGAGCTTCAGAAAGCTGCCAATCAGGGGAGAAGGTGCACTTGGGAGAAGCTCTCCGCCATTAAAGCAAACTGTGGCATTGAGCTTGCACTTGATGAATGTGTTACGATCCTCAACCATATGCGCAGACTCAAGAGGAGTGCAAAGAGAGCTGCAGCCGCTTCTCTTGGCCTTGCCGCCACTGCCAAATTCAGCGGATCAAAAAGGATCCCTTCATGGAACTGCCTTGCTAGAGAGAACTCAACTGGGTCCCTCGACGAAGATCTCCTGACAGACGCTGCTTCCTCATTACATCAAGGAGTTGGAGGATCCTTAGGTAAGAATTCTCGGCCCCATCGCGGTGGGCATGATGGAAGTGACAGTGAATCTGAGAGTCTAGATCATTCCTGGACAAGATCCGGTGGGCCCTTGATGAGGAGTAGCTCTGCTAACAAGTTCATTGACTACGTCCAAAGCTTGGACTTACAAGTAGACCTGGGCAAGATCGCCAATTTAAGCTCAAATGTTGTCCAAATGGGAGGAGAAACACACTCTCAGAGCTCGAGGGTGACCACACCTGATAGAACTTCAGAGAACGCCGAGTTCGATCTGCGGGACTTGAGCAATAGAAGCAGCTCAAGCATCACCGTGACCGAAGGAGATCTCTTGCATGCTGAGAAGGTTCAGGAGGGGATCATGTTTAATGTCGTCAAGAGAGAGAACGTTAGTTTTTCGAACAGGAGTCACGATACTGAGAGTTGCAACTATGAAGCCGCTGAATGTTTGCAACTCGATTGTCCAGAAAAGGAGATGGATGGTGGCTCGGATTCGGAATGCGGGTTTGGTGGAGATCACGTGGAAACAGCTTAAGCCGAACGAAGGAGATGAGAGACTCGTATTGCTCTGGTTCAAATTGGTTCTGGCATAGATAGCGGAAAGGACCGGAGTGTCTCCTGACGGTCGGTTTATACTTTGCATCGCCTTTGTTATCCAGCATTCACAATAGTAAGTGGTTCCAATGCTTCTCTTACCTTTGACAGAAGAACAGGGAGCTTGACAACACCAGAGCACTGCATAGGATTGTAATTAGCTGTGGCTGAGTTTCTAGATCAGGATGCCGCACGGTTCTCTGGAAAAGCCCCGGCTTGTAAATACGTTAACATATGCAATATGTAGTCTTACTTTCTCTGTGCAGCCAAGGAGAACTCTCCTTCTCTCTTTCTTGCTTTCACTGTGCAGCCAAGGAGATCTCTCTCCTTCTCTCTCCCTCGCCCGTGGGCGCGCATGCATTCAGTTTTACGATAGCATTAGAAGTTGCGGTTTATCGAGCGACCGTCTGTTTTTTTCATTTTCTTCATCCTCGAGCGACAGTTTAACTTTTCCAGCATCATGTCTTCACTTCCCCTTTCCCTTCTGTACTTCCATCTTTCTGGAGACCAGTTTGCGTCCTCTTCATTCTTAAATCCGACATTACATCAATCTATTTATTACCAAGTAATTCCCGCGGGCGAAATTAAGGGGGAATTGCTTCGCCCTTTCGGCTATTCGTTCTGCATCCATCACATGTAGATCGTGCAGCAGGTCAACATGAAGATTCCCGACCATTTAGGGCATTATCAGCGAGTTCGACACGCGGTCGGTCGATGAAATCGACACACGAGAGACCTCGACACGCGACAGACAATTCAATTTCAATACATCACGTTACCGACCATCTATGTGAATGCCGCATGTCGACAAAAAACAACAATAACATATCGACCATCTTAACCGATCACCGATACTTCTCTAGAACTCGTTCCTAATTGATTTCCCGAGAAACCGATCACCTATGGATCAAGCGAAAAATCTAGATCGGAATGGAAACAGCCATTTGTTTAACCTTTGAATGAACAATTGGCGTGCTTTGTGAGCCAGCCAAGGTGGGAACTTTAGAAGCAGCATTACCCTTATTGGCATGAAACTGAACTTTCACGTGTCAATTTGATCCGGACCAGAAGACAAACCGATGGTCTTTCCATCTTTTTCCCACGTCAAAACACATGTTCTTGGTCCAATCTTTAGCGCTTCTAGTGTGGCCCTCGGCCAAACTTTTCAAAGCAAAACGAGCAACTTCTTCCAACTTCAATTTCTCTAGGGGCTGCCCAATTGTTCAACGAAGTACCCTTGATTGAGGGGACCTACTAAAGATATAAAATTATGCACCAAGTCTCAACCTCCATTAAAAAAAAAAACAAAAAACAAGCTAGAAAATCGATATTAGTTTGTCGTCATGTAATAATAACTCCGTTTATTTTTATCTCTATCTTTCTGTCTTGACATATGTTGAGGCACAATTCCGTCGGCACCTTAAACCGAGCATTCCAACAGCGGGTGAGGTAGGTTCCGTAAACCATCCGGACCCTTATACTTGTGAGCAAAAAAGAAAACTTAGCCACTTGCCAAAGTAGAGCGAAATACTTTGTCTACGTCTGCGCCGGTTGTGCCACGCAGGACGGCCCAGCATCCACATCAACGATTTTCGGCTAAAATTAGCGGGAAGTACTACGTTAGCGAATCGTCGAAAGGTTTATGACTGAATTAGCAAAATTTGAAAAGTCTAGAACCGAATCGATCGCTGTATAATGAATTTAGAACCTTTTTTTTTTGGTAATTATTCCCTATATAAGATTATGGATACTATGGATTCAAAAGAGACTAAAATTAGCTGGAAGGGGCTATGAATTCAATTAATTAGGCCATGAAGGTCGACCTACTTGCAGACCAAAACCGGCAATGGACGAGCAGAAAAGGAGTGGATGCGAATTGGTCAGACCTCATTTCCCTTTCATTGCAATGAATGGTGTCCATATACAAATGGCACATCATGACACTACATAAAGGTGAAACTCTTTTCAATTTGAATGGGTCGGGGGTCCTGTTTCTTTTCCCACACGTGCCGTTCTAAACTTCTAATTAGTACTGACCCCGATTTCCGAAAAAAAAGCCTAGTATGTAATGTCTATATCGCACGACATACTTGTTTGATATTGGAAAAAACCCCGGTGTGCGTTTTCGTAGGCCTAAATCCCTAAAAAATCAATTTAACTCAGTCGGGCGATTCCTCAAACGTTTTTGTCAGAAGATCGACTTTAGGCCCATCTGGGCAAAACTTTTCTGTCTTTTAAAAGAAAAACTAATTTTAAGTTAGTCTGATTCCAAACTTTATGTTGTCTTGTAAAAAAGCACAAAATTTAAGTTGGCATCCAAATTTGGCTCCCATCAAGTGTCTGTCTAACCACGTCGTTAAAGATTTGACGTGTTGTTTAATGTGTACTAGGCCAAAACTTGACATAACCATATTTGGGAACAAACCGAAAGTTGATGCATTTTTATGGACAAAAAAAATTTGGCCCACAGTTGGGACATGAGCTAAAGTTGTTACCTTTTAATGAGATAAATAAAAGTTCATGCCAAAATTGTGACTTAATCTAAAGTTGATATTTTTTTTCGAGACAAAACAAAGTTAGGGAGAAAATTGAGATTTAAGCTACAGTTGGCGCTTCTTAAGGGAATTGGATAGTTTTTGATATCATTCTATGGTACTGAACGGGAATACTCAGTTGATTCAGTGCTAATGCATAGGCATGTCACGTGATACAGAGATACAAGCAAAATACCTTTCCCTCTTTGGGAATAATCATTACTTAAGAAGAAAGCTGATGAATTTGTAAAGCCACTTTGGAACCACTTTCTATTTAAAGGGTCGTAATCGCGCAATTAGCAGGTGTTTAATCTACATCCCACTTTAAAGAGAGTATCTTGACTCGATCAAAAGCGAGTTAGGTTGAGTCGACAAGCCGAGCAACACGGGAGATACCAAGTACCGGTTCATTATGCTCCTTTTTTATTACATATGAAAGTATACGCCAGGCTTTCAAGCAATCAATGTTTACTTAGATTAGATGCACGATACATATTCGATTATTAGCAGCGTCCGTGAAAGGGAGAGAGAGTAGGCAAGCTAACGTGTTGTGTGAGATTTTGCAGAGTCACTGCCAACTGTTTTAAAAGCTTAAGCCATTAGATAAATGCGTGATTTAATATTTAATCACTTTAACACTCTCCCTCACGCTTAGTCTGGTCTTTTTGCCTAGTACTAAGCGTGGACATATTTAATTGGGGAGGCAATTGGGGTTTGGAAAGATTTAAACTCGGGACCTCTAACTCTGATACCATGTTAAATATGTTAAAATGCAGAAGAAAGAAAATGGGAAAGTCGTATATATTTCAATGTGTACTTGGGTGCACCGGGTGCACTTAGGTTTTCACATGAACGAAGATTCTGAGATCATGTGAGATTTTATAGAACTATTGCATTTTGTTCTAATGGTTTAAGTTTTTAGATAAAGGTGTAATTTAATATTTAATTATTTTAACACGTTATTTCCTGCTAAAATTCCTGAAGCGTGGGACCTGCAGTTGCGGTTTTCTTGTTTTGGCCAGAGGGGAGTTGGCACTTTTTCAAAGGTGTGCTTGGGGGAAGAAAGTCATCTTCTCTCTGAGTGTTTCTAAGGAATTTTAGAGAGCAAAAGGATTGAGTAAAGATAAAGAAAAATAGAGGTCCGTCGATTATATAGTTTTTAAGATTTTGTAGGATAGGACACTTTGTATAGGAGTCACGAAAAAATGCTAGGAATTACGATCCATCGCGATCCAAGAATACGTCTCCGATGGACCATAGAATCGCCCCGTGTCGCACGAGTTCCGTTAGACTTGAGCTACAAGTCAATTGATCCTAACAAGGAGAATCCCAAATAGGTTGTAGCGTGATGCTAAGTCAACTCAGCCCCAAGAATGGGGCTGGACCAGCTTTGATCTTGTCTTTCTGGAGCAATTCTATTGCCTATCACTTGAGTGTTGAACGGGTCTAGGGGCAAATTTGAATGATTCGTTGGATCCGCGTAACAAGGCAATCCGGCAGGCACCGAGGGGAAAGAGACGGGGAGAGAGACTAAATTTGGGTCTAGCTATCAAATTTCTTTCTCCCATTCTCTTCCACCTGGACCTGAGCATATTCTTAAAAGGACTTATCTCGATCCTCGTCGGATGTTGGGATTACCGGGATATAAAACTTCAAGAGAGTATTTTCTCTTTTTGGATAAGACAAAGATATAAGAGGGAATTGAAGGTGCGAGGTGTGCGGGTACCAACACATTAAAATAAGTAACGCATCCATGGAGCCCGCCATTCCCGTAAATCAAACAAAAAGGCCGTGGAGGTCCTCCTAGGAATGAAAACTCCATTCCTTTGGCGAGGTTATATCTTGATTGAACACAAAGGAAACTTAAGTATTAGATGATGAGAGAGAGAGAGAGAGAGTAAATTTGGGTCTCGCTATCAAATTTATTCCTCTCATTCTCTTCTGCCTATCGACTTAAGTATCATAGTACCTATTTGGGTCACAAATCCGAAGCCTTAACCCGATATATATTTGTGCAGGTCGAATCTCGATTGAAGATCCGGTCGACTCAAGAGCATAAGATGGCGCACCGTCATCGATCGATTAAATGTGTAGGGCATGTTCGATCTCACATGGGCACTACCAACCTCATAACGTGCATCCTTAACCAAAAGTGGGGAAAAATGACGACGTGACCCGTCCGCCATGTTCCAATTTGTGATCGCCGGTCAACGTCGGGAATCTCCCCGGCAACACTATGTTCCACTAGTTGCTATACACTATTCTTATTCCAAAATGTGGGACAAAAGATGAAACATCGGTCGTGATAGTTCTACTCTTGGGGTCAGATTTTTCAATTCATAATGCACAGAACCCTCCATGTGATGTGCTGATCCCTCTCCTTGTCTTGCTACAAGTAGGTCCAATCTCATGCTCCCCGGAACATATGGAACTCACAAATAATTATTAAATGGACAAAAATAATTAAACTTTATATAATCAAACTCCGATTGGATTATTACAATTTATATATATTAAGCGCCTTGAGGAACTCACTTCAATTATATCTTTGACCAGTCAAAACTGTAAAGTTAAAACGCACATCGATCGAGGCTCAATTTTTTTCTTGTTTTAATAAATGTATGAGTTAATCATTAATCTGATCAATTTGTGAGTAATTAAAGTTAATTTTGCTGTGCCAGGCGCGAGCTTCGATGCTCTGCTGAGAAGCCATCCACCCAATCATTCTTTTCCAATTTTGAGAATATATTTATATCCACAAAATATTAAAATGGTTTTAAAAAAAATATAAATAATCCAACAAATATTCGTCTTCCCAATGATTGCCACCATCCCCCCCATGTGCCCATCAGATATGCCAAATATGCTCCATGATATGAAAAAACAAAAGAAATTAGATTTCGAATATGAAATTAATATCGGATTCTAATTAGTAATAATCGAAAAGATTAATTAGGCTTGATGGCAGAATCGTAACTTTTGATTCAAAAATTTTAGAACTCGATTGCACTTTTTTGATAAATTTTAGCACTTGATTGCACTTTTTGAAAATTTTAAGACTTTATTGCACTTTCGATAATTTTTAGGACTTTCAATGCACTTATCCCGAATATAATAGATTATGCGTGGGGAAGGAGTGGTGGCATGTGTTTAGGTTTTATTGATGAAGGGCGTGAATCAAATCATTTTCTGAATCTTTTGATCTTCTTATTGATTGGGTGACCACGTTGAGTAATTAATCGTTGTTAATTAATTAATCGGTGATCACAATTAGTTTTTTTTTGTTATTTTGATTTAATGATGTCGGTATTTCGAATTTACACACTAGGTTGAATTAACTTTTCGATCCATTAAAGGCAAGCCATTAGCATCTATAATGCGAAAAATCGTTTGGTGCTATTTATCCGACTTTATCCTATTTTGAATCGAGAAAATCCTAACCGTTTTTATCATACCTTTCTCATTGGATATTTTTATCCGGGCTATATCCCATTATATATGACTTTATCCTATTTTGGGTAGGAACCAAACATATGATATGATAAATTTTACTATATCCCGATTTTTATCTTACCTACCAAACGTAGCCATAGTGTTTTCAAATCCCGAAGGAAGATCAAGTTCGATTCTTAAATGGCGTGCAGTTGAATTTGAATAATAGGCATCGTATCGGAGAGAGCTCGATCCAATAAGAAACTAATGCCCGCCTATCATCGGGCACCGAGGGTTATGAATTCTCTTGCTGCTTTTTTACCATAATTTGATCGCTCCGGTCGCTTGCTAATGCGGGCGCTCCTAGAGGAGCATCGCGGCATTCTCTCTCGGGTTTGGGCCATTCGCAAGGACACTGCTTCCTTCCGGCACGACCAAAAAAGGCGGTCCATCGACCCCGAATCGGAACCCTTGCGCTCCCTCCAAGAGACGTCAAGTTAAAATTCGCGAGTTCCGATCAACTTGTCGATACTCTACATCGACTTCGGTATTCCTCTCGATATACCACCATCCGTATTTTCCGGTCCGGAACACCCAAGTCTTTTCGGACCAAAATTAGGTCAAATTAGAAAGCGACCGGGATGGGGGGGTTTCCAATGGAACGGAAGCTGCGCGGAAAGATCCCGTCCTTTTTATATGTTGACCTTCTCGTTGCTTTTTGGTAAGGCGTCGTGAATTCCTGGGCGCCAGCAAGATGCGAATAATTGCGAAAAGGTCCTCGGCAGGTGAATTTCCTCCCAATTTACCCCCCCGCCCCACCCCGTCAACGACCGAGACGGCCCCATTAACGACCGCCTCCCGCTTTTCCTCTCTCCCCCCCCCACGTCGTGAAAGCCGCACGGCATACGAACGATAATATTATATTTAAAGGCTGGTACCGCGGAAAAACACCCTAAACTCGTATAATAAATTTATTTCTAATTAATTTTTTAACCACAAAAAGCTCCAGATTAGTATACTTACGACAAATTTATCCTCAATTAAACTGTTTTACAAATTGATGAACATGTGACAAATATAGGAGTAAAACTCCAAATTGGTACATCCGCCAACTCTCGCGTGTTATCCAACTCGGTAATTTAACGGTAAAATTTAACGGAAACTAACAGAGGTTAAATTTGTCAAATGTGTATCAGGGTTGAGGTAATGATCAAAAAATTAATTTGGGATAAATTTGTTACGGACGTACTAATTCTGAGGTTTTTTTTTAGATATTGACGCTACTTTTAAATTCACCAAAGAGAAATATTGCGAATTTTTTTATTATATTTATTTAAAATATTTCCAGTGGACAAAAAGTACGCCGGTGGTTCACTGGTTATTCTAATGGGAAGCTTCGCGGAAGCTGCAATGGAAACCTCCATTTAACCCCACCTCGCTTCCTCCTTTCCCTGAAGCCCCATACCCACCGCTTTCTCTCTCCTCCCCCTTCTTACTTTCTCTCTCTACGCATTCCCTCTCCGGCCGCCGCCGCCGCCGCCGCCGCCCCCATGAAGCTCATCAAGATCAACCGGCTCAGCCCGAAGCGCCTCTTCGGGTCCAAGAAGGACCGGTCGGACCCGTCGTCGTTGTTCGGGTACGGCGCCACGACATCGTCGTCGTCGTCGTCCTCCTGCTCCTCCTCGGCCGCGTCGTCCGTGCACAAGCGCGGCGGCGAGGAGTCCCGGACGCCCACCAGCGTGCTACCCCCGCAGCTCTCCGGCGACTGGTCCGACGCGGCGTCGTCGTCGGACATGAACTGCGAGCTCGTCCGGGCGTTCACCTACATCGACGGCGACAAGGACGGGGTCCTCTCGCGGGCCGACCTGGAGGCCCTGCTGAGCCGGCTCGGGGCCGAGCCGCTGAGCGCGGACGAGAAGGCGCTGATGCTGAGGGAGGTCGGGTGCGCCGACGACGGCGCCGGGGCCGGCGCCGCCGGGGTGAGCATAGACGACGTGATGAGCCGGGTCGGCTCGTCGGGCGGGGACCCGGACTGCGACGCCGAGATGCGGCGGACGTTCGAGTTCTTCGACAGGAACGGCGACGGGAGGATCACGGCGGAGGAGCTGCTGGGGGCGTTCGTGGCGATGGGGGACGGGCGGTGCACGCTGGAGGAGTGCCGGCGCATGATAGCGGAGGTGGACAGGAACGGGGACGGGTTCGTGTGCTTCGAGGACTTCTGCCGTATGATGGAGCTGCAGATCTGACCGTCGTTGTCACGATGAAGGAAAAAAAGAACGTTGTGATTATGTGATTGGATCCACAGTGCTTCGGATGCTTAAAATTCAGCGTTTTATTATTCATTTTTTTCGAAGATTTTTTTTTTCCGCTTTTTTCTGTTTGGTTTTTTTTTTTTAATCTTTATTGGAACCAATCGGACGGCTGAGATCAATTGATCTTCAAATATGAAGATGCATTTCGGTTTCTGTGATTAACCGTAAAATTACCAAAAAAAGTCATAACTATATTACATTGGTACTAGTTCATTTCTAAAATTTTCAATTGGATCAATTTAGTTCTAAATTTTTTGCATTTGTGCAAATTCAGTTCATTCGTGATTAATTTTGACTGGAAATCATTGATATAGATGTCGGCCATTTTAAATGGCACGACTCTTGCCTAGGCCATCGCTGGCTGCAGGTGAGAGCTGCCCTCGCCTAGGCTACAAGGGTTGAGCCTTTGTTAAAGGCTCCGAGGGTCGAGCTATCACCAAATCTGGTGAGGGTAATCCTCACCTAGGCGAGAGTGGCACGACTCTTGCCTAGGCCATCGCTGGCCACAGGTGAGAGCTGCCCTCGCCTAGGCTACAAGGGTTGAGCCCTCGTCAGAGGTTCCGAGGGTCGAGCTATCACCAAATCTGGTGAGGGTAATCCTCACCTAGGCGAGGGTGGCCCTTGCCTATGGCCTGCGATGGCCGTGACCTCGCCAGCCACAATGAAAAAATAAAATAAAAGAAAAAGTAATAACAAATTCAGAAAAAAATATTTAAAAATTGTAAAATTTGTTCACATAAGCGCCGATCGTGCCACGTAGGGCGATTAACGACGGCCAGTGTTCATGTCAATGATTTCCGGCCAAAATTAGTTGGATAATCCGAATTGACACAAATACAAAATATTTAAGATTAAATTAGTCAAATTAAAATAGTTCTCTTTCAAATTGGATTTGGATCCTCTGTGAGCATCATCCTTTGACATTCACGAAACTCAAAGTGGGAACGGTGAATTTGGGCGATACTCTCGCTGGAAATAGACTTACACCGCAAAAAAACGGTGAATTTGGGCGATACTATCAAGTAAAACTTGATAAGTGGTGGTGATCGAATGACTGAACAAAAGCATGTTTAGCCCTTCCGATAGTGGTTGCACCGTTTTCTTCTCCAATGAGGTGATCCTTAAGTAGTGTCTTATCAAGTGCTATTAATCTCGCAAATCGAACTCAGAAAATCATGTTTTGACAGATCCTTCCGTCGAGCCGTGCACCTACACTGCCGGCCTCGACGGAACTCGTGTCGGGAGTCATTTAGTTAGTTAAAACCACATCTATCGCTTGCCCTTCACTCTTAGTCTTGTCATGATATCCCGGTAGGCCGAGAGCAAATGGTTTCCACATATCTTCCCTCTTTTTACGTGGGGAATGATAAAAAAACAAGCATAGAGGAAACCAAGATCTCACATATTGGGATGGTTAGACTTAGTAACCCGTGTTCTCTTGGAATTCAGATGGAGTTTGGGATTGATTCCACGCACCTGCCTTGCGTGAACATTCGATATTTTTGTTCCCTCGAAAGTTCCATGCAACTTCTTCACCTTCGTGGCATGTTCTCGATCATGGGATTAGGTCTCACCAGAAATGATTGCATCATGGAGTGCCATTTCATTAGGTGCTTTTAAGGGCATTTTGCTGTTTGGTGTACATTCGTGTCTAGTGAATAATGTGGTTACACATAAGACTAGTTTGAAAACCATAGCACCGCGAGTACACGTAGAAAGAGAGAGAGCATAGTAATAACGCGAATACGTTAGTAAAGCCCCTGAACATTTGCCCGTCATTCCAAAGTCATGCATCGCAATGCGTTTCGTCACCGAAACCCTCTAGAGAATTGTCATGTATTCCAGCCGTACGGCACACTGTCTAGTAATTTCAAGAGTTATATCAATGTCCCAAGCACTTTTCTTTAGTAATTTCAATTTCAAAAGTGCTCAGGAATTATATCATCGTCTAATAATTTCAAGAGTTATATCATTGTCCGGTAAGAATGTGCAAGCTTCGCCATCGTCGAGAAGCGAAGATCATCTTGCTGGACAATCAAGTGTGTTGTAAGGTTATTTCATAATATTTTGTGTTAAAAGTTTTGGCCGATGAGATATGACCAACAGCTCAACAGTCGTACAGATACAGGTAACTCAGACAGATGTAGACACAAAATTCCATGCATGAGAGGCCATGACAAAAGGGAAAGACGGAAGGGAAACGATGGATTCGATCCATTCCATCGTCGAGAACGATTCAACATGAGAGTGATTCAAGAAGCAGAAGATGGATTTGATCCATTCCATCGTCGAGAACGATTCAACATGCGAGTGGTTCAAGAAGCAGCAGATGGGCAGTTTCCTCGAAACTCACCAGCAGCAGCTGCGTACAAAACGTGTTTTGTTGTGTGGCATACAAGCTTTTCACTCGAATAGTAAAGGTCAAATCAACCCGGAGGCTATTGAACTTTAGAGGCGCAGCTGTGATATCACTTGTTGAACGAGAAAACGTGATACAAATATAACACTCACAAAATCTCACTTTCACTATTATAATATTTTTCTCACACCACATACAACACTCGGAGCAAACTAATCCTACAATACTCAGAGTACACTTACTCCTACAAACACTCGACTCTTCTCGCTCACGCAGAGCAACTCTCTCAATCTTGAGACTTTCTCTGGCCTCTCTACCTTTCTCTCATCTCTCTACTTGGACTCCTTGCTCACACCTACAGGAGGAGCAAGTTGCTCCTATTTATAGGACGGAAGGTCGGTGCATTCACCGACTGTGTTGGCTTTCTACAATATTCTACAAATATCTTCCTGTAACAGCTTGGCAACTAGATTTCTTTGGAGAAGTCGAAGGGAGAGAGAGAGTGGCGGTGCTCTCTTCAACAGAGGCGGCGCTGAAGATGAAATCTAGCAGATAATAATCAGTACAGGAAGCAAAGGATACATGTCAAGAAAAGATATAACGGAGAAAGTGAAAGTGGCTATGGACTCCATGATTCAGGCAAAAAGAAATGGATAGAGTTGAGGATGATGTTGGATTTTGAGAAAGTTGATCGAGATGTAGTATCTTTGTGCCATTCATGGAGCGGCTTCGGATGAAGGAGACGGAGGGAAAGAGTAGTATAGCCTATGTTGCACCGACACGCGACACGCGACACGCGACACGACACTACACGACACGCGACACGTCAATTCTCAAAAATATCATTTTCCGACACGTTAGGACACGTATATTAAATATATATTTTTAATAATTAAATACCATCACAATTATAAAATGACCTACCGCAGCTCTTAATAAGAAAAAAAGACAGCAGTCCACCAAAATTTGTTTTCCCCATCCATCTGAACTCCCTATAAGAAAAAAAAAAACGCAGCCCACCCATCTGACCTAGCCCACCACTTTTTCCTTTTCCCCCAACCCACCCACACACGCCCCTTCCCCGACTTCTCCCTTCTTCCCAGTTCCCCAGCCACCACAATTTCTTTCGAAACAGAGAGGTCTACCTGCAGCGAGCGGCGAGCGCGAGCGGGAGAGGGAGCGGCGAGCGTGAGCCGCGAGCGCGACCGGCTAGCGGGAGCGGGAGAGGGAGCGGCGAGCGGCGCGGAGGACGGGAGTTCGTCGGTCGAACAGAGAAGTAAAGAGGCAATCGTGTTTTAGCCCTAATTTGGTGGTCGACGCCTTTTATTGTTCTCTGTTTTCATTTTTTACAAATTTACTCTTCGGACACGCCGGACTCGCGTGTCGGAGGCGTGTCCGGAGAGTTGACTTCGTGTCGGAAATCCGACACCGTGTTGACCGCGTGTCGGAGGCGTGTCCACGCGTGTCGACGTGTCCAACGCGTGTCGACGTGTCCGACACCGACACGTTGGCCATTTTCACGTGTCGGTGCAACATAGAGTATGGCGTCGAATCATGTTCGCTTCGGCTCCAGCTGCTCCTACTACTAGCACTAGGATCCTGCCCGAGCAACTGGCTTTCGAGCATTCTAATTACTTGAGACATCTCGGGTCGGACCGATGGATCGTTGTACGTGCACAACCATGCCAACTGGACTAGTCCCACTGCTTCCTCTTCCACGTAGTTCCCCCGCAATTCGGGATCGATCAACATTTTCAACTCGTTCTTAATAATACATCCGTCCATCCATTCTTCCGGAACGATATGTTCGCCAAACGCCAGCGGAAAAAGGTTCCCAGTCGCCTGTCCGGAGACGAGCATGAGAAGCGTTCTTCTGAAGGCGAAAATGTCGTTCTTCAGTGTGTACTTTCTTGTGGACCAGTACTCTGGGGCAATGAACCCAATCACGCCGTGGATGTGGCTGTCAACGTAAACATCGTCGTAGCAATGATAGGTTTGAGAACCGGAGCTGGAAGCAACTGAATCTTCTACCTGGGACGTTATAGTCCCCTCCTGTACATTTCTCTCGTGCATGATCACGGCAGAGCAGAAACCCGCTATCACCGCCTCCAATTGCGCGTTCAGCAATATACTATGTGGGCAAATGTGGCGGTGCATGATCCTGACATCACCTTGATTGTGCAGGTGCGCTAGACCTCTGGCTGCTCCCAAGGCTATACGCTTGCGAGTTGTCCAATTGAGAGGTCCGGTCGACCGTTCCGGTTGCTTCCCAAGATTAGAAGCGAGGCTGTTGTGGATCATCAAGGGATAGACTAGTAAAAGCTCTCCCTTTGTCCTGCAAAATCCCCTCAGGCTTAGCACGTTTGGGTGCATCGCAACGGAGCTTGCCACTTGCATTTCCCTTTCGAAGATCTCTTCCCTTTCTCGATCGATAGTGATTGCTCGTTTCACTACCACTAGAGAACCATCGGCTAAGCGTCCTCGATAAACCGTGCCGAAATCGCCTTCACCCACGATGTTGCCATGGCTAAAGTGGTTCGTCGCATCTCGCAGCTCCTTTAGAGAGAAGTTGCCATGGCTAAAGTGGTTTGTCGCGTCTCGTAGCTCCTTTAGAGAGAAGCTTTTAGGAGGTGTTGGATCCTCTTCATCGGAACTGGAGAAACTGAAGGTTCGGAGATTGAACACCATGCTCAAATGCTTATATTCTTTGTCACACCCCAAATCCTATAGGTATAGGGACAATGACACGGCCATCCATTCGAAGGATGCAACCTCAAACACAACCAAAGATCCAACTCCCAAAAGTCCCCGTCGATATCGCTCTCGCTCTATTGGCCGCTAATTGAGGAACCTGAAAAAGTTGGAAAGGAATGAGGCGAGTAACCGCAGTTCATTGAGTAGTGCGTATCTCTTTTAAATAGATTAAGCACTCACTATACATAAGTACAAAACTGTATCAAGCTCTCACAATCCAAACCCAAGATATAGCACATGCGCGCGCGAGCACACACGCACATATATATATACACACATAAATCAAGAATGAGTTGTTTAATTTCAACAAAACTTTCTACGTATCAGAAATACTCATTATTCTCAAATACCATATTTCGTGTACGTACAATACCAAAAGCAGGTTATATCTACAAAACTTTATACGTATCAAAAGTACTCTTTCGATCCATAATCACAAATTAAACATCAATGGTCAAGTCCATTGATCAATCTCAAATCACAAATCAATAATCAATTCCACGATGCTCAAATATCCAACTCAAGGCTCTAGAGGTGGCTTCTACAAAATTTACGTTATCATGTAATACTTAGTTCTTGATCAATGTATGTCAACAGTACAAGGTTTTAGAGGGGGCTTCCACGAGACTCGCATTACCGTGTAGCACTTAGCTCTAGACCAACACATATCAACAGTACAAGGCCCTAGAGGTGGTTCTCATGAGACTCCCATCACCGTGTAGCACTTAGTTATTGACAAGTATGTATCACAATTGGTTTAAAAAATCAAAGCATATAACCTTTCACAAATCAATTCTTTCCACCAAACCAATCCAGAATTTGTATCGTAAATTGGTTTCACATACCAAAACACAATCTTTCGCAATTCATCAAACAAAATACATTTCACAAGACATATCTCACATCATTTCGGAATCCATTTCATAAACTCACAACATTTCGAAACGCCTTTCATAAAACGAATCATTATAGAATTCATTTCATAAATCGGCTTGCAACGCAATACATGTATATGAGCAATAAATGTCCGATTTATAACTCATAACATATCACTTTCGAAATATGAGGTCACAAACTTGAAGAAGAAATAACACAGCTCACCTGAGAATGTCCAAAAACCAAACAATGAAGCTCACTTGTATTGACGATATCCTAATCCTATCAATTAAACGAGAATTAACGTCAAAATCAAGTAAAACACAACCTTAACTACAAAACGGCTATGCTAAGCTTTATCGCTAGCAAAGCGACTCTCCTGCGTCAACAAATCGCTCACCAAAAGCGATTATTCAAAGCCATCCGCAACCTGGAGCTTGCATGTCGAACTTGATCGAGCCACAACTCTCTCCACCGAACTCCGTTTCAAGCAAACTTACATTCAAAAGAAAAGCCTTTCGAAGTACTAGAAGACTCATAATTGGCTGATCCAAAGTCGGGCCGAAAACAGACAAAAATCGGCACGAAAAGCTGCTGGTCATTACTGTTTATTACGAGCGTCCAACTTCGAAATTCGTTTCAGGCAAAACGTAAGCTTAAATCGAGTTCCGTAAGATGCTACAGCTTCACAATACCCTAAACTATCATTGCCCAGTATTTTCTCAGCTCAACGACTCCTTAATCGGACCTCGCAACTCAAATTTCACTTAATTTCGAATTTAAGCTCTAATTCCAAAAACTATTCCGATTAGATGAATAAACGGCTTGAATCCTTATCGGATGTTGCGAATCAAAGTAAATCCAACTTGGCGAGTGCGTTTGTGACGGGTACGCGCAAACCTTTCTTCTCTTTTGTCTTTTCCCTTTCTTCCTCTCCCTTTCTTTTTTTTTCAGCAGTTTTTGATGTACAAACTCTACGCGAAATGGAACCCGAGCAAAAAGGAACAGGAAGGGGAAGCAAGGTTACCTTCCGACCAGTGGCTCCCGCCGCTTGTGGGTCAGCTGAGATTGAACGTCGACGCTTCTTGGTGCAGCGATTCCCGAGTGGGGTTCAGCAGCTGGGTCTGTAGAGACGCTCACGGGCTCTTCGTGGCCGGCTTCACCAAGAAAATCCATGCTCCATCGGCCCTCGTAGCTGAAACCCTGGCGTTGAGGGAGGGCATCTCGTTCTTGAGGGAGAAATTGGATAGCAAAGTACAGGTAGAGGAACTGATCGCGAAACGTTACCCGAAGAACACTGAGGGAAGAACAAAGATTGAGGAGTCTCAATCTTGTTCGAACATGAAGAGAGCTGATCTTCTTTGCCTCAGGGAGATGCTTTGGATTGAAGGGCTCTAGAGGAGACGGTGAAGAAGCAGGGGCTGGTCGGCCTTGTTTCTTATAGAGGAGCGAGGTAGACTCGGTCAACGAGAGAAAATCAATCTGTGAAAGTTGGATACGGTGACACGTGTACCGGGGGTCGGGGTTGAGGGGATTGTGGTGGAAATTTCCATGCGGCTTTGTATAGATATACAGTCCCACTTTGGACTTTGGCCTTTGTTCTTTCTGTTGTTCTAAGCGGGGGCCCCACTCGCTTGTTGCCGTCCGATTGTCCTGCACGAGGATTCCAACCGTTGAATCAAGCGACGACCATGACCGGCACTACATAATTTCCATGGAAGGATTATTCGAATCCTCTTGTTTTGAGAAGCATCAATGACATCTAACCCAAGTAGCCAATGACTGTTTTTTGAACAATAATAAAGTTGCATTAGATTATTCATAATGCATATGGCTTCTTCGTTCGAACAGCTACATCAAATATCTCCGCCACCGTCGTTGCCTCGCCCTCTCTCTCTCTCTTTCTCCGAGGACCACAATTGAGGTTGAACGGAGTGCCGCCACGGTAGACTATACATACATATATGAAGGTGGTGGATCTCGAACCTGAGGTTCACGGAGGAGCTTGGCTGTGCAATTGGTGATGGCAACAATGATGAATGGTTGGTGGTACGAAAGGCAGCAGATGGGGAGAGGAGAGAGATGGATCGAGGTTTGGAATTTTTTCGCGCGGGTGTGGCTTTTGGTGTGTTAAATATACAGATGGGCAATAAAAGAGACTGCCGATGCGTGCCGAAGGTCGAGACGGTAGCTAGAGTCTAGAGGCCGCATATGGATGGGCTATGCCGATGGTTAATTTTTTTTTTTGGTTAGTCCTACGTCTACTGCTATTCTACCTCTCATCTCACTTTCAGACTTTTGTCCTAACTCTTGCATAGTGTGGGAATCAAAACCTACACCTGAAACTACGTGTTGTGGAAGCCAAGCGATCGAACAACAAAATCGACAGAATAAGAAAATAAATCGGACACCAGATTTACGTGGTTCGGTCGTAGTGACCTACGTCCACGGGAAGAGCAGCACGGAATTCCACTATAGATCAAGCGATACAACGGAGATTACAACCACACTCAAGTCACTCAAACACTCTCAGTGTTTCCCAAGCCTCAATTACCCCAATAACTCACGTAGTGTTTAGCCCCACAATTCCTCACGAAATAATCTCTCAATCTCGCAAAGGAATTATACATAAATCTTAACACAAGATTTAATCTTGAACACTAATTCTTCTTGGATGTAATTCACGAACGAGAATCCATGAAAACACCCATCGCTAAGCACTCACGAATGCGGCGCTTCCTTCTTCGTGCACAATAGCTTATGGTTCACTTGTACGGCACACCAAGCACTCGCATTAGGCGCTTCAAGACAGCATCTGCCACTACGTTCCTTGCAATATATATTACGTAGCAAAAGAACACACGGAGGCCGACTCAATGTAGAGAAGATAATTCACGATTCGGTCAACAAGTCCAAGTTTGGACTTTCCTATTTCGTTGCGTTGGCTGACTCCAGAAGGGATTTTATTTCCTTCTGTCTCTGACATATGTTGATCCCAGTCAAAGTCAACGATCAACTTTCCTATTCCAGTAGCCAAATTTTCCAACGCGCTTTCGGACTATTCGTAAGTTGATTTTTGTATTTCCATCTTTTGTTCGATTTTGGATAGCCGCAAAATATCCAATTCAAAATATTCAGATTTTCGTTTCAGACTCAAACTCGAGATATATTTTTAACAATATTCACCTTGGCTCGACGTTTGAGCCAAGTCACAATCGCTTTGATAGAATCCGAATTTCGCTATTACTCTCCCACAGCCCCCGATGGGCTCAACCGCCACAAACGTCTTCCAAGTCCAAGCCTCGCTTGAACTTCGCCATAGCCGTGGACCTCATCAGAATACCAACTCCACATGCACCTTTAACTGCTCCACAAGGATCTTCCGACACAACCTCCTCAATTGCAGATAAAGCAAAATCATCATTGCATCCATATCTATCAGGAGACCGAATACGCACCTTGTCAAGTTCAGCAGTTACAACAACTGTTGGCTCAATAGGCTCCACCTCGCTACAAGCACCATCCGTGTCGATTACTTCGCTAGTACCCGCTACCTCAGGAGTTTCTGGTTGCAACTTCACCTCAAGCTGAACACCGTTCAGATCCGTATGAACACTGCTACTAACACTCCTAGCCAGAAGTACTGGAGACTCATCAAATGTAACTTCTCTGCTGATAATATGTGAATTTAATTCCGGGCACCACAACTTATAGCCCCGCTCACCTTGTGCATAACCTAGGAACATGCACTTTCTTGTCCTTCCATCGAGCTTACCATCACTAACTCGAACATAACATGGACAACCAAAT
The DNA here is from genome assembly GCF_021117445.2 of Syzygium oleosum. Taxonomy (NCBI): domain Eukaryota; kingdom Viridiplantae; phylum Streptophyta; class Magnoliopsida; order Myrtales; family Myrtaceae; genus Syzygium; species Syzygium oleosum. The sequence continues at coordinate 4,027,157 of NW_026607494.1, forward strand.
ATTCTAAGAACAGAATCAGCAACGTTACCTGACCACACTTTTTCGGGAGTCCGACATTCAATCGCAGTCGATGGAGATCTATTCTTCAGGTAGCTCGCCGTACTAAGCGCATCCGCCAGGAATCTCCTAGTCATACCAGCACTAGAGAGCATTTTATGGGCCGTCTCTAGTAATGTTTTGCTCATCAATTCTGCAACATGTTGTGATTCATTGACACTAGTGCGGTGTCTCACTATGCCTTCCTTCATGCAGAATTTGTTTAACAACTCCGAGCAAAACTCCATACTATTGTCAGTTCGCACCTGCTTGATCTTCTTACCAGTCTCCTTTTCGATCAAAGCTTTCAACTGCCTGATTTTGACAACAGCATCAAACTTGTGCCTAAGCACAAACACCCAAGTCTTCCTCGAGTAGTCATCAACAACTGTTAGCATAAATCTGGCACTCTTCCTTGAAGGAAACCGCGACAACCTGCGAACATCCAAGTGAATCAATTCTGCAATTTTCGTGGTTTCTCTAACAATCGCACTGAACTGCACTTTTCGCCGTTGATCTAAATCACAGCACTTGCATACATTCCATTCGTCAGTAGCATAACCACATAGCAAATTCCTTTAACTTAGAACCTTCAGGCTTCTCTCACTAATGTGCCCTAAACGCATATGCCACAATTCAGACTCTCGAACCGATGCATCCGACGTCTCCGCAGCGAATTCCGTCACTGTCTCACCTTGAAGCTCATACAGGCCACTATGCTTGATTCCTTTCATTATCACCAAGGCACCTCGAACAACTTTCAGAAGTCCACATTCTGAAGAAAACCGACACCCAGCTGAATCCAGGGCACTCAAGGAAATCAGATTTTCTTCAACTCTGGAACATGCCTCACTCCAGTCAATGTCTACACAATACCATCATGCATTCTGATTCTAACATCACCAATACCAATAACATTGCACTTCGCGTTGTTCCCCAACTGTACTTTACTACTATCCGTGCACTGATAAGTAGTAAACCAGTTCCTGTTTGGTGTAGCGTGAAAAGAACAACCAGAATCCATAATCCATCCATCAAACGATGAATTATCAGTGACAGACAAGACAAAATCAGCATTATCCGAATTACTGTCAGCTATAGCTGCAACATCATCCTTAGGATCAACTCTAATTCCCTTACTCTTGTCGTTCTTCAGCTTAAGGCAATCCCTTCTAAGATGCCCCCTCTTGCTACAACTCCAACAGATAATACCACCAGTCCTAGACTGACTTCGTCTATTCGAGTTCATACTATTTCTGCTAACACGTGTACCAGTTCTTCCTCTATTTTCACCTACTAAAGCAGTAGATACATGTTTGCCAGATTCTCTTCTACGGATGTCCTCACTCAAAATTAAATCTCGAACACCATCAAACGTCAAACTTATCGACCCAGAGGAATCACTAACAGCAGTAACAGTAGTACTTTAACTATCAGGCAATGAGGATAATAGAATCAAAGCACGTACCTCATCTTCAAAGTCAATATTAACTGAACTCAATTGACTAATGATCATGTTGAATTCATTAATATGATCTGCAACTGATGCACCTTCGCTCATCTTCAAATTAAACATACGTCGCATCAAATAGACCTTGTTGATCGCAGAGGGCTTCTCGTACATGTCCGACAGAGCTTTCATCAAACCCATAGTGGTCTTCTCATTCACGATGTTAAACGCGACGTTATGTGCCAACGTCAGCCGAATAACACCCAAAGCTCGTCTATCCAGCAATTCCTAATCAGTTTGCTTCATCGTCTCTGGCTTCTTCCCAGACAAGGGCAAGTGCAGTTTCATCTAATATAGATGATCCTCAATCCGCATCTTCCAGAAACCAAAATCTTTCCCATCAAATCTGTTGATTTTCACTTTTCCTTCTTCTATCGCCATCGATTCGCTTCAACTCAGCCAAGTCTAGCTCTGATACCAATTGTTGCGGAAGCCAAGCGATCGAACAATAAAATCGACAGAATAAGAAAATAAATCGGACACCAGATTTACGTGGTTCGGTCATAGTGACCTACGTCCACGGGGAGAGCAGCACGAAATTCCACTATAGATCAAGCGATACAACGGAGATTACAACCACACTCAAGTTACTCAAACACTCTCAGTGTTTCCCAAGCCTCAATTACACCCAATAACTCACGTAGTGTTTAGCCTCATAATTCCTCACGAAATAATCTCTCAATCTCGCAAAGGAATTATACATAAATCTTAACACAAGATTTAATCTTGAACACTAATTCTTCTTGGATGTAATTCACGAACGAGAATCCATGAAAACACCCACCGCCAAGCACTCACGAATGCGGCGCTTCCTTCTTCGTGCACAATAGCTTATGGTTCACTTGTACGGCATACCAAGCACTCGCATTAGGCGCTTCAAGACAGCATCTGCCACTACGTTCCTTGCAATATATATTACGTAGCAAAAGAACACACGGAGGCCGACTCAATGTAGAGAAGATAATTCACGATTCGGTCAACAAGTCCAAGTTTGGACTTTCCTATTTCGTTGCGTTGGCTGACTCCAGAAGGAATTTTATTTCCTTCTGTGTCTGACATATGTTGATCCCAGTCAAAGTCAACGATCAACTTTCCTATTCCAGTAGCCAAATTTTCCAACGCGCTTTCGGACTATTCGGAAGTTGATTTTTGTATTTCCATCTTTTGTTCGATTTTGGATAGCCGCATAATATCCAATTCAAAATATTCAGATTTTCGTTTCGGGCTCAAACTCGAGACATATTTTTAACACTACGAGTCCCCACTTCTAGCCTTTCCTGAGAAGGTGGGGAATCGAACTCCGGCAAATGGTAAATGAATCAATTGGTTTTTACAATTAATATATCGGGATCTATTTTTCTTTATGTAGATATATATTCAACCCGAACCCAAATTCACAATATAACACATTTAAACTTCGTAGTATTATATTATCTAAATAAAGCACCACATTATAAAGGAGCAATTAACTAATGAGGATGGTTTTAGTAAAAAATTAAGAAAAAAACAATTTGAATAAGTATTTTAGCTTTTAGAACGAAGAAATGTCAGTTCCAAATCTACATGTACTCTTGCGACCACTGGAGAGCACGATCGACATCGAAAATGCCTGCCTCCTGTGATTGTTGCAATGTGGCCGTTCGGATCGCCGCCGGAGGTGGCGGCAAGTGTTGCCACTCTCCTTTTATTTTCTTTTTTAAAATTTCGCTTTCTTTTTCTATGGCATCACTATTCTTTTTTCTGCATTTTGATCAATCTAGATCATAAATAAGGTAGATCCAAACCCATTGAGGTTATATTCTAGTTGGGCCTTATTGTTAGACCCATTTTAACCTATTTCATTAACAAAATCTAAATGACAAAATTCGATCAAATACAGTAATATACAAGTCAAAACATATGTTCTAACATCATTTTGCCACCTCTAAAAGTAGCGCTAACACTTCCCAGTCAGCCGTAGTTTAATACAGTATGCTCAAACTAAACAGTATGCTAAAGTACTTGGAAAGTGATAGTTTGTCAACCATCCTCCAAGCCTTGGGCCAGGCCGAGACAACATGGATAGCCCAGATAATTGTTTAGGAATGTTGTCAGCTCATGGCCCTATTACAGGGAGTGATTATAGCCCATTGCTCAAGGGATGCTAATCAGGTTGCGGATTGGGTGGTCAAAACTCATCGGAATGATTCTTTTAGCTTGAATTGGCTCACTAAGCCCCCTATCCTCTATGTTCTTTCTTATGTTTCGATTTTGAACCCTTTTGTGGTTTAAGTTCTGGTCATTAATGAAGTAATGCGCTTTGGCGACAAATAAAAAAAAACCCACATATTACATTTTTCGTCAATGCAAAGGGACGGTATATGCGTGATAATTTCCTAGAATTCCTTTTATGCATCTTAATAACAAAACACAATGTTAGAATTTTAGAAAAATGTATTTTAGGTCAGATTTGAAATGGTCCGTCAAAGATAGAGAACGAGTCCAACATAAGTTTGACACAAAGGAATGCTGGAGAAATGAATGACAATCATAATGAGATTTCTATATCAAAGTTGTATAACATTTGCAGAGTTAATTGTGAGACTCATGTAAACTACGTCGTGAACTTTTATATCAGGACAATTTTGGCCTCACTTTTTCTTTTTAAAACGATATATCTAGTAATTCTATAACAAGGAGAAAGCTCTGTTTTTATTGAAAAAAGTACTAGATTTTGCTGGACAAGAAAGTGTTGCGAAGTCATTATGGAACTAAAATGTTAAATCGGATTAAGTAACCTTTAGGATCAGCATAGTTAATTCCGGCTCGGGAGAATTTCAACTCAGGAATTGATGGTCAACTGTTTAAAACTTCACAAATTGTGTGCTAATTTTTCTAGCTCAAGGCCCCTGCTTTAGATAAAGGACACATATCTAGGTTAAATGCCCATACTTAACCGGTTTACTAGACTTTTGCACTCGTGCCCCTAAGTTATAAAGGAAACGGATCGGGAAAATGACATAAATAGCCTTGAACTTTGGTCCAGTATGCAAAGTCGTCCCTAAACTTTTCATTTGTTCAACGTGGTTCATGAACTTTTGTTCAATGTGCAATGTTGTCCCTGAATTTTTAATTTATTTAATGTAGCTCCTAAACTTTGCTCCGATGTTTAATATGTTCCATTAACTTTTAAACATTTTCATATAGTTCATGGACTACATTGAATATCTACCAATAGTTCATGTACCACATTGAACAAATTAAAAGTTTAGGGAAGATATTGCACATTGGGTCAAACTTTAGGGACCACATTGGACGGAGTAAAAGTTTAGGGATGACATTGCAAGTTGGATCAAAATTTAGTGATCAATTGTGCTATTGTCCCATTAAGAGACGAACTTACGGCTGAGTAGACGTATAGATTGAGTTGATGGCATAAGATCTGGAAACAAAAATGTCATCCATTGAGGGCCACTACGGAGGTCCTCTGCAAATACTAATTTCAAAGTCTCGTAAGGTGAAAGATCCAAGCGTTCGTACTGTTTTATGAAAATCGTAGACAACCTCAACTCACTGCCACTGGAATAACCATTAACTAGCAAGTGAGGTGAAGATGGGCTTGTTTACTAGCATCATTGTATGATTTGCTTCCCCCCTTCCTGCTTGATCCCCTCCTTGCATTTTTTCATCCACAAATACAGTCATGTCCAGTCACAAACTTAAACAACTTGAGAGCCGAGTCTCTCGAATTCGCCCCTCCGCTAAGTGTGTACATTGTCCCTCGACATTAACAACACTGACAAGTCTCGCTCTCGGTCGAGTTATCCTCCCTCGTTGTCAATCACGACGGATTCGCAAAAGTCGTGTTGTGGTCAAACTTGCATTGCCGGAAGTAAATGGAGAATAATTCAGTCATCATCGATGGAAAACAACAGAAGAACTAGTTGTCCAGGAGTACAGAGCACAAGGATCTAGTCAATTTATCCCCAAATTCACCAAAAAGTGGTTAAGTTTCGCTTAGATCCCTCACAACCATATGACATCGGGTAAAAATTTACTTGACATATCGATATACAAGTTGAGGACCCTGCGCTTTGCAGAATTTGAGAATTGACTTACTGATATTTGGTGATACTTGGTGATACTTACAAGCTTAATTTTTATGAGTAGCTCAAAGTTTCTGCAGCAAAGTTTGACATTCATTCGCAGATACTCGATAGATTAAAACGTCGCCTTTTTTTATGTCTCTTGAATCATTACTATCGATTTGGCTCGGAAGATAGCAATCCTTACATGAAACACATAATACATGTTACAACAGATTAGCAGAGACAGTGGAAGCAGAAGATGATGTTATATGAAAGAAGGTTGATCAAGATGTATTATCCCCGTGCCTGTCGTAGAGCAATTTCGGATGAAGGAGAAGAAGGGAAAGAGTAGTAAGTGGTGGAATCACTGCTTCGACTCCGACTGTGCCAACCGCTAGGATCCTGCTCCTGCACAAGCAATTCGTTTCCGAGCATTCTAACCACTTGAGACAGATGGGGTTGGACCGATGGATTAGTATCCGTACACAACAATGCCAATCGGACTAGTTGCTTTGCTTCTTCTTCCACATAGTTCCCCCACAAATTGGGATCAATCACTCTTTCGAACTTGTTCTCACTCATCATTCGGTTAATCCATTTTTCCAAACTGAGATTTTCGTCTTCTAACAGACCAAACTCCTTACTCTTCTGTCCACAGATAAGGTGGAGAAGAGTTTTGCCAAAGGCGAAAACATCGCTCTTTAGCGCGTGCCACTCAATAGTTCCCTTATCTGAATTCCTCTCGTCCTCAGTGTCCAAATTTCCCGTCTCAGCCTTAGATAGAAAATTTAGCCATATACTTGGCAGACTAAAGCGGCGATGGATGACGCTAACATTACTTTGATTGTGCAGCTGGTGCGCAAGACCTCTTGCCGCTCCCAAGGCTATACGCTTGCGAGTCATCCAATCGAGAGGTCGGGGCGACCAGTCTGGTCTCTCTCTACGACAATAAGCACGGCTATAATGGATCATCAAGGGATAGACCAGGAAAAGCTCCTTTTTGGTCCTGCAAAAGCCCCACAGACGTGGCACGTTCGGGTGTGTCGGAACCGAGCTTGCGACTTGCACTTCTCTTTTGAAAGCCTCTTCCCTCTCATGACCAATGGTGATTGCCCTTTTCACTGCCACCAGAGAACTGTCCGCTAAGCGTCCCCAGTAAACCATGCCGAATCCACCTCCCACGAAGTAGTTGTCGCGGCTAAAGTTCTGTGTCGCGGCTCGCAGCTCTTTTAGGGAGAAGCTCCTAGGACGTGTTCGATCATCTTCATCGGAATCGGTGAAACTGAAGCTTCGTAGATTGAACACCATGTTCGAAAACTTCAGTTCTTCTTCAACACAAATGAGTCGTATGAGCCTGATGATTTCTCGTGGTAGTTGCTGATTGATTCTGGAGTTCCCTTTTACGGACCACCATAGAAAGACAGTCTTCGGATACTTCAGAAGTGGTTTTTGTTTTTTGGGCCAAATTGTCAAACATGGAGAAAAGTCCACGTTGAACTCTGATAATCTAACTTGGTTTAACATGGAAAATGAGCGAACCTGATCCAGAAGACTTGGTCTCTAGAGGGAAAGTCCACGTTGAACTCTGACAATCTAACTCGGTGTTCGACTGAAGTTGGGACTTTTGTGTGGATGTCGGAATATCGTGCAAGAATCGCGAACAAACTTGTTTCCTAGTTGAGGTTGGCCACTTTCACGTTTTGTTGACACACTTACGTTCAATCTTTCCATCGGCATATGTTTCTGTCGTGTAGGGACCTTTTGTGCAGTGGTGTGCCTGCTGCGGCTTCTAGATTGTGGCCGGCAACATTCGCGAATTACCTCCCGAAGAAATCGTAAGTGTTTTGAAGAGGAATAAATCTTACGGACGAAAAGCTACAAATCTTCCCCGAAAACAGAAGGTCATGCCCCTTTTTCTGATTTATGTCTATCAAAAATCATAAAGGGTTGATTCCCGCCACGTTACACTTTCAATTGAAAGAGGTTCACTAATTCCAACGAATAGGATTCGAGAATCTATTTATTAGATTGAGAGATTGTTTTCACTATTTAGTGTAATTGGGGACTAGAAAACACTAGCAGTGTTTGGGTGACTCTAATGTGTTTGTAATACTTATTGTATCGCTCGATCTATAATGGAATCTATGTTGCTCTCTCTGTAGGTTATGTCATATCGATCGAATCACGTAAATCCGGTGGCCGAATTATTTCCTTGTTCCGTTTAGTATATTGTTACAAAGTTAGAAGAGATCTTACAAACAGAAAAGGAAGAGAGTATATAAAGTTTTCTTAAATGAGGTATCAATAGAAGGAGAAAGCCCTTAGTTGGACGAAAAACGTAAAAAAAAAAAGTGTCCATACCATTAAAAATTCCAAACCGATATCTCACGATGCATTAATAAAAAATTTAATTTTTGTCTCATTAAAAATCCCAATTGCATTAAAAAAAAAAAGGGAGAAAGTCCTTATGATACTTGGAGACTATATTCTGAGTCTCTGGTGCTGACCTTGAATAAGTAAAGGAAAGAAAGACATCCATTTTTATCTAATGTGAAGTGAAGGTATCCAAGTCAGAACTATATTCTTCAAAAAAATGGAAAGCATCATATCCTGGTCTAACAAAACGGAAATGTTTATTACAGTTGCATGGTCTTGAAAATTGACGTATTGGAATTTTCTTTGGTGACATAGTGTTCATACATTACAAGTTGTATAAAACATACATATGTCAATATACATAATAATAACAATCAGACATAAAAGCAAGTAATATTGATCTATCAAACTATGTCTTGTTTATTTCAATGTTTTTGTTGTTTAGTTTTCAATAAATACACAAATAGCAATATTCCGAATTGAAATCCTTTCATTTTGTTTCAATAGTATGTAGCTAATTGTCTGGTATGATTAAGATATGTTTCGTGCTTTGATGTAATAACGATTTTCTCAAGGCTTTTGAGTGTCCGAATAATTGAGATAGTGCAAGTAATAATTGGATCGATAAGGATTTCTAAATAATTCTTTTTATGAGGAAAAATGATGGAGACGTAACTATTTCGCGATATAAAAATTTCGATGTGACAACATAAATACATAACCACATTAATTATATACTTTGGCTACAAATTCTGTTACTTTTGCATTTCTTATTAATCATATGGCTAAAGAAGCATGACTTTATTCAATTATTTGGAAATATACAATTTCTTTGTGGTGAAATCATGCTTGTGCGTGATGGGATTTACCTTAAATAGAATCGGAACAATCACACAGATAATAGAAAAATTGACAAACGAGTTTATCTAGGTTCACCCCAAAATAGGGCTTCGTCCTGCAAAGGGATTCCACTATGATATTTAGGTTTTACAACCACAAACACTTGTTACAATGATATCTCATACGAGTACAATATATATATGACTTAAAATGGGCCTAAAGTCCAAGCCTATCCGAATCCCTTTGATCCCACAATAAACGGTTCAGCAAATCCGATGTTGTTTCGGAGGCGTTGCCCTCGAGCCCCCGTCCACTCACCAGGAAGCAAAACCCCGCCTGCTGTCCGGGCAGCGGGACTCCCGACATTCTGTGCGTAAGGGTCATATGTCGTCGGTTCATATTTCGGTTTTCTTAAACTCACGTGGGCATGCCTGCTATGAGAAACAAGGGTCCTCGAAGTATTCGCCAACTCCAACAGTGCATATATACAGTAATAGATAAATTCATGACTAGAAGAGGTAGATGTAATCCTACGCAATTTATATAACTCTGATTTCATCATTGGTAGCAATACTAGTACATATGACCAGTCCTTAAGTACGCGTTACGATTGGCGCCTTCTTTTTATTTCTTATGCAACATGATCAATTAATGACAAAATTTATACCATCAATTGGTTGTAGAAATAAAATATTGGACATTGTTTCCTTTTTTTTTTACAACTATCATGCACACCTTTCTAGAGAGCAAGCATTAAATAAACAATTTTCTAATATTTGAATGCCAGAAGAAGAAGAAGAAGAAGACCTATCCAAAATTGAGAAAGAAAATAAAGAAAAAGCATTTTAAATTTCCTCACATATAGATATAATACAAGGTTTAGAGCACGATATCCATACAAAAGTGTATCTCCACACCAGCTAGCTCCGAAGAACAACTATACCAAAAACATGTACAACATTTTATGAAAGGAAAGAAGTGGCATACCATGGCTGAGTGAGCGATACTCATCTCACTATGGGGTCGAACACCAAGTATACACATTTTATAAACATCGCTTTCGCTAAAACTATTTAAGAAACTTATAGAGCCAAACACATTTGTAGCAATAAATCCATATAGTTCACAACATTGCAGTTCAACATAAAGTACAAAAGAGGATGTCAACGTTCAAGTCCATCGACTAATCTCTCATCCATTGTCACACCCTATTACCATGTGTTATCCCCGTGGCAAGGCTCACAACCAAGTCTCCCCTGGTGGAGGTCATCCCTATGTGTAGTCTGTGCACTTTAATTAGACTTCATTTGTTTCGCCGGAAACGAGTGATTTGAAAAATATTTTCCTCAAAATGATGACTTATATCGCTTGAAATAATTAGTTAATAGAAAATATTTCCATTATTGACAATAATTTATGTCTCAATATTTTCGCGGACAATAAAAAAAATTATCGTTCATTCATTTTTATGAACGATATAAGTAGTTATTTTTGGAAAAAACATTTTCAAATCATTTATTTTTCTCGAAATAAATGGAGCCTTAATGTCCAAATCAACTTTGCTCGATCTCTCCAGAACATTTCTATTGGCAGTCAATAAGTGAGAGGAAAGGCTCGATCGCATCTCTGGTTTTGAACCCTTGGTCAAAGTGATCGGCCTTGTCCTTTTCTTATACAAGAATACTCTTTGCAAATCTGCTTAGCCGATTAAAACGAGCCGGATACTCAATAAAAAAACAGGCTCTCTTATTTTTAATTTTTCTCATCTTTGGGCGTCTCGTTTTACACGTTGAATCGCAAGCTTTACTAGATTCCGTGTTAATTCACAACAAAGTGAATCACGAGACAAACTTGTGGCTTAATAATCCGACAAGTATTGTTAACCGGATAGGGTCTAGGCGCGAAAGTTTTGTCCATAAAGGGCGACGACAGAGGTCTTCTGCCAACGTTAACGACAGATAACAAGAGGGAAGACCGAGGAAAAAGATGGATTTGAACGAGTCCATCACCTAGAAGAATTCAACATTGTGCTATTCCAGAAGAAGTAGATGATCGACAGTTATCTTTGAAACTAACCTCCATATACAATTGTCAAAGTTCAACATTCATTCACCATTAGCCACTGGAGAAAACGTGACTTCTTCGATCATTCTTTTTCGTTTGGTGGACTTTTTTTATGCTCTATTCGTTTCGCGAAAAATGTTACGTTTTTTAATAATCTTTTCCTGAAAGCCATTTACTTTGGAAAATGACATAATTTTCCGATATTCGGCTGAAATCTGAAAATGTCTCGAAAAACATTTTCCGTTGTTCGGTATGGAAAATATTTTACTCCTTGCAATACTTTTAATAAATTTTTATTTTTATTTTTATTTTCTTCTTTTTCCTTCTTCTTCTTCTCTGGCTGGTCGCCGGCCACAGGCGAGCTCGAGCCTCGCATGATTCGGCGAGGCCGAGCTCCCCCAAGGTAGCCAGATGTCGGCGAGACTTTGGCGACCTCGGGCGAGGCTCGAGCCTCGCCTAGCTCGCCGGATCTGGTGAGGCCCGAGCTCGTCGGTGAGGCGAAGCCTCCCCACAAGCCGGCGCTCGACCTCACCAACCTCGCCGGCCTGTGGCGAGGCTCGAGCTCGCCTGTGGCCGGCAACCGACCGGAGAAGAAGATAGAAAAGAGAAAGAAGAAGAAAAAATAAAAAATAAAGAAAAAATAAAGAATATAAATATAAATATAGAGGATAATTAAAAAATAAAAAATAGAATTTTTAAAAAAGAAAATAAAAATAATTATAATGAATGATGAAAGAATGAGGAGGGAAAATGCTTTCCTCTTTTCAAAAAGCGAAAAAACAGTTTCCTTACTTTTGAAGGTGTTTTGTTCGTTGAGGGAAAATGTTTTTGGCGGTTAGTTTATTTTCCGCCCTCCGAATACCGGAAGACCCAGAAAACCTGGCAAACATTTTTCGCGAAATGAATGGAGCCTTAATCTCTCTTTGATTTCTAGCTATCGCTCCCGTGATAAACTAGGACAAGTGATCCTTACACGAAGCACACGATATGTGGAAGACCTTTGGGTACTCTAGCTGTGATATGAACCATGCAAACTTTGCATAGATCCTAATGAGCTCCAATATTGCCTTTTTCTGAAATGGATGGACTGAAAAATTTGCTCCAAGAGGATCCAGTATTGGCTCAACTGAGATGTACTAAAGAAGGATCTTATAAATGGAAATGGAAATGAACATATATGAACTTAGGCACAAGAGGTAGAAGACGAACTTCATGTTGAAAGTAAAAAAGCAGACACTGATCAAGATGTAGTATCGCGAGTGCCGGTCATTGAGCAATTTCCAATGAAGGAGAAGGAGGGAAAGAGTGGTAAGGAGTCGAATCACACTCGCTTCGGCTTCAAGTACTCCCACTGCTGTGATCGTGCCCAAGCAATTGGCTTTCGAGCATTCTAACCACTTCAGACATCTCCGGTCGGACAGTTGGATCGCCATTTGCGCACAACAATGCCAGTCGGACAACCTGCTCTGCTTCTTCTTCCACATAGTTCCTCTGCAAATTGGGATCGATCAATCTTCCCAACTCGTTCTTGTTCATTAATCCACCAATCCATTCCTCCAAACTGAGATTTTCATCATACGCCAACGCATTAAGTTTTGCAGATGGCTGTCCAGAGATGAGCTCAAGAAGCACTTTCCCAAAGGCGTGAACATCATTCCTCAGTGTACACTTTCCTGTGTGCAGGTACTCGGGGGCAATAAGCTCAACTCTGCCGGCGCGATAGGTGGTGTCAACATAAACATCTTCGTAGAGATTGTCGGTTGGAGAAGCGGAATCAGAATCAGCTGAATCTTCTCCTTGGGATGAGGATGAGACACCAACGGGGTGCTTGAGTCTGGGCCATTGAATAGACCCTTCCTTCGCATTTCCGTCGTGCATGATAAGGGCACGCCAAAAGTTTCCTATCACGGCCTCAAATTGGTCATTCAGGTATATACTTGACGTGCAAATGTCGCGGTGCATGATCTTGACATTGCCTTGATTATGTAAGTGTGCAAGACCTCTAGCTGCTCCCAGGGCTATGCGCATGCGAGTCGTCCAACCGAGAGGTTGGGTGGACCCATCCGGTCTATGTTGAAGATGATATCTTAGGCTCTTGTTGATCATAAAGGGATAGACCAGAAAAAGCTCTTCCTTGGTCCTGCAAAAGCCCCTCAGGCGTAGCACATTCGAGTGCGCTGAAACTGAGCTTCCCACTTGAACTTCTGTTTCGAACTGCTCTTTGCTAAATTCAAAGACAGCGCGTGCTCTTTTTACCGCCACTGGAGAACCATCGGCTAAGTGGCCCCGGTAAAGCGTGCCGAATACACATTGGCAGAAGAAGTTGTCTCGGCTAAAGTTGCGTGTGGCGACTCGGAGCTCCTTTAGAGAGAAGCTTTTAGGAGGTGGTGGGGGACCATCCTCAGCGGAATCGGCGAAACTGAAGGATCGGAGATCGAACACCATGTTCAAGAAATCCCAATTCCTCTTTAACACTAATCGGAGGGTACCGATTGATTCCCGAAGCCGCTCGAAGGAACGCTTAGGAGTGAAAACATAGCTCTGTGATCGATTGGCATAACAACTCGTCCACCATCTTAGCCTTTTTATACACACGCCGGAAGCGATCACCGTGTGAGAAATAGACGATTTCAAATTGGAGAGAGAGTGACGGATCAAAAGAAGACTTGATCAAACCAGAGGAAGATTTCTTTTCTTTTGATTTTTCCCTTTTTGACGGATCAAAACAGAGGAACCTTCTAATGAAATTGCAATTAGCACGATTGGTCTTTCCTTGTTCGTTGATTCCTCTGATGATGAGCGCGAGAGTAATGCTCTATCTCTGCGCATTGAAAATTTCATGGAAGAGACCTAACTAGTCTTTTCTTTTATTAAAAATTGGGAGCATAATAATTATGAAGAAATATGCTCTAAATCCGTTAGATAGTCCGTCAATAATCTTTTTTTGGGCAACTATGGCGGTTGAGCTTCGCACCATCACAAGAAGATGGGGTTCAATTAGTGTGATAGATTAAGAATAAAACGCGCAAAAAATATTCTTTGAAAATTTGCTTAACTGATTAAAACGAGCTGCATACTCACTAACAACAAGCTCTCTTACTTTTAGTTTCTCTCTTTAAGCATCTTATTTTATATAATTGGATTGCAAGATTTATTAGATTCCACATTAATTCACAACAAATTGTATGGTAATACAAGCATATGGATTAATAATCCTACATACATAGTTGACTGGAGAGGGTCTAGACACAAAAATTTCATACATAAAGGGCCACGACAGCAGTCTTCTGCCAATATTAAGGACAAACAGCTAAAAGGAAGACCGAGGAAGAAGATGGATTTGAACGAGTCCATCACCAAGAAGGATTGCACATCGAGTGATTGAAGAAGAACCAGATGATGGACAGTTTCCTTGAAACTTACTTCCCTAGAAAATGGTGCGTCCTGTGAGGATATTGCGGAGTCCATCACGTACTAACTTATTAAAAGAGAATAAAAAAGTCAACTCATCCTGTAATTGAGGTCGTTGACTCACGAATGATAATTATGTCCCTAGAGTGATAAGAGGACCTCCTACTTGTTTATGAACCAAGGAATTGAGGAGAAAAATTCAAATGGTTTTCTATTCTGCGACCTACAAATTTGTTAACACTCCACTCTATTCCATGTTCCCGATGAATCATCATCGGGCTTTATCGAGTGCATGTGCATTAGCGCACCTGAACCTGTAGTTAGATGGATTCCGCATGGAAAGAGTATTGAATCGATTAACTTTGCCCAGTGCTCAAGCCACCAATTGGCCCAGCGCTAGCCATTTGAGAGGATTAGTTGCATACACAAGAGCCTTAAAGCTTGAGTTACCCACACCGTGGAATTTCACTCGAGCTATTTCCCCCTGGTAAGTCGAACTATATTCATCATTGTTCCTTGATCCAGGCGCATTGTTTTAAGGATTTGGACTTATTCCTAGACTTTGAATGGGAATACCGACATTAAACCTCCCAGGATCTTCAACTGTGGGTGAAGTTTCTAAAGCATTCGCTCTAATGTTGGATGTGTTATCATTCACAACTAGGCGGTACATGCCAGGAGATAAATCGCTTCGCTTGGAGTTAGGATCAAGAGCATAAACTCCTCTGTCATTTCAGGAACTGCTCAAGAAATTGAGTGATCTTATGAAATTGCTGTCGGGAGGTCCATCTTGTACACACTGTTTCTGTTTACTGGTGCTGCGATCGCTTTTGGGTGGTGTGAACGAAATGAGAATCGGCATATACTATGGGCCGATGCCTATTGTGGGGCTCACTCTAAAGTCTTCCCTTGATTTTTTTGAATAGCTTTGTGGAGAGAGAACGAGGGTTTTGATTGCCTTGAAGCTTCCATATTTTTTCCGCGAGAAATAAGTTATGCCCCCGTTCTACTAACCTTTTAAAGCTGCTTGCAATGTTCCAAAGGGATGATATGTGCCGAAGTATCGCTAGAACATCAATCAAGTGCCTTAAACATGAAGGGAATGCACAATCGCACAATTGAGCAGGTCATTAAAACCTCTCATGACTGCACGATCCGTTTGCATGGCACTACATTCAGCACTAAGTCTCCTCATTCCCCAACTCGCTGACATTTAGTGAGAGCTTAAGAGAGGTAGATTTGATGAGGAATCGAACTACACACTTCTTGATCGTCCGAATGAGGTTAAAGTTACAAATGTCATTGCTCTTGTCGTTGCCTCCCCACGAAACGGTGCTAATCAAGTTAATTTAGAAGGAAAGGAGATTCCTTGGGTTGAAAGTATCAGAGTCGACTCCCGACCGTGTGTGGGGCCACAGCGAGGACGCTGTGCTCGAAGGAGGGAAGAATGTAATGACCCGGTCCGACGAGGGCAGGGAGTGGTCGCCGGGGCCAAAAGGGCCTGGACAAGGAGCGGCTTCCGGCAGGCTTCTAGGATGACAAGAGGAGACATGTCTCCTGTCCCACATCGCCTAGGGAGGGAGCCTTGGGCTTGCTTATAAAGGTTTTGGAAACCTTAACTTACAAGAGGCCTTTTCTATGGGTAGTATGGGCTGCCCTCGGAGGAATAAAACCGTAAGGACTTAGTGTCCAAAGCGGACAATATCTTGCGAGTGGGACCCAGGTCATTACAGAAAGTTTGCCCAGAAGTAGTTGAATTCCACCAGGTAGGTGTGAAGTGTGGAGAGGAAGATGTGCAATCTTGTCTACCGAAAAACTTCTAGAAAGCTTCATGAGTTTACCTCACAGGAAAGAAAGTCAAAACCAACTAGTCCAACCATATCCTCCTCTGGAAGCAGAGAAACAGATATGTGGAAAATGCAGGCAGAGAATGAAAGTGCCAACAACTGGAATTTTCTTTTTATACGTTAGGATTGATGTGCCATGCCTTTGAAGAAGCGCATAATTTTCGCAAGAACAATAGAACTTTCTTAACAAACTTAAACCGTAAAATATGAGATTTGACTAAGTCAAGGGTGGAAAAGCAAAAAAAGAAAAGAAAAGAGGAGGGAAAAGCATTGAAAAGTCAACAAAACAGGGAAAGGGACGCTCGGCAGAATAAAGCAGAGAGACTGAGTGTTGGAAAAAATATGCTCATTCGAATTGTAGAAGAAAAGAAACTTCAACTTAAAACGGGATCAACAACGAATTTAGACTTTGAGGTATGATATCACTTTTTTTAAGGAATTATTTGCCCTACGAAGTTGGTAATGGTCACCGGCAAATTTCCTCCACGATACAATAAAGTCTCGATTGAGAATACCGAATAATAATTTCGGTATATCTCCAGGGTCTCTCTAGAAAAATAATTAGAAAAAATGGCTGCAGTTTTTTGAAATGAAAAAGTATCTAAAAATCCGAATGAAGAGACTTAATATTCAACCATGTAAAAACTGACTTACTAATCATACATTTTCGAACAAAGGCGTCCCTTCGTCAAAAAGATGTATAGTGAATTGATACGAAATTAAAACTTACGTTGAAAACAACGATATATGAAAATTCAGAATAAAATAATAATAAAATAAAAGAATAATATTTTTTTAATCATATTTATTTTTTAATAATTTTTATTAATCCGAATTTTATAAATTCTGAAAAATAATCTTTGAACAAATACAACCTTTCAACGTTGAAGGAGTTATGTCCGAAAAGACATAACTTTCTAAAGTTGAAGTAGTTATGTCCGAAGGGACACAATTTTTCTAAAGGTTGTAAGAACGCCTAATAACTGTTAGGCTAAATAATAAATTTCGAAATTAATTAATAAAAAAATAACCGCAACTCTATTGCGAACAGTCACATTGTTTCAATAGGATAAAATCGTTGTTTTATAATAATAAATTCGAAATTTAATAAATAAAAATAATAAACGAGGATTAGTGCTAATTATCATCCGCGAGCGTGCTAAGCGCTAAATGCTAAATGCGCCTAATAATCGACACCCCATTGTCTTCACTTTAACAAGAAAGAAGATACTCACGTGTATAAAGTGGTTCACCTTTTCAAAACTTTCCTACGTGGGACAAAGGAAAAAGAACTATTTTGTTTGTTTTACAAACAAACAATCAACACCGAGAGCTCTCGTGCGCACAGAAAAAGAAAGGGAAAGGGGGGAGAAAGAAAGAAAAGAGGAGAAGAAAATTCAAGTATTTGCGCCACCGGCACTTCGCCGAGCCGGATTTATTACGTATCACAATGCTCAGCAAGTGCTCGCGCCCCTTGTTTGTCCAATTGGAGTAGTTTTCGGATTTAGGTCATCTATTTGAAATTTTGTGAAATTCGAACTGCATAGTTCGATTTTTGAGATATTGAGCTACGAGATTTCATGGGAATGGTGGATTATGGAGTTGTGGAGCCGTGGGTTTGACAAGAGTCGTTTTGGAGCAATGATTTAGTTGGGTGAAATTTTACGATTTCGCATTTGAGTTTCATGTTGCCTTTAGGCTTAAGTAATTGTTTCGAGTGAGCAATTTGTTGTTGCGTAGGAGTAGTTTTATTAGCGTTTTAGCGTCGTTTAACCGAGCCGTAGTTGAGGTTGCGTTGTACTTGATTTTGACGTCGATTCACGTTTAATTGTTAGGATTACGAGATCGTCGGTTCAAGTGAGTATCATTGTTTGGTTTTTGGGCATTCCCAGGTGAGTGATACTATCTCTGCTTTGAGATTGTAAACTCATATTTTGAAAATGAAATGTATGAGACATATTACGTGCAAAGTGTCATTTGGCCAAAGAGGAAAAGTGATGTTTATGGCATATTTGATGCATAACTTCGGATCGAGCATTTACTACCCTATTTGTTATTTGAAATGTTTAAGAATTGTTTATGAAATGAATTGCAAAAGGTATTCTAGTGGATGAGTTGAGTTGCGAAAGATTGTATGTTTTGTTTTGTAAATCGATTTGTGATATGGATTATGGATTTTGTTTTGAGAATTGTTAAGGATGTTGTTGTGGATTAGTGCTTATAACAGCCCGAATTTCGATGTAATTTCCGGGATCAATGAAACTGATATTATTTCGCATTTCATTTTAGTAAGTCTCACCCAGAGCTGATCACTCTCGGGATACTAACCAATAGGGTATGGCTAGCTAGAAGATGGTACGTGGACCGGGGACCCTGTCGCGAAAGGGATACCGATCACGAGAGACGTTGAGGAAATATTTTGAGCCAATGTGGGCTGATCTTAGGAAAGAGTAATGGATTGGGTTTGGCCAAGGCCAACGATGTACGATTGGGACGCAGGTGATTCGCAAGACCAAAAGTGCACGTGGTCAACGATCAGGAACTTGAACCTAATGATTGTGACCTCTGGAACTAATGATAATTTCTCATTCTCTCAATGATCGAGACCATCACGATACGAATAGCCCTAGGTCGATACGCGTAATCTCTAAACTGCCGCCCGTTAGTGAGAGACTACGAAATTGAAAGTTTAGCGGGTTTTGTTCACGGAATTGGGCCCGGATTTGGTATCGATTTTCAAAGGCTTAAGAGACTATTTTTGGGAATCGACGTCATATTACGCGGCCACTCACATGTGGAGTTAGTACGAGTAAAAATTGGAATTTCGGTCAGGGGTGAAAAAATTACGATTTTGCCCCGGGATGCCGGCGTCGCTTTCGAGGCCAAATGAGGTTATTTTTCGTGGCCGATGCCATTTTGGGTGGCCACGCTTACAGGAGTCATTTTGGACAAAAATTGGAAAAATAATATTATTTTATTCCCGAAACTTTGACGTGGATTTTCGAGGGCTTGCGCGATGAATTTCGCGATTCCGACGCCATATTATGTTGGCCACGCATATATGGAACGCGTATGTGCGAAAATTGGAATTTGGTTCGGGACCGGAAAAATGACGGTTTTGCCCCTAGGCCATTTTGGTTCGAATTTTGGGAAAATTTTAAGGAAATTAATTAAATTTGGACTTATCTTAATTATGGCAATAAAGGACCTAAGTGCCCATGAATTATTGGATAAGATCTAATGTGAACCATTGGATGAGGGGTAAAATGGTCACATTGGCTTGATTTTTGACACTTGGCACCCCTAGTCTAGATGTTTGACCAAGATAAACTCTCTCTCTCTCTCCTCTCACCTTCATTCGGCCGGAACAGCTCCCTCTCCTCCGTAGCTCACTCCCCTCTTCTTTTCTCTCTTGATTTTGCCTTGCAGGAGCTTGCCGTTGGCTGCGGAGCACGCCGCCGACCGCCGTGCCTCGCCGTCGACCCCCTTGGTCCCCCCGCCACGGCTCGGCCTCGGTCCGTCCATTTCTCTCTCCCTTTCCCCCTCTTTTTCCCTCTTTTCTCTCTTTTTCTCAATTTCGTTCGTGAACGATGCCGGAACTCGATCGCCGTTCGTCGACACCCAGATTCGGCATGTCCATACGTCGCCGTTCGGCCTAGTCCGTACGATAAGCATACGATTCTTGTTCATCGTCCGTACGGTCGCTGTTCATCCATACCGTACGGCCGTCGCCGCGTGGCGGCGCTCGCCGGCCACCGTTTCCCGGCCGTCCGTACGGCGTGTCCGTACAGTGGTGTTATTCACGCCCGTCCGTACGGGGGGGGTACTGTTCACCCGTCCGTACCGCGCCGTCCGCCGGGAATTCCGCCGCCGGTTTCACTGTTCATCGGTGATCGGCCGCCATTCCCGTCGTCGTGACCCTTGTTTTGGTGAGTAAAATTCCTAAACCCGGATTAGGGATGATGTTGCGTTTTTACGGATGGTTTAGGTGTTATCGGTGCATTTTGGTGGCTTAGATAATAGCAGTGTGTAATTGAGACTGGGTTGAGAATTGATTGGTAGAAATTATTATCGGAAAAATTTAGTGGATTAATGAGAATCGTTGGGGAGGATAATAGGGGTTAATGACCAATTTAGGAGTTCATCGGTGAAATTGCCGGGTATGCCGGGTTGTCCGAATTATATTGGTGCTCGTGGTTCATTGCATTGCATAACATGGACACGCATTGCGTATGCCAAGAGTGAGGCATGTGATGAAAATTGTGCGAGAATGCGTGTCTGCCATGAGCATGTGATCACCTAAAATACGCTGAAGCGTTATACGCTGGGTTCAGATAATAATGAGCTGTGTGATCACCTAAGGACCTTCGGGTCGATACTGCGCCTCATGCACTTTGAAGCAGGCTAGACGCACCGGGGCCGTGAAAATTGATGACTCGAGTCGTAATAATAATTAATTGGGCAAGTGTGCCGGTGTGGGCCGATGGGCCAAAGAAATGTGCATGACATGTCAATGACATTTGCATGCATAAACATGCATTGAATGGCATGCGAGTGTGTGAGACTCGGTGTGTGAGCATGTGATTGGCGTACGTGTGATAATGTGTGCCACGTATGTCCGGTGATTATTACATATTGAACTATCTAACTGCGGGGTCGGAGAATTGTATGATGGTTGTGTTATGATTTTAAATGTTTGTTTCCGGTCGAGGAGATTGCATGCTAGCCTAGCCTAGGTTTAGGGGTTGAACTCACGAGATTCGTCTCACGGTTGTGTAAACCGAAACTTTTCAGACCCCCAGCGGTAGGATGCCGAGGTCACCACCTCTTTTTGGGAATACCGCCTTTTATCCAGCGATCGTCGAGCATGCACCCGGTAGGGATGGAGCAGAACGGAGAAGTGGTGTTTGGGTTATTCCCACTGTTGGTGTTTCCTTTTTGGTTGTCGTGAACACGTAAAAGAGTTTTAAAATAGTAATATAAGTATGTACATATTTTCTGCATTGATCGTTGTTTATTGGATGGCTATCCTTGGCTCATATTGTAATTGTATGCGGTTTGTTTATTTTATACTTCGCTTGTGCTTGATCTACGTATGGGCATGGGTCGGCGGCGCTTCGGGGACGTCGCAATTTATCGGCGAAGGTGGGATGCTCCCGCTTCGTGGGGTACGGGGCGTGACATCCCCGTTTGATTTGGTATCAGAGTAAGGTCAGCTCGATTCCTTTGGTCGAGGTTTGGAGTGATAAGGAGCGATGAGACCCTGGGTAGCCAGTAGGGTGACCTCGTGTGCTACATGCATCTCCTGACAGCTTGTGATTGTTTTTGAATTGTGATTGTGTGACTTGTAAGTGCAGGTGCGGCGGGATTCGAGGTGAGTACGCGAATCCCTTGGGTGATGTGTTGGATAATTGTTAGACCGCGTGCTGATTGCTTGATTGTTGTTTAATACCTGCCTAGAACTTAGACTGGGATAGATTGGTTTAAGTCTTTAATTCCTTCGTGGAATTATAGCAGGTAGTCGTAGAATCGAGTAGCCAAGATGAGTAGCAAGGGGAGAGGTATAGGAAGAATTCCCAGAAGGGGTGCAGGAAGAGGAATCCGAGGTAGAGGTCGTGCTCGAGTAGGAGCAGTAGACAATCTGGGAGTTAATGTGGGAGCTGCAGTAGACCCCCAAGTTGATGTTAGACCGGTGGAAGATCCACGTATGGAAGGGGTTCTACGGGTATTGGAAAGGATTGGGAATGTGCTGGATAGGCAGGCTCAAGGGCGAGAAAATGTGGCAGCCCAAGCCGCTGAGAATGCAGCCGCCGCTGCTGTGAATGAGAATCAAGCCAATTTGGGACAGGCTCAGCCAGCAGGGGTTCGACAAATGCCCGAGTTAGTAGAACGGTTTATGAAATTGAAGCCGCCCAAATTTCATGGTCGTGGTGACCCGAGGCTGCGCCAAGATGGATTGAGGAACCTGGAGAAAACTTTTAAAGTTCAGGGTGCACCGATGAAGAGAAAGTGACGCTACGGCTTATCGATTACTGGGACGGTGCCAATGGCGGTGGAATGCCGTGGAGAATAGAGTGTTTCCGGTAGGAACGGCCCGATTTTGTGTTTGTGGAAAACTTTTATGAAAAGTATTTCTCGGAAAATGCGCAAGAGAAGAAGTTGATGGAATTTATGCGCTTGCGTCAGGGACAAATGACCGTTGATCAGTATGAGGCCGAGTTCGCGAGATTAGCTAAGTTTGCACCGACTATGGTGGAGAATCCGAGGGATAGAGCGCGAAGATTCCGGGATGGACTGAAGCCGGATCTTCGAAGTCTGATTTTGTCTCATGATATCAAAGATTATGGAGAGATGCATAGACGGGCTCAGATCATGGAACGAGATCAGCAGGAAAGGGCAGCCGCTTCAGGATCGCGGTTTGCTCAAAATCGAGATAATCACCGTTTGGGAAAGAGGCCTATGACTGGAAATAGGCGATTTGTTCCACCAGCCAGACGGAATATCGGAAAATCGAATCCCCAGTTGGGTAGATATGGGGCGTGTTTTAAGTGCGGGAGTATGGGACATCGGATCCGCGATTGCCCACAGATGCAACCATCAGGACCGTCCAGAGTGCCGCCACCACGAGCTGGAAATCAAGCCGGACCTCCCCCACCGGCTAATCAGGGACGACCGCCAGCTCAAGGAAGAATTTATGCAATGGCGCGCAAGGAAGCTGAGAATGCGCCGGGCGTGGTCACAGGTACGATTTCTTTGTGTGATCATGCCGCGTATGCATTGTTTGATTCGGGGGCAACCCATTCGTTCGTTTCAGAGCAATTTATTGAGTTGGTTGGTATGAAACCAGTGCTGCTTGAGCATGTGCTTTGCGTGTCGACACCTATGAATGATAGGTTGCTAATTTCTTTTGGATGTCCTAACTGTAAGATAATTATTGGAGGTAAAGAAGAGAACATCGACTTGGCAATAATAGCCATGTTCGATTTTGATGTGATTATTGGAATGGATGGTTAGTCCGACGAAAGGCTGTAGTGGATTGCGGCGATAGGACGATCCAATTTAATCCGGATGGACGCCCTAGTTTTGTATTTCGGGAAACCGAGGAGGAACCTCGATCCCTTGGATTTCCTCGCTCGAGGAAAGTAAGCTGTTGGACGAAGGGTGTGAAGGATATTTGGTGAATGTTGTGGATCCAACGGTTGTTGAACCTAAGTTGGAAGATATACCGTAGTAAGCAATTTTCCGATGTGTTTCCCGAGGAATTGTCGGGTTTACCGCTGGCGAGAGGTGGAGTTTGTGATTGAATTGGCGCCGGGAACGAGCCGATTTCGAAAGCGCCATATAGGATGTCCTTATCGAATTGAAAGAATTAAAGGTCCGGATACGGGAATTGCTAGATAAAGGTTTTATTCGCCTAGTGCGTCCCCATGGGGAGCGCCAATCTGTTTGTCAAAAGAAAGATGGAACTCGAGATTGTGTATAGATTATCGCGGTTGAATCAAGTGACGAGTGAAGAATAAGTACCCACTTGCCAGAATTGATGACTGTTTGATCGGTGCAAGGAGCCTCAGTGTTTTCCAAGATAGATTTGAGGACCGGGTACCATCAGCTAAGGATCGAAATGAGGACATTCCCAAGGCCTTTCGGGACTCGGTATGGGCATTATGAATTCTGGTTATGCCCTTTGGATTAATGAATGCCCCGGCCGCTTTCATGGATTTGATGAATCGTGTGTTCAAGGAATTCTGGATCGGTTGTGATAGTTTTCATTGACGATATACTAGTGTATTCCAAGAGCCTTGAGGAACATGAGATACACTTGACCGAAGTGCTACGGACTTTGAGAGAGCATGCATTATATGCTAAGTTCGGCAAGTGTGAGTTTTGGCTCAACGCAGTAGGATTCCTTGGACATATCGTTTCTGGGGATGGGATTTCTGTGGATCCAGCTAAGATTGAAGCAGTTACCAAGTGGCCTAGACCGACATCAGTAACCGAAATCCGAAGTTTTCTAGGATTGGCTGGTTATTACAGGCGATTCGTAGAAGGATTTTCATCAATAGCCATGCCAATGACAAGGCTACTTAAGAAGGAGGTGAGGTTTGAGTGGGATGACAAGTGTGAAAGAAGCTTTCGGAGGCTGAAACAGGTTGACAAGCTCGCTCTGTATTGACCATTCCGTCGGGCCCAGGAGGATTTGAGATTTATAGCGATGCTTCGCTAAGAGGATTGGGCGTGTGCGATGCGGCATGGAAAAGTGGTAGCATATGCGTCGCGTGGTTGAGACCACACGAGATGAATTACCCGACGCATGACTTGGAATTAGCTTGCTATAGTGTTTGCACTTAAGATTTGGAGGCACTACTTATGTGGGGAGAAGTTCCAGATTTATACGGATCATTAAAGCCTCAAGTACCTATTTTCGCAGAAAGAGTTGAACATGAGGCAACGCCGATGGATGGAGCTTCTAAAGGATTATGATTGCGACATCTGTATCATCTGGGAAAGCCAATCGAGTGGCAGATGCCTTGAGTCGAAAGTCTAGTTTGGCGCATCTAATGGTCAAGGAATGGACCTTATTGGAAAGACTCAGGGATTCAGAGTTTAAGCTGGAGATGAGTCACGTATCGAATTTACTAGCCGCCTTGAGGATTGAGCCAGAGATTCAGATCAAGATTAGGGAACTACGGTCTACGGACCCAGAAATCCAAAAGATTATTGAGATGGATGCGGCTAAAGGAAACCGGACTTTCAAGTGTCGAGGATGGAGTTCCGAAGTTTAGAGGGCGACTCTGTGTACCGGATGATGTGAAACTTAAGGAAGAAATCTTGTCGGAAGCTCATAGGAGCAATTACAGTATCCACCCGGGAAGTACGAAAATGTATCAGAATTTAAGACAACACTACTGGTGGAATGGAATGAAGGTGGATGTGGCTAGGCACGTAGCTAAGTGTTTGACGTGCCAACAAGTGAAGGCACTGCATTGTAAGCCTGGAGGACTATTGAGACCGTTAGAAATCCCGAGTGGAAATGGGAACATATTACAATGGATTTCGTGTCGGATCGCTGAGAAGCCGGAGAGGACATGACTCAATTTGGGTGATAGTGGATAGGGCGGACTAAATCGGCGCACTTTCGGTGTGCGAAAGGACTTTGAGTTGGAAAGATATGCGGACTTGTATGTGAGGCGGATCGTGAGGTTGCATGGAGTACCGAACGATCACTTCGGACCGTGATCCGAGATTTACGGCCAACTTTTGGAAAAGTTTGCAAACGGCCTTAGGAACGAAGTTACTGGTTCGGCCACGGCATACCATCCACAAACAGATGGCCGGTCGAAAGGACCATTCAAACCTGGAAGATATCTTTGAGAGCTTGTGTGATAGATTTCAAGGCAAATGGGAGGAACAGTTACACTTGGTGGAGTTTGCCTATAACAATAGCTATCGCGGAGCATTCAGATGGCACCGTTTGAAGCCTTATATGGTAGGGCGTGCAGGACGCCAGTATGTTGGGATGAAGTGGATGAACGGAGTATCACGGGTCCGAATTGATCCAACAAACCGTTGAGGCGGTTGAGGTTATTCGAGACGGACTCGGGGCAGCCGTAGTCGTCGAGAAAAGTTATGCCGACGAAGACGACGACCCTTGGAGTTTCGGGTTGGAGATCACGTGTTCCTTAAGGTGTCGCCTATGAAGGGACTATCTAGATTCGGCAAGAAGGGAAAACTGAGTCCTAGGTATGTCGGGCCATTTGAGATTTTGGAAAGGATTGGAGAGATGGCCTATCGACTTGCCTTGCCGCCCAATTTGTCCCAAGTACACAATGTTTTCCACGTGTCGATGATAAGAAAGTATGAACCGGACCCGACCCATGTCTTGCGGTACGAGGAGATAGAAGTGGACGATAGAGTATCGTACGTGGAAAGACCAGTCAGGATCGAGGATAGAAAAGAACGGGTGCTGAGGAACAAAACGATCCCGATGGTCAAAGTTGTCTGGGAGCACCACGGAATAGAAGGTGCCACGTGGGAAAGCGAAGAAGCGATGAGACGTCAACACCCCCAGTTATTTGAGTAGATAAGGATAGATTGCAAATTTCGAGGACGAAATTTTGTAAGGGGGAAGATTGTAACAGCCCGAATTTCGATGTAATTTCGGGATCAATGAAAGCGATATTATTTCGCATTTCATTTTAGTAAGTCTCACCCGGAGCGATCACTCTCGGGATACTAACCAATAGGGTATGGCTAGCTAGAAGATGGTACGTGGACCGGGGACCTGTCGCGAAAGGGATACCGATCACGAGAGACGTTGAGGAAATATTTTGAGCCAATGTGGGCTGATCTTAGGAAAGAGTAATGGATTGGGTTTGGCCAAGGCCAACGATGTACGATTGGGACGCGAGGTGATTCTGCAAGACCAAAGTGCGCGTGGTCAACCGGTCCGGAACTTGAACCTAATGATTGTGACCTCGGAACTAATGATAATTTCTCATTCTCTCAATGATCGAGACCATCACGATACGAATAGCCCTAGGTCGATACGCGTAATCTCTAAGCGCCGCCCGTTAGTGAGAGACTCGAAATTGAAAGTTTAGCGGGTTTTGTTCACGGAATTGGGCCGGATTTCGGTATCGATTTTCAAAGGCTTAAGAGACTATTTTTGGGAATCGACGTCATATTACGCTGGCCACTCACATGTGGAGTTAGTACGAGTAAAATTGGAATTTCGGTCCGGGGTGAAAAATTACGATTTTGCCCCGGGATGCCAGCGTCGCTTTTGAGGCCAAATGAGGTTATTTTTCGTGGCCGATGCCATTTTTGGGTGGCCACGCTTACAGGAGTCATTTTGGACAAAATTGGAATTCGACAAAAATTGGAAAAATAATATTATTTTATTCCCGAAACTTTGACGTGGATTTTCGAGGGCTTGCGCGATGAATTTCGCGATTCCGACGCCATATTATGTTGGCCACGCATATATGGAACGCGTATGTGCGAAAATTGGAATTTCGGTTCGGGACCGGAAAAATGACGGTTTTGCCCTAGGCCATTTTTGGTTCCGAATTTTGGGAAAATTTTAAGGAAATTAATTAAATTTGGACTTATCTTAATTATGGCAATAAAGGACCTAAGTGCCCATGAATTATTGGATAAGATCTAATGTGAACCATTGGATGAGGGGTAAAATGGTCGCATTGGCTTGATTTTTGACACTTGGCACCCCTAGTCTAGATGTTTGACCAAGATAAACTCTCTCTCTCTCTCCTCTCACCCTCATTCTGGCCAGAACAGCTCCCTCTCCTCCGTAGCTCACTCCCCCTCTTCTTTTTTCTCTCTTGATTTTGCCTTGGGAGCTTGCCGTTGGCTACGGAGCACGCCGCCGACCGCCGTGCCTCGCCGTCGACCCCCTTGGTCCCCCGCCACAGCTGCTCGGCCTCGGTTCCGTCCATTTCTCTCTCCCTTTCCCCCTCTTTTTCCCTCTTTTTATCTCTTTTTCTCAATTTACGTTACGTGAACAGTACCGCCGGAACTTCGCCGGAGCTCCGATCGCCGTTCCGTCGGCACCGGCTACATTCAAAGCATGTCCATACGTCGCCGTTCAGCCCAGTCCCGTACGGTGACCGTACAGATTCTTTTGTTCATCGTCCGTACGGTCGTTGTTCATCCATACCAGTATGGCCGTCGCCGTCGTGACCGCGCCTCGCCGGCCACCGTTTCGGCCGTCCGTACGGCGTGTCCGTACGATGGTGCTGTTCACGCCGTCCGTGCGGGGGGTCTGTTCACCCCGTCCGTACAGCAGCCCGCCGTCGGCCCAGAATTCCGCCGCGGTTTCTTGTTCATCGGTGATGGCCGCCATTCCCGTCGTCGTGACCCTTGTTTTGGTGAGTAAAATTCCTAAACCCGGATTAGGAGCGATGTTGCGTTTTACGGAATTTGGTTTAGGTGTTATCGGTGCATTTTGGACTGGCTTAGATAATAGCAGTGTGTAATTGAGACCGGGTTGAGAATTGATTGGTAGAAATTATTATCGGAAAAATTTAGTGGATTAATGAAAATCGTTGGGGAGGATAATAGGGTTTAATGACCAATTTAGGAGTTCATCGGTGAAATTGCCGGGTATGCCCGGGTTGTCTCTCGAATTATATTGGTGCTCGTGGTTCATTGCATTGCATAACATGGACACGCATTGCGTATGCCAAGAGTGAGGCATGTGATGAAAATTGTGCGAGAATGCGTGTCGCCATGAGCATGTGATCACCTAAATACGCGGCGTTATACGCTGGGTTCGATAATAATGAGCTGTGTGATCACCTAAGGACCTTCGGGTCGATACCGTCCTCATGCACTTTGAAGCGGGACGATGCCCGGTACGTCCGAGGGCGATCATCCTCATGCACTTTGAAGCGGCCGGTTCGCAAGGAGAATAGTGTTGCGCCTCATGCACTTTGAAGCAGAGGCTGAGACACCGGGCCGGATCGGATCTTGCGCCTCATGCACTTTGAAGGTGCTAGACGCACCGGGCCGTGAAAAATTGATGACTCGAGTCGTAATAATAATTAATTGGGCAAGTGTGCCGGTGTGGGCCGAGTGGGCCAAAGAAATGTGCATGACATGTCAATGACATTTGCATGCATAAACATGCATTGAATGGCATGCGAGTGTGTGAGACTCGGTGTGTGAGCATGTGATTGGCGTACGTGTGATAATGTGTGCCACGTATGTCCCGTGATTATTACATATTGAACTATCTAACTGCGGCGGTCGAGAATTGTATGATGGTTGTGTTATGATTTTAAATGTTTGTTTCCGGTCGGGAGATTGCATGCTAGCCTAGCCTAGGTTTAGGGGTTGAACTCTTGAGATTCGTCTTACGGTTGTGTAAACCGAAACTTTCAGACCCCGGCAGTAGGATGCCGAGGTCACCACCTCTTTTTGGGAATACCGCCTTTTATCCAGCAGCGTCGTCGAGCATGCACCCCGGTAGGGATGGAGCAGAACGGAGAAGTGGCTGTTTGGGTTATTCCGGCTGTTGGTGTTTCCTTTTGGTTGTCGTGAACAC
This sequence comes from Syzygium oleosum, assembly GCF_021117445.2. Classification (NCBI taxonomy): domain Eukaryota; kingdom Viridiplantae; phylum Streptophyta; class Magnoliopsida; order Myrtales; family Myrtaceae; genus Syzygium; species Syzygium oleosum. The sequence goes on from NW_026607494.1 coordinate 4,056,374, forward strand.
TTTGTAAAAGAGTTTTAAAATAGTAATATAAGTATGTACATATTTTCTGCATTGATCGTTGTTTATTGGATGGCTATCCTTGGCTCATATTGTAATTGTCTGGGTTTGTTTATTTTATACTTCCGCTTGTGCTTGATCTCGTATGGGCGTGGGTCGGCGACGCTTCCTGGGACGTCGCAATTTATCGACCGAAGGTGGGATGCTCCCGCTTCGTGGGGTACGGGGCGTGACAGTGCTGATCCTTAATGTCACTGTGAGCCCATTGAGGGACTTGTGGGTATACATACCGGTTAGGTGGAGACCTTGCCAAGGGGAGAATTTTGATCGCTTTGTCACAAGGTGTTGTGTTGTGACCATGATTGATATTGAGTAATAGATTGATCAATGGATGGACCATCGACATGTGATTTTGATGAGATTGGTCAATGGACTCCACTATTGACGTTTATGATGATTTAAATGAGTATTTTCTAAATTGTATAAACTTGAAATATATATATATATATATATATATATATATATATATATATATATTCATTAAAGAATTGGATGATGAGTTTTCGGTATTGCTTTATACTTATATATATAGTGGCTGCTTGATTTGCTCAAAAAAAGATATGTACTACTCAATGAGCTATGGTTGCTCACCCATCTCTTTCCAAAATCTTTTTAAATTCCTTGATTAGTAGTCAATAGAAAGCGAGCAATATCGTAGGGACTTTTGGGAGTTGGTTTTTTTTGTTGTGTTTGAAGCTGCGTCATTCGAGTGGAAGGGAAAGACTGCCATGTCATTCCCCTATTCGGATAGGTTTTGGGGTGTGACATAAACATTCATCCACAATTAATTTTATAGATTAAAAGGTGACATTTTGAATCTATTTCTCTGTTTTTAGTTTTCAATTTGACGACAAATGTAGAAGATAGCAGTCATTGCGTAAAGGACGTGCTATATGTCTCCAAATATCGGAGAATAGAATTACAAAAAGATCATACGAATGAAACTGGAGGAATATACAGAGTTTAGGAAGAGATAAACATAGCAGCTGAATTTGTTATTGAAGGTAAAAAAAAGGCAATGGTGATGATGTAGCATTGACATGCCCGTCATGGGCTGATCCCCAAAGGAGACGAAGGAGAAGGAGGGAAAGAGTAGTATGGAGTCGAGTCACACTCACTCAGACTCCAACTACACCTTGTACTAGGATACCACCGAAAATACTGGCTTTCGAGCATTTGAACCACTTCAGACATCTCTGGTCGAACAGATGCATCCTCGTGTGCACACAACAATGCCAATCGGACTAATCGCTCTGCTTCTTCTTCCACATAGTTCCCCTGCAAATTGGGATCGATCACCCTTCCCAACTGGCCTTCATTCATATGTTTTCTAACCGAATCCTCTAACAACAAAACTTAGCCATCAGGGAGAAAGAGGCGCAGCTGCTGTCCCGAGATGAGCTCGAGAAGCATCTTCCCATATGCGAAGACATCATTCTTCAGTGTGCACTTTCCTGTGTGGAAGTACCCAGGGGAAATAAAACCAAGTTTGTCGAGGGGGGGAATGTTGACATAAACATCTTCATAGCGATGATAGGTTTGAGAATCGGAGCCAGAAACAGCTGAATTTTCTTCTACTGGTGATGAGGATGTGACCCCAGTGCCCCGCCTTGGCATGCCCATGGGCCGCTTAATAGTTCCTTCCTCTACATTTCGCTCATGCATGATCATGGCAAGCCAAAATCCTCCTATCATGGCCTCAAAATGCACATTCAGCAGTATATTTGACGCGCGGATGTCGCGATGCGCAATCTTGATGTTACCTTGATTGTGAAGGTGCGCAAGCCCCCTTGCTGCTCCCAAGGCTATTCGCCTGCGAGTAGTCCAATCGAGAGGTCGGGCAAACTGATCTGGTCTCTCTCTAAGATTGTAAGATAGGCTATTGTTGATCATCAAGGGATACACCAGTAAGAGCTCTTTCTTGGTCCGGCAAAAGCCCCTCAGGCGTAGCACATTTGGGTGTGTCGAAATCGTTCTTCCCACTTGCACTTCTGCTTCGAACTTCTTTACCCTCTCCCAATTGACAAAGCTTGCTCTCTTTACTGCCACTAGCGAACCATCGGCCAGGCGGCCCCTGTAAACCTTGTTGCACCAATTGTCCCCCATGATGTTGCCACGGCTAAAGTTGTCTGTTGCGATTCGGATCTCCTTTAGGGAGAAGCTTTTGGGAGGTGGTGTTTTTGGAGGTGTTGGATCGTCTTCATCGGACTCGGTAAAACTGAAGGTTCGGAGATTGAACACCATCCTTAAGCGGGAAAAGGAGAATCTTCTCAAGTACAAATGGATCATATAAGCTTGATGGTTTTTCTCAATTGGTAGATATTGGTTTGGGGATGCCTTCTGCATATCCAAAGAGACTTGATTGTCATAATTGATTTTGTAGGATCTTGTGACTTAAAAACTAATTATGTTCTTGTTCATCTTTTAAAAAATATTTTGTGAAGGAGCTTAGAAAGTTCGTGTCCCTAATTTATACATGTACTAGCCCAATAGCCCGTGTTATGCATGGGATCCACGCAGATTCCATTCATTGTTATTTAAATAGACTATGAAATATTCAGAGCCAAAAATGTTACCATAGCAAGGAGCCAATAGAACAGATTTGTAAAAGTATTTAAAATAGCTGTCATCTCTTTATCTAACAAAAATTAACCGAAATACGGTATCAAAAACCGAGTAAAATATACTTTTAACTAACTGCTCGACTGAACTACACTTATTTGTCGATAAAACGACTCCTAACACTGACGAATAAACTTAGTTATAGCAAACGTTTACTTTTCTCTACGCATAATTCGAACACGAAACCTTTGAAATTCGTCCCGGACAAACCATACTTCGAAATAGTTACTTGACAAACCCCACTGCTCTACAACACTATAAACCATCATTCCACACAAAATCGTAGCTTAATAATTCCTCAATCGAGCCTCGTAATTCAAAATCAATATTCCTTCAAATTTGTGCCCTAATTTCCGAAATCACTACGATTAAACGAAAAGCGGTCTCCATTACTTACCCGGCGTTGCAAAACAGTGTTGATTCGACTTGTCGAGTCGTCCGGATCGTAAGCGCACGAAGATTTTCCCTCTTCCCCCTTTTCTTCTTCTCTGCGTGCGTCCTCTTCTTTCCCTCTTGTTTTCGGTCACCAAGGGTTTGCTTCTTCAACCCTTGCGTTGAAGATAAAGGGTAAATTAATGGGCTGGGCTCTAAACAAAATAATAAGTTATTTAAGCCCATTATTACAAATAAGGTTGAAAACAAATTTGAGATCGGTAAATCTTTTTTGCATATACAAGGATTGATGTGCATGAAGAGGCATGTGCGACTGAACTGATCAATTTCTTCTAAGGATGACTTAATACTAGTTTTCAATTCGATGACAAATGTAGAAGATAGCAGTCATTGCATGAAGGACGTGCTATATGTCTAAAAAAGATCGGAGGATATTATTACAGAAATATCATACAAATGAAAGTGAAGGGGAACAAATGGAGTTTAGGAAGAGAAACATAGAAGCTAAACTTTTTGTTGAAGGTAAAAGGCAATGGTGATGATGAAGCATGGACATGCCAGTCATGGAGCAATCCCCAGAGGAGAAGGGGAAGGAGGGAAAGAGTAGCACGGAGTTGAGCCACACTCACTTCGACTCCAACTACTGCTCGTGCTAGGGTCCCGCTGAAAAAACTCGCTTTCGAGCATTCGAACCACTTCAGACATCTCTGGTCGAACAGATGGATCCTCATGTGTGCACAACAATGCCAATCGGACTAGTTGCTCTGCTTCTTTTTCCACGTAATTCCCCTTCAAATTGGGATCGATCACCCTTCCCAACTTGTTCTTGTTCATAAAATCACCAATCCATTCCTCCAAACTGAGATTTTCATTATCCGCCAAATCACCAAGTTCAGTAATTGACTGCCCCGAGATGAGCACGAGAAGCACATTCCCGTATGCAAAGACATCATTCTTCAGTGTGCACTTTCCTGTGTAGATGTACTCGGGGGCAATATACCCGTGAGTGCCACAGATGGGGGTGTAGACATAAACATCTCCATAGCGATGATAGGATTGATCGGAGTCATAATCGGCTGAATTTTCTCCTACCGGCAATGAGAAACAGACTCCTGTGCGCCGCCTTGGCATGCACGTGCGCCTCTCAATAGTCCCTTCCTCTATATTTCTCTCATGCATGATCATGGCAAGCGAAAATCCTCCTACCATGGCCTCAAAATGCACATTCAGCAGTATATTTGACGCGCAGATGTAGCGATGCATGATCTTGATGTTACCTTGATTGTGAAGGTGTGCAAGCCCCCTCGCTGCTCCCAAGGCTATTCGCTTGCGAATAGTCCAATCGAGAGGTTGGGCAAACCGATCTGGTATCTCTGTAAGATTGTAAGATAGGCTGTTGTTGAACATCAAGGGATACACGAGTAAGAGCGCTTTCTTGGTCCTGCAAAAGCCCCTCAGGCATAGCACATTTGGGTGTGTTGAAGCCGTGCTTCCCACTTGCAGTTCTGCTTTGAAATACTTTTTCCTCCACCAATTGACAAAGCTCTTTATTGCCACTAGCGAACCATCGGCCAAGCGCCCCCTGTAAACCCTGCTGTATCCATCGTCCTTCAAGACGTTTTTGCTGCTAAAGTTGTGTGTCGCTACTCGGATCTCCTTTAGGGAGAAGCTTTTCAGAGGTGTTGGATCATCTTCAACGGACTCGGTAAAACTGAAGGTTCGGAGATTGAACACCATCTTTAAGCGGGGAAAAAGTAGATTCTTCTCAAGTACAAATGGATTGTATAAGCTTGATGGTTTTTCTCTAATGGTGGTGATTGGTTTGGGAATACCTTCTGCATTTCCAAAGAGACTTTGCTTGTACACACAGCCGTCCTGTGAATGAATGAAATAGTAGGAAAAGTCGTTGGGATTGTAGGCTGACGTCAAGTGTGGGGCCATCACACTCCAAAGCCTTCCTGTGAACAGCTGCTTCGTGGAGAGAGAGAGAGAGAGAGAGAGAGAGAGAGAGAGAGGTTTCATTGCCGCAAAGCTTCCAAATTTGACAAAACGCGACACTCATATAAAGCAAATTTTGCGTTCTCCTTGTATTCTTGGATTCCTACGCGTTGAAAAATCCAAATGTGAAGAGCACTAGCCCTTCTTCTTTACTACATGGGCTGTACATCACATGAAATACCTATTAACTTTTGCGTATCATAGAATATCCATACTTCTAATCACTTGTATTTGGAACACGTGTGTTGCATGTCGATTGATCATATTGCAATTGTTATAATATATCTCGAATTTGAGTCCGCGAACAAAACCTGACCCAAGATAAATTAAAGAAAAATCTGGAAGTTGAATATCTGTAGATGTCCATCGTGGAAATCTATATTTCCTGATCAATTTTGGAGTGCAAAGCCATGTTGGAATTCTGATCGTGAAAAATAGACTTCAAAAAAGCAAAGTGGATATTTGGATTTCAACTTGCTGATTTGTTGAGTCAAACAAAAGTTCCAGTAGATTACGGAAATCAATTTCCGTGTAAACGTTGGTCAACAAAATAGGAAAGTGGACTTGGTTTCCTTCTCTAACTCAGCATGTGTCAATAAAGGAAATAACAGAAGTCCAACTTTTAGTGGGACTTGGCAAAGGGCACCATATATTGACTAATATATATATATATATATATATGCACATAATACAAGTCAGGGGATGCTTCTTCACGTAGACTCGAAGCGCCAAAGTCTTGGTGGCTGTTGTTGATGAATATGTGAAGATTCTTGAAGCGCCGTTACTAAGCGAGTGCTTGGCGAGGGTTACCTTCGTGGGTTTTTTGTTCGTGAATTACATTCAAGAAGAATTAGTGTTCAAGCGAAAATCTTGTGGTAAGATTTGTGTATAATTTTTTCGTGAGATTAAGAGATTATTTCGTAAGGAATTGTGGGGTTAAACACTACGTGAGTTATTAGGTGTAATTGGGGCTTGAGAAACACTTAAGAGTGTTTGAGTGACTCGAGTGTAGTTGTAATTTCCGTTATATCACTTAATCTATAGTAGAATTCCGTGCTGCTCTCCCCGTAGACGTATGTCACTACAACCGAACCATGTAAATCTAGTGTCGGATTTATTTTCTTGTTCTATCAAATTTATTGTTTGATCGCTTGGCTTCTGCAACAGCAATTTCAATGGAAAATTTTCTATATCAGTGGAAATACTAGTGTTAATTTTAGATCATTATTCTTTTCTCTATGTTCCATTTTAAATAGATAATCCTTGGAAACAAGACACAAGGGTATTAACAATAACTAGAAATCTTTCCTGTGATATAGTACGGATATAAAACATATAGTAAGTCAATACTGCAAATAAATAAAAATTGGGATTTATTTCTGTTAGATCTTCCTGGTGTTAGGATTCACCAAATATTGGAAGAGACAAAAGTACTTGATATGAGTTCATCTTCCTTGTAAACTACCTGCACATCCACTCTTGGCATATTGGGATTGTCATGTGACTTAAAAACTAATAATGCTCATGTACATCCTTTGAAAAAAATATTTTGTGAAGGAGCTTAGAAAGTTTGCGTCACTAATTTATACATGTACTAGTCCAATATCCCGTGCTATGCATGGGATCCATCCAGATTCCATTCATTGTTCTTTAGATAGAGTATAAAATATTCACAGCCAAAAATATTTCAATAGTAAGGTACCAAAAGAATAGTTTGTAAAAACGTATTTAAAATAGCTATCATCGCTTTATCTAAGGGATGTACACAAAAATTTTGGTATGTGCACCATTCCCCAATCTTCATTTAACAAAAAGTATCTCAAATCCATTACCCTCGTTGTTAGTGTGGAAATTGCAACATAAATTTGTCCATGGCTAAAAACTGGCTTGGGGAGAAATAAGCCAACACAGCTTCAAGTTTGGCCAATGAGAAAGGGGAAATGCTTTCTTTTTAAGAATAAATGGCCAATGAGACTCAATGGGTGACGTCATGGGAACCTTATCAAGCCGGATTTACTCCTATTCGCAAGTTAATCCGATGGGTGAGGATTCCAAAGCGTGTATGCGCGAATTCCCCTTTCTCTCTTTCTTTCATTTTTGCTTTGTGAGTTGTCTCCTCTTTTTTCTTCTTATCTCTCGGTTGTGTCCCCGTCTTTTCTCTTTTCTTCTCTTCTTCTTTCTTCACAGCTCCTGCAGAATTTGAGAGCTCGTTAGGTGGGCTGAGTTTGCGCCCATGGGCTTTGGCCCATTGTTACAGTGATAATTGTTGAGGATGATGTCTTGTATTCTGTTATATGGAAAAGCTAAATATTTTAGGCTATGTGGGCAATTTTGTAATTTGTGCCATGTAGGGTTTCGCTATATATGTTTAGGGCGAAACAGGTCTCTAAGAAGAGAAGGAGGGAGTGAGAAAGAGCGGCTGTATACTTTTCTACGTTATTAGTGAAACATATCTCATCTCCCCGTGGACGTAGGTAGGCGGAACATCTCCCCTGCTGAACCACGTAAATTCTTGTGTTGTGCGAATTTCCATTACTTTTCTTGCATCGTTGATAGGATTGAATTAGATATTCGACAATTGGTATCAGAGCTTGGTTCGGCAAGCTATCAAGATGGCAGGAAAGGGTTCGAGTGTCAAGTACGACATCGAGAGGTTTAATGGAAAGAACAACTTCACTCTCTGGCGACGAAGAATGATGGATCTTCTGATTCAGCAGGGCCTGTCGAAAGTGCTGTTGGAGAAAGGGAAGAAACCAGAACCGAGTGATGAAGATTGGGGGGAGATGGAGGAAAGGGCGGTAAGCGCCATTCGATTGAACCTATCTGATGAGGTTCTGCAGTATGTGGTGGATCTCAAGTCGGCTCTGCAGGTGTGGTCGAAACTTGAGAGCATCTATATGACCAAGTCCCTAACGAACAAACTGTTTTTGAAAAAATAGTTATACTCTCTACAGATGGAGGAAGGCTCAGATCTGTTAGAACACATCAACACGTTCAATCAGATTCTGAGTAAACTTGCAAGTCTGGAGGTTTCAATGGAAGATGAAGACAAAGCCTTATTACTGCTATCGTCGCTACCAGCATCTTATGATCATCTGGTGACGACACTCTTGTATGGAAAGGAGACGCTTGAGACAGATGAGGTCACTGCTGCCCTATTATCTAATGATACGAGAAAGAGGGTTAACAGTGCTACGGCACAAGGTGAGGGTCTCATCGGAAAAGTCAAGGAGCAGGAACGGGGAAGAACAATCCAGCGGGAATCCGGGAATAAGGGTCGATCGAAATCAAGAGGGGCTAAAACAAAACTCTCTTGTTATTATTGCAAGAAGGAAGGCCATCTGAAAAGAGACTGTTATAAGAGAAAAGAAGACTTGAAAAAGCGCGAGAAAACTTCTAATCAAGCAAGTGTGGTTGATAGCTTAGACGGTGATGATGGAGATCTTCTCTCTATATCATCAGGTAAGAATCAGTTCGCTGATTCATGGATTTTAGACTCTGGATGCTCTTATCACATGTGCCCGAATAGAGATTGGTTTGATTCATACCGGTCATACAATGGTGGATCTGTTCTAATGGGGAATGATGCGGTTTGCAAAACCATTGGAATAGGGACTATTAAAATTAGAATGTTTGATGGTATAGTCAGAACTTTAGTGGATGTAAGGCATGTTCCAGATCTAAAGAAAAATTTGATATCTTTGGGTGCGCTTGATGTGAATGGGTGCAAGTACGCAGCAGCAGGTGGAGTTCTCAAAGTCATCAAAGGAGCTATGGTTGTCATGAAAGGAGAGTTGACTGGAAGTTTATACAGGCTCATAGGGAGTACAGTAATAGGTGGAGCATCTGTGACTACAGCTGCAGAGTCCGATACAGATGACACTCATCTGTGGCATATGCGGTTAGGGCATATGGGTGAAAGGGGTATGATGGAGCTTCATAAAAGGAAGCTGTTAAAAGGTGTCAAAAGCTGCAAATTGAACTTCTGCAAATACTGCGTTTTCGGGAAACAGAGCAGGGTTAGTTTCAGAACTGTGAAGCATACGAGCAAGGATGTACTTGATTATGTACACAGCGATGTATGGGGTCCTACACCGATCAAATCAAAAGGTGGAGCCGAATATTTTGTGACCTTCATTGATGATTACTCAAGGAAAGTCTGGGTCTACTTCATGAAGCAGAAGAACGAAGTCTTCTCCAAATTCAAAGAGTGGAAGGCTGAAGTAGAAAGGCAGACAGGAAAGAAGCTAAAGTACTTGAGAACAGACAATGGAGGGGAATACAGGTACACACCATTCCTGGAACTATGTAAAGCTGAAGGGATCACACGTCATTTCACAACATCAGATACACCACAGCAAAACGGTGTAGCTGAGAGGATGAACAGGACACTTTTGGAAAGGGCTCGGAGTATGAGGCTGAATGCAGGGCTGAGTAAAAGTTTCTGGGCAGAAGCAGTTAATATGGCATGCTATCTCATTAACAGGTCTCCATCTACAGCCATTGAATGCAGAGTTCCTGAGGAGGTATGGACAGGTAATCCGATTGACTATTCTAGTTTGAGAGTATTTGGTTGTCCAGCCTATGTTCATGTACAAAGTGGACATCGTTCCAAGTTAGACTCAAAGTCTAAGCAGTGTATCTTTCTTGGCTATGAGAAAGGTGTGAAAGGATTCAAGCTATGGGATCCTAATGCACGGAAGACCGTGGTTAGCAGGGACGTTGTCTTTGATGAATCTGACATGGTGAAGGCAAATAACAGTTCACATGCAGATGGCAGAAGTGAAGAAGGATCTACGTGCGGGTGGAGTCGGGTGAACCAGAAATAGCGGGAGGAAGGGAATCATCCAAGAACTCACCGAATCACGGAGACAGAAAAGATACCTACACCATTGCAGAAGGTAGAGGAAAACGTACTCACAAAGCACCTGTGAGATATGGGTTTGAGGATATGGTTGCTTATGCCCTCACAGTAGGTACAGGCGATCCATCTTCCTATCAGGATGCGATATCTAATGCTGATAGTGATAAATGGATATCAGCTATGATGGAAGAAATGGAATCCTTACAGAAAAACAGGACTTGAAAGATTGTGGAGAAACCTAAAGGCCGAAAGATCATTGGGAGTAAATGGATCTTTCGCAAGAAAGAGGCAGTGTCTGAGAATGAGCAGGTAAGGTACAAGGCTAGACTTGTAGCTAAAGGGTATGCACAGAAGGAAGGGGTGGATTATAATGAAATATTCTCTCCAGTAGTAAAGCACACTTCCATTCGAGTTCTACTTGCCTTGGTAGCCATGTTTGATTTTGAGCTAGAGCAACTTGATGTGAAGACGGCGTTTTTTTCATGGAGACTTGGAGGAACAGATTTTCATGGAGCAACCTGACGGGTTCAAAGTGCCAGGAAAGGAAGATCACGTTTGTCTGCTTAAGAAATCACTTTATGGCCTTAAGCAATCTCCAAGACAGTGGTACAAGCGTTTTGACTCTTTTATGGTGCAAATTGGCTATTCGAGAAGTGAGTATGATTGCTGTGTTTATTTTAAAGTGTCAGATGATAATTCGATTATTCTTTTGATGCTTTATGTTGATGACATACTCATTGCTGCTAAGGATATGCATAATATTGTCTCTTTAAAGTCCTTGTTGAATAATGAGTTTGAGATGAAGGATCTTGGTGCTGCTAAGAGGATCCTTGGTATGGAAATTCATAGAGATAGAAGTGCAGGTAAACTCTGGGTATCTCAAAAGAGGTATGCTGAAAAGGTGCTTGAGCGTTTCAACATAAATAAGGCTAAATCAGTGAGGACACCATTAGCTAGCCACTTCAGGTTATCTGAACAACAATGCCCCACAAAGCATGAGGAGATTGAGGAGATGACTCGAGTTCCCTATGCTAGCGCAGTTGGGAGTCTCATGTATGCTATGGTGTGTAGCAGGCCAGATTTATCTCATGCAGTCAGTGTCGTTAGCAGATACATGAGTAATCCAGGGAAGGAGCATTGGAATGCAGTCAAGTGGATCTTTAGATATCTGAGCGGGACTGCAAACTTGGGTATTATGTTCAGTCGCGACGGAGGTTCGAAGGAGTTAGTTGGATATGTTGATTCAGACTTTGCTGGTGACCTAGACAGGAGGAGGTCTACTACAGGATATGTCTTCACATTAGCTGGTGGACCTATCTCATGGAGGGCGAATGCTCCAGTCCACAATTGCATTGTCTACTACAGAGGCAGAGTACATGGCAGTTATAGAAGCTGCTAAGGAAAGGCTCTGGTTGACTAGGTTGGTTCGTGAGTTGGGTTTAGAGCAAGGAGGTGCGGTGTAGAGGTGGCCACGGTTCGGAACCGACCGGTTCCGGTTCGGAACCGGCGGTTCCGGTTCGTGGCCAAGTGTGAACCGGAACCGGCCGGTTCCGGGCCGGTTCCTATTTTTTTTCTGTTTTTTTTCTTTTCCTTTTCCTTTTCTTCCTCCGCGGCCGGCCATAGCCGGGGCTGGCGCGGAGGTTGCCGGCCTCTAGGCGAGATGGCCCTCGCCGCGTCGGCGAGCCGGCCTCGCCAGGCCGGGCGAGCCGGCTCGCCCGGCGCCGGCGAGGTCGAGCCTCGCCCGGTTGCGGCGAGGCCGAGCCTTGCCGGCGTTGGGCGAGGCGGCCTCGCCGCCAGCGAGGGCCGGCCTCGCCGACGCCGGCGAGGTCGAGCCTCGCCGTTGCGAGGCAGAGGCGAGCCTCGCCTCGCCGGCGTCGGGCGAGGCCGGCTCGCCCGCCAGCGGCGAGGCCGAGCCTCGCCGGCGCGGCGAGGTCGAGCCTCGCCGCCGGGCGAGGCGAGCCCGCTCGCCGCGCCGGGCGAGGCCGGCCTCGCCGACGCCGGCGAGGTCGAGCCTCGCCCGGTGCGCGAGGCCGAGCCTCGCCTCGCCCGCGGGCGAGGCCGCCTCGCCCGACGCCCCAGCGAGGCCCCCTCGCCCGACGCCGGCGACCTCCGCGCCGGCCCGGCCATGGCCGGCTGCGGAGGAAGAAAAAAAAATTAAAATATAAATTATAATTTTAAAAAACAGAAACAAGGAAAAAGACAAAAGAGAAAAAGGAAAAACAGAAAAGGGAAAGGAAAAGAAAAAGAAGAAAAACAGAAATGAAAATAAAAAAAATTTAAAAAATACTATTCTTGTGATAGAACATTATTCAATATAAATTGTGATTAAAATGTAAATTGTACTTAAATTTAGGGACAAAAAGACAAGAGAGAAAGAGAGGGCTTCAACTTAATAAATTATCATTAAGCACGTTACAATTCGTTACAACGATCTTAAAAAAAAGGAGTACAATATATATACCCTAAAATTATCCCAAAACCTAAGCATTCCGTGCACAGGGGACCAGAGGTCACATATGTTCGGATTATATTTCGGTTTCCGTAAGCTCACGTGGGCGTACCCGGTATGAGAAACAAGAGTTCCCGAAATATTTGCCAACTCCAATATTTCTTTTACCCTCAATCGTCACTACCCGTTCCAGTACCGATAGTGGTAGCGGTAGTATCTCCGTCGTTAAAGAATTCGGATTCATTATTCCGATCTATCTCTTGTTGCCGGTATTGAGCCTTCGTCCAATTAGCAACACAAGCTTGCATCTCCACTGATTCTGGATCTAATCTTGAACGATGTTGGTTCAAAATATTACCTCCGGCACTGAATGCTTATTCGACCGCAACTGTGGAACAAAGGGTTGAAAAAATCTGTTTTGCAATAAGAGAAAGGATTGTGTATTGGCTTGCGTGCCTCTTCCACCAATCCAAAATAAAAAAATCTGTACCACCTTCGGCTTCAGTAAACTCAAATAAAATGGTTAGATAACTCTCTAATTCAGAAATATTTCCTATTTCTCCCTTTTGTTTTTTTTGTCTATGTAATAAAAGTTGGTACCCTCTACTAATTTTACCTGTATTGTCATTTTGTATCTCCGTAGATTGAGAAGATCTAATATCACCTAAATTATATTTAGTATAAAATTCATTATATAATTCTATTACTACGTTTTTAACCTCACGTACTATGGTTGTAACATTTGTCACATCATAATGTAAACATTGATAATACGCACGCAAAAAATCATTTAAGCCATCCAATTTGCAACGCGGATCAAAAACACAAGCAACTAAATAAATCATGGGAATTTCACTATAATAATGAAGCCATTTCATTTTTTTTGCAACTATAGTATGTTGTAATTCAACATCATTTTCATATTCATCAAAAGTTCCGACAATATTAGTACACTCTACTAAAAATAAATGTGTAGTAGGATAATAAACACCAGACAAAGTATAAGTTGCATCATTAAAAACCTTTAAAAGATCTAAAATTTTTTGGCAAATATGCCACTCTTGTGGGTATAAATTAATCTCAGGTATATTATTAGAAATGAATGCACATAATAAATCTTTATATGCTAAAGATTCACTAAGCAAGTGGAAAGTAGAATTCCAACGAGTTGGAACATCTCTTGGAAATCTTTTTGGCTTTTTGCCATTATCTCTACAAAATCTACCCCATTCTTTCATTTTTTTGGGATGTTTCCATAAAAATTGAATCGCCGTTTTTATTGGTTGAAGAAAAATATCAAGAGTTTTCAAACCATCTTGTACACATAAATTTAAAACATGACAAGCACATTTAATGTGAAAAAATTTTCCGCCAAAAGCGGGTTTACAAATATTTTCTAACTCGGCAATTGAAGCGGTATTTGCTGCGGCATTATCAAAACCAATTGAAAAAATTTTGTTAAGCAAATAATATTCTTCTAAAACTTGCCTAATTATTCTATAAATATTATTTGCCGTATGATGATCATCGAAAACTCTAAATGCAATAACTCTTTTTTGAATAGTCCACTCGTCATCTATCCAATGACATGTTATGCCCATGTAAGAATGATTTTGCCAATGATCACTCCAAATATCACTACCTGTATGCACGCATCCATTAAATTGCATAAATTTTTTTTTTAAATCATTTTTTCCATTTTTGTAAAGATCTTTAATTACTCGTTTAATTGAATTTCTAGGAACACGATTTGCTTGTGGAGCACATGCTTTTTGTACAAATTCATTAAAACTAAATCTTTCTCCAAAATTAAATGCTAAATGCTCAACGGAAATAAATTTGCCTAATTCTTCCTTATAAGTTTTTTCATTAAAACGAAATAAAGGGGAAGTGTTAGGATTGACGTACCCGGAAATTTGTTGTTGCCCGATATCGATTCCCGTTTCGGTTGGATGTTTGCTCATAAGATGTCGTTTAAATGTTCCATATCCATGTCCACCTGTATATTTATATATTTTTTCACAATATTTACAAATTAGATCATACCTTTTTTGACAGATATCAAACCTTTCCATTTTCGTGAAGTGATTCCAAATGTCAGATGTAAATTCCCGTTCCGCTTCCTTTGTTGTAGATATTTCAGCAGGAGGATGAAAACTTTCTTGCGTCGAGACGCGCTCCACATCGTGAAAAATGTTGATTTCATCATCTTGAAAATCTGCATATTCACGAGGATCAAAAGAATGATGGGATTCCGTCGCGATATTCTTACCTTTGCCAGTTGGCACTCGACTTCCACTTGCCATTTTTCGAATGGATTGAGAGAATTGAGCGGATTAATTGGGAGAATTAAGAAAGAATTGCGTGGATTGAGAAAATTGAGAGAATTTCATAGAATTTGAGAGAATTTCGAGTATTGAGAAAATTTGAGACTTGAGAGAAGAGAATTGGAGAGAATTTGAGAGAATTGTGTGTGTATTGTGAGAATTTGAGAGAATTTATAGGAAAAAAATAGAAGAAAATTTAGAATAAAAAAAAATAAAACATAACCGTTGCAAAATTGCAACGGTTATGTGTTTTTTTATTTATTAAAAAAACGCCCGTTGGGGCGTAGCCATTGCCCCAACGGGCCGCAAGGCGCAAGGTGCAAGCCCGGCCCGCAGCAAGGCCTGCACGTCTGCAGGCCCTGCTGCGGATAAATTTTTTTTTTTTTTTTTTTTGTGTTTGGCCGTTTGGCGTTGGCCCGTTGCATGGCAACGGGCTGCCGCAGGCCGCCGCAGTCACAGCATCATGGCTCGCACGCAGCCGGCTGCAAGACAGTGGCCGTGCCTGCCGCCCGCAGCTTTTTTTTTTTTTTTCTTTCTTCGAACCGGGAACAAGTGTCCGGCCGGTTCAAATTTTTCTGGAACCGGAACTTGGATCGTATGCCACGGGCCGGTTCCGGTTCCGAACCGCGGGCCCGGTCAACGGGCCGGGCCCGGGTTTGACCGGGCCGGGCCCGGGTTTGACCGGGCCGGGCCCGGTTCCAGGCCAAAACCGGCCCGTGGCCACCTCTAGTGCGGTGTTACATTGTGACAGTCATAGTGCCATACATCTCGCCAAGAATCAAGTATTTCATGCAAGAACAAAGCATATAGATGTGAAGTTTCACAAAATCAGGCAGCTTGTGTCAGATGGCAGCATTCACTTGCGGAAGATTCACACGAATAGCAATCCTGCATATTGTTTTACCAAGCCAGTCACTATTGAGAAGTTTGGGTCCTGTTTGGGCTCAATTAATATAACTCGCTGTTGAAGGTGAGGGACGCACTCAATAAATGCGGGAGTGTACCTCTTATGGAGGTACGGGGATGAAGACATCTATATTTCATATTCTTTCACAGGTGGCTTTACAGAATCCAAGCCAAGGTGGAGATTGTTGAGGATGATGTCTTGTATTCTGTTATATGGAAAAGCTAAATATTTTAGGCTATGTGGGCAATTTTGTAATTTGTGCCATGTAGGGTTTCGCTATATATGTTTAGGGCGAAACAGGTCTCTAAGAAGAGAAGGAGGGAGTGAGAAAGAGCGGCTGTATACTTTTCTACGTTATTAGTGAAACAGATCTCATCTCCCCGTGGACGTAGGTAGGCGGAACATCTCCCCTGCTGAACCACGTAAATTCTTGTGTTGTGCGAATTTCCATTACTTTTCTTGCATCGTTGATAGGATTGAATTAGATATTCGACAATAATGTCTGGTGTTGTTTCATAAACCCAAAGCGGATTAATGATTCCTAGTCACATGACAAGCATTGCTACGTCGAGTCGAATCACACTCGCTTCGGCTCCGACTACTCCTGCTGTGATCGTGCCTAAGCAATTGACTGTCAAGCAATCTAACCACTTCAGACATCTCCAGTCGGACGGATGGATCGCCATCTGCGCACAACAATGCCAGTCAGACAACCTGCTTTGCTTCTTCTTCCACATAGTTCCCCTGCAAACTGGGATCGATCAATCTTCTCAACTCATTCTTGTTCATTAATCCACCAATCCATTCCTACTGTCACACCCCAAAATCTACTAGGATAGGAGATGACACGGCCGTCCTTCCACCCGAAAGATGTAGCCTCAAACCACAAGAAATCCAACTCCCAAAAGTCTCAACGATATTGCTCTCGTTGTAAAGGCTACTAACCAAAGAACCCGAAAGATTGGGAAAAGAGAGGGGTGAGCAACCACAGCTCAGTAAGCAGTGTGTATCTCGTCTAAGCAGATCGAGCAATTACTATGCATATGTACAAAGCAATACCAAAACTTTGTAATTCAAACTCAAGGTATAAAATACATATAGATTTACATAAGAGTTGTTTCGTTTCATCAAAGCTTTGTACAAGCCACAAATACACATTTAAATCTACCATCAAATTCAAACTATCAATGGTCAAGTCCATTGATCAATCTCTATAAAAACCACATCAATGGTCCATTCCATTGACTAATCTCAAATCACACATCAATGGTCTATTCCATTGATGAATCTCATATCACATCAAACGTCGATGGTCCATTCCATCGACCAATCTATTGCTCAATATCTAACCATGGTCATGACACAAAGCCTTGTGACAAGGCTACCAAGATTCCCCCCTTGGCAAGGTCTCCACCTACAAAGCCGGTGGCTCGGCCCAGAAGGATATCATAAATCCGGTATGCATACCCCAAAATCCCTCAATAGGTTCACAGTCATATTGAGCACAAAACACGCATCCTCTAATAATCCACAATACCAAATCCATAATAAATCTCATAATCCACAATCAATATCACCAATTGATTTCAGAAAACAAAACACAATCTTTCTCAACTTCGTTCGTCAAACCAAACGCGTTTTACAAGAAATTTCTCACATCATTTCAAAATTCTTCATAAAACGATATGTATAGAGCAATGACATCGTTAGCCTTAACCTCAAATGATTAAGAGGTGCATAGTTCGGTTCTTTGCATTTACAACTCTCTCAAGCTCTCACTAACTGTCAGCGAGTTGGGGAATGAGGCTCGTGCTAAATGTCGTGTTGTGCAAACGGATCATGCACTCGTGATAGGTTTTAATGACCCGCTCAATTGCACGGTTGTCCATTTCCTTTGTATCTTAAAAAAAAAAACGCCTAAGCAGGGTATTGTGCTTCCTATTAAATTGAAGTTTATTTGCAATGAATTTAAAGATTTACCGATCTCAAATTTGTTTCAACTTTATTGATGTTCTAGCAATACTTTGGCATAAATCATCCCTTTGGCTCATTGCAACCAGCTTTAAAAGATGAGGGACATTACCAGTTTGAGATTTTTGTGAGAAGATAATTAGTTTACAGTACATGTATCATGGGTACTAATTTAGAAATTTTAATGGTATTAATCACTACAATTAATCAATTCGATATTCTTTTCATGTGGGATCCATCCAACTATAGGTTTAGGTGCACTAATGCACATGCACCCAACAAAAAATCCCATGATGATTCTTCTGGAAATGGAGTAGAGTATAATAGAAAACCATTGAATTGTTTTCCTCAATACCTTGGTTCATAAACAAGTAGGAGGTTTCTTTCTCTAGATGGAGCAAGAAATTGGTGGCCCTTTTGACTCTCTAGAGACCTATTTATCTTTTGTGGGTCAACATCTTCAATTACGAGATGAGTTGACCCTTTATTATTCTCTCTTGATAAGTTTAGTACGCGCGGTGGACTTTGCAGTTTCCTCACAGGATGCACCATTTTCTATGGAGTTAAGTTTCAAAGAACTGTCCATCATCTGCTTCTTCTTGAATCACTGTGTGGAATTCTTCTTGTGAAGGACTCGTTCATATCCATCTTCTTCCTCGGTCTTCCTTTTGTTCTTTGTCCTTGATAGTGGTAGAAAACTCCTGTCTTGGCCCTTTATGTATGAAATTTTTGTGTCCAGACCCTATTGAATCAACTCTATTTGTAGGATTATTATTCCATATGCTTGTATCGCAATACAATTTATTGTGAATTGACGTAGAATCCAATAGATCTTGCAATTCAACATATAAAATAAGATGCCCAAAGAGAGAAACTAAAAGAAAGAGAGCTTGTTGTTATCGAGTATGCAGCTCGTTTTAATCGGCTAAGCAAATTTTCAATGAACATTTTTGGGAAGAAAAAGACAAAGCCGATTACTTCGAGCAAGGGCTCCAACCAGAGAATGGCTCAAGCCTTTCTTCTCACTTGCTGACTACCTGCGAAAATGTTCTGGATAGAGCACTCAAAGTCGACCAGGCCCTTGAGTGCAGTGCACCCAGTGGACAACAGCCGAAGAAAGTGGATGAAATAATCTTAACTCTTCACGTAACGGCAACCCTCCTGAAGCAATAACCAGATCTACATACCCCGATCTTGAAATGAAGTTTTTGGATTCTAGCTACTTAAAGGAAAGAGATATTCTTACTCCGAGGAATAAGACAGTGGGTGAACTAAATCCATACATAATGGATCTCCTTCCACGTGAAGATGTGTTATGTTATGAGCAGATTCCATTTGTAAGATATATACTATATCTCTTGGAGTTTCTAAATTCATTACAATTTCTAGGACCTCCCGATCGCAAGTTGCGGCTCAAAGTAGCAATGCTTGTTATGTGACTATGAAACATTAATATGACTTTGGGTTCATGCAACAACACTAGGAAATTGTCACTGTTATAATTGGGCCAAAGCCCATGGGCCCAAACTCAGCCCACCTAATGGGCTCTCAAATTCTGCAGGAGCTGTGAAGAAAGAAGGAGAGAAGAAAAGAGAAAAGACGGAGACACAACCGAGAGATAAGAACAAGACAGAGGAGACAAAAAGTTCCTTCAGAAAGCAAAAATGAAAGAAAGAAGAGAAAAGGGAATTCGCGCGTACACGCTTTGGAATCCTTACGCATCGGATTAGGTTGAGAATCGGAGTAAATTCGGCTTGATAAGGTCCTCATGACGTGTACGCGTGAGTTTCCTTCCTCCCTTTGACCTCTCTCTTCCTCCTTCCTTCTTTCTTTAACTTTTCCCCCCCTTTCCCTTTCTGTTTCTCATGCGCTCTCGATCCCTTTTATTGCAGAATGTCCACTGTTCTGCTTGTTGACCGAGTGTGAACGCTTTCTTTTTTCTTTTTTTTTTTCGCTACGCCCTTTTTTTGACCTGGTAAAAAATCCAAATATTACAAATTTAGTACTCAAAGTGCTCATTTCTCGCATAGTTACGTCACCCATTGAGTCTCATTGGCCAAACTTGAAGCTGTGTTGGCTTATTTCTCCCTAAGCCAGTTTTTAGCCATGGACACCTTTATGCTGCAATTTCCACACTAACAACGAGGGAGATGGATTTCAGATACTTTTGTTAAATGAAGATGGGGGAATGATGCACATATCATAAATTTTGTGTACATCCCTTAAATAAAGCCATGATAGCTATTCCAAATACTTTTTTACAAACTATTCTTTTGGTACCTTACTATCGAAACATTTTTGGCTGTGAATATTTTATACTCTATTTAAAGAACAATGAATGGATTCCACATGGATCCATTGCATAGCATGGGACACTGGACTGGTACTTGTATAAATTAGTGACACGAACTTTCGAAGCTCCTTCACAAAATATTTTTTAATGGATGCGCAAGAGCATTATTAGTTTTTAAGTCACAAGATTTGACAAAATCAATTATGACAATCGCAATACACCAAGAGTAGATCTGCAAGTAGTTTACAAGGACAATCGCAGGAAGGCTTTGGAGTAAGATGGCCCCACACTTTGACATCAGCCTACAATCCAACGACTTTTCCTTACCATTTCATTCATTCACACCGACCAAAGGCAGCCGCGGGTGAGACGCGCAAGTTATAAACACTTCTGTGTACAAGCAAAGTGTCTTCGGAATTGCAGAAGGTATTCCCAACCCAATCATTACCAATCGAGAAAAATCATCAAGCTTACACGATCCATTTGTACTTGAGAAGGATCTACTTTTTCCCCGCTTAAAGATGGTGTTCAATCTCCGAACCTACAGTTTTTCTGAGTCCGTTGAAGATGATCCAACACCTCCTAAAAGCTTCTCTCTAAAGGAGCTCCGAGTCGCGACATACAACTTTAGCCGGGGCAACATCTTGGCGGAAACTGTACTCCGCAAAGTTTATCGGGGGTGCTTGGCTGATGGTTCGCTAGTGGCAGTAAAGAGAGGGCGCCATGCCGATCGGTGGACGGAAGATTGTTTCGAAGCAGAAAAGCAAGTGGGAAGCACGGTTTCGATGCACCCAAACGTGCTATGCCTGAGGGGCTTTTGCAGGACCAAGAAAGAGCTCTTACTGGTATATCCCTTGATGATCAACAACACCCTATCTTACAATCTTAGAGAGAGACCGGATCGGTTTGCCCGACCTCTCGATTGGACTACTCGCAAGCGAATAGCCTTGGGAGTAGCGAGGGGGCTTGCACACCTTCACAATCAAGGTAACATCAAGATCATGCATCGTGGCATCTGCGCATCAAATATACTGCTGAATGTGCATTTTGAGGCCATGATAGGAGGATTTTCGCATGCCATGATCATGCACGAGGGAAATGCAAAGGAAGGGACTATTAAGTGGCGGGCGTTCTCCCGAAGGCGGTTCAGGGAACTTTTTTATGAAACCTACTCTCCCGCGGTATTTCAAACCGATTATCGCTATGAAGATGTTTATGTTGACACCCGTCGCTGCGGCACTTTTGGGTTTATCGCCCCTGAGTACTTCTACACAGGAAAGTGCACACTGAAGAATGATGTCTTCGCATACGGGAGAATGCTTCTCGAGCTCATCTCGGGACAGCCAATAGAACCTGATGGGTTGGCGGATAATGAAAATCTCACTTTTGACCCATTGATTGGTGATTTTATGTACAATGATGAGTTGGAAAGGGTGATCGATCCCAATTTGCAGGGAAACTACGTGGAAGAAGAAGCAAAGGGACTACTCCAATTGGCATCGTTGTGCTCAGACGAGGATCCATCTACTCGACCGGAGATGTCTGAAGTGGTTCGAATGCTCGAAAGTCAGTTTCTTCAGCGGGACCCTAGTACAAGGAGTAGTTGGAGTCAAAGTGAGTGTGACTCAACTCCGTACTACTCTTTCCCTCCTTCTCCTTCTCCTTCTCCTTCTCCTTCTCCTCTGGGGATTGCTCCATGACTGGCATGTCAATGATACATCATCACCATTGCCTTTTACCTTCAATAACAAGTTTAGCTTCTGTGTTTTTTTTTGGTAAGGTAAGTTTAGCTTCTGTGTTTATCTCTTCCTAAACTATATATGTTCCTCTTCACTTACATTTTATGATATTTCTGTAATACTTTCCTCTGATTTTTTGAGACATATAGCACGTCCTTTTTGCAATGACTGATATCTTCGACATTTGTCATCTAATTGAAAACTAGACACTGAAATAAAAATTCAAAGTGTCACCTCTTAATCTGTCGAATTAATGGCGAATGAATGTTTTAAGTTTATTAAGAAAGTGCTATTGTTCTTGTTGCGGAAGCCAAGCGATCGAACAATAAAATTGACAGAACAAGAAAATAAATCGGATACCAGATTTACATGGTTCTATCGTAGTGATCTACGTCCACGGGGAGAGTAACACGGAATTACATTATAGATCAAGCGATACAATAGAGATTACAACCACACTCGAGTCACTCATATACTCTCGGTGTTTCCCAAGCCCTAATTAAACCCAATAACGCATGCAGTGTTTAGCTCCATAATTCCTCACGAAATAATTTTTCATTATCACGAAGGAATTATACACAAATCTTATCACAAGATTTACGCTTGATGTCACTCCCCGAACCCCATCGAGCCCGTGACATACCTCTATGGTCGAATATCGCAACGCCCCAGGAAATCGCCGACCCCACACATCAGATATAAAGCACTAGCGAAAGCCACAAACACCCGGACAATATTTAACTGGGGTAAAGGGAAGAATGTACATCCATTACCATTACAAACTGATACAATATCCGCCATTTACAAACCACATAATATACATGCACACCGAACTTCTAAATTACACACTACCGATATCAAAAAGGATCAGTAGCCTGATAAACCCTACTCCAAAAATGGAACACTTCAAAACCCTTAATTAACCCCTAAACTAACCCCTACGCCCCCGGATGGCGTCCACTCCGAGTCTGACTCTCCAAAACCCGAGTCTGAATCCCCCTGAGTTGCCTGTTCTTCTGAGGACTCAGAGTCTGCCCCGATCTCAATCGGGTTGTCCTCATCACCCGACTCTACCGGAACCTCAATTCGCTCTTCCTCATTAGACTCCTATTCCGACTCTTCCTCTGGCTCATTCTCTAGCTCATCCTCTGGTTCGTCGTCTGGGTCTTCTTCTGGCTCGTCTTCGGGTTCTTCTTCTAGTGCCTCTTCATGTTCTTCTTCAGGGTCTTCTTCTCCTGGTTCCTCCTCTGGTATTACACCTAGATCCACTTCCATAGGATCATACCCTGCCTGTGATTCCTCCGGCTCCAGATCAAGCTCAGCCACTGAAGGTTCAGGTGCTGCAGGCGCAGGCTGATGTCCGGACTGGGCAAGACTAGTATCCAGACTAGTCATCTCACCGTCAGGAGGGGGTATGGCTGACGGGTCCCAATCCCCTACTCCGTCAAACGGAACATCAAAGTCACGGACGGGGCCAAACTCATCCATCCCGTCCCTAAACATCTAGGCGGTATAGGTGTGGGCCTGCCAAAGAGGTTGCCCTATGTCTACCCAGACTACCGTAGTATGCTTGATCCAGGTCATATTCTCGTCTATCGGGTACTCTACAACATCATGGTCAGTGTGCATCGGAATCCCAAAAAGCTGTGACGGCGGCGGTGGAAGATTCATAGTTCAGGCCGGGGTTCTGAAATTCTTTGGTTGAAACAACCATGAGAACACTTCTCAGCAAGTACACACCCTAAACCCCACCTAGGCTAACACGTACCTCCAAACAAGTTCAAACATCATAACACTCAATAAACACACCACAGGCACACAATTGCACTTACCTGGGCTTTTAATGCTCGCGGTCTGCAAGTTAGTCTCAAATATAAAATTTCCAACCACATGCACATTCCAAATACATTTGATGCCTAATACACAAGTCGAACACATGGCATTTCATTTCCACATTTCACAAAATCGTTCATGTCTCACCACACTATTTTCATTCCACTTGCCAGCGACCCGCGTAACAGTACCACCTCAGGTCCACTGTCAATTCACGGTCCACATGACCATCTCATTTTCACAACACTTCTTAGCCCGCGTTATGGTACCGCCTCAGGCTATGTATCTTGCCCGCGTAATAGTACCGCCTCAGGCTCAACATCTACCACCTACGGCACAACCCGCGTTGAAGTACACACCTCAGGTTTGCAGTCTTCCGGTAATACTGGGTATCGTCCCGCGTTAATGTACCGCCTCAGGATGGCATAATTCCCCGCGTCATAGTACCTTCTCAGGGACTTTCGCGACCACACGCACAACATCTCACACAATTTCTCAGTCATGCACTCGCTCGATTTACACATCAACATGCCAAATTACCAGCCGTTCAACTTCGGCCCATGCACACATCGAACCTTACGCATTTCACATGCTCAATTAACGCCCAATCATGGCCAATTGCTAGTCAAATCAATTCAGCCCATGCGTGCATATAACGGTCCACATTTTAATCAATCAATTCACAATTCAACAAACATACAAGGCCGCCATCGGGCCCACAATCATAGCCACTATCGTGAACATAAATTCAGCATTTCCAAGTCTATTTCTAGCCATAACAATTACCACAAACCAGCCACAACACAACACACCAAACCGATACAATTAGTCCCTAAATCGAACCATATGCTCCTCATTTCACACCCCAATTTCCAGCACTCAACTCCACATCAAATCAGTCCCGAAACATCACAAATTCACCCACAATTCAGCCAATTCAAGTCCTCAAATTAGTCTACTAATATAACCCCTAAACGGCCACTAATTAACCCCTAAACCGTCACAATTTAACCCGATTCAGCCCCTAATTACGTCCGTCGGTACCCGATATCCTAAAAAAGGTTTAGGATGCTACTTACTTGGAAACCTAGGCTAGCTCGGCTGAAGGGGAGGAACGGCTGGCCGGCGGTCACCCAGCAGGCGGATGGCGACGGCGAGCGGCTCGGCGGACGGCGGTGGCTGGACGGTGGCTGATCTTCCACGGCTGGACAGAACCGAAGGGGGCTGGTGGTGGCGTTCGATGAGGGGGAAAACAGGAGAGAGAGAGAGAGAGAGAGAGAGAGAGAGAGAGAGAGAGAGAGACGGTGAGACGAGCAGCGGTGGCTTCGGCGTGCGGCTGCTCCGGCTAGGCAGGTGGATGGCGGCGGCGGCGACCGGCCTAAGCGGCTAGCCATAGTCACGGTGGGTGGGGGATAAGGTCCGACCGGGAGGGAAAGAGGGAGAGAGAAGCCGACAGAGTGAGAGAATGAGGGGTAGAGAGAGAAAATGGAATTAAATAGGCTAAAGGTCAATTATTGGTGTCTAATACACATGCCAAATGACCATCATACCCCTCTCTCTAATTTCCAATCAACGGTCAAGATTCGATCTTATCTTAAGATCGACAGTCCAGATTAATCCTTGCCAAAAATATCTAGGGGCAAAATTAAAATTTCACAAAATTCCGAAGGGAAAAATTGTCCAAAAATTTCTATTTCTAAAGCTAGTGTGAAATGACCAAAATGCCCCTCCCCCATTATACTTGGCCTTAACAAAATCCCAGGGGTAAAACGGTCATTTTTCATTTCTCGCCAAAATTCGAATTTTCTGAAGAATCCGGACAAATCTAAGGCTGACTAAGTCAATAACAACGTCGTCCAATTATCCTGTCGTGACATTCATAATTTCCGATACCTAAACTTGGTCTCTAATTAACCACTAAATTTAATTAACGTAACTTGAGCGTATCTCGAACTAACGGGTGGCTTTTGGGGAAATTCGTACATTCAACCCGTGGCCGATACTGAATCAAGTCACGTTTAAGTTCACTCGGATCGTAACGACCTCGGTTGTCACTTAATCGCGAGGATCGATTGCTAGTTCCGACGGGTACGATCGTTTGGTATAGGTTTGGGGTCATTCGTCAACTCATCTCGTGATCCAGCGGAATCACCCGCGATCCACTAATGTGACAGCGGCGAACTGATCCCTAACTATCCTTGAATCGGCCTACATTGGCTCAAAATGCCACCTCGACAATTTTTTTATGGTCGAAAGTAGGTTCACGATCGAGTTTCTTTGGTCGCGCGAATTTAAATCCTTAATTAGCCATTTCCTATCGGTTAGTATCCCAGGAGTGATCAGTTCCGGGCGAGATCTAACTACAAGCACGTCCATAAATCATCCATTTCATAAATCCCAAGTGGGTCGGATTTTCAGAATGTCACAACTCTTCCCCCCTTATAAAAATTTCGTCCTCGAAATTTACAATTCAACCTACTACTCAAACAAGTGGGGGTATTGACGTTACATTAGCTCTTCACTTTCCCACGTCGTGCCTTCTATCCCGTGATGTTCCTAAACAACTTTGACCATCATGATCGTTTTGTTCCTTAGAACTAGTTCTTTCCGATCTTCGATCCTTATTGGTCTCTCGACATACGACACCCTGTCGTCAACTTCTATCTCTTCGTAATTCAACACGTGAGTTGGGTCCGGTTCATATTTTCTCAGCATCGATACATGGAACACATTATGCACTTGCGACAAATTTGACGGGAGTGCAAGGCGATAAGCTAAGTCTCCAATCCTTTCCAAAACCTCAAAGGGTCCCACGTATCTCGGACTCAACTTTCCTTTCTTACCAAATCGGGACAATCCTCTCATGGGCGATACCTTGAGGAATACGTGATCCCCTACTTGAAATTCCAAAGGTCTTCGCCTTCTGTCTGCATAACTCTTTTGACGGCTTTGAGCTGTTTTCAGCCTTTCACGAATTACCTTAACAGCCTCAACTGACTGTTGAACTAATTATTGCCCGGTTATACTCCTTTCTCCAACTTCATCCCAACACATGGGCGTTCTACATGCTCTGCCATATAGCGCTTCAAATGGCGCCATTCCGATGCTCTACTGAAAACTATTATTATATGCGAATTCTGCTAAGGGCAATTGCTCTTCCCACTTGCCCTGAAAATCCAACACACATGCCCGAAGCATATCCTCTAGAGTCTGAATCGTCCTCTCAGACTGGTCATCCGTTTGTGGATGGTAAGCTGTACTAAACTGCAGCTTTGATCCTAATGCCGTCTGCACACTTTTCCAAAAATTGGCAGTAAACCTAGGATCACGATCTGAGGTAATCGTCACTGACACCCCATGCAAACGAACGATCTGTTGTACGTACAACTCAGCATACCGATCCAATGCGAAGTCCTTTCGCACAGCCAAGAAGTGTGCTGACTTTGTCAATCTATCGACAATCACCCAAATGGAATCATGGCCTCTTTGGCTCCTTGGTAATCCCATCACAAAATCCATAGTAATATGTTTCCATTTCCACTCTGGGATTTCCAAAGGTCGCAACAATCCTCCGGGCTTACAATGTTGCACTTTCACTTGCTGGCACGTCAGGCACTTAGCCACGTGCTTAGCTATATCTACCTTCATGCCATTCTACCAATAGTACTGTCTCAAATTATGATACATTTTCGTACTACCGGGATGGATACTATAACTACTACGATGCGCTTCCGACAAGATTTCTTCCTTAAGTTCTGCATCGCCAGGCACGCACAACCGTCCACGGAACTTCAAGATCCCATCCTCGGATACTTGGAAGTCCGGTTTTCTCTTGGTAGCATCCATTTCCAAAATCTTTTGAATTTCTTGATCCGTAGACTGTAAAGCCCTAATCTTAGCCTGGATTTCTGGTTTGATTCTTAAAGTGGCAAACAAGCTCAAGACTTGACTTACTTCGAACTTAAACTCCAAGTCTCGCACTCCTTCTAATAAAGTCCATTCCTTGACCATCAAATGTGCGATGCTTGACTTCCGACTCAATGCATCGGCTACCCGGTTGGCCTTTCCGGGGTGATATAAAATATCACAATCGTAATCCTTAAGCAATTCCATCCAACAACGCTGCCTCATATTTAACTCCTTTTGAGAAAATAGATATTTCAGACTTTGATGGTCCGTATATATCTGGAATTTCTCTCCGCATAAATAATGTCGCCAAATCTTAAGGGCGAATATGATCGCGGCTAATTCCAAATCATGCGTCGGATAATTTAATTCATGCAGCCTCAACTACCTTGATGCATAGGCTACTACTCGCCCATGTTGCATCAGCACACATCCTAATCCTTTCAACGACGCATCACTATAGATTTCGAAACCTCCAGATCCTGACGGAATAGTCAATACCGGTGCCATCGTCAATCTATGCTTTAATTCCTAAAAACTCTTTTCACACTTGTCAGTCCACTCAAACTTCGTTTCTTTCTTTAACAGACATGTCAACGGCATTGCTATAGCCGAAAATCCTTCCACAAAACATCTATAGTATCCTGCCATACCCAAGAAGCTTCGAACTTCGGTTACCGTCATCGGCCTCGGCCACTTTATCACGGCTTCAATCTTTGCCGGATCTACTGAAATTCCATCCCCCGAGATCACATGTCCAAGAAAGGCTACTCGATTAAGCCAGAACTCACACTTACTAAACTTGGCGTATAGTGCGTGTTCCCTTAAGGTCTATAAAACTTTACTCAAGTGGAACTCATGCTCTTCCGAGCTCTTCGAGTACACCAATATATCGTCTATGAAAACTATCACAAATTGATCCAAGAATTCCTTAAACACCCGATTCATTAAGTCCATAAAGGCAGCAGGGGCGTTCGTCAATCCGAACGGCATTACCGTAAATTCATAGTGTCCATATCTCGTCCTAAATGCCGTCTTCGGTATATCCTCTTTCCTAATCCTCAATTGATGATATCCCGTTCTCAAACCAATTTTAGAAAACACCGAAACCCCTTGCAACTGATCAAACAAATCATCTATCCTTAGCAGGGGATACTTATCTTTTATCGTCACTTGATTTAGCTGCCGGTAATCAATACACAGCCTTAATGACCCATCCTTCTTCCTCACAAATAAGACTGGCGCTCCCCATGGAGACGCACTTGGACGAATAAATCCTTTGTCCAATAGCTCTTGCATTTACACCTTTAACTCTTTTAACTCTGACAACGACATTCTATAAGGTGCCTTCGAGATTGGCTCAGTCCCAAGGGCCAACTCGATTACAAACTCTACTTCTCTTTCTGGTGACAATCCCGGCAATTCCTAAGGAAAGACATCAGGATAATCGCACACCACGGCCATGTCCTCTAGCCTCGGCTCCTTAGCCGTCGAATCAATCACAGCCGCTAGAAATCCTTGACACCCTTCGTTCAACAACTTAGTCATTTTTAGCGACGAAATCCATGGGATCGAGGTTCCCCCTCGATTTCCCACAAATTCAAATTTCGGATGTCCAATCGGATTAAATTGGATCACCCTGCTACTACAATCCATAACAGCCCCCTGCTTAGTCAACCAATCCATACCCACTATCACATCAAAGTCATACATCGCTAAAACCGCTAGATCAATTCTCTCTTCCCTATCACCAATTACGATCTTACAATTCGGGCACCCCAACGAGACTAGCACCTTATCATTCAAGGGAGTTGTAACACACAACACAACATCAAGTAATTGCGGTTCTATGCCAGTCAATTTAACAAACTGCTCTGATATAAATGAATGTGATGCCCCAGGGTCAAACAAAGCATACGCAGCATGATCGCACAGAGAAACCGTACCTGTGACTACTCCTGGCGCGTTCTCAATCTCTCTTCTGGCCATGGCGTACACCCATCCTTGGGCCTGTGGCCTATTCTGATTAGCTGACTGGGCAGCTCCAATTTGGTTCCCGTTCCGGGGTAGTGGCAACGCAGGCGATCTATTATGCCAGATGTTGGGGCAAAACCTTATCTGATGACCAAACCCGCCACATCCAAAACAGGCTCCATCCCTATTCGGGCAAGGTCCACTTCCATGCCTTTCTACACATATCCGACATGGACCATTCTGAAAACGGGTCGATTTCTCGATATTCCTTCTAGCAGGAGGGACGAAACGTCAATTACCCGTCATTGGCCTCTTTCCTAAGTGACGGTTGTCCCTATCCTAGGCAAATCTTGACCCAGAAGCGACGGCCCTATCCGCCAAGTCCTGCTCAATCGCTTAAGCCCGATCATAGATCTCATTATAGTCCCTCAAATTCAATGAAATCATTTGGCTGCGAAGGTCTGGCTTCAAGCCGTCTCGAAACCTCCGAGCCCTATCCAACGGGTCCTCTACCATCCTTTGGGCGAACTTAGATAATCGAGCGAATTCAGCCTCATATTGATCCACTGTCCTTTGCCCCTGACAAAGCCTCATAAACTCAGCTAATTTCTGTTCCCGAGCACTCTCGGAAAAATATTTATCATTAAAAACTTCCACAAATATCGCCCAAGTCTGGGCAATACCAGCTGGGAACACCCTTCCTCTGGTGGCTTTCCACCAATCATTTGCATTTCCTTGGAGTTGGTACACCGCCAAGGTCACTTTCTCTTCCTCTGTGCATCCTAGTACATCAAAAGCCTTTTCTAACTCCTCTACCCACAATGATGCAACCTCAAGGTCGCCCTTACCATCAAACTTAGGGGGCTTTAATTTCAAAAACTGTTCAACTAGCTGATGCATCTGCCTATTCACATTCATTTGCCCCTGCCCTTGATTTCCATTATTATTATTGGCGGCGGCCACAGCGGCCTCAGAAGCTTGGGCAATAGTGGCAGCTCGTTCCTGAGTCTACTGTCCTATCAGATTACCAATCTCTTCCAGGGTCCTCATGACCGCATCCATTCTCGGATCTCCTGCATGTCGAGCTCGTGAACTGGATGGACCCCTGGTTCCTCTACCTTTCGAACTCATCCTCATGGTTTCTATCACTCGCCTACCTGCTATAATTCCACTCAGGAATTAGAGACCTAGGCCAACTATACCAGTCTAATCCTAGGCAGCGAATTAACATAATAATTCACTCAGCAAGCAATCAATCACAACAGCACAAGGCCACAATCAATAAGGTCTGTGCACTTACCTCAGGTCCAGACGCACCTGCATTCCAATCATTATAACACTCAATTCACTCAGCAATTACAACAAACAGTCTGGAGGCACGCGTAACTCATTCCACCCTATGACTCGCTAATGTCTCCCTAGATGACCACCTCAGGGTCTCCGCTCCTTATCACTCCAAATCAAACTGGGCTGTCACACCCTGAACCCCATCGAGCCCGTGACATACCTCTATGGTCGAATATCGCAACGCCCCAAGAAGTCGCCGACCCTACACATCAGATATAAAGCACTAGCGAAAGCCACAAACACCCGGACAATATTTAACTGGGGTAAAGGGAAGAATGTACATCCATTACCATTACAAACTGATATCATATTCGCCATTTACAAACCACATAATATATGCACACCGAACTTCTAAGCAACACACCACCGATATCAAAAAGGATCAGTAGCCTGGTAAACCCTACTCCAAAAATGGGACACTTCAAAATCCTTACTTAACCCTTAAACTAACCCCTACGCCCCCTGGATGGCGTCCACTCCGAGTCTGACTCTCCAAAACCCGAGTCTGAATCCCCCTAAGTCGCATGTTCTTCTGAGGACTCAGAGTCTGCCTCGATCTCAATCGGGTTGTCCTCATCACCCGACTCTACCGGAACCTCAATCCGCTCCTCCTCATCAGACTCCACCTCTGGCTCATTCTCTGGCTCATCCTCTGGTTCGTCCTCTAGTTGCACCTCTGGGTCTACTTCGGGCTCGTCTTCGGGTTCTTCTTCCGGTGCCTCTTCAGGTTCTTCTTCAGGGTCTTCTTCTCCTGGTTCCTCCTCTGGTATTACACCTAGATCCACTTCCATAGGATCATACCCTGCCTGTGATTCCTTCGGCTCCGGATCAGGCTCAGCCACTGAAGGTTCAGGTGCTGCAGACGCAGGCTGATGTCCGGACTGGGCAAGACTAGTATCCAGACTAGTCATCTCACCGTCAGAAGGGGGTATGACTGACGGGTCCCAATCCCCTACTCCGTCAAACGGAACATCAAAGCCACGGACGGGGCCAAACTCATCCATCCCGTCCCTAAACATCCAGGCGGTATAGGTGTGGGCCTGCCAAAGAGGTTGTCCTATGTCTACCCAGACTACCGTAGTATGCTTGATCCAGGTCATATTCTCGTCTATCGGGTACTCTACAACATTATGGTCAGTGTGCATCGGAATCCCAAAACGCTGCGGCGGCGGCGGTGGAAGATTCATGGTTCAGGCCAGGGTTCTGAAATTGTTTGGTTGAAACAACCATGAGAACACTTCTCAGCAAGTACATACCCTAAACCCCACCTAGGCTAACACGTACCTCCAGACAAGTTCAAACACCATAACACTCAATAAACACACTGCAGGCACACAATTGCACTTATCTGGACTTTTAATGGGCGCGGTCTGCAAGTTAGTCTCAAATATAAAATTTCCCACCACATGCACATTCCAAATACATTTCATGCCTAACACACAAGTCGAACACATGGCATTTCATTTCCACATTTCACACACTTGTTCATGTCTCACCACACTATTTTCATTCCACTTGCCAGCGACCCGCGTAACAGTACCGCCACAGGTCCACTATCTATTCACGGTCCACATGACCATCTCATTTTCACAACACTTCTTAGCCCGCGTTATGGTACCGCCTCAGGCTATGTATCTTGCCCGCGTAATAGTACCGCCTTAGGCTCAACATCTACCACCTACGGCACAACCCGCGTTGAAGTACACACCTCAGGTTGGCAGTCTTCCGGTAATACCGGGCATCGTCCCGCATTAACGTATCGCCTCAGGACGGCACAATTCCCCACATCAAAGTACCGCCTCAGGGACTTTCGCGACCACACGCACAACATCTCACAAAATTTCTCATTCATTCACTCGCTCGATTTACACATCAACATGCCAAATTACCAGCCGATCAACTTCGGCCCATGCACACATCGAACCTCACGCATTTCACATGCTCAATTAACGCCCAATCATGGCCAATTGCCAGTCAAATCAATTCAGCCCATGCATGCATATAACGGTCTACATTTCAATCAATCAATTCACAATTCAACAAACATACAAGGCCACCATTTGGCCCACAATCACAGCCACTATCGTGAGCATAAATACAGCATTTCCAAGTCTATTTCCAGCCATAACAATTACCACAAACCAGCCACAACACAACACGCCAAACCGACACAATTAGTCCCTAAATCGGACCATATGCTCCTCATTTCACGTCCCAATTTCCAGCAATCAACTCCACATCAATTCAGTCCCGAAACATCACAAATTCACCCACAATTCAGCCAATTCAAGTCCTCAAATCAGTCTACTAATATAACCCCTAAACGGCCACTAATTAACCCCTAAACCGTCACTAATTAACCCGATTCAGCCCCCAATTACGTTCGTCGGTACCCGATATCCTAAATAAGGTTTAGGATGCTACTTACTTGGAAACCTAGGCTAGCTTGGCTGAAGGGGAGGGACGGCTGGCCGGCGGTCACCCAGCAGGCGGACGGCGACGGCGAGCGGCTCGGCGGATGGCGGTGGCTGGACGGTGGTTGATCTTCCACGACTGGACAGAACCGAAGGGGGCTGGTGGTGGCGTTCGGTGAGGGGGAAAACCGGAGAGAGAGAGAGAGAGAGAGAGAGAGAGAGAGAGAGAGAGAGAGAGAGAGAGAGAGAGAGACGGTGAGGCGAGCGGCGGTGGCTTCAGCGTGCAGCTGATCCTGCTAGGCGGGTAGATGGTGGCGGCGACCGGCCTAGGCGGTTGGCCACGGTCACGGTGGGTGGGGGATGAGGTCCGGCCGGGAGGGAGAAAGGGAGAGAGAAGCCGAGAGAGTGAGAGAATAAGGGGTAGAGAGAGAAAATGGAATTAAATAGGCTAAAGACCAATTATTGGTGTCTAATACACATGTCAAATGACCATCATACCCCTCTCTCTAATTTCCAATCAACGGCCAAGATTCGATCTTATCTTAAGATCGACGGTCCAGATTAATCATTGCCAAAAATATCCATGGGCAAAATTGGAATTTCACAAAATTTCCAAGGGCAAAATTGTCCAAAAATTTATATTTCTAAAGCTAGTGTGAAATAACCAAAATGCCCCTCCCCCATTATACTTGGCCTTAACAAAATCCCAGGGGTAAAACGGTCATTTTCCATTTCTCGTCAAAATTCGAATTTTTTGAAGAATCCGGACAAATCTGAGGATGACTAAGCCAACAACAACGTCGTCCAATTATCCTGTCGTGACATTCATAATTTCCGATGCCCAAACTTGGTCTCTAATTAACGACTAAATTTAATTAACGTAACTTGAGCGTATCTCGAACTAACGGGTGGCTTTTGGGGAAATTTGCACATTCGACCCTTGGCCGATACTGAATCAAGCCACGTTTAAGTTCACTCGGATCGTGACGACCTCGGTTGTCACTTAATCGCGAGGATCGATTGCTAGTTCCGACGGATACGATCGTTTGGTATAGGTTTGGGGTCATTCGTCAACTCATCTCGTGGTCCAGCGGAATCACCCGCGATCCACTAATATAACAGCGGCGAACTGATCCCTAACTATCCTTGGATCGGCCTACATTAGCTCAAAATGTCATCTCGACAATTTTTTTATGGTCGAAAGTCGGTTCACGATCGAGTTTCTTTGGTCGCGTGAATTTAAATCCCTAATTAGCCATTCCCTATCGGTTAGTATCCCAGGAGTGATCAGTTCCGGGCGAGATCTAACTACAAGCACGTCCATAAATCATCCATTTCATAAATCCCAAGTGGGTTGGATTTTCAGAATGTCACACTTGAACACTAATTCTTCTTGGATGTAATTCACAAACGAGAATCCACGGAAATACCCACCGCCAAGCACTCACGAATGCGGCGCTTCCTTCTTCGTGCACAATAACAGTGCTTCTTGTTCACTTGCACGGCACACCAAGCACTCGCATTAGGGCGCTTCGAGACTCACGATCAACTTCTTCATCGACAATAGCGCACCAAGACCTCTGTGCGGCCAAAAACAGAATATCCCGTATTTATGCTTAGGTTCCACGGTCAATGTAGACTCCATGCAAATATACTTATTTCCTTTTCCGAATCCAACTTTCTCTGACACACGTGGCAAGAAGTCCACAATTTCCTCTTTCACAGTCAAAGTCTTCTAGGCCAACGTTGTACTCAATCCTGCTGATTTCTTCCCGACTTCAATAGATAATCGTTATCTTTTATTTTGCACCCATGTTGACCGAGTCAAAGAAGAAGACTCACTTAGACTTTCCTTTTCTTGTTTTGTTTGGAATCATTGAGCAACGAAACTTTTACACTGAAAAGAAAATTCTGGATTTCCATGGCTTATATTTGGATGTCCGCAAATACTAATTCATCACGGGTTAGGTTTCATTCGCATGCTCAAATTCGAGACATATTTTAACAGTTCTAACGAAAATTAAAGGCCACCATAAAAATTGTCCTTACAAGACATTGATAAAATCAGTCACACATGCGTCTTCATGCTCATCAATCCTTGTACATGCAAGAAAATCCAAGTTGCTGGCACTTTGATTCTCTACCTGCATCTTTCAAATTTGTTTCTCTGGTTTCAGAGGATGTTGGAAATCGCAAAGGATTTTTCAGATCTCAAGGAGACTCTTCGTAACCCAAGTTCATCTTGATACTTGGAATCTATGAAGTTGTTACCTAGGAGGTTATGTCTTTTAAGATAGCCTTTAATGTTATGAATCTAGACGTGTCTGTTCATGTGACTAGAGTAAACGTAGAGTCGTGTGTTAATCCTATATATATGTGCATCTTGTAATCTTTTTTTAATATACAAGTGAATACAATAGTATTTCAAATTTTCTTCTAACATTTGGTATCAGAGCCAGTTGGCTAAGTTTTGAGAGATCTCGAGTCAGATGGCTTCTGTGAGTAGTGCCGGGAATGTCCAACCTCAACTCCCAAGGTTTGATGGGAAGAATTTTGAGCATTGGAAGATCCAGATGGAGGTGCTGTTCGGATTCCAGGAGCTAACCGAGATTATCGAAGAAGGATTCGTCGAGCCAGAAGCAGCGGCAGATTCGACAACGGAGGAGCAGAGGACGATAAAAGAAAATCGTAAGAAAGATCGTAAGGCTCTCTTTTACATCTTTCAAGCGATAGATTCGTCAATCTTTGAAAAAGTGGCGAATTCGAAGACGGCGAAGGAAGCATGGGATACTCTCATCAAAATTTACAAAGGCGTTGAGAAGGTCCAGAAGGTTTGGCTTCAGACTCTTCGTCGACAATACGAGCTCCTTCAGATGGAAAAGTCGGAGTCCATTTTTGACTATTTCTCACGCGTATTGGCTCTTGTCAATCAAATGAAGGCCAATGGTGAGACTTTTGGTGATCAACATATCGTCGAGAAGATTCTTCGAACGCTAATGTTGCAGTTCGAATATATTGTGACTTCCATTGAAGAATCCCGTGATCTCTCAGTTTTGACCGTGGATGAGTTGATTGGCTCTCTACAAATGCACGAGCAACGACTCAAGGAGAAGTCCAAGACGGTGGAGGAGGCTCTACAAAGCCAGTGGGTGTTACCCGATGAAAAGAAAAATCTTTCTACTCAAAAGAAAGATAAAAGGCGGTAGGAGAAGCAACCTCTACAACAAACAGATAAGTCCCATATTCAGTGTTTTAATTGTAAAAAGTATGGGCATTATAAATCTGAGTGTCGAAGCAAAAGGATTGGTGGTCAAAAGTTTCATGCTAAAGTAGCAAGTTCTGTCGATAGATTTGTTGAAAGCAATGATGAGCATGGTAATGCTCTTTTATTCACGTGTAATGCTTCAGTGGAGAACCAGAAGAATGTTTGGTACTTAGACACCGGATGCAGTAATCACATGTATGGCAAGAAGGAGTTATTCTCGAATTTCGATGACACCTTTCGTTCGGAGGTGAGGTTCGGGAATAATGCAAAATTTCCTATCACGGGAAAGGGGAGCATTAAAATCAAAACAAA
Organism: Syzygium oleosum; assembly: GCF_021117445.2. Classification (NCBI taxonomy): domain Eukaryota; kingdom Viridiplantae; phylum Streptophyta; class Magnoliopsida; order Myrtales; family Myrtaceae; genus Syzygium; species Syzygium oleosum. Next base: position 4,093,045 of record NW_026607494.1, read on the forward strand.
AGATGGGTCGGTTCAAAACATTTCCGACGTTCATTATGTTCCCGGTCTTCGAGAGAATCTCTTGAGCATGGGACAGTTGTCCGAGCGAGGCTATCACATGATCATCAAGGATGAGGTTTGCACGATTCATGATGGCAAAGGAGGATTAATTGCAAAGGTAAAAATGGCCCGAAATCGCCTTTTTCCTTTGTATATTAATTATGCTACGTCATGTTTTAGTGCCTCAGTGCAAGATTCTTCATGGCTTTGGCACAAGCGGTTCGGACATGTGAATTTCGACAGCTTGAAGCTGTTGTGTCAAAAGAAGATGGTGCGAGGTCTGCCCGAAATTTCTTCTCCAAAGGAGATATGTGAACCATGCGTCATTGGGAAGAAGTCCAGAGAAAGCTTTCTTTCAGGAAAATCATGGAGAGCGTCGAAGCCATTGGAGTTAGTTCACTCCGATCTCTGCGGACCGCTTGGTGAATCGTCGAATCGCGGGTACAGGTATTTTGTTACCTTTATCGACGACTTTAGCAGAAAAACATGGGTTTATTTCTTAAAGCAGAAATCCGACACCATCGATACTTTCAAGGAGTTCAAAGCCTATGTCGAAAACCAAAGTGGGCACAAAATTCAGATTCTCCGAACTGATCGTGGCACAGAATATTTGGTTGGTGACGGCTTCTTCAAGCAATGCGGCATCAAGCATCAATTGACAGCACGATATACTCCTCAACAGAACGGAGTAGCGAAGAGAAAAAACCGCACTATCGTCGAAATGGTACGTACTATGCTTTGTTCTAAACATTTGCCGAAGCATTTTTGGGCGGAGGCGGTTGCTTGTACTGTTTACTTGTTGAACAGATGTCCCACTAAAGGTCTTGAGTTCAAGACACCGACGGAGGTGTGGAGTGGTCGAATCCCTTCAGTTCAGCATCTTCGTGTGTTTAGGTGTATTGCTTATGCCCATGTGCCAAATGAGCTTCGTAAGAAGCTTGATGAGAAGAGCAAGAAGTGCATCTTCCTCGGTTACAGCAATGAAACCAAGGGTTATCGGTTGTATAATCCGGTAACGAAAAAGGTGGTAATCAGTCGAGATGTTACCTTCAACGAGGAAGGTGAGTGGACTTGGAACATGGAAGAAAAGAAGCAGTTTCGCTTTGTCCTAGATGAGGAGGAGACGGTTCAGCCCGATTCAAATAGTCAATCTGAACCAGTAGCGGCTTCGGTGGAACCAGGTTCGATAGCAGATTCGATAGTAGAGACTTCGACAGCAGTTACTTCATCAAATTCTGTTGAAAATCCTATCGAAAATCTTGCTGAAAGTTCTTCACGTCCACGGCGAGAACGAGTTTTACCGGCTCGTTTGAAGGATTGTGTTTTGTCCAATGATGATGATCCCTCTGATGAAGAAATTATCAATTTTGCTCTCTTTGCAGATTGTGATCCGACAAAGTTTCAGGAGGCTTCCCAAGATAATGGTTGGGTTCGCGCGATGAATGATGAGATCCACGCGATTGAGAAAAATGATACGTGGGAGCTCACATCTCTCCCGGAAGGCAAAAAGTCCATCGGTGTGAAATGGGTCTATAAGACCAAGTACAAGCCTAATGGTGATGTTGATCGGTTGAAGGCTCGTCTCGTAGTCAAGGGTTACAAACAAAAACCCGGGATTGACTATTTTGAGGTATTTGCTCCGGTTGCTAGACTGGATACCATTCGTATGATCTTTGCCTTGGCTGCTCAGAAACATTGGAAAATACACCAGATGGATGTCAAGTCCGCATTTCTCAATGGCGTACTTGAGGAGGAAGTGTATGTGGATCAACCTGAAGGTTATGTCAAGAAAGGTCAAGAGGGCTTTGTCTACAAATTGAAGAAAGCTCTTTACGGCCTTAAGCAAGCACCGCGAGCGTGGTATACCAGAATTGACTCTGATTTTCTTAATCATGGTTTTACTCGATGTCCTTATGAGCATACTTTATATGTTAAGAATGGCTTGAACGGTGAGATGCTCATTACTTGCTTATATGTCGATGATCTCATATTTACTGGAGATTGTCAAGAGATGATTTGTGATTTCAGGGAGGCTATGACTCATGAGTTTGAGATGGTAGACATGGGTCTGATGTATTATTTTCTCGGCCTAGAAGTTACACAATCGGAGGATGGTATTTTTATTTGTCAACAAAAGTATGCCAAGGATATTCTTGAGCGTTTCAAGATGGCTACTTGTAAACCAATCAGCACTCCCATGGAAGAAAGGTTGAAGTTGACAAAAGACGGAAGTGGTTCCGAAATTGATCCCACGTATTTCAAGAGGCTAGTTGGAAGTCTGAGATATTTGACTTCTACTCGGCCAGATCTTGTTTTTAGTGTTGGGATGGTAAGCAGATTTATGGAGCACCCTAGACAATCACACTTTCAGGCAGCAAAAAGAATTCTGCGATACATTAAAGGTACTGTGAATGATGGTGTATTCTACACTGCTTCTGATAATTTTCAGCTTGTGGGATATACAGACAGTGATTGGGGAGGTGATATTGAAGAAAGAAAGAGTACTTCCGGGTATGTTTTCTCTTTAGGAAATGGAATTTTTTCTTGGGCTTCAAAGAAGCAGTGGGTGGTTGCTTTGTCTAGTGCTGAAGCGGAATACATAGCAGCAGCTTATTGTGCTACTCAAGCAGTTTGGCTGCGTTCGATGCTCGCTGAGTTACGGCATAAGCAGGAGCATTCGACGGTGATTTATTGTGATAACAAGTCAGCAATTGCCCTTGCAAAGAATCCAGTCTTCCATGGAAGAAGTAAGCACATTGATATAAAATACCACTTCATTCGAGATCTGGTGAAGTCCGAGGAAATTGTGTTGCAGTATTGCAAGTCAGTAGACCAAGTAGCTGACATGTTTACTAAGCCGTTGAAGATAGATTCCTTCCTTAAACTTAAGAGAATGATCGGCATGGTCAAGATGAACTCGGCTTAAGGGAGGCTGTTGGAAATCGCAAAGGATTTTTCAAATCTCAAGGAGACTCTTCATAACCCAAGTTCATCTTGATACTTGGAATCTAGGAAGTTGTTACCTAGGAGGTTATGTCTTTTAAGATAGCCTTTAATGTTATGAATCTAGACGTGTCTGTTCTTATGACTAGAGTAAACGTAGAGTCGTGTGTTAATCCTATATATATGTGCGTCTTGTAATCTTTTTTTAATATATAAGTGAATACAATAGTATTTCAAATTTTCTTCTAACAGAGGAGGATATGGTTGGACTAGTTGGTTTTGAGTTTCTTCTCTGCGAGGTCAACTCATATGATGCTTTCAAGAAGTTGCTCGGTGATGGGAGTCATCAATTACAAAACAACATTGCACATCAACTTCTTGTAGGCTCAAGTTGAGACTTGTGAAATTCGGGCATACACTTTCCACAATTCACACCTACATGGGCCATTTTAGCTACTTCTGGGCAATGTTTCAACCCGCGGAATCTCCATTTTGTCTTAATTTAGTTTACTATCTCCTATTCACAGGAGGCAACGACAAGGGCAATGACATTATTAGCCTTAACCTCATTCGAACAATCAAGAGGTGCATAGTTCGATTCTTCCCATCTACACCTCTCTCAAGCTCTCACTGACTGTCAGCGAGTTGGAGAATGAGAAGACTCTACCGAATGTCACGTCGTGCAAACAGATCGTGCACTTGTGAGAGGCTTTAATAACCTGCTTAGTTTTAATTTACAGTTAAGTTTGTTGTTCGTAGTGTACGCTGTGATTATAAGTATTGTGTTCATTTAAACGTTTCCAATGGGCGTCCTGGTGTTTGTAAGTTTTTAGTTATTTTGATTCCAGTGAAGTTTTTTTCTAGTGTTCACATTTGAATTTTTTTTTCTTTCGACGTTACTTGTCCATTAATTTCCTTAGTTTTGGCATTATCGTTTTTTTTTATTTGTTTCAAGCAGTGTTTCTTTTATATTTCTTCTAAGTTCCGGTCATTGCACTTCAATTCCAAGCACTTTACTTTCCTTCGTCATTTAGATCGAAGTTCTCTTCCAATAACTTTTGGCTCTCAGGAGTCAGGAGCTAGTTGGGTTCTCTCTCGCTCAAATCCATCTCCATCCAGTTTGAAAAACATGTCTAGTGGAAGTTTGGTCACTTTGTCCCGAACAAGAGAACAAGCTTTTTTATTGTTTTTCTAATTGCCCGTTTGTCAGATCCCGCCTAGATCGATTTAGATTCAACGGTTCCTTAAAGTGTGGTCACACGGTTCAAGCCCCATGACCAAGCTAGATTAAGATCTGCTCGCCAGATGACAACTTGATGTCACAGACATCCAGATTAGTGTTTGCTTTGATACTTGGGCATGCCGAACCAAAGCTCTTGAGATGCAGAAAAGCTAATCCGAAATCAATCAGCACTAAAAGAAATTTCATCAAGCTCATGCGATCCATTGATCTTGGACAAGTATCGTGTTATTGCAAAATGGTGTTCAAGTTCCGAACCTTCAGCTTCTCCAATCCCATTGAGGACGACGCAGAACTCCCTAAAAGTTTTTCTCTGCGGGAGCTCCAAGACGCGATGCAAAATTTCAGCCGCCACAATATCCTAGGCATGGGTGTATTCAGCACGGTTTACCGGGGATGCTTGGCCAATGGTTCTCAAGTGGCAGTCAAAAGGGCCTGGAATCTCGCGCAGGGGACTGAAAAGCAGTTCAAAACAGAGATGGAAGTGTCAAGCTTGATTTATATGCATCCGAATGTGCTACGCCTGAGGGGCTTTTGCAGGACCAAGATAGAGCTTTTATTGGTCTATCCCCTGATGGTCAGTAACAGCCTAGCATTTCTCCTTAGAGAGAGCCCGGAGCGAGAGATTCATCCACTTGATTGGCCGACTCGGATGCAAATAGCATTGGGAGCGGCTAGAGGGGTTGCTCACCTGCACCATCGTTGTAAGGTTAAGATCATTCACCGCGACATCTGCGCATCGAACATATTGTTGAATGCTCAATTCAATGCCGTGGTGGCGGATTTCGGCTTGGCCAAGATCATACATCAGAGAGATGTCAAGGAAGGGACCATCGAGTGGTCAACTTCAGTGCGTGAAGTGGGAGTCTCATTCTCACCCCAAGAAAATGCACCAGGTTCTGATTCTGGTTTCGATTCCAATTCTCAATCTGTTCCAGCTGTTGTAACCTATCACCGCTGCAAAGATTTCTACGTTAACACCGCCGTCCGCAGTACCGTTGCTGTCATTGCTCCTGAGTACTCAAGCACTGGAAAGTGCACGCTCAAAAGTGATGTTTTTGCATATGGGAACATGCTTCTCGAGCTAATCTCCGGACAACGACTTTTCGACCTGGATCGGCTTTAGAACCACGAAGATGTCTGTGACGGCCCAAGCCAAGTGGCATAGCGCGGGGAGGAGGGATGGCAGTGCGTCGCGCTACTACCCCAGACATGCGCAGGGAAGTGGGGTACCTCTCTTGTCCCACATTGCCTAGGGGGAAGTTTTGAGCTAGCTTATAAGGCTTGGGGGTCTATATCTGTGTAACGCATTTTAAAGCCGTAAGAGTCGATGGACCCAAAGCGGACAATATTACACAATGTAGATCCGGGATGTTACAGGTGGTATTAGAGCCGACTCCCGACCGCGTGTAGACCCGGGGTGTTACAATGTCATGTTGAAAGATTGGATTAGCGAATGTCTGAACGAGAACAAGTGGGAAAGAGTGGTCGATCCTAATGTGCCAGGGGAACTATGTGGAAAAAGAAATTCGTAGTCCCTTTGTCACTGTAGAGACATATTTGTCTTTCGTGAGTTAACAACGTAAATTACGAGATGAGTTCTTTTTATTCTCTCCTGATAAGAAAGGACGGGGTAGACTTTGCAGTATCCTCACAGGACGCACCATTGTCTATGGATTCAAGTTTCAAAGAAACTGTGCATCATCTGCTTCTTCTTGAATCACTCGACGTGGAATTCTTCTCGGTGATGGACTCGTTCGACTTCATCCTTTTCCTCGGGTCTTTCCTTTTGTTATTTGTCCTTAATACTGGCAGAAGACTCCTGTCGTGGCCCTTTACGTATGAAATTTTTGTGTTTGGACCCTGTCAAGTCAACCATATATATATAGGATTATTAATTCATATGCTTGTCTCAAGATACAATCTATTGTGAATTGGCACGAAATCTGATGGATCTTGCAATTCAATATATAATAAAAGGCCCGTAGACAAGATAAATTAAAAGTAAGAGAGACCGTTGTTATTTAATATGAGCACGTTGTGATCAGCTGAGCATATTTTCGAAGAACATTTTTGCAGAAGAAAAAGACCGCCAATCCCTTGGAGCAAGGGCTCAAACCAGAGATTTGCTCAAGCCTTTCCTCTCCCTTTCTAGCTACCTACAGGCCACAAAGATATTCTGGAGAGAGCAGTCAAAGTAGACCAGACCTTGAGAGCCGTGCACGAAGTACCCAACGGTAGAAGAATCCCAGGCTGGTTAACTTTCGAGGGAATAATAGCAGAGGCAACAACAAGCGTGGCGATTGCAACACATATGGAAAACACCATAAAAGTCCATACGAGATTCCATATGAGATTTCTGATTTTATGAGATAATTATTAACTGTTCTAAAAACTTAAGTGATGACGTGATTTAATAAAACATTTTTCATTGAGTAGTATTTTGAGTAATATGAGCAATCATTTTTAGAAAATGTCTTTCAAATTATTCATTTTTCGCGAGACAAACGTAATCTTAAATTATGTTGCAATTTCCACAGCAACAACGAGAGATGGACATGAGATTCCTTCGTTAAATGAAGATGAGGGGGATGATGCACATACCAAAAATATTGTGTACAAAGAAATTTTTTAACAAATTTCCCTTCGATAAAGCGATGATAGCTATTTTACAAACTTTCTTACAAAACTAATCTTTGGGTACCCTCTGAATATTTTATACTTTATTTGAAGAACAATGAATGGAATCCGCGTGGATCCCATGCATAGTACATGTATAAATTAGTGATACGAACTTTCTAAGTTCCTTCACAAAACATATTTTAAAGGATGTATAAGAACATTATTAGTTTTTAAGTCACGAGATTTGACAAAATCAATAATGACAATCACAATATGCCAAGAATAGTTGTGCAGGGAGTTTACGAGGAAGATGAACTCATATCAAGTACTTCTGTCTCTTCCAATATTTGGTCAACCCTAACACTAGGAAGATCTAACGGAAATAAATCCCGATTTTTATTTATTTGCAATATCAACTGACTATATGTTTTGTATTTGTACGATATCATAGTAAATATTTCTAGCTATTGTTAATGCATTTGTTTCTTGTTTCCAAGGATTATCTATTTCGAATGGAACATAGAGAAAAGAATAATGATCTAAAATTAACACTAGTATTTCCACTGATATAGAAAATTTTCCATTGAAATTGCAATATGATCAATCGACATACAATGGACATGTTCCAAATACGAGTAATTAGAAGTATGGATGTTCAACTATATGCAAAAGTTAATAGCCTTTCAATGTGATGTACAGCCCATGTAGCAAAGGAAAAAGGCCTAGTGCTCTTCACATTTGGTTTTTCCAACGCGTAGGAATCCATGAATACTAGGAGAATTATGCAAAATTTGCTTTATATGAGTTGCACGTTTTGCCAAATTTTGGAGCTCGTGGCAATGAAACCTCTCCCGCTCTCTCTTTCCAGTTTCCGAGAAGCTGCTTACTGGAAGGCTTTGGAGTGAGATGGCCCCACACTTTGACATCGGCCTACAATCCAACGACATTTCCTCACCATTTCATTCCTGCACACCGACCAAAAGCTCTGTGTACAAGCAAGGCTCTTTGGATATGAAGAAGTTATTCCCAAACCAATCACTACCAATCGAGAAAAACCATCAAACGTATACTATCCATTCGTACTTGAGAAGGATCTACGTTTTCCCCGCTTAAAGATGGTGTTAAATCTCCGAACCTTCAGTTTTACCGAGTCCATTGAAGGTGGTGATCCAACACCTCCTAAAAGATTCTCTCTAAAGGAGCACCGAGTCGCGACAGACAACTTTAGCCGCGACAACTTCGTGAAGTTTGATTGGCACGTCAACGTTTACAAGGGGTGCTTGGCCGATGGTTCACTAGTGACAGTAAAGAGAGAGTGCCGTGTTGATCAAGGGAAGGAAAAAATGCTCAAAGCAGAAATACAAGTGGGAAGCACGGTTTCGACGCACCCAAATGTGCTATGCTTGAGGGGCTTTTGCAGGACCAAGAAAGAGCTATTACTAGTGTATCCCTTGATGATCAACAATAGCCTATCTAACAATCTTACAGAGAGACCGGATCGGTTTGCCCGACCTCTCGATTGGACTACTTGCAAACGAATAGCCTTGGGAGCAGCGAGGGGGCTTGCACACCTTCACAATCAAGGTAAGATCAAGATCATCCATGGCAGCATCTGCGCATCAAATATCCTGCTGAATCTGCATTTTGAGGCCGTGGTAGGAGGATTTTTGTCTGCCGTGATCACGAATGAGAGAAATGTAGAGGAAGGGACTATTGAGTGACCCACACGCATGCCAAGGCAGGGCACGGGAGTCTCAATCTCATCACCGGTAGAAGAAAATTCAGCTGATTCTCGCTCCGATTCTCAAACCTATCATCGCTATGAAGACGTTTCTGTCAACACCCCCCGATGCGGCAGTTTTTTTTTTACTGCCCCTGAGTACTTCAGCACAGAGAAGTGCACACTGAAGAATGATGTCTTCTCATACGGGAGAATGCTTCTTGAGCTCATCTCAGGACAGCCAATTTTAGAACTTCATGAGTTGGCGTATAATGAAATTCTCAGTTTGGAGGAATGGATTGGTGATTTTATGAACAAGAACGAGTTGCGAAGGGTGATCAATCCCAATTTGCAGGGCAACTATGTGGAAGAAGAAGCAGAGCAGCCAGTCCGACTGGCATTGTTGTGCGCGGATGGCGATCCATCTGTCGGACCCAAGATGTCAGAAGTGGTTACAATGATCGAAAACCAAATGCTTTGGCAGGAACCTAGCAGCAGAGCCATTGGAGTGGAAACGAGTATAATTCAACTACTTACTACTCCTTCCCTCCTTCTCCTTCTCTCTCATTGGAGATATGCTGAATCTCGATCACCATTGTCTTCTACAAGCTCAGCTTTTAGGTTTTCCTTTCCCTATATGATTTCCGTTTTGTTTACACGAGTGCTTTACCTTCCATGATGTTTGTATTTGTAATAGTGCGAAATGAGGTCTCGGCTCTAGTTGTTCAGGGACGCTGGAATAGGGGCCTTGTGTGACATTCCGAAATTTCCACCAATTGGAATTTATTGAATAATTGAGTTTTATGAAATGTGCTCGCAGTAAATTCTCGCCCGGAACTGATCATTCCTGGGAATGCTAACCATTAGGGAAAGGCTAATAGGGGAATTAAATTCGCGCGACTAAAGAAAATTTGACCGTGAATGGACTTCGACCATTAAATCGCGTAAGTGATATTTTGAGCCACTGTTGGCCGATCCAAGGATAGTTAGGGGTCAGTTCGCCACTGTCCTAGTAGTGGATCGCGGGTGATTCCGTTGGACCACGAAACGACTTGACGAATGATTCCGAAATTATACCGAACAATCGTACCCCTCGGATCAAGTGATTAATCTTCGCGATTTTTATGACAACCGAGATCGTCACGCATCGAACGGACTTGCACGTGACTCGATTCAGTATCAGTGATTAGTCGATTCTGCGAGTTTCCCCAGCAAGCCGCCCGTTAGCTTGAGAAACGCTCGAGTTGCGTTTAATAGAATTTAATTATGGAATTTTTATCCAAATTGGACACTGGAAAATTAGGAAGTCACGCCGGAACGTTAGGACGACGTTGTACGTGACACGTGTGAAATTTTGGTGTGCTCAAATTCTTCGGAAAAATTCAATTTGGACAAGAAACGAAGAAGTTGACTGTTTTGCCCTTAAAGATTAACAAAGAGCATGCTTATGGAAGAAGGGGTATTTTAGTCATTTTTGCTTTAGATATTTTTTTTGGGTCAAAGTTTCTAGATAAGACCCTCTCCTCTCTCTCTCCCTCTCCTTCGTGGACTTCCCCCCTCCTTTTTCTTTTTTGGCCATGAGTTTCCCCTCCTCCACCGTGAGTTCTTCCTTGGCCATTTTCTCCACCGCCGGCGCCGCCGCTCGCCGCCACCACACCGGACCACCCTCAAGCCACCGTCCACGCTGCCGTACGCCACCATCACCCCCTCCCGCCGTCCCTCTCTCTCTCTATTTCCCTCCCTCTCTCTCTTGGCCACGCGCAAGCCACGCCATCGCCGTCCAAGCCGATCGCCGCCACCCGGAAGTTGTACGTCGTCGCCGTTGTCCCCGATTAAGGGCCGCCGCTTTCCGTTCTAGCCGAGGAAGTCTAGAACGCGGGTAAGTCGCGCCTAAACCTAATTTAGGACTTCGGGTATCGACGGGTAAATTCGAACAAAATCAGTATGGAATTAGGTGCGGAATCACATGGATAGGGGGTGAAAATTTTATGGCGGGCCTTAGGAATTAATTCGGGTAATATTTATTGGAAATTCAGAAAATTAGGGGCTGCGAATTACTGTTCATATGCCTCGAATCACTGTTCACTGGCTGTGGTTACTGTTCACCGAGCTGTGATTGTCCGATTGGGACGCAAGTTGAATTTTTGGAACCTAGATATTTTGGCGAGAAAGTCCCGTGAAGGATCGGAATTAATCCGACGCCGTTTGGTTGGAGAAAAATGGGAATTATCGTATTGGATGCATATTTAAATTATTAGTAAATTGTGGTAATTAAGTTGAGTATGCTGTGGCGTGCTGTTGGGTACGAGAATGATACCGTTGAGTCCGGCTCGGAGTTTCATGTAAGTGTCGGGAAGAGTCGGTGGTGTGATTTTGTGGTTTGAGTGCAGAAATTACTGTTCACGAGCTGTGGGAGTACTGTGCACTGTGCTGTGGTGAGTCGTTCAATGCGTGTTCGGTACCGTTAGGTCCGTCTTGGAATTTATGAAAATCCCGTGAAGGGCTGAAAATGATTTGAAAACATTTGAGCAAAGAAAAATGTTGTTTTATGCGAAAATGTGCTTTTGTGTGAAAATGGTGATGTGGTGAAGTGTGGGGTGCAAGTGTGCACGGAATTTGAGGCAATGGCATGAGAAAGTGAATGTGGGATCGGACCGAGGCGTGTGATGCTCGGGGCGCGATCGAGGGGCCTGAGGCGTGAACGAGTACGCGGGCCGGATGTGGTGAGTGGTCGCAGTGTACCTGAGGCGTGTACGTTTATGCGGGTCACTGGCGAAGAATGAGAAAGAGGAAATGAGAATGGACGGAATAATGGGATAAGAGTGGTATATGCGCGTGTTTACATCTGACAGGATTGAGTTTGAATGATGTTGTGTGCATGTTTAAGCCTGGCAATATTATTTGTTGTGCCTACAATGTGATGTTTCAGCGTGTGGTGATATTGAGTGTTTGAATTTAATTGGCGCTCATGGTGCATTGCATTGCATAACATGGACACGCATTATGTATGCCGAGAGTGAGGTATGTGATGAAATTGTGTGAGAATGCGTGTCTGCAATGAGCATGTGATTACCTAAAATGCCCTGAAGCGTTATATGCTGGGTTCAGATAATAATAAGTTGTGTGATCACCGAAGGACCTTCGGGTCGTGACCTTCGGGTCGATACCGTTCTCATGCACTTTGAAGCAGGACGATGCCCGGTACGTCCGGAAGACGACCATCCTCATGCACTTTGAAGCAGGCTCTGGTTCGTAAAGAGATCAGTGTTGCGCCTCATGCACTTTGAAGCAGACTAGAGATACTGGGCTAGATCGGTTGCTGCGCCTCATGCACTTTGAAGCAGGCTAGACGCACCGGGCCGTTAATAATGTGGACTCGAGTCGTAATTAATAATAAATTGGGAAATTGCCAGTGTGCCAGTGTGGGCCAGTGGGCCGGAGAATGCGTATGACATGTAGACGACATTTGCATGCATGGAACATGCATAGACTGGCATGCGAATGTATGAGAATCGGTGCATGAACGTGTGATTGACATACGTGTGATTATGCGTGCCACGCATGTGCCGTGACTATTGTATGTTGATCCGCTTAACCGCGGGGTCGGATAATTGTCGACTATTGTGGTATTGTGATTTGAATAATTGTTTCCAATCGGAGATTGCATGCTAGCCTAGCCTAGGTTGGGTTTAGGGGTAAACTTACTGAGAAGTGTTCTCACGGTTGTTTCAACCAACAATTTCAGAACCCCGACAGGACCCATGAATCTTCCGCCACCGCCACCAGAACATTTTGGAGTCCTCAGTGGATGGGACGGTATAAAGGGACTCAGACTCAGAGGACAAGGAATCAGACTCAGAATGGGTTTTTGGCGAGCATCATTTTTGGAGTAGTAGTAAACCCAAGTTTTCATCCTTGGTGTATCGGTTTTTGAGAAAGGCGATATGCATGTACATGTATGGGACAGTTTATAAATGTAAATATTATGGTATAAGAAGGAAATGAAAAAGATATGTATATTCTCCCTGATTTTTCTCCCCAGTTTTAATTACCGGGTTTAATTGTTGATATCCGCTGTGGTAGTAAATCTCTGATGGCGAATTTGAGGTCAGCGATATTCCTGGGACGTCGCTTGAATCGACCAGAGGCGGTGTCGCGTGCCGTAGGGGTTCGAGGCGTGACACCTTGAGTTTCTGAACCATTTGTCTTAGGATTATTCAGGGGAAAAGTGTTAAAAAAGTCCTAAACATTTTGCATTGGTGCCAATTTAGTCCTAAACTTTGTTTTGGTGTCAATTTAGTCATAAACCTTTTACATTTGTGCCAATTTAGTCCTAAACCTTTTTTTGGTGCCAATTGAGTCCTAAACCTTTTGCATTTGTGCCAATTCAGTCCTAAACCTTTTGCATTAGTGCCAATTGAGTCTTAAACCTTTTTTTGGTGCCAATTAAGTCCTAAACCTTTTGCATTGATGTCAATTCAGTCCTAAACCTTTTGCATTGGTGTCAATTCAGTCCTAAATCTTTTTTAGCTAAATTAATCGGAAGGACTGAATTGGCACAAATACAAAAGGTTTAGGACTGAATTGGCACCAATGCAAAAGGTTTAGGACTCAATTGGCACCAAAAAAAGGTTTAGGACTCAATTGGCACCAATGCAAAAGGTTTAGGACTGAATTGGCACCAATACAAAAGGTTTAGGACTGAATTGGCACAAAAAAAAGGTTTAGGACTCAATTGACACAAATGCAAAAGGTTTAGGACTGAATTGGCACCAAAAAAAGGTTTAGGACTAAATTGGCACCAATGTAAAAGGTTTAGGACTTTTTTGACACTTCTCCCGATTATTCAGTACTGACCGCTCTCTTCTAACATTTTCAAGGAATTGAAAGCAACTGAACGAGTTGATCAAAGTGTCGCCTTCGAATCTATCACACTTATTGCAAAATGGAAAAAGAAACTTGTGAAGGAATGTCTATTTGATATAAATCCTGTATTCCTGGAGAATTTGGATGCCATCATCAAAGTAACAAAGCGTTTGGAAGGAAGGACCTTCACATACCTCAGCTGCGTATGCATCTTAACCATAGAATTAGGTCTCAAATTCTAGAGCTGAGGCATCTCAACGCGTATGCATATGCTGCCCGTGCGATGCATGGTTTTATTTGTGGAAGTACATTTCGACAAACTGTATATTTGAGTAGCATTTACACGTGCATGCACAGTTGCACACTGAGGTTGAAGACTTTGTGGTAGACGGTTTTTTTCCCTCTAATTTTCAGGATGTCAGGCATCAATTAAGGTAGCGTCATGTAATCATGCTTTACTTCTTAATTAATGAAATTCCAAGTCGTTGTCCCTCTCATCCTCTGCCTGCATTTCCAAATTTGTTTTCTCTGCGTTGAGAGAGGAGGATATGGTTGGACTAGTTTGGTTTTGAGTTTCTTTGCTATGAGGAGACTCATACGAAGCTTCCAAGAAATTTCTCAGCGATGGGATGGCCAAAGGTTGGGACTATTAAAATTGGGGAATACAAGGGAAGCACCTTCCTCCTATTGCCGAGCCAATTCCATGTCTGAATGGAAAGTCTCCAAGATTTTGATATATAGCCTTCTTGTCCTCGAGGAAATTAATTTCAAAAGACATAATATTTCCATCTCTCTACCAACGCAGAGTTGTAGACCGCGCACGCAGCCACTTCCGACAGCTTCAACGATCCACCCCGACATCGGATCACAATGCCATTTTCACCATTGAAACCAGCACAGAAAAATGATACGACCTGTGAATTTATAATTATTTTCGGAAACATTTGAATCGTCTGTTACTTACCAGAAGTTACAAACTCGTGAAAATTATGGAAAATGATTTTCTAGACATTAAAAATTTCTATAATTGATCTGGTCTGTTTAAATAAGTATGGCTGGTCAATCAAAGTCTTTGAAAGGTCCAATACGGTTATTGAAGAAAATAAACTAGTACGATCAATTTTTGGAAAAATATAACTTTTATTTGCTATTTAGAAAAAACTGTATTTTCTACAAAGTTGAGTAGTTCTGACCATATACGGCGTTTAAGTAATTTTTAGGCGATTAGGGTGCGTATAGGGGCCATACACCCTAAATTGGGCTCTCGAATGGCATTTTCGTAATTTCCTACCGAACGGGCTTTCGGGCCCAAGCAAGTTTAGCCGCTATATCTAAAGAGTGCAACTTCTAATAAGGTACGTAAATTGTGTTAGGGTCCAAGGAAAAACGTGGTTGGCGTGTGGTGGTTTATTTAGCACTCAAACTAGGTAAGTGATTTTTACCACTTTTTCGTTTTGCAAAAATTGCATGACTTGATTTATCTAGATAGAGTCATGTTGTGGCATGGCACGTATTTCGAACTATATAAAATACATTATTTCGTGGCTCCTTCTGAAAACTGGACAAAGTATTAATTTTTTTTTTTAACTTCATGTTGTTGTTATCTACAAACATTCTGAAAATGAAATGCTATTTATATTGGTGATATATGTGCCAGCATGTGGTATTGTGACACGGATTTGATGGTCATTGTCGACCTAAATATTGAGACATGATATGAGAAGCATGTGCACATACCATCCCTATTCCAAGGCTTAATCACAGCCAATGTGATTTTCAGGGCTTACCCCAACGAAGCATGAGCAAAGGGTTTTCTTGACATTAGGGATCAAATGACTTTTGACATTTGTTCGCTATGCTATATATGTGGTTTATTGATATGATGCACAATATATGATTTATCGGAAGATATGCATTATGCTGGTTACATTGGGATGGTTATGAATGGCCTTGATAGTTGCCGCCTTTTGCAGGATTTGAATTTTGATAGATCCGGCGGGCCTTCTTAGTTGGACTTGGGCTTACTTTGATGATGGTAGGCTTGTTGTACTCTGGCCATTCTGTGGACTTTCATAGAAGAAAGCAGGCTCGACAGTCCCGGAGATAAATAGTAGGGATTTCTCAAACTTTGAACAAAATTACAATGTAGTCCTTGTGGCAAATTTTTGTGGGGAAATCGTAGATATGGCGGCGTGCCACATAGGATGGCTGGCGATAACTGGACCACCACGTCAGTGATTTCTTGCAAAAATTGGCCAAAAGGATTACATTGGAATTTCATGCAAATGTTTAGGACTAAATTGACAAAATTGAGAAGTAATAGCCGTATAATAGGTTTAGAATTATGACTGATTTGGTAATTTTCCCTTTCTCACGGTCTTCTCGTAACTGTAGAGATCTGTTTGCTAATAATTTTCACCACTTCATGGGGATAAAGATGCCATGAGACAGTGACATTCTTAAGTTTTGAAGAAAGGAATCGTCCATCTGTTATCTACTCAACCGCTTCGATGTTAAATTCTTCTTGATCAACATCCAGTTAGCAATCCATATATTTCCTCTAACCTCTTTTTTGTTGCTTGTGGCCGGTTATGAGCAGCATTTTCCCATGTGTGTGCATCAATCTTGCTATCTCTTTCTATATATGTTGGCATAAATCACTCTAACACCCTGGATTTTGATGACCTTGCATTGGCATTCTGAATGACGTTTTGATTGCAAATGTAGTGACTGTTACTAGATAGTAGATACATAAGGATAATGTTATCAATGGTCCATATACTTTTATTCGAAATTATCCCTCTACTTTTTGTTGGTTCAAAATGGTCCATGGTACTTTCTAAAAATGTCCACCGTTAGCCCTTCCCTTAATTTGGTCGCTCGAATGTCAAGTTGGACACCACAGCACGTGTCATGGTGAACACTCTTAAAAAGTACATGGATCATTTTTAAAAAAATGAGTGAAGTAAAAGGTACAATTCCAAATTTCGAAAAAAAAAAAGTTATGACACTACTGATGTCATCATCCAAAATAAACATCAACATGTTTGATCTATTAAACCACGGATAACTGAGTAGCATTTAGATGTGCATACACACTAAGGTTGTAGATATTTTGTGATAGATAGTGTTTTTCCCTCTAATTTTTAGGATGTCATGCATTAACTAAGGTGGCATCATGTGATATCCTGAAAATTCGATCAAATTTGGTGATTTATGAAATGGTGATTTCATCGACGCTCTATTAGTTAATTCTCGCTCTGGCCTGATCACCCAAGGAATACTAACCAAAGGGGAAAGGCTATCGAAGAATTTATTTCTAGCAGCCGCCTGTTATTTCGAGATAAATTATAGTTGCGATTGATCGATTTCAGCCACGAATTATGATCCGATTTTGCGTGTCGAGTGCTCAAGGATATCACACCCGAACTATAGGACGTCGCCTCATAAATTTTACGAATTGGCCATCGAAAATTAATTGCTAACTTGCCCTTCTAGAAACCTCTTTGTTAGATTAAATTTTGGCCGTTGGATGGAACTTGGAGAGCAAGGCTTGATCTTGGCCGTTGGATTAAACTTGGGCATCAAGAACACATCCTAGCCCTTGATCTTTGCTTGGGCATCAAGAACTAATCTCAACCATTGATCTCTCTCCTCACTTTCTCTCTTATTCTCTCTCTCTTCCTCTCTCACGGCCGAATCACCCCACCACCGCCGTGCACCCACCAGCCCCTCACGCCACCATCCTTGAGCCCCGTAGATCGCCGTGTGCCGTTCACCGCCGTTTGCCGCTTGCCGTGTCAAGCCGAGGCCGCCACGGACAACTCGTGTCGTTGCCGTCGTCCTCACGTTGTCGTCGTTTTTAGACGAGTAAGTTAACATCTAATCCCTTGTTTAGGATGTTTAACTTGCATTGGGTAGTTTAGCTAGTTAATGTTTTGGTATGTTTGAACTTCTAGAATGAGCGTTGGCGAGTCTTGATTGCTAGACTAAGTTGAAATAGATGTTGAATGTTGATTTGAACTCTTGGTGTGGTATTTTCATGGCTGAGAAGTGGTGGATCTCAAAGTTGAAGGTGTTTCTTGGAGTTTTTACCTTGATTTCAGAACTGATTTTACTGTACGTCCCTGGTTTTCCATTTTTATAAAGCATTTTGTGGTTAGAATCTTGAAAAGTGTTCCTCATCAAAGTTGTTCACAAGATCTTGATCTATAACATACTTAAATTTCAGATTTTTCTGAGCTCAAATGGGTTACACGAAGGTCCAATTTCTTACCGAATCAGAACTGTTTTATACTGTAGATTCCGTGACCTTCGTGCCTTCTCAGATTTTTATAAAAATTTCCAGTTCGATTTCGGCCATACTTCCTTCACAAGATTTGTAAACGAAATCCATTTCTACAACGTATAAAAATTTCAAAGTGTTTTGAAAGGATTTGATTTGTAAAACGAGTATTTCTTGTGGTTCAGTTCCCCTGTTCCGGCGGACCAGTTCTGGGTTGTTTCCGAGCCATCAAAAGTGATCTTTGTATAAGGATTTTGGGATTGTGTTCTTCATGGAAAATATTCTTTAAGGTCTTGTCTATAACATATTCAAATTTTATAATTTTTGGAAACCATTTGCTATGCTTTTGAAGTTGATTTCCCAAATCATGCAAATCTGTCCAGTTTTTCTAGAATTCCATAATCTGCCGGTTTTTACTTGAAATCTTTGGCTTTCGATTTCCGGCCTAAAAGAGGCAATAACGGCAATTACCTAGCTTTTCAATAATGTTTATTTGGCTGTGATCCGATGTTGAATTCATGTTTTAAAATGAGGTTCACAAAAATCGATTGACCATTTGCATGTGTGACCACTTGTTATTGTTGTGTGGCATTGATGTGAGCACGATTCATGGACGCATGGGCTAATTGAGAAGATAATAATTGGCCGGAATGCTTGTGTGCTCGTGTGGTCACACGTCGAAGCCGTCTTGCTGTGTATCGCTTGACGTTGCCCGATTTATCGGATGCCTGGGGATTATCTGGAGTGCCGATACCCCGGATGCCTTGTCGCGGCTTGAGGCCGGACTTGATGCTCCTTGCGGGATACCATCTTACTGTGTATCGTTTGATGTTGCCGTATTGGAATGCCGTCATCCTGTGTATCGTTTGACGTTGCCGTGCCCGATGGGGCGGGACGATGCCCGGTTATGCCGGAAGACTGCCATCTCGCTGTGTATCGCTTGATGTGTAGTGGCCAAGAGGGGTCGTAATAAATGGAATACGTGTGATGCATAGTGCTTGATTATGGGGTAGAAACTACTAGGCATGGTATGGGACGTTGCCCGTGTTGCGCTCTCGCGGGGTTCGGGGCGTGACACATCATGTAATCATGCTTTACTTATTAATTAATGAAATCCCGAGTTATTGTCACTCCCCTCCTCCGCCTGCATTTTCAAATCTGTGTCTCCGCTTTCAGAGAAGAATATGGTTGGACCAGTTGGTTTTGACTTTCTTTGGTACGGGGAAACTCATATGAAGCTTCCAAGAGATTTCTCAGCGATGGGATGGCCAAAGGTGCGGACTAGTAAAATTAAGAACTACGAGGGAAGCCCCTTCCTCCTGGCATTCCTGAGCCAGATCCATTTCTTGTGCGCAATGGCTCAAGCCGGAGACTCTCCTCTAGCAGAGCCAATTCCATGTCTGAATCAAAGGGCAACTCCTTGAATTCGGTACGTTGTCTTTTGTCCTCCTGGAATTAATCATTTCAAAAGACGGAATATTTCGATCTCTGTAGTGACGCAGAGCTGTAGTCTGTTCTTTTGTACAAGCAAAAGCCCGAAAAAGATCCGATTCATTTGGTGGGGAGGAATTTTCAGGATTGCATAGAGATGGTGTTCAATTTACGCACCTTCAGTTTCTCCAGTTCTAGTCGAGAAGTTGGAAGGACAGTTGATAATACCAGTAATACACTCAAAAGGTTCTCTTTCAAAGAGCTTCAGGCTGCGACAAGGAACTTCGACCACAAAAACTGGTTGGGTGAAGGAGCATTTGGACCGGTTTACAGAGGCCGGTTAGCCGATAATTCTCTCGTCGCTGTAAAACGACTGAGAGTGCTTTCCGAAGATTCGGAAAAACAGTTTCAGACAGAAGTGGAAGTGGCAGGCATTGTTCACCACCCCAACTTGTTAATCCTGATTGGATATTGCGATGAGGAGAAAGAGCGGTTGTTAGTCTACCCCTTCATGGTCAACCGCAGTCTCGACTACCTCTTGAAACAGAAAGCCGTCCGAGCACTCAATTGGCCGATCCGGATGCGGATAGCATCGGGAGTTGCGAGGGGGATGGCTCACATGCACGATCAATGTCATCCGAGCACCATACACCGCGATGTGAGTTGTTCGAACATATTGCTGAATGAGGAATTCGAGCCAGTATTGGGAGACTTTGGCTTGGCCAGGATCATGCATGAGAGGGACATTGTGGTGGGGAATGCCAAAGGGTACGTCGGCTTCGGCTCGGTTTCTGCAGCTGAAGTGGGTAAATATCCGCCTTTATCACCCCTATCCCCTCAGTGGTACCAAGATTGTTATGTCAACGCCGTCGTGCGTGGACACATAGGGTATGCCGCTCCCGAGTATATGAACACGGGCAAGTGCACTCTGAAGGCTGATGTCTATTTATATGGGAACATGCTTCTCGAGCTCATCTCAGGACGTCCATTTTCCAGCTTTGGTGGGCGACGGAATGACTGGATTAGCAGATGCATGAAAAAGAATGCATGGGAAAGGGTGGTTGATCCTACTTTGCAGGGGAGCTATCCGGTGGAAGAGGCAGAACGACTCGTCCGACTGGCATGGTCATGTGCGGATGACGATCCATCTGTCCGACCCAAGATGTCTGAAGTGGTTATGATGCTCGAAAACCAATTGCACGGACCGGATCCTAGCAGTAGGAGCAGTTGGAGCCGAAGCGAGTGTGATTCAACTCCTTACTACTCCTTCCCCCCTTCTCCCTCGCTGGAAATGGGTCCATGACTGGCACGCACGATACTACATCTTGATCAACGTCTGTTCTTTTCCCTTAAACTTGAAATGCATCTTCTACCTTTTGCCGTTTTACCTAAGTTCCTATATGTTCATTTCCCATTTAACTTGTAAGATCTTTCTCTAATATATCTCCGTTGAGCAAATACTGGATATTCTTGGAGTAATTTTTTCGGTTCCATCCATTTCAGAAAAAGGCAATATTATAGCTCATTAGGACCTACACAAAATTTATAAAGGGGATTTTCCCTATTAGGAAGAACGATGTTAATAGTTTTAATTTGGTTACACAATAATCTAATTTTCTTTATCAACTCCTAATATGATCAATAAAATTAATCAATTCAATATTTCTTTTCATGTGGGATTCATCTAAGTATAGGTTCAGGTGCGCATGAAAGCCCCAATTTGATTCGTCTGGAGAAAACCATTGGATTGTTGTCCTCAATTCCTTGGTTCATAAACGAGTAGGAGGTTTTCTTTTCTAGATAGAGAAAGAAATTGGCGGTCCTTTTGTCACTCCGGAGACACAATTGTCTTTCGTGAGTCAACAACGTCGATTACGGGATGAGTTGACTTTCTTGTATTCTCCCTCGATAAGAAAGTACGCGGTAGACTTCGCAGTATCTTCATAGGAGGCACCATTTTCTAGGGAGGTAAGTTGCAAAGAAACTGTCCATCATCTGCTTCCTTCTTCAATCACTGCATGTGGAATTCTTCCTGGTGATGGACTCCTTCAAATCCATCTTTTTCCTCTGTCATGCCTTTTGTTATTTCTCCTTCATATTAGCAGAAGACCCCTGCCATGGCCCTTTATGTATGAAATTCTGGGTCCGGACCCTATCAAGTCAACTATAATTGCAGGATTATTAGGTCATAAGTTTGTTGGGAAAATTTTCAAAAAAATCATAAAATTATTGCACTTTTGCCAATTCAGTCCTAAACCTTATAATTTTGCCAATTAAGTCTTTTAACATTTTCACATTTTGCCAATTGAGTCCATTCGATCAATTTTGATTGAAAATTACTGACTTGGATGCCAAACGTTCTAAGTGGCATGGCCGGCACTAGCATGGACAATTTTTAATAATACTTTTATATTTTTCGATTTTTTAAATATTTTTTCTTTTCCTGCTTTACTTTTTTCTCGTTTTTTCTTTTTCTCGTTTTCCCTCCGCGGGCCATTGGAGGGCCTTGTCGATGGCCAGCAGAGGTCGCTGGCCTCAGGCGAGGGCAGCCCTCGCTGGCTCGGCGACCAAGGTCAATCACTTTGAGCAAGAGCTCCAACCAGAGATTCGCTCAAGCCTTTCTTCTCACTTGCTGACTACCTGCAAAACTGTTCTGGAGAGAGCACTCAAAGTTGACCAGGACCTTGAGTGCAGTGCACGGAGTAGACAACAGTAGAAGAAAGTGGATGAAATAATCCAACTCTTTCACGTAACGGCAACCCTCTTGAAGCAATAGCCAGCTCTAATACCCCCGATCTTGAAAGGAAGTTTTTGGATTCTAACTACCGGAAGAAAAGAGATACTCTTACTCCATGGAATAAGACAGTGGATGAAATAATTCCATACATAATGGATCTTCTTCCACGTGAACACATGGCTCAAAATAGCAATGCTTGTTATGTGACTATGAAGCATTAGTCCGACTTTGGGTTTATGCAACAACACTAGGACATTGTCACTGTTATAATTGGGCCAAAACTCAGCCCACCTAATGAGCTCTCAAATTCTGCAGGAGCTGTGAAGAAAGAAGAAGAGTAGGTAAAAAAAACAGATACACATAACCGAGAGATGAGAAGAAAAGAGAGGAGACAGAAACCTCCTTCAGAAAACAAAAAATAAAGAAAGAAGAGAAAGGGCAATTCGCGCGTGCATGTTTGGACATATTGACAAATCGGACTAACACCGTTACCCAATGCCCAATAAGAATTCAATCCCTTTTGTCATCTAGTCAGAGAAATTTTCGAAATTAAGTCATATACTGATCCATATGAATTCTAAGTTTCTGGGAAGAAGGACATTAGAAGTGCTAAAAGTTGTGTATGGCGCTCACTTTAGTGCTAAAAGTTTTTTTCGGATCACTTAAGTGCCACTTAAAAAAAAAAAGGATCACATAAATGTCAACTCCAATCTAGATCGCCAGAAATCCGATGTGGCAATATTTTATTAATTTCTCACTCCTATGTGGCTCTCCGACGTGCCCAGTCAGCATATAACCCATAAACGACGTCGTCTAAAGTTGTAAATAGTGATCATTTGAATGTCAAATTTTGTTTAAAGTGATTACTTCAGTACCAATTGCTGTTAAAAAATGATTACTTCAATGCCAGTCGGATTGTGCGACGTCAGTTTGGATGTCCACGTAGACTAGATTTGTTTTAAAAATACGCCAAGTCATATTAATTATTTTAATTTTAAATGCCATGTAATCAATTTGGCCGGAATTGGCACTTAAGTATCGCTCTTTCTCTGATTTGGCACTTAAATAGTCCAAAAAAAAATTTTGATACTAAAGTGAGCGCCGTACATAACTTTTGGCACTTCTAGTGTTTTTCTCCCTAAGTTTATGGATTTAATTTATGAAATTAAGTGGAAAGTATAGTTTATGGTATTGTGGAGCGGCGAGATTTTACAAAAGTCAATTTTGAGATACGGTTTGGTCGGAATAAATGTTTAAAGTTTTGCACACATTGCTGACTAATTCCGAATTTTTGTTTTCTGCGATGGTTTTCGCTCGTTTTCAGCCATCTTTTGAGTCGGTGAAGTTTAATATCTTTTAGTACTTCAAAAGTGATTTTTTTACGATGAACCCACTTGAATTTGAGTTCAGTAGAGAGAGATATGGCACGAGACATTTCGTCGTGCAAGTGGCCATTTGTCGCGCAAGTGGTTGTTCTTCGCATTAGTGCTTATTTGTTGTGATTGGCCATTCTTGATGTCTTTTGTCGACCCGTAGTGAATGTTTTGACTTCAAAATAGGGTCGCCTAGTCAAGCCTTAGTTAAGTTGATTATTTACTTGAGTTTTTATAGTTGAATCTTAGTTATGAGTTGAGATAGTTGGATATATCTTTAAAATGGTGCTTTGAGATTTAGTTTGTTAGTTTGGGAAAGTATATATTCTTATGATGATTTTAGAAATCTAATCCTGTAACCAAATTATTGTTTATCGAATATATAGATGGAGATACATATTTGATAACAGTTAATATTGTTTATGTTTGCAGCTGCATCCTTCAGGTAGGAGGACGGCCGTTTTATTTCTCTTATTTTGTAGAAGTTGGGGTGTGTGTTGTTAGAAGGGTAGTTTAAGCTTAGATCATTACTAAGTTCTAATTTAGTATCCAAAGTGCTAATTCCTCGCGTAGTTACTTCACCCACTGAGTCTCATTGGTCACTTATACTTATAAAGATAGCAGTTCCCCTTTCTCATTGGCCAAACTTCATGCTTTGTTGGCTTATTTTTTTCCCTAAGCCAGTTTCTAGCCATGGACAACTTTATGTTGCAATTTCCACAGCAACAACGAGAGATGGGTACGAGTTTCTTTTGTTAAATGAAGATGGGGGATGATGCACATACCAAAGATATAGTGTACAAATAAATTTTTGACAAATTTCCCTTAGATAAAGCGATGATAGCTATTTTAAATACTTTTTTTACAAAACTATTCTTTTCGTTCCTTGTTATGGTAACATTTTTGGCTCTGAATATTTTATACTCTATTTAAAGAACAATGAATGGAATCCGCGTGCATCCCATGCATAGCACAGGCTTTTGGGCTAGTACAATTATAAATTAGTGACACGAACTTTCTAAGCTCCTTCACAATATACTTTTTAAAGGATGAACAAGAATATTATTAGTGTTTAAGTCGCAAGATCTTACAAAATCAATTATGACAATCGCAATATGCCAAGAGTAGCTATGCAGGGAGTTTACAAGGAAGATGAACCCATATCAATTTTTATTTATTTGGTCAACACTAACACCAGGAAGATCTAATGGAAATAAATCTCAATTTTTATTTATTTGCAGTATCGACTGACTATATGGTTTATGTCTGTACTATTCACAGTAAAGATTTCCAGTTATTGTTAATGCATTTGTTCTTGTCTCCAAGGATTTTCTATTAAAAATGGAACATAGAGAAAAGAATAAATATCTAAAATTAATATTAGTATTTCCACTCATATAGAAAATTTTCCAGTGTAATTGCAATATGATCAATCGACATATAACGCACGTGTTTCAAATACGAGTAATTAGAAATATAGATCTTCAAGGATATGCAAAAGTCGATAGCTTTTCCATGTGATGTACAGCCAATGTAGTAAAGAAAAAAGACTAGTGCTCTTCACATTTGGATTTTTCAATGCGTAGGAATCCAAGAATTCCAGGAGAATTATGCAAAATTTGCTTTATATGAGTTGCACGTTTTGTCAAATTTGGAAGCTGCTCACAGGAAGGCAATGAAACCTCTCTCGCTTTCTTTCCAGTTTCCGCGAAGCTGCTCACAGGAAGGCTTTGGAGTGAGATGGCCCCACACTTTGACATCAGCCTACAATCCGACGACTTTTCCTTACCATTTCATTCATTCACACC
Source organism: Syzygium oleosum (assembly GCF_021117445.2). Lineage (NCBI taxonomy): Eukaryota > Viridiplantae > Streptophyta > Magnoliopsida > Myrtales > Myrtaceae > Syzygium > Syzygium oleosum. Next base: position 4,118,109 of record NW_026607494.1, read on the forward strand.
GACCCAAAGCAGTCGCGGGTGAGGCAGGCACAATCCCAACGGAGTTATAAAACTGTGTACATGCAAGTCTCTTTGGATGTGCAGAAGGTGCTCCCAAACTAATCACTACCAATCGAGAGAAACCATCAAGCTTAGACGATCCATTTGTACTTGAGAAGAATCTACTATTCTCCCGCTTAAAGATGGTGTTCAATCTCCGATCCTCCAGTTTTTCCGAGTCCGAGTCCGATTCCGTTGAAGATGATCCAAAACCTCCCAAAACAACACCTCCTAAAAGATTCTCCCTAAAGGAGATCCGAGTCGCGACACACAACTTTAGCAGCAACAACATCTTGGGGGACGATGAATACGGGAAGGTTTACAGGGGGCGCTTGGCCGATGGTTCGCTAGTGGCAATACAGAGAGCGTGCTGTGTCGATCGATGGAGGGAAGAGCTGTTCGAAGCAGAAATGCAAGTGGGAAGCGTGGTTTCGATGCACCCAAACGTGCTATGCCTGAGGGGCTTTTGCAGGACCGAGAAAGAGCGCTTACTGGTGTATCCCTTGATCAACAATAGCCTATCTTACACTCTTAGAGAGAGACCAGATCGGTTTGCCCGACCTCTCAATTGGACTACTCGCAAGCGAATAGCCTTGGGAGCAGCAAGGGGGCTTGCACACCTTCACAATCAAGGTAACATCAGGATCATGCATCGTGACATCTGCGCGTCAAATATACTGCTGAATATGCATTTTGAGGCCGTGATAGGAGGATTTTCGCTTGCTATGATCATGCACGAGAGAAATGTAGAGGAAGGAACCATTGAGTGACCCTCGTGCTCAGCTGATTCTGGCTCCGATTCTCTATCCTATCATCGCTATGAAGATGTTTATGTCAACACTCCCATCTGTGGCACATTTGGGTTTATTGCCCCCGAGTTCATCTACACAAGAAAGTGCACACTGAAGAATGATGTCTTCGCGTACGGGAATATGCTTCTCGAGCTCATCTCGGAACAGCCGATCTACTCTGACGATGGTGAAATTTTCTGCTTGGATGATTGGACTAGAAAACAAATGAATGAAGATCAACTGAGAAGGGTGATCGATCCCAATTTGCAGGGGAATTACGTGGGAGAAGAAGCAGAGCAACTAGTCCGATTGGCATTGTTGTGCGCACATGAGGATCCATCTGTTCGACCGGAGATGTCTGAAGTGGTTCGAATGCTCGAAAGCCAGTTTCTTCAGCGGCACCCTAGTACTAGGACTAGTTGCAATCAAAAGTGAGTGTGACTCAACTCCGTACTTCTCTTTCCCTCCTTCTTCTTCTCCTTCTCCTCTGGGGATTGCTCCATGACTGGCATGTCAATGCTACATCATCACCATTGCCTTGTACCTTCAATAACAAAATTAGCTTCTATATTTCTCTTCCTAAACTCTATATGTTCCTCTTCATTTTCATTTATATGATCTTTCTGTAATTCCTTCCTCCGATTTTTTTTGAGACACTTAGCACGTCCTTCATGCAATGACTGCTATCTTCTACATTTGTCATCAAACTAGAAACTGAAATAAAAAATTCAAAGTGTCATCTCTTAATCTATCGAATTAATGGTGAATGAATGTTTAAGTTTATTAAGAAAGTTCTGTTGTTCTAACGAAAATTAAAAGCCACCATAAAAGTCGTCCTTAGAAGACATTAATAAGATCAGTCGGACATGCGTTTTCGTGCACATCAATCCTTGTATATGCAAGAAAATTTAAATTGTTGGCACTTTGATTCTCTGCCTGCATCTTCCAAATTTGTTTCTCTGATTTCAAAGGAGGATATGGTTGGACTAGTTGGCTTTGACTTTCTTGTCTGCGAGTTAAACTCTTATGGATCTTGCAAGAAGTTTCTCGGTGACGGGAGTCATCAATACGAAACAACATTGTGCATCAACTTCTTGTAGGCTCAAGTTAGGACTTGTGAAATCTGGGTATGCACAACCACAATTCATGCCTACCTGGGCCATTTCAGCTACTTCTGGGCAATGTTTCAACCCGAGGAATCTCCTTTTCGTCTTAATTTACTTGATTATCTCGGATTTGCAGGAAGGCAATGACGAGCAATGTCATTATTAGCCTTAACCTCATTCGAACAATCAAGAGGTGCATAATTCGATTCTTAACATCTACAACTCTCTCAAGCTCTCACTCACTAACTGTCAGTGAGTTTGGAATGAGGAGACTCGTGCTGAATGTCATGCTGTACAAACGGATCGTGCACTCATGAGAGGTTTTAATGACCAGCTCAATTGTGCGATTGTGCATTTCCTTCATGTCTTAAAATCCACCCAGGCAGGATATTGTGCTTCCTATTAGATTGATTTTTTTTCAATGAATGTAAAGATTAACCGATCTCAAATTTGTTTCAACCTAATTGATGTTTTAGCAATTCTTTGGCGGAAATCATCCCTTTGGCTCATTGCAACCAGTTTTAAAAGATCAGGGGCAGTACCAATTTGAGATTTTTGTGAGATGATAATTAGTTTGGGGCATATGCATCAAGGGAACTGATTTAAAATTTTTATTGATATTAATCCCTAAAATTAATCAATCCAATACTCTTTTCACGCGGGATCCACCTAACTATGTGTTCGAGTGCCCTAATGCACATGCACCAGCTAAAGGTCGATGGTGATTTGTCGGGACATGGAGTAAGACTAGAATGTTAACAAATTTGTAGGTTGCAGAATAGAAAACCATTGAATTGTATTCCTCAGTTCCTTGGTTCATAAACAAGTGGGAGATGTCCTTTTCTAGATGGAGCAAGAACTTGGTGGTCCTTTTGTCACCCTAGAGACATGCCAATCTTTCGTGAGTGAACAAGGTCAATTACGAGATGAGTTAAAGACTTTTCTTTATTCTCTCGATAAGTTACTACGTGGTAGACTTTGCAATTTCCTCACAGGACGCACCATTTTCCATGGAGTTATGTTTCAAAGAAATTGTGCATCATCTGCTTCTTCTCGAATCACTTGATGTGGAATTCTTCTTGGTGATGGGCTCGTTCCAATCCATCTTCTTCCTCGGTCTTCCCTTTTGTTGTTTGTCCTGAATGTTGGCAGAAGACTCCCGTCGTGGCCCTTTATGTATGAAATTTTTGTGTCTAGACCCTATCGAATCAACTGTATTTGTAGGATTATTATTCCATATGCATGTATCGCGATACAATTTGTTGTGAATTAACGCAGAATCTAATAGATCTTGCAATTCAACATATAAAATAAGATGCCCAAAGGGAGAAACTAAAAGAAAGAGAGCCTGTTGTTATCGAGTATGCGGCTCGTTTTAATCGACTAAGCAAATTTTCAAAGAACATTTTTGGGAAGAAAAAGACACAGCCGATTGCTTCGAGCAAAGGCTCCAACCAGAGAATGGCTCAAGCCTTTCTTCTCGCTTGCTGACTACCTGCGAAAATGTTCTGGATAGAGCACTCAAAGTCGACCAGGTCCTTGAGTGCAGTGCACTCAGCGGACAACAGCCGAAGAAAGTGGATGAAATAATCTTAACTCTTCCACGTAACGGCAACCCTCCTGAAGCAATAGCCAGATCTACATACCCCGATCTTGAAATGAATTTTTTGGATTCTAACTTCTTAGAGGAAAGAGATATTCTTACTCCAAGGAATAAGACAGTGGGTGAACTAAATCCATACATAATGGATCTCCTTCCACGTGAAGATGTATTATGTTATGCGCAGAATCCATTCGTAAGGTATACTATATCTCTTAGAGTTTCTAGATTCACTACAATTTCTAGGATCTCCCGATCGCAAGTTGCGGCTCAAAGCAGCAATGCTTGTTATGTGACTATGAAACATTATTATGACTTTGGGTTCATGCAACAACACTAGGAAATTGTCGATGTTATAATTGGGCCAAAGCCCATAGGCCCAAACTCAGCCCACCTAATGGGCTCTCAAATTCTGCAGGAGCTGTGAAGAAAGAAGAAGAGAGGAAAAGAGAAAAGACAACCGAGAGATAAGAAGAAGACAGAGGAGACAAAAAGCTCCTTCAGAAAGCAAAAATGAAAGAAAGAAGAGAAAAGGGCATTCGCGCGTACACGCTTTGGAATCCTTACGCTTTGGGGAGGGGTTCGGGGTTGGGGTGGGGCCCGACGCCCAAAAAAGAAAATGGGAAAAACGCGTGAAAGAGGGGGTTGGCCTTTCCTGCGTTTCTTCTTCTCGGTGTCAGCAATTTACGCTGAAAGGCTCCAAAAGAAAAGGTCCAGCGTTTTTTGGGATAAGGACGTCCCCTTTCGTAATTTGCCAATGACGACCTAAATCTACGGAGGGAAAGAGGCGCGGATTATGTCGATTCCCTCTTTAACGGTCCAGATTTAACTCGGGTCGATTTCTTTTTCTCTTGTTTTTTTTGGGGGGAGGTCGGAACCGGGGTCGGTTGGTCGCGTTTTGATCTGCGTCCGACCTGCGGGCCGAGGAGAGGGCCCTATTGCAGGATAAGATATACCGTCTCGGATAGTGATATCGATCATTGGCGTATAGAGATTAAAAAACGGTCCCTCTAAAAGATAATGAGGGGAGAGCCGTGTTGCCATGGATAATCATTGGTCCGAACATGCGTATTTTAATCTCTCCCTCTCTCCACCTCCGTGGGTGGAGGGGGAAAAGAGCTCGTGGGCGTCGGCGGGACCCGCCGGCTGTCTCGTCCGGTGGTGGTTCGGGTCGTGTTCTTCTATAGTAACTTTTTGGTTTTTGGCCTTTTTAAGTTCACACATGCTCTTTTTAAGTTTATCTTGCCGGCCTTGAGCATGTTAAAATAGTATTCTTTGCCGACCCTTTCATTGTACCGGTCCTTGTCAATGCAGAAAACATGGCTCTCTCTTCCTCCTTTCTTTCTTTTCCTTTTCCCCCCATTCCCTTTCTGTTTCTCATGCGCGCTCGATCCCATTTATTGCAGAATGTCCACTGTTCTGCTTGTTGACCGAGTGTGAACGCTTTTTTTTTCTTTTTTTTTTTGCTGCGCCGTTTTTTGGACCTGGTAAAAGATCCAAATATTACAAATTTAGTACTCAAAGTGCTCATTTCTCGCATAGTTACGTCACCGATTGAGTCTCATTGGCCATTTATTCTTAAAAAGAAAGCATTTCCCCTTTCTCATTGGCCAAACTTGAAGCTGTGTTGGCTTATTTCTCCCTTAGCCAGTTTTTAGCCATGGACAACTTTATGTTGCAATTTCCACACTAACAACGAGGGAGATGGATTTCAGATACTTTTGTTAAATGAAGATGGGGGAATGATGCACATACCATAAATTTTGTGTACATCCCTTAAATAAAGCCATGATAGCTATTTTAAATACTTTTTTACAAACTATTCCTTTGGTACCTTACTATCGAAACATTTTTGGCTGTGAATATTTTATACTCCATTTAAAGAACAATGAATGGAATCCACATGGATCCCTTGCATAGCATGGGATACTGGACTAGTACTTGTATAAATTAGTGACACGACCTTTCGACGCTTCTTCACAAAATATTTTTTAAAGGATGTGCAAGAACATTATTAGTTTTTAAGTCACAAGATTTGACAAAATCAATTATGACAATCGCAATATGCCAAGAGTAGTTGTGCAGGGAGTTTACAAGGAAATGAACTCATGTCAAGTACTTTTGTCTCTTCCAATATTTGGTGAATCCTAACACCAGGAAGATCCAACAGAAATAAATCCCTATTTTTATTTATTTACAGTATCGACTAACTATATGTTTTATATCTATACTATATCATAGTAAAGATTTCTAGTTATTGTTAATGTTAAATTTATATCTCGAATTTGAGCCCGCATTCCTATTTGGCTGATTTCGGATGAGGGGCTCACGACGACGCGAATAAAGAAGGCCACTAAAAGACAAAATAGGGGCACACTTTATTTTATTATATCTATTTCGGTGGGCCAGGTCAATTTGTTGAATGCTTATCGGTGAGGGACTTCCCTTCTTGGACGTGCAAAAGAAACGTGTGGGGCCACGAAAGTCAAATAAAAGGGGAAGCACAACTAGGGTTTTTTGCCGCATATAAAAAGAAAAGAAATTGAGGGTTTCTTTCTTTGAGCGAAGACCAAAAACTGCACAAAGCAAGACGTACAGAGACGCTCGTATTCAAGCTGCACGAAGGAGGCAGAACTTACAGAGACATTCTTGAACGTGCGCGTGTTTTTGCTTTGGGCTTGAACATGCAGTGATTTGTGCAGTGAGTTTATTTTGTCCAATTAAGTTGTTTATTCGTAAACACTTTGGGTTTTGGCTTAAATCTAGGTGTGAAAAACACTCGAGCGTTTGAGCGATTTGTAACTCTGATTCTCCGATTATAGTGGATTATTTGTTGCTGGCTCTCCTCGTGGATGTAGGTACCGATATTCGGACCGAACCACGTAAATCTCTGGTGTCTTTTATCGTTCCTTGTTTATTTTTCTGGTATTTTCGCATTGACTTAATTTGCAAGATCTTGTCGTTTCTGCGTTATATTTCAAACAATTGGTATCAGAGCTTGAGGGTTGGATTTTCTGGATTGTGATTTGGGGCTTTTGCTTGTCTGATTATTATCTGGAAATACTACTATTGCAATTATGTCCGGAGCGAAAGTTGAGATTGAGAAATTTAACGGGAGGAACAACTTTGAGTTATGGAGCGTCAAGATGCGTGCGCTATTGACAACCCAAGGTTTGGCTAAGGCATTAGATGGCGAAGATGGGTTACCCATTATAATGAAAGTAGCTGATAAAGCAGAGCTAATGGAGAGAGCAAAGAGTATAATCCTGCTGAATTTATCGGATGAAGTGTTAATAGAGGTGGTTGAGGAGAAGGATGCCGCAGCATTGTGGGCAAAATTACAGGCACTCTATGTAACGAAGGGTTTGAACAATCGCTTGTACATATTGAAGAGGATGTTTCAATTTCGATACACTGAAGGTACGTCGATCAGATCCCATCTAGATGAATTTAATAAACTCATGATGGATTTGAAGAATGTCGGTAAGATACTTGATGATGAGGAATAGGGCATGATGTTATTGGCTTCTTTACCTGAATCATGGGAGCACTTTACTGATTCACTACTCCAAGGGCGTACTACGATTACCTCGGAAGAGGAAAAGTCAGCATTGTTCTCTAAAGATTGGCAGAGGAAGTTGCGAGATGATAGTCTAGCGCAGGATGTAGCGCGAGGACTAGTGATTCGAGGTAGAAAACAACATCGAGGGTCCAGTAGCAGCAGAGATAAAAGCAGGTCAAAGTCATGCAATAGAAAGTCTAAGGGACGCGTGAAGTGCTTTGAGTGTCAGGAGGAGGGGCACATCGGGAGAGATTGTCCGAAGCGAAGAAATAGAGGTGACAAGCAGAATGCCACGAGCAGTGTGGCAAACGTTGCTGAGGAGAGCACTAGTGATGCAGAGGCCGTCTTGTGTGTGACTACTAGTTCGTTAGGAGATGAATGGGTGCTAGATTCGAGGTGTTCTTATCATATGACGCCTCATAGGAACTAGTTTACTGCTTACCAGACTGCAAATGGTGGTAGAGTTCTGATGGGGAATAATGCAACCTGCAATGTTGTGGGGATAGGAACAGTTTAGATTCGAATGCACGATGGGGTGGTACGCACACTAACAGACGTGAGACATGTACCAGAGCTCAAGAAGAACCTTATTTCTTTAGGGACACTTGATGATATCGGGTGTAAATACACTATCGAAGGTGGAGGCTTGAAGGTCTCTCGAGGTGCCATGACAAGTGATGAAGGGAAGAAAGTGAATTCTCTCTATCATCTACTGGGAGAGACCGCGACCGAAGCTTCTGCAGTTTCATCAAGTGAGTCAAGTTCTGACTTGACTCAGTTATGGCACATGCGTTTGGGGCACATGAGTGAGGCAGGTATGACGATGCTGAGTGATAGGGGGTTGTTAAAGGGTCAGAAGACAGGGAAGCTGGACTTATGTGAGCACTGCATCTTTGGGAAGCAGGCGTCGGATTAAGTTTACAATGCTATTCATTCGACCAAGCGACCGGTTGAGTACATTCATTCATACGTCTAGGGCCCATCTCCGGTTCCTTCGAAAGGAGGTGCCTAATATATGTTGACATTTATCGACGACTACTCGAGAAAGGTATGGGTATACTTTCTTAAGCACAAATATGATGTGTTTGATCGGTTCAAGAAGTTTAAGGCATTAATTGAGAAGCAGTCAGATAAACAGATCAAGTGCCTAAGAACCGATAACGGCATGGAGTTCTATGGTAAAGATTTTACCGAGTTATGTGAGAAAGAAGGGATTGTGAGACACCGCACAATGCCCAAGACGCCACAGTAGAATGGCGTTGCAGAACGGAAGAACAGAACTTTATTGGAGCGAGCTCGAAGCATGCTTTCCCATGCAGGTTTAGGCAAGGAATTTTGGGCCGAAGCAATGAACATGGTATGTTACTTGGTTAATCGATCTCCATCATCTGCTATAGAGTGGAAGACTCCTGAGGAAGTATGGTCGGGAAAACCTATTGATTACTCCGGATTACGAGTATTCGAATGTCCTGCGTATGCTCATGCGAGTGATGGTAAGCTTGAGCCGAGGGCGAAGAAGTGCATATTTCTGGGTTATGCACATGGGGTGAAAGGCTATCGACTGTGGTGCACTGATCCCAGATCACCCGGTTTTCTAATCAGCAGAGACGTGATCTTCGATGAGACTGCAATGCTTCAAAGGAGGGGTCTTGAGACACAACAAGCAGAGCATACAGATCGTGGTGTCAGCAGTGAGGTGGAGATTCAGGTGGAGACTCCAGAGACCTCAAAGGTAACAAAAGCTGAGATTACAAATCAGGCCACAGTTCCCGAAGTCGGTGATAATGAACAATCAGCAGAGCCGCAACACACTATAGCCGTGGGTAGACAGAGAAGGCAAATTAAACCACCGGTACGTTATGGTTATACAGATATTGCTTATGCATTGACTGTAGGTGACGAGGTGGAGACAGATAGGCTTTCGTCTTACTCTAAGGCGATGGCTAGTTCTGAGTCGTCGCAGTGGCTAGGGGCTATGAGTGAAGAGATGGAATCACTTCATCGGAATCAGACATGGGAGTTGGTCAAAGTACCTAAGAGCTAGAAGATTGTCGGTAGCAAGTGGGTCTTTAAACGGAAGGAGGGCATTCCCGGTGTCGAGGCAGCGAGATATAAGGCAAGACTTGTGGCGAAGGGGTATACACAGCGGGAGGGCATTGACTACAATGAGGTGTTCTCTCCTGTGGTAAGACATACTTCTATTCGTGTTTTACTTGCCTTAGTTGCTGCACAAGATCTTAAGCTGGAGCAGCTAGAAGTGAAAATAGCGTTTCTTCATGGTGAGTTGGAGGAACGGATTTACATGAGGCAACCAGAGGGATTTGCTATTCCGGGTAAGGAACATCATGTTTGTTTATTGAAGAAATCTTTATATGGGCTGAAACAGTCTCCTAGACAGTGGTATAAGCGTTTCAATTTTTTTATGGCTAGTCAGAACTATTCTAAAAGTCATATGGATAGCTGTGTTTACTATAGGAGATTGGAGGATGGGTCTTTGATATATCTGTTATTATATGTTGATGATATGTTGATAGCAGCTAAGAATATGTCTGATATTGTTGTGCTGAAGAGGCAATTGAGTATTGAATTTGAGATGAAAGATTTAGGTGCTGCAAAGAAAATTTTGGGTATGGAGATTTTGCATGACAGGACTGTAGGAATTTTATGTCTTTCTCAGAAGAAATATATTGAGAAAATTGTTGCACGATTTAATATACAGTCAGCAAAATCTGTAAGTACACCTTTGGCGATGCACTTTAAACTTTCAGATAAGTTATCACCGCAGACTGAGGAGGAGGAGGAGCATATGTCACGTGTTCCTTATTCTAGTGCAGTGGGTAGTATTATGTATGCTATGGTATGCACTAGGCCCGATATTTCACAAGCAGTGAGTGTAGTTAGCCGTTATATGAAGCGACCTGGTAAAGCTCATTAGGAAGCTATGAAGTGGATCCTCAGATATTTAAAGGGGACATCAGACATTGGAATTGTGTACCGAAGGGACAATAATGGCAGTGAGACCACTGGTTATGTGGATTCAGATCACGCAGGTGACTTGGATGAACGCAGGTCTTTAGCAGGGTACGTATTTACGCTAGCAGGTGGTGTAGTTAGTTGGAAGGTATCCTTACAGGATCACGTTGCCTTGTCTTCGACTGAGGCAGAGTACATGGCACTGACCTTTATAGAGAAAGAGGCAATATGGCTAAAAGGTTTACTCTCGGACTTTGGGTTAGATCAGAATAGTGTTGATATACACTATGATAACCAAGGTGCGATATATCTGGCATATAATCCGGTTTATCACGAGCGAACGAAGCATATCGACATCATGTACCACTTCATCCGAGATGTCTTAGCGAAGGGTGTAGTTGTTGTTAAAAAGATTACGACAGAGAAGAACCCAGCGAACATGATGACTAAGCCTGTTCCTTTGGCGAAGCTCAAGCTCTGCTTGAGCACAATTGGCGTCTATGGAGAGTAAGCGCCCGTCGAGGCGTTGGGAGAGCTAGCATGAATGATGAAAACTATAACTTGGCTACAAACATCGAGCAAAGGTGGAGAATTGTTAAATTTATGTCTCGAGTTTGAGCCCGCATTCCTATTTGGCTGATTTCGGATGAGGGGCTCACGACGACATGAATAGAGAAGGCCACTAAAAGACAAAACAGGGGCACACTTTATTTTATTATATCTATTTCGGTGGGCCCAGGTCAATTTGTTGAATGCTTATCAGTGAGGGACTTCCCTTCTTGGACGTGCAAAAGAAACGTGTGGGGCCACGGAAGTCAGATAAAAGGAGAAGCACAACTAGGGTTTTTTGCCGCATATAAAAAGAAAAGAAATTGAAGGTTTCTTTCTTTGAGCGAAGACCAAAAGCTGCACAAAGCAAGACGTACAGAGACGCTCATATTCAAGCCGCACGAAGGAGGCAGAACGTACAGAGACATTCTTGAACGTGCGCGTGTTTTGCTTTGGGCTTGAAGATTGGAGGTCTGACCGGATGGGCCCTCTCTGACCGGAGGATGGGAGAGAGAAAGTCATTCGCTCAGATTAGATTTTTTAATAAATCTGATCTGTGGGGCCCGCTTGCCACATGTCATTCGTTCAGTGGTGTTATGCATGGCTGATGTGGAATATCTCACTCACGTAATATTTTCTCGTTGTTGACGGACGACTTGAAATGAGTTCTTTTACAAAGAGGAGGGAGAGAGAAAAGAGCCAATAAATTCAGCATTGATTGTTGCGTGCGTCAGTTCTTTCGGCCAGAGGACAGAGAGACAGGAGAGCTTCCGGTTCACTTTTTTAATTCCACCTCGGAGGACAAATGTCCCGTTTTGAGTGGAGCCACGTAAGTTTAAACATGCCATGTAGGCGAATGACGTGATGATATTAAATCACTGAATATTTTTTCCAAAATTTGGGTCTATTCATTCTTTGTAGGAAGTAATTTATTTTTCCGGATAGCAAATAAAAAGTATATTTTTCCAAATATCGATGTGCTAGTCTATTTTCTTCAATAATCGTATTGAACCTTTCAAATGCTCCGAATTCCAAACCACCAATATTTATTTGAATGGACTAGATCAATTATAGAATTTTTGGATGTCTAGAAAACTATTTTCCATTAATTTTCAAAAGTTTCGAAACTTCTGGAGAATAAGAGAAGACTCAAATGTTTCCGAAAAAAATGAAAATTTCACGGATCGTATAACTTTCTGTGCTGGGTCCGATGGAGAAATGACATCGCGGTCAGGTGGATTGTACGAGCCATTAGAAGCGGCTGTGCGCGTGGACTACAACTCTGCGTAACTAGAGAGATTGAAATATTACGTCTTTTAGATGATTAATTCCTTGAGGATAAGAAGGCTATGTGTGATAAGTCCGGGAGTAGACTTTTGGTTCGGACATGGAATTGGCTCTGCAAGAGGAAATTCTTTGGCCTGAGCCATGGCGCCCAAGAAATGGACCTGGCTCAGGAATGCAAGGAGGAAGTTGCGTCGCTTTTATTCCCTAATTTTACTAGTTCTCCGTTTTGGCCATCCCCCTCACCCAGAAATTTCTTGGAAGCTTCACATGAGTTTCCACGCTGCGCAGAAGTCAAAAACCAACAAGTCCAACCATATCCTTCTCTCAAAGCAGAGACAAATTATAAAATGCAGGCAGAGAGTGACAACAAACTGGACTTTCCTTAACAAATAAGGAAAAGCATGATCACATGATGCTGCCTTAGTAGATGCTCTGAAAAGTAGAGGGAAAAACAGAGTACCAAAAAACTGTCCACAACCTCAGTGTGCATGCGCATCTAAGTGCTACTCAAATATCCGGGATGAACAAACATTGTAGGAAAACAGATTGTTGAAATGTTCTTCCCTAAACAAAGCATGCGATGTAGGGGGACTAAACTAGTGAATCGGGGGACTGCGAAAAACAATCGAATAAGTGAAGATTGCAGATGGCTCTGTACGACCAAAAAATTTGGACACACTCTACTCCACTTTTAACTGTAGCAGTATCGGTTGTCGTACTGGGTGCATATGCATGGAGATGGGTCACCTCTAGAATTTGAGAACTAATTCAAGTGTTGAGATGCAAACGCAACTGAGGCATGTGAAAGTCATTCCTCCCAAACGCTTTGTTACTTTGATGGTGGCATCCGATTTCTCTAAGAGTCAAGATTTATTACAAATAGGCATTCCTTCACGAGTTTCTTTTTCCTTTACGCAGTAAGTGTGATGGATTAAAAGGCGACACTATGAATAAGTCTTTCATTTGCTTTCACTTCCTTGAAAATCTTAGAACACAGTGGTCATTACTGACTAATCCTAAGACGAAGGGTTTAGAAGCTCAACCCCGCTATTCTAGTGTTCTTTAACAACTTATAGCCGACACTTGGTTTCGCACTATTACGGATACGAAGTGATGAAAGGTAAAGCACATACTATATGTCACATAACAAAGATTATACAAACAAAAGTGGAAATTGTAGAAGACAATGGCGATCAAGATTTAGCATGTCTCCAATGAGAGAGAAGGAGAAGGAGGGAAGGAGTAGTAAGGAGTTGAATCATACTCGGTTCCACTCCAATTGATCCTGCTACTAGGATCCTGCCTATTCATTTGGCTTTTGATCATCGTAACTACTTTCGACATCTTGGGTCGGACAGATGGATTGCCATCTGCGCACAACAATGCCAGTCGGACTAGCTGCTCTGCTTCTTCTTCCGCATAGTTCCCCTGCAGATTGGGATCAATCACTCTTTCCAACTCGTTCTTGTTCATAAAGCCACCTATCCATTCCTCCAAACTGAGATTTTCATTATAAGCCAGCACATCAAGTTTTAAGATCGACTGTCCAGAGATGAGCTCAAGAAGCATTTTCCCATAGGCGAAAACATCATTCTTCAATGTGCACTTTCGTGTGTGCAGGTACTCTGGGGCAATGAACCCAAGTCTGCCGCAGACATAGGTGGTGTCAACATAAATCTCTTCATAGAGGTCATATGTTTGAGAATAGGAATCAAAATCATCTGAATCTTCTCCTTGGGATGAGGATGAGACTCTCATGGGGTGCTCGACTCTGGGCCATTGAATGGTCTCTTTCTTTGCATTTCCGTAAGGTACGATAAGGGCACGCCAAAAACCTCCTATCACAGCCTCAAATTGGGTATCCAGCAATATACTTGATGTGCAAATGTCTCGGTGCATGATATTGAGGTTGCCTTGATCATGTAGGTGCGCAAGACCTCTTGCCACTCCCAAGGCTATACGCTTGCGAGTCGTCCAATCGAGAGGTTGGGTGGACCGATCCGGTCTACGTTCAAGATGATAACTTAGGCTGTTGTTGATCATCAAGGGATAGACCAGTAAAAGCTCTTTCTTGGTCCTGCAAAAGCCCCTTAGGTATAGCACGTTTCGGTGCATCGAAACCGTCCTTCCCACTTGCACTTGCGCTTTGAACAGCTCTTCCATCCATTGATTGACAGAGATCGCTCTCTTTACTGCCACTAGCAAACCATCGGCCAAGCGCCCACGGTAAACCTTGCCAATTATACCTTCATGCAACAAGTTGTCGCGGCTAAAGTTGTGTGTTGCGATTCTGAGCTCCTTTAGAGAGAAACTTTTAGGAGGTGTTGGATCATCTTCAACGGACTCAGTAAAACTGAAGGTTCGGAGATTGAATACCATCTAAAAGGGAGGAAAAAGTAGATTCTTCTCAAATACAAATGGATCGTATAAGCTTGGTGGTTCTCTCGATATGTGGCGATTGGGATTGTGCCTGTCTCACCCACGACTGGCTTTCGTATTGATGACTCCCATCACCGAGAAACTTCTTGAAAGCTTCATATGAGTTTACCTTGCAGAGAAGAAAGTCAAAGCCAACTAGTCCAACCATATCCTCCTCTGCAAGCAGAGAAACAAATTTGAAATATGCAGGCAGAGAATCAAAGTGCCAACAACTTGGATTTTCTTGTATATACAAGGATTGATGTGCATGAAGATACATGTGCGACTGATCCTAAGGACAACTTTTATTGTGGCCTTTAATTTTCGTTAGAACAATAGTACTTTCTTACTAACTTAAAAATTAATTCACCATGAATTTGATAGATTAAAAGGTGACACTTTGAATTTTTATTTCATTTTCTAGTTTTCAATTCAATAACAAATGTACAAGATAGCATTCATTGCACGAAGGACATGAAATACGTCTAAAAAAAATCGGAGGAAAGTATTACAGAAAGATAATACAAATGCAAGTGGAAAGGAACATATAGAGATTAGGAAGAGAAACATATAAGCGAAGGTAAAAGGCTATGGTGATGATTAGGGGTGTCAATAAAACCTGGGCCGGCCCGGCCCGACCCGCGTCGACCCGGTCCGGCCTTAAAATTTGGGGTATTTTGGGGTCGGGTCTTAATCTTCTTCGAATATGGCCCTAAAATTTGAGGTTTCGTTAGGGTTGGGTAGGGTCAGGCTGACCCATTAACACTCTGGGCTGGCCCATCTCCCTCTCTCAGACTCTTAGTCGCCAATCGCCATCGCCTTCGGACGCTCTCTCGCCTCGCCTTGCCTCGTCTGCTCTCGTCTCTACCCCCGTCAATCATCTCTCTGCATCCTTCGCTCGTCGCCGTCGCTTGAGGTCGGTCTCTCTCTCTCTCTCTCTCTCTCTCTCTCTCTCTCTCTCTCTCTCTCTCTCTCTCTCTCTCTCTCTCTAGCTCTGCAATGCCTCTGTTAGGGTTCGCCTTTGTTGTTGTCCTTTTCGCTCCGCTTGCCCTAGCGTCCTCGATCTGCTCCCTTTTGCTCCACGATCGCTTGCGCTCGCGAGCTCCCGCCCTTCCGTTCGCGCTCCGGCGAAGGGAACGAATTGCTTGTACAAAGCAGCTGTGGAGCGTGATATCAATCGCGTTCTGCGGATTTCGTGTGTGTTGGGTGTCTCTGATTGGGTGTCTGAATTTTGGGTTCAAGTGATAGTGCCGGACAAGTGAAAGGACGGAGCCAACAACACCACCGAGGGCGGCGGCCGCAAGATCAACGAGAACAAGCTCCTCTCCAAGAAGTCCAGGTTACACCCTCTCTCTCTCTTTGTCCCTTTCCCTTTCTCTGGAAGATGAATTTCCATGGAGTCGCTGTATTGCGCTGTCGCGAACTAGCTGTGGTTGTTAACGGGTGTGACTTTTGTGGGTCAATTTCGTTTGATAGAATTGTGCGGTGGGGATTTCTGTAATGTCTGGAGGAGTTGGAGCGGTTGCAGTTTGCTCAGCTTTATGCAATTTTTGTTGTGGAAGTGGTATGAGTGGTGCAATATGATTAGTAATTAAGTGAGAACTTTTGTTGTTATTGCCCCCCGTATGCCGGTCGCAATATCTTCATCTGTGTTAGGTCGTTGAAAGAACGAAAGCGAGAAAGTTCCCTGGAATCATCTTAAAAACTGGAGGTGGGAAGAGATGAGTAAAATGTATTCATCTTTAATTAGTTTGTGATTCTAGATTGCAGGGACTTTCCCTTCAAAATAGTAGCCTTTTCTGTACCCTTTATCTGAAGGATATGACGATTATGAAAATATGGTTCTTTCTTTGTGTCCACTAGCCATCAATATAACGTGAGGTGATGCCGTCGCCATTGTTACTAAATAGGGAAAAGTGCCAAAAAAGTCCTAAACCTTTTGCATTAGTGCCAATTTAGTCCTAAACCTTTTTTGGTGCCAATTCAGTCCTAAACCTTTTGCATTGATGCCAATTTAGTCCTAAACCTTTTTTTGGTGGCAATTCAGTCCTAAACCTTTTAAATTGGTGCCAAATCAGTCCTAAACTTTTTATTTTTGTGCCAATTTAGTCATTCCGGTCAATTTTGACCGGATTTTATCGATGTGGACACCTGCCGGCCGGCGGCCGGTCACAGGCGCTGACGTGGCGCCGACGTGGACAATTTTAATATTTTTTAATATTTATTTTTTTTTTCCTCTTTTTTTTTTTTGGTCTCTCCCTCCTCCCTCTGGCCGGTCGCCGGTCCGGCGACCGGCCAGAGGCCAAAGGCCGGCGAGCTCGACCTCGTCGGCCACTGGCGAGGGCGGGCCTCACCTTGGTCGAGTGAGGCTCGACCTCGCCAGATCCGGCGAGGGCTTGAGCCTCGCCTTGGTCGGGCGAGGCCCGACCTCGCCAGATCTGGCAAGGTTGAGCCTCGCCCGACCAAGGCGAGGCTCGAGCCCTCACCGGAGGCCGTGGCGAGGCGAGCCTCGCCATGGTCGGGCGAGGCTCGACCTCGCTGGATCTGGCGAGGTCGCCGGGCGAGGCTCGACCTCACCAGATCCGGCGAGGTCGGGCCTCGCCATGGTCGGCGAGGCCCGACCTCGCCGGATCTGGGGAGGTCGAGCCTCATCCGACCAAGGCGAGGCTCGCCCTCGCCGGGCGAGGCCGCCCTCGCCAGTGGCCGGCGAGGTCGAGCTCGCCGGCCTCTGGCCTTTGGCCGGTCGCCGGACCGGCTACCGGCCAGAGGGATGAGGGAGAGGCCAAAAAAAAAAAGTGGAAAAAAAAAGGAAAAAAAGGAAAAAAAATAAAAATTCAAAATAATATTAAAATTGTTCATGTCGACGCCACGTCAGCGCCGGTGACTGGCCGGCAGGCATCCACGTCGGCAAAATCCGGTCAAAATTGACCGGAAGGACTAAATTGGTACAAAAACAAAAGGTTTAGGACTGAATTGGCACCAATTTAAAAGGTTTAGGACTGAATTGGCACCAAAAAAAGATTTAGGACTAAATTGGCACCAATGCAAAAGGTTTAGGACTGAATTGGCACTAATGCAAAAGGTTTAGGACTTTTTTTGGCACTTTTCCCTTACTATATATATCATGCATGCCACTGGGTTCAAGAAGTTTACTGTTTGGGGAAGTTATGGAGCAGTGTTTGGTCTTGATTTTACCTTATCTCTTGCGAATTGTAGAATCATCAGCTTGAAGAGAATGTCTAAAATTTTATTATGTGTTGATTATTTTGTTCTTTTTGGCTGTTTTAATGATCTTAAGCTTGCTTTAACTTGTGTAGAAAAGGGAAAAGTGATTAGTGAACATTACAAGCTCCTTCCAGTTGACTTGCGTGACATACCAAAGTTGGACGACAATATATCATTGGCTAATTTAATTGTAAGTTGTTTTAGCAGAGACGACATTTGCATGATTTTGCAATCTCTGCATTTTCCTATCTCATTTCATATCACTTTAACCTGCAGCTCTCTTTCTTATCATTTCTGATAGTAATTAATTTTTATGCCCTGCTTAATGTTTTGTTATATCTCTATCTGTGATAGAATTTGGGAATTCAACATCTTCTAAATTAGTTATCCTGTAATCAATAATTTGGAGTAGAAATGACAACTCTTGAGATGTTTCTGGGATCAGAATCTGTTCTTGGTTTTGTTATGTCAAAACTTTTGTTGAGAATGACTTAGAAGCCAGTTTTAGAGATGTAAAATCGATGGTGAAGCATGATGATCAGAAGGTAATTATGAGCATATCAATACTTTAAACAGAAAATGTATCAGCTTTTTAAAACTGAAGGTTTCAGGTTGTTTGGTTGGTTGCTTTAGACAATGGCATTTCGTGTATGTGGACTTTTTTCATTTAGCATCATGCACATCAATAAACTTCATTAATAAGATCAAAGGTCCACTTGAAAAGCATCAAATTCTGCCTGGTTTCATGAGAAAGGCTAATAGAAGTTCGATGTTATATTAATTTGTCAACAATGTTAATTAGAAGAAACCAACGGAAGTGTTTTTCTCATTTTGTACCTCTTTTTCCTGCTATGCTGATAATCTTCTTCCTTGTTCAGATAAAAGTATCATGATGGAACTTTAATTATCTATCCTGGGATATTTTAAGCACCATCTACCTTAACAGGAGAGGCATCTTTTTGTTTGGTATCCATTTGTATTTGTCAAGAGTATGTTGAGGACTACATTTCTGATTATAGTAATACTTTCCAGGTTCTAAGTGTCATAGATAAAAGGATTGCTAAATGTCTGAGACAAGTGCTTCTAGTGTAACACAAAGAAGGACAAGATCTTCGGTATGGGAACACTTTAAACATATTCCTGATGAAGAAAAGGCTAAATGTATATACTGTGGGGCCTGTATTGATTGTGCTAGTGGTCAAGGGACCAGTTTGATGCATCGTCATTTAGCTAGATGTAAGGAATTCCCATATGCAAATGTCGAGAAAAGGCAAAAAAATGACTCGGGTCCTTGGAAATTTGACCAAGATGATAGTGGAAAAGAATTGGCGATCATGTTTATTTTTGATGAATTGCCTTTCAAGTTGGTAGAGCATGAGGGATTTTGGTGATTTGTGAACAAAATCCAGCCAAATTTCTTAATCCCATCGTGCAACACTTTGAGGCGCAAATGTTATGATTTATACACGGATGAAAGAAGTAAGTTGAAGTTTTCTCCTTTATCGAATTGTATTGTCCAACTGTCCTACGATGGACTGATTTTAGGGAGTAACCCATAGATGGCGTAAACACTTGGATGAACTGCTGCAGTGGAATATTGAGAGGAAATGCTTTCCCAAGCTTTCCGCGTTCTCCCTCCCAACTTTTTCTTTATCGAGTAGTTTTCTTCATACGATTAATGTTGTCACACGCTTGAGTAGCCCCCTCTTTCCGTCTCTTCCATTATCTAGCTTGTTGAAAGCATTATCCTTGCCTAACTTGGTGCTTTTCTCCTACCGAGATGGAGAACAGGGACATTTGATGGAGCAGCATTGAAGATAGAAATGTCAGTTTTCAGAGCGAAAAGAGTTATGTTTATGTTCTAATGGTGTTTTTCTTGAAGACGGGAGTGGTGGATGATGATTATTGAGAGGCAAAACGCTTCCTTGAGCTGGATATTTCACATGAGCTTCTGTCTTTTGATAACATCAAAGAACAACTTGCATTATTCAATCGGGAGCTAGAAGTGTATCAATTGTTTAGCATGTGTACTGATATTAAGATAGACTTGTAATAATACGACCCAAGCATCGTGAACCATGTCTCTCCGTGATGGTGATTACTCTATGTAGAAATTTTTCTTTATGAGAATTGTCTTCTGCCTTTTGATGTTACTATCTGTGCGAAAAAAAAAAAAAAAACAAAAACCCGAAGCCCGGCCCGACCCGACCCGGCCCGGCACGGGCCTTGGGGTGTATGGTGAACAGGGTCTTGGGTGGGTCTGGGCGGGTCAAGCATGACCCTGTAGGTTTCGGGTCGGGTCGGGTATCAAGAAAGCCTGACCCGACCCGACTCATTGACACCCCTAGTGATGATGTAGCATTGACATGCCTGTCATGGAGCAATCCCCAGACGAGAAGGAGAAGGGAAAGAGTGGAGTGGTACGGAGTTGAGTCACACTCACTTTGACTCCAACTACTCCTTGTACTAGGGTCTCGCTATGGAAACTGGCTTTTGCACATTTGAACCACTTTAGACATCTCTGGTCGAATCGTAAAAAAGTTAATACCACTAAAAATCTCAAATTGATATATTTATGACAAATTTACCCTCCGTTAATTTTCGCTAAATTGATGATTTGAATGGCACAGTTGACGGGTGTACCAGTTTGGGATTTTACCTTTCTGTTTGTTACAGGTTTATCAATTTGTGATTTTTCGTAGTATTAATTTAATTTAATGAAGAGTAAATTTATCAAAGATATATCAGTTTGGGATTTTTGGTGGTCAAAACATTAATTCGAGGTAAATTTGTCACGGGTGTATCAGTTTAAGATTTTTCGTGATAAAAAAAAATTAATTTAAGATAAATTTGTCACATGTGTATTAGTTTAGCATTTTTGGTGGTATTAACTCAATTGTAAAATATGGGTTTCAAGGTTAAAAGGGCAAAGGTGGAAAAGCAAAGAAACAAAAAGAAAATGTTGAAAAGTCAAAAGCAAAAAGGGAGCAGTGGAGTGCTTCAGCTCTATTAAGAGGTTGAGAGCATGCACGCAGAAAAGAAGAAAAGAGAGGAAAGAAAAGAGAGAAAGGTAAAGAGGAAGAATAAAAGAAAAAAAAGGAAGAGGGATTTCGCGCTACATGCCACGGGAGTGTCGTCAAGCAGGAGTTACTTCGTATCGCAACACCCGGTAAGTATTCGTGCCTCTCGTTTGTCCAATCGAAGTATTTTTTGGAATTGTGGCACAATTTCGAAGTTTTGTGAAAATCAAGCCACGTAGTTCGATTTTTGAGTTATTGAGCTACGAAATATATAGAAATGGTAGTTTAGGTTGATATGAGATTGTGAGATTTTACGGAACTCGATTTGAGCTTGCGACTTGTCTGAAACGAAATTTTGAAGTTGGTTGTGACTGATGAATAGTGCGCGATGGCGATTTTTATCGCTTTATGGTCCACTTTGTGGTCAGCTAAGGCTGCGCATCACAACTTGCCAATTAGTGTTTGATTCTGTTCTTTTGTTCCCAAAATCAGTTTGGGAACAGAAATGCGTTTGTTTAATTTTTTGATTCTTGGCACAATTTTGTCAAAAATTGTTCCCAGAATCAATTTTCAAGAATAAAAAAAATGTAGCTTCTTGATTCTGGGAACAATTTTGAGAATCAATTTTTTTTTCTTCTTCCTTTTCTTGGTTTTTAATGTAGCTTCTAATGTCCGGCTCGAGGACCGCCTTCGTCGGATCTGACGAGAATAAAATATTTTAATAAAAATATTATTAATAAAAAATATTATTAAAATAAAAAATATTTTACCGGCCATGGCCAAAAAAAAGAAAAAATATATTTTTAATAAAAATATTTTAATAAAAAATATTATTAATAAAAAAATTATTTTACCTGCCATGGCTGGTGACTAGGCCATGGCAAAAAAAGAAAAAAAATATTTTTAATAAAAATATAATTAATAAAAACCATATTTTACCGGTCACGGCCAGCGACCAAGCCATGGCAAAAAAAATGTATATTTTTAATAAAAATATTTTAATAAAAAATAGTATTAATAAAAAAATATTTTAATAAAAAATAGTATTAATAAAAAAATATTTTACAGGCCATGGCAAAAAAAAAAGAAAAAAATATATTTTTAATAAAAAAAATATTTTACTAGCCATGGCCGGCGATCAGGCCATGGCATAAAAATATTTTAATAAAAAAATTATTAATAAAAAAAATATTTTACCGGTCATGGCTGGCGACTAGGCCATGGCCAAAAAAATGAAAAAAATACTTTTAATAAAAATATTATTAATAAAAAAAATATTTTACCGGTCATGGCCGGCGAGCAGGCCATGGCCAAGAAGGAGGAAAAGAAAAAAAGAAAGAAATATTAAAATATTTAAAAATATTATTAATAAAAAGAAATTTTGTGGCGTTACCAAACGCATTTCTGTTGTTTTTCTATTCCAAGGATGGAATTTTGGGCCGTTAACAAACGCCTTAAAATGCTCAAAATCAATTCCGAGCACAGAATCGTTGTCATGCGCAGCCTAAGTTGAGAGTCTTGTAGTTCCCTGAATGGGCTTTCTTTTGATTACAAGTTTGCTTAGAATGGGATTCGATAGCACGATCAAGTTTTGCACTCAAGTTCTGTGTTGCGGACGGTTTTGATAATTGCTTTATAAGAGCAATTTGTGGACACCTTTAAGTCGTTTTGTTAGCAGTTAAGCTTGATTTAATCGAGTTGTAGTTGAGGTAGAGTTTTACTCAATTTTAATGTTGTTTCTCGCTTATTTGATAGAATCGCGAGTTCCACGGTTCTAGTAATCTTTGTTGTTTGGTCGTAGGTGTTCTCAGGTGAGTTGTGTTATCTCTTCTTTGAGTATGTAAATTCATATTTTCAAAATGAAAAGTATGAGACATTATGTGCAAAGTGTGATTTGGCTAAAGAAGAAAAGTGATGTTGAAGGCATAACTTCGGATCGAGCATTTATTACCCTATTTGTTATTTGAAATGTGACATCCTCAATCCGACGCCAATTAATTACGCAATATTGGATTTATTCGGACTCGTTTAGGTGCTAATCAAGAAGGTAAGGCCATCCTACCACATTGAATCTTGATTAATTATTTGAATGTTGCACATTATTGTACAATGTGCTTGATTGGTGTCATATATTTGATTAACATATAGTTTTCATTTATGTGCAACTTCTAGAAGC
The DNA here is from genome assembly GCF_021117445.2 of Syzygium oleosum. Classification (NCBI taxonomy): domain Eukaryota; kingdom Viridiplantae; phylum Streptophyta; class Magnoliopsida; order Myrtales; family Myrtaceae; genus Syzygium; species Syzygium oleosum. The sequence goes on from NW_026607494.1 coordinate 4,140,855, forward strand.
CTTGACGGAGATGAGACAAATTTTTGGTCTCATTCGAATGGCTTGATGGCACCTTTTTTTTTTTTGGGGGGGGGGGCGAGGGGGGGATAGGGAAGGGGGCCCACTTGTTAGCTTCTAGAATTGTCTTCCCTTTGAACTTCTTGCATGTGCCTAATTTAGTAGGTATGATTACCTAAGGGTTGGGATGCGAGGGAGATATTTTAAAGGCTAAGCTACCCTAAGCCTAGGGCCATAAGTGCAAGTGTATTATTAGTCTCTCTCTCTCTCTCTCTCTCTCTCTCTCTCTCTCTCTCTCTCTCTCTCTCTCTCCCTTGCAAGAACACCATAGGATAACACTCTCATTTCTCTCATTTTCTCTCTTCCTCTCCCTCTCTTCTCTCCCTCACTCATGCCATCACTACCACCGTGCCACGCTGCTCGTCGCCTTGCTATCGTTCACGCCATGCCAAGCCACTCTACGCTCACCATTGACCGTCGCCAACCGTGCCGTGTCGTTGCTCGTTCGTCATCACCATTTGTCCATCTTCGCTCATAGTTCCAACGGTTTAGTTAGTGGTTCTTCTAAACCTTGGTTAGGGTGTTATTCTATGCATATCGGTCCTAGGTTAGTCTTGGTTGAGCTTGATTCCTCATATGTGTTTATGGATATTCAAGTGGCTATTGCATGATGGTTTGGACATGGTGGAATGAGTTTTGTGGGCTGAAGATTGATGGGTATCAACTAGGGCTTGAATCTTTGAAGTTTGGTTTGAAACCCGGATTTGTTATTACTATACCTCTTCGGTTTACTATTTTGTAGAGACTTTTGTGGGCCGAATATGAAGTGGTGTTCCCACAAAAGTTGTTCCTCACATCTTGAAGTTTAACATATTTTAAATTTGGAATTTTTGGAGGTTATTTGGGTCACACGAAAGCCCATCTTCAGACCGTGTTTAAACTGCCCTGGAATGCTGTTTCTCTGACCTTCTTGTCTTTCCGGATTTTTATAAATTTTTCTAGATCTATTTTCAACAAGATTCCCCCACAAAAGTTGTTAAGAAATTTTTTATATGACATATAAAAATTTTGAAGCTTTTTAAAGTGATTTAGGTACTGAAAGAGATGTATTTTGAGGACCAAGTAGTCTGTTCGAACGAGTTGATTTCAGTCTGGCTTTGAGTGTCAAAAAGACATGATTGCAGATTGAACAGAGTTTTGTGTTCTTCATAAGAAATGTTTATCAAGGTGTTTTCTATTGTATATTCAAAATTTAGAATTTTTGGAGTTCATTTACTATTTATTTTGGAAGAATTTCGGTTACTGTGCAATCTGCCCAGGTTTACCCCAATTTTATATATGCACTTTTTTCTTTCACGTGCAATTACTCTAGTACATTTTATGTGTTCGAAATTTAGATGTTCTAAGTGCGTGAGCATGAAACACTCTTGCATTAGCCTAAGTAGAAGATAATAATTGGCTTGAGTGATTGATATGCTTACTTGATCACATAAATGGTTCTACTCGTATGATTGCGAGGGACGATGCTCAATAGATTTCGGATGCTCGATGGATTTTGGTTGCCGTTCGCAATGGAGGTCAGAACGATGCTCCTAATTGAATGCCATCTTCGAGTGAGGTCGAGATGATGTCGTGCCCGATGGAGCGGGACGATGCCTGGTTACGCCGGAAGACCACCAACGCGAGTGTTGGTCATGGCCTTGAGCAGTCGTAATAATCGGAACACGTGTGGATGCATTGTGCATGAATTATGTGGTATGACGTGTTCTTGATTAATACACATGATTGTCGCATGTCGATTGAAAGCAAGACTTCACGTGTGAATAGTTATGTGAATTTGATGTGCCGTCAGAAGGTAAGAAGTATGAGTGTTTAATTGATGGTTTTGTGGCATACGAAGTTGATGAGTTACCCTTCGTCTTTTCGAAGCAAGGTTTCATCCTACTCGTGGTTTAGCGGTTCCGCTTATTGAGATTTTCTCATTTGTTTTCAAGCCCTTAGTATGGATACACGGATAGTACGTTTTGGGGTCCCGATGGACCAAGACGTTGAGATAGTTGAGTACGTTGCACCGGGGACGGACACGACATACGAGGAGTACACGACTACCATTTGGGTTGACGAGGGGCTTCCTAACTTAGTTCCTCATTGCTTCAAAGTGTGGTATGTGTGGTTTGGGGAGGAGCGTTTTGGACCTCTTTGGGGCTTTGACGGACTGCCGGGTGCGCCTGGCACAATTTCGTGGGACGTTTCTGGGTCGAATGTCCCCAACGGTCTCGTCAGTGATCCGGAGTCGGACTTGGACTACAACCCCGTAAAGGAGCCATAGCATACTCGAGTATGAGGGAGTCGTGTCTTTTTGAGGAGGCCCTCGTAGATAGAGGAGATAGATCTAACCCCGACCCCTTTTGCTCGAATCGGATAAAGGCCCGTAGTTATGAGTTTGTATTTTGCTAATATCCTATCGTCTTGATGCATATATATATATATATATATATATATATATATATATATTGGTGAATGTGTTTCCTATGCTATCCCTGTTATTCTATTTGGTTGGGTGATATTATAATTTGCTTCCATACGTGCTTACTCATTAGTTACCGTGATGGGTCGGTGATGCCTCCTGGGATGTCGCAATTAAATGACCTATGTAAGAGAGATGTCGCGCACCCAAACCTAGGGGATTAGGGTGCAGGGCGTGACATGAAATGTTTAAGAAGTGTTTATAAAATAAATTGCAAAAAGTACTATGGTGGATGAGTTGAGTTGTGAAAGTTTGTATGTTTTGTTTTGTAAATCAATTTGTGATATCGATTATGGATTTGGTTTTGAGGATTGTTAAGGATGTTGTTTTGGATTGGTGTTGATGCTCAGTGTTACTGTGAGCGCATTGAGGGGCTTGTGGGTATGCATGCCAATTAGGATATCCTTGTGGGCCGAGCCACCGGCTTATAATAGGTGGAGACATTGTAAAGGGAAATCTTGGTAGCCTTGTCACTAGGTGTTGCATTGTGCCCATAGTTTGATATTGAGTAATAGATTGATCAATGGATGAACCATTGACATGTGATTTGAGATTGGTCGATAGAATAGACCATTAGGGTGTGATTTTGATGAGATTGATCGATGGACTTGATCATTGATATTTGAATGTGATTGTGGATTTAAATGAGTATTTTCTGAATTGTATAAAGCTTGTCGAATGAAACATCTCTATATGATTTGATATGTATATTAAGAGGCGGATTATGAGTTTCTAGTATTATTCTATGCTTATATATATAAGCATAGTGGATGCTCGATCTGCTTAGAAGATATATGTATTACTCACTGAGTTATGGTTGTTCTCCCCTCTCTTTCCAATCTTTTCAGGTTTGTTAGTAGCCAATAGAGCGAGAGTGTTGTCGTGGGGATTTTTGGGAGTTGGATTTCTTGTTGTGGTTTGATGTTGTATCCTTTGGGTGGAAGGACAGCCGACCAAGGAAACGAGGAAAACAATTCCATTGTTTTCAATTCAACGACCTACAAATTTGTTCACACTTCCAATCGAATCATCACGGGACTTTCTCGGGTGCATGTACCTGAACCTAAAGTTAAATGGATCCTGCCTTGAAAAGAGTATTGAATTGATTAATTTTAGGTATTAATACCATTAAAAATTATAAATTGGTACCCATGATACATATACCACAAACTAATTACCGCCCCCCCAAAAATCTCAATTTGGTAATTTCCTTGATCTTTTAAAACTAGTTGCAATGAGCCAAAGGGATGATTTCCGCCAAGGAATTGCTAGAACATCAATAAGGTTGAAACAAATCTGAGATTAGTTAAATCTTTAAATTCATTGAAAAAAAAGATCAATCTAATAGGAAGCACAATTCCCTGCCTGGGCGGATTTTATTTTGAGACATGAAGGAAATGCACAACTGCACAATTAAGCAGGTCATTAAACCCTCTCACGAGTGCACGATCTGTTTGCACAACACGACATCTGCAGGACTCTCCTCATTCCCCAACTCGCTGACATTTAGTGAGAGCTCGAGAGAGGTGTAGATGTGAGGAATTGAACTATGCACCTCTTGATTGTTCAAACGAGGTTAAGGCTAATAATGTCATTGCTCTTGTCATTGCCTCCCTGCAAATAGGAGATAATCAACAAAATTAAGACGAAATGGAGATTCCTCGGTTGAAACATTGCCCAGAAGTCGCTGAAATGGCCCAGGTAGGAGTGAATTGTGGAAAGTGTATGCCCGAATTTCACAACTCCCGACTTGAGCCTACAAGAAGTTGATGTGCAATGCTGTTTCATATTGATGGCCCCCATCACCGAGAAGCTTCTTGAAGGCTCCATATGAGTTTACCTCGCAGAGAAAAAAGTCAAAGCCAACTAGTCCAACCATATCCTCCTCTGAAACCAGAGAGACAAATTCGAAAGATGCAGGCAGAGAATCAAAGTGCCAACAACTTGGATTTTCTTGCATATACAAGGATTGATGTGCATGAAGACGCGTGTGCGACTGATCTTATCAATGTCTTCTAAGGACGAATTTTATGGGGGCCTTTAATTTTCGTTACAACAAGAGAACTTTCTCAATAAACTTAAACATTCATTCGCCATTAATTCTGTTAAAATATATCTCGAGTTTGAGCCGGATAGATGAAACCCGACACGAGATTAATTGTTATTTGTGGAGGCTTGAATATTCCGAATTGAATATTTTATGGCGTCTGAAATCGAGCAATACGTAATGCGGAAATTCCATCCGTGTTAAACTCGCGACCAAGAACAGAATTATTTCCTCGAAGGAGTCCACGTTCGAATAGGAAAGTCAGAATTTAGACTTTGTTTGAAATATTTGGAAATCAACTTCTCTGGTGAAGTCGTGATGAAAAACATAAGAAAAGGAAAGTCAAAGCGTGATTTTTTTTTGTTGACCGAATTCTGTACATGAAGTTTCCTGTTTCATGTTGAAGTTACTGTCAAATAAAGAGAAAGTCCAAGCTGGACTTTGGTGGACCGAATATATGGATTGCCTAATCCATGAAGTCGGTCACTGGAGGATTTTTCTTTTGTATATTTGCTCTACCAGCTGAGCTATCCCGACCATTCCTTACACATCATCCTATATTCCGATCGTGGGAGTCTTTATGTAGAGATTATCGAATTTTCTGAGTGCTTGGCAGTTGGTTTCATTTGTGCCATTACATCAAGAACTTTTAGTGTTTAAGTCGATTAAATCTTATGGTAATATTTGTTAATTCCTGTAATATTTATGTTTCAAGGTTAAAAGATTTAAGTTGATTAAATTTTGTGGTAAGATTTGTTAATTCACGTGATATTTGTGTTTCAAGGTCAAAAGGTGAAAAAAAGAAAGAGAAAACAAGGAGGAGTTGAAAAGTCAAAAGCATAACAGTGGACGCTTTAGCTGTTTTAATCCGAGAGCGTGCATGGCCGAGAATGAGAAAAGGAAAAGAAAGAAAGAGAGGAAAAGAGAAGGTAGAAGAGGAAGGGTTTCACATGTTCTCGCCATGAGAGCATTGCCAAGTTGGAGTTACTTCGTGTTGCAATGCCCGGTAAGTGCTCGAGTCCCTTGTTTGTCCAATCGGAGAAGTTTTCTGGTTTATGGCTCAAATTTTGGAGTTACGTGAGATTCAAGTCGCGAAGTCCGACTTTTGAGTTGTCAATCTGCGTATATATATAAAAATGATAGTTTGGGGTGTTGTGGGGCCACAGGATTTTATGGATCTTGATTTAGACATATGATTTGCCTGAAACAAAATTTTGAAGTTGAGCGCGCGTGATGCACAGTGCTCGACCAGAGTCTTTTAGCCCGATTTTCATTGATTTTCGGCTCGATTTTGGGTCAGCCAAGTTGTGAGTCTTCTAGTGCTTCAGAAGATCTTCATTTTGACTGTAAGATCGCTTAGAATGGGGTTCGGGTGAGAGATTTATGGCACAACAAAGTCTCGCGTTCAAGCTTCGCGTTGCGAACGGCTTTTAATATTGCTTTGGACGAGCGATTTGTGAGCACGTTTAAGTCGTTTTGGTTAATGTTTAAGCTTGGTTTAGTCGAGTCGTTAGTTAAAATAATATTTTACTTCATTTTGACATCGATTCTCGTTTAATTGATAGGATTACAAGATCGTCGGCAAGTTTTGCCACGTTGTATGGTTTTGGGGCATTCCTAGGTGAGTGGTGCCGATATCTTCTTTGATTTTGTAAAACCCATGTACAGAGCTATGTATATATATGAAAGTAAGAAGAACACATTTGCTGCATAAAGCTGGATGGAATGTTTACTACTTTTGGATTATGGTGGAATGGTTCGATAAACCTTTCCTGAAAGGTTATTCTTACTATTTTATGTATTAGATTTATGAGATAACTTTTGAGGAGTTATATGTTTTGCTTTGTGAAACCATTTGTGATATGGATTGGTAAAAAGGACTAAGTGCTATACGATAACGTAATTTTGTGGGAGCCACCTCTAGGGCATTGTAGTCAAGGGCTAAGTGCTACATGGCGACTCAAGCCGTGTAGGAGCCACCTCTAGGGCCTTGCACCATTGATATGCACAGTAAAAGACTAAGTGCTACATGATAACGTAAATTCGCGAGAGCCACCTCTAGGGTCTTGTACTATTAATATACGTTGGTCAAGGACTAAGTGCTATACGATAACATAAATTCATAAGAGCCACCTTTAGAGCCTTGAATTGATATTGAGCATGGAATGGACCATTAGCATGTGTTTGACTAATTTGTATTGAATTGGACCGGTGATACTGCCTTTGATATTATGGTTGAATGGATATTTATGCTATAAATATAGCTATGTGGAAGTGCTATATAACTCATTTTATCCTTGTGAGTTTGTTATATTATGAATTGATATAAGTGAGTCATGTCCTTGAGTTTTGAACGTGTATTGTGGAGGCTTGATATTCTTAAAAGATATGTACTACTCACTGAGCTGTGGTTGCTCACCCCTCTCTTTCTCCAACCTTTTTAGGTCTCTTGATTAGTGGCTATAGAGCGAGAGCGCTATCGACAGGAACTTTTGGGAATTGGCTCTTGACTTTTGGGTTGAGGTTGCGTCCTTCGGGTGGAAGGACGGCCGTGTCATCCCCCATCCTGGTAGGTTTCGGGAAGTGACAATTCCTTCCTAAGATTGAGAGATTATTTCGTGAGGAATTGTGAAGCTAAATATTATGTGCGTTATTGGGTGTAATTGGGGGCTATGAGTGACTCGAGTGTGGTTGTAATCTTCATTGTTCTATAGTGGAATTTGTTGCTGCTCTTCCCGTAGACGTAGGTTACTACGACTAAACTACGTAAATTTGTTCTCCGATTTTTTTTTTCTTTTGTCAAATTTACTATTCAATTGCTTGCTTTCGCAACAAATTCGATAGATTAATAGGTGACACTTTGAATTTTTTTATTTCAGTTTCTAGTTTTCAATTCGATGACAAATGTAGAAAATAGCAATCATTGCATGAAAGATGTGCTATGTGTCTTCAAAAAAAAAAAATCGGAGGAAAGTATTACAGAAAGATCACAGAAATGAAAGTGAAGAGCAACATATAGGCTGCGTTTAGTCATCTGTACTTCTAATCAAGATAGGACTGGATAGGATAAGATATGAAATCCAAGGAATTTGCTATATCCTATCTACTATTTAGTGAATCGTGGAAACAAAGTCGGATATTTTCACATTTTACCATGTCCATTATTTGCTATGAACGTCAAATCAGTATAAATGAACCTAAAAATTGCACAAATGGATATGATAAAAATCTTTTACGACACTCTTACGTACTTCATTTTCCTTTGTTTATTTTTTTTTATCATTTTTCCATATTTTTTAATTTTTTAATTATTTATTTCATTTTTCCCCTTCCATCGATTAAATAGTAAACTATAGTAATATTCCTAAAATATGTAATAAATACAAATATATTAATATTGATTTCTATATATGAAATTTATATCACAAGATATAAAAAAATTTTGAATATATAAATAAGAATAAGAATAAATAAAAACGAAATTATTTTTTTTTATTTTAAATTTTTTATATTAAAATTAAAATATTATTTATATTCAAATATTATTTTAATTTTATTAATTTAACAAGTTTGTTATTCGAGAAAATTAACTTTTATATTATATTTATTAGAAATCCTATCCATCTTTATCCCACTTCCCCATAAGATAATTTTATCCAGTTTATCTCTTCTATATCCGATTTTATCCTATCTTAGGCAGACACCAAACACGGGATATGATAAAATTTATCTTATCCTGAATTTTATCCCGACTACCAAACGTAGCCATAGTGGTTAGGAAGAGAAACACGTAAGCTAAACTTGTTATTGAAGGTAAAAGGCAATGGTGATGGTGTAGCACTGACATGCCAGTCATGGAGCAATCCCCAGAGGAGAAGGAGGAGGAGGGAAAGAATGGTACGGAGTTGAGTCACACTCACTTTGACTGCAACTACTCCTTGAACTAGGGTCCCGTTGAAGAAACTGGCTTTCGAGGATGCGAACCACTTCAAACATCTCCGATCGACCAGATGGAACCTCATGTGTGCCCAAGAATGCCAATTGGACTAGTCGTTCTGCTTCTTCTTCCACGTAATTCCCCTGCAAATTGGGATCGATCACCCTTCCCAACTCGTCCCTTCCCAACTAATCTTCATTCATATGTTTTCTAGTCCATTCCTCCAAGCAGATGAGCTCGAGAAGCATTTTCCAGTATGCAAAGACATCATTCTTCAGTGTGCACTTATCTGTGTAGATGTACTCAGGGGCAACAAACCCAAGTGTGCCACGGACGGGGGTGTTGACATAAACATCTTCATAGCGATGATAGGATTGAAAATCGGAGCCAGAATCAGCTGAATTTTCTCCTGTCGGTGATGAGAATGAGACTCCCGTGCCTGAACTTGGCATACACGTAGGCCACTCAATAGTCCCTACCTCTACATTTCTCTCATGCATGATCATGGCAAACAAAAATCCTCCGATCACGGCCTCAAAATGCACATTCAGCAATATATTTGATGCGCAGATGCCGCGATGCATGATCTTGATGTTACCTTGATTGTGAAGGTGCGCAAGCCCCCTGGCTCCTCCCAAGGCTATTCGCTTGCAAGTAGTCTAATCGAGAGGTTGGGCAGACCGATCAGGTCTCGCTCTAAGATTGTAAGATAGGTTATTGTTGATCATCAAGGGATACACCAGTAAGAGCTCTTTCTTGGTCCTGCAAAAGCCCCTCAGGCATAGCACGTTTGGGTGCGTCGAAACTGTGCTTCCCACTTGTATTTCTGCTTCGAACTCTTCCCTCCATTGATCGATGTAGCGCACTCTCTTTACTGCCACGAGCGAACCATCAGCCAAGCGCCCCCGGTAAGCTTTGCATAATCCACCTTCCCCCAAGAAGCTGTCGTGGCTAAAGTTGTGTGTCGCGACTCGGAGCTCCCTTAGAGAGAAGCTTTTAGGAGGTGTAGGATCGTCTTCAACAGACTTGGTAAAACTGAAGGTTCGGAGGTTGAACACCATCCTTAAGTGGGGAAAAAGTAGATTCTTCTCAAGTTCAAATGGATCGTATAAGCTTGATGGTTTTTCTCATTTGTTATAAATATTAAACTCATGCTTAAGCTTTTGAGTGAATATAGATCCAATTGGATATATTGATGGGTTAGGACTTGGACTTCCTCTTGGCGATGTGAAGATATCAGGTTTCTACTGCGCACTCTTATAACAAATGGTATAAGAGTCAATGGTAGATTGATTGGCCCTCAATTTAGTCAAATTAAGATATCTTGAAGTAGGAAGAGATTGTTAGGATGCACATGTGAGTTGTGTTTGAGAAGTCATGCATTGGAGAATTGGTGTACTGTGGAGCAATTAATATATCCAAGTTAAGCCATAATTCATTGACTTAAACTTTTGAGTAAAAATGGGTCCAACTAGATATATTGATAGGCTACGACTCAGGCTATTTCTTAACGATCTCTCCATACGAAGGTATTAGATTTTTGCTGCGTACTCTCACAACAATAGTTGTGGCCAAATCCAAACATTTCATGGCCGGTGTGATTTTATGGTAACTCCTAAGCGGAGTTACTTGAATTAATCGCCCCTCTTTGTCCTTGTGTTGATTGAATAAATCAGATGTTTCTTCGATATTTCCATTGCGTTCAAAGCATTTGTGCAGAATTTTTTTAGTTCTTCCCCGTCATTGTCTAATGGAGGGGCGGGAATCAAAGTCACAACAACCTTTCACTTCACATGATTACTCACATCTCACTTTCCCGTCCGTATACACCACACAACATACTAATTTGGTAAAAGACGTGACACATTGTTGAAACTGAACTTAATCTTTTCCGTCAAACATTCATTTTACCTTTCTCGTTCCTGGTCCTACACCTTTTTGACAAATCTACATATCTTGCTAATCACTTTGGATGTGTGTGCTATAATTGTTTGGTAGTAGAACTCTCTTACATTGTTGTCCCATAGTAATTTGCTTAAATAGCGATTTCATCAACCTTGTGATGGTTAGATGTCGATGAGGAAAGCCATTTCATGATTTCTCTAAAGATATAAATTTGGTAAAGTCCAATTTTGATTCCTAGACTTGCATACTTTTTAACCAATCTCTTAATTTTTTTTTGTCTGTTCAATTTTGTGATTTAACTTTCATTAGTTTTCTAATCAAGTTTCTTTAACTCCAAATCCGATATACTAGAGATGACATGTCCATTGGTTTTGGTGATAGTCTGATGTGGAAAGCCCAAGTTTAGCACTCTTGTTGCGACATCTCATTGCTCAAGGTCTAGCAATTCGAAATTTCCAGTGTCACGCATTAGATCATATTCTACGATGGCACAAAACTTTTCTATGTCAGTATCTTGCTAGCTCCTACAAACATGTTTGAACAAATTAATTAGATCTACAGCTGGATGGACTTGATTAAAAAGTTATGCAAGTGTAAAGACTTAGGCAAATTAGAAGTTTAAGGACTGGATATGAAGAATGCATAAATATAAGGATGAAAACGTGGACTTTTACCAATAAATACTCATATCGGGTATAATGGGGAAAATTATCAAAAAAGTCATAAACTTATTGCACTTTTGCCAATTCAGTCCTAAACTTTTTAAGTTTGCCAATTTAGTCCTAAACCTTTTCACTTCTTGCTAATTGAGTCCATCCAGCCAATTTTGGCTGGTCGGCGCCAATGTGGCCGCCAGCCGTCCGGCCAACACTGACGTGGCAATTTTTAAATATTTTTTTCGAATTTTTTAATATATATATATATATTTTTTTCTGACTTCTTCTCTCTGGTCGGTGAGGTTGACCTCTCCGGCCTTCACCTCTGGCTGGTTCGGTGACCGACCAAAGGAAAGAAGGCCAAAAAAAATTGAAAAAAATTGAAAAAAATTAGACAAAATATTTAAAAAATTGCTACGTCAGCATTGGCCAGATGATCGGCGCCGGCCGGCGTTTATGTCAGCTCCGGACGGCCAAAATTGGCCGAATAGACTTAATTGGCAAGAAATTAAAAGGTTTAAGATTCAATTGGCAAATTTGAAAAGTTTAAGACTGAATTGGCAAAAGTGCAATAGGTTTGGGACTTTTTGGACAATTTTCCCGGTATAATGTGTTTGTGACCTTCATAATACAAACTCTCCACAAGCATGCAACTTTATTCTTGCCACCAACCTTGTTGATAATATTGAATAGCTTGTAAAATTTGTCACGTTGTTTCGTATGTTATATTCACTACACTTTTATATTAGTACCGTCCACTATTTTTTAATATTGGAAAATAAATGTGTTTTCCATAAAGCCCAAATGACATAGATAAATTTTTGATCCATAAAAAAACCCCATTAATCTAATCCACCATTTTATAATGGAGTCCGGAAACAAGATTTGTGTGTTGAGTGGGAATCGAATTTGTGCTGTGTGACATAATCACACTTATACCATGTCCAATCTCTTGATTGTTAGATCAATCCTTGTCAAATAAATGAAAAAAGTTAAATAATTAGTTCATGTACTATTCTACTATTGAACCATAGATTAACGCAAAGGGGTCTAATATATACAATAACGGATGCCTTAGTTAGGCAATTTACCATGCATTAAAAGCTAGAATATAATATATATCTTGTATTACATGAGGACATATAGATGTGTATATATATTTATATGAATATGAGCTGTTCGTTAATGTCCCACCCTCCATCAAGAAAAGGGTCGGTGCTAATTAGTCGTTGAGTCAATGCACGGATATGACTCGAAACTTTGTAGCCATGCATAACCAACAATAAGCAAATCAATCTGCCTCCACAAAAGCAAGAAAAACCCTCCATTTTTCTAATGCTTCGCAAACCTAAAAAGAAAGATTGGGAGAATCTGAGGGATGTTAGGCCTGTTCTTTTCTCTCTTTCCGTGGAATCAAAAGGCTCGAAGAAACGACAAAAAAAGCAGCCATTGTTGAAAGGGCAGGGGCACGAATGGTGTCCGCCTTTGCGGTGCCCGATTCACTAAACTTTATGATTTCTTTGACCGATCGATCGATCAATCCCCTTCTTTAGAAAAAGGGCAAATTGACGGAAAGAAAGGAACTCCTAACGAGTCGCCCTCGAACACCCCCCCTGAATATGCTCCCCACAAAAGAAAAACAAAGACCTTCTCCGACATGTCAACATCGACATCAATCGTTAGTGTAGAACACGGCTTTGTCCTTTCCCTTGAAGTGAACTTTCAAATGGATGGGCCTAGTGAGCAAATAATTCACGACCAATGATAGCAACCGCACGTACGCAAATAAGTAGAGAGATTCATGTTATGTTTGAATGGCATGTACGAAGGCATCCAATCTGCATCGTCACTCGTAACCATCACGAAATGACCCGTCACGATAATAAGTAAATTGAAAAACTCGAAGGAAGAATGGAGACATGGTAATTAGAACTGGGTTCCTTTCAAATTAGGAGGTAAATTTGCATTCTATAGGGTGCGTTTGTTTTGGTTAAAGTATTTTCTGGGAAAGTGTTTGGGTGCGTTTGTTTTGGTTAAAGTGTTTTCTGGGAAAGTGTTTTCGGGACTTTTATTTGTTTGGTTATCCGAAAATGATTTGGTCAACTGAAAACACTTTCTGATCAAGGGAAAATTCATGTATAAATTTAGGAAAGTGAATTTCCTAATTTAAAAAGGTAAAATCACTTTCTGAAATTGATTATCTTAAATTTGTTAATATTTTATTTTTCTTTTTCCTTCTTCCTCCCTCCGCCGGTCGTCAGCCTCGACGATGGCCAGCGACCGGTCACAGGCGCGGGCCAGCCTCCCAAGCTCGGCTGATCTAAGCGAGCCCAATCACAGCCGAGGCCGGCGAACTACGAGCTCGTCAGTCTGAGCCCTGTCGAGGCCGGCGAGCTCAGGCTCGCCAGATCCAGGCGAGCTGAGCTCGGGCTCGGCAGAGGATGGTGAGCTCGCGGCTCTCCAGATCCAGGCGAGCCCGAGCTCGGCTGAGGCCGGCGAGCTCGTTAGCCGAAGCTTGGTCAAGGCCGGCAAGCTCGTAGCTCGCTAGATCCAAGCGAGTCGAGCTCGGGCTTGACGGAGACCGGCAAGCTCGCGGCTCGCCAGATCCAAGCGAGCCTCGAGCTTGCCTGTGGCCATCGCCGGGCAAGCCTCCAGCTTGCCTATGGTCGTCGCCGGCCGATCGCAGCGGAGGAAGAGGAAAAAAAAAGGAAAGGAAAGAAAAGAAAAAGAAAAAGAAAAAAGAAAAATAAATAAATTAATAATTTGATTTTTTTAAAAAAGAAAAGAAAAGGAAAAATAATTAAAATTCGATTTTTTAAAAAAAGAAAAGAAATTTAAAAATTAATATAAAACTTTTGACACTAAAGTGAGCGCCGTACATAACTTTTGGCACTTCTAGTATTCTTCTCTCACGTGAATTGTGGAAAGTGCATGCCCGAATTTCACAGGTCCCAACTTGAACCTACAAGAAGCTGATATGCAATGTTGTTTTGTAATTGATGACTCCCATCACCGAAAAACTTCTCGAAAGCTTCAGATGAGTTTACCTCGCAGAGAAGAAAGTCAAAGCCAACTAGTCCAACCAAATGCATCCGTGAAAGTAGAGAAACAAATTTGAAAGATGCAGGCCGAGAATCAAAGTGGCAACAACTTGGATATTCTTGCATGTACAAGGATTGATGTGCACGAAGACTCATGTGCGACTGATCTTATCAATGTTTTCTAAGGACAACTTTTGTGGTGGCCTTTAATTTTTCGTTCGAACAATAAAACTTTCTTACTATGTGTAACATCCTTAATTTCAGTCCTTGAGAAATGGCTATGGTCTAAGTTTGATGGTTTTCCAATCAGAACTAAAATTTTTACTCTTGTTTTGGAAAACCCAGTTTTGGATCCCGTGTACCCCTTCATTTTGTTATTTTTGGGGAGATTTTTGTGATCCGAATTTCTAAACACTTCCTTCTTGAACGTTATTTCAAACATCTTGAAGTTTTACATACTTTAATTTCAGAATTTTTAGACTTGATATGAGTAGTATGATGGCCTGATTTTCGGATCGTATAAAACTGCCCAGAATGGGTATTTCGGTGATGTTCACCCTTTCTTTATTTTCTACAAGCTTTTCTGGGCCGATTTTGGAAAAGTTTCCTTCACAAAAGTTGTTAATAATGTCCTTTTCTCTAACATATATAAATTTGGGAATTTTTCGAGATGATTTGGATTATGGACAGAGCTTAATTTCAGAAACAAGAATTTTGTTCCGGTGAACTGTTTTTACTCTGTATTTGAGCTACTAAAAATGGTGTTTATAGAAAGATTCCGATTTTGTGTTCTTCATGAAAAATGTTTGTTAAGGCCTTGTTTATGACATATTCAAATTTGATAATTTTCGGAGTCCGTTTACTATGTTTTCAAGTCCAATTTCGTGAACAGTGCAAAGCTGTCCGGTTTATTAGATTTCAAAGATTTATCAGTTTTTATGTGAGAACGTTGGAATCTCGACTTGATGTCTTTTGGTGATATTTGAGGCATATTTAGAGGATTTCCCACACCGAATCTTAGGTTGAATGGGATTAACGAGCATGTTATATTTTGGGAAAACCCTCAGAGAATAAGTTAGATGTTTATGATGAGGGTTGTGATTGTAGTGCCGATTAGTCTATTTCGTGTGACCTGATTGGCCCGAGTCATTTGCGTGAAAAACCAGCAAAGTCAGAAGGTTCTAGGGAGTCCACAGTCGGGAAATTGGTAGAAGAATCTAAAGGATAAGGCCTTGACCGAGTCAAAGCTTATCCTCCAAGCTTCATTATGGCTTGCATTTATTAAGTTAGACTTTGGTGGCCCTTCATGATGGCTTGTAATAATGAATCAAGACTTTAGGGCCCCTCCATGATGACATACATTAATGAACGAAGACTTTGAGGCTCCATTCATCATGACTTGCATTAATTAGTTGGACTTTAGAGGTATCACCATCATGACATGCATTAATGGCTATAAGACTTTAGGGGCATTTCATCATGTTAATTTGTCCATTGTCCATTAATGCAAAGATTTCCAAAATCAAGTTATTAATGGCATTTCATCATGGCTTTTGGCTCTTATTTATTAATGTCAAGATTTTCAGAATCTTTATAATCATGACATTTGACTTTGGAGGCATTGCATCATGATATTTTGGTTCTTATTCATTAATACCAAGATTTTCAAAATCTTTATAATCATGAAATTTGACTTTGGAGGCATTTCATCATGATATTTTGTCTCTTATTCATTAATGCCAAGATTTTCATAATCGAGTTATTAATGACATTTCATCATGACTTTTAGCTTATATTCATTGATGCTAAGATTTTAAGAAGATTTGATAATGATGACCAAATCTAGACGTTAATGAAGGAAGATTTTGTAATCATGGCAAAATCTAGAAAGATTTGATAATGATGACAAGAAGATATGGCTTGGAGAAGAAGCAAGTGGATCCTATAAATAAAGGCACCACTCCTTCATTTCTCACCATTTCACCATCGCCTCTCTCTCTCACGCTCTCACTCTTTAGGCCACCCCTTTCCTCTTGGCCGCGCCCTTGCCCGTGCCCGTGCCGCCGTCGACCGTCGTAGATGTTTTCTTGTGCTTATAGGTGAGTGGATTCCCTAACACTTGGATAGGGCGGTGTGTTACGTGGTTGGAAAAAACACTTGGATAGAGCGGTGTGTTACGTGGTTGGAAAGCGGCATGTAAGTGAATTCCCTAATCTTGTGACGTGGTTTGCTTGGACCGTGTTTGGTCTTTTGATTGGTTATGGTTGGTTCTTTCCATGACTTGCTTCTATGTCATATTTGAGGTGACGTGGTTTGCTTGAACTCTGTTCGGTCATTGGACCAGTTGATTTCAAAGAAAGATTATGAATCTTTGAAAAGGAATTTTGCTTAAGAAATGATTTCGATGTTTTGAGAAGGAAATCATGCTTTGAAATGATGTTTTTACAAAGTCCTTTGAAAATGGATTAATTTCATTGCTATGTTTACAAAAGGATTTCGATGCCTTAAGAAGGAAAACATGTTTCGAAATGATGTCTTTGCAAAATCGAGCGTCTGTTTGCATAAGTGATCACGCAAAATTGTGTTGTGGCATTGTTATGAGCACGAATCATGTTTACATGGGCTAATTGAAAATATAAGAATTGGCTTGAATACTCGAGTGCTCTTGTGACCACTAAATAAAAGAAGAAGACCGTCGTGTTAGTGGCGATGCCTCGATAAACTAGCGCCGGGATGCCCTAGTTGAGCTAGGATGCCTGGGTTGAGCCCGGATGCTTGGGTAAACTAGTGCCAGGATGCCCTAGTTGAGCTAGGATGCCTTGGTTGAGCCTGGATGCCTCGGGTGAGCTAGCCCCGGGATGCCTCGGTTGAGCCGGGATGCCTTGGTTGAGCCAGGATGCCTAGCATGAAGCTGGATGCCTCGGTTGAGCCGGGATGCCCTAGTTGAGCCAGGATGACGATAATGAATTCTTTATGTATGCCGGTATGTGATAAATGAATTCTATATATGTGCCGGGATGTGCATTTACAGGTGAGTTTCCATGTAAACATAGCAAGGGCAAGGTCAAAGTCTTTGCTATTGATTTGCCATCGACATAAGGTGGGGAAAGTATTTGTATGCGTTAGTACAACGACGAGGCATCATCCTGCACGAGTATTAGTGAATTTACTCATTGAGTCTCCCCGACTCATCCCCCGTTGTTTCCCTTTTTCAGGTTCGTAAGATGAAGGATGACATAGAGGAGATAGGATTAACCTCGGCCTCCGTTTGTACTATGATTTGTACGAGGAACGACTAGTGGAAAAAGGGCTTGTAAAATCTGTTTACGTAAAATGGAAATAGCATGTTATGCCTGTTGTGCTTTCCTTAATTTCAAGCTGTTATATAAGGTTTGCTCATGATGCTGTTCGTCTTAATCCCGCTGTTGTTTTGAATGTGATTGTCCCGAGAAATGCTTCCGTTTATGTAAAGAAAGATAACAATGAACGGGACGTCACATGAATAACCCCAAGGCGGGGGCGTTACACTATGTGTCTCAAAAAAATCGGAGGAAAGTATTACAGAAAGATCATGCAAATGAAAGTGAAGAGGAACATATATCGCTTAGGAAGAAAAACATAGAAGCTAAACTTGTTATTGAAGGTAGAAGGCAATGGTGATGGTGTAGCATTGACATGCCAGTCATGGAGCAATCCCCAGAGGAGAAGGAGAAGGAGGGAAAGAGTAGTACGGAGTTGAGTCATAGTCACTTTGACCCCAACTACTCCTTGTACTAGGGTCCCGCTGAAGAAACTGGCTTTCAAGGATTCGAACCACTTCAGACATCTCTGGTCGAACAGATGGATCCTCGTGTGCGCACAACAATGCCAATCGGACTAGTCGCTCTGCTTCTTCTTCCATGTAATTCCCCCGCAAATTGGGATCGATCACCCTTCCCAACTCGTCCCTTCCCAACTGGTCTTCGTTCATATGTTTTCTAGTCCAGTCCTCCAAGCAGAAAATTTCGCCATGTTTAGGGTAAATCGGCTGTCCCCAGATGAGCTCGAGAAGCATTTTCCCGTATGCAAAGACATCATTCTTCAGTGTGCACTTATCTGTGTAGATGTACTCGGGGGCAACAAACCCAAGTGTGCCACGGACGGGGGTGTTGACATAAACATCTTCATAGCGATGATAGGATTGAAAATCGGAGCCAGAATCAGCTGAATTTTCTCCTGCCGGTGATGAGAATGAGACTCCCGTGCCCGAACTTGGCATGCACGCAGGCCACTCAATAGTCCCTACCTCTACATTTCTCTCATGCATGATCATGGCAAACGAAAATCCTCCGATCACGGCCTCAAAATGCACATTCAGCAATATATTTGACGCGCAGATGCCGCGATGCATGATCTTGATGTTACCTTGATTGTGAAGGTGCGCAAGCCCCCTTGCTGCTCCTAAGGCTATTCGCTTGCGAGTAGTCCAATCGAGAGGTTGGGCACACCGATCAGGTCTCCCTCTAAGATTGTAAGATAGGCTATTGTTGATCATCAAGGGATACACTAGTAAGAGCTCTTTCTTGGTCCGGCAAAAGCCCCTCAGGCATAGCACGTTTGGGTGTGTCGAAACTGTGCTTCCCACTTGTATTTCTGCTTCGAACTCTTCCCTCCATTGATCGACGCAGTGCACTCTCTTTACTGCCACGAGAGAACCATCAGCCAAGCACCCCCGGTAAGCTTTGCAGAATCCACCTTCCCCCAAGAAGTTGTCGTGGCTAAAGTTGTCTGTCGCGACTCGGAGCTCCTTTAGAGAGAAGCTTTTAGGAGGTGTTGGATCATCTTCAACGGACTCGGAAAAACTGAAGGTTCGGAGATTGAACACCATCCTTAAGCGGGGAAATAGTAGATCCTTCTCAAGTACAAATAAATCGTGTAAGCTTGATGGTTTTTCTCGATTGGTAGTGATTGGTCTGGGAAAGTCTTCTGCAATTCCAAAGAGACTTTGCTGGTACACAGAAGTGTTTATAACTCCAGTTGGGTTTGTGCCTGTCTCACCCACGACTACTTTTGGTCGGTGTGACAGAATGATATGGTAAGGAAAAGTCGTTGGATTGTAGGCCGATGCCAATGTGGGGGGCCATCTCACTCCAAAGCCTTCCTGTGAGCAGCAGCTTCATGGAAAGAGAGAGAGCGAGAGAGGTTTCATTTCCTCGAAGCTTCCAAATTTGACAAAACGTGCCACTCATATAAAGAAAATTTTGCATAATTCTCCTAGATTTCTTGGATTCCTACGCATTAAAAAATCCAAATGTGAAGAGCACTAGCCCTTCTTCTTTACTACATGGGCTGTACATCACATGAAAAACCTAATAACTTTTGCGTATCATAGAACTTCCATACTTCTAATTACTCGTGTTTGGAACACGTCCGTTGTATGTCGATTGATCAAATTGCAATTTCAATGGAAAATTTGCTATATCAGTGGAAATACTAGTGTTAATTTTAGATCATTATTCTTTTCTCTATATTCCATTTTAAATAAATAATCCTTGAAAACAAGAAACAAATGCATTAACTGTTTGAAATATAACACGGAAACGACAGGATCTTGCAAATTAAGTCAATGCGAAAATACCAGAGAAATAAACAAGGAACGATAAAGGACACCAGAGATTTACGTGGTTCGGTCCAAATATCGGTACCTACATTCACGGGGAGAGTCAGCAACAAATAATCCATTATAATCGGAGAATCAGAGTTACAAATCACTTAAACGATCGAGTGTTTCCCACATCTAGATTTAAGCCCAAACCCAAAGTGTTTACGAATAAATAACTTAATTAGATAAAATAAACTCACTGCACAAATCACTGTATCTTCAAGCCCAAAGCAAAACACGCGCACGTTCAAGAATGTCTCTGTACGTTCTGCCTCCTTCGTGCGGCTTGAATATGAGCGTCTCTGTACGTCTTGCTTTGTGCAGCTTTTGGTCTTCGCTCAAAGAAAGAAACCTTCAATTTCTTTTCTTTTTATATGCGGCAAAAAACCCTAGTTGTGCTTCTCCTTTTATCTGACTTCCGTGGCCCCACACGTTTCTTTTGCACGTCCAAGAAGGGAAGTCCCTCACTGATAAGCATTCAACAAATTGACCTGGGCCCACCGAAATAGATATAATAAAATAAAGTGTGCCCCTGTTTTGTCTTTTAGTGGCCTTCTCTATTCATGTCGTCGTGAGCCCCTCATCCGAAATCAGCCAAATAGGAATGCGGAACAAACTCGAGACATAAATTTAACAATTCTCCACCTTTGCTCGATGTTTGTAGCCAAGTTATAGTTTTCATCATTCATGCTAGCTCTCCCAACGCCTCGACGGGCGCTTACTCTCCATAGACGCCAATTGTGCTCAAGCGAGCTGAGCGCCAAAGGACAGGCTTAGTCATCATGTTCATGGGTTCTTCTCTGTCGTAATCTTTTTAACAACAACTACACCCTTCGCTAAGACATCTCGGATGAAGTGGTACATGATGTCGATATGCTTCGTTCGCTCGTGATAAACCGGATTATATGCCAGATATATCGCACCTTGGTTATCATAGTGTATATCAACACTATTCTGATCTAACCCAAAGTCCGAGAGTAAACCTTTTAGCCATATTGCCTCTTTCTCTATAAAGGTCAGTGCCATGTACTCTGCCTCAGTCGAAGACAAGGCAACGTGATCCTGTAAGGATACCTTCCAACTAACTACACCACCTGCTAGCGTAAATACGTACCCTGCTAAAGACCTGCGTTCATCCAAGTCACCTGCGTGATCTGAATCCACATAACCAGTGGTCTCACTGCCATTATTGTCCCTTCGGTACACAATTCCAATGTCTGATGTCCCCTTTAAATATCTGAGGATCCACTTCATAGCTTCCTAATGAGCTTTACCAGGTCGCTCCATATAACGGCTAACTACACTCACTGCTTGTGAAATATCGGGCCTAGTGCATACCATAGCATACATAATACTACCCACTGCACTAGAATAAGGAACACGTGACATATGCTCCTCCTCCTCCTCAGTCTGCGGTGATAACTTATCTGAAAGTTTAAAGTGCATCGCCAAAGGTGTACTTACAGATTTTGCTGACTGTATATTAAATCGTGCAACAATTTTCTCAATATATTTCTTCTGAGAAAGACATAAAATTCCTACAGTCCTGTCATGCAAAATCTCCATACCCAAAATTTTCTTTGCAGCACCTAAATCTTTCATCTCAAATTCAATACTCAATTGCCTCTTCAGCACAACAATATCAGACATATTCTTAGCTGCTATCAACATATCATCAACATATAATAACAGATATATCAAAGACCCATCCTCCAATCTCCTATAGTAAACACAGCTATCCATATGACTTTTAGAATAGTTCTGACTAGCCATAAAAAAATTGAAACGCTTATACCACTGTCTAGGAGACTGTTTCAGCCCATATAAAGATTTCTTCAATAAACAAACATGATGTTCCTTACCCGGAATAGCAAATCCCTCTGGTTGCCTCATGTAAATCCGTTCCTCCAACTCACCATGAAGAAACGCTATTTTCACTTCTAGCTGCTCCAGCTTAAGATCTTGTGCAGCAACTAAGGCAAGTAAAACACGAATAGAAGTATGTCTTACCACAGGAGAGAACACCTCATTGTAGTCAATGCCCTCCCGCTGTGTATACCCCTTCGCCACAAGTCTTGCCTTATATCTCGCTGCCTCGACACCGGGAATGCCCTCCTTCCGTTTAAAGACCCACTTGCTACCGACAATCTTCTAGCTCTTAGGTACTTTGACCAACTCCCATGTCTGATTCCGATGAAGTGATTCCATCTCTTCACTCATAGCCCCTAGCCACTGCGACGACTCAGAACTAGCCATCGCCTTAGAGTAAGACGAAAGCCTATCTGTCTCCACCTCGTCACCTACAGTCAATGCATAAGCAATATCTGTATAACCATAACGTACCGGTGGTTTAATTTGCCTTCTCTGTCTACCCACGGCTATAGTGTGTTGCGGCTCTGCTGATTGTTCATTATCACCGACTTCGGGAACTGTGGCCTGATTTGTAATCTCAGCTTTTGTTACCTTTGAGGTCTCTGGAGTCTCCACCTGAATCTCCACCTCACTGCTGACACCATGATCTGTATGCTCTGCTTGTTGTGTCTCAAGACCCCTCCTTTGAAGCATTGCAGTCTCATCGAAGATCACGTCTCTGCTGATTAGAAAACCGGGTGATCTGGGATCAGTGCACCACAGTCGATAGCCTTTCACCCCATGTGCATAACCCAGAAATATGCACTTCTTCGCCCTCGGCTCAAGCTTACCATCACTCGCATGAGCATACGCAGGACATTCGAATACTCGTAATCCGGAGTAATCAATAGGTTTTCCCGACCATACTTCCTCAGGAGTCTTCCACTCTATAGCAGATGATGGAGATCGATTAACCAAGTAACATACCATGTTCATTGCTTCGGCCCAAAATTCCTTGCCTAAACCTGCATGGGAAAGCATGCTTCGAGCTCGCTCCAATAAAGTTCTGTTCTTCCGTTCTGCAACGCCATTCTACTGTGGCGTCTTGGGCATTGTGCGGTGTCTCACAATCCCTTCTTTCTCACATAACTCGGTAAAATCTTTACCATAGAACTCCATGCCGTTATCGGTTCTTAGGCACTTGATCTGTTTATCTGACTGCTTCTCAATTAATGCCTTAAACTTCTTGAACCGATCAAACACATCATATTTGTGCTTAAGAAAGTATACCCATACCTTTCTCGAGTAGTCGTCGATAAATGTCAACATATATTAGGCACCTCCTTTCGAAGGAACCGGAGATGGGCCCTAGACGTATGAATGAATGTACTCAACCGGTCGCTTGGTCGAATGAATAGCTGTTGTAAACTTAATCCGACGCTGCTTCCCAAAGATGCAGTGCTCACATAAGTCCAGCTTCCCTGTCTTCTGACCCTTTAACAACCCCCTATCACTCAGCATCGTCATACCTGCCTCACTCATGTGCCCCAAACGCATGTGCCATAACTGAGTCAAGTCAGAACTTGACTCACTTGATGAAACTGCAGAAGCTTCGGTCGCGGTCTCTCCCAGTAGATGATAGAGAGAATTCACTTTCTTCCCCTTCATCACTGTCATGGCACCTCGAGAGACCTTCAGCACTCCACCTTCAGTAGTGTATTTACACCCGATATCATCAAGTGTCCCTAAAGAAATAAGGTTCTTCTTGAGCTCTGGTACATGTCTCACGTCTGTTAGTGTGCGTACCACCCCATCGTGCATTCGAATCTAAACTGTTCCTATCCCCACAACATTGCAGGTTGCATTATTCCCCATCAGAACTCTACCACCATTTGCAGTCTGGTAAGCAGTAAACTAGTTCCTATGAGGCGTCATATGATAAGAACACCTCGAATCTAGCACCCATTCATCTCCTAACGAACTAGTAGTCACACACAAGACGGCCTCTGCATCACTAGTGCTCTCCTCAGCAACGTTTGCCACACTGCTCGTGGCATTCTGCTTGTCACCTCTATTTCTTCGCTTCGGACAATCTCTCCCGATGTGCCCCTCCTCCTGACACTCAAAGCACTTCACGCGTCCCTTAGACTTTCTATTGCATGACTTTGACCTGCTTTTATCTCTGCTGCTACTGGACCCTCGATGTTGTTTTCTACCTCGAATCACTAGTCCTCGCGCTACATCCTGCGCTAGAATATCATCTCGCAACTTCCTCTGCCAATCTTTAGAGAACAATGCTGACTTTTCCTCTTCCGAGGTAATCGTAGTACGCCCTTGGAGTAGTGAATCAGTAAAGTGCTCCCATGATTCAGGTAAAGAAGCCAATAACATCATGCCCTATTCCTCATCATCAAGTATCTTACCGACATTCTTCAAATCCATCATGAGTTTATTAAATTCATCTAGATGGGATCTGATCGACGTACCTTCAGTGTATCGAAATTGAAACATCCTCTTCAACATGTACAAGCGATTGTTCAAACCCTTCGTTACATAGAGTGCCTGTAATTTTGCCCACAATGCTGCGGCATCCTTCTCCTCAACCACCTCTATTAACACTTCATCCGATAAATTCAGCAGGATTATACTCTTTGCTCTCTCCATTAGCTCTGCTTTATCAGCTACTTTCATTATAATGGGTAACCCATCTTCGCCATCTAATGCCTTAGCCAAACCTTGGATTGTCAATAGCGCACGCATCTTGACGCTCCATAACTCAAAGTTGTTCCTCCCGTTAAATTTCTCAATCTCAACTTTCGCTCCGGACATAATTGCAATAGTAGTATTTCCAGATAATAATCAGACAAGCAAAAGCCCCAAATCACAATCCAGAAAATCCAACCCTCAAGCTCTGATACCAATTGTTTGAAATATAACGCAGAAACGACAAGATCTTGCAAATTAAGTCAATGCGAAAATACCAGAGAAATAAACAAGGAACGATAAAAGACACCAGAGATTTACGTGGTTCGGTCCGAATATCGGTACCTACATCCACGAGGAGAGCCAGCAACAAATAATCCACTATAATCGGAGAATCAGAGTTACAAATCGCTCAAACGCTCGAGTGTTTTCCACACTTAGATTTAAGCCGAAACCCAAAGTGTTTACGAATAAACAACTTAATTGGACAAAATAAACTCACTGCACAAATCACTGCATGTTCAAGCCCAAAGCAAAAACACGCGCACGTTCAAGAATGTCTCTGTAAGTTCTGCCTCCTTCGTGCAGCTTGAATACGAGCGTCTCTGTACGTCTTGCTTTGTGCAGTTTTTGGTCTTCGCTCAAAGAAAGAAACCCTCAATTTCTTTTCTTTTTATATGCGGCAAAAAACCCTAGTTGTGCTTCCCCTTTTATTTGACTTTCGTGGCCCCACACGTTTCTTTTGCACGTCCAAGAAGGGAAGTCCCTCACTGATAAGCATTCAACAAATTGACCTGGCCCACCGAAATAGATATAATAAAATAAAGTGTGCCCCTATTTTGTCTTTTAGTGGCCTTCTTTATTCGCGTCGTCGTGAGCCCCTCATCCGAAATCAGCCAAATAGGAATGCGGGCTCAAATTCGAGATATAAATTTAACATTAACAATAACTAGAAATCTTTACTATGATATAGTATAGATATAAAACATATAGTTAGTCGATACTGTAAATAAATAAAAATAGGGATTTATTTCTGTTGGATCTTCCTGGTGTTAGGATTCACCAAATATTGGAAGAGACAAAAGTACTTGACATGAGTTCATTTCCTTGTAAACTCCCTGCACAACTACTCTTGGCATATTGCGATTGTCATAATTGATTTTGTCAAATCTTGTGACTTAAAAACTAATAATGTTCTTGCACATCCTTTAAAAAATATTTTGTGAAGGAGCGTCGAAAGGTCGTGTCACTAATTTATACAAGTACTAGTCCAGTATCCCATGCTATGCAAGGGATCCATGTGGAATCCATTCATTGTTCTTTAAATAGAGTATAAAATATTCACAGCCAAAAATGTTTCGATAGTAAGGTACCAAAAGAATAGTTTGTAAAAAATGTATTTAGAATAGCTATCATGGCTTTATTTAAGGGATGTACACAAAATTTATGATATGTGCATCATTCCCCCATCTTCATTTAACAAAAGTATCTGAAATCCATCTCCCTCGTTGTTAGTGTGGAAATTGCAACATAAAGGTGTCCGTGGCTAAAAACTGGCTAAGGGAGAAATAAGCCAACACAGCTTCAAGTTTGGCCAATGAGAAAGGGGAAATGCTTTCTTTTTAAGAATAAATGGCCAATGAGACTCAATCGGTGACGTAACTATGCGAGAAATGAGCACTTTGAGTACTAAATTTGTAATATTTGGATCTTTTACCAGGTCCAAAAAACGGCGCAGCAAAAAAAAAAAAGAAAAAAAAAAGCGTTCACACTCGGTCAACAAGCAGAACAGTGGACATTCTGCAATAAATGGGATCGAGCGCGCATGAGAAACAGAAAGGGAATGGGGGGAAAAGGAAAAGAAAGAAAGGAGGAAGAGAGAGCCATGTTTTCTGCATTGACAAGGACCGGTACAATGAAAGGGTCGGCAAAGAATACTATTTTAACATGCTCAAGGCCGGCAAGATAAACTTAAAAAGAGCATGTGTGAACTTAAAAAGGCCAAAAACCAAAAAGTTACTATAGAAGAACACGACCCGAACCACCACCGGACGAGACAGCCGGCGGGTCCCGCCGACGCCCACGAGCTCTTTTCCCCCTCCACCCACGGAGGTGGAGAGAGGGAGAGATTAAAATACGCATGTTCGGACCAATGATTATCCATGGCAACACGGCTCTCCCCTCATTATCTTTTAGAGGGACCGTTTTTTAATCTCTATACGCCAATGATCGATATCACTATCCGAGACGGTATATCTTATCCTGCAAGAGGGCCCTCTCCTCGGCCCGCAGGACGGACGCAGATCAAAACGCGACCAACCGACCCCGGTTCCGACCTCCCCCCCTAAAAAAAAACAAGAGAAAAAGAAATCGACCCGAGTTAAATCTGGACCGTTAAAGAGGGAATCGACATAATCCGCGCCTCTTTCCCTCCGTAGATTTAGGTCGTCATTGGCAAATTACGAAAGGGGACGTCCTTATCCCAAAAAACGCTGGACCTTTTCTTTTGGAGCCTTTCAGCGTAAATTGCTGACACCGAGAAGAAGAAACGCAGGAAAGGCCAACCCCCTCTTTCACGCGTTTTTTCCCATTTTTTTTTTTTGGGCGTCGGGCCCCACCCCAACCCCGAACACCTCCCCAAAGCGTAAGGCTTCCAAAGCGTGTACGCGCGAATGCCCTTTTCTCTTCTTTCTTTCATTTTTGCTTTCTGAAGGAGCTTTTTGTCTCCTCTGTCTTCTTCTTATCTCTCGGTTGTCTTTTCTCTTTTCCTCTCTTCTTCTTTCTTCACAGCTCCTGCAGAATTTGAGAGCCCATTAGGTGGGCTGAGTTTCGGCCTATGGGCTTTGGCCCAATTATAACATTGACAATTTCCTAGTGTTGTTGCATGAACCCAAAGTCATAATAATGTTTCATAGTCACGTAACAAGCATTGCTGCTTTGAGCCGCAACTTGCGATCGGGAGATCCTAGAAATTGTAGTGAATTTAGAAACTCTAAGAGATATAGTATATACCTTACGGAATGGATTCTGCGCATAACATAACACATCTTCACGTGGAAGGAGATCCATTATGTATGGATTTAGTTCACCCACTGTCTTATTCCTTGGAGTAAGAATATCTCTTTCCTCTAAGAAGTTAGAATCCAAAAAATTCATTTCAAGATCGGGGTATGTAGATCTGGCTATTGCTTCAGGAGGGTTGCCGTTACGTGGAAGAGTTAAGATTATTTCATCCACTTTCTTCGGCTGTTGTCCGCTGAGTGCACTGCACTCAAGTCCTGGTCGACTTTGAGTGCTCTATCCAGAACATTTTCGCAGGTAGTCAGCAAGCGAGAAGAAAGGCTTGAGCTATTCTCTGGTTGGAGCCCTTGCTCGAAGCAATCGGCTGTGTCTTTTTCTTCCCAAAAATGTTCTTTGAAAATTTGCTTAGCCGATTAAAACGAGCCGCATACTCGATAACAACAGGCTCTCTTTCTTTTAGTTTCTCCCTTTGGGCATCTTATTTTATATGTTGAATTGCAAGATCTATTAGATTCTGCGTTAATTCACAACAAATTGTATCGCGATACATGCATATGGAATAATAATCCTACAAATACAGTTGATTCGATAGGGTCTAGACACAAAAATTTCATACATAAAGGGCCACGACGGGAGTCTTCTGCCAACATTCAGGACAAACAACAAAAGGGAAGACCGAGGAAGAAGATGGATTGGAACGAGCCCATCACCAAGAAGAATTCCACATCAAGTGATTCGAGAAGAAGCAGATGATGCACAATTTCTTTGAAACATAACTCCATGGAAAATGGTGCGTCCTGTGAGGAAATTGCAAAGTCTACCACGTAGTAACTTATCGAGAGAATAAAGAAAAGTCTTTAACTCATCTCGTAATTGACCTTGTTCACTCACGAAAGATTGGCATGTCTCTAGGGTGACAAAAGGACCACCAAGTTCTTGCTCCATCTAGAAAAGGACACCTCCCACTTGTTTATGAACCAAGGAACTGAGGAATACAATTCAATGGTTTTCTATTCTGCAACCTACAAATTTGTTAACATTCTAGTCTACTCCATGTCCCGACAAATCACCATCGAGCTTTAGCTGGTGCATGTGCATTAGGGCACTCGAACACATAGTTAGGTGGATCCCGTGTGAAAAGAGTATTGGATTGATTAATTTTAGGGATTAATACCAATAAAATTTTTAAATCAGTTCCCTTGACACATATACCCCAAACTAATTATCATCTCACAAAAATCTCAAATTGGTACTGCCCCTGATCTTTTAAAACTGGTTGCAATGAACCAAAGGGATGATTTCCGCCAAAGAATTGCTAAAACATCAATTAGGTTGAAACAAATTTGAGATAGGTTAATCTTTACATTCATTGAAAAAAAAATCAATCTAATAGGAAGCACAATATCCTGCCTGGGTGGATTTTAAGACATGAAGGAAATGCACAATCGCACAATTGAGCTGGTCATTAAAACCTCTCATGAGTGCACGATCCGTTTGCACAATATGACATTCGGCACGAGTCTCCTCATTCCCAACTCACTGACAGGTAGTGAGAGCTTGAGAGAGTTGTAGATGTCGAATTATGCACCTCTTGATTGTTCAAATGAGGTTAAGGCTAATAATGACATTGCTCTTGTCATTGCCTTCCTGCAAATCCGAGATAATCAAGTAAATTAAGACGAAATGGAGATTCCTCGGGTTGAAACATTGCCCAGAAGTAGCTGAAATGGCCCAGGTAGTAGGGGTGATCGGTTCCAGGGTGGGTTGGGTCCAGACCTGGAACCTGAAACCAACCCTGTTATAACCGGTTCCCAATTTTTGAAACCTGAAACCAACCCTGTTTTCCCTGGACCCTGTTTTGGAACCGACCCTGTTTTTCCGGTCCGGTTTCAGGGTTTACCCGAGAACCTGTTTTTTCTTTTTGTTCCTTTTTCCGGTTTCATTTTTTTCCAGCAAAATAATATAGGTATCAATGAAACGATTTAAAGTAAAAGATGAATAACAAAAATCACTATCCGCCAAAAGTAACAATCCCCAAAATGAGCAAGTGAAATTACAATACATTAAAATCAACAATCCAAAAGCACTATGTGGTAAGACATAGTCTAATCGCATAAATATTTAAGAGTCACATTTCCAGGGAATTGTTCAACATGTTTAGCTCTTTATTTTGTGCCATGATGGGAGAACTCCTCACTTCTATTTCCGAATGAAATATCCTGAAAGAAAAATCAAGAGACTTACCAGTAAAGCATCTGCTCTCATTAAAGAAATGTCTATATATCTAATGTGAATCACGCAATATTTAGAAGACTTTAAGGGCCGTGCTGTTTCGCTCATAGTTGTGAAACAGATCCCAATATTAAACCGAAAACCGGTTCTAAAACCGGTGAAGTAGGGTAACGTGATCTAGGGTTTTTACTTTTTTTTTACATTATCTCAAAACCGGTTCTAAAACCGGTTCGGGTTGGTTTTTACTTGGAACCGGAAACCGGACCGGTTCTAACCGGTTCCCAAAAAATGGAACCGGTACCCGGATCGGTTCTTGTTAGAACCGGTTCCCGAACCTGTTTTTCGGGTGGGCCGGTCCGGTTTCCGGGTAAACCCGGTCCGGTTGCACACCCCTACTAGGTAGGTATGAATTGTGGTAGTGCATACCCAGATTTTACAAGTCCTAACTTGAGCCTACAAGAAGTTGATGCACAATGTTGTTTCGTATTGATGACTCCCGTCACCGAGAAACTTCTTGCAAGATCCGTATGAGTTTAACTCGCAGACAAGAAAGTCAAAGCCAACTAGTCCAACCATATCCTCCTTTGAAATCAGAGAAACAAATTTGGAAGATGCAGGCAGAGAATCAAAGTGCCAACAATTTAAATTTTCTTGCATATACAAGGATTGATGTGCACGAAGACGCATGTCCGACTGATCTTATTAATGTCTTCTAAGGACGACTTTTATGGTGGCTTTTAATTTTCGTTAGAACAACAGAACTTTCTTAATAAACTTAAACATTCATTCACCATTAATTCGATAGATTAAGAGATGACACTTCGAATTTTTTATTTCAGTTTCTAGTTTGATGACAAATGTAGAAGATAGCAGTCATTGCATGAAGAACGTGCTAAGTGTCTAAAAAAAATCGGAGGAAGGAATTACAAAAAGATCATATAAATGAAAATGAAGAGGAACATATAGAGTTTAGGAAGAGAAATATAGAAGCTAATTTTGTTATTGAAGGTACAAGGCAATGGTGATGATGTAGCATTGACATGCCAGTCATGGAGCAATCCCCAGAGGAGAAGGAGAAGGAGGGAAAGAGTAGTACGGAGTTGAGTCACACTCACTTTTGATTGCAACTAGTCCTGGTACTAGGGTGCCGCTGAAGAAACTGGCTTTCGAGCATTCGAACCACTTCAGACATCTCTGGTCGAACAGATGGATCCTCATGTGCGCACAACAATGCCAATCGGACTAGTTGCTCTGCTTCTTCTCCCGCGTAATTCCCCTGCAAATTGGGATCGATCACCCTTCTCAATTGATCTTCATTCATTTGTTTTCTAGTCTAATCATCCAAGCAGAATATTTCACCATCGTCAGAGTAGATCGGCTGTCCCGAGATGAGCTCGAGAAGCATATTCCCGTATGCAAAGACATCATTCTTCAGTGTGCACTTTCTTGTGTAGATGAACTCGGGGGCAATAAACCCAAATGTGCCACAGATGGGAAGTGTTGACATAAACATCTTCATAGCGATGATAGGATAGAGCATCGGAGCCAGAATCAGCTGAGCACGAGGGCCACTCAATGGTCCCTTCCTCTACATTTCTCTCGTGCATGATCATAGCAAGCGAAAATCCTCCTATCACGGCCTCAAAATGCATATTCAGCAGTACATTTGACGCACAGATGTCACGATGCATGATCCTGATGATACCTTGATTGTGAAGGTTTGCAAGCCCCCTTGCTGCTCCCAAGGCTATTCGCTTGCGAGTAGTCCAATTGAGAGGTCGGGCAAACCGATCTGGTCTCTCTCTAAGAGTGTAAGATAGGCTATTGTTGATCAAGGGATACACCAGTAAGCGCTCTTTCTCGGTCCTGCAAAAGCCCCTCAGGCATAGCACGTTTGGGTGCATCGAAACCGCGCTTCCCACTTGCATTTCTGCTTCGAACAGCTCTTCCCTCCATCGATCGACGCAGCACGCTCTCTGTATTGCCACTAGCAAACCATCGGCCAAGCACCCCCTGTAAACTTTCCCGTATTCATCGTCCCCCAAGATGTTGCTGCTAAAGTTGTGTGTCGCGACTCGGATCTCCTTTAGGGAGAATCTTTTAGGAGGTGTTGTTTTGGGAGGTTTTGGATCATCTTCAACGGAATCGGACTCGGAAAAACTGGAGGATCGGAGATTGAACACCATCTTTAAGCGGGAGAATAGTAGATTCTTCTCAAGTACAAATGGATCGTCTAAGCTTGATGGTTTCTCTCGATTGGTAGTGATTAGTTTGGGAGCACCTTCTGCACATCCAAAGAGACTTGCATGTACACAGTTTTATAACTCCGTTGGGATTGTGCCTGCCTCACCCGCGACTGCTTTGGGTCGGTGTGAATGAATGAAATGGTAAGGAAAAGTCGTCGGATTGTAGGCTGATGTCAAAGTGTGGGGCCATCTCACTCCAAAGCCTTCCTGTGAGCAGCTTCGCGGAAACTGGAAAGAAAGCGAGAGAGGTTTCATTGCCTTCCTGTGAGCAGCTTCCAAATTTGACAAAACGTGCAACTCATATAAAGCAAATTTTGCATAATTCTCCTGGAATTCTTGGATTCCTACGCATTGAAAAATCCAAATGTGAAGAGCACTAGTCTTTTTTCTTTACTACATTGGCTGTACATCACATGGAAAAGCTATCAACTTTTGCATATCCTTGAAGATCTATATTTCTAATTACTCGTATTTGAAACACGTGCGTTATACGTCGATTGATCATATTGCAATTACACTGGAAAATTTTCTATATGAGTGGAAATACTAATATTAATTTTAGATATTTATTCTTTTCTCTATGTTCCATTTTTAATAGAAAATCCTTGGAAACAAGAACAAATGCATTAACAATAACTGGAAATCTTTACTGTGAATAGTACAGACATAAACCATATAGTCAGTCGATACTGCAAATAAATAAAAATTGAGATTTATTTCCATTAGATCTTCCTGGTGTTAGTGTTGACCAAATAAATAAAAATTGATATGGGTTCATCTTCCTTGTAAACTCCCTGCATAGCTACTCTTGGCATATTGCGATTGTCATAATTGATTTTGTAAGATCTTGCGACTTAAACACTAATAATGTTCTTGTTCATCCTTTAAAAAGTATATTGTGAAGGAGCTTAGAAAGTTCGTGTCACTAATTTATAATTGTACTAGCCCAAAAGCCTGTGCTATGCATGGGATCCACGCGGATTCCATTCATTGTTCTTTAAATAGAGTATAAAATATTCAGAGCCAAAAATGTTACCATAACAAGGAACGAAAAGAATAGTTTTGTAAAAAAAGTATTTAAAATAGCTATCATCGCTTTATCTAAGGGAAATTTGTCAAAAATTTCTTTGCACACTATATTTTTGGTATGTGCATCATCCCCCATCTTCATTTAACAAAAGAAACTCGTACCCATCTCTCGTTGTTGCTGTGGAAATTGCAACATAAAGTTGTCCATGGCTAGAAACTGGCTTCGGGAAAAAATAAGCCAACAAAGCATGAAGTTTGGCCAATGAGAAAGGGGAACTGCTATCTTTATAAGTATAAGTGACCAATGAGACTCAGTGGGTGAAGTAACTACGCGAGGAATTAGCACTTTGGATACTAAATTAGAACTTAGTAATGATCTAAGCTTAAACTACCCTTCTAACAACACACACCCCAACTTCTACAAAATAAGAGAAATAAAACGGCCGTCCTCCTACCTGAAGGATGCAACTGCAAACATAAACAATATTAACTGTTATCAAATATGTATCTCCATCTATATATTCGATAAACAATAATTTGGTTACAGGATTAGATTTCTAAAATCATCATAAGAATATATACTTTCCAAAACTAACAAACTAAATCTCAAAGCACCATTTTAAAGATATATCCAACTATCTCAACTCATAACTAAGATTCAACTATAAAAACTCAAGTAAATAATCAACTTAACTAAGGCTTGACTAGGCGACCCTATTTTGAAGTCAAAACGTTCACTACGGGTCGACAAAAGACATCAAGAATGGCCAATCACAACAAATAAGCACTAATGCGAAGAACAACCACTTGCGCGACAAATGGCCACTTGCACGACGAAATGTCTCGTGCCATATCTCTCTCTACCGAACTCAAATTCAAGTGAGTTCATCGTAAAAAAAATCACTTTTGAAGTACTAAAAGATATTAAACTTCACCGACTCAAAAGATGGTTGAAAACGAGCGAAAACCATCGCAGAAAACAGAAATTCGGAATTAGTCAGCAATGTGTGCAAAACTTTAAACATTTATTCCGACCAAACCGTATCTCAAAATTGACTTTTGTAAAATCTCGCGGCTCCACAATACCATAAACTATACTTTCCACTTAATTTCATAGCTTAACAGTTCCTAAATTAAATCCATAAACTTAGGGAGAAAAACACTGGAAGTGCCAAAAGTTATGTACGTCGCTCACTTTAGTATCAAAAGTTTTTTTTGGACTATTTAAGTGCCAAATCAGAGAAAGAGCGATACTTAAGTGCCAATTCCGGCCAAATTGATTACATGGCATTTAAAATTAAAATAATTAATATGACTTGGCATATTTTTAAAACAAATCTAGTCCACGTGGACATCCAAACTGACGTCGCACAATCCGACTGGCATTGAAGTAATCACTTTAAACAAAATTTGACATTCAAATGATCACTATTTACAATAGGGGTTATATGCTGACTGGGCACGTCAGCGAACCACATAGGAGTGAGAAATTAATAAAATATTGCCACATCGGATTTCTGGCGATCTAGATTGGAGTTGACACTTATGTGATCCTTTTTTTTTTAAGTGGCACTTAAGTGATCCGAAAAAAACTTTTAGCACTAAAGTGAGCGCCATACACAACTTTTAGCACTTCTAATGTCCTTCTTCCCAGAAACTTAGAATTCATATGGATCAGTATATGACTTAATTTCGAAAATTTCTCTGACTAGATGACAAAAGGGATTGAATTCTTATTGGGCATTGGGTAATGGTGTTAGTCCGATTTGTCAATAGGTCCAAACATGCACGCGCGAATTGCCCTTTCTCTTCTTTCTTTATTTTTTGTTTTCTGAAGGAGGTTTCTGTCTCCTCTCTTTTCTTCTCATCTCTCGGTTATGTGTGTCTGTTTTTTTTTACCTACTCTTCTTCTTTCTTCACAGCTCCTGCAGAATTTGAGAGCTCATTAGGTGGGCTGAGTTTTGGCCCAATTATAACAGTGACAATGTCCTAGTGTTGTTGCATAAACCCAAAGTCGGACTAATGCTTCATAGTCACATAACAAGCATTGCTATTTTGAGCCATGTGTTCACGTGGAAGAAGATCCATTATGTATGGATTTATTTCATCAACTGTCTTATTCCATAGAGTAAGAGTATCTCTTTTCTTCCGGTAGTTAGAATCCAAAAACTTCCTTTCAAGATCGGGGGTATTAGAGCTGGCTATTGCTTCAAGAGGGTTGCCGTTACGTGAAAGAGTTGGATTATTTCATCCACTTTCTTCTACCGTTGTCTACTCCGTGCACTGCACTCAAGGTCCTGGTCAACTTTGAGTGCTCTCTCCAGAACAGTTTTGCAGGTAGTCAGCAAGTGAGAAGAAAGGCTTGAGCGAATCTCTGGTTGGAGCTCTTGCTCAAAGTGATTGACCTTGGTCACTGAGCCAGCAAGGGCTGCCCTCGCCTGAGGCCGGCGACCTCTGCTGGCCATCGACGAGGCCCTCCAATGGCCGGCGGAGGGAAAACGAGAAAAAGAAAAAAAGAGAAAAAAGTAAAGAAGGAAAAGAAAAAATATTAAAAAAATCGAAAAATATTAAAGTATTATTAAAAATTATTCACGCTAGCGCTAGCCATGCCACTTAGAACGTTCCAAGTCAGTAATTTTCAGCCAAAATTGATTGAATGGACTTAATTGGAGAAATGTGAAAGTGTTTAAGACTTAATTGGCAAAATTATAAGGTTTAGGACTGAATTTGCAAAAGTGCAATAATTTTAGGATTTTTTTGAAAATTTTCCCGACAAACTTATGACCTAATAATCCTGCAATTATAGTTGACTTGATAGGGTCCGGACCCAGAATTTCATACATAAAGGGCCATGGCAGGGGTCTTCTGCTAATATGAAGGAGAAATAACAAAAGGCAAGACAGAGGAAAAAGATGGATTTGAAGGAGTCCATCACCAGGAAGAATTCCACATGCAGTGATTGAAGAAGGAAGCAGATGATGGACAGTTTCTTTGAAACTTACCTCCCTAGAAAATGGTGCCTCCTATGAAGATACTGCGAAGTCTACCGCGTACTTTCTTATCGAGGGAGAACACAAGAAAGTCAACTCATCCCGTAATCGACGT
Organism: Syzygium oleosum; assembly: GCF_021117445.2. Lineage (NCBI taxonomy): Eukaryota > Viridiplantae > Streptophyta > Magnoliopsida > Myrtales > Myrtaceae > Syzygium > Syzygium oleosum. The sequence continues at coordinate 4,176,793 of NW_026607494.1, forward strand.
TGTTGACTCACGAAAGACAATTGTGTCTCCGGAGTGACAAAAGGACCGCCAATTTCTTTCTCTATCTAGAAAAGAAAACCTCCTACTCGTTTATGAACCAAGGAATTGAGAACAACAATCCAATGGTCTTCTCCAGACGAATCAAATTGGGGCTTTCATGCGCACCTGAACCTATACTTAGATGAATCCCACATGAAAAGAAATATTGAATTGATTAATTTTATTGATCATATTAGGAGTTGATAAAGAAAAGTAGATTATTGTGTAACCAAATTAAAACTATTAACATCGTTCTTCCTAATAGGGAAAATCCCCTTTATAAATTTTGTGTAGGTCCTAATGAGCTATAATATTGCCTTTTTCTGAAATGGATGGAACCGAAAAAATTACTCCAAGAATATCCAGTATTTGCTCAACGGAGATATATTAGAGAAAGATCTTACAAGTTAAATGGGAAATGAACATATAGGAACTTAGGTAAAACGGCAAAAGGTAGAAGATGCATTTCAAGTTTAAGGGAAAAGAACAGACGTTGATCAAGATGTAGTATCGTGCGTGCCAGTCATGGACCCATTTCCAGCGAGGGAGAAGGGGGGAAGGATTAGTAAGGAGTTGAATCACACTCGCTTCGGCTCCAACTGCTCCTACTGCTAGGATCCGGTCCGTGCATTTGGTTTTCGAGCATCATAACCACTTCAGACATCTTGGGTCAGACAGATGGATCGTCATCCGCACATGACCATGCAAGTCGGACGAGTCGTTCTGCTTCTTCCACTGGATAGCTCCCCTGCAAAGTAGGATCAACCACCCTTTCCCATGCATTCTTGTTCATGCATCTGCTAATCCAGTCATTCCGCCAACCAAAGTCGCAAAATGGACGTCCTGAGATGAGCTCGAGAAGCATGTTCCCATATAAATAGACATCAACCTTCAGAGTGCACTTGCCCGTGCTCATATACTCGGGAGCAACATACCCTAGATGTCCACGCACGACGGTGTTGACATAACAAACTTGGTACCACTGAGGGGATAGGGGTGATAAAGGCGGATATTTACCCACTTCAGCTGCAGAAACCGAGCCGAAGCCAACGTACCCTTTGGCATTCCCCACCACAATGTCCCTCTCATGCATGATCCTGGCCAAGCCAAAGTCTCCCAATACTGGCTCGAATTCCTCATTTAGCAATATGTTCGAACAACTCACATCGCGGTGTATGATGCTCGGATGACATTGATCGTGCATGTGAGCCATCCCCCTCACAACTCCCAATGCTATCCGCATCCGGATCGGCCAATTGAGTGCTCAGACGGCTTTCTGTTTCAAGAGGTAGTCGAGACTGCGGTTGACCATGAAGGGTAGACTAACAACCGCTCTTTCTCCACATCGCAATATCCAATCAGGATTAACAAGTTGGGGTGGTGAACAATGCCTGCCACTTCCACTTCTGTCTGAAACTGTTTTTCCGAATCTTCGGAAAGCACTCTCAGTCGTTTTACAGCGACGAGAGAATTATCGGCTAACCGGCCTCTGTAAACCGGTCCAAATGCTCCTTCACCCAACCAGTTTTTGTGGTCGAAGTTCCTTGTCGCAGCCTGAAGCTCTTTGAAAGAGAACCTTCTGAGTGTATTACTGGTATTATCAACTGTCCTTCCAACTTCTCGACTAGAACTGGAGAAACTGAAGGTGCGTAAATTGAACACCATCTCTACGCAATCCTGTTAATTCCTCCCCACCAAATGAATCGGATCTTTTTCGGGCTTGTGCTTGTACAAAAGAACAGACTACAGCTCTGCGTCGCTACAGAGATCGAAATATTCCGTCTTTTGAAATGATAATCCCTGGAGGACAAGAAGACAACGTACCGAATTCAAGGAGTTGGCCTTTGATTCAGACATGGAATTGGCTCTGCTAGAGGAGAGTCTCCGGCTTGAGACATTGCGCACAAGAAATGGATCTGGCTCAGGAATGCAAGGAGGAAGGTGCTTCCCTCGTATTTCTTAATTTTACTAGTCCCCACCTTTGGCCATCCCATCGCTGAGAAATCTCTTGGAGCTTCATATGAGTTTCCTCGGACCAAAGAAAGTCAAAACCAACTAGTCCAACCATATCCTCCTCTGAAAGCGGAGACGCAGATTTGAAAATGCAGGCGGAGGAGGGGAGTGACAATAACTTGGGATTTCATTAATTAATAAGTAAAGCATGATTACATGATGCCACCTTAATTAATGCCTGACATCCTGAAAATTAGAGGGAAAAATACTATCTACCACAAAATATCTACAACCTTAGTGTGTATGCACATCTAAATGCCATTCCGGCCAATTATTATCTTCTCAATTAGCCCATGCGTCCATGAATCGTGCTCACATCAATGCCACACAACAATAACAAGTGGTCACACATGCAAATGGTCAATCGATTTTTGTGAACCTCATTTTAAAACATGAATTCAACATCGGATCACAGCCAAATAAACATTATTGAAAAGCTAGGTAATTGCCGTTATTGCCTCTTTTAGGCCAGAAATCGAAAGCCAAAGATTTCAAGTAAAAACCGGCAGATTATGGAATTCTAGTAAAACTGGACAGATTTGCATGATTTGGGAAATCAACTTCAAAAGCATAGCAAATGGTTTCCAAAAATTATAAAATTTGAATATGTTATAGAAAAGACCTTAAAGAATATTTTCCATGAAGAACACAATCCCAAAATCCTTATACAAAGATCACTTTTGATGGCTCGGAAACAACCCAGAACTGGTCCGCCGGAACAGGGGAACTGAACCACAAGAAATACTCGTTTTACAAATCAAATCCTTTCAAAACACTTTGAAATTTTTATACGTTGTAGAAATGGATTTCGTTTACAAATCTTGTGAAGGAAGTATGGCCGAAATCGAACTGGAAATTTTTATAAAAATCTGAGAAGGCACGAAGGTCACGGAATCTACAGTATAAAACAGTTCTGATTCGGTAAGAAATTGGACCTTCGTGTAACCCATTTGAGCTCAGAAAAATCTGAAATTTAAGTATGTTATAGATCAAGATCTTGTGAACAACTTTTATGAGGAACACTTTTCAAGATTCTAACCACAAAATGCTTTATAAAAATGGAAAACCAGGGACGTACAGTAAAATCAGTTCTGAAATCAAGGTAAAAACTCCAAGAAACACCTTCAACTTTGAGATCCACCACTTCTCAGCCATGAAAATACCACACCAAGAGTTCAAATCAACATTCAACATCTATTTCAACTTAGTCTAGCAATCAAGACTCGCCAACGCTCATTCTAGAAGTTCAAACATACCAAAACATTAACTAGCTAAACTACCCAATGCAAGTTAAACATCCTAAACAAGGGATTAGATGTTAACTTACTCGTCTAAAAACGACGACAACGTGAGGACGACGGCAACGACACGAGTTGTCCGTGGCGGCCTCGGCTTGACACGGCAAGCGGCAAACGGCGGTGAACGGCACACGGCGATCTACGAGGCTCAAGGATGGTGGCGTGAGGGGCTGGTGGGTGCACGGCGGTGGTGGGGTGATTCGGCCGTGAGAGAGGAAGAGAGAGAGAATAAGAGAGAAAGTGAGGAGAGAGATCAATGGTTGAGATTAGTTACGATGCCCAAGCAAAGATCAAGGGCTAGGATGTGTTCTTGATGCCCAAGTTTAATCCAACGGCCAAGATCAAGCCTTGCTCTCCAAGTTCCATCCAACGGCCAAAATTTAATCTAACAAAGAGGTTTCTAGAAGGGCAAGTTAAGAATTAATTTTCGATGGCCAATTCGTAAAATTTATGAGGCGACGTCCTATAGTTCGGGTGTGATATCCTTGAGCACTCGACACGCAAAATCGGATCATAATTCGTATTTGAAATCGATCAATCGCAACTATAATTTATCTTGAAATAACGGTGCATTTGCTAGAAATAAATTCTTTGATAGCCTTTCCCCTTTGGTTAGTATTCCTGGGTGATCGGGCCGGAGCGAGAATTAACTAATAGAGCGTCGATGAAATCACCATTTCATAAATCACCAAATTTGATCGAATTTTCAGGATATCACATGATGCCACCTTAGTTAATGCATGACATCCTGAAAATTAGAGGGAAAAACACTATCTACCACAAAATATCTACAACCTTAGTGTGTATGCACATCTAAATGCTACTCAGTTATCCGTGGTTTAATAGATCAAACATGTTGATGTTTATTTTGGATGATGACATCAGTAGTGTCATAACTTTTTTTTTTTCGAAATTTGGAATTGTACCTTTTACTTCACTCATTTTTTTCAAAATGATCCATGTACTTTTTAAGAGTGTTCACCACGACACGTGCTGTGGTGTCCAACTTGACATTTGAGTGACCAAATTAAGGGAAGGGCTAACGGTGGACATTTTTAGAAAGTACCATGGACCATTTTGAGCCAACAAAAAGTAGAGGGATCATTTCGAATAAAAATATATGGACCATTGATAACATTATCCTTATGTATCTACTATCTAGTAACAGTCACTACATTTGCAATCAAAACGTCATTCAGAATGCAAATGCAAGGTCATCAAAATCCAGGGTGTCACAGTGATTTATGCCAACATATATAGAAAAATATAGCAAGATTGATGCACACACATGGGAAAATGCTGCTCATAACCGGCCACAAGCAACAAAAAAGAGGTTAGAGGAAATATATGGATTGCTAACTGGATGTTGATCAAGAAGAATTTAACGTCGAAGCGGGTAAGTAGATAACATACGGACGATTCCTTTCTTCAAAACTTAAGAGCCTACTAACAATGTCACTGTCTCATGGCATCTTTATCCCCATGAAGTGGTGAAAATTATTAGCAAACAGATCTCTACAGTTACGAGAAGACCGTGAGAAAGGGAAAATTACCAAATCAGTCATAATTCTAAACCTATTATACGGCTATTACTTCTCAATTTTGTCAATTTAGTCTTAAACATTTGCATGAAATTCCAATGTAATCCTTTTGGCCAATTTTTGCAAGAAATCACTGACGTGGTGGTCCAGGTTATCGCCACCATCCTATGTGGCACGCCGCCATATCTACGATTTCCCCACAAAAATTTGCCACAAGGACTACATTGTAATTTTGTTCAAAGTTTGAGAAATCCCTACTATTTATCTCCAGGACTGTCGAGCCTGCTTTCTTCTATGAAAGTCCACAGAATGGCCAAAGTACAACAAGCCTATCCATCATCAAAGTAAGCCCAAGTCCAACCAAGAAGGCCTGCCGGATCTATCAAAATTCAAAGCCTGCAAAAGGCGGCAACTATCAAGGCCATTCATAACCATCCCAATGTAACCAGCATAATGTATATCTTCCGATAAATCATATATTGTGCATCATATCAATAAACCACATATATAGCATAGCGAACAAATGTCAAAAGTCATTTGATCCCTAATGTCAAGAAAACCCTTTGCTCATGCTTCGTTGGGGTAAGCCCTGAAAATCACATTGGCTGTGATTAAGCCTTGGAATAGGGATGGTATGTGCACATGCTTCTCATATCATGTCTCAATATTTAGGTCGACAATGACCATCAAATCCGTGTCACAATACCACATGCTGGCACATATATCACCAATATAAATAGCATTTAATTTTCAGAATGTTTGTAGATAACAACAACATGAAGTTAAAAAAAAAAAATTAATACTTTGTCCAGTTTTCAGAAGGAGCCACGAAATAATGTATTTTATATAGTTCGAAATACGTGCCATGCCACAACATGACTCTTTCTAGATAAATCAAGTCATGCAATTTTTGCAAAACGAAAAAGTGGTAAAAATCACTTACCTAGTTTGAGTGCTAAATAAACCACCACACGCCAACCACGTTTTTCCTTGGACCCTAACACAATTTACGTACCTTATTAGAAGTTGCACTCTTTAGATATAGCGGCTAAACTTGCTTGGGCCCGAAAGCCCGTTCGGTAGGAAATTACGAAAATGCCATTCGAGAGCCCAATTTAGGGTGTATGGCCCCTATACGCACCCTAATCGCCTAAAAATTACTTAAATCCGTATATGGTCAGAACTACTCAACTTTGTAGAAAATACAGTTTTTTCTAAATAGCAAATAAAAGTTATATTTTTCCAAAAATTGATCGTACTAGTTTATTTTCTTCAATAACCGTATTGGACCTTTCAAAGACTTTGATTGACCAGCCATACTTATTTAAACAGACCAGATCAATTATAGAAATTTTTAATGTCTAGAAAATCATTTTCCATAATTTTCACGAGTTTGTAACTTCTGGTAAGTAACAGGCGATTCAAATGTTTCGAAAATAATTATAAATTCACAGGTCGTATCATTTTTCTGTGCTGGTTTCAATGGTGAAAATGGCATTGTGATCCGATGTCGGGGTGGATCGTTGAAGCTGTCGGAAGTGGCTGCGTGCGCGGTCTACAACTCTGCGTTGCTAGAGAGATGGAAATATTATGTCTTTTGAAATTAATTTCCTCGAGGACAAGAAGGCTATATATCAAAATCTTGGAGACTTTCCATTCAGACATGGAATTGGCTCGGCAATAGGAGGAAGGTGCTTCCCTTGTATTCCCCAATTTTAATAGTCCCAACCTTTGGCCATCCCATCGCTGAGAAGTTTCTTGGAAGCTTCATATGAGTCTCCTCGTAGCGAAGAAAGTCAAAAAACTAGTCCAACCATATCCTCCTCTCTCAACGCAGAGAAAACAAATTTGGAAATGCAGGCAGAGGATGAGAGGGACAACGACTTGGAATTCCGTTAATTAAGAAGTAAAGCATGATTACATGACGCTACCTTAATTGATGCCTGACATCCTGAAAATTAGAGGGAAAAAAAACCGTCTACCACAAAGTCTTCAACCTCAGTGTGCAACTGTGCATGCACGTGTAAATGCTACTCAAATATACAGTTTGTCGAAATGTACTTCCACAAATAAAACCATGCATCGCACGGGCAGCATATGCATACGCGTTGAGATGCCTCAGCTCTAGAATTCGAGACCTAATTCTATGGTTAAGATGCATACGCAGCTGAGGTATGTGAAGGTCCTTCCTTCCAAACGCTTTGTTACTTTGATGATGGCATCCAAATTCTCCAGGAATACAGGATTTATATCAAATAGACATTCCTTCACAAGTTTCTTTTTCCATTTTGCAATAAGTGTGATAGATTCGAAGGCGACACTTTGATCAACTCGTTCAGTTGCTTTCAATTCCTTGAAAATGTTAGAAGAGAGCGGTCAGTACTGAATAATCGGGAGAAGTGTCAAAAAAGTCCTAAACCTTTTACATTGGTGCCAATTCAGTCCTAAACCTTTTTTTGGTGTCAATTCAGTCCTAAACCTTTTGCATTTGTGTCAATTGAGTCCTAAACCTTTTTTTGGTGCCAATTCAGTCCTAAACCTTTTGTATTGGTGCCAATTCAGTCCTAAACCTTTTGCATTGGTGCCAATTCAGTCCTTTTTTGGTGCCAATTGAGTCCTAAACCTTTTGCATTGGTGCCAATTCAGTCCTAAACCTTTTGTATTTGTGCCAATTCAGTCCTTCCGATTAATTTAGCTAAAAAAGATTTCGGACTGAATTGGCACCAATGCAAAAGGTTTAGGACTGAATTGACATCAATGCAAAAGGTTTAGGACTTAATTGGCACCAAAAAAAGGTTTGGGACTCAATTGGCACTAATACAAAAGGTTTAGGACTGAATTGGCACCAATGCAAAAGGTTTAGGACTCAATTGGCACCAAAAAAAGGTTTAGGACTAAATTGGCACAAATGTAAAAGGTTTAGGACTAAATTGACACCAAAACAAAGTTTAGGACTAAATTGGCACCAATGCAAAATGTTTAGGACTTTTTTAACACTTTTCCCCTGAATAATCCTAAGACAAATGGTTCAGAAACTCAAGGTGTCATGCCCCGAACCCCTACGGCACGCGACACCGCCTCTGGTCGATTCAAGCGACGTCCCAAGAATATCGCTGACCTCAAATTCGCCATCAGAGATTTACTACCACAGCGGATATCAACAATTAAACCCGGTAATTAAAACTGGGGAGAAAAATCAGAGAGAATATACATATCTTTTTCATTTCCTTCTTATACCATAATATTTACATTTATAAACTGTCCCATACATGTACATGCATATCGCCTTTCTCAAAACCGATACTCCAAGGATGAAAACTTGGGTTTACTACTACTCCAAAAATGGTGCTCGCCAAAAACCCATTCTGAGTCTGATTCCTTTTCCTCTGAGTCTGAGTCCCTTTATACCGTCCCATCCACTGAGGACTCCAAAACGTTCTGGTGGCGGTGGTGGAAGATTCATGGGTCCTGTCGGGGTTCTGAAATTGTTGGTTGAAACAACCGTGAGAACACTTCTCAGTAAGTTCACCCCTAAACCCAACCTAGGCTAGGCTAGCATGCAATCTCCTGACTGGAAACAATTATTCAAATCACAATACCACAATAGTCAGACAATTATCTGACCCTGCAGGTTAGGCAGATCAACATACAATAGTCACGGCACATGCGTGGCACGCATAATCACACGTATGTCAATCACACGTTCATGCACCGATTCTCATACATTCACATGCCAGTCTATGCATGTTCCATGCATGCAAATGTCGTCTACATGTCATACGCATTCTCCGGCCCACTGGCCCACACTGGCACACTGGCAATTTCCCAATTTATTATTAATTACGACTCGAGTCCACATTATTAACGGCCCGGTGCGTCTAGCCTGCTTCAAAGTGCATGAGGCGCGCAAGAACCGATCTCGGCCCAATATCTCTAGCCTCGCTTCAAAGTGCATGAGGCGCAACAGCGATCTCCTTACGAACCGGAGCACGCTTCAAAGTGCATGAGGATGGTCGTCTTAGGACGTACTAGGGCATCGTCCCGCTTCAAAGTGCATGAGGACGGTATCGACCCGAAGGTCCTTCGGTGATCACACAACTTATTATTATCTGAACCCAGCGTATAACGCTTCAGGGCATTTTAGGTAATCACATGCCTTCATTGCGAGACACGCATTCTCACACAATTTCATCACATACCTCACTTCTCGGCATACACAATGCGTGTCCATGTTATGCAATGCAATGCACCATGAGCGCCAATTAAATTCAAACACTCAATATCACCACACGCTGAAACATCACATTGCAGGCACAACAAATAATATTGCCAGGCTCAAACATGCACACAACATCATTCAAACTCAATCCTGTCAGATGTAAACACGCGCATATACCACTCTTATCCCATTATTCCGTCCATTCTCATTTCCTCTTTCTCATTCTTCGCCAGTGACCCGCATAAACGTACACGCCTCGGGTACACCGCGACCACTCACCACATCCGGCCCGCGTACTGCTCACGCCTCAGGGCCTCGATCGCGCCCGAGCATCACACGCCTCGGTCCGATCCCACATTCACTTTCTCATGCCATTGCCTCAAATTCCGTGCACACTTGCACCCCACACTTCACCACATCACCATTTTCACACAAAAGCACATTTTCGCATAAAACAACATTTTTATTTGCTCAAATGTTTTCAAATCATTTTCAGCCCTTCACGGGATTTTCATAAATTCCAAGACGGACCTAACGGTACCGAACACGCATCAAACGACTCACCACAAAGCACAGTGCACAGTACTCCCACACTCGTGAACATGTAATTTCTGCACTCAAACCACAAAATCACACCACCGACTCTTCCCGACACTTACATGAAACTCCGAGCCGGACTCAACGGTATCATTCTCGTACCCAACAGCACGCCACAGCATACTCAACTTAATTACCACAATTTACTAATAATTTAAATATGCATCCAATACGATAATTCCCATTTTTCTCCAACCAAACGGCGTCGGATTAATTCCGATCCTTCACGGGACTTTCTCGCCAAAATATCTAGGTTCCAAAAATTCAACTTGCGTCCCAATCGGACCATCACAGCTCGGTGAACAGTAACCCACAGCCAGTGAACAGTGATTCGAGGCATATGAACAGTAATTCGCAGCCCCTAATTTTCTGAATTTCCAATAAATATTACCCAAATTAATTCCTAAGGCCCGCCATAAAATTTTCACCCCCTATCCATGTGATTCCGCACCTAATTCCATACTGATTTTTTTCGAATTTACCCGTCGATACCCGAAGTCCTAAATTAGGTTTAGGCGCGACTTACCCGCGTTCTAGACTTCCTCGGCTAGAACGGAAAGCGGCAGCCCTTAATCGGGGACAACGGCGACGACGTACAACTTCCGGGTGGCGGCGATCGGCTTGGACGGCGATGGCGTGGCTTGCGCGTGGCCAAGAGAGAGAGGGAGGGAAATAGAGAGAGAGAGGGACGGCGGGAGGGGGTGATGGTGGCGTACGGCGGCGTGGACGGTGGCTTGAGGGTGGTCCGGTGTGGTGGCGGCGAGCGGCGGCGCCGGCGGTGGAGAAAATGGCCAAGGAAGAACTCACGGTGGAGGAGGGGAAACTCATGGCCAAAAAAGAAAAAGGAGGGGGGAAGTCCACGAAGGAGAGGGAGAGAGAGAGGAGAGGGTCTTATCTAGAAACTTTGACCCAAAAAAAATATCTAAAACAAAAATGACTAAAATACCCCTTCTTCCATAAGCATGCTCTTTGTTAATCTTTAAGGGCAAAACAGTCAACTTCTTCGTTTCTTGTCCAAATTGAATTTTTCCGAAGAATTTGAGCACACCAAAATTTCACACGTGTCACGTACAACGTCGTCCTAACGTTCCGGCATGACTTCCTAATTTTCCAGTGTCCAATTTGGATAAAAATTCCATAATTAAATTCTATTAAACGCAACTCGAGCGTTTCTCAAGCTAATGGGCGGCTTGCTGGGGAAACTCGCAGAATCGACTCATCATTGATACTGAATCGAGTCACATGCAAGTCCGTTCGATGCATGACGATCTCGGTTGTCATAAAAATCGCGAAGATCAATCACTTGATCCGAGGGGTACGATCGTTCGGTATAATTTCGGAATCATTCGTCAAGTCGTTTCGTGGTCCAACGGAATCACCCGCGATCCACTACTAGGACAGTGGCGAACTGACCCCTAACTATCCTTGAATCGGCCAACAGTGGCTCAAAATATCACTTACGCGATTTAATGGTCGAAGTCCATTCACGATCGAATTTTCTTTAGTCGCGCGAATTTAATTCCCCTATTAGCCTTTCCCTAATGGTTAGCATTCCCAGAATGATCGGTTCGGGCAGAATTTACTGCGAGCACATTTCATACAACTCAATTATTCAATAAATTCCAATTGGTGGAAATTTCAGAATGTCACACAAGGCCCCTATTCCAGCGTCCCTGAACAACTAGAGCCGAGACCTCATTTCGCACTATTACAAATACAAACATCATGGAAGGTAAAGCACTCGTGTAAACAAAACGGAAATCATATAGGGAAAGGAAAACCTAAAAGCTGAGCTTGTAGAAGACAATGGTGATCGAGATTCAGCATATCTCCAATGAGAGAGAAGGAGAAGGAGGGAAGGAGTAGTAAGTAGTTGAATTATACTCGCTTCCACTCCAATGGCTCTGCTGCTAGGTTCCTGCCAAAGCATTTGGTTTTCGATCATTGTAACCACTTCTGACATCTTGGGTCCGACAGATGGATCGCCATCCGCGCACAACAATGCCAGTCGGACTGGCTGCTCTGCTTCTTCTTCCACATAGTTCCCCTGCAAATTGGGATTGATCACCCTTCCCAACTCGTTCTTGTTCATAAAATCACCAATCCATTCCTCCAAACTGAGAATTTCATTATACGCCAACTCATGAAGTTCTAAAATTGGCTGTCCTGAGATGAGCTCAAGAAGCATTCTCCCGTATGAGAAGACATCATTCTTCAGTGTGCACTTCTCTGTGCTGAAGTACTCAGGGGCAGTAAAAAAAAAACTGCCGCATCGGGGGGTGTTGACAGAAACGTCTTCATAGCGATGATAGGTTTGAGAATTGGAGCGAGAATCAGCTGAATTTTCTTCTACCGGTGATGAGATTGAGACTCCCGTGCCCTGCCTTGGCATGCGTGTGGGTCACTCAATAGTCCCTTCCTCTACATTTCTCTCATTCGTGATCACGGCAGACAAAAATCCTCCTACCACGGCCTCAAAATGCAGATTCAGCAGGATATTTGATGCGCAGATGCTGCCATGGATGATCTTGATCTTACCTTGATTGTGAAGGTGTGCAAGCCCCCTCGCTGCTCCCAAGGCTATTCGTTTGCAAGTAGTCCAATCGAGAGGTCGGGCAAACAGATCCGGTCTCTCTGTAAGATTGTTAGATAGGCTATTGTTGATCATCAAGGGATACACTAGTAATAGCTCTTTCTTGGTCCTGCAAAAGCCCCTCAAGCATAGCACATTTGGGTGCGTCGAAACCGTGCTTCCCACTTGTATTTCTGCTTTGAGCATTTTTTCCTTCCCTTGATCAACACGGCACTCTCTCTTTACTGTCACTAGTGAACCATCAGCCAAGCACCCCTTGTAAACGTTGACGTGCCAATCAAACTTCACGAAGTTGTCGCGGCTAAAGTTGTCTGTCGCGACTCGGTGCTCCTTTAGAGAGAATCTTTTAGGAGGTGTTGGATCACCACCTTCAATGGACTCGGTAAAACTGAAGGTTCGGAGATTTAACACCATCTTTAAGCGGGGAAAACGTAGATCCTTCTCAAGTACGAATGGATAGTATACGTTTGATGGTTTTTCTCGATTGGTAGTGATTGGTTTGGGAATAACTTCTTCATATCCAAAGAGCCTTGCTTGTACACAGAGCTTTTGGTCGGTGTGCAGGAATGAAATGGTAAGGAAATGTCGTTGGATTGTAGGCCGATGTCAAAGTGTGGGGCCATCTCACTCCAAAGCCTTCCAGTAAGCAGCTTCTCGGAAACTGGAAAGAGAGAGCGGGAGAGGTTTCATTGCCACGAGCTCCAAAATTTGGCAAAACGTGCAACTCATATAAAGCAAATTTTGCATAATTCTCCTAGTATTCATGGATTCCTACGCGTTGGAAAAACCAAATGTGAAGAGCACTAGGCCTTTTTCCTTTGCTACATGGGCTGTACATCACATTGAAAGGCTATTAACTTTTGCATATAGTTGAACATCCATACTTCTAATTACTCGTATTTGGAACATGTCCATTGTATGTCGATTGATCATATTGCAATTTCAATGTAAAATTTTCTATATCAGTGGAAATACTAGTGTTAATTTTAGATCATTATTCTTTTCTCTATGTTCCATTCGAAATAGATAATCCTTGGAAACAAGAAACAAATGCATTAACAATAGCTAGAAATATTTACTATGATATCGTACAAATACAAAACATATAGTCAGTTGATATTGCAAATAAATAAAAATCGGGATTTATTTCCGTTAGATCTTCCTAGTGTTAGGGTTGACCAAATATTGGAAGAGACAGAAGTACTTGATATGAGTTCATCTTCCTCGTAAACTCCCTGCACAACTATTCTTGGCATATTGTGATTGTCATTATTGATTTTGTCAAATCTCGTGACTTAAAAACTAATAATGTTCTTATACATCCTTTAAAATATGTTTTGTGAAGGAACTTAGAAAGTTCGTATCACTAATTTATACATGTACTATGCATGGGATCCACGCGGATTCCATTCATTGTTCTTCAAATAAAGTATAAAATATTCAGAGGGTACCCAAAGATTAGTTTTGTAAGAAAGTTTTTAAAATAGCTATCATCGCTTTATCCAAGGGAAATTTGTTAAAAAATTTCTTTGTACACAATATTTTTGGTATATGCATCATCCCCCTCATCTTCATTTAACGAAGGAATCTCATGTCCATCTCTCGTTGTTGCTGTGGAAATTGCAACATAATTTAAGATTACGTTTGTCTCGCGAAAAATGAATAATTTGAAAGACATTTTCTAAAAATGATTGCTCATATTACTCAAAATACTACTCAATGAAAAATGTTTTATTAAATCACGTCATCACTTAAGTTTTTAGAACAGTTAATAATTATCTCATAAAATCAGAAATCTCATATGGAATCTCATATGGACTTTTATGGTGTTTTCCATATGTGTTGCAATCGCCACGCTTGTTGTTGCCTCTGCTATTATTCCCTCGAAAGTTAACCAGCCTGGGATTCTTCTACCGTTGGGTTCTTCGTGCACGGCTCTCAAGGTCTGGTCTACTTTGACTGCTCTATCCAGAATATCTTTTTGGCCTGTAGGTAGCTAGAAAGGGAGAGGAAAGGCTTGACCAAATCTCTGGTTTGAGCCCTTGCTCCAAGGGATTGGCGGTCTTTTTCTTCTGCAAAAATGTTCTTCGAAAATATGCTCAGCTGATCACAACGTGCTCATATTCGATAACAACGGTCTCTCTTACTTTTAATTTATCTTGTCTACGGGCCTTTTATTATATATTGAATTGCAAGATCCATCAGATTTCGTGCCAATTCACAATAGATTGTATCTTGAGACAAGCATATGAATTAATAATCCTATATATATATGGTTGACTTGACAGGGTCCAAACACAAAAATTTCATACGTAAAGGGCCACGACAGGAGTCTTCTGCCAGTATTAAGGACAAATAACAAAAGGAAAGACCCGATGAAGTCGAACGAGTCCATCACCGAGAAGAATTCCACGTCGAGTGATTCAAGAAGAAGCAGATGATGCACAGTTTCTTTGAAACTTGAATCCATAGACAATGGTGCGTCCTGTGAGGATACTGCAAAGTCTACCCCGTCCTTTCTTATCAGGAGAGAATAAAAAGAACTCATCTCGTAATTTACGTTGTTAACTCACGAAAGAAAAATATGTCTCTACAGTGACAAAGGGACTACGAATTTCTTTTTCCACATAGTTCCCCTGGCACATTAGGATCGACCACTCTTTCCCACTTGTTCTCGTTCAGACATTCGCTGATCCAATCTTTCAACATGACATTGTAACACCCCGGGTCTACATGCGGTCGGGAGTCGGCTCTAATACCACCTGTAACATCCCGGATCTACATTATGTAATATTGTCCGCTTTGGGTTCACTGACTCTTACGGCTTTAAAACGCGTTACACAGATATAGACCCCCAAGCCTTATAAGCTAGCTCAAAACTTCCCCCTAGGCGATGTGGGACAAGAGAGGTACCCCACTTCCCTGTGCATGTCTGGGGTAGTAGCGCGACGCACTGCCATCCCTCCTCCCCGCGCTATGCCACTTGGCTTGGGCCGTCACAGACATCTTCGTGGTTCTAAAGCCGATCCAGGTCGAAAAGTCGTTGTCCGGAGATTAGCTCGAGAAGCATGTTCCCATATGCAAAAACATCACTTTTGAGCGTGCACTTTCCAGTGCTTGAGTACTCAGGAGCAATGACAGCAACGGTACTGCGGACAGCGGTGTTAACGTAGAAATCTTTGCAGCGGTGATAGGTTACAACAGCTGGAACAGATTGAGAATTGGAATCGAAACCAGAATCAGAACCTGGTGCATTTTCTTGGGGTGAGAATGAGACTCCCACTTCACGCACTGAAGTTGACCACTCGATGGTCCCTTCCTTGACATCTCTCTGATGTATGATCTTGGCCAAGCCGAAATCCGCCACCACGGCATTGAATTGAGCATTCAACAATATGTTCGATGCGCAGATGTCGCGGTGAATGATCTTAACCTTACAATGATAATGCAGGTGAGCAACCCCTCTAGCCGCTCCCAATGCTATTTGCATCCGAGTCGGCCAATCAAGTGGATGAATCTCTCGCTCCGGGCTCTCTCTAAGGAGAAATGCTAGGCTGTTACTGACCATCAGGGGATAGACCAATAAAAGCTCTATCTTGGTCCTGCAAAAGCCCCTCAGGCGTAGCACATTCGGATGCATATAAATCAAGCTTGACACTTCCATCTCTGTTTTGAACTGCTTTTCAGTCCCCTGCGCGAGATTCCAGGCCCTTTTGACTGCCACTTGAGAACCATTGGCCAAGCATCCCCGGTAAACCGTGCTGAATACACCCATGCCTAGGATATTGTGGCGGCTGAAATTTTGCATCGCGTCTTGGACCTCCCGCAGAGAAGAACTTTTAGGGAGTTCTGCGTCGTCCTCAATGGGATTGGAGAAGCTGAAGGTTCGGAACTTGAACACCATTTTGCAATAACACGATACTTGTCCAAGATCAATGGATCGCATGAGCTTGATGAAATTTGTTTTAGTGCTGATTGATTTCGGATTAGCTTTTCTGCATCTCAAGAGCTTTGGTTCGGCATGCCCAAGTATCAAAGCAAACACTAATCTGGATGTCTGTGACATCAAGTTGTCATCTGGCGAGCAGATCTTAATCTAGCTTGGTCATGGGGCTTGAACCGTGTGACCACACTTTAAGGAACTGTTGAATCTAAATCGATCTAGGCGGGATCTGACAAACGGGCAATTAGAAAAACAATAAAAAAGCTTGTTCTCTTGTTCGGGACAAAGTGACCAAACTTCCACTAGACATGTTTTTCAAACTGGATGGAGATGGATTTGAGCGAGAGAGAACCCAACTAGCTCCTGACTCCTGAGAGCCAAAAGTTATTGGAAGAGAACTTCGATCTAAATGACGAAGGAAAGTAAAGTGCTTGGAATTGAAGTGCAATGACCGGAACTTAGAAGAAATATAAAAGAAACACTGCTTGAAACAAATAAAAAGAAACGATAATGCCAAAACTAAGGAAATTAATGGACAAGTAACGTCGAAAGAAAAAAAAATTCAAATGTGAACACTAGAAAAAAACTTCA
The DNA here is from genome assembly GCF_021117445.2 of Syzygium oleosum. Lineage (NCBI taxonomy): Eukaryota > Viridiplantae > Streptophyta > Magnoliopsida > Myrtales > Myrtaceae > Syzygium > Syzygium oleosum. The sequence continues at coordinate 4,193,627 of NW_026607494.1, forward strand.
CTGGAATCAAAATAACTAAAAACTTACAAACACCAGGACGCCCATTGGAAACGTTTAAATGAACACAATACTTATAATCACAGCGTACACTACGAACAACAAACTTAACTGTAAATTAAAACTAAGCAGGTTATTAAAACCTCTCACAAGTGCACGATCTGTTTGCACGACATGACATTCGGTAGAGTCTTCTCATTCTCCAACTCGCTGACAGTCAGTGAGAGCTTGAGAGAGGTGTAGATGGGAAGAATCGAACTATGCACCTCTTGATTGTTCGAATGAGGTTAAGGCTAATAATGTCATTGCCCTTGTCGTTGCCTCCTGTGAATAGGAGATAATAAACTAAATTAAGACAAAATGGAGATTCTGCGGGTTGAAACATTGCCCAGAAGTAGCTAAAATGGCCGGTGTAGGTGTGAATTGTGGAAAGTGTATGCCCGAATTTCACAAGTCCCAACTTGAGCCTACAAGAAGTTGATGTGCAATGTTGTTTTGTAATTGATGACTCCCATCACCGAGCAACTTCTTGAAAGCATCATATGAGTTGACCTCGCAGAGAAGAAACTCAAAACCAACTAGTCCAACCATATCCTCCTCTGTTAGAAGAAAATTTGAAATACTATTGTATTCACTTGTATATTAAAAAAAGATTACAAGACGCACATATATATAGGATTAACACACGACTCTACGTTTACTCTAGTCACATGAACAGACACGTCTAGATTCATAACATTAAAGGCTATCTTAAAAGACATAACCTCCTAGGTAACAACTTCCTAGATTCCAAGTATCAAGATGAACTTGGGTTACGAAGAGTCTCCTTGAGATCTGAAAAATCCTTTGCGATTTCCAACAGCCTCCCTTAAGCCGAGTTTATCTTGACCATGCCGATCATTTTCTTAAGTTTAAGGAAGGAATCTATCTTCAACGGCTTAGTAAACATGTCAGCTACTTGGTCTACTGACTTGCAATACTGCAGCACAATCTCCTCGGACTTCACCAGATCTCGAATGAAGTGGTATTTTATATCAATGTGCTTACTTCTTCCATGGAAGACTGGATTCTTTGCAAGGGCAATTGCTGACTTGTTATCACAATAAATCACCGTCGAATGCTCCTGCTTATGCCGTAACTCAGCGAGCATCGAACGTAGCCAAACTGCTTGAGTAGCACAATAAGCTGCTGCTATGTATTCCGCTTCAGCACTAGACAAAGCAACCACCCGCTGCTTCTTTGAAGCCCAAGAAAAAATTCCATTTCCTAAAGAGAAAACATACCCGGAAGTACTCTTTCTTTCTTCAATATCACCTCCCCAATCACTGTCTGTATATCCCACAAGCTGAAAATTATCAGAAGCAGTGTAGAATACACCATCATTCACAGTACCTTTAATGTACCGCAGAATTCTTTTTGCTGCCTGAAAGTGTGATTGTCTAGGGTGCTCCATAAATCTGCTTACCATCCCAACACTAAAAACAAGATCTGGCCGAGTAGAAGTCAAATATCTCAGACTTCCAACTAGCCTCTTGAAATACGTGGGATCAATTTTGGAACCACTTCCGTCTTTTGTCAACTTCAACCTTTCTTCCATGGGAGTGCTGATTGGTTTACAAGTAGCCATCTTGAAACGCTCAAGAATATCCTTGGCATACTTTTGTTGACAAATAAAAATACCATCCTCCGATTGTGTAACTTCTAGGCCGAGAAAATAATACATCAGACCCATGTCTACCATCTCAAACTCATGAGTCATAGCCTCCCTGAAATCACAAATCATCTCTTGACAATCTCCAGTAAATATGAGATCATCGGCATATAAGCAAGTAATGAGCATCTCACCGTTCAAGCCATTCTTAACATATAAAGTATGCTCATAAGGACATCGAGTAAAACCATGATTAAGAAAATCAGAGTCAATTCTCGGTATACCACGCTCGCGGTGCTTGCTTAAGGTCAGTAAAGAGCTTTCTTCAATTTGTAGACAAAGCCCTCTTGACCTTTCTTGACATAACCTTCAGGTTGATCCACATACACTTCCTCCTCAAGTACGCCATTGAGAAATGCGGACTTGACATCCATCTGGTGTATTTTCCAATGTTTCTGAGCAGCCAAGGCAAAGATCATACGAATGGTATCCAGTCTAGCAACCGGAGCAAATACCTCAAAATAGTCAATCCCGGGTTTTTGTTTGTAACCCTTGACTACGAGACGAGCCTTCAACCGATCAACATCACCATTAGGCTTGTACTTGGTCTTATAGACCCATTTCACACCGATGGACTTTTTGCCTTCCGGGAGAGATGTGAGCTCCCACGTATCATTTTTCTCAATCGCGTGGATCTCATCATTCATCGCGCGAACCCAACCATTATCTTGGGAAGCCTCCTGAAACTTTGTCGGATCACAATCTGCAAAGAGAGCAAAATTGATAATTTCTTCATCAGAGGGATCATCATCATTGGACAAAACACAATCCTTCAAACGAGCCGGTAAAACTCGTTCTCGCCGTGGACGTGAAGAACTTTCAGCAAGATTTTCGATAGGATTTTCAACAGAATTTGATGAAGTAACTGCTGTCGACGTCTCTACTATCGAATCTGCTATCGAACCTGGTTCCACCGAAGCCGCTACTGGTTCAGATTGACTATTTGAATCGGACTGAACCGTCTCCTCCTTATCTAGGACAAAGCGAAACTGCTTCTTTTCTTCCATGTTCCAAGTCCACTCACCTTCCTCGTTGAAGGTAACATCTCGACTGATTACCACCTTTTTCGTTACCGGATTATACAACCGATAACCCTTGGTTTCATTGCTGTAACCAAGGAAGATGCACTTCTCACTCTTCTCATCAAGCTTCTTACGAAGCTCATTTGGCACATGGGCATAAGCAATACACCTAAACACACGAAGATGCTGAACTGAAGGGATTTGACCACTCCACACCTCCGTCGGTGTCTTGAACTCAAGACCTTTAGTGGGACATCTGTTCAACAAGTAAACAGTACAAGCAACCGCCTCCGCCCAAAAATGCTTCGGCAAATGTTTAGAACAAAGCATAGTACGTACCATTTCGACGATAGTGCGGTTTTTTCTCTCCGCTACTCCGTTCTGTTGAGGAGTATATCATGCTGTCAATTGATGCTTGATGCCGCATTGCTTGAAGAAGCCGTCACCAACCAAATATTCTGTGCCACGATCAGTTCGGAGAATCTGAATTTTGTGCCCACTTTGGTTTTCGACATAGGCTTTGAACTCCTTGAAAGTATCGATGGTGTCGGATTTCTGCTTCAAGAAATAAACCCATGTTTTTCTGCTAAAGTCGTCGATAAAGGTAACAAAATACCTGTACCCGCGATTCGACGATTCACCAAGCGGTCCGCAGAGATCGGAGTGAACTAACTCCAATGGCTTCGACGCTCTCCATGATTTTCCTGAAAGAAAGCTTTCTCTGGACTTCTTCCCAATGACGCATGGTTCACATATCTCCTTTGGAGAAGAAATTTGGGCGAGACCTCGCACCATCTTCTTTCGACACAACGCTTCAAGGCCGTCGAAATTCACATGTCCGAACCGCTTGTGCCAAAGCCATAAAGAATCTTGCACTGAGGCACTAAAACATGATGTAGCATAATTAATATACAAAGGAAAAAGGCGATTTCGGGCCATTTTTACCTTTGCAATTAATCCTCCTTTGCCATCATGAATCGTGCAAACCTCATCCTTGATGATCATGTGATAGCCTCGCTCGGACAACTGTCCCATGCTCAAGAGATTCTCTCGAAGACCGGGAACATAATGAACGTCGGAAATGTTTTGAACTGACCCATCTTTTGTTTTGATTTTAATGCTCCCCTTTCCCGTGATAGGAAATTTTGCATTATTCCCGAACCTCACCTCCGAACGAAAGGTGTCATCGAAATTCGAGAATAACTCCTTCTCGCCACACATGTGATTACTGCATCCAGGTGTCTAAGTACCAAACATTCTTCTGGTTCTCCACTGAAGCATTACACGTGAATAAAAGAGCATTACCATGCTCATCATTGCTTTCAACAAATCTATCGACAGAACTTGCTACTTTAGCATGAAACTTTTGACCACCAATCCTTTTGCTTCGACACTCAGATTTATAATGCCCATACTTTTTACAATTAAAACACTGAATATGGGACTTATCTGTTTGTTGTCGAGGTTGCTTCTCCTGCCGCCTTTTTATCTTTCTTTTGAGTAGAAAGATTTTTCTTTTCATTGGGTAACACCCAGTGGCTTTGTAGAGCCTCCTCCACCGTCTTGGACTTCTCCTTGAGTCGTTGCTCGTGCATTTGTAGAGAGCCAATCAACTCATCCACGGTCAAAACTGAGAGATCACGGGATTCTTCAAGGGAAGTCACAATATATTCGAACTGCAACGTTAGCGTCCGAAGAATCTTCTCGACGATCTGTTGATCACCAAAAGTCTCACCATTGGCCTTCATTTGATTGACAAGAGCCAATACGCGTGAGAAATAGTTAGAAATGGACTCCGACTTTTCCATCTGAAGGAGCTCGTATTGTCGACGAAGAGTCTGAAGCCAAACCTTCTGGACCTTCTCAACGCCTTTGTAAATTTTGATGAGAGTATCCCATGCTTCCTTCGCCGTCTTCGAATTCGCCACTTTTTCAAAGATTGACGAATATATCGCTTGAAAGATGTAAAAGAGAGCCTTACGATCTTTCTTACGATTTTCTTTTATCGTCCTCTGCTCCTCCGTTGTCGAATCTGCCGCTGCTTCTGGCTCGACGAATCCTTCTTCGATAATCTCGGTCAGCTCCTGGAATCCGAACAGCACCTCCATCTGGATCTTCCAATGCTCAAAATTCTTTCCATCAAACCTTGGGAGTTGAGGTTGGACATTCCCGGCACTACTCACAGAAGCCATTTGACTCGAGATCTCTCAAAACTTAGCCAACTGGCTCTGATACCAAATGTTAGAAGAAAATTTGAAATACTATTGTATTCACTTGTATATTAAAAAAAGATTACAAGACGCACATATATATAGGATTAACACACGACTCTACGTTTACTCTAGTCACATGAACAGACACGTCTAGATTCATAACATTAAAGGCTATCTTAAAAGACATAACCTCCTAGGTAACAACTTCCTAGATTCCAAGTATCAAGATGAACTTGGGTTACGAAGAGTCTCCTTGAGATCTGAAAAATCCTTTGCGATTTCCAACATCCTCTGAAACCAGAGAAACAAATTTGAAAGATGCAGGCAGAGAATCAAAGTGCCAGCAACTTGGATTTTCTTGCATGTACAAGGATTGATGAGCATGAAGACGCATGTGTGACTGATTTTATCAATGTCTTGTAAGGACAATTTTTATGGTGGCCTTTAATTTTCGTTAGAACTGTTAAAATATGTCTCGAATTTGAGCATGTGAATGAAACCTAACCCGTGATGAATTAGTATTTGCGGACATCCAAATATAAGCCATGGAAATCCAGAATTTTCTTTTCGGTGTAAAAGTTTTGTTGCTCAATGATTCCAAACAAAACAAGAAAAGCAAAGTCTAAGTGAGTCTTCTTCTTTGACTCGGTCAACATGGGTGCAAAATAAAAGATAACGATTATCTATTGAAGTAGGGAAGAAATCAGCAGGATTGAGTACAACGTTGGCCTAGAAGACTTTGACCGTGAAAGAGGAAATTGTGGACTTCTTGCCACGTGTGTCAGAGAAAGTTGGATTCGGAAAAGGAAATAAGTATATTTGCATGGAGTCTACATTGACCGTGGAACCTAAGCATAAATACGGGCTGTTCTGTTTTTGGCCGCACAGAGGTCTTGGTGCGCTATTGTCGATGAAGAAGTTGATCGTGAGTCTTGAAGAGCCCTAATGCGAGTGCTTGGTGTGCCGTGCAAGTGAACAAGAAGCACTGTTATTGTGCACGAAGAAGGAAGCGCCGCATTCGTGAGTGCTTGGCGGTGGGTATTTCCGTGGATTCTCGTTTGTGAATTACATCCAAGAAGAATTAGTGTTCAAGTGTGACATTCTGAAAATCCAACCCACTTGGGATTTATGAAATGGATGATTTATGGATGTGCTTGTAGTTAGATCTCGCCCGAAACTGATCACTCCTGGGATACTAACCGATAGGGAATGGCTAATTAGGGATTTAAATTCACGGGACCAAAGAAACTCGATCGTGAACCGACTTTCGACCATAAAAAAATTGTCGAGATGACATTTTGAGCTAATGTAGGCCGATCCAAGGATAGTTAGGGATCAGTTCGCCGTTGTTATATTAGTGGATCGCGGGTGATTCCGCTGAACCACGAGATGAGTTGACGAATGAACCCAAACCTATACCAAACGATCGTATCCGTCGGAACTAGCAATCGATCCTCGCGATTCAGTGACAACCGAGGTCGTCACGATCCGAGTGAACTTAAACGTGGCTTGATTCAGTATCGGCCAAGGGTCGAATGTGCGAATTTCCCCAAAAGCCACCCGTTAGTTCGAGATACGCTCAAGTTACGTTAATTAAATTTAGTTGTTAATTAGAGATCAAGTTTGGGCATCGGAAATTATGAATGTCACGACAGGATAATTGGACGATGTTGTTGTTGGCTTAGTCAGCCTCAGATTTGTCTGGATTATTCAAAAAATTCGAATTTTGACGAGAAATGGAAAATGATCGTTTTACCCCTGGGATTTTGTTAAGGCCAAGTATAATGGGGGAGGGGCATTTTGGTTATTTCACACTAGCTTTAGAAATATAAATTTTTGGACAATTTTGCCCTTGGAAATTTTGTGAAATTCCAATTTTGTCCATGGATATTTTTGGCAAGGATTAATCTGCACCGTCGATCTTAAGATAAGATCGAATCTTGGCCGTTGATTGGAAATTAGAGAGAGGGGTATGATGGTCATTTGACATGTGTATTAGACACCAATAATTGGCCTTTAGCCTATTTAATTCCATTTTCTCTCTCTACCCCTCATTCTCTCACTCTCTCGGCTTCTCTCTCCCTCTCTCTCTCCTGGCCGAACCTCATCCTCCACCCACCGTGACCGTGGCCAACCGCCTAGGCCGGTCGCCGCCACCATCTACCCGCCTAGCAGGATCAGCTGCACGCTGAAGCCACCGCCGCTCGCCTCACCGTCTCTCTCTCTCTCTCTCTCTCTCTCTCTCTCTCTCTCTCTCTCTCTCTCTCTCTCCGGTTTTCCCCCTCACCGAACGCCACCACCAGCCCCCTTCGGTTCTGTCCAGTCGTGATAGATCAACCACCGTCCAGCCACCGCCGTCCGCCGAGCCGCTCGCCGTCGCCGTCCGCCTGCTGGGTGACCGCCGGCCAGCCGTCCCTCCCCTTCAGCCGAGCTAGCCTAGGTTTCCAAGTAAGTAGCATCCTAAACCTTTTTTAGGATATCGGGTACCGACGGACGTAATTGGGGGCTGAATCGGGTTAATTAGTGACGGTTTAGGGGTTAATTAGTGGCCGTTTAGGGGTTATATTAGTAGATTGATTTGAGGACTTGAATTGGCTGAATTGTGGGTGAATTTGTGATGTTTCGGGACTGAATTGATGTGGAGTTGAGTGCTGGAAATTGGGACGTGAAATGAGGAGCATATGGTCCGATTTAGGGACTAATTGTGTCGGTTTGGCGTGTTGTGTTGTGGCTGGTTTGTGGTAATTGTTATGGCTGGAAATAGACTTGGAAATGCTGTATTTATGCTCACGATAGTGGCTGTGATTGTGGGCCCAATGGCGGCCCTGTATGTTTGTTGAATTGTGAATTGATTGATTGAAATGTAGACCGTTATATGTATGCATGGGCTGAATTGATTTGACTGGCAATTGGCCATGATTGGGCGTTAATTGAGCATGTGAAATGCGTGAGGTTCGATGTGTGCATGGGCCGAAGTTGATCGGCTGGTAATTTGGCATGTTGATGTGTAAATCGAGCGAGTGAATGAATGAGAAATTTTGTGAGATGTTGTGTGTGTGGTCGCGAAAGTCCCTGAGACGGTACTTTGATGCGAGGAATTGTGCCGTCCTGAGGCGATACGTTAATGCGGGACGATGCCCGGTATTACCGGAAGACTGCCAACCTGAGGTGTGTACTTCAACGCGGGTTGTGCCGTAGGTGGTAGATGTTGAGCCTAAGGCGGTACTATTACGCGGGCAAGATACATAGCCTGAGGCGGTACCATAACGCGGGCTAAGAAGTGTTGTGAAAATGAGATGGTCATGTGGACCGTGAATTGACAGTGGACCTGTGGTGGTACTGTTACGCGGGTCGCTGGCAAGTGGAATGAAAATAGTGTGGTGAGACATGAACAAGTGTGTGAAATGTGGAAATGAAATGCCATGTGTTCGACTTGTGTATTAGGCATGAAATGTATTTGGAATGTGCATGTGGTGGGAAATTTTATATTTGAGACTAACTTGCAGACTGCGCCCATTAAAAGCCAAGATAAGTGCAATTGTGTTCCTGTGGTGTGTTTATTGAGTGTTATGGTGTTTGAACTTGTCTGGAGGTACGTGTTAGCCTAGGTGGGGTTTAGGGTATGTACTTGCTGAGAAGTGTTCTCATGGTTGTTTCAACCAAACAATTTCAGAACCTCGGCCTGAACCATAAATCTTCCGCCGCCGCCGCCGCAGCGTTTTGGGATTCCGATGCACACTGACCATAATGTTGTAGAGTACCCGATAGACGAGAATATGACCTGGATCAAGCATACTACGGTAGTCTGGGTAGACATAGGACAACCTCTTTGGCAGGCCCACACCTATACCGCCTGGATGTTTAGGGACGGGATGGATGAGTTTGGCCCCGTCCGTGGCTTTGATGTTCCGTTTGACGGAGTAGGGGATTGGGACCCGTCAGCCATACCCCCTCCTGACGGTGAGATGACTAGTCTGGATACTAGTCTTGCCCAGTCCGGACATCAGCCTACGCCTGCAGCACCTGAACCTTTAGTGGCTGAGCCTGATCCGGAGCCGGAGGAATCACAGGCAGGGTATGATCCTATGGAAGTGGATCTAGGTATAATACCAGAGGAGGAACCAGGAGAAGAAGACCCTGAAGAAGAACCTGAAGAGGCACCGGAAAAAGAACCCGAAGACGAGCCAGAAGAAGACCTAGAGATGGAACCAGAGGACGAACCAGAGGATGATCCAGAGAATGAGCCAGAGGAAGAGCCAGAAGAGGAGTTTGATGAGGAGGAGCGGATTGAGGTTCCGGTAGAGTCGGGTGATGAGGACAACCCGATTGAGATCGAGGCAGACTCTGAGTCCTCAGAAGAACATGCGACTTAGGGGGATTCAGACTCGGGTTTTGGAGAGTCAGACTCGGAGTAGACGCCATCCAGGGGGCGTAGGGGTTAGTTTAGGGGTTAAGTAAGGATTTTGAAGTGTCCCATTTTTGGAGTAGGGTTTACCAGGCTACTGATCCTTTTTGATATCGGTGGTGTGTTGTTTAGAAGTTCGGTGTGCATATATTATGTGGTTTGTAAATGGCGAATATTATATCAGTTTGTAATGGTAATGGATGTACATTCTTCCCTTTACCCCAGTTAAATATTGTCCGGGTGTTTGTAGCTTTCACTAGTGCTTTATATCTGATGTGTAGGGTCGGCGACTTCCTGGGGCGTTGCGATATTCGACCATAGAGGTATGTCACGGGCTCGATGGGGTTCGGGGTGTGACAGCCCAGTTTGATTTGGAGTGATAAGAAGCGGAGACCCTGGGGTGGTCATCTAGGGAGACATTAGCGAGTCATAGGGTGGAATGAGTTACGCATGCCTCCAGACTGTTTGTTGTAATTGCTGAGTGAATTGAGTGTTATAATGATTGGAATGCAGGTGCCTCTGGACCTGAGGTAAGTGCACAGACCTTATTGATTGTGGCCTTGTGCTGTTGTGGTTGATTGCTTGCTGAGTGAATTATTATGTTAATTCGCTGCCTAGGATTAGACTGGTATAGTTGGCCTAGGTCTCTAATTCCTTAGTGGAATTATAGCAGGTAGGCGAGTGATAGAAACCATGAGGATGAGTTCGAAAGGTAGAGGAACCAGGGGTCCATCCAGTTCACGAGCTCGACATGCAGGAGATCCGAGAATGGATGCGGTCATGAGGACCCTGGAAGAGATTGGTAATATGATAGGACAGTAGACTCAGGAACGAGCTGCCACTATTGCCCAAGCTTCTGAGGCCGCTGTGGCCGCCGCCAATAATAATAATGGAAATCAAGGGCAGGGGCAAATGAATGTGAATAGGCAGATGCATCAGCTAGTTGAACAGTTTTTGAAATTAAAGCCCCCTAAGTTTGATGGTAAGGGCGACCTTGAGGTTGCATCATTGTGGGTAGAGGAGTTAGAAAAGGCTTTTGATGTACTAGGGTGCACCGAGGAAGAGAAAGTGACCTTGGCGGTGTACCAACTCCAAGGAATGCAAATGATTGGTGGAAAGCCACCAGAGGAAGGGTGTTCCCAGCTGGTATTGCCCAGACTTGGGCGATATTTGTGGAAGTTTTTAATGATAAATATTTTTCCGAGAGTGCCCGGGAACAGAAATTAGCTGAGTTTATGAGGCTTTGTCAGGGGCAAAGGACAGTGGATCAATATGAGGCTGAATTCGCTCGATTATCTAAGTTCGCCCAAAGGATGGTAGAGGACCCGTTGGATAGGGCTCGGAGGTTTCGAGACGGCTTGAAGCCAGACCTTCGCAGCCAAATGATTTCATTGAATTTGAGGGACTATAATGAGATCTATGATCGAGCTTAAGCGATTGAGCGGGACTTGGCGGTTAGGGCTGCCGCTTCTGGGTCAAGATTTGCCTAGGGTAGGGACAACCGTCACTTAGGAAAGAGGCCAATGACGGGTAATTGACGTTTCGTCCCTCCTGCTAGAAGGAATATCGAGAAATCGACCCGTTTTCAGAATGGTCCATGTCGGATATGTGTAGAAAGGCATGGAAGTGGACCTTGCCCGAACAGGGATGGAGCCTGTTTTGGATGTGGCGGGTTTGGTCATCAGATAAGGTTTTGCCCCAACATCTGACAGAATAGATCGCCTGCATTGCCACTACCCCGGAACGGGAACCAAATTGGAGCTGCCCAGTCAGCTAATCAGAATAGGCCACAGGCCCAAGGATGGGTGTACGCCATGGCTAGAAGAGAGATTGAAAACGCGCCAGGGGTAGTCACAGGTACGGTTTCTCTGTGCGATCATGCTGCGTATGTTTTGTTTGACCCTGGGGCGTCACATTCATTTATATCAGAGCAGTTTGTTAAATTGACTGGCATAGAACCGCAATTACTTGATGTTGTGTTGTGTGTTACAACTCCCTTGAATGATAAGGTGCTAGTCTCGTTGGGGTGCCCGAATTGTAAGATCGTAATTGGTGATAGGGAAGAGAGAATTGATCTAGCGGTTTTAGCGATGTATGACTTTGATGTGATAGTGGGTATGGATTGGTTGACTAAGCAGGGGGCTGTTATGGATTGTAGTAGCAGGGTGATCCAATTTAATCCGATTGGACATCCGAAATTTGAATTTGTGGGAAATCGAGGGGGAACCTCGATCCCATGGATTTCGTCGCTAAAAATGACTAAGTTGTTGAACGAAGGGTGTCAAGGATTTCTAGCGGCTGTGATTGATTCGACGGCTAAGGAGCCGAGGCTAGAGGACATAGCCGTGGTGTGCGATTATCCTGATGTCTTTCCTTAGGAATTGCCGGGATTGTCACCAGAAAGAGAAGTAGAGTTTGTAATCGAGTTGGCCCTTGGGACTGAGCCAATCTCGAAGGCACCTTATAGAATGTCGTTGTCAGAGTTAAAAGAGTTAAAGGTGTAAATGCAAGAGCTATTGGATAAAGGATTTATTCGTCCAAGTGCGTCTCCATGGGGAGCGCCAGTCTTATTTGTGAGGAAGAAGGATGGGTCATTAAGGCTGTGTATTGATTACCGGCAGCTAAATCAAGTGACGATAAAAAATAAGTATCCCCTGCTAAGGATAGATGATTTGTTTGATCAGTTGCAAGGGGCTTCGGTGTTTTCTAAAATTGGTTTGAGAACGGGATATCATCAATTGAGGATTAGGAAAGAGGATATACCGAAGACGGCATTTAGGACGAGATATGGACACTATGAATTTACGGTAATGCTGTTCGGATTGACGAACGCCCCCACTGCCTTTATGGACTTAATGAATCGGGTGTTTAAGGAATTCTTGGATCAATTTGTGATAGTTTTCATAGACGATATATTGGTGTACTCGAAGAGCTCGGAAGAGCATGAGTTCCACTTGAGTAAAGTTTTATAGACCTTAAGGGAACACGCACTATACGCCAAGTTTAGTAAGTGTGAGTTCTGGCTTAATCGAGTAGCCTTTCTTGGACATGTGATCTCGGGGGATGGAATTTCAGTAGATCCGGCAAAGATTGAAGCCGTGATAAAGTGGCCGAGGCCGATGACGGTAACCGAAGTTTGAAGCTTCTTGGGTATGGCAGGATACTATAGACGTTTTGTGGAAGGATTTTCGGCTATAGCAATGCCGTTGACACGTCTGTTAAAGAAAGAAACGAAGTTTGAGTGGACTGACAAGTGTGAAAGGAGTTTTCAGGAATTAAAGCATAGATTGACGATGGCACCGGTATTGACTATTCCGTCAGGATTTGGAGGTTTCGAAATCTATAGTGATGCGTCGTTGAAAGGATTAGGATGTGTGCTGATGCAACATGGGCGAGTAGTAGCCTATGCATCAAGGTAGTTGAGGCCGCATGAATTAAATTATCCGACGCATGATTTGGAATTAGCCGCGATCATATTCGCCCTTAAGATTTGGCGACATTATTTATGCGGAGAGAAATTCCAGATATATACGAACCATCAAAGTCTGAAATATCTATTTTCTCAAAAGGAGTTAAATATGAGGCATCGTCGTTGGATGGAATTGCTTAAGGATTACGATTGTGATATTTTATATCACCCCGGAAAGGCCAACCGGGTAGCCGATGCATTGAGTCGGAAGTCAAGCATCGCACATTTGATGGTCAAGGAATGGACTTTATTAGAAGGAGTGCGAGACTTGGAGTTTAAGTTCGAAGTAAGTCAAGTCTTGAGCTTGTTTGCCACTTTAAGAATCGAACCAGAAATCCAGGCTAAGATTAGGGCTTTACAGTCTACGGATCAAGAAATTCAAAAGATTCTGGAAATGGATGCTACCAAGAGAAAATCGGACTTCCAAGTATCCGAGGATGGGATCTTGAAGTTCCGTGGACGGTTGTGCGTGCCTAGCGATGCAGAACTTAAGGAAGAAATCTTGTCGGAAGCGCATCGTAGTAGTTATAGTATCCATCCCGGTAGTACGAAAATGTATCAGAATTTGAGACAGTACTATTGGTAGAATGGCATGAAGGTAGATATAGCTAAGCACGTGGCTAAGTGCCTGACGTGCCAGCAAGTGAAAGTGCAACATTGTAAGCCCGGAGGATTGTTGCGACCTTTGGAAATCCCAGAGTGGAAATGGAAACATATTACTATGGATTTTGTGATAGGATTACCAAGGAGCCAAAGAGGTCATGATTCCATTTGGCTGATTGTCGATAGATTGACAAAGTCAGCACATTTCTTGGCTGTGCGAAAGGACTTCGCATTGGATCGGTATGCTGAGTTGTACGTACAACAGATCGTTCGTTTGCATGGGGTGCTAGTGACGATTACCTTAGATCGTGATCCTAGGTTTACTGCCAATTTTTGGAAAAGTGTGCAGACGGCATTAGGATCAAAGCTACAGTTTAGTACAGCTTACCATCCACAAACGGATGACCAGTCTGAGAGGACGATTCAGACTCTAGAGGATATGCTTCGGGCATGTGTGTTGGATTTTCAGGGCAAGTGGGAAGAGCAATTGCCCTTAGCAGAATTCGCATATAATAATAGTTTTCAGTAGAGCATCGGAATGGCGCCATTTGAAGCGCTATATGGCAGAGCATGTAGAATGCCCATGTGTTGGGATGAAGTTGGAGAAATGAGTATAACCGGGCAATAATTAGTTCAACAGTCAGTTGAGGCTGTTAAGGTAATTCGTGAAAGGCTGAAAACAGCTCAAAGCCGTCAAAAGAGTTATGCAGACAGAAGGCGAAGACCTTTGGAATTTCAAGTAGGGGATCACGTATTCCTCAAGGTATCGCCCATGAGAGGATTGTCCCGATTTGGTAAGAAAGGGAAGTTGAGTCCGAGATACGTGGGACCTTTTGAGGTTTTGGAAAGGATTGGAGACTTAGCTTATCGCCTTGCACTCCCGCCAAATTTGTCGCAAGTGCATAACGTGTTCCACGTATCGATGCTGAGAAAATATGAACCGGACCCAACTCACGTGTTGAATTACGAAGAGATAGAAGTTGACGACAGGGTGTCGTATGTCGAGAGACCAATAAGGATCGAAGATCGGAAAGAACTAGTTCTAAGGAACAAAACGATCCCGATGGTCAAAGTTGTTTAGGAACATCACGGGATAGAAGGCACGACGTGGGAAAGTGAAGAGCTAATGTAACGTCAATACCCCCACTTGTTTGAGTAGTAGGTTGAATTGTAAATTTCGAGGACGAAATTTTTATAAGGGGGGAAGAGTTGTGACATTCTGAAAATCCGACCCACTTGGGATTTATGAAATGGATGATTTATGGACGTGCTTGTAGTTAGATCTCGCCCGGAACTGATCACTCCTGGGATACTAACCGATAGGAAATGGCTAATTAGGGATTTAAATTCGCGCGACCAAAGAAACTCGATCGTGAACCTATTTTCGGCCATAAAAAAATTGTCGAGGTGGCATTTTGAGCCAATGTAAGCCGATCCAAGGATAGTTAGAGATCAGTTCGCCGCTGTCACATTAGTGGATCGTGGGTGATTCCGCTGGATCACGAGATGAGTTGACGAATGACCCCAAACCTATACCAAACGATCGTACCCGTCGGAACTAGCAATCGATCCTCGCGATTAAGTGACAACCGAGGTCGTCACGATCCGAGTGAACTTAAACGTGACTTGATTCAGTATCGGCCACGGGTTGAATGTACGAATTTCCCCAAAAGCCACCCGTTAGTTCAAGATACGCTCAAGTTACGTTAATTAAATTTAGTGGTTAATTAGAGACCAAGTTTAGGTATCGGAAATTATGAATGTCACGACAGGATAATTGGACGACGTTGTTATTGACTTAGTCAGCCTTAGATTTGTCCGGATTCTTCAGAAAATTCGAATTTTGGCGAGAAATGAAAAATGACCGTTTTACCCCTGGGATTTTGTTAAGGCCAAGTATAATGGGGGAGGGGCATTTTGGTCATTTCGCACTAGCTTTAGAAATAGAAATTTTTGGACAATTTTTCCCTTGGGAATTTTGTGAAATTTTAATTTTGCCCATAGATATTTTTGGCAAGGATTAATCTGGACCGTCGATCTTAAGATAAGATCGAATCTTGGCCGTTGATTGGAAATTAGAGAGAGGGGTATGATGGTCATTTGGCATGTGTATTAGACATCAATAATTGACCTTTAGCCTATTTAATTCCATTTTCTCTCTCTACCCCTCATTCTCTCTCTCTCCCTCTTTCCTCCCGCCGGACCTCATTCCCCACCCACCGTGATCGCGGCTGCCGCTTAGTGGCCGCCGCCGCCATCCACCTCGCCTAGCCGGGAGCAGCCGCACGCCGAAGCCACCGCTGCTCGTCTCACCGTCTCTCTCTCTCTCTCTCTCTCTCTCTCTCTCTCTCTCTCTCTCTCCTGTTTTCCCCCTCATCGAACGCCACCACCCATTGCCCCCGGTTCGGCTGTCCCGGCCGTGGAAGATCAGCCACCGTCCGGCCACCGCAGTCCGTCCGAGCCGGCTCACCGTCGCCTATCCGCTCGTTTGGGTGACCGCCGCCAGCCGTTCCTCCCCTTCAGCCGAGCTAGCCTAGGTTTCCAAGTAAGTAGCATCCTAAACCTTTTTTAGGATATCGGGTACCGACGGACGTAATTAGGGGCTGAATCGGGTTAAATTGTGACGGTTTAGGGGTTAATTAGTGGCCGTTTAGGGGTTATATTAGTAGACTGATTTGAGGACTTGAATTGGCTGAATTGTGGGTGAATTTGTGATGTTTCGGGATTGATTTGATGTGGAGTTGAGTGCTGGAAATTGGGGTGTGAAATGAGGAGCATATGGTTCGATTTAGGGACTAATTGTATCGGTTTGGTGTGTTGTGTTGTGGCTGGTTTGTGGTAATTGTTATGGCTAGAAATAGACTTGGAAATGCTGAATTTATGTTCACGATAGTGGCTATGATTGTGGGCCCGATGGCGGCCATGTATGTTTGTTGAATTGTGAATTGATTGATTAAAATGTGGACCGTTATATGCACGCATGAGCTGAATTGATTTGACTGGCAATTGGCCATGATTGGGCGTTAATTGAGCATGTGAAATACGTAAGGTTCGATGTGTGCGTGGGCCGAAGTTGAACGGCTGGTAATTTGGCATGTTGATGTGTAAATCGAGCAAGTGCATGAATGAGAAATTGTGTGAGATGTTGTGCGTGTGGTCGCGAAAGTCCCTGAGAAGGTACTATGACGCGGGGAATTATGCCATCTTGAGGCGGTACATTAACGCGGGACGATACCCAGTATTATCGGAAGATTGCAAACCTGAGGTGTGTACTTCAATGCGGGTTGTGCCGTAGGTGGTAGATGTTGAGCCTGAGGCGGTACTATTACGCGGGCAAGATACATAGCCTGAGGCGGTACCATAACGCGGGCTAAGAAGTGTTGTGAAAATGAGATGGTCATGTGGACCGTGAATTGACAGTGGACTTGAGGTGGTACTGTTACGCGGGTCGCTGGCAAGTGGAATGAAAATAGTGTGGTGAGACATGAACAAGTGTGTGAAATGTGGAAATGAAATGCCATGTGTTCAACTTGTGTATTAGGCATGAAATGTATTTGGAATGTGCATGTGGTTGGAAATTTTATATTTGAGACTAACTTGCAGACCGCGAGCATTAAAAGCCCAGGTAAGTGCAATTGTGTGCCTGTGGTGTGTTTATTGAGTGTTATGATGTTTGAATTTGTTTGGAGGTACGTGTTAGCCTAGGTGGGGTTTAGGGTGTATACTTGCTGAGAAGTGTTCTCATGGTTGTTTCAACCAAAGAATTTCAAAACCCCGGCCTGAACCATGAATCTTCCACCGCCGCCGTCGCAGCGTTTTGGGATTCCGATGCACACCGACCATAATATTGTAGAATATCCTATAGATGAGAATATGACCTGGATCAAGCATACTACGGTAGTCTGGGTAGACATAGGGCAACCTCTTTGGCAGGCCCACACCTATACCGCCTAGATGTTTAGGGACGGGATGGATGAGTTTGGCCCCGTCCGTGGCTTTGATGTTCCGTTTGACGGAGTAGGGGATTGGGACCCGTCAGCCATACCCCCTCCTGACGGTGAGATGACTAGTCTGGATACTAGTCTTGCCCAGTCCGAACATCAGCCTGCGCCTGCAGCAGCACCTGAACCTTCAGTGGCTGAGCCTGATCCTGGAGCCAGAGGAATCACAGGCAGGGTATGATCCTATGGAAGTGGATCTAGGTGTAATACCAGAGGAGGAACCAGGAGAAGAAGACCCTGAAGAAGAACTTGAAGAGGCACTAGAAGAAGAACCCGAAGACGAGCTAGAAGAAGACCCAGAGGACGAACCAGAGGATGAGCTAGAGAATGAGCCAGAGGAAGAGTCGGAATAGGAGTCTGATGAGGAAGAGCGGATTGAGGTTCCGGTAGAGTCGGGCGATGAGGACAACCCGATTAAGATCGGGGCAGACTCTGAGTCCTCAGAAGAACAGGCAACTAGGGGGATTCAGACTCGGGTTTTGGAGAGTCAGACTCGGAGTGGACGCCATCCGGGAGCGTAGGGGTTAGTTTAGGGGTTAAGTAAGGGTTTTGAAGTGTTCCATTTTTGGAGTAGGGTTTATCAGGCTACTGATCCTTTTTGATATCGGTAGTGTGTAATTTAGAAGTTCGGTGTGCATGTATATTATGTGGTTTGTAAATGGCGGATATTGTATCAGTTTGTAATGGTAATGGATGTACATTCTTCCCTTTACCCCAGTTAAATATTGTCCGGGTGTTTGTGGCTTTCGCTAGTGCTTTATATCTGATGTGTGGGGTCGGCGATTTCCTGGGGCGTTGCGATATTCGACCATAGAGGTATGTCACGGGCTCGATGGGGTTCGGGGAGTGACATCAAGCGTAAATCTTGTGATAAGATTTGTGTATAATTCCTTCGTGATAATGAGAAATTATTTCGTGAAGAATTATGGAGCTAAACACTGCATGCGTTATTGGGTTTAATTGGGGCTTGGGAAACACCGAGAGTATATGAGTGACTCGAGTGTGGTTGTAATCTCTATTGTATCGCTTGATCTATAATGTAATTCCGTGTTACTCTCCCCGTGGACGTAGATCACTACGATAGAACCACGTAAATCTGGTATCCGATTTATTTTCTTGTTCTGTCAATTTTATTGTTCGATCGCTTGGCTTCCGCAACAAGAACAATAGCACTTTCTTAATAAACTTAAAACATTCATTCGCCATTAATTCGACAGATTAAGACGTGACACTTTGAATTTTTATTTCAGTGTCTAGTTTTCAATTAGATGACAAATGTTGAAGATATCAGTCATTGCAAAAAGGACGTGCTATATGTCTCAAAAAATCAGAGGAAAGTATTACAGAAATATCATAAAATGTAAGTGAAGAGGAACATATATAGTTTAGGAAGAGATAAACACAGAAGCTAAACTTACCTTACCAAAAAAAAACACAGAAGCTAAACTTGTTATTGAAGGTAAAAGGCAATGGTGATGATGTATCATTGACATGCCAGTCATGGAGCAATCCCCAGAGGAGAAGGAGAAGGAGAAGGAGAAGGAGGGAAAGAGTAGTACGGAGTTGAGTCACACTCACTTTGACTCCAACTACTCCTTGTACTAGGGTCCCGCTGAAGAAACTGGCTTTCGAGCATTCGAACCACTTCAGACATCTCCGGTCGAGTAGATGGATCCTCGTCTGAGCACAACGATGCCAATTGGAGTAGTCCCTTTGCTTCTTCTTCCACGTAGTTCCCCTGCAAATTGGGATCGATCACCCTTTCCAACTCATCATTGTACATAAAATCACCAATCAATGGGTCAAAAGTGAGATTTTCATTATCCGCCAACCCATCAGGTTCTATTGGCTGTCCCGAGATGAGCTCGAGAAGCATTCTCCCGTATGCGAAGACATCATTCTTCAGTGTGCACTTTCCTGTGTAGAAGTACTCAGGGGCGATAAACCCAAAAGTGCCGCAGCGACGGGTGTCAACATAAACATCTTCATAGCGATAATCGGTTTGAAATACCGCGGGAGAGTAGGTTTCATAAAAAAGTTCCCTGAACCGCCTTCGGGAGAACGCCCGCCACTTAATAGTCCCTTCCTTTGCATTTCCCTCGTGCATGATCATGGCATGCGAAAATCCTCCTATCATGGCCTCAAAATGCACATTCAGCAGTATATTTGATGCGCAGATGCCGCGATGCATGATCTTGATGTTACCTTGATTGTGAAGGTGTGCAAGCCCCCTCGCTACTCCCAAGGCTATTTGCTTGCGAGTAGTCCAATCGAGAGGTCGGGCAAACCGATCCGGTCTCTCTCTAAGATTGTAAGATAGGGTGTTGTTGATCATCAAGGGATATACCAGTAAGAGCTCTTTCTTGGTCCTGCAAAAGCCCCTCAGGCATAGCACGTTTGGGTGCATCGAAACCGTGCATCCCACTTGCTTTTCTGCTTCGAAACAATCTTCCGTCCACCGATCGGCATGGCGCCCTCTCTTTACTGCCACTAGCGAACCATCAGCCAAGCACCCCCGATAAACTTTGCGGAGTACAGTTTCCGCCAAGATGTTGCCCCGGCTAAAGTTGTATGTCGCGACTCGGAGCTCCTTTAGAGAGAAGCTTTTAGGAGGTGTTGGATCATCTTCAACGGACTCAGAAAAACTGTAGGTTCGGAGATTGAACACCATCTTTAAGCGGGGAAAAAGTAGATCCTTCTCAAGTACAAATGGATCGTGTAAGCTTGATGATTTTTCTCGATTGGTAATGATTGGGTTGGGAATACCTTCTGCAATTCCGAAGACACTTTGCTTGTACACAGAAGTGTTTATAACTCCAGTTGGGATTGCGCGTCTCACCCGCGGCTGCCTTTGGTCGGTGTGAATGAATGAAATGGTAAGGAAAAGTCGTTGGATTGTAGGCTGATGTCAAAGTGTGGGGCCATCTTACTCCAAAGCCTTCCTGCGATTGTCCTTGTAAACTACTTGCAGATCTACTCTTGGTGTATTGCGATTGTCATAATTGATTTTGTCAAATCTTGTGACTTAAAAACTAATAATGCTCTTGCGCATCCATTAAAAAATATTTTGTGAAGGAGCTTCGAAAGTTCGTGTCACTAATTTATACAAGTACCAGTCCAGTGTCCCATGCTATGCAATGGATCCATGTGGAATCCATTCATTGTTCTTTAAATAGAGTATAAAATATTCACAGCCAAAAATGTTTCGATAGTAAGGTACCAAAAGAATAGTTTGTAAAAAAGTATTTGGAATAGCTATCATGGCTTTATTTAAGGGATGTACACAAAATTTATGATATGTGCATCATTCCCCCATCTTCATTTAACAAAAGTATCTGAAATCCATCTCCCTCGTTGTTAGTGTGGAAATTGCAGCATAAAGGTGTCCATGGCTAAAAACTGGCTTAGGGAGAAATAAGCCAACACAGCTTCAAGTTTGGCCAATGAGACTCAATGGGTGACGTAACTATGCGAGAAATGAGCACTTTGAGTACTAAATTTGTAATATTTGGATTTTTTACCAGGTCAAAAAAAGGGCGTAGCGAAAAAAAAAAGAAAAAAGAAAGCGTTCACACTCGGTCAACAAGCAGAACAGTGGACATTCTGCAATAAAAGGGATCGAGAGCGCATGAGAAACAGAAAGGGAAAGGGGGGGAAAAGTTAAAGAAAGAAGGAAGGAGGAAGAGAGAGGTCAAAGGGAGGAAGGAAACTCACGCGTACACGTCATGAGGACCTTATCAAGCCGAATTTACTCCGATTCTCAACCTAATCCGATGCGTAAGGATTCCAAAGCGTGTACGCGCGAATTCCCTTTTCTCTTCTTTCTTTCATTTTTGCTTTCTGAAGGAACTTTTTGTCTCCTCTGTCTTGTTCTTATCTCTCGGTTGTGTCTCCGTCTTTTCTCTTTTCTTCTCTCCTTCTTTCTTCACAGCTCCTGCAGAATTTGAGAGCCCATTAGGTGGGCTGAGTTTGGGCCCATGGGCTTTGGCCCAATTATAACAGTGACAATTTCCTAGCGTTGTTGCATGAACCCAAAGTCATATTAATGTTTCATAGTCACATAACAAGCATTGCTACTTTGAGCCGCAACTTGCGATCGGAAGATCCTAGAAATTGTAGTGAATTTAGAAACTCCAAGAGATATAGTATATATCTTACGAATGGAATCTGAGCATAACATTACACATCTTCACGTGGAAGGAGATCCATTATGTATGGATTTAGTTCACCCACTGTCTTATTCCTCGGAGTAAGAATATCTCTTTCCTTTAAGTAGCTAGAATCCAAAAACTTCATTTCAAGATCGGGGTATGTAGATCTGGTTATTGCTTCAGGAGGGTTGCCGTTACGTGAAAGAGTTAAGATTATTTCATCCACTTTCTTCGGCTGTTGTCCACTGAGTGCACTGCACTCAAGGGCCTGGTCGACTTTGAGTGCTCTATCCAGAACATTTTCGCAGGTAGTCAGCAAGTGAGAAGAAAGGCTTGAGCCATTCTCTGGTTGGAGCCCTTGCTCGAAGTAATCGGCTTTGTCTTTTTCTTCCCAAAAATGTTCTTTGAAAATTTGCTTAGCCGATTAAAACGAGCTGCATACTCGATAACAACAAGCTCTCTTTCTTTTAGTTTCTCTCTTTGGGCATCTTATTTTATATGTTGAATTGCAAGATCTATTGGATTCTACGTCAATTCACAACAAATTGTATTGCGATACAAGCATATGGAATAATAATCCTACAAATAGAGTTGATTCAATAGGGTCTGGACACAAAAATTTCATACATAAAGGGCCAAGACAGGAGTTTTCTACCACTATCAAGGACAAAGAACAAAAGGAAGACCGAGGAAGAAGATGGATATGAACGAGTCCTTCACAAGAAGAATTCCACACAGTGATTCAAGAAGAAGCAGATGATGGACAGTTCTTTGAAACTTAACTCCATAGAAAATGGTGCATCCTGTGAGGAAACTGCAAAGTCCACCGCGCGTACTAAACTTATCAAGAGAGAATAAAAAAGGGTCAACTCATCTCGTAATTGAAGATGTTGACCCACAAAAGATAAATATGTCTCTAGAGAGTCAAAAGGGCCACCAATTTCTTGCTCCATCTAGAGAAAGAAACCTCCTACTTGTTTATGAACCAAGGTATTGAGGAAAACAATTCAATGGTTTTCTATTATGCGACCTACAAATTTGTTAACATTCTACTCTACTCCATTTCCAGAAGAATCATCATGGGATTTTTTGTTGGGTGCATGTGCATTAGTGCACCTAAACCTATAGTTGGATGGATCCCACATGAAAAGAATGTCGAATTGATTAATTGTAGTGATTAATACCATTAAAATTTCTAAATTAGTACCCATGATACATGTACTGTAAACTAATTATCTTCTCACAAAAATCTCAAACTGGTAATGTCCCTCATCTTTTAAAGCTGGTTGCAATGAGCCAAAGGGATGATTTATGCCAAAGTATTGCTAGAACATCAATAAAGTTGAAACAAATTTGAGATCGGTAAATCTTTAAATTCATTGCAAATAAACTTCAATTTAATAGGAAGCACAATACCCTGCCTAGGCGTTTTTTTTTTTTTAAGATACAAAGGAAATGGACAACCGTGCAATTGAGCGGGTCATTAAAACCTATCACGAGTGCATGATCCGTTTGCACAACACGACATTTAGCACAAGCCTCATTCCCCAACTCGCTGACAGTTTAGTGAGAGCTTGAGAGAGTTGTAAATGCAAAGAACCGAACTATGCACCTCTTAATCATTTGAGGTTAAGGCTAACGATGTCATTGCTCTAGTCATTGCCTCCCCACAATCGGAGAGAATCAAGTAAATTAAGATGAAAAGGAGATTCCTCGGGTCGAAACGTTGCCCAGAATTAGCCGAAATGGCCCGAGTAAGTGTGAATTGTGGAAAGTGTATACCCGATTTGAAAAGTCCCAACTTGAGCCTACAAGAAGTTGATGTGCGATGTTGTTTCGCATTGATGACTCCCATTGTAGTATTTAGATTTAAAAAAAAAGAAAAAGAAAGAAAAGCAAAAGGTTTGAAAAGTCAATAAATAAGCTACAGTGGACTTCAGTTTATAAAAAGGGACAGAGAGCTTGCGGGGAGAAAGGAAAAGAAGGAAAGGAAAGAAAGAGGAAAGAAGAGGAAGAAAGGGAAAGAGAAAGAAGAGGCATTTTGCACTTACTTACCACGGACATCTCATCAAGCCGATTCAATTTCGATTCGCAATGTCTGCTAAGTGCTCACGCCTCTCGTTCGTCCAATCGGAAAAGTTTTATGGGTTAGGGCTCATATTTCGGAGTTATGTGATATTCGAGCGGCGAAATCCGATTTTTGAGTCGTTAAGCTATGAATATATATAAAAATGATAGTTTAGGGTGTTGTGGGGCCGTGAAATTTTACGAAACTCGATTTGGATTTATGGTTTGCCGGATACAATTTTTTGAAGTTATGCATGCGTGGTGAACAGTGCGCGACCAGCGGCTTTTAGGCCGATTTTTGTTGGTTTTCGGCTCGATTTTGGAATGGCCAAGCCAGGGTTCTTGTAGTTTTTTGAATGGGCTTTCTTTTGACTACAAGTTTGCTTGGAATGGGGTTCGGTGGAAAGAGTTATGGCACAATTGAGTTTCGCGCTCAAACTCCGCGTTGCGGACGACTTTGGATAATTGCTTTGGATGAGCGATTTGTGAGTGTCTTTGAATCGTTTTGTTAGCTTCTAAGCCTAGTTTAGCTGAGTCGTAGCTGAGGTAGATTTTTACTCGATTTTAACGTTGTTTCTCGCTTATTTGATAGGATTGCGAGTTCGACGGTTCGAGTAATCTTTGTTATTTAATCGTAAGCATTCCTAGGTGAGTGGTGCTATCTCTTCTATGAATTTATAAACTCATATTTTAAAAGTGATAAAGATTTGAGTATCGTATAAGTTATGAAAGCATGTTTGTTGCATCAAAGTTTGGATCGGGTAATTACTACCATTTTGTATTTGAGAAAGATTTGAGAATGGTTTTACGAAAGATATTGTTAAAGGATATATGTGTATCACTTTGCGAACTTGTTTATGAAATGAGTTCTGAAATGATATGAGAATGCTTTACGAAAAATATTTCTAGTGAATGAGCTGAGTTATGAAAGGTTACGTGTTGGTTTGCGAAATACATTCCATTTATTGAACATGGTAAAAGATTATATGTTTTGGTTTGTGAAATCATTTTCTAAGATTGATTATAAATTGGATTTTTGGTATTGGAGGATGATGATTTGATACTCAATATCGTTGTGAGCCCATTGAAAGGCTTGTGGGTATGCACATACCAGTTTAGGATATCCTTGTCGGCCGAGCCACCGGCTTATAGTAGGTGGAGACCTTACCAATGAGAGAATCTTGGTCGCCTTATTTCGGGTTGAGATGCGTGATCATGGTTTGATATTGAGCAATAGATTGGTCAATGGATAGACCATTGACGTATTTTTCGCTGTGCCAGGGAAAAAAAAAATCCTTGAGAGCGATGGCAGTGCGGCTGCGCCTCTACCCTGAACGAGGCCTTTTATGATGAGATTAATCAATGTAATAGACCATTGATATGTGAGCTATTGAGATTGATCAATGGACTTGATCATTGATGTTTGAATTGAGATGATGATTTAAAATGAGTATTTTTTGAATTGTAAATGAAATAACTCGTATATGATTTGATATGTATATTAAAGAGTTGGATTATGAGTTTCTGGTATTGCTCTAGACTTATACATATCCATAGTGGCTACTCGACCTGTTTAGAAGAGATATGCATTACTTATTAAGCTGTGGTTGCTCGCCTCTCTCTTTCCCAAATCTTTTTAGGTTCCTTGGTTAGTAGCCAATAGAGCGAGAGCGATATCGTGGGGACTTTTGAGAATTTGTTCTTTGGTTGTGGTTTCAGGCTGCATTCTTTAGGTGGAAGGACGGTCGTGTCATCCTCCGTTCTGGTAGGTTTCGGAGTGTGAGACAGAAAATTCTTGAAAGCTCCTGGTGAGTTAATTTCGCAGAGAAGAAAGTCAAAGCCAACTAGTCTAGCCATATCCTCCTCTGAAAGCAGGGAAACAAATTTGAAAGATGCAGGCCGAGAATCAAAGTGCCAATAACTTGGATTTTCTTTCATATACGAGGATTGATGTGCACGAAGACGCATGTGCAACTGATCTAACCAATGTCTTCTAAGGACGACTTTATTGTGGCCTTTAATTTTCATTAGAACAATAGAACTTTCTTACTAACTCAAACATTTATTCACCATTAATTTGATAGGTTAAGAGGTGACACTTCGAATTTTTATTTAATTTTCTAGTTTTCAATTCGATGACAAATGTAGAAGATAGCATTCATTGCATGAAGGATGTACTATACGTCTCAAAAAAATCGGAGGAAAGTACTACGAAAAGATAAGACAAATGAAAGTGAAGAGGAACATATAGTGTTTAAAGAGATAAACACAGAAGCTAAACTTGTTATTGAAGGTAAAAGGCAATGGTGATGATGTCGTATTGACATGCCAATCGTATGGCAATCCGCAGAGGAGAAGGAGAAGGAGGGAAAGAGTAGTACGGAGTTGAGTCACACTCACTTTGACTCCAACTACTCCTTGAAGTAGGGTCCCGTTGGAGAAACTGGCTTTCGAGCATTCGAACCACTTCAGACATCTCTGGTCGATTAGATGGATCCTCGTGTGAGAACAACAGTGCCAATCGAAGTACTTGCTCTGCTTCTTCTTCCATGAAGTTTTCCTGCAAATTCGGATCGATCACCCTGCCCAACTCGTTCCTGTTCATAATATCATCAATCCATTTCTCCAAACTGAGATTTTCATTATCCGCCAACACAACAAGTTCATAATTTGACTGTCCTGAGATGAGCTCGAGAAGCATATTCCCGTATGCAAAGACATCATTCTTCAGTGTGCACTTTCTTGTATCCAAGAACTCGGGGGCAACAAACCCACGTGTGCCACGGATGGAAGTGACAGCATCTTCATAGCGATGAGAGTATGATGAGAACGAGAGCCACTCAATATTCCCTTCCTCTACATTTCCCTCATGCATGATCACGGCAAGCGGAAATCCTCCTATCACGGCCTCAAAATGTGCATTCGGTGGTACATTTTATGCACAGATGTCACGATGCATGATCTTGGTGCTACCTTGATTGTGAAGGTGGGCAAGCCCCCTCGCTGCTCCTAAGGCTATTCGCTTGCGAATAGTCCAATCAATAGGTCGGGCAAACCGACTAGGTCTGTGTCTAAAGATAGCGTATTGTTGATCATCAAGGGATACACCAGTAAGAGCTCTTTCTTGGTCCTGCAAAAGCCCCTTAGGCATAGCACGTTCGGGTGCGTCGAAACCGCGCTTCCCACTTGCACTTCTACTTCGAACCCCTCTTTCCCCAGCGAACTAACAGAGCTCTTTATCGCCACTAGCGAACCATCGGCCAAGCGCCCCCGATAAACTTTGCGGAGTACATTTTCCGCCAAGACGTTGTCCCGGCTAAAGTTGTCTGTCGCGACTCGGAGCTCCTTTGGAGAGAAGCTTTTAGGAGGTGTTGGATCATCTTCAACGGACTCGAAAAAACTGTAGGTTCGGAGATTGAACACCATCTTTAAGCCGGGAAAAAGGTCTTCTCAAGTACAAATGGATCGTGTAAGCTTGATGATTTTTCTCGATTGGTAATGATTGGGCTGGGAATACCTTCTGCAATTCCGAAGAGACTTTGCTTGTACACAGAAGTGTTTATAACTCCAGTTGGGATTGTGCCTGTCTCACCCACGACTGCTTTGGGTCGGTGTGAATGAATGAAATGGTAAGGAAAAGTCGTTGGATTGTAGGCCGATGTCAATGTGTGGGGCCATCTCACTGCAAAGCCTTCCTGTGAGCAGCAGCTTCGTGGAAAGAGAGAGAGCGAGAGAGGTTTCATTTCCTCGAAGCTTCCAAATTTGACAAAACGTGCCACTCATATAAAGCAAATTTTGCATAATTCTCCTAGATTTCTTGGATTCCTACGCATTAAAAAATCCAAATGTGAAGAGCACCAGCCCTTCTTCTTTACCACATGTGCTGTACATCACATGAAAAACCTATTACCTTTTGCGTATCATAGAACATCTATACTTCTAATTACTCGTATTTGGAACATGTCCGTTGTATGTCGATTGATCATATTGCAATTTCAATGGAAAATTTGCTATATCAGTGGAAATACTAGTGTTAATTTTAGATCATTATTCTTTTCTCTATGTTCCATTTTAAATAGATAATCCTTGGAAACAAGAAACAAATGCATTAACAATAACTAGAAATCGTTACTATGATATAGTATAGATATAAAACATATAGTCAGTCAATACTATAAATAAATAAAAATAGGGATTTATTTCTATTAGATCTTCCTGGTGTTAGGATTCACCAAATGTTGGAAGAGACAAAAGTACTTGACATGAGTTCATTTCCTTGTAAACTCCCTGCACAACTACTCTTGGCATATTGCGATTGTTATAATTGATTTTGTCAAATCTTGTGACTTAAAAACTAATAATGTTCTTGTACATCCTTTGAAAAATATTTTGTGAAGGAACTTAGAAAGTTCATGTCACTAATTTATACATGTACTATGCATGGGATCCACGCGTATTCCATTCATTGATCTTTAAATAGAGTATAAAATATTCAGATGGTACCTAAAGATTAGTTTTGTAAAAAAGTATTTAAAATAGCTATCATCACTTTATCCAAGGGAAATTTGTCAAAAAATTTCTTTGTACACAATATTTTTGGTATGTGCATCATCCCCCTCATCTTCATTTAATGAAAGAATCTCATGTCCATCTCTCGTTATGCTGTGGAAATTGCAACATAGTTTACGGGTGCATTTATTTCACTGAAAACGTAACGTTTTTGGAAAATGTTTTCCTAAAAATCATTTTTCAGGAAAATAGTTAGTTTTCCTTTATTTGGTGATATGTGATCAAAAACGCTTTCTGGTGTTTCGATCTCATTTAGAAAATGATGTCAATCTCATGATTTTATCTCGGGCAAAAAAAATAATCTGATTTTTTAATATTTTTATTTTTAAAAATAAAAAAGGAAAAAGAAAAATATTAAAATATTAAAAAAAGTCAAGGGAAGCAATTTCAGAAAGTGTTTTCACCTTCTTAGATTAGGGAATTCACTTTTCTAATTTTATACGTGAATGTTTTCCTTGACCGGAAATTGTTTTCCATTGATTTATCATTTTTGACGAACCAAACAGGTGAAAGTCCGATAAACGAATTCTCGAAAAACACTTCCCCCAAAATAAATGCTTCCTAAGGCTTCGTTTATTTCGCAGAAAATGAATGATTTGAAAGACATTTTCTAAAAATTATTGCTTGATGGACCCGGGTGTGGGTGTTGGTGGCCTGGACCCAAGCACCATGGTCCTGCGCCTGGCCGTCGGAGACCTAGCCCTGAATGCCGAGACCCGAGAACTAACGTCGGGTTTTCCACGTCCAAGTGTAGATTTTTGAGTCCAAGCGCCGATACTTTCTGAAAGCGTTTTCCGGTTTTTTTCAAAAAGGAAATTATTCTTGAATTTAAGTTTTGGTAAGAAAATATTTTTCATTGACTCATTTTCTTAAGCGAGCAAAACACCGAAAAATAAGAAAAATATTTTTCACGAAATGAACGGACCCTAAGCTTGGGTTTCTTCTACCGTTGGGTACTTGGTGCAAGGCTCTCAAGGTCTGGTCAACTTTGACTGCTCTCTCCAGAATATATTTGTAGCCTGTAGGTAGCTACTGGGGAGAGGCAACGTGTTATATTTCGTCGGTCCGCCTATGATGAGTGTGTCCAAGGGACACCATTTGCTCTAATTGTAAGTGTGTCTGAGAGACACCTTTTGAAGAGGCACGATGAGAGTTTCTTAAGGGAAGTTAAGATAACTTCATCATAATATGAATAATAAATAAGAGATAATTAGAACTCTCTCTCTCTCGACGCATAAGGATTCCGTATCTACTTTGAGAAGACAATCGGCATTAACGCTATGGAACAAGAATACTTTCCCTGTGATTGTATTCGGACCAACGTGAAGTAGATTCGTTCATCGTTTGCTGGTAATTCAACGTACGATCCTGGCAATTTTGTTCGTAGTGCATCGAACAGGTTAGTCGATTCTCCCGATTCTCGCTTCATACATTAGTATCAGAGCCTCGGTTATGATCTCTGCCTTATTTTTCCATCGAATTTTTTCGCTTGTTGTTTGATATGGGGATCAAGAGAATTCATATCGTTTGGATGTTCATTGCTCGGAAATTGCAACATGAATCGTCAAAAACGAGATCGAACGCGACGAACGGGTTTGGAGGATGAACGCCGTTCTGTTTGACCCTGCATCTAATATTTATTTTCATTAAAAATAAGATATTATTATACAAAGTTGAAGAACTCGTTGAGACGAGCAAAACGGGCGGGTCGAACGCCGCCGGAAACCTCTGGAAGCGCCGCCACGCGCGGCCAGAAGCCGCGACATCGCCGACGATGCCCCCACGCGCGCGTCGCCAACTGGCGCGTGCTGACGTCATCGATGATGTTAGCAAAACTGTCGATAACCGACATGCAGACGTCATTGATGGCGTCAACTCGCCGGCCAACCGACCTCTGGTGACCGGCGACCTGACCCGACCCGACCGGCAACCTAACCCGTTCGGAGACCCGACCCAGTTACCGACCCAACCCGTGGACCGGTCAATGGTCAAACCGGTCAGACCGGCTCATAAGTTCGTATTGGGCAAGCGCGTGCGCTACATACGCCGCGCATTTAGGCGGCGCGTGTGGGCGCATGGGAGCTCCGATTGGAGCGTGGTTGGTACGGTTGTGTTCGTATTCAAATTCCCTACATTGTGGTATAGTTATTTTATATGTTTGAGGCTTTTAAAGGTATAAAAATGTGTATGAAATCCTAAATAGGCGTATTTGTGGGGTATATTTGCATTGTTTATTCCTTCTAACCTGTATTTCACTATGGTTCTGGAAATACAGTAGCTAGCCTACGTGAAAATGATCACATATATGTTGTGTAGAGCTTAGTTCAGTGATAGCAAGTATATGGTTTGACGTGCTTGCAATTTCCTAATTCTGAGCATACTAAAACAATGGCTGGAGATCTTTATGTCTTGAATTCCGCGTATGATTGTATTTGATATAATGAATTATTTATAAGTTGGTGATCATTACATGAGGTCACGTAATCATCTTTTCTAGTGGGAGTTCGTAGGTTGAAAGAATTCAAAGAAGTTCTCACCTAGAACTTAAAAAAGAATTTGTGCAAATTAAACAAATTAATGATAGTAGAACAATTGTACGTCGAAACTGATTGGGAACATAGTGAACTTTCGATTCGATATCTTTTGTTGAATTATTATTAATTTTAGTTTATCTTTGCTGCAAATTAAAATGTATGTTTATGTGGAATATGTGCTAGTATTAATTCTATGTTTATTATGTCAATGTGTAGTTAAAATTGATTATGGCTTCGGCATCCAAGACCATTACGGCTAACCTCAATAAGGGTGAGAAGCTGAACGGTGACAATTATGATATTTGGCACCGAAAAGTTCAGTATATCCTTGAGGAGCAAAAGGTTTTGGAAACCCTCAACCACACCATGGATAAACCTAAGCATGAAACTTCTGCTCAACACAAAAGTGATCAAGAAACTTATCAAGCTTGGAAAAAGAAAAATAGCATTGCTCGCATCACGTTGCTGAGTTGTATGCAAGATGATCTCATGTGTGAGTTTGAAAGTTATGACAAAGCTCAAGCAATGTGGGTTGCCTTGAAAGATAAGTTTGGGGATACGTCTGCCACTAAATTGAGGAGGCTCACCATCAAATTTGATAAATATCGGAAGCGCTCAAATCTATCGATGAGGCAGCATCTTCGGGAGATGTCAAACATGATACGTGAGCTGAAGTCGGCAGGTCATACCTTAACTGACGAACAGCAAGTTCAGACTATTATAAGGTCTCTTCCTGACAGCTGGAAATATATGAAAATCAATATGACGTACAATGAGAATATCGTCACTTTTGACGATATTGCGCGTCATTTGGAATTAGAAGATGAGTGCCTAGAGGCTGCAAAATCCTCTACCCATGCTTATGTTACTGAATCAAGTTCGGGCAAAGCTTCGGGCTTTAAGCACAAGAGGAACCATAAATTCAACAATAAAGAAAAAGAGACTGATCAGGCACCCAAGAGAGCCAAGACCTTCCGACGCATGAAGCGTGGCGGGAAGAAAGACAAGGCCAAGATGATGTGCTACAATTGTGGTAAATGGGCCACTTCGCTCGTGAATGCACTGAGCCGAAAAATGTACCACATTACTCCATTACTTTGAGTAATGCTTTTGTTTCTAGCACTGTAATGCATGTTGAATCTCATCCAATGTGGACTGTAGACTCATGAGCAACAGACCACGTAGCTAGAGACCGAGGAGCATTTGTGGAGTATCGTCGGATACTGCCTGGAAGAAGATGGATATATGTTGGAAATAACTCAAGAGTTGAAGTGAAGGGAATCGGCACATGTAAATTAACCTTTTGTGGTGGTCAAAACCTATTCCTACATGATGTCCTCTATGCTTCAGATATTCGGCGAAACTTGGTCTCTGTAGTCGTTCTTCTTGGCTTAGGTTATGTATTTAATTTTCATGGTAATTATGTTGACATTATGTTTGGAACAGTTTATTACGGATCTGGTCATGTATTGAATGGTTTTATGGTGTTAGACATCGACTATGATGTGTACAAAGTTAATGTTGATTGTTGTTTTTCTTTAATTGCATCTTCTAGTAATGTGGAGATTGATGCAAGTATTTGGCGTGCTAGACTGGGTCACATTGGGTTACAAAGAATGAAACGATTAGCAAGAGAAGGCCTTTTGGGGTCACTCGCTAATGTTGAACTACCCGTATATGAACATTGTCTAGCGGTAAAAATAACTAGAAAACCATTTAGTAAAGGAACCAGAGCTGAACTTCCATTGCAACTTATACATTCTGACATTTGTAGTCCTTTAAATGTGAGGGCGAGGCATGGAGCCTCATATTTCATCACTTTTTTTATAGATGACTTCACGCATTTCGGTTATGTTTTTCTGATCTCCCATAAGTCCGAAGCATTAGATTGCTTTAGGCAGTTTATAGCTTTGGTAGAGAATCAGTTGAACAAAACAATAAAGGCATTGAGAACAGATCATGAACGTGAGTATCTATCTAAGCAATTCAAGGCTCTTTGTGATGAAAAGGGAATTGCAAGACAATTGACTATTCCTGGTACTCCGTAACAAAATGGCGTTGCAGAGAGAAGGATTAGAACCCTATTGGAAATGGTTAGGTCTATGATGGTGCAGGCAAATCTACCTGTCTCATATTGGGGAGATGCGTTATTGACTGCTGCCTATATACTTAATCGTGTGCCTTCTAAGTCAGTTGCTTCCACCCCCTATGAATTGTGGACTGGTAGGAAACCAGACTTAAGTAATCTACGACCTTGGGGGTGTGTAGCATATGTTCATGATTCTTTCCATAAATATGGCAAATTAGGCCCTAGAGGGAAGAAGTGTATCTTTATTAGATACTCTGAACACTCCAAAGGGTACGTGTTCATAGGTGAACAAGCTGATGGAAGTGTGACTGAAATGGAGTCACAAGATGTCACGTTCTTGGAGAACGATTTTCCTAGTAGAGGTGAGATCGATAAAGACTTCCAATTACATGAGATGGAAGATCTTGATAACACACCCACTAATGTTATCGAGGGAAATATAGATTTACCTCAACATACAAGACCTAGTGGGAGTGTAGCATCGCTTGGCGGACTGAATTCTCAAGAAGTTTAGTTGCGTAAAAGTAATCGTAAAAGTATTCCCAGTCGTCGATTTGAGATTGAAGGGGAAGCATTTATGATTGCTCCACAAGACGATGCGGAGCCTAAAATAGTTCAAGAGGCTCTCTCATCTCCTGACAAGGAAGAGTGGAGAAAAGCTTTGAAAGACGAAATTGAGTCTATGTGGACAAACCACGTCTGGGACTTGGTTGATCTACCACCCGATCGCAAGGCTATTGGAAACAAATGGGTTTTCAAGATTAAGCGAATGACGGATGGATCCATTGAAAAGTATAAGGCTCGCCTTGTGGCGAAAGGCTATACTCAACAAAAGGGTGTAGACTATGAGGAAACTTTTTCATCAGTTGTAAGGTCTGCTTCCATACGCCTTATCCTAGCCATTGTTGCACATTTGGACCTAGAATTACATCAAATGGATGCAAAGACATCATTTTTCAATGGAAAACTAGATGAAGAAATCTATATGAAGCAACCGATAGGTTTCATTGTTGAAGGTCAGGAGCGTAAAGTTTGTGTCACGCCCCGAACCCCATCGAGCACGCAACACACTTCTCTGGTCGAATAATGCAATGTCCCAGGGTATCGCCGACCCAATACGACTTATCAGAGGTTTATATCGATCAGCGAAAGCCACAAATACCGGGACATTAACAACTGGGGTAAAAAGGGAAGATAAACACATCCATTATGATTCAAACTTATATAATATCCACGATTTATAAAACCACAATATATACAAGCACACCGAACGTCTATACTATAAACCACCGACATAAAAAATGATCGATAGCCTGGGTACCCTATCACCACAGATGGTACACTTCAAAAAGCCTATTCCCAACCCCTACACTAGCCCCTACGCCCTCTGCTTGGCATCTACTCCGAGTCTGATTCTTCATCATCCGAATCTGAATTCTCCTCAACTGTCTACTCCTCTGAGGACTCCGGCTCGGTCTCGATCTCAATCGGGTTGTTTATATCACCCGACTCTGCTGAAACCTCAACTCGCTCTTCTTCAACAGGCTACTCGTCCGACTCGTCCTCTGGCACAAACTCGGGATTGTACCAGGGCACATACTCGGGTACGTCCTCCGGTTCTTCTTCAGGCTCATCTTCTGGGGCCTCTTCAGGTTCTGCCTCAGGTTCTTCCTCTTCTGGTTCTTCCTCTGGAATTGCCTCGAGATCCACGTCCATAGGGTCGTACCCTGCTTGGGATTCTTCAGGCTCCGGTTCATGCTTGGCCCCCGAGGGCTCAGGTGCTGCAAGCGCTTGCTGAAGACCGGACTGTGCCAGACTAGTCTCTAGACTCGTCATCTCGCCGTCGGGAGGGGGTATAGCTGCCGGGTCCCAATCTCCAACTCCATCGAAGGGGACATCGAAACCACGGACGGGGCCAAACTCATCTACCCTGTCTCGAAAGAACCAAGCGGTATAGGTATGGGCCTGCCAAAGGGGTAACCCTACGTCTATCCAAACTACTGTGGTATGCTTAATCCAGGTCATATTATCGTCTATCGGGTATTCTACAACATTGTGGTCGGTGTGCATCGGTACTCCAAAATGCTCAGGTGGCGGCGGTGGGAGATTCATTGCTCAGGCCGGAGTTCTGAAAATGTTGGTTGAAACAACCATGAGATTATATCTCAGTAAGCACACACCCTAAACCCCACCTAGGCTATCACGTACCTCCAGACAATCACAACCACAACCACACTTAGCCATCACATAGCAGGCACACAATTAATCTTACCTAGGCCTTTCTAGTGTGCAACCTGCACGTTAGTCACAACAACACCGTTTCCAATCACATGCACGTTCTAATTACATTTCATGCATTCGTTCCGGCCTCATCACATTCTTTCCACACAACTCGCCAACAACCCGCGTAATGGTACCGCCTCAGGTTCACTGCGACTAACTCATTCTCGACTCGCCAGTGACCCGCGTAGTAGTACCGCCTCAGGTTCACTGCGACTAACTCATAACAATACTTCAGGGCCCGCGTAATGGTACCGCCTCAGGCCGTGTATCTTGCCCGCGTAGTAGTACCGCCTCAGGCTCAACACCCATCACCTACGACACAACCCGCGTAATGGTACGGCCTCAGGTTGGTCGTCCTCCGGTAATACCGGGCATCGTCCCGCGTAGTCGTACCGCCTCAGGACGGATCAATTCCCCGCGTAATGATACCGCCTCAGGGATTTCCATTATCACACGTATTACACCACTATCTCTTTCTCACGCGTTCACGCATTCCACACTCACATGCCAACATACTGGCCAATCATTCTTGGCCCGTGCACGCATCAAACCATGCATTTTTCAAGCTCAATAAACACCCAACACAGCCAATTGACAATCAATTTCAACTCGGCCCAAGCATGCACATAACGAAGCACATTTCAACTAAATATTTCACAAACTAACAAACAATCACGGCCGCCATCGGGCCCACAATCACAGCCACCCTCACAGCCACAAATTTAACATTTCCACGCAGATTTCGAGCCCTAATAGGCACCACAACACAGCCACATCACGGCACATCAAACCGACATAAATCATCTCCAAATCGGACCATATGTCCGCCATTTCAATTCCCAATTTTCCAGCATCTAACTCAGCACCAAACAGCCATGAAATCAACATAATTTCATTCATAAACCCGCCATAATTAATCCCCAAGTCGGTCCACTAATATAATCACTAAACGGCCTCTAATTAACCCCTAAACAGTCGCCTAACAACCCTATTCAGCCCTAATTTTGTCCGTCGATACCCGAAGTCCTAAATAGAGTTTAGGGCGTGACTTACCCGAACTCTAGACTAACTCGGCTAGAGTGGAAAGGGGACGGCTGATCGGCGGCACGCGCAAACGGCGAGTGGCTGCGGTGGTGACGGCTTCCTTGGCTGCGGTCACTCACGACCACGGGAAGAGAGAGAGAGGTCGCCGAGAAGGAGAGGGGGAGAGAGAGGGACGGCGGCGTGAGGGTGGTGGTGGCTCGGTGGCGGGACGGCGGTGGCACGGCGGGCGGTGGCCGGCGAGCGGCAGCGCGGCAAGGGGAAGGGCGGTCGATTCAGTGAGGGGAGAGGAGGGAGCCGAGAGATAGAGAGAGAGAGAATGAAGAGAGAGAGAGAGGATTTGGGTTTAAATAATCAAGGTCAATAATTGAAGGGCCAATTGACCATCTTGCCCTTCTCTCACAATTCCAATCGACGGTCCAGATTCGATCTTATCTTGAAATCGACGGTCCGGATCAAATCTTTTCCAAAATATCCAAGGGCAATTTGGGAATTTCTCAAAAAGTCCAAGGGCAAAATTGTCCAAAAATCTCTAATTCTAAGGCTAGGGCGAAATTACCAAAATGCTCTTCCCAAATTACATTGGCCTTAACAAATTTCCAGGGGTAAAATGGTCATTTTTCATTTCTCGCAGAAATTAAATTTTTCTGAAGGATTCGGACAAATCCGAGGCTACCCGGGCAAATGACAACATTGTCCAAATGATCCGGCGTGACTTTCTAAATTTCAATGCCCAACTTGGTCTCTAATTAATGCCTAAGTTCTGAATAACATAGCTTGCGCATATCTCATACTAACGGGTGGCTTTTGGGGAAATTCGCATTACTGACCCGTGGCCGATACTAAATCAAGCCACATTCAAGTTCACTCGGGTCGTGACGACCTCGGTTGTCACTTAATCGCGAGGATCGATCGCTAGATCCGACGGGCACGATCGTTTGGTATAGGTTTGAGGTCATTCGTCAATTCATTTCGTGGTCCAGTGGAATCACCGGCGATCCACTAATATGACAGTGGCGAACTGATCCCTGGCTATCCTTGGATCAGTCTACAGTGGCTCAAAATGTCACCTCGACGATTTTCATGGTCAAGAGTCGGTTCACGATCAAGTTCTTTGGTTGCGCGAATTTAAATCCCTAATTAGCCTTTCCCTAACGGTTAGTATTCTCAAAGTGATTAATTTCGGGCGAGATCTAACTACAAGCACGTCTATAAACTATTCATTTCATAAATCCCAAGTGGGTCAGATTTCAGAAGGTCACAATTTGCAAACTTCATCGCTCAATATATGGCTTTAAGCAATCATCTAGACAGTGGCATTTTTTTTTTCATCGAGCCATGACTTCTTTTGGGTTCACGATGATCGAAGAGGATCACTGTGTGTATATCAAACGGTCCGAGGATAAATTTATAATTTTATCTCTTTATGTGGACGATATTATGTTGGCTGGGAATGACAAGGGTTTGGTTATAACCATAAAAGAATGGTTGTCCTCTAACTTTGAAATGAAGGACATGGGAGAAGCTGCATATATATTGAGAGTCAAGATTAAAAGAGATCGATCAAATAAACTTCTTGCTATGTCACAAGAGTCTTATATAATGAAGATTCTTGAACGCTTCAATATCCAGCACTGTAATCCCATTGATACCCCTGTCATGCAAGGCGAAGGCCTGAGTACTAAGATGTGTCCTAAGACTCCAGAAGAAAAGAAAGAAATGGTAACTGTTCCTTATGCTAGTGCTGTCGGAAGTTTGATATATGCTATGATGTGTATTCGACCCAACATATGTCATGCTGTGGGGTTAGTGAGCCGATATCAATCAAATCCTGGTCCAGCACACTGGAAAGCAGTTAAGAGGATCCTGAGATACTTGAAAGATACTATGGACTATCGACTTTGCTATCAATGGAGTGATCTACGCTTATTAAGATACTCTGATGCTGATTGGGGAGGAGACCTAGATGAGCATAAATCGATGTCTGGATATGCGTTCTTGCTTAATGACGGGGCAATTTCTGAATAGCAAGAAACAGACATGCATAGCTTTATCTACGATGGAGGCAGAATTTATTGCATGTTCTGCTGCAGTGCAAGAAGCAGTATGGCTAAAACGTTTCTTGGAAAATTTAGCCATTATCACTGATGTCTTAAGACCAGTGACAGTATATTGTGATAGTCAAGCAGCTATTGCCTATGTGAAAGATCCCAAGTACCATGGTAGGACGAAGCACATTGACATAAAGAATAACTTCATCAGAGATATAATAGCGCAGAAGGAAGCAGTCCTGCAATATATTTCAACTAACAGGATGGTTACTGATCCATTTACGAAGGCTGTTCCTAGAGACGTGTTCTTGACCCACAGGATGTCTCTAGGATTACGTAGAATGTGATTATGATATGTAATATTGTTGAGGATCATTGGATTATGTGTGTATATGTATTGTACTTGTTTGTTAATGAATTGATGTTTGATCAATTAGTACAATGTTATGAGACTAGCACAAACACACATATATTGTTGAAAGCTATGTCACCAGGCAATGATTGGCTCACTCACACGAGCAATCATCTCAAACGCTATAGTAAGCGGGTTGAGATGAGACGATATGTATTATAAATGCTGGAAGAGCAGTTTAGTACATAAAATGATTTAATGTCGCCTTGATTGGAATCAAGATGAGTTCTGTTATTCGTATGTGATAAGACCGAATATGATAGTCCCACAATCATGTATGCCTGAAGGTAGCCAGATGCGAGTACTAAATTGGGCGCTGTGGAAAGCGAGCTGATATAGCACTCGGGCTAAACATGAGTACGTGAGAAGCATGTGACTACATTTAGGCTAAGATTCGTATAGTGGATATGATTAATAAATGACATACGCTCTTATAGAAAGAGAAATCCACTATAGCATGTAATTCATACTACATGTGCTTTATTTGACCAATAAGGGAGATGACTACAATTATCCCTATTTATTCATCGTGCAAGTCCTATGTTACTTCTGACTATGTTCTCGAAGTAGAAGATCAATGTTGCTACTTTAGCATGTTACCAGCGGTCATGAATAGATATGGCTTTATGGGACGTGACTAGGAAAGCAGTTGTTCATAAATGGAGAGAGACATGAGTGCGAAAGAAGACTATTGTTGTTTTACATCTATCACATGTATTTACCGGTCGATCAATTATTTCGCCTTCGATGGTTTTGGAAATAATTGTAAATTCATAGTGTCTTTGAGAATAGTCAAGTATAGCCTTTAAGGGATAGGTATACTTGGACTGATGAAACAAAATATGTCTGGGGCACTGTGAGACATCAATTGTTTATTTCTTTTTTTGGGGTTGTAGCCATTATGTTATCCTTAACATGTGCATAATTAGAGGTTCCAAGTGCATGTGTACTCACTGGTCACACGGCTTTCTTGCCAACATGAATTGTTTCTAAAATAGATAAATGATGAATGCCTTATGTTCTTGATAGACCATGATCAAGCCCATCATGTGCGAGTGTGAGATGTTATATTTCGTCGGTCCGCCCATAATGAGTGTGTCCAAGGGACATCATTTGCTCTAATTATAAGTGTATCTGAGAGACGCCTTTTGAAGAGGCACGAAGGGAGTTTCTTAAGGGAAGTTAAGATAACTTCCTCATAATATGAACAATAAACAAGAGATAATTAGAACTCTCTCTCTCTTGACGCATAAGGATTCCGTATCTACTTTAAGAAGACAATCGGCATTAACGCTGTGGAACAAGAATATTTTCCCTGTGATTGTATTCGGACCAACGTGAAGTAGATTCGTTCATCGTTTGCTGGTGATTCAACGTACGATCCTGGAAATTTTGTTCGTAGTGCATCGAATAGGTTAGTCGATTCTCCCGACACTCGCTTCCTACACAACGCTTGAGCAAATCTCTAAGGTGTCTGACAAAAAAACAATATATATATATATATATATATATATATATATATATATATATATATCTAAGGTGAAATGCTAGGCTGCTACTGACCATCGGGGGATAGACCAGTAAAAGCTCTTTCTTGGTCCTGCAAAAGGCCCCCAGGCGTAGCACATTCGGATGCATATAAATCAAGCTTGACACTTCCCATCTCTGTTTTGAACTGCTTCTCAGTCCCCTGTGCGAGATTCCTGGGCCTTTTGACTGCCACTTGACAACCATTGGCCAAGTATCCCCGGTAAACCGTGCCGAATCCACCCCAGCCCAGGACAATGTCGCGGCTGAAATTTTGCGTCGCGTCTTGAAGCTCCTGCAGTGAAAAACTTTTAGGGAGTGCTGGGTCGTCCTCAGTGGGATTGGAGAAGCTGAAGGTTCGGAACTTGAACACCATTTTGCAATAACACGATGCTTGTCCAAGATCAATGGATCGTACGAGCTTGATGAGATTTCTTTTGGTGCTGACTGATTTCGGATTAGCTTTTCTGCGTCTCAAGAGCTTTGGTTCGGCGCACCCAAGTCTGTGTCTACGGGCGTGAAAGTCACTCCAATTGGGATATCTCTTTCTCGGAAGGAGGAGAATCACGTTTGGTTGGTGTGAATTGAAGGAGAAGAAAAGTAGTTGAAATTACGGGCTATCTTCTGCAATCCAAACTCCAAAGTCTTTCAGCTTCGGGGAGGGGGGGGGAGGGGGGGTGGGGTTTTGTGGTGTGGGGAGAGAGAGAGAGTTGAAAATACTGTAATACTATAATTTGCAGTTCTAATTAAAAAAGGAAAAAAGAAGAAGAGAGAAACGAAGACCTTTCACGTATTGGTCTACCTCCCCAAGTATCAAAGCAAACACAAATCCGGATGTCCGTGACATCAAACTTTCATTTGGCAAACAGATCTTACTCTAGCTTGGTCACGGGGCTTGAACCGCGTGACCATGCTTTAAGGAACTGTTGAATCTGTAAAACAATGAACTAATAAGATGAGAATGGGTGGCAATTGCCAATACGTGTTTTGTGTTTCAGTAATAGAATTTTTTGTTACATTCTTCGGCTACACATTGTGATGTCTTTATATAATACAAGCTAGGGTTACGGAATTAATGAAGAATAAAATCATGATCTCTTCTCTTTGGAAAGAATTGATCTTGCTTGATGAGCGAGTGGTGGAGAGATTGTAGCTGAATCAGGGCACAGTATCGTTTCCTTTGACACCCCCTGCAAGCTGATGTGGCGGAACACACAGTAAGCTTGGACTGTAGAAGTCGAAAGCGAGCCGTGGAGAGCCCTTTGGTGAAGATATCGGCAGGTTGATCGGTAGTGGAGATGTACTGAACATGAAGTTGATTTTTGGCGATCCGTTCTCGCACAAAGTGGTAATCAATTTCCACGTGCTTTGTCCGAGCATGAAAGATAGGATTCCCTGTCAGATAAATGGCTGAGATGTTGTCACACCAAAGAACCGGAGGGCCTTGCCAAGAAACACCGAGATCACGTAAGAGAGCCTCGATCCAAATGAGTTCAGCAGTTGTGTCGGCTAAGCTTTTGAATTCGGCCTCTGTGCTGGATCGAGCAACCGTCCGTTGCTTACGGGAACTCCATGAGATAAGATTTGAGCCAAGGAATATGCCAAAGCCACCAACTGATCGTCTCGTGTCATGGTCCCGGCCCAGCTTTGCATCGGAAAAAGCATGGAGATGGAAATTGCAGCATGCAGTGAAGAGTATGCCATGGTCTTTGCGTGCCGCGAACGAAGCGCAATATGCGTTTGACAAACTGCCAATGGACCTCCGTGGGTGCATGCATGAACTGACAGGCAGTGTTGACAGCGAAGGCAATGTCGGGCCGAGTGAGAGTAAGATACTGCAATGCACCCACAGTACTACGATAAAGAGACGGGTCCGAGAACAGCTCACCACAATGAGAAGATGGAATATCCGAGCCCGCTACACATGGGGTGGTGACAGGCTTCGCATCCTGCATTTTTGCTCGGGCAAGAAGGTCGGCTGCATATTTTGTCTGGTGAAGAAGAATACCATCCGAAGTGCGTTTTAGTTCGATTCCAAGAAAATAATGAAGTTCACCCAAGTCTTTGATAGCAAATTCCTTTTGTAGAGACTCTAGGAGAGTAAACAATGGAGCTGTAGGGGATCCTGTAATAATGATGTCGTCGACATAGACGAGCAGGAAGATACTGTATTGGGCTGTATGCAGTATAAACAGTGAGGAGTCAGCAGTAGAAGCTACAAAACCTATGGAGACGAGAAAATTACTGAGACGTTGGTGCCAGGCACGTGGAGCTTGTTTCAAGCCATAGAGAGATCGTTTTAGGCGGCAGATATGATGAGGATGGTGGGGATCAACGAAACCAGGCGGTTGATCCATGAATATTTCTTCGGTGAGATGACCATGGAGAAAAGCGTTCTTGACATCTAGTTGTCGGAGTTGCCAACCCCGAGAAAAAGCAACTGCGAGGACTGTACGAATCGTGACATGTTTCACCACCGGACTGAAGGTTTCATTATAGTCGATTCCCTGCTATTGATGAAAGCCCTTTGTGACTAATCTAGCCTTGTACCATTCAACAGAGCCATCTGCACGAAGCTTGATACGAAAGACCCATTTGCAGCCAATGGGCTTACCGTGCTGAGGAGACGGTACAAGCTCCCATGTCTGATTTTTTAGCAATGCGGTGTACTCTTCGGCCATAGCTGCCCGCCAATGCGGGTCATTTACCGCTTGACTGTAACAAGATGGTGTAGATGGGACGGCTACCAAAGTGGTGAGTGCATACGTGTGATCCTTTTGCACATGT
Source organism: Syzygium oleosum (assembly GCF_021117445.2). NCBI lineage: Eukaryota > Viridiplantae > Streptophyta > Magnoliopsida > Myrtales > Myrtaceae > Syzygium > Syzygium oleosum. The sequence goes on from NW_026607494.1 coordinate 4,236,559, forward strand.
CGGTGGGGAACGGTGCCGTCTCGAAGTCTGGTCACCATGGGGTGAGCTAGTGGCGCCGTTTGTGGTGGCAGATTGGTAGCCTGCTGGATTGTGGTATGTGTGATAGCTTCATTGGTAGGAGATGGCACTTCTGGTGTAGTTGGAGAGATATCGAGCGGGAGGTGGAGGGATTGCCGTGCACAGGTGTCGGCATGTGAGATGCATCAGTCCTCGGCTCCTGCATATGTGAATCATCAGGTTGCAAATGTGTCAGTGGGGGAACATAAAGGGGTAACTCCAATGATGCTGGTGGGGACACATTTGATGATTCGTCGGTGACGGGAGCAGCAAACGGAAAAACAGTCTCATCAAAGGTGGCATCTGCAACTGTATAGAACCGTTGTTGTTGTGGAGAATAGCAACGATAGCCCTTGACACCTGAGGGATATCCCAAGAAAATACATCGATGTGACCTGGGCTCGAGTTTGTGCTTGGCATAGGTTCGTAGGTTCGGGTAGACAGCGTAGCCAAAAACCTGAAGATGCTCAATGGATGGTGCGGTAGAAAAAAGTACTTCCCAAGGGCTGTGCTGCTGCAGAACGGGAGTAGGCAGTCGGTTGATAATGTGAACTACACTTTCAAAAGCAAAATCCCAAAAATGAGAGGGAACAGATGCATGGTGCATCATGGCCAAACCCGTTTCAACCACATGTCTGTGTTTGCACTCGGCCGAACCGTTTTGAAGGGCCAGGCGAGGACAGGATGTCCGTTTATAAATGCCACGCTCCTGCAATAATTTTTTAAAAGATGCAGAAAGAAATTCTCCCGCACAGTCACTTTGGATGGCTTTAACTCGGGTATTGAGTTGGTTTTCAACAAAGTTTAGAAAGACCACGAAGATATGTAAAAATTGATCACGAGAGTTGAACATATAAAGCCAAGAAAATTTGGAGTAATCATCAATAAAACAAATATAATATTTATTATTTTGATGAGACGTTACAGGAGCTGGCCCCCAAATGTCAAAATGAACTAATTCTAGGGGAGCCTTGGATCTATGAAAAGTGGGACGATGACTCTTACTAGAGGCACATGCCGAGCAAGTTGGTTGAACAACTGACAACTTATTTAACATGCGAGAAATCGTAGAATATGCAGCATGGCCTAAACGATGGTGCCAACGGACAAGGGAGCTGGACTGAGATAGGTAATAAGCTGAAGGAGAAAGCTTGGATTGATCCGACAGTTGATAAAGTCCTTGATTAAGGTTCCCTTGGAAGAGAATCTTGCCCGTACGGCGGCACTTCACAGAAAAACAATTAGGTGAGAAAATGAAATCACAATTGTTTTCCTGTGAAAATTGACGAACGGAAAGTAAGTTTTTCTTTATAGAGGGAACAACTAGGACATTGGACAAACGAAAATTTTGAGAAACAAGAGTACCTGTATGGGTTATCGGGAGGCTAGACCCATTACCTATGGTAACGTGTTGGTTGCCTATGTAGGGCTGAAGAGAGGACAATTGAGATGGATTATTTGTGACGTGGTGTGTAGCACCGGAATCTGGATACCACGGGTCCGAAAAGACTGATGGTGGTGGTGGAATTTCAGCAATGTGGAGCTGTGGTGCCGAGCCTAAAGATTGTGGTGGAGGCCCACGATCTCGGCACACATTGGCTCGGTGGCCAAAACGATTACAGATTTGACATCGAACACTACCCCTCCTTTGATTTCTGTAATTTCCTGCATTTAGAGAGTAATTTGGGGCTGAATTTCGAGGGCCAAAGTGCTGTCCACTTTGCGGAAATTGTTGCCCAGGCCGTGGTGACCTATCCACACGAGAAGGAAGCTGTTGAGGTGATTGGTGTGCTGTCCGCGTCATGAGCGCTGCTAGAGGGGAGGTGATGGGCTCAAGCAAATCAAGTCGTGCCTCATGAGCCAAGAGCAGCCCGTGTAGAGACTCACATTTAAGGGATTGGTACTGACTTTGAACGGAGATTGACACTGCTAAATTTTGATATTCCGCTCCAAGTCCCCTGAACAGATGAGTTTGATATTCTTGTGAAGAGATGTTCTCACCAATCGAGGCAAGTTGATCAACAAGGAAGGCTGCTTGCTGTAGATATTCCGTGATTGTTTGATTTCCCTTGCGGAGAGTTTGAAGTTGCATTCATAGATGTGTGGCGCGAGCACTGTTACGTGCTTCATATGATTGAGCCAAAAAGGACCATACGGCTGCTGAAGAGCCTAAATTGGAGAGCTGTGCAACGATGTTGTCAGCTGTGGAATTGAGAATCCACCCCAAGGCAATTTGATCTCGGGTAAACCATGTTTCATATGCTGGATTTGGTGAACTTTTGGTGACACCATTCTCACTAATTTCAGTGATAGTGTGTGGAGGGCATGGTTTGGTTCCGTCCACAATTGACAGGAGTCGACTGGCCCGAAGAAAGGGGAGGAGGCGTACCTTCCATATGATGTAATTGTCTCCGGTTAATTTGATACCAACCGCAGGACATGTAATTGATCCAGATGAGCCCCCTGTGGGAGGGATGAGAGGACATGGTGGGATAGCATTCTTGATGAGGTCAGTTGGATTAGCAACACTTGGGATTGGGTTGCTTATTGTTTGATTGCTAGCTGCTGCGTTTGGAAAAGATGGGGATGAATTTGAATTTGATTGGTTTGCCATTTATGCTTTCGCAAGATATGGCTCTGATACCATGTAAAACAATGAACTAACAAGATGAGAATGGGTGGCAATTGCCAATACGTGTTTTGTGTTTCAGTAATAGAATTTTTTGTTACATTCTTCGGCTACACATTGTGATGTCTTTATATAATACAAGCTAGGGTTATGGAATTAATGAAGAATAAAATCATGATCTCTTCTCTTTGGAAAGAATTGATCTTGCTTGATGAGCGAGTGGTGGAGAGATTGTAGCTGAATCAAGACACGTCATCGTGCTCTTTTCTCTTTGGAAAGAATTGATCTTGCTTGATGAGCGAGTGGTGGAGAGATTGTAGCTGAATCAGGACACAATATCGTTTCCTTTGACAGAATCTAGATCGATCTAGGCGGGATCTGACAGACCGGCAATGAGAAAAACAATCCAAAAGCTTGTTCTCTTGTTCAGGACAAAGTGACCAAACTTCCACTAGACATGTTTTTCAAATTGGATGGAGACGGATCTGTGAGAGAGAAGCACGCTGGCTCCCGACTCCTGAGAGTCAAACATTATTGAAAGAGAACTTCGATTTAAGGTTCTGTTTATTTCGCGGAAAATGTGAGATTTCTAGAAAATGTTTTCCATAAAGCCATTTTCTAGGAAAATGACAATATTTTCCAGTGTTAAGTTGAAACCTGAAAATGAACTAGAAAATATTTTCACAGTTCGGTATCTAATTTGATTTTCTACAGAAAATTACAAACAATTCGAATTTTTTGAATTATTTCTTTTCTTTTCTTTTCTTTTCCTTTTCTTTCTTTTTCTTTTTGCTTCTTCCTTAGCCGGTGACTGGTCACAAGCGAGCTCAAGCCTCGGCACAGGCCGGTGAGACTCCAACTCGCCCGAGACCAACGAGGTCGAGCTCTCGCCTGAGGCCGGCAAGCTCGCGCTTCACCAAATTCGGTGAGTTGCACAAGGCTTGATGCGAGGCGCAAGGCTCGAGCTCGCCGAGGAAGAAGCAAAATGAAAAAGAAAGAAAAGGAAAATAAAAGAAAAAATAATTAAAAACTTGATCTTTTGAAAAAATAAAAAAAAATAAAAAAAGGAAAATGTGTTTGATGAAAGAAAGCGAGGTGAAAGAAGATATGAAAAATGTTTTCTGCTTTCTAAAAAGCGGTAAACATTTTCCCTACTTTTGAAGGTGTTTTTTCCCTTGGTGGAAAATGTTTTCCTTGACTACTTAATTTTCCATGAACTAATCGTCGGAAAATCAGGAAAACGTTTTCTTGCAAGTTATTTTCTGTGGAACTAATGAAACATAAATGGCTAACAAAAGTAAAGTGCTTGGAATTGAAGTGCAATGACCGGAACTTAGAAGAAAAAAAAAGAAACAATGCTTGAAATAAAAGAAAATAAACGATAATGCCAAAACTAAGGAAATTAATGGACAAGCAACGTCAAAAAAAAATTTTGAAATGCCAACATTGGAAAGAAACTTCACTGGAATCAAAATAACTAAAAACTTGCAAACACTAGGTCGTTCATTAGAAACGTTTAAATGAACACAATACTTTATAAGATTAATACCACGAAAAATCCTAAACTGATACACCTGTGACAAATTTAACTTTCGTTAGTTTCCGTTAAATTTTACTGTCAAATTACTGAGTTAAATGACACGTTTAGGGTTTTACAGTTGACGGATGTACCAGTTTGGGGTTGTGCCGTTCGTTTGTCACAAGTGTACTAATTTGTGATTTTTTTTGTATTAATCCAATTTAACGGAGGGTAAATTTATCACAAATATATTAGTTTTGGGTTTTTGGTGGTAAAAAATTAGTTTGGTATAAATTTGTCACAAGTGTACCAGTTTGGGATTTTTGGTGGTAAAAAATTTAATTTGAAGTAAATTTATCACAAGTGTATTAATTTGAGATTTTTCATGGTATTAACCCTACTTTATAATCACAGGGTACACTAGGAACAACAAACTTAACCATAAAACTAAGCGGGTCATTAAAACCTCTTGCAAGTGCACGATCTATTGCACGGGTCTCCTCAATCCCCAACTCGCTGACATTTAGAGAGAGCTCAAGAGAGCTGTAGATGTGAGGAATCGAACTATGCACCTCTTGATTGTTTGAATGAGGTTAATGCTAATAATGTCATTGCCTCCTCGCGAATAGGAGATAATCAACTAAATTAAGACGAAATGGAGATTCCACGGGTTGAAACATTGCCCAGAAGTAGCTGAAATGGCCCAGGTAGGTGTGAATTGGGGAGGAGGATACTAGAAGTGCCAAAAGTTATGTAATGCGCTCACTTTAGTACAAAAAGTTTGTTACAGATCACTTAATTGTCACTTTTTTTTAAAAAATTGATCACATTAGTGTCAACTCCAATCTAAATTGCCGGAAATTCGACACAACAATATTTTATTAATTTCTTAGTCCTACGTAGCTCGCCGACATGCCAAGTCAGCATATAACCCATAAACGAGGTCGTCTAAAAGTTATAAATAGTGATCGTTTGAGTGTCAAATTTTGTTTAAAGTTATTACTTCAGTGTTAGTCGTTAAAAAACGATCATTTTAGTGCTAGTTGGATTGTGCGACGTCGTTTTGGATGTCCACGTGGATTGAATTTTTTTAAAAAAATATGCCAAGTCATATTAAAAATTTTAATTATAAATGCCACACAATCAATTTAGCTAGAATTGGCACTTAAGTTATTGTTTTTTCTCCTTTTTGGTACTAAAGTGATAAAAAAAAAAACTTTTGGCACTAAAGTGAGCGCCGTATACAATTTTTGACACTTTTAGTGTTCTTCTCTTGTGTGGATTGTGGAAAGTGTATGCCCGATTTTCACAAGTCCCAACTTGAGCCTACAAGAAGCTGGTGTGCAATGTTGTTTTGTAATTGATGACTCCCATCACCGAGAAACTTCTTGAAAGCTTCATATGAGTTTACCTCGCAGAGAAGAAAGTCAAAGCCAACTAGTCCAACCATATGCTCCTGTGAAAGCAGAGAAACAAATTTGAAAGATGCAGGCCGAGAATCAAAGTGCCAACAACTTGGATATTCTTGCATGTACAAGGATTGATGTGCACGAAGACGCATGTGCGACTGATCTTATCAATGTCTTCTAAGGACGACTTTTGTGGTGGCCTTTAATTTTTCGTTCGAACAATAGAACTTTCTTACTATGTGTCTCAAAAAAATCGGAGGAAAGTATTACAGAAAGATCATGCAAATGAAAGTGAAGAGGAACATATAGAGCTTAGGAAGAGAAACATAGAAGCTAAACTTGTTATTGAAGATAAAGGCAATGGTGATGGTGTGGCATTGACATGCCAGTCATGGAGCAATCCCCAGAGGAGAAGGAGGAGGGAAGGAGTAGTACAGAGTTGAGTCACAATCACTTTGACTCCAACTACTCCTTGTCCTAGGGTCCCGCCGGAGAAACTGGCATTCGAGCATTCGAACCACTTCAGACATCTCTGGTCGAGCAGATGGATCCTCATACGCGCACAACAATGCCAATCCGACTAGTCGCTCTGCTTCTTCTTCCACGTAATTCCCCTGCAAATTGGGATCGATCACCCTTCCCAACTGGTCTTCATTCATATGTTTTGTAGTCCATTCATCCAAGCAGTTATACTTTCCCTCTTCGGGGTAAATCAACTGTCCCGAAATGAGCTCGAGAAGCATTTTCCCCTCAGCAAATACATCATTCTTCAGTGTGCACTTTTCTGTAAAGTAGTACTCGGGGGCAATAAACCCAAGTCGGCCACAGATGGAGCTGTCGACATAAACATCTTCATAGTGATGGTAGGATGTGTAATATTTGGATTTAAAAAAAGAAAAAGAAAAAGAAAGCAAAGCAAAAGGGTTGAAAGTCAATAAAGAAGCTACAGTGGACTTCAGTTTATAAAAGTGGACCGAGAGCTTGCGGGAGAGAGGAAAAGAAGGAAAGGAAAGAAAGAGGAAAGAAGAGGAAGAAAGGGAAAGGGAAAGAGAAAGAAGAGGGGTTTCGCACATAGTCGCCACAGACGTCTCATCAAGCTGATTCAACTTCGATTCGCAACCTCCGGTAAGTGCTCGCGCATCTCGTTCGTCCAATCGGAAAAGTTTTCCGGGCTAGAGCTCATATTTCGGAATTATGTGTTATTTGAGCAGCGAAGTCCGATTTTTGAGTCGTTGAGCTATGAATATATATAGAATTGGTAGTTTAAGGTGTTGTGGAGCCGTGGGATTTTACGGATCTTGATTTGGATTTACCGTTTATCCGAAACGAATTTTTGAAGGTTTCCGCGTGAGGTGAACAGTACACGTCCGGCAACCTTCAGGCCATATTTCGTTGGTTTTCGGCTCGATTTTGGGATGGCCAAGCTGTGGTTTTTGTAATACTCTGAACGGGCTTTCTTTTGACTATAAGTTTGCTAGGATCGGAGTTCGATGGAGAAAGTTATGGCACAATCAAGTTTCGCGTTCAAGTTTCGCATTGCGGATAATTTTGAATACCGCTTCGGTTGTGAGTTTTGTTAGCGCGTAGGAGTCTTTTCGTTAGCGTTTAAACTTACTATAGCCGTTTCGTAGTTATCGTAGTATTTTACTTAGTGTTGACGTCGATTCTCGTTTAATTGATAGGATTACGAGATCGTCGGTCCAAGTGAGCGTCGTTGTGTGATTTTTGGGAATTCCAGGTGAATGGTGCTATCTCTTCTATGAATTTCTAAACTCATGTTTTGAAAGTGGAAGAGACTCGATATATAATGAGTTATGAAAGAACATATTTATTACATAAAAGTATTGATCGGGCATTTACTAAATTTTGGTATTTGTAAATGGTTTTAGATAGGTTTTGGGAATAGTGTTGCGAAACGAGGTATATATATTGATTTAAAATGGGTACATGAAGTGTATTATGGTTTGAGAAACAAGTTCTCAAATTATTTGAGAAATACTTTACAAAAAGGATTTCTGGTGGTTGAGTTGAGTTGTGAAATTTCATATACTTGATTTGTTAAATGTGTTCAGTTTGATGAAGAAAGATTGTGTTTTGTTTTCTGAAATCAATTGGTGCTATTGATTGTGGATTATGAGATTTATTATGGATTTAGTATTGTGGATTATTGGAGGATGTGTGTTTTGTGCTCAATATCGCTGTGAGCCCATTGAAGGGCTTAGGGGTATGCATACCGGTTTAGGATATCTTTCTAGGCCGAGTCACCGGCTTTGTAGGTGGAGACCTTGCTAAGGAGGGAATCTTGGTAGCCTTGTCACAAGGCTTTGTGTCGTGACTATGGTTAGATATTGAGCAATAGATTGGTCGATGGAATGAACCATCGACGTGTGATGTGATATAAGATTTATCAATGGAATAGACCATTGATGTGTGATTTGAGATTGGTCAATAGAATGGACCATTGACATGGTTTTTAATAGAGATTGATCAATGAACTTGACCATTGATAGTTGATTTGATATGGTGATTTAAACGAGTATTTCTTAATTGTATAAAGTCTTGTTGAAATGAAACAACTGATATGTATATTAAAGACTTGGATTATGAGTTTCTGATATGGTTTTATGTATTTATGCATAGTGGTTGCTCGATCTGCTTAGAAGAGATACGTACTGCTTACTGAGCTGTGGTTGCTCACCCCTCTCTTTCCCTAATCTTTTCAGGTTTTTTGGTTGGTAGCCAATAGAGCGAGAGTGATGTCGTGGGGAATTTTGGGCGGTTTGAGGCTGCGTCTTTCGGGTGGAAGGACGGCCGTGTCATCTCCCATCCCGGTAGGTTTCGGGGTGTGACAGGATGAAATGTGACTTCCGTGCCCTGCCTTGTAATGCACGTGGGCCACTCAATAGTCACTTCCTCTACATTTCTCTCGTCCATGATCATGGCAATCGGAAATCCTCCTATCACGGCCACAAAATGCGCATTCAGCAGTATATTTGACACGCAGATGTTGCGATGCATGATCTTGATGTCACCTTGATTGTGAAGATGCGCAAGCCCCCTTGCTGCTCCCAAGGCTATTCGCTTGCGAGTAGTCCAATCGAGAGGTTGGGCAAACCGATCAGGTCTCCCTCTAAGATTGTAAGATAGGCTATTGTTGATCATCAAGGGATACACCAGTAAGAGCTCTTTCTTGGTCGTACAAAAGCCCCTCAGGCATAGCACGTTTGGGTGTGTCGAAACTGTGCTTCCCACTTGTATTTCTGCTTCGAACTCTTCCCTCCATTGATCGATGCGGCACACTCTCTTTACAGCGAACCATCAGCCAAGTGCCCCCAGTAAGCTTTGCAGAATCCACCTTCCCCCAAGAAGTTGTCGCTGCTAAAGTTGTCTGTTACGACTCGGAGCTCCTTTAGAGAGAAGCTTTTAGGAGGTGTGGGATCGTCTTCATCGGACTTGGTAAAACTGAAGGTTCCGAGATTGAACACCATCTTTAAACGGGAAACAAGGTAGATTCTTCTCAAGCACAAATGGATCGTATAACCTTGATGGTTTTTCTCGATTGGTCGTGATTGGTTTTAGATGGTGCCTGTCTCATCCATGACTGCTTTTGGTCGGTGTGAATGAATGAAATGGTAGGAGAAGTCATTGGATTGTAAGGCTGATGTCAAAGCGTGTGGCCATCCCACTCCAGAGCCTTCCTGTGAGCAGCTTCGTGGAAAAAGAGGGCGAGAGAGGTTTCATTGTTTTGCATAATTATCCTTGTATTCTTACATTCCTACGCATTGAAAAATCCAAATGTGAAGAGCACTAGTCTTTTTTCTTTACTAAATTGGCTGTACATTACATGGAAAAGCTGTTAACTTTTGTGTATCCTTGAAGATCCGTACTTCTAATTGCTTGTATTTGGAACTAGTGCAATATTTGTCGGTTTATCGTATTGCAATTCCAATGGAAAATTTTCTATATCGGTGGAAATACTGGTATTAATTTTAGATCATTATTCTTTTCTCTATGTTCCATTTTTAATAAATAATCCTGAAAACAAGAAACAAAAGCATTAACAATAACTAGAAATTTTTATAATGATATAGTACACACATGAAACATATAACAGTGGATAGTACGAATAAATAAAAATCATGATTTATTTCCAGTAGATCTTCCTGGGGTTAGAGTTTGACCAAATATTGGAAGAGACAAAAGTACTGGATATGAGTTCATCTGCCTTGTAAACTCCCTGCACAACTATTCTTGGCATATTACAATTGTCATAATTTAAAAAAAAAATGCAATTGTCATAATTGATTTTGTCAAATCTCGTGACTTAATAACTAATAATGTTCTTGTACATCCTATAAAAAATATTTTGTGAAGGAACATCGAAAGTTCGCGTCACTAATTTATACATGTATTGGCTCAATAGCCCATGCTGTGCATGGGATCCACGCGGATTCAATTCATTGTTTCTTTAAATAGAGTATAAAATATTCAGAGCTAAAAATATTACCATAGTAAGGTACTAAAAGAATAGTTTTATAAAAAAACGTATTTAAAATAGCTATCATTTAAGGGAAGTTTGTTAAAAATTTCTTTGTACACACTATTTTTGGTATGTGCATCATCTCCCTCATCTTCATTAACAAAAGAATCTCATCTCCATCTCTCGTTGTTGCTGTGGAAATTGCAACATAAAGTTGTCCACGGCTAGAAACTGGCTTGGGGAGAAACAAGCCAAAATAGCTTGAAGTTTGGCAAATGAGAATTGGGACTGCTTTCCTTTAAGTATAAGTGGCCAATGAGACTTAATGGGCGGCGTAACTATGCAAGGAATAAGCACTTTGAATACTAAATTAGAACTTGTGATGATCTAGGCTTAAACTGCCCTTCTAACTCACACCCCAACTTCTACAAGAATAGGGGAAATGAAACGGTCATCCTCCTATATGAAGGATGCGGCCTCAGATATAACTAACATTAACTGTTATCAAATATATATCTCCATCTGTATATGTGATAAACAGTAATTTGGTTACAGGATCAGAGTTTTAAAATCATCATAAGAATATATACTTTCCCAAACTAACAAACTAAATCTCAAACCACCAATTCAGTGATATATCCAACTATCTTAACTCATACCTGAGATTCAACTATAAAAACTCAAGTAAATAATCAACTTAACTAAGGCTCGACTAGGGCACGCTATTTTGGAGTCAAAATGTTCACTATAGGTCGACAAAAGACATCAAGAAAGGTCAATCACAACGAATAACCCATACCGCGAAGAAAAATCTCTCTCGACTGAACTTGAATTCAAGTGGGTTTACCGGAAAAAAAAAATCATTTTTGAAGTACTAAAATATCTTAAACTTCACCGACTCAAAAGACGGTTGAAGACGAGTGAAAACCATCGCAAAAAATAGAAATTCAGAACTAGGCAGCTATGCGTGCAAAACTTTAAACATTTATTCTGACCAAATCGTATCTCAACATCGATTTATGTAAAATCTCATGGCTCTACAACACCCTAAACTATCCTTTCCACTTAATTTCATACTTAACAGCCCCTAAATTGGATCCTGACACTTAGAATTCATATGGATAAGTATTTATGACCTAATTCCGAAAATTCCTCCGACTAGATGAGCAAAGGGATTGAATTCTTACCGAGCACTCCAAAATGGAGTTAATCCGATTTATCAGGATGTCCAAACATGTACGCGAGAATGGCCCTTTCTCTTCTTTCTTTATTTTTTGTTTTCTGAAGGAGGTTTCTGTCTCCTCTCTTTTCTTCTTATCTCTCGGTTGTCTTTTTTTTTACCTACTCTTCTTCTTTCTTCACAGCTCCTGCAGAAGTTGAGAGCTCATTAGGTGGGCTGAGTTTTGGCCCATGGCCCAATTATAACAGTGACAATGTCCTAGTGTTGTTGCATGAACCCAAAGTCGGATTAATGTTTCATAGTCACATAATAAGTATTGCTACTTTGAGCCACGTCTTCACGTGGAAGGAGATCCATTATGTATGGATTTATTTCATCCATTGTCTTATTCCGTAAAGTAAGAGTATCTCTTTCCTTCAAAAAGTTAGAATCCAAAAACTTCCTTTCGAGATCGGGGGTATTAGAGCTGGCTATTGCTTCAAGAGGGTTGCCGTTACGTGAAAGAGTTGGATTATTTCATCCCCTTTCTTCTACTGTTGTCTTCTCCGGGCACTGCACTCAAGGTCCTGGTCAACTTTGAGTGCTCTCTCCAGAATATTTTTGCAGGTAGTCAGCAAGTGAGAAGAAAGCCTTGAGCCATTCTCTGGTTGGCGCCCTTGCCCAAAGTGATCAGCTTTGTCTTTTTCTTCCCCAAAAATGTTCTTTGAAAATTTTCTTAGCCGATTAAAACGAGCTGCATACTTGATAACAGCGGGCTCTCTTACTTTTAGTTTCTCTCTTTAAGCATCTTATTTTATATATGGAATTACAAGATCTATTAGATTTTGCATTAATTCACAACAAATTGTATCGCATTACAAGCATATGAATCAATAATCCTACAAATATAGTTGACTCGATATGGTCTAGACACAAAAGTTTCATACATAAAGGGCCACGACAGGAGTTTTCTGCCAGTATGAAGGACAAATAACAAAAGAAATACCAGGAAGAAGATGGATATGAATGAGTCCTTCACAAGAAGAATTCCACGTAGAGTGATTGAAGGAGAAGCAGATGATGGACAGTTTCTTTGAAACTTAACTCCATAGAAATAGGTGCGTCTTGTGAGGAAACTGCAAAGTCTGCCACGTACAAAACTTATCAAGAGAGAATAAAAAAAAGTCAACTCATCTTGTAATTGACGTTGTTGACTCACGAAAGATGGATTTGTCTCTAGAGTGACAAAAGGACCACCAATTTCTTGCTCCGTTCAGAAAAGGAAACCTCCTTCTTGTTTATGAACGAAGGAATTGGGAAAAAAAATTAAATGGTTTTCTATTTTGCGACCTACAAATTTGCTAACTTTCTACTCAACTCAAAGTCCAGACGAATCATCAAGGAGCTTTATTGGGCGAATGTGCATCAGTGCACCTGAACCTCTATTTAGATGGATGCCGCGTGAAAAGAGTATTGGATTGATTAATTTTGGGAATTAATACTACTAAAAATTCTAAATTGGTACCCATATATCAAAAACTAATTATCATCTCACAAAAATCTCAGACCGGTAACGTCCTTGCTATTTTAAAACTGGTTGCAATGAGCCAAAGGGATGATTTCCGCCAAAGAATTGCTAGAAAATTAATCAGGTTGAAACAAATTTGAGATATGTTAATCTTCAAATTCATTGAAAAAATAAATCAATCTAATAGGAAGCACAATACCCTGTCCGGGCGTTTTTTTTAAGACATTTAGCAGCAGTTTACTCATTCCCCAACTCTCTGATAGTTGGTGGGAGCTTGAGAGACGTGTAGATGTGAAGAATCGAACTATGCAACTCTTGATTGTTTGAGGTTAAGGCTAATAATGTCATTGCTCTTGTCATTGCCTTCCGGAGATAATCGAGTAAAATTAGGACGAAAAGGAGATTCCTTCGGTTGAAACATTGCCCAGAAGCAGCTGAAATGGCTAGGTAGGTGTGAGTTGTGGAAAGTGTATACCCGATTTTAAAAGTCCCAACTTGAGCCTACAAGAAGTTGATGTGCAATGTTGTTTCGTATTGATGACTTCCATCACCGAGAAACTTCTTGCAAACTCATATGAGTTTACCTCGCAGAGAAGAAAGTCAGAGTCAACTAGTCCAATCATATCCTCCTCTGAAACCAGAGAAACAAATTTGAAAGATGTAGGCAGAGAATCAAAGTGCCAACAACTTGGATTTTCTTGCATATGCAAGGATTGATGTCACGCCCCGCACCCTACGAGCGCGCGGTCATCCCTCGATGGTCGATCATTGAACGCGACGTCCCAGGACGCGTCGCCGACCCAAACGAAACACTCAACAATAAAAGCAAGCGGAAGCGAAACTAATTAACCCAGACAATAAACAACGACAAAGGGATAGTGCGAAACAATAATTGCATACCATCATAAAATAGCCACTATACAAAACGATAACTCGGGCTACCAATTTAGAACCACAGTTTTCAAAAGGGGGCGGTGGTTGACAAACTTATCTCCTCTACAAAAGGTACTCAAAAGACAGGGTAAATGATCTATTCTTCAATCCCTGTGGTGCTCTGGCGGCGTCTCCAAATCGATTACGGTCGCGGATCTGAAATGGTTATATAATAACCGTGAGAACGAGTCTCAATAAGCAACCCCCTAAACCCCACGTAGGCCAATGCGTACCCAGACAAGTCATACATGCAATCTACCCCATAACATATAAAATTCACATAATTGTACTTACCTCGTCATCAAGTCCATGCCAACTCTACACGTTAGTCGTCACGTGATAAGGCAATAATATTAATTAAATAGCACATCACAAATCGCTCAAACACCAACCACACTTTCACTCAATCACTCCAACTAATTCAACCAGTCAATTCAATCACACTCAATTCGCATGCGTGGCCGAGCAACTTTCTCACGACCTCCCAGGTCCTTTCACACGGCCCGCGTCAACACGCCTCAGGCCAGCCCTCAGATCAAGCCGGGCTCAGTCCCGCGTAACCACGCCTCAGGACATTTCTCTCGACCCGCGTAACCACGCCTCAGGTCCTTACTTGCCTTTCTAGCCCCACCCGCGTAACCACGCCTCAGGTTGGCAGCCCTCAGATCAAGCCGGGCTCAGTCCCGCGTAACCACGCCTCAGGACATTTCTCTCGACCCGCGTAACCACGCCTCGGTCCTTACTTGCCTTTCTAGCCACACCCGCGTAACCACGCCTCAAAGTTGGCAGCCTCGAGATCAAGCCGGGCTTCGTCCTCACCGGACATTTCACACTTTCCCACGACGCGCGCTGGGTCAGTCGCCCTCGGATCAAGCCGGGCTTTTCTCATGCACATGCACCACAATACAAAATTCACCATGCTCTTAGTCATATAAATCAATTTCAATCACCACCCTTTCACCAATGTCAATCTAGCACGCCACATCAGTCAACTCAATTCATGCTCCCCACATCAGTCCACCGACCCGACATTCATGTCGGCACATTCAATTAATTCAATTCACCCACAAGCGCCACAACCATTCAGTCAGGCATATCTATCTCAGTCAATTACTAAATTAGCCGCACAACCATCGCCACAATAATTCACCAATTAAACACAATCAGTCTACTTAGCCCATACCTAATTAAATTCCTAAGCCGGTACTAAATTTCACCCTAAACAAGTCTAAAAATACCCAAAGTACTAGGTAAGATTTAGGAAGTCACTTACCTAAGTTTGGCCCGGGAAAAGTCGGCTCGGGCCCAAAATGGCCCGGGTGAACAGTACCGGACTGGGCGCGGGCACGGGCCAACGGGCGCGGTGGCCGGCCAACGCGGGCACAATGGCCGATCGGCGTGCCTGGCGCGCGGGCGCGATGGCCGTGCGGCGTGCCAAGGGGCGCACGGGCGAACGGACGGGCGACGCGCCTAGTCGGACGGGCGACGCGCTGGTCGGACGGGCACGGCGCCGGGCGAGCTCGGCCACGGCGCTCGGCCACGGGCACACGCACGGGCACGGGCGCGGGAACGGGCACGGCGACGGGCGCGCGGCTTGGTCGCGTGGGCGACGAGCCGGCTACGGCCCGGGCTGGCTGGTCGGGCGGCGACCGGCGGCGACGGCGACGCGGCGGCGACGGGCGGCGGACGACGCGGCGGCGAGCTGGCGGGGAGAAGAGAGCGAGCCGGCGGTGAGGTGAGAGAGAGAGAGGGATCGGGCGAGGGGAGAGATGGCGGACCGGGCGGTGAGCTGGCGGGCGAGCGGCGGCGATGGAGGAGCCGGCCGGCGAGCAAGAACGACGGGGACGGCCTGGCGACGCGGCGGTGACTCGCAGCTAGCGGCGGTGGACGGCACGGAACGGACGAGCTCGGATCGGCGAGCTCCCAGTGCGCGAACAAACGAGCGGCGAAGGCGACGGGCCGAGCTCCCGCGACGGCGAGCTGGACGGCAGAGCGGAGCAAGGCGGCCGGTGGCGGCCGACGGGCCGAGACGGCAAGGCTGGCGGCGAGCCGAGCTCACGCGTTCGGGAGGAGGAGAAGGCGGGGGTCGGGCGAGGCTACCGGGCGACACGGGCTGCGCGACGACGGCGCGGGAGGACGGCGGGCGGTGGGGGTGGCGTTGGACGGAGGCGGAACGGCGGTCGAACGGCGGTCGGCGGCGGGGCACGGCGGAGCGGAACCAGACGCCCGCGAGGAACAACGAAGAAGAAGAAGAGAAGAAAGAAAAGAAAAGGAAAAGGAGGAGAGAGAGAAAAGAGAGGGATGGGTGCCGCATGGCTTAATGGGGGAGGGACGTGCACGCAAGGGAGACAGACGGGGAGAGAGAGAGAGAGAGAGAGAGAGAGAGAGAGAGAGAGAGAGAGAGAGAGAGAGAGAGAGACGTGCGCAGAGGGGACGTTGCACGGGGGTGGGTGGCGCGGCGCAGAGGAGAAAGGAGAGAGAAAGAAAAGCTAATATTTATCCTTGAGCGCGAACCAACGGACACGGTTCAAACTAAATATTATTCTAACTGTCGCGATTCAAACCCGGAAAAAGATCTAACTGTCCCCGAAAAATCCCAAACAATAATATAAGACAACGGGCCAAAATAAAATAACTCGAAACACACTACGAGGGAGGTCTACCAGTCCAAATTCGCACCCGGTCCAAAAATCCACTTTCTCACTATTCCTAATCGCCTCGACGCTGGCCACAATAATATCGACACCGTCCAATTTATTTCGTCCCGATACTCTCGAAAATCGACTGCCAAGGTCAGGGTCTAAATAACGGCCAAATTCGATCGAATGCGATTCTAGCGAAATCTCAAGGTTTAAAAATAATAACCGGGAGTGATCAGTTCCCGGGCGAGATTTTTACTATAAGCGCACTGACGAAATACCCGTTTTATAAATCCCAAAAATGGGCCAAAATTCGGAATGTCACAACTCTTCCCCCCTTACAAAAATTTCGTCCTCGAAATTTACAATTCAACCCAACTATTCAAACAAATGAGGAATACTGGTGTCGCATCAACTCTTCACTTTCCCACGTCGCACCTTCAGTTCCATGGTGCTCCCAAATCACCTTGACCATCGGAATTTTCTTGTTCCGCAAGACTCTTTCTATTCTCGTCTTCGATCCGAATCGGCTTTTCCACATACGACACTCGTCGTCCATGTCTATCTCTTCGTAGTTCAGCACGTGGGTCGGGTCCGGTTCATACTTTCTTAACATTGACACGTGGAATACGTTGTGCACTTGAGACAAGTTTGGTGGTAGCGCGAGACGGTAGGCCAGGGTACCAATTCTCTCTAAGACCTCGAATGGGCCCACGTACCTCGGGCTCAACTTCCCTTTCTTACCAAACCGAGATAATCCTCTCATAGGCGATACCTTGAGGAAAACGTGGTCCCCCACTTGAAATTCCAAAGGCCTACGTCTCCGGTCCGCATAATTCTTTTGGCGGCTCCGAGCGGTCTTAAGCCTATCCCGAATTACCTTGATCTGTTTCGGCGATTCTTGAACCAACTCGGGACCTGTGATGCTCCTCTCACCAACTTCATCCCAACAAACCGGTGTTCTGCAAGCCCTGCCATAAAGTGCCTCGAATGGTGCCATTCTGATACTTTGCTGATAGCTATTGTTGTAGGCGAATTCCACCAAATGTAGCTGTTCCTCCCAACCACCCTTAAAATCCAACACACATGCTCGCGACATGTCTTCCAAATAGCGAATCGTCCTTTCGGATGGCCATCCGTCTGGGATGATAGGCCGTGCTAAAGCTGTAACCGTTCCTAATGCCGCATGAAGACTTTTTCAAAAGGCGGCGAGTAAATTTAGGATCCGGTGCCAAGTGATTGTCACGGCACTCCGTGCGGACGGACTATTTGTCGCACGTAAATCTCGGCATACCTTTCCAAGGCGAAGTCCTTTCGTACAGTAGAAAATGTGCTGACTTTGTCAATCGGTCGACTACCACCCAAATCGAATCATGACCCCTTTGACTTCTCGGTAATCCCATTACAAAGTCCATCGTGATGTGTTCCCATTTCCACTCGGGAATTTCCAATGGCTGCAACATACCACCCGGCTTACAATGTTGTGCCTTCACTTGCTGACATGTTAAACACTTGGCCACATGCTTGGCTACGTCCACTTTCATGCCGTTCCACCAATAATGCGTCGCAAGTTCGATACATTTTCGTACTACCCGGGTGAATACCGTAATTGCTACGGTGTGCTTGAGACAAAATCTCTTCCTTCGATTTGTATCCTTTGGGTACACATAACCGTCCACGGAACTTTAGAATTCCATCCTCGGATACCTGAAAATCCGATTTCCTTTTTGTGGCATCCATACTCAAAATCTTCTGAGTCTCCGGGTCCGTCGATTGTAAAGTCTTAATCTTAGTCTTGTATTTACGGTTCAATCCTCGGCGTTGCAAGTAGACTCGAGACATGACTCACTTCAAACTTAAATTCGAATCCCGAACTCCCTCCAACGAGTCCACTCCTTGACCATCATATGCGCGATACTCGATTTCCGACTCAGGTGCATCCGCTACCTTATTAGCTTTTCCGGGGTGATACATAATCTCGCAATCGTAATCCTTAAGGAGTTCCATCCAACGGCTACTGTCTCATATTTAATTCCTTTTGGGAGAACAAGTACCTTAAACTTTGATGGTCCGTATAAATCTGAAATTTCTCCCCACACAGGTAGTGTCTCCAAATCTTAAGAGCGAAAATAATCGCGGCCAATTCCAAGTCATGCGTCGGATAGTTACGCTCGTGTGGCCTCAGGCGTCGCGATGCGTATGCCACTACTTTCCCGTGTTGCATTAGCACGCATCCTAATCCTCTCAACGACGCGTCATCTGTAAATCTCATATCCTCCCGGGCCTGACAGGGATCGTTAACTCTTGGCGCGGTCGTCAATCTCTGTTTTAATTCTTGGAAGCTCCTTTCGCACTTATCCGTCCATTCAAACCTCATCTCCTTCTTTAGTAACCGCGTCAACGGCGTCGCTAATGCCGAAAACTTCTCCACGAAGCGTCTATAATAACCTGCTAGTCCGAGGAAGCTCCGAACCTCGGTTACTGTTGTCGGTCTCGGCCAATTCGTGACGGCTTCAATCTTTGTCGGGTCCACCGCAATTCCTTCTCCGGATATCACATGTCCTAAGAACGCCACTTGGTGAAGCGCAGTCGCACTTACCGAACTTAGCGTAGAGTGCGTGTTCCTAAGGTCCGTAGAACCTTTTCCAAATGTACCTCGTGCTCGGCGGAACTCTTTGAATACACCAGAATATCATCTATGAACACGATCACAAACTGATCTAAAAATTCCTTGAATACCCGATTCATTAAATCCATAAAGGCTGCGAGGGCGTTCGTCGGTCAAACGGCATTACCGTAAACTCATAGTGTCCATACCTCGTCCTAAATGCCGACTTGGCACGTCCTCCTTCTTGATCCTCAATTGGTGATAGCCCGGTCCTCGGATCGATTTTGAAAACACCGACGCCCCTTGCAAGCGATCAAATAGGTCATCAATCCTTGGCGGCGGATACTTATTCTTAATGGTCACCTGGTTCAATTGTACGTAGTCAATGCACAACCTCAAGGATCCATCCTTTTTCCTCACGAATAACACCGGCGCTCCCCATGGAGACGCACTAGGCGAATGAAGCCTTTGTCCAACAACTCTTGCATTTGGACTTTTAATTCCTTCAATTCGACAAGTGACATCCTATAGGGTGCTTTCGAGATCGGTTCCGTCCCTGGGGCTAACTCAATCGCGAACTCCACTTCTCGATCAGGTGGCAGTCCCGGCAATTCCTGAGGAAAAACATCGAGAAAGTTGCACACCACGGCTATGTCTTCTAGTCTCGGCTCTCCGTGATCGAATCGATTACATTTGCCAGAAATCCTTGGCACCCTTCATCCAACAAACTTTGTTACCTCGAGCGATGAAATCCGGGGATCGAGGTTCCTCCTCGGTTTCCCACAAACTCAAATCTAGGATGTCCAGTCGGATTAAACCTGGATCACCCCGCTTACTACGATCCATAACAGCTCTCCGCTTGGACTAGCGATCCATACCAATAATCACATCGAAGTCATGCATACATAATACGCCAAATCTATCCTTCCTTCTCTATCACCAATCACTATTTTACAATCGGGACACCCAAACGTAATCAGCACTTTATCATTCAGCGGAGTAGTCACACACAAGATAACATCAAGCAATTTTGGCTCAATCCCGGATAATTCAACGAAGCTGCTCGGATATAAATGAATGCGACGCCCCCGGATCAAACAAGGCATAAGCAGCATGATCACAGAGAGAGACCGTACCTGTGACCACGCCAGGCACGTCCTGAGCCTCCCTCCTTGCCATTGCATATACCCGTCTCCTTGGGCCGGCGGCCGATTCGATTGGCCAGTGGATAGCTCTAATTTGATTTCCATTCGGGCGGCGGCGGCGAAGTGCGTGTGACCCGGCCCGCTTGTTGTTTGGACATTCTCTCATCTTATGGCCCCTTCCACCACATGTAAAACATGCTCCGCCCTATTTGGGCAAGGTCCATTCCCGTGTTTTCCACCCACACGGCCCTACACGGGCGTTCGGTAACGGTTTGGCTTCCCGATATTCCTCCGAGCGGGTGGAACGAAGCGACTATTTCCCGTCATGGGTCCTTTCCCCCGAGTTGACGGTTGTCCCTAGCCGGGGCATACCGCGATCCAGAAGCGGCAGCTCGATCCGTCTGATCTCGCTCAATTGCCTGAGCCCTTTCATATATCTCATTGTAGCCTCTCAAGTTCAACGAGATCATCTGGCTGCGAAGGTCCGGCTTCAGCCCATCCCGGAACCTCCTCGCTTTGTCCATCGGGTCCTCCACCATCCCGGGGGCAAATTTGGACAGGTCTTGCGAACTCGGCCTCATCTCGATCTACCGATCTCTCGACCTTGGCGGAGCCCCATAAATTCAGCCAATTTCTGTTCTCGGGCACTTTCCGAGAAATACTTGCCATTGAAGGTCTCGGTAAAAACAATCCAATTCGGGGCAGTACCAGCGGGGAATACTTGACCTCTGGTGGCCCTCCACCAATCACTTGCATTATTCTGAAGCTGATAGACTGCTAGCGTCACTTTCTCTTCCTCAGTACACCCCAGCACCTCAAAAGCTTTCTCTAGCTCTTCTACCCATCTTGGTGCAGCCTCGGGGTCGCCTCTCCCATCAAACTTCGGGGGTTTCAACCTCAGAAATTGCTCAACTAGCTTGGACATCGGCCTGTTCGCATTTACTCGCACTATACCCGGATTTCCACTAATCACATTATTCCCCTGGTTTCCATTATTCCCTATGATCTCACTGGCAGCTGCAGCAGCGACAGTCGCGCTCCTTTCTCCCGTCTGTCTACCCGATAATAATCCTGCTTCCTCAAGTACCCTCCACACTTCATCCAATCTGGGATCCCCCACAACTCCAGCTTGCGGGGCTATACGACCTCGACCTCGACCTCTACCTCGACCTCTACCTCGACCTCGACCGCTCATCTTACCGGTCCTCACAAGGCTCACCTGCTAAATTCCACGCAGGAATTAGAAACCTAGGCCAACTACACCGGCCCAAGCCCTAGGCAAGCTGCATCACAACACATTCCATTAAGCGGGCGACCAACCACAACAACACCCAATCACAACCAACGAGTTCATGCACTTACCTCAAGTCCTGACGCACCTGCACCTCACATAATATTGCATAAAAACCACTCAGCAATCACAATCGTATAGTCTGGGGTACGCATGGCACACAAATCTCCTTAACTGTCTACCCCAAAGTCATCGCTCCTTATCACTCCAGGCTTCGACCACTTGGATCGAGCTAACCTTGCTCTGATACCAAATCAACGGGGATGTCACGCCCCGCACCCTACGAGCGCGCGGTCATCCCTCGATGGTCGATCATTGAACGCGACGTCCCAGGACGCGTCGCCGACCCAAACGAAACACTCAACAATAAAAGCAAGCGGAAGCGAAACTAATTAACCCAGACAATAAACAACGACAAAGGGATAGTGCGAAACAATAATTGCATACCATCATAAAATAGCCACTATACAAAACGATAACTCGGGCTACCAATTTAGAACCACAGTTTTCAAAAGGGGGCGGTGGTTGACAAACTTATCTCCTCTACAAAAGGTACTCAAAAGACGGGGTAAATGATCTATTCTTCAATCCCCGTGGTGCTGCGCGGCGTCTCCAAATCGATTACGGTCGCGGATCTGAAATGGTTATATAATAACCGTGAGAACGAGTCTCAATAAGCAACCCCTAAACCCCACGTAGGCCAATGCGTACCCAGACAAGTCATACATGCAATCTACCCCATAACATATAAAATTCACATAATTGTACTTACCTCGTCATCAAGTCCATGCCAACTCTACACGTTAGTCGTCACGTGATAAGGCAATAATATTAATTAAATAGCACATCACAAATCGCTCAAACACCAACCACACTTTCACTCAATCACTCCAACTAATTCAACCAGTCAATTCAATCACACTCAATTCGCATGCGTGGCCGAGCAACTTTCTCACGACCTCCCGAGGTCCTTTCACACGGCCCGCGTCAACACGCCTCGGGCCGCCCTCGAGATCAAGCCGGGCTCGATCCGCGTAACCACGCCTCGGGACATTTCTCTCGACCCGCGTAACCACGCCTCGGAGTCCTTACTTGCCTTTCTAGCCCCACCCGCGTAACCACGCCTCGGGTTGGCGCCCTCGAGATCAAGCCGGGCTCGGTCCGCGTAACCACGCCTCGGGACATTTCTCTCGACCCGCGTAACCACGCCTCGAGGTCCTTACTTGCCTTTCTAGCCACACCCGCGTAACCACGCCTCGGGTTGGCAGCCCTCGAATCAAGCCGGGCTTCCCGTCCCTCCTTTGGACATTTCACACTTTCCCACGACCCGCGCTACTGCGCCTCAGGTCAGCCCTCAGATCAAGCCGGGCTTTTCTCATGCACATGCACCACAATACAAAATTCACCATGCTCTTAGTCATATAAATCAATTTCAATCACCACCCTTTCACCAATGTCAATCTAGCACGCCACATCAGTCAACTCAATTCATGCTCCCCACATCAGTCCACCGACCCGACATTCATGTCGGCACATTCAATTAATTCAATTCACCCACAAGCGCCACAACCATTCAGTCAGGCATATCTATCTCAGTCAATTACTAAATTAGCCGCACAACCATCGCCACAATAATTCACCAATTAAACACAATCAGTCTACTTAGCCCATACCTAATTAAATTCCTAAGCCGGTACTAAATTTCACCCTAAACAAGTCTAAAAATACCCAAAGTACTAGGTACGATTTAGGAAGTCACTTACCTAAGTTTGGCCCGGAAAAGTCGGCTCGGGCCCAAAATGGCCCGGGTGAACAAGATCTCGGATCGGGCGCGGGCACGGGCCACACGGGCGCGGTGGCCGGCCAACGCTGGCATTAATGGCCGATCGGGCGTGCGCTGCGCGCGGGCGCGATGGCCGTGCGGCGTGCCAAGGGCGCGTGACGGCGACGGACGGGCGACGGCGCCTAGTCGGACGGGCGACGCGCCCTGGTCGGACGAGGCACGGCGCCGGCGAGCTCGGCCACGGCGCTCGGCCACGGGCACACGCACGGGCACGGGCGCGGGAACGGCACGCGGCGGCGCGCGCGGCTTGGTCGCGTGGGCGACGAGCCGGCTACGGCCTGGGGTGGCTGGTCGGGCGCGGCCGGCGACGGCGACGCGCGGCGGCCGGCGGCGACGGCGACGCGGCGGCGACGAGCTGAGCAGGGGAGAAAGAGAGAGAGTGAGCCGGGGGTGAGGGTGCAGGGAGAGAGAGAGGATCGGGGGAAGGGGAGAGATGGCGGACCGGCGGTGAGCTGGCCAAGCCAGTGGCGATGGAGGAGCCGGCCGGCCGGCAGCAGCCAGCAGCCGGGGGCCAGTAGGCGGCACGGCGATGTGACTCGCAGCAGCGGCGGTGGACGGCACGGAACGGACGAGCTCAGATCGGCGAGCTCCCAGGTGCGCGAACAAACGAGCGGCGAAGGCGACGGGCTGAGCTCCCGCGACGGCGAGCTGGACGGCAGAGCGGAGCAAGGCGGCCGGCTGGGCAGCGACGGGCCGAGACGGGCAGTGGCGGCGAGCCGAGCTCACGCGTTCGGGAGGAGGAGAAGGCAGGGTCGGGCGAGGCTACCGGGCGACACGGCTGCGCGACGACGGCGCGGGGAGGAGCGGCGGCATCGGCGGCTAGGTGGGGTGGCGTTGGACGGAGCGGAGCAGCGGTCGAACGGCGGTCGGCGAGCAGGGCACGGCGGAGCAGAACCAGACGCCCGCGAGGAACAACGAAGAAGAAGAAGAGAAGAAAGAAAAGAAAAGGAAAAAGGAGGAGAGAGAAAAGAGAGAGGGATGGGTCTGCATGGCTTAATGGGGGAGGGGACGTGCACGCAAGGGGGGCGCGCGAGAGGAGAGAGGAGAGAGAGAGAGAGAGAGAGAGAGAGAGAGAGACGTGCGCGAGAGGGACGTTGCACGGGGGTGGGTGGCGCGGCGCGAGAGGAGAAAGGAGAGAGAAAGAAAAGCTAATATTTATCCTTGAGCGCGAACCAACGGACACGGTTCAAACTAAATATTATTCTAAGCTGTCGCGATTCAAACCCGGAAAAAGATCTAACTTGTCCCCGAAAAATCCCAAACAATAATATAAGACAACGGGCCAAAATAAAATAACTCGAAACACACTACGAGGGAGGTCTACCAGTCCAAATTCGCACCCGGTCCAAAAATCCACTTTCTCACTATTCCTAATCGCCTCGACGCTGGCCACAATAATATCGACACCGTCCAATTTATTTCGTCCCGATACTCTCGAAAATCGACTGCCAAGGTCAGGGTCTAAATAACGGCCAAATTCGATCGAATGCGATTCTAGCGAAATCTCAAGGTTTAAAAATAATAACCGGGAGTGATCAGTTCCCGGGCGAGATTTTTACTATAAGCGCACTGACGAAATACCCGTTTTATAAATCCCAAAAATGGGCCAAAATTCGGAATGTCACAATTGATGTGCACGAAGACGCATGTGCGACTGATCTTATCAATGTTATCGGGATATAAACATCACAAGTGCCATAATTTTCGTACAACAATCGCTTGAGTGCCATAACCCTTTTTTTTACCACTTAAGTGTCATAACTTTTAAAAACGTTCACTTGAGTGCCACAATTTTTAATCAATCAAGCAAGTGCCAAAAACTTTTAAAAACGTTCACCCAAGTCTTAGAAATCCGACATAGCATAGCACTTGTGATGAACGTTTTTAAAAAATTATAGCACTTAAGTGATCGATTGAAAAATTATATAGCATTGAAATGAGCGTTGTATATAAGTTATGGCATTCAAGCGATCGAAAAAAAAAAGTTATGGCACTCAAGTAAGTCGTATGAAAGTTATGGTACTTATAGTGTTCTTTTCCCCATTGTCTTCTAAGGACGACTTGGATGGTGGCCTTTAATTTTCGTTAGAACAATAGAACTTTCTCAATAAACTTAAACATTCATTCACCATTAATTCGATAGATTAAGAGGTGATAGTTTGAATTTTTATTTGAGTTTCTAATCTTCAATTCGATGACAAATGTAGAAGATAGTAGTCATTGCACGAAGGACGTGCTATATGTCTCAAAAAAATTGTAGAAAGTATTACAAAAAGATCATACAAATGAAAGTGAAGAGGAACATATAGAGTTGAGGAAGAGAAACATAAAAGCTAAACTTGTTATAGAAGGTAAAAGGCAATGGTTATGATGTAGTATTGACATGCCACTCATGGAGCGATCCCCACAGGAGAAGGAGAAGGAGAAGGAGAAGGAGGGAAAGAGTAGTATGTCACACTCACTTTTACTCCAACTACTCCTTGAACTAGGTTCCCGTCGAATAAACTGGATTTTGAACATTCGAACCACTTTGCACATCTCTGGTCGATTAGATGGATCCTCGTCTGAGCACAACAATGCCAATCGGACTAGTCCCTCTGCTTCTTCTTTCACGTAGTTCCCCTGCAAATTGGGATCGATCACCCATCCCAACTCGTCCTCGTACATAAAATCATCAATCAATTTGTCCAAACTGAGATTTTCATTATCCACCAACCCATCAGGTCCTAAAATTGGCTGTCCTGAGATGAGCTCGAGAAGCATTCCCCCATATGGGAAGACATCATTCTTCAGTGTGCACTTTCCTGTGTATAAGTACTCGGGCAATAAACCCATATCTGCCGCGCGCAGTGGCGGCTGTTGACGTAAACATCTTTATAGCGATGAAAGGTTTGAAATGCGTTGGGGTGACAGGTTTTACCCTAACGTAAAAGTTCCCTCGTCCGCCTTGGCAACTTCATGCTACTTCATGCTCCACTCAATAGTACCTCTTCCAACATTTCTCTCCTGCATGATCATGGCAAATGAAAATCCTCCTATCACGGCCTCAAAATTCACATTTAGCAGTATATTTAATGCGCAGATGTGGCAATGCATGATCTTGGTATTACCTTGATTGTGAAGGTGTGTAAGCCCCCTCGCTACTCCCAAGGCTATTCGCTTGCGAGTAGTCCGATCGAGAGGTCGGGCAAACCGTTCCGGTCTCTCTCTAAGATTGCAAGATAGGCTATTGTTGATCATCAAGGGATACCCCAGTAAGAGCTCTTGCTTGGTCCTGCAAAAGCCTCTCAGGCATAGCACATTTGGGTGTGTCGAAACCGTGCTTCCCACTTGCAGTTCTTCTTCGAACAGCTTTTCCCTCTACTGATTGACAAAGCTCTTTATTGCCACTAGCGAACCATCGGCCAAGCGGCCCGGTAAACTTTGCCGAATCCACCTTCTGCCAAGAAGTTGTCGCGGCTAAAGTTGTCTGTCGCGACTCGGAGCTCCTTTAGAGAGAAGCTTTTAGGAGGTGTTGGATCACCACCTTCAACGGACTTGGTAAAACTGTAGGTTCGGAGATTGAACACCATCTTTAAGCTGGAAAAAAGTAGATCCTTCTAAAGTACAAATGGATCGTCTAAGCTTGATGATTTCTCTCGATTGGTAGTGATTGGTTTGGGAATACCTTCTGCATATCCAAAGAGACTTGCTTGTCCACGCGGTTTTCGTAACTCCGGTTGGGATTGTGCCTGTCTCACCCACGACTGCTTTTGGTCGGTGTGAATGAATGAAATGGTAGGAAAGTTCGTTGGAGAGAGCAAGAGAGGTTTCATTGCCTCGAAGCTTTCAAATTGGACAAAACGTGCGACTCATATTAAGCAAATTTTGCATAATTTGTTAGATCAATAGGATTTTTCAATCACTTGAACATGAGATCAAATCGATAAATATAACATACCCGAATCAAAGGAAGCCATTATTGATCCAATGAGAAAGAAGTCGTCTCTGTGGGTATGAATCTTCACCACTCTCCTCTACATGGTTGTGATGGGTGTGTATTTTTTCTCTCAACAATTTTGTAGAGAATAGCGGAAGCGTAATAATAAGATGCATTTATTCTCCACCAAAGAGAGATCTTATATAGAGGGAGTGATGGGATCAACCCTAGCGCTGCTAAATCTCAACCGTCCATCAAGGTTTAAGATATGCCTAATTGGATGTCACAAATATATGGCCCATAATATATTTAATTAAATTAGGCTTGTGTCAAATGTTAAATAATAGACTTGATAAGCCACATAAATGGGTTGGACCTCGTCAAGTCCAACATTCTCCTACTTGGCTGAAGGTTCTATTATTGATCTAATTAATGAGATTTAACACAACATATCAAGCACATACAACATCTCTTAAGTGAAGTCATGTCTGACATTTATACAGAAAAGAATTGGAGCCAGTATCTATGTTCCAATGCCACAGTACCGTTCTCCGGCTACTATCCCAGCACAAACATTAAACACAACATTTAATGGCTTAATAATCATGAACTATAACGTTCATGAGGTCCATAAGGTCCGTACATAATTGTTTGTTTCAAAAGGCTTCAAAGGTTCACATATAATAAGAAACAACAAACGATAAATCCAAATCCATTGCATGAGGTGATCACAAAAAAAAAAAAAATACGTCATGTGTCCAAAACCATGGTTTAAACTAAAAACTATTAACCAAACCCATACTAATAACATATTCTCGAAAGAGATTGGGTGGTATGCCTTTCGTCATGGGATCCGCTAACATGGCTTTCGTACTAATATGCTGAATGGACACAATTTGATTTTGGACTCTTTCTCTCACAACTAGGTACTTAATGTCGATGTGTTTGGATGCACCACTTGACTTGTTGTTCTTGGAGAAGAAAATAGCAGGCTGATTGTAACAGTGAATCTTCAATGGTCTCGAAATAGTGTCAACTACCTTAAGCCCCATAATGAAGTTCCTCAACCATAAACCATGAGAACTCGCCTCATAACATGCTATGAATTTAGCCTCCATAGTGGAAGATGAAGTTAAGGACTGCTTTGCACTCTTCCATGAGATGAGTCCTCCAGCAAGCATAAAAATGTAACCTGATTTGGATTTCTTGGTGTCGATGCACTCGGCATAATCAGAATCAGAATAACCAATAACCTCAAGGCTATCTATTCTCTTGTAGGTAAGCATAAAATCTTTTGTACCCTGTAAGTAACTCATCACTTTCTTAGCTGCTTTCCAATGACCCATTCTTGGGTTTATTTGGTAACTACCAAGCATTCCAACAATATACGCTATGTCTGGGTGAGTACATACTTGAGCATACCTAAGACTCCCTACAGCAGATGCATAGGGAATATGCTCCATTTGTCCAAGCTCCAGTTGATTTTTAAGGCACTGAAGTAAGCTGAATTTGTCACCCTTAACAACGGGGGCAACACTGGAAGAGCAGTTATGCATGTTGAATCTCTTGAGAATGTTTTCAATATAGGCTCTATGAGATAATCCTAAAATCCCTTTATGAATCTTAATGCCTATTACATAAGAGGCTTCACCAAGGTCTTTCATCTTAAAGTTATGCGAAAGAAAACTCTTGGTCTCATATAACATGTCCTTATCACTGCTAGCAAGTAGTATATCATCTACATACAATACTAGAATAATGAATTTGCTCCCATTGATCTTAAGGTATATGCACTGATCCACTGCATTTTCTTTAAAGCCAAAATTATTGATCAAATCATGAAACTTAAGATACCACTGTCTTGAGGCTTGTTTCAAACCATAGATGGACTTTTTCAATTTGTATTTCATGTGTTCCTTGTCCTCAACCACAAAACCCTGTGATTGTGCCATATAGACATCCTTTTGTAAGTCTCCATTAAGAAATGTTGTTTTCACGTCCATTTGATGTAGCTCTAAATCATAATGAGTTACTAAAGCCATGACTATTATGAAAGATTCCTTCTTTGAGACAGGGGAAAAAGTATCATTATAATCCACTCATTCTCTTTGAGTGAAACCTTTTGCGACCAGTCTGGCTTTATACCTTTTAACATTACCTTTAGGGTCTAGCTTAGTTTTGTAGACCCATTTACAGCCTATAGCTTTGACCCCTTTAGGCAAGTCTACTAAGTCCTAGACATCATTAGTTTTCATTGAGTTCAACTCATCTTTCATGGCGTCAAGCCACTGAGTTGAATGATCGCTTGTAATAGCTTCATCATAAGAGATAGGATCAATTCCTATGCCAACAGCATGGTCTAACTCATCTAGATACACGATGTAATCATCAGAGATAGCTGATTTTCTTTCTTGTCCCGATCTCCTAAAAGGTTGTTCATCAACGGGAGGTAGATTAGTCTCTATATTGTGAGGTTCTTCATTAGGTACCTCCTCTGGTGGACCGGAATCTTCTGGTGAAGGTAATAATACACTAGACCTTTGAATAATAGGAACCAAAACATGATCCCGAGTAAAAACTTGATCTCAGGTTTCCTCAAGATTTACTGTTCTGGTGGTACTATAATCAGCATCTTCCAAAAGCATCGCATTTCTTGTTTCAACAAATTTAGTGGTATATGAAGGGCAGTAAAATCTAAAACCCTTTGATCTTTTAGGGTAACCAATGAAATAACAATTTATGGTTCTTGGGTCGAGTTTCTTAATTTGCGAGTTATATATTTTTGCCTCAGCCAAACAACTCCATACATGAAAATATCCCAATCTCGGTTTCCTTTGTGTCTATAGTTCATAAGTTGTTTTGATCACATATTTATTGGGGACTCGATTAAGGATATGCACGGGTGTTTTGAAAGCGTCAACCCAAAGACATTGTGGTAGAGTGCTATGGCATATCATACTTTGTACCATATCCATTAGAGTACAATTTCGTCACTCAGCAATACCATTTTGCTGGGGAGTACCCGGCATTGTATATTGAGCAACTATACCACATCTCTCCAAAAATAAAGTAAAAGCACCAGGATTATGACCTGTGTCGGAGAACCTTCCATAATATTCTCATCCACGGTCAAACCTTACAACTTTAATCTTTAGGTCGAGTTGATTTTCAACTTCGGCTTTGTAGATCTTAAACATGTTTAGTGCTTCAGATTTATCATGAATAAGATAGACATAGCCATAACGTGAATAGTCGTCGATGAAAGTGATAAAATACTTATGACCACTAATACCAGGAGTAGGAAAAGGTCCACAAATATCAATGTGGATGATTTGTAAAAGTCCCCCACTCCTTGTGGAATCATGTTTATTGCCCTTTGGGAATTTTCCTTAAATACATTTAATACATGTGTCAAAATCAAAGAAATCTAAAAATGTAGAATTCCATCCTTAATGAGACGTTCCATTCTGCCTCGTGATATATGGCCTAAACATTCGTGCCATAATTTTGAGGAATTCTCATTCTCCAATTTCCGTTTCTTATCAGTTTTAGCAACTTCATCATTCACATTCATTGAAACTAATGATTCAGTAAACGAAGAATCTAAACACAGTTTATAGAGGTTTCCCTCTAACAAACCATAACCAATAGTCTCATCATAATGAGAAATGAAACAACTTTTATTTTCAAACTTAAACAAATAACCATAAGCGTCAAGTTTTGAAACAGAAATTAAGTTTCTAGTAATACTAGGAACATAAACAGTATCAACTAAATCCAAATTGAAACCACTCTCCAACATCAAATGGAGAGTGCCAACAACTTCAACCGGAACTTTTTCCCCATTTCCAATATTACGGTCCCCTTTATTTAGTTTCTTCCTTGAAAGGATCCTTGTAATGAATTAGTTATTGGCAAAAGGACACTATAAGTGCCATAAGTTGTGTACGGAGATCACTTTAGTGCCATAACTTTTTTTCGGATCACTTTGGTGCCAAATCGGAGGAAAAGAGATCACTTTAGTGACTCCGGCCAAAATTCCGGCAAAAAAAAGAGCCACGTCAGATTTCCGGTGAGCCATGTCAGCATCGAAAATTAATAAAAAAAGAGCCACGTCAGATTTCCGACAGCCATGTCAGCATTGGCACTAAAGTGATCGTTTTTCAAAAAAGTTGGCACCAAAGTGATTCAAAAAAAGTTATGGCACCAAAGTGATCTCCGTACATAACTTATGGCACTTATAGTGTCCTTTTGCCATTAGTTATATGTAGAGTTGCACCAGTATCAATCCACCATGTATTTAAAGGAGCATCAACAATATAGGACTCATAACAAACATGACTTAATAAAGTACTACCTTTCTTCTCCAACCACTGTCGAAATTTCGAGCATTCTTTCCTCACATGTCCTTTAGCTCTACAAAAATGACACTTAGGATCGCCTGGTCCTTTCGAACTAGAAGAACCTGCCTTATCAATCATAAGGTTGGGAGTACCCTTGTTTCCATAATTGCGACCCTTGCCATGCATCTTTCCTTTTCCTTTATATGAATCGGAGGTAATTACGTGAGCACTATCAAGTTGTTCGGATTTCAGCCTCTCTTATTCTTGGGCACACATAGAAATTAATTCGCTCATCTTCCATTTCTACTTTTGCGTATTATAGTTGATCTTAAAAGGATCAAACTGTGCAGGAAGAGATGTCATGATGAAGTGAACAAGGAAACCTTCAGAGATTTCCATATCCAATGACTTAAGTTGAGTAGCGATAACATTCATCCGCATAATATGCTCACGAACACCATTGATTCCATTATACTTGAGGGTAATCATTTTGGAAATAAGAGAAGTAGCATGTGCATTGGAAGTGCCCTCAAATTGCTCCTCAATGTGAGCTAGGTACTCCTTAGCATTAGTAGAATCAGGAATGGCTCCCCGGATAGCGGTCGTTATGGAACCTTTCATAATCATTAGAGATATGCAGTTGGATCGCTCCCACTTTTCATAAGAAGCTTTCTGCTCATTTGAGCTTTCAACCATGCGTTCAGCGGGAGCGTCAACCTATAATGCATAGTCCGAATCCATGACCCCAAGAATGAGACTTATTTGCTCTTTCCATTTCTTAAAATTTTTACCACTCAATTGTTCAATAGAGGAAAGATAACTCGTAATAGCAGCAGGATTGTATGCTAGATCAGAAAAATTAAATTCATGCACATTATTACCTTAAGGAAATCCACAAAAATAAATAAAATAATTTAATTCATCATCACAATAAATTGAAAAATAAACGGTTCATTTACATGGAAAGGTAAAATACACAAAACCTTACTAAAAGAAATCCAAGAATCATCTATAGCCTTCCGTTGGGCTGACTATAAACACTTTAAATGGATTCTTTCATAATTTACTAGCAAATTTCATAAGGCAAGAATAAATCAAATTAAATCACCGTTAGGCAGAATTAATTCGATTCACGTATCAACAATTTATTTGCTCATCAGATTATCATTATACTCAAAATTAAATATTTTAACTTTTTGTTGGGCTAGTTACCAATTTAATCATGAGCATAACATAAGACAATTTTTTTTATCATAATCTAAATCTATTTAAAACAATAATCTTCCATTGGGCCGATTACTGTGCAAATAGTTTAGAACCGCAAAAATAAATAAATAAATGAAATATATTCGACATCATAGAGTCGTTGTTGAAAAGTTTAACATAATCCAATCGTCAAATGAATGTAAGTAAGTTTTTGAGAAAATAATCACATATGACGCCAACATATTCAGCCATTAACAATACTCGCTTTTCAAATACTTGTGTGCTGAATAAAAGAGAAGGGAACAACACAAAATTAGGTCATTCAATTATCAGATCATGGAACGATAACTAGAATTTACGACAATATCTATCGATCTTAGACGTTTTGTTAATACAAACTCAAAAAACATCCAAATCAGATACATTATTTGCATAAGATATTTGAAAAATCAATTATCATCATATATTTATTCCATCATCAATGAAATACTATGAATCAACCATAAAAGGAGCTGAAAGATCATAATAAACCTTATAACCATGTTCATGCGTTGAATAAACCAAAGCTCTGATACCACATGTTAGATCAATAGGATTTTTCAATCACTTGAATATGAGATCAAATTGATAAATATAACATACCTGAATCAAAGGAAGCCATTATTGATCCAATGAGAAAGAAGCCGTCTCTGTGGGTACGAATCTTCACCACTCTCCTCTATATGGTTGTGATGAGTGTGTATTTTTCTCTCAACAATTTTGTGGAGAATAGCGGAAGTGTGATAATAAGATGCCTTTATTCTCCACCAAAGAGAGACCTTATATAGAGGGTGTGATGTGACCAACCCTAGCGCTGCTAAATCTCAACCGTCCATCAAGGTTTAAGATATGCCTAATTGGATGTCACAAATATATGGTCCATAATATATTTAATTAAATTGGGCTTGTGTCAAATATTAAATAATAGACATGATAAGTCACATAAATGGGTTGGACCTCATCAAGTCCAACATAATTCTCCTCGTAATCTTGGATTCCTATGCATTGAAAATCCAAATGTGCATAGCACTAGTCTTTTATATTACTTCATTGGCTGTACATCACATGGAAAGGAAACTTACTTTTGCGTATCCTTGAAGATCCATACTTTTAATTACCCGTATTTGAAACATTTGCTTTAGATGTCGATTGATCATATTGCAATCCAATGGAAAATTTTCTATATCAATGGAAATACTAGTACTAATTTTAGATCACTATTCTTATCTCTATGTTCCATTATTAATAGATAATCCTTGAAAAGAAGAAACAAATGCATTAACAATAACTTGAAATCTTTACTATGATATAGTACATACGTAAAACGTATAGTCAGTCAAGCGAATAAATAAAAATCGGGATTTATTTCCGTTACATCTTCATGGAGTTAGTTTGACAAAGTATTGGAACAGATTAAAGTACTTGATATGAGTTCATCTTCCTTGTAAACTCACCGCGCAACTACTCTTGGCATATTGTCAGAATTGATTTTGTCAAATCTTATGACTTAAAAAGTAATAATGTTCTTGTCCATCCTTTAAAAAATATTTTGTGAAGGAACTTAGAAAGTTCTTGTCACTAATTTATAGGGAAAATTGTCAAATCAGTCCTAAACCTATTGTACGGCGGCCAATTCAGTCCTAAACCTTTTAAGTTTGCCAATTCAGTCCTAAACCTTTTAAATTCTTGCCAATTGAGTCCTTCCGGCCAATTTTGGCCGGCCGGCGCTGACGTGGCCGCCGGTCGGCGCCGGCCGTCCGGTCAATGCTGACGTGGCAATTTTTAATTATTTTTTTTCAATTTTTAAATCTTTTTTTTTCTTTTTCTTCTTTTTTTTCTGGTTTCTCCCCTCTGGCCGGTCCGGCCACCGGCGGCCGGCCAGAGGGGAGGGCCGGCGAGGCCTCTGGCGAAGCTCGCCCCGCCGGCCACCGGCGAGGCCTCGCTCGCCCCCGGCCGGGCGAGGCTCGGCGAGGTGAGGTCGAGCCTCGCCGTCGCGGACGTCGCCCGGGTCGCGACGGCGAGGGCGAGGCTCGGCGAGGCGAGGTCGAGCCTCGCCCCGCAACCCGGGCGACGGCGAGGCTCGACCTCGCCTCGCCGAGCCTCGCCGCGGCGAGGTTCGACCTCGCCGTCGCGACCCGGGCGACGGTGAGGCTCGACCTCGCCCGGCCGAGCCTCGCACGGCGAGGTTCGACCTCGCCGTCGCGACCCGGGCGACGGCGAGGCTCGGCGAGGCGAGGTCGAGCCTCGCCGTCGCCCTGGGTCGCGACGTCGAGGCTCGACCTTGCCTCGCCGTCGCCCGGGTCGCGACGACGAGGTCGAGCCTCACCCAAATCTGGGCAAGGCTCGACCTCGCCTCGCCGAGCCTCGCCTCGGCGAGGTTCGACCTCGCCGTCGCGACCCGGGCGACGGCGAGGCGACGGCGAGGCTCGGCGAGACGACGGCGAGGCTCGGCGAGGCGAGGTCGAGCCTCGCCGTCCCACGGGTCGCTACGGCGAGGCTCGACCTCGCCTCGCCGAGCCTCGCCGTCACGACCGGCGACGGCGAGGCTTGGCAAGGCGAGGTCGAGCCTCGCCGTCGCCCGGGTCGCGACGGCGAGGTCGAACCTCGCTAGGCGAGGCTCAGCGAGGCAAGGTCGAGCCTCGCCGTCACCTGGGTCGCGACGGCGAGGCCTCGTCGGTGGCCGGCGGGGCGAGCTTCGCCAGAGGCCTCGCCGGCCCTCCCCTCTGGCCGGCCGCCGGTGGCCGGACTGGCCAGAGGGGAGAAACCAGAAAAAGAAAAGATTAAAAAATTGAAAAAAAATAATTAAAAATTGCCACGTCAGCGTTGACCGGACGGCCGGCGCTGGCCGGCGGCCACGTCAGCGCCGGCCGGCCAAAATTGGCCGGAAGGACTCAATTGGCAAGAATTTAAAAGGTTTAGGACTGAATTGGCAAACTTAAAAGGTTTAGGACTGAATTGGCCGCCGTACAATAGGTTTAGGACTGATTTGACAATTTTCCCCTAATTTATACAAGTACTACGCATGGGATCCACGCGGATTTCATTCATTGTTCTTTGAATAGAGTATAAAATATTCAGAGGGTACCCAAAGATTAGTTTTGTAAAAAAGTAAATAAAATACCTATCATCGCTTTATCCAAGGGAAGTTCGTCAAAATTTCTCTGTACGCAATGTTTTTGGTATTTGCATCATCCCCTCTTCTTCATTTAACAAAGAATCTCATGTCCATCTCTCGTTGTTGCTGTGGAAATTGCAACATGGTTTAAGGTTCAATTTGTTTCACAGAAAATAAATGATTTGAAAAATATTTTCTAAAAAATGATTGCTTGTATAACTCAAAATATTAGTCAATGGAAACCATTTTCATTATCGACAATAATTTATTCTTAAAATACTTTTGTAAACGATAAAAATACTTTTTATTTATTTATTTTTGTAAGCAATATAAATAATCATTTTTTGAAAATATTTTCATTCATCTTTCATGAACTAAATGGAGCCTGGGCGTAAAATATGCCACACATGCAACCACGAATTTCTCCCTCATCAGAAATTGCACTCTTTAAAAATAGCGGCTAAACCCACTTGGGCCCAAGAGCCCATTCGGTATAAAATTACGAAAATGCCTTTCGTGACCCAAAATTTGGGTCTATTCAATCTTTGTGGGAAGTAATTTATTTTTCCAGATAGCAAATAAAAAGTATATTTTTCCAAATATCGATGTGATAGTCTATTTTCTTCATTAATCGTATTTAGCCTTTCAAATACTCCGAATTCCAAACCACCAATATTTATTTGAATGGACTAGATCAATTATAGAATTTTTGGAATATCTAGAAAACTATTTTCCATTAATTTTCAAAAGTTTCGTAACTTCTGGAGAATAAGAGAAGATTCAAATGTTTCCGAAAATTATGAAAATTTCACGGATCGTATAACTTTCTGTGCTGGGTCCGATGGAGAAATGACATCGCGGTCAGGTGGATTGTACGAGCCATCAGAAGCGGCTGCACGCGTGGACTACGACTCTGCGTGACTAGAGATCGAAACATTACGTCTTTTGGATGATTAATTCCTTGAGGACAAGAAGGCTATGTATGATAAGTCCAGGAGTAGACTTTTGATTCGGACATGGAATTGGCTCTGCAAGAGGAAATTCTTTGGCCTGAGCCATGGCGCCCAAGAAATGGACCTGGCTCAGGAATGCAAGGAGGAAGTTGCGTCGCTTTTATTCCGTAATTTTACTAGTTCTCCGTTTTGGCCATCCCCCTCACCCAGAAATTTCTTGGAAGCTTCACATGAGTTTCCACGCTGCGCAGAAGTCAAAAACCAACAAGTCCAACCATATCCTTCTCTCAAAGCAGAGACAAATTATAAAATGCAGGCAGAGAGTGACAACAAACTGGACTTTCCTTAACAAATAAGGAAAAGCATGATCACATGATGCTGCCTTAGTAGATGCTCTGAAAAGTAGAGGGAAAAACAGAGTACCAAAAAACTGTCCACAACCTCAGTGTGCATGCGCATCTAAGTGCTACTCAAATATCCGGGATGAACAAACATTGTAGGAAAACAGATTGTTGAAATGTTCTTCCCTAAACAAAGCATGCGATGTAGGGGGACTAAACTAGTGAATCGGGGGACTGCGAAAAACAATCGAATAAGTGAAGATTGCAGATGGCTCTGTACGACCAAAAAATTTGGACACACTCTACTCCACTTTTAACTGTAGCAGTATCGGTTGTCGTACTGGGTGCATATGCATGGAGATGGGTCACCTCTAGAATTTGAGAACTAATTCAAGTGTTGAGATGCAAACGCAACTGAGGCATGTGAAAGTCATTCCTCCCAAACGCTTTGTTACTTTGATGGTGGCATCCGATTTCTCTAAGAGTCAAGATTTATTACAAATAGGCATTCCTTCACGAGTTTCTTTTTCCTTTACGCAGTAAGTGTGATGGATTAAAAGGCGACACTATGGATAAGTCTTTCATTTGCTTTCACTTCCTTGAAAATCTTAGAACACAGTGGTCATTACTGACTAATCCTAAGACGAAGGGTTACGAAGGGTTTAGAAGCTCAACCCCGCTATTCTAGTGTTCTTTAACAACTTATAGCCGACACTTGGTTTCGCACTATTACGGATACGAAGTGACGAAAGGTAAAGCACATACTATATGTCACATAACAAAGATTATACAAACAAAAGTGGAAATTGTAGAAGACAATGGCGATCAAGATTTAGCATGTCTCACCACCGCCCTCAGCGGCTGCGCTGGCTTCGGGCTCCCCTCCCCCCACGAAGGGTAGGAGTTCGAATCCCAGCGCTGGCGTTAGGGATTCTTAAGCGTGACGTCGTGGTGGTGAGTCCTGCGCTAGCGTCACCCCGGGTTTACCTCCTCGGCTGTCGGCCGTGCGGGGGGTTCCCGGGTTACCAAAAAAAAAAAAAAAAGATTTAGCATGTCTCCAATGAGAGAGAAGGAAAAGGAGGGAAGGAGTAGAAAGGAGTTGAATCATACTCGGTTCCACTCCAATTGATCCTGCTACTAGGATCCTGCCTATTCATTTGGCTTTTGATCATCGTAACTACTTCCGACATCTTGGGTCGGACAGATGGATTGCCATCTGCGCACAACAATGCCAGTCGGACTAG
This sequence comes from Syzygium oleosum, assembly GCF_021117445.2. Taxonomy (NCBI): domain Eukaryota; kingdom Viridiplantae; phylum Streptophyta; class Magnoliopsida; order Myrtales; family Myrtaceae; genus Syzygium; species Syzygium oleosum. The sequence goes on from NW_026607494.1 coordinate 4,274,959, forward strand.
CTGCTCTGCTTCTTCTTCCGCATAGTTCCCCTGCAGATTGGGATCAATCACTCTTTCCAACTCGTTCTTGTTCATAAATCCACCTATCCATTCCTCCAAACTGAGATTTTCATTATAAGCCAGCACATCAAGTTTTAAGATCGACTGTCCAGAGATGAGCTCAAGAAGCATTTTCCCATAGGCGAAAACATCATTCTTCAATGTGCACTTTCGTGTGTGCAGGTACTCTGGGGCAATGAACCCAAGTCTGCCGCAGACATAGGTGGTGTCAACATAAATCTCTTCATAGAGGTGATATGTTTGAGAAGAGGAATCAAAATCAGCTGAATCTTCTCCTTGGGATGAGGATGAGACTCTCATGGGGTGCTCGACTCTGGGCCATTGAATAGTCTCTTCTTTGCATTTCCGTCAGGCACGATAAGGGCACGCCAAAAACCTCGTATCACAACCTCAAATTGGTTATCCAGCAATATACTTGATGTGCAAATGTCGTGGTGCATGATATTGAGGTTGCCTTGATCATGTAGGTGCGCAAGACCTCTTGCCACTCCCAAGGCTATACGCTTGCGAGTCGTCCAATCGAGAGGTCGGGTGGACTGATCCGGTCTACGTTCAAGATGATAACTTAGGCTGTTGTTGATCATCAAGGGATAGACCAGTAAAAGCTCTTTCTTGGTCCTGCAAAAGCCCCTTAGGTATAGCACGTTTCGGTGCTTCGAAACCGTCCTTCCTACTTGCACTTGCGCTTCGAACAGCTCTTCCATCCATTGATTGACAGAGATCGCTCTCTTTACTGACACTAACAAACCATCGGCCAAGCGCCCACGGTAAACCTTGCCAATTATACCTTCATGCAACAAGTTGTTGCAGCTAAAGTTGTGTGTTGCGATTCTGAGCTCCTTTAGAGAGAAGCTTTTAGGAGGTGTTGGATCATCTTCAACTGACTCTGTAAAACTGAAGGTTCGGAGATTGAATACCATCTAAAAGGGAGGAAAAAGTAGATTCTTCTCAAATACAAATGGATCGTATAAGCTTGGTGGTTCTCTCGACATGTGGCGATTGGGATTGTGCCTGTCTCACCCACGACTGGCTTTCGTATTGATGACTCCCATCACCGAGAAACTTCTTGAAAGCTTCATATGAGTTTACCTTGCAGAGAAGAAAGTCAAAGCCAACTAGTCCAACCATATCCTCCTCTGCAAGCAGAGAAACAAATTTGAAATATGCAGGCAGAGAATCAAAGTGCCAACAACTTGGATTTTCTTGTATATACAAGGATTGATGTGCATGAAGATACATGTGCGACTGATCCTAAGGACAACTTTTATTGTGGCCTTTAATTTTCGTTAGAACAATAGTACTTTCTTACTAACTTAAAAATTAATTCACCATGAATTTGATAGATTAAAAGGTGACACTTTGAATTTTTATTTCATTTTCTAGTTTTCAATTCAATGACAAATGTACAAGATAGCATTCATTGCACGAAGGACATGCTATACGTCTCAAAAAAATCGGAGGAAAGTATTACAGAAAGATAATACAAATGCAAGTGAAAAGGAACATATAGAGATTAGGAAGAGAAACATATAAGCGAAGGTAAAAGGTTATGGTGATGATGTAGCATTGACATGCCCGTCATGGAGCAATCCCCAGACGAGAAGGAGGAGGGAAAGAGTGGAGTGGTACGGAGTTGAGTCACACTCACTTTGACTGCAACTACTCCTTGTACTAGGGTCCCGCTATTGAAACTGGCTTTTGCACATTTGAGCCACTTTAGACATCTCTGGTCGAATTGTAGAAAGTTAATACCACGAAAAATCTCAAATTGATATATTTATGATAAATTTACCCTCTGTTAATTTTCGTTAAATTGATGAATTGAATGACACAGTTGACGAGTGTACCAGTTTGGGGTTTTACCTTTCTGTTTGTTACAAGTTTATCAATTTGTGATTTTTCGTAGTATTAATTTAATTTGATGAAGGGTAAATTTATCAAAGATATATCAGTTTTGGGTTTTTGGTGGTCAAAACATTAGTTTGGGGTAAATTTATCACGAATGTATCAGTTTAAGATTTTTCGTGATAAAAAAAATTAATTTAAGGTAAATTTGTCACATATGTATCAATATATTGTTTTTCGTGGTATTAATTCAATTGTAAAATATGGGTTTCAAGGTTAAAAGGGCAAAGGTGGAAAAGCAAAGAAAAAAAAAGAACATGTTGAAAAGTCAAAAGCAAAAAGGGAGCAGTGGAGTGCCTCAGCTCTATTAAGAGGCTGAGAGCACGCACGCAGCAAAGAAGAAAAGAGAGGAAAGAAAAGAGAGAAAGGGAAAGAGGAAGAATAAAAGAAAAAAAGGAAGAGGGATTTCGCGCTACATGCCATGGGAGTGTCGTCAAGCAGGAGTTACTTCATATCGCAACACCCGGTAAGTATTCGTGCCTCTCGTTTGTCCAATCGGAGTATTTTTGGGAATCATGGCACAATTTCGAAGTTTTGTGAAAATCAAGCTACGTAGTCTGATTTTTGAGTTATTGAGCTACGAAATATATAGAAACGGTACCCACCCATCGGTGGCCGCGTTGGCTTGTGCTCAGTTCCTTTCACGAGAGGTCCTGGGTTCAAACTCGTCCATCGGTGATTTAAGTGGGGGGTCGTGGCGGTGGGATGCTGCGCTAGCCCCCCTCGAGGACTAGTCGAGCATCACCGCTGGTTTGAGCCCTAGCTCGTCGGCCGTGCGGATACCTCGGTTATCAAAAAAAAAATATATATATATATATATATATAGAAACGGTAGTTTAGGTTGTTATTGGGTTGTGAAATTTTACGGAACTCGATTTAAGCTTACGACTTGTCTGAAACGAAATTTTGAAGTTGGTTGCGACTGATGAATAGTGCGCGATGGCAATTTTTATCGCTTTATGGCCCACTTTTTGGGTCAGCTAAGTTGAGAGTCTTGTAGTTCCTTGAATGGACTTTCTTTTGATTACAAGTTTGCTTAGAACGGGATTCGATAGCACGATCAAGTTTTGCACTCAAGCTCTGCGTTGCGGACGGTTTTGATAATCGCTTTATAAGAGCAATTTGTGGGCACCTTTAAGTCATTTTGTTAGCAGTTAAGCTAGATTTAATCGAGTCGTAATTGAGGTAGAGTTTTACTCAATTTTAATGTTGTTTCTCGCTTATTTGATAGAATCGCGAGTTCCACAGTTCTAGTAATCTTTGTTGTTTGATCATAGGTGTTCCCAGGTGAGTTGTGTTATCTCTTCTTTGAGTATGTAAATTCATGTTTTCAAAATGAAAAGGATGAGACATTATGTGCAAAGTGTGATTTGGCTAAAGAACAAAAGTGATGTTGAAGGCATAACTTCGGATCGAGCATTTATTATCCTATTTGTTATTTGAAATGTGACATCTTCAATCTGACGCTAATTAATTACGCAACAATGGATTTATTCGGACTCGTTTAGGTGCTAATCAAGAAGGTAAGGCCATCCTACCACAGTGGACCTTGATTAATTATTTGAATGTTGCACATTATTGTACAATGTGCTTGATTGGTGTCATATATTTGATTAACTTATAGTTTTCATTTATATGCAACTTCTAGAAGCCTTGACGGAGACGAGACAAATTTTTGGTCTCATCCTAATGGCTTGGACGCCACTTTTTTTTTTTTGGGAGGGGGGATAGGGAAGGGGGCCCACTTGTTAGCTTGTAGAATTGTCTTCCCTTTGAACTTCTTGCATGTGCCTAATTTAGTAGGTATGATTACCTAAGGGTTGGGATGTGATGGAGATATTTTAAAGGCTAAGCTAGCCTAAGCCTAGGGCCATAAATGCAAATGTATTATTAGTCTCTCTCTCTCTCTCTTGCAAGAACACCTTAGGATAACACTCTCATTTCTCTCATTTTCTCTCTTCCTCTCCCTCTCTTCTCTCCCTCACTCACGCCATCACTACCACTGTGCCACGCTGCTCGTCGCCTTGCTATCGTTCACGCTGTGCCGAGCCACTCAACGCTCACCACTCACCGTCGCCAACCGTGCCGTGTCGTTGCTCGTTCGTCGTCACCATTTGTCCATCTTCGCTCGTAGTTCCAACGGTTTAGTAAGTGGTTCTTCTAAACCTTGGTTAGGGTGTTATTCTATGCATATCAGTCCTAGGTTAGTCTTGGTTGAGCTTGATTCCTCATACGTGTTTATGGATATTCAAGTGACTGTTGCATGATGATTTGGACCTGGTGGAATGAGTTTTGTGGGCTTAAGATTGATGGGTATCAATTAGGGCTTGAATCTTTGAAGTTTGGTTTGAAACCCGGATTTGTTATTACTATACGTCTTCGGTTTACTATTTTGTAGAGACTTTTGTGGGCCAAATCTGAAGTGGTGTTCCCACAAAAGTTGTTTCTCACATCTTGAAGTTTAACATATTTAAAATCTGGAATTTTTGAAGGTTATTTGGGTCACACGAAAGCCCATCTTCAGACTGTGTTTAAACTGCCCTGGAATGTTGTTTCTCTGACCTTCTTGTCTTTTCGAATTTTTATAAATTTTTCTAGATCTATTTTCAACAAAATTCCCCCACAAAAGTTGTTAAGGACTTTTTTTCTATGACATATAAAAATTCTGAAGCTTTTTAAGGTGATTTGGGTACTGAAAAAGATGTATTTTGAGGACCGAGTAGTCTGTTCGAATGAATTGATTTCAGTCTGGCTTTGAGCGTAAAAAAGACATGATTGCAGATTGAACTGAGTTTTGTGTTCTTCATAAGAAATGTTTATCAAGGTGTTTTCTATGGTATATTCAAATTTTAGAATTTTTGGAGTTCATTTTCTATTTATTTTGGAAGGATTTCGGTTACTGTGCAATCTGCCCAGGTTTACCCCAATTTTATATATGCACTATTTTCTTTCACGTGCAATTACTCTAGTACATTTTATGTGTGCGAAATTTAGATGTTCTAAGTGCGTGAGCATGAAACACTCTTGCATTGGCCTAAGTGGAAGATAATAATTGGCTTGAGTGATTGATATGCTTGCTTGATCACATAAATGGTTTCGTACTCATATGATTGCGAGGGACGATGCTTGATAGATTTCGGATACCCAATGGATTTTGGTTGCCATTCGCGATGGAGGTTGGAACGATGCTCCTAATTGAATGCCATCTTCGAGTGAGGTTGAGATGATGTCGTGCCCGATGGGGCGGGACGATGTCCGGTTACGCCGGAAGACCACCAATGCGAGTGTTGGTCATGGCCCTGAGCGGTCGTAATAATCAGAATACATGCGGATGCATTGTGCATGAATTATGTGGTATGACGTGTTATTGATTAATATACATGATTGTCGCATGTCGATTGAAAGCAAGACTTCACGTGTGAATAGTTATGTGAATTTGATGTGCCGTCAGAAGGTAAGAAGTATGAGTGTTTAATTGATGGTTTTGTGGCATACGAAGTTGATGAGTTACCCTTCGTCTTTCCGAAGCAAGGTTTCATCCTACTCGTGGTTTAGCGGTTCCGCTTATTCAGATTTTCTCATTTGTTTTCAGGCCCTTAGTATGGATACACGGATAGTACGTTTTGGGCTCCCGATGGACCAAGATGTTGAGATAGTTGAGTACGTTGCACAGGGGACGGACACGACATACGAGGAGTACACGACTACCATTTGGGTTGACGAGGGGCTTCCTAACTTAGTTCCTCATCACTTCAAAGTGTGGTATGTGTGGTTCGGAGAGGAGCGTTTTGGACCTCTCCGGGGCTTTGACGGACCACTGGGTGCGCCTGGCGCAATTTCGTGGGACGCTTCTTGGTCGAATGTCCCCAACGGTCTTGTCAGTGATCCAGAGTCGGACCTAGACTACGACGCCGTAAAGGAGCCATAGCATACTCGAGTATGAGGGAGTCGTGTCTTTTTGAGGAGGCCTTTGTAGATAGAGGAGATAGATCTAACCCCGACCCCTTTTGTTCGTATCGGATAAAGGCCCGTAGTTATGGGTTTGTATTTTGCTAATATCATATCGTCTTGATGCATATATATATATATATATATGAAGCATGCTTTTGGTGAATGTGTTTCCTATGCTATCCCTATTGTGCTATTTGGTTGGGTGATATTATAATTTGCTTCCGTATGTGCTTACTCATTAGTTACCGCGATGGGTCGGCGATGCCTCCTGAGATGTCGCAATTAAATGACCTATGTAAGAGAGGTGTCGCACACCCAAACCTATAGGATTAGGGTGCGGGGTGTGACATGAAATGTTTAAGAAGTGTTTGTAAAATAAGTTGCAAAAAGTACAATGGTGGATGAGTTGAGTTGTGAAAGTTTGTATGTTTTGTTTTGTAAATCAATTTGTGATATCGATTATGGATTTGGTTTTGAGGATTGTTAAGGATGTTGTTTTGGATTGGTGTTGATGCTCAGTGTTACTATGAGCCCATTGAGAGGCTTGTGGGTATGCATGCCAATTAGGATATCCTTGTGGGCCAAGCCACCGGCTTATAATAGGTGGAGACATTGCAAAGGGGAATCTTGGTAGCCTTGTCACTAGGCGTTGCGTTGTGCCCATGGTTTAATATTGAGTAATAGATTGGTCAATGGATGAACCATTGACATGTGATTTGAGATTGGTCGATGGAATAGATCATTAGGATGTGATTTTGATGAGATTGATCGATGGACTTGATCATTGATATTTGAATGTGATTGTGGATTTAAATGAGTATTTTCTGAATTGTATAAAGCTTGTCGAATGAAACATCTCTATATGATTTGATATGTCTATTAAGAGGTGGATTATGAGTTTCTAGTATTATTCTATGCTTATATATATAAGCATATTGGATGCTCGATCTGCTTAGAAGATATATGTACTACTCACTGAGCTGTGGTTGTTCTCCCTTCTCTTTCCAATCTTTTCAGGTTTGTTAGTAGCTAATAGAGAGAGAGTGTTGTCGTGGGGATTTTTGGGAGTTGGATTTCTTGTTGTGGTTTGATGTTGTATCCTTCGAGTGGAAGGACGGCCGACCAAGGAAACGAGGAAAACGATTCCATGGTTTTCAATTCAACGACCTACAAATTTGTTCACACTCATTTCTAGTCGAATCATCACGGGACTTTATCGGGTGCATGTACCTGAACCTAAAGTTAAATGGATCCCGCCTTGAAAAGAGTATTGAATTGATTAATTTTAGGCATTAATACCATTAAAAATTATAAATTGGTACCCATGATACATATACCACAAACTAATTACCGTCCCCCAAAAATCTCAATTTGGTAATTTCCTTGATCTTTTAAAACTGGTTGCAATGAGCCAAAGGGATGATTTCCGCCAAGGAATTGCTAGAACATCAATAAGGTTGAAACAAATCTGAGATTAGTTAAATCTTTAAATTCATTGAAAAAAAAATCAATCTAATAGGAAGCACAATACCCTGTCTGGGCGGATTTTATTTTGAGACATGAAGTAAATGCTCAACTGCACAATTAAGCAGGTCATTAAACCCTCTCACGAGTGCACGATCCGTTTGCACAACACGACATCTGCAGGACTCTCCTCATTCCCCAACTCGCTGACATTTACTGAGAGCTCCAGAGAGGTGTAGATGTGAGGAATTGAACTATGCACCTCTTGATTGTTCAAACGAGGTTAAGGCTAATAATGTCATTGCTCTTGTCATTGCCTCCCTGCAAGTAGGAGATAATCAACAAAATTAAGACGAAATGGAGATTCCTCGGTTGAAACATTGCCCAGAAGTCGCTGAAATGGCCCAGGTAGGAGTGAATTGTGGAAAGTGTATGCCCGAATTTCACAACTCCCGACTTGAGCCTACAAGAAGTTGATGTGCAATGCTGTTTCATATTGATGGCTCCCATCACCGAGAAGCTTCTTGGAGGCTCCATATGAGTTTACCTCGCAGAGAAGAAAGTCAAAGCCAACTAGTCCAACCATATCCTCCTCTGAAACCAGAGAGACAAATTCGAAAGATGCAGGCAGAGAATCAAAGTGCCAACAACTTGGATTTTCTTGCATATACAAGGATTGATGTGCATGAAGACGCGTGTGCGACTGATCTTATCAATGTCTTCTAAGGACGAATTTTATGGGGGCCTTTAATTTCGTTAGAACAAGAGAACTTTCTCAATAAACTTAAACATTCATTCCCCATTAATTCTATTAAAATATGTCTCGAGTTTGAGCCGGATAGATGAAACCCGACACAAGATTAATTGTTGTTTGTGGAGGCTTGAATATTCCGAATTGAATATTTTATGGCGTCTGAAATCGAGCAATGCATAATGCGGAAATTCCATCCGTGTTAAACTCGCGACCAAGAACAGAATTATTTCCTCGAAGGAGTCCACGTTCGAATAGGAAAGTCAGAATTTAGACTTTGTTTGAAATATTTGGAAATCAACTTCTCTGGTGAAGTCGTGAAGAAAAACATAAGAAAAGGAAAGTCAAAGCGTGATTTTTTTTTGTTGACCGAATTCTGTACATGAAGTTTCCTGTTTCATGTTGAAGTTACTGTCAAATAAAGAGAAAGTCCAAGCTGGACTTTGGTGGACCGAATATATGGATTGCCTAATCCATGAAGTCGGTCACTGAAGGATTTTTCTTTTATATATTTGCTCTACTAGCTGAGCTATCCCGACCATTCCTTACACATCATCCTATATTCCGATCATGGGAGTCTTTATGAAGAGATTATCGAATTATCTGAGTGCTTGGCAATTGGTTTCATTTGTGCCATTACATCAAGAACTTTTAGCGTTTAAGTCGATTAAATCTTGTGGTAATATTTGTTAATTCCTGTAATATTTATGTTTTAAGGTTAAAAGATTTAAGTCGATTAAATTTTGTGGTAAGATTTGTTAATTCACGTCATATTTGTGTTTCAAGGTCAAAAGGTGAAAAAAAGAAAGAGAAAACAAGGAGTTGAAAAGTCAAAAGAATAACAGTGGACGCTTTAGCTGCTTTAATCTGAGAGCGTGCACGGCCGAGAAGGAGAAAAGGAAAAGAAAGAAAGAGAGGAAAAGAGAAGGAAGAAGAGGAAGGGTTTCACATGTTCTCACCATGAGAGCATTGCCAAGTTGGAGTTACTTCGTGTCGTAATGCTTGGTAAGTGCTCGAGCCCTTTGTTTGTTCAATCAGAGAAGTTTTCTGGTTTATGGCTCAAATTTCGGAGTTACGTGAGATTCAAGTCGCGAAGTCCGACTTTTGAGTTGTCAAGCTGCGTATATATATAAAAATGATAGTTTGGGGTGTTGTGGGACCATAGGATTTTATGGATCTTGATTTAGACATATGGTTTGCCCAAAACAAAATTTTGAAGTTGAGCGCGCATGGTGCACAGTGCTCGACCAGAGTCTTTTAGCCCGATTTTCGTTGATTTTCGGCTCGATTTTGGGTTGGCCAAGTTGTGGGTCTTCTAGTGCTTCGGAAGATCTTCGTTTTGACTATAAGATCGCTTAGAATGGGGTTCGGGTGAGAGATTTATGGCACAACAAAGTCTCGCATTCAAGCTTTGCGTTGCGAACGGCTTTTAATATTGCTTTTGGACGTGCGATTTGTGAGCGTGTTTAAGTCGTTTTGGTTAACGTTTAAGCTTGGTTTAATTGAGTCGTTAGTTAAAATAATATTTTACTTTATTTTGACATCGATTCTCGTTTAATTGATAGGATTACGAGATCGTCGGTGAGTTTTGCCACGTTGTATGGTTTTGGGGCATTCGTAGGTGAGTGGTGTTGATATCTTCTTTGGTTTTGTAAAACCCATGTACTGAGGTACGTATATATATGGAAGTAAGAAGAACACATTTGCTGCATAAAGCTGGATGGAATGTTTACTACTTTTGGATTATGGTGGAATGGTTTGATAAACCTTTCCTGAAAGGTTATTCTTACTATTTTGTGTATTAGATTTATGAGATAACTTTTGAGGAGTTATATGTTTTGGTTTGTGAAACCATTTGTGATATGGATTGGTAAAAAGGGCTAAGTGCTATACGATAACGTAATTTTGTGAGAGCCACCTCTGGGGCATTGTAGTCAAGGGCTAAGTGCTACATGGCGACTCAAGCTGTGTGGGAGCCACCTCTAGCGCCTTGCATCATTGATATGCACAGTAAAAGACTAAGTGCTACACGATAACGTAAATTCGTGAGAGCCACCTCTAGGGTTTTGTACTATTAATATACGTTGGTCAAGGACTAAGTGTTATACGATAACATAAATTCATGGGAGCCGCCACTAGAGCCTTGAATTGATATTGAGCATGGAATGGACCATTAACATGTGTTTGACGAATTTGTATTGAATTGGACCAGTGATACTGCCTTTGATATTATGGTTAAATGGATATTTATGCTATAAATATAGTTATGTGGAAGTGCTATATAACTCATTTTATTCTTGTGAGTTTGTTATATTATGAATTGATATAAGTGAGTTATGTCCTTGAGTTTTGGACGTGTATTGTGGAGGCTTGATATTCTTAAAAGAGATGTACTACTCACTGAGCTATGGTTGCTCACCCCTCTCTTTCCCCAACCTTTTCAAGTCTCTTGATTAGTGGCTATAGAGCGAGAGCGCTATCGACAGGAACTTTTTGGAATTGGCTCTTGACTTTTGGGTTGAGGTTTCGTCCTTCGGGTGGAAGGACGGCTGTGTTATCCCCCATCCTGGTAGGTTTCGGGATGTGACAATTCCTTCCTAAGATTGAGAGATTATTTCGTGAGAAATTGTGGAGCTAAATAGTATGTGCGTTATTGGGTGTAATTGAGGGCTATGAGTGACTCGAGTGTAGTTGTAATCTCCATTGTTTTATAGTGGAATTTGTTGCTGCTCTTCCCGTGGACGTAGGTTACTACGACTAAACTACGTAAATTTGTTCTCCGATTTTTTTTTCTTTTGTCAAATTTACTATTCAATTGCTTGCTTTCGCAGCAAATTCGATAGATTAATAGGTGACACTTTGAATTTTTTCTTTCAGTTTCTAGTTTTCAATTCGATGACAAATGTAGAAAATAGCAGTCATTGCATGAAAGATGTGCTATGTGTCTTCAAAAAAAAAAATCGAAGGAAAGTATTACAGAAAGATCATACAAATGAAAGTGAAGAGCAACATATAGGCTGCGTTTGGTCGTCTGTACTTCTAGTCAGGATATGACTGGATAGGATAAGATATGAAATCCAAGGAATTTGCTATATTCAATTTACTATTTAGTGAATTACGGAAATAAAGTCGGATATTTTCACATTTTACCATGTCCATTATTTGCTATGAACGTCAAATCAGTGTAAATGAACCTAAAAATTGCACAAATGGATATGATAAAAATCTCTTACGACACTCTTACGTACTTCATTTTCCTTTGCTTATTTTTTTTATCATTTTTCCATCTTTTTTAATTATTTAATTATTTTATTTCATTTTTCCCCTTCCATCGATTAAATAGTAAACTATAGTAATATTCCTAAAATATGTAATAAATATAAATACATTAATATTGATTTATATATATGAAATTTATATCACAAGATATAAAGAAATTTTGAATATATAAATAAAAATAAGAATGAATAAAAACGAAATTATTTTTTTTTGTTATTTTAAATTTTTTATATTAAAATTCAAATATTATTTATATTCAAATATTATTTTAATTTTATTAATTTAACAAGTTTGTTATTCGAGAAAATTAACTTTTATATTATATTTATTAGAAATCCTATCCACCTTTATCCCACTTCTACATGGGATAATTTTATCCAGTCTATATCTCTCCTATATCCGATTTTATCCTATCTTGGGCAGACACCAAACACGGACTTTTATCTCGACTACCAAACGTAGCCATAGTGGTTAGGAAGAGAAACACATAAGCTAAACTTGTTATTGAAGGTAAAAGGCTGTGGTGATGGTGTAGCACTGACATGCCAGTCATGGAGCAATCCCTAGAGGAGAAGGAGAAGGAGGGAAAGAATGGTACGGGGTTGAGTCACACTCACTTTGACTGCAACTACTCCTTGAACTAGGGTCCCGCTGAAGAAACTGGCTTTCGAGGATGCGAACCACTTCAAACATCTCCGATCGACCAGATGGAACCTCATGTGCGCCCAAGAATGCCAATTGGATTAGTCGTTCTGCTTCTTCTTCCACGTAATTCCCCTGCAAATTGGGATCGATTACCGTTCCCAACTCGTCCCTTCCCAACTGATCTTCATTCATATGTTTTCTAGTCCAGTCCTCCAAGCAGAAAATTTCACCATGTTTAGGGTAAATCGGCTGTCCCCAGATGAGCTCGAGAAGCATTTTCCCGTATGCAAAGACATCATTCTTCAGTGTGCACTTATCTGTGTAGATGTACTCGGGGGCAATAAAACCAAGTGTGCCACGGACAAGGGTGTTGACATAAACATCTTCATAGCGATGATAGGATTGAAAATCGGAGCCAGAATCAGCTGAATTTTCTCCTGCCGGTGATGAGAATGAGACTCCCGTGCCCGAACTTGGCATGCACGCAGGCCACTCAATAGTCCCTACCTCTACATTTCTCTCATGCATGATCATGGCAAACGAAAATCCTCCTATCACGGCCTCAAAATGCACATTCAGCAATATATTTGACGCGCAGATGCCGCGATGCATGATCTTGATGTTACCTTGATTGTGAAGGTGTGCAAGCCCCCTTGCTGCTCCCAAGGCTATTCGCTTGCGAGTAGTCCAATCGAGAGGTTGGGCAAACCGATCAGGTCTCGCTCTAAGATTGTAAGATAGGCTATTGTTGATCATCAAGGGATACACCAGTAAGATTGCAAAAGACCCTCAGGCATAGCACGTTTGGGTGCGTCGAAACTGTGCTTCCCACTTGTATTTCTGCTTCGAACTCTTCCCTCCATTGATCGACGCAGTGCACTCTCTTTACTGCCACGAGCGAACCATCAGCCAAGCACCCCCGGTAAGCTTTGCAGAATCCACCTTCCCCCAAGAAGTTGTCGTGGCTAAAGTTGTCTGTCGCGACTCGGAGCTCCTTTAGAGAGAAGCTTTTAGGAGGTGTTGGATCGTCTTCAACAAACTCGGTAAAACTGAAGGTTCGGAGATTGAACACCATCCTTAAGCGGGGAAAAAGTAGATTCTTCTCAAGTTCAAATGGATCGTCTAAGCTTGATGATTTTTGTCACACCCCAAAAATCAACTAGAAAAGGGGGATGACACGGCCGTCCTTCCACACGAATGACGTAGCCTTAACAATAACCAACAACCTATTATCAATATATATATTAGATAAACCAACGGATTGGTTACAACATCAGAGTTTCTATAATCCACCAAAAGAACATGTACATCAAGAACTCAGCCAACCCGACGAACTATCAATAACCTTACAAACAACTCCAAAAGTCATACCCAAAAATCTAACTCCCAAACATCCCTGCGATAGCGCTCTCGTACTAACGGGCGCTAGCCGAGGAACCTGAAAAGATTGGGAAAGAGAGGGATGAGCAACCACAGGTCAGTGTATAGTACATCTCTTCTAAGTAGATCGAGCAATCACTATGCATGTGTACAAAGCAATACCAGAACTTTAGAAGCCAAACCCAAGGTTTGAAATACATATAAAATCACATAAGAGTTATTTCATTTCATCAAAACTTTGTACAAGTCACAAATACATATTTAAATCCACCATCACAATTCAAACTATCAATGGTCAAGTCCATTGATCAATCTCTATAAAAACCACATCAATGGTCCATTCTATTGACTAATCTCAAATCACACATCAATGGTCTATTCCATTGATGAATCTCATATCATATCAAACGTCAATGGTCCATTCCATCGACCAATCTATATCTAACCATGGTCACGACATAAAGTCTTGTGACAATGCTACCAAGATTCTCCCAAGATTCCCCCTTGGCAAGGTCTTCACCTACAAAGTCGGTGGCTCGGCCCAGAAGGATATCCTAAACCCGGTATGCATACCCCAAAACCCCTCAATGGGTTCACAGTCATATTGAGCATCAAACAATCATCATCCAATATCAGAAATCCAATCCAAAATACATTTCACAAACCAAACAAATAACTTTCTTGCAACACGGCTCAACCTCCAGAAATACATTTTGGCATTTCTTGAATCATTTCCGAAGTCATTTCATAAACTAGTTCATAACGCAATATACATATGTAACCTTGCACAATACATTTACAAAAACGATTCCCAAATCATTCTCAAATATTAAAAAGTAGTAAATGCTCAATCCCAATTTATGCAACAAAATACTCCTTTAAGTTCAACATATATATTTATATCGAATCATAATTCCTTCGAGATATGATTTTTATAAAACCAAAGAAGAGATAACACCACTCACTTGGAATCCCCAAAAATCAAACAAACACGCTCACTCGAATTGACGATCTCATAATCCTAACAATTAAACGAGAATTGACATCAAAACCAAGTAAAAAAAACTATGAAACGGCTAAACGACGCTTAAACGCTAACAAGACAACTCAAAGGCGCCCACAAATCGCTTCTCCAAAGCGATTATCCAAACCATCCGCAACGCGGAGTTTGAACGCTAAACTTGATCGCACCGTAAATTCGTCCACCAAACCTCGTTTCAAGCGAGCTTATAGTCAATAGAAAGCCCACTCAGAGCACTACAAGAACCCCAACTTGGCCGTCTCAAAATCAAGCCGAAAACCGACAAAAATCAGCCTAAAAGCCGCTGGTCGCGCACTGTTCACCTTGCGCGGCCAACTTCAAAAATTCATATTAGGCAAACCGCAAGTCTAAATCAAGATCCGTAAAATCCCACGGCTCCACAACACTCTAAACTACTAATTCTATAAAAATACTCAGCTCAACGACTCAAAAATCGGACTTCGCGGCTTGAATTTCCCAAAATTCCGAATTAAAATCCTAACTCTGAAAACTTCTCCGATCGGATGAACGAGGGACGCGAATGCTTACCGGATGTTGCAATACGAAGTTGATCCGAGCTGGCGAGGCTCTGGTGACGTGAGCCTTTCCTCTTTCTTCTTCTTCCTTTTCTTTCCCTTTCTCTCTTTTTCTTTCTTGTCTTCTCTTCTCTTCCCTGCTATGTGCAAGCTCTCGGTTAAAAAGAAGAGCCGAGCGTCCACTGTAGATACTTTTTGACTTTTAATTTTTTTTGTCCTTTGTAAATACCCGAATATTACAGTTTTCTCGATTGGAAGTGATTGGTCGGAAATGTCTTCTGCATACTTAAAGAGACTTCCTTGTACACAGGTTATATAACTCCAGTTGGGATTGTGCGCGTCTCTCCGACGACTGCTTTTTGGTCCGCGTGAATGAATAAAATCAAAGTGTGGAGCGTCTCACTCCAAAGCCGTCCTGTGAGCAGTTCATGTAAAGCAATTTTTGCCTCGAAGCTTCGGGCAAAGAGAGCGAGAGAGGTTTCATTGCCTCGAAGCTTCCAAATTTTATCCAAAGTGCAACTCATGTGAAGCACACTTTGCATAATTCTCCTAGTATTCTTGGATTCCTACGCATTGAAAAACAACTTTTTCTTTACTACATTGGCCATACGTTATTAACTTTTGCATATTCTTTAAGATCCTAACTTCTAATTACTGGTATTTGGAACACGGGGGCTATATGTCGATTGATCATATTATTGCAATTTCAATGGAAAATTTTCTATATTAGTGGACATACTAGTATTAATTTTACATCATTATTCTGTTTCTCTAGCTCAATTTTGAATAAATTATCCTTGGAAACAAGAAACGAATGCATTAAAAAAATAAGTAGAACTCTTTGCTATGAATTAGTAAAGAGACATAAAACTTAAAATCCGTCGATACAACAAATATATGAAAATTGGGATTTATTTTGTTAGATCTTTTTGGCGTTAGTGTTGACCAAATGTTGGAAGAGACAAAAGTGCTTCATATGAGTTCATCTTCCTTGTAAACTCCCTTCACATGGATCCAGATTTATGACTTAATTCCGAAAATTCCTCCGGTTACATAAGTAAATATGACTTGAATCCTTACTAGGCACTGCAAAATGGAGTTGATACGATTTATCGGGATGTCCAAAGCGTGCACGCGTGAATTCCCTTTTCTCTTCTTTCTTTCGTTCTTGTTTTCTGGAGCTTTCTGTCTCCTCTCTTTTCTTCTTTCCTTCCTCTTTCTTCACAGCTCCTGCGGGATTTGAGAGCTATTAGGTGGGCTGAGTTTGGGCCCATGGGCTATGGCCCAATTATTACAGCGACAATGTCTTAGCGTTGTTGCATTAACCCAAAGTCGGATTAATGTTTCATAGTCACATAACAAGCATTGCTACTTCGAGCCACGTCTTCATGTGAAAGGAGATCCATTATGTGTGGATTTATTTCGTCCACTGTCTTATTCCTTGGAGTAAGAATATCTCTTTCCTTCAAGTTGTTAGAATCCGAAAACTTCCTTTCAAAATCGGGGTGTGTAGATCTGGCTATTGCTTCAAGAAGGCTGTCGTTACGTGAACGAGTCAGATTGTTTCATACACTTCCTTCTACTGTTGTCTAGTCCGTGCACTGCACTCAAGGTCCTGGTTAACTTTGAGTGCTCTTTCCAGATCATTTTTTCAGGTAGTCAGCAAGTGAGAAGAAAGGCTTGAAAGAATCATTAGTTGGAGCCGCGCTCAAAGTGATCGACCCGGTCTTTTTCTTCCACGACAGTGTTCTTTGCAGATCTGCTTAGCTGATTAAAACGAGTCGCATACTCTACAACAACAAGCTCTCTTACTTTTAATTTCTCGTCTTTCAACCTTTTATTTCACATAATGAAGTGTAAGATCCATTAGATTCTAAGTTAATTCACAACTAATTGTATCAAGAGACAAGCTCATGACCTAATAATCCTACAAATATGGTTGACTTGACAGGGTCCGGACACAAAATTTCATACATAAAGGGCCACGAAAGGGGTCTTCTGCTTATATTAAGGACAAATAACAAAAGGGAAATGAGGAGAAGGATGGTTTGAAGGAGTTCATCACCAAGAAGAATTCTACACGGAGTGATTGAAGAAGGAGATGATGGACACTTTTTTTGAAACTTACCTCCATAGAAAATGGCGCGTCCTGTGAAGATATTGCAAAGTCTACCGCATACTAACTTATCAAGAAAGAATCAAAGAAGTCAATTCATCCCGTAATAGACGCTGTTGACTCACGAAAGACAAATATGTCTCTAGAGTGACAAAAGGACCACCAATTTCTTTCTCCATCTAGAAAAGGAAACCTCCAACTTGTTTATGAACCAAGGAATTGAGGAATACAATTCAATGGCTTTCTATCCTGCGATTTTCAAATTTGTTGACATTCTACTCTACTCCATGTCCAGATGAATCATCATCAGGCTTTATCGGCTGCATCTGCATTAGTACACCTGAACCTATAGTTAGATGGATCCCGCAATAAAAGAGTATTGAATTGATCCATTTTAGGGATTAATACCATTAAAGATTCTAAATTCCCATGATACATATAACACAAACTAATTATCGTCTCACAAAAATCTCAAATAGGCATTGTCCTTGATCTCTTAAAACTGGTTGCAATGAGCCAAACGGATGATTTCCGCCAAAGAATTGCTAGAACATCAATCAGGTTGAAACAAATTTGAGATCGGTTTATCTTTAAATTCATTGAAAATAAAATTCAATTTAATAGGAAGCACAATACCTTGCCTGGGCTTTTTTTTTTTTTAAGATACGAAGGAAATGCACAACTGCGCAATTGAGCCGGTCGTTAAAACCTCTCACAAGTGCATGATCCGTTTGCACAGCACGACACTCAGCACAAGTCCTCATTCCCCAACTCGTTGACAGTCAGTGAGAGCTTGAGAGAGTTGTAAATGCGAAGAACCGAACTATGCACCTCTTAATCATTTGAGGTTAAGGCTAATGATGTCATTGCTCTTGTCATTGCCTCCCTACAATCGGAGAGAATCGAGTAAATTAAGACGAAAAGGAGATTCCTCGGGTTAAAACGTTGCCCAGAATTAGCCGAAATGGCCCGGGTAAGTGTGAATTGTGGAAAGTGTATACCCGATTCGAAAAGTCCCAACTTGAGCCTACAAGAAGTTGATGTGCAATGTTGTTTCGTATTGATGACTCCCATCACCCGAGAAAATTCTTGAAAGCTCCAGCTGAGTTAATTTCGCAGAGAAGAAAGTCAAAGCCAACTAGTCTAGCCATATCCTCCTCTGAAAGCAGAGAAACAAATTTGAAAGATGCAGGCCGAGAATCAAAGTGCCAATAACTTGGATTTTCTTTCATATACGAGGATTGATGCATGTGCACGAAGACGCACGTGCAACTGATCTTACGAATGCCTTCTAAGGACGACTTTATTGTGGCCTTTAATTTTCATTAGAACAATAGAACTTTCTTGCTAACTTAAACATTTATTCACCATTAATTTGATAGGTTAAGAGGTGACACTTCGAATTATTAGTTCAGTTTCTAGTATTCAATTCGACGACAAATGTGGAAGATAGCATTCATTGCATGAAGGATGTGCTATACGTCTAAAAAAAACCGGAGGAAAGTATTACAAAAAGATAAGACAAATGAAAGTGAAGAGGAACATATAGAGTTTAAAGAGATAAACACAGAAGATAAACTTGTTATTGAAGGTAAAAGGCAGTGGTGATGATGTAGCATTGACATGCCAATCATATAGCAATCCCCAGAGGAGGAGAAGGAGGGAAAGAGTAGTACGGAGTTGAGTCACACTCACTTTGACTCCAACTACTCCTTGAACTAGGGTCCCGCTGGAGAAACTGGCTTTCGAGAATTCGAACCACTTCAGACATCTCTGGTCGAGTAGATGGATCCTCGTGTGAGCACAACAGTGCCAATCGAAGTACTTGCTCTGCTTCTTCTTCCATGAAGTTTTCCTGCAAATTCGGATCGATCACCCTGCCCAACTCGTTCCTGTTTATAATATCATCAATCCATTCCTCCAAACTGAGATTTTCATTATCCGCCAGCACAACAAGTTCATAATTTGACTGTCCTGAGATGAGCTCGAGAAGCATATTCCCGTATGCAAAGACATCATTCTTCAGTGTGCACTTTCTTGTATCCAAGAACTCGGGGGCAACAAACCCACGTGTGCCACGGATGGAAGTGACGGCATCTTCATAGCGATGAGAGTATGATGAGAACGAGAGCCACTCAATATTCCCTTCCTCTACATTTCCCTCATGCATGATCACGGCAAGCGGAAATCCTCCTATCACGGCCTCAAAATGTGCATTCAGCAGTATATTTGATGCACAGATGTCGCGATGCATGATCTTGGTGCTACCTTGATTGTGAAGGTGGGCAAGCCCCCTTGCTGCTCCTAAGGCTATTCGCTTGCAAGTAGTCCAATCGAGAGGTCGGACAAACCGATCAGGTCTATGTCTAAGATTGTAAGATAGGGTATTGTTGATCATCAGGGGATACACCAGTAAGAGCTCTTTCTTGGTCCTGCAAAAGCCCCTCAGGCATAGCACGTTTGGGTGCGTCGAAACTGCGCTTCCCACTTGCACTTCTACTTCGAACCCCTCTTTCCCCCACGAACTGACAGAGCTCTTTATTGCCACTAGCGAACCATCGGCCAAGTGCCCCCGATAAACTTTGCGGAGTACATTTTCCGCCAAGACGTTGTCCCGCCTAAAGTTGTCTGTCGCGACTCGGAGCTCCTTTAGACAGAAGCTTTTAGGAGGTGTTGGATCATCTTCAACGGACTCGGAAAAACTGTAGGTTCGGAGATTGAACACCATCTTTAAGCGGGGAAAAAGTAGATCCTTCTCAAGTACAAATGGACGACCTTGATGATTTTTCTCGATTGGTAATGATTGGGTTGGGAATACCTTCTGCAATTCCGAAGAGACTTTGCTTGTACACAGAAGTGTTTATAACTCCAGTTGGGATTGTGCCTGTCTCACCCACGACTGCTTTGGGTCGGTGTGAATGAATGAAGTGGTAAGGAAAAGTCGTTGGATTGTAGGCCGATGTCAATGTGTGGGGCCATCTCACTCCAAAGCCTTCCTGTGAGCAGCAGCTTCGTGGAAAGAGAGAGAGCGAGAGAGGTTTCATTTCCTCGAAGCTTCCAAATTTGACAAAACGTGCCACTCATATAAAGCAAATTTTGCATAATTCTCCTAGATTTCTTGGATTCCTACGCATTAAAAAATCCAAATGTGAAGAGCACCAGCCCTTCTTCTTTACTACATGGGCTGTACATCACATGAAAAACCTATTAACTTTTGCGTATCATAGAACATCCATACTTCTAATTACTCGTATTTGAAACACGTCCGTTCTATGTCGACTAATCATATTGCAATTTCAATGGAAAATTTGCTATATCAGTGGAAATACTAGTGTTAATTTTAGATCATTATTCTTTTCTCTATGTTCCATTTTAAATAGATAATCCTTGGAAACAAGAAACAAATGCGTTAACAATAACTAGAAATCTTTACTATGATATGGTATAGATATAAAACATATAGTCAGTCGATACTGTAAATAAATAAAAATAGGGATTTATTTCTGTTAGATTTTTCTGGTGTTAGGATTCACCAAATATTGGAAGAGACAAAAGTACTTGACATGAGTTCATTTCCTTGTAAACTCCCTGCACAACTACTCTTGGCATATTGCGATTGTCATAATTGATTTTGTCAAATCTTGTGACTTAAAAACTAATAATGTTCTTGTACATCCTTTGAAAAATATTTTGTGAAGGAACTTAGAAAGTTCATGTCACTAATTTATACATGTACTATGCATGGGATCCACGCGTATTCCATTCATTGATCTTTAAATAGAGTATAAAATATTCAGATGGTACCTAAAGATTAGTTTTGTAAAAAAGTATTTAAAATAGCTATCATCACTTTATCCAAGGGAAATTTGTCAAAAAATTTCTTTGTACACAATATTTTTGGTATGTGCATCATCCCCCTCATCTTCATTTAACGAAAGAATCGCATGTCCATCTCTCGTTATGCTGTGGAAATTGCAACATAGTTTACGGGTGCGTTTTTTTTTTTTTTTGGTCGAGAATGCATCCTTCCATTTCATTTAAGTAGATAAGGTGAAAGTACAACCGAAATGGGTTTCGGCATACAAAATATCTAAATGGGTTTACGGGTGCGTTTGTTTAACTGAAAACATAATGTTTTTGGAAAATATTTTCCTAAAAATCATTTTCCAAGAAAATAGTTAGTTTTCCTTTATTTGGTGATATGTGATCGAAAACATTTTCTGGTGTTTGGATCTCATTTAGAAAATGATTTCAATCCCATGATTCTATCTCGGGCAAAAAAAAAAAACTGATTTTTTAATATTTTTATTTTTAAAAATAAAAAAGGAAAAATAAAAATATTAAAATATTAAAAAAAGTCAAGGGAAGCAATTTCGGAAAGTGTTTTCACCTTCTTAGATTAGGGAAATCACTTTTCTAATTTTATACATGAATGTTTTCCTTGATCGGAAAGTGTTTTCCATTTATTTATCATTTTTTACGAACTAAACAGGTGAAAGTCCGGTAAACAAATTCCCAAAAAACACTTTCCCTAAAATAAATGTATTCTAAGACTGTGTTTGTTTCGCAGAAAATGAATGATTTGAAAGACATTTTCTAAAAATTATTGCTTGATGGACCCAGGTGTGGGTGTCGGTGGCTTAGGCCCAAGCACCATGGTCCCGGGCCTGGCCGTCGGAGACCTAGACCTGAATGCCGAGACCCGAGAACTAACGTCGGGTTTTCCATGTCCAAGTGTAGATTTTCGAGTCCAAGCGCCGATACTTTCTAAAAGCGTTTTCCGATTTTTTCAAAAAGGAAATTATTCCTGAATTTAAGTTTTGGTAAGAAAACATTTTTCATTGACTTATTTTCCTAAGCGAGCCAAACATCGGAAAATAAGAAAAATATTTTTCACGAAATGAACGGACCTAAGCTGGGGTTTCTTCTACCGTTGGGTACTTGGTGCAAGGCTCTCAAGGTCTGGTCAACTTCGACTGCTCTCTCCAGAATATCTTTGTAGCCTGTAGGTAGCCACTGGGGAGAGGCAACGCTTGAGCAAAATCTCTAAGGTGTCTGACAAAAATATATATATATCTCTAAGGTAAAATGCTAGGCTGTTACTGACCATCGGGGGATAGACCAGTAAAAGCTCTTTCTTGGTCCTGCAAAAGCCCCTCAGGCGTAGCACATTCGGATGCAAATAAATCAAGCTTGACACTTCCCATCACTGTTTTGAACTGCTTCTCAGTCCCCCGTGCGAGATTCCTGGCCCTTTTGACTGCCACTTGAGAACCATTGGCCAAGCATCCCCGGTAAATCGTGCCGAATTCACCCCAGCCCAGGACAATGTCGCGGCTGAAATTTTGTGTCACGTCTTGAAGCTCCTGCAGTGAAAAACTTTTAGGGAGTGCTGGGTCGTCCTCAGTGGGATTGGAGAAGCTGAAGGTTCGGAATTTGAACACCATTTTGCAATAACACGATGCTTTTCTTTTGGTGCAGACTGATTTCGGATTAGCTTTTCTGCGTTTCAAGAGCTTTGGTTCGGCGCACCCAAGTCTGTCCATGGGCGTGAAAGTCACTCCAATTGGGATATCTCTTTCTCGGAAGGAGGAGAATCACGTTTGGTTGGTGTGAATGGAAGGAGAAGAAAAGTAGTTGAAATTACGGGCTATCTCTGCAATCCAAACTCCAAAGTCTTTTTTTTTTAGCAGCTTCGGGGGAGGGGAGAGAGAGTTGAAAATACTGTAATACTATAATTTGCAGTTCTAATTAAAAAAGGAAAAAGAAGAAGAGAGAAACGAAGACCTTTCACGAATTGGTCTACCTCCCCAAGTATCAAAGCAAACACAAATCCGGATGTCTGTGACATCAAATTGTCATTTGGCGAACAGATCTTACTCTAGCTTGGTCATGGGGCTCGAACCGTGTGACCATGCTTTAAGGAACTGTTGAATCTAGATCGATCTAGGCGGGACCTGACAAAACGGCAATTAGAAAAACAATCAAAAAGCTTGTTCTCTTGTTCGGGACAAAGTGACCAAACTTCCACTAGACATGTTTTTCAAATTTGATGGAGATGGATTTGTGAGAGAGAAGCACGCTGGCTCCCGACTCCTGAGAGCCAAACATTATTGAAAGAGAATTTCGATTTAAGGCTTCGTTTATTTCACGAAAAATGTGAGATTTTTGGAAAATATTTTCCGGAAAGTCATTTTCTAGGAAAATGACAATATTTTCTGGTGTTGAGTTGAAACCTAAAAATGAACTAGAAAATATTTTCGCAGTTTGGTATCTAATTTGACTTTTTTTGAAAAAATTACAAAAAAATTGAATTTTTTCAATTATTTCTTTTCTTTTCTTTTTGCTTCTTCCTTAGCCGGTGACCGGCCACAAGCGAGCTCAAGCCTCGGCACAGGCCGATGAGACTCCAGCTCGCTCGAGGCCGATGAGGTCGAGCTCGCCCAAGACTGGCAAGCTTGCGCCTCGCCAAATTCGGTGAGCTGCACAAGGCTCGATGCGAGGCACAAGGCTCGAGCCTCACCGGCTTGTGGCAAGGCTCGAGCTCACCGAGGAAGAAGCAAAATGAAAAAGAAAGAAAAGGAAAAAAGAAAAAATAATTAAAAACTTGATTTTTTTAAAGAAGAAAAAAAAGAAAAATAAAAGAAAAAATAAAAATAAAAGGAAAATGTGTTTTAAGATGAAAGAAAGTGAGGTGAAAGAAGATATGAAAAATGTTTTTTGCTTTCTAAAAAGTGGTAAACATTTTCCCTACTTTTGAATGTGTTTTTTCCATTGGTGGAAAATGTTTTCCTTGACTACTTAATTTTCCGTGAACCGATAGCCGGAAAATCCGGAAAACATTTTCCTGCAAGTTATTTTATGTGGAACTAACGAAACCTAAATGACTAACAAAAGTAAAGTGCCTGGAATTGAAGTGCAATGACCGGAACTTAGAAGAAAAATAAAAGAAACAATGCTTGAAATTAAAGAAAACAAACGATAATGCCAAAACTAAGGAAATTAATGGACAACCAACGTCAAAAAAAATTGAAATGCCAACATTGGAAGGAAACTTCACTGGAACCAAAATAAATAAAAACTTGCAAACACTAGGACGTTCATTAGAAACGTTGAAACAAATACAATACTTTATAAGGTTAATACCACGAAAAACCCTAAACTAGTACATCTGTGACAAATTTAACTTTCGTTAGTTTCCGTTAAATTTTACTGTCAAATTACTAAATTAAATGACAAGTTTGGGGTTTTACAGTTGACGGTTGTACCAGTTTGGGGTTATGCCTTTCGTTTGTCACAGGTGTATTAGTTTGTGATTTTTTTTGTATTAATCCAATTTAACGGAGGGTAAATTTGTCACAATTGTATCAATTTTGGATTTTTGGTGATAAAAAATTAGTTTTGTGTAAATTTGTCACAAGTGTACCAGTTTGGGGTTTTTGGTGGTAAAAAAATTAATTTGGAGTATATTTGTCACAAGTGTATTAGTTTGGGGTTTTTCATGATATTAACCCTACTTTATAATCACATCGTACACTAGGAACAACAAACTTAACCATAAAACTAAGCAGGTCATTAAAACCTCTTGCAAGTGCACGATTTGTTTGCGTGACATGACATTCAACACAAGTCTCCTCATTCCCCAACTCGCTGACATTTAAAGAGAGCTCGAGAGAGCTGTAGATGTGAGGAATCGAACTATGCACCTCTTGATTGTTCGAATGAGGTTAATGCTAATAATGTCATTGCCTCCTCGCAAATAGGAGATAATCAACTAAATTAAGACGAAATGGAGATTCCCTGGGTTGAAACATTGCCCATAAGTAGCTGAAATGGTCCAGGTAGGTGTGAATTGGGGAGGATACTATAAATGCTAAAAGTTGTGTAAGACGCTCACTTTAGTGCCAAAAGTTTGTTTCAGATCACTCAACTGCCACTTCTTTAAAAAAAAACAATCACTTATGTCTCAACTCCAATCTGAATTGCCGAAAATTCGACATTGCAATATTTTATTAATTTCTTAGTCCTATGTGGCTCGCCGACGTGCCAAGTTAGTATATAACCCATAAACGAGGTCGTCTAAAAGCTGTAAATAGTGATTGTTTGAGTGCCAAATTTTGTTTAAAGTTATTACTTCAGTGTTAGTCGTTAAAAAACGATCATTTTAGTGCCAATTGGATTGTGCGACGTCGTTTTGGATGTCCACGTGGACTGGAATTTTTAAAAAAAATATGTCAAGTCATAATAAAATTTTTAATTATAAATGCCACATAATCAATTTAGCTGGAATTGGCACTTAAGTTACCGTTTTTTTCTCCTTTTTGGAACTCAAGTGATAAAAAAAAAACTTTTTGCACTAAAATGAGTGCCGTACATAACTTTTGGCACTTTTAGTGTTCTTCTCCTGTGTGAATTGTGGAAAGTGTATGCCCGAATTTCACCAACTTGAGCCTAGAAGAAGCTGATGTGCAATGTTGTTTTGTAATTGATGACTCCCATCACCGAGAAACTTCTTAAAAGCTTCATATGAGTTTACCTCGCAGAGAAGAAAGTCAAAGCCAACTAGTCCTACATATGCTCCTGTGAAACCAGAGAAACAAATTTGAAAGATGCAGGCCGAGAATCAATGTGCCAACAACTTGGATATTCTTGCATGTACAAGGATTGATGTGCACGAAGACGCATTTGCGACTGATCTTATCAATGTCTTCTAAGGACGGCTTTTGTGGTGGCCTTTAATTTTTCGTTCGAACAATAGAAGTTTCTTACTATGTGTCTAAAAAAACCGGAGGAAAGTATTACAGGAAGATCATGCAAATGAAAGTGAAGAGGAACATATAGAGCTTAGGAAGAGAAACATAGAAGCTAAACTTGTTATTGAAGGTAAAGGCAATGGTGATGGTGTAGCATTGACATGCCAGTCATGGAGCAATCCCCAGAGGAGAAGGAGAAGGAGGGAAAGAGTAGTACGGAGTTGAGTCACAATCACTTTGACTCCAACTACTCCTTGTACGGGGGTCCCGCTGGAGAAACTGGCTTTCGAGCATTCGAACCACTTCAGACATCTCTGGTCGAGCAGATGGATCCTCATATGCGCACAACAATGCCAATCCGACTAGTCGCTCTGCTTCTTCTTCCACGTAATTCCCCTGCAAATTGGGATCGATCACCCTTCCTAACTGGTCTTCATTCATATGTTTTTTAGTCCATACATCCAAGCAGATATACTGTCCCTCTTCGGGGTAAATCAACTGTCCCGAAATGAGCTCGAGAAGCATTTTCCCCTATGCAAATACGTCATTCTTCAGTGTGCACTTTTCTGTAAAGTAGTACTCAGGGGCAATAAACCCAAGTCGGCCACAGATGGAGCTGTCGACATAAACATCTTCATAGTGATGATAGGATTGAAAAGTGACTTCCGTGCCCTGCCTTGTAATGCACGTGGGCCACTCAATAGTCCCTTCCTCTAAATTTCTCTCGTCCATGATCATGGCAATCAGAAATCCTCCTATCACGGCCACAAAATGCGCATTCAGCAGTATATTTGACGCACAGATGTCGCGATGCATGATCTTGATGTTACCTCGATTGTGAAGGTGTGCAAGCCCTCTTGCTGCTCCCAAGGCTATCCGCATGCGAGTAGTCCAATCAAGGGGTCGGACAAACCGATCCGGTCTCTCTCTAAGATTGTAAGATAGGGTATTGTTGATCATCAAGGGATACACCAGTAAGAGCTCTTTCTTGGTCTTGCAATAGCCCCTCAGGCATATCACGTTTGGGTACAGCGAAACTGTGCTTCCCACTTGCATTTCTGCTTCAAACTGCTCTTCCAACCGCCAATTGACACGGCACCCTTTCTTTACTGCCACTAGCGAACCATCGGTCAAGCGCACCTGGTAAACTATGTAGTATGCACCTTGCGCCAAGAAGTTGTTGCGGCTAAAGTTGTGTGTCGCGACTCGGAGCTCCTTTAGAGAGAAGCTTTTAGGAGGAGTGGGATCACCTTCAACAGACTCGGTAAAACTGAAGGTTGGGAGATTGAACACCATCTTTAAGCAGGAGAAAAGTAGATCCTTCACAAGTACGAATGGATCGTATAAGCTTGATGGTTTTTCTCGATTGGTAGTGATTGGTTTAGGAATACCTTCTGCATATCCAAAGAGACTTGCTTGTCGACGCAGTTTTTGTAACTCCAGTTGGGATTGTGTTGTGCCCGTCTCCCCCGCGACTGCTTTTGGTCGGTGAGAAGGAATGAAATGGTCAGAAAAAGTCGTTGGATTGTAGGCTGATGTCAAATGCGGGGCCAAGCTCGCCAGTCTGGTTAGGGACATCAGCAACGGGTTGAGGAAGAAGGAAAAAGAAAAAGAAGGAAAATATAAAAGAAAGAAAGAAAAAAAACGAAAAAAAGAAAAACAAAAAGAAAGAGAAAAATTAAAAATTAAAAAAATTAAAAATTCAATTTAAAAAAGAAAAATAAAAAAATATTGTTAAAAGGAAATCAAATTAGATTTTTCATATCAAGCGGCGGAAAATATTTTTCGGGTCTTTTTCAGGTTTCAGCTGAATACCGAAATATATTGTCAATTTCTTGAAAAATGATTTTTTGAAAAATACTTTCACATTTTCTGCGAAACGAATAGCGCCTAAGATTTGCAAGATTATTTTTGCCTATGGTAAAGTATTCGAGCTTTTTTATTTTTTGAGGGGGGGGGGGGGAAAGAAATATATGTACACTAAATCGCTAGAACAAAAACATATTACTTCCACTTAATATATTTTGAAGTGATAAATTAGATTTGGCGATAAAAAAGTTAGGGAAAAAACCACCAAAAACCCCAAACTTTGCCATCTGTGACACATTTACCCCGAACTTTTTTTTGTGACACCAAAAACCCCGAACTTTGCTTTTTGTGACACATTTACCCCAATGTATTTAGTCTATGGGCATTTTCGTCTTTTTTGCTTTTTCTTTTTTTTTTCTTTTTTTTTCCTTTCCGGCAAGGGGGGGCCTCGCCGGATCCGGCGAGGGCCCCATCGCCGGATCCGGCGAGGGGGGCCCTCGCCGGCGTCGAGCAAGGGCGGCCCTCGCAGATCCGGCGAGGGCGGCCCTCGCGGATCGAGCGAGGGCGACTCGCCGGCGTCGAGCGAGGGCCGCCTCGCCGCCCAGCGAGGCGACCCTCGCCCGACGCCGGCGAGGGCCGCCCTCGCCGGATCGCGAGCGGGCCGCCCTCGCTCGGACGCCGGCGAGGGTCGACCTCGCCGGATCGGGCGAGGGCCGCCTCGCTCGCCCGAGCGAGGCGGACCTCGCCGACGCCGGCGAGGGTCGCCCTCCCGGGCGAGCGAGGGCGGCCCTCGCCCGGACTCCAGCGAGGTCGACCCTCGCCCGACGCCGGCGCGAGGGTCGACCTCGCTCGAGTCGGCGAGGGCCGCCCCGCTCGCCCCAGCGAGGCGAACCTCGCCCGACGCCGGCGAGGGCCGCCCTCGCCGGATTTGGCGAGGGCCACCCTCGGCGGATTTGGCGAGGGCCGCCCTCGCTGACGGCCGGCGAGGGCCCCCTCGCGGATCCGGCGATGGGCAGCCCTCGCCGGAAAGGAAAAAAAAGAAAAAAAAAAAGAAAAAGCAAAAAAGACGAAAATGCCCATGGACTAAATACATTGGGGTAAATGTGTCACAAAAAGCAAAGTTCGGGGTTTTTGGTGTCACAAAAAAAAGTTCGGGGTAAATGTGTCACAGATGATAAAGTTTGGGGTTTTTGGTGGTTTTTTCCCAAAAAGTTAAATTGACTTGGATCAACAAAGCATGCATTCATTCAGTGTATGTATCGGCATAACACATGCATATATTTTTTGTTCTTTAGAAGTATTTCAATCTATAATTTTTCTGTATTTTTTATTTTATTGACTAACATCTTTTTATATTGCTAATTTACCTTTTCGATTTAATATAAAATTTTATCCAATTAACATATTCACATGAAGAGATTAAAATGGTTTAAATGGCTGTATATGGGTTTTCATAAGTTAGGACAAACATGGATGTGTTTTAGTAACATGCGTTGGGTTGGATATGAGTTAAGTTCGAGTCGGGGTCAAGGTTAGGTTTGAATCGCTAGAATTTTATTGCATAAAAATGGATTAATTTGGATTGGACTATTTTCATACCCAATCCAAATCCAACCCCAACCCACTCAATTGACAGGCCTTGCAGTCAGCAAGTGAGAGGAAAGGCTCGAGCAAATCTCTTGTTTGAGCCCTTGCTCAAAGTGATCGGCTTTGTCTTTTTCTTCTGCAAAAATGTTCTTTGAAAGTTTGCTTAGCTGATTAAAATGAGCCGCATATTCGATGACAACAGGCTCTCTTACTTTTAATTTCTCTCTTTGGGCATCTGATTTTATATATTGAATTGCAAGATCCATTAGATTCCGTGTCAATTCACAACAAATTGTGTCACGATACGAACAAATATAGTTGACTTGATAGGGTCTAGACAGAAAAATTTCATACATGAAGGGTCATGACAGGAGTCTTCTGCCGACATTAAGGACAAACAACAGAAGGGAAGACCGAGGAAGAGGATGGAGAGGAAGAGGAACGAGTCCATCACCAGGAAGAATTCTACATCGAGTAATTCAAGAAGAAGCAGATGATGGACAGTTTCTTTGAAACTTACCTCCATAGAAAATGGTGCCTCACCGTGTACTAACTTATCAAGAGAGAATCAAAGAAGTCAACTGATCCCGTAATTAACGTTGTTGACTCGTGAAAGACACGTATACTCTAGAGTGACAAAAGGACTAACAACTTTTTTGGGGTTAATATCACGAAAAATCCCATACTGGTATATATATGACAAATTTGCTCCAAATTAATTTTTTGATCACCAAAAATCTCAAACTAGTACACATATAATAAATTTATCACAGACTAATTTTTTTACCACAACAAACTCCAAACTGATACATTTGTGACAAATTTACCCTCCGTTAAATTAGATTAATACCACAAAAATCATAAATCGGTAAATATGTGACAAATAGAGGGATAAAACTCTAAACTGGTATATCCATCAATTGTCATGTGTCATCCAACTCAACAATTTGACAGTAAAATTTAACGAAAACTGATAAAGAGTAAATTTGTCACAGGTGTGCCGATTTGGGGTTTTTTGTGGTTAAAAAATTATTTTGGGATAAATTTATTACAAATGTACCAGTTTGATATTTTTTGTAGTATTAACCCATTCTTTTATCCATTTAGAAAAGGAAACCTCGCATTCTGCGACCTACAAATTTGTAAGCATTCTCCTCTACTCCATGATCCAGGTGAATCATCATGGGGCTTTATTGGGTGCATGTGCATTAGTGCACCCCAGCCTATAGTCAGATGGATCCCGCATGAAAAGAGTATTGAATTGATTAATTTTAGGTATTAATACTATTAAAAATTCTAAATTGGTATCCATGATACATATACTACAAACTAATTACCATCTCACAAAAATCTCAAACTGATAATGTCCATGATCCTTTAAAACTGGTTGCAATGAGCCAAAGGGATGATTTCCTCCAAAATATTGCTAGAACATCAATCAAGTTGAAACAAATTTGAGATCGGTTAATCGTTAAATTCATTGAAAAAAATCAATAGGAAGCTCAATACTTTGTCTGGATGGATTTTTTTTTTTTTAAGACAAAAAAAATGTGCAACGGCACAATTGAGCGGGTCATTAAAACCTCCCACGAGTGCACGATCCGTTTGCACAACACAACATTTATTGCGAGTCTCCTCATTCCCCAACTCGCTGACATTTAGAGAGAGAGAGAGAGAGAGAGCGCTTGAGAGAGATGTAGATACGAGGAATCGAATTATGCACCTCGATTGTTTGAATGAGGTTAAGGCTAATAATGTCATTGCCCTTGTCATTGCCTGCCCGCAGATCGGAGATAATTAAGTAAATTAAGATGAAAAGGAGATTCCTCGGGTTGAAACATTGCCTAGAAGTAGCTGAAATGGCCCAGCTAGGTGTGACTTGCGGAAAGTGCATCACGGATTTTACAAGTCCCAACCTGAGTTTACAAGAAGTTGATGTGCAATGTTGTTTCGTATTGATGACTCCCATCACCGAGAAACTTCTTGAAAGCTCCATATGAGTTTACCCCGCAGAGAAGAAAGTAAAAGCCAACTAGTCCCACCATATCCTTCTCTTAAACCAGAGAGACAAATATGAAAGATCCAAGCCTATCACAGTGCCAATAACTTGGATTTTCTTGCATATACAAGGACTGATGTGCACGAAGATGCATGTGCGACTGATCTTATCAATGTCTTCTATGGACAACTTTTATGGTGGCCTTCAATTTTCTCGAGAACAATAGAACTTTCTTAATATACTTAAACATTCATTCATCATTAATTCAATAGATTAAAAGGTGACACTTTTAATTTTTTATTTAGGTTAAATGTACTAAAAGTCCTAAAACTTGTTAAATTGCTGTATTTAAGTCTTACCGTTAACACCGTCAATTTATTTAATAGAAAATGCTAACGTGACATTTTTAAATTACCTTCTCTCTCCTACGTGGAATTTATTATTATTTTTTTCTTCAAATATTATTATAATTAGATTTAAAAAAGGTAAAATTTTATTTTACAAACAAAACTGAAAAAAAAAATGGCAAGGCATCGCCTCGCCAGTGGGCATTGCTACCATCGCCGTCCATCATCGGAGGGGCCGACGAAGGTTGTCGGCCCCGAGCAAGGTTGGCCGGCGACCCTCACTCAACCAGGGTGAGGGCACCCAGATCGGGGCGACGTCGGCCCTCCCTTGGGCCTTGCCAGCCCCAAGCAAGGGCTAGCGACCCTCACTAGGCCTGAGCAAAGCCACGCCGACCCTCATTTAGGCCTGGCGAGGCTCGCCCAAAACTGGGTCGAGGGCACCCAAATCTGGGCGACACCGACCTTCGTATGGGGTTGGCGAGGCTCACTAGCCCCAGGCGAGGGTCGGCAATCCTTGCTAGGCCTGAGCGAAGGCGCCTAGTTATGGGCGTTGCCGGCGCTTGCCTGGGCCTAGCAAGGGTCGCCGACCCTAGCCTAGGGCTGACGAGCCCTTGCTTGTGGTTGGCGAGGGCCGGCCAGTGTTGCCTAGGGCTTGCAATTGGCCCCTTCGAGGATGGGCGGCGGCGGCGACAGCGCCCACCAGCAAGGCCCTTCCCTGCCATTTTTTTTTTCAGTTTAGTTGTTTAAATAAAATATTAGATTTTTTAATTGTTTAATCTAACTAAAATAAGCTTTGAAGAAAAAAATAAAAAATGCCACGTAGGAGGGAGAAAGTAATTTAAACATGCCACGCCCGAATTTTCCGTTAAATAAATTGACGGTGTTAATCATAAGGACTTAATTACACCAATTTGATAAGTTTTAAAACTTAATTGCACTTTTTGAAAATTTTAGGACTCAATTACACTTTCGTGATAAGTTTTAGGACTTAATTGCACTTTTTGAAAGCTTTAGAAGCCAATTGCACTTTGATGACAAATTTTAGGACTTCTTATGCACTTATCACTTTTTATTTCAGTTTCTAGTTTCGATGACAAATGTAGAAGATAGTAGTTATTGCGTGAAAGAGGTGCTATATGTCTTTAAAAAAAATCGGAGGAAAGTATCACAGGAAGATCATACAGATGAAAGTGAAATATAGAGTTTAGGAAGAAAAACACAGAGGCTAAACTTGTTATTGAAGGTAAAAGAAAGGTGATGATGTAGCATTGACATGCCAATCATGGAGCAATCCCCAGAGGAGAAGGGGAAGGAGGGCAAGAGTAGTTCGGAGCCGAATCACACTCGCTTTGACTCAAACTACTGCTTGTACTAGGGTCCCGCTGAAGAAACTGAGTTTCGAGCATTCGAACTACTTCAGACATCTCTGGTCGAACTGATGCATCCCTTTGTGCGCACAATAATGCCAATCGGACTAATCGCTCTGCTTCTTCTTCCACGTAATTCCCCTGCAGATTGGGATCAATCACCCTTCCCAACTGGTCTTCATTCATATGTTTTCTAGTCCAATTCTCCAAGCAGAAAAAATTGCCATTGCCATCGTCAAGGTAAATCAACTGTCCCGAGATGAGCTCGAGAAGCATTTTCCCGTATGCAAAGACATCATTCTTCGGTGTGCACTTTCCTGTGTTGATGTACTCGGGGGCCGTAAACCCAGTTGTGCCCTGGATATAAACATCTTCCTCTACATTTTTCTCATGCTTGATAAAGGCAAGCGAAAATCCTCCTATCACAGCCTCAAAATGCACATTCAGCAGTATACTTGACGCGCGGATGTTGCGATGCATGATCTTGATGTTACCTTGATTGTGAAGGTGGGCAAGCCCCCTCGCTGCTCCCAAGGCTATTTGCTTGCGAGTAGTCCAATCGAGTGGTCTGGCAAACCGATCCGGTCTCTCTCTAAGATTGTAAGATAGGGTTTTGTTGATCATGAAGGGATAGACCAGTAAGAGCTCTTTCTTGGTCCTGCAAAAGCCCATCAGGCATAGCACATTTGGGTGTGTCGAAACCGTGCTTCCCACTTGCACTTCTGCTTCAAAATCCTGCTCGCTCTGCCGATTGTCAAAGCTTGATCTCTTTACTGCCACTAGCGAACCATTGGCCAAGCGCCCCCTGTAAACCTTGCCATATAAATCATACCTTATGAAGTTGTTGCTGCTAAAGTTGTCTGTAGCGACTCGGAGCTCCTTTAGAGAGAAGCTTTTAGGACGTGTTGGATCACCTTCAACGGACTCGGTGGAACTGAAGGATCGGAGATTGAACACCATCTTTAAGCGGGAGAAAAATAGATCCTTCACAAATACAGATGGGTCGTATAAGCTTGATGGTTTTTCTCGATTGGTAGTGATTGGTTTGGGAATACCTTCTGCAATTCCAAAGAGACTTGCTTGTATCCACAGTTTTTGTTGTAACTCCAGTTGGGACTGTGTTGTGCCCGTCTCACCCACGGCTGCTTTTGGTCGGTGTGGATGAATGAAATGGTTAGGAAAAGTCATCTCACTCCAAAGCCTTCCTGGAAGCTGCTTCGTGGAAAGAGAGCGGGAGAGAGAGGTTTCACTGCCTCGAAGCTGCCAAATTTGACAAAAAGTGCATCTCATATAAGCAAATTTTGCATAATTTAAATGTGAAGAGCACTAGTCCTTTTTCTTTACTATATGGGCTGTACATCACATGGAAAAGCTCTTAACTTTTGCCTACCCTTGAAGATCATACTTCTAATTACTCGTATTTGGTACACGTGCATTATACGTCAATTGATCATATTGCAATTCCAATGGAAAATTTTCCATACTAGTGGAAATACTAGTACTAAATTTTAGATCGCTATTCTTTTATCTATTTTCCATTTTTAATAGATAATCCTTGGAAATAAGAAACAAATACATTAACAATAAGTAGAAATCTTTACTATGAATTAGTAAAGACATAAAACTTATAGTCAATCTATACAACAAATAAATGAAAATTGGGATATTTTTTTTCTTTAGATCTTTCTGAAGTTAGTGTAGACTAAATATTGGAAGAGACAAAAGTACTTGATATGAGTTCATCTTCCTTGGAAACTCCCTGCACAACTCTTCTAGGCTTAAACTATTCTTCTAGCTCACACCCCAACTCCTACAAGCATAGGAGAAATGACACAGCCATCCTCCAGTAAGAATGCAGCCTCAAATGACGTAACTATGTGATAAACAGTAATTTGTTCAAGTGGTTTTACTTTTAAAAAAATCACTTTTGAAGTACGAAAAATCTTAAATGTCACTGACTCAAAAGACGGTCGAAGACAAGAGAAAACCATCACAAAAAACAGAAATTCGGAACTAGGTAGCAACATGCGCAAAACTTTAAACATTTATTCCGACCAAACCGTATCTCAAAATCGATTTATGTAAAATCCACATGTCCACAAGACTCTTAACTATCATTTCCACTTAATTTCATAGCTTAATAGCTCCTACATTGATGTGGGAGCATCCAACTTAACTCCTTCAACAAATTTGGCATCGTCGATGTCCATTCAAGTAAAGGTAGATAACTTGCTTCGGTGGATGATCAACAAAGAGATTAACGATTGAGTTACCAATTAGAGTTATCGGTATACCAAGTTACCGATTAAAGTTATCGGTACACCAGAATACTTGCCGATTTCGAAGCTAATTAACAACATATCGATGGGAGGTTATTCCAAGCGATTTCCTATGTATCCTCTGGACCAAGATGGTGGACGAATTTTGGAAGATAAATCGAAGGCCTGAAGAGTCAAGATTACAGGTCTCGATGTATTTTGTGACATCCTTGATTCGGAACCTAATTCGGCAAGTGAAGTGGCTTAAACTGTCAATGCTCTAATAGCAGGATTAGACCATGAGTCGATTCACGAATTGTTCATGAGTCAACTATTCGATTAGGAAAGGCAATTGAGGGTTGGACAATGCAATCGACTAGAGTACTCGACCATGGAAATAGCTCGACCATAAGGATCGATGCGGGATGACATTATGACGTCACGGGTCAAGCAGTGAAAGGTTAGGAATCGATTCGGCGAAAGTATACATAGTCATATTGCGGGTGATTCCGCATGATCATTATACTAAACCCGAACGATCTTAAGTCAATTTTACCAGATCACGTGCCCCGGGTAAATAAGTCAATTTCACACGATTACATGACAACCGAGAATGATCCATGGATTAACGAGAGTCGAATATTGATTGATTGACGAATCAACCATAAGTCACGCTAGCGACACCCCAAGAGGCCACCTAACTCGAATAGGCCGTATTAGAGACACTTCCCGTTGAAGTTTTGCCACAAGCCTTGATCCGATTATAGGTTTTCGATTAAGGATTGTTCCGAGACTTTATGGTCCGAGTTAGTGGGGGTAAAACTCGGGAATAGTTTTGGGCCCCGAAATTTTGGACAAAGGAACTAGTGGGTCGAGAATGGAAGCCCACAAGGGAGTGGGCCGAGAAAAAAAAGCCCAATGGGCCTCACGCCCAAGACCAAAGCCCAAGGAAAGCCCATTAAGCTTTTCAAGCCCATTCCTCTTCCAATTGGGCCCATTCAAGCCCGAGCCCAAGTTTGCTGGCCCGAGCCCACGTGAATAGTAACCGTGAATAGTATCAATGGTGAATTTACCATTTTACCCTTCTAGCATTTATAACTAAGAAACAAAAGAAAATGATGAAGAAGACTTTGGGGGTTTGGCATTTATGTTGGGGAAATGATGATGAAGACTTTGGGAGTGGATAAAATCTCCCAATAACTCTCATTCTCTCTCTCTTCTCACGTTGGACCTCCCTCTCTAGAGGTGGCCACGGTTCGGAACCGGCGGTTCCGGTTCGTGGCCAAGTGTGAACCGGTTCCCGGCCGGTTCCGATTTTTTTTTTTCTGTTTTTTTTCTTTTCCTTTTCCTTTTCTTTTTTTTTTCTTCCTCCGCGGCCGGCCATAGCCGGGGCCGGCGCGGAGGTCGCCGGCCTCGGGCGAGGCGGCCCTCGCCGGCGTCCGGGCGAGGACAGCCTCGCCTAGCCCAGGCGAGGGCCGGCCTCGCCCGACGCCGGCGAGGTTGAGCCTCGCCGGTTGCAGGCGAGGCCGAGCCTTGCCGGCGCCGGGCGAGGCCCGGCCTCGCCCTGCAGTGGAGGGCCGGCCTCGCCCGGACGCCGGCAAGGTCGAGCCTCGCCACTGCGTGCGAGGCCGAGCCTCGCCGACGCGGGCGAGGCCGAGCCTCGCCCGGCATCGGGCGAGGCCGGCTCGCCGGCCCCAGCGAGGGCCGCCTCGTCCGACGCCGACGAGGGCCCCTCGCCCGACGCCGGCGACTCCGCGCCGGGCCCCGCCATGGTTTCGGCCGCATAGGCCATCATGCTGCGCCGCGGCAAAGATGGCTCCGCAATGCGGTCAGGCTTGAAGCCCGCCCGCAGCCTTTTTTTTTTTTTTTTTTTTTTTTCGCGAACTAGGCCCGAACCGCGGTTCCGGGCCGGTTCAATTTTTCCCTGAACCGGAACCGGGCCCGTATGCCACGGGCCGGTTCCGGTTCCGAACCGCGGGCCCGTTCAACTGGCCGGGCCCGGGTTTGACCGGTCCGGTTCCGGGCCAAAACCGGCCCGTGGCCACCTCTATCCCTCTCTCCTTTTTCCTCTTCCACGGCAACTTCCCCTTTTCTCTTTTTTTTTGTTGTTCCTTCGGCTGAGCAAACAGAACAGCCCCATTGCTGTTGTGTTGCTGCTGTGTTGCTGCCGTGGAGCAACCAAGAGCCACGCCGTGGCTGCCCGCCACCATGAACCACCCGTCCAAGCCATTTTCGCCGTTCAACCGAGCCTCGCCGAGGCAAAACAGCCGCCCCAAAGCTGCTGTCCAGCCGAGACCCAGTCGTCGTCATCTTTCCGTGTCGATTCCGGACCGTACAAAGCGTAGCCCTCGCCGCCGCCGACGCACCGGTGTCTCCGGAATTTTAAACGGGTGAGTTATCGCCCTAATCCCTTGCTTAGTATGTTAAACTTGATTAGAGCGGATTAGTTTAAGTCAATTATGTTTAGTGTTAATTAATTAGGAATCAGTTGTTAAGCTATTAGAATATTATATTAATTTTCGGAATTAAAAATATTATTATTTTATTAATATTTTTGTGGAAATTCCGAAATTAAATTGTGTTTATTTTAGGCTTAAATTGTGATGCCTAAGCTAGAATTTGCCTTATATATTGGTTTGTATGCCAAATTGAATTGTTTGGTTATGGTGAAATATAAAATTACGGGTATTTAATTAATAAACCCTGAGGTGTCGGGTTTATTTGTTAAGTTTTATGTGAGAAATATGTTGTGGATTCTTGAATATAGAAGCATGCCAAGTTTGGGAATTTATTGATATGTGCATAATCACGTGTGAATATTTTAGTATATTTTTATGTGTGAAAGTTAGATATTTCAACGTACTAGCACGGATTATGTTTGCATCGGCTATTGAAAATTATAATGATGGAACCTGAGTGTTGCTATGTGTGCATGATCACCTAAAGGTTCCTTTCATGCCCGGTTATATCGGAAAACCGTATACCGGATGACCGCCAACCTAGGGTTTGGCCGTGGCCCTAACGGGTGTCCCCAATTTGGTAATTGGAAGCCGTCGCTGGTAGCAGGGGAGACGTAGTCATTCGCGAATCGGATTCGGAATGAACCCATTTATGGGATATGCCGTCATTGTGGTCGGGTGAGACGATGCCGTGACCGATGGGGCGGAATGATGCCCAGATATATCGGAAGACTGCCAACCTGAGGCGAATATCGCGGGTTGTGCCGTAGCCCCTGGTGTGGCTGTAGTAATTGGAATACGCGTGAAAGATTGTGGTGGCATTGCGCTTGATTATGAGATGAAATTGCTAGGCACAGTATGGGATGGGCCGAAGCGGTTTCACCTTGTAATCGGGACACGTGTGGATACATTGTGCATGGGAAAGTTGTTGCGCATTCTGATTACATTATATGCTTGTTGCATTATGATTGTATATGATGGTTTATAACGTGCAGGGCGTGTGTGCCAAGGTAAGGTAAGAATGTCTGCAATTGTTTAATGGCACGTATGTTTATGTTGGGCTGGGTAGCCTGCTCGTGTGAATAGTTAGGGCAAAGCAGGGGTTGCTTTGCTATTGATCTGTCATCGATAGATTGCTGCATGTTTTAGGTGCATCCGATATTAGTTGACCTCCTAGTCAAGGCTTAGGTCGTTAACTTACTGAGATTTTATCTCATTCGTTGTTGTTAACCATCTTTTCAGGTGCTCAGATATGAGTACGCGTTGCGTTCCTTGTGATATGGTTATGTCAAGGGGGAAATACCTGTTGAGGTTGTCCTCGTAGATAAAGGAGCTAGGTTAACCCCCTATCCGTTGTTGTTGTAATCGGGAAGGTCGGCGTGGTGGATTGGTAATATATTAATCCCCGATGTACTACTGATGATGTGTATATATATGTTGTATGTTTTCCTGTCTATCCCCGTTGTTGTATGGAGATATACGCTTCCGCATGTGCTTGATCTAAAGTGAAAATGGATGGGTCGACGTTGCGTCCTGGGATGTCGTAATTTCACGATCAAGGAAGGATGTTCGCGCGCTCGAGGGTTCGGGGCGTGA
The DNA here is from genome assembly GCF_021117445.2 of Syzygium oleosum. Taxonomy (NCBI): domain Eukaryota; kingdom Viridiplantae; phylum Streptophyta; class Magnoliopsida; order Myrtales; family Myrtaceae; genus Syzygium; species Syzygium oleosum. Next base: position 4,314,242 of record NW_026607494.1, read on the forward strand.
CATATTTATTGCACTTTCTAGTTCCTATGTGTTATTAATGCATTTCTGAGTTCCTAGGTCTTTGTGAGTCTTAATCGTTGTGTAAGTCGCAAGAGTCAAAGTTCTAAGTTCCTAAGACTTTAATTACTTTCTAGCTTCTAGGTCTTTCATGTTTGGTTATTTCCTATGTCTAAGTCCCTCTATAAAAGGAGGAGAGTTTTCTATTGTAAGACGAGACCAAACTTTGTTGAATATATGAGATTTTCCTCTGTGTGAACATCTTTAGAGAGTAGATAACTCATATAACGGTTTCTTTATCCTTGGAAAATAGATTACTCCTCGGTGGTGAGCTAAAAAGTGTTTTATCCTCAACTGGTGGTTTTTCTTTAGGCCTTAGTGGTGAGCTTCTCCTATCCCAAAGTTCTTTAATCTTGGCAGGTGGCTTGTCCTTTAAGCCTTGGTGGTGAACTTTGTCGATCTCGATCGTCATTCTCGGTTGGTGGCGCGTCCTTTATGCCTTGTTGACGATTGTATTCTATCCTTCAATTCCTTTTTACCCTCCGATAGCCATCCCACACACACACCGATCCATACACATAACCTTGAAAACCCCAATTCCCGGAATCACTCACCCATGCACACATCATAAATTGGATCCAAAAAATCAAAATTCACACGGATCCGAATTTATGACATATCCAAAAATTCCTCTGACTAGATGAACAGAGGGCTTGAATTCTTACCATGCATTGTGAAACGGAGTTAATCCAATTTGTCAAGATGTCCAAAGCATGTATGCGTGAATTCCCCTTTCTCTTCTTTCTTTCGTTATTACAATGACAATGTGTAGTATTGTTGCGTAAACCCAAAGTCGAATTAATGTTTCATAGTCATATAACAAGCATTCCTACTTTGAGCCACAACCTGCGATCGGGAGATCCTAGAAATTGTAGTGAATTTAGAAACTCCACGGGATATAGTATATGTTGACCATGAACATTGGAAAAGGCCTTACAAATGGAATCTGAGCTTAATATAACACATCTTCACATGGAAGGGGATCCATTATGTATGGATCTACTTCATCCACTGTCTTATTCCTTGGAGTAAGAATATCTCTTTCCTTCAAGTAGTTAGAATCAAAAAACTTCCTTTCAAGATCGGGGGTATGTAGATCTGACTATTGCTTCAAGAGGGTTGCCACCACGTGAAGGAGTTGGGATTATTTCATCCATTTTCTTCTACTGTTGTCTACCCCGTGCACTGTGTAAGCAATAATGTAAGTATAAGTGGCCAATGAGAAAGGGGAACTGCTTTCTTTTAAGTATTGTGCATATGGTAACATTTCTGATCCCGGAAACAATTTCTATTCAAAAATAGTTTTTTCTATCTCTATTCCATAGACGAGTTTCTGAGCAAAAGAGAGCGTTTGGTAACTGTATAAAATTTCTATTCCCAGAATAAAAAAAGAGCATAAATGCATTTGGTACAATCTTAAAAATTTCTATTCCCAATTTTTTTTTCATTTAATTATAAAAATATCAGTGAAGAATTAACAATTCATATTTGGATAAAACTAGACTAGAAATAGAATCAAAATATATTATGATATAGAATTGGATGACCTTAATATAATTATAAAGAAAATTACACCTTATAGACAAAGCAAATACAGGGTGGTGGTCGAGGAAATTGGGGTTTAGGGTTTAGAATTTATGGTTTAGGTTTTTAGGGTTTTGTGTTTAGGGTTTGGGGTTTGAGGTTTTGAGGTTTGGGGTTTGGGGTTTTGGGGTTTCGGGTATTAGGTTTTAGGGTTTCGGGTTTTAGGATTTCGGGTTTGGGGTTTAGAGTTTTAGGATATAGGGTTTCGATTTTTGGTTTTGGGCTAGGGTTTTGGGTTTTAGGGTTTTGGGGTTTGGGATTTAGGATTTTGGGTTTGGGGTTTGGGTCTTTGGGTTTTAGGGTTTGGATCTTGGGGTTTTTGGTATTAGGTTTTAGGGTTTTAGGATTTTGGGTTTTAGGGTTTGGGTTTTGGGGTTTAGAGTTTTAGGATTTTGGGTTTGGAGGTTTGGGTTTTGGGGTTTAAGGTTTGGGTTTGGGGTTTAGGGTTTTAAGGTTTGGGTTTTGGGGTTGGGGGTTTTGGTTTTAGGATTTCTGGTTTTGGGGTTTGGGTTTTAGAGTTTCGAGTTTTGGGATTTAATGGTATATGAAATTGTTTCTCTAAATTGACATTGTTTCTCTTTTTGTTTCTGGGAACAGAAAAGTAGATTTTTTTTACTTCTTGTTTCTGTTCCAAATCTTTTCCCTAGCCACTTTTCTATTCCAGGAAATAGAAAAATTTAATTGACATACACAAACGGATTTCTATTCTTTTTATGTTCCAGGGAACAAAAGAACAAAAAAACAAAAAAATAGAAATGTTACCAAACGTGCCCTAAGTGGCCAATGAGACTTAGTGGGTGACGTAACTATGCAAGGAATGAGCACTTTGACTACTAAATTAGAACCCGTAATGATTTAGGGTTAAACTACCCTTCTAGCTCACACCCAACTCCTATAAGAATAGGGGAAATGACACGACAATCCTCATATCTGAATGATGCAGACTCAAACATAACCAATCTTAACTGTTTATCAAATATATATCTCAATTTATATACCTGATAAGCAGTAATTTAGTTACAAGATTAGAGTTCTATAATCATTAATATATACTTTCCCAAACTAGCAAACTAAATCTCAAAAAGTATCATTTCAGATATATATCCAACCATCTTAACTCATACCCAAGATTTTCAAAAGGGAAAATGACACAAACAGTCTATGAACTTTGGCCCAATGTGCAATGTGGTCCCTGAATTTTTAATTTATTCAATATAGTCCCTGTATTTTAACCCAATGTGCAATGTGGTCAATGAACTTTTAATTTGTTCAATGTCATCCTTGAACTTTTGGTATATATTTAATTTAGTCCATAAACTATATGAAAATATTCAATGTAGTCTTTTCATTAATTCAAGCTCAGGGACTACATCGAACACTTTCATAGAGTTCAGGGACTACATTAAACATATACCAAAAGTTCAAAGACCACATTGAACAAATTAAAAGTTAAGGGATCACATTGAACATTAAACTAAAGTTCAGGCACTAAATTGAACAAATTATAGGTTTATGGATCAAATTGCACATTTAACTAGAATTCAAGGACTATTTGTGTCATTATCCCTTTTTCAAAATGATCCAAGTACTTTTTAATAGTGTTTACTACGACACGTGCTGTGGTGTCCAACTTGACGTTCTAGTGACTAAATTAAGGGAAGGGCTAACGGTGGACATTTTTAAAAAGTGTATGGACCATTTTGAACCAAATAAAGTAGAGGAATAATTTCAGATAAAAGTATATGGACCACTGATAACATTATTCCTATGTATCTACCACTTAGTAACAGTCACCACTACAAAAAAACTGGAATTTTGCCACGAAAATTTGCGACAAAAAAATTTTCGTTGCAAATTTGCGACAAATTTTCCAACGAAAAGTAAAATTCGTTGGAAATTTCCAACGAAAAATTTTTCGTCGCAAAATTCGTTGGAAATTTCCAACGAAACAATTTTCGTCGCAAAGTTCGTTGGAAATTTCCAACGAAAAAATTTTCGTCGCAAAGTTTGTTGGAAATTTCCAACGAAAAAAAATTCGTTGGAAATTTTCAACAAATTTTGCGATGAATTCAAAAAAACCCGGCATTGTTCGGCATTTTTTATATTCGTTGGAAAATTCGTTGGAAATTTCCAACGAATTTTCCAACGAATTTCCATTTTCCGGGCCATTATTTCAGTGTTTACAATTTTCGTTGGAAAATTCGTTGGAAATTTCCAACGAATTTTTTTTTTTTGGAAAATTCGTTGGAAATTTCCAACGAATTTTCCAACGAATTCCAAAAAAAACCCGGTACTGTTCGGTATTTTTTATATTCGTTGGAAAATTCGTTGAAAATTTCCAACGAATTTTCCAACGAATTTCAATTTTCCGGGCAATTACTTCAGTGTGTATAATTTTCGTTCGAAAATTCGTTGGAAATTTCCAACGAATTTCCAACGAATTTCAATTTTCCGGGCAATTATTTTAGTGTGTACAATTTTCGTTGCAAAATTCGTGGGAAATTTCCCACGAATTTTGCAACGAAAATCCCACGAATTTTGCAACGAAAACCCTACGATCAAAAAAAATTTTTGACCAAAAAAAATTCTTTTTCGATGGAAAAAAATTTCCACGATTTTTAACTCGACCAAAAAAATTTGTAATTTCAACTAAAAAATTCGTCGGAAAAAAATTCGTTTCCAACGAATTTAGCCACGAGTTTTCCAACGAATTTTCCAACGAAAAAAAATTTATCGCAAATTTCCAACGAAAATTGAAATTTTTCGTTGGAAAAATTTCCGACGACTTATTACCAACGAATTTTTTTCGTTGGAAAATTCGTTGAAATTCGTTTTCCAACGAATTTTTCCAAATTTTTCGTTGGAAATTTCGTCGGAAAAAACATGGTTTTTTGTAGTGCACTACATTTGCGATCAAAAGGTCATTCAGAATGCCACTACAATGTCATCAAAATACAGGGTGTTAGAGTAATATATGTCGATATATATAGACAGAGATAGCATAATCGGCCACAAGCAATTAAAAAGAGGTTAGAGGGGAAATATTTGACTCCTAACCGGATCGTGATCAAGAAGAATTTAACGTCAAAGTGATTAAGTAGACAATAGATGGACGATTCCTTTCTTCAAAACTCAAGCGCGTACTAAAAATGTCACTGTCTCATGGCATGTGGTATTGGGATGAACTTTATCCCCATGAAGTGGTGAAAATTATCAGCAAACAGATCTCCACAGTTACAAGAAGACCGTGAAAAAGGGAAAATTACCCAATTAGTCCTAATTGGGTAAACCTATTATACGGCTAATAATCCAGTCTTAAACTTTCAATTTTATCAATTTAACCATAAACTTTTGCGCAAAATTCCAATATAACCCTTCCGGCCAATTTTCACCAGAAATCGCTGACGTAGCAATTCAGTCATCGCGGCTATTCTACGTGGCACATTGCCTCATCTACAATTATCTCAATACCACATGCTGGAACATATATCACCAATATTGTAACGCCCAATCCGATGAGGCCGAGGAGTGGTTGCCGGGGCTAGAAGGTCGGCCTGGACAAGAAGCAGCTCCTAACAGGCTTCTTCGATGGCGAAGGAGACAGGAATGACCCGAACTATATACCAAATAGGAAGAGAGCAATCCTGGAGTATATATGTGAAAACTAAAATTAACTCTCGGAGGCTTCTTTTGACGTAACCTCCAAAGTTGAAGCAAACTCCAAAGTTAAGGCTCGGTATGGGACGGGCTAAAGCAGCCAATGCCTCGAGTCAATTAAATCTAGGGCATCACAAATATAATTGACATTTCATTTTCTGAATGTTTGCATAGAACAGCAACATGAAGTTTAAAAAAAATTCAGTACTTTGTCCAGTTTTCAAAAGGAGCCACGAAATAATATATTTTCTATATACGTGCCATGCCACAATATGACTCTTTCTCGATAAATCTAATCATGCAATTTTTGCAAAACGAAGAAGTGGTAAAAATCACTCATCTAGTTTGAGTGCTAAATAAACCACACATGCAAACCAACTATTTCCTTGGACCCTAACACAATTTACGTACCTTATTAGATGTTGCACTCTCTAGATATGGTGGCTAAATTCGCTGGGGCCGAAAAGCCCGTTTGGTAAAAAATTACAAAAATGCCTTTCAAGAGGCGGATTTCGGGTCTATGGCCCATATACGCACCCCAATCGCCTAAAAGTTACTTAATGCCGTATATCATCAGAACTACTCAATTTTGTAAAAATACAGTATTTTTCTGCATAGCAAATAATAGTTATATTTTTCAAAATATCGATCATGCTAGTCTGTTTTCTTCAATAATCGTATTGGATCTTTCAAAGACTTCGAATTACTAGCCATATTTATTTGAACAGACCAGATCAATGATAGAATTTTTGAATATCTAGAAAACCATTTCCCACAATTTCCACAAGTTTGTAACTTCTGGAAAATAACAGAAGATTCAAATGTTTTTGAAAATTATTAAAATCGCAGATTGTATATTTTTCTGTGCTGGTTCCAATGGTGTAAATGGCATTGTGTTCTGATGTCAGGATGGATTGTGCAAGCTGTCGGAAGCGGCTGCGTGCGCGAACTACAACTCCGTGTTGCTAAAGAGATGGAAATATTACGTCTTTTGAAATGTTTAATTTCCTTGAGGACAACCGAAAAAAACAAAGAGGGCTATGTATCAAATTTAAAGAGGAGACTTTCTATTCAGACATGGAATCCGCTCTGCAATAGGAGATCCTTCGGCTCGAGCCTCTGCGCACTCAGGAATGCAAGGAGGAAGGTGCTTCCCTTGTATTCCCTAGTTTTACTAGTCCCACAGACACAAATTTCAAAATGCAGGCAGAGGATGAGAGTGACAACAACTTGGAATTCCATTATTTAAGAAGTAAAGCATAATTACACGATGCTACCTTTGTTGATGGATAACATCCTGAAAAGTAGAGGTAAAAGCACCGTCTGCCACGAAGTGTCTTCAACCTCAGTGCGCATGCACGTCTAAATGCTACTCAATTATACGGGATGAATTAACATTGGAGGGAAACAGTTTGTTGAAATGTACTTCCATATAACATAACCATGCAACGCATGGGCGGCAAACTAGTGAATTAAGGAACAGCGAAAGACAATCGAACAGTTGGAGATTGCAGATGGCCCTGTACGACCAAGATGATTTGTTCAGACTCTACTCCATTTTCAAATTTAGTAGTATGGTTTGTATTGGGTGCGTATGAATTGAGATGCCTCAGCTCTAGAATTTGAGACCTAATTCAATGGTTAAGATGCATAGGCAGCTGAGGTATGTGAATGTCCTTCCTTCCAAACGCTTTGTTACTTTGATGATGGCATCCAATTTCTCTAGGAATATAGGATTTATATCAAATAGACATTCCTCACAAGTTTTTTTTTCCATTTCACAATAAGTGTGATAGATTCAAAGGCAGCACTTTGATCAACTCTTTCAGTTGCTTTCAATTCCTTGAAAATGTTAGAAGAGAGTGGTCGTTACTGATTAATGCTAAGACAAATGGTTTAGAAACTCAATGCCGCTATTCTGGTGTTTTTGAACAACTTAGAGCCAAGACTTCATTTCGCACTACTACAAATACGAAGATCATGGAAGGTAAAGCACGTACTATATGTCGCAGAACAAAGATCATACAAACAAAATGGCAATAATATAGGAAAAGGAAAACCCAAAAGCTGAGCTTGCAGAAGACAATGGTGATCAAGATTTAGCATATCTCCAACGAGAGAGAAGGACAAGGAGGGAAGAAGTAGTCACCACTTCTGACAAGCTCAGCTTCCACTCCAATTGCTCCTGTTGCTAGGATCCTGCCCAAGCATTTAGTTTTCGATCATTGTAACCACATCCGACATCTTGGGTCGGACAGATGGATCGCCATCTGCGCACAACAATGCCAGTCGGACTAGCTGCTCTGCTTCTTCTTCCACATAGTTCCCCCGCAAATTGGGATCCATCACCCTTCCCAACTCGTTCTTGTTTATAAAATCACCAAGCCATTCCTCCAAACTGAGAATTTCTTTATACGCCAACACATGAAGTTCTATAATTGGCCGTCCCGAGATGAGCTCGAGAAGCATCCTCCCGTATGAGAAGACATCATTCTTCAGTGTGCACTTATCTGTGTGGAAGCACTCAGGGGCAGTAAAAAAAGAGCTGCCGCATCGGGGGGTCTTGACATAAACGTCTTCATAGCGATGATAGGATTGAGAATCGGAGCCAGAATCAGCTGAATTTTCTTCTACTGGTGATGAGATTGAGACTCCCGTGCCCCGCCTTGGCATGCGCGTGGGCCACTCAATAGTCCCTTTCTCTACATTTCTCTCATGCATGATCATGGCAATCGAAAATCCTCCTATCACGGCTTCAAAATGCACGTTCAGCAGTATATTACACGAGCAGATGTCGCGATGCATGATCTTGATGTTACCTTGATTGTGAAGGTGTGCAAGCCCCCTCGCTGCTCCCAAGGCTATTTGCTTGCGAGTAGTCCAATCGAGAGGTCGGGCAAACCGATCCGGTCTCTCTCTAAGATTGTAAGATAGGCTATTGTTGATCATCAAGGGATACACAAGTAAGTGCTCTTTCTTGGTCCTGCAAAAGCCCCTCAGACGTAGCACATTTGGGTGCGTTGAAACCGTGCTTCCCACTTGCATTTCTGCTTCGAAAATTTTTTCCTTCCATTGATCAACACACCACACTCTCTTTACTGTCACGAGCGAACCATCGGCCAAGCGCCCCCTGTAAACCTTGTCGTGCCAATCGAACATTACGAAGTTGTTGCGACTAAAGTTGTGTGTCGCAACTCGGAGCTCCTTTAGAGAGAAGCTTTTAGGAGGTATTGGATCGTCTTCAACGGACTCGGTAAAACTGAAGGTTCGGAGATTGAACACCATCTTTAAGCGGGGAAAAGTAGATCCTTCTCAAGTACAAATGGATCGTGTTAGCTTGATGATTTTTCTCGATTGGTAGTGATTGGGTTGGGAATACCTTCTGCAATTCCAAAGAGACTTTGCTTGTACACGGAAGTGTTTATAACTCCGATTGGGATTGTGCCCTCTCACCCACGACTGCTTTTGGTCGGTGTGACAGAATGCAATGGTAAGGAAAAGTCGTTGGATTGTAGGCTGATGTCAAAGTGTGGGGCCATCTCACTCAAAGCCTTCCTGGGAGCAGCTTCGTGGAAAGGGAGAGCTAAAGAGGTTCTATTGCCTCGAATCTTCCAAATTTAACAAAATGTGCAACTCATATAAAGCAAATTTTCCATAATTTTCTAGTGTTCTTGGATTCCTACGCATTGAAAAATCCAAATGTGAAGAGCACTAGTCCTTTTTCTTTACTACATCGACTGTACATTACATGGAAAAGCTATTAACTTTTGCATATCCTTGAAAATCCATACTTCTGATTACTCGTATTTGGAACATGTGTGTTATATGTCTACTGATCATATTGCAATTTCAATGGAAACTTTTCTGTATCAGTGGAAATACTAGTATTAATTTTAGATCATTATTCTTTTCTCTATGTTCCATTTTTAATAGATAATCCTTGGAAACAAGAAACAAATGCATTAACAATAAGTATAAATCTTTACTATGAATTAGTAAAGACATAAAACTTATAGTTGATACAACAGATAAATGAAAATCGGGATTTTTTTTTTTCGTCGGATCTTTCTAGAGTTAGTGCTGACCAAATATTGGAAGAGACAAAAGTACTTGATATGATTTCAACTTTCTTGGAAACTCCCTGTGCAATTGCTCTTGGCGTATTGCAATTGTCATAATTGATTTCGTCAAATCTTGCTACTCAAAAACTAATAATGTAACCTAGAAAATTTGTGTCACTAATTTATCAGTGTACTAGCCTAGTAGCCCATGCTATGCACGGGATACATGTGGATTCCGTTCGGTGTTCGTTAAATAGAGTATAAAAATTCAAAGCCATAAATGTTACAAGAGTAAGGTACCAAAAGGAATATTTAGGTAAGTCTCCAAATATGTCTCGAGTTTAAGCTCATTATATGCATTCCGATCCGAATACAGATTGCAAAAAATACGGAAATTGTTTCTGTGTTGAAGTCACGATCAATGATGGGTAGTCAGTCTTGGACCTTGTATTTGGATAAAGGTTTGTTGAAGTACACAACAATTTCCGTATACGAATTAGAGTCTTTGCTCTCAAGCTGGAAGTTGGACTTTGACTTGATCAGCATGAGTCACAATAAGAGGAAAGAAAATATTCGTTTGCTCCAGTGCCACTATTCTTACTTAGAAAGTTCTCAAGGAAGACTGAGAGTGAGGACGTGTAGTTTTAGATGTAGGTTTTGATTCTCATGACCTGCAAGAAGTAATCTAAGAGTAAGTTGAGAGTTAGAGTAGGATAGATAAAAAAAAATCGGTCAAAAAATAAAAGAAATGAAAAAAGGGAAATTGTGGACTTTATTGAAAAGCGTGGATGGATAATGGATAGACAAAAAAAAAATCGGCCAAAAAATAAAAGAAATAAAACAAAAAAGGAAATTGTGGACTTTAATGAAAAGCGTGGATGGATAGAAACCAACCAGGAAAGTGTACTTTTGTGTACAACCTTTTCTTTCGGCGTTGGACTCTACTTCAAGAGTGAAGTTCGACCGTAGACCCCACGTATAAACGCAAGCTGCTCTTTTGCCGCAAGGTTGCAAGCCGTTGTTGATGAATACGTGAAGAGATTGAAGCGCCGATTTACACGAGTGCTTGAAGTGGGTTTTGTTCGTGAAATTACGTCAAGAATTCAAGTGTCGAAGTCAATTAAATTCTTATGATAAGAATTTGTATATAATTTCTTCGTGAGATTGAGAGATTATTTCGTAAGAAATTGTGATATTAAATACTGCGTGAGTTATTGGATATAATTGAGGCTTGGGAAAACATTGAGAGTGTTTGAGTGACTCGAGTGTGATTGTAATCTCCGTCGTATCGCTTGATCTATAGTGAAATTCGTTACTGCTCTCCCCGTGGACGTAGGTCTCTACGACCGAACCACGTAAATTTAGTGTCTAATTTATTTTCTTGTTCTATCTATTTTATTGTTCGATCGTTTGCTTTCGCAACAAATAGCTCTTGTAGGTTAACCTAAGGGAAGTTTGTCAAAAATTTCTTTGTACACAATATTTTTGGTATGTGCATCATCCCCCATCTTCATTTAACAAAAGAATCTCGTACCCATCTCTCGTTGTTGCTGTGGAAATTGCAACATAAAGTTGTCCAAGGCTAGAAACTGGCTTAGGGAGAAATAAGCTAACATAGCTTGAAGTTATTTTTAGCAATCCAAGGGGTGGGTCGGCTTTTTCGCACCTTGACTAGTTTATCTCCCCGAGCAATCTTAAGTTGGAACTTCTCCACATCGGCCTAAGGAAAGAACAAAATTCTCTTGGCAATTAAGCCAATAACTTGTTAGTCATGTTTGTTCAACTTTGTACCCATGCTTAGCTCGTAAATTAGGAGTGTATATTATCGAATACCAACTCGTCTTACGATTATAGCATCTCAACCCAAAATCCATGAATCTAAGGAAGTGATTGGCCATGTTTTATGTTGCGAAGTTAGCTACGGTCGAACAATAAAATAGACGAGCACAAGAAAATAAATCGGATATCAAATTTACGTGATTGATCGTAGACCTCGTAGCACTGATTGCATGAATGTAATTCACGAATTCCTCTGCACGTCTTCGCACATCAAGCACTCGCACACAAGCGGCGCTTCAAGACCTCTTTTTTGTCAATAATGGCATAACCCCAAAAAATCCCCACAAATATAATATATTTCATTACAAAAAAAATATTATATATTTCCACAGTGGATGATTAGTGGCCGAATTCAACAGGAAAGTGAAATCCGTGTGAATACGGTCAACTTAAAGCCCTAGTTTGACCGAATCCTGTTTTTTTTTTTTTTTGGTCAACTACCGAATCCTGTTGAACTTTCTTACTTTGTTGTTTTCTTGCCGACTAGTCACTCAAGTACACTATAAATGTTTCCCCAAGCCCCAAATACATCCCAAATTTATCTCGAGTCGGGTTTCGTTTACGGGCTCAAACTAGAGACATGTTTTAACATTTTATCAAATGAAGGAAGAAACTTTTAACCAAAATGAAGATAAATTAACAAAGTCCATCGTATTATGAATTCAGCAAAAATTAGATTCATAAATTCCAACTTAATAATCTTTACTCAAGTAGTCTAAAGTAAAGTGCCATGCAAACTTGAATCGCTCTCCCATGTATTCGATTAAACTCCTTATGTTTGGACCTGAAACGATATTAAAAGAGAATGAGCAAAACCATGGTTAAGTAAGTGACAACCACCACTCCTATGACAGCGAGCAAAACATGATGCGGTTCTAAAAGTATGCTCCATACGTATCAACTTAATAAATTAGATTCATAAATTCCAACTTAGTAATCTTTACTCAAATAGTCTAAAGTAAAGTGTCATGCAAACTCGAATCGCTCTCCCATGTTTTCGATTAAACTCCTTATGTTTGGACCTGAAATGATAATAAAAGAGGATGAGCAAAACCATGGTTCAGTAAGTGACAACCACCACTCATTTGACAACGAACAAAACATGATGCGGTTTTGAAAGTATGCATCCATATGTATCAAGACCGTCGTATTCATCACACTTACCATGTAATATGTATAATGAATATATTTCAACAAATAATAGGATATGCTCCATATCATAAATTACAAAATACAGCATAGCTAGCATATGTCAAACTTTTTTTTTGGTCGAAAGCATGTGTCAAACTTATTCGATCGATAATGTCAAGAAAGTCTTGCGATTACGCTTTCACCAGGTAACAAGACCCAAAAACCATACTGGGTATGGTAAAGCCTCGACAATCACATCGGCTATGATTAAGCCCCGAAACAGAACCGATTCATGCACATATATACTATATCATGTCTCAGTACGTATGTCAACAATAAGTTTCAAATCGCTATCACAATACCACATATCAACACATATATCACCAATGTAAATGACATTTCATTTCTAGAATGTTTGCATAAGCATTCACATGAAGTTAAAAAGAAAATTAAGTACTATATCACAAAATGCTATACTTTTCTATACAACAAAATACGTACCATATTGATTTACGCCCCTTATTAGAAATTGCACTATTTAGAAGTAGGAATAATGACACAAACGGTATTTGAACTTTGATTCAATGTGCAATTTGGTCCTTGAACTTTTAATTTATTCAATATAATCCATGAACTTTAGGCTAATGTTCATGTGGTCCCTGAACTTTTATTTTATTTAATGTCATGCTTGAACTTTTGGTACATGTTCAATTCAATCATTGAACTATATGAAAATGTTCAATGTAGTCCATGAACTTGAATTAATGGAAAGGACTACATTTAACATTTTCATATAGTTCAGGTATTAAATTATCATGTACCAAAAGTTTAGGGATGACATTGAACAAATTAAAAGTTCATGGACCACATTGCACATTGGGTTAAAGTTCAGGGACTATATTGAATAAATTAAAAGTTCATGGACCAAATTCCACATTGAATCAAAGTTCAGGGACTGTTTGTGTCATTTTGCCTTAGAAGTAAAGGCCAAACACTCACTTGGGCCCAAAAGTCCATTCGGTACAAAACTATAAAATTGCCTTCCGAGACCTGAATTTTGGATCTATGGGCCCTATACACACCCGAATCGCCTATATAACATCCGAACCACTCAATTTTTGCACAAAAATATTTATTTTTCGGATAGCGAATAAATATTATATCTTTCCAAATATTGATTGTGCTAGTCTATTTTCTTCAAGAATTGTATTGAACCCCTCAAAGATAACGAATTAGACTTTCAAACTATCTATATTTATTTGAACATATCGTATCGATAATAGACTTTTGGATGTCTAGAAAACCACTTTCCATTATCTTCACATGTTTCATAACTTCTAGAAAATAACAGCATATTCAAATGTTTCTTAAAATTATGGAAGATTCTCAGATTGTGTCATTTTCTGTGCTGGTTCCAATAAGACGACATCACGATCCGATGTCTAGGTGGATCGTACGAGCCGTTGAAAGGGGCTACGAACGCATACTACAACTCTGCTTCACTAGAGAGATCGAAATATTACGTCTTCTGAAATGATCAGTTCCTCGAGGACAAGAAGGGCAATCTCAAATTCAAGGAGGAGACTTTTGATTCAGACATGGAATTGGTTCTGCAAGGGGAGATCCTTCGGCTTGAGCCATTGCGCACAAGAAACGGATTTGGCACAGGAATGCATGGAGGAAGGTGCTTCCCTTGTATTCCCTACTATTGGCCACCCCATGGCTGAGAAATTTCTTGGAAGCTTCATACATATGAGTTTCCTCGTAGCGAAGAAAGTCAAAACCAACTAGTCCAACCATATCCTCTTCTGAAGCAGAGATACAAATTTGAAATTGCTGGCAGAGGATGAGAGTGACGACGACTTGGAATTTCCTTAATTAGCAAGTAAAGCCTGTCTAGATGATGCTACCTTAGTTTCTGCCTCACATCCTGAAAGTTAGAGGGAAAAACAGTCTACCACAAAAAGTCTACAACCTCAGGGTGCATGCACATCTAAATGCTGCTCCATTTATACAGGATGAATAAACATTGTAAGGACACAGATTGTTGACCTGTACTTCCTTAAACAAAACCATAAAACGCATGGCCATCGGATTAAGGAACTGCAAAAGACAATCGAATAAGTGAAGATGTAGTAGTATGGGTTGTATTGGGTGCATAGATGCATTGAGATGTCTAACCTCTAAAATTTGAGACCTAATTCGAGGGTTGAGATGCATACTCAACTGAGTTATGTGAAAGTCCAACCTTCCAAATGCTTTGTAACTTTGATGGTGGCCACTAATCTAAGAAAACAGGATTTATAACACATAGGCATTCCTTCACAAGTTTCTTTTGCCTTTTCAAGTACGTGTGATAGATTAAAAGGCAACAATTTCAGTAACTCTTTCTGTTGCTTTCAATTCCTTTAAAATGTCAGAAGACAGTGGTCATTACCGACTAATGCTGGGACAGAGGGTTTAGAAACTCAATGTCGCCATTCGAATGTTCTTGAACAAAGACTTCGTTTCGTACTGTTACTAATACAAAAACGATGTAAGGTAAAGCATGTAATATATGTCACAAAACAAAGATCATACAAACAAAAGCTGAGCCTGTAGAAGACAACGGTGATCGAGATTTAGCATATCTCCAATGAGAGAGAAGGAGAAGGAGGTAAGGAATAGTAAGGAGTTGAATCATACTCGCTTCCACTCCAATTGCTCCTGCTGCTATGATCCCGCCCAAGCATTTGGCTTTCGATCATTGCAACCACTTCTGACATCTCGGGTCGGACAGATGGATCGCTGTCCGCACACAATAATGCTAGTCGGACTAGCTGCTCTGCTTCTTTTTCCACATACTTCCCGTGCAAATTGGGATCGATCACTCTTCCCAACTCGTTCTTGCCCATAAATCGACCAATCCATTGCTCCAAACTGAGATTTTTATTATACGCAGACACATCAAGTTTTAAATATGGCTGTCCAGAGATGAGCTCAAGAAGCATTTTCCCATAGGCGTGAACATCCTTCTTCGGAACGCGCTTCCCTGTGAGCCACCCCTCCGGGTCAATTAACTCAACACCGCTGGAGGCATTGGTGGTGTCAACATAGGAGTCTTTGTTGAGATGATGAGTTTGAGAAGAGGAATCAGAATCATGCGAATCTTTTCCTTGGGATGAGGATGAGACTCTCACAGGGGGGTTGAGAATAGGAAAAGTACTTCCCTTAAACCAAAAACCTCCTATCACGGCCTCAAATTGGGTATTCAGCAATATAGTTGAAGTGGAAATGTCGCGGTACACGATCTTAATGTTGCCTTGATCATGTAGGTGCGCAAGACCTCTTGCTGCTTCCAAGGCTATACGCTTCCGAGTCGTCCAATCGAGGGGTCGGATGGACCGATCCCGTCTATGTCTGAGATGATAAGCTAGGCTGCAGTTGATCATCGAGGGATAGACCAGTACAAGCTCTTTCTTGGTCCTGCAAAAGCCGATTGCGCATAGCACATTAGGGTGCGTCGAGCTTCCCAGTTGCACTTCTGCTTCAAACTGCTCTTCCCTCCATCGATCGACAAAGGTCGCTCTCTTTACTGCCACTACCGAACCATCAGCCAAACGCCCCCGGTAAAGCTTCCCGAATCTAGCTTCCGCCAAGAAGTTGTCGTGGCTAAAGTTGTCTGTGGCGACTCGGAGCTCCCTTAGGGAGAAGCTTTTGGGAGGTGTTGTTGGAGGAGGTGTTGGGTCACCTTGAACAGACTCAGTAAAACTGAAGGTTCGGAGATTGAACACCATCTTCTCAAATTCGTATAAGCTAGATGGTTTCTCTCGATAGATTGTGATTGCTTGTACACAAAGTTTTCATAACTCCAGTTCGGATTGTGCCCGTCTCTCCCACAACTGCTTTTGATTGGAGCGAATGAATGAAATGGAAGGAAAAGACATTGAATTGCAGGCTGAAGTCAAAGACCCAAAGACTTCCTGTGAGCAGCTGCTTCGTGGAGAGAGAGAGAGAGAGGTTTCATTGCCTCGAAGCTTCCAAATTTGACAGAACGTGCAGCTCATATAAAGCCAATTTTGCATAATTCCCCCAGTATACTTGCATTCCTACGCATTGAAAATCCAAATGTGAAGAGCACCAGTCCTTTTCCTTCACTTCATGGGCTGTACATTACATGGAAAAGCTCTTAAGTTTTGCGTATCCCTGACCCGTACTGCTAATTACTAGTATTTGGAACATGTGCTTTATATGTGGATTGGTCATATTGCAATTTTTATGGAAAATTCTCTATATCAGCGGAAATACTAGTATTAATTTTAGACCATTGTTCTGTTTCTATGTGTTCCATCTTGAATAGATAATCCTTGGAAACAAGAAACAAATGCATTAACAAGTAGAAATCTTTACTACGATATGGTAGAGACATAAAACTTATAGTCAATCGATACAACAAATAAATGAAAATCGGGATTTATTTTCGTTATATCTTTTCTAGAGTCAGTGTTGACCAAATATTGGAAGAGACAAAAGCACTTGATATGAGTTCATCTTCCTTGTAAACTCCCTCCACAACTGCTCTTGGTGTATTGCGATTATCATAACTAATTTTGTCAAATCTTGTGCCTTAAAAATTAATAATGTTCTTGTACATTCTTTAAAATATTTTGTGAAGGAACTTGGAAAGTTCATGTCACAAATTTATCAATGTACTAGCCAAGTAGCCCGTGCTACGCGCTCCCTCTACACGTGGATTCCATTCATTGTTCTTTAAATGGAAATTATTCAGAGCCAAGAATGATACAAAACTAAGGTACCAATGAGTGTGGCCCAAGAAAAAAATAGAGGTTATGAGTGCTTAGTTTGAGCTAAATGACGTAATTATGTGACAAGACCGATAATATTCACATTCAGTTACTCATTTGAGCTAAATCGAAGTAATTATAATTAGTCTAGAAAGTTTTAGCCATAATAAAGACAATATTTTTAATGACTTAATCAACTCTTAGACTGCGTTTGGTGGTTCGAATTTAAGTCCGGATAAAATATGAAAGAGAAAATTTCAATTAAAGGCTTGAAGTGAAACCATTTTCTCAAAAAAGGGTCCAAGTGAATCTTGTTTTAAATAAGGGCCTGAAATGGCCATTTACAAAGGCATGATGGGGGCATTTTTGGATTTTTCTGTTTTCTTTCTTCTTCTTTGTTCGTTGTTCCTCCTTCTGCATCTTCACGAACCACTTCCGGCGCATGATCTCACTCGACATCATGAAGTCACCGATGAGCCTTTATACTGGCATCATCGGCAACCGCTCATCTATCCATGATTGGATGGACGTTGTTGCTGTTCTCTCTTCTCACTTGCGGGAATGGCCACGTTGTCTCTGAGCTCTCAAGCATAGCCGTGGCCGATCACAAACGCAACAGGGTCAAGGGTGACTTCATGATGTCAACAAACAAGACAACTGGGAAAATTAACTGCAATCTCCATTTTTTTTTTTTTGGTCGAACCGATCTTCAATTTAATCGGACTAAATTATGTTACAGTCGTCATTCATTGACATCAAATGCTCTCCAACTACATATCATCATTCATTTAAATAGCTATCATGGCTTTACCTAAGGGAAGTTTATCACCATGGCATGTGGCACATGGACAATGGAAGAGTCCTTACAAATGGAATATGAGTTTAAATATAGCCCATCTTCGCTTTTTTTTTTTTAGGGTTGATATCACGAAAAACCCAAAACTTGTTCACTTGTGACAAATTTACCTCAAATAAATTTTTTGATCACAAAAAACCCCAAACTGGTGCATCTGTGACAATTTTACCTCCGTTAGTTTCCGTTAAAATTAACTATCAAATTTCTAAGTTGAATGACACGTGATAATTGACGGATGTACCAATTTGGGGTTTTACCTTCCATTTATCACAAGTATATCAGTTTATGGTTTTTCGTGATATTAATCTAATTTAAAGGAGGGTAATTTTGTCACAAATGGACCAGTTTGAGGAGTTTAGGATAAAATTGTTACAGACATATCAGTTTGGAGTTTTTGTGGTATTAAACCATTTCTTTTATGAAGCCACTAAAGAATGATCACGTGGAAGGCCCATTTTTTGAAAGTTCAATGGGATAAATCGCTGTCAAGGGCATGAGTTAAGCTTGTTAACGAGGTGATAAAGTATAAAAAATTATAGTCTGCTCTCCCGAAATGCTTATTAATCATAGGATCCTTAATGAGGTTGATCTAATTTAATTTCAATAGCTCTTGAACCAATATCTGTTCTGTCCTGAAGGATTTGTCGGGGAGTGTCTTCATTTGTCGAGATTCTGCCCAATTTGACCAGCATCGAGGACACCACAAGCGAGCCCGAGAGAGGCCGTGCCCCTCTCCGACCACTTCGGCGGTGAAGGTTGGCCCTCGCCGCAGATCTGCGGCGAGGGCCGTGGCCTCGCTTGTTTCTCTTTGCTTCTATCTCTAGTCTCTACAGGTGGGTCGGGGGATTGGTGGCAGTTGCAGTAGGCCCCCCGGGACGTTCACCGGACCGTTGCCAGTGGCTGGGCGCCCAGCCACCTTCTCCCGCCTCGGTCCCTTCCCGTGTGCACACCCTCTCATTTCTTGTTTCTGATTTTAATTTGCTTTTTTTTCGCTCTATTTATTTATTTTAAATATAGAATGAGTTGAAGGAGCATTGTATATGGAATAAATAAGGCGACAAAAAAAAAATAGTTTAAGGACTCAATTGGCTAAAAACAAGTTGAGGAACTAGGCCGAATATATTGCAAAATTTTAACGACCATAGATCTCTTCATCCCTTTTTTGGAAGGTAAAAAATTCTTAACGACGATTATGAAAGAGAAAAATCTATGTCTAAGGTTGACAAAAATTTCTGCTTGACCCCATGAATGGATTAACTTCACTAGAAGTCAAGCGCTAAACTTTGGTGCAATTTGCAATTAAATGAATGAAATTATGTCATTTATGTTTTAATTAGAATTGTACGTTTATATCTATACTAGATGTTTAGGCGAACTCCTCTTTTACCTCTGTCACCGTGTCACTTATAGATTTCCTTCTGCCTCAAAAAATGAAAGGGCTTTAGGGTCCACTAAGTTCAAATCTTATATCTTGATGACTTAACATTAACACTGACACTTATCGTCTGATTAACAAAGGATTATAGAAAGCTAATGCGTAGTTCTCCCACGTTTATACCAATACATTGCAGTAATTACTCAAATTATGCTATTCATACCAGAAGCTACATGCTTACTTTGCTTGGCAATGTAACATAAGTTGATGAACTGCAACTAATTCTAGTCTTATGAACTCAAAAATTGGGGGCAGCATTTCATTCATTGAAAGTCATAATTCAGTCTCACCCCTCAATCATCATGTTCCAAATGAATATATAGGACAATCATTACTAATGATATTGAAATCATGAAGGAGGTCGGAAACATGCACAAATGACCAACACCAATGAGCAGCAGATGTAGATCGTACATTAAACGTCACTTAGGAGGTCGGTAATAAGCAATCACAGCAAATATAGACTGAATTGCCGACAGAGCAAGAAGAATGACTGCAGCTACAGCTGATATGAAAGACCACCGCGTTTTGAAGTAGGTGTTCTTGAAGCTGGCCAAATGTACTCGCCAGTCCTTCTCGCAATATGTGTTCACATCCTGGAACACCTGGCATAAATAGTTCTTGCGGATGTCGAACACAACATCTTTCCCGATGTTGCTGAAGAAATGGACAATTTTCTCATCTGTCCCGAAGTATCTCTCGATGATCTTGCGATTGCACAGGAACTCGGCATCTGCCGGTGTGTTAAGGAGGCAAGCCATGAAAGTGGCGTAAGTTGTGACATGCTTGGGGGAGTCCCTGTGGCACTGCTCAAATGCAATGAAATTGAGAATCAGAGAACTCAAGAAGTCATCAAATTTTAGTACCGGAATTTCTAGGACACCGTTGCTGAATTTGACGTCTATGAAGCTTTCACAATGGGTCGGCTTGAACTTAATGCCTGCCTGGTCAAGCTTATTCGCAGGCTGGATCAGACGATGGGATTTATTTTGGTTTTGCTTTGTTGTTGGAGAATCCAGGATGAAAGTCGAACGGAGGAAATTAAGCAGATGTTCTCCGTCCTGATTGGAGTACTTCTTCAAGACATGGTCAGGTCTTTGAAGCATGCGGTTGAAGAAACTCAGGGCAAGATCTGATAGAGAAGGATAGCTCTCATTTGAGGAACCCAGCGTCAGATCGAACAGACTTTTAAGAACGAACCATGGAATCTGGTTCTCGAGTTTGGCGAGATCCCGCATAAGGAAAGGCAACACCCAAGGCTCGGTCAATAAGGGGTCATGCCTTTCATCGGTGTGACTTGACAATTTCCGGGAGTACTTGCAGAACAGCTCAATGATGAAGCAACCATCAAGTACCATCATCTGGACGAGCTCATCGCTGTTGAAAGCTAAGACCTCGGAATAACACTTTCTTATCTCCTCCTCCATTGGTTTTAAAGCCTCGGCAAAGTGCTGTAGCTTCTCCACACTTTGGTGCCTTCGATTGAGCAGATCGATGGAGAATCGCCGCTTGTGCTCTTGAATCTTTTCAAACTGTGGGTTTCTGTGGTGGTAGGGGCCGATCGGGACCGTGTTAGGCCGGTAAGCCATCTGATTGATCTCGGACAGACTTTGAGGCACTCTAAAGATGCAAAAACCGATCCTGTCTGCTGATCCTCGGCTCCTACCATCGGTCGATTCAATATCGACCACATAATGAGAAGAACTACTGCTCATGGCGGTTTGGTTGCGGCGAGAATCCAAATCTCTGGGCAGTGGTGTTTGCTGAAGATTTTTCTGCAATTGGCACCTCGCAGATGGTCTGATTTTTGTGCTCTTCGTAGATGTAAGAAATGAAAGAGAGGTGATGCCGGAAATCACCAGGAAATTGGCGTCACTCTTTGTTGCTTCTGCCAAAGCACTAGCTGTCTTGACTTGACTCTATTAATAATTGATGGTGGGATCGTCTAGCTCTTAGTTTTACTGAGAAAAAGGGAAATGAGAAAACCAAAAACAGCGGGCGGTGAAGACGGTCGGCATGTAAGAGAGTTTTTTATTGACTAGGTCAGTGCCACTTGAGTTTTTTTTTAACAAAGTGCCACTTGAATTTATTTATTGACTTAAATGAACTTCTGGACGTGAGCAGTTCTTAAAAGGCTCTATCTGGACTTCGGGATGTTCAAAGTAAGAGAGTACCAAACCTTCCCCAGCAAAAAAAACTCACAGGGGAGAACAAAGTGCCACTTGAATTTATTTATTGACTCAAATGAACTTCGCCGAAGTAGCATTGGCTTATCTAACCAATAATCTGCAAGGTCAAGAGTCTTTTTCTTTTGGGATTCCCCGTGGTTGTTGCGTTGCACTTTCCACCTTGCAATCATTCCATGAAAAGTTTAGAAGCTAGCAGCAGGGAACCTTACCCAAAAAGTCATAAATGTATTTTACGGTTATCAATTCAGTCCTAAATTTTGTAATTTAATCAATGTAACTATAAACCTTTTAATAATTTTTCAATGTGGTCCATCCGAGTCAATGCTGGCCGTTCTACATGTTACACCGACAATCTGACTTGTACAACTCCACTCAAAATGACGTCATTTTGAGTATTTTTTAACTTTGTTGGGGCTAACTGTACAGCCTAGAAGAGGCGAATAGGTTGTTTCAGAAAATTTTGATAATTTTACGGAAATTGGCAACCACTATGAAAATCATGTCAAATGGATGTTTCAAATAATGTAAACTGATTGTGTGATACAGTACATGAAAGTGAGAGACAAGAGCACACAAAGATATATAGTGGTTCGGCTTTATAACAAAGCTTACATCCACTGTCCACACTAATAGACACAACTCGGACTGGATTACACTAGTAATCTGCTAGACAAATTACAAACAGCAAGTGATTTGACAAAGATTGATTAATGGAATTGACCATTAATGTTTGATTTGTGATTGTGAATTAAATGAGTATGTCAGACATGTATAAAACTATGTTGAAATAAAATGTCATAATTTGATACATATATTATATCTTGGGTTTGGATTATGAGTTTTTGGTATTGCTTTATATATGTGCTTAATGGATGCTCAATCTACTTAGAAAAATTTATACTAGTTAATTACTAGGTTATGGTTCCTCATACCATTTGTCTTAAATGTTATTTAGGTTCTTCGTTTAGCGGCAAGTAAGGCAAGAGCTCCATCAATGGAGAACTTTAGGTAGTAAAAGTTTTTGGTATGAGCTGTACAAGACTGAAATAAGTTTGCTGGATTTATTTGTTAGTTTAGTGATGTACATATTCTTATTGATGGATTATAAAAACTCTTATATTATAATAAACTTGCTGGTTTATTTTATGCACACACAAACCAACAATAATTTGTGTTTAAAGTTACGTCTTTTGAGTGGAAAGACGGCCGTGTCATCCCCTATTTTTTGTTAGAGTCGGGGTGTGACATATAAGATAATGGATTGTGCAAGATTAATGATTTTCTTATCAGTAATGATTGATTCCGTGGTACGTTTTTATTTAACTATCTATAGTGCAGTACCTATACCTTTGCTTATGGATACACAAGTCTCTACTCTCTGTCTATTGGAGTCATAGTAACTTCCAATGAAATGGCCTCTTTCTCTTTCTCTTAACTAGGCTCAAATGGACAAATGTGTGTAACCAAAGGCCCACCTGATAAAATCGTTAGCCATTATGCACGTGCATCTCAAGGGCACACTTTCATGGCATCACACAATTTCATTTTGGTTCGTATTAGCATATCATAATCATTTGACAATCGCTGATATTAAGAGATTGGATTCCGTATCTTAAATCGAGATGTTGCATCAAATAAATGAGTGATTGCAAACTGAACAAATCGGTTAGAGCGACTCTAATATGCCCATAGATTTGTTCGTCATATCAACACGCACACACTACATATACAACATCCAAGGTTCTATTCAAGCAACTATCCTACCAAAGTAACATCAATCAACCAAAAAGCAAAAGAAACGAATTGTCGCATCCAAAAGGAGTTAGCACAACTAGTAGCACATTACCAGATACTCCTTAACAAGTATATACACCGCGTTAAGTTAGCTTATTGACAGTACTAGCCCTCAAACAGCAGTTTTCATCCCATAAAACCACTGACATTCACGCCACTTCCTCCACAGCGACACTGCTTCTACGTACAACAACCATGTCTCGCGCGAAACAATCACTCGGGTGTTCACCTGGAATCTCCTGCTAATTGCTTGATTGCACTGTACAACTTCCGCCGTGCACGCCCATTTCTTTTGAGATCTTTGAGGTCTGCATCTCTCATGTAGCATATGTTTGTGTTTTTGGTTACGAAGAAATTATGTCAAGTGGTTCACTGTCATTAAAATGACTGGTGATCTCTTACATTCTCAAGTAACGACTGATGACAGCAACGCATTGAAACGATTCTAGAGAGAACTAAGTGTGAATTTCTCGACTAGTGCATTACTATTACAAATTTATAACGCTAAGGCTGCTCAGTTGCAGGACAAAGACATAATCACCTCGGTCCTGATATCTCCAGTGGATCAAGATGAGATGCAGAGTTAGTGAAGGTGCTACGAGATTGAGAACCAGTTTGCCAGATATCAACTACTATCTCCTCTTTTTCGTTTGCCCGTCTTTCATCTAAGCAGCTTCATTTGAGAGTTCGGACTACCTCCCACATCGTGGGTCGTTCTGTTGGTGAAGATTGGATGCACGAGAAAGCCAGTTTGACTCCTTTCTTAGCCTCATTCTCATCATATTCTCCCCTCAAGCTCGGATCAACCAGACCTCCAAACTCGTCATGTTCCAAAAGATATTTCACCCACGCAAATTCGTTGATTCCTTTTTTGGCTCGATCCAACAAAAGATCAAGAGGCTTGAAACCAGAGATGAGCTCTAGGAGCACCATCCCGAATGCAAAGACATCATTCTTTGCCGAGAGTTCCCCTCGCCTCACATACTCCGGAGGCATGTATCCATATGTACCACATAGTCGTAAGGTACTGCATAATTCTGCTGATCTTTCCAGAGCTGATAAGGCCCTCTCATGGTTGTTCTCTACTTCAGCCGTCAGGTGTGGTGCCCCGGCGCTGTTCGACTTCTGGAACTGGTGGTTCCAACCTTTATGATTCATGAATTTCGCCGAGCCGAAGTCCCCAATGAGAGGTTCAAAGTTCTCATCCAACAAGATGTTTGAAGTCTTTATGTCGCGATGAATTATCTGAAGACTGCAACCCTCGTGAAGATACAAGAGCCCTCTCGCTACTCCTGAGGCAATCTGCATCCGGGTGGGCCAATCGAGAGGGGGCTGCGATGCTGGGCGCTCCCCCAAATGGGAAGCCACATTTCCATTGACGGCCAATTGATATACCAGCAAGTACTCTCCTAGTTCTGCTGTTGCCTTCGAATCGCAAAAGCCGAGCATCTGGATCACATTCTGGTGCCTGGCCATATCCCCAACCTGCACTTCGGCATGGCCAAACGGGCGTGCACATCTTTTTATCGCCACCCGAGATCCATCAGGCAAACGTCCCCTGTAGACCTTACCAGATCCACATAGGCCCAGAACATTCTCTTCCCTGAAATTGCCTGTCGCAGCTTTGAGTTCATGGGGAGTAAATTTTCGAAGCTTTACCTGAGGCCGAAGTAATCGGAGATCCAAGTCGTCGGAGGATTCCTCCTGCCTCCGAGAAGAAACCCCGACGGCAGGGGCAGTGAACTTAAGAGAACCGCCTTCAGTGACTCTGCCCGGGGCTGTGATAGCTCTGGTGAAGCTCCTGCCGATCGGCACGCAACCGGCGGTGGACGACGGCGAGGCAGGCGGCGAAAGCTGAGCGGAAGCGTTGTCATCCTCGGAGAGATCAGGGGTGGAAAGATTGAAAACCATCTTTCTCTGATGCTTTCTAATTCAGACTTCAGATTCAAGCTCTGAAAGTGTGATGGCTTGATCTTAATGGAGCACAAGCCCCCGGTTTGACTTCATATTGGGTTGTCTCTTGGGTAAACAACACCCAGGAAGGTGCCAGGAAGTTTCTCAGGATTATTTTATAAACAGTCGAATCAAAATACCTTCTTAATCTAACTTGTAATGGGACTCAGCATGAGGACTGATGGGGTTATATCCGAACTGAATCAAAATAATTACATAAATAATAGAAAAATTGATAAACAAATTTATTCAGGTTTATTTCAGAATAGGGTTACGTTCTGTAAAGTGATTCAATTATGATATTTAGGTTTTACAATCACAACCACTTGTTATAATGACCTCTCATACGAGTACAATATATAAAATTTAAAATGGATCCAAAGCCCAAGCCTATCCGAATCCCTTTAAACCCACAACAAACGGATCAGCTTAAAACATAAGCCAAAAAACGGATATTGTTTCGAGGGCGCTGGCCCCACCCGCTCACTGGCGGGCGGGACCGCCATCCGCTCACCGGGGAGCGGAACCCCCGCCCGCTGTCTAGTCAGCGGGACCCCCGAACCCCCGCATTTCGTGCGCAGGAATCATATATCGTCGGATCATACTTCGATTTTCTTAAGCTCATGTAGGCGTGTCTGGTATGAGAAACAAGAGTCCCCGAAGTATTCGCCAACTCCAACAAGGACAAACTCATTTCCTAGGTTAATTCATTTAAAAAAACATACATCTTGACTCAAGATTGACTATTATATTATGTATACTAAACAACGGAATAGATTTTGGGTAAGTGTTTAATAGGGCGCACTTGTTGAGCTACCTACTTCCAACTTGCAATAATTCTTAATGTATCAATTTTGTGTGTTAATCTTAGCCTTTCAACATGACTCGGATTAATAAAGGAACGGGATTTTTAATTGGACAAGTGAACATGTTCTGGATATAGAGATAAAGATTAGCACACCACATTAATTGATAAATGACTTTGCGAGTTTTAATCGATGTTCAAATATGGTTTTCTAATTTTAAGTAGTTAACATTTACGGTCTCTCGCGTAACTTTGTCTATAATTACTCAATCATGCGAACTATATTAATAGGATATCTACTCCAATGTGATTCATGCTCTGTTTCTTTCCCTGGCCAAAAGAAAACATGCCCTATTCTTTCCCATGAAATGACTATTTTATTTTCTTATTTCATGTTACAAAGGGCGGCAATTAGATCCACCTCAACATGGCTCCACACTAAATACCCAAATTGTGGGTCCTATTCGAAACGGTTGGCTCTTTTGAAGTGGTCAAAAGTGGTGGGCTTTAAGCTAAAATAAAGACCGAGTTATACCAATACGAGTTATAAAGCTCCACAAAAGGGGAAGAAAGAAGAAGAAAAGAAAGAAAGGGAGTGAAGAAAAAAGGGAAAAAAAAAAAAAGGAAAAAGAGTGCACGCCTCGAACACCTTGTCAAGTCGGATTAATTTTGTTTTACAACCATTAGTCCTTTGTTCATCTAATTTGAGTATTTTTTGGCATTAGAACATAAATTTAAATTTATGTGAATTTGAATAGCGGGGTCCAATTTTAAAGTTGTTCAGCTATGATATTATATAAAAATGATAGTTCATTATGGAATTGTGAGGTCTAACGAAAATTTACTTGGAGTACGGTTTATTCGAAACAAATTTTTAAAGTTAACCGCACAAACTCCTGGGTAGTAGACAGCTTTGAATAAACTTGCTCCTGTGTTGTAGACAGCTTTGAATAACCACTTAGGGCTTGCTAGTGTGTAGGAGTCATTTTGTCGGCAATTAGGTTACGTTTGATAGGCGGCCTCGCGGGGCCTCGCTGGGCCGGCGACCTCCGCCGGCCTCGGATGCGGGCGGAGGAAGAAAAGAAAAAAAAGAAAAGGAAAAGAAAAAGAAAAAAAACAGAAAACAAAAATTATGAACCGCAACCGAAACCGCCCGGAACCGTCGGTTCATACTTGCCACGAACCGGAACGTCGGTTCGAACCATGGCCATGACTAGCGTGTAGGAGTCATTTTGTCGGCAATTAGGTTACGTTTGATAGCCGGATTTGAATCCAAATAGGATAACAAATTATTTTATCGGTGTTTGGTGACATTCTCCAGATTGGATATAAAATTTTAAAAATAATTAAAAAAATTCATATATTTTTTCTTAACGGAGTGATAAAGTGATAAATCAGATGTTGCTTCTTGGCACTGCCTAAGGACCACCACCAATATTAACATCATCGTCACTTCCGACCACCGCACGATTGCCTTCACCTCCGACCACACAGGTCATCACCTCCGGGCAGCAATCGTGTTCCGATGAGTGAGTGAAAAAGGGTCTAAAGACGATCATCGTGCCGAGTTTGCATAGATCATCATTTCCACCCCAGTCGCATACGCTCTTCACATTGAGAACCTTTCATGCATGACTTATGAGCGGGCTGTTTTCCTACTGATTGACAAAGAACGACCAGCACAACATCAGCTTCCTAGTGACCACACTCTCAAGCATGGAGTCCCACTCACTGTGCATTAAGAATGCTATAATGGCACCGTCGTGTAGAACCTCCTTGTGCGGGCCATCCCATGACGCACACCTTCTCCACTGTCGCCTCTCTTAGCCGCTTTCTTTGGCAATGGAGTTCGGCCATACGAAGTGCCTTTTGTTGTTCATGAGGCCGTCCCAAAATTACGTGAACTCGTATCGATTGAGAGACATCATGCTCTCTAGGTCGACTTCCCAGAGATGTGCTCAAGAGGGTTTGAGTCTGAGGAGCAAAGTCAAAGATGAGATTTTCAAAAAAATTTAAAGATTTTCAAATGAGAAGGATTTTCAAATATTTTCAATATTATCTTAGGTTGCATGTTTTCAAAGTTTTTTTTCAAATTCCAAATTTTATCTTAGGTTACACCAAACATATAATAGGATATTTTTACAATCCAGGGATATGTGGAGGATTTCAAATCCCCATTTATCCTATCATATCATAATCCGAATCTAAAAGACCATACGCAGCCTTAAGGTTTGCTTATTAGTTAAGGTAGTGTTTTCCTAATTTTAATATTGTCTCTCATTTAATTGATAGGATTAGAGCTTGTCTTCTTAAGATAGCTTTGTTAAGGCTTCCTAGGTAAGTGGTCTTATCTCTTCTCCAAAATTTGTGACGTATTTGAAAGTGATAGGGATTATATTTATCATGAGTATGGATGACATGGCATGACCAGAAATTTATGAAATGGGAAAAAGTGATGTTAAGAGCATAATTATTGAATAAGTCCAAATTGGGCATTACCTTTTTTATTGTTTTGAAATAGCATGGCAAAGCATTTTTGGAAGTGATTGTGAATCGAATTGTTGTGAATTGATTTGAAAAATGCTTTATGAAAGAGATCGGAATATGGTATGTGTACTAATTTGTGATACTAATTTATGAAAGGCATTCTGTTGTGAAAAGATGCAGATTTTGATTTGTGAAATGTATTCTTCTTTAGGATATGAATTCATGATTAGTTTTGTGGATTATTGGAAGATGATGATTTGATGCTCATTGTCGCTATGAACCCAATGAGAGGTTTGGTTTCTAGGTATACATACTAGTTAAGGACTAAGTACTATACGATAATGCAAACCACTTCTAAAATCTTGTACTATTAATATACGTTAGTCAATGACTAAGTACTGCATGATGATGAGAATCTTTCATAAGCCACCTCGAGAACCTTGTGGTCAAGGACCAAGTGCTATATGGTGATGTGAGTCCGTGGAGCCACCTCTAGAGGCTTATACTATTGGTATGTACTTCTCAAGGGCTAAGTTCTACATAATGGCATGAGTCCCTTGAGAACCACCTCTAGTTCCTTGAGTTGGATATTGAGCATACGAAATTAGTCAATTGAATAGACCATTGAGGTTTGGTTTGATAGAGATTAGCCTACAGGTTTGACCACTAATGTTTGATTTGTAATTGTGGATTGAAAGAGTATTTCCATATTTAACTCTTCACGTTGGCTTTATTTACTGTTCATTATGTCAGTATACGTCAATAATCTCTATTGAAAAATTTATAGCTTGTTTTTTATATTGTACATAAATTATATACTGGATTTGAGATTACTGAATTTCTAGTATTACTTTATAAATATGCATAGTGGATTCTCGATATGCTTAAAAGAGATATGTACTATTCATTGAGCTATGGTTGCTCACCCCATTCATTCCAATTTTCTTTCAGGTTTATCAATGTTGACACTTAAATATTTGCTATCCTATTTAGTTATTTACTGCATAAAAATTATGGATCGACCCTGATTACTAAACAAAAATATTATTTACATTAAGGATCCATATTAAATTTCTGTGCATTTTAGGACTAACACATGCCACTCTCACATGCCGCGTAGCGAGTACATGCCTTCGTCACATGAAAATCACATGGTCTCTAGCGCACACTAGAATCTCTCTTAAGAGTGGTTAGCTGCGATTTAAGCTTGGTGAAAAGATATGAGTAAGATAGCAAAATTCATACGTGAAGATCAAGTTTGAAAGTTACGGTTGATTAAGATTAAAAAGATAAACATTGACCAACCAATTTGAACAAAGATAGAGATTGATCGGATTAGGAAAGACCAAATCTGATCGGGAGTGGATTTTTGGGCTGAAGGTTTATCTGGCCGAGGCAATTTTTTAAAAAAAGAAGGAAAGATCAATATGGATTTCGCTAGTTTGGGAAAGAAAGTCAAGTGGAGATTTGTATGAGCAACCACCAAACAGACTTGAAAATTGGAGAAATCTTAATAGTGGGGTGGTGTGAATCAATCAGTGCAGTGGATTACCGGACCTCGAGGAGTCCAAGTTTGAAAAGAGCTATAAGAGGAAAATTCCTAACTAAGCTCATGAAAACAGAAATCTATATAACGTAGGGGGGGGCGGTCAATGGTTTGATTCGGTTTGCATTTTTTGAAAACCCGAACCGTTTGGGTGTGCATTAGCTTTGAACCGAACTACGATTGAACCAAATATAACCCAAACTGAAGACCCAGCTCGGCTCGGCCCGATTTGATTCGGTTTTTCGGTTTTCTTTTTTGCAATATTAAGAAGAGGTTTAGTGAAAAATTAGAGATTGTGTGGATTGTAATATTAAGAAGATGGGCTATTTTCAGTTTGGATTGATTAACCTAACCAAAATTTAAAAGAAAAACAATAATTTTTTCATTTCCCAAACCGAAACCAAAAATTTCGGTTTGGCTCGGTTCAGTTCTAACACCCCCCAATGGTTGACATTATCTTCACTAGAAGCCAAGCACCAAACTTTGGTTCAATTGTAATTAAATCATTGGAAAATTCCAAAAAAGGGTCCGAAGTGAAGTCATTTTCTCAAATAAGGGCCCGAAGTGGACCATATCTCAAATAAGGGCCTGAAGTGGATCTTGTCTCAAATAAGGGTATGACGTTGCCATATCAATCTCAAATAAGGACATAATCTCATCGGCCAAAGGATATTTTCGTCTTTTACTTTTTTGAATTTTTTTCTTTTTTTCTTTTTCTATTTTTTCCTTTTCCTTATCTTTTTTTTTCCCTCTCTTTCCTTCACAGGCCATCGATGGGGCCAGCGGAGGTCGCCGGCCCCAAGTTGAGGCCGCCTTCGCCCAAGCAGGCGAGGGTTGCCCTTGCTAGTGTCGGCAAGGGCGACCCTTGCCTAAGGCCAGTGGCCAAGCGCGGTGATGGCTGGGAGGGGAGAAGAGAAAAGGAAAAAGAAAAAAGAAAAAGGAAAAGAAAAAGAAAGTAAAACAAAAAAACAAAAAAATATACTTAGAATTTTTTTACTAAAATACCTCTTCTTTGACGACGGAATAATCACCAGTCGCCCAAAGGTCATTAATTGAGACGATTTGGCCACTTCAGGTCATTATTTGAGATGATTTGGCCACTTCAGACCCTTCTTTGAGATAATGTCCATTTCAGGTCCTTATTTAAGAAAATGACTCCACTTCGGGTCCTTTTGAAATTTTCCCTTAAATCACTGTAATTTTGCCTGTTGTTTTTTTTATTAGAATTGTACTTTATATCTATACCGGATGTACTAAACTTTTATTGCGCAGTTCACCTTCAAAATGTTTCGGTGAACTCCTCTTTTACCTCTGTCACCTTGTCACTTTTATATTTCCTTCTGCCTAAAATAATTAAAGGGCTTTATAGGTCAAAGAAGTTCAAATGTTATATCTTGATGACTTAGCATTGGCACGGATATACTTTTTGTTTGATTGACAAAGGATTATAGAAAGCTAATGCAGAGTTTTCCCAAGTTTATGCGAATACATTGTAGTAATTACTCAAATTCTGCTATTCATTCCAGAAACTACATGCTTCCTTTGCCTGGTGATGTAAAAGTAAGTCATTGAGCTGCAACTCATTCTAGTCTCATGAACTCTAAGAATTATAAGTAGTATGTATTCATTGGAAGCCAAAACTCAGTTTCACCCCTTAAACACCTTGTACAAAATGAATATACAGGGTTAACATTACTAATGATTGAATCATGAAGGAGGTCGGAAATATGGACTAGTGACCAACAACTATG
The DNA here is from genome assembly GCF_021117445.2 of Syzygium oleosum. Lineage (NCBI taxonomy): Eukaryota > Viridiplantae > Streptophyta > Magnoliopsida > Myrtales > Myrtaceae > Syzygium > Syzygium oleosum. The sequence continues at coordinate 4,346,171 of NW_026607494.1, forward strand.
AGCAGCAGATGTAGATCATACATTAAACTTCACTGATGATTGGGACTGGAAGGATTGGGACTGGACTGAGGTTGGTAATAAGTACGTACTGCAAAGAAAGACTGAATTGCCGCGAGAGCAAGAAGTAGGAATGCTGCTACAGCTGAAATGAGAGACCACCGGCTGTTGAAGTAGGTGTTCTTGAAGCTGGCCCAATGCACTCGCCAGTCCTTCTCGTTATACGTGTTCACATCCTGGAACACCTGGCATAAATAGTTTTTGTGGATGTCGAACACAACATCTTTCCCGATGTTGCTGAAGAAATGGGCAATTTTCTCATCCGTCCCAAAATATCTCTCGATGATCTTGCGGTCGCACAGTAACCCAGCATCTGCCGGTGTGTTAAGGAGGCAAGCCATGAAAGTGGCATAAGCTGTGACATGCTTGGAGGAGGCCCGGTGGCACTGCTCAAATGCGACGAAATTGAGGAACAGACAACTCAAAAAGTCATCGAATTTAAGTACTGGAATTTCCAGGACACCGTTGCTGAATTTGATGTCCATGAAGCTTGCACAATGGGTCGGCTTGAACTTAATGCCTGCCTGGTGGAGCTTATTCGCGGGCTGGATCAGGCGAAGGAATTTATTTGGTTTTTGTTTTGTTTCTGGAGAATCTGGGTTGTTAGTCAAACGGAGGAAATTAAGCAGATGTTCTCCTTCCCAATCGGAGTACTTCTTCAAGTCATTATCTGGTCTTTGAACCATGCGGTTGAAGAAACTCAAGGCGAGATCGGACAGAGAAGGATGGCTCTCATTCCAAGACCCCAACGTCAGATCGAACAAATGTTGAAGAACGAACCAAGGAATCTGGTTCTCAAGTTTGGCGAGATCCCGCATGAGGAAAGGCAACACCCATGGCTCGGTCAGTAAGGGGTCATGCCCCGGATCGGTGTGGCCTGCCAATTTACGGTAGTACTTGCAGAACAGCTCGATGATGAAGGAACCATCAAGTACCATCATCTCGATGAGCTCATCACTTTTGAAAGCTAAGGCCTCGGAATAGCACTTTCTTATCTTCTCCTCCGTTGGTTTTAAAGCCTCGGCAAAGTGCTTTAGCTTGTCCCTTTTTTGCTTTGTTCGATTGAGCAGATCGATGGAGAATCGCTGCTTGTGCTCTTGAATTTTTTGAAACTGTGGCTTTCCATGGTGGTAGGGGCCGATCGGGACCGTGTTCGGCTGGTACGCCATCTGATTGATCTCGGACAGGCTTTGGGGCACTCTAAAGATGCAGAAACCTATCCCGTCGACTGATCCTGCGCTGCTGCCATCGGTCATTTCGACATTGACCACATGATGAGAAGAACTACCGCTCCTGGCAGTTTGGCTGCGGCGAGAATCTGCCTTTCTGGGCATCGTGTTTTTGTTGTTCTGTTAATTTGGTGAAGATTTTTCTGGGATTTGTGCCTCACACTGTAAAATATGAAGAGAGGTGATGCCTCAGATTACCAGGAAATTGCCATGGCTCTTCTTCGTTGCTGCCAAACGACTTGCTGTCTTGACTTGACTCTATCAATAATTGATGGTTGGGTCGTCCTGGTTTTAGTGTTGATCAGAAAAAGGGAAATAAGAAAAGCAAAAAGAGCGGCCAATGGAGATGACCGGGATATAAGTATTGACCAGGTCAATAATTGACTAAAATGAACTTCACTGAAGTAGCATCATCGGCTTACTGGACCAATCTTCTATGAGGTCGAGGGAGTCCTTTCCTTTGGGTCCACCGTGGTTGTCGTGTTGCATTTTCCACCTTTCAATTCTAGGAAAAATTTTGAAGCTGGCAGGTCATTAGATAAGCACATGTGCTATGCACGTCTCAAAAGATTGGCAGAGAATGATATTACAGAACGATGTCACAAAATGGAAGAGGAAATGAAGATAATAAAATTTAGGGCAAGGAGCGTAGAAGGCTAGAATCCGAACTTTTTATTGAAGGTTAAAGATGGTGGTGATGCGGTTTGCAGATGTAGCATTCGCGTGCACTGCTGCTCCTGGAATGGTCTCCAGGGAAGGAGGGGAAGAGGAGTAAGGAGTCTAATTAACTCTGCTTCCAGTCCGACTAGTACAGCTACTAATATCGTGCCCAAACACTAGATTTTCGAGCATTTTAACCACCTCAGACATCTCGGCAAGGACAGATGAACCGCAAGCCAAACACAACGATAACATTCTGACCAGTTCCTCTGCTCCTTCTACATAGTTGTGAGAGCAAATCGGGATCGATCACTCTCGCCAACTCATTCTCCTTCATGCATCTGCTAACCCAATCTCTCAGCGTGAGATCTCGGTCATTTTGTAGTAGATCAAGATTGAAGGTTCGCTGTCCAGAGATGAGCACCAGAAGCATGTTCCGGTAGCCGAAAACATCATTCGGTGCACTTTCCTACGTGGAGGTACACCAGGGCAATAAACCTGTTCTGAGACCGACAATGGCGTTGACATGAACATCTTCATAGCGGCGATAGGTTATCCACAGTCAGAATCTAAAGAATCTTCTCCTCAGCCAGAGGACAAGAATCCCATGAGGTGCTTCCGCGTGTGCCATTCAATAGTCCCATCCCCCGCGTTTCTCTCATGCATGATCATGGCCAAGACAAAATTTCCAATCACGGCATCCAAATTGTTACACAAATGTCACGATGCACGATCTTGGCCTTACCTTGATCGTGTAGGTGCGCAATCCCTTTTGCTGCTCCCAATGCTCTGCACTGGCTGTTGAAAATATATCTCGAGTTTGAGTCCGTGAACGAAACCCGACTCGAAATTATTTGTGTGGAGGTCTGAATACGTTAAATTGGATATTTCCTGATATGAAATTAGAATCAGCAAAGAAAACAGGGGAAACGAAATATACGAAATTAGCTCTCCTAATATGTGTTGGAGTTCGGCCACTGAAAAGTCTTATATTGGAAAGTCCACGGACATGCATGGAGTTTATATATATATGTTTCCTGTTGAAGTTGGACTTCTTGTCCTGAAGCGCCTTTTCGTGAGTGCTTGTGTGCCGTGGGCATTGTTGATGCGTGCAGAGCTGGTCTTTGTGTCGCCCATGTCCAGTGAAGAGAAGTCTTGAAGCGCCGCGGTTGACGTGAAGACGTTCGTGAGTGCTTGGCGGTGGGCGTTTCCGAAGTTCCGGTAGAGAGGAACTTTTGGGGAGTGTTGCGTCGTCTTCCATGGGGATTAGAGAAACCGATCATCCAAGTCGGATCAACAATCACATAAACCTGCAAAAGCCCCTCGGGCATAGCATGTTGGGATGCACATAAACCTGCTTGAAACTTCCATTTCTCTTTGGAACTTCTTATCAACACGTTGTGAGAGTTTCCTTGCTCTTTTTACCGCCACTAGAGAGCCATCGGCCAAGCGTCCCAAGTAAACCATGCCTAATCCACCTTTTCCCAAGACATTGCCGGCACTAAAATTGTGCATTGCGACTTGAAGTTCCGGTAGAGAGGAACTTTTGGGGAGTGTTGCGTCGTCTTCCATGGAGATTAGAGAAACCGAAGCTCCGGAAACTGAACGCCGTCTTTTACAGATTCAATTCCTCTATAAGATAATCGATCATCCAAGTTTGATGATTTTCTTCTTTGTTGTCATTGATTCTGAGGTACCTCTTCATTTCAGTATCTGAAGAGCAAGAGCTTTGCTTGTGCATACACAAGTCTCTACTCTATGTCTATCAGAGTCGAAGTTACTCCCATTGTAATGATCTCTTTCTCACGACTAGGCCCCAATTTAGTTCATGTGAATAAAATGACAAGAAAATGCGCGAATTGGGGGAAATTATGTCAATGGTGGGGCTATCCTAGCATTCCAAAGTCCGTTAGCAGGTTCCGCAAGAGAGAGAGATTCCATTTGCCTCGAGGTTTGGCTATCTTCATGAATGAGGACGAGAGATTTTTTTGCCTCAGTTTCGCTATCTTCATAAATTCTTCCTCAAGTGTAGAACCATGGAAGTGGGCCACCACGATCATCGAGCTTTGGAAGTGGACCACCGATCAACCATCGGCGTGGGGCAATCTTAACATTCCAAAGTCCATTTGCAGCTTCCGCAAGAGAGATATTCCATTTGTCTCGAAGTTTCGCTAATTCTTCCTCAAGTATACTGTTAGAGAATAACGTTAGTATTAGGAGCCTAGCAGAACCATGGGAGTGGACCACCAATCAAGCACATAGCACGCAACAAAAAGCTCAATAGATTGCAAGGAAGAAAGTCCGAGCCCATCAATATATCTAATGGACCAAACTTTACTCAAAAGCTTATATTAATGAATTATGTGCTAACTAAATTATATCGATTACTCCACGACATATCAATTCTCCGATGTGAGACTTTTCTCAACATACCAGTAGACTTTATTTTGAGTGTTTGCAAAAATTCCACTTCTAGATTCAATTTTTTTATTCTAGTATAAAACTGGTCGATCTTTCAATTTCCAAGTAACCATAATGAACTAACAGGATAACCATGCTTCAGTCATTATCAGGAAAAAACCAAGAAATGATCCCGTTCGTCGTCGGTTTGACTTTCTTCAAAGCTAGGAATCTCATTGGAAGCTTCGAGGAAATATCTTGGTGACCAGTCCATTGTGACGGCCAAGAAAAGTGCGTATATAAACATGGAGAACAAAAAGCCGAACAGCATTCTACTAAGTCCCCAAAGTTCCATACGAAAGACCTACCTGTGCCATATCACCTTCTAATTTGCAACCCTTCAACATAGAATCTCCTCCAACAGCGAGACAGTATATGTCTAACTCCAAATTCTTCTCTCGTCCTCTGTTGGTGTTGTTGAGTTAGCCATAGACTTGATCTTGAGCCTTTGGGGATTAATGAAGTTTCCCAAACATCATTTGTTTCGGTTCCCCTTGTGATGCAAAAGGTGACTTGAGTTTTCTGGTTAGGCAATAAGCGCGGAAAGGTCAGATTTGTGGTGGATTGAGAAGAAGAGCTTGACAAATTCTAGTAGAGATGGTATTCAATTTGCGCACGTTCAGTCTCTCCAGTCCCAGTATAGAAGTTGGTTCAACAGCTCGCTTTAGGGAACTGCTGAGGAGGTTCTCTGTGTATGAACTTCGAGTTGCAACGGGAAACTTTAGCCCCAACAGCATGTTGGGTGAAGGCGCGTTTGGACCGGTTTACAGAGGATGCTTGGCCGATGGTTCTATAGTTGCGATAAAACGAATGAGGGAACTTTCTGAACATTCACTGAAACAGTTTTGGACTGAAGTGGAAGTGGCAGGGATTGCTCCACACCCAAATTTGTTGAGCCTGGTTGGGTTTTGCGATACGGAGCAAGAGCGCTTGTTAGTCTATCCATTTATGGTTAATAAAAGTCTAAACTTCCACTTAGGACGGCGAGTCATCCATCCGATTGATTGGTCGATCCGGATGAGAATAGCTTTAGGAGTTGCGAGGGGGCTAGCGCACTTGCATGATCAATGTCATCCAAGCATCATCCACCGTGACGTGAGTTGTTCAAACACATTATTGAATGAGGAATTCGAGCCAGTTTTAGGAGACTTGGGCCTGACCAGAATCATGCATGAGACGGATATTGTGGTGGGAAACGTGGAATGGTCCATGGACTGCAGACCTGTCAAATGGTCCATCGACCGCAGACCTGTCGAATGGTCCCCTAGACACAGGCGTTGTATATCCCCACAACGCTACCATGATACTTACGTCAACAGCGCTGTGCGTGCACATACAGGGTATGTCGCTCCGGAGTACTTAACTACGGGCAAGTGTACGTGGAGGGTTGATGTATATGCATATGGGTATATACTTCTCGAGCTCATCACAGGAAAGCAGCTTTCTGATAATGGAATTGGAGGTCTTCACCCAGTTGATTTGATGAGTGAATTAGTGGAAGACAACAGCTTGGAAACAATCATCGATTCCAAATTGCAGGGAAGCTACTCAAAGGATGAAGCAGAGTGCGTTCTCCAATTGGCATTGCTCTGTGTATGCATGAACCCGGCAAAGCGACCAAAAATGTCCGATGTGGTCAGCACGCTTGAGAACTCATGTCATGATAAGAGGATTCCCGGTGAAGTTGATTCTCAGTTGGATTTTGATTGGAATCTGTGCGAGACCAAGTGTAGCACTCCCTACTACTCCATTCTGCCTTCTCCATCTTCATCAGAGACTGCTTAACGTCATCTCTCTTGCTTTTGCTGTAAAATTTAGCTTCCAGATTTCAATTATCGTTCCCCTTATACGTTCATCAGGTTCTTGGAACTTCTAAGTCCCCAGATCACGTTTATCTGAGTCATCATGCCTGTTGCCTCCATTACTCGCATTGTGTGCTTAAAATCTTTGTTATCGCACTTCTGCTCGTAGAGAAGATATTCTTTGACTTTACATATTTTTCTGGACTGTACTTGGAACTTCACTTGGAATATTCCTCAGCAGTGCTAATACGTGTGATAGGATCTTTGATGAGGCAAAATGAACTCTAATCATGCTCGCTCAGGCAAAAAACTATTCCTACTGATCTAGAAATGATTTCTCCTAATCATGGAGTCTATCATCATTTGGTCATGAATAAAGGAGTTTCGATATTGGAGGAGACAAAAACAGTACGGGTGCTTGAGCAATTTCCAGATTGTGGGGACTGAACTGAAACCTAGCTTGCCAACGCTATAGCAATACTAGCTTCAATTCAATCATTGGATGATAGGAGGCAACCTTCATTGTTCAGGCCATGGATGAAGGTATGGTGTGAAGTAATTAATAATCATAGTTGATCCACAACTTATTGGCTTAAATTTTTTATTGAAGATAATGAGTCAAACTAAATATCTTGACAACCTTAGACTTCGACTCTCTATTGGTGATCTCCCCTACGAAGGTATTGGTCTCTGTTGTGTCGACTCAACAAGCGATATCATAGCATTGGTGGCCCACTCCCTCTATGTATCAGTGCCCGGTAAATATCCAAAATTATATATATATATATATATATATATATATATATATATATATATCAAATGTGACTACCTAATCAAAATAGCTTATGGTGTCCCCTGGCTTCTTGTTAAGCTTGGCTAGGCCAACGTGATCGATGTGGAGTCTAAATATCTAAAGGAAGAAAAATCTCGAATGTGACTCCCTAATCTAGGTGACAGATGGTGTCCCCCAGCTTCTCACCAAGCTTGGCTAGGTTAAGTCGATTGAGGTGGAGTTTGAATATGTCAATGAAGGAGAATCTCGAATCTGACTCTTCAATCGAGGTGGAAAATGGTGTCCCCAGCCTCCCCCAAGCTTGGTTGGGTAAAGGCAATTGAGGTGGAGTCTGAAGGGTTAATGTTGTCCTCACCGACATCTTGCCAAACTTGGCCTAGCCAAAGTGGAGAGTCTCGAATCGAGATAATGTTAGTGCAGAAGAATACTTGGTAAGAGAAAGCTGGCCTAATGCAAGTGGCTCATACGTGAGGGGAGATTCGTTAAAGTGCACATGTGAGGGTGTTAGACGAAAGAAGTCCCACGTCGAGAATGTTGTATAATGTGGAGTAATTAATATATCCTAATTGACCCATAAATCATTGATTTAAGCTTTTAAATAAAAATGGGTTCAACTAGATATGTTATAGGGTCAGACTTGGGCTCTTCATTGGCAAAGAATCTGCACTTCCATTTCTTCTTAATGGAACTACATCGTCCAAGACCGGAAAATCTGTTAGCTGTTCCTGTTTCTCAAATTCGGATTGGACAGTTGACTAATCTGATTTTCAGAGACCGCAGAAACTGAAGGTCTGGAAATTGAACACCATCTCCCCACGACCCAATGACAAAACTAATCACTCGCCTTTCTTTTTCCTCTTGTTTCCTTGTTTTAGATCTGGATAAGTTGATACAGATGAAGATCGAAGGTGTATTATTATGTGCAAAGTCAGTGCAATAAATTTTCTACACCGGCAGCCATTCTAAGGTCAATAGTACATGTTGCGGGAAATAATGTAGTCACTACGTCACCATTTTGAATTTTGCAGCTTCCTTGGCTCTTATTGGTAAGTTACAACGCAAATATTACGCTTGCTAGTAATGAATGATATAATGTAGACACTGGTCACAACCCGACTCCTACAAATATAAGTGAATGACTCTAACGTCTGCTTATGTCTTTGAATGACTCTAAGCTGCTCGAGCTACTAAAGACTCTGGTCCTGAATCGTATTAGCTGCTATTTTAGCTATTTCAGCATCTCTACATGTGACTTTTGTTTGTATCTTTGGTTACGGACAAATTATACCAAGTGGTTCGCTGTCATTGAAATGACTGATGATGTTTAAAATTCTCAATTAATGACAGTGATGACAACAACACATTGAAGAAACAAAATCAAGAGAAAACTGAAGCGCGACTCTCTCGACCAGTGCATGACTATAATAAATTTAAAATGCTAAGTCTGCTCGCTTGCAGGACAAAGACAACATCTCGGTCCTGACAGCTCCTCTGGATCAAGATGTGATGCAGAGTCAGTGACGGTGCCGCAAGGTTGAGAACTAGTTTGCCTGATATCAACTGCTAGCCCCTCTTTTTCACTCTCCCATCTTTCATCTAAGCAGCTTCCTTTGAGAATTCGGACGACCTCTGACATCGTGGGTCGTTTTGTTGGTGGAGATTGGATGCAGAAGAGAGCCAGTTTAACTAATTTCTTAGCCTCATTCTCATCATAGTCTCCCCTCAAGCTCGGATCAATCAGACCTCCCAACTCGTTATGTTCCAGACGATATTTCACCCACTCGAATTCATTGATTCCTTTTCTGGCACGATCCGACAAAAGATCAAGAACCTTGAAACCAGAGACGAGCTCGAGGAGCACCATTCCGAATGCGAAGACATCATTCTTTGCCGATAATTCCCCTCGCATCACGTACTCCGGAGGCATGTATCCATAAGTACCACATAATCGAAAGGTACTGCATAATTCTGCTGATCTTTCCAGAGCCCAAAAAGACCTCTCATGGTTGTTCACTGCTTCAGTTTCAGCCATTTGGTGGGGTGCCCCAGCGCTTTTCAACTTCTGGAGCTGCTGGTTCCAATCTTCATGAATCATGAATTTTGCCAAGCCGAAGTCCGCAATGAGAGGTTTGAAGTTCTCGTCCAACAAAATGTTTGAAGGCTTAATGTCACAGTGAATTATCTGAAGACTGCAACCCTCGTGAAGATACGAGAGCCCTCTAGCTACTCCTAAGGCAATGTGCATCCGGGTAGGCCAATTGAGAGGGGGCTGCAATGCAGGGCGCTCCCGCAAATGGGAAGCCAAATTTCCATTGACGGCCAATGGATATACCAGCAGGTATTCTCTTCGTTCTCTTCTTACTTTTCTTTTCTTGAAGGGTTTTCTTGAAGATACTTCCTATGCCCCTGCTTCGAAGTCATATCGGGTTGTTTCTAGGTAACCCCCTGGAAGGTACCTGGTTGCTGGTGGACCTTTTAGGCTAGGAAGTATCTTGGAACTTTTCTTTCTCCTCTATCCTGTAAGAAGTCAATCAAAATACTGTTGTGCTAAGCTTCATATGGGTCCACTGGGAGTGAGACCCAGCACGAAACAAAATCATTTCCCGAAATGATTCATTTGAAAATGACACAAATCGACCCCAAGATTGATTATTAAAATTTTCATATTAAATAATGTGACAGTATCACACCCCAAAATCAAAAGAATCGGGAATGACACGGTTATTCGTTCTTCCACGCAAAGGACGTAGCATTAACTAAAAACCAACAACCTATTATCAAAATATATATCTCCGTCCACAAACATATATTTGATAAATCAACGGGTTTGTTATAAAATCATAATTTCTATAATCGATCAAAAAAATATGTACAACTCCAACCAACAACTAAATCCAGTAACCTCAACTCAGTCAATTACAACTAAGTTTGTACAAAAAATATAACTCCCAAAAGTACTCGTCAATAGCGCTCCCCCACTATCATCCACTAGCCGAAAACCTGAAAAACATTAAAGACAAATGGAATGAGCAATGGCTCAGTGAGTAAGACATCTCTTCTAAATAGATCAAGCAATTACTATGCATATATATAGAAAGCAATACCAAAAACTCATACTTCAAACTGAAAATATAATATTAATATCAAATCAAATGAGTTATTTCATTTCAATAAAGCTTTATATAAATCATAAAAACAAATAAGAAATACTCATTTAATCCACCGCCATAATTCAAACATTAATAGGCAAGTCCATAAATCAATCTCAAATCACACATCAATGATTAATTTTATGCTCAATATCCAACTCAAGGCTTTAAAGGTGGCTCTCTCAATACTCGCGTCGCCATGTAGCACTTAGCCCTTGATCAACAAATATCAATGATACAAGGCCCTAGAAGTGGCTCACACGAGACATACATCATCGTGTAGCACTTAACCCTGACTAATCCCTATCACAATTGATTTCACAAACCAAAACATAGCCTTTCATAAATCAATTATTTCCATAAAACCAATGAATCCATATCATAAATCACTTTTATAAACCAAATCAAATCACATTTCATAACTCAATTTATCAAATAGAATGCATTTCATAAAGTATTTCACAAATCAATACATATAACATTTCATAAACCATACTCAAAGTCAAGAGCTTTTCATAATTCTTTCACAAAAAAGTTTCGCAAACCCAAAATTTATAATCTTTCTTAACTCCATTCATCAAACAAAATATATATTTCACAAGACATTCTTTACACCATTTCGGAATTCATTTCATAAACAAGTAACATTTTGAAATGTTTTTCATAAAACGTTTCTTAATTCACAAATAACCGAAAAGTAATAAATGCCTGAACCAAATTTTATGCAACAAACATACTCTTTCAAAACTCATAATATATCAAATTTCTACGGCTTTCAAGATATGAGTTTACAAATTCATAGAATATATATTATAACTCACCTGAGAATGTCTACAACCAAATAACAAAAATTACTCAAACCGTTGAACTTGCAATCCTATTAAATAAGCGAGAAATAAAGTTAAAGTCAAGTAAAACGCTACCTTAACTACAAATTAGCTAAATCAAGCTTACTAGCTAACGAAACAACTCCTACGCGCTAACCAAAACTCTCATCCGAAGCAGATATTCAAGGTTATCTGCAACGCGAAGCTTTACAACTTCGCCCTGACTAAACCGTTAGTTCAAATCGACTCAACTAAACTACGGATGATCACTATGGGTCGACAAAAGACCTCAAGAATGGCCAACCGCGGCGAAAAACCACTAACGCAAAGAACGACCACTCGCATGACAAAACATAACTAAGACAAAAATTAAAAAGATAAATCCCTAACATCTTCCCTGGAGACTTGAAGCTCTTCTAGAGAGAAGCTTCCTGATGGAACTACGTTGTTCACAACCGTAGAAACTAAAGGTTTGGAATTTGAACATCTCTCGACGTCCTGATGACAGAACTAATCGCTTACCTTTCTTTTTCTTCTTGTTTTCTTGTTTTAGCTCCGGATAAAAGTTGATATATTTGAAGATTGACGGTGTATTATTATGTCTAAAAATACGCCTGCAGCCATTCTAAGGACAGTAGGAACTGTCGCTAGAGGTGGTAAATGGGTCATGAACCCATATATTAACCCATATTTAATGATTGTAGGTTAATGGGTTGGCTTTAGTTTTAAAAGTAGACTTAGATGGGTTATTAATGGGTTGCCTATTAACTTAATGGGTATTAAATGGGTCACAAATGGGTTACCCAACAAGCTAAAGTGAATAATAAACATGTAATTTTCAAATTTTTTTAAATTTCCTGATTTTTTTAATTATTTTCTTTTTCTTTTTTTCTTTTCCTTCTTCCTCCGCTAGGGCCGACCACAAGCGAGGCATGAGCTTGTCGATCTAGCGAGGTCTGGCCTCGGCCTCGCTAACCTCTGGCGCTAGGCTCGAAGCTAGCCAGATCGGCAAGCTCATCCCTCGCCTATGGTCGGCTGCCAGTAAGAAAAAAGAAAAAAAAAAAAAGCAAAAAGGAAAATAAAAAAAGAAAAATAATCAAATATGATTTTTTTAAAATTAAAAAATATATATTAAAATATTTAAAAAACATTGTCATTTTCCTAAAAACATTTTCCAGAAATGTCGTATTTGGCCCAATTTTTATGAACAAATATATAAAAATTGTCTACTATATTTGTATTGCATGAAAATATTTTAGCAATACAATTTTTTAAAATAATTAGTAGAAATAAGCTTTCCTAGATTTAGCTAAATGAGTTGGGTCGGGTTAAGTATGGGTCGAGAAATTTGCCTTGCGATAAATGCGTCATAAACGAGTTAAATAAGTCAATTTATGTCGGATCATTTATGTCCTGATCCAAACCCGATCCGACCCGCCCGTTTAACAAGTGTACCTATCGTTGGAATTAATGTAGTCACAACGTCATCATTTGAATTTGTAGCTACCGAGACTCTGATTGGTAAGATACGATGCAAATTTACACTTGAAAGTAACAAATGATATAATTCAGTCACTATATCAAGATAGTACCATATCTGTTTCCTTATAGAGTTCACCACCTTAATTAATGAGAACTTGGAGTTTCCATGCCGTTCACCTGTTATCATTTGTTCAGGGCCCCCCATTCGGTGTTGGCGATCATTGTAGTCCACTTGAAGTAGAATTAGCCCGAGGTCCATTGCATCTACACAAAACCAAATGCCACTGAGTAGTGGGGTCCTGAGCAAAGCCTCGACCAAATCTTGGAAATCGTAATGCCGCAATGCCTCTCAAACTCCTAGCCATTACTATAGTGCAGTAATGCTTGCTACGAAGGAAAAAGATAAACGCAAACCAGAGCCCCTTCTGTTATGACAGCGCGTACATTAAATTTTCAGCGGACAATAAATTTTCAGTCATTCTCCTGGAAACCTTACTTAGATTCATGTGATCTGTGATGCAGGGTCTGTCCCGTATGGGATTGCGCCAGTGTTGGGTCTGTTGACATCAACTTTTCCAAAACCAAAAAATTCGCTTTGCACTTATTCTAAGTTTGTTCTTTGATTTGATATCGTTTAGGACTTACATAAGATCAACTACATTGAGTCAACATCTTTGAATTCAACTTAGGGCGTGAATGAAAACCATTCTTTTCTCCAGCCCAATTTCTAGCCTTCTCTGGACGAGTTTCTGAGCAGAAAACAATGTTTGGTAACGACACAAAATTTATATACCCGGAGTAGAAATTCGTTTGATAAGTTATTCTTAAATTTTTATTCCCAGAGGCAGCAGCAGGCGGGGGGCGGCAGTGGGTGGCGAGGGCGATCGATAAGAAGAGTTGTTACTTCTCATTTTTGTTCCAAATCTACTTTTGGGCTAAAAATTTGTCTCAAAAATAAAAAAAAAATGAAGTTCCTTTGCCAAACAGATTTCTGTTCCAAAATTGTTCTTGGGAACAAAAAAAATGGGAAAAATAAAAAAAGAACTGTCATCATTCGTGTCCTTAGCTTCTAGACCCGATCAACAATCGATATCTGACTTGTAGACTCTTGTGCTTCTTACACCATACTCAGTGAATCCAATTTTTTTTTCCTGACAAAATTGTCGGTTTCTTCCGGATGATAGATTGATAACTATAGATGTATCGAGAGGTGATGGACTCAGAAAATTTATGCCCATCGGTTATGAGCTGAACATGATTACCCAAGCCATTTCTAACACCTGGTCATGTCTTTGAATGACAATAAGCTGCTCGAGCTCCTAAAGACTTTGGTCATGAATCATGATAGCTCCTATTTTAGCTATTTCAGCATCTCCCATGCGACTTTTGTTTGTATCTTTGGTTACGAAGAAATTATACCAAGTGGTTCATTGTCATTGAAATGAAGGATGATCTCTTAAATTCTCAATTACTGACAGTGATGACAACAGCACATTGAAAGAATTCTAGAGAAAAAGGAAGCGCGTGTTTCTCAACCAGTGCATGACTATAATAAAATTTATAATGCTGAGGCTGCTCTCTTCCGGGACAAAGACATCATCTCAGTCCTGATAGCTCCACTGGATCAAGATGAGACGCAGAGTCAGTGAGCGTGCTGCGAGATCTCGATCATGATAGCTCCTCTGGATCAAGATGAGATGCAATGTCAGTGAGGGTGCTGCAAGATTGAAAACCAATTTTCCGGAAAGCAAGTACTATCTCCTCTTTTTCACTCTCCCATCTGTCAACTAAGTTGCTTCCTTTAAGAATTTGGACTGCCTCCGACATCGTGGGTCGTTTTGTTGGTGATTCTTGGACGCACAAGAGAGCCAATTTGACTAATTTCTTAACCTCATTCTCATCGTAGTCTCCCCTCAAGCTCGGATCGACCAGACGTACCAACTCGTTATATATGTTCCGGAAGATATTTTATCCACTCGAAATCATCGAGATACTGCCAAAAAACAGAAACCCTAAAACCAGAGGTGAGCTCGAGGAGCACCACCCCAAATGCGTAGACATCATTCTTTATCGAGAATTCCCCGTGCATCGCGTACTCCGGTGGCATATATCCATATGTACCACATATTTTATTGGTACGGTATAACTCTGCTGATCTTTCCAGAGCCAAAAAGGGCCTCTCCTGGTTGTTCACTGCTTCAATTCCAGCCATCTGGTGTGGTGGCCCGGCGCTTTTCGACTTCTGGACTTGATGTTTCCAATCTTCATGATTCATGAATTTTGCCAAGCCAAAGTCCCCAATGAGAGGTTCGAAGTTCTCGTCCAACAAAATGTTTGAAGGCTTTATGTCGCGGTGAATTATCTGAAGACTGCAATCCTCGTGAAGATACGAGAGCCCTCTCGCTACTCCCAAGGCAATGTGCATCCGGGTAGGCCAATCGAGAGGGGGTTGCAATGCAGTGCGCTCCCTCAAATGGGAAGCCACATTTCCGTTGACCGCCAATAGATATACCAGCAGGTACTCTACCGGTTCTGTTCTTGCCTTTCTTTTCTTGACAGGTTTTTGTGGTTCCATTGAATCGCATAAGCCAAGTATTGGGATCAGATTCGGGTGACTGGCCATACTCCCAACCTTCATTTCAGCATGAACCTGCACTTCAGCATGGCCAGATAGATGGGTACATCTTTTCATTGCCACCGGAGATCCATCCAGCAAAAGTCCTCTGTAGACCTTACCAAACCCACCTTGGCCCAAAACATTCTCTTCGCTGAAATTGCCAGTCGCAACTTTCAGTTCATGGTAAGTAAATTTTCGAAGCTCTACCTGAGGCCGAAGCAATTGGAGATTCGAGTCATCGGAGGATTGCTTCGGCCTCCAACAAGAAACCTCGACGGCGGATGCAGTGAACCCAAGAGAAGCGCCTTCAGCAACTCTGCCCGCAACAGCCATAGCTCGAGTGAAGGTCTTGCCCAGTGGAAGGCAAACAGTGGACGGCAGAGAAGGAGGCGTCGAAAACAGAGTGGTAACATCGACATCCTCGATGAGATCAATGGTGTAAAATTTGAAAACCATCTTTCTGATGCAACAGTATTGCTGGTATGTGTTTGTATGGTTCACGCTCTGAAAGTGTGGAAAGATTTGATTTGATGGAGCCTATGCCCCCTCGTTTCACGTCAACTGGGTTGTTTCTAGGTAACATCCTGGAAGGTACCCGCTGAACTTATTAGCCCCGGAAGTATTCCTGAATTTTTCTTTCTCCGTGTTGTAACAAAGTCAAACAGGATCCTGTTGCAACCAAACGCGCAACGGTGAGGGGTAGTGAGACTACGAGGCTATGCTTCGTATGAAGGGAGACTCAGCGAGAGGAAAAAACCATTTCCGAAATCGATTCATATTGACTCAAAGATCAATTGAAAAAATCAGTGATATTTTTTGGATGCATGGCAAATTTTGGACTAGAGTGAAAATTGGGAATTGTTTTTGGCCGAAAAAAAGTTGAGGACAGGATTGGGATTGGGCTTATAGTTTGGGATTTTTTAGGGAATTAGATAGTGAAAGAGGGCTATTCTAAGTCTTTAAAAAAATTATTCGCGTTAGCTTGTATTTATTATTCTAAAGGATTTCATTCATAGCAATCGAATAAGAAGAACTACAACCTTTCTAGCAAAAAATAAAATAAAATAAAACTACAACCTCCAACGTACCAATACTTTTCCTCATGCTTTATATAATTAACACTTGAAAAATCACACTCTTGATCCATATCATCAATTTTTTGACAAAAAAGATCATTCTTTTTATTTAAATTTGATGGCCCAATGGGATCTAGTTTTGAATAAACATAATTTTTTTCAAAAAAAATTCAATTCAGCTATTAAATATTTTAACTTTTTAATTAACATAAAAAAAAGATAATTTACTCAAAACTTCAAAAGGAGCTCGCCCCTGCATTTGGCAAGTTCTTCAGCCTCGTCCCCCACGTCGTGGGAATACGCCTGCAGTCGTTCTAAGGACAGTAGAACCTGTTACTGGAATTAATGTAGTCACTGCGTCATAGACTCTGATTGGTAAGTTACAAGGCAAATTTACACTTGCAAGTAACAAGTGACAAAGTATGGTCACTATATCAAGATCGTACCATGTTTATTTGCGTGTAGAGTTCACCACCTTTAACTAATGAGAAGTTGGAGTTTCAATTTCGTTCAC
This sequence comes from Syzygium oleosum, assembly GCF_021117445.2. Lineage (NCBI taxonomy): Eukaryota > Viridiplantae > Streptophyta > Magnoliopsida > Myrtales > Myrtaceae > Syzygium > Syzygium oleosum. The sequence goes on from NW_026607494.1 coordinate 4,362,837, forward strand.
CTATTATTGTTGGTCAAGACCTAATTCAGTGTTTTAAGTAGAATTAGCTCAAGATCCATTGCACATTCCCACAACCAAATGCCACTGAGCAGTGGGATCGTGAGCAAAGCCTTGACCAAATCTTGGAAATCGTAATGTCGCAATGCCTTTCAAATGGGATAATTGTCTAAAAAGTCATAAAGCTATTGTATAGTGGCCAATTCAGTCTTAAATTATTTAATTTGGTCAATTTAGTCCTAAATCTTTTAACGATTTTCACATATAACCCTTCCAGAAAATCTTGGCCAGAAATTACTAACGTGGATGCCAGCCGTCCTACATGACATGACAGCACTGACGTAAACAATTTTTGTAATTTTTGCAATTTTTTTAGAATTTTTCATTTTTTTATTCTTTTCTTCTTCTTTTTTCAATTGTTCATCTTCCTATAAGGGCAGTGGGGTTCGCCAGAGCGTCGCTAACCTTGGCAAGGGTCATGGACTTGGCACCTCCCCTTGCCATATCTGTGCAAGGGCGTTGCGGCCCTTGCTGATGGCCGAATACTGATGAGCTACCAACCATGTAAATCCCCTCTTTATTTTAGGAAAGACAATCAAAAAAGAAAAGAGAAAAAAATTGTAAAAATCATCCAAGTCAGTGCCGGTGATGCCACATAGATGATTGGTGCTAACTGGATCACCACGTCAGCGATTTCCGATCGAAATTGACCAGGAGGACTACATTGAAAAATTGTCAAAAGGTTTAGGATTAAATTGGCAAAATTTAAAAGTTTAGGACTACATCGGCCGTCGTACAATAGATTTAGGACTTTTTGGATAAATGTTCCCCTTTCAAACCCCTAGCCATTACTATCATAATAATACTTGCTATGAAGAAAATTCAAACGTAAATCAAAGCCCCTTCCGTTGTGAAAGCGAATACATGAAAGTGTGCATTATGTCAGCCTCCCAGAAACTTATAGCACCCATGATAATCATTCTGTTTCTCTCTTTTCTATTTTTCTATTTCTGGAAACAGGTTTGAAACAAAAATATGTTTGGTAATGTAATTACGTTTTTCTATTTCAGGAATAAATTTTTAGTCCAAAAATGTTTGGAATAAAAATGAAAAGTAAAAATTATCTGCTTTTCTATTTATGGAACAAAAAGAAAAATAAAAACTCTCATCATTGCTCGCCCTTATCTCCCACCCCCCCTGCCGCATGCGGCTACCGCCAGCTTGCCTGCCCACTGCTCGCTGACCGCCGCCACCCCCCACCGCCCTCCTGCCAGTCGCCCCTCGGCGATAAATGAAAAAGAGCGTAAAATGGAGAAATTTTGTGTCATTATCAAATACATATCTCTATTTAGAAACTCGTCTAGTAAATTGTACAGATTATCATTCACATCTTTAGCTTCTAGATCCGATCGATAATCGATATCTAACTTATAAACTCCTGTGCTTCTTTCACCATAGTTTGAGAATCAAATGTTTTTTTTTTTTTGACAAAAAATTGTCAGTTTCTTCCGATGACAAAATGACGACTTTTAGATAATCGAGAGGGGATGGACTCAACTTTTTTTTTGCACTATAGGTTACGAGCAGAACACGATATCCAAGCCTTTTCTAACGTCTGCTTATGTCTTTGAATGACTCTAAGCTGCTCGAGCTACTAAAGACTCTGGTCCTGAATCATGATAGCTCCTATTTTAGCTATTTCAGCATCTCTACATGTGACTTCTGTTTGTATCTTTGGTTACGGAGAAATTATACCAAGTGGTTCGCTGTCATTGAAATGACTGATGATGTTTTAAATTCTCAATTAATGACAGTGATGACAACAACACATTGAAGAAATAAAATCAAGAGAAAACTGAAGCGCGACTCTCTCGACCAGTGCATGACTATAATAAATTTATAATGCTAAGTCTGCTCGCTTGCAGGACAAAGACATCATCTCGGTCCTGACAGTTCCTCTGGATCAAGATGTGATGCAGAGTCAGTGACGGTGCCGCAAGGTTGAGAACTAGTTTGCCTGATATCAACTGCTAGCCCCTCTTTTTCACTCTCCCATCTTTCATCTAAGCAGCTTCCTTTGAGAATTCGGACGACCTCTGACATCGTGGGTCGTTTTGTTGGTGGAGATTGGATGCAGAAGAGAGCCAGTTTGACTAACTTCTTCGCCTCATTCTCGTCATAGTCTCCCCTCAAGCTCGGGTCAATCAGACCTCCCAACTCGTTATGTTCCAGACGATATTTCACCCACTCGAATTCATTGATTCCTTTTCTGGCACGATCCGACAAAAGATCAAGAACCTTGAAACCAGAGACGAGCTCGAGGAGCACCATTCCGAATGCGAAGACATCATTCTTTGCTGATAATTCCCCTCGCATCACGTACTCCGGAGGCATATATCCATAAGTACCACATAATCGAAAGGTACTGCGTAATTCTGCTGATCTTTCCAGAGCCCAAAAAGACCTCTCATGGTTGTTCACTGCTTCAGTTTCAGCCATTTGGTGTGGTGCCCCAGCGCTTTTCAACTTCTGGAGCTGCTGGTTCCAATCTTCATGATTCATGAATTTTGCCAAGCCGAAGTCCGCAATGAGAGGTTTGAAGTTCTCGTCCAACAAAATGTTTGAAGGCTTAATGTCACGGTGAATTATCTGAAGACTGCAACCCCCGTGAAGATACGAGAGCCCTCTAGCTACTCCTAAGGCAATGTGCATCCGGGTAGGCCAATTGAGAGGGGGCTGCAATGCAGGGCGCTCCCGTAAATGGGAAGCCAAATTTCCATTGACGGCCAGTGGATATACCAGCAGGTATTCTCTTGGTTCTGTTCTTGCTTTTCTTTTCTTGAAGGCTTTTTGTTGTTCCGTTGGATCGCAAAAGCCCAGCATTTGGATCAAATTCCGGTGCATGGCCATACTCCCAACCTGCACTTCAGCATGGCCAAATAGTTGTTCACATCTTTTTATTGCCACCAGAGATCCATCAACCAAAATTCCTCTGTAGACCTTACCAAACCCACCTTGGCCCAAAACATTGTCTTTGCTGAAATTGCCAGTTGCGACTTTCAGTTCCTGGTAAGTAAATTTGCGAAGCTGTACCTGAGGCCGAAGTGATTGGAGTTCCAAGTTGTCTGAGGATTTCTGCTGCCTCCAACAAGAAACCTCAACGGCAGAGGCAGTGAACCCAAGAGAAGCGCCTTCAGCGACTCTGCCCGCAACAGCCATAGCTCGGGTGAAGCTCTTGCCAAGTGGCAGGCAAATGGTGGACGACGATGGAGAAGGAGGCGGCAAAAACAGAGTGGAAACATCGACATCCTCGGTGAGGTCAATGGTGGCAAACTTGAAAACCATCTCTCTGATGCAACAGTATTGTTGATATTGTGTTTGTATGTTTCAGCTCTGAAAGTGTGAAGATTTGATTTAAATGGAGCCTATGCCCCTGCTTTGAAGTCATACCGGGTTGTTTCTAGGTAACCCCCTGGAAGATACCTGCTGGACCTTTTAGGCTAGGAAGTATCTCGGAACTTTTCTTTCTCCTCTGTCCTGTAAGAAGTCAATCAAAATACTGTTGCAATTTAACGCGCAATGGTGAGGGGAACGAGGCTGAGCTTCATATGGGTCCACTGGGAGTGAGACCCAGCACGAATACAAAATCATTTCCTGAAATGATTCTTTTGAAAATTACACAAATCGACCCCAAGATTGGTTATTAAGTTTTGCATATTAAATAATGTGACAGTATCACACCCCGAAACCAGAGGAATTCAGAATGATATTGCTGTCCTTCCATCCAAAAACCAAAAACCTGTTATTAAAATATATATCTCCATCCACAAAAATATATCTAATAAATCAATGAAATAGTTATAAAATCAAAGTTTCTATAATCAATAAATAAATATGTACAACTCCAGCTAACAACTAAATCCAATAACCTCAACTCAGTCAATTACAACTAAGTAAGTTGGTACCAAAATATCCAACTCCCAAAAGTCAATTGATAGGGCTCTCGTACTATCGACTACTAGCCGAAAACCTAAAAAACGTTAAAGACAAATGGAATGAGCAATAACTCAGTGAGCAGTACATCTCTTTTAAATCACTATGCATATATATAAAGCAATACTAGAAACTCGTACTTCAAACTAAAGATATAATATACATATCAAATCAAATATGAGTTGTTTCATTTCAACAAAACTTTATACAAATAAGAAATACTCATTTAATCAACCACCATAATTCAAACATTAATGGTCAAGTCTATTGATTAATTTCACACATCAATGGTCCACTATCTCAAATCACACATCAATGACCAATTCTATGCCCAATATCCAACTCAAGACTTTAGATATGGCTCTCCCGAGACTCTCGTCATCATGTAGCAGTTAGCCCTTGGTCAATAGATATCAACGGTACAAAGCCCTAAAGGTGGGTCCCACAAGACTCACGTCGTCGTAAAGCACTTAGCCCTTGACCAATCCATATCACAATTGGTTTCACAAATCAAAACATAACCTTTCATAAACCAATCTTTCAATAAAACCAAATCAAAATCTGTATCATAAATCGGTTTCGCAAACTAAATCAAATCACCTTTCACAACTCAATTTATCAAATAAAATGCATTTCATAAAGTATTTCACAAATCAATACATATAACCTTTCATAAACCATACTCAAAGTCAAGAGCTTTTAGTAATTCTTTTACAAAAAAGTTTTGCAAACACAAAATTTATAATCTTTCTCAACTTTGTTCATCAACAAAATATATATTTCACTAGACATTTCTCGCACAATTTCAGAATTTATTTCATAAACAAATAACATTTCGAAATGCCTTTCATAAAACATTTCTCAGAATATTCACAAATAACCGAAAAGTAGTAAATGTCCAAACTAGATTTTATGCAACAAACGTGCTCTTTCAAAACTCATAATACTGCAAATCTCCATAGCTTTCAAAACATGACTTCACAAATTCATGGAAGAGATAGTATAACTCACCTAGGAACTTCTACGACCAAACAACAAAGATTGCTCGAACCATTGAACTCGCAATCATATTAAATAAGCGAGAAAAAATGTCAAAGTCGAGTAAAACGCTACCGTAACTACAAATCAGCTAAACCAAGCTTACTCTCTATCGAAACGACTCCTATATGCTAACCAAAACTCTCGTCCAAAGCAAATATTCAAAGCTATTCGCAACGCGAAGCTTTACAACTTCTCACCGACTAAACCGTTACTTCAAGTCAACTCGACTAAACTACGGACACTCACTATGGATCGACAAAAAACATCAAGAATGGCCAACCGCGGCGAAAACCACAAACGCAAAGAACGACCACTCGTATGACAAAACATAACTAAGACAAAAACTAAAAAGATAAATCTCTAACATCTTCCCTGGCGACTGGAAGCTATTCTTGAGAGAAGCTTCCTGATGGAACTACATCGTTCAGGACCGAAGAAATTGAAGGTTTGGAATTTGAACAACATCTTTTAACGACCCAATGACTGAACTAATCGGTTACCTTTCTTTTTCTTCTTGTTTCCTTGTTTTAGCTCCAGATAAAAGTTAATACATTTGAAGATTGACGATATATTATTATATCTAAGGGCCCATTTGGCAACTTGCCAAATAGTAAAAAATTTTGTTCTTTTGTTCCCAGAATCAGTTTGGAAATAGAAATCCGTTTGTTAAATTTTTTGTGCCCAGACACATTTTTGCAAAAAATTATTCCCAGAATAAGTTTTGGAACAGAATCAAGAAGCAAAAAAAAGTAGCTTCTTGATTCTAGAACAATTTTTCCATTTCTGATTCTTCTTGGTTTTCTTTTATTTTTATTTTTATTTGTTATTCTTCTTCTTTGCAGCCCGCCACCAGCCTGCTGCCAGCCACTCGCCGGCGATCGGCCACAAGCCAAGGCTAGTGAGGGCAGCTCGTGACCGCGACGGCGAGGCCTCGCCTAGCCAAGGCGAGGCCGACCTCGCTATTGCCACCCAGGTGACGGGCTTGGTTGGTGACGGCGAGGTCAGCCTCGCCTTGGCTAAGCGAGGCTCAACCCCGCCGTCGCCACCGGCAAGGCCGGCGACGAGGGCCGCGACGCCCTCGCCAGCCCTGGCCTGTGGCCGGTTGCCGGCGTCGGCGACCGGCCATGGCCAAGGAAGGGAGTGGTAAGAAAGAAAAAAAAAGGAAAAAAAGAGAAAGAAATATTAAAAAATTCAAAATATTATTAATAAAATGAAATTTTGTGTGGTTATCAGACCCATTTCTGTTCTTTTTCTATTCTAAGAGTAGAAATTTTGGGCAGTTACCAAACGTCTTCAAATGCTTATAAATTGTTCCCGAGCACGAAATAAAAAAGAATCATTTCTGAACAGAATCTGTTCACGAGTACAGAATAGTTGTCATGCGCAGCCTAAAAATACACCTGCAGCCATTCTAAGGATAGCAGTACCTGTAGCTGGAATTAATGTAGTCACATCATCATCATTTTGAATTTGCAGTTGCCGAGACTCTGATTGGTAAGATACGTTGCAAATTTACACTTGCAAGTAACAAATGATATAATTTAGTCACTATATCAAGATAGTACCATTTCTGTTTCCTTATAGAGTTCACCACCTTAATTAATGAGAACTTGAAGTTTCCATGCCGTTTGCCAGTTATCATTTGGTCAGGGCCCCCCATTCGGTGTTGGCGATCATTGTAGTCCACTTGAAGTAGAATTAGCCCGAGGTCCATTGCATGTACACAAAACCAAATGCCACTGAGTAGTGGGGTCCTGAGCAAAGCCTTGACCAAATCTTGAAAATCTTAATGCCGCAATGCCTCTCAAACCCCTAGCCATTACTATAGTGTAGTAATGCTTGCTACGAAGGAAAAAGATGAACGCAAACCAGAGCCTCTACTGTAATGAAAGTGCGTCCATTAAATTTTCAGTCATTCTCGATTTGATATCATTTAGGACTTACATAAGATCAACTACATTGAGCCAAAATCTTCTTGGAATTAAACTTAACTTCCAAACCCGATCGCGATCGACAATCAATGACTTGTAGACTCTTGTGCTTCTTAAACCATACTCAGTGAATCCAATTTTTTTCTGACAAAATTGTCGGTTTCTTCCAAATGATAGATTGATGACTATGGATAATCGAGAGGTGATGAACTCAAAAATTTTATGCCCCATCGGTTATGAGCTGAACATGATTATCCAAGCCATTTCAAACACCTGGTTATGTCTTTGAATGACCACAAGCTGCTCGAGCTCCTAAAGACATTGGTCATGAATCAAGATAGCTCCTATTTTAGCTATTTCAGCATCTCTCATGTGACTTTTGTTCGTATCTTTGGTTACGAAGAAATTATACCAAGTGGTTCATTGTCATTGAAACGAAGGATGATCTCTTAAATTCTCAATTACTGACAGTGATGACTTTTGTGGAAACAAGTGATCGAATAATAAAATAGACAGAACAAAAAAATAAATCGGATAGCAGATTTACGTGATTTAGTCATAGTAAGCTATATCTACGGGGAGAGCAACAACGAATTACACTATAGATCAAGCGATACAAGAAAATTACAACTTTACTTGAGTCACTCAAATACACTCAATATTTCATAACCCCAAATTACACCCAATAACTTACGCAGTGTTTTACCCCATAATTCCTCACGAAATAATCTCTCAATCTCACGAAAAAATTAACAAAATCTTAACACAAGAATTTCTCGGCCAAATCACTCGTATTTTTCTTTCGCCGATCTCACGCACGAAGAAGACGCCAGAATGTAATTAAACACAGCCCACGCTTATCAACAATGGTGCCAGAATCAATGCGTGAGCAAAATATATATATGCAAAACTGTCTGAACCTTTTGCCGACTCAAACAAGGATTTTTTGTCCTTTTTTTGTTTCTTATTTTCTTTCTTTGGCCCAATCAACAAGTCCACACTTTCCTTTTCTTTATTGTTTTCTTTTCACGGTCAAAGTTCTATTCCGCCTTGACTCCAACGAGAAAAATATTGAAGTGGACTTCAACCAATTTCCGAAACTTGGTCTCAAATTTCTCCTCTTTAATTATTTATTTTTGAAATTCAGATTTTTGATTTCGACTCAAACTCAAGACATATTCTAACAATCTCTATCTTGGTTCGACGTTTGAGTCAAGTCACAATCGTTTCACTGAAATCTAAATTTCACTACTGCTCTCCCACAGCCTATCATGGGCTAAACCGTCATAGACATCTTTCAAGTCCAAGCCACACTTGAACTTCTCTATAACTATGGACCTCATCAGAATACAAACTACGTCTGCACCTTTAATTGTTCCACAATGATTTTTCAACCTCCTCTACTATAGGTAAGGCAAAACCATTGTTGTATTCATATATGTCAGAAAATCGAACACGTACCTTGTCAAATTCAGGAGTTACAGCAACTGCTGGCTCTACAAGCTTCACATCGTTATAAGCACCATCTGTGTCAATTACTCCACCAGTACCCGCTACCTCAAGAGTTTCCGGTTGCAACTCCACCTCAAGCTAAACATCGTCCAAATTCGTATTAACACTGCTAATAACACTCCTACACAAAAGTACTGGAGACTCGACAAATGTAACTTCTCTACTGACAACAAGTAAATTTAATTCTGGGTATCACAACCGATAACCCCGCCCACCTTGTGCATAACTTAGGAATTTGCGCTTTCTTGCTCTCCATTGGAGCTTACTATCACTAACTTGAATATAACATGTGCAATCAAATATTATAATAATAGAAAAATCATCAACATTTCCTAACCACACTTCTTCAAGATTTTGACATCCAATTGCAGTTGATGGGATCTATTCACCAGGTAGCTTGCCATATTAAGCACATCCACTAGGAATCTCCTAGCCATACCATCACTATAAATCATTTTATGGGCTGTCTCTAATAATGTTTAGCTCGTCAACTCTACAACATCTTATGGTTCACTAGCACTAGTGCGATGTCTCACTATGCCTTCATTATGTAGAATTCGTTTAACAGCTCCGAGCAAAACTCCATACTACTATTAGTCCATGCATGCTTAATGGTCTTACCAGTCTCCTTTTTTATCAAAGCCTTCAACTACCTTGTCCTAACAAGAGCATCAAAGTTGTGCCTAAGCACAAACACCCAAGCCTTCCTCGAGTAGTCATCTACAATTATTAGCATAAATTTGGCACTCTTCCTCGAAGGAAACAGCAACAACCTGCGAAGATTCAAGTGAATTAACTCTGCAATATCCGTGGTTTCTCTGATAATCACATTGAACTGCACTTTCCACCGTTGATCTAAGTCACAACGACTGCATACATTTAGTTCGCTAACAACATAACCATATACCATGTTCCTTTCACTTTGAACCTTCACGCTTCTCTCGTTAATGTGCCCCAAATGCATATGCCACAATTCAAACTCTCGAACAAATGCATCTGACGTCTCCGCGGCGAATTCCGTCACTATCTCACTTGAAGCTCATATAGGCTATTGTGTTTTATTCCTTTCATTATTACTAGGGTACTTTAAATGACCATCAGAATTTCACATTCTGAGTTATACCAACACCTAGCTGAATCCATGGCACTCAAGGAAATCAGGTTCTTCTTCAATTTTGGAATATGCCTCACTCTGGTCAACGTCCTCGCAATATCATTATGCATTCTTATTTTAGCATCACCAACACCCATAATATTGCACTCAGTGTTGTTCCCCAACTTCATTTTGCTATTATTCATGGACTGATAAGTAAACCAATTTTTATTTGGTGTAGAATTGAAATGAACAACCATAATCCATAATTCATCCATCAAACGATGAATCACCAGTGACAGATAAGATATAATTAGCATTATCCAAATTACTGTCAGTTACAGCAGCAACATCATCGGCAGACTCAACTCTAATTCCCTTACCATTTTCGTTTTTCAGTTTAAAGCAATCCCTTCTAAGATGCCCTGTCACGCCCTGTTCCCTCGGGAACGCTAACATCCCTCTTCGGTCGTTATGTTGCGACGTCCCAAGATGCGTCACCGACCCATTCTTTTATCTTATTAGACGCAAGCGAAAACGTACATACTCCCAATCGCATAACAGTAAGGGAAATAGCTAGGAAAACTCATTAACATAAAAAAAAACCAGTAAGCCATTTTATAAACATCAGTTAATCTTGAGAAGCTACACTTTACAAACCCATCCAGGGCGGCTTTCTCAATGATCGATCATACAAAAAGGGGCAATCAGTCAGATCAACCTAGGCTCCTTTATCCAAAAAGGGGTGGTCAAAAAGGTGGGGCATCCTAAGCCCATCACCAAAGCTGGTAATACTTAGGAGGACACTCCGGATCAGACTTCTCAGCATCCGGATTAGTCTTCGGATCAAAGACATCTCCATCAAGAGGGTCGAGGTCTATCGAGTCCCAGACCTCCTCGCTAGTACCTCCACTAGGGTGCCCGTCGAATCCCCCAATAGGACCAAAGAGTTCATCTCCCTCCCTAACAAACCAGGCTATGAACTTATGCAATACCCACATAGCCAACCCTTCGTCGACCCAAACAGTCGTCAAATGACTCTGAAAGGCTCTATCCGGTCCAACCGGATGCTCAATCACTATCGTGCCCATATCCATGGGCACCCCGAACCGCATAGGATGCTGACTCATAACTGGGGGTTTGAAAATAGTTAAATAAACAATAATAAGATAAACTCAGCAAATAAGCTCCCTAAACCTCGTTTAGGAGAGTACGTTGCCCTAAACGTGCAAGTCACTATCGATGGCAGATCAATAGCAAAGCCTTTGCTTTGCCTTAACTATTCACATGAAGCAATTCACTCACCCTTTTCTAACCATCATATAACAACATTCGCTCCAACGAGCATATAAATAGACCACATTAAATCACTTGCTCCGGAGGCACAATCAAGAGTATCATATTGCATAATCATGCACAATTTCAGTTTAATAATCCAAACATGATCAAATATCACTTTCAGGCACATTGCACTCATCCATGCACATTACACTCATCCATGCACATTACACTCGTAATTGTCCATATTATTAAACGACCGCTCAGGGCCACAACCGAACCCCCGCCGATGTCTTCCGGTATAACCGAGCATCGTCCCGCTTCGTCGGGCATGACAATGTCTTGAACCCCCGCCACTGCGGCATCAGATGGCATTTCAAAAAGAAGCATTGGTTCGGACTCCACTGCGACTCGGCATCGTCTGAACCCCCCGCTACATGCGGCATCAGACGGCATCCAAAATCCATCAGGCATCGTCCCCTGGAAACTACCGAGTATAGACGGAACCTTTATGTGACCATGCATGCACAGCAACCACTCAAGCCCATTTATTATCTTTGGAAATTAGTCATGTCAAGTGTTCATGACGTGCAATTCTTTACGCACAAAGCTACCACGAAAATGCACTCATGTATCAACACCAATAACATTGTCCATTCAATTTCCGATTAAACTTAAGCATACCAAAGATTGCCATTTAATCAAGGCATTTTTCAACATAAACTCATCCTTTTTTCAACACACATCTCATTAATCAAAACAAGTTATCAATTAACTCATGATAAGTAGTCTACTCAATGTGATAAGTTATCTACTTATTTCAAGATAAGCTATCACTATTTTCTTGATAAGCTATTATCATTTTCTTGACAAGTTATCAAAATTTCCTTGATAAGCTATCACCATTTTCTTGATAAGTTATCACATAAGTCTAGATAAGTTATCAACTACACTAGATAGGCTATCACCTAAAGCATGAGATAAGTTATCAATTACCAAGATAAGCTATCAACTAATCTTAAGATAACTTATCCACTAAACCACCTAGTTAGCTCTAAACTAAACCATTAGCAAACCTAATGACCTAATCAAGGTTTAGAGAGTAAACTTACTCTTAAACCAAAGGAAAATCTAAGCGGCGGTGAGCCACGAATGAGGAGCGGCAAACGGACGGTGGCGACGGTCACGGCAGCAAGGCGGGGACGCACAGCGATGGTGGTGGTGAGGTGATCGAAACAACAAGGGGAAAGAGAGGAAGGGTGGTCGGCAGTGATGAGCGAGAGGGAGAGAGAGAGAAAAGAACAAAAAATGAGATATAAGGAGGGGAGAGAAAGTTGTCTTGCAAGTTACCCCAAGGATGGATGGCCAAGATCATCCCTTGCTCAACAAGGCAGAATCAATGGCTAGGATTTGTTCTTGCAATTCAAGTTTCACAAATATCCAAGCGTAAAAAATGGAATAAAGACAAGATAAGAGGGGTATTTTAGTCATTTTACCCTCCCATGTGGCCAGCTAACTCTTGAGGGGTAGAAAGACCATTTTGCCCTTCAACAAACTAAAGGAATCCAAAAAAGGATTGGGGGGTAAAAAGGTCTTTTCACTCAAAGACACTATTTAAGTCCTAAAAGGTTTTAGAATGGGCCTAAACTTGGGCCAAGCCCATTTCTCCTCTTTTCTTTGGCCGAACTCTTCCTTGGGCCCCGTCATTGGGCTTAGTTCCTTGCGGGCTTCTCGTCTCGGGTTTTTCTTGCATAAATTTCTCAAAATTACTCAATTTGGGCCCAAAAGGGCAAAATCGTAATTTCCTGTAACTTGGACCCTTGTGGCCGACTATTGAGTCCATGAGGCCCATTGGACCTTTAAAAATTTATGGGCCCCAATTTCCAGCCCGAATTTTACTTTTCCAATGTTTTGCAATTTATCGATTAATAGGTGATCCCCTAAGATTGTCCAATAGTCGTCTCTTAATCCTCTAGAGTTCGATATCCTCAACTGGATTAGAATTCGTGATTAAAATCTCTCAAATGGGTCTTTTGCATAATTAGAACAATGGGCAGCTTTTAGGGGTTTCGTGCGTTTAACCCGTAATTGACTCTAAATTAATCCACGTTTAAGCCTTTTCAATTCATGGATGACCTTCGGTTGTCATGTAATCGAGAGGGGTCAATAGTCCGTTTCGAAGTATACGATCATTAGGGATTGGTCTAGTGTCGTTCAGAACTAATACAGCAATCACGCGGAACCACCCACAAACCGATTCTATACTATTGCCGAATCGAGCTATAACCGTTTCTGGATCGACTTGAAATGGCTTATGATTATCCCTCATCGATCCTTATGGCCTAATTGTCAATCCATGATTGAGTTCTTTGGTCGCGCGCATCGAAGTCCTAAATTGCCTTTCCTAAAGCTTGGAATACTCTTGAATGATTATGGAATCAATTCAGAGTCTAATTCTGCTCATTGCGCATTGACGAAATAACCATTTATTATATTCAGAATAAGGTTGAAATTTGAGAATGTCACATGCCCCCTCGTACCACAACTCTAACAAACAGCACCACCAGTCCTAGACTAATTACGTCTATTCGAGTTTATATTATTTCTGCTAACACGAGTATCAGTTCTTCCTCTATTTTCACCTACTAAAGCAACAAATATAGGTTCATCAGATTCTCTTTTATAGATGTCTTCACTCAAAATTAAATCATGAACCCTATCAAACGTCTATCAGACGTCAAACTTGTTGATCTAGAGAAATTACTAACAACAGTAACAATAATATTCTAACTATCAGGTGATGAGGATAATAGAATCAAAGCATGTACCTCATCTTTAAAGTCAATCTCAACTTAACTTAATTGACTAACAATCACATTGAATTCATTAATATGATCAGCAACTGACGAACATTTGCTCATTTTCAAGTTAAACAGATGTTACATCAAATAAACCTTGTTGATCATAGAGGGCTTCTCGTACATGTCCGATAGAATTTTCATCAAACCGGCAGTGGTCGTCTCTTTTACGATGTTAAATGCGACGTTATAAGCTAACGTCAGCCGAATAACACACAAGATTCATCTATCCAGCAATTCCCAATCAGTTTACTTCATCGTTTCTAGCTTCTCCCCATACAAGGAGAAGTGCATTTTCCTTTCATACAGATAATCCTCAAGCTACATCTTCTAGAAACCAAAATCCTTCCATCAAATCTGTCGATTCTCACTTTTCCTTCTTCTTTCGCTATCGATTCACTTCAACTCAGCCAATTCTAGGCTTTGATACCAATTGTTGCAAAAACAAGCGATTGGTCAATAAAATAGATAGAACAAGAAAATAAATCAGACACTAAATTTACATGGTTGAGTCGTAGTGACCTACGTCCACGGGAAAAGCAATAATGAATTCTACTATAGATCAAGCGATACAATGGAGATTACAACCACACTCGAGTTACTTAATTACTCTCGGTGTTTTATAGCCCTTAATTATACTCAATAACTCACTTAGTGTTTAGCCCCGCAATTCCTTACAAAATAATCTTTCAACTAACGAAGAAAATAACAAAATCTTAACACAAGAATTTCTCGGCCAAATCACTCGTATTTTTGTTTCTCCAATCTCACGCATGAAGAAGACGCTTGGATGTAATTACCCACAGCTCAAGCTTATTAACAACGGTGCCAAAATCAATGCATGAGCAAAATATATATATGCAAAACCGTCTGAACCTTTGCCGACTCAAACAAGGATTTTATTTCCTTTTTTTTTGTTTCTTCTTTTCTTTCTTTGCCCCAATCAACAAGTCCACACTTTCCTTTTCTTTATTGTTTTCTTTTCACAGTCAAAGTTCTATTCCACCTTGACTCCAACGTGAAAAATATTGAAGTGGACTTGAAGCAATTTCCAAAACTTGGTCTCAAATTTTTCCTCTTTATTTATTTATTTCTGAATTTTAGATTTTTACTTTGGGCTCAAACTCATGACACATTCTAATAATGACAACAACACATTGAAAGAATTCTAGAGAAAAAGTAAGCGCACGTTTCTCGACTAGTGCGTGATTATAATTAATTCATAATGCTAAGGCTGCTCGCTTCGGGGACAAAGACATCATCTCGGTCCTGATAGCTCCACTGGATCAAGATGAGATGCAGAGTCAGTGACAGTGCTGCCAGATTGAAAACCAACTTGCCAGAAATCAAGTACTATCTCCTCTTTTTCACTCTCCCATCTGTCAACTAAGCTGCTTCCTTTGAGAATTTGGACTGCCTCCGGCATTGTGGGTCGTTTTGTTGGTGAATCTTGAATGCACAAGAGAATCAGTTTGACTAATGTCTTAGCCTCATTCTCATCGTAGTCTCTGCTCAAGTTCGGATCGATCAGACATCCCAACTCGTTATGTTCCAGAATATCTTTCACCCGCTTAATATCATTGATTCTTTTTGTGGGTCGATGCTGCAAAAAATCAAGTGCCCTCAAACCAGAGATGAGCTCAAGGAGCACCACCCCAAATGCGAAGACATCATTCTTTACCGAGAATTCCCCTTGCTTCAGGAACTCCAGAGGAATATATCCATATGTACCACATATTCGAGAGGTATAGTATAACTCTGCTGATCTTTCCAGAGCCAAAAAGGGCCTCTCCTGGTTGTTCACTGCTTCAGTTTCAGCCATCTGGTGTGGTGCCCCGGCACTTTTCGACTTCTGGATCTGCTGGTTCCAATCGCCGTGATTCCTGAATTTTGCCAAGCCGAAGTCCCCAATGAGAGGTTCGAAGTTCTCATCCAACAAAATGTTTGAAGGCTTTATGTCGCAGTGAATTATCTGAAGACTGCAATCCTCGTGAAGATACGAGAGCCCTCTTGCTACTCCTAAGGCAATGTGCTTCCGGGTAGGCCAATCGAGAGGCCGCTGCAATGCAGTGCGCTCTGTCAACTGGGAAGCCACATCTCGGTTGACCGCCAATGGATATACCAGCAGGTACTCTACCGGTTCTGTTCTTGCCTTTCTTTTCTTGACAGGTTTTTGTGGTTCCGTTGAATGGCAAAAGCCGAGTAATTGGATCAGATTCCGGTGCCTCGCCATAATCCCAACCTGCACTTCAGGATGAGCCTGCACTTCTGTAATATTTAAAAAAAAAGAAAAGAAAAAGGTCAAAATGTCAAAAATGTTGAAAAGTCAACATTTGCTACAGTGGACTTCAATTTATAAAAGAGGACCGAGACCTTTCAGGGAGAAAGGAAAAGAAGAGAGAAAAGAACGAAAGAAAGGAAAGAAGAAAAAAGAAAGGGGGGAGAAGGGAAAATTTAGCGCGCTCATGATCCGGATGACTCGCCAAGCCGTTTCGACTTCGATTAGCTACGCCCGGTATGTATTTGCACCCCTCGTTCGTTCCATCAGGGTAGTTTCGGATTTAGGGCTTGAAATTCGGAATTATTTGGGATTTGTGCGGTGAAATCCGATTTTTGAGTCATTAAGCTGTGTATATATATATAATTAATAGTTTGTGGTGTTGTGAAGCCGTAGGATCTTACGGATCTTGATTTGGATCTACGGTTTGCCCAATATGAATTTTTGAAGTTGGCCGTACAAGGTGAACAGTGCGCGACCAGTGGGCTTTAGGCCGATTTTCGTCGGTTTTCGGCTCGATTTTGGGACGGCCAAGTTGGGGCTTTTGTAATACTCGGAACGGGCTTTCTTTTGACTATAAGTTTGCTAGGATCGGAGTTCGATGGAGAAAGTTATGACGCGATCAATTTTTGCGCTCAAATTCCGCGTTGCGGACGATTTGGATAATGGCTTTGGATGAGCAATTTGTGGGCGTCTTTGAGTTGTCTTGTTAGCGTTTAAGTGTCGTTTAGCCGTTTAGTAATTATCTCAGTATTTTACTTGGTTTTAATGTCGATTCTTGTTCAATTGATAGAATTACGAGATCATCGACGCGTTTGGCCACGTTATTTGGTTTTGAGGCATTCCAGGTGAGTGGTGTCATCTCTTCTATGAATTTATAAACTCATGTTTTGAAAGTAATAAGAATTTGAGTATCGTACAAGTTACTAAAGCATGTTTGTTGCATAAAATTCTGGATCGGGCAATTACTACCCTTTTGATATTTGAGAACGATTTGAGAAATTCGAGAATGGTTTTAAGATATATTGCGAACAGATATATATGTATTATGTTGCGAACTAGTTTATGGAATGAGTTCTTAATGATTTGAGAAACGTTTTATGAACAACGTTACGTACATATCGATTTATGAAGAATTTTGAAATGATGTGAGAAATGTCTTGTAAAATGCGTTCGGTTTGACAAACGAAGTTGAGAAAGATTATGTATTTTGTTTTGTGAAATCAGTTGATGATATTGATTGTAGATTATGAGACTTATTATGGATTTGGTATTGTCAATTATTGGAGGATGTGTGTTGGTGCTCAATATCGCTGTGAGCAAATTTGGGGGGCTTATGGGTATGCGCATACTAGTCTAGGATATCCTTGTGGGCCGAGCCACCGGCTTATAGTACGTGGAAACCTTGCCAAGGGGGAATCTTGGTCGCCTTATCATGGGGCGAGATGCGTGATCATAGTTTCATATTGAGCAATAGATTGGTCGATGGAATGGACTATCGACATGTGATGTGATATGAGATTCATCAATGGAATATACCATTGACGTGTGCTTTTGAAGAGATTGGCCAATGGAATGGACCATTGGCATGTGTTTTTCGATGAGATTGGCCAATGGAATGGACCATTGATTTTTACTTTGATATTATTGATTTAAATGAGTATTTTCTAGTTTGTATCAAATTTTGTGAAAGGAAGATAACTCATATTTGATATGATATGTATATGATATTGTGGATTTGAAAATATGAGTTTTTGGTATTGCTTTACACTACAAAAAAACAAGAGTTTTCCAACGAAATTTCCAACGAAAAATTCGTCAAAATTCGTTGGAAAACGAATTTCCAACGAATTTTGCGACGAAAAAAAATTCGTTGGTAATTAGTCGTCGCAAAATTTTCCGACAAAAAATTTAAATTTTCGTTGGTAATTTGCAACGAAATTTTTTCGTTGGAAAAATTTCGTTGGAAAAATTCGTTGGAAATATTCGTGGGAAACATTCGTTGGAAAATTCGTTGGAAAATTCGTTGGTAATACTTCGTTGGAAAAAACGTGGCAAAATTCGTTGGTAATTTCCAACGAAATTAGTGACGAAAAAAAATTTGAATTTTCGTTGGTAATTTCCCACGAAAATTAATTCGTGGCAAATTTCGTCGCTAAAAATCGTTGGAAAAATTCGTTGCAAAATATTCGTTGCAAAAATCGTCGGAAATCCGCTAAATTTTCCGACAAAAAAATACAATTCTCGTTGGTAATTTCCGACGAAAAACAAGTTCGTTGGAAATCCCGAATTTTTCGGAAAAACAATTTTTTTTTTACTTTCCAACGAAAAAAAGATTCGTTGGAAATCGCGAATTTTTGCGAAAAATAATTTTCGGTGATAATTTCCAACGAAAAAAAAAATTCGTTGGAAATCCCGAATTTTTCCGACAAAAAAATTTCGTTGGTAATTTCCGACGAAAAAAAATTCGTTGGAAATCCCTCATATTTCGGCAAAGAAATTACAATTTTCGTTTTTAATTTCCAACGAAAAAAAAATTCGTTGGAAAACCCGTATTTTTCCGACAAAAAAAATTTTTGTTGGTAATTTCCGACGAAAAAAAATTCGTTGGAAATCCCGAATATTTCCGACAAAAAATTTTCGTTGTTAATTTCCGACGAATAAAAAAATTCGTTGGAAATCCCCCATTTTTCCGACAAAAACTTTTCGTTGGTAATTTCCGACGAAAAAAAATTCGTTGGAAATCCCTCATATTTCGGACAAGAAATTACAATTTTCGTTTTTAATTTCCAACGAAAAAAAAAATTCGTTGGAAAACCCGAATTTTTCCGACAAAAAATTTTCGTTGGTAATTTCTGACGAAAAAATATTCGTTGGAAATCCCGAATATTTCCGAAAAGAAATTACAATTTTCGATTTTAATTTCCAACGAAAAAAAAATTCGTTGGAAATCCCGCATTTTTCCGACAAACAATTTTCGTTGGTAATTTTCGACGAAAAAAAAATTCGTTGGAAATCCCGAATATTTCCGATAAGAAATTACAATTTTCGTTTTTAATTTCCAACGAAAAAATAATTCGTTGGAAATCGCGAATTTTTCCGACAAACAATTTTTGTTCTTAATTTCCCACGAAAAAATCATTCGTTGGTAATTTCCGACGAAAAAACAATTCGTTGGAAATCCCGAATATTTCCGATAAGAAATTACAATTTTCGTTTTTAATTTCCAACGAAAAAAAAATTCGTTGGAAATCCCGAATTTTTCCGACAAACAATCTTCGTTGGTAGTTTCCGACGAAAAAAAAATTCGTTGGAAATTTCGAATATTTCCCACACGAAATTACAATTTTCGTTTTGAATTTCCAACGAAAAAAAAATTCGTTGGAAATTGCGAATTTTTCCGACAAACAATTTTCGTTGGTAATTTCCGACGAAAAAAAAATTCGTTGGAAATCGGGAATTTTTCTCACAAACAATTTTTGTGTTAATTTCCAACGAAAAAAAAATTCGTTGGAAATCTCGAATTTTTCCGACAAACGAATTTTTGTTGGTAGTTTCCGACGAAAAAAAAATTCGTTGGAAATTTCGAATATTTCCCACACGAAATTACAATTTTCGTTTTGAATTTCCAACGAAAAAAAATTCGTTGGAAATTGCGAACTTTTACGACAAACAATTTTCGTTGGTAATTTCCGACGAAAAAAAAATTCGTTGGAAATCGGGAATTTTTCTCACAAACAATTTTCGTGTTAATTTCCAACGAAAAAAAAATTCGTTGGAAATCTCGAATTTTTCCGACAAACGAATTTTCGTTGGTAATTTCCGACAAAAATAAAATTCGTTGGAAATCCCGAATATTTCCCACAATAAATTACAATTTTCATTGTTAATTTCCGACGAAAAAAAAAATCGTTGGAAATGTGGGGTTTTTCCGACAAAAATTTTTCGTTGTTAATTTCCAACGAAAAAAAAATTCGTTGGAAATCGCAATTTTTTCCGACAAAAAATAGCAAGTTTCGTTGGTAATTTCCGACGAAAATTTAATTCGTTGGAAAAATAATATATAAATTTTCGTCCTTATTCGTTGCAAAAAATCGTGGGAAATCCGCGAAATTTTCATCCAAAAAGTTAAAATTTTCGTTGGTAATTTCCAACGAAAACAACATTTGTGGGAAAATACGTTGCAAAATTTGACGCTAATTATTCGATGCAAAAATCGTTGGAAATTCGATTTTTTTTCATCAAAAAAATTCAATTTTCGTTGGTAATTTGCAACGAAAGCTATTCGTGACAAAATTCGTCGCTAAGTTTGCGACGAATTTTGTTTAGCGATAATTTCGATTTTAAATCTAATTATTATCAATATTAATTTTTTTTTGGTAAGAAAGCAATATTAATTTCTACAATGCATAAGTTGCAAAGTCTCATATGATGATATTCGATTTTCAATCTCATAATACGAAGAGGCAGCTAAGCACTAATGAACATCAGGTAATACATTCAAAACATTGAAAGAACGCGGGACAATCATAAAAACGTTGGCAGTTTTGGTACTCGAGAATGAACTAGAAAGGACTGACAATAAAATCATCAGCATCATCATCATCATCATCACCATCACCATTCGCCGCATCATTTTGTGGCTCAGCATTATGCCCATCATCAATTGGATTAATATGAGGTAGAGGAGGAACCTCATTGCGATCGATGTCGAGATGTCGCATGACAATTTGCAATTGTTGTTGCATCACCCTTATTTGTTCGTCCTTCTGTCCAAGTAAATACTTCGTTTCTTCGTCCTTCTGTACAAGCAACTGCTTCAGTTGGCTCAATTCTTGGGTTATATGCTCCTCACGTCGTGTCCTCCTTGAAACAGCTGCATTGGAGGATGAAGTTGCACCAACCTTCGATTTGTACATCCTTGACAAGGATCCCATCCCAAATATTTTTCCTCCTTTCATCCCACCCACTGCCTCCACCCATAATGCCATACTGTCAACCGATGGCTCAGACACAGCACGACCATCACCACCATCACCACCACCATCACCACCACCACCACCACCACCACCACCATCACCACCATCACCACCAGCAGTGCTCATTAAAAGTTCATCATATTTTTCCTATATTAACATTATAGATGGAAATAAAATAAATTCATATATATTACCATAAATATTAAAACATTCATGATTTTCATTCTAGTTTCCTATAAGTCCGAACTATAACCTTACATACCTTAATAGCTTTTGCTCGAGCGCCATTGTCTTATCTTTTTTTTGGAATGTGCGTTCAAATGTAGCTGTAAAAGTGGGTTCCGTCCCCAATTCATCTGCCTACAAAATATAAACATAAATGACTAATCATTACATTAAATGCACTGACATGTATAAACAGACTTACCATTCTTCTTTTATGCTCCCCGATGCTGATAGAGCCCCCAGCATATGTGGCAGACGCAGACTCATCACTAGAACTAGAAGCTCGATTCTTCTTGTTCTGTTCACACCTTAGCTTATACTTCTCAGTTTCCCAAGTTCTTGTAATTTCCGTCCAATTGTCAGTTGTAAAAAAGGTCGGCTTTTCATTTTTTCTCTTTGCTCTATGTATCACATATCGCATGTGATCACCGATTTTCTTCTTGAAAATTCTTTTAACCTCATCCTCTTCCATTTCATCCCACGTGAACTTACGCTACAATTAATAGAAAAACAACTGAAAATTATCCACTAGGGTCACATGTCACATATCCATTACAATGTACCAGACAATTCGTGACAAAATTCATTATTGACCATCAATATGCTACACCGAACTTAGTTTGTGAAGGAAGACAACACTAACCTTAAACTCATTCCACCACAAAGTCTTTAGTTCTGCGGGAGCGCTGCTAAAAGTAATAAACTGGCCCATCCAACAGTTATTGACTATTTTATTTAGTTCCCTCACAACATGCGTAGAATCCGTGAATATGAAAACATGTTATAACAATACGGACAATGAGACAATGAAGCATATGGATAATTCGCAACACGAACAATTTTATTTACATCGATAATTTATATATACGTAAAAAAATGAAGTACTTACGAATCTCCACATGGGCATATAATGAATCGGGTATCTTCTTCATCATTCGAGTGTTGCACTGAAGAAGAAAGTGGAACCGAAAGAGATCGAATTGGAGATGGAACTGAAGTAAATTCAGTTCGCATGTCCCGAGGTTCTACCCTAATATGTTGTTGAGGGTCGAAGGATGGGCCAATGTGTTCGTGTTGTCCATGAACATGTTGTGGTTGAGGGTTACATAAATGGGCAGGGGAAGAGGACAGGGTCGGGGACGAGGACAAGGCAGCGGAAGGGGCTAATCTTCTTTGCGAACCCGAACCACGCAGGAGACCTCCACGTTTAAACTGACAAGTAGGAAGGTTAGACAAATATATTTAAAAATATGAACATATATTAGGGACTGAAAATGACATTAGCCATTTTGCTTACCATTTTGTTTAATAGAGCAATAAATAAACTCGACAAAATGAAACAAACCGACTATCGCCTCTGATAAATAGCAATCTTTGGTCCACGTTGAAACAACCTATTAAAATTTGGACCACATCAGATTCCACGAAAAATAAAATGAAGCATATTAAATGTGCAGAACGAATTACAACAAGTATCAACTCTGATGCCACATTTATGCAAATTTATGCCCCAAATATGTTATTTCGCACAGTTCTAGTACAGACCTAAAAAAAAGATCACAAATTACGTTCAATAAGTAAATTTGCCACAAATGCAACACATTAATTTGTTCCCTCTATAAGCATCGTTTTACCAAATTTTATATGTTAACACAAAAATCATTAAAAAAAAACGACAACCGTGTCGAAATCATAGCCGCGAGTCCCCCCCTCCGGCGAGGTCGCCCGACACCACCCTCCGGCGACCCCCCCCTCCGGCGAGCTGGCCGGCGACCCCCTCCGGCGAGCTCCGGCGACCGGCGAGCTCACCGCGACCGGCCCGCACGGCCGACCCTCCGGCCAGCCGGTCTGGCGACTCCCACAGGCCCCGGGCCGGCGACCCCCCACACGGTCGCTCGCCGGCGGCGACCCCCGCCCGCGGCCAGCCGCCGGCGACCCCCCCGCCCACGGCCAGCCGCCCGCGACCCCCCACACGGCCGGCTCGCCGGCGACCCCCCCCACCCAGGCCACTCGCCCGCGACCCCCGCCCCCACACGGCCAGCTCGCGGCGACAACCCCTCCGGCCCCCTCGGCTACGACCCACGGCCTCCGGCCATCTAGGCGGCCACCCCCCACCAGCCAACTCCGCCGCGACCCCCTCCCCCGGCCAAGTCCGCCGCGACACCCGCCACCCCCTCACGGCCGCGTCACCATTTTATTCACACAATATATAGTTTAGAGTTACCTACCGGGCTGGGCGAAGTCGACGGCGACGTGGACGATGAAGGCGGCGACGGCGAGGAGGACGGCGACGAGGACGGCTCTTAGGAGATTCGTGGCGATATTGTTCTTGCAACAAAAGTGGAGTGTCGGCGAAAATAGACTAAGTGCAAAATTTCCAACGAATGTGAAATTCGTGGGAAATTTCCAACGAATGTGAAATTCGTGGGAAATTTCCCACGAATTTTTTCAATTCGTTGCAAATTTTCACGAATTTTTGGAAATTTCCCACTAATTTGAATTTCGTGGGAAATTTTGGTGGGAAATTTCCAACGAATTTGAATTTCGTTGGAAATTTCCCATCAAAATTTCCCACGAAATTCAAATTAGTGGGAAATTTCCTAAAATTGTACCCGTTCGCGGGAAAATTGGTGGAAAATTTCCAACGAATTTGTAATTCGTTGGAAATTCGTACGATTTTAAAATATTTCGATGTAATTCGAGGCAAATTTCCAACGAATTTTAATTCGTTGGAAATGTCCCACGAAATTTCCAACGAAATTGAAGTTAGTGGGAAATTTCCGAAAATTTGAAATTCGTGAGAAAATTGGTGGAAAATTTCCCACGAATTTCAATTTTGTGGGAAATTTCCAACGACTTTGGACGTCGTTGGAAATTTCCTACGGTTTCTCCCACAAATTTCATATTCGTGGCAAAATATTTGCTTATATATTTTTTTCCGGGAAAATTATTTTGAGATTTCCAACGAATTTATAGTTCGTTGGAAATTTTTCCAACAAAATGGAAATTGGTTGGAAATCTTTCCAACAAAATGCAAATTCGTTGGAAATGTTTCCAACGAATTGGGATGTCATTGGAAACTTTTCCAACGAAAATATAATTCGTTGGAAATTATTCCAACGAATTTCGATTTCGTTGGAAACGGTTCCAACGAATGAAAATTCGTTGGAAATATTTCCAATGAAATTAAAATTCGTTGGAAATTTTTCCAATGAAATACAAAGTCGTTGGCAATTTTTCCAACGAAATACTATGTCGTTGGAAAAAATTTCCAACGAAATGAAAATTCGTTGGAAATGTTTCCAACGAAATTGGAATTCGTTGGAAATTTTTCCAACGAATGAAAATTCGTTGGAATTTTTTCCAACAAATGAAAATTCATTGGAAAATTTTCCAACGAATTTTTCCAACGAAATGAAAATTCGTTGGAAATGTTTCCAACGAATTTACATTTCGTTGGAAATGGTTTCCAACGAATGC
This sequence comes from Syzygium oleosum, assembly GCF_021117445.2. NCBI lineage: Eukaryota > Viridiplantae > Streptophyta > Magnoliopsida > Myrtales > Myrtaceae > Syzygium > Syzygium oleosum. Next base: position 4,387,502 of record NW_026607494.1, read on the forward strand.
AAATTCGTTGGAAAAATTTCCAACAAATGAAAATCGTTGGAAATGTTTCCAACGAAATGCATATTCGTTGGAAATGTTTCCAACGATTTTGGATTTCGTTGGAAATGTTTTCCAACGAATGCAAATTCGTTGGAATTTTTTCCAACGAAATGCAATGTCGTTGGAAATGTTTCCAACGAAATGCAATGTCGTTGGAAAACATTTCCAACGAATTTTTACATTTCGTTGGAAATTTCCAACGATATTGCATTTCGTTGGAAATTTTTCCAACGAAATGCAAATTCGTTGCAAAATTCTAATATTTTTCCCTACTATTTTAATTCTGTGGCGAAATCTAAGGCTAATTAGTCATGATTCTAATTATAACAACGACGACGACAACAACAATAACAAAAATTTATGAGAAAAAAAAATACATGTCGCAATAATAATAATAATTGCACATAAATAGTGAAAAGTATCAAAAATCATATTCTTCATCTTCATCTTCATCTTCATCTTCATCTTCATCTTCATCTGCAGCTTCATCTTCGTCTTCATCTACTTCATGCGCATCATCTTCATCATCTGTCTCATAATCAAGTTCTATACCAACTTCAAAATTTGATTCGCGAATTTCAGTTGGATCCACATCGATCATCGCTCCACATGGATCTCGTAAAGTTGGAATGGTATATTCATCGGTTTCAATCGTGTGACAAACTTTCTCTTGTTGATATGTGTGTCCTTCCAAGTGTTCCTCGATTTTTTTCCGTGCTTTGGTTTTACATACAGCCCACCAATCGGCTTTGTCACGTTTCAAACTAGGATATGATGCATAATATACTTGAATTGCTTGTTGTGCTAAGACAAATGGTTCATATTTCATATATCTTTTCTTGTGATTTACTTCAACCAAATTAAACTTCGTATGCACATTCATTCCTTTGACGGGGTCGAACCATATGCACTTAAATAACACAACCCGCAAAATTAATGGTCCATGGTACTTTATCTCTACGATTTCATCCAACAACCCATAAAAATTATCTTTCGAACTGCCACCATTGGATGACTGAACACACACACCACTATTCATTGTGGCTTTTCCCATTCCATATGTTCGAGTGTGAAAATTGTACCCGTTTATGAAATATGCTGGCCAAGTTCGTACTCTGGACTTTGGACCCCACGCCAGATGATATAGCAATCCTTGCTCTGTCGCATGATCATGATTACTGTGAATCTAAGGTCACATACGTAATGTCAATAATATATATTTTAATATATGATGTATAAAAAATTCGAATAACTTGCATTTCTTCCACATACAACTTACATATGTTGTGAACCATGTTGCAAATTGTTCCTGGCACAAACGGTCGAACTCATTCGGTGGTAGTCCAAACATTGAATTTTGGAAAATCCTATTAACAAATACCATTTATATATTAGCAAATGTTTGACACACAATACATATACTTACAAATGTACACTTACTTGAAGTATGGCTCAACTTCTGGACAGTTCGGTAAAATATATGTATGGGCTGCCTGCTTTTCTTCACCTGTTAAGTGCCGAAACTTACTTGCGCCGCTTGGTCGACCCAAATAATTGAAAATAGAGAATGATTTGCAATTGGGATCAATGGGGCCCTCATCATTTCTTCCTGCTCTCCGCCTCTTGCACTGCACGTGCGGCTCAAAATAGTATGATGCAAATGTTGTCACTTCTTTCACAATATATGCATTACAAATTGAAGCTTCGACACATGCCTTATTCTTCACTTTTTTCTTCAAATGATATAAGAACCTAGTTGCAATACAAAAAAATTTATCGGAACATAATATATAATGAAGTACTTTAAAATTTATTTAACAAAAAACTTACCTCTCAAATGGATACATCCATCGAAATTGGACGGGACCTGCAACTTTGGCCTCATAAGGCAAGTGAACTAAGAGATGCTCTATTGAATCAAAGAACGATGGAGGAAATATCCTTTCTAAGTTGCAAAGAATAATTGGAATATCTCTCTCTAGTTTCTCCATATGTGATGCTTTCAACGCTGTTGAGCAAATATCGTGCAGGAAATTACTTAATTCTGTAATGGCGCCCCAAACAAAGTTTGGTAAAAGTTCCTTGAAGGCTATTGGAATTAGTCTTTCCATAAATACATGACAATCATGACTCTTCAGACCTATCAACTTGCATTCATTCAAATCAACGCATCTCCCTAGATTCGAAGCATATCCATCAGGAAATCGCACCGATTTTAACCATTGACAAACGACCCGTCTCTGCTCCTTGTCCAATGTATAAACTGCTTTTGGTTTTGGTCCCCTGCTGCTTGCATCCACATCTAGTGTTGGCCGATCGCAAATATCCCTCATATCTTTTCTTGCGTTCAAGTTGTCTTTTGTTTTTCCAGTGACATCCATCACAGTATTTATGACATTATCGAAAACGTTCTTCTCTATGTGCATGACGTCAAGATTATGATGAATAAGATGGGCCTTCCAATATGGTAGATCCCAAAATATACTGCGCTTAGTCCATTTATGTGTACTTCCGTACCCAATAGTTGTGCCGTGAGGGTTTTCAACAACCGTTGGAAACTCCTGCACTCGCTCCCAAATTTGATCACCGGTCAACCTCAATGGTGGATGTGTTCTTTCGATCCTATTCTTGATAAACTCTTTTTTATTCCTTCTGAATGTATGCTTTAGCGGCAAAAAATTGCCTATGACAGTCAAAATAGCTGGCCTTCTTACCGTGCTTTAATCTGAATGACTTCGATATCTCCATACATATCGGACATCCTAAGATCCCAGCTGTACTCCATCCAGATAACATTCCATAAGCTGGAAAGTCATTTATCGTCCAAAGAAGAGCAGCCTTCATTACAAATGTTTGATCGGTAGAAACGTCATACGTAGGGACACCTTCATCCCATAGCCGTTGTAACTCTTCAATCAATGGTTGCATATAAACATCTATCAACTTTTTCGGATTTTGCGGGCCAGTCACGATCAATGTCAAAAACATATAAGGTGTCTTCATGCACATACCGGGTGGAAGATTGTACGGAGTTAAGATAACTGGCCAACATCAATAACTTTTTCTTGATTTCCCAAATGGGGCAAAACCATCAGCACAATGTACCTAACCCGATGTTTCGAGGCTCTATCGCAAACTCGGGATATGTTCTATCAAAATGTTTCCATGCCTCTGCATCTGAAGGATGACACATTAGATCCTCTTCTGTTTCATGATTTGCATGCCAAGTCATGTGTTCAGCAGTAGCTTGAGACGCATAAAGCCTTTGCAACCTAGGGATTAAGGGCAAGTAGAACATTTGTTTACATGGTTTACGCTTCTGATTACAACCTTGCCGCCTGTTAATCTTGTACCTAGGTTGGCTGCAGAATTTGCAAGATTCTGCATTTTCATCATCTCTCATTTATAACATACAACCCATACTACATACATCAATCCTTACAACTGGAAGACCTAAATTTTCCACTAGCTTTTTCATATCGTAAAATTCACTTGGCATGATGTTATCACGAGGCATTGTTTCCCGCATTACTTCAACAAAAGAGTTGAAGCAATCCACAGACACATTATGCTCCTCCTTGATATTTAACAGTCTTGCTGTCACTGATACCTTCGTGTGGTTGTCACAACCTGCCCATAAAGGTTCATCTGCTGTTTTCAACTCTTCCCATAATCGATTAGATTGAAAAGTTCCATCACACACATTCTCATCAAAACCTGTAACTCCTGCCTCTTCCAATTATGATGCATGACTAGTTCCCACTTGTTCAAGTGGAGGAGTTAAACTAGTACTTGCATGATTCGATTCTGGAAAAAAATTATGGCCTGCTTCATCAAACACCATCCCCTGATATGGATTCAATTGGTCATAATAGCTACATTCTTCCCTAACAAACATTTGGTCGCTTCTTCGATATCCGTCATCAGATATAAATGGTTCACCGTGGTAAGTCCAATTATAATAGTTCGGAGTAAACCCAAATCTACAAAGATGTTCTCTAACTATGTCAATGTCTTGAAATTTTCCATTACTGCACTTTCTACATGGACACCTTAACTTATTTCCATCCATGAACTCATATTTATTACTAGCAAAGTCCAAAAATAGTTCCACCCCGATTCGAAACTCATCGGTCAATCCTTGACGTCCAGGTAGGTTCTTATTATACATCCAACCCCTGTCTCTTTGCATTGTGTCTGTATAAAAATAAAAAAATTCTCGTACAATATTAAAAATATCATATCTATTGTTTAATATTGTTAATTAAAACCATAAAATTCTAACAATTACAATTTTCTTTTTTACGAAATAATTACTTTCAACTTGAAAAAAATGAAAAAATTACCATGTCAAGAAAACTTACCAAGTATTTGACTGAAACTTTTGTAGTAGAAAGTGGTCTATTTGATGAGAATTGCAACGTTCACTTGGATTGCGAGACCTTCAAATAGACACGTACCTGAAATAAAAACAAATGACTTAAAATTAATTTTTTAATTATCTTTTATATTTTTCTCTTTTTTTTTTCTTTTTCTTTTTTTTTGTCCTTTCTTCTTGGCCGGTCGCCGGTCCGGCGACCGGCGAGCTCGCCTGGGCAAGTTCTGGGCGACATCGAGCTCGCCGGCGGTGAGGCTGGCCCTGGCCGAAACCGGCAGGGCCGAGCTCGCCATGGCCGGCGAGCTCGCCCGAACTCTCCCGGATCCGGGCGAGCTCGAGCTCGCCGGCCATGGCGAGTCGGCCCTCGCCGGCAGGACGAGGCCGCCAAGCCGCGGGCGAGCATTAGCTCGCCCAGATCCGGGCGAGCTCGGAGCTCGCGGCCATGGCGAGCTCGGCCTCGCCGTCTCGGCGAGGGCCGCCAAGCCGCCGGCGAGCTCGAGGTCGCCCGGATCTCGCCGAGGTCGGGCGAGCGGAGCTCGCCGGCCATGGCGAGCTCGGCCCGCGGTCCGGCGATGGCCGCCAGCCGCGGCGAGCTCGAGATCTCGCCGAGTCGGCGAGCGGAGCTCGCCGGCCATGGCGAGCTCCGCCTCGCGCGAGCGAGCTTGCCCGATCTAGGCGACCTCGAGCTCGCCGGCCATGGCGAGCTCGGCCCTCGCCGTGCCGGCGAGGGCCGCCTAAGCCGCCGCGAGCTCGGCCCTCGCCTGAGCGGCGAGGGCCAGCCAAGCCGCCGGCGAGCTCGAGCTCGCCATGGCCGGCGAGGCCCGGATCTCGCCCACATCTGGGCGAGCTCGAGCTCGCCGGTGCCGGCGAGGGCCAGCCTCGCCGCTGGCCGGGGCCGAGCTCGCCATGGCCGGCGAGCTTGGCCGGCGAGGCTAGCCCGCCTGTGCGTCGGCGAGGTTGACCGACGGCCATGGCCAGGCCACCGGACCTCGCCCCATGGCCGGCGATCGGCCAAACCAGTGAGGAAAGGAAAAAAATTTTTTTAATAACACCAACAAATACAAATCCAGCGAAGAATAATTTTGCGACGAACCGTTTTCGTCGCCAATTATTCATGAAATTAGCCACGACACTTACCGGCGAAAAAGCTTTACCGAGATTGATTTGCGAGTGCACCGATAAGTAATTCGAGAGAAATTAAAGAGAGAGATGGAGAGAGAACAGCGAGGGGATAAGAGGAATCAGTCGACAGAGAGAAATTAGGGGTCGGGACAGATATCAAATACATCATTTTTCGTATTGCAAATTTGCCACGAATAAAATTCGTCGGAAATTTCCGACGAAAAAAATTTCGTCGCAAAAATTCGTTGGAAATTTGCGACGAAAAAATTTTCGTTGGAAATTTACAACGAAAAGTTCCACGAAAAATAAAATCGTCGGAAATTTCTGACGAAAATTTTTTCGTCGGAAAATTTCGTCGGAAACGAAATTTCCGACGAAACATTTTTCGTCGGAAATTTCCGACGAATTTATTTTTCGTTGGAATTTTCGTTGCAAATTTCCAACGAAAATTTTTTCGTCGGAAATTTTCGTCGGAAAAACCCGGTTTTTTTGTAGTGTTATGTATGCATAATGGTTGCTCGATCTGCTTAGAAGAGATACGCACTACTTACTGAGCTGTGGTTTCTCACCCCCCTCTTTTCCCAATCTTTCAGGATCTTGATTAGCAGCCAATAGAGCGAGAGCGATGTCATGAGGACTTTTGGGTGATTTGAGGCTGCATCCTTCGGGTGGAAGGACGGCCGTGTCATCCCCCATCCTGGTAGATTTCGGGGTGGGACAACTTCAGCACAGCCAGATAGTTGGGCACATCTTTTTATTGCCACCAGAGATCCATCAACCAAAATTCCTCTGTAGACCTTACCAAACCCACCTCGGCCCAAAACATTCTCTTCGCTGAAATTGCCAGTCGCGACTTGCAGTTCCTGGTAAGTAAATTTTTGAAGCTATACCTGAGGCCGAAGCAATTGGAGAATCGAGTCGTCAGAGGATTGCTTCGGCCTCCAACAAGAAACCTCGACAGCAGGGGCAGTGAACCCAAGAGAAGCACCTCCAGCGGCTCTGCCCACGACCGCGATAGCTGTGGTAAAGCTCTTGCCAAGTGGAAGGCAAACGGTGGATGATGGAAAAGTAGGCGGCGAGAACAGAGAGGTAACATCGACATTTTCGGTGAGATCAATGGTGGAAAATTTGAAAACCATATTTCTGATGCAACAGTATTGCCGGTATGTGTTTGTATGGTTCACACTCCGGAAGTGTGGAAAGATTTGATTTAAATGGAGCCTATGCCCCTGGTTTCACGTCAGCCGGGTCGTTTCTAGGTAACATCCTGGAAGTGGAAGGTACCTGCTGAACTTATTAGCCCAGGAAGTATCCCTGAAATTTTCTTTCTCCGTGTTGTAACAAGTCAAACCAAATCCTGGGGCACGAGACTACGAGGTTATGCTTCGTATGGGTCTACTAGTAGGGAAACTCGGCGTGAGGACACAATCATTTCCAAAATTGATTCATTCGACTCAAAGATAGATTTATTAATGTCGATAATCTTGAAAAAATCAGCGGAGATTTTTGGATACGTAGGCAGATTTTGGACTAAAGTGAAAATTGGAAATTCTTTTTGGCCAAAAACAGTTGAGGACAGAATTGAAATTGGGCATAAAGTTTTGGGGTTTTTTTAGGGAACTAGATTGCGAAAGGGGGCTATTCTAAGTCTTTAAAAAATTGATCGCGTTAGCTTGTATATATGTTTCTGAAGGATTTCATTCATAGCAATCAAAGAAGAAAAACTACAACCTCCGACGTACCAATACTTTTTCTCATGATATATATAATACACTTGAAAAATCACAAATTCTTGATCCATATACATCAATTTTTTGACAAAGAAGATCATTCTTTTTTTTTAATTCGATGGCCCAATGGGGTATGGAATACACAAAGTATTTCAAAAAATTTCAATTCAGTTTTAAAATATGTTAACTTTTCAATAAACACAAAAAGAAGAGTTAATTTACTCATAACTTCAGCTCAATGGCGACGACCTTATTTCAAAACAAACTTTAGCAAATGAAACCGAATAGTCGATTGCTTGTTGTGTCCTTCACAAACTTATCCTTAATTAGCATATTAGCAAACCTAATGCGTATATATCTTTCGCTTCTTTATCGCGTGTTCCTTATCGTAGAGCTGGTTTTCCGTATCATGTAAATAATCTGTAGAGGATCAATGCATGTACAGTTTGTACAAGAAGTTAATAAATCTATTTAGGTTAGGGCGAGTGGTAGCTTACCTTAGAGTTTGACAAAGTTATGGGTTGAAAATGGAGTATCAAAGGACATGGGGGATAATATTATATTATTTGCATGATGTGAGGACAATTAACTTTTCAATAGCCCCGGGGAAAACTCCAAAGGACTTTGGCTTTTCTTTCTTGGGTTTTATTGCTGCGGTTATTACTCTTACTCAAGAGTTTCATGGGAAAGCAAGAGGGAAATGTACTTTAGTGCAGGACAGCATTAGACTTGAAGACTAAAGAGACTCTTTTTGTGATTAAAGTAGGGCATGAATTTCTAACCGAGCGAGAGATTTTCCCTAAATGTCTCACCTCATTATGTCACTTAACTTTGGAATTCTAAAGCAAAATTTGCTGTTACGTCAAAAGGCGCCTCCATAAGTTAATTCCAGTTTTCATATTCGTATCTCATAATCGCTCTCTCCATATTTGGTACACGGTTCATTCATTCATGTCCCATTCACCATCCTAGAAGCCTGCCGGGAGCCGCTCCTTGTTCAAGTCCTCTAGCCCTGACAATCACTCCTTGCTCTCATCAGACCGGTCGTTAAACTTTAGATAAAAGTGATGCATATGAAGATTGAAGGCGTATTATTATGTCCAAATTCAGTGCAATAAATTTTCTGCCCTGTGAGCCATTCTAACGACAGTAGTACCGTGTTGCTGGAATAAATGCTCTGCGTCACCCTTTTGAATTTGCAGCTGCCTAGGCTCTCTGACTGGCAAGTTAGGACGCAAATCTACAGTTGCAAGTAACAAATGATGGAATGTAGTTTACTATATCAAGATAGTACCATTTCTATTTTTATGTAGACTTCACCACCTTGACTAATGTGAACTTGGAGTTTCAATGTCGTTCGCCTATTATTGTTTGGGCGGGGGCCGCATTCAGTGTCGGGGATCCTTGTAGTTGGCTTGAAGTAGAATTAGCCCAAGGTTCATTGCATATTCCCAAACCGAACGCCACTGAGTAGTGGGGTCCGGAGCAAAGCCTTGCCCGGATCTTGGAAATCTTAATGCCGCAATTCCTTTCAAACTCCTAGCCACTATTATCGTGATGCAATGGTGCTTGCTGTGAAGGGAAATTCATACGTAAACCGGAGCCCCTTCTGTTATTAAAGCGAATACATGAGATTGGCTTTTAGTCAGTAAACCTCGCTTGAATACATGTGATCAGTGATGCAGGGTCTGTCACGTATGGGATTGCTCCTCTGTTGGGTCTGTTAAAATGAACTTTTCAAAACCACAACTCGCTTTGCACTTACTCTCAGTTTACGATTGATTTCATATCGTCATGGACTTACATAAGATCAACTACACTGAATCAACATCCAACATCTTCTCTGGGTGAAACTTGGCTTCTAGACCCGATGGAGCTGACTCGTAGACTCTTGTGCTTCTTACAGTATAGTCCGTGAATCTAATTTGTCGGTTTCTTTCGACGATAGATAAATGACTTAAAAATAATGGAGAGGTGATGGGCTCAAAAAATTTAATCCCTATCGGTTATGAGCTGAACATGGTTATCCAACCCATTTCAAACACCTGGTTATGTCTTTGAATGACCATAAGCTGCTCGAGCTCCTCAAGACTTCGGTCATGAATCATGATAGCTCCTATTTTAGCTATTTCAGCATCTCTTCATGTGACTTTTGCTTGTATCTTCGATTACGAAGAAATCATACCGAGTGGTTCACTGTCATCGAAACGACTGATGATGTTTTAAATTCTCAATTAATTACAGTGATGACAACAACACATTGAAAAAAACAAAATCAAGAGAAAACTAAAGCACGACTCTCTCGATCAGTGCATGACTATAATAAATTCATAATGCTAAGGCTGCTCGCTTGCAGGACAAAGACGTCATCTCGGTCCTGATAGCTCCTCTGGATCAGGATGAGATGCAATGTCAGTGAGGGTGCTGCGAGATTGAAAACCACCTTGGCAGAAAGCACGTACTATCTCCTCTTTTTCACTCTCCCATCTTTCAACTAAGCTGCTTCCTTTGAGAATTTGGACTGCCTCCGACATCGTGGGTCGTTTTGTTGGTGATTCTTGGACGCACAAGAGAGCCAGTTTGACTAATTTCTTAACCTCATTCTCATCGTAGTCTCCCCTCAAGTTCGGATCGACCAGACATCCCAACTCGTTATGTTCCAGAAGATATTTTAGCCACTCGAAATCATCGATTCTTTTTGTGGGTTGGTTGATGCTTCAAAAACCAAAAGCCCCAACACTAGAGATGAGCTGAGCTAACACTAGAGATGAGCTCGAGGAGCACCACCCCAAATGCGTAGACATCATTCTTTACCGAGAATTCCCCGTGTAGCGCGTACTCCGGAGGGATATATCCTAATGTACCACATATTTTATTGGTACGGTATAACTCTGCTGATCTTTCCAGAGCCAAAAAGGGCCTCTCCTGGTTGTTCACTGCTTCAGTTCCGGCCATCTGGTGTGGTGCCCCAGCGCTTTTCGACTTCTGGACTTGATGTTTCCAATCTTCATGATTCATGAATTTTGCCAAGCCGAAGTCCCCAATGAGAGGTTCGAAGTTCTCGTCCAACAAAATGTTTGAAGGCTTTATGTCGCGGTGAATTATCTGAAGACTGCAATCCTCGTGAAGATACGAGAGCCCTCTCGCTACTCCCAAGGCAATGTGCATCCTGGTAAGCCAATCGAGAGGGGGTTGCACTGCAGTGCGCTCCCTTAAATGGGAAGTCACATTTCCGTTGACCGCCAATAGATATACTAGCAGGTACTCTACCGGTTCTGTTCTTGCCTTTTTTTTCTTGACAGGTTTTTGTGGTTCCATTGAATCGCAAAAGCCGAGTATTTGGATCAGATTCCGGTGCCTGGCCATACTCCCAACCTTCACTTCAGCATGGCCAGATAGATGGGTATATCTTTTTATTGCCACCAGACATCCATCAAGCAAAAGTCCTCTGTAGACCATACCAAACCCACCTTGGCCCAAAACATTCTCTTCGCTGAAATTGCCAGTCGCGACTTGCAGTTCCTGGTAAGTAAATTTTCGAAGCTGTACCTGAGGCCTAAGCAATTGGAGATTCGAGTCGTCGGAGGAGGATTGCTTCGGCCTCCAACAAGAAACCTCGACGGCAGGGGCAGTGAACCCAAGAGAAGCGCCTCCAGCGACTCTGCCCGCGACAGCCATAGCTCGGGTGAAGCTCTTGCCAAGTGGCAGGCAAACGGTGGACGACGGCGAGGTAGGCGGCGAAAACAGAGTGGAAGCATCGACATCCTCAGTGAGATCAATGGTGGAAAGATTGAAAACCATCTTTCTGATGCAACACTATTGCTGGTATGTGCTTGTATGGTTCACGCTCTGAAAGTGTGGAAGATTTGATTTAAATGGAGCCTATGCCCCCCAGTTTCCCGTCAACTGGGTTGTTTCTAGGCAACATCCTGGAAGGAACATCCTGGGTTATTAGCCCAGGAAGTTTCGCTGAAATTTTCTTTCTCCGCGTTGCGACAAGTCAAACCAAATCCTGTTGCCACCTAACTCGCAACGGTGAGCTGTACGAGACTACGTGGTTGTGCTTCGTATGGGTCTACTGGAAGGGAGACTCCGCGCGAGGACAAAATCATTTCCAAAAATGATTCATCGACTCGAAGATTGATTACTAATGTCGATAATCTTGAAAAAATCAGCGGTGAATTTTGGATGCGTAAATAGATTTCGAATTAAAGTGAAAATTGAGAAATCTTTTTGGCCAAAAAAAGGTGATGACAAAATTGAGATTGGACTTAATTAAAGGCTCCATTCGTTTTGCGGAAAATGCGATATTTCTGAAAAATATTTTTCATGAAGCTATTTTTCGGGAAAATGATAATATTTTCCGGTATTCAACTAAAACGTAAAAATGAACTTGAAAATATTTTCCGTCGCTCAGTATGGAAAATCCGATTTGATTTTCTTCATTGCACTCTTTTTAATAATTTTTTTATTTATATATATAATCAAATTTTTTATTTTTTATTTTAAAATTATTTTTTGATTCTGAATTTTTAATTTTTTTATATTTCTTTTCTTTTCTTTTCTTTTTTCATTTTTTTCTTCCTCTGCCGGTCGCCAACCACGACGACAGCCGGTGACTAGCCTCGAGTGAGGCTCGACCTCCCTCACTCAAGGTTGAGCCTTGCCTCGCCGGCCTCGAGCAAGGCCTTGCTAGATCCGACTAGGCAAGGCTCGAGCTTGTCGGCCTCTAGCGAGGCCGAGCCTAGCCTCGCCTCACCAGACATGGGGAGGCTTAGCCTTGCCTCGCTAGACCCGACGAGGCTCGAGGTGCTCACTTGTGGCCGGTTGTCGGCCTTCGCTGTGGCCGGCGACTGATCGGAGAAGAAGAAAAAGGAAAAAAGAATAAAATAAAAGAAAAGAATAAAACAATACAAATAAAACAATTAAAATTTAGAATTTTAATAAAAAGAAAGGTTAATATCACGAAAATCCCCAAATTAGTATACATGTGATAGATTTACCCCGAATTAATTTTTTGACAACAAAAAACCCCAAACTTGTATACTTGCGACAAATTTACCCTCTTTAAAATTGGATTAACACCGCGAAAAATCATAAATCGATAAACCTGTGACAAACGAAGGGGTGAAACCCCAAATTAGTATACCCATTAACTGTTACATGTCATACAGCTCAACAATTTGACTGTAAAATTTAACGAAAACTAACAGAGGATAAATTTGTCACATGTGTACAAGTTTGGGATTTTTGGCGGTCAAAAAATTAATTCGGAGTAAATTTGTTACAGATTTATCAACTTAGGGTTTTTAGGGTCCGTTTGGTAACGTGCAAAACAGTGAAAATTTCTGTTCTTTTGTTCCCAGAAATAGTTTGGGAACAGAAATGCGTTTGGTAAACCTTTTGTTCCCAGGCACATTTTTGCAAAAATTTGTGCCCAGAAACAGTTTTGGAAGAGAAACAAGAAGTAAAAAAAAGTTGCTTCTTGTTTCTCGGCACAATTTTGAGAATGAGTTCTTTTTCTTCTTTTTCGTTTTTTTTTCTTTTCTTGTTTGTGTTGTTCTTCCCTGGGCTGTGGCCGGTCACCGGCGGTCGGCCATGGCCAAAGAAGGGAAGGGTAGAAAGAAAAAAAAAAGAAAAAAATATTAAACAATTTAAAATATTATTAAAATATTATTAATAAAAAGAAATTTTGTGTAGTTACTAAACGTATTTCTGTTCTTTTCTATCCCAGGAATAGAAATTTTGGACAGTTACCAAACGCCTTCAAATGCTCAGAAATTGTTTCCGGGCACAGAATAAAAAAGAATCATTTCTGAGTAGAAATAGTTCCCGGGCACAGAATGATTGTCATGCGCACCCTTAGTGGTATTAACCCTAAAAAGAAAATAAAAAATAAAAATAAGAAATAATTAAAAAATTGAAGGTGAAAGAAGGAGCACGGAAAATGATTTCCTCTTTTCAAAAGAGGAAATAATTTTCTCTACTTTTGAAGGTGTTTTTTTTTCAATGAAGGAAAATGTTTTCCTTGACTAATTTATTATTCGAGAAACAAATGCCAAAAAATTCGGAAAACATTTTCCTAGAAGTTGTTTTCCGCGAAACGAATAGAGCCGAAGTTCGAAGTTTTTTTAAGAAATTAAATCATGAAATGGGGCTATTCTAAGTCTTTCAAAATTGATCGTGTCAGTCTGTATATATTTTTCTGAATGATTTCATTCGTAGCAATAGAACTACAGCCCCCAACGTACTGACACTTTTTCTCGTGATATATCTAATTAACACTTGAAAATCACAAATTCTTGATCCATATACATCAATTTTTTTTTTTGACAAAAGAGATCATTCTTTTTTTTAATTTGATTGCCCAATGGGATCTAGTTTTGAATAAACTTAAAGTATTTCAAAAAAATTTCAATTTAGTTATGAAAATATATAGGGTTAATACCATAAAAAACCCCAAACTGGTAAACCTGTGATAATTTTACCCAAAATTAATTTTTTTACCACAAAAAATCCTAAACTGATATACCTGTGACAAATTTACCCCAAACTAACATTTTGACCACTAAAAACCCAAATCCGGTACATTTGTGACAAATTTACTCTCCGTTAGTTTCCGTTAAATTGAATTAATACAAAAAAAAATCACAAACTGTTACACCTGTAACAAACGAAAGGTAAAACATAAAACTAGCACATCAATCAACTGTTGTGTGTCATTTAACAAAGCAATTTAACAGTAAAATTTAACGAAAATAAATTGAAGGTAAATTTGTCACATGCGTACCAGTTTGGAATTTTTATTGGTCAAAATATTAGTTTTGGGTAAAATTATCATAGGTGTACCAGTTTGGGATTTTTGTTGGTCAAAATATTAGTTTTGGATAAAATTATTACGGATGTATCGGTTTGCAGTTTTTTGTGGTATTAACCCAGTATATTAACTTTTCAGTAAACACAAAAAGAAGAGTTAATTTACTCATATAACTTCGGAAGCAACTCCCCCGCTCCAAGGCGGCTCCCAAGTGAACTCCGCACATCTCCTGGAAGTGGAGATTTTCCACCGTCTCCTTTCCTCTCGCATTTCGCTAATCCAAATGCATTTGAGCTTTCGAAGGATCGCCTCCTCCGACGTCCGGCCCTCCCTGATCCTCCGCCGCACCACCCGCAGACTCAACTCCACCCCATCTCTGTCGCCGGACCCCACGGCGGAGCCCTTGACGCCGCCTCAGCTCAAAACCCTCGTTCTCGGTCGGTACACCAAGGATGGCAAGTTCTCCGGCCTCCTCCGCCAAGTCGTGTCTTCGCCCGCCGTCCTCCTCGCAGCCTGCCGGAACCTCGTTGCCCCGAGCCCTCCCGAGGCGGCTCCCCTGCCTCCGCATTCTTCTCCCCTGCTCGAGTCGGTGTCGAGGCGCTTCTCGCTCCCCGAGATGGGCCGCGAGATCGCCGAGGGCCGGTTCGACGTCGCTGCGCACTGCGTCGTGATGGCGCCGTCGAGGAAGAAAGGTGAGCCCCTGGTCCTGCCCAGCTTGAGACTGAAGGTCTTGATCGAGGCCCTCAGGATGGTCCTGGAGGTCATATATGATGAGAGGTTTGCGACGTTCGCTTATGGCGGGCGGGTCGGTGTGGGGCGCCACACGGCTGTGCGATACTTGAAAAGCTCTGTGCAGAATCCCAGTTGGTGGTTCACTGTGAAATTTGATAGGCAGAAGTTTGATTGTGCACATGTGAGCAAATTGTGTAGGGTCATTGAAGAGAAGATCGACGATGCTCTTTTCATTGATTTGATAAGGAAGCTGTTTGAGTGCGAAGCCGTGAGCATTGAATTTGGCGGGTGTTATCTGGGGAGAGGGTTGCCTCAAGAGAGTGGCTTGTGCGCCATTTTGATTAATGTATACTTCAATGGATTGGACAAGGAAATTCAGGAATTACGGCTTCGAATGAATAAAGAGAATTTTAAGTTTGATTCTAATGAGAATGCTTCAGATTCGACATCGAATGTGTTTTACAAGCCCGTGAAGGTGTATGCAGTTAGGTACTTGGACGAGATGCTGTTTATAACGTCAGGGTCAAAAATTTTGACTCTGGATTTGAAGAATAAAGTTGCGAAGTATATAGAAGAGAAGTTGGAATTGAAGGTGGATAGAGTGAGAACTGCAATTCACAGCCCCATGATGGAAAAGATTGAGTTCTTAGGGATGGAACTTCAGGCAGTCCCGCCTTCTGTTTTGCATCCCATGCCATCAGAAAAAGCCATTAGGGCTAGGAAGAAGTACCTAAGACAGAAGGAAGTGAAAGCTTTAGAAATGAGAAATGCTAGGGAGAGGAATAGGAAAAAACTGGGATTGAAGATTTTGAGTCATGTTTTCAAGAAGTTGAAACGGAGCGATGGGTTCAAATCTGAAGTCCAAATCGACAATGAGGTCACCGAGATTTTCAGAACATGGGCAGATGAAGTGGTGCAGGACTTCTTAGGATCTCTGGAGGAGCGGTATAATTGGCATCGGGTGCTCTCAGCTGGAAATTTTCTTTCTTTACAACGCATAAGAGACCAATTGCCGCAGGAACTTGTCTTTGCTCATGACAAGTTCCAAAAGCAAGTAGAGAAGCACTTGTCTCCGGTCAAAGCTATGAAGGCATTGAGGGAAGAAGAAAGGAGAGAAGAAGAAGACAGAGAACACAAGTATGCAGAGATGACAGTTCATGATTTGACACAATTGTGCATTAGAGTTGATGCACCCATTGAACTTGTTCGAAAGGCAGTTAAAATGGCTGGATTTACAAACAATATGGGTCGTCCTAGACCGATCAAGCTACTCATTGCTCTAGACGATGCTGATATCGTCAAATGGTATGCAGGTGTAGGGAAAAGATGGCTTGACTATTTCTGTTGCTGCCACAACTTCAAGATGGTAAAGACTGTTGTAACGTATCACATGAGGTTCTCTTGCATTTTAACTTTAGCAGAGAAGCACGAATCGACCAAACTTGAAGCAATTAGGCATTACACCAAGGATTTAAAAGTCTTGGATGCATGTGAAAATGAAATGTTGTACTTTCCCACAGAAAAAGTGGTTAAGATGATGGGAGATGGAAACCTTTCAGATCCAAAGCCTGTTGAAGGGGTTCTAACTTTGGCGCTGATTAGATTGGCTTTCGATTGTGAGGCACTTCATTCCTGTATTGCTCATTTCTGTGACCGAACTGATGTAGTTTTTTATCGGATACGATTACTTCAAAACAGATTAAATGTAAACCCGCTGAACGAGGAGAAGTGGATATCGGGGATGGGTGCAATTCATGAGAGTTTGAATCGCAAGTGCCTTCCCATCTGTCCTGTCCATATACATGAATTGTACATGGGCATAATGACACTTCAAGACATTGATGTTAGTTCATTTGTGGACGTGGATGATCTATGATTTGTTTGATTGGATCCCCAGTTCATGAGTGCTATCATGGTGGATTGAGACCTTCTGAATTGGGGTGGATTGAGACCTTCTGAATTGGGGTGAATACTGTGTACAGGTAAGTGCCCCACTTAAGCATCAGCTTTCACTTGGGTTTGCTTAGATGTCTATTTTTTCTCTCTAAATAATCTGCTTATTCTTTCCGAGTGCGGTTGCCTGAATGGTGCTCAATATACAATAACTATATAGTCTAGATGTTATAAGTATTATAGCCACCAGATCATGTGCTTGTTTTTATAGCTGGATCCTTACTTTTTATTGGCCATTGACTTGGTTGTTCCCATATAAACGTGCCGGATTGAATAGAACACCAAAAACAGTTTTTACTTATAATTCTAAGCTTATGTTGATTATTCTACTCTATCAGGATAATGCAGGCATAGTTTCCTAGCTGTTGGAAAATCTGATCTAAAACTCCACATAGCATGTTTGATCCAATTGAGACGAATATTGGGATGGACTGGTAGTCCAGCCATAAAACTCAATTTTGACCTCAAGCATCTTACCCATAATGGTGATTCTTTTGCTGCCTTCAATAACAGTGTACTAAGTACAATTTCTGGGGTGCACCTGCATCTGACTAGCTCTATATTTGCTCAAACAAGTTTATTTGGTTTAGCTGTAATGTCTGCAAGCACTGCAACATTTACAAATGACTCGCGGGCCTTCTTGCCTTTCTTTTAAAGTTATTTTGTGTGCTCATGTGCAGGCTGGTATCTGCCAGCCTTGATGTAAACATCCCTACTCCCTAGTGTCCCACTGCATCCAGTGGCCAACTGACGAGGACACCTACTCGCTTCTCCAATTACAATACCAAGATGACTTTTCCCAATGATGGGATATGCACCTCTCGTCTTAGAATGTCAGGTAACGTACTGGATATTCCTTTGGTCTTAAATTTTCACCTAGTCTTATGTATTAACTTCGTCATTTCTCGCTGCAGATTTTTTATGACAATCTGCAATGAGAGCCTCGAATTCCTTATCCAACAAAATGTTTGAAAGCTTTATGTCGCAATGAATTATCCGGATACTACAATTCTCATTGAAGACAGCGAAGCCCTCTTGCTACTCCTAGTTTGATGTGCATCTGTGTTGGCCAGTTGAGAGGGGGCAGCAATCCAACCCATTGCCTGCGCCGCTGATGCTTCCATAAACTATGAGCCAGAGTTCCATAAGCCAATAAACGGATGTACAAGAAAGTACTCTTGCTGTTTTGTGTTCGTTTTTACAAGTTCCTGCGAATGTGCTTCCTTGCAAAAGCCAATTATTTGAGGCAGATTCCGATGAATGGTTGCTCTCTGGACCTGTAATTCTGGTCGAAACTGACGCATGGACAAAGCAGTAGGCGTGCATGGTTCGCATCTTCTAACTGCCACAAGAGAGATCCATCAGCTACCTGGCCTTTATAGACCTTAGCAGATCCACCTCTGCCAATCAAGGTTTTTCTCACAGAAAATTGCCAGTTGCAACTTGCAGTTCATGATAAGTAAATATTTATAGCTTTGTCAGAGAAGTTAGCAGGGTTGTATGGAAACTCCGAGGATTTCTTCTGATTCCATTTAGAAATATCAACAGCGGAGGCAGCACAATTGGCAAATCATTCCATGACTGCAAGAGCTCTAACGCAACCATTTCTGAATGCTAGGCAAATTGTGGACGGCAGAGAAGTAGGCAGAGAGAACAGTGTGGACCAGTCAATGTTTTCTGTGAGATCGACGGTGGAGAAATTGAAAACCATCTCTTTTACCGCTCTCAATCAAAATGTGGAGTCACTGTTTTCTAAGGTGTGGGAATTTAATTTTTGCAAAGGCCCTTTTTTCCTATTCAAGATTACACCCTGGGGGAACTAATGTTCAGGAAGTATCCCAGAAATTATGTGATTGACAATGATGCGTTCCACGTGCATTGAAGTCCCAAACTGAAGTGGTTAAGATTTGATGTGTAATGCAAGGAGATGTGAGAGTATTCATCCACAAAACAATCACCTTCAATTGAAGGTCAGGGCCAACACTGGATGGATCGAGTCAGCTTGTTGTGGAAAATTGGTCGCAGAAGAGAGCGATACAGATGAGTTCTTCAACATTGTATTAAGTCCTAATCACCATCCAAGCCCGCATCTCTTAGACTTTTCAACTTTTCATATACCCGAAGTCTTTGTCACTCATGAATTCATGTGATCTACTTTATATCCATGAATTGACTAACAATTATGATTAGGATAGAGAAAACAAGATTCTGAGTCTTGATCTTAATGCAAAAATCGTCGGTCTTCTGCTAATACCGAATCGATCTTTGCTGGGGAGCTCTTTGAGGGTCTGAATTTAATTTTGAGAAAATTCTTAGAAGCTCTAAACTGAGTCCATTTCCTCTATGTGATGGAGCCTCCAGTCGAACCATGGGTGAATGAAGTATTTAAGGGAACATCAGCATAAGAAAAACAGGCAGATGCAAATCATAGTTTCAAGCAATCTGATAAACTGGGCAGTGACATTTTCTAGCGGCAAGCAGGTTTTGAAAACGAGATTTTACAACTTCTTCAAAGAGTAGAAAATGTTGCATTGGCCGACACTTCTGTGAGACTAGGTATGTTCAGTTCTTATATATTTTTTAGCTTATATGAAGCATACAATGAAAACTATCTAAACAGATTTTTGGTGGACATCTGAGAATGAAAAAGAAGGGCATTGAATCTCCATATAGGTGATCTTCTGCAATAACTATCCATATCAAGTTAACAATAAATATGTCAAGCTAATCAGTATTATGAAAAAAGTAGTCATCTGTCATTGGAAATTTTTTAAAGTTTAAAGTGGTCTTCCATGCTTAAAATGCCTTAGGATCAAAACCGAGTTTCTGAATCACGACTAGATGCACGCGTACTACCATAGTAGGAAGGTTCTAGTCTTTGAGTTAGATGTCCTGAGTTACTTGAATCTGCCAACAGATCTGTCATGGTCAATCAGCATCAGAACAAGGAAACGGAAACATAGACAAACAAGAGAGGATTTTATCTTGGGCAAGCTAAGTACAAGCCAAAAACAACCAGACCATTCGGTTTTTGTCCATTTAACCATAAATGTGAACGCTCTCTCTGAAACATGATAAAATATCTGTCGCATGGTTGAAATCATTAATCACCAACTTTTGTTCATCTGTCACTGTCCACCATCAAATTAGGCAGAAAGCTTGATGCAATAAGCAAGACACATGCTGTAAATGCCAACCCCGAATTCAAATGTCCAGACGAGTTTTGGTTATGATAATTTGCAGGAACAGCCTTATAAACATAAGTTCCAATTGGTTATCTTCACCAATTCATCGAACAGTCTGTTGTCAGTAACAAGCATCAAAGACCACAAATCTTCGCTAAAGATGTGAAATATGCATCCACCAAAATATGCAGACAGTGACAGCTAGTTCAATTTGAGTCATTCTACAATGAAGTTTTGAGCATTCCCTTCAACCATCCTGACCACTTGCGACATATCGGGGCGTCTCCCTCTGTACAAGCCATAGCTAATTTAATCAACTTCAGCATCTCTTCTTCCACGAACTTCCCATGCAGAGAGCAGTCAATTGACACATCCAAATTTCTTTCATCAAAGGCACTTTCACCCATTCAAACACATTACAGTCATTGGCAAGTTGGGCAAGATCCGAAATACTCCTTCCCGCTGTGACTTCAAGAAGCATGATCCCATGTGCATACACATCAGTCTTTGTCGAACATCTCCCAGTGATGAAGTACTCGGGATCCACATGCCCACGTGTTCCGACCGCATCACTTTCGACGCAAACCTCTTCGTAGTCCATCAACACTGCCAGTCCAAAATCTGCAAGAGCCACTCAGTACTTCTCATCCAATAGAACATTCAAAGCTTTAATATCTCGATGGATGATCTTGGGATTGCAGTCTTCATGCAAGTAAGCAAGCGCCTTGGCAACTCCAGTCGCAACCCTCATCCTTACTGACCATTCCAGGGTGGTCCCTCGATCTGAAAGATTTGACCGAGATGATCTCAAGTGACGTGCTACGCTTCCACAAGGCATAAACGGATAAACTAGAAATAGTTCTGTGGGTATGATGCAGAACCCAAGCAGACTGAGCACATTGCGATGCTTGATTTTGCTGCTCACTTTCAGTTGTGTCAGGAACTCTGCGAGGTTGCTTCCTTCCATTCTCTTGACTGCTACTAGAGAACCGTCCACTAAGCTTCCCTTATAAACCATGGAAAATCCACCCTCACCCAGAACATGGGCAAAATTATTCGTCATAAGTTGTACCTCACGTAGAGAAAACCTCTTGACTAGTCCTAGATGACTCTCCAGATCCTCTTCAGAAGGTAAACAATTACTTAAAGAATCCTTCGGTTGCTTCTTCAAGACTTGCCGCCACCACGGAAGCTGGCTTGGAGGGACGAGGCACGAAGAAGCAGGGGGAGCTGCATTGCCTTTCACTATAGCCCTTACCAAACTGCAACTTGCTTTGCCAGAGGATGACGATGAAGAAGGGCTCGCTGGTGGCAACGAAACCGGGCAAGTATAAAAAATGTCCCCTATGTTACTGGAGCTTAGGTTGAACACCATCTAAAACCCAGATAGACAAGAGTCACTTTTGATTTTTCAGAGATCTGATGCAAGAAGCGCTTGAACTTGGTTGGAAAAGATTATGTGAATGAGAATGAGGTAGCTGTATCAGAGTCTTTGATCCATCATTCAAGGTTGAACTGAGGGAATTGCTACTGGGCATGGCCACGGGTCATCTGGGTAGCTGCCACCATTCCGGTTGGACTTTTTTTGCCCACTAATCCCACTCGTTTTGGCAGAATTTTCAAAACAGAGACATCACAACACAGAAGACACCATTTTTTATTGAAATGGTTGAAAAACTTTGAGCCGATAACATTGACCAGCCATTCATTAAATTTAAGGTTGTGGTTTGAACTTGGAGGTTGTGCACTGGACTCAGATTCTGGAAATTACTCCACAATCATCTGTAATCTCAATAACCTCTGTGAAACAGCGGCCAGAGGGGAAAAAATGAAGGGAGTCTGCAGACAGACTTGTGACCACTCCAGCCAGAGACTCCAGCTAAGATGAATCCTCTTGTGGCTCTGATCGGTCCAGTGATAGATGGAATTTAGGGAAACCCACGGGAGCCAATAGTTGCGCTCCGGTCACACGGACATGAGTCGTCCAAAAGATTATGATGGTTCTAATTGATTCACTTATTTATGAACTCATGATTGGCTTTTAAAAGGGCCCTCGCAAGTGGCTTTTCAGTCCCAATTCTCAATGCTGCTATTTCTTTGAATACTAGGAGTTGCTTGATTTTGGCCTGAAGGCTAGAGCCAGATAAAGAAGAATTGGTTCGGGGCTAATACAGTTATGCTCATACAATTGACAAACTCTTAATCTAAACAAACTCAAAAGGACAGTTATCTAACAGTAGCTAGGATCGGACACTTTTTCTAGCCTTAAGCAGATGATATATGCTGTGAGATTAATCAAGAAGCGGAAGACTGATTGGCACAAACTAGTGCTGATTAATTCTTGCATTTCTTGACACTGCTTCATTGTTTGGTTGACTGTCACTGACACCATTATGAGGTGAACATACGAACGGAGCTTGTGTTCTGTGAACCTGAAGGTCGGGTAAGAGAACTTTTGAGTTTTGTTGTACTCATGCCAGCAGATGCTTTTTTTTGGATTAATTTTACTAGGCATGTAGGAAGATTGGAACCGTAAGTTTCGAGGAAGCAAAAGAAGAATCGGACACCATGAAGTCCATATTGTTCTGGCTACTGCGGATGCCAGAACATTAAAGACAACTTGGTTGGGACACCGATTTAATTTGCCTTTGCCTTTCCCTACATTAGATAAAATATATGTAAACCAGATGAAAATGAAACGGAGTTGTTCGTAGCTGTCGAATTATAAAGTTCATTACATGAAGAAAGTGTTGAACCGGTCAGGCACTACAACACTTACCACAACAGTGGTTTTGTCGCACCCCAAAACCTATCATGATGAGGGGTGACACAGCCGTCCTTCTACCCGAAGGACGCAGCCTCAAACCACAAGAAATCCGACTCCCAAAAGTCCCAACGACATCGCTCTCGCTCTATTGGCTACTAACCAAGGAACCTGAAAGATTAGGAAAAGAGAGGGGTGAGCAACCACAGCTCAGTAAGTAGTGCGTATCTCTTCTAAGCAGATCGAGCAACCACTATACATACATAAAGCAATACCAAAAACTCATAATTTAAAATCCACAATATCATATACATATCATATCAAATATGAGTTATTTTCCTTTCACAAAACTTGATACAAACCAAAAAAATACTCATTTGATACACCATCACAATTCAATCATCAATGGTCAAGTCCATTGATTAATCTCGTCAAATCACACGTCAATGGTCTATTCCATTAACTAATCTCATCATAGAAGGCCTCATTCGGAGTAGAGCGCAGCCGCACCGCCATCGCTCTCAAGATTTGCCTGGCGTAAGTGTAAAACACATCGATGGTCTATCCATCGACCAATCTATTGCTCAATATCAAACCATGATCACGCGCATCTCGCCCCCCGTGATAAGGCAATCAAGATTCCCCCATTGGCAAAAAGTCTCCACTTACTATAAGCCGGTGGCTCGGCCCACAAGGTTATCCTAGACTAGCATGCGCATACCCCACAAGCCCCACATTGGGCTCACAGTGATATTGAGCACCAACACAAACTCACAACAATACTCTTCACAATTCACAATGCCAATCCAGAATAAATATCACATTTTGGTTTTACAAACCACAACATTTAATCTTCACAATACATTTCACATGGCATTTCTCAAGCTCTTTCAAAACCCTTCATAAACCAGTTCGTAAAACAGTTCATATATATAACTTTCTCAACACCTTTCATAATTCGTTTCTCAAATCATTCTCAAATCAAAATGGTAGTAATTGCTCGATCTTGATTTTTATGCACAAAACATGCTTATTAACTCATATAATACTCAAATCTTTATCACTTCAAAGACATGAGTTTATAAATTCATAGAAGAGATAGCACCACTCACCTGGAATCCCCAAAAATCAAACAATGACGCTCACTCGAATCGACGATCTCGTAATCCTAATAATTAAACGAGAATCGACGTCAAAACCAACTAAAATGCTACGATAACTACGAAACGGCTAAACGACACTTAAACGTTAATAGGACAACTCAAAGGCGCCCACAAATTGCTCATCCAAAGCGATTATCCAAAGCCCACAACACGGAGCTTGAGCACGAAACTTGATTGTGCCATAACTTTCTCCACTAAACTCCATTCCAAGTGAGCTTATAATCAAAAGAAAGCTCATTCAGAGCACTACAAGAACCCTGACTTGGCCGTCCCAAAATCGGAGCCTAAAACCGACGAAAATCGGCCTAAAGTCGCTGATCGCGCATGTTCACCTTGTGCGGCCAACTTCGAAAATTCATATCCGGCAAACCGAAAGTCCAAATCTAGTTCCGTAAAATCTTACGGCCTCGCAGCACCCTAAACTACCAATTATATATATTCATAGCTCAACGACTCAAAAATCGGGTTTCGCCACTCGAATAACTCAAAACTCCGAAATATGAATTTGTTGAAGCAGAAATAAATTGGCTGGGCTTGGGCTTGTAAGAGACATGGCTGGGTTTTTGTGGGCCCAAATATTACAGGTTTCCCCTCTTAAATTGGAAAACATAAAACTAGAAAGTGAAGAAAGCGTTCGAAGCCTTCTGGATCGAGACGAGATGTCAAATCGGAGATGATGCCATTAGAACTAGGGTGGCTATCATCCAGTCTTGCCGCATCCTCTTTCTTCCTCGCCCGTCATTCATCCACGCTGCCGCCCTACCTATGACATGTAGGGTCGTTCTTCAGAAGAAAACTGGGTACACAAGAATCAAAAAAGGATAAAAGTAGGAACAGCTATGTTGGTATGATGCAGAATCCAAGCAGACTGCGATGCTTGACTATGCTGCTTACTCTTACTTCTGTCAGGTACTCAGTAAAGTTGCTTCCTCATAATTTCTGATATGGCTACTGGAGAGCCATCCAGAGTTCTATCTCACGAAGAGAACCTTTTTGAATAGTCCCAGATGATTTTGCAGATGCTCTTCAGGAGGTTCTATCTTCTTGAGCCATCCACCAAAGTGCCCAAAAGATTAAAAAAAGATGGGGGTAAGTCTGTCAGACAGCCGTGTGACCATCCCAGCCAGAAACTCCAGCTGAGAACGATCCTCTACAGCTCTCATAGATCCAAGCAGAACCCAACAGAGCCATTAATCACGCTCTGGTCACACAGCCTTTGGTTCATCCACCAGACTTTGGTTCCTGTCTCCTTAGGTCTCAAGGACACAGAGGTACGAGCCTATAGAACAGATCCTGTTCAAGTAAGGTCGTGACTTCTCCTTCTCACTCCCTTGCTTAAATACCGATTATCCTTCGAGCGCGCTCTCGGTGTGGGACTTTGGGAGGTCGCACGTGTTACGCGCACTCAACCACAACTTCTCTGTTTTCTGTTTATTGTTTGGTAGCTTAGCTTGGGGCCATTCGTAGTATTTTTAATTTGCAAGTTCTTGACGTCCAACAGAGAATGCAACTCCCTGAATGTAAAAGTGAACGATGCTTGCTGGTACGGCCCAAAGAGTGGTCCTTTTACTTCAGCAGAGAAGAGACACATTTATAGCTGATAGTTAATGGCTGCCCATTGGGCTCAGGTGAGTGAAATCCAACACAGTTCTCATAGCCCACTTGAGAGAGAGAGAGAGAGAGAGAGAGAATGATGTGAGTACACAAAATATGCATGCGGGCTTTTCGATTGTCCACCAAGTACCAACCCTACTTTTGTTTTATTTTATTTTTTGTCCTTTTTGGGCCCTTGCCTCTATTTATTATTTTTGTTGGACACTCCCTTCGTTTATCTTCACCTTTTCAAACTTTTATCATTTTTTTTTTATGAAAAAGTTTAGGAGGAGGGAATGTTACCTCATGCCAATGCTACGGCATAGCCTAGAAGGTCTTCCGGTGGATTTACAAATCGCCTACCAAAAGGGGATGTAGCTAGGATAGGACATTTTTCTGTCTTAAGCGCATGATATATGCTGTGAAATTAATCAAGAAGCGGAAGGCTGATTGGCACAAACTAGTGCTGATTAATTCTTGCATTTCTTGACACTGCTTCATGTTTGGTTGACCGTTACTGACAGTATTATGAGGTGGACCTCCGAACAGAGCTTGTGTTCTGTGAACCTGAAGGTCAGGTAAGAGAACATTTGAGTTTTGTTGCACTCATGCCAGAAACGTCTGGAGCAGAAGCTTTCTTTTAGATTAATTTTAATAGGCATGTAGGAACATTGGGACCATGAGTTTCGAGGAAGGAAAAGAAGAATCGGATAACATGAACTTGGTCGGGACACCGATTTAATTTGCCTTTGCCTTTCCCTACATTGGATGAAGTATATGTCAACCAGATGAAAATGAAATGAAGTTGTTCGTTGCTGTTGAATTATGAAGTTCATTACATGAAGAAAGCGTTGCACTGGTCAGGCACTGCATATATAACAGTGGTTTCCTCTCTTAAATTGGAAAACATAAAACTAGAAAGCGAAGAAATCCTTTGAAGCCTTCTGGATCGAGACGAGATGTCAAGTCGGCGACGATGCCATTAGAACGAGGGTGGCCGTCATCCAGTCTTGTGAGCGCCGCATCCTCTTTCTTCCTCGCCCATCTTTCATCCATGCTGCCGCCTTCGAGGACTCAGACTACCTATGACATGTAGGTTGTTCTTCAGAAGAAACACAAGAATCAAAAAAGGATAAAACTAGGAACAGTTATGCTGGTGTGATGCAAAATCCGAGAGGGCGAAGCCAGTTGCCATGCTTGACTATGCTGCTTACTCTTAAAATCCTGTCTGGAACACGGTGAAGCTGCTTCCTCCTAACCTCTTGTACGGCTACCGGAGAGCCATTCACCAAGTCTAGCCCTTCATGAACTCAAGTGATTAACCTGTAATGAAAGATACAAAAAAACGAAGACAAAGATTAAGAGAGTCTGTCAGACAGACGTGTGACCATCCCAGCCGGCATATAATCCGGCTGAGAACGATCATCTACAGCTCCAGTGGATCCAAGCAGGACCCAGCAGAGCCGTTACTCACGCTCTGATCACACGGCCATAGTTCATCCACCAGACTTCGGTTCCTGTCTCCTTTGGTCTCAAGGACACAGAGGTACGAGCCTATAGAACAGATCCTGTTCAAGTAAGGTCGTGACCTCTTTCTCTCAATCCCCTCCTTAAATACCGATTATTCATCGAGCGCGCTCTCGATGTGGGACTTTGGGAGGTCACACGCATTAAGCCCACTCAGCCACAACCTCCCTCCACTGGTTCCTTCTCTTTTTTCAACTTTGTTTTTCTGTCTGTTGTTTCGCAGCTTAGCTTGGGGGCGATCTGTAGTGTTTTTGATTTGCGGGTTCTTCACGTTCAACAGAGAATGCAACTTTCCTGAATGTAAAAGTGAACGATGCTTGCTGTTGCAAGACCCAAAGAATGTTGTCTTCTTTTAGCAGAGAAGAGATATATTAATGGCTGCCGATTGGGCTTGGTGGAATCCAACACAGTTTTCAAGGCCCACTTGAGAGAGAGAGAGAGAGAGAGAGAGAGAGGATGCAAAATATGTATGCGGGCTTTTCAATTGTCCACCAAGTACCAATTTTACTTCTTCTCTTTCGCCTTATTTGTGCCGTTGCCTTCCTTTATTATTTTGGGATAAGTACATTAAAAATCTTAAATTTATTACGAAAATGCAATTAAATTTTAAAATTTTTAAAAAGTACAATCAAATCTTAAAACTTATCATGAAGGTGCAATGGAGTCCGAAAACTATCAAAAAGTGCAATGAAGTTTTAAAACTTGTCAAATTGATCCAATCAAGTCCTTTTGTTAATTACATTTTTTGAAAGTCTTAGGACTCGATTACATTTTCATGACGACCTAATTACACTTTTTGAAAACTTTAGAACTCAATTGCACTTTTGTAAAAAGTTTTAGGATTTGATTGCACTTTTTAAAAATTTTATGATTCAACTGCATTTTGGTAACAAGTTTTAGGATTTCTAGTGTACTTATCCCTATTATCTTTTAGAGTTATTATCATGAAAAATCTCAAACTGGTACACCTGTGATAAATTTACCACAAACTAATTTTTTGACCACCCAAAATTCCAAATTGGTGCCCCTGTGATAAATTTACCTTCTATTAATTTCCATTAAATTTTACTGTCAAATTACTTGGTAAAATGACACATGACAGTTGACTAATATATCAATTTGGGGTTTTACTCTCCGTTTGTCCCAAGTGTACTAGTTTGTGAATTTTTTTTTGTATTAATTCAATCTAATTGAGGTAAATTTATCACAAATGTACCAGTTTATGGTAAATTTGTCACAGGTGTACCAGTTTAGGGTTTTTGGTAATCAAAATATTAGTTTGAGACAAATTTGTCACAGATGTACCAGTTTGAGGTTTTTCTGGGTATTAATTCTATTTTTTTATGAGGCTCTACGTTTATCTTCCCCTTTTCAAATATACCTTTTACTAGGTGAAGTTGTCAAAGGAGAATTGTGGGAGGACAAATGTCACTTCCTCCCTCATTTCCTCCTTTTTCTTCCCATTTTTTTACTACTCCTTTTCTATTTTAACTTAACTTTTCAAAGTATTGATAGGGACGAAAATTATGAGCCAAATTTAAAATTATTAGTAAATATTTCAGTGCTCAACGGTTACTATTTTTGCAAGGGTAATTGTCCGATCAAATATTGGTCAATTGGATGAGCTAAATATAATTAGTATCTATCCATATTAAATCAAAATAGATCGGTTTCATAATTTCCTTATTTTAGGCCATCTCCGACTATCATATACTTCTCATAATTTTCCTTTTCCTTGATGATTACAAAAATAAGCGACGTCATTTTTCTTTTTTTTTTATATTCTATTTAAAAACATATATATGGATATATACGAAAGAAATTGTTCATATGATCACCAAAGATCAAAGAAATAATTTCTCACTTGAAATTCTACAAACATAAAACAAATCAGAGAAATGATGGTTCATTTTGTATCTAAAAAAACCATAAATCCTACAAATAATTTAAAGATATTAATCTTGAGCAAAATATCCACATTTGTGTGTGTCGAAACACATTTAAGTTTTGCATCTTCAGGAAATCATCAAATCTCTACAAGTAATTTAGAAGAATTAATTTCAAGGGAAAGATTCCCATTTTTTAGGTGCTATGGATGTGTGTGTGTATTAAATCATGGTTCATTTTGTATAT
Source organism: Syzygium oleosum (assembly GCF_021117445.2). Taxonomy (NCBI): domain Eukaryota; kingdom Viridiplantae; phylum Streptophyta; class Magnoliopsida; order Myrtales; family Myrtaceae; genus Syzygium; species Syzygium oleosum. Next base: position 4,416,638 of record NW_026607494.1, read on the forward strand.
AAATGAAATCATAAAATCTCTACAAGTGATTTAAAAGAATAAAACTCAAGGGAAAGATTCACACTTCACATCATCTTATTATGTATCCAAGCATGGGGGTAATGATATCACTCCATCTCATTTTTTTTAAGAAAAATATATTTACACTTTATATCATCTTACTTAGACCACACACTAACAAAGAGAGGCATTAAAGTTGAGTATTATCAGGAGAAAATAGAAATATTTATGAAAATAATACTTTCGTTATTGGTCAACTGTACAACATTAATCTATAATAGCCAACAAAATTTTGTGCGTAGCACGGCCAGCAAGACTAGTGAAATTAATGAAAATGAAGATAGTCGACGATGATGCAAATTACATATTCATGCCAGTGAACAGCATACGAAGTGTTAATTACTTAGACAATTATCCAGTTAAAGAATGAGATGGTTTTAGTACTTGTTTTGGCTATGATTATTGGCTTTTAGTTTAAAAGGTCAAGCCTCCTCACATATGGTGATTCGCTCCCATCTGATCTAATCTATTTTATGCAGTCGAAGTCGAAGTCAAGAGAACAGTTGTTCCGATGCTCACCACGTGGCACTTCATTTTGCTTCTGTAATTGCCATGTGATATATATTGGTCGAAGATATGTCTATATTATATATGTTTATAATGAGCTTAGGTGTTAGGAAATGGACAAAGAAAGCATATAAAGATTTTATCTCTTATTGAGTTTAAACTTAAAAAAGGATAAACTAGAGAAAGTATTTAAATTAAGCTCTTCATTAACATGATTTTTTAAATATAATTTCTTAGATCTATTTGTAAATGGCGAAAGTCTTATGCCAAATATAAAATACTGCATAAATATTTTAGAGTTCAGTTTGGCTTTGCCAGCATAATTCTCTGATCAAATTAGGACATGCATACATGGTAGAACAATTAAAATTGAACGAAAATATCTGTCGATTGGTAAGCTAAATCAAATTAGCATTTATCCACATCAAATTAAATATTAATTCCATATCTGTTTAAAACAATTGATCTAATCTTTCTGAAGCAATGGAAATTTCGAACCGTTGACCCTGACCATTTCGCATTATTTGAATCCGAATATCTAGGAGGAGTTATCATTTTGCTTGTATCGAAAAATATAGACGTAGACAATCGGTAAGCTAATGATAATATATAAAATGGAGCTTAGATGGACAAAATGGACACCACCATAATCCAAATGACCTAAAGGCCAGACTTAAAGCCCAAAAGGTTTAAATGTTGGGAAAATTACCAAAAAAGTCCTAAACCTTTTGTAATTGTACCAATTTAGTCCTAAACCTTTTTTTTTTTGCCATTTCAGTCCTAAACCTTTTGCAAATGTGCCAATTCAGTCCATCCGGCCACTTTTGGCCGGCCGACGCTGATGTGGACGCTGGCTAGCTGACATGGCATTATTTTAATTTTTTTTCCTTTCTCTTTTTTTTTTTTCTTTCCTTCTTCCCCCTGGCCAGACCGGCCAGGGTGAGGCTCGCCGGCGAGGTCACCTCGCCGGCGATGGCGAGGCCTCGCCCGGATCTGGTGAGACCTCGCCAGCCATGGGCAAGGTCGAGCTCGCCTAGCGACGGCAAGGTCTCGCCAGATCTGGGCAAGGCCTCGCCGTCGCTGGGCGAGCTCGACCTCGCCCATGGCCGGCGAGGTCGGCCTCGCCATGGCTGGCGAGGTCACCTCACCGGCGAGCCTCTCCCTGGCTGGTTTGGCTAGGGGGAAGAAGGAAAGGAAAAAAAAAAAGAGAAAGGAAAAAAAATTAAAATAATGCCACGTCAGCTGGCCGGCGTCCACGTCAGCGCTGGCAGGCCAAAAGTGGCCGGATGGACTGAATTGACACAATTGCAAAAGGTTTAGGATTGAAATAGCAAAAGAAAAAGGTTTAGGACTAAATTTGCACAATTGCAAAAGGTTTAGGACTTTTTTGGTAATTTTCCCTTTAAATGTTAGAAATGGACTCTGTGATGCCCATGTGCAAGTCCAGTGGAGGAGATTTTTCTGATAATTAATTGTGTTCTGAGTCTGACCCAAAAGAAAAACAAAGAAATTTGAACTTATTCCAAGAGTCGTCCATTGTTGTCATGTACTATCTTGATGTTTGCATTGAGCTATTGTTGAGCTTCTATTGATATATGTACTGTCCGAAAGCCAGTTGTTAAGAAGAAAAACGCATATTGTGACACGTTCTTCTTGTGATGGCCAAAAGAGCAAACATGTTCTTCTAATGACAAAAGTTGTATAATGGCCCAACATTCCAATGCATTTATTTGCAGTGTCGGTGGAATATAGGTTGGTTTTCAAAACTTTATGGGCAATAAGTGATCCGAAGACCATTTAATTCATTGACTCTTTTTATCATTCCCGACATGCACAAGGGATCGGACCAAAAAGAGCAACATCAACTCCAAATAGATTCAATGAACTTGGAGCCCATGGGGGTAAGCACCGATCTAGGTTTGAGCCAGGAACTAGAACGAACCGGACCGAACCAGTTTGCTCTGTATGGATTCCGCGGGAATCAATCCGATTCTCAGTTTCAGGGGCAGAACCGGACCAAACCAATAAATCGGCCCAGAGTATTTTTTTAAAAAAAAAATTTATTCAGCAAACTCACGATAAAACTCAATGTGAGTTTCCTAATAGAAATAGTTATTTTATTCTCCTACGAAATCATCTCTAGACTTTTTTTTGTAGAAATAGTTATTTCCTTGCAGGGAATAGAAGAAATAAAAAAAAGAGGAAAACACCGTCAATTCTCGAGTGGGCCCTAGAACCGATTTGGATCGGTCAATCCAGTCTAAGCCAATTTGTAGGTAGGGTAGGTTGTTCTTTATTCCAAGTTCTTGGGTGGGAACCAGCCCGTCCTGAAACTGATCATTCCCATGATTATTCCCTATGAAAATACAAATCTAGTAAGTCAAGAAGACAACAAAAAAATAGTGCTAAAATTGGATGATATATCAGCTTAAGTAATTGGGGGTTGAATATTGTGTTAACAGAATGTGCTCATTATACATCCATAGGTGAAACGGGCCATTAAATCCAAATGAACAATCGAATCGATAAAATTATCAAAATTTCATAGTCATCATATTTTGTCGTGAAAAAAAAAAGTTAGCTTGTCAAACTTTAATCTTACTCCAACCTAGAAAGCGAAAAAGTAAAAAAGATAAATAGGGAAACAATCAAATCTTTTATAAGGTGATGTGAAGTTGTCGGACGATCTAAACGAAAAATTTTCCCGAGCACCGCAAGCAGACAAGAAAGAGAACCGTTGAACGTGTCAAAGGGTCCAAGAAGAAGAGTTGAAAGGAAGCTGATTTGACAAGACAACCCCACTCTCTGTCGGCCTTATTTTACTAATAATTTTCTCTTTCGCCCTTAAAGTTTTGTCCCGCTATTATTAATATCAAACCCTTCTTTTGCTGAATTGCCCCCACAATGATCGATTTTGCAGGTGGAGGCCTCTGGCTCTGGTGATGGATTGCGGACCTTGCGGTTGACCCTTCATTTGCCTCCTCTCACCTCCATTCCTTTCCTTTCCTTTCCTTTCCATTCCATACCTTTCTCCTAGCTTTGCGGTTATGGTCTCTGGTCCATAATGAGCTCTCCCTTTGTTTTTTTGCCTTTTCATATCTGTGCTTGTTTGGCCAAAAGTCTTATATGCAGGAGCCGGTTTCCATCTTATATTTAAATGCATACAATGCGCCATTATTTGACAAAAAACAAAAACAGAGTTATAGTCTAGTGTGTAAAATTGTTACTGGTGGGGTGTGCATAACATATCCACATGCACAAATTTGGTGAAAAAGTAATGTGCTGAAGAGACTTGGGATGGGAAGCATCATGCACATATGTCTTGATGTCTGCACTTGAATGCAGAAAGAATCACTTTGGGGGTAAACACATATTTCATCAATTTTATCATTTTCCTCCTTCACATTGGACAGATATTTGTATTTAATTAAGTAAGCAATGAGCTCAATAACAATCATAACACATTTTGTATTGAGATTACGTCTCTAGCTTGAGCCAAATTCATGTAGACTCGTCCCTAGTACTGTGAAATGGCTTGAAAGAGGAAGATGCATAAATAGAAAAAAAAATGAGCGTCTGGATGATCAGACTCATGTGCCTATAGAGCAGCATCCAATATGATGTGCATCTAGGCACGACACCCAACCAAGACCACCAAGACCAGTCAAGTATTGGGTGGGGGCTCTAGCGGTCAACCATGTCTGGTTGGGGTGCGGGGGTGGTTGAATTGAGTATCCGACATCATATCATCAAATACCGTAGAGGTATCCTTGACATCTATATTTCAGGCAAGCAGCTACTTGAGCCTAGTTGGCGTCTTGGACATGTCTAGAGTAGGTTTGTGGCAAATTACACTACATTGTTTCGTGTTTTAGCTCTCTCTAAATACGTTAGATGGTGTGATTGTAAGTAGTCGAGAGGATTTGAGAGAGTTCATTATGCGATTAGAGTGAACTTTTATGAGAATTGTCAGAAAGGGAGCTTGTCTATGAGTTAATTTGATGTAATAAAGTAGTTTCCTTTGTATTGGCGGACTCCATGATGAAAATTGCTGCCGATCTTCTCATGGATATATGCCATATTGATTAAATCACATACCTTATTTCATAACAATTGCTATCGGAGTTCGGTTCAAAAGTCAAGTGAAACCAATAGCGACAGAGCAAATATGAGCACACATTTTTCAGTACTTCACGACACAACCATATAGCTATGCCAAATAGACGTGAATTGTTGCTACTTGTATGCCGCAATACCTTAAAGTTGGGATGATTTAGCTGTCGTAACTTATTACTTTAGTAGCGAATTGTTTGCCAAATACCTTATAAAAATTACGACATCTCTTTTCCACAGCTAAATTTCCTACCAAAGAATTATCCTAATTAGTCTCTCAAAAACACAACTGCAACATTACAATTCCGTTATAATTATATCAAACGGGCTCTTACTTAGGCCCAAATTCTCCCCCATGCTAATTTTGATAACACATCATCCGCTTTTCACCATTACTATTCAAGTGGACATCTTCAATATCTCTTTTGGGGCATAATCCAAACGTTTTGCCAAGAATCCTGCCCCCGTACATGAGAAAATCTGGTCATTGCTGGATCTCTTGGACCTGCATCACCATGCATGTGACTGTTCTGCCACGAGAATTGATTTTTAAATCGCCAAACCAAATGATTATTCCCAATTGCTTAAGCAATTCGAGGGGAATCGTTTTCACTTCAATCTGATCCACACACAGCATCTTTGCTAAGCGAACCAGAAAGTGATAATTATGACGTCACGATATTTGTTGGTTGCGACCAGAAAACAAAACTACAAAACCCCTTTTTCGTGAATCTTTCTTTGTTCTTTTCTTCTTCTCTGTCTCGACAACAGTGACAGTTCACAGAGCCAAGACTGCAGTTAAACAAGAAAGAAAGACTCCACGGACACAGAGAGAGAGAGAGAGATTGATTGATCGATCAATGACAAGCAGATAAGAGAGGACAAAAGGAATGAGAGAGACGTGAAAGAAGAGACCTCAGATCCTTGCAGTCGTTACTGTTGGTCCAACGAATTGATGTTTTGCTTAAAAGGGAATATTACATTAAGAAATCGCATTTAACTTTGAAGCTTTGTACCCGTTTGTCTTCGACTTTGGATCATTACTTATTAATCCTTTAAACTTTCATCTTGTTACATCTATTAATCGCCCGCTGTAGTTTTTTAATCATTATGCGCGACGCACGATGATTTTAAAGGAGTTAAATAAACTCCTCCGTATTATTGATTCTTAAGGAAATGCACTTTTCGCTCTCAATTACAGTTTAAAAAAATACATAAAAAGCGATAACTAAATTATTTAAAACCAACAACATGTTAGTATAGATGGTAATGGAGTTTTCTCCTTCACGTGCTCGCGAGTTCAAGCTTTATATGGAAGCACCACTAAAAAAAAATCTTGAATGCACCATCCTTGAGATCCTTAAGGATGTAGACAAGTCGTGATGAGCTGAAACTAGTTGGGACACCACCTACCCACTATACTTAAAAAACAACCAATAAAAAAACTACAATACTATTGATTGATAAGAAACTAAATATCATAAATGGAATTAAATAAGTTATTATTCAAATTTGATGAATGTAGCCACTTTAATAAAATTAAATTAGGACTTTTAAGAAAAACAAAGAAAGATAAAAAAAAAAAAAAGGGGAATAGATCTTAATAACAAAATGTCAAATGAAAAGATATTGATACACATGGCATTTGTTTAAATTGTTAATCAATGTTAAAGGATGATTACTAACTAAGAATATTAAGGAAACGATATTTATTAAGGTTAATTTATAATGGAAAAAATTTAAGTAATAAATGTGAAATTTCAATTACTTTACCTTATTTATCTATTTATTCTAAAAATTACTGTTATTAATTACATATTTTTTACATTTATTCACAAATTTAAACTTATATAAGCAGTATTCAATTGTTGTCACTTGAACTTTTTGTTATTGGCATCTCTTCCATTTTTACATAATTTGTATTAAAGTAGCTATATTTATCAAAGTTTAAAAAAATTGTCAGCATTTAATCTTATTGATAATATATGAGGAATATCCAAAAAAGTATTCAAGAAATAATTAATATCCAAAAAGTAAACTTATGAACCAATTTAATTGAATGGTCTTTCACATGATTCCTTAGTTAAGTTGAATTTTTCTTTTTATTTATTTTTTTTCCAAAGAAAGCAATAAGTACTTTTTCCAAAGAGGAATCAATTGTATTATTCACAGTTTTCTTATAAATACTATGAGAATCAAAGACCTTACTTAATCCTTGAAAAAGAAAACGACATTAATTAGATACCTATATCACGACACAAATCATTATAGTGGAAAAACAAAAATCATTATTTAAACGATTGCTTAAAAAGTGCTCTTGAAGCACTCACCCAGTAACAAAATCATTATAAGAACTATGGATTGGAATTCTCTATAATTTGAAGGATGGCTGCAAACCCACCGTGATTAGTGCCGCTCACCCGCCTTACGTCTCTCTCTCTCTCTCTCATCCTCGATATGAGGCCGTGATCCCCGATACGAAATTTTTCAATCTCAAAGCAACCTAGATTTGGAGTTGCGTAGGGCAAGTTACGTGTCTCTCTCTCTCTCTCATCCTCGATATGAGGTCGTGATCCCCGATCCGAAATTTTTCGATCTCAAAGCAACCTAGATTTGGAGTTGCGTAAGGGCAAGAAGGCAGGCGGGCATTCGCGATGGTCGCAACCTCTGCGGCCATAGGGTTATGACCGTCACAAGCTCTCTTTGACTTAGTTAGAGAGGAAGGGGATATATAAGGTTTAAGCTGATATTTTTTAAGGACATAATTTTAAAAAAAGTACGGACATTTTAAAGCTTGCTTGTTTATATCTTTTAGAAAACAAAACTTTTGTTTTTCCATCAAAGTCCAGGATATTATTTGAACTTTAAAAAATTATAAAAAAAAGTATATGTGAATCTACATGACAATATACGTACATTGTGAAAGTTTCAGATATTTTGGGCTAAGCAAAAATTACAATGCATCCATTATCAGATTCAGATTAAGTAAAAAAAAAAGTAAAACTCATCGGTACATGTCCCCAATCATTTTAAAGTAACTTCACAAGATGCAAATCTATGTTTCTTACGTTTATAATTCTCACATCGTTAGCCTTCTTTCGCAATAGATAATTCATGTCGAGAACGACAGGGATTGAATGAAATCTATAAGAAAAGATTTCTCCAAAACGAGACAGAGAGGGAGGCAGGCAGGCAGGCAGGCAGGTGAGGGTGGGGGCGCGGGAATCAGTGCCCCCCAGCCATGCACGTGACGGCGACTGATGGAGTCCCTCCGAGGCGAGGCGGTGTAAACGCTTCACGTGTCGAGAGGCGGAGCGCGGAGGCGGAAGAAGGGGAGGGACCGGTTTCAGACATCGTCGGTTTCCTTTCGTACCGTTTTGTTTCGGGGGCCGATCACGAGAGCAGTTTGGCCAAAAGAGATGGGTCGGGGCGAGGGGGACGGGGGTCGTGTCTTAAGGACACGTACCTTCGTCCAATCCCTCTCGCTGTTACCGTCTTGTCTTGTCAAATCATGCTAATTTGGACTCGCGTGAATTAATCAGAGAAATGAAAAGAGTTGTTACGTGACTAGATGGAGAGAGAGATTCTTCCCGTGATTCCAAAATGCTTTTCAATTATAGATATTTCATTTGGTCTTTCAATAATTTTGCATATTGTAATCTTTGAAATATATGAAATTTTATTTGAGTCAGCGCCTTTTGTCGAAATTATGGATGGAATTGCTAATACGGCCAGTCAAGTTGCTGTTAAATGCAATGTCGCGCCCTATGTGACATTAAAAGAATAAAGTAGATGATAAGGAAATATTGAATAACAATAAAACTATTAGAAAAATTTGAGACACGAGGGATTTTGAAAGTTGAAAGAAGAGGCGATCGCGGGAGGAAGGTGATCACTGATGGCCAGAAAGAGGCGTGCGAGTCCATAGATGCACCGGATGTTCGAGCTGGGAAATTGTCATATTCAAGGAGAGATAACAAACTAGGCATGATCGAGACTCATTGGAAAAACCAAATAAACGACCATATCATGAATAACCATATTCCTAAAGAAATAAGGACAAATGAATTTTTACTAGGTAAGACCTTTTGTCAATTTGTTTTATTTTTGTAAAGAAACGTTTTGCTTATTATAAAATTGTGAAAAATGTTAAGATCGATTGAGATGTTATTAATTAGTTCTGTCCAAATATTCAAGGATTCAACATAATGTAAAATATCAATTTCAAATGTTAAAAGTGAAAACGAAAAACCCAGAACCCAAAAGCAAGAACCATCAAAAGCGTTGCATGATTAGTTCCATTCCGTCTGTTCTCGGACCGTATAGCAGGGAGAGTAAAGAGAGTATGAAAATGGTGCAAGTTGTTTTTATTTTTATTTTTATTTATCTAGTAACTATTTCATTTTTTTTATCAGTCCTCTCCAACTGTGCGACAAAAAATTAAATCAAAGTGACTGTATAGATAAATGACATTTCCATCTTTCTTGTTATTTTAATATTTCGAGTAGCTTTCACATTGTTTAGATAGCAAGCAAAATTTGCTACATTATCATCTTCTTTAATGAAATAAGAAAATAACATTTTGGGAAATTTTCAATTTGGGGCCCAAAGTGAGCCCATTTTCTCAAAATGGGGTCCCAAGTGCAATCAGTCTCAAAATGGGGTCTCAAGTGCCCAATCAGTCTCAATTTGGTACCTGGATTCGCCGGCCGGCCAAATAGTCACCGGCGGCGAGTTTTTTACTGTTCCGGTGGCCGGAACAGTAATTTTTTACTTTTTAATTTTTTTTTGCTTTTTTCTTTTGCTTTTTTTTTTCTCTTCCCTCCGCCGGGCTATGGCCGGCGGAGGCTGCCCTCGCCAGCGTCGGGGAGGGCCGCCCCGGCGAGGGCCGCCCAGCCTTCCCCGACGGCTCTCGCCCGACGCCGCAGGCGAGGGTTGCCCTCGCCGGCGTCAGCGAGGGCGACCCTTGCCCTCGCCGACGTCGGGAAGGGCGAGGGCCGCCCGCGCCGATGCCGGCGCGAGTGGCAACCCTCGCCGACGGCGGAGGCGAGGGCCGCCCTCGCCTTGGTCGGCGGGCGGGCGGGCCGACCCTCGCCCGCCCGCCGAGGGTTGCCCTCGCCGACGTCGGGGAAGGCTGGGCGGCCCTCGCCCGACGCCGGCGAGGGCGACCCTCGCTAGATTCGACGAGGGCACCGCGTCAACCACACGATCGACACGAGCTAGAGCACGCCCTGAGAACCCCGTCCCGAGCCCGGCTCGGGGCGGCCGTGGAGAGGTACGGCGAAATGAGGCGAAGGTGAGGAAGGAGAGGGGCTGGAGAGGGAGAGCAGGAGGTGTGAAGAGAAGGGGGCCGCGGCGCCCACGCTAGCGGAGCTAAGGCTGTCGGAGGAGGAGCTGAGGAGGCTGAGTGGGATCTGGCGAGGGTCGCCCTCGCCGGCTGTCGGCGAGAGCCCGCCCAGCCTTCCCCGACGTTGGCGAGGGCATGGGTTGCCCCCCGCCCGCCCCGAGGGAGGCGGCGCCCGCCCGACCCGAGGCGAGGGCGGCCCCGCCCGCCCGGGCCGAGGCGAGGGCGGCCCAGCCTTCCCCGACGTCGGCGAGGGCAAGGGTCGCCCTCGCCGACGCCGGCGAGGGCAACCCTCGCCTGCGGCGTCGGGCGAGGGCCGTCGGGGAAGGCTGGGCGGCCCTCGCCGGGGCGGCCCTCCCCGACGCCGGCGAGGGCAGCCTCCGCCGGCCATAGCCGGGGCCGGCGGACGGAAGAGAAAAAAAAAAGCAAAAAAAAAAAAAATTAAAAAGTAAAAAATTACTGTTCCGGCACCGGAACAGTAAAAACTCGCCGGCGGCGACTATTTGGCCGGCCGGCGAACCCAGGTACCAAATTGAGACTGATTGGGCACTTGAGATCCCATTTTGAGACTGATGGCACTTGAGACCCCATTTTAAGAAAATGGGCTCACTTTGGGCCCCAAATTGAAAATTTCCCTAACATTTTTGATGTCATTTTAAGTTCTCATTAAATCGTGATTAATGAGTGATTACAAAAAAATAGCACAATAACATTTGATGATAACATTTACCCTGTTACCTTTTATCTCTGAGTTACAATAATTAACTTATTCTTATATTTAGTTATAAGTAATTTTTAAGGATTAACTTTAAAATAAAATTAACGCGAAAAATAAAATTAAAGCCTCATAAAAGGACTCGTCAATGGATTGATAAGGAAAAACAAAACCAAAAAAAAATCAGCTAATATTGTCAAAAAAAATACTGTTTATCTTAGCCATGAGAAACATGTAATAATTTGATTATACTTGAATTTATCAAAAGAGGATTAATTGAGATAAATTTAAGGTAAATAAGCAATTTTAAGCTAATAAGTCGACACACAAACGGATTGAACAGAGAAAAAAAGATAGATAACTTTTTTATGATGAAAAGATAGCTTAACAAATAGAATAAATAGAAGTGCCAATTTTTCTATAAAATGACTGAGAATTAAAAAGTTCATGAAAAATGAACAAACAAAAGATTTCGGATAAAAAGGTAGAGAAATTGAAAAAATAAATTGTAAAAACAAACGGGTGGAGCGGTTAGAATCGAATTTGCGCCCTCGCACTACAAAATGGTGCTTTAGCATCGGGCCAACGACACGTGGCGAATTCTAGTAGTAGTGTTTTTCTCTCTTGGTACATCATTTTAATGTAATTGAAGATGTATATATATTTAAGTTTTCTTTTTTCCTTTTCATCACTTCAAATTTTATTTGTTTAGTGGAAAATATCAATCAAATTGCATAAACTGAGTTGAATTTCACACGTAGTCCTTGAACTTTAGTACTATTTGTAATCTAACCACTCACTTTCAATCACTCAATAAACTAAACTTTTTTCTTTTGCAATTGATGCACTCTAATCTTATTGAGCTAATTTCTTTTAATGAAAAAGTGACATGGCATCATGTAGGGATGAGCGGTTCTAGGTTCCACTTGGAACCTACCCGTCATAATCTATTCCCCATTTTTTGAAATCTAGAACCTACCTTGCATAACTGTCGTGACCCCCTCGAGGAGCACCATCTAGGGGTTGGCTAATGGATTACTAAGTCTAAACTTCGCTCGGGCCCTCCCAAGCCCATACCAATTCGCAACTTATGATTCAAGTTATTGTCATGCAAATCATTTTCATTTAGGAGTCGCCACTAATCAATTTTTTTGGGCTGATCAGAAACCCAAGTAAAGTGTGCGAGTATACTTAACCTCTACGATCTAGAGATTAAATGGATTCAGGAACTTGATTATGCTATATTACTTTAACACCCTTTCAAAACATTTATCTTTTATTTTCGACAAAATATTTCTTAGCAGACAGCTTGAATCGATTTTAACCCAGCTACTAACATATTAGGTAATCATGCAAGTGCGCAACCATTAATGTAACATTAAAGGAAAACAAAGCAATAAATTGCAAGAAGGAGATGGAATCAAACTCACTAAACAAAGCAATTATTTTTTAGGTTTTCTTTTATCTTAAATTGAAAACTAAAATATGCATCATGCAATCTTGATTAAATGAACTCAACATGCAAACTATATGACATGCATATGACATTTTTGGTATTTTTGTTAAAATTTGTAATTAAAAATTACCATTATTTAAACATGCAATTTTATCTAGGAAAGAAATCTAATTTATCCTAAGATGATAGTTTTGAGATTTTTCTTAAATTCGTAATTAAAAAATTACTAAAAATCAACTATCTAGAGCAAGATACTATCTAATTTAAACTAGGAAGGAAACTAAGTCGAATCATAATTTCAATCGTAAACTTATCTTAATCTTCTGGAATCTATCTAAATATGCAATCTACCCAAACTATCCTAACTTAGCATGAAAATCATATCTAAATCTATTCTAATTTATTTCAGAATCTATCCTAACAAGTAAGGTTATCTAGAATAAATTTATTCTAATCTATTAAGTAAAGATAATTTAAAACCTATTCTAGAAATCTTATTTAATCTTTTTGTATCTTTCAAATAAGGGAAACAAATCAAGATAAGATAACCATTCATAGCAAGAAATAGGCATCAAATCACAAAAGATAAGCACCAAATATCTTAGTCAATTCAAATTTGGAAACAAATAAAACTGGCAAATCGAATTCTACGGCATAAGGATCGGATTGATTAATTTTTCGTGCGATCGCGAGTCGTATCCTAGGCATGAGATTGTGCGATCGTACCATCAACCAATGAACGTTGTCAAATTAGAATAGTTTCCCAATTTAAGGGATATGTCTATAATCTTAAAAATATCATGATATTGATATCAACAAATTCGGCAATAACATCAAATATTCAAATTTGGATATATTCTCATGTAATTCGAGGATATCGTTTATGTAATATTTGTATATCTCTTTGACTAGGTCAAAGAGTTAGTGGTGGGACCCATTTTTTAAAAAATCAAAGTAGGAAAAATAAGTAAAAATTTAGACTCTTCCGCTTTTATAGAGGCTGTGACACACGCAGAAGCAGAGAGGAAAGAAAAGGAAAGAAAGAAAAAAAAAGGAGAGAAGAGGGCTTTCACGTGTGCTCGCCACAGATGCCTCGTGAAGCTGATTTAACTTTGATTCATAACATATGGTAAGTGCCCGTATCCTTCGTTCATCTAATTGGAGTAATTTTTAAGATTGGGGTACAAATTTGGTGTTTTGTGGATTTTGAACTATGGGGTTCGATTAAGGAGTCATTGAGCTACGGATATATATAGAAATGGTAGTTTAGAGTGTTGTGGGGCCGTGGGATTTTATGGATTTCGATTTAGACTTACGATTTGCCCGAATTTTTTTTTTGAAGTTGGCTGTGAGTGATAAACAGCGTGCAACCAGTGGCTTTCAGGCCGAATTTCGATGATTTTTGGCTCGATTTTGGGACGGCCAAGTTATGATTCTTATAATGCTTCAAAATATCTTCCTTTTGGCTATAAGCTTGTTTGGAACAGGGTTTGGTAAAAGAGTTATGGCGTAACTGAGTTTCACGCTCAAGTTCCGCGTTGCAGATAATTTTGAATATCCACTTTGGTTGAGTCATTTTGTTAGCGCGTAAGAGTTATTTCATTAGCATTTAAGCTTACTATAGCCATTTTGTAGTTATTATAGTATTTTGCTTGATTTTGACGTCAATTCTCTTTAATTATTAGGATTACGAGATCGTCGACTCGTCTAGCTACGTGTTATTTGGTTTTAGGTATTCCCAAGTGAGTGGTATTATCTTTTCTTTGGTTTGGTAAAACCCATATTTTAAAGTAATAATTATATATATATATATATGTATTGAACTTAAAAGAGTATTTTTGTTGCATAAAGCGGGATCGAGTGTCCACTACCTTTCAGCTATTTGAGAATAGTTTGAGAAACATATTATGAAATGTGAACGTGATTTATAAAATGGTTTATGGATTTGGGATTGTGGATTATTGAAGGATGATTATTTGATGTTCAATATGACTGTAAACCCTGGTAGGGGTTTCGGGGTATGCATACCGATTTAGGATATCCTTCTGGGCCAAGCCACCAGCTTTATAGATAGAGACCTTAAAAGGGGGGGCATCTAGGTCGTCTCCAAGGTAGTAATCGTGGTTTTTATAAAAATTAATCAATGGACTAGACTATTGATATTTGAATTGTGATGATGGATTTAAATGAATATTTCTGACTTGTACAAAGCTTTGTTGAAACGAACAACTTTTATGTGATTCGATATATATTTTATACCTTAAGTTTGGGTTATAAAGTTATGGCATTGCTTTGTATACATGCATAGTGGTTACTTGATCTATTTAAACGATATGTACTACTCACTAGATTGTGGTTGCTCGCCCCTCTCTTCCCCAATCTTTTCAGGTTTCTCGACTAACAGCCATTCGTACAAGAGCGTAATCGCGGGGACTTTTGAGAATTAGATTTTAGGTATGGTTTTTGGAAGTTGTATATATGGTTGTTAATAATTTGTTGGGTTAGCTGAGTTCTAGTTATACATATTATTTTTGGCAGATTATAGAAACTCTGATGTTGTAACCAATCTGTAAGTTTATCTGATATATGTGTAATTTGAGACATATATGTTGATAACAATTTGTTGGTTATGTTTGAGGCTGCGTCTCTCGTATCGAAGAATGGCTGTGTCATCCTCCTTTCTAGTTATTTTCAGGGTGTGACATCATTTGGTATCAGAGCTTAAGTTGTGATATGTTTCGGTATAGATTTTGTGGGACGTTGTGAGATTGTGTAATAGTTTTAGTGTGTTAATCTTCTAAGTGCTAAGGTTTTATTTCGCTTTGGATTAAGATTATTATGCATTCCAACTCGGAGACACTTGCCTCGTTTCATAAGAATAGTAAAGGTAAGTGAGTCGCAGAGATATGCCTCAAGTTTCTCGATGCTTGGCTTCAAAGAGGAGACTAAAAGATTGATTTGAAATGAGCCCCGACTCGCAGGATTCAAAGGACGAACTTCATAAACCCACCACACAAGTCAATTTATTTGAGACTTGTCAAGTAGTACTTGACTTTCATTATCAAGTGAAAGATTTAGGTGGATATGGAACTGCAGTAACTGAAGATGATAGAGAGTACACCTTCGCCTAGTTCAGAAAAACGAAGCCACCTACTTATGATGGGAAATCAAATCCTCTTTTGGTCGGACATTGGATTAGAAAAATGGAGCAGATCTTTAGAGCCGAAAGAGTTCCCAAGATCAAAAAGTTGACTTTGCCATCCATTATTTGGAGGGCGAAGCTGACTATTGGTGGGAAGCGAATAGACCCGCCCTAGGAGGCAGGGATGCGGCAATTTCTTGGAAAGACTTTGCAAATGCCTTCAACCAGTTAAGTAAATTTGCAAAACATTTTGTAGGCGACTTTGTATACATATCTTAGGGTGACTCTACAGTAATGGACTGTGCAAGCTGCTTCAACCAGTTGAGTAGGTTTGCGAAACAATTTGTGGCTAATTGGGAACTTAAAACTTAATATTTCCAAAGAAAGTTTCGATCTAATATACGTTCTAAGCTCGCACCTCTTGAACTGACCAAATACACGGATGTCTTGTAACGAGTGATCAAGGTGGAACAATACAAAATGGAGCATGACACATACGGTGCTCATAAAAAAAAGAGGCCCAAGTTCACCGAGTTTCAAGGAAATCATATAAGTGGCAGTAGTAATCGAAGAAGTAGTAACTTGCCAAGGAAGTTTAGAGCCCAGAATACTCAGCGCCCGGTAACACATTTGGAAGGATCATGGCAGTGAGTGTTGCCAAAAAGCAAGAGTGTGCTTATTACGTGGGAAAGTGGGACACATGCAATGAGATTGTCTAACACAAAAGAATTCTTCAGCTGATAGTAAATCATAGATCATGTTATCTGTGTAAGCAACAAGGACACCTAGCACACAGTTGTTCCATGCGGAATGCTCCTTCAATTGGTAGATCCCAAGAGAACCAGCAAAAACAGAGGACAAGTGGGAAAGTTCTTGCGATGATGGAGGGGGACACTGTGGCATCTAACACAGTTGTTGCAAATATTATATCTATTGCCTCGCAATGTGCTTATGTGTTGATTGATCCCGGTACTACACATCTCTTTATTTTTACTGAATTTGCAAAGAAGCTTGATATGTTGCCTAAGCCTCTTGAATATGAATTGCGTGTTGATACTCCTGCTGGTGATTTTTTGGTTGCTGATCATGTGTTCAAGAGATGTGTGCTCCAGATTGATAATGTTGAAATGCCTGTGGATCTAGTGGAGTTAAATATTCAAGATTTCGATGTTATTATAAGGATGGATTGGTTATCTACATATCATGCTATTGGTGACTGTTTTTCAAAGAAAGTGATCTTTAGACCTCCGAATCAATCCGACTTCTCTTTTTTGGGAAGTTGTAAATACATTTTTCCAAGGTTGATCTCAGCTTTGCAAGCGAGTAAACTTTTTTAAAAAATGGTTGTTGTGGTTATCTGGCTTGTGTAAAAGACCCAAGTAAGGTTGTAGTGAAGTTGAAAAATGTTCTTGTTGTTAGAGAATTTTCAAATGTGTTCCTAAAGATATACCAAGTTTGCCTCTTAATAGAGAAATTAAGTTCCGTATTGACTTAATGCCTGGTACAGCACTAAAGGCACCGTATCGTATGGCACCTCTTGAATTGAAAGGATTGAAATTGCAACTCCAGGAGTTTTTGGATAAGGGTTTTATCAAACCTAGTGTTTCATCTTAGGGAGCTCCAGTTTTATTTGTGAAAAGAAGGACAGTAGTATGAGGCTTTATATAGACTACCGAGAACTTAAAAAGGTGACGATAAAAAACAAATATCTTTTTTCCCGGATTGATGATTTATTTGATCTACTTCAGGGAGCTCAAGTCTTTTTTGAGATCAACCTTCGTTCTAGGTATCACCAGTTGAAAAGAAAAAGCAAATGATGTGCCTAAAAATGCTTTCAGAACAAGGTATGGCCATCATGAATTTCTCGTCATGCCTTTTGGTTTAACGAATGTACCTGCTACTTTCATGGACTTGATGAATAAGGTATCCAGGGAGTATCTAGATAAATTTATTGTGGTGTTCATCGATAATGTTATAGTGTATTAGAAAAGTTTGGGGGAACACGAGAGACACTTGAGGTTTGTGCTACAAACTTTACATGAAAAGAAGTTGTATGTTAAATTTAGTAAGTGCAACTTCTAGCTTGATCATATAAAATTCTTGGGTCATGTAATCTCGAAGGATGGCATATTAGTGAATCTAAAGAGAGTTGAAGCAGTTGTTCAGTGGAATTGCCCCACTAATGTTTCGAAAGCAAGAAGTTTTCTTGGGCTAGCTAGCTATTAGAGGTGATTTGTGGAGGAATTCTCTAAAATTGCTAGTGAAGAATTTAGAGGAAAGAATTGTGATAATTCTATATATCTTTTGTACAACGATTACAAGCAATTTATAGGACTACTTTAAGTACAAACTAGGAAAAAATAGATCTGAAAAATACAGCTATAATCCCACAAATTAAGGGATACTAAGAAATCATTTCCTAACTAATTATTTATAACTATTCCCTAATAATCAGGACCAAAAAATCAGGATCAAATATTCCTAATAATCAGGTCCTAGAAATCAGGATAATTCAACACTCTCCCTCAAGCTGAGGAATAGATGTCTTCCATTCCCAGCTTGGAAATTATTTCATGAAAAATCCCACCATTGAGTCTTTTGGTTAGCACATCTGCCAGTTGATTTCTAAAAAGTATGTAGGACATGCAGATCAACCCATCTTCTAGCTTTTCTTTGATGAAATGTCTGTCAATTTCAATATGCTTTGTCCTATCATGCTGTACAGGATTATGAGCAATGTTAATTATTGATTTATTGTCACAATACAGCTTCGTAGGACCCTCTCACTCGATTTTCAAATCTTCTAGGATGATTTTGAGCCATAATAGCTCACATATTCCTTGGGCTAATGCTTGAAATTCTCATTTAGCACTTGATCTTGCAACTACATTCTGTTTTTAATCCTCCAAGTCACTAAATTTCCACCAAGAAATGTGCAATAACCGGATATTGACCTTTTGTCCACCGTGGATCCTACATAGTCAATATCGGTATAGGCTTGTAGCACCAGTTTTTGATTTCTTCTGAATAGGACTCCTTTTTTGGGACTTTCTTTTCAGTAATGTAGCACTCGATTGACGGCTTGTAAGTGTGATTCTCTTGGGTCATGCATAAACTGACTAATCACATTCATTGAATAGACAATATAAGGCCTAGTATGAGCCAGATAGATGAGTTTCCCAACCAATTTTTGATACATTTCTCGATCTACAATAAGTTCTTCCTTTGCCTCCCCAAGTTTTATATTAGGCTCGATTGGTGTAGCTACTGGCTTACAACCAAGTTTCCGGATTTCCTTCAAGCGATCGGTCACATACTTTTGTTGTGAGACAAAAATTCCTTGTCTAGAGTAAGAAACTTCAATGCCAATGAAGTATTTAAGTCTTCCTAGCTCCTTTATTTCAAACTCTTTAATCAAACATTGTTTTAGCTCCTGTTTTTCCTTATCATCGTCACCCGTGACAATAATATCATCAACGTACACTAGAAGTGCCGTCACTCTCCCTGTTACTGAATGCTTAATGAAGTGGATATGATCGCCTTGGCTTTGTTTGTAGCCCGAAGCCTTCATAACTCTGGAAAATCTCCCAAACTAGGCTCTAGGTGATTGCTTGAGCCCATATAGTCCTTTCCGTAATCTACATGCTTTGTTTATTATCATTTCTCCTTCAAAGCCCGGTGGAATACTCATGTAGATCTCCTCTTCTAGGTCTCCATGTAAGAATGCATTCTTCACATCATACTGTTGAACTTGCCAATTAAAATGAGCAGCCAGAGAAAATAAAATTCTCACAGTGTTCATCTTTGCCACAAGAGCAAATGTCTCTTGATAATCTACTCCAGAAGTCTGAGTATAACCCTTTGCCACCAATCTTGCTTCATATCTCTCAAGAGAACCATCAGCTTTGTATTTTAAGGAAAAAACCCATTTGCAGCCCACAAGATTCTTTCCCTTCGGTTTTTCGACAATCTCCTAAGTCTGGTTTTTTTCTAATGCATCCATTTCTTCTCACACTGTATTCCTCCATTCTTCTTTAGACAATGCCTCAGATAAAGTATTTGGAATAGCAATGGTGTTCAGTCTCACAATGAAATTTCTATGAGGTGGTGAGAGGCGTTCAAGTGACACATAGTGAGATAGTGGATATAAGGGTTGTTTTGTGCACTCTCTAGTACCTTTTCTAACAGCAATGGGAAGGTGCGAGTCATTTTCTGGCATATCAATTGACTGATTATGCAAAGGAGAGTCAGAACTCACCGACAATTCATTTGCAAAACTCGAATGGTAATCTTGAACCTGTGTTTGGTCTGGAATAGCTGCCTTTCTTGAGTACACCTAAGAAAATCTCATAGAGTTATAGAGTCATAAGTATGAGTAGATATAGGGGTGGACACTTGTTCCGGAATAGACTCGGATGTAGGGAGTGAGCCTTGGATTGAAGTAGCATGAACTGGTTCATCAGAAACCGATTGGTCAGGAGCTGATTTATCCGGGACTGATTGATCAGAGGTGGGAGCTCGGATTGGAAGATTATTAGGAGGTAAGTCAAGATTAAGATCGTCAAAGTTTTTATCTTTGACTAATGATTTCTCCCCCTGAAGATAAGACTGTGGAAAGTAAGGTTTGTTTTCTACAAATGTAACATCGGCTGATATGTAGGTCTTTCTAGAAGGAGGATGATAACATTTATACCCCTTTTGTGTAGAGGAATAGCCAAGAAAGACACACTTGATTGCTCTAGGATCTAGTTTTCCCCTTTGTTGATTATGAACATGTACAAATAAGGTGCAACCGAAGACTCGAGGTGTGAGATTATTTGTTGTCCCGAAATGGGGATAAAAGCTAAAAAGAACTGTCATAGGAGTTTTGAAATCTAATACTATTGATGGCAGTCTATTAATCATGTATGTAGATGTAAGAATGGCTTCCCCCCAATATGACTTAGGGACATTTCCATGAAACAACAATGCTCGAGTAGTGTCAAGCAAATGACCTTTTTTCCTTTCAGCAACCCTATTTTGTTGTGGTGTGTTTACACAAAATAACTCATGAATAATCCTTCCTTTTGGAAATAGGTTGACAAGATCTGATTAAAGTAGTCTCTGGCATTATTTGACCTAAAGCTCTTAATTTTAACTCCAAATTGATTTTGAACCATGGAATGGAAATTAGGAACAATAATGCTTACATCAGATTTGTGTTTGAGTAAGAATATCCATGTGACTGGAATTGTGGAAGGTCCCCAAATGTCACTGTGAATCAAATCAAAAGGATGAGAACTTCTTTTGATGTTAATAGGAAAAGATACAAGGGTGTGCTTGGCAAATTCACAAGTATCACATTGAAATTCACTCATATCTAATCCTTTAAACAAAGAAGGAAACATGAGATTTAAGACACGAAAAGATGGATGACCAAAACAAAAATGATAAAGCCAAATGACATCCTTATTTGAAGTACTAAGAAATGACACGGATGAATTATTAGTAACTTTCTTCAAAATCCTTGGCATCTCAAGGTGGTACAACCCATTCCTTTTCTTAGCAAGTCAAATCTTCCTCTCCTTATTCTGTTCCTGAAAAACACAGTAAGAAGGGTAAAAAATTGCATAATATTTGAGGTCTTTGGTGTGCTTTTGTATGGAGACAAGATTGGCAGATAGTTTCGACACATGAAGGACACCTTTGAGAGTGAGAATGGGCGTAATATGGATATCACCAATTCCCGCAACAATAGCCAGGGAACCGTTTGCTACCACTATTTTTCTATTGCTTGGACATGGGGTATAGGTACTAAAAAAATGTGAAGTGCGAGTCATGTGATCAGTAGCACCTGAGTCTATTATCCAAGCTTCACTAGAAAGTGATTTTGAGGCATATAGACCAAAAGAGAATGGAGGCTTACCTAAGAGTGTCAAGGAACATACACCCGAGACTTTTTCAAGAGACCCTAAAAGGCCTCTAATTCTTTCTATTTCCTCATTGTTGAAGGATTCTTTCTCCTATCCTTCACTATGATTGATTTGCTGGTTGGTCTGCTCAATTAGATGAGCCTGGGGCCTTGGCTGTCCTCCTCTGTTTTGCCACTCTCGGCTTGACGTTGTTGGTTTGCCATTCAGCTTCCAGCAACGCTCCTTTGTATGCCTTGGCTTCTTACAGTAAGTACACCACATAGTGTCTCGATTATCCCTCCATGCAGACTTTGAAGCATCCATCCTTCCTTTTTCTTGTGTTGACGCACTGTGAGTTATTAATGATGATCCTTCCACAGCTTGACGCTCTAGCATTATTCCCCTTCAACTTTCTTCTACCCGGATTAGAGAGATTGTCTCTTCTAAAGAAGGGATTTCTTCCCTTCCAAGTATTTGAATCCTGACCTGATCAAACTCAAAATTAAGACCAGAGAGGAAATCATATACTCGATCGTTTTCAATGAAGGTTTTTAGAGTTGCAGCATCATCCACGCACTTCATCTCAAATACTCAATAATGAGTGAGTTCTTGCCATAGATTTTGAAGAGAATTGACATATTCCATCACGGTTTTGCTTCCTTGTCTTGTTGCACTTGTCTTAATCTTGATTTCATACACTTGTGCTGCATCTCAAGCCTTTGAATAAGTCCTGCAAATAGAATCCCAAATCTCCTTTGCAATCTTGAGAAACATACATGTATCACTTATGGCCGGATCCATTGAATCCCATAGCCATGACATGATCATTGAATATGTTTCATCCCATGCGTTGAACGTGGGATCTCCTTGTTTTGGACCTGTTCCAAGAAGGTGGTTGAGTCTTCCTTTGCCCTTCATATAGGTTTTGACGAACTGTGACCATTTGAGATAATTCTTTTCATTCAGCCTATGAGTTGCCCTCACATTTTGTAGATCTCTAGTCATATGGTTGGTGTTGGCCTCCTCAGTTTGACCCGAAGTATTTGGGTCTTTAATTTTTGTCTGAGACATGGATATTTCCAGGCACGGGGAAAGTACTCGGAAAGGAAGAGCAAAACAGAAGCGATAAAGGCTAAAGAGATCACAACAATCAAGGTTGTAATCAAATTGTTAAGCACAAAAAAACAAATCCAACAATGAAGGCTGTGAATGAAAGATTAATCCCAGAAAAACGAGCCTAATGCTATGATACCATGAAGAATTTAGAGGAAAGAATTGTGATAATTC
The DNA here is from genome assembly GCF_021117445.2 of Syzygium oleosum. Classification (NCBI taxonomy): domain Eukaryota; kingdom Viridiplantae; phylum Streptophyta; class Magnoliopsida; order Myrtales; family Myrtaceae; genus Syzygium; species Syzygium oleosum. The sequence continues at coordinate 4,439,153 of NW_026607494.1, forward strand.
TATATATATTTTGTACAACGATTACAAGCTATTTATAGGACTACTTTAAGTACAAACTAGGAAAAAACAAATCTGAAAAATACAGCTATAATCCCACAAATTAAGGGATACTAAGAAATCATTTCCTAACTAATTATTTACAGTTATTCCCTAATAATTAGGACCAAAAAATCATGATCGAATATTCGTAATAATCAGATCCTAGAAATCAAGATAATTCAACAGCTAGTCCACTTACTCGCCTAACTTAGAAGAGAGTTAATTTGTATGATTTGATCAGTGTGAGAACAGTTTTCAAGAGTTGAAAAGACAGGTAATGTAAGCTCATATATTGACTTTACCTTCACAAACTAGTGGCTTCATAATTTACTGTGACTCATCTAAAGAAGGTTTGGGTTGTGTTCATATGCAAGATGATAAAGTTGTGGTTCTAGACAATTGAAAACACATGAGAAGAACTACCCTACTCATGATCTTGAGTTAGTAGTGGTTATGTTTGCCTTAAAAATATGGCGACACTATTTGTATGGTAAAAAATGTGAAGTCTTTACCAATCATAAGAGTCTAATATATATTTTTACTCAGAAAGAGCTAAACATGATGTAGAGAAAATGGTTAGAACTTTTGAAGGATTATGACTTGTCTATCAATTACCATTGAGGAAAGGCTAACGTGGTAGTGAATGCCTTGAGTCGTAAGTCCTTCGGAAATTTGGCAACTTTGCTTGCTTCTCATAAACCTATTCTTGAAGATATGAAAAAGTTGGACTTGGAGGTATTGGTGCATCAGCTTGGTGCTTGGTTAGCTAATCTTCGAGTATAAACAACGTTGATTGACAGAATTAAGGTTAAACAGAATGAATATCCTCATCTACAGAAAATCAGGAAAGGCATGGAAGTTGGAGGACAAGCGGATTTCAATATACATGTAGATGGGTCCTTGAGATTTCGTGGTCGTCTATGTGTTCCTGATGATTTAGAACTGAAAAGATGAGATATTGCAGGAAGCTCATAGCACTAGATTCTCAATTCATTCCGGAAGCACTAAAATGAATAAGGACTTGAGGGAGAACTTCCGGTGGGTCAACGTGAAGAAGGATGTTGTAAAATTTATCGACAAATGCCTAGTTTACCATCAAGTGAAAATTGAGCATCAAAAAATAGGTGGACAGTTGCACCCCCTCGAGATACCTATATAGAAGTGGGAGCGTATCACAATGGACTTCGTAGTTGGCCTACCGAGGATGCCAAGTGGTAAGAATGCTATATGGATGATTGTTGATCGATTGACTAAGTCTACACACTTTTTGTCATATTGATTGGGCCTTTCAATGGAAGACAATGCAAAGCGATATGTTAATGAGATAGTGAAGTTTCATGGAATTCCAGTAAGCATTGTTTCTGACAGAGATCCCAGATTTGTATCTAACCTTTAGAGGAGTGTACAAGGAGCGTTGGGTACTAAACTCAACTTGAATACAGCTTTTCACTCGTAGACATATGGGTAGTCAGAGAGAACGATCCAAATGTTAGAGGATATGTTGAGATCCTTCAACATTGACTTTGGCGGTTCTTGGGATGAACATCTACATTTGGCAGAATTTTCTTATAACAACATCTATCATTCCAGCATTAAGATAACAACTTTTGAAACTTTGTATGGCCAAAAATGCAGAAGCCCCATTTGTTGGGATGATGTTGGTGACAAAAGACTAACCGATCCCAAGTTCATTTAGCAGTCATAAGAAAAAGTCAAGTTGATTCGAGAGAAAAAGCACAAAACCGTCAGAAAAGTTATACATATCTCAAGCAAGGTGGAGTTTAGCGTGCAAGATCACGTATTCCTGAAAGTTTCTCCTACGAAACGTGTTATGAGATTTGACACGCGTGAAAAGTTGAGTCCAAGATATATGGGATCATTTTTTATCTTAGAGAAGATTGGTAAAGTTGCTTACAAATTGGCTTTGCCGCCGGCGCTGTCAGGTTTTCATAATGTGTTTCATGTCTATTTGTTACAGAAATATGTGTCAAATCCTAAACATGTACTAGACTTTACACCATTGAGGTTAAGAGAAAACTTGAAGTGTGAGGAGCAGCCTATTCGCATTGTCGATAAGAAAAATCAGGTGTTGTAGCGACGAATTATTCATTATGTGAAGATATAATGGAAAATCCACACGGAAAGAGAGGCCACGTGGGAGCTTAAGAAGAAGGCAAGATGCAAATATCCACGTTTGTTTATTGGTTAAGGTAAGTTCAAATTTCGATGACTAAATTTCTTTTAAGGATGCTAGAATGTAATATTTGTATCTCAGAGTTAGTGGTGGGGCCCACTTTTTCAAAAAAAAGAAAAAGGAAAAAGAAGTAAAAAGTTGGACTCTTCAGCTTATATATATGACCAGACGCATGTAGAAGCAGAGAGGAAATAAAAGGAAAGAGAGAGAGGAAAGGAAAGAAAGAAAAGAAAGAAGAGAAGAGGGTTTTCGTGTGTGCTCGCCACAGATGCCTCGCCAAGCCGATTCAACTACGATTCGCAACGTCCTGTAAGTGCTCGCATCCTTCATTCATCTAATCAAAGTAATTTTTGGGGTTAGGGCACAAATTCGGGGTTTTGTGGATTTTAAACTACAAGGTTCGATTAAGGAGTCATTTAGCTATGGATATATATAGAAATTGTAGTTTAGGTGTTGTGGGGCTGTGGGATTTTATGGTCAATTTGGACTTACTGTTTGCTCGAAACAAAATTTTGAAGTTGGCCGCGAATGATAACTGTGCACGATCAGCAACTTTTGGTCCGAAAATGGTTTTCAACTCAATTTTGGGATGGCCAAGTTATGGGTCTTATAATGCTTCAAAAGATCTTTCTTTTGATTGTAAGCTCACTTAGAATGGGGTTTGGCAGAGAAAGTTATGGCGTGATCGAGTTCTGCGATCACACTCTGTGTTGGGAATAATTTTGAATATCCGCTTCAATTGAGAGTTTCTGTTAGTGCGTATGAGTCGTTTCGTTAGCGTTTAAGTTTACAATAACTATTTCGTAGTTATTGTAGTATTTTGCTTTGTTTTGATGTCGAATCTCATTTAATTGTTAGGATTATGAGATCATCGACTCGTTTAGCTGTGTGTTGTTTGGCCAGGTGAGTGGTGTTATCTCTTCTTTGGTTTTGTAAAATCCCTGCCTTGAAGTAATAGTGATTCAATATATATATATATATATATATATAACTTAAAAGAGCATTTTTGTTGCATAAAGGGAGATCGAGTATTTACTATCTTTTAGCTATTTGAGAATGGTTTGAAAAACATATTATGAAATATGCTGTGATAGTTTACGTATATGTATTACTTTGTGAACGTGATTTATGAAATGGTTATGGAAACGTATTGTGATTTATGAAATGATTTATGGATTCGGAGGATGATTGTTTGATACTCAATATGGCTGTAAACCCGAGTAGGGGTTTCCAAGTATGCATACCGGTTTAGGTGATCCTTCTGGCTCGAGCTATTAGCTTTGTGCGGGGAGACCTTACTAAGGAAGGAATTTTGGTCGCCTTGGCGCAAGGCATTGTGTCAAGACCATAGTAGTAATTAAGCAATAGATTAGTCAATGGAATAGACCATTGACGTGGTTTTTGTAGAGATTGATTAATGGACTTTACCATTGATATTTGAATTGTGATGATGGATTTAAATAAGTATTTTTGACTTATATAAAGTTTTGTTGAAACGAAACAACTCTTATGTGATTCAATATGTATTTTATACCTTAAGTTTGGGTTATGAAGTTCCGGTATTGCTTTGTATACATGCATAGTAGTTGCTCGATCTATTTGGAAAATATGTCCTACTCACTAGACTATGGTTGCTATCCCCTTTCTTTCCCAAGCTTTTCAGGTTCCTTGGCTAGCGGCCGTTTGTACGAGAGCGCTATCATAGGGACTTTTGGAAGTTAGATTTTGGGTATGGTTTTTGGGAGTTGTATATATGGTTGTTCATAATTTGTTGGGTTAGCTGAGTTCTAGTTGTACATATTCTTTTTAGTGGATTATAGAAACTCTTATGTTGTAACAAATCTGTTGGTTTATTTGATATATATGTGGTTTGAGACATATATGTTGATAATAGATTGTTGGTTATATTTGAGGTTGCATTTTTCGTGTGGAATGACAGTCTTGTCATCCTCCTTTCTAATTGTTTTCGAGGTGTGACAGTTTCCGATTTCAAACTGACAAACGGTGATGGACTCACAATGATTGGCCGACGATGGGTACCAATTCACAGTGGTGCTCGACTGGGGTATGGCTAACGATGATGGCAAGGATGGCTCACAATGTTTCTCGACTAAAGGATAATCGTGGTTTTATAGGGCTCGGCGAAGTAGTAGAGCCGACATCATCGTCACCTTGGGTTGGCGTCGGAAGTAGCACAGCACAATAGAAACGTCTCGATTGCAGGCTCGATGGAGGCTTTTCGAATCAGGTGCAGCAGTAGGTGAAGCGGCAAGACTCAGCTGATGGAGGTGGTATCACCTAAATTTTGGCTAATCATTTAGTATTTTTTTTATGTCGAAATCATTTAGCATTTAATTGTATAAAAAGTTAGGGGCTAACCTTTGGTTTATAAAAAATAATATAAAATAAATTGGATGGCATGTAATTTTTAGGAGCATTCATCATATAGCTAGTTTAATAATTCAATTTGCATTAAACTAACGATGGTAAATGAACTTTGAATTAGTCACATGGACCAGGGCCTGTACTACAAACAAGGTTCGGCCAAGCTAAGAGAAGTAATGGCCGATATTTATAACAAAAAGGATAAATTTTGAGCTTTCATTGAGTTGGGTTTAGCCCATTAAAGTTAAAGGTTTTGAGTTGAATCAGAATAGACCCTAAAGAGATCAAGCTTGTCACTAATTAAGCCCACAAGTGATGAAATTCCGCCAGCTCATTGCGCACCATAGCTTAGCCGAAATTTTGAGAGGGGAGGGCATAATTGAGCTTAGTTCAATCAATTTCAGCCCATTTGAGTTCAATTAGATTTAAGCCTTAGTGATTAAAGTTCGTCATCCTAATTAAGACCTAAATTAAGCCCACAAGAAACCTAGGTTAATGTTATAACTAAGACGTTATGCCTCATAACCTAAATGCTCACGTTGAGAGACAATTGAGAATTTAGAAATGCAATAGAGAGAGAGAGAGAGAGAGAGAGAGAGAGAGAGAGAGAGAGAGAGAGAGAGAGAGAGAGAGAGAGGATTCTTAGCCCAGCCCTCTCGGCCGAGAACCCTCCCATGATCACCGCCTCATCCCAACTGATCACCATACCCGTGGCTAATCTGACGCCACTGCTCCTCCTGCCTTATGCCAGCTACTGTGAGCCTATCGAACCAACACTGACAATAAAGCCACTGTTGTTCTAACCTCACAACCCAATGCCGCCACTGCTATTGCACCATGAGTTTCCATCTCGACAAGCAACTGATCTTTCCGAGGCGACAATTCCAACCACGATTCATGACTACCACGATGAATTGCTGCATCAGAATGACACCAAGCACCGCCGAGCCGTGCTCGTGACTCACCTGGTCGAGCCTCACCAAGCCAGTGGCCCCTCCTTGATCACAGTGTTATTGTTTTGTAGGCTTATTGATCACCAAGTCGAGACAACCATCAATTAAGCCACCTTTAACGTGAACCGAGAGCTCACACCGACCTACCACCAACGACCCTCACTCACTCGATCTGCTGCAATTCACCGTCCACTAATCCAACCCCACCGAGCTGTCGCACTATACCAAGATCAACGGTCCCCACTATCCTTGCTTAGTACCACCGTGTTCCGTGATCCTCACTATGATATGTAACCCCCTCCATCGCGAGCACCGCCGTGGACCGGTCGAGCACCACTGTGAGTTGCTCGTCATTTGTCAATTCGAAATCGGAAATGATAGCCTTAAATTATGTGAGAATCTATTCATATTTGAATATTTGATATTATTGAATAATTCATTGATATTGATATCTAACATGATATTTTTTAGATTATAGGCATATCCCCTAAATAAGCGAACCTTCCTAATTTGACAACGTGTATTGGCCGACAGTCCAATCTCATGCTCGAGATATTACTCGCAATCGCGCAAAAAATTGGTCAATCCGATCCTCATGCCATAGGATACAATTTATTGGTTTTATTTGTTTTCAAATTTGAATCGACAGAAATATTTTGAGCTTATCTTTTTGTGATCTGATGCCTATTTCTTGTTATGAATGGTTATCTTATCTCATTTTGTTTGCCTTATTTGAAAAATACAAAAAGATTAGATAAGATTTCTAGGGTAAACTTTTTAAAATAATCTTTTCTTAATAGATTAGAATAGATTTATTTTAGATAACCTTGCATATTATGATAGATTAATAAAATATAATAGATTTTGATAAGATCTCTTTGTTAGGTTAAGATAGTTTGGGTAGATTACATATTTAGATAGATTCAAGAAGTATAAGATAAGTTTCCTCTTTAAATTAAGATTTGACTTAGTTTACTTCGTAGTTTAAGTTAGATGTATCTTGGTCTAAATAATTGATTTTTAGCAATTTTTAATTACGAATTTAATTTAACAAAAAACTGAAAACATCATCTTAGAATAAATTAGATTTCTTTACTAGATAAGATTGCATGTTTAAATAATGGTAATTTTTAATTATGAATTTTGATAAAAATACCAAAAAATCATATGCATGTCATATAATTTGCATGTTAGGTTTATTTAATTAAAATTGCACGACATATAGTTTGGTTTTCATTTTATGATAAAAGAAAACCAAAAAAAATAATTGTTTGTTTTGTGTGTTTGATTCCTTCTCTTTCTTGCAATTTATTGCTTTGTTTTCCTTGAGGATTACATTAATGGTTGCACCCCCACATAATCACCTCACATGTTAGTGGCTAGGTTTAATATTAATCCCAGTTGCAAGCAAAATATTTTTTTTATTAGAGCAATCATGTGTAATCAAGTCCCAAAATCCATTTGATCTTTGGTTTGTATAAGTAAAATATTATCTTACACTTTACTTGGGTTTCTAATCAACCCACAAAAACTTATTAGTGGTGACTCCAAAACTAAAATAATTTGGATTTTAATAACTTGAACCATAAGTTGCGAATTGATATGGGCTTGATAGAGCTTGAGCTAAGTTTAAACTTAGTAATCCATTAGCCAATCCTTAAATGGTGCACCTCGCACGAGTGTCCCGACACTTTACCGTTTCTTGGAATATATATATATATAATACGCATTAAAATGCGAACAGATATGCACGTAAAAACTAAATTTTCCTCGATGCTTTACTGCACATTATTCTTTGTAATTTAATAATGTAACCAAAGGCACCAAATATTAAACAATAATGAGTTTTATATTTACTTCTTATTTCATATGATTTACATTAGAATCTACTTTTGGTCTAAACTTTCCCATGTACTAATAGAATCAACTTTCGGTCTAAACTTTCACAAATACTAACAGACTCAACTTTTGGTCTAAACTTACTAATAGAATTAACTTTTGGTCTAAACATTCGCAAGTACTAATAGACTCAACTTTTGGCCTAAATTTTCCCAAGTACTAATAGACTCCATTTTCGGTCTAAATTTCGCAAGTACTCATAAAATCAACTTTTTGTCTAAACTTTTCCAAGACTTATTCATAAAAAAATACTAAGTTTCCTAGAACTGTTTATAATCATGATGCAAAATCACGTCATAATATGCAAAGATATGCAAAATCTTTGATATGTCGAAACAAGCAAGTATGAAGACACCTAGAATTGGATATGCAAATACTCAATATGAATTTTGTTAGATATGCAAATACTCAAGGTGAGATTTTCTCAGTGCAGAGTAACTAATTAATCTAAACATGCGTATCAATTAAACATCCAGTAATATGCAAATCTAGAATTTAATGAATGTCTATAACAGAACCATGTAATGAATAACTTTTATGAAAATTAAATGCGATGCAAAGTCTATGACCTAATCAATAATTGTCCTGAAATTAGCCTAAAACAACATGCAAATAATAAATTCCGTCCTACCCTAATATGGAATGTTGCTTTGTTACGAACAATTTGAGTTGCAATCAACGATCATAGGCCTAAGTTAGAATACAAAATCGAGCATTCACATTAATAATTAGGCCTACCATAACAACCCAATTAAAAAATCCAGCACTTGCACACAACCACCCAAATTTTAATATAGTAATCGCAATTAGTCAAACTCCAGCACTTAGCATGTTCGGATGATTTGTTTCTCAATCAAGTTATGAAGTAAAGATCGTAATTTCACATCAATAGACATAACTAGCAAACTTTAACACAATAAGACTCGGAATTTTTAGCGTGTGCACATATAACATTTGCCACACATTTTTTAGTCAAAAGCCAATCATGTACCTCAAGACCTAAATGGGCAATACGGCACGCAATGGTGGGATAGTACAAATGGCAAAGTTGATCTCCTTCACTAATGCTTGTTTTACCTTTTCAGTCCATCACATCACCGAAGTCAAAATGCTTGTGGCCGACCCTCTAGTCCTCAAGGCATTGCAACCGAGAGCCTTCGTTTGTGGGAAATCCATGTACAATTTGTTTTTAGTGATTCCAGCCCAAACATCACCAACCACACCACCATCTCGATCGAAAGGACTAAGGGGAAAAAATTTAGTGATTTTGTGTTGTTTGACCCCTATACACCCTCCACAAAAGACTTATGATTTCGATTCTCATCCACTTCCCATTGACATTCCACATGTATTTCCATCTCGAGCCTTTGCTGAAGTTAATTCGTGTGGCATTGGAAGGGACCTACAAATGATGAAACATCGCATCCACTAAGGAAAACCTCTCCCCAAGAGTCAACTTAGATATTTTGTATCTGCTAAAAAAAACAAACTTAGATATTTTGTCATTTGAATCGTTTGTGTCAGACTATTATGTGTCCCTTGGACATAATATCATGCGCGAAATGACATTCGATTGGTTATACATGTCGCGTCATGGCATGGATTACTTTCGTCGCCAGAGGTCTATATTTCATTGCCGACTGTCGATAAGGTTGTGTCACATCAATGACAAGCCAATTTTGTCGTTAATCGAAATACATGTTCACGGGTAATGAAGGATGTGAGATTGAGATGAAAGATTTAAGACGACTTGAACAGTATGTAGAAGTCTTCCACAAAAGTTATTGATGGATAATGGCAAAGAAAGTTTTCTTCGTATAAGACCACTTTTAGTGATGCAATCATGTTCCATCACTAGTTGTAATTCGCAATCTTAGGCACAAGATTTCGACCCAAAAATCTCGAACCTTGGTTAAGTTTTTGTCTTGCTCGATCTATCACAAGGATAGTTTAGTTTGGCGATTATTTTCATTGCTAAGTAATGTGTTGTCTAGGTTGTTACATCGACAAACTGTCTGACACCACCTCAAATTATCATAGCGCATTTTAAGGTTGTGTGTTTGTGTGAGTAAACCGCGACTAGATCGTGCAAACAATATCACGTCGGCAACAAATTGGGACGGAGTTATATACCACGGTTTTAGAGCCTATCAGGAATGTTGGATATCGGACTTATCTCGAATTATATATCATCAAATGTCCATGCCGTTATGCTGATAGATTAGTGACCTCAAATTTAGATCTACTTATCTCTATCGTGCCCGATCGAAACCTGGGTGTACTCATCCTTAGCACCGCAGGCAAATCTTATGTAAGGAATTGTCTATTTACTACCTCTTCAGGAATTTTATATGGATTGACGCATCGATCGTGAGAAAAGTGTATTTCATGTGCGTCTCCTGCACTTGACTACTCCAAGGTTTGCAAATGGTAAAAACATGCAAAATTACAGTCTACACCTGCTTGAGCCAATCCTGCTTTACAATGATGGACGCGCAATCCTATACTAGCAAGGCGACCTAAAAGGAATCTAAAATTTTAACAAGGATAATTATAAAAACCCTTTACAAGTTTAACTTTGATATCAATTTGCATTCTCAGTTTTTTTTAATAATTACAATTATCGTCTTAGATCTTAAACCCTAGATTTAAAGGACCAAAATACTGTCCTTCACAAAAGAGCCAAGAAAAGCCTTCTGGCTCTAACAGCACATCACCCCCACAGAACCAGCCACTTAACCTAGCACTAGATGCCACCGCCCACCCCACTGCGTGCGAATGCCGTCGCCCGCTCCAGAACCGGCACCAGCATCGTAAGTCCACTCACCCCGCCACAAGCCCACCACCATGCCATCATTAGGTTGGGTTGGTTCAACCCATGAACCGAATCAAACTGGCCTTATGCGATCGGTTGTAGGCCGGACTAAGTAGGTTCCTAGGTAAAAATTAGGAAACCAGCCTGGATCCTTGCAGTTTCCTGCTTTTAGCTGTTTTTAGAGATGGGTATTGAATCTAGGAAGGTTAGGAAATTCATCAATGACTTAATCATTGTGCCACAAATTGTTCACATTGTATGTTTTCCTGAATAATAGTTAAATTACCTAAAGTTTGTTTCCCTAAAAGTTAAGCCTAGCTCCCCTGGTCAATCCTGCAACCATTTAGTCCCTGATTCTGAAAACTAGCAATCGACTTTGACATGGTAGGTTTAGATTTGTGGTTAGAATCTACTCACCATGAAATCAATCACCCTTAACCACTTCGTCGAGACTTTTAGATTTTGGTACGTTGTACGACCTTGGCCAACTAGACCTGATGCTAGCAACCTCGATATGAAGTCTTTAACGGCTAAAGCAACATTGCAAGGCGTAAAGAGAGTGACAACCAACAAAAAGGAGAGAGAGAACAGACAGTAGAAGTGAGGGAGAGCATACTAGCATAATAATTTAAACTTTATTCACCATTCTAATTACCCGATATTCATTCAAATTTCTTTACTTTCATACCAATGTTTTCATTCCAACTAACCGAATGTTGCATAAGGGATTTTACCCCCTAAAAGTTAATTACCTCACAAGCAACATTTATAAAGTCCAAAAATAGATACAGTTCAAAAAAGATATATTATAAGGCTCGATGTAGGTAGAATCTCAAGTGATTGACTCAATTTAAGCCTTCTAAATCAAGATGTGCACTGCTTAAATCAATTCTCTTCTGTCTGGTTTTATGATATCGGAAAATAAATACTAAGACCCCTATTGATGTACTCAATGTTTGTCCATCCCCACGACTGCCACATCTTCCTCCTTAAATTTGGAAGATCGTCCAAGTTCTCTATCTTTGCCTTCAAATGCTTTGCCAAGAGTTTCGACACATTGTTAGGAAAGAAGAGGGCTTGTACAGGACCAAAAAGCTTCACATCCGTGTTGCAGTTGAGTCATTTGGAGTTCCAATTCCAGTCATAAAGCCTGTCGTGCATGAGCATGATGAGAGAGAGAGGGGGACAGAGGGAGAGGAAAGTGGGTGTTGATGGTGAAAAGACAAGTCAAAAGTCCAATCTGAGGGCCGGAATTCATAAGACATGAGACAGTGTGGTTGATGTGTAGTGTTGTCCATCAGTGCGATATTGTTTTTGCCCTCCTTTATAAAGTGACGAGAAAGGAGAAAGAAAAGGGGGTAGTTTTCATGGGCAAAACAACAGCGGCTCTCACCCTCCCAACCAGAGCGAAGTACGTCAAAAGTCTGATGTAAAATGTTACCCTTCCGGCAATGACTAGCCAACATGACAATTTTAATATTGTTTCAAAATTCATGATACCAAGCGAATCTCACATTAAAGAAAACATGGACAAAGTAAAAAAAATTATGAAAATTACAAAACCAGCAAGGGCCGAGACCCTCGCCTAGCCACAGGCAAAGGCTAACAAGACCTCACGCAATCAGATGTTCGTTACCATATCATGTTCTCGATCCCGACATTACCCACAAACCCACATCGACCAGTGTCCCTCCCCTCTCCTCCCCTCCCCACCCCCACTTCCAGCCATTTCTTTTTGTCAATCACAGATTGGAGGTGGGATATAAGATTGGGGGGATCTGAGGCAGGACAGCAAAGGGACATGTCCTAATTAAGATCATTACTGGTGAGTTTTGAACAAAGCTCAAACAGGCGGAAAGTTAACCCCCCTAGCAAGCAGCCAAGTTGGGGGGAGGGACACGTTATATATATTATGCCTCATTTCCTCAGAATTTTCCTGTTTTAAATAGCTCCGGACGCCCAGAATAGCCACACTCATCTCTCTCTCTCTCTCTCTCTCTCTCACCCCATAACACACCTCACCATCACCATTCCACAGGAGGGAGAGAGAGGAGAGAATCTCCCCACCCAAGCAAAATCAACAGTACTTCACCATCCTCAAAACACAACAAGCTCAGCTCCTCTTCTCTCTTTCTCTCTCTCTCCTCATCATCCAATTCCCACCACCACCACCACCACAACACTCCCTTGATCTCTCTCTCCCTCCACTTGCCAACTGTTCATAGGCAATAACCCTTCTTTTTCTCCATCCTCCCCAATAATGACCCCAGAAGACTCTCTGAGATCTCTTTCCCTAGACTACCTCAACCTCCTCATCAACGGGGAGGCCTTCAGCGACGTCACCTTCACCGTGGAGGGCCGCCTCGTCCACGCCCACCGCTGCATCCTCGCCGCCCGCAGCCTCTTCTTCCGCAAGTTCTTCTGCGGCCCCGACCCGCCTTCCGCGCTCCTCGACCCGGCGGGCTGCCCCCGCGCCAGCCCTCAGGCGGCGGCGGCGGCGCACCACCACCCGTCGAGGCCGCCGCCCCCGCCGGGGGTGATCCCGGTGAGCTCGGTCGGGTACGAGGTCTTCCTCCTGGTGCTGCAGTTCCTGTACAGCGGGCAGGTCTCCATCGTGCCGCAGAAGCACGAGCCGAGGCCTAATTGCGGCAACAGAGGGTGCTGGCACACGCATTGCACCTCCGCCGTGGATCTCGCCCTCGACACCCTCGCCGCCGCGCGATCCTTCGGTGTCGAACAGCTTGCACTGCTCACTCAGGTTTCCGATAAGTTTCCCAGTAGTAACAATAACAGGTCTATAGTGTTCATGGGATTTCTTTGGCTTACCGGGGACATTGCTTGATTTGGGGTTTAGGATAGTTGAGAACAGATTATTTTTCTTTGATATGGGAGGTGGAATTGTTTATTGGGTGCCATTACTATTAGACTTTTCTTGGTAGATGACTTCAATAAACTATGGATCCATCATGGAGTGGGTGACGCTGGGTGTGTTAAAAAAACAAATCTAGACCGATCAAGTTCTATTCTTTTCCCCTCAAAATATCACAATATCAGAGCGCGTCTTCTTGCAAATGTTCTTCTTATTTTAATCTCACTCATCTCTCAAACTCAATTCACTTTCTCTTTTGTTCATGATTTGACTTTGTTGCTCTAGCAGCTCACATCTTCCATGACCAATTTGATTCAACTGTAAACCTAAAAGCTAGAGAGATGTAATGGGGTTGATTTCATGCAGAACTTGGAGTTTCTTGAAATGGTTAGATCTACCTTTTAGTAGTAACTCTCGAGAGCTGTCTACATATAGCTATGTTGATGATCAGACTTGTCTTCCACTTCACAGAAATTCCCAAATTTTGCCCGACCTTCACTTTCCTTATTTAGAGGTTTTGCTAATGGGGGAAAAGAAGAAAAGACAATTGTCACTGAATGACTTATTCTGAGCACCATATCTGTGAAAGCATATTCCCATCAATTTGCACTTCGAAAAGGTTCAAATTTACTACAATGATGTAATGCAAAGTCGCACTTCACTGACCAATTTTTTTCTGGTTATGGCTTATCATTTGGCAGAAGCAATTGGCAAGTATGGTAGAGAAGGCCTCAATAGAAGATGTAATGAAAGTACTGATTGCCTCAAGAAAGCAGGAAATGCATCAACTTTGGACTACTTGCTCCCACCTCATTGCGAAATCCGGCCTCCCGCCCGAAGTCTTGGCCAAACATCTCCCGATTGACGTCGTGGCCAAGATTGAAGAGCTCAGGCTGAAGTCGTCGATGGCTAGGCGATCCGTAATGCCGCACCACCACCACCATCCCCACGACCTGAGCACAGCCGCTGAGCTTGAGGACCAAAAGATCCGGCGGATGAGAAGAGCCCTCGACTCTTCCGATGTCGAGCTCGTGAAGCTCATGGTCATGGGCGAGGGCCTAAATCTAGACGCAGCGCTAGCACTACATTATGCGGTTGAGAATTGTAGCCGGGAGGTTGTCAAGGCATTGCTCGAGCTTGGGGCGGCAGACGTTAACCACCCGGCAGGGCCCAATGGCAAGACCCCACTCCACCTTGCTGCTGAGATGGTCTCCCCGGACATGGTGGCAGTCCTACTCGACCACCACGCAGATCCCACGGTCCGCACAGCTGATAGCGTCACACCTCTTGACGTGCTCCGAACCCTAACCTCCGATTTTCTCTTCAAAGGAGCGGTTCCAGGTTTAGCCCACATCGAACCAAACAAGCTTAGGCTATGCCTCGAGCTTGTCCAATCGGCGGCTCTCGTGATCTCGCGAGAAGAAGCCGGAAACACCAATGCAAACACAAATGCTTCTTCTAGTACCACGACTATCTACCCACCGATGTGTGGCGATGATCATAGCAGTGGCAGTAGCGGCAACAACATGGGCAACATCAACCTTGATTCAAGAGGGTACCTAAATCTCGGTACACAAATGGGGTCTAGAATGGGTGAAGATGATCAAAGTAGCCGAAATAGCCAGAGGGAAACCATGAATTTGTATGGTTCTCAAGGTTTGTATCGTCACTCCAACGAGTTCTAGCTAGGCTCAGGCTCAAGCTCAAGCTCAACTATCTACACATATAATAGGAGTTAAGTAAATCCTCATCTCTTGTTCTCCTCCATTTCTTGATCTTCTTCTCTTTAGGGTGGTTTTTCTTGTCGGCCTCGTGTTATGTTTGCTTGCACAGGTCTTTCAATGATCATCACATGATGAAGTTTAGTCTTCTTTTTGGTTGGAGATGATGTGAGATCTCTCATGGTATGAGACAAGAGGAATCTGAGTATTTTGGCTAGTCTCTTTTGGCAGTGATGGAGGAGACGCAGGTCAATCTTTTCAATCCCAGGCCTGTCAACTTGATATTTTGTACTTATTGGATATATATCACTTTCAATGATCACAAATAATTGGTACATATATTATATATATCATATCCTATATATCTATTTTGACCTTTATATTTTCTTGTCCCCTCACCTACCAATTATATACACAAAAGATTTTTTTAGTGGAGATGCATAATAAGCAACAAAAGTCCCATTTACGAGACTTGAAGATTTTTTTTTTTTATTAATTGGGGGGTCTGCCCTTAATTTTTATAATATGATGGACATTTTTTGGACTTGTTTGGACATGGGTGACTTTTATATAATCAGGTAAATGAGCTGTCTCTTTCTGTATTCTCATTTCTTTTCTTGCCTCCCGCTGGGCTTTATGGGAAATGCTGATTGGCCATGGATATTATATTTTAAGTAAATGTTAAGAGAATCATATGGCCATTGACAAAAATTGATCGTGACCACACGCCACAAGACAATTTCTGGAATAATATCATCGAAACAAAGATAAATCTTGGGTATGCTTAACTAGTACAGTACATTATTTACTGACCATTTTGAATGAAACAATGCTGAAAGCCCATGTTTGTGTCCTGACATTATATTTACTTCTATTTATAGATATGGATTCCCTCCTTACAATCCTATATGTTGTCTTAAGGGCTGAACCCTAGGTGCTTGGATATAAGTTTTACCCTGGAAAAAGTGGGATTTACCTTTTTAGTTTTCTAGCTAGTCTATAGTTGATGGATGCATGTATTCTCCTTATTATATGATCATTCTTTTCTTTTCTTTTTTCCTTTTTCCAGAAAAGTATATGTTCATTCTTGAGAAGCTACATCTTTTGTTTGCATTTTCGTGTTTCCCATGCATCCTTCACAAAACTCTATGCCCTAAAGCAAAACCTACATCAAAGATGCATGCATTTTAGCTCTCTAGGCGCTATGTGTGCTGTTAATAGCTTCTGTGATTAACAAAAGAAAGATGTCAAGACTAGTGTCCAAATGTACACACTCGGAAAACTCAGAACTTCTAGAGTTGGTTAGTGCTTACATTATGTGTCTTGGCGTTCTCTTCAACAAGCCCCTAATGTGTAATTCGAAGATGCAATGACGACTTTCCTATTCAGGAGGAGGCAATTCTTGGGGAAAGCCATCTATCTTCAAATATATGATGCCGAAAATAAGGAAATAGTTTAATAATCTCCAAAGCTCTGGTGACTATTACCTCCTATTTTTCATGACTAGTAGTTACCGTTACTATATGAACCTAGTGATATCAACTTCATCTCTGTTGCTGTGTGCACTTTCCTTTCAAAAGGAAGGACTGACTAAGACTTGTTAGGGTTTCTATACTATATTAGGGTTTTATTACAATTTTTTTATGAAATATTTGGTTCATGTCCTTAAGTATCTCCTGGACAAATCTCCCCTGAGAACCGAACAATTCTCTTCATGTGCCGAATCTTCACTACTTTATTCATGTCTGAGAAAGTTTGATATAAGTCTTACACGCACACACAAAGACAGGTTAGATTATGTGAAGAAACTGACAATAATCTGGAGAAAAAAATTGAAGAACCCAATGCAACATTACTTGCTTGTATAAGAGTAAATTAATTAGTTTGAAAAGATAGTGAAAAAGGACTTGTTTATAACCAAACGAAGTCATAAAAGATCCTATATAGTATATACAATATCACGAATCTAGACAATAACTTGACCACGTACAAAACATGCATAACATCCTATGTATTTCAAATTTGCAGGGATTAGAACGCTTGTTCATAACATCTGTAAGAAATCTTTGACATAAATGATGATTTATTTAATAAACTACATATAAATTGAAGGTGGGGATGAGTAGAAGATCACTTCAAGGTAACAGCACTTTGCAAATGTTCACTGCTAGTGTAAATAGAAGCATACGGTCGAGACTTCCAAAGCAATATGCTTTGAAAGGCGCTTATCTGTGTGCTTTTGTGATAGCATTTGGTTAAATCTTTTAAAACTTTTTATCCCTTCAAAATTTAAAATAACAAATTCCACAACAACTATGAAAAAATTGTATGTAAATCTACGGGTCGATAATTAGTATATCTCAAGTGTTTTCGGTTTAAGAAAAATTCAAAGTGCATCTATCGCAAAATTTAGATTAAGTACAAAGTAAAACATAAAAATCTATCCACACACTCCAAACTTCTTAGAGCTTGAAAGCTCAGATCTCGATATGGTCACATATCCCCATATAATGTGTTTCATTATGCAAAAAGACAGCTTACATGTGCGGGAGTGTCCTTATATGCTCGACATACATAATGAAATCATTTCTCGATGACCTAAACTCTGGAGATAAATGATAACTGCAAAATGAGTTAAGAAATTAATGAAATAATTGGAACTCTAGAGGTTGCTTTAGTGACAATGGTATTTGTCTTCCTCAATTATGTGGGTGCTAGATTTCTTTTTTGTTTTTGTTTTTTTGTTTTCGGCCTGGGCCTTGATTCAAACAATAGTACTTATGCAATATCTTGGGGCAACCACCAGAAACCTAGGCATTAGCTATGTGTACCAAAAATTATTGGGTAAACGTGCTTGTTCTGTCGGTGATACTATGCATGGATTGAAACTACACGGTGCCGAGGTTATGTACCTGAAAAGTACGTGAAAAAGTTCGATAAAAATCACCTTTCCAAATGCTATACATCGTCATTTTTCATGAAAATATTTGGCATTATTATAATAAAGTCTAGAAACGATATTATCATGGTTTTTACATAAATTGCAAATGAGAAAAAGACACATAACAACCTGTCCTTGGCCATGCTCTTTGGCAGTAATGTCATAGTTGTTTTATGAACGACGGAATACTCAAACATGTCCACATAGCCTTCAGAAAGTGAAACTGTGAAATGTCATTTCTGCGGCATTAAACTCTAATCGATTCAACAGTCAGTGGTGGTAGAGTAAAATTCGGTGTGTCGAGAAGACGTACTAAAGTTAATATGCTGAATGCCATGTTATGATTTTATTGGGTGTTTAAAGAAGTGAATAAGGATCAACCAATAACAACTTAATTATCTGTCGTATCCCGCGTTCCAGGCGAGTTAACCTTTCTCAATGGACATATATTACCTTGTTCTCACTTCTCAGAACTTCCGCAAGCCATGTTTTTTGACTTTGGCCATTCGTTTTGCGTGATCTACAAGTGACGAATCTATACGAAGTTAATGTTGAAACTTCGAGTAGGTTGAGCTCCCGCTATATTCCTCTTTCGAATGCTTTTGACAGTTGGAGGATTCTGTCCTAAAATATGCCTTAGTATGCATCCAGGTTACAGATCATTCTCTTTTCGCGACAATTATTAGATGGACTGATTCTGTTTTTTGCCGAAAGGTGATGCTTTCGCTCTTTTCATCGGCACAACGAAGCATAAAATGAGGTGCAGAATTCTAATTGGCGCCCACAAAACTCAAACCGTTCAAATTAATCGGGTCTTCGAAGAACATCGATGTGCACCTTTTGAAATGATATAAATTTGTAGGTATATGTATATTGCGACTATAAATACAAGCAAGCGAAGCATCACACTTTCAGCTTAATTAGGCAAACACAAGGGGCAGTGAAAGGCACAAGTTACTTTGTTCCTGCTCTCTCTTTTATCCCAAATGCCCAAATCAGGAGCACAACAGAAACCTCCTCCTCCGGGTAGTTTCCCACCCTGTTCTTGTTAACCATGATCGAAGGATTGATTTATCGGAGTAACAAAAATTAAGGCGTATTTGAAAGCTCAAGCTGTTCACCTCCTTTTTTTTTAATTGTTTAAGGGTACCCGACAGACAACCTGTCACACACCAAGAAAAGGAAGTTCTTATGCTGCTCCGGCACGAAGAAGAAAGGAGAGAGGGGCTTCATAGAAGGATGGTAAGCCAACAAAAATCTCCTTCTTTTTGAGCTTCGACTGAACATATAAATCAAATATGCATCAATGAGCAAAAAAGTTCAATCTCAAGAGAGTTTGAAAGCAACTGCATCTCCATTCATCGTCTCTCATCTCTCTGCTATTATTCTAAGTTTTCGGACTGTTCTCTGATAACATGTTTTTGTGGTTCTTGACCAATCAGCCTGTTTGCTCTATGCTGCTGCTGGCTCTGTGAGGAATGTTGCGACTAGTGAGTGTGAGCGATAGCTTTGCAGGAGAATTCGCCAATCTTCGACTTGGAGTGTTTGTGTGTCACAGAGTGTAAGAGTTCGCTATGGTCGGTGTAATGTAAGTCTTCTGCAGATATAGTACATCACTACGATATTTTCCCTCGGCACAAGCAGGTCTCTCTTGATTTTCCATCTGTATCTGATTTCAATACTCCTTTCGTTTTCCGAATCTGAGTGTTCCATGCACATTTTAGCAAACAAAAACTAGTAAACAACAGGCAAGAAAGAGGTAGGAGACAACAGGTCATGGACTATCATGATTGGAGTAATTCTTGAAAGGAAGACAGAAACTAAGGCTGCGCATGACAACTTGCCAAATAGTGTTTGATTCTATTCTTTTGTTCTCAGAATCAGTTTGGGAACAGAAATGCGTTTGTTTAATTTTTTGATTCTGGGCACAATTTTGTCAAAAATTGTTCCCAGAATCAGTTTTGGAGCAGAATCAAGAATAAAAAAAAAGTAGCTTCTTGATTCTGGGAACAATTTTGAGAATCAATTTTTTTTTCTTCTTCCTTTTCTTGGTTTTTAATTTAGCTTCTAATGTCCGGCCCAAGGACCGCCCTCGCCGAATCTGACGAGAATTAAATATTTTAATAAAAAATATTATTAATAAAAAATATTTTACCGGCCATGGCCAGCGACCAAGCCATGGCCATAAAAAAGAAAAATATATATTTTTAATAAAAAAATTATTAATAAAAAAAATATTTTACCCTTCCATGCCCGGTGACCAGGCCATGGCAAAAAAAGAAAAAATATATATTTTTTAAAAATATTTTAAAAAATATTATTAATAAAAAAAATATTTTACCGGCCATGGCCAGCGACCAGGCTATGGCAAAAAAAAATAAAAATGTATATTTTTAATAAATTTTAATAAAAAAAATTATTAATAAAAAAAATATTTTACAGGCCATGGCCGGCGATCAGGCCATGGCCAAAAAAAAGAAAAAAATATATTTTTAATAAAAATATTTTAATAAAAAATATATTTTACCATCCATGGCCGGCGATCAGGCCATGGCCAAAAAAAAAAATAAAAATATTTAAAAAAAAAAATATTTTACCAGCAATGGCCGGCGACCAGGCCATGGCCCAAAAAATAAAAATGTATATTTTTAATAAAAAAATTTATTAATAAAAAAAATATTTTACCGGCCATGGCCGGCAACCAGGCTATGGCCCAAAAAAATAAAAATGTATATTTTTAATAAAAAATATTATTAATAAAAAAATATTTTACTGGCCATGGCCAAAAAAAATTAAAAATATATATTTTTAATAAAAATATTTTAATAAAAAATATTATTAATAAAAAAAAATATTTTACCGGTCATGGTCGACGACCAGGCCATGGCCAAAAAAAAGAAAAAATACTTTTAATAAAAATATTATTAATAAAAAAATATTTTACCAGTCATGGCCGGCGAGCAGGCTATGGCCAAGAAGGAGGAAAAGAAAAAAAAGAAAGAAATATTAAAATATTTAAAAATATTATTAATAAAAAGAAATTTTGTGGCGTTACCAAACGCATTTCTGTTCTTTTTCTATTCCAGGGATGGAATTTTGAGCCGTTAATAAACGCCTTAAAATGCTCAGAATCAATTCCGGGCACAGAATCAAAAAGAATCATTTCTGAGCAGAATCTGTTCCCGGGCACAGAATCGTTGTCATGTGCAGCCTAAAGCAAATAGCGAAAAAGATTAGATGGAAATCGAACCGAATAAGGAACATATTCTTCTGCTTTTACTCCTCTTCATCAGCCATCGGCATCAGGTTCAGATGATATTTGTTCAGAATCTTATCGCGTGTGGTTGAAGATGGCATCAGCTACAAAATATTCATAACGAGGTTTTCTGTGATCTCAGTTCGGAATGAAAGAATTTGGTGTCCTCATAATGAAGTCTAGAAATGATATTACCATGGTTTTACATCAACAATATTACAAATCACAAAAATGCTTGCAATTTGATGTATGACCATTTAAATTACAAGTCATACAAATCTCTCATCTCATTTAAATTTTTTACTACTATTTTTTGGCATCTAATTACAAGTTGAAAGATATTATTTTCGTTTATGTGAATGTAATATGATAATATCATTTTTTATATGTAAATGATAATTGAAATCTTACATGGTTGATTGACTAATTAGTAAGTGGAGAATTGTGAGTATTTTTACTTGAGGACAACACGACATAAGGTTTTATACGTGTATAATTTGTCTTACTCCAAAAGAATGAGTATAGAAGTTCAGTAAATGTGCGTGAGGAAGGCAAATGTCTTTTTCTTTTGTCATATCATGTACTTCCATATATTATACGTGGGAGTACCAATGTTTTACAAATAGAGCGTGCAACAAAGGTACAACTAGAGCTTTCCCATAAGATTGTGTTAGGAGCCCAAAATGTAAAGGAGAAGAAATCAAAGAAGAAGACAGGCGAATATTTATATGGAAAACCCTTTTCGGAATAGAAAGGGAAAAACCACAGTGCCATACAAGGCAATCTTTTTACTATAAGGATCGAGTTTCAAGTTACAATTACAAGAGATATGACCTCAATATATAATAGGAATCTATGGCAAACAAAGTTATGGTGGAAATTACATATATACCCTTAACAGTAGTATTTTTCTCTATCATACTCCACGACTCCATCAATCTCCCACTTAGAAGCTAATCATTAAAACAACAATACTCTCATAGTCTTCCCTCATCTTTGTACCGAATTGTCCTGGTGCGACACCGTGTTCATCGCTTTCTGATTTTGAAAGGTTTTTTCCCACATAAAAATTTGCGCTCTTCTTCTCTGAATTCTTCTATCTTACATTTCACGTTTCTAGCAAATGACCGATGGTTGATTGGTGATCCACTTCCAATGTAGATAAAAGTGAGATAAGGTATGTCGAGAAGACGTACTAAAGTTAATATGCTAGATGCCGTGTCATGATTCAATTGGGTGTTTGAATGAGTGAATTAAGAGCATCTGATGGCAAACTTAATTATCTGTCAAATCCCGCCATGCTTTTTGGCTTTGGCTTACAGGTGAAGAATCGATATGCAGTTAATCTCAAACTTGGAGTAGATTGAGCTCCCACTTTATTCCTCTGCGAATGCTAAGGACAATTGGAGAACCCAATTCTTCCTTAAATATGCTCTTGGTTCTAATAATCTCTCTCTTCATTGAGAACACTATTCGATAGGCTGATTCCGTTTTCCACTCTGACTCTTAACTCTTCCTAATCGGGTGTTCCAAGAGCATCCACATGCACCTTTTGAAACAATATAAATTTGCAGACATGTCTATATTGCGCCTACATACACAAGCAAGAAAAAAACATCACACCTTCAGCTAAATTCAGCAAACACAAAAGGGCAGTGAAAGGTAGTAGTTACTTCGTTCCTGCTGTCTCTTTTATCCCAAATGCCCGAGTCAGAAGCACAACAGAACCCACCTCCTCCGGGTACTTTCCCACCCTGTTCTCGTTAACCTTGATCGAAGGATTGATTCATCGGAGTGACAAAAGTTAAGGCACATTTGAAAGCTTGAGCTTTTCACCTCCTTTTTTTTTTGTTTAAGGGTACCCGACAGACAACCCGCCACACGCCGGGAAAAGGCCTTGCACGAAGAGGAAAGGAGGTGAAGGGATAAGCCTCATGGAAATATGGTGAGCCAACAAGAATCGCCTTCTTTTTCTAGCTTCGACAGAAGATATGCATCATATATGCATCAGTGAGCAAAACGTCCATGTTGGATCCTTAATCCAACATTGGGCTTATATGTAAAACAATTATGTGTTGCAGACTGTCATGTGAACTTAAGCCAATTAAAAGTGATCTAATAAGGTAATTGGGTTTTAATGTATTTGATAGGGTGTGGGCCTTTAATGTGTAGAGACTCTAGGGTAATTTCTATTTTTATTATGGGCTAAAATAGAAATACCAAAAAGAAGGGATAACAGAGAAGTTATCTATAAAAGCGGTTATGGTCCCCAGATCACGATATCACAGAATACATAACGTATTCTTTCTCTGGCATCCATCACCAGAGAAAGAGAGATCTCAGAGAAATAATAAAGGGCTCTCTAGGAGAATGCGTAGATCTGGAAGTTCGTCCGCACAACTCTACAGATCAATCCCGCTATGGATTCAGGTACGCTTCCGCTATTAAATCTTACAATTCTTAATGGTTTAGCATGTACAATCTATTTAGGTTGTGATGATGTACAACATAATTAGGTTTTCTGTTCTTAACAATTGGTATCAGAGCTTACTCATGTTGGATCATTAGGAATTAAGTTAATTGTAAATTAGGCAAATCTGACCGTGAGAAAAATCGCCGATTCTGGCCAAATTCCGATGACCCACAATCCGATTTTGGACTGAGACGGTCACACCGCCATAGGTAACAATAGCCCTAAGGTAATTCGGCATTTGGGTGTTCGCCGGAGGCTAATTGGGGCGGTGGAAGTTTCGGTGGTTAGGGTTTGCGCCGGGAAAGAAATCTCCAAAATTAAGGCCAATTTGTGGGTCGGTTTTTGCCGATTTTAGGACCTATGTGGTCGTGCCAGCGAGGAGAATAGGACCCATGGGTTAATTTGTCTAGAAAATGGCCGCATGGAGGAGAATAGGCGGCGGTTCGCGGGCATAGGTTTTATTTTCTGCCCGAAAGGCGCGTGGAATCCACGCGCCAATGCTGCAGTCCGGCACGTTCTCCGCACGCGCTGTGCGTGGGTGCACTCGCCCGGCGCTAAATGCCCATGTACGCTACACGCGTGCATAGGGAACCTTGCAGTTAATAAAAAAAAATAAGGGGTCAAAATTTTAAGTACAATCAAATTCAAATTTGGGTATGTTTATGTATATATATATATTTTGAGATGAATTAATTAAAGCAAGATGTCACCAAAGTGACCTCTTTTGTGGAAATTAATTTGTCTTAGAATATAAACGGTTGCGTGTGTATAATTTATGTGGATATTGATCGGCCCAAAGGAAGGTTGATATTCAACAAAATTTTACATACACCTGTTGTAATAAACACGTGATGATTATTCGGTTTTCGCATGTGAACAATAAATCGACCCAAAGGAAGGTTTGTTGTTTGACATGTCCTTATCGTCAATGTTTGATTACTACACCAAGATATCACTTACAAGTTAATAT
Organism: Syzygium oleosum; assembly: GCF_021117445.2. Lineage (NCBI taxonomy): Eukaryota > Viridiplantae > Streptophyta > Magnoliopsida > Myrtales > Myrtaceae > Syzygium > Syzygium oleosum. The sequence goes on from NW_026607494.1 coordinate 4,463,668, forward strand.
TGTTGTCCAATGATAAGATATTAATGGAGTGCCCAGTATCTTGAGATGGGATTTACCTTAATTTGAATTCAATTTTCTCTTGAAACTTATGTGAGTCTGTTTTGTTTGTTTGTTGTTTTCTGATATAGCTATCACTCCTGCTAATATTACTGCCAACACCAATTCTATTCCTATGCTGAATGGCACTAACTTCAAATCATGGCAAGAGAACCTTTCAATAGTTCTCGGAGTCATGGATCTCAACCTTGCGTTAAGGACCGATTCTCCTCCACCCCTCACTGACAAGAGTACCTCTGATGAAATAAGGGATGTGGAAAGGTGGGAGAGATCGAATCGCATGTGTATGATGATCATGAAGAAGGCCATTCCAAAAGCATTCAGGGGTACAATGTCTGAAAAGATCACCACAGCTAAGGAGTTCCTCGCAAACATTGAAAAGAGATTTGTCAAGAACGAAAAGGCTGAAATTGGTACGATTTTGACAAATCTAATTTCAATGCGCTATAAGGGGAAAGGCAACATTAGGGAGTACATCATGGAATTGTCTCACCTTACTTCTAAATTAAAAGCACTTAAGTTAGACCTCTCTGAGGATTTTCTAGTGCATCTAGTTTTAATATCTCTTCCAACACAGTTCAATCAGTTTAAGGTGAGCTACAACTGTCAGAAAGAGACTTGGTCTCTGAATGAGCTCATCTCACACTGTGTTCAGGAGGAGGAAAGGCTAAAGCAAGATAAGGCAGAATATGTTTACCTAGCCTCAACCTCTAAGGACAAGGGACACAAAAGGAAAAGGGATAAGGAAGCTGCGAATAAAGTGCCTAATAAGAAACAACAAAAGAAAACGGATAATTCGGAAGGTACTTGTTGTTTCTTCTGCGGAGCTTAAGGACATAGGAAGAAGCAATGCACAAATTATCACGCATGGCGTGCTAAGAAAGGTGTGTTTTTTAATTTGGTTTGTTCTGAGGTTAATTTAACTTCGGTACCTAGACACACATGGTGGATAGATTCTGGTGCAACAACTCACATCAGTGTGTCTATGCAGGGTTGCTTGAGTTGTCGAAAGCCAAGTGATGGTGAAAGATACATCTATGTGGGCGACGACAAGACAGTTGAAGTTAAAGCAATAGGTAAATTTAGATTATTATTAAGGACTGGATCATATTTGGATCTTAATGAGACTTTTATTGTACCGTCTTTTAGACGAAATTTGATTTCTATTTCTGTTTTGGACAAATCTGATTATTTTTGTTCATTTGGGAATGGAAAATTCAGTTTGTTTCATGATTCAAATTTAGTTGGTTCTGGTTCTTTATCGAATTACTATAATCTTTATTTAATTGATACAATTGCTTCATTTAATGAAACCTTGCATTTAAGTACTCGAGGTGTAAAAAGGAAATTAACCAATGAGAATTCAGCTACGTTATGGCACAAGAGATTAGGTCATATCTCCAAACAGAGAATAGAGAGACTTGTGTCAGACGAAATTCTGGATTCCGTTGATTTCACAGACTTTAATAACTATGTTAATTGTATAAAAGGCAAACAAACCAATAAAAGGAGATTTGAAGCCAACAGGTCTTTAGACGTCTTAGAACTTATACATACGGACATTTGTGGGCCTTTTCCTACAACTGCTTGGAATGGTCAACAATATTTCATAACGTTCATAGACGACTTTTCAAGATATGGCTACATATATCTCATCAAAGAAAAAGCACAGTCACTGGATGTGTTCAAATCTTATAAGGCTGAAGTTGAAAACCAACTCAGCAAAAGGATCAAAAGCGTCAGATCTGACCGTGGTGGTGAGTACTATGGTAGATATGACGGTTCAGGTGAACAACGTCGAGGACCGTTTGCCAAATTCCTAGAGGAATGTGGTATCGTCCCACAGTACAGCATGCCGGGTTCACCCACTATGAATGGTGTTGCTGAAAGACGAAATAGAACGCCTAAAGATATGGTAAGGAGTATGATTTGTCATTCTTCCTTACCAGAATCACTCTGGGGAGAGGCTATTAAGACTGCAGCATATATCCTTCACAGAGTTCCAACTAAAGCGACTACCAAAACCCCTTATGAACTTTGGACAGGCAAAAAACCCAGTCTAAAGCACCTACACATTTGGGGATGTCCAGCTGAGGCAAGACCTTATAAGCCTAATGAAAGGAAACTGGACTCAAGGACCGTGAGTAGTTATTTTATTGGATACTCTGAAAGATCAAGGGGGTACAAGTTTTACGATCCCACAACTATGTCGATTTTTGAGTCGGGAAACGCTCGGTTCTTTGAAGATGTTGAGTTTGCGGGGGGAGATACAGTTAGGGACTTTGGTTTTGAAGAGGATTATGTTAATATTCCCACAGTTACTATCAACATTGATCCCACAAGTGCCATTGGCATTGATCAGGATCCCATTCCTGATCTTGCTCAAGACACGATAGTTTAGGACAATGCGAGAGAACCTTCCCCTCAAGAAACTACTCCAGAAGAACAAACTCTACCACCTCAAGAACCCACGCCATTAAGGAAGTCCACAAGAGAAAGGAGAAGTGCGGTGCCAGACGATTACATCGTACTTCTCCAAGAACATGAGGTCAACATTGGAATGATGGAAGATGATCCAATCAACTTCCATCAAGCCATGGAAAGTTCTAACTCTCAAAAGTGGATCGATGCCATGAATGAGGAGATTAAGTCCATAAAGGACAATGACTTGTGGGACCTCGTCCCATTGCCAAAAGGAGTGAAACCCATTGGTTGCAAATGGATATTTAAGACCAAAAGGGATTCAAAAGGTGATGTGGAAAGGTACAAAGCTCGTCTTGTCGCAAAGGGCTTTACACAGAAAGAAGGCATCGACTATAAAGAGACTTTCTCTCCGGTTTCTTCGAAAGACTCTTTCAGGACTATAATGGCACTAGTGGCACATTTCGACCTTGAGTTGCATCAGATGGATGTAAAGACAGCGTTTCTCAATGGTAACATTGATGAGACAATCTATATGGTGCAGCCAGAAAACTTTGTGTCGAGAGACTCAAAGAATACGGTCTGCAAACTTAAGAAATCCATCTATGGGCTCAAGCAAGCATCTCGACAATGGTATTACAAATTTCATCAAGTTATCATCTCGTTTGGTTTTGAGGTGAATTTGGTCGATGATTGTATATACCATAAGTTCTGTGGGAGCAAGTATATTTTTTTGGTATTGTATGTCGATGAAATCTTGCTTGCCAGCAACGATATAGGCATATTGCACGAAACCAAGAGATTTCTATTTAAGAATTTTGAGATGAAGGATCTTGGTGACGTCTCTTTTGTATAAGGCATACAAATACACCGGGATCGTTCTCGGGGCATTCTTGGATTATCACAAAAGAGCTATATCGAAAAGGTTCTTAAAAGGTATGGCATGCAAGATTGCAAACCAGGTGACACCACTATATCTAAGGGAAACAAGTTTAGTGTCAGCCAATGCCTTAAGAATGACTTTGAGAAAATAGAAATGCAGAAGATTCCTTATGCATCAGCAGTAGAGAGTCTAATGTATGCTCAGGTTTGTACGCGACTAGATATTGCGTACATTACTGGAATATTGGGCAGATATTTGAGCAATACAGGAGTAGACCATTGGAAAGCAACTAAACGAGTCTTGCGGTACTTACAGAAAACAAAAGGCTACATGCTCACATATCGGAGGTTAGATCAGCTTGAGATCGTTGGGTATACTGACTCCGATTTTGCTGGATGCCAAGATAGTATGAAATCTACATCGGGCTATATCTACCTGCTAGCTAGGGGTGCCATCTCATGGAAGAGTGCTAAACAGTCACTTATAGCATCTTCTACCATGGCAGCAGAATTTATAGCATGTTATGAGGCATCCAATCATGGAATATGGCTGCGAAATTTTGTCACGGGGCTGCGCATAGTGGATGGTATTGAAAGACCACTCAAGTTACTATGTGACAATAAATCAGCAGTTCTATATTCCAACAACAATAGGAGCTCGTCCAAGTCAAAGCATATAGATATCAAGTTCTTAGTTGTTAAAGAAAGAGTTCAGGGTGGACAGCTATCTATAGAGCACATCGGTACAAATTCCATGGTTGCGGATCCGCTTACGAAGGGATTACCACCCAAGGTATTTCATGAGCACACTGCTCGCATGGGTGTCATGTCGATTGAGGATACTTAGTTTTAGTGGGAGTTTGTATATTTAGATGCTTTTGATATAGATAATTTTTGTTATTTCAGTTTATGGATATTGGAAAGTTGTTTTCTGCAGAAATAAAGTTTTTATCAATTCACACTCTGTTCTTGTTATAGTTTGATCTCATTAAGGTTTAAGGAGGACCAGTTGGAAATAGGCATGTTAAGATCACATTACATGAAATTACCATGCTACACATCCACATCATAATATGTGCCATTTATTTGTATCAACATATGTGACCATTGAAGGGTCAAGTTACGATAGTTGTAACAAAGGCCGCTTTGATCCTATGTTGATATGATTATTGGACCGAATTGGTTATAGATACACAATAATCATGACAGAAAGTTGAGCTCATACAGTTATTTTGGCAAAGCATAATTATAAGGTATTACACATAGCCCAAGTGGGAGATTGTTGGATCCTTAATCCAACATTGGGCTTATATGTAAAATAATTATGTGTTGCAGACTGTCATGTGAACTTAAGCTAATTAAAAGTGATCTAATAAGGTAATTGGGTTTTAATGTATTTGATAGGGTGTGGGCCTTTAATGTGTAGAGACTCTAGGGTAATTTCTATTTTTATTATGGGCTAAAATAGAAATACCAAAAAGAAGGGATAACAGAGAAGTTATCTATAAAAGCGGTTATGGTCCCCAAATCACGATATCACAGAATACATAACGTATTCTTTCTCTGGCATCCATCACCAGAGAAAGAGAGATCCCAGAGAAATAATAAAGGGCTCTCTAGGAGAATGCGTAGATCTGGAAGGCCGTCCGTACGACTCTACAGATCAATCCCGCTATGGATTCAGGTACGCTTTCGCTATTAAATCTTACAATTCTTAATGGTTCAGCATGTACAATCTATTTAGGTTGTGATGATGTACAACATAATTAGGTTTTCTTTTCTTAACAGTCCAATCTCAAGAGAGTTCAAAAGCAATTGAATCACCATTCACCTTCACTCCTCTCTCTGCCATTATACTAAGTTTTCTTACTGTTCTTTGATGACTTGTTTTTGTGGTTCCCGGACACTTCAGCCAGGTTGCTCTAATGGGCTGCTGCTTCTGTCTGGTATGTTGCTATTATTCTTCAGCTTTTACTCCCCTTCATCAGCCATTGGCACCAGGTTCAGATGATATCCGTTGAGAATTTCATCACGTGTGGCCATAGATGGTATTGCCTTCAAAATATTTACATCGAGGTTTTCTGTGATCACAAACTCAATTTGCTTGCTAGCACCAAAAAAGTGCTTTGTAAGCATGAAGTTTAGTTTCTTACCAAGTACACATTAGAGTACTTACCATCCGCATGAACTTAAAGAATCAATAGAAAACAGTGCACTAGCATTATTTTTTGGGTTAATACCACAAAAAATCTCAAACTGATACACCTGTAACAAATTTACACCAAACTTTTGACCACCAAAAATCCTAAACTAGTACACTTGTGACAAATATACCCCAAACTAATTTTTTGACCACCAAAAATCACAAATTGGTACATTTGTGAAAAATATACCCTCCGTTAGTTTCCGTTAAATTGGATTAATACCATGAAAAATCACAAACCGGTACACCTGTGATAAATGAAAGATAAAACCCCAAACCAGTGCACCTTTCAACTGTCACATGTCATCAAATTCAACAATTTGATGGTAAAATTTAACAGAAACTAACGGAGGGTAAATTTGTCACAAATTTACCAGTTTAGGGTTTTTGGTGGTCAAAAAATTAGTTTTAGGTATATTTATCACAGGTGTACCAATTTGAGGTTTTTGGTGGTATTAACCCTTATTTTTTCACTTATCATACTTCTGCTAAGAAAAGATCATTTTCTCATGTGTTGGCATGTACACAGCATGCATAAAAGTGCTAGCAGTATGCATTAGATTCTGGAAATCAACGAGGCTTTGGCATCCTCACTCACGAAATGTCATCCCCTCAGTGCCCAAAACACGATCAATCAGAAACTCGTACACCTACTTAATGACCTTGATAATCTTCTATAAGTGCATTGCAGCACCTAATACCATCAGTGACTAGCAATTTCTGTGCTCAAATAATTACAATCATTTCGGCTGAGAGATAATGAAACTAAGGGGCCAAAAAGAAATAAGTTCCATAGCAATTATCCAAACCCATTTTAATGCCCATGAAGCTACAACTCAGCCCGTTTCTCATTTTTGCTGCAGCTGCAGACAAATAAAAGAAGAGCGAAATCAAACAATAAAAGAAGAGCAAAATCTGTAGAAATGAGTAAAGGAAGGAATGAGAAAAGAAAGGAAGAAGAAAAACCGTAAGAATGGAAAGGATTCGGTTCATGCAAGCAACAGACATCTCGACGCACCCAATTAACATCGTTCCAAAGCCCTCGGTAAGAATTCTAAGCCTTGATTTCTTTAATCAGAGGGAATTTCCTAGTCAAGTTGCAATTTAGGATTATTTTGAATTCTGAGTTGCTTGGTAGACATTAGAGTGGATCTCTGGAATTTTAGAGAAGTCAATTTGTGTTACAGTGTGATGAAGACGAAATTTTGAAGTTTACCGTGTACCTTTGGAAGAGTATCTCTGTCTGTGGCGTCGTTTTTGCCCGTCTCCGGTTGTCTTTTGGGTCAGAGGCGCATTACGCCTTTGAAGTACATCAAGTTAGATTTCCAATGACTCTGGACCCATTTTGAAAAAGGACTTGGGTAGAGTTTAATCGAACCGTCCAAAATTCGGTCAGTGAACTATTGACTATATAGTACACAGCAAGCATTCGTCCATTTGGAAAAAGTTTTCGAAGGCATATCAGGGTTTTCTTTTTGTTACCAAATAAGTTTAGTTTAGTCACGACTTAATTAAGTTTGCTTTGTACTGGATTTTGATATTCATTTCTAACTTCATTGATAGAATTCTGAGTTTTCCGTCCGAAATATCTTTCGTTCTTTCAATTAGCATCACTGTGAGTGATGCTTATATCTTCTATTATTTGAAAACCTAAATGATAGGAATTAAATAAGTTGTAAGCTCTGAAAGAGTCGTCGCATGGCAAATTGATTATTAAAAAGGAAAAGTGGCGTTTAGAACATATTTGTTGCATAAAGATGGATAAAGCATTTACTACCTTTTTGGTTATATGAAATTGCATAGTAAAGCACTGGTCAAAATTATTTGTGAAATGGTTCAAAAAATGCTATGCAAAATGTATTCTGCTTGGTGGTGTTGACACCTGATTTTTAGCTCGTTTTTTTTCGTATTTTCAAAAATCTCAAAATTAGGATTAGGAATCTTGGCCAAACCTAGAAACCTATTTTTAAACCAAAAATGATTTTTTTAGCATTTTCCTGAATTTTTCTTTAATTTCTTTTAGTCAAAATGAGTGAGAAAATCAAGAAAAATAGCAAATGGAATCAGAAAATTCCATAAAAATAGTCATTAGTCTTCTTTTATATCCAATTTCATTAGTGCATCATTAATTTTGGGAAATCTCAATCGGGCATGTGTTTTTCCCAAAATTGGGCAAAATCAAACCCTAATTGAACCAAAAATATAATTAGATCTTTTCTAGTCATTTTTAAGTCATAGTGTCTTCACAACAAATGATTCTGGGACCTTGGATTACATAATGATCAGTCCAATTGCACAATTTGTCATAGAAATAAAAAAATCCTCAAAACTCAATTGAAAATTAGGAATTTTGAACCCAAATTGGGAATCGTGCCCAATTCGAAATTGTCGAATCACGAGACCATCGTTTCTAGGATTAATTTGATGTGGGTAATTCAATTTTGGCACCAATTTTGCCTAATCAGGTCATTAGGACATCGAATTGAACAAAACCCCAATAACCCGAATATAAAAAGCTAAAAATATTGGACATGATTATGACAAAAATTGGGAAAATCACATATTTGGGTTTAAAATGTGATGAGGAATTCAATTTTGGGGTTTAATTTTGAAAATTTGGTCAAAATCGAGCTTAATTTGCGAATTTAGACCAACCCGGTCTGCCGGGTCGACCGGGTCAACTCGACCCGACCCGGGTCGGTCTCCTTCGCCTGACTTGCCCAAGACACAATAAACCTAGAAAAATATCTACTCCGGCCTGGGACTTTGCCGACTTAATTCAAGCAATTTAACACGTGATAAACTCCAATTCCAGCTGGCATCGGAGATTCGATCCAACCGATTCAAGGTCGGTGAATAACAAACTTTGGACGGGAAATCGAGCTACAAAGAGAAGAAAAAATCATTATTCGAGGGGGAGAACTGTTCGACAAAATTCCAGATAGAGAGAGAGAGAGAGAGAGAACTAGAGCAAGAACAGAGGGAAAAGAGAGAAAAAGGAGAAGGTAGAGGTCCCCTTCTGAGCATTCGGCGCTGCCCTAGACGGCAGAGCGCCGGCAAATCAGAGCTCGGCCGTGACCTCTCTCCCCGGGTTCAATTGAGTTCATTGTATATGAAGGCTTGAAACTCGAGCTCGGCCGATTGATCCAGAGGTGCTCCGGCAAAGCTAAGACCACCAGCTTGGAGTCCAAGTGTTGAGGAAGAACTCCACAGTCGCCAATTGCCTCAGAAACTCCATCTGATCCTCTGTCGAAGCAGGTAAAATCTGATCCTCGCAATAGTTTTCTAGAAATCCAGAAAATCAAATTGAGTTTGATATTGATAATCATGTGTTTTCTTTAATGATTCTAAGTTCTTTTATGCCTAAAACATGTTTCTGATCATATTTTCATTGCTTGATTGCATTTTGAATGGTTGAATATGCATAAACCGAGTCGGTTGTTCATGGAAGCCTTCGCCGGAGCCATCCGGAACCTCGCCAGAGTACATCTCGTGGCCAATGGCCGCTCAAGTTAGTCGTCCTTGACTTTGTTTGATGATTTGATAGTCATTTTGATCGACTTAGACGGCTAGGGCGATCAGAATAGGGGTGAATGTTAAAAAAGTTGCATAGATTAGTTCTGAGTTAGCATTTTTAGGTTCGGTTTTCGCCCGCTGGCGGTGGTCTAGCGGCGAACTAGCTAGGTTAGAATGATAGAAGGTGATGTGGACTCAACATTACACCAAATTGAATGGTTAAAATGTCACCGGAAGGTCATCGGAGAAAGGCTCAAAGCCACGGCCTCGAAAACCTTATAGAGCAATTCATGCCCACCAGGTATTCGGCAAAATGCCGAAGAGAAACAGGCCAGAAACGATGCCGTTTTGGCGTTGTTTCTCGCTGGAGAAGACAACCGGCGAGGCCCGGTTCGGCCAAACCGAACCGGGTTGAACCAGGCCGGTCCGGTTCATTTTTCCCAGCGGGAAAATTTAAAAATAAAATAAAATAAAATAATTCAATAAAAAATAAAATAAAAATAAAAAAACAGAAAAATCTAAAAAAATTAGAAATTTTCGGAAAATTCATAAAAATTTCAAAAAATTAGAAAATTTCATAAAAATTCAAATTTTTTTTAGAAAATTCAGAAAAATTCAGAAACTTCAGAAAACACAAATAAAAAATGTGAAAAAATTCAGAAAATCTAAAAAAATTTGAAAATTTGAAAATCCATAAAAATTTTCAAAAAATCATAAAAATCAATTCTCGGCTAATGAAATTCTCGGAAATTAATTTCCGAAAAAAAAATCAAAATCCAAAAATCAAAAAAATTCAAAAACTCACATAGTGGTCCAAAAACACTGTGGCCAACCTTGGAAAGTGAAATTTGAATTTTTGGAATTGCCCAAGTGGCATTTTTAGAAAATCTCAAATTCAAGGGTTATGACCCCTAAAAAAATCCTAAAACCCTAAAAAGACACAAATCATGAAATGAACAAGCCTTTAGGGCTTCATTAGGGTTTGGATGGTTTTTTAGTGCATTTTGATTTTTAGAGACAATTTAGGATTGATTGATTTGATTGACCTTAATTGCCCATTTAATTCTTGATTGATTTTCCCGCAATTAGAATGGATAGGATTAATAGGTAAACCTCGGAAACTTGTGTGACACGTTAGACATCGTATCGTTCTTAGGTATCGAAAGGGCGTTAAGGATCTCGATTTAGGATTATTAGCGTAACCAAGTCCCCGTACTCATAATCTTTGGTTTGTAGAATCGTAGTATTTCTCCCATACCCTGATTAGGTTTCTAGTCAACCTACCAACAATGACTAGTGGCGACTCCAAAATCGAGAACTTAGACTAAATAGGAAATTATCATCCGCTGTCACGTGAGGTATGGTCTGGGAGAGACCCTTGCACGGAAATACCTCCTTAGTGTGCAAATCCCGAAAGTCCCAAAAAAAGCGTGGCACGACAGGTGAAAGGGCTTGTGAAAGGCTACTTGTATTGATTTGTCAATCTGGTTGAAATTCATTATGATATAGTTTTGTGACTCGTTGGAGAATGTGGTGATTGATGGTTTGATGCTCTTATCGCCATGATATGAACCATTGAGGGGTTGTGAGTAAGTACATTGTTCTCCGGAATTCTTGTTTGGATCAAGCCACTAGCTGATTATAGGTGGAGATATATGTCAGGGGACATCTTGATATGCCTTGTATGAGGTGTCAAGATGGCAATTGTTTGACATTGAGCACTAAATTGATCAGTAGACTAGATCATTAATGTTGTTTAAGTTAGTGTTTATTTGGATGTTACTGATTGTATGAACTTACGCGAAATCATATGAAAACATCTTTGGTCTTTAATGTATATGATATCTTGGTTCATGGATCGGTGTTCTTTCTTTGAAATGTTTATAAATATACATAGTAGATGCTTAATCTGCTTAGAAGAGATTTATACTCAATCAGCTGCGGTTTACTCATACCATTTGTCTCAATTCTTGTCCAAGTTCTACAGGTACCAACAAGTAGGGTGAGAAGGTTTGGCGGGCATTTATATAGAGTTCGAGTTTTTGGAGTAATTTGAGATAATTGGGTATAGGATGTACTTCTCGAGTCTAGTTTTGTAATTCATTGGAGATTAGCAGTATATTTTGATCTTTTGAGTTTTATGCTTATCCGATGTGATGCATATGTTCATTTTGGGAGACTTTACAATCAAGTCCTTTTAACCAGCTTGCAGTTTTATCATATATCTATATATTTTGAGAACATGTTTATATCGATTATGTGTGAGTTGGCCACATCATTTGAATAGGAGGAAGGTCGAGTCATTTCCCCTATGCTTGGAGGGTTGGGGCGCCACAAATACCATTCATCCACAATCAATCTGCTCGACCTAATCGAGAGAAAATGAGCTACAGGGACGTCTGCATTCCAAAAGAAGAAAATCCCTGCCGACTTGTGAAATGATATGACCACAAAGATTAGGTAGTCGGATCTCGCAAGCTCTTGATAGTATAGAACTTGAAAGAAAGGGAACTTGAAGACTACATGCTAGTTGGACCTCAAGCTGCACCCATAAGCAATCTTCCTTTGTTAAAGACAAACCAAGCAGATGGATTGCAATGAAAATAAATAGAATCTGACAGCTGAAACAAGAACGTTTAGAAAAGCCTAGCCTAGAATGAAGCTGATAGTCAAGTCAAAATCAGAGGGACAGCCAAGCTCACCCTTTTGAGCTATTTTCTCGAAAGAGTTAAGCATACGATGTGGCCTGAAAAGTTGAAGTCAGAATTAGGAAGGGGAAAGTTCACGGCCACGCTTAGCAGCAGCAATGACTGCATTCATCAAAATCCCCCGGAATCCACCCTTTTCCAGTTCATGAATACCAGCAATTGTAGTACCCCCTGGTGATCCAACATCATCCTTGAGCTGACCTGGATGCTTGCCCATTTTGGAGGCCATAGATGCTGCACCCAACACCTGAAAATATAGCAGCAAAACATTGAAACTTCAAAATGAATGAAAGCCGGTTCAAGCCACTGATAATCCAAGCAGACAATTCATACAGGAACCACGGCAATCTCTCCAAGCAAAGTTTCTGAAGTTGAAATTGTGCAGACTTGTTAAAATGATGAAGGTATTTAACCTAGCAAAAGTTGTTAAGTTAGGAATAAAACTAGTGCAGTCCACAATCCAGTATTAATGTGACTTCTGTCAACTCTTCTGCCAGAGTGTATGAACTGCTACTGAACTCTAGATAAGTATAGGGGCAAAGGTATAAATAACAGACATGATAACCTATCTTCACTCTGGCTTTTGTAAGGATGGGGCTATTTCGACATCCAAAATAGCTAAAAACACAACCTTTTTGTTGAATGGACCAAAAACTCCTTCAATTTAAACCAGCTCATCTCCAAACCGAATTTCTACCAATGGCAATCACAAGCTCATCCATGAATTGACTAAGAAGTTGATCAAATAGTTGCCAATCATATTGACCGAGCTCCAATTGCTAGAGGAAGATTAACTATCTAGTCAAATGATGTAGAAACCCTTTGCATTTGGGTTTCGTGGAAATAAAATGAGTTAATGGAAGGGATAAGAATTTTCTGTGGAATACATTAAGAGCCAAGAGCAAGGAAGACTGTAGAGAGAGGAAGTAGAGGTAACTCAGGTAAGTAGAATGTAATGCACTGTTGTGAAATATGAATCAAATTACCAAAATGAAAATGTGATAGAAGTATGTTTCAAAACCCTAAAGTACACCACCCTTTCTTCACTTCATTAATCTAGATGAGTAAAGAGCTTAATTTTTTTTTTAATTTGGGTTTGCATAATGGGACTATTAGATGTCCACTGTGTTCATCCAAATTCATTATTATGTACCATCCCACAAATTTTGCTATCCAAAAAGAGATATCGATATTTTTTTCTTGTTCTTTAGCTCAGTGGAACATTCATCTCCATTGAGAATGTCCATTTAAGCTATCCATAGAAAATGATGAGCAAGAAATATACGAAGATGAAAGAGGCAGTGGCACTTTTAGACTGAATACTACTTGCAAATGACTTTAAACTTAAGTAAGGGTGTAGAGAGAGGGACGGGAATGGAAGATAGATACCCGTGTTTGAAAAAGGGAATCTCTTTCTTCTGGGCCTTTGGTAAACTAAGTTCAAAAGGCTGTAAACTAAGTTATTCTCGGGTGGAATTAGACCCGCACTTTCTGTAACTATAATTATTGGAGTAGCCAGAGCATTCTACATGTGTAACCCACAAACATAAGTCTTCTATATGTTTCCCTTAAAAAATATTAGTTAATGAAAGTGGAGAAGATTAAATATGTAATCACGCCGTGCAACACAAAAAAGCCGCCCGGCCAGGGAAAAAGGCCCAAGCCTTTGAGAAAGCAATTCTATTAGTCAATCCTCTTTTTCATGCCAATAACAAAGTAAGATCTATTAGGATGATGATTCCATCTCAAAAGAAGGTCCAGTGAGGATTTCTTGAGGACTTCCTCAAAGGCTAAGCACAGGCTGCATCAGAGCATCTGCCTATAAATCTGCAGGTGTCACAATCTCTAGTTAACAAAACAAAAAAGCGATTTTATGCACAATGACCAACCGTTTGCGAAGCTAGACCCAGTGCAAGTTCTCTTGGAAGACCTGCGGCAACTCCTCCATCAGCCAAAGCTTCTATTGCCAGAAAGATATATGCTGGACCACTGCCGCTGCATATATACACAGAAACGAAAACTCTAAGTCGAACTAAAATCTCACCACGATTTTAAACAAAACCTTCACAGAAGTATAAGGAAACCGATGCTTTAAAAGCTATTGCACATACCTCAGGCCAGTAATTGCATCAAAATATTTTTCATCGGCTTTCCAAATCTTGCCTATAGATCCGAATAAAGTAGCAATGAGTTCTGCATCCTCTTCTTTTACTGCTCCTCCCAGACTCATAACTATTCAACATGAAGGGCAATAGAGAATATCATTGTAATTCAATCTTATGAAATCAGGTGTCAATAATAACATTGCTGAATCTGAAAGATCACTTTGGAAATTAAACTAACAAAATAAGTAAATGTAAATCCATATGGTATCGGAGCAAACTCCACTTTATAATGAAGCGATACAATGAAAGGGCAGAACTCCACTTGCATTAACTATACTGCCATAGTATCACAAGAACAGATAACAGAAAGAGTAATCCATCCTGACAACATCACAACAGTGCCATGAATTATATCTTAGCACCGCAAGAATCATGGACACCTGATGACTTGATCCTCTTCTTTCGTGATGATTAATGAGAGGATAGCATCCAAATAATTCTCATGACACTTGAAACCTCAACATCCAAACAAATATTCATCTATTTTGCACATTTTCATATTAATAAACTATGGTAATTTGAAAATAACTTAGCGCAGCAACGTTAACTCAACTAAGGAAGCCCTTCACTTTACATTATTACAATTGATTGCAGATACTCAGGATTAAAACTCAATATTACGAAATCAAGCTTGTGGAACTTAACAACTAATAACATCAACTCAAGAGGGTTCAATGCTTTATTTATCTCTGCAGCTGAAGGGAAGCGACCAAGTCTTGGACAGGATAAGAAGATGATGGAAGAAAATCAACAATTTGCAATGTAAAAGGAATTTCAATTTTCTGCTGAAGCAACACAATCTGAGAACAGAAAGCATGTATCATCCCAAGAGACATGTATGGTAAAAAAGTCAAAGTTCTATATGAGACGTCCAAAGGCCAAAACAACATTGGCTTTCCATGCATACAAGTTAAAGATCAGCAAACAACTAGTATAAACATTACCAGATGCAGCCTCCCCAACAGCAGCAGGAGTATTTGGCATCACACGGATAAATCGATCATGGCCAGCCCAATCCTAGAAAAAAGAAAAGCATACTCACTCTAGACAGTTCAAAAACGGACAATTCTAAAAATTAGATGAAATAGGAATTAACAGCGGACACCCCGACTATGGTATTCAATTCAAAATGATAGATAGTAGAAAAGGCTCCTTAAATAAGAATTCTTCAAAGAGTCAAAGTTTCATTAGAAAAAGTTTACCATCCCAACTATCGGCTGTCCATCTGGAGAACTACAAACATTAACATAACATACCTGAACCATTTGTTTCTTTACCTAGCATCATTTTTATACTCTACTTAAGAAGCCGCACAGAATTTTACACTGAAAACCCCATCCCATTATTGAGGTATTCCTAAGCATTGTTAAATATAAATCAAGATTACCGACAAAAAAAATGTTAATCCATGGTCAATGTTGCACCGCCTAAATTCACAAAATTGGCTCCAAAGGACATAAATTAGATTGCTTATATGAGAAATTGACCCCTGGACAACATATTGAATGAATATAACAAATTGAAGTAACGTAATTCCAATTTCTTCTTTAAAACCAAGAAAGTCATATTATAGAATGAAAAAAAATGGTAGTGGAGGAAATAAGGATGGCAGAGATGCAGTTTTCATGGATTTAATGATGTGAATTGTGTAAGAGCCTCTAATCCTCGTTAGCATTGTAAAAGACATTCCCATACCATGAAACTTAAGACAAGAACCAAAAACATGGTGCTGATAAAAAAGACAGTGGGGGCAAATACCTGTAAATCCTTCAATTTTACTCCGGCAACTACTGAGACCAAAAGCTGCTTCTTTGATAGTAGTGGCCTCAACTGGGAGACAACACCTTTAACTAGAGAAAGAACAACGAAAGTTAATTTGAAAATATCCCAAATAATTTCTACTAGAAGTAACATTTTCAGCAATGAGGAAGATGCATGACCTCTAGAACCAAAATCCATTCTACCTTTGAAATCAAATATCAATTGAAACATCCCCCTCCAGATTTTATCATCACTTAGTAAAAATACAGAAGAAAATCGTCATCCTTAATTTCTGCGGACCATTGACGGTCATCAACAGAATTTAATCATCCCTTTATGGTGAGAATATGTCATAGAAAAGCATGCAATCATCACTGCAAAAGTTATGATAAAGAAAAGTGAAGGCCAATTCATCCAAAATCTGGTGAAAACTGAGATGAACTAACATGTTGTGAAATCACATGTTACATGTTTGGCTGCTACCATCTCAAAGCTAAAGAACATTGGTGGCTTATGGTCATATTGACCAAACACGTGCTTTCATCCCATTATTGAAATTTGTGAAAATGAAAAGACAAGCAAAGGAGCAAACTAGCAACAGAGTACAAGTTTAAGTGCTATATACCAACTTGGGGTTTCACTGAGAAGATGACCACATCACTGTCTTCAACTACCTGCTTTCACAAAATTTGAGTTTCTCTTATCTAGAAGGAGAGGGTAAAGGGGAACAAGCTTATCAAGATTCAACTCATCAAGAAACTCCAGGAGGTAGAATAACTTGCAAATGTACGTCCACTCATGTCTCACATCCACAAAGAAGAAAAGGAAAACTGGTAGGTCTGCTGAACTGCGAGTTATACAATAACTCAACCAACTTGCTCGCTCTCTTTTTATGGAGAAGAAGAGATTTCTCCGTCCGAAAGACCTGGGCAAGAAAGTGGATTTGCTCGAGAACTTGTTCGAGCCGACAAGACACGTAAAAATTGTCATTTTCCACCCAATTAACTTACACTGACCAATGCTGGCAACTAAAGGACGAAGCAGCAGCCCGAATATCGTCGTGAGCAAATACAAAACCCCATTGCAAAGCTAGGACAGCGAATGCTCGTACACTTATAAAAGATTTGAGCTGTTCAGTATTGAACGGCAATGTCGTTCCCGTAACTAACCTAAACCCTGTAATCATAACGCGCCGAGGCAGAACCGGGGCAGCAAATATATGTCATGGCAAACGTAAAGCTCGCACTTTCACACCAATCTCCCTTAAAAACCGAAACTTGCCGCTAATTACATCGACTACATTATCATCAGCTGGTCCGAAGATCCGATTTTTCGCATTTCCATTACTCCTTCCCACGAGCGAGAGAAACAGAGACAGAGACAGAGAGAGAGACAGAGAGAGGGTACGCAACAGCTTGATTGTCGGAGAGGACTTGGACGCCGAAGGACTCGAAGGCGGCGCGCCGGCTCTGGTTGGTGTGGGCGGCGGTGCGGATCCTGGACGGAGGCAAGACGCCCGACTTGACCACCCCCCTGGCGATGGACTCCGCCATCTTGCCGGCCCCGATGAACCCGAGCTTGTACGTCTCGGCCGGTACCGGCGGCGCCGCCATCATCTCCATCGTCTCCCGCGCGGCTCTGCGGCTCCCGAAACAGAGGGGTACTCGCCCGGGTCGAACTGCGAGAGGGGGGCTGACGGGCGTGAGCGGCCACCGTTTGGAGCGGGCTTTGTTCGAGAAGAAGGCGGCGGCGGCGGGGGGTGACTTGCACCGGGCCGAGCTTCGTGGACATTGGACATCCGGTTTTGATGGGCTGGGCTGAAGCTTAGCCTTCCTGCTCTGGGCCCAAATCGTCACCCTTCCTTCGTATCAAGAAGAAAGGAGAGATGGTGATTGTTGTCAAATTATGTCGATGAATTTGCACCTATCTCTCTCGCTCGCTCTCTTTCGATCTCGATCTCTTGAATCCTCATGAGTGTGTATGATCGACCCTTATTCTATCTTGCCTCGCTTTGCGCAAGGTATGATCGCGCACCTGTTTCTTCCCGTGCGATGTAATGACTCTGTCCAATCTCTCGCATACACCCGCATGAAATTAACGGAGTAATGGTTAAATCTATATCTCAAATGCTTCTTACCGCAAATGGTCGATTCTAGGCTATTTATACTTACTTTAATAGACCGGAGTTCTCTAATTTTAGAGACGTGACATTGTGAGGTGGTCTTTCCAGATCGTGAGTGTATTTATTGGCTTGCCGTCCACCTTTCGTCCCTTTTTTTCTCTTTCGCTCCCTTTACTGTTACTGAGATTTTTTGTGCGAAATTGATGTTATCGACAACTCTCTTTTTTTTCTTCAAATTTCGTCGACCTAATTTGATTGAACGCGTCTGAAATCAAGGACATATAGAATTCACTTATTCTTTCTTTCATGAGAACATGATACCAATTTGATCATGCATTTTAGGATTAATATCATAAAAAACTCTAAACTAATATGCTTGTGACAAATTTACCCCAAATTAATTTTTTGATTACCAAAAACTCCAAACCGGTACACCTGTGATAATTTTACCTTCCGTTGGTTTCCGTTAAATTTTACTATCAAATTTCTGAGTTGGATGACATATGGCAATTGACTGGTGTACCATCTTAGGGTTTTACCCTTCGTTTATCGTAGGTATACCAATTTATGATTTTTCGTGATATTAATCCAATTTAACGGTGGATAAATTTGTCACAAATGTATCATTTGGGATTTTTTGTGGTTAAAAAATTAGTTTGTGATAAATTTGTCACAGGTGTACCAGTTCGGGATTTTTGATTATCAAAAAATTATTTTGGAGTAAATTTGTCACGAATATACTAATTTGAGATTTTTCGTAACATTAATCCTGAATTTTACGCGAGATTTATCATATTATTAAGTACACGGGCATGCAATTTCCTCCCAAATGGGGGGAGACGACTTCAGCAGCCGTGCGACAACCGTGCACTTACCTAACCCATAAAAGATGAGGAACAAAATAATGTGGACGACAAACTCAATTTGTGCAAGAATCAGTAACTTTCATACCACGTCACCTATGATGTGACTTCCCATCCTATAGAACATCACCTGGCTAAGCGAACCAATAGGATTAAAAAAAAGCCCCGTAAAAAAGGGAGCAGCGGCTTGGCGTGCACGCTCTCTGCCTGCACTTCTTAGTTGACCACTCCCCGTTTCCATTATTAAAGAATGGGTCGGGAGCAGGGCTGAGCATTATCCGAATTGGGCCGGTCCACCCCCTAATTCTAGGATCAATTCGCACAGTGTTGATCCTCAATTTTGGGATCGAAGATCGCCCGTCGGTTCCATGGATCCGTCCGGGAACCGGACCGCCGGTTCGGTCCGGTTTCTGGGCGGGTCTATGGAACCGGTCCCACCAAGTTTTCCTGGACAAATAAAAAAAAAATATGTGGACCAACATTAGATCAACGGAACAAAAAGAAAAGAACATAACTTTCCATACAATTCCTATACTATGATCGGTTCTATTAACCACATCATCCATAAATCAAGTGGGTACCCATCAAATGAGTGTCCAGAAATAATAGAGTAGAGAGTTATGAGTGTCTAGTTACGTTTTCCTTTCTTTTAATTCTTTTTTTGGTCAGATTTTTTTAATTAAAATTTTAAAAAATAAATATATTATTATTATATTACCGGTCTGGTCCGGGTGGGCGGGTGGGCAGTTCCACACCGGGAACCGAGAACCGGACCGATACCCACCGGTTCCAAAAAATTGGAATCGGGAACCGGATCGGTCCCCTTCGGAACCACCGGTTCCGGTCCGGTCCTGGGCGGTCCTGGATTTTTTGCACACCCCTAGTCGGGAGGCAACCGGTCGACGCTAGCGATCCCGTCTGAGCGTCGTTACAAGAGTCACGTGTCGATGCAGAATAGTCAGATCGAGTCATAAGTACCGAGATGCTAGGAAGTTTATCTACAAAAGGCGTGTTGCATTGAGATGATGCAAGTCGAATTCACGGAAACCCCGTGGCCCTTTACCACTAGGCCAACCACTTTGGTGACCCAAAAACACAAAAAGGTCCTTGGGCATTAGTAAATCACACTAAAGTACAACGAGGTGAACCATATTAAGTAGGGTCTCTCTCCAATATACTAGTCAAAGCATACAAGGAAGAACTCAACTTTCAAAGCACTGGTCGCGCGTAACATGAGACAGTTAATGAATCGGAAAATGCAAAGTTTCTTACTTAGCTGCTTTTTAAGTGTCTTTGGAGCGCTTGTAACAAAATCCTATCTTGCAATAAATCACAGTGTACAAAATTTGTAGATTGATTTTCGGGCTTCTTACTGGAATGTATTCATCGCATAATGCAACAGTCATAACATCAAGCATTTAAACGAGTTCTACCCGTGACTGGCTTATTTAAACACTCTGCCATTCTCACGTCAAATTACTTATAAGTTGGTCACCCGGATTTGGATTGGGATATGATAAGATAAGGTGTGATTAAAAATTTCTCAAATATCCTCCGAATTGTAAACAATCCTTTCCCATGTTCGGCTAGACGGCAATGACGATCGATGTTGGTCGGAGACGATGATGATTGCACGGTGGTCAGGAGTGATAGGCTGTTGTGGCGGCGGTCCTTGCGTGGTGGTTGGCGAAGCCAAACTCCATCACTCTATCGTTGAAAGGAAATTGTTATTGTTTTATTCGTGCTTTTTTCTCCAATCTGGGTCTATCCCACCTCATAATCCAGATTTCTTATCTGATATTTTATCCAGGTATATTCGGGCTTATCCAGTCCAAAAGACATCGCCAAACACTATGATATTTTGGTATCACGTGTTTATGTTTAAGTTTCGCGAAAATTTCGGGAATTTTCTATTGAAAGAATTCAAGTAAATTACAAGATTAATTTAATAAAAAAGTTAGTTTGAAAAAATTAATTTCAGAGAATCAGCAATTCGTAGAGCATTCGAACAAAACCTTCATTAAGGTATCCTTTTTGGCCAACTCAAACTCAAATTGAGGACTAATTCAGAGGAGATGACAAACGACCCGGCAGAAGGAAGCCTGCAAGATGCTTCATCGCAAGCGGTCTCCCCCCCTATATCTGCGAGGTGCAGTGGTTGAACAGCTTCTCATTACCAAATCTGCACAGCAAAACACTTGCTAATTGCTACAGAGAGAGAGATAGAGATGGCAGAGCTGTTCGTGAAGCAAGCCCAGCAATACGCCTTGGCCCGCCCGAGCTATCCGCCGCAGCTCTTCCGGTTCATCGCCTCCAAGACGCCCGCCCGCGACCTCGCGTGGGACGTCGGCACGGGAAGCGGCCAAGCCGCCCAATCCGTGAGTTTTCGCGAGCTACTCGATTCCGTATGCCTTTTTCGATTTGCCCGCGTTGGACCCCAATAGGGAAGTTGGTGTTTTGATTTGCAGCTTGCGGAGATCTACGGCGGTGTCGTGGCCACGGACACGAGCCCGAAGCAGCTCGAGTTGGCCCCGAAGCTCCCCAATGTCCGTTACGTGCTCACTTCCCCGGTCCCGTCGATGGCCGAGCTGGATCAGAAGGTCTCGGCCCGGTCCAGCGTCGACCTCGTGACCGTCGCGCAAGCCCTCCACTGGTTCGACCTCCCCAATTTCTACCGGCAGGTGAAGCACGTCCTCAAGAAGCCCCACGGCGTGATCGCCGCGTGGTGCTACACGATCCCGGAGGTCGACGGCCCGTTCGACTCGGTGTTCCGCCGGTTTTACGCGGCGGACTCGAACCCGTACTGGGACCCGGCACGCAAGCTGGTGGACGGCGAGTACAGGGGCGTCGATTTCCCGTTCGAGCCGGTCGAGGGGATGGAGGACACGGGGCCGGTCCGGTTCGTGACGGAGAGGAACATGGGGGTGGAGGATTTCTTCACGTACATAAGGTCGTGGTCGGCGTACCAGACGGCGAAGGAGAAGGGCGTGGAGCTTCTGAACGGCGACGTGGTCGAGAGGTTCGAGCGGGCTTGGACCGAGGACGGCGAGGACCAGAAGACCGTCAAGTTCCCGGTTTTTCTCAAGATCGGAAGGGTGGGCAACGCATGACAATGATCGCTCGACATACACTAAGATCGATTTACTTTACAAATTTAGCGTGCAAATTTAAATAATGCGAAGCTCGAAACCTTCGTCTGGCGAGTACCCATATGAGGCATACGTTCTATCTCAATGATAATTAATTGGACTTTGATCAAATTGATTATTAAACATCTAATTTGACCACAGACCATCAATCAAAAGCAAATCTGGAACAGATGCCGTTCCAATTTCGCTTTTGCAGTTCAAGGTCTAGGACAAAGAACATGTGACACCGACGTAGTAGTGGACGAATTTGACACGATGCTGTTGCTTTCAGAGATGGACCACTCGCTCGTATAATTAAGGAGTCGAGCACGCAGTTGAAACGGGTTAAACTCCATCTCGTTTCCTTCCATCTGTTCGAGAGAGGCATGGCCGAGTTGTTCGGGAAGCAGGCCCGGCGATACGCCAATGGTCGGCCGAGCTACCCGCCGGAGCTCTTCCAGTTCATCGCGTCCAAAACGCCGTCTCACGACCTCGCCTGGGACGCCGGCACGGGAAGCGGCCAGGCCGCCCGATCCGTGAGTTCCTCGCGGTTAATTGAGTCTACTTCACTATCGCTCTATGATTCGCGGTTGCTGTTTGATCCCCTTTGAAGTCACTAGTGAAGCATGTTAATTTCAGCTTGCAGAAATCTACGGGAATGTCGTAGCCACGGATGTGAGTCCGGAGCAGCTTGAGCTCGCGCCAAAACTCCCTAACGTCCGCTACGAGCTCACTTCTCCGGCCGTGTCGAGGTCCGAACTTCAGAAGGTCTCCGCGGAATCGAGCGTCGACTTGGTGACCGTCGCGATGGCCCTCCACTGGTTCGACCGGCCCAATTTCTACCGGCAAGTGAAGCACCTGCTCAAGAAGCCGCACGGCGTGATCGCCACGTGGGGCTACACGATGCCGAGAGTCACGGGCCCGGTCGATTCTATCTACGAGGAGTTCTACTCGATGGACTTGAACCCGTACTGGAGCCCGACCCATAAGTTGGTGATCGACGAGTACAGGGACATGGAATTCCCGTTCGAGCCGGTGGATGGGATGGAGGACACGGGCCCGGTCCGGTTCGTGGCGGAGAGAGCCATGGGGTTGGACGAGTTTCTCACCTTCGTAAGGTCGACGTCGCCCTACCTGAAGGCGAAGGAGGAGGGCGTGGAGCTTCTGGGCGGCGACGCCGTCGAGAGGTACGAGAGGGCCTGGAGCGAGGAAGGCGAGGAGGAGAAGGTCGTCAAGTTCCCGGTCTTCCTCAAGATCGGCAAGGTGGGAAATGCGTCCATGGATTAGGATAGAAAAGGCCATTTTTGTGCTCATCTCTGTAGCACCAGTGCAGCAGAATTTAAGCTGTGTATCTTGACAAATCTGCATGATCTGCTTTCGAGTGATCGGAATCGGTATACATGGTCATTTGCTCTGATTCGAACAGCTTTGTTTTGGGTTTCCAGCACTTTTGCTTATGCCATTTAGGAAACATCTTGAATTGTGCTCGAGTTCGGTGAGGCGAGTTCGGTTTGTCTTAGCGATTAAGAAAACGGGCTTTGTCTGTATGAATTGGACACGGAATACATGCTCGATTTTAGATACAATCGAGTGTTGACAGCTCTTTCAAGAGATATACATAAATATTCTTTCACTCGGGTCTTACCTGATTTATGAGATTAGTCAAATATCTATAAGTCGGGATTTCACTTAAAAAAGACGAGCTGGAAGGTGAGGATACTGGTATTGACAAGAGTTTCTTAAATTGGACCCTATGGACGTTCAGTCGATGCTTCGGGGTCACTTTCTTGATTGTACCTTCACTTGCACTCAGGAAGTCTCGACTTTCCATGCGAACCGAAAAACCAATCTACAAAGAAATCTCAATATTTTGATGGTACGAGTTGCAATGACAAGAATTTAGAATTTTCTCCAAGCAATATAACCTATTTTTGACAAGAGAAATGAAATTCCTAATTTGGGTATTCTGTTTTCTTTATTTTATAAGATAACTCATAATCGTTTTGAATCGAATATGTTTTGCGTATGAAATGTGATTACACCAATAAATTGGGAAAGTAATGATTTTTACTAGCTTCCAACCATACAAGCATCGACACGTCAATAATGGCTTCTTATGGAAAGTAAAGTGTACGTGAAACATAAAGAAAGAAGAAGAAGCAAATTACACTACTTCAGAATCATCAGAATTTGAAAGAGAAAAGAAAAAAGGTTACATTCGCAACAACCCCTTTAAAAATGATTTAGAGCCACTTCTGTTGGCCCTCTCCTAGCAATTCAAGACAGTCAATCAGATGTCCATTTATGTTCATTCATCTAAAAAAAAAATGAATAATTTAAAAAATAATTTTTTCGAAAATGATAGTTTATGTCATTCCATATAATCAAGCCAAATAGATATGTTTATATCATCGATAATAATTTATATCTAACAAGAATATTTAACGTGTATTTACTTTTATAAATAATATAAAATTAAGAAACTTTTTTTTTCAATCATTTATTTTTCGAGAAATCGGGCCGAAAACATGCGGGCCGGTCGGGCTTTTCGGGCTATACGACCGTCGCCGCGAGGGGGACATAAAAGGGCTTTCTTTACTCTTCGTCTTCGACGCTCAGTAGAACCCTCGCGAAAACGAAGCACGTTCGCCAAAACCCTCTCGCTCGAAGGCGGAGCTGCGGATTCCGGCGCGGAAACGGTTCGACTAAAGCTTGACCCGCTCCCTCCTTCTCCCTCAGCTTCGCCGTGCGCGTTCCGGCGGGAGCGAGGTCGACGAAAATCGCCTCGTCGTTCGGTGGTTTCCGCCTCCTGGTACGTCGTCGCCCTGAAGCTGAAGGGACGATGTGTTTAGGGTTTTTCGATTAGCAGTCGGGGGTTTGCTGATTCCGGTAGGTTCTACGAGCGCTTGCGATGACCCCGAGGGGTGTTCGTTTTTTGGTTTTTGATCATTTGAGATTGCCGGAAGCTAGGTCGGGCGGCGGCGGCAGCGGTTTTTCGGATAATGGATGTTGATTCCGGTGCTCAGGATATGGATGTCAAGTCCTCCGAAGAAGGCGCGTCCGTGCCGATGGACACCCTCGACTCTTCGGGCGCGGAGGTACAGGCGATTCGTCTCCGCTCCTTTTGTTGTGTAGTTGTGATTTTCAAAGTTACCGTGAATAGTTTGGCCCCGCAAATAAAGGAGCAAGCATTGTTCTTTACGAGTTGTTGTTCTTTACATGCACTAGTTTTTGTAAGTTGCGTATCCGCAAGACTTTCGGGCGTCTGGCTCAGTAGTTAGATTATACGTTTTCTTCGGCTTAATGGGTCCTTGTTACTTTCGATGCTGTTTGAAGGTAAAGGGGAAAGAGAAAGAGGAACTTAATCAGTCGATGGAGAAGTTGAACATGGTGGAGTCGTCATCCGGGCAGCTGGGGATGCCATTCAAGAGAAAGCCTGTCATCATCATTGTTATCGGCATGGCAGGTTAGTTTGTTTGGCGTCGGCTGCTGGAAGTCAATGAAATTGTAAATTCGCTTTTTTTGTTTCTGGCAAGTACCCTGATTTATGATATAAATTGTGTAGGCAGCGGAAAAACGACATTTATGCACAGGCTTGTTTGCCACACGCAAGCTTCAAATCTCCGGGGTTATGTCATTAACCTTGATCCTGCAGTAATGACCCTCCCATTTGGTGCCAATATCGATATAAGAGACACTGTGAAGTATAAAGAAGTGATGAAGCAGTTCAATCTTGGGCCCAATGGTGGCATTCTGACATCACTTAACCTGTTTGCCACAAAGTTTGATGAGGTAAAACTTAGGAAATGAGTAATTGTAAACTGTGTTTGCTTTGTAAGACTTTCCATTAGTTGTATTATATTGGTTTGCTGTTATTGCTCGCTGGTTTGGTTTTCCAATTTTTCTTTCTACTTATAGTGATCTTGTGTCTTCTTTATCCAAATATCAGGTTGTATCGGTTATTGAGAGGCGAGCAGATCAGCTTGATTATGTTCTGGTGGACACTCCAGGTCAAATTGAGATTTTCACGTGGTCCGCTTCCGGAGCTATTATAACAGAAGCATTTGCTTCCACCTTTCCTACTGTTATTACTTATGTGGTTGACACACCTCGATCAGAAAGCCCTGTTACTTTTATGAGCAACATGCTCTATGCTTGTAGTATCCTCTACAAAACCAGGTTGCCTTTGGTGTTGGCATTTAATAAGACTGATGTGGCTCAACACCAATTTGCTTTGGAGGTAGGTTCCTTGTGCTTCTTTCCTCTAATATATTAGACTTTGAGCTGGAAACTACCTTACTTGCATAAATGCCTCTCTAATTGTTTATTCGTTGTTCAATTGCTTGATTGCGTGCACGACTTTGTTCATATCTTACCCTGAAATGTGGGGCTATTAAGTTTCTTTTATTGCTGTTTATTGGAGCCATCTACCCTACTGGGATTTGAGTGGCAAAGTACTATCAAAATGGATGACGAGATGTTTCTGGTTATGTGCATCAGATTGGAATCACATATTATATTTTTACTTAAGCTGTGAAATGATCCGGGGTTGAAAAACTTGGATTCCCCGAATAGTTAGGGAACTGAAATCAGAAAACGTGAAAGAAACCAAGTTACATCTGTAAATAATGAATTTACTAGGAGGAAAATTTTTAGGAAGAGATAGGAACAATTAATGTCGCCCCTCTGTTCCAAATTTTTCATATTTACGAAGTTTTGAATTACAGGGTTGTGCCAATTTTGTCTTCTTCTGTATTGGGTACCCTTGCTACGTGTGATCATAGATGTCCACTGTAAAGTACACTGCATATCTTATAGTTCATAAGATTCTAGATTTTAATTGTGAAGAATTTGGAATAAGAAATGGCGTATGAGTATAATCTTTTTTTCCCTTTTCAATGAACACAAGCAGCTGTAGTAAAGAATGCAAATCCTTTTTTGGTGTTGCAGTGGATGGAAGATTTTGAGGTATTTCAAACGGCGCTGGATTCAGATCACTCGTATACATCTACATTAACCCGAAGTCTTTCACTTGTGCTGGATGAGTTCTATAAGAACTTGAAATCAGTTGGAGTTTCTGCTATTTCTGGTGCTGGTATGGCTGAGTTCTTTAAAACCATTGAGGCTAGTGCTGAGGAGTACATGGAGAACTACAAGTATGATCTTTACTACTAACTTTCAGTTTTTTGTTGCTTACCTTGATATGCTTGCCAGTATGACCATTTATATCTATTTCTGCAGGGCTGAACTTGACAAGAGGCGAGCAGAGAAACAGCGCTTGGAAGAAGAACGCCGGAGACAGAACATGGAAAAGCTGCGGAAGGATATGGAGAAAACTGGGGGAGAAACTGTGGTTTTGAGCACGGGGTTGAAGGATAAAGAAGAAAAGAACAAGGATTTGATGGATGAGGAACATGAAGATGAAGAGGAGGAAGATGTAGATCGTTTTGAGAGATTCAGCGAGGAGGATGAAGATGTAATAGATGAGGACGAAGATGAGGAAGTTGGGAGATTCTCCTTTTAACACCAAATCGCTGGTGATGAAAATTTTAACCATTGACTATATGTATAGGATTTCCGGTGGCTATTGATCCCCCCCCATCTATACTGTAACAGACTTAACATTGTCGTGGTGTAGGCGCATGAAGTGTTTTGGTCTTAGCTGTGTATGTCTGACAGATGATACCTTTGAATTTTTGAGGTTTATCTTTGTGGGCGGCAAATGCATATAATTGAATATCTTTATGCTGTGGTAATCAAAGTGACAATGTGTGTGATCCTAGATTCTGATTGACTCCTTCCTAAGTGAGTAGATTGTGGAGCAAGCAGAGATGGTATCATCCGGAGTTCGATTTTAAATCCAAAATGTGGTCTCTGTATGCATCTGCAGGATTTGTGGACGCGGTTCCCTCCTTAGCATGTATAAATCCTGTAGCAACATTCATAAGGCTGTAGGAAATAAATTAACAGTGACTCATAGCTAGTTTCGACTTCCTACTAGCAAACAGATCATTGTACCCTCATGACTTACGAGGTAACTGTTACACATCCAACATGTTTCAGCTGATAAAGAGGATAACCACATGCAACTCTCATCAGTCATCTGAATTTCAGAATGTAGAGTCAATACCATCTGGAATAAGATTGCTGTCTCTGCAGATTTTACCAAAATTTCCACCGATCGAGAAGAGAATGGAGAAGCCCTCGGAAGATTGTTCTTCACAACCATGGGATTTAGCGCTCTCCCTTCGTCCGCTGCTTATGAGATTTTTCGGTGCTCGAGCATTGAGCCTTATCGCTCGCCACCTGCTTCGGGAGATGGGGTGAGTCCGAAACTTGTATGGCCTGCTGCTTCTTAGCTGTCCAGGAAAACACCAGACTTATTGCGTGATTCCGAAAGATTCAAGAGTACATGGAAAACCTTTAAATCCTCCATTTGTAGTAACCATTAATCCCTAGACAATATTCTGCATAGCCGTGTTCAACCATTTGCCAAAACGATACACCTTTTCCAAGCAAAACTCTTATTTCTTCGTGAACAAAACAGGTGCGGGGGCTAGGTACCTGTTTCTTTTCTGGATAATGAAGACTAAACTAATCCTTGCTGAAGGATGATAGTAAATTAACAACTGCTAAATAAGCAGTGTAATCGCAAGATTTATTTGCTGGAGTCACTAACCATTTCCTTCTTGCGGATATCGTTCTTGGGTCCTCCTCTTGGCGGCTTCGGATTTGATTTCCATTGCAACCTCTTGCAAGTACTTGAGCTTCCGAGTGAACAGAGACATATAGTTAGTTTCTTGCTGCGAGGATAACCCAAAAACTCAGAAACTTCCGTTCCTACTTACATCCTTTTGGCTGGTGAGTTGTCTGTTGTGCATGGCGACTTCGTACGGCTTTTCCGGTCGAGCCTTTCTTTCCTTATCAAACTTCTCAGCCGCAATCTCGTCAGAAGGGGCGGTCCTCGAGCCAGTTTGCGAGGATCTGCCGGGCTTCACAACCCCTAGCTGCTGCTGCTTCGGTTTCTGGATCGCAGAGTTCGTTTCCCTAATTTTCCAAGGATCTGCACAGAAAAGTTCAGCTCACAGTTAAGGCATAGCAAGCAACAGCAGACCTAAAAAGCCATGTGCTCTAAGAGACTGCTTACTTCCATCACCATCCACCATGGCCTTCCATTGTCTGCAATGAAAAGAATCAAGAAGTGAGTTGATATCTGTTTCTTGTCCAGTAGGACGATCGAATTGGATCTACTATAAGAGAATCCAAGCTCTTAAAACTCAAATAAAATGAAGTTGCTAAAGCATCTATGCCTATACTATCAACCGAGTATTTGGTATGCAAAACATGGGTGTTTCTATCTCGGATAATCCGAGAACCGGGCCAAATCATCTACAGTTGCCGAGAAATGATCATCGATTATCGGTGCAAACTGACTCTAAAGATCTCTGATGTTCAGCAATGGAAAAGATGTGCTTGATTAGCAGTCAGCGAGAGCGATTTGTTTCATTTCTCCGTGTGACAGCAATATAAATGTCGTCTTTTTCGAAAGCTAATTCGGTCTTGCACGCGGGATGAGAATGATAAGGAACACCATACACTGTGATGCTGTCCGCAAGCTGAGCAATCTGCTTCGATCCGCAGTTTCTACGGAGACTGTTGACACTTATCCCGATCTTAGTCCTCTGCAGATGGTCAGAATTTTAGTGCTGAACAGTCAACAAGCGAAATCGTGCAACAGATCACAAGCAAGATACTCGAAAGCCTATTTGGCAATGTGCTTGAGGAACTCTATACGAAAGAGTCTACTCAAACCTCCAAGATATCCAGAGTAATAGCCATCGACCAGAGTCTTCGCAGTGATTCGCACAGCGCCAAAGCGGACTGTCGTAACGAGAAACAAAACAAGTTAAGATTACGCGTGCTCTCAGATTCTCAATGATCAATATGGCAGTGACCCGTTATCAGTCTACATGCGCGCGACCTGTCGTCGAAAATTTATGTATATTCGAAATCGATGACGAAGAACGGACAAGAAATCAGTAAGAACGGATGATCATGCAAAAAGATGGTGCTGATTCGGAGTTATAGAGGCTATTGACCTCGTGTCGACTGTTGTCCAAGACCTGCTTGATCCTCAGGACTTCGCCGACGACTTGAGACTGCTCGTCCACCTCACCAGCGGATGCCTCGGCCTCTCCAAAGCTGCAGCAGCTTTCCTTGTCCATGTCCACCACGTCTTGCTCCACGTCGCCCCTACCGTCGCCACCCGCCTTGCTTTCCTTACTCGGGGCATCGCACGACCCGACCTGATTGCCCGCCGCGTGCCGCCCCGTCTCGCCCGAGTACAGACTTTCCATGATGCGGACTCTCCGCAACTGAAAATCATCCGGGCGATCAAGGGCGGCTACCGCAATGGCACTGTCGATGAGTTCGAAGACGTCGGCATCCGTCCTTCGGAAGAACTCTCTCCAGTCGTCCAGGGACTCCGGCATTGCGGCGGGCGGCGACAAACTTTCCAATGGGTGCGTGCTCGGAGCAAGGAGGGCTATCAAGAGAAGGAAACCGACAATGGTACAGAGGTGTTGGAGGAGAGACTTTAACTTACTTCCCTAGTTAGGTCGATGTAGATATGCCAATCCAAGCAATAGTTTCAAAAATCTCGCGAAAGGAAACATCATGGGATCACCCTTATCTGTATTCTATGTTAGAAACTTGTTTCCTTAATTAATGTCACACGTTGTTTAAGATGAAATATCAGAAAAAAAAGGTTTTCGAGAGATTTTTATTGTATTTGAAAGACCTAATGGCATTTGAGACACATGATTGACTTCTACTTGAATATTGCTCCGCGGAAATAACTAGGGTTGTGCAAAATGGACCAAACCGGTTCGGTCTAAATTTCGGGAGTGTCGGTCCGGTTCTCGGTTCCTAAAAGTGGAATCAATGTCCATGCGGTCCGGTTCGGTGTCCGGTTCCCGGTTTCAAGGGGGAACTGGACCAAACCGGACCAACCAGAATCGGTTCCATTAGACCCATAAAATGCGAATTAAACCATAAGTAAACTTCAATGACATAAATTCATTGACAAAAATTAGTAAAATATAAACTAAACCTTAAGTGATCGGTTCCATTAGACCCGACCGGAATCGGACCAGACCGGTAGTCCCGACCGGGAACCGATTACCCCTAAAAATAACTGGAATTTCAATTGATTTTTCGTTTTATAGTGACATATTATACTTTTTTTATTAATAAATAAAATAAAAAGCGAAATTTTCGAGTTCACGTTTTTTTTCAAGCCACGTTTTTTTGAAAGTCGGTGTTCTTTTTTTTTTTTTTTTGAAAAAAGGCCTTTTCACATATGGGATCCGTGCATAAAATTCCAGTACTTTTTTTTGGCTCGCAAAATCTCGATGCTTCGAAATGGGATACGGTATCGCGACAAAAATATAGATTGAACCTGACACTAGTTTACATCTTCGAACTATTCACTAATCTGGCACTTCTTCTAACTAAATTACCCTTGCTTGATTCTAAATTTCCTCGTCCCTCCGAAAAGACCTCCCAATTAAAACGTCCTAACCATGGCCACCGATCCTAGCTTCAAAAAGCTCACGTCCATGGCCGTGAAGGTCGGTTCTC
Source organism: Syzygium oleosum (assembly GCF_021117445.2). Classification (NCBI taxonomy): domain Eukaryota; kingdom Viridiplantae; phylum Streptophyta; class Magnoliopsida; order Myrtales; family Myrtaceae; genus Syzygium; species Syzygium oleosum. The sequence continues at coordinate 4,495,136 of NW_026607494.1, forward strand.
TAGATCCGAAAGGCGTCACCTCTCGATCTAGATGCAACGCCTCCGCGCAGGGGGGAGCTCGACGCCACGTTGTGGCGAGAGGAATACCAAAAGAGAGAGAGAGAGAGAGAGGTGAGCTCTGTCGCAAGATGGGGAGATGGTGGCCGGAGGTGGTGGAAGAGACTAGGCTATCATGTTGGAGTTGGTTTCGATTTTTTGGAATAAGGAACCCAAATAGGTCGAGCTTAGAACCGAACCAGCCAATTCCAAGGTCGATCCAAGAATCGGCGTACTTCTTTTTTTTTTTTCTTGTTTTCTGTCTTCTTCTTCCTTTTTTTTTAATTAAGCATATATTTTTGTACTTGCAATGTCAAAATTTCCTATATAATAAAAGACCAAAATAAAGCACTTCAACATACCAAAGTAGAAAACTGCTTAAGCATAACAGATTTAGTTTTGGTTATGAAACGAATCAAAACCGATTTCACACATGAATTGGCTCCGAAATCGATTCGAAATTTGTTATGTCCGAGAACCAGCCTGGTAGAACCGTCAGTTGCAAGGATATAACAGGTCCGGTCCCCAAATTTCTTTACTCGAAAACCGAATCTGTCCTAATGTGAAATGGCTCGGGACAGGTCGGTTAAGGCCTGTTCGGTTCGGTTCGGTTCCCAGGTTGAACCGGCCTAGTTGCTCGCCCCCCGACACCCGACAAACCACGACATGCCTGGATCTTGAGCCGGCCCGGTCCGGTCCGGGCTCAGCCTTGGCCCGCGAAACGACGTAACGCCACGTCACTCTCTCATTTTCCTTACCAATGGCCTCCCTTCCTCTCCAAGGAAAATCCGAAAGCTAAAACCCACCCAGCCCCTCTCGCTCTCTCTCTCTATCCGTTCTGCATCGCCGTGGGGCGTCGTTTGCTTTGCGCATTCCGGTTCGTGTCGTTCGCTGAGGGAATTCGGGAAATGGAAGCGAAAATCGGGCGGTTCTTCGATTCGGTGGGCGGCTTCTTCAAGGGCGACGACCTGATCCCCTGGTGCGACCGCGATATCATCGTCGTAAGCCATTCTCCTGTACCCATCTCCAGGGAGTCCCGCTTTTGTTTCTGTTTTCCCGCTCGTTTTCGATTTGTTCGCGCATTTGGAATGATGGGTCTCGGCTTTTTCAGCAATGGGTGCAAGTTATCGTTCTATCTGCTCTCGATCATGGTCGTAACACTCAGGTTTTAAAGCCGGTGATTAGAGTGGTTCATCTGTTGTGTTCACTTGGGGATGGTAGATTCCAGGTATAGCAAATGGGTGTTGATTGGATTTAGGTTAGTCAACGTGGGTAATTCGAGAAGTCTAGAAATACGCTCATCCATAGTTAACATATATCACGAAGGTTTCTGTTGATTTCATTTTTGTTTAACGACGTCTCCGTTTGTGTCTCATTCATTCGAACTGGAGAGAGGAATGATGTACCCCCGGGGATTTGTGTTGACTTGGGGATGGTTGATTCCGGGTATAGCAAATGGGTGTTGATAGAATTTAGGAAAGTCAACTTGGGTAATTCAAGAAGTCTAGAAATATACTCATCCATAGTTAACATACATCACCAGTTGGCATCACGGCTAACTGCCTAATGGGGCTCCTACTCGACATTTTTAGAAGATTTGTGACACGGTTGTAGGTGGATGCCGTGAAGAATTCATGACCTGATGCTTTGTGAATTCCTAATGTCTTCAATCATAAGAGCAAAGCAACACCCATCTAACTGGTAGTCATGGTCAGGGTGAACCCGATTTGTTGGATCTACTGGAGGTAGTGAACCTGGTTTTTCAGGAAAGGATCAATATCTGGCACTGTACCTAAGTTCTGGATTTTCTAAGTTTTGCACTGTAGTACCTTAAATAGGAAAGTTGCTTCAATGCCTCATCAGGCCTATTCTGGCTGCGGGGAAAAGTCCGTTTGGCTTATTTTGAGTACTTTTGCCTCCAAGACTTTGTACATGCGAAAGAAAATATTTTTGTTATTTAAAACATCACGGAAAAAATTCTAGATGACTAAACATCTCAATACTTGTATATTTAAAAGGTTTCGGGTATTCAACCGTGAATCAAAGTCCAATTTCAAACGCTACAAGAAAAGATAAAAGGGAAAAGTAGAAAGTGAAGCCACTCCCTATTCTGGAAATTATTTTTCCAATTGATTGTTGTTTTTCCTGGATGAAAATTGAAATTGTGACTATTCATTGTTGGTAAACTAGTCATGCTAAAAAAATGAAATAATAAACTAGTGTGTGCGCCTTTCTTTTGTCCAGAAATTTATTATTCTGTATTACCCTCACTTATTTTGTTGCATTTACTGAATTGGGTGAAGCCTTCTACTATCTTATCCAGTGAAGGTTCTTGGATGGTAATATTCGTATAAGTTGTTGATTCTCTTGGTCTTTGTGGTGACTTTCCAACTAGTCATAGAAATAAGGAGAATGACTATCTCATGCTGAAAATTACTGCCCACTGACTAAAACTTAGAAATCTACTCGTTCAAAAACTTGGCTAGCTGGATGAGACACTATTTATGATATAGCTCTTGGAAGAGTTTTTTTGAGTGAACCTCATTGGAACCTCTATCATACTATTACAGAGAGGTTCCTTCTCTGCCAACTAATTTGAAATTGGTGATGGAAAGCATTTGATCGTTCAGAGAATTTGGTTGATGTCCCAAGTCTTCATGGTTCACTATTTTGCTCGAGTGTCTTGTTAAACAAATGCACCCTATATCATTGGTGTACTGGTGGCAGTCTTGCACAGGGGAACAAGTTTTTTGGATTATTTCTGCGAGAAAGCTTTCTTGGTTCCTTTTTTTTATTTTGGGCTACAAGGAGCCAAGTCGCTTGTTTAAGTGATTATGGATTTGCCTCCTTCTCTTAGTTCCATGTATATTGGGGATGGTTTTCCTTACAAGTTTACTTTCATCTTGTAAGAATCGTCATTGAGATCCATAACTTGTCTTTACTTTTTCATGATAATGTTCTGACTCAATAATGCATCTCCTGAACAATATGTTTGTCACGTAATTGACTATGATGGCCTGTTAATAGTGATTCTGCATATTCTTTTTCTCTGTGCGGCTTGGTAGATTGTAAAACCTACTCCTTAAAGGCAAACCTGAACTCACTTTGCTTCCACACTCAATTGTATGATTGATCTTATTGCATATCTCAACTTTTCTATTGGTGAGTCAATTTATTATACATTGGCAGGGCTGTGAGAGAGATGTTGCAGAAGCTGCCAATGGTGGTTCAGATGAGCTCAAAAGTGATAGCATAATGAGGTTATCATGGGCCCTTGTTCATTCTAGACAACCAGAAGATGTGCAGCGAGGGATAGCCATGCTTGAAGGTAGTTATCCGTCTTTTCTGTTTCAGTTTTTTTGTGTTGTTTTAGCTCAATGTTGTCAACAATTGTATTTTTATGCAGCAGTAACTGTTTAATGTGATAGCCAAGTGACTAGATCGTCTGTTCTAACTTCCATTTCATTAATTTGTTGCTCAATAATATCTTTTACTTGTTAGCTCACTTATGGCACATGGCATTTCACTATTTATCTTGTTCCGTTTTGGTATTTCAGTGTAGAAATAATCAGTACATGCTGAAGCACCTCTGGCTAACCAATATTGTTCATTCATCTTCGTGCAAAATTTATCTAATCACTCTAATCATGTGTGCCATGACTGTCTTTTCTGTTTTATCTTGTTATCATAATTTGTTTCCTGGAAGTCACTGCAAATTGCGCAAGAATTTCATCTTTCCAGATCATTTAACAGGACTAGATCAGCCCAAGAAATATTTTATTTTACTATGTTCTTTGCAAGATCTCTGGTTGAACATGGCAAAAAAACTTCCAATCATGTCTCTTTATCAGAATTATTTACTCTGGCGGTCCGGCCTTTTCCTCCTAGTAGGACCATGTCACGTGTCTTAGGTTGCATCTTATAAGCCATCTTGATGGTTGATTTATTGAGATCTGCGCCAATTTAAATCTGCATTCACCTCATGATTTTTTTTTTATTTAAATAAGAGATAAAAAGTAACAAATCCTTGAAAGAGGAACCCTTGGCTGGTGGAGCAGATAAATATTTGTGATTCCTGTGACCTTTGACCTTGATGTTGGTTGAATCTGCCTATCATTATAGGCTACTTTCAACATTAGCCTTATATAAAATGCTTGCCTGTTTAAATACTGAATTGGGTGACATCCGTTTTCAGCTACCTTAGGGAACACGAATACCCCTTTACAACAGAGGGAGAAGCTGTATCTTCTGGCTGTTGGATATTACAGAAGTGGGGAGTATTCCAAAAGCTTGCAGCTTGTACAGCGATGTTTGGAGGTTGGTTAACCATTTGATGCAGCTCTTTGCGTTTCTTGTCTTCTGTACCAAGTATGCTTTATGTTTTTTGCTCGAAATAAGCTGTTTCTTGTGGTTTATTGGAACTTACAATTGTGATCACATTTTACTATGGGAGGTTTAAACATTTCTGAGACAAGAGATTGTGAGATATGGATGAGTTAAACTATCATTATCAATCTGTCGATTACTAGCTCGTATTCATTATCATTTTGTCAATTATCATTAATGATATAGCCTCTTTAAAAGGATTTCACTGTTGGGCTTTTCCTTAAAAATGTGATTTGACTCACTTAAACAGCAAATTTGTTGGCTCAAATTTCCATTCCCTGATACACGGCCTTTCCCCTTTTTGTTTTTTGTTTTTTTTTTTTGGAGAAATTTGTATGTGGATTGTTCAAGTGTTACTGGTGCTTATAAGTCAAGGGCTTTTAGCTTCATATTGATATGGGATGGTCACTGCGCTTCTCCGTCAGACGATCAGCTGTCCCACTTTTTTGAGGAATTTTAATTCACAGGCTTCTTTTCTTGTCTTGATTCCTCTATATCTTTGTGTATGTAGATTGCACCTGATTGGAGGCAAGCGTTGACACTCAAAAAGACTGTTGAAAGTCGAATCACTAAGGGTATGAATAAAAAATTTACCTAGTCCTGATAATTGTTCTAATGGTTCAAAAAATCAGAAGTTTTGTTGATAACTTCTATTGTAATACAGATGGTGTAATCGGAATAGGCATCACGGCAACTGCCGTTGGACTTGTAGCTGGTGGTATTGCAGCAGCATTGGCTCGCAAGAAATGATAAATCCAATTTATCTTTGGAACCTTTGGCCAGGAAAAAAGTACCTGTATTACCTGGATTCTGAAACTGGGTTATTGTTGCTCTTTTAAAGTTTTTTACCAAAGCATCATGAAACGAGATTTGGATGCTCCATATTTTGTATGTATGCGCCAAAACCTTCTTGCAAGCGGGTCTCATTCTCCATTGTCATTTGTTAGAGTTTACTTGAAGTAATTAATTACTGCTTTTGTGCAAAGCCTCAATCAAGCAGAAAATTTGAGAAGAGTCGGCACTAGTTGCGGATGCAAGAGAAGCAGGGGTCTCGGTTGTATGTATGTATGTATGTGCAACTACCGTAGTTTTTAGATTTTCAGAAGAGTTGGCGCTTTAAAGGGGTCTCTTGATCGGAACAGTTTGTATGTCTGCTCCAAAATCTGTCAATCCCAAGGAGATTCCCAGCATATTACTCCCGCCATCTTAAAAAGCAGCTTCGGTAGAAATTGACCAAAATCACACCCCATACCTTTTACCTTTTCTTCAGTTGAGCTCACTCTTCTGCTGGTATACCGTGTCCGATCAACGCTGAAAAGATAGAGCAGAAATCGGGATGTTTTATGATTTGCTGGAGCGAACACAATGGTTTATCAAAATACTTCTCTAATGGCAATCAAGCTTACCTCGGACACAGCCGACTCTGCCAAAGACATGCAATGACGAATGTTTTACCAAGATTTGCGCGTTCATCTTAGTATATGCCCTAGGGGAAGAAAGTTGGTGGAGCTGACAAGAAGAGATGAGAAACATGAAAGAGAAGTAACAGTGAAGGGCATGTGCGGCTTCGCAAGAGACATCACACAACCTATATAGGTTAAGATCCGATCATGCTTTGTTTTGAATCATGAAATTTTAATGGTCAGCTTGGCTGAGGAGGCCGTGTTACCGCATGACTACCGGAGTGCCATCCGTTTCTCAAACCTGAGCAAACAAAAATAGTAAAGAGTTGCAATTGGACAGAGAAGGCAAATATCATGACTTTCACGCTACCAAAACGTCCTCATCCGCTAAATCAACATCTTTTTGTACAGAACTAGACCTCTTCATTTTCATTTTCAAGTGAAGATCGAGGAGCAGAGAATAGATAAGCTCCTTTTGACAATGAGACTTGTCGGCAACAACGAACACATGAAACATATTCCCCACCTCAATCCAACTACAACCTGGCTGTTTCTTTAATCCCTCCTCCTTCATTTCCAACCTCACTCTTGCAGCGTCTCTCCATTTCCCCGTCGATGCATATATGTTAGACAACAACAAATATGTGCCAGCATTTTCTGGTTCCAACTCAAAAAGCTTCTCTGCAGCCACCTTGCCAATTTCCGCGTTCCCGTGATAGTTGCATCCCGCTAGAAGGGCTCCCCAAAGACATGCAGATGGCTTATCCACAACCTGCTCAATCCAATTAAAAGCTTCCTCCAGCCTACCAGCTCGACCGCACAGATCAATCAAACATGCAAAGTGATCTTCTTTCAACTGCACGGATTTGTCCTGCACAAGTCTGCTGAAGTACTCTAGGCCCTCCTCCACTAAACCAGCATGGCTACATGCGGAGAGCAACCCCACAAAGGTGGAGTCATCGGGTTTAAAACCTAATTCTATCATTTGGTTGAACAAAGTGATCGCCTCTCTTCCACATCCATGATGAGCATAAGCTGCAACCATACAATTCCATGATATTAAATCCCTTTGGCTCCACAAACCATCATCAAACATCTTCCTTGCAGTGACTAACTCCCCACATTTTGAGTACATGTTTATGAGAGCCGATGCCACAAACGTATTATCATGATATGGTGTTTTACAAATTACCTGATGAACTTGCTTTCCTTCCCCAAGACCTGCTGAGTCACTGCAAGCGCCCAAAACGCTCACAAAGGTTGCTTGATTCGGATTTATCTCATCATCACCCTTCATTTTCAAAAATATTTTTAGCGCTTCTTCATTTTGCCCATCCTGAACATACCCAGTGATCATGGTAGTCCAAGAGACAACATTCCTCTGGGGCATCTCATTGAACAAATCCCTGGCCATCTCTATGTCTCCATTGTGAATAAGCCCTGTGATCATCGTATTCCACGATGGCACGTCCCTCTCTGGCATTCTCTCAAACAAATTAAGAGCCTCCCTTGACCTTTTATTCTGTGCATAACCAGTGATCATTGCGTTCCATGAGACAATATTACGTTCTGGCATTCTATCGAACAACTCTCTTGCCTCATCGATCATCCCACTTTTAGACAAACCTGCCACCATCGCCGTCCAGGAAATTACATCCCTTCTAGGCATCTGATTAAAAAGCGCCTTTGCCTCCTCGATCCTCCCACGCTGTGCCAAAGCAGTGATAATCGTATTCCATGAAACCACATTCCTGCCGGGCATGCTCTCAAACAACTTCAACGCCGAGTCAACTTGATCATTTTGTGCGTACCCGTCAATCATGGTGTTCCACGAGACAGCATTTCTATGGGGCATTTCATCAAACAAAGTCTCCGCTTCACGTATTCTACCCAACTTCACATATCCCCCGAGCATGGCAGTCCAAGTCACCACATTTCTCTTGGCATCCGCCCTATCAAACAGCTCGCGTGCCTCTTCAATCAACCCGCACTTGATATAAGCAGATATCAGAGTGGTCCACGCTATCTCGTCTCTTACACCCATTTCATCGAACACCTTGCGTGCTTCCAAAATCCTCCCTTCCTTACCGAGCTTCGTCATCAGCCAAGTAGACCGAGCAATGTTCGATTTTGCACCAGTAAAATCACTATCCTGCAAACGAACTCCGAGACCCACAGAATCGCTTGTGGAGCGATAAGCCCTGAATACACCCAGAACAGGGAGGATTCTCCTCGCGACCTTGGTGGAGCTGAGTGATGATCTCCATAACCCCAACATTTCAAGCCCTTCCAAGGTCACAGCAACAACTCGACCAACACCAAGGAATCACCTTTCGCTATCACAGTTTTTCACGCCCCTGTAACCACCCATTTAGGAGCGACCGCATTCGCTTCACTGGTCACGACCAATTCAAATCAACCCGCGAAAGCTCGAATGGAGCCAATCTCCAACCAGACGATAGGTGGGCGAACTAGATTGGATGATTCTCTTCATTCAGTTTAGAACTGAAGAATTCGGTGTTTTGCTTGGTCGAATTTCTCCCGCTCCCGCGTTTGATGAGTTGCAGCTTACACAGATGGGAAACTCGTGTCCAAGGAGCTAGAAGACGAGCAAAGCGGAATATATAAGGTATATATCAGGCGGAGATATCTCGGACAATTGTCTCCAGGATGGCCCGAAACAGAGCAAAAAGCACTAGTTCCCAAGCATCCAACTGCACATCTTTTCTTCCCATTACGACTGTCGTTCTTCTTTGTTACAATTTAGACTGCATTGGGGAGCAACTTTTTGATGAGTAAATTCATGTGTTATTCACGGAAAAAAATGTTTGAATGTGGGAGGACTAATACCCACTACAAGCCCTTCTTCTGTACTTCTATATCCATCATGAGCTATATAAGCAACATGTCAAGCACAAGCTTCCTGAACAAAAACTCCTATCAAACAGTCATAGCTAATATATGCAACGTGTCCAGAGGTAATAAACACAGATTTTCACAAATGAAGAATCAAGCAACAGCTCCATCCGGCTCTGGAAGTTTGGTCTTCAAAACAATGAAATCCGTCTACGTGACTTCGCCATCTGGCTAAGAGTTATTTCGATTTGAGCGCGTGGACCCGGACCCTTATGACTTGCCGGTTGCTTTGGGAGAGCAGGTAAAGCCAGCACTGTCCGCTGCCTCTTGGCTGTCAAAAAGAATGATCAGAGCGATTGCTTGCTATGTAGTAGGTCTAAGAAACAGCCGAACATCCTGCAAAAGCAACTAACCTGATTCTGCTTGTTGATAGTGCTCTTGTAATATCCTCTTAGAGGCTCCAAATTTCTTTTCCACTGCAACTTCATCCGAGCTGTTGATCTTCTGATTGAAACAAATGACCAAGTCAGTTTTTAGTTGGAATGATAATCTGAAATTAAATAACTTTCCCACTTACATCCCGTCGACCGGTGAAGAGTCTCTTGCTGCCCATGATTCCGTTTGAGTTTTGAAGCATTCTTTCCTTCTCAAACTTCTGTGTTGCAATCTTGCCTGGTGGGATTGTCTTTGAGTTGATACTAGACGATGTATTGGGCTTCACAGTGGCCTGTTGTTGGTTCATATTTGGTCTCTGGTTCCTCTTAGCAATTGAACTGGCCTTGTTGGCGTGTTTCTCTTGTTGCCATTTTGGGGCGTTCTGGTTCTTCACTGACGATGATAATCCACTGGCACAATCTATTTTTCCGACTTTGCGAAGATCCACATAAGAATCTGACAAGTTTAAACAAATAAGAAAGGGGACCCAGATAAAGAACAAGCAACCTACAAGAACATTTGCATAGTAATGCTAATACCAGCAACATCCTTTGTGCTGCGGCATATCTCTTCGACCATGGCCTTCCATCTCCTGCAATTAGAAAAAGAGTCGCTCTGTGAGTAATTGCACTGGAAATCCTTATGAAATGACCATGCTCTTGCGCTTCCAATTAAGTGAAGTTGCTAAAGCACCCGAATCTATGCTACAAACAAGATATGTGCAAAAAGGGTGTCATTGCTCGAATTATGCAAGAAGCAGGCATCGCAGGTTAAAGTGTTTCTAAAGATTCAGTGTTTTCATAAAGTTACGTCTAATCAAGTTTGAAGTGCTTGGAAAGTCGGGCATATGTAGTTACTGAGAAAAACTTGTATAGTTGCTTCATGTTGCAGCACACAGACATTAAGTACGAGTGTCCTATTTTTTAAGAATCTATGAAATCAATGAGAATTGATAGAACTGAAATATATCTCTCCATACATAGTGATGTTGTGTGCAAGTTGAGCAATCTGCGTCGATCCACCTTTCCTCCGGAGACTGTTGACAGTTATCCCAATCTTTGTTTTCTGCAAGAACTCAGCGAAATTAGATGGATTAAAGAAGCCTATTGGCATTGTCTTTCAAGAACTTAATTGAAAGATAAGCTATTTAATCAAACCTCCAATACATCCATAGAGATAGTCATCAACTGGAGTTTTCTCAGTGATTCATAAAGCGCGGAATCAGACTGCCATATCAAAAAACAAAGCCACGTTATGTATGGACAAGGAACAAAACAAAAAACGACTTTTCACCACACTATCTCCAAAACTACAGAAATTCGAAATCAATGGGCAAAGAATGTACTGAATTCAAGTTAGGATATTCACCTCGTGTTGACTGTTGTCCAAAACCCGCTTGATCCTTAGAACTTCACCAACAATTTGAGACTGTTCATCAATCTCATCACTAAATGCCTCTGCGCCTCCATAATCGAGATAGCTTTCCGGGTTCATGTCCACCCCATCACGCTCAACGTCATCCTTACTGTTGTCCCTGATCGTTTTGCTTTCTTTATTGGCGCGTACACAATCATCTCCACCATCGCGCGACTCAGGCAGGTCATCGCACCCTGGGCACTGCCGACTCTGAGTCGACGTGGTCGAGAACAGCCGCTCGGCGATACGGTCTCTCTGTAGCCGAAAATCTCTCGGGCGATCCAGCACGGCTATCGTGATCGCGGTCTCGATGAACTCAAAAATGTCCACCGTTCCAAAGAAATCCCTCCAATCATCCAGCGATTCCCCCATCGTGGCCACGACTAGGAACAGAGTGCTTGGCACGCAAGAAACTATCAAGAAACCACAACGATCTCTATGGTTTTCGGAACAGATTGTATCGCGCGCGACAACACCCTACCCATTCGGAAACTCGGTCAGAGCACCGGTGGGACAACGGAGGGACTTGACGAGAAAATTCAGACAAACCTGAGAAATCCTCGCTTCAGCGATGGTGGAAACAGAGCCGTCGTTGTGTCGCTGGGGCTCGTCTCCGTCTGAGGTTTATATGCGATACGAACGTTTGTTTGAGAGGGAAAATTACTAGGTTGTCTTTCTTGTGTTCTTTTGAAATTTATGACTAAATTCTCACGGCTTGTTTAATTATCCAATAGATAAACTCCCTGAAAAAGAAAAAAAAAAATAAACGAGGGAGTTTTTTGGATACCAGCTTAGAGCAATTTTCTTTATTTTATATCTTTTGCTCTTACGTAAGCAAATATTCCTCTCTTCTTTTATTTTCTCGCTCCAAATTTGAAATGATATCCAAATATCTTTGGATATCACATGGTTTTGTTGTCAATTTATTGCAAATATTTGTATCTTGTAAAAGTTTCGGATGGTTCGAGTTAAAAAAAAAAAGTTGTTCTAGACACACCCTCATGTACGGTGTGAAGAGAAGAATACATATTAGGTGAAAAGAAATAAATTTTATTGATTACAAACATCTTTGTGGTTTGGCCTAACTAATAATTTCTACCAATGTAGAAAGAATTGTAGCACATAGGTGTTCGGAGAGATATCAAAATCGATAGATTGGACTAAATCAAGATATTTTTAGATAAATGAGAACTTTTTGATTGATTTATCTATTGATTTGGCTTCGTTTGTTTTACAAAGAAAACATCAATTAATTTGACTGAACCAAACTAAATGTGTGAAGGATACACATGACAAATCAGATTTAGATATTCTTTTACTTTTGCATTCCTCAAATTAGAAAAGATGTCAATATTTTTGAATTTAAGTTATTGGTGACTTATAAATTATCTCTCAAAGAGATTAAGTACAACCAATTTATATTGAAATTGAACCTGATCAATAGGGCTTTCTAACTTAATCGGCCAAAAAAGAACGGGCTATTTCATGATATACTTCGTTCGGTCCTGAATATTTCCTAGTCATTCATTTTAATCTAATTAATATCGATATTACCTAAAGAAACTCTCTTCATATGACTTTTCCTTAATGCATTTTCGGCCCTCCCAATATGTTTTTCTATCCCTGCCCACAAGCCCCTCCTAAACCACTAAGTCAAATCTCATAGGACTATTTCATCAATATTCTTAGTATAATCATTATATATTTGAATTTAACTCACGCTTTGCGCGGATTATTTGAGAAATTTTCGGAAGCCATGAACAACGTTGAATGATACCTACAATCGTTTTATTGCATGACATTCTAGTGATTCAAGGTTTAATAAAAGATCCCCAGCTGATTTATGTCATTCAAGAGGGCAAAAAGAGGAGCTTTTATTTGACTACTCCCGACCAACGTTAGTCCACTCCACATGAGTAATTAGATCACGTAGTCTCATATAATATAATAGCTCATGTGAAGTGAGGTAACAAAACTCAATAGTACATAATAATTTTGAAAAGCATAATCCTCATGCTTTGGATATAAGAACTCAATTACTTTGGAAGGAGGATAATATATTACAATACACATAACATCTTGATCCGAAAGCTGCCATTAACATTGACGTTGCCCTATAGTATCTTTCGGAACATTATCAAATTTGACTTGATTGGCAATAGATAATGTCTATTGAAAGAAAGAAGAATGTTACGGTGCATTTGCCCATTAGTGACACCTTTGTCAGCCAGCAATGTGACGAGATACAAGATCACTACAGAACAATCGGTAAAACTTCCTTGGGCATGCTTTCCATCAATTCGCCACATAACTACTGAACAGCAAAACGGGATCAGCAAGCCATTCTTCAATCGCTGCCATATCTAATAGCGAAACCTACCGCATAAAACAGAAATTCAACTCCTAGCCAGAGACAACATGAACAAGCTCGACCATCCAAAACTATTAACAACTGGATGGTACCATGAGCGAACCATCGCTCAAAACAGGATGGGACCATGATTACGGAACAGTCAACAAGCTGACTGATTCTGCCCACCATTGATTATGCTAGGAAACTCGTATCATAAATTGATACCAAAAACACCACTCTCCGGAGAACATAGAATCACCAGATACAGCGGCACATTACATGCATGCCAGTTAAGTCACCACTGTAGGTAACTTTTACTAGCTGACCTTTCTCACGTCCATAATATCTTGCGATTGCATCGTTCTTCAGCATCCTCGGAAGCTGGTGAGAAACAAAATAACCACACTCCATCGGCATGATCTCCAATCACCAAACTAAAGAGAGTACACACGCTTTTCTATATCACCACACGAATTTAAAAGCACACATGCTGCTGATTCCATATAAGAAAATTCATTTTACCATCGGTGCTACATGCTACAGTCCAAGCATGTAACTCCATCCGGACAAGCTTGGATCATGTAATTCTGAATGCACTTAATGGATGCAGAAACTATGCAATCTAAATAAAGCACACAATTCATTGGGCAATACTGTGTACTGGCCAACTGTTAGAAAGTCGACCGACGGTAAGGCTGCGAATGATAACTATTCTATTTCGATTTTTCTGTTCCAGAAACAAGTTTGGAATAGAAATCCGTTCGGTAACGCAATTTCATTTTTCAATTTCTGAAATAAATTTTGATTTCAGAAATAGGTTTGAAACAAAAATAAGAAGTAAAATTTTCTACTTTTCTATTTCTGGAACAAAAATGAGAAATAAAAATTCTTTTCATCGCTCACTCTCACTACTAGCCAGCCGCCCACCCACCGCTCATCGCCGCCCACTTGCCGACCGCCGCCTCTCGCCATTCACCGTCTCCCACCGCCGGCCGCCCTCCTCCCGCCGTTGCCCATTGTTGGCCGTCGCTCGCCGTCCGCTGGCCACTATCTCCTACCGCCGGCTGCTCGCCACCACCCTCCTCCCTCCGCCTCCCCCCTCCCATCGTCGGCCGTCGCTCGCCTCCCGCCATTGCCCGACGCCGGCAGCTTCTAGCCACCGTCCTTCGCACTGGCCGCATCAATGTCTGCCACCGCCCTCCATCGTCCGCCGCCCGCTGTTCGCTGCCACCGTCCGCCCTCCTCCCATTGCCGCCGCCCTCCACCGTCCGCCGCCCGCCGTTCGCTGCCACCGTCCGCCCTCCTCCCATTGCCGCCGCCCTCCTTCCGCCACTGCCCCCCTCCCGTCGCCCGATGCCGACCGCCTCCAACCGTTGTCTTCCGCACTGGCCGAATCGCCGTCCACCACCGCCATCTGCCCGCAGTCCACTCGACGGCCACCCGAGAGGGAGAAATTTTGTGCCGTTATCAAACAAAATTTTGTTTCGAAAATAGAAATTTTGTGTCGTTATCAAACGTGTATTTTTGCTCATAAATTCATCGAGGAAACAGAAATAGATTTTCTATTTCTAGCCAGAAATTGATTTCTGAAACATAATGGCTGTCATTCGTGCCCTAACTTGGATAATGTCATTTCCCGTTATTAGTTATGTGGCATGTGACCAATGACCAGCAAATTCATGACCTCAAATGGAAGCTCGTTAGGGAACTTAGGATGCGTTTCTTAACCATTTTGTTCATGAAAATAATTTCTGCTCAGAAATAATTTTTTTTTATTCCATTCCCGGAAATAATTTCTAAGCATTTGAAGGCGTTTGGTAACTGTCCAAAATTTCTATTCTTGGAATAGAAAAAGAATAGAAATGCGTTTGGTAATTGTACAAAATTTTTTTTTATTAATAATATTTTGAATTTTTTAATATTTCTTTCTTTCTTTTTTCTTTTCTTTTTTCTTCTTCTCCTTCCTTGGCCTGTGGCCGGCGACCGGCTATCGGCCAGGGCCAGCGAGGGCCGCGAGCAAGGGCCACCCTCGCCGGCGAGGGCGAGGGCTGGACCCTCACGACTTGGGCGAGGGCCACCCTTGTCGCTGCCCTGGAATAGGCCACGAGGGTCCAGCCCTCGCCTAATCTTACGCAGCCCTTACCTAGGCTGTGAGGGTCCAGCCCTTGCCTAGGCCATGAGGGTCTAGCCCTCGCCCTCGCCGGCCCTGGCATGTGGCCGGTAGTCAACCACTAGCCAAGAAAGAAGAAGAAAAAAAAATTTTCTTTTCCATTTCTGATTCTTGTTCCCAGAATCAAGAATCAACTTTTTATTTTTATTCTTGATTCTGTTCCAAAACTATTTCTTAGAACAAATTTGTTTTTGGGAACAAAAAATTTACCAAACAGATTTCTATTCTTTTTTTTTCTTGAGAACAAAAGAATAGAATCATGCATAGTTTGACTGGTCACTAAACAGACCCTTAGTATGTTTAAAATGAAAGGTACAAAAAAAAATATCCGAAATTGTTTCATCAATGACACTGACATCTTCATGATCTAGATCTTTGGAGCACAGCAAAATAACCTACAAGTCCATATAACAGAGTTATCAAATTATGCATCGGTTATAATAATGCACTTTCATGCATTAACTTGATGGAACATCATTCGCCAACAAGCGGCTACTCTAATGCTTTGCAGCTATCAAAATTTCAAACCATAAAGAGCTTAAACGAAATCAAAAAATCGACCAAATCCCATCCAAACTGACGTATCAATGCATCTCCTCAGCATCTATGTGCACATGAATATATATCCTTAATTTCTCTCTTTCCCAGTCTCCTATTTATGAAAACCAAAACAGCAAGAAAAACACCACTAATGTAGAGTTAATAACAGAGTTTCTTCCCTGTACAGCTTGATGAATTTACGTAAATTCGCTTATCACCACATCCGCATGCATTTATTTAGTTTTCTGAAGTACCTTAAAGACTATACTACGATAATTTGGAGTGTGAAGAAATACTATAAGAATATTCTTTTCACGGAAGAAACTTTTCGCAATTGAACCGAATATTACTGCTTAAAAGTCTGTATGAAGCAAGATTTTGAGTATGCTAAATTGGTAGAGTATAATAGTCCACTAACCTCCTGCTCCTGTATACTGTACTTCTCTAAAAGCCTTTGCTATTATTGATCAGTCAGAACACGATGTTTAGGCTTGAGGACATGCTTAGTTATGTTGACAAGCAAGTCGGTTATCTAACACATTGTCAGAAAATAATGAACGATAGCAGCATCAAATGGCAAACTAGTTAAAATACACATATAGATGAAACATGAGTTTCACATCAGAAAATAATACAGCACAAGATGACAGAACTCGTGATTGTAAAGCAGATTTATAAGATTGAGATTAGATACTAATGTCCCCAAAAAGCTTGAATCCATAAAGGACAGCACAAATCCACAGAATACTGGATTAAAAGGAGAATAGGTTCATGAAATATATCTTTAAGACATGCCAACATCTGGGATTGACAGGAAAAGCCAGGCTATTTTTGTCATAACTGACATGTCAGATGCCCCCGTATTCTTATATTTTCTATTTTTGTATTTCCGGGCTATAAAAGGCGTTAATGTTTTCCTTCTCTTTCTATATCTTTCCAGAATTATAAGGAGAATTGTTCCTCCTCTGCTCTTTTGTAGTTTGGTCCTCCAATCTTCGGCCCACAAATAAATTCCCACGTCCAATTGTTGCATTTTAATCCTAGTTACAGTTAATACCTACAAATAAATCCTCTGCTCTTGCGTTTGATGAATTGCAGAGACGTGAAACTTGAGTTCAAGGAGCTTAAAGAAGAGCAAAACGGAGTCTAAAGTATATATCAGGCGGAGATATCTCGGACAATGCTCTCAAGGATGGCATAAAACAGAGCAAAAGCAATTCCGAGCATCCAACTGCACATTTAGACTGCTTTGAGAAGCAACTTTTGATGAGTAAATTCACGTGTTATTCACGGAAAAAAAAACTTTGAATGTGGGAGGACTAATCCCCCCTACAAGCCCTTTTGTATTATATCCATCATGAGCTATATAAGCAACAAGTCATAGCTATACGAGCTAAGCACAAGCTTCCTGAACAAAAACTCCTATCAGTCATAGCTAATATATGCAACGTGTCCAGAGGTAATAAACACAGATTTTCACAAATGAAGAATCAAGCAACAGCTGCATTCGGCTTTGGAAGTTTGGTCTTCAAAACAATGAGATCCGTCTCCGTGACTTTGCCATCTGGCTAAGAGTTTTTTCGATTCTAGCGCGTGGACCCGGACCCTTATGACTTGCGGGTTGCTTTGGGAGAACAGGTAAAGCCAGCACTGTCCGCTGCCTCTTGGCTGTAAAAAAGAATGAACGGAGTGATTGCTTGCTATGTAGAAGGTCTAAGAAACAGCCGAGCTTCCTGCAAAAAGCAACTAACCTGATTCTGCTTGCTGATAATGCTCTTGTGAGATCCTCTTGGAGGCACCCAATTTCTTTTCCACTGCATCTTCATCCGAGCCGTTGATCTTCTGATTGAAACAAATGACCAGGTCAGCTTTTGGTTGGAATTATAATCTGAAATAAAATAGCTTTCGCACTTACATCCCGTTGACTGGTGAAGAGTCTTTTGTGGCCCATGATGCCGTTCGAGTTTCGAAGCATTCTTTCCTTCTCAAACTTCCGTGTCACAATCTTGCTTGGTGGGATTGTCTTTGAGTCAATACTTGGAGATGTATTGGGCTTCACAGTGGCCAGGTGCTGGTTCACATTTGGCCTCTGGTTCCTCTTAGCAATTGAACCGGACTTCTTGGTGTGTTTCTCTTGTTGCCATATTGGGATGTTCTGGTTCTTCACTGACGATGTTGGTCCACTAGCACAATCTATTTTTCCGACTTTGCGAAGATCTACATAAGAACCTGACAAGTTTAAACAAATGAGAATTGGGACCCCCATAAAAAAACAAGCAACCTACAAGAACATTTGCATAGCAATGCTAATACCAGCAACATTCTTTGTGCTGCGGCATATCTCTTCAACCATGTCCTTCCATCCCCTGCAATAAGAAAAAGAATTGATTTGTGAGTAATTGGACTGGAAATTCTGATGAAATGACCATGCTCTTGCGCTTCCAATTAAGTGAAGTAGCTAAGTCACCAGAACCTATGCTACAAACAAGAGATACGCAAAAAGAGTGTCATTGCTTTTATTATGCAAGAAGCAGGCATCGCAGGTTGAAGTGTTTCTACTTTTATCTGAAGATCCAGTTTTTCTATAAAGTTACATCTAATCAAGTTTGAAGTCCATGGAAAGTTGTCATAAGTCGTTACTAGAAAAAACTTGTTATGATTGCTTCATGTTGCAGCATACAGACACTTAGCCCAAGTGTCCTGTTTTTCAAGAAGCCACGGAATGAATGAGAATTGATAGAACTGAAATATATCCCTTCATACATGGTGATATTGTGTGCAAGCTGAGTAATCTGCGTCGATCCACCTTTCCTCCGGAGGCTGTTGACAGTTATCCCAATCTTAGTTTTCTGCAAGAAGTCGGCAAAATTAGATAAATTAAAGATTGTCTTTCAAGAACTTGAATGAAAGATATGCAATTTAATCAAACCTCCAATAAATCCATAGAGATGGTCATCAACTGGAGTTTTCTCAGTGATTCATACAGCGCGGAATCAGACTGCCATACCAAAAAAGAGAACCAAGTTATATTTGGACAGAGAACAGAACAAAAAGCGACTTTTCAACGCATTTATCTCCAAAACTACATAAATCTGAAATCAAACAGGCAAAGAACGTTCAAGAAGCAGGAAATTGGAATCGATGTACTGAATTCACAGTTAAGATATTCACCTCGTGTTGACTGTTGTCCAAAACCCGCTTGATCCTTAGAACTTCACCAATAACTTGAAACTGTTCATCAATCTCATCACTAATTGCCTCGGCTCCTCCACAATCGTGATAGCTTTCCCGGTTCATGTCGACCCCATTGTACTCGACGACAACCCTACCATTGTCTCTGATCCTTTTGCTTTCT
Organism: Syzygium oleosum; assembly: GCF_021117445.2. NCBI lineage: Eukaryota > Viridiplantae > Streptophyta > Magnoliopsida > Myrtales > Myrtaceae > Syzygium > Syzygium oleosum. The sequence goes on from NW_026607494.1 coordinate 4,514,086, forward strand.
TTACCCGTGCGTACGCAATCATCTCCACGATCACGCGACACAGGCAAATCATCGCACCCTGGGCACCGACTCTGAGTCGTCGTGGTGGAGAACAGCCACTCCGCGATGCGGTCTCTTTGCAGCCGAAAATCTCTCGGGCGATCCAACGCAGCTAATGTGATTGCGGTGTCAATGAATTCGAAAATGTCCGTGTCAGTCGTTCTAAAGAATTCTCTCCAATCATCCAGCGTTTCCCCCATTGTGGCCACGACTAGGAACAGAGTGCTTGGCGCGCAAGAAACTATCAAGAAACTGCAACGATCTTTATGGTTTTCGGAACAGATTGTATCATGCGACTAGACCAACCCGTTTGAGCAGAACAACTGAGGAGTCGATGAGAAAACTGAGACTAACCTGAGAAATCCTCACTTCAGCGATGGAAGAAACAGAGTTGTCTCGGTGTCACTGGGCTCGTCTCTGTCTGAGGTTTGCATGCGATACGAACGTTTGTTTGAGAGGGAAAATTACAAGGTTGTTTTTCTTGCCTTCGTTTGAAATTATGACTAAATTTTCACCTTTCTTTATTTACTTAATAGAGTAGCTCTCCGAAATAGAAAAAAAGATAAATGAGAGAGAGAGATAAACGACGAGATAATATCAGTAGAGATAACAACAATTTAATATCCTATTGTAATGCAGTCTTAATAGTCATAATTCTCCATTCATTATATCACATTGTGTGAAGCATACATGACAAATCAAATTTTAAATATTCTATGACTTTTGCATTCCTCAAATTAAAAAGATGTCAATATTTTTTAATTTTAAGTTATTGGTGACTTACAGATTCTCTCTCAAAGAGATTAAGTACAACCAATTTATATTGAAATTGAACCTTATCAATAGGGCTTTTTAACTTGATTAGCAAAAAACGAAAGGGCTATCTCATGATATACTTCGTTCGGTCCTAAATATTTCCTAGTCATTCATTTTAATATAATTAATATTGAAATAACCTAAAGAAACTCCCATCATATGACTTTTCCTTTATGCATTTTTGGCCCCCCAATATGTTTGTCTAACCCTGCCCACAAGCCCCTCCTAAACCACTAAGTCAAATCTCATGGCCCTATATCATCAATCTTCATAGTATTATCATTAGATATTTGAATTTAACTCGTGCTTTGCACGGATTATTCGATAAATTTTTGGAAGCCATGAACAAGGGTGAATGATCCCTATAATCGTTCATTGCATGACAGTCTAGTGATTCAAGACTTAATAAAAGAACCCTAAATGGTTTATGACTTATTGAAGAGGGTAACAGAGGAGCTTCTATTGGTTACTCCCAACCTACATTAGTCCAATCCACATGAGCGACTCCCATGACCTCACCGCTCAGGTGAAGTGAGGTAACAAGAGTCAATAATACCTAATAATTTTCAAAAGCATAAACCTCGTGCTTTTTTTTTTTATCTAAATAAACCTCGTACTTTGGGAAAGCCCTTATCAACCTCGTTTTCTTCGTCTAGCATAAGAACTCAACTACCTTGGAAGGAGGATGATAGATTACAATACACGAAACATCTTGACCCGAAATTCCACAGAAGTTGCCATTAATATCGACATCGCGCTATAGTATATTTCGAACGTTTTCAAATTCGACTTGATTGGCAATAGATAATGTCTATCCAGAGAAGAAGAATGCTATGGAGCATTTGCCCATTAGTGACACCTGCGTAAGCCAGCAATGTGACGAGATATAAGATCACTACAGAACAATCGGTAAAACTTCCTTGGACATGCTTTCCATCAATTCGCGACAAAACTACAGAACAATAAAACAGGATCAAATCGGCGATTCTTAAATTGCTGCCACTACTTATAGTGAAACCTACTACATAAAAATGAAATTCAACTCCTAGCCAGAGACCGAGTGAACCAGCTTGACCATCCAAAACTATCAACAACTGGATGGTACCATGAGCGAACCACCGTTCAAAACTGGACGGGACCATGATTACGGAACAGTCAACAAGGTGACTCGTTCTGCCCACCAGTAATTATGCTAGGAAACTCCTATTACATATTGATACCAAAAAAACCCAATCTCAGGAGAACATAGAATCACCAGACACAGCGGTACGTAACATGCGTGCCAGTTATGTCACCACTGTACGTAACTTTTACTACCTGACCCTTCTCGAGTCCATAATATCTTGCGATTGCATCATTCTTCAGCATCCTCGGAAGCTGGTGAGAAACAAAATAACCACACACTATCAGCATGATCTCCAATCACAAAACTGAAGAGAGTACACGATCTTTCCTATATCACCACACGAATTTAAAAGGCACATGCTGCTGATTCCAAATAAGATAATTCATTCTACAATCGGTGCTCCGTGCCACAGTCCAAGCTTGTAACTCCATCCGGACAAGCTTGGATCATGTAACTGAGAATGCACAAACTATGTAATCTAAATAAAGCACACAATTCATAGGACAATACTGTGTACTGGCAAACTTCTAGCAAGTCGAAAGACATCTACTTGGATCATGTCAGTTCCCATTAGTAGATATGTGATGGGTGACCAATGACCAGCAAATTCATGACCTCAAATGGAAACTCATTAGGGTACTTAGTTTACTCAAAATGACAGGTACATAAATAAAAATGAAATTTTATCAATGAGACAGATATCTTGATGATCTAGATCTATGGAGCACAGCAAAATAAACTATAAGGCTGTAACATAAAGTTAATCAAATTATGCATCGGTTATATCAACTTTCATGCATTAACTTGATTGAATATTATTCACCAACTAGGGGCTACTCTAATGCTTTGCAGCTATCGAAATTTCAAACTCTAACAGCTTAAACAAAAAAAAAAAAAAAATCCACCAAATTCTATCCAAACTGACATATCAATGCCTTTCTCTCTTTCCCAGTCTCCAATTTATGAAAATGGAAGCAGCAAGAAAACCACCATTAAAATAGAGTTAATAACAGATAGTTTCTTCCCTGTACAACTTGACGAACTTACCTAAATTCGCACATCACCACATTCACATGTATATATTTAGTTATCTGGAGTACCTTAATGTTTTAAACTATGATCATTTGGATTGTGAAGGATTACCATAAGAGTATTGCTTTCAAGAAAGAAACTTTATGCAATAGGACCGAATATTACTGCTAAAAAGTTGGTATGAAACAAGATTTCTAATATGCTAAATTGGTAGAGATAATAGTCCGCTAACCTGCTTCTCCTGTATACTGTACTTCTTTAGAAGCCTTTGCTTTTCTTGGTCAGTCAGAACACGATGTTTAGGCTTGAGGACATGCTTAGTTATATTGACAAGCAAATCGGTTATCTGACAAGGTACCAGGAAATAATGAATGATAGGAGCATCAGCTGACAAACTAGTTAAAATACAGATAAAGATGAAACATGAGTCTCTGCATTAGAAAATAACAGACAGCACCAGATGACAGTACCGTTGATTGTAAAGAATTTTTTATAAGTTTGAGATTAGATACTAATGTCCCCAAAAAGCATGAATTCATAATGGACTGCATAAATCCACAGAATAATGGATCGAAAGGAGAATAGGTTCGTGAAATAAATCTCGAAGTCATGCCAACATCAGGAATTGATAGGAAAATGCTCCAAGTGAGCCTGAGAGCAAGCAAACACAGGCAACACAAGTGACTCCATAGAAAGGGGAGGGAAGCCAGGTTCTAAAAGCATGCAAGCATAAGCAGCCAAGTTATTTGAGTAGAAAAGAAGAAGAGTATGTCTATTCTGTAGAGTCTATTACTCTCATGTCTATTCTGTAGAGTCTTCTACTCTCCCCCTCTTTACAACTTCGCTTCGCATACCAATTTAACCTTTCAATACCTTCACTTAGATACCGGAATACTATATTACTTCTTTTTATCAAACTCGACCAGCTGCAAAAGCAAAAATAATTTTCTCTTCCCATCATAAGTCGGCCACATCGGTTCTCATTCACCAAATTTCTGGTAACTATTCTCATCCATGTCTTCTCGGCCTTCCCATCCCCTCTCAATATGAGCCATCTCAATCAGTATTTTTAATTTTATCAAGAGCCCTTCAGATGCAGACACTCCCCTAATGCCTAAGGCGCTAGGCACTCGCACGAGCGATGGGAAACGATAATCTAAAAGTTCATGAGCAAAGGGAGGTGCAAATGTTAAAGAGACCAAAATAGTTAAATCTAATTCTGACAGCACAAGCCATTGTTTGTCACTTTTTATTGCATTTTATTAAGAAATTTCTCCTTTTTCCAAATTATCTTCCCATACTAATACTTACCTTTATTTAGATATAGATAGGCAAGTAATAGACTAAGACATAGCTAAATCTTTGCTAAAGTGCTGCCAGGCGCCGTGAGCTGCTTGCCTGAGTGACGGCTAGGTGAAGTCACCTTGCCTAAGACAAGGCGAGGCACCAAAGCTTCAGGTACAAGGCGAGGAAAAATCACATTGCTTCTTATATCTTATAATCAAATATTACATTTCCTGCACCATTCCAATAGGCTGCTGCATTTCTTCGTCCCTCCATCTTTCTCCTTTTAAAAATCATATTCCTCCCCTTTCAATATGAATGTCCCTAAATATCATGATTAATAAAAATCTTGACTTACTCATTAGAAAACACAACTGCATACATTATCAGAGGGAAGAAGTTCTGATAAGGAGTCTTGCCACATTTTATTTTTTATTTACTCAAAGCCCTCACATCTTACTCCAACAAGTAACATAACGAGGCTTCAGGTACATTAGGGCTAAATTTGGATCTCGCAAATTTACTTCAACCTAAAATGAGCCTTCTTTTCGCAACAACCACCTCAAGCACTGACAAGATTTAGTGACTTGTATAGCACCTTTCCCTCTAAAAAGAATTGATGCTCACATTTAATCAACTTCGGAAAAAGAACAAAAAATCTTGGTTCCAATCAACTGAAACTACTAGCTGTAGCCAACATATGATCTACAGTCTAACGCACAGTAATGAGGGGGCAAAAGAAGTGAATAGAACATCGTGATACCTGGAATACTTCAACTTTAAACGAGAAAAGATCCAGTGCTTTAAGAGCTTGATTGGTCATATCACCTTGCAAGACCAATATCAACCCACTCAAACCATCTTTATTAGCAATTTGCCCACTAATATAACGGATACTATTGACTTTTACAGGACCAGGATTGCAAAAGTACGCCAACACCTGCAGTCAGAGCACTTTTCAATTCAGGTAAACAAAAATTTGCTAATAACTAAGTATATGAAAATTATAAGTAATCGAAAATGCCAGCTGAAAAAAATTCACAAGATATGATTTAGTTTCATATTAAAGAAAAAAATTAACCAAGGAAGCATTTCTACTTCCAAAGAGAGCTGTCAATTTCTGATGGTTTCCCAAGACTGAAGCACAAATGCTCAAGAGACAACGCTTTCGACACAACTTGAAATACTTAAAGCACAATGCAGATCGACTTGAAGTTGTTGAACAGCAAAGTGACTCCACAAAAACTACAAGATGAACCCTCCCCAAAACAGTATGAGAAAAGGGTATAACACAGCGTAAAGTAACAAGAGAGATGGTGGTAAATGTGAACAGCACCAAAGACAAGGAGCCTATATAAGCAAAAGGCACCTCTTAGTGGAAAGTAGTTGATCACACAACACGCGAAATGGGCTCAAAACCAAAAAAACCAGCGTCCCGATTTTCTGCTAACTTGAGAAGACATGCAAGCAAAGAATTTCATCACTACACTAAAAAAATTTCAAATTTGACAATCAAGACGCACTGTCGAACCCTACCTATCTCAGACTCAACTGTCAAATTATCTCGCTTACTTGACCCTCGAGCAAGTAGCATTTCACCTCACTCCATTAAGAAGCACCCCTACACCTCAGAGCATACAACCATATCGGAGACGATCGAACGGCTCTACATCAGCGAGAACGTATCAAGAAGAAGGGGGTGATGGAAGGGCTTACTCGCTTGGAAGGGTCGGAGCGGAGGGAGTTGGAGATGCGGAGGCGGTCGATGTCGGGGCTCTGGCCGTGGGCGGCCCGGAACTCGGCGAGGGAGAGGTCGATCTCGGAGGAGGCGATGGCGTAGCCCCTGTCCCGGAGCATCTCCAGGAGGGTCCGCCGGGCCAGGTAGTAGCGGTGGCTCTCGGTGCTGCCCTCGTCCACGTAGCTGCTCATGCACCGCGGCCTCGTCTGCCCGTTCGCCGCCGCCATTCCCGGGCCGCCGTCGACCCCCTCCATCGCGCTTGCGGCCATGCTCTCCTCCTCCTAAGCAGATTGGGGAAGCTAGCGTAAGAGAGTGACTTGGAGAAGAGTGACGATGCTCAGGCAGGGCCGAACCGGACCGAACCGGACTGAAATGGGCCGGTTCACATTATTAACCAGGCCGGGCCCGGACATCGACCGGGCCGGAAGAATCAGGCCCCGATTGGGTTTCCGGAGAATCTGGACAGACAAGACCCGACCCGACCCGACCGTGTTTTCGTTTCATCCAATATCAGAACTGCTCGCACGTCGCGTGACCCGACCCGAACCGTTTTCGGTTAAGGTTTCTGTGCGGGCAGGGTCATAATAAAGATGCTTCCTTTATGTTTGGGTCGGGCATTAGCGAGAACCTGAATCAACCCGGATCGTCGATGGCACCCTACTATTGAGGACTTTTACCGAAGTATGCTTCATCCTTGTCTACAGAGAAGGCAACATGTGCGATGATTGGCCATCGAATTTCGCTTCAAATGTGACTTTGGATCGTGATAACCTCAAGTATCCTCCTAGGAACTATGTGTGTTCTTCACTTGGTGATCAAATCCGGCACTTCTGTACTACCAAAGAACTGCTCACACATCAAATAACTGATCCGAATCATATTTTCGATTAAGGTTCTACTCAGGGCAGGTCATAATAAAAATGCTTTCTTTATGTTCAGTTCCGCCATTCCCGGACTGTCGACGGCCCCTATTATTGAAGGACTTTTACCGACGTATGCTTCATTCTTGTCTACAGAGAAGGTAACATATTCTCTGATTGGCCATCGAATTTCGCTTCGAATGCGACCCTGGGTCATGATTTCCTCGAGTATCCTCCTAGGAACTATGTATGTTCTTCACTTGGTGATCAAGCTGGCACTTCTAATGTTGGCCGTTTTATGCTCTCTCTTTTTGTCTTTTTCCATCACCACGTTCATTGGACAGGGCAGACAGCTTTCTACATTGGCAGTTTCTTCGTGTTTCCACGCACTGCTCCCATTTTTTTCTCTGTTCAACATTGTCTGCAACTAGCAAGTTCGCAACATGTAAGAAGAAGTAGCAGCAGCAACGCAGGATCTTTGAGCAGTTCTCTGACTCAAGAACTTGTGGATGTGAGCAGTGAGCACATCACCTGTCATCCGCTAGAATGAATGAGGGCCTCTGCCGAAATGGACTTCACTAAAATTAGATTAATTATTAGCTAAGCTGAGTCACCAGAAGAAAGAAATCATTGCCGAAGCCAAAAATAGAAAAAGAAAAAGAGACAAACGGTCCATCTGGAGGGTGATACTTAAGAAATAATGATAAAAGATTTTTTTTCCCACCTAAATTCACAATGCTCTTCGAATTTCACAATACTATAAGAAAATTATATGTAAATCTACGAATCAACATCTGTATTTTGCGAAAGTTTCGGGCAAAAAAAAAGAGTCAAAGTGCATATGTGGTAAGATTTAAAAACTAAGTTAAAAGTAAAAGAGCAAGAAGGTAGAGATTTATGTGAACATGCCTAAGTTAGAAGAGTTGAGCTTGTTTTCGGGTTAATAATAAATCAAAAGACTAAGAGTAGTTTTTTGCTACTTCCACCGGAACTTGTTATAATTTTACGATAAACGCACTACTACTTTTTCTTTAACCCCCGAAACTTTTGTAATATATACAAATTTAGACTCGTAAATATGTGATTTTTTATCATTTTCTTGAATCTCGAATGATACTATAAATTCTGACCGGAAAAAAAGTTTCTTTTTTGCTTTAGCTTAAACATAAATACACGTGCTCAATTTTTTTTTTTGTAAGACGTGAAATGACTCAACATGGAAACTTCCGTGTATTCTAAAAATTCAAGGGGTGATAACACTAAATGGAAAAAAAAAAAAAGAACTTCAGATATCAAAAGCAATAGACTTTTTCATCAAGAAGCCTCTGTTTTTTCTTGCAGTTTTCTCTCTTTCGTTTTGCCAATCACAGTAGACATGGCTTCACTTGAGCAGATGGCTTTGTCCTTGTGGCCTTTGGCCACCATCTGTTTTTTGCTTATCTCGTGACCGCAAAGTCAATCGTCACATTGTCACTTTTGTTCAGTTCTTTTCCTGTTCAGTAGCCTCTCCTATTCTATCCACAGCTTCTCTCATTCACTGATAGCTTGAAACTGTTGAAGTGAACCTGGTCTTCACTACAGCTTTGGACACGTGCTTCTGTTAGCTCCTTTTGTTGGTACTGTGAAATGGCGAATTTTCAAAGTCTTTTAGTGGGATTCAACGTGATATGAGCAAATGAAGCCACCAACTGCAATGTCACATTGTAATCAATGGTCATGTAGGGGCACAAGCAGGGCAAAGAGATGTCGTTTTTTGAGTACGTGGAGATATCGGCTAAGGTTCCATCTCCCGTCAATTAGGAAACCTTCAACTTTCGTGGGGTCGGTTGGTGTTAGGAAGTTGTTGGCTTGAGCTATGGAAAAAGTGTCCTCACGTGACCTGTTTACCATTGGGCCAACTTCCTTGACGATACAAGAATTCTCCTTTTTAACAACAATTCCATGCTTTAAATATATGTCCTAAATTTCGGGTTTTTAAGGAAAAATTTGCGACTTTAAAGATTTTGCGATGTTACCATAGGTTTTTTTTAATAATTCCAGAAAGAATCTGCCAACTTTTTGGTAAACAAAGAAAGTGAATACAAAGAATTTGATGAGGGGAAAAAAAAAGGAGATACATGACACGAAAATTAGTGAAAACGGAGAAATTTGTCATTAATATTTAGAAATGTATGCTGGGGAGAGTATTCAGGATATTGGCTACGCATGACACAAGAAATTTGGACACTTACTTACAAAATCTTTCACGGAGTGGCTGTGGAAAGGAATGGCAGAGCATTGAATATTTGGTAAAACTCATATATAATTCCCACCTACCCCGTAGGCGCCAAGTTGCTACCTTCCACCCTCCCTCTCTCTCTCTCTCTCGCCGAAATCCTGTCACAAACTCACATTTTCGTTTTCTGGGTGAAGTCACAAACTCACTACACATTAACATCTCTCTCTCTCTCTCTCTCTCTCTCTCTCTCTCTCTCTGACATTCGAGACTTCCACAGGCAAAGAGAGTCTCCCATACAGGAAAAAATGCAGGGAGGCCAAATGATAGTTGAAGAGAATGCCAAGCTCTCATCAGTTCTAACTCCTTCTAAACCTGTACATCTTCTTAATCTCTCTCTCTCTCTCTCTCTCTCTCTCTCTCTCTCTCTCTCTCTCTCTCTCTCTCTCTCTCTCCTTTTGAAGTCCTATCCGTAGTGAATGTGCTTTATGTTACTTTAATTCTGTGAATTGTGTGCTTACAGTCAGGTTGATTCTTCCTGAATCACGTGCTTCGGTGTCTTGAGAAATAGATTTGTTGAGGACATGAACATACATAATATGCAAATAATAAGTTCCGATATTATTGTTGATCTCATCCAAATATATGCTTGCGGGAATTTTCATTTTGTTGGTTTCTCACCTTGCAGAGCTATATACAATCACTCACCAAAATAGTCGGCACTCTCGGACCTAATTCACGCTCCGTTGAAGTTATCGAGGCATGCCTCAAGGCAGGAATGTCAGGTACATTCTGACCACTGCTCATTCAGCCATTTTGATTTACCTGAAGATAGTCCCTGATCTGTCCACAAATACTAATTTCGGCTTTTCGTTTGGTTAGTCGCGCGTTTCGATTTTTCTTGGCTAGATGGAGACTACCATCAGGAAACTCTTGAGAATTTGAGGATGGCTATGAAAAACACTAAGAAGCTTTGTGCAGTGAGTAAACTGTTCTGGCATTTGTGTTTCTCCGACAGTTATCTGCTGAATAGAGACTTCGTCATTTTACTATGTATCCTTCTAAGTGTTCACTAACAAGTGCTCACTGCAATTGTGATCTGCCTTGTTTCCTCTCACACCGAGCATTATGACGCTACAAGTGCATGTCCACTTTCAAGTTTCAACAACCCTTGTTAGAGCTTATGAGTTATCTCTGATGTTTGTTTTCCTGTTTCAAAAGATAAAGGCATAGCTCTCATATTTCATTAAACATCTTAGGTGTTTAAAGGTACCTCGTCTGATGCAAGTATTGGTTTATTGTCAGATTATGCTGGACACGACGGGTCCAGAGCTGCAAGTATGCAACAAAACTGGGAATCCAATTGATTTTAAGGCCGATAGTCACATAACCGTAACTTCAGACCTTTCTAAAGACCTATGTGCTGAAGTCTTACCAGTTGACTATGCAGAGTTAGCTAAGGTATATTTTTCTTCTGCGCTATGTTAATATGCTCGACATGAAGATTGTCATTTTTTCACTAATCGGATTATAAGCATGAAATAGACTGACAAAGGACAAACACTAAACAGGATTAGACTCTGTGTAGAACTGCAAATGCTAGAATAATTCTCCTGGATATGCCTAGCCTAACTATATCTTCTATTTACTTCTTCAATGTAGATGGTTCGGAAGGGTGACACCGTTTATCTTGGACAGCATCTCTTCACAGGGCATGAGACTTCATCTGTCTGGCTCGAGGTAGCTTAGTAACTGCGTGACTTTCTTCGTCAGCCCTCCAAATTGCAGAGTGATTGTGTAGCTTAATCTCGTTTACTAGTTCTGTTGACGAATTTCGCAGGTCCTGGAGACAAAAGGTCAAGATGTTGTTTGTCTTGTGAAAAACAGCGCCACTCTCGCAGGCTCCATGTTCACTATCTACGTATCCAATGTCCCGATCAACTTGCCCACATTAACTGAACATGACAAGGAGGTACTGCTTTCATCTTTACAACTTCCAACTTTGCGATCTGGACTTTCAGTTCTCTCTTGTGCTTAGGATGATGTACTAGTCAGCCAAATATTAGGCATTATTGAAGTACAGATTGCCTCCTGAGAGATCTTCTTTCTCGGCAATTAGAAAGCTTATTAATACTTTTTACATAAGGAACAGTAATAGATGGGAACAAGGTGGTCTATCAATCAATCAATGCTGCTTTATTTTTGCCTCATTCAATTATGGAAAATAACTAGCAGTTTGTAAGAATGCCTAGTCGCTCCTATCAGAAGCTGTATTGCATAGGCCATTTGCAAATATTTTTATACCGGAACAGAAGCTAATTTTGCCGCCATAATCATAGTTTCTTTGCCATAAATTGTTTAGTTATGTCCTCTGGTTGGAGTACATCAACCATGGAACTTTCTGTCTCAATTCAGTTTTGTTGGATTTATGAGTGGGTTGTGCAGTTCCTCTTCCTTCAAGGCTTAAGATACAATAAAACACACACATCACAGTAGATGAGTGAAACTTTGATAACCTCAGGGTCACTTATGGACTTCACTGTTTGTCGCCGTATTTACCAATACAAACGTTTCTTTCTACTGCAAATCTGCCAAAATCACTTGAAGTGATCTTGCTTCTGCTATTTTCCATGCTTGACAGATTATATCAAACTGGGGCTCACGCAACAATGTTGATTTTATCTCTCTTTCGTACACCTGTCATGCGGAAGATGTAAAGGAGGTCTGTTAGGATCACATGTCTTTGCTGTATCTTTTTCTCGTTGGGTATCATATTGGAGTCCCTCCGTTGTAAACTTCATTTTTATTTCTTTTCTACAGCTTAGGGAGTTCCTTAAGAAACAGAATCTCGGTGAGACTCAAATATATGCAAAAGTTGAAACTGTGGAGGTGAGCCGACATTTTGACAGGATAAACAATTACAATCTCAGTTTTTCCCGTACTCATGATTCTTGTGGTATCTATAATTCAGTTGTAGCATTCACATTTCCTTTTAGTGGGGGGTTTGAAGAATAGTGCTTATATCAACCATGGCTTCATTTCAATCAGCCCTTTCCTCTGACCTCTGTCACTTGTCTACAATCATGCCAGGGCTTGAAACATTTCGACGAGATACTGCAAGAAGCAGATGGCATAATCTTTGGTCGGGGAAACTTAGGAATCGACTTACCCCCAGAAAAGGTCAGCGCGGTTGTTTGTAGATACATCTAATCAGCACCAAATATATTCTTTCTCGTGATTTTCTAGAAATTGATACATGAGCCACTGAATCTCTTTATGATGCAAAAATCAATATCAAAGGATCCATGATGAAGTTATAAGTATAGCCATTAATATGACTTCATAAGAGATATATTTCCCAATACTGTATATCGGATATATGCATGCTCCTCACTTCTATAATACGATTATAGTAGCTGATCAATGTTTCCTCCTCGTTTTCTAGGTCTTCTTGTTTCAGAAATATGCTGTGAATAAATGCAACATCGTGGGTAAACCTGTTGTAATTACTCGAGTGGTTGATAGCATGACTGGAAACCTGCGTCCAACGCGGGCAGAAGCAACTGATGTTGCTAATGCTGTTCTTGATGGTTTGTGTTGCAATGAACTCCGACGATACTACATTTTTTCACATGTAGAGACTCGCCTGCAAACTTTAGTAATTTTCTTTGTGTAATTAAACAGGTGCCGACGGAATAATGCTAGGTGCAGAGACCCTTCGGGGTCTCTATCCGGTGGAGTCCATAAATATTGTGGGCAAGATTTGTGCTGAAGTAAGTGACTAAATGATAGGAAGAATATTTATCTGAAAACAGTAGCAGTCCCCAGGATGGTATTATACCGTAGGTAATATGTTTTCTCATGCTGATGAATGTTACTTGACGGGGCTTCGTTGATATTGCAGGCTGAGAATGTGTACAACCATTCCCTCAATTTCAAGAGAATCATCAGACATGTTGAAGAACCCATGTCGTATGCAGAATCTGTTGCCTCATCAGCGGTACTAAACTTCTTAATGTATTAGCTGCCTAAAGATAATTTTTATATGTCAACTTGGACCCATAAAAGCTGCTCTAATTATCCTATTTGGTATTTCTGAAGGTACGTTCTGCTGTTAAGGTCAAGGCAGCAATAATTGTTGTTTTCACATCTTCCGGCAGAGCGGCAAGGTGTTTTAACAAATGATTATGTTTTAGTTTTCATATTTCGCCTGGATCAAGACTTCCAGTATAGAAAATGATCAGACGATTAAATGTGGTGTGGTATTATTTGTAGGCTAATTGCAAAATACAGGCCACCTGTGCCTGTAGTCGCGATCGTGACCCCCCGTCTCCGCACGAATTCACTGAAATGGACCTTCTCTGGCGCTGCACAGGTAATGGATAAGTTCTCTCTACCTTAGTTGGTTTGATCCTGTGTTCGGTTATCGAAAAATCTCCTACCTGATGAGCTTTCCATGAAACAGGCTAGGCAGTTGCTTGGAGTGAGAGGTGTTTACCCTATTTTTGGTAGTCCAGATGCTGTAAGAGCTTTTCTTTCTTCTTCCTTCATATGTTTCAATGTGTGCGAAGAACATCTTTCTTCTTACTTGAATAGTTTGCGTGGTCTAGGTTCTAGTGCATTGGCACATAATTAGTAACACTTGCAGCAGTCAATTGTTTTCTTGATTGCACATCGATGCAGGCCACTTCAGGCAGTTCCAGCGAAGAACCTGGACTGAGACTAGCTATTGAACATGGTAGATTGGTTGGATTGCTCAAATCTAATGACCGCGTCGTCGTCTTCCAGAAAATTGGAGACTCAGCAGTGGTGAAGATCATCGAGGTTCAAGGCCAGCTTTTGGTTTAAGACACATCAAGATCACACCAGGGGTCTCACTTCGATTTTATAGGTCCTCACAATCTGCATCTCTCTGGCAATGTCATTGTCGTCTCACTCATATTCCCCTCTCTATTTGATTTTTCCCGGTTGCCGTTCATTTACTTAGCTATGAATTTGATGGATGCTGCAAACTAATTCGTTGACTACATCACTCGTCTGCTGCCAAAGTAAAGCAAAAATTTTGAAGCTCCTGATGTTTGTCAGCCAAGATACCTTAGAAAAACATTCAATGCGATTCATAAGCTGACTCCACAGCAAGATGGAACGAAGTCTCTGCTTGAAGAAATGTTTCTCTCGATTCAATTTAATAAGTTTTTAGCTTATATCCCGTGCATAATGTGGAACCTGCGTGATTAGGTCCGGAAGCTACAATATTAAGTACACGTTTCCAAAGTCACGATACTCAAATCGAATCTGCACTTAGTCGTTTTCACCATTAATGGAGAACCCTAAGACTACCTGCTCAGAGTGTACAAAGGCTTTTGCCTGGGAAAGGAAACAGTTCGACGCAAACCCAAAAGCGTCTATCCGTCTGTTTCCTTTATTTTCTTTAACTAGTCGATACCAGAACATAGCCCTGGCCCTAGAGAATCATAGTTTCGGCAAATTCATTCCAGAATAGCTAAAACTTTTATTGTGATCTAAGGCCCCCAAATAGGATAGATCAAGGGAATTCAACCATATGGAGGAGGTACACAAGCATCTTGAAGCTATTTCAAGCTACAAGAAATATGGCATCTTTGCAGCACATTAGGAACTACAGTTTACATAGTCGGCTTGTGATTCATACAGCAAATTAAAATGCCCAATAGCTCCTATTTTCGAATTTTGCCTTAGACAGTAATAAATGACAACTTTCCCACTTCTTTCCAGTGTACAACACAGGTCGACCTCTACTGCTCACCCCTTGTTTGCAGGTGCTCCACACGCTGCAAAATGAGAGCACAATTGCTTAAGTAATGGATACAAGATAGTAAATCATAAACAAAATGTTTGTGTACTTCAGAGCACGTCCACAAGGAAAATAAGTTGGGAACCAGCACCAGCAAAACTGAAAGAAAACTTACATAGTGCAAACTGCAAAGTACCATGTGAAAACAGATGCACCCACTCAATTTGGGTGCTTATATCTCATCTTCCTCAAAAATATCTCGTTCAGGGTAGTCCCCAACCTTGGAAACATATAACAATGAGAAAATTCAAGTTACGGACAATTGCAGTTCACCATGCAAAGGCAACAGAGCCCAACTCTATTTAATAAGGACACTGCCTTTTGGAATTTTCGCAAGCATTTCTATCAATCGCTAAACAAAAAAAAATTCAACACTTGAAAGTTGTTGCATCTCGCATTCTCAAAACATATCTCAAAGTGTGAACAATAAATTTGGAAGAATTATGTTTCAAGAGAGATGCACACACATCCATAGTAAATGATGCGTCACTTTTAGCAATTTTTCCAGGTAAACAATCGGCTCATAATTCGCACATCTAGTAATAGCAGTACTAGTACGTTTAAAGTATTAGACAAAATAACATTATTAAACTATAGTTGTCTCCTCACCTTTACTTTGTCTGGTCTGACCATTGCACCATGAAGTGGAGGACACTCGAAGTAGCGTATCTCTTTTACCCTGCAACATCAAAATGTCCGGTAAGTATGTAAATGCACAAAGACAGACATGAGGAAAAGAATTTACACATGCTAGTACAAGCAGATGGCAACAAGCACGCATGGAATGAGCAGAAAATAGCATGTTAGTTTTTAGAATCTTTGCAGTAACAGTATTTAAATGCCTTTCGGCCTATCAATCATTGTGCTCCTGAGAACCCAGAGCATCAGAGATCTAACAAAATAGAGTTGGCACACCTCAAAGGTAAAATTATACCCTTGAGCCTTTATTTATCCTCCTGTTTTTAACATGTGTTTTCAGCTTTTTGTGGAATTCAATCATTTTTCAGAAGAAAGCAAGCAGGGCATAGGTGCAGCCTGTGAATTGAGCCAGGCCTTGCTCTTTATGAAGGCTTTGTTCAGTTGAAAAAAGAGAGCAAAAAAAAGAAGAATATCATATGTTTTCCAATTTGGGACAAAGATTTTGGCATAATAGAACAAGCTTCAAAATACGATATGTTGTTTACTAGTGTTCGTTGATCCTTTCGTCTATCTATCAATACAAGCACAGTTTTATCTTTGTTAGCAATGTCATTACCATAATAACTCCTCTCTCCACCAATGAACGTTAAAGTTTTAATCCGGAGTCATGCTATACAGACTGACACTGACAGTGTCATTGACGGTGACAAAATATATATAACAACTCAAGTAAATGCCAACAGAAAACCTTGTTAAAAAGGACATACGTGCCATCATGCTTTCCCAATGGTTCATCATATTGAACTCCAATCCAGAAACCAGGTGCTAGAGATTTTGCTTTACCCACAAATTTTACTACTCCTCTTTTAGCCCCTGGCTCAACTTCACATCTATCTCCTACCTTAACAATCAAAGAAGACAGACCACATATTACGTGCATCCTGTTAGCAAGGTGCAGAAACAGTACAAAATATGACAGAAAGACAGCAAGAAACAATACAAGGAAGAGAAATAGAACAAGTCAAGAAATGACTCTGCGCCTGAAATAAGAAATCTTCAGAGCAAATGTATGTGTTCCACTTCACTTTCAAATAACAGTTCAAAATACAGATCTTATACTCCAAAAGACCTCTACAGCAATCAATTCTATCAAGGTAATTTGGCATCCACCATGCTAACAAAAAGAAAAGCGGATAGCAACTGTTGTCTAACAGTTAAGACTGCCAAAACATTCTCTACTTTTAGTTTCTCTTGGATATGGAACTACCATAACCAAAGCAGATGATAACTATTGCGTGCAATATTTCATATGATAAAGGAATCCTTCAGAAAGGAACCCAGATTCATTGATCTCTTCAGCAATGTAAAATAAGATGCTAGGATGATTTTTTAATATACTACTGTCAGAGCACTCAGAGTGATCACTGCTCTTTCATTTTATATTAATTCACTCTCACACCTCCTTTCTACCAAGTAAGCTTCCCCTACTTGTAGCCATATTTTTCTGAGATTTATGAATAGCACCATATAATTAACAGTTGATCACCAAAGGAAAAAGTTACCAAACTAACTGACCTTGACATTCGTGCAGAGATCTTCCATGTGGTTGTCTGTTATCTGTAGATAATGGTAGTAGAAATCTTCAAATGCTTGATCCAGAAATATTGTTAAATAAGGACAAGGGATCATTGATTGGACAAGCATGACGTGGAAACAGGAAGAAACACCTTCCAGGACTGGCATACAAGGTACATTTGAAGAGGGGAAAAATGAATGTTCTTCAGAAACACGACTTTGGAGCCAAATGACTCTACTAGTAGTACCTTTCAGCTAAGTCAAACTCGAAAGGTTACCTTCGGTTCAAAAGCTGATGGATTTTGGGATGCAATTTTTTCCTTAAATTTTTTGAAAGTTCCTGGAAAAGAAAAAATGCATCTTCATAACCATTCAAGGAAAAGATGAAGCAGTAAAATCAGAAAACACATGTGCACAATAAGGTATGAACGGTGGGATACATATGTCCCCCAAACAATCACCATGGTGATTAATACTTCAACATCAGTCATGATCAGCTTCTTCATCATATGCACTCTTAATCTTATCATCCATTTTACCCGGCAGGATGGTATAGGCCAATAGAATATCCATTTTTATTTAGTAGTAAGAGCTCAGATGATTCCAAAACAAGCAAATCTCTTGTTATGCAGTTGCACCAACTTGTTCTTGATAACTTTCGTACATAAGAAAATGCTTAAAAAAAAAGTTGGGTGTCCATGATTAAAAAGTATGTTACGAGTAAGGTGAATGCAAAATGACTAGATGAGCTATATGATAGATAAACTTCAACAAACGGATGGGAAAACTTCACGCTACGAACTCACCGTCGCGTTTATCATAAGCTTCTTCTGAAATTTGATATTTTTCCACCAGTGAAGTATCTTCTAGCCAGCCACCAGAGGTGACCGATGATGGATCAAGGTCTATAATATGCAACCGATACCTTTAAAAAAAAAAAAAAGGAACGCCAAGCTATACATTAATTAATGAACAACCAAGACAGAGGTCCAAAGTACAAAAGAATTTCGCGCCAAATATCACCAGTTCATTGTTGATAAATCAGGAGAAAACGAGAACATTCACTATCGGTTTTCATACAGACAACAAAATCACAAGTGACAAACAACCAACGCAGCTTTATTCCTTACCTAAAAGATGATACGGTAAGCCATGTAAACAGAGGAGCGGAGTATTATCTTTTCTTGGTTTTTTGCAAACACTTCTACTGAACAAATATGCCGATTTAGCATGCCACAATGCCACAATCAAACAGGGACTCCAGAAAATCTCAAGCATCCCAAATTGCACAACCAACACACATCAAAGCACAGAAATGGGAACTGACCCATCAAGTGGAGAATAGAAACCGAGCGGCCTGTTGTTATCGTCCAAGTTGGAGACTTTGGACCCACTGTCATCATAGAGCTCGAGGCACATTGAATCCACAGACGTCCCGCATTTCCTCCAGAGCTTCTCCTTCACAGACTCCACCGTCGTCTGCCCATTAAGGACCAAAAAAAAAAAAACAACAACTTGATCAGATTCAACACTCGTCAGCTTCCCTCAAACATCAAGATCGACCCGGAACCCGACTGCCAATCAAACCCAGAAGCTAAAATCCCTGCCGTCACCGACCAAGAGCGAGAACCCGATGGCCCCAGGTACCTGAAGCGAGAGGCGGACATCGGAAGAGAAGGTCTTGAGGTTGGAGTGGGAGAGGCGGAGAAGCACGGACTCGTCCCCCGGAAGCTGCTGCTGCAGCCGGGTCGCCATCCTTGTACGGTGGTTTGCTCCGCTCTGCTCCCGCCGAATCACCCAGAAGGAAGCAAGATCGAAATCGCTCGATCCGGACGAGTTCGGAAAGCCCAAGACGCGAATGGAGAAGCGGGTAACGCCGACGACGGTGCCGAACCATCGAGTTTGGATGGTGGAAAAAGGCCCGTTCAACGGGCGTACACGTCCCTGTACAGTGCGGGTCGGGATAGACATGGCCACGGGCCGGTTTCGGCCCGGAACCGGCCCGGGTCAAACCCGGGACCGGCCCGTTGACCGGGCCCGCGGTTCGGAATTGGAACCGGCCCGTGGCCTACGGGCCCGGTTCCGGTTCCAACAATTTTGGAACCGGCCCGGAACCGCCGGGCCCGGTTCAAAAAAAATGCAAATAAATGGACAAACCCTTTTTTTCCCCAAATTTGATTATAATGTACATTTTGATTACATTTTATATTGAATATTTCATAATTTGATAATTCATTATTTTTTTATTTCATAATTTATTTTTTTAATTTTTACCGGCCGGTTCTGAACTAGGCCGGAACCGGAATCGGCTCGGAACCGCCGGTTCATACATGGCCACAAATTGGAACCGGCCGGTTCCGAACCGTGGCCATGTCTAGTGCGGGAGTTTCCTTCCTCTTTTTTTATTTTTATTTTTGGATTTTTAGATTTTATTTTGCTTTCTATTTTTTTTCTGATTTTTGTTTGGTCGAGATCTACTTCCTATTCTTGTACTTGACTTGAGTATGATAATAAGTTCAATAGAGAGATGTAGTTTTACTTGTTTCGGAATCCTTTGATTTTCTCCAAATATTAGACATTAGGGGTGCGTTTGATAACATTTTTGTTCTCGGAAACAATTTATTTTCAGAAATAATTTTTTCTATTTTTATTCTCTACACGAGTTTTTAAGCAGAAGAACGTATTCACCATCTGCACAGACTTTCTATTCTCAGGATAGAAATAGAATTAAAAAGTGTTTGACACAACTCTAAAAAAAATTTGTGACGTGGAATTTTTTCTAAGTTTTTGAAATTTTCTCATTTTCCTCCCTTCTTCTTCCTCCTATAGCCGGTCGCACGGGCCTTGGCAATGGCCAGCAACTGGTCAAAGACAACAACCAGCGAGGTTAACCTCACTGGCCTCGAGCAAGCCTCGCCCAGCCACCTCGAGGTCAGCTTCACCCAACCATGGCGAGGCCGACCTCACCCAACCACAGCGAGGCCGAGCTCGCTGGCCATCTTCGAGGTCTGGCAATCGGCAAGAGAAGGAAGAAGAAGGAAGGAATAAAAGAAAAGAAAAAAAATGACCTTGTTTTAGAAATCTTTCCTGAAAACAAAGAAGTAGATTTTTTTACTTCTTATTTCTGTTCAAAATCTATTTCCTGGCCACTTTACTTTTTTATTCCGGGGAATAGAACAATTAATTGACTCTACTAAACGGATTTCTGTTCATTTTTTATTCCGATTAACAAAACAACAGAAAAATAGAGAAATGGGAATGTCACCAAACAAGACCCTGTTCAGCATATACTCCAAGAATATGGTCGGGTCGGGTTTAAGGTTTTTTTTTATTTACAGGGACCAATCTTTTCCAATTCCGAGCTCCTTCGATTCTGTCGGCGTTCATGCCCGACCCAATCCATCAGTCCGAGATCGAAACCCAGAAGCGGAAGGCCAGACAGCTAAGCAAAGATTGTTGGAATCAGCAGCACGAAAGTCAAACCAGATTCATCCCTCAATCCGAAGAAGACGAAGACGAAGCAGCAGCAAGAGGAAGCGAGAAGACCCAAGGATGAGGATCACCGTAATGACCACCGATAAGCAGATCATCTCCTTGGACGTCGATCCTCACGAATCCGTACTCCCCCACCCCTGTTCTAAACCCTAATTATGGAGTTGACCCGCGTTGTCCTCCTCCTCCTCCTCCTCTCCTCTGTAATTTGTGTAATTTACGTGCTTTTGTTTGTGTGATGTAGGTGGAGAATGTTAAGGCTCTACTTGGAACCGAAGACGAGAGCCGCGACGGCTGTTGCTCCGGTAGAGAGGATCGACAGGGAGACGGAGCTCGCTAGGGAGGTGGGGCTCGGCGCCAGGGCCTTGACCTGGACGGTCAC
The DNA here is from genome assembly GCF_021117445.2 of Syzygium oleosum. Classification (NCBI taxonomy): domain Eukaryota; kingdom Viridiplantae; phylum Streptophyta; class Magnoliopsida; order Myrtales; family Myrtaceae; genus Syzygium; species Syzygium oleosum. Next base: position 4,535,117 of record NW_026607494.1, read on the forward strand.
GGCGAGCGCTGTGAGGGCGAGGACGAAGGCCACCATGGCCATGTTCGCGAACTTCACGGCCGCCATTGCCACGAACTCGAACTCGAGCTCTCGCGCAAAGAGAGAAGAGAGTGAAGGGGAGAGACGGGACTCGAACTCGAGGGCGAGGAGGAGCAGAGAGAGCGAAAGGGGGGAGAGAGAAGTTCACGGCCACCAGAGAGAGAAGAAGCGAAGGGGAGAGAGAGAGGGGGGAAGGGTTATATTTGGTGCCAGGTCAAAAAAGCCCAGCCCAGCCCGATCCTAATAAATACCCACATCTAAAATTCATATCCAGAGAAAATAAGACCTGACCCAAATATCCTAATAATGATTAAACAGACATTTTTTTTAGAAACGATTAGTTGTATTGATTAGAAAAAAATCAGCTCGTAGAAAATATTTTATTATCAGTAATTAAATTTAAATATTTTTAATGATGATAAATGGATTTTTTTTTCATTTGTTCCTTATTGTAACCGATATAAATGATCATTTTTGGGCGGGCCTAGCCCACCCTGTCATTTGACTAGGCGGACCTTGATGATAAAATAGGCTTGAACTTTCAGGCTTGTGGGCCTAGATAGATAAAATATCTACCACCACCTAGAATAGGCCCGGCTCGAGCCTATGCCAGGCCCTTCTACTAATTAGGTATATTTAAGGATTATGAGATCTCCAAAGAGTGAGCACCGGTCGAGGCAGGGTTTACATGTGAACCAAGTAGCTTTGCAAGTACCTTAGCTTAGAATCGGCCTTAACTAGTTCGGTTTCTAATTTGAACGCTAAATCTCTATTTTGGTATATTGTATATAAAGCGCAACCAACACAAACATGTCCTTAAATCTATTTTCTTTTTCTTTTTCATCTCACGTCTCTATTTGTCTTTCTTAACCCCGCCTTTCGCACCTCTCTTTGTTTCTCACCTCACGCTCTTTACAATAACTTTTACACAGTAGTCACAAAATGTTTGTTGTTCTCCGAGCAACCAGCCCTTATTAGGAATGTTCCTAGTTCCAGCTTGGGAATGGACCTCATCTTAGAACCGGATCAACCTTGACAACTCAATGATAAGATTCTAAGGGTGTGTTTGGTTCAGTGTTCCCAAGGGTATGTCGACCTCGAAAGTCCCCTTGGGGAAATGCTGAGGCATTTGGCGAGCATTTCCAATGAGCTTTCAATCGAAAGCCAACATTGAGAATGCTGAAAACCCAAGGCTGGTCCGGACTAGCTTTAAGCTTTTAGCATTTGCCTAATACTAAAATCAATTTTTTTTCTTCCCAAACAACCCTCACTAATTTCTCAATATTCCAAATTTGCCCCTCATGACTGGTCATCTTCCTTTGGGCTGAGGGCGACTGATCAAAGCCACCCGAGGCCAAATCGGATGGCCAAGCACCGGCGAGAGGTCAGCGAGGTCGCCTGTCCCCGGTGACAGCTGCTTGGGGTCGGGCAACCCCAGGCAATGGCCGCTGGGTGGCGCAACCTCAGACCTCCACCAGGCGGCCGTAGCCCATCGCTGGCTCCGGTGAAGGGTAAGCTTTTTTTTTTAAAAAAAAATTCCCAAAACCCTTTGCAAAATAAGATTTATCAAATACTACTTGGACAAAATAGCTTCACAAATGATTTTTTACCAAACACAATTTGCATTTCCCCAAGAGGCTTTAAGTTAAAGGTATTTGCATTCTCCCAAAGCCCCTTGGAAATGCTGAACTAAACGCATCCTAAGTTTCTTAATCTTTCTTGAGATTTTAGGGCTGCACATGTTAAAATTTTAAAGGTTCACTCATTTATTTCTCTAAGAACTTAAAATTTAAAAACAATTGGATGTGTCTCACATTTTTCATATTATTAGAGTAGCAAGCCCCAAACTCAAGATCTTCACGGAGCTCTTGTTTGCCTCTCCAATCATAGGATTCCACACTTCATTCTTAGACCAAAATCTAATCCATACGTGAAGGAGAGTGCGAAAATACTTAAATATCAAATCACGCATTCATCTAACAACTTAAATTCTGAGGGTGAACTGTTATAATTACACAGCACCGTCAATTATTAGCATTGGCCAATCGGTCCAACCATTACGGGCCAAACTATGATTAGTGCACATGCATGGAAGTCATGGCCCATATTGGGCTCATTTCACACATTGTCTAGAGATAAAAGTATGGGCTAAGGACTATTGAGGCGGGCTATCACTATGTTATCTCTGGCCTAAGAAAGGTACACTATGGTCTTTACTCTCAAAAAATGAAGAGGCCTCGAATCAACTACTTAAGATGTACTTCTCAATGAGCAAATTGAACTTTTGTTGAAAGAAATCTCTATAAATTTACGTGTACAGATAGATTTAGCTCAAACAGGAATTTTTTTTTCGTTTACGGAATTAGTTTGAAAAAAATTACCAGAAAATGCTAATGAATGTGCAAATTATATTGCCACCAGTGTCAGCAGAAAAACATGTCTTTGAAGGTTGGATGATGCTACCCCCCACCTTTCTTTCGAACTCTCTATCAAAGCAATAGATGGACCAAGCCCAGTCCGTAACTGATAGAGCAGATCAAATTAGAGACCCGAGATTTGAAACCATCTGATTGACAACATGTTTGCTTTATGATTCGTGATTCTAATCTTTTCTACAATCTATCAGTCAAATTTCTCTCGAGCACAGTATGTCTCATCTCTTGGCTCTCTCTCTCTCTCACGCTCTCTGTCTTTTTGTTTTCCTCTTTTTCTGATTGGTGATGATCATCCTCCATATCGTCAAAAGCAAAAATTGGCAGGAACCTATCTCCACAACTGTCTCTCCATCTTCTGTTTAACCGTGTATGTAATGATCCAGCATCAAAAGTTCTTCCTCTGTGTATACGACTTTCCCCGGTAAAAAGAAAGAAATTTTGGGGGTGGGGGGCGCGTGTGATTGATCACACCACAGCAGCAATGTCGCTGTATCTCGGCCTTGTTCTATCGGGTGAAAGGTTCTCTTCCATGGCCTTTCTCTTGCTATTGCCTGATGGTCTTGGTGATGATTGTTGTTGGTGGTGTTGTTGCTGCTGTTGTTGATGCTTTTGTGATTGAATCTCTTCTTCTTCTTCTTCTTCATGTTTCTCTTGTTTCTGATCCTTAGATACGGCTTTCATCATGTGGGGCTTAAGCCTGTTTAGATCTGCTGGCCTCACTGGCTTCAAGAAAAATTCTTCTGCTCCTTCTTCTAAGCATCTGGATTTAAACAACAAACATCAAATAAAGAAGATTAGTTAGCCTCATAGATATCATCCAATTAATCAGATTCCCTATACTTTCTTGAGAATATTGAGAAACCGGTTCTTTGTTTTTTACCTGCTGATCCTTGAGGGAACATTTTCAGATGACATGATGACCACTGGGATGTTTCTCAAAGATGATGATTCCTGCACAGTCAAGAAAGTCCTATCAATATTTTCTTCTTTCATAGTTAAAATCAAAGTTCTACAAGATTGTCCTCAGGGGCACTGAGTATAAATAGGAGTCAGCCACAAAAAGTGCAGGCGGAGTTAACCAAAGAAAGGAAAGTGCAGATCTTGAAACTTATAAGCATCAAAAGAATTACAGGACCGGCAATGGATCGCACAAATACTCTCTGGAAATTAATCATTGATATTCCCAAGCAAGTGGCAGCTAAAAGTACACAACTTTTCCCAGCCAATATCAATTTTGGAATGTGGAATCCGTATAAAAAAATCCATCTGAAGGTTTCCCCAATTGTTGGCAGACCAAAACTTTCCAGGAAAGGAAAGTGATGCAGATGGGTGGAGGGAAATAAAATTTGTACCTTGATTTTCTTTAGCAAGTCATAGCCTGTCATTCCAGGCATACAGTAGTCTGTTATGATGAGATTCACTTCCAATTCCTGCAAAAACAAAGAAAAACAGAAGAAACAAGAACGAGGTCAGAATCACAAACCACAGAAGAAAAAGGTGAAAGCAGGACAAAACTCAGGAGCAACAGAGGATCTCCAAAGAACACATGCCTGGTGATGTTTGTTCGTCGAAATGGATGGCGAATCAGAGCTGCTTTGATCATCCTCATGCAAGCCCAGAAATTCTAGAGCTTTGCTACCAGAATCAACTGTAGTAACTGCCATTGAGAGAAAACGAACATTTGAGAGCAAAGAACCGAAATATCCAGAACTAACAGGGGGAAACTTCAAGGAGCAATCACCATCACTGAATTTCCCCATCTTTCCAGGTGGAAATGAATCTGGGTTTGGGAAGAACGAATAAATGAAAAGCTGGAAAAACAAAACTCACCTTGATATGAGGAGGTCTTGAGGAGCTTCTCAATCAGCTTCCTGTCTATGATGTTGTCATCAACAGCTAAAACATGAAACTGCGACTCTGCTGCGGCCATGCCCATTGGGACCAATGTAAGATCTGAACAAGATGAGGTTCAGGAGGAGGAGGAGGAGCAGGAGGGGGACGTGCAAGAGAGAAAAGAAAGTTGGCTTGTTTTGCCTTTGGTGGTTGTTCGGTGGTTTGGTTTCTCTTGTGTACTTATTATGGGAGGAGGAAGGGGAGGAGAGAAAGAGGCTTTGTATTGAAAGAAACAAGACCCACCAAAAATCCACACACCCCCCACAAAGCAAGATCTGGCCAGATTTCATCCCAAATCTTCCAACTTGATTTTCGATTACAGGACAAGCAATGCAAAATCAAACAAAACAAAACAAAAAGAAATGGGGGCATTTGAGGGAGTTGATTTCAAGGCGGCTATTTTTTTTTTTAAAGAAAGGTGAGGTGGAGGGTGGACCAACATTTATATATTGAAATATAAGGGGGTTGCAATATAAGATCAGGAGACATGAGATTTATGGCCACAAAAGAACAAGGAAGGAAGAGAAAAAAAGAACAATAAAAAATGAAATTTTTTTTTTTTTTGGGAGAATGTGAAATTGTGGGGGGAGTTTGGGAGTTGTTTTCCTTCATTGGATTTGGAGGAAAGCAAGCAAGGGCCAGAGGAGATTATGGGGGGAGGTGGGAGGGGGGGGGGCGGGGGACCACACCAAATCTTCCCAAGAGATACAGGTGATGTCAGCAGTTGGTGCCGCTTTCCCTTTTTATTCAATCCTTCTTCTTCTTTTGTTTTTTGGTTTTTTTTTTTTTTTTTTGTCAAAGGGGGTTGGAAGAAAAATTGAGATCATGTGTGGAGCTTAGAATATCTCTGGGGGCAGGTGGGGGGCAGTGTCCAAAGAGAGGGCAATTTCTCTTTGATTCCCTTGTAAGATTTGCTTCCCATGGCCATACCTTTTCTTTATTATTATATTTGTGTATTTCTTTCTTCCTTTCTTTCTTTCTTTCTTATTCAACAAGCACTCCCATGTGTGTGTGACTTTGTTGCTTCTTTCTCATTTCTTTCCCTCTCATGACCCATCACATATCTGGGCGGGTCCTTCACTTGCCTTGTTTGGCTCATTCCTATGGATTTTTGTATTTTCTTTTTCTTTTGCTTTGTGTGTCATGTATATTCCAATGGTCCTAAGCCTACATTTGCCAAGAAATATGTGACAGAAGGATATATTCATATTCGGGAGCATGGGGTTCCTCGATATGCCCTGGTACCGATCATATCGTGAAACGGAAATGCGATCGGTTGGGTACTCGAGTGGCCTGAACACCCGACGTTACGGATCGGAATAAGGTATTTTACCGGGAAAAGGGAGAACAAAAGAAGCGGAGCAAAATCAAGTCAGAGATTTATCGGTGCAAGGAATATTGAAAATGACATGTTACGTCGTACCCGATCCAAGTTTTTAATTTATGTATCTAGTTCATGGAAAAATCCGGTACTTTTACAAACCAAACCGTGTAGAGAAACAGATGAGTGTTTATACTTACTTCTCTTGCTCGTTTATACTTATTTGTAGAGTAAGTGATTTATTTACAAGCGAAATTCCATTGCGGCTTAGTGGCACCTCAATTTCAAATATTTTGAGATATTAGAAGATAGGTGTATGTGAGCCTAGTTGCATCTCGGAATGAAATTTCTCAAAAAGATTCTCTCAATTCGAACACACAAGATTAAATTGAGCTATAAATCATTTATACTGGGCTCGAGACCAGCCCATGAATTCCAACACCAATTCGATTCATTTTAGGTAATCTTTTAGGTACATAAGATTTGATTGCGCGTTTTGAGAAAGGTCGAGGACTTGATGGAACTATCAAAAAAATTCAGGACCTGATTAAATTCTATAAACAAGATTTAGAATTTCCGGTGCACTTTTCATTTGCCCGTTTATCAACGAGATTAGCGGTATTTAGGGGGAAAATTCATGAAAAAAAGGCCTAAAACTTTATGTGAAAAAGGGTTGACCCGAGTCTCAGTCTTGGTTAACGCAAAACTCGACCGAGGAACTGTAATGAAGAAATTATGTCCATTCATTTCAAAAGACAATAGCAGTCCCACTAATCGGAGCTTATTGTTGAATAAAACCCTAATATTTTAATATTTTATATGTACTGATGTTCATGTGGAGTCAATGGTCGGCTGAAAATGATGCTCTTGTCGTCAGACAAGAGCACATGATTAACGTACATATTAAGAATTTAGGAAGAAAATGAATTAAATCCTCACAAGGTCGAGAGAAATTATCAAATTGGTCTTAAATCCATTGTACGGATGTTAATTTGGTCACAAGCTTTTCGATTTTACTAATCTAGTCCCAGACCTTTGCGCAAAATTTCAATGCAATCCTTCCAGCTAATTTTCACGAGAAATCATATGGCGGCCGGCGATGAATGGACCTCCACCTGATGGAAATTGGTCTGAAGAATAACGTTGGAATTTCGAGCAAAGGTTCGGGACTGAATTAATAAAATCTGAAAAATTCGGGACTGAATCGGTATATGTACGGCAAGTTTAGGATGGATTGGGTAAATTTTTCTGTCTTTTCATATGAGTGAACCTTTTCAACGCTCAAATCGAATCAATCATCAATTACTTTGAAAAGCGGACGGTGGTTCTTCAATTTTGCACACTTTCGGTTTGATTGATTAGCTTCAAAGCGACATGCAAATCTATTGCTCTTAATTGTCATTATTTCGAGAATCTCCACGGTGAGAACTTCAAGGCTAAGGAAGAAAGAAGTTGAGATTTGATTTCTTGGTAACAAAATAGTGACAAATTACTTTACATATTATCCTAAAATTACAATAAGTTTAATTGAATTTTCATTTACCATAATAGTAATACTCGACGGTTCTAATCCAATTTGCTCGCTAGCTAGCTAATTCCATTTTGTTTTTAATTTCGTCCATGCCAAGCGTGCTATTGTCAATTCTTCGGGACACACCTAATTAATTATTTTACTTATTTAAGGGTTAATACCATTGAAAATCCCAAATCAGTACCCCATGACACATTTTCTAGAAAACCGATTTTCGTCTTTGAAAAAAAAAAACTCAAGTCAGTACCGCTAATCCAAATCCACCCTCTGTTAGAATCCCAACCAATACCTTGTTAACGTGGGAGCTGACTGTGAGACCGATCTAACGTGGAGAAGGACAAATCCGACGTGGGAAATTCACACGCATGGCCATTTGCGCAATTCGACGGAGAGGAAATTGGGGTCGGAGTACTAGTTTGAGATTGTTTATGAATGTGACAAGTGTGTTGCGGGGGAATCGGTTTGAGATTTATTTATGATCGGTTCAGGGCGAATGTATCATGATGGTATTGGATATGATCTTTGACCAAATGAAAATCAGATCGAAGTAAATATGTAGTGGATTAACAATTCGAAATTTCCAATGGCATTGATCGTTTATTTAAACCGATATATATATATATATATATATATATATATATATATATATATATATATATATATATATATGACATGGAAACAGAGAATCGGAGGTACGATGGGTTTCTTTTCTAGGCAAAAGATTCCCCGACATGTTATAATTTCAGTGTCACACATAAATCCAACGCTTTCCAAGATCTTCATATCTTATCCTGTGGGCCCCACTCACCCGACCCGACTTGACACGATCCGGACGGTCCGATGGGGGGCACAACACGAGGAGGAGGACGGCTTCGATTGGAATGTTTTTGATCGGACCTATCCGAACTTTAAAGTGCATGCCACGTCAAGTTATCATTTATTATTAGGGATAAGTGCACTACAAGTCCTAAAACTTATCACAAAAGTGCATTTGAGTCCTAAAACTTACAAAAAGTTCATTTGAGTCCTAAAACTTGTCAAAATGGTTCATTTGAGTCCTAAAGTTAACACCGTTAGATTTACTAACGGAAAATGCTGACGTGTCATTTTTAATTATTTTTCTTGAGACACATGGAGTCACGTCAGCAAAAATAAAAATAAAAATAGAAAAAGCTGAAAAAAAAAACAAAAAAAGGAAAAAGAAAAAAAGAACCGGCGGTGGCCAAGCCCGGCGGCCACTGCCGGTGGCTGCCGCCACAGCCACCGGGAAGGACCGGCGGAGGTCGCCTGGGCCTTCCCGAAGCCCGGCGACCCTCGCTCAGATCTGGGGCGAGGGTCGCACCCTCCCCTAGATCGAGGGTCGCCGACCCTCGCCGAGAACTCGCCCGGGGCCGGCGAGGGTTGCCTGGGCCTTCCCAAAGCCCGGCGACCTCCGCCCGCCCCCGGGCGAGGGCCGGCGACCCTCGCTCAGATCTGGGGCGAGGGTCGCGCCCTACCCCTAGATCGAGGGTCGCCGACCCTCGCCGAGAACTCGCCCGGGGCGGGCGGAGGTCGCCGGGCTTTAGGAAGGCCCAGGCGACCCTCGCGGCCCCGGCGTCCTCGGCGAGGGCGGCGACCCTCGCTTAGATGCGGGGTGAGGTCGCGCCCTCCCAGATCCCGAGGTCGCCGGCCCTCGCCGGACTCGCCCAGGGGAGCGGAGTCGCCGGGCTTCGGGAAGGCCCGGGTGACCCTCGCCGGCCTCGGGCGAGTCCCCGGCGAGGGCCGGCGACCCTCGATTTGGGGGAGGGCGCGACCCTCGCCCTAGATCTGAGCGAGGGTCACCGGGCTTCGGGAAGGCCCAGGCGACCTCCGCCGGTCCTTCCTGGCCGCCAGGCTTGGCCACCGCCGGTTCTTTGTTTTTTTTTTTCCTTTTTTTGTTTTTTTTCATCTTTTTTTATTTTTATTTTTATTTTTGCTGACGTGGCGCCACGTGTCTCAAGAAAAATAATTAAAAATGACACGTCAGCATTTTCCGTTAGTAAATCTAACGGTGTTAACTTTAGGACTCAAATGAACCATTTTGACAAGTTTTAGGACTCAAATGAACTTTTTGCAAGTTTTAGGACTCAAACGCACTTTTGTGATAAGTTTTAGGACTTGTAGTGCACTTATCCCTTATTATTATAGGTTTCTTTTTTGATGGGGGGAAGATTGGAAGTGATCTTGGTTTCGAAATCATGCGGTCAAGAGTTTTGATGTCGATTGGAAATCTTTGTGGGTGAGGAACTGGGTTCAGATCGAGTTAGAGTAGAATCGAATGATCGCACCCAAATGGCGAGATTATTGAATTCTCGCGGCGCTACGTGATGTGATTTCGGGTGGTTAAAGTCGCATTAGAATCTACCCGGATTAATTATAGTAGGAGATGATTGGATATTGTGCGGGGATGGGGTGGGGAGAGTAACTTGCGAAGTACACGTTATGTTTGATGTTGTGTCGCTGAGAGGGAGGGAAAGGGACTTGAGAAGAGTGATTTGGCAATTAACTTATCGACGTTGAAGAAGGAATGTGGATGCTCGATTAAATGGCATATCCGAATCCGAATAGAAATTTTGACGATCAAGTCGGAATTTGCATTTACTAAATTTATCGGTCATTTATTCAACGGACAGAGTCGATAAAATCAATTTGTTGATTGATGTTCCTTTGAACTCTTTCAATAGACTAAGATATCACCGATAAACCATATAAGAATCAATATAGATAGATACTCTTTGAATAACATGTTATCAAACCCAGGAAATCATCTGGCACACTCGAGAGTGCCAAAAGGCATGACGAGAAATTCATGGTAGAATTTTATAGTATTGAACACCATCTAGTGGAATAGACAAAAAGAGATTTGTAGCTCCCTTGTTTGGAGGCTGTTCTCAGCCTATCATCTCTTTCAATTTTGAATAGATGATTTGTTTGACTAACTTCCGGGAGCTTAAGACATCATAAATCTGTAGCTGAGATCAAGTTAACTCTTTACTAGTTTGTAATAGCAGCACTATGCACTAGATTGAGACATAAGTAGCCCAAGACATCCTTTTTCTCGTTATGTGATGTGCTCTTTTTCATTCGAACCATCATCGAGTTTCTTGATAAATTTGTATTAGAGCTAGGTTCTAAATGTGGGATCCAATGACATAACCATGACAAACATATTGACAACCAATGTGGATAATCTAGCAGGAGAGAAATATTCAATGTGTTTGTTGCTGGGTGTGGCACAAATGGGGTCTTCGTGGCCGGCGGTGATCATTGAGCGGGTTGATGTTCTTGACTTTGTGTGGCTTGGTTGTTTAGATCTTGCGTAGGTCTATCGGTTCATCTCGTATCGGTCGTGGTTCGGGTTCTTGGTGGGCTGGTTTGAAATTCATGGAGTGATCGGGTCGAGGATAAATCTAGTGTATAGATTGATTGGATGATCATTCTAGATGAGTTTACTATAGCCAAATGTGTACGCCCCTAGCGTTCAAGTTCTAATCAATCGAATAATTCGTGTGCTTGACATACCGTGTAGTAATCTTCAACTGATTTTCAGGGGATTCGATGTGTTGCTCTTTACCGTGGAGTAGACCTAAGTCGTCCTACGATGTAAAATATTTCTCCCATTTTTGTTTCCCATCTTCATTAAAATTGATCATCCTTTTTCTTCCCAAGCAATCCATATATTTCTAACAATTTGAAGAATGAAATTAGGTTTTGAATCATTCTCTACATTTTCAGCATGCAACTTGAACAGTGACATACAACATCATCATCCTCAACAGACACACACACAAAAGAAAGAGTAGATTACGAATGATAGAGTTAAACATGCTTTGTCTCCATGCCGTCGTCTCGACAAAGACAACCCCGTCGCAGTCATCCTAACCAGGACCACCCCCTCCCCGTCCCCGTCCCCCCATTCGAGTATGTTACCATCGAAAAATGAAATTGTCAAGATCCGGCGAGATCAGTCGAGCATCGCGAAAAATTCGACTCTTTCTTTTCAAAAAAAAAATGAAGCAAAGTAAAACTATACAAAAGTATTAAGTATCTAGGGCTAGCTAGAGACAGCCAATGGAAATGCAACATAATCTGGTTGGCCCCTAAGAGATGGAGACTAGTCAATTTGGAGAGGGGGAGGAGAAGAGGGGTTGGGACAGTTCTTAGCCAATGAGGTTCCCCACATCTCAGACAAAGGCATAAACCACACAGTGGTTTCTGTCATGCCCATGGCACAACCTCTCACATGTGTTCCTCTCCTTTTCCTCCCACCCACAGAATTTCCCTCCATCATCACTTTTGACCCCACCAAGAATTGCCTTTTCTCTCTTTGGGAGTCGGCTCCTCCCCTCAGCCATTCGAATCGATCTCGGGATCTTGCCCCATTATTTCTATCTTTCTTTTTGTTAATTTTCATTATCATTGCATCCTCCTGTCAAAATGGTAGTGTGAATTTTACACTGGACAATCATTATTCTATTGAAATTGTTGAATTTTATATAGTCATACATGATATCAATTGGACAAACAATTAATGTTGGGATAACCACGAATACTACTGTACTTAATCACGAAACTCTTGATAATCATATACGATATCAATTGAGATATTGTTTGTCATGATAATAAAATTTTTAATTATCTATGATATATATATATTAGTTCTTTATTAGTTAATGGAACTTGCATAACTACGATTCGGTATACGAGTATCATATTTTATTCAAATATCATCACAATATCAATCATCGACGTACTATTAAATATATGTTAATTACGTACCGATTGTAATTAAATTATTTAATACCTATACTACGAGATGAACAAAAGAGACAAACCGCATTTTGAAAATAGCTATTATTATAGTTTTTGCTGTAATAACTATCAGATTGACGGAATACGATGTCCCGGATACCTATTTTCGCGAGTGAAGATCAATAAAATTGTAATGTAATGGTCATTACAGTCATCGAACGAACGACCTGTTTTTTTTTTTTTTGCTGCTAAAATCATATAACGGACGAGCAGTTAACCGAGAGATATGGTCTCTTTCGGGTACATCCTTCTTGCCCTAGATCTCCTGCTTCTTTACCCGTTTGAGCAGCAACGCACGGCGCGGCAAAGACCAGTAGACACGGCTTTTCAAAGTTGGGTGTTTCCCCCATCATTCGATTTTCTGTATGTATCCAGACAATTGCCGAGCAATTTACCAGAAAGGTGGCAAAGAGATCGAGAAGAAGATAAAAGCAAGAGATGGAAAAGATTTGGTGCTGGATTTTGTTGTACTGTGAGATGGGAAGAAAGTTGAGGGGGGGGAGGGGCATCTCTGATCATGACTAACATGGCGTGTCACGCTGAAACTTGACCACCAATAATGACCAGCTGGCTTTTGGTATGGTCCCCCCAACTCTCCTTCTCCTCACCTTCTTGATTAAGCGACATTTCTTGCACCGGGAAAGATCGATCCGATTAGTGTGATCTGTCGGATTATGTAGGGTTCGACATGGGATTCGCGTGATCCGACGGATCTTGTGTGCCCGAGCTTGTATGAATCGGGTGCGGCCGATAATTTTCCCTTTAATAAGGCCATCGCGTTCCATGGTCCCCTCACCATTAACAAATCCCTCTCCTTTGTATTCAACACTTTAAAGAAGAATCATTTGCCTATACCATAATGAAATGTCAAAAGTTACATCATGGACTTAGATTTTGTGGAATAAGAGCACTCGGCTAGATCATACGAGATCGAGCACTATCTATCGAGACAAAAAAGGAGATTTCTGACCTAATCTTGTAGACATATTTAACATATGTCGTGTGGAAATACGAAATTTTTTTTTTGGGCTATCACGAGCAATTGATCCAACCTGTTTCACGTAGGCCTCCAAAACGAGTACTCGGGTGAAGTCATTTAAGATGGCGACACTTCGAGGGTGGGTTGCATAATATATAGAATCAACTCACCGGTCACAAACCCTTTCACATCTAATGTGGGACTCGGAATATCTGAGGTGGCTCGCACAATGAGCACATTATCTCACATACCCTTTCACATCTAACATGGGACTTGGAATATCTTAGGTGGCTCGTATAATGAGCACATTGTCTCACATGATGCTTAGTTTCTTATTTTGGCTGGTATGATGCTCTCACGGCATCCGTGACTTTTTAAGATCTCATGTTTCGCATAAGGTGAAAGATGATTTATGACTTAATTCATAAGTGTGATCCACCCTCAAAAAAGTCACCGTTTTGAGTGGTCAGTAGTTCCAATTAAGTGCTCTTTTTGAAACTTGACTCACATAAAATGTGTTTGGTCATTACTTATCACACTTCACAAGATCTCTCATCCGATAAGCTTGAGATATCATAAACTCACCACCTTCCTCGATTCTACATGTAGTTAGGGCTATTCCTTCCCCCTCGTCATCTAATTAGAAACTTGCCAGGAACAATGCCTTATTCATGTGCTTTTTACATAGATGATCACTCATTTCCATCATCGGAGCGAGTTGGGCCAAGCTCATCCCTGAATCACATGTCTATTGGTGAGGTCCTCATCCGATACCATTTCAAAGACTCGGCTCAATCCATGTAGACCAAGCCTCTACAAAGACCACTCAAGTTGGCGACCTTTTAACGTTAATCTTACCTACGAATCACTTTGTACAGTTTCTCCCATTAATTTGAAGTGGAACTTGGGGTAACAGTTATAGTTTTGAGCCGTGTAGCAGTCAGAAGAGTGCGAATTAAGTATCATACGAAATGAATACTGCGCTATGAGTGTCACCTCTCAATCCTATTTGGTAAATGCTAAACGGTGGAGCCACTTCTTGAATATAAAGGGGTCACCTCTAAAATCCTCTAGCCTTGTGTTATCCTGAGCTTTGGGTTTTGGTGTTACAAACTCCACACTCGTAGCATCGACGTCTTCACAATCGTTGGCCTATATTTCAAAGAAGAGCTTTGCTAGCATAACAATCTTTAGGCCACTGTAAAAGTAACATCATATTGGGAACCACAAATTCTTGAAATAGCGGACTTTACAACAATTTCTAATTATATATATATATTTTTTGTAGCAAAAAGTAGGCTATTAGTCTTACAGTGGATAACCACTAGGGTTTCCTAGTGGCCACCCTTCTCATTTGAGAAGAATGAGGTGAAGAGTTTGATCCCCCACCTTCTCGAAGAGAGTTGGAGGTTGGGACGCGTGAGTAGGGGAGCAAGGTTTCGAAACCTGCGCACATCATATAACACACACAGTGGCTTGTAAATAAAAAAAAAAAAGAGAGAGGATAAAACCAGACAAAAATAAATCCCATAGTGAGTTAATGATAGTCATTTAATCGTTTTTCATCAAAGAATCGTAGTGAACAAGTAGAATTCTAGAGGTGGCTCTCGCAAGTCAAGAGGTGGCTTATTTCTTGTACCACCTCATCTCAAACAAGTTAAAGAGGTGGCTCTTGTAATGGCACAACTTTTACCTGCATCTACGAATTGGTGGGGGTGCTGAAGTGATGGCAACCGGACGAGAGAAGTTAGGATTTTGGTGGATGATTAACCAGATTAATTGGAAAATATTATGTCTGCGCATATAAAGCAGTGAAATTTATGTGCTTTAAATTCTTGAATCTATACATTCATCTCGTCCCATCAAGAATGGTAGAGCTTAAATACCCTACGAAAACATTATACACACTAGTTTGAAGTTTGTCAAGTGAGCACTCGGGAAGTACAAAATTTATGGTCCGTTTGTTTTGCGGAAAATAAATAATTTGAAAAAATGTGCTCCTAAAAATGATTGCTTGAAATAATTAGTCAATTAAAAGTGTTTTCATTATTGGCAACAATATGACTCCATTTGTTTCGCGAAAAATAAATGATTTTTCCTAAAAATAATCACTTGTATCTAATATAATTAGTTAATGGAAAATATTGTCAATATCAACAATAAAGTATGTCTAAATATTTTCGTAGGTAATGAAAATATTTTTCATTTGTTTGTTTTCGTAAGTGATATAAGATATCATTTTATAAAAATGTTTTCCAAATCATTTATTTTCCACGAAACAAATTAGGCCTATATGTTTAAACATTTCCGTGAATGATGCAAATATATTATGTTTATTCATTTTTGTAAGTGATACATGTAATTGATTTTTAGAAAAATATTTTCTATATAATTCATTTGCCGTAAAACAAACGAAGCCTGATTTAAATATAGCAAATGTCAATAAAATCATCGGTGTCATGCTAATATATTCTCTCCCATTTTATTAGAAGTCAAGTCAAGTCATATGCTTATTTCATAATTTCCCTTTGTGTGGTTCACGTTCATAGAAAAAAAAAATTTGTTCCCGATTCAGCATACCACGCGAATGAGAGTGTGGAACTGATTGTGAAAATTATCATTTGACTTTTTATGAACAAAAAAAAAGTGAAAAATATCATTTGACTTTTAACAAGTATATTTATTGTATAATTGGCCAATGTCCATGAAAATTTGACATTGTCTAAATATGATAAACAAATTAATCAATTAAATTTAATTAAGTCCAACATGTGGTTAGATCCGTAGACCCTAGTCCGATCTTCGGTAATATACTCCCAGAAGAAGGCGACGAATATAAAAATTTCCGGCATATGATCAGCGGCGCAAATGTCAAAATCACGTACCGATTATGCTTAACGATATTAAATCTAGGTCTAGTCAAGTTGTACATGCGAAGACATGAAACTTTTTTAGGTAAGGAATAAGAAATGAAGCTTTGGGAAAAGAAATCAAAATCTTTATTGTTTTGGGGAGCTGGAAAATGCCTCCATTATTATAATTAGGGCAAAAATAATTTATATTATTAAAGCCGTTGGCCCGATGCAATGAACCCTGCAACCTGGCTCATTTAAATTTTAAGAGATATGCTGGGTACAATGAGATCTTCTCGATAATGTACTTTAATTACGAGGAAGGATCCGTCAATGTATATTAATACAAGCTAACAGCCATGGCTTACCTAGGCCATTGTTGGGGATTTAATAGAAAATTGCAACTTGGGAGGGAGAGATTTGAGCAAAGTCGTGGAAAGAGACTTTGCCCTTTGACATGTTTTTTTTGCTATTTATTCACGTTTTTCCGAGCTTTTTGTAAGCCGGAAAAATAAGCTCAAGAAATCTCGCATCCTAGCTCCAAATGCAAGGAAATTTTTTTTTTAAAAAAAGGGTTGACAATAGATCGGTCGAGGTGCTCGAGAGCTAACCCCGAGCATCGCCCGATTACGAAACCACAGAAAAAAAAAGGGTTTACGATAAAAGAAACTCGGAGTTATTAAATTTTCCACCTGTTTTTTTTTTCTTTGTTCAAAAGGTTGGGCAATTTATTTAAGGGGTTTATATCAGAAAGGATATACTTTCGAATAAGTAGTTTTTTTATGGTTATTAGTTAATTTATTTTGGCCGAAGTTCTCTTTTGGCATATTAAAATCGTACTTTTGCAACCCTAAACCAGCACTTTGGGGGGAGTTCTAGAGTAGGTTTGGGACAAAACCAATAGGTCCAAACCAAATTGAGCCACAACCAAGTTGATTACATATTCTAATTGAGAAGACCCCAATTGAAAAATCGAAACATAGCTAGCTGCCGAAACTCCTCGAAATGGTCCCTGCCATTATTGGAAACAAAAGGCCTTCAAGAGTGTTCTTCTTGCCAAATACACTACAACTTAAAGGTGGCCTCATTCAATAAATGGTAATCTTAGTCGGTAGTGTTAAAGCATTTAAAACATTAGCCAATTAAAAAAAGTACTTAAATATTCAACCACTACATGTATGTCTGCCATACCTTGTTGATCGAGTTCTTTCGCTTTCTTTTTTCGAGCTAATTCCAGCAAAAAAAAAAAAAAAAAGGCACAACTAATCCTTTACTTTATATTCGTATAAAATATGATGAATACGCCGAAAAATATATTAAAAGAAAAGTTTTGCAAGGCCAATGGGAATGGGGAGGAAGTTGACCATGCGTCCGCCAAGACCCGTGTCCACTTTTATTAGTTCACTTTCCCAATATGGTTTTATGTGCCTAAATATTCAAATGAAACCCAATCGCATAAAGCTTCTTCACACGCACTAAGGGCTACACAATTTGACTTCCAACCCCATCGTCCCAAACACTCAACCAAAAGGCATCAAAACAGCTACATGATTGCAATTAGATCCCTTTTCATCATCCAATTAGTACAAAGGTCAAAAGACAAAAGTCCCAGTTAAGTTTTTGGCATTTGAATAAAGATGTTGTGCCATTAGTCTCTCCTTCCTAGAAAAAAGATTGGCTACACATTAACAAAGGAAACTTTGCGGAAGGAGGAGCCTTTTCTTTTGCCCTTTTTTTCTTTAGCTTTTTTTTTTTTTTTCGGGTTTCCTCGAGTCACGGTTCTTGGCGGGCATTGTGGGCCGCAATTATTTCGGGCGAAGCTGTCACGCGGCGGAAACCTGCCAATTGAGTGATATACATACACATATGACGTCGAGTAAATAAAGATAATTGATCAGTTACGTCACATCACGTGATGTATCCGTCGCATAAACATCTCACATGTCGGGAATGCTACAATTTTCTTAATTTTCTTTTTCTAATGCTTATCTTTTTCCCCTCGCCTCGGACGATGGTAGCACAGGCTTTTGCTTTTTCCAACCACGTCGGAGTTTTCATGGCACCCTAATTCAATGTCCAAGCATCTAATTTTCGTTAAACTATTTCATCGCGACAAATTGTGGAAGTATAGACGCAACATTGCAAATTTGCGCCTTCCGAGAGATTGTTCGCTGTGATTTTCATTTCTTCGATGCTGAAGATCTCTCGATCATGACGCATTCGAATCATCTAATTTTTCTCTTGATATGACTCCAAATTGGAAGGATGCGTGTAAACTATATTCGACAAGAGAAGGAAATTGATCCAAGATTGTGAATCAACTGCACTTAAAGCATGGGCCGTCAGATCAGCCTCAAGTCCAATGGGTAACGTGATTAACAGTCTTTTAACAAGATGACAGTCTTTTAGCAAGATGCGTGTAAACTACATTTGACCAGAGAAGGAAATTGATGCAACATTGTGAATCCATTGCACTTAAAGCATGGGCCGTCAGATCAGCCTCAAGTCCAATGGGTAACGTGATTAGCAGTCTTTTAACAAGATCGCTGGGCTTGAGCTACCTAAATCGGCCTTTATCGTCCGATAATATTTTCCTCGCCGAAACCCCGGCGGTCGGACCGGAGATCTCTGCGGCCGGCAGCCGGACCCTGAGCCTTTGTTGGCCATTCATTTCAACAGTTTTCGAGATTTTCTCTTCTGCACGGCCTGAAAGAAAAATTCTCGTAACTTATTTTCGAAGATAAACTTGTATTTTTTTTACCAAAACGAATTCGTCGAAACAAACGGAGCCCGAAAATTCCGTCATTCCGCAGGAAAATTCCGATGAATATGGTCTGGACATTCCAAAATCAATGAAGGACTGGAATACTTGCGATAAAGACAGTGGACTGCTGTAGTCCTTAGACATCGATCCACCGCAATTGATGCGATGGGAGTGATTCAAAGAGTCCGTACGGAGTAAAATACGATAATTGAAAGATTTTTATTGAGATTATTCGTTTGGAAATTTCTCAATTCATAAAACTATCCCATGAAAAGAGGGACATTTCCACTGATCCATTTCTTAAAAAATCGGATTCTATGTACCGTACAGGTAAATTTCTGAAAGAGTTGTTATGTGTAAAAAAAATATCTGCCAAAAAAGATTAGTGACCACCTGAGTTTTGATTAAAATTGTTGGTAACTTACCTACACTTTTATAAAAATTATCAACTATCTTTGATAGTTTGCAAATTAATAATTTATTTTTATCTTTTGCCAACTTTTATTTGCTTTTTTTTTACTCACCCCTTAAATTTACAAACTCTTACATGAATTTACCAATCTTTATTTGAGTTACCAGCTAACTTTTTTTGGACTAAACAACCAACTAATTTTGGGTTATCAACTCTTATTTGAATCATTTACCGACATTCTTTTAATTTATCAACTTTTTTGGTCGTTTACTGACGTTTGTTATTTATTATTACCAATGCCTTAATTTTATTAATCCTAAACACTTTTATGACTCTTACTTACCAATCCTTTTCTACAATTAAGTTACCAGTAAGTTATAGTATTATTAACTCTTATTTAAGTTAGTTCCGACGTTTATTTGGTTTTTGCTAAATTATTAACTTCTATTGTCTGCGACAAAAGTACCCTTATTTAACATTTTATTAATTTTTTTATCTTTCTTACCAATGCTTTAAATTTATCAACTTTTATATGAAATTAAAAAATTTTATTTGATTAAATTACCAACCCTTTTGCTAATCAAGTTACTTAAGAAAAAGTTGGTAAATTAGAAAAAAAAACCAAATAATACTGGTGTGGATCACTTAGCAACTTCTATTATTTACGACTTTTATTTTCTTTCCTTAAATTTACTACTTTTTTTTATTAAGTTACCTTCTTTGTTTGCCTTACTTCGCAACTTTTTAAATTTGCCGATTCTTTTTAAAAATTACCAAATAAAGGTCAGTGAATCATGCTATTTTAGGTTGGTTCTCTATTAAAAAAAGTTTAGTAAATGTAAAGCTTCTAACCAAGCCAAATAAAAATTTGTAACTCAATAGAAAATTTAATAAATTAATAACAAAGAATTAATAGTTGCTAAGTAACTCAAATGAGAGTTGGTAATTCAAGACTAGCTGGTAATTTAATCTGATAAAAGTTGGTAAATTACTCTAATTTACGTTGTTAATTTCATCGATGCGTTAATAAGTTATAGAAACAAAAAGTTAGTATATCGAAACAAAAAGTGTAATATGCAAATGTTAAAAAAATCGATAATTTCATCAAAGGGTTGCTAAATTAAAAATGAGTTACCTGAAAATAGTTATTGCTTATTGTTTTGTTAACAATTTTTGGACACTTATTAATAATTATTGAAATTTACAGCAAGGGAAAAAGAATCTGTATCCTTGCGGAGGGAACAATATATAGAATTCTGCTAAAGAGAGACGAGAAATTATTTGGTACATGGCCATTTCATGCTAGTTGTTCATACTAAACCGAGAGACGGAGAACTCGAAACAAAACCCAGCAATCTTTACCGGCCTTCGGCGACCAGAGATGCCGAGAACGTCCATGAAGAGATCGACATGTTCCGTGGCATGACCGAGCTAGTGGCGCTAGTGCTTCCCGGGAAGTCCCGAGCTTTAATTATGTCGCTCAAGTCGTCGGGCAGTTTCGAGACTCCGTTCAAGTACTGAACCACACTAGACATGCTGGGCCTAGCAGCTGCCACCGTGTGTGAGCAGTAGAGCCCGAGCTTCAATGCCACTTCGGCTTCCTCGGCTGTGTACTCGTTCCGGAGCCTGCCGTCCACGGCCTCCAGAAGATCTCCCCTTTCCCAGCAGTTTAGCACCCACTCGGCCAGAAGAGTTCGATCTGCTGGCGCTCGGGGATCCAACGGCCTCCTTCCACAAACGACCTCCAACATGAAAATCCCAAACGCATACAAGTCAGTGCTTGTGCTCGCTTTGCCGGTCCGGGCAAGCTCGGGTGCGATGTAGCCCAGCGTGCCCGCCAAGACAGATGTTTGGAGGTCGGTCCCGTGGTCGACTAACTTGGCCAGGCCGAAATCTCCTAATCTCGCATTCATTTCGCCATCTATCAGGACATTGCTGGCTTTGATATCCCGGTGTATGACCACTTGTGTCCATTGCTGGTGCAAATAGAAGAGCGCCGCCGCCGCATCTTTCAGGATCTTGTATCGCATTCCCCAATCGAGTGTCGATTTCGGTTGCCCATACAAATACTTGTCTAGGCTTCCATTGGGCATGTAATCATAGACTAGGAACAGTTCTTCCTTCCGCCTGCAATAACCGAGAAGCCTTACAAGGTTCGGATGCCGTAGGCGGCCAATGGTGGCGATTTCTGCGACGAATTCTCTCATCCCTTGGTTGGAATCGTGGGCAACCCTCTTCACTGCAATCTGCATGTTCGACACTGGCAAGAGTCCTCTGTACACTCGGCCGAACCCTCCTTTCCCGAGAAGCTCTCTGTCCTTGAAGCCCTTTGTGGCGGCGAAGAGTTCCTTGTAGGTGAACTTGTGCGGTCCATACTGGACTTCCCAATCTTCCAACACTTCCCTAGACCTCCTCTTCCTCAAAACCAAGATTGCACCGAAAACTAAAACCAGGACAAAAGTAGCCGCAGATAGGGACAGAACTACGGCTACGATTTTCTTTAATTTTCTGTATCTTCCATTTCCTTCAGTGCCTATAGGAAGTTTAGGAAGCCGAGACGCTTCGATGTCTTCAGCTTCGCCTTTCATTTTGAAGTTCCAGGCTAATAGGTAATGAGACGTCGAAGATGTTTCTGCAAATGATGAGAAGCCGACATACATGTACTCGTACATGTAAGAAGAAATATCTTGCGTCCAGGTCAAGAGGGGGACACTAGGTCTCGGCTTACTAACCGGATATAAGGTGACCTCGACTTGGTTGTTGGTGCTGTTGTATTCCAACCAAGTTTGGATCGGGTCTCCTGTATTGAGCATGAAACTCTCAGAACTCCCATATTGATTGTTACCGATGATCCGGTCGAGTTCAAGTACGATCACGTGGTTTGAACTGTTCCCGTCATTGGAATTGTTCAGTGACCAGGCACTGTTGTTTGGCGAGATTCCAGGAGTCACCTTAGAGGGCGAAATGACCAAGGAAAATGTGCTCCCATTCGAAAGGTCCGCAGAATGAACAGCGAAGACGAAAGTTGTCGAGAAAGAGAAGACATTACCCGCCGATGAATTCTTGAACTGGAGGGGACTGCTGTAATATGCGTAGCCCGCATCTTGTGCCGTCGAGTTTGTTACGACAATTACACCATTGGAATCTACCTCTAGGACACCTTCGAGCTTTAATAGCCCATAGAAGCTGAAATTCCCCTGAACGGTGTCGGAACATGCCACCTTTAGCAGCATGAACACCATGAAAATCAAGCACGACATGGCTAAAGGCGGAGTCATAAATCCAGGAAGAACCCAAGATTACTCAACTGGCCAAGGATTAACTTGAAATATCAACTTTGAAACAGGTCAGTGTGAAAGAAACACCAAAAAATTTGTTAGATTTCAACTGCCATTGTCTTCTGCAATTGATAAACAAAGATTGTTCAGATGACAAAACGTTCAACTCAGAACATGGCAGTCAGCTCAATGACAGGTTTTTTTTACATTAGAAAACGGGATTCTTATTCAAATATGACCTGCAATTTTTGACTTTTGAAATCAAGTTAGTTTCCGGGGCAGTGCAGATTTGGGGATGATGTTCTGTGATGAGAAAAATCAACGACTTTTACTCGTTGCCTGATCCTATTCCGATCATAAATAACTACGTTTACCTGGTTCAAAAGGTCATTATAACTTGGACAAACCCAAATGGATTTCTTAGACCATCTAACGTATGCTTTGGTGGGCTTCCAGAAGAAATAGAGTTTATAAATCATTCTTTTCCCTCCATTCAAAATGCCTCATGGATCATAGCAGGTTTGACCAAAGGAAGAAGAAAGTGGATTTGCTTCCTAAGCACCTATGGAGAAAGAGAGAGTTTCTAGGACACGACCTTTCAAATTTGCCAACTTCATAAAATTGGTTAAATGGGTACGCGCTTGGCCTTCCGTTTCGAAAACTGACGAGTTCGAATCCTACTGTCACCAATCCCTTGATCCTCTAACACAACTCAGTCCCTCAGTCCTTTCGCGGGCCTAGTGCTTTCGGATACTGCAATGGCTTCTTCGTCACCCTTCACGTTTAGTTCAATTCCTCACACCTCTTTTCATCGATTCATTGCTCTTTTCTTCCATACACCTCTTGAGTTTACATAAATTTTCTCAATCGTTCTCGATTTTTTGTGTATCACACTTTTGCTATCCTACCAACTTTCAGGTGACGAAGAGTGTAGATTTAGAGTTATAATCCGTATACTCTTTTATATATTAGCAATAGCAATTACGAAATCGACGATACAAGCATAAGTAAATTGGGTGAGGCTTGTAAGAATAAATGGTTTAATGTCGAGCCTCAAAACCATTGTTCCAACGGGCACTTCTATAGTACGCCGAGTGCACCGTATAACATCGCTAATCTTCGTCGTAAATAAGTACAAAAACATCCCAACACACGGCGATCCGGTATAATCGAGTGTAAAAAAAAAAGTCGTAAAAGAACAAGTTATACAGTATATTATTATACCTGAGAAATCCCCTTGTCCCAGCTGATCTTGATGTATAAATTGGGACCAATTAAAAAGAGAACCGTCTTTTTAAGCCACTCAATACATAATCTAAAAAATATAAACTAGGATAAATTAATCTACCTCGGCTTGAATGTCTTAAAATGATAAAATCATCATTTTCATGTTGGAATAATTACACAAATGGACCATGAACTTTAGCCCAATGTGCAATGCCATTCCTCAACTTTTAATTTATTTAATGCGATCCCTAAATTTTTAATAAATATTCAATTTAATCTCTAAAGTATATGAAAATGTCCAATATTATCTTTCCATTAATTCAAGTTAATGGAACTTTGAATGGTGGATAAAAAAATAACATTACACGTGGATAATATTCAGCTCAAATCAGAGACTAAATTGAACATGTACCAAAAGTTTATGGACTATATTTAGCAAATTAAAAGTTCAGGGAAGATATTACATATTGGACTAAAGTTCAGGGACCATAATGAATAAATTAAAAGTTCATATTGCATATTGGGTCAATGTTAAGGGACCTATTTTCTCTATGCATGCGCACCCATGTGATTAGCGGGCCTATCGAACTCATCGGGCCTATTCGCATAGATCATGAGTACAATTCTTCATCCTCCATTCAGCCTACTTGCGATAATTGTCGAACAACAAAAACTTGGTATTATTAGAAATTAATTTTGGATAAAGATCAAACACTTGGAATCAAATTAAAGAAACCTCTAACCTAGTCACGATGCGAGTTCATGCTAATAATCTCGACCTAAAAGAAAGGCCCAAATACTGCACCTCTCACCCTAGTGTCAGATTATCATTAGGATTGATATGATCTCCGCTAAGAGATTAAGCTTCTGAGTTGGAATTATTTGACATCACATCGGAGTTTCGATTGAATTTATCCGTGCTTATCGTTAGTTAATCAATGTACACATGGATACTCATCGGATAATCTTACTCTCCCATTCATTTGTTCGATATCCCTTATGTTGGGTTGGAGTTATCAACCCAAGTTGAAGAGGCACCCTGCTAATTAATGACATTATACTGGAGGGATGCTAATTTAAAACTAACACTTTGCACCCGTGACATAATCAATCTTGACTAAGTGTTATAGTTAGGGCAACTATTTTATATCGGTACACTATATCCAACCATCATTTCTTCCTAACATTAGATCTAGTTTGGATTGATTCCGGAGAACAAAAGGAGCCCTGGCGATCCACTAGACCCGCTTGAATCCACAACTGTATAGAAAGTTCTACCTACATTGAAACTCACTTGCATTTGTCGTACTACATAGGTTATGAAATTACAAATCTGACGATGCAATTGTCAAACTAGATAATGTCAATATTGTTTTGGGCACATCATGTCTAAAGTATCATTGGGTACTTCCATTGCTCCATTCAATTTCCCGTGCAAAAGAAGTTACATCTTCATTTCAACCAAAATGAAGATTGAACCTCAAGAGAGGAAGAATTCGCTGGAGATATCTTTCCAATCTCTAACGGAGAGAGTTTTGATACATGACGCAAGATTGCTCAACTGGCCAAGGATTAACTTGAAATATCAACTTTGAAACAGGTCAGTGTGAAAGAAACACCTAAAAATTTTTTAGATTTCAACTGCCATTGTCTTCTGCAATTGATAAACAAAGATTGTTCAGATGACAAAACGTTCAACTCAGAACATGGCAGTCAGCTCAATGACAGGTTTTTCTTACATTAGAAAACAGGATTCTTATTCAAATATGACCTGCAATTTTTGACTTTTGAAATCAAGTTAGTTTCCGGGGCAGTGCAGATTTGGGGATGATGTTCTGTGATGAGAAAAATCAACGACTTTTACTCGTTGCCTGATCCTATTCCGATCATAAATAACTACGTATAGCTGGTTCAAAAGGTCATTATACCTTGGACAAACCCAAATTGATTTCTTAGACCATCTAACGTATGCTTTGGTGGGCTTCCAGAAGAAATAGAGTTTATAAATCATTCTTTTCCCTCCATTCAAAATGCCTCATGGATCATAGCAGGTTTGACCAAAGGAAGAAGAAAGTGGATTTGCTTCCTAAGCACCTATGGAGAAAGAGAGAGTTTCTAGGACACGACCTTTCAAATTTGCCAACTTCATAAAATTGGTTAAATGGGTACGCGCTTGGCCTTCCGTTTCGAAAACTGACGAGTTCGAATCCTACTGTCACCAATCCCTTGATCCTCTGACACAACTCAGTCCCTCAGTCCCTTTCGCGGGCCTAGTGCTTTCGGATACTGCAATGGCTTCTTCGTCACCCTCCACGTTTAGTTCAATTCGTCGCACCTTTTTTCATCGATTCATTGCTCTTTTCTTCCATACACCTCTTGAGTTTACATAAATTTTCTCAATCGTACTCGACTTTTTTGTGTATCATGCTTTCGCTATCCTATCGACTTTCAGGTGACGAAAAGTGTAGATTCAGAGTTATAATCCGTATACTCTTTTATATATTAGCAATAGAAATTACGAAATCGACAATACAAGCATAAGTAAATTGGGTGAGGCCTGTAAGAATAAATGGTTTAATGTCGAGCCTCACAACCATTGTTCCAACAGGCACTTCTATAGTACGCCGAGTGCACCGTATAACGTCACTAATCTTCGTCGTAAATAAGTACAAAAACATCCCAACACACGGCGATCCGGTATAATCGAGTGTAAAAAAAGTCGTAAAGAACAAGTTATACAGTAGTATATTATTATACCTGAGAAATCCCCTTGTCCCAGCTGATCTTGATGTATGAATTGGGACCAATTAAAAAGAGAACCGTCTTTTTAAGCCACTCGATACACAATCTAAAAAAATATAAACTGGGATAAATTAATCTACCTCGGCTTGAATGTCTTAAAATGATAAAATCATCATTTTCATGTTGGAATAATTACACAAATGGACCATGAACTTTAGCCCAATATGCAATGTCATACCTCAACTTTTAATTTATTTAATGCGATCCCTAAATTTTTAATAAATATTCAATTTAATCTCTAAAGTATATGAAAATGTCCAATATTATCCTTACATTAATTCAAGTTAATGGAACTTTCAATGGTGGATAAAAAAATAATGTTACATGTGGATAATATTCAGCTCGAATCAGATACTAAATTGAACATGTACCAAAAGTTTGGAGATTATATTGAACAAATTAAAAGTTCAAGGAAAACATTACACATTGGACTAAAGTTCAAGGACCATAATGAATAAATTAAAAGTTCATATTGCATATTGGGTCAATGTTAAGGTACCTATTTTCTCTATGCATGTGCACCCATGTGATTAGCGGGCCTATCGAACTCATCGCGCCTATTCGCATAGATCATGAGTACAATTCTTCCTCCTCCATTCAACCTACTTGTGATAATTGTCGAACAACAAAAACTTGGTATTATTAGAAATTAATTTTGGATAAAGATCAAACACTTGGAATCAAATTAAAGAAACCTGTAACCTAGTCACGATGCGAGTTCATGCTAATCATCTCGACCGAAAAGAAAGGCCCAAATACTGCACCTCTCACCCTAGTATCAAATTATCATTAGGATTGATATGATCTCCGCTAATAGATTAAGCTTCTGGGTTGGAATTATTCGACGTCACATCAGAGTTTTGATTGAATTTATCCATGCATATCATTAGTTAATCAATGTACACATTGTCGCGACCTATCCGTCCCGATTGGATTAGGTCAAGAGATATTTGTTGATGGATATGAATATTAATTGATTCGTTTGAAAGACAACAAAATAGTTCAATAATTCAAGGATCGAGGCATTCCCAAGCCTCATACCTCGCGCGACGAGAATTGTCTAATTTATACATTCGATTGGAGTCGCCACTAGCCATAATCAAGGGTTGGCTAGAAACCCTTGTCGAGATGCAGGAACGTCGTATCGATATACGCGACAATCAGAGATTCTAAGAATTAGGGACTTGATTACACTAGTAATCTAACTAGTGCCCTTTCGATATCTAAACTTGAATATTCGGAAACTAACGTACCGGTTAGCCTATCGAGAAAAACTAAGATTCCACCTAACCATGCTAAAAATGGAAAATAACAACCAATGTATTAAAGATGCAGAACCAACTAATCATAAAGAAAATAAACAATTAGCGACCTAGTATCGTCTCTAAAAAGAAAAGGCAATCAAAAGCCCTAATGGCTTGTCCAAATTTTTGGAAATTTTTTTTAAGGTTTTCTCAATTTCTACAAATTTTAAACTAAGTCTAGATTGAAATAAACACTAATATCTAGTGAAATTAAGCCCAAAAAGTAATTTCTGAATATTTCCTAATTTTCTGATTTTTTTTTTTGGAATTTTTCTGATTTTTTAAATTTTTTATTAATTAATTTTTTTTGGAATTTTATGAATTTTTTAATGTTTTTTTCGGACTTTTTAATATTTTTTGGATTTTTTTAAAAATTTTCGTATTTTTTTGAAATTTTTAATATTTTTAATATTTTAAATAATAAAATGAAAACTCCGGACCGGGTCCCCTGACCCGATCCGCCCGACTCTCTCCGACCCGCCCAGGATCCCTTTTTCTATTTTCTTTTCTGATTTTTTTATTTCTCTTTTTCCCCCTGTTTTTTGGTTTCTTTTTCTTTCCTAATTTTTCTTTTTACTCTTCCTCCCCTGTATGCCTTTTGCCATGCACGTGATCTTCTTCCTGAACTCCTTCATCGAGAGCTCTTCATCGCCGAAACCAGCTCCACCGTGACTACACCAGGAGACGTCCGCCACCGGCAGTCGGCTCAGGCTGGGCGCTGGCCTTACACCATCACCGCCGGCCGACGCTTCGGGGACCACTCCGACGACAAAAAGATGCACTCTCCGACTATCCTACTTTTAGCCCCAGAGATTTCTCCTCCCAAATCCACACCATAAACCAGTAAATAAACAAGCATACACACACTAAAACGAGGAGGAATGGACTGACTAGGGCGGCCTCAAACCACGGGCTTCGGCGGTGCGGAAGATGGTCTCCGTCGAGCGGGTGTATACACGAGGCCGACTCTAACAACGTTAACATGCCGCAAAAAACACATGAAAGGCAACCAAACGCAGAGTCAGTAAGAACATCAATGCAAACCACGCACACAACAAAGCTTTAGAGCTCGATTTCACAAGAAAAAAGTTGAAGCTTCATTCGGGCATTTCATCGAGCATATGGCGGGTGTGGTTCATTGAGAGTTTTAGGCCGAGATTCGAAGTGCTTTATGACTTGAACATGAAGTGTGAAGCTTCAAACAGCCATATTTTGTAATAAAATGGTTTCGGTTTGCAAAAGAAACGACCAAAAAAACAAGTCCAAATTTCAGGGTTCTAAGCTCAAAGGGACTCATTGGGGCATTTTATAGAGTAAGGGCTCCGGATCTGAGTTTTATGCAATTTTTCGGCTCATATGGGGTGTATTAAGCTCTAAATCTACCTTGCTAGTAACAAAATTGCCTTGGTTTGAAGTGGACTCGTCGGAGGAGTTCGGCATCTTAAACTCGGCCAAAACAGGGTTAAAAAAAAAACAGGGATATTGAGGAGGAGAATTACCGGTCAGAAGTGGCGCGGAAATCGTAGTCGGCGTGAACGGGAACGGCGGCGACTGGACTCTTCCACGGAGGCTCGGACGCTCGTGTCGTTGATTCGAGGAACAAGAAGCTCGTGCCGAAAAGCTTCCGATTTCCGATTCAACTTTCGGCGTGGATTGACGGGTCAGCGCACCGAGAAGAGGGAGGGGATTTTCCGGCACTCCTGAGCTCAGGGGCCGGAGCCCTCCCCTCTCAAACACCTCTTCCGGCTCCCGGTCTCCCCCTTTCAGCCACCCCCCTTGTTTCTTTCTCTCTCGGTTTCACTTCTCCTCCTTTTTTTCTTCTCTGTTTCTTGCCCTCCGTTCAAAACCAGCCCCCTCTTTATCCTCGAACATTCTCTCCTCTTGGGACCACTGGCCGCCTGATCTCTACCCAGAGCGCGCGACGACGGACGCTGCTGCGCGCGACCTCTCCCTCTGCAGCGCGACGTTCTGTTCTGCTCTGTACCTCCCGTGCAGGCTTCCCCCTCCTTCTCTTTTGTCCCTTCTGTCTTGTACCGAGCGTGCGTGAGGGAGAGGGAAAAGAACACTGAATGGAGCCGGGCTCAAGAAGGGAAAAGGAAGTTAGGCTAAAGATACGAAAGGAAGAGGAAAGCTTGGGCCTAATTGAGAAAGAAAGAGGCGGAGGGGGGTGCTCGGTTCGGTCGGGCCGGGTAGAGTTGGCCCGGTCCGACCCCCCCGTTTTTAATTAATTTTAATTTTTTTTTAAACCTGACTATTTCACCTTGTTGTCTCCCTTTTTACGCTATATTGGCCCATTTGTATTTCAATGTACCAATTTACTAGACCGGCTAAAACCAGGTGTCAACAAACACATGGATTCTCATCGGATAATCTTACTCTCCCATTCATTTGTTCGATATCCCTTATGTTGGGTTGGAGTTTTCAACCCAAGTTGAAGAGGCACCCTGCTAATTAATGACATTATACTGGAGGGATGCTAATTTAAAACTAACACTTTGCACCCGGGACATAATCAATCTTGACTAAGTATTATAGTTAGGGCAACTATTTTATATTGGTACACTATATCCAACCATCATTTCTTCCTAACATTAGATCTAGTTTGGATTGATTCCGGAGAACAAAAGGAGCCATGGCGATCCACTAGACCCGCTTGAATCCACAACCGTAGAGAAAGTTCTACCTACATTGAGACTCACTTGCATTCGTCGTACTACATAGGTTATGAAATTACAAATCTAACGATGCAATTGTCAAACTAGATAATGTCAACAATGTTTTGGGCACATCATGTCTAAAGTATCATTGGGTACTTCCACTGCTCCATTCAATTTCTCGTGCAAAAGAAGTAACATCTTCATTTCAACCAAAATGAAGATTGAACCTCAAGAGAGGAAGAATTCGGTGGAGATATCTTTCCAATCTCTAACGGAGAGAGTTTTGATACATGACGCGTTGTAGATGTTGCGATAAAATGCATGCCAACCTCAGATTGTCAGCCATATAGGTGGTGCTTATGACACATATAACATTCCATCGGGGGTATAAGATTCCCTATGGTAATGCCTGGGAGTCGCTAACAATGTTGGGCCCACCCTACCCTTAAAATCAATAAAAGAATAAACTTCATTTAAATAAATAAAAAATACGGAGTCTAGCCTCACGTCATGAAATGAGCAAGATACATGGCATTATGAAGCTTTCTAGCTGGAATCTAGATATGGCCTTTTGCAAGTTAGGTGCATGAATTCTCCTAATTTCTTCGTCAACTTGGCTTTATTTTTACCTTTACTTGCAATTTAAAAAACCATGTAGGAGGAGGGGACAGGATACTTAACTGGGTGCTCTTGTAAGTTTTTTGTTCTTTTTTCCTACACTACAAATTGAAACCCTAGTTGCCGAGGCACATCAATGAGACAGAAGATACGGAACAACTCAATCACAATGAATGAGTATTGACACCTAAACTTTGGCTAACAATTTAGTGATTAATTGCGTAAAAAATTAGGGATTAAACTTTAACCCCTAAACAAAAATATCAAAATCGCATAGTATGTAGTTTAGGACCATATAGTTAAATTGCATCCCGCATCGGGCCGGCGGTGGTGAGTAAGCTCGAAATCCATTGCGCGAGCCCGGCCCGCGCATCGGGTCCCGCTCGGCCAAGCTAAGGAGGAAAGAGCCAAAAAAAATTGCAAGTCTAAGGAGCCTTGGTTGTCTTAATTTGAGCTTAAATCAGCCCATTAAGCTTAATTAGAGGAAAGCCCAAATTAATTCAACTCATTTGGAATTAAAATAAAATTAAATGATAAAGCATAAGCCAAAGCCCATTAGGTCTTGAGAGCCCGGCCGATTAACCTAGGCATGCGCTATAAATACGTGGTTATACCCCTCAATGAAAGGGGGAGCGCTCATAATTTTCAGAACACATAAGAATGAAACACGTGATCGTAATAGTGAGAGCCAAAGGGAGAGAGAGAGAGAGGGACTGGCCAAGCTCCTCTCCCGCGCGTGCCCCTGCCATCGCTGCCATCTGCGCCCATGCGCCCGGCCAATTGCGTCCGTCGCTCGGCCACCCACACCCGTGTGTCCTGCCACACCGGCCCGCCTACTGCTACTCCTGCTTGACCGATTCTCGCGGCCACTCCTCGAGCTGCGCCTATCCGTGCTTGGCCATGCCCTTGCCGCGCCACTGAAGCCTCGCGCCCAACGAGCCCTATTGCCAATCACCCTGCCGCTGCCGCTCTGCGCCAAGCCGTCCCCGACCGTGCCAGACGTGCCTGCTGCCCACTGAACTGAGGCCCAAACCTGTGCCGCGCCGTGTCCCAATTTCGCCATCGTCGGTTCCTCACCGTCAGCCACCATCTCGATTTGCGATCTGAGTCCCATCCGAGTTCGAATTGGAAATATCCGCAAATTAGGTAATATCGTTATCCGAATATTTTTAAATATTTAATTTTCTAATTTTTGGATATTTTAAATATGTTGTGAATATTCTGTGGATTGCTAGATATTTTAGCGATAATGTGTGCTATATCCGCAATATTCGAAAATAACCCAAATTAGCAATTTTCCTAATTTAGCAACGTACCTGGACGACTATATGAAATTAACCCCAAGGTACAATACGTGGCGGTCGGAAGATTGTTATCTTATCCATAACCACTTGGATACGATAATATATCTTATTGCTTTCCAAATTCAAACGGTCGGCTTTCCATCGATATCTATGACCATATAGATATGATCGTTGGCCCGAATCGTTCTCCTAATTTGAACATGATAAATAAACTTTGCGGATTGCGTGGATTGTTTGAGTACGATTGCTATCATTTGTTTGATTGCTTTATTTTTGAAATAAAAGAAAATCCAAAAATATTAGTTAGGATTTAAGTTAGAGATATTGCATGTTTAGGGTATCCCGGGTAAATCTAAAAGATAGGATATTTTTCTAATTAAAATTGGGATTTAGGGTAGCTTATTTCCTAGTTTAAATTAGCGATTATTCTAGTCTTAATGGATTATTTAGGATATTTTCTGGTTTCGAATTTTCATAAAAAAAAATCCAAAAAGAAGTCATTTTAGAATAAGTTAGAGTGTCTTTCTCGAATAGATTGCATGTTATTTTAGGCGTTTTTAGTATTCCGAATTTTAATGAAAAATACCAAAAAAAATACATCATTTGCCCGTCATTAGAAGTAGGTCATATCGTTGCATAACATATAGTTTGCATGTTAGGTTTCATTAATCGCATGTCATATTTTGTACGTCATTGCATGTAGGTTAGTTTTCATTTAAATAAAAAGAAAACC
Organism: Syzygium oleosum; assembly: GCF_021117445.2. Lineage (NCBI taxonomy): Eukaryota > Viridiplantae > Streptophyta > Magnoliopsida > Myrtales > Myrtaceae > Syzygium > Syzygium oleosum. The sequence goes on from NW_026607494.1 coordinate 4,568,096, forward strand.
CTAAAGAACACATTGATTGAAGTGCTTGTTAATTAGAAATCATAATAGGACTCTTTGTGTGATTTTCTAGCTAACAATGCAGATGCTTACGTTGCTAAAAGGTACATTGTTCTCCTAAACTAGTAATTTATTTACTACTTTATAGGTGTTAAATTGGTGGATTGCCACCCGCATGGTCACCTCACATGTTAGCAACTAGCTAATAAAATGGATCCAGACCGCCTGCTCAAACATTTTTTTTGAAAAGAAATACCGAAAAGGCATTAGACTAGCTCTAGCGTAACCAAGTCCCCGAACTCAAAATCTCTAGTTCGAAGAAATAAAACATATCTCCCTATGTTTTATGTTTTATGTTTTATTTGGGTTTCTAATTGACCCACTGCAAATAGATTAGTGGCGACTTCAGCATGAAAATATTTGCATGTTAAAAACTTAAACTCTAAGTCGTAAATTGGTAGGGATTGGGAAAGCCCGAGTTATGTTTAAATTTAGTAATCCATTAGCGAATCCCTAGTTGGTACCACACCCGAGGATAGGTCGCGACAATGAGACAGACATAAGCGCACACTGATTTGGAAAAAGAAAGAATCACCAATAACAACTCAATCACGAAGAACGTGCCCCAAGTTGAGCAATGTGCCACCCTAGTAATTCTATGCCCGTGAACATTGTCTAGACTTTTGCAGATGACATGTTTTTGTTTTGTATGATTTGACCCCTATCCTCCTTTTGTGGGTTTGTACTTATGGTTATCTTAAAAGGAATAAAAAATCTCTTCTTAGTTATGACTTGGGTACCAAATCGTAACCCTAATCTTACGTGTAATATGGACTTTTCTAGATGATGTGTCGAGCTCCGTATGGACACGATCTCTATCATTCTCTCGTTTATAACTATTTATACAAAAGAGAAAGATAATTGAGACACGATGTATCTGGCAAATCAAATTTATCGATATGAAACCCGAGTTGCGGTTTAGGTTCATCAATGTTTCCCTAAGTGGCCCGCAAGAGAGGTAGATCGATATCATCATGTTTTCTAGAACGAGTTAGGTTGAGATTCAACCACGCAATCCGAGGGAAATATTTTCCCCAGACTTTTTCTTCTTCAGCCATTGTTGCTTTCAAACCCTAGAAAAAAACATGTAATCCAGGTGCGTGTAGGGGACGCTTCTGCGCGGAGAAGAGATGCATTGTCCGAAGAAAAGAGAGGCACGACCTCCACTTGGGTCAAGAATGTAATCTTCTTCAACCACAACTTAATTTTTGACACTTAAAGCTCAATTCGTTTCGCAGAAAATGTTACGTTTCTGGAAAATGTTTTCCCAGAAGTCATTTTCCTGGAAAATGACACAATTTTCCGATGTTCGGCCGAAATCTAAAATAGTCTCAGAAAATATTTTTCGTTGTTCGGTATGAAAAAGATTTTCCTCCTTGCAATACTTTTAATAATTTTTATTTATTAAAAATATTTTTTTTTCTTTTTTTTCTTTTTCCTTCTTCTTCTTCGGCAAGTCGCCGGCCACAGCAGCGGCCAACGACCGACCACAGCGGCGACCGGCCACAAGTGAGCTCGAGCCTCGCCACAGGCCGGCGAGGCTCGAGCTCGCCAGATTCCGGCAAGGTCGAGCCGCGTCAGCCTGTGGCGAGGCTCTACCTCGCCTGATCCGGAGAGGCCGAGCTCGCCAGATCCGATGAGGACCGAGCTCGCCCGAGGCCAATGAGCTCGAGCCTCGCCCGAGGTCACCAAAGCCTCGCCAACGTCTGGCGACCTCGGGCTCGTCGGATCTGGCGAGGCCCGAGCTCGCCCGACCAGCCTTAGGCGAGCTCGGCCGCACCGGATCAGGCGAGGCTCGAGCTAGCCGGTTGTTGGTGGCCGCCGTGGCCGATGACTGGCTAAGAAAGAAGAAGAAGAAGGAAAAAAAAAAGAAAAAGAAAAAGAAAATAGTTAAAATAAATGGTGAAAGAAGGCTTCTTGGAACATGTTTTCCTCTTTTGAGAAAGAGGAAGTCATTTTCCTCAAAAGTCAAGGAGTTTTGTCCATAGGGAGGAAAATGTTTTCCGTGGGGAGTCATTTTCTGTGAAATGAACACCGGAAAATCCGGAAAACGTTTTTCCTGAAGTTATTTTCCGTGAAATGAACAGAGCCTTAAGGAAAAGCTTTCTGACTAAGCAACCATTTCAAATGTGGAAAACAATTATGGAGGGATTAATATTACTAAAAATAATAAATTGGTACACCGTGTCACATTTATCCCAAACTAATTTTCGTATTACCGAAAATCTTAAACCGATACACCAGTGACACATTTGCCCCAAACTAATTTTCATGTCAAATCTCAAACCGGTATACCCATGTCATATTTACTCCAAACTAATTTTCGTGTCGCAAAAGATTACGGATTTTAGTAGTTTTTCAAAACTTGAGGGAGCTCTTTAGGGCAAAATTAGCATATTTGGGCAGATTTCTCAATCAAAATTAGCATATTATGGCAGTCAACTTTGCATAAATCTACGTAATGCACCGCATGGTAACACGCTTTTTCATCGATAATATAATTCGGAAAATGTGCATTGCACGTGGGTTGGTCATATTGCAATTTCAGTGGAAGTGTTCTATTATTTCGTTTCTCTATGGTCCAGTTTTAAGGGACAATCCATTGGAAGCATAAATAAACGCACTTGCAATAAGTACAAATTTTTAGTCCCATGTACATGAAAAGGTTGAATCTACAAACGCAAAAACTAAAGGCATGCAACATAAAAGTCAGCCAATACAAAAAGTCAACAGAAATTAGGGTTTATGTTCACTGAATCTTCAAGGAGCTAGCGTTGATCAGATATTGGAAGAGACACAAAAGTACTTGACGTGGGTTCATCTCCCTTGTGAACTCTGTGCACAACAATTCTTGGTGCTTGCGTGATTACAAATCGTTGATTTTGTCGAATCTTTATGAAAAAGACAAAGAATGTTCGGATTCATTCTTCAAGAAGGATTTTGCGGAGGAACTTAGAAGTTTGTGTCAATAATGTATCGATAAATTTGAAACAACCACAAACAAGTGTAGATTATGATGTTAATCTGGTCTCTATTTATCTCGCAAAAAATAAATAATTTAAAAAATATTTTTCTACAAATGATCGCTTATAATAATGAGTGAACGAAATATATTTTCAATGTTCATGAAAATGTTTAAATATAAATTGTTGTCGATAATAAAAAATATTTTCCATTGAAAAATTAATTTTTTTTAGGAAAATATTTTTCAAATAATTCATTTTCCGTGCGAAACAAACGGAGCCTTTATTAAAATGTATTACTTCTAACTTATTATTTCATGTTACAAACTCATATACAGAGTAACAAATATCTTTTATCTACTACATCAAACAATGTAATGAATGCTTTTGTGTGATCGTCCTCAACAACCAAGTTTAGCATGTATCTCAATTTAAAATCATTGTCCTCGTTGAGATGCAGTCTAGTTTTAGTGTGGTCTAGAAGTGATGATGACTAAGCCACCAATACAACCCTCAAACTGAAATAAAAAGGACAGGATTTGGGTGGAGAATGTACTTGTTTATCGATTTCGATGCGGTGGAAGCTTGATACCTCATTGGAGGAGATCTTATAAGGAGAGTTCAAGTCCGAACTTGTCGACATATCCAGATAAATTAACTTAATTTACATTAATTGCTCCACATTATCCCACATCCCTAATGTGATATCACCTAACACCCACACACGTCTGCCTCAACAATATTATTTTGCTTATCCTACTCTCTCTCGATTTCTCTTTCTTGCCTTTACTCCATTTCGTTGTGCTTGTGCGCCTAATCCTAACAGTAGATACTCCCGTTCTTTTGATCGGCATCCCTTAAATTTTTAGATTGGAATTACGAAGTCAAGTTAAAGAGGGACTTTGCTAATTGATGACATTATACTAGAGGGATTACAACGAAATTGGTTACTGATTTTTGAGAACGTTATGCACTGGATGGGTTCTTGAGACTCATAAAAGAAATCCTAAAACAACTATTTTATTAGCAATTCGTCCTCGCTGATTTAGAACGTACATTTTGCACCCGTGACGTACTCAATTCTATATCGGTTCACTATGTTCAACCATTATTTCTTCCTAATATTAGACTAATTTGGATTAATTCTGGAGAAGAGAGGAGCCATGGTGATCCCCCTAGATTCGCTTGAATCCACAATAGTATAGAAGGTTCTACCTACATTAAATCTCACTTGAATTTGTCACAGTATATAATAAATGTGATGAAATTTCAAACCTTACGATGCAATATTCAAATTAGAGAACATCAATATTGTTTTTTGCATTTCATATCTAAAATATCCTTGAGTAGAGAAATCAACACTTTCATTGCTCCTTTCAATTGCTAGAGCAAAAAGAAGTTACATCTTCATTCTTGGAATCTCAGGAGAGGAAGAATTCTGTGGAGAAACCTATCCAATCTCTAACGGAGAAAGTTGTGATACATGACACATTGTAGATGTGGCGATAAAATGCATGCCAACCTCAAACGGTCGGCCATATAGATGGTACTTATTGTTGAGATGCACGTGTAAATTATGTTAAAAAAATCACACATCAGAGAATTAATGTAGTGTGGAGTAGTTAATATATAATAATTAGCTCATAACTCATTAGTTTAAGCTTTTGAGTGAATGTTGATCTAATTAAATATGTTAATAGGCTCATACTAGGGTAGACATGGCCACGGTTCAGGAACCGCCAGTTCCGGTTCGTGGCCATGTATGAACCGGCGGTTCTGGGCCAATTCCGGTTCCGGCCGATTCCGGTTCAAGGGGGGAGGAGGAGAAAAGGGGAGGAGGCGCAACGTAGCGAGGGGGGAGGAGGAGGGGGCGTCGGCGTCGGCGGCTGTGGCCATGGGTGGCGGCGACGGCGGCGACGGCGGGGACGGCAGCGACAGCGGCGGGGGTCAGATCTGGGAAGACGAGGGGCGGGCGGAGGAGAAAAGGGGAGGACCGGAGGAGGTGCAGGGGAGAGGGGGGAAGGAGGGATTTGGAGGACGACTGGAGGAGGTGGGCGTGGGTGGGGTTGGAACGTGGGGCTGCAGGCTCCCACTGCTTGTTGTCGGCGGCGTTGACGAGGATCTCGTCGAAGATCTTGTAGAGGCCAGGGACATAGGCGGCGAGGCGGTGGACCACCTCGTTGCCCTCGTAGACCCACAGCGACTGGGTGTGCTTCTCGACGGAGCCGATGTAGGTGTCGGGGCGGAGGAGGATGTGCTCGAGCTGGGACTTCTTCTGGTAGGTCTCCTCCACGAGTCCACGGTCCTGTCCTTGCCCGCCGCCGCCGCCACCACCGCCGGTGCGGCGGCGGTGTTGGCGATGTTGCTGGTCTGCAGGGGAGCGCGTGGGCCATGGGTTGCGGCGGCGGAGGAGGAGGGGAAGATTCTGGAGAGTGGAGAGGAGGAATCGCTGCAGGCTAAGTAGTTTTTTTTTTATTTGGAACCGGAACCGGGCCTGTAGGCCATGGGCCGGTTCCGGTTCCGAACCGCGGGCCCGGTCAATGGGCCGGTTCCGGGCCAAAACTGGCCCGTGACCATGTCTAGACTCGGGCTCTTTCTTGGCAATCTCCCCAGGTAAAGGTATCAGACTTCTCCTGCTCGCTCCCAATAAATGGTATCAGAGCCGATAGTAGATTGGTAAACTCTCAATCTGTTCCGATGTTTGGTGAATATCTCAATGAATGAATCTAGTGACCAACATGGTTTCCGAGCGATAGACATTGTGGTGTAGCAACACAAGCCTGATGGGTGTTGATGAAGATTCAAGTTTGAGATATTCTGATGCAGAAGGATACCCGAATTAAGATAGAGTAGACTTAACATTAAGCTCACACATGAGTGAGAGATTGTTGCGATTGCACGTGTGATTATGTTAAAGAAATTTCATATCGAAGAATTGATGTGGTGTGAAGCAGTTACTATATATATTCTAGTTGACTCATAATTTGTTAGCTTAAGTTTTTAAGTGAATATAGATACAATCGGATATGTTAATGGGCTCACACTTGAGTTCTCCCTTGGCGATTTCCTCGGATCGGAATTCTACTGCTCACTCCCAACAGTTGTGACTCAACTAGCATTCCTTCTGGGTACAAGATTCCCTATGATAATGCACCTCAGAGTTGCTAACGTGGTTGGACCCACCCTACCATTAAATCAATAAAAGAATAAACTTCATTTAAATAAAAAAAAATTGCGGAGTCTAGCCTCTCATCACGAAATAAGCAGCAAGATACAATGCATTATGAAGCTTTCTAGGTACAATCTAGATATGGCCTTTTGCAGGTTAGGTGCATGAATTCTCCTAATGTCTTCACCAACTTGACTTTATTTTTACCTTTACTTGCAATTTAAAAAACATATAAAACGAGGGGACGGGATACTTAATTGGTTGCTCTTGTAAGTTTTCCGTTCGTTACATTACAAGTTGAAACCCTAGTTGCTGAGGCACATAGATGAGACAGAAGAATGTGCCTCCTGAACAACTCGATCACGACGAATGAGACAGACATAAGCGCACCCTGATTTGGAAAAAGAAGTAATCACCGAGAACAACTCAATCACGAAGAACGTGCCCAAGTTGAGCATTGTGCCGCCCTGGTAATTCCATGCCTGGGAACGATGTGTAGACTTCTGCAAATGACGTGTTTTGGTTTAGCATGACTTGACCTCTATCCTCCTTTCGTGGGTTTGTCCTTTTGCTGGTCTTTAAAAGGAAAGAAAACTCTTCAGATGGACGTTATAATTATCCTGTATTTACAAATAGGTTCCAACTTGAATACCAGATCGTAACCCTAATCCTACGTGTGGTATCGACACTTCTAAATGATGTGTCGGGTTCCTTATGGATACGAACTCTATCATTCTCTCGTACGTAACTGCTTATGCAAAAGGAAAAGGTACTTGAAATGCTGTGTATCTGGCAAATCAAATTTATCGGTATGAAATCCGAGTTGAGGTTTAGGTTCATCGATGTTTCCCTAAGCGGCCCCCATATCGAGGTAGATTGATATCTCATGTTGTCTAGACAAGTTAGGTTGAGATTCAACCACGCAATCGGAGGGAAATATTTTCCCCACACTTTTTCTTCTTCAGCCACTGTTGCTTTCAAACCCTAGAAAGAAAAAAACATGTAGTATAGGTGCGTGTGGGGGACGATTCTGCGAGGGCGGAGAAGAGATGCAATGAATTTTGTCCGAAGAAAAGGGAGGCACCGACCTCCACTTGCGTCACCATTCATGACGACAAGAATGTAATCTTTGTCAACCAGAAGTTAATTTTTGACATTCAAGGAAAAGCTATCCGAATAAGCAACCATTTCAGATGTGGAAAATGACGGGATTAATATCACCAAAAATTCTAAATCGGTACATATTCATCATACTTATCTCAAACTTATTTTCGTATCACCGAAGATCCCATACCGGTAGACTAGTGACACGTTTAGCGCCAAAACTAATTTTGGTCACATTTACTACAAATTAATTTTTCGTGTCATGAAAAATTACGGATTTAACCAGATTTTCAAAACTTGAGGGAGCTCTTAGGGTAAAATTAACATACTTCAAATTTCTCTATCCAAGATTTTGGTGATTTGAGATTTTTTATGACATAAAAATTAGTTTTGGATAAATGTGGCTCTATATACCGTTTGAGATTTTTTGTAATATGAAAATTAGTTTGGGGATAAATGTGGCACGAGTGTATCAATTTGAGATTTTTTATAGTCTCAACCCTAGAAGAAGGAGTCTGATTTCTTTACTTTTGAAAGCAAAAGCATTGTGTAAACACTGGCGAGGGTTTTTCGTGGTCCAAAAACCCCAGGCCAACTTTCTAGTATCAATTTTCTTAAAATCAATTTTTTATCCAATTTCTAGTTTCTGTTGATCTTTGATCATAGAACGTGGCAGCCAACTTTGCATAAATCTATGTATTGTACCGCATCGTAACACGCTTTTTCATTGACACCATAATTCGGAAAATGTGCGTTGCAGGTCGTATTGCGGTTTCAATGGAAAATGTTTTATATTAACAGAAATATTAGTATAAAGTTTTGGGCCATTATTTCGTTTCTCTGTAGTCTTGTCTGAAGGGACAATCCATTGGAAGAAGAAATAAATGCACTTGCAATAAGTACAAATTTTTACACCCATGTGGCAAGAAGAAAATAATGTGGAGGTTGAATCCATAAATGCAAAAACTAAAGACATACAACATTTAAGTCAATCAATGCAGAAGGTGAACAGATATTAGGGTTTATGTTCATTGGATCTTCTTGGAGCTAGCGTTGACCAGACATTGGCAGAGCCACGAAAGTACTTTAACATGGGTTCATCTCCCTTGTGAACTCGCTGCACGACTATTCTTGGCGTCTTGTGTTATTACAAATAGGTGATTTTGTCGAATCTTTTATGACAAAGACAAACGATGTTCAGATACATCCTTCAAAGAGGATTTTGCGGAGGAACTTAGAAGTTTGTGTCGATAATGGATCGATATATTTGAAACAACCACAAACATATGCCAAAATTTTTATCATATTTTACTTAAAAGTGTAGATTATAATGTAATAGATATCAAATATGAAATTGTTACTTGATTAAAATGCATTGCTCGTGCCTTATACTCAAACACATAGGAACAAATATCTTCTTTTTTTCTGTTGCATCAAACATTGTAACTTGTCCTCAACCACCAAGTTTAGCATGAATCTCAATTTAAGGCTCCGTTTGTTTAACGAAAAATGAATTATTTGAAAAATATTCTCTTAAAAATGATCGCTTGTATTACTTACAAAAATGAATACAAATTGATCTTCTGTATCTCAAATTTAGGTATAAATTGTTGTCGATAATGAAAATATTTTTCATTGACTAATTATTTCGAACGATACAAGCAATCATTTTTAAGAAATTTTTTTTCAAATCATTCATTTTTCGCGAAACAAATAGAATCTAAAAAAATTGTCCTAATCAAGATGCGGTGTAATTTAGTGTAATCTAGAAGTGATGATGACTAAGCCAACCATACTACTCTCAAACTAAAATAAAATAAAATAAAGATGGGAATGGGTAGAGAATCTACTTGTTGGCCAATTTCGATGCCCCGTTATCGGGAGAGATCATTTAAGGAAAGCTCAAATTCAAATCCATCAACATATCTAGACAGACATACTTATGACACATGATGTAGCTATACATTACAACATATTTCCAATGTGAGACGTCTTTCGCCTAATACCCACGCACATGTACTTCAACGATACTATTCTGCTTCTCTCTCTCTCTCTCTCTCTCTCTCTCTCTCTCTCTCTCTCTCTCTCTCTCTCTCACACACACACACACACAGAGCTTACTTGAGTACCATAGTAAGAATAATAAGTGCACACCCATATCGACATACCATAATAAGTATAATGAGTACCATCATGAGCTTACATAAGTTGACGAGGGGAGGTCAAAATGGAGATCAGTCAAAGATGGAAAACAACAGTTTAAATCCACGGAACATCATGCAAAGTCTGGGACAATGATTCTATTGAAACTTCACACAGTGACAATGATCCTACTGAAAATTCTTAACCCCACCTTTTGGATAACGCAAAGTGCTGTGTTTTCACCAGAAAAAGATGGTGGAATTCAATCACAGAAGCCACGTTTCTCCTCGAAGTGCATGCATTTATCTTGATGGTGGTGGTGGTGGGGGGTGGCTTGCAAAGCATTGATCAGACATCGTTCGCAATTATAACTAGGGTTGCTTGTCCCAAACAAGAAATATCATGTGGGACACGTTTTCGTGTGTGCCAAGAGATACCACCTGTAAGTGGAATCAATCGTCTCCCCCTTTGACCCGTCGATTGCGCTTTGGTAGTAGAACTAGCTTTTGACAGTTTGGTTAGAATGTGTACAGAATGCAAAGCATCAGTTCATTGGACATGGTTGCATTTCTGTGGGGGAAAACGACATGACAGTGTCCCGGAGCAGACCTAGAACTTCTCTTGAGTGGGGGCAAACTTAATCAATAATGATATGTTTTTTGTGGATCTAATTAATCTTAGTAAATATCATTAGGGTTTTTCTGTTAGGAGTATGTACGATAACAACTGGAATTTGCTTGTGAATTTATTATTTCTTTATAACTCACGGTTGTCTATTATGGTTTCTAACTATAGGGGCAAAAATTGAGGAAATGTGGGATAATTGCTTCTCTTGTAACTTTTTTGGAATTCTTATGTGGGCAAAATTATCAAATTTTGAAGTATAACATATTATTGACTTTCCTGTGAAAACTTAAAATATTTTTTTAACTATAATATATTATGACAAGATTGTACGGTTCTATATGGTTAACGTTTTTACATTTGGAAAGGTTTCAGATGATTAAATTAAATAAAAACAACACCAAATTTGTAAATAGAAGACACTCCAATCAGACATAAGAGAAAAACGAGTAGGAAACCCCATGAGCCTACCTTCTAGAAAACGAACAACCGACGCAACGTGGCAAGTACTAGTTTTGACCATCTTCCTCGAAAGGGACAGTTTCCAACATCATGTTGGGTCATTTAAGCAGCAACAGGAAGAGAAACATAGTACATGAATTGCTAAAAGGGTTACAAGGAAGCATCGTGGGTTGCCCAGACAAGAAGCAAACAGCAAAAAGCAAAGAAGGAAACCACATCGTTGGTTTCCAAAAAGGATGGCGGAAAGAAAGGTGTGGGTCAGTCTGAAATTTGCATTTCATCCAAGTTCAGTGAGTCAGATATGGATCGATGACGTGCATTGAACTGAACATGTGGGAGGTCGAACTGAGGTTGGTGGATGATGTGCATGGGATCTGCTTGTTTTCTCGTCCTGAATCTGTGGCAGATCAATCCGCTCGGGGAAAAGGATGGATCATTCATTATGGTCGTTGGCTAGATTCCTTGTGAAACGACTGCCTCAGATCGATTATCGACGGGCTCTACACAGCTCCACCGCCTTTGGCTTGAGGTCCGGCGGAACCCATTCAAGTGATGTATGATAATACTTTAATATTCACGAATGGACAAAGATCTCTATTCTTTTACTTTTCACTCAGACAAATTTTTAGATACAACGCATCTAGATAGCAAAAAAAAGAAAAAAAAAACGAGCCTTGATGAAAAATGTTAAATTCACATTGTGATCAAGCGATCGTTGTATAGTGAACGTAGTAGGTAGCGAGTCCGTCAAACTTCTATCTCAAAATTTAAGTTTCATCCGACCTTTTGCATCCTTGAAACTTCATAGAACTCTGCTCTTGCCAAGGTCTTGAATAGGGATGCAGTGGAGTCGGGTCGAGCCAATATCTTGTCGGTCTCGAGCTTGAGTCGCGTTAATACATACTCAGTGTACGAAGCTCGATTCAAACTCACTCGAGCATTATGGATCTCGTGTTAGAAATTACATCTCAAGTGGGAGCCTGTAAATGGAAACTCATCGACACGGGAATCTGGCCGGTTCTGCGAAACCCTCATATGCAGCGTCCCCGAAAGAAAAGTCTGAATTGGACTTCTTATGGCCAGCTTGTTCTGACTGAGTGAAGTGAAAGGAAAGCAAAAGAGGAAAGTAAACCAAATTCACTTCCAGTTGGATTCGGCCAAGATTGCTTGACTTACGTGATTTTATCGGCTAAGCAGCGTGGGTGCCGCGTGTGCAAAGGGGCTGCTTTTCTCGTTGATGGCTGCGACCTCCGTACTTGCGTTTGGCAATTAAAGCTTGCGAGAAAGATAAAAGGCGCAAAATAATTTAAAGGTGCTCAGAGGATAAATTCGTGGAAAAACTAGAGACAAAAGTAAATGTGCATGAGAACAGGTGTCCCTTCGTTGATTGATTGTGGCTTCGCAAAGATTGCAATGTGGGCTTTTATATCCCACCATGAACAATTGTTTACGGATAGATATGGATACGAATAACTTCATAGAATTATCTGCAATTATCGATAAGCGGTCACCATTTCCGAGATTCTAGATACCATTATCTATAATCTAACAGTGATTATCCACGATAAGTTATAAAGTTCAAGAATATGGGCATAACCATCTGGCAGTCATGTGTTCGTGTCAATCCATCGCGTTCGTTTTAACCTCTGTATTGGTCATAAATTACATAGCTTCAACACTGAGCAATATTGACAATTATTTTGACTTTGGCGGTCGATTTCCTTCGAATTGTCAACCTTCCTTCCAGCTTTCTACAGGTGAAGGATTTCATCGATATCCTCTGCACTAATGTCGCCTTCTTGTCGTATACAATCCTGTACTAGGATTGTGGCGTGATCTATCCAATCAATTACGCAGCAGGAAGCGAATCAAGATTAATTCGTCTTTTGTTTAAATCTCTCTCTATAGTAACATGGTTTGATAACAGCACAGGGAGGCACTTCAATCGTATGGATCGCAGGCAATCATGCAGAATTGTGGAACAACACAGTAGGGAATTAAAGAAGCGAAAAGCATGATGAAGACTCGAGGGGTCATTAGTCAAAGTTGTACTCATTGCTGATCGAGAAGATACGTCGCGGTTGTCTGCACCGGGACACAGCCAGCATCAGGGTCTGTTGGCGTTTCTTTTCCATCTTTTGTTTGGTCCGGCGACGCTCCATAAAAGAGCCTCGCCATCACCTTCCACGTTAAAAGCCTCGCTCTTCACATTCCTCTCTCTCTTTCTCTCTCGTATAAAGAAGAGCTGTGTTCGATGGTTATGCACGAATGGAGGCGTGACGTATCGTCGATCGGATGCTGGACAAAGAACATCATCGAGAAACCGGAGGCTTTGATGGTTAAGTACTTCAGCGCGAGGTCCGTCGTGCTCCTGCTCGTCCTGGCGATATCGCTCCTGGTGCTGCCGCTCCTCCTGCCGCCGCTCCCGCCGCCTCCGGCACTGCTGCTCCTCGTGCCCGTCCTCATCATGTCTGTCCTCATCCTCCTCGCCTTCTCGCCCGCCCACATGCCCAACGTCATTGTTAATTCCGTCTGATTTTGATCCTCGAGACGACGACGATCGCTCTTGCATGAGAAACCATCTGGTGCTTTTCCCGAGTATCATCTGGCGGCTCGGCCGACCAAAACCTTGTCGGAGAACTTTTGTTCGGGAGGGAAACGGAAGATCGCTCGCGTCAGATCCGATGCCTGTGTCGACTAGAATCGCCGTGGAAGAACGTGTGAAAACCTGCCCGAAGTTGAAAGATCGCGAGACCCAGATAGAGAGATGATCAAGGTTCAAGAAAGCTTCGTCACATCGACTTGCTTCAGATTTTCTATTCACCGGCCGCGATGGGTTTCGAATTCTGCAGTCACGGATATTGGTAGTGCAGCGGCGGCGGCGGCAGCGATGGCAATCAATCTATGACGCGGCTGCGCTCGAAAAGCATCCATAGTCTCCGGCTTTTGTTTTTTGGTCAATGCATAGTCTCCGGCTTGACGCGGCGTTTTCTGTATGATGTATAACATGCGCAGTTGACAAGCTTGGATCCATTTTGACCCATCTGGATTTCCGACGCTTTGTGATATTAGCAGGCGGAGACTCTTATCGATTTTCAAACAACTTCTGTCTCGGAAATAGCCTATAAAATTGCCCAGTGCTTCTATATTCCTTCTTTCGCATACCCTAGAGATTGCGAGGAGGTTATGTGATTTAATAAATTAGGCTGAGACCTCCTTCTTAGCTTAAAAAAAAAAAGAAAAAAAGTATGTCCGTCAGGTGTCTGAAATACTTGACACGTGCATATTCCTTGGTCTCGAACTTGATTAGGGTTTTGCGTAATCTATGGGCGTGTCGGCGCTTTGAAGATCCTTGTCAAAACGGACTAAGGGCCCGTTTTATTCAACTTTACAAATGAGACTTGGAAGAATGCAAATACCTTTAGACTAAAACATTTTGGAAAAATGCAAATAGCGTTTAATAAAAAATCATTTGTGAAGCTACTTTCGACCAAGTAGTGTTTGGCAAATATTTTTTGCAAAGGGCTTTCGAAATTATTTTTTATTAAAAAAAAACTTACCCTACCTTTCACCGGAGCTGACGAAGGCCTACGGTCGCCGGTGAGCTAGATCTGGCATCGGCGGCCGTTGCTCGAGGTCGGGCGACCCTCGGCGAGCCAGATTTGCCGTCGACGGCCATCGCCTAGGTCGCGCGACCTAGGCAACAGCCGCCTGAGGTCGAGCGATCTAGGCGCCAGCCGCCTGAGTCGAGCGACCCAGGCGACGGCTGCCTAGGTCGCGCGACCCCAAGTGACGGCCTCACGTGACCCAGGCCGATGGCGCCTGGGAGGTCGCGCGACCTCAGGCGGCCGTCGCCTGGGTTGTGCGACCTTGCCGATCTCTCGCCGGCCCGATCCGGTGTCGGCCGCCCTTGCCGACCTCCCTCGCTGTGTCGAAAAAGATGAACAGTAATAAGAGGGGCAAAATCGGAATAAGCCATAATAAGTTAGGGTAGTTTGGGGTCAAAAAAATTGGGTTCAGCATTCCCAATGCTAGCTTTTGGTCGAAAGCCAGCATTGGGAATGCTTGCCAAACGGTTCAGCATTTTCCCAAGAGACTTTCGAGGCCGAAAGCCCCTTCCTAAACTGAATCAAACACTCCCTAAGCACCATAACCAACTCTACAATGAAACTATCAAGATGGGTTACTAACCCATGTATATTAAAGTGAGTCATAAATGGATCAACTCAAATTTGTTATACAACCAAAATGGATTTTGAAAAGAAAAGTCCAAAATAAATGGGTCTATTGTGAAACTCACTTTCAACCCATATATAAAAAGAGTAAGTGAACAGGTCAGTCGATCTTCTTCTTCCTTCTACGCTGGTCTCTAGTGTCTCTTCCTCTTTGTTCCTAAGGATTGGGACTCGCGAGCTCTTCCCCTCGGGGAACGAGGCTCGCTTGAAATCGCCGTCCAAAGAGACGGTTGTGGGACTCTTGGGAGTGGAAATTACCGCCCCCGGCGGTGGCGGCGGCGATGCTTTTCTCCGACAAGGCCAAATTGAACTCGGAGAAGAAGGGGCCCCTACAGGATGGTGTTGACGCAATGCACCACGCACAGCTTCGACTCCTGCACCTCGTGGTACAACGTCCCTCCATTTTCGCAAATCAGGAACGAAGATGAAGAACCGAAGACGAGACAAAAATGAATCAAAACCCTATCGATTGGATTTGGGACTCACTTGGAAGATCTCGACCAATGAGGACGATGCTCCAAAACATCCTAGACGAGGGTTCTTCTCGACGAAATGGTTTTAATTTTTTGGAAAAATTTAAAATAAGGGCATGAAGTGCCATCATTTTCTCAAATAAGGGCCTAAAGTGTACTTTATCTCCAATAAAGACCTTAAGTGGTCAAATCATCTCAAATAAGGGTATGAAGTAGCCAAATCATCTTAAATAAGTACTTTTGGCTGGCCGGCAATTACTCTGACCATCGGAGAAGGGGTATTTTAGTCCAAAAAAATTAAGTATATTTTTTTAAATTTTTTACTTTCTTTTTCTTTTTCTTTTATTTTTTTTTATTTTCCCTATTCCCTCCCCCACCATCGCCGACATCCTCCGCCGGTCTCCGGCAAGGGCCGCCCTCGCCTTTAGGTCCTTATTTGAGAAAACGATGGTACTTCAAGTCCTTATTTGAGACAATGTCCACTTCAGGCCCTTACTTGAGAAAACAGAGACACTTCAAGCTTTTATTTAGAATTTTTCCAAATTTTTAAATATTTTTTGCAGTTCAATTTAAAGGACCAAAAAATATTTGTAGATATATTTTGGCCTTTTTCTCTGTTTTTTAAATTGGTAGATTTGGGTTAGATGTGGGTTGTTGGGTTGGGTATGAAACATCTAAATTGTTTAAAAAACAAGAGTTGGTATCACGAAAAACCCCAAACTGGTACACATGTGACAAATTTACCACAATTTAATTTTTTTACCACAAAAAATCCCAAACTGATATACCTATGACAAATTTACCCTCCGTTAGTTTTCGTTAAATTTTACTGTTAAATTATTGAGTTAGATGACATGTGGCGGTTGACGTGTACTAATTTGGGGTTTTACCCTCTGTTTGTTACGATTTGTGATTTTTCATGGTTTTAATCCAATTTAACGGAAATTAATGGATGGTAAATTTGTCACAAATGTACCAGTTTGGGGTTTTTTGTGGTCCAAAAATAAGTTTTGGATAAATTTTTCACAAGTGTATCAGTTTTGAGTTTTTTATGGTCAAAAAATTAATTTGGGGTACATTTGTTACAGGTGTACCAGGTGGGGTTTTTCATGGTATTAACCCAATAAACAAATGGGTCAATGTGAATTAAATGGGTGGATTTAGGTCAAATCCATTTATGACCCACCCAAACTCAACCCAACCATTTGCCACCCCTACTCTACATTTATCTTTGGATCAAATCTTTGAATTATTGATCAATAGTTACAAAGCTGTGTATATGGAGAAGAGCCGACGGCATTTTAGACATTATGATTGACAGGTGCTATTTCGCTGGAAATGCTCCCACAACGAAATATAATTTACCGAAAGTCATTATTCGATTCTTAATGAGAGGAGACCGGGTTCTGTGACTAATTTTGGACATGAGATATCTAGACGTGAACAAAGAGCTTGTTTATTTTGATCAGCAACACAGGTTTCGTGCCATGACGAAATTTGGCTAATAAAACTTTGAACTTTATAAACAATTCAGGCAAATCCACCTAGCTACGGACTGGTGGCATCCGAACTCCATCGATGCAACATTACAAAGCTATTGGGCTTAAAACGTAGATAACTACAGCTATGGAAACTAAAAGTGCAGAACTGAAAAGTAAAGATAATTGAAAAATAACATTTTGATGTATATTCGCGGGGAGGGCTTTTTCTGGCTGTCTGGTAATATTTATACTGCAAGTCTGATAACTGCCTTTTGATACCATAGTCAATAGCCACCATTGATCTCATCTTTACCATTCATCTGATGACACATGTCTATTAACTGCCATCAATCTTATCTTTTCATCCTAACACGTGTTCTTTTTTATGCGATAACCGTCGTCAATCTCTTTCCCGTCTTGACATATGTCCTTCTCTATGCAATAACTGTCATCGATCTCTTTTCGTCTTAACATATGTCATTCCACTATGTGATGACCATCATCGATTTCTTTCCGTCTTAACACCTGTTCCTCCCGAGCATCGATCTCTTTCCGTCTTGACACCTGTCCTTTGCTATGCGATAACCGTCATCGATCTCTTTTTGTCTTGACACATGTCCCTCCCGAGGCGATAACCGTTTTCGATCTCTTTCCGTCTTAACATCTGTCCTTCCCAAGGTGATAATCGTTATCTATCTCTTTCCGTCTTGACACCTGTCCTTCCTCCTTTTCTCATCAACAGCTTTGATGACTTGGGCTCCATGTAGCAGTTTTCATTGACGACTTTCGGTACGAAAGCTCAGGTGGCGCTTGCTTCCTCTACGATTCTAGCCTTTTCAATTTCAAATTCTTAAATTTCCCGCCAAGATATTTAAGTGCTTGCCAGCTATTTGCTTACGTAAATAACATTCTATGGGCTAAGTCATTCCTTGACAACCTTCATGCATTTGTCTCCATTACTTTATTTATTTTTGTTGTCGACAACCTAATTAATTATAGATGTCAACAGGTGCAAATCAGTTTATCCACATGCATTGGGTCAAATGGTGGCGGACTTGGCCCTCGTAAGTTACCTGAGTGTCGACAACAAAAAATGACCAACTGCGAAGGGTGTATTCGTTATATATGGGTTTTCTGTGAAAATTTACACAAAAAAAAGGTATAGTTTGGTTAACTTAGGGTAATTTACCACAAACTGCAAAGGGTTTCAATCTTTTGATGAACATGTTTGTCATTTCGAGCAACACTTCGGTTGCGAAATTTGAAGATTGCTATTTTAGAGGATGTCGTGGCGTTGTCTATCCGATCGATTACACGGCGGCAAAGTAAATCTCAGATTTTGACCTCTCTGTAGAAGCATAGTTTTGTAACGGGGAGGTACTTCAATCGTGTGAATCATGGATTTATACAGTGGGGAATTTAAAGAAGCGAAAAGCGCAATGAAGACTCTGAGGAGTCATTGGTCAAAGTTGGACCTCGTTTCTGATCAGAGGAATTCGATACGTTGCGGTTTTCTGCACCAGGACACAAACTTCAGGATCTGATGGCGTTTTTCCTTCTTTTGTTTGGACCGGTAACGCTCCACAAGAGCTTCGTCATCACCTTCCCACATCAAAACCCCCTCTTCACATTTCTCTCCCCTTCCCACTCTCTCTCTTTCTCTCTCCTTCTCTCTCTCTTTCTCTCGCATATAAAGAAGAGCTGCGTTCGATGGTTATGCGCAAATGGAGGCGTGACACGCGATGCTTGTCGTCGGACGTCATCGTCGGATGAAGAAGATCATCGAAAAGAAACCGGACGCCTTGATGGTCAAGTACTTCAGCGCAAGGTCTGTCGTGCTCCTGGTCCTCCTGGCGATATCGCTCCTGGTGCTGCCGCTGGTCCTGCCGCCGCTCCCGCCGCCCCCGGCGCTGCTGCTCTTCGTTCCCGTCCTCATCATGTCGGTCCTCATCCTCCTCGCCTTCTCGCCCTCCAAAATGACCAACGTCATCGTCACTTCCGTCTGATCTTGATTCTCGAGACTGACAGATCACGGATCGCCATTGCATGAGAAACCATCTCCATCCGGGAACTGAAGATCGCGCGCGTCAGATCCGATGCACCGTGTGGACGAGGATCGCAGAGGAAGAAGAACGTGGCGAGAACTTGCCTGGAGTTGGAAGATGCGTGAGACCCAGATAGACAGAGGCGATCGAGGTTCAAGAAAGTTTTGTTACATTGCCTTGCTTCAGATTCTCTCTTCAGTGACGGCGACGGTTTTCGAATTCTAGAGCCGCGGACTCGGTAACCCGCGGATGCCGGCGGCGGCGGCGGCACTCTCGAAAAGTGTCCGCAATTTCTGGTTTGACGTGGGGTTTCCTGTATGATGAATAATGTACATGATCGATAAGCTTAGGTAGGTTTGACATTGCCCGACTGGAATTTTTGGGTTTCTTCTTTTGCCTTTTGCCTTTTGCCTTTTTCCTGTTTCCCTAGGCTTTGTGATTTTAGCAGCCAGAGATTCCAATGGATTTTTAAAACAATTTCTTCTGAAGAATAGCATATAAAATTGCCAAGTGCTTCCATATTCCTTGGCTTTGGATTAGGGTTTTGGGTGATTTGTGGGCGTGCGGGGCACTTGTATGCTCGGAAGATCCTTGCCCGTACGGACTAAGCGCCGCGACCAACCAAGGTCATCGACAGGAGTACGTCCAACTCCGCATGTATTAATCAATTCATTTATTTAAGTAATTACACTAAACAAGGTGCTTAATCTGTGTATCTTATATATATATATATATATATATATATATATATATATATCACTATGGAGTATAGCTGAAGGCATTCTAAAGATTATGCTTGACCGATCTTCGTAGTTGGGTGCAAATCGATTCGCCCACGTGCATCGAGTCGGATGGGTACGGACTTTGGCCCTCAAAAGTTACCATAGGTTCGAGTCGGAAACACATTGATTTTACGTCCATGCACGAAAAATCGAAATGATCACGAGTTATTCGTTAAAAATGGAATTGGTGAGAGCACGTCGAGTTTTCGAGTTAAGTCATCTCGTATCTTGTTGAGTTCGGATTTCTCCCAATAAGTTCATGTTTTGCGGATCGCCTTCTTATGTCGCAACAGAAATTGCCGCCCCCCCCCCCCCCCCCATGACCATACCCGAGGTTTCTTTTTCCGGTTAGATGGAGCAATTTCAAGAGAGTTCATCCTAACTCCGGACATTTAACCTCGCAAAGTTCTTCAAACCTCGTGCTCATAAAAAATGTAACATCAAGTATCATTGTGATCTAACCATTAAGTCATCTCCTTTCACTCCTAATTCATGCACCTGTACCAATTCAGTTCTAAATAGTTCAATTGTCCCAATCGAGTCCTAAACATTTTGACAATTTGCTAATATAATCTATCTGGCCAATTTTGGCCGAAATTGCTGAAATGGACGCTAGTTGTCCTACATGACACGACTGAAGCTTATGTGGACAAATTTTGCAATTTTTAAATATTTTTCTAAATTTTTTAATATTGTTTCTTTTTTCTTTCTTTGTTCTTTTTTTGAACTTTGGGCTGGCGAGGTCGCCGGCCAACCATTGCCGGCCACAGGAAAGGGCCGGCGACCCTCGCCTGTGGCCGGCAAGGGCATCGTGGCTCTTGGCCGGACCAAGGGAGGGCATGCAGCCCTCGCCGCCCACAGTTGGGAAAAAAGATAGGAAAGAAAAGAAAAAAATATTCAGAAAAATCGAAAAAAATCTTTATGTCGGCGCCACCACATAGGATGGCCGGATGGACTATACTGGCAAATCGTCAAACAGTTTATGACTCAATTGGTATAATTGAAACAATTAGGACTGAATTGGCAACAGTACAATGAGTTTGTGAATTTTTTACACTTTTTCCTATGAAAATGGGTCGACGCATTTATCATATTGCTTTAGTACGAGAAATCGATAGGGGAACAATTTGGAAAAGGAAAGGGCTCGGAACATGAGGACAAGAGGGAAGTCACTTTCCTAGAAATTTCATGGGATGCACGAGGAAGCCCTTCGAAGGACAGAAAAACTGTCTGAACTGGAGAAGGTGAATTTTGACAGGGTCAAAGACACGAAGCTGGCGCTAGAACGAGAAAATGAGCAAAGCCCGCCTCTTTGGCGAACGACGAACGATAGCTGAGAAAAAAATCAGGAGGCCTTTTTGACCGATTTGTAAAACCATCATCATCATCCTCCCGGCCGACAAATAGAGAGCCGTCGAGACTCGAGGTAAGCAAGAGGAAATTGCATTTCACGTGAGGAAAAAGATTTGGACGGCATATTGGTTAGGTAAGAAGGTTAATTCGAACTATGCATCGAACATTAGAATAGAAGATGGAGGAAATCAAACCGAAAGAAGTAACTTCGAACTATGCATCAAAAGTTATGATTGAAGATGGAGGAAATCAAATCGAAAGAAATAACTTCGAACTCTGCATCGGAAGTTATGATTGAAGATGGAGGAAATCAAATCGAAAGAAGTAAGTATAGAAATGTATATCGAAGGCTAGGCACTCTCGAGAAAAAGAAACAAATTCATAAAATATTAAAAGATTTAGAATGGCCGGCACTGACTAGATCACCACGTTAGCGTTTTTTGGCCTACATTGACAAGTTGTCAAAAGATTTAAGACTGAATTAACACAATTAAAAATTTTAAGAATGAATTGATATAGGTGTAATAAGTTTAGAACTTTTTTGATAATTTTCCCGTTGATTTGTAACTCTTCGAATGCGACTTCATAAGTTGCATCTCACCAAAATTTCACTAGTAGAGCCTCTTCGGTGCAGCATACCTTTTATTTGTTTTTTTGGTCAGAATTGATCTGAGGTTGACCAGCCCATTTCTTTTCTTCTCTCTCTTTCTCCTCCTCCAACAATGACCTCATTTCACTTTCGCCGGCGGCCTGCACGTGCTTATTCTAGCGGCCACATCAGGGGCAATTTTGTCCAAAATATTATCATTTTACCCAAACGACTTAAGTTGGGGTTCTTCTGAGGGCAATTTCCCTCCTAATGTCATTGATGTAGCTTTACCGTTTTGATCGTGACTATCGTTTTTTGGTTCTATGATCCACCCAAGGTCGTTTCGTGCTAGCTTTTGGTGTTAATTTATCGCGTCCAAATTACTGTCAATCTCGTGGAGGTGACAACTTGATGAGTCCTTGGGCATGTTGTCACCTTCGATCTGACCCTTGGTGACTTTCCGAGGGCAATTTTACCCCTAATATTAATAACGTAGCTTCACCGTTTCGATTGTGACTTTCGCTTTTGGATCTGTAATCCAACCGAGGTCAGTTGCGTGCCGACTTTGGGTGTTGATTTATCACGTCCGACTCACTGCCAGCTTCGTGGAGGTAACAACACGATGACTCCTTGGGCATGTTGTGCCCTCCACCTCCGACCTCGCGGTGACGGTGCTCACACTCCTCCGGCAAGCCACGAACCTGCTGCACAGAGGGCACATCGCGCTCTTGCAGTTGAGCCATCGGTTCAAGCAGGCCCTGCGGAAGACATGATCGTAGCACTTCAACTCACTCGCCTCTTCTACCACCCCGACCTCACATAAGCACACCACGCACTCCACAAGTAGTCTGCCAACGTACCGAACCATGCAGGGTCCACGGATTCCCGGAGCTCATGACTTGCCACGGCGATGCAAGTGGCCGATATCATTTATTGAACTACCGATTCTCAATTCAACTTACTGTCAGTTTCATTCTTGTCTTCAAAATGTTTACTTCCATTTCAACATGCAGCCTTCTCCTCCGCGTCCACCTCCACCTCCTCCATGGATGTGTCGTCTCCGAGGAAGGCCTCGTCAATCGATGGGTGTAGGCTGACGAATCATTGAACTTGAGGTTGTTGCTCCCCGCCTTGATGTGGGGCCGAAGGATCGACCTGAGGTCGGAGCGATCAACGTCAAGGCTGAGGAGGTTAAGGGCCTAGAAGAGATCCTCATGGATGAGGATGCCATCGCCAGTCTTACTCGAATGCGCGACACATTCATGTCAGTTCCGTGGAGGTGACAACAAGATGAGTCATTGGATCAGTTTCATTCTTGTCTTCAATTTGGGGCTTCTTCAAATTGGGTAAAATCAAAACATTTTGGACCAAATTGCTCCGAGGTTGCCCCCAAAATAAGCACATGTGTCGCACGTGCAAGCCAGCCGGCCGACGATCTAGCCACTTCGGAGCCTTATTTAAGGTAATATCCACTCCGGAGACTTATTGAGAAAACCGTCGCGCTTCAAGTCCCAATTTGAAATTTTTCGTTATGCTTGTGTACACATCGGCGCTCTACGAAATAAAAACTCAAATTTTACCACGAGTAATTAGTGGCATTGACACATATGCATAGCATATCCTCACAAAGAGGATAACTGAAATTGACAATTTATTTTCTATAGTTTAGAGAAATGTGATGTGAAAGATAACTTGACCTAACCAAAGATGGTAAAAGTTGGAAGTTATGGCGCATATAGTTTCGCTTAATAAAAAGCGCAAAAACTACTTTCATTTTCCTGCTAAAATCTGAAACACTATTTAATTTCAACAAATTTTGCAAAAAAAAAGTGCAAAAGAATTACGTGTCAAATTCGTATGCCATGAATCTTTTAGGGTGTTTCGGATTTAAGTCCAAGTCCAAGTCAATGAGCCAAAATTTCTTCGTCTATTTTGAGAGAGATTGGGTCAAAAAGTCCTAGGCCTTAAAACTTCTTTGGTCTCTTGTGGTTGGATTGGGCCTATAAGAAATCTTCAATTACTTCTAGGGCCAATATATCTATAGTACTTAATCTTTAATCTTGATCCTAACATTGATTAGAGTCGTATGTTATCTATGGCTACAGAAAAGCATCCAAAATGCAACATAACAATCGTTAAAACCTCGAGTAAGTTAGATCGATATCGATCGCGAAAGAAATAAATAAACCGATTGTTCAGGATCAAGGAAAAGGCAATCCGCCAAAAATTTTAAATGTTATTTAAGCTTCAAAAAATATGAAAGAAATCATATGTGAATTTTACGTGTCAACATTTGCATTTTTCCGATAGTTTTGAGTTTTTGGGATTTTTTTTTAATCAAAGTGCGTGAGTCGCGAGATTTTGATTAAGCAACAAATAAAGAGTAAGAACTGGTTACTACAAGCCCCACGTCATCCTGAACCGAGAAATAATTGTCGTTAAAGTAAAACAAATAAAGATGGATTAGCTTTTATCTCTATGCATGAATTGGAAAGCATGAATGCATCTAAAAGTACAGTGCTTCATCAAATCTAAAAGATTTAAAGTATAATGTCCAAATAAATCATGCCTATCTAAAACTTTACCAAACATTAAAGCTCCGTTCGTTTCACGGAAAATAACTTCCGAGAAAATGTTTTTTGGATTTTCCGATATTCGTTTCATGAAAAATAATTTCTCACGGAAACATTTTCCTTCCTATCGACAAAACTCCTTCACTTTTGAGGAAAATGACTTCCTTTGTCTCAAAAGAGGAAAACATTTTTTCGGAAGCCTTCTTTCACCATTTATTTTGACTATTTTCTTTTTCTTTTTTTTTTCCTTCTTCTTCTTCTTCCTCAGCTGATCACCGGCTACTGCGGCGGTCAACAACCGGCTAGCTCGAGCCTCACCATAGCACGCCAGCTCGAGCCTTGCCACGGTGGTGAGGCTCCAACTCGCCTAATCTGGTGCAGCCGAACTTGCCCAAGGCCAGTCTGGCAAGCTCAGGCCTCACCGAGATCCGGCAAATTGGGCGAGGCTCACCTCGCTCGAGTCGCCAGAGCCTCGCTGACGTTTGGCGACCTCGGGCCTTGAGCCTCGCCAGAATCTAGCGAGCTCAAGCCTTGTCGGCTTGTGGCGAGGCTCGAGCTCACCTGTGGCCAGCGACCTACCGGAGAAGAAGAAGAAGGAAAAAGAAGAAAACGAAAAAGAAAAAAAAGATAATTAAAAATATTTTTAACAAATAAAAATTATTAAAAGTATTACGGGGAGGAAAATCTTTTTCATACCAAACAACGAAAAAAAAATTTCGAAACTTTTTCTAATTTCAGCCGAACACCAGAAAATTGTGTCAATTTCGAGGAAAATGACTTCCGGGAAAATATTTTTCAGAAAAGTAACATTTTTCGCAAAACGAACGAACCTAAGGCTCCATTCGTTTTGGCGGAAAATATTCTTCCGGAAAATATTTTCCGAGTTTTCCGGTGTTCGGGGGGCGAAAAACGTTTTCCGTGGGAAAATATTTTCCTTCCCCCCCTCACAAAATAGCCTAAGTCTATGGAAAATGACTTCCGCTTCTTCAAAAGCGGAAATCATTTTTCGGAGCTTCTTCTTCTTCTTCTTCACTAAGGTCGGTGCCGCCCGCCCGCCGCCGCCGGTTGCCGCCGCCGCCCGCCGCCGCCGCCGCCGCCGCCGGCCGCCGCCGCCGCCGCCGGTGAAAAATATTTTCGAAACTTTTTCATATTGATCACCGAACACCGGAAAATTATGTTCCGGGAAAACATTTTCCAAGAAAATGACTTCCGGGAAAATATTTTCCAAAAGGAGAATATTTTTCGCCAAACGAACGGAGCCTAAATAATGCAACATGTTCACTCCTCTTTGATGTGACGGTCCACGATGATTACTGACTCTTGCAAATATGTTAGTCAATTCTTTTTCTTTGGTAGATTTTCCAATTTTGTACATCTTCCATCCTTTTTCTTTGCACGTGTCACCTAATTCTCTTTATGCGTAGGTAAAAGGAGAAAAAAGAGGACAATAACTTTCGTCTCGACTTATAAACAATACTATTTTAAATATAATAATATTAGATGGAATTGTAATTCTTTCGTGCTGTTCTGGTACTCAACAACTACATAAATCTAGAGGAGTCAACGGGTCGGTTTGGGTTTCCACACTACCCGACCCGAATCAAACCATAAGGGATGTGTGCCCTCTTTGATCCGAGCCCGACCCGAAATGCATATGACCCGAACCGAAAACTTGAGTTGACCCAATTTGATTGAAATTTCGATATATCATTATCATAGTCGTGGCTTTATTAGGCCGATATGTCCTTGCCATCTATATTTCGTATTAAAAATTCGATTATCTTTGCTAATTTAAGCAGCTTGGTCAATACGAGACCGAGGAAAACCTGAGATAATAGAGACAAAGGCTGCGAAACTGTAGGATCCTCTTTCAGGTTGAAGACCAAAGAAGGTTTGAAGTTCTACCCTAATTGCTGGGCCACTTCTTTTTCTAATCATTTCAAGAAGTGAAGTTTGATTTGAATTGGTATGTCCCTCTGACTGAACATCACTCTTCCTTTGCCTCTTTTAACAAAAAAACTTTAAAAAAACATTTTCCCTTGCACCATCTAAAAGAATTGATGAGAAGCGAAAGATTATTTTAGGGCTAATACTATGAAAAATCTCAAGCTGGTACACTTATGACAATTTTACTCCGAACTAATTTTTTAACTACCAAAAATCTCAAACCGGTACACTTGTGACAATTTACCCAAAACTAATTTTTTGACCATAAAAAAACCCCAAACTGGTACACCTGTGATAATTTTACTCCGAATTAATGTTTTGATCAATCCAAACCGGTACACTTGTGACAAATTTGCCTCGAACTAATTTTTTGACCATCAAAAACCCCAAACTGGTACACTTGTGATAAATTTACCTTCCGTTAAATTGGATTAATATCACGAAAAATCAAAAATTTGCAAACTTGCGACAAACAGAGGAGTAAAACCCCAAACTGGTATACCCGTCAACTACCACGTATCATCAAACTCAGCAATTTGATAGTAAAATTTAACAAAAACTAACATAAGGTAAATTTGTCACAGGTGTACCAATTTTGGGTTTTTTGTGGTCAAAAAATTTATTTGGGGTAAAATTATCATAGGTATATCAGTTTAGGGTTTTTCGTGATCAAAAAATTAGTTCGGAGTAAAATTATCATAGGTGTACCAGTTTGGGGTTTTTCGTTGTTAAAAATTTAGTTTTTAATAAAATTGTCATAAGTGTATCAATTTATAGTTTTTCGTTATACTAATCCTTATTTTTAAAAGTTCACTTTGACCTCAACCATGACCATAATTAGTTCTGCCGTCCAAACTAGCCTTTAATGGTCCGATTGGGAGCCGGTCCATGGAACTTGGGTCTACCATGGTCGAAATCAAGACCTTAGAGGCCAAACGAGAGACTCTGGTGATTGAACTCAAGTCCCTAGCGCGGGACGTCGACCTTGGTGCTAGACCAGGATACTTGATGTTGAAAACTCAAAGCATCGACCCAAATCCCTAGCTCTTGAACCCAGGTGCCCAAAGCCTAGGTAGGAATGGGGTAGACAACATATACTACGGCCTAAGGAGCCTTGACTAGGGTCGTTTGCAACTTAAGCCATTGTCTTAGATTCGGGACGTACAATTAGATTTGGAATCTTGCACTATGACCCAAGTCTCGAAAGCTCGGGCCTACGGCTAGTCCCTAGAACCTACATTAGTAATTGGAACCTTGCACAGTATCCCAGGTCCTTAGAGCTCGAGCCTACGACTAGGTCCCCAGCAACCACAATACTTGGGACCCCGACAACAAGACCCCAAAGCTTCTCTTATGATCTAATCACACATAGTCGCCTAGACCATTGAACCAACTCCACGGTACTCAGACATAAGACCTTATAGGCCAAACCTAGGTTCCGCATCCGCGAAGGCGGGACCTCGGAGTTCAAACCTAGCGAGAGGCCTAGCGCCAAGACCCAGTTTTCCAAGTCTTGCCCGAGTCCTCTACAACCGAACCTGCCAACTATGTAACCATCTCTACGGGGTTGCTTTACTAGAGGCATATTTCAATAGCTATACCGTAAACAATGCAACTGAATTATTGAAAGTGTCAGGACAGGATCACACTAGCTTTTGTTTCTTTTCCAAAACGTAGGTTGACTCCACGCTTGCGTCTTTGAATTTGCTCCCCCTTTTCAATTCCCGTGCACTTGCCTGGCAACAGATTCAAAAGTAGAGAATCAACGCTGAGATATGATTGGTGACGCCAAATGATCATATTTTATGTATGTTCATACCCGATATAGAGACGTTTCTTGGGTCAGGTTCAAAGGAAGCAACTTATGTTGCTGCACTGTGAATTTCCGGCAAGCAAGCAATTATGCAGGCGGCGCTAAAGAAAATGAACAAAAATAAATAGAGAAAGGCTGATCGAATTTTAGGAATGTGAGTTTTCAACGTAGTCCAATTTCCACAATATGTCATTAAGCATGTTTGCATCGAGCTTAAATTGTAAAGTGGTCAAGTCGTTTATACATACATCATCAACGTGTCTTATGCGGATTGACCCTTTTACCCATTTTCATATGGCACACTTTGACACATGTTATTATATACAATATAGTATGTATTCGTGTCAATATGACACATTTATGCACATTTATGCGCATAGATACTTTTTACATATTTGTATGTTAGAGTTATTATAAAAATGGATTTTGCTGCCATATATTTTTAAAGAAACTTAGGGTGCGCATGGCAATGATTATGTGCCCGAGAACTGATTCTGCTCATAAATGATTCTTTTTAATTCCGTACCCGGGAACAATTTCTAAGCATTTGAAGGCGTTTGGTAACTGCCCAAAATTTCTATTCTTAGAATAGAAAAAGAACAGAAATGCATTTGGTAACTACACCAATTTTCTTTTTATTAATAATATTTTAATTTTTTTAATATTTTTTTCTTTCTTTCCCTTCCCTTCCCTTCCCTTCCCTTCCCTTCCTTGGCTATGGCCGGTCGCCGACGCTGGCAACCGGCCACAAGCCAGGGCCGGCAAGGGCGTCACAGCCCTCACTGCCGCCCTCATCGTCACGACCCAGGTCCCTCGCCTAAGTGCCAACGACGAGGTCAGCCTCGCCTTGGCTGGGCGAGGCTCGACCTCGCCTAGATCTAGCAAGGCCTCGCCTTGGCTTGGCGAGGGCCACGACGCCCTCACCGACCACCGGTGGCAGGCCGGGAAGAAGAAGAACAACAAACCAAGAAGAAAGAAGAAAACAAAGAAGAATCAGAAATGGAAAAATTGTTCCAAAATCAAGAAGCTACTGTTTTTTGCTTCTTGATTCTTCTTCAAAACTGATTTTGTGAACAATTTTTTGCAAATTTGTGCCCGGGCACAAAAAATTTAACAAACGGATTTCTGTTCCCAAATTAATTTCGGGAACAAAATAACAGAAATTTTCACTATTCGGCAACTTGCCAAACGGGCTCTTATTTTCAAGGAAAATGATTCCTATGTTTGACTCTATTTTGCAAATAATATAGAAGTTTTTTTTATTTATGTCTAAAATTATGAATGACCCATTTGATACAAGTCTTGAGTATAACTCAGATCCCAAGTTTATGCATCCAGGACACTTGGACCCGGGTGCGAGGTCCCAAGTCGGGCGCCGACCATCCTTAGGGGACTCAAGCCCGATTGCTAAGGACTAGGGCACGACCACTAGTTGACGGGCTCGACCTCCAGAGACCCAAGCACGAGCTTTAAGGTCTTGACCTTGACTTTAGGGGACTTGGGCACCACCATTGGGTACCCAAGTTTGGTGTGACATATTGAAATTCGACCCTTTGCGAGATATATGAAATGATTATTTCATCGATGCACTTATGTTAAATCTCGTCATGAATTGATCATTCATGAGAGGACTAACCAATAAGGAAAGGTTATGAGGAATTTAAGTACGTACGACCTGAGAATTCAACCATGAATTGATAATTCGACCATAAGAATTGACGAGAGACAATTTTGAGCCATTATAGACAGATGAAAGAATGGTTATAGAATGATTCGTCAATAGTATACAATCGGATCATGCGGGGATCGCGGGTGATTCCGCCTGACCATTGTATAAATTGCGAACAACCCTAAACCAATTCCTAATAATCGTGTACTTCAGAACTAGCGATTGACCTTCGCAATTACATGACAACCGAGGTCACCCACGACTCGAAAGCTTAAACGTGGATTAATATTGAATCAACCACGGATCGAATACGCGTAACTCCTAAAAGCCGGCCGTTAGTTTAAGATATACTAAAGTCGCAATTGATCAATTTTGATCATGAATTAGAATCCGAATTTGGGTATTGAACTTTCAAGGATTGCCTCATTAAGCCACCTGTTTATCGGTTTACCTGAAATTCTTGGTAAAGTGAAATTCGAGCCGAAAATTGAGAGCCACAAAGGGACCCCCGAATTTGGAAAGGTCCACTGGGCCTCATGGACATCAAATTTGGTCACCAAGAGCCCAGATCATGAAAATTACGATTTTACCCTTTGTAGGCTTGAATTGTATCTTTGAGTAAAAAGACTTTTTTACCCCTAAGCCTTTTTGGAATCCTTTGGTTTATGGAATGGCAGAATGGTCTTTCTACCGCTCCATTATTGGCCGGCCATATAGGGGTGAAAAATGACCAAACTACCCCTCTCATATTCTCTTTATTACATTTTTGCCCTTGGATATTTACCTTGGCATGTTTTACAAGATTCAATAATAGCCATTGATCTTGGCTTGTTGGGTAAGAAGTGATATTGGCCATCCATCTTTGGGTGTGTCTTAATAGACACTTTTCTCTCTCTTGATCCCTCTCTCACTTTGGTTTCATTCACTTTCTCCCTTGCACTCTCTCATTCCCCTTGTTCGGCCACCACCCGCCACCATTGCCGCCGCCACCAGCCACCATTGTCGTCGCCCTCAAGCCGCCCTCGTCATCGCCATCCATAGCCATGACCGTCGTGGCTGTTCGCCATCCGCCGCTCCTCACCGCGGGCCGCCGTTAGCTAGCTTCCCTTAGTTTAAGAGTAAGTTACTCTCTAAACCTTGGTTAGGATGCTAGGTTGTTAATGGATTTGGTTTAGGGGCTGATTAGGGTGATTAAAGGTGGATTAGATAAGGGCTTATCATGGTTTAGCTTATAGCCTATATTGATTAGTTGATTGCTTATCAAGTTTTGTGTGATAGCTTATTAAGATTTGTGTGATAGCTTATCAAAATTTGGGTGATAGATTATCAAGTTTTGTGTGATAACTTATCATGTTAAAATTGGCGACGTATTTTGGTTTGACAATCAATTACTTGTATGGGGTTTGAAGCTTGATATACCATGAAAGATGATTGCCCAATTTAAAAACCTTGGTGACTATTAGTAAAAAAAGATTTTATGGACATATAAATGGTGACTAACGAGAAGTCGTGTTTGGATGCCACGTTTTATGAGTGGAATGGGGCAAGGGAGTTTGAAAATGAAAGCTTGCAAAGTTTGATGGGTTCATTGTGTGTATGTAATCACATATAAATTTATTACTGCATTTTTACAAGTGAAAGTTGCAGTACCTTGTTGTGTGAGCACAAACTACGTTTGCCTTTGGTTAAATACGGAGATGATAATGAATTGTGCGGTGGTTGTACTCGTGTGATCACATAATATCCTGATGCGTTTTATACGGGGTTGAACCCGTCCTTATGCGTTTTATGTGGGACGATTCCCGATTTATCGGATGCCCGGAGAGTGTCAGGATGCCGAGTCGCGGTAGAGGGCAGATCGATCTCCTTATGGAATGCCATCCTGATACGTTTAACGTAGGATGTTGCCGTGCCTAATGGGGCGGAATGATGCCAGGTCATCCCGGAAAACCGCCAACCTGATGCGTTTTACATGGGTTGTGCCGTGACCCGAGGGGTCGTTAATAATCTGGACTATCACGAGTGCGAGGTGCATCGATGAGTGATACGTGTCTGAGAATGATGATTGAGCATGTATGGATTATTAAATTGTGGTTGTGCATGATGATGCAATGAGATATGTTGAATGTGCCTCTTGAACATATACATTATTGTGGCTCCATTATGTGCTCGATGGAGCGATTGCCATCGATGCTAGAATAGCATGTTTATGGTGATTCAGAGGCAATGTGTTCTCCTAAACGAGGTTTAGGGAGCTTACTTACTGAGTTTATCTCATTATTGTTGTTTAACTGTTTTCAGACCCCCGATTATGAATCGATCTCCTATGCTGTTCGCGGTGCCAATGGATATGGGCACTATAGTAGCGGAGTATCCAATCGGATCGGATAGAGCGTATCATAAGTATTCGACAACTGTCTGGGTTGATGAGGGGTTAGCCATATGGAAACCGCACGTATTTCTTACTTGGTTCATAAGAGAAGGAGATAAGCTGTTTGGACTGATTAGAGGTTTTGACGGACCCCCTAATGGTGGAGTTGGAGAGGAGGTTTAGGACCATATGGATCTCAACTCTCCGGATGGAACCGTTTCTGATCCGGAGACCGATCCGGATGACATGGAGTCTGATCCGGAGACGCCTCCTGGATACCATCAGCTTTGGTGATAGGTTTCGATGCCCATCTTTTTTACCGTCCCCCTTTTTGACAGAGAAGCTAGGTTAATCCGACCATCCTCATCCCTTTTTGTATGCTTGGTTTTTTAGGAAGCGGCCTTGAGATAAGGCTTGTAATTATGAAACCTTCATAGAGTTAACGAAATGTTTATAAAATGGTTTAGTTATTTAGCATCTCAAAAGTGTTTTCCTTACTATCCCACTTTGTTGATTGTTGTTGGGGAGTTTGAGTACGCTTCCACGTGCGTTTAATTGAAAGATAAAAAGAATGGGTTGGCGACGCGTCTAAGGGCGTCGCATTTAACGACCGAGAAAGGATGTTAGCGATCTCAATGGGGCGCGGGCGTGACACTTGGCCTTGCGGATTCCCAACTAGGGCACCAACGACCTAAGTGTGGGAGCCAAGTACTAGGCTTAGCTATTGGGGTCCCGTACACAAGCGTGGGGATCCGAGCCCAACCTCAAGGGTCTCGGGGCTCGGCTGACGAGGTCCTTGGTCCGGCCTTGAGGAACCGAGGCTCGAGCATCAAGGTCCTAAGTCCAAAACTCCATGATCCGTTCATATTCCGGTAAATGCTTTCTGTTTTTCAAAATATGATGTCATTTTCCTAAACTTAAGCATAAACTTTCAATTAACTACGAAAAAATTTCCCGTCCATTCATTTTATCAAACAATCCAAACATCGAAAAAGAAGAAGAAACACTTTTCGAGGGAGAAACATATCGCGAAGAGACGGATCCAGTACTTTAAACACATCGCGCCGTGCATCCCGAAGAACAAACGTGCGCCCTTGAACTTCAAAATCACGACACGACGAGCAAGCATTTCATTCATATATACATTCAATTCGAGCATAAATTCAACACAACCACGATGAGACGAGACGGGGAGATACAAATTGGCAGCTCTTTTCCAATCATCGGATTCCAACATCAGGTACCAACGACCCCCCATGGGTACCCGAAAAACCATCCTCCTCCGCCGCCGCCGCCCTGAAAACTTTTGATGTTTCCCGTGGTTAATATCCACCTTCAATTTTCCTTTTGACCAAAGAAAACTTCAATTTATTTTATTTTATTTGCTATGAAATATATATTAAAAGGGTATTTATCCCAAATTACAATGGGTATATAGATCGTGTACTAGTATTTGTAATATATGACGTCATCCGAAGTTGGAATGCCCCTTGCCCTTGATGATGATGACTCCAATGCGAAGATGAGTTATTCTATTTACCACGATGCGAAACGTCAGGATGATGTCATATGGATCATTTTCGCATTTTGCATTTTGTCAAACGCCTAAAACCCTTTCATGATATATAAAAAATTAATGCAAGAAGCCCCTTACTAATTTCTCATTCATTTTCTCGGAATACCGAGAGACGATGAAAGTAACCTTTTAAAGCCGAAACAGAGTAAGATGGGACCAGGACGGAAACTCGAGCTACTTCGGGCGCGTTTGGATCGGCTTAGGGGGGAAAGTCTTTTGGGAAAATGCAAAAAAATGTAGGCAAAAGGGAATTTGTAAAATGTAAATAATGTTTTTTTTTTGGTCAGAGCAAATAATGTTTAGTAAAATGTAATTTAAAAACTTATTGAAAAGCAATTTTGACGTAATCGCCATTCAAAGAAAACGATACTTTATAAAAGGGCTTTCGCTAGTCTCTTTATTCATAAAAAAAAAAAATCCCAAATCTTTATGGTGAAATTCAGTTGCTGACAAGCTAAATCAGCCACTTACAACGGCGATCCAATTAGCACGGGACTTCGCAGTCGTCACGGACGCGTGATCGGGCCGACCCGCTCTCGGAGGTGGCGAATTCGGGTTATTTTCCAGGAGAAATAAAGGTAGTAAAAAAAAAAAAGAAAGAAAGAAAGAGAGCATATGTGCTTTACTATTTAGGATGGCAATAGCTACCTACCGCATAAAATAATAATATTAATAATAATAATAATAAAGAAAAAGAAATAACCATGAAGATTCGGGGCAGCTTCTCACGCGAAAACACAGATTTCCTCAAAAATGATTTCAGACAATTTGACCCCCCTCCCCTCCCAAAAAAAACAAAAAAAGATTTTCAGACAAATCGCCTCGTCCCAAAAAAATCTAGTCAAATTAAGGAAAAAAAAAATTTGCCCGGACAAATTTGCAATAAAAAAGGATGGCGGCCAAAATATTTTCCGAATAAAACAATAATAAAATGAGATAAAATAAAAATAAAAAACAAAAAATAAAAGAAATTCGCGACGAATGCGACGGCCCTCTCTCAGGAGCTTGGAATCATCTGGGACTTCGTCTGCGCCTCCTCCTCCTCCCCTCCTTCTACTCTCTCTCCTCGGCGAATTTCTCCGTCGACGACTTCTGCTGCAAGAGAGAGAGAGAGAGAGAGAGAGCAGAGCAGAGCAGAGCAGCAAGTGAAGGAGGGTTAAAGCTCCCGCCTTTCCATGGATGGAGTAGCGTAGCAACAGTCGGGGGCTTCCGCTTTGCGTGTCGCGCCTCGCTACGTATATATAAAGCAGCCCCCCGCCCCCCGGGCGGTGCGACTTGCGAGGGAGTCAAACCCCCCGGAGCTCCTCGAGCTTCGTCCCCGACTTCCCCGAAGGTTCTCGCCGGCTTAGGGTTCTTCGTGCTTGCTTCGTCCCGATCGCCGTTCCCCCGCCGCGCTCGAGTTCCTCCTCGTCGGCCGGCGGAATCGGGGAAAGGATTGGGCGGCGGTTGGATTGGAGCCGGGCTCGGCTTCCCGGAGCGGCGGCCGTGCGGAAGCGGAGCTGAGGCTCGGGGCGTGGGAAGAAGGGCGGAGCAAGCGCGCGTGGGGTGGGGTGGGGTGGGGTGGGAGGGGGTGGCGCTCGACATGGTAATCGGGTTCTGAGGATGCCGAGCTTTGTTCCAGCGAATCCGGCCTCCAATTCCATGTGAATTCCTCTCTCTTTCCCTCTCCCGAGCTGGCTTTGAGTTTTGCTTACGGGTTTGTTGTTTGGGTTTTTGGATTTGTTGACCGATCGTTTCGTGAGCTCGAGCTGTCCGAGCTTATATTTCGGGGGGCGTCGGGAAGTGATTTGAATTTGCGATTGTGTGGGCTCCCCTGCGTTGCGACGCTCCATTTTTTTTTAGGTTTTCACGGTGCGATTGTTGTTTTTAGTTGTCTTCCTTGCTTAGCTCGATGGGATTGTCCGGATTTTCTTTACTGGCTCGGATGTGGTGCGGAGGTGAAAATATTGTCACTTTCGAGTTTAGTAAAAGCTTCGGTTTATCTGAGAAAGGGGGGTGCCTCCGTGCAGTAGGGGTGGGCCCAGAGGCTTTTCTTGGCACTGCTGTACTTCTAGGGACCGAGGGACTGAGGCTGTCCCCCTCCTGAATATGGCAGAACTTTGCAGTTACCTAGGTTTATTGTACCCGGTCTCTGTCTTTTGGTCTGATTCGGAATCTATGAAAGAGTTTGTGGATTGAAACAACGCAAAATATCGCCTATAAGAACGGATTTTGACTATGTTTGGACAGCAGGAATTTTGAGATGGTTATATCTTATTACAAGGCCCCTTAGTCCTACAGTAAACACTTGCTTGCCTTGGAAACAGAATAGTTGGAGCGTTGAGGTTCTTTCTAGCTTTCATTCTTCAGCTATTTAAGCAGCCTTGGGGAAATTCTGACAAATGAAAAAACTTAAAATGTTGGGGTCTCATTATGTCGATCAGCGTTGCATGTGGAGAAAGGATACCGAAACTGTGATTCATCTTTTAATCCAATGTGAAGTGGCCTTTGCAATGCGGTCTTCATTTCTGATTAAAGCTAAAGGGGCCTTGTGGGACACCAAGCTCTGTTAGAGAGAGTGGTGCAACGGAGTTAGAAATTTCAACCTGGAGATTTGTCTTGCGTTGCATCTCATGGAATTCTCTGCTGGAGAGAAATGGAAGTTTTAAGGAATCGGAGTTGCCACTTGTCAATTGTTGAGAAGATTTTCTCTGAACTAGAAACCGTCTACAGAGAATCCACCAACATGATGGATACTATACATTCGATTTTCATATTGGTGTTGGATTAGGATGTCATTTGACTTTTTTTTGTAGCTTCTTTACCTTGCTTTTCTTTTCTGCTTCATCTCTTATATGCTTCTTGTATACTTGGGTACCATACTTTTTACTTTCTGATAAATTTTCGTTCTTTACATAAGTAATAATGATAACAGAAAGAAATAATATATCTTTCCATAGTATTTGAGTAGTATTTCTTGCATTCTTCTAATGCGTGGAAGGTTTGATTCCTTTTTGTTAATCCATCATTTTTCATTGGTAATGGGATGTGAATTCGTGGTCCCTTTTCTTGAATATTTGTAGGAGTGATAGACCATTAGTGATTAATTTTGTCAAGTTGGAAATTTATTTATAGTTTCTTTCAATGGTTGTCAATATATAAATGCAACAAAATATGTGAGACTATGTGTCACAGAAGTCGACTTTTAAAAAGAAAAGATACCTTCTCATGATTCCTTTCCTGGATATGGTTCACTGTTCCTGGTTGCTTGTCATTAGTAATTTCTTCTTTGTACAGATTTTAGTGTGATTTTTGGGATTAGTACTAATGATGCAATATCTGTCTTCCAGTGGTTCGGAGGGAAACATTGTCCAGTCTACTCAAAATACAGATTTTGGGTCATTTGAGCATTCTTTTGGATTCCGCATAGAGGATGCTATCAACCTTAGCAGAAGTACGTATTTGGCCTCTTTATCTTTTGATATGTAATAATCTAAACTATATTGAGGACGGACAATGTTACTGCTCAATGTCACTTCTATCAGTTACCATGTACCTTTTGTTTATGCTCATAAATCTGGAAAGAGTTGCAGCTCTGTCTCATCTTATCCAATGATGCTGTCTCATGAGTAACTCAGCCCCTAGTTCATCTGTTTATGGGCCTAACTGTTCTGTTTAACTTCTATTGGCTGTGTCTGTCACCAGAAATTTGAGCTTCTCTTAACCTGTAATTACCCATCCCATACTCCAACCTCACTCTTCAATGGTCCTTAAGGGTGATTTACATTTTTTAGAGAGATTATTAGGGTTTGACCTGCAAAATTTCCCGCCAAATCTTGTTGACAAATTGGTGGGAACTCGTAGTAGAGAACGTATCTAAGTTTCGATTGGTTTTACAGAAAGTTGTTTCTTTGTGGTAAAAGAGGTGAAATTTTTTTCTGGGTGTGCACTAATTATGATTTCCTTGTACGTTTTGCCTTTTGTATCGCTGCGAAGTTCTCAACTGACTGCCATCTGATGTTTCTCAGCAGATCCTGTCTTTAATCAGATAAAATCGAACAGTCGAGCGCTTGGAACTGACATTCAAGTTCGTGCTCTTAATAAGGTCTCTTTACCTTTAAGCTTCTTGTTTTTCTTGTAAATTGTCAAATCAAAAGCTCTTATGCTCTTTGTTCTGGTGAATTTCAGTCTGTTGTAGCCTCAGAAACAGATCAGTCTTCCACCGCTTCAGCCTCTCAGAGAATACCTTTACAAAAAGAGTCACAGCGAAATCTGGTCTCCATACCTGGTGGTCATTCTGAAAATTGGGGGGATTCAAATATGGCAGACACCAGTCCAAGGACTGAAACATCAACTGATGACACGGATGACAGAAATCAAAGGGTATGTCTACCACTACAGTTTATATGCTGCTTTATTTAGCTTTTTGGATGTGGAAAGCAACTGGGATAATTGATGGGTTTTTCTTGGAGCTTTTTTCTACATTTGGCTGTAGCTTGAAGGCTTGAAATTCACTAAAGTCTCCATTCTTTCAGGAGCTTGAAGCAGGTCCATCAGCTGCTCTGGTAGCTTCCGACTCTAGTGGTAGATCAAAAGAAAAGCCTGCAGATCAGAAGGTATAAGGTCTAATCAAATTATGATTCTGTGTTGCAGCCTTGTAATATAAGTTTTTAATCAGCAGAGATTGTTTACAGACATTACGCAGACTTGCTCAAAATCGTGAAGCTGCAAGGAAAAGCCGACTGAGGAAAAAAGTAGGTATCACAACTTCAGGTTTTTCTTGTCCAACTAGAGGGGAAATTGCATTGTACTTGATTCTAGCATACTAGACGCTTGTTTTCATACATAGTATTGTCAAATCACCTCCTGATATTTACTGGAGAGCAGCCCTTTTCTTCCCCTTCATGATATCTAACTCATTGTGTTCCAAAATATGGCTTTTGAAGGACAGATATTTTCTGACCCCCCCAAAAAAAGACAAATTTAAAATGTTTCTAGCGCACGAGATATTTGGATGTCCTCCAAGATTGAATATGAGTTTTAAAGCAGAAACGTATCAATCAAATTTTTGGCCTGATCTCTTTCATGTTCGCAAGCTTTAATCATATTGAAATGTTGCTCTTTTTCTTCATTTTCTCTTTTGGCTATCCTCTACAGGCGTATGTACAACAACTAGAGAGTAGCCGTCTGAAATTAACCCAACTTGAACAAGAGCTCCAGAGAGCTCGCCAGCAGGTTTGTGCTTTTTTCTTAGTTTGCTTTTTCATGGGTTATTTCTTTTGCTTTGTAATCCAATGTGTTTCTTCAAATGCAGGGAATTTTCATTTCAAGTTCTGGTGATCAGTCCCATTCCAACAGTGGAAATGGTATTGTAGAAGTCTTCAAGCATCTCTTTGTTTAGAGTGTTTCCCCTCCCCTCTTGTTCTTCCCCACCCCCCCAGTCCTCCCTGCTTCCCTCTTTTGCAGTCTCTTTTTCCACCTGTAGGCTGGTTTTGACAGTGCCGATTTTATGCCAATTTGATCAGTTATAACCTCCTTTTAGTATATTGAAATTTATATCATGTAGATTCTCGGTTTCCTTTGTGTGGAGAAATCAGGGTGTTCATTTCTGTCTCCCCTTGTTTTTTCCCTTTGGTTGCCAGACAAGTTGGTAGGATCATAGTGTGTTGTTCACCCCCCCAGGTCTCTCTCTCCCTCTCTTCCGGTTCACATGTGTGTAATATTATGTGCTGAACGAAATTTTTTTTCTTTTGTGGTATACAAAGGAATATAGTCTTGTCTCTTGTGTGGCTGCAGGATATATTTCCCCATTGTGATTGTCTTGATTAGTTGGTGGTGGTTGAGTTGGTTTATTGTGAACAGATTGGATCATGATAGTTGAAATGTGTTATTTAACATTGCAATGGTCCACAGGTGCCATGGCTTTTGACGTAGAGTATGCACGGTGGCTTGAGGAGCAGAACAGGCATATTAATGAGCTGAGAAGTGCTGTAAATTCGCATGTGGGTGACACGGAACTCCGAATAATTGTTGACAATGTCACGACACACTATGATGACATCTACAGACTGAAAGATACCGCAGCAAAAGCTGATGTATTCCACATTTTGTCAGGAATGTGGAAGACTCCAGCAGAGCGGTGTTTCATGTGGATTGGTGGCTTCCGTTCCTCTGAGCTTCTTAAGGTGATATCTTCTATTCATGTACTAACTTCTGTAAAGATAACGTGATCCATGAAAGCTTGATAATTTAAATGCAAATGAAAATGCCATCTCTTGTGAAGTACATTTAGAGTTTCGGAAGTGCCTGATGATTAGAATGTTGTGAAACCGGAGGGGACTTGCGGTTCATCTGGATATCAGTCACTGGTCCGGGCTTGTCACGAGTCAGAATCGGCTTTGGTCAAAACCCGATTGTCTAACCTGTTCAACTGATGGACTGGTGAATGAAACCAATCGAAATCTGGTCGGCTTGCAGTTTCTGTAATGGGTCACAATGAGAAGTCATGGATGGCTCAGTCTAGACTTTGTAAATTTTGACTTGAGGCTTTCATGTGCTTTTGTTGGGCTGTTCTTGTCTTGCTTATGTACCAAAGCAGAAGATGTAGCCATATACTTCGAACCTTGGACTCCTTGTAACATCTCGGTGATGCTCCCCCGACTGTACCTGGTGTCCCTGATGGGTGCATAACCCAAAGCCTATTTTATTTGTACTTTTAATGATGTTATCTGATCTCTGGTTGAACTGCCAACGAGCCCATTTGACCAGTAATCCTCTCCGTTTTTTTTCCCAAAGGCCTGACCAATACTTCGATTGTCCACTTTTGAAAAAATTGAACAATTCTGTGATTTCTCAGTCCTTGACCAGGATTAGTTGCAAAACCACTGCCATAAATATATGTTGTTTATCCAGGCATAAGCTAAAGAGTAAGTGACTGTCTTGTCTTCAAAAATAGTTGGATGTATACCGCAGGGTTGTAACTCCTGGAATTTGTCTATTCTATTTGCCGCTGCTCTTGATTTTCCTTTCTAGTTATATTGTTGCTGGTTCTTTCTTTCAACAAGAGTGTTCATTTTTTCTGAATCCGGACGCCCGGTCTTTGTTGCAGCTTCTTTTGAATCAGCTGGAGCCTCTGACAGACCAACAACTAATGGGCCTATACAACCTACAGCACACATCACAACAGGCTGAAGATGCTCTTTCTCAGGGTATGGAGGCATTGCAGCAATCTCTGGCTGAGACGCTGGCCAATAGCCCACCTGGTTCAACTGAATCATCTGGTAATGTGGCAAATTACATGGGACAAATGGCGATGGCAATGGGGAAGCTGGGGACTTTGGAGGGCTTCCTTCGCCAGGTAAATGTGATTTTGTTTCAGCACTAACTGCTTGTGCCGGATTCTCCAACGTTCATGTTGAGAAAAAACTCAACTTGGAAGTGGAAAAATTGAGTTGGCTGTTTACATTTCTTCATTTGCATGTCTTGTTGATGTCAAGTTCGGCTAGAACTGCCGCATGAGCCTGGCAGCATCTTACCTGCATTTTGTGTACTTTTGGATGCCTTCCCTTTTATGTTTCTCATTTGCATGTGGTACTTTTAGGACGGAAGAAGTGCCTGAAAGAGTAGTATAGAATTCTCTCTCTAATACGGGGAAAACAAAGAAGTAGCTATACTTACTGTCTCTACACAATTTGTCAAAGGCTGTTCTGGATGTCGATCTGGTCTCAACTTACACAATTTTCTTTCTTTCTTCCTCCAACTAATGATTCATCTTCTCTTCTAGTTTGTCGCTCTTTCATTTCATTGTTCTCCTCAGACTTTTCTGACGTGTATGGGACTATTCGTTTCTTGAATCCTTCATAGAACAATCCCAAAGAGTGGGATAGTTTGTACGCATTGCTGTGCCTATTTTCTTAAGGGAGGCCATTTGCTTGTGTCTTTTTACCAGGCTGATAATCTGCGTCAGCAAACACTGATACAAATGCACCGTATACTCACGACTCGGCAGTCAGCACGTGCTCTCCTCGCAATACACGATTACTTTTCGAGACTCCGGGCTCTCAGTTCTCTATGGCTCGCAAGGCCACGGGAGTGACAGAAAATCAAGATTTTTGTCCTGACCGACTCCCTGTGGCCGTTAAGTTGATGGAGGCGAAATCATTCCGCAGACAGCGAGTCCTTTGATTGAAAGTGCTCCCGTTGTCGCCGCTGCTGATCTCGAGAGGCGCGGTTTAACTCTAATTTGGGGTGAGCAAAGTCATGTCTCTGTAACAAAATCATGTGTTTGTTGTTGTAGCATTTTTAGCTAGTGGTTGTATATTGTTGTAATGCCCCCCTCTAGGACGGTTGAGCTGATAAACTATTCAGGTTGAATGTTCTTATTGATTAGAAACAATCCTATTTGGCAGTGAATAAATAGAGGTTTCATTGTAAAGGGGAACAGAAT
This sequence comes from Syzygium oleosum, assembly GCF_021117445.2. Taxonomy (NCBI): domain Eukaryota; kingdom Viridiplantae; phylum Streptophyta; class Magnoliopsida; order Myrtales; family Myrtaceae; genus Syzygium; species Syzygium oleosum. The sequence goes on from NW_026607494.1 coordinate 4,609,949, forward strand.
TTACTTATTCCGATGATGATGATGCTTCGTCCGTTTTTGTGGTATGCCGTCCTATCCCGACATGGAAGCTGATTTCATTGGTCCCTTATTAGAATGAGTGAATGAAATAGAAAAGGTATGTAATATAAGTATTCTGATCTCTTTATTCGGCATAATGAATGCTTGGCCAACTTCCTCGTGTTGTCGTTAATGATCATTATGCAGGGCCAAGCTCGCAGTTCCCTCACCAGGTCAAGCCGAATCCGAACATCTAGCCCGTTGCCTTGAGTCGAGCACAGCCGGTGCTTGGTTACTAGTCCATTAACAACCCGTTGGCATTCAAGCAATCGCCAAAAAGTGCAAGCAAAAGGCTCCATAGTAAAAAGAAAACAATACCGACTTACAGAGGCACAAAATATAAGTATATGCAGACCCTGCTTGATGCGATCTCACGCAAAGCGGGAAATACGGACATTTCCGTCTTACAGTCGTCCAAAGCCATATCGGCATCATCAGGCTCATGAAAAGAAACACTATTGCAGTAGCCGTGCCTCGACAACCCGCATGTTGTTTCATCGTAACTTTACAACTACAGTTTCCTAACGTGAACACCAGTATTGAGCACTTGGAAGTCCTACAAAGCATCTGAAAAGGATTCAAACCAAAGCGGAATTTGTGACAACAGGCGGGATCAGAAAATTTGACTTACGATAAATAATAATGATCAAGGCTTACAATGCAAAGAGACTATATAAAGAGCAACCCAACCCTCAGTCGAGCAAATCCGACACCAGAGTCTTCCTGAATGGATCGATTTGGGCCAGCTGAGACTCCATGCTTCTAGTTGGAGTTATGCCTTCCACCTTCAACCTCTCTCTAATTCCATAAGCTGGGACTTTTCCTTTTGCATAAGCGTTGAGGAGACACTGGTATTGCCGAATGCGAGACGTGTACCCAGACTGTCTCATCCGGTAGAGGATCTTTTCGGTATTATGGACATCACCCCTTTTGGCATAATGATCCAAGAGAGACATGTAAGAGCTGAACATTGGCTTCATCTGATTCTGTTGTGATGCCTTCGTCAAGACTGAATCGGCCTTCTCCACTTCACCTGCTTCCACATAAAGCTTCACAATCGAATCCCAGGTAAATGGACCGATGCGACATCCACTATCTGCCATTCTCTTGACTAGATCCTTCCCCTTGGCCAGCATCTTGTTGCTCGCATACACCTTCAAAAGTACCGTGTAATGCTTTGATGACACTTTCCATGTTTTCGACATCCTTTCAAAAATTGCCTCAGCTTCCGGGATTTTCTTCAACTTTCCCCAGGCTTCAATAGCAGCAATGCACTCTTCAAGCCGTGGATTTGGTTCACAGACCTTCCAAACTCTCTCTACTTCATCGGCCTCTCCTATGTCAGCATATAGCGGAAGCAAAGACTGACAAGCCCACCAGTGCTTTTTAAGGTCTCCACCTTCCATCTCCTTCAAGACAGCCTTTGCCTTTTCTATCAATCCGCTGGATGCATAGTGCTTCGCCAGGAGAGCTTGTGTGCCGATGTCGGGTTTGATCCCTTCAGCTTTCATAGCATCCACAATTTTTTCCATCCCTGTAATGTCATTTGACTGGCCTTTGGTGTCTATCAGAAGTCTGTACGTAAGCATTGTCGGCTTGACATTTTCTTTCTCCATCAACAACAAGACATCAGCAATTTTCTTCTTGTCAAGCCTCTTGTAAAGGAGAAGCAGTTGGTTGAAGGAAAATGATTGAGGGGAGAATCCTCGATCCCTCATTTTGTTAAAAGTTTCCTCTGCCTTCGTGACATTGCTGGCAGTAACATAGTTGGCCAACAAGGACCGATGGACTAGTTCCCCTCTGAAGGATTCAGGAATCTTATTAAAGAAGCTCTCAGCCTTAGGGAGTCCACGTACCTTAGCAATCAAATCAAGTCGAGATGCATAATCTCCCTCTGTAGGGTCCAATCTCTTGCTACTGTCCAACCACTCTGAAAGCTGCAAACCACCAAAAGTAAAAATATGTAAATAAAGCACCTTGAAAATCATGCTTATAAGAGATGAGTGATAAAGGACCTAGGAGAACCATCTAACTTCGCCGGATCAACTGATCACATCCAACAAAACAATACTACCCAATGGAAAAGAAGAACTGAAGCCCCATTGGTTTTGCACCAATACCTCATAAACTGTCTGCATCACTGGCTAATGTCTTAATCATAAAGATCCTCTTCAATATATTTGATCCAAATGACAAGCTTATGACAAGGCAATGCAAAAGCAGAGTCTTAATTTTTCACTCAAAACTGTTAGCAAAGGGCAGTGTTAACGAATAATATACAGATCTCCCTTGTTTCTTCAAACTTTTTTGTCATAAAAGAGATCTACAAAATCTCGATTGTAAATTTTGTTTTTTAACCTACAAAAACAGAAGCACTTTATAAATCTGTACTGTCATATGTTGGAAATTCTTTTGGCTGAACTAAATATCTAAGAAGCAGCTTATCTGAAATCAAAAGATGATTTGCGGCCAGTATACCGAAACATGATCACAAGTACCTCAGAAGGCAGTTCTCCTCTAACAGCCAAATGTTAGCCAATGATTAAACTAAACTACGAGCAGAAGATGACCAAAGAGAAAATACATAAGGAGAAGTGACTACAGAATGAGAGTGTCGAGACTTGAGTGTGGCCAATGAGATTTACCAGCAGAGCCTTCCCATATATTCGACGTTTACGAAAATTGAACATGGCCAATGAGATCTCTTCCCTGTTAATTTCCTTTCCATCTTCTACCCACTTGTCAAGGATTTGATGCACAGAGAGGCCAGAAGCACTGTTGATGGCCTCAAACAGTTTCGATGTAGCTCTTTTTCGTGATTTTTTCTTAGTTGACTCCATTTCATTCTCTGGCAAATCGAACTCATTCTGAGAGGCTTTTTCTGCATCCTCGTCAGCAGAGAGCTCTGGCTCAGAAACTAATTCATCCTCACTTTCGTCTGCTGAATCAACCTTCTGAACAGCCTTGGTACTGACAGGCTCTTCGAGTTCAGAAAATGCATCTTCTTCTTCTTCTCCGCTGCTCTCAGCACCAGGTTGTGAAGAGAGAAGACGGCTCCCCATAGACAATCGGTGAGTGAGGCTTGTTGAACAGTAAGATCTCTCCAGAGATGGATATCTACCAGATGTTGCTTGACAGGACTCGACAATGCCAGCATTATCTCCAAAACAACTCCAATCGGGTTTAGGGGAGTGAACTCGCAATATTGAAATGCTAAATCTGTGGTTCCTGAAAACATAAAGCAAGCATTCTCTAAGAATATTATATAAGCACACACATGTTGCTGGAAGCAAAGAGTTGTTAATTACTCCATCAACTGTTTTGTCCTGAATGATTACAGTAAACATAAACACAGCAGGCAAAAGCAAGTGTCGGGTCAAAATCAAGAAAAAGGGTTGGGCAGGACAAACAGCAGATGGAGCTGTCAAGGTGCCCAATCATGGGTGTCAAATAATCAACAATTGCAGCAATGCAGTTCAAAAGTAGCCTTAGATCGGGCAACATTTGTTTCAAATACCAACAATCTCTGAAAGAGAGATCGAAAGAAAATCAACCTAAAAGACCAGCAAAACATTCCACATTCTCCTTGATATCCAGTTCAAGACCACGCATCTAAATTGCCGCGTTCAATCTACCTCTCAGAAACCACGGCCAAGGCTACCAGGTAAAACCCAAAAGCCCCGAACGAAGAAGCACAAGGCAAGTCGACCAAAAAATTCATGAAGAGAACTTAACATTCTGAAATTGCGCGCGGGAAAGAATAAAACGAAGCAAGAAACAGAGCAATGAACACGGAACCCATCAACGACAAAACCCTCTTCTCAACACAATTTGCCCCGCTTCATGCCAGATAAAAAACAGAGAGATCCCAACTCCAAGAAACATCCCACAGCAAACAAAGACCCAAAACCCCAAACAAGGCGGGGGCCTTCATTTCCGGCCTTTCCCTCCCGTTCATTTCACTCTCAGAGCAACCTCACGCAAAGAGCTCGAGAAAACAAAACAGTACAAGCGCAAACCAGCCACGTGATGAACTGCAGAGAAAACAGAACAGAGGAGGCAGAGAACGTTACTTGAGAGGATGAGAAGCACGGCGAAGAGCCCACATGATGAGCTTGCTGCTGAACCCGAACGAAGGAAAGGAAAACGCAAGGAAAATTGCAGGGAAATGGAATGCAGGGGGTAGGGAAAGATCGAAGCTTTATGGCTTGGATAAACCCTACGGAAGCGTCAGAGAACAGAGGAGCTTCGGTTCAACTACACACTCTCGCTGTCAAAACCCTAAAAACCCTCGGCAGGCCATGCTACGCCGACCTCTCGGGGCTCAGCAGGCGGGGGTGGCCATCCCGTAATTTCGGCAAAAGACCGGGGGCAAATCTATAAAAAGATGAAAAGACTATTTTCTGAATTACCTAATCACGTATCTAATCACTTACATGTACATAGAAGAGAAGAGAGAAATAATAAAAAAAAATCGCATGTCGGCTTAGGGGAGCGATTGCTCGGCATACGGATAATGATATGGACTGTGTTTATAAGAGAACGGCCACCAATACGATGTCATTTCGCGTTGCATCGAGGGTTACCATTGTCATTTCGCGTTGCATCGAGGGTTACCATTGTCATTTCGCGTTGCATCGAGGGTTGCCAAATGGTGTCGCCTTTGGAGGGGCAAAATCGGAACGAAAAGGATTAATTTTGGAGGAGAAAAATTAGGGCTCCGTTAGTTTTCGTGAATCGATCACACCGACGACCTACTCTAAGATTCGACTCAGCGCTCGGTGGTAAGGACCCAGCTCTAAATTTTTATGCTTTTTCGAGCTCCGGTGGTTGGTCGATTTTAGGGTTTATACATTTTCTTTTTTCAAGTTGGTTAGTGATTTTTGTAGTCATGTGGACAGTGGGAAAGTATTAAATTTGGTGGTTGGTGTACTGTAGATGGAAGGCCCCATTCACCACCATACTTCGCTTGGTGGATTTATGGAGTTGAAGATAATGGGAGATATATTGGTTACTTTGGAGAGTTGTTTTTTTTAATTTCTTGTTTAAAAAAATATAGGTTGATGTTCTTACCAAATGAAAACCATATTAACTTTAAATGGTTAGAATTTCTTATGAGCTTGAATAATTTTAAATATTTTTGAAGGAGAGACACGACTTAAACTTAAACTTGTGATGTAAAGATTCGTACTAATTTATGAACGAATTATCACCTGGCATAGGTAAGTATCCTCTCCCTTAGAATTTTCGAATGAAAAACTATTGGAAAAATCTTTCAAAGAAAAATCTTTTAATTCTTTTCCGAGTTCAAATTCAAAATGAACATAAAAGGAATTCGAAAACACTTTCTTCGGAAGTTTTGAATGACATTCCTTAGTCGAAAATTGCTTTTCATGTGTTGGTACATGCATCATTAACCAAAAATCTCCATGAAAGATAGTTTGAACATGCAACTTTGACAAAATAAAAGAGAGTATTTGAGAGTGAAAGCACATAGGATGAGAAAAGTCAAGGTATGCCTTAACACGACCCTAATACATATTTTGAGAGTTGAGTTGAGTGAATAAAAATAAGGAAAATCATGTCGTAGAATAGAGGTTTTATTCGCAAGGAATGCATAGATCTAAATGACAAAAGGCATTTCTTTCTTCTAGCATAAATATTAAATATAACCCTTGCTAGCCATTTTGAGCCTAAATAAGGAGAATTTTTTTTGGAAATACCCCTATCAATAATCACTTCACATTGGGGCAAATAGGAGGTTAAGGTTGAAAACATTTGGAGAAAAAGTTTTAAGAAAGATTTTTTTGCCTCCACTTATCAACCATTTTTGTGGTGATTTTAGGTGAGTTCTCATAAAACCTCGAGACATCCAATAGCGAAAAAGAGCATTCATTTCTCTACCCAAACACTAATTGCCCTTTGATTAGCTAAATTGAGCCTTAATATTCATTTCTAAACGCAATTGATGATTATCTCCCTACCTAAGGCATGGCATGTGATTTACCAAGAGGATTGGTAATAGTAGAAAAAAATCTCGAAAGCCTTTAAAATCAAAAAAGTCGTAAGAATCAAAAAGTCAAAGGAATCCAAAAGTCAAAAGAAAATGATAACTAGGGATATAAAAAAGCAATGTGCCTGGTAAAAATAAAGCTGATGCCCATAAAAAAGAAGCTGCATCAAGAGCAAAACGCTTGTATGAAAAGAAATTTATTTGAATGCAAAGTATCTAGAAAAGAGCGAAGCTCTTATGTTTCAAATGTAAATGATTGATTGATGGACTCTCAAAACAAATTCAACATCAAAAGTTAAAAGATTTTGAAAAAATTGAATGAGCCGGTAATGATATCCATATAATCACCAACTATTGAACCGTATAAAAAAAATTTAGCCTTTCATTTCTTAATCCAATTCCAAACCTACATTATAACTCTAAAAAATTATCTTTCGATTGGGATGGTTCAAATAGACATGAGGATTTCACAAAGAAAGTTACCGCTTGAAGGAGTGGAAGCAGTAATTTCTCATCTTATCTTCGATATTCTTGACTTTGTTTTTAGTTTCACTCTCTGCTTAATTTATTTTATTGTTACTTTGTATCAAATTGAAATTACTATTTAAAGATAATATTGCAAAAAAAAAATCCACATAATATATAAATTAGCATTGCAATGTGAGGCATTGGTATTTGGATGATATGGTCTTCTAGCATTGTGGATTGTTCTTATTTATATATAAACTATAGGTAGCTATAAACAGAGTATAAACGAAAAAATCCATCAAGATATAAAAATTGCGTGGAGAAACGTGAAATCAATAAGAAAAAAAAATGATGAAAAGCCATGAGTCAAATATATGTCCAAACTCAATTAGAGTTGTGCATACTGTTTGTCTGTCTATCTTTCTATCCAGGATTAAGTGTGTAGTTTTAGTCCTGTAGATTTCATTATTTGTGCAATTGCGCAATTGAATCCTCTAACATTTGCAATTTATATAATTAGGTCCTATCCTTAATTGCCATTAGCGATATCTTAACAGTGACCCCCATGGACCTGTGGCTCCGCCCATGCGGAACAAAATAGATATGTAACATTGATGTGGCACCAAATAAGCTCTACATCAATAAACACAATATATATAATAGAGAGAAGTAGGGATTAACGAGTGTATCATGACTCTTACCGTGGATGGCTAGGTTTCCGATGGGCCTAGCCTTGCTCAAGTAAAGACAGTCGAACCCCGTGCAGAAAGAGAGCGAGAGAGACAGAGAGAGAGAGAGACACCCAACCGTGGTTGAGTACGGATGGAGGTCTAGTGAACCCCGTTTTTTAGGGCAATGGATGTCTCGTAACCTTAACAAGTGATACCGAACACTTGCCAATACCTAGGCACCAATGCTAGGCACCAATGCTTGGGCTACCTTGTTGCGCATCACCCCCAAAATCCCCTCCCCCTTCTACAAATCTTTTTTTTGTTCATTTCACCTTTTTAGAGAAAATGTCCTCAAATTGTGGTCCTGCTTGATGCACATTTGTTAAGTAAACGGGATTTATCTGTGAAAAAAAAAACAAGAGACACGGGTGTTTTTTAGAATTGGCAATGAATGCGGGGGCTGAAAAAAAATGAAAAACAAAAATGTGAGCACAAATGAGACCCAGACCCAGAAGAGAAACAGAGAGACGGACTCTTCAAACACAGAAGAAAGAAGACGCAAATACACATTCGACGAGAACGAAGGCTTGGTGCGAGCTTCTTCTTCTTCGTCTCCCTCTCCCCTCCGCTGCACCTGGAGATGATGAACGTGGGTCCGTCTGGTTTCAGTACGCATCTCTCTCTCCCTCTCGCTCCCCCTCTCTCTCTCTCTGTTTCTGGGTTTCGTCAATTTCCGTTCCTTTTGACCGGTCGCGCCTTCGGAATCCTCCCGCATCGATTCTTCCTTTTGCCCCTGCCCGAATTTCCCCCCACCAATCGAGCCTCCGGCGTTCGTTTCCTTTGTTCTTGCAGACAATGCGCCGGTGTCCCGAGCGTTCGTCGTCGCCTCCGGCGTCTTCACCGTCTTCTTCGGGATCAGGGACCGCGCTAACAAGCTCGGAGTGTCTTACCAGGCAAGTCAGTTGGGCTTTTTGCTGTTTCTTTTGGGTTGGTTTTTTTGGTGGATTCGGCACTTGGGTTTTGGCGGATTGTTGTCTTTTGTGCCCGTACTGGCTTGTGGGTTCTCCTCGTGCTATCGATTCTTGATCTGGGTCTTGGCAATGATGAAGGGTGCTTGATGGTCACGTTAGCCTGGACGATCTTTTCGCTTTCCTTTCCCTTTCTATGTCAGAAAGATGAATCTGTAGGGTTTCTTTTTTCTTCCTGCTCATGGCCCTAATTACGGTGCGAAAACTGTCATTTCTGGCTGTGTGGTTGATTTGATTTTTCCAGCTGCCCTGGTGGTGTAGTCGAAGCTGTTTCGCATCTCTTTCTAATGTCGTTGCTCGAAGTAGTTGTGTTCGCATACAATCAACAATATGGAATTTGGAGTCTTTGTTTATATACTCCACAGAATTACTGAATTGCTATATGATATGTTTTCCAATCTAAACAATGACTAAGTCTAAACCATTATAGTTTAGTCATGGTAGGTCATCTATTTGTAAGACCAGTGTAGGCTGAGGTTTTATGTAATGCTTTGGGTTGCCAAAATGAATTCAAAGTTTGTCGCTTGCAAGGACATTCATATCGAAATTCGAAAGTGAAATAGGATTCTGGTTATTGCGTAGGTTTGCCTATGTCAATAAGAGGGCTAGATTCAAGAGCTCTCTTTGAATGATGATATATGGATGTTAATATCCGAATTCAAAATAGCGCAGGGGCACTCGCTGTTTGTTCATGAGGGATGAGCATAAATAATAGACTTGGATATATCCAAGTCCATTAATTCAGCAATTTGTTGAACTCAATTGCTTATGTGCCATCGAATTAGTGAATCGATTTCTTAATGATGACTTGAGGAGGAAATAACTGGCAGTAATGAAGTCTGCCTTCTTTGCTAGCTGCAATACTATTTTGAGACCCTCAAGCAGTCTTCCTCTCTCCTCTATATTAGAGAAATAGTTTCTCCATTGACATTCTTTTAGCTTCTTCTGAGGTTTTACTATCACTTTTGTAATATAACTTCTTGACTTTGATTGAGTTCCTGTTCTGCGAAGGAAACAAGTAAACGACCCTCTTGCTTTGTTATCGACTCACCCTTAGCAATTTATGGGAGCATAATGCTTGCCATGTCAATAGCTTTTCCTTTGAGAATTCCACGATCTCTTAAATTCTACAAAGAGGATAGTATCTTACTTCCTTATTTTTCGATCTTCAATGGCAGGACATTTTCCAAAAGATGCAGATGTGGAAGCTAATACCAGCAATCTTTGCCTTTTCTTCAACACCAGAACTGATTTTTGGCCTTTATCTGCTCTACTACTTCAGAATTTTTGAGAGACAGATAGGTTCTAATAAGTTCTTGGTGAGTAATTTTCTCCGTAACAATGTAGAATAAAACGAGTACGAAACACTTCTGTAGCGTTTCGCTAAAGTTTTGTTTCTGTTTTGTGCTGAGAGACGGATAGGTTCTAATAAGTCCTTGGTGAGTGATTTTTCTTCGTTAGCTATGTAGAATCAAAAAATTGCACAACATTTCTGTGGAGTAACACTAAACTTATGTTTCAGTTTTGTGCTCCACTCTAGGTATGAATTTTTATATGCAATGTCATAGCGGTAAGGATGATGCTTAAGCTATTTGTCCTACATGAAAGAATGTTTGGGGAGCTACTACTTTTGTCACAGTTTTTCTTGTGTGTGTCTTTACTCATTTGATTCCAGTTTGCGAGAGCACCCTGACTATTTGTCTAAAAGTCAACGTACATCTGCCAATGGCCTCATCTCACAAGTTGACACTATTATGAGAATGGAACTTGGCATTTGTAACATGCTATCCTATTGGGTGGATTAGTTTCCAATAAATCTAAGAGGTTGATGGAGAATGCATAAACTGCTAGTAAGATGTGAGACATGCAGAAAGGCCAACAAGGGGAAGACTGCCAGCTTCGTGTCCACTCTTTGTTCGGCAAAATTAACTGTTCTTAATTGTGCTTTAGCATCTATGCTATCATGTTCAATGCTATTTTACTTAGAGCAGAATTGATGTTATGGGTTGCTTGGCATGGCAGTCAACTGGTTCTTTCATTCCAAAACATTTTCGTTTCCTTTCGTTTGATGTATACCTAATTCTTTTCTGTGGATTCCTAGGTCTTTATTTTGTTCTCTACAATAGTATCAATGGTCCTTCAAGTCCTAGCATTGGCAGTTGTTAATGGTATGTCAATTCGTTTTACCTTTGTGGAAGCTTCTTCTTGCTGTCTCTTTTCACTTCATTCATCCTTTTACTGGTGGAAATCTGTTTCTATATTTTGAAATTCTTCATTTGTGGTTACTTACATACTACTACTTGATCTGGTACAACTTGGTCCGAAAATCCAAAAGATGACTCTGAAAATTGAAACATAACAGTGGGTGAATACTGATGTCCTTTTTGGTGGATATGAGTCTCTATCGGAAAAGCAGAGGTCCTATCACCTTGCAATACCTACTTTAACGTTTTTACTTCATATGCAGTCTATATTGGAATGACAGTTGTCCTAATTGACCTTCTTGTACAATTCTCGCAATTACCCGTTTTGTTTGGTGGTCATACAACAAATGCCTGAATGGGCTATTAAGCTCTTAAACACTTGCCTTGCTTGTCACAGGAATTTGGTAAGTTAGATGCGGTTGATATACAATCTTTATATGGTCTGATGCCGTGATTTGAATTGTTGTGATAATTTACCCAAATTATGCAGTAGTTTCACTGGTTAGAAGACTGCTATTGTGAGAGAAATTGGTATTTCTAAGTTTCTGGATGTAGACTGTCGATATAAATCATTCCATCAATACTCCAGATTTGAGATGCCATCATCAAAGAGTTACTTTCAGAAAGTTAATCCAAAAGTCTTTATGTCTTTGCTATGACAATACTTTATGCCAAACATATTATTCAAGTCAAAGATAAAGAAAATGAAAGAAACAAGTGACGTTCTTCAAACCAATCATAAGCTTTATTGAGATAATTAAACATATGGTACTCCCCCTTGTCAAATGCTTAAAAGTTCCTATGTTCAGCAGAAAAATTTGCCATAAATTTCAGCGAAGACCTACCTTTCCTCCTGCATGTTGCATTGGCTGAAGAGTACTTTCACGTTTTTCCTGTGTACATATGGAGCAAAGCTGACTGATCCTTTATAATGACCAAACTTTCTCCATAATTGTCGGATATCAGAGGAGAAAGTCGACAAATGTTAGGGTACCCGCTAATGTAATGGTTTTAGCGGTTGCTTATGGATTGTATACATTGTGCAAGAAACCCTAACGTTATAGTATAGTAGCATGATTGGCTTAAACTTATAATTTATCTTATGGGCCAGTAGGTAGAGCAGGAAGGTAGGAAAAGAACCCAAGCCCTCTTGAAATCTTGTTAAGGGTGGACCATAGCTAGACACATTACTAGTTCCTTAAGCATTGTAGAGGGAGATAAAGATCTAAATTTAGACTGCTGTGTAGATAAGATTGCCATGCTAGTTTCTTTATCACGCTCCTAGAAATTGTCATGGCTACCTTGTGATAATGTTGGTTAACTTTTTAACCTCTTGCTCGACAATGGACTGTTGAAATTTCTATGCACATTCCTTCATGTCATGATTCTTGAATAATCGTCAAGTCTCCCCGTGACAATGCTGATGTAATGTTTTTTCTTTTCATCTGCAGTTCCTTCCTCAAACTTAGTCAGTTCAGGTCCTTATGCTGTTATATTTTCATTGTTCGTACCCTTTTTCTTTGACATTCCGGTTTCAACACGATTTCGGGTGCTAGGCATCAGCTTCTCTGATAAATCTTTCATATATCTAGCTGGTCTGCAGGTAAGCTTTATTGATATATCTGTTTGGTGATTTATCACCTGTACTAACTTTTTGTGCCTATCAGACACATCCTTTTTGTATTTTCATTTAACCTAGTTTACATATTGCAGCTTTTGTTGTCATCCTGGAAAAGGTCCATCTTGCCAGGGATTTGCGGCATTCTTGCTGGTGCCCTGTATCGTCTCAATGTTTTCCGCATCCGAAAGGCGAAGGTTATACTCGAGAACATTTATAATGGACCGTTTCCTTCTTACTGTGCAATTAACTGTCATTTGCTGTGGTGTTAGAATTATCCTTTTTGATCGGTACCATTTGTAAATGTGATCTTGTTAGAACCAAATTTGCGCGAGAATGCCATCTACCTTGATTATTTATAAATATAATTAGCTGAAAAAGAATTCTTCTGTGTGTGTGTTTTTTTTTGGTGGGAGGGGGAGCGCGTGAGAGAGAAGAGGGAGAGAGAGAGATTGATTGATACTTTGACAAGCATATGTAATCTTTGTCTAAGTCCATCACGACTTGTGATGATTACAATGTGTGATGGCCTCAGTATCTCAATGTTATTGATGGCAGAATGCTCTTTTTTTGGTGTTCAAAGGATTTCCATCATTCTTGAAATTACTGCAGATCAAATCAGAATCATCATTTTTTTTTTCTTGGAAGTCTAGCGAATCGTCCTTGTTTTTCCTGAGAAATATGCTACATTTATTTCATGTCATACGAGATGTTACCTCATGGATGCATATCTTGAAGGACATCTTGTTAATGCATGTCATGAGTTACTTTCATGCAATACTTCACTAAGATTGCAAAGCAGTTGTATCCGCCAATATTATGTAAGTTTCCTACAAGAGAGTTGGTAGGAAGATTTGTTCTATTTTAAGGGTAGTGTCACATTTGAAAGCTAGAGATCTGCATCATCACTTTGATGAAGATAAATCTTTTTTGTTAAGGTACCTAAATTTTGTTTTTTAAATGCCTTGTGTGAGCAGTTTCCAGCACCTATCTCTTCATTCTTTTCACGGCTACCAGGACTGTCTATGGGAAGTCCACGTGTCTCACCAACTAGGAATGTCGTGGGAAATATTCCATCCTTCGCAAGTCACCAGGTAACAGTGCATCATATGAATGTTTTAATAAATACTTCCAATGTTCTTAGTACATGTGAAATCTCTTTCTACAGTCTTCATCTGCGTCATTATTGCCTCTGCCTCTACTTAAATACTCTTTCCCTGCAGCGAAACTATACTTCAGTACCTTCCACCGTAGAGCTATCAGAGGAATCTGTTGCAACCCTTGTTTCAATGGGCTTTGACAGGAATTCCGCTAGACAAGCACTAGCACAGGCTAGAAATGACGTCAATACAGCAACAAACATCCTTCTTGAAGCTCAGTCTCGCTAATTGTTTAGAGAAGTTATAGTGATGCTACTTGAACTCTGTTAATTAAGTTCAGGGGGAGGAGTTGATTGGTGACGAGATCTGTGACCTCCATGATAGGCATTTGACGAGTCGGTCAATCTTCTAACAGGAGCTTCTGAATGTTCTCGCCCATGTCGGTCTTGGGACTTTCCCTTCAGCGTAGATCCTTCGGTCCTATAAGCGGTAGGCATTTATTTGCAGCTGAAAGCAATTCACACACAGTATGACTGTTGGGATGAAGCCTAGATGGATTTCACCCAGAATCATGACATGGTTAATTATTATATTTAGAAGAAAGCTCTATGGAGAAAACTGTGTACAGTATTTATCTAATTAATTCTTGTCTTCAACCAGTAAACAAGACATTCCTCGGGTTGTTGTTTTCTAGACGGCACATAGTGGTCAGTAGTAAATGTGCCTTGTTAATAGGATATTCAAGTGTTAAGGACGATTATGCTGTTGACTGATAGTGGTTGAAATTGGAAAAGGGTGTTTCGTGGCCCGTTGGAATTGGTAGGCTTTCTATGTTTCAGTGCTTGAAAATCTTCATGCGGTGGTAACTTTGATTATAAAGTTTGTAATGCTCCTTGTTCTCATTATTTTTCCTAATCTTATGATTGGTTAAGTTTCTCTAGGCGGCGGTAAGTTTTCTAAATTGGCCGTGAGGGCCATCAAAACATGAAAAGGTTAGTGACCATACTACTCTTTACAACATTCTCCCTGTTCCATAGGCAAAAATGGTAATGACTGGCAGGTTCACATCTTTTAAGTTATGCAAGCAATGCCGAAATAGAGCCTGGCTAATGAAAGCATTGACTGAAAGATGTAGACCCAGTTAGCTTCCTCGCAAATTTTACGGCTATGTACCCTTCTACCATGACCCGTTTTGCGCGCTTTTGACCTCTCGACATCAACAATATATTTGATTAGGATAAATCTGCTTTTAATAGGAAAAAGAAAAAGAAAAACTCTACTAGTTTATCTTGTACATCCTCCATCACTGCATAATTTTCTGTCTCAATGGGAAAACCTAACTTCTCTACAGAAATGTCCTGAAAAACATGCACCAAGCTTATGAACATGTTTAGTTTTTGGGATAAGTGCATTGAAAGTCCTAAATTTTGTCATCAAAGTGCAATTGAGTCCTAAAACTTTCAAAAAGTGCAATTAAGTCTTAAAACTTGTTACAAAGTGCAATTGAGTCCTAAAACTTTCAAGAAGTGCAATCAAGTTCTAAAATTTATCTAATTAGTCCAATTAAGTTATTTTTGTTATTGCGCTTTTAAAAAGTTTTAGGACTCAATTATATTTTTGTAACAAATTTTATGACTTGATTGCACTTTCATGACAAGTTTTAGGATTCAATTACACTTTGATGATAAATTTTAGGAGTCAATTGCTCTTTCGTGACAATTTTTAAGACTTCTAATGCTCTTATCCCTTAGATTTTTAATGCAGGGAACTTCAAACAACGTGCCTTTCTACTTGTGCTATGTGCACTCTAGCTGAAAATGCTTCCTCCCTAATCCAATGTGAGAAATTCATCAAGAATCTATCAGAATGCAACTAATGGGAAAAGGGGGAACACTTAAGTCGTATTACATGATGGACTCGAGCATATCGCAAGTGACACTTCTTACGTTGTGTGTCCACTGATTTGCTAAAACACATCCGCAAAGATAGCAAGTGGATTTAAGAAGAAAAAGAAATCAAGACTCGAAGCTAAGAACCATCAAATATGCCACTGTATCATTAGGTTTTCCCTCTATTCCAAGAGGGACAGCCGAAGCCATGAACATGAAGTCTTTAACTCCAAGTAGAATCCACCATCTTAAAATGAAAAGTCTCAATGAGTCAGCTTAGATCAGGAAAAAGCCCAGTCTTATGCAAGTGGCACGGTGTTTCTCATGTATGTAAACAGCCCTAAGGAATGAATTTCTCCAGCAAAGCACGTGACAAACAAAACTGGGCACTTGGGAGGGGTTTCTATGAACAGTGCAGCCTCTTTTCCCCATCAAACTGCGCTCCACTCATGGCACTAAGAAGAAACCACACTTCACAATAATAAAAAAATACGTCCCCCTCCTCGAATTCTTGCTTGTAAGTGTCCCCATTTTCAGCGAGTGCATCCTATTATCATGTACAAGAATAACTAGAAGACACTGAGCATACGTATCGCTCAAATTCTGATTTTGAACGAACTCCCAGGCAACAGTCAAACTCCCATTTCAAATTGTCAGCTCTCCTCTTCATCAATGGTATAAACAGGTATTTGCCATATCTTAGTGTTCTTCTTCGGGTCATCGGTGAGGCTTAGATCTGTATCATCCTCTTTAAATGTTCTGATAAAAGTTTTTGCTCCCATCATGACAAGCCTCTCAATCATAAATAACTGGTAATTGTTCTGAATAAAGGGATCAAGGATCTCGCTAAAATTTGAAGAGTATGAAATCTTGTACCTGTAAAAATTGGTCAAGATAAGTATTTATCAGCTTCAACTTCTACCAGGGTACACACTTATGCAATATACACGTATGACACACAATTGAACATAAACACGCCTACAATCCAAAAGAGAGAATAAGAGGCACTTTAATTTCAGTGGTTAATCTACAATCCCACTGCATAAAAGGTCCTTTCATTACCTAAGATGTTTTATACTCGATCAGCAACTATAAAGTTAAGTAGCTATCTGGTCAAAGGCGATTTCATTTCCAGGACAGATGTTTTATACTCAATCAGTAAGTATAAGAACGCGTAGTCTCAAATTCAATTGTCGGCCAGCATTAAGGAAACAGGTAACAAATGCCTTTTCTGTGCTGATTGTTCTAGTGTTACAGGATACAATGAAACCTTTCATGTCAATTTTGTCATGATATCACAAAGAAAGCATCCATCATCTTCATCACCAGTCTGCTATTACAACCAGTTACAAAGATGACATTGTCCTCATCTAAATACAGTTTTTTCATTCACAAATCATGTTCCTGGGAACTCTGCTCTACAGCTCCATCAACAACCATCTGAAATGGAACCCATTTGCCACCATCAATCATATCTTTACTATATAGAACAATAAGCACAATTGTCTAGCCCAATTGTGTAGCCCATTACCATAATTTTTGGTCTTCATAACCAACAAAAACACACTGGCAACATCCACCTATCTCACTGAATGCCTTACAAACACTCTAAAGCAGTATCCTGTGCATGGTAGTTGCAATTTCTTATCTATCATGTCAAGATAGAAGTGCAATTTACACTTGGCATCACAAAATGCGTAGTCCATAGTGAGCCATAAAACTTATAATTCTCCTGCCACTGCATCTACGTTCAAACCACGATGGATCAAGATTCAAGCATATTCATTGCATCAGCTATTAGTTTTTACATTTCTAGGTGCAAAACAAATGAAAATACCTAAAAGGTTAGTTCCCACAATTCAAAGATGCATCTAGTTCTTGCTTATCAATTAAAGCATGCCGAGTCTGTACCTTCCTATGCCCTCTAATTTGTGCAGGTAGTTAATGAGTTCGAGGATAACTCGCCTTGTAGCGAGAGGCGAAAAAAATCCAGGCGTCCTCTCATTTGAAGCAATAAAAAGAGTCCTTCCAGGTGGCACCCACTGTTTAATTCGGCGAAGAATAAACTCTGGACGGGTATCTCTGTCCAGATGAGGGTTTAGACTCCTTTCGACCCCAAACCTGTCTTTCCTGGTTTTCAATTTGTCACCTCGACGAACGTGGATGGCATCATAATCACCAAGAGAGGCTTTAATCTGTGAATTGGAGATTACTCAGATGCCAACTCGCAAATACAAAAAGAGGTAATAGGGCAATCTTTTAGCACAGTACCTGCAGTATCACGAAATTCATATTTTCACAAGGTCATTAGCTCTATCTATAACTATAAGAATAGTAAGGGACTCCACACCAGGGTAATCCATTATCTAGAAAGATGTACAGACGAAATTGGTTGAACTGGAAAACACTCAATATTCATTTCTCAACAAAAACAAGAAGCCTTATCCTACTACCAGATTGTGTGGATGTTCTGGAGTTCAAAATATTAACTCTTTATCAATCTTCTTCAAGTCTTAACTACCTGATTCACAGACCTGCTTTTCTTAAACATTACTTTCGGAAATGGCTTTATTTCAGCGGGACTGCTTTAGTAAATACCACACTATTTTTCCAAGGACTTCAATCATCTCAGTTCCATAGTGTCCTCCGAGTTACTAGTAGGTTCTTGCCAGTCCATATAGGGTTTGTTTCATATTTTAAGCAGATTACTAGTAAGTTATTGTGATATCAACTACCAGTACCTTATAGGCAAATCCAATAAGATACTTGTTTGTTTAAAGAATATATAAGTCTAGACATCCATCCCTTCATGATACTTGACAGAGACTATTCATTGCTATAAATGGTTTATCATGATGTCCTATGATATTAGGTTTGCAATGATGGTTTAATACTCGTGCTAACACATCATAGGTTATTGTCCTCATCTTTTAGAACCTACATTAAACCACTTTTACTGGAAGTGAAAGATAATAGAAGATAACTGTTACCCCAGAAAGAACACTCTTTGCGATGTATGAATGTACAGAATTTCTAGGTCTCCAGGTAAATTACCAACCTTGGCAGCTACATCTCTTAATTCCTTTGTGGCCATGGAAGGGAGAAATGAATAAGGTAACATTATGGCACTTCGATTTTTTCGATCCTTGCATTCCATGAACCTGTATTAATTTCATGGTCAGTTCCTGAGCGAAAAATAACAAGTTGGAAACTTTAATTCTTCAAAGCACATCTTACAGATATAATGCTTTTAGAGCTTACGAACATCAAATGTCTATGCCCCTAAAAAACAAAATAGTATCAAACGCCTTTTGGAAATATGAAAAAGAGCTCTCGCATACTTAAATCCTCTATCCTGACAAACATGTGATACAATCTCAGGTTCTTCCGTGAAGGATCTAAACTACTAAGAAAAAGAGCTTGAAGGATTAAGAAGACTTAGTAACATTTCAACCAAACAGATAGGAGTAACTTGTTTAAGGGAAAAATACTGCTGAAGACACATGCATGCCTTCAAAACCTTAAGCTATAGTGAACAGCTTATGCACAAGAATGAACCAAAAGAACCCTCATGCTTTGCAGAGAATAAATGTTCAAAAAATGGACCTAGAAAGGGCTTACCAAGAAAGCGGACTAGCAGTTCTGTTGATGAGTAAAAGGTTTGAATAGCGTTGATCCTCTTTAAGATCATTCCGACTAAGTCCTTCCACATGAGCAACCCCTCGAGCTCCCAACTTCATGCTGGTTGACAGCACCCGATACCACATTTTTGAATTGTCCAAAATCACAGGCACGGTGTCGGATATCAGATCTATATCGTACAAAGAATCCATGGCACAAGAAGATGCTGCCCACCTACCAAAAACAAGTAGATTCGGGTAATTAATTGCTCCAACTTTTCTTGTCATTTTTCCAATCCAAAAGGGGATGTGTAAGCAGATGAGGAAAAGAAAAACCAATGCAAGAAAACTCTTTGAGATTAAGTGAAGTAACCGTATAGAAACAGCAACTTTCCAGAAGGAGAAACCATCTGCTAAATGATAATCAACCCACTCTCTCTTTTGGTTCGACCATTGAGTTATGCATGGAGGAACTCACCCTTCCTCGGAAGTCATACTTGTGGACTCATGAAGGATTCCCTTCTTGTTGTGCATAGGGTTGATACACATCCTGGAAGGCATAACAAAAGTCCTGCAATTCAAGGTAAAGGGAATTTTATTAAAGGAGTGAAATTGAGCTAACTCCCGGACACATAACTCAAGCGAATGTGAGCATCACGTTCAGACCAGAAACCAAAGTAGACAGGTTCATCTTTCTAAAATGAAGCCACACTCAGATCCACGCACTGAAACATAGAACATTCGCAATCACAGTTTCCGCAAACAACTAAATTTGGGCAAGCTCAAACCCACTTCAATTGAAGCACTCAAGACTTGTCTAGCGCAGAACCATCGCTTCGAAACACTTTAAACAACTACAATGTCATCACTCCTCCCAAGTTAAAACAGAGCACACGAATCAGAACCCGCAGACACCAAACGAGAACCGACCCAAAAAACCTGCCAATTCCCCCGAAACACAGCGCAAGGCACCCCAAAACCTCGTACCTCTTGAGGAACATCGCCTCCTCCAGGGCACATCGGAGGCTGGACTCCTGGTGGCCGAGGCCCGCGCAGGAGTCGCAGTGCTTCCCGGGGCAGTCGATCCTGCCGCCCCAGTAGAGGTACTTGTCATGGAGCGAGTGCTGGTGCTTCGGCCTCTTCAGGAGTCCCACGATCTCGAGGGTCCTGGAGGAGGACGGCAGCGAGACCCCGAACGTGGAGGCGAGGGCGGAGAGGAGGAAGAGGAGGGCGATGGCGACGACGGACGCGACGAGGAAGGAGAGCGGGGACCCGGGTTTGGATTTGGGCTTGTGGGTCTTGCTGACGGCCATGGGAGTTGCAGGGTGGGAGGGTTTGAAGATCCAAGATCAAGATCAAGAAGAGATCAAGAAGAGCTCCTTCATGCTTCCGACATGGGTGGGGGACATGAAAGTAAATCTCAAGAAGAAAGGGCATGAAAACGAGAAAGGGAAAGAAGGAATTAAAGAAAGGCATATGAATAAATTTAACAAAAATGCTATAAATCACATAGTTTGAGTCCGTAAAACTTTTCAAATTGTGCAATCGAATCCTGATTAATTTACTTTTTCTTGTTGTCGCAAGATTTGCACGGAAAATTCTTACATGGCATTAATTAGCTATCTCTCCCACGTGGTAGATGTCCCGACCACTTCCAAACATCGAAGTGCCGTCGAGCGGACGGAGAACGCGCCGCCCGACCCTGCCCTCCGCCGCCGCCGCCGCCTTGTACACGACCGGCCCTGATCGAATTGAGATCGAAATCCGAGCAAGAGGAGTTGGAGGGATGGTTGCAACGGATCTCTGTTCGATCCGGGTTGTGGGTGTTGTGTTGTTCAAGATGAGGTGAATTGTAGTTTTGGCGATGGATGAGGCGTCGCCGGCGAGGGTATTTGAGTTCGACGTGGTGGCGAACTTGCCAAAGATGGCGGCGGACAATGGGCTGCATATGCTAAAGGAAGATGATGAGCTCCGTTAATTTTTCATTGTTTCCTTCGCACGCACCTTCAACCGCTTCTCCTTCCGATGTATTAGAATTTAATTGCACCATTTGAAGATTTTACGACTTAATTATACTCCGGACATAAATTTAAGGCTTTAAATTTAGATGAGTCTAGTTTGATTCTTTCCTTGGAATATCTTTTCCTAAATTGAGAAGTGTTGAAAATTTCTTGACATCGAAATCGGATCATATCGAACCATAGATACCCTTTGAAGCGTCGGTAACACGACCGGGTTTAAAGATGATCGCGAATCAAGTGGCCTACTGAGCCCGACGGGCTCGATCTTGCCTATCATTTAGGGGTGTGTTATGTGACACCTCAGAACGTCACGCGCAACACGTACCAATTAATATTATTAAAAAAATGGCCAGCAGAAGTCAAAGTCCGAACAAGTTTTGTCAAAAATACTATTGCTTCTCATTAACAACACTTGTGAGAATTACAAGTCCAGACAATACATCATAAAATCACAAAGAACAAACATTTGGGTAGGTTGAGGTTGCCTATCTCCATGCTACAATTTACTCCCAAAGACGACCCGCACAAAAGTAGACTTTACAACGAGTCGTAGATGTCGTCACCTTCATATCAACCAAAATCCCGCATCTACCCATATAGTAGATATACATCTAGTACAAACTATATCCGCCCTCGAGACAAGCATATCAACATCCTGGCATTCATAGTATTTAGGGAAAAACCAGCAAGCATTGGTAGCAGATTGTCCATTCCTATATGTCTGAAAAATAACGGGATGAGCCGAAGCTCAGTAAATGAAATCTCTAGTTTTAAGTTAGGAAAATCAGCTTACCACTTCACCTGGCATAAACACATATGCATGCATAGCAAACGATATGCATAGAACTTGAATGCAAGTTATACCTTTTTCCGTCTAGATGTGCCGCAAAATCTGAATAATGCAACATATCATAATATTCTCACTCAGACGCAAGCATGATGTAAAACATTTATGCTCGTGCGATTAGGTTCATTACTTCATCCTCCCGAACACTCCTGGGGCATCCCGACCAACTTGGCATCCCAACTCCGAGGCATCCCGGCACACACCCAGGGCATCCCGACCTACGGGGCATCTTGACTCCCAAGGTATCCCGAAACACTCCCTGGGGCATCCCGACCTACGGGGCATCCCGACACACGGGGCATCGTCACACATCACTAAATAGGCGACGGAATTAATATTATTCTCATGCAAGTCATGACAACCAAGTATTTGCATGCATAAATCCGTTTTGGCCCGTCCTATACCGAGCCATCACGGTTTTTGTACTTTAAAGCCATGAAATGCATCATCCGAGCAATTAAATATGAAGCAATACATTTCAAACTCAGAAGCAAACTTAGCTCATAAGTAAATTCAGGTTCAGAAGCAAATTCGGTCATCAGAGGTAAGTTCGGATCATCAGAAGCAAAATCGGATTGGTCATCAGAAGAAAATTCGAGTCATCAGAAGCAAGTTCGGACTCGGGAAGGAAGTTTAGAAGCGAAGCGGGTTCGGAATCGAAGCGGGTCGGACTCGAAGCGGGTTCAAACTCGAAGTGAATTGATTCGAAGCGGGTTCGGACTCGAAGCGGGTCGGACTCAAAAGCGAGTTTAGACTCAGAAGCGAATTCAGACTCAGAAGCGAATTTAGACTCAGAAGCGGGTTCAGACTCAGAAGTGAGTTCAGACTCAGAAGCAGGTTCAGACTCAAAAGTGAATTCAGACTCAAAAGCGAGTTCAGACTCACAAGCAAGTTTAGATTCACAAGGCTAAAGTCTGAAGGTAAAGTCTGAACGAAAAGTCTGAGCAGTAAAGTCTGGGCAGTAAACTCTGAAGTAAAGTCTGAGCGGTAAAGTACGGAGGTAAAGTCTGAGCGTAAGGTCTGAAGGTAAAGTCTGAACAGTTTAAAAAGTATACAGAACCAGATTTTTGACAGTAAAGTCTGAGCAGTTTCAAAGGTACACAAAACCAGATTTTGACAGTAAAGTCTGAGCAGTTTCAAAGGTACACAAAATCAGATTTTGACAGTAAAGTCTAAACAGTTTCAAAGATACACAAAACCAGATTTTGACAGTAAAATCTAAGCAGTTTCAAAGATACACAAAACCGTATTTTGACAGTAAAGTCTAAGCAGTTTCAAAGATATACAGAATCATCATTCATACTTACATAATATACTCCACTTTCAGTAAAACGATTTTCTACCCTTTTTAAACATACATAAACCAATAAGAAGAATCCAACAATCACCTCAAAGATAACACTTACACGATCAGATTTAATCGTTTCACTTGCCGATTTTCACCATACTTTAAGGAAACAAATCACATCCATTTGAACATGCACAGAACTAGCAAAACAGATTCAATCATCATCACAACATCACTATTGCACATCAAAATAACCTTTCTCAAGCAACCAAGTTAAAAGTGTCAGTAGATTTACTTAGCTTAAACCTAGAGTTTTCATTTACCTTGTGCAGAATCTGAACACCCCAAAGGTTAAAACTCTTCCGCAGATTTTTGGATCGGTGGTGGTGAGAGTAGAAAATGAAGGAGAGAGTGTAGGTTTGTGTGAAATTGTCTTCGTTAATTACCCAGACGAAGATGAAAACTGAAAAGTATACGAATGGGTGGATAATTACAATGCACTCACATATGGCATCTTCTCTTTCCATCATGGCCAAGTGTAAGAAATCAGGAAAGGAGTGGTGGCCAAGGACAATGATTACTTAGGTTAGGTGTCTAGCTCAAGGAGACAAATGGCATTCGGTCAACCTTTCCTTCAATAGTCACGTGAGAGAAAAAGAGTCCAGAAGAGATATTTTTGAGAGAATATCTCCCTCATTTCCTTAACGGCAAATTAGAATAAAAGACTAACACTACTTAACCAAAATTAACCAATAATAATAATACCCACTAAATTCCCAAAACAACGGTAAATTAATTAATACCGTACTACAATTATCGCACACAACAATGTTTAAGATTTTAATTACGACGAGCTCGGGGCGATTACGTTTCCGAATCCGTGCTTCGCGATTTACAATCCAACAACGATTTTTTACACGTCCGCACGAATATTAACTTAAATAATACTTAGCTTTATAATCCAAATATCATCTTCGAACATAGAAAATTCCCAACGTTAATTACTTATTGTTACGAAATTTCCGGATGTCACATGTTATGGCCCGACGGACCGAACCGGGCCGAGCCCATTTAAATTGATTATTGATTCTAAACCATTGAAACATGCCAACTAGGGATGGATACGCATGAGAGACTATGATCGAAATAAGGTGACATAAATGGTCTCTGAACTTTAGGGAAAAGTGTAAAAAAAATCCTAAACTTTTTGCATTTGTGCTAATTTTGTCCTAAACCTTTTTTTTATGTTAATTCAGTCCTAAACCTTTTTGCATTAGTGCCGATTCAGTCCTAAACCTTTTGCATGTGTGCCGATTCAGTCCTAAACCTTTTTTTGGTGCCAATTCAGTTATAAACCTTTTGCATTTGTGCCAATTCAATCCTAAATCTTTTGTATTTGTGCCAATTCAGTCATTCGACACGTGAATAGCTATTAGCCGAAAGGACTGAATTGACACAAATGCAAAAGGTTTAGGACTAAATTGGCACCAAAAAAAGGTTTAGGACAGAATTGGCACCAATATAAAAGGTTTAGGGCTGAATCGGCACCAATGCAAAAGGTTTAGGACTAAATTGGCACCAATGCAAAAGGTTTATAACTTTTTTGACACTTTTCTCCTGAACTTTATGTAATTTATGAACTTTTAACTTGTTCAATGTGGTCCATAAACTTTAGCCAATATGCAATGTGGTCCTTGAACTTTTTATTTATTCAATGCGGTCCCTAAACTTTTGGTATATGTTCAATTTAGTCATTTGACTATATGAAAATGTTCAATTTAGTCATTGGACTTGAATTAATGGAAGGACAACATTGAATGTTTTCACATAGTTGAGAGACTACATTGAACATGTATCAAAAGTCCAGAGATTATATTGAATAAATTAAAAGTTCAGGGATAACACTGTACATTTGACTAAAGTTCATGGACCACATTGAACAAATTAAAAGTTCGGATATCACATTGTATATTAAACAAAAGTTCATAGACTACTTGTGTTATTTTATTTCGAAATAAAGATAGTTTTCGGGTATGTCAAGAACAATGACTCCACTAATCAATGAGAGATTCAGTCATGAAGAAGTGGGAAACAAAAGCAGGTGGGTGAAAAATGATTATTATTCTACTCATTATCAATTATTTTTATGACCCACTAATCTTTAGGAGTGATCAAACTTTCAAAGGGTACTTTTATTGAACTTCATCGTCAAATTTCATGCACTAAAATAAGTCGCAAATTCTTTTAATCAATAGTAAGGTAAATGACTTGATGTGGTAGTAAACTTCTTTTTGAGTTTATTGCATATTATCCATAGCGAAAAACAAATTTGATTTCGATTACGATTCCACTTATTTTTTAATTATTTCTTGTGAATCGAAATATCATTTGTCGTTTCGCTATGTGAGCAAATTTCGTAATGTCAATGTTTTTTGGCCCTAAATTTACAAGAAAATTGTCCAACAACTCCTAAACCTATTATGCAGTAGCCAATTCAATCATAAACCTTCTGATAATTAGCCAATATACTCTTAAGTTTTTCAATTGTGACAATTTAGTCATAAACCTTTTGAGGATTTGTCAATTTAGTCTTAAAACTTTTAACGAGTTGCCCATGTAATCCTTCCGGCTAATTTTGGCCCAAAATCGCTAGCACGAGTAGCACTGAAGCGAACAATTTTTAAAAAAATTTCAGAATTTTTTTATTTTATTTTCTTTTTGTTCCTTTTTTTCTTCACAAGGCCGGCAAGTGAGGTTTGCGGCCCTCACAAGATCTAGGCAAGGGCTCACCAGTTCCCAAGCCCTTGCGAGCCACAGTGAAGGCGTTGTGGCCCTCGTCCACCCTTGCTATGGCCGATGAGGTATATGCGGTCCTCACCCTCAGGTCGACGGAGGTCGCCTACTCTTGGCCAACTGTGAAGAAAAAAAAAAGAAAAGATAAAATATAAAATCAATACAAAATTTGGAAAAATTTTAAAATTTTTTAAAAATTATCAACTTCAATATCAACCACGCCATGTAAGATGGCCGACACTGACTGGATCGTCATGTCAGTAATATCCACCTAGAATTAACCAGAATGATACATTGGCAATTTGTTAAAAGGTTTATGACTAAATTGGTGAATCCTTTAGAGGTTATAGACTAAAATTGACACAATTAACAGGTTTAGAATTAATTGGCAACTTGTCCAAAGGTCTAGGATTAAATTGGCACAGTTGAAAGGTTTAAAACAAAATTAGTAATAGATTTAGGACTTTTTGGATAATTTTATCCTAAATTTACTCAGTCAAGTGAGAAGCATTATCATGCCAAGCATTGGCAATGAAGTGTGCATGGAAAATATACATAAAATAAGAAAAGAACATTTTAAGCATAAGGATTGTTTTTTTCGGAACTAGATCAATTCACTCCTCCTGAGATCCGAGCAAACTTTAAAAATAATAATGAGAATAATATAAATAATAATAATGATAATAAGTTATTCTTTTTGGGGACAAGTGGTCCAATGCACTATTTTTGAGATGATTAAAACAATACCTTAGACAAACCATTATCACTCTTGTACAACCACTTGATTAAAGAGAGGATTAGGCTGGCCAGAATCAATTGTTTCTACATTCAACCATCCAAATGATTCCTCCATCTCATCGGTCAATCTTCGACCCCGTCTACTCCGACATGAACAACAATCCGGGGCGTGATTCACGTTGATGGATTAAGGACGCAGTTGAAGAAACATATGAATCATGCCCGCACCGGTCGTCATAATGAGCAATCACTCGGAACGGGCTGTTGATATTTAAAAGGTGGTGGTTGTAAGTTGTAACCACCCTTTGTTTCTAAACTCCTCGGTCCTTTGGGCGATTGAAGCAGTGCACATGCACATGTGCCGTGTACAGATGATAGGATTTAAGTGACTCGCATCTGCAATCCAGCCAAATCTGGGTGTATTTGATATATTAATACAGGTTGTACCTGCAGCTCTTGCACCAGCAGCACATTGTGGTTGTGCTGGGATTGGCACCGCATCTGCCAAGTCACTGTTGCTGTCAAAACCCAAGCCACCATGTGAATTTAATTCACTATAATTCGGTATCATTCCATGATCTGCACAATCACTGGCAGTGATACCATTTGTGGTTTATTTGTCTATTTCCTTCTTTGGCTCTAAACTTAATCGAGCCCCTTCATTCACTCTCGAGAAATACTACGGTTAAGTTGCACTGGACACAGCAATTTGATCTGGTGTTTACGAAGATCTCGGAGCTTGGCATTTACCTTTTTCAACCTATCAGCATGGGGAGCTTAGTGTGACATAAGAAACCGATATCTGTCCGGCACATGCATCGGTACGCTTATTTATAGATGCTAAGAGAAAGTTTATTCGGAATATATAGTCGAATAATCGATTCATCTAGAGACAAGTGTGACACCCTCGAAACTCATAAGCATTCAGCAGCTTGATGATCCTACATGCATTCAGGGGATCCATCAACCATCATCATCATCTGTACAAGCCCTCTGATCAAAGGCAACAATCATGTGGAAAGGCACAAAAGGCCCCAAAAGAAAAACTATATAACTCAACCGAAGAGATTAGGCCCAAAAGGAAAAACAAAGAGACAAAAGTAATGACATACTCAGCAAAGACGGCGTGCCCAACATCTGCTTTGTTCGTAATAGACGCATTCGACCAGAGTTAGCCTGTTGCACCTGTTCTAAGCATCATGACAATGGCTTTTTATGATACGTCTATCGATCTGCATGCATTTGGTCCCCTTGAGATCTTTCCGTTCGAGGAGAGTTTAGAAGATTGGGAAATTCTAGTCAGACTTCATGTCAAAACTTTTGAATCGTCCGAGAAGAAGCACCGTGAAGAAGTCTGATGAATCCGAAGAAACTTAGCTTCCCATCTGAAGGTCGTATCCAGTCCTGGAGAACTACATGGATAGACACTGAAGTGCTAAGCCCAAGTTCCTGCAGATCAAAGTAAAATAAGTCCATTTCGGCGAAAACAATAGCAAATACTAAGCTCGACCCAACTCTATCCTTGAAAGACAGGAGGGGAGAGAGAGAGAGTACTGATGCTAGTTCATCTATCATTATGGGTCTGTTCCCCTCTTTCTCGAAAAGCTCGAAACCCTTCCTTGCATGTTCTTCCCAACTGGCTGTTCCCTCCAGCTGATGGACACTTATGGCAGCCGCACAGAATTCTTCGAAATCGAACTTTCCATGTTCAATACTACTAACCTGACAAAAGCATTAAGGCAAATTTTCCACAGTTAATATTCTTTTTGATGAGTTGCTTGTTGGCATAGCTCAATTGATGTAATGATAGGGGTATTGTCAACCAGTGCTTCCGGGACACTTGTTAAATATAAATAATGAGGAAATTTTCGATTTTTAAAGCATTAATCATGCATATCACGAGAACTAGAGCATTGAAAATTGCAATATTTCCATGTTCAGTTGCCTAAAAAGTGCTCTGGGAAATGATAATTTAGAGCCTTACCACGTGGGCATAATCAAGTATCCGTGATTGCTTCATAGCATCAGTAGAGTTCTTTGCCACCGCCTGGTCAATTGACACTTGTTACAATAAATTCTCAATTGAAAGAAAAAACAGAAAAGCAAAACCAATCAAGGCCACAAGTAATAGGAAAACAACTGACTGTCTTAAAGTTCTGCATGGAAATAAAACCGTTTCTGTTTGGCCCTAATATTGCAAACTGTTCCCTGAGGTAAGCCAGCTGAGCCACTGTCAATGTCTTTGCGAGAGCCTGCCATAGTGGTAAACTTTCATAAGTTCACTTTTAGAATAGTACATGAAATCTGAACATTCGTGTACTAATGCCCAATTTTAAGGCGGAGAAAGAAAATCGCTGAAAAGTGAAAATTGTTTCACAGTATATGATTATTTTCATGGAAGCTCTGTCCGTCCTCTGATTAGTCCAATCATGAAATTTAAGATGCATCATACAAGCAAAGTTAATCTTTGAGACAGCAGACAACAGGAGATAGACAAACGCAGTAAAATCACCACTTACAAACGCAGTAAAATCACCCACTTACACACAAAGCTTCTTTTCGTAGAGAAGATGACCATATATAGGCTCTTACAAGCCTGTACACAATCATATCTAGTGGTATCTTGACTTCATGGTGAGAAGCCAGCCAAGGATGACCTATTGAACAATATGGGAATGTGAAAGTCAGATCAATATCAATCAGCAATTGGCAATTAGAAATTGATTGTTGTTCTTTATTGTCTTATTCCAGTTTAAATGGCTCTATAGACTTACACAAAGCCTGGGCAGCGGTTGGTCTCTTTCTGTAATCCTTGTTCAACAATCTCTTCACAAAATCAATTGCCTCGGGGGATAGTGAAGGCCATGGGTTTTCATCAAAACTTGGATCTGCCTTAAGAACTGCCCGGAATATTCCAGATTCAGTCCGCGCCCAAAAGGGTCGACTACCACAGAGTAATATATAGGCAATGACACCAATACTCCACATGTCTGCTTCAGTTCCATAGGATCTATGTAGAACCTCAGGAGATACGTAATACGCGCTTCCCACAATATCATTCAACCTTTCATCTGCAGAGACTTCACACTTTAAGCCCAATTCCACATTGTCCACCGATTCAAATAACTTAAAGCTCAATTTGTAGTTCTAACCTGGCTTTACATAGTCAGAAAGTCCAAAGTCAATGGCCTTCAGAGGAGCGTTCTCATCTTTTGTCGTGAAAAGAAAATTCTGGAAAGAAAATCAAGCCACCATTAGTAGACAGGATTGTTGAGGTTGAGACCACTCATTAGTAGGTAGGCAGGGAAGGCCAAGTACCCACTGCATTATTCAACATTTATATACTTAAAAGGATGACGGAACACCTGGAGGCTGGAAAGACCTCATTTTACACCAGTATTGGCTAAAATAATTACAATGACCTCATTCATCCAAAATCAGGTATATTGCCATTCAAGGTCATTAGTTTCTAGTATATAACCATAATGAGAAACCAACATAAAAACAATGGGATAGTATGAAATCCAATAGAGAAAGCTTAAGCAGGGAAAGTGCTGCCATGTCTAAAAATCAAAATCTTATCAAAGCTAACAACATGATTGTACGCTTTGAGACAGAAATATAAGGCTAGCTCAGAAGGGAACCAAGCTAATGTATCTGAAACAACAGGAAGATCAAGATATTAAACTTCAAAGATGATTTAAGTTGCATGAAGACAATGTGAAGAAGTATGATCAGCAACTGATCAATTACCTCTGGCTTTAGATCACGGTGCACAACTCCTTGGAGATGACAGAAGGCTACAGCACTCAATACCTGAACCATAATAGCCTTTGCATCTTCTTCAGAGTATTTTCCACCCCTATACAAGATAAAAATGGCTCCATTCCGTAAGGATGTCAAAGGTGCACTTAAGCACAACTAAAAATATTGGAAAAACAAGCTTAGGACGTCATTAACTAAGCATTAGAAACACTTCTTTACCTTGAAAGTATTCTGTCTAATAATTCACCTCCTTGACATAACCTGGACAACAGAGAATACACTATATAAACCCCAAAAGTTTATGATCAAATATAAATCTACAAATATTCTGCTTAAGACAAATTTTGAACAATCAGAAGTTCCATGGTTGAAATGTTTTTCGAGTATAGCAAACCAAAAATTTACCAAGTTACTGAGCACAGTCAAATAGGTTGAAAAATTGTTGATTCTTCAGCGCTGATTAACCATAACATTTCCCCAATTCGTTGGGAGTCTCTCAGTTCAGATGAACAGAATAATGTGCATTTTGTAGGTTAACTACTCATATGTACTTGGATGATTGCCATATAATTTCCCCTCATGATCTGGTCTAAGTAGTATGACATGTTCTAAATTGACAAGCTCACAGCTTCACACCAGAAACAGTAATGTGACAGAAAACAGAAGCATAGGCATGTGACACAATTGAGACGTACTCCATGACAATGTAAATGTTGTCTTCATCTTCATAGGCGTCATAAAACTGGATCAAATTCTTATGTCCAGTTAACGCCCGCAAAATCTTCACCTCTCTTCTTACATCCTCTATAGCAATTGCAGTAGTCATCTGCAAAGTACAAAAAAGAGATACTTCAATGATTCCTGCAGACAAATGCTCCAAAGCATCACACCTTTAGCAGCAACAGCAACACATACATCCCTATCATCTTTCCATTCCCCAGGAATTTAGTGCCACTCTATAGAGCACCTTCAGCGCAGGCAAGAGAACTTACTTCCTAAAAAACATCACTGATCATCCTTTTTGCTTTCATAAGTAAAATTTGACCGATGGGCCTCGGAAGTCAAGCATGTATGACTCAACACTTCCTTAGTATATGAGCTATGACATTTCAACCATGGTATCCAAGGAGCATTCCACCAAAAACATGACTCTTTATGACCTTCTAGATAGATTCCACTTACTAAACAGAGAAGATAGACTCCAATTACCAAACATGACAAATGTAAACACATGGGCACAAATCAAGGGAGTGAGTGAACAAGGAATTTCTCCAAATAACATGGCCATGTCCTGTGATTCCTATTCTGAAAGAAACCGCACAAAAAAGAGAACCTTCACAAATTTTCTGTAGATTTAAATACACAATGACGCTACTGAATGAACAAGAATCAGAATCCATATAAAATCCTTTCAAGAAACCCAAACAACGGAACAAGATCCAAAGAGGGAACACAGAAGAAATCGAAACCTTTGATTTCGGGATGACTTTGACAGCAACTTCAAGGCCCTTCAAGCTGCCCTTCTTGGCCTTGGCCGAGCAAGTGTACCCAAAATGGCCCCTCCCAATCTCCTCACCCATCTCATACTGCGCCCCGAACTGCTTCGAAAACCCGAAATTTTTGTCCAAACCAATCTCACACTCACCCCCTTCAGGGATGGAGGCCTCATTGGGCTTCACGGTACCATACCTCTTGGCAAGAAAAGCCTTGATGTGCTTCGCCGGGGAAGGGGGCGGGAACGGGCGCTTGAAGATGCGAAGCGGTGTCGAATTCACGCTGCTCGGGTTGCCAACAGCAGGCGAGTTCTTGAAGAGGCTTGGAAGAGGGCTTGGGCTGTAGAATGGGAACTTTGACGCCTTGGGTGTCTTGGGGATCTTCAGGGGCTTGTTCTCAGACACTCCTGAGAGACCAGATTGATGAATCTGTGAAGCTTCATCCGAGAAGGGGTCGTGTTGAAGAGAATTTGCAGCGAGTTGGGATTGAGCTTGCTGGATTTCGATGGGTTTTCCATGACAGAGTCCCATGGAACTTTGCAAAAGCAAGAAGCCAACGGAGCCGCTAACAAGGTGGAGAAACTATGACTGATCTCAACACTTTGAGTTTCAAGAAAGAATTTTAATGGAACAAGAAAGAAGAAAGAGACACTTCCAACTGGATTGGGAAGCTTCAAAATTTTTTTCCTATTTCCCAAGATTGACGACCAAGGGAGGGAGTGTTACAGTGGGTTTTTGAGTTTCAAGGAGGGAACTTTTTTGAGATTGCCAATTCTTTTTCTTTATTTGGCTCCTTTCTCTTTTACACCGGCATCAACAAATTCTTGGCTTATGAACCATTTGAAGGACAGAAGAGAAGAGCTCTAGCGGATGAACTGAAGCTCTTCTAAACAAGCAGCTTCTCATCTCTGATCTTCCCGGAAAGAGCTAGATTTTGCAGAACATCTGCCGGGAAAAATCCCCCCCCACCACAAGCCAGCAAATTCTCAGCAGACTGATCGGGAAAGCAACCCAACTCTTCTTTTCTGTTAAACCCAAAAAAAAAAAAAGTAAACCCAGACAGGGAGGAAGAACTAACAAGAACTCAACAGGTGCAAAAAAACTCAAGCTTGTTATAGAGGTGAAAACAGCAGAGCAAGAAACAACTCCAAGGGAAAATCTTGTGCAAGAAGAAAGGAAAGAATCACAAGGGAGAGAGAGAGAGAGAGAGGAGGAAAAGGCGAGAGAGAGAGGTGGGGGGGAAAAAAAGATGCCTGGCAGAGTCTACAAGGAAAAAGAAAAAGAAGGAACCCCCAAGTCCCCCTTTTTTCTGCTTTATGCTAAGCTTTTTTGTTAATGGTGGTGCAAGAAATTAGCCACTTTATTGTAACAAGGGAACTCCCCCCCCATTTTTCTTTTATTTTCTCCCTCCCTCTCTCCCTCCCTCCCTCTGTGTCTCTCTCTCGGTCTCTCTCTGTCTTCCCTTAGTCAATAATAATGGAAGTGGGGCAGGGGGGGAGTTTTGGATCCTCCCAGCCTGTCCTTTTGTTGATCTGTGTGGGAAAAAGCAAGGGGAAGAGCATTGAAAGAGAGAGGAGAATGCATTTAATTTGCATGGTATTGGGTGTTGTTATTGAATTATATATGTGCAGGAGGAGGGAGGGGGCTTGCATAACAGGATTATGAGCTTAATATAGAGAGCAGAGAGAGAGAGAGCTTGTCTGTGGTGTGGACCTTTGACCCGCTTTTTGTTTTGTGCCCCTTTGAGATGAGAGAGAGAGAGGGAGAGGCCTCCTTTGTCTTTTTGCAAATCCTTTGTTTTTTTTTGGACCTCCTCCTCTTTATCTGGTTTCACTTTATCCATTTTTTGGTTCAAATAAAAGCACCACGTTTCTCATCAACTCCAATTTTTTTGCCAGGCCAATAAAAGGACAGGAGGAAAAAAGAAGCCTGCTTTTTATACCCATCTCTCTTTGGAAAATACTAGAATGAAACTCGAGCCGTGCGCGGAAAAATAATGACTTAACAACAACAACAACAAAAAAATGAATTAGTATTTCGGATGTACTTATCATTTTCAGAGTTGAGATTAGAATTTTACTTCATCTTTTTAATCGCTTGAATTAAAATAAACCGAAACGTTATTGTCGCATAAACATCTTTCATTCATCATATTAGCATAACCATTTGTATATATTTTTAGAAAACTCAGATTCGAGGATGCAATAGCTAGCATTACTTCATAGGGAAAAATGACATAAATGGTCCATGAATCGTAATCTAATATGTAATTTGGTCAATAAACTTTTAATTTGTTCAATATGGCCTTTGCACTTTTTGTATATGTTCAACTTAGTCTCTGAACTATATGAAAAAGTTTAGGAATAGCATTGAATATTTTCATATAGTTTAAGTACTAAGTTGAATATGTACCAAAAGTCCAATAACCATATTGAACAAATTGAAAGTTAAGAAACCACATTTCATATTGGGTTAAAGTTTAACGACCACATTAAATAAATTAAAAAATCATTGACCACATATCATTTGTGTCATTATCCCTACTTTATATCGTGAATTCACATAGGTTATCCTGTTCAAAATTTTCGAGGGCAAAAAACTTTGGAAAAGTATTGGTCCGGCATATCTTCGTAGAAATTGTTAGTAATATATAAGAAGTTAGTGAATGAATTTTTCTATTATTTATATTAACTAATTGTGAACACGATAAATTATGAAAACTTTGTGTGATTTTACCGTTGAGATAAATGTTAGAATCCAAGTAAATTAATATCTCATTAATTGTCGAGATATAAATAATAATGGTATTTCTATATGCAGCCTACCAAAAAATCCTTTTTGTCAAATGAAGGAATGATGAATGCGGAATTGATTTTTTAAGGTATTCAAATTTGCTTTTGAAATTCACAAATCAAGAAAAAAGTGACAATTGGCTTTTTGATATTGACTAAAAGTCTAATATTAATCTAAAAGGTGGAGCTTTTAAATTACTAATAACTCCAAGTAACTTTAAAAAGATAAAAGAAAATTGAACTAAATTTCCAAGCATACCAGATCGATCATTTTACGATTTATCACCTGATAATAACCGGATACTTGGTCCACACTCTGCGCGAGCATGTTTGTATTCACAACTGTGAATAGCTTCATATC
This sequence comes from Syzygium oleosum, assembly GCF_021117445.2. Classification (NCBI taxonomy): domain Eukaryota; kingdom Viridiplantae; phylum Streptophyta; class Magnoliopsida; order Myrtales; family Myrtaceae; genus Syzygium; species Syzygium oleosum. The sequence continues at coordinate 4,644,715 of NW_026607494.1, forward strand.
TAATCTAAAAATTCGTAATAATGATTTTATCTAAAATAATAACGACTAGGTTACATTCGAGAAAAATAAATTCAGAAAATCAAATAAATTATGCCCTCTCAATAGTGTGCATGATTTCCAAATTAGAAATGCATGAATGAACAAAATCACTCAAAAAAAGGCTTTAAAAAATACCATGTGCACGCGTTGGAGCCATGCATGGATCCTTTAACGTGAAAGAAAGAGAAAAGCAGAAGACGACCTCCTAACCTAATTGTATGATTTGTATCAGAGGAGGAGGAAGACGACGTTTTGTGTAGTTTGTACTATTTATTTGTAACCAAAAATCTAAGTTTAGGTAAATATCAAATTCAAATAGTGGCTAAGGTAGACTCAAGATAATTTTTTTTATCAAGTATTTAATATATAGAAAACATATATATAGAAGCACAAGTTACAATATAAAATTTTTCGTAAGAGTATTGAGCCACGTGACAAAACAATGTTGAGTATCATGAAATGTGGTGAGGACAGAGTTAAAGAGAAGTGCCCCGTGACGAGCACATAAAGAGTATTCTCTCAGCTCGGGCTTTAACTATGTACTAAAATAGATTACCCGAAACACATTCGATTACTAGGGAAATGGATTATATCAATTATGGGTAGAAAAATAATGGGAAAGAGGCTTTTTGCAGAGATCCTATTAATGTCCCACAAATAATCACTTATTTCTTTTTTTGAAAAGCATATCTCATCGAATTTCGTGTTTGAACTTAATTTGATTCGCGAAAGCTGACTATCAAAATTATTATCGAATCTCATAAGAAACGTTATCAGATTAAAAAGAGTACGGAATATTTCATGTTACCCTCCACAAGTTAGGATTGTTGCACATTAAACCCCGAATTTTAAAATTTGATTTACCCTCCCGAACTTGCATTTTGTTACACTCGTTGACATCGTTAACTTTTTCTTTTAGCATGTTCCGTGCACCTTCGAGGGGTAAAGTGTAGTTGTTCCTCCAACTTTGATATCAAATACACTTCCTACCTTCAATTCAAACAAGTAACAAGATAGAACGAACTGAAAGAAAAATCAACACCACTTAAACTTTTTATTAGTCGAAAACTCGACATTAACCCGCAAAAATTCCACGTCCCACTAATCAAAATTAGATCTAAAGTCATGACTCACGAGACACAAAATTGCATGCCAATATTACAGACTCAATCTAGATCTTTCATTTAATATCCCCAAATATAATTTGTTTATAACTCATATTTCGTCAACATGCGGGTGCAATTGGACTCCCACTAAGGAAGCAACAAAAATTTGACGTCACTTGTTAATTTTTTTATCAATATTATTTTGTTGGCCGGAACTGTCACTTGTTAATTAAGATAACGTAATCGGAGTGGGAGTGGTTGCGGTGCTTACCCAATGTGAAGTGACGGATATATAAAGAAAGGGGGAGACGTGGTCGCTAAGGTATCACCGGCGGATCCAAATTTTTTTTTTTTATCTTATGCCTTGCTTGGTCACCTTTGAATTCATTCATCATAGACTCGCATTGCATGGACACTAAAAGGAAAGTAAAATTGGGGTGAATTGCATCATCAATTTCTGAAAAATAAAATATATATAGCGTGTAGATGTGTTAACGTAGCGTTAACTCCGTTAAGTAATTATAAAATATGCTCATGTGGTGGTGTCCATGTGTTTGTCTCCCCCTCTCTCTCTCTCTCTGACGTAATTTCCCACCACCGCCATCACCACTCCGTTCGGCCACCGACGACTAATTAACTACTGTCATTCACCAAAAAACACCAGCCCACCACGGCAAACCACTAAGTCCATCGCCACTTTAGCTATTAAATCGAAATATGTATCGTGAGTCAAATAAGAAAGAGAAAAGAAAGAGAGAAGAAAAAAAAAGAAAAGGAAAATTATATGCTCACTTGGTGAAAAAAAAAAACAAAATTACTTGGTAATCCATCTCATTATTTTGACGTAATTATGTAGTCCACGTCCACAAAATCACCTGACATAATACTCAAATTAACGAAGACCTCACGTTGAACGCGGTCGAAAAAGTTGAGATACTTGATTGAATAAAAGGTTCAGGTTCTCGATTGCAGAGTCAGGAAAAAGAAAATACATATACTTGAGGTATCATTGTCTAAAATAAAATAACGATAATGTTACAAAATGTGCTTATACTCTTAGTCACGATTCAATTAGGTTCTTATTTTTTTTTAAAAATCCTATTCAGTCTAGTCTACTCATTACGTCCACCCATTTTTGTCTCTCTAATCAAATTGGTTATGGTCAGCATCCAATGCGACGGCTCGGTTCTACTGTTGAAACGCCCATGGTTAATGTGTCTCTCGATTTCCACGTTAGCAGAATTATAGAAAAAAATTAGAGAAAACGACTTGAGAGAAAGAGAGCGGCATTCCCTCCTTCGAAGAATGGTGGTGCGGCCCCCTCCACTCGTTCATTTCCCTTCTAACTTGTTGGTTGATGTGATTGTACATGTTAGTGACTATGAACCTCACGATCCCAAGAATACGTGAAGCTATTCTTCCCATCATCCCTTAAAAGAAGAAAAGAGAAAGATCAATCGTGGAAAATTGGAAAGCTTTGGCATAATCTCATTGTTGGGTACGCAACGGGCAAAGTCGAATCGACGACACACAATGTCGCTTTCTGCGTGGTGGTCGATCGACGAAAACAACACTAAACCTTACAAAAGTTCGCTGTTTCTTTAGCCCCAAGGTTTAGACCTTCTTCTTTTCTTTCTTCGAGGAAAAATAACACGAATAGTTCTGAAACGTCGGTTTGATGTGCACTGTTGTCTCTAAACTTTAACTCAATATGCAATGTCGTCCCTAAATTTTTAATTTATTGAACGTGGTCCATGACCTTTGGTCTAATGTTCAATACAATCCTTGAAATTTCAAACATTTTCATATAATTTATGGACTATACTTAACATTTACTAATAGTTCATGGATCATATTTAACAAATTAAAAGTGTTAGGGCAATATTGCACATTAGGCTAAAATTTAGGGATCACATTGCATAATTTAAAATTTCAGGGACAACATCAAAGACCATTTGTATTATTATCCATTTCTTTTATTGCATGTCCCTACATGGTTTGATTAAAACACGGAGCCCATAAGCCTTCACATCAAATTGTTTTTCTTTCATCAACACGGTTAAATTGTTAAGATATAGAGAGATTTTAAAAGGTTGATACTAGGATAATTAAGTTTAGTAACATGGCTAGATTCGGTTTATTCGAAGACATATTTCATTCAGAAGACGTGAAAATTGCCAATTTAGTCCTAAATCTGTTGTACGGATTTCCATTCGATTCCAAACTTTTCAATTTTACCAATATCGTCCCAAACCTTTGCGCAAAAGTCCAATGTAGTGACACGGCGTGGAAACCTTCTGACAAATTATAGCCGGAAATTACTGATGTGGCGTTTAGTAATTGCCGGTTGTCCTACGCGGCACTCTAACATGGACAGCTTGTGGATCACCACGTCAGTGATATTCGGCTGCAATTAGCCGGAAGCACTACATTGAAATCCGTACAAAAAATCTTTCCTTCATAAGACCATTCGAATTATATCTCATCCGGACTCTAAATGTCCCGGTAAATGCCACGATATTAATTCGACGAATAATGCTACACATACTACGACTCGTATGCTAATTGGATTCGAATTTTAGGGGGCCTATTAACTCGAATGACTCGTTCACCATTTGCCACACATCACATTAAGTGCACAACCCAATTGCCAAGTGAGCGTTCGAATCTCCAATAGCGATTTGAGGTAGACCTAAGGTTTACCCCATTATTCATATCGAGCCATTCTCTTTTTCTCTCGAATGCAAGCATCACGGCCATTAATTCCTAGTCATGGAGGAAACAGCGACGACAGGGATAATGATGACGAGAGAACAACCGTCCGGACCAATGACGGGAAAGTCGTGTGGTCGAAACATTAATTTAAAAAAACAAGGCTAGTTGGCTCCAATAATGACAATTATCATAGCAATAAGAATAATGGAAAAATAAACAACTGTAATGATTAATGTCATTAACTAAAACCTGCGACCCAAGACGAGTTTGGCTTATTTAAGGAGGAGGAAGATCAGGCTCTGGCGTTTACCGTGGGGCTTGAACGGTGACCAAAATGAATTCATCATTTTATGTGTGAAGAAGGGTTGGTTAGGGTCTCGTTGTGTTTATCGACGATGACAACTATTTTCCTAAGAAATCAAGCATCATTTTGATTTTTTTAAAATTTTTTCTTTGGGACATTATGTGTCAGATCTCATTTTTTGATATTTTAAAATTAGCCCGCCGATCGAAAATCCCTTGTATAATTATTTTTCGGAAACTCGAGAGAGCATGTTTTTTGTGTTCTTTTTAAGTCAAATTGCATGTGATAAAAAGCTAAATATTCTAAAACGAAAAAGCTACCAAAAATCTCAAATTATATCTATCGTAATACATTTACTACAAACTTTTTTCCGTGACAATAAAAGTCCAAAACTTTTACCTGAGTGATATAATTACCTTCCGTCAAGAATTTGTCAATGAGCATCGTTGAAAATATGCATTTATGGACGCTGAAAGGAAAACAATGTTGACATAACGCTCACGAGACTTAAATGAAATAAAAATGGCATTGTTTTGTATGAAAAGTTATTTAACGAAACATTGATGGAGGGTAAATGTGTCACATATGTACAAGTTTGAGGTTTTTAAAGTTTAGGATAAATGTTCATAGTAGACGTAATTTGGGGTTTTTGATGTCACAATAAACAATTTAGGGTAAATATTTCACAATGATTATAGTTTGAGATTTTTGGTGATTTTTTTCGTATTCTAAATAAATTATATATACTTGCGGTAAAATTTTTCCAAGTGCCAAGACATACTTCAATAAGAAAGATAAATCCTGAAAATTCACAGGCAAGTCCTCTCCCGACATTTCTAGATTGCTACTAAAGAATGTGTCAGAAAGTTCAGAGCCAGCAACTGTGTATTCTAATCCTATTTTTGCAATGCGAAGCGCGTCCAAACAGGACAGAGACAACCAATGTGTCACTGTGCCTCCACATGCATATGCTCGAGGGAATTGAAGTTATTAGGGTTATATTGATTGTTTAAGTTCGAAAGGATGAATGCTGCTCATTTGAACATTCACTAAATGAAATGCTGATATATCCACTCTTCTTAGCTGTTTAGCCTTGTGAGATCGACATCGGTTTGTGATACGACCTGCACCTTAATTTCGATTAAATTATTGGCAAGTGTGGATTCACGTCGATTAAGGAAGCATATTCATGTAAATCTCATGCCCCCGCTTACACGTCTCATAAAATTTTTAAAATTTAATCGCGTTCACGAAGTATAATTTCTTCGAGATTATAGACCGAGTTCAAGGTTAAAGACGGGGTGTCAGACTCGAGTTAATCCTAGCTCAAGTGATTAGTATAGATGGATTAAAATTGCCTAGGGCCTTGCGTGTTCTTGAATTTGGAAAATGATATGTTTTTTGATTAGATGCTTTGTACCACAGAAATTAAGGTGAGTGCCTTGGTTCTTGACACGATTTATTCTAATAATATCCATAAAAAAAACCTAATCTTAATCTATGATTCCGTGGCACTTTCTACGGAATAAAAATCAATTTTTCTGACTCATTCTTCCCGCTTTTCAAAAAACCTCTTTGACTTCCAATTCCCCCCTCCAGCAGCGAAATTCAGCGCTGAAAAATATGACAAAAAAATGAACCTTTTTTTACTGACTCTTCCCCAGAACGAGGTTTGCCGCTCTCTTGTCATTGACAATTTGCCCCTCCACCTGTTCTCGCCCTTATCTCGCGCCTTCTGTCCGTATCTCAGTCGATGTGATTTGAATCAACACATATGAACCCACCAGATTCAAATCCTCCATGAGTGTGCAGATGGAATTGACAGTTGAAAATAAAACGGTGGGATCACATTCATGACATAAGCTTCTGGTCTTGGCTCTTCCATGTGCAGCAGGTGAAGAAGAGGGAAAGTGGAGGTGGTTGGGCGTTCGATGGTCATCTCAGTATTTTATTTCTTTCATAAGAGCTTAATCAAGACAAAGAAAAAACCAGGTCAATATTCAAATAGATGGGGCTCTCTGAATGGTGTGACACGCTTTGTCTTGAACAAACCCTAAATCACATTATTGTTTATTTATTATGATGCCTTTATTGGTTATTGTCTTAAGAAACTGGCAAAAGTTCATCATGTTTCGGCAACTAAATACCAAATGATAATGATATATAGTACATTGGAAAAATGTAAAGGAGTGGCGAGGAGGAGATACTGATGATGCCCTTTTGTTGCTGAGTGGAGTTTTGTGCCCATAAAAAGAGAGAGAGAATGAATTCTTATTCTTTGATGCCCTCCTCTTATCTCTCTCTCTTTTCTTTCTTCTCTTTTGAAGGGAATAAAGTTGCTATATATGCCCACAGAGAATTTATCACCCTCCTTTTCCATGGAGAATTATCCCCTCCTTTTCTTTGTCCAAGAATCTACTCACCCACAAAAAAAGAAAAGGGAAAAAGAAATTGACATTCGTCGGGTTGGTGAGGGAGCGACAGGCGTACTCGGAGAATTTTCTTGATGTTCCTGACATAGTATTGCCAATCAATCAAGTGTGCTTCGATATCGGGACGTGCATCAGTTGATATCTGAGTGAATAAGAACATTTGATTGTAGTAGCATGTAATGTGGTTTAGGGTTTTCTATGGCTGAGGACTTTGAGAGGGTGTGATTTGACAAATTGGTAAGGAACATGCAAGAACATGGAGTACAGATGTTCTCCATGCAGACCAAGAAAAATTTCCTTTTGTTCCCATCATTTGTGGTCAACTATTTGTTAAACATATTGCTTCAATGGGAATCCAAAGGGCAATGAGAGCGCCAATCACGACAGAAAAAAGCCACTTGGACTCTCTCCCCTCTCTCAGCTCCCGTCTAGTTCTCTGTGTCTGTGAAGAAAAAGGGTTGCTCTATGCCCAAAGTCCACAATTAAAGAAAGTGAAACAACATGTTGAGAATGCGAAATGTAGTTAAAAAATAGTGTTGTTTTGCTTGCACTTGAATGCCTCGAAGAAGTGTCATTATTATGCATAGAGTGTTGAAATATGATAACCCAACTTTATCTGCATTATGATGTTGTTTGGTGAGCAGTGACCCACCAATAATATCCAAGTCTTCGTCTTATTTGATACTCTGACCGCACACAATATGTCCAGAGAGAACACAAGGAAAAAACATTTGGTAGTGTCAAGACTACTTATACTAAGTACGGCCTTCGAGATATAGTTCTTTTGAACACTTACTCTTTGAAAAACAGAAAGAAGATTAATGTATAGTTTGTAGCATGTTAGAGTTTGAACACTTACTCTTAGAGTTTGTAGCATGTATAGAAAGAAGATTAAACAGAAAGAGATATAGTTCTTTTGAACACTTACTCTTTGAAAAACAGAAAGAAGATTAATGTATAGTTTGTAGCATGTTAGAGTTTGAACTTGCACAATTTTTCTCAATCTGATACTAATTGCATGCGAATTCTATATAGAGTGCACCTACCCGATAAGCAATTCGGTACAACCTAAATTTTTGTTGGGAAAAAGACTGAAGTCGGACATTATAAACATAGATTGAGTAGCCCTAAAAATGTTCGCACAAATATGGTGCGAAAAGGTATTTCTTCAACCTTTTAAGAGCTTGTTTAGCATGGACGTAGTAACGACGTAGTTTTGTTGTGTCAAGTGCATTAATGTGTTGTAACTTATTTGTTTGATGACGAGCGGTTTAAAGCGATATCGCTTCAAAATTAGATGGAGCAGCTTTCTCGAAATTGATGTGAGGTGTCATAGCGATGCAACTATGAAAGGTTGCCAAATGCCTCACAGGATCAAGCTGAAAACACCCATTTAAGCAATTGTGGCTTAGACAATCATAGCTGTTGTGCAAAGATGATACTGAACGTGCTTTTTATACACATTGAATGGTTCTATTCGAAAGCGGGGCTAGCTGCATCAAGTGCATATAGCTTAAAATGACAACTCGCTTTCAAGTTGAAGTATGAATGCATGAGATTTCGCGTATAGGTATGGAAACATCACGAATTGTCCCCTTTCAAAAGTCATGATTCATGATTTGTATCGGTGCTTATGTCTTAAATTCATCTTTGAATCCAATCTAGTCTGTCTTAAGATCAAGTCCGAAAAAGCACAATTTTATAGAATTTTATCCTGATATTTTGATATCTACATAGCGCTGGACATACCAATTTTGTATCGGGTATGTAAATAAGTTAGATCGGACATATCCAACAAGATCACCGCATCACTTAAAGGTACGGCTTAGACAAAGCAAATTTTTATATTTTTCTCCCATTTGGGGGCCAAACTTGGACCGGCGACTTGAAATTGGCAGCTTGTGGCGGTCCAAAACCCTTCCTTTTCCTATATCTTTATTTTCTCCCTTATTTTCTGTAAGTGGGAAAAATCCAAGAGCCGACACGTGGCCCATCGTCCATTCATCAGAAGGGGCTGATTCTCTGACTATTCCCCTCCCTCCCCCTTTGCTTAGAAAGATTTTCATATGATTATTCTTTGGTTGGACATGCATAGGGATTAGAGATTCTCTGACAGTCCTCCCAAAATGCAAATTTGTTTGTTTACTTTCATTTATTTTATTTAACATCGCATTCTTTATTCTCTCTACGACCCATTTAATTATTTTGTATTTTTTTGTGATCGGAGGAAAGAAAGACAAAAATGAAATCATTAAAAAGACATTGCCTGATTATGCAAGGCAAGGCATCTTGTTGGTAAAGGTGATGGGGGTAGTGGCCCCGGCGAGCCATAAAGAGGGAAATCTATACAACACCCCTTGGCCTTGAGGATTGATTGAGAGATTGGAGGAATCTCCTCACTTTATGCGATGCTTCTCTTACACCAAAAGTTTCCAAAACCCTAAAACAAAATAATAAGGGGAAAAGCCATAAAAAACTCAAAATTATACTTGTGTGATGTATTTACCTTTCATCAAAGTTTTGTCAATGAGAACCGTAAAAAATCTGCTTACATGGATGCTAGAAAATAAACTGTGTTGACATGGCGCTCGTATGACTTAAGTGAAATAATGACTTTATTTGGGCTAAAAAATCATCTAATGGAACCTTGACGAAGAATAAATGTGTCGCATAAGTAACAATTTGGTATTTTTTTTATGTCATAAAAAAAGTGTAGGGTAAACGTGTTACAATAGGCATAATTTGGGGTTTTTGATGTCACAAAAAAAGTTTATGATAATTTTGTCACAATTGACATAGTTTGGGATTTTTTTTTACTTTTTCCCGAATAATAATTTGTTCAATAAAAAAGTGTTGGAACAATTTGTGCAGCTAGAAAAAGCTCCATTTTCATGTATAAACACAAACTTTAAGTGGCAAATCGAATGGACATTTTACAATTGATTACTACGTCTTTGCAATTTATCATTATCTCTATCTTTTATAAAAAGGGTATTCGAATATTTCGATTTAACTAATCGTTTTAAGTAGAAGAAGAGAGAAAGCTAAACCCTTTAATTTTATAAAAAAATGCGAATGAAGTTTTGTATTGTGGTTTCATGAGATATATAGGGATTAAGAGCATTCAAAATAGAGGTGATTATGGGCCAAGTAGCCCGGGGGTTAGCTTAAATGATTTTAGTATACAAATATCGTCTCATCGCAGTTTCTATACTAATGATAACCTCATCGTTGAATATAGTTCTTGATATATATTCATAACTACGGTTTGAGCAGTAAATAAGTACCGTTTTTCGAGTAATTAATCAAATTAATGCATCTTATCTATCACCCATTATTGATTAATTTTCGAAACAAGATATTATTTCTCAAATGCGAAACGAAAACTTTAACCTAGATATCTTCTTACTTAAGTTTGCTCTAGTTTAGAATCTCAGATACGTACGAATGATAGTTACTCTTGCACCAGAAGAAAAGAATGATATGAACTCCGAGGGAAGGAAAAGCTTGTGATATCTCTCAGTTTTATCGATTTCTGTATCTTAAAATGAAACCGAGCGAAGCCATTCAACACGCGTGTAGAATGAATTCCCAACTCCTTCGTGACCATTAGGTAAAAAGAAGAGTAAAATCTCACCCGTTGACCATGAAGGCCTTCAAGTTACTATCTGTTACGATTCGAGAATCCGTGCGTTCGTTGCCTTGCCATGATATCATAGGTGGCCCGGAATTTGTTTCTCTCTGCAACGACTTCAAGTATTCACCTAAATCCAGTGGGCTGAATAAGCCCAGTGCATTTGACAGTGAAATTGCCGCTTCTTTCCTTGGCACTCTTTCTCTGCAATAGGAATTTCCTGGACAGCCTTTAGACTTCAATCTCTTGATCAAGCTTTCCTTCTGATTGTTTGGAATTGGATTAACCAAGAAATGCGAGTGGGTTGTTCATTGATTAGAATTTGCTGATGCAGTAAGTGTACATGCACGAAGGGCACAAAGAGAAATCTCTCGATTTTTCTGAAAAGAGGCCAAACCGAGTCATCAGACAGGAAAAAAAGAAAAAAAAGAATAGTGTTTCAATCTTAACCCAAGGAATTTTGTAAATAATGAGGAAACAGAATAAAGAATGAAGTTTCAGAAAAGAAATGACAGGAAAATAACAAAACTGCAAAAGGCCTAAAAACAGAGAAGTGCTTCGAAACTTGCCTAAATGGGCAAACCAATTCAATCACAACATAGTGCTCGGAACGATTTTTGCGAATTCTAATTATGGGCTCCGTAAAAAGTTATGGTCATTTGTCGTTGGCGGGACATATTCTTGTCCCGAGACCGCTTGTTGGATTTTTGCTTGTCCGAATCCGGAAAGTCTTTTGCAGCCGCGCGCCTATTTCAGTAGAATGCCTCCAAAAATGTAGAATATTCCGCTATTGCCAGAATTATAGTCCATCACCACCACAATCACGGAATAGCAAGTCCACCGCCGCCACTTGCTGCCGCTCGAGACCTCGGCACCTAGACTTGAGACATTGGCGCCTTCAAGACCTCGACGTTAAGGACCCCGGATCTGAGCCAGAGAACCTAGTGCTCGGGCCATGGACAAACCAAGGCCTTAAAGCATGTCACTCTAAATTACATATTTTTCATCAAGTCCAAAAGACTCGAAACCGACAACAATTCTTTGTAATATGATTACTTGGAATGTGCTTCCGTTGGTCAATTCCTTGTCCATGGGACCAAACGAGGCTTTGAATGCTATGATCGACTCATGAAACCTATGGATACAGCAGATCGTTGGAGCGAGCTTAGTACAGCAGATCACTCCATTTTGTGCGGACTCTGTTAATTCATTCCTCCCTTTCTAGTTCTACTATATCATCCTCTTCTCTGTTATCGTTCCCCATCGAAACTTCACAATTCCCCATTGAATAATTTCTATATATACAAGCCATAAGCAGGTAGTGTTAACAACATGATGTCCAAAGCATAGAAAGACTTTGACTTCGTAGAAGGAGAACAAGCCATTAGACGGGGAATGTGTCTTAAGTCTGAAAGGGCCTTTGTAGAAGGAGAACAAGCTTTAGAACGCGGGCTTGTTAGAACTTGGATGGGCGAATAGAAGGTGAACAGTTTATATAGCATGAGGACATCAACTTGCTTAGAAGAACCAATTTGCAGAAGGTGAACATACGCTAGTACGAAAAATTGTGAAAGGTCTCAAAGGACCGTTTTGTTGGAGCAATACATGCTACAAATGAAGTAGATTGTTCTACATACGAGCCTCTATGATCCTAGTCAGAAGACCCAACTCTTCATCAATTTAAATTGGACTTATTAGTGTTTTACAACTATCATCAAGTGTTGGAATTCGCTAAAAACAGGATGGAGTTAATCAAACCACTTTTGCTTTTCTTGGATAAGTAGAAAAGATGTAAGGCAGACTGCAGGAGCAGAGTGTTCTACTTTGGGGATGGCCGTGAGTGCTTTGCAGAAGGACATTCTCATGGTCGAAGAAGGTCAGACCAACGACTACTTGACCGGATAAAGCTTCCTAACTAAATATTTGAAACTTGGAAGTTTTTGAAAGCAGATCAAAGTGGTTGGTGGGATGAAGAAGTTCATGAACAACTCTCTTTGTTGCATTGAATTTTCTTGCTTTCCTTGATGCAAAATAGAGTGGTTTCTAATGGTAGTTCTCTTTAGAGAATGTGAATATTTGTAATCTGGAAAGGGTGTGATATAGTGTTGTGAGAAGTACTCGAATTTGCCCCATAAGCTTCAAGTAAAAGTAGTACATTTAGCATAGACTATAACATCTCAAGATTACATAATAGATTCCAGTCTTGTCGAGACTGTTAAAGTTGGGAGAGTAAAATAGGTCAAGTGGAAGGGCGAACTAACGTAAATTTGATTCGCATTTAATCTATTCCTTAAACTCTTTCAATTTCTGTATGATAGGAGATTGTGATTCTGCACAAGCGCGTACATTTTTATAGCATCGATGCACTGTTTACATACTGTCCATCACGTATTCACAAAAAAGATCTAGAGTTTCCTAAAACAACCAATTCACCCCTTCTTAGCTGTCGTAACTTGTCTGTTACCCATATATCTATGTTTCAATTTAAATCGACTACAATATGCACATCTTGTAATTGTCATTGTAATAATGCTGCAAGAAGAATATTTTCTCTCACACGTGGTGTGTGCATAAAGTTATTTAGCAGTGTCTTATGCTACACGGCTTACACCAGAGAGAGAGAGAGAGAGAGAGAGAGAGAGAGAGAGAGAGAGAGAGAGAGAGAGAGTCAAATCCCAAAAATCATCATTGAGGCAGCCATACAACTGTTAGACATTAGAAGTATTCCACATGTGGCCGAACTGATTTAAACTTTAGAATATTCAAATTGATATAGACCTCTTCTTATGATGACATGTGAAAGAACTGTATAGTTTCAACTTACGAGAAAATGATCCCTTTTCCCCTTAGATGAATTTCAGAAATGTCCCAAGTGAAATCCCCTGGAAAATTTATGACACTAGAATAGAAAAGAAAAGAGAAAGAAAAAACAGTGTTAGGCACATGCTGGAGAAAGCCCCTTTTAATTGCTACTCCCCTTCATGCTCAACATGAACACAGTCCAAAAAACTTAACACACCATCACCAACCCCTCCAGATAAAAGCAGAAACAACATTCATATCACCACCAACCCCAGCACTTAGCATTAATTCTCTTGAACAATATCATTTTCAAAAAGAGAAAAGAAGAAAAAGTAAGAAAAAATAATCTCATGAACATACAGTTAACTACATACACTTCACTTCTTCGCTTACAAAATCTGCAAAGCTAAATTCTAGTATAAACATCTTTAACAGTCGTTGAAAGGACTGATCACTGAGTGTTTGAGAGAGTCCATGGAAACTCTGTCTCAATCAAGCATTGAGGAAATGCACATCTTTGCTTGGCGATGGCAAGAACCCATGAGAAAGAAGAAGGGTAAAAAAAGAAAAAGAACAGAAGAAAATTTTGGATAAAAAAATAAACTACCAAGAAATGGAGGAGCTAATTGAACTTTTTTCCGCACTATCTGTTGTGGAGAGGATTGGGACCTGTGTAGACACGTCTCTTTTCATCTCCAAACGCTTGATCACCACCATCTCTTTTCTCTGCATCTCCTCTCCAACTGCCATGGAAGTGAGCTTTGTAGTTCAGCTTGTTGGAGGATGACGACTCGCCTCTTACTCTGGAGAAGAACCTTGCATGTCTGTCTGCATAACATCGAGGCTCCAAGTGCAAAAGCATCAGCAAGAGAAGGGACAAACAAGCGAGCTTTCTTTTTCCTCCAACCACTTGTAGTTTCTTGCTCACAAGCCAGTCCATAGCATCAGAACTTCTCTGAATTCCTCTCACTCGCTCTCGTTTTTCTCTAAAAGGAAGCAGAAACTTGAAGATGTCTTGGAGACAAAGTGTGATTCCTATTTGCTTTATATAATGAGGGACTATTTGTCTTTGTGCGTGGTTGTCTTTGGAAGCCTAGGAGTTTGAAGAAGAGAGCAGGGTGGAGTTTAATGTAAGGGTTGCAAGTCAAAGTGCATTGGAGTTGGAGCTATCTTATTTTGCTTTGACAATATAAGAAAAAAAGGAAAGAACAGATAATTCATGGGTAACCTAGTTTTCACTATTCATGCACACACAAACATAAACTTTTGAATGCTCTCCGTTTGGAAGCCTTTCTGTCATTTGATGCCTAAAGTTCCTTTTTGTAAGTCGTGCGTAATTTCTTGGTTTGCCTAATAATATATGGTTTGGCATAAAAGACCCATTGCCGATAAGAAACATAAGAAGGGTACTGCCTATTCTAACATCAAATCCTTAGTGCCTTCTCAACCTATTCCCTGCAAATTGCTTTAATATTTCCAATTAGGTACATCTGCGGGAGGTCGAACCCCTGCAAGCCGTCAAACACCATGTGCTGCATGGATTTTTCTTGGTCACCTTTCCAAGTCTAAGCACCTATTGTTTCTGTCGTGAGCAACTTCACTTTAGCTGGGTAGAGCTCAAGTAAAAACTCGACGAGTAGCCAAAAAATGAGATTATTTAACTTGAAGGTGTGGAGAATCAAACTTGTACCATGACTTAATTCATATATTGACATGCTTGTTTCTGGAACGTAGATCTCTTGTCCAAGTGATGCTCCCATTACTTGTCTCCTTCATAGATATAGATATGATTCAATTGCACTTGTATTTTTACAACACCAATCAAAACCGATAACCTAAGGATCCACACCTCTCTCACAACTCTGTCAACCCTCGACTGTGAGGTTGTCGTTGCCGCCTTGTCCAATATGGCACCACCAACACGCCCTCTGCCCTCTCCCATGACCATGTCTCGTCGGCTGCCTCATTATCTTTCTCCTTTCCATCTCTGCCCTCTCTCACACCTGTGTTCCCCCTCAAGCCACCACTAGACAACCACCACCATCATCTCTCTCTCTCTCTCTCTCTCTCTCTCTCTCTCTCTCTCTCTCTCTCTCTCTACCGTGTTCACATACACATGTAGCGCAAATAAAGTTGAAGATGGCCAATAGTGATTTTGAGTTGAATGGAGCTCGATTTCAACATGAATGAGACATCATGATCTCAGATCCGGATTTGACGATCTCCTTATAAGATAGATTATGGTTTTATTGACCTCCCTTAAGAGAGGGAGAGAGAAGTGTCACGATTATGTGAAGGACATAGGTGATGGTTGAGCCTGTTAACGATAAGGAAGCCACAACCCCATTCCTCCATCATCAAAGCTAGCCATCTTTGGGAGTTTACTTGATCTATTAAGAGATTGGATTGGTAACACTAGCCTAGCACCATGTTTTCATAATTCTACTTGACCTCCTTTCAAGATCCAAGCACCAAATGCTCCTCACTTTAAGGAAATAAGTGCTCCCTCAATCTACCAAGAGCTTGGAGCACCTAACAGCCAAACATTTCACTTTTTTTCCTCGCTTCAAGTAATTAGCATTTGCAGGATGACTCTTGAGATCAAAGCATCTAATCATACTACATTAAACATACAGTCGACAATCAGCAGAGGGAGTACTCTCTTTGGACTATAGTTGAGATAAAAAAAAATAAACTAAAACGTATTGGAGCTGAGATCAACTATTTTGATTTCATATTTGGACATGAATTATTATTAGCATATTCTATAAAGCTCAATCTTTGTATTAAGGTGATATATTACCTTCTTGTTATCGGCAGTAGACCGGCAGTCCATCATACCCATCAAATCCAGATCTGGCTGGATTTTTGGGGGGTGATTATTTAATTTCATACGTTATCGGGAGATAATAAATTAACGCATTGTATATTATAAGCTCCATGATTACAAGATGTTGATGCTGCGGCTCTCGAATAGAATAAGAAACTTAGCTTGTCGATAGTCCAATTTAGTCTTGTTCACGAGAGGAATAGACGCACATCACTCTTCATGAAAACGCATTTCGTTGAAAAAATGGAGCAATGGAAAGAACTAGACGAAGGAAAAAACAGGACAAAGGGTGGGGCCAAGAAGATTACTGTGGATGTAGTAGTGGTCGCTTTCTTACACGAAATGATGATGTTTTTTACCTTTCTTTATTTTTTTGCCAACTACTTTGCATTTTGTGAAAGTCAGAGACACCTTGATGAATTTTGTGCTCCCTGACAAAATATACAAGGACCCAAAGTAATTCCTGACCTCATTCATCAATTTATTGTTTTCTTTTTCAGCCCCAACTGAATGCTTTAGTAGCAACCCTACTAGCCCATCCGAAATCATTGCTCAATTCACATTGTACAAGACTTATTTTGAGCCGATCTGTCTACTTGCTGCCGTGTTTCGTATTAGTTCTAAAAAGGGAAGTCAAGATATCTTATTATTCTAGTAACGTGTTCGATTATGATTCAACTTTATTTATTAGCCGAACCCTAATTCGCAGTTCAATTTGCGAAACTTTTTACAAATGGCTCTAAGTGAGAATTCTCGCGAAAGAAGCAGAATGTACGGTCCGACATGGCCAATGAAAAACCGCAAAGAAATTCAGTGACCCATTGTTTCATATATTGTAATCCGTAAGATGTTGGACTTATTGAAGGGGTTAGGGTTTTGAACTAAAGTTCTTGATTGCACGATGAAGGGAAAATGGTCAAAACAATGGCATAAGTGAACAAGGGAAAAGAAAGATGGATCGATCGAATCCTTGTCATGGGCGATATCGCCATGATTGCTTTGAATGAATTATTAGAACAAAGAAAACATTGCCTTGCAAGCTACTGGGGCTGCAAGTCTCATCATTTTTCCTCCTGCCTCACCTTTATTTCTTCCCACGCCCACACGGTCAAACTGTTGCCTCTTTCATCATTGGGAATATAGATGTCCACATGAAATAGTCAATAATGACAGGACTTGGTGGCTAATTGTGTAGATTATATAGATCTGGGACTGCTAATTTGATTAGTTAATTATGACGTCAGCTCGGGTGATATATTACGCATTAAAAGGAGCTACTCGAAATAGGAGTTTTATAAAAGATTAGAGTGGAAGTTACAGAGAAATTGTATGATGGTGGGATGGCTTGACAAGGATAATAAGGTTAAATTATTACAATAATACAAGGTTGAAAAGCTTTGATTTGAGGTATGCCCCCTAGGGGTGATGTGATAGGAATTTTAATGGTCAACCGTTGTGGGGCTGTCGAAATTATTTGGTCCATGAGGGGCGGTCTAATCAGCACTTTGTCCAGGCAAAGCTGTCTCTCGATAATTTTGGTGTTCTCCGTAAAGAAGACTGGGATAATTATACGAATAGTCTTTAAACTTTAATATAATGTATAATGAGTTTTTGAATTTTTAATTTATTTAATGTAATTCTTAAATTTTACCTTAATATTCAATGTGATTCCCGAAATTTTAATTTTTTCAATATGATCCATAAACTTTTAAAACATGTTCAATGTAATATCTGTACTATGTGAAAATGTTTAATATTATTGTTCTATCAATTTAAGATCAGGTACAATTCATAGACTAAATTGAACATGTACCAAAAGTTCAGGAATTACATTAAACAAATTAAAATTTCGAGGATTACATTGTATATTGGATTAGAGTTTAGAGATCACATTGAATATTGATACCAAAATTCATGGATTATTTGTGTCATTTTCCCAAATAAGAAAGGAAGATTGCATATAGAAGAAGAGGGGCATATAATAGTAGTCCGGCGTGCGCTTATTTCAAGGGAAGAGATTGATGGGACTTAATATTACATTGACGTTCATGTGCTTCTCAACCCTCATTACACCCAAGATTCTCACAAAAATGATTTGAGTGTTTCTCTCTCTAAAGCTTAGGGGTGTGCAACCGGACCGGCCCACCCGAAAAACAGGTCCGGGAACCGGTTCCGGTTAAAATCGTTCCGGGAACCGGTTCCATTTTTTTGGAACCGGTTAGAACCGATCCGGTTTCCGGTTCCGAGTAAAAATCGACCCGGACCGGTTTTAGAACCGGTTTTAAGATAATACAAAAAAAACAAAAAAAACCCTAGATCTAGATCACGATCACTGTCTCGGTTCTCTCTTCGCCGCTCCTCTGTCTCGGTTCTCTCTTTGTCTCAGTTCTCTCTTTGCCGATCGCCGCATGAACGCAATTACGCAACCGAGGAGGCTCCTCGTTCACTTCACCCATCCGGCTCTCGCTGATCCGTGAGTCCTCCGTTCCCTCAGTTTCTCTTCTTCGTCTTTGTTGCAAGGTCAGATGGTTTCGAGCTCGAGCTTCGAATCTGTTCTAGTGTTGGGGAAGTGTTCGAGTTCGAGTTTGAGGTTTTGCGTTCGAGTTTCAGGGTTCTAGTGTTGGGGAAGTGTTCGAGTTCGAGTTTGAGGTTTTGCGTTCGAGTTTTAGGGGTTTTTCGCCGCGGGCTTGGGTTGGTGTAGAAGATTCTCTAAGTTTTGATGATCAGTGAAGGACTTGAAGGAATAGACGCCATCTGATCTTGCGGAATCCGGCTTGTCTGAGAACTTTTATCTCTTGCTTCTTGGACTTCTGAGTTTGTTTAATGGAAGAATGTAAGCGTTGGTTGCGTACCTGACTTCAGTGGTTGGCCTCAACTCGAAACTCTATATGTTGCAAGCTCATTATACTCGAAACTGGTTATTATGATCTTGTCGTCATCCTTTGGATCATTCATGCAAGATCACCCGCTTTAGAGTTTAGATCAGTGAAAGCTTCTCTCAAATTTTTGGAATTGTCGTAGTTGGTTTGTGGGATTAGCTTCGTGGTGTCAGTGCGCTTCGTGGTGTAAGTGCGCGCGCGTCTCTGTGTGCTCATGTTGGCATTTGTGTTCCCTCTTTTCCTTCAATTTGGTCAATTCTTGATTTGCTGTGGTTGGTTTACTGATTGTGACATGGAATTCTAGTGCTTGTTGTTGCTTCTTGCTCGATTAGTCCGACTGAGCTCTACAGTTTCTTTTTTGTGGTAAAGATTAGGTCCAAGAACTGGGTGTGTTCACATAGTAATGACTTTCAGTGAGATGGTTAATTCTGGCAAAAAATATTTTGTCTCTACATTTTGTTCTTTGTATGCTCAAAAGCTCACAGATCGACCATGTGATGCTGACCCAAACCCGATTGGTTGCTGAAATCAACCCCCTTTGTTGTGTTGTGTTTGATTATATCAGGTTCTGATCTCTAATGCATGGATTGAATTTGTTGTGGCTAAGTCTGAAACTCCCTGGAATTCATATCTATAGTTAAAAACGCATGAAAAGCTTCAAATATGTTGGTACAAGTATCGAGTTCATGTTTGGTTAGCTTGGTTGCATTCCTCTCCCTGTTAGTTTGGTGAGTGTTTGGTGTGCAACAAGTGTGACCTTTAGGCTTTCAGTTTACAAGTTCTTTTGTTTAGTTGTGCAACAATCTTTTGGCTCTTACTTAAATTTGTTTTCAGTAAAATCCTGACATTGTTGTATAATTTGATTTTAGTTGATGGATCAAGACAAAGACACATCAATTGAAGTTGATGGATATAATGAAATGAGTCCGCTCATGAAATTGCCATTCGAAGGAGCTGCTGAAACCAGAAAAAGGAACAAAAAATGAGTCCGCTCATGAAACCAGAAAAAGGAACAAAAAAAAACAGGTTCTTGGGTAGACCTTGAAACCGGACCGAAAAAACAGGGTCGGTTCCAAAACAGGGTCCAAGGAAAACATGGTCGATTTCAGGTTCCAAAAATTAGGAACCGGTTATAACAGGGTTGGTTTCAGGTTCCAGGTCTGGACCCAACCTACCCTGGAACCGATCACCCCTACTAAAGCTCTCTCGACGGTTGTTCTCCTGATTTCCTGCGAGTTAGGCTTAAAGTAAAACCTAATAAATCGAGCCTTCTTAGTCTGTAGATCGCACCTCGAATGGTGAAACTGGGTTTCCTAGGATTGTAGAAGCTCCATCATCCAAAAAAACCTGGTCAAACTCAAAGTATGAAGACTGAGTCGTATTGCGATCTAGTTCACCGCATAGATTGAGCTAAGAAGTCTGGAAACGGTTCTTCACTATTTAAATACCTGGGGTTTCCCTCTTATTTCCAACTATAAATTAGTTCGTGTATATCACTTTAGTGTCAATACTCCCCATTAATTTAGGTATTCTTCCGCATCTCAACTTGAATCTCCAAGTTATTGGAATGCACCCGCAATTATGCATAACAACTATCATCAACTGCTAACTTGAAATTGCATCACCTATGGTCTCTATCTTAGATCCCCAAACCAACTGTCCATAGTCACTTCTCGCCAGACCAACCGTGTTCACTCGAAATAAGCGTATTTCCTTGTTGAGATATTCACCAAATACCGGAACAGATTGGAGGCCCATCGATCAACTATCGGCTCTGATACCACTTGTTGAGAATGCGCAGTAGAAGTTCGATACCTTCACCTGGGGAGATCGCCAAAGAGGCAGCTTAAGTCCGAGTCCGTCAACATATGCAATTGGACCTACCTTCACTCAAAAATTAAGCCAATAAGTTATGGGCCAATTAGGATATATTAACTGCTCAACACCACATCAATTATCCGATGTGAGACTTCTCTAACACAACTCACACGTGTATCTCAACACTTTTTAAACTATTCGATGAGCTTTTATTATTAAAATAATACGGCATCAAGTTTTCTTACGAAGGAGTCACTTAGGTGATTGTTTTTTTTATTTTTTAAGTTGTGACATTTGAATAATCGTTTAAATAATTTTGATATCAAAGTGAGTACCGTACAATAATTTCGACACCGATACTATCCTTTTCCCAAGTTTTTGGGATCAAGTTTATATGGCTATAGTTGAAGTCGGTTTCTGTATTCACGGACTTTGAAAACGAATGTGGTTTTGTGTTAGGATGTATCTCCCATGCTATTGAGGGACTCTCTATAATTTTTTAATTTAGCTTTTGCGTATTTATTCAATTTTGCACACTTGCGTAGCAGGTGTTCCAAATCGCTACGGTCTTATACTTCAATCGAGCTCTCTATGCATTGGCTCTCATTTATATTCACTCTAATTTAACAAAATGATGTAATATATCCGAACCTTTTGATTTGACTAATCTCTGCAAATGCATACAAACCGTCGCATCCGCGTATAATAGGCAACGCGTCACCCATAAAATGATCCACGTGGCTACCGCTAGTACGTTAAACGGAATAATGTGCTCTGAACACGAAATCTGTCACAATTTACCAGTCAACCAATCCATTAGGGGTTCACTCTAAATTAATTTCTGATGTTATTCTCCTATGGGCACTGGGCTAAAGGAGCAAGCCAAGTCTAATGGTCTTCTACAAATGTAAAGTGATATGCCCAAGTCAACTTTTGGCCATTCTTCAATGCCCAAGTCATACAATCACTTCTTGACCTTGGTCGAATGCCTCGCATTGGAAGAGGACATAAAGAAAAAACACATCTGCAATTATAAAATAATTAAGAGTATTTAGTTATGACAATGTTGTACAATTTGACAAATTTCCCATGAATCTTTCGGTGTGCCCACGTCTTAATCATGTTTGGCACAGAGGGAGACCTCTCACCAAGCACAGGTTGCTGTCAAAGATAACAGAACGGGCAGAAAGCATCATTGACCAAGAGCTGATAATGCCACGAGATATACTTAAAGAACTGCAAAGTGCATGAAGCAAGTATCATAAGTGCACAGTACTGCCATTGTCCTGGTTGGAGGATGCACGGAAAGGTCGCTTGTTCAATGCGATAACAGGCTAAAATGTGTCACGATCTCGCTACACAACAAGAGTATCGGTTGTGAATTCTTCAACTCGAAGATGTTGAACTTCCGCTTGTTTGGTTCGGACGTTATGTGCTAATCTGGGTCCAGCGAATAAAAGGCGGTCATCTTGTCTTCTGCAGAAACACAGTTGCCATTATGCTATCAATCTACCAAAGTGCTCCGAGTAAATTTTATTGGCATGGGGCATAAAATATATCAGCACTGCGTTTTACTAATTAGTTCATTGCCTTCCAACAGTTTTGTCTTGTTTGTCTGTCCAGTTTAGTTCTCAATTTGGGATCTTTTGGTGTGATATGAGGATGGCTTTTAAACCCTCGAAAAGCCAAAGGGTTCAAGCTGTCTATCCCTCTATGAACAGCAACCAACTGATATAATGAGATTAAGGGATCGTGAGATTTGACATCAGGAGGACTTGTAAATGTTTCATCTGTCAGTTTACTCCTTTTGAATATGATGGGTGGGCGATCGAGTGGGATCAAAGACTTTTCGGATTCGGCTTCCTGATCACTCTCATATCTCCAATCATTCTTCGGATTCGGTTGTACATCATCGCACATATCCTCATTGCCAACGACTTAGTCTTAGTCAGCGTCTTCATCGTCATCTTCATCCTCGTTATCGCATCTTATGGGGGTGCGCCATCTCTCGAATCTTGTGCGGTAGCAAACACGTTGATCGACACCCTGATGATTCGTCGAACAACATCCTTCATTTGCTGAATTTCATTCTTCAGCCCGGAATGGCTCTCTTGGCACCTCGTTAATGAACCATAGAAGATGAAAGCGTTGTAATGAGATAATGTTCTAATTCTTCGTTTCTATACTTTACATTTCTAAGTAGTTCTCACCTCTCGATAATCAAGGTTCGATTTTGATTATACACAAACAAACTTGGCACACCAATAAAAGAACAAATACCTTATAATGCCTCCTCCTTTTCCATGGACGCCTTTCATAATGTTGAATATTTTAATAATTTTGAAAAATTAAAAGATTATTTTGTTACGGCTTTAACAGTAGAATTGAAAGTAATTGCTTTGCAATGGTTTTGTAATGGCTTGATTTTTAAATATCAAAACCGCTTGATTATTTTTGGTGGGTTAATACTACGAAAAACTCCAAACTAGTACATTTGACAATTTTACTCTTAATTAGTTTCTGTTAAATTTTACCGTCTAATTTTTGAGTTGGATGACCCTGGGCAGTTGACGGATGTATCGGTTTGGGGTTTTATCATCTGTCTAATTTGTGATTTTTCATAATATTAATTCAATTTAACGGGGGGTAAATTTATCATAAATGTACTGGTTTGGAGTTTTTGGTGATCAAAACATAAGTTTAGAGTTAATTTGTCATAAGTGTACTAGTTTGGAGTTTTTCATGATATTAGCCCTGATTTGTTTCTCACCAACCCTCTCTTTCATTTACCTGTAAATAGAACCTCTAAACAGCATTCCAAATATACACACCTCAACAAGAAAATTCTCTTTCTCCTTCCGTTTCTTTTCCTTGCTGGGTTTTACAGATAATTTTATTGTTCTCGTTCCCTCTATTATTTAGTGCAAATAAAGAAGAAGGTATGTTATATCTTGGGAGGATAATCACTATAACTTGTTGCACCGAATTTCATACTACGAGGAATGGAATTATTTTAAGAAAAGTGCTTGCACGCCTTAGATATTTGATCTTAATTTTCGTCTTCTTCAAACTTTTCCGACAATCTACGCGATCTTCCCTCAAGTCAACCTCGATTCCTCGCACAACAACGATGGCGATGCCGACTCTCAATCTATTTTCTGCCCTTCTTCGTTCTTTCTTTCTTTTCTTTCTTTTCTTTTGTCTTATTTTTTTCTCCTATTTGTTAAGTGAAATTTCATACCAAAAAAAAAAAAGTGAAACTTCAGAATTTTAAAAGTGAATAATAAATTATTAGATTGAAAGGACTACCGGTTGCACTTGTAAAGTGTTTTAATTTGAATGAAGGGCTACGATCACCACTTGTACTTGAATCCGATGGTCCAAACTTATTAAATTAAAGCACTTTTTGGTGCTCTATTTGAAGGAAACGAGGTTGTGCCTTTTCTTTTCAATATTCTAAAATGGCCAACACCTGCAAAGTGGACTTTTTCGCCTTTGGTCAATGGCTTGCTGCTTTATTTTGTAAATATAAAAATTAATTTACGAATATAAAAACACTCATTGGATTAAATACGAATAAAACACAAATTACATTTTTCAATTTTGTTTTAAAATTACACGTACAAATACACACTGATTGAAAACAAATTGCAACAAAGAAATTATCACATTAACATGATGGCTTCAGCGCTAGACCTGTGAATCTTATCATGAAATCAGATGATTAAATGTCATACATATTATAAATCCAATTTCTCACCGTTGCCAAAATCTGCTTAACCTAGATCTCCTCACCTAGCCCCAAATTGTCGTAATATGGGGTAAGCAAAGTTCTGAGCTCGGACAACTTGAACCTCGACTCTCATTATATATATGGAATCACTTTGCAAATCGAGTGAAAATGGTAACTTTGTAAACATTTGGAGTTCGGCGACACGATTCACAATTGCACCGATCCAATGGCATATGATGACACGACACTTGTAATCGGTAGGACTGGTCTACAAATTAGAAATCGATAGTCCCGAAAATTACCCGTGGAAAGAAGAAGCACCAACTCATTCCTTTTCGCTTTGTACAGTGACTTGCATTTTCTTCTTCTTTCGTCCTCAGAACAAGTTTGAATTGAGGTGGCATCGTAGTTTGCACGTTGCAGATGGACTAGAGCTCTTCCGCGAAGCCAAACGGCCGATCAGCGACAAAGGGTAATAGAATTCGTCCCCTTGTCACACTTGAACAGGCTGATGGTATGTGGCGTTGTACTTGAAATGCTACCCCGAGCCCAACCATCTCTGCGTCACGTTTGGCTTGGTGCCTCCTCAGGTGGCCCGTTTTACTTTAGGATTCAGTAAACAATTTGGCGCCACATACCGTACAAACAGCCTTCTCAATACCACTGGTCTCGACCTTGATCTAAATTGTCCTCTAGGCACAAGATGTTCTTCTCTGCATAATCTTCGCAAAGGTTGCTTAGAGGGTTTTTTTTTTTTTTTGTGGGGTTGGGGTTAGGGTGTTTCGTTTGGGTAGCATCTTGGCGGTGATTCCAGAGACTAAGGTGGCGAATGACAACCATTCTGTTTCAAAAATCATTTTCTGGCAAGAAATAGATTTTTCTATTTCCGTTCATGGATGAGTTTCTGAGGAAAAAAACACGTTTGATAACGAAATAAAATTTCTGGTCCCGAAACAAAAATTTGTTTGATAACAGCACAAAATTTCTCCCTCTCGGGTGGCAGGCGAGTGGACGGCGGGCGGATGGCTGCGGCGGACAGTGGCAGCGAACGGCGAGTGGCGGACGGCAGGGGGAGGTGGCGGCGGACAGCGACGTGGCCAGTGCGGAGGACAGCGGCCGGCGACGGGAGGAGGGCAGTGGCGGGAGGAGGGCGGCCGGCAATGGGAGACGGTGGACGGTGGGCGGCGGCGGGAGGAGGGTGGCCGGCGGTGGGAGGTAGGCGGCGGTGGGAGGAGGGCGGCCAGTGGCGGGAGACGATGGCCGGTGGACGATGGGCGGCGGCAGGAGACGACGAATGGCCGGAGGCGGTGGCAGGCAAGTGGGCGGCGATGGGCGGCAGGTGGGCGACCGGCTAGTAGTGAGGGCGAGCGATGAGAACAATTTTAACTTCACATTTCTGTTCGAGAAATAGAAAAGTAGAAAATTTTAACTTCTCATTTCTCTTGCAAACCTATTTCTGAAATCAAAATTTGTTCCAGAAATAGAAAAATAAAATTGCGTTACCAAACGGATTTTTGTTCCAAACCTGTTTCTGGAACAGAAAAATAGAAACAGAATGGTTATCATTCGCAGTCTAGTTCGTTCTTGCAACTCCTTCCAATCGTCCACTTATTGTGTCTTGTCGGATGGTCTTGCTGTTCCAGTGGAGGCAAAGGTGGAGTGGGCGTGGACACATCGTCCTCGTGGAACTCATTGAACGACTCGAACATGTTTTGCTCGATGAAATTCACACCGTAGCCGAATAATTCAAAACATGTTTGTCAGTTGCGATATTTTTTATAGCGCCATTGTATCATTTGAACGAGAGAGGGTAAAAAATGAGAATGATGGAAGGTTTAAGAGAGTGGAAGCCTTAGGAAGCGATATGCGAGTCAAGAATAGTGAAAATGCAAGATGAAGAGAGCTAAATTTATAGGAAAATCTATTGTGTTTTTTCTTCCAATGGTCACTCTATCCAAATTAGTGCCACATGGGCCCAATCGTCGGAATTAAGATAAGAACAATTTTAGGTCCTGGTTGCCTTATTAGAGCCACAACGGATGTGGACTGGTCCAAGTTCAGTTGTTGCGAAGAGATCTCTCCAAACAAGAATAGGCCTATCGTAAATTGTCTCTTCTATTATGAAGACCACACCCGATCGCATAGGCTGTGTCATGCTTAGGCCAGCACGTCTCTTTGACAAACTTAATCCTTAAGTTATCGTTCCAGCCAATTTGACTTGAAAAGGGTCATATCAATCCCTTCTAAACAATAGAACATTAAATTTGATCAAAATTAAAATCCAATGAGTGAAAATGAACATCGAAGTAGAGTTCTAGCACTATTTTTTAAAATCATGTCCCTAAAATCTTTAAAAAATAATAATAAAAAAAAGAGAGTCCAAAACAAGTGAGCGAGCGAGTCTTCCTCTTGCTGACCCAACATTGTCTTTCTTCTTCTTCTTCTTCATTCAATAAGTGCTTCGCCGGAGAGCGCCACATCCGGCCATCCAGATCGCCGGCAAACGCAGCCTGACGAGCGATTCCGGTAACCCTCGATTCACAATCGGATTTGCTCCGCGGCTATGTCTTTTTTTTTTTTCCTGGGTTTTTTGTTTCCGTCGCGGACGGATTTTTGAATTCGTGAACGCACTGCTTTGAGGGTCTTGGCCCGTAACGAGGTGGGCTGTTCCGATTTCGGTGGCGTGGGCAGGTCTCGCCGGGACAGTACTTGATTCGACGGCGATGGACCAGGAAGCTGCCCGGACCGCCCGGGAGTCTCTGGACCTCGCGTTCCACATGTCGAACATCCTCGACACGGGGCTCGACCGCCACACCCTCTCCGTCCTCATTGCCCTCTGCGACCTGGGCGTGAACCCGGAGGCGCTCGCGGCGGTCGTCAGGGAACTCCACAGAGAGCCTTCTCCGTCCGTCGTGGCGATGCCGAGTCCGCATCAGGTTTGTCGCCATCTCTGGCCGGTCCCTCGGGCTGGTTCGAGCACTAGCTCTTAGTATGCAATGCCTCTCTTTTTGAAGACTTTTGAGTATTTTGTCCGATGTTTCTGCCTTTTCTTTGTTCGAGCACTGCGTCAATGACGCATAGAGGATAACCCACATTGCACCATATAAGGGGTAAAAGACTATAATTGCTGACATTGTAGTTCCTTGAGAACTCGCATGCCATTTCCCGGCTTTTTATCTGTCAATGTCCACCTGGAACTTCCATTTTCAACCCATTTAGGAGACATTTTCTAGTGGATCCTCTTGGGAAGATCATTGGCATATTTTCGAATGTGTCACCTGCAGTATTTAGGAATTTCTTCCAGGTTGTAGCCATAGAGTTTTCTGTAAGATGTTTCCCAGCTTGTGTTGCTGTATAGTTTTGCAAGAAACAATGTCGATATTCTCAAATTACCTTAGCATGATTCATCATTCAGAAAAATGTGAATAGGTTGTCCTGAATTGCATTACTTCTGTAAATAGCATCTTTGGGTATGCTGAAATTTCGAACTTTTGGGTAGTTGAGTCCTTTTGAGCTTTTGAAGTTCAGTTTTTCCATACAATTTCTGCCCTGCGAGAAAATCGCCAGTAAATTGTACAAGGGGAGTACTGTATACCCT
The DNA here is from genome assembly GCF_021117445.2 of Syzygium oleosum. Taxonomy (NCBI): domain Eukaryota; kingdom Viridiplantae; phylum Streptophyta; class Magnoliopsida; order Myrtales; family Myrtaceae; genus Syzygium; species Syzygium oleosum. The sequence continues at coordinate 4,672,605 of NW_026607494.1, forward strand.
CTTTTTGTTACTTATCTGGAGTACAAGTTCAAAAAATATTTGACGGTAAAATTTTGTGGCCGGTGAATTAGTTGAAGGTGAGGTAGACTAAAGAACTGAGGGACTCTTTATCTTTCCTATTAGTTAGATCTGCCTGGTCATCCTAATGTGACCTAAGGTATGTGCCTCTCCTTAAAGGAATTTGCCCTTTCCATTTGCACAGATAAATATACTTGTAATTTAACAATCTGCTATTGGCCCAGTGGTGCCGCTGTTCCTTACATCTACATTCCTTTGCAAAAGTACTAGGTTACTTGGCAGTTGATACATATGAAGCATGTTGTGGCACCATACTTTACACATGCGTGATTCGCTTAGACATTAATGTTGCATCTCTTTCAGGTAGATTATTAAGTTCTTGTGATTGATTAGAGAGCTATGGTGAAAAAAAATTCAGACCGGCCGCATCAATAAGATTTCCATATTGTTCTTAAGATTTACAGTTTCTGAGCAATGGACACAATTCTGGATGGATGTCAATTTTCTCTTAAATCCATGCTCTTAATCCCCTTCGAAGCTCCTTGTGATGGGTTCCTGACATCGTTGAACAACCATGGGCCAAATTATGACCTGCGTTTTCATTACTACTTTGCAGACTCAAAAACAGTGACAAAATGCATGTCTTGCGTTGCAGTGACAGCAGCACGACTGAAGATTTGGTAAGGCGGTGCTCTCTTTTTCAAGGGCAGATTAGTTGTTCACGGACAAATCCTAGCTTCCTATATGCAAATAAAGATCTCTGCTCCTCTGTTTCTCTGTTTGAAGAGATTGTCCATCTTGAAGATGTTACTTAATGGGTTGTTGCATGCGTGGCTAGTTTTTCAATTTGCAGAAGTCTGTCCTTGTCTACTAGGAATCTACAGCAAATACAACGTGACTAGTAGTGAATATGCTTATCTCTACCTATATTAATGCAACCGAACACGCTTGTAGAGATTTTTGATGTGGAATTTAAAGAGTTCCGTGTAAAATTGATGATGTTCGGTTGATCAAACCTGTTGCAATTCTTCCAGATTGATATAAACACTGAATGTTGATTAGGTTGTTTTTTTGTCTGAAAGGAAAGAAACGTGAAATGCAATGACTTTAGGCACATCAGTTCTTCGGCACTTGCCTCCAGTAATATAAACTGCAGGAGTCGTCGCTACTTTATGGCCTTCATTGCTCTGTTTGTGTTCTTCTGGAATGACTGTTTCATTGTAATCCATTTCTGAAGATTGTAGTAGGCATGAGATGGCGGTCTGCCATAAACCTTCTTGGACATAGATCAGGCAGTTGACTCTGTGCTGGACATAGATCAAAGCGTGCAAGCCAACCAGTTCTTCTGGCAAGTAGTAGAGCAGATGACAAAATCACAAGTCTAAGAAAACTAGGCTCTTCCATCGAGCAATTGATGGTTCGATTTTCAGCCTGTTGCTGACAGCCTTGAAGAATCAATCTCTCTAGTGATAGACACCCGGAGAAATCAGTAGTTATGGTCAGCCGGTAGCATCTTGTGAGGTTCAAACCTTTCAGTTTCTGTGCACTCTGCTACAGAATTTACAAGAGAAAATAGCCAATGAGATGACATAATAGTTATACTAGTTTTAACTAACTTAGGAAATATATACTCACTACATATATTTCCATCCTCCCCAGTCATCAGTAATTTGGCTCTGCATGGGGGATTTAAACATATGTGTTCAACAAAGCATAAAAGTAGGAGTTCAAAAAAGCATAAATTGGTTGCAAGGCAGTAAAAAACATAAACATAGGAGCTCAAAAAAGGCTAGGAAAGCAAAGTAGCAACAGGTAGAGTTCTAGGAATCCAATCTCCTTCAAAAAGCTTCCTAACAACATCATCAGGAATGTTTATAAGTACTCTCAGACTTTTCTTTCTGTAGCTTCCTAATTGCAGCATGTGCATCAGCGCATCTGTTGGCCTCGCGCAATATGTGTGTGATCTGAAACTGCTGCAGCTGTCCCAAAAATTGCCTGCAAACATCAAAATCTTGTTTTTGTAAAGGATTATTCATTACTCGGTTTGAAAAGCTTTGACAAGATCCGCATCATCAATCTGAATCTCAGGCTTTTGCACATTTGACGCCAGAGCAAGTTGAATGCCATCTTTTAGTGCCCTACACTCAACCTCAGCTGGGTTTTGGGTACCAAAATGACACGCAAACCCTATTTTCTGATGGCCATGATTATCTCAGATCAGGCCTCCTCCTCCAGCACATCCGAGGGCTTCACCCACCGCATCATCGATGATTTATTTCCACCAGTCAACCTGCGGCGGAAGCAACCTAAAATGCACTGTAGTATTGCGTTTTCTGCTTAATTCTACTACCATTGACAGAAAAATATTCAGCCGTTTTTGACAGACATATCATGACAGGTTTCGCTGATGATCTGTCATTACCAAAAGCACTGTTGTTTCTAGCAATCCATAGAGACCACAGTCCCATAAGGAATAAAATATGCCACTGGACAGCAGGATTTTCATGCAATTGCTTCGGTCGGACATTTGATTTAATCCAATCTCTGACAGGCAGCACAATTGAGCAACACATGCCTGTTGGACACCAAGTTCATTCCAGATTCTTTTGGCAACCACACAAATTCTCAGAATATGTTCAGGATCTTTCTCTTCGCTGTTAAATTGAGAGCAAACCATGTCTACATTCATACCTCTATGAGCCAGAATTGATTTAGCAGCAATGCTATTATTGATAGCAAACTACATAAATTGCTTAATTCTAATGGCAGTATCAGCCTTCCACACCCACCTGCCTGCTGCAATTCCATGCATAGAATTCAAACAAAAGGAACCATTTTCGAAAAGTTCCAACAAACCTAATGTCCTTGATTTTCCCTGATGCAAAAAGGAACAAGTACTAATTTTCTTCAGGTAATCAGGAATATTAAAGGAAATTCTTGTAAAGTCCCAGCCCCCACTCCCCGTGATTCAATCCTTGACTCATACATAACTCCTCCTCTTCCCTAGCAAGAGGGCCTTCAATGAGGCTGCGAAGCACATCAGGACCCCTCCAATTCTGATTACTCCAATTCTGATTCCACAGACCGATATCAGACTCAGAGTCGATAAAAAATCTGATGCCTTCTCCGAAAACTTGATCCCACACAACCAATGCTTTCCAACTGCAGATGAAATTCTGATGGCAGTGAACAATATGCACCCGTATAATTGTAATTCTTCCTTCAGTCGAGCAAAGTGAATGTAATTCTTGTTTCATCCCACTCAATCTCATATTCCATTCCTCTCATTATGTTCCTTCCATCCCTGCGAACACAACATGTCATTTATCACTGAAAGGACAGCGAAAAACCATCATAAATTGTAATAAGCTTTGAAAAATGAGATTTGGAAGTATAGTAGAACATTCCATGTCTAAGTTTCTCTTGTATCCAGCCGCCTACTAGAAAAGAGAGAACTATTATAAAGTATTTGCGAGACTTCTTATCTGATGCCATCTTCATCACCACCGATCACCAAATATGGACAAACAAACACTGCAACTTTCTTATACAGTGATTTTCGTTGACACTTGAACAAACCAGCAATTTTATTTAGGGTTAATATCACGAAAAATCTCAAACTGATATATCTCTAATAAATTTACCCCAAATAAATTTTTTGACCGCCAAAAACCTCAAACTAGTACATTTGTGAAAAATTTACCCTCCATTGAATTAAATTAAAACAAAAAAAAATTATAAACTAGTATACCTGGGACAAACGATGGGTAAAACACTAAATTGGTACATTCGTTAACTGCCATGTGTCATTTAATTAAGCAATTTGACACTAAAATTTAACGGAAACTAATGGAGAGTAAATTTGTCACAGATGTACCAGTTTGGGGTTTTTAGTGATAAAAAAACTAGTTTGGGTAAATTTGTCCCATGTGTATCAGTTTGCAGTTTTTCGTGGTAATAACCCTTTTATTTATAGATTTTATCTATCCGTGGAAAGATGTTGATATTTACTTGCAAATTATAGCTCAAACCCAATGTTCTACATAGCAAATCCATACGGTTTCACTTCAAACCTTAATAAAGATCTAATGACATTGCTCATAGAAACGAGAAAACACTTCATGTATTGGTCGCGTGATCAAAATGATGGACCATCCGATGCGCTAAAATGATCATGTTGTCCACACGCGATGCATTTATCCAATCACTGATTTATTTTCAATTTTTAAATTTTTACAAGAGTTAGCTTAATTCGATACGTTAGATGTACATAATACGTTTAGATCTTTACTTGTATGATCAATAAGACGATCGAAATGGTAATAACGAGGTCATTTGTTTTTCACGAGGTCGCGAGCTTGATTTATGTCGTGAGTGAACGGTTCATGTTATGATTGTCTAACTACGACATACATCACGAGACTTCCTAACTGCTAGTATTTTGATAGGGTTACCGAGGCGGGCTCGTGTCGATCTCCCTCTCTCACTATATTATTTATCCCCCCCAAAAAAAAAAAAACAGAGAAGAAAAATCTCCCGTTTGCCCAAGCTCCGCCCGTCCCGTTCCCTTCGCATTTCAAACAACATCTCAGACGAAGTGAAACGGCGGTGCAAACCGGTCGTCCAATCATCAACCGACACTCTCTCTCTCTCTCTGTGAAACCTTAAATTTCAAAAGAGAGACCTTTAGTTTCAAAGGAAGGAGAAACCTTTCTTCACCGCCTCTCCCTCTCCGTCTCTGCTCTCTTCTCTAGCCATGGGGGACCTCGTCTGCAACCTCCTCCAGACCCTTTACTGGCAGTTCTGTGAACCAGACGACGACCCATCTCAAGGCTCTCAGTCTTCTTCTTCCTCCTCCTCTCAAGCGTCCACCTCCGATACTTACCTCGTCGGCTTCATCATCGCCAACATAGTCGGGATCCGCCACTATTCCGGCACCATCAGCGGCCGCGAGATGGTGGGCCTCGTCCGCGAACCCTTGAATCCCTACGACGAGAACGCCATCAAGGTGCTCAACACCCGGACCGTCCAGGTCGGCCACGTCGAGCGCGACGTGGCGGCGGTGTTGGCCCCTTTGATCGACTCCCGGTTGATCTCTGTCGAGGGCATTGTGCCCAACACTCGTAGCGGCGGGAGCAAGTTCAGGATCGCCTGCCAAGTTCACATATTTGCGAGGGTGGAGGCCTTCGACCTCGTGAAGTCGGCTATTTCGCGAGGTGGGTTGGTGCTCATTTCGGACGCGGGTGCTTCGTTTGCCTTGTCGGAGGCGGTCGTGGTGAAGGAGAAGAAGAAGGGTGGGAAGGAGGCGAGGAGTGTGGATGAGATTTTTAAGCTGGTCGACGAGAATGTCGGGAAGAAGGCGAAGATGGAGGCCATGGAGCCGCCGAGAGAGGTGATTAAGTCTGTGCTGTTTGAACATCAGAAGGAGGGTTTGGGTTGGTTGGTTCTTAGGGAGAATTCCGGGGAATTGCCGCCTTTTTGGGAGGAGAGAGATGGCGAGTATGTTAACGTGTTGACGAACTATCACACAGATAAGCGGCCGGAGCCTCTGCGAGGCGGTATTTTCGCGGATGATATGGGGTTGGGTAAGACTCTGACTTTGCTTTCTTTGATTGCTTTTGATAAATTTGGTAGTTCTATAGCATCCAGATTTGGGCACGGTAGTGTTGGTGTAAACAGTGGTGGTGAACAATGTGGGGATGATGAGGTTCCATCTGATTCGGCTAAGAGAAAGGGTAAGAGGGGTAGAACGAGTAAAGGGGTTTCTCAGTCTCAAAAGAAGCGTAAAACTCGAAACATTGGTTCGACTAGCAATTGGAAGGCAACATCTTCGAGTCTAGATGATTATACGCCTGATGTACTGAGTACCAAATCGACATTAGTTGTGTGCCCTCCATCTGTGTTTTCCACTTGGATTACGCAGCTAAGCGAGCATACTATACCTGGGAAGATGAAAGTGTATATGTATTATGGAGACAGGACGAGAGATGCCGAGGAGCTTAGGAAATATGATATTGTGCTGACGACATATACCATATTGGCTACTGAGGAACCTTGGGAAGAATCTCCTGTGAAAAAGATAGAGTGGTGGAGAGTCATTTTGGATGAGGCTCATCTGATTAAGAATGTGAATGCCCAACAGAGCCAAGCAGTCACTAACTTGAAGGCTAAGAGGAGGTGGGCGGTAACTGGAACGCCTATTCAGAATGGTTCCTTTGACCTGTTCTCTTTGATGGCATTTTTGCGGTTTGAGCCTTTTTCTATAAAGAGCTACTGGCAAAGCTTGATCCAGCGTCCACTCAGCCAAGGAAATCAAACAGGGCTTTCCCGTCTGCAGGTAATTTTTGGTGTCGATGTTATCTAACAATTTATGCATTGAAGAGAAAGGTATATGTCCAGTTTTGAGGATTTATATTGCAGCATGTCCATATTGGAGATTATGTTAAAAATGGAATTTTCTAGGCATAGTGTTTGTTTCAGTAACGAGTCATCTGTGCAGCTTAATTTTTATCTTATCTTACTTAAGAAATCTTAAAATGCTGCTTGAGATTATTAATACATGAGCTACCGCAGTTATTTAAATGTGAGGGACAGAGAGAAGTGTATCGTTTCTCCTTCTTCCATGTGATTTGCTGACTAGTTTGAGCATTATAACAATCACTATGACTTATAAAATCAGGATAAATGTCTTTGATGTTGAAATCGCCTTGTTGGTTTGTATACAGCTTTTATTCTCATGTGCCTAATAGTTGTGACTGTTAGTTTCTGTTCTTGGGTGAGACATGGTCTTTATGTGGAATTATAATGTACTTTGCTCAATTTCAGGTTCTGATGGCCACCATTTCTCTACGAAGGACAAAGGACAAGGGTTTGATTGGATTACCCCAAAAAACAATAGAGACTTGTTATGTCGAACTTTCTCATGAAGAACGTGAACTGTATGACCAGATGGAAAGAGAGGCCAAGAGTGCTGTCCAGGAATGTATCGATGCTGGTAGTCTGATGCGTAATTACACTACTGTGCTTGGTATAATTCTAAGACTTAGACAGATATGCATTAGCATGGCCCTGTGCCCTCCAGATCTGAAGTCACTTCTCCCATCTAACAATATTGAAGGTATTGGCAAAGTCCTAATAGCCTGATACTATGTGTCACTTTATACTTGACTTGGTATATTATTTCACCGTCGAGAAGACTAGTTTGCAAAGATCGTTTGAGGTAGTTTTCGTGGTTGAGCTAGTGTTGTTTAATTGTTGTCACAGTTGTTTTTTGTGGTTTTACCTTTGTAAAACTTTGTCACGCAAAACTAGGTTGCAGTAGTTTAAACATTTCTGATTCTTGAATTTCCCCTAGTTTCCAACTTAGCCAAAATTGGGAAAAAAGAAAGAGTTGCTGTCATAATGCTTCCTCTAGTTCGCTTAACAATCCGTTTATGAATCAGCATGTGTATTTGGATGTTTTCATGATTTACACTCATAGGAAGTTTTGCCTATTTTGGGACATTAATTAGGGCAATGGCTATTTTTGTTAGTAATTAAATTTTGAGTAAGACTCTTAGATGGCAAGGATAAGAGTTGGACATGTTTTACTCTTCTGATCTGTGTATAGCTTGCTTGTAAGGGAGTCAGCCTGGATCTAAAACTCTGGTCTGTTCAAATATGAAGTCAGTTTACTTCAACAGTATTAATTGGATATTTGGTACATGCCAGTCAACCCACGGCAGCATCGCATGATAAAATTAATTCTCCTTTCATGTTGGGGTTTTTTATAATATTATGGAATCTCAATGTGGTACATGTTATCTGCAATCTGGCTGCTACTCAGCTATCTAAATTTGAATTGGGAGTTATGAGTAGGATATGAAGAAGTGTTTTGTTACGTTGAGTTTGAAGAACACACTTTTAAGACTCTATAGAACTTAAACTTTGGTTAATCATTGATATCCTTAATTTTTACTTTTGGTTAATTATGCAATTGAATTTTCTATTTTTAAGTTACCAGAGCCTAGATGGTGTCATATATTAAGATTGCAATTCTATTATCTGCCCTTGGGAGACCAACTACGGTTGTGGAGGTCCTTTGTGCTTTTCTTACATGTGCAATGTACAATATAGATAACTGCGGTCTCAAATGTGGCAAATATATCTAATAACCCAAATCTCAAATGTGGCAGATGTATCTAATAACCCGGAGTTGCTGAAGAAGTTGGTTGCAGTGCTACAAGATGGTGAAGATTTTGATTGCCCGATATGCATTTCTCCATCTACTGATCTCATAATTACTTGTTGTGCTCACATCTATTGCCGAGCCTGCATTCTCAAGACTCTACAGAACTCGAAAAGGAACTGTCCCCTTTGTCGCCATCCTTTGACCGAGTCTGACCTGTTCTCTGCTCCACCGGAATCATCTGAAGATGGCAAAGTGGAAAATTGTTCCGAATCCATTTCCTCTGCCAAAGTTTCTGCTCTTTTGAAGCTCCTCCTTGCAGCAAAGGACCGAAATTCAACTTCAAAATCGGTCGTGTATTCTCAATTTAGAAGAATGCTATTACTTTTGGAAGAGCCACTTAGATCAGCCGGTTTCAAGATCTTGCGCCTGGACGGTTCTATGAATGCAAAAAGGAGGACACAAGTGATTGAGGAGTTTGGAGCACACGAGCAAAGTACACCCACCGTGTTGCTCGCCAGCCTCAGGGCTTCTGGCACCGGTATAAATCTGACGGCTGCATCAACAGTTTATCTGCTAGAACCGTGGTGGAACCCTGCGGTCGAGGAACAAGCCATGGATCGTGTTCACAGGATAGGGCAGAAGGAGGATGTGAAGATCGTGAGGTTGATAGCACGTAACAGTATTGAAGAGAGGATATTGGAGTTGCAGGAGAGGAAGAAGAAATTGGCAAGGGAAGCTTTCGGGAAGAGGGCTTCGAAAGATAGGAAGGAGATTGGGTTGAATGATCTCCGCTCGCTGATGTCCTTGTGAACACATGGAGAAGTAGTTGTGCATAAAGTTTTTTCACAAGTAAATTTTTGTTTGCCTACTTTTGGCTGTTTTCAATGTTGATCAGGCGAATTTCAGGCAGAATGCTGTAACCAGCTTAGTCTGTCCTGAAAATTTTTGTGTAAGAACTCGCCTGGAGATATGTACTTAAGCTCAGTTTGCCAAAAACATGAACTGCTTTTTACGTCCTTGAGCACTTGACGTTATTTTTGGAGGACTAATGGCACTTATCATTCTGGGGTGCCCGGATGCAACTGGTCTTGTTGAAAATGTTGCCACCAAGTCCATGGATTTGCTGGGTTCTTGCCTCATGGACCTCGTCAAGCAGGTAAACGATATTCAATCTTTAAATTTAGATTGCGATTTTAGTTTCATCCATGCAAAATTGGTAGAGCTATAATACAATGCTAGAATCTAGTTCAAGTCTGCGTATGAGACCTTTCCTCTCCCAAAACTATGTTGCTTGATTTGACAAAACAGACTCAAGTTAAATGAGCTCTTCCAATGGAAAATGGTTTAGCTCTCACATTAGAATTGAGAGTGTAGACACTAGGAAAGGTCCTTAGAAGCTTCAAGGTTCCCCCGGTCAACTTGGAGAATTCCTAGCAACATTTTGCCTTGAAAACTGGATCGTTATACATGAACATACCCCATTTGTCGGCTTCAGAATAGTTCCAGTTTTTTGTGGATAAGTGAAAATCTTTCTTTTCAGAATAGTTTATTCATCTGACCTGAGAACCATAACTTCACGAAACCGACTTGCCTTTTCCGTTTCCTGGTTCTTTGAAGGGAACAATAAGTGAAGAAGAGTGGATGGCTTTAACATGCCGGTGTATTTTGCATTTCCTGAAGAAGTAATAGGATGAAGAGGAGAGGAATGGTTGCTTTTGCACAGAGAAAACTGTGGAGCTGCCTATAAACACCACGGAAGGAAATCCTGCAAGAGCCAAAGAGTTAACTTCTCATTGGAGAGCCATTAATGAGGGACTCTTGAAGGAGCAATTGGGGAACGAGATATTAGATGATCTTTTTTTACTCACCGACTCAAAAGCATGAAGAGTCATCCATTTTTGGGTCTGTGAAAGGCTGCATCAAGTTCGTGTTGCTCCAACGGACTGCCAGTTATTGAATTTTACAAGTAGATTGATTTAGGCAGGTGAACTTTCTACCCCATAGTCAACAGAGTTCATATTGATTGGATGATTGGTCTATCCATTATTGTGAGATAAAGGTTGGATAATCTTTAAGATGAAAACTCCAAGAATGTAGTACAATTTTAGCGGATATTAATCTCGAGGGATTGTAATGAAAGGATGGCAAGTTGGCTTGACAAGGAGAATAAAAAAAAAAGATGACAAGTGCATTAAGTAACTTAATGAGCGGCAAATAGTTGTCTAGAGTAAATATTTAGTCCGAATATCTAAGTATCTCTCCATTGCACTTTGACATGATCAAAACCCTCAATTCAAGCGCTTTATATGCTGCAAGTTTAAAGCATCTGGGTTTGAACTTTGGAGCTACATATTTTATTTCATCACATCGACAATCTGTAACCCTTAGCGAATTCAATGACACCACACGAGATCTGCTTCAATCTTTTTTCGTTCGGGTACTTATTCAACGATTGCGTCACACCTGCACTAGTGATCCATCTGCACAAAAAGAACTTACCAATCTCACAAAACCAAGTCAAAGCCATGGCTTCAATGTTAGACTGGCAGAGGCAAGGGGAGGCAGTGAAGATGTTGGTTTTCTTTATTTAGCAGACTCGGCACTGAAGGTTGTCAAGCTTTGGCATGTAGAGACTGCACATATATCATATGTATCTAACTGCATAGGGTGTCCTGGAAATCCTGTGAAAATGTATGTATCTACTTGAGTACCTTGTTTCCCAGAGCCACTGAATTAAATTCTTGCTGAAAGATTGCCCGACCGAGGTATAGCTCCTTTAATGAACTTATGATCCAGAGTTAGGTGTCATTGCCTAGAGGTCTATCCCTTTTAATTTACCCATTCAACACTAGAAGCTTACACAAGGAGCGGTGATCCCAGGTGTAATATCGAATTCACTTTTAATCTCCCAAGAGAAAGCTGATTATAAATATATTATTGCGCCATATCAGAAGGTTACAAGTATAAGAGAGGAAAACAGCGGAGAAAAAAAGAGCAACACTTGGAGGGAAAATGAAGGGTGTGTTCTATGGCTTGTTCAGTGCCGAGGAACGCAGGTAGCTCAGGAGAGCAATCGAATAGTTAACCAGAAAATCTCTAGGTGGAACACATTCCTTAATCAGTGGAATTTTGATGAAGTTTTGTGCCCATTCATGAAGGGACGGGAACCTCTCAGCATCAAGTATCTTAATGCCTCCAGTTTCTTCCATGACGCCAAGCCAATGCGGGATCCAACCGGCCACAAGATCCAAATAGCCTATCTTGTCTCCCGCGAAGAACTTCTTCCCTTCGATCTGCTTCTCAAGATAAGCAAAAGACTCTAATGCATTCTCCACTGCTTTCTCCTTTTCCAGGGCATCTACGGCACAACAGGCTCCCCAAGTGCCAAAAACACACTGTTCACAGTGACATGGGAAAAAAAGAACAAGCAAGCTTGTCATCAAGAAGAACTATTTGACTCGATGGAAACTTTTGAAATAAAGTCCTGTGTTTCTGAAGGATGTGAATTATATATTTGGGTGCCAGAAGAAAATCAGACCTATAAGACAAACAAGAAGATCTACAACTGTTAAAAGAGGATTTAGTAACATTAACTCTGTTGGTACATGGGTAGGCATCCCCTTGGCAAACCTGGCTCTATGGCTGATCTTCTACATCGATTGAATTTAAGGGTTCGTTCTTTTCAATGGAATTTTCTCAGTTGCAGACATGGTTTTATCAGAAAACCTTTTCATGGAGAAAAATTTGCAAGATAGCATTTTCCGTAGTCCAGCATATATAAGCAAGAAATCCCGATTCCAAAGAGCTTCATCCATGCTTGAAAAACATTTTGATCCAGAAACAAGTTAAGCATGCACATAATAAACTCAAGATGAGCATGTGCAGAATAAACTCACAGGACACATGGAACCTTGCTTAAACAGAAGAACATGCACTTCTTGACTCGAAGAATCGTTTCGCATGGTTTATGTGCTTTTCTAGTGAACATTCAATTGAAGTATCTAACAGAAAGTCGAGCCAATTCAGCAACAAGCTTGAACTAGACTCGAATTATCGGCACGGCAATTCATTTTCAGCTTAATAATCAACTTGGGGGGCAAAGAAGTGAACATCATTCAACAGAAAACTGTCTGTACAAATAAAATGCATCAGATTGCAGAATATACTTCGAATTTTCCCTAAAAGCATCTAGTAGAATATTTGCTCCATCATAACTCATACTCCTCATAACGTGAACAAAACAACAGACGCAGACGGAAAAAAAAAACCGGGGAAAAAGTCAGAAGAGTCACCTTGTCATCAGCAAACTGAGCCCAGAAACGAGCTTGAGCTCTCTCATAAGGGTCTTGAGGCAACAAGGGATAAAGATCACCCCCCTTCCACTTCTCATCGATGTACTCGAGAATCACTTTCGACTCTGCAATCGCGACCCCATCATCCAAAAGCACCGGGACCTTCTTGTGCGCCGGGTTCGACTTCAAAAGCAATTCGCTCTTCCCCTTGTCCCAGTCTTCAACTGTGAGCTCGTACTCGAGGCCCTTCAGTTTCAGAGCCCACTCGATTCTCGTGCAGAACAAGCTCGTCGCAGAGACTATGATCTTTAACTTAGCCATGATAGTGCTTTGTTGTTTTGAGCAGTGTAATCGAGTTAGGATACGTCTCGTATATAAATAAATATGAGATGTGTTCTTGAAAACGACGGCCATGTTTAGTCTAATGCTGCCAAGTTTGAATCTTGGAGCAGATAAATGGCGCGGCCATTGACGAGAAACAGTGAAAGGCAAGGCCAAGAAGGAGAAACAAAATAGATTTGATAGTCTAATATACACAATTAGACTTCGTTGTTCAACATAAGTTCATCATGAGACAACGACAAAGTGCACGCATCTCTGCTGAACTATATGTAGATCCAAACTACATTGCTTGATATACACGTCTATAAGCCTGTTCAGTAGCTGTTTTTACTTTGTACTGACCACTACAAACTTGCACACGCAATGAAGCATCGGTCCACGGATCGAATCGAATTCAAGTTGCATATAAATCTACCAACGGGAATCTCACTAAGCATAGAAGCAGAATAGACTTATCATGCACCATATCATGAGGTCACAAGTAAAAAATCTCGGAGTCTCTCGGCCTCGCCGCCGCAGTCCTTGATCGGTAAGAAGGATGCACTTAGGGTTTCTTAGCTCCTAAGGGAACGCATGGTTTCTTAAAAATGATCTTCTGACTTTAGTTCCATATCTGCCAAGTTTGAATAATCGCAGGTCATAGAGAGGTTCATGGAAGTTGCAGCCATTGACAAGTAAAAGGGAAAGGGACAGAGGATGTAGTCCAGTGAAAAAGATAAGATTATTTCATTTAGGCGACCGAAGATTATAATAAACCAACGCTTTCAACTAGGAAGGATCGATACAAATCAATTAGGCAACTATTCTCTTGACTTTTTGGGCTATCATTCGAGCGTACGACTAAATTCTTCAGCGGTACGAAGTCAAAATGTTAGAATTCATTTATAATAAATGATGCTACGAAGAAGTTCGAGACATTGGTTCCAATTATTCCTCCGATTGGATCACGAATATGATAACAAGAAAAAAAGGTATATTATTGCTACAAATGTAATTCTTTTTTGCCATGCTTTTAGCCAAAAAGAAAAATTTCTTTTTTGCCATGAATGTGATCAACATAAGTATATTTTTACTTAGGCGATATTTATCTCAACGCATCATATCGTGATGGATTGATTTTATGCTAGTTTTTACTCGAAAAACATTTTGATCCGGAAACAGGTATGTTTTCTCAATGTATGCATTTCATACAAAAAAATCACGTCGAGCACTTAGTGACTAAGAGGAGCGGTGGGCCCTTGTCAACTCGCTTGCCGCGGCAATGTTTACACGAAATGCGAACGCGTATATAGATATCTTTTCGGCCGTATGCATTTGATTTTTATTGCTAGTTCTGCAAATTGAATAATTTAGTTGTAGTAAATAATTAGTACATAAATCGGATCGCATTCGAAGATCCTTTTGTTTTCTCATTGATTCCTTTTCAAGTACATATATCAAAGTTCCCAAACTATTCTCAAAACCCGATTTATTTTGGCTGAAAAAAGAGAGGAATGAAATACAACAAAAAACAAAAGATTCATAGTATGGGCCTGAGAGTTGCAAGTCATCGTATCTATGGCCATGGCCAGGCCCAAATGGAAATGGACGCTCATGAAAAGACGAGTCTACCCCTATCGAACCCCGTAATTTGCAGTATTGACACTGACTCAAAGCCGTTGCGTAGTGTCAAAGTTACTGACTAGGGTTTGCGAGAGGTTAGAGAGAATGACTTTGCATTGACAAAAGATTTTGACTCCAAGGACTTTCACTTAATGCCCATATTTTTTAATCTTACATCCAAAATAGAACGAAATAATCTGTTTCTTATTAGATCGTTTTGATAAAATCCGCGACATATAACTTATTATCTTATTTATTTTAATTAAAACAAGAAAAATCTCCATTATTGAATATTCACTTGGGGACTAATTAAACCACATCGTCAATTTTTTTTTATTTGATTATTCAGTCGTTCATTCCATTCCATGGAAGCAGATTAGGGGAAATGTCGCCACCAAGTCCATGGATTTGCTGGGTTCTTGCCTCATGGACCTCGTCAAGCAGGTAAACGCTATTCAATCTTTAAACTTAGATTGCGATTTTAGTTTCATCCGTGCAAAATCTTCTAATTTAGGTGGCGGTTTTAGTTTCATCCGTGCAAATTGGTAGAGCTATAAGACAATGCTAGAATCTAGTTCAAGTCTGTGTACGAGACCTTTCCTCACCCAAAACTATGTTGGTTGATTTGACAAAACGGACTCAAGTTAAATGAGCTCTTCCAATGGAAGATGGTTTAGCTCTCACATTAGAATTGAGAGTATAGACACTCGGAAAGGTCCTTAGAAGCTTCAAGGTTCACCCGGTCTACTTGGAGAATTCCTAGCAACATTTTGCCTTGAAAACTGGGTCGTTATACATGAACGTACCTCATTTGTCGGCTTCAGAATAGTTCCATTTTTTTGTGGATAAGTGAAAATCTTTCTTTTCAGAATAGTTTATTCATCTTGACCTGGAACCATAACTTCACGAAACTGACTTGCCTTTTCCGTTTCCTGGTTCTTCGAAGGGAACAATAAGTGAAGAAGAGTGGATGGCTATAACATGCCGGTGTATTTTGCATTTCCTGAAGAAGTAATAGGATGAAGAGGAGAGGAATGGTTGCTTTTGCACAGAGAAAACTGTGGAGCTGCCTATAAACACCACGGAAGGAAATCCTGCAAGAGCCAAAGAGTTAACTTCTCATTGGAGAGCCATTAATGAGGGACTCTTGAAGGAGCAATTGGGGATCGAGATATTAGATGATCTTTTTTTACACACTGGCTCAAAAAGCATGAAGAGTCATCCATTTTTGGGTCTGTGAAAGGCTGCATCATGTTCGTGTTGCTCCAACGGACTGCTAGTTATTGAATTTTACAAGTAGATTGATTTAGGCAGGTGAACTTTCTACCCCATAGTCAACAGAGTTCATATTGATTCGATGATTGGTCTATTCATTATTGTGAGATAAAGGTTGGATAATCTTAAAGATGAAAACTCCAAGAACATAGTACAATTTTAGCGGATATTAATCTCGAGGGATTGTAATGAAAGGATGGCAAGTTGGCTTGACAAGGAGAATAAAAAAAAAAAGATGACAAGTGCATTGAGTAACTTAATGAGCAGCAAATAGTTGTCTAGAGTAAATATTTAGTCCGAATATCTAAGTATCTCTCCATTGCACTTTGACATGATCAAAACCCTCAATTCAAGTACTTCATATGCTGCAAGTTTAAAGCATCTGGGTTTGAACTTTGGAGCAACATATTCTATTTCATCACATCGACAATCTGTAAGTCATAGCGAATTCAATGACACCACACGAGATCTGCTTCAATCTTTTTTCGTTCGAGTACTTATTTAACCTTTGCGTCACACCTGCACTTTTGATAGTGATACATCTGCACAAAAAGAACTTACCAATCTCACAAAACCAAGTCAAAGCCATGGCTTCAACGCTAGATTGGCAGAAGCAAGGGGAGGCTGTGAAGAAGTTGGTTTTGTCTGTTAAGCAGACTCGGCACTGAAGGTTGTCGAGCTTTGGCATGTAGAGACAGTACATACATCATATGCATCTAACTTCATAGGGTGTCCGGGCAATCCTGTGAAAATGTATGTATCTACTTGAGTACCTTGTTTCGAGCCACTAAATTAAGTTCTTGCTGAAAGGATGCCCGACCAAGGTATAGCTGCTTTAATGAATTTACGATTCAGAGTTAGGTGTCGTTACCTACCTTTTAATTTACCCATTCAACACTTAAAGCTTACACAAGGAACGGTGATACCAGGTGTAATATCGAATTCACTTATAATCTCCCAAGAGAAAGCTGATTATAAATATATTATTGCGCCATATCAGAAGGTTACAAGCATAAGAGAGGAAAACAGGGGAGAAAAACAGAGCAACACTTGGAGGGAAAGTGAAGGGTGTGTTCTATGGCTTGTTTGGTGCTAAGGAACGCACGTAGCTCAGGCGAGCAGTCGTATAGTTAACCAGAAAATCTCTAGGTGGAACACATTCCTTAATCAGCGGAATTTCGATGAAGTTTTGTGCCCATTCATGAAGGGATGGGAACCTCTCAGCATCAAGTACCTTAATGCCTCCAGTTTCTTCCATGACGCCAAGCCAATGCGGGATCCAGCCGGCCACAAGATCCAAATAACCTATCTTGTCTCCCGCGAAGAACTTCTTCCCTTCGATCTGCTTCTCGAGACAAGCAAAAGACTCTAATGCAATCTGCACCACTTTCTCCTTTTCCAGGGCATCTTCCGCACGGCAGGCTCCCCAAGTGCCGAAGGCACACTGTTCTCAATGACATGGGAAAAAAAGAACAAGCAAGCTTGTCATTAAGAAGAACTATTTGACTCGATAAAAATTAATTCTGCTGTAGCCACAAACATGCATGAAACAAAGTCCTGTGTTTCTGAAGGATGTTAATTATATATTTGGGTGCCAGAAGAAAATTTGACCTATAAGACAGACTAGAAGATCTACAACTGTTAACAGGATTTAGTAATATTAACTCTTTTGGTACATGGGTAGGCATCCTCTTGGCAAACCTGGCTCTATGGTTGATCTTCTACATCGAGTGAATTTAAGGGTTCGTTCTTTTCAATGGATTTTTCTCAGTTGCAGACATGGTTTATCAGAAAACCTATTCATGGAGAAAGATTTGAAAGATAGCATCTTCCGTTGTCCAGCATATATAAGCAAGAAATCCCGATTCCAAAGAGCTTCATCCATACTCGAAAAACATTTGATCCGGAAACAAGTTAAGCATGCACAGAATAAACTCATAGGACACTTGGAACCTTGCTTAAAAAAAAGAACATGCACTTCTTGACTCGAAGAATCTTTTGGCAGGGTTTTTGTGCTTTTCTAGAGAACATTCAATTGAAGTATCTAACAGAAAGTCGAGCCAATTCAGCAACAAGCTTGAACTAGACTCGAATCATCCGCAAGGCAATTCATTTTCAGCTTCTTAATAATCAACTTCGGGGGCAAAGAAGTGAACATCATTCAACAGAAAACTGTCAGTACAACTAAAATGCATCAGATTGCAGAATATACTTCGAATTTTCCCTAAAAGCTTCTAGTAGAATAATTGCTCCATCATAACTCATACTTCTCATACCGTGGACAAAACAGCAGACGCAGACTCAGACGAAACAACAAAAACCGAGGGCAAAAGTCAAAAGAGTCACCTTGTCATCAGCAAACTGCGCCCAGAAACGAGCTTGAGCTCTCTCATAAGGGTCTTGAGGCAACAACGGATAAAAATCACCTCCCTTCCACTTCTCATCGATGTACTCCAGAACCACTTTCGACTCTGCAATCGCGACCCCATCGTCCAAAAGCACCGGGACCTTCTTGTGTGCCGGGTTCGACTTCAAAAGCAATTCGCTCTTCCCTTTGTCCCAGTCTTCAACAGTGAGCTCGTACTCCAGGCCCTTCAGTTTTAGAGCCCACTCGATTCTCGTGCAGAACAAGCTCGTCGCAGAGACTATGATCTTTAACTTAGCCATGATCGTGCTTTGTTGTTTTGAGCAGTGTAGTCGAGTAGGGATCTCTCGTATATAGACAAATATGAGGTGTGTTCTTGAAAGCGACCGCCATGTTTAGGCTAATGCTGCCAAGTTTGAATCTTGGAGCAGAAAAATGGGGCGGCCATTGACGAGGAACAGCGAAAGGCAAGGCCAAGAAGGAGAAACAAAATAGATTTGATTGGGCAAAAGGACACTATAAGTGCCATAACTTGTGTAGGGAGATCACTTTGGTGTCATAACTTTTTTTCGGATCACTTTGATGTCAAGTCGGAGGAAAAACGATCACTTAAGTGTCATAAGTTTTTTTTTGGATCACTTCAGTGCTAAAATTTTTGAAAAACGATCACTTAAGTGCTAAAAAATTTTAAAAACGATCATTTAAGTGCTAAAATTTTTGAAAAACGATCACTTAAGTGCCAATCTCCGGCGAGTCACGTCAGCTTCAGAAATTAATAAAAAAAATGCCATGTCCGATTTCTGGCGAAAAATTGTGTACGGCACCGAAGTTGGCACTTAAGTGATCGTTTTTCAAAAATTTTAGCACTTAAGTGATCGTTTTTCAAAATTTTTAGCACTAAAGTGATCCAAAAAAAACTTATGGCACCAAAGTGAGCGCCGTACACAAGTTATGACACTTGTAGTGTTCTTTTGCCGATTTGATTGTTTAACATAGACAATTAGACTTCGTTGTTCAACATAGGTTCATCACGAGACAGAGACAAAGTGCACGCATTTCTGCTGAACTATATGTTGATCCAAACTTCATTGCTTGATATACATGTCCATAAGCCTGTTCAGTAGCTTTTTTTTACTTTGTACTGACCACAATAAACATGCACACAATGAAGCATCGGTCCACGGATCTAATCGAATTCAAGTTGCATATAAATCTACCAACAGGAATCTCACTAAGCATAGAAGCAGAATAGACTTATCATGCACCACACCATGAGGTCACAAGTAAAAAATCTCGGAGTCTCTCGTCTTCGCCGCGGTCCTTGATCGAAAAGAAGGATGCACTTGGGGTTTCTTAGCTCCTAAGGGAACGCATGGTTTCTTGAAAATGATCTTCGACTTTAGTTTGATAGTATCTGCCAAGTTTGAATAATCGCGGGTCACAGAGAGGTTCATGGAAGTTGCAGCCATTGACAAGTAAAAGGGAAAGGGACAGAGGATGTAGTTCAGTGAAAAAGATCAGATTATTTCATTTAGGCGACCGAGGATTATAATATACCAATGCCTTCAACCAGGAAGGATCGATATAAATCAATTATGCAAGTATTTTCTTGATTTTTTGGTTTATCATTCAAGCGTACGATTAAATTCTTCGGTGGTACGAAGTCAAATTGCTAGAATTCATTTAGCATGAAGAAGTTCGAGACAATAGTTCCAATTATTCCTCTCATTGGATCTGGAATATTATAACAAGAAAAAAAGGGTACATTATTGCTACAAATGTAGTTCTTTTTTGCCATGCAACGCGATCAACATAGATATATTTTTACTTAGGCGCAATTTATCTCAACTCATCGTAGTCGTGATAGACTGATTTTACGCTAGTTTTTACTCGAAAACATTTTGATTTGGAAACGTGTATGCCTTCTCGATGTAAAAAAGCATGTCGAGCACTGAGCGACTAAGAGGAGCAGTGGGCCCTCATCAGCCCGCTTGTTGCGACAAAGTTTACTTGAAATACCAACGCGTATATGTATCTTGTCGGCCGTATGCATTTGACTTTTATTGCTAGTTCTACGGATTGAGCAATTTAGTTGTAGTAGATAATTAGTCCATAAACCGATCACATTCGAAGATCCTTTTGTTTTCTCTTTGGTTCCTTTTCAAGTACATTTATCGAAGTTCCCAAACTATTCTCAAAACCCAATTTATGTTGGCTGAAAAAAAAAGGAACGAATACAACAAAAAAAGCGAACAAAGAAAAAGCAAAAGATTCATAGTATGGGCCATGGGCCCATGGCCGGGCCCAAATTGGAATGGACGCTCTTGGAAAGACGAGTCTACCCCTATCGAACCCCGTAATTTGCGACATTGACACTGACTGATGGCCGTTGTTGCGTGGTGTCAAAGTTAATGACTTGTGTTTGCGAGAGGCTTGGGAGAATGACTTTGCATAGACGAAAGATTTTGATTCCAAGGACTTTCACTTAATGCAAATATCATTTGGTAATCATCAGAAAATGCACTTTAGAAAGCAACTTTAGCTCTCACGAGCCCCACCATACCAACTTGCCCTTGTCTTCGCCCGCCCCCCCGGCCACCTCCGTGACCCTACTGTCGCATGACCCTCGGTGGTCGTCGTCGCGCGACCCACACACGGCCCAAGTTGCGCGACACCAGGCAAGGCGGCGACAGCGACCCTGGGCCTCTTTTGCAAAACTTCCCAACTCTGTCTTTGTCCAAGCAGGGAAAAAAACAGGGATACCAATGTATTGAGGGCAAGATTCGAAGAAGGAAAATTCATTAAACCCCTTAAGTAGCATTACGAAAAATTCGGAAAGACCGAAGCTGAGCGAGAGTCGCCTTGAACTTTGAGTATTTAAAGTTTAATTTTGTACCAAAGGCCTTGAAATTATGCTGCTAAATACCAAAATTTTGGTTTAATGGCCTTTGGAACTCCAAAGCTCTTTGAAAATGATGCGCCAAACGCGGTGGCAAACTTTTCTCTGTAAGTAAAATGCCCATCTTCTTTGATTTCTTTGTTCCTTTGTTGCAATCCTAATCTAGTTGGATTAGACCTCGAGCAAAATTCTTGTTTCCTTCGCCATATTTTTTAATCTTACGTTGAAAATAGAACGATATAATTTGTTTCTTGTTAGCTCGTTATGATAAAAATCTGTGGCATATGGCTTATTATCTGATTTATTTAATTAAAACAAGAAAAATCTCCATTATTGAATATTCACATGGGGACTAACTAAACCACATGGTCATTTTTTTTTTTTTAATATTCAGTCATTCATTCCATTCCATGGAAGCAGACTTGGGGAAATGCCTTGAGGTCTTAATCAACTAATCTAGCATTTAAAACAATCATTTATGAACTTGTCCATGGGTCTAGACCTTAGTCAACTTTTTTTTACCCCTAATATCCAATTAAATACTTATATCTTCTAGCGTAATTTTTTTTTTTCTGTAAACGTAGACAAATTACTCATTTATGTTCTGTTGTTGTCCAGTACATGCGATGATTTGCGCGTTGTTGGAGACATTCTCCACAAACTTTGTGAACCTGATTTTTTGAGAGGTGATGACTCGGGAGCTCGATCGATCCTCCTTAAATATAAGGTAATTTGTCATGTGATGAGATGATAATATTAGATGGTGCATTGACGTGATGTCAAGCAGGTAAACGATATTCCATCTTTCAATTTAGATTGCGATTTTAGTTTCATCCGTGCAAAATCTTCACTTATAATCAGAAGGTTACAAGCTTACACAAGGAACGGTGATCCCAGGTGTAATATCGAATTCACTTATAATCTCCCAAGAGAACGCTGATTATAAATATATTATTGCGCCACATCAGAAGGTTACAAGAGAGGAAAACAGGGGAGAAAAACAGAGCAACACTTGAAGGGAAAGTGAAGGGTGTGTTCTATGGCTTGTTCGGTGCCGAGGAACGCAGGTTGCTCAGAAGAGCAGTCCAAAAGTTAACCAGAAAATCTCTCGGTGGAACACATTCCTTAATCAGCGGAATTTCGATGAAGTTTTTTGCCCATTCATGAAGGGATGGGAACCTCTCAGCATCAAGTATCTTAATGCCTCCAGTTTCTTCCATGACGCCAAGCCAATGCGGGATCCAGCCGGCCACAAGATCCAAATAGCCTATCTTGTCTCCCGCGAAGAACTTCTTCCCTTCGATCTGCTTCTCCAGATAAGCGAAAGACTCTAATGCAGTCTCCACTGCTTTCTCCTTTTCCAGGGCATCTTCGGCCCGACAGGCTCCCCAAGTGCCGAAGACACACTGTTCTCAGTGACGTGGGAAGAAATGAACAAGCAAGCTTGTCATCAAGAACTATTTGACTCGATGGAAAATTAATTCTGCTGTAGCCACAAACATGCATGCAATAAAGTCCTGTGTTTCTGAAAGATGTGAATTATATATTTGGGTGCCAGAAGAAAAACCGACCTATAAGGCAGACGAGAAGATCTACAACTGTTAAAGAGGATTTAGTAACATTAACTCTGTTGGTACATGGGTAGGCATCCCCTTGGTAAACCTGGCTCTATGGTTGATGTTCTACTTCGATTGAATTAAGGGTTCGTTCTTTTCAATGGAATTTTCTCAGTTGCAGACATGGTTTCATCAGAAAACCTTTTTCTTGGAGAAAGATTTGTAAGATAGCGTTTTTTGTTGTCCAGCATATATGAGCAAGAAATCCCGGTTCCAAAGAGCTTCATCCATACTCCATGGTATCGATTCTGCCATTAGTTTGCCATTCAGGAGCTGGCATCTAGCTTGATATGTGTTGAGTATCCATAGATGGAATCTGGGGATTCAAGGGAAGCAATCATGGCACTCCAACATCACGCCTTTACTTAATATGGTTCTCCTCCATATTCTTGTCTTAGAATAACTCTCTCTCTCTCTCTCTCTCTCTCTCTCTGATGCATCCAGCGAGCATGAAAACGCAAGATAAGCATGCACAGAATAAACTCACAGGGCACAAAAGAACATGGACTTCTTGACTCGAAGAATCTCTTTGCACGGTTTTTGTGCTTTTCTGGTGAACATTCAATTGAAGTAGCCAATTCAGCAACAAGCTTGAACTAGACTCCAACCATTGGCACGGCAATTCATTTTCAGCTTCCTAATAATCAACTTTGGGGGAAAAAAAGGGAGTCATCCGACAGAAATGCATCAGACTGCACAATATTTTCCTCAAATCATCTAGTAAAATAATTTGCTACATCATAACTCATACTCATCATAACGTGAACAAAACAACAGACAGACGAAAAAACAAAAACCAGGAGAAAAAGTCAAAAGAGTCACCTTGTCATCAGCAAACTGAGCCCAGAAACGAGCTTGAGCTCTCTCATAAGGGTCTTGAGGCAACAAGGGATAAAGATCACCTCCCTTCCACTTCTCATCGATGTACTCCAGAATCACTTTCGACTCTGCAATTGCAACCCCATCGTCCAAAAGCACCGGGACCTTCTTGTGCACCGGGTTCGACTTCAAAAGCAATTCGCTCTTCCCCTTGTCCCAGTCTTCAACGGTGAGCTCGTACTCAAGGCCCTTCAGTTTCAGAGCCCACTCGATTCTCGTGCAGAACAAGCTCGTCGCAGAGACTATGATCTTTAACTTAGCCATGATCGTGCTTTGTTGTTTTGAGCAGTGTAGTCGAGTAGGGATCTCTCGTATATAAACAAATATGAGGTGTGTTCTTGAAAACGACCGCCATGTTTAGTCTAATGCTGCCAAGTTCGAATCTTGGAGCAGGTAAATGGCGCGGCCATTGACGACGAACAGTGAAAGGCGAGGCCAAGAAGGAGAAACAAAATAGATTTGATTGTTTAATATCCACAGTTAGATTTCGTTGTTCAACGTAGATTCATCATGAGACAATAACAAAGTGCACGCATTTCTGCTGAACTATATGTTGATCCACACTTCATTGCTTGATATACATGTCTATAAGCCCGCTCAGTAGCATTTTTTTACTTAGTACTAACCACTACAAACTTGCCCACACAATGAAGCATCAGTCCACGGATCAAATCGAATTCAGGTCGCATGTAACGATGGTTTGTTTGGTAACCATTCTGTTCTCGAAAATAATTTCTGCTCAGAAATGAAGGCATTTTGGTAACTGTCCAAAATTTATATTCCTGGAATAGAAAAAGAACAAAAATGCGTTTGGTAACCGCACAAAATTTCTTTTTATTAATAATATTTTGATTTTTTTAAATATTTCTCTCTTTTTTTTTCCTAGCGATGGCGAGGGCTGGACCCTCACCGACACTCACCGGAACTCGCCATGCTCTCGCGGTGTCGAGCGACGATGCTGCAGGCGGCGCAGGACCCTAGAATCGGAGAGATCAACCCTTTCGGTGCAGGACCCTAGAATCGGAGAGATCAACCCTTTCGGTGCAGGACCCTAGAATCGGAGAGATCAACCCTATCAGCTAAAACGACGTAGGTATTCCCGTCTCGTCTTTCCTCCTCCTCCGCCCTCCATAATCGTCCGTCGATCGCCCGAGCAGGGAACAAGAATCAAGAATCAATTTTTTTTTATTCTTGATTATGTTCCAAAACTATTCCTAGGAACAAATTTGTTCCCGGAAACAAAAAATTTACCAAACGAATTTTTGTTTTTTTTTTTATTCCCAGGAATAAAAAAAAAGAATCAAGTACTGTTTAGCCATTTACCGGGCCTTAAATCTCCCGACAGGAATCTGACTAAGCATAGAAGCAGAATAGACTTATCATGCACCATATCACGAGGTTCCAAGTAAAAACATCCTGGAGTCTCTTGGCCTCGCCGCCGCAGTCCTTGATCGATAAGAAGGATGCAATTAGGGTTTATTAGCTCCTAAGGGAACGCATGGTTTCTTGAAAATGATCTTTGACTTTAGTTTGATATCTGCCAAGTTTGAATAATTGTGGGTCACAGAGAGGTCCATGGAAGTTGCGGTCATTGACTAGTAAAAAGGATAGGGACGGAGGATGTAGGCCCCGTTTGATTCAGCTTTGAGAATAGGCTTTTTTAGCCTCGAAAGCCTCTTCCCAAAATGCTGAATCGTTTGGTTCAATATTCGGCCTAGCATTGGCCAAATGCTAGCATTTGGAATGCTGAACCAAAATTTTTTATCCCCAAACTACCCTTACTTATTTTGGCTTATTTCGGTTTTGCCCTTCTTGATACTGTTCATCTTCTTTGTGAGGTGGCCGGCGAGGGAGGCTGACATCGAATCGGGCCGGCGAGGTCGTGCGACCCAAGCGGCTGGCGCCCGGGTCGCGCGACCCTCGGAGAGGGTCGCCTGGCCTCGGGCGACAATTGCCGGTGGTAGATCTAGCTCGGCGGTGGTCGCCCGACCTTGGGCGACGGCCGCCAGCGTCAGATCTAGCTCACCGGCGGCCGTAGGCCCTCGCCGGCGGCCGTAGGCCCTCGCCGGCGGCCGTAGGCCTTCGTCTGCTCCAGCGAAAGGTATGATAGGTTTTTTTTAATAAAAAAAGATAATTCTCAAAATCCTTTGGCAAAAAAAAATTTACCAAACACTACTTGGGTCAAAGTAGCTTTACAAATGATTTTTTATCAAACGCCACTTGCATTTTCCCAAGGGACTTTAGTCTAAAGGTATTTGCATTCCCCCGAGTAGCATTTTAAAAGTTGAATCAAACGGGTCCGTAGTCCAGCGAAAAAGATGATTACATCATTTAGGCGATCGAGTATTATAATATATCAGTGCTTTCAACCAGGAAGTATTCTCTTTGACTTTTTGGGCTATCATTCAAGCGTAGGACTAAATTCTTCGGCGGTTCGAAGTCAAAATGCTAGAATTCATCTATAATAAATAATGCTACGAAGAAGTTCGAGACAATAGTTCGAATTATTCCTCTGATTGGATTTGAAATATTATAACAAGAAAAAAAGGTATGTTATTGCTACAAATGTAATTCTTTTTTGATGTGCAATGCGATCAACATAGGTATATTTTTACTTGAGCGCAATTTATCTCAACTGATCGTATTCATGATAGATTGATTTTATGCTAGTTTTTACTTGAAAATATTTGGAACCGAAAACGGGTATATTTTCTCGATGTATGAATTTCATAAAAAAATCACGTCGAACACTTAACGGTGACTAAGAGGAGCGGTGGGCCCTCATCAGCCCACTTGCTGCTATAAAGTTTACATGAAATACAAACGCGTATACGTATCTTTTCGGCCGTATGCATTTGATTTTTATCGCTAGTTCTGTGGATTGAGCAATTTAGTTGTAGTAGATAATTAGTCCATAAATCGGATCACATTCGAAGATCCGTTTGTTTTCTCTTTGGCTTCTTTTCAAGTACATTTATCAAAGTTCGCAGACTATTCTCAAAACCCAATTTATTTTGGCTGAAAAAAAGAGAGAGGAATGAATGCAACAACAAACAAAAGCGAACAAAGAAAGAGCAAAAGATTCATAGTATGGGCCTGAGAGTTGCAAGTCATCCATGGCCCAAATGGGAATGGACGCTCGTAGAAAGACGAGTCTACCCCTATCTAGCCCCGTAATTTGCGACATCGACACTGACTCACAGAAAAACCCTACTATCGCATGAACCTCGGTGACCCTCGTCACGCGACCCTCACGCGACCTAAGGCCATGGGCGGCCGACCCTCACGCGACCCCGGGGAAACGCGACGGCGGCGGCGTTCCCGGGCCTCCTCCGCAAAACTTCCCAGCTCCGTCTCTGTCCAAGCAGGGGTAAAAACAAGAATACCGATATATTGAGGGCAAGATTCGAAGATGGAAAATTAATTAAACTACGAAGTAGCATTTCGAAAGTTCTATAAGATCGAAGCCGAGTGAGAGTTGCCTTAAACTTTGAGCATTTAAAGTTTAATGTTGTACCAAAGACCTTGAAATTATGTTACTAAATACCAAAATTTTGGTTTAATGGCCTTTGGAGCTCCAAAGCTCTTTGAAAATAATGCGCCAAATGCGGTAGCCAAACTGACACTAGATGGAAAGCTCATGGTTCTCCTTCTCTAAAACTAAAATGCGCATCTCCTTTGATTTCTTTGTTCCTTTGTTCCACCGTTAATCTAGTTGGATTAAACCTCGAGCAAAAATTCTTGCTTCCTTCGCCATATTTTTTAATCTTACGTCGAAAATAGAACGAAATAATCTGTTTCTCGTTAGATCATTATAATAAAATCTGCGACAGATGGCTTATTATCCGATTTATTTAATTAAATCAAGAAAAATCTCCATTATTGAATATTCACTTGGGGAAATGCGCTAATTAAACCACATCGTCAATTTTTTTCCTTGATTATGCAGTCATTCATTCCATTCCATGCAAGCAGATTTGGGGAAATGCCTTGAGGTCTTATGATATCCAACCAATCTAGCATTTAAAAACAATCATTTATGAACTTGTCCATGAGTCCTAGACCTTAGTCAACTTTTTTTACCCCTAACATCCAATCAAATATTTATATCTTCTAGCGTAATTTTTTTTTCTGTAAACCTAGACAAATTACTTGTTTATGTTTTGTTGTTGTCCCGTAGACGTGATGATTTGCGCGATGTTGGAGACTTTATCCCAAACTTTGCATGCCTGATTTTTTGAGAGGTGATAACTCGGGAGCTCGATCGATCCCTCATAAATACAAGGTAATTTAGGATGTGATGAGATGATAATATTAGATGGTGCATCCACGTGATGTCGCTTGTTCGATCTAAATGTTTTTATTTTCAGAAAAATCAATTTATTGTCATCATTGGTGGAGTGGCCCACGACTTTGTGCCTTTTCACCCAACGGGGCTTAAAAGTCAACATAACTTTGGGAGCTCAAACAAAAAGCAATTCTTTACCATGAATGTTTTAGTAAGATCCATAACTTACGAAAAAAGTTATACCGGATTTGAGTACTGCTATGAATGCTATACATAAGTAGATATTGTCACTCGCAGTTTCAAACCAAAAGATTACATTTGAAGATAATCGCAAAATTCTTACACGTTATTATTAATGATGGGTTTGTAGAGCACAAACTCCAGTTTGAATTATTATTTAACTATCGTAATATAATATTCATCATGTAATAAGAAAAAAAAGCCACGTTACATTGAGGAGTCAAAAACCTGAACGAGTGAATTGTTAGAATTTTTTCTTGCGATTTACTAAATTATGGATTTACCTAATTTCAGGTATATTATCGAGAACGGCTGATTCACAACCCGAGGCTGTCGTATTCTCATCATTTTATCCCGTTAATATCTTTCAACGAACCAAAATAATTTCAGGAAGAGAGGAGATAAAAGCCCAAAGTAAGAAGAAGAAATTAGGGGTAAAGAATCCCATAAATAGTTTCTAAAACTTTCATTACAATAATATATCTCTAATTTGAGGTTAGTTTGTTGAAAAACTAAGATAAAGGTGGATATGCTTGGTCGGTTCCAAATAAATTCTAATCCCATAAAAAAATTTAAATATTTTCAATAGATAAAATGAGATCATTAGAATATACTTAAAATTTGATAAGAGTTAGTTACTTGAAAAATTAGGAGAAAGGGAGATCTATGCCTGCTCCAAATAAATTGCAATGATTCATACAAAATAATAATCTAAATAATCTAATTCCCATTAATTTTTCTCATGCCAATATCAAATGTTTTGCGGTACAACCTTATTAACCGCTTATCACCTTTCTAGTAAATTCTTAAGGTTAAGATTAGGCTACCATAAATCAGTTAGTAACTTGTAAACACGGTTAGCCATTCCGTGTATAATAAAGTAAATTTCCCTTTTCTTCATATTGGAAAATTATTATCTCCGTTGCAAAAGTAAATTCCGTTATGTCAATGACTAGTGATTTGGTCGTATTCCAATTATTCATCTAGGTTTAAAGGTAAATTAAAAACTATCAGCAATTTTGTTTATAACTATTACATATGACTTCAGTAACTTGTAGACAAGGTCAGAACTATACTTGAAAAGTTGAGTACAAGCAAGTTAAATTACCAATGAGTTTTCTAGGGGTTTGGTAATTCCCCAAATCAAAAATTAATTTTCAAGAATTCGAGCAACTTTTCATTTAATTTTAACTCATCGAAAACAAGTACAGCTATTCGTGCCCATGCTCTTGAATTCGTGAAATGGATTAGCTGAAAGCGGTTGGATGGATCGCGGTTGCATCTTATTTGATACTATCATCTTCGAAATCCAACGGTGGATATGGCTTCGATCCGACCTCTAATGCCTTAAAAAAGGAGGTCGCATTCCGTCTGAAGTTATGTTACACTTTACAAGTTTACATCCACTGAAAAAATCAATTTCTGAAACGAAAGATATTTAAATTTATGGCTCTCTCGCGAGTTCTCGCAACACTACAATCTGCACAGTCTTTCGGATGCACAAATGTTCCAACCAACATCGCAAAGCTGAAGGATTTCTCTCAAGGTTAGTAAACTATTTTCTTACCCATTCCTCCGTTGTTGTTCCGATGATTCTGCCACTGTTTTGAAACGGGTTATTTCGTTAGGATCGATTCCGTTGATCAAAAGAAAGAAATTTATCTCGCAGTTTCTTGACCGTTGCTTTTGCTGTAAGCGATTGATTAACTCTTCGATCATTTTCATGATGGGGGAGTCGATCGATGTCTGGAGAGAATTCTTCAGAACGACGGGCACCGATGTCTTCGAGTTCATCGACAAGGCGATCACGATCGCCGCACTCGATTGGCCCGAAGATTTTCCGTTACGAAGAGGCCGTATCGCGGAGCGGCTGCTCTCACGAGAGACGACTCGGGAGGGAGGTGATTGTGCAGCCTCGAGTAGAGAAAGCAAGGCAAACAGAGGCCAGGGTAATGCTGCGAGCAATGCGGTGAGCATAGAATACCGCCATGGAGAAGCTGAGGCATTCAGCGGTCATATCAAAGATACCTCTCAAGTTGTTTGTGAAGTTCTGAGGATCAAGCAGGTTTTGGACAATAGCCGACATGAGGTCAATGTCCTAACTCTGAATTTGGTCCATCAATGGCTTATTTCTGATTCTTGTCCGTTCTTTACCCATTGTTTTCGAATCTAAATGGTTTTCGGAGATAAATGTGTGGATGCACTATTAAAAGTCGCTTCTAGTCCTTTTCCTGTGGAGTGCATGCAATCTAACTTAGTATCGTTTCTTGGTATGACAGTCTGATTCCGTGCTACTTGAATCATTGAGAAGACTTCGGTCCATGACTATCACTTTGGATACATTGAAGGTTTGATTGATATTCTATAGCGAGCGGTATATGCTTTTTGCATCAATAGTTAGTATTTTACTAATTTAATTTCTCTGATTTGTCGCAGAAAACTAAGATCGGAATAAGCGTCAACAATCTCCGAAGGAATCGTGGATCAAACCAGATTGCGCAACTTGCCCACGACATTACTATGTACGGAGTGAAAGGCATTCTTTTTGCATAGTGTCTGGTTTATGGTACAAAATAAGGCCATTTCACGGAATTTTTCTGTCCAATTTGGTCCCGCAAGAGCACGATCGGCTGTACTCACTGCTCGATTCTTTTCGTCGCAGGGGATGGAAGGCTATGGTCAAAGAGATTTACCGTGGCACAGAGGATGTTGCTGGTATTAATTTACTGCACATTCTCGTTCTTTGAGTCCCCACGTGCTGAGTTCTTCTTAACCGTGTGCTTGACTTCTTTTATAGGTCCTTGCAACATCAGAGACGGAACAACATCTTCCGTCAAGAACCAGAAGAACATCAGGAAACCAGGACAAGAACAATACGACTTCAACCAGGCCGGTTCACTTGCTAACAGGAACCGGAGGCAAAAACTGAAGCGGCGCCAGTGCGTTGTGAAGCCCAATACGTCCACAAACGCTAACTCAAGGACAATCCCCCCAAGCGAGATTGCGTCATGGAAGTTTGAGAAGGAGAGAATGCTTCAGTTGCAAAACTCAAATGGATCAGTCGCGGGGGGCAAAAGACCACTTGCGTGTCAACGGGACGTAAGTAGAATAACAAATTTAATTTCCAAGTACCCTTGCAACCAAAATAACTGACTTGTTCATTTGGTTCAATCAGAAGATCAAATCCTCCAACAAAGTTGTAGCGGAGATGAACCATGAAGCCACCAGGAGGAAGAGGCGTCGGATAGTACAGGTATTGGATCTATGTGATCACCCCAAGATGGCAGCGAGTCGTAAGGCTCCGTGAGCAACAACTAGAAAAGCTCATCGGCAGAGGGAGATTTCGCAGAGCCTGGTTTCATCCATTTGAAGTCCAAAATTCCAGAGCTGACAATTTTGCACCGAGAGACCGATGTTACTGGACTGGTGATCGAGCAAGTGTTCTATAGTTCTCTTCTTAGTTGAACACAATTAAGACCACTGGGAGTTAATCATTAGAGTCGTATTCTAGGAGGTGATGATGATGTATTTTCTACCAGAAATTGTATCTAGCAACCTGTAATCAAAACCGTAATTTCTGTGCATTAAGATGCAAGTTTGTTTTTACTGCTTGGGCGTCTCACGTTCTCCTACTACAAATTGCTTCTGTGGCCATAAGAAATGGATCACTAACGAATTGGATGTGCTTTGTGTCTGTAGAATTTAGCTCGTTAAATTCGATTATAACACAGGAGACCACCACTTTCTCTGAATGAAGTTAGAATGAGTTTGGCTTGTAAGTTAGGAGTGGTTTTATCACCGAAGGAGATATGTAGCAAGCAACTGAAATTAACAAAAGAAAAAAAAATGGTCTTCCTGAGCTAGGAGAAAAAGCAACAGAGGATGTCACAAAGACGAGTACAAACAGTTGTTGCAGATGAACATGACACCCTGGCATGAAATGTTGTTGTCTGCAGCATAAAAGAAAAGGACAACACATCTGGAAACAACATCAAGGTTAAAAGATATCACCAACAGATATTAGCAAGTGCTTTTCCGAAAGTCGAGGTTAGGATCAACCGTTCCAATCATCCCCTGATACTATGCCGACACATAATGCAACAACAAGCACTCGTGCATCAATGACGAGCCAGTTCCTCCACCGACAGAGAGGCATACTTGGAAACCTTCATAAAAAAGACCACGCAAAAGTTATGGCATCTCCGCACAGGAGTTGTTCCTGTAACTTGAAGTCCCCTAGCTACATCAGTCATGCACCAACTAAAAGAAAGGAAATCAACACACCAAACAGAGCAGAGGACAGTAAAATAAAATTATTCCCGGGAAAAAAGGTGCATGCAAATGTAACATTACGTGATCCATAAGATTAGCTATGATGTTTCTTAAACGTTTATTAGCTACAGATGAAAGTTTATCAACCCATCCTTACTGGAGCCTACCAACCTAGAACAGATGATTAAGTACAATCAATCTTTACCTTGAAGACAGTCGCAGTTCTCAGCCTCCTTCTCACAACATCAGGAACTGCTTTAATAAGCTCAGTGCCTTCACTATAGTGTCCCTTTGCCCAGTTATTACCAGCAGCAGATTGCCCAAATACAAAGTCATCAGGCCTGAAGGGACCAGTTCGAACGCTGTCCATGGTGCCTGGTTCAAGATCCATCAGCACAGCTCGAGGAACAAATCTACCACAAGATGCCTCAATTGTAGTATACATTGACACGCTCAAGCTGCAGCCTGCAGATCAGATGTCTCAGTTCACCGACCCGTCGGATACCATGTTCGTCACAGATGACTTCCCCAAATTTGGATCCAGTCTGGTTACCACATTGTCCGCCTTGAACATGAAGGATCTCTCATCTTTCCTGCATTCACTACAAACCAAAATTGGTATCAACCGCATACGGTTATGACCAAATTCAAGTTCGTATTGTTTGTTATACCTAACTTTATGGAATGCAATTTAGACTATAGCCACCTAAGTCATCTGTCTTTCTCAAGCACAGCTGATCATAGAAATGACAAACAGAGCGACTGAGCTAGCAAGGTAGATCATGACTGTCTAGGCATCAGATCAAGCGACTCTCTTTCCCTGATAAAGAAAACGAAAGATACTGCCATATGACCAACTCCAACTCGAAAACAAGCCAGTTTACTCATTAAAAAAAACAACCTCGCTTCTTGCATCGCTGATTCTTGAAGATGCAACTAGCCTTGTCTAATAAATGAAAATGGACACCGAAGTATAAAGCATTAAAGGATTTCAGCATAACAAACATTGATCTGTGTTTTAAGCAGTTTCTGCAGTTAGATCAGAGCACGCATGAGCCGCAACTTCCACAGAGCATATGCAAAAACGAAATATCAAGCGAAGTTCTCAGTGATTGCCCGGGGAAAAGACCACAATCCATAACAATTCCAACCAGCCAAGATACACATGGATTTCGCAGCAGAAGCACACAGATTGAAAGCATTTCCAGCGACAGCATTTGAATCAAGCAAACTAACGCCTCATGAATTGCGACCGAAACTAAGAGATCTCCTCAATTCTCCAAAATGCGAGAGAAAAGGAACCATAATGAAAGAAGAAGTGATCTGTCCTTGCACTTTATTATTTGAAGTGGAATGTTTTTCAGTCGAGCAAACATGTTGATCTTTACACTAACCTTTTTGCTAAATTTCGATAGGAAGCTCGTGGGAGTATAACCATATAAATTTCCTTCATCGCAATTTAATCACGAGGGCTTTTTGCACTGTATTTCTAGTGTAAAAGTGCTCTTTCGTACAGAAATTGTCCCTCTAAACGCGAATTGTTAGGATCCTTATGTGTGACGCTCCATCCAACTTGATGTGTGATGACCATGAATTCAAGGAGTGTCCACTGGTGGAGAAGATACTTTTGCAATTCAAATGCATGCATATTTGAGATCATCGATCAAGCTATTACATTGGTAGTGGAAGATTACCCTAAGCGATTCAAATTCTTGCGGCCCGACATTGGGGAGAAACTCTACCTGTACCATTTATGTGGATGCTTGAGGCATAGCGACGATGAGCACCCTGATCTCGTAATGCACAATAACATGGTGGTGAACGGAATGTGCGACCCAACCTAAAAAATGAGTACGTTCCATTGAAATAGATCTAGAGCACGGCCTAAATGAAGGGACGTATCGAGAACCGAAACAGAACGATCACGCAAAAAATAGAGAAAATAGACGATGCACGAATTTACCCAGGTTCACCCTCGATTAGGGCTACGTCCCGCAAAGAGATTTCACTATGTTTTCGGCCATACCCACTCAACTCTACAATGATCGAAAACGAGCAAAATATATATATGCCCCAAACGGCTCAAAACCTAAACCTATACGAAATCTCTTAATCTCGCACTATATGGGCCACCCAAACCCGTTGAGGTTTCGGGCGCGCCTCGAGCCCCCGCTCGCTCACCGGCGAGCGAGGCAATGGAACCCTCGCCGGGGCGCCGCTCGAACCCCGCTCACGACCGGCAAAGGCATTTGCAGCCGTGTTGGGGCGCCGCCCCGAACCCCGCATTCCACACGCATGGGTCACATGTCGTCCAACAACACTTCAGTTTCCCTAAGCTCACGTGGGCGTACCTGGTGTGAGAAACAAGGGTCCCCGAAGTATTCGCCAACTCCAACACTAAATAACCATAGTGGTAGAAAAGGTGAGGACGAACATGCCGTGCTTGACACATTCGATGTCAGCAATCACAGCTACAAGGAAGCTAAGGTGTTCAAACGATGAAATGGACAAAGCGGATGAGACTCTCGAAGAGGTTCTCAGGATCTAGCAGATTATGATTAACAGTCAAAATGAGGTACAAATTTAACTGGGTTGTTGCTTCTCCCCTAAGACACCAGTCAGTTTGCTTCCTCTTATACTTTCTAGGGTTTCCGACCGTGCCGTAATTTCATTGGTGCAGTCTTGAACAGGAATCTGCGATGCACTGAGGAAGCTACAGCTCAAGACTAATATCCGTCGGAATCCATGAGGTTAGACTATAATCAATCTGCCTTTTTGAGCAGAAAAGTGGGGTTTTGATCGTTCTGCAGATCTCTAGGGTTTACATGGATGGATCACGGTTTGAAAAGTCGTTAAAGCTCGGCCACCCGCTTTTTCTCTGACCACCTTATATCTGTAGTTCAAACGTTAGCCGCCATGTCTGTGACAGTTGAATTGGTATGTTCGGCTTGCTTTTGCATTTAAGATGGTCCTTACTTTGTGATATGAGTACAGTATGTAAAATCTCTTTCGTGAAAAAGGTAAACTTCTGAACGGCTACACTCTCGAATTAAAAAAGGTAATTCGTCAATTAATTAATCATTAAACGCGTGCGCGTTTGCATTTTTTTTATTTATATGAATTTTGCTTTATGTATATGCTGGCGATAATATTAATTTTCTGATTTACCAAATCTGCTCGTACTTTGTAGAGTTTTATGCGTTGAGATTGTTAATAACTTTACCTTTTGGATAATTAGGATATAATCAAGTATCAACTATAACTCTGCACGACATGACCAAGCACATAAGCGGGTCTAGTGTACATATATGTATTATACATGCATATGCATACAAAATAAATGAAATTGCAAACAAAATTCCGTACATGCCCCCATACTATTTGAATCTGTGTCATAGCCTGGGAGAGAAATCCATTTACCTTTTAGTACTCTCTAAAAGTCATATATTTATTGCATGATTTATGTATGTATGGGCATTTGAGATTTTTCAATGGCATCGTTTGTTAAATCAAGGGATATGTCAATCAAAACCTTAAATCGATGAACCGTGAATTGAGGATCGAATTGAATCGTAACAGCATGAGGTGAAATACTTAAAATTTCTTAAATAATCAATGTATTTAATATATTTTAGTAAGAACCATGAGTTATAATAAAGATATCTCGGTTTTATGAGTACATGTTATGAATGTCATGCGTAAGTAGATATTGTCCCTCGCTGCTTTTTAAACCAAGAGATTCCATTTGAGGGCAATGATGAATTTTTATACGTTATTATTTTACGATGGGTTTGTAAAGCACAAAATCTAGCTGAAGTTATTATTTAACTATCAGAACATGATATTCATAATAAAATTCGAAAAAGAAAAGTCACATTATTTAATGGTAAACATATCGAATCAAAGATATTCACGAGTAGACATATATTTTCTTGCGATTCAATAAACCCTAGATTCACCTAATATTAGGTATATTGTTTAGATCAGAATCGAATTGGGAGAAATGGATCGAGAATCGATTGGTTCACAGCCCCAGGCGATCGTATTCTCGTTAATATCTTTCAACCAACCAAAAATATTTCAGAAAGATTAGGAGAAATTAAAGAGATTATATTTGTAGTGTCTACGGCTTACTTTTAGCTTTAGTTGTGTCGTTTGTTCAATGTTGTTCTGGAAACTATAAATTCTGAACTCTTGGTGTTTTTTCCTAAAAAAAAGTTGAAATAATGGAATCAAGTAAATCATTATAAAAATATCGAAATTTCTAAAATTTCTATTCACTGCATCATAATATCTCTAATTCGATGACAGTTAGTCTGTTGAAAAGTTAAGATGAAGGTGAATATACTTGGTCGGTTCCAAATAAATTGTAATCCCATGAAAAGTTTCAAAAAATTTCACTAGACAAATATTAATAATGAGATGGTTAGAATATATTTAAAATTTTATGAAAGTTAGTTACTTGAACAATTAGGAGAAAGGTAGATCATGCTGTTTCAATTCCAAATAAATTCCAATCATTCATACAAAATAATAATCTGTATAATCTTTTTCCTATTTACTTCTCTCATGCTAATATCAAATTTTTTTCGGTACGACCTTATTAACTTTTTAGTAACTTCTCAAGGGTAAATTAGTCCACCGTCAGTTAGTTGGCAACTGTTAAACATGGTTAGTCATCTTGCATTATAAAAAAATAAGTTTTCATAATTTTTCATATTGATTAGTAATTATCTCTGTGGCAAAAGTATGTTGGTTAGCAATTATCTCTAATACAAAAGTAAATTCTGTAATATCAAAAACTAGTAATTTGATCATATTCTAATAATTTATCTAGCTAAAAAAATTCCATAAATCAGATCCTAGAAACTTTACATTTAATTCAAATTTACAAACTTATAAAAAATAAATACAGCAATCCATACCTATTTTCTCGAATTCAATAAATGGGTTAGCAAAAAGCGATCATATGAATTGCAGTGCATTTTAATGGATAATAGAAGAAGAGACGCGGTTCGGATCTCAAATGAGCATGATTATAATCTTTAAAATCCAATGGTGGAGATGGCCTCGCTGTGTTATGATCTAAGATAGGAAAGTCATTTAAATTCCCCTTGTCTTGGCTACGGACACTCAAACGTTACTATTTTGAAACGGGTTATTTCGTTAGGATCAATTCGGTTGATCAAAGAAAAAAATTTATCTCGCAGTTTCTTGACCGTTGCTTGCGCTGTAAGCTTGTTGATCGTTTCCACGATGGGGGAGTCCGCTCAATGTATGGAAAGTATTCTTCAAAACGACAACGAACACCGATGTCTTCGAGTTCATTGACAAGGCGATCACGATCGCCGCACTCGATTGTCCGAAAGATTTTGTCACTAAGAGGCCGTATCGCGGAGCAATTGTTCTTGTGCGAGACGACTCGGGGCGGAGGTGACTGTGCAGCCGCGAGTAAAGAAAGCAAGGTGAAGGGTGACGTGGGTAATGCTGCGCATGATGTGTTGAGCATAAAGTACAGGCATGGAGAAGCTGAGGCACTCGATGATGATATTGAAGGGGTCTCTCGAGTTCTAAGTATTAAGCAGCTTTTGGACAATAATCGACATGAGGTCAGACAGTTTGGTCCATTGCCCGCAAGTTTCTGTTACTTGTCCAGTTTTTACCATTGATTTCGAATCTAAATGGGTTTCCGAAATAAATGTGTCAATAGATTGTTAAAAGTCGCTTCTAGTTCTCTTCGTTCTAGAGATCTTGTGTAGTGCGTGCACTTTAACTCATTTCTGTTTCATGGTATAACAGTCTGATTCCGCACTACATGAATCACTAAGAAATGAGTATCACTTTGGATATATTGGAGGTTTGATTGAAATTCTATATCGAGTAACATATTCTTTTTGCATCGACGACAACCTGTATTTTCTTTGCGTAATTTCTCCAATGATGGGGAGATGCGCATTTATATACAAGTACAGGCCTAACTACAACCGTAGATTTCTCCTCAATCTAATTGTGGAGATCGCATCTCCCATCTATCAACTACCGGCATTTATTATAAGAGTCTACATTTATAATACTGTCCGTCCCTTGGAGTATTCTAGAATACACAAGAAAACCCTTGGACGTGGAATCCTCATGGTCCGCCCTTTCTTCATGGATCAATCACAGGCCTTCGTTCAGAAACCCTCGAGATCGATTCAATTCTCTAAACCGTGATACATGTAAGAATAAACTACTTAAATACACTTTCCCAGCGAACATGCCCTTCAATTGTTCGACCAATTGTCCAACTGGGATGTGATGTCAGCTTCGGCCACTACGTTTGTAGCCGCCGCCACGACGAGGGCCACCCATCTGTTCTCAAGGGTGCTCGCTTCAAATATCAGACCCAATGAATTCACATTCGGCACAGCAATTCATTCGTCGAAGAAAAATGCGGTTTCACGGAATGCAGTGGTTTGTGGCCATAGCCAGGGAAAAGTGCCAAAAAAGTCCTAAACCTTTTGCATTAGTGCCAATTTAGTCCTAAACCTTTTTTTTGTGCCAATTCAGTCCTAAACCCTTTGCATTGGTGCCAATTTAATCTTAAACCTTTTTTTGGTGCCAATTAAGTCCTAAAACTTTTAAATTGATGCCAATTCAGTTCTAAACCTTTTGTTTTTGTGTCAATTTAGTCCTTTCGGCCAATTTTGACCTGAATTTGCCGACGTGGACGCCTGCCGGCCAGCGATCGGTCACTTTGCCGACGTGGCGCCGACTTTAATAATATTTTAATATTTTTTGAATTTTCTTTTTCTTTTTTTTTCACTTTTTTTTTTGTTCTCTCCCTCCTTCCTCTGGCCCATCGCCGGTCCGGCAACCGGCCCAGAGGCCAGAGGCCGGCGAGGTCGAGCTCGCCGGCCACTGGCGAGGGCGAGCCTCGCCTTGGTCGGGCGAGGCTCGACCCCTCGCCGAAGGCCTCAGCGAGGGCAAGCCTCGCCATGGTCAGGTGAGGCCCGACCTCGCCAGATCGCCCTCGCCGCGGCCTCCGGTGAGGGCTCGAGTCTTGCCTTGGTCGGGCGAGGCTCGACCTCGCCGGATCTGGCGAGGTCCGGCCTCGCCCGACCATGGCGAGGCTTGCCCTCGCCACGGCCTCCGGTGAGGGCTCGAGCCTTGCCTTGGTCGGGCGAGGCTCGCCCTCGCCGCGGCCTCCAACGAGGGTCGAGCCTCGCCCGACCAAGGCAAGGCTCGCCTCAAGCGCCGTGGGCGAGGTTGAGCTGCTGCTGAGGCTGCGCCGGACCGGCGACCGGCCAGAGGAAGGAGGGAGAGAACCAAAAAAAAAAAGTGGAAAAAAAAAGAAAAAGAAAATTCAAAAAATATTAAAATATTATTAAAGTCGGCGCCGGTGACCGGCCCCTGGCCAGCAGGCGTCCACGTCGGCAAATTCCGGTCAAAATTGGCCTGAAGGACTAAATTGGCACAAAAACAAAAGGTTTAGGACTGAATTGGCACCAATTTAAAAAGTTTAGGACTTAATTGACACCAAAAAAAGATTTAGGACTAAATTGGCACCAATGCAAAAAGTTTAGGACTAAATTGGCACCAATGCAAAAGGTTTAAGACTTTTTTGGCACTTTTTCCCCGTAGCCAAGCTGGTCACTTAAAATGTACCCGCCACGGGAAAGCACCACGCAATTGGACTAAGCTGAAGGCAAGAAAAATCTTCAACTATTCACTTTGAATTTTGCTCGGGGAGCAATTAAACCACCGATGTCATTTTTGCATTTCTTGAATTTTCAGTCATTCGTTCCACTACTTAGAAGCAGATTTGGGAACTGCTGTGTTGTCTTAATCAAGTGATTTAGCACTAAAAAAAATCATTAGACTTGCCTTTGAGTCTTGGCTTTACATTAGATTCTGAATTTAATGACCCTTAAAAGCATACGTGGGATCTTCCCGCATGCTCACAAATGGCATTTGGGGAAATTTTGTTACCTTTCTATTGTGGGGGTCTTGCATGCTCACAGATGGTAAATGGGGCAATTGTTTTGGTACCCGTTTTACCCCTAATATCCAAATAAATCATTTATATTTTCTAACGTAATTTTCTTTTTGTACACGTTGACAATTAATCATCCTTGTTTTGTCGTCCATTAGGCGCGATGATTTGCTCGATGTTAGAGACTTTCTCCACAAACGTTGCATGATCGATTATTTGCAAAGTGACAAACCAATTAAGAATCCGACTTGTTCTCAATTGGTACGAGGTAATTTATCACATGGTGAGATAATGATATCTCATGATATGTTGATGTGGTATCACTAAATCAATCGAAATATTTTTATTTTTAGAAAATCTAATTTATTGCCATCGGTGGTGGGAGTGACTTTTTGGGGCTGGAATGTCGATAGAACTTCGGGAGAGCAAACAAAAACCCATTTTTTGTGTCTCACTTGATTCACTGGGTAGGACCATGATTCTAATAATAGTATTACTTATAATAAAGATATCTCAGTTTTCCAACAACATAGTTTATTAAATTGGGATGCAAATTGTCAATCGGAACCTTAAAACGATGAATCGTATCGTGGATCGGAATCAAATTGAATCGTAAGAGTATTTAGCAAAACACTTCAATTTAAAGAAGTACTATTTAATATGAATATATTAGCGGGATCCATGCCTTATAATAAAGATATCTCAATTTTGAGTACATGTTATGAATACTATGCATAAATAGATATTGTCACTTGCTACCTTTTAAACCGAAAGATTACATTGAAGATCATGGCAAATTCTTAAAAGCGTTATTATTTTAAATTATTATTTT
Source organism: Syzygium oleosum (assembly GCF_021117445.2). Taxonomy (NCBI): domain Eukaryota; kingdom Viridiplantae; phylum Streptophyta; class Magnoliopsida; order Myrtales; family Myrtaceae; genus Syzygium; species Syzygium oleosum. The sequence goes on from NW_026607494.1 coordinate 4,713,670, forward strand.
AAATTATTATTTTAACTACATAAACAATATCCATCATAAAATACGAAAAGACAAGGCAGCATCATTTTGTGGTAGATATGTCAAATTAAAAATATTCATGAGCAAGTCCATGGAATTTTTTCTCGCAATTCAATAAATTGTAGGTTCACATAATATTAGATACATTATTCAGATTAAAATCAAATTGTAAGAAATAGATCGGAATCAACTGATTCTCAGCCTAAGGCAATTGTAGTTGATCATTTTATCCGGTCAATATCTTTCAACCGACCAACATAATGGGGAAATTGTCCAAATCAATCCTAAACTTATTGTGCGAATGTCAATTCAGTACTAAAATATCAAATTTTGCCAATTTAGTAATAAACCTTCAACAAAATTCTAATGTAGTCCTTACGGTCAAATTTTGCAGGGAATTGCCGATGTGGTAGTGTGCCGTGTAAGACGGTCAATGACTACTGGACCACCACATCAGCGATTTCTTGTGAAAATTGACTGGAATGACTACATTAAAAATTTTACGCAAATGTTTAAGACTAAATTTACAAAATTGAAAAGTGCTGTACTAAATCGGCATCCGTGCAATAGGTTTAAAATTGATTGGATAATTTTCCCCCAAAATAATACCAGAAGGGAGATATTTAAGAGACTATTTGTCTTTATGGTTTCTTACAAATAATATTAGTTGTGTCTTTTGTAAAACATTGTTCTTGAAAATATGAATTCTGAACTCTTGGTGTTTTTTCTAAAAAAGAAAAATTGAGATCATGGAGTATAGTAAATTACTATTAAGTATATTTTATCCTGAAAGGCAAATGCTAGAGGACAACAGCTTCTACTTCTGGCTTTTACAAATAAATTTTTGACGCCAAAAAGTTACGGGTAAAGAAATCCCAAAAAAGTTTCTAAAATTATCACTACATTAAAATAGCTTTAATTTGACTAAATTTAACTTATTGAAATTAAGATGAAGGTGGATATGTGTGGTCAGTTCCAAATAAATTTTAATCTCAAAAAAAGTTTTGACAATATACGATAGATAAAGATAAGAAAGAGATTAGGAGAATTAGATATTTAAAATTTGATGAAAGTTAGTTCCTTAAAAAATTATGAGAAATGTAGATTATGCAATGTCAGTTCCATATAGATTCTAATGATTCATACAGAATAATAACCCGAATAATCCTCTTCGGATTAATTTTTCTCATGCTAATATCAAATATTTAGTGGTGGAAACTTATTAACTTTTTGTCTCCTTTTTAGTAAATTCTCAAGTTTAAATTCAGTCAACCATAAGTTAGTTAGTAACTTTTAAACATGGTTTGTCATTCTGTGCACACCAAAGTGACCATTTTTTTTTCCATATTGGTTAGTAATTATGTCTGTTGCAAAAATAATTCCTCTTATGTCTATAACTAGTAATTTGGACATATCTCTAATATTATATCTAGGTTAAAAGTAACTTAAAAGCTATATGAAATTTGTTTGTAACTTTTACACTTGATTATTAATTTTTCATACAGAAAGGTAAATTATATAACGTTAGATCTTGATATATAAATTCAGTGATTTTTAGACATGGTTAGTAACCACGTTTGAAATGCGAGTAAAAATTAATTAATTACTAATAAGTTTTCCATGGGGTTTGGTATATACCCAAAACAACAAAAAGTAATTTTCATAAATCAGATTCTAGCGACATTACATATAATTCAAATTTACGATTTTATCGAAAATAATGACTCCAAATCCATACCCATTATCTTGATTTATTAACTTATTAAACGGATAATTACTCAATAATCCATCTTTTTGCCTTTTCTTGGGGGTGTTTCGAATTAGGAGAACCGGATATATCAAGTAAACCGGTCATGTTTCCTTTTTTAGAACGACGGCGGCATTTAAATTCCTCCGTCTTCGCTCTCTTGCGGACACGCTCGAAACGCTGCTCTGTTCTTCCAACATTCACAGAGCTGAAGGATTTCTCTCAAGATTTCTCCCAAGATTTCTCTCAAGGTTAGTCAACTATTTTCTTACCCATTCCTCCATTGTTGTTGCCTATGATTCTGCTGCTGATTTGAAACGGGGTATATCGCTATTTGCTTTTCGCAGTTTCTTGACTGTCGCTTGCACTCCTAGCGATTTACTCTTCGATCGTTTTCACGATGGGGGAGTCGTTCGATGTCTGGAGAATATTCTTCAGAACCACGGACACTGACGTCTTCCAGTTCATAGACAAGGCGATCATGATCGCCGCTCTCGATTGCCCCGAAGATTTTCTGTCGCGAAGAGGCCGTATCGCGGAGCGGCTGTTCTCGTGTGAGACGACTCAGGCCGGAAGTGATGGCACACGCGCAACTAAAGAAAACAGGGCGAACAGCGACATGGGTAATGTTGCGCTTGATGGGGTTAGCAAAAACTGCAGCCATGGAGAAACTGAGGCAAACAGCGAGACCTCTCAACTTCTTGTCGGTCAAGTTCTGAGGATCAAGCGGGTTTTGGACAACAGTCAACATGAGGTGGGTGTCCTAACTCTGAATTTGGTGCCTGACTGGCGTGTTTATGATTCTTGTCCAATTTTTACCGGTTTAAATGGGTGTCTGTGATGAATGTATGGATAGATTATTAAAAGTTGTTTCGAGTTTTGTTAATTCTTGAAATCTTCTGTAGTGCATGCAATTCATGACTTATTTGCGTCTTTCTTGGTATGACAGTCTGATTCCGCACTATATGAATCACTGAGAAGGCTCCAGTCGATGAGCATCACCTTGGATATATTGGAGGTTTGATTGAAATTCTATATCGAGTAGTATATTCTTTTTGCATCGACAACTCGTATCTTAATTCATGTAATTTCTCTGGTTTCTCGCAGAAAACCAAGATTGGGATAAGCGTCAACAGTCTCCGAAGGAACTGCGGATCAAAGCAGATTGCTCAACTCGCCTGCGACATTACTATGTATGGAGCGTTCTTTTTGCATTGTGTCTGGATTATATTGCAGGATAAGTTCTTTTCATACAATTTGGTCTTGCAATAGCATGATGTTTCATACTCATTGTTCGATTCTTTTCCTTGCAGGGGATGGAAGGCTATGGTGGAAGATTTTTGCCGCAGCACAGAGGATGTGGCTGGTATTAAGTTACAGCACAAACAGTCTAGTTCTTTATCTTGAGTCTCCATATGGTGAATTTTCTTTACTGTGTGCTTGAGTTCTTTTTGTAGATCCTCACAAAGTAGGAGACGGAACAACATCTTCCGTCAAGAACCAGAACATCAGCAAACCGGGACAAATCAATGAGTCAGGTTCACTTGTTAACGGGAACCGGAGACTGAATGTGAACCAGCACAAGGGCATTGTGAAGCCCAATATGTCCTCAAACACTAACTCGAGGACAATCCCAGCAAGCGATATTGCGTCAAGGAAGTTTGCGAAGGAGAGAATGCTTAAGTTGCAAAGCTCACATCGACCGGTCGCGGGGTGCGAAAGACCACTTGGCAGTCGACAGGAGGTAAGTAGAAAAGCCAATTTAATATGCCCAGTATCCTTCCAATTAAAAGAACTGACTTGTTCACTTGGTTTCAATCAGAGGATCAAGGGCTGGGACGAAGTTGTGGCGGACATGAAGTTTCAAGCCACCAAGAGGAAGATGCAAGAACTTTATCAAAGAGCAGAAATGGGTTAGTTGATTGATTTCGTAGTATAGTCAGCTGCTGTTTCATAAACCTAATGCGTAGCAGGCCATAACTCTATTATTCCTACTCAACAGACAAGAGGCGGCGGACGGTGCAAGAATTGGATCCGCGTGATCTCCCAAAGATGGCGACGAGTCATAAGGCTTCGCGCGCCACAATTGCAAGAGGTAGTCGGCGGAGGATGATTTCGCGGAGCCGGGTCTCATGCGTCTGAAGACCAAAAGCCCCGCGCCGACAATTTTGCCACAAAGAGATCGAAGTTTCCGGACTTGGGATCAAGCAAGAGTCGAATATTGTTCATAGTCGTCCTCTTAGCTGTAGACGGATATAAGACAACTGAGAGTTGATCATTAGAGTAGTTTTGTAGGAGGTGTTGATGAATTCTTTGCCAAAAATTGTACATTGCAACCTGTCATCAATCAATACCTAAATTTTTTTTTTTGCCATGTGGATGCGAATACAGTTTCTTCCCCATATTGCATTTACTTTAGACCATGTAATCTGTGGCCATAAGAAATGGGTCACTAACACAGATTAGATGTGCTTATAAATCAGCTCCTTAAATTCCATTACAGAAAGGGAGACTGCCACTTTATCTATCCAAGCTAAAAGTCGTCGTTAAAAAACACTAAAATGCCACGAAGACTAGCAAAATGGAGATCGCAGATGAACATATGATAGATTCACATGAAATGTTGTTGTCTGTAGAATGAGAGAAAAAGGACGACACATCTGGAACCAACAACAAGGTAAAAAGATATCGCGAACACCACCCGATCCCGGACCTTCCAAAATGATATTAGCAAGTTCTTTTCCCTACCGGTCCAGTAGCCCCTTGATACTACCGCAGACACGTAATAACGCAATAACAAACACTCATGCATCCATTACACTTCCGCTGCTAACTCTCACACGTCATCCGGTATTTCCTCCTCCTCATCTTCATAATCGCCTTCCTCATCGGCAGTCGCATCTTGATATTGCTGATACTCGGACACGAGATCATTCATGTTGCTCTCCGCCTCGGTGAATTCCATTTCGTCCATTCCTTCACCGGTATACCAGTGCAAGAAAGCCTTTCTCCTGAACATGGCAGTGAACTGCTCGCTCACCCTCTTAAACATTTCCTGGATGGAAGTCGAATTCCCAGTGAATGTGGAAGCCATGGAAAGTCCCCTGGGAGGAATGTCGCACACGCTGGACTTCACATTGTTCGGAATCCACTCCACAAAGTAGGAAGAGTTCTTGTTCTGCACATTTATCATTTGCTCATCAACCTCCTTGGTACTCATCTTGCCCCTGAACATGGCCGACGCAGTAAGGTAGCGACCGTGCCTTTTGTCAGCAGCGCACATCATGTTCTTGGAATCCCACATCTGTTGTGTGAGTTCTGGCACTGTCAATGCGCGATACTGCTGGGAACCGCGAGAGGTCAGTGGCCCGCCGTACTTGACCTCGCGCGCCGTACTCGACCTCACGCGCCGCCCTCCCCGGAGAAACACGAAAGTTCATCCAAAAGATTTCGACCCCGACGCGCCGCCTCCTAGGTTCTGCCCCCCCACCGCCCCCCACGCGCCGCCCCTCGCGCTCTTGGCCAATCTACCTGAGAGCTCGAGGGAAGATTCTCCTCTCGAGATCTGCTGCAGAGGCGTCTCCTTGGGGTTGCGATTTTGTCAATTTTGTTAACGTTCGTAGCCACCGCCACGACGAAGTTCACCCATTTGTTCTCAAGGGTGCTCGCTTCAAATATCAGACCCAGTGAATTCAAATTCGGCACCGCAATTCATTCGTCGAAGAAAAATGTGGTTTCACGGAATGCAGTGGTTTGTGGTCATAGCCAAGCTGGTCACTTAAAATGTACCTACCATTGGAAAGCACCATGCAATTGGAATAAGCTGAAGGCAAGAAAAATCTCCAATTATTCACTTTGAATTTTGCTCGGGGAGCAATTAAGCCCCCATTGTCATTTTTGCATTTCTTGAATTTTCAGTCATTCGTTCCACTACTTTAGAAGCAGATTTGGGAACTGCCTTGTTATCTTAATCAACTGATTTAGCACTTAAAAACAATCATTTATGGACTTGCCTATGAGTCTTGGCTTTACATTAGATTCCGAATTTAATGAACCTTAAAAGCATACATGGGATCTTCCTGCATGCTCACAAATGGCAGTTGCGGAAATTTCTTTACCTTTCTATTGTGGGGTCTTGCATGCTCACATATGGTAAATGGGGCAATTTTTTTAGTACCCGTTTTACCCCTAATATCCAAATAAATCATTTATATTTTCTAATATAATTTTCTTTTTGCACACGTTGACAATTAATCATCTTTGTTTTGTTGTCCATTAGGCACGATGATTGTCTTGATGTTAGAGACTTTCTCCACAAACGTTGCATGATTGATTCTTTGCAAAGTGACAAACCGAGAATCCGACCGGTTCTCAATTGGTACGAGGTAATTTGTCACGTGATGAGATAATGATATCTAATAATGTGTTGATATGGTATCACCAAATCAATCGAAATATTTTTATTTTTAGAAAATCTAATTTATTGTCATCAGCGGTGGAGTGACTTTTTGGGGCTGGAATGTCGATAGAACTTCGGGAGAGCAAACAAAAACCCAATTTTTGTGTTTCACTGGATTCACTGGGTAGGACCATGATTCTAATAGTAGTATTACTTGTAATAAAGATATCTCAGTTTCTAACAACATAGTTTATTAAATTGGGATGCAAATTGTCAATCGGAACCTTAAAATGATGAATCGTATCGTGGATAGGAATCGAATTGAATCGTAAGAGCAGTTAGTAAAACACTTCAATTTAATGAAGTACTATTTAATATGAATATATTAGTGGGATCCATGCCTTATAATAAAGATATCTCAATTTTGAGTACATGTTATGAATACTGTGCATAAATAGATACTGTTACTCGCCACCGTTTAAACCGAAAGATTACATTGAAGATCATGGCAAATTCTTAAAAGCGTTATTATTTTAAATTATTATTTTAACTACATAAACAATATCCATCATAAAGTACGAAAAGAAAAGGCAACATCATTTCGTGGTAGATATGTCGAATTAAAAATATTCGTGAGCGAGTCGATAGAATTTTTTCTCGCAATTCAATAAATTGTGGGTTCACATAATATTAGATACATTGTTCAGATTAAAATCAAATTGTAAGAAATAGATTGGGAATCAACTGATCCTCAGCCTAAGGCAATTGTAGTTGATCACTTTATCCCGTCAATATCTTTCAACCAACCAAATAATGGGGAAATTGTCTAAATCAATCCTAAATCTATTGTGCGAATGTCAATTCAGTACTAAAATATCCAATTTTGCCAATTTAGTCCTAAGCCTTTCACGAAATTCTAATGTAACCCTTACGATCAAATTTCTTTGGAAATTGCCAATGTGGTAGCGTACCATGTAACATAGTCAATGACTATTGAACCACCGCATCAGCGATTTTCAATGAAAATTGATTGGAATGATTACATTAAAATTCTGCACAATTTTAAGACTAAATTGGCAAAATAGTGCAGACTGAATTGACATCCGTGCAGTAGATTTAAAATTGATTGGATAATTTTCCCCCAAAATAATTCCAGAAGGGAGATATTTAAGAGACTATTTGTCTTTATGGTTTCTTACAAATAAAATTAGTTGTGTCTTTTGTAAAACATTGTTCTTGAAAATATAAATTCTGAACTCTTGGTGTTTTTATCTAAAAAAGAAAAATTGAGATCATGGAGTATAGTAAAATACTATTAAGTATATTTTCTTCCCGAAAGGCAAATGCTAGAGGACAACAGCTTTTACTTCTGGCTTTTCCAAATAAATTTTTGACGCCAAAAAGTTAAGGGTAAAGAAATCCCAAAAAAGTTTCTAAAATTATCGCTACATTAAAATAGCTTTCATTTGACTAAATTTAGCTTATTGAAAAATTAAGATAAAGGTGGATATGTGTGGTCAGTTCCAAATAAATTTTAATATCGAAATTTTTTTTTGACAATATACGATAGATTTTAAGAAAGAGATTAGTGAGATTAGATATGTAAAATTTGATGAAAGTTAGTTCCTTCAAAAATTATGAGAAATGTAGATTATGCAATGTCAGTTCCATAAAGATTCTAATGATTCATACAGAATAATAACCCGAATAATCCTCTTCGGATTAATTTTTCTCATGCTAATATCGAATATTTAGTGGTAGAAACTTATTAACTTTTTGTCTCCTTTTTAGTAAATTCTCAAGTTTAAATTCAGTCTGCCATAAGTTAGTTAGTAACTTTTAAACATGGTTTGTCATTCTGTGCACACCAAAGTGACCATTTTTTTTTTCCATATTGGTTAGTAATTATGTCTGTTGCAAAAAAAAAATTCCTCTTATGTCAATAACTAGTAATTTGGACATATCTCTAATATTATATCTAGGTTAAAAGTAACTTAAAAGCTATATGAAATTTGTTTGTAACTTTTACACTTGATTATTAGTTTTTCATACAGAAAGGTAAATTATATAAGGTTAGATCTTGATATATAAATTCAGTGATTTTTAGACATGGTTAGTAACCACGTTTGAAATGCGAGTAAAAATTAATTAATTACTAATAAGTTTTCCATGGGTTTGGTATATTACCCAAAACAACAAAAAGTAATTTTCATAACTCCGATTCTAGCGACATTACATATAGTTCAAATTTACGAATTTATCGAAAATAATTACCCCAAATCCATACCCATTATCTTGATTTGTTAACTAATTAAACGGATAATTAGTCAATAATCCATCTTTTTGCCTTTTCTTGGGGGTGTTTCGAATTAGTAGAACCGGATATCAAGTAAACCGGTCATGTTTCCTTTTTTAGAACAACGGCGGCATTTAAATTCCTCCGTCTTCGCTCTCTTGCGGACACGCTCGAAACGCTGCTCTGTTCTTCCAACATTCACAGAGCTGAAGGATTTCTCTCAAGATTTCTCCCTCCCAAGGTTAGTTTAACTATTTTCTCTTACCCATTCCTCCGTTGTTGTTGCCTGTGATTCTGCTGCTGATATGAAACGGGGTGTATCGTTATTTGCTTTTCTCAGTTTCTTGACTGTCGCTTGCACTCCTAGCGATTTACTCTTCGATCGTTTTCACGATGGGGGAGTCGTTCGATGTCTGGAGAATATTCTTCAGAACCACGGACACCGACGTCTTCGAGTTCATAGACAAGGCGATCACGATCGCCGCTCTAGATTGCCCCGAAGATTTTCTGTCGCGAAGAGGCCGTATCGCAGAGCGGCTGTTCTCGTGTGAGACGACTCGGGCCGGAAGTGATGGCACACGCGCAACTAAAGAAAACAGGGCGAACAGCGACATGGGTAATGTTGCGCTTGATGGGGTTAGCATAAACTGCAGCCACGGAGAAACTGAGGCAAACAGCGAGACCTCTCAACTTCTTGTCGGTCAAGTTCTGAGGATCAAGCGGGTTTTGGACAACAGTCAACATGAGGTGGGTGTCCTAACTCTGAATTTGGTGCCTGACTGGCGTGTTTATGATTCTTGTCCAATTTTTACCGGTTTAAATGGGTGTCTGTGATGAATGTATGGATAGATTATAAAAAGTTGTTTCGAGTTTTGTTAATTCTTGAAATCTTCTGTAGTGCATGCAATTTATAACTTATTTGCATCTTTCTTGGTATGACAGTCTGATTCCGCACTATATGAATCACTGAGAAGGCTCCAGTCGATGAGCATCACTTTGGATATATTGGAGGTTTGATTGAAATTCTATATCGAGCAGTATATTCTTTTTGCATAGACAACCCGTATCTTATTCATGTAATTTCTTCGATTTCTCGCAGAAAACTAAGATTGGGATAAGCGTCAATAGTCTCCGAAGGAACTGCGGATCAAAGCAGATTGCTCAACTCGCCTGCGACATTACTATGTATGGAGTGTTCTTTTTGCATTGTGTCTGGATTATATTGCAGGATAAGTTCTTTTCATACAATTTGGTCTTGCAATAGCATGATGTTTCATACTCATTGTTCGATTCTTTTCCTTGCAGGGGATGGAAGGCTATGGTGGAAGATTTTTGCCGCAGCACAGAGGATGTGGCTGGTATTAAGTTACAGCACAAACAGTCTAGTTCTTTATCTTGAGTCTCCATATGGTGAATTTTCTTTACTGTGTGCTTGAGTTCTTTTTGTAGATCCTCACAAAGTAGGAGACGGAACAACATCTTCCGTCAAGAACCAGAACATCAGCAAACCGGGACAAGTCAATGAGTCAGGTTCACTTGTTAACGGGAACTGGAGACTGAATGTGAACCAGCACAAGGGCATTGTGAAGCCCAATATGTCCTCAAACACTAACTCGAGGACAATCCCAGCAAGCGATATTGCGTCAAGGAAGTTTGCGAAGGAGAGAATGCTTAAGTCGCAAAGCTCACATCGATCGGTCGCGGGGTGCGAAAGACCACTTGCCAGTCAACAGGAGGTAAGTAGAAAAGCCAATTTAATATGCCCAGTATCCTTCCAATTAAAAGAACTGACTTGTTCACTTGGTTTCAATCAGAGGATCAAGGGCTGGGACGAAGTTGTGGCGGACATGAAGTTTCAAGCCACCAAGAGGAAGATGCAAGAACTTTATCAAAGAGCAGAAACGGGTTAGTTGATTGATTTCGTAGTATAGTCAGCTGCTGTTTCATAAACCTAATGCGTAGCAGGCCATAACTCTATTATTCCTACTCGACAGACAAGAGGCGGCGGACGGTGCAAGAATTGGATCCGCGTGATCTCCCAAAGATGGCGACGAGTCGTAAGGCTTCGCGCGCCACAATTGCAAGAGGTAGTCGGCGGAGGATGATTTCGCGGAGCCGGGTCTCATGCGTCTAAAGACCAAAAGCCCCGCGCCGACAATTTTGCCACAAAGAGATCGAAGTTTCCGGACTTGGGATCAAGCAAGAGTCGAATATTGTTCATAGTCGTCCTCTTAGCTGTAGACGGATATAAGACAACTGAGAGTTGATCATTAGAGTAGTTTTGTAGGAGGAGGTGTCGATGAATTCTTTGCCAAAAATTGTACATTGCAACCTGTCATCAATCAATACCTAAATTTTTTTTTTGCCATGTGGATGCGAATACAGTTTCTTCCCCATATTGCATTTACTTTAGACCATGTAATCTGTGGCCATAAGAAATGGGTCACTAACACAGATTAGATGTGCTTATAAATCAGCTCCTTAAATTCCATTACAGAAAGGGAGACTGCCACTTTATCTATCCAAGCTAAAAGTCTGTCGTTAAAAAACACTAAAATGCCACGAAGACTAGCAAAATGGAGATCGCAGATGAACATATGATAGATTCACATGAAATGTTGTTGTCTGTAGCATGAGAGAAAAAGGACGACACATCTGGAACCAACAACAAGGTAAAAAGATATCGCGAACACCACCGACCTTCCAAAATGATATTAGCAAGTTATTTTCCCTACCGGTCCAATAGCCCCCTGATACTACGGCAGACATGTAATAACGCAATAACAAACACTCATGCATCCATTACACTTCCGCTGCTAACTCTCACACGTCATCCGGTATTTCCTCCTCCTCATCTTCATAATCACCTTCCTCATCGGCAGTCGCATCTTGATATTGCTGATACTCGGACACGAGATCATTCATGTTGCTCTCCGCCTCGGTGAATTCCATTTCATCCATTCCTTCACCGGTATACCAGTGCAAGAAAGCCTTTCTCCTGAACATGGCAGTGAACTGCTCGCTCACCCTCCTAAACATTTCCTGGATGGAAGTCGAATTCCCAATGAATGTGGAAGCCATGGAAAGCCCCCTGGGAGGAATGTCGCACACGCTGGACTTCACATTGTTCGGAATCCACTCCACAAAGTAGGAAGAGTTCTTGTTCTGCACATTTATCATTTGCTCATCGACCTCCTTGGTACTCATCTTGCCCCTGAACATGGCCGACGCAGTAAGGTAGCGACCGTGCCTTGGGTCAGCAGCGCACATCATGTTCTTGGAATCCCACATCTGTTGTGTGAGTTCTGGCACTGTCAATGCGCGATACTGCTGGGAACCGCGAGAGGTCAGTGGGGCAAAACCAACCATAAAGAAGTGCAGGCGAGGGAAGGGAATCAGGTTAACGGCAAGTTTCCTCAGGTCAGAGTTCAGTTGACCAGGGAAACGGAGGCAACACGTAACTCCACTCATGGTTGCAGAGATCAAGTGGTTCAGATCGCCAACTACAAAAGTATCAGAAAAACCAAGCCAAGATTTCAGGCAATCACTAATTGTCAATATGTAATACATGACAGGAAGGACAACAAAAGCATGGGACAGTAGTCTAAAGTAAAGTGCCCAATAATACAACACTATTCCATAGCCCAAGAAGATAGAAATAAAGTGCATACTTATTAAACTATTCATATTTCATTAGTTTAAATTGAACAGACCAGGCTAAAGAACTCACGATATGCTTAGTGAATCGTAAAAAAGGCTACAATTCAATAAGCCAATAGAAAACAGTAAACACTAGATTCTAGACAATTTGCAATGGTGCCTGCGTGTATGAATTTCTATTGTTTCGGCCACTTTTCTCTTGCAAATGCACCTCAGCATGCCAGATGTAAACCAAATAGATCAAATAGAGTTGACCATGAAGAAACTACATCTAAGGCCAAGAAATCTTGTCTACTTACAGCTAGGAGTTGTCAGCTTGAGTGTCCGGAAACAAATATCATACAGAGCTTCATTGTCCAGAACCATGCATTCATCTGCATTCTCGACAAGTTGATGGACAGAAAGGGTGGCATTGTAAGGCTCGACCACTGTATCGGAAACCTTAGGAGAAGGGAACACAGAGAATGTCAGCATCATCCTATCAGGGTATTCCTCCCTGATTTTTGAGATGAGCAAAGTGCCCATTCCAGAGCCAGTTCCTCCACCAAGTGAATGGCATACTTGGAAACCTGCATAAAGACCACCCAAAGTTAGGGCATCTCCACACCGTAGATGAATAAAATACTTTTGAAGTTATTCCTATAACTTGAAGTCCCCTATCTGCATCAGTCAAGAACCAACTAAAAGGAAAGGAAATCAACACATTAAATGTAGTAGACGACAGTAAAATGAGATTATTTACCCATAGCTCATGAATTGATGACATTTGTCCCGAGAAATAAGGTGCGAGTAAATGTAGCATGAAGTGATCCATAAGGAGTAGATATAGTATCTCTTAAATGTTTATTAGCTACAGATGTAAGTTTATCAACTTAAAATTACTGGAGTCTACCAACGTAGAACAAATGATGAAGTGCAACGCAATCAATCTTTACCTTGAAGACAGTCGCAGTTCTCAGCCTCCTTTCTCACAACATCAAGAACTGCATCAATAAGCTCAGCGCCTTCAGTATAGTGCCCCTTGGCCCAGTTATTTCCAGCACCGGATTGCCCAAAGACAAAATTATCAGGCCTGAAGATCTGCCCATAGGGACCAGTTCGAATGCTATCCATGGTGCCCGGTTCAAGATCCATCAGCACAGCTCGAGGAACAAATCTACCGCAAGATGCCTCATTGTAGTAGACATTGACACGCTCGAGCTGCAGCTCAGATGTCCCGACGTAACGTCCAGTCGGATCTATCCCGTGCTCTTCACAGACGACTTCCCAGAATTTGGCTCCGATCTGGTTACCACATTGTCCACCCTGAACATGAAGGATCTCCCTCATCTTGCCTGCGTACATTACAGAGTAAAATCAGCATCAACGGCACGGGACAATGACCAAAGTCAAGTTCACATTGTTCATTACACCTAACTTAGCGGAATGCAATATAGACGATAACCACTTTTAAGTCACGTTATTTACCCAAGCACAACAGATCATAGGAATGACAAACAGAGCGACCGAGGCGGCAAGATAGATCACGACAGTCTAGGCATTAGATCGTAGAGTTCTCTTTCCCTGACAAAGAAAATGTATGATACTGCCGCGTGACCAGCTATTCATCTGAAAATCAAGCCAACTTACTCGTGAAACAAGACAACCTCTCACTTCATTCACGCAATACGAAACTCCAGTCACGTCGCTAGATCTTGAAGATGCAACTCACATCAGAAGATTTCAGCACAACAAACACGAATCCGTGTTTCCAGCAGTTTCTGCAGCCAGATCGGACAGTCCGATCAAATGCAGACCGGAAAAATCACGACCGGTCAACGGATCTACAACTCGAGAGCACGCGCGAGCCGCAACTTCCACAGATCATACGCAAAAAACGATTTACCAAGCGAAGCTCTCACCGATTGCTCGGGAAAAAAGAAGAAGATCGCGATCCACAACAGCTCGAACCAGCATCGACACACACACACACACACACACACACACACAAACGCCGCATCGACACGGATTTCGCAGCAGAAGCACGCGGATCGAAAGCATTTCCAGCCACACAGCATTCGAATCGGCCGAGCGAGCACAAACGCCACGCGAACGACGACCGATCCACCACGAGATCTACTCGATTCTCCCAAGGAAAAACGAGAAGAGGAAACGGAGCACGACGAAGCATCGTCGTTGACAGAGCGCGCGACGGAACTCACCGGAAACGCAGGCCACAGTCCGGAGGATCGGACGGGATTTGGAGACCGGAGAGCGAGCGAGCGACTGAAGCGAGACTGGAGAGAGTGGTGGATGTAGTGAAGATAAGAAGAAGGTGTTTGCCGACTGAGAGATTCATATTTATATACGCGAGGGAAGAGTCGCACGGTTTCGCTAGATCCGACGGCCAGCGTCGTTTCGCTCCCTTTTTTCACGATGAGGTCCCCGCGGATGCCGTCCGATGGAGACAGCGGACGGCTTGGATTCGATTTTACCCTCTCTTTTTTTTTTTTGAAAACAAAATGTTTGACGAAATTTAATGTGGTCCGACGATTATGTACTCCGAGGTGTCGTCGGTCGGGTTTAGATGATCCGGATCCACTCGACTACTTTTGCTCCGTATATGCATTCCGTACGTCATCCAACCGTCGGTATTGAATTCACATGCACTCGATTTGTTTTTAATGGCAGCTCCTACTCGTGAGGAGCGATCGTATTCGAAAATTTTTATTTGGTGCTCGGGAATCGATATCTTCATATACATCCGGGTCATCAAATCGAATGTTTGAGATATCACGGATAACACTTTGAATGACTTGTATCCCAAACTACGCCGAGAGCAACCTCATAAGCCTTTCATCGGTTGTTGGCCCATCAATGGTGACGTCATAAGCCACCGGAGGAGCGAGACGGGTTTTGAGAGAGTCATAATTAATAAATACATCTCGAATCCGCAAGCTCGACATTGATTTCAAATGTAGTTTCCCTAAGTTGCTGCGATACATCACATCAATAGAGATGGTTAGACCATCGAGTAAGGAAAATCACGTGAAAATTGGCCCGAGGGACTTGATTGCGCTTTGATCGCATTTCCTTACAAAAATCCATGACTACATTGAATCAATTGAAAGGTTAATTACGTTACATACAGCAAATCCATATACAAGATACTATTTCATTTCCAAAGCAAGGACAATTATATCATCCCTTGAAAGATCAATCCGTCGGTGACAACAAATCGGTATTTCGTACATTTTATTTGAATTTTTTATATGTAAAGTACCCCACCATGTAAAAACTTATAGAGTTCCCAATTAGGTGGAGTTTTTTTTTTTTGTTTTCATCTCGCGATCCAACGGTGGAGATTGGAATGATTTCTTGAAGCGCCAATAATAAAAGTGGACATTTTCTGGGGTAGCAGGGGAGTTAGGAGAGGGTTAGTGGTCCAAGAATTTGCGGCAGATCACATGAGGGGACCAAATCGACATGTGACCTGCCAAGTTGTGCCAGCCAAGATGTCGGACTCACTCCCATCCTCCTAACCATGGTTAGGATGTGACCAGGCAACCCGGTTAATCTGGGCACCCAATCATATAAGATGGGAGAGGAATCCATCATGCTTGCTTGGTTTGGGGTGTAAGCATCTTTTTTTACTGCTTATCTTTATTAAATTGGGGAGGGACTACTTCAGTCACAACAAGACCAACTGTGCTTGATCTGATTATTATCTCTAAGCTACAATTTTTTTTAATTGGAGGATGTGGGACAACAGGTGTCATTAAGTGGGAGGGTATTCATAATTTATCGAGTCGCAATTACACCCGTCTCGTATTATACGAGCATAGTGTATTTTAATTCAGTCGCCACGGCTCGTTATTTCCCATAAAAAAAAAATACCAAGATAGTTTTCATGTGAGCACTCATGGTGCGTTTTGAAATTAATGGAGCGCGCATGTTGATGTACATTCATTTTCATTGTTGATGCCCATAAGAAGAATTTTATATGATCACCTACATATAGTTGTGATCGATCTAACTTCTATTCATAACATGACAAGATATCTTACTTTAGATAGGCAAATCTTCAATTTATGAAATATGATGGACGGGGTAAGATACGGGCCTGAGCCCATATGAGTGACGATACAAACTTGTTTGCACTTGATGATGTAAGGGATTGAATCTGTGCCACACGAGTAAACCATACATATATTCGACCTTAACCACTAAGCCAACCCGTGACTAATCATCTATTAGAGAAGCACATTGAAGAAACCGTAAACGTTAAAGTGGCTCGGCCCTCTAGCTTCACACTTATAGTGACTTATGGAGTCGATTCTACATATCAGATTAAGGGTGCGTTTGCTTGAATAAAAGAATTTCTACCGGATTAGTTTTCCGAACTTTCACACATTTATTTTGTTGAAAAATGATAAGTTGACCGGAAAATCATTTTCGGTCGAAGAAAACACCCATGCTTAAAATTAGGAAAATGAATTCTCTCATCTGGGCAGGGGAAAACATTTTCCTTTAACAAGAAATTATATCCGAAACAAACACAACTCCGAATGACTTTTGGATTTGATACGAAACAAATTCATTCTCATCTCGACAGAGAATTCATTTGGGAAAATGATACAAATAGTCCCTGAACTTTGGCCCAATGTGTAATGTAGTCCCTACATTGAACATTTTTATATAGTTCAAGAACTAAATTGAACATGTACCAAAAGTCAATGGACCACATCAAACAAAATTAAAAGTTCATAGACCACATTGTACATTGGGTTAAAGTTCAGGGACCACATTGAATAAATTAAAAGTTTATGAACCACATTGTACATTGGACTAAAATTCGTGGGCTTTTTGTGTCATAATCCCAATTCATTTCGAACTCTAGTGTTGCTTTCGGCCCCCCCGAGAGCATTGTAAAATCTTACAATTGACCTATCTCGGCCCAATTGCAATCCGCTAGTGCACGAGCCATCTGAGGCACGGAGAGGGAGAGAGAAGAGAGGTGGCAAGAGCCATTTGGTCCAGTTGATATAATGAGATTGGGCTTGAAAAGAGGCTGCTGCTTCTGTTCTTGTCAATCCATCATCTTGCCATGCTCTAATCCCTAAACTCTTTTGGGCCATATCAGCCTCTACTTCCTCTTTTGCTTATTATATCATTCATGAACTGAATTTTCTCCATTCACAGTCCTCATCGGGTCTCTCAAGTCTCCCATCATCTTCTCTTCTTTGGCTCTTTTCCTGCTAGCCGGCCGAAGCCCGCGAAGAAGGCCTGCGAGTCCGAACCCGCGGGACGCTTTGCCGATCTTACAGGACCGGGCAAGGCGCGATAAGACAAAAGCTCGAGCAGACGACCCGAAGACAAAACCGTGTATGTTCGGTGCCGTGGGAATTAGAGCTAAGTTTCCCTGATTCCTCAAGCGAAACTGTTACGTAGATTTGACCTCGTGTGCATCCAAAGATCACATAATGCGAAACCCCCCAACTTTGACTATCCAAAGTCCAACATAACGTCCGCATCTACATCTTATTATTATATGCTATCTAGACCATAGCAATGTCTTTCCGTTGATCGATGCCAAAAGAGCCAGTCGTTTTCAACCGCTCCCCGAATCTATATCCTCATCCATGCACGTTCCCCTAATTGACTTCCTATCCCTTCTCTCTTTACACCCCGGGGCGGTGCTTCGGGCCGGCCTCCGCGTAAACCCGAAGGCGGGTCGGTAGTCAAATATCGCGACCGAACCGGACCTGTAAGATCCGGACCACGGGTCGGACTTCTTCAAGCTCCGACGGCATTGTCTCGAGAGATCGACCTGAGCACTTGCGAGAATTGAACCCGAGACCTCATATTCGCGTCTCCGAGACTTGGCAATATCTTTAGGGATTATCTTTACCCATTCTTAGAAACTATATATAGAGAATTAGAGTTGGGTCTACTTAGCGCTTAGATGCATGTGAGGGGGGTGGCCACGGGCTATAAGAGAAGGGGGCCAGATAGAGAGTAGAGATTGCACGATTCCGGAGCAACACAATGCAAACAAAATCGCAAGAATGGGTCCTACCCATGTGAAGAAGGCGCTGAGGATTTGCAATCAAAGCGTGTAATCATGGCTTTTTACCATAATCAAAGGAGATGATCGAAAGGCTTCTCTGCGAAGTTGGAAAGAATGGACGCCATTGCTCGGCTGACTTTTTTCAATCACTCTCCTGATTGATTTATCGTACTTAATTTGCTTTCGTAAAGAAGGTAGAAACGTGCCAATGGCCATGCGGCCCTGCTGGTAAAGAAATTTGATGGGTGGAAACGCTAGTAACACAGATGCAGGGTTCGACTCCCGCGCTTTACAAGAAACAGAACAAAAGCATGAGAGAGAAGAGAGTTAGAAATAAGTCAGACAAAAAAAAAAGAAAAAGACAGAAACGCTAGACAACCCGAGTTGAAATTGGGGGCCCCGACATTGCACCCGGTTCGTTTGGTTGAGCGGTTGCATGTTTTGTCGGAGCATGCTTTCTTTTGTTTATGGTGAGGGCCTTGTAAAGTGCATGTGAAGCTTGAAACATAAGCATTTTACCATTGACTAAGGGCCTGTTTGGCAACTTGTCAAATAGTAAAAATTTCTGTTCTTTTGTTCCCAGAATCAGTTTGGGAGCAGAAATCTATTTGTTAAATTTTTTATGCCCGGGCACAATTTTGCAAAAAAATTGTTCCCAGAATCAGTTTTGGAACAGAATTAAGAAGCAAAAAAAAGTAGTTTCTTGATTCTGGAATAATTTTTTCATTTTTAATTCTTCTTCATTTTCTTCTTTTTTTGGTTTGTTGTTATTCTTCGGCCTACCACCCGCCACCCGTCGGCCACCAGCCGCCGGCAACCGGCCACAAGCCGTTAGGCCAAGGCCGGCGAGGGAGGCTCGCGGCCGTGACAGTGAGGTCTCGCCCAGCCAAGGCGAGGCCGACCTCACCGTCGCAACCGGCGAGGTCCGCAATGCCCTCGCCGGCCCTGGCCTATGGCCGGTCGCCAGCGCGGCCAAGGAAGAGAAGGGAAAGAAAAAAAGAAAAGAAAAAGAAAGAAATATTAAAAAATTCAAAATATTATTAATAAAATGAAATTTTGTGTAGTTACCACACGTATTTCTGTTCTTTTTCTATTCTAAGAATAGAAATTTTGGGCAGTTACCAAACGCTTTCAAATGCTTAGAAATTGTTTCCGGGCACAGAATCTAAAAGAATCATTTATGAGAAGAATCTGTTCCCGGGCACAGAATGGTTACCATGCGCAGCATAATCGTTTCGAGCGATGTGAGCAATTATTTTTAGGATATGGGTAAAAGTATTCCATATTTCCGATCAATCCCGGTTGGATTCAGGTCCCAGCATTCGACCGGGTTCGTTTGGTGCTCGAATGCCTTTTGCGTTCTTCGTTGGTGAGTTATAGTATAGGCATGTTGGTATGTGTTGGTTGAGCGATAGCATGTTGTGGGAGCTTGCTTTCTTTTGTTTATGGTGAAAGGCATCACAAAAGGGCATGTGAAACTTGAAGCCTATTCCAAATAGCTATCCCAATAACTATGCTTCGTTCATGATGATAATTATAACCATATTTATGATCTCGAAGTTTCGTGATTTTCGCAAGTTAGCCCTTCAGAAATAGAACCTCTTGACTTTAACATGTATGCGATATTGATCGGTTATATTTGTTAGCATCGAATACGTACAGGTCGATTTTTGTACTCGACCAAGTTAGCTCGGAAGGTTGAAGCGTAGGCGATGTACGATAGCGCGACTCCTCTCGGGTCGGTAGCACCGGGCCCCTCCCCGCCCTTGTTTCTCAATTTAAGAAAACTCAAGTTTAGTGTTAATAAATGGTAGGAGAAAGATGCGAAAGTTCAAGTCACTATTGTTGCATGTGACTAAGCCGCAAGAATATGTACCGCATGGAGACGGAAATAATCTAAATAAATCCATAGGTATCTTTAAAACTTCGTGCAAAGTGGTGATCTGAATTTAGTGCCAATAGGAGGTGAACATTATAATTTAACCCATGATTTGTTCAATAACTTTTAGTTTTCAGCTTGAGCATTTGAATAGTTTAGAACTGACCCGATCAATATATATTGGGAGGACGGTCCCTAGTACCGGGCTAAAAACATACCTACCCATAATAAATAAACAAATTTTCATATACAAATCAATCGTTCTCGATAGGCTTGGCCGGTAAGATCGATGTCGACTCAAGAAGAGAATTGCTTGCCCATGACCTGCCTCTTTTATCGAGCAGACGATCAAACCCGTGATCTCCTCTAGCAGGAATCGGGCTTTATGTTTTCGAAATTCTTTTGTTATGACTCGAACTAGCTCATTAAAGTTCCGTTGTCATCGTCAAATTCATCGTTCGAAGAATTTACTGGCACCGAATCTCATAAATCATCGGGTCAAATTCACGTATGCCCGAAGTAATTACAAGTTTCTTGCTCTTAAAGATTACGGAATGTAACGAGGTACAATCTCTGCTCTCAGATTACAGTAGGAAACCCACCAATAATTGACGCTTCTAGAAAAAGAAGGAAAGAGGTACGAAAAACTTTGGAGGGGCTTCAGAGAAAAACAGCTAATGATCCTCGCAATCAACGTACCGCGTGCATGTAACGTACACGTGTGTTAATCTAAGTGGATAAGATATTTAGAGCACACGACGTCGTGAAACGACATCGTACATCAGCATGTGCACGAACCCTCAACGACCGATGAATTTAATGAAACGTGCTTAGAGAAACGGTTAGACAGGTTGGTTGGACTGCCCATGACCGAGCCATGCACTAAAATCCTTGATATGCAAGGATTAAGACAGCCGTACACTAAAATATAATCAGTTTATTTCGCGAAAAATAAATAATTTGAAATATATTTTCCTAAAAATAGCGATTGCATCACTTACCAAAACAAAACGAACGGAAAAAAAAATTTCTACCGGCCTCGGAGATGATTGTACATAATTGGCCGTCAATAATGAAAACATCTCTCATCGGCTAATTAATGCGAGCGGATACGAGCTGTCGTTTTCATTCGCGAAACAAACGAAGCCAAAACCCAAGGAAAAGTTAAAAAAAAAATAACGGTGGGTATGTTCAGACCGATCTACCAAATCAGGACATCGAATATACCGCATGACCCGCCTAACTTTATCACTTAACTTATCGGTTCGGTATATCGGCATTACTATAATAAGCTCTCTTATTTTTTTATAATGGGTGGGTTAGATAAACTCCCATAAGATTCCGGAGGTGAGGGCGGGGCCACACCTCCATCGGCCTCATAATCACCGGGGCACTATTGATGAGAGGTGATGATTAAGGTGGCGGGGGGGAGACAATTGAGTTGCGTCCCGTGTTTTACCTAACTCGGTGCTCCCCACCCACAATTAATTTAATCTTAAAAGCCTTGTCATCTTAGACCCCGAAGCATCTCCCCAATCGATTGCCGGGTAGCCGTTATCGTCCTCCAGATCTGGAATACGCCCACCACCGCTCCAGCGCGACGCGCCGGCAGCCCCGTCGCCCCCCACGCGCTTCCCCGCGCCAGCTCGAGGTGAGGGGGGAGCGGGCGGGAGGGGCGGGGGGAGGGCGGGAGTGGAACCCTATATTAGGAACGGATGCGACACGTGGAGCGAGATGAGCCGGTGCTCGAGTAACCCCCGCATTTGACAAGAGAGCGTTTTTAGCATATGTTGCCCGAGTGAATTTTGTACGCGTCGAAGGCCCGCTGCTTGAATATTTCTCTTTTAAGAGGCTCGATTCACGCGGGTCGGATTACGACCTTTGGACTTTTTTATCGGTAACTCATGGGTTACGACTTTTGATTTTAGAAAAAGTTAAATGTGTGTGTGGTTCGATAATCAAAAAATATCTTAACACTACCCCTCGAGCGTAGATGGGCTTTGGTCCGAGACTAAAGTGTAGAAAATGTATAATTCGAAAGATAATAACTAATAAAAGGCTTAGAAAGATTGAAACTCAACACCTTCCTCTCCGATATCATCTGAAACGTTATATTATTAAATGAGGGCGTAGTTTGATATTCAAATATTCTAACGTATACTTCCGTAACTATGATTAAACGGTTCTTGCAATTATGAGTAATAAAGTTGTCAATCAAGATATCCATTTCAATTTTCATGGTCGATTTCACCTAAAAGACCAAAACCACACAAGCCAGAAGAAGTTGCTCCAATTTGGCTTTAGGGTTTGCTTCTTTGACTGGTTTTGGAAATCAGATTGCTTGGTGTACCAAACGCCCGAAGCCAGAAACTGAAAAAATCAGTTGTTGAATAGCTACCAATCTTGGGGAGCTCGTGGAAAGTCCGCATCGATTGTAGTTTCATATGCCCGTGTGAGTGGTTGCTTTCACACCAAACATGATATCCAAATGTATGCACTTGTCTAAATAGTACTATGTTAATTGTTTGAGCTAATATCATTAAAGATGCCATACTAATACCTCGTGACAAGTTCACCCAAAACTAATTTTGGTCCAGCAAAAAATCCCAACCCGGTATCCTCATGGCATGTTTACCCAGATCTAAGTTTTGTCACGCGAAAATATACAAACCGGTACCACCAACCCAAGATCACCCTCTGTTGGCATTCCGTCTAACATCCCATTAAAATGCATACGTGCCAACACAAGTGCCAGACGACTGTAAGAGAGATTTGACTTGGAGAATGACAGATCCAGCGTGAAAAATCCACTTGTCGACACAGATGCACTTTAACGAAGGTTATATTCGGATCAGGGGTAAGCGTTTGGGACTTTCTGGGAGCCGAAAATTAATTTGGGGTAATTGTGTCATTGAGGTGCTAATTTGAGATTTTTTATGAGAGGAAAATTAATTTAAGATAAACATTTTACATCAGTATCGTTTTGGGTTTTTTAATGGTTTAACTCTAATTGTTAAAGATAAGTTTGGTTCTACAGCTTTAAGTTTGCATATGAAGCATGTAGGATTCATTGCCCAACTGTTTTTTGTTAATTAATGGCCAAGCATCTATCTGTTTCGAAAATGCCTATATTCGTCATTCCTAACATCAATCAACTCTCACAATACCTTATATTATTCTTTTCTAATAATTTAGGGGCTCAAGTGTGAACTTACTTATTCAACGGATACTTTGCAAACCTCATGAGTAACTTCAGACCTTTTGTGACATGCAAGTGGCCTTGACCTGGCACGACTTGCACGCGGTTGGTGAAATTTAAACGGGCGGCCTCTAGTTCTCAAGTTGAAAATTTTTTGATGCACCGACTCTGAATGTCAGTTTATTTTATTAGACGGAGTTAACCAAAGCATTCAATTGCAATTTATAAATAAATATTAAGAGTTGGTTGTGCTGGTTAAAAATCTTAAGATTGATGGTACTTTTCACTGCAAGCTGTCTTACAACCCAAATAGTCTCTTGATTCCTGAATGTCAGCTGGTTCTATTAGGTGCATTACAATCGTGATAAATATTCTATCATTTTTTTTTGGATTAATACCACGAAAAATTTCAAACTGGTTGTGACAAATATATCCCAAACTAGTATTTTTACCACAAAAAATTCCAAATTAATACACATACGATAAATTTACTCTAAACTAATTTTTTGACCATAAAAAGTCCCAAACTTGTACATTTGTGACAAATTTACCCTCCGTTAAATTGGATTAATACCACGAATAACCACAAACTAGTAAACCTGTAACAAACTAAGGGTAAAACCCTAAACTTGTACACCCTTCAACTGTCATGTGTCATTCAATTCAGAAATTTGATAGTAAATTTAACAAAAATTAATGAAGAATAAAATTGTCACAGTTGTACCAGTTTGGGATTTACTGTTGTCAAAAAATTAGTTTGGGGTAAATTTATTATAGGTGTATCAGTTTGGAATTTTTCGTGATATTAACCCTTTTTCTTTTTTGGGCTAAACTAGGTAGGTAAAAACAAAAGTTAATCATCCAGATTTAATTTTAGTTTGTTAAGGACAAAAGCTAATCATCTGGATTTAATTTTAGTTTGTTAAGGAGAAAGCTATCATGTTCCTTTAATTGGAAAAGACATTTATAACTTCCATTATTATATCAAGGCAGTTGAAAAAGGTTTTCTTCGTGAACACTAGAACAACCACATTACTAAATGGTACTTAATTGAAGTGCAACCTATGACCAAAAATTGAAGTACAACCTACTGGAAGACAACGACATAAAATATTCTATCATCTTCCTTTCTTTAATTGGAAAAGACAGCTATAGTTTGAATATCATATGAAGGCAGTTGAAAAAGGTTTTCCTTCATTGACACTGAAATAGTTACACTAGTAAATGGTATTTATTTGGATAGCAACCTAATCTAAGAAAAGGACATAAAAAATTAGGGGGCGAAACCGGATCAAGCTATCGTGCGAATTGCTTCGGTTCAACTCGATGGTTACTCAAAACTAACTCGATTGATTTCTAGCGGATCTCAAATTCAAGATACTTGTGTATACTGTTGAGTCTAGCTCGCGCTTGCCAATATTCAGACGAATAAGTTCACGACCCTAAACAAGTTTTCGTTACTTTATTCAAATATAGTTATATATACATCAATGTATATAGCTGTACATGGACAATATAAAAACTTTTTATGTTCGAGCACGAGCTCGAGTTCCTTCATAACTTGATTGTAATCAAAACGAATTGAATCGAGTTTGAATATCTTGATTTTTTTATTTGAATTGACTTGGAGCATTATTTTCAGTGGATACGAGAGCTAGAGTTGAGTTTCGAGAGTGGTATATGTTAGTTGAGTTGAGCTCGAGCTTCGCACAATATCAACTCTATATAGGATAAAATTTAAAGAAACATCAAAGCTCAACATGCTAACAGGGGAAAAAATCGGAATTTCTGGAAAATATCTTAAAAGAGAAAATAATTTCAATTTTATATGATCGGATGTATTTTGTAAACTATATTAATGGCATTTTCTATGCTTGTTACAAGAAAATTATAAAACACGTATTTGAGAAAAAATTTTGAGTAAAACTCCAAATCCCAAGTTTGGACGCCGGAACCCAGGCCCACCCTCGGAGGACTCGAGCCTGGTAGCCAGTGATCGGAGCACGGTCGCCGGGGTCTTGGGTCCGTTCATATTTTAGAAAATGATTTTTAACTTTGAAAAGAAAGAAAGTCATATTTCCAAATATAAGCATATGTTTTTCGTTCTCAAAAGATCCAAACGCCGAAAAATGAGATCTCACCGTAAGTTTTTTCTCGAAACGGTCCACCTCTGTACTTCAAATTAAGTCATCACCACAACTTGCACATTGATGCTCCATTCATGCATACTGATACTGCTGCTGGTCTCTTTCACCTCCCATGAACTTCATTCAAAAAGAAATGAAAACGACAGGACAAGAAAAATTTCATTCCACTTCTATTCCACATACTTCCATCACAGTGCAATAAATTGACCCGCCCAATTCATCAAACTATATATTATTATTATTATTATTAGTAGATACCGTTGGTCTGTGCTCTCTTGCCTTTTGTTGATATATGTAAGTTCAATTTGAAATGGGGAAAATTATATAATTGAATCACGAGCACTTATATATTTTTTCAGTTAAAAAATATTTGATGAAGGCAATTGCACACATAAAAAAGTACCCTATCCATCTACTTCGATACATAGGGACCTCAACCACGTGGGAGATTATAAAATTACATTGTTGAGTACAAGCTGCCAACTAGAACTCGACTTTTCTTTTTAAGTCTTTCTTATGGGGACCAAAATTGAATATATTTAATGGAAAAGTAGGCTATCCCCCCCCAAAAAAAAGGAATTACTGAAAATGATAGTTCCATCACCTCATAACACAGCAAATATAATAATTTTTTTATTTATTATTTATTTTCACACATGCATGTAAATTTGGACTCGTCCTCCCCGTTTAATAGGTTAGGTAATCTTTTTCTATGGAAATAAAATTTAGAAAAAAATACCATAAGAAAATCTCAAATGATGCTCGTCGTGACACCAATGTTCCAAACTTTTAGTTTTTTGTGTCACCAAGATCCCAAAACTCATATCAACGTGCGACAAAAATACTGTCCGTCTACCACACAAAATTCCACACTTTGCTCAATGTGACATCACTACCATAAACTTTCTTTTTGCATGGCATGGGTACCTGAAACTTGTACCAATATGATTAAAAATTCGGGATTTTTTCGTCACACGAATATAAATTTGAGGGTTTGGTGACAAAAAAAAAAGTTCGAAGCATTAAATATTACAATAGGTGTGGTTAGGGTTTCTGGGTGACAAAAACAAAGGTTTGGATTAATGGTCATAACCGGCATAATATAGTGTCTTTTATGGTATTAACTTTAAAAATTAAAAAGAAAAATTTATATTTTTTTGGTCACACTTGATTAAAAAAAAAGATTATAGTTTAGGTGAGGGGATTGATGGACAATTGGACAACATACATTCTTAAAAAATACGATGTCATCGCCGTAATTTGTGACGCAATCAAGGTCGGTTCCATACTAACCACCATGGGAAGAATAATCGTAAATTAATATTTTTTGATATGTTATATTCTAACTCTCAATTTATTCTTAAATTTTTGCTTTGTCTCTTATAAGATGTGAGAGTTAAAATCTACATCTGAAATTATATGTCCTTACCTTTAACTTCTTTGAAAAAGTAGAGTTTCGAACTTCTCATCTTGCTCTTAACAAGTAGGAAAAGTGGCTACTGGCCAAACTCTAGTCGTTATCGCAAACTAACTCCCACCCCGCCAGACAAGTTCAGTGTCCGTGACGTGCCGTTACCCCACGCGCCGTCAACCACGCGCTCCCACGCGATTAGCAGGAAGAAAGAAAATAGTTAGCGAGCAGACCGGGACCCACGTGGAGGGAGAGAAAGCGGTCCGAGCGCGTGGGGCTCGCTTTTTCCATTTTCCACTATCCCTTCTTTACCAGAAATTTCTTCTTTGTTTTTTTTTTTTTGGCCTTTTGGGTAAAAAGAAACCAGAAAATGATGATGCATGGGAGGATTTTCTAACAACACCCCCTCCCGCTAATCTAAGCAAATAAAGAAAATAATCTTGCAATTGTTATAATCATCGGTGTAAGAAGGGGGCGCTATTAAAGTATTTCATATCGCTTGTTTACAGGATTCATACATTTTTTATATACATATTGTCTATTCCGATTTACTGATTTAAGATTTTGGATGAGACACACCTTGTCATAGCGTTAGAACTTAATTAACTTTCGCATCTCCTCTCTCATCGAGGGTTCGGCGTGGGATGAGCCTGCCCTCACTTGTCATTTCGCAATTTATAGGCACATGTATTTTTCGGTTCTCTATTAGAATCTCGATTTTACCGCGGCAATTAAGGAGTTATTTGGACAACAAGTACAGTCGATCTCACGTTAATTCGGGTTGCCGTGACCGCGACTTAAGCCTTTTTTTCTCGCGACGCTGCGACATTATGGTCCTAGCTGTAAAAAAAAAAGTCAATTCGGCTTCTTGTTTTTAAATTTTTTTTTTCACCTTTATTTTATTTTACTTTTTAATATATATATATATTTTTCCTGGTTAAGCAGAGAGAGAGAGAGGAGGGGTCATGATGGTGTGAAAAGAAAAAGAGGAACAAGAACATCTGTGCCCTGCCCCCCCTCCCCTCCTTATCTCTCTCTCTCACTCATGTTGTTGTTGTTGCAAGGAGGAGGAAGAAGCAGAGAAGGAGAGAGAGAGAGAGAGAGAGGCAGGCATTGGAGGTCAGAGGCCCTGCTCTTTTTTTCTCTCTCTCTGGCAGCAGCTCCCCCCCCCCCCCCTCTTCTTCCTTTCTCTTTTGTTCATGGGCCATTTTAAAGGGGGCAAAAGCTGGAGCAAGCATTCCTTAAGATTCTTCTCTTCGCCATCATCACCACCACCACTTTTCTCTCTCTCTCTCTCCCCGCCCCTTCTCCTTTCGCGTGCTGTCTGAACTTTTCGGGAAGAGACCGGGGGGGTCGTCTCTCGTAGCATTTGACCGAGGCTCGGAGGCACTTCCGCTCCGTCGTCGGGCATTGCTCCGGTGGTGGTGAATTTTGTAAGTTCCGTGACTTCCACGTTCTTTGTGTAGCCGCATTGCAGTTTCTCTCTCTCTCTCTCTCTCTCTGCTTTCCTTTTCTGGGTCGTTCGTCGCTGGAAGCTTGTAATCCGAAGTTCTGCTGCTATCCATGTTCGTCTTTTTTCCTTCTGTCGTTTGCGGCCAGCGATGGCTGCCAGTTTTGCTACGCGTGATATGGTCACAAGGGTACTGCTTCATTTGCGGATTTTGTGCGCGATTTATGTTTCGCGCTGAGAGTTTTTTTTGTTCTTCGTGTTTTGTTTAATGTGGTTGTGAATTACTCTAGTTGGGACATGTCCCTGTTTTATAATTTGGGTGATGGCTATTTACTGGTTTGCTTTCCGGCTCTATAATTGCTTAATATGCAAGAAAGAACTCGACCGGATTGCTTAGGACAGTCTATTCATGGAAAAACAAACCACTTCTTTTGAGGTGCTTTTGGGAATTTTCTTGGGAATGTATCTTCGCGACGGAGATGATCGTGTTCTGTTTTCTCTTTTTCTTTCTTGAGTATTTTTGTCCTTTGGTTCTGTCTCTCCGTTGTGAATAATGCATGCAACTGGGCTCTTCAATCTCCGGAATAGAGAGTGGCCCTCCTTTTATTGTTGAATCCAGTAGATTTGGAAGCCTCTTTAGTGCTCTAATGTTGATTTATTTGTTGACAAATGAGGACATTCAACCTTTTGGCGAAAGTTACTATTGTGGGTGGAATCTAGTCTGTTCTCTTCTGGGATTGCCTTACTTGAAAAGTGAGATCATGTCTTAGTCGAATATGAACTGTTTAGCCTTATAATTACTGATCTGGTGCTACTGGTTCCTGTTAAATCTGAAATTCTACCAGCTAGCCC
This sequence comes from Syzygium oleosum, assembly GCF_021117445.2. Lineage (NCBI taxonomy): Eukaryota > Viridiplantae > Streptophyta > Magnoliopsida > Myrtales > Myrtaceae > Syzygium > Syzygium oleosum. The sequence goes on from NW_026607494.1 coordinate 4,742,777, forward strand.
CAGCTAATTGATACCCGTTTCTCTTCTGTATGGACTCTCTTTTTTCTTTTCTTTTTCTTTTTTAATGTCCCTGGCTGCTTCATTCTTTTTCTCTCTTCATGGTGATTCAAAGATTCTTTCGCGATCTTGATTCACTGGAGCTTTACACAACCAGATTGCTAATCCTTCAACTCGAGTTTCTTAACACATCCAGCTTGATTATCCTTAAATTTAGAGGTAGTTTCTAGATATACCTGGATTAGGAACTTCACTCACTATATTTTTTTCCTCAAATTTTTGGTTCTCTGTTCATCCCTTTTTGCCCCAGTATGTTATCTTGCTCTTTGTTCTCAAAAGTCTCGCTCTTTCTGAACAGAGAATTGTCTGAAGGATGACGAAAGTGAGTCCTGAACTTGGTAGCATGGGGTCTCATGAAGTTCTGGCGGTGTCAGCGGATGTCAGCTTTGCTTCCGATTGCTTTCCTAAGTACAAGTTAGGTCCAGATAATCAGATTTTGGAAGAGCCAAAGGATGATAATAAAGGTCCATCCTTAAAGGAAGTTGTAGAACAAGAAACTGCCCAGTTGTCAGAGCAACATAAGCGCCTCTCAGTTCGTGACCTTGCCAGTAAATTTGATAAAAACTTGGCTGCTGCGGCTAAATTGTCCAATGAGGTATTTAAGTCTATACCATTTGCTGAACGTTGTACCGAATACATATAAAAGTTGTCCAAATTCAATCATATTAATCAATTTGATATTGTGCTAGACCTTTGATTAATTGTGCCCCAACTTTATCCTAGTAGTGGCATTAGCCATATTCTGTTGGAGTTCACTGTGTAAAGAACTCGAATTGGTTTCTTGCGCTTGGTTTTTAGCAAAGTCTTCTGTTTTTTCTTCCTTGGAAATTGATCAACTTTCCAGAGAGTTACTGTTAATAAACTTTTGCTGTATGTCAGGCAAAACTGAGAGAAGTTGCTTCTTTGGAGGGTCATGTGCTCCTAAAGAAGCTTAGAGATGCATTGGAATCATTAAGGGGCCGATTATCTGGGCAAAACAAGGAGGATGTAGAGAAAGCCATCGCAATGGTTAGTTCTTATGCTAATTATCCATGTGTTGCTCGAACTCCTTTATTCCATGACCTGATGGACTAGTTCAGTTCTTGGTTCCTCTGGTTGAGCCAACGCGATTTGGATTGTAATTGTATTTGGCTGTCTAGTGCACTGAAGGATAGCCAAATTTACTGAAGCATGAACGGCCATGGTATTGCAGCAACATTGACGTACAGAAAAGGCCATGTTCTTGTCCTTTTCACTTTTTTTTTTAATTTTTAAATAAGCGAACCTTCATTGTACTGACTCTTTTTGTTAAACATGTATCAATTATCTAGGTCGAATTTCCTTTCTTTAACCTGATGCAAGTTTAAAAGGGTAGATAATCATGATATGCCTAAGCAGTCTGGCTTTGGACATTTGGATTCACAATATAGAACCAGTATTCTATTCTGTTCTATCTTCTGTCGCTACTTCATAACTTGATCTGTTGATTTAATCCATCCCTTACACAAAAAGTAGCTGGACCTCTCTTTTGCTGTCAGCTTCATCAGATGGATCTGAACATGCATGCATGCAATCAAGTTTTCCGGCCTTGCAAGTTGAATTACATCGAATCACAAGAATCTAATATAAGACTATTACCAGTTAGTTTCTGAGGATCTTTTATCACTCTGTTCAGTATCAACTTTAGTTCCACATTTTTCTCCTTTTGCCATGTTGTTTAGGTGAGGGATATCCTCTTCACTTTTGAGTTCCTAGCTGTCTTTTTAGTGAGATTAGCTATTTTTGCTGTCTTGTCACATATATATTGAGCCGGGAATCCATCATCATCATTCTTTGACGAAGGAATGCTTCACATATGTCTCCACTTCTTCCTCATGAACAAGATCCTTTATGTAATGGATATGAATGTCCGCATTTAGTGGCTATCTTCCTGAGTACATATTGTTCAGCATGATGACGAGTTTTTTTGACTGCGATTGCCTCACAGGTGGAAGCTTTAGCAGTCAAGTTGACTCAAAAAGAAGGAGAGCTAATCCAAGAAAAGTTCGAAGTGAAGAAGCTTGTAAACTTCCTCAAACAGGTATGCTCATGCTAGAGAAACTCGAGGACAGTCTTATGGCAAAAGATGGTGCTAATGATAGATTGAAGATATATTCTTAATATTCTATCCAAGCTAGCTTTTGTCCTAGTGATAAAAATTAGGAACTTCACCATTCTCTTTTGTACTTATATGTCACTGTAGCCGTTGTTCCAGGAATTTCAGTATAATATCTGCACTTGCGAAGTGTCTCAACTTAAGTTTCTGTAATCTCTTTTAGTAGGGATGTCCTTTTTCTCACTTAAGCTCTTCATATGCAGGCTTCTGAAGATGCTAAGAAGCTTGTTAGTCAAGAAAATTCCTTTGCTTGTGCTGAAATTGAGAGTGCTAGAGCAGTAGTACAGCGATTTGGGGAGGCCCTTGAAGAGGAAGAAAGAAACTCCCAAACATCTAAAAAACAGGTACCTAGTTTAATGCTTTATTGTTATTAAGCAATAACAGCCCGTCAAGCTTACGTATGTTACGATGAAACATAGGTTTATTGGCATATGTAAAAATTTTGCATTATCTAAATCAACTCGTAAAAAAAATGGAAATGAAGAGTTTCTCTCACCTCACCCTCTTTTAACTTTACTTCCTTCTGTTTTACTTCACGGTGGGCAATGGTTTTCCCCACTAGAGTTGCATGGTAGTGGTGAGCCTGAGACTGGAGATAGAGAGGTATATATTAAGGTCACTCATCCAAAGAAATTTTCGAATTTGCTGTCGCAAGCTAACAAAATTTCTCCAACCATCTCAAAAACCACATGAACAAGCTCTGCATTACTTAATGTCGATAAATTCTCTCTCCCTCTTCCTCTCCAGTTGTCACATGCTGTCTTATCCTTGGTTTAAATATGATCTAATGATGTCTTCAAGTTTGGCTATTAGAGGCAAATGCCAATAGACCAATTTAGTCAAAACTTTGTCTGTAATTTCTGTACCAACCTTTCTTTTGTCCTTCTATTAACTTCCTGGCTTTAATGACTGCTGCTATAAAGTACATGTCTTGCTTATGGTAATCTCTCTCAGTGAAAGGGGCAATATAATACCTGATGACTTGCATTTCTTTTGTACTCTAGCTTACACTGCAAGGTTGCTTGGTGATATCCTAATGCATCACTTAAAATTCCCAAGTTTCATCTTTGGTGACTCATGGTTTAAAATGCAACAAAAACGCGTTCAACCATGTTTGTTTATCCGATGATGTGCTGAAACCTGACACTCATATATATGCTCGTGTTGTTTGGTTGTTATAGGATGTGGAAGAATTACTGCAGGAGGTTCAAGAGGCCAGAAGAATCAAATTGATGCACCAGCCAAGCAAGGTGCACTATCACTGTCTCTTATGTTTCCAGTAGCACATACAATTTCCTTAACGTGCATTATCAGTGTTACTTTGTAGCACATCTTTGGAAATTATCATCTATTACTGAAAAGTAAGGGCAATTCCTGGAATTAATTATTTGGAAAAGATAATCTGTCCAAGAATCTTTGTGTATGCAAGAGTCCGGTTGCCCGTGATTATTTACATGTAAGTTAACCCAATTACTTATTAGTTCTCATTGAAGGTAGTTGCACGGATTATTATAAAGCAAGGTCATCTTTACCACCTCAGAAATTGACCTTCTAGTACTGTGCTTGCCTATGCCACGAATGTTGTTGGCTGATAAATCTGCCACAAATCACTGGCTGAAGCAATAATTCTAGATATATAAGATCGGTAAATATGCGAGACTTCCCTTGCTCCTTTTGCATATGCTCATCCCATTTTGAATGAAACCAAAAGCGCAAGGAAATTCAACCGTGACAAGTCCAAATAACATAGCATCCTTGATTTGCCGAAATAAATGAAGTCACTTCTCTCTACAGCATACATATTGAATTACAACTTGCACTTGGCGCATACTGTAGAGTTCTTGTAATAGAGACTTTGCTTCAGGAGGAATGTGTGCTTTTGTGCAGGTGATGGATATGGAACACGAGCTGCGTGCGCTCAGACTTCAAATTCGAGAGAAATCAATATTTTCCTTTAAGCTTCAGAAAGAGGTCCGTCAGTTATCAGTAACATTACATAAGGCCTAATTTTATTTGATCCAGGATAATGGAAATGATAGGGATTTATAGTTTTTTCTCTTCTAATATTATTCTTGTTTATCTATTGTTTTAACTTTCTCTTCACTTTGTATTATAATAGAACGGGCCCGCGTGTTGTCGCGGAGAAAATTAAATTTTTTCTGTGCAATTCTTCTTTTAGCAAAAAAATTATCCTTATCTTTCTTTAATATTGAATGAGTTTGTTGAAATTTATTACGATCAAAGATAAAAATGTAACACATTTTACTTATTAGAAAAATATGTCCTCTCATGCTATACGGTCTCATTAGATAGTGTCGACATAGCACATTAAATTTTTTGTTTTTCCTCTTGAAAAATAAAAATATTAACTTTTTCGAGACACTTGATAACTTATCCTGGTATTTCTATAGAAAAATAGGTACTTCTTATCCATATTGTGTTAGATTTGATAAAAAAAAATGATTTACCTATAATTTTATATTATTACAATAAAATATTAATGCATACATAACAGAAGTTAATTCAAAAAGTTGTACTTATATAGAAAGACATTTGTATGATTCAATAAGAAAAAACTTAAATAAACTGATTCGGTGAAGGGAACTAAATTTTATTGGCAAATGCATTCATTGTTTTTTGCTGATATTTATTTATTAGACTAATGCTTTTTTTTTGCTTTAGTTTGGTAAAATCAACTAATTTAATAAGAGAAAATCAATTATATGAATATGAAATTTTTTCTACAAAAATATGAGCTTTATCTTCATATTCAGACAAAATGATGAATGAATAAGTGTACACTTTATTGTTAGCGGTGTTAAGAGAAATAACAATTTGACAGGTGGCACAATATGTGGCAGCCCCTTCTCTACACTTTAGTGTTTTTAGCACTTAGGTCTCTTCCATAGTGGATGCTGTACTCTTGTTGATGCATCGTTTTAATTAGACAAGTCTTTCGCTCTTCCTGTCGATTAGGTGTTTTCTTGAGCTAATCTCAGCTGGTCTCTTGCAGCTGACCATGAGCAAGAGAGCTGAAGAGAACAGATCTCGTCTATATATATTAGATGGTTGTGAGGCTCTCGGGTCAAATCTACGGGTCCGTCCTTGTGCAGATAATGCTCCAGCACTTTGCAAGTGTTCCATTCAGTGGTTTCGCATATCTTCCAATGGAAGCCAGAGAGATGCCATTTCAGGTAACCATTTGATATATTATTCACTTAAAGTCTTCCTATGCATAACCTTTCTCTAGCTCGTTGGCACTCTTGCTTTTGTTTGTATAATGCTCCATGGTTTCCAAGAATAATCATGGCTAGAGGACGGAAGGCTTTGTCCTGCTATCCATGAAGTCTACCATATGCATTCTGATTATGTATGTTGAGGGTGTGTGGGACCTGATAGATTATCTCTATAATATTGTCTGTTTGCATTTGCATTATTATTTCAATGTGGATATTTTGTTAACACTCCTAACATGGTGGAGCAAAAATCGTTCTGTCTAGAATAGGAATTCATGAATTATTTTCTGATTTACTATGATGTTTTGTAAGGAAATTTACATGTGCAATGATGTCAAAGTTTGGTCCTTGTATTTGCATGAAGAAAAAATTTCAGGTAGAAAATTGATGTCACGATGATTCGCTTGAGTTCGTGAACTTTCGTGGGTTTATTAGACATAAAAGCCGGAAACTCCTATGAAAAAAAATAGGACTTAACTAAATACTCTGTAGCCATAGCACTATTCGAGGGGCTCGATCTCTGAGAATTGGATACCAAGGTTCATCATATCTCTGGTGAAGGAAATTATCCACTTTGATCTTTTAGTGCTTTTTAAGTGCCCAAAACCTGCAGAGCTAGACTGATGCATAGTTGCAAACTAAAATAATAACTTCAAATGGATAATTGCTGAATGCTTGCATCATGTAGATTTCTTATTTACAAAAGCAAATTAACAGAGAAAGTATTGCGGCTTCATCACAAAGTAAACTGGTTTACAGCAAGGAAAAGAAGAAACAAGCTTCTTCTATGGATGTTACCGATCAAAAACAAAAATTTCATTAAGCACACTTCTTCAGGGAAAATTGAAAGAGGCTGTTTGGCATGTGTGAACACACAAACAATGTGAGCTTGCCTTCTCAAAAGCTTCTGATAATATTATATTTCGAATCTGTCCCATCAACGATATTTGTGAAGATTAATGGGCCTGCTCTATCCAGACTCTGAATTCTCTTACTCAATCATGTATATCGCTTCATCTATTAGATGATTTTGTGCTTTTCTGACCTAAAATCAAATTTGATCGAGGCGTCAAAATTCTGCACCTTATCTTGAGTGTAGCTGTGCGATTTCTGCAATAAATTTAGTGGCTTGCTCTACCCATAAAATTGAAAAACTATTAAGTAATTTTCGGTTTTATTTCCCTTAGGTGCCAACTCACCGAGTTATGCTCCTGAACCCTTGGATGTCGGACGAATCTTAGAAGCTGAAATAATCTTCAATGGCAACAAAGATTCTGTGGCAACCATCGGTTCCATCGATCCTGGTAGGTTTACACTCACCATACTTGAATAAAGTGCTTTATTATAATTGATTCTTCTACAAGCTTTGACATGGTTCTCTACTTCTCATTCTGCTCTATTTTTCTTGGTACTTTTGAATTTATTGAAAAGCTTAACAGTTAATGCTGTGGCTGCTCAATAATGATTCTCCTCTGAAGCCAATTGAATTTCTAACAGTTGCAGGACTGGATAGCCATGTAGAGACATTGATGCGGAAATCCAATGCTGAATTTACCGTATGTTATCTCACTCCTTATCCAGAGTGTGTACCATGATATCAATGCTGGTTCTATATTTACGTATAAGTAGAAACGTTTTTTCTTCTCAAGCAGTATGATTGTTGGAAGATACTACTCCCTTTACATTTCCTGTCTTCTTGATACGGTGACTCTATGCCTTCAAGTTAATTTTTACTCTGTTGCGCAGGTAACTATTTCTCAGATGAATGGTCAAGATTATCAGTCGCATTCATCTCATACGTTTCATGTGGGGAAAACAAGGATAAAACTTTGCAGGGGATGGATAACAAAGGCCAGAGACATATACTCGGCATCAATGCAGGTACATGTATGGAAGTGTTAATATACTGTGCAATTGGAGTCTACAAGTAGAATAATGTTCTGTTCTCTCTAGTAAAATAATTCCTGGATAGGCATCGAGTGGGTGCAATACTTACGAAAATCAAATTACTCTTTAACAAGAGAAATATTCTATGAGTTCCATGAGGTTCATCCACTGAACTAGCTAAAAACCCCAACTAAGAGTGCAGTAGTCTCGATACTTACATTCACTATATGTGAAGCAGTTTCAACTCAACAGGCATTTCTCATTCTTCATCTTTTTCAAATCCAGTTATGTGGAGTCAGAAGCGACAACAGTGCAGCAGCGAAGGGATTATTTTGGCAACCGAGAAAAGGGTCGTCGTTTGTGTTAACCTTCGAATCAGAGCGGGACAGAAATGCAGCTATAATGCTTGCAAGAAAATATGCCCTAGATTGCAATGTATGTACTCCGGCCTCGTTTCACTTGATACATCATTTTATTTTTTCCATTTCGCTGCAAGTTTCTTTTTGTAAAAGTCGCTTCTTTTGGTGCTTCTTTCATCACTAAATGCCAGGTTTAAACATATTCAGTCTTCAATTCGAGGTGTTTATATTGCAACTTGAATTTTTTCTGATCAACAGGTTTTGCTTGGTGGACCTGATGATCATCTCTGAAGCCCCGCCTTACTGACTGAAATTCTTTTTAAAGTGTGAGTATGATCAGTTTTTAAATAGGTTTAGCAGTGTGCATGGGTCTGATTATCGTGGAAAAGACCAAATGTCTTCGCGATTCTTCCTTTTTCTTTTCCCTTTCTATTTCCCTAAGCGACCATGTGTGTTTTGCTGCAAATGGTTGTGCTTCGCTAATCTTCTCGTGTGGTTTTAGGCGTCGTTTTTTCTTCCCGCCTAATCATCTGATGTAACGTGTTTTTGGGTATATAATGATTGATTTGATGAGCAAAATGCTTGTTTGAGTTGTGCGCTTGAAGAAGATTCTTGCTGCGAAACTATAATCCTTCCCCCAATCCGTCTGATCTTAAAGCTGAACGCCTATCATCATCTGATGTATGTTGAAACCGGTGCACAGGTTCTATTTGGTAAGTTCCGTTTGATTGGTCGGAGATATTCGGTCAATGTCACGCAGATGTAAAATTGCCACTATAGAAGCTGAGTAAGCATGCACACTTGGACGCTTATATCAGGGGTGAGCAGTTTCAAGTTTGGGCACATTTTGTGTCTTAGGATTTTCGCGACGGCGAGGTCGGGCTCGCCCTGCAGACGCGAGGGTCCACCAGCAAACGGAGCCTTCACTGCTGAGGTCGCCCTGGCCGGCGGGCGGTCGGCCGTGGACGCCTCACCGGCCCGTCCGGGTCAGGTCGGCTCGCCGAGCAGCGAGGCCGTGGCCGCAGTGCGCGGCACCGTTAGTGACGGCCAAAGAAGAAAACCCAAAGAAGAAAACGGTAGAAAGAAAAAAAAATTAACCTAATTCAAAATATTATTAAAATATTATTTGGGAACGAGAAATTTTGTGTGAATTCTAAACGCATTGCTCAGGGTTTTTCTACTCTAGAAATAGAAATTTTGGACGGTTTATCAAACGCCTTCAAATACTGGAAATTGTTTAAGTGCACGAGAATAAAAAAAAAAATTTCCGTTCGTAAATACTGGTCTGGTCCGGTTCTAGGGTCAGTCCGGAGAACCTGCTGATTTTTTTTTTGCATTTTCTTGTGTTTCTTTAAATGACAAATTTGTTCTTTCAAAGTACATATCCATCAACACGATATTTAGAACTGCCATGCCTAGTAATAAAACGATGAGAAGTAAAACACCGGTAAAAGCCAAATAGAAATCTGAAGCAACAGTGAATTGTCCTACTCTTCTCTTAGTCAAGCAAAATGAAATCTAAAGCAACAGCAGAATTCTCTACTTGCCAAAAGTAACAATCCATAAATATGATCACATAAAATAAGATAAACAATAAAAAGCTTGAACCACGTAATATAAAATATTAATTATAGAACTTCATTCCTCATTCATTCATTCATAAAAAATGCTTCAAATTCTAGTCACGTGAAAAACAAAACAAATAACAAACATAGTTGAAATGGGTTTGGTCCAGGCTCGGACCAATGATCACCCGTTTTACATAATGATGAGCCAAGATTCATTTCTGCCTCGGAATCATCCATCCAATTAGGCAGATCAATCTTCAAAAATACTTTCTTTAAAGAAAAATGGAAAAGTTTGTGATAATTGTTGCTTCATGTTTATTAAGTTGGGTGGATAAATAGGGATTAACCACTGTTTTTTTCTTGTTATTACAAAAGACGAGGTTAAAAAACGAACTTACCTATATCTATATGTACGATGTAAAAGCTATTGCTGATGAAGCGATGCTAGAGCTTTGTCGCTCTTTTTGGTCATTTTGCTTAGTTGGCAACATTAGGGTTCTTCTCCCTCACACAATGCTATCTATTAGTATTTGCTAATCTCTCTCCTCTTTGTCACTTCAACGTTTCTCCATTTAAGACGTAACTCCTTTATATACGTTTGAAAAAGCGTCTTTATCTTTACTTCCGCAATACCATATTACTAATTTTATTTGTTAAAATTGCTCCGAGCTCTTTATATTAAGTTTAAAAGCCCTAGCGATGTGGGTCAATTCTCAACATAAACCTTCATGTCTTTCAGAGATAATCTACAATTTAACGATGATTTAAATTCAAAGTATTGACATATTTTAATTTGAAGAATGCATGCAAAAGTAGTAGAGAGGACTAGTCATGTATCCTTTGCACATTGTGATATAAAGAATTGAGTATTATAACTATCGGGTAAATTTATCACAAGTGTACCAATTTGAGCTTTTTTGTGGCATTAATCTTTTCAAATTTGGAGCGAGAAAATAAAAAGAAGAAGAAGAAGAAATATTTGCTTACGTAAAAGCAAAAGATATAAAATAAAGAAATTTGCTCTAAGCGGGTATCCAAAAAAATCCCTCATTTATTTTTATTTTTCTATTTCGGGGAGTTTATCTATTAGATAAATTTTTTTTTGGTCAGATATCTATTAGATAATTAAAGAAGCTGTGAGAATTTGGTCATAAATTTCAAAAGAACACAAGAAAGACAACCTTGTAATTTTCCCTCTCAAACAAACATTCGTATCGCATACAAACCTCAGACGGAGACGAGCCCCAGCGACACAACGACGGCTCTGTTTCCACCATCGCTGAAGCGAGGATTTCTCAGGTTTGTCTGAATTTTCTCGTCAAGTCCCTCCGTTGTCCCACCGGTGCTCTGACCGAGTTTCCGAACGGGTAGGGTGTTGTCGCGCGCGATACAATCTGTTCCGAAAACCATAGAGATCGTTGCGGTTTCTTGATAGTTTCTTGCGCGCCAAGCACTCTGTTCCTAGCCGTGGCCACGATGGGGGAATCGCTGGATGATTGGAGGGATTTCTTTGGAACGACGGACATGTTTGAGTTCATCGAGACCGCTATCACGATAGCCGTGCTGGATCGCCCGGGAGATTTTCGGCTACAAAGAGACCGCATAGCCGAGCGGCTGTTCTCGACCACGTCGACTCAGAGTCGGCGGCGCCCAGGGTACGATGACCTGCCTGCGTCGCGCGATGGTGGAGATGATTGTGTACGCGCGAATAAAGAAAGTAAAACGATCAGGGACAACAGTAAGGATGACGTTGAGCGTGATGGGGTGGACATGAACCCGGAAAGCTATCTCGATTATGGAGGCGCAGAGGCATTTAGTGATGAGATTGATGAACAGTCTCAAATTATTGGTGAACTTCTAAGGATCAAGCGGGTTTTGGACAACAGTCAACACGAGGTGAATATCCTAACTCGAATTCAGTACATTCTTTGCCCATTGATTTCGAATTTCTGTAGTTTTGGAGATAGTATGTTGAAAAGTCGTTTTTTGTTTTGTTCCTTGTCCATATATATAACGTGGCTTTGTTTTTTGATATGGCAGTCTGATTCGGCGCTTTATGAATCACTGAGAAAACTCCAGTTGATGACTATCTCTATGGATGTATTGGAGGTTTGATTGAATAGCTTATCTTTCAATTAAGTTCTTGAAAGACAATGCCAATAGGCTTCTTTAATCCATCTAATTTTGCTGAGTTCTTGCAGAAAACAAAGATTGGGATAACTGTCAACAGTCTCCGGAGGAAAGGTGGATCGACGCAGATTGCTCAACTTGCACACAACATCACTATGTATGGAGGGATATATTTCAGTTCTGTCAATTCTCATTTATTCCATGGCTTCTTGAGGAACCGGACACTTGGGCTTAATGTCTGTATGCTGCAACATGAAGCAACTATACAAGTTTTTCTCCGTAACTACATATGCCGACTTTCCAAGAACTTCAAACTTGATTAGACGTAACTTTATGAAAACACTGAATCTTTGAATAAAAAGTAGAAACACTTCAACCTGCGATGCCTGCTTCTTGCGTAATCCAAGCAATGACACCCTTTTTGGACATATCTTGTTTGTAGCATAGATTCGGGTGCTTTACCAACTTCACTTAATTGGAAGCGCAAGAGCATGGTAATTTCATAAGGATTTCCAGTTCAATTACTCACAGATCGATTCTTTTTATAATTGCAGGAGATGGAAGGCCATGGTCGAAGAGATATGCCGCAGCACAAAGGATGTTGCTGGTATTAGCATTACTATTATACAAATGTTCTTGTAGGTTGCTTGTTCTTTATCTGGGTACCCTTTCTTATTTGTTTAAACTTGTCAGATTCTTATGTGGATCTTCGCAAAGTCGGAAAAATAGATTGTGCCAGTGGATTATCATCGTCAGTGAAGAACCAGAACACCCCAAAATGGCAACAAGAGAAACACGCCAACAAGGCCAGTTCAATTGCTAAGAGGAACCAGAGACCAAATATGAACCAACAACAGGCCACTGTGAAGCCCAATACATCTTCTAGTATCAACTCAAAAATTGCAACACAGAAGTTTGAGAAGGAAAGAATGCTTCAAAACTCAAACGGAATCATGGGCCGCAAGAGACTCTTCACCAGTCGACACGATGTAAGTGCGAAAGCTATTTAATTTCAGATTATCATTCCAACTAAAAACTGACTTGGTCATTTGTTTCCATCAGAAGATCAACAGCTCGGATGAAGTTGCAGTGGAAAAGAAATTTGGAGCCTCCAAGGGGACATTACAAGAGCACTATCAACAAGCAGAATCAGGTTAGTTGCTTTTGCAGGAAGTTCGACTGTTTCTTAGACCTACTACATAGCAAGCAATCACTTTGATCATGCTTTTTGACAGCCAAGAGGCAGCGGACAGTGCTGGCTTTACCTGCTCTCCCAAAGCAACCGGCAAGTCATAAGGGTCCAGGTCCACGCACTCGAATCGAAAAAACTCTTAGCCAGATGGCGAAGTCACGGAGACGGATCTCATTGTTTTGAAGACCAAACTTCCAGTGCCGAATGCAGCTGTTGCTTGATACTTCATTTGTGAAAATCTGTGTTTATTACCTCTGGACACGTTGCATATATTAGCTATGACTGGTTGATAGGAGTTTTTACTCAGGAAGCTTGTGCTTAGCTCGTATAGCTATGACTTGTTGCTTATATAGCTCATGATGGATATAGAAGTACAGACGAAGGGCTTGTAGTGGGTATTAGTCCTCCCACATTCAAATTTTTTTTCCCGTGAATAACAAATGAATTTACTCATGAAAAAGTTGCTTCTCAATGCAGTCTAAATTGTAACAAAGAAGAAGAGCAGTTGTGATGGGAAGAAAGATGTGCAGGTGGATGCTTGGGAACTGGTGCTTTTTGCTCTGTTTCAGGCCATCCTGGAGAGCATTTTCCGAGATATCTCCGCTTGATATATAACCTTATATATTCCTTTTGCTACGTCTTTTAGCTCCATGGACACAAGTTTCAGTTCTAAACTGAATGAAGAAAACAATCCAATCTGGTTTCCTATGAAGTCGCATGGCGAATTCGCACACCTATCATGTGCTTGGAGAATTAAAGCTCTGTTAACGTCACCCCCATCTCGCTCGCGCATTATAGATTACTCTATCCGTCAGTGGAAGTCGTCGAATTAGTCGCGAGTTTCTGTTGAAACTCGGGGTTGGCTTCTTGGGAGATCAGGTTCGTAGCAGATGGAGATTGCCCCATTCGAGCTTTCGCGAGTTAATTTGAATTGGTGTTGGCTGAGTTGTTGCTGTGACCTTGGACGGGCTTTGAAATGTTGGGGTTATGGAGATCGTCCCTGTTCTGGGTGTTTGCAGGGTTTATCACTCCACAAGCGATTCTGTAGGGTCTCAGAGTTCGTTTGCAGGGTGGTGCAAAATCGAACATTGCTCGGTCTACTTGACTGATGACAAAGCTCGGTAAGGAAGGGAGGATTGTGGAAGCACGTAAGAAGTTCGACGAAATGGGTGTAAGAGACGAGATAGCATGGGTCACTCTGATATCTGCTTATATCAAGCGTGGGTTGATTGAAGAGGCACGAAAAGCTGTTTGATGGGGTAGATGCCAAGAAAAATGCGGTGACTTGGACTGTCACGCTTGGTGGATACGTGAAGTTGGGTAGAATACGTGAAGCGGAGACTTTGTTTGATGGTATGCTCCATAGAAATGCTGTCTCGTGGAACACCATGATTGGCGGGTACGCATAAAATGATCAAGTTGACTCGGCGCTGAAGTTGTTTGAGAGCATGCCGGGGAGGAATGTGGTTTCATGGAATACGTTTGTCACTGCTTAGGCACAGCGTGAGAGGATCGAGGAGGCAATGACGCTTTTTGATCAGATGCCAAGAAGGGATGTTAATTTCCTGGACGGCAATGGTGGCAGGTTTGTCTAAAAGTGGGATGCTCGATGAGGCAAGAGAGTGGTTTGATAGAATGCCAGAACGTAATGTCGTCTCATGGAACACAATGATCACTGGTTATGCACAGTATAAGAGTTGAAGGGATGCTCTTAATTTATTTGAGAGAATGCCAGAGAGGAGGAACGTGCCGTCGTGGAATACGATGATCACAGGGCTTATTCACAATGGAGACAGAAAGGGGGGGCCAGGGATTTGTTCAATGAGATGCCCCAGAGGAATGTCTGTCTCTTGGTCTGTCTCTTGGACTACCATGATCACAGGGTATGTTCAGGATGGGCAAAATGAAAAGCGCTGAAGATATTTTTGAAAATGATGGCTGATGATGAGATAAAACTTAATCAAGCAACCTTCGTGAGCGTTTTTGGGCGCTTGCAGTGACTCGGCGGGTCTTGGGGAAGGAAAGAAAATTCATCAGCTAATTTGTAAAATTCCATATCATGATAATACATTTGTGGCATCGGCTCTCATAAACATGTACTCAAAATGTGGGGAGTTAGTCACTGCAAGGAAGATGTTTGACGATGGTTTGTGGAGCCAAAGGGATTTAATATCATGGAATTGTATGATTGCAGCTTATGCTGCTCATCATGAAAGTGGAAGAGAGGCGATCACTTCGTTCAACCAAATGATAGAATTAGGTTTTAAACCCGATGACTCCACCTTTGTGGGGTTGCTCTCCGCATGTAGCCATGCTGGTTTAGTGGAGGAGGGCCTAGAGTACTTCAGCAGACTTGTGCAGGATGATTCCGTGCACCTGAGAGAAGATCACTTTGCATGTTTGATTGATCTGTGCGGTTGAGCTGGTAGGCTGGAGGAAGCTTTCAGTTGGATTGAGCAGGTTGTGGACAAGCCATCTGCATGTCTTTGGGGAGCCCTTCCAGCGGGATGCAACTATCACGGGAATGCGGAAATCGGCAAGGTGGCTGCAGAGAAGCTTTTTCAGTTGGAACCAGAAAATGCTGGCACATATTTGTTGTTGTCTAATATATATGCATCGACGGGGAATATCATTCATGCGTTTGTTGTTGCCGACAAGTCTCACTGTCAAAAGGAGCTTATCCATTCTCTGCTCCTCGATCTTCACTTGAAAATGAAAATGAAGAGGTCTAGTTCTGTACAAAAAGATGTTGATTCAGCGGATGAGGACTTTTTGGTAGCATGAAAGTCATGATTTTTGCCTTCTCTGTCCAATTGCAACTCTTTACTATTTTTGTTTGCTCAGGTTTGAGAAACGGATGGCACTCCGGTAGTCATATATTTGGTTGTGCGACGTCTCTTGCAAAGCTGCTCATCCCCTTCAATGTCACTTCTCTTTCATGTTTCTTGTCTCTTCTTGTCAGCTAGGACCGTCTGATCGGAGTTGTTTGCTCTTGTGGGGCATGTGCTCGGCTTGTATAGCTATGGCATGTTGCTTATATAGCCCATGATGGATATACTACAAAAGGGCTTGTAGAGGGTATTGGTCCTCCCACATTCAATAATCTTTTTTTTTTTTGTGAGTAACAAATAAATTTACTCATCAAAATTCACAAAAGGGCAGTGTAATGTAAGTCTAAATTGAACAAGGAAGAAAGAGTTTTCATGATAAGATGTGCAGTTGGATGCTTGGAACTACCGCTTTTGCACTGTTTTAGGCCATCCTGCAACTCATGAAACGCAGGAGAAATTCGATTAAGCAAAACATGAATTTTCAGTTCTAAACTGAATGAAGAAAATAGGTCCAATCTGGTTGCCTTCTGTTCATGAAGAATGAACTTCCATATAATGATTGTACGAACAAATACGGTCGTGAAATTACCTCGTTGGCTTAGTAAAGTGGCGGACTCATGTCTGTAGTTAGGTGCGCAATGCAAGTATAGTAATCCATGTCGCTAAGTGTAAAAAATTTCAGGTGCGGTTCACCTACATATCAATGGGTATTTCAAGGACCTGAGGTTTCTCAATCTAAAGTGGACTTTCTTGTGATTTATAAAAGAAAAAAACTATTCATATCGAGTCCCTCACAAGTTTTCAAAATCTTTAAATAAGCACCTCGATCTTTCCTTCCTTAAATTCCTCGGCCTCAAAATTTTAGATAAATCAAATATGTGGACAATCTACAAAAGGACAATCAAATCGATATATCAATTGGCAGCCGCCGCTGATTACTTTCAATGTTCCCCCCTCTCTTCCCGTCGCCCTTTGCTTCTCGACGCCTCCACCCCCGACTTGGATTATACACATCTACACATCAAATTGGGAACGATTCCCAGATGACCCGCGATTCGATCATAAATTGCCTTAATCTATCAACCACGAGCCGAAAAGAAAAAGTAGTTTTGATGATCCTTTCTTCCTTCCAAAACCCATTTCAATTTCCCTGGTCCGTTTTTTTTTTCCCCCCATCCCCCCGTCGCCACGTGGCGAGTTCCGGAAGGGGGTTGCACGGACCCTCCCTGATCCCTGCGGTCACGGCCTGCGCACACCCCCCTTAAAAAAATATATTAACCCTTTTTTTTTTTTGCATTTTCTTTTTCCATTAGCGAGAACGGTAACTTTGAGCCTCCCCCCCAGGCCCTTTTCTTCCAACGGCTATATTTCGGCAGACCCGTCCGCGGCCGTCAGATCGAGAAGCGGATCCAGCGGTCAGAAATTGAAAGGGGAAGAAGACCGTTGCGAGGGGAAGCGCCGCTTGGTCAGCTTCATAAAGGAGAGGGATAAGAGTTCTCATCCTCGTTCCTTATTCCTTCCTCCGCATGATCTCGCTGTGAGAGAGAGACCCAGAGACACAGAGAGAGAGAGAGAGGAGAAGGAAAGGGTCGTTCTCGTGTGAAGGGTTTCGCCTCGCCAATCGGATTCGGAGGAGGAGATTGTTCTCTGATCGAAATGGCCTCGAGACCCATTGTTCCCGTGCAAGCGAGAGGTAAAAAAAATCAGATCTTTGGGGGGGTTTCTTTGCCGGGATAGTATTCGATCTCTTTCCGTGACGATTTCTGGGTTGATCTGCTTTGGACCCGGCCCCGTGCCGAGACTGTCTTGGCCGTTTTGATGTTCTGTTCTTGGTGGTTCTGTTCCGTAGTCTTGGAAATTAGTAGCCCCCTGTGCGCATCTTCTTAGGAATGATCTTGTGATCTGTCGAAGCTCTCGCGTGTTGTCGACAACGATTTCTTATGTGCGACGAGTGTTGGTGTGAAACCCCGGGTCTGTGTGTGATGGCTTCTTTCGTACTCGCTCACCCAGATCTTGATTAGTGAATAGGCTGGCCCTATGGAAATCGGGTTTTTCCCCCCTTCAATTCGTATTTGGTTTTTCGGAAAATTCAGAGGAGCAACCAATTGATAAAGGATTTTCTGGGCAATCAAATTGTCCACAACGTGTTTATATATGTTTTCTTTCATGTATGTGTTTCATCCAATTAATCGTTTATGCATATGCTGATTACATTCTTATGCGACGGTGATATAGGCGAGGCAGCGATCGGAGGAGGAGGAGCAGGTAAGCAGCAGAAGAAGAACGGCGCAGCCGAGGGAAGAAACCGCAAAGCCCTCGGCGACATTGGCAATCTTGTTACAGTTCGAGGCGTCGAAGGCAAGGTTCAGCCTCATCGCCCCATTACAAGGTTCCTCTCTCTCTCTCTCTCTCTCTCTTTCCCCCTCCAATTGTTAGATCCAGTGTGCTCATGTTCCTTACTGGCTTTATTGTGATTATTAACGTCAGAAGCTTCTGTGCACAACTACTGGCAAATGCACAGGCTGCTGCGGCTGCTGAAAACAACAAGGTATACCTCTTAAAACCCGGATGTTCTTCTTCTTAAAACCTGGATGTTCACAACTATGGCTGACCTAATTTCTTCTAAAATAATTCCGCAGAAACAAGCCGTAGTTAACGTGAATGGAGCGCCTTCCATTCTCGATGGACCTGGAGCAGGCAAAAGAGCGGAGCCTGCGGTAGCGGCGGCGAAAGCTGCTCAAAAGAAAGTAGTTAAACCGAAACCAAAGGTCGAAGTTATCGATTTAACATCGGATTCAGAAAAAGTGGTCGAGGCCAAGAAGAAGCAACATCATGAGCCTGCGCAGAAGGAAGGAGAGAAATCATCGAGAAGGAACATGCCCACGCTCACTTCGGTCCTCACTGCTCGAAGCAAGGTGCCTGCCAATTTACTCTGTTCTCTCAAGCATAAGTCCATCAATAAAAATAATCGCAAAAATTTACAGATTAAATTCTATTTCCCAAGCAGGCAGCTTGTGGGTTGACCAACAAACCCAAAGAGCAAATTGTGGACATCGACGCGGGTGACGCCCACAACGAGTTGGCTGCATTTGAATATATCGAAGATATCTACACTTTCTACAAGGAGGCAGAGGTACACTCAAATGTGTTCGCTTTTAAGAACGTAAAGAATGCCTGGCTATCAAATATTGTTTCTTTTGGCTGATGATGTTGTCCAAACCCCTTTCTGGAACGCCAGAATGAAAGCCTGCCCCGCGACTACATGTCGTCGCAGCCGGAGATAAACGAGAAGATGAGGGCGATCCTGGTGGACTGGCTGATCGAGATCCACAACAAGTTCGAGCTCATGCCCGAGACCCTCTACCTCACCATCAACATCATTGACCGCTTCCTCTCGGTGAAGGCGGTCCCGAGGCGGGAGCTCCAGCTGCTGGGCATGGGCGCTCTCTTCACAGCCTCCAAGTACGAAGAGATCTGGGCTCCTGAGGTGAATGATCTGGTGTGCATCGCGGACAGAGCGTACAGCCACGAGCAAGTGCTGGCCATGGAGAAGACGATACTGGGGAAGCTGGAGTGGACGCTCACCGTGCCCACCCACTACGTCTTCCTCGTTCGATTCATCAAGGCGTCGCTTGGGGATCGCAAAGTCCGTTCCTTTACTCCTTTCTTTTCATATATATTGGTCCTTGTATGTTGCTAAAAATCTGAACATATTTTTGTCCTCGTGGCATTTGGTCATGCAGTTGGAGAACATGGTGTACTTCCTAGCCGAGCTCGGGGTGATGAACTACGCGACGCTCACGTACTGCCCCTCCATGGTGGCGGCGTCGGCGGTGTACGCGGCGCGGCTCACCCTCGGCCTGACCCCGCATTGGAACGACACGCTCAAGCTTCACACCGGTTTCTCCGAATCACAGCTCAGGTAAAAAAAGCCTTTGAATCAAAGGGGTGTACCCCCTTAATATAACACGAGCCCTTCCTTCTCTTGATGATGATAAAACTAAACTAGTGGCATTTGGACGAACAGGGATTGTGCGAAGTTGTTGGTGGGGTATCACGGGAAGGCTAAGGAGAACAAGCTGCAGGTGGTGTACAAGAAGTACTCGAACCCTCAGAGGGATGGCGTGGCTCTGATCCCACCGGCCAAAGCTCTGCTTTGCGAAGGCGGTGGTCTGTCATCTTCGACGTCGTCGTCGACGTCGTCTTCTTCTTCATGAGGGAGGGACGAAAGGGAAGGAGACGAGAGACGAGTTCACACAGCTTTTGAGTTTGTTCTCGGCCAGAGAAAACATTTTGTGACTATTATTGACTCCCTTTGTTTCTTTTTTTTTTTTAACCGGTCACAGATTTGTGACTTCTGTTTGATTGGATTGGTTCAATTCGTTGGATGTCGCTGCTGTATAATTGGGAACCAAAAATATATGGAGTTTTCAATTCAATATTGCACCAAGAAGTTTAGCAAAATGAAAATATTTCTTCTTCGTCGTGCTTTGCCGGTTATTCGAATGGCCACGCCAATTGAATTTGGTCGGATTCGATGTCGAAGGAAATGAAGATCTCTCTCTCTACTTAGATGGGTCATCACATGGACTTGATTATGAAGAAGTGTTGAAATTAAAGAACCTGTGTCAGAATGGGAATTGAAATGGGTCGAGTTGAAATAAATGGTGAACCCTAAAAGCAGTGTTTTGGATAAATGGTGAATCCAGTTATTGCAAAAGTGTTGAAATAAAAGAATAATTTCCTTAATCAATTTGAGAATTGAATTGAAATCGGGTTGAGAAAAAAGTTGGAGCAACACCCGTCAAATGGTGACCCAAATTGGCGTAAAAGAATAGTTTTTTCGATATCTAAATGATGAACCTTCGAAATTAATTAGGAAAAAGACCCACGGAAATTTGCACAACTTCTAAAACTAAGTAAATAATCCACCTTCTCTAGAAAAAAGTATTCCGAAAATAAATTACTAGGACAAAAAGTCGAACAACTGAAAGCGCATAATTGAATAACTCAAAAAATGAATTATATCGGATGATGCGGAACCCAAACCCAAATCCAAACCCGACCCAGGACCCAGGTCCAGAGACCCGATCTTATTCGGATTCTCCTGCCCCGACCCGTCGGTCGGATCCGGTTCCCTTCGTCTTCGCGCCACTGTCCAAAACCCTTCCCCTTACTCGCAAGGGTTTTAGTCTCTCTCTCTCTCTCTCTCTCCATACTTTCAAGCAAGCTGAAGAAAGGTCGCGTCTTTGGATTCGCCCCGCCCTCCCCACCGATGCCTTCGAGCAAGAAGAAGCCCTCGAGCAAGAAGAAGCCGCCGGGCTCGTCCGACCCTTGCGCGTCTCCCCGGACGCCCTCTCCGGCGGCCGCCTCCTCCTCCTCCTCCCCTCCTCTCGTGGGCTCGGAAGCCGTCGCCGAAGACGATATCCCCGTCGCCCTCCGGGCGGCTTCCGCCAGGTTCCCGGGCCTGATCGGCGAGTCCGCCTTCGCCGGCCGTGTCTCGGACGCGTGGGCGGACGCGGAGGCCAAAGGAGGCTGTAAGGTTTGGCTCTCGGAGGCTTCCATGGTCGCTTCCGCCATCGCGCCCGGTTCGATCGTGTCGGTAAGTGACCCCCATTGGAGTTATTAGCGTCGATTGCGTTGGTAGATTTTGATACATGCCCTGTGCCTGAATTTTATCTAAGGATTAATCAGATATGAATTTTTGTTCCCCATACTCGGCTGTTTTAGAATTGCGGTGGAATCATGTTCTGACGAAGCGGATTATCAGGAACATAGTTCTTGGTCTTGAAGTCTTGCCGACCCAAAACGTCCAAGAGTGGAAATTTGCTTATGCGATGTTGCATAATTTGTGTGATGTCAGATATGGACATTTCATCCACTTAATCGGCTATTTCGGGATTTATGTGCAACCCTTTTCTGTTGAATAGTGTTAGCTCGAATCTTGCCCTTGGTCTTGAACTCAACCCACCCCATAACATCTAATAGAGAATAAGATGACTACAAAGACTACAGAAGTGGGCTTACCGACTGCTATTGATGTCTGTCGTAGTTGTTGGAATGCAGAATGGAAATCCGTCCTCCTGTACATGGAGAACAGCCCTATTTACTTCACGCCAAGCACATTCTGCCCTGCTTTTTTCACAGTTTGAATATGAATGTAGGCAATCGAGTTTGTGTCATTGCTGTACATCGATAAGAAAATGGTTTTGTGGCTAGCACATGGTAATGATGTCGGAGGTCAGTGGACACAAGAAAGGTAATGAGATTTGCTATTTACGTGGAAATAATCTCAAGGCCACAAAGCCAGTTCGTGTTTTCCCACCTTCTCTTCAGTTAGCATGTCTTATGATCCCTTTGGCTTTGTTTGGGAGAGAGAGGGGGAAGGAAAATAGGATGGTTAGAAAAGCTTTTAAAATTCCCTCCAAATTTAGGATGGTTAGGAAAATTCTCATTATCTCACCCTCCCTTCTCTCCCAAACAAAGCCTTTATGTGATTTCCTTCCTTGATTGCTCTGCTCTGGTTTATAACATCATGTATGTTTCTTATTTTTCTTTTTTTCTTTATCAGAATTTTATTGTCCCGTAATCTTTTGTTGCTGATGTTTCCATATCTTTGCATAACAGGTGTGCCTTGCTTCTTCAAGGAGTCAAATTTCACTTGGTATCCCCTTATGCTCATTTGCTGATGAATGTGCTAGACATATCGGGATGAACCCCGGGGATAAAATGACAAATGAAGCTGGGGATTTCTTTGCTCTTGCCACTGTGTTTCCTTCTTCTAAGGTTCGAGTGCAACTTAAATTACAATATCATCTGTTCTCCTAGAAAATCTGATTTAAGGATTGAAATACTTCTTGATATATAAGGGGAAGGCAGAGGAAAAGTACAAGTGGTGATGCGTTAATGGTGAAACACTACAAATCATGTCTAAGCTAAGCCTCTTTATAACATCTGTGTGATTTTGGGTCTTCGAAAAAGGGCATGAAAGCATTTTTA
Source organism: Syzygium oleosum (assembly GCF_021117445.2). NCBI lineage: Eukaryota > Viridiplantae > Streptophyta > Magnoliopsida > Myrtales > Myrtaceae > Syzygium > Syzygium oleosum. Next base: position 4,765,170 of record NW_026607494.1, read on the forward strand.
TTAGGTCGAGGAAAGAATTTTCTGCATTAATGGTTGTTCAATTGCTCAAAAGCATGGATAACTTCGGTGTGATAAATATAGGCTTAATATCTCTGGTTTTTTTTCTTTTTTTCTGGTTTTTTATTTGGACGACTTTTACCATGATCCAAGAAATAGAGGAATATTATCTTTATGAATTTGAACTTGATGTGAAATCCATACCCCATGTGAAAGTCAGGAAAGACAGAAACTGGTAAGCATCTACTGAATGTGAAAGATGTTACCCTTGATGGTAAAACGCATTTGAATGTGTCAGCAATGCCATTCTGAGGCCTTTTGGTTAATTAGGGCATGTCCTCTGCCATATCGTTTGGAGTCTTCCTTCAACGACAGAGTTCAGCTTGAATCCTGTCATTCCTCGTAAACTCAAGTCATCACAATCATCTTGAAACAGTGAAAAAGACTTTGTAGGGTCTTGAGGAGCATGCCGAATTGACATGTGGAATGGAATTGCTATCAATTGAGCTTGATAAAGTGCCTCGTCCCTTTAAAGTCCTCTTCATTATTCTGGTGAATATGGAGATGATATCCTGAAATATTGAGTTTTTGAATCAAACTTTTTGGATTTTAAGATAATAACTTTTTTGCAAAAAAATTAGCATTTTCACTCATGGAATATGGAATCTGTCTTTCAGCTATTTAGTAGGTCGTCCAGTTATTTTCTTTTTATTTATTTATTTATTTTTGGTGGCGTTGGAAGATTCAATTCTTAATAGCTGCCTTGTTGCCCATACAGAGGTCGGATATCGGTCAACTACATATTGTTTGACTCCTCCATTATTCCTATCAGGTTCTTAGGAATGGAGTGCGGTTATCATTAAATCTTTCATATACGATGGGGTGTCCCACTTCAGGTAGAGTTCTGTTTGTCTTTCCCGTACAGAGTTGGATCTCTGGTGGTCTGGTCAATGGGATTGACAAATTGCAGCACAACAGTCTTTGCTCATTCGCAATGCAGAACTGTGAGGAATTGTGCTTGGAGCTGGCTTCTAGAAATGAGTTCACAACAAATAGAAGGGCACTGTCTCTAGTGAAACCTCCTGGTGAGATACCTCTTAATGAAAATGTAACTTTTGGATCTCCTAGGACGCCGGTACGTCAGTCAAAGATGAGCACTCCTGCAAATGATCAATTTCGTTCACCATTCTCACAATCAAGTTCAACCAGTCAGATGTGTCCAGTGGTTGATTCATATGATATTGTCCAGCTGTTGGAAGATGAAAGCACCAAGAACCTTTTGCAGGCTTGCACCAAATCATGGCTGTGTTCTCGTTTTCTGCTTCAAGGGAACCTGGTGGTTGTCCCCATACTTTCTAAGCTTTGGCTTTTCCGAGTGATTGGTGCTCAACAAGCGTCTGATGGAAAGAATCAATCCATTAAATATCAAATTGCTGAAGGTTCATCCCCCAACATTTCCCAATTGCCAGACAATGTGATTCATGCTTTCACTGTGACAAGCAGAACAAACATACATCTGTCTTCTCCCATGAACACAACATTAGTAACTCCAGCAGTGACAGGATCACTTGTTGGGAAGCTTGAGCATACATATTGTAAAGCTGACATCAAAGGTGATGACATTAAATTGGGTGGACTACATAAAGAGTATACTGATTTGATGGACATTATGTCCTCTACTTTGAAGGACACTTTATCAAGGTATTGTACTTTTTAACTCCCAACACTTGGTGGAGCTGCAGCTGTATATCTTTGCTCCAGCCTTTTACATCTGCAGCTATCTTTTAGGTTAAACATTTAGAGAATGCCCCTTCTCATATTTTTCTAATGTTCAGCGATATAATGAGCAGTATATTATGTAGTTTTAACTTGTGTAGAAATTGAGTATTTTATTAGTCAGTTAATGCTTTTGTGGAAGAGCTCTATTGTTATATCCACCAATTGGTAACATGTATTAGAAAGACCCGAAACATTTTGGATGAAACATATTGTTATGCCTTCTCTCACTTTTGTCAGGCATATTTGAATTTCAGCTTAATTTAGATAAGAATTCTATCTGACACACCATCATGTTGTTATGTAATAAGGTTTGATCTCCAAACTACAAAAGGAGTACTTCTTCATGGTCCACCGGGTACAGGGAAGACATCTTTGGCTCGACTATGTGCCCACGACGCTGGCGTTAATTTATTCTTGGTGAATGGACCTGAAATTGTGAGACAGTATCATGGTGAAAGTGAGCAGGCCTTGCGAGAAGTTTTCGATTCTGCTCGCCATGCTGTCTCTGCTGTGGTGAGGCTTCTTCAAACTTCCAGTTTCTTTTCCCTCATCTATTCTTTTTTATGTTTTGCCTTGCAAACCTGCATAATACGTACTGTTGTAGTTTGCATTGCAATCAACTATTGAACTTAATTGAGCATGCCTACTGCTAAAATGATGTTAACAATCAGTATTTCCTGCATGAACACGTGCTTTTAAATATTCCTGTATCCTGTGGATTTTCATGTAACTTCAAGGAAGCTTAAGGACAAAGGGAATAAATGCCTTTTTGGGAAACAGTGAGGCACTATGATAGCTCTGTTAACTTCTCAACCAAAATTGAATTTTCAAAACTAAATTTTCTGATTTAATTACATCAGTTATATTTATATTTTGTTTCGATTGAGTTATGCCTTTCTCTGCAAATGTTGTCTTACGCAGGTTTTCATAGATGAGTTGGATGCTATTGCACCTGCTCGAAAAGATGGAGGGGAAGAACTTTCTCATAGAATGGTTGGTACATTGTTGACTTTAATGGATGGGATTAATGGAACCGGTGGACTCCTCGTAATTGCTGCAACAAACAGACCAGAAAGTATTGAGCCTGCCTTAAGGCGTCCTGGTCGGTTTGAAAGGGAAATTGAGATAGGTACTTCATTCCCGTAACTTAAAGATTCTAGTGACTTTTGTTCACCCAAGCACTCGTTTTTATGCACACAATGTCAATTTGTCTATTTAGAACAATTGGAGTGGAATTAACTGGTCTTTTCCTTTTCTCTTTGGCTACTCGGGGTTGGGGACTGGGGTATTTGGAGGCACATAGTGTATGATATGTTGGATAAGCAATGTGGAATTGGAAACTGAACACATTTCCATGACCTTTATTTGTTTTGTCGGGCCATATGACCTTTGTTTCTTTATTTTCTATTTTCCAGCGCTGGTTGTATAGAAGGGGAATGGGAAGTTATGATTTGGGCTTCAGCACCAAGCCATTTTAAGCTGGTTTTGAAATCAGCTTAGCTCCGTTGACCTATTTTTGGGATTAATAAACACTTGACCAGATTGAAATCTTGATCAGTCATATATTACTACTGATAATAAATAACATAGACCCTTTTTTAATTGGTCAAAAAGGTTTTGTCAATACAGCATGAGGGCACTAATCTATACGAACCCTTATCTACAAGAAAAGTGATACTTATGACCAAAAAAAGAAAAAAGAAAAGGGGTACTAATGGCTCTAAAATTCTAGAAGGGTGAAAGAAGTGTGATTCCTAAACCCCAAGTACAATGTAAAACCAAAAGTCCCTACTTTAACAAAAAAATTTTGCTTTTCATAAAAGATCCTCTTATTCGTTCCCTCCAAATTTTCAACAAAAATTATTAGAGGGAGGGTTAAAATAAGTTTTCTCATTCTTTACATGATTCCATTTATTATTTCTGTAACCATACTATGTCTTAACTGTGCTATGATGTGCGGTTAGCTGCATATAATCAGTGCTTTTGGTACAACATTAGATGAAGCCGCAGCATCTTGAAGTAGCAGCAGCAAGTGGAGCAGTTTCCTTAAAAATAGTCATTAGACGCTACAGCTCTGAAATATTGATCAAACACCTTTTTGAGGTTTAAGCACCCTTTTTGAAAGTTGTAGCTGCTGTCCCGCAGCTATTCCAAGCACCATCATAGAGAAAGTCTGAGTCCACTGTATTCCCAATTTCCCAATGACCAGCTTCATCAATAACCCCAAGAGAGTCGTACATGAACAATGCAAGGATAGATTGGTCACTTAATTAAAAGGTAAATAGGTTCCACTAAAACATTTTTTTTCTGTAATTCCTGCATGCAGGTGTCCCATCTTCCAAGCAAAGATTTGAAATACTATTCGCACTTCTCAGTCTAATGGAACATTCACTCTCGGAATTGCAAATTCAACAACTGGCAATGTCTACACATGGTTTTGTGGGTGGTGATCTGGCAGCCCTTTGCAATGAAGCGGCGTTGGTATGCCTCAGGCGCTATAATTGTTTTAAGAAGTCACAGGGAGAGTCTTATTCTAAATCACAGATGGATTCTGAGTTTAATGCTAATGTTGCAACAGAAGAATCTAGTTCTTTGGGAGACATAAGAGATTCTCAGCAGGATTATTCACGTTCTTTGTCCACATTACATGTTTCCTCGGACGCATTACCATCTTCCTTGTCCGAGCAAACTGTCACAGAAAATGAAGATAGGATGCGGTGCTCTAGAGGTTTAGTGGACAAAAATCGTATGCTGACCATAGCTTTTGAGGACTTTGAGAAGGCCAGAATGAAAGTGAGGCCTAGTGCCATGAGAGAGGTAGGTATGATTGTTGCATCTTTGGCATTGAGTCTTATTTTGATTGAGAAGCATTTGGTTACGACTCCAGTGTTCTATATGGATAAATCAGTTTGTTGAATGTTATGGTATGATGTTGTTTATGCAACTGTACCCATACGGTACGTAGACTGCCTGGACGATTTGGATTTTGTTGACTACATTTTGTATAAGCTCAATCCTTTCTTACTTAAGTTGAATTTACGGTATGCCAAGCCAAAAAAAAAAAAGTTGTACTTCATGTCCTTTAGTTCAAACGTTGATATGGGAAATCCTAGTTGGGGACTCATCATGTCTGCTGTGGATAAATTGATTGGACAAAAAATGTTATGGAGATCTAGGTACTATATGTAGGATTGGTATCAATGGACATTCTGCTAAAGAATGGTTGCCTTCTTTCTCTTGTTGTTTAGCTTCTTTTTCAGCTATCAAGGACTGGAATCCTCACCATGTATGAATCCAGATCATCTTCGATAGGTGAACCTTAGTGCAGGAGTTTTTTGAAAATAATGGAGCAAATTGAATAAGAGCGTCCTTTCAAGTTGCATCTGAAATTGCTTCTCTTTTTTGACTGATTGATTTCTTCCATACAATCATTATAAATAGATGATTAACCTTCTACATAAGGTGATTTTTAATTTGATTCAGTGCGGATGGGTATAGACTATGAACTGATGGGGCTAGATTGTTTGTGAGTGATGCAAAGTATTCCATATGAAGACTGCAGGTCTACTAGAATAAGATAATTTCCTTGTATTATGTATATCCTTGTTCAGAATATATGATATATGACTTGATTTTGAGAAGTCTGTCATAAGGCCTTCTTGTTGGTGGATCAGAATAGATAGACACAGGACAACCTACTTATCTGTGTTCTCCATCTCTGTTTTAACCTTTAGGTGATACTCGAGGTACCAAAGGTCAAATGGGAAGATATTGGTGGGCAAGGAGAAGTTAAAACTCAACTAATGGAAGCAGTGGAGTGGCCTCAAAAACATCGTGCTGCATTAGAACGCATAGGGGCCTGCCCTCCAAGAGGTGTATTATTGTTTGGTCCTCCTGGTTGCAGCAAAACCCTCATGGCTCGTGCAGTTGCCTCTGAAGCTGGGCTCAATTTCATTGCAGTAAAGGGCCCGGAACTCTTCAATAAGTGGGTTGGCGAATCTGAGAAGGCTGTAAGATCTGTCTTTGCAAAAGCAAGGGCTAATGCTCCATCAATCATATTTTTCGACGAAATTGATGGACTTGCAAATATTCGTGGAAAGGAAAGTGATGGTGTTTCAGTTTCGGATAGAGTTATAAGTCAGCTTCTTATTGAACTAGATGGTAAGGAGTTTACTTCTTCTGGTGATGCAATAAACTATTTTTTAATTTGGCTTTTGTCATGAAAAGATAGATTTAGAGAGACAAATTTTCAAATGTTTGTCAATGAGCATATTCTTACTGCTGTGGCCCTAATTGCTTCAAATTGGTCTGCGATAATCACTATTTTTTAAAAGCTTTTTATTTAGTATTTACTTTGTTTTAGTTGTTTTAGTAACGGCGTAACGTCTTTTTGGAGCATAGGACTGCATCAGAGAGTTGATGTCACCATTATTGCTGCAACCAATAGGCCAGATAATATCGATCCAGCCCTGTTAAGAACAGGTTCTCTCTCCCTCTCTCTCTCTCTCTCTCTCTCTCTCTCTCTCTCTCTCTCCATGCAAAACTCAGCTTTCTTGTGTTCAAGTTCCAGGGTTTTATGACCTCATTTGTGACCATCAAAGTTGGATATTAACATATAATGTAATTCAACAGGACGCTTTGATAGGCTGCTATATGTCGGACCTCCGAATGAGGCAGATAGGCAAGAAATATTCTGCATCCATCTACGTAAAGTCCCATGCGGTTCTGATGTGGACATAAAGGAGTTGGCTTATCTCACCAAAGGCTGTACGGGGGCTGACATATCACTCATCTGCCGGGAGGCTGCCGTTGCAGCTATGGAGGTCTATAATTTCTTTGCTTTTTTTTTTTAATCTTCCATCTGGGATGTCGTTGTATTGAATGATTTGCTTTACTATGAATTTTGATGCTATCAGGAGGACATTGACGCTTTGGAAGTAGCAATGAAGCATTTCAGGAACGCAATAAATCAAGTGCGCCCATCGGTGGTCGAGTGTTACGAAGAGCTTTCGACTCAATTTCAAAGGCTTGTTTTATCCAGACATAAATGAGATCCAAACTGAGGTATTTACTGGATCAAACTGGTCTCGTATCTGGCTAATGCATCTTATTCTCTGTGTTGGCATTCTCATCCTTGAGTCTTTGGCTGAAAATCGATTATTTATACGCTTTGAATCCCTGACAACTTGTGAGAAGGCCTTCTGCCTGAAGTTCTGTTTGTTTTACTTCTATTCTTTGGTCGGATCCATGTGCATCATGTCCTGAGTTACTGCTCTAAATTAGACCTCTGTTCACTGTCTGGAAAATGGGAATATTGGTTGGTCGAAGGCCATGCGTTTGGATGCTTGATGCTTGTTTTGCACTCTACCGAATGTAAGGTGTCCTTTGATTTTGATTTTCCATTTGCAAACTAACAGGGTAGTTGCGAACATTAGTTCAAACGCCGCATCGTTTTGAATCACTCATAACGATCTCCCCTTTATATTAAACGAAATGAAATACTAATTCATAAATTATACGAAAATGCTAAAGCTGATTTTATTTTCTTAATTGCAATATCTACGTCCTTGACATCAATAAACTGTAATCATATGAAAAAAATATTTTTTTTCTAGCAAATTAATGAGACAGCACATAACAGACAGTAACGTAATATATGCAACAGCTTGATGTTTATAGTTTTGTGATCTGCCCATTATTTTAAGTAAATGCTTGTAAAAGGGTCAACTTTTAGTATACATGCAACGATGTATTTCTTAATTCAGCTAATCCAAAAAGAAATTTGGGATGAACTTTGTTAAAGCTTTTTACTTTAATTCTTACCCTTAACAAATTGATATTTAACATTTAACCGGAACTCAATACCTTTTTATTTCCAGCATGTCTGGGTTCTGTGCAATTTTAGGAAAGGCAACTCATGTTCTGATTGGTTAGCAAACTAGGTCATTCCCTCTTGCGATGCAAATGACTTTTTATATTTAGATGGGCCATCGAGAAGTTTGATTCCATTATTGATAGCAGATGGTTGGATCTAGTTTTGTTAGGCGGGTTCTGATGTAACATTTGTGCTTCGCCCCTTTCAATACCCAAAAAAAATAAAATAATAATCTCGACTGTTTTAGTAATTCTAAAATTAGACTAAAGAAATGTTCACTTAATGAGATTAAGGGGGCATTGTCTTCTATTTAATTAGATATACGAGTTATCGAAGCTTGATATTTTCAAGTTCACGCTCGGCTCGATTCGATACTCAAGTTACTAAGCGGCAATTCGATAATATATATGAGTAGGTGGACTCAATTATACCCCTTAACGATCGCGATCATAGTCCCAAGCCGGCATTACGACAATATCGGCTAACAAGTAGTAATTTTTGTAATATGCCTCTCCAAAGTAAATCAATATATATTTTTCATAATCTATGGATTATCCATCTCCTTCCCTAATTTGGAAAAAAAAAGTGATGGGAGGTTTTGATGTTCTGGCGTTCTGTCCATAAGTTCTGGAGCTAGGTTGTTAGAGCGGACGAGGTAGGAGGAAGGTGGGGCCCACGTATTCAGATCGGTCCGGTCGGATCGGATCGGGTCTGGTCTGGTCTGGTCAGCCAGGTTTTGGTGGGCCAGGTTTTCTTTGTTCTCCTAGAATAAAGCTATTTTTTTATTTTTTCGTTTCAGATATCGATCATAATTCCTAAGTCGATTTTACTCACATTTTACTTTCGTTTTAGCAGATGGCTTTTCGTGTTTAAGTTGTTTAGAAAAGAAGAGATGATTGTCTAGTAACTTAATTTGTACATTGTTGTGCTAAGATTCTTTAATTTGTTCTTCCCAATGATTCTATTTTCAAATCATAGATAGATATATGCAAATAACACTTGAAATATAGTTGTACTAATTTGACCACGTCAACTAACGCAATAAACCACCCGGGGACAAATGTAGGTTTCATAAACATTTTACTTACAAAAGAGAATTATAAATGCAATCACAAAATCAACTAATCACTTTTAGATATCGAGTTTATTTTAGCTTTGCTCGACTTGGAATTTACTTTTAAAACTTGTTTTTTTCATACTTAAGTTGATAATAGACAAAAAAAAAGGTTGATTATCAAGTAATTGTACATTTTTTTGCCGAGATTGTTCAAATAATTCTTCATATTATTTACTTATGGTTGTTTTATTTGTTCACAAAATGATTTTTTCAAGTTATAAATACATAAAGGGACTTAGAAAATGATTCATACTAATTGAAAAAGTTTTTTTTTACACGCATTAAATTACAAAAGAACATTATAACTATCATTAGCAGTGAAGTTGATTAATGATTATCTCCACATTAAGTCTGTTAAATTACAAAAGAAAATTATAACTATAATTAGCAGTGAAGTTGACTAATGATTTCTACGCATTAAGTCTAGTTTGATGGCTAAATTTAGAATTTACTTTAAACAGATGTTTTCCTCATATTTAAATTGTTTATAGAAAGAGTCGATTATCAAGTAACTCTAATTGTACATTGTTGTGCTAAGATTTTTTAAATAATTTATCACATTATTTTGCTAAGGTTTTTTTATTGGTTCTCCCAAATTATTTTGTCAAATTATAAATAGACATACGCAAATAGACTTAGAAAATAATTCTATTCTACTAATTTGACGGTGTTAACTGATGTATCGGGTTCGACCAAAAAAAAAAAAACTGATGTATCGGGGAAAGAATGTAGGTTTTAGATACATCAAATTCACAAAGATCATTACAACTATCGTTAACAGTCAAGTTAATTGATGATTTTTGTGCAATGGGTCTATTTTAATAGCTACACTTAGAATTTAATTTTCACAATTATATTTTCATATCTAAGTTAAGTTGATTATAGAAAGAAGTGATTATCAAATTGTACACTCTTCGAATTATTTCGCTAAGATTTTATATTTGTTGTAATATATGACATAATGTAAATTTGAAAGGAATCGATCCACATATAAAAAAAATATACTTTAATAATGAAACTCGTAATTTTAATGCATAAGACGGGGCAAGGCCGGGGGCTACTAACGCCCCCGCCCTACCCCGTGCCTCGCCATTTCCCTCGCCTCCCTCTTTTGGCTGGGGAAAAAACCGCCCCAATTTGGGTCGGCATCCCGCGCCCATCCACGTTGGCTAAAAACACGCGGCGCCCGCGAGCTCGCGTCCTCACGGAAGGGAATTAAATTACCTAAATAACCTTTATGGCATAGCAGCAGGAGACGAGACGAGACATAACAAAAAAAATAAAAGAGGAGAGTTTCTTTTAACCATGGCATAAACATGGAGATTTGCTCTGAACCTCCAAACAAAACAAAGAACAGGACCATGATGCTGCCGCAATTTCTAGGTTTAGGGAAGGGAAGTGGGTTGTGAGGGGGAATCTGATTTGTGCCATCTTGTCAGATCATGGAATGGCGGATGTGATATTATATCTGCATTAAGAAGCCCCCCCCACACGTTAACGTCACTACAAAAGAAAAGGAAAGAAAGAACAAAACAAGAAAAGAAAAGATTAGAAGAAACCCCCCCTTTTTCTTTTAAGGGGTTCGGGAGTCAAATCTCCACTATCCTCCCATGTTTATCTTCACCTCCAAAATTATTGAAAAATCGAAGGCAAAAGGAAGAGGTGGGTTAAGACATTAGGACAGGTTGGCTGCTCAAGATATTCTTCCCTAGGGCAGGCCAGTACAGTACATCATCCACAAGAAATTAATTTGAAAAAATTAGTGTGTGATAAGAATAATGCCATCTCCCATACCTAACACCAAACTCAGCAGATTCCCACTAGCCCATTTTGCCTAATATAGTTTTCGCGAAAATTATATGGTATTTTGTTTTTGTTGTGTTTTTCTTGGCTGTAATTCCCGCAATTTATTCGAAATGCTTCAGATTATTTTTATTCATCACGTCCAATCATCATCCCCTAATCTCGATTAGTAGTAGCCCGGTCGCTCTCTCTCTCTCTCTCTCTCTGCAATGCAAGGCAGAAAAGAAAAATCTGAGAGCTTCAGAGTTTTGGCAGATATCAGAAGCATCAAGTTCGTCCAAGAACTGATTCTCTTGAACATCAAGAATCAAATGGGTCGTTCGCGATCGGATCAAAGAAGAGGCTCAGCAATTGGGAGAGAGAGAGAGAGAGAGAGAGAGAGAGAGAGAGAGAGAGAGTCCAAGATAGACAGCAAGAAAAGGGCAAGAACTTGTTAGTTGACAACGATGTCGAGGACGGGTTAAGGTGCAATGACAGGACTCGTTATCCTCGTGATTGCAGATTTCTTCTTATTGAGTAAAAAATCGAAACGGGAAAAGAAAAACAATAAGAAGAAGTTGGCCCGGCTCTCGAGTCCATCCTAGAATTGGCCTGGAGCCAAATCGCCCGGTTCCATAATCGACCGGTTCGATTCTCAATTCCAAAAATTGAGAACCGGTCTGACACGGTAAATTTCAGGTTCTTAATTTGGAACATACCCACCCTAGAGTCAATCACTCTATTAACCGTTACCTTCTCTCGGTTTGAGTTTCGGTTTTTTAAATGACGATTTCTTATTTCGGTTGGTAAGTCATTTTGCCAAAAATTTTATTCGTAAACATACATCAAAAGCAGGCCAGCTTTTGAAAAATGTAAATTTTATGCATTCTCGATATTAACAAAAGGGCTGAAAATCCAGGGTCGTGCCATCATATTAATGTCGACTACCACGTCATTTAAAAAAGTTTCAACTTGATCGCATAAATTTATTAAAACGTATTTCGGGTCACTCATATCATGTCAGAACTTAAATTCGGTTATTCTAAAGCAAACCCCTTTTTATTTTATTCCGATTCCGAGTCCCGATCAAGGCTATATTAACAAAAACATAATCGTACCGATCATGCGGAAGCAATCGCTTTCGAAATTCTAGGTTTAGGTCAATTTAAGGTGTCTGGATATTTAAATAACGAGTCCTCAAATAGATAAAATAGTATGTCCTTTTCAATTCACGCTCGGTTTGTCAGAAATGATCTGCGAGTTTGTGAAGTCTTTCGAAAGCGATGAGACGGACAGGGAAGAAGACCAGGACGACTTCGTTCGAAAATGGTTAAGAAGAACTTGTAATCCATGGAAAAGGGATGGCTTGCGTTGGAAAAACGAGAGCGAAAAGGTCAAGAGATCTCGAACTTCGGCAAAAAAAATATTTCCTACAAGTAAGAGTCAATCATTAGAAAGAAATTCTAGCATTGACCCCACTTATAAACAATGCGTAATCATACTTGGAACTCAATCCATGTGAGGTCCACCACATTAGATGATTGAGACTGACTTGGCTTGCGATGACACGGGGCGAGCGTATCTAGGAAAACGAGAGGTTCGGATATTTTTCTTATCGAGTAATTTACTAACGGACGCTACTACTCAGTTCGGATGGAGTGATTAGGAAAGAAAAGGAATTACGAGGAAAAGGATGGGAAATGATTTGAAGGGATTGGGCTCTAATATTGTTTGGATGCTAAATAGGGTAAAGAAAGGAAAATTTTGCATTTGAACATAAATATCCTTTTATGTACTTATCAATGGATGTATGATAAGGACACAGTGACAAAGAGGAATAGATAGTTCATTAATGCACAAATCCCTCTACATTTAGAGAGATTCGGAAGGATGTAAAATGTACATAAAATTGATTGGACCAATCCCTCTTAATCTCTCCTAATCTTTCCTAATCACCTTTATCATCCTAGGCGGGAGGCTACTATACCAGCCCTATCTGGAGGTAGCCAAACGAAGTTGACGTTGTATTTACCTTCACCACCCAAAAGCCCTCCAAATCTTTTTCTTTTATGGAGAGAGAAAATATGGAGAGAATTTACAGGGAGATCCCTCCATCATATCAATGAGTCCCTTCCCCCGTCTCTTCTTGAGCCTTTTAAGGTCTTGCTCAGGACCAAATCTCTCATAGTCTCTCCTAATCATTTCTCTTCATTTGTTTTCCTCTATCCAAGTCCGATTGTATTTTTAGAGCCCCTTTTACTTCCCTCCTATGAGTGTGACAAGCATAGTGTAAAAGGTTAAGAGTTTATTAACGTACTTTGTTTGTGTGGCCAAGATGTTGAAACAATCATACTTAAACTTCCTCTCATGTCTGGCTGTCTCTTGAAGCGAGTATTTGCGTCTTTTGGCAATTATTTCACTGTTAGTTCAATCAACTCTAAACTTTTAAATTTTTGTCCGATACTGTCCTTCTGTAAAAGGACCCCTCTCTCTCTCTCTCTCTCTCTCTCTCATCCCCCTCACATAGCACAATATCAACCCAGCCACCACTCGACGCCGACCCTACCTAAGAAACCCGACCTCACTCTTAGCAACTCGACCCCTGGACCTCTCCCTACGCCCCTTTCTATGCTTGTGCGAGCTAGGTCATGGATCACAATGGAGTAGTCATGCGAGCTCGACTTGAGCTCGCAATTGCCTAGTCCATGTGAGCTTGGCCTTGAGCTTATAAGAGTCGAGCTTGCTCATGGATCACAATGGAGTAGTCATGCGAGCTCGAGTCAAGCTCCCAGTTGCCAAGTCCATGTGAGCTTGGCCTTGAGCTTATAAGAGTCGCGCCCAACCGAGCCTCTGTAAGAGAACTCGGCCACGGCGCGGGGCCTTGAACAGGCGCGACGACCATCACAACAGTCTCTAAAGGTCGCGGTAGAGAGGCTGTGCTTGGCCGTGGGTGTGAGCTGATCAAGTGGGTGTTGAGAGAGAGAGAGAGGTGGTGGGATGGTTTTGGGGACAGGGGGTTTGGGAAAGAAAGGGGATTTGAAAAAAAAGGGGGGGGGGGGGAGAAAAAGGTTAAAAAAAAAAAAAAAGGAAAGAAAAAGGGATAATAAAAAAAAAGTACTTGACAAGAGGAGTAATGTTGAGAACAGTATTTGTAAGGGAAGTACCAAAAACCACACATCACTTTTCACATGAAGGCCACTCAATCCACAGAAGACACCCCCATCTCCCTTCCATCACAGACCAATGTCTGTCGCCGTCGGCCCGCACCTTACCCCCAGTCGTTGTTTCCATTGGACCCCCCCATGGCTATTGCAGCCGCTGACCAACCTCCTCCACTTCTGGTCACGATGCTTCTCTCTCCCTTTCTGCACTGTAATTGCTGTCTGTGCACAAAATTCGTGGAAGTTGTCACGGCTGTCGGCAGCTCGTGGCCTAACTCCATGAGGAAAAATTGTACAAAAAAAATCATAAAATATTTTTGCCAATTCAATTCTAAACTTTTCAATTTTGCCGATTGAGTCCTAAACATTTTTTATTTTTAGCCAATTGAGTCCATCCGGCCAGTTTTGGACGGAAATTGCTGACGTGGTTAATTTTTAATAATATTTTAATATTTTTCGATTTTTTTTTTCATTTTTCCTTGTTCTCTTTTTCTTTTTTTTTCCTCCCCTTCCTCCTCCTCCAGCTAGTCGCTAGCCTTGCTCGAGGTAGGCGAGGTCGACCTCGTCAGCCCTCGCATTTGGCCGATTGCTGAGGCCCGGCGACCGGCTAGAGGAGGAAGAAGGGGAGGAAAAAAAAGAAAAAGGAAAAGAAAAAAAATAGAAAATCGAAAAATATTAAAATATTATTGAAAATTATCCACATCGGCGCCACGTAGGCCGGCCAACATTCACCTTAGCAATTTACGGCCAAAATTAGCCGAATGGACTCAATTGACAAGCATTAAAAATATTTGATACTAAATTGGCAAAAATATAATAAGTTTAAGACTTTTTGAACAATTTTTCCAACTCTAAGATGTTAAGCCTCGCCACCTCAATGGGTGACCACCATCGAGGTTGTCCATAGCCTCGCTGTGGCTCGCGACATTTTTTGGAAGTCGCACTGTTGCCCACGGAGGCGGACGGGCCCACGACGTCCACTTAGGTCATGGGCCATCGTGGGTGGCCTCGATCTAATGTCGCCCACACCCTAATAGCAGCAATGGCGCGACCTCAATCGAGGCCGAGAGAGAGAGAGAGAGAGAGAGAGAGAGAGAGAGAGAGAGAGAGAGGGCCTCGCAGTGAGCAGATGGCTGCACGCAATTGCTCCGAGGCTTGTGGCGGAAGACGGCAAGCTAGGAGGCACCGGCGTCCACGGCGAAGGCCCTACGGTCATGCTTAGGCGTGGGGAAATTCACGACTTGGGCAGGGATATTTCGGGGTAAGTAAACAGACGATACTCTCGCAAATACGCCCGCAAAGCATAACCGACGCGAGGGTGCAAAGCGGGTCATCAAGGGTAAAATCCAGATACCAAAAGCTTGTAACATGGAAAAAAAAAACAGGGTTGGTACATGAAAACAGTAACCGAGTTGGGCATTGCAAAATCTTTCCATATTTGCCCAACAAACGAGAGAGGGGAAAGTAAGGCAAAGCAGCACACGAGAGAGGGAAAAAGGCGAGGGAAAGGACCACGTCCCCTAAGTGCGTTTTTTCCCCCCGGCGTGTACATGTCTGATACGACATGGTACAACAGCTCCCTTATATGGCAACACGTTTTTTCCTTCTATTCCAATCCGTCTTTTTTATTCTTGTATACTCCAAGCCTTGGACCACGCGACCACCAGCGTCCGTGAGCTGATGATGATGTTGGTGTTGTTGTTTCGGCCGAGAGGCAAAAGCGAGAACGAACTGGCGATGGATGGGGTGGTTGCTGGTGGTGGTGTTGGATCGGCTGAGCTCCTGTGATGAGAGATCCTCTGCAGCACTCGCTCTAAAGAGCGCTGCGACTTGACCCCCAAAATCCCGGGAAAACATTAATGAAAGACAGGGGGAAGGAAATCTACTGGACTGTTTTAATACGAATACGATGATGATGATGATGATGATGATGATGATATATACGAGCGAATCAGCGAACGAATTGAGCTGAGAGAAAAGAGAGAGAAGAAAAAAACACACGAAAGCCCCACGAGAAAATCAGAGTCGTGAAGAACCAAAAGCTATCGGCTACAGTTCACTCCTCCCTTGAATAAAAGCTGACCATAAGAATACAAGATCCACCTCGATTCTCTCTCCGCCCCCTCCTCCTCCTCCTCCCCCTCCTCCTCCCCCAGCCGCCGCCGCCCGCCGCCGCCGCCGCCCGCCGCCGTCGACGTCTCTGTCTCCCTCATCCAATCCTTGAGAGAGATAGAGATAGAGGGGGAGACGGAGACGGAGATTCTTGGAAGAAGTCCAGTCTTGTTTGCTCTCGCTTTCTTGTTAACTCTTTGGTTCCTTCTTCTTGTTTTCGTTCCCCCCCTCCTGTTGGTCTTGTTAGATTTCCTTCTTTCTTGGTAACCCAATTTTTTTTTCCTGTCTTTTCTTGGCCAACATCTTCGCTAAATCTTCTCCTTGCGTAGAATTAGGCCGGTCTTTCTGGATCAAGGACGCAATTTGTGAAGTGGGTGCCTCAAATTTCGCGAGAAAAGAAGAGAGAGAAGCGACCCAAGAATGAGGGAAGAGGACTCGAATTGGTTCTCCAAATGGGAAGAAGAGCTGCCGTCCCCTGAAGAACTCACGCCCCTCTCTCAAACCCTAATCACCCCCGATCTTGCTCTCGCCTTCGACATCAGAACGCCTCCGCACGGCCACCCCTCCACCACCAGCCCCCAGCGCCACCCGCCCACCACCCCGCCAAACCCCTCCAACCACCTCCCCCCGCCGGGCTCCGCCACCCAGCCCAGCTCGGCCGAGTTCGCCGACTCCAGCGAGCTTGGCCCCGGCTCCGGTGGCGACGAGCCGGCCCGCACCCTCAAGCGGCCGCGCCTCGTCTGGACGCCGCAGCTCCACAAGCGGTTCGTCGATGCGGTCGCCCACCTGGGGATCAAGAACGCCGTGCCCAAGACCATCATGCAGCTGATGAGTGTGGATGGGTTGACCCGGGAGAATGTGGCCAGCCACTTGCAGAAGTACCGCCTGTACCTCAAGCGCATGCAGGGATTGTCCGTGGGGGGCGGGGGCGGTGGGGGCGGGGGCGGCGGCCTGGCCGCCTCGTCGGATCCTGCCACCGATCATCTGTTTGCGAGCTCGCCCGTGCCGGCGCATTTCTTGCATCCGGTCCGGCCCAGCTCGGACCATTTCTTGCCGTTTGTGCCGGTTGCCGCGCTGCAACACCACCAGATGGCGGCCGCGGCCGGCCACCCGCAGCTGCAACCGCAGTATCACAGGCAGGTGGGGCATTTCGGGCCGCCGCAGAACGGGCAATTTGAGCATCCTTTCTTGTCGAGGCAAGCGCCACCGGTTCATAGGATGGGAGCGCCGATGCACAGTCCGGTGCAGCCTTATGCGGAGGACTTGGAATCTGCTAATGCAAACGGTGGCAGGAAAGTTCTCACTCTCTTCCCAACTGGGGATGATTGAACTTGGGTAGTAGTTGCAGTTTTTTCTTTGATTTTGCTGTTTTCTTACTCTTGATGATCCTATTTCTGTGTCTTGTGCAATGTGGTGTCTGTAATCTGTGGGTAACTACTGTTTAGAGTATGGTTTAGGTGTTAGTTGGTCTATGTTGTCCTAGCTGCCTGTTAGTAAGTGATGGTGAAAGCTTTGAGTGGAGCAATTGGATATGCACTTCCACTAGAGCTTAAATTGGCTTCATCGAGAGCTCTCTGTCGTGTAATTGACTGCACGCCTACGTTGGATGAGTGGGACTGGTGGGTATTGTCGACTCGTGTCGTCCTTCATGTGGGCTCCTACATGTATTGATTAAACTGTTGGTACCAGTCTGTACGTTCTATTGATCCTTTTTCTCTTGAGACGTTGGTCATCATGTGATGGTCACTCTTGGCAAACATCTACCACCAATTCTGAAGTGTTGTGGAAGGTGGAATTCATCGACCTCGGTCTATTATAATTTCCATTAAACTGCAGCTTGGAGATGAGATGAGTTCTTGTGCATATCAGAGCTTTTGTTCGGAGGGGGGGTTCTCGCTGGGGGACGAACCGCCATATCTTAAAGCTTGCAGGTGATAACAATAATGCTGGCTATCTCTGATTTCTTGAAATTCGAGGACGTTGAGCGGAATCTTTTATGCTTGAGTTTCCTCTACTTAGTTATTGTTTAGAGTCGGAACTCTACTTTCTGTACATTAACTCCAGGGAAGACTTTAAAAGCCCCACTTTGAGGGGAACTGTAACTGTTCAGAGAAGGGATATTATTATATGGATGCAGATTGTTGTATGCCCTATCAACTATGGAACTAAATGATTTAGTCTGAATCGGTGTTTATAAGTTTTCTGCAGTCTTTTCTCAGAATGAGAGGGAGATAGAGCTGATATCATGTATGCGGAGAGGCTACAAACAGTTGGTCATGATCCAAATGACTAGTTCTGTTGGGGAATTCTGCTTTTGATTGATAGATGGAACCAATGATGCGAACTATGCATTTTTATTTCTCCCTGTTGTAATGCTTCTGGTGAGTATTCTTCTCAGGGAATTATCTGAAGAGTTAGTCCAGAAGCTTATGCCTAGCGATTCGTTTTGCATTTTCACCTCTGGTTCTGGCATATTAGCTCCCCCTCCCCAACTTGAATTGCAACTCTGCTGTGACTTATTAGATGCTAAGTCATGTTTGGATTGCTTGTGAATGTACCAGTTAAAAGTCGAGTTCTCCTCTGGCTTCCTCTACTAAGTTTCTGGATATCCTAGCGAAGTTCTTGTTCTCATGTTCGCTAATCGCTAAACCATGTGGCTACGTTGGTAAACAACAAGTCCTTGTCTGAATATCCATATGATCTTCTCCTTCTAGTTTCTCATTATCATGCCTTGAATTCACCCGAGGAACCTTGTTCGCGTTTCTTCGATTTTGGGCATGTCATCTTTCAATGGCAAGGGGTGTTGAGTGGTTTCAACGTAACCTAGAAGCAATGTTCCATTCCATTCGTTTTTCCGTCTTTCCCCTTCCAAGGTTCATTTATGTAAAAGAGCATGTGATTTCGTGTGGTTGTTTCTTGTTTTATCTCTAACTTTGATGCCAATAGGGGTGAAATTACAGTGTCCCAGATGGGTTAATTTTGCCAAAGTTCTTGAGACTTGATAGAGGGTTAACACGAGTGATTATGGAAGTCGGATCTGGTAAAAGCAGACAATGCACATGCACAAGGCATTCATTTGACTCCCTTTTTGGAGCGTTTGTATGTAGTTACAAAGGCTGTCGCCAAACCTAAAGGTTGATTTAATCTTTTGTCCTGTAACACTGACCTAAACAGAAGCACACGATAGGACGACCTAATCATAAACGCAGAAGCAATAATTTTTCTCAAATCGTTAGTTATTGTCTGCTTTTCAGATCTTCCTGGGGATCAGCATCGATGATTTGGCACATAAGCAAGACTAGATTAATTGTTAAATAAGCCTTTTGAAGATCACATCCAGGATAAACAATTCTCTTGAACATCTCATTACGGACAGCTCAGATTCAACTGAACCAATTAAATTCAACAAAGTATTCGATTAAATCATCTTCCGCTAGCAATTATTAGTCTCTAAATATTGGCTCATTTATCTTTGAGATTTCGCTTTCCAAGGTCAACACAGACTAAAAAAAAAATCTTTGCCTCCTCCTTGTCGCTTAAAGCATAAGCCAAATTTCATTGATGATCATGCACGATGGAACATCAGACAAGTTCCATCAGGATTCCATTCCTGATGAAGCAAAGGATAAGCACACCTGTAAAGATCAACTCTTCCTTTTTACTTTGACTAAATGCAGTTTGAGGTAAAAAGATGAAACCCCGAGATCCGCTTTCAAGAATCGCAATCAATTCCTTTTGGCTTTCATGATGTCCAATGTTTACATTTAGGCATCGTGTTCGATAGTGATCGACATGATATGAAAAAACGGGTACAATTCAGATCTACATCAGGGAATCTCCAAAATCCCAACTAGATGATATACAGTAGGTAAAAGAAGAGTAATTGGCTATAGGCCATGTACAATACAAGTATTATCTTGTTTCCAGACTCCTGCCGACAGGATTCAATCTTCTCCTCTGAAAGAAACGTTTTAACACCATCCCGCATCCCTTACCTTGGATTACTAAAGTTGAAAAGAATCCAGCATTGCTCTCAGAGTCTTTTCGGATGCTTGCCACTGTTTCTCGTTCGCACTGGCAACGAATAAAACGACGGTGTTCCCTTTTGCCGTCGCCTTAGCAAGATTGTGCGAGCCCGTCAGGGCGTATGGAGTCTCCAGCGTGTACTTGTAATACTGCATCCACCATGTAAATAGCATCCAAGTATCAAATCAACAGGTTAAGGATAAACGTATGAAGCTTGATATAAAGGGTCCAACAAATTTTTGCCCCCCTCAAGAGTCATTGATTATGCTTAACCTGAACGGCTGGAAGAAAATGAAATGTAGTGTTAAAGCTTAAAAGTAATTTAACTGGACTTTGACCAAAATTTAGCTGTGCTGGGTAGCAATGGTACCCTCCTACTACTGTTGCTGAAAAGTGAAGTGGAGAAAACACCCTGCTTGGACCCAAAAAGGTAAAAAGAAAGAAAGAAGGGAAGAAGGAGAGCAAGAAAATTGCCTTAAGTTCTTGAAGTTGAATGTGTCAGCCAGCTGGAACTCCCAAACTCATTTTGTCAATTATTTTGGAAAAACCGCAAAAAGCTAACCAATATTCATGGAAAGCCCATGAATTGATGATTAGCCAAGTCTCATGTGTGAACTTCTATTTCTGCTGTCTTGAACTTCTTAAGACTCATTTCCATGCAATGGCTTGTCCAGCTAGCTTAAGGGCTAAGTTGGACGAAAGACCTAGATTTCTTAAGGTCTAGCTGCTAATGTGTAAGCATATAGAACTGGCATCTATCAGGGAACAGAAGTTCCCACTGGGGATGCAATTTCCCAGAACACAAGTCCGAACGTCCTCGAGTATAATGGAACTCGACCAACACGGATATCAAAAGCCTACTCAAAGTGCCTATCGAGCGATGACAGAATGAGCAGACAGAATGTGAATACCGTCTGATCACCGAGCTTTTCAACTGATGCTTCCAAGAGCTCATCTGGATCGTACGTGTTCCCCGTGACGAAAGGGCCGAGAGAGGCAATCAGCTTCTCCGGGCTCCCGATCTCCTCAATGGTCGTGTTGGGCTTATTCGTGAGGCGTATGAGAGGGGAGGCCACCACCTGAACCTTCCCCTGCTTGTCGTCCTCGAACTTCACCTCCACCCACGGCTCCGCGCACTTCGGTTGGCAGTAATTGCCCGACAGTATGTTGGCCACTCGCATCTGTTTCCAAGACGGGGGAAGGATGAATTGGTAGGGTTCAACGTTCCCTGCAAATCACTAAATTTCAAGTATCATTTGAATCTGACAACACTAAACAGCCACATAAACTCGAGCCAAAACCATCACCAATTCGTCATCGTACAATGAAATTGATTCGAAACAGATTCGGGTGAGATTCATCCAGCATATTGGGTACAAAAACACTCTGTAATCGACACTAGAGGCATATGGTTAGATTCGAGATTGAAAATGAAGATGATGAAAACCGTATCATTTGCACTTGATTTGAGACCTGAATAGCCAACGATGTCTACGTTGGGGGAACAATCGAGTGCAGCAATGATCAAATTCGCCACTCACGACATCAAAACCCCCACCGCCGGCGATTCAATCGCGCACTCCATACTCTGCCCGCACGCACAGCCGTCATGCAGAGTCAAATCATTCGAGCATCGAAAGAACAAAAGCATCGAGCGAGAGAGGAACCGAAGGACGGAAAGACGGCCGATTTACCTGCGCGAAGCGCGGGGGTGTCTCTGGGAGAAGCCTTGAAGAGGACGAAGGAAGGGTCGGAGGGCGACGGCGGTAGGTACGAGCCGACCTCCACCTCCTTCGCTCCCGCCGCCGGCGCCGCCGGCGTGACGCTCCACAGGAGAGGGGCCAGAGCCGCCCGCCGCAGCAGCTCCCTCCTCCCGAGCCGGCCGCCGCCCTCGGCTTCGCGGCGGAATGCGGCTCGGATGGGGGCTCTGCGCGGATTCGAGAGGAAGGCGAACGGCAACGGAGGCGCGCGGGCGGCGGTCATCGTCGCCGGCGACATCACAGAGAGAAAGAGAGAGAGAGAAGACAGACAGACAGACAGACAGACAGTTGATGGAGGAAAGATTTTTGGCCTCCCGCCCTTATCCGTTGAGACAGGACGCGACGTGGCGGCAGGGGATTGGCTCTCCTAAAAACTTTCGGATTTAAAAAACGAGTTTTGACTCGCCTGAGTCTCGGCTCGCCATTTGAAAATCGACGACCCCCGTCACTGTAGTAGTTTCGCGAATTCCCACCCCTCGAACACCGTCCCATGATCGAGGGGAGCGTCCGCCGGTTTGTAAAAACGTCGTTAAAAGTATGCGCGCAGCACCGGGGTAAAAATTACGCCGAGGCAAAGAGGTCGCGAAATGTATAAGCACGAATGCACTTATGTTGTGACCCCGATTTCATGATCATGAATGGTGATCTTCCGTTTTGAAAAGTCGGTAATGCCAATCCGCGCGAGTGCGCTCGGGCCTTCTTTTTATATTATTGGATTTTTCACGATCAAAAGAAATAAATAAGCGGGAGCTAATCGAGTCGTAAATTCAAAAATCTCGTGTGATAATAATAATAATAATAGTAATAAATACTGTTTCGATCCTTAGTCCACCACAAGCTAACGGATAGGCCCAAAAGATGGCCCGATACTGAGCCCAAAGTCCACGGAAGAGAATAACAGAAAAATCTTAACCGAAGAATCACAGGACAGGAGGGAAACCGACGACGGGCTTATCTTCTTTCAACTGAAAACTCTCCCCTCTACACTCACTCCCTCGCAAACAGCCAGTCACTTTTTCTAATGGCAGCTTCTTGCTTGAAAGCTCGAAGCGATGGAGTTGAGCGTTCAAGACTTTCGGAGAAGGAAATTCGAATCGGAAAAGGCGGGCTCGGGAAGCGGATTCTGAGGAAGGGGAATTCGTGGCGGACTCCGTGTCCCGGCGACCAAGTACACGGTACTCAAGACAAGGACTGTTTGGTGTTTTCCATGCTTTAAATGAGCGAACGATGCGACGGGATTTTGTTTATTCTTGTTTGGAATGCAGTTCGCTACAGTGGACGAGTCGAGGGCGGTGCTCGTCTCGATTCGAGCAGTGAAGGGAGCGCTACTACATTGGAGTTCAAGTTAGGCCAATGTGAGCAGACCAAAAGCCTACATGTTGCACTGCATTGTTTCAGTAGATTGGTTTTGCTTCTGGAGTTTTGGTTTAGAATCTCGATCATGATAACACGACTATTTTCTGTCTCTCTCTGCTGAAATTGCAAAAGACTTGTGGTTTCTTGAAATGAAAGTAGCTGTGGATGAATCCTGCATTTGCATTGAGGCCAATTGGAAATTATTAGGCAGCTAGAAGGAACGCATTTCGAGCCCCCTTTTTGGGGTAGTCTCGCATTGAATTCCCCTCAATAACATTACTTGGATGGAAAGATGGGCTGCTAAAATCTTGTACAAGCGTGACATATCTAATATCTCTCAATGCAAATATCTGTGAACTTTCCCCTTCATGGTTCCTGTGAATTTAGGTTGTCTACTTGCTGATGAGACAGTGTACTATATTTAAGGTGAGGTGATAAAAGGATGGGACGAAGGAGTTGCCACGATGAAAAGGGGAGAGAGAGCGGTCTTCACGATACCTCCGAACTTGGCTTATGGCGAAGGAGGGTCTCCTCCTCTCGTCCCTCCGAATGCCACTCTCGTTTTCGACATCGAGATGGTATCGTGGACTAGCATCAGGGACTTGACAGGAGATGGAGGAGTCCTGAAGAAGATTATCACAGAGGGAGAGGGCTGGGCTACTCCTCGTGATGCTGATGAAGTTTTAGGTAATCACTTCATTTGGTTAGTGTCGTAACATTCGGCGAATTGCTACTTGTCTGGAAACAGGAAACGTTGTCCGATGTCTTTTTAACTGCACCATCACACTCAACCACACGAGTTCGAGTACAGAGTTTCATGATTGTTAGGTTGATTTTTCTTCCTAATGAGGTACTAATGACAAATACGCTAGGACCAGATTCCCGGGGGAAAAAAAGGAACTTTCGACATCTTTCTATATATTGAGAATTAACAGCTCTTGTTGCAGTCAATTACGAGGTGATGCTCGACGACGGAACTGTCATCTCGAAGTCCGATGGAGATGTGGAGTTTCAAATCGGGTGTGGTGGGTTGAACTTGAACTTGCCTCCTTGTATTATATTTAATTTCTTCACATCTCCTGCTAGAAAATAGAGAGGCTCTCTGAAATGTTCCTAGTGATTCTTTAGATTCTAGTTCCGAAAAAGTGCATCTGTGTCCAGCGATGAGCATAGCGGCGAAAACAATGAGAAAGGGCGAGAAAGCGGAGCTAGCCGTGAAGTTTTCTTGTAAGTTGCCGGTATTATGTCTTCCCTCCAAGGATTAAAATTTAAGCAGATGTCGCATTTTCTCGGAGACACACATGAATCTTG
Source organism: Syzygium oleosum (assembly GCF_021117445.2). Taxonomy (NCBI): domain Eukaryota; kingdom Viridiplantae; phylum Streptophyta; class Magnoliopsida; order Myrtales; family Myrtaceae; genus Syzygium; species Syzygium oleosum. The sequence goes on from NW_026607494.1 coordinate 4,789,446, forward strand.
ATTTCCTATGCTTTCTTCAGATGGCTTCAGGTGGAGCAAAAGTGTACCTCAAAGCACTGAACTTGGTGCTTTAGCTGATTCCAATTTGGTCATCCAGCTCGAGTTAATTGCATGGAAAAGTGTGGTTGATGTTACTGGCGATAAGAAAGTGCTTAAGAAGATCGTAAGAGCCGGTGAAGGCTTTGACCATCCTAATGAAGGATCAGTTGTCAAAGGTGATTTACTGTAAGCGTAGCGGAAGATCTCTTGAAATGTAAATGTTAATCTAGAGTTCTCCTGTTTAGTCATTGTGCTAATGAATTCTATCTTTCAGTGGCATATACTGGTAAATTTGAAGACGGAGGCATTTTTGAGAAGAAGGGATCAACTGAGGAGCCTTTCGAGTATGTAGCCCTTGAAGGTACTCTGCATTCATTGGCATTCCTAGACAGCAATTTCCAACTTCGTCAAATGAGTAGAAGCTAATTATGAGTGTTTATGCCTGCTCAGAACAAGTCAATGAGGGCCTAGACAGAGCAATCCTGAGCATGAAGAAAGGAGAACAAGCCCTTGTGACTTTGAGAACCAACTCAGTCGTCGGTCTAGATGATCTGGCGGTTTTGGCAAATTCAGTATTGAGTTATGAAGTCGAATTGATCGACTTTACCAAGGTCATTTTCATGTTCTTTATTACTTGATCTCATACCATAAAGAATGCCGCTACATGTAGAATCAACTTCTGCTCTTTACAGGACAAGCCGTTTTGGAAGATGAATGCTCGTGAAAAGTTAGAAGCATGCGAAAGCACAAAGAATGACGGAAATTCCCTGTTCAAGACAGGGAAGTTCTGGTGTGCATCGAAGAAATACGAGAAGGTGACCAATGGAAAATGCCATCACAGAATTTTTTATGGCTAAGTGTTATATTTCACCACGTCTATTGATTATGATCTGCTTGCAGGCTGAGAAATATGTACAGTTTGACCACTGTTTTACTGATGAAGAGAAGAGCTCAGCGAATGCGTTACGCCTATCATGCTATTTGAACAATGCTGCTTGTAAACTTAGATTGGGGGACTATAGCGGAGCCACAAAATTCTGTACAAAGGTCTCTCTCTCTCTCTCTCTCTCTCTCTCTCTCTCTCTCTCTCTCTCTCTCACGCACGCATGCAGGCATGTGCACACAAGCATGAGAAGGGGTGAGCACACGCACACAATAACTTAGGATGAACAGACATAGTTGTTGCCTTGTTACGATGAGTGATGAAGTTTATCCGACATTGGTGTTGACTCTCTCTAACAGAGTAATGCAGAATGAGCATATATTGAATGGAATCTTATTATTGTTGTTATTTACTTTTAATCATTAAAAATCTATCAATTTTTTCCTTCCTTACTATAATCAAAGTGTATTAAGTCTAGATAATTCACACTCTTTCTCTGTGTGACAGGCATTGGATCTTGATCCTCGCAATATCAAGGCTTTGTACAGGAGATCACAAGCATACCTGAAAAGTTCTGATTTCGACGAGGCCGAGGGTGATATTAACAAAGCGTTAATTCTCCAACCAGACAATAGGTATGCAAATTCGCCACGCGACTCTTCTTGATCAGAACGCGACTAGATTGGTTTTGTTTTTTCTTCATTCACTTAGAACTGAAAATTCATGTTTCGCTTAATAGAGTTTCTCTTGCCTTTGATGAATTGCAGAGATGTGAAGCTTGTGTTCAAGGAGCTAAAAGACAAGCAAAAGGAATATAAGGTATATCAGGCCGAGATATCTCGGACAATGCTCTCAAGGACGGCCTAAAACAGAGCAAAAGCTGTTGCAAGCATCGAACTGCAGATCTTCCCGTCAAAATTGTTCTTCTTTGTACAAGGTAGTCTACATCATATAGCCTGTAAAAGTGCAGTCTAGAGTGTCGTGAGCACATGCTTATTCTTTGTCATTGTAGCATAAAAGTATTGAGGGACAATGAACAGATCATATGTTTCTTCCTAGCAATTTGCTTACTTCCTGAATCAGTGACATTGCGTGACTTTGGATTGGCTATGGTGTTAAGAGTTTTTCAGTTTGACAGACGGGCTTCCTCTTTAGAGATCAAATGGTTCTTGGCAAGTTAACCAAGATGGAGAGAGTCAGATGGTCTTATGTAGCAACAAGAAGCATGTGAAAGGTGTTGGATCTTTTAACTCTTTGCCAATTGGCTAATACAAGATTTAAGGAAACGGGTTAGCTCTTAAGATTTAAAAGCATCACATGGCTCAGAAATTAAGGTCTTGAAGACTCGTTGTAAGATGCAATCTTCTGCAAAGAATTTCTAATGTTAATGTTTAGCACCAATGGATGAAGAGCAGCATAGCATCGAAGTTCTTGGTAGCTTGAAAAGCATAGGAATATGGTTATCAAAATTCGAGACAAAGCAATTGAGGCAATGGATTGACTCACAGGTGTTTTACTTAAGGAGCGTCGAAACACAATTACGAAGTTTAAAATCAGCAAAGCAATTGAGATCAAGGAGAAATGAATATGCATTTTTAGGGGGAACAGTTAACACTTATGAACAAGATCATGGGACAATCATCACTCAGGGAGTAAGACCATAGAACAACAATCGTGCAAAAGTAAGATCACGGGGCAGTTAACACACCGTCCAGGAAGAGCAACCGGTAGAATCATGACTTTACTAGAGTGTGGGCACGATATTTGCGGAAATAGAGGGACATGGACGGAAAGGGTGCGTATGGTAACGTTTTTATTTCTAGGAACAATTTCTTTTCAAAAATAGTTTTTTCTATTTCTATTTCCGGAAGAGTTTCGAGCAAAATAATGCGTTTGGTAATCGCACAAAATTTCTATTTCTAGAACGAAATGTGTTTGGAATCGCACAAAATTTCTATTCCTGGAATAGAAAAAGAAGAGAAATGCGTTTAGAATCGCACAAAATTTCTATTCCCAATTTTTTGCATTCAAATCTATATCTTTTATTTAACTATAAGTACAAGTTATAAGTGAAAAAAATCAATAAACATGATTTATTGGCTTGTCTAATCCTTTTTAGGGGTTTAAAACCCCTTTTAATCCCTAAACTAAGGAATCTTCAAAAATACCACTCGGGCACCTCAAAAATTTAAATTTCGCTCAAAGTGGGTGGCCACAGGTATTCTAAACCATTATGTGAATTTTTTTATATTTTTTTGGGGTAAAATTTATTAAAATTTTTTACTTTCCCTAAATCTGTTTCTTTTTATTTTTCCGAAAATTTTTTATGAAATTTTTTTAATTTTTTCAATTTCGGAATTTTGCAAATATTTAAGAGTTTTCTGATTTTTTTCTGATTTTTATGGATTTTCTGAGAATTTTTCTGATTTATATGAATTTTGGGAATTTTTTAATTTTCTAATTTTTTATGGGATTTTTCTGAAATTTTTCTAATTTTTATGAATTTTCGGAATTTTTTAATTTATTCTAAGCCATTATGTGAATTTTTTATTTTTATTTTTTTTGGGGAAAAATTTATTAAAACTTTTTACTTTCCCGAAATTTGTCTCTTTTTATTTTCCAGAAAGCTTTTTATGAATTTTTTTTTAATTTTTTCAATTTCGGAATTTTGCAAATTTTTATGGGTTTTCTGAGTTTTTCTGATTTTTATGGGTTTTCTGAGTTTTTCTGATTTTTATGAATTTTTGGAATTTTTATAATTTAATTAATTTTTTATAATTTTTTTATTATTTCCGCCGAGAATGGACCGGACCGGTGCTTTGAGACGATTTGCAGACGACGGAGGATGGAGGAGGAGCTGAGGTCGCGACTTGAGGACCGCACCTTTCTATTTCTATTTCCATTTCTAGGAACAAAGAAGTAGATTTTTTTACTTCTCCAAATCTATTTCTTGGCCACTTTTCTATTCCGGAAATAGAAAAATGAAATGCTAAGTTACCAACGGATTTGTTCTTTTTTGTTCCAGGGAACGAACAATGAGAAAAATAGAGAAATGCAGAAGCGTTACCAAACGCGCCCTAACCTTTCAAGGAAATGCAACTGCTGAAAATCACCAGAAAGCAGTTGTTACTAGACCATTATAAATTCCACCGGTCATTCATTAGAGAGCCCCGCACAAATCAAACAAATTTATTATCATTTCAGTACTTTTATCTTCCTGCACCGCACTTTATTTCTCCAGCTGCAGCTTTCAAATTCGCGTCGTCGATTAAATTTCGGCGTGCGTCTTTATTACGATTCTATGTCATCGATTAAATTCCAACATAAGTTGTTTACGTTTGGTTACTTCATCGAGTATGTATCTTCTAGACCTCGCTGTCGATAAAATTCCAGCACGGCTTGCATTTGTACAGCCCCGTTCTAATTTAAGCTGTTGGTTTCTTTTGCCTGTGATATCTCTTATTCAGAATTGGCGCAGAACCCTTGGTTTCCTTAAATAAAAACCTTGGTGAACGATATTTCGCCGTGGGAGAAATTCCGGCGAAACACCCGTTGGTAATCTCATCGTTGGGTTTAAAGACGGTAAAATCATTATTCCACCGGAGGGGCTAGACTCAGTTGCACACCATGAAAAGCAAAGGATGCCTAATGAGCTTTGGCCGTAGAAGGACCCTCCGATGTCCAATGTCATCGACTGGGGAGCAAAGAGGTGAAGGGGAAATCTATGTTGCTGGGCACATGCCAGAATGGGCGGTTTGGGCTACATCGCGAAAACGGTCCATCGGCCGATCCCGAAGCACTTAGGTGCGTTTGGTCGTCCGGATTTTAAACAGGGATAGGACTGATAGGATAGGATAAGAAATCCGGGATTTTTTATATTCTATTCAATCGTTCTTTGGTGGACTACGGATTTAAAGTCGAGATAGGATACATTTTTTTTTTTTTTTGCTATTCACGGGTTCGGAGGAGTCGGTGAAGGAAAAAAGCCGAGAATTTTTTTGGTGAAAGCGCACAAGGTGTGGGGATGAAGATGACGGCGAGTGGAGCATAAGATTTCGAAAAAATAGATATTAGAAATCATATCCAGGTCTATTCCACCTCCCCTGGATTTTTTTATCCGGTATATCCCATCAATATCCGACCTTATCCTATCCCTGACCATTTAACAAAGCGGGATAGGATAAAATATATCCTATCCTGACTTTTATTTGGTCGACCAAACGCAACCTTAGGAGTTGGGATTGGATTTGCAATGTATCGATTGCGCATGACACGAACAAAGAACAAGAACAGCATTCCGAAAGTGAGAATTTTTATTTTATTTTGGACGTTTAATAATTGCGCCGACACAATTTTTTAAACAAAATCCTTTTTTTTTAAATTTTTTTTTTTTGGTAACGGACCCCATTTAACAACAGATCGGAGACGGAGAAGAAGAAGGAGAAGCGAGGAGGAGGCCAGGCTTCGTGGAATCTCTTCTCCCGTACAAGGGTGGTGGCAAGAGCCTCCTTGTTTTCGTCATTTTCCGGCCACGAAACTTCTTCGCCCGACACGACCAAATTCTCAGAGCTCGAGCTCAAAAGCTCGGAACTTGCACCCCACCCATTGTCACCCTCCTCCTCCTCCTCCTCCTCCTCCTTCTTTGAGAGAGAGAGAGAGAGAGAGAGAGAGAGAGAGATGGGTATAGGGATAGTGGAGCCCAACACGTGCGTCAGAGGTTGCTGCTCCAGCCGATCCATCCCTCTCCACCTCCCTCCTTCTTCCTACTCCCTCCTCTCCCCCATCGCTCGAGGTCCCCTCTCTACCCATTTCACCCCTATCCATCATCATCATCAACCACGGAGGTTGATGGTTTCCGCTTCCTTCACCACCCGTTCTTTTCTTGTTTTGAATTGCGAGATGGGCTAATTGGGTTGTTGCCCTGCAGGGGCCGAGAGCGTCGTGTACGAGGCCGTCCTGGATGGCAAGAGGGTCGCCGTCAAGAAACCCTTCTTGGCCACTTCCGACGACATCGACAAGTTCCACAAGGAACTCCAACTGCTCTGGTCTCTCTCTCTCTCTCTCTCTCTCTCTCTCTCTCTCTCTCTCTCTCGATAAATGTCAGTGATTTCTTGATTTGTGTGCTTTTCTGTGCTTGTCGAACGATTTGCTCGGTGTTTGAATAATGAAAAGTTGTTGCGTGTGGGTCAGTGGTAGCAATTACTATGTGGGGCTTCGATTCCTGTGCTCATATGGTGCTGCTCTGTGTGTTGTATTGGTTTGTGGTTTGTTGCTGCAGCAAGCTGGATCATCCCGGCATTGCGACTCTCCTTGCTGCCCACGCGAAGCCGCCCAACTACATGTTCTTCTTCAAATTCTACGAGTCCCCGAACCTCGCTGATAAACTACATGTCGAGGAGTGGATCCCCGATCTCGATCATGCGCTCGCGATTGCCATGCAGCTAGGTATGTTTCTTAGGTTAGCATGTTGTGCTTTTCGGTTATTTCGTTGCTTTTCGCAAAGAGATGGTGTTTCTTGTGTTCTACGGTGTTCTTGCTTCTACTCTCAAGCTGAATTTGTTGGTTGATAAATTCAACTTGGTGGGTATATTTCTTAGGTTAGCATGTTGTGCTTTTCGGTTATTTTGCTGCTTTTCGCTAGTATATAGTGTTTCTTGTTTTCTACGGTGTTCTTGCTTTCACTCTCAAGCTGAATTTGTTAGTTGATAAATTCAACTTGGTGGGCATATTTGTCACCTGAATTTTTGTTTTTTTGCAAAGAAATCAGTTCGCCCATATTTGTGCTGGTTTATAAACATTCTATACATATGGTGATGATTAATTATTATTAGTGCATGTCATCATTTGAACTGATGCTCTTTGTTGATATTTTAAGTATTTCCTTGATAATTCTTCTCTGGCCTTATGTGTATTTAAGCTAGAGACATTAAATTCCATTCTTGCGTGGCAATACATATGATGGAGATAGACTTTTAGTCTGTGTCAATTAAAACACCCTGCATTTGCGCAGAGATATTGTAGATTATTCTGAACATCATAAGGTAGCCTGCTACAATATACTTAAATAAGTTGTTTAATGTGTTCTTTTGTCTTCTTTTTTTCTTGATAATCGTGGAAGTCATTTGCCAATACTCGTAAAAATACCATCCTAGGATTTCTCTTACTCAATCAATGATCAAGATTTCTATCTTTAAGTGGCAGAAGTAGTTTAATATCAATGCAAGTAGCTAAGGGAGAGTGTTTCTCATAATTTCTGTATGTGCACACTAGCAGAACCTGTCATGCATTGGAAGTTATTTTCACCATTTTGATGTGCTTGTCTCAGACTGATCTTCATTGAAATTTTCCCTTTTCTAATTTTTCTCATACTTGTTTAGTTTGTTTTTCATTTCTTTGATTGATTTTCTCATTATTTTTGTTCGTTTTGTTTGTTTCCAGCAAAGGCTTTGCAGTATCTTCATAACCAGGGGATTGTCCATAGGGATGTGAAACCTGCAAATATTCTTGTAATTGTCTTCTTTTAAGATCCTCATTCTAAATTTTCTTACATTGAATTCATCCCACCCTGAAATACACTCATTCTTTTTTACATTTCATTAATAATCATGTGACGACCTTAAGTAGTTATGCTGATGGAGCTATGGCTGTTTTGCAGCTTGACAAAGAGTCCTCTCCACACCTAGCTGATTTTGGTTTGGCAGCATACAGGGAACATCTTAAAGAAGTTTCTATTGAAACCTGGAAGTCTTCTGGCAAGCCAACTGGTGGCTTCCACAAGAAAAATATGGTTGGCACCCTTATCTACATGGCACCTGAAATATTAAAGAAAGAGATACATACTGAAAAATCGGATGTCTACAGTTTTGGAGTATCTATAAAGTAAGTTCTTTTAATATGTTTGTGTTTTTTTGAGGATACATATAATTCTATGGTTGAATTCTGCCGGCATTTGGCATCTTCTGTGGCCCTTTTCACTGCATATTTAATTGGAGTAGTTTTTAGCACGGAACCTGTTCCTTATCTGGCTAGATATATTGTGTGCCTATGAGATGGCTTCATAACCCTCTGCTTCTGGTTAGTTTTCTGCCTGCTGCCTTTGGAAGTTTTTTTTTCCCCTTTTATGGAGGACGAAATACACTGATCTTTGTTGGAGCCATATATGACATTCCAGTGCTATTTCGTGCAAGATTTTGACTTCTCATCAAGTTTCTAATGATCTATTTCCAATTTGCTATGTGTAACGGGCCGAAGGTTGAAGTAAGTTATCTTGTATGCCGTTTGATTTGAGTACATAGTAAAAGCTTCCGACCAAAAAAGAAAAAAGTACATACTTGGAGCTTCCTTGGAAACATAGCGATTGGAACTGTCTCTGCAAACAAATTAACAAGAATTACTCAGTAAGAAGCTACGGGGAAGTGAAAGTTGATTTTGTAGAGATAATTTTCCGTTAGCTGCTTGTTTTTTTCGATGATCAGTTCCTTCTAAGCTTTCATACAGAGATTGTTTAGGGCTTCTTGCACTTAGAAACAGTATTTGATGAAGCTCACAGCATATAAGAAAAGTTGACTAGTCAGATATGTTCTTTGAAATGCATTAGTCATAGTTATTTTATTTGTTAGCATGTGCTTTTGGGACATGGAAATCGTCTACAGAAAGATTCCATTCTGTAAAGGCTGGATTAAGTAGATTTAAAAAGCTGGGAAGAATAGGGAAGCATTGTTGCAGTTGAATAATAGAACATATGTCAGTAGTGATGCATGTAGAGTAACATCCTTGATCCTCAATTAATTGCTTTCAGGGTGCTGCATTGCTAGAAGAAGATCTATGCTTTCCTTCTCCTTGCCAATGATGACTAACCATCGTTTCTCATAAACTTAACCTCCATGCATCATTTATCGGTCATATTCTACCTTAAATTCTCTGTTTGATTAAACTTGTGTGTACTCTTTTCACACCTACAGTGGTAAAACAAGTACAATGGATGTCGTGTTTAGTTGTGTATCTGTGTTTCAAAGGCATTGCATAGAACTGTACTACGGACTTTCTATTTTTTGAAATTTGAAAATTCGCGTGATTGATCATTATTTAGTACATGATGTAGCCTGTCAAACTGTACATGTGCACAGTGAAAAGGTGAAAAGATGGCAATACTCATCACAATATTTACATATAGCCTCATAGGTAGACTGAAAGTCATAGGTTTGAGGCTGATTAAGCTTAAGACTTTAATCTGTGTTAGTTGTTGGTTTTGATTTTGAATTTGGACATATAACTGAGTCCTGAGTTAGTTATGTCTGCATTTAAGAGCTTATACTGCTAGTTTTTGAAATTTTAAGCTGTCATAAGGATAGAATTGTGATCTCGTTTGTGCAGTGAACTTCTTACTGGCGTTGTCCCGTATACTGATCTCCGTGCAGAAGCACAGGTTGGCCTCTGGTTATTGACTCTACGAGTTTGTGGACCCTCAATTTTTATTTATTCAAGGTTTCGTGCTTGTTCTGCTGGCAGGCCCATACGGTACTTGAGATGAACTATAGTGAACAGCAACTTACTGCAGCTGTTGTCTCTGATGGGCTCCGACCAGTTCTTGCTGGTCTGGAGTTGGGGTTGCCGGAGAGTCTATCATCATTAATACAGAGGTGTTGGGATGGGAATCCTTCTTATAGGCCTTCGTTTGATGACATAGTGGCAGAGCTTGAGGCAATCTTGCAAGGCAGAAAAATGATGAAGAAAGAGCACGTGATTCATAGTACTAACACCTCCTTTAAAGATGAGACCAGTGTTCGAACTTATCAAGAGAGTGTGAACTGGTCCCTTCAGGGAGAACATTTGTCCAAGAGAGCTTCTTTTGCAGCTGATTCTGCTGTAAGATTTCCGCTTGATGGTTCCAATGATCCTTCCGGATATTGCCCTACTCTTTCTTCAGGTTCCTTTGCGACATGTGGGAGAAGGGAGACCATGGAGGATATTCATTTCCTTTTACCTAACATTGGGAATCAGAAGGATATACATATCTTTGGCATCTTCGATGGTCATAGAGGTGCTTAAGCGCGGTAAACTTTTTTTTCTTTAGGGTGGAGACAGCTATACTAAGAGAAACAGAACCATGCTTCTAGAAACTTTCAAAATTTAAAAAGTAGATACCTTGTAGGTTGATAATTTCCTTTGAAGACTTTTCAATTGATTTATCTGTTAAATATAATATTCTAAGGACAAAAAACTCAACGGGTGTTGGTATATATGTGAATGTGGTACTGCTTTCTTACTTTTCCTTCCGATGTCCTCTTCATGCCTGGCTCTGATTAGTTGTTAGAATTTCCTTATACAATTTTGGAATAGTCAATGTATATTTAACCAGCTGTCATTTAAAGTGCTCAGCATTTTGAAACCTTTGAATTTGGTCTATAGATGGTATGCAATAGTATTTTTGTTGTCATTATTATTATCATCATCGTTATTATCGTTATCGTTATTTTTATTTTTATTATTATTTAGAAAGTCACACTGCCTTCTCAACTTGTCTTCCTTGTCCTGACTCTTTTCCGATAACTGTGAGAAACAAGTAGTCACAAACATATAGAAGGAAGGTTTCTCGTCTGGTTCCTCTGTTCCCTTCTAAATTACCCAATGGCAAATATACATTGGTTGTTTTCTGAGTGCTTGGGATGTTAATTCTAGGTTTTTTTGTTTTGGGTCGGAGATGTTAATTCTAGTTTTCCGACTGTATATTGACTTCTCTCCACCGTGTTTAGGTGCAGCAGCTGCTGAGTTCTCAGCTCAAGCTTTGCCTGGAATTTTGCGGAGTTTTAGTCCTACAAAAAGGTTTTCTTTTTTTTCAAGAAAGAAACATTTCACTGTTACATCTTGTTTTTACTGTGCGTTCAGTAACAAATAGCAATTAAATGCAGTCCTCCCGAGGCATTGCTGGAAGCATTCATCAAGACGGACGTTGTGTTTAGAAATGAATTGAATACCTATCGGAAGTCCAAGGGTGTAATCCAGAAAGACTGGCATCCTGGTTGCACTGCGATAGTTGCCCTCATAGTCAGAAACAAGCTTTATGTCGCTAATGCTGGCGATTGCAAAACAATCTTATGTCGAGCCGGTAGACCTATTGCTCTTAGTAAGGTAAGCTGTCTGTCGACTTCCTCCATGTTAATTATCATTAGTAGCTATGTTGCTGCTCCTGAGCCACTTGGTCTCAATATGTCAGGATCATGTTGCAAGCTGCCCTGAAGAGAGAGAGCGCATCGTTAATGCAGGAGGGCAAGTTAAATGGCAAATTGATACATGGCGAGTCGGTACTGCTGCACTCCAGGTTGCTTTCTTTAACTGTTAATATTTATATCAAAGGTTGCCACTTCGAAGATGTAGTAGTAATAGGACTTTATCTAGTCCAATAGCTGGAGTATTAACTACTCCTGTGCTTTTACCAAGCATAGAAGAAGTATCTTCTTTTAGTTGAAGTGTTTGAAGTTCTTAATCTAGTTACGCTGTTTTCACATTTTGTTTGTGTTTTTCTGTTAACATGTACTTGACTGTTATTTTGCACGTATAGGTTACTCGCTCCATCGGAGATGATGATCTGAAGCCTGCTGTAACTGCTGAACCCGAGATTACTGAAACTGTTCTCTCTGTGGAGGACGAGTATCTGGTAAAGAGTATTATCTTACGACAGTTTAACTGTAATTTTTCTATGAGACATAATTTGTGAATCCAAATTCTGGTTTGAGCATCAAATGGCATGACACGAGAACGGCACATTGACACCTGCTATAATGGTGAATGCCAGGTGATGGCTAGTGATGGGCTATGGGATATCTTGACCAGCGAAGAGGTCATAAGCATCATCAAAGACACGGTTAAGGAGCCGAGCATGTGCTCCAAGAGATTGGCAACCGAAGCTGCTGCACGGGGTAGCAAAGATAACATCACCGTCATCATCATCTTCCTGCGACCTGTCTCCACTGCCGAGAGAATATATTAGGCGCGAAACCCATTCTTTGCGGAGCTCCAGGCGGTATGAAGAAACAGAGATAGACCGAGAAGCAACTATTTAACTACTAGAATAAGGAGAAGATTCTTACTTAATTCTTTGTCAAGGATTGATAGTGCCTGTGGCATTGATTCGTGTGATTGGTTTCATTAGTTCGTCTCTTCTTGATCGATGCATTTGTTGAGCCAAGATTATACCTTAAGAGGAAGAAAAAGCATTGCCTATGATGCTGATTTGATGACTACACTTGCAAAAATGCATGATGCAGTAGGAGGTAGTGATTAGCACTTAGCAGGATCAGATATGAATCTTGAACTACGTAGATAAGTAGCAGTTGATCCGGACTTACCGAATATTTTTTTTTTTATCAAATGATGGACCGTTCGATAGGACTTTTTAGGATACTCGTTAACAAGAAGCTTATAGGATCCGGTTTAATGCATGTTAGTTTTTTTTATGAGCAAATTAGAATATGAAATGGAGAAAGCCTTTTGAAATCTACCGTTAATAATCACTTTGCTCTATTGAATTATTCAGTTGAATGATATTATAATATTAAGGCTCCGTTTGTTTGGCGGAAAATATTCTCCTTTTGGAAAATATTTTTCCGGAAGTCATTTTTCTGAAAAATAATTTCCTGAAACACAATTTTCTGGTGTTCGGCTAAAATTTGAAAAAGTTTCGGAAAATATTTTCTGGTGTTCGGCGACCGCCGATCCGGCGGCGTCCGGCGACCGGCGGTGGCGACCGGCAACCGGCGGTCGGCGGCGGCGGCGGCGGCGGGCGGCAACGGGCCGTGGCGGCGATCGGGCAACCGGGCGGCGGTTGGTGGCGGTGGCGGCGATCGGCGGTGACCAACGGCCGGCGGCGGCCGACGCAAGGTGACCGGGCGGTGGCGATCGCGCCGACGACCGAAGGCGACCGCGATCGGCGGCGGAAATCGGGCGACCGGCGGCGGCGATCTACAACCCATGGTCGGGCGGGTGGCGAACAACGGCCGACGATCGGGCGGCGGGCAGACGACCGATGGCCGACGCGATGCGGATCGCGACCGTTGGTGGCGGCGGCGACGATCGACTGGCGGCGACGAACGGCGGGCGCATGGTTGATCGGCGGCGCGGTGACTGGCGGCGGCCGAACGGCGGCGGCGGGTAACCTGGGTGGCGGATCGGCCGGTGACCCGCGAACGGGTGGCGGCCGACGATCGACGGCCCGGCCGACGACGACCGGAGCGGCGACCGGTAGCCGACGAGCGGGATCGACCGCGATCGACTGCCTCTCCCACGGAAAACATTTTCCCTCCCATGGGCAATTTTGCCTTCACTTTGGGGGAAAATGATTTCCTCTTTAAGGCTCCGTTCGTTTGCCGGAAAATATTCTCCTTTTGGAAAATATTCTCCCGGAAGTCATTTTCCTGGAACACAATTTTCTGGTGTTCGGCTAAAATTTGAAAAAGTTTCGGAAAATATTTTCTAGTGTTCGGCAACCGCCGATCCGGCGGCGGCGGGCGACCGGCGGCGGATGGTGGTGACCGGCGATCAACTTCCTCTCCCACGGAAAATATTTTCCCTCCCATGGGCAATTTTGCCTTCACTTTGGGGGAAAATGATTTCCTCTTTGTGAAAAGAGGAAATCATTTTCCTCAAAACAATGAAGGATTTGGGGGTGGGAAGGAAAATGTTTTCCGACAGAAAACATTTTCCGCTCCAACACCGGAAAACGCGGAAAATGTTTTCCGGAAAAATATTTTTGGGAAACGAACGGAGCCTAAAGAGGAAATCATTTTCCCCAAAGTGAAGGCAAAATTGCCCATGGGAGGGAAAATGGGGAAAATTACCAAAAAAGTCCTCAACCTATTGCATTTGTGCCAATTCAATCCTAAACCTTTCAATTTTGCCAATTCAGTTCTAAACCTTCTGCAAACCAGCCAATTCAGTCATTTTGGCCGGCCAACGCTGACGTGGCCGCCGGCCGGCTGACGTGGCACCGGCCAGCGTCCACGTGGCAATATTTTAATATTTTTTTTATTATTTTCGAATTTTTTTCCTTTTTCTTTTTTTTTTCTTTTCCTTCTCCCCCTGGCCTGTTCGGCCAGGGGGGAGGCTCGCCGGTGAGGGCGGAGCTCGCCCACCCAAGGCGAGCTCCGTCGAGACGAAGCTCGCCCTGACCATGGCGAGTGGGCGAGCGGCGAGGGCCCGGCTCGCCATGGATGGGCGAGCTCCGCCTCGCCCGGATCCGGCAAGGCGGAGCTCGCCATGGCCGGGCGAGCTCCGCCTCGCCGGATTTGGCGAGGCGGAGCTCGCCTTGGCCGGGCGAGCTCCGCCTCGCCGGAGCTCGCTTTGGCCGGGCGAGCTCCGCCTCGCCGAAGCTCGCCATGGCGTGGCGAGCTCGCCCAACTCCGGCGAGGCGGAGTTCGCCTTGGCTGGGCGAGCTCCGCCCTCGCCCAGCGGCGGTGAGGGCCCAGCTCGCCTCGCCGGAGTTGGGCCCTCGCCGGCGAGCCTCCCCCCTGGCCGGACAGGCCAGGGGGGAGAAGGAAAAGAAAAAAAAATTCGAAAAGAATAATAAAAAATATTAAAATATTGCCACGTGAACGCCGGCCGGCACCATGTCAATCGGCCAGCGGCCACGTCAGCGCCGGCCGGCCAAAAGGACTGAATTGGCTGGTTTGCAAAAGGTTTAGGACTGAAATGGCCAAATTGAAAGGTTTATGACTGAATTGGCACAAATGCAATAGGTTGAGGACTTTTTTGGTAATTTTCCCAGGGAAAATGTTTTCCGTGGGAAGTTATTTTCCGCCCCCCGAACACTGGAAAATCCGGAAAACATTTTCCGCCAAACGAACGGAGCCTAAGATGATAAAAGTCGTGATAGTAGGTGGAATAGGAGGGTCGTGCATATGTTTAGTATTGTACGTATGTTCAGCTTCGGGATAACCTTCTTTCCAAAGAAATCTTTGGAAATCCGATATCTGCTCGTAGAGGCGGTGGCCGACAAATCGGATTAATGCGATTTGCTTGAGCTTGGTGCATTTGATTTACAACATACATAAGATCTAGAGGACTCGTCAACACTTCATTATGAACTTTCGATAATTGGTATATTCTTCAATTCTTACATGGATCTCATAGCCATGCTCACGTCTAGGTGCTCTATTTATGACGAATCCATGCGTAGCTCACACCTTTTGACATATATGGAAAAGCATTTATATAAGTCAAAGCTGCATGAACTAAAGCTCCAATTAAAAGATTACCATATTGGTGGATGTAAGATCAAAAACAAGGTAGATATCCTTCCATGCATAGCAACATCTTCACACTACAAATACTCCATTCTTGGTTCTCATTCAAGCACATGAGACATTTATAACTTTGCCATGGAACAAGCAAAACCACTCTCAAAAGGGAAATCCCTGGCGACTCGTCTCTCGGGAGATGCGGGGGGGAAGGCGGCACGAATATCGAGTCCTTTCATACTCGAAGCGAAGCTCTACAATGATGATCACTGTGGATCCACATCCCTGATCAATCTGTTAAATTCTTTCGAAAAAGATCCTCAAAAGAAACCCGAACCGTTGAAACGAAATTTCGACAATACCCTCGCAACCCGATCTTATTGTTGCAAACACTGCAAGGCGAGGTTCAACACCTTGCAGTCGCTGGGGGGCCACCAAAATGCCCACAAGCGCGAGCGTGCCGCAAAAAAGCGGGCTCGAGTGATGAACCGGATCGTTAATGCCTTTTCTCAGGTGACTCTTAAATCTAAGCCGAATTGTTCTGGCATGCAGGCAAATCCTGTCCCAAGGCACCCCACTGCCTGCGGGCCTCGTGCTAGGCCCTCGTCTGCGGATGTCGTCGGACCTACCCACAGGGGGCCGCCGGAGCCGATAACAATGACAAACCCTCGAGCGTCAGTATCGCACCGACTTGCCATGGTGAATCAGCTAAACGGAACAGTATATGAACCTAGGAACAATGGTGACCCTAACTTTTGTACTGGGGTTTTTCCTCAGAGCACAGGACCAAGACCACCTCCACTTGCCAACGTTGTTGCCAATGGAAGCTCCTTCAGCACCCAAGGACTTGAAAATGAAGGGTTGGACTTGACCCTTAGGCTCTGATCATGACCAGAGAACTGATCATATAGCTTTGGTTGACATCAATGCAGGATGATGCTCCGTTGAAGTGAATGTTTTGAC
This sequence comes from Syzygium oleosum, assembly GCF_021117445.2. Lineage (NCBI taxonomy): Eukaryota > Viridiplantae > Streptophyta > Magnoliopsida > Myrtales > Myrtaceae > Syzygium > Syzygium oleosum. Next base: position 4,805,562 of record NW_026607494.1, read on the forward strand.
TAATAAACTAAAGTCTCTATGACATATGACAAAAATATATGCTTCGCGTTGTCTAAGTAATATTTGTGGACTAATTATATGTGGTAAATATCCTAATTGATCTTGGCATCTCGCCCGCTAAAATGACACAAGTGCAGTAAATCATACCAATCTAGCTAGTGCATACTCGACCTTAACTAACAAAATAACGCCAATAACGGCTTTCCATAATCTCGATGATCAAATCGATTAGAAATTTACCTGGGAAAGGATCAACTTTTCCGTTTTCAACAGCCGGCGTGTTGCGCAAATAACGTAAAAGTGCTTTTTGTCGCGGAAATTATTAAAGTGAGCAAGTGAGACTAATTCCTCAATCAACCATTTCTACTTGTGATAAGAAGCTCTCCTTGCGTTTCTGGTGACCGCTTCTTCCTAGAATGGCCGTCATTAAGTATAGCAAAAAGTATGGACAATTACGAAAACGTAAAGAAGTAAGAATATTTACGTACTTGATATTCATCCACTATTCCCATGTCGTCCAATGTCCATCCTTACTATACCTCAAAATTTCTATCTTTCTTATGATTATTGCAATTTCATTAATCTAAAGTTAGATTCTTATCTAATCAAGACTTAATCATATCAGACCTTAAAGCTGCTCATGAGATCCAACTTTCCTCAGTCACGTCATGCCGTTGCAGGGTCTCGATGGGTTCTCATAGGTGCCGGAAATGCTGGCTGTATCCAATGGCGAAGCTGATGATGAGCACGTTCGGGCTGATGACAAGCAGGGTCACTCCGCTGTGGATGCGGCGAACGTCGGAGGTCCAACTGGTGGTCACGGCCATGTCGGTGGCGACGGTGGTGATGATGAAGTCGTCATCGGTGGGGATGGTCAAGATTTGAGTGGCCATGACATTTGAGTTTGCATGGCGGGAAGTCGGGAAAATGGAAAGAGGTGGTTTCTTTGTTGTTAAGAGTACTTGATGAGCATTATTATTCAAGTTAGCTTACCATAGAACTATTTAAGTGGCCACGAACAAGACTCATTGAGGAAGCAATTTGCTAATGTATATTATATACTGAACAAGACTCATTGAGAAATCAATCCAAAGTTTTCCATTCAACTTTCGTCAGTTTTCGCCACTTCTTATACAGTTAGTTTGATGCACAGTATTCTTTTTTATGATGGTTGACATAATGAAATTATTAAATGGAAAAGGCCTTCTGAAAACTAACATAAATAATCAAATTGTGCTTTGATTCAATAAATTAGTTGAATGACATTGTGCAGCTAGCTCGAAATGACGCATTGTCATCTCAAGATTTCACCTATCTAATATCATGGCGGAAAATTGTCCAAAAAGCCCTAAACCTATTGCACTTTTACCAATTCAGTTCTAAACCTTTCAATTGTGCTAATTGAATCCTAAACTTTTTCATATTTTGTCAATTGAGTGCATCCGGCCAATTTTGGCCAAAAATCACTAACATGGACACCGGCCGTCCTATACGACACAACCGGCACTAACATAAACATTTTTTAATAATAAATATCTTTTGAATTTTTTTCATAATCTTTTTTGTTTTCTTTAGTTTTTTTTAAATTTAGGCCGACGAGGGGCCGGCGAGGGCTGCATTACCCTCGCTAAATCCGGGCCAAGCAAGGGTGATGCGGCCCTCGCCCAGATCCAACGAGGGCATTGTGGCTCTCACCTAGAGCCGACGACAGCCACGACGCTCTTGCTGGCCTGAGTCCAAAGAAAAGAAAACAAACCAAAAAAGTTAAAATATTATTATAAAATGTTCACATCAGCGCCGACCGTGCTACATGAGACATCCGATATCCACGCCAGCAATTTCCAATCAAAATTAGCCGGATGGACTCAATTGAAAAAAAGTGAAAAGGTTTAAGACTCAATTGGCACAATTGTTCGACAAAAAAAAATTGACAAAATTGAAAGGTTTAGAACTAAATTGATAAGAGTGCAATAGGTATATGATTTTTTGGATAATTTTCGCAATATCATAGTATGTGAAATAGGAGGGTCGTACATATGTTTAAGATTGAACACACGTTCAGGTTCGGGATAACCTTGTTTTCAAAGCAATCTTCGGTATATGGCAATCTGATATGTGCGCATAGAGGCGGCGGCCAACAATTCGGATTGGTGCGATTCGATTCACTTTGTTACATTTAATTTACAGCATACATAAGAATTAGAGGGCTCTTTAAGACTTGACCATTATCGGCTTTTAATGATTGATATATTTCTTCAATTACTACATTGATCTCATAGCCATACTGATGTCTAGGTGCTCTATTGATGACTAATGCAAAGCATATGTGACACCTTTTGACCTAAATGGAAAGCACTGATAAGTTTCCGATTCTCACACTTCGTTTCCGTTATTAAGTCAGACACACAAGATTTTAGTTGCCCATAGCACAAGATCATACCAACTTAGTGCATCTAATATCAAGGACAAGTGGAGATATCCTTCCATGCATGGCAACATCTTCTCCCTACAAATACTTCATTCTTTGTTCTGATTCAAGCACACGAGACATTTATAACTTTGCCATGGAACAAGTACAACCCCTCTCCAAAGAGAAATCCCCAGTGACTCTTCTTCTCCCGGGAGATGCGGAGGAGAAGGCGCCGCAAATATCGGGTCCTTTAGTACTTGAAGCGAAGCAGTCTAATGATGATCACCGTGGATCCGCACCCGTGATAGATCCGTTGAAATCTCTTGAAATAGCTCCTAGAGAAAAACCCGAAACGCCGAAACGAGATTCCAACAATACCCTCGCGACCCGGGCTTACAGTTGCAAGTACTGCACGGCGAAGTTTGGCACATTTCAGTCGTTGGGGGGCCATCAGAAAGCTCACAAGCGCGAGCATGCTGCAAGAAAGCGGGCTGCAGAAAAGGAACGGATGGCTAATGACCTTTCTCAGGTGAACCCTAACTTTAGCCCATGTTATTTTGGCATGCAGGCAATTCCTATCCCGAGGCACCCCGGTGCCTTTCGGCCTCGTACCTGGCCTGCACCTACTGATGTTTATGGACCTATCTACGGGGGGCCGCAGAGGCCAACAACGTTAACAAGCCCTCAAGCCTCGGCGTGGCACCGACCTGCCGTGGCGAATCGGCTGAACGGAATGGTGTATCAACTGACGAACTGTAATGGAGGCCCTAACTTTCATACTACGGTTTCTCCTCGGAGCACAGGACCGAAACCACCCCCTGCCAATGTTCTCGCCAATGGTGATTCCTTGAGCACTCAGGGACTTGAAAATGAGGGGTTGGACTTGTCACTTCGGCTTTGATCATGACCACAGAACTGCTTTTCATATAGCTTTGGCGTCACCAATGTAGGATGATGCTCCCATTGAAGTTCATGTTTGACTAGAGAACTGCTAAAAGTCTCTAGGACATACTGCAAAAAATATCTGTTTCCCATTTTCTAAGTACCATTTGTGGAATAATTAAATGTGGTGGATATGGCAATTAATGTTGGCATCTCGTCTACTAAAATGACACAAGTGCAATTAACCGTACTAATCCAATGCATACTCAACTATAACTAACAAAATAGCGTCAATAATAATGGCTTTTCCAGAATCTTGATTATCAAATCGATTTAAAATTTACCCGGAAAAAGATCAACAGTTGTGTGTTCAAAGGCCTATGTAAAGGTTAGTACTTTTCATCGCAGATATATTAGAGTGAGCCAGTGAGCCAAATTCCTTAATCAATAAATTCAATATATGACGAGAAGCGTTTCGTGCGCTTTTGGTAATCGCTTCTTCCTCAAATGCCCGTCATTAAGTATAGGAAAAATATGTGATGCACGTGGACAACTACGTAAACTTAAAGAAGTACAAATATTTGCACAGGAGTTTGCGTACTTGATACTCATCCATTATTCCCTTGTCTCCATCCTTTCTGTACCTCGAAATTTCTATCTTTTGTATACGGACAAAAGCCATCAAAAATAAAAATTATATCAATTGTGACACGTTTACAGTTATTTTTATTTTTTTTTTAGGATTAATACTATCAAAAATTTATCCTCTGTCAAGGTTCCATTAATGATCACCGTTAAAAATTCGCCTACATGAATGTCGGAAAACAAACGGTGTTAACATGACGTTCATGTCGCTTATGAAATGACATGTGACAATTTTACCCGAACATACCAAAACCCAATGGTACACTTGTGACAATTTTACTGAACATACCAAAAAACCCCAAGGTACACATGTGATAATTTTACCATGAACTAAAATTTTAATATTATTTTTTTATCTTTTCGAATTTTTATTAATTTTTTTGTTTTTTCTTTTCTTTTTTTTTTTTCTTCATCTTCAACCGGCCTGGCCGGGCCAGAGTCGCCGACCGCCAGGTGGAAGCCGGCGAGGTCGGCCCCGCCGGCCGCAGGGCAGGCGGGCCGCCGTCGCCGGCATCGGGCGAGGGCGACCCTCGCCTGAGTCGGGTGAGGGTTGCCCTCGCCGGATATGGCGAGGGCGACCCTCGCCTACGTCGGGCAAGGGCTGCCCTCGTCGGCGTCGGGCGAGGCCAGCCCTTGCCTGGGCGGGCGAGGGCAACCCTCGCCTGAGTCAGGCAAGGATAGCCTTCGCCCGACTCGTGCGAGGTTCGCCTCGCCCGGGCGGGCGAGGATAGCCTCGCCCAACGCCGGCGAGGGCGGCCCTCGCGACATCTCGGCGAGGCCTGTCCTCACCGGCGCCGGCGAGGGCCGGCTCGCCCGCCCGCCCAGCGAGGTCGGGCTCGCCGTGCCTGGCGAGGTCGAGCCTCGCCGGCCGGTCAGGGGGGGCCGACCTATCCTGGCTCCGCCCGGACCGGCGACCGGCCAAAAGTTGAAGATGAAAAAAATAAAAAATAAAATCGAAAAAATAAAAAATAATATTAAAAAATTATTAGTTCGAGGTAAAAATTGTCACAGTTACCAGTTTGAGGTTTTTCGTGGTCAAAAAATAGTTTAGAGTAAATTTGTCACGGGTTTCAGTTTGGAGTAAAATTGCAGTGTACTAGTTTGGGGTTTTTGGTGATAAAAAAAAGTTTGGGGTAAAATTGTCACAGAGTACCAGTTTGGGGTTTTTGGTAGTCAAAAAAAAAGTTTGGGGTAAAATTGTCACACATGTACCAGTTTAGAGTTTTTGGTGGTATTAACCCTTTTTCTTATGACACCAATAATCTCAAACTTGTACCTATATGACATATTTACCCTCTGTCAAGATTCCGTCAATGATCACCGTTAAAAATTCGCCTACATGGATGTCGGAAAGCAAACAGTGTTAACATGGCGCTCATGTGACTTAAGTGAAATAAAAATATGTTTTGGCTGAAAAATCATTTGACGAAACATTAACAGAGCATAAATGTATCACATAGGTACAAATATTAGATTTTTTATGTCACAAGAAAAAATTTAGGATAAATGTGCCACAATTGGCATAATTTAGAGTTTTTGATATCACAAAAAAGTTTAGGGTAAATGCGTCACGTTGGGCATAATTTGGGATTTTTTATTGTTTTTTCCCTTTATACTATCATAGTAATTTCATTAATACTAGATTTAAAAATAAGATATTTTAAGCCTTAAAAGAAATTAAAGATTAAGAATTACGAGGCGCAAAGGAAAGAGTAATCCCATTCTCTTCTAAATGATGAGGTAAAAAGAGAGAGAATTTGTACAAATGCCGCACTAAACAGAAAAGGCAAAAAACTGAATGTCGAATTGAGCAATCCGTGAAGTTTTCTCAGAGGGAAAATCAAGAAAGTCAGGAGGTATGAATGTTTATCATCCGCCCTAACACCCAAGAGTCATGCTCAAGATCAACTCAAGAACACTAATGCATCTTTATTCAAATACTCAAAAAATGGCTGAAGAAGAAGAAGGAAAGAAGAAAACACACCATTGGTTGTCATGCCGGCGGCGCCACATAGGACTGCTGGTGTCCATGTCGGCGATTTCTGGCCAAATGGACTGAATTGACATAAATACAAAAGGTTTAGGACTCAATTGTCTAAAAAAAATGATTATGACTGAATTTGTGCAATTACAATAGGTTTAAAACTTTTTTGATAATTTTCCCCAGAAAAACCCTTTCACATTAGTACCACCAATTTAGGCCGAATATTACTAACGTAGACACCGGCCATCCTAAGTGGCATAGCCGGCGGACGGTCGATGCTGACGTGGACATTCTTAATAATATTTTAATAATTCTTCCCTTTTTTTCCTTTTTTTTTCTTCTCTTCCCTTTGGCCTGTAAAAAGGAAAAAAATTAAAAATTATTAAAAAATTCAAAAAATTATAAAAAATATCCACGCCAGCGCCAGCCATGCCACATAGGAAAGCCTGCATCCATGTCAGCAATTCCAATCTAAATTGGCCGAATGGACTGAATTGATACCAAAGTAAAAAAGGTTTATGACTAAATTAGTCTAATTGAAAGGTTTAGGACTAAATTGGTACCAATGCAATACGTTTAGCACTTTTTTTGGTACCTTTCCCCACTATAGAACAATCCGATACGTGCGCGTAGAGGTGATGGCCAACAATTCGGATTAATGCGATTCGCTCGGGCTTGTTGCGTTTAATTTTCAACATTCATAACAATTTTAGAGGACTCCTTAAGACTTAATCATTTTGGACTTTCAGTGATTGGATTTGTTCTCCAATTGGTACATTAATGTCATAGCCATTCCGACGTCTAGGTGCTCTATTTATGACTAGATCTTCCATGGATATCTCACCCCTGTTGATCTATATGGAGAGCACTTTTATAAGCTTGCGATTTGTCACTTCCATTCTGATAATTAAGTTGGACTCACAAGATTTAGTTGCCCATACTGATGTCAAAGCACGTCCTATTAAAACACAATTACAAGATTACCAACTTAGTGAATGTAATATCAAGAACAAGTTGGATATCCTTCCATACATAGCCACATCATCGCACTACATATACTCCATTCTTTGTTCTCGTGCAAGCACATGAGACATTCATAACTTGGCGATGGAACAAGTGCAGCCACTCTCAAAAGAGAAATCCCCAGAGGCTCTTCTCCCTGGAGATGCGAAGGGCAAGGCGGCACCAATATCGAATCCTTTAGTACTTGAAGCGAAGCTCTCTAATGATGATCATCGTGGATCTGCACCCGTGATCAATTTATCAAATTCTCTCGAAAAACCTCCTCGAAAGAAATCCGAAAAGCCGAAGCGAAATTTCAACAATACCATTGCAACCCGGGCTTACGGTTGCAAGTACTGCGATGCGGAGTTTGACACCGTGCAGTCGTTGGGGGGCCACCAGAAAGCCCACAGGCGTGAGCATGCCGCAAAAAAGCGGGCGCAAGAGATGGATCGAATCGCTAATGCCTTTTCTCAGGTGAACCCTGATTTTGACCCGTATTATTTTGTCCTGCAGGCAATTCCTGTCCCGGGCCACCCGGTTGCCTATGGACCTCTTACTTGGGGTGCACCTGCTGATGTTATCGGACCTGCCTACGGGGGGATGCTGAAGCCGATAACAATAACGAACACCCAAGCCATGGCATGGCACCGACCTGCCATGGCGAATCAGCTAAACGAAATGGTATATCAACCTATTAATGGTGACCCTAACTTTGGCACTAGGGTTTCTCCTCAGAGCACCGGACCGAGACCACCACTTGGCGATGTTCTTGCCAACGGCAGTTCCTTGAGGAGCACTCAGGGACTCGAAAACGAGGGGCTGGACTTGTCACTTCGGCTCTGATCATGACCAGAGAACTGCTTTTCATATATTGTAAAAAGAGGTGTCATCAATGTAATATGCTCCATTGAAGTTCGGGTTTTACTAATAAGCTAAAATTCTCTAGGATATATTGTAAAACATCTGTTTCGCGTTGTCCAAGTAATTTTTGTGAATGAATTAAATGCGGTGGATATCGTAATTAATCTTGGGATCTTGTCTGCTTAAATGACACAAAAGTGCAGTTAACCATACAAATCTAATGCATACTCAACTATAACTAACAAAATAACGCTAATAATGGCTTTCTCGGAATCTGATGATCAACTTGATTAGATTTTTACCCGGAAAAACATCGACATTTCTGTCTTCAAAGGCCTACATGTTGTGCAAATAGCGTAAAATTTAGTACTAATGTTTAATGTAGTTTAGGGACTAAATTGAATATATACCAAAAGTTCATGGACGACATTGAGCAAATTAAAAGTTCAAGAACTACATTGAACATTAAGTTAAAGTTCAGAAACTACATTGAACAAATTAAAAGTTTAGGAGCCATATTGCACTTTAAATCAAAGTTCATAAACTATTTGTGTCATTTTCCCCTTTTCAAATGGTTAAGTTGGACCCACAAGATTTTTGTTGCCAATACTGAAGTCAAATCCGCATCATATTAAAACTCCAATTGCAAGATTGCCATCCAAGTGTATGTCATATCAAAAACAAGTTGGATATCCTTCCGGTCATGGCAACATCTACACACTACATATAATCCATTCTTGCTTCTCATTCAAGCACATCAAGCATTTATAACCATGCCATGGAATAAGTACAACCACTATCAGAAGAGAAATCCCCAGAGACTCTTCTCTCCGGACATGCGGAGGGGAAGGCCGTGAGAATATCGTATCCTTAGCACTTGAAGCGATGCTCTCTAATGATGACCACCATGGATCTGCACTCGCGATCAATCCACTGAATTCTCTCGAAAAACATGAAAGTCGAAACAAAATTTCAACAATACCCTCGCTACCCGGATTTAGTGTGCAGAGTGTGCACCCGGTGCACCCAATGCACACCCAAATAAATCCATCCCTACCGCTCAACAATGTTCACCCCGTGCGCACAAGTCTCACCGAGAAGCACTTAGTCGAGTCCACTCCACAATAGTCGTGTTTCGAGCCCAACTACACCGATCGCGTCGCCCAATCAAGCCTTTTTCATGGAGGTGGCTTTCTTTTGACACTAGTTGCATAGGCCGTGTCGCTTAGTAATTACAAGCCAGCCATGTAAGTCACGATATCGGCCACATCGCTCGGTTATTGTTTCACAAGCCAACCGCATCGTATAGGCCACTTATTGTTCCCCTCCGATTCTCAACTTTTTTTCGCTGGTCATTTCGAGAAGCCAACACCACCACTAGACTTGCCGCCCTCCGACAAGCCATAGCCTGAAGTTTTGCCTCGAACAGCTGCCAAACGCTACCTCACGCGTCACCACATGTTGCCTCGTTACGGATCCACCAAGCCCGACGCTAGTAAGTGTTGATTTGGAGAAACAAGCTTTCATGAAATTGTTTGACTTGATTTTGAACTCAAGCTAACTTAGACACTTTGAGTTTGTGGGAGGATGTTAGAGAGAATTAGAGATTTCTCCAAGATAATTTTCTATATGAAAGATAATTAAATAATTATGTTGATTCTCTACATCTCTCAAGACTGCACATATATCTCCCATTGAATATTTTGATTGATATGTTATCTAAAATCATTACCTAATAAAGTCTATAAATAGGTTCATGTATTTTTATTCAACATATATTAAAATATACACAAATTCCAGACTTCTCATCCACATTATTATTCTGAACTTGATATCAGAACCGATGATAAATTGGTGGGCCCCCAATTTGTTCAAGTGTTTGGTGAATATCTCAATGATTAAATCTCATGACCGATGCGATTTTCGGGCATTATTCATGGCTCAATTTGGCGAAAGAGATCAGGATGAAGGTAGGCATTGTGGTGTAGCAACGCAGTCTTGATGGCAGTCTCATAGTTCGGTTTGGAGAAAGAGACTAGGGATGAGAAGTCGCATTGGAGATTCAAGTTGAGATATGTTAGTATAAAAAGTCACACATGAGGGAGAAATTGTTGAGTTGCAATGTGAGTTGTGTTAGGAAAAGGCCACACATCGAAGAATTGGTGGGTTTGGAGCAGTTAATAAATAATATCTTAGTTGCTCCATAATTTATTGGCTTAGGTTTTTTAGTAAAGGTGAGTCAAACTGGATATATTGACGTTCTCGGATTTAGGCTCTCTCTTGGCGATATACCTATGTAAATGTATTGGGCATTTATTATGTGCCCTTAACAAATAGTATCAGAGCAAGAGGTTTTAAGTTCAAATTTTTCTAAACCCCTTATATGCTTCTCCAATTAAATATTTATGTGCTTTAGGCTTAGACCAACATCCAATCTACTTGCAAAGGAAAGTATTAGAATATTGAAATATTAAATAACGTTTTCATTTAACAGCTTAATCTTTTGAATTGGACTTTCTAACACAGTCGTTAGGGAGGCCAACACAAAGCCACAGGCGTGAGCATGCCACAAAAAGGCAGGCGCATGTGATGAATCGGATTGCTAATGTCTTTTCTCAGGTGAATACTAATTTTAACCTATATTATTTTGGCATGCAGGCACTTCGTGTCTCGGGACGCCCCGTTGCCTATGGGCCTCGTACTTGGCCTGCACTTGTTGATGATGTTGGACTTATCTACAGTGGGATGTTGAAGCCGACAACAACAACAACAACAACGAACCCTCGAGCCTCGGCGTGGCACCAACCTGCCATGGTGAATCAGCTAAATGGAATCGTATATCAACAACCTATGAACTATAATGGCGACCCAAACTTCTGTACTAGCGTTCCACCTCAGAGCACGGGACGGAGACCACCAATTGCCAATGTTTTTGCCAATGGAAGCTCCTTCGGCACTCAGGGACTTGAAAATGGAGGGTTGGACTTGTCCCTTAGGTTCTGATCATGACCGGAGAAATGCTTTTCGTATCGCATTGGTGTCGTCGATGTCAAGCTACTTGTCTAGTATAAACATATGTTTCGCATTGTCTAAGTAATTAATGTGGATTGATTAGATGTGATGAATATGCTAATTAATCTCGGCATCTCGCCAACTAAAATGACACGTGTGCAGTTAACCATAATATTCTAATTCATACTCAAGTATAACTAACAAAATAACGCCAATAACGGCCTTTGCATAATCTCCTTGATTAAATGAAATAGAAATTTATGCGGGATAAGATCAATGTTTCTGTTTTCAACGGTCGAACGTAACGTGCTTTTCATAACGGAGATACTAGAGTGAGCCAAGGAACCAATTTTCTCAATCAATCAATTCTATATATGATAAGAAGCAGTTCCTGCATTTCTGGGTAACCGCTTCTTCCTAAAATGCACGTCATTAAGTATAGTAAAAAAATGTGATGAGCATGGACATTGCGTAAACTGAAGAAGTACAAATATTTGCACAGAAGTTTGCATACTTCATACTCATCCACTAATCCCTTGTCATCCCCATCCTTTCTGTACGTGGAAATTACTTTCATGTGATTATTGTAAAATTTCATTAAGCCATAGTTTAAAATATGATATACAAATCTTTTATTAGAAGACGTTCACGTGTACAAATACACGCTAGTTGCATTGCAATGCGCATCCACGAAGTTTTTCCACGGTCACAAAACTGGGTGTCAAACATTTATATCAGATGTTCTTTGCAGAAGATTGTATCTTGCAGCGAATCATCAAGACCTTTCTGAGCCTTTGTAATCTTTAAAAAATCTCTAGAGCTTGACCCGTTTCGTTGATTATTAGCCAATTGGCAAAGAGCGGAAAGATCCAACACCATTCACCCGCTTCTTGTCGCTATTTTACATTGAGACCTTCAGACTCTCTCCATCTTGCAAACTTGCGAAGAACCATTTGATTCGTAGAGAGGAAGCCCGTCTATTAAACTGAAAAATTCAGCACCATCGGCCAGTTGACGTCGTGGAGCTATCTCACCGACTCTGGAAAGGAAGCAAACTGCTTGGAAGAAACACAGAATCCGTCCATTGTCCCTAGAGTGCACTTCACAGGCTACACAATGGAGTCTAAATTGTACAAAGAAGAACAGCTGTAATGGGAATATCTGCAGTTCGATGCTTGGTAAATGCTTTTGTTCTGTTTTAGGCCGTCCTTGAGAGGATTGTACTAGATATCTCGGCCTGATGAACCTTGTATTCCTTTAGCTTCTCCTTTAATGCTCCTTGAACACAAGTTTCCCATCTCTGCAACAGTTCGATCAAGCAAAACATGAGTTTTTAGTTCTGACTGCATGAAGAAAATAATCCAATCTGGTCGCCTTCGTATCATGAAGAGTCACATGTGGGGGTGTTGACCCTGGACCAACCTTGGACCAACCCTGGACCGGTCTAACCCAGCCAGTCTTGGTCCGGTTTCCAGGGGGACTGGGCCGGTTCTTGGTTCTAGGACCCCCAAAACCTGGACTGTATGGGTTGGTTCTTGATCCTAAAACTTTAAGGTTGGTCCAACCCAAACCAACCCAGTATATATATAGAGAGAGAAGTTAAAAACCCTATTGCCTCTCTTTTTTTTGGTCAAATGGTGCCTCTCTTCGCCGAGCTGAGTTCACTCGCCTCTCTTCGCTAGATCTCTCGCCTCTCCTCACTCGCCTCACGAACACAACTCAGTAGCTTAGCTGGTGAATCGCTCACCTCTCTTGGCCCGCCTCACAAATGTAGCTCACTCACCTCTCTTCCCTCGCCCCACGAACGCAACTCAGCTAGTAAGTTCTCGGTCTGTGTTTGATTTGAGAGCTTCAAGCTCGCGTGAGTTATCAACTTGTGTTGGGTATTTATTTTTCCACTTTTGCTTCTCAGTTTGTACTTCATCTTTGAACTTCAAGTTCATGTGATTTCCTGATTTATGCTGCTTATTTATGCTTCCCCGTTTTATGCTTGATCAGAGGGCTTTATGCTCATTAAAAAAATCTCTTTCTTTTTGGCGAGTAGAGTTTCTGTGGTTGCCTTATCTTATATTTCTGTTTGATTTGTAACGGTGTTCACAGTTTGGTTGCTCGATATCGCATTGTAGATGTATATATAATTTCAAACAGTTTGTTTGTTCTTTCAAGGAATACAAAAAACGAAAGAAAAAAAATTTGGTTGGTCCCGGATTGATCCTAAAATTGGACCGAACCCATAGGGTCGATCCCTAGTTGAGAACCAACACTGTGCGGGATGGTCCCTAGGTTAGATACTGGACCGACCCAACCCGTCCCTAGTTGAGAACCAACACTGTGCAGGATGGTCCCTAGGTTAGATACTGGATCGACCCAACCCGGACCATACTCATCCCTAGTCACATGGCGAAAATTCACATACCTATCATCTTATTGGAGAATTAACGCTTCGTTAATATCACCCTCGCCTCCTCCTCTTCTAAATCAGAACTTTTCAAGTATGCTTGTGATCTCCTGTACAAAGCCTTGATATTGCAAAGGATCAAGATCCAAGGCGGGTCACACAGAGAGAGCAAAACCCGTGTCGGATGAACTCCAGAACCCATTCTAACAAGGCAAGAGTCGCGTGCGTGTGCGACATGCAGGTTGGGATGCTGCATAAACACAGCTAGTAAATGGGAATCTGCTTGTATATATGCATAGTCTCTTCTTCTCTCACCTTGACGAGTGAAGATGGAAAAATATAGAACCTAGCAGTCATATATACGCAACAGACACCAACTTCACGTGCATCGAAATCCCCGGTCAGTGTTTTACACAACCAAAAATATGGACGGCACATTTGTTTCATAGTGCAGCGTATGTTCACGTACAATTGTTGCGAAAAATGCGATTTAATGCATCAAATCTGCCAAATCTCAATGTCTTCAAATGTGGAACGTGAATGAGCATAGCCACGAAACGATACTCCTCCAATGAATTCATCCCACAAGTTTCAAATACATGTCAACTTATGCTAACATCCATTTTACAGCTGACTAGTAATTGGTTTGGAAACCATGCACAAAATTAATTACACATGCTAACATATGTTTGATCAGTCCCGAGCTGCAAGCAAACTTTCACATTATACATGGCTCATACACATTCCTCAATCCCCATCTTCGTTTCAATGCATTCAATCGCAGTAAAGACCGTTATCACAAACACACACTTAGCTTTTGAGGAAATATAGAAGCTTACATTGAAGATGAGAGTAGTGATTCACAAAACGGAAGTCTCACTAGTGAGGATTATGCTATCAGGATCTCTCCTTTTTCTTTTGCCAAAGTACAGCTAACAAAATTAATTCAGTTTTATAGTAACGATTGCAACGAAGAAAGCTAGATGGCAATGAAACTAATGCACCGACAAGAGAGAAGATCCATACCAAAACGAACACATTGCAGGCCGGATTTGAAACCAACTAATCTGTCATTAATCATCATTCAATACTCAAAATTGAAGCAGAAAGATGCTAGGTCTCAGTCAACTCTATCCATTCCTTTTCATTGCCACCCATGCCTATGCATGTAAGTACAAGGAAAAAGAAGTACTGCACATTAATCATCAGCTAAATCTCATCCTTGCACCGTTTGGCTCACATTTAACAGCAGTAGTTTAAATAATGAAATCCAGTTTTGCCTATTCCAGGCCACAAGGAAACAGGATGATACATGAGCTCCACTGTCCACATAATAAGCACTAGTCTCGTGTTTCCCTTGCCCGCTCAACATAAGATGAAAAGCAGAGATTTTTAACCAGAGAGAGATGGAGTGAGCAAAAACTTTACGTGCTTCCGGACCTTAATTATGCACGTTTTCTACAGTCCTAAAAATGACGGCTGCGAGTTCATAAATCCCACCAGATGTAATGTGCCAATGCAAGAAACAAATACCTAAATGGGAAATATCTAAATCTCGGAACGAACTCAAATCCTAACTAAAAAGCAGGAGAAATCTTTCTAAAGCCGGTCAAGGTCAAGGGCATCGCATCCATGATTTCCGACAAGGCGACATATTCAGAGAGAGCCTCCAGCAAAGATGCTTTCATTAGTCTGGCGTTTTTGACATAAATAGCCATCTATACATTTAAACTCCTTGCATACTTGTTCAGTTCATGTAAAGAATACAATCAAATCCCCATTTTTACTAGCCATGTTTATGGATCGTATCCAAAACCCAGATCATGAACAGCACTATGACAAGCAGAACAGATATACAACATCCCAACCTGCTTGAAAATGATGCAATTAACCATCAAACCATGTCAAACCATCAGTCAGTATAACATCAAAGAGAAAGTTATGAATCTCCACAAATTGCAGTCAATCCTTTTTACGGTCGGAGTCGGAGATTTCAGGAGTCAAATTCTCGCACAAGAAGAAGCAAATATAAAAACCCGAAAAACCTACCAAGAGCCTCCACCCAAATACCAAAATTTACCTTCCTTCATCCACGAGCAAAGGCCTCATGGGCGAGCACCACCGGCATTCAGAGCCTCTCCGATCTGGAGCGACACGAAAGCGTCCAGGCACGCGTACTGGACCTGCAAGCTGCTCAGGAACTGGTAGTCCCACCGGCTCGTCGAGACCCGCTTCGGCTTCTGGATCTCCCTCCCCAGGACCTCCTTCGCCAGCGTCTTCAGCCCGGCCCTTCTCAGCTCTTCCCGACCCAGCTCCGTCGCGGCCAGTGGCCTCAGGTCCACCGCGTTGGCCACGCCGAGGCCGTAGTCACAGAGCAGCTTCTCGACGTCCTCGTCGATGCCGACCCCGACGAAGACGTGACGGGGGTCGCGGAGGAAGTCGGCAAGGAGCTGGGGGATCTCCGGGGCGTGGAGGAGCTGGAAGATGAGACAGTCGAGGCCCACGGAGAGCTGGAGGATGGCCACGGGGTTGTCGACGTTGCGGCTGAAGTTGGGTCGCCACTCCACGTCGAAGCCGACGAGGAGGGGCTGGGAGCCGCGGGACGCGAGCCAGGACGAGGCGATGGGAGGGGAGTGGGTGAGCAGGGTGCGGACGCTGAGGCCGTAGAAGGAGACGTCGTAGAGGTTGTGAGTGTCGTCGGGGAGCCCGTGGTCGACGATGCCGATCGTCATTGTGGTCGGCGCGTTGCAGAGATTTCAGAGAGAGGGATGAAGAGCAGAAGGAGAAGAAGAGGAGAAAAAGTCGTGACTTTTGACCGTGCTTTGCTACCTAATTCAATATAAAACAGAAAGCTCGTGACTTTTTTTTTTTGCTAAAACAGAAAGCTCGTGACTTGTCAGTGTGATAAAGACGAAAATTCTCTCTTCCGTTTAAGAGAAGAGAGAAAATTATGGCATGTTTGCTTCGGCTTCGAGGGATTGCATTTGGTAAAATACAAATATCTTTGAGCTAAAAGGATTTTTCGAAATGTAAGTAGTGTTTGATAATATGTATTTTAAAATCACATTTGAAAGCAACTTTGAGCTAAATATCATTTGGTAAAAACTTAATTTTGTAAATGACTTTTGCTAATATTTAAAAAAAAAAATTGGCCTGAACCAACCACCGCCGGCCAGCCTTGCCTGAGATCGTGCGACCTCAGGCGAGGCCGCCTGGGTCGTGCGACCCCGGCGACCGCCGCCTGAGGGTCGGCCGACCTCCGGCGACCGCCGCCTAGGGTAGCCCGACCTCAGACGGTGCTCGGGTCGCGCGACCCAGATCTGGGTCGCTACCCGAGCGTCGCCTGAGGGGTCGGGCAACCGCCGCCTGTGGATCGGCCGACCTCCAGCGACGACCCAACCTCCGGCGACCGCCGCCTGGGGGTCACCCGACTCCGGCAACCGCCGCCTTTGGGTTGCCGTGTCGAGGCGGCGCTCGGGTCGCGACCCAAATCTAGGTCGCGCGACCGAGCGCCCGCGCGCTCGTCAGCGACCCAGGCGGCATGGTCGCCGACCCCGGCGCGGCGTCGGACCCTAGGCGGCGGTGTGGTTCCTTGGGCACGATGAATAGTGTCGTGCATTCCGATTTCCCAAGGCACCTCATGAGGTGCATTCCCTTAGGCGGCCTCCGGTGGTTCCTTGGACGATGAATAGTGCATCTCTGCATTCCAAAAATGCAAGTTTTTGCCCAAGGCACCTCATGAGGTGCATTCAGCCAAAGGCCCAAATACTTTATTGTGAGACCAAATTTGTTCTCATTAAAGAAATAAAATAAAATGACACAAGTTTGATTTGTTATGTGTTCGAACTTTAGCTCATGTGTAATAAATCTCTCAATTTTTAATTTGTTCAAAATGGGGCATGTACAATTCAATCATTGGATCATATCAAAATATTCAATATTATCTCTAATCTTGAATTAATAGAATGATAACATTGAATATTTTCATATAGTTTAGGGGCTAAACTGAATATGTTCCAAAAGTTTAATGATCACATTGAACATATTAAAAACAGGCCCTAAATACTTTATTCGTGAGACCAAAATTCCCTCGTTACTTCATTAAAGAAATAAAATAAAATGACACGAGTTTGATTTGTTCAATGTGTTCCTGAACTTTAGCTCAATGTGTAATATAATCTCTCGATTTTTAATTTGTTCAAAATGGGGCATGTACAATTCAATCATTGGATCATATCAAAATATTCAATATTATCTCTGATCTTGAATTAATAGAATGATAACATTGAATATTTTCATATAGTTTAGGGGCTAAACTGAATATGTTCCAAAAGTTTAATGATCACATTGAACATATTAAAAGTTCGGAGACAATATTGCATATTTGGATAAAGTTTAGAGATCATATTGAATAAATTTAAAATTCGTGGATTACATTACATATTTGGCCAAAATTCAGAAACCATTTCTAGCGTTATCCCGAGAAACAAAAACATTCTATGTACATCAGCTACTGGCATGATTACAATTCTCAAGTCGTCACAGGACTAGAGATGCACCAGCACCAATTTGAAAAAGACTTCTGGAGTAGCTTTACTGTAATGTTCCAGACAACCAGACCCTCGAATTTGATTGTGCATATCAGAGTGAACAAACACATGTTGGTATAAATGGGGCAATGAGCTTATTCACAATACGTACACACTGATACATTTGCATGGTGATAGTACAAACGGAGGAGAAAAACAGGCGACGGTCGAAAAAGGAAAGGATGGCAACTTGCCGATCACTTTTCCTCTCGCGTCGGCCCGAACGGTCATTATCTACAATTCTACACTAGCATGTCATTTGGGAAACATGAAAGGAAAATTAATCCACAGTAATTACAAGCGATCGTGTCCGGTTTCTTTTTATCCTTTTGCTGATCTTTGATCGTCTATTGCTTTGGAGAATCCTCAGAAGTCGCAAGAAGTTCCCAACCTCTGCTTCAAGCCGTTACATCTAGCGTTCTCGATGACCGCGGGCAAGAGCTTCTCGAAGATTTCGAGGAACAGAACCCACTCGTCTTCGCTCATGTCTCCGAAAGAGATCCCCTCGCCCTCATTGACATGTTGTTGCACTGCAAAACTCATGCTCCGGTTGAAAACCCCCATCTTGTGACCATTGATGGCAGCGTCACGATTTTCACCCTCGTCGTCTTCTATCGCATATGACTCGTATTCACAGATCAGGGGGTCGTTTTCCAACCCTTGTGGAGATAATAACGTCAGGCAGCCCGGACATTGACTTGACGGATAAAAACCTGGGAACTTTATGCGGCCTAGCCGTCTCAGGGAGGTCCGAGTCCTCCTCCATGTCATCTCCGTTTTCCATGTCGAACTGAGTAACTTCGAGGTCGTTTTCTTCGTTGGTCTCGTCATCAGGCTCTTCATCGCCCGAAGTCATCAGCATGCTAGCCTTGGATTGAACGCACAGCTCCTCCAATAAACTGAGATTCTCCTGCCCACAAGAAAACTGGCGAGTCATCATCTCGCCTATATCTGCAAGACAGAAGCCAGCAGCCGCAGTGTGTTTTAGAAAGATGGTGCATAGGATGAGAACCCGGACAGAGGACTCCTTCAGAGAAGGAACCTCGGTCCTCAATAGCTCAGCATCCTTAAAGGGGTCTAAGTCGGATATGTATTCTCCTTCTAAATCGGAAAAAGGAACAGAGGCTTGAGGCCAGTGCAGCCATTCAAAATAAGGATCCTCAAGGAACTCAGGTAGGCAAAGGCCATGATCTATCGGCACAAGTTCCAGTGACCCAGCGGCAGTAATTTCATTTAGATGTTTCTTAACCAGAATGTTTCCTGCGTGCCTGTCAAGATTTAGCATTCTCAAGTCCAAGATCCCAATCCTATGAACCGATGCTACCGAGAAGCTAGAGGGACCCAATTCTCCAGCATCGAAATCATGATCCACAAAGCGTTGCAGCGATGCGATCTTGTAAGGTGCTGATGATGTTGGCGACGCATCATTTTCATTTAAAACGTGAGAGATCTTCACCAAAGCAGTTGGAGGAACACCGGAAAATCCGCCATGGTCGAGAATGTATGCAGCCAGTTCTCGAACACCGCTTTCACCAACACATACGGATCGTTTCATGCCAGGTTGGCCTAGCATCAGACCCCTGAAGCCTTTAGGATTGTTGAAAGCTAGAGGTTCTTCGTCAACAGGCTTTGCCACGGCAATGTCATGCCCATCTCTGCCACGCATGTAGTATGCTCCACCGAGTCCACTCGACACTGGCACAGGATTGACACCAGTAGCCATTGCTATGGCAACCTCTACAACTAGAGCGCGAGCTCTGAAGGCCCTGCAGCCACCAAGAATCTCAATTCGCGGATTCCTATCAAAGTCTTCTTCCACTTGGGTGGTCAAGGACAGGCAAGGGGTGGAGAAGCATCGGTGGAAATTAGCAATATCAAATGCTGGGTCCGAGGAACGGGCCAGATGGGTTTGGCCGAGATCAATTACGGTGAAGTCGAGATGAGTGAAGGACTGTAGTTTGCATCTCTGAGGTCGGCTCGGTGGCCTAAATCCACGATGCTGATCGACAGCTACCGCCATTTTGGAAAAATCTCAGTCAAGAGAACAAATGGCAGCAGGGCAGGGCAAGGGTAAGGGTAATCCTCAGAGGAATCCCAGAGAACAAGTCTTCTTAATGAATTGGCCATCAGAAACTGCATCTCAGAATAGACGGCTTCGAGTCAGTCCAAAATACACATCGACTGAGATGAACATTTGACAACTAAAACAAGTTGGAAAAATTATTACATGGAAAGAACAGTCCCTAACACGCGAGCATAACTTTGGAGCAACATAATTGCGTCCTTCTCGTCATTTCTGGATAAAAGTTTGTTTGCAGATCTCTATTGACAGTAAAAAATTAAACAAAAAAATGGTTCATTTCTGGCTCTCTTCAAACCCCTGGTTTTCATATCAACCTAATCATGATCAACGGTGACAATGTGCACATTCATCATAGTACTAGTCACGAGCATTCTCCGTGTGGCACTGCCAAACTGACGAGAGTGGAATATGTTGTGTGACTTGACAGGATGGAACTTCCGCGTGCTTGAACCTAAGAAATCTTTCTAAATTGACTTCCTACTCCATCGAGTAATGCTCGTGAAACAGACGCAGAAGCTAATCCAGTGGGATCGCTACTTCGTTCCCAACAGAATAACGACTAAAACATCTTGGAATGCTTGCAAAACCATATCCTAGAAAAAATAAAATAAATGTTGCCTCACCAAAATAATGCAGGTGCCTATGTACAGTTCCACACTTGCTTCATTAATGTTGACTTGCTGATGACAATCACATAGTAGGTTCAACTCATACCCACTGGATCCATCATAACCTGCATATTCCAATGGAGAAGGACAAGGAATTAAAAAAAAAAAAAAAAAACACACACACACACAGAGAACAAACCAAAATAAAAAACAAAAGCTCATCAAGGCGAAGTTTGCAGTTAGGATTTATTGTTGCAAGCATTGCGAGGCGAAGTTTGGCACCTTTTTGCGGAACCACTACCAACTGTTCTAAAAGATTAAACTGATATATAGAGGGAGACCACGTAATTACAAAGAGTATTTAGGATTCGTCGTCAAGTGGCGTGGGATAATACTTCAGCACCTCCTCTTACGTGCACGTCGGATTACGAGCGACACATTGAATTTTGACCACGGCACGTGGTGACTAATGAGAGGTGGACGCACATTCGCGAAAGAAATAGTGCTTGCTCTAATACGATATTAGAAAGTTTAAGGGTTGGATTTCTAACACGGTATCAAAACTCACCGTTCATGAGTGTGCACCCGGTGCACCCCAATGCACAACCAAATAAATCCATCCTTACCACTCAACAATGTTCACCCCGTGCGCACAAGTCTCATCTGAGAAGCACTTAGTTGAGTCCACTCCATGATAGTCGTGTTTCGAGCCCAACTACACCGATCACGTTGCCCAATCAAGCCTTTTTCATGGAGGTGGCTTTCTTTTGACACTAGTTGCATAGGCCGTGTCGCTTAGTAACTATTTTCACAAGCCGGCCGTATAAGTCACGATATCGGCCACGTCGCTCGGTTATTGTTTCACAAGCCAACCACATCGTATAGGCCGCTTACTATTCCCCTCCGATTCTCAACTTTTTTCATTGCTCATTTCGAAAAGCCAACACCACCACCAGACTCACCGCCCTCCGACAAGCCATAGCCTGAAGTTTTGCCTCGAACAGCTGCCAGACGCTGCCTCACGCATCGCCACATGTTGCCTTGTTACGGATCCACCAAGCCCAACGCCAGTAAGTGTTGATTTGGAGAAACAAGTTTTCATGAAATTGTTTGACTTGATTTTGAACTCAAGCTAACTTAGACACTTGAGTTTGAGGGAGGATGTTAGAGAGAATTAGAGATTTCTCCAAGATAATTTTCTATATGAAAGATAATTAAATAATTATGTTGATTCTCTGCATCTTTCAAGACTGCGCATATATCTCCCTTTGAATATTTTAATTGATATGTTATCTAAAATCGTTACCTAATAAAATCTATAAATAGGTTCATGTATTTTTATTCAACATATATTA
The DNA here is from genome assembly GCF_021117445.2 of Syzygium oleosum. Lineage (NCBI taxonomy): Eukaryota > Viridiplantae > Streptophyta > Magnoliopsida > Myrtales > Myrtaceae > Syzygium > Syzygium oleosum. The sequence continues at coordinate 4,827,394 of NW_026607494.1, forward strand.
AAATATACACAAATTCCAGACTTCTCATCCACATTATTATTCTGAACTTGATATCAGAACCGATGGTAGATTGATGGGCCCCCAATTTGTTCAAGTGTTTGGTGAATATCTCAATGATTAAATCTCATGACCGATAAGATTTTCAAGCATTCTTCATGGTGCAATCTAGCGAAAGAGATCCGGATGAAGGTGGGCATTGTGGTGTAGAAACACAGTCTTGATGGCAGTCTCATGGTTCGGTTTGGAGAAAGAGACCAAGGATGAGAAGTCGCATTGGAGATTCAAGTTGAGACATGTCGGTACAAAAAGTCACACATGAGGGAGAAATTGTTGAGTTGTAATGTGAGTTGTGTTAGGAAAAGGCCACACATTGAAGAATTGGTGGGTTTGGAGCAGTTAATGTATAATATCTTAGTTGCCCCATAATTTATTGGCTTAAATTTTTGAGTAAAGGTGAGTTGAACTGGATATGTTGACGTTCTCGGATTTGAGCTCTCTCTTGGCGATATCCCTATGTGAATGTACTGGGCATTTGTTGCGTGCCCTTAACAAATGGTATCAGAGCAAGAGCTTTTAAGTTCAAATTTTTCTAAACCCCTTATATACCTCTCCAATTAAATATTTTTACGCTTTAGGCTTAAGCCAACATCCAATCTACTTGCAAAGAAGAATGTTAGAATATGAAAATATTAAACAACGTCTTTATGTAACAGTTTAAATCTCTTGCTTTGGACTTTCTAACACAGTCGTTAGGGGGCCACCAGAAAGCCCACAGGCGTGAGCATGCCACAAAAAGGCGGGCGCACGTGATGAATCGGATTGCTAATGTCTTTCTCAGGTGAACCCTAATTTTAACCAATATTATTTTGGCATGCAGGCACTTCCTGTCACGGGACACCCCGTTGCCTGTGGGCCTCGCACTTGGCCTGCACTTGTTGATGTTGTTGGACCTATCTACAGTTCGATGCTGAAGCCGACAACAACAGCAGCAAACCCTCGAGCCTTGGCGTTGCACCGACCTGCCATGGTGAATCAGCTAAATGGAATGGTATATCAACAACCTATGAATTATAATGGCGACCCGAACTTCTGTACTAGCGTTCCTCCTCAGAGCACAGGACGGCGACCACCAATTGCCAATGTTTTTGCCAATGGAAGCTCCTTCGGCACTCCGGAACTTGAAAATGGAGGGTTGGACTTGTCCATTAGGCTCTGATCATGACCGGAGAAATGCTTTTCGTATCGCATTGGTGTCGTCGATGTCAAGCTACTTCTCTAGTATAAACATATGTTTCGCATTGTCTAAGTAATTAATGTGGATTGATTAGATGTGATGAATATCCTAATTAATCTTGGCATCTCGCCAACTAAAATGACACGTGTGTAGTTAACCATAATATTCTAATGCATACTCAAGTATAACTAACAAAATAACGCCAATAACGGCCTTTGCATAATCTCATTGATTAAATGAAATAGAAATTTATGCGGGATGAGATCAATGTTTCCGTTTTCAATGGACGAACGTAACGTGCTTTTCATAACGGAGATACTAGAGTGAGCCAAGGAACCAATTTTCTCAATCAATCAAATTCTATATATGATAAGAAGCAGTTCTTGCATTTCTGGGCAACCGCTTCTTCCTAAAATGCACGTCATTAAGTATAGTAAAAAAAAGTGATGAGCATGGACATTACGTAAACTTAAGAAGTACAAATATTTGCACAGAAGTTTGCATACTCATCCATTCATCCCTTGTCATCTCCATCCTTTCTGTACGTGGAAATTACTTTCATGTGATTATTGTAAAATTTCATTAAGCCATAGTTTAAAATATGATATACAACTCTTTTATTAGAAGACGTTCATGTGTACAAATACACGCTAGTTGCATTGCAATGCGCATCCACGAAGTTTCCACAGTTACAAAACTGGGTGTCAAACATTTATATCAGATGTTCTTTGCAGAAGATTGTATCTTGCAGCGAATCATCAAGACCTTTCTGAGCCTTTGTAATGCTTTAAAAAATCTCTAGAGCTTGACACGTTTCGTTGAATATTAGCCAATTGGCAAAGAGCGGAAAGATCCAACACCATTCACCCGCTTCTTGTCGCTATTTTACATTGAGACCGTCAGACTATCTCCATCTTGCAAACTTGCGAAGAACCATTTGATTCATAGAGAGGAAGCCCATCTATTAAACTGAAAAATTCAGCACCATCGGCCAGTTGAAGTCGCGGAGCTATCTCACCGACTCTGGAAAGGAAGCAAACTGCTTGGAAGAAACACAGAATCTATCCATTGTCCCTTGAGTGCACTTCACAGGCTACATAATGGAGTCTAAATTGTACAAAGAAGAACAGCTGTAATGGGAATATCTGCAGTTCGATGCTTGGTAACTGCTTTTGTTCTGTTTTAGGCCATCCTTGAAAGGATTGTACTAGATGTCTCGGCCTGATGAACCTTGTATTCCTTTAGCTTCTCTTTCTATGCTCCTTGAACACAAGTTTACATCTCTGCAACTCATCAAACGCAAGAGAAGTTCGATCAAGCAAAACATGAGTTTTTAGTTCTGACTGCATGAAGAAAATAATCCAATCTGGTCGCCTTCATATCATGAGGAGTCACATGTAGGGGTGTTGACCCTGGACCGACCCTCGACCGGTCCAACCCGGCCAGTCTTGGTCCAGTTTCCAAGGGGACTGAGCCGGTTCTTGATCCTAGGACCCCCGGAACCTGGACTGTATGGGTTGGTCGTTGCTCTTGAAACTTTAAGGTTGATCCAACCCAAACCAACCCGGTATATAGAGAGAGAGAGAGAGTTAAAAACCCTATTGCCTTTCTTTTTTTTGGTCAAATGGTGCCTCTCTTCTCCGAGCTGAGTTCGCTCGCCTCTCTTCGATAGATCTCTCGCCTCACGAACACAACTCAGTAGCTTAGCTAGTGAATCGCTTGCCTCTCTTGTACCGCCTCACAAATGCAGCTCACTCACCTCTCTTCCCTTGCCCCACGAACGCAACTCAACTAGTAAGTTCTCTGTCTGTGTTTGATTTGAGAGCTTCAAGCTCGCGTGAGTTCTCGACTTGTGTTGAGTATTTATTTTCCACTTTCGCTTCTCAGTTTGTACTTCATCTTTGAACTTCAAGTTCATGTGATTTCCCGATTTATGCTGCGTATTTATGTTTCCCCTTTCGCTTCCCCGTTTTATGCTTGATCAGAGGCTTTATGCTTGTTAAAAAAATCTTTCTTTTTGGCAAGTAGAGTTTTCTGTGGTTGCCTTATCTTATATTTCTATTTGATTTGTAACGGTGTTCACAGTTTGGTTGCTCGATATCGCATTGTAGATGTGTATATGTAATTTCAAATAGTTTGTTTGTTATTTCAAGGAATACAAAAAACGAAAAAAAAAATTGATTGGTCCCGGATTGATCCTAGAATTGGACCGAACCCATAGGGTCGGTCCCTAGTTGAGAACCAATACTGTGCGGGATGGTCCCTAGGTTAGATAATGGACCGACCCAACCTGGACCATGCTCATCCCTAGTCACATGGCGAAAATTTGCATGCCTATCATCTTATTGGAGAATTAACGCTTCGTTAATATCACCCTCGCCTCCTCCTTTTCTAAATCATAACTTTTCAGGTATGATTGTGATCTCCTGTACAAAGCCTTGATATTGCAAAGGATCAAGATCCAAGGCGGGTCACACAGAGAGAGCAAAACCCGTGTCGGATGAACTCCAGAACCCATTCTAACTGTTAGAACATGTTGTATAGTTTTGTAGGTTTTCCTTTACATCTCTTGTTTCTCTTTGGTCCCACATAGGAAGAATGCTAGGCTCCTTTACTCCTCTAAGCCTATATAAAGGCTTCTCATGTACATTGTTTAACATACCATTATAAGAGAACAAATACCATTCTCTTTTAATCTTTCTTTCTTATCGTGGTATCAAAGCCAGGTTCATTGTCTTGAAGAGTATGCTCTGCGGTTGCCATCAATTGGATCATCCGCATCAGAAATTAAGACAATGAGTTCATTATTTTTTAAAGTATGCTCTGCGGTTGCCATAAATTGAATCTTCCGCATCAGAAATTAAGATAATGAGTTTAGGGCTTTTAGGCCATCATCCTTGCTTGTTCTAATCCGCGCTTCTTCTTTCTCGATCCTTTCGATCACCTCAATCCATATTTCTAGCTTTGCTAGTGATTTCTTTTTCTGTCGTCATGGGTGATTCTAGTGACCGTATTGACATCAAACTCGATGGTTCAAACTATTCTCTTTGGAAACCATCGGCAATGGCAGCACTTGTTTACCGCGACTTGTTTGAGCATGTTGAGGGACTTTATCCTTGTCCTGGTGCTCTTAAAAGTGACTCATCTGATGAAGTTGCGAAACGTGCCGCTGAAATTCGAGCATGGAAAGTTGCTAATCGGAAGGCATGGGCTATCATTTTTGGTTCCATTGATCCTGCTCTTCGCCCACAATTTTCTAATGTTGTTGAGGCGAAAAGTTTATGAGATCAACTTGCCGAGATGTTCACCCAGACAGGGGACATTCGAGTTTATCAGTTGGAGCAAGAAGTTTACAGTGCTACGCAAGGGTCTCGCTCTATTCGAGATTTCTACAATTACATGCACTCACTTTGGAGTCAACTGGATATTCTTGCTCCTATTCTCTGTCCATCATGCCTGAACTGTACTCGATGTCCATCTGCTCGGCTTCAGACTCAAGATAGGCACCGTCTACATTCTTTTCTTATGAAGCTCGGCTCTCCCTATGAAGGTGTTCGCAGCCAACTTCTTCACCGCTCTCCAAGACCATCCGTCCTTGACGCTGTCAAAGAATTACAGTCTGAGGAAACTCGTCTTGGTCTTCTTTCCTCCTCGGCAGTTCCTGATTCAACTGCTATTTTGGCTGCTCCACCACGTGTTCCGCCTACAGTTTTGGCTGCTCCACCATGTCCTTCGCCTACTCGTGGTCCTCGCCGCTTTTCATGTACGTATTGTCATCGTCCTGGTCATGACGAGTCACATTGTTGGAAGAAGAGGAATGCTTCACGCCTTTCTGCATCACCACGAGTCACTACCGCATCTCCAATCTCTCAACCTATTACTCTGGTTTCTCCCTCTACGGATGACCGTATTGCTGCTCTTGAGGCCCAACTTGCCCGATTGAGTCCTTCTCTACCCAGTCTTTTCCCGATTCTGGTACTTCTACATCTCTCTCATCTGCTGGAAGCATCGCTGCAGCTACTCCACCTTCAGGTGATATTTCTACTACTTGGGTACTTGACTCAGGAGCTGCTAGACATATGTCTACTTCCACTGTTTTTCTCACTAAGCTCTCTGAGCTCAAGCAACCAGCACATTTCTTTACTGCTAATGGTTCTCCTCTACTAGCTACCCGACAGGGTACTCTTACCGTCTCTGAAGATTTCAATGTCCCTGATGTGTTACATGTTCCCTCTTTGGCTCTCAATTTATTATCTGTTGGACAACTCACCGATGCTGGATGTACTGTAAGCTTTACAAATAGCTCTTGCTTTGTGCAGGATCGTTTGAGTGGCAAGATGATTGGCAGGGGCAGTAGACGGGATGGACTTTATATTATGCAACATCTCCATCTTCCAACTTCCTCTCTTCCTCATCCTGTGTTGGCTACCCTTAATCTTGCTCGGTGGCATCAGCGTCTTGGACATATTCCGTCTTCTCGTCTCACCGTCCTTCACCATCAATGTGCTTTGGGTCCTATTTCTTCTGGTAGTCTTCCTCCATGTTCTATCTGCCCTTTGGCCAAGCAATCTGCTAAGCCTTTTCCTGTTAGTAACTCTAGAACTAGTGCGATCTTTGATCTTGTTCATTCTGATGTTTAGGGTCCTGCCCCGCTCTCTTCCAAGAGTGGTTTCAAATATTATGTATCTTTTATTGATGATTATTCTCGTTATACATGGGTCTATCTTATGCGTCAACGTAGTGATTTCTTTACCATCTATCAGTCTTTTACTTCCATGGTTTCCACACAATTTAATACAAAAATCAAAGTTTTCCGTTCAGATTCAGGGGGAGAATATCTCTCTGGTGTCTTTCGTTCCCTCTTAGCTAGTGATGGTACACTTCCTCAGTTATCTTGTCCTGGGTTCCAGCTCAAAATGGAGTTGCTGAACGCAAGCACCGTCATATTCTAGAGACCACTCGTGCTCTCTTACTTGGCACATCCGTTCCCACTGAGTTCTGGGCTGAGGCTTTTCTCACGGCTGTTCATCTAATTAATCGCCTACCCTCATATGTTCTCCATCAAGACACCCCGTTTCAGCGTCTCTACTCTCGACCTCCTAGCTATAATCATCTTCGAGTTTTTGGATGTACTTGTTTTGTCATTCTTCCACTCACTGAACGTACAAAGCTTACCGCCCGCTCTATCCCATGTGCATTCTTGAGTTACAGCACTGAGCACAAAGGTTATCGTTGTTATGACCTAAATGCGCGACGTGTACGTATTTCTCGTAATGTTACGTTTCATGAACACATCCCTTTCTTTCCGACAAATACTACACCTCATGTTTCGTCTCCTATTCCATTTATGGATTTTCCTGTTGATCCTCTACCTGATCCTTCTAGTCCCTCTTCTACATCGAATCTAGATATATTGCCACCTTCTCCATCTTCACCTATCCCTTGTACTGCACCTCCTGCTGTATCTGCTCTCGACGATTCTGCACAACTAGAGCCACGTCGTAATCCTCTTCGAGATCGGCGTCCACCTGCCCGGTATGTTGCTGCTACTTCTTATTCTACTGAGTTTGGATCTTTTTTAGCTGCTGTTCATGCTGTACAAGAACCTAATAGTTATCGCGAGGCAGTTCAGCATGTAGAATGGCGCCAGGCTATGTCTGAGGAACTCTCGGCTTTGGAGAGTACTGGTACTTGGGAGCTTGTGCCTCTTCCTCCAGGTCGCTCCCTCGTATCTTGCCGATGGATATATAAGATTAAGACTCGTTCTGATGGCAGTATTGAGCGTTACAAAGCTCGTCTGGTTGCTCGAGGTTTCTCGCAAGAGTATGGTATCAACTATGAGGAGACCTTTGCTCCAGTAGCAAAGATGACATCTGTCCGTGCTTTATTAGCTGTTGCTTCAATTCGCAGTTGGCCTCTCTTTTAGCTTGATGTGAAGAATGCTTTTCTTCACGGTGATCTTCAGGAAGATATCTTTATGCAACCTCCGCCTGGTCTTGCTCATACCTCTGGACAGGTTTGCCGCTTGCGACGGGCTCTTTATGGTCTCAAATAGGCCCCTCGTGCTTGGTTTGAGAAGTTCAGTGATGCTATTCAGTCTGCTGGTTTCATTCAAAGTGAGGCTGATCATGCTATGTTTGTTCATACCTCTTCTTCAGGCTGCACTATTCTTCTTCTTTATGTTGATGATATGGTCATCACCGGAGATGATCGTGACCATATTGAGCATACCAAGCGGCGCCTTCAGCAACATTTTGACATTAAGGATCTAGGACCACTGCGCTATTTTCTTGGGCTTGAGATTGCTCGCAGTTCACGTGGTATTCTCATTTCTCAGCAGAAATATACCGCTGATATTCTGTCCAGGACTGCTCTATCATATTCACGTCCTGCTGTCACTCCTATTGAGCTCAATCAGAAGTTTTGCCCAGACGATGGAGAACCTCTTTCTGATGTCATCCGCTATCGGACCTTGGTTGGCAGTCTTATTTATCTTACTATCTCCCAACCCGACATCGCCTATGCTGTTCATGTTGTCAGTCAGTTTGTTACTGCTCCTCGAACAACTCATTATGCAGCTGTTCTAAAGATTATGCGCTATCTTCGAGGCACTTTATCGCGTTCCTTATTTCTACCATCTTCTTCTGCTCTCAAGTTGCGTGCCTATTCTGATGCTGATTAGGCTTCCAATATCATTAATCGCAAATCTATCACTGGTTATTGCATTTTTCTTGGCGATTCACTTATTTCTTGGCGTTCCAAGAAACAACATATTGTCTCACGCTCCTCTACAGAGTCCGAGTATCGTGCAATGGCCGACACTACTGTTGAGATTGTTTGGCTTCACCGCTTACTTGCTGACATGGGAGTTTCACTTCTGGATCCTACTCCTCTGCATTGTGACAACAAGAGTGTCATTCATATCGATGCAAATCCAGTCTTTCATGAGCGTACCAAATATATTGAGATCGATTGTCATCTGACTCGTCATCATCTCCAAGCTCGCACTATTTCACTTCCTTTTGTTGGAACTGAGAATCAACTTGCCGATTGTTTTACGAAGGCTCTTACATCACAACGATTTAAATTTCTTCTTTCCAAACTCTCGTTATTTGATCCACCTTGAGTTTGACGGGGGTGTTAGAACATGTTGTATAGTTTTGTAGGTTTTCCTTTACATCTATTCTTTCTCTTTGGTCCCACATAGGAAGAATGCTAGGCTCCTTTACTCCTCTAAGCCTATATAAAAGCTGCTCATGTACATTGTTTAACATACCATTATAAGAGAACAAATACCATTCTCTTTTAATCTTTCTTTCTTATCACTAACAAGGCAAGAGTCGCGTGCGTGTGCCACATGCAGGTTGGGATGCTGTATAAACACAACTAGTAAATGGGAATCTGCTTGTATATATGCTTAGTCTCTTCTTCTCTCACGTTGACGAGTGAAGATGGAAAAATATAGAACCTAGCAGTCATATATACGCAACAGACACCAACTTCACGTGCATCGAAGGCGTATTTGTTTCAAAATTCATATGTTCACGTACAATTGTTGCAAAAATGCAAATTAATGCATCAAATCTGCCAAATCTCGATGTCCTCAAATGTGGAACATGAATGAGCATAGCCACGAAACGATACTCCTCCAATGCATTCATCTCGCAAGTATCAAATACATGTCGACTTATGCTTACATCCATTTCACAGCCGACTAGTAATTGGTTTGGAAACCATGCACAAAATTAATTACACATGCTAACATATGTTTGATCAGTCCCGAGCTGCAAGCAAACTTTCACATTATACATGGCTCAGACACATTCCTCAATCCCCATCTTCGTTTCAATGCATTCAATCGCAGTAAAGACCGTTATCACAAACACACACTTAGCTTTTGAGGAAATATAGAAGCTTACATTGAAGATGAGAGTAGTGATTCACAAAAGGGAAGTCTCACTAGTGAGGATTATGCTATCAGGATCTCTCCTTTTTCTTTTGCCAAAGCACAGCTAACAAAATTAATTCAGTTTTATAGTAAGGATTGCAACGAAGAAAGCTAGATGGCAATGAAACTAATGCACCGACAAGAAAGAAGATCCATACCAAAACGAACACATTGCAGGCCGGATTTGAAACCAACTAATCTGTCATTAATCATCATTCAATACTCAAAATTGAAGCAGAAAGATGCTAGGTCTCAGTCAACTCTATCCATTCCTTTTCATTGCCACCCATGCCTATGCATGTAAGTACAAGGAAAAAGAAGCACTGCACATTAATCATCGGCTAAATCTCATCCTTGCACCGTTTGGCTCCAATTTAACAGCAGTAGTTTAAATAATGAAATCCAGTTTTGCCTATTCCAGGCCACAAGAAGACAGGATGATACATGAGCTCCACTGTCCACATAATAAGGACTAGTCTCGTGTTTCCCTTGCCTGATCAAGATAAGATGAAAAGCAGAGATTTTTAACCAGAGAGAGATGGAGCGAGCAAAAACTTTACGTGCTTCCGGACCTTAATTATGCACGGTTTCTACAGTCCTAAAAATGACGGCTGTGAGTTCATAAATCCCACCAGATGTACCGTGCCAATGCGAAAAACAAATACCTAAATGGGAAATATCTAAATCTTGGAACGAACTCAAATCCTAACTAAAAAACAGGAGAATTCTTTCTAAAGCCGTTCAAGGTCAAGGGCATCGCATCCATGATTTCCGACAAGGCGACATATTCAGAGAGAGCCTCCAGCAAAGATGCTTTCATTAGTCTGGCGTTTATGACATACATAACCATCTATACATTTAAACTCCTTGCATACTTGTTCAGTTCATGTAAAGAATGCAATCAAATCCCCATTTTTACTAGCCATGTTTATGGATCGTATCCAAAACCCAGATCATGAACAGCACTATGACAAGCAGAGCAGATATACAACATCCCAACCTGCTTGAAAAAGATGCAATTAACCATCAAACCATGTCAAACCATCAGTCAGTATAACATCAAAGAGAAAGTTAAAATTCTCCACAAATTGCAGTCAATCCTTTTTACGGTCGGAGTCGGAGATTTCAGGAGTCAAATTCTCGCACAAGAAGAAGCAAATATAAAAACCCGAAAAACCTACCAAGAGCCTCCACCCAAATCCCAAAATTTACCTTCCTTCATCCACGAGCAAAAGCCTCATGGCCGAGCACCACCGGCATTCAGAGCCTCCCCGATCTGGAGCGACACGAAAGCGTCCAGGCACGCGTACTGGACCTGCAAGCTGTTCAGGAACTGGTGGTCCCACCGGCTCGTCGAGACCCGCTTCGGCTTCGGGATCTCCCTCCCTAGGACCTCCTTTGCCAACGTCTTCAGCCCGGCCCTTCTCAGCTCTTCCCGGCCCAGCTCCCTCGCGGCCAGGGGCCTCAGGTCCACCGCATTGGCCACGCCAAGGGCGTAGTCACAGAGCAGCTTCTCGACGTCTTCGTCGATGCCGACCCCGACGAAGACGTGACGGGGGTCGCGGAGGAAGTCGGCAAGGAGCTGGGGGATCTCGGGGGCGTGGAGGAGCTTGAAGATGAGACAGTCGAGGCCCACGGAGAGCTGGACGATGGCCACGGGGTTGACGACGTTGCGGCTGAAGTTGGGTCGCCACTCCACGTCGAAGCCGACGAGGAGGGGCTGGGAGCCGCGGGACGCGAGCCAGGAGGAGGCGATGGGAGGGGAGTGGGTGAGCAGGGTGCGGACGCTGAGGCCGTAGAAGGAGACGTCGTAGAGGTTGTGAGTGTCGTCGGGGAGGCCGTGGTCGACGATGCCGATCGTCATTATGGTCGGCGCGTTGCAGAGATTTCGGAGAGAGGGGTGAAGTGAAGAGGAGAAGCAGAAGAAAGAGGAGAAAAAGTCTTGACTTTTGACTGACGATGGATTGCTTGCTACCTACGTTATTCGATATAAAAGAGAAAGCTGGTGACTTGTCAGTGTGATAAAATACGACGAAAATTCTCTCTTCCGTGTCAAAGACACAGGTGACCCGTGCACATGAATCCAACGTATAATATAAATCATAAATTTTTTATTTGTTTAATATATTTTCGAACTTTATCTCAATGTGTAATATAATTTTTTAATATTTAATTTATTCAAAATGGGGCATGTACAATTCAATCATTGGATCATATCAAAATATTCAATATTATCTCTGATTTTGAATTAATAGAAATATAACATTGAATATTTTCATATAGTTTAGGAACTAAACTAAATATGTTCCGAAAGTTCAATGACCATATTGAACATTTTAAAAGTTGAGGGACAATATTGCATATTTAGATAAAGTTCAGAGACCACATTGAACGAATTTAAAATTCATGATTACATTATATATTTGGCCAAAATTCAGAAACCATTTCTAGCATTATCCCGAGAAACAAAAACATTCTATGTACATCAGCTACTGGCATGTTTACAATTCTCAAGTCGACACAGGACTAGAGATGCAACAACACCAATTGAAAAAGACTTTTGGAGTAGCTTTACTGTAAATGTTCCAGACAACCAGACCCTCGAATTTGATTGTGCATATCAGAGTGAACAAACACATTGATATAAATGGGGCAATGAGCTTATTCACAATACATACACACTTATCCATTTGCATGGTGATAGTACAAACGGAGGAGAAAAACAGGCGACAGTCGAAAAAGGAAAGGACGGCAACTTGCCGATCACTTTTCCTCTCACGTCGGCCCGATCGGTCATTATCTACAAATCTACACTAGCATGTCATTTGGGAAACATGAAAGGAAAATTAATCCACAGTAATTACAAGCGATCGTGCCCGGTTTTCTTTTTATCCTTTTGCTGATCTTTGATCGTCTATCGCTTTGGAGAATCCTCAGAAGTCGCAAGAAGTTCCCAACCTCTGCTTCAAGCCGTTGCATCTAGCGTTCTCGATGACCGCGGGCAAGAGCTTCTCGAAGATTTCGAGGAACAGAACCCACTCGTCTTCGCTCATGTCTCCGAAAGAGATCCCCTCGCCCTCATTGACGTGTTGTTGCACTGCAAAACTCATGCTCCGGTTGAAAACCCCCATCTTGTGACCATTGATGGCAGCGTCACGATTTTCACCCTCATCGTCTTCTATCGCATATGACTCGTAGTCGCAAATAAGGGGGTCGTTTTCCAACCCTTGTGGAGATAATAACGTGTCAGGCAGCCCGGACATTGACTTGACGGATAAAAACCTGGGAACTTTATGCGGCCTAGCCGTCTCAGGGAGGTCCGAGTCCTCCTCCATGTCATCTCCGTTTTCCATGTCGAACTGAGTAACTTCGAGGTCGTTTTCTTCGTTGGTTTCGTCATCAGGCACTTCATCGCCTGAAGTCATCAGCATGCTAGCCTTGGATTGAACGCACAGCTCCTCCAATAAACTGAGATTCTCCTGCCCACAAGAAAACTGGCGAGTCATCATCTCGCCTATATCTGCAAGACAGAAGCCAGCAGCCGCAGTGTGTTTTAGAAAGATGGTGCATAGGATGAGAACCCGGACAGAGGACTCCTTCAGAGAAGGAACCTCGGTCCTCAATAGCTCAGCATCCTTAAAGGGGTCTAAGTTGGATATGTATTCTCCTTCTAAATCGGAAAAAGGAACAGAGGCTTGAGGCCAGTGCAGCCATTCAAAATAAGGATCCTCAAGGAACTCAGGTAGGCAAAGGCCATGATCTATCGGCACAAGTTCCAGTGACCCAGCGGCAGTAATTTCATTTAGATGTTTCTTAACCAGAATGTTTCCTGCGTGCCTGTCAAGATTTAGCATTCTCAAGTCCAAGATCCCAATCCTATGAACCGATGCTACTGAGAAGCTAGAGGGACCCAATTCTCCAGCATCGAAATCATGATCCACAAAGCGTTGCAGCGATGCGATCTTGTAAGGTGCTGATGATGTTGGCGACGCATCATTTTCATTAAAAACGTGAGAGATCTTCACCAAAGCAGTTGGAGGAACACCGGAAAATCCGCCATGGTCGAGAATGTATGCAGCCAGTTCTCGAATGCCGCTTTCACCGACACATACGGATCGTTTCATGCCAGGTTGGCCTAGCATCAGACCCCTGAAGCCTTTAGGATTGTTGAAAGCTAGAGGTTCTTCGTCAACAGGCTTTGCCACGGCAATGTCATGCCCATCTCTGCCACGCATGTAGTATGCTCCGCCGAGTCCACTCGACACTGGCACAGGATTGACACCAGAAGCCATTGCTATGGCAACCTCTACAACTAGAGCGCGAGCTCTGAAGGCCCTGCAGCCACCAAGAATCTCAATTCGCGGATTCCTATCAAAGTCTTCTTCCATTTGGGTGGTCAAGGACAGGCAAGGGGTGGAGAAGCATCGGTGGAAATTAGCAATATCAAATGCTGGGTCCGAGGAACGGGCCAGATGGGTTTGGCCGAGATCAATTACGGTGAAGTCGAGATGAGTGAAGGACTGTAGTTTGCATCTCTGAGGTCGGCTCGGTGGCCTAAATCCACGATGCTGATCGACAGCTACCGCCATTTTGGAAAAATCTCAGTCAAGAGAACAAATGGCAGCAGGGCAGGGCAAGGGTAAGGGTAATCCTCAGAGGAATCCCAGAGAACAAGTCTTCCTTAATGGATTGGCCATCAGAAACTGCATCCCAGAATAGACAGCCTCGAGTCAGTCCAGACGACACATCCACTGAGATGAACATTTGACAACTAAAACAAGTCGCGTAAGTTATTACATGGAAAGAACATTCCCTAACACGCGAGCATAACTTTGGAGCAACATAATTGCGTCCTTCTCGTCAGTCGTCATTTCTGGATAAAAGTTTGTTTGCAGATCTCTATTGACAGTAAAAAATTCAACAAAAAAATGGTTCATTTCTCGCTCTCTTCAAACCCCTGGTTTTCATATCAACCTAAACATGATCAACGGTGACAATGTGCACATTCATCATAGTACTAGTCACGAGCATTCTCCGTGTGGCACGGTCAAACTGACGAGAGTGGAATATGTTGTGTGACTTGACAGGATGGAACTTCTGCATGCTTGAACCTAAGAAATCTTTCTGAATTGACTTCCTACTCGATCGAGTAATGCTCGTGAAACAGACGCAGAAGCTAATCCAGTGGGATCGCTACTTCGTTCCCAACAGAATAACGACTAAAATATCTCGGAATGCTTGCAAAACCATATCCTAGAAAAAATAAAATAAATGTTGCCTCACCAAATAATGCAGGTGCCTATGTACAGTTCCACACTAGCTTCATTAATGTTGACTTGCTGATGACAATCACATAGTAGGTTCAACTCATACCCACTGGATCCATCATAACCTGCATATTCCAATGGAGAAGGACAAGGAATTAAAAAAAAACACACACACACACACACAGAACAGACCAAAATCAAAAACAAAAGCTCATCAAGCATCGTGTAATGAAAAGAAAGAAAGTCTTGAGTTATCTCGTGAACAATAGGATCCGATATGGAATGCACCAACCTACAAAATCCCTCGCTCCTCCGCACAAAAATTGCCACAATTTTCTGAAAACATGAGATAAAATGTCATAAACACAGAGTAATTTCATCCAACACGCATTAAAGAGAAAAATGACAACAAAAATGTTTCGCGGGCTCTCCTCTGTTTCTCTCTTTTTTGCCGGATTATGTTTCCCGGGCAGTGGAACAGGTACAACCAGAGGTAAGCATGCTTGAAATTATGCAAACTGATTTCAGGCGTCACATTTCTATTCCTTCTTCTCCTTCTTCGTTTTGCTTACAGATGCATCACATTTCAACAATGCGGGAACAAAATGCAGAGGAAACGGAAATGATCTACCGTGAAGAGCCAACATAAGACATTAAAAGACTAAAAAAAAAAAAAAATGGCCCGTATGGAATTACGAATGGCACAAGCCAACAAAGATGAACAAGACAGCCAAAATTTCTCCTAGACAAACGACAAGCAATGACAAGAACCGAACACGGAATCACAAAAGAAGGGCCAAACAGAGAGAGACAGAGAGGGAGGGAGAAACAGACCCTGAACACTGGTTAAGGCATTCAGGGGAGACGAAGAGCAACGGGAGGGCGAGAGGATCAATCCGTCGCTACTTTATCAAAGAAAACCGAGGAACCCCTTTTTTCTATTTTTACAAATTTTCCAAGAGGATTCCACAGATACCCACAAGCCCTTTTGTTAAATATCAGCCAATCGAACGACAAAGATCGATCCTTTCTTCGTACGCGACAAAACCCAACTCCATTCCCCTCCCCCTGATTTCGCTGCGCCTTCCGAGGTAACTGCTCCCTATTTCTGGACGACACTCCCCCCTCCTAAATTCCCAATCCGACAAAGGAAAAAACGATTTTTATTAAGGGAAAAACAAGAGGCGGATGCCTCGAACAATGTCGTTTCGGGGACGTCGTTCTTGGCGCGGGATCGTTTCGATTTTGGGGCCGAATTTAGTTGGTCCGATTCTTTTTTTGGGGGTGGGGGGGGGGGGGGGGTAGCTTTAGCAATCACCATGGGAATTCAAAGGACCTCGTATTAATGGCAAATTGAGAATTTTTAGGCCGAGGCGAAACCGAACTCCCCTATCCAAAAGTTCTCGATCTATGGATCCCTTGTGTTCGTCGATTGACTGTATTGATCATTGCTTCGGTTGTCATGTCATCCTTGGACGAGGATTTTCGTGGTTAGATCAACGGGTGCATCCGTCCGTGGGTCGTGATTTCCTGTTTTCTTCCTCTTATCTCGGAGGTAATTTTTGTCATTTTTCGTGAAGGGTGGGAACATAAATTAGGCAAGGGCAAATTTTATCTGATTGGCCGAACAAAATCTTTTTCAAACCTTCCACCGAACCAAGTAACTGACCCGCAATCGACCAAAAAAAGAAAAAAAAGTAGTTGACCGCCAACCCAAAATGACTGATTGATAAAGCAATTGATTCTTTCTTTGGTAAGGGGAAAGAGATGATTGAGAAATATGAACATATAGAGAGAGAGAGAGAGAGAGAGAGAGAGGGACCTCCAATCAAGCGTATGAACTTCTATTTGTAAGTCTCCCATGTTCGTCTTGAATAAATCAAAGAGATAACGGCATATATAATTTCTAAATTTCGACCCAATGTATAATACAACCTATTAATCTTAAATTTGTTCAATGTAGTCCCTGAACTTTAACTTAATATACAATGTCGCTCCTAAACTTTTAATTTATTTAATATGGCCCCTGAATTTTTTGTACATGTTCAATTTAGTCCATAAACTACATAAAAATGTTCAATATTGTCATTCTATTAAGTTCATGAACTTTAACCTAATATACAATGTCGCTCCTAAGCTTTTAATTTATTTAATATGGCCCCTGAATTTTTTGTACATGTTCAATTTAGTCCATAAACTACATAAAAATGTTCAATATTGTCATTCTATTAAGTCAAGTTAAGGGATAACATTGAACATTTTTATACAGTCCATAGACTAAATTAAACATGTTCCAAAAATTTATGGACCACATTGAACAAATTAAAAATCCATAAACAATATTGCACATTGGGCTAAAGTTCAAGAATCACATTAAAAAAAATTTAAAGTTCAGGAGCCATATTATATATTATGTCAAAATTCAAAGACCATTCATATGACCCAACACCATTTAAGACGCTAATAATGTGATATCATGTATGGAAGAAGGAGATGGAAAAGAGATTGTTAGCTCTGGTTCATGCTCCTTTCTTGAACATTCATGAGCGCGCGATCAAATGAGCATTTTGGACTACGCAAGTTCACACATGAATGCATTGGCTCATAAAAGTCACGATTCCTTCTGGGTAAGTTTTGAAATCCCATTTTCGGCTCGTTATATAGCAACGATTCTGTACTAGAATGGTCCTTTTTGGCGAACAAAGACTACGAAAATCTCACCCCGAAGCGTGCGGGCGAGGGCTCGTGTATCTGCATCAGAAGACAGATAATAGTCACAGCAAGTCTCCCCCTTTTGATGTCAATATCACATGACCTGCATGGATCTTGCGTGATTAAACATCAACGACCTTGAACCATGTAGATGTCAATGCAAGCTTCGACCCCATACCATTCTTGAAATCTTGAGCAATAAAACACAGCATACGAGCTCGGTCATTCAAACAGAGACTGCTTAATCAGTATTGATGTAACTAAAGAACAGTGTAATTACCGAAGAATACTCGATAATGACAGAAATAAGGCAAAGTACGTATGCTCTACTCTATCTCGATTTTCATGATATTCACAAAATTCTTTCATACCGGACCTACTGGTGACGTCAATAGACCTTTTGCCAGCCTGCCAGGTCCCATGCCGCAAGACATAACTTCTGCCACATGACATAGCCGCAAGAAAAGAGAAGAACGTCCTTCTCTTGAAAAAAGTCAAAATTAGGCCGCCACAATCTGCTGCCTACAAGATGCAATTGATAGTAGTTTCTGTGCAGTAAAGTACGAGAGCAACATGAGAATGAATCAGTTCGACTATACGCTTCACTATCTCGAGTGATAAGTGGATATATACTGATGTATCTAAGTCGCATCGTATTATTTGATATAGTATTATCCCTCAGTTGTGTGACAGGAAAGGTTATTCTATGCTTATTGGGAAAAAAATATTCAAACTTCAATAAAGTAGACCCTCCAGGGACATCCTCCCGATTTTCCAATAAAACGTCTAGCTTACAAGCGGCTGGATTACAAAACCACCAGGCTCTCCCTCTGTGGAGCTCCATTTAACTGCGTGGTTTAATGCCTCTCCACTGACTAGCTTCTTTTCTGTAGTAGTATTTCCCTCTCGACTGCCCCTCGTATTAGCTTCAACAGGAAGAGGATGTGATCTTCCGCTCCCACGTACAAGATTCTTAATCGTGGATATGAGATCTCGGTCCTTCATCAAGGCCTCCAACGTCACATGTACGCCTGAGTTCAAGATGCACACGTCTCAAAGCTGGGTGCAGTCTTTTTTATCTTCTCGACTTAATTTAAGGGTCATATAATTTAAGCAAACTATAAAGAACTGCAGAATCATCTCTCATATTTCAGCCTCAAAACAATGGGAGGATTAGGCTTACGGTATCTCCAGTAGTGCTTTGGATTGGTCGGATCATTGATTGTTTCCTCAGTTGCCGGTCGAGTCATGTATTCTTCTTTCAACACCAGCAAGTCCTGACATCAACACAAACATGACCTAAGCACAACCGAAGTCACAGGATATCCAAACAAAATAAACAGTAAATTAAGAAATTAAGCAACGGAACTATCAAGGATATGAGAATGGATCTACCACACCTAACAACAAGTTCGATGCAAATGAAATTTCAGCTGAACTGTGTCAGGCAAAATACCTGAAGAGGGAAGATTGCCCACATAGATGGAGCTTCGACATGTTGGCGTAAAACAAAATGTGCAACATCAGGAACGCATTTACTTGGGGGCAACTTGTCAGAACCCACCACATTCTTGAAGAAACGACGCCTTCTTTCTTCATCTTCTTCCCACCAAGCACGTAAGGTAGAACAGTCGTGGCAAGAAGGAGCACACACCTAAGTAACAGGAGACGATTCAACATCAACTTATTTAGTTCTAATAGAACATGTCGGGTTTTAGAAAATTTCTTTTCTTTGATACAGGCACGCATACATAAGGAAAGGGAAGAAGTTCTCTTATGAACACACAGAACGCACACTTGATGAGCAATGAAAAGCCAGAACTGCAAATTTTAACTTTCTCTGATTGCTACGGATACAGAAACATATAGATATCTGAAATAAGCTCAAAGCACAACTCGTTTCACAAGTAAGATTGGTGAAGTATTCGAACAAGCAACGTGGTTTCCTATAGGCTCATACCGTCATGTAGCTGTACTGAGAAGGAATACCAAACTCAAGATCTGGTTCACTAGGCATTCGCTGGATGCGCAAACCTACTAGTCCAAGTTCTTGCATAACCTGTGAGATAATGTCAAAGTTACAAGAGCCACTTATTAGAAAGTGGTCGTATGAAAGTGGGAGACATACCGGATGTACACACGACGGGATAAGGCCTAAATCTTCTCCATAAGCCAGCATATCTGAAGAGTTCAGGAGGACAGGCAATGTCTTCAAAGCATTTTGTCTCCATAGGTTATCTTGACGGTGAAAATAGTAATCATTGTACAGTCGCTTCAAAACATTCTTGCTGCATAAAAAGAATCATGTTAAATGTCACATAGCGGAGGAGTCATCCATCTTCTAGTAAAGCCCCCTCGCTCCCATCAAGAAACCCAAACACAGCACAAGGTCAAATAATTTGACTGAAGAGATCAAAGAACACCATGTTTTTTCAGTAGGACATAATAACCAGCAATTAAACCATTAATGTAGACTGATCCAACATTAGTTAAGCTCAGGTTTGTCATACTCAACAAGAACCAAAAGATTGATACCTGTGATCATCTAAGTCCTTAAAACTTGTTGTATCTTCCAGATTGAAACGCGGATAAAATTTCTTCGCATCCTCAGGATCCCTGATAAGAACTATATTCTGCAAGATGGAACAGTGGTAGGATTGCAAATGCAAAAAGAATCTTACAAGTAAAGGCGCAAAGCAAAAAAAAACGAGTGCTCCAAATCATTGGAGAAACAGAAGATTGACTCTTATTACCTTCAGAAGATCAAAGAGATCCCGTTGTATCTTATTTTCATCTTCCAACAGGGACCTCTGCGCAAATGACTTGAGCTTTGCAGCAATTTTCTTCTCTGTGTTGCAGTCTTCCTTGAACTACAAAATCAAGCAATCTCATGTGAATCAGTGGATCAGTGGACATAAAGAACTATCTGAAGTTGAGCTAGGACAAGATGCTATCATAACACATCTACAAGGCAATAAAATTCCAAAATCAAATAAAGCAACAAGGCTAAACGCCGGGGGCAAATAAGTTCTACTTCATTTGAACTCGCCATTACAAGACACATGTAAAACCACTAAGAGAAATTTAAATTATTTGTAATTTAATTTAAAATTTTAGATTAAAAAATTATATTTGAATCAAAACGATATCATTTTAGCCATATCCTTTTTGTTTTAGCCACATCAGTACCACGTCAGAGAGAAAAAATAATAGAAAAAACCATGTCAAAATTTTCCGTTAGCCAAGTTGGATGGAATTCACGGGACTTGATTGCACCAATTTGACAAGTGTTAGGACTTGATTGCAATTTTTGTAAATTTTAGGACTCAATTGCACTTTCGTGACAAGTTTTTAAGACTTCCAGTGCACTTATCTCTATTTAAAATAAGAATTTCGTGGCACCTGTTTCTCCACAAAAGTAACCACGACTAAACATCTTGACATATAACAGTCACAAGAAACTCCATCAACGTTAGTTTAAGGTCAAACCAATATAACTTTGAACTGGATTTATCGGACATGGCCAACTATACTTGAGACAACCAAGTCCCTCAAAGAGACATGTCAAACTAAATTTACATGTGAAAAATCAGAATAGGGAGAACAACATAAAGCTTCATGGTGCTTTAACTACAGATTGTTACCTCATAAAGGTGCTTCTCATATTCAATGAAGAAATTAGAAGCAATTAAAGGCCAAGATTCTCCAAATTTTTCCTGCAAGAGGAGAAGATTGTTCCCATGAAGTATAAAACCTTGGACCAAAAAGCCTCAAGTGGTACAAATTGACAAATAGAATCATTTGAATGTACAAACACTAATCACAACACATCAAAGAAGCAAAAGTAAGGAACCTGTAATAATTCCTGCCGAACGTAAGGATTGCTCAAACGATTAAAGTCCCATATTCCATCTCGTTCAAGTTCTTCCTACAATTAGACATCATTTTTACTAAAAAGGCTTTAAAAGGAGGAAGATGAATCTTTTATAACAAGAAATAATCTCTGTGAACTTCGTTTTCAGTATGAATCAAGAGGATTAGGAGTACCTGACTTAGAGGAATTGACGGTCTAAATTTACCAACAAGGCCTGTCATGGCATGCTCTGGAAGTTCCCAGATTCTAAAGAAACCAAGTATGTGATCAATTCGGAAAGCTGTGAAGTACTTCGCCATCTGGTGAGAAAAATTCATATTCATGCTTATTAAGTCCATAATGACCATTGTGCAAAGCAAGAGCCCAAAAGTCATCGACACACGATACTGTGCTATTATATTCCAACAACAACCTGTGTTAAACGGGCACGCCACCAAGCATAATTGTCCTTCGACATTTCCTCCCAATTATAAGTAGGAAACCCCCAGTTCTGCCCGTTCTTATCAAAATAATCAGGAGGTGCCCCAGTTGCTGTGTTCATCCGAAACAAATTTGGATAGACCCAGGTATCAACACTATTTCTATCAACACCAATAGGCAGATCTCCTTTTAACACCACTCCTTTCTCTCTAGCATACTCGGCTGCTTCTGACAACTGCCAATTCATAATGTTTCAACCAATAAAAATGTCAGGATGGCTAGTTAACAGTTTCCAGAACGTATCAAAATTAGAAAATGTAACACACTTACTTGCAAGTGTAAATGGAATTGGATGTAGTAGTGCAAGCATATAATGTCATAGTGCAAGCTCTCTTTTGAGACAAGTTTATCAAGCTGTGAGGAAAGAAGGTCTTATCAGATCTTCAATTAGAGTGTGTATAATCTAGTAAGTTCATCAATAAAAACTGAATAAACAGACACACTAAATTGACTATAAAAAATGAAGCAAGAATCACCTTTTCCTTTGAAAATTGGGAAAAGCGACCCCATTGGCTGTGATCGGAAGTTTCAAAGAAGTCACGTAGGAAACAAAAGGCTGCATAAGGTTTCAACCATTCCTACAAACAATTGAAGCAGGAGTCAGAGTGAAAACTGCGGCTTCAAAGGACACAGCTCGTGAGTTGCTACCATGCATCCTCATCTCACAAGACCATCATAAATTTATAAGAACGGGACAAAAAGAATTTTTGTATGACCTCATTCTCTGAAAAGAACTTTTGGAAGGTGCTTGAATTAAGGACTGGATTCTTCTCAAGAGAGAAAATTTTCTTGGCAATTGAAAGCTTTGCGGCCATTGTCGCTTCATAATCAACATCCTAGACATCCAAACCCAATTAAGGCAATTAGCGTGTCAGGATACACAGAAAAATTAGCCTCTGCAATAACATAATTAGGTACTTAGTAATTAGCAACACTGAAGATGTCAATTATGCTTAAAATGTCCCATACAGAAAATTACTGATGCAAGCCTTTCTTCAACTAGAAACACAAAGAGCAGCTTCGCACTTACTTGCCAACTTGTCTTCATAGAACATATCACCAATCTCAAAAATAGAAGCAAACATAGATGAACAGATGATGCAATTAGACTTAATGCGGAACAGACAATTGCTCCACTCTATCAAGAAGAAAGTCTTCAAAACCAATGACTAACCCGATAGAGCAGGATGGTTCCAGCATTGTTTATCAAAACAAGAGGGCATTATGATAGAACTACGTGCATGAGGAACCATTTTAAGGAAATTTGGCCAGCATTGGAGTAGAAATATGAGTATCCCGCCTTGAGAAATAATTTTTTTGCTAGCTCGAGAAATAATTACAGTTGGTAACCCAAACCTTTAAGTCACAGTTCAACATCTAATGCTAAAAATGCATAGATAAAGGCATTTTATTTGATTAAGGGACAGGATTACTACAATAATGGAACAAGTGAAATCATAAGCATAAAAAAGAACCAGAAAAAGAAAGCAAGAAGAGAAGGGAGAATTTGGACATCAGCCTCTGTGTAATCATTTATTGTCATGCACGAATCTCTCATGCTTTTCAGAAATTTTCTCTCCCAATGAAGCCACGTGGCCCAATTCTAGCATGTTTGCAGTTAGAATTACTGAGCATACATAGAAAAAAAAATGCTTAGATAGCAAAGAAAATAATAAACCATGTTACCTTCTTATCCAGCTCCTCCTTGGCCTTCAGAATATCATCCTGGAAAACAAAAAAAATACATATCAATTTTGTAACTAAAGACGTGCTTGAGAGATCAAAGCTTGACAATAAAGAAGCTGCTCTCATACTATCAATCGCAAGCAAAGGTTAAAAGTTACATATGCCACCTTGATATCATTTGGTATGTTCTTCGACAGAGCATCCAGTCTCAGGTAAAGTGGATGTAATGCAAATACTGAAAGTGAGCTGCATGACCACAAGGAGGAAAATAACCAATTAGGTAACCAGATGAAAACCCAAAAACTACTATAAGAAACTTCAACCTTCTTTATAGTAAACGACTGATAGCTAGCGATGTATGAATTGATTTCGCTAATGAATCATGCATCAGAAGCATCAAGCTCTTTTTTGCCTGGTCCTCTTAATTATAAAAGCTGTAGCTTTTTAAACAGTTTCGTCAACAAGATATCGCCTAGTGGTCAGTTTCTGTGCTTCTTCACCCACTTCCAGGTGCTTCTCTATGATAGTGTCCTACTCCAGACAGAGGCATACGTTAATTACATTTCTGTGCCAGAATGTATTTATCACTGTGAATTTTGCATACTTTTGCACCTCTCTATCCAGAATCTCAACTCTTGTCCAGATTTCTTGTTCCAAAACAAGACGGATAAAGATTAAATATGACGCCATGGTCGTGAGTCGATCAAAAAAAATAAACCACATGTGGTAACTGGTACGTGAAGATCATAAGGTGCAAAAACAATATTTGTTATTTGATTTCTCTTTTTTGCAACTATAAACTAGAAGAAAGTAAGATTCAGGTATGAATGGATGAAAGAAGACATACTTATTCCCGTGATAATCGCAAGTATACGAACTTCTGAGGAGACAGCTTACCTGTAAGGATACGAGTCCCACCACATCCCATGTACAGATGTATCATTAATTGGTAAAAGTTGAACCAAGTGAAATCCAGATTCAACAGCCCAGTCAACAAGCAACTTCAAGTCAAGAAACTCTCCAACTCCAACATCCTCTTCGGATCTCATGGAAAACATGGGAATAGCAACGCCAGCACCGCGCCATGGCATTGCCTAAGAAACAGATTGATGAAGAGAATGTCACAGAATGTCACATATCATACCACTTAGTAGCTAATTAATAGTGAACTTGCTTACTCGAAACATGCCATCAGAGAGGAACATATATCTCGGTTGACTTTTGGAGGATTCGAGGGAAAGTTCCCGTTGAGAGCCGATTTCGAGAGAAATGTTCCCTGCCTTGCCATATGTACAATACTTGTACGTATAAAAGATGGTTAAGGAGGGAGAGATAGGCTTGCAATAGCCAAACTACCAGCCAAGAAGATACTACTTGAAAGCAGTCAAACTGTTGAAGCCAAAAGAAACTCAAAAGGATATTTTAATGGAAAGTCGCCTCTTTGGACTACACAATCAGCATGCCAAACTGAATCACCAGCATGGCTAAGTTTAACTCCATTCTGAATCTTCCACTGCCCCAACTTCGAACAGCTCCCTATCACATACACCTGAAAGCCCAACAGGATAAGATATGGAACATAGGAATTGTTTAAAACAAACAAGTCCAAAGTTCAGTTGGAAAGGGGAGCTTACTGCAGTGTCCTCTTCTATACCGGGGCAGCATATTCGAAAATGAATGAGGACAGAATCTGCATTTAACCCAAGCTCAGAAAAGAACCAGTCAGTTACACGAAAAGTTTCAAAAGATATTACATGCAAAGGTTTGGTCAAAAGTCTAAATGAACCCATTACCAATTCCATCCAAATAATTCTGAAGAACTACAAGGGGTCTTTCTACGCCCACACTCGAACTTCTACGAAAGATGACATCTTTGAACGCACTGCTGAATGGGAGAGTATCTGAACCAGTCTGCTGGGAAAAAGGTGTCAGCTACTACTCATCAAGATCTACTTCAAAGAAGAAGTTGAGCACCAGTTCTTGTCAAAAAACTTTCACAACATCAAACAACCATGCAAGCTAAACGAGAACACAATCGTTGGGGCTAAATTACTCGATGTAAATGTATCCAGTATTCCAGTTTAAGACACCTCAGAAACACCTCACAATCTCAACTGCTCTAAGATGGATGATCCAAGCAGCACTCGACCAATCATTATGCTTTTCAGATTTACAACAGCTAAACAAAGATAACAAAACAAACATGGAGATGGAAGATGAGAAGTACAAAGCAGCAATCCAACTTCAGAATTAAGTGAAGAATCATCAAGTCACGGGACCCCAAAACGATGCAGGTTGTGAAAGCAAAACACAATCTGAAAATATAAAAGGGAACAGCACTGCCACGATTTTCAACTTCTGCATTACTCTTCTATCTTATCTTATTGTACAGATCTT
The DNA here is from genome assembly GCF_021117445.2 of Syzygium oleosum. Taxonomy (NCBI): domain Eukaryota; kingdom Viridiplantae; phylum Streptophyta; class Magnoliopsida; order Myrtales; family Myrtaceae; genus Syzygium; species Syzygium oleosum. The sequence goes on from NW_026607494.1 coordinate 4,852,992, forward strand.
CCCATTACAATCGCTCTTCACCCCCGATTCCCAGCTTGTTAACTTTGTATAATACTCCGTTGTAAATAAATGATCTTATCATAGATCCAGTATGATCTGGAAAGAGAACAAAGGTAAGTTCCAAGAATCTAGAAGTGAATCTACCACTCGACAATAGTAGAGCAGCTTATTCGCAAGAATTGCAACTCCACAAATACTCATCAAGAGTGACTTCATCACCCCTTTCCAGTTACCAACCAAATAAAAGCAAAGAATCATAAACTTTTGTTTTGTTTCCACAACACATTAAGAGACTAAAAATTTAGCAAAAGAAGAATCGGAAAAAGGATAACCTGCCAAAGATCATAAAGCTCCACCACATCACCATCCTTCACTACCTCGGGCAACACCAACCTGCGCTTCTTCCCCATCTCCCATCTCAACACGTTCCTGCCATCGTCCACCACATAATAACTGTACTCGCTCGTGTGACCACTCCGCACAGCGACACTCCCACGCCATATGAGCTCGTCGCCGTGGTGAGACGGAGTCAACAGCACGCCCTTCTTCACATCCCACGATCCGAGCACCGGCTCAGAGCCGCACACGAGCAGGCTCTGGCCCCAGTGAGTGTAGTACGGTATCCTGAAGCTGACGGTCACGGATTCCGCGAACTTGGAGCCGGAGAACATTCCCCAATTCGCCATTCTTGAGGGAAACCGCTCTGACCCAGAAGGGATTTCTCGATATCTAGCAAGACCCAAGATAGAAATCTCAGGACTGGAGTAGAATTCAATCGAGCGAACGTAATCCGAGGCAGCCGAAGTTGTCAAGCTCTCACCTTTTCGTTACTTCTACAGGACGTTGTCAGAGTTCTTTATGTTTTGCATATAAATGCTGGGACTTTTGCGAGGAAAAGAGATTGGCTTCTGGAGTGATATTTCACAAGACAAACAAAAAGAGACACAAGGATCACCACTTTCGCGCACGGATTTTTTCGGGAGGAAAAGCGGTGGCTTTGCTCCTGCGAGAACGTGAAGACACTGAAAGGAAAAAGGGTGAGAGCAAGCGAGGAGTTTGTCCGATCGAGACGATATTTTTGTCTGCCTCTCCGCAAGAGGGAAGCGTCTCTTTCGTTCGCAAGGAAGGGTCGCGCTATCGAGAATCTGAGAGCTCCTCGGAATGGTTTGGTCCAGAAAGTTTGCTCTTTTATGCTCCGTGCGATCGAGTCCTCTAACTTTCGAGTCATTCGATCGAGTCTTGGGATTCATATGATTGTTCCCATAAAATCTTTTTGTTATTGATGCACATGATTATGATGACGTGGTGGTCCACGTGATGGGTCGAACGTTGAAAGACAGATAAATATATTTAGAAAGCTTTTAAAAACCGAAACGAACATTTTATGATAAGTCGAAAGGAACCGAAAGAAAAAGAAATTTGATGATAGACGGGTTGAGGAAGGGAAGGCGAGGCGGGCGGTGGCAGCCACTGCCGGAAACAGCCCGATGCCACCATCTTCGAGTCAGCATCAACGGGCATCGAGACCAACGAGGGTCCTCATCGATGAGGGCTCGCCGGTGCCGAGTGGGGCTAATGGTACCAAATGGTCGCCGCCACCACCGCCTTCTTCCCTTTCTCAAACCTTGTCTCTCTCTAAATCTTTTTTGTCTTCCGAATTACTCCAAAAATCTTAATCTTGATTTTTAAACCTTTTAATATATCCAATTTCTCTTAGTTTCGATACATAAACTTGCCAAACCAGCTGCCATTGTCGTCGTAATCAAGTGTCTTGACCAAAAAAAATCGTAATCGAGTGCATTAATAACAAAAGGATTTGATTGCATTAATCATATTAGTTACGGGACTTGATTGAAAACAATAAAAGTTTACGCGTTCAATTGCACGATGGACATAAGTTATAGCTATCCTTTTATTCTTCAATAATTTAGTGGCCATGGTAAGGCCGTCTCTCTCTCCCTCTGTATGCTTCAATAATTTAGCTTTGAACAATTTTTAAATAAAAAATTCCACATCGGCTTTTTCAACGACACTTTTAAAGAAGTGCAACAAAGAGATTTGATTGCATAAATAAAGATAGTTTGAAGACCCGATTATACCAAAGAAACAATAAGGGACAGAATTGCACAAAACCCCAAACTCAATGTGCTGTTTAACTTGAGAGATGAGTTTGAATCACTTCATGACTTATTACGAGTACGAATTTGTACTGTATGATTCATAAATACCTAAATTTTACGTTCTACTATGGTTAGTTATCTTCAAAATAGTTTCGATTACCCAATTATTAACAAAGGGACTTGGATGAGAACTAAAGAATAGTACTACTCTTTCGGCCCAAAACAAGGACTATACTACTCAAATCTAATTGTGTGCTCATGTTTAAGAATAAATAATTGAAAATCTCAATCCAAACTTGGAAATTAATTGATTAATATCAGTTGGGCAAGTACCATTTACACCACCTATATTAATTCGAAAAAAATTCTCAAATTAACTTTTTCGGGGAAAACAGATTCCCCACGTCTTTTTAGTCTATTACTTTCATTTTCGCCAACAATGTTGTAATTGTATGAATAATTCAAAACCAAGTAGGATGAAATACTCTAATCTATCCCTTTCTTAATTTCTCTCAAAACACGAGTTTGTCCTGCTTTCTCTCTATTCTTCGAGTGATTAATCAGCCAAAATACTACTTAATCTTGAACTAATCTAGATTGGATTAATGTGCTCACATGTTCCTAATCCAAACTTAGTAATGAAAAAGATATCACGTGCATAATTTGGATTCCTAAATGACTGCAAGTTTTTCGAGGACGTGGGTTCAGATCTCTTTCCTCTATATTAATGGTGCGTTCGTTTCGCCAACAATAAATGATTTTGACAATATTTTCTAAAAAATAATCGTCCGTATCATTTACAAAATTAAACGAATGAAAAAAAAATAATTCGTTACTGAAAATATTTAGATGTAAATTATTAACGATAATGAAAAATTATACATTTTCTGTAAAATAAACGGGATCTAAGATGGAATCTTGCCTTGAAAGCCCAAGCCCACAAACATGCTTATCAAAATCGTTCACATTTGGATCGCCCATGGGCGAGTGTATTTTGACGATCACGTGGCGGTCACATCACGTGGCATGGCAAGCCAATGAAAAGCGAGACGCATAAATAATGTGAGCCCAAGTGGAACGAGATTCATAACACGCGAGGGATAGTGATCGATATAATTTTTTTATATTTCATCGCTGCCGTACGGCGTAATCATCACATAAAATACTTTTTACATGCGTATTTGACTTTCAAACACACTTCTTGTAGATGAGTGATTTTGACGAGAAAATTATCTGAAAAGTGGTAAATTTATTGTATATTGATCAATTCAGTCATAAATTTTTTAATTTTGCTAATCTAGTCCTAAACTTTTTAACGGTTTGCCAATATAGTCATTTCAGCCAGTTTTGGCCGAAAATCATTATTGCCAATTTAGTCTTAAACCTTTTGACAATTTACCAATATAGTTCTTCCAAGGGGTGAGCAAGATGGACCGCCTAAATCGGGACCGGACCGGACCGACCGGTTTGGTTTGGTTCTTAGGAATATCGGCCTGGTTCCTAGTTCCTAAAAGTGGAACCAGTTTCTGGGCGGTCCGGTTCCCGGTTCTAGGGTGGAAACAGTACTGGACCGACCAGATCGGACCAATAAATATATATTTTTCTAATTTTTTTTATATCTATATATTTATTTACTTTTTAAAATTTTTGAAAAAAATAGAAGTCCTAATCTAATTTCCCCAATTCCCACTTGCTTTTACCAATAAGTGATTGGTCCTATTGGAACCGGTCCGATCCATGATCTCAAGACTAGCCGGTCTAGTCTCCGGTCCTAGAAACTAGGAACCGGTCGTCCCGGTCCGGTTCTCGATTCTTGGGTTGAGCCGAACCGGATCGAGAACCGTTCACCCCTAGTTCTGCTAGCCAATTTCGATCGAAATTGAAAAGTTCAAGAGTAAATTGGCCGACATAGAATAAATTTATGACTTTTTTGATGATAATCCTGACATTGCACTTAGTTAACGAGGAATAACTGCTATTCTATTCTCAAAAACGAAAACAAGGATGGAGATAAGTATTACTTGGTCAGCTTATCCATGTGAAATCATATCATGTGATTTCGACACTCACAAAGTCATAAGCTTATCCCAAAAAACTTAAAACGAGAATCATTAGATCATTAAACATAATCAACCACTGGCGAGAGAAAAAAATGAACTAAATCAATTGATTTCATATAAGTGCGACATTTGTACGAAATAATTATAATTATTCACGTGGTTACCATCATCTCTAACTTACATAAACACACTTTACGTTAATTTTAGCAAATAAAAATGTTTATTTTATGGAATTTTTTGTACCTCATATAATGTCGCAAATGCTTCAGATATCTTGATTATCAAATAGACTATACTTTAAGATGTTAAAAATCTTATTTTAAGACCACGATTCCTCCTTATTCTCTGCCAACAATTTCTTCCTAACTTAGCAAGCACATGCACATAAATCCAAAAGGAATGCTGTGGTTGCTCCCAAAAAAAGAAAACCAAAAGAAAAATGAAAAATAATAGGTTTTTTTTCTGTGAAAATAATATATTTTGCTGAATCTACAATCGTGCGAGAACGTGATCTCCTATATTCTTCTTTACTCATCACTCGCCTCTCCTCTCTCGCCCTTATTTGTTCAAACATGATTTTAGGAAAACTGAAGGGTTGTTGATTACTTTTCCATAAATATGTTTGGGATATGTTCACTAGAAGTCCTAAAACTTATCACCAAAGTATAATTAAGTCCTAATACTTGCAAAAGGTGTAAACGAGTCATAAAACTTGTCAAATTGGTTCAATCGAATCCTAAAGTTAACACTGTTCAATTTGGCTAATGAAAAATGATGACGTAACTTTTTTTATTTATTTTTTTATCCAATGTGGCGATGATGTGGCTTTTTTCATTTTTTTAATATTAATTTTATTTAAAATAAGTCATGTCAGCGCTACATCAGCATTTCCGTTAGTAAGTTTGACGGTGTTAACTTTAGGACTCATTTGAATCAATTTGACAAGTTTTAGAACTTAATTGCACTTTTTGTAAGTTTTAGAACTCAATTGCACTTTGGTGATAAGTTTTAGGACTTCTAGTCTGTAATAATAGGTGTTTTTCTTTTTTTGTGAAAATATTCTTTGAACGACTACGAATAAAATCGGAATTTTCCGAATGTAAGTAACAAAAATAATCTAATTTTTCTTTTCATAATCGGAAATACGATTCTCTTTATCTTTGATTTAGTTAGTCGGGTGAAAACTATGGCATCAAAACACAGTGCAAGTCTTCACTATTTAATTAGAAACGTACAATTTCTTCTTCGTCTCGTGTTATTGCCATCAACAACGATCCTCTCTCGTGTCATGTGAAATTTTTATGGAATAATTACCAAAAAAGTCATAAGCTTATTGCACTTGTGTTAGTTCTAAATTTTTCGATTTGGCCAATTTAATTTTTCGTCTGGCAATTTAGCCAATTTAGACATAAACCATTTGCCAATTTAGTCAATTTGGCCAATTTTTGCTATTATTTAAAATTTGAATTTTTTTATAATTTTTTTGTTTTCTTTTATTTCCTTCTTCCTCTGCTAGTCGTCGGCCATCACGAGGATCGGCGAGGCTTGCCCTCGTAGGGGCGAGGTCGCAAAAGGCCAGCAAGGCCAACCCTCGCCCGCTCGCCAGAGGCCGATGAGGAAAATACGAAACAAAAAAAAAAAAAAACATTAAAAAAAATGCCGCGTGGAAGAGAGAAATCAATTTAAAAATGCCATGTTAACATTTTCCGCTAGACAAATTGGAGTTATTAACTGAAAGACTTGATTGCACTAATTTGATAAGTTTTAAGATTCGATTGCACTTTTTTAAAGTTTTAGAATTCAATTACATTTTTGCGACAAGTTTTATTACCGCTAGTGCACGCATCCCTAAAAAAAAAGCCAGCATATTTTCCTAGTGCTTTCAAAAAGGCATATACTAATTCAGGGTCCGCAGGTGCCACCGACGGATTGCTAAAATTCAAAATTTGCATTTCTATTTCAACGAAAATATCCCGCCAAGCCATTGTCCAGATGCAAGAGTTATCCACCCACCAACCCATCAATCACAAGCCCCACGGACACCCATCATTATTAATTAACTAACTAATTAAAAATTAATTAGGGGCAAAACACATGGTGTGTTGTTTACTGAACTCAACAGCTGAAACCCCGGCGGCGGCCTCGATCGGCATGGCCGGGATTAGCTTGATCGTGGGAACGGTCCGATGCCGAATGCCGGAACCCCCATCGACTGTGAAGAGCCACCCCACTTGCTCACGGGTTCAGTTCAACCCAGAAAAACTTGTGTCATAAGCAATTCTCTCGCCTATCTGATAAAACCACAACACACGGATATGATGTCGAACCGCCACCGAATACACAGCTGAAATGGGCGCACGCCCGGGATCGAAAAATCGTACTCTACGTACTCGAAAAGTAGATCGTAAAAACAAAAAAACGGAAAGTTTTATGCAGTTCCTTTGTTCGTCTTTCCTTTTTTTTTCTTTTTCCTTCCCCTTACCGTTACATTTGCCGCAGAAGAGAATACACAGCGGCGGAGATGCAATGTGAACCAACGGCCTGCCACCTCTGTGACTTTGACCTGATGGTGCATCTGCCAGCCGGATTTCGAATAACATATATACACACAAGCGCGCGCCCAAAACCTACGTACATCCATCCACCCAGATGCGAGCGGACCGCCCCTTTTCGTGGCCTCTCCCACCTGTAAAGCTCCTATGGTTCCTTCTACGCAGTATAGGTTGTTGATCATTCAAGGCCTTCACAAGGACCAGAGACTGTCTGTTTCAACCGTTCAAGATACGATAGCTTCGTCTATAACCTCATAATTGCAATATGATCGCGAAGATCACAGTGAATGCCCATTGTGCCGCGGGAACAAGACCTGCAGAAGCTGCAAATGCAGAGATGTACAACATTAGATTCAGCGATTATTCAGAAGATCAAAAAAAGCTAGTACGCTTTTAACTTAGAGGCAACTGTAATATATCATGGAAAAGTTCCTGGTCTGGGACAAATGCCAAAGACAATTAATAAGTTTCATGATAAGAATAACAAGTGCATTGAAAAGAATTAATCGTGATTCTACAAAAAATTATCTCATTCGCAATTATCTTGCATGGCTACCACAAACGGGGATAGAAGAACTCATACAAGAACTTAGATGGGAGACACAGTTAATCAGATTTATGAAGCAGTGAAGCAGGATGCATATTACTTACATGAATTCGGTGAGGTAGCAACCGACGGCGTCTGCACAGGTTTATCTGTATGATTTTCGGTCGTCGATGGGGGTTGAACATGAGAATAGACCACATGTGGTAAGGGACTAGACACGGGAACCCTACGCGGATGATGTGCTTGTGGGGATGGAGAAACCCCAGAATACCGGGGAGCAAGTGCTGGTGCAGGAACTGGAGCTACATGAGACTGCTTTCCATTGTTCCCTGAAGACTTCCCTTTATAGCCGAATCTACAGCCAGGAGGCCTTGCCTCATAACTCGGCTCAGGTGCAGGTGACGGTGAGCTTTTGCTGTGTACAGGTGAGATTTTTCTATGGGCAGGTGAAACGGCTCGAGGTGAATGCGCACTATCATGAGTTGCAGGCGCTGGTGAAATCGTAGGGGGCTCATGCTCGTTATGGAAGTGATGGTGGTGAGAGTGGTGGTGGTGGTGGTGGTGTGCATGGTGGGGCTCAGGAAGAGGAGCTGGAGAAGGTGGTAATGATGGTCCACCTCCGTCGCCACCATTGAGAGAGTGCTGCAATATCGATGAAAGACGGACTTGCTTGACCTTGCCAAATATGGTATTGTTGAGACCAAGATTTCCTGAGTGAGAACCCGTGATTGTCTGTGCCAGCTGCTTCAACCTTGGCATTGATGGCATGTTTCCAATCGCCAGCAAAACGGATGACTGAACTATAGTCGGAGGAGCCACTGTTGAACCTCTGGTATTCGATAAGCTAATGTACAAGTTCTACACAGAAAAAAATCGCCAGAACTAGTAAGATTCACCAGATTGTTTAGTACACACACTACATCAATAGACACACTCGTATAAGTATAATCCAACGGGGGGTAAGAAAAATCCCTTTTAGATAAATGATAACAGCCAAACTTTTTCTCACACCACCTTAAAAATCCCCACAGGTCCCTAGAAGCATGAGAAATAATGCTAGTGATCCACAGAAGTAAACAAATAAAAATGGAGGACGGATACTATAAGGTTAACCAAAATATTGCTTGCAGGAGATGATAACTGAAGACACGAATGTGCTAAGTCAGAACATTCTAAAAGAAACAAGGAAAAGGTGCTCCTCTCTAACCTCATAGGACGAGAGACGCAATCCTGATCTCAACTGGCTTATGAGATCATCAAAATTCGCTTGTATTTGCTCTATGGAGTAGTTTAAGGTGAAGTTGAAGTAGATCTGCACTTTCTGCAGAAGAAATGCTCTCTGAGGAGGGATGATGGTAATTCCTCCGGGAAACTTTAGCACCTCAAATGAGAATGGGTCGCCAAATAAGGATGTAGTCAAACGGAGAAATAATTGGCGTGTAACCAGAGACTCAAAGGACTCCTTTATCAAACTTTCGGTAGTATTAGATATTTTTGAATTTTTGGCATCGGGATCGATAGCAAACACGACCTTTGCTGAATTTGATCCACCTAAAGGCTCCACAGATAAGATAACTACCTGTTCAGAGGACGGGGAAGATCAGCCTCATAATCAATAAGATGGTTAAAAAAAAGGAATTGGGAGGCACATACTCTGGTAGCCACGTGATTGATCTCTGCAAAAATGTCATCTTCGAGCTGCAAGATATTATCTTGAAGTAGGAGAACCGGCTTCTCAACATTAAAGGTAGCTACTATATCATGACCTGGAAAGATCAAAAAATGAATAACAGATCAATCTTAAGCATAGAAGAGTACTTTTCTTTTACTTTTGGCCATAAGGATCACATTACTTGAACATTCCAACCAGACATTGAGAGGATAAATAAAGAGATAAATTTGAAAATTGAAAAATGCAAGGCTTAGATCAAAAGCATGAAGGTGAACAAGATCCAGAAATAGTGAAAATGAATTCAAGAATTCCAATAGATTGAACAACTCATAGATTTCTTTTTTTAACATCCTAATCTTGTCAGGCCGACAAGCTACATTGGTACTGAGGAGCTTCTATCACATGTGCAAACCTGCATCAAAGCATGACAGGCATACTCAACCCAGAATGCGCCAGCATGTACATTTATAAGAAATAACAAGAAACTGTCAGTGACTGCAAACTCGAATCCCAACTATGCAGCCGCGATTATTTCCCATATTGTTGTATGGAAAGTGGCATCGATTTAATTTTTGGTAAATTGATATATCCCCAGTGGACGAAGTACGTAAAATTTAATCAATCATGCAGTTTTATCAAGAGTCGGGCAGAACCAAAAACCCTTATAAAAGTCATTGGATCCTTTACTCCTAGTGACGCAACTAACAAAAGCCTGAAACAAGCCTTTCTTTGCTAGTTGGTACAGGTACATTAGGTGAAACGTTGGACAGAGAGATGAGAAACCCAGCATCATGGAAGCTGTGGATTGTAAACCCCGAAAAGAAAATCAAGGACAGCTCTGTCATTTGATTAGCAGCAACAATATGACCCTTCCGGTACAGAAAGATGCACCATAAGACAACCATGGGTTGGCAAGCAGTTTAAGGATGGATACACTAAATACCTTTAACAAAAGCAACAATGAAAGATTTTTGGAAGAGATGGAATCTCAGTGCATGAAACTAAACGAAGATGAGGGAAGGTTCAAAATTTTATCGAAAGGGTCTGATTGGTTGTATTAACAGGTAACAGCATATATTTCCACTTTGTTACAAGCTAGAAAGCGTGCAACAGAATTTGTAAAAGCCACAAGATTAGAAACCAGATTTCAAACCCTGAATAACCATGAAACCTTTGCAAACTGAGTGCACGAATATCATCTGACAAACCAGGTGCAGAATATTATGAAAGCATAACATTTACACTACCTGACCCAGCAAGAGATAAATTAGGTATAATTGGACACACGAAAAGGGGAGCATGAGCAAGCACAAAGCATGTATATGCTCCGAAAGGAAAGACAGATCCATCAATCCAGTTTGGTAAAGATTTCATCCCCATAAGGCAGGTCTCTAATTGACTATAACAGAATAACCAAATTAAAAGCTAAAATTAAACCACGTGTTTATTCATTTGCCATCAAAACTGAATGGAAACTTTCCACTTCTATGCAAATTGGAAGGATCATAAGACGCATTAATTCGAATTCTTACTTAGTTCTATATGTAGACAAAAGCCAATCAGAGTCTTCCTAATAGAGTAAATTCCCTCATTTTCTACTTCTAGCAATTAAAGATGAAGGGACCCCTCAAATCAAATGAAAACAGAGGAACTGCGACTAATTCTCCGCAAACGCGCACGCTTAAAACTCCACTATATCTATCCTCCTCGGATCTTCATCTGCAATTACTCCCAAAACATTCCTAACAACCCCAGAAGCAAGAACTAAACCATGTACCACAAACAGCTTCAAGAACCAACGAACCCTCGAAACCACGTGTCATCTCCAGGCAATGTCGGCACACGAATTCAAGTAAACCAGGAAAATGCGAGCACCCATCAAGACGAGATTCCAAGAATCCACCGCGAAGACCCACCTCTAAACCTCGGATCCAGATCCAGATCTCCCCGATCTGCGAACCGCAAGAACGGGGGCAACCAAAACACGGCAGACAAGAACACGGCCACGGACAACATTAGCGCCGCCACGCATCTGACCCCGACACGCTTCGAAACCCCGCCGCACCCACAACGCCATCGCTCCGCATTCCGCTCGGAAGTGATCGAGACCACCGTCGCGGCCACCTGCTGCTCTTCCTCGGCGCCCTTCCCCATTGTGAAGAACCGACAATGCAGGGCTAGTCCCGGGAGCACCGGCGGCGAAGGCCACCGCCAAACCCACGTCCGGCCCGGCGAGCTGGGCCCGAATGAGGCGCACCCATTTCCGCCGCCTTGCTTGCAGAGCGAGGAACCAACACAGGAAAAACCAAAAAAAATGGCGTCAGCAGAGCGAAACCCGAGCTCCCCTTGCCGATGTCTTTGTACGCATTCAAAAGGGTTTGTGAGTGAGCAAAAACAGAGCAGCTCCCTCTTCTGCAAACGGATCACTCCATGCTCTCCCTCTCTCCCTCTCTCTAGGTAGCCTTTCTCTCTCTAGTACTCCATCACAGTTGTTTTAGTCATGGCCCTCATGGGGGATGGTGGTGGTTTATCTGTTTCTTTTGTGAGCTTTTTTGTTTGTTCTCATGCATTGTATTGTACTTGTATGTACACAACCCCGCCTCCCCCCCTCCTCCTCCCCATCTTTCAAGAATACCCACCAAACAAAAACTCCTTTTCTTTCCCTTTTATCTTTTCAATGGTGGGTGCTTGGCTTCATTCAAAAGTGATGCACACAGAAGAGAGAGTGAGAGAGAAGAGAGAAGAGAGAGAGGCAGGTATGGAATGAATTAAAAAAACCTCAGGCACCTCCCTGCGCACTTTGAGACAGCGAGTATCGTGGAAAGAGAGGGAGGGAGAGAGAAGTTTTAGCTTAGTTTTGCTCCAAGTTGATTAGGGATGGGTTAATCAAGAGAGATTAGGGACGGGGGAAGAGTCTGCGATTGTGGTGAGGGTGGTTTTGACTCCCGTGGCCTAAAGTGTAGTGAAAGGCGTGTGGCGTAAGCCGGGGTGAAGTGCAAGCTAACCATCAGTTTGGTCAACCAAAGTTAAAACCAAAGTCTTCCCCCCCCACCACTCCCTATTTTTTTCACCTTCCAAAAAAGAGATCCTAGATTTTCAAATCATAATTTCGGTGGCATTGTTTGTTATTCAATACTTGATGATTCAATACCAAAAAAAAAAGAAAACACCCACGAAGTTGATACATCGGAAATTGTCAAATTAGAGGAACTCGAAGTTGATACATAGGAAATTGTCAAATTAGAGGAAATGATGGCGATCACTTTTCGAATTAAGGGTGCGGTTGTTTCCCAGAAAATGGATGATTTGAAAACTATTTTCCTAAAAATGATTGTTTGTGTAACTTCAAAATTAGTCAATGAAAAATATTTTCGTGATCGATTGCGATTTATGTCTAAATATTTCCGTTGACGATGAAAATATTCTTCATTCACTCGTTTTTGTAGGCTCCATTTATTTCACGGAAAATGAATTATTGGAAAAAGTTTTCTCAGGGATGATCGATTGCATCGCCTACAAAAATGAGTAAATAAAAAATATTTTCATCGTCAAAGAAAATGTTTGAATCGCGAAAATATTTGTCATTTGTTAATCATTTAAAGCGATATAATAAATCATTCATTTTCAGGTTCCGTTTGCTTCACGGAAATGAATAATTTGAAAAATATTTTCCTAAAATTACTACTTGTATCGCTTGGAATAATTAGCCCACGATAAATGTTTTCGTCATCGATAAAATTTTAAGTCTAAATATTTTCGTAGGTGATAAAAATATATTTCATTTATATCATTTTGTGAGTAATATAAGCGATTATTTTTACGTAAATATTTATCGAATCATTTAATTTTCTCGAAATAATAATAGCCTAAATGATTTCGAGAATCGTGGAATTAGACTTCGGACTTTAGTGTCCGAATATAATGGATAAATCTAGATGCGTCTGCAGTGTTGTACACGGTGCTGGCCCTTTTCGTGACCCGCCACGATCCCCTATCCCCCTTCACAACACAAGGACAGAAAAAATAAAAATAAATGAAAAATAAAAAATAAAAAAGCTAAATCCAATTTAAAAAAAAACCAATAAATAGAGACAGGAAAAAAGAAAGAAATTCAAATGTGTTCATTAAAAACCAGAGACTGCGAGACCCACAGGAACAAAATTTAATCAATACTGGTTCTTTATATACATATTTAATCTAGCAAATTGCGAAATTACCCACAAAATATGCAGATTCAATTTAATCACCCGGGTAATTTCGAAGTACAAATTCCGATGCGAATCGTTACACGATATTTTGCAAGAGATCACGCGCCGGCTTCCTCCGTCCCCCGACATACGAATAACGGGTTGTACTCCTTTTTTCTCACGTTAGATAGCACGCGCACGTATTAAAAGCATGAGCGGAAAATCGTACGGGATGTTCGGCTTCCCTTTTACCATATTTTCAATCGATAGAGTTCGTAACTATACTCTTATTTAAATCTCAGGCTCCGTTTGTTTCGGCGGAAAAAAAATGAACGATTTGGGAAAGAAACATTTTCCTAAAAATGATTGCCCATGCCGCTCACAGAAAAAATGAATGGACGAGAAATATCTCCACCGTCCACAAAAATTGCCGTCGATAAACGAGTTTTCTCTTTTCATTGGCCGATTAATTCGGGCGATATAAAAACTTTATTTTTTAAGAAAATATTTTCCAGATTAGTTTTTTTTTTTTCCCGGCGAAACGAACGGGGCGCTAATAAATGCCTCGGGTTTTTTTTTTTTAATGAAAAGAAGAAACGTACGGATGGATTTAAATTGAGAGGGGTTAATGGTCGGTAGGCTACGAATCTCCATCGCGGGGGTACGAAGTGGGAATGTGGGGGAAGAGGAGCGAGAGCGAACCTTCCCTCCTCTCTCTCTCTCTAGAAGTAGTCACGTGAGGCCCACGCGCCAGTCACGGGATAAAATTCCCCGATTTTCCCAGTTTTCCTTCCGTTCTTTTCATTTTCCTGATTTCCTCCTCTTCTTTCTCTTTATAATTTTTTCTTTTTTGAATTTTAATGCTTTGGTCGGCCAACCGCGCCCTCCCCGTGATCAAGATTAAGACCCGGCTCACGTCATCGTGTGGATGGACGAGGGGAGGGGGGGTGGTTCATTGCCCTTCGCATTATCTCGTGTGTGTTTTTTTTTTTGGGGCTCGCCCCGCTCGAAGACCTTGAGGAGCAGGGCAACTCGAGAACCGGATTAGTGGGAATCTGTCCAGTTTCAGGATATGTAAGATAGGTTCCGGATTTTAAAAATTGGGAAATCTTAGATTTTTGGTAGGTGGAACCTTGAATAAGTTTTTTGTGTTTTTTTTTTTTTTTATCTATGTCTTCGCATGATCCTGGAACATTTTATGGTGTCCAATGACGAGTTTATAATATAGAACCACTGGTCTGAGCTTCCATTTTATGACTAGGACTTTTGCTTTGTCGGTGTTTTACTATTCTTCGTATGTCTAAATATATGTCGTGGTAAATAGATTATAACAGTAAGCGGAGGTCATTAAGGGCGATGATTCATTGTAATCGTTTTAATTAATAGTGCATGTTGAACCTAGGTAGACCTTGAAACCGACCATGGAACTTGTGATGCTGTTCCAGATTACAAAGGAAGAGGAACGTGCTCTAACGGGTAGGTTCTAGGTCCCATGTGGAACCTACACGGAATCTGGAATCGCTCACCCTTAATAAAGAGAAATCGATTACTTCTAACGGGTAGCCCGACACCCACCCGTCGTGACCAGTTTCTTGATCCACATTGGATACATCGGTATCCCCTTCGTTACGGATTAGGGGGTAAAAGGGGTAGATCACCGATTTGGTATCAGGATTATCGTATGGATCATGATGCTTGTCCTGAACTTTTTTCGATTATTCCAATGTGGTCATAGACCTCTGTGTGAAAGTTTCGATATACTCCTTCTCGCCGATTTCGGCATGTAAGTATCGTCGTTGCGGCGATCCGGCGTGAACGATTTTAAACAGAATGACATCACGTCGATTAATTTTCCGAATCTTTTCCGGATTTTTGGTACCTTTTCATTTCCTTGTTCTCGTTCATGTATTTCCATGTGTTCCCCCTATGAAGCATATAAGCCCCTCCCAGCGAGAGAGACCGCAAAGGAGCCTCAAAGCTCAAACCGAGCTCTCCAACCCTTGAAAGAAGAACAAACTATCGTCCTTCATCTAGTATGCCTCAAACTTAGAACGCCTTTCACGCTTTGGTTTATCGGCACAAAGTGAAACTAACTTAGGACTGTAATCTGATGTCAAAGAGCAATTCTTCTCAAAAGATAGTCAGAAAATTCATGCCTACGCTCCGACCGAAAAATTCATTAGAGAGTTGACACTCGATCTCGTCGCTTTCGTCCATCTCCTACTTCAGCCTCTCCTCTCGAAGAGAGAGAGAGAGAGAGAGGGAAAGCCGCATGCAATGCCGTCGAATCTTCATAAAAAGCACGTCCAAGGTCGAGTTTTCGCGCAACCGAAGAGAAATGGAGCCGCCCGTCATCTCAAAATAGCTCAACGCCATGAGAATTAACAATGTTATCGGGGAGAATGCGTTACGTGGTCACTAATTTACGCAAAAAAGGAGTCTTGGACCAGAGAACAGTCAAAATGAACAGTCAAAATGAACGCTTGAAATTTTATGGGATTATTGTTAAACTGTTCTAAAAATTTAAGCGGTTATATGAATACATGATTTAATATTTAAATCTTTTCTCACTCCCCTCACGCTTAATTTGATTTTTTTGGCTTAATACCAAACGTGGACTTATTTAATTGGAGAGGCAACCTGAGCTTGAAAAAATTCGAACTTAAGACTCTTGCTATGATATTATGTTAAATTTTATGGACTACGCTAACCATTTTAAACGCATGAAACCGCGGTTTAATATTTAAATATTTTTTCGGGGATGCTATCTTCACCCGGCCCTTCACAGAACATGAGCCTCCCCATGAAGTGTCGACGTCGGTGGCTCCACAAGTGTCGAACAAGCTTGAAGACCTCGAGCTCCGCTGAGGTGTTGAGCTTGAACCCGAGATATGGAGGACTCAACCACCGCCCGAGCCCCCAAATATGGATGGCTCGAGCTATGTCACGACCTCGGGCTCGGAGGCCCAGGCCTAGATCAACTCGGGGTTGAGGGTTCGATGGGGGAGCTTCCGACGGAGGACCGGAGTGCCGTCTTTAGCCTCTTGACCGAGCACAGCCAAATGGAGTGGTGGAAATATTTGGTGAAAAGGGGGTCCTGAAATTGACACTCAAAAATAAAACCGAAAAAGAGCAAATTGTCGGACTCGGAGATTAACAGTGTAGGAAAAAGAAGATGAAGATAAATAGTGACCAAAGAGAAAAAAAAAAGAAAAAAAAGAAAATTCAGAAAATCAAGCAAACGCCAAGTCAGATTCAATCACGACACGTAGGACGACCGGCGATGACTAAACCGCCATGTTAGCCATTTTCAAAAGAGAATTGGCCGGAATGACTAAATTGGAATTTTGCGTGCAAAAATTTAGGATTATATTGAAATATGCGCGATATGTTTAGAATTGAATTAATAAAATTCTTGAACTAAAAGCATGATGGGTCCCTGAACTTCTCTAAATTGTTCAGTCAGACCCCAAAACTTTTCTTTTTAAGCAATTGGGTCCTTAAACTTTTTTTGTTCGGGATAGTCCTTCCGTTAGAATTATAGAGGGTGATATCGACATAGCTTCCCGGCGCGGCATTTTAAAAGTAAAGAAAGATTTAAATATAAACAATACCAAAAGGAGAAAATGAATATAAAAACAAATGGAAATCCGAATCACAAGTTTTGGGTAAGAATTACGAGTTTGAAATTTTCGAGAATGAACATGTGTATTCCCAAAGTTCACTCGGGTGCGTCAGTTCCGTCCATCCAACCGCCTTCTTGGCTCTTTTCTCCTGTGACGATTTGGAATGCTTGGAGCTTGAATTAATAGACAGTCGTTGCACCATCGTTGAGTTTCCTTTTTCTCGAGTAATGTCGCCATCAATCTACGAAATCAGCTTTCGAAAAGACTTCCCAATCAACCCTTTTGACCGGCCTATATGGAATCGTCCATATATGGCAATGGTTCTTGCAATCTCTCTGCTTAGGGCATGTTTCAGTGAAAAAAAATTTCCGTGAATTGGTTTTAATGATTTTTCGCTTGTTTGGTTTGCCGAAAAACACCAATCGATCATTTGAGGTCAAAAAAATTGTGCATACTCAAAGGGTTGTTTGGTTTGCCGAAAAACACCAATCGATCATTTGAGGTCAAAAAAATTGTGCATACTCAAAGGGGAAAGAATTTTTCTTTATCGTGAAATTTTCACCAAAACGAATACAACCTTCGTGATCAATTAGATAAATTGTGGAACATTGAGCATTGATTGGGTATGACACAATATGTGATGTATCATCCATGACCCGTACGTCAAATGTTTAACCTCGAACTTGATTTGCATATGGAAATTTCAAACACAATGCAGCACATATATCTTCTGTATCTGTTTTTTCGCCACAAGGACACTTAGAAGGTTTGTCAAGAATTTTTAAGATTGATCCTAACATAGGTTTCTCCTATTTTCTCTTAATATAAATGAATATCTTCGTCCGGCCATCTCCTAGTTTTCTTAACTCGAAACAGTTCTCATGCGATATACTCGAAATCTTTGGATCGTAAGTGTGACTGCAACTGCAAAATGGTAAAGTCGATATCACTCCTCAACTACTTCAACAAGTTTTTACTTAATTATAAAGTTGATGGTATAACGGTAAATTCCGGGGGGACACCAGAGTTCAAAAGATTGTCTTATATATTCGGTGACATTCTGAAATCCGACCCACTTGGAATTTATAAAATGGATGATTTTATGGACGTGCTTGTAGTTAGATCTCGCCCGGAACTGATCACTCATGGGATACTAACAATTAGGGAATGGCTAATTAGGGATTTAAATTCGCGCGACCAAAGAAACTCGATCGTGAACCGACTTTCGACCATAAAAATTGTCGAGGTGACATTTTGAGCCAATGTAAGCCGATCCAAGGATAGTTAGGGATCAATTCGCTGCTGTCATACGAGTGGATCGCGGGTGATTCCGCTTGACCACGAGATGAATTGACGAATGACCCTAAATCTATACCAAACGATCGGGCCAGTCGGAACTAGCGATCGATCCTCGTGATTATATGACAACCGAGGTCGTCACGATCCGAGTGAACTTAAACGTGGCTTGATTCAGTATCGGCCACGGGTCGAATGTGCGAATTTCCCGAAAGCCACTAGTTAGTTCGAGATACGCTCAAGTTACGTTAATTAAACTTAGTCATTAATTAGAGACCAAGTTTGGGCATTGGAAATTTCGAAAGTCATGACAGGATAATTGGACGACGTTGTCATTAGCGCGGTCAGCCTCCGATTCGTCCGGATTCTTCAGAAAATTCGAATTTTGGCAAGAAATGGAAAATGACCGTTTTATCCCTGGGATTTTGTTAAGGCCAAGTATAATGTGAGAGGGTCATTTTGGTCATTTCACACCAACTTTAGAGATAAAAATTTTTGGACAATTTTGCCCTTGAAAATTTTGTGAAATTCCAATTTTGCCCTTGGATATTTCTGGTAAGGATTGATCTTGGCCGTTGATCTCAAGATAAGATTGAATCGTGGCCGTTGATTTGAAAATAGAGAGGAGGGTAAGATGGTCATTTGGCAAAGGGGTTAGACACCAATTATTGGCTATTTAGCATTTTTCTTCTGATTTTCTCTCTCACCCTCTCATTTTCTCTCTCTCTCGGCAATCTCTCCCTCACTCTCCCTCTCGGCCGAGCCTTCCCCCTTCCACCGTGACCGTGATTGACCGTCCAGGCCAGCCATCGCCGCCGCTCACCCGCCGTGCCGGATCGTCGCCGCTTGGTCGTCCACGGTGCCGCGGCCTCACCGTCACTACCATCACCTCACTGTCTCACTCCCTCTCTCTCCCCTGTTTTCCCTTCACCGAAACCACCATCACCAGCCTTCATTCGGTTCAGCCCAGCCGAGGTAGACAGCAAATCGTCCAGCCACCGTCGCCGCCGTTCAGCCGCCGCCCATTCGCCGGGTGACTGCCGGCCAGCCGCCCCTCCCTTCTTGCCCGAGCTAGCCTAGGATTTCAAGTAAGTGGCATCATAAACTCTACTTAGGATATCGGGTACTAACGGACTTAATTAGGGGCTGATTTGGGTTATTTAGTGGCTGTTTAAGGGCTGTGTTGGTAGACTGAATTAGGGCTGATCTTGGCTGGTTTTGTGGATGAATTTGTGATGGTTTCGGGACTGATTTGTTGTTGAATCGAGTGCTGAAAATCGTGGTTTGAAATGATGAGCATATGGTTCGATTTGGGGACTAAACGTGTTGGTTTGATGTGTGGTGTCGTGGCTGGTTGCGGTGATTGTTATGGCTTGAAATAGACATGAATATGTTGAATTTATGCTCATATTAGTGGCTGTGATTGTGGGTCCAATGGCGACCTTGCATGCTCGTCGAATTGTAGAATAATGGGTTGAAATGTGGACCCGTTTATATGTGCATGAGCTGAATTGGATTGGCTGGAAATGGGGCTCGTTTGTGTGCCGATTGAGCATGTGAAATGCGTGAGGATTGATACGTGCATGGGCTGAACTGGATCGGTTGGTAATTTGGCATATTGGTGTGTCAATCGAGCATGTTCGTATGATGTTCGAGCGAGTGAATGGGTGAAAAATTTATGCGATATGTCGTGCATATGGTCACGAAAATCCTGAGGCGTGTAGTGTAACGCGGGGAATTGTGCCGTCCTGAGGCGTGTACTTTGACGCGGGACGATGCCCGGTATTACTAGAAGACCGCCAACCTGAGGCGTGTTCGTTAACGCGGGTTGTGCCGTAGGTGGAGGATGTTGAGCCTGAGGCGTGTACTGTAACGCGGGCTAAGGAGTGTTGTGAATTTGAGGCGGTCGTAAGTGAACCGTGAATTTAAAATGGACCTGATGCGTAATTACGCGGGTCATGGGCAAGTTTAATGAAAATAGTGTGGCGAGGCATGACCGAGTGTGTGAAATGCGAAATTGGAAATGCCATATGTTCGACTTGTGTTTTGGGCATGAAATTAATTTGGAATGTGCATGTGGTTGGAATTTGTGTAATTGAGACTAACGTGCAGATTGTACGCATTAAAAGCCCAGGTAAGTGCAATAGTGTGCCTGTTATGTGCTTGTTGAGAGTTATTGTGTTTGGACTTGTCTGGAGGTACGTGTTAGCCTAGGTGGGGTTTAGGTTGTTTACTTGCTGAGACGGTTCTCATGGTTGTTTAACCAAACAATTTCAGAACCCCGGCCTGGACCATAAATCTTCCACCGCCACCGCCTCAGCATTTTGGTATACCTATGCACACCGACCATGCAGTGGTAGAGTACCCGATAGATGATAATATGGCTTGGATTAAGCATACTACAGTAGTCTGGGTAGATATAGGACAACCCCTTTGGCAGGCCCACACTTATATAGCTTGGTGTTTTCGGGATGGCATGGACGAGTTTGGTCCTGTTCGAGGCTTTGATGTCCCGTTTGACGGAGTGGGAGATTGGGATCCGTCGGCTATACCCCCTCCCGATGGTGAGATGACTAGTCTTGATACTAGCCTCGCACAGTCAGGACATCAGCATGTACCTGCAGCACCCGAACCATCAGCGGCTGAGCTTGATCCGGAGCCGGAAGAGTCATAAGCAGGGTTCGACCCGATGGATGTAGATTTGGGTGCAGTGCCAGAGGAGGAACCCGAAGAAGAGCCTGAGGAGGAACCAAAAGAAGATCCAGAGGTAGAACCAGAGGAGGAACCAGAGGAAGAGTCAGAAGAGGAGTTTGAAGAGGAGGAGCGAATTGAGGTTCCGTTAGAGTCGGGTGATGAGGACAACCCGATTGAGATCGAGGCGGATTCTGAGTCCTTAGAGGAGCAGGTGGCTCAGGGGGATTCAGACTCGGGTTCTGGGGAGTCTGACTCGGAGTGGACGCCGTCTAGAGGGCGTAGGGGCTAGTTTAGGGGTAAAGTGAACCTTTTGAAGTGTCCCATTTTTGGAGTTAGAGTATACCCAGACTACTTGTCCTTTTTTATATCGGTGGTGTGAACTTTAGAAGCCCGGTGTGCGTGTATATTTGGAAAGGATTGTAAATGGTGTATATTGTATAAGTTCGACTTGGTAATGTATGTATAGTTTTCTCTATTACCCCTTTCTAAATATTGTCTGGGTGTTTGTTGCTTCCACTGGTGCCTTATATCTGGATGTGTGGGGTCAGCGACATCCTGGGACGTCGCGATATTCGACCATAGAGGTATGCTGCGAGCTCGATGGGGTTCGGGGTGTGACATATTCGATCAATAAACGAAGGGATAAGTGCATTGAAAGTTCTAAAACTTGTTAGGAAAGTGCAATCAAGTCCTAAAACGTTCAAAAAATACAATTAACGGAAGGATCTAATTAGACTAATTTGACAAGTTGTTGATTGCACTTTTTGAAAGTTTTAGGACTCAATTGTACTTTCGTGACAAGTTTTAAGACTCGATTGCACTTTTCGAAAGTTTTAGGGTTCGATTGCGTTTTCGTGACAAGTTTTAGTATTTCAAATCCACTTATCCCATAAATAAAGCAATATAGGGAAAAGTGCCAAAAAAGTCCTAAACCTTTTGCATTTGTGCCAATTTAGTCCTAAACCTTTTTTTGGTGCCAATTGAGTCCTAAACCTTTTACATTGGTGCCAATTCAGTCCTAAACCTTTTGTCTTTGTGCCAATTCAGTCATAAACCTTTTGTCTTTATGCCAATTCAGTCCTTCCGGTCAATTTTGGCCGGATTTTGCTAACGTGGACGTCGATCGACTGGCGGCCGATCACCGGCGCTGACGTAGACAACTTTAATAATATTTTAATATTTTAATTGAATTTTTATTAAATTTTTTTTTCTCTCCCCTCCCTCCAACCGGTCGCCGGCGGTTGGTGGCCAGAGGCCAGAGGCCGGCGCCGGCAAGGCTCGCCCACACCGGCCATTAGCGAGGCTCGCCCTCGCCGACCACTGGAGGGAGGGGAGAGAAAAAAAAAGAAAAGAAAAAAATTAATAAAAATTCAAAAAAAATATTAAAATATTATTAAAGTTGTCTACGTCAACGCCGGTGATCGGCTGCCGGCCGATCGACATCCACGTCAGCAAAATCTGATCAAAATTGATCGGAAGGACTGAATTGCAATAAAGACAAAAGGTTTAGGACTGAATTGGCACTAATGCAAAAGGTTTAGGACTGAATTGACACCAAAAAAAGATTTAGGACTAAATTGGCATAAATGCAAAAGGTTTAGGACTTTTTTGGCACTTTTCCCATATTTATTAGTTCTCATATCTTCGAAGGTTCGGGCCAGCCCGGGTTGGGCCGGGCCGGCTCCCGGCGAGAACAATTCCGGGCAAAGCCCGGCCCGTAAGCACCCCTCGTCCGGTGGGCCGGGCCCAAAACCCTCGGAGGGGGGGGGGGGGCCGTTTCGTAATTTCGCGGGGGCGTCGCCTCCTCTCCCCCAAAGTCCCCCAAGCATCTTCGTTTCCTGCAATCTCAGTATCATCTCTCTGTGCGCGAGCTCTCTCCGCTCTAGACGCGCTCCCTCTCCGGTCGAAGTCTCCACGAAACCCTAATCCTCCCTCCGGCGGCCATGGGCAAAGCGGTCGTCTCGGACGACGAAGGTGAGCGCCCCCTCGAGAAAACCCCCCTTGCGCAATTTTCCATTTCCTGCCGTTTCGGTCCTTCTTCCGGCCGGAACGAATCCTCTCCGGCCTCGAGTGTCTCTCCGATTCCCTTTTTTTTTCCCTCATCCCCTCGCATTGCGGTTGTGATTTTCTTCCTTGTTTTGTTGGTCTCCGGCGGGCGTCGTGTGGCGGTGGGCAGACGAGCTCGAGGTGGGAGACGGGAGGGAACACCTCGAGGACGAGGACGAAGTCGGGGGACGTGGCGTTGAAGACGAGGACGAAGAGGACGGTACTCCTTTCTCTCTTTTTTTTGGCTTCCACCAATCTTCTCTGCCGAAAAGGCTCGTTTCTTTTTTTTTGGGGGGTGGGGTGGGAGATCGTGGCTGTTGTTTCGAGCTTTAGGAGGAGGCTTCGTGATGGATTGGTCTAGGGTTTGTTTGCTCGAGAGGTGGTGTGAGGTTTTGGTCTTGGGCAAAAAAATTTTCTCTCTTTGTTTTGATCCGACGGTGGGTTCGAGTGAATAGGTTTGGGATATTGCATGGTATAGTGTGAGGGTCGAGGCTTCGTATGGATCGGATTGGGGTGTTTTTATGATAGTGACTGGAGAAGGTTTTTTTTTTTTTTTCCTTCGTTGGGTGAAAAGCAGTGGATTACAGAGATTTAGAGGTCAGGATGGTTGTGGTAAATATATATTAGCCTCGCTGTGAGAACTGACTGGAGCACTTGAACATCATTATGGAGAATGTCAATGACCTCACGGAGTGCGGAGAGAGGCTCTTGACATTGTAGATCTTCCTTGCGGACCGAACTTGCTTATTGATGGAAGAGTAGAACTCTGGAAGAAAGATAATGAAGAATCCTTCGAAACTGTAAATTTCAGGGTTTGAGCAAAGAAATATTTATGGTAATCTTAAGAAACGAAAAGGGTCACGTGCATTCGCTTGGAGAGAGTCATAGTTTTGTGCTTTTTCTTGGAGCAATTGGTATCCGGCATTATCTTTGGAAGTAGAGTAACATCTAGTTTGGCATTTCTGCTATAATTTTGATTTTCTTCATATGATATGGGCACTTCATTGGCTCGGTTATCCAACTATGAGTGGATGAGTGTGTTTTCAATGCTGAATTGAGCTCTTGACCTGTAGCTCTTGCCCATAGCAATGGGTTTTGATCAATGTTATAATCATTCTACTTAAGTTTTAGTATTCTTCCTTCGACCAGTAATTCAGTACATACTTCATTGGCTGTTAAGTTTCAAGCTGTCCTCCTTTTAGTTGGTGATTTCTTACAGGGATGTCTACTTGAGTACATAGTCATATCCTCCAGTTTTGTTTGGCAGAAGAGGGACAGGATGAGTATGAGAAAGATGGATTTATCGTAGATGATGTTGATGAAGAAGAAGAAGAACAGGATGATGAAGAGGATAGGGCGGACAGTGATGAGGAGAGGCAGAAGAAAAAAAAGAGAAAGAAGAAGTATTATCTCCTTTCTCTTTTTGGAATAAGCACAGCTTTCTTTGTTGATCTTTTCCCCATAATAAGAAAATCATCTACAGAAATAGAGGATCTTTGCTTATATATAAGTTTTTAACTGCGAATATGACTTTGATATGGCTCTTCACATATTGGAGATTTTTTTTTAGTTTGAAAGCATGCCCCAGTCTGAAAAGGGAGTGAATCTCTAATTCTTATCTTTCTTCATTCATCCTTCTTCTTGGTGATTGGGAATTAAAGTGCTAAGGAGTTCCAACTTGATGAGGATGACTACGATCTCCTTGAAGACAACAATATCACTGGTTTTCACCGCCCATCGAAGGTA
Source organism: Syzygium oleosum (assembly GCF_021117445.2). Taxonomy (NCBI): domain Eukaryota; kingdom Viridiplantae; phylum Streptophyta; class Magnoliopsida; order Myrtales; family Myrtaceae; genus Syzygium; species Syzygium oleosum. The sequence goes on from NW_026607494.1 coordinate 4,877,538, forward strand.
TTCTGGTGGATTTTTTTCCCTGTTTATCTTTTGATTGTTTGCTGCTCTATTGTCCCGTTCTTTGTAAAAAAAAAACACATCTAATTTAAAGGTTGGAATCTCTTTAGGAGAGCAAAAAGTTTAAACGGCTGAAGAAAGCCCGGAGGAATGCTGATGAGGAGAGCTCTGGGTTTTCTGATGAGGAGGAGGTTGTTGGAAGTGGTAAAGGTGGGCGAACTGCGGAGGAGAAACTCAAGCGCAGTCTGTTTGGGGATGACGAGGGTTTGTGTCTCTTATTGCACTGTAAAATTTATGGACTTAGGTCTTAACTTATTCGTAATGGTTCGTATTTATAACATTATAGGACAACCGCTCGAGGATATTGCTGAAGACGAAGAGCCAATGGAGGAGGAGGAAGATGCAGAGATAGGTGATGACGATGACATGGCCGATTTTATTGTTGATGAGGAAGAAGTTGATGAGAATGGTGCTCCTGTCAGGTACTCCGGAAACTCCGTATATTATTACAATGTTTATGTAACCGAGTTGTTATACCAGTGTTTCTTTCTTTTCTTAAGGAGGAGGAAATTTAAGAGAAAGAAGTCTAGACAGGCTCCTGGAGTGTCATCATCTGCGCTCCAAGAAGCCCATGAAATTTTTGGCGATGTTGATGACCTCTTGCAGTTGCGCAAACAAAGCTTAGAATCTACTGACTTGAGGGAAAGGAGACTTGAAGATGAATTTGAACCTGTTATTCTTTCAGAGAAGTATATGACAGAGAAAGATGACGTGATTCGAGAGAGAGATGTTCCGGAGAGGAAGCAGGTTTATACTTCATCAACACAATTTTTCTATTTGCTCCAATGTACGTGTTTGCTGATTGGTCCTTTTATGGTCATACCCTTGTTTTGATAGATATCCGACGAAGGCGTTAATCTGCGGACAGATGAAATTGATTTTGAAGATGAGACTAACTGGATATACAATCAGCTCACAAGTGTATTGGCATTGCTTTTCCGCAAGAAGGATGGAGGGCACGATATATCTATAGACAAGGATGACATAACAAGTTTTTTGAATCTTTTGCACGTTCAGAAGTTGGATGTTAGTATCACTCTGTTTGTTTCTTGAGCAGCTTTATTATGTTAAGAAAATTTATTTTTCTTTATTGGCTCTCAGATACCTTTCATTGCGATGTATCGTAAAGAGGAGTGCTTGAGCCTCTTGAGGGATCCTGACGGAAATGAAAGTCTTGAGAATGATGAAAGTTTTGAGAGAGCACCTGCGCTGAAGTGGCACAAGGTTGATGCACCAACCATGAAAGCTGCGATTAAATCTTGAGTTGGCTCTGTTTTGAGTGATCTTATATGGGGAATAAGTGTTAACTAACTGTTGCAATGCCTGAATGCAGGTACTTTGGGCTATTCATGATCTCGATAGGAAATGGCTCTTGCTTCAGAAACGAAAGGCTGCTCTCCAGTCATATTATTATAAGCGGTTTGAGGAAGAGTCTAGACGAGTGTACGACGAAACAAGGCTCAGTCTGAATCAACGGCTTTTTGACTCGATTTCCAAGTCACTCAATGCTGCAGAAACAGAAAGAGAGGTTGATGATGTTGACTCGAAATTCAATTTGCATTTTCCTGCAGGCGAAGTTGGACTGGATGAAGGCCTATATAAGAGGCCCAAGAGGAAGTCGCAATATAGTGTTTGTAGTAAGGCGGGCTTATGGGAGGTTGCGAGCAAGTTTGGATACAGCTCGGAGCAATTTGGGTTATTGATATCATTAGAAAATCTGAAGAACGTAAGATTGTTTTCTTGCTGCTTTTGAGTGAGATTGATATTGATAGGAAATAATCAACGGTCTTGCTTTGTGTTTTATTGCAATGTAGACGGATGAATTGGAAGATGCGAAGGAAACTCCAGAAGAGATGGCCTCTAACTTCACATGTGCTATGTTTGAGACTCCACAAGCTGTTCTTAAAGGGGCACGGCACATGGTATACATACATCACCATTTTTTTTTAATTGTTTGCTTTATGGTGTATGATTCTTTTTCAATGGGTGTTACATATTGTGCTATTGCTAATTGCCGATCCTTTTTGAAAATTTTCAGGCAGCAGTTGAAATTAGTTGTGAGCCCCGGGTTCGAAAGTATGTCCGAAGCGTATTCATGGATAATGCTGTGGTGTCAACAAGTCCTACACCTGATGGAAACTCGACTATCGATTCTTTCCATCAGTTTGCTCCTGTTAAGTGGCTGCGTGAAAAGCCACTGAGTGCGTTTGAGGATGCACAGTGGCTTTTAGTCCAGAGAGCAGAAGAGGAGAAGTTGCTTCAAGTTTCGATCAAGTTACCCGAGGCAGCACTGAAAAAGTTGGTACATGACTGCACAATTTATTATCTGAGTGATGGGGTAAGTAAATCTGCTCAGCTGTGGAATGAGCAGAGGAACTTAATCTTGGAGGATGCACTTCATGGTTTTCTTCTTCCCTCAATGGAGAAAGAAGCGAGAGCATTGTTGACCAGTAGATCCAAGAACTGGTTGGTAACAGAATATGGCGAGGCTCTGTGGAGTAAAGTTTCCATTGGACCTTATCAAAGGAAGGAAAGTGAGTTTAGCTCGGATGATGAAGCAGCACCAAGAGTTATGGCTTGCTGCTGGGGTCCAGGAAAACCTGCGACAACCTTTGTGATGCTAGATTCATCTGGGGAGGTCCTAGATGTGCTTTATACAGGATCCCTTACCTTGCGTTCTCAAAATATAAATGACCAGCAACGCAAGAAAAATGACCAACAAAGGGTTTTGAAGTTCATGACAGATCACCAACCACATGTTGTAGTTCTGGGAGCTGTCAATTTGTCTTGCACACGGTTGAAGGATGACATATATGAGGTGATGTCTCTAATAGATTTGTATCAATTTCCTTTCCTTTTGTTGCTTGGCCTAAAGATTAGTAAGGTTGTCTTGAAAGTGTTACGACCTTGAGTTTGTTCTTGCTTTTGGGTTAATTACTTGTTTCAGGTGAACCTCAATTTTGCGTTGATTGCCGAAGTTGTGGTAACAAGTAAATATTCCCTCTTAAGTTCTTATTTGGTATTGATTCAGGTCCAAATGTCCAACCGATGGTGTGTAGCAAGTCTCTTATCATTCCAGTGTTTTGAGAATGATGAATTGGGATTTGTCACACATGAGTTGTGTTTCTCTTATAAGTCATGGAGTTGAGTAGGAGGCACATAAACTTGCATTTTTTAGTTTCATGCTCTTTCATTTTGTCTGGAAAAGATAATGATAGGGAGTTTTCCCTCCTCTTACACTGTTTGAATATTGACATGTATTCCAGTACTTATCTTGGAAATAGTGATTATAATGTATAAATAAGTTTTCTCTGGGTCGTCTTGTACATTGTCAAGGATAGGAGATGATTTCTTGTTGGGATTTTTGAGTTGGATGTTCTCTTTGAAAACTTTTTTTGTTGCCTTCTCTGCTCTGCTGATGTATCAGTGTCCTGTTTTGCTCTCTGCAGATTATTTTCAAAATGGTGGAGGAAAACCCTCGGGATGTGGGTCATGAGATGGATGGCTTAAGCATTGTGTATGGGGATGAATCTCTACCTCGTCTATATGAAAATTCTCGGATTTCATCGGATCAACTGCCGTCTCAACAAGGTAAAAAGAATGTTGCACTTTGTATATATTGAAGACTAAAATTGTGATCCTCTATCCTTGTCATTCATTTTCAGGCATTGTGAGGCGAGCTGTGGCTCTTGGGCGCTATCTCCAAAATCCCTTGGCAATGGTCGCAACTCTTTGTGGTCCTGGGAAGGAGATATTATCTTGGAAACTTAATCCTCTGGAGAATTTTCTCACTCCTGATGAAAAGTACAGCATGGTTGAACAGGTCATGGTAGATGTGACAAATCAAGTAGGGCTAGATGTTAATTTAGCTATTAGCCATGAGTGGTTGTTTGCACCTTTACAATTCATATCCGGGCTTGGACCTAGGAAGGCAGCATCTTTACAGAGGTCATTGGTGAGGGCTGGAGCGATTTACACTCGAAAAGACTTTGTATCGGTTCACGGACTTGGTAAGAAGGTGTTCGTGAATGCTGTTGGTTTCTTGCGTGTCAGACGAAGTGGCTTGGCTGCTAGCAGCAGCCAGTTCATCGACTTGTTAGATGATACAAGAATCCATCCAGAATCTTATAACTTAGCCCAGGAGTTGGCCAAAGATGTTTATGATAAATATGGCGACGGTGATGGAAACTTTGATGATGAGGCGTTGGAAATGGCTGTAGAATATGTCAGGGACCATCCGAAGTTTTTGAAATCACTTGATCTGCCTAGATATGCTAAAGACAAGCAGCGTGTGAATAAAATACAGACGCTCCATATGATTGTGAGGGAGTTAATCCAGGGTTTTCAGGATTGGCGAAAACAATATGAGGAACTTAGTCAGGATGAGGAGTTTTATATGCTTTCAGGTGAGACTGAGGAAACTTTGGCTGACGGGAGAATTGTGCAAGCCACAGTTCGCAGGGTGCAACCTCAAAAAGCAATTTGTGCACTTGAATCTGGTTTAACTGGTGTCCTTATGAGGGAGGACTACTCAGATGACTGGAGAGACATACCTGAGCTGTCTGATAGGTTGCATGAAGGCGACATCCTTACATGCAAAATAAAGTCGATTCAGAAGAATAGGCATCAGGTTTTCCTAGTTTGTCGCGAGAGTGAGATGAGAAATAACAGATATCAGAATGTCCAGAACGTTGATCCTTACTACCATGAAGATAGGAGCAGCTTACAGAGTGAGCAAGAGAAAGCTCGGAAAGAGAAGGAGCTTGCTAAGAGACATTTCAAACCAAGAATGATTGTTCACCCTCGCTTCCAGAATATTACAGCTGATGAAGCAATTGAGGTGTGTGGCCTAAAATAAAGGTCTTTCTTAAAGTTTAAGTGCATAGATATTGTTTGCGGAATTGTCATGTTGCAATATCTTATGCATATCCCTAATAAATTTCTGATTGACTTTGATCTGCTAAAGTAGGCAATCCTGTTCATTTCTGAACATAAAACAAATAGATGACGGGTTAGGCAGCAAGTTGTTAGTTTAGTTTATGTGCATCATTGTCGAGTGTATGAGGGTGGTTCAAAAGGAAGAGAAGGAAAGAGAGTGAGAAGGTGTTTGCAAATGGTGGTGATATATGTTGGGTGGCAGATGGTTCAGTTGTTCTGAAATTCTGGGCCTCAAAGGATCTTGATCTGGTACTGCTGGGGAGATGCTTTTAATTGTTGGTTCCCCCTTCCATCTTTGGGTACTCTAGAGTGATGAACACTAGGTTTTCCATGATATAGCTTGAAGTTGTGAAAGAGGAGTTACTCCATCTTATCGAGTCATGGGGACAAAATATTTTGTGATGCACAATGTTCTTAAGACTTTTTTGACTACTTATTTTGGTTTGGATTTGGTTCAAGCATTCGTAATTTTATGTATGACAGAAGAAAAGATGTGCATTTTTTTTAAACATAATAGCTTTTGTGCTTGTTTGACAAGACCTCTTTGAATCAATTGGGCATATAAGGATTTATATAGCTGAGCCCACTTAGTAGGACAAGGCTTTGTTTGTACTTGTTCTAAATAAAAAATTATTCATAGATTTCATATACTTGGCACTCAACTTGGTATCTCAGCAGTTTGTTTGGCTTTAATAAACTGGAACTTGATTTTTCTTATATATGTTTGTCAACATAAACTTTATTGTGGCAGCATTCCACGTATATACAGATCTCATGGAATTTTTTGGGGCTGAGGGCCAGGAAAGTTGGATGTCTGTTGAGTGTTGATAGAAATTGGTTTGAATGCAGGGTTACATGCGTTCTTTTGCACCTCACTTCTAAGAAAATCATTTATTGAGCAAAGTACTGAAGAATGGTTCTTTTGTGGCAGTTCTTGTCAGACAAAGATCCCGGTGAAAGTGTCATTCGTCCGAGTTCTCGAGGGCCGTCTTATCTGACATTGACTCTTAAAGTTTATGATGGTGTTTATGCGCACAAGGATATAGTTGAAGGTGGCAAGGAGCACAAAGACATCACAAGTCTGCTTCGCATTGGTAAGACATTGAAAATTGGGGAGGACACCTTCGAGGATTTGGATGAGGTCAGTAATTTTTAGTGTCAATCAACTCACCACATGAAGAATTTCAAAATATTTTGCACGTTGCATGATCCTTTAGAAAAGTGCATCGGTGTGCTTCGCATCAATTAGCTGTTTTTTAGCTAGTCTATTTATTGCATTGTTTATATCAGATTTTTGAGATGCTGAGTTACATTGCTTAATTCTTTGTGTGGGAACTCTTCTTAGAATTATAGAGTGAGAATTTATTGAGCTGATGGGCATCAGGAACTTGTTCTTGCTTCTTAAATGATATAGTCTGAGAAAATTGTTTAACGGTAATTTTCGTGAAATAGGCTTGAGACTGCAGACTGGGTCCATTTATTCAATATCTTCCTCCCTACATGTGTCTATACGCTCACTGCAAATGAATTGCCCGAGCTGCCTGTATATAAATTGGACAGTTCCAAATCATCGTAATACAAATCAACCGACTTCTTTTTTGAGTCAAATTTTTTGTGTTAAAGGCTACTTCCTTTCCTTAGTGAACTTGTGGTTCTTTCTTTACTTGTTTGATTTTGCCTGATAGTGGTTGTTGTTGGTTGTAATTAACCGTGCTTTAGTATTTTATGGTCAATGCATTGTCTTTGCTTTTTTTTGGTAATTCCGGTAGAGATTTTTGCAATTTTCTGTAACTTAAAAATCGATCCTTTGGGTGTATGCTTGCTAACGCTTGCATACGGTGGTTTTTTAGGCTGGGTAGGTTTGGGGGCTGGAAGTGCTTAGTTGAACCATTGCAAATATACTGTGCTTTCCTATAATGACTTAGCAATTTTTCTTGCTAAGCACAGGATGTAGCTATTGTTAAGAACCAGAATCCAGTAAAATTCTTAGTTTAGGAATATCTCTGGTAGGTTGTAATTTGGAATTTACTATTAAGAAGCAAACTTACGAAATTTTCCTAGTTGTTAGCTTGCATTGAGGATTATGTCTTATTAAGGTTGATTTATACAGAAAATGACCATTTTGGAGTTCCAGAACTGACTTATTTCCAAGGGTATTTTTAAGAAAGGGAGATCTTGAAAGCAGGCGGCTAACACGGGACGTAACATTTTAATCTAACTCTGGAAAATATTTCCAGTGCTGTATTGTTTTGAAGATACTCGATATTATTGTTTTTTTCTATTGTGGATTTATTGGCAGAGGCTGATGCTAGTGTACTCGTTTTAAATTTAGGATACTTGTTTTAAATTTATGTGACATCCGTGCTGAAATGGGATCGGATATCCTTTTTAAAATTGAATTGCATATATTGTAGGTTATGGACCGATATGTTGATCCCTTGGTGGGTCATTTAAAGGCAATGCTGAACTATCGAAAGTTTAGGAAGGGCACTAAAGCAGAAGTTGATGAGCTTCTAAAGATTGAGAAAGCAGAGTATCCTATGAGGATAGTTTATTGCTTTGGCATTTCCCATGAACATCCAGGCACATTCATCCTTTCTTATATAAGGAGCACAAATCCCCACCACGAGTACATCGGTCTTTACCCTAAAGGATTTAAGTTCCGGAAAAGGATGTTTGAGGACATTGATCGGCTCGTGGCATATTTTCAGAAGCATATCAACGACCCTCAACATGACTCGACACCATCAATTAGGTCGGTCGCTGCCATGGTGCCTATGCGAAGCCCTGCAACTGGAGGTTCTTCAGGAACATCTGTTGGCAGTGGTTGGGGTGGTTCCACAAATGAAGGCGGCTGGAGGGGCCAGTCTTTTGACAGGGATAGATCTTCAACACCAGGGTCAAGAACAGGTACGGGTGGTCTAGATACCTAATATATAGACTTGCGATGATGCTTTATGTTTCTCCCATTGGAATTTCTGCAGAAGGTTCCCTTGGATTTTTCAGTGCTAACCATTCTGAGGTTAGGAATAGATGGCCTAAGTTCATTGCTTAGCCTAGAATGTATGAGTCGAGACTGGGTTTTGTTCTAAAATAGTAAATGGGTCCGGTTGACAAGTGCCTCGGTGGACTTGTGAATATACTAGACTTGAAAATAATTCAATTTTCAAAGCACTGATTATACATGATACAAGGACTATCAATGCATTTCCTTAGTATCCTGGGGCACTCGTCACCAGAATCCAGTAATTGGGAGTCTCTTCTGGTTTGATTGAATAAGATCCTTAACAGAAGCTCATGATGTTGACCACCTATAACTGAGATTTGGTCTGGCTATTACAATTTTGTTGGAGGGATTGCTAGGGCGTGATGTGGTCTGTTTACATCATGTACTTAATGTCACATTGCGTGTTTCTCTCTTTTTTTGGCCATACGTAATTTACTGTCATGGGCTATTTCCCTTCTGTCATGTTTCTCCCCTGGTAAGGACTGAATGTTTTCTGTTTTTCATTTCTCTTTTGTGTTTTCAGATAGTTGGGAAGTGCTTCCGTGTTTTTAATCCATTCGGATGGCCCAAACTAGTTTTCTTTATTTGAAAATTCATGTCGGATTGAATTTTAACAGGTCGAGACTACAGAAACAGCAGCGGTCGTGATGGGCATCCTAGTGGGCTTCCTAGACCATATGGTGGGCGTGGACGTGGTCGGGGCTCATATAATAATAACAGGGGGACTAACACCCCCGGTAATGACCGACAAGATTCAGGTTACGACGCGCCTCGATGGGATTCCGGTAGCAAGGACGGAGGTGATGGGTGGGGCAGCTTTCCGGGCGCTAAAGTCCAGAATTCGCCGGGCAAGGAATCGTTTCCTGGCGGATGGGGCGCTGGGGGCAGCGGAAGCGGCGGCGGAGGTGACCGCGGTGGTTGGGCAAGTGGGTCCGGAAGTTGGGGCAGCGCCGGCGCTACCGAGGGCGGGACCGACAACGGCGGCGGCGGTTGGGGGGGTAGTAACTCCAAGAAAGCTTCTGATGATGCATGGTCTGGTGGGGGTGGTTGGTGATGTTACGTTGGACGAAAGCTTCCTGGTGTTTTTCATTCTCTCTCCGAGGCTTTTCCCACTGCAAGGAAGAAGAAGATGAAACCCAGATTTTCTTTCTACCGTCTCCTCTTTTCCCCCCCAAATGAGCCGTGTGAATTGGAAGAATGCTGACATTATTCGGGCTAAATATGATTTAGTGTTTTTGTCTTTTGTCGAGCGTCCCCTTCAATTTTTTTTAAATCCTGCCGGAGAAGCAAAGAAGCTGGTAGAAGCAGAAAGAACTTGCCCCTTATTTTCTCAAAAAGAAAGAAAAAATAGAGAAGAAAAGGCTGAGCGTCCGGAATGAGTCTTGAGATTTTAATCCTGAGATGATACGATGAATTATCTGTGCCGATTTTTAGCCCAAATCAAAAAGGAAACTCGTATTGCCGCCACATGTTAGATCGACATATGGCTCTGTTAACCCTCAAACCTTTTTTGTTACAAAAAATTTTGAATTTGTATTTGTGTGACATTTATTCTCATCAAAATTCTGTTAACGAAAATCGTTAAAAATTTACTTATATAAACATCGGAAAGCTCATGTGGCTTAAGTTAAAAAAAAATGACGTCATTTTAACTGAAAAATCATCTAATGAAACATTAATGGAAAGTAAATTTATTACATAAATATAAATTTAAAATTTTGTCACAAAAAGAGTTCAGGAGTTCAGGAATAAATATGTCACAATAAATATAGTTTAAACACAAAAAAAATTCGAAGTTAATGTATCGTAATGAGAACAATTTAAGAATATTTTTTGTAGCTTTTTCCTTTTTCTTTTTTCGTTTGGAGGCAACAATCCCATCGAAGGTTCAGAAAAAATAGATGTTGAAAATTTGGCACGCTGGACTTTTTCCACAAAGCTTTAAGAGCAAAATTATATAGTACAGATTACAGCTAGAAACACCTCGGACAGAATTTTACCAAACGAGTCGGTTTTACAGAAATGGCAGGAGAGAAAGAGGGTATCGGACATAAAACAACACACAATCTCTAAGAGCCAGTTCCATTACAAGCAATTTCTCTTACCATGAATCATTTATCAGAATTGCAAAGCAGTCGGGTGTTGAAGGTGCATTGACTTCAGTCAAACGGCCATCCAGAGTACCCCATCTGGCGGGGGTTATTTTCGCGCACGGTCGGGGTGTTGCTCGGGCTGTTTCCACTATTGTGAGAGCTGGAATTCGACGAACGGAATGGCCACAAGTATGATAAGGGGTTCCTCCTTCCTTGACTCTCCCTCCCGCTGCTGTTGCCATTATTGCTGCTGCTCCGATTCGCAGCAGTTGGGCGACTGCTGCTCGATCCTTGGGGTGGTAGTTCTTGGCGGCAAACAGGGCATGAGTTGTGCTGGACTAGCCACGGGACAATGCAATCTGAATGATAAATATGGTTGCATGGCATTTGCCTAGCTTCTGACCCGAGCTCAAATTTTTCTTTACAAACAGGGCAGTGTGAGTCAGAACGAAGATGCCTCTGCGAGATCTTAATAGTGGGCATGGAATCGATGGAAGACCTTGCTGCAGGAGGAGGGCCCCGATGTTCATTAGCAGAAAGCTGTTCCAACAGTTCTTCTAATCCAGGCCCTATAAAATAGTCACCCCCGTTACCCCTTGTCAATCCAATTCCAGGAACCCCATTAAAAAGGGCCTCGAATCCATTATTTCCAGACAACCTGACAGGAATCTGGCCGCCAAATATCAGTAAAGGACCGACTCCAGAGTTATGCTCAGAGAATAGATCGGATCTGCCCCTGATGTCATGGCCATGGCTTCTATCTGCCATTCGCTGCCCCATCAATGCCGAGAATGCTTCCATCATCCGATACCGTGGGTCACGACCTTCATCGTTGTCAATTGTAAAGAGATCGAGTGAGCTGGTGTGCACCCTGTCATCAAGTTCTTGAATAAATCCTCCATGACAATTGGGGCAGACCGCATCTTGCCCTCGTAATCTTATTGGCCGTCTACAGCTGTAACACCAATGGGTGTTTCTGCTACTTGACATAGTCTCCTCTCCCTGTCCCTCTAATAATCAGCAAAATTTGATCAGAATTTGCCAAGGGAACTCGTAAAACTGCAGTCAAAGCATAATGCTAAAAGGTTTATATTGCAAGAACTCCAAACATCGCACAATCTCCAACCTAATTCCAGAATGTAACACTGATACATGCATAACCACTAAATAACATAAGACAACTTTTCCCACTATCATAGTAAAATAAATTATGCCATCTCAATGCAAACTACTGAATCATTCATTTCCCTCGTATAGAAATGTCTCATTTGAAAGGTGCTCTCACTTATCACCTAAGACAGAGCTAAAACAAAGGGGAAAGCACTAATCACTCGACATAATTCGAGGAATTCTTCAACACAGTATACGTACCACCAGTCAACAGTACTTTTGCAACTAGGGAAACTTTCTCTAAGTTCTGCCCTCTTAAAACAAATGGGTTATAGTACTAGAGAAAAGTTCATCCAAAAGGGGGAAATGCGAAAAGATTTTTGCTAATTTCACCTAATAGGAACAAGGTCCATAAACTGTACTTTGACAGAGAAGCCACAATATTTCTCAATTCAAATAAATACGTCAACTAGTCAGAAGTATTCTGGGCTGCTTCACACTTTTCCAATCAAAATATATAGACTTTAGTGCTTAGCATTATGGCAGCCCAATTAGCAGTTCAATAAAGACGCTCTCTCCTGTCTCCATGTCTATTGTAGCAGAGGTAGAGATGGAAATTAATTAAAGCCCAAGAAAAACAACCGTTTGAATTCAGAAGCGTTACTATCTAATAAGTTCCAGACAAGTTACAGATTCAATCACTCAAACATGCATTTCATCTTCGTTCTATCGCTAATCTTGGATTTGTTCTAATCTAAGAGTCTGGGCAGAAAATCTGAACAACACGACCCAAGAGTCTCAGAGCTTTATTTGTAGGAACATATAAATTTGTTTGGTTGTATTTGAAATTTTAAGCAATGACAAAACTGGGTTGTTTCATCACCATCAGAATCTTGACACATGTCAAATGATTGCTTTGTACCATTCTATCAGGCTATGTAATAAAGACATTCTTATTCGTACTTACCACAAAAAAAAACGAATTATAAAAAGAAGTGTCAACATGCACAATACTGGTTTATTGTTAAGCGATGACAAAACTGAGTTGTTTCATCACCATCAGAATCTTGACAGGTGCAAAACGATTGCTTCGTACGATTCTATCCGATTATGTAATAAGGACAATCTTAGTCCACAAAGAAACCAATTATAAAAAGAAGAGGCAACATGCACAATATTGGTCTACTGTTAACGTCTCTGCGCATGTTAAATCAAGCGTGACATGGAGCCTTTTAACATTAAGCATGAATTTACAATTTGGTTTGTTTCTACACAGCTTTTAAGAAATTTTGTACTCATCATCATTTGCATTTCCAAGGTTAAAAAATAAGCAAGCACCAGAACTCTTTGGGCTCCACAGAGAGAAAAATGAATTCCTCAAAATAAAAGGACAGACAATCACAAAAGCGAGTCACTCAACTGCAATCCTTACCACTGAACAGAAAGTGCAAAACCTCTTAGAAATAATTTGAGGAGTTCTTACGGGACACAGAGGGACACAGATCATTAAGAAGTTTTATCACATGCTTGAAGCCATTTCTAATTCAATGGACCAGTGAATTTGAAGCTCCCTCCCTCCCTCCCTCCCTCCCTCCCTCCCTCTCTCTCTCTCTCTCTCTCTCTCTCTCTCTCTCGCACACGCCCAGACAGAGCCACAGATGCGCTCCCCCACTCCAATTAGGTTAGGACATTTCGGTATGCTACTTGCGAAAGCAATAATAATTGTGCATACAGGTATTATCAGCGGAAGGCGCAATGCCATCATTTCCTTATTTCCTTATAGGAGAGCAGGATCTCCTTACACCAATGTCCAGTATGCGAGACGGGAAAGTTTTCAGCCAAAAAGAAGACAAGGCACAGAATGTGAAAATCAAGATTGGATAGGACCTGAAAATACTAAGAAATGTTGGCTAACAAAAGTCCACATGTATACAGAGTGAACTGATAATTGCTCATCGTGTGCAGTGTCCTACATTAAGTAGGTTCCTTCCTATTGAGAGCAAGTTTTAAATGAATAAAAAAAATTCAGGCGACAATGACATTACCATCATTATGAAACACGGGGAAACTAAGTGCGGAAAATGTTAAATGTCATCATGAAACGAGTTATCAAACGGACCCTAACTCACCTGACTTTAACTACTGCTTCAATCTAATTCTCCTTGTAATCCTGAGAAGATCAAATGGAAGCCCATGTTTGCCAAAATGCAAACCTTTGGTCAGTGACAATAGATCAAATCAATCTAAAGCTCAAAATGGAAGTCAAGTGATGTATTCTCCATAATATTGAAATGAATTAGTGACTCGAGAATCCGATTAAGGTCAAAATAGAGTGTACTAACCCAATCACAATCAAGTGCAGGGTTGACTACAAAATTCCTCCCTCCATGTTGTAAAAAGCATCACAGCTGGTGCAATGACATTCAACAAACCAACTTGTAAGTGGTTTCCAGCCATAAGTGAAGCTATTTTATCAACAATGTTTAAAAACCACAAAGTAGCATATAGGAAAATCCAAAAAGCCATTTCTACTAAAAAAATTTCGATAACCGTTCTCATCCTTCACGAGCAAACAGAAAGAAAACCTAGGATGACGACTTCGGTGAAAGGAATGCTTTGCAAAGGCAAGGTTCCAACATTCTTGATCATTAGCTTCTCAACAGCTATCTAATGTAACCACATTTAAATGAGCAAGCAGCAGCATGCCAGCATACAAATAACAACCATCTCTCTTTGCTGCTCCATCTCTCCCATCAATCATCAACCATTTTGTACATTTAGTCATTGCCATTGATATCATCTCCAAAGCAGCTTGCGAGCAATAAAGACACGGGCTGTACATCCATTTCAACCCCGAGGCTTTGCTAGCAACCAAAGAATGCAGCATAGCCCCTTCAGAAACCAGCATGTTCGAGATGCACCTCATTGTAATTTTAAGCAGGAGCCCATTAAACAGCTCGAGCATCGATATGAGCAGAACCCTGGTCACCAACATTTCGCTAGAGTCATATCTAAGTCTTAATATCCGTAAGGAGCGAAAATGGACCCATTTTTCATTGGGCACCAACCAATGTCCCGGATGGCTTCCAGTGTAAAGTACCCAGCAAAGAGCATTCTTACCAGCATACGAAGTCCTTGGACAAACCAAATCCACGGCCAGTTAGCAACAAGAGAACTTCACAAAAAAGTCAATGACCCCAATTACGTATCCTAAAAAAAAAACAAAAAAAAAAGGGAGGAGGAGAGAGCACCTCATCACTCTCACCTCGATCAAGTCAGAGATCTAATTCAGCGGCAAAGATCAAACATTTCGAGTCCGTACAATACACAAGCACGCGCGCACGCACACAGAGCAAGCCGTTCGCCGGAAAATCCCCCCCGAACATTCAAAAGAAAGCACAGCCCAATCTCAACCTCCATTCCGAGCACACACATAAAAAAAAAAAAAGAAGCAAAGCAGCAGCACCGCTCTTGAAACTCACGGAAAAATCTGTCAATGGCGATGATTTCACGCCTCGGCAATCAGCAGAAAAAGCAGATGCAAATCGCGCGGGGCACGAAATTTTGCCGCGAGAGAATGCAGAATCCAAAGGAAAAAACTCGATCGAAAGACCTGAAACTTGCGGGGAGAGATTCGGATGCTGACGATGAGGCGGGCGGAAGTACCTGCGGATGCGAACGGAGGACTGGCGATCGCGACGAGGGGAAGTGGGGAAGGGAAGAGCTGAAGCAGACTGGCACGCAACGAGGGAAAAATTGGTGGAAAAAAACCCTAATTCGAGGGAGTTTTCAGTTGCGATTGTTTTTCTAGACTTTGACGAAGACGAAGAAGACGAAGAAGTAGATAGAGAAGGAGCAGGGGGAAGGAGAAGATGCCTTTCGTCTCCATCTTCGAATGACACGTGGCGCACCCGGTTGATTAAATCGCCGATTATCTGGTCAGTAGTGCGATGGGGGCTTTGTCACTTTGTTAGCGAGCAAAGGGTGTTTCGGTAAATCTCGAGGGGGAGGGGGAGGGGGAGGGGGGCGGCACGTGCGAGGGCCTGAGCGCGTGGGCTCCCCCCATCCGTCTAGTCTATCCCACCTGTCCCTTTCTCGAGGGCATGCTTGGAATTTCGCATCACCCCCCCCCCCCCCCGACCCCCTCCTCGGTGGGGCCCTCCCCTTTCGATTTCCCAGCCCAATTCGCAGAACGAGACGTCCCGACACAATCTCTCCCCAAAAAGGTCCGAAGCCACGGTTGGATACGGGGTGCTTTCGAATTGATTCTGATGTAGATAACTTGGGGGCTCCAGGCTACGATGTCAACCTGTATTCACAGGGGGTGTCGACGGTTCGAGTCGGGTCGGATCTCTCCCGTGCTCGGACCGGACCGAACATGGAAGGCGGTGTGCTTCTTGTGACCCGGACCGTACAGGATCCGAACCGAAAACACGGTTCGGTTCAATTTGAGTACTGCATTTTACCTTCTTCTCTTCTTCATTTTTCCGCCCTTTTTCTTCTTCTTCACCATAACTCCCTCTGTGCAGCCATTTCCATTTCTCTCTCCTCCTTCCTTTACCTATTGAGAAAATGATATAAGTAATCCCTAAATTTTGGCTCAATGTGCAATTTGATCCCTGAACTTTAATTTATCCAATATAATTTATGAATTTTGGTTCAATACTATTTGTGTCATTTTCCATTACTCATTCTTTGTGACTATCCCCTTTTTCCCTCGCCCCCAATGGCATGTGTTTCGATTCAATGAAACTATAACGATACATATTCTTAACTTATTAGCCAAACCGAAAAGATCTGAAATTTTTATTTGGCATGGGTATTTTTGACATCCTATTATATACTGTTTATTATACAAAATTCAAAACTCGACCCCTAAAATAAGTATATGTTTCTTTTAATAATTTGGAAAAAAAGAGAACAATCTTAGTAAACTAATGGCCTGGATAATCACAGTCAAATCTATTTTTTGAGGTTGTCAATTTCTTTTATGGAATTTCTAGAATGTCATCCTCCAACATCTAAAATAAGTACAACACCACGATCTAATTTACAATCCAACATTTGGGCTAGGATTTAACGAGATATATCAAATGATCAAGATTCGAGGCATATTTAATAATTTGAAAAACATCATTTTGAGCGATCTCTAGCAAAATAATGCATTCGATAATCGTAGACAACATTTGTTTAATTTTTAGGTTGCAACCTCCGTTAAGAACCTAAGTCTATTAAAATATTATTAGAGTCTACATAAATACAAAAATAATAAAATGGTCGTATATTTAAGTTCCGTTTATTTCGCGAAAAATGAATAAATTGAAAAATATTTTCATCATTCACGAAAATGTTTAGATATAATTTGTTACCAATAACGAAAATATTTTTATTAATTAATTATTTTTAAAATAATATTTTAAAAAATCATTCAATTTTCGTTAAATAAATATAGTCATTAACGTCTAAATTCTACCGTGAGAAAGGAGAAAATATTTAGTGGGAACATACTGCCAGGTCACCTGCTGACGTGGCACGCATGTGTCCAGTCAGTTCCAGTGAAATTTTGACACATGTAAATTTGAATATTCTCAAAATAAGAAAAGGAAAATTAGTTGGTGTCAGCATAGCCTCCTAAAGCAACCCATCCATGTCAGCGCAATTAATGCTCCCCAAATTTCAGTTGAGCGCCCTTTCTCCTTCCCTCGTTGTCTCCGCTGATCAAACTCTTTCTTCTTCCTTTTTTGCTCTTCTTCTTCGTTTCCATTTTCTCTCTTGCCCTTTCTCCTTCCTTCGTTGTCTCCGCTGATCAAACTCTTTCTTCTTCCTTTTTCGCTCTTCTTCCTCGTTTCCTTTTTATCTCTTGCCCTTTTTCAAATTCTGAAGGAAGAATTTCCGTTATGGAAGTGCAAAACTCCACTTCGCACAACAAAATAGAGGTGCTTTGCGGGACTTCGCTCGGGTTCGCGCAAAATAGGGATTTGTGGCACTTTGCTCCGGATCGCCATAATCAGAGGTTCTTTTCGGCCCTACTCGTATTTTGCATTCGCAAAAGTCTCAGTTTCGTAAATGAGTTGCATTTCGCTATTGTTTGATCTTATGTAGACTTTTCCCGATCTTATAAATTGTTGTATGTAAATCATGGCACATTGCTTTGGCACCACCAATCTTAATTCCATCAATCGACTAAAACTTAGGGTAGTGGGGCGTGGATGAAGGGGTTTTAGAAGGCGAGCTTATGCAAGTGAGCTGCTCTTAACAATTATGAGGAACCCCAATGATGCCTGCCAACTGTTTGCGCAAAGGTCTACGTGTGAATTGGCTTAGCAATTGTGATTGTTTTCACAAATTGTGGTTGTTTTCACATATGATCTTGCAATTAAAGAAAGGAAAATAAAAATTAATACCCTTGAACTCAAGCTGTAGTCGCACTACTCTGTATATTTCTTTCTTTTTTTTCCGTTTGTCATAAGTGCTGCTGGTTGATTGAAAAGCTTAGATTGAGATTGAAATTTCAATATAGAAGATAACCGTGCTACAACGAGCTGCAGATAAGATTTTTCTTTTCAAAGCTTGCAAATTAGTGGTTATGGTAGATAAACTAAAAGGTTGTTGCTAGATAGTTTTTGAAAGGTTTTCGGATAATTCACGTTCAATGATTTCTTTTGCTTGGACTTCATCTATTTTTTTATTATCATGACTATAAGTTTAACTACCTATGACATCATGAAGCAGAGAGATGCGGGGGTTTAGCAATTCACCTTCATTGCGAAGTAGAAAAGGTGCGAAGGTTGAGCATGGTTGACCACGGTTAGGCATTCCAGCAAGACCACTCAAGTGCTCTCATCCTTCAGTCATAACAGGTTCTCTCTCTTATGCGGATGATTTCAGATTTTCTATGCAAATTTCTTGTAATTGGTGATGACTGATGATGGTGGTAGATTTTTCCTAACTTATATTTTAACATGTACATGGCAGATTATTCCTAATCCCTGTAGCTAGCTCAGCTTGTTCTCGGCATAAATAGGTATGACCTCATCTTTTGTTATAACTAAACTTGTTTTCGCTTTATCTTTCTTCTTTCAATGATTAGAATTTTTTACTGTAGAGGCTCCAGAGGATAATAGTATCGCGCATAAGGTCGATAAATAGTTTGAATTAAGATTTGGCATGACATTTCCTAATGAGGACGAAGCATACAATACATACAATGCATATGCAATTTGCAAGGAATTTGGAGTACGAAAAGGACAAAAAGCATACAATAGTGAAGGAATATTGCGTAGATGCACATTTCTTTGTAATTGTGAAGGACACTCTCTACAAATCCCACTTCACGAACAAGGAGATGTTTATAGAACAATTAAGAGAACCGGATGTCAAGCTTGCATTAAATTCAAAATTGAAGATGGAGTTTAGATAGTTACCGAGTTTAAGAATTCTCACAATCATCCTTTCATTGATGATAGACAAAAGCACTTGATACGGTCATATCGACACATTACAGATACTAGTAAGAGTATTTTGACTTCTATGGCCGGGGTGGATATAAGGGCTATGAAAGCATATTCCTACCTAAGTGGTGAAGCAGGAGGACCAGACAATGTTGGGTTTACTTTACGTGATTGCCAAAAAATTTTACAATCAAAGGGAAGGAACCTGATTAGTGCGGGTGATTGTCAAAGTCTCATTAACCATTTTAATTCCTTACAATCAAATGGAAACAATTTCTCTTATACATTTCAGCTGGATAATGAACAGAGACTGACCAATTTTTTTTGGTCTAATGCTGTATCCAAATTGGATTACAATAGTTTTGGAAATGTGGTGGTATTTGATATCACTTACCATACGAATAAGTACAATATGATATGTTCACCTTTTGTTAGCTTGAATCATCATTGGAAGAATGTTCTCTTTGGTTGTGCATTTCTATTGGATGAAACTATTGGTTCATTTGTTTGGGCATTTCAATCCTTTTTGAAGGTAATGGGTGATAAAACACCCAAGACTATTTTCACTGATCAAGATCATGCCATGGCAAATGCCATTAAAACTGTTTTTCCGAATACTAATCATCGTTTGTGTATATTACATATTGGGAAAAATGCTACGCATCATATTGCACATCTTCTTGGAAAGATAGATTTTCGCGATAAATATTGGCAAAAGCTTCTATATCGTCGCGAATCTGAATTTGAAATGGAAACCACTTGGAAAGCTATGTGTGAAGAATGGAGCTTGGGAGATAACAAGTGGTTGGATGGTATATATCACTTGCGGCATAAGTGGTGTCTTGCATTTGGGCATGATATTTTTTCCGCAGGAATTAGATCTACGCAAAGAAGTGAGAGCACAAATAATGTTTTTCAGGATATGGCATGTAAGACTATGACTTTGTCCGAATTTGTCAATCATTATGAAAAGCATGCGGAAAAAATGCGCAACACTGAAGCTGTTGATGATTTTGACTGTACTCGAGGAAAGCCATGTATTATGGTTGAGAATAGTGGAATTTTGAAACATGCTGCAAATGTATACACTCATATCATATATAGGAATTTCCAGGCTGAGTTATTGCATGCTTTGTGTGAACATGTTTTTGGATCAGATGTTGATTGGCCATTGCAATCTTCTATCTTGGGAACTAAAAGTAGTGAAAGGAAGCATTTTGTCCATTTTAGTCCGAGCAATTCTATCGTCACATGTAGTTGCAAGTTATTTGAAATGCAAGGATGGTTGTGTAGGCATATTTTGTGCATCTTGACTCGTGTTGTGAATGTTACAAGTATTCCATCACAATGCATTCTGAAGAGGTGGACAAAAGCTGCAAAGCAAGGGACTCCTTGTGATGAGATCGGACAAAGCTCTCATGATGCAGTTCAATCAAAGACATTGCGTTTGAAGAGGTTGATGCGGTTGGCTTGTTTAACATATAAGAATGATTGCATCTATTTTTGACAGTTTATTTATATGCACTTCTCCATTATGAAAATGGGTACAAGCAAAGAAATGCATGAAATAATTCCAGTACTGTCACTTTTTATGCAGGATTGATTTTCAATAAAAGTCTACAGTCATTAGAGATTGATCTTCCTTTGGCAAGCAAGTTCAATGTGGAAGCAATTTGTGTATCTGGTCTCCAAGGATTTGTTTTTGTTAGGAGAATTTTTGGTTGTTAACAGATTAGTAGTTGTTTTGTTTTTAGATTCTATTTACAAGAATCCCTTTTTGGCGATTAAGTTAGTGATTGTAGATATTTTGTCACTTTTTATGCAGGATTGATCTTCAGTAAAAGTCTGCGGTCATTAGAGATTGATCTTCCTTCGGCAAGCAAGTTCAATGTGGAAGCAATTTGTGTATCTGATCTCCAAGGATTTGTTTTTGTCAGGAGAATATTTGGTTGTTAACAGATTAGTAGTTGTTTTGTTTTTAGATTCTATTTACAAGAGTCCCTTTTTGGCGATTAAGTTACTGATTGTAGATATTTGGTTGCTTTTGTATCTATCCTCTATGGCATATCGAAGGGATGTATATATGCACATGATGTCAGTTTTAATTCTCTCCCTCTTGGGGGCTTTGATGGAAGAGTTGGTCCACTTCTTGTAATGACTCGTATGAAAGCTGAGGTCTCTTGGCACTATTAGTCGGGACACGATCTCTTTAGTGTTGGTTATGACTAGAATTGAACGTAAAGATGTTTGTGTAGGCTTTATATTCATTATGCCATACAGTACACTGCTTTTTGCCATACATTGTTTTATATTTGCTATTCAAAGTGCCATACATTGCTTTGGACACAATTTAGATATTCGTTTCAAGAAAGACAAAAACTTATTCTTCTCTAAATTACTTTAAAATCATATTAATAACAAGTTCTCATCTCAATGTCGATCCTGGAACCTTGGCACTCATAGGAGGGACAATCTCTTTCTCTTTGATGTCATAAAAAAATAACTAAGGGTCCGTTTGGTAACGTGCCAAACAGTGAAAATTTCTGTTCTTTTGTTCCCAGAAATAGTTTGGGAACAGAAATGTGTTTGGTAAACTTTTTGTTCCCGGGCACATTTTTTCAAAAATTTGTGCCCAGAAACAGTTTTGGAAGAGAAACAAGAAGTAAAAAAAGTTGCTTCTTGTTTCTCGGCACAATTTTGACAATGAGTTCTTTTTCTTTTTTTTCTTTTCTTCTTTGTGTTGTTCTTCCTTGGGCAGTGGCCGGCCGCCGGCGACCGGCCATAGCCCAGGGCCGATGAGGGCGTCATGGCCCTCGCCGGCGAGGGCGAGGTCTGGACCCTAGCCGCCTGGGTGAGGCGGCTCGCCGTCGATCATGGCGAGGTCGGCCTCGCCTAATCTGGGCGAGGCCGGCAGTGAGGCAGGCGGCCAGGGCGGCGGCCAAGGTCACGATGCCCTAGCCTGTGGCCGATCGCCGGCGCCGGCGACCGGCCTTGGCCAAAGAAGGGAAGGGTAGAAAGAAAAAAAATATTAAACAATTTAAAATATTATTAATAAAAAGAAATTTTAGACAGTTACCAAACGCCTTTAAATGCTCAGAAATTATTTCCAGGCACAGAATAAAAAAGAATCATTTCTAAGTAGAAATAGTTCCCGGGCACAGAATGATTGTCATGCGCACCCTAAGTTGGTTATAACTAGAATTTTAACACATAGATGTTTGGGTAAGCTTTATATTCACTATTCAGAGTGTCATACACTGGTCTGGTTTAGACACAATCTACATATTCATTTTGAGAAAGACAAAAATTCATTCTTCTCTAAATTACTTCAACAGCATATTAAAAACAAGTTCTACAGAATTATCATGAATAACTCCTATAACTACCTATATAATAACATTGAGATTACAATTCTAGTAAGTAAAGATATGATAACTCCATATAGTACTATTATTGACATAAAAAAGCCCATCCTTCTTCTAATTAACTTCAATTCTCTTTTCATGATAGCCATTTCTTCATTTTCATTTGATGCAACTCCTGACTCAGCTCCGTCAATATTTTTCGGTGAATAGAGCCGTAATTCCTCAACATAATCTTCAACCCATTGCACAAAACCACGACAGTTATCTGTCTGGAAAAAAAATCAGTGTAAGGCAAGATTAAGTATTACAACATGTCATAGCATGCAAAAATAATTTGTTAAAAATTGAAACACTTACGTTACAAGTTGAGGCATAATATAATCTGCCTCAATTTATAGGATTCTTTTGCACTTTTTTGACCGTGCATAATCTCCCTCAAGGACATGGGCATATCTTGGATGGAAAATCAACCAATGTATTCGAAGATCATGTCATACTAAAATCATAATGTCATAGGTAGTTAAACTTATAATCATGATAATAAAAAATAGATGAAGTCCAAGCAAAAGAAATCATCGAACGTGAATTATCCGGAAACCTTTCAAAAACTATCTAGCAACAACCTTTTAGTTTATCTACCATAACCACTAATTTGCAAGCTTTAAAAAGAAAAATCTTATCTGCATCTCGTTGTAGCACTGTTATCTTCTATATTGAAATTTCAATCTCAATCTAAGCTTTTCAATCAACCAACAGCACTTATGACAGACGGAAAAAGAAAGAAAGAAATATATAGAGCAGTGCGACTACAGCTTGAGTTTAAGGGTATTATTTTTTTTTCCTTTCTTCGGTTGCAAGATCATATGTGAAAATAACCACAATTTGTGAAAACAATCGCAATTGCTAAGCCAATTCACGCGTAGACCTTTGCGCAAACAGTTGGCAGGCATCATTGGGGTTCCTCATAATTGTTAAGAGCAACTCACTTGCATAAGCTCGCCTTCTAAAACCCCTTCATCCACGCCCCACTACCCTAAGTTTTAGTTGATGGATGGAATTCGGATTGGTGGTGCCAAAGCAATGTGCCATGATTTACATACAACAATTTATAAGATCGGGAAAAGTTTACATAAGATCGAACAATAGCGAAATGTAGCTCATTTACAAAACTAAGACTTTTGCGAATGCAAAATACGAGTAGGGCCGAAAAGAACCTCTGATTTTCGCGATCCGGAGCGAAGTGCTGCAAACCTCTATTTTGCGTGAACCTGAGCGAAGTCCCGCAAAGCACCTCTGTTTCGTGCAAACCAGAGCGTCCCACAATGCACCTCTGTTTTGTTGTGCGAAGTAGAGTTTTGCACTTCCGTAACAGAAATTCTTCCTTCAGAAACTGAAAAAAAGAGAAAAAGAAAAGCCTACATAAGATCGAACAATAGCGAAATGCAGCTCATTTACGAAATTAAGACTTTTGCGAATGCAAAATACAAGTAGGGCCAAAACCTCACCTTTGATTTTCGCGATCCGGAGCGAAGTGCTGCAAACCTCTATTTTGCGTGAACCTGAGCGAAGTCCCGCAAAGCATCTCTGTTTCGTGCAAACCAGAGCGTCCCACAATGCACCTCTGTTTTGTTGTGCAAAATAGAGTTTTGCACTTCCGTAACAGAAATTCTTCCTTCAGAAACTGAAAAAGGGCAAGAGAGAAAAAGGAAACGAGGAAGAAGAGCCAAAAAGGAAGAAGAAAGAGTTTGATCAGCGGAGACAACGAGGGAAGGAGAAAGGGTGCTCAATTGAAATTTCGGGAGCATTAATTGCTCTGACACGAATGGGTTGCTTTAGCAGGTTAGGCTGACACCAACTAACTTTCCTTTTCTTATTTTGAGAAGATTTAAATTTATACGTGTCAAAATTTCACAGATACTGACTGGACACATGCGTGCCACGTTACCAGCAGGTGACCTGGCACTACATTCCCACTGAATATTTTCTCGTGAGAAAGTGAAACCAGAAACCCTACCTCTCTTCTGAAGCCTCGAGCCTCCCCAATCTCTGTCTCTCGGTCTCTCTTCTCTCCTCTTCCTCGCACCGCACCGTTGCACTCCCGAGCCGCCGCCGCCGCCGCCGCCGGACTCGTATCGTTTTCCGACGCCCGCGCAACCCAGCTCTGCCGGCGATCGAAAGAGCGAGCTTGGCAATACCTCAGTTTCGCGATGGACAAGAGCATGATGGGCGACCTGGACAATCTTCCGGAGGAAGACAAGCTTCGAATGTCCGCCATGATCGACCAGCTCCAGATCCGCGACAGGTTCTCTCCCTTCCGTCTCTTTGAGTGTCATTGTGTGAATGGTGAAAGTGGCTCGGTTGGTCTTGGTTGCTCAAACTCTTAATTCGCCTTGCTTCGCCGGACGCGTAGTTGTGCCCAAAGGAATTTAGCGATGCGTGATGCCAGTGATGTAGTTCGGGTTCTAAACGATTATGTCAGGTCGTCCGTATGAGCTTAGTGTTGTTTGGCGATTGCATCTGCTAATGTGGATTGAAGGGTCTGGCGGGTCTCTTGAAAGTTTCTCTTTTTTGGCTGCCGGTTTCCTGCTCTGAGGGTCGAGGATGGAAAGTTCGCATTTTCAATTTGTTTTTCTTGAACGAGTGATGGGCGATTGACATTTCGCTGGATGAAGCTAATTAGCTTCTTTTTATGTCCTGTAACGTGGATTTCTTCATTTGCTTTTTGTCTGGTCGAGAGATCGCTCAAAGTGATTCTGTTCGGACGCATAAAAGTGATGGTTATTGATCAACATCGATGCTCTATGCATTGGGCTTCACATTTGTCCTTGTTTTACCAAAAGAGGGTTGCATCTGGAACTTTCTTTTGCAGCTCTATTTACTTGTGAAGCCATAAGAAATGTTCTCCTTTAAAACCAGTGTAGCGTGCATGCTGCTTCTGGACGTTTTGGGAACGACATGCACATTTTGTTTCCATTGCCTTGTAGTATCTGCGAGGGATAAAGTTTGTCGATGTTTGCGGGCATCATAGTTCATGTCCAAATTATTTCTTTTGTCATTGTATTAGTTTACTGTTCATTTTGACAATGAATTGGCCACATAATAGTTGTTGATAACCATGATGTTTCTTCAGAACTTTTGTTTACTTAATTCATGTCGTATTTTGTGTGAGAGTTCTGGCTTGTATCGAAGTATAAAGATATGCTATGCAATATTAGGTTGACATTATTTGCATACCCTTACCTACTTGGGTTTTTTACTCGACATAGCATGTTGGACGAGTTGGTCTTGGTTGAGCTCCCAAAAGCTGAGGGGAGGATGGACGAAGGAGTTTAGTGCCTGACAGGTTTACAGGAGTTGGGAATGGGCTGGCCCAAAACTTACAGCAGTCGTTGTAACTATCTCACATTCGTTCTGTCGAAACATTTTTCCGTCCTCTATTCTACAAACTCATAGATCTCGTTCTGGATTTTCTTTGCCTGGGCTAAGGGAGAGGATGCATCCGCCGAGTTGAGTGACTGATCCGTTCTAGGGGAAAATTACTGACACTGTATGGAAGTTTACTGGCCATATCCAGACTAATGCCAATTCAACCCATTTCATGGAAAAAATTGTGACCAATTAACCAACCAACAAAACCCAATGCTTTATTTCTGTCCTAGTTGATCCTGATTCGATATAGGCACTGTCTCGGAGAGAAACTCGGTGAAATAGACATATTTGTGAATATGCGGACTAACTACACCTGGACAGAAAGACCGTGAAAAATGAAGCAACATAATCCCATTGTAATCATTGAGTTAAGCAGCGGATTGTTACTTCTATCATTTAAGATCTATTCGACAATATGTCTCTGTTCCTTCATATGTAGATGCATTTGACAAAGTGGTGGACAGCCGCTTGATGTGAAATAAAGTCATATTACGGGTCTTGTTAACAGAGTGCCCCAAAGCACTTGTTGAGCATACGTCATATAAGGAAATGTCTTGATTTTCGATGCATTGATTACACATAACATGAGAGAATCGGTGCACCGGAAGTTACTAACTTCTTTAAATGGGTTTTGCTAAGAATTTGTGATGGCACCGTGTCTTTGTTCTGTTTGCTGCTGCTACTGACCTTATGATTGCCATCAGCTGTCGCAAAGTCCTCAGCAGTGGGGCTATCGGCTAGTAGCATGTTTGTGTGCAACTTGCCACTAAGCAAGTAATTGCAGTTCTATGTAACCCCTTTGCGTGACATGCGATTTGTCTTCGTGCGCAGAATGTTGCTAATGTTGATTAGATTGATCTTTTCTGTTTGAAATTACGATCATGAAAATTCCTTGTCCCAACTTGCAGTTTAAGAATGTACAACTCCCTGGTCGAGAGATGCTTCAATGATTGTGTGGACTCCTTCAAGCACAAGAACTTGCAAAAGCAAGAGGAGAGCTGCGTCAATCGATGTGCCGAGAAGTTCCTAAAGCATTCGATGAGGGTTGGCATGAGGTTTGCCGAGCTGAACCAAGGAGCAGCGACCCAAGATTGAAATTCTCATTTGCCTTATTTTAGAACATAAGATTGAAACGACCGCCTAACCCAGGGGGGCTTCTTCTGCATTCATGTGGAACTCGATTATCGATCTAATCATGTACTTTTAAATTCTTGGTATCTAGAACACAATGTCTTATTTGTCACTTGAGAAGAGGAAAATGCATTCTGCCAATAATTTGAGGTAAGATGACACGACTTGTTCTGTGAAATGAATTGGCTCATGTTCCCCTTTGGGCGTCATAAAGGTAGCTTGCCGGGTCCCAAGCTGTAGGCCCGGACCTGATGAAAAGAAGAAAAAGTTTGGCCTGAACCTGCAGAATTGGGTTTTGGCTTGGGCTGCTTCCCAGTGGAAAGCAGAGGGAGATGATGCCAACTCATTCTTGGCCTTTTTTAATCATGAGATCGTTCTCATCATGCTTTAAATCCGGTGCAGCCTTCCTCAAAAAGCTGTCCTCCCCAACCCCCAGGCATTAGGATACAGAAGTCCCCATTAGATAGCTTGCCTCTTTATGTGGACCAGACTCTCTGGCCCAGCACTTGGCCGCAACCATTCCAAATCTTATTCCAGATGCTACCGGCATCTGTGAATTACTCTCCATTTTACCACAGTTATAAAAAAAAAAAAAAAGAAAATTCATAAAATCTCAAAAATTCAGAAAATCCCAAAAGTGGCAAGTGAGAAAATAAAAATTCGATTTGAAAATATATCCATTTTACAAAAAAGTGGCAAATGAGGGTGCCAAGAATCATGCCAAACAGATGTTAAGTGTCACCTGTTTTTCCAATGAAGTTTTCAAATGGTTTCATCACTCGAGTGTTCTGTATCAAAGAAAAAATTTCAATTATTTGTTTTGAAACTCTTCCGTATTAAATTAAGATACTAATAGACAGGATAGCATGCTACATTTAAACTTCAAAAGGTTTAGCTTTAACCATAGTAATGGTCCCACATTATCAGTTCATCGAGAATCAAAGTGGATTTATCAATGATTCACGAAGTGCTATGGTTCTTAATAGTTATTTATTAATTTATTCACTTAAATTATTCGGTACTAATTGGCGGAATCGGGCATCTTTTACTTTATACTAGTTATAATGATAAAGGTGCACTTGGTTTTGTCCGGCCAATTCTTAAAATATACAACTGGCACACACTTCGTTTCCAAAAAAAAAGTAATACACCAAGGACTACACTTTGATCCATTGGATTTGTCGTTAAGATATCGGTATTAAATCTGAAACTCTCGACCAATAGCCAGTGACCCAAAGAAAGGAAAAACAAAAAAATCGAATAGAGTTCTTGTTTTTTATCACTTTAAGTTCTATCTATTTATTTTAGAATATATAATATATTTATGTACCTATCTGTGTATATTTAGATAATAATCTTCTTGCCATTGGTTTAGCAAACCCTTTCTCAACTTTCAAATTGCTCTTCCAGGGTAAGAGGATGAAGCAGTAACAGGCAGTGTCCAGAAGCTCCTACCCACCCCTGAGCTTATAAACATCAATCCAGGCCACCAGGATAGAACCTGCCTTGATCAGAAGCGACCAAGATATAATGTAAGCACGCACCCTCAGTCCCCTTGATTGCTTTCTTTGGAAGAAGGAAAATCATTGCACCAGTAGCTTGTAATGCTCTGCAGAACATGAGGCTAGCACTATTCTACATGGTCCATTTGCACGACACGACACGACACAATACATGAATATACAGGTTTAGTTTAACATAAACGGTCCGTGCATAACCCGTTTAATTAGTTAACATGATTAAATACGTAATAACATATATATTGCTGGTACTTAACATATTTTTCTTAATCCTTAAAATTTTATGAGATAGCACTAATGTCACAAAAACTGAACTAAACCTGAGTGCTGCAACTCCTTCAATTCACTCAACAGAACACTCTCGCCTCGCCAGTGGCAGCCAATAATTTCCTTTCTTCTTCACCTCACAGACCACAATATTCTTCACCACCCCAACTCGCCTCTGCTTGTGGCCCGCTTGGCTCTCGCCTCAATCTGCTCGTTCTCACCTAGCTCAGATCTCGCTATCCATGCTCAAATTCCACTCCCTAGATCTGGTCTCCCGGCGCCTAGATCGTGAAAATATGCATATTATCTGGATACGGGTTAGCCCGTGTGCTTTCGTGTTGACAAATGATACATAGACAAGCTAAATAATCGTGTTAATCATGTCGTGTCGTATCGTGTGAACTATTATATAAACGTCGCATGTTCTTGTTGAGACAGTTCGAGATATTTATTAATCGTGCCATGTTCCGGCTAGCCATAACCGTGTTATATCCTTGTCTCAACACACGACACATATTGCCAGTCAAAACAGCAGATACGAGCTGCAGCCTAGCTGCAAAAAGACAGATTCTTTGAAGTTCCAACCGGTGATTCTCCGCAAGATTCTATCCATCAATGCCTCACACTCCTTCTCTATCAGCTTTCCTGGAACTAAAGAAACCCCCCAAGTACTTAACCGGGAATTCTCCATGCTTCAAACCGGAGATTCTCAACATATCAGCAGCATATTCACTAGTAACGCCAGCATTAAGGATTCCTGTAAAGCCTGACGTGGCCTTAAATTCCTCGAAACAGCATCAACATTCCTCCAACACCTTCGAGGCTCGCCATCCACGAACAGCAACAAGATCGTCACCGAAGCACGGGTCTGTCAACTTCAACCCATTTCCCCGAAGGACCATGCTTTATTCCTCCTCCAACTGCAGCTCTGTCTAGCAGCAGACATGAAAAGACCTCGAACGGGCCCATGCACCTAGAATTTTAAAATGGGAAAAAAACATGGGATTCTCTTTCTAGATACATTTCCCAGAAAGAGACGGAAGGGAGGCTTCCCGGGTGGTCGTGTTCTTTTTCCAGCCTATTCGGTTTCCTCCCCACATATATATTTTTTTTTCTGGATTCCTTCCTTGAGTTAAACGCATAAAAAGCAAAAATCAGGCATCATTTTCACTGCCCTTTTGCAAGCTTCCCAAGGATGCCCTTTTCCTCATCCCCACCGATCGATCTCGTCCGCTTTTCTCTGCGGTTCGTTCCTTTACGATAATGCTTGTGGCCCCATTGCATCGATCTCGGCAATTGCCGTGATATCCAGACATGGGGCCTCCTCACGCCCCTGCTTTTGATCCCATGTCCAAAGAAAAGAGAGAAAGAAAAGGGAGATGAAGATATAAAGTTCGGATTGCACGGACTTGGAAATGAATAGGAAGCCTGCCTGATGGCTACGTTCATAAAGTGAGAAGGAAAAAAAAGAAGGGCAAAGCTCAAAAACAATGACCCAAAAAGAAAGAAAAAGAGAAGCTTGAATATGGAAAAGGAAGATCCAAACATGATCGTGGAGGACCAACCTCAAAGTGAGTCAAGCCCTCTAGCGATGTGTCTTCCATCAAAGTAGAAATATAGAAAAAGAAGAAGATGATTCTTCCAAGTGAGCACAAATTTTTTACCAAAAAAAAAAAATCTTATTTATGCACCCTAACTTAATATTATTCATGAAAACAAAGATATCTATTATTGCGTATGTTTAAATGCGAAAAGAAAGGATGGCGCTCGGTGTAAATACCACGAAAATAATGGGGGGTTAGTACGGCAAAATCCAATTGAGCTACCTTGTATATACAGAGAGAAAGATGTGAGCAAGGTGCCTCAAATAGTGAAAAATGGAATTTTTTTTTTTTTTTTTTTTTCGTTTTTTCAATTGAAACGAGAAGAAAAAATGACACAAATAATCTCTGAACTTTGTCTCAATATACAATATGATCCCTAAACTTTAACCGAATGCACAATGTGGACCCTCAACTTTTAATTTATTCAATATGGTCCTTGAATTTTTTGTACATGTTCAATTTAGCCAAAATTTCAGGGAGCACGTTGAACAAATTGAAAGTTTAGGGACAACATTGCATATTTGGTTAAAGTTTAAGGACCACATTGAACAAATTAAAACTCAAGGGATCACATTGCATAATAGAGCAAAGTTCAGGACCGTTTATGTAATTATTCCAAACAAAAAAAAGAAGAGGAAAAAAGAGAGGGAAATTGCGAGGCCGATGTTGAAAAGAAGACTAACCAAAAATAGGCACACTCGACATTAAGTGTTGGGAAGTGGGAGTGGCATCAATGTCTCCAATTTTAAAAGGCATTTTATGGACAAGAGCTGCTTTTTTTCCTTTGCACGATATTTCTGTTTCTTGACTTTATTATTTTTGGGCAAAAATTGTTGTCCACGAGTCTCCGCTTATAAATCAGTTGTTTGTGTTCATATCATTTTGCTAATTCGATTGTAATAACCAAAAATTTCAAAACAAGAAAAAAGAATGTCACTTGGGCGCTTATGCATCGAGTGTGTTTGTAAAGGGGTAAGAATTTGCAATCAAATTGTGTTCCAAATTCACTCCTTAACACGGTTACATTTCTTAACGGATATGGCCACAGGAGTGGTCGGTTTTCAGGGTGAGTATGCTCAGGACCAATAACTCGGAACCTATATTGTTAGAATCAATTCTCGATTTTTGAAAGGCGGTGGGTTCTAGGGGCAACCTGACTTTAAGTAATATAACTATTAATATGAGAAAACATATCGCGTGAGCAATCTTTGACATAGTGGTTCAAGGCTAAAAACCCCGAAAAACCGATTCTTTAATAGAATTGACGATATACAGTATAAAACAGGTAATTGAATCGTTTCTCCAACTTTTTACTCGGGGACCAATTGGGTCCTCGTGTGATCGGCCTGGAACTGGTTAAGTAAAGCCGGTTCGATTCCCAAATTGAACCGATCTACCTGTTTACCCTTAACTCCAACATCCAAGAGCCACCCTCATAAATACATGGTAGCCATACCTTTCTTATCGATAATGCTAATCTCCTCCTTTCTCCTCTCTAATAATACTAATTTTGTGGATGTCGTAGAAAAATAACAAAGATAAGCCACTGCTGAACCATACGCACCAATATATATATATATATATAACAATATCATTATCCCCCATTTATAAAAAAAAAAAAAAATTGAAGGACCAATAAAAATTCCCCTTTGACCTTTTTCAATGTAAAGCCAATTTTGTTGCCGACCAGAATTAAAACAGATCACGGCATTAATTTAGGTTGTTGGTGGTCTTGACCAAACTAGAGTTTAGAATGCAGACAGGTATTGAGTACGTGGCACTGCACTGGTGACCGAGTCACCAGGATTTTTTGCTTTTAATTTGTATTTTTTCTTCTTCTTTTTGGCCCATTTCGACAAATTAAAAAAAAAAAATTGTAGGGTTTTGGTTATGCGTTCCCATCGTTGACTTTGGGGTACTAATTCGATTTGACTTGACAAGTCAAAGCTTGCCCCCACGCTGGATTTTTGTTTTCTAGTCGCGAAGGGAGCATGTGGAAATCCCATTTTGGAGATTTTTTTTCGAGATTATATCAATTGCCATGGAGTAAAATTATAAAAAAAGAAAGTAAACAGAGATGTTTATAATAGTTTGATTGGGTCTACGAATTTTTAATTACCCATTATTATATGGGTGATCTTTATATTGTTTAGAAGGGTTCAATTTTTTTAGTGAAAAATTGACTTTGGGTTAGGGTTTCGAGACAAATCTCTAACCCCTTTCAAAAACTTATAGAGTTTTGTGAATGAAATCACAAACCCGTCCTACAACCCTAAATCGCAACCTGTTTACGCTAAAGTAAGATTCGGGAGGGTCACGAACCATATTAGACCCGACCCATTTCCGCACTTATTTCCAAGAGGTCATTTTATCCATGTAATTAATGCTCTCACACGAGCGCGCTTAATTAGTGCGGTAGTATCGACGCTAAACTCTGCTACTCCACCAAAAGGCGACCTTTATAAGTTAGTTTTGTTTTCGGATGTGTAACTCGGGAACAGTTTCTCCTTGTTTGGCACATAATTCGTGTCATTCCAGCCTTTTTCGTCAGAGCAGAAGCCCGT
Source organism: Syzygium oleosum (assembly GCF_021117445.2). NCBI lineage: Eukaryota > Viridiplantae > Streptophyta > Magnoliopsida > Myrtales > Myrtaceae > Syzygium > Syzygium oleosum. Next base: position 4,910,074 of record NW_026607494.1, read on the forward strand.
TAGAAATTACGCCTTATTCGGGATCTTCTTGCCTAGATTATCGCTCTAGTATCCTTGTCGGACCAAGTCGTTTTCATAAAGCACTCATTTTTCTTTGTAAGCTCTCAGTACGACATTTCGGAAAAACACAGCCATACATCCATTTCAACTATGTCGTCCTTGAATTAGCATTTTGTCAATGTACAATGTCATTTTCTATTTTAATTGCTTCGGCTCCGGTCCTTAGAACTTATTTACTATGGTCGGTATCTTTCCCCGGTTTGACTAACTTGCTGAACTTAAACTCAACATGTGGGGACCTAACGTTTATGCACGTGAATTCCATAGTTGGTTCATTTAAGATGATTAAAAAAAGGAGTAAATACGTGTGTTTTTTTAGGGCGCATTTATTTCGTGGAAAAAAATGATTGGTTATCGCTTGCAAAAATGATTGAATGAAAAAAAGCTCACTGTCCACGAAAAAATTTAAATATGAATTATTGTCGATGATGAAAATATTCTTCATTAACTAATTATTTTAAGCGATATAAGCGATTATTTTTAGAAAAATAATTTTCAAATCATTCATTTTTTCCGCGAAACGAACGCACCATTAGTGCACTCCAAGCAACACAATACCAATCACAAGTTTATAGAGGTCGTTACGCCGGCTTCACAAGCGACAATCTTGGGAAGTCTTGGGAACCACGTAAGCATATCATAAGCAACTCAACTCATTCATACGTACTCGAAGCATGGCTAAACCCCGCCGCACTCGTCATACACACGGACACATCTTTTCGGGAAATTTCGCCTCTCATTAACGGGCTCGGTTTTTATTTTTAATAAGCAATACGGAGAACAATACCGACGCTTTCACAAGTTATTTAGAGGTCTGACCGGTTCACTCGAACTTCCACGGCAGAAGCCGAACATTGGACAAGGAAGTGGAGGAGGTTCGGAGAAAAGCGGATTTTAAAATCGGGTATCGCTACGCCCAAACACTTTCGTCAACGATCACAGCATATTCCCATTTTCTCCTCGGCCGTAAATATATATTTTCCACGAGCTCATTTAGCTTTCCTATGGACACGATAACGACTGCATTTTTCTCTTGTAAGAAAAAAAAAGATTCCTCAAATTATTTGAATATTTTTTGGACCCGATTGAAGCTGTGGGAGGAGGCCCCCCCGCGCGCGCGCGCGCTAGCTAGCTAACCGCTCGAGCTTCAACCGCAAACGATACGGTCCCAACGGTAAAATCGTCGTCGGTTAACTCTAAAAGAACCGAACCTCGGGTTAGCTCAGCCGACGAAGAGAGCGAGCCGAGCCGAGCCGAGCCGAGCCGCCGAGGTAGGGGGGCCCACCAAAAAGTTTCTGATATTTTTCGGGTTTTCTCTTTTCTTTTTTTATTGTTTGTTATTTTTATTATTATTTTTTTTTTTTTTTGGGGGGGGTGGTGGTGTTTGCAATTTGCATGCATGTGAGGAGGGGGGAACGAGCCTGGAGCCTTCGGTGTTTCCCGCATCCCCCGCCCAATCACACGCTCGACACGTCGACCCGCGGGAGCGGGCCCCACCCCCCTCCCCCCCGGGCCCCACACCACCTTATCATCTTATCGCTGTCGCCCTGACTTTTCCTCCCAAGTCCCGGTGGCGTCAGCGCCGCGTCACGCCGCGTCACGGTTCCACGTCACCGCTGGCGCAATATATCCCGCCCGCCCCCTTCTCCTCCCGACGATTCCTATTTATTCATTTTTTATTTTCGCTTTTTCCGTTTTTTCTATTGGGGGAACTTGCTTCTAGAGGCGCTCGAAAAAGGGCCGAAGTGGGGGTGGGGCCCCGGGGGGGGACGCCTATGAGGATATAGAGATGCGTGCGTGCGCGCGCGCTCTCCTTCCTTCCTTCCTTCTCGCTCGCCGGATCTTTCTTCAATTTCTATTTTACTTTGACTCGAACGTTTTCTTTTCCGTTGTTGTAATTTCTAAGATTGTACCGGAATTAAGGTCTCGAATTAACTTAAGTCCGCCGGCGCGCACTCCTTTCGCCCGCTACTCTTTCTTAAGTTCGGATCGCGACGCCCCCCCGGTACACGTATCGCGCTTCCCCGACCGCCGGGCTTTGCAAATAGTCCTAGGTTTCGAAATTCTAATGGGTGTCGGATGATGAGTCAACATCTGAACAAGTCGATCGCATTTCATATCTTAGGGATCTATCCCGTAGTAAAGTCCCGCGAATTCGATTTTTTCTTGTTATGAGCCGGGATTTTGATAAGCGTTGCAAAGGGCGTTTCGCATCTCGAGATTAGTTTGACCGTGGATTATGATGTCATAATGTCGCGTTACAATTTAGTTGTTGCGCGAATGTTGGCTTACCTAAAAAATAAATATTTCCATTGAGTGAATTTCGTAATATTATTTCAAATTCCGATCTCCATCTATCGAAAGTTCGAGGTTGATCGATAATAACTGCTAAGTTAACTTCTCGCGATTATTAACGTGGTTCGCCAACCAATAATCACGAGCACTAAAAAGATACACTGCCTCGGTTCCGCGTTTTAATTATATGTGATATGATAGATTGGCGTGGTTATTGGTAGGGGATTTTGTTCGATCAGCCCTGAACCTATTTTACGGATGCCAACTCAATCCCGAATTTTTTTAATTTTGTCAATTTAGTCATAAACTTTCATGCGACATTCCCATGCAGTCAATTTTCATCGAGTGGTAGTGTGCCATGTAAGACGGTGATAGTTGAACTGCTACGTCATTGATTTATGGTGAAAATTGACCAAAATGACTAGAATGAAATTTCACTCAAAATTTTAGGACTAAATTGATAAAATCTAAAAGTTTAGAATTGAAATGATGTTCGCATGACAAGTTTAGAACTAATTAGGTAATTTTCCCGTTGCTGGTAGGTCCGAGTTTTACAGGCCAATAGGAAGAAGGGGCATCATTTCCTTTCGATATCATATCACAACGACCTCAATCACATCCAACTAATAAAAATGATCTTAACTTCCAATTCAACCCATCACCAGAAATTAACAAAAATAGGAGGAAGAAAACTTTATAGACTAGGAAAATAATTTATTGGATAATGTCAAATTAGGGTAAAGAGACCCATGCATTGTGCCTCCAATCACTGCCTACCTAAGTTCATTTAGTTTTCCAACATTACAAAATAAATTGGAGTCAACCTTTGGTACGTCACGAAGCTCAGCTTAGGTAAGATTCCAACAGTATCTTTCAGTCGAGTACTTGATTTCTCGTGGTGCGATTGGTCGATTGAAATTTCGATGACGAAATCAAATCAGAAATCAATAATAAAAAAATGGCCAAAAATTATATCACGATGATCGCGTCGTACGAAAAAGGCGTCTTTACATGTTATCCCGAACGCGGACGTCATTTTCGGCACTGGGTCATGCACAATTTTTAAATTTTCTCTTTAGTAATCCGGGTCGGATCTAAAGACCGCTTGGTTCGTGTAAACGGAACTTTATGTAAATTATTTAGGTTCAAAGTCCTTAATAGTGAGTCCTAATCTTTGGTACCCCAGAAGTGCTATGGTGACGTGGGGACGTACTCAAAAGGTCTCAATTGTCTAAGGTGAAGAAAGTTAAAAAAATAAAATAAAGGTCCAATAAATCAAGCCAATGACATGGAGTGATCTATATACCAATCAAAGCATAAAGTCATACCAAATATATTCTCCGCAATAATTTAGTATCTAAGTTGATAATTGAGCTAAATATTACTTTATTAGGCAAATACCACAAAAAGCCTTAAACTTACCCATTCTGACACAAATACCCCCAACTTCACAAAAAAAAAAAAACCCAAATCTATACATATGAATACCCTCTATTTTGATTCCATCAAAAGTATATTTATCACATCGGTATGAATTCGGGGTCTTGTTTTATGACACAAAAAAAGGTTTGAGGTATTATGTCACAATGGACAAGTTTAGGGTTTTTAGTGAAACCATAAAGTTCGGGGTATTTGTGTCAAAATGACCACAGTTTGAGATTTTTGGTATCAACCATACTTTAATTCTAGGGTTAATAACACGAAAAACCTTAAAATTTGTACACCGGTGATAAATTCACCCCGAACTAATTTTTTGACCACATAAAACCTCAAAATAGTACATCTATGATGAATTTGCCAAGATTGAGAAAATAGGTCTAGCGTAGGAACAAATTTTCCTTCTTGAAGGAGTTTAATTTGCCTCGCTAAAATCCAAAACTTGTACATTTGTGACAATTTTACCCTCCGTTAGTTTCCTTTCAAATTGAATTAATACCACGAAAAATCACAAATTTGTATACCTGTGACGAACAGATAGTAAAATTCTAAATCGGTACACTTGTCAATTGTCACGTGTCATCAAATTCAGTAATTTGACAGTAAAATTTAACGAAAATTAACGGAGGGTAAATTTATCACGGGTGTATCAGTTTGGGAGTTTTCGTAGTATGGACCCTTGATTTTACTTCAAACAAGATTTTTGACGAGCATGAAATTAAACGTGGGTTCGACTTAGATCATTCCGATCAAAAACAAAAAAACTTAGATCATCGATGACGTAGCAAGAGCTGGGGGGTCACAATCAGTCGTAGAACTTTTTTTTGGTCTTCTGCCTCACCTTCCATGAAATAAAATGTGATTTTTTTGACTTCTTTTACACGTGAATTTGCCTCCCTGCCTAGTAAAAAAAGATGCTTCGTGCCCCTGATAAACGTTTTTATTGGACGGGAAATTATACCAAATTATATGAAATAAAACGTGTTTTTTGTTTTCACCAAAAATTACTTGATAGGACTCATAACGAGAATAAATTCATTGAGTAATAACATTTATGCCGTGGTCTACCGATCTCTATCTTTAATTTTACATGAAATCATGAAAATTCACCCCTAAAGAATAAGATTTACGATAATAAAGCCAACTTACACTAAAGAAAATTGGGAAAATTGTTCAAAAAGTCACAAACCTATTGTATGGCGATCAATTCGATCTTAAACTTTTTCTTTGTGCCAATTTAATCCTAAGACTTTTGATAACTTACTGATTTAGTCCTAAACCTTTCGATTATCCCAATTTAGTCATAAACATTGTGATGATTTACCCATTTTGTCATAAATCTTTTAATGATTTGTCAATTTAGTCATGAATTGGTCGGAAATTGCTGACGTGACAGTCTAGTCAATATAAGACTAAATTGGTAAATCGTTAAAGTGTATAGTACTAAATTGGTAAATCATTAAAGGATTTAGGACTAAATTAGCACAATTGACTGTCATACAATATTTACCCAAAAAAAAGTGCTTTCACCAACCAATAATGACCACACCTTTGTAGTAGCAAGAGAACCGTCAACCATTTTCTCGTTCTAATTTTGCCAAAAAAGTAAGCCAATTTACAAAAACAACGAATACCGGTAAAGATACTAAAATTAGTATGCTAAAATGATTTGCACCGAGGAGGAAATTGTGTGCAAAGACCTATGATTAAATTGGCATCCGCACATAATATCTGGGACTGAATGGATAATTTTTCATACACAGTGACGTGGCAGATTTTCGTTGCGTGCTCTAATGGGCTCTCTCTAATCGAAACGATCGCTTCTAATTCGTCGCACCGTCTTGTAAACTTGCTATAAGAGGCCGTTTCAGTAGAGATCAAGTGGGGTGATTAGTTTGCAGTTGCTTTTGGCCGCCTTTGCTTAGCTACGGGTCCTAGTCTAAAGATGATTTGTGTATTTATATACACAACTACGTATAATTTGAGGTGGGTAGGGTGACGAGGTCGAAAGAGTTAGGGTGGACGAGAGGGCATCTACCTGCGATTGTACCAAACCCTAATTTTGCCTACACTAGCTCTCCCCCATTCTAGACCACACTTCGACACATGCTTAGAAAAATTCATGATCAGTAGTACATCAATCTTTACGTTGTTAAAATTATTCGGCGACTTATATCAATCGATAAGCGACAACTCACGATCGACGTTTGATGTTGTACGGAAGGGTGTCGTGAGCTGTAGAAGCGTCCGTAAATTTGAACGCTTGGAGTGATCCATAGGAAACACAAGGCACGATCGGCAAAAACAATTTAACACATGATGAGATAAAATTGTAGGTGAGCGTCATGATAATTAGATCACATCGAAACCCCCTCCACAAACAAAAAATTTGACACGTCCTCTTAAAAATCAGAAAACTATCATAGTACAGTTCGACTTCAGATCTCGCTATGTTACAAAATAAATTTATTGGAGATTTTAACCTTAAACATTTTATTTAAAAAACTTCATGGAAAACCCATCTGTTAAGTGCATTGTTATATGTCAATATTTATTAAGAAGGGAAAAATTGCAAGTCAAAATATAAAATGAATCTATAACATATTAACCACGATTTGTTGAATCTCCCGTACAATCTTTTCAATTGGCTGAAATATCTTTCTTATTTCGAGGAATTTATGTTTACGCAAATAGATCAAAACTCCAATTTTTTCTCTTTTTAATTCGAGCACTCGTATATTTTGTTTTTCGCAAGCAACGCGCATGCACTTTTGTTAGTCGGTGGAAAATATTTCGCAAAAAAACCAATAATATATCTATAAATAAAGCTAATATATCTACTCCAAGGATATAGACCCTCTAAACCAAATGGCTGCTGCCTAGCTTCTCAAGCCTTTCCTCCTCCGGTGTAGTGCTTGGGGTTCTAGTTCTAGCTTCCTACATGAGGAGTGTGACCATTCATTCTCAAATGCAAAGGACCACTATAACTCTTTTTCTTGCTCTTGCTTGGCCATCCTTAGGGCTTACACACCGCACAATTGCGCGAAGAATGGTATCACGAAGAGCTTGTTTTTTTCACGCGTTCTTTCGTCCCGTATCATTCGAAACGCTCCCTTTTTTGTTTGCTTTGTTAATAGGTTCGGACTAGAAAAGCGCGTTGGGCTGGCCTGGAAGGACAAACTTTGTCTCTCCTTTCTGGGATGGATAACCATCTTCGAGGAGAGAGTTTCCATTCTCCTTCGGGATTCCGACATAAAGGCAATCGATTCTGTTAACAAGTACACAAAGAAAACGCTAATTAAACACTCGCATAAATGAAACTTTATCGTTTTCAAAACATCATTTTAATGTGTTATGCACTTTTTTCGTTAGGTAAAATTGACAAGTGTCTTAAGGCACTCATTTATAACATGCGACGCCTATTAACCAAAATATCATCAAAGGCTACAGGCAATATTCGATATACTCGAAATACTGTAAAATGTACGAATATCAACGCGCGGCATCGTATATTGTTTCCTAATCTTTCAGTATTACTTAGACAAAGCTGTAATAGATAGGCTTTTTAGCACCTTTGATTGACATTATTAACTTGTAAATTAAAATAAAAATTAGGATCAATATCACGAAAAGTCTCAAACTGGTACACCTGTGATAAATTTACCCCAAAATTAATTTTTTGATCACCAAAGACCCCAAAACCGGTACATTCGCGGCAAATTTACTCAAAACCGATATGGATTTTCACGTGGATTGCCATGTCAATTGAGTTATTGTCAGGCGTCATCCGGATCAATAATTTTACGGTAAAATTGACGGAAGCTAACGGAGGGTAAATATGTTTGGGGTTTTTAGCGACCAAAAAAATTAGTTTGGGAGTAAATTTAATCACGGATATACTGATTTGGGGTTTCTCGTGATGTTAACCCTAGAAATTACGGCACTAAACCTCAATCGAGGCAAGAAAAAAGAGCCTGATCCTCCGAGTCCCATTCCAAAAAATCTCAAATCGAACCGTCCATTTCAAGAGGGGGTCGGCTTCATCCCATCACGATCCCCGGTCCATTCCCGGCCCTAACTCCGTCGCTACGTATCCAACCCAATGACGGAGGTTCGGAATATATGACGTATGCACCGGTGAAGATGACGGGGGGATATTGATATATATTATATTGAAAAAGCGAAAAATTACGAAACAAAAAAAAAAAAAAAGAAAGAAGAAGAAGAAGGGAAAACTGAGATTCCTCGAGATCAATGCAGGGGAAGGGGAGGGGCGGTGGGACCCACGCGCTTTCAAAGCTCCCCTTTGGGCCCCACCTTCGGCTTTGCATGGATTGTCGTTTTATGTAAAAAAATTTCGGCTTTAAAAAGCGCCACAAGTTACAAGATTGCTATCGATCTCCTCCTCTGCCCCCCCCCCCCCCCAAAAGTAATAATTATAATAATAATAATAATAATAATAATGTGAATTTTTTTGGGGGGTCAAGAATAATAATATAATTTAAACCGCAGCGTTTGACTGAAAATATTCGTCAATCGCTTTGATCTTAACGTCTCAAATTTAATTTTTGAAATCCGTCACTGTCCATGCTGCTGGGAGTACCGCTCTCTGCAAAACCTTTTCTTTGATTAATTATTTTGAACGATACATGCGATTTTATTTTTATGAAAAACCTTTTTCAAATCGTTCATTTCCTACGAAACAAACGGGACTTTCCTTATTTATTATGTTTTATAAGCTGCAACTCTTATGAGACATGAAACTTTGGATTTGACTCTCGTCTCATCGTATTTTTCATAACAATGGCACGACAAATTCATGGCACATTGTAAGAATAAGGTGATATTATTTTTACTGCAGAGCATCGTGAAGTCATAAAAAAGAAGAAGGATATCATGGTGTAACAGTATTGCACTGAAGAAATTAATTAAAGAGCGCATGCCAATTGATATATCGAATTTTTTCTCCTGCTCTTTTTTTTTGGTCTGAAAATTTTTTCTCCTACTTCACAAGGTATTTAGGAGCATTGTTACACGTCATGGGTCTTGAATTTTGATAGACCGGTCTCGCTCGAAATAGGCACGATCGGGCGATAGGAGCTATACCGAGCAGTGTTCCCGCTTTGCCCGGCGACCCTAGCCACTCGATTCGACGACTGAAGACAAGTTAGCGAAAAAAAAGCTTGTTTGCGCGTAGAATTTCGTCGACCAGCGTTTCGGCGGCGCTCGATAATAATTAAAAGATTTTTGCTGCGATTTGCAAATCCATCGTTTGGCTCCGCAATAGTCTATGTTATCATGATTTTGTAAAAAACAAAATGGCACCGCTAGTCCGTACTCATTATTTTACTCTCCAAAACCTAAGATTTCAAATTAGGAAAACGAATGAATAATCCGGCGCTGCTTTTTATGTTGAAATTAAGCTCTCTCTTTCTTTTCTCTTAATTTTTTTTTAAAATTTTTTTAGCTTATTTATTCTTTCTTTCCTTTTTCTATATAAATCTTTTAGTAGATTTTTTCCGCTCTTCCTTGCGGCAGTTCCACTGAGCTGTGCGTGTGGGTTTGACGGGAAAATGGTCTCCCACGGCGCGAAAATCAATGGCGCAATAAAGAGAGAAAGAAATGGAATTAATTAAAAAAAATATTACGAAATAAGTAGCGAGAGAAAAAAAAAAAAAACGGGGAAGATAATAAAAGAAATAGGATGGGAGAGGATCGGGGAGCGAAAAGAAAAGCATCTGGGGAGAGGCGAGATTACGCGTTAAAGCTGAGCGCCGTCGACGCGGCTTCGGCGCCTGTCGGAGCTCGCGAGCCGCCTCGCTCGGGTCACTCACTCACTGAGTCGCTCGCCTTCGCCTCTTCCTTAATTTGCTTAATTCCCAATTAACCGCGCTAATCCTGTATTAACTACAGAAGTGCAGCCTTTATTTCGATCCCTAGATTTTGTTCCCCGTTTTTGTAATAGGGATTTTCCAAAACCAAAATTCGCTTTCTCCGATGCTTCAATAATAGCTACATTCGAGAGGAAAACTTAGCAGGACGATCCCCTGTATATTATTAAAGACCTGCTTATTAGCATATCGTAGGATTAATGTTCTCGTCTCCCTCTCGAAACGTATCGAACACGTCTCAGGGAAAGGCATCGCGAGATTGCTGTTCACACTGGCCCGGCCGAATTTTTCGGGGAGGAGATAATGTTGCGATGTGCTGCAATCAAAGCGGCTTCGTCGAGTGGAATTTTCGAAACAAGACGACGGATTAGAACGTTTTTTTTTTTTTTTTTTGATGAGAAAAAAAAAAATCTATGTTGCCTTTGGGGGGGAGAAAAAAAGAATCTATGTGATGTGTGTTAAGTCGAGCATCGCACATATACGAACAAGAGCTGAGGAGGTGAGGTTAGATACAAACCATGGTTAAAGGGGGAGGTGAGGTTTGCCATCGGGTGTTATCGATTTCCGTACGGAAAGCTGACGCGTGTCCCCCCCGAACGACGCGGTTTCTCTCTCATCCTCTCTCTCTCTCGCTCTCTCTCTCTCTCAACACGACTGGCTGACTGACTGACTGACTGAATGAGACACCGCCCTATATAAATCTCAACCCACCCATCCTCCCTTCTCTCCCATTTCATCCTCCCTCCCTCCCTCCTTTCTCTGCGCCTTTGATCCCTCGCCATTTCTCCTCCTCCTTCTCCTCCTCCTCTTCCTCCGTCTTCGTCTTCGTCTTCTTCTTCGCGGCGACGGACGTATCCGTACTGGAGTGTCCTCCGCTTCAGCTTTGACCCCCCTCTTGACTCCCTCTCCCTCTCCCCCTCCCCCTCAGTCTCACCAGCCGCTGCTGCTGCTGCTGCTGCAGCGGAGGACCCATTTCTAACGTCCGGCGGACCCCTTTCGAGAAGCTCCTCCTGGTGATCTTCCATCGACACGCAGGGAGAAGAGAGGGTGAGAGAGAGAGAGAGAGAGAGAGAGAGCGCGAGCGCGATTCGAGGGTAGCCCCATCAATGGCGTCGTCCGACCACATGGCGAGCGTTGACCCGACGTGGATCTTCTCTCGCCCCAGCTTCATCGACCCCTGGTTCACCGAAGCCTACTCCCGCGACACCGAGACCCTCACCAAAGCCCTCCAGAAATCCATCTCCTCCTCCGCCGCCACCGCCACGGCCACCACCTCCAACAACTCCAACAACTCCTCCGACACCCTCACCCCGGACGTCGTCTCCCCCTTCCTCAAACACCTCCCCGAGCCCGCCCCTTCTACCCCCGCCGCCGCCGCCGCCGCTCCCAGCTGGGGGTCCTCAGACCAGGAGGCCGCGGCGTCGAAGCAGCGGCAGCGGGCCTCCGTCCCCGGCGCGTCGGGGAAGGTCTCGAAGCGGAAGTCGCGCGCCTCGAAGCGGTCCCAGACCACCTACATAAACGCCGACCCGGCCAACTTCCGCCAGATGGTGCAGCAGGTGACCGGCGCCAGGTTCGTCGGCGCGGGGCTCCAGGTGTCGGCCCCGATCCTCAAGCCGGAGCCGCAGAGGCTCGGCGGGGCCCGCCTGGTCGCCGCCGCCGCCGCGAGCGGGTGCTTGCCGACCCTCGACACGTCGGCGTTCTTGCTGGACCACCACGCCGCGGGCCACCACAACCAGCAGCAGCAGCAGCAGCAGGAGATGTCCGCCGCGCGCGGCGAGGCGCCGGGACCCCTGTCATTTTTGGAGGCGGCGGACGTGGCCTGCGGCGGCGGCGGCGGCTCCGTCTCCGGCGGCTACGATTTCGGGTCGTTCGCCGGGTTTCCCACTCTAGAGTCGTGGAGCGCTAGCGCCATGTGACGGATCAATTTTAGCTCCCTCCTTTTTTTTTTTTATATTTTATTTTTGTCATCCTTCCTTCTTTCTTTCTTTTTTCCAAATTGCCCCCTGTTTTGTGATGCTGCGTATGGGATCGTACGTCGGAGTTCTTGTAATTGTTGCAGCAGACATCGGGGTGGCATGATCGGGTCGGGTCGGGTCGGATCTGTTGATAGTTATGGTATATCATAGTCCTCTTCATTTCTTCGAATTCGAGCCTTGATTTACTCCAATTTTTGCACGCGAAGTTATGAAATTTCACGCGAAACGGGGAGAAGGGGGCGGGGAGAACACCCGCGAAACCTCCTCGCGACCCGGTTCGATCCGTGGGGGGGTGGGTTTTTACTAGGGGCCGTCGGAGAAGAACCGGTTCTCCGACGGCGAAAGGGTCGTCGCCGGAGAAGAAGAAGAACCGGCTCTCCGATGGATGAAAGCGGGGGTGGTGTCTTTTGGGGCAATGGAAATTTTTGTCAGAGTTATTGGGGAAGAGGAGTGCAAAATGGTATGGTGGCTTGCATCGGACGGAATGATAACGTGGACAGGAGAAGATCTAGAAGCCCGTACAGTTAGGTGCGTTGGGCGTCCGCGTGGCAACGGGCAGCCCTCGGAGTCATGGTTTCGTGTAAAATGTGAAAAAAAAAAACCTAATCCGACCCGGCCCGACCGTGCAAAATTGTGTCCCCAAATTAGGGTTATTTCGTGGGGCACACGAGGGAAGGTTGCTCTTAGGTCGAGTCATTGGTACCGTCGAAAAATGTTCGGTATGAGAAAACCTCGAAACACATAATTGAACCGGTTTTTCGGTTCGTGCGATTCAAAGTCGCTCGACCTTTTTGTTGTGATTCCTCTGGACATCTACTTAAAATGACAAACTTCGAATGCTTCACATGATTTCGATTCGTCGTGCAGCATAATCTCCTTCTTTTGAAAGTCTTTTTAATGCCCTTTGTTGTTTGCAAGACGTGGCACGAAACATATGATTGAGCGATTTCCTCAATCTTTCCCGTGTGAGATCCGGAGGTGAAGGGTCGGAGTACTTTCCCCTCTCGTATTCGTAGTTGAGAAAGAAACTTCGAATGTCAAAATTATTCCGAACCATTCGTTAATTTGAAGAGATCTCGTTTTCCATGCTTATGAACTATTCTGCTTATGAATTCGTGAAATAAATTTAATTTTTGACTCCATTTGTCTTGCGAAAAATGAATGTAATTTAGAAAATATTTTCCTAAAAACGATCGTCTGTATCGCGTACAAAAATGGACGAACCAAAAATGTTGTCATCGTTAATGAAAACATTTTTCGTCGACCAATTATTTCAACCGATACAAGCGACCGTTTTTAGGTTAAAATTTTTTTCAAACCATTCATTCTTTCGCGAAAACTAACAGAACCCGGATCGAAATTGCTGTACTATGATTCGTGGAACTCGATGTAATCGGCTCTCCAATGAAACGATCAGATATTTCTTTTTCAAACAATGAAATGATTGCATAAAACGGTGACAAGGAATGCCCCAAATTTGTGAGGTTGCTTACCGAACGCTCCCATCGAAAAAATAGTTTTAAAACGACACGCAATATTAGATTAAAAAGGGGGCAAATCCCATCTTGGTAATGATAATAATAATAATAATAATAATAATAATAATAATATTCGCAGAATTGGACCTTAGTGTCTTAGACTATCAATTTCTTGTCATATGTGGAAATAGCTCGGCCACCTAGATAAACTCCCTCACATGCAAACGCAGACGTACCCATCAACCCCCATAAGACAGATTGGACAGGTTTTTAAAAAAGTTCAAAAATCGTGGTTTAATTAGAGATCGATACGTCTTGGGTTGTTGTCATTAAGCAACGCACCCTTCTGGCGAAGATGATGATGATAAATATCTCTCCCTCGTTTTTTCGACTTGCGAAAACGTCCCAGAAATTTGTAAATTATGTTCGCTATAATATATTTAGCCCGAACTTTAAATTATGTCCATCGTGATACGATTAGCTTGAACTTTTTCTTGCGATATAAAAAACCCCAGACTTGTACGTATGTAACGCGTTTATCCTCCATCAATGTTCCGTAAAATTATTTTTCAGCCAAACGAACGTCGTTTTTATCTCACTTCATGTTAACACACATTTTTAACGGTTTTCACTGATAGAACTTTGATTGAAGGTAAATTTATCAGGGCTTACAAGTTTGAGATTTTTGGTGTCATGGAAAAAAATAAGGAAAAATGTATCACAGTGAACATAATTTAGGATTTTTGGTGGCTTTTGTCCTTTTGTCTTATGATATTTAGGTGCATGGCAGTAGCGGTGCCAAAAAGACCTCGGCCAGACGAATCTATTGCTATCGAAGCTTCGCCGGTGCCGCCCCGATCGAAAGAAACCTAAGAGTTCGACCCGCGAAAAACCCTCGTAGGCAGATGCGAGAAACGGTTTTACTCGGTATTTCTTTCCGATCGTCTCCAGATCGATCGTACTAAGCTTTCGTGCCGGTATCAAAAGATTTAAAAACAACTCAAATTATTTTGCTCGACTCATTAGAGTTAATCTAGTCGAGTCAAAAAGCTGCGTAAGATAATAATATCTCGAGCGCGAAATGCGTTAGGTGGGCGACGCCTTAGGCTAAAATATAATTGACTTAGGTCTCGATAACATCTCTTCGACCACCCTTTTTTGTTCTAGTAAAAAAAGCAGACGACGATCGGGATATTACATCCAATTATAAAAAATTAAAAATAAAAAAAATCAAGGAAAGGTTAGGACGTGAAGACCGTGGCCACGCCTAAGTTAAATGAGTATCTTAATCTATAGTTTGGGGGAATAAAGAATGGCCTAAAGTGGGATCGATTAATTAATTCGTTTAGCCATTTGACGCATCACATGAGTTGACGCGACTTTGTCGAATCAATCACGCAAAACGTCTTGCGACATTGGCGCGAGGTGGTGGCGGTGTCGCGCTCGAGCGCGACTCTTTTTCCCTTCCTTTTTCCTTCTTTTCTAGCTACTTAATTAGTTAATTAATTTAAAATTATCCTTATTCATCTTCGCAAGAAATCTCTCTCTCTCTCTCTCTCTTTGTAATTAGTTGAGAAAAAAAGGAGACGAAATGATATTCCTTTGCACGATCGAATTTGTTGTTCTAATTGTATCTGGAACTTCGTTTCATTAGATTGAAAGGAAGGTGGGGTTAGCCAAGCTTCCCAAGACCCCGGATGATGAGAAATAACGAAAACAAAAAGACAATGTCGAAAAAATACATACCCATGTAACACATGCAGTAACATGATTATCGTTAATCTGATACTGGTCGTTGAAAAAGATGTTTGTGTTTTCGTGTGGGCAGGGGGGTAAATTTAATAAAAAGTTTTTTATAGAGCAAAAAGCCATAAAAAAAATCCCAAATTTTGCTCATCGTGACATATTTACCTTAAACTTTTTTTCCGTGACACAAAAAATCCCGAATTCGTATCCGTGTGACGCGTTTATCCTTCGTCAAGATTTCACCGATGAGCATCGTTAAAAATCTGCCTACATGAACACCGGATAGCAAGCGGTGTTGACATGGCTCTCACGTGGCTTAAAAAAGAAGAGGAAAATGATGTTTTCTGTTGAAAAATCATCAGACGGAACCTTGACGAAGGGTGAATGACTTTGGAGTTTTTTGTGCCACAAGAAAATAGTTCGGAGCAAATGTGTTACGGTGAGCATGGTCTAGGGTTTTTGACGTCACAAAAGAGAGTTCACGGTGAATGCGTCGCGATCGATATAATTTCGAGCTTTTAGCGATTTCTTTTTTCCCCGCATTACAGCGGAGATGACAACTACCAAAAGTTAAATATCTTGTGACTTTGGTGTGCTTGGATCTTTGCAACTGGTTAATTAATTAAATTAGATGGAGGCTAACCCAGCCTTCTGGAACAAGGCAAAGGGGATTACACAAAAGGTAGGATCAGGACAAAACGACGTCGCTGTTTTGGACAAACACATCGCGTGGCTGTCCAAATCACACCGTTCTGGAAACAAGGAATAATCCTCTTTTCTGTCTACAAGATGACAGGCGCTATGACGTCAGCGAGGAAAGCTAAGTCCACATAATTAGATTTATAAATTTAATGTATAAAACTTAAGGACTTAAATTAAAGGGTATTGATCAAAAAAATAATAAATAAATAAATAAATAAATGAAGGGTATTGGGAAAAACGTTTATAGAAGCTCTGAATTGAAAGGGTTGGTGGAGCTAGAGGGGCAGGGTATTTTATGTGATGGTCGGCACGTGTGGTATGATGCGAGAATCGAAGGTTTAAAAATTCCTATTTGGATCGGATCGGATCGGACTGGCCGGCGATGAAAAAAGATCTTTGTTATCACGGGTGCGAATGAAAAAAATCAATGGTCTGAAAAACCGATCCAGGTCGGAACTGGCTGATCAGTCTTCAGGCGGTTTTTATGTTTCTGGCGACGCTCGAATGGCTAGTCTCGAAATATGTAATAGTTTATTTATTTTCGATGTTTGTAATAGAATAAATACGAAAAACATTTGATCTTGTGACATCACGAAATGGTTTTCCAGGGGTTGGGAATCTCTAATCACACCCCCCACCACGCCGCTTATAAAATGGACGAACTTGAAATTTTCTGCTCGTTGATGCGAGTGTTGCTTGTTAGGAACCTTTGCGAAAATCTTTCTTCACACTAGCAGTAGGGTCACTCAGGAAGGGATGTCGGACGGGTCCGGATAGGGTCGGTAAGGTAATCTTCTCGTTCGTACGCGAGAATGGAATAACACCGGTTGAATAGGTCCGACATGGTCCACGCGTATCGCGGTCCATCCGAATTCCGACTCTAACCCATCCATCTGCCGTCCACACACACCGCGTTCCGACGCACTCGATCGGGACAGTCTCGAATTCCGCTAGCCCCGATAAAAAAGAAGAAGAAGAAGCGGAACACAACCCTTTGTCCATCCGCTTGCCACCACATCTCTCAAGCAATTTCGGGTTCAGTTCAACGTCAAAGAGCAACCCCCCGCCCACCACCCGAAAGGAGACGTGCGACCCCAAGTTAGCCAAACGATTCAAAGGGAGGAAGGAGGAGGAAGAGCAGAAGCGAAGAAAAGAAAGGTCAAAGATGATGGGCAAAGCAGGGAGAGGCAGTACCTCTGATCGTACCAGTCTTCGTTCTTTTCCTCTTTGACTCGCCTACTCTACCGCAGCCACCCCCAACACATGATTCCGCCTCTGACTTCCTCCGCCCTGTCCCCCCCACCCCCACCCCCGCTCCTCCGCCGTCGGATCGCCATCCCCACGCGGCGGAGCGCGGGGTGGCGGTGGGGGCCGCGCGGCGTCACCGATGACGTGGGATTCCTTTCGGGGGTCGTAGTTTTCGTAATGATGAGTGGGGGCGGGAGGTAGCGGGGGAGGGAGGTTGTTGACCTACACGCACAGCAACAGCAACAGCAGGGGTGGGGGTGAAGGGGGGAGGGGAGAGTCAAAGTCGTCGGGTGACGACGTGGCGTTTTGACGTTTTGGCGGGGGCCGTCCACGTCGGACTGGCATTTAAGGAGGGGGTGGGGCCCTCCTCGTCCTTTCGTGTTGCCACCCACAACGTTGTTGATTCCCTTGGGCCGTCACGCATGACCGCGTGCTGGCGATTGCATGTCGTCACTGCACTCGCCCTCAGCTCGACTCTTCGGTCGTGTTTTTTCTTTGTTTTTTTGGGGGAGGGGGCGCTTTTCGCGAAAGATCAGCGGCAGCAGCCGCCCTCCATGGCCAACGAGGCAAAAAAGATCGACAGCTGAGATCGCGCGCCCCCGTATGGGACAAAGTTTGCAGCTGTCGAAAGGATGGACGAGCTTTCGTGTTTGCGTGCCGTGCGCGCGCACGGACATATTCTGCAGACCAAAAAAACTGGGCAATGTTCACGAACTTAAGAAAGATTATTCGGGACCACGAGATGAAGCCCGAATCTAAACACGATATGGAGCCTTTCATCAGACTGCGGTCTCCGTCATTTCGCACGGGCCGGCCGGAGAAAAGAAGTCGCGAGACCCCACGGTAAAAAAAAACCGGACCCTCTCTTCCGTCACATTACCCATAGAGTCGAGTTCGCAACATTTCCGGACTCTTTGAGTTTCGGCCACGCGTAGCAGTGCTTAGTCAGTGTTCGTTTCTTGTCCGATGTCATATTCGATAGCGATGCAGATAAAGCTGAGCAGATTAGCCATACCGTTACTAGCTGCACATAACGGATGGAAACCCCTTCGGAGCCTTCATTTTTCCTTGCAAAACTCCCGCGCTCGCGCACTCCTGAGATTCACTGACCTCGAGTCGAGGCCATTGCGTGGGAACAATTGGAGTTTGATGGTAAAGAACCTGCGTGTTCATTTTCTCAAAGGTCATTGTTGCGGTAACCAAGTTCTCACGGGCGCGTGGTGAAACAAAACAAGTAACGGGTAATAACAGTTCTTCTCATGCCTCGATACCACGCCAAGAGGCAAAGGCACATAGATAAGCAGCAATTTTCCTAAAGGTCGCCAGTCTTTGTATTCCTACATGCTAGAAGCTCAAACTAAGCATGCTCTGGAGCAGAGATGATAATGTCACATTTTCCGCTCAAAAGAACGTTAGACAATACTGAAACAGACCAACATGAGGTGAAAATTAGAATCCCAAAAAGCTATCGGATTGGCTACATCAGAAATTGAAATGTAGGAATTCCGCAACTCGAAGCTTAGGACACTCCCAAATGGATAGAAAGAAATCTTACACTACAGACCAAAGACATGCTCGAGACATCTTAATTGAACACGCATTTTCTGCTTTAGCGCCCCAAGCTATGTGACCCATTCAGCTAATCTAGAGCGAAACTGAATCACCTTTCCACGCTCGGCGTAACACCATACTTTTAAGTCAATAGCAGTGTTTCTAAGACCATAATGGAGAATAAACCAAATGAGTCCTTGCATGCACGTTCAACCGATTATCTGGTTTGCTAAAAATAACTCATTACTATAGAACATGGAATTCATACTAAATATTATGCTCAACGCTGACTTATCCCCAGTTGAAGATATTAGGGATGTTTGGCATGAAGCTTGTGGTCGTGAGTTCAAATTGCCTCTGTGGCAATTTTACATTCTCTTCCTCAAAAAGGCGTAGAGGCAGTGTTTAAATAACAATTTAATCTTTTGACCCAAGAAAATACTATTTAATTTTGGTAAATGAACAAAAGTACACAACTTAGTTGGCTGAGCACTTGTGCAGTATCAAACAGGTCAGGGCTACAACCCCCTTGATACGTACCCGTCTTCTTAATTAGTATATCTCCCAGATCCAGTCAAACCAGTTCCCAGTTCACCCAGTTTGACCAACATCCGGTTTTGACTGGTTCAATGTCTGGGTGAGTTTCGTGGTAGAACAGTACTATAACAGGCTCCTGCACCCAGCTGAACTGGCCGGTCTAGTTTGGTTTTCAAAGAGTTGGTCAATAAGGGACGATAATGTCCTCTACCAGCAGTTAAGAGACCTGCTAATATTCAAACTCTATATGATTGCGCACCTTTCCAAGTACCCAAGAAAAACGCACTCTTGTCAACAACTGACCATTTGTCTTCTATCAGGAAACCATAAGGATCTTCCACTACCCAAAAGATAAGGCACTTGTAAAGCCTTGCTATGCACTTCGAAGCAAAAAAAACGAGGGCATCATCATGGGTTCAGACGAAACTGAAAAACAATCATCAACCAATTCTTTTTATTCATTTCCATTGGGTGCTACATATCCTTATAAGCATCATTGTGCAAAGACTTCTCTCTCCTTAAAATCTACCCGTAATTTCACAATGCTCCAAGGCTGACAATATACGAGTTACCCATTTGAATATCATTGAAAATGCATAATTTCCATGATACTGAGCCAAATCCTCTATTCCAATTCTTATAAGCCAACGATCCTGACAATAATTACTTGCCTAACAACTCTTGCCAATGAATACAATCATATGCAGTTTACCTGGCGGGTCAAATCTCCAATACATGTCCAACAGCAGACATCCTGACTTTTTATTAGGACAAGTTTACATTGTCAGGAGACTCACATCTGCAGTAAGTAGACATAGGAAAGTGAAAATCGAAGTGATAGCTATGATCATTACGGAAATCAGGTAACTCTGAGAAAGAATAATCTTGAAATACATGCTTCCTCATTGGTTAAACTAAGTAATCCTAATGAAAATCTAACATAAGCGAAAGTTAAATATAAAAAACTGCTGTGCTGCACCCTCATAGCTTGATGAAATATGAGTCATGGCAATTGCGAATTAACCAGTAAATGGGATCCCCGAATTGAAGCTCCAACTACCATTTTAAAGCAAAATGCTAGACTACCATTTTGAAGCAAAGGTAGAAAAGCACACAAACCTAAGCATGTTGCTTTAATTAATGAGCAGTAGCTATTTATGCAGCTTTCTCTGCACACTAAAACATTTCTTTGAGTGTACACAACTCATTTTCTTCAGCAGACTAAACTGAATAGACCTGATCTGGTTATCCAACATATGAACCTCATCTTCCCTGTTTCCGGTTACTTCACTTTGTATTCCCAAGAATAGAAGGAGATCACTGTAAACCAATTTTTCAATTTAAAAAATGAGATGTATATACATTTCCGGAAGAAACTTCAGGTTTCAGTAGAAAGAGGAATAAGGAAATGCAAATTGGGTTTTCTGCATGATATTATGATCATGTAACCAAACGGTAAGCACATGTATCCCCTCCAGAACAAAACACAAGCTTTTCCATGACAAGATCGTCCTCTGAGAAACTGTGATGGAGAAGCAGGCTTAAATAATGCGAACTCGTTTCTCAATCAATGAACAGATAGTGTTAATCCACTAGAGAAAAATGGAATACACAATGCCATCAAAATAAAATCACAGCAAACTGAACAATTTAAAGAAAAGAAAATCAGTGTTTAGGAAAGGATAAACAAAAAGCATAAACTAGACCATCACCAAACAAAACCCAACTAAGATTTTACTGCCTACGAGAGCACAGATTGAGCTGCTCATATACAAAAAGCGAGCGTGCATCAGAGACCATTGCATTGAGATCACATCAGGATGGGAAGATTTAATATGTATACTGAAAACATTTACTGGAGAGAGTACACCCTAAAAATTTCACAGCGGCAATCGAGAAATGGCAGGGCAAGATGCCCACGTTTTATCGTGGAACTAGTAATTTTTTAAGGAAAAGCACTTAGGAGTGACAAGATTTGAAAGCATGTCAGAGATGCATCTAAATTACGAGATATTTGAGCAAATGTTATTCTAGAAGAATGCACTCACCACGGCATGACTACTTCAGCCCGTAATTCAACGTCATCTGAGTAAATCCCAACCATCTTAATGTCCAGTAAAATTAACTTACTAAATAACTTCTCTCTTGTAAAAGCACGTGTCTGAACCATGGACGGTGGAACTTCATCATTCTACCACATGCGTCAAGCTGTCCACTTCATTTTCATGTCCAGAAATATCATCTCTTGATGTAAATGATGGCAATCAGATCATCTCTCAACTCCGTGATTTTCCAAACTCTCTAATATGGGAACTACCCAATCTCCCTCTCTTTTATGCCCTTCATCTACAGTATAGACCAAATTGTTCTCCTCAATAACTGATAATACCTTAGTGTTCCGGCGTCTTAACAGAAGGAGCTCCAACATTTTCCTGTGAACAGCATAGATGGGATTTGGCTCTAACAAACACCCTTTGCTATAAGCTTCTCTGAGAAAGACAACCTGTGAGCTCCCTTTAGTAGATATATAGAAAATTCCTGGGTGTTTCAGAAGTAATTCACGCATGTTAACTTCCATCCCAAAGTCCTTCCTGAAATGAGCTAATCTCTCCACCTCCACCATCTTCTCCACAGTTAAGCTCAACAATTCGTGAATAATCGCGACAGCCCGCTTCTCAAATCGCTCTACACCACCGCAGGTACGCACTTTAACGATTTCTTTCCTCTCGTATGGCTTCACATATGGAAGCCTCTGCCAATTCTTCATCTTCTGTCTAAATCCTCCCTCGATCTTAAAACCAGTAGGGAAATTAATTGGAAAGGCAAACCTAGTTTCGAACTCACTCAACCATTTCTCTCTATATTCCTTCTCTCTCCACTTCTCAATCTCGACCACGCCCAAATCCTCATCCCTCTCCACCAATTCCACAACCTCCAAGTCAACAAGCCTGAAATCCCGCGAGTACTTGACAAGGATCGACTCTCGGAACTCCTCGGGTAGACCCAATTCCCTCCTAATCAACCTCAATGCGTGCACATGAACTCTCCCATTAACCGACATCATCAACAGCTTCTTCACTCTCTGCACACACTCCAGTTCCATACGTTTGACAACACCCTCCTCTTCCTTAACCAGCTCCTTCATTCCACGCCTAATTCTGCAACATAAGTTCCTACGAAGCGGGTGGGTAAATACCTCGAACACGTGGGGGTGCCTGCGGACGAAGGCCCCCACGGCGACGTTGAGCCCGACGAGGCCCCTCCAGCGAGACACGCGCTGGAGCGAGACGAAGGGCCCTCTCCTGCGGGCGGACATGAGGGCGTGGAGGCTGAGGACGGTCTTGAGGGTGGCGAGGCGGGTCGCGAGCCTGTCGAGCTTGGGGTCTCGGGTTCGGCCTTCCAAGCGAGTCTGGGCGGTGGCGACCGGCTTTCGCCATCTCCTCTGCATGCACGAGTTGAACGGGCCGAAGGGTGTCGGAAAGGGGCTGGACGGAAGCCGTGCTCGCGGGAGGTTGAAGACGAGCGCTCGCAGCTGCAGCATTCTCGTGGTTGTGTTGTGGCCGGTGACTCTGCAGTGCCCTTTCGAAATCGCAGGCTTAGAGAGAGAGAGAGAGAGAGAGAGATACAGGGAGGGAGGGGATGAACTTGAAGACACTACTGGACTGAAGAAGAGGGAAAGGGAGAGCGATCAACCGTTTGGCCACGGTGCATTCGAACGGCCCAACCGAAACAGGGGATAAAAATTCCACCTTTTGGGGGCTTTCTCTGTTCTTTATCTCTTGATTCCTTCATGGATCAGCAACCAACGTCGTACTCCACTTGATCCTGTTCCATTTCCACCCCCATTTCAGGTTGAGGTTCCACCGGAAAATGTCGTAAGAGTGCAGCATGTCCCGAACTTTGGCCATGCGATATGATCTCTAAACTTTAAATTTTTGTTCAATGCGATCTTTAAACTTTAACCCGATGTGTAATGTGTTCTTTAAAGTTTTAATTTATTCAATGCGATCGTTGAACTTGTGGTACATGTTCAATTTAGTCCTTGAACTATATGAAAATATTCAATTATTGCACATTTGGCTAAAGTTTAGCGCCCTCATTAAATAAATTTAAAGTTTAAGGATCATATATTGCACATTGAGCCAAAATCTGAAAACCATTATCCCTACTTAAAACACTCGTTAAGTTTTATTAAATGTGTTCTGATAATATAAAATCAATCTACCTTCTTAAATTGCGTAGTTTTCCAATTTTTGAAATGTCTCGAAAAATAATTTTATTCCTTTTTTGAGTAAACTTAGCTAGTGCCCTGGTTAACAAGACCCTTGTCATGTTAATCTCGCCGAGTTTATCAGACTTGTTTAACGCACCTAAAAGGTCGATTCACTAAAAACTACAAAACCCGTTTTACTGGATTAACCTTAAAATTCCTTAAAGCCGCCCTGTAACAAAGTTCTTTGACATTCTGGTCAACGTTTTTTAAAACATCCATCTTGCTTTGGATGATTTGTTGCTATTTTCTTCAACCTCCGAGCATGTCTAGCAAGAAAGGCAAATTCAAGAAACCTTAAAAGAACATTGGCAGAGAGAGAGAGAGAGGGAGAGAGACAGACAGAGAGAGATCGTGATAGAAACTAATGCACCTTGCAAGGAAGAAAGCTTAAAGCAACTGAACCATTCATTCCCACATTACATCTCCATACCAATGAACACGAGATCACAATCTACCCATCCAAACCAACATAAACATGAGAAAAATTACGTTCTCCCATCTCCTGAGCCACCAAACTTCATGAGGCGACATCAACAGCGGACAAAATTGACTTCAAGAACAATGACCTGCAAGTACAAAGTCACAATTCCATAAATGACAGCAAGTTGTCGCATTCATGGACACATCACATAAGCTAATGACTTTATATGCAGTTCGCCTTTGTCCCTCAAACCTGTAAGTTAATCTCATTGATTTTTTTAGGACAGGTAGGCCTCTGGGTAGAGACATAGTCGCACATCGCTTGGGTGTGCCAAAGTGATGCTGCACATATGCCTGGTTAGGTGGGGTAGTCTAAACTCCCCATTTTGGTGTGCCTTTGGCACTTTATATGCAGTTCACTCTATCCCTCAAGCCTGTGACATAATCTCATCGATTTTCGAGGACTTGTTTCTAGTTTCTCTTACAAAAAGAAAAAGGCTAATGAAGAGATCAGAGAGCTTTCCTCAGGCCAAGATGACATGATCCGACAATCTAACAACTAATGGTGACACTACTACTGCATTCAATTCTATTCAGCTTCCTTAGAACAGATCATCAACTCTGAAGGCTGTTCATGAAAAGGTCTACGCACAAAGTCGCAAGATCACACAGCTGGCTAGTAGAAGATATAATCACAGCCACCACCCACACAAGATCTTAAGATGCTTGAAATTTCGAAGACAAAAACTATCCGAGAAATCAGTGAATATGGTTTTTTCATAGGAATTTACTGTTCAAGACTTCACAAAAGTTTTCGGTGGTAAAAGCTCTTCCAATCAAAACATTCCTGTTGCATATACACTGATGGTGGTCTGGAGCTCACAAAGATGCAAGATCATGAAAACGCTAGTCTGCTTCTAATGTTTGTGGAGACCCACATTGAAGAAAATCTTGACAGCCACAAAACTGCTCTTCCATTCCAGGTTGTGAACATACAATAAGGCACCAAATCTCGAGAAGTACTTGTTTTTCACAAGCAACAACCGTTCAAAGGTGCATTTGTATGTTAGTGAAGTAACAAAAATTTCAGGTGATATCCGCAGACAGATTACTGTCCTACAACAATGATCGAAGACTGGCGTGTTTTCCATGCGCTTTGATAGACATTTTCGTGAGTTTTTTTAACTAGCGGATGTGAATCGTGAACTTGAAGTCTGATTCGTAATTTGATGAACTGATAGTAATCCTTTCTGTCGAATTTGTTTATATAAGGTAATCTATGCATCAAACTAACGGCCATCACCACAAAAAGAGAGAAGAAAAGAATATCTTTTATTTATAATCTCAATTCCTTATTCTGATTAGAAATTGCACTGTCAAATGGCAACATCAGCTATGTAGAGAGCCTTCACAAGGTTAAAGTTGTTCTCATGTTCTTGATTGCAGAAAAGTAGTCTTAGATGCTGCATTGCTATTCAAAAGCCAGACATCCTCTACTAGTGTAAACTTCTAATTAAAAGCTCAAAACAGTAGAACTTGGATGATACATAGCAAAACTTAGAGCTCCCCACAAAATGCAATGAGCAGCCAGGAAGTAAGTACCTATTTAGGAAGAATCTCTTTATGAGCTTTGAATGATAGAATCACATTCCAAACCAAAGCAATAACATTAGCGGCAAGGACCTGAAATTATATCCATAAGATAAGATTTGAGATATGTTCAAGAAGCAAACTTATGGTAATAGATAAGAACTCAATAAAAACTCAATAACAGCTGGTTTTCACCCATTCCCTTTTGCTAATATCATCAAAACATCATCTACCAGGTATTCATGAAATTTTCTGCAACTTGAGAATTCGAGTGCTAAGCTTTATGCATGACAGACCAATTAACAGCAATTACTTTTTCTCACCAAAGACAAAGGAGCTTATCAGATCGAAAGTGGAGAGCAGGACCTCATAGAATTATAACTCCAGGTCCTTCAACAATTCTTGTCCTTACTTCCAAATATCGTAAAAGATTTTGTTATATATAAACACCACCATAGACAAATTTATAGTAACAAACTTATAAAATGGAGCCCATTAAATACTATGCTTCTGTTTCGACATTCCAATTCCAGATTCCTTTGTGAGTCCAGATGCTGACCGACTCAAATAATTTGGCACAGAAATTTCATCTTTCCTGCTGAAAACGTATTAGTTTCTTTATCCCCAAAAAATTTTACAGGCAAACTTACAACTATCGAGAATCATTCGGTTCTTAATGGAAGAAATGGACGGATGCTAAATAAATTAATCTAACAAAAATTTCAGATACAGGGGCAGGTAGAACCTGAAATTGCTGTGGGACAAAACGAAAATTGAGAAACTGGAATGGTATCCAGAGCTTCCAATTTGCAAGAACAGCAGAAAACCATTCCTACAAGCAAAAGAACCATCATAAGAACCATGATAAATATAGCATTGATAACACAGATAAGGGCATTAACTGCTACTACAGGAAGAATAACAACAAAAGAAAGAGAGTCCCTCTTCTATAAGCTTATCTAGAAGAAACTCTCTCTAACTCAGTTACACAACCAATTTGGCAATTCAATTGCCTGGTGGATAGAGGCATTCACATTTTATCAAACACCTGCATCGACACAAGTTTGCTAAGAGCCTAGCACTAACCTTTGTTCCCTTTCTAAATACCGTATGAGTTCCAAATCCAACTTGAACACTAGTTGGGGTGATGCACCTCGCTCAAATAGGCAACATTTTGCTAGTGGTAGTAATGCTTCTAGCCATATATGAAACAGCTCTCAACCAAAAGGGAGCTCAATTACAAGACAAATCATCAACTAAATCAACCTAGGCATTTTCATGCATAAGCAAGTTTCCATTTTAACTAAAGTGTAAAAAAAAAAACAGAAATGGAAAATTCCTCTCTGTCAAAAGCTCTTTTGTTCTGCTCCTTTAAAATGAACGAAAATTCTGTGTCAAAGGCATTTGAAGATACATCCTTGCTACACATTATGGGCGTGATTTGGTATGACTCAGGCTTTTAACCAAAACAGTTGTTCAACATATGACATCATGTAAAGGGTTCAATCTTGACACTCCCTCTTGTTTTCATTATGGATGCTACTCCCCTTTGTCCTATGGTTGTTGAATGATGTGGCCACATCCATATCCTGTGTAACAAGAGTAATGTCCGGCTTCATGCAAATGGGGAGTGTTAAGATACTCGATAGAAGTGACAACTAAAGGTTTTAGGAAAAACAACTGTTTCACCAAACAATACATTTAATAGGCTGCATAATATCAACATACTGGTTTTTTTTATTAGTTAGTCAATATGTTAGTACCAAAATTGACGTCGAAGATATGTTTCCAACCCAAATATTTGGTTATACTATATCGAAATATTAATTACTTGGTAAGATATTTTACTTCATAATATAAATAGCTAGGTATAACCTGGACAGGATCCAATAACGTTGCCTTGACACACTAAACTTTGCACCTTTAGATTTTTTTCGCACTGATGTTCTGAAGACTTTCGCTTTCCACCTTTATCTCTCCCTTTGACACACCTGATTCCTTAAAACTGAAGCAAAACGAGGAGCATCTCAAAGTCATTTGAGCATTACCTGTTGCAGCTTGGGAACAACGTCTGATGGCCTCCCTTCCAGTGTTACCAACGTAGCTAGGAAAAAACCAATGAACAGAGGAGAGAAAATAAACTGCACAAAAGTTTGATCACACTTAGACTTGATTCATTAGCAAAATATCAAGCTGAATGTTCAGTGACCTCATAAAGAACCTAGTCGTCTATCTTAGAAATCAAACAGACTTCGCCGAATCACCTGATCAAGTAGAAGGCGCAAAAAAGCTCCTGATGCACCAGGCACAGTTACTAAGCGGCTCAAGTATAAGTACCTGCAGGAGCACTGAATGGTGTCATAAAATGCAGGGGATAGAGCTCCAAAGAAGCACAGGATAGTTTATCTTAAGTATGTTCTGCTGTTAAAACAAGATGGGTTCAGGTGATTGCACTAGCTGTTCCTATATATCATCTAAGTACATGCAGCATAACCAATGGAAAAACTAATCATGTTGAGACCAAGATATTCCAGTGTTCGCCCAGCAGACAACTACAGATTACACCACATTATCAACTACAAGAAACCTGAGATACATTCTTTCTACCATAAGATTTTACAGAAAATAGAACAGACAATACCCAGAGGAAGCATCGACTAACTGCTTTAGTGGACAAAAGCAATGAGGCATTACCAGAAGTGAAGCGTAGGACCCACTAACACCAGCCCCAAAAAACTAAATAAGAAGTTTCTTTTCAGGTCCAATGATGGCGCTTGATCAATCACGAGCTGTGTCAAAAAAGATTGAGATTTAGTATGACCGAGTGTAAAATCTCATATTGTAGTCGAAGTGCTCATTTTTTCTGGCAACAAACAAAGAGGACTGATATCCAGATCACGACCTACTAAACACAAATCTGAGGGCTTAGTAACACTGACCACAATGGAAGGCCTTCATTAAAAGTTATACTAGCTTAAACTAAAAACAGTTCCAGAACCTGTCTAATCACCCTGGAGAGTTCATCTCAACTGATGCATCAAGTGGTAAGTAAAAGTGTTTTCGTATGCAATCAATAGTTTTCAGGTATCTTCCTATTGTCATTCATATCTTGATAGATTTATACGCAAATAAATTGTTTATATGAAATGAAACATATAGGATCAGAGCTAATCATACAGCCATGGACCTTCAAAACATGTCAAAATTATGGCAAAGTCTAGTATAACAACATCAGTACAGGACCTAGAAGGGGAGGAAATAAAATTTTACTAATGGTTGCAGCTAAACAAAGTCTACCTGGCAGATCAAATCTCCAAGGAATGTTAGCAATGCAGAAGTCACTGCTTTTGTTGCCACAGGATATTTTGCAAGTAGGGTCAGATACCTGCAGTACGAAAATTAAATCAGAAGAAATGGTTTTGGAATGGCTCACTTAAACAGCACAGACAGTCAGACAGGTGCCTGAGCAAATGAATTCATATACTGCATTGAACAACCTTACTGCAGTCTGTCTACACAAAATGAAATGAATTGTACAAGATGGACATTTGCAACAAGTATAACAGCAAAATCATATATTAAGAAGATGCTAAGTTGACGATCTCTCCCTTTGTCCTGAATTGACTATTATATCAACGCATTTTCATCAGCGTTGCAAATCATCGGATAAATGTGATTTTGTTTTTCCCACCCCTTTTCCTGAATTTGCCTCTATGAAATTAGGAGTCATGTCTCTTCTCAGTGCCTTAACTCATCAAAGACAACGTGACGGAAGCAACTTTTGCTTGTGCACTCCTTGATTTACCCACATACACAGAGAAAAGTTGCCTCCTTGCAGTCCTAGAACTTAAAACCATGAAAACATTCACTATGCCCTGCCACAGCATCCTTAAACCAATACATAATTAGGCCAATCATCAAAACCCCGTCAGCAATCACGATTATGCATAAAAGCCACTAAGGACCACGACAAGTTATGAAATTCTGATTTCTGAAGCCAACAAACAATTAACGAGAGAGGCACAATAGGCAAAAAATTTTCAGCAAAGGAAACGCATTTTTACCAAGAAAGCAAGGACCAGTTATTTCCACTGCTCCCACCGCCTCCGCCACTGCCACCTTCACCTCTTCCTCCATAATTCCCATCGCCAGATCGTCCATTATCACCACTTCCACCAGACCCCGCGTCCGAAACCGCCGAAAACCGGGCCCGGTTGAAACCCAGTTGCCTGAACCCAATTTCAACCTTACCCGAGTCCCTAAGAACCCCGGAGCGGCCATAATTCAGAGGAAAGGCAGGATTTTGACACGAGGAAGAGCTCCAGAACACGCCTTTCCGGACCGCCTTGGCATGAACCGGGGCGAAATGTAAAGGGTGCGCGCGGGAGAGGCTCACCAACCGGAACACGGCTGGGGATTGCCGGGCGATGCTACCGGTGAACTGGACCATATCTTTTGCGATTAAAGATCGATTCTTGGGAAGAAACTCGAGAGGAAAGCTCGTGGGGGTGGGGGGTTGGGTTTTGTGAGGGTTTTGGACAGCTGAGGTTGCTGCAGCTTGGCGCGAGAGACAGAGGCAATGCAGCTCCTGCCTGCCGGCTCCAACATTCCAATGGAAAATTTATTTTATTCCTTTTAATATTCTGAATCTAGCCATGGTTTGATACTGTGGTTTTTTTCTGACAAGAAATGAAAAGGAGAATCCAATTCATGCAGGAGGGAAAGTTGTAGCTACTGGACGGGACAGAAATCGATTGAGCTTGCCACCAATTGATGCTTCTCTTCTCCATGGAACGTAAAAAAATGAGAGTGGCCCCGGAGAGAGCGACCGGGCCGTTTCACAAGGTGATCGGTCCGCTTTCCGGTTTTATACCTTGAACCGGCGGTTCTATCAAAGAATCTAAAATCGAACCGGTTTTGAATTGATTCACTCTTATCTAAGTAAGTTTTCTTAGGACTAGGAACCTAGTACTCAGGCCTAGGTCCACAATGGCCAGGCCTTGATAGACTCGAGAAATTGGTGTCCAGGTCCGAGTCCATAGAGGCCGAGCCCGAGTCCATCGAGGCCTGGCCCAAAGCCTAGCACCCATGCTCGGATCTCCAGCACTTAAGCCCTAGTCATTGAGGATGAGGCATGGGATCTCGGTGTCGGTGCCCAGGTCCATTGAGGCGGGGCATGGGTAGTGCCCATCCCTAGGTCTCCAGCACCTTGGCTCGGGTCCATTGTGGCCAAGCTCGAGACCCCAATACCCGTGCCCAGTCCTCGTGCTTGAGGCTCTAGTGCTAGTGCCTCGATCTCCCACGTCCAAGCTCGGATCCATTGAGGTTGAAGCCTGAGACCTCATTGCTCATGCTCGAGTTCATCGAGGCCGAGTTTGGGATCCCAGTACAAAATGCCCGAGTGCTTGGGGCCTAGGACCGTGTCCATTTATGCTAGGACCCCGGGTCCAATCTTAATAGGCTCGAGTTCAGTCGTTAAGGACTCGAGCCTGGTTTCTAGGGACCTGAGCATGGGTACCAATGTCTCTAAGCCAACCTCGATGGACCAAGCTCAAGTGTT
Organism: Syzygium oleosum; assembly: GCF_021117445.2. Classification (NCBI taxonomy): domain Eukaryota; kingdom Viridiplantae; phylum Streptophyta; class Magnoliopsida; order Myrtales; family Myrtaceae; genus Syzygium; species Syzygium oleosum. The sequence goes on from NW_026607494.1 coordinate 4,940,838, forward strand.
GAGGACCCGCGTAATCAGGGTCCTGTGCCTGGCCTTCATGGACCCGAGCTCGAGTGCCGGAGATTTGAGCATGGACACTGGGGCCTCGAGCTCGTCTTCTGTGGAACCGGGCCCAAGTGCCAAGAAGTCGTGTTCGAGCATTGGGTTTTGGCTTCTGTGGATGACATTCCTGCTTGGGACCCAAGTAACCTTGCCCGAGTCGGGATCCATCGAGACTGGATCATGGATTCTAGTGCCCTTACTTAGTTCCTTGACTAGTCGTGCATAAGTCGCTAAAGCCCAAATAATGTGTGAATTTAAAAAAATTAAATCATATTTTCTTTTCCAAACACCGAAAATATTATCATCTTTTAACATTTTTTTTTTCTGAAATTGTAACATTTCTCTCGAAATAAATAAACAGAGCTTTAACGTGTCATCGAAAAAGTTTACAATTTTTCGTGTTTCATCCCAAAAATTTTGAAGGCAATAAAATCTGTATGGTTGTTTTTTTTTTTTTTGGTAACCTGGGAACTCCCGCACGCCGACAGGGAGAACCGGGGGACACGTACAACACTGCCCGGGCGCGTTTCAGCTTCTATGGATGACACTCTTGCTGGGACCCAAGTAACCTTGCCCGAGTTGGGATCCATCAAGACTGGATCAGGGATTCTGGTGCCCTTGCTTAGTTCCTTGGCTGCTCCTGCACAAGTCGCTAAAGCCCAAATAATGTGCGTATTTAAAAAAAATTAAATCATGTTTTCTTTTCCAAACACCGAAAATATTATCATCTTTTAACATTTTTTTTTTCTGAAGTTGTAACATTTCTCTCGAAATAAATAAGCGAGGCTCGACCTCGCCGGAGCCGCGGCTCGACCGGCCCAAGAACGGCGAGGTCGAGCCTCGCCGGGCGAGGGTTATCCGCCGTGGCGGCCGAAGGCTCGACCTCGTGGCGACGGGCGAGGCCGGCCTCGCCCGCAAAGCAAGGCCGGCCGCTCGACACCGGTGAGGTCGAGCCTCACCCGGCCGGCGCGGGCCGAGCCTCGCCGCAACCGGCGAGGGCGGCCTCGCCTCGACGCGGCGAGGGCGGCCTCGCCCGAGGCCGACGAACTCCGTCGGCCTCGGCCATGGCCGAGAGGAAGAAAAGAAAAAAAAAAGGAAAAAAAGAAAAAAGCAACAAAGGAAAAAAATTAAAAAGTTAATGTTCGTGTCAAATATAGAACATTCCACGGCGTAAGATTTCTCATCGGCCCATTGCTTTTCGTGTTTCATCCCAAAAATTTTGAAGGCAATAAAATCTGTACGGTCGTTCGTCCATACTTCATAGAGCGAGGAAAAGGAGGAGAAGCGAGCGCATTTTCCCCCCAAAAACTGGAGCTCCGTCGCCATCATCGTCATCATCATCTTCAGCGAGCTTCGACCAGTCTCCGAGCGCGACGAGCAAAAACCCTAGAACGCAGCCATGCCTTCGTTTCCCAGCCCGGGCTCAGTCACGGTCTGCGAAATCAATCGCGAGCTCCGTACGTGTAACCCTCTTCCCTCTCCTTCGCTTTCGCACGAGTGTCGTCGACTCATTCGCGGGACTCGGGGTTTTTGTGTCGATTAACGCCTGAAATCCTGCAGTTACCGCCGATAGCCTGTCGGAAACTCAAGCTAAAGAAACCTACGGGAAGCTGCTCGTGAGTCTTTCTCATTCGAGTCGCTGCGACGGCATGGGTCCATCTGTTGGCGAATGTTGCTTTATAGGGTAGCTTTCGTTTGCTGGCATTGGTATCCTGATTGTTCTCCGAATCGCAGAGAATGGTGTTCAATCCGGTCTCCTTCCAGCCTGATCAGCCGGGCCGGTCGGGGCCGGAGCTCGACGCCGAGCAGCCGCAGGTGGAGGAGGAGGGTGCGGGGAATGGAGTGGCTGTTCAGAGGAAGAACGCCGTGGAGATGGTGCAGGGGATCGCGAGCGGTTGTATCAAGCGGCTCTTTAATCCTTGCGATGTGAGTTTTCTTTGTGCCCTTTTGTGTGTAAATACATAAAAAATATCTGGAGATATAATATAGCAAACCCATTTTGAAAATCGAATAGTCTTGCAGCTGAGTTGGCCGCCATTAGTCTTTTACCCATTTCAAATTATCTTTTCTGGGTCTGTTGTGCAAATGGGAGGATCAGATTCTAGAGCTCTGGTATGAGTTTGCTGTCCAGATGACTTATGAGATCATAGAAAATGTAGTTCTAGTCATTAGGGGAGGTCTTTTTAGCTTATCCAAGTCATTGCTTCCTTAATACCAGATAACTTGAATTCAAACCTCAATGGAGAGACGTAATGTAAAAGAAACTTACACGCACTTTACACGGCAGATGTGATCAATTTCTGGTTTTCTGCCTACCGACAACTTTATTATGCTTATAGGTTAATTTGCTACCTGAAGTCGATCTAAAAGGAGTAAGCTGGCACCAGCATAAGCATATTATAGCGCTTATCTCTGCTCCGAATCAGGTTCTAGTGCGAGATTATGATGATGCAGGTCCGTATCTTTCATAGTCTGTCTCCAGTGCTGATTCTTATCTTGTTTATACTCGCATATCTCATTTCCGTCCTTTGAAAATGCTTGCAATGTTATCTTCAAAAGAGTGCAGGGAACCTTGTATCCTGACTCATGAGTCCCAAAAGGACGTTAAAGCTCTTGAGTGGAGACCAAATGGTGGAAGGGTGCTTTCTGTGTCTTGCAAGCAAGTACCACGATTCGTCTTTTTCTCATTTAAAGTTTAGTTGGTCATAAATATTCTTCTACCATATTATTCTTTTCAGTGTTTTTTTCATCTTATCAGCATCACGAAAACAATGGAAAGCTCAATCAATTTATTTTTTAGGGGTGGAATATGCATTTGGGCTGCTTCTTTCCCTGGCAATGCAGCATCTATCAGATCTGGTGCTCCTTGTTTTGTTGGGACCCTACCGAGAGGCACTGGTGTCCGATGGACTTTGGTTGATTTTCTTCGCAGTGATGCTGATGAGCAAATAACTGCACTCTCATGGAGCCCTGATGGAAGATATCCTTCACACGAAAAAGCCCCGTTTACATACATTTTGTACCATCTAACAATGGTTTTAGTAGTCGCCAGATGTTTCATACGTTCCCCTTTTTAATAATCAATTTCCAATTGCAGTTTTCAGAATGCATGATGGACATATTATGATCTTCAATATTAATTACTAGGGTTTTTGCACTTAGTTAAACCAAGGCATATGTTTGAACTCTTTTGACTGGAAGAGGACCCAGAACCAGTTTTTCTATTATCGTGGTGCATGTGTAGCTTGATAGCCTGTTTCCTTGACCTACCTCTACGTACTTGGCATCAGCCTCCTGTGAAAGCTCGTCGTTCACTGTATGGGACGTGGCACAAGGTCATTCAATATTCTGATAAATCTTTTGTCTCCTTTATTTCATCAACTACTTTTTTTCGCAATTATATTGAGTGTATGTTCATTTTTGCAATTATATCTTTAAATTGTATATCTAATAGTTTGTTTTCATTTAATATTGTAATGGACCTCTTATATTTTGTTTCTAGGGCTCCTAGTTCCTACTCTACTTTTTCCAGTGATCATGCAAAACTAGTAGTCTAGTCTTTTGCCAAAATTTAGTTCTTTCCCATAGCACTATTTGTTGGTAAAGGAATCTACTTGTCACACATCTATGATGGGTTTAGCTCATGGTCATCATGCATCTGCTGGACTAATTTTGTGAGTCCTAGCCTTCAATAATTAAATTATAATTATTCTGATTAAATGAAGGTTTAGTCACACTTATAATTGTCATATGCGTAAAAACAAGCACCTGCCAGAAATTAACTCCTGGTTGCTCATATTGGAATTTGCTTCCTGCCCGGGCAGCAAATATAACTATAGTTCATAGAGTTAATACGATAAGACTGGGAGTGGTATAACTCATGGAGTCCAAGCTTTAAGGTGCTGTTTGAAAGATAAACTCGAAACTAGTTGTGTTGCAATTCTATTTCGAACGCACTTCTGATTAAATTTGTAGTGTTAATAAAATGAGTTTTTAAAATTGACTATATGTACATGAAAATTGAAAGACACACACTTTTGGAGCTTGATCCATGTAACTTTGGTACTGGAATCTAGGATCTTTTCTGGAATTCCCATGTGCTAAAAAAGAAAATATTCTGATGAAAATTTTTATCGATCTTATGTGCATGAAAAAAAAATAGGAACAGATTTTTTAAATTTTGAAAATGTTGACTGTGGAGGTGGTTCTGAAGTTTTTGAGTGAAGAGCAATGGTTGCGTTGAGTGAATTTGTCGGTCAAAAGCACTTAAAACAATAAATTTTCAAACAATTGCTATTTAGTCCAAGTATGGTTCTTGAACGTGAAATTTTGGAAGTTAATGACCAAATATCATTGACAATAACTTTTGCCTGTTTTCTAATCAATAGTTATATAAAAACACACATGCGTGTGCTTGCACACCCAAATTTTGGAGCTTGATCGATATGATTTTAGTACTGGAACTTAGTGTTTCTGGATTTCATTTTATCCCCCTTCCTGCCATTCATATTTGGATCGTGCTGTTGATACAGTAGTAAGTTTCTCTCTCTGAGGCATTGTTTTGTTAGTTATAAGTGTTGTTTATTTGCAGGTGTTGGGACACCTATTCGACGTGGATTAGGGGGCATATCCATGCTAAAGTGGTCTCCTACTGGAGATTACTTCTTTTCTGCAAAATTGTATGGTCATTCAGCTGAGTTACTTTGTTTTCATGTGGACAAATATGGATAACATTGTCTGTCTGATCTGGATCGCTGTCGTCCTTTACAGTGATGGAACATTTTATCTATGGGAGACAAACACGTGGACCTCTGAACCTTGGTCATCAACTAGTGGTTTTGTCACGGTGAGGAAGTGATTTAGATGGCTTGTCATGATTGCCGCAAATAGGATCAGAGGCTGAATAATGATGTGGTGCATTGCTCAAATGCTGTGCCTCTTAACAAAAAAAATTTGAACGATTTTCCTTTTAATTTCTTGGATTGGTGCACTCTTTCTGCCTTCAATTAGATTCTGCCTAAGATATATGAGAATATGACTAGTTTTTCAGCTTTTGCACCATAGAGAGGTAGAAAATTACATGACTCTTGCAGTGAAAATTTAAATCTGTCACTGTTATTTCAGAATTGCTTGCATATTGTAAAAGTTTGTACCAGTTTCTTCTCTATTTATTAGTTACTTGGTGAAGATTCCTGATGTCCTGATGAGAATTCTGGTCAAAACAGCTGGGGTTGTGTTTGGAGTTCATGATGAGATCTGTGCGTCAAAACTGTAACTTTCCTAGACATTGAAAAAGTGTCTGCACTGTAAAGCTGACAATGGTTATGTTGGTATGTTAATTAGTGATATTTATCTCTATCGCCAAAAAAATGAGGGTTGAATCGTCTCACTCCACTTTTGACTTCGATTAGCATTCAATATTAGTGTCTTAGTTGATTTTGAGCATATAAATCTGGAACAAAATTTAACTTGGTGAGTGCTCTAGGCTTGACGGCATTGCGTTTCTCTACTTAAGAGTTTTGTTGGTGTTTTGCTCTTGTGGTGCCATCACCATATGAAAATTCTGTAGGTTTAATCGGTGAGGCACTATGTGTAATCAATTCTTGATTGAGTAGCAGGCGCATGCCCTCTGCTAAATGTTGGGCTTAATTCTTCAGTGACTTTGTATTGAGGAGAGGCCTAATTGATTTCCCAGTACTCCTCATTATACAAAATAAAATAATTTGTCATATGTTTGATGTCTATGCAATCATTCCTGCACTACATGTGTTCCTTTTAGAGACCTTTGGCTATCTTTGTTGACATGTTTTTTTTTTTTTTTTTTTTAATTTTGTATGCAAGTAGTGAAGCTGCATTGTATGTTAAGCAGCTGGTGCACTTAATCTATCCAGTGGTTCAATTTTTTGCTCTTCTTTATGCATCTTTCAATTGTATGTTACAATTCCTTGAACTTTTTTAATTTGGAGTCGTGTTGCAACAGGGGGCAACATGGGATTCTGATGGGCATATGATACTGATTGCTTTCTCCAAATCTCCAACGTTGGCTTCTGTTCACTTTGCATCAAAGCCTCCATCTTTGGGTAACCAGTTTTGCTTAAGATGTGTACTTCTAGACTCCACTAATTAAGTACCAAGGCAACGCAGGTGGTATTATGACTCGATAAAATGATGGAAAATTTTATGTTCCTCAATTGTTACTTGTACGGTTAACTCAAGCACATTTCTTGTGCATAACTTACGAGGGGGAAAAGAAGAAACATAGACAAATATGATGTTTTGGCTCTCAGCGTTAGTTTACACCAGAGTGGATTATTTGCGATTTGATGGAGCTGGGGCATACTTAATTCCATTGCGGGAAATCCTTAGAGAAACTCAATGGAGTAGATATCTCTTATAATTGCGTTAATAAGAGAAAAAACAGTAAAATTTCATGGAAGGAACTTAAACTGGGAAATTCCTACTGATTTGAGGTGCTTTCGATCAATTGATGTATATTCATTATCTACTAGGCAACTTTGAATACTTATTCTCTTTTGTACCAGTCCATTGTTAACGTGACTTATTTTACTTTTGGGTGATGCTATGAAGATGCGCTCTTGTTGCCAGTTCAATTACCAGAAATGTCATCCCTGCCTGGCAGGTAATTCAAGCTAGTGCGAATGTGAATTTTTGGTTAGTTATGTATCTTGGAGTGTAACATGTTCCTTTTGCCCCCTCTTCGTCTTGCAATGTGATAATTCCTCCGTATCAATCAGATCTGTATAAATGCATATCATTGAAGCAAAAGAAATTGTTACATGTAACATTATGCATTCATCACATTTAAAAAACAAAACAATTGGGCAGGACTTATTGTACCAAATGGCATGAGCTGACTCCACTTTTGTGATATCATGTAGTCAGGGGATTGAGAAGGTAGCATGGAATGCTTCTGGCGAACGACTGGCGGTATCATTTAAAGGTGGGGATGAAATATACAGGGGTCTGATTGCCATTTATGATGCCAGAAGAACACCGGTGGTTTCTGCCTCACTAGTGTGAGTTTCGGATAAGCAATACCTGTGATGTTGTCCATCTACTTTTCAGATGGTGAGCTTTTTACTCTGTATATTTTAAACTGTTGTACTGACAGATTTGTTCATGTTGTCTTGAGATACAGCGGCTTTATCAGAGGGCCTGGTGATAATCCTAAGCCAATGACATTTTCATTTCATGATAAATTCAAGCAGGGACCTTTGCTTTCTGTGGTAAGTCTTCATGATTATGATGTCTCTATTGTGCTTGAGCCGATTTGGAAATCTTGCCTTAAATACGGGAATATGCAAACTCAAGTATAGGGAACACAAAGTATTTGCTTTTGCTTCATTATGGGCAATTGTCCGAATTATGCTTTGCAATCTAATGACATTACATATGTCGATGCACTGTTTTCCTTGACTCAAGCAGCTCTATTTAATTCAACTGTTTGTCTGCAATTTCATGCAGTGTTGGAGCAGTGGATTTTGCTGTACCTACCCTCTCCTGTTTCGTTCTCATGCTCTTCCTTAAGTAAGGTACTTCTTTGTGGTGGTTCACATGTCATTTTGCAGTTTGATGTCAGCTTAATATCATTAGTGCCTAGAGATACCGTACATCGAGTCTATATTGTCAACTTAAAGATTAAACTGTTGGTTTAGGAGGTTTTTCTGATAGCAAGAATCTCAGGTCGAGCCTGCAACTGACTGTTGTTTATCTGGGTTCTCTATTGGGTTGGATCAGAAAGCGTTGTAGCTGGCGAAGCCATCCTTCAGTTTTTGATTCTGGTGAACTTGTTGCTCAGCACTTCTCCCCTCTCCTGGCCCTTGAGCTCTCTCCTTTAAGCTCGAGACTTTGGCCATTGACACACTGATCCGACAGATCGAACAAATTGTTATGTAGGATGCCGCAAAAAGTTGAAATAAAGCTTGCCGTGGAAATCGTCTTTAAACCAGAGGGCAGGCAGTGTCGTGAAAATTTCATCTGTTTATCTCAGTCTTCAGAAATGATAATGCACCTGGAGAGTGTTGTGATCCTCATCTCTTAGTGAACGACTGAACGGGGTTATTCTCCGCCTTTATCTTTGGTTTCTATGTTTGTCAAAAGGAAACGATGTAGAGGGAAAAGAATTTTTGTGAATGGACTAAGAGAATACTAATTTTGTCTGTCGGCTTTTTACAGAATATACTGTCAGGGTGGATTTGCGTTTTTGTTGAGAACAATTTGACACATTTAACTCTTCAATAGTTTAATAAGGTGGATGGTATAAGGTGGATGGTATAATGGTATATGGGTAATCCGTCTTTCACGAGTTTGATTAACGTCGTGAGCAAATTTCTGAAATAACTCGTGTTGTGTTGCCTAGTTGCGAAATAGCTTGGGTGGTGAGACATTCTACTATTCTAGTTGGAAGGATTGTAGTGGGCTGTGACGACGGATTCATTAACTTTGGGCTTTTGCGGGTGGAATGGTATAGGTATGGCCTCTAAATTTTTAATTAGAAAAAAATGATATCTTTGGGGATAAAATTCTAATAATATAGAAAATATTTCATTTTTACTCATAAGCCGAAGGCAATGCCAAGAAGCTTTGGGCTATGTTGTCAGTCAACCTTCTTGCCTTGTCGGTCGGACCTCCGTCATGCTCCCACCGGAAGACCATGTCGCCGCTCGTCTTTCCGACTTCTCTCAGACCTACCTCTCTCGCTCTCCTTCCTTCTTCCACTTCGTCGTCCCCTTCCTCTCGCACCTCCTCTCTTCCCGCCGCTATTACTGCTTCGTCGTCATCGTCGCGTACGTCTCTCCCTTTTCTTTTTTGTACGATCGCGAGGTCTCCCCTCCGTCCACGTTCGCGTATCGCTCTTGCTTCTTGTCTGTTCCCGACGTCCGTGATTTGATCGTCGCGTATCTCCTTTCTTATGTGTATTGGCGAAGTGGGTTTGCCTTGATTGTTTGTGTTTGTTTGTGCGCTGGCGAATCTTTGTGGGGTATGCCGTGAGAGGGCTTGTGCATACGAATGTGCATGATCATGGGTCGAGAAGGACTTTATGTGGACAGTCTTTTGATATGTCTATGTGGGTGTGGGGGGTTTGGTTCGCTCGTTGCTTGTTTCAGTTCATTTGGGAAGTTAGGAGGGAGTGGAAGTTGTGGGCACGGCTCAAGATCTTTCTAACGATGATCGTGCTCTCTCGAAGAATGTCTTGGTTTGAAGAATCATCTCGGGTTGAATTCGTCAGGGGTATTGCTGGTTTAGAGTGATTGAAACACGGGTGCGGGGGTTAACCAAAGTTTGTTGGGTCTTTAGAGTGGCAGAATCAATTCAATCCAAAGGTTCATAGTGTAGTTGGCTTCACTCCGCGCACAGCGCTAGCAGTAGCTTGCCTTTCGAATCCCGAGTCTTAGTATCCGCATTTTATATATCTCATCGATGCGAGCTGTTATCAGGGTTCGACTAGCGGCCACATTTCACGTGGTGGAGCAATTTGCGGACTCACTTTCAGTTTATATGCACCCGGTCTCCGGGATTCTGTCGATCCACGTATCTTGGAACTGTCCATGGTAGATTTGTGATGTTTCCTCCATGATAATAAGTTGTTTAAAGAAGGCTGACAGTTGGCCTCGGATATAGAGAATGCAACGGCACCATACTGGTTACTTATCCTATACTTTGTTTACATATTTTGTGCAATTGGATGGAAGTATCTCGATTATTTCAGCTCCAGGAGTCATTTATTCACGACTGCCGATGTCTCTTCTTTTATGTCGATTACATTATTCTATCTTTTCTTTCTTTGTAATTGCTCACTGTATCTAAATTTGCTCTTGTATTCAGTATCATTGTTGACCAGGGAACCCGCTCATTGTCATCTGAAGTACATCCGAGCACTTAGTGCTAGTGTGATCTCGCCTGGCAAGAGAAGGGTTGCGATGCTAGTCAAGCCAACGGACGTTGAAGAGACTGCTGAGAATGATGGAGAGTATTACTCGGACACTGATGTTGGTGCTTTTCCGTTCGACACATGTTGGTTGGACGCAAAGCTTCAGCTGAAGCTTGAACAGAAAATGAGGATGAAAGTGCCGAAGAGGATACGGCTCCGGAGGAAAAAACTTGTCCGCAAGAGAAGAATGAGGAAGAAAGGTCGGTGGCCGCCCTCGAAGATGAAGTAGTTGACTGATTTTTTTACTCCATTTTTGTTTCTGCGCCTTCTGCTCCTTAGAAGTTCAGGAGCTAGGTTTTTATTGACATTTATGTCTTGTTCATAGAGTAATTACAATTGAAACCTGATTAGTATAGGTAGAATCTGTCCATTCTATTCTTGCTCGTTCATTTGAGAGCTGTCTATCTGTTCACCGGGATTCGCTCCATTGTCCAATACTATTGTTACCCTTAATTGTATGAAATGGCTTGTAGAATCAAGTGAAATTTGGAGTTTTTTGCTTCTAGTTCCTAGAAAATTGCAATCTCTGGCTATACTGCATGGGACGGTTTGTCACCCTTAATTGTGGGAGCATGTGCAAATTCATCTCATCATACTTCCTGTCATGGGCATCAGAAGACAAAGTAAAACTATCTGTCACAATGCTGCAAGCAAGTGGAAAGTAAATCTTTGTCGTCGTTCTTTTAATTTTGCGAGAAACTGATCATATATCACAAAGTGGATCTAAAAGAAATTCTATGAATTAACACTCGAGCTGGGATTAAGAAGATGCAACATCGATGAGTTTACAGCATGCTACTGCCAGCTGAAGGGTTGGCAGGCAAAAGGTCTAACCATTAGGAGTCACTGATATTATCGTTCATCTTTACCTTCAGACCTTTTTTAGTACTTGGATCTTGAAGATGAATCAGCCTTTCGTCATCTTGGGAGCTGGTATATTCTTCTAACAAATCAAATGAAGTGAAAGAATACGGGGAGAGTATGACTTGCATGTCCTTTCCTGCACTTTTAAGCGGACTTTGTTTTGGAGACACCTGCATTCAATCAGGAAGAGATGCATCAAATATGCTGCTGCGATGCAACTCACCTCCGCATAAACTCATCATTTTCCTGGTCCTCGAAACGACTCTGCTTGTATGATTTTTAAGTGAGTTACAGCAAGCATTGAATCATATACTTCCGGAAATATTCCTATACGTGAGGTGCCTTTGGTAAGAGTTTGATTGAAGAAGATAATTCAAAGAAAAATAATGGCTTGTATTCAACAAATGAACCAGCTAGAATTGTTAGTGTTAAATGACCTCTCCAGGTCGATGGAGACACCAGACAGCATGACCTCAACAGAAGTGTCGGAGACTAGGACGTGATAACTCAATTTACGTATGCAAGGAAAAAGAGAAGAAGATACCTTTTTCGGCTGTTCAAAGGAATTCTCGTCCATCAAATTTCCAGAAGTTAGGACAGTTTTTGAAGAGCTGGACAATTGTATGGACTTTGTATCAAATCCTCCAACAGATATATTGAGATTAATCAAGCTGTTTCCGAAGTTCACAGCCTACAAAATCAAGATTCTGAACTCAACCGCCACTATATTGCCAAACAAGAATATATTATATGCATAATCAATCTCGAGAGGAGCAGGATGTTGACAAATCTAATCAAACAAAGAATTAGAATCTGCGAAATCAGAAACCAATATAACATGCATGATTTTTTGTGATGATGGAGCATATGGAGTCGCTGTTTAATTATTTTACCAAATGATGCTCAACCAGATACTTCTCAATGTATAACTTCGGTCTTGTCATGACAATGACGCTAAAAATTACTGTGCCAAAGATTGTGATTGGCTGTGCACCAAACAGCAATAGAGCTTTGATTATTGTCTTCATACTTTTCCTTTCCTTGTTCAGAATTTACTTTTCATCCCACCAGAGTCTGGTTGTAAAGGTATTGGTCGATGGGCAAATGAGAGAGACAACACAAGGATGTGTTCATGAGTAAGCGAGAATTCTGAGTTTGTCAAGGACAGACTTCAAACCTTTATTCTTATGTAATTCTTCTCATTTGTGGAATCTTTCCATAAGATAGCAGATGTAACAAGTAGTGTCGAGGTTGACTTCAATGTTGTGTCAAGAAGGGTTGCTCCACTTGACTCTGTGAAAAGACTTTGCATCCAGTAGCTGGGAGTTCCATACAGCTGCGAAGAGTTGAACACGATCGTGTCCGGAGTGAAACTTCAATGAAGCAGGTTGGTGTCAGAAAGGAAGAATCTTGCTTTCTTTTGTGCTTTTCAAATCTCTCGATAAACCGATAGATATCTTAAGTAAAAGAATGAGAGAAATTACCTTCTGGCATTTGCATTCATGAGTAGTGGCGCATAACTTGCCATCGCAACAACATCACTGCGAAAAATTGGAAAATTTTGAGATTTAAGTAGTATTTACTCTTTTTGCATGAAGAGGAAAATTAACCTGAAGTGCCATTCAAGGGTTAGTACTTTGTTAAGGCACTTAATGCAGCTGAGAGTGTAGTTTGTCTAGCAGTATGGAAAAATTGCGAAAGCACTTTATTTTTCTTTTTCATATTTAGATTAAGTGGGAGTTTAGTTCTGAAATATTGTTGGAGCATACGAACTAATCTCAGACATGAGAGTGAAATCTGTTGAATAATTTTGGTAGCGATTAATATTTACCCAGGTATACTGTATATGAGAAGATGTCAACTGAAGCTTATGGTAAAAATGTGTGATCACGTGTGGGCAAGTGTTAACATATGGATATATCGTATCTGCAATATTATTTATGTTGGCATTGGTTTTTCATTCAAACACAAACAAGTACATATTTGTATGCATGGTACCAATGAAAGCGCTCATTTTAGTGGTATGAGAGATGATGATGAAATTATGGCTTCACTATCGAGCATCACATGTGGACACTTCAGCAATATATCCTGATTCAACAAAAAGATACATGCCATCGTGTTTCATGTTTTCTCTTAAATTAGACTATGATACAGATTATATCACAGGGTCTTTATTTATAGATGTATTATTAGAGAGACCTGTTCTTTTCTAGCCCAAGAAGGAATGCAACTTCAGCTAGGGCTGCCAGGAGACTTCCTTTGCCTGCATCTTTTCCTGTAACACAATACTCGCTGACAAAAGCCTGAAAGCACCAAAATTGAAGGTTATTCGTGTGCACACTTGACCTCTCAAATACATTAAGGCACGTAAAACGCACCTTCGGACCATTTCGAGACACTTGATTGAACTTTTGAGACATTGAGAACATGTTGCTTGCAGAAGTGTAGACCTTATCAAGAAGCAATAATGTCATTGTTTAATGGGGTTCGTATTTACAGAAGAGTTCTTCACAGGAAAGATAAGAACAGACATTACATGAAAATCATAGAGATCGGCAGGGTGATCCAACTGCCCAGAAGAGCCATCACAATTTGAGACGATTTGCACGTCTGGATAAGCATGCTTTATAGCGTCATGGAATTTGAGATAATTCCCTGGTCATTGATGAATATGAAAGAGGAAAATCTGGTTAGCTGCAATATTAAGAAATAGGTATGACCTAGCTACTACACTGATCCTCGAGCAAAACACAACCCATCCCCGTAATTAATAGCACAGACTAAATGGTAACAAATATTCTAGTGGCGTAGATTCCAGATAATATGAAGGAGGTGCAATATCACGGTATTTGAATTGTTCAGATCAAAGGAAATTATATCGCCTGCTTCTATGTGAGGCAAAATTTGATCAGGGTATATCACAAGGGGGAGCAAAAGAAACTCTAGTCCAGATGTCAGTAATGTAAAGCAACTAGAGCATGAAAAACCTCAGCGAAAGGCGAAAAGGCAGGTCAAAGTTGGATTTAGTGCCTCGACATCAGCATAACTACATATTACTTTTGATGGCATGTTTATTCATCCTTGCTACTTCAAATATAAAATCTGTCCACAAGGTCCCGAGATGATGACGATCCTGTGATGTACTTATTTCTATTAAGATGATCTGTCCATGAAATTAAATAGCAGGTGCGACTGGGATCAAGTTTAAATCAATTACTATAATTGAAAGAACACTGCATAATTATTTGATCCGCTCCTTCAATGCAGAGAGCTACCTACTACCTACACCTAAGATAAAGAAATATGCTGAGATAGGCATGACCTTCTATTCATTAACAGAGAATATGTACCAGACATCTCTACTTCAAACCGAGGTCTACCTTGCAATCACTTGTTAGATGTAACAAAAAGATGAAAAGAGAATAGAGGGAATATTAGGAGAAAGAGGATTGCAATAGAAAGCAACCTCTGTAGTTCTTTTTCCAGCAATCTTGGTTCCCAACAGCAACATATCTCAAGTCAAAAGGTTCGGGGTGTCCCATTGCAGCTCGAACTGAACCCCATGTAGAATCTGGATCACCTCTAGCAAACTCAATACCATCAAGGATTTCCTATGACAAAGGTGGCGAAATATTTAAAGTTAGGGACAAATCAACTCAAAAGCTTCGAGGGCAGTATAAACCAGAACTAAGTTATAAGCTACTTCTTAAATTGCTAACAATCTATTGCTCTTTAAAAGTTCTCACCTCTACCACCCACTTGCTTCATGTTAGCAAGTGCAGTATTAGAATTGAAATTAACAACTAAACACGATAATCAGGATAAGGGCATACTTTTACAAAAGGCGGCACACTGATAGTTTCAACTTGATCATTATGGCTGAATCCTGAAAAATAAACAAGGTCATAGAAAATGGAAAAAGTTAGGTTTCTTCAATTTTTTTAAGGGTAAATGGAATCAACATATTATAAAGGTATGTAAATTACCGCCATTGAAAACCCAGACTGGCAAAGCACCAAGATCCTCTGCAAGCTGTAGATAACTTTGTGAGAATAATTATATGAGAAAAAAGCGGTTTCTAACTAAAGTCCTTGAAAGGGAGGGTTTTATACAGTCCAGAAACTAAACAGTTTTATAGGAAGCATGAGATACCAACCTGGAGGAACTCGAAATAGCCAAGTCCATCATCAGTCCAGTACTTCCATGCATCATTAAAATGGCCTGGCCTCTCTTCCCAGGGTCCCACAGTTTCTTTCCAGCGAAATGCGTTTGTCAACCATTCACCTTCCACAAAAGATCCACCTACAATGGATGTATGGGAACATATTACATCCCAATTTCTGGGGACTAAATAAAACAATGGTGTCGCTCCAGTTTACTAAGATCGACACCAGAAGTGAAGAGGAAACGTTTTTGAGCAACAGAACAATCTGTAATTGTTCCGTTCTGAGCTAGAGCCAAAAAGTTACTCGGTTCATTGGTTTAATGGCTTGTAATATGTCAGATTCATCACAGGGACATAACTTTAGAATGTAATCTGCAGCACCCCGAGTCTTAGATGAAACGGAGAGAGGTAGTGAAGTGATATATAAAAAGAGATATATCCAGGCAACACACTTGAGTGCTCCCTTTGGAGCTTGTTCCATGTGGATTCGGGCATTGATCCTACAAATGGTATCAAAGCACAGACCATAGTCGTGTGGAGGCTGATGTACTTCTGTCAAACTAAGGGCTTGAATTAAGTTGTAGACCTAACATTTGAGGGGAAAGGAGGTTCCAAATGTAAAGATGGAAAGAATTCGACTGGCAAGGCCATGTATACCTGGAAATCTCAGAAATCGTGGTTTTATTTCCGCAAGCATTTGAAAAAGATCATTCCGAAAACCATGTCCCTGCATCTCCCAAAAAAACAAATCTCGTGACTCAAATTATGAAACAGATGAACATGATTAAGCTGAAATTTTTTTTCTACTTCGGAAGCACCGAGATGGTATTATTTAAACACCTATATCTTCTAAAAGTAAACGAGCTAAATCGATTAGCTTTCAACTGTTTTTTCACGGTGTGAAGCTATTCAATATTAGCATATGCCCAGAAACTGCACATCTTCATATTTTAATCTTCTAGTCATCCTCCAATTTTAAATTCAGTCCATCAATGCTACATTGTGGCAAACTATATCTTCCTTCTGTTATGCATTAAAGCATGGCCTTTTATAATTTCATATAATTAGAAAATTTTACTGGTGCACGGTGCACTCTAAACATGCAACCAAGCAAGGATGCACAATAAATGACAAAAGCTGTAAAATTGAATGCATTTGATTAGCACATGAAGATTTACAAGTTACTGTTACAGATCACGTCACTTTATTTTGCCAACTCTTTTGTACTTTATTGATAACTTATGAGTTACTGGAAGAATCTGAGGCATCTATGGCATGATGACATCACACTTCGGTAACATCGCACCACAAAATAAGTCCGACACGGGTTTTTTTGAACATATAAGTAGAAACCAGTGTCATGATAAAGTTATGCTCATCATCTGATTACACGGACATTCAGAATCGAAGGACAATCCTTCCCAGTCACACAAAAGCTGTTGTTCAAAGTTTGCCAAAGACTTTCTTTCATGATTCGACTTATGCTTAAAAGAATTATAGTGGAGTCTTACATAGAAAAAAACTCTTCTCCTCCAAAGATTTTATAAACTCAACCATTTGTTTACACTTAGAGAATTTGCAGTCATATCTATAATCTGTATGACAATCACTGATGATTCAAGCAAAGGAATGCATACCATACCATGTTAGTATCCAGAGGCATAGCCGAGACTTGATCAAACCATATCACTCCCTTTTGGGTGGTTGTCAATTGAAGTCTTGACTTATGATTTGTTCCTCTTGCCTCTAACAGAACCTCCATCTTTGTCCAGCTTGAAACATCTGAAGCAGATGCTCTACAAAAATACTTAGAATTTAAGAAGGCAACATACATTTGCTAAGGGACAATTTACAGAACTATGTGGACGAAAATAGCAAGCGGTGCGCACCTTATGTTGGCACTAGCCAGCAATGGCATCCCATTTGAGCCGGTCAAGGCCAAGGATAGATCGATTGACGTTGATGACCGAACATAAAACACTACTTTGTAAGTCTTTCCCTTTTCAATATTCTGGAAAAAGGCAATGATGGTTAAAAGCCTTCTAAAGGCAGGCAAAATATAATCACTGTAGGAAGGGGAGAGTATAGCGAAGCAAGTATAATCAGGGACTATTAAGGAAACTAATACCAAAGTAGATGCAAAAACGAATTGACCAAGATCTGACAGGAATAGAAATCCAAGTTCTAACCATGCCCCAGAAGCCCGGGTTATATATACCGACTCCCCCAGCTGGACATGCTTTGGTTCCTTGGTTATCACAGAGCACATCCATTCGCAGGGCAACAGTATTCCGCTCAAAGCATGACGACCGGTCCGTTGATAAAATTAGAGATGACTCGTTGCCAATGATAGACCAAGGGTCAATGTTTGAGGGGGTGTTCTGGCCTCCAGCTTCAAAGCCTGGAAATCCAACGTATAATCAGGATTTCAATGTGTGGTTGATCTGAGAAAGAATATTTACATCTTAATGCCTTAGTTAACAATTCAAATGCAAAACATTCTGTGATGGGCTTGTGAATCATAGCACATATTTTGTGCCTCTCTATATGCAGGAATGGCATGAAGGTGTTTGGATGAATATTTTCTCCACGCGCATGTTTTGCTTAACTATGAGAGCACGTGCACGTGGGCAATTGGTGTGCGAGTCTGTATGCTTGAAGAACATTAAGTGCTTAAACAGCTGCTGGTGCTCATCCAAGTCCAGAGGTTTTCATCTTAGAGCCTGGTCTAAAAGTATGCTCATTAAACTCAGGTGGCCACATGACCAGCAATTTTGCATTCAGATTCACGTACGTATCTAATATTCATATTTACTTGAAAAAGACATGTGACTCCATATTCACACACTGTCCTAAAAAAAAAAAAAAAAATCAAGAAGAATATGTGACCTCTGTTGCTTACAAGTTCTGCCCACAATCCCCCAGCCCCTGCATGGTTGATCTCCTGCCAAAAAGTCAAAGAAATGCTGAATTCCCAATATATAACAGGACCAAACAAAGCAGACATAAACAAATATGTGATCAAAGGCGCTGTTTCTTCTGAAAAATGAGGCAGTCATTTGAGTGGCTGAACAAATTAAGACCGAGCAAATTAGAAGCTAATCAAGCAGTCAGTATTGAACTCGATGCTGTTAAATTACAAATGGATCGTGGCAGGAAGGAAACTGTAGCAACTGATTATAGCCGTGGTCTGGCAGGTCAAGAACAAACCTCGAAGAATATACCGAACAGAGTTTCTGGTATCGGCCGACCAGCTGCTTCGGAGGCATTTACGAAGAGCTGTGCAGTTTGGTTCTTGTCGACTTCAAGAGCAAAGCTTTGCCATACAAAACAGATGCCAATGAAAACGTCGATAAAAAATCTGTTAGATGAGGCCTTGTGAGAACCCATTTTCTCCTCCTGCATTCAATCTCTGGAAATCAAAGACAGAGTTGCCAATTAGTTATTGTTTGATTTGTCTCTTTAGAGACCTCGTCTTTTGTTAGTGTTTCGTCACTGAATCCATTCAATTTTATGACTTCGCTGACAACATAATGTGACAACTGAGGACATCAAAACTCATCGCTCAGCAGGCATGAGTACGGGTATGCGATTTGAGGCTCAAAGTGTACTAATGAAATTATGACATGCGCAATCTTCTTGGAAGAAAAGCAGACGTCACGATATTTCCTGCTGATAAATGCAAACATAACTGTTGACTCGCACCAAGGCATATACATCACCAATACCACACCCAAAGCCAAAACATTAAAATTTCCTCACACGCATAAACAAACATCCTGTCTCGCAGATGCGAATGCTGCCACATACATATGTGTGGTGTCCAATCACAGGTGTGCACACACACAAGCGCACACACACAGAAGTATGTTCAAGTAATTAAAGGTCAGTCTTTGGAACCAAATAAGAGGAATCAAGAAGAATTATAGCTAGGTGGGTCTGGATGTGGCTATACATTGAAACATTCAAAGACTAAACACAAATCGCCAGTGTAAACCTCAATTCTCCATACGAGGGTACGTCAAAGAGCCATCTACAACTCACTTGGCCAGGCGGGTGGAGGCAAATGACTTGCACAAGTTAGAGAATTCAATATGTAAATGCTTCTCTTAATGCCGGCAAAATAGACACAGTATTAGTAACGGACACATTGGACAGATCATTAGACTTTGTTCATCGGTAGTCTAAGAGCATGAATAAATCTTACCCAGCTACCATTACCAAGTGTGGGATTTCAAAAGCCAAAAGCGATGGTGTTACCTGGACTGTGTAGCTGATAGGCCTCTGTTCTTGGGCATTCAAGAGAGGGAAGGAGAAACTGGAATCTGCAAGCAGAGATGAGTGAAAGCAATGATTGGGTGTTGTGGATATACAATGAATGGGTTTTGACTTCTTATACACACAAATACAGAGCAAGTGGAATTGGTCAGTACAATGCCATTTACTAAAGAAATGCTTATTAGTGGCCTTTGGGTTTGCTTCCAAGGGACGGACTCGTTTGGCAGTGGATTACAAGGCAGCACAAAAAGGGTCTTGTCCTGTCTTGCAAGCCAGCTTTCAGATGTCAATTTCAGTGCTGAACGTAGATGCTTGGGCACAATGTGGTGATGATGATGATGGTGTTGATAAGGAAACAGTCGGATCATAAAGAAATCTTTTAGGGAATAGGACTTAACATTTGATGATGATGATGATGATGATGATGATGATGATGATGCGTGTTTTTTCCTTGTTTTGCGAAGCTCGCCTGGCCCACTTACCGTTCGGGATATAGCTTTCTGACTTGTTCTTTCGGCTATTTGCCGTGGAAAGCATCAGGGGTGACGTGGCGCACGATAGTATATCTAATTTTTTCTGAGTTATAATACGAGTAAATATCATAAAAAATCCCACACTACACTCACTTGACATAAATATCCTAAACTTTGTTTTTTGTGTCGCCAAAAATCCTAAACTTGCTCACTTTAACATTAATACCCAAAATTATACACGTGTGATATATGTGCCATCTATTTTATTTCCATTTAGGGCCTATTTGTCACACCGGTATAAATTTGGAGTTCTTGGGTATTTATGTCACAATGGGCAAGTTTAGAGTTTTCAGCCGCACAAAAAAAAGTTCAAATGTATTTGAGTCACAATGGACAAAATTTGAGATTTTTTATGGTATTAACCCTAATATCAAATCAAATTTCATTAATGAGAAGTTGTAAACATTGTGTGTCCAATCACGACACGATATAAGAACGTAGGTACGAGAAATTATAAGGTGAATTCAATACATGTAGGAAAATAAACATGGACCACCAACAGATTTGCTCGGGTCCACATGGAACTTACCATTAGCAACGGTCCAAATTTATTTTGATGTGTGTATTACGTTCGCGCGATAGATAAATACCATTGTTTAAGTAACGACATAATCGAACATTCTTTTACTAATGATAAATGGGCGATTGTCACGAAGATTAACGACACGTGAATGGTCGGTGAACGGATATATATATTTAGAAGGGTCGGACGGGAAAATTTATGATTAGGTGATATTTGAATTTTGAAAGGTTTTATCATAGGTTTGATACTACGAAGAATCTCAAACTGGTACACCTATAATAAATTTACTTCAAACTAATTTTTTGATCATAAAAAAACTCAAAACTGATACACATGTGACCAAATTTATCCCAAATTAATTTTTCGATCGCCAAAAACCTCATACTAGTACATTTGCGACAAATTTACCCTCAATTAGTTTTAATTAAATTAGATTAATAATCATGAAAAATCACAAAACTGGTACACCCGTCAATTATCACGCGTCATCCAACTCAGCAATTCGACTGTAAAATTCAATGGAAACTAACGATGGTGAATTTATCATAGATATATCAATTTGAAAATCTTTTACCAGTTTGAGGATTTTTCGTGACATTAACATTTACCAAGTGATTTCGTTTGATAGTCAGGACAGTTTTTCAAACCTGCTCGGCAACGGTAAACTGCCCGGCCCTCCGAATGGGGTGTCGTGCCTTGTCTTCGTCTCGTCCTTTCCGTACGTGTTCTTTACTAGGCTTTGCGCGCGCAAATGTCGCACCAATCTGGAAGCTCTTTGCCGGATTTGGACAAGAAACTGTTGAGAGAGAGAGAGAGAGATAAGGACGTGGTGTTTGTAGGGATGATGGCGCTGCGAGGGCAATGGTGAAGGGGGGGAAGCAGTTATTTCTTTGGCAAAACAGAGGAGAAAGACGTGGGGATTCCGAAAACACCACCTCCCGAATACTTAAAACTTTGATCCGCAGGAACCCTGCAAAATAACAGGACGAAGAAACCAAGTGGTGTTTTCGGGGATTAGAAAAAGAGAACAGGGCTGGA
Source organism: Syzygium oleosum (assembly GCF_021117445.2). Classification (NCBI taxonomy): domain Eukaryota; kingdom Viridiplantae; phylum Streptophyta; class Magnoliopsida; order Myrtales; family Myrtaceae; genus Syzygium; species Syzygium oleosum. Next base: position 4,962,236 of record NW_026607494.1, read on the forward strand.
ATCGTTGCGGACGATAGAGAAGAAGATGAGCAGGAACAAAGTCCACAGCCATGACGATGGTGGCTTCTCCTCCAAAGAAATAGCCTCCCCTGGACCCCTTCCCAGGAGGCTCTACCAAGTTTGGAAGGGTAACAATGTAATCTTTTTCGTCCCCGAGTTTCGTTTTGTGTTTGCGCGTCGTAATCGTTCGTTGGCTGCTAAAAGGTGGTGGTGTTTTTGTTCTTTTTTATATCTGACCTGTCGAGCATTCCTTTGTTCTTGAAATGGAATCTGTCCAGTTGGGTTGGGTTCTCAATTAAACTATCGCGTCGTGTGATGTTCTGGTTTTCCGTTTTTATTATATCGTTTCATTTTGTGCATTGGCCCATTTTTGGTTCGATTTCATTTCGGTTGTGTTTGGCGCTGCCGGCAGATTCTTTTTGATTTGGTATTGAATAGTTTGAGAAAGAGAAGATACCTCTTTAGCCCTATTGGTTTCCCTCTCCTCATGATTTGATGTACTTGAGCCACTTTTTACTGTTCCTGTTGTTAATGTAATGCATATTCAATTTGCATATAATCCTCACCGCTCAGCAGCATCCTTTGCATGCTTGTCTGAATAAATCTGAGAGTGATCACTCCGTTTGTTGAGTAGAATTTGTCATGTTGGCATCTCCTTTCTGCAAATTAGATGCTACAAGGACATTATGCATGTTCAATAATTTCTATTTGCTACATCGATAAGCCAAAAAATATGAGTAATTGCAGATTTATCTTGATGAGCATTCGAGTATTCAGTTCGAAGCTTGACATTCTGGTGTGTGGTGTTAGGAAGTGCCTGCTCAATGGCTCTTATATCCTGGTCGTTTGTGTTTAACCATGTCATTTTGCAGCTGAAAATCTTATATCGTGGACTCACAAATGAGTTTGAGACCAGAACAAGTTGATGCAGCTTTAGTTGGACCTTGTGTTTTCACCCAATAAAATCCAGGAATTAATTATTAGACGATTATAAGGGCTTCTCTGATCTAAAGACCGACTTCTTTCCCTCAGGGGTTAAGCTCAATGGAGAGCTACTCAAAGAAATGAATTACCAGTCTATTATTCAAGTAGCGCGACTAATCTGCCATCTTGATGTGGATGATGAGATTTTCACCTTTTATTCGTCTTCAAGTTGATTGATGAATTTTGTTTGTCTCTCAGAAATTCCTCTGCGGTGGGAGATTAGTCTTCGGTCCGGATGCTGCATCGGTGTTGTTGACCGCTACCCTCATTGGAGGTCCCACAATAACATTCTGCATAAAAATGCTTTTGCTTATCGGTGTAGTGAATCCACTCTTTGGGTACACCGTTCTGATCATGGGATTAGTCCTCACTTTTCTGGTTGGTTCATGTAATGTTTCTTTCGCATGTTGCAAATTAATGGCAGTACTTAGTTATTAGGGTTAAGCTGTCCAAAATCTGTGCAGGACTTCATTTTTCTGTTCCTTACCTCCGGTAGAGATCCCGGTATAATTCCAAGAAATTCACAGCCACCCGAATCAGATGAAGTATGTGATGCAACTACTCCGTCAACAGAGTGGGTCAATAGTAAAATGCCAGATTTGAAATTGCCAAGAACCAAGGATGTACAAGTGAATGGTCAGACAGTAAAAGTGAAGTTCTGTGATACTTGTTTGCTATATCGACCACCACGGGCTTCTCATTGCTCCATCTGCAACAACTGTGTGCAAAGGTTCGATCATCACTGTCCATGGGTTGGTCAGTGTATCGCATTAGTAAGTTTTTTGCATGTTACCATAAGTTATGCTGTTCAATCCCACTTTTAAACTCTTTATTCTGGAACTTTTAAGTCAATGTGCTTTCGTAACTTACATCTTGTATTTGTCACTGCATCTGGAAACACACTTTGCTGCTATGAGCATTTTTTTTGCTATAAAAAAGAGACCCTAATCCTTCATATTTATTTTGTTGTTGTGCGAGCACTTGAAGTACTTATGGTGCCGGAAACTAACAGAATCATTCATATGAACTTTTGTTGCAGCGTAACTATCCGTTCTTTATATGTTTCATATCTACATCAACCATCTTGTGCATATATGTGTTTACCTTCTCGTGGATCAACATTCTTCGACAAGGAGGCAATCTCTGGAAGGCCATGTCGCATGATGTCCTCTCAGTTGTTTTAATAATATATTGCTTCATCGCTTTCTGGTTCGTTGGCGGGCTCACAGTGTTCCATCTTTACTTGATTAGCACCAACCAGGTAACTCTCTTGATGCTATCTGTTCCCCATGCTGTTCAAAATATTTAATTTTTTGAATCAGGATTCTCTTTCACATTCAATTTTCTTTTTCTTTGATTGCTTTTCTGATTTCCATCTCCTTTGGTTTCTCCTTTGCCCCTCGCAAGAATCTCTAATTTATGGAGAGGGCACTGCATGTTTTTTTCCAATTCTGAAAGCTTCGCGTGGTGCCCCACTTCATTAGCTATCAGATAGCTCTTCTCATAATAAATGTCCAGCGTAGTAGAAAGAGTCATTGGTTTTTTGCAGGGCCGGTTAATTCTGATCTCCCTTTTCTTCCTTTATGTCTGCATGATTTCTTCTATTTTTATTTAACACAACCAATAAATATCGGCTTCTCATTGCTTTCTCCATGAGTCCAACCCTATGAACTTGTGGTCTAAATTTCGTCGTTTCTTTGGCATTTGGTTTTTCCAGACAACATATGAAAATTTCCGCTACCGCTACGAAAAGAAGGAGAATCCATATAGTAAGGGAATGCTACGAAATGTTAAGGAACTTGTCTTTGGCAAGATCCCACCTTCGATGATCAATTTTAGAACTTGGACATCAGAATACGAGACCAGTGGATCCGTTACCTCCGAGTTTGAGAAAGGCTATGTAATTTCCAGAGGAAACTTTGACATAGAAATGGGAGGCTCTCTTCGGAAGGAGGGCGAAGCTCAACTTCCGAGCATTCTGCAGAGGTTGGATTATAGTGGCATTGACGAGAAGTTGAAGAGAAAAGAGAGAGAGGGATCTGTTGCATTCGATCCGTTCTTCTTCCCTGCTCATCTAGATTCAAGGTATCAAAAGCAGCAACCGGATAATGGACTTAAAATCAGTTCAGGTCACAGAACAGTGGATACAGGCTCCCATCAAATTGCATCGATCAGTCCACTTAGATAGAGCTACTGTGTTTCTTCTTTTGCTTCCTAGACATGACTTCATCTCCGTATGAAGTATATGAAGTTTTCAGGGGCTAAGTTAAACAAAGGAACAGAAAGGAAAAGGTTGCTTGCGAAATGCAGCCTAGAGGTTTTCTAAAATGCAAAGGAGGCTTCATCGCATGAAAACCACGTTGCATCCCCTCAGTGGCCCCTTTTTTTTTTTTTTTTTTTTTGGCCGCAGCTAATCCTCATTGATTTTGCTATTTGTGGACTTCATACGCTGAGATCCTGATTTCTGTGGATTAGTAAATTCATTTGAAGGGCTTGCATTGTTGTTGCTGTAGCAAATCAGCCTGCTTATGAAGGAAAATGAACGAGAGAAATTGCAAGCAATTAATTACATCAAAGGCAGTCAAGCTGTACATTTGAAGGTTGATTTATAAACTAGTGGAAAGTAAGTGATGAACAGTTGCAGAGGCTTGGTGGAATTTGAGAAAAACTAATTATGAGAAAATTTGTTTGTGTAATGGGTGTGCTATATTTAGTCCTTGTAAAAGCACAAGGACATCTGAGAAGGTATGTGTACTCAGTTATAACTAAAATGCCTAAAGATAAGTCCCTCTAAAGCTGGAACCGGGAACGGCATCGCTAGAAGGGTCCTTTTGGAGGAAAGATTATTGGCTGGTAAAGCACATAGCATGACTATATCTAGTTTTTCCATGCTTGTTTACTGAACAGGAGTGTCGAACAGAAAAGAAATATAGGCATTGCCGAGCTTAATGTGGTCTTGTTTTTTGAGGTAAAATCGAATTTGTATTCCGAAGTCAGCGAAGCAAAATTCCTAATTCTACTTCGCTGTTTGCACTGGTTCTCAAAATAGGCTATTCTTCGTCGCAGAAAGTCGACGGATAATGCCAGTAGCTTGACATGAAATGCAGCCTGAGAATCAAATAGATGGGTCGCGCATGTAATACAACAGATCTGAAAGATGATCTGCGGGTCTTTTGTTCGTGACGATAAGCTTCAAAACAGAGGATGAATGCAACACAAAATGGATGCAGTTTATGATTGTTATATACTGTATTGAAAAGGCAAAATCTTTGAGAGAGAGAGAGAATTGGACCCGGCACATACTTCCTCAAACCCTTTTTGGCAGCTAAGTTTCCTGGCATGTATATATTACTTACCACTCTATCTTGCTTCATTCTTGCTTTCTCCATGGATACTTAAGGACATGTTAGACTTGAGCTCAAACTCTGAGGGCTATGGCAGGTTCCTCTTTTCGAACTAGCAGAGAGAGAGAGAGAGAGAGGGATTTTCCATTGTATGAATGATGATGATGGCCTGGCACTTACCTGCAAGAACTTAGTAGGATCTTCTTCTTGGTTGAGGAAAACAAGAAACAAACTGCGGTTTCTCTACTGAGAATGTCCTTTCTTTCCCTTTTCTTGGAAACCAACTCCTAGAATGGACCAGGGGGCATCTGCAAGGAATATCTGTTCCACGCTAGTTCGGCCTCTTGTTTGTTCGATTTGCGCGAATAAGCATTCGAGGTTTGCCAATCAAATATCGATCAAGCATCTTCTTCCCTTGGAGGTTTGGACCGTTTGCTAGTGCGTAGGAACTTCGTCCTTGGCATCAGCCTAAATGCCAGCGCGAGTCCACGACAGTACGACAGGGATCGCGAGAAAAAGGAGAGAACATTATCCTTAGTAGCGACGGATGCAAAGTTGCATACTCATTACTTGTCCTGCCATCTGATATCTTGTTGTGACTTATACTTATCATTTTCATTCGCATGCCGAGCTTCGTGGTCGAGATCGATCTTTGCATCCGGGCTGATTAACCTATCGGGTCGTTGAATCTATGCATCCATGGCTAATAACGGAGCACGTCGGACTCGCCGAGTACATGATTAATCTTTACCGACGCGCCGTAGTACCGCACGCTTTGTTTCTCGGTTCCTGGATGGCTCCAAAAGAATGAATGAACAAGCGGGACGGCCATTCATTAATTACTAGTCGTGATCGCATGTTGATTCCCGATTTAATTTGTAAGAAGTGATTGCTTATTCTCCATAACCAACCACCACACTTCGACCATTGAATCGAAATAACTTGATTGCACTTTCTGAAAGAAGGGTTAGGACAAGGATGAATCAATTCGAAAGCTTAATGATTCAATTGCAATCCGCGCACGAATTTTAGGACTTTCGGTGCAATTTTTTTGGATGGTAAGAGCTAATTTTGCATTGTCTTGTGCACGAGAAAAGACAGGACAGATACAAACAAATTTTGCAAAAGTAGATTACATCTCTTCGTGGCCTTTGAGGATCTTCTTGTCTGGCCGTCCACAAAAGCCGATGGGATTCAGTCAGCCAACAGAACAAGAAGGAACATTTGAAACCTTAGAATATTTACTCCCTTTGTTGACCAAACAATGTAACAACAATAATTTCAAACCCAAAAAAAATGTGAAGTTTCATCATATTAATGTGAATTTACACCCCTCACTAAAATTAAAAATTTCTGACTTTCCTTCCACGATTGAAGAATGAAAACGAAACCAAATTCGTAATGTCAAGAAAATCAATCCATGACCATGCATGTCGATGGTCGATATCCGGTTATTTCGATATCAAAAAGAGGAATTTCCACGAGCCTCGGGATTTGCCAAAAAAAAAATGAAATTAATTCAAATAGTAGTCACTAAGAAAAGACCTTAAGTTCCGTTTTTTGTTTGATTAACCATAACAATGAGACAATGGAAATGAATATACTAAAATAGAAAAAGTTTCCACGGTTTGGATTTTGCGTTGTAAATTGCTATAGATGAGAGCAAACCAATAGACTTATGAAGGGTTCATACCATATGAAGTTCCCTTTTTTTATTTTTTAGTGAAAAGTTGACAGATTTCAAGTATTAATTTTTGGTTTATTTTTAAAGAGGTTAATTCCATTAAAAATCTCAAACCGATATCCCATTATCATAATCTAATTTAAATCTTGTCAAGAGTTTCGAAATTGGTACCCCATTCACAAATCTGCACTCTGGTAGCATTTCGTTTAATATCTCGTGCAAAATGTGCATGTGTGAAGGCATGTGGATTTTCCACGCCAAAAACGCCATTCTCCACATGAGATCCATTTTGTAGCCGTATATCACGCGTGTCGACACGCACGCCATTTCGATTGGATATTGAACAGAGTGCCGCCGGAGGGTGGGTTTGGCGAGACGAAAGTTAGCTTGGGATAAATTTGTTGTGGGGGCACCACTTCGAGTTATCTGCTTTTTTTTTTCTTTTTTTTTTTGTCTCGATCAATCCTAATTAATTTCCTCTTAGTCCCACCCTCCCACGTTAATGATAATAAACATAAACTTCCGCTCATTCCAAATCCCGACAGCCATTTGTCTTCGTTGTTTCGAGTGGATCAAACACAATAGGACAAATCGATCGGACTTTCCACTGTTTATGCAATGCTATAATTTTCATAAATTAATAAAAAATAAAAAAAAAAATAAAAGAGAGACAACATCGGGTCGAAGCAAAATAATTCAAAATCGAAGAAGAAGCAAGCTGTGAATGTGATGGCACGTCGGTTGGGAGGAGCAGCACCAATGCTCCGAGGACCAACGGAAACACGCGTAAACTTTCATTATTTATTATTATCATTATTATTTATCCGCTAATTATTTATTTATTCATTTCATTTTTGAGATAATAACATAATTATCCACGAACTTTGATCCGGTGCGTCTGATATGATCCCGAATTTTGAATTTGTTGATGTGGTCGAACTCTAACTCAATGTGCATTGACATTTTTGATTTTTAATTTATTTAATGTGGCCTTTCTGACTTTGCACATGTTCACTTTAGCCTTTGAACTACATTGAAAATATTTAATGTTGTCATTTCATTAATTCAAGTTCGGGGACAACATTTATATAATCCAAGGATTAGATCTAACATGTACTAAAAATTCAATGGCACGTTGAACAACTAGGCTGACCATATTGAACAAATTAAAAGTTCAAAGATCATATTGCATATTGAGCTAAAGTTTGAAGACCATTTGTGTCGTTATTCCTTTCATTTTCCATTAATCCCGAAAATTCAAACGACATAGAAACAATAACACAAAAAAAGATAATTAAATTAAATATAATAAAAAAAGAGATGGCGCATAACACCCGCGAGAAAATTGAAACTTCCGCCCGTCACCGAACTCATCGCTCTCTCTGCATAACGTGGAGAGAGGGAGAGAGAGAGTGGGAGAGGAGTGCTAATGTGACAAGATCACGGTATATTCCGTCTCACAGACACAAAGAGGAACAAGAAGAAGCAGCGGAAGAAGAAGAAGGAGGAGGAGAAGGAGGAGGAGGAGGACGATAGGGAGGGGAAGTTGTTGTTGTTGTTGTTGGTGCGGAGAGCAGAGGCAGATACGCTGTTGTTCTTGTTCCCTTCTGTTGTCACTCGCATCGATTTGAATAAGATTTCTGTCTCTCTGTCTCTCCATCTCTCTCCATTCCAGCATTTGATGAGTTTCTTGTCGGGCCACATCGTGTAAAGTTTCGAAATTTGGGGTGTGGGTGTGATCTTTCGGAGTCGCGCTGCGATGCTCTTTCTTGGGTAAGTTCTTGTTTTGTTTTTTTTGTTCTTTTGGGTTTTTTGGTTTCTTCCCTTCCCTTTGTTGGCGATGCTGTCCCTGTGAAGAAGAGGAAGTTGCGAGAGGAAGTGAGAGGGAGAGGGAGAGAGTGATACCTGCGTCGTCGCCGCCGTCGTCGCCGTCGCAGTCGATATCTTTCTCGCAAAGGAATGGCACAGGACGCCAAGCCCTGGAGGCTCTATCAGGTCTGGAAGGGAAGCAATGTGAGTCTCTCTCTCTCTCTTTCCAATGCGCTTCCGCTTTGTCCGGAGCTGGTGCTGCTTGGCGCAGTCGAGTTCGTGCGATTTCGATGCTGGGTTTTTTTGGCGCGTAGACTGTTCTGTATGCCCTCTTATGTTCTTCCTTGTAATGATGGTTTTCATTCCGCGGTTCGTCGGAAAGAACTTGGAGTTTGTTCAGGCAGCGGAATGTGTTGGTCCTTCTTGTACTTTGGCTAGATCAGCGAATTGTCTGTTTGTGTGAGTAGGGTACTTCGTTGCTCCTTTCTCAAATGCTTTTGCAATTTGTAGTTGATCGTTAATTGACTATTGTTCGGTATGTTTAATCACTAACCATCTTGTTGAATGTTGGGTCAACTGTTTGTGTGGAGGGAATTGTTGTTCCTTGGATGAAAATTTGCTAGTGGTCTTAAAATCTAATGAGACGGCGCAATGAGGAAGAAGTAGGATTGGGAGCAATAAATCTTTATGTGATTTGTGGATCTCGAAACTTCAGAACTAATTGGTACCGTTTGGCAATATCTAATGCTCTTTTGTCTCTCTTTCTTTCTTCTCCCTTTTCTGGATCAGAGATTTTTCTGCCGAGGGAGGTTGATTTTCGGGCCTGATGTTGCGTCCCTGTCACTTTCAACCCTCCTCATCGCCGGCCCTGCGATTGCTTTCTCCATGAGAGCCCATTCCAAAATCAACGATCATCGCTATGCATTGCCTGCACTGATTGGTGGTTTGATCATCGCTGTTCTGGTATGTGTGTCAGAGCTTCCATCACACTGACAAATTAAAGTTTGTTATGAATATCGTATTGCATGTTAATGTTCTTTTCAGCGGGTAAGAATTTTTTTTCCATCAGTTTTGCCCTGTATCTATAGACATGTGAAATGCTTTATTAAACGTGCTTCCTGGAACAATATTTTTTCTGTTGGTGCCATCCATCTCTCGAGCGATGCCTTCTAATATATACAAGATAAGAATTTGAGGAACCTGATCTTCACATAGAGTAACATTTAACTTTATTATGCATTACAGTATATACCTTTTCTCTTATTTCTCGGGCTTTTGACTGTGCAACAGAAACTCTGAAGGAAAAAGTTGTAAGAGAGAACGCGTCCCGTTTTGGCATTACGTTGAGATGATTTCTCTCTCTAGAATCTAAGTGATGAACTGAACGTGCGTTGACTTTGCATTTCTGGAACTTTATGTGCTGCTGTTCAAGGAAGTGTTTTCTCGTGGTTTAATATTTATGAATGGACAACTTCTTCACATTTTGCAATGCTATTACTGATGACTTTGATTCTCAGTTGGGGATATCCTGTTGCAGATAGTTGTTTGCTGACTCAGACTACCCATTTTCATGCAGGATTTAATTTTTCTTTTTGTCGCTTCTGCTAGAGATCCTGGGATAGTCCCTAGAAATTCTAAGCCTCCCGAATCAGATGATGCATTTGATGCTACTACCCCATCAATGGAGTGGGTTAATGGGAGAACACCTCATATGAAACTACCTCGAACAAAGGATGTGATGGTGAATGGTCATGCAGTAAAAGTGAAGTACTGTGATACTTGCTTGCTATTTCGTCCTCCTCGTGCTTCTCATTGCTCAATCTGCAACAATTGTGTCCAGAGATTTGACCATCATTGTCCATGGGTTGGCCAGTGCATTGGAATAGTAAGTAATTTTGAGCCGAGCAACTTCTACAAAACTTAAAAAAAAGGTTCATATTTAGCCTGATATACCAAGTCAATATAATCTGTTGTTATATATATGGATGGGCTTGCCATTTTTTCCTTCTTTTTTCTGTCCAATCTTTACTAGGTCATATGGCGAGGTAAGCTGAAGTCTTGAAGATTTCTTTTGTGTGTGAAAAATACATTACTCTATTTCCAGATAGTGAAATTTAACTCGATGAATATCTTATATTTATTCCTGTGACAAGTTGCATCTCCCAGTACCTCTTATCTGATGCACTGTGTTTTCACCCTGAGATTTTGCCTCTTATCTTTTCACGTGTAATGAAAGTTTTCAAGCCTAGGTCGGTCTGTCAAGTGCATTGTTTGTCTACAACTGACGCTCTCCTAGTTAGGTGTTACCAATTCATGATTGATGTCACTATGATGTAGGACTCTGAATCTGCTTTAAGGAAAAAAACGACGTCAGAAATCAAACACTTTTCTTGATGATTACATAAGGAAAATCTATCTATAGATTATATAAGAAGTTATGAACAGAAGTCTGCACATTTACATGCAAAGAGCAACACTATCCATTTGTAACCAATTTAGACGAGAGACAATTGACTGCATTACCTCGATTAGGGGAAGTGATACAAAGCTTAATTAGTAGGAGATCCTCTTGTGGAGTCATACTCGTTTTACGTGCTTTTTGTTGGTCATGGATGGATAGATGCATTGTTTGGTTTTTATATGAAATCTAAATGCTGCTTAAAATAGCTTTTCCTTACCCTCGCCCAATCTTTCCACTTTAGCTAAAATTCCTTATCTTCCTTATTGTTGCAGCGTAATTACCGATTCTTCTTCATGTTCGTATCAACTTCAACCATCTTGTGCATATATGTGTTCGCGTTTTCTTGGATCGACCTTCTTCAACTGAAAAAAGTAAAAAAGTCTATCTGGAAGGCTATGTCGAATGCTTACGTGTCAGATTTTCTCATTATCTACTGCTTCATAGCTGTCTGGTTTGTTGGTGGTTTAACAGTTTTCCACTCCTATCTGATTTGCACAAATCAGGTGATGTTTCTATCCCTCTCAAAGCAACGTCCGATTGTGCACTTTCTATGAATTAATCTTGCAAAAGTTTGATTCTTCTTCTTGTGCAGACCACCTACGAGAACTTCCGCTACCGCTATGATAAAAAGGAGAACCCCTATAACAAGGGGGTCCTGGGAAACCTTATGGAAGTTTTCTTCTCTAAGATCCCACCTTCAATGAACAATTTCCGTGCATTTGTGGAGGTAGAGGAACAAGATGCCGTGTGTGCGGTGACTCCAAACTTTGGTGAAGGTATTATGAGCTCAAAGGAGAAATTAGATATTGAGATGGGAATGAAGCTTGCAGAGGATGGTGGCATCACTCTCCCTGAAATCTTGCGCGACTTGGAATATGATGATTCGGATGATGATTTCAAGAATAAAGAGGAAGATAGAGGGCGTGTTGACTCGATTTTCCTTGTAGAGCAAGACATGAAGGAACCCACAGAAACAACTATCGATGGTGATCAAATGACTTGTTCTGGACAAAGCCATGCCGTTCAACAGAAAGCCAGAGAACCTTCGTATACCTCTGGTGCTTTAGAAGATGGCAATAGTGCAACAGAAAAGAAAGATGATACAAGTGGTTCCAATCAAAATGCTGCACCATAAAGGTCAATTTTGTTCTTATTCTATTATGCCTTTTTTGGCTTTCTGTACGTTTTATTAAATTTGTCATCCGGATTGGGTGGAATAGTCTTCTCATAAGTAGTATATTGTAATATTTTATCTGCACATTTAGCATAGATCACACGTGATGACAATATAACGACAGGCATCTACTTGTTGCAGGGGATATGCAAAATTGAAAAGCTCTTATTAACCTTCTTGTGCATGACCATCAAGAACTCTTCCTTAGGAAGTTAGGCACCCATATGGTTAGGAGATAGTTTCAGCTAATTGTTGGTCAACATGTTTTCCTTATCCATGTGACAGCAACTTTGCATTTGCCAAGTCAGCAGAAGTTTTCATTTATTACAGCACGATTTATTTGACAAAGTTCTTGCCGTTGAATGTTGAAGCCGAGATAATCAGACCAATGGTTTATCGAAATGCAACATTGAGGACGTCGTGAAAAGATTTGTAGATCATTCTTAGATATTGGTTTGAATTCCTTTTAGTTGCCATGCTTTTCTAGTTGGATTTACTTCATTAACTATGTTACCTAGGCTCTGACAAATCTTTCCTTGTCTTATTCAGAGCAGAGGTTAAATAACACATAATCACAGTTGAATTAGTTGGTGAACTGAGAGGAAGCCAGTAAACTCATCAGAAATGTTAACTGGAGGACTGATGCTTTTGATGCTGGACAAGGGGACAATGCCTTTAATCAGATATTGACATCTGCTAATTATTTGTTCAAAAGCATGGCAATGACTTGTACATTTGGGTATGAACGAGGAATCCTACGAGATAACAGACAATTTTGGTTCATGGAAAAATGGTCTGTGATTGTGAAGTAGGTTTCCTTTGAACTCGGATCAAATTCTATACTTTTGTTATATCTGTCACGATTCATCACATTTCATGCGGTTTATACGGTTTACTGGATTGAGTCATCTCCTTTTGAGAATTTGAACATGAACGATAAGCTTTGTGCTCACCAATGTACTTTCTTTCATTATCTCAGTAAAGTATTCTCTGAATTTCAGTTCCAGAACTCAGATATTTAGTTATGAAAATTGCAGAGTAAGGATCCTTTGTCTTCTTATGCAAATGGTCAAAATCAGCAGCTTTTCCTACAACTTACCGGGTGGTAAACTTTGCAATCTCAGCTAATCCTCACTTAAGTGTAATTTGTTCTACTGCTAATTCGGTTTATGTAGGTAAACGCTTGGAGCTCCAAAAGTCCATGAGCTTGATTTCACTTTTAACTGTTTAAGCCTCATCAGGCATGCTCTTTCGTCTGTCCCCAGTGCAAAAGTGTTTCCGCAATCTGTTATACGATACCGTGTCATTTGATAGGTTTTAATGCCGAGTGTGTTTTGCCTCTCCGACAATTTCACAAGATCCCTATCAGCTGGCTTTTATATCATTGTGTTGTGAACACGAAAAAGAAAAGAATGCGCGACAATGGGTGAATGATTCAGATGTGTTTATTGAGGACTTCATTTAAGCGTAACATTGTTGCCAGACCATTACACCGGAGATCACTGAGAAAACAGCATGCGGTGTGAAGCAAGAGTGATTCCTGAATGATCTATAAGATACTGTAGATTCAAACTTTTGTTATGTCAAGAAATTCATTTCGAATCAATCGATCATTGTCACGTGCCTTGATTTCCACTTAAAACCTGTTCATTAGAGGCTCACGATGGATGAGCTTCTAGACATTTTATTAGTAGAGTTCGTGGGCCAAGTGTATTGTTATGACCTTGATGATCAACGAGTTTATCTAGACATTCTATCGAGTGGGCTTTATTGATTAAGTGTATTGGTATGTTCTGTTTGGGCCATTAGCTTCTATGTTGAGACCTAGACTTTTAAGCCTGGTGTTGACACTAGTATATAAAATAAGTCAACTATTACAAGAATTTTGCTGGTTTTGGTTTTTACTCTTACCTGAATCGCCTAAGATTAGCAAACAAGGGAAAAAGTTGCATTTGGTGGATACTTCGATTAGTTACTTGGAATGGAGAGCATTAAAATTTGTTGGTCTTTTACATGGGGTCCCATGAAATATATATCTTATACCTTAAAGATTAGGTAACACATGAGCCTAAAACCGAATGAGTGGCCTAAGATGTGACCGAATTTCGGATGAGTCGCCCGAAGTATAAATTTTGTTTATGCTTAGTGACTAGGGGATTCGAACTTGTGTCTTGCCCTAAATCCATATAAATATATCCCTCCATTAACTGCTGTAATCTATAAGATATGTTTAATACTAAATAATCCATTAGACTGGCTCTATTTACTATGAAAATCCCTGAAAGATATAATGCATGACATAGTGGATGTGTACATGTATACGCATACGTACTTTTGTTGAATGAGAGAGAAGGCGAGGAGTGATCGACGACATTCCTTAAGAGTTACAACAAGAGTGTCACACCGCTACAGAATGTCTGGTTCGGGTCTTGAGTAGCCCAGTTAACGAGCTCTTCATCAAAGCACCACAGACATGTCGGTAGTTTATATCTTGCTCCACATGAGATAGCGGCGTCCACAAGCACAATTTTACCAAAGGCTCGAATTTGTAACTTCGTTAAAAATAGACGAGCACAAAATTGCCAAGTCAATCATGTCGGATAGTGATGTGTACATCTAGGTGCAATTTCTTCTTAGTGCACATTCAGTGAAACCCTTCCCAAGTTCCTACGCTTCATCTCTGAATTCTCAAAAAAGCACATGTTGATAGAAGATTGGATCAACAGTGACCTGTTGGCAACATCGGACGTGATCTAGTGTATATTGGCTGCTTTAAACTCCCTCGAATGTAGCATTTGACAAACTTTCTATCAAATATATTTTGGAAGACGTCGTGAAATTTATACGTTTAACGAAAAGGAAACCCACTTTTTGGGGGCTATTTTCATTGAATAAGATTCAAAATGTATAAGATAGCTTCATTGTCTTGCATTGGAAAATAGAGCTACTTTATGAATGATTTGTTTAGGCTCCGTTTATTTCGCCTTAAATAAATGATTTGGAAAATATTTTTCCTAAAGATGATCCTTCGTATAGCTTAAAAAAATGAATGAAAGGAATATATTTTCATCGTCCACGAAAATATTTTAATTATTGACAACAATTTATGTTTAAATATTTTCGTGAATGATGAAAATGTGTTTCTTTAATTCATTTTTGTAATCAATATAAGTTGTCATTTTAAGGAAAATATTTTCCGAAATCATTCATTTTGTACGAAACAAAAGGAGCCTAACATATGACATTTTAGTCTCTGATAAGGCTAAACAGATTACATTTCTAGAAAAAGAAAACGAATTATGTAGCTTCTTAGAGTCCAAAATCCTTAGGACCAGAAGACGATGGCGCAAAACCCGAACCCGACCATATAGACAAAAAGCAGCAGCTACCAATGAAATCTCTGCCTTGGTGGCGCCTCCTCGTATGTATGCACTTATATGGGTCCGAGGTTAAAGACAGTAAAAGTTTCATGTGGGATCAACATGATCTGGTGACTCGTATAATATTGGGCCAATATGAGACGGGTATGCTAAGTGATAGTTGCGTTCTTTCCATCCCGTGCAGTAGTGGCTAGTGCAGCAAAGCTTCATCTCTCTTTATATATAACTTCCTTTCTGGCTACTTATGAAGAAGTACTTCATTATGGTCTGCCAATTACCTGTTAGTGGACTTCAGAGCGCAATACATTCGACCATATCACCGGCGAAGAACTAAACAAATTGATGTCAAGGTACCTCTTATATGTGATAATCCAGTGCATGGTGACGAAGCCCACTCCATTGGCTAAATTTCAGTACTTTTTTAGACGTGGTCAATGTCTGCAGCAAGTGAGGAGCTCGGGAGGCTCAAGAGAGATGACGACCGATTAGCTTGAAGTGGGATTACGAGTCGAGATCAACCCAAGTCAATTTGAAATCAAATTGAGATTGAAGTCGAAGGGCATCCGGAGCGTGGGAAATAGGTTCGGTAAAGTGCAAAGACAGAGCCCTACATCTTGAGGATCGATTTCGACATTCGAAAAGATCAGCAAAATTTCTCCAAGCTACTGTGGATCCAACGACGACATCGGATGCTCGTTTTGGCATTTGGGATTGGAATCGGAGGTCCAGCTGAGGTTGGCCGGACGTTGGACCTGTGCTGTAATTTGGGTGCCACCGGATTCGGACGTCCAACCACTTCTTGCTTGAACTTCCGACTTGCTATCCGAGAAAGTTTGAGATATTTCGTACGTCTTAAGTCTGGGTTTTAACCTATTTTGCTTGTTACGTCAATTCTAACTTAAAGAAAAAGTTTTGGAGAGTTGTCAGAGAGAACTTGTAACGGTTTATATTTAGATTCTCTTTGATTTTATTCTTGTAATCTTGTTTGGATTGGGGTTCGAAAAACATTTGAGAGTGTAATGGAGTGATCATATTATCAATCGGTTGATTACATCATGCAAGCACAATAACGAATCACACGCAAATCTTCCGTGTCATGTTTTATTTCTACACCGCACTTGATATGTTTACATTACATCTATCCACGATTCTGCGGTTCTGGATATCTTTCATTCTTCTTTGGGGGGAGAGGATTGCGATATTTTGTAAGAATTCATGTAAATTTAAGAAAACCTTCATCAATATTGATATGCACCATGCCGGTACTCTCTACTTCAATGAGAGAGAGAGAGAGAGAGATATCAACCTTCATCGACATGCATGGTCATGAATTCATGTAAATAACTTTCAAGTTTCTTTTTTTCCTTCTCTTTATTTTGGTGGCCAGCGAGGGTAGGCCGCGCCAAATCTAGCGAGGCCAACCCTTTCCCACGCCGGGCAGCCTCACCGAATGTCGCCTAGGCTAGGGCAACCCTCACCCAAGGTAGGCATCACTTGTCAGCCTTGCCGAGCATCGCTTGGGTGAGGGCGAGACCAACCCATGCCTGGGCAAGGCCGCCCTCGCCCAGGCAATGCGTGGCCTCACTAAATCTGACGAGGGATTCGAATGGATGGCCTAAAGCACGAATTCAATAGGTTTATGACTTTTTTGACACTTCTCCCGTAAATCTTATGCCTATGAAATATCTCCATTGACCTTAGGGATCCGAATGGATGGCCTAAAGCACGATTTTTGATTTAATGCATTTAGTGACATGTATAAATTGATCATGTACTTTGTACACTATTGTCTAGATAAAAATTCGTTATACCAACTCTATTATCGCATAAAAGAAGTATGCGTCATGGTGGATGAGCTTTTCTCTTTTAACAAGTGAGAAGAGTGGGAAGGGGCTATTTGCATCGACAAATCCATTGGGAGTCGCGATTGGGGAGTTCCATACCCATTACAAAACGCTAGATTTGTGTCATAACTACTCAGCACTGCCTGAGATAGTGAAGTCTGAATTTTGGCGAGACCTTCGGAACAGCCTCGTCAGCATGTTTTCATTCACTACTCTCTTCTTTAAACAAGATAGCAACGCCCAAGAGGATAAGTATGGTATACTCTCGCTTACGAGATAACTCGAATTTGTGAATTCGTGAAATATAAAGAACAACCCACGAGATCATTGAGCCAACCATGCTCGGGTAGCAACGTATACATGTACGTTGAATTTCTTCTTAATGCACATTCGGTGAAAATCTTCCGTACGTTGGATCAACAGTGGCCTGTTGGCTACATTGGGCGTGATCTAGTGAACATTAGCATCCTATGTATAGGCAAACTTTAAAACACTTTATGTCTAATGAAAAGGAACGACTTTGTTTGGCCAAACTCAAGTTAGTAAAATTCAAAATGTATTAAAGATCTTCAATTTTGGCATTTCACGTGTAACTCGAACTCAATTCGATGACTATCAAGATCGATTCATCTAGTTTCGAGTTGGCCCCGAGCTCAAACTACTTGAGTATCTTGTCGGATCAAGCTTGAACTCATCAAATTAATCTCAACTTGACAGGCTCACATGTTTAATCGAGTTTTTATTATTTTTTCAATAAATTTACTTGTTAAAAATAGGTGTTAGATATCCTCGAAGTATTGGAGATTAAAATCGAACTTGTGTGCCTTCGTAAATTACTTGTAATTGAGTCAAATCGAGCCAAACTCACTCTAATCCATAACATCGAGTTTCAAACCTGCTTAAGGGACTCAAAACGTGTTAGATCAATTGTAGAATATTCTCACATCTTACGTGTAGTCAATCTAGTCTAGACATTGTGCAAAACGCAACATACTCATCGATTAATTAAATTCGCCAATATTCGAAGAAAAAGTCGGAAACATTCAAACAAAATGTAATTGGCAAAATGCAACACACACGTCATAGATTAATTAAACTCGAGGATATTATAAAAAAAAGCAAATCAATTTGGTTTTTGGTTTTTTTTTATTTCAAGGGAAAATGGATTGAGAGACACAAGGACCTACTCTGATACGTAGCTGCGTTCAGTTCAAAAGCCTCCCAAATCAATGATGATAACCTCGGAGTATTCTGCTATAGAAGCTTGGATGTTCTTAATTAAGATAGACAGCCACTGCAACGTAGATCTCTCTTGTGGAGTTCATTTCAGCACAGGAAATCCAAATGTTCTTGATTTTTCATATGATCCGTGTTGTGATGTACAAGCCTAGGTACGTACTACTGAGATTGCATGTACCGATGCCAAGCTTTGTAACCTGAGTTTGTAACCAAGTGAAGCATTAAAGTGGTGAAATGAAACATTGGCGGGCTCGGCTAGTGGATTGTCTAAGACCTTTCGATCCGTATTGGGGTAAAATAACGTTTAGGTTGCGCATGACAACGATTCTATGCTCGGGAAGCCGATTCATTTCAAACTTAGAAATGATTCTTTTTTATTCCGTGCCCGGGAACAATTTTTAAGCATTTGAAGGCGTTTAAATTTTTAATAGCGTCAAAATTTCTATTCTTAGAATAGAAAAAAAAACAAATGCATTTGGTAACTACATAAAATTTCTTTTTATTAATAATATTTTAAATTTTTTAATATTTCTTTCGTTTTTTTTTCCTTTTTTTTTCTTTCTTTCCCTTCTCTTCCTTGGCCATGGCTGGTTGCCGATACCAGCGACGGGCCACAGGCCAGGGCCGACGAGGGTGTCGCAGCCCTCGCCGCCACCCTCGTTGGTTGCGACGGCGAGGTCGACCTCACCTTGGCTGGGCGAGGCTACCTGGGTCGCGACGACGAGGTTGGCCTCGCCATGGCTGGGCGAGGCCTCATCGTCGCGGCCACGAGCCGCGCTCGCTGGCCCTGGCCTATGGCCGGTGGCCGGTGACAGGCCAGGAAGAAGAAGAACAACAAACCAAGAAGGAAGAAGAAAACCAAGAAAAATCAGAAATGGAAAAATTGTTCCCAGAATTAAGAAGTTACTTTTTTTTGTGCTTTTTGATTTGTTCCAAAAAAACTGATTCTGGGAACAATTTTTTTCAAATTTGTGCCTGGGCACAAAAAATTTAATAAACGGATTTTTGTTCCCAAACTGATTCTAGAAACAAAAAAATAGAAATTTTCACTATTTGACAACTTGCCAAACGGGCCCTTAACATACCAATGTTAAGTTTTCAATGGCTTTTCGATAATTGTAAGTAATTTTCGGATTGATGCCAATCTCTAGCAAAATGAGGTGGAAAAAACCAAATACTATAGTTTCTTCTTTTCGCGCTGTATAAATTTTAAGGGTTATTATAATGGAGTAGGAGATTTGGGTGTACTCCTGTGATCATTGTACTTTGTCTTGTCGTATAATAATGCAAAATCTCGTTTACATTTAGAAAGGTTGTATTTTCCTCCATGTCTAATTGAAGATCTGAATTCGATCATTATGTGAACTAGGAATATGTTTGAAGGAATATTTTCCTCTTGTGGACATCACCCACATGTTTGTAAATGAGATTAACGTTCATGTTTGGAATCCTTATTGGAAGAAGTTTCCTTAAATGAGGGATGAAGGACAATATTGCCCAATTATTCAACAACTATGCATATTACTTTATAATTTCTATATTGATCGGGTCACGTGAAAAGGTACTTGGCAATTGAGATGAGTAAATTATATAAGTGTTATTTTGAAAATCTAATGCAACAGTTTAAATTGTAATGAATCTGTTTGAGAAATAGTGACATTCGTCAAGGAATGCACGTATGACGAAAAAGTTAATGCTAGGTTTAATAAGACTAATCTTAAGATTATAATGCAGCAGATTTCGAATGGGATTTTAAATAAACGGGTAGTATTAACGTCAAGTAAAAGTCAATTACATCACTCAAGTTGTGTTCGGTACGATGAAATAGAATGAAATGGAATTAGGGAATGGAATGGAACGGGAGTGGAATCAATGCTTTTATTTGGTAAATTGCAAGAATGGAATAAAATGGGATTCTTGTATTTGGTTACATTCTTAGAATGGAACAGAATGAGAACTTAGTTAATAAAGTTTAGTTTACATTGTACTTGCATTAATATACAGTGATTAATGTTTCTTAAAAATAATTAAGAATTAGAATTTATGCAATACAATTCATGTTATTCATTACTTATGTTTTGTTAATTATAAATTGTAATTGAACAGTATACTAATTGAAACCCCTTAAATATAATTTTGATTTTTTTTAATTATTTGATGTTAATCATATTATCATTATTTCCAATTTGTGAACTATAATTTAAAACCTATTATGAAAACATTAATTATTTTACTAAAATCGACTATAATTTTTAAACTATACTCTTATTAATCAATTTATAACAAATAGAGTAATATCACATTATTTAATGATTTTTTGGTTAAAAAAAGGAAAGGAATGGGCTTGGTCAGCCAAAAAGGTAGAAAGGAAAAACTGTTCCACTCTCCAACCAAACATCCCATTACTATAAAGATTCTAAAAATCAACGTGAATAGCGTAAATACGGCTTTTGTAAGTGCTAATGACAGAATTTGAAGAAATTGTAGGAATTGGAGAAATTTTCTTGTATTGTATTCAGATGGTTTGCATACAAGTAAATCGATCTATTTATAGTGTAAGGATGAAAGAAAAGAATAGGAAATAATATACAATTGATTACAATTTCCTATTTACCAAATCAATCACGGATTGACTGAATTAATTAGTCTATAATCAAGATTGGCGCCACAATCGGAATCTTCAATCATATTTTCAATACTCCCCCTCAAGCTGGTCGCCTATATATGTCAAGGACACCTAGCTTGCTTAGTAGATATGTATGTTGCCTAAGACACAATGGTTTCATGAAGATGTTTGCAGGCTGTTCCATAGTTCCAATTCCTTTTGTTACAAGGACCCCTTCTCTAATCTTGACCCGAGTGAAATGACAATTAACTTTTATATATTTTGTTCTCTCATGGAAGACTGGGTTTGCCGCTAGTTTGAGTGCAGCATCATTGTCACAAAATAGTTCACTTGGTCCATTGACCTGTATTCCAAGGTCCGAGAGTAGTCCTCATATCCAAACTATCCCGCAGTTAGTTTTTGCCATGGTTCGATATTCTGATTGGGCTGATGATAGTGATATAGTCGACTGTTTTTTCGTTATCCATGAAATTAATGATTTTCCCAATTTGATGCAAAAACCAGTGATGGATCTCCTGGTCATTGGGCAAATAGCATAATATATATCACAATAAGCTGTCATCTTCATGTTGCAATCATGAGATAAGAATATGCCAAGTCCTGGACATCCCTTCAAATATTTTACAACCTTCAATGCTACATTCATATGGGATTGTTTCAAGCTATGCATGAATTGGCTGAGTATTTGCACGGTGTAACATATGTCAGGTCTTGTCATGGTAAGATACATTAATTTTCCAACAAGTCATTGATATCCCGATGAATCCTTAAGCAATGGATCCTCGATAGATGAAGAGGAATTCAAATCATGATAGATGAAGAGGAATTCAAATCATACTCATGGGTAGTCAGCTTGGCATTTTGTTCAATTGGTATAACAGCTGGTTTGCAACCTGATAATCCTACTTCAAAAATAATATCCAAGACAAATTTTCTCTGACTAAGGCCGATACCTTTGTCGGATTGAGCAATTTCAAAGCCAAGAAAATATTTTGGAGGTCCCAAATCCTTGATGTTCAAAATGGAATGCAAATATTCTTTGAACTTTGTAACATGATGGTCATTATTTCCCATGACAAGTATCTCATCAACATATATCAGCAAATAAGTTGATGAATTACCTGCAGTCCTTAACATGATGATTAGTGATTTTCCCATAACATGATGGTTAGTGATTTTCGATCACAATTGGCTGGAATGACTCAATTGGTAAAATGTTTAGGGTTTAATTAATAAAATTGAAAGGTTTATGCAAAAGTACAATGGGTTTTGGACTTTTTGGACAATAATCCCATATATTAATGATGAGATTATCATCGTTAAATAGAGTTTATGAGTTGAAGTGGAATGAATATGTGTTGCATGTTTTGAACTTTTTGTTGTTTATTTTATTTTATTAGATTGTTGCTATTGACAAATTTTCATTTTCATTGTTGCATTCGCTTTCATTTTTTTAACTAAAAATGAAACAAAAAAAATTTGGCCAGTTCCCAATTAGATCCTGCAACCGATCTTGGAACCTGTGATAAGGTAAGTTCCAGGTTCCAAGAAATAGGGAATTGGTTTCGACGAATAAGTTCCAGGTAGAATCTCGAACCGTTCACCCCTAAACATGACCATAGAGCATTGACAAGATGAATTGGTGTCTGATTCCGGTGGCGGTATTAATTCTCGGAATTGTTTCTGGACGATGAAATCACATTTGAGATTCTGAAACAGCTGAGAGCAACATTATGTGATATGCTGGAAATTGTACCTTGTTCCACGAATGGAGATTGCAAGGACCGAAGAAAAAGAAAATAAGAAAATAGAAAAAATAAGGTTTCTTTAAAAAGAATATCTGAAATATAACAAATTTATCCAAAATTAATTTATTTACCACCAAAAATCTCAAACCGATACACTTGTGACAAATTTACCCTCCGTTACTTTCCGTTAAATTTTACCGTCAAATTGCTAAGTTGGACGATACGTGGCAGTTAACGAATGTACCAATTAGGTTTTACCCCTCTGTTTGTCACAGATTTACCAGTTTGTGATTTTTCGTGGTATTAATCCAATTTAACGGAATGTAAATTTGTCATAGGTGTATCAGTTTGTGGTTTTTTGTGGTATTAACCCCATTTGAAATTCCATTGAGGGAGGGAGAGATGTATATTTGGAATTGACGAGTTGGATCTTTAGCAACAATGAACCAAAAGTTAATGGGGTTAGATTTGAGTACAGAATTAAGAAGGGTTCTTTTATGAGAAAAAAGAAATTCGGTACCGAGTAAAGGTTACCATCAAAGTTAGTGTTTTTTTTAGGAATTTTGATTAAAAAAAAGGGGCTTTGAATGAAAATTTTCATTTTATCGGCGTAGAAACGGAGAGCTTACAATATCCGTTGGTCCTCTACTAAAAGAACCTCATTTCTTGGCATTGTCTTTTAATTAAAATATAAAATATAATCACACAAAGTATTTCGCGGATTCAATTTACATATAAGGCAATGATTCGACAAACGATTTGGCAAAGAGTCGTAACAGGGTCCAGGAATATAAGGCAAGCCTCGTCACATATAAGTAGCAAAAAGATAGCGATAACTCGTACCATGTCGGGTTAATGCATGATGTTAGGTTGTGAGTGATCGATGATGCCGTGTTCATGTTATGTGATGTACCCGTTACATAAGCTACTCGTAGATAGATAGCACAAACCATGACAAAAGCAAACTCAACATCTCGAAAGCGGAAAAGGGGAAGTCGTGAAATTAATATCCCGGGGAAAAGAAGCCACCAGTAGAGGATCAACTGAAAAGATGAACGCTGTGGATCCAATGAACTCTGACGTTTCCCCCAAACACCAAAACCTAATTGTGATATACAAAAAAGGGTAACGAAATTGAGAGAAGGCAAAAAACTGATCCCTATACACTTAGCACTCCTTGATACAATGATCCTCCCCCCGCCCCCCCAACCCACCAATTTCACAACTTTGAACACCATGGAAATGGCCACATCTATACAAAGAAACAATGACAACAAAATACAACTGACATCCATGAGAAGCACGCCACTAGAGCGGAAACCAGCAAGGATCCAACAGGATGCTGCAGCTGCTTGAGCATGTTCTCCATCAAAATCGTAAACGATCGAGCTCGGAAACAGGTTCAAATAGCCGTTGAGAGTCCTGAGAGCGTGACTCGCCTGTGCCATGCAATAGCCATTGAAGATGTCCAGGCGAAAAGGGAATGCTCTCAACTAAGAATCTGAAGGCATGACGGGACACCATCAGCTGGTTACCATTACGGCCTTCTGTCCCAAGACAGGTTCCGGTCCAGAAAATCCATTGAATTTTATATTATAGTTGATTTCGGTATCAGATACATCTACCAAATTCCAATCAGTCAAGATGTGACGATGACCAATGGAAAATTATAAGTTTTTTTCCTTATGCCACCAGCCAATTTGAAATGTCTCAACCAGATGTGTCAATTTCCTTCCCGTGATCTTCCTCACGGATGTTTCTCCTCAACCTTCTGAGCCATATATCATAATCCATGGGATAGGGTGTCCCACAGAGACTGTCAACATAATCGGCAAAAGCTTTTAGCACAGTGGAAACATCGCCAAGCTTCTGCTGAATCAACCTCCTTGACCAGGAGGTCTCTCTCCATTGAAGAGCCCCCTCCACCGAATCAAGATCGGGCAAAACCCCACCACAGGAGAAGTAAAGCATGTAAACCAAACTCTCTGCATCTGAGGCAGAACACAGCTTTCCTTCCTGTAGTGCATAAGTCGACGAAAAGTGAAGATTCATCGCTGGACGGTCCCTATCTTCAAGAATAGCATGTCCCCAGCCAATGAGGACAAAATATGGATATCTCGTACCAGATCTAACATAGATTACATTCTCCGGCCGAATGTCTCCATGACGAATGCTAACAAAAGATGCAGCTGAGAGTGCAGTTAAGCAATCATGACAACAGCGGATTGCTTCATCCAAACCGAATCGGCCTTCAGTTACCATGTTAGCAACCGTTTCGCCAACTGGGCTGGTGACAAGAATTGGAGTACCACACCAAGGGTGGTCACAGTTTCCACCAGGGCTCGGTCTCCGACATTGACCAGGGTGAATAATTCTCCCTGACGCACTGATCTGAGGCAGGTATTTGCTAGATAGACCTTTCTGTTTCATTACAGTGAGTACTTTGGTCTGCCTCTGGACTTGATACCACAAATTCATATCTTCCCAAGCTGGTTCCAACTGAGAAGGATGAGAGCCGACATAAAGAAATAGAGATTTTCCTGGATCTTCAACAGGGGACGCAACATAATATGGAAGCTCGCCATCATTCAAGACTTCATCTATTTGATAGCCCTTTTGCCAGTTCGAATCCTCCATCCATAGCACAGATCCTACTTCTAGCCTCATCAATTCTTCAGGTTCTATTTTCGCAGATTCCTCCTGGACTTCAACGATTTCAGGGGAAACACTGCGCCGCTGAAATCGAAATAGACCATTCCCATTTGCCCTCGCATCTCCTAACTGCCTCTCCATTCTTCTTGTTTGTAGGCGAGCACCATGATCAGCAGCTAAATCTTCAATTGAGTGCCTAGGCATCCCGACAAATTGCATTATACAGTGGAAGGTAGCAAAAAGTACCTGTAAAGCACCAATGTCTCCCCAATTAGCATTTCCGAGTTTGTTCCAGATTCGATCAACTGGAGAGACTGAAACGCAACAGTGCTCTTTAATCCACTCAGCGGCACATTCGTAAACGCTATTTACATCAAACTCCATTTTATTTACATCTCCATCAACCTTTACAACCCGACCGTACTGAGAGTCAACAAGGAGGATAAAAGCCGAATTAAAACCCTGAGTTAAAGTTAATCTGCTTAGGCTCCTTGATATTAGCATACGAACAGCATAAAAAAGAGCTTCACCTAAAACAGATAGCGAAGGCTGTCGATCACTATCCGCAGCGAGATCTCCAATATCCGGCCTCAGAAGAGCCAATTCAAGAATGTGATCCCATTTTCCACGAGAATGTCTTGGGTTCTTGAGCATCAAACCAGTTGCGCAAAGACTCCCAATCTTTCCATTAGCAATTGCTTTCTCAGCCTGGTAAAATTTGAAGTTTGGCTCGTACAGACAAGCGACGGCAAATGGCAATGGCTCATCCTGACTCCAGAATGCCTCCCACAAGCCCTTTGCACTTGCATGTAGAAAATCTTCGATTGCAAGATAAGCGGTAGCTTCCGCAGCATCTGAGGCCGATGCATAAACAGCACTTGGCATTCGAATTAGCTGCTCAAATGAAACCCCTTCTAATGCATAGTCAAACTTTTGTAATTCCACCAACTCAAATGGAACATCAAAAGCAGGTTCTTTAGCTGCTCCATCCTCTGATATTGATATAAACCAATCCTTAAGTTTTTCAGTTAAATGCTCGTGGTTTGTGAATTTGCGAAGGAATTCTTTGCGATTCCTGGACCTGCTACCAGATGATACACTGGATCTTTTTGTCTCAGACCCGACTGATTCCTGGTCTGGGGATCCACCTGTAGGTCAAGTTCACTGTTCATCAGTCAAATTACCTCTACCACATATGAATCGAGCAAACGAATTATCAGAGAATAATAACTAAAGGAAGGGGGTTGCAAATAGAGGTCAACTTGAGTTTGGAGAAAAGATCTAGAAAGCGGATATGTCATGGTGAACACGGCAGTTTGTTCAGTGGATGAAGTAGGAACAAGTCGAACAATGCCACGAAGAACATGAGATCAAATGAAATGACAGTCTATTTCAATGCACTTGGTTCGTTCATGGAAAACATCATTATGTGCTATTTAACTTCGAGGGGGGAAAGGGGGTGTCTCAAACGTGATGTATCCAGGTTGTCCTACTAAATAAGGTCCCATGGGCAAGATTGACCCAGTGTAACTCTTGCAATAAATTATAGGCAGTTCCCAAGACTTTGAGTCGTCACTTCCATACAATCATGGAGAACTTTATCTCACCAAAGTACGCCGAAAATTGCAAGGTGCGAAAAAAGGTCAGAGGTCAAATTCCTATATAATTGAGTTCATCAATCAAGACATACAGAGTTCTAAAGCTACACAACTAATAAAGGCATGACTTTGCTTAAAAGTTAAAACGGCCTTCAGTAATCCGGGTCAATGTAATTTCTCCAAAATTCTTCAATCATAACTAGATTAGTGGGATGAATCAGTTTGAACGGATAAGCATCTCTGTGGCTGTCATGCAACCATAGAGTTTGAATCTTCAACAGATTGATGAATGCAACTTCACAAATCATCCTCAGAGAATTCATCCATCACTCGGCCAGATTAAAATGCATTCATCTACCAGACTTAAGAATCATTAAAAACAGATGGATTACAAAAATCCATCTATAGGACTTCAGAATGTAAATAAGATCATCATCATAAAACTATATACTTGACACTGATTGGTTTGGACTACGTTTATTTATATCAAAGTGATATTGCATCAATGTACCAAAGAAAGCTGGTTAGGAAAGACTTACTTATAAGCCTATTCTTTTATCAGGGGTTCACTTCTAAAGCATATGGATAACTTAATTCAAGTGTATATCCTTAACAGAAACCAAAGGATCTGCCTCAGGCACTTCACTATCAAGTGATGTCCACCTAACAACTTCGTCATATGATACTAAACAATGAAGATGCTAAAAAAACTAACTAAGAGAGCCAAGACCTGTACAACCAAGGGAACGATTAGCAAGGCTACTCAGTAATTAGTATGCCTCACATTGAGAAGGGGAAAGAACTCAATAGTAGATGATATTGGACCCAAAAATATAAAGGGAATTAAAACGAAAACAAGAACATTTCTGATTTTTGTAATTATAGATATGCTCAAGACATCTCCTGAAAACACCAGGAATATCTCCGCGCCAAAATGAGTCATGGAAGAAACAACACTCAAAATGTATTGCATTAGATTATATAGGACTAGATGCCATCTAACCCAAGCAAACCCTTCCCCCAGAACCAAGTATGATGTATGTTCAATTCGCATATAATTCAGTAGGAACTAATTAAAACAGATCATCTGGCATATGCATCTAACAAAAGCAATGACACCAAGGTCCTCAATTAGATCGCGGCACGGCAGGAGCAGAGAGGGAGGGAGAGACAAACCCATGCTTTCAGCTAAAACTCGCTTAAAAAGCAACCGAGTGGCTACGTGCAGCTCGAATAAAGAAAAAAGGAAGCAGCAGATGTTCTTAGATCCCCGCAGACGCACATCTAAGAACCACCCACGTCTCACATCGAGATAAAAGCCCCAGCAACACCCCCCCCCCCCCCCCCCAAAAGAACAACACTTCCATAGTGTCAAAGCAAGCAACTTTGCCAGAACGAGCGGCATTCGATTCCGATTCAACGGCGCCGAGCCGACGGCCGCCGCCCTCCAAAACCCGAATCAATCAGCAAGAGCCCCAACTCACAAAAAAAAAAAAAACAACCCAGAGACGAAGCCGCGACGGGACTTCGACCCTGGGAGAGACGGAGGAGTCAACGGGATTTCCGGGGGGGCGGGAATCGGGTCAAAGGAGAGAGAATCTAGGGTTTCGTGAAGGCGAATTACTACAGCAGCAGCAGCAACAGCAACAGCAGCGGCAGCGGGGGGGGACGGCAGGACGAGAACGTTACCTTCCATTACGGAGCAGCGAGAGAGAGACTTTCGGACAGCTTCCTCCACCTCCTCCTTCCTCGACCTCCTCGTCCTCGGATCGTTCGTCGTCGTCGTCTCCTCACGCAGGACTAAACATTCGCATCTCTCTCTCTCTCTCTCTCTCTCTCTCTCTGCGTCGATCGATTTTGTCTGGGAGGGGGAGATATGCCGGTCGTCGTCTCTTCCCTCTCGCAGCATATGACTCGTGTGTGTGCGCGTGTTTTTCTTTTTCTTATTTTCACTTTTTATTAAATTTCCTTCGACAATTGCGCGCACACACACAGGTGAGAGAGTCAAGGGTTGACTGTTATGTGTGCGCGATCTCGTCACGGTCGGTCGCCACAACCCCCCACTCCTCCTCCTCTTCCAATTAACTTCTTTCTTTTAATCAAAATGGAGATTTCTTCAGGAAAAAATGACACAAACACTTCATGAACTTTGGCCCAATATGTAATTTAGTCCCTAAATTTTTAATTTATTCAATATAATTCTTAAACTTTAGCTCAATATTCAATTTGATCCCTAAACTTTTAATATGTTCAATGTGGTCTTTGGACTTTTGGTATATGTTCAATTCAGGGATCGAATTATACATCGGGCCAAAGTTCAAGGACTGTTTGTGTCATTATCCTATTTCTTTATTATCATGTTGCCCCCCAACCAATCTGCCGCCGTCCCCCGTTTTTAGTTATTTCTTTTCTCTTCTTTTTTTTTTTTGAAGCATATCTCCTCTCGACTCGAGAATTCGTGCTCGCGTGTCGCAAATTTTTAATCCCGCGTGGCGTTCAGTCGACGCGAAAAGCATCTGTTCATGCCAACGTACAGAGTTCAATGAATCGTGTCGCGTAATGTTTGGGATTTTTTTCCGTGTGATTCATGTCGCGCCTCGATCTGATCGTGTATGGTGTCGCCAGCCCTCTCCCCTCGCACGGTGATTTAGTTGATTTTCTGCCTAGGTTTCTTAATTTTATTTGATTAGAAACCTTGATCGATTTAACTTGTTAGCCTTTTATTACTAACAAGTTATCTTTTTAGTATCGATAAAGAAGCCCCTACGGTTGTTTGCCCCTACCGCCAACGGTGGCAATTTTTTGACATGAAACGAAATACATCAATCAAATACTGCACGAATTTACAAAGAGAAATTCGAGCCCGACATGACTGACTCGAAACGAAACTACCACGATGCGAATTGCATGTCCTATATATTGCGCTCTTTTATTTGCGAACGCTTGCAAAATCTGACGGAAATATGCCACTCCGTAGTCTGCTTGAATAGGATTACCTACTTTCAAGAACATAGGTTATCTATCAGGTCTACCTCAACTTCACTATCCACTCTAAAGAAGAATCAAGAAATGATCTCGGTGCATTTGTCATTTTGTCATCGAGAAATTTGCTCGCCTCAGGCAGTTCGCCATGGCTCTTGCTTGATCTTTGGCTCGCTCTTTCCTCTCCCGTTCCAATATATTAGGGAGCAGGCTTCGCAATCCTCCAAATGTATCTTGGAAGATCAAGGTTATCTCGAAACCCTTAATTTGTATATTATATGGTGCCATTTAAACATGATAAGATTGCGTTCGGCACAGTTTTTTTTCAGGGAATTGAGTGAAAATTGAGGCATTTGGTAAAAAAATTTTAAAGTGTTGAGTAAAAGCCAGCATTGACAAAGCTCAAGGCAAGTCACCTTCTCCAGGCTTGACATTTTCAGAAATCCATCTCCATCTTCCTAGCTTTCATCGAATTATCAAAATTCCAATTCTACCATCACGTTACACACAATCTCCTCCTCCCCCTCTCTCCTCCACCACATCGCTGCTCAACCCTACCATCTCCGGCAAGTCCACGAACATGCCCATCTCCGCCACTCAACCGCCACCATGCCAACAAGTTACCTACGGCCGCGTGTTTGTGCTCAACTAGCCACCAACACCAATGAGCCCCCTTAGCCAACGAGCCCTCTTGGATAGATTGCCACACCAACAAGTCACTTGTGGTTGTCTTTGACCCAATCAAAACCCAGGGCTCAAGTCGAGCACGGTTAGAGTTGTCAAGCAGGAGGGTCAGGTTGAGTTTGGATCGAGTTATAAATAATCTGACCCAAATTGACTCATTAACTCATTTATAATCAATTTATTCATAATATATATATTTTTGTGACCTATACCCGATCTGACCTATGCTTAACCTATATTGCTAAAACACTTTCATATTTAACCAAACGTAAAAAAACTCTTGTTTCTTGTAATTTTAAAAAAATTATATTACTAAAACGCTTCCATGCAATACCCATTCAGTGGACAAATTTTATAATTATTTTAAAAACGGGGAATTTTTTATTTTTTCTTTTTCTTTCTTTCTTTTCCTTTTTTTTTCTTTTATGTCCGATGAGGGTCGCCGGTCACAGGCGATGCCCAACCGACCCTCGCTAACCACAAGCGAGGGCCAGGACCCGTGGCCCTCGTCCAATTCGTCGACCGACCCTCACCAGATTTCGTAGCAAAAAAAGGAAAATAAAGAAAGAAAAAGAAAAATTTACAAATTATTAAGAAAAATTAAAAATGACTTGTTTATGATTCATAAGTTTATTACGTAACTCATTCATGATCCATTTAAAACTCATTAAGTTGTTAGGCAACCCATTTATGTCCCACTTAAGCTTATTTTTAGAACTCAAGACAACACATGACTCACACAATTAAATATGAGTTAAAATATGGATTTTAGATCCATTTTGCCACCTCCTAGCGCGGGCAACATGGCAAAGCAGAGAGTGAGTAGAGGGGATGAAAGAGAATGGGAGAGGTAGAGGACGGAGGCTGGTGAGCCTAGGTCTGAATTTGCTGACGTTGGACATGCTCGTGTCCGTTGGGGATGCGGACACTTAGCCGGGCATGCTCATGTTCAATGGATGGGGCCGGCGGTTGATTGGTGGTCGTGCATATTGTAGTTGCTAGTAGGAGGCCGTGCTCGGCGGAGACTTTGTGAGTAATGGAGTAAGAGAATTCAAGTTTCACTTGACCAAAGGGTGACAACGCTTACAACTTTACTCTTACATCATGAAGACACTTTGATCTCTTTTAATTGAAGAACTGCATGTGGGCTTTGCACACCACCATTGCAGTGATTAAAAAAGCAACCACCAAAAGAACTATGGAATATATGACATGCGTGCATTAGTCTCTTCATTGGTTGCAAAACATAATGAGTCATCGTGTCTCCTCGCTGCTAAGGCCACGATATATGTATAATTAAAACTCACCAAGCAGACAACTGGCTTTGCCGTAAGCAATTGAAAGGTATTCAATATCTCAATATCAGCAGCTTTCCAATCTCCAAGACGAACATCTTTTTCGTCCTCCAGCCATGCCTTGACCCATCAAGAGAAGCATTGGTTTACTTTAGATATTTGCAACATCTCAATTGACATAATGAGTCATCGTGTCTCCTCTCTGCTAAGGCCATGATATATGTATAATTAAAACTCACCAAGTAGACAACTGGCTTTGCCGTAAGCAATTGAAAGGTATTCAATATCTCAATATCAGCAGCTTTCCAATCTCCAAGACGAATCTTTTTCATCTTTTTCATCCTCCAGCCATGACTTAGCCCGTCAAGAAGAGCATTGGTTTACTTTAGATATTTGCAACATCTCAATTGAACTGACACTCACAAGCTGTCCTTCGCAAATAACGAAATCAGCATTTAGTCACAAGTTAAAGCTAAGAGCATAAACATGTGGGAAAATACAATTGCACTAAGCTAATCCTGCAGCCATGCAACCTTTGAAGCTGCAGGTGTATGTGTTGGAGTACTGTTTGAAAGCGTCTTTCACAATGTATAGAGTGTGGACTGTTCTTGGAGTGTTTGCAAGCAAACGATTGACTCTTTTGATCGCTCCTATCAAATGTAATGATATTGTGAATAAACTAATCAAGTCGTTTTGGTCTTCTTCTTTCTTTAGGGATTTACAAAACAATCTCTTTCCTGCATTCTGTCAAACACCTTTTGAATTCTCATGCCATTTCTTACCGTCGTCAAACGTCAGAATTCGAATGTGTCCATCCTAACACGGGCTTCTTTTGACTTGTCATTCCAGCAAAAGGGAAATGTTTTATGTATGTGTCACGGGTCGATAGTTTGGGAATGACCCGTGCGGCGACTTAAGCTTCCTTGAATTATTAGAACGCCTAGGCCAAGCCTTTTCTTGACCACTCACTTACTTACTCGGATCGTAGAGAGAGAATCTAGAGAGAATGTAAATTGCTTCTATTGCTTGGATGATCAAAATGAGAAGGAGGGCACCCCTTTATATAGTAGAGGGTCTCAGATTACATCCTTTGATTGACTATCGATCTAGTAGCCGATATCGCATCGTTCTACGCGCCAACTACCCACATTTATGGATAATGCGCAATTACCGTGTCGTCCGTCCCTGGGGATGTTCTAGAAGCTAGAAGCTCTATTAGGGTTTGAACTAGTCTTTGTCGATGTTGCACGATCCTCAATGCATAAAAACCTCTTGACCGTGACACAAGTCTGGAACTTTGCTTTGACGTAGAACAGATGGCGATGCGGCATCCTAAGTTCCAGGGAAGGACGAGAATGTTACCTTCCATTATGGAGCAGAGAGAGACTTTCGGACAGCTTCCTCCACCTCCTCCTTCCTCGACCTCCTCGTCCTCGGATCGTTCGTCGTCGTCGTCTCACGCAGGACTAAACATTCGCATCTCCTCTGTCTCTCTCTGCGTCGATCGATTTTGTCGGGAGGGAGAGATATGCCGGTCGTCGTCTCTTCACCCTCGCAGCATATGACTCGTGTGTGCGTGTGTTTTTCTTTTTCTTCTTTTCACTTTTTATTAAATTTCCTTCGACAATTGCGCGCACACACACAGGTAAGAGAGTCAAGGGTTGACTGCTATGTGTGCGCGATCTCGTCGCGGTCGGTCACCACAACCCCCCCACTCCTCCTCCTCCTCTTCCAATTATCTTCCTTCTTTTGATCAAAATGGAGATTTCTTTATTATCATGTTGGCCCCCCAACCAATCTGCCGCCGTCCCCCGTTTTCCGTTATTTCTTTTCTCTTTTTCTTCTTTTTTTTTCTGTTTTTTTTGAAGAGTATCTCCTCTTCGCTCGAGAATTCGTGCTCGCGTGTCGTAAATTTTCAATCCCGCATGGCATTTATTAGATGCGAAAAGCGTCGGTTCATGCCGACGTATGGAGTTCAGTGAATCGTGCCGTGTAATGTTCGGGATTTTTTTCCGTGCGATTTATGCCGTGCCTCGATTTGATCGTGTATGGTGTCGCCGGCCCTCTCTCCTCGCACGGGGATTTAGTTGATTTTCTACCTAGGTTTCTTATTTTGATTTGATTAGAACCTTGATCAATTTAACTTGTTTGTCTTTTATTACTAACAAGTTATCTTTTTAGTGTCGATAAAGAAGCCCTTACAGTTGTTTCTCCCTACAGCTAACGGTGGCAATCTTTTGACATGAAACAAACCGAGCAAATACCGCGCGAATTTACAAAGAGAAATTCAAGCCCGATATGACTGACTCGAAACGAAACTACCACGAAGCAAATTGCATGTCCTATATATTATGCCCTTTTATTTGCGAACGCTAGCAAAATCTGACGGAAATATGCCACTCCGTAATAGGGATGTGCAAAAGAATCGGGAACCACCTAGGACCGCCCGAAATCGGACCGGAATCAGTGGTTCCTAAGAAAACCGGTCCGGTTCTCGGTTCCAATCTTTGGGAACCGGTGGGTATATACTGGTTCGATTCGGTTCCGGGCATGGAACCGCCCTCCCGCTCACCGGACGGACCGGTAATATAATAATAAATATAATATATTTATTTAATTTTTAATTTTTTAAAAGAAAAATCATAAATCTCTAAACTAAACATAACTCACTCAACGTCCACAATCTTACATTAAGTCGAGAAATACCTTATTTTCTTTGTCGCCTCACGCTCACTCTCACTCTCTCTCTTCTCGATCGATGCTCACTTCACCGTCTCCAACTCTCCATCTCCATCTCTGTCTCCGTCTTTAGTCTCCGTCCTTGGCTAGTGGGATCGGTTCCATGGACCAATCAGAACCGGACGCACAGACGGTCCGATTTTCGGTGGATCCATGGAACCAACAGGCGGTTCCCAGTTCTAATCTATATCAAAATCGTTCGTTTTTCCGTGAAACAAATGGAGCCTAAAACAAATCTATATCTACGGTAGCTCTCTCGGTCTTTCTCTTCCTGCTCGTTTTTGTAGTGCTTAGTTGCTCCGTTTCATGACGTAGATCATTGTCGCTCCGGTATGACCTGTTGAGGGAAGGAGAGAGGAGAGGTCGGGTAGAACCACCACGGGCGATACGATAGTGATGAGTTGGAATCAAGAGCGATCGTGATGGAGCGATGACTGAGATGGAGTGAGCTAATTAAGCTAAGAAGGAAGAAACTTAGATTTTCCTTTCTACATTGATATGGCTAAAAATTACCAATGTGAGCATATCGTTTCTAACTATCAATTGGTCGGAGGGAGGTGGAATCCATAGTCCGCGATTTGATTTTTTTTTTTTTTTGTCAAAGGAAATTTTCGTTCATTACCAAATGATACATGAAGAAATTTATAGGAAATCTCAGAAATCACCACAATAAAGAAATCCTATAATGCTACAAAACAAACCAAAATCTAGAAATCAAGGTATATCATTAGAGTATAATTGGCAGAGGTAAGCACACGTTCATCTTTCAAGAACAGATCCATGACTGCATCCAAGCAAAAAAATCGGTGGCCTATCAACAAATAACACATCATCATTAGTGATGAGCATATACCGAAATCTCCACTGTAGATATGGTTTTGCCTTTTAGTGGTATGCACTTAGGTTCGGCGTCTCACACCATCAACGTATGGAGACAATAACAACATATTGAACAAGCTCGGATCTGACACCTGTGAGAGTAGGCCTTTAGCAAGTGTTAGACACCAAAACTTCTAGCATGACTGTGACACCGGAGTTTCTATGAACACCATTGAAATTAGAGTTGACATACTAATTCATTAAAACTCCTAGATTTAAAATTAAATCGAGAGAGAAATGCTCTCAGATTTAATACCGGGAAAGCAGAGCTCCCACACCTATAGTAGAGTAAGAAATAAGAGAAAATAGAAGAAAAATCAACCAAAGAGGGAGGGGAGGGAGAGATCTAGGTTAGATCCCTCCCATCCAGAAGCTGAAGAAGGGAAGAAAGAGTGGCTGAAACTCCGAAAGGGAGAGGGAGGGAGAGAGGGGTACGACTGTCCGTGATTAGATTTATCAATTCACAAAAAGAACAAAGTCAAAAAGAACGGGTCATTCATGTGACGATACAGGCATCACCCGTATTCATTTATGCTAGATTTTGCGTTTCTTTGATGTCTTCTATGTGTGAATTTATTAATCGCAAGTGGTGTTTCAATCAATTTCTTTCGACCGAGAACGGTCTCCTTTCGAATCGAGTGGTGGCGTGGTGACGAAGAAGAAAGAGCGAAGCGACCTTTCAATGGAGGTTCGCAGAAAGACACCGTTAAGAAAGGATAAGGAAAGTGTATTTGCCGTCGCCGTCGCCGTCGTCGTGTCATTAAGATTCGGCAACGATCCTTGGAGCAATTTCGGAGTTCACAATTTGCTTTCATTTCCACCTTGTGCTTACCACCAAACGTCGATGGACCTTCTACTTGCATCCCCGATGATCAATCATGGACCTCTTCCTGTCACGTCCAACGAAACAAAATAAGATAAGATTCTTGTCCGCTCCGCATTTGATATCAGCCCAAACGGATGCTCTAACAACTCGTACACCCATTTTTGTTTCTGTTCATCTTCATTTGTATCTTTTCATGTTTTGTATCGAGTCATCTTCATTTTCTTTCATCTCGAGTGTCGAATAACCAGCTTATTTTCAAGCCATGTCGATAATGGAAACGACCTCGTTATGTCGCGTCCAAATTTTTTTCAATTTCATGTAACGTTTTTGTAATGATATCATTTCAACATAGAGATAGTCTTAGTTTAGCACGTATTTGAAAGGATGGCGAGTGAGAATTGTCGACACTCTTCTTATCTTTTTCTACATCTAACCTCATATGGTATACATGACAACAAGTTACATATGTTTGAGCGAGACTTTTAAGACTTGCCACTCTAGAATATTTTATGGTCCGATCACTTTCTGCCCTTTAAAAATACTTTTGGTTGGAGATATGTGCATTAAAGTGGTATTGTCTTATTCTTGAACCCCATTGATGGAATTCTAAAGAGCCATCATGTGCTAAGAGCCAATTCACCAAGCCCTACCCAACGAAGGATGCAATAAGTGCTCCACTTGATTTGGCAAAATCTATAATCTCTAGATTGCCTCCGGTACTTTAGGGTTTGTTTGGTAACGTTTATTCCTGGAACACGATTTTTGTTCGAAATAGTTTTTTCTAATTATGTTCCTTGGAATAGTTTACGAGCAAAAATGTGTTTGGTAAGCTTGAAAATTTCATTTCCAAAATAGAAAATAAACGAAATGCGTTCAAGTACAACCTTAAAAATTTCCACACCCAATTTTTTCATTTAATTATAAAATGTGAGTGAAGACTTAACAATTCTTCATGTTTGGATAAAATTGGAATAGAAATAGAATCAGAATATATTATGATATAGAATTGGATAACCTTAATACAATCATAAAGAAAATTACACCTTATAGACAAAGTAAATACCGGATGGTGGTTGAGGAAATAGCAGTTTAGGATTTGGGGTTTGGGTTTTGGGGTTTGGGATTTTAGGATTTGGGGTTTGGGGTTTATGGTTTTAGGATTTTGGTATTAGGGTTTGGGGT
Source organism: Syzygium oleosum (assembly GCF_021117445.2). Taxonomy (NCBI): domain Eukaryota; kingdom Viridiplantae; phylum Streptophyta; class Magnoliopsida; order Myrtales; family Myrtaceae; genus Syzygium; species Syzygium oleosum. The sequence goes on from NW_026607494.1 coordinate 4,999,366, forward strand.
TTAGGGTTTGTGATTTAGTGTTTCGGGTTTTAGGATTTGGGGTTTAGGGATTCGGGTTTTGGATTTTGGGGTTTGGATATAGGGTTTAGTGTTTAGTGTTTCGGGTTTTAAGGTTTGGGGTTTAGGATTCAGGATTTTGCGGTTTATGATTTTAGGATTTAGGGTTTGGGGTTTAGTATTTCGGGTTTTGGGTTTTAGGGTCTAGGGGTTTAGGGGTAGGGTTTAGGGTTTTAGGGTTTCGGGATTTAGGTTCGGGGTTTAGGTATTGAGATTTAGGGTTTAGGATTTTAGGGTTCGGAGAATAGATTTGGAACTCCAAATCTATTCCCGCCACTTTTCTATTTCAGGGAACAAAAAAATTGACTGACGTTACTAAACGGATTTATGTTTCCTTTTTGTTCCGGGAACAAAATAACAGAAAGTTAGAGAGAATGTAAAAGGCTTTACGTTACTAAACGGATTCATCATTAGTGGTAAGCCTTTTCAACTTGTTTGTCTTTTATTACTAACAAGTTATCTTTTTAGTGTCGATAAAGAAGCCCTTACAGTTGTTTCTCCCTACAGCTAACGGTGGCAATCTTTTGACATGAAACAAACCGAGCAAATACCGCGCGAATTTACAAAGAGAAATTCGAGCCCGATATGACTGACTCGAAACGAAACTACCACGACGCAAATTGCATGTCCTATATATTATGCTCTTTTATTTGCGAACGCTAGCAAAATATGACGGAAATATGCCACTCCGTAATAGGGGTGTGCAAAAGAATCGGGAACCACCTAGGACCGCCCGAAATCGGACCGGAACCAGTGGTTCCTAAGAGAACCGGTCCGGTTCTCGGTTCCAATCTTTGGGAACCAGTGGGTATATACCGGTTCGATTCCCGGTTCCAGGCATGGAACCGCCCTCCCGCTCACCCGGACCGGACCAGTAATATAATAATAAATATAATATATTTATTTAATTTTTAATTTTTTTAAAAAGAAAAATCATAAATCTCTAAACTAAACATAACTCACTCAACGTCCACAATCTTACATTAAGTCGAGAAATACCTTATTTTGCTGTCGCCTCACGCTCACTCTCACTCTCTCTCTTCTCGATCGATGCTCACTTCACCGTCTCCAACTCTCCATCTCCATCTCTGTCTCCGTCTTTCCGTCTCCGTCCTTGGCTAGTGGGATCGGTTCCATGGACCCAATCGAAAACCGAACCAGACCGACGGTCCGATTTTCGGGTGGATCCATGGAACCAACAGGCGGTTTCCGGTTCTAATTTTTCGGAACCAGTCCTTAGTGGGCGGTTCCCAGTTCTAGAGTGAGAACCGCCCACCCGGACCATGCTCACCCCTATTCCGTAGATTGCTTGAATAGGATAACCTACTTTCGATAACATAGGTTATCTATCGGTTCTATCTCAACTTCACTAGCCATTCTAAAAAAGAATCAAGAAATGATCTCGGTGCATTTGACTTTTTGTCATCGAGAAATTTGCTCGTCTCAGGCAGTTCACCATGGCTCTTGCTTGATCCTTGGCTCGCTCTTTCCTCTCCCATTCCAATATATTAGGGAGCTGGCTTCGCAATCCTCCTAATGTATCTTGGAAGACCAATTGAAACCCTCAATTTGTATGCTATATGGAATCATTTAAACATGATAAGTACGGGTGTCAAACGGGTGGGTCCGATCGGGCTTGGATCGGGTCGAAAATGGTCCGACCCATATTGACCCATTTAACCCATTTTGACCCATATTCATATAATGTAAATCTAACGACCCATACTCAACCCGACCCATACCCGACCCGACCCATATTCTAAAAGACTTTAATATAAAATTCAATTTAGAAAAAAAACTTATTTCTTAAAATATTTATATTGCTAAAATGTTTCAATGCAATATAAAATAAGTGAACAATTTTTATAATTTTAAAAAATATTTTTTTATATTTTTATGTATTTTTATTTCCTTTTTCGTATATATTTTTTAAAATGAAAATTTTAATTATTTTTCTTTTTTTTATTTTTCTTTTTCTTTTTCTTTTTCTTTTTTCTTTTTTCTTCTTCTTCGGCCGGCCTCAGGCAAGCTCGGCTAGATCGGCGAGCTTCGAGCTCGCGATCTGGATGAGCTTGAGCTCGCCTATGGCCGGTCGACGGCGACCTGCCATAGGAGGAGGAAACAGAAAAAGAAAAAAAAAAGGAAAAAAATGAAAATGAAAAAAATGAAAAGAAAAGAAAATAAAAATAAAAAATAATTAAAATTTGATTTTTTTGAAAATAAAAATAATTTTTTTTAAATGACACTTAAGCTATTTAGCCTACAAGGCTACAAGTTAATAGCTTAAATAGGTCAAATATGGGTTTGCAACTTGGGTTTTAATATTGCAAACACATTTTGACATGTTTTCAAAATTTCAAGAGACCCATATTCAACCTGGCCCACTAAAAATGAGTTAATAAATGGGCTTTTGACCTATACTGCTAGCTCTAATGATAAGACTGCGTTTGGCACAGTTTATTTCAGGGAATTGAGTGAAAGTTGAGGCGTTTAGTTAAAAAAATTTAGAGAGTATTGAGTGAATGCCAACATTGGCAAAGCTCAAGGCAAGTCACCTTCTCCAGGCTTTTAACATTTTCATAAATCTATCTCCATCTTTCTAGCTTTCATTGAATTATCTAAATTCCAGTTCTACCGTCACTTTACACACAATCTCCTCCTTCCCTTCTCTCCTCCACCACATCGCTGATCAACCCTACCATCTCCGGCAAGTCCACAAACATGCCGATCTCTGCCGCTCGACTGCCGCCGTGCCAACAAGTTACCTACAACGGTGTGCTTATGCACAACTAGCCACCCACACCAATGAGCCCCCTTAGCCAACAAGCCCTCTTGGATCGATTGCCACACCAACGAGTACCTGTGGTTGTCTTTGACCCAATCAACCTCGATTCGGCGTCGAGTGAGCCCAATATTCAAAACCTAGGACTCAAGTCAAGCACGATTAGATTGTCAAGCGGGTGGGTTAGGTCGAGTTTGGGTCGAGTTATAAATGGTTCGACCCAAATTGACTCATTAACTTGTTTATAACCCATTTATTCGTAATACATATTTTTGTGACCTATACCCGACCTGACCCATGCTTGACCTATGTTGCTAAAACACTTTCATATTTAACCAAATGTAAAAAAACTTGTTTCTTGTAATTTTTTTAAAAAAAATTATATTTCTAAAACACTTCCATGCAATACCCATCTAGTGGATAATTTTTATAATTTTTTTTAAAAAGGAATTTTTTATATTTTCTTTTTCTTTCTTTCTTTTCCTTTTTTTTCTTCTATGTCCGACGAGGGTCGCCGGTCACAAGCAATGCCCAGCCGACCCTCGCTGACCACAAGCGAGGGCCGGGACCCGCGGCCCTCATCCAGTTTGTCGGCCAACCCTCGCTAGATTTCGTAGCAAAAAAAGGAAAATAAAAAAAGAAAAAGAAAATTTTATAAATTATTAAAAAATATTAAAATGACTTGTTTATGATTCACTTAAGCTTATTAGGTAACTCATTCATGATCCATTTAAAACCCATTAAGTTGTTAGGCAACCCATTTATGTCCCACTTAAGTTTGTTTTTAAAACTCAAGGCATGACTCACACAATTAAATATGAGTTAAAATATGGGTTCTAGACCCATTTTGTCACCTTGGGCAACACTGCAAAGCAGAGAGTGAGTAGAGGGCAAGAAAGAGAAAGGAGAGGCAGAGGCCGGAGGCTAGTGAGCCCAGGTCTGAATTCACTGGCATTGGACATGCTCATGTCCGTTGGGGATGCGGACACTTAGCCGGGCATGCTCATGTTCGATGGACGGGCCAGCGGTTGATTGGTGGTCGTGCACACTGTAGCTGCTACTGGGAGGCAGTGCTCGGCGGAGATGAAGCTGCAAATGTGTGTGCTGGAGTACTGTTTGAAAGCAGACAATGGTCTTTCACAATGCGTGGAGTGTGTGGACTGTTCTTGGAGTGTTTGCAAGCAAACGATTGACTCTTCTGATCGCTCATATCAAATGTATATTGTGAATAAACTAACCAAGTCGTTTTGGTCTTCTTCTTTCCTAGGGATTTACAAAAAAAATCTCTTTCCTCGGTTCCTAGCTTCCCCCATCCAAACATTCTGCCAAACACCTTTTGAATTTTCATGCCATTTCTTACCGTCGCCAAACATCGGAATCGGAATGTGTCCATTCCTGACACGGCCCTTCTTTTGACTTGTCGTTCCAACAAACGGGGAGCATTTTCGCATGCCTCTTGGACTTTGCTTTGACGTAGAACAGACGTCGATGCAGCATCCTAAGTTCCAGAGACATTCAACCAAAAAAAAAAGTTCTAGAGACCACCACGATTCGTTCCTTGGAGCAGAATAACGATGGAAGAAGAAGAATCGCGGTACGGTGGGTAGATGATGTGGGTATTTATTAAGATCGGGCCGGGCCAGGCCGTGCCGGGCTTTTTGACCTGGCACCACTTCCCCCTCCCCCCCTCTCTCTCTCTCTCTCTCTCTCTCTCTCCTTCGCTTCTTCTCTCTCGGTCGTGAACTTCTGTCTCCCCCTTTCACTCTCCATCTAGTTCTTCCTCGCCTCCCACGCCCCCACGATCAGGGAAAGCTTTTGATCCTCTCTCTTCGATTCCGACCGTTTTCCCCCGGCGCGATCGATCCCTCCTTCGCCGTCGATCTCCGCGAGTCGCCGCCGATTCAACGACGCCGACGATGGAGGAGGCGGGGGAGCGCCCGGGGAGAAACCCTAGATCTCTTCTTCTTCTGCTTCTTCTCCTCAGCGCTTTTTTTCGAGATCCCTTTTCGCGGGGCTGGCGGGGGCGGTCGCTGATGGCGGATCAGGAGGAGGAGGACCGGAAGATGGCACTGCGCCTCAGCATGCAGCACTCGCCGCCGGAGCCCAAGCGGAGCAAGTAAACAATTTTTAATAATATCTTAGTATTTTTTTCGAAAATTTTTATATTTTCCTTTATTCTTTTCTTTTTCTTTTCTTTATGCCGTTTTTCCTCCATTCCTCCGACTGGTCGCTGGGCCTTGGGCAAGGTTGGCATGGCATCATTGGCATCACCAATGGCTAGGCAAGGCTCATGCTTTTTCGCCAAAATTGACCAAACAAACTCAATTAGCAAAAGGTGAAAAGGTTTAGGACTAAATTAGCAAAAGTGCAGTAAGTTTATGATTTTTTGGATAATATTTCCCTGTTTAGATTGTCAAGCTCAAAAGCTAGGCACCAGGTGAACGAAAGATTACCCAAATGTACATAACTCCACAATAAAGAAGAAAAAAAATAAAGGAATAAGGCCCAAATGAAAATCCAAATGAAAAATACCAAAACTTGCCGTCCTCTGTTTTTGAAAAAAGCAATTTGCATGGTCAACCCTATTTTGTAAAATTAAAATGACTGGAATATCTTTTCCCCGAGGGAAAAAAACACAAAAAAATTACTTATTTATTCACCTAAATCTACCACCACCATCGTCATCCACCAACCTTCACAAACGATTATAATCTCTTCTTTGCATCTTTGCCAAAAAGATCTAATCACTCTTTGAATGAAAAACACCAATAAGAACCCAACTCATGTATTTCTCATATTCTAGTTTTCAAATCTCCAAATCCTAATATCTCGAAGCCCAACATTTACTCCCAATCTCTTTCCACCCAATGTTATTCACCTCTGTTAGCCATAGCCTCAATACTTTCGCCTAGATCGGTGCCGGCATATGATCCATCGACCTTAGCTCATTCCACCCTCTTTTTAGCTCTCTCTCTCTCTCCCCGCACGCCTATGATGACAACGAGGAGGTTACTGTGATTAGTTATTTCCCAAAATCAAAATTGTTAATGCTTGGATGACCATAATTTAAATTTGAGTGCCACGATGACCTCAAATCAATGTTGTTGACCACCACGACAACATCAATTGAGGTCATCGATGAGAGAGAGAGAGAGAGAGGGGGGTGGGGGAGAGTGGTGGTCGACTATGGGCAGTGCAATGGCTACATTGATAGCCATAATAAGAGCAACAACGATTGAGCCAAAGTTCAGATCTCTGCTTTGCTTGAGGTTCTTTGCATCAATGAAGATTATATAAAAGCGGAAGAAGCATTCGGAAAGATAAATATGACTTAATAAATGAAAAATCCGTCCAATTAAATTTCAAAGTGTAATTTGATATCTTGTAACAAGATTCAAGAATTAAAGTGAGCGTTTCTATGGCCAACAAGCATGCAGCACTACCGATGAAGGGATCGGGGGTGGGGCCAGAGAATATTAGGTCCAAAAGAGCAAACGTTGCTGCAAAAAAAAAAAAAACAGCAGGGCGTTGCAAAAACAAACCGGAGAATCCAACAAAAACTTAGGTGGCTCTTATATTTTTCCCAGACAGGAACTGGCCGGAAGAAAGAAAGGAACCGCTAAGCTGAGCTGGCACCGCTAACGGCTAGTCGGGGAGAAGGACGCCTCAACGGTCACCCGACCCTCTGTCGGCAAATTCAAAATTCTTTATAAGCATTCCACACACGAAAAAAGAAGAAGGAAAAAACGGAAAAAAAAAAGAGAAAAAAGATAAAGAAAAGGAAAGTAACGCCGTTAACGGGTAACGGTGGTAAAAAGCAGGGTGAACGGAGCGGGAATCTCAAGTTCGAGGTCCCGACAAGAAACGGGGGAAACGAAACCCCCCAAAAAGCAACGACGCTCCCCTTTGGTTGAAGTTGGATGCTGCTGCAAATCATACTCGTAATTACTAACCTGCCCCTGCTCCGCCTTTAGATTTGCCAATTTGCCACCAGATAAGGTTTCCTCCTCTTGGTTTCTCAACTGTCACATTTATCTTCGGTGGCCTTTTTAATAAAACAGAAAAAACCGAATTATAAGAATAATTACGTATATGCTTCGAAAGTCGAGAGAGTTTACGCGCTGACCACGTTGACCGGTGCCATGGATAATCACTGTTTCCTTTTGAAAAGTTAATTACTCCTCGTTTAGTACGTTTGATAAGTGCATCGGGAGCAATCATTCATTAACACGTTCCGTAAATTATCCTCTCCTCGTCAATCTTGTATGACCCCAAAGCCTTGCGACGGGAATCGATTCGCCCAACTCAATATCATATATATATAGGGAAAAGGACATCATAAGAGTTATAATTTTTGTTCAGTGCTCACCTAAGTGCCATGACTCTTGTGTTTCGCTCACTTAAGTGCCATGTAACCTTTTAATCGATCACTTAAATATTATAACTTCTTAAAAACGTTCACCACAAGTGCCATGACACGTTAGATTTTCGGCACTTAGGCAAGTGTCTTTAAAAAATTATAATTGTCAAATGATCAATTGAAAGTTATAACACTCACGTGACCGTTTTTTTGGGAATTATGGTACTCAGTTGAAAGTTTTCACCCTCAAATAAGCGTCATACGAAAAGTTATATAGCACTCGTGATATTCCCTATTCCCAGATAGATACAGAATCTCGCATCGCTACTCGAGGCGCAACTTCGATTATCATAATGAAATCTTTTCAAAACTTTCTATCCTATCTTCCGGTTGTGATCACGGGGGAATAAGAAAGGGGGGAGAATCACCCGATTGATTGCTAAAAAAGTAAATAAGGACAAAAAGACAATGGCGAGCAGTGTATTTTGCTGCGCAACGGAGGGCAAACTCGTCATTGCGCACCCTCAGATCATTTAAAACCCCACGTGCGGCGACGCGCCTCCGACTGTTGTCCCGCATCCCGCGCGTGCGAACGGGGCGCGTCGTACGATCCACGAACAGCACCACGCGCGTAGGGCCGCCAGGCCCTCAGGATTGCCCAAAAAAGAGAAAAAAATTCAAGAGCGAAGCCCCCCACCCACAACGTCTCTCGAGTTGATTTAAATTATTAGAACGTCTAAAACTTTATGCACTTGACCCCAAATAAAAGAAGGAAAAACTTTCTATATAGCGAAATTAATAATTGTTTTGTATTGTCGGAAATTAAGCGTTTTTTGGGTCGGTATGGTCGGAAATTAAGTTGAGCTTATCATGTAACTTGGGGGTCTAATTTTTTTTTTGAAAAAGTGCTAATTTTATCTTGAGAGATAATTCTAACCTGAACCATTTTTGTCTCAATAAAAAAGTATGAACTTTTATTCGAATCCCAAATCAGGCTTCCGTAATATGAAATTTTCAACTTGTTCCGATCATATTTGGGTTTAAGTGATAGCTAGTAATATTTAGGCCAAAATTATCACATAGGGTAAAATTAATACTTTTTTTACTTCTTTTTTTTTGGGGGGGAATTTGGCCATTCTGTCGCGTGGTGTTCTGACATTTTTCTTTTACGTTAATGTTTTTTGTCCTTGTGCCGATCCGTCGCACAACGGAACATTATTTCAAAAAGAAAAAAAGAAAAAGGAAACATAAATCAAGAAGAATAGTGTTGTTTTTTAAAAAGAAAACGAATTATAGAGAGAGAGAGAGAGAGAGAGAGAGATTGCTTGCTTGCTTTCTCACTCCGCCTCGCATTCTCTCTCGGCGCTCCCTCGCTCCTTCTGATTTGCTCCTGGCCAGGTGATTCTGCTTCCCCCCCCACCCCTATGCGTGCGGCATTCTTCTGGGTTTTCCTCCTTTGCCGCGAGCTCGCGTGCGTTTTCCCCTCGTGAATCGTGTCGTGGGTGGCGATCGTTCGGATGGACTGAGCGCGAGTTCGTTCGGCGTGGAAATGTGGGTTTTTTTTTTGGCTGATCGATTCGCCCGTTTCTTCTCGACGTCCTTGATCTCTTTTCCGTTTCGGGTTCCTCCCGTTCACACGAGTAGTGGGGCGTGTGAAGCGTGACGAGGAGAGAAAATGGAAGAAAAGATTGCATTTTGATTGCTTCCTCAGTCAACTGGGGAATGCTTGGAGTGTCTTCCGTCTCTAGGGTTTCCAATTGGGAATTTTACTTTCCTGGGTTCTTTTCTTTCTTCTGGTTCCTCCTTTCTGCGATTTAATGGTGACTTTTAGTTGGCTTAGGGTTTTCTCCTACTTTGAGACGGGTCAAATTTTTTTCTTTTTTGGGAACTTAACATGCTTGCCCGTTTATCTCATTGCGATTATTATTCATAGCATTTGATCTACTCCTTCTGATTCTCTTCGGCAAATTCTGCAATGTAAATTGCCAAGAGGGCTTGTTCATTGTGTTTTCTTTCTCTTTTTTTCTTTTTTGTACTTTCTGAGATTGGTTTGATTGTTGGGGATATGTGATTTTCCATATTGCGTGCGTGTATTGGGTTTTACTTTAGATTCTTATTTCTGGGCGTGTTTTATCCTTATGTCTTTGATAGTTGCGAGATGAACATTATGGAGGATCACCTTTGCTTTTGACTGTTTAGGGCGAAAAAAAGAACTAGGTGAGTAGATGCAGGTGGGCAAGGCAGGAAAGAGAAGTCAAGTATTTGGGCTAATGGGACCACTCACTGATTTGTCAAGCCATTCTCATCCATAGAATAGAATTAGCACCTTATTCATTTAGGTGAAGCAGTGCGGTTGCTATGACGGCGAAAGTTTGTGCAAATGAAGTCTCCCCATTTCTCTCAAAGAGAACATAAGCGAGACCAACACATGGAACTCTTCAAATCAATTTATCAAAAAAAATTATTTTGTGCATAAAACTTGTTGTTATATGTGGAATGAGGATACAGCAGCCACTTTTTTATGGAAATATAGACAATTGCATGAAGAGTAATCATGTGAGACTTTATTAATTCTGTTCCATGATAGATTGTCCTACAAGACTCTTAATGTTCTTCTATGATCCATTATTGGCCATGGTTAAAATCTAGTGCTTCGACGTTGTTGGTTTTCATTTCCCAGTTAGACTCGTGGATTCTGAAGTGGAACATGTGTGTTTTTGTCCTATTTTTCGGTTATAGCAATTGGCGTGCTTTTTAGGTGCTGTTTGTTATGACTTTTGGTGGTTTGCATTGCAATTCCTAATGGTTGACAAGTTCATCTTTATTCACAATTCCAGCTAATCCTTCATTGGTCTTCCTCGAACTAGAGTCTATCAGTTAAGCCTTTAAGTTGCTGTTCAGTTCTTTCTGTAACTGGTTATTGTTCTGCAGGTCTGGTCTTCACCACATTAGGCCAGTAGCCAATTGTTAGCATAGCAACTTGAAAAGCCTGGGTTTCATCACCACTCCAAGCTCTTATCCAACTAATAGTTGTCACAAATTCTTATCGGGGGTAGTGTGGCTATGGTAATTTGCCTCCTTTTCCTCCTCTTCAATTTCTCTTGTTTTTCAATCTAAAATTGTGTGGTGTGCATAGCTTTCTTGGTAATTTCTTTGCTAGAATGAGTCTCAGCTGCAGTAATTGCCTTGATATCAATCAAAAAGTTTGTTGGTTCGGCATCTCAAGGTCTGGGTAAAGAATGTGGAGTTGATAATATCTGTCTTCATATTGTTTCGTGATTGCCTATATGAGTCTACCATAAGTATACTTAAAAATGCACTTTCAAAATAATAATTACGGAGAATAGAATAGAGTAGTTGCGGCTTTTACAGTCGGTGCGAGCTGCTATTTCCTGACACTCCCTTGTTAAAAGTTTTGCTCCTGATGGTTTTCATTCCTTAAGTTTGGCTAAAACATGTGCTTTTTTGTGTTCTGATGGATCAAAATTTTCCTCTTTCTTAGGCTACAAATGAAAATCTTCCTCCAAATGTTATAAAGCAACTCGCAAAGGAACTGAAGAATCTTGATGAATCCCCTCCGGAGGGCATAAATGTTGGTGTGAATGATGATGATTTTTCCACCATATTTGCTGATATTGAAGGCCCAGGTTACTCTCTTTCTTTTGACTGCTTAAACCATTCATTGCAAATAATATATGGCCATAGTTGATAAAATTATTTCTTTTGGTCTTTCAGCTGGGACTCCATACGAGAATGGTGTTTTCCGGATGAAGTTGTTATTGTCTTATGACTTTCCACATTCTCCTCCCAAAGGTCTGCCCATGCATATTACTACACGGCAAGAGAACTTATAGCACTGTTTTTAACTCCCTTTTGGTTCAATGGTTTTGCCATAAGAAATGGTTCATGGTTGAAAGTATTCCCTTTCTCTGTTAATGTTGTCTGTGACTTTTTTATATGGTTTTAACTCATTTGTATATTAAAAATCTCGGTTTCACAGCATGTACGATCGACCAATTCATGCATTATTAGCTTTCTATGCAAGTCTTTTTCATTTGATGGACTCAAATATACACCATCGCGGATTATGTAGGTTATTTTCTTACCAAGATTTTCCACCCAAATATTGCTACCAACGGCGAAATTTGTGTCAACACATTGAAGAAGGACTGGAATCCTAGTTTGGGACTACGTCATGTTCTTATTGTGAGTTTTTCTCCCACAGGAATTTAATATATCCATTTTTTTGTAGATGCTGCTGAGAAAACTAATTTTTTATTGTGTAAGGTTCTTCTTTAGTTTCAATTAATATCTTTCCATTGACATCCTTCTTTGAAATTCAGGTCGTTAGGTGCTTACTCATTGAACCATTTCCCGAGTCAGCTCTGAATGAACAGGCTGGCAAGATGCTGCTTGAAAATTATGAAGAGTATGCCAGACATGCCAGGTAAGACTAAATTATAATCTGCTTCATGTTTATATTTATCTATGGGACCAGGAACCTTTACACATGAGATGCCGGAGTATTATTGAGACAAATTATATCCTAGTGTTGAATGGGCCATAAAGAAACAGCCATGTCGTGGGACCTTAGTCATCTTCCTTTTCAGGAAGTTATACTGCCAATCCATGTAGACATGGCAGAAGGGCCAAAATAGTGATAATGATTTGACTGATCCATTTTCTACTTAAGTAACTTTTCTGTTATCCGTACAAGTCGCCCTCTATGATGAATTAAATCATCGTCACTGAATTTCTTTGCTGGAGTGTTATTGAGACAAATTATATCCTAGTGTTGACTGCCCCGTAAAGAAACAGCCATTTCGTGGGACCTTAGTCATCGTCCTTTTCAGGAAGGTTATACTGCCGATCCATGTAGACAAGGCAGAAGGGCCAAAATACTGATAATGATTTGACTGGTCCATTTTCTACTGAAGTAACTTTTCTGTTCTCCTTATGAGTTGCCCCTCACAATGAATTTAGTCATTGTCAATAAGTTTCCTTTTTCATTGTAGTAACAGAGCCCTGTATCGCGAATTCTTTGAATCCCATCTGACATATCGTAATTTCGCATCAGTAGTACTGATGTGTTTTTCTCGTACATGTGTGATTGTGCTTATTACTCACAGACTCTACACGGGAATACATGCCCTCAAGCCAAAACCCAAGTTCAAGTCAGGAGCCATTTCTGAGTCGACCACGGTACTTAATATCGACCAGAGTAATGCTTCTCTTCTTAAGGTTGACCAGAAGAATCAAGCGACAGCTGCGGCGGTGCCTTTGCCTTCAAATACAGCAGCACTCAAGGGAGTGAATGGCCAGGAGCATCCAACGACAACGTGTGTGACTCCATTAGCCGAGACTGGAGTTAGCGGGTCTGCGGTAGTTAGCAGCACTGCGACTCAAAAGAAGGAACTTGGGCCGGCGAAAGTCCAGCCTGACAAAAAGAAGATGGATGCGAGGAAGAAAAGCTTGAAAAGATTGTAACATTTGTACTTTTCATTCTGTATTCCTGGTTCACCCCTTGGCTTATGTACGACTTCTTCCTTTGGTGAGAGTGGATCAATTGAGCTGATCTCTCTCTGTTTACATTTGCGCAATAAATTTGTGCTTTCATGGATATTCTCATATCCTGCTGTGTGTTAGCTTCTTTCTAACCTTACTCTTGGTTTTTTTTCTTCCTCCGGAGCATTTTGCATTGGTAGAGGGGGGTACTGAACTGAACACGTTCTTGCATCTCCGGATATGGTTTGATCTTGCTCCTAAAGTCATCTGAGGAGATTCGACCAGTTCGGGTGGGTGGATGCGTAAGAGGTCTGTGGAGTCCTATATACTCCAGTGTCGGCTACTGGAATGGTTTGTCGCTAAGAAACTGCCGGCTTTTTGTTGATGACCGCTTGGACAATGGGGTGACCATGTGCATTGTGTTCGTGCTGTTTGTGGATTACCGCGCTGCAATTAGTCTCTGCCAGTTTTTTTGTTTTGGACGTATTTCTAGAGGCAAAACCATAGCGAGCAAACAAGAGTCGTATACAAAAGTCATTTTAAGGTAGTTAAGATACGAATAATACAAAAGTCACGACCTGCCAAAAGTACTTGAGATTACAAGACGCAAAACCAAGAGAGAGAAAAAAAGAGAGATGGGATTTAACCCTGCAAGACCGGACCCCCTACTTCTTCAAAGGCACGTTTAACAGTAACATCAAATAAGAATGGGAAAGGAAGAAAGAAACTTAGTAGGACTTCCCATTATATTGCCATTTCTCAAGGATCAGAGTCGTTACTTAGCCATCATCACCTTCACGAATTCCTCGTAGTTTATTTGTCCGTCGCCGTCCACATCGGCCTCCCTGATCATCTCATCCACTTCTTCGTCGGTGAGCTTCTCCCCTAGGTTAGTCATCACGTGGCGCAGCTCCGCAGCCGAGATGAACCCGTTCTGGTCCTTGTCGAAGACTCTGAAAGCCTCTTTCAGCTCCTCCTCAGAGTCGGTGTCTTTCATCTTCCTGGCCATGAGGTTTAGGAACTCAGGGAAGTCGATGGTCCCGTTGCCATCAGCATCGACTTCGTTGATCATGTCCTGGAGCTCAGCCTCAGTTGGGTTCTGACCCAGCGACCTCATCACGGTTCCAAGTTCCTTGGTAGTAATGCAACCTGTTAAGATGGAAATCAAATTGCTTTCAGTGAGCAGAGAGACAAGTCACCTCAATCCATAGAAGAAACCGTTGCATTTTTTGGCCCAAAAAGGGGGAACAAAAACTCAACAAATGCGTCTTCAATGAATGATGTCTAACTAAGATCATGGTGATTTCTATCAAGGGGAAAAAAGAAAGACGCGATCATGATGCAGTAAATTGCAATTCAAAATTTAAATTATATGGACACCATGGACGATGACAACAACGCAATTTTTCATAATTCATCACGAAATTCTTCTAAAATCAGGATACAAATAAGTTTATATTAAGTAACTAAGTTGTCTATTGCTCCAAACACAGGACAACAAAGAACTTGCTTAGCCCAGGAGAAACCAACTTGATGTAGGCAAAACCTCAAAATTGTTTTAAGTAACTATATTATATCGAGCAACTTGAATTTGAGCAGTATAAAATTAATGTCAGTCGATTGAAAGGGGCATATTATTTATCGTAGACTGCACACTGCTTAGTTTGTGTAGAGTTAAGAGTAGGGAAGCCATTTCCTGCCCGTGTAATTGACCATCCCCTGCCCTGACCAATCTTTATTTTGGACCGTACTTATAATCTGTCCACATATTAACATACTATTAACGACTATGACCACAAGTGGTGGGGAAGCCCTAGAGCTACATGCAAAAGAATAAACGCTGTATCCTCAGAAAAATTGAGATAACTCTCTGCTATCGAAACTTCATGCAGTGTGTGGTTGTGGATGTGATCTCAACATGGTGACCATTAACACATCCACTGCATAAAAATTGATATTATCAAAGAGACTGAACAAGCACACGAAAAATTGTATTCATCAGTGATCAGAGAACCGAAAAAAAAAAGTGGCAACTTAATGGGCAAAAGCAAATCATGGGACAGGAGATGGATGTACTGGAAAAGTATGGATTGCACTGGATCGGTAACACTATGCTGTAAGAATTTGAACACAGTAGACAATATTTGGCGCATCATAGGTGGTTGGGCATCTATCGCAATTACAATGCTAAACGAATAACCTACAAATGTTCCATGGAAATCAAGACAAAAAAAAAAAATGGATTGCCATCAGAGACTGTGGTGATTCAATGAGAAAATGTAGGAAAACAAAAGTCAAATAATGTAGGATTGCTCCTGCGTAACCCCTAAAAAAAAAAAAGCACAATTCCCAAATGTCATTCATCAAGTTACATGCATCTACTATCCCAAAACCTCCACCACTCAAAATTAACAAATTCGATTGATGTTCCTCTCTTCTTCCCACGGATTTCCCGATCGATCAAAACATTTGAAAATGCGACAAGATTTATACGAGGAACACCAACATTTCCTCAGCACAAGTTTGCTCGCAAGTTCCAATCGGTCAATCAGGAGGGAAAATCAAAAAAAGCACAGAAGCGGCAGATTCGATCTAGCTCGAAATTTGACCCGAGGCAAACACGTCGCCGTAAACGACCGATCGGATTCTTCTCCACGCGAAGCCGCAAGAAAACCGACCGCGACGAGAAGCTAAAATTCCCTACGAACTCGAAACACCACCACCACCACCCCCACCATCCGCCCCACCCCCGAGGAGGAAGAAGCGCGAAAAGAGAGAGAAAGAAAGCCAAGGCTCCTCGCGCGCCCTACCGCGAGAACACACGCCATCTCCACCGCACTCAGAAGAGAATCGCAAAAACTCAAAAGGCCTACCGAGTCAAAAGCCGGAGGGAGCGAGCGACCGGCGAGGACCAGATCCAACACTCGAAACCTACAGGCGGCGCGAGCGAGCGGCGGCGGACATCGCCGTCGCTGGCGGACGCGCGGCCCCCTACCCATGCGGACACAAACAGAAGCATACATACAGATCATGGAGAGCGAGAGAAACCACGCGCGAGATAGAGAGAGAGAGGTGGGGAGAGGGAAGGGAGGGAGGGGGGAAGGAAGGGAAGCGAACCATCGCCGTCCTTGTCGAACAAGCTGAAGGCCTCCTTGAACTCGGAGATCTGGTCGTCGGTGAGCTGATCCGCCATCTCAAAACCTTCCTGCTCCTCCTCCTCCTCCCTCCTCCTCCTCCCGAAATGCGAACGGCGAACGGAGATCGCGAAACAGAGGAGAGAGAAAGAGAGCGCTAGAGAGAGAGAGGGGGGGGGGAGAGCTTTCGTGAATCTTACGAAGAAGACGACGGGGTTTTTATACCGGGGGGAGGGGAATCGATCCACGCGCTCCGAGACCGGACTCGATTTCTCATCGCCACCGTCCGTTCCCCGTCGCCCCCCCGCGCCCTTTTTACCCTTTTGCCCTTCATCATCCCCCCTTTATTTCGTTTTTTGACGCGACACCCCCCCTCCCACCGTTGCGATATTTTTAGATTTCTTGCTCTCTATGGACTTTTCAAATTCATTTCTCTTATTTAAAATTCTAATTTTTATTTACGCTCGGTAATTATATCTCGGGTGAATTAATTGCGATCTCTTCATTATCCGAGTGGCGGATATCGTGACGTGGAATGCGAACGATTTTATTTTGGAATGAAAACGCCGAGAGTTCAGTCCGAGAAGAGGGTCTTATAGGACTACCGATTTCGTCTTTTTTTACTTTTCTTTTCTCGGTGAAATGTGGGCTATGGTTAACTTTAATAGCTTGCTTGGATTAGTAAAACGATTGAAATCTTGTGCATGACTACTACCGGTTCTTGTCTGAAATCGCTTTTCAGGGTCAATCCGAGTTAAGCTATTCTCTTGCCAATATCTGACTCATAGTGACTTGCTAGAGTTTTATCTTCACATTTTCAAGGGAAAATCATGTAGAGGGATCTTAAGTAATTGATGAGTGCGTGTTAGACTTGAATATAAGCCGATTACGACTAGAGGAGAGAGAGAGAGAGAGAGTGAATAAAGTGAGATTTGATTATTAAAAGCGAGTTCGGATTGATTTTACCTATTTATTTTGGAACTTAATAATATGGATCTTGCGACTTGGGCACCTCGATCTTTTTCTTTTTCTTTTTAAAATTCGAGACACATGAAACCTTTACAAAGCGCAAATTCTTTCCTAATCTTTTTGGACTTAAATAATGCTTGTGCTTTTCATGGAAAAATGGGAATTTTTCTTGTAACAAATGCGCCTTTTTCCTCATTTTGATTATGATACAGAAAGAGGGAAAAAAAAACAAAACAAAAGAATTCCATTCCCGTAAAATCAAAACTTCAGAAATATTTCCGGGCAAGGGTTGAAATGGTAAATAGAGCTCTACCTCCCCGAAAGAAAAAGGCCTTCGAAAGCGACTTCGGGGCACGTGGCAAGGCATCAACGCTATGCCGCGATGTACTCGATCACCCCCTTCCCCAAAACCATAATGAGCCGATTTTACTCTACGCGGAGTGGACGATTCGTCACGAACTTTACTTTACTTTACTTTTTCCTTTTCCTTTTCTTTTTATTTTTTTATTTTTTTAAAAAGTCACCAAAAATCATAAATTTTGCATACCCCGAAATATTTACTCTAAACTTTTTTCTGTGACATCAAAAATCTCAAATTTATATCGCGTCCCATTAAAAATCTACCTAAAAGAACGCCACAAAGCAAATAGGGTTGGCATAGCATAGTGCTCACCTAACTTAAGTGAAATAAAAACGACTTTGTCTTTACTGAAAAATCATCTAACGGAATTTTGGCGAATGGTAAATATATCGCATAAGTGCAAGTTTTGGATTTTTTATGTCACAAAAAAAAGTTCAAGATAAATGTGGTACAGTAAGCAATATCACGAAAAAAAAAAGATCGGGGTGAATGCGTTGCAGTGGGTATCATTTGTATTTTTTTTGTGTGGCTTTTTCCTTTTTTTTTCAATTTTTCCGAATTTAAAAAAAAGAGGAATTAAAATTGAAGGGGGGACAGTAATAATTCTCGCTTTTTTCCTTCAAAATTAAATAAAATCGTTTTATTCTTCTTTTTTTTTGGGGGTCATAATAAAATCGGTTTATTCTCTCGCCTCCTTATCCGACCAACCAATGGGATCACTGGCGCTTTCACGCGGTTTGTACGCGGAGCAACCGACGGGGGCCCGCACAATGTGGTCCCCGACCAACGGTTGACCGCCACGTCAGCTCCCCGTCGCCCTCCATCGCGCTATTCCCCCCGCCGGCGGCTTTGTGGAGGAATTGATGTCGGGTCCAAGGTGTCAATTTAACCAAAAAAAAAAAAGCACCACTTTTTTATATAATATTTCATCATATCGGAAAAAAAAAATAGTGATTTTGTAGATTTCAATTTGTTACAGAAGCGTTAAAAAAATTTAGGGGTAATGGTAATTTGACATTTGATTCGATTAATAACATGCATGTTTTTTCAAATTATATAAAATCGAATATTAAGTTAAATTTTTTTTTATAATGTTTATAGGAAAGCAACAAGTTTTGTGATTAGATCAAAAGAAATATAGTCGAGGAAAAGTGAAAATATCGGCTGTCTCGTGGAAATATCACACGAGGGTCACAATCCGGGTCGCAGTCCGGACATAAACTTTCTTTTTTTGGGGGGCCATTACAGGAACGATGACAAGTTGTAATTAAGAAGATGACAAGTCACGGGCAAGGGTTTCCATGAGAGTCTCAAACTTGTTATGAAATGCTCGCTATCTATAATAAATCCGGAGGTTCGAAGTCGACCAATCCATCGTTGCAGCCTCGCGAGACACGGCGTGCCAAGAGTCGGTAAATCTGCCATTGTGAGGTAACAAGTGCTCGAGTTAGAAGTTCATAGATAATTCTCTAGAGATATGCAGCTAAGTTTATGATCAACAATGTGATAACTTCACGTGACTTGTGATGCTCGCCGACTAAATCTGATCATGGGTCTCGTGGCCCACCGAGTCGATTGGGCCCGAGCCACAAGGACCGAGGGCTTTTTGGACGGGCTTCAACAAGGGCATTTAGTGAGAAAGTCCGGTCGAGCCCGAAGATTTATACGTATCAATTTTATGATGGGCGGGGTGGGAAAATCGCCTAAAGAGAGAGAGGAGAGACAAGATTTCGTGGGCTTTACGGCATTTTAATGGGCTCGAATTTGTCCTTCTTAGGCACTGTACGGCCCATTGACGAGTAGCTGCTCTACGCCTTGATGGCTGATGAACGTTGGTCGGGGAAAAATTCATTGCGTAGGAGGTTTGATTGTGGACTGACGAAAGCGAATCGAACCGATTAGTCATTGTTATCGAGTATAGCTTCTTCTTACAGCAGGAATTATTGGCGTAGGATAATAATGGCCACAGGATTCGAAAAGCGTCACGACATTTGGATTTCTGAGGTTTGGCCAAGGCTTGACTCGGGATCGTACCACTCGCCGTGTTTAGTTTGGTATTGCGATTGTGCATGGCTTTGAGAGTCGTGATGATACTACCGATGAACGGTGGTGGGCTCAATATCAATGATAATGGACGCTGGTTGCGTACCTAAAGGAGGACTTAAAACTCTTTTCCTAGTTAATTTGCAGTGTGAAAGATTTCATCATCGTGTCGTTACCGAGATTAGTATCCGTAGAAATAAACTCTCGCCTTCTGCGCTTTCTCGACTCGTGGTCGGGTTCTCCCGTTCCCTCGATTCCCCTCAATTGCCCGAAAAGGGCTTTCCTAATCGCCCTTTCGCTCAAACTTTTCACAAGATTTTGTACCCGAAAACGCACGCAAACAAGTACTTCTCAAAGCTTGAAGATGGAGAAACTAGTGCTCTTTCACGAAAGCAAATCTGAAAAGCCTTTGACTATTCCCCTAATTCTTACTTCTTCAACCACAACATGACAATCACCTTCGTAGTAGCCCAATAGAGAAAAAAACAGAGGAGGAAACTAAAAAAAGGGAAAGAAGATTTGTCACAACAACGCACTAAAAACGGAGTCTTCGTTTACAAGCATCGAAAGGGAGTGGGGAGGAGGTCACGATGCACCAAGACGACCCCATTTCCCGAACAGTCTCCTCTATCAAGTCCCTGCAGATGTGGTCGTGCAGGGCCATGCCTATCCTTCCCACCTCCCTCCTCTGGCCCCAGGCGATGTCCCTGCACACCTGCTCCACGCTCTGCCTCATGGCCTCGCTGACCCACGACGGGGGCGGCGATGGCGACGGGGACGGGCCCTCGCCGCTCCTCGCCCGGACCGGCGAGGGCTCGTAGGCGATCCTGTCCAGGAGGCATATGCTGCAGCTTAAGTCTTCTCCGGGCTTCTTCCTCTGGGGCGGTGGCACTAGCCGTTCTGCGTGGCACGCCAAGAAATTGTTGGGGCGCGTTTGATGAGCTTTCAAAAGCAAAAAGTGAACAAAAGTATAAGGCCAATTCTCCTCCATAGGAATCTCATAGGTTTTGCATATATTTGGATTTGTCTAAAATTTCAATTTGAAAATTATTGATTCAAATATGTTAAAGGAGGCTTGAAGAAATGAGTTCACTTTCAGGACAAATTCTGATTTTATCAATTGTTACAACACACTGCATAATTATTTGTTAGATACCTAAGGTAGAACGATCCTGACAGACCCTAATCATACTTGTACGGATCCTAAGCAAGTCCTTCTAAGTCTCAGCTCAGGTTCCTACTTAGAGGGCATAGTTTAAGAAGATATGTGCCATGAAGAGTAGTCTTCAACAATTAGCAAGTTTATCATGCCAATTTGCACATACAAAAGATTGATCGATCACAATACCGACGGAACTTGAACCAAATCGAAAATTAAAGCCAATAAACATGCTACAAAGTTTATCTAGAAATCTCTTTCGGACCACAAAGGTAACCTTTTTCAGGATGGCTCATGCCAAAGTATTTTACCCGGTCAATCTACTTAGCCGACCCCAAGGAAAGTATCTTCGCATCGAGCTATTTCTGATTTCGACTCGTGACTTTCGCAACAAAAAATTCAAAATACAAATGTCATTATACAGATTCCGCATAGCCATGAAAAGATCATATACCATTTCACACGTCAATAGTTTAATATCTTAAAAGTTTTGCGGGTTTTGTGATTGCAAGTTTCACAAAATTTGCAAAAAACAATGTTTATGTGATCACATATGATACTGGCATAGATGTATTCAAGTGTTCGGGCAATGTGGTGGCCCCCTGGCACTAATTAAAGCAGACACCTGCAAACGGTGAAAGTAATAATGGTGTGTGCCTCCTAGCTTTTTCTCTCTGTTTGGTCCTTCACTTTTACCCCTTTTGAATCCGCCCCTTGCAAAAAGCAAAGGGGCAGGACAGGGACAGCGCATAATATTCGCTCCCCACTCTACATTGATGCATACCACTGTTCAAAAGCTTTGCCCCGACCCGAACGGACAGCAGACCATCTCGAACGTTGGATCTAAATGGGTTCTGTTTGATATACAAGAACGGCGGGCTCCATGAATGCGTTTCTTATTTTAACGTGCCGATACTGCACGCGCTGCGCTCCCAATTCCCCCCCTCTCCCGAATCTTTATTTTCTTCGGGAAGAGGGATTAGCTCTAGGTGTTTTACATTTCCGGTGATCCCAGAATTCTGATGAGGACCGAGATGACGCCCTTTACAATGTCGGGTCTAAATGGGCTATGTTTTCTTTCATAGTTATCATCATAACGACAAAGGGAGGAACTGACAAGTCATCTTTGGATCCGAATTGGGTATATGCCACAACAATGTCATAAAGTGACCTATGGAGGGAAGAGTTTCAGTCGGGTTGTCATCCACTATAGCTGCAATGGATCCGAACCCGATAGGCCATTCGATTGTTTTACTTGGAATCCTAAAACAAAACATGGCATGTGGCTAAAAAGCAATGTCTTGTCAGAAAGCTCTCCCCTACTGTCGATCGTAGACAACCCCTACGAATGGCTTAAAGAATCGTTTCTTGTGGCTCCTGGAACAACAGATCAGATCAGATAATGGCTTGTTTGTGGTCGGACCTGTCCCGGATGGACTGACTGATCATAAGACAATATGGCCAAAAGGAGTTTCTTATACGACAAAGCTTTTGAAACCTGGGGAATAATAACTAACTGCCCTTTTGGCAATTAGCTTGCAACTTGCAAAACTCCACAGTAAACATCTGTGGGACTCCTAGGAAGTAGAACATGAAAGTTTTAGGACCTGATGATGACCCGTTGGCCCAGCTTGTTTCGGTTAAATCATGTGTTAAATCTCACCACTCCTCTACTCATGCCAGAGTAAAAAAGAAATTCATGCAAAAAAGTTGTTTGTGTGAACATGCCGTGAAGTAGAGACTGCGTGTTAATTTTTGCTTTTCGAAATTAGGCTCGTGTCATTGGCAGACGGGTTGTTTTTTTGATTTCATTATGATGTTCTTAGTGGTTTCGGCACGGAGGATTTTACTACGTAACATTTTTTTAATATAAAAGGACTTTGTTTTACTGAGTGCCCCGGGTGTACTTGTTGACCAACCGACGAAGAAAAGCTCGTGATTTTTCCGTGTATCGTTTTCTCTTGTTATGCATAATCATCATCTTAAAAATTAAAATATTCCTAATTAAGCATGCATGACAAATACCTCGGGGGCATCCTATCTGTCGAATTTATTTAAGAAAACGATTCATGCCCATCATATATATGATTATTTATTATAATTACGCTATTATATATCATTCCATTAAGAAGTAAACAATAAATGATATATATTTATCATAATTTAAACAGTAAATACGATACTATACCTGGTTAAAATCATTATAATCAATTAATATAATTAGTTGTGATGAAATAAATATTATAACACTGCAATTGAATAACGAGTTTCGATACACAACAAACTAACCCTATAATTAATATTTACATAATAACGATTAAACACGCATCAATTTAGGTCTCTTATTATTAGATTATGCCGCAATTACCATTAGAAATCAAAGATTACCGTGCTTATTTTTGTGATTTTTTTGCGTAAAAATTTGGGTAAAATGATAAAAATGAAGTTGACCTTTGGGGGGGGCATTGATAAACCTTTGTCGTCCAGCGCTTCTGGGGCATGCAGATGCGCACGAGAGAAAAGACGAGCGATCATTAATGGCGGCAGAAGAGAACATACCAGCGGAAGAATGTCGCTTCGTGTAGCCGCTGATCAGTGTCGACCGAGTGAACTCGTCCAGTACGGACACCGGACTCGGCTGCTCCGCCGCCTGCTCCGGCGGCTCCTGCTGCTGCTCCTCCCCGCCGCTGTTGCTGTTCTCGTTGTCGCCGGAATCGCCGTCACCCTCGGCCTCCCCGCCTCCCTCCTCCTCCTTCGCCAGCTCTTGCAGCCGGCCGTCGAAGCTCGCGTTCGGTTTCGCGGCTCCTTGCTCGTGCCGGAGCTGCTCGGCCGAGCGCACCACGTCGATGATCCTCTTCAGCGCCTTCAGGTCCCGGTCGCACTTGTCCAGCGCCCCCAGCAGCTCCCGCCTCTTCTCCGCGGCGGACTCCGGCGCATCGCCGGAGGTGAGCCCCATCAGGCGCGCCACCACCGTCGGCCGCGTCGGTGGCGGCGGCGTCTGCTGGGGAGCGGCGAGCCCCACCGGCGGGCGCGAGCGCCGGATCTCCGCCGGCAGCGTGGGGCTCCTCGGCACCTCGCACGAGATCCTCTTATCGGCAGCGGCGGGAGAGCCGTCGTTTCGGCTCCCATCGGCTCCTCCTCGCAGTAGGGCGGGCACTAGATCCGCGGTTGCGTCCTTGGTGGGAGGAGAGACTAGAGTGTTCTTCTGCTGCCTTTTACCTGGGAAATTCAAGAAAGCAACCTCTCAGCAATTCGGTTTAAGTTCGAAGGCAAACGAAACTGGCCAAATCTCAAGCAGAAGGAAGAAGGCGAGGGAAGAAGTAGGAATAGCCATGATGTCAACCAAAGAGCCTCTACCTATCATCATCCTTTCAAAGCTGAAAGGAGGAGGAGGGAGGAAGAAGAAGGAAGATAGATACCGTAAGTGAGGGATTTGCGGCGGTGCTGATAGCGGGAGAGGAGTTGGAAGAGGCCGGACATGCACCCGATGCTCTGGGAGTGGAGGCAGCTGCTATGGCCGTCAGGTGTCGTGGCGGCGGCGGCAGCGCTGCGCTCACGGTAGGAGGAGGAAGAGGAGCAGGAGGAGAGGAGGATGGTCTTCTCTCTCTTCATCCTCTCTCTCTCTCTCTCTCTCTTCTCGCTCGCTGCGGTGGAGGGTGAGGAGTGGTTGCAGAGAGCGTTGCGCGACGGACGGGAGAGAAGGAGAGAGAGAGAGGGAGGAGACGATGAAGAGGAGGAGGAGAGGGTGTTGGTGGCGGTCGCTGCTGCTTTGCTGCTGCGCTCCTCTTTTCTGTAAGAGGGCCGGCGTTATCGCAGCCGTATGAGAGTGTGTTTTAAGTACATTTTGTTACTACTGTTTAGTACCATGCTATACTAATTCCCACACGTCCATTCTTTAAGCCCATCTGCATGTTATTTCCTTATACATACATATACTTATGTGTGTGTATTTTATTGCCGAATTTCAAGAATTCAAGGTAAGATCGATATGTCGTTAGTTTTTGTTGAGATGCACGCATGGATCGTGTTGGAAGACCTCTGTATTGGAGAATCGGTTTGGCTAGTTGGTCAGTAACTCGGTTAGCTTTAGCTTTTGGGTGAATACGAATCCGACTAGACACGTTTGACGAGCTCGGACTTGACCTCTTCTGTAGTACGCTCCCAACAATGCCACCGTCAACCTCATGCGGTTGTTTTTATCATGCTAGCACCGCCACCTTAACTGCTTGTCCTAATGCTCAGTGGCGGCGGCGGGGGCGGCATCCACCAATGGCTAGTCTGGCTATCGCTTGATGTCGATGGTAGCGAGTGGTTGCACCACCACATAATGCGAGGCCTTTGCCTTCCACGGTCCAATTGGGTGGCAATGCCGCAGACCCAGATCTCTCTCTCCATATCAAATTTTTGCTGATCCAGTTTTACACATCAACAATCACGCCCGCGTATCTGGATTCTATGACCGAGTTGGATTACCATGTCAATCGGAAGGACTAAATCGGTTCAAACCAAACGGTTACAGGACTAAATCGACCGAAACTAATATCTAAGGATCGAGTTGGATACGGACGGAGAGTTAACGGCCAGATTTCAACATTAGAAGAGAAGCTCCCCCCCAATCTCTTTCAGGATTACAGAGCATCCACTTGAAATCTCTTTAGGATAATCATCCAACGACAGTGCCCTAATGTCCCCGAATCGCGTCAAACGACAAGACCAAAAGTCGAACGAAACCACTATGATTCGCCCTGAATCCCCGAATCATTTCGATCTGAATCCTCCTGTTCTTGTCGTTTCTCACCATTCAACACCCCCAATTCAATCAATAAAGGTCATCGCTTTCTCCATTCCATCGATGTCTTTAGCTGTCTCCCTTTAACGAAAGTGGGTAAGCTTAGGATTCAGAGATAACATGAGTTTTGGTCAATGAAAATGAGAGCGGGGGGGGGTGGTGGCATCCTGTGCTTGTCCTTCTTTTTTCCCACTTTGGTTTACCTAACCCTGACCCCCTTTCGCGATAAGCTTTTGGGATCCATACGACTCCGATGTGTGCCGACGATCTCGGTCCGAATTGACACTTCTTGCTTTTCGTTTTTCTCGCTTAATCTAAATCTCGCTGCTTACCCGGTTTGATATTTTATGGTTCTGAACTTTCGAAACTTTCGCAACGGTCAAATGCCGGTAAGTAAATTCGAGTACAACTTTTTCCTAATCTTTCTAAATTTGAGCGAAAATCTAGATGACGAGAAAGTAGACAAATATACTTTTTCTTATTTGCGAGTATAAATAAGCTGGCTCTACATACTTGTTGATTTCATAAATGGGCGACAATTTCTCCTCGCCGCAACATCATCTCGAAACGTGCTTCCAAAATAAATAATGAGCAATGACGTGATGAATAACCGAAAGTTTGATATGGCTAGACTTATTTTCACATGGATTGATTGTACTTTCGTGGACTCATGGACCGTATGCAATCACAGCCATTGATTTCTGTGAGGCCCACATGATTAACGATCGTGATTGATCAATTTATACGGACCCGAGTCCGGGCAAGCATTTACTGCCCGCTACGAGATGGACCTAGCATTGAGCAGGAGCAGATATCATGTGTTCAACACAGAATCTGCATTGCAGGAGACACGAACAGTAAAAAGAAGAGAGTATGAGATAAAGGAAAAGGCAATGGACTCATGAGACATCATTCTCAATGCCTTGGACTGCACTCTTGCCCTTGCTTTCTCTCAAAGGGGGCCAGCGTGCTTCAGCTTGAGGGGAGCACCCTCTTCACCCTCCGCGGGCCCGCATCATCCGACGACTGTGATCATACGATCAAGTTCATACAATGGATTCCCCGACTTGAGTAGAGCCGATGCCATCTTACTTGATTCAACGATCGCAATGGTATAATCCAGGAGTCGAGTCCGCCCTTAAACAACCACCACCCCAAGCCTATCCGAGTCTCCATGATACCCCCGTTCCATTGCTGCTTATAGCGACGGCATCGAGACATGCCTGAAGAAACAAATCTGCAGATAGGAGGGATTTCCCAGCTTGCCTGCCCTCTTTCTTGTGAACTCAATGGTTCTTTTGTAGCCTCCTACGACCTAAAGTTTCTCCTTTCCTAGAAGACTTGGGCAACTCATCCCTATTTACATCCAATCATTAGATAGCATTAGGAGTTTGCACTGCCTTGCCTTGAGCATAAACAGCAATAGCAGACGTTAACAACTCCAGAACACCTAGATAGGGAAAGTCGAGGTGTCGCAAAGCTTTCTCCCGACCAAACATGTAATGGGACGTCCTCATGCACGAGGCTGCCTACTATGTTAGTAGGGAATAGTGATGTAGAAACAGGATACGACAGGGAGGCCGATTCGCATGGAAGAGCAAGGTTGGAACCAAAGAGAACATATGCATTATGGTCTTGGAGAGAGCTTCCTCTGTCACTTTCTTTCTGACCGTGCTCGAACCTTCCTGATGGTCAGGCATAAATGCACACCGAATCGAGTTCTCACGAGGAAGTCTATCCGGATCTTGAGTCCTTGACATCTGTTAGGAAGAAAATTGTTTTTTGGGAAAATGACACTGTTTGCCCGTTTGGTAACGTGCCAAATAGTGAAAATTTCGTTCTTTCGCTCCCTGCAATACTTCAAGGAAATAGTTTGAGAGCGAAATGCGTTTGGTAAACTTTTTGTTCTGGGCACATTTTTGCAAAAATTTGTGCCGAGAAAACAGGTTTTGGAAGAAACAAGAAGTAAAAAAGTTGCTTCTTGTTTCTACGTACATTTTGAGAATCGGTTTTTTTCTTTTTTTTTTTTTTCTTTTCTTATTTTTGTGTTGTTCTTCCCCAGGTGGCCGTGGCCGGCGGCGATCGGCCACGGCCCGGGTGGCCGGCGAGGCGTCATGGCCCTCGCCGGCCGCGCGGAGGTGAGGGTCGCCTTCCGGCGAGGCGGCGAGGGCCGGACCTCGCCGCCCTGGCGAGGCGGCCTCACCCGGATCGAGCGGCCGAGCCTCGCCATCGACGACACGGCGAGGTCGGCCGCCGCAGGTGGGTCGCGGCGGCGAGGCTCGGCCTCGCGCCCAGCATAGCCGCCTCGCCCGGGCGAGTGCGAGTCCGGCCCTCGCCCTCGCCCGGCGAGGGCCGTGACGCCCTCGCCGGCCACTGGGGCGTGGCCGGTCGCGCAAGACACTGGCCATGGCCAAAGAAGAAAATGGGTAAAAAAAAAAAAAAAAATTAAACAATTCAAAATATTATTTGAGAACGAAATTTTGCAGTAGTTCTCAAACGCATTTACGTTTCTTTTCTACTCTAGGAATAGAAATTTTGGACAGGTTTATCAAACGCCTTCAAATACTCGAGAAATTGTTTAGACATGAGAATAAAAAAAATCATTTACGTTGAAATTTAGCCCAGACGAGAATGGTATTCAAATGCGCACCATAATTGTCCTCGAATTTTGGTCAAATATGTAATGTAATCCATAAACTTTTAATTTGTTCAATGCGGTCTTTCAACTTTAGCTTAATGTGCAATGTCGTCTTGAACTTTTAATTTGTTCAATTTGGTCATTAAACATTTTGTACATGTTCAAACTAATTCTTGGATTATATGAAATGTTAAATGTTGTTCTCAAACGTCCCCCCCGGTAAAGCCGGAGACTATTAACGCCATGGATTCTCCTTTCGCACGAGAGCTTTGCACCTGTAACGTTGATTATTTAAAAAGGAAATGGCGAGCAAGACAGTGCAGCCTCTAACGAATGATACTTAAAATTTCATGTCTACATAAAATTATATAAATAAGTTGTTCAAGAACTGGACATGGCCAAAAGGATGTCCTAAACGAAAAGGCAATTTCTACCAAAAGGCCAGTTTTCAACACTGCGTGGGAATTGATTATCCTTTGTCCTTAGGTCACTGCAAAATCACTGAGCAAAAGAAGTGCGCCTCTGAGCATTTTGCACTCCACAAAACTGATGACTATTTCCTTCCCCCTATCATAGAAAGACTAATACTGTATCACCAGACAAATAACCCACCATAAATCTATAGTCCGACCACAAATTCACTATTAACAAATAGAAAAATAGAGAGAGTGACAGGCAATGAATCATCCGCCCAAGAAATTATGGTACGACGGTATCAGATGAAATACATCAAATTTTCTAGCTTGGATTTCTCGTGGCACTGGCGCTAACCTGCTTGTGCACCTAGCAGAATATCATTGTCGACTGCCAGAACAAGAAAAGGAAGGGCGGCTGACAAGCCAGATGCGGGCCATTGCTTTATTTACATATCAACTTTCAAATTACATCAGATTGAACGTGACCGATTACAACGACTCGCGGATGTGAGCAAAAGGGAAAGAAAACTAGACTAGTTAGTTAATTAATCAGACATGAGTTGGACAGCCAGGGAGGCGGAGCCATATTTGACACGACTTCGACTTACAGATCTTTCCAAACACGATAGTCTGTACTGGAGCTGTTATAGTTTATTACACTATCCTGGCACCCAATGAAGAATGTAGTATGTACAGGATCCACATTTATCAAGGCATGAGCTGTACCACTTGGACTTGCTGCAACAACAACCTCATCAGCAGCAGCAACTACTTCAGCATAAGTTTTGTCACCCATCTCACTGCTCTCCAGCTGCAACAAGTTCAATATCGTATAAGAAACACAAAAGCCCTCTAATAACGAAAACACTTGACTCTTTACATGTGCACTGTACCCTTATTCCTGTTTCTTCTTTATCTCCTTTGCTAGATTGTAGTTCTACAAGAATCAAGCTATCACCAAAATAAAAACAATTTAAACAAAAGAACAAGGAGAAGTATCTAAGGAAGGTAGAACCATGCATGAGAACTACAGCTAGTGGTTCATACTATTTCCAGATAGAGAAAAACAGGATTGAGACATGTGATGGCATTTGGAGGCGGATTTGTGAAGAGAAAACCAACGGGGAAGAGAGGATAGAGAAGCTTTCAGAGAAACCCTAAAAAGCTCCAATGTCCATGAACACCCATTGATTGAGCACAAAACCCGTACTATGATGCCATTGATTTTTCTTGATGTTGAGGGCATGGAGCTGTGGGCACCCTGTAGAAAACCCACAGGGATTTCAGAGCCACTGATTCCGCATCGCTCTGCCCCAATTAACTTGCACCAGCCCTCGAATTCCATTTCTGTTAGCCTCTTCTTTGCGAAAATCTCTCTCTCTCTCTCTCTCTCTCTCTCTCTCTCACACACACACACACACACACACACACAAAAACTGCAGCCAGCAATTTATTCTTTTGACAGATAGACAAAACAGGATTGAGATATGTGATGGTATTTGGAGGTGGATTTGAGAAGAGAAAACCAATGGGGAAGAGAATATAGAGAAGCTTTCAGAGAAACTGTAAAAAGCTCCAACTTCCAGCAACATCCATCGATTGAGCACAAAACCCGTACTGTGATGCCATTGATTTTTCTTGATGTTGAGGGCGTGGAGCAGTGGGCACCCTGTAGAAAACCCACAGGTGTTTCAGAGCCATTGATTCCACATTGCTCTGCCCCCAATTAACTTGCACCAGCCCTCGAATTCCATTTCTTTTAGCCTCTTCTTTGTGCAAATGTGGCCTCTCTCTCTCTCTCTCTCTCTCTCTCTCTCTCTCTGTGTTTCAGAGCCATTGATTCCACATTGCTCTGCCCCAATTAACTTGCACCAGGCCTCGAATTCCATTTCTTTTAGCCTCTTCTTTGTGCAAATCTCTCTCTCTCTCTCTCTCTCTCTCTCTCTCTCTCTCTCACACACACACACACACACACACACACCAACTGCAGCCAGCATTTTATTCTTTTTACAGATAGATAAAACAGGATTGAGATATGTGATGGCATTTGGAGGCGGATATGTGAAGAGAAAACCAATGGGGGAGAGAGGATAGAGAAGCTTTCAGAGAAACCCTGAAAAGCTCCAATTTCCAGGAACACCCATTGATTGAGCACAAAATCCGTACTATGATGCCATTGATTTTTCTTGATGTTGAGGGCGTGGAGCTGTGGGCACCCTGTAGAAAACCCACAGGTGTTTCAGAGCCACTGTTTCCGCATCGCTCTGCCCCAATTAACTTGCACCAGCCCTCGAATTCCATTTCTTTTAGCCTCTCTCTCTCTCTCTCTCTCTCTCTCTCTCTCTCACACACACACACACACCATCTGCAGCCAGCGTTTCATTCTTTTGACAGATAGACAAAACAGGATTGAGATATGTGATGGCATTTGGAGGCGGATTTGTGAAGAGAAAACCAATGGAGGAGAGAGGATAGAGAAGCTTTCAGAAAAACCCTGAAAAGCTCCAATTTCCAGGAACACCCATTGATAGAGCACAAAACCCGTACTATGATGCCATTGACTTTTCTTGATGTTGAGGGCGTGGAGCTGGGGGCACCCTGTAGAAAACCCACAGGTATTTCAGAGCCACTGACTCTGCATCGCTCTGCCCCAATTAACTTGAACCAGCCCTCGGATTCTATTTCTTCTAACCTATTCTTCTTTTAGCAGAAAAAGATAAACAAAGTGCAACGTGAGAATGTGTTGGTCTCTCCAATGGTTCATCACTCCTAGACAATGTGCGCAGCACTGCAATCTTTTTCCTATGAGGTAATATGGCGAAGATAACATCCAGAAAGAAAATACCATTGAATATTAACTGCCACATATGGTGGTTTTTTTCTTTCCATCAACAACCAGGAATGACAAAAAAAAAAAAAAAACCTGAAGACAACACTTCCCATGGATATCTTAGACTTCAAACAGCACATTATATGATGCATTACACAGCCAATGAATATCCATATCAGGCTTGTCAGCTACTTCAGGCGAATATCTAATTGAACTCTGATAACCCATAACCAATAAGTTAAACCACAGGTTTGGCAAGTCAAACTCGGGCCATACCAATAGCCCAAATTCAACAAATGAGATGAGATCCTCAAATAATGCTCACTAGAAACGATTGCCTTCAATTTGAACTACTGAAAATCCTGTCTACGGCAACAATGACTAGAAACCATTCTCGCTCAACTTGCTTTCAGAAACAACTTCCACTTCAATCCTGAGACACTTGGAGAAAGGGAAAAAGGTAACCTACCCTGAATTTGGTCTTAGCACCCCAAATGACGAACGTCTCGTTACAAGTGTGATGCCTATGATTCCCCCTCACACCGCCAGGGCGGATTTCGCCAACATGGATCGAAGCACAGGTCACAGCTCCCCCTGCAAGCGAAAAAACCACACTCCTCCATCTAAAGTCATCAACCAAAAGGAGAGTAAAGCAAGCAACAACAAGCAAACTCAACAAGGCTCCGAAGTTCACATCCCACCATAACCCAGCGCGCGCAGAGAGAGAGAGAGAGAGAGAGAGAGAGAGAGAGAGAGAGAGACCTCGAATGCCGGAATCGAGCGCGACGGAGGTGGGGTCGAGGAGCCACCCGCGCTTATCGCTGAAGGAACCGAGGGGGAACCTGACGAGATTGGCCTTGCGGTCGTCCTCCTCCCTGCTCCGCTCCCTGTCGCGGTTGGAAGAGAACCGCGCGGCGGCGGAGGCGGAAGGGCGGCTCTGGAGGCGGAGGGAGATCCAGGTGAGGAGCAGGAAGGCGGAGAGGAGGAAGGGGAAGGCGTGGGGCTTCTTGAGGAAGTGGACGAGGGCCGATGACGAGAAGGCGCCCCTCGGGGCCTGCGCGGCGGCGCCGCCCTGCCCGCTCTCCAGGCTGATGGCCGGGCCGGCCGCCGCGGAGTACGACGGCCTCCTCGGATTCGCCATCGACGGCCTCTAGACGGCGTTCAATCTCGCGGCGGCGGCGGCGGCGACATGGGCGTGCTCGGCTTTGGCGAGCGGGGCTGCAACTGCGAGCAGAAGAAGAAGAAGAAGAAGAAGAAGAAGAAGCGGCTGCTTCGGCGGAGGAGGAGGAGGAGGTTCTTCTTTTAGGTCTCCCACTAGCCCACCTCATCGCACTGCCTGTGAATATAGTGGGCGACGCCATTTTGAATTTTGGTATTTTTTTTAAACTAATTTTGGACCCCACTCTCTCTCTATCTCTTAAGGTTTCAAATTTTTGGAGCGGGGCTATTACCGGTCCGGGTCCAGATTCCGGATCTCACTCCCTCTTAAGGTTTCAAATTTTTGGAGCGGGCTTTTACCGGTCCGAGTCCAGACTCCAAATGCGGAATCGGATCTGGACCCGGAACGAGAAACCTTAATTCCCTCCTTTTAATTTTACCTTGCATTTTGTATGCTTACCATTGCCAACTCTGCCTCTTGTGAATAAGGAGACGTTTTACTAAAATTCTGTCCTTGCAAAGAACTTATTGGTTCCAAATAGACACTGAATCGGATTAGACCGACAAAGTCAGTTCCAGGTTTTACAGGATAGGTTTCAGGTTCTTAAAAAAGAGAATCAAGTTCCAGACCTCGAACCCGCCCACACTGAAACTGCTCACCCCTAATCATAAGCTACACTATCGATAACCCACCCACACTAAAACCGCTTGCCCCTAATCATAAGCTGCACTATCGATAGCTACGGGGAAATCACTAGGCAATGCAACCCGAATAGCACGAAGGTTCTCTCGCAGCGTGAATCAAATTCGTAACCTCGTAGACAAAAGGAGCCAAATAATGAATGCCTCCCAAGAGAAGAAAAATTATAACCCCAAAGTTACACCAAGATTCACAAACTTTTCTGATTCCTATCTCCCCCATTGTATGCTACTGATATGAACAATGAAGGACGCAGTTCCTTGGAGACCGGAATGTTCACCATACAGCACAGACATGAGGGAAAAGAAAAAGATCGAAGGCCTGACGGCTACTCAAACTCTAAGCACCTTCCGCTTGCATATAAGCTTTGCATATATACCACGAACGAGGCATTGGCTTTACATATATACCAAGGCCGCAAAACTGAAAAGTTACCGCTGCCCGCAAGAACGTAGATGAAAATCATGGAGGCAATGAAGATACTCAGATACAGGAACTGCAATTCCGCCTGCTTTCACATGAATGAATCAATGTGGCAAACAGTGACAACACTGCACTTATATGTCTTGGATTGTATTTGTGCATCACGAAGCAAAAAAAAAAGGGCCCATGCTGCGACGCCGCATTACAGAGGCAAAGGTCTAACTTTGCAGGATATTGATCTATTACCGTATAGTTTTTATGTTTTGCAGTGCATGACGGCTGCAATGGAACACGGTATTGCCAAAAAGTGCTAGTCCTTCGGCTGAGCCAGAAAAGGTTTGAAGGTCATCAGCAATCCCAATGCCTCGATAACGTTGAGGAGGAAGAAAACCATGTGATTACCTGCATCCCAACAAAGCCATAGATTTCAGCTTTCTTTCCATGAGGTGAATTTTGAGAGCATAAATTCAACTTCAATCGACAGAAAAATATAGAGAAGAGACTAAAAATAATGCACAGAAAGCATAGGCATGCGCGGTTATACTGACATGCAAAGGCTACGATAAGCACTTGATGCGAGTATAGCCACATGTGCATGTTTCTGTCTGCAAGACTACCCGCTTGTTCAGAAACCAGAGTTGCGAAATGTGGTAGTTCAATCATTGCAGGTCAAGAGATTGGAGAACTAGGGGGTTGCTTCAGCCAAGAAAAACTTTTCAGATCCAAAAAATATAGGTTTAGGTCACGGTAGCATTCTAACAAAATCAAAATCTGAAAGCATGACACCGAAGATATTGAACAGCCTATCGCTAGTAGTTAAGAGAGCAAGCTAAGAAAGATTTTAAAGTCTGATTAGAAGTCAGAAGATTACAATGTTTGGAAAGAGAAACATGCACCTCCTAATTCAGTACAGACCTTTTAGTAGTTTAACACGACTATATTAGTCAAATTGTCTTTAGATGATTACAACAGCCAACTGGTACAAGGAAACTTGTGCAAATAGACCATGCACAGGATCACTTCTTTAGCTACTGTTAGACAAAAACTTCCAGATATTTGTAAGGTACAGAGAGTGGTCTTTACCAGGCAGGAAAGAAGCATTTTGACGCTTTTGTGCCCAAGAAAAGCTGTAGTTACACAAAAGCATTAAAAGTCAGGAACTAAAACTTGTCACATAAGCCCTATCGTCAGCTGCTTCAGTTTGTTAGTGATCTCAACGAGGCAAAAATTCACAGAGCCACAGAATGCATCCATTTAGCCTATTCACGGACCCACCACCAAATGATGGAAAAAACCATTTCAGCAAAGTCATTCTCATAAGCAGCACATTGGCAAAAATTCGAAGTTGTTATTCACTAGTTAAATGGCTGGATGTCAAATGAAAGAAATTAGCAGCAGAGCTCTTATATAACTTTTTACAGATAAACCAAGCAGCGATGTTTTAACAAATGACGGCATGAGTCCAAGCAGAAACTTCAGAAGATGAAATCTCAGTTACATAGTCTTAATACAGATTCCATTCCCAAAGAACACAAAATAGTTGTCTATACTCACACCTGAATTAGCTAGACAATCAATTGGACCTAACACGCAACATGCACAATTTAATTTGCAGAAATTGCATACAAAGCATCCTGAAATTTCTAACTTTGCACATATAAACCAACTTGTAATGTCAATCTCTTTCCCTATGACTAAGACAATTGACCAAATACAAGAAAATGTAACCTGCATCACCAGTTTCCTTTTCCTATTATGGAATCATCTAACTCTGAGATCAATAGGAGAGGGCGGGTGTGCTTCTAATAAGGCATGACCATATGAGGCCTTCGCCTGTACATTATTCAACTCTTTTTTTCTTTTTTATAATAAACTATGTAACTTTCCATGCAATCGTGATTGATTACAACGTTGACCCGGATATCTACCAAAGGAAGTTTAATAATCTTCATGGAGAACCGGCTTGATTTAGATTGGGAAAATCATAAGAGTTATATAACCGTGTGCTAAGCATGATCTCTCTGAAAGTTATCCTCAAATGGTAGTATCTGCATATGTGCCCAACTTGAAGTCAGTCTCATCTTATGCACGAATAAATCTTGTTAGTATTATCATAGTAGGTGTATTTGATAGTAAATTTTCTGCAATCTTGAGTTTCCTATCTTGTAACACCTAAATATAGTATAAATACATGTGCGGTCTCCAATGCACACGCGGTTTTCTTTCCAATGCTGCTGTTCATTATCAGAAATCTTGTGCATGAATAACAGGAAGTATAGATACTTCAAACAAAAACACTACGAGTCCATTCTATTCAGGAAAATCTACTTGCCACTGTCAGCCTGTTGACATTCCTCCCCCAAATTAAATTTATATATAGGCTTAGGAGTAATTGAATTGCCAAGCATCCTAAAACAAGGGGCTCAAGGAGCATATATTAATGAAATTTCTTACATCGAACCTCCTGCTGCTGGACCCATTGCTTTGAAAAGAGACATTGCAGACAGAGAGATACCATTTGCAGCTCCTCTCTGCTCCTGAGTCTAATCATTTTAAATCAGGATTATTCGAAGATCAGTCATATTGACAATGGGCTTGCCCAAAACTAAGAACCCAAAAAGAAAGAATATTACCACAGCTCTGTTTTGAAGTAGGAATAAGCCTGTAGTTATGGATACCTAATTTGCACAAAGAATGCCGAATAAGTGTGGCGTAGCAAGAAAGAGGATAAAACTCTTTCACATACATGGGACACAATACAATTTCAAAGCACGAATAAACAACAACTGTAACTTATACTTATCCAATACCTAAGTTAAATAACATACATGAGCAAACCGCTTTTATTTTTCAATATAAGCCAAACTTCTAGGATGGAGTAACTATAATAGCATGATATCCCGCACCGCTGCAGAAACTGTCGATCGACAAGAATCTAGAGTACAGATTACTTCCTGAAAAGCTAGTCATCTTCCTTCTATTCCTTACAATTATCATTCTTGTGCGATTAACCTCTCATGTTCCTTGTACTAACAAAGTAGATACTCTATCGAGATTTAATTACCAAAATTGGAGCTCGCTCTACTCAAATAACAACACAAACACATATGCACGCACTGGCTCGTGTGCACCCATAACAGTTGCAGCAAGAAGGTTCGAGAGCATGTTGAACTTACCGCAAGCACATTCTTCAGAATAGATGCTGAATCCACCAGTATTGTGAGAAAAATGCCGGTCAGATTAGCTATAAAGGGGTAACTTGACAGCAGAATTATGCTCAACACCTTTTATATGGAAAGAAAATATCAATGTAAGAGCAAGAAATAGGAGACAAAGTTAGTACACCGTTTTTGGTGAAAAAAGTTGGAAAGTGGGAAAAAGGCATACAGCTCCAACTTGAGAAATTACAATCGGTCCACAAATCCTTTCCACTCGTGCGTACAGAAATAGCTGGAATAATAAGAGCCCAAAACCTAATATTTACCAAAGAATGGAAAAAAATGAGATCAAATCCAAATCGAGTCGGGCTACATAAATTGTGCACCTATGTTTGCAAATATTGAATAGATTGAGAAGGAACAGATAGTAACAAATTTCAACCTAAAGTAACCACTGATCTCATTGCCATATATAAGGTCTCGACTTCTTACGAAAATAAAATTAGAAAGACGCGGCACTTAGGGGTACCAACGTGTATACAGAGCCGACCTTCACAAAACGATCCAACTCCTATAGAACAACCCTACTAGTTACCCTAAGATTGTAACATTCCCAATTCAAATGCGGTACAAGACCCCCAGCTATGCCCAGATCAAACAAAAGACTCTATCAGCCTACAGATCAATAACGTACCCAAAATGCAGGATTGACAGGATTGAGCAGGTCAGGTCCTAACTAATCTCATCCAGGGGTGTACAACTCAGACAGCTTAAACAAAGAAAAAACTTGCCTTGGCCTATCTCGAGTTCAAGACTCAAATTAAGAATCAAATTTCCAACTAGATTTATAAAAAGGATCGTCTGACTGAAGGTTAAATAGGATAATCCTCAGTACCAAAGTAAAATTGTTAACCAGATACAATATCTCACATGATCAAATAACTATTTTCATATAAATCTCTTCCGTTTTACCCGAAAGAGCAAGAACTTCACCGACATCTGCTGTTGAATAGCTCAATCCGCCAAACTTCCAAGGACTGATAGCCCATAGTGAAAATATCTGAAGTAGGTGGTTAACAAAGAATAGATCAATAAGCAAACACTATGAATGACCAAGTATGAGTATTATCAAACAAAAATGTTCCAGATGACAGAGTGTCAAGAGCACAATGGCTCTTTGCACCAGCAATAATTGACCAGACAAGTTGGTTTTTCTAGATAGGTGCCAGTGGCAATGTTCCAGCTTTCCAGCTCAGAAATTTATGCCCATAGGTAAACAAAGACAAAATTGCAAACAGCATAAGAAAGGAACAACAATTTCAAACAAGTACCTCTGTATATGCCATGTCATGAAGCTGGAAAACACAACAGACAATTATGGATGACATTAATGGCCAATTTCTGAGAAGGCTCCAAGACGTCTGATGACTTCCCTCATTTCGTTGTGATTCTTCCTTCGAAGTTTTATTTTCCTCTGCCTCAAGTGCCTCGTATGGTATATCACATTCTTTGCTGTTTTCACCATGCATATGAAGGGTTTCCTGGGTAAATATTGGAGTTCTGAGTCACTTATTTGATCCATTGACTATACTAAGAATTCTTTGACATGAGAAGTAGTTGATAATTAGAAATGATAACATTTAAGGCCACACCCCTACCCGATAAAAGTTCCCTATAGAGAGCATATATTAGGACAAGTTGCACATTCAAAAAGAGATGGCAGGTGCAGTCAGAAGCAAAAAACTTTCATTCAAATGGG
Source organism: Syzygium oleosum (assembly GCF_021117445.2). Taxonomy (NCBI): domain Eukaryota; kingdom Viridiplantae; phylum Streptophyta; class Magnoliopsida; order Myrtales; family Myrtaceae; genus Syzygium; species Syzygium oleosum. Next base: position 5,037,607 of record NW_026607494.1, read on the forward strand.
ATTTGCAGGACAACTTTGCAAACGTCATGCTATATCATCAACCAGAAGCACCAAGAAAGAAATGTCAAAGAAAAATGAGAACATTATGTGAGTCACTGTAACTAGAATAGTGCACCATAATACTGTTGCCATTTGAGAATGATAGATTGAAGGATATTAACTAAACTATTAGTATAAAAAGAGCAGAGAGCAGTGCAGATTCAATGCACTATTGCTCCCTCAAAAAGTTTAAGTTTCAGAGATGTTTCAAATTATCGACCACCCAGAAGAAATCAAAATCACAACACTGAGTCCACTCTTTAGTTCTGCGATAAGAGAAGTAAAGTAACCCCATACTTTCCAAGTTTCTTGTACACTAATCCTTTCATGTTTATTTAGCATCTTTTTGCATGATACTTTCTAGATACTGAAGATTACCATGCAACAAAAAAATGATTGACAAAAGTTATGCACTATTCTCTCCAACATTCACATGATATGTGCAATTAAGGGGTATGCAAAGGCCATATGAAAGGCTTTAAGTTTCATATAGTAACATACCGGGAGCCAACAAGCAACAACCATCACCCCCAATGAAAAAACTGATATCAAGAGACATGGTAAAAGGTACGGAAACCTACATTTCATTCATTTTGGAAGTCAGCAACGTCAAGTGATGAAAGGATAAACTATTATGGAAAGTGGAAATTGCAAACCATCACTTACCTCCCAAAAATGGATTTTTCGGGAAACACATTAGGAAATTTTTCTGCAGGCTGCAAAATAATTCATGCATATCATAGAGATGGATGCAAAATAGTATTAAAAACACAACATTGGATGGGTCAAAGAATCCATAAAAACAAGAGATGAGAAAGAGACCGCAATTTATAGAATAAGCATTGAATCAAGGAATAACTTAGCTACCTAGGCCACCTAAATGTAGATGACTAAGGCATCATATTAAGTCCAAATGACTGGTGACATGACAGAGGCTTCTCAAGTGAATTGACGTGGACCAGAGGCACATGTTAAGCCAACAAGTATGTCGAACCAGATGAACCGTGAAATCCAGGGAATAACTTACAAGATATTTCTACAGTTCTCTGATACAATGATATAATTTGCTGTAAATCAGATTCAGTGTTTGATTGTTTCCACCGAGTAATTTCACTTTTTGTTATAGTGATGAGACTTGGAAACGGCTTAGTTGCTCTGCACTCCGGGCCCGTGGGAGATTCAGGCCATCCGTGAAGAATGCAAACAAAAGCTTTCCCGGTCCAAAGCTGTAGTGCTGGTCTACAGCCCACGCAAATCAAATCAAGTCGCGGACTGGATAGCCAAGACTCATAGCAAGAAAGCCCTGCCCCAAGATTGGCTCGTAAAGCTGCCATTACCTCTATGGGATCTTTTATGTTTAGAAACCCATAACCTATGTTATCCTTTCGTTAGTTAATGAATGAAATACTTCGCTTTTAGACCAAAAAAAAAAAACCAGTGTTTAGTTAGTAGACGAATCCTCTATTGAAAAGATTTCAAAAGCTGCATTTAGCCCAAAGGGATCGCATCACAATGCGATCTCAGTATCTCATTTACATTCAAGGAAATTTACAACAACCAGATTGACCGTGACTTAGATTTAGAATCAGTGTCTATAAGCGCGGACCAGTCAAAGAACCGGTCTGCCTTCCGGTTCGTAGGTCAATTGATTCAACCAGTCCAACCACCAGGTAGATAAGTTTTCCCATCATAGAACTAAATTATCTTATTTATATCATTATAGAATTCATTAGACGAGCTGGGAGTTATTGCTATATCGATGAGGTCAAGGGTTCAATCCCTCTTGTTGACGCCTCTGCTCAATTTTTTAAGCCAGGTTTGACCGGCTCTTGACCACTCTAGTTTTCAATTTAAAACCCGGATCGGTCCGGCTCCTGGTTCGACTGGTTGAACTAGCCGATTGGGTCTGGGTTTAAAAACAATGTTCAGAGTAGATGATATCCCTTATTCTGTCAAATCATCAGTCCGAATGAATTTAGGAAGTGCAAATCTTCTAAATGTTAAAAAGAATCATTTTCTCATAGCAAAAACTCCGGGTGATATCATCATTACATACAGGTACGCAATTTCTGAGTTTTCAATCATGAAATCCTTTGCTAGTTATGTGCTTTGACCATGCATTCATGATCCATTTTAGTTAAAAAGAAACAGTACCTGGGCAAAATAACCCCCAATAGCCGGACCAATGACCAATCCAATACCCCATGATGTGCTAATCTGCAAATTTATGCTTCATTCAGATTGCATCATACTAGCACTTGAAGAAGGTATTATCAAATAGAAAATCGGAGTGTGGAACTTCCATACAATTGACATCGCCAAAGCTTGATACTCTTTACGACAAACTTCTGAAGCGTATGCCTGGCAATGTAAAAAATAAATGAATGTCTATAGCAGTTTCTTCCACCATAATTCATCAGATAAATCCAAAGACATCTCCAAACACCTTTAACTCATCATGCTTTCAGGAAGACGATAGAGATTCAGTGCGGAAACTAAAAAGCTAAGTGAATAGTGTAGTTTCAGAATGACTATCCCACATATGAGCATCAGACCGAGAAAAACTAACAAAGACCTGATAATGAAACATGTGTTGAGACAAGGCATGGGAGCCTGTTGGCATAATGACAGCTCCGAACAGCTTTTTAGTACACAGATCACTGTGTACATCAACATGATGCCACAAATGAACAGTTAGTTTCATGAGGACAAAATGGTAGCCAGCAGTCGAACATATATGCAAATGGTCTAGGAACTGATTTCTACTTTAAACTCCTTTGTCCCATTATGAGATCTCAGGCTACTTCAAATGTTTATTGTTATCACAGTGACGAATAAAAGGGATTGTTGAATTGTGAGAGTTTATGCATCAGATGGCCACATGAACTGACAACGCTTCACAAAAAGAGGTGTGAATCTCAAGCATAATGAGGTTGTGGCCCTCACAGCATTTTTCCCAGACCATCACTAGGCAGCAACGACAGCAACATTATAAATTAGTTATGAAAACACAATGTACGACCTAAAGCACAGTTGGACTCGAGAGTATAGATATGTTTAACACGAAGGGTTAAGAAGACTGTACCCTCATCGGGCCAAGTATGCCACACAAACTTCCTAGGAGAAACCTTGTGGAGACTGCCATCCAGAAGTTTGTGCTGAGGCCAAAAAGTGTGTTGAAAACCACCCTGATTATTGACCAAACCAAGAGATGGAGCGCAAGATTACGAGAACAGACATCGAGCATGTGTCTGGGAAATTATACACACTAGAACAGATGTCTAGAAGTACTAACACTGTAACTGTACCGAATAGTATCACGGGCTTTCGGCCATATCTATCTGCTATCATTCCCCAGAGTACAGAAGTCAATGCTCTTCCAAACATAAAAGCAGAACCTTCAGGGAGACAAAATTAAATGGATTTGAATTATCCAAACAGAAATCTTGAACTACATAAAAATATTTGCACAAACAAATGCATAAGAGATCGACATGAAGTAAATGCCAAGTGCTCACCTACATATCCAGCATAGAAGCCAATATCTTCTTCTCTCTTGGCTATTTTGAAGTCCCTTATCTGGAGAAGGTGAAATAGCAAGCTCCGCATTAGTAAAGCCTAAAAAGCTAAAATGAAGATTTTCAACTAAAATAGCATCTGGTGCAAACACTCGAGCTCATAGATATAGAATGGTCTGATGCCAAAAGTCAAATAGAAGAGATCATCAAGAAATAATCTTGGTATTCATCTCATTTTGGATATGTGTCAATGAAACAAAGACCGAGGCTCTTTGGGTCCAAAGGACTGAAAAAGTGGAACTTGCTCCACCAACAGTATTAACATCTCACAGATCTTAGGGAGCTGGGCGAACAACATTGACTTGCAGTGAACCACAGCCTTAATTAACAACCGCATATAAAATTGTAATCATTAGCACATCAGAAATGATATGCATGCCACCAAAGGGAATCCAGCCCAGGTAGGGTCAATGAGAAAGCGGGATTCAATAAAAGCTTGAATTGATAGCCTTGCGTTCATGTCTCTAAAAGTGGATTACTTCAACATGCATGTTTATTCCCATATGCATGTACAAGACCAAAGTCAAGTGACTGAAATCTAAGAGATTAAAATAAGTAAATGAGCGCAGGTAGGCTCGAAGAGAAAGCGAGCTTGAATAAAAAGCTCGAATTGAAAACCTTGTGATCGTGTATCTAAACGTGGATTACTCCACATGCATGTTTATCTCCATACACAGATACAAGATTAGAGGCGAGCGACTGAAATCTAAGAGATTAAATGAAGTAAATGCGCACGCGTTCTCATCCTCTGCAAATAACACCCACTTTCAGAAACTGAGACATTGATTTTCTAGAGCGAAACAAATATTATCAATTTATAATGATCGGTAAGTAAGCTAAGAGAGAAAACGATACACTACCATGAAATACAGGAAAGGGAAAAGAGACGATATGGGCAAAGCTGCAAGAATCAAAAGGAATTACATTAGCAGTGAATGAAAATAAAACATCCATGACCACTATAAATCCCACGGGCCTCATGATGATGCAAGAAACAAGAACTGCAAACCGTTTTTCAGTACTTGAACAGCGATTAAGTATATAAAAGCAGACTTCTCTTAGGCTAAGCACAGTAGTTTCTCTAATCCTCTGCACCAACAGACACACTAACGAGTCGAAAACCTCGCCTTCCGTTTGACCTCCTATTCCAACTAATACTCTTTGCCATCGCTTGTTTAATTTCCACTCCAATCTTTTCCTTCAGCATTTTCCCAATACAATATATGGTCCACAAAACATTATCCACCCAGTGTAATCACATTCCCGACATTTGTAAATATTCACCCCGACAGCCTAGTGTCCACTGATTTTTCCTGAAGCTACCGCAACAGAACAGGACGAAGACCGGGCCGAAGGGCCTCCCGACTTTGTCCCGAACATATATCCACAAAAATCAGCATCCTCGTCTGAGGCTTGACTGATACTTTGCACTAATGTGAGCACTGTGATGTGAGTTCAGTCATTTCAGTTTGCTCTAAGTCATTTCACTTTAAACTAATAGTGGACTGAGATCAGTCATTTCAGTTTGCTCTAAGTCAGGGCGTGTCTCCTAGACATGATTGATCTGCAGACCAACTTCAGGCAGGACAAAACATCCGATGTCGGTGAAAGCACACACAAATTTTTCGCTCATCCTCGTACGCACTCTCTTTTCGTTAACGTGCAGCGACGACGAAACGCGACGAAATGGGCAGGTACCAAATCAAATAAAAAATACAGCATCGAACTCCCACTGTCACGTCAGGCACACCCTCGATTTTTCTTTCGTTTCGTTCCGTTTCTTTATCGTGTACTTGAAGCAACGAAGCACAACGATCGCGACCTGCGCAGAGGACGATGATCCAGACGTAGAAGAAAAGCTTGTAAGGCACGCCGCGGTTCGTCTCCTTGAGCCGATCGATGTTGCATCCCGGACAACCCTCCCGGTACCGAGCCTCGACCTGAGCCGGAGCCTTCTCGTCCTTCTCCAGCAACGCCTCCGTGTTCTCCGCCATTGTTCGTTCTTTCCCCTCCACCCCCTTCGCTTCCCCTTCCCTCACGACGCTTCGCAGGCGACCAAACCGCGAAGTAAAGGCTTACTCACAGATGGCTTGGTCCCCAGAGAGAGAGAGAGAGGTTATATCGGTCACCACGTCTCATCAGTCACCACCGTGTTTCGTGAACCATCAGTCCACGGAAATCAAGAGCGAAGAAGCGGAGGTTGGCGACATGGAAAACATGCGAACACCTTGAATGGCGGTGGCATCTCTGCATCTCCCTCGCTCTCTCTCTCTCTTTCTGTCTCTCTGAGTCTCTGTGTGCCTTTTTTGAAATTCAAGTTTCGGTTCTCGAATGGGCGGGCAAATATTATATTAAATTTTGGATTATTACATAAATAGTCCCTGAACTTTGACCAAACGTATAATATCATTTTTGAACTTTTTTAACTAGTTCAATATAACCCATGAACCTTTAGTCCAATGTGTAATATCGCGCCCCTGAACTTTTAACTTGTTCGATATGATCCCTGAACTTTTAGTAAATATTCAATCTAATTCCCGAACTAGATGAAAACATTCAAGATCATCCTTCCATCGATTCAAGTTAAGAGATAACATCGAATACTTTTATATAGTTCGGGGACTAAATTGAATACGTACCAACAGTACAAGGATTATATTGGACAAATTAAAATATTTGGGATCATATTGCATATCGAATTAAAGTTCAGGGATTACATCGAGCAAATTAAAAATTCAGAAACGACATTGCATGTTGAGCCAAAATTCATTCATCACTTGTGTAACTTTCCTTTGAAATTTGGTTGATTTTCTTTGGATTGGGCCGAGATCATGGGCCGTGTTCTGCTCGAGCCCACGATTGCCGGAGCCTAGAGGAACTATCGGAAATTTCTGAACCTAGTCGTAGAATTTGTCCAGGTGGGGGGAAGAGGAGAAGAAAGCCCGACGCTTCCCGACAAACGACGGCACGGCAGGCGCGAGCAGACCACCTTCTTCTTCCTCGTCATCCTCGATCAAAGAATCGCAAACGAGAACTGAAGCCCAAGCCCCGCCCCCGCCCCCCATCCCCATGGCGGAGACTACCCTTTTCATGAAGGCCCGCTTGCCTCACCAAAGACCATGCGGCGGCGGCATCCCCTTCCTTGTGGTCCGAGCTCTGAGCGCCGAGATCCGACCTTTGCTGCCGCTCCTGACCCGAGCCATCGAGACCTAGAAGCCATACCTCGAGTCCCTGATCCACGCGGTTTGAATTTTGGTAATTTTTTTTTAAACTAATTTTGGACCCCACTCTCTCTCTCTTAAGGTTTCAAATTTTCGAAGCGGGCTACTACCGGACCGAGAAACCTTAATTCTCTTCTTTCAATTTTACCATGTTGTTGCTGACTGGGAGACGTTTTACTAAAGTTTTGTCCTTGCAAGAAATAAAAGAAAAAAGGAACTGACCAGTTCCAAATAGACATAGAATCGGATTAGATCAACAAAATCGGTTCCAGGTTGTACAAGACAGGTTCTAGGTTCTTAAAAAAGAAAATCGAGTTCCAGACCTGAAACCCACCCACACTGAAACTGCTCGCCCCCTAATCATAAGCGGCACTATCGATAGCTATCGTGAAGTCATTAGGCAGTGCAACCCGAATTGCACGACGGTTCTCTTACAACGTGAATTAAATTTGTAGCCTCGTAGATAATAGGAGCCAAATGATGAATACCTCCCAAGAGAAGAAAAATTATAACCCCAAAAGTTGCACCAAAGATTCACAATCTTCTCGGATTCCTATCTCCCCTACCGTACGCTAGTGATATGAACAATGAGGAATGCAGTTTCTTCACGAGGGAAAAGAAAAAGATCGAAGGTCCGACGGCTACTCAAACTCTAAGCAGCTTCCGCTTGCATATAAGCTTGCATATATACCACGAAGGAGGCATTGGCTTTGCATATATACCAAGAAGGCAAAACTGGAAAGTTACGGCTGCCCGCAACAACGTAGATGAAAATCATGGAGGCAAAGAAGATACTCAAATACAGGAACTGCAATTCCGCTTGCTATCACATGAATGAATCGATGTGGCAAACAGTGAAAACACTGCACTTATACGCCTCGGATTGTATTTGTGCATCACGGAGCAAAAATGGGCCCATACTGTGACGCCGCATTACAGAGGCAAAGGTCTAACTTTGCAGGATATTAACCTATTACCGTATAGTTTTTATGTTTTGCGGTGCATGACGGCTGCAATGGAACACGGTATTGCCAAAAAGTGCTAGTCCTTTGGCTGAGCCAGAAAAGGTTTGAAGGTCATCAGCAATCCCAATGCCTCGATAACGTTCAGGAGGAAGAAAACCATGTGACTACCTGCATCCCAACAAAGTCATAGATTTCAGCTTTCTTTCGATGAGGAGAATTTTGAGAGCATAAATTCAACTTCAATCGATAAAGAAAATATAGAGAAGAGACTAAAAATAATGCACAGAAAGGATAGGCATGCGCGGTTATACTGATATGCAAAGGCTACGATAAGCATTTGATGCGAGTATAGCCAAGTGTGCATGTTTCTGTCTGCAAGGCTACCGGCTTGTTCAGAAACCAGAGTTGCGAAATGTGGTAGTTCAATCATTGCAGGTCAAGAGATTGGAGAACTAGGGGGTTGCTTCAGCCAAGAAAAACTTTTCAGATCCAAAAAAAATAGGTTCAGGTCACGGTAGCATTCTAACAAAATCAAAATCTGAAAGCATGACACCGAAGATATTGAACCGCACATCGCTAGTAGTTAAGAGAGCAAGCTAAGAAAGATTTTAAAGTCTGATTAGAAGTCAGAAGATTCCAATGTTTGGAAAGAGAAACATGCACCTCCTAATTCAGTACAGATCTTTTAGTAGTTCAACACGACTATATTAGTCGAATTGTCTTTAGATGACAGCCAATTGGTACCAGGAAACTTGCGCAAATAGACGATGCAGAGGATCACTTCTTTAGCTACTGTTAGACAAAAACTTCCAGATATTTGTAAGGTATAGAGAGTGGTCTTTACCGGGCAGGAAAGAAGCATTTTGACGCTTTTGTGCCCAAGAAAAGCTGCAGTTACACAAAAGCAATTAAAAGTCAGGAACTAAAACTTGTCACATAAGCCCTATCTTCAGCTGCTTCAGTTTCATAGTGATCTCAACGAGGCAAAAATTCACAGAGCCACAGAATGCATCCATTTAGCCTATTTACGGACCCACCACCAAATGATGGAAAAAACAATTTCAGCAAAGTCATTCTCATATGCAGCACATTGGCAAAAATTCGAAGTTGTTATTCACTAGTTAAATGGCTGGATGTCTGATGAAAGAAATTAGCAGCAGAGCTCTTATATAACTTTTTACAGATAAACCAGACAGCGATGTTTTAACAAATGACGGCATGAATCCAAGCAGAAACTTCAGAAGATGAAATCTCAGTTACATAGTCTTAATACAGATTCCATCCCAAAGAACACAAAATACTTGTCTATACTCACACCTGAATTAGCTAGACAATCAACTGGACCTAACACGCAACATGCTCAATTTAATTTGCAGATATTGCATACAAAGCATCCTGAAATTTCTAACTTTGCACATATAAACCAACTTGAAATGTCAATCCTTTCCCTATGACTAAGACAATTGAACAAATACAAGAAAATGTAACCTGCATCACTAGTTTCCTTTTCCTATTACGGAAGCATCTAGCTCTGAGATCATTAGGAGAGGGCGGCTGTGCTTCTAATAAGGCATGACCATATGAGGCCTTTGCCTGTACATTATTCAACTCTTTTTTTTTTTTATAACAACTATGTAACTTTCCATGCAATGGTGATTGATTACAACGTTGACCCGGATATCAATCAAAGGAAGTTTAATAATCTTCATGGAGAACCGGCTTGATTTAGATTGGGAAAATCATAAGAGTTATATAACCGTGTGCTAAGCACAATCTCTCTGAAAGTTATCCTCAAATGGTAGTATCTGCATATGTGCACAACTTGAAGTCAGTTTCATCTTATGCACGAATAAATCTTGTTAGTATTATCATAGTAGGTGTATTTGATAGTAAATTTTCTGCAATCTTGAGTTTCCTATCTTGTAACACCTAAATATAGTATAAATACAAATGTGCGGTCTCCAATGCACACGCGGTTTTCTTTCCAATCCTGCCGTTCATTATCAGAAATCTTGTGCATGAATAACAGGAAGTATAGATACTTCAAACTAAAAGACTACGAGTCCACTCTATTCAGGAAAATATACTTGCCACTGTCAGCCTGTTGACATTCCTCCCCCAAATTAAATTTATATATAGGCTTACGAGTAATTGGATTGCCAAGCATCCTAAAACAAGGGGCTCCAGGAGCTTATATTAATGAAATTTCTTACATTGAACCTCCTGCTGCTGGACCCATTGCTTTGAAAAGAGACATTGCAGACAGAGAGATACCATTTGCAGCTCCTCTCTGCTCCTGAGTCTAATCATTTTAAATCAGGATTATTCGAAGATCAGTCACAGTGGCATTGGGCTTGCCAAAAACTAAGCAATCAAAAAGAAAGAATATTACCACAGCTCTGTTTTGAAGTAGGAATAAGCCTGTGGTTATGGATACCTAATTTGCACAAAGAATGCCGAATAAGTGTGGCGTAGCAAGAAAGAGGATAAAACTCTTTCACATACATGGAACACAATACAAGTTCAAAGCAAGAATAAACAACAACTGTAACTTATACTTATCCATTACCTAAGTTAAGTAACATACATGAGCAAACCGCTTTTATTTTTCATTATAAGCCAAACTTCTAGGATGGAGTAACTATAATAGCATCATATCCTGCACTGCTGCAGAAACTGTCGATCGACATGAATCTAGAGTACAGATTACTTCCTGAAAAGCTAGTCATCTTCCTTCTATTCCTTACAATTATCATTCTTGTGCAATTAACCTCTCATGTTCCTTGTACTAACAAAGTAGATACTCCATAGTGAATTGATTACCAAAATTGGAGCTCGCTCTCTCTTCCCCCCCTCTCTTTCCAACACACTCAAATACCAACACAAACACATGCACGCACTGGCTCATGTGCACCCATAACAGTTGCAGCAAGAAGGTTCGAGAGCATGCTGAACTTACAGCAAGCACATTCTTCAGAATAGATGCTGAATCCACCAGTATTGTGAGAATAATGCCAGTCAGTGTAGCTATAAAGGGGTAACTTGACAGCAGAATTATGCTCAACACCTTTTATATGGAAAAAAAAAATACCAATGTAAGAGCAAGAAATAAGAGACAAATGTAGTACACCGTTTTTGGTGAAAAAAGTTGGAAAGTGGGAAGAAGGCATACAGCTCCAACTCGAGAAATTACAATTGGTCCACAAATCCTTTCCACTCGTGCGTACAGAAATAGCTGGAATAATAAGAGCCCAAAACCTAATATTTACCAAAGAATGGAAAAAAAATGAGATCAAATCCAAATCGAGTTGGGCTACATGAATTGTGCACCTATGTTTGCAAATATTGAATAGATTGGGAAGGAACAGATAGTAACAAATTTCATCCTAAAGGAACCACTGATCTCATTGCCATATATAAGGTCTCGATTTCTTATGAAAATAAGATTAGAAAGACGCGGCACTTAGGGGTACCAACGTGTGTACAGAGCCGACCTTCACAAAACGATCCAACTCCTATACAACAACCCTACTAGTTACCCTAAGATTGTAACATTCACAATTCAAATGCGGTACAAGACCCCCAGCTATGCCCAGATCAAACAAAAGACTATCAGCCTACAGATCAATAACGTACCCAAAATGCAGGATTGACAGGATTGAGCACGTCAGGTCCTAACTTATCTCATCCAGGGGTGTACAACTCAGACAGCTTAAACAAAGAAAAAACCTGCCTTGGCCTATGTCCAGTTCAAGACTCAAATTGACAATCAAATTTCCAACTAGATTTATAAAAAGGATCGTCTGACTGAAGGTTAAATAGGATGCTCCTCAGTGCCAAAATAAAATTGTTAACCAGATACAATATCTCACATGATCAAATAACTATTTTCATATAAATCTCTTCCTTTTTACCCGAAAGAGCAAGAATTTCACCGACATCTGCTGTTGAATAGCTCAATCCGCCAAACTTCCAAGGACTGATAGCCCATAGTGAAAAAATCTGAAGTACGTGGTTAACAAAGAATAGATCAATAAGCAAACACTGTGAATGACCAAGTATGATTATTATCGAAGAAAAATGTTCAAGATGACAGATTGTCAAAAGCACAATGGCTCTTTGCACCAGCAATAATTGACCAGACAAGTTGATTTTTCAAGATAGGTGCCAGTGGAAATGTTCCAGCTTTCCAGCTCAGAAATTTATGCCCATAGGTAAACAAAGACAAAATTGCAAACAGCATAAGAAAGGAACAACAATTTCAAACAAGTACCTCTGTATATGCCATGTCATGAAGCTGGAAAACACAATAGACAATTATGGATGACATTAATGGCCAATTTCTGAGAAGGCTCCAAGACGTCTGATGACTTCCCTCATTTCGCTGTGATTCTTCCTTTGAAGTTTTATTTTCCTCTGCCTCAAGTGCCTCGTATGGTATATCACATTCTTTGCTGTTTTCACCATGCATATGAAGGGTTTCCTGGGTAAATATTGGAGTTCTGAGTCACTTATTTGATCCATTCACTATACTAAGAATTCTTTGACATGAGAAGTAGTTGATAATTCGAAATGATAACATTTAAGGCCACACCCCTACCAGATAAAAGTTCCCTATAGAGAGCATATATTAGGACAAGTTGCACATTCAAAAAGATATGGCAGGTCAGATGCAAAAAATTTTCATTCAAATGAGAGTTGCGGGACAACTTTGCAAACGTCATGCTATATCATCGACCAGAAGCACCAAGAAAAAAATGTCGAAGAAAAATGAGATCATTATGTGAGTCACTGTAACTAGAATAGTGCACCATAATACTGTTGCCATTTGAGAATGATAGATTGAAGGATATTAACTAAACTATTAGTATAAAAAGAGCAGAGACCAGTGAAGATTCAATGCACTAGTGCTCCCTCGAAAAGTTTAAGTTTCAGAGATGTTTCAAATTATCGACCACCCAGAAGAAATTGAACTCACAACACTGAGTCTACTCTTTAGTTCTGCGATAAGAGAAGTAATGTAACCCCATACTTTCCAAATTTCTTGTACACTAATCCTTTCATGTTTATTTAGCATCTTTTTGCATGATACTTTCTAGATACTGAAAATTACCATGCAACAAAAAAATGATTGACAAAAGTTATGCACTATTCTCTCCAACATTCACATGATATGTGCAATTATGGGGCATGCAAAGGCCATATGAAAGGCTTTAAGTTTAATATAGTAACATACCGGGAGCCAACAAGCAACAACCATCACCCCCAATGAAAAAACTGATATCAAGAGACATGGTAAAAGGTACGGAAACCTACATTTCATTCATTTTGGAAGTCAGCAACGTCAAGTGACGAAAGGACAAACTATTATGGAAAGTGGAAATTGCAAACCATCACTTACCTCCCAAAAATGGATTTTTCGGGAAACACATTAGGAAATTTTTCTGCAGGCTGCAAAATAATTCATGCATATCATAGAGAAGGATGCAAAATAGTATTAAAAACACAACATTGGATGGGTCAAAGGATCCATAAAAACAATAGATGAGAAAGAGACCGCAATTTATAGAATAAGCATTGAATCAAGGAATAACTTAGCTACCTAGGCCACCTAAATGTAGATGACTGAGGCATCATATTAAGTCCAAATGACTGGTGACATGACAGAGGCTTCTCGAGTGAATTGACGTGGACCAGAGGCACATGTTAAGCCAACAAGTATGTCGAACCAGATGAACCGTGAAATCCAGGGAATAGCTTACAAGATATTTCTATAGTTCTCTGATACAATGATATAATTTGCTGTAAATCAGATTCAGTGTTTGATTGTTTCCACCGAGTAATTTCACTTTTTGTTATAGTGATGAGACTTGGAAACGGCTTAGTTGCTCTGCACTCCAGGCCCGTGGGAGCTTCAGGCCATCCTTGAAGAATGTAAACAAAAGCTTTCCCGGTCCAAAGCTATAGTGCTGGTCTACAGCCCACGCAAATCAAATCAAGTGGCGGACTGGATAGCCAAGACTCATAGCAAAAAAGCCCTGCCCCAAGATTGGCTCGTAAAGCTGCCATTACCTCTATGGGATCTTTTATGTTCAGAAACCCATAACTTATGTTATCCTTTCGTTAGTTAATGAATGAAATACTTTGCTTTTAGACCAAAAAAAAGAACCAGTGTTTAGTTAGTAGACGAATCCTCTATTGAAAAGATTTCAAAAGCTGCATTTAGCCCAGAGGGATCGCATCACAATGCGATCTCAGCATCTCATTTACATTCAAGGAAATTTACAGCAACCAGATTGACCGTGACTTAGATTTAGAATCAGTGTCTATAAGCGCGGACCAGTCGAAGAACCGGTCTGGCTTCCGGTTCGCAGGTCAATTGATTCAACCAGTCCAACCACCAGGTAGATAAGTTTTCCCATCATAGAACTAAATTATCTTATTTATATAACTATAGAAGTCATTAGACGAGCTGGGAGTTATTGCTATATCGATGAGGTCAAGGGTTCAATCCCTCTTGTTGACGTCTCTGCTCAATTTTTTAAGCCAGGTTTGACCGGCTCTTGACCACTCTGGTTTTCAATTTAAAAACCGGATCGGTCCGGCTCCTGGTTCGACCGGTTGAACTAGCCGATTGGGTCTGGGTTTAAAAACATTGTTCAGAGTAGATGATATCCCTTATTCTGTCAAATCATCAGTCCGAATGAATTTAGGAAGTGCAAATCTTCTAAATGTTAAAAAGGATCATTTTCTCATAGCAAAAACTCCGGGTGATATCATCATTACATACAGGTACGCAATTTGTGAGTTTTCAATCATGAAATCGTTTGCTAGTTATGTGCTTTGACCATGCATTCATGATCCATTTTAGTTAAGAAGAAACAGTACCTGGGCAAAATAACCCCCAATAGCCGGACCAATGACCAATCCAATACCCCATGATGTGCTAATCTGCAAAGTTATGCTTCATTCAGATTGCATCATACTCGCACTTGAAGAAGGTATTATCAAATAGAAACTCGGAGTGTGGAACTTCCATACAATTGACATCGCCAAAGCTTGATACTCTTTACGACAAACTTCTGAAGCGTATGCCTGGCAATGTAAAAAATAAATGAATGTCTATAGCAGTTTCTTCCACCATAATTCATCAGGCAAATCCAAAGACATCTCCAAACACCTTTAACTCATCATGCTTTCAGGAAGACGATAGAGATTCAGTGCGGAAACTAAAAAGCTAAGTGAATAGTGTAGTTTCAGAATGACTATCCCACATATGAGCATCAGACCGAGAAAAACCAACAAAAACCTGATAATGAAACATGCGTCGAGAGAAGGCGTGGGAACCTGTTGGCATAATGACAGCTCCCAACAGCTGTTTAGTACACAGATCACTGTGTACATCAACATGATGCCGCAAATGAACAGTTAGTTTCATGAGGACAAAATGGTAGCCAGCAGTCGTACAAATATGCAAATGGTCTAGGACTGATTTCTACTTTAAACTCCTTTTGTCCCATTATGAGATCTCAAGCTACTTCAAATGTTTATTGTTATCACAGTGACAAATAAAACGGATTGTTGAATTGTGAGAGTTTATGCATCAGATGGCCACATGAACTGACAACGCTTCACAAAAAGAGGTGTGAATCTCGAGTATAATGAGGTTGTGGCCCTCACAGCATTTTTCCCAGACCATCACTAGGCAGCAACGACAGCAACATTCTAAATTAGTTATGAAAACACAATGTACGACCTAAAGCACAGTTGGACTCGAGAGTATAGATATGTTTAACACGAAGGGTTAAGAAGAGTGTACCCTCATTGGGCCAAGTATGCCACACAAACTTCCTAGGAGAAACCTTGTGGAGACTGCCATCCAGAAGTTTGTGCTGAGGCCAAAAAGTGTGTTGAAAACCACCCTGATTATTGACCAAACCAAGAGATGGAACGCAAGATTATGAGAATATTCATTGAGCATGTGTCTGGGAAATTATACACACTAGAACAGATGTCTAGAAGTACTAACACTGTAACTGTACCGAATAGTATCACGGGCTTTCGGCCATATCTATCTGCTATCATTCCCCAGAGTACAGAAGTCAATGCTCTTCCAAACATAAAAGCAGAACCTTCGGGGAGACAAAATTAAATGGATTTGAATTATCCAAACAGAAATCTTGAACTACATAAAAATATTTGCACAAACAAATGCATATGAGATCGACATGAAGTAAATTGCAAGTGCTCACCTACATATCCAGCATAGAAGCCAATATCTTCTTCTCTCTTGGCTATTTTGAAGTCCCTTATCTGGAGAAGGTGAAATAGCAAGCTCCGCATTAGTAAAGCCTAAAAAGCTAAAATGAAGATTTTCAACTAAAATAGCATCTGGTGCAAACACTCGAGCTCATAGATATAGAATGGTCTGAGGCCAAAAGTCAAATAGAAGAGATCATCAAGAAATAATCTTGGTATTCATCTCATTTTGGATATGTGTCAATGAAACAAAGACCGAGGCTCTTTGGGTCCAAAGGACTGAAAAAGTGGAACTTGCTCCACCAACAGTATTAACATCTCACAGATCTTAGGGGGTTGGGCGAAGAACATTGACTTGCAGTGAACCACAGCCTTAATTAACAACCGCATATAAAATGCTAATCATTAGCACATCAGAAATGATATGCATGCCACCAAAGGGAATCCAACCTAGGTAGATTCATTGAGAAAGCGGGATTCAATAAAAGCTTGAATTGATAACCTTGCATTCATGTATCTAAACGTGGATTCCTTCAACATGCATGTTTATTCCCATATGCATATACAAGATCAAAGTCAAGTGACTGAAATCTAAGACATTAAAATAAGTAAATAAGCGTAGGTAAGGCTCAAAGAGAAAGCGAGCTTGAATAAAAAACTCGAATTGAAAACCGTGTGATCGTGTATCTAAACGTGGATTACTCCACATGCATGTTTATCTCCATACACAGATACAATATTAGAGGCGAGTGACTGAAATCTAAGAGATTAAATGAAGGAAATGCGCACGCGTTCTCATCCTCTGCAAATAACACCCAACTTCAGAAACTGAGACATTGATTTTCTAGAGCGAAACAAATATTATCAATTTATAATGATCAGTAAGTAAGCTAAGAGAGAAAATGATACCCTACCATGAAATACAGGAAAGGGAAAAGAGACGATATAGGCAAAGCTGCAAGAATCAAAAGGAATTACATTAGCAGCGAATGAAAATAAAACATCCATGACCATTATAAGTCCCACGGGCACATGATGATGCAAAGAAACAAGAACTGCAAACCGTTTTACAGTACTTGAACAGCTATTAAGTATATAAAAGCAGACTTCTCTTAGGCTAAGCACAGTAGTTTCTCTAATCCTCTGCACCAACAGACACACTAACGAGTCGAAAACCTCGCCTTCCCTTTGACCTCCTATTCCAACTAATACTCTTTGCCATCGCTTGTTTAATTTCCACTCCAATCTTTTCCTTCAGCATTTTCTCAATACAAGATATGGTCCACAAAACATTATCCACCCAGTGTAATCACATTCCCCACATTCATAAATATTCACCCCGACAGCCTAGCGTCCACTGATTTTTCCTGAAGTTACCGCAACAGAACAGGACGAAGACCGGGCCAAAGGGCCTCCCGACTTTGTCCCGAACATATATCCACAAAAATCAGCATCCTCGTCCGAGGCTTGACTGATACTTTGCACTAGTGTGAGCACTGTGATGTGAGCGTTGTTGAGTGAGATCAGTCATTTCAGTTCGCTCTAAGTCAAGGCGTGTCTCCTGGACATGATTAATCTGCGGACCAACTTCAGGCAGGACAAAACATCCGTTGTCGGGTGAAAGCGCACACAAATTTTTCGCTCATCCTCGTACGCACTCTCTTTTCCTTTAACGTGCAGCGACGACGAAACGCGACAGAATGGGCAGATACCAAATCAAATAAAAAAATACAGCGTCGAACTCCCACTGTCACGTCAGGCACACCCTCGATTTTTCTTTCGTTTCGTTCCGTTTCGCTTTATCGTGTACTTGAAGCAAAGAAGCACAACGATCGCGACCTGCGCAGAGGACGATGACCCAGACGTAGAAGAAAAGCTTGTATGGCACGCCGCGGTTCGTCTCCTTGAGCCGATCGATCTTGCATCCAGGACAACCCTCCCGGTACCGAGCCTCGACCTGAGCCCGAGCCCTCTCGGCCTTCTCCAGCAACGCCTCCGTGTTCTCCGCCATTGTTCGTTCTTCCCCCTCCCCCTCTTCGCTTCCCCTTCCCTCACGACGCTTCGCAGGCGACCAAACCACGAAGCAATGGTTGAGTCACAGATGGCCCGGTCCCGAAAGAGACAGAGAGAGAGAGAGGTTATATCGGTCACCACGTCTCATCAGTCACCACCGTGTTTCGTGAACCACCGGTCCACGGAAGGCAAAAGCGAAGAAGCGGAGGTTGCCGACGTGGAAAACATGCGAACACCTTCAATGGCGGTGGCGGTGGACCCAAAGCCCGTTGCCGCGCGGAAGCACAGGTCGCACTGTGGCCTACCTTTATACGCGATTCTGTCTGGTCCACCTACGGAAAAAAAGGGAGAACAGAGGACGTCACAGGAGCCGTCATCTAGAAGACTTCCATGGCCGCCGGCCCCTCCCCGCCCACGGAGGTAAAGCCGACGTAGAAGATGATCCCATCTTTATCTTTATGCGAGCTTTCATCCTACGCGCTCGCTCGTTTCCCTTTTTCCCCGGTTCTTTTCGCTTTTATTTAAGAGGAATAAAGCTATGCTATGTCGGTCAAAGGGAGACGCCAAAGTACTTCCGAGACTGTACGATTTCGAGGCCGGGCCTGGGACCCCGATGCAAGTGCCCGGGTCCATCGAGGCCGGTCCCGTGTCTATTGAGGCCGGAACCGTGACCTCTGTGGTCGTGCTCGGATCCCCGGCGCTTAGGCTCGGGTCCATCGAGGTCAAGTCTAGGACCCAGTGCCCGCTCTCTTATCTATCGAGACCAGGCCTGGATCTATCTAGGTCGGGCCCAAGACTCTAGCGCGCTTGCTTGGGTCCCCGACACCTGCGCCCAGGTCCATCAAGACCAGGCCCGGAATTGATGCCCCAGACCCCAAGTACACGTGCTCGAGTTAGGGTCCATCGAAGCCAAACCCGAGACCTTGGTGCCCATACTCAATTTCTCGGCTGCGCCTAAATAAGGTATGTCTATTTATGAAAATTAAATCAAATTTTCTTAACTAAACCACTAAAAATATTTTCCAATTCATTTTCAGGTTTCAATCAAATACTAGAAAAATATTGTTGTTTTCTTGAAAAATGATTTCTTGTAAAAACATTTTCTATAAGTAGTAAAGTTATGAAATTATTCTCTTGTTTTAATTTTTTTTTTTGGATAAATTTTGCTATTTTCCTTACATAATTTTCTTATCTCGTAATATTTCGAAGAGATTCGAACGAAATAGCTATGATCAGCACGGAAACTTTGACTTCCTGGGGAAAGACCTCACCGGAATAGAATTTCAATTCACTCAAGAGAATGAACCGTAGTTGGATTACAAATTTTCCATGGCTTCGAATTCAAATTTGATCTCCTTTTCATATGAAAATGCATCTCAAGTACACCGATTAGTACCTACGAGAGGATTAATGTCATATCCTCAAGGGGTCAGGATTTGGTACACTTGTTGGTACCTAGAAATCATGACAACTATCGACTGGGAATCCATTCACTACCGCCCCTCATACGTCCTCTTTGATCTTATCTCGATGAGATGCTTTGGGAAATTGAAAATAAGCATAGATCAGATCCGGAGATTTCTGAATATGTCAACCTTTCGAATGAATAGTACTTGATAGAGCTTGTGACACGGGTCGTGAGTGGGAACTTTGTGTTCCGACGAGATCAACGCGGGGCAAGACGAGTACCCGATCGCCCGACACCTACCAATTTCACGCTTAGCTTGTAGAAACGAAGTCTACTGCCAAGGTGGTTCGTACTAGGTCTGGGTGTCCAAACAGTCCATGATTAGCAGATGGGCGGGCCGGCTTTTTCTGTAAAATTAGCCCGGCCCGAGCAGCCCAAGCCCGTCTCGCCGGAACAGATAGGGGCCGCCCAACATTTTTTTCGGGCTTCCTCAAATCGGGCCGGGGTAGGCCCCATTTGGGGAAATTCGCAAAGAAGTCGACGGGAATGCTGTATTCCACGTGGAGCTTTTCGCTTGAGAGCCCAATACGTCTCAATTTCATAGAGCCGTTCACCCATGTGGGACAAGTCCACCGGCGTCTGATTGAAGAGATAATTACATAAATTACTCTTGAATTGTAACTCAATATTCAATGTCGTCCCTGAACTTTTGATCTGTTCAACGTGATCAATGAACTTTAGCCTAATGCGTAATGTCGTCCCCGAACTTATAATTTGTTTAATGTGGTGCCTCAACTTTCTGTAAATATTCAATATGATCCCTGAATTATATGAAAATCCATTTATAACGCAGGGACATTGCACATTGTACTGAAAAATGTTGGATGACATTGCACATTTGTTTAAAGTTCATAGACTATATTACATATTGAGTCAAAGTTCGTAGATCATTTGTGTAATTAGTCTCAAATTATGAACAGAAAAGAAGGTCCGTTCTCCAATGGTTGTCGAGATTATTATGGCAAGTATTGCGATTAACCTGGTCCAGGCACGATGGAGGCATTCGCAAAAAGTGGTCCATTGTCGTTTAGTTTCAGTAACTTTGACTAATAACGCACGTGCTATATTTATGTGTGTAAATCCCAATTCAATCAGAAGACATTGAAAGTCACTTACCATTGAACAACAAGTGAAAGTTCCGTTTGTTTCTCATAAAATGAATGATTTAAAAAACATGATCACTAGAATTTGTACAAATACTAGAATTGTCATAAAATAAATTATCACTAGAGATTGGTAAAAAGACTACAATTGCCATGAAACAAATGACAGGGACCTCCATTAAATTTCCCACAAAGTACAGGACCAAAAGTGTAAATTTTCGACAGAGTAGTCACTCAAATGGATTCTTTTATTGCAATGAGCAATTTCAATACACTATCTAATTTTATGTTTTTCTTCTTAATTGATGTATGATAAACGATGGGGTTGCAAGGTAGCATATTTGAGGACACCGATATATAGAGAACCTAGCTTTACATAGATTAGGTGCTATTCGAGAAGCATGAAATATAATGATGAAATGAGATAAACAAAATAAAATGCGTGTTTCTATTATAATGTTTCCTGGGGATGGGGAACTAAGGGAAAGTATAGCACACATCCTACTTGTACAACTCAACTTTTGTACCATATTTCTTTTTTGGCGGGGTCAAATTGTACCATATCTTTTGAAAAAAAGTAAATTGGGTACTTCTGGCGATTCATTTTGTCCAAACTTAATATATTTCGTAAAGATAAATATGAATATCTCGAAAACTGACACGACTTAATATGTATTTTTGAAAAAAAGAAAACAGGTCAGATTTAAGCTGCTTTTACAGCTATGCGAATGACGCGGCATGAATTGTCATTGTCTTTCGTGCATGATTTGCAAAGATAATAAAGATTGCAATCTTCTGCTCAGTTTTGTTATCTATGCAAAGTACATAGAACAAGCCTGCTCCAAACAAAGGAGAAGTTTTGTCATCTATAATGCTGCAAAAACTGGGCTATCATAATTAATGTACATACAGTAAACACCATAGAAGGACACCAAAGACAATTAGAACCGGCAGAAGAAAATGCGCAATCCTAGAAGTACGAACTGCAGTCAGCAGAGCATCGAAGCATCGACTTGAAATAATTGAGGAGATCGACGTGCTGAAGTCAGTCAAAGAAACAACAGAGGTTAGGCCTAGTCTCATCCCTAGCAGTCATGTATGGTACATTGTTAAAGTGGGGCCGAACTAGTTCTTCGGAGCTGATTCTTCGGCTCGGCAGGAGGTGTGGATGGCAACACTTTCTCTGCCTCCTGCAAAGGGAGAGCACATCATGAAAGGGAGAAAACAGAAATCTTGAGAGCTCAAGAAAACCGGAAACTTGAGTTTTACAGGTGAAAAGTGGCGGGTGCATTCATGGTGTTCACATTACAAGCGTTCATGGAAACCAGGAAAGCAAAGCAAGATAAAATTATTTCACAGATCATAGAAAGAAGTGAAACCATCTCATTTGCAGCAACCAACATCCAGTAGCAAGTCCAAGCAAGATGTTACTTTTTGGTGCAGCCTCAAGGGGATGAACATCAGATACGTGTTAAATGCTTGTCTATCTAGAGCATCGACTTTACCTGATTGTCATTACCACAACGGCATCACTAAATAGACTATCGAGCAATACAGAGTCTCCATATAGTTATTGCAGCCCTTAAATGATCAGAATAGAAGAGAAATATAGTTGTCTGAGATGTTGCTCAGCCTCCAAGCCACAGGGATGGCGAACGAAATTTTGAGTAGTAACAGTTGCAAGGAGAAGCCATTGGATGGCTAAAAGCATCAACGTGGTTGTGCCAATAAGTAAAACTGAGTATCAAAACTACTCTATGCAATTTTTTTCGAATCAACTCTCGGCCAATTTTAGCTGATAGGAGCGAAAACTGGAACATTTGGAGGGTTTTGCCACATAGGTTTCCATGAGGAAACTATACCATTGCCAGGTTCTCTCTAAGATCCTAATTGGAGTACCATCTTCGAATGTTTTCAGAGTCTAATGACTTAAATAAAAGGAACAAGTGTCGAAACGTGGATTGCTAATGACAAGCAGTGTTCTCCGCCTTATTAACATCTGAAAGTGCTGTCATCGATATCAGTTTCAGTACTTTTGGACTTTGGAAGCATTATGAACTATAGCAACAAAAAAACACAGCCGAAATTGCAGTATCCTGAAAATTAAGGATGCACCATGAGAGAGTACCAAACAGAGTAAAAACCAGTTCTGGCCACAGAACAATATAGTACCAGATAAGGAAAAATGTATCAATGCCTTGTCACTGCAACTGAATGCTCCTCTAGAATAAAATCACTCATCTGGAAAAGAGAACAAAATAGAAAAGAGAAACTACCTATCTGGACATATCTTGACAGAGTAAATGACACAAGTCACAAACCTATCTGATGGAGGAATAACTTAGACAATTGACAGAAAATGATTTTCCTTCTGCAGTAGCAATCTAAGAGCAATTAATCATCCAAAATAACTTGGACTCCCAATCATTATTGGAGAATACCACAATAACTAGGTTTTGCTACAAAGTAATTATTACTGAAAATTAAAATTCATAAAAAGTAAGGCACCAAAAGTATAGTTTTCTCATTCTTTGTTCTTCTTCAAGCATCAAAGTCGTGGGGAAGGAGAAACTGACCTTTCGACTCCATTTGTTTTGCGGAAAATAAATGATTTGGAAAACATTTTCCTAAAAACGATCACTTGTATCGCCTGTAGAATGGTAAACACTATAATGGGTGTAACAAATTAGAGTGTTTAGGGCTGTAGATCAGATCCAATTATCTCTTTCTTTACCCAATACAGCCTTTTGTTGTACCAATAAGTAGGGTGTTGTATAGTCTAGTTTTCCCCATTCATAGCAATATGTTGCTTGATATGCATCATTGCACGCATTAATCGCATGATCGACCAAAGGCTCGACAATGTGATTCAAAAACCGTAATCAAGATGGACCAGACTGACAAATACTTGTTCTATATCAAGTATTGTTCGATTTCGCCATGTCTCAATTTCATCAATAACAGGGTTCACATATCAATTTATGCTATTGCCTATCACTTAACATGTTAAATTTAAAGGACTAAGGTGGCATAAAAGGCATTGTTATTGTCACAAGGATTCACCACAAATAGTGCTCAGTATTAAAAGACAAGACAATGAACATACCAGCTTTCTTCTTAGTCTTTCGTTTTCCTCCTCTAGGCGGGAAACCTTATTCTCCAACTCTTGTGTATATGCCTGTCCAACATCATAAACATCTTTTAGGATCACATCAAGCATTGAAAGCATCACAAAACAACTCTCTTCTTAGTAATCACATCTCAGAACCAAGATTGACCTCCTTCCTCGCACGAGACCGAGCCGCAGATTCCCTGTTCTTAATCATCCTTTTTTGCCTCCTCTCCACAGTCTTCTCCACCACATCTCCTGGGGCAACTCTTTTGCGCCTCGAGGTCGGGGTATCCGATAATGTGCCCAACAGGGAGGAGGGCGATACAGTCATCTGCGCCGCATCCCCGAATGCCGAATCCAGAAAGGGACTCGCGATGATTGGGACGGGATGCTGGACCACATGGTGGCCTGGAATGAAGACCGGCACCACGTTTTGTTGCGGCTGAACTGAAGGGAGCTGGTAATGCATCCACTGAGCACTTTGAGGACCGCCACTATTCACAGAATCAACCCCTAAAACATGACTCCCGTTCATGTCGATCACGGGAGATTCAGCCACCACTCCTGCCTTGTGCAAGAAGTCCTCAAGTGTCATCTCACCCAATGAAGGCTTTGGATCTTGGTCACCAGGACCGCTATCCTTCTTCTTCTTCTTACTCTTATCACTACCATCATCAATCTCGCCCTGTTGAATATCTTTCCACACCTCATCGACAGTCTTCTTGCTGAGAGCCCTCGAGAGCGTGTAGCTCGGCTGCCTCTGCAGCGGCGCGAGTAGGCCGGATTGCATACCCTCGGGGTCGGCAGCGCCCGCATTCGGGCCTTGATTGGCCTCCACACTCCACACGCTCTTGAGAAGCTCGTCCAGATTCATGCTTCCCAGCGGTTTCCCCAAACCCCCCAGCTGGCTTTGGACCTCATCGAGCGTGAGGCCGTAGAGAGAGCCCTGCCTCGACAGCGGAACCGCGCCGCCGCCGAAACCACCCCCTTGAGATCCCATTCTCATGGAGCCAGATTGCGAGACCTACCTCGTATATGATCTGAGGGCATTGCTTCGAACGCTTCAAACCAGACGACGAATCAGCGCACACCCTTTTGCGAATCTGGAGCGGCGCCGGCGCCGGAGCGGAAAAGGAGCGATCTTGAGATCCACTTCAGCTCCGGCAAGCAAAGAGCAGAGAGAGAGAGAGAGAGAGAACAAGAAAAAAAAAAAAAGCAAACTTTGCACAGATTTTCGCATCAGCGGCGACCAGTGAGTGATCGGCAGGCGAAATCTTGGAACCCCAGAAACGGAGAGAGGGAGAGAGAGAGAGAGAGGGTGTTAGGGTGCTGTCGTCCCAATATTTTAAGCCGGAATCCTCGTACTATGCAGAGATGGAATTTATTCCCGCTGTCTATTCCGATGCCCCCACTCGAGAAAAGGAGAAACGAAAAACGTGGGAAGCGAAGGAGAAGGAAGGAAGGAAGGAAGGAGGAGGAGGGAGGGGCTCCAGATGCGGGTAGAGGAAGAGAAAAGGGAGGGAAGCTTTGCAAACAGATACTAAAACAGTGACGAAAAGGAAAAGGAAAAGGAGGGAGAACCGAAACCTGCCAAAGCGAAAAAGAGGTAGAAAAGAAGAAATCTTTCCCAGAAAGCGTTTGAGGAACCCAGATCGCCAGGTGATGCTATCTGGCGTGCGCAAAAAAGGCTGGATCGCTTGGAATCGGATCGGATCGGCCTGAAATCGACTGTTCTGTAGTGACCTGCTTAATTTTTTTGAACCGATCCTTGATGGGCGGTTTTCGGTTTTACGGTGAGAACCGCCTATTCAGATTATACTCACCAATAATGTCATCTCTAAAATATATTAAATTAAGAGTAAATTTAATTTTTTAAATATAAATTACGTATAAGAGAACGGTTGATTGAAAATTTTATTAATTTCTTTAATTAATTACTTAATAAGAGCCAAAGAGCGAAAGAGATAAAAGGAAAAACAAGAAGAAAAGAACAAGGGGACCCCCCCACTGTCTAGAAGGGAAAACCTCGAACTGTCCCGAAAAGAACACCTGGAAAAAGGTCGGACCCCCCCAAATGGCGTATTCAGTGCCGGCGTTGCATTCGTGAAATCCGAGATTCGTCTGGAGAAAGGACGAGGGAGGGGGAGTAGAGAGGTGTGTAAAATAATTTGGATAACATCTTCCAACTTTTACGGGCGGAGGAGGTTTCTGTCGGAAAGAGTTTTTCGCCTTTTTTACGTCGGGCTCGGATCCAACTCGGCGGCCCGTTTAAAGCTTGTTCGAGAGAAACGATGTGCTCGAGAGGGGAATATCTCGCCTGGAACGGATCGGCCCCCGCATGCTAGGGTTCGAGACCAGAGCACCGTGAGCCCGGATCTTTGGAGTAGAATATGGCGGCCATGCCGTGGATGGTCGGGCCAACCTCCCTCCTCTGTTGAGCATCCGACAATACTCCGGCCCCGCGAGGCTTGTGGAGGACAAGGCCTACCGAGTACAAGTGAGAAGATGACCGCCTAAAGGACGGACGACCACGTTGGTCCGGTTCTCGAATATCGATCCTGCTCCCGATTCCTAAAAGTGGAACCGATTCCGGACGGTCCGGTTTCTGTTCTAGGGTGGAACCGGACCGACCGGACCGATAAATATATATTTTTCTAATTTTTTCATATATATATTTATTTTTAAATACATATATTTAAATAACAAAAGAAGCATTTGATAGTTCATTTTTATTCGTTTCCAATGGGACCAACCCAAAAATGCTTTCATATATTGGTCCTGAAAATGTTTTCCGATTCCCTCTTGCCTTTATCAATAAGTGATTGGACTACCGAGGGTTCGCAACACTATTTGGAGAGTACGCTGACAGGGATATAAAAAGGTAATGATACTAACCTAAAATATTAGTCTAACAGCTTTTACTATTTGACGGCGATCGAGATCTCTCCACGGTTCCTTCTCGAGCACGAAATGCGCAGACTAGGTTTGGGTGGATGACGATGATTTAACTAAATGCAATAATTTTTATGGTAATTTTTTCTCTTTAATACTCAAGCCAAATATCAATAATTCTAATACGATTACTTCTTTTGTCCAATATTACTGACTCAATATGGAGATAAAGAAGAAATTTTTCATTACTTTTATGCTCGATATGATAACTTTATTTTCCACGAAAAATAAGATTTATACACAAAACAAAAGCTTCATTTGTAAGTATCTAATCTTGAATGGAGATTATCTAAGGCTTCATCTATAATGCATTCAATCTAAATCATTTTCTAGATATTATTTCGCAATCATGATTAATCTAGATCCATCGACATATGTAAGACCGAATAATCACGAGATGAAATGAAAATTTGTTTTTAAATCATAGAGAAGTGTATCTAATAGCCAAACAAACTTAAGGTTATGCTTTTTTTGGGATGACTCCTTGTATGGTTCCTAGACTTTTCTTAATGTTCAATTTCGTTTCTAAATTTTTTTTTATTCAATTTAGTTCTCAAATTTTTCAAAATCCGCATAATGCAGTCCTACTATTACATACACTGCCAAATCACGTGCTTTTTCTGCCTACATGAATTGCCAACTCATCATTCCGTGGGCCAACTCATCTCGTGGGCCCTTCTATTGAAGGACGTGGAGGCATTTGAACTCGGCGATTGGATACATCGGATGCCAACTCGGACACTTAGGGTGCGCATGAATACCATTCGTTTCAGGAACTATTTTCGAACGAAATGATTTTTTTATTCATGTCCGGAAACAATTTTGAGTATTTGAAGGCGTTTGATAAACCGACCAAAATTTCTATTCCTAGAGTAGAAAAGAACATAAATGCGTTTGATAACTACACAAAATTTCTGTTCTCAAATAATATTTTAATAATATTTTGAATTATTTAATTTTTTTTTCTTTCTACCCATTTTCTTCTTTAGCCATGGCCGGCCGCGGCGACCGGCCACGGCTCAGGCCGGCGAGGGCGTCATGGCCCTCGTCGGCCGCCGGAGGGCGAGGGCCGGACCTCGCCGCCCGGGCGAGGCGGCTCGCCAGACGGCGAGGCCGAGCCTCGCTGTCGGCCGCGACGGCGAGGTCGGCTCGCTAGAGACGGCGAGGGTCCGCCTCGCCTCGCCGGCCTGGTCGTGGCTTGCCACGGCGAAGCTCCAAATTTGTGGAAGAACAACACAAAATAAGAAAAGAAAAAAAGAAAAAGAAGAAAAAAACCGATTCTCAAAATTGTGCCAGAAACAAAAAGCAACTTTTTTTACTTCTTGTTTCTCTTCCAAAATCGTTTTTAAGCACAAATTTTTACAAAATGTGCCCGGAACAAAAAGTTTACTAAACGCATTTTGTTCCAAACTATTTCGAACAAAAGAACAAATTTTCACTGTTCTAAGACGCGCCAAACGGCCCTTATCGATGTTAGACGCCAATATCAACAATTTCCTGTAGTCTACTCAGCAAAAGGATGGCATTGACCTAATTAAAAAGTCTAGGGACCAAATTGAAAAAAAAACCTTCAAAAATTACATCGAACATTCAAGCAAAAGTTCAGGAACTAGCCATGACATTTTTCCGCCTTTTCAGCTCATCAAACTTAAAATCATGCTTAGCCGTAAAACTTTTATCTTCACATTTGATAACATATCACTGATTATTTAATGTCGTGGTAAGTAGACATATCAAAATGGCCCATATACCAATTTTTAACTCACATAATAACTTAAATTTATTTAAATCTAACCCATCTCTATAACTTTCTTTTTACTCTTTCGCCCTCACTCATTCACTCTGTACTCTCTCTTCTAGTTTGGGTACGAGTTTTCTATGGAAATATTAATATTGGGTTAGGACGGTTGGATTGAGTACGGGTCACTGAATTTGCTTCGCATGAAAATCGAGTTAAATGGATATATTTGGGTTGGACTATTTTTTATCTCGACCCACTCGTTCGACGGGTCTAGTGGCAAGTAAATCAATCTTCGTTTTGAAAATTAAAATCACACGATACGTATCTTATAAGTAATTCTTACCATAGCAATTACCAATGTTATCATCACATATCAAACAAATAAGCGGGAGTCGAACCCCGTACTTATCATGTGAGCGCCCTCATCTCCCCATCTCTGTATCAGCGATGTCGCGTGCCTGTTGGCGTGGAGTTTAAGGTTTTAGTGAGCGGAGAGTGGCGGTGGTGGCTTCTAGAAGGGGAGCGCGATGGCCTCGCGCTCTATATGTAGGCTCGCCCTGGTGAGCTCTCATCTGTCGCCCAACCCTCTCATGGCGTCTGAGAAGGAAGCCGCTCTCGCCGCCGCCGCCGCTCCCTCCGATTCTCCCACCATGTAAGTCCCCCCTTCCCCCCCCCCCCCCCCTTCTCTCTCTCTCTCGCTCTCTCTGCTCCGACTGGTCTTCGCTTCCGTACGGCATTTCTCCGGCGGGAGCTCCGCCGCTCGCGCTCTCGATTGGGTTCTCTTCCTTCTACACCCATTTTCTGGGCATCGATTGCTGTTTCGATTCGAACGGTTTATGGGTGTAGTCGAGTGATTAGACGCGGGGTCTGTCGCTCGTGGGTCGTGGGGTGACCGGGCTGATCGAGCTCGAGGGTAGTGAGAATTGGTGTTGGGGGCTTGCGTAGTGGATTGACGTGGGCCCTTTTGTTTCTTGGTGTGATGGGATAATCGTCTGAGGAGCACGCACGCTCGAGATTTTCGAATTTTTCCCGGGACTCTTTCGTTTGATCGAGCATGGACTTCGGGCTGTAGGCTGCCGAGGTTCTTTTGAGTTGGAAAGATCCAATTTTGCGAACCCTGCCCTCCTTTTAATCACATCTCTGTTGATTTTGTTGTTAGATTCATGGGGAATGCCTATGTAGGGAGTTTCTTTTGGGCCTAATGCGATGCTGATCTGGTATATATTATGTGGACATGCAGATTTGACAAGATCATTAAGAAGGAAATTCCTTCCACTGTTGTGTTTGAGGATGATAAGGTACTCTCGACTGTTTCCATCTCGTCTCGACACTGCTTAGTTTTGTTCTTCTGCTGTCGTTGCCCTGTTCTTCCGTGGCCGAAGCACCAGTCTCACTCTATTCTCCAACTTCTTTTGTCCTTTTGATGTCACAGTATGATTTAAAGGTTGTGTTCCTACACCTGCAAAATAAAAACATGTGGTTACCTCTGGGATTGCATCAGTATACCCCGAGGTGATTAGATGGGCTTATGCACGAGTGTGTTGCATCTATCGTGGACTCGAGAGAGAGGCTTATGTTGAATTCTAAGCAAGAGCTTGAGTTAGGGTAGTAGTTTTTTCGGCATCCTTCACATCACTTGTTGTCACCTTCCTACAGCTAGAGGTTAGCTAGTCTTTTAATAGATGTCTCTGACTGGCGGAATTTTGTTAGACCTCAGTGTCTTGGACTGCATGGAACTGGACTAGAGGAGATGGCAGGTGACAGTTATGAAGAGACACGTTACACAGTACAGCGTTATACTAGATGATAATATGCGCTAGAGATGAGAAACTTTGACCTTACTCGTGCATGAACATTTGAAGTTGTTTGCAATATGATAAAATTCATTTTGTTCTATGTATGAATCAACTTCTCATGCTTTTGCCTAATACAAAAACTGCCGTGTGACCCTAACAAGGAAATCTTAGATGAATCGTCACCTTAGGTTCAGTTGTTTCCATCAACAACCAGAAGTTTCTGGCTGGGCTGGGCATTTTTCCACAGTTAGATTACAGGATAGGTGTTTAAACTGTTCTTGTAGAATTGTTTTTGTGGTTTCGAGAATTAACTTCACGTCTTATCTGCTTACTGGTAAAGTATAATCATGCCTTTTTTTTGTGTGAAGGAATTTGTTGATCTTCTTGATTGAAAGGTTTTGTTGTTTGTATTATTCTTCTGGAATAGGTGCTGGCTTTCAGGGACATCTCTCCTAAGGCTCCAACACACATTCTGATCATCCCAAAAGTGAAGGATGGGTTAACTGGACTGTCTAGGGTATTTCCTGTTCTACTCTTACATCCTTTTGGAACTCTCTGGTTAGCACCTATTGACCCAAGTCCAACTGTCAACTTAAAGATTAACTAGCTATTCTTGCTAAGAGGATTTCTTTTGGTATCTTGATTGAGCTCGAGCCAGCTCTTTGTTAGGGTCCAGGGATAGTTTTGTTGTTTTAAATGGTTTTACTGTATGTATATGTTAAGAAAAATTTCCAGCTGTATGGTCATCTTTAAGTTTCAAACTTAACTGATACTACTTTTATTTATCCTTCTAATTCTAATTGAGTAATATGTGTTAAAGAGTGCATAGTTTGGGTTATTGAATGGGCTGCCGAGATAGGATTTTGTGTCAACCTGTCTCTAATGAAATTTTTTTTAAGGGTCCGTTTGTTTCGTAGAAAACCTCCGTTTTAGAATACATTTTCCTAAAAATGATCGCTTGTATCGCTTCTAAAAATGTATGAACAAAAAATATTTTCATTGTCCATGAAAATATTTTGGCCTAAATAGTTATCGATAATGAAAACAATTTTTATTGGCTATTTATCCCAAGCGATCTAACTTTATTTTTTTTTTCTAGAAAAATGTTGTCCAAATCGTTCATTTTCCGTGAAACAAACTGATCCTAAAGGACTTTGTGTTTTACACCCGCCAATAACTTCGCAGGGGGTGTGTGCCTAGTACTGTGGTTTGAAGAAGAATTACCAGAACTATATGTGGAATAGATTAATTAATAGTTGACAGATGTTAGCATTCTCAAGACGATCATAGTGATAGACTCCAAGTTCTTCTCAAAAAACCGCCATAAATGCATGTTGTAGTTCAATGGCCTGGCTTTAAAGTTGAGCAACACAGTCACAGATTGAACTATTCTCTGGCACGAAAACTCTGCTGCGACTGCTAATTCAAGAGGCTGATTATGGCTAGGCTTGGTCCCATTGTGTCACTTAACAGGAATGGCCTTTCTTGTTGGCTACATGATTATTTCAATGATCATTCAACATGTTTTGAGTTCTGTATTTGGGTTTTCTATTGCTTGACATATTAATGCTGAGTTATTAGATACTTGATCAGATTTTCCTGTCTGGTACTTGTCTATAAGTTTTCCAATGTTTCCATGATTCTTATAAGCAGTAAAATATTTTGATTATCATCTTTACAAAGCTCTCTAGATATGCAAACTAGAACATCGTAAGCAATCGCATATTTTCTCTTTTCTTAAATTACGGGCCAATGGAATGATCTATGCATGATGATCGCAAGCTGGATTCAGCAACTGCTTCCAGTTGTTATTCTATAATTCTTCCTGATTCGTGGTCAGCTTACCTTCACAGGCTGAGGAGAGGCACTGTGAGATTCTTGGGCACCTTCTTTACACTGCCAAACTTGTTGCCAAGCAGGAAGGCCTGGAAGACGGCTATCGTGTTGTGATTAATGATGGACCAAGTGCATGTAAGGACCAATTTTGAGCTTGCGATTCTCCTCTTTATGGGGTCTTTTGAGAGTCGAACCTTAAATTTTGATTTCCTGATGTTGGATTGCAGGTCAGTCAGTTTACCACATTCACGTCCACCTCCTCGGAGGGCGACAAATGAACTGGCCACCAGGCTAAGTTTGATAGTCACGTACTGGAATTGAAGGAGAGAATTCGCTGATATCCTGTCATAAACACTTGTTAAGACCTGAGCTAGACTCTGCTACTTTTTAAAGGTATTTGAATGACGTAAATGGAGTCTGATAATTTACCGAGAGTGCCATATCGTTGGCCTCTGCGCGATAGCCAGCAGGCCAATACAGTCTGCTATTTAGCTATTTGCACGGTGAGCACGTTCATGGCATATTCTTTCTTTTCAAAGAGATGCTTTGATCAATCACTGGTCCGAGAACTTTTGTGGTAAGTAAAGCATCGTATGATGTGTTTGTTTTCTCGTCTGTTTTGCATCGGTGTATTGTTGAGACGGTATATTGTAGAGAGATAAAAAAAATTGAACTGAATATTTGGTTAGATTGATGTGATCCCAAGTTATCTATTTCTAATATAGTCAAGAGGCTAAAATAATAATGTCACCCTTATTGCCGCCATACATAAAATAATAAAAGGAAATGGAGATCATTGGCCAAATACTTTTCACACTCTTCTTCAAGTTGGAGCATAGATCTGACACATGCCTAACTTGACTAAAGTAGGATGAAACGACTTAACCCATAAATTGATTATCAGACCAAACAAAGGGAGTACAAATTAAACACTCTGTAACTTTTCGATAAAGCGCTTGTAAATCTTTACATGTTTCGTTTGGTCATGCTGTATTCGATAAAGCGCTTGTAAATCTTCACATGTTTCGTTTGGTCATGCTGTATATGATTGTGAGCAATACTAATTAAGACCTTCAAGTAATCATTTAAGTCATAACAACTCACAAACTTCCTGTGCCATTGCATGAAACTTTGCTTGAGCACTAGGCCAAGCAATTGCATTTTACTTTTTGCCGTGCCAAATCACAATATTCCCTTTTAAGAAAGTATAATACCCAGAAATAGACTTTTGGTCAGGAGATCCACCCCAATCAACATTTGTTTAGGTTTTAACTTTCAAGCCATTGTGAGAAGACAAAAAAATCCCTTCCCAATAGCAGACTTCAAATACCGAAGGATGCAAAGAATAGCATCTAGTAGAGTTTTCTTGTACACTCATCACAAAATATTTCTAAATCCCAATACACCCAATGCCAAATAGCTGTCAAGAAGCACAAGCCAGAAAACAAAATATGTGCACCACCGGCCACGCCTTCGTAACTCCAAATACTTGGATTCATTATAGTCCCTCCCGTAATACTACAACCGCCTCATGAATTGGTTATTCCTAAACGAGTCATGAAGGGTATAACGAACATACCTTGTCTCCACATTGGATCAAGAATGGGATCAGAGGGATAAAAAACTGCTAATTCATTGAATTGAAGTCCTCTAGTAGTAGGCTGAAGGTGTCCCAAAAAAATCATCCAAATAAGATCAATGGAAGTCGATTTTTGCAGGGTTTTGGAAACCTAAAAAGAATCAATAATTCATATTTTTTCCAAAGACTTTGAAAAAAAAAGGAATATGGTGGTCTACAAACTGAAGTACTTTGGTCTTCACACACGAGAGAATAATAGGTCAGCGGCAAGGCAGAGACAATCTCAAACAAGAAGGTCCAAAAAATCGCAAAGAGGTTGAACAACCTATTACAGACTACAAAGAAGCTTTAGTTAATCTCATAAATGTGAGGTTTATGGCAGACATTAAATTCAAAGAATCACTTCATTAGCGTTGCCCTACACTATGAAAGAGGGCAGAGGGCAAAGGAGAAAGTGAAAATGAGCTACGGTGGGAGAGGGTGAAGGCGAGAATAGAGAGAGAAAAGAAGATTGCACTAAAGAGATTGGGGTTAGGGATTTGGTTTAGCTCTTTCTTTGATACCATGCCGAGAAATAAAAAAACCTGAATACTTGTTTAGGTGAATGTGACCCTAAGCTAGCTATTTATAATAAAGCTAAGATGCCAAAATTACAATATCACCTTTATTGCCGTAATACATAAATTGCCGTAATACATAAAATAACGAAGAAAATGGACAAATATGTCCTCACCGGCCAAAGATTCCCAACATATATAAAGAGCAGTCGAGTTCCCTTTAAAGGTTCTCATTGAACGTCTTTCTTTTCACATGATTAGTTAGGGGTTACGTTGCCGAATCCGGTGTTCGGCTTTTCTCATGACTAGTTACATCCTTATAACCCGTTGTCAAGCTTTTCACATGACTAGTTATGTCCCCGTATTTTTCGCGGGTATCATAAGAATTACCGCATCAAAATGTACAGGCTGAATCTTTTTATGAAGTAGTATAACGCGATTTTCTCCGAATAAAATGTACAGAAAGACCTGATCAATGTAATTTTTATCTGAACGCAACTTGAAGCCAGCGCAATCTGAACTTCTGATGTATCGTGTCTTGAAATATTATGCATATTTACAACAGAAATAGTTCAGTAAATGTAACATGCAATTATTTCGGTTAATAAGATAAGAACAGCAGCTCAAAAATCGGTACAACGTTTGTGGCTGTGGAATAAAATGGAGATTTAGTGTCACCTGTGAAGCTAAAATAATGCCCTAAAAAGAAAAAAAAGAAGACAAAGGAACAACATAAGCTAAAATTAAGGTTTACAATGTAAGAAAGTACAAACAAAAATAAGGAAACTAAGCAATTACAACAATCACTCGGAAGAGAATATAAAGGGAGGCTGGCCGCTAGAAGTCAACTTTCATATGATGGAGCCTTTGGCTTGAATAGATGTTATTAGGCTGTGGAGCATTTTGGAGATGGAAGAATGATGTGCGATGAACACGTCATTGACTAGTATTGAGAAGATAGGCGGAAAGTCAGAAGGGTCCCTTTGTCGAAGAAAAACTGTTTTCTGAAATGTTTTCTGACTTCTCGATATTTAGACGATGAAAAACTCATCGATTTGCGAAATATATTTTTCGTGGATTGAAAATAAGTTTAGATTGCGGAAAAATAATTTTCCCTTCTAGAAAGAAGGAAAACGCTTTTTCTAAATTACCAAACAAATGAAAATTAGCAGTTTTTCCTTGAATAATTTCCATGAAAAATATTTATCTTTATCATGAAATTTTCAGTGAAACAGACTTACCCTGAGTATGCATTGTGATCGGCGTAAGCTAATAGACTTAAGGAAATTGAAACTCTATAAATTAGTGACTATTAACATCTGCTGCATAACTGGAAGATCAAAAAAGGAAAAAAGCTACATGGAAACATCACTTCGACGTCGCTTAAAACATGGAATCATAATGCGCATTATGTACATGTAGTGTCCCTCACTGGATAATTTAAATTTTTAGGTTAAACGTTTATAATAGAAGAATCATTTGTGAACTTTCGGTTCATTTCACGAGATATATGTCGAGCACCTGATATAATTTCAAGAACGAACAAAACAAAAGAGTCAAGTATGCCTGACCAAATGCAAAACTGCATAGGAAACTCAATAGGTCGCAATCTGGTCATGGGTGTCGAGAGCGATCTCGGATCGAGAACCCGTGACTTTGGGTTTTGGGTAGAGAGCTAATTGATAGTAAAATCGAATAGTGTTTGGTACGATGGAATGAAATGAAACGGCGATTCCAGTCATTTTATTAAGTTAAAAGGAGCAAAAGCCGGGGGAATGGAATGGCATCGGGACGATTCTTTGGTTGACGTGGGCATCAAGTAGGATTAGGATTCAATCTACCGTGCTTAACGTACTTGGATTTACTTAAAATACACAGACAAGAAGCACGAGTCCGACCAAAACTAAACTGGGACTCTGAAAGATCCGCTCAGGGTATTTGATTAAAGATCTAATCAAATTGCTTTCGGCGGGACAAAGAAAAAAGATAAAAGCACCACAAGACCAACAACACAAATCCAAGGGCGCACGACGACACACGATCCCTTCCTTATTCAGCACAAACAACGGCCACGATCTCTTTTCCCCAGGGACCCGTAAATCCGCAGTTCGCACGTTCAAACCTTCCCGTTCGAACGGCCCGCAGCAAGGGCCATCATCATGGACGGGTTGACCACGCTGTAGCCACCATCCACCACCATGTTGAGCCCGCTCACGTAGTCCGCCTCGTCGCTGGCGAGGTACAGCGCCGCCCGCGCCACGCCCTCCGGCGCCAGCACCCGGCCCTTCAGGTTGCCCATCACCCTCATCCCGTCGTCCAGCTTCGCCAGCTCGGCCTCGCTCATCCTCCCCAGCCCCGACATCCCGGTCCTCGAGACCGCGAACGGGGACACGCAGTTCACCCTTATCCCGTGCTCCCCGAGCTCCGCGGCCAGCCCCCGAGCCAGCCCCACCACCGCGTGCTTCGATGCGGCATACGTGTGGGTCGACACCCCCGCAATCGCCGTGCAGTTGCTTCCTGTGAACAGGATGCAGCCCCGGCGCTGCGGCACCATGGCCCGCGCCGCGTGCTTCGCCCCGTGGAAGGCCCCGTAGAGGTTGACGCGGAGGACACGGTCAAGGTCGGCCATGGACATGTCGAGGATGCCCCCGAAGGGGCGGTCGAGGACCCCCGCATTGTTATACATGATGTCGAGCCGGCCGTGCTTGGCCACGGTGGCATCCACGAGGTCGCGCACGTCGGCCTCGACGGAGACGTCGCAGTGGGCGTAGGAGGCCCGCTGGCCCAGCTTCGCGGCCAGGGCATGCCCCGGCTCGTCCTGGATGTCGGCGATCACGACCCATGCGCCGTGCTCGTGGAAGAGGCTCGCTGAGCTCGCGCCAATCCCGCTCGCGCTGCCGGTGATGATGGCGACCTTGCCTTCTAACCTGTATGAAGGGAAATCACAGATCAATACCACCAAAAACCCTAACTGGATAACACTGGAATCTCCATTCCCTTTCCATGCATGAAACGATCGAGGCCACAGCAAGGCCAATAAACAGACGAGTTGCATGCATGGTCACATTTCAGCAATGTCATGTTAATACCTTTTAGACGAATTTTCCGCCATAACCAAAAGCTTAATCTCTTCCGAAATATATGCAGCGACAGACGATTAGGAGCAGAAAGATGGAGACGTTATAGATTTTGATTATGGGCGCTATATAATGAGGTTTGGCACATCTCCAATACTAAGGTGCATGTATATATAAGGAGAATAGAAGTGATATTTGCCTGACTCAACTATAGAAAAAGCAAAAAAAGAAAAGAAAAGAAAAGAAGGAGCTAATATTTGCTTGGCCAAACTAAATTCATCATCAACTAGCATAGGGGGCCACACCCATGTTTTGTAGTGAGAGGGACAAAAGGATTTGGATTCCGTCCACCCTTTTTCCCATTGTAAATACTGTCGCACTTTGGGAAAGTTCACATTAAAATGTCAAAAAAACTCATTAAAATGTTAAAAAGAAACTCTCTCTCTCTCTCTCTCACCCTTTTGACTTATGATCTCCATTGGTTCCATTTTGCCCGCTGCCTATAATAGTCTTTTTGTTCACATGTTTTATCTGTTAATAGTATTTAGGGGCGCGAGTGTGACGATTATGCTACATGTAAGCCTACCAAACACTCTACAAATCTCGTAAACTGGTTAAGTCATTTGACATTCAGGTGGCCTCTGATTCAGAACAATTTGTACGCAGTCGATGAGATTCGAACGGATGATCTTCAAATCTGATCAGGAGATCTCTCGGCTTTACAATATGTAGCACCAAGCATGTGCCATGTCATGCGGTATGTTCTAGAAATCAATAGTAGCCTTATCATATCCACAAATATAAATATTTCACTTAAAAGTGGTTGAAAACATATGTATAATGTGAGGAAGAGAAGCTAATAGTCGCTAGGGTTTCAAGAATGCATGGATGATGGAAAGATGATAGGATTGTTCTTTGTTTATTTTTTTCTTTTGGGTAAAGGGGAATTCAGAAGAGGGTCAACCGAGTACCACGGGTGGGGCTGAAAGTCAATCGACTGTGGAATTTCCACTTACACTCGAAAGCCCTCGTTAAGGTTGGATTGACAAAGAAAACCCCTTAGTTTTGACCAATCTGAAGCCACCCACCACACCCCCACCACCAAGATTAGCCCATCCACCTTGTTTGAGAAATACTTAGAGATATACGTACACATTTTTCTATAATCCAGATACGCAAGCGCAGATACCAGATTATCTGGAGGCCAATGGAAGACCCTACAAGTCTCGTACACCGGTTAAGTATAGGCCTTTTGATCATGTAGATGGGCATGATCAAAGCAGTTTGGACGCAATTTGTGAGATTTGAATGGATGACTCCGATTTCTTAGGTGAAAATCTCCTTATACCCAAGCAACTGCCCTAGGGAGGGTTTTGATTTACTTTTCTCCGATTTACGGTTGATCTTTTCAGTATGTCACCACTAAATTTATAAGTTTAGGGTTAAGTAGAGAAGAGTGCATAGGATAAGTAATATGAGACAACTACCCTCTTTTTATATGAAATGTGGATGAGCAATTGCACGGAGTTAAAAGAAAGTGCAATTATGATCTCATGTAAAATGAAAAATGAAAGCTTTACCATCACCTTATGAAAAGTCGAGAACAAAATAAACAAACGATCCATGCACCATCATGAAATAGTAAAGTGGGCAAGTAGAGAAGAATCTAACTTTGCCATCGTATTAATAAGTAGTGATTTTTAAAGTTTAAGTGGTTATATGAAAGCGAGTATCATCCGATATCAAAGATTACAATAAGCTCAGTACATGGTAAGTGTAATAGGGATAAATTGAACACCATTGTAGGTCACAGTGATGGTTTATAGCGCACATTTTAAGGGGACAATAAATATTGTCATCCTGGGTGTTACGTCATTCATTGAGCGAAGTTTAGTACATTCTTAGTAGAGCAACACATATGTTGATCAATTTGTAAAATTATTTAACTAAGTGATATGGGGAAAAGTGTCAGAAAAGTCCTAAATCTTTTGCATTGATCCCAATTGAATCCTAAACATTTTTGGGGTACCAATTGAGTCCTAAATCTTTTGATATAATGTTAATTCAGTCCTTTCGGTTAATTTTAAAAAAAGGACTTTGCTGACATGGATGCCGGCCGGCCTATGTGGCATGGCCGGCGAGGGCGGCTGGCCAGGCGACGGCAAAGGCGAGTGTCTCCATGGCTGGGTGAGGCTCGACCTCGCTAAATACGGCGAGGTCGGGCCTCACCCAACCAGTGGTGAGAGCGGTCGGCCATGGGTGACGCTCGCCCTCGCCAATGACGGCGAAGGCGAGCCTTGCCATGGCTCAACGAGGCTTGACCTCGCTAGATCCGGCGAGGTCGGGCCTCGCACAGCCGCTGGCGAGGGCGACGGCCAGCCATGGGTGACGCTCGCCCTCGCCAGCGACAGCGAAGGCGAGCCTCGCCCATGGCCGGCCGCCGTCGCCCAGCCATGGTGAGGCTCGCCTTCGCCGTCGCTAGCGAGGGCGAGCGTCGCCCATGGCCGGCGAGGCCGCCCTTGCGGCCATCTGGCGAGGGCGAGCCTCGCCAGTGGGCGGCCTCTGTTCTTTGGCCTCTGGCCGGTTGCTGGACCGGCGATCGACTGGAGTAAGGAGGGAGAAGTGAAAAAAGAAAAAGAAAAAGAAATCAGAAAATTAATTAAAAAATTCAAAAATATTAAAAGGTTATTAAAAATTGTATACGTCAGCGCCGGCCGTGCCACGTAGGCCGGCCAACGTCCACGTCAATAAAATCCGGTCAAAATTAGCCAGAATGATTGAATTGGCACAAAGATAAAAGGTTTAAGACTCAATTGGCACCAAAAAAAGATTTAGGACTTAATTGACATCAATACAAAAAATTTAGGATTTTTCTGACACTTTTCCCAAGTGATACGATAGACCGTAAGAAAGCATCTAAGCAAGTGGGTCATATTCAGTACGATAGTCTCCCACGTGATTGTAGTATACCGATCTTGCAAGCTAGTCTAGTAAACTGAATCAGCTCTCCTCTTTTCGGTATGCCAAGCATGCAAAGGAAAGTCGATCTCCCTTTATATATTATCAAGTAATCTTGCGGTACGAAGGGTTTACGTTATTAAGTGATGAAAGAAGCATAACCGTGTTAGATAATACGATCATTCACGCAGACAAAAGATATGATATAACTTCTAATAGCTGCATATGGTTGTAGGAAGATTTTGTCTACGATCAAAATTTTCAAAGGAGACGAGCAACGTGCAATCTGTACATATGCATGGATGAATGTCAAGATATAACCATGCACAATCACATAAATACATACATACATATATATATATATATATATATATATATATATATATCCATATGAACAAATTGAAAAACATCAGAATTCGATACCTTTTGCATGGAGTTTCCGCCGGGGCCATGTCGCGATGGAGATTGAGATCGATCGATCGAGAGGGAGAGAGTATGAATATCTGGGAGTGGTGGCTTTTGGTGCAGCTCGACGGCTTCCTTTATATAGAAGATAGAGGTGATTAGCTTAATATTTTACTAATTGCTTAATTTTATATGTAATAGTTTGACAGAGGGATATTTGCCAACACGAAGTCCTGTTGACAAAAGAACGCATCAGGGAAAACGTGCTTTGAATTAAAATGGCTGCATTTGCGAAGTAGATGTAATTGGCGCTTCTTTCGTGCAAGCATGGAATTGTTGTTCTCATATATTAACTCCTGAGACGATTTTTGTTTCGTGCATCATGAGGAGACTAAGATGGTTATATTAAATTAACCGTTGCGTACGTTCTAAGATACGTGGGAAACACGTGAAACTGGAAAATGTGTGGCGATATGTAGCTTGATGGTCGTGTGTACCTATAACTTTATTTCGAAGGGGGACTGAGAGCTTTCAAAACTTAGAGAAGTTGTATAATCGCTTCTAGTGATGTTAAGATTGACCCGTTTGAAAGTATATGGTGTAATTTTATACTATGTTTTGTAGGTCCTAGGATTCTGTCCACAAGTTAGATTGCGCAAGTCAATTTGCAAATTAAGAAGAGCAATTATTGGGAGCATCATGATCTTTCGAGGATTTGATATTCGACTATATTAGTTTAGTATTCATCAGTTATCAAGTTGTCCGTATCCAACGAGATCTTTAGTCATTGACATTTGGCACTAGTCTGATGTTTCGCCTCTATGGACAAGGGAGATATGGGTGCTCCCCACAAAATGAATGTCATTGAGAGAGAAGTAAAAGTAGTTTCGTGTATAAACATACAATGTGGGTTCTATTCACGACTCTGATATCGATATAATTCAAATGAATGATATTTATCTTTCAGAAGAGAAAAATTTGAAAATTTGTCTACCATGTAAGAGGATAGCAAGATACAGAATTTTAATTTTTGGTGCGAGTTTACAAGGATTTACGAACTTATATGTGACATGTACTTTGGTTACTGTGCAAACCCCAATCTATATCTAGCACGTTTTTTGATTGAACATCAAGTTCATTTCTTCCTTATATCGTTCACAATTAGAGAGCGCGTCACGAATTTAATGTTGAACCTTGTTGATTTGTCGATGTGTCATGCAGCATAGGATTTTCAAGACATAAACTCGTAAAAGACTATGTCATAAGTTAGCATTCATTTCGCGTTGCATGGAAAACCCTTCTCGTTCCGCCTAGCCCTATCTACTACTATCCAAATCTTCAGAGTGTCAATGAGCAATTCACAAACGAATGAACATGCATTTGCGCGCGCAACACACAAATGTCATGTGACGATACAATAAAATGTCATATCAGAATTTTCGAAGTTACAATAAACTATGCCTCGTATTGTTGAATTATCAAGAAACAACATTAACAACATACTGCATTTTATGCCAGACCAACGACATCTTTGATTAAAAAGTAATTGCGAGATTGTTTTCGAGGTAGAGATGCAAGCCGAATCACTCTACAATTAGCTTACTCTTGCTTCGCAGATCAAATATACTTTTATTAGAAGCTCCCAATGAAACCAAACAACACCATAACACAAGTCAAGCTGAATCATCATGTACACCCTCCCTGCAACAATGAACTAAAAGGCACGTACAGAATACAAGAGTGCCGATGGTTCTGTTTCTTTCTCTCCTGGCGAAGGACTGAAGACAACTCTATAATAACGCCTGAGAAAACGAAGTCTCCAAAGAAAATAAGAATCCATGAAGTGTGGCTTATTCATGTCAGTTCTAACCTAAGGATTCAATCAACAGTGCGCCATACAGATGTATCAAGAGAGACCAGACCCCAAAAGTGAAGTCAATGCAGGAGGAAGTGGCATGCTGCAGGACTGGTTTAAAAGATAACCCTACTGTTTTGGACGAGAGTCCATTGTCTGCACGGGCGGAGCCGTGACCACTGCTAATGTAAGATCAGGAGGGTTTGCATCACCAGATCGCTCACGGATTTCCCTGTATTCTTGACAAATTGCACAGAGATGGCAGAAACAATGAGTGACAAAGTCCCCACAAGGCGCTTCCTGCATGAGATGAATGATTGATCACACGGGCCATTTGATAGCTAAAAACATAAAACTACTTATTTGTTCAAAGGAATCTTGTGACTGTTCTAGAAGTTTTAGGGTCAATCTAGACTGACTTTGACTGTTTATTTTTTACCTAATCAAAATCTTGCGGTTTTTTGACCAAAAAAAAATCTTGTGGTTCATGCACTTTGGGCTTTTTCTTTTTTAAAATTTAAAACACTTACAATTTTTGCAAAATGTAAATGTCGACACTTAGATCCATATATGTAACTTTTTTGCATAATTTTTGAAATTCGAATAATATTTTATATTTTAATAGGAAAGCAAGAAAGTTATGAAAAGGGATTGAGGATTCCAACTCTCATATGTTCCTGTTTCAATCTATTTTTTATTCCAATCATGACGACTTGCGGACCTCTTGGCTCAAACCCCACCTATTAGAGAAGAGGGCTGAAGTGCTAGAAGTTGAAGGCGGCAAAGGGATAATGGATACAGAAGTGGAAGGGTTTGGTTTAACTGAAGGAGATTTATAAAGGACTAAGTCGAACAACCACTGTGACAAAAAGCTTAAGCGAGACCTAGAAAACGAAACGAAAGTACAATACTAGTAGGACAGAAATGACAAGGTTCGTAGGTAATGAGACAAGGATTGGACAGAAACTTTAATGACTTCGGCTAGTTAGCTAAGAGACATTTAGAGAAAGAGATTGCAGCGAATTCTGATTGCTACTCCTATTCCATACATCCTTCCATCTAGTCACTGCAAGTGAGTTCCAAATAAAAGGGACAAGAGTTCGTTGAGTTGGAACTGTGTAACAAAGGTAAGGAAGAATTTAGAGCGACGCAAACAGTTGAGTTGACTTAACCATTCAAACCACTTATTTATGAAGCTTGACTACCTTTTCGTAATATGTGAAGGGTCTAGCCCAAACTGATTAAAAGTTTTCAAGTGCTTTTCTAAAGCTCTGGGTGACATGATTCCGATAGCCAATTTTTCATCCATGAACGTTCAAAACTTCTATTTTATGAAGGGAGATCTAGTCGCAAAAACGGAGATCGAGAACGAAAATGAAAAAAAGCATGAAAAGAAGGGACGTCATGTCGTTTGATGATCAGCCCATGCTGTCAACATTAAAAACATTATAATTTATGACATTGCTTGTGTACAGTGATCCATAATAGCCTAAAGGATGGGAAACTCGTCAAAACAATCGAATTAATGAAAAATCAGCAGCTGTGCCGAAGAAAAGGTCGTGAAGACTTTTTCATCGACTAGCATACAATAATGGTTAGATAAACATAAATAAACCTTTTACACTAGGAATTTCCACATATG
This sequence comes from Syzygium oleosum, assembly GCF_021117445.2. Taxonomy (NCBI): domain Eukaryota; kingdom Viridiplantae; phylum Streptophyta; class Magnoliopsida; order Myrtales; family Myrtaceae; genus Syzygium; species Syzygium oleosum. The sequence goes on from NW_026607494.1 coordinate 5,081,763, forward strand.
CAAACAAAACAAATAAAACTAAACAAAGATATTTACCATAAATAGTACTCTATATCTGGTAAGCATCAGAGCGGATCCTTTCTGAAAAAGACAAAAAGCACCATACATATAAAGCACACTACTTTGCATCCGCAAAGTAGTGTCGATAGCCTCTTCCATTCTAATCGCTTGTCAACAAAAGTTGCAGCAAGCACAAGGAGCTCTTTTTGTTCGTCAAGGAGCGTTGTTAACCTGTTTTCACAAGAGCTTATCTCTCTATAGAGAGAGCATATAACTTCATATGAGATTTGAATCGATTGGCGGAATATATTCCTAGAATAGATCAAGCCTTTGCTCGCACTGGAGCCTCTTCTTTTCAACCTGATGTATTTCTTGCTCAATTTCGTGAAGCCTCTTTGTATTATACATAAACATTCATTTTCTTGCGGACTTTTAAGTACCCTATACCAAATTGAGCTAAAAAAAAAGCTTTTATTTATAGACCTTGAAAGCCCTTAACTCTTTCTTATCATTAGTAAGAAAGGTAGTCTTAATAGAGTAATGGCTCAAACTTGGCCTAAGCCCATATAGTCTCGGCCCAGAAAATGACAGCCAACAAATGGCCTAAGCCCGTATAGTCTTGGTCCGTCGAGCTGATTTTAGCGATTTAAACCCAAATAGCTCTTGTCCATGATCCAAGGAACTCGCATCCAGCCAATTATGCTATCCTTATCTTCCAACCAACTCGCTAATCATGCCATCCTAACCTTCCATGTGAGTTGCATTTTTTTTAGTAAATCAAATAATACGAGTAGCGGCATTCACCTTTTTGGGCGGGATTTCCGAACTCAAATCTGACAGGGAGAATTGCTCAATGCACTCAAATATAGTGGATGTGGTTCTAAGTTCTTGAAAAGCCAGGATTGAACTATCTTAGTCGACCAAAAGTACCTTCTAACTAATTTTAAGAAAGAGTCGTGGCCCTCCAAGGCCTGTAAATAGAAGCTTCTTTAAGCTCTATTTGGCACAGGGGTCTTAGAAATAGAAAAGAAATTGAGTAAATATGGATAATGCGAACAAACTTCGCGAAATTGAGCAAAAAATAGGTCGGCTGAAAAACAAAAAGCTCCAATGCGAGCAAAGGCTTAATCTTTTCTGGGAACATAAGCCGCTGATCGATCCAAATCTTATCCGAGATTATATGCTCTCTATATAAAGAGAGATAAGCTCCTGCGTAAATAGGAAGAGGGCATCCTCAATGAACAAGAAAAGCTCCTTGGGCAGGTTGCCACCTTCGATGACCGAGTTCACTAGAATAGAAGAGTCCATCCACTCTTTCTAGAATATTAAAATAAGCGCCTTTACATGCAAATTAGTGTGTTTCAATTTGTGGTGCTTTTTGTCTTTTCAAGAAGCGATTTATTTTGATACCAACACGAGATAGATTTCAATATATGCTAACTATATTTGTTTGGTTTTGTTTGTTATGTTCACATGTATGGGAAAACCCTAGTTTAAAATGTTTACTGCTAATACTTATATAATTGTTATATTACGCTACGCTATGAAAAAACATCTTCAATGCCTTTTTTTAGCATGGTGGACGATTTTCATTAATTCGATTATTTTGGCAAGGTCCTTATCCATTAGACTACTGTGGATCATCACATAGAAGTGATCTCATAACGTATAATATTTTTTATCCTACTCATCATAGGTTGTCTATAAACCCAAAATCTCAGTTAGCCAGTCTAAGTAGGCCCAGATTGACAGACAATCCACATACGATCCTTTCTTTTGCTGCTGCTTTTCATTTTTGTTTGCGTCATTCTATAATAATCCTTACCTCCGTCCATGGTTCTAAAAGCCTTTTGTCTAACCCTTCTATATGAAACTTGCTTTAGTCTACTACTCAAAAGGATGTAAGGAAAAGTAATAAAAAGCTGAATTCAATATAGTCTCGTACTCTATAAGCCTTTAAGCTAAAAAACCTAACTCATTGTAGTCTCTGTCCTACCTCTGTCCCATTACCTACGTATCCTGTTGTTCTTCTCCCATAAGTATCTTACCTTCATTTCGTCTACTAGGTTTCGTCTATGCCCTTCATTCTAGTGGCTAATGACTTGAACTTTTATAACTCTCTTCATTTGTTAATGCAAGCCAATCCAATTCTCTATTTATTACCCTTTTTTTTGCCTTCGACTTCAAGCAGTAACTTGTCAGTTGCTTTTACGGGTGGGGTTTGAGCCAAGGGTCAAGCTTTGGGGTGAACAAGAAGTCCAGTTCAACCCAGGAACCAACCCAATCGGTTCGGTTTCAAGGCAATTCTAGTCCCAGGAAAATCGATTCAATTTTCACTTCGGGGATCCTAACCGGTCTATGACTAGTTCGGTTCCTGGTACAGCTCTTAGAACCAATGGTTCTACCTGAAACCGATCCAACCAGGCCGGTTCCCAGGTTAAATTGGTTTTGAAGCCTCTATTGAAAATTTTTTTTTTGCACTCACCACGATTCGAACTATGGTCTTCAATATAGACAAATAACCACAAAATCACTTAACCAAAGACAGTTTTGTAGTGAAACAATGCAACTTCTATATTTTAGTTTTACCCAAACGCGGGAGTCCACCAGGAACCAGCCGGTTTGGTTCCCCTTGGAACTGGGATTTACTGGGTAGGTTCCCTATTCTAGGTTAGGAAACCGATCACCCCTAGTTACGCTGAAATAAACCAGCTCCGATATAGTCCATCACTACACCATAGCCAGTGTGGAAGCTGCTAGTTTCTATTATTTGCTGAAAGTATATTGCAAGGTAACATAGGACGCTAAAGCCAGTTTCATTGAACTCGTCAATTGCATCACTTTCTATGCCACTAAGTGCATCCAATTACAAAAAGAAAGTCATCAAGGATTTATCCGTCAGGTGAATCAGAACATTTCGGCATTTTGGACAGTAGGAGGGTGTGGCGTGCAGCTTGTATGACATTGGTAATCAAGTGATATAATATTAGTGCATTAAAGTTGCAATTCCTTTAGGATACTAACCATAGTCAAGATTAATGTTACTCAAAACTTTTCTTATGGCAATTATTTCTAACGGTCAGGAACTAATAATTCTAAAACCTGCAACTAACCATTATCCCGTTCTAGTGCAGGGATGGATGAGATTTAATCCAGTATCTAACTGCCTACAGATTTTGCTCCAAAAAAGAATTCCAGAATGAGAAAAACTACGATCTCTAGAATCTTATATTCAAGCGACAGACTCTCTGTATGGCATAGGGCAACAGTATGCATGCCTCTCACTACAAATAAATGACAAGACCTCATACTCTAGAATTGATCCATTTCAACTGGCTAGATGTGCAATTTTACCAGAGACAGGCACATGAAGCTACAGCATATCCACCAGTAATTAAAAGCTTCCTCAAAGGTACATTTATTTGTATAGCACAAGCACACAGTGCCTTTGTCCCACTGGACAGGATAACCGTGTGGATGTAAAACCCTAAGCATGAACTAGTTCGAAATACACGTATTGTTCATATCATCAACCGTACTGATACAGTGATAACAGATCAGCTAAGTTAATAGGAGCCATATATAAATCGTGAGAGAGATCTTTCAAAACAGAGTGTGGATAATGCTAGCAGGAAACTATAGCTGGTATTATAATTCTTGACAAAATAAATAAATCATACCTCTAAATTGTACTTTGATCTTAGAGCCCTTCGATAGCCACAAGCATAACATGCAACGAAGCATCCAGGTAGCCCCAATAAAATGCCATCAGTCAACAAACAACATACGGTATTGACAAGAGCCCACAGCAAGAAATGGGTCGAGCATGATCCCACTAAAGTTCCAGAACCGAGAACCTCTGCATTCTTTCCAAACAGATAGCAAGGACAGAAAAGACCTATACAACCTATACAACAATAACGAGCAATTATTTTCATTTCCAACCTAATAAAATGGGAGCCAGATAGGAATATAGTAATTTCTATGAACAACGCACTTAGTTTTAGGTGCAAGCTATCAAAAACTAGAAAAGTATTATCTCTTTTACAATTTTAATCAAAATAGTACTTATTTCCACAATATCAAACAAATTGTAGTTTGATTGGACCTTTCATATATCCAAATCGAAATATTAACCTCAAAAGTAGAATATATACGCCTAAGTATTACTATGCCAAAATGAACATGTACCTTTTACCGTGTTAACCAGAGTACAAACCCAAGATTTCAGGTAGAAGCACACAGAGCATTTTATCTTTTCAATATACTTCAAAGTCTCAAGCAACCCCATATAATCATACTTCTATAGAAAACACAATCGAATCTTCTTAACTCAAGATGCACCTTCATAACTTTCCCTCCAGATAAATCAAGGTCTCAGGACAGAAAGTAGCATACAGCTCTGCATGTCATCGAAGCAAGCACAGATTCCAGAAGACCAGTGTGTTGGCCCAGCACTTATGGGCTGACGAATAGCTGGGTCACCGCTGCTCGGAAGAGTCTCTACTTCTGGTTCAGACCGATCTAATGGAATATAAGGAGGCGGCACGTAACTGCTTTGGCTTTTCATCTCCTTTCTGCTCGACACCTATAGGAAACTATTAAAAAGAATCAATTAACATGAGTACACAAAACGTTCATGTAACAACACGAAGCATGAGAACCAAGAATTAAGTTGCCGTGCTAATACACCAATAAAGAAAAAATAACAAGATTGATTTGGCAAACATGAATTTAGAAGACGGTGGTAGACAGAATCAGAATAAAATTATAGAACAAAGCATCTAGAGAAAGAACAACAATACATGGTTGATATAACAAATTCAATCACTAGAAAAGAGGGCATCCTCATGAAATCAGCCATACACCGGAGCTCAGCCATAAAACACCCCACCTCCACAGAAAAGATCACATTTCAAAGAGACACAAAAGCAACTCGACAAGTTCAAACTCTTATCACAAGCTTCCCTGACCCTAAAGCTTCATACGGAAATAGAGTAGAATGATTCTCCCAGAAACGTTCATGGGTTGCTGAGTTTACACTTAATAAGCTAATAAAACACCTTTCCTCCTACATAGGAGCATATACTATTATATATACTTGTTCTGTAACAACCTAAATTTCAGAAATAGGTTGATCTATCCCTATATGCTCCCACATTGTATTTACAGGAGCATATACTGTCATACATACACTTGATCTCTAGCATCCCAAATAAGCGAATGGATTGCTGAGTTTACACTTAATAAGTTTCCAAAGCACTTCTCACGCATCCAGTACAATATAGGTGAGCATAAACTATTTATACAGTTATACACTAGTTCTTTAACATCCTAAAATACGGTAAGAAGGCGATCCATCCCCCATTCGGCAAACGCACCATCTGCTCACGTGAAGAAGAAAAAAGAAATTGTCCAGACACTCTACTTCCCATCTTAGGACGCAGCAGCCACGCTCACGTATGTCCCATTCATCGCTGTCCAGCTATACACATCACCAAGTTCAAGGCGTTCCATGGAAGAAAGTCTCTTCAAGCAGCATTAAAATCACCCCATTACAATTTTACGCTGGTTTTTCCGTTTTTATTTTTTACTAGCATCGACAGATCAAAGCCACGGAAATCAAGAACCCGGCAAATCCACAAGAGAGAGCTCCCCAAGCGATCGTTAGCCGCAAAATTTCCTCCTGAGGACTCATTTCCACCAGCAAATTCCAGGAACAGTTTTCGCGAAAGTACAATCAAAACCACGAGCGCAAGAGCTCGCACCAAACCCGAGACGCAAACTATCCAGGACATCACTCGCTTGAACGATGATAATGACGAGAACCGACAAAGAAATCGTCAGAGAAGCGAGTGAAAACCCCCATACCTCCTGTTTGCTGAAATCGCCGCCGCCCTTTCCTTCTCCGTCGGTGATCGGAAGAGGAACCGGAAGAAGAAGAAGGCAAGAAACGGAACTGAAAACAGAAAATGAAAAATGGGGAAGGCAAAAAACCAGTGGATAAGCACGAGAGATCCGAGACCCGAATCCATGTTGCGGTATCGGGTTCAACGTTCGGGATCCGGAGTGATTTTGGGCCTATTCCTGGGCCTGGGCCTGAGTCCAACGTGTGGGGGGGCTAATGTTACCATCTGGGTTGGATTGCGATAACTGTCTCGCCAATCTCGAATTTTCAGGGGCCGCGGTGGTGAGGAGCAGTTACGGTTCGATATGAACATTCCGTAGCATGTGTGTGATTCTTATGGTAATGACCAAAGAGGATTGCTAGCGCTGATAGGTTGAACGTCAACCCGTGTACTAATCAAGTTAATAATCTCTAGACCTGTCAAACCGGCGGTCGAGTCGAGTTTGAGTTGGGTCATAAATAGTTTGACCTAAATTGACCCATTAACCTGTTTATGACCATCCGACAAGAAAATAACCTATTTATGACCAATTTATTTGTAATACAAATCTATTAACTCATATCCGACATGATCCATGTTGCCAAGACACTTTCATATATAACCCATTGTAGGAAATCTATTTACTGAATATAACTAATCCACGTAACAACTCAGCCTATCATATATGAGTTAATAAATTGATTCATGACTTACTTTGACAAATTTACTAATCTCCTTGTAAAGATGTTTCCATTAACTTGATGAGATCGAGCGTGGCTGGATTGATAAAGTAGATGAGTGACGGAATCAAATGCTCTTATAGTACCTAAAGGCTATAAATTTCAAGAGAAATAGATGAATGCTTGATGTGCATTTGCACTCAAGGTGTTATAAACTTAACTAAATTGATGAAAACAGTCAATTTTCCATATCTAATCAATATTAAGAGAACATCCAAATTTCTTGAATTTGTTGCTTGGGTTCCTTCTCTCTAATCTATTTAATAGGCGAAAAGAGTATTAAGGGGAAAATGTCAAAGACATATCTAGCTTTTGACCCATTGATCACTTACATATCTCTATCTTTACAAATACTATTCACATACCTCCAGATAAATCACTCATTGAAAGACCAAAATTGCCCCTCCTTGCAAACTCTTTTTGTCATTTTTCTTTGGGAATTGGATGGTTTGCCTTTGTAGTTGGTTTTGAGCGTTTTGGATAGATGTAAGAATTTAGGATTCAGGGATGGGCATTTCGGAAAGAAAATTGCATTTTCATAAACAGAGATCCGAGGATAATCTATGTGAAGGTTCAAATGGCCTTGGTACTTCTAAAAGTAGAAACATGTAAGTGGTACTTGGGTGAAAGGTGAGCTACGTTTTTCTATTTTTTTCCTAAATTTCAACTCTCAAAAAACCCTGCAACTACATCATTGTTGTAGTACTCAATTAGGGGAATAATCCCATGATCCCTGTATACACGCGTGTCTGTGAACACATGCATCCAACATGGCACGATGTGTTTGTGGTGTGACTATTTTTTAAAAGTTATAAAAAGGATATAAGATTATCAATGGGCCGAAGGGGAGGGTATCAATTCCATACCACATTGCAACTCAAAGGAACATCAAATTTGGAGAGATGTGCTTCAGCTTATGAGGGCAAGCAATCACTTATGAAAGGCTACACTTGAAAAGGGCATATGCTAAAGAGATGGTCCTGATGATAGCTGCAGACATTGTGTGTGTGTGAGAAGCCACCACACCAACATGTGCTTCATAAGAATTATGTGCAAGGGTTCCTTTCTATCCATTTATACTATTCCCCTATTGAAAGAAGCCCCTGCCATCAACTTGAATGACCCAGCACAAAAGGTAATGGGAATAAGGAACATGGATAGTTGGAATGAAGTCGAAAAGCATAGAAAATGTAACCCATTTACTTGTTAAAAAAAAAAAGTACCCACTTAAAAAAAATCTTTTTTCCTACTTCAAAAAAAATTAAGACCATGCAAGACTGGCGATGCAACATGTTATATGTGATAGATATTGGTGACGGAAACAAGAGCAATGCTAGATACATCAAAATTGATCTACTTAGAATTGATATAGTAAATGATGTGATAGATTTTATGAACTTCAAAATATGTAACACATATTTGACGTCGATGATGATTTCAATTTTGCCATGTCGCTTTTCCCCTATGAGAAACTCTTATATGTACAATGTCTATCATGTGGGGATAATTGTCCAAAAAGTCATTAATCTATTATTTAGCGGCCAATTCAGTTCTAGACCTTTCAATTTTAACAATTCAGTTTTAAAGATTTTGACAATTTGCCAATTCAGTCATAAAACTTTTGACAGTTTGTCAATTTAATCCCAAACCTTCAATTTGTCAATTTAGTCCTAAACATTTTGACAATTTGTCAATTCTGTCCTAAACCTATTATTTGAATGATTTTATTGGAAGAATTATATTAACAAATTGTTAAAAGGTTTAAGAACAAATTGACATAATTAAAAGGTTTATGATTGAATTGGCAGTCGTACGATAGATTTATGATTTTTTAGATAATTTTCCCACATCATGTGTATTACGTGTTGATATACAATGTTATGCGCCATATGACTGACTATATGATGTTACACGCCGGATGACTTTTAATGTTTTCATAACCCGTTAGGATCACAATGAATGAGGGCACATAATGTATGGCGTTGCATCAACATGTCAAATGGTGGATGCATTATATGACAACAAGGACTTTCCTTTTTCTTACCGATGACCGGCGGAGAAAAACCCGCACAGTCCCGTGCTTCCCCGAGATGGTCGCGGCGCGTAACAGCCCCGCGGAAAAGATTCAAGCTCAGCCATGCAGACGTAGAATCGAAGTATAGCACCACCGTCGGTGCTTGTTAATCGAAATGACAGAAGTTTAGCTAACGTAAAACCAGGTTCGCTGGGCTCTACGACACCGCGTATGAGCTATCACAAGCTAATTCCCTCTTGCGTACAAGTCTAAAGAAACCCTACAAACACACCAAACAAGCTGTAATACTACGTACGTTTGATCCCACAATTCCACAGTCCACAAACATCATTCTTATTTCTTAATGTCATCGTTCTTTTAATATTAACCAATGCTTGACGTCTGCTCTTTTTATCTTTGTATTCTGTGCATTTTTCCGGAGAATAAGGCCACCATCTTACTTTCTAAGGAACTTACTTTTCCATTATTCGCTGTGTATATGATCTCGACCAAGCGGGACATAGATTCTGGCATATTATCGACAAACACAACGGCGACGAATTCACATTGGTCGTTCCATATTCTCCCACATTCTCTCGGACAATATTCCGCAGCATGAATCTCTCAATCTCTAATTGGAAATTCCTAGGCGTGGAGGCGTTGGCAAATTGGGTTGGATGCATCTCAAGCCGGCGCACATGATTAAATGCCTTCTGTCGTCATCTTGAAGAAGGTAACGCGCGAGCTCCACATCCAGACCACCCTCCCATCTTCATCTTCTCGAAAGAGAGAGAGGGAAAACAGGAGGAGGAGCGCCAAATCCCACCTTAAACTTAAACGGCGCGTTCGAGGGGGCAATCATCGTCCTCAGATCTGGCAAGGGAGGAACATATCGGGTCGCACTCATGCTTGGTTGGGGCTCCAGTAAGAAAGAAATATCAAATGCTTTGTCCGTAAGTGCTCTCTCTTGATCTTGATTCGACTCGTTGAAACTGCTCGTGATTAGCTTTCTCCAAGGTTTTGCAAGGGCTAAGTCTTGTTTACAATTGCATACAGATCATAGTAATCGCCATTTTCATTGATTTTTCTTCGCATTATTGTAGTTATGTTATATAGTTTGCGATTATCATTATCATTACTGTTGGGGTTTTATAGATTGTGGAACTTCTGGTGCACATGGACTGCGAAGGGTGCGAGAAGAGGGTGCGAAGGGCAGTATCGAAAATAGATGGCAAGATTCTGCTCCTGAAAAAACCATCTGAAACAGCATATTTTGATGCACTAAGTGATGGGTTTTCATCTTCTTCATCGTTTGCATGGTTTTTCATGCATATCTATCACGGCTAGGATTTATGCATAATCAAGTTATTACCATCCAACCATGCACGCATTCCATATATGATATTTACTGCACATAAAACATTTTTATGCATGTTTCAGTATAAAGTTCTTCAGCACAGGCATGCAATCTCCCAAATTGATTATTACCTAATTTCAAAATGAACTTCATTCTACCTAGTTCGAAGGATCTAATTGATCGGATTTGCTTTCCAGAAGTTATGCATGAATCTAAAACTTAATCTAATTAAGGTACTTCATGAGTCTTAAGGAAATCGCGTCACTGCACCCGCGCTCCTTGATTATAAAGAAATAAAGACACGATTTAATCTGACTGAGAGCGTCCATGGTTTAGTAAGGGAATGATGTCCACAGACACATTTCCTTTGTCAATTTATAGTTCTCATGATCATCATGATGATATTCCCCTTATTTATGTGAATAGCAGCAAAGAATTCCCACAAGTTAAGGACAATTATCTACTCACAAGGAAATCAACATCATTGATTATTTTCACTAATAATTGAACAGTACAAATTGAAGGCCTCAAGCTGGACATATAAGGTACATGTTGAACACACATATATGTAGATTTCCTCGACATAAAAAGAACAAAGGGTCATGTTACTAAGTGTTTCTGTGGCATTTGGTTAAGTTAAGTAAACGTAGAAATAATATTTTCCAAGACAATTTGAAAATGAAAAAAATTACTCATTTTAATAAAGCTGCTTACTTCAAATAATAAACTTTGAATTTTCGAAACACATTTAAATAAGACTTATTAATAATCGTTAAGGTACGCATATGCAAGTAACTCTGCCTCTCTCGCTCTACTTGTGCAATGCACCTAATGTAGGAGTGGACAGTGTGGAGGTGGACATGGACTCGCAGAAGGTGACGGTGACGGGGTACGTCGACCAGCGGAAGGTGCTGAAGGTGGTGAGGAGGACGGGGCGGAAGGCCGAGTTCTGGCCCTACCCGTACGACAGCGAGTACTACCCGTACGCCGCCCAGTACCTTGACGAGTCCACCTACTCCACCACCTACAACTACTACCGCCATGGCTTCAACGAGAGCATCCACGGCTACTTCCCCAACCAGGCATACTCCACCGTCGATGACAACACTGTCTTCATGTTCAGCGACGACAACGTCCACGCGTGCGCCGTCATGTGAAACGATCATTAATAAGATATCAAGATGTAATGGAACTGGATAAGATAGATATATACACTTGGGATTGTATATGGAGAATGACGGATGACTCGTTAACCTTGGAAAATACACACACATTATTATTACTTGAATAAGACATGGGCACATGTTCTATAGATATTGATAGTTGGTATTTTGTTGCCTTGATTCTTACAGGGATTGCAAACAATTAGTTGCATAAAGCAACGATACATTCGATATAGGAAGCATCACTTGCAAAAAAATGGCATTATAGTCCCTCCAATCATCAACATCTATAGAACTTTTATATCCAAACTCTGTTTGATTGATCTCTACGGATGTTCATATCAAGAAAAAAGGGCATTGTATAGTCCGCACAGTAGTTATGCGCTATGTAAGATGTGTATTCCCATCTTGCTTTCTTGTGCCATGAGAGATTTCATGATACCTAAGGTTGCAAGATATTAAGAGAAATGAATTGGACGGAATACGTTTGACAGGACGCCTAGTTAATGGGGCTTGTGCTCTGCACATCACATGTTCACATTAACTTGATAGTTACTTTAAAACACTTCTCTCTCTCTCTCTAACCGCCACTTAGCCCTTGTCGAGCATAGCCATCAAGCCTGCTTCTAGCCAAAGCTCGCCACCACTCGAGCTCAACACTTTGTCAAGCTCCCCACGCAAGATCCGTTGAGGGCGCATATGAGCTCTTGTGGATGCTGAAGATGGTGGCGGTGGCGATGACGGATGATTAGCAATGATACAAAGGGAGTTGAGACGAGGAAAAGAGTGATCGGAGGTGATCTACAAGTTTCGCTTTTACATTAGGAGAAGAACACAGACATAGTGTAAATCAATTTGCTAATGGGATATGGTATAGTGTGCTAACAAAGCTCCCTGCCTCAAATATCACATCTCATTAGCTAAATTAAGAATAATCGCTCTTCCTAAACTTTTTCATAAAAAAAAATAAACAATAATAACCGCTCTTAACACCTTTTGTGGTCGATTTGCATCCTATAATCGTTTTCATCTTTATAATTTACACCTCTTTGAATTCGAGGTTGAAATCCAAATCTCACTATTCGAAACTTGTGATCTCAATGATGCACTTTCAATACTTATGTCTAGCAAAGTAATTTCGTAGAGGGGGTCTTTACATAATTGGACCAAATTAATCTAAAAAGTTTTTTTGGTCATTTTAGGGTACATGTACATACTTTGAAACCCCAAAATTAGGTCTATAATTAAAATTGACATCATGTTTAAAGAAAAATTCGAACGTATTGAATGTGTTCGTTTCGCGAAAAACGAATTATTTGGAAAACATTTTCCTAAAAATGGTTATTGGTATCGCTTATAAAAATGAAAAAAAGAAAAAAAAACTTTATCGTCCATGGAAATATTTACATATAAATTGTTGATGATAATGAAAAAATTTTCATGAACTAATTATTTCAAGTGATACAAGTGATTATTTTTACGAAATTATTTTTTAAATAATTTATTTTGGCAAAATAAACGGATTAATTAAAAAAAACAATTATTTATCTCACACATATTATTTTTGAGATAAGTGAATTGGAAGTTCTGATATTTATCACAAAAGTGCAATTAAGTCCTAAAACTATTAAATTGGCACAATCAAATCTTTCTGTTGGTTGTACTTTTTGAAAATTTTAGAATTCGATTACACTTTCATGACAAATTTTACGATTTGATTGCACTTTTTGAAATTTTCAGTACTCGATTATATTTTTGTGATAAATTTTAAGATCTAATTGCACTTTTTAAAAAATTTTAGAACTCAATTACGCTTTGTACACAACTTTTAAGTCTTTTTTAAGTGCATTAAATCCTCCTATCTTTGTCATTTGCCTCCTGCGAGTTAAAGTAGGTGAGCCGGAGGCGTGGTAGGTAAATCGTGCGAATGGACGTCGACGAGCTGATGATTAATCACCATTTCATGTTTCGGCTCCCCGAGATTCTCTCGACATGGGGCTTCACGCGGCGGCGACGGAGGCGATAGCGGCGTACACGGGCCTCTCCCCGGCGGCATTCTTCACCATCCTCGCCCTCATGGTCGCCGTCTACAAGGCGGTGTGCGGCATGTTCGTTGACCCCGACGACGATCTCGACAAGAAGGCGGCCGCGGCGAGCGCCACGACGTCCGCCGCCCCGCCGCCGCCGCCGCCGCCGCCGACCGTCCCCGCCGAGCCGGTCCAGCTCGGGGACGTGACGGAGGAGCAGCTGCGGGCTTACAACGGCTCCGATCCGAGCAAGCCGCTTCTCATGGCGATCAAGGGCCAGATCTACGATGTCTCTCGCTCCAGGTGAGCATTCGTTGCCTTGTTTCTGGTACATGACGATGTCTGTGCGTGCTGATTGGGTGTATCTGCTTGTTGGATCTTGGTTGAGTTTGGTTTATGCGATGATTGAACCACTGATTGGGCTTTCTGATTGCCGATACCATGTGTGTGTTGAATGCGCTGTTCGACAGTAGATGACCAGATAAGCTCCATGGATGCTTAAATACATGCAGTAAAGTGATAGGGTTGTGATTAGCGGTACGAGAATCGGATGTCAGTATTAGGGATTCGCGGTCGGACTTTGGAACCCTGAGGTTGTGCAAGTGGATTGGACAGGGAAGTGAGATCGAATTTCCTTCGTCTAACTGGTAATGGTATCAACTATTCTCTACAGTAGTCGAATTCCGTAATTTGGTGTGGCTTGAATCTCGTTTGTCTGTTTGACTTGGCATTCGAATGCTTAGTCCGTGTAATAAGCTCACGGAGAAGAATGCCGCCGAGTGGTGATAAAACTGTAAGGGCAAGTAAAAGCAGTGTTAAATTCTCGGCTGAACTGAAGTAGACTGTTTAATTTACTTGCATTTGGACTCCGCATTCATTGGCATTGTACTGAAAATCACTAAGATTAGAGTTGGAGGCTCCAACTCCCAATCTATAGCCGAGGATACGGAAATGAGACGCACCCTAAAGTTGCTGGCATATGATTCATTGGGAGATTAAATGGTTGCATCAGATGAAGTTGTGCACCGTGCAAATGTTTGTTGAATTTATTCTCAGTGGGAATCTGATTCTCTCTCTCTCTCTCTCTCTGTGATAATTCGGTGCAGGATGTTTTATGGTCCAGGGGGGCCATATGCCTTGTTTGCAGGAAGAGATGCGAGCAGGGCGTTAGCATTAATGTCGTTTGATCCAAAAGATCTTACGGGGAACATTGAGGGGCTGAGTGAGTCTGAGCTTGAAGTTTTGCAGGATTGGGAATACAAGTTCATGGAGAAGTATGTGAAAGTTGGGGAAATTGTTCCTGATGGAGCAAGAACTGGTGTCAAAGATAAAAGTCTGTGAGAGCTAGGAAAAGCAAAAATATGGTGACCGGGAAGCAGAATGGAAAGCGAATCCCTCGCTGTAGGTATGAGTTGGCTTCGCTTTCACACTTTTCCTGGTATTAGATGAGATGATGTTGAGGTATTACTTGATGAGCTTGAGCTGAATGTGCACTGTATGTACTTGTTGCCGAATAATATAGCTTGAAAGTAATATATGTCAAGCAAGGCATTCTTCATATCGACTGGACAAAATGCCTTTGGTCTTCAAGGAATTGTAGCTGCTTCGATTGGCTTTTCACGAAGGGCTAGATGAAAAACTCGCCACCGTGACCATCTGGAATATGATCTCGGATTTTCCTTCTCTTGCCAATGTATGCCTATTATCTAGCTCGGCGACAGGCATAGCAGAAGGAGAATAAGAAAGAGGCTATTCAAACTAAGGGTGTCATGCAAACTAAAGTTTGTCCAACCTAGTGTCTCCATCTCAGAGGTTGGAGAGAACCGACCAAACTGGTGTTTCTTGTGCAATGTTGTTAAGAAAGGTAAAGAGACTGTCTCCGAACGGTGCAGATGGTTCTTTGCCACTCTTTAAGACCCACAGATTCATTGTCTTTGCAATGGTTTTGGCAAAAAAAAGGACACTTTGCTCGAAAGCCGCACCACTACCTTATGAATTTCGGGAAATGCTCCGATCGACCCGATTAGGGGCCGGTCGTGGTCGAGCAGCCTCTCCTTGGAAGGCCGCGGTGTAGTTGGTTGAATGCTCAAATATAACTCCGGTGAAAATCTTTCCTCTCTACACGGAGTTTCTCATCTGACCCCTCGTCGTCCTAAAAATATTGGGTCAACATAAAATGCTGACTGGAGGGAGGGTCCGAGCATGTGAGGGATCGGCGGTCGAGACACATAATGATGTTCTTAAGGTTGTGAGAGAGAAAAGTTCTACTTTGTCGTTCACGTCCTCCATGCTTTCTCGAATTAAGTCCGCGTATCTTTAATTTGTTTAACCAAATTATTCTATTTTCATGAAATTTCTCCGACATCAAATCCGATCAAATTTAATTGATGGGGCCGGGCCGTTGAACGATGCCAACAAATGATGCGGATAAATTTTGCAAATGCTCACGTGGACGCCCATGTTGATGCGTACGGACTGGTTTAGCCAATGTCCATGTTACACCGTCTGACGGCATGTCAAGGACCTCGCAAACTCAATGCCCGTAAGTTTTACCACTGGGGGTTTACCCCAGTGGCCACCCTTCTCACTTGAGAAGGGGGAAGTGGGGAGTTCGAATCCCCACCTTCGCAAGGGATAGGGGTGGGGCCGCGTAGTTTAAGATGTGGGTTTCGACGTCCACGCCCTGTAAGAGGTGGGGCGCAAGTCTGAGTGTGTATCGTGAGTGTGAGAGATAGAGTAGGATCGACAAAAAAAAAAAAAAACTCTATGCCCGTACAAGTCGCAATCCATTCGCCATTATGAGGCCACGCACCCAATGACGGAAATTACAACGCTTTGCTGCGTGCCGGCCAAGTTTAGCTGCTAGCTTGACAGTAGCTAGGTGGCGCTTGTCTATTGGCGCTTTCTATCGTGCACACATGGACTCGACCACCCACCCATCTCTATTTTCTCGCGGCGTACCAATTAAACCAAGGGTCAGCCAACTAACTACTTTCAATTTAAAAACAAATTAGCTATTAAATGAACATTTTTTTTTATTTTGGTCATATATATTAAATGAATATTGACTAGACGGGGTCCTCAAAAAAAAAAACATGGGGAAAATTACGAATGAAAGAGCTTGAGGTCGTTTTCGCAAAGGAGACTCCGCAAAATGGATTCTAGAAAGTCGTCCGGATCGAAATAATCGAAGAGGCCAAATGACATCACGATCGTGATCGTCACGCTGGACGTGCCTCCTTCAATCTCGTCCGTCCGTCCGTCCATCCAATTTTCCCACGCACACGTGGCCGGATCTCATTGGCTTACTTGCCACCAAACCTCACCATATGGTCAAAAATCGCGAATCAAATCTACTTTCTCGGTCTTCGTCCCCGCCTCGATCTATCTATCCATCCATCCATTCGACATCCCATAGGCCCCGGCCGGGGCCCACTGTATATAAAAGAGGTAGATTTGAATGGTTGTCACAAAATTGACCATTTTTCATCGAAAAAAAGCGATTTTTAAATTTTGACATAATATATAATATAATCTCTAAATTTTTAATTTATTCAATGTAATTTTTGAGCTTTTGATACATATTCAAACTAGTCCTTGAACTATATAAAAATGTTCAATGATAGAAATATAACATTGGATGTTTTCAATATAGTTTAAGGACTAGTTTGAAAATTTACCGAAAATTCATGGATCACATTAAACAAATAAAAAATTCAGGGAGGGCCTTGTACATTGGGCTAAAGTTCAATGACCATATTGAACAAATTAAAAGTTTATGAACCGCATTACATATTGAGCTAAAGTTTAAGTATCATATGTGTTATTATCCTTTTTTTCCTCACTATAACTTCTCGAAATCCCGCATTCTTTCTAACTTTGTCCTTTCATTTCATGCGATTGTTTTTTTTCCTCATATATTACATGTCATTTCAATTTATTATCTAATATAATTCCGTTCGAATTTTATTGTTACTGGCATCTTACGTGTCACATGATGTGGTAAGCCCATATCCGATGGATCCTACATGGACCGTTACCACGTGGAGCGATCTCATCGAGCGCAATCAAAGGCAAGAATGATGTTGGACGAAATCTGTGGTTGGCGGAGCCATTGTGCAATGAAATCACGATCGAACGGAGTCGTCACTAATGATGAATAGTGGTTTCTCCGAATGTGATTTGGTTTGCAAATTTTGCCTTCACAAGAACCCTAGCAAACCCATTTTTGCCTCCAACTTGATTTTCCCCAAATTGCCCCATTTGGAGCCACTTGATACGACCCCTAAATTGCGTTTATTTCAAGGAAAAAAAAGGAAAAAAAAAAAAGGCCTGCCCGAGAAGAAACACCGTCGTTTTGGGATGCTTTCTTTTATTTAGGTCAGACATTTTGGGATGCTTCAAAACGTAAAATTCCACACCAGATGTTAGCTTGACGGAATGTCTCACTGCAATTCCTTATTTTAATTTCGCTTTTCGGGCTTCATTTATTTTACGAAAAATAAATAATTTTAAAAATATTTTCTCAAAAATAATTACTCGTATCGCTCGAAATAATTAATCAATGAAAAATATTTTTATTATCTGTACTTATATCTAAATATTTTGGATAAATACCATGAAAAACTCCAAATTAGTACACTTGTGACAAATTTAGCCCAAACTAATTTTTTTATCACAAAAAACCCCAAGCTGGTACACATGTAACAAATTTACTCCAAACTACCCCAAACTGGTCAACTTGTGGCAAATTTACTCTCCGTTAAATTCAATTAATACGTTAAATTTGATTAATACTACGAAAAATCACAAATTGGTATACCTGTGACAAATAGATGAGTAAAACCCCAAACTTGTACTCCCGTCAACTGTCACGTGTCAATTAACTCAGCAATTTGACGGTAAAATTGAACAAAAATTAACGGATGGCAAATTTGTCATGGGTGTACCAGATTGGAATTGGGGTAAATTTATCACAGGTGTACTAGTTTGAGTTTTTTTATGATATTAACTTAAATATTATGGTGAAGGTTGAAGATATCATTCATTTTTATGGACGATATAAGCTGATATTTTTGGGAAAATATTTTCTAATAGGGTTAATACCACGAAAAAACCTCAAACTGGTACACCTGTGATAATTTTATTCTAAACTAATTTTTTGACCACAAAAAATTCCAAACGGTACACCTGTGATAATTTTACCCTCGGTTTGTTTACGTTAAATTTTATTGTCAAATTGCTTTGTTAAATGACAAGTGACAGTTAAATGATGTGAGAGTTTTATGTTTTACCCTTCGTTTGTTATAGGTGTATCAGTTTGTGCTTTTTTGTGTTATTAATCCAATTTAACGGAAACTAACAGAGGGTAAATTTGTCACAAATGTACCAGTTTAGGGTTTTTAGTGATCAAAATATTATTTTGAGATAAAATTATAACAAGCGTATTAATTTAAAATTTTTCATGATAAAAAATTAATTTAAAATAAAATTATCATCAATATATTAATTTTGAATTTTTCGTCATATTAACACTTTCTTATTAAGTCTAGTACAAAGCTAACGTCAATGGTTGGTTTTTTCTTGGGGTCGCGATATGCATGTATATATGGTTCCAAAAATGGAGAGATAGCGGCAGGATCAGTGGATCACGCCCGTTTACTCTCTCCCTTCTTCCTTCTTCGTCCTCGACATACCCAGCAGAGCAAGCAACGCAAAGCAAAGCAAGCGACCCATCATCGTCGTCATCATCATCATCATCATCCCTCATGAGCTCCCAAGGATTGCGGGCGAATCATGCAGATTCGCGGTTCCCACCAGCTCACATCTGACAACCGCGAGCTCCTCCCTCCTCCCCCTTGTTGTTCACGGCATCTCTGTAAGACCCTTGCGTGTGTCGTCCTCCTCCTCGTCCTCGCCGCCCCTTCTTTTGGATCGCTTCTTGTTGCGCATCGTGTGCACGCGGGCGCATGTTGCATTCGCACGTTTCGTGTGGTTTTGATATCTCCGCATCGCCGTTCGTCTCCCGCCTGGGAAAACGGAAGATGGGTCACCCGTCTTCTTGCTTTTTGAGCGACCTTGTCCGGGTTCTGGGGTTGTTCTGTTGAATGATATCGTTGTTCTGGTGTATTAGAATCTATCATCCAAAGGGTCGTTGATCACCATCACCATCACCATCACCATCATCACCACGGTCGCATGCTGACGTGTTAGCTTATCCTTGTGGTAACTAAGCTATCTCCATCAAGCACGTCCAATTACATGCGCGAGACGTGCGATTTTGGGTTCTTGACGGTTTGTTGATGGAACATCGATTGCATTTTATGCGATGTCCTGAATATGTTTGCATGTATATGTGATAAAGCTCTGTTTTTTTATCAGCCGATGAGGAAATGGCGGTGCTTTATATCATTTTCATTTGTTGGATCACTCAGCCCGTATGCGGAGCTGTATCATTTCCGCTTTTTTGCCTGCTAGAGATGATAGGGAACTGGAGAAAGAAGTTTATGCAATTCTTTTTGGTGCGATTTGTTTGGGTTATGATGGTCATTCTGTTATCATGTTTGGGGGATGTTTGGTAACTTACCCTTTACTAGTTATGTTGAGCAATCAGAAATTGCATTTACAAACTTTAATTTCATCAGAGGAAACCTTGAGCTATCTTGGTTGGCAGTCGAAAGAGAAATTAGCATGAAGATGCATCGATGATCTAGGAAAAGCAAGGAATTGTTACAGGTGTGTACCTTTTCAGGTTGAGCTTTCATGTAGTGGCCTCACTCTCCGGCAATCTATTGGCAATCAGAAAACAGATGGAAGGGAGATAGTTTGCCATGCTAGAGCAGGGGAGTGCAGTTTTTTCTTTAAATGCATTACAATTGGAGACATAGAATCTTTATATGGAGAGTAACCTATTCTAATTGCAGAATCCTAGTTCATCAATCTCAAACTGGAAGTCATATGCTCACTGAGGGTATCTAATTTGGATACAAATAAAATCTTTCTTCAGGTGTCGACCAATGCTTCTGGAGTCTGTAGTATGTGCAAAAAGAAATTAGAAGTGCATGGCTCATTTTTGCCCCCTTCTTTTTTTCTACATTTTCCTTTAAGATTCAGAACTTCTGGACCTTAAGCCTAGCTGAACTCAAGATCAGAAGAATACTAGTGAAATACTTGGATAGGAATCCCGATCGTCTCCTCAACTAAGGTGCATATTTTCACTACCAAGTGCAATAATGGCCGCTTATCATCCTTTCCAATTATTGGCATTCGCCTAATCTAGAGCCTGGGCAGCAAGGGAAACTTAAATAAATAGCCAATGCCCCCCTCCGTTGGTACTTTTTTCCCAACTGTATCTGGAAGGCAGACCCTATCTTGAAGCTTTGTTCCAGTCGTGATTGAAGTGCTCTTCGTCTTCTTCCGTTTTCTTCTTTATTCCTGTGAAGTAAGATAACTACACCTTTTGATGTGCTCCATTGGGAGAACTGGTGGCATCTCCTATCTTCCTTGCTTCATCTGAATATATATTCAAGAGATTTAAGATGGATGTTCTGCAGGGAAATTGATTGCTCAGGAAATTCCTCTTTGGCTTAAGAATAGAAGAGAAATTTGCTAGAGGAATTTTATGGGCCAAATACGAGGCTTGTGCAGCTTTCAAGTGTTTAGGATGATATAGTTTTGAGCCTCAATTGGACAAAAATGAGAGTTTTGGCTGTGGAGATATGTACTGAATCTTTATTGGGTAATTGAAGGGGATATAAACCATGGCTGGGTCAGTGTAAACCTTGATCTTGAACTTCTGGGAAAAGTGCCTAATTCTGAATGCTAATAGTGTGTGATTTTGTGTTCTTCATTACTATTTCTATAGTTTTGATATGCCACAATTTGATATATCACTTCTCTTCCATCATTTAGAACTGACATGAAGATATGTCTTCATTACTATTGTCCTCTTTAGACTATTTTTGAAGTGCCTTCTTCAGTGGAGTAGATATGTCTCTTTGTTTGCCTCCTAAAGAAACTGACAGAAAATCCGCAGCTAGACATCTTAGTTATTTGGGGAAAATATGGTTTTTTATTTTGCCTTTCCAGTGTATCTTAGACTTGGAGGCAACGGGTTGTTGAGTTGGATTTTCAGAAATTTGCCATGTCAGCATATATGTGTAAAGTGTACAAACCCTGTACTTTCTCAATGATTTCACTCACCTTATACTTTTAATTGTTGATTTAAATATAATTTACTTAAGTGAGGCTCTAAGTATTCTCAAGTGGGTTGCTTCTCTTCCATCTTGTCCTGAAGCTGACTAACGATCTTTAAAATTTGTGGATGTCTCGTGCTAACAAATTCTTCTAGTTATAGATCAAAATGGGTATGTCTTCGTCTGCAATTTTCAGTATCATGCTTTTCAATCTGAAGTATAATGAATTGATTGCCTGAAGGTCTTGTTTGTCTAATATAAGCATGTGCACATGTTTGCACCTTTTTAACTTGCTCTTCTTTCTTTTCTCCAGTTTTTTATGATGAAGATTTTCTGTTTTCTTCTAAGTTTCAGCCTGCTCCAGAATTTGAAATATGTCTTTCAGAAAGTCACGGGCAAGTGGAGCAGAGAAAAGTCTGTCCTTCGAAGAGCAACAGACCAAGGTGTAGAGCTGAAACATCTTTATGTATATGCAGTGTTTCTGTAAGAAATTTACTATTCTTTTATATGAAAGGCCTAATTCCCTTAAAAAGCACAAGCTTTAGCTTGGGTTCAAGTTCTGGCCAAACTTTTCTTTTTTTCATAAAAAAGCATCAACTTTAGCTCGGATTCCAATTCTGGCCCAAACCTTTTTTGTCTTATGAAAAAGCACAAACTTTTAGTTGGCACCCAAATCTGACCTTCATCAAGTTTCCGTCCAATGAGTCGCCGAGTACACGTCGAATATTTAATGGCATCATTAGACGGAAACTTGATGGGGGCCAGAGTTGAGTATTGACTTAAAGTTGGTGCTTTTTTATGAGGAAAAAAACTGTCCGGGCCAAAATTGAGATAGGACCTGAAGTTGGTGCTTTTTAAAGGAATTGGGCCCTATAGTACAAGATTAGTGCTAATATCATTGATTGAACTTTTGTCTTTCTTGCTGAAATGCTCTGCTCCGGTGTATCCCATCTCTTGTTTTACCACATTTCTGTCTGTGACTTGTCTTTCCTTGCAAAAGTATATTAAGCTATAGTCCCATCTCTGATCTATGTGGGGCCTTGCTGATTGTTATGCACCATCTACTCAACATAAAATAACTACACTAGTGAAGATGCAAATTCTTTTGTGTCTGTCAGTGAGTTATTACTCAGTTTTATATTCTCTCTCATGTGAGGAGTCATTTTATGTGTTCTTTCGCATGGTTAAATAGATTCATGTATTGGACCGTGTTAGCAAAATATGTTATGCTGCCGGGTTACAGCCTGTATGCTATCTTCTGTGATTTTTCGTAACAAAACTAGGGCACACCGTGGTGATCTTTTGGCACAAACTTTCTGTTGTTATCAACGTAGAAGCATTTTGCTGTGTTTGCCATTAATCTGGCTGACATGTACTTGACTAATGATGATTTTTCTATCAACATGTCTGACAATCTTTGCCAGCTTTTGAAAAGTGACTTCAAAGCATAGAGAAGCTCTTTCAATGAGCACTTTCAAACTATATACACCCATAGCATGGTATCACCCCTTGGGAAGATACTGACACAATCCTTTATGTGCCAACCAAACATGAGCATCGTGCTCATTCGGAGTGGCTAGTGCAATGCTGACAACATCTGAGCAGTGTAGCTACCTTTTCAAAAGTTCACTCTAGTTCCCAGTCCTACCCATTTTCCTAAAGCACTTCAGAGGATTCTTCTCCATTGTTTGTAGTGCTTGAGAAGCTCTGCTATGTTTTGACTTCTGTGATACTACTCTTTCATTTTCCTCTAGAATGGTAGATAGTAACTTCACTTGGCAAACTAGATTCCTGCGACAAGTATGAATGGGAAAAAAAAGTGAACCCATTTTGTGGTTGACAGATATTTAGGATTGTTAAATGTTGACTCTTTATTTGAATACTCACTTGTCTCCTTTCCATCAGGTCAATGAAGTCAGAAAGATTTTGGGGCCTCTTGCTGATAAGCTTCCAACACTATGTTCAGATGCATCAATCATAAGGTACCTCAAGGCAAGAAACTGGAACACCAAGAAGGCGGCCAAGATGCTGAAAGAAACATTGAAATGGAGACTGGTTTACAAGCCAGAAAAAATTAGATGGGTAAATTCTGTCTTAATTACTAATATTTTGCATCTTGTTTGCACGACCTAGTTCTTAATGTTGATGTCAAATACCCTGCAAGTTGATCTGGAACAGCTATTAAGACAGCTGATGAGTTAACATCGTTAATGCTCTATGATCCTTTAGAAAACTTTGGTCGACTCATTCTAACTGCCATGGGATGATGAACGATAAGCACCTTGCTTATACCCTGATACGACTGTCTTTCTATGGGTTTTCAGAGTGAGGACACATGACTGCAATGAGTTCAAACCAAATTTTTTTATTTTGCATGAGATTGAACAGGGCATAATTTAACTTTCATGTTTCACCTGTAGTATTAATGAGCATCACTTACTAATTGACCTTAGAAATGCTTCACTTACTTGGTTATTGCCATGAGCATCTTGGCTTTTGTTGACATGTGACGAAGCTTCTGTGTTTGTGATGCTTCTAGGAAGACATCGCTCGTGAAGCTGAGACAGGTAAAATTTACAGAACCAATTACTTTGACAAGCATGGAAGGACTGTTCTTGTCATGAGACCAGGTTTTCAGGTAAAGACATACAATTGCAGAATAGGAATATGTGGTAGTCTTTCTCTCTCTTCTTGTAATATAGAACATTCTGCTCTCAGAAATTGAAATTCTTTCTGTGTTCTCTGGCACAGAATACAAAGGCAACAGAAGGGCAGATTAAGTATTTGGTTTATTGTATGGAAAACGCAGTTCTGAATTTAAAGCCAGATCAGGAACAAATGGTGTGGCTAATTGATTTTCAAGGATGGAACATGTCGAGCATATCAGTGAAGGTTACTCGGGAGACGGCACATGTATTGCAGGATTATTATCCTGAGAGACTAGGCATCGGTATCCTCTATAATCCACCCAAAATATTTGAGTCCTTTTGGAAGGTAATTGTTTTCTTTTCTTTTTCAGTTTTCTGTACCTTTCACTGACAATATTATGCATTGAGCAGCTAAAACTATTGCTTGTTCTGATCGATCCATTTCTAGATTTCTCACATATTAGAATTGGGACAATCATGTAAAGATCAAGTTTCTCTTTGCATATCCTGAGTTTCAAGTTTTAATCTGGAAATGTGTCCACGAGTAGAATTCTACATGGATGGGAGTAGACATACAGGATGAGCGATGTTTGTTTCTAGAGAAAAAAAAAGTTGCAATCTGAGTTCATTGGTACGATTAATCTAACCATTAATACAGTGTTCAATTTCGCTGATTGGTGCTTGAGAAGTAATTCTAGGCAAGTATACTGGATGCTGTTCTATCCATGAATGGTCATGAGTTTGATGAAGGTATATCAATTTAATGGAGTTGGAAGTGGAACAGTTGCTAGCAAAATTAATCAGTGTGCCTACCCATACATGTGTCGCACTGATGGGAAGTGCTTTCACCGAGTTAACTGAGGATAAATCATGGGTGAGCATGGTCCGGGTGGGCGGTTCCCACCCTAGAACCAGGAACCGCCCACTAAGTACCGGTTCCACAAAATGGGAACCGGGAACCACCCGTTGGTTCAATGGACCCACCCGCGAACTGGACTGGACCGCCGGTCTAGTTCCCGGGTGGGTCCATGGAACCGGTCCTACTAGGGAAATCTGCAAGCATCTGCTAATTCAAGATTGATTTTGGAATGGTTCATGCTTGGCATTTTAACAAACACCTTTCATGCATTTCTCTTTAGCAATATGAACAGCATGACCAGGGCACCGACGAGGTTGTATGCCTCTTAATTAAATCAAAACATGAAATTTCTCCAGCAAGAAAGAATGCTGCAGAAACCTGTTAACTCAAGCATCTCTACCAGATTCCACACAAACAAAAACATGAAAATTCACAAAAAAAGAGGAAAAAAGCTAGATGTAAACAGAGATGTTCTTCCAGCAATCCACGAGCAACAACTACAAGCACTGTGAGCGAGCGAGGTGGAGGAGAGTCATGACGAGTGTCGTGAGTGGCAAGCTTGTGAGTCTGAGTGAGAGGGAGGCGAGGCTGACTGTGAGAGAGGGTCGGAGGAGAGCCCGCGACTGTGAGAGGTGAGGCGACAACGGACGGAGAGCGAGATGAGCAACAAAGGAGGTGGAGAGACTGTTTTCTTTAAGGGGTGAGAGAGAGACCGAGTAAAGGGTTTATTTCTATTTTAAATTATAGCCTGTAATTAAAAAAAAAAAGAAATATATATACCGGTTTGGTCCGGGTGGGCGGTTCCACGCCTAGAACCGGGAACCGAACCAGTACTCACTGGTTCCAGTAATTTGGAACCGGGAACCAGACCGGTCCTCATGGAAACTACTGGTTTTGGGCCGGTTCGGTCCAGTTCCGGACGGTTCCCGGTTCTTTTGCACACCCCTAGGATAAATGGAGCGTGCAGATGCTTGATTTAGAACATATTAAGTAGCACCAGTGCAGCATAACGAGTAATTAGTGGTTTTGTTTATTCGATTGCTATTAAAATGATGATTGGCAAGTGACATGTCTAGTTTCTAAAGGACATGGTAAATGCGTCAAACTGGATTTCCTTTACTTGTTAATTTACCAGTTCTTGTAAAGGACTAATGAAGTTGGAACTTTCAACTGTCCACATTGATTCTTATGATAGATACTGGTTATCCTACGCAAGCACATCGGTTTTGTTGCTGCATTATTTTGCTAGGAAAAGTCTTGTCTTACACCGACGGCTTCTTAATAGAGTTCCACACAACTATGTCTTAATTGACAAAAGTTGAAAAAACGGGAAAGCAAAATTAGGGACCTGAAATTTGCGTCAAATTCATCTTCTTTTCCTTGCCTTTGAGAACTTCTGGAATTAGCAAATTTTCGCTTTGTCTGTCGGAATGATAATATATAGTTGTGGGAGGTTGGAAATTGTTAAATTGATGAAACTTCCTTAATAGCAGTTGGTGAAACCATTCCTTGAGACCAAGACATTCAAAAAGGTCAAGTTTGTCTACTCAGATGATCCGCAAAGCCAGAAGATAATGGAAGAGCTATTTGATATGGATAAGCTGGAATCTGCATTTGGGGGCAAAAACCCTGTCGGTTTCAACTATGAGACCTATGCACAACTGATGAGAGAGGACGACAAGAAGAAAATGTCCGATTCCGTCTCCGATTCTCCTCTACCGTCCTATCTATCCCCTGCTGAGTCTGAAATACACCAGGAAGACGCATCCATTTCAGACCCTGATTCTGAGGCCTCTGAAGGAGGCTTTACACCGAGTCATGAGATGGCTTCTCTAAATTTAGAGGAGGGCGCGAACAAAGCAGTGGTCTCGCCGCCTGTTGGTAATGACCCAGGACACAGTCAATCAGAAGCAGCCAAAGAGGTATACCTGAGGATCCAGCATGAGTATCTGTGATTGTTCTACTCAATTATTTTGTTGTATTGGGCCTTCATCATGCATCATTGTACAACATCCGCGTAGTGTAGGTCTGAAAATGGTGATGAACACCACAATCGGTGGACAAATGGATGGTCATGTCGGACGGTAGAACCATATTCTGAAATATCTCATTTACATTTGTCATCAGAAAACTTTATAGCCCGTTCATTTTTCTGAATTAGAAGATGCTGGGACTGTAGCGTGCCACTCTCGCATTCTCTCTGACGCCCAAACGAGCCAGGTTTGGGAGAAGCATGATCCTGAAAACCCCCACATTTGGAAGATGTTGAAGATTAGAAACCAACTCCTTTTGACAAGCACATGCCTTTTGCATTGGCCTGGAAGTAACCCTAATACAACTAGCTATTTCCGTAAGAAATGATGCTGATTATGTGATTCTGTTGTGGCTGTTATTTCAAGATTGCGTTGTAAACACTCGGCTGATTCGTTGGTAAAAATATCTCTCCCATAAGTTGGTCAGGGAAAATAACGCAAATATAATAGTACAGCTTTAACTTAGCTCGAGTTTATATAGATCGGGGACCTCGACACTTCTAACCGAAAAATCTGATTGATTCGCTACGCTCCTTGTCAAATCTTGGAAAGGTTTCTTCTATCTTCTCGCTAGAGCTGATTTTACACGTTTTTCTTTCTTTTAGTGTGCAAGTCATCTAATATTGTGAGCCAACTTTTGCACCGTAGTGAAATTCATCACTTCCCACTTGGTTAAAAGCAGGTTATCTATCCACAGCAAGTAACCTATGTTAAGAGCACTGTCATGTCTCAAAGGTCTCCTTTAGTCCATAATGTATATACTGTGTAGATGACCTCAAAGGATCTGTGGCATTAACATAATCAACGGTTAAAAACTCTCATTGCATTTCGATGCTCCGAAAGGATTTGTGTTGGCATGAGGTCAATTTCATTTGCTTTCAACAACAGAAAAGTGATCTAGGTCCATACTAGTCGCGAAATAGCTGATAAAGATTGTAGCGACAAGATCTACTCAAATGCGGGTCCTGTTAGAACTCCGAAAACAAAAAGAAATTCTTGCGAATCCCAAACAGTCATTTCTCTCTTCATTATGTTGTGGAGGACGACTTCAAGCACGATTCAAACTCTCATCGGCAGGTCCATCCGATGGTTCCAAAAGCCACTGATCGAGACGCTTAGATGCTTCATTGATCTGCACAATGGTTTATACAGGTTGGTTAGCCTCCAAGTACTAAGAAGCTTTGAGTGGTATCAGATGACTGCCAATGAAGCAGGGAAATGAGAGTGAAATAGTTATTTTTTTCTCGTGGGTCACTGTTGATAACTTCCGCTCTTTCCATTCTTTTTAACACATTACCTGTTCTTCCCAGTTTGTTCTCCACGTGAGGAGCAAAAGCGCCAATGTCTGCGCTAACACACCACATTGCAATCCGACCCACAGGCCTTATAAAACAGAACAAAGGTTTCAGCCACCGACGTATGTACGGATAACTATCAGAACGAGTACTTTAGTTTGTCTCTTCACAAGGTTGATCGGGGATGGACGTTCTACTAATTTTTCAACTCATCTCATCATTCATGAGAAGCAAGCAAAGATAATAGTGATTTGAGCATACATCAGAATTGGTAGGTCAGCAAAAATGAACTGTATCCATGTTGTTGCTCAGCGCTCTTACCAAATTCTCGACAAAGAGCCAGTCATTTGAACATTCAATAAGTTTTGCTATGTCCACTGTAGTATGTTACCTTAATTTCCAGATGAGCCACGTATCCAAGTAATACTCCTATTGGTACTCCAACCAAATAATAGCAGCAGATGTTTATGATAGCGGCCGCATGTTGTAAACCGGCACCGATGGCGACACCTGAAACCGAAAACTTGTAGGTTGGAACTGGCTTTGGAACAGATAGCAAGCAGGAGATGTCTGTACTTACCTATAAGTACTGGTTGTACACCATTGAGCAAGAATGAGAATGCAAGTAGAATGGTGAGGCCAGACATGGCTTCCACAACTTCTTCATTACTAGAAACCAGATGCGCAATCTCATGTCCAAAGGCTAAAAATAGTACCCAGAACAACACTCCAATTAACAACGAATAGGAGACGATGACTTTAACAGAGAACACTGCAGCTCTCGCATTTCCTCCCCCTAGTTCATTTGATACACGCACACTGTACACGCAGCAATATGAAAATAATAGATAAACCTTTAATTATCAATATGATGGTGAGCATTAGCATTGTCACAGAGAGAGAGAGAGAGAGAGAGAGAGAGAGAGAGAGAGAGAGAGAACTTGCAAGTGCAAGTGCAATACATCTCCTAAGATCAGAAACTCATACCATGCCGCAGTAAAGAAGCCGAGGCACATCATATATTCCCAAGTATTGATGCTGATGCTGCAGGGAGAAAAATTTTGCGTCACATGGGGCTACAGGCAATGAGAATTTTTTGTAACCCAAAGAGGTCCTTACCAGATTGAGAATGCAGATATAGCAACAGTTGCATTACGCATATATCCTGCTAATATGACGAGAACAGCACTGTACCACAGCTCCAGGCTACCAACAAAAAAACATACAAATTTGTATCCACGGAATGTATGACAAGTTTGTACTTTTGTAAATTGATACTCGAGAATGAGCAAATTAGGCAATTTCCGGCAACTTTTCAGTAAAGTAGAATGGAAGAAAAGAACTTGGTCATGGTCGTTATGGTTCAGTAGGCAATTCCAAGGATGCCTCGAATCACTTTTTTCTTTGCTTTCATCGGCTTTCTTATTCTTTTTTGTTAGTAAAAATGTCCTCCTTCCATTGACAATAAGCGAACTACAAGAATTAGCATTACCAAAGCATGACGCCAGAAGAAAGTGAAAGCTTTATCATCGGTATGAGATCACCAAAGGCAGCTCTATTAAATCCTTTCCATGTCCGGGGGCACCACCCTCCAAAGACGTAGACGAATGCTCCAATTACCGTAGACCAACCCGAGACATTCAAAGCAATCATTGCACCGTGAACCCCCAAATCGAGTATGCTTACCATGATCCAGGAAAGTAACAAATGAAGGAGAAAAGAGCTGGCACACAGTCAACCAACTATCAAGTTTTTTAGCTGTGATTGGAAGTACATTTGGGTGGTATACAGAAAAACATAGTAGTAGACGAAAGGTATGAACCAGAGAGAGATTTTTCCAACCGCAGCCGTTACATCTTCGTCCTCGCCAAGCAACTGGAAGAGCGGAGTCGCCCATATAAACAAAGGGGGCAGCATTGTCGCCGTGACAAGATCTACGATCCATGATCTTTGCAAGTAAATACCTAGCATGTGGTATTGACCTGCTCCAAATGCTTGCCCACATAATGTTTCGGTTGCACTCGACATTCCCAGCTTTGAAAGAGCAAAAAGGGACTGGTAAGTAAGTCCATGAGCATTACATACTGGTGCTTAGTTAGCCAGTTTCATATAGGCATAATTCCTTCAGCTGAACTTTCAAACAGGACTGTTCTATGTGATGACACCATAGAGCATTGCATTATAAAGTAGAGAGCTCACCGCGTACGTTAGCTTCTTCAATCCCTTTCTGGAGGGTGTAATTTTATAATGACAATTTCGGATTAGACTACATTTGTTGCTAAATGTTAAAATGGGCACATAAAAGAAGTGAGATCGTGAGCTTACCAGAATCCCTTTCGCAAACAACAATAGAACAGTTTGTATCAATCCATAAGAAGCAAGATCTAGTTCGCTAATGTGTCCCATGTATATCTGTGTCACCACTAGGAGTCCATACGAGGATGCTCTACCCAGTACTGACGGAAGAATGATCTTCCATGCAAGCTTAGATTCCGTCCAGATTCTCCCCTTCAGGTCACTTGTTTCCAAAAGCTTTTGCTCCATATTTTCATCCATAAGCTCTCTCTAGAGGATAACGGGATGAATTGAGTCAATAGTAAGTAACAAAAGTAGTATCTGAATTCTGAAGCAAGAGTAAATTTCTTATGCAGGCTCGCTTTGTAGCCTCCGACATCCCTGTTGAAAGGGATGAACGTTTACAAGATGAAAGAATAGTGAATTTCACTTAAAATGAATGTAATTACTTGGGCCGGCCCGCTTAAGAAAGGATGTGCTTTTCACTGACTACTTTAAAATTATGCTGAGTGGAGTGAGTTAAACTGTAGGCACCCTTACTACTGATATTGAACAAAATTGAGCCAGGTAGTTCAATCACATGACTTTAAATTAGCATCATCTATTCCGAGAGACAAAAAAAATGAAGCGGGATTGTGAAATTGTACACAACAATGACTTCAGAAAGGAACAATCATCTAGAAAGGTAGAAAGTTGATGACTATAAGCAGACTTCATCCTTTTGTTTTTCAGGTTGTTTTGACATACATGCTCGATATACATTGGAAGCGCGTTTCTCAACAACTTAAGCTATTTGAGGAAAGAAGGTTTATCAAGAATAATCACGGTATTTGATAGATGCAGGTGAAAGGTTCAAATCTTTACACTCCCTTAGCAGTTGTCACTATGTCTATTGTCTTCCAGTTGTGGTTTGATATGATTACAGCATCATCCTGTTTTTTGCGGAGAATGTCCATTCTTCACAGGAGAAGTGTTAAGATAAATGCTTGATATACATTGTGGACATTTTTCCCACACAACTTAAGTTAGAAGTTGCCCAACAATTGGTGTACATATGACCCTCTAATGAATTTTGTCTATAGTTCTTACGTAGCAGCCAAATCTAGGCAAGAGGCAGGAACATTTGGACGAGCACAAACCAAGGGGCATTTCGATCTTAAACTGAACAGATAAAGTACACAAATACATTGAGGAAACTAAGCCAGGCAAGAAGAGGACAAGAAGGGAACAGAACTCACTCAAGATATCGAAATCCACAAAGCTTCACGGTTCACACCAATGGCCACTTAAGAGGAGCTAAAAACATGTTTTTTTGTTTCCTATTCTCTTTTCCTTGCATTGAAGAGTAAAAATTTGCTAGGACAAAGAAGGATATATTTGAGGCCTGCCTGACCTTTTGAAGTAAACGTCACTCGTTAAAGCAAGCAAGAATTCGACAAAAAAAAAAAAGCAAGCAAGAAAGTGGTAGATGCAGAGTCAGTTGCATCTACGTAGGCAAGCTAAAAGTCGACTTTTTAGACTTATACAAGTTACTGCACGAGGGTACTGCAATATTGGAAGCCAGTATATGGTAGCAAGGTGGTAGCAGAAAGCAATTGGACCTAGGAGAAAAAGCCTATGCAGGAGTAGCGCGGCGGAGATGCACTCTTTCTTCTGAATTTGAAGAAGAAGTCGAGCTTTCCTGAAGTGCAAATTACTATTAGACTTTCTTTAGATTTCAATCTAAAGACTTCGATAAAGGTGGGAATTAAACTTCTGGGCTACGAATGAATCCTAAACTCAAAACTAACTTCCATTAAAGGTCGACGGAATGGAATTCATTTAGCGATCCAGATAAAAAAAGGTATACAGCATGAATTTACATTTTTTCCCTTCCGTAGAGTAGGTTTTTTTTTTTGGTCAAACCTTCCGTAGAGTAGTTTAGTAGTAAATGTTCATAACTCATGATGCCAAATCTCATTCGTTTCGTGTAAGACCAACTTTAGAGATATTAGAATAATTAAATATTAAACCACGCCTCATCTAATAGCTTAAGCTTTTAGAACAGTTGGCTGTGGTCTTACCAAAATCTCTCATGGTATCAGAGCTGGAGGCCCTGAGTTCAAATCTTTCCGGGCCCCATTTGCCTCCCCAATTAAATATGTCCACGCTTAGTACTAGGCAAAAAAGACCAGACTAAGCGTGAGGGGAAGCGTTAGAATAATTAAATATTAAACCACGCCTTTATCTAACAGCTTAAGCTTTTATAACAGTTGGCTGTGATCCCACCAAAATCTCACGAGAAATATTATCCACTCTTTCATTAGAAGAGTAATGTGCCTGGAGAAAGTAGTTTGAGCTGTCTTTTTTTTTGGTAAAGGTAATAAAGTAGTTTTGAGCTGTCTATCTATGATAAATGCAACTACCACCCTAAAGGGTGTTATGGATATACATCGATTGATTTCGCATCACTTTGTAAATAGACTTTAGTACATCATGAACCGATTTTCATACCCTACATTGGTTTATCGAAGTATCGTGGCAGCTATATCGGCCACAGAGGGAGGATGGACCTGATCCTGCTTTTTTAAGTTCTTTTTCTCCAGTTCAGCTGAAAATTTATAACTTCAAGCCTTCAACAACTGGTCAAAGCTGAGAAACCATGAATTGAGAGCAAAAGGCCTAGGCCAATGACAAAGGATTTGTTTCCAACAGCAGCTGTGGGTTATATTAACAGGCTTTGAATTCAAAATGACAGTGTTACCATTTGCTAAAAACGAATTTCAAACAGACAACAGCACTACTAGTGTCAAATGATGCTTCTACCATTGAACAGGGGGCCAACTTGTAACCATCAAGGCTCACAATTATCCATGACTAACTTAATTATCACCAGTATTCAGCATAGTAGAATGTACACTAACTCGCGTGTTACACCAGAATGGCGACTCGAGGAGAACTGTGTAGAAGTTTATTCTGTTCATAATCAGATCCAAGAGGAAACCCAAAGTTTGAGTTTTTTTTTTTTTTTGGGTCGGAAGTTTGAGTTAATTAAAAAGCTTAAGCCATTGGCTTTTCGGGTCAACTGAATATATCGGTTCCTCCTTTTCACTCCAACAACTTATTGTGGATACTTCTTTCACACGTGCACTTAACAAGTAAAATATGTGAATATGAGTTTCGCAGTGCGAGGAGTACACTGGATTATTGCCATGACTGATGCCCATGAGTAGTTAGCCTTTGCCGATATGTGGCAAAACTTTTACACATGTTTCTCGTTAAGCCAACACAGGTCAGATCTACAACAGAGCCAGTTGCTTCATCAAGCATGGAAGGAGTGTTCTTGACACGAGAACCCGCTTTCAGGTTGATACATACAGCTGCACATTAGGAATATGTGGCAAAGTCATCTCTCATTGTGCAGAATGCGCTCATGACAGTGAATTTATAGCCAGGTCAGGAGCAAATTCTGCAGCCAATTAATCTTCAAGAATGCAACACATTGAGCACATCTGCAGAGGTACCTCCGAACACAGCTCACATATTCCGGGATCATATCTCAATGCTCTCCTTGAAAGTATTGTATACTCAAACTTATGACAGATGTTCTATATATGCTAGGTTTAGAACCATAGTGAATGCTGTAAATAACAGTGAAATTTACTTCCAAATTGGGTACCAAAAATTTCGTTAGCGTGAAGCCAAATTCACCTGATTTTAACAAAGAATAAATGCTTTAGATCCATGGCACCGCGAAAATAGCTGACAAAAACTTGCCATGCCGATTACTTGAAAGTGAACCTACCCAAAACCGGAATAAAGGAAAAGAAAAAGGAAAGAAGATGCTTCTAAAGTAGTCGTTCCCCCCTCTCTGCATCATGTTACGGAGGATGATTTCAAGCATGACTAATACTCTCAGTAGGTTCCTCTGGTTCCAAAAGCCACTGATCAAGACGTTTAGATGCCTTCCTGACCTACATAAAGGAACGGACATGCTCTTCAGCCTTTAGAAATAAGAGATTTCTTGAAATGAAAATGAGTATTTCAGCAGTCATCATTTGCATGAAATGAAGAACAATCCACCGATCATAGATGCTTTCATGAAAATTTGAGCACTTCAGATGTTTTCACTCATTCTAGCAGTACCTGTTCTTCCCAATTTGTTCGCCAAGTGAGGAAAGAAAGCACCAATGTCTGTGCTAGCACTCCACAAAGCAATCCAACCCACAGGCCCTATCCAAAAGGAGAAGAAAAGAAATAAGTCAATGAATGTTCATATCGATTGTCATTATCACGTAAATGTCAAGTTCATTTCTAAAAAAATTTAATCAGGAACCAATCTACTAAGTTTTAATTCACCTCATACACTAGAAATCAATAGGTCAATGAAAGAGAACTTTGACCATATTTTTGCTCACAAGATTTTCTAGAAAGAACTATACGTTGGAACTTTTCAATGTCCATCCGAAAATATGGTCAGGATCAAAGTCACCTTAATTCCCAGATCAGCCACATATCCAAGTAATACTCCAATGGGTAAGCCAACCACATAATAGCAGCAGACGTTTACAATCGCAACCACACTCTGTAAACCAGCACCGACGGCAACACCTGAAACCACAAAATCCGTAGGTTGGCACTAGCTATGGAATAATATGAGTGTGATTTTAATATACAAAATACACAATCAGAAATATCCCAAAATGTTCGATGCGATGTCTAATCAACCGTACAATATGCATTAGTATGAGCAAGACAATTTGCAGCTACCTATCAGTACTGGCTGTACACTGTTGAGCAAGAAGGAGAACGCAAGGAGAACAGAGAGACTGGACATAGCTTCGGCAACTTCTTCGTTACTTGTGAAAAGCTGTGAAATCTCATGTCCGAAGGCTAAAAATAGTGCCCAGAACACTATTCCAATAGCTAAAGAATTGGAGACGATGACCTTGACAGAGAATATTGCCGCTTTGGCGTTTCCTCTCCCTAGTTCATTGGATACACGCACACTGTATGCACAGCAAGATGAGAAAGATTGGATTAACCTACTATAATCGTGTTCAATAAACATTACTAGTGTCTGAGAGTGAGGGAGAGAGAGAGAGAGAGAGGAAGAAATGCAAGCACTTAAAAAATACATCCATTAAGGTCAGAGAATCATACCATGACGCTGTAAGGAACCCGAGGCAGATCATGAATTCCCAAGAATTGATGCTGACGCTGCAGGATACAAATCAATTAATGTCACAAGCAGCCAAGGAAAATGAGAACACAAAACCCGAGGAGTTTCTTACCAGAGCGAGAATGCAGATATTGCCACGGTCGCATTTTGCATATATCCCGCCAATAACACAAGGATAGCACTGTACCACAGCTCCAAGCTATCAAAGAAGAAACATACAAATAAACATGTCTTGCATCCTAAACTATGTTATGGAAATGGATGCATGAGAATGTTCAAGCAGATTGAGCAACCCGAAGAGAGATTATTTCCAGAAACAACTCAGAAAGTAGAATGCCAAAAGAGTTTGGGTCTCTGGATCAATCGGCATTCCAAAGAAGGATGCCATGGATTTAGTTGCATATTGTGATATATCTGGCTATCTTTAGATTTTTTCTTGTTGATGTCCTCAATTTCCATTTATCTCCATTTTACTTAACATAAGCAAGTTTAGAAGATTTAGAATTACCAAAGCATCACGCCGGAAGAAATTGACAGCTTTATGACAGGAATGAGATCAACAAAGGCAGCTTTGGTGAATCCTTTCCATGTCTGAGGACACCACCCTCCAAAAATGTAGATGAATCCTCCAATTACCGTAGACCAACCAGATATGTTCAATGCAATCATGGCACCGGGAACTCCCAAGTCGAGTACGCTAACCATGATCCAGGAGAGTAACAAATGAAGGACAAAAGAGCCAGAACACAGCCATCCAACTATTGAGTTTTTCAGTTGTGCTTGTAAATACATTTGCATGGTCAGCGAGAAAACAAAGTAGTAGATGAAAGGGATGAACCAAAGAGAGATCTCTCCGGCTGCAACTGCCACGTCTTCGTCCTCACCAAGCAACCGGAAGAGCGGAGTCGCAAATATAAACGCAGGGAGGAGTATCGTTGCCGTCACAACATCCACGATCCACGATCTTTGTAAGTAAATACCCAGCATATGGTATTGGCCGGCTCCAAATGCTTGCCCACATAATGTTTCAGTTGCACTTGACATTCCCAGCTTCGGAACAGTGAAAACGGATTTGTAAGTCAGTCCATGCTAGAATGAGTTCTAGACGAAACCAATAAGAGAAGTAAGATGATTCAGTTCATTTGGCACATCCCGTCTGAAATACTTTGGAAGGGGAAAAAGCATGGTCCTTGGAGCAATGTCAAAGTGTATGCAGAGGAATCTAAACTTAGATCAAATGTTTGCAGCATCTCATCTCGTTAATGATTCAGACACAAAATTGCAGGCATGAGAACTCACGAGCACACCTAACCACCGCACAATATTAAACCCTGTATACCAGCACAGCTAACTGATTTGTCCTGAATATAAGTTTACGTGTCCCACGAACCCATCCAACAGAAGTTTTGGGTCATATCCAGCCGTGGGAGGGCACCTTCAGCTGAAGTCTAAGACTGGAATGTTCTACCAAAGCTTGTTGGAGTTAACTTAATCATGCTAATAAACCAGATATCGAGCTCAGGTAGTAAACAATACTGTTCACTGGCTTCATTCCCCTGTGATAAGCTGGTTACGAAAAACTTATGCAAAGCTGAGTGCGTATTCAAGGTTTTTTCTGTCCTCACTGATGGGGTGCCTTTACCAGATGACTAATTCTGTTTAGGCTACATTAATGGCTAAATGTTAAACTAGCACATAAATGAAGTGAGATGAGCTTACCAGAACCCCATTCACAAACAACAAGAGAACACTCTGTATCAATCCATAAGCGGCAAGATCTAGTTCGCTAATGTGCCCAATGTATATCTGTGTCACGACCGGAATTCCGTACGCGGATACTCTAGCCAACACAGATGGAAGAATGATTTTCCACACAAGCTTGGTCTCACTCCAAATTCTCCCCTTCAGATTGCTTGTTTCTGAAAGTTTCTCCTCCACATTATCATCCATGATGCTCCTGAGAAACTGAATGGAAGTGAACCAAATTAAGGGACAAAAGATTAAAATTCAAATGAGTAAAACTCCCTGCACATAGACCTGAAACAAAGTAAACCTCTATGTTAGTCCCAGTTGCAACATCCGACTTCCTATACAAAATAGTTAGGAGTGAATGTTACTCAATGCAGAAAATGCTTGACATAATCTCTCAGTAGAAGAAAACTAGAATGTTCAAGCCTTATACAATCTAGACTCAAATGAGCAACAAGACTTGCTACCTTTACCATACTTAACTACAGACTTTCTGTTAGAGAGAGAAGGGGCCTAGGGTTGGAGGAGATAGATTGATGAATCTCTGCTAACTCGTTGCTTTGATCAGAACCATCCACAAAAACATGAATATGCTCTGCACTGATTGCTTGTCAAGTTTGCAGAGTGCACTGAAATATAATAAAAACAAGCCCACGCGGTTGGCTTAGTGGCTAAGGAACGAACTTGGGCTTGTGAATAAAGCGCTCAATGTGATTTGATTCCTCACACTATCAAGTATAAACAATTTGATGTGTGCGCCAACCATCCGAGACTCGAGAGCCCAAGTTTGGGCTCGCACCTTACCTGTCCATGAGGTTAGCCGTGTAATTCATGGACCCGGGTTTTCATTGTCATCGAAAGAGAGAGTAAATTGAACGTGAGGCATCCATGCCACAGAAACTGAACCAAAGAGAGCAAGGCAGTCCAATTAATTGACTATGCAGGAGCATCAACTAACCTCCAGAACAGGAAATGAAGTGGGTTGATGAAGTTGCACACCAAAAATGAAATGCAAGAGAATTTAGGAGGGCAAAATCATCTAAAGACGTGTAAGGAGCTGAAAGACTTGGTCACAACCTAATGCTTCTCTACACACTCGTCGAAGGCAACGGAGAATGGGAATCTTAAACTGAAACAGATGAAGTAAAACAACCCAGAAACTATAAAGTCAAGAGCAAGAGGAGGATACGGAAAGCACACGGAGCTTACTCAAAGACTTCGAAGTCAATGAAAATTTCCACAAGTCCTCATCGGTGGCCACTTAAGAGGATGTGAACAATACAAATAAAATATTACCCTTGCTGCCCTTTTCTCTATCGGATTGAAGAAGGAAATTCTGCTTGGAAAGAGACTCTAATATCAGTAACCGTTTTATATGAGAGCAAGCAAGAAAGTGGTAGGTAAGCCAAGCACCTTCAAGCTAGCAAGAGTCATCAGAGTTGTGAACTAGTCCTCTGGCTAGCCTGAAAATATCCGTCAAAAGCGTGCAGTGTACCAATAAATACTCTCGTCTCATAAAATTCGTAGTGAGAAACAACTCGATGTCATTGTTCTCTCTCCAATATGTAGTGCGAAAGAAGTCATATTCGTCCTTTCGCTTTCTATTCCTAAGTCAACACACGCGACTACATAATGCTACAAATATTTAAGTTGAACTGTACAGCGACGTGACTTGTTGCAATTGAGTATGCACTCCGTTTAATTTTACCTACTCCATCGAATTTCATTTCATCTATCAGTTCATCTCCACGAATGCTTGCCAAGTCATCGTGTTCACAAGCGTCGGCTATCGCTTCACCCACGGAGGTGGCTGGCGAGCGGCCTCCGAAAGCATACGAGCACATCTTTGACTGGACGTGCGAGCATGCAGAAAGCGGAAGCAAAACGTCCAAGTCATTGAGAAACGGCGACAGTCTATACATTGCATTTTTCTTGAAGGGCATTATTTTCTTTTTGAGCACTTTCCATTCTTAACACAGGCAGGCCGCAGAGCGGGGATTGAAGTAGTTGGGGTTTGTGGCAACTTGGCCGGCCACGGAGGCTCTTCTTCTTTCCCGTGAAAAAGATTACGCTGCAACTACCAGTCGGACCAGAGAGGCTCGCAGCTGCGAAACAACTCACGACATCATCAAATGAGGAGAGCAGAAGCTGGATGCACGGTCCAACCAACGATGACGGAATTATGTCTGTCGACGCATACTATTATTCATCAGAAAGCAGCTAAATCTCACTTGAACGTTGGTTTGGTTAGTCAACCCCCAACTGAGTATATTTATGTTTGTCGTCCGATACGACGAATTGCGACATAATTCGGCAAACAGGACCACTCGCCTAGGTGCAATTAGTGCTTGTCGAGAAAGGCATGCAAACGTGCACCTGAATTGCCCATCCCCTGATCTTCTCCACGTGTTCGATGCCTTCACTGCATCTGTTTTTTTCCGACAAAGTTCGCCGGTATCTAACTTTTCACCGGTCGAATAACCTCAAATGGCCATGCGAACATCTCTTCGGAGACGTCCGATCATATTGGAAATGGCGTCAACATCCTTAGAGATGGTTGTGGCATTTTTGACAAGGGCATTCAAGGAGAGGCTGGCAATGTTCATGCAAAGTGATATTCATGTTTTACTTCAGACTCCAGTAATGTCATGGCGTAGAGAACTAGCTTTAAGAATCAATTTAGAAGAAGTAGTCTAAGATAGGGCAAGAATTAGCTGTTGCTAATCTATTGGTGATTTTATTTTGTACTGTGCATTCAAATCACACAACAAAATTTTACACTCAACTCAGCATTCTCTTCTTCTCTTGCAATCAGCAGGCCTCACCATTCTCCCTCCCTCTCTCTCTCTCTCTCTTGCAACGTGAAGACGAGAAAGTCTCTCCTTGTTCCTTTACCTTAAGCTTAAACGTTTCTTCATCTTTTTTCTATTTCTTCTCAAAAGCGGCCAGGACTGAGCTTTGTAGTAAGCCTCGCGCGGCCATTGCAGCTAGGAGTTTAAAGATGCACTCTCAAAAACTTAGCCAAAAAGAAGAGCTATAACAAAGATCAGTCCTTCCTTGTCAACCTGAATAAACAAATGGAAAATTGTGGTAAAGGAGTTTACCTTCTCTAAACAACTTTCACCTGGTCGTATTACAGAAGATCTGACAAAAAAATTCATAATTGCATGCGTAAGGAAACTGCTTCCCGGCGACTTCCGTTGCTCGAAACCAGTGTAGCTCCTCCATTAGAAATACAACAAAAGAACAACAGCACCTGTACTCAGATGTTGGCATCCCCAAAAAACTATTCCTACCATTGAAGCTGAGAAAATCATTGCACTTGCTGCTCCATGTCAAAATTGAAGACAAAATACGTCTGTCACCACTTAGCCAGACTCTGTTTCCGCACTGCTTTCCAATGGGACTTCTTCCGCGTCATTTGACTCTCCTTCAGAAGCCGGAGCTGCTTCTGGCTTTGCAGGCCCTGGACCAGCTGATACCTTCACCATTGACGGACGCAATAGTCGTTCGCCAAGTTTAAACCCCTTGCGAAATTCTTGAAGGATGATGCCTTCTTCGTATTCTGTAGACTCCTCGCGCATAATTGCCTCGTGCAGCTTTTTTAAAGGAGAAGTGAAGAAATGACACTATCAGATAAAAGAATCAAAGAGTGCATTCTAATTGGAAATCTCGGCGGAAATGTTGTTAACAAATGGGATGGAATAAAAGTTTCTTGGAGTCCCAAACCCCTCATACCTCTTCCGACTATAGGGTCATTAATGTCTACAGCAAGTGTGAACTCACCCAGTTGGCCCAAACCAATCGAGATTTGTTGAACTTAAAAGCGAATCCAGGTCTTCAAGAAACCTGAACAAACTTCACCAATCGCTCGAAAGAGTTCATCAAGTACTCGACTGAATTTCGAGCCAACTCGGTAGTTCACCTGCATAAAGTCAATTACTCAAAGTTTGGTCAATACACCATTTGAAGAAATTGGAGAAGGCAACAGTTTCAATCGAGCATCTTCGATCATTGGAATCCCTCTCCCTTGGCTATTTTTGGTGTGGATAATTAGAAGAAGATACAAGCTCAATCTCTATTGTAGCTACTAGCTGTTGCAGATGCTGAAGCAGCCTTTGAGCATGGACTGGTGACCTCTTATTGTTTGAATAACCAACATATTTCAGTTCAAGGATTCTACCTCAAAAGATGCAACATTAATAGTTCTCCTAGGGGACCTCATGCAAGCTCGGATGGTGAATGGAGAAACAAGTTATATCTTCACTGTCTAAATGAGAATATAGTTATCGTTTAGAGCAACAGAACTTTTTTCATCATTGAGGTAAGTTCAATTGGCCAGCAGTCGATTTTTACCATGACAAGCAACCTAAAAAGTTGAACAGAAAGCAAGCCTTTCGTGTGAGGAGCAAGCAAGACAACTTACTAGTGGATCAAAAGGAATCCCAACTGTCTCCACAGGAACAACACCAAGTGAACCGAGAATTTCTATGAACTGCTTATATATGCCCTGATAGCTATTGTTTATCTTCTCTTCTCCCTCGGTCTCCACTTTAATCTGTGATTTAGCTCTCTCAAAGTTATCCAAGACAGGCAATAGATTCTCTACTACTTCTCCTTGGGCATTTGTTACCA
Organism: Syzygium oleosum; assembly: GCF_021117445.2. Classification (NCBI taxonomy): domain Eukaryota; kingdom Viridiplantae; phylum Streptophyta; class Magnoliopsida; order Myrtales; family Myrtaceae; genus Syzygium; species Syzygium oleosum. The sequence goes on from NW_026607494.1 coordinate 5,123,822, forward strand.
GCGAAAGACGTTCTCGATCAGTCCTCTTTCTAAAATTTTCAAAGTCTGCACCAATCCTGAGAATGCGATCCTTCTCTACAGACAATTCAGCAGACAAACGAGCCACCTTACTTTCAAGAGCGGTTTTCTCATCCTCAATGGATTTTAAGAAAGCTTCAATTTCAGCAACCTTTGATTCATCGTTACTTGCTAGAGCTTCTTTATAGGATTGAAGTGATAATAAAACAGCCGAAGCAGCTTTTTCTTCAGTATCAGTAACTTCATCAGCGACAGCACCATCTTCTGAGACAACAGCACCATCAGCGTCATCCTGTTAACTAACCTGTTAGAATACTGTCATAGACAAGATACTTCCCAAGAGTAATGCTAGGTATGTGAGAAGGTATATAAAAGCTGTTTACCATATGATGGGCTATAACTGAGACGGGTTTCTAGAGAAGTAGTTCAAAAATACAGAAGGGTTGGCTTGGTCAAATGTTCTTTAGAACTAAGCCACAACACTTATTAAACCAAATTTTGGAAACCTTGTTAGTATATACAATTTGGAAGACGCAATGTCTCAGGTTTTCTACCAAAATCAACTTCAAAGAGCAACAGTGACCGACTACACAACCGATTCTCTGCTTGATACAAGTCAGGAGGACATGAACAAGCATCTGTCCTTCAGAGCCCATTCACATAATTATTACACTGCTGGCAAAAATCCCAAAGAGCAATTTCCAATTAACCCAACAAATCTTACATGATCAAATGAAGATGTGATCATCCAGTTCCTCTTTCTTTTTCTTTTTTTTTCATAGGTAAATAGAAACTCAATATAGGATGAGGTGCAACCCATACACAAATCAATCTCAAAAAACAAAAACTCAATTACAAGACAAAGCACCTACAATGTCGATAAATGCATTCACATCGACAAGCAATTTTCCACTTTCTCTTCTCTTAACTTAGCTCCTTCTTCAAAATGATCATTCAGTTGTCCCCTCTTTCAATAGAAGGAGAACCGGTGTTGAGAAGGAAATTAAAAAGTAAAGAAAGCCAGACAACCGCAGGAACTATGTCAAAGAGATTTAACCCTCAAACCACACCAAATATATATTAGCCAAATTATCCGAGAAAAGTTCACACGGACTACAAAATGTTGACCTTTTAAAACCGAAAAGTATATGATGTTAGAAAGCATTTATATATTGGATAATAAATTGATAAGTGAGGCAATACATCATCTCCTTCCTGTCACGCTGAAAGAAGTTTAGTCCCAGTTTCAATTCCTAGAGGCTTGGGTAAAACGTAAGAATTCTCCAGCTATTCGCCAGTTTCACCTAGACATTGTTAAAACCCACTGGAATTGCTATATATTTTGATGCTGTAGATTTAGAGATTTATTGTGCTATACTTTCTCATAGTGGTGCTCGATACTCTAATGTGTCAATGATATAGATAAGAAAATGTATGTAGAGTCATTCCAGAGTTTTCTCAGAATCATAGTTAACTAAAAGAAAAGTTTCATATATGATTTAAGGAAAAAGGATAGTTTCTTTCCAATTAAAATAACTATTCGTTGATATATTTGCTGTTTAGAGGCTATTGTAATTGAAAGAAACCTCTACATGTAAAAGTTAGATAAGCAAAAGCTGAGAAAGCGTACCGAGATGGAGAGACCGCAGTTTATTAATCAGACTCGAACAAAATCAGCTCCTATCTTTTCTGCTATAACAAATGGCTAAGCTCATTACTGGAGATGCTAAGACTGTCTTTAAAGTAATGTCATCTTCCAAAAGCACAGCAAAGCACATGAGAAACCCAATCTCCAATGGCTCATTTCCATCTAACCTCTATCTAGTATATTCTGACATATCTCTGACTAATAACCCCGTATTCAGATACTCAACTTTGGCTAGACCATAGATGATGATCCTACTCATTGATTATATTCCAGTTCAATCCTTAAAGACACTCATCACGATTCTTTCGAAAGCAAAAGGTAGCCTCTGATCTTCAATATCGATCTGGAGAAAGCGTCAGTGTCCAAACTCCCACAATTAACTGTACCCAGATAGTTTTTAAATTCAGCTTCTCAATCAAAAGAACAGCATTCCCAACAATGCATCATATTATTCAGCTGACTAAAGAACAGACAACTTTCATGAATTGCATCAAAGCTATGGTCAACTGAAATCACTCACTCCTCCAGTACAACCTTCTCTGCATCCTCATTTCATCCCAAGAACAACTCGCAACCTTAAAGATGTCACCCAATTGCCCACTCGCAGCTTCTCACATATTCAGATAAGAAAAACGAAACAAAAAAAGAAAAAGATCGAACTAATCCATGGAGAGGACGCACCTCGACCTGCGGTTCCAGGACCTCCTCCTCGGTCTCGATGGCTTCTGCATCGCCGGCGGCGGCGGCGGAGGGCACGAAACCGGCCAACCGGAGGGCAGAAACGCCGGAGGAGAAAGCAACGGAGCCGACGCGAGCCTGCGCGAAGCTCCGCCTCCTGAACGAGACGCGGGCCCTCGCCGCGGGCGCCGACGACGACGCGGCGGAGGCGGCCGCCCGCGGCGGGGCTCTGGCGACGGTGGCCGGAGTTGTCGCGACGGTGGCCATGGGGGAGGAGGAGGAGGGGATAAGGGGGAGCGACCGAATCGAAAAACAAACGGTGGGTGGAACTAACGATTTCCCCAGCAACCAAAGCCACGGAGAGAGAGAGAGGGACTTCGGAGGGTTCAGATTTGATAGCGCGAGGGGGGATCCACCGTACGGTCGAAGCGGGCCGTTGGATTTCGGTCCGGTCTTCAAATCGGACGGTCCGCGCCGCGTCGGAGGTGGGATTTTCGATTTAGGTGGAAACAGCGAGAAGCTTCTAGCTTTTTCGGACAGTGCATGTCTAGGGTTAAGCATACGCAAGCGTCTTAGATCAAGAGCTATACAATACTACAATTAATGCCCTTTTCGTTTAGATGAGTTCTTCGATGCTCGGTGGTGTGTTCGCTGAACTTTTTTGCTGCCGATCAACTGAGCTATCTATTTTTGTTTCACCGGTTCCTCCTTGCGACGAAATATCTTCCACCGGAAGCTATTCTTCGACTTTTAATTGGAGGAGATTAGGGTTCTGCAATGGCTCCGGACAGGAAATATCCAGGCGAACGAGGGAATCGACAACTTTATATAGAACGGGACGGGAATTCAATCGACGACACAGATCGGAAAATTATAAATTCAAGAAAGTAACCAAATGTAAATAAACTATGCCGGAATTTAATCGAAGATGCAGCTTGAGAATATGAAAGACACTATGGCGAAATATAATAGATGATGCAGCACTCGGGATTGAGATTACACGCCGGAATTTGATTGATGACTCGAATAAAAAAGCTACAGCTAAGAAAATAAATTGCAATGCGGGACAGTAAAGTACTAGAAGATGGTGAATTTGTTTGATTTGCGCGAGGGGCCTTCTAGTAGGCGACCGGTGATATTTATAATGATCTTGTGGCGACTGCTTCCCGGTTTCCAGCATTTGCATTTTCCCAAAGCGGTTTCTATCAATTGCTTCCATGTTGCTCCATCTCCGAGAATTTCGTGCCCATGCTTTCGCGGTGCCATGATTCTGCTCCCAAGCGGTTGCTTTTACTGGACTGACTGCTCCATGACTTCACTTTGGACGGTTGTTGCCCCGCGCTTCAAGTAATGACTATCCCACGATTTTGTTCCTGAGTGGTGACCGTCCCCTTCCAAAAATATACCCCTATTTCTTCTTGATCTCAACTGCTTTTCTATTCTGAACTTTGCAGTCATGCTTCCATGCTCCCTAAGTGAACATCTGCCAGTTTATCTCGAACTGCTAAACCATAATCCTAGACCTTCTCATGCTTCTGAAGAACTTAGATGGCTTTTTGCTATTTACTCATAGCCAGTATTCATATTGATATTTGCTAGCAGTCCATCGTTGTGCATCGACACAACTGAATATGTGTCACCGATGTGTATCAATGTCGATAAGCTAATATCAATTTCTATAGTCGTCGACAAGATGTCACGTGCGTGATGATGTTCACGTGTTTCTCATGTAACTGTCCATGCTTATATGTCAAGCACGTGCTTGTTCATGTCGATGCCCGATTATTTTCTGTGTAAACAATTTCGAAGAGATGTACAGTTTCTATCAAATAACATCCTTGAATGTTCAACCTCGAGGGAGAAAGTGCCGAAGCATGAGTGTGTGTGGGGGATGCCTCGAATGGGCCGGCCAAGAGTCCTATTTCATAATCATATAGTCCCAGCTCGACTTAAATTATGATTTGATATTAGCCATTAGGTGGTTGGTTGAGATGGAACTATGGTTGGTGAGGACGATGAGATTGAAATGGAAGGTGGAGATTAGATGGATTAGGAATGGATGGATGATATTAAAAGGATTTAAGTGAGTCGAGTGCGACGCGTGTGCGGGGTTCTGCATAATCCCATGCATGTTTGTCCGTGATAATGAGATGGAAAGGCTATGTGATCGGCATGTGATTCTAGCATGTGCGTGGCATGCGACCGAGGCATGTGCGTGGCACATGACCGAGGATGAGCAAGTGGCGCATGACCTAACCCTGCCGGCGTAGTTGACAAGACATGGGCACGGATGTCAGAGCTCTATTAAACGGCCAAGACAGACCCAAATGTCGCCCCTTGATTGAGATGAACTCTAGAATTGACAGGTCTAGATATCTTGCAATTTTTTGAGGTAATTGTGGTACTAGTTTAGAATGACCGGTCGTCGTCTGGACCTCGAAATTCCCATAATTTTGGAATGCACAATCCCTGCCTCCTTGAGCTATTTTTAAGCTCCAAGAGTGTTGGAAGTTTGATTCCGAGTTCATCTCCCATGTCGGACTTGTGTTTGAGCTCCAAGATAGTTGGAAAGTTAAGTTCGGGCCTCATCTCGTGCCTTAAATTTAAGCTTAAGCTCCGAAGAAGTTGGATAGTTCAATTTTAAGCTTGTCTCTCATGTCGAACTTAAATCTAAGGTTATTTCACACATGGAACTGCTTGATGCAAATGGGTTAGTCCTAAATGCTGGTAGTACCTGAATGCCATATAAATGCAATGTAGAATGCAAATATAAACTATGCATCATTAGTAATTTTGTTTAGAGGTCGAGTTCAATCCCTAAATTTCTTATACGATGAATTACGGGTTTACATGACCCAAAATTTAGGTGTCAACACGTGTCAATTTACTTCAATGAAAAATGTGTGGCTTTTCTTGTTTAACAAGAAGGGTCAAGACCATCAATCTAGTCGGATCCTAGCACAGGTTAGTAAGAGTATTGTAGACTTGTAGTGCACTGGATCGATAGTGGACTGGGCAGTTATGGGACCGACCCATTTCTACAATTTGAGTGAGTAAACAAAGAAGGAGATCAGGGGTGGACAACACTGCAAAAGCTTGTGAAAATGATTGAAACAAAGAACCTTGTGAATAACATTGAAGATAGATGAGAACTTCAAGAAACACTGATGAAGTAATAATGCCATTCATGATCTACATTTTGGTTTAAGTGATGGCTTAAAGTTGCGAAACCAAGGTGTACCATGGCATTTTTGGGGATGGCTCACTCATTTTCACACGGAAGAGGGAGTCGAATGAAGTTTGAAACACCTTGGAAGCACTCGACCCCAATTCTAACTCCCTTGACGCTTGGATCGCACGGTTTCCTAAAGTGTTCGGGCTTTTCTTGGCGGCACAACGAACCCCGGCATGGAATGCGCCAAGGAGCATTCGAAACTTGAAAAGTGACTTCACCCTCAAGGAATCTCTTCGAGTATAATAAGTAAATGTTAATCTTTTAAGAGATGCTCCAAAGGGAAATGGAGGGATTTGTTGTAAATATGTGAGTTTAGTCGAGGAGAGCTTTGGAAAAATGACTTTGCATTTAGATAAATGACTTTTTAACTCCAAAGATCTGTCACTTAATTAATATATTGTTTAGTAATTAGTGATGCATGAAACTTCAACATTTCCCAAAGTTCGGTGGAGATGAATTCTTGGCCTCACAAGTTTTGATGTTTCCCAAAGCTCGTCTGTCGCTGCCCCGTTGCCACCTCCTCGAACCTCCCAAAGTTTGGTCGAGGTTGCAAGATAATGCTGATGTTGTTCAACCCTAGTCGACAAGCGCTGAGGTCACAGGACCCTAAGTGACAGGCCACCGTCATTGCGCGACGCCAGTTAGATCCAAGCTCGCTAGAGCTCTTTTGTCCGCTAGTCAGATCTACATAGGAAAGTTAGGGCGAGTCTAAAATTGGAATTTAGACGGTATGTCGATGGCAAAGTTAGAAGAAGAAAAGTCCATTTGCCCCTGAAGTAGCATTTCGAAAACGCTTGAGTCGAGCGGAAGTTACCTTGAGCTCTTAAGCATCTGCAAAGCAAAACTTTGCACCTAAAGAACACTAAAACTTCGGCTGCAAATGTATTTAGGTTGCGTTTGGCCGTTCGGATTTGGATTCAGATAGGATAGGATATGATAAGGTTGTATTATGAATTCTCCAAATATCCTCCTGATTGTAAAAAATTCCCATTACATGTTTGGTGCAATTCAAGATAGGATAAAAATCTTTGAAGATTTTTGAAAGTATCACTTGCCCAATTCAAACCAGAGCAACGTTAGAAGACAGAATATGTTGTACGTTTAATAGGAGAAGAAATAGCCCGGTTTTGTTGCAGTGGAATCCACAGAAAGAGGCGCAGACTCGCAGTAGCAAAGGATCAATGCCGGACGTGAGAAGAGAAATCCAATGAGTTCTTTTTTCGCTCTCTGTTTTTTGACGTTCCCCAAGTGTGAGTGAGCTTCCCTATGCTCGAGGGCAGAGTCGATGCGCTCTGCCGCTCTGAGCAAGTTGATTATGTTCTCGTAGGTCATAGAGGTTCAACTCCTCAACTGTGTTCTTCTACACGCAGCTTTAGAGGTTCAAATTTGCTTGAAAAAGCCGAACCAAACCCACAATCTTTCATCCGTCAAAAGGTCAATTGCGATGTGCTGTCAAAATTCTCGTAAGTTAAAAGAGATAAACATAAACCAATGAAATCGAAATCGAAATCGGGGGGCACCACTAACCAATGATGTACTGCCGACGACGGTCCATCAAATTGGCTCGAATCAAATCATTAGGTCCAATCGAAGGACGGATCTTCCTCGTCAACGCTTACCTTGAAGCGAATAGACAAATCCGTACGCCGAGTTTTTCAAAAAAAATAAAAAAAGGACCGAAATCATTATTACTCTGCGCCATGAAATAAATTAAATTAAAGGAACGAACTTTTGAAACCACAACGTACGGGCTCTCTCTCTCTCTCTCATCATTATCGTGCTCGAGAGCGGATTCCGAGTTCGTCCCCGTTCCTCCATTGCAGCGCCCTCGAGAAATCCGCACCCCCACCCACCTCGAACCCTAGCCCTCCTCCGCCTCCGATCGCCGGCGGCCGCTCGTCTCCGATTTTTTTTTTTTTTGGAGGGGGGGGGGGATTTCGTCGTGCGATTGCTGCGCTTCGTCCGCGGAGAATCTCGAGCTTCGTCGATCTCGGTTTGATTTTGACTGGGTTCGTCGGGATCTCCGAGGGGATTCGGTTCGAATTTTGGCGAGGTCTAGGGTTTGGGAATTTGAAAATTTTTCTCGTTGATTTTTCGGGAGGGGGTGGTCTTGTCGGGAGTGATTTGGTCGAGGAAATGGGGAGCAGGAGGGAAGAGGAGCGGAACGAGAAGATCATCCGAGGTCTCATGAAGCTGCCCCCGAATCGGAGATGCATCGACTGCAACAGCTTGGTAATTTTCGGTTCTCTGCTTGTCGTTTTCAATGCAATAACTGCTCTCTCTCTCTCTCTTTTTGTTAACAGTTCATCTTAAGCTGCTCTTGTTAATAGTTCATTTTTGTGCTTTTGCTGATCCTGATCTGTGAATTCTCTCTGTGCAGGGTCCCCAGTATGTTTGCACAAACTTTTGGACTTTCGTCTGCACGACTTGCGGCGGGATACAGTGAGTAGTTGTGTTGCTCCTGTCCATGTTGCATTTTTCGCGCCTGGTGTTTTCCGGCTTGCTGTGTATCAGTTAGTTCCCCAATTCCGGGAAGTGAGTAATTATGCGAACTGAGTTGGGCTTGTCGTGGTGGTGAGCTTTGTAAGTTTTCTCTTCGTGGATGAGAGGAGAGAAGAAGCCGAAAGCCCAGCCCTGTGGTTTTTGCGTCAATAGGTGGTAGTTTGCCTTTTCCGTGGGAATCTTGGCTGGAAAAGAGCTTCAGCTCTGTTGGGTCCTCGTCCATCTGTCTTGAGAATTCTCACATTACTGTTTTACGGGAGGTCTTGAAGTATGTTGCCTGTTCAGCGATCTCTTCACTTATGCATCCGGCGGTGGTTATAGTTTAATGACATTTGAAACTTGAGGATCAAGATATTTCTCAATGTGATAGTGCTTCTTAGAGTGCATTAACTGCTTCCGCAATCAGCTTTTGCAAGGCAACCTTAATCAGGTGGATTATGAAATTTAATCAGATTACCGGTTGTGATGATTTAAGGTGGGTTAATGTTTAGAGACATTGTTTCTCTACAACATGGCCAGTGAAACAGTACATCTATGTTATGTATTATGTCTGTTCACGATTTTTGTTCCCAATATTTTCCATGGAGTTTGGCAATTGAAGGTTTTCAGTCAGGCTGCAAATATGTATCAAAGTACTGTAATTGACGTAAGATTCTCCAAATCTGAATCTATAGTTAATCTTCCAACGAACATAGTGTAGAAGGTTTTATTATCATCATGCTATAAAACATGATGATGTTTCTGTTCTGCTTAGTTGCTTACTTTATAGTCCTTGCACTTTTCATTTATTTGATTAATGCTAAGAAATCATATTTAGTCTTTCAAGTTTATGCTTCTTCTGACTTGCATCTTAGCATTTTTTCTTGCATTTTAGCATCTTTGTCTTGTATGTCCAGCATTGTGTAATTTTGAGTTTGTGGCTTTCACATGTGTAGTCTGACTTAAGTTCTGTTATGTCAAACAGCCGCGAGTTTACTCATCGTGTAAAATCTGTCTCCATGGCGAAGTTCACTTCCCAAGAGGTTGAAGCGCTTCAAAATGGTGGTAATCAGGTAAAGAGACTCACTCTTATGTGCACTACTGTCCACTGTCAGAGTAATGGTATTTGATATGATATTCGATGTGCTTGCAGCGCGCAAGGGAAATGTATTTGAAGGATTGGGATTCACAAAGACAGAGATTGCCTGATAGCAGGTTGACCTTATGTCTGCAAGTCACTGAGTGCCACGTCATGGATAACATGCATCTTAACATTTTTCATTCTTATATTGCAGCAACGTTGATAAGGTTCGGGAGTTCATAAAGTCTGTATATGTGGATCGTAGATATGCTGGAGGAAAAAACTCTGACAAGCCTCCAAGAGATTTGCAGGTTGCCTTGTCGAGAATATTCTGATTATGATGTTTTTGGCTTGTTGTGGTTATTTAGAGTGGTCGATGGTTCTATGTGCCCAAACTTAAACCTCTTAGAAGCTGAATTTGTTCATTGGAAACCCTTTCATCTTCCCGAAATGAAAGAATTGGAAATGCACTGTGAACTTTATTCAAATTCTGCCTTACATTCTGAAAATTTTCATGGTATGATCTTCATTAGGGTGAATGAGAATGTTACAACCATCACCATCTATGTCAGAAAAAAAAAGGAAGAATAAATCATTTCAAGGATGCTGAGGATTTTCTCTTTTGTTCCCTTGGCTTCGGTGAAATAAATCAATCAAAGCCGTATTTCTCGAGATTTAGTTCACTGCTATGAGTTTAGATTACTTCATTTTCTGGACAGCAGATAATCTTACAATATCCCTGACTGAATTTTGACAGAGCTCGAGAAGCCTGGAGGACGAGACGAGGCGTGCCAGCTCTTATCATTCTTACTCTCAGAGTCCACCCTATGACTACCAATATGAAGAACGACGGTATGGCAGGCAAGGTGCCTCTCTCACAAGAAAACCTGGTTCAGATAGAGGCCTGTATGAAGGGAAAATCTCCAGTCTGATCTACAGTCCAGGACGTTTAAGTGAGCGTACGCATGAGGATAGATTTGCAAATGAAGGTTCTGCTCCCAGGGTCTCAGATTATTCTGTTTCTAGTGGAGGTGATCCATTCAGATCTGGTGCTCAGTCCCCAAATTTTCGGAAGGACAGTGAATTTGGTAGCCCACAGAGACACCTTTCGAGAGATTTTTCAGGGGATAATCTGAGTCGTCAAACGTCAAATACATCTCGAGAGGCATATGTCCGGAGAGATGCCAATGGGATACCCCATCCTCAGGTTGTAGTTATATAAATTTGTTGCATTTGTAGCAAGTTACTAGTTGCCGAGTGTCTATTTTCTATTGCTTGGCATGACTTGTTTTGAATTTGTTTCTTGTTGTGACATTGTTAGTCAGATGATTCCTAGCCAACTAAAGTTCTAGAATCTGGTGAAACGACTAATAGAGAATCTCTTGTACAATGGCAAATCAACTTTTATAGTTGCATAGGTGCCTGACCTCTTGCTTCTGATGTTTGTTGATTTTCTGTGCTACCTTTAGGGTTTTTAGAGTTTCGATTAACTGTGCAGAGAGTCCTGTAAACATTATGATTGTGCGTATATTAGGTGTAATTTTTTACATACCGATATGCTTATGACGTAAAGATGTATCTAAACAATTTCCCACAATATACCTAAGGCTTCTCAACTGTGCCAGCACATATCTTAGGTGTTTCATTCGGCACAAGGCTTTCCAGTAGACTTCTTTTTTTAATTAACTTTTATTATTCCTGTCTCTGGTGGAACTTGTAAGGATTTTTTTTTCCTCAACAGTAAATTCTAAGATGATGTAGCGTTGGATCTTAACCATTTCCATATGATTGAATATCATTCATGTGACTAATTTGCATTATTTATTGTTGTTTTCTGCTTTAGCCATCTAGAAATCTATGTGCGAATAATTGCCAGGATGTTTTTTTTTTGGTAAGAGATAATTGCCAGTATGTTGCTTGCCAGATAGACGAAAAAGCTATAACTAGAATGCATCCATTTGAATGGAAATGGGTGAATTAAGCTTTCCTGGTTCCTATAGTGGAATCTATTACTCATCTTGATATGGGCACTGCAGCTGTTGGTATCCATAGATTTCTGTAGGAAGGTAGTTCTTTATTAACCTCTACTGAGCAAATATATGAATGTTGGTCGTGGAATATGTCCTCCAGCATTTTAAGTCATATTTCATATTTTGTTCAATATTTGCTGCTTGTTTATTAATCTTGAGCTTTTCTTTTCTAATCATCTGATTGGAAATTCTCTCTTTTTAAACAGAGAACTGCATCATCAGGAAGCTTTGGTTCATTCGATAGCAACTCTGTGTCTCTCCAGTCATTTAATTCAGGTAGTTTAGCGGATTTGATATCTGAGCCTGAGATTTCTGGGAATCACCCAGACAAAATGCCTACTTTTCCAGTGTCGACTGTTTCTGGAAGTTCAAGTAACGTAGACCTATTCAAGTCACAACTGGCACCGGAACCAGTTTATTCTGAAGCCTCAACTGTTTATTTGTTCAAGGGAGCTGCCACATCGACAGCTCCATCTCTAGATCTTTTTCAATTAACCCCAACACATGCAACTTCATCTACATTACAACATCAGACTCCCCAAGCATCTCTATCTACGTCTTTGGATTTGTTTGCTGATTTTCCGCAGCATCAATCAGATGCGACCTTGGATAGCAGGGTATCTGAGCTGTCAAAGCCCAAAAATGAAGGATGGGCGACATTTGATTCTCCTAATCCCACTCTATCTGCACTAGGGACTAGCAATTCAACTCCTGCCTTAATTTCTAGTGATGGAGGTTCCAAGAAATTTGTTCCCTTTTCATCTTTCAATCCAAACATGGATTGGCATCTATCTCAACAAACTAGCTCTCAAGATCTTCCTTCATCGGTACCAGATCTGTGGCATGTAGGTCTTGAGAATAGTCAAGTGCCCACCACCGCATCCAGCACTCAGGTGAGATGTTCTATCTTATGTGATAATTCCATAAGCTGATTTTTTTGGGGTAGGTGATTCATGGTTGTTTTCTTATATCTTATTAAAAATGCTGTGATTTCCTTGTTCGTTTAATTTTATGCGGCACTCAATGATGTATAGTGACATAATGACCCACCCTTGCTTTCCTTTTCAAACTAGCCATGGAATGCATTTGGAGAATCTGCTGAACACCTTCCTCCTGAAAGTGTTGAGCAAAATAGTGGAACACAAGTAGTCACCTACCCTCCTCCATCAAGTGTTGATCATCAGTACTTGGACTTAGAAGCTTCACAGGTTTCCCATCTCCTGTACCTATGTCAAACTTAGTGTCATCAGTAAAATTCTGAAATTATTTTGTCTGTAGGACTTGAAAGATTTTGGGCTACCACTGTCCACATCATTTGCTGGACCTCCAGGTCAAAGTGCGCAGTCAAATTTAGTCATGGGGACGTCATGCAACCCATCAGTGCTCTCTCTTATGGTTTGTAGTCTTCATCGAATATCAGTTGCCTGTTGCAGGCTCCATTTTGCATTTTGCTTGCCTTTCAAATTTATGTTATCCATTATGGACTTCCTCAGGTGGAGACCTCAGCACACGGATGTGCAACAGGCTATAAATCAACAAACCCATTTGATCTTCCATATGATTCTGATTTGGAACAAAGCAATGGGGTGAGTCATGCAAGTTCCGAACACGATGCGGCATATTTCTGGTTTCAATTGTCATTCGCTCTTTTTTATCTTCTGTCGTTTGTTTTAGAGTTCTGGTGTGACACGACCTTATTTTTTGTCACTTTCGTGGTTGTGACCCTTTTATGTCCCTTATGAAGTGTTGCACTTTTTTAACGCTATCTGAGGCTAGTGGTGTACTATAGCTTGGTGTTTTGTGTTTTCTGATTCTCTGGGAACTCGAAAGCAAAACGTATCCTTCTCAAATTACAGGATACAATGTTTGAAAGAGCAGTTCATAAATTTAACAGAGCATGTTTATCACCATAAGAACAGAACCTCACTGTTAGTACTCTGGTATCATTACATCAAATAACTATTGCAAGCTCTTCCAAGAGATGAAACTCGGAAACCATCCTGTCAATTGGCTATGGCAAACATCGAAAAAGAGAAAAAAGAAAAGATACAACAAATAAAAGGAAAAGGACATAATGGTTTTACTGTCATCAATTTGTTTAATAATGGATGTTTTCTCTGGTGTCTAATTTTGGACATGTTCTGTGCAATGCAGTTCTTGGACATGAGTTCATTGCAAGCTGCACTGCCTAGTGCCCATTTGTCATCCACCTTACTTAATGGTCTAAATGAGTCTTGGTTTCCCCAGAATCCAGTGACACCTTATGTTCCAGCTGCTGCACAAGGTGAATTCTAATGAAACTTCTTTGTCAAACTGTATTTTCCTTTTGATTGGACTTTTTGGTTTGTGGCTTCGTGATATTTAAGCCCCCGGGTTTGGGATTTTGAATTGTTCTCAACATCTTCCTGTACTTACCACTGGGCTGCATGCCCACGGCCGATACTTGTTCATGTTAGTGACTTTCCAAAACTACCCTAAACCCCAAAAAACCCAACACTTTATTGGAGGACAACATTTACATGATGATCCAACTGAAGATGCTTTAGTACAAGTGGAACTTCATACTGTTTAGAAGCCAATAAAATTTAATTCTTAGTATCTCCCTCTGTTACACATAAAAGTGTGTGCATGCGTTCTCTCTGATCCTCACATTTCTGCACTTCGGTGAGATTGGATTATGGTCGAAACCTCATTCCATCATACCAGCTTGTGGGAACCTCAAGCAGAACGGCTTAACCTGCATTGCTATTTGAACACCGTGGCCCCTCTGCCTACTCACATCAGTATCGGGTGGAGTGGGTGAAGATCCTCTACCCCGTACCTGTGCTCCTTGTGGTGCCTCAACAAATCTTAACATCTGACTAAAGCTCCATCTTTATTAATCAATGATTGAGATTTATTTAGGCACTGAAAGGAGTAACGTGTGAGAGAAGGGATCCATGTCCAAATTGAGCAACATATACCGGGTTGATTGGTTCCTGTTCTGAATTCTGTTGTGGTCTAAAATTTTGTAGGTGGCCTAGCGTTCATGACAGGGCAAGCACCAAGCTCTCAGATACCGTAAGTGGTCTTGTTGATATTCATTATCCCATGAGAGAGAATTGCAAATTTTTGCTGCCATTGTTTTTCATCATTATAGAAGAGTACTGAAATTGTTTAAATTGGCATTATGCAAATAGAGTGAGAAATTTTACTGATAAATTTACCATAGAGATTTGACTCTTGATAGTTATGATTGTTCTTTAATGGCGGCGACAGATATCTCTTTCATTACTCTTTATCAACTCAATAATCTTGTATTATTGTCTTTCAGGAATGTCCCAACACAGGGGCCTGTTGCTTCTATCGGAGGAAATCCCTTTGCATGAGCATCTATGCTGTGGAACCAAATCCGCACCTGAGTGATAGCATTTCCACGAGCCTTTGTATTTGTAGCTAGCTGTTTTTGCAGTGGGCAGGAATGTGTATTAGTGTCTTCTTTTCTTTTTTAGATTTTAGAACAGTTGACTGCTGATTCCTGTCATCCTATTTGCTGGTTCATGAGATCCTTTGTGCGAGAAATCAATCTAGTGCTGTTGTTATATTCGTTATGCTGTTGAGTGTGGTCGTGGTAATCGAGCGGTTCTGTACTTCGCTCTTGATTGGACTTGTATGTTTCTTTTGGGTCAAAGACTTTTGTCATAAGTGTTCGATGCATGCATTTCTAGTCACGCCCAAAATGTAGTTGGAACCATCAGTCTTCCGACCCCGTCCGTAGTTTGAGGCATCTTTTGAGTGGCGCTGCACTCATCAGACTATAGTTTGATGCATGCTTCAACCGTCTTTTGGTCAGCTGAATGACATCAGTTGATCGCAAGAATTACATACAAAGATAAAGTGAAGCTGCAATAAACTCACATTGAACAATCAAGTGCATACAGAGTCGGTTGAAGCATCTTTCTGTTAGCTTGAGTGCTTATGTTAGTTTTATCCAGCTGTGGGTGGGCAGATTGTATCATCAGACTATAGAAGAAATCAAATGTTTAAGCGTCTCCCTCTCTTCTTGACCTCTTTCTGGTGACCCTTTGTAAATTCCACGCGCATCAAACATACTATATGCAAGCCAATGGACATGCATGCAATCCAGGGATAAAGAAAAATCATAAGAACTGATGGACACAGGGATTTTTGTCTATACAAAGAACATCGAGCCTTTGAAAATGTGTACATTTTGGATCATCAAACATAAATAGATAGTCTACAACATAAATCAAAGCAGATAATGATAATAATGATGCCGAGGTAGTCTTCTTTTGAGTAGAGATTATCTTGTGCCACTGATTTAACCCCGTGTTACGCGTGAGTTCGCAACGAATGTCTACTGCTGATTTGTTGTGACCATCTCACCTCCAAGACACAGTGACGCCATTTGCCAAACATACGAACCACAATATCAGTACCAACCTGCATCTTTTTGCAGCCTTAGAAAGAGAATCTCCACACTTGCTACCATAGTTCGTTGAGCGGCTGCCACTTTTGTGAGCCAAACAACATTCTTACAGCAATCCTGGTTTTCGGAAAATCTGTCATGGCTTCCTCTGTTTAATTAGTAGACCAACTTCAGAAATCCAATTGGTTCTTGTTTCAACAGGCGAATACCTCAATGCAAACGCGACTGGTCACATCTCCTACATTCAAGTTCACCAGTTTGGATAAATATATCATGGTAGCCATACTTGTAGTTGCCAAAACCAAAGTGCCTTGAAATTCACATTGCACAGCCTCAGCATGCTGATCAAAGACATCCTATCATCTTAGGATGTTTTACCCAGTTTGCCACAGCCTGAACAATAAGTAACACATTTACAAGTCATGCTAGGCCAAATGACAAGACAATTATGTCCAATGCAGTGGCATGCATGAGGAAAAGAGACAAAAAAATGGATTTGGATGACATATCTAGCTTCAACACTGAAAGTGGAAACATATAGAAGTAAAAAGAGATGATATAGAAGAGACACCAGTTAAATACCACCTCAAGCATGAACGAGAGATTTGTGCATCAATAGGTTAAAAAAATGATCCTGTTTATAACTGAGAACCAGCTTAAGTTGCTAACATACCCATCTATAAAACAGTGCACTAACTGAAAAGGAAATGAATAGCGGATTGATTGACCAGATAACTTGACCTGGTTCATTTAAGCCACCTTATGATCCACTGTTCAGGAAAGACGAGATGAGACGATAATAAAACAAGACTACTACACTGCCGGCGCTAGCTGCTTCTCTACTTGCCAAGTGAGCTGTCGTTGTATTAAACATGAGTAAATCAACTTTTTTACAGATGCCACCTTCCAAAAGGCAATGTTAGGAGACTCTTGAATCAGTTCCATCACAGGTCACAAATATCATCCATCAAGTGACCGTTATCTAAGTCTTCACCGTACCAAGATTCCAGTACTCAAATAAAACCAGTGGATGTGAGATCATGTGCACTAGTCCACATGCTACCAAACCAGTTAGGCATTGATTTCATTAGGCTACCCGCACACCCGGATGTCTATTCAAGTGCGAGCAGATTGAGGATCATGGAGGTTAACTTCTCCATCGAACCAACAGTAATTATCATGAACCCATTTCAATAATCTAGAATCTCAATTAACATTATTATTATATTGGCTTCACATTAAAGGGATGATAACCTACATCGCTATGTCATTATGTAGTCCTGACCAAAAGCAGCTTGGCTGGTTAAGTCGCATTCCATGACTGCATACTGTTATTTGAATGCAGAAAAACTAATATCCAACCAGTGGGTGATATACTGGCCACTAATCAGATTTCACATCTCACGGAATCTAAAAACATCAAAGTCGGCCTCAGGGAGTGGCAAGGCTTAGTGCAAGTACCGAAAGCGAAAAGCCAAGTGTGTCTGGGAGAAAAAATATTCTTGGCTTCAACTTTGAATACAAGTTATAGCTTAAGCCTAAATATCACAGCCACTGAAAACACCCTGACCTGTAGATATCCTGTATGTACTGCTCCCTTTGTTGCCAACTCTACTGTCATAAGGCATGTAGTTTGAAAGCAAGATAAGCACAGTAAACAGGAAATACGTGATGCTGCTATGCACAATAAATTAGTAGAAGGTAGCTGATGATCGAATGAGTAGTAAAGGACATGAAGATCGAAGACAGAACCTTCCACATCTATGCATCTCTTAATCTTCTTCCTTGTACTACTAGAGCTGCCTAAATTGGAACTGGTTCGTTCACAACTCCGCAAAGGATGATACTCGATCGACTCCAACTCCCGCTTTGCTGCATCAAGCCTTCTCCTTTCCTCTTCCTATCAAAAGACTAGTCAGGAGGACCATTACATTCCCCGCCACCCCCACCCCTCTCAAATAATCCATCAAATTACATGTACATGGGTACTCGAAAAACTCACATAGGACTTGCGCAACATGGTAATTTGCTGCTTGCAGAGCCTAAACTCCATGTCGACCGCGCTGATTCGAGACTCGACGGGCACAGCACATTGAGACACCATCTGCTTTTGCTTCCCTCTAACAACCTCCGGCTGCCACACGTTCAAAGCCACCGAGGCTTGCCTGATCAATCACACCACCATTGATCACTGTAGTCTACCTCAGTGTTCATGCATACGAAGTACAAATCAAACAATCGCATCATCACGGGAAGAAGAAGAAGAAGAAGAATCCTCACCTGACCGTATGCAAATTCGACAATTCAGAAGCAGAGGCCTTGAGCTTGTCGGACTCTCGCGCCAGCGAAGCCTCGATGTCTCGGAGCCTCCGGAGGTGCTCGGAGATTTGGCTCTCCTTCCTCATCACGGCCCTCCGGTGAGCCGCTCTCTTCTTCTCCCTGTCCCTCTCGAACCTTCGCCCCACACCCACACCAAGGAACACACAAAAAGAGCGATAACGCCACAACAAGAACCGAAGAACGACGAAAAGCAGGATCGCAACCTCCATGTCAAGAACGCAAAAACGCTACCTGATTTGGTACAAGGCCTTACGCGAAGAAGAAGAAGAAGAAGAAGAAGAAGAAGACGAGGTCGACGACGAGGGCGCAGACGATTGGGAGGTCGGAGGGAAATCGGAGGAGAGGAGGTGGGACCAGAGCGAGTCGTCGCGGGAGAGTCGCCGGAGGCGCCTGCAGGAGATCGAGACGCAGCACAGCTCCTTGTAGCTCAGCGACTTCGCCGGGCTCTTGACGCCGATCTCCAGTATGTGCCTCCACAGCTCGTCCGGCAGAAACGCCGCCATTTTTTCCTTCTGGAAGCGTCCGTCGTCGACCGGAGGAAGAAGAAGAAGAAGAGGAGGAGGAGGAGGAGCTTTTGGACTTTTGGGCTTTGGACCGACTCTATTTATACGGTAATGGGCATCGGGAACGGCGGTAATCGGCAGGAAATGCCACGAATAATCCATGAATTATGATCTGATACACCACATGGTTCCTTAAAATGTTCAATGATATCGATCTATTTTCAAGTTCGAAGACAACATTGATTAGATTGAACATAAATCAAAAGATTATGGATCGCATTGGACAAATTAAAAGTTTAGGACTCACGTTACAAATTAAAATAAAGTTCATGAATCACATTGAACAATTAAAAATTCAAGGACGTTCAAGAACGACATTGCATATTAAATCAAAATTTAGGAACCATTTATATCATTATCCCAAATCAATACTGTACTCCATCACATTGATGACAATGTCGATGACGATCACTTTGGTTTTGTGAGGTTAATATCTTGCACAGTGTTTGGCTCACGAACGAGAAGGTTACGACAAGCGAACATCATTTGGGACGAGCCACAGGCAAGTACGACAAACTCGTGACACCGTAGGCCTCTCATCGTGACTACGCTCACTTCCGATTTCCAAGAGGAAAACCCACAAAATCCACACCACGACGACGAATCCTGTTCTTGCAATCATCTAACGAGAAGCTCAAAGGTATCACCTTTCGCATTGTTGAAGAGACCGCAGTACCGAAGAATCTGTATTCTGATAGGATTACCTGGTCCAAACACTCGGACATCAGCAGATGCTGAAAGCTTTACCTATAAGCATGTCTGTTGCGTGCGAGCAAGCAAAAGATGCTGTAGGTGTTTCCGCTCTGCAGAACAGACTTAAACTGTCATCTTCATGGCTGAAGAAACACTATTCTCAAAGGCCCACTTTCCAATCTCTCGCTCTATCCACCATCACTTCGAATGAGTTGATCAAGAACACAGTTCAAGGCGCCGGAGAAGATTCAAAAAGGTCGTGTTGTGAATAAATACCCGACACTCAAGTGGATAGTGTTTCGCCTAGAACAAAGCACATAACAACAGCAAGTATCAAAGCAAAGCGATCTCGTCCTCCACAGATCCATTTGGCTTTAAACTACACACACAACTGTCAGCCACAGACAACTCAGGGCTGCCTGCCAAAATGATACCTATCACTGCAGTCGCATCGTGCACAACCAAATCAGAATGAAATGGAGACAAACATTTCCCAGAGCTTCTAAAATTCGATGGTCAAATCCATCAGCCGTGCTAATTTTTCAACATCTACACTGTCCTGCTTTCTTCTTTGCCCATAACACTCGTCTGGATTAGACAACACAAATGGTGAATGGGTGGGCATTAGACACGAGAAAACTGAAGCTGTGGAGCAGCTGCTACTGCCTGTTGCGGTTGCTGATATCAACATAGGGGGAACCTACAGCACAAGTAAAGACATTGGCCTGGTTCCATTCGCACAAAGTACACGCTAAGTGCGCACACTGACCTGAAAAGAAGGCAGGTACGGCACATGCATACACACGAAAGATTGGTTTCATCCAAGAGCCTATCACATGAATCTCCTTCTTTTAGCCACGGGCTTGTCCCTTGTTCACTTCAAGAGCACGGACTGTCAATATCTCATTCATCTTATATGGCAAAAATTCCGGTCCATACTTTCAGTTGCATCAAAGGATGACAACTATGATCAAAGGAGCACTTGGATTGCTAAATATCCATTGGAATATCGAAACACTTGAAGACATAATGAAGACAATATCAATAAGAAAGCACTAATAAGTTACTAATGCATATTAAGTGTTTAGGAAGATTAATATCAATCTTCTGCTAAAACATTGACACATGTCATTTTAGAACATGCCGCAAAAGCATAAACAATTAGTAGAGTAAAACTGATCATGCTTGTTATCACCCTAAACATTATGATTTAAGAGCAAGCAAAATTGTCTCATTCATTAAAAACGAGCACAAACGCACAAAGGAAGTAGTGAAATAGGATATATATGGGACTATGGGACTATAATCTATGCATCCTACTTTCCAAATTAAAACTTAGCTCTTACCTTAGAATTGTTTCCAACCTAGCAATTCATTTTTCATATTCTCTTCTTCCCATTAATTCAAGGATTAATGCTCGTTCTATGGCACAAAAGATCAAAAGTGAACGGAAAGGATCGCACGGCCATCTTTCAAATCTCACTAGATTTACTGCAGATTGTATTTCGTAATTCGTACACTACAAAAATTAACCTGAAAGATAACTTCATGAATTTGCGCAAACTTAACGAAATCCAGAACATAATTTAAAAACTACGAGGACCAAAAAGCAGGAAGTAAGATATTGCAAAAGTTTCATTACCATGTGTTCCTGAGATAGTCTCATTACTGGGCCTGGACATCCAGAAAGTTACATGAGCAAGAGTAATACTTCTATGGGGCATTCCATTGCAGTGTACATGGATGCCAAGACCACAAAAATCAGTGATGTCCTAAAACAATGTAAGTATCTCCCCGTCTTCTCTCTCATGAAAAATTGACAATTAAAACATCATTAAATTCGTAGCTACACCAACAACAAAGGGTTCCATTAATAATCGAGTCAAGAAGTAAAACATGACACCTAATGTGATGGATATGGGAAGGGCAGGCAGAGCTCGGCGGCACACAGATAACAATATAAGGGTGCACCCAAGTCCCGAAACAATTGCAAGGTAACAAGCATAGACTGTCATCAAATCATACATTGCAGCTCTACCCACCAGAACACTGTAAAACACGAAATCTCCAAGACCAAGTCTAATTCCTCTACCGGAATTGCGATCATTCTCCCCATCATCTCTCCGTTCCTGCTCTCTCCCAGTCCCTAAACCCAGCATTTCAACCAGCGGGGACATTTCTTCCTCAATCTCAGACTCCCTATTTCCAAACTGTCCCACTCTGTTAGGCATGACATTCACCACTGAGAACTCCGACGATTCACTGCTCGACGAGTCCCTACCCCGGAAATTACCCACCAACGGGGAGGTTTCCCCTTCATCTCGACTATGCTCACCTCCATTGCTCCTCAAACTAGGAACGCCATCGTCACCACGATTGTTGGCAGTCTCATTCCTCCTTGTGTTGTCTCCAGAAATAGATTGCAGCTCAACCGACCCTGAATCCGATACGCCAGCAACCAAAAGACCCAAACTCGACCCCCGGTTACCACCACTTTGAGGTGCAATCGGACGAGCCTCGTAAACCAGAGCAGGGAGTTCTTCATCCCTGCTGGAGGCCAATTCAACCAGTATCTTAAGCGGCCCACCCGGTGCCAAAACAGCCACCAAATCATACACGGCCAACGCCACAAGCAAGACCCAAGTCGTCCATTCAGGCAGTTTCGTAAACCAAGCAGCCACAACAATCCCCAAACAAACCATATAACACTGCCTCAAGAATATGGGTATCCCCCCACCGAACACGGACAACACACCCACGACCGTGAAATTGAACAGCAGCAAGAAACAAGTGATCGAATCGACCGGGATCGAGAAATGCTGAATGATCGACAGAAAGATCGATCCCCCCATCGTGGCCAGCACGAAGAAGGCGGAGAAGTTCATGTAGTACTTGAGGAACTTGGTGAACTTGTAGTAGTAGAGCACCACGAGCAGGAAAGTGACCACCGCGATGAGGATGACGAACACCAGCGCGTTGAGGAGCGCCCCTTCCAGCTTCTGGCCGACGGAATCCGACGGGTTCTCGACGTACACGAGGTTCGCGGCGGTGCGAATCGGGGCGGCCGCGGCGGGGGCGGAGAAAGGGTTGGAGGGGGAGAGGGCGTAGACCAAGAGGACGACGAGGAGCATGCAGATTGAGACCGGGGAGATCACGCCGATGATCTCCACGCCGATCGAGTCGAGGATGCTCGACTCCATCTCTCGGCGGCGAATTTCGTCGAGCAGGTGGCGGGCGCGATCGGGATTGCTATCGCATTTGGGGGTGGGGTGGGGGGCGATAAGGGTTTTAGGGATCGAAGTCGTCGCCGGAGAGGGAGATGGAAAGGAGGGGGGCGAAACAGAGTGGGATCGGCATGGGGAGGTTGAAGCGAAGGAGGTTTTTCTCTTACTTTGCTCTCTGCTGCATCATCACCATCTTCGTCATCTCGGTGGTGCGGATCTCGCTGTCCATTTTCGATCCGAGAGCAAAGAATCTCTCTTCCTTTTTGCCCCTTTTGGGTGAAGAGAAACGCAAAAGGGTTATTTCTGTTGAGAATTTTTAATTGGGTTAATATCACGGAAAAATCCAAATTGGCGCATCCGTGATAAATTTACCCTCAAGCTAATTATTTGGCCACAAAAAATCTCAAATTGGTACACCCGTGATAAATTTACCCTCCGTTTAGTTTCCGCTAAATGTTATAGTCAAAATGCGGAGTGAGATGACACTTTGGGGTTTTACCCCTCCGTTTATCACAAGTGTCTCGATTTGGGATTTTTTGTTGTTAAAAAATTAGTTTGAGGTAAATTTATCACAAGTATACCGGTTTGAGATTTTTGGTGATTAAAAAATTAGTTTTTGATAAATTTATCACAAATGTACTAATTTAGAATTTTTCGTAGTATTAACCCTTTTTTAATTTGACACCCATGAAATATTTACTTTCAAATTTAACTTTCGTCTCACAAAAATTCTCAAATCAATAGTTTTGACACAAATTTACTTTCCGTTACAATGCGTGCATGTGTGACTTTTTCCACGTTAGATCCGTGATCAGATGACCAAGATATTGGCGAATACCACATATGTGTAGGAGTGGCTTGGCGGAGATGCACTCATTCTTCTGAATTTGAAGAAGAAAAAGTGAAGCTTTCTTGAAATGGAATAGATGCATTTTAACGAGATTTTTTTACGGATTGCTAAAGAAGGGTAAATTTGGGTCGGAAGAAAATTTGGAGTAAATTGTAATAGGAGTGCCGATTTGGAATTTGTAATTACATTACTCTAAAAAGAAAATGGTCGAATGGAAATAACCATTTCATGTTCTTTGTTAGATTGTGATCATATACTTCAAACGAGAACTTCATTTAGAATGTGTTTGTTTCGCGAAAAATGAATGATTTTGAAAATACTTTTTTAAAAAATAACTGCTTATATCACTTACTGGTTATTTTTAAACAATATTTTTTAAATTATTTATTTTTCGCGAAATAAATGAAGTCTTAGTCAAAGTAGATATTGCTAAGTGATTTTGATTTTAATCATCCGTTGTATCAATCCTTCCTTTATATATATAACCAAAGCACTTCGATCAAGATCCATTCAATTTTTCGAGAAAGTATTGATTTGATGCCCATCCCTATCTTAGTGTGCCTACGATGTTCAAATTATTTTGATCAACCCATTTTAAACTAGGAAATGATAGAAGTGATATACTTATTCGAGATATTACCCGTATCCTGACTAACAACACTAAACAGAGCGTGGGATTTTAACTATTTGAAATTTTCAATTATGATTCGAGCCAAAAATAAATAAATAAAAAAGATAAAGATGTCTATCCTCATGCTTAGTCAAACCGGTTAAACTGGGTTAACCCGACATCAGGGTTAGGGTTCGGATATCGGGTCCGGGTTTGTTTTTGCCGGGTCTAGGTTGAACTACGAAGATGTCTTCTTGCCGATTACAGTGATCTGCTGAAGTGCCAACCGGCTATGAGCTCCCGTAGTGCAAATTAGCTCAAAGTTCAACCCCCTTCAAAGTTTTTGGTTCGAGGAAGATCAAAGACGGTAAGCAGCAGTAAAAGCATACCAGATTATTTCTCTTGTTTGGAGGGTTGAAATGAAAAGTTCGATGACACGAATAGTCCATGAATTTTGTTTCAACGTGCAATGTATTTCCCAAACTTAAAATTTATACAATGCGGCTCCTGAACTTTAGCCCAACATGCAATATTCAAGTTCAGAGATAACATTAAACATTTCCATACAATTCATGGACTAAATTGAGCATGGACAAAAAATCCATAGACTTTCGGGAACGACATTGCACATTGGGCTACAGTTTATGGTCCACATTGCACATTGGATCAAAGTTTGGGGATCATTTGTATCATTAACCCTGCAATTTAACCCTCCAAACAAGAAAACCACTGGGGTTTGCCCCAGTGGCCACTCTTCCTATTTAGGAAGGGGGAGGTGGGGAATTCGAATCCCCACTTTCTCGGAGAGCTAGGGGTGGGAACGTGTAGTTGGGTTTCAACTTCTACGCCTTGCAAGAGATAAGGCAAAAATTTGAAAGTAAGTTGAGAGTTAGAGAAAGACAGACAAAACAAAAAAACCTTCCAAACAAGAGAAATAATTTCCCATGTTTTATTGCTAGTCGCCGTCTTTGATGCAAATATATATATGATGCCATAATCTTGTCTTCAAGCGGTTGTTTCCTTAAAATCGCGTTTTGGTTACTCCACAACTTTCTAGACTCCATTGCTTCACTCACCAGTTGCTTCAAATTTGAAAACTCATAACTGCATCTCGACACCTTCTAGGCATTCAACCTTCTCTTGGTGCCTCAATCGGCAATCCATCGCCCCTTTTAAATCGATATCATTGTCGGCTATCGCTCACCATATATCGTCGTATATCAACGGCTGATCAATGGTCATCGATGTACTTTAATATCGATAACAATTCTTATGATTGTCGACAATGGCTCATGTGCACTCTGATCACGTGTCTATCCTTATCGACGATTTGGCCAAATCTCGGTGCAAATATATATGTGTATATATGTGTATAGAGAGAGAGAGATGGGGAGGTCAAAGATGGGGACATTCATAGGCTGGGCATGTCAAACCGCATTAGTTGTTGGGCATGTCAAAGTACTCTGCAAACCCCAAAAAAATAAGAACATTCTCCGAAAATTCCGAAGATCGGTGACATTCCTCTTGCTGTCTTCGGCTTCTCGTTTCTAGTAATTTTGCTAATTTTTATGCCAGTTTTGAGTCATTTTTCAACTTATTGATGTCAAGCCCTAGACAAACGTTACTAAAGTCTACATAATCTTAGAGTTATGCGATCGAGTTGATTACTGCCAATACATAATATAATTCATGTAGAATTTAATTTTTAGTAAATATAAGTGCCATCAAAGTTTCATTTATCTCAAATCTACTTGCAAACGCCTGTGTGTGTGTGTGTGATCATACCTTGGAAGTTTGCAATTATGTAGCTACCAAGAATAAGTACGTAGATTAACTATATCAATACCATGTTTTGCATTAACGTATGTGAAGATGAAATAAGGCTGTAAAGGTTAATGTAAGAGTCATATATAGTAGAGATGTTCTATTAAGGATAAAGATTTTTGTACGTTATATGCGCAGTCTTACGTAACCTACTTTCATCGCCATTGATTAGGTAGTTATAGGTTGAAAATTTGACCGACTATCCATATCGATAGTAATAGACATGAATTGCGTAAAAAACAAGAGAGAGAGAGAGAGAGAGAGAGAGAGAGAGAGCATATAGACCGAGTACTTGAAATGTTTCCTTAAAAATAATTTCCCTTATATTAAATGATAACTAGGGTGTCTGCTATTCTTATTGTAGTTTTCCTTGTAGCAAAGATCTAAGGTCGAAGGTGATGCGAAACTTCATTCTTGCCGCAGATTAAGTGTTGCTCCATGAACTAGGCTATTATCAGCATCTACCTATATCTCGGATAACATTAAAGCATAGGCTAAGATTGATTGACATAACTAATAAGAGTATACAATGCGAGAGATTTTTATCGCGTGTTGAATATGACCCACTTATTTAAATACCCATTTACAATGTATCAAATCACTTAACGTATCGATTCCTTAAGTTAGTCTCAATTTACCTAAAATTACTCGTATTATTAATCTCGATCACCGATTCCTCACCCTATCAAGCCACCGAATTCAATGCTCGCGACCCCTTAAATGAGAAAGCTCTTATAAAATCCGTTTTTGATTTGCACTCGCATAGGTCAGATTCTATACCTAACAACAACAAAAACAAACAACAAATGAACAATTGAAAAAGAGGAGAGGATTGTAGAATGACCTAAAGAATCCACTTCAAAGCTAGGGTTTTTGGTTGTAACTTGTATGCATAGGTAAATTAAAGCCACGATTTTGTATACTAAAGAAGGATGTGTTTAGGTTACGATGGCACAATGACTCAGCAACACTGAGAGCTTCACATGGGAAATTCTTGTGAAGATAAAATTCGACAAAAAAAGCTTAAATAGACAATAACAATAGCGTAACTTTCTTGGTGAAACCAAAGGACAAGTAATGGAAAAACCCTTTCGATATTGTCATCACTGTGGGTTTTGACCAAGAATTTATTAGCCTACCTAAACTCTTTGGCAAAAGGACACCAGAAGTGCCACAACTTGTGTACGGAGATCACTTTGGTGCCATAACTTTTTTTCGGAATACTTTGGTGCCAACTTTTTGAAAAACGATCATTTTAGTGCCAATGCTGACGTGGCTCGCCGGAAATCCGATATGGCGCTGACATGGCTCGCCGGAGAGGTCCACGGCTCGCCGGAGAGGTCCAGTCAGCATTAAAAATCAAAAACGACGTCGTTTTTCTCGTTGACGTGTACTTTTTTAGAAAAAAAAAAAAAAACGTTGCAGCAGCGGCGAGGGAGCCCTCGCCGCTGCTGCCGCCAACCCACCACCGCCGGGAAGGGCCGGCGGTGGTGGGCGGAGTGGTCGGCGAGGGCCGGATCCGGCGAGGCGAGACCTCGCCGTCGCCTGGGTCGCGACGGCGAGGTCTCGCCTCGCCCAGCAAAGGCGAGGCCGACCTCGCCGTCGCCTAGGTGTCGACAGCGAGGCCAGACCTCGCCGTCGCCTAGGTGTCGACGGCGAGGTCTCGCCTCGCCGGATCCGGCCCTCACCGACCACTCCGCCCACCACCGCCGGCCCTTCCCGGCGGTAGTGGGTTGGCGGCAGCAGCGGCGAGGGCTCCCTCGCCGCTGCTGCAACGTTTTTTTTTTTTTAATCAAAAAATTAAAAAATTCGAAAAAAAGCCACCTAATTTTCACGTGTACAAGTCAGACCATTTTTTTTTAAATGAAAAATGTCATGTTAGCTTTTTGGCCGGAATTTTGGCCGGAGTCACTAAAGTGATCTATTTTCCTCCGACTTGGCACCAAAGTGATCCGAAAAAAAATTATGGCACCAAAGTAATCGCCGTACACAAGTTATGGCACTTATAGTGTCCTTTTGCCTAAACTCTTTGTACCACAAGGAAGAGATCCATGAGAAAGAAGATGGAAGGTTCCCTAAAAAAATAGGGGAAAATTGCAAAAGCCACCCTCGACTTACCACATATTGCATTTTGCATCCTCGTTTTCTTTTATCTTTCCGAAGCATCCTTCAATTTCGGAATTTACATTAGGAACCCGCTTGTTTTGAATTCTTACACTTTTCACTAGAAAAAAATAGATAAAACGACCTTTTTGGTAAAAAAATTAGTGACTCTGTCCACCCTGAATTTAATGTGTGGAGACATCGCACGCATATAAATTAACATTTGTAACCCGCTTGTTTTCAATTCTTTACACTTTTCGCTACAACTTAAAAGAAAAAAAAATTAGATTGAAGCACCTTCTTGGTAAAAAGATTAGTGATTTTGTATACCCTCAATTTAAAGTGTGGAGAGATCGCACACATACAAATTAACACCCCTTTTATAAATCGGGATGAAACTTGGATACCATGTTAAAATGGCCAACCCAATACCTTAAATTTATAAATGCAGCAAGAACACATATATGTAAAAAACATATTTATCTCGTAAATGAACGATGTTGGATACTTTTAATCGTTTTTAATCGTTTATATTAAATATCAAGAAGCATATACATAAAGGGTGAGATAAATAGAATATTGAGAACAGTCAGTGTAATTAAAAAAAATAAAAACAGCAAAAATTTTGTTTTTTTATTTTTTTGGGGTGGTGAAGTTCCACAACTTTATGAGAAGTGGCACGTGAGCCAGGGAGATGCAAAACCTCCTCTTCTGACTTTTGCCTCCAGATTGACTCCATTTAAGCTTCTAAGTTAATGAGACGGCCCTGCTGACTCAGCATGGTAGATCAAAAGTGTGGATTTGATATAACAAAATTACAGAAAACAATAGAAGAAATTGCCCCTTCCCCACTATTTAAATCACCCCATGTATATATATATATATATATATGCACTCTCTGGGTCTCATGGAACTATTCATTCAGGTCCATACACACTCTCACATTCTCACCCCTAAGAGAAAAAAAAACACTAGAGAGAGAGAGAGAGAGAGAGAGAGAGAGAGAGAGAGAGAGAGAGAACATATGTACTAGTCGGTGATGATACAGTAGAGAGAGAGAGAGAGAGAGAGAGAGAGAGAGAGAGAGAGAGAGAGAGAGAGAGAGAGATTGTGGCTATGGGGAGACCTCCATGCTGTGACCAAGTTGGCATCAAGAAAGGGCCATGGACTCCTGAAGAAGACATCATCTTGGTGTCTTACATTCAAGAGCACGGCCCCGGGAACTGGAGATCCGTCCCAACCAATACAGGTAACAGCGGGTGCACCCTATTCGCCCCAGATCCGAGCTCGACCTCGATCGATCTTAGACCGGTTACAGTAATCTCGTGAAGTATAAGTTTTTCATGAATTTTGTTGATAGTCCGTTTTTTTTTTCCTTTTTTTGGGGGGACAAAAGGATTGTTGAGGTGCAGCAAGAGTTGCAGGCT
The DNA here is from genome assembly GCF_021117445.2 of Syzygium oleosum. Lineage (NCBI taxonomy): Eukaryota > Viridiplantae > Streptophyta > Magnoliopsida > Myrtales > Myrtaceae > Syzygium > Syzygium oleosum. The sequence goes on from NW_026607494.1 coordinate 5,153,056, forward strand.
CAGGTGGACTAACTACCTCAGACCAGGAATCAAGAGGGGCAATTTCACACCCCATGAAGAAGGCATGATCATTCATCTCCAAGCCTTGTTGGGTAACAAGTAATAACTTTTACCCTCGAATCGCCATGAAACATTCTCGATTTAATCCGATTTTTCGATGATGATTGCATATATCCAACCTTTTTTTTCGTTATTATTTCTTGTTAATTATCTGGGATTTTTCCTTTCCCGTTTCAGATGGGCGGCCATAGCTTCATACCTCCCACAGCGGACAGACAATGACATAAAGAACTACTGGAACACACACTTAAAGAAGAAGCTCAAGAAGTTGCAATCACCATCATCATCCTCCATGATGGACCCCCACAACATGGCCTCCTCAGACACAACCACCCCCTCAAGAAGCATTGATGACCCCCATCATCAGAGAAGGTCATCAAGCAGCTTGGACCTCATCACAACCAGCAGCCCTTCCTCATCGTCTTCCACTCTCAACAAGCTCAGCCTCACCTCCACATATGCCTCTAGCACTGAGAACATCTCGAGGCTCCTTGAGGGCTGGATGAGATCTTCCCCGAAAACTAACAGCAACACCAACAACGACCGCCTGAAGTTCCCTGATGAGAAGGGTTTCACTGGCCACGAGAACAAGAACGGTGGCAGCTGCTATCGCCCTAAGGCCGAGCATCAAGAACCTGGCGATCGCTTGATCTCCCACGATGAGTTCGAGTCAATCCTGTCGTTCGGGAACATGGACAATAATTGCAACGTCTCATGGGACAAGTCGAATGGCAATTCAACTCATCATCCTCATCATCACAAGGGTGATTGCAGCGATGATCGACCTAGCGATGCGAATGATGACGAGAAGGTTCATGGGATAATGATGCTGGAGAGGAATTACAATAAGGCGAAGTCGTCCGAGCACGCGCCGCCGCTAACCTTTCTAGAGAAGTGGCTCCTAGACGAGACGGCTTCCGGTCAAGTAGAGGACATGATGGAGTTACCTTCGATGTTCTGATGACAACCCTTTGTTCCATGTTGCTGTTCTTTTCTTGTTTAGGTTTGGATTGAAAGGGGAAAAAAAGAGAAAAAATATATATAGCTTTAAGAGGTTTTTTTATGTGTGTGGGACTTGGTACTTGGTTATGTGGGGGGTTCTAAAAGAAGGTTTAGGATCTCTAATTTGCAGCTTTTGTAAATCTAATTTGGTTCTCTTGTGAATGAATTACCAAACGTCGCTTAGCATCATTTCAAAAGTCTTACTTGGGTCATGTGACGTGCTGCTCATTAATCAGCTTCAGTCATCCATCATAACATGAGATGCGCAATTAGTTTATGTTAGCAAGCACGAATGGTTGGTCCAAAATTCCTACCGACTGTGGGCCGGGACATACACGCCTGTAACTAAGAACACTCCTTGCAAATATACACTTTTACACTCTTGCAATGAAGTAGATGAAGAATGAAACATAAATTGAATGCATGATTTTGCAAACATGACCAGGAGCTACGAAGCAGGCCTCGCAACATTCTCCAATATCACTAAATAATAAACCTTTCTAGCTAGGTAGACTAATGGTGACGTAAACGCTTAATTATGACAAGATAATGGTCCTGGTAACCTTCGATTAGCGTTGGAACTGGGTCAGCTATAGAATTGAGATCTAGGGTTAACAAAGGTTGATATTCTCACTCAATCTTCTTTTTTCCCAAGTGGGTACGTAATTGTTCATTTGAGGATTTCAATGAAGCAAAAGGAGGAGAAGGAGAGGGGAGAGAGTTATGACAAAAGGGTTGGGAATAATAGCCAATAAAAGTAAAATCGCCAATGTGTCACGAAATTCTTGCACACCCAATTGGGGTAAACGGGGGGGTCTCCTCAAGGAAAAAAAAAAGGGAAGGCCTTTTGATTTCATGAAGGAGTGAGAGATGGTGAAACATGTGATTTCAAATTGACCTTTCGGTGTGAGAAGCTGGCAAACTAATGCTTATAATGCCATGCCTACCATGCAACTTATACTCACAGGTTTCATCAAAGGGCTTTCTGTTTTTGCCCCTTGTTCCCACAATTCTGTGATACTCTTCCCATTGACGAAATATTTCGTGCATCAGTCCTAGTGGATCGTGATGTCATGGCATCATCAAGTCAATTACATCTGCATGTGATCGACACGTAACTTCCCTCGTCACCCATCGGATTTTTTAACGTTAAAATCCAAATAGATTCGATTAGTCGAATGATATGAAGTCGGCATGACATGTGATATCGCTGATCTATGAGATAATTCATTTAGTACTTGTGCATTTTGACTTCGTCTTTATCTTTGGACCTTCAATCTAATAAACTCAACGACACAGTAGTTAGAATGACTAAAAGCAATGCTAGCAGACAACCGACCGAGTGTAAAGGAAATTTCACGGCGGCTTTTGACTAGAAGTAGTCCCTTACAAGTTTATTGTGTATACAGCTAAATTACTCATTCGAAAAACAGGTTTAGGTCAATTACTTTGTCCGCGGATCGGAGTTCTGACATAATTTTAGACGGTCGATTTCATGATTTTACGCCTCTAAGATCCTAAACTCGACGATCTGAACGTGTCAAAGTGTGGTCCGATGTTCGCTAGATCTCACCTTAATTAGGACCGTGCGTGGCTGCCATAGTGTTGCGATGACTATTGTGACTAGTAGGTGTCGAATACTTCATATCTAAATCAGCTTTTCCCAAAACATCCGGGCTAATATCAATGACATCCGCAACACATATCCAACATATTCTTCAATGTGAATGGAGTTTAACTTTTCATCAGGAGATAATGATACTAATGGTCCCTGAACTTTGGTTCAATATGCAATATAGTCAATGAACTTTAAATTTGTTCAATTTGGTTCCCTAAACTTTAGCCCAATATGTAATGTGGTCCATGAACTTTTAATTTGTTCAATGTGATCCATGAACTTTTGATACATGTTCAATTTAGTCCACAGACTATATGAAAATGTTCAATATTGTTCTTTTATTAATTCAAGTTCAGGGATAATATCGAACATTTTCATTTATTTCAGAGACTAAATTGAACATGTATTGAACAAACTAAAAGTTCAAAGACCAAATTGCATGTTAGGTTAAAGTTCACGGACTACATCGAACAAATTTAAAGTTGAAGGACCACATTGCATATTGGGCCAAAGTTCTTGGACCATTTGTGTCATTTACCCTTTCATCAGAATAGATAGATCTCGACATGGTTTCAGATCATCAAATGAGGTCATTACAGTGGACAAAGGGTAACTTGTACTTACGAGCATGTGTTCCAACGCAGTACGTATGTATGGTGGAGGATGATGAGGGGAAGGATACGTACTGGGGGTGAGTTGTACGTACATGTTTCGTAGCTTATGCATGCAATATTGGTCAGCCTTGGCACTCTCCATAATTAGTATATCTGTGCCAGCAAATCGATCGAACAGGTCGACAATGATTTGGTTTGTTGTCATTCACGAAATGCTTATGTGAAACATGGTTTTTAAAACATTACCAAACCATGCCACAAGAAAAAAGGATAAAATGGTAAGGAAAACAACGTGCGACAGGTCCTATAAATGGTAAAAAGATGAAAACCGAAGGACGTCACGGTACCCAACCCCTACAGTTCAAATAGGGTAATGCCAAGAAAAAAAATTACCATAAATCTAAGTAAAAAAAAACTGTATGGCGACGTCCCCAACCTGGCATCCCATAATGTATTTTTATCAAACTAAATTTCATCTTATAAAGAGTCGCGAATCAGTGCCCCAGGACCAGAATAGTTATCTTCCCACGAAAAAAACCCAAATGAGTACCACTGACCCGAATCTACCTTTCACATCGGATCACAAGCCGCTAATGGAGGGTTGATTTGAGGTAGATTTAGGATCAAATGTATCGATTTGGGATTCTTCGGTTTAGGTTAATTATGTTATGGAGTATAGATTTAGTTCGGGGGCAAATGTTTCTTAGATGTATTGGTTTGAGATTTTTTTTAAACGTTGTTGACATTTTCATGTACTATGCCGGGAAGAGAAGGGCAATTGCTAGATTTTTTTTTCTTTTTGTCCTCCCCCTTCTTTTCCCATGGCCTCCATTTCTGGTAAATATTAATTATTGGCTATTATGTCATTTTTATTGTTCGCGCGCGTGTGGCTGGTACTTGACCTTGCGATGATGACGACCGACAGAGAAACCTCGTAATTATTCATGGGGACAAACGCAATATCCTCCGCCTCTGCAGATCCACCAAACACTCTGCAGATGCGAACTTTGCTGTGGAAATAATGGGATTTCGAACTCTCTCTGTTTTCTTTTTTCCTTTCTTTTTAGGGTTTCTGTCAATCGATCGGTCGTATGAATATTCCTTGCTCGAGATCGTATGCCGTACCGCAAGCGCCAGTCGAGTCCGCTTGAATGCTAAGAAAAATGAATAGTGAGACGCCCTGTTGTGGATACGGAGGAATCACAGCTTAGTACATCAAGTACTTTGCTGTCTCCTACATATGGCCTACGTCAACTTTTGCAAAACCTGTGTTCATGGTCTCCCTCTCTCTCTCTCTCACATATGTCCTACCTCATAATTCGCGAAAACATCACTGTAAGTTACATGGGTTGTGTTGTTATTGCAGCAGAATGTTAATCTTTAGCAGGTTGTTCTTGACAGTTTCTTTGCATGCATGCATATAGGTTGAGTAAGATAACGTTGTTTGAATGAGTGTGCTAGGGTTTTATTTCTTGGAACCATGGGTTCAGTCCGAGAACGGTCGAATAATACGTGCGATCGATTTATGATTAGAGATTCTCATCAGAATTTGATGGCTTTAGAGATAGGTTTCGTGCTTGCGATTGATGTGGCGATGATTGTGACCGCACATTGAAGCGGATACCGAAGCTTTAGCTAGGAGGGTTTACTTGGCTTGAAAGAGTCATGGACTTTCGTTTGACCCCATGCATACATAACTTAAATTTTCAATGATATCGCTAGTAAAACGCATCTTGATTATCTATCTATTTTTAGTTTTTCAAGTAACATGCCTTCATTATCTTTTTTGTAAATGCGATGGGCTCGATTGCTGGATTCAATATGAGAGAGAGAGAGAGAGAGAGAGAGAGAGAGAGAGAGAGAGAGAGAGAGAGAGAGAGAGAGAGAGAGAGAGAGAGAGAGAGAGAGAGAGAGAGATATGGATGCACATAATATGCTTGAGAAACCCTAATAATTTGACATAGTAGGGGACCATTTGAGCAAAGATGAATGGAACGGACATCACTTTCCTTAATAGCTATCATCTTTTCTACCTAACATTGCATGGCTGGCCTGTGAGACAATAGAGCCACCCCCCTCTGGTTATGATCCTCATAAATAGCCCTTGTCCAAGTGTAAGAAAAACACGGTCATGGGCGTGGGACCGCGAGAGATCGCATTATACAATTCTTATATCATTTGACATCCCGACGTAATCTCGCTCATTTAAATCGAGTATCCTCAATCTCAAATTAGATAAATAAATTAAGCGGAGTCACATTTTGACCCTCAAGTTTTCCCAATCGCTGTAAAATTCTTCTTGCCATTTCCATTGTTGCAATGTCCCCTTGATATATATTTCCAAGCTCGTCTCAAAACTCCTCCTCGTTGGCTCTAACCAAATTTTGCACCGAAATCCGAGGCATGCTCTCAACCGGCTTGCTTAGATTAATAGGGGTGGAGTCGCCTCGCCTCGCCCTTGTTCATACCCCCATTATGTCCACGATATGCGGACCAGAGAGTAGGATCATCGCAGGTAGGTCGCTTGACAGCATTCGTTATGACTTTGTTGTAAACATTTGAGATCGAAATAGACTTAAAAATATAAGGAGGGGGGGCGGGGATTTTGCAACAATCCGGAAAACCTAGGGAGCAAAATATAATTCGTTCAGAAAATGATGATAAGAAAATAATAATAAAATGGATTATTAGGTGGTCGATATGGTCTGACGATAGATTTCTATGTACACACACATTAACTGATAACTTTTTCATGGGACCTGCTGTGTCCTGTTTCTTGCAACTCAATCTTGAATGGTGATTTCCGACCCAAAAAAAAAATCTCGAATGGTGACACGTGGCAATTCTGACAGGGCCATAAAAACCTAGAAGCTGGTGCGGTTGTAACCAATGCGAGGGGAAAAGTATCAAAAAAGTCCTCAAGTTTTTGTAATTGTACCAATTCAATTCTAAACCTTTTTTTTTGCCATTTCAGTCCTAAATATTTTGTAATTGTATCAATTCAGTCCATCCGACCATTTTTGACTTGCCGGCACTGACGTGGACGCTAGTTAGCGCTGACGTGAACGCCGGTCGGCTAACGTGACATTATTTTAACATTTTTTTTCCTTTCTCTTTTTCTTTTTTCTTTCCTTCTTCCCCCTGGCCGATTCGGCCAGGGGGAGGCTCACCGGCAAGGTCTCACCAAATCTGGGCGAGGCCTCGTCCATGGTCGGCGAGGTCACCTTGCCGGCGAGCCTCCCCCTGGTCGGACCGGCCAGGGGGAAGAAGGAAAGAAAAAAAAAAAGAGAGAGAAAGGAAAAAACAATTAAAATAATGTCACGTCAGCCGGCCGGTGTCCACGTCAGCGCCGACCAGCCAAAAGTGGCCGGATGGACTGAATTGGCATAATTACAAAAGTTTTAGGACTAAAATGGCCAAAAAAATGTTTATGACTAAATTGGCATAATTGCAAAAGGTTTAAGACTTTTTTGGTAATTTTCCCCCAATGCAAGTCAACGTCCAAAGTACTAAAATTCCAGCCACAGAAATATAAAGTCATATATATATATAGCAGCCATTTGCATCCATACCATAGCCACAAAGTAAATCATTCGATTAAATATTTTTATAGGATTGGAGAAAAATTGGAAATCGAGTACATTGAAATTGAATCAAATCGAAGCCTGTGGTACATAGATTATCAATTTGAAAAGAATGAAAACTAATTTACTAAATGGAAACTCGTTTATACTGTTTTTATGTAGAATATTTCTTAACGAGTGCCTTGACGCATTTATTAAACGATCAATTAAAAAAACTTTACAGTTTAATTCTAACATACCAACTTTTCCCGTGCTGTGTGTAATCGATATTTTAAGAAAAAGAAAGTATCCCATATCGGATATGTCCACTAGTACCTTACATTAGATGATTTGGAAGCTGCAAAAATCACAAGATCAAACATTTGACTTAAAAGGAACCAATCTTTTTTTGAATGGTGAGTTCTTCCGTTAGAATGAACAAAAATCGATCCTCAATTTGTGTTCCAAACTTTCCGAAATACTAATAGAATAAAAAAGAACACAATGATAAGTAAAGCTCTCCATAAAATTCCCTTTTGTAGTTAATAATTACATCACATAGTCGGGGTAAACGATAAAAGAAAATCGTGCTTCTTAAAATGATAGACATCAACATCGTGCTCAACAATGTAAATCAAGGGCCGAGCCATACCGAACTTTCGGGGGGCAAATTGAAAATTTTATTAATCTAGCCTGGTTTAATGTGAAATTACTTCTAAATTGAAAAGGAAGGCGCATTATTTTTGTCTAATTACTGTCTGATCCCACTCCTATCAATGCGATTTTTCAATTTTGTCCTAACACTGAGTGGCCACAATTAGTGTTCCCCATTCCCATCACTCGTCCACATCCATTCTCCCTCACATTAAGTGGCTCTTGCTTTATGGCCTTCGAAATTAGGGGAGTGCATGGCCCATGTGATGACAAATTTTCAGAAAAAAGAAAAGTCAATTAATAATTGCTAAACGTAGGATTGGCGTCATTATTCACTTTGAGACCGCATTTAGATCGACCCAGATATCAGTGTCAGTCAATTAATGACATCACTAATGCCAAATGCATAAGCACTGTCACAAATCAGGATCCCCCCCAAAAAGTAGTAATGGGGTCTTAAATTGAATTTAATTTTCCGTTATTGCATGATGTTTAATTGAAAATTGCAGGACTTGTTAGGCTAGGGTTTGGGATATTATGCACTAGGGTGTCTCATTGGATGTTTAAGATGGACCTGGCCAATGATGATTTTTACTAGTAAGAACTAGAAAGTGGTGATTTGATTATCTTAAGATCATGACCTTTGGTCCATCTTAAGTCCTGGAAGAGGCCCACCATGATAGGACCCATGTTGCACACAGGCATGTGATTGAGGAAAATTTGGAAATTGACAATCCTTTAGAGCTTGCTCATGTCTACCCCATCCAGTCCCATCGAGATCCACGAAATTATCGAGTTCTTACAGAGGCAGATAGCGCCACGACATCGATCATGGCTCCGACTAAATCGTCGTACCTACTTCCATTCGCAACCCTTGGTTGTGGAATCTCCCCATAGGAGAATTAAGCAGAAATGATGATGCACCAACTGGTTAGGTGAGAATCTAGTGTGCACTTGCTTGAAAGGATCAAAGCATAAATATTGGGTTTCAGTCTCAGATCTCCATGAGATCATTCAAGCGTGAATGCATTGCTGAATATAGACAACATGTCATGTCGCCAAGAGATTCGAAAGATAACCAAGTCATCAATTGATGCTGATGCATATTTACAGTTGCAGAAAAAAACAGAGAGGAAATGCCCTGTTGACTATTTCATACATTTGTATAGACACCCTCTTTCTCCAGTAATAAACGAAACATCTATGGTAACTACGGCAGAGGGCAAAAGGATGAAACATATTGAGGATGATCGATGGACTCGTTGAGAAGCAGATCAACCTTGCCCTACAAGTTTGCTTCGATCTTTGCGTACACACAAACTAGGACGAACAGCCATCTGATTATGGGATATCGATCAGTTCGTAAGGGACTGAACGATGGGACAATTCAAGGAAAATCCACCTGTCTTTATCATCTCTTTTCTTGGGCGAGCAAGTCCGAGGATGTCCACAACATTTTATGCCTACTTTCGGTGCTTCCATGAGAAAATTGCTCCTGAAAATGTATATCCGTCCATTAGATGACATGAATTTCAGATGCCGGGTAGGAGGAAAAGAAGCTTTAATACCAAAAGTCAGCTCATTTTAGTTCTCTCCATCAGAATGTAGACAAGCCCTCTTCATTTGCGAAAGACAGTATAGACAAGCTCGCCCCTTGGCTTGGAGGGGGAAGTTCATCCGTCTCAAATTCTTACACTGTCACAATTTTCGAACTTCCTCGTGGATAGAATTGAACAAAACCGTAGCGATGTACCTCTCTCCAAAACTCGGAAAAATTACCTGCATTATAGGACCACAACAGCTTCAATAGCTCACACACCATCCCCACCCTTAAAAGAAGATATGCATTTTTCTTTTAGGCCACAGAAGACGATTTCTTTTGAAAGAATAAAATGAAGGTGCCATGTGCTTGCACTACCTTTCTTCTGTCAATGCATTCTTTACAAAAAAATATAAAGTTCATTCTTGACAAAGTTAAGCCCATTCAAAACCAAGCTAAATGACGAGTTAACCGTTAGTTACCACTATAAGTTTTCCTGCATTTTCAGGTCTTCTTGCTACACTAATGGCAGCAGCTGCAGCAGCTCCAGAAGAAATGCCAACCTAGATGAGAATAAAATATGCAATGATGTTTTTCTTTAATTAAAAGATACATGATAAAGTTGTAAAACACTATTTTTGCTAAGATGTCTCACAAGAATGGTTACGATGATATCTGGTACTATGGTGAACTCAAGGTCAGCAACAGGGAAAAACTTTAGTACCAATCGAGCGTGTTTGCATGGATTTTGGGTTAGGTACAGTTTTGGCCTCCCAAATCTGGTCAAATATGCAGCTCGGTCCCCCCAAATTTTTTTTCCTTCTTTTGGGTGCAATCATGTCCTCTTACCACACTAGTGCAACTGCTCCTTCTGTCTCATTCCATCAATTTTATGGATGTTGCACAACTGATGTAGCAGTGAAATTGCCACACGGAGATGATGTAGCATGCCACATCAGCAAAATGAAAAGGAGATGGGGTTGGGGGAAGGGCCAGCCGCCACAAAGACCTCCAGCACCAAGGGCAATGGTCACTGGTCCTTGCCAGGGGTGGAGGGGTGACACCTCTCTCTCTGTCTCTCTGTCTCTCTGTTTCTCTGTCACTCTCTCTCTCTTTGTTTTCTTTGTTTTCTTTGTTTTTCTTTTTCTTGGGGTTGTGTTTGATTTTGTGTTGTATTTTTGCTAACTTGGCACGACAGGTGGAAAAACAATAGGTGATTAGGGAACCCAATCACATAAATTAAATAAGATGGAGGATTTGATTGCAAAAACCAAAAAAAAAAAAAAAATTTGAGGGCCCTATTACTAGAAGTGTTCTTAACCCCATTTCTAATACTTTGTCAGAGCAAATGATCTTTTTACTTTCTATTTCTACCATACAGAATTTTGCAGCCTCAAGTTTTGGGAGCAGATACTCCCTTCGAAAAGAAAGCCTAAGACTAGACACATCTGAACCTCACTCCCAAGGCCTATTAAGTTGGAACCAAAAGTCAATAAGGTCAGTGGCTTCTTTCTTTTCTCCAAATTACGCAGGTCAAGAGTCAAGACTAGCAGTTGAGCGTTATTATAACACTCCCATATTATGGTCTAGGTTCAAGAGCAGTAAAGAAAGGAGAAAGAAGTTAATGATTACCAATAAACCTTCTTCCAAAGCTAACCTCCTTGCCATTTGGATGGCTTCATCATTGGTAACCTGTAATGACATTGAAGTTAAGTTTACAACCGAGAGTAGAAAGAAAAGAACAAGCAAGATACAATAATCACACCAAGAAGCATTACAACAATGAAAAGAAGTAACCATACCACAAGATGGAGCTTGTAGATTTTCGTAATGTAGTATTTGTTGGCCCAATTACTTAAAAAGCCCAATTGAATATTTTCTGAAGATACTCCTGAATTTTAAGAACTTTCAAAATTTTACCATGAGTAATTAACTTGCATTTCCATTCTATTCCACCAATAGGACTCAACTAGTGTGACCATCAGGTACCAATGTGGTTCGTCATACAGCGTCAATGTGGCATTGACTTCTCCAAATGAATAAGACTTTGGACGCATGATGTACACATAACCAAAAGAAGTGCGACATTGATAGGAGGGAGAGAGAGAGAGAGAGAGAGAGAGAGAGGCAAAAGCCAGGCAGGCAAGCTCTGATTGCTGCCTTGGTCTAGTCATCAAAATCAGATGCTAGAGCCAAATCTGAATGTGGTGCCTACCATCAATCTCCACACAGAAGGTTAGATCCGCCATGGACCTTAACTTGGCAATTAGATATAATAAACCTATCAAACTGTTGCAAAGGACTAGAACCACATTTGAATTTGTCTTTGTCGCTCGATCAAAATAGGATGTATGCACACACAGCTCATCCCTTTTTATCTTTTAGATTAACCATATGTAAGACAGAGATGTTAAAAACTGTAGAGTACTTCAAGTAAGCAAGGACCAATCAGAAATGTAGGAGAAGCAATAGGTCGAGTTTTGAAACCAATATGACAAACTCCGCTTGTGCGAGAGTATTCTCCACAACTGTTCCCCACACAGGGTGAAACAGGAGGGGCAGATCCGTTGTCTGCAGCTTGTATTCCTATCTTGTTGAACTTTCTGTAGTGTATGTTATTATGAGATGGCATAAATAAGGGCATCCTGAAAAGCAACTGTAAGGTTTCAACCCAGTGAGAAATGGACGAAAATATTGCTACATTTTAAGGTGTGGTGTCAAAGTCCATAATAAATGGATGCGTGACAGAGGATTCAGAGCTAAATTAGAGACTAATGGTCTAAAAAATCCATGTAGATGAACCGACTCAAGGGGAAGAATCACTGGTTGATTTTGTTGCAAGCAAAAGCAATAATCAAAGGTTACTCATATTGATTCATTGGTTCAAAGCCTACAGGGCAATGAGAAATTAATTATCTTAGAAGAAAGACATACTACAGAGAAAAAGATCTGAAACTCCAATCGGGAAATCACTACAAATTGAGTATGTGCAAGTCCCTGAGGACCCATTCTGCATATTCATTTGCACATGTAAAGCACAGAGGAAGGTAAATTGTTTCTTGGATAGCTTTTTACTGGCAAATTATGGATGACAGCAGGATAAAGTCTAACATGTAACCCAATCAATCAAGCGCTCACGGACATATGCATTTACTGCGTGTCTGTCGGTCCGTGCAACAAGCAACAATACTCAATCGGTTTGGTAATACCACACAATAATGTAACACAATAAAAGTCTTTTCTACCATTCTTTATGTTTTGAAAACAGAGCTATTACCTTGACAACCTCATCAAGCAATTTAACATCCAAGATGCTAGGGACGTATCCTGCAAGAAAACATTATATCAGGGAAACCAGACTTTCACAAAGAAGAATACAAGCCATGGACAATGGTTGGACCTGAATTTTCCCCTGATATTATACTCCTCTCTGCAGGTTCCACACCAATTACCTATGAATTGAGTACAATAGGAAGTTTACTTAATTACGTAAGAGAGAACCGTAGAGAAGGCCAGAACATTCAGAGAAGAGTCAGTCATGAAGAAAACCTATAACACCCTAAACAACTTGGACAATGTGGTGAGAAGAATTATCAATGTAGTAGAGACATGCTCAGAATAATTGCCTAAAGAGAAATTGTATCACAAATAGTCACCTGTTTACCATGCACTGAAGCCTACAATTTACATCCTCCTACAGTCCTTAACACTTTATTAATTGTCATGCCAACCATTTCTCCCAATTTGGCCAATCTACCTGGCACTATGTTTTCCCCATATTTGCAGAATTTAATGACACATCACATTCTCACCAAGGAACACAATTCCAACATAGACTGAAGAAGATATTGCCACAAGCAACGACACGGGAATTTCACATTTGAAGTTGACGAACCTTAGTGGCTCTGTTCATCATTTTCAAGTAACGCCCAGTACCCGTAACTGTACCACCAGTTCCAATTCCAGCAATGAGTATGTCAACATTACCCATTGTATCCTCCCATATTTCCGGTCCTGTGGTTTCGAAATGTATCTGTAATTCACAGAAGTCAGACACTTTATGATGGAGGAGTCTTGCTTGATTATCAGAGGAACAAAAACAAGATAGTAAACGGGAAAATCAGAAGATTCAGAAATTTTCATAAAAAAGCTGTAATATAACCTTTGCATTCGCCTGATTATTGAACTGTTGAAACATGTATGCATTTGGCATCCTAAGGGCGAGTTCTTTAGCTTTGTCAACAGCACCTTGCAGGCCTCTCTCAGGGTCAGTCAAAACAATATCGGCACCAAAAGCACGTAATAGTATTCTCCTTTCAACATTAATCGATGCAGGCATGGTAACAATTACTTTGTAACCCTTGACTGAAGCGACAAAAGCAATGCCAAGTCCTGTATTTCCAGTGGTCGGTTCAACCAGTATGCTCTGCATAATGGAAAGTGAAACAAACATGTCATGTCCATGCATAGCACTCAAAAAATTTATTACAAAGCAGATTATGGGCCACCATTATGTGCAACATGATACTCTTTTTTTCCTAAAGCAACCAAAAGCAGATACAAAACCTTTCCGGGTGAGATTACTCCTCGCTCTTCAGCATCAGTTATCATGCTATAAGCAATTCTGCAACAGCAATATCGATGATATAGCATAAGTAACAATCCCATAAACTAATTTTAAAAATATTTTTTGTTACATGTAAATCCAATGAACAAATTGACTAGCTTCTGCTAAACGGCACTGCAATCAAATAAATTATGCAGCCACAGCCACTTCATGAAGACAAAATTATCTATGCAAGAGATAGATATTCATTTAAGAGCACCAAGCAATATAAATTACCAACCCAAGTACGGAGCTGAAAGGAAAATTACCTATCTTTAACGCTTCGGCATGGTTCCATAGATTCAAGTTTAGCAGCAACATTAGCTACACAGCCTTTCGTGACCTTGTTGAGATATACCATGGGCGTTCTCCCAATCAACTACATCCATTTGGCAAAAAAAGAAGTTTTAAACACAAACCGCTAAATACTCCATACTGCAACATCATAGGAACCATCGGAAATCTCACTCGATCATAACACAACTGCTTACAAGCCATCATCGCCACAAATATAATGCTTGGACAAATAAACTAGTTTCATACAAAAACAGCACTCTACTAGCATTGCAGTGCGAGAACAAGGAACCAGCCAGTAAATAGGATCTAAAGACTGTAGCATCCTAAATTGTCAAACCAAATGAATGTACGGCCCATATTAATGTGCAGCTAATTGATATTAGTATTATGTGAGTAACACACCAAAAGAACCACGAATTCGTGTCAAGGTGATTATTCTAAGAGCATTTTTACATTAGAGAACAAACCCAGAAAGAAAGACCCAAACTTTCATGATCCCAACTAAAGTTCCGCCCATTTTTCCATTGCTTGAGCACCATTTTCTACTTTCCACGGACTCTAACAGGGGCTAAACAAGAGAAACAAGCATCGCCAACCACGGTTTATCTTCAAGACGGACATCATTTCGAAAAACCAGAGAGAGAGAGAGAGAGAGAGCGAGTAGAATCACTGCCACAAAGGAGAACACTAGTACCTGCGTAACATCTTCGGCTATGTTGACAGCTTGCAGGTCTTGCCCGTCGTCCTCTTCTTCTTCTCCATAGCCTTCGTGTTCGATATCTTCTAATTCCTCGTCCTCTTCACTTCCAACTTCCTCCTCGTCTTCTTCCTGTTGGTGCCTCGTGCAGAGTGGAGTAGCAGCTCTGGCGAGGACGATGGGACCGACTCTTCTCCCACCGGAGGAGCAGGAGGAAGATGCATTCGCCGGAGAGACGCGCCGAGCCTCGAACGACACGAGACGATGCCGCCGAGGCCGTGCGGCGGACGCGGCGCCAAATGGAGGGAGAGGAGGGAGGAGGCGAAGCGCGGATGCTGGTGCCGCCATTTTCAGAGCTCCACGAGAGCCTTGGAGTTGGAGGAGACGATGGGATATATAGATGGGTTTTTCTTTTTTTATCATATTTCTCTTCGTTCGAACTCTTCAGCATTCGGGCCGTAATGCGGGCCTGCACCTCGGCCCGGCCCGTGATCCCCTTACTCTAGTGAGGCCCGCTTTAAACGGGCCGAGCTCTCGTGTTAGGACATTGCCCAAAGCCCATCCATCCGCCTTCGGATCTCGTGGGCGTGGGCGGGCGGGCGGGCGAGCGAGCCGTCTACCCGTTGAACTTCTGTTAATTCTTGTTTAGAAAGTAAAAAAAATGGGATAACGGCACAAATGATCTCTAAACTTTGATCCGATCTGTAATGTGGTCCTCGAACCTTTTTGATTTGTTCGATGTGGTCTCTAAACTTTTGGTAAGTGTTCAAACTTGTCCCTAAATTATATGAAAGTTCAATTTGCAGAAAAAAAGGTTGAAGTCCTAAGTGCTTCAATTGAAAATGCATTTCCCTCTCCAATATTATCTTTTCATTAATTTAAGTTCAAGAACAACATTAAACATTTTCATATAGTTTAAGGACTAATTTGAACATTAATCAAAAGTTCGAGGACCATATTGAACGGATTAAAAGTTCAGGGAAGATATTACACATTGACCTAAATTTCAAAGACCACATTGCATATTTATTCAAAGTTGAAGGACCATTTATATCATTTTCCCAATATAAGTTTATCCTTCCACTAATTTAAGTTCAAGGACAATATTGATTATTTTCACATAGTCCTAGGACTAGTTTTAAACAAATTAAAAGTTTAAGGATGATTAAATATTAGACTAAAATTGAGGGACCACATTGCATATTGAATCAAAGTTTAAGGACCATTTATATCAATTTCCCAACAAAAATTTGTGCACTACCAAACATTATGTATCGGTCTATATCATTTAAAAGAAAAGAACGTCAAAACACATGAAGTCGTTCGGTTTCATCCACGGCCAAATGGCACCTATCTTAGGCCGTAGAATCGAGAGGTGACGACTGACGGGTTCTGACTCACTTGAGAGCTATACAGGATTGGGCACAGTAAGAAATAGTCTCCTTTTCAAGTTAATCAGATTTGTTAACAAGCAAACTCAAATGAACTTAAAATATACACTCTTCGAATTCCCCTCTAAAATTTTAAAGGCCAAGAACGTCTTCGGAATTGTGTGAAGAAGTTGTAAAATACGTCACCTTCATCTCTAACACTCGATGATAACACTCACCCAATTGTCCCTGGACTTGAATCGTGGAAACAACGCACAAGATAGTAATGAATGTACCATGACTAGCAAGATTGAGCGATTTCACTTGCTACCCAGATACAGATTGCAGGGTTAGCTTTATAAAATGGCAGGGAAGTCGATTCCGGAGTCACGACATACATGCCCGCAACCCATGTTTCCATTCAAAAAGTCGTGAACGATGAAGTCTATCTGTAGACCACAGAACAATAGCACAAAGAACATTTCCCGACCCCGCAAAGAAAAGAAAAGGAAAATTCTGGGCCGCTCGAATGTTTATTGCTCGATGAGGGTCAGAACTGGAACTGCATTTCGGATGCATAACCGAGACCGTCAAGGTGCGCAGCCATGGCTTTATTCATCGGTGGTGGACCGCATCTCAAAATCTACAGAAATAGTAATTAAGGACACAAGGATCAGTGCCAGTTATTTGCTTCGACATCTTAACAGGTTTCAATAATATAAGACATGAGATTAGGGACCGAAATGACACAAAAGCAAGAGAAAAGGCTTCGCATAGTAACCTGAATTCCTGGCCCTGGTGCAGGGCAGTAGGTTTGAATCATTTCCTTCGATACAAATCCTACACCGCCGTCCCAACCCTCAGGAGGCTGAGGACAAAGGAATAGGACTTAGTAAGATTTAAGTCGATGAATTCTAATTTAAAAACAGCATGAAAGGGAAATACAGACATATGCTTCCAAAAGTTTGTTATTGCACTAAAGAAAAATAACTTTTACCTGGTTCAAAACGTAGTAAACTTTAAAGCTATCTGGGTAGTTAGAAGCAAGGCCATCCAACTCCTCCTGCAATAAAGTGATAATTGCATCAAGCAAAGAATTTAATTTTGGAGACATTATTAGTTCTTGTTCAATCAAGGACAATATGAACAGCTTATGTCTCTATTTTATCCTCGTTCAGCCACCCTAAACACGATTTACTGATCCTGTAGTAACTGCTTTTAGCTATTAAAGACACCAGGGTACAGTTTTACACATTGGTTAAATTGGATATGGGTACATTGGCAATAAAATAGAATTGGGTAATTGAGATATCAGAAAAGATTCCACAAATAAATGTTCGAAGCTATGCACACAATTTTATATTTGACACCCCATCATTAGGGGCAGATATACTTGGAAGTAAATTACGGCACATCTCCACCAAGATATTCTACTTCAGTTGTTTACATTGGCATGAATTCTCAAACTTCCACAGAACAAGCATTTACGGTGATGCTTTTAGTCTTGTTCGCTTTTTTGAACAGAGAAATCTAGCTGTGCAATTACCCTTGAGAGACAGCAAGATGGACATGAAATGAAATTGACATTCTTATAAGAGCTCAGGGATTTCAACATCAGTAAAGTAGAAAGATTTTTCCAGCGAAAGGATAGTCAATTACCATCAAAAGAATATCCTCGTAGGTCACATTGGCATAGATAAGGTGCACCTTCGTTTTATCTTTTGGGTTTTCTAGTATTGCCCGAGCAACCTGTAATGAGGAACAGAGTGAAACGAAACCTCAAAAGAAGGTAATATTTTATACTTGAGGAAGACCATTTGTCAATGCCGCAAAATTACTGATGCAGTTCACATTGCGACCAAGAAAAATGACCTGGAACATTGGAGTGATGCCAGAGCCTCCAGCAAGCATACCGAAAGCTCTAACTTGGCCCGGTTGATACTTGAAACGTCCCTGATTCGAAAAACCCAAGAAGGGCTCATATAAGAGATCATGTGTTGTTCCGATGGTCTTAAAGACATGAATAGGAGGAAACATCTATGGTCTGAAGAATAAGAATCTCACACAAATAGGAGTTCAAGTTCAATATTTTTTAACGAACAATATTTATGAGGAGAATACTGCTACAGAGATTATTAGACGTTGCAGAGGTTGAATAATAGCAAAGATTAATTGAAACACTCACTTCAGATGACAATATCAAACCATCAGAATTAATCGGTATTCAGTACATGACAGATGTATTAATCCATTAATCATGAGAAGTATAAGCAGGAGCAGCTAAATTTGATAACAGCTCATTGGGCAAGACCAAACGGCAAGCAGTCCACCTTTCAATACAGTAAGTTAGAAAAGCAGAGCAGTTAAATCACCGCAATGTAGCCAGACCAGTGGGGAGTTTGCAAAGTTATGGAAGCACAAAAGGACAAAGCTACAAATCAGAAAATCAAAGCTTCAGCCAGGCCTTTAGACCGCAGAGAAGAAAAAAAAGGAGATTTTGCATCAATTGCACAACTCGTAATAAGATGTAGCGATTTCCAGTATTCAAATGCATAGCATGAAAGTGGTGGCAGACAAGACAGTGCCAAACATATTATACAACGGACCAAGATGACAAATGAAGGCTAATTAGGAAAATCCATAATTGTATGAATAATATAAAGTCGATGTTTTAAATACTTGCTAGATTGTTCTATAGCTTAGGGAAACTCAAGAACATATACTCTCTAACATGAATAATCAGTGTTCCCTAATTTAAACTGTAACATAGTAAGATGACAACGTAATTAAGAAAAGATTGAAGAAAGTTTAAACATCCAGGCTAGGAGTTCTGGCAAGGGACATATCTATTACTAATTTAATCAAGCCGCAGTACATGTCAAATCTTTTGATAGGTTCAAACATATTTTAGTACAAAGAGACTACCTATAAGAAAATAAAATGTAAAGCGCCAGATAAGTATCTTCCCACGTCCAAAAGAAACTCCACCACAACATATATATCAGAAATAAGAAACATAAAGGCTGTGAGTTTATGTTCCTCTTATCACCAAAGATACAGAATCTAATTTTGCATAATAGGTCGAGCAGTCTAGATTGATAATCAAGTCTAAATAAGATGTGGTAGAACAATCAGAAAAATGCTGCCTCATACAAGTCCCAAGTTCAGTAACGAACAGTGCTACAGGCATTTTTTATGTTGACAAGCAAAGAAAAAGACTACCTTTGGTCCCTTTACAGACAGATAATCACCCTCGCGCATCTCGCGGAAATGATGTGACATCCTTCCTTGTGGGTACATCTGATACAGAAATCAGCCAAGGAAGAATGCAGTTCAGAATGGAACAACCAACTGCGGATGAAATCAATATGACACCGATAACTACCTTAATGACCAGCTCAAAGTATCCGACATCAGAGTCTAAGGTAGTTGGGGTATAGGGTTTGATAACCTCCTCACCTTGGCCATCCTTGCCCCTGCAAATAGCATTGCTAATTAGAGAGCAAGAATAGCAACTAATGAAAGATAGAGCTGGTGTTTTTGTTGGCTTGTTGTATTCATACGATTCATATACACCATACGATTGTGTTCAAGCAAACTAATTCTTTACCAAAAAATTCTATAATAGTTTCTTTAAGAGGCCTTCTACAATAGTTTCATCAAATATATTTTTTTATGTTGATTAGATTTAAAATGGTGCTAATTTGTCATATTGGATATTCTACACTATTAGCAGACGTCCATCATTCCTCTATACAGTCATTCGCTGCCAATTCGGTTGTGTTAGCATCATATTTGGAGTTGAAACAAAAGCAAGTTATGTGAAAGACCGACGGCACATAGCGCAAAGAAGTTTGTACGAGCAACGGAGGACAAAAGACAAAAGCCAACTCACCTGCAACTTATATGTTGTCCAATGGGGAGACCCAAAACAGAAGAAGGCGTTGGAAGTTCAAATGTGAACTTTGCCACGTTGTGGCTTAGCTGTGTCCGTTTGACAAGTTTAAATTGCTTGAAATTTTCAGGATCCAAACATCCTACAAACACATGCAAGTAATTCAAGTTCATGCAAGCACGTATGAACAAAATTGAAACACAACAGGCCAGGAGATGAGACGTCATATTATAATGCTAGATCTCAGCACAGTAAATTAACAAGGAGAGCAGGAACCTAAGCACAGGCTACTCACATCCAGCTCCTACACAAATCCAGAGGACAGTTCGGACAAGCAAAGGAACATGACAACCGCAATCATTTCACATTACAAATTACACATTTCACATTCAATAGAATATTAGCTGGATTTAGTAGTTGAGGATAGCCCCTCCTAAGTGAAATCAGGTAGGAGTCTCGTGTTTCTCGGCGAACAGGTACAATTTTCTTTCCATGTGTAATCTCTCATTCCTTCTTCCCAATAAAATTTGAGAGAATAAAACCAGTGAAAGCACCCGAAAATCCAAATGCAAGGAGTGCCAGTAAGTGAACAAGTCAAATATAGAAGAACCAACAAGAAGATATTTGCCTCCTGGATCCACATGACCAGCTCTGACTGGAGGCACAATCCCAAATGAAAAGAAAGCATCAGATTGAAATTCAATAGTCAAACTTGAGGAGCTATCAGGCCATGTCATAGGAAATTGATAAATGCCACAACAACAACACCTCTCACTCTTGTGATTCGTACCAACGGCCATTCGAATCAGATCCATAAATTGCAATAACAAACAGCTTCATGATTCAGCGAATGCTCAAATCTGTGAAGATAAAATTAAGGCAGGGAGAAAGGGGAAAAGCTCGAACCTTTTGGTTTCATGGCAGATTTGAGGTAGGCGACAGCGACTCCAACGGCGACAAGAGCCACTGCGACACCCACAAGAATCTGGAAATCTTGGGATTGCAAGAACTCCATGACAACTCGACCCGTCGTCCCAAAGCTGCCCTCGACAGCGAAGCGAGTGTCCTAACAAATAGAGATGGCCAAGTCAAGAAATGGGTGGGAAAAAAAGATTGGATTTTTACGTTTCTTTCCGGCAGTCTTCCAATCGAAGAGTGATGGGTGTACGTGGTTTTGGGCGGAGGAGGTTAGGTAGAGACGTTTCTCTGTGGAAGCTAAAAGCTGTGGGTGCTCTTGGTTTTTTCTGGACTGACGGAGAGCGAGAAAGGAAATCGTTGCACCTACTACGAAAATCTTGAATCTTTGATTGGTAGAGCGCTGCTGCGTCACACTCGCATCACAACTACTACTCGAATCTGCCATTTCCTTCGGCTTTCTCATTCTTTTCTCCCTTAAATGCCATAAAAAAAAAGAGGTTTTTTGTTCAATGGTTTGATTAATTTGGTCCAATTGAGTCCATGAAATTGCTAGCATGACAGTAGTCCGAGCTCTGTCTTATTCTCGATTATCGGTAAATCTCGTGATGCAACAACATGGGTTGGTAGAGATTCTAAGTTTTGGCATTACCATGCTATAGACTTCTGCTGCCTAAAATTTCTTGGATCTCAATATCCAACATGTTATGGAAGTATAAATCTCAAAGAGTTAACTAACTTGACCAACATCAAACACGGTGCATGGTCACGAGACGGTGTCCCGGAGAAAGTTATCTTTTGAGACAACCTCGAGAACTTCATGCAATAATATATATCGATTTAATTTTGGACATGAGGATTGTCATATCTAATTATGAGCAATCAGTATTCTAAAAGACTCGAAAATCCCGTAAGATCGAGGGTTATTTGTGATTGCGACGATCATATTTCCTTTGCATCATTTTCCATGGGTAGATTTCGTCAAGATATCATTAGTGCCAATTTTTATCCTAGTAGTTTTATTTGGAATAATGCAAAACTTTCACCACACGAAACAACCTAATTTCTTCCTTCCTTTTGCAACTAGAAATTTGCACGAGAATAAGAAAAGAAATAATAATTATTGTTTATTCATGGAATTCGGGAGTGTCATAAAGGAACTTAAAGTCTTAAATCCTCCACTAACAGCAAGAGGCGACGAAAACGAGGAAAACTGGGGAACAGGGGAGAGAATCAGTGGGCGGATTTGCTAGACATCGATACTCCCACGTGCTCTGCACTGCCAAACATTGCCAGATGCTCCAAGGCGAATTATGACTGGTCGGGTCAATATGGAACTTGGTATTTCTCAATGTTATGAGCACCCCCGCCAATCTGACAATCTTGGCGTGTTCAGAATTGAATAACATAAAGATCCAAGATCCGTTCGTGGGTTCAATGGTAAACGATAAGAAGTTTGACTCCTGCTCTGAAGTTCCGTCGATTTGTTTCATATGCCTATCAAGCACAGCAGACAATTATGACTTGAGAATCATAAATTAATGTACAGAACGGTCGAGCCTCGAGTTCTTTTCAAGATTTGTTGAAGAGAGCAAGATTCTGCCGTACCCTTTTGCTTGACTGTAGGATTTGGTTGCTTAAGCTAATGAACAGAGCTTCACAAATGAAGTTAAAGAGAATTACCAAAGGGAGAGATTAAAGAAGAAATGAACGAGAAGAAAAAGCCGGCTAAAGAGAAGATTGGGAAAATTACCAAAAAAGTCCTAAATCTTTTGCAATTGTGCCAATTCAGTCCTAAATCTTTTTTTTTTTGCAAATTCAGTCATAAACCTTTTGCAATTGTGTCAATTCAGCGATGGCGAGCTGGGCCCTCGCCACCGTTGGGCGGAGCTCGCCCAGCCATGGCGAGCTCTCCCAGCTCCGGCGAGGCGGAGCTCGCCTAGCGGCGGCGAGGGCGGAGCTCGCCCGGCCATGGCGAGCCGGGCCCTCGCCGCCGCTAGGCGAGCCTCGCCCGGCCATGGCGAGCTCCGCCTCGCCGGAGCCGGGCGAGCTCCGCCTCGCCAGATCCGGGCGAGGGCGGAGCTCGCCCGGCGGCGAGCCTTGCCCGGCTCCGGCGAGGCGGAGCTCGCCCAGCGGCGGCGAGGCCCAGCTCGCCTCGCCGGAGCTGGGCCCTCGCCGGCGAGCCTCCCCCCTAGTCGGACAGACCAGGGGGAGAAACAAAAGAAAAAAAAAAGGAAAAAAAATTCGAAAAAAATATTAAAATATTGCCACGTGGACGCCGGCCGGCGCCATGTCAGCCGGCCGGCGGCCACGTCAGCGCCAGCAGGCCAAAAGTGGCCGAATGGACTGAATTGGCACAATAGCAAAAGGTTTAGGACTGAATTGGCAAAAAAAAAAGGTTTATGACTAAATTGGCACAATTGCAAAAAGTTTAGGACTTTTTTGGTAATTTTCCCGAGAAAATTCACCATATGCGCGAGCATTTGTCGTGCTCTTAGGAAAGCGTATGAATCTTGTCAATTCTTGAGGAGCGTATTGCAATGCATCTGAAGACAATTCGGTATTTTTCTCAAACCGAATAATGGAATAGGAAAAGAAAGCATTGCCTCACACTACCTTATGGACTACTCTGCTCTTTGCATTTGGATTTTTATTGATCATTACTCCTACATACAAATATCTCTTGTCCTACTGATGATTTTGTCATGAACAGTCATAATCTTCCCGTAAACATCACTCAAGTAATCAGCAGAATCAAAACAAAGTGTTAAGGAACTGTTCTGCTTTGCATCTTCAAAGGCATCAGGTTCTCCTCATGCAATCTGACTAAAGTGGGGAATGCATCATGTGTTTTTGGGGATCAAATAATGAGTCATAAACTCCTGGTATTCTCCAGAGAAAGCCGTGTGTATGCACAAAAACTGTCTCGTAACGATCTTTATTCTGGAGCGTTCTTAAAATTTTTCTGCATTTTTGAGAACTTGATGAGCAGCTCCAGAAGGAATTATTCTTCTCATGCTCCCTCTTTACTTGCATACAGATGAAATTTTTCTATCATAACAATTTGACATATTCATTTGCTCATACAAGTTGATTCAGTTAGAGAATGAGGGTAATGGAATGGCGATTTCAATAATCATTAATCTCTGGTGTCACTCTCATTATAGATAATCTCCAACACTGAACACAGTTTGACAAACCAAATTAACAGGAAGTTACCTAGAAAAGATGACAGGCCGAAACTATTCTTGGTTGAAGATCTGCCTTGTCTTTGGGAGAATAAGTTGCATTCTGGATCTAAAGGAACAGCACTAACATTTCCACGATCTGTGTATGTTCAAAAGTTGGATCTCTTCATATATCCCGCATTTCCTTGTTCAATCTACTGCTAAAGGTTGAGGATGCATGTCTGCAGTATGTGTGGAACTATCCTATGCTACAGGGACATTAAATGATGGGAATACCCTTCTTGGCCTTTTCAGGGAAACAAATATAAATGTTTAACAAATGCAGAGCTATCTTTTATGCAGCTTCAATCGCAACCATCATCTCGGTTCCATCTAATACTCGAGAACAATCCAAAAAGAATTTCTTTTTGCGCCATTGTTTCTCTCTTTGGACAGTATATGAACATTGTAAGCGCCGTCGTTTGGCATATTAATCGGCTCACAAGGATGCGATTCCATCAAAAGATGAGGCTATGGGGGACGGCAACTTCAATAAATATTATGTTCCTATCAATGTTGCTCTCCTGGTATATAACATGCCAATAGCATGTGACAGATAGCAACCTTAAATTACCCTGATCAAAACTCGTTTGAGGTAGCTGCCAACTACAAGAAACAAATTTGACACTTGAGTTAACCGAAATAAGTAAAAGATCTCTATCTTCTATGTATTTTTTAAACACAATTCACCATCAACAGACACAATGATAGATATCACGGAGTGTTGACACGTCGAGGTCTCTCTGAATTGACGTTGGCAGATTGGCTTTTATCGATACATTCGAATTATTGTAAACGGAAGTCTGTGTGAAACTACTACGCAATCACATAGAAACATGTTCAACAGGACAAAGAAGGATTAGAAAAAAAGAATCAGTGTTCACATCTTGTTTTTTCATTGATCATCAGCTTATAATGCAGTGCAATATTCGGTCAGTGCCTCGTGCGAATCAGTACCCGATTGCAAGAGCAAAGACTTTTGGACAGGCAAAATGGGAAAGATCGACGCCGACCAAAGCATACAACACTTAAGCCACCAACATCCCTTAAGGCTTCTCAACATCCAGCAGCACTCCACCGGAAGCAGAGTCCTATGTTCAGGCTGCAAGCTAGCGATCTCCGAGTGGGCCTACTGTTGCTTCCCATGCAACTTCTGCCTCCACCGGACCTGTTCCCAGATGCCGCAGAAGCTGAGCCACAGGATCGACCCCAAACACATTCTTACTTTGACCCCGACCCCAGTCTACGAGGGAGGCGCTTTCGTGTGCAATGCCTGCGGAAAGTTAGGCACGGGCTTTTCTTACCACTGTCAAGAGTGCGAGCTCGATCTGCATCCTCTCTGCGCTTTTGCGCCGTCACCAATTCCTGACACTCCGCTACAACAGCAAGTGAATTATTCTCATGCCGGGCCACCGTGCCACAGCGTCTCTATCCCAACTGTGCCAGGGCCAGGATTCATTAGTCATCTGTATTTCCCAGATCCTAATCCGCAAGTTGGATGCACAACCATGAGATACCAACCATATGATCACTATCCGGGTGTAATTTATTGTCCATTTCCAGGACATGGACCTACTCAGAGGAATGATTGGGGTGAGAGTAGTCTGATGGGTACTGTGTTCCAGGGAATCGCCGAGGGTTTGGCTCAGCAAGCTGGGACGGACATCCTCCAAGGCTTCCTAGGAAATTCCTAGTGGAAGATATTATGTCGCGCAATCTTCCGCTTCCAGGTAGCTTCGAGCACGCTACAAGGTATCTTTGATATCACCTTGAATAAGAAAGAAGACGAGATCAGATATGAGTTGCTTGCTAGTTCTGTGATTGCTCTTTGTTTATCTCACTCTACCATTTCGAGGATCCCGACAGAAAACATGCTTACTGTAGAGTTGGCTTTTGTTCATGTACGAAGTGTTTCACCTAGCAGCTTAATGAAGGCCGGCGAGTAATAAGAACAGCTTAGTGACTAGGTCTATGGTAGTAATACCATCGTTGCCCACCAGTTCTCTTCCTCCGGCCGCATCAACTCCTTCGCAAAGCGGGTGTTGAGAGTGTGCTTTGAATAGAGTAAAGGTGCGCAATGAGTAGATAGTTCACCGTAGAATTGACTAATATGACCATCGATGGTTGAGAGAAGCTTTGAGAAAGATTTATCCATACTTTAAGATAAGATATTCATGTGCAGTATAATTTCCTCGTCTGAAGAAGTTCCTCGATGCTGCATTACTTTTCCAATTACGATCGCATCGGTGCAATAGATGACACTTATATCCAGATGATGGTACTAACTAGACCTGCTCATTGGGAGGGCCAGCCCTGATCAAGGCCAAACCTTTAGACGCAGTGCCAAGTCCTATAGGTGCGGGCGTCGGCAACGGCAAGTGCCCATGTCCGGCCAAGGGGACAACATGGCCGGCCCCGCTTCCACCTTTATATCCATCAATTTTTTTTTTAGAATTCTACCTTAAAAAAGAAAAAAAATGTGAAAACCAAATGAAAAATAATTATTTTACTCTTTTACCTATGAGCTTTTATACTATTTCTGTATACTATATCAGAAAATTAGCCTTATTGTATCCTGTTAGCAGTTATAAATTTTTTTCAGCATCGAGGTGGAATAGTTAATAATGGGTGGGCTGGGCCTCCAGACCCTTGCCAAGGCTCGGCTTGCCCCCGGAATCGGCCTAGAAATTTTGCGAGGCCTATTCAATGGGCCTAAAAAAAATAACGGTGGGCCCACGGGCTGCCTGCCCCTTGACAAGGTCCAGTACCAATGAATGATCAAATTCGATGCATAGAGATAAAAGAGAAATCCCGCTAAAAAAAGTGTTATCAATGCCTCTTGTTTCAATATCAAATTCGCCTTTGCATGGTATTGAATATAACTTCTGCTCTCTCTCAATTTCGCCCGTATGGAATTCATAAACCTTAGATATCCAATTATAAACCGAACATTCCGGCGATGGGTGAGGGAGGTCCCACCGCTTGAATGAGCCTAGGTTCAGTTTTGTTAGCGACCAATGAGTTCGGGGGTTCGGATTTGAAGGGAAAAGTGTTGAAAAAGTCCTAAATTTTTTGCATTAGTGCCAATTTAATCCTAAACCTTTTTTTGTTGCCAATTGAATCATAAATCTTTTGTCTTTGTGCCAATTCAATCCTTCCAACTAATTTTGGCTGGATTTTGGTGATGTGAATGTGTCACGGGTCGATCGATCTAGCGTTCCCACACCCGTGCGGCCTTAGAAATTTCTCCCCAAGTAAGCCTTCCCACACTCACACTCACAAGAACTTTAGAGAGAGAAACTCTAGAGAGAGAAGCTCTCAACTTTGTATTGCTTCTTGAAAATGAGATATGATAAAATGAAGGGGAGGAGACCCCATTATATACAAGTATCGGGTTGACCGTATCAGTAGATCTCACCCCGATCTCAACGGTCGAGATCGTACTCCCCCAACTACCCCACCTACCGTATTTATTACAGAAGGGTACAATTACCGTATCGCCCGCCCCATGAGTATTCTAGAAGACATCAAGAAAACCCTAGTACTAGAACACTCGGGGCCCGCCTTCTCGTCCAAGGGTCGGTCACGGTCCATCGTCCAGAAAACCTCAGGAACGATCCAATTCTTCGGGCCGTGACATTCTCCCCCACCTATTCGGGCGACGCCCTCGTCGCGTCTTCGGCATGGAAAGCATCGATATGTTTCTTGAATTGCCAAAGAGCTTCCTCGGGCTCCCAACTTGCTTCACTCTCCGGAAGACCCTTCCATCGGATTAAGTATTCTCGCTTCGGCGCACGATATCTCTTCCGTATGACTCGATCCGCCATGATGAAATCGACGTCTCGATCATAGGAGGTCTTTGCTCCAAGCGGTGCCCGTTGCGACTCCCCTCGATCCGGGTCCTCTTCGTCTACACGGAAAGGTTTAAGCATACTAACATGGAATACCGGATGTACCTTAAGCTTTGGTGGAAGTTCCAGTTTGTATGCGACCTTCCCGACTCGATGCAACACTCGGAATGGCCCCCCGTAGCGACGTATAAGCCCTGTATGGTTTTTGGAACCATACTAACATGGTTTATGCATGTCCCTATATCGGAGCACAAGGTGTAGCTTGGCCAACACCAAGTCCCCGACTTGGAATTCTACGTGCCGTCGCTTCTTGTCGGCCCACTTCTTCATGCGCTTTGAGGTCTTGTGTAGACACGTTCGCGCCAAGTCCGCCTGCTCATGCCACTCCTTGGCGAACTTGAAAGCGGATGGGCTACTCCCCTTATAGCCCGTTGTAACCGTACTCGGAGTGAGTGGTTGTTGTCCCGTCGCGATCTCGAACGGACTTTGGTTCGTGGACTCGCTCTTTTGAAGATTGTAGGAGAATTGGGCTACATCGATCAACTTCGCCCAATTCACTTGTGTCGTACTTACATAGTGTCGAAGGTACAACTCCAAGAGTGCATTGACTCGCTCCGTTTGTCCGTCGGTTTGAGGATGCAAGCTCGTGGAGAAGTTGAGATCCGACCCTAATAATTTAAAGAGTTCAGTCCAGAACCTACCCGTGAATCGAGGGTCGCGATCGCTCACTATCGTTTGTGGCACTCCCCAATATTTGACGACGTGCTTCAAGAATAGCTTGGCCGCCTCCTCGGCTGGACAATCTTTCGATGCGGACACGAACGTCGCGTGCTTGAAAAATCGATCCACCACGACCATAAGAGTCCGACACCCTTCGGACTTTGGCAAGTTGACAATGAAGTCCATGGAGACACTCTCCCAAGACGCTCCGGGATGGGAAGTGGCTCCAAAAGCCCCGCCGACGACCTTTGTTCAAGCTTGTCTTGTTGGCATATAAGACATGTCCGTACATATGCTTCAACGTCGTCGCGCAAGTGAGGCCAAAAGTATCGATCCTCCACAAGCGCCATAGTGCGGTGGATCCCCGGATGACCCGCCCACTTAGAATCATGGCACTCCCGTAAGATTTCCTTCCTTAGCTTCCCATGGAGAGGCACGTACAACCGTCGTCCCTTGGTGTAAAGCAAGTCGCCTTCACACCAAAATTGCCGGGTCTTGCCTTCCCGAGCATGGTCGAGGATTGCCTTGGCGGTTGGATCATGTTTGAGCCCTTCCTTGATCCGCTCGTTCCATGGATTCTCGGGACGAGTTAGGGTCGACGCCAACCCCGTTTTTCGACTAAGAGCGTCAGCCACGGAGTTCGCCTTCCCAGGCTTGTACTCGAGCACATAATCGAACTCCGCCAGGAAATCTTGCCAACGAGCTTGCTTCGGGCTTAATTTCTTTTGGGTTTGGAAGTAGCTCGTGGCCACGTTGTCCGTCCTTACGACGAACCGGGATCCCAAGAGATAATGCCTTCATGTACAAAGGCAATGTACCACCGCGGTCATCTCCTTCTCTTGGACCGTGTATCGTCGTTCCGTATCGTTCAACTTTCTCGACTCGAATGCTACCGGGTGTCCATCCTGCATAAGAACACCACCAATAGCAAAATCGGAAGCATCGGTCTCTACCTCGTAAGGTTTGGCGTGATCGGGTAGCACTAGCACCGGCTCCTTGGTCATGGTTTGCTTCAACCGATCAAACGCCCTTTTGCATCGGGCCGTCCACTCCCACTGTTTCTCCTTCTTCAACATATCCGTGAGTGGCACAGTGATGCTCGAATATCCTCGGATGAACCGTTGATAATAGTTGGTAAGGCCAAGGAATGACCTTAGATCCGTCACCTTGGTCGGCGGCTCCCAATCTACAATGGCCTTAATCTTGGCCACGTCCATCCGCACACGTCCACCCTCGACGATGTGTCCCAGGAATGGAACTTCTCGTTGTGCAAAGGCACATTTCTCCCGTTTGACGTATAAGTCATTCTCCCGTAGAACTCGGAAGACTCGTTTGAGATGCTCGATGTGTTCCTCGAGCATCCGGCTATACACCACGATATCATCAAGATAAACCACTACAAATTGATCGAGGAACGGGTGGAGTACCTTGTTCATGAGTGTGCAAAATGTGGCCGGAGCATTTGTCAAGCCGAATGGCATGACGAGGAACTCGTATGACCCATACCGCGTTACACAAGCGGTCTTTGGCTCGTCCCCTTTTGCAATCCGCACTCGATAGTATCCTGATCGAATATCAAGCTTGGTGAACCATCGTGCTCCTCCAAGTTGATCGAACAAGTCGGCAATGAGAGGGATCGGATACTTGTTCTTGATCATCAGCTTGTTTAATGCCCGATAGTCGATGCACATCCGGAGTGATCCATCGTGCTTCTTTTGGAATAGAACCGGGGCACCAAACGGAGCCTTCGATGGTCGGATATACCCCGCATCGAGCAACTCCTTGAGTTGTCTTCTTAGTTCCTCCAACTCGGGAGGCGCCATGCGATAGGGTGCCATGGCGGGTGGTCGAGCGTCGGGCACGAGCTCGATTTTATGATCCACCTCCGTTTGAGGCGGAAGCTTCTTCGGGAGCTCGGGGGGCATCACGTTCTTGAAAGAGTCGAGGACTCGGGTTACTTCCGTCGGGACATCACTCCCTTCACCCTTTGGATCCTCAACCTTCAAAGTTGCCAAGAAAGTAGCTTCCCCTTTCCTTACTCCCTTAGTAACTTGCATTGCCGATATTATCTTTTGGTCGCGACCCGACTCTCTGTTGACCGGGATCACACATTGACAACGTGCGTCCAAGATACAAATACAATCGGCAAATGGGACAATTGGAGCATCTATTCTATCAAGGAATCCCAAGCCAATGACAAAGTCATAATCGTCAAGTGGAATTACCTCAATCGTCTCTTTGCTTTTCCATTGTCCGAGTTGGAACTCCACATCCTTAGCCAACCCGTTGGTAGGGACTTCCTTGGAGTTCACTATCTTGAGCCAACCGGCCCCCTTCTCAACCCGAAGATTGAGTTTCTTCGCGGCTTCTTCCGAGATAAATAGATCGGATGCCCCCGTATCGACGAGTGCACTCATCGTGGTTCCTCCGATCGTCACGTCCACGAACATCAAGCCCTTGGGCTTATTTGCCTTCTTGGACTTTATGGAACTTAGGATTCGCAACTAACCGAGTCGCGTCCCCTCTCGTTCCTCATCGTGTGCCTTGACAAGCGCCGCTAGCTTGCCTCGAGTTGGGCAATCACGAGCCATGTGCGCACCGTCGTACAAGAAACACTTGAAGATACGTCCCTTCTTGTGTTATCCTCCGCTCGACTCCGGCCTCGCCCTTGGAGGGGCCATTGGTAGTTTGCTTCCACCTGGGCGGTGGAATTTGTTACGATCTCCCCCACCAACGCCCTTGTCCCTCGGTCGGGTGTCCGGCTTGCTTACGGGAGTCGATTTGTACTCCACCAAGGCCTCGGCCACGGACATGGCCGTTGAAAGGTCTTTCGCGTTGCATCGCTTTAACTCTTGCTTAACCCATGGTTTCAAGCCACCCATGAATTGGTGGTAGGCCTCCATATCATTCATGGACGGAATTTGGAGTAGCAACTCCGAGAACTTCCGGACATAATCACGGACACCTCCTTTTTGCTCAAGGCGACGGAGTTCATCTCGAGCTTCTTCCTCCGCATAAGCGGGATAGTATTGTCGTCGGAATTCCTCGACGAACAATTCCCATGTAGTGATCGGTTCACTACTCCGATCGTCACTCCTACGACGCCACCATAAGAGTGCATTACCAGACAAGTACATAGCCGCGGTACTTACCCGAATCACCCCGTCGGTGATCCCCATCGCTAGGAAATACTGCTCCATGTACCATAGGAAGTTGTCCACGTCCTTGGCCACCCGTGAGCCTTTGAACTCCTTTGGCTTCGGGGCATCCACTCGTGGACTGGCTTGCACGGTGATCACCCCGTTCACGCGTGCTCCTTCCATTTTGGCGACTTTTGCCTTAAGTTCGGCCATCTCCGCGCGCATGGCCTCCACCAAGGCCTCCAAGGCATCGTCCCGTTGCTGAAGTTCATTGGTGGTGTCGGTCAAGTTACCCAGCATCTCCCCTCGAAGTTCTCCGAACCCGGACTTGAGCTCCAGCACCTCGGCCTCAAGCTCCCCTATTCTGGTCTCACCTCCTTCGATGCGTGCGGACATATCCTCGACCATTCCTTGGACGTCTGCCATGGCGATCTCCACCTTCGCCATGCGGGTCTCCAAGTCACCAATCATATCCCTCGAACTTGAGCTAGCACGGTCCTTCTTCGCCTTGGCACCTTGCTTCTCGGGAGCCCTCCCACGATCATCGCCTCCACCCTTCTCGGTTTGGGACGATACATCGGATCGTGGTTCCGTCGTGCCTCTACCCATCGTTGCTCTGATACCACTTGTCACGGGTCGATCGATCTAGCGTTCCCACACCCGTGCGGCCTTAGGAATTTCTCCCCAAGTAAGCCTTCCCACACTCACACTCACAAGAACTTTAGAGAGAGAAACTCTAGAGAGAGAAGCTCTCAACTTTGTATTGTTTCTTGAAAATGAGAGATGATAAAATGAGGGGGAGGAGACCCCATTATATACAAGTATCGGGCTGACCGTATCCGTAGATCTCACCCCGATCTCAACGGTCGAGATCGTACTCCCCCAACTACCCCACCTACCGCATTTATTACGGAAGGGTACAATTACCGTATCGCCCGCCCCCAGGAGTATTCTAGAAAACATCAAGAAAACCCTAGTACTAGAATACTCGGGGCCCGTCTTCTCGTCCAAGGGTCGGTCACGGTCCATCGTCCAGAAAACCTCAAGAACGATCCAATTCTTCGGGCCGTGACAAATGCATGTTGGCTTACATGGCGCCGCCCAGCACTAATGTGGATAATTTTTTATAATATTTTTTTCTTTTTTCCTTCTTCTCTTTTTCTTTTTCTTTCTTCTTTCTTCAACCTTTGGCCAGTGGCCAGCCACGGCGGGGTTGGTTGGCCTCGCCTGGCTAGGCCGCCATCGTCCGCCACAAACGAGGCCTGGCCAATCCTCGCCGGGGCACGCCCTTGCCGGGGACACACTCGCCCAAGTGAGGGTCGACTGGGCCTCACCTATGGCGGGCGACGGCGGCCTCGCCCAGGCAAGGCCAGCCAAACCCGTCATGGCTGGTGGGCAATCATGGTTGAAGAAAGAAGAAAGAAAAAGAAAAAAAATCAAAAATCAAAAATCAAAAAAATCAGAAAATATTAAAATATTATTTAAAATTATCCACGTAAGCGCCGGTGGCGCCTTGTAGGCCAGCCGGCGTTCACGTCACCAAAATCTTGCCACAATTAGCCGGAAAGATTGAATTGACACAAAAACAAAAGGTTTAGGACTCAATTGGCATCCAAAAGGTTTAAGACTAAATTGGCACCGGTATAAAAGGTTTAGGACTTTTTCAACACTTTTCCTCGGATTTGAATGTTCTCGGATTCACATGGACCTGGTCTATAAGAATCATTGATCATGTGGATCTCAGGTAGGAATCTTGAGTGATGAGCGGACGTGATTGTTTTGAATCCATGGACCCCGAGTCCGGGCAACTGGTTACTCGGAGTTCGGGTCTTCGGACCTGGATGGCCCATATTTCGCCCTAAAAGATTATACTAATGGGCCGAAAACAACCAGTGTCCATATACGATAGC
Organism: Syzygium oleosum; assembly: GCF_021117445.2. NCBI lineage: Eukaryota > Viridiplantae > Streptophyta > Magnoliopsida > Myrtales > Myrtaceae > Syzygium > Syzygium oleosum. The sequence continues at coordinate 5,186,735 of NW_026607494.1, forward strand.
CTCATGGGCCGCAAGCGGTCCGAGCCATCACAGCATTATGGGCCCAAATTTCTGCTCCTTTTTCTTCTCACGGTAACAATTTCTTCCTTAGATGCGTTTTCCAACATTTTGGTGAAATTCTGCATGCATCTTCACATATTACTTTAGAAGAAGCATTGGATTAACCATGCCTTTTTCCTTTTAACGCACAAAATCAAATGAAACCCAACTCAATTGTTTTAATAAATAAGATTTTTTAATCGGCTTTCATATCTCAAATATTCAAAATTTGTTCGTAAAATTGGTATGAAATTGCCCTGCTAGTCTTCGCCGCAAATGGTCCGCGAAAAATAAACACCGGCATCAGCAGGCGAGGAAAATTTACTCTATCCGAATAGTTCGATCATCACAAATCTTTCATCGAAACATAGGAAAGAAAGAACCCGGTCCTAAGCAAGACCTTAAAAGGCTTCATTTTGGATTTTACCAGGATCTTGTGGTCTCCGAGATGTAAAGCAACAAGAGGATATTCTCTCCTCCCAGGGAAGACAAAGATATGAGAGGAATCGGGCGGTGCGAGACGTGCGGCCCGGGCAAGTTAAAATAAGGTCTCACCACCGCTCGTGAAAGTGGACAGGCCGCAAAAGACCTCGTAGAGGCTGCAAAGCTCCCATCCTTTGGTGAAGGTTAACGCTTACTCGCCACCAATGATCCAAGTGATAACCCCCGGTTAAGCGTACGCAATTTCCGACGCCCTTTTTTTTTTTCCAATTCTCTTTGATTTTCGACAGTGCCGATTAATATAAACAAAGAAAAGGACAGAGTCAAAAAAGGTAGAAGAAAAACAAGAAAAGTATGTCTCCCATTGCACGCCACTCATCGCACACGTCGAGAAGAAACAGAAAAAAAGAAATCACTTATCGATAGCCTTATAAAATCACGTGTTGATTTAGAAGAACAGCTCCTTGATCGTGTTATTCAACAAAGGCTGCGCCTGATGTCTTCTTTGCCACGACCAAGGGACAATGAGTACCTTAAAACTAATGCCCATTACCGACGACGTGTCGTTGTCCCCGTCCTCGTCTTCCCACTTTCTTCCTTAAGGTCTGATTAGGCGTTGAATGTGACAGTAAAACTCTATCCTTGGAGGACAGGTTTTGCTGTTCTGTAGGATGCCAAACAATGGGTCGTTCTTTATCTCTAGCAAAAACCATCTGCTGAATGGCACGACACGACTCTTTGAAGTGGGCTTTTGGTCGCAAAATGCGTTCCTAAGCGGGTCGGATATGGCTGGCGGGGGCATCTATTGTTAGGGATGGTTGTATCACGCGTCTCGAATGGACTTACGATAATATGTTTCGTAAAAAGTCAATCGATAGGTACATATGATCTTGCGTAGATAGTAATAAAGTTTTGTTACTTTTTTGTTTCTTCGGAACGAAAATGGACGATATAACAAGCAGAAGAATTTCTTGGAACTCGAAGTTATAAAGAAGCTTTGAACTGTAGGTCATTTTGAAACATTCAAAAGAAAAGAGTGTTAATCACAATCTTGCCTAAATTTTCTATGCTATTGGTCAACATATTAATGATTTTCATGACTTTAGAGTCACGTGTTGGATTGCTACGTGAGGCGCTACTTTTTAGGCGCTTTTGAGCGCGAGGGTGCAATTGAAAATCTGCTTGGAACCGTGGGGGCTCAAAGTCGAATTTCGAGAAGTTTGGTGGTGGGTCGGTGCTTTAGGTCCAAACTCTTTCCAGATCTGGGCCAAGCTGTGTTGACATGCTTCGACCTGGGCCCCGAACAGAAAGTGCCTCAACGTCGGTAGTTCTTACAAGGACTTTGGAGAAAATTTTGAAAAGGGAAACGTGCTCAAACTCAAGATCTAGGGTTCGAACAATGAAATTATTATGAGATGAGATCATTGATTATGTCGTGGGAAATATTAGGAAGCTTGTCCTCTTGATGACAAGATTTCTCCGGACACGATTGACGTAGTCCTTGTTTGATTTTTTTGACGATGTTATATGAGCGAAATATTATATCATACGATCATGATTCGATAGTTGTTGTTTTATTTAGGACATTCCCGTTTTGTCGTTTAACTCATCAGGTTGTACGATCGAGTTCTCGAATTTTCGCTCTGTTCGATTGGGTCCCTCGTTTTGCATGATCGGCGCGATTGATTTCTTTTGTTATGAACGTATCTAAACGAGCTAGTATGGCTGCCGACTTCGATATTGATAATTGAAGAGGGTAAAAGTTGTGTTAGAGCGCGGTTTAATAAATCAATCATGCAAAATAACATAAAAAAGTAAAAGAAACAAACTAAGGGGAGAAAGAGAGAGAGAGAGAGAGTTCAATCGCCCATGATCGTAATTATCGCCTTCATCATCACTTCCGCTCTCTCTCTCTCTAACCCACCATTGTATCAGCGCACACCATCACTGCATTCAACCGCTATCATCGTGCTCGCCTCGTCGCGACTCGGCCGACATCTCTCCATCTCTATCTCTCTCAACGAATCTCTCTTTCGTCATCTAGGTAGAAAAACGACATGCACAAGTTAAACGAACACGGCCCGAAAACCTTCGCGGTACATGAATCTAGCGAAATCCCAACGATCTTAATTAGTCTAAGTTAACTGAAGGTAATTAAATTTTCCAAAGGCATGAACCTTGACTTTCCATCTCCCCCCCTCCATGTCTCCTAGCGAAACCATCATTTTCCAAAGCCCCCACCATGAATGCCCCCTCCCTCAAAAGTGGCCTTCGCATTGTCATACTTAGGCCAAATTTTTCTTCTCGCGTCTTCATCATATACTTTGGACATTGTCGTTAAGAGGGTCCACGAGACCCGATCGATCGACGTTCGTTAGTTAAACTTTCTTAGATTCCGGTCGGGACCCAACAAAGGAAAAACAGACACATCGTGCATGCCACTTCGAAATGATCTTGATCCTTCCATACATGTCCAACTCGTAGGGACCCCTCTAAACACCCCTCTATTCGTTTTTATTTATAAGTAGATTTGCCTTGACAATCAGCATAACCACCACGATAGCGACCTTTCGGTCTCAATGTGACTTATAATAGTAAAACTATGGTGTTGTGAGCAGTAAAAAAGATACGTTGCATGATAAGTCCAAGGACATTAGATGGAATCAATTGGCCGACACTGCTGCGATTGATGGGTTCGTGAAGGGGTTTTTGTATATTCGATGAGAATAAGAGGATATCGTAGCTTTGAAAGCCGAGAAGGTCTTTGTTTAGTACAATCATATAGTTAATTTTGTTGTATCGAAAATGTGGGCCTCGTGCTAAGAGTCAAAGTGTACGTTTTTGGCACATAGGAAAACGCTTATTCACCGGTCGAGATTTCCCACCTAATTTCGAATGTCTAGTGGCTTAAAATGATTCTTCGGGAAAACACTTCGTTTGGTTTTAATTTAAACCGTAGGGCTTAGGGTTTTTTCGGTGTCCCGAAAGCGCCACGACGAATCTTACGAGAGTAATGACGTTGTTAAAAAATCGACACCCGGGGTCGTTACTTAGTCTTAAACAAATGAACCGATACAATATATCATAACGCATGCGTCGTGATTTTATAAACCGGAAAACCTAATTATGAAACACGTCAGCCGATTCTTTTTGCTTGCTAGGGACTTAATCTAATCGTTTTCGAGGCCATGTGGGTCTTGCAAGTCTGCCTTAACAAAAGAGAGATTGGGAAGTAACAGAGAACAACGGCGTTTTTAAGGAAAGACAAGGGCTATTACCAACGCCTTGTCCTAACGATGCCCCAACATTTCATGTGCTTCTCCGAGTTGAATTCCATTAAAATTTCAATTATTTGTCAGTTTTCCTCGTCGGTGTCTACTTCGCACCTGCTATTGTATACTCGGCTAAGAAAGTGACAATTCAAGACACATGATGCGGGAGGGATTTGAGCTGGTTTACTAACTTTGCGTACCCGATACTGGTTTTTCCTAACGACTTACGTATTTAATGTCGACGTTTGTTGAAAAGGAAAAAACGAGACAACAATCCGCTCACGACGGAAGATGTAATCGAATCGAATCGATCATGCACGATTTGACACTCGAAGTCGCGATTCGACTCGATTAAATTATGCTCCATACTTGTTTTTCTTAACGACTTACGTATTTAACATCTACGTTTGTTGAGAAAGAAAAACGGGACAAAATTCCGCTCACGATTAAAGATGTAATCGAGTCGAATCGAGCTAGCACAATTTGACACTCGAAGTCGCGACTCGACTCGATTAAATCATGCTCCATACTCAGGTGCGAGCTTGATGGAGCTTGATTTTCTTTTTGTTCGAACTCAACTCGTTTCAATTTTCACCCTTTTTAACCCTAAACTCGGGTGCATTGCGCATACTAAAAAGAAAGTAGATCCGGGGCTATCGGCTGGAGATTGTGCATGTACCGCTCCAAAATTGAAGAGTTTTGAGTCATTTCCCATTCAATCAATGTCTTATGAAAGCCGAGCTCATCCCCACATCATTGCTACCATCAACGAGACACTTGCCAATGTAGCACAAAAGCAATAAATTTGCTCTATATTTGCATTATCTAGAGCGTCCATATTGAATAAATTAAGTGCTCACGAATACCATAAATGAATACTCGAAACCCGCTTGCAGAATCCCATTTAGCAGAATTCCACACTTCCAATTTGTCTCGTCGATCGGTTCATTTAGCAAAATTCCACACTTCTAAATATTTGTGCTTGTCAAAATGAAAAGTAATTCATATATATTCACATGATGAATCAACAAAACACGATCATACTCGATTGTCAAACTGAAGGTAGCCAGAGAATTCCCGCAAGAAGTTTCTACTGGTGAAGGAAACAGACAACGGTTCAGTCCAAAGTAACCCCTAAAACTTCAACCCACGACATGTCATTACTTCCTAATCCGCCAACTGCTTTTTTATCAGCAGTACGTGGATTTTCACTAAGCTGAGCGCAATGGTCGGCTCCAAATGCCTCCAACTTAGTCCATGCCCTAAGAGAGAGAGAGAGAGAGAGAGAGAGAGAGAGAGTGTGTGTTTCATTGGTGATGCAGACGTAGGTTTGTGCCTAGCGATTGGAGTGAAGTATCTCGATCGAAACTGATGGTGGGTTTGTTAATAATCACCGTACCAATCCCACCAGTTCCAGTTTTGTCCCATTTGAAACGTGATCCGTGCTGCACAGCTCGAGATTTTGATATTCGTTCGTAATTTCAGTGGTCTCTCGGACGTTGAATATCAGGTCATACAACCCTCGCATGCTACAAAATAGTAGTCAGCAAAAGTGCCCAAGATGGTGATCGATGATGGGCCGTTCAGCACAAGGGGATTGGTTACTGGTTGGGACCTGAAAAAGATGGCGACTTCCTCAAGCTTTTCTTCCCCAACATCTTTGAAGTGGGAAAAGTGGGTCTAAAAAGTTCTTTGTTAATTAACAAGGAGATGCTGTAGTTTACCCTTTGATTACACTTGAGTATTTCAAACATTCATTCAATGGATCTAGCAGTAGGGTTACAGATTCCAGTTCTGCCACTTTGGGAATACTATAAGAAATTAGAATGACCAGAAGGAATTAAGATAAAAAAGAAAGAATTGTTACATATGACAAAGCCCAAAAAAAGTAGGGTTAATGCCACGAAAAACTCCAAATTAGTACACCTGTGATAATTTTATCCCGAACTAATTTTTTGACCACCAAAAACTCCAAATTGGTACACCTATGATAAATTTATCCCGAACAATTTTTTTTATCACTAAAAACCCAATACTGGTACATTTGTGGCAATTTTACCCCGAACTAATTTTTTGACCACCAAAAACTCCAAACTAGTATACCTATGACAATTTTACCCCAAACTAATTGTTGGATTACTAAAAACCCTAAACTTGTACATTTGTGACAAATTTACCCTCCGTTAGTGTCCGTTAAATTGGATTAATATCACGAAAAATCACAAATTGGTAAACTTGGAAAAACCCCAAACTGGTACACTCGTCAACTACCACATGTCATCAAACTTAGCAATTTAACAGTAAAATTTAACGGAAACTAATAGAGGGTAAATTTGTTACAGGTATACCAGTTTTGGGTTTTTTGTGTTGAAAAATTTAATTCGGGGTAAAATTGTCACAGGTGTACCAGTGTAGAGTTTTTGGTGATCAAAAAAATAGTTTGGAGTAAAATTGTCGTACCGGTTTGGAGTTTTTTGTGATAAAAAAAATAATTTTGGGTAAATTTATCATAGATGTGCCAGTTTGAGGTTTTTCGTAGTATTAACCCAAAAAAGGACTAGCATGATAATGTAGAACCGAGCACCAGCCGAGTCAGTGGGTGTACACTCGTGAATCATTTGACACGACTACTTAATTTATAGTTTTTAAAGACAAAATTATATACCCACAACCCTTGAAACGGCTAACTAACTTAATGGATCGGATAGAGATTTGTGCATGCACATGTGTGATCCGATTGCGAGTCTACTTGGTTTCGACTTCCAATTCTAGTCTTGTTTGCCGAGATAGGGATCTGCAAGTTACGGGCAACAAGACCTAGTCTAGTTACACCAGTTGAGGTAAGTGCCCTTAGACTTTAGAGGAATTTACTCCAGAGCGTTAAGACCCTCAACACAATTTTCTCTCCCTCTCCTCCGTCACCGTTGTTCCTTTGTAAAAAGACTAGGGATCTCACAACCATCGGGAGTGAGACTGCTTGAATGCCCACCTAGATAAGCGGCCACATAAGGTTGCGGACCTCGGATGCAAGGTTGGCAAACTTGGAAAGAAGATCTAATAAATAATGGAAAGAAATGAACTCAGAAAAAAGAGAGAGAGAATAGATATGAAATGTCCAATAGTATACTTGTAATAAGATGCCAACCTCTCCGGAGCAAATTTAGAATGCAAGTTTACCTCCTAATTCGAAAGGAACCCAGTTCTAATTACCGTGTCTCCATGCTTCCTTCAAGTTTTTCAATCTGCTTATTATCGCGACAGGCCATTTCATGATAGTTACGAGTGACGATACGGATCGGATGCCTTCGTACACGCCATTCAATCATCGCGTGAATCTCTCTACTTATTTGCATACGTGTGGTTACTATCAATGGTCGTGAATTATTTGCTCACTAGGGCCATCCATTTGAAAGTTCACTTCAAGGCAAAGGACAAAGCCGTGTTCTACACTAACGATTGATATCGATGTCGACATGTCGGAGAAGGTCCTTGTTTTTCTTTTGTGGGGAGCATATTCATGGAGGGGGGTTCGAGGGCGACTCGTTGGGGGTTCCTTTCTTTCCATCAATTTGCCCTTTTTCTAAAGAAGGGGATTGATGGATCGATCGGTCAAAGAAATCATAGAGTTTAGTGAGTCGGGCACCGCAACGGAGGGACTCCACTTGTGCCCCTGCCCTTTCAACAATGGCTGCTTTTCATGTCCTTTCTTCGGCCCTTTTGATTCCACGGAAAGAGAGAGAAAATAACAGGCCTAACATCCCTCAGATTCTCCCCCTCTTTCTTTTTAGGGTTTGCGATGCATTAGAAAAATGGAGGGTTTTTCTTGCTTTTGTGGAGGCAGATTGATTTGATTATTGTTGGCTATGCATGGCTACAAAGTTTCGAGTCATATCCGTGCATTGACTCAACGACTAATTAGTACCGACCCTTTTCTTGATGGAGGGTGGGACATTAACGAACAGCTCATATTCATATAAATATATATACACATCTATATGTCCTTATGTAATACAAGATATATATTATATTTCTAGCTTTTAATGCATGGTAAATTGCCTAACTAAGGCATCCGTAATTGTATTTATTAGACCCTTTGCGTTAATCTATGGTTCAATAGTAGAATAGTACATGAACTAATTATTTAACTTTTTTCATTTATTTGACAAGGATTGATCTAACAATCAAGAGATTGGACATGGCATAAGTGTGATTATGTCACACAGCACAAATTCGATTCCCACGCAACACACAAATCTTATTTCCGGACTCCATTATAAAATGGTGGATGAGATTAATGGGGTATTTAATGGATCCAAAATTTATCTATGTCATATGGGCTTTCTAGAAAACAAATTTATTTTTCCATGTAGCCTATATAAGTAAGAATAACAATAGTGGGAGATACTAATATAAAAGTATAGTGAATATAACATACTAAACGACGTGATAAATTTTACGCACTATTCGATGTTATCAACAAGGTTGATGGCAAGAATAAAAGTTGCATGCTTGTGGAGAGTTTGTATTATGAAGGTCACAAACACATTATACCCGCTGAGTATGTACAAACTTTATTTGTAAAAGTCCACGTTTTCATCCTTATATTTACACATTCTTCGTATCCAGTCCTTAAACTTCTAATTTGCCCAAGTCTTTACACTTGCATAACTTTCCAATCAAGTCCATCCAACTGTAGATCTAATTAATTTGTTCAGACACGTTCGTAGAAGCTAGCAAGATGCTGACATAGAAAAGTTTTGTGCCATCGTAGAATATGATCTAATGCATGACACTGAAAATTCTGAATCGCCAGACCTTGAGCAATGAGATGTCGCAATAAGAGTGCTAAACTCGGGCTTTCCGCATCAGACTATCACCTAACACCAATGGACATGTCAGCTCTAGTATATCGGATTTGGAGTTGAAGAAACTTGATTAGAAAACTAATGCAAGTTAAATCACATAATTGAACAGATGAAATAATTTAAGAGCTTGGTTAAAAAGTGTGCAAGTCTAGGAATCAAAATTGGACTTTACCAAATTTATATCTTTAGAGAAATGGTGAAATGTCTTTCCTCATCGACGTCTAATCATCACGAGACTGTTGAAATCGCTATTTAAGCAAATTACTATGGGACAACAATGTAAGAGAGTTCTACTACCAAACAACTATAGCACACAAATCCAAAGTGATTAGCAAGATATGTAGATTTGTCAAAAAGGTGTAGGACCAAGAACGAGGAAGGTAAAACGAATGTTTGACGGAAAAGATTAAGTTCAGTTTCAACAATGTGTCACGTCTTTTACCAAACTAGTATATTGTGTGGTGTATATTGAGGGGAAAGTAAGATGTGTGTAATCATGTGAAGTGAAAGGTTCTCGTGACCTTGATACCCGCCCCTCCATTAGACAATGATGGGGAAGAACTAAAAAAATTCTCCACAAATGCTTTGAACGCAAAGGAAATATCGAAGAAACATCCGACTTATTCAATCAATACAAGGACGAAGGACGAGGAGGGGCGATTAATCCAAGTAACTCCGCTTAGGAGTTACCATAAGATCACTTCGGTTACGGAATGTTTGGATTTGGCCATAACTATTGTTATGAGAGTGCGCAGCAGAAACCCGATATCTTCAAATGGGGAGATCGTTAAGAAAGAGCTCAAGTCGAAGCCTGTCAATATATCCAGTTGGACCAACATTTACTCAAAAGTTTAAGCCAATGAGTCTGTTCCACACCACACCAATTCTCCAATGCATGACTTCTTTAACACAACTCACATGTGCATCTTAACAATCTCCTCTTTCTGCATCAAGATATCTTCATTTGACTAAATTCGGGGCCGATCAATTTACCATTGACTCTAATACCATATGTTATAAGAGTGCGCAGCAGAAACCCGATACCTTTCGGTGAGGAGATTACTAAGAGGAAGCTCAAGTCCGAACCCGTCAATATTGACCTACCTTCACTCAAAAGCTTAAACCAATGAGTTATATGTCAACTTGGATATATTAACTACTTCACACCATACTAATTCTTCAATGCAAGACTTCTCTAACATAACTCATATGTGAATCCCAACAACTATCTCGAACCACATGCAACTCGAAGGTTTGAGATTGGCAAGCTCGTTACCACAATCCACCAAGTTACTAACAGCCAAAATATTCTTCACACGAGGTGTGTCATACGAGTTATTCAGATGTTCATCCGCGACGTGGATCGAACTCGTGATCTCATGAAAGACAGTCAGCCTCTTTATCACCAACCCAACCAACCTTGGTGTGTACATAATGACCGACATAGATGGAGAGCCCATCTAATGTGTGCCTCGCTAATGAGAAACCGGTTCATGCTGTCAGTTGCGCAATCAAAGTCACGTAATGGACTAATTGCACTATTCACGCTATATACATTTCCATTGACTTTACATTCGAACTTCAATCGACTCCCTCGACTCGCTTTTTTAAGATGTCACTGTCACGTGTGCATTCGATATGTATAAATACACCTCATCCTAAACGACTCCACCTCTCCTCCTCTTCTCTATGGTTTTTACTTTAAGAGAGAAACCCTTTTTTTGTAGTGGGAAGGTCCCACGAAGCAAATGTCCCCATATGAAAGTCGTCAGCTACGCTTCTCTCCCCTCTTTTGCGCGAACATCGTTACCACTGTTGCTTCTCTCACCAACACCACCGCCTGGATCCCCCCACGCGTGTAAAGGCGCACCCGCACGTGTAAAGACACAGAGAGAGAGAGAGAGAGAAGCGGAAAAGGAGGGTTTTGGTTTAACAGAACAGAGCCCTTCCCATCCCCATGCATTGCATGAAAACCTCAGGCACGCACAAGACCCCACCCCACCACAGAAAAGTAAGCGAGTACAGTCCACAAAGATGAATAAACAAACAGAAATAAAGGGGAGATAATGCTGACAAAAAGGGAATCGGGAGAAGCAAGACGCCAGAGCTGAGTTACGTTACCACCCAAAATCGGGTGAGTTGTTGAAACCGAACCCAGAAAAGCGCCCTCTCTCTCTTTCTCTCTCTATCACCCTCTCGCTCTTCTGTAGCTCAAGTAGGCTCACACGCGTGTGGGCGATGACAATGTAACGTACAGTAACGTACTTCTGAGACAATGGAGCGTCTGTTTCGTGTGTGTGGGTACGTGTGCGTGGATTCTGCGCGCAGTTCAAGCGAGCAAACGGTGCGTTATTGGAGGGAGGGAGAGAGAGAGAGAGAGAGAGGGTTTCAGTTTCTGGGGTGAGAGAGAGCTATCTGTGCTGCATTGCTGGGGATGAGATTCGAGGGGCAGGCAATGAAAACGAGAGATTTCTTTGCAGTCGCCATCGGTGGTGATTTGATGTATCTTTGGCGTTACGATGATGACCCCTCTGCGACCTTTCTCTTTGGTGCTTCGTTTACTTTGAGACCCCCCAGAATTATTATTTCTCTTCCTGTACTTTTCTTCTTCCCACATGAGTGAATGAAGCATTTATGCCTTTGCTTGGATGCATGAAGGGTTCATTTTGATCCTGTTTTCATCCTCACATTTTCCACCGTTCCTCTGTCTTCCCAGAGAAAGCAGTAAACATTGGTTTTTATGGATGGATCGGATCAATTAACTGGTGCGAGGGCAATTTATTGAATGACAATCAAAGTATGATTGTTTGGTAAAAAACTTATATGCTGTGAAGATTTGAGAATACAAATATTTTTCGATAGCAAAAAGTGTAGACTTTACACACCTAATTCTATTGAAATGCATGGATTTTTTTTGTACGTAGCTTATTTTGGGAACTTGAGATGAAGAATAACGATGAACACGTTAGAGTTAATACCATGAAAAACCCCAAATTGATACAACTGTGATAAATTTACTCTGAACTAAGTTTTTTACCATAAAAAACTTCGAACTGATATATTTGTGACAAATTTATCCTCCGTTAATGTAACACCCCGGGTCTACACTGTGTAATATTGTCCGCTTTGGGCCCACTGACCCTCACGGCTTTAAAACGCGTTACACAGGATAGGCCACCCAGGCCTTATAAGCAACCCCAGGACTCCTCCCTAAGCGATGTGGGACAGAGAGATGCCTCCCTTACCATCCTAGAAGCCTGCCAGGAGCCGCTCCTTGTTCAGGTCCTTGAACCCCGGCGACCACTCCCCGCGTAACGACCCGGTCCGACGAGGGCGGGGAGTGGTCGCCGGGGTTCAAGGACCTGGACAAGGAGCGGCTCCTGGCAGGCTTCTAGGATGGCAAGGGGGGCATCTCTCTGTCCCACATCGCTTAGGGGGGAGTCCTGGGGTTGCTTATAAGGCTTGAGTGGCCTATCCTGTGTAACGTGTTTCACATGGGCTTGCTTCCGCTGCGCATGATGAGAACAAAGCCTTGAGGGGAAGGGCCAGAGAGCGCCCCAAAGAGGACAATATTGGGCTTGGGGGAGGAAGGGCCAGAGAGCGCCTCTACCCAAGACAACGCATTTTAAAGCCGTGAGGGTCAGTGGGCCCAAAGCGGATAATATTACACAGTGTAGACCCGGGGTGTTACAAGTGGTATCAGAGCCGACTCCCGACCGCGTGTGGGGCCATAGCGAGGACGCTGTGCTCGAAAGAGGGGAGAATGTAACGACCCGGTCCGACGAGGGCGGGGAGTGGTCGCCGGGGTTCAAGGACCTGGACAAGGAGCGGTTCCTGGCAGGCTTCTAGGATGGCAAGGGGGGCATCTCTCTGTCCCACATCGCTTAGTGGGGGAGTCATGGGGTTGCTTATAAAGCCTGGATGGCCTATCCTGTGTAACGCATTTCACTTGGGCTTGCTTCCGCTGCGCATGATGAGAACAAAGCCTTAAGGGGAAGGGCCAGAGAGCACCCCAAAGAGGACAATATTGGGCTTGGAGGAGGAAGGGCCAGAGAGCGCCTCTACCCAAGACAATGCGTTTTAAAGCCGTGAGGGTCAGTGGGCCCAAAGCGGATAATATTACACAGTGTAGACCCGGGGTGTTACAAGTGGTATCAGAGCCGACTCCCGACCGCATGTGGGGCCACAGCGAGGACGCTGTGCTCGAAAGAGGGGAGAATGTAACGACCCGGTCCGACGAGGGCGGGGAGTGGTCGCCGGGGTTCAAGGACCTGGACAAGGAGCGGCTCCTGGCAGGCTTCTAGGATGGCAAGGGAGGCATCTCTCTATCTCACATCGCTTAGGGGGGGAGTCCTGGGGTTGCTTATAAGGCTTGGGTGGCCTATCCTGTGTAACGCATTTCACATGGGCTTGCTTCCGCTGCGCATGATGAGAACAAAGCCTTGAGGGGAAGGGCCAGAGAGCGCCCCAAAGAGGACAATATTGGGCTTGGGGGAGGAAGGGCCAGAGAGCGCCTCTACCCAAGACAACGCGTTTTAAAGCCGTGACGGTCAGTGGGCCCAAAGCGGACAATATTACACAGTGTAGACCCGGGGTGTTACAGTTAAACTGGATGAATACCACGAAAAATCATAAATTGGTAAATCTGTGACAAACAAATGGATAAAACCCTAAAACAGTATACCCGTTAATTGTCACATGTCATCCAACTTAGCAATTTAATGATAAAATTTAACGGAAATTAATGTAAGGTAAATTGATCACAGGTGTATCAGTTTTTGGTTTTTTGTAGTATTAGTCCAACACATTAATACCTCACTAGTAAATTTGTTTCCTATTAAGGCTCCGTTCGTTTAGCGGAAAATATTCTCCCGGAAAAAAATTTTCCGGGTTTTTCGGTGTTCGGGGGGCGGAAAACGTTTTCCGTGGGAAAATATTTTCCTTCCCCCCTCACAAAATAGCCTAAGTCTATGGAAAATGACTTCCGCTTCTTCAAAAGCGGAAATCATTTTCCGGAGCTTCTTCTTCTTCTTCTTCACTAAGGTCGCCGGCCGCCGCCGCCGTCCGCCGCCGCCGGTCGCCGGCCGCCGTCGCCGCCGGTCACCGGCCGCCGGCGAAAAATATTTTCCGAAACTTTTTCATATTGGTCGTCGAACACCGAAAAATTATGTTCCGGAAAAACATTTTCCAGGAAGTCATAAAAACATTTTCCAGGAAAATGACTTCCGGAAAAATATTTTCCAAAAGGAGAATATTTTCCGCCAAACGAACGGAGCCTAAGTGATATGGTAGAATCACGTCGGGTGCATAAAAGTGCTTACTAACTTAAAAAAAAGGGTTAATACCACGAAAAACCCTAAACTGGTACACTTGTGACACATTTACCCCAAATTATTTTTTTGACCATAAAAAACCCCAAACTGGTACACCTGTGACAATTTTACCCCGAACATACCACAAAAAATCCCAAACTGGTACATATGTGACAATTTTACCCCGAACTAATTTTTAATATTATTTTTTTTATTTTTTTGAATTTTTTTGAATTTTTTCTTTTTTTCTTTTTTTTTCCTTCACCTTCAACCTTTGGCCGGTCACCGGTCCGGCGACCGGCCAGAGGCGGAAGCCGGCGAGGGCCGCCCTTGCCGGTGTCAGGCGAGGGCCGCCCTCGTCAGATCCGGCGAGGGCGACCCTTGCCGGTATCGGGCGAGGGTTGCCCTCGCCGGATTTGGCGAGGGCGACCCTCGCCTGCGTCCGGCGAGGGCCGTCCTCGCTGGCGTCGAGCGAGGGCCGTCCTCACCTGCCCAGGGCAAGGGCGACCCCTCGCCCGGCTCAGGCGAGGGCGGCCCTCGCCCGACGCAAGCAAGGGTCGCCCTTGCCGGATCTGGCGAGGGCGACCCTCGCCTGCGTCAGGCGAGGACCGTCCTCGCCTGCCCAGGGCAAGGGCGACCCCTCGCCCGGCTCAGGCGAGGGTCGCCCTTGCCGGCTTCCGCCAATCGCCGGACCGACGACCAGCCAGAGTTTGAAAATGAAAAAAAAAGAAAGAATAAAAAATAAATAAAAATTCGAAAAAAATAAAAATAAAAATATTAAAATTTTAATTCATAGTAAAATTGTCACATATGTACCAATTTGGGGTTTTTTGTGGTAAGTTCATGGTAAAATTGTCACAGGTGTACCAGTTTGGGGTTTTTGGTGGTCAAAAAAATAGTTCAGGATAAAATTGTCACGTGTGTACCAGTTTGAGGTTTTTTATGGTCAAAAAAATAGTTTGAGGTAAATGTGTCACAAATGTACCAGTTTAGAGTTTTTCGTGGTGTTAATCCTAAAAAAAATAGCTACTGACAAAAAAAAAAGCTCTGACCAAAAAAATAGCTGTCGGTAATAATAGCTGATGGACACGTTAAATATTACCAAATTTAGTAGACGGGTCTTTCATTACTCGCATTGCTCCTGAGGTGAACTAGTATGGATTACTTCCCGAAAGGAGGGGTTCCATAATAATTTTTTTTTATCCAACTTACCAAGAATCAAATGAATTCATGCGTTTTCTTAAGGGATTTGTTGATAAGACATCGGGATGATACCAACGTATTCCGAAGATATATAAAAAAATCTTATTTGTGACAAATTGTTGCTAAGTGTTTATATATATATATATCATACTACTGGAAGTTCTCTTAAATTTATGGTATTTATAGCCTTACATGATTTCTTTTCGACCATCTTTTACTCTTTACATTGAGCCTGCCTAACTTTAGGTTTGATCAAGAAAATCCCAAGGTGGTGTAAGATTATGAAGCGAAGAGACTGAAAGATCAAACTCAATTCTATTTTTAACTCCATGGTTAAAATTCTCCTTTCAAAAATTCATGAAAAGCTCTTGCTTACTTCATTAGGAAAGAACATATTTGCAATTTTAATGTATGTTGCTTGCTTAACATTGCGCATTTACGAAATTTGGTTCGAAAATAAATAAAGATTAGCTTTCTTTTTCTAGTAGATTGAAATGTATTCAGCCTAATTAAACATCCACCTAAAAATAATAACAATAATAACAGAAGAAAAGAACAGGATTAGGAGCTGCTTGCACCGACCCTTCATGTGGGCACTGAAAATATGAACATGGGAGTTGGTAAACTCCATTAACGAAATTTGCCAGAAATGGGAAATGCACAGCATTGGCGTGCAAGAAGAGATTCAAAAATCAAAAATATATAGACACATATATAATATATATTTTTATTATATATAAAATGATGCATTTGCTGCTTCCCAGTTCCCAGAATACCTGCAACTGCAGAACAGAAACCGATGTTCATCAGTCAAACAAGCAACCATCATTTCATCACCCTCTCATCTTCTGCGTGAAGACCCGAACACCACCACCTCCCGATTAATAACCTACGTTTGGTCTCCATTCTCTCACCTTGTACCTCAGTCAGTTGTCATGTCTTCTGCCCATTCCCCAACAATTTTTCCAGTTTTTCTTTGTGTTTTCCAGGCCCATGCTTTCTTTCGTTTTTAACGTGCACGCCCCAGTGTTTTTCCTATTTTGGTAGAGAAATTTGTCAGCAAAGTTCTATAGGTGATATTCATTTTCTAAACATCTCTATTATAATCCAAGGACGCGAACTCAGAGGCATGCTAATGTCTTCGATTTCATTTTGGAGGCGTATGGACCATCTATATGAATTTGGGTTTGTCAATACTGTTAATTAATCAAGGGTATAGTTGAGATCGACGGGTAAAAATAAGACACGGGTCAAAATCTAAGCACGTTTTTTCATGCACGAAGGTATAGAACAAAAGAAAGGCAATCATTGAGAAGCATTTCATAATCAAAAGGCAAGTTTAGAGTATCTCCATCCATATTCAGTTGTTGGAAGGACATGGAAAAAGAAAACTGGAATCATGACCTATCAACTAAAAAGTGAGCTCTTGGCCAAAAAAAGAGGAAGAACAATTACTGAGTCCAAAGCCTGAAAATCAGGTGTTAAGTTTCAATGAGTAGTAAAAAATGAGAGTTCTCTGAAATTTTTCGAACCGGTATTTCTTGCATTTATACCATGTAAAAGTTATCAAATCTCTTCTATCAACATCTCGAAATTTAGATCTGATAATGATGTCGAAATGATAGAGAAGACGGCATTGTATATTACTTGGATGAATTATTGTCCCATTTAAGAAGCATTTATACTCGAGCAATATACTACTAAGGAAAGGAAGTGATCCCACAAGGAAACTAGCTAACTTAGGATATAACCGACATTAGAAAATCAATTATAATTTCATACAATCGGACAAAATCATGTAATGTTTTGAAAATATTCCGAGAAAGGAGAAGAACTATTTCGACTTTATCAGAAGCAATATTCTCTTGGTAAACAAAGAATTATATTCAAATTAGTTTAAATTATTAGGTGGAGGGAAAACATCAAGCTATATAAGCTACACAAACAAAAAACACGAGATACTTTAATGTCAAGATATAAGATGATTCATATTAAGCGTCACGTAAAAATGCCTAAACCCTACTTGTACATATTCCTCATATCAACATAGCTTTTCCATAAAATAACTTCGATAGCAACTGAAGATTTGAAGACAAGACAGTAGCATACATATTCCTCATATCAACATAGCTTTTCCATAAAATAACTTCGATAGCAACTGAAGATTTGAAGACAGGACAGTAGCATCGTTCAAGACATATGGGCAAATGTAATCGATTTGGCATTTACTCGCGCTGCTTAGGAGCAGATGCATCAGGCTCATGTAATGACCCGTCAAAAGGCATAGCCTCGCGTCGATAGTGCGTTTTAAGAAGTACCTTTACGAATGATGGTGCAGAAAAACTAAAAAGCAGGCAACTTTTACCATAAGCCATTATTAACTGACCCAAAAACCAGATGATGATGACTCATTCGTGTCTGGACTAGACAGTAAATTATATATTAGGTAAGATGAAGTAACTGCTAGATTGTGGTTTTGCTGTAGACCTCCATGGAAAGCAAAAGGGCCAGAAAAAGAGGACACCTCGGCAAACAGACAAGCAAGTTCTGGTCTTCCTCAGAACCAGAGAGAGAGAGAGAGAGAGAGAGAGGGCACGAAGACCGAAGACCACACCCACCCACGAACGAACCTGACCCATCCACACGAGCGGTTCTCTCTACTTTGCATGAAACGGCTCGAGCTCTTTTCTTTTTCTTTCGCCCGAAAAAGCATTTCTGAAAAAGAGGAAAAGTTGTCATTTTTATAAACGAAACCACCTCCTTCTCTCTCACTCCCTCTCCCTCTCTATAATGCAGACAATGACTGACCTCATTTCTCCCCCCATAAAATAAAGTGGAGGAGGGGAGGGGGAGGGTGCGAGAGAATCGTGTGACTCCTTCTCTCTCTCTTCACGCATTCTTACTGTTACTCTCATTTCAGTTTCTGTTCCTCCTCTCTCTCTTACACAGCATCTACGCACGCTTATCAAACCATTCGGTGCTCTTCCTCTTCTTCTGAGCTCCCGTGGTTTTTTTTCTTTGGTTTCAAATCAAACCCACCCTCGCTCTCCTTCTTTTCATTTGCCGTACTCGATCTTCAATGTGCAAATCTGCTTCTGCATTTTGCTGTCATTTTCCTTTTTGACTGGCCCTTCTGTCCTCTGCCGTGTATTTGAGAGAAAACAGAGTTGGTTTATCGGGAAACCCTTCAAGGAATCGCCTCCCCTCTCTTTGTTGCTTTCCTGTGATCTTCATTAAAGAAGCAACCTTTTCCTTTTCTTTCTTTTTGTTTGATCCTTCTGAGCCTTTCTGGGTTCACTCGACAATGAGCATTCAACACTTGAAAAGCAGTGCGGGTGGCCTTTCCCTCTCTTACAAATTTGGCCATTTGGGCCACCAAGAGCCTGCAAATCCAGACATGGGTCTTCAGATTCTGACCCCCTCGTGGGAGAGAGCTGAAAAACTTGTGGCGATCCAAAAGCCGACTGCGAGAAATGGCTGCATTTTAGGACTCGAGACAAAAGGTTCGGTCTTGGTTTTTTCAGGTGAAGCAGAGGAACAGAAAACGCAGTCCCTGTGCGTTAAAAGGGGAGGACACACCAAGCTTTGCGCAAGAGGGCACTGGAGACCAGCTGAAGATGCCAAGCTCAAAGATCTTGTTTCAAGATTCGGACCTCAAAATTGGAACTTGATCGCCGAACATCTTCAAGGAAGATCAGGTACATCCCAGAAACAATATAATACTTAGCAAGAAATCTCTTTTCACCACGTTTTCTTATACTTTGAGAGACCCTCTTTGCTCGTCTTTACAAGCAAGATTTCTCGAGCGGTGATTGAGCTTTTTTTTTTTGTGTGTTTTACAGGGAAAAGTTGCAGGCTCAGGTGGTTCAACCAGCTGGATCCGCGAATCAACAGGAGAGCTTTCAGCGAGGAAGAAGAGGACAGGCTCTTGGCCGCTCACAAGGTGTACGGGAACAAATGGGCCATGATTGCCCGGTTATTTCCCGGACGGACCGATAATGCGGTCAAGAATCACTGGCATGTGATCATGGCCAGGAGGCAGAGAGAGCAGTCCAATGTGTACCGGAAGAGAAAGCCACCTTCTCATCTCCATCATCGCCACGTTGAACATCATCTTCAAGCCTTGCCCAAGGGGCTCGATCGTTCTTCTTCGACGACCCTCTCGAGCAATGTGGATGAATCTGACTCTACCTGCACTGATCTCTCCCTCACTCCCTCTTCGGCTATGTCTTCTCCTGCCTTCTTCTCTGGTGAGATTAGGAAGCAAAATGATATGCCATTTTTTGCATCTCCTTTTGTTTTTTTTTTTTAATACTATTTTGAATGTTGTGGTGTCTTGTCTGGTCATGAAGTGTTCCCATTTTTTGGCATAAGCTGATTCTTTTCCTTTTTAATAATGAATGCATTTTGGTTTTCAGGTTCATCTGGCAAGAAGACAGTCGTGGCGGACAATGTGACCTCTGACAAGTCCTCTTTCTCTCGAAATGGTTTCCATTTCCCAGGGCCAGTAGTGATCGACACAAGGGGTCTGGACCATCATCATAATTATCACAACTCTGGCAGTTCATCAGATTCAAACTCCGAAGTCTCAGCCCCTGAATCAGTTGCCACCGCCACCACCACCACCACCAATAGCAACAAGATGAGCACCCCAACAAGCTTCATAGATTTTCTGGGAGTGGGAGCTACTTGAAAGTCAGTGGAGGGCGCCCCCACTCTCTCGGTATTTCATTGGGTAGAGAGTGACTGAACTGAAGAGACTGCAGAAGCCAAAGAACATCAAACAGAAGAAGAGAGGGGGAAACAAAAGGCCCATGAGAGATGGTCTGCTCTGCTTGGGGTTTCCTCATTTAGTAACCGATGAACGACCCCTTATTTGGGTTGAATCTTGAATACAGCATGTGAAGAGACAACATGCCTGCTGCTGCTGCTGCAAAAGGGCCAATCTTCCAGTTTCTTTTATTGTACAGGGCTAGTAATTTTCCATAAACAGAAAAAAGAAAAGAGAAGAGAGAGAGGGAGAGAGAGAGCAAATGAGCCTGAAAAGATTAGTGAACTGAGGGGGGGGAGACTGGTTTGATTTGATTAATCTGTTGACTGTTGAGGGTGCTGTGGTGAGGATCTGGAAGGACAAAAATAGGTTGAAAAAATCCAAGAAAAGAGAGCCCAAAAGATCCGTCTTTTTAACCCATCCTCGTGATTGTTTTAACTGACCTGTGAATGTAACCTGCTCATCTTTCCTGACTTTTGAAGGCACTCGTTGGGTTTTTCTGGGACACTCTGTATGACCGTGATCTCTCTCTCTCTCTCTCTCACACACACACACACACCAGTCAACACTTTGCACTTTTAATGGGAATTTCTACTATCCGAAGCGAGCTTCGTATTCAATATAGATCGGCGGATAAAAAGGGATTAAAAAAAACGTGGCCTACCAAATCGATTTGGCGAAATCCATTTTCTCTCTCGCAACTTATTCGTGTTAAGGGAAAATTTCGGACGGAAAGATGATCAAAACTTATGCCTGATCATGAGAAGTTGCGGTATGCGACAATGGATTGTGAAACTTTCATGAATTGCAAAGAAAAACTACGATCGATCAGATATTTTATGAACGCCGACACAAGAAATTTAATGTGATTTTAGGAAAACTATTGATTTTTGCGAAATATTACAAACTACGGGATCCAGAGACTTCATATCACAAAAGGAAAACTACCCCTCTAAAGAAAAGTTGCTATAGGATATTCACATATATATTTCAAATAATTATTCGTCGTTTCCTTTGGAAGGAAATTGGATGTTATTAATTGAACATGATATCCATTCCAAGACAATAAATGTTACCCAAACTTTACCAATAATGTGTACATAGACAAAAGTACATAAATGTGATGGACCATCAATGTTTTCTCAAAACAGTTCTTCATTCCATCTCGAATTAATTTTTTCCAAAGTGTACCTTTTTCTTATTTTCTAAATAATGCCGAGGATATACGATTGATTGATAAGATTTATTAAAAATAAGACGCCAAAAAAAAATAGGGAAAAGTACTAAAAAAATCCAATACTTATTACATTGATATAAATTCAGTCCTAAATTTTTTTTTAATTGTATCAATATATTTATAAATATTTTTACGTTGGTACCAATTCAGTCCATCCCAGGTCAATTTAGGCCGAAAATTACCGATGTGAATGCTAGCCGTCCTTCTTGGCACGGTCAGCACTAACATGAACAATTTTTCGAAATTTTTAATTTTTTTTTAATTTCTTATCACTTTGTCATTGTTTTTTCTTATTTTTTTTCTTTTCTTTCTTTTTTTTCCTCAACTATGGGCTGCCGAGGTCACCAACGACCCTCGTCGACCTCAAGCGAGGTTTGGGAGAGGGCCACACCCTCGCCTGTTGGCCGACAAGGGCCGCAACAACCTTGCCCATACCAAGCGAGGGCATCAAAACCTTTAACTCGCGGCCCTCGCTTGGATTTGGGCGGGGGCCTGATGCCCACTATGGTTGGCAAGGGCGTGCCCAAACCTCGTTTGTGGCCAGCGAGGGTCGGCCAGTGAGCTCGTTGGCGCACAAAAAAAAGAAAGGGAAGAAAAATAAATATAAATATAAATATAAAAAAAGTAATAAAAATTTAAGGATTTATTCATGTCGGCACCAGTCGTGCTATGTAGGTCGGCCGGCATCCACGTCAGCAATTTCCGGTCTAAATTAGCAAAATAGATTAAATTTGTATTAATGCGATAGATTTTGGACTTTTTTGGTACTTTTCACGCAAAAATGTAACTACATTAATCGACCCAACAGGGTGGTGGCAGGGACCCCCCTAGAGCTAACCTCTTGGCATGTGGTGCAATTTATAGTCAATATCGTAGTTGTTAAATCGAGATATGTCACGACCAAGAGAAAAATCGAGATGCGTTTCGTGAATCAAAATCCCACGGAAATGAATCGGATCCAATAATAAGACCCGGTAAAATACCTTAAATTAAGGAAGGAACGCACATGTGCTCCTCGAGATGGCCCAAAGACTCTTTGGGTCATCTCGAGACCCAACTCGACCCAATAAGAAAATTTCGTGTTCGGGTCGGGTCGGTTCGTGTTTCAGTTCGGGTATTGTATTTGGTTTTGACACCCCTACTCTTTGCCAAAGAGAACGCGCTAAGTCTGATGATTCGAACCCAAGCTTGAAGCGCAAAAACGGTTACCACTTGAGTAATCTTTGCGTTAAAAAAAAAATTCGGTTTTACTTGGTAATTAGGGTTAAAAATTTTAGGTGCGTTCGGTCCTCTAAAATTCGAGTTCATCTTCCTCCATCTTTTATTATTTCATTTCTCTCGACTCACCCCGGTGATGAACCGTCGCGACTTTGAGTTTAAAGGGCAACATTCGCGGCGAACTTTATTAATATCAACGGATGTGAATCTACAACATTTATTTCAAAATTATAGAGAAAATACTCAAGTCATCTAGGTCTTGATGACAAAATCTTGGATTGAACACGATGCTCTTGAAGTTCGTCTCCCGACTTGGATCCAGCTGATGCACTTCGACGACACCTTTTGAGGTCTTGACTGCTGTACCGACAGAATTGTGTATTCTTTTGATGTTCGCCAACTTGACCCCTTTAAGATGAATCAGGGTCTTCTTAATGACTTGATCCGGGCGAATCCCGATCTGCGGAAGGATAGAAGCTCGTCAGGGTCGCGAGATTCGAGTAGATGGAGATCATTGGAGGTCTCTCGATGCGCATCGAGTGGATGGAGATAAAACTGAGGCTGGCTTTGGACGTTGACCCGACAAGGCCTCGATTTTGAGCTGATGAAGATCATTAAAACCGGGGGTGGTTTTGATCCAGGCAAAGTTTCGTCAACTGGGCGTTTCTCTTTTGTCCTAGTGCTTGCAGTAGAGAGCATCACAAGATAACGTAAGATTTTGTCGTGCAATGCGCTCGTGCACAAACGGGCTCTGGAAGCCCATCTTTGCCCGTCGCATTTTGGAGTGTCACAACATTGTTACTGTCCGATTCCATGTCTCCAACTCAAGAGTCGTGACGTTGTCTGCAAATTTTGCGCAGGAGAAATGCCGAACCGCTGGTCAGTCACCGCTCTGTTTTGCGGTGCCTCGTACACCGAAGAATCCATCCGGTGATGCAATCTGAAACCGCACGAGTCAGAGTCTTCAAGTAATTGAGGATAGGAAGCAGGGAATATCCCGGGTTATCGCACCCCGCCATTCCCTTTTCCAGTAAAGCTTGAACAGGACACGCCAGTTTTCGATTTTGGAAGGAAAAAGAAAGAGAGAGAACCCAAAATAACCTAAGTTGCATTGCATTCTGATTCACAATGTTAGTGTCCAGAGTTTCAAACTAGACAGAAATTTAACCAAGAGCCCAGTCTGCATCATGTTCTTTTCAGAACTTCATTTCAATGAAGTTGCAGTAAATTGAAAGGCGTACGTGATTTATGTAATTGTTGGCAGCACAAAGATGTGATGCACTGAAGGATCCGGTCTTACAAATGTCAGGATTATACCTAAAGGAATTGCAGTAAGCAACCCTGGCCAATAATGACGGCCGCCCATGAGGCGTAGTCATTCCATGCCAATCTGGTTGAGGCCAGTCACGATAAGCTAATGTCAAGTAGTTGATCTGCAGAAAGAGTTCAAGAAAGAGAATCTGATAGCATTGAGATCGGGATTAAGCAAGCTAAGCCGATCAGTATTCAAATGAATAAACCAGCAGCCACTGCCTCTATCATACTTCTTGAGTAATGATTAACTAGCTTTATGTAGAGCTGCAACATTGCTGATCCAGAAAGACAGTCGTATCTTTAGGAGAGGAAACAATTCCCACTGCTTTCAAGCTTCAAGACGGAGCACATGCTACACAAGTACACAAACTGCATTTTTCCCTGATTGACAATAACAACAGATGCTTTGGATGTTATTGAAACCTTTCATTCAATCCAGCTCACATGAATATTTACAGATCAAGTTTGCAAAATGGGAAGCAGCGAGCATACCCAGCAGCTTTTACAAGATGACTGAATCACGACATCAGTGTCACAAGGTCACAGCCAACAAGTTCATTACAATCTCTTATGTGCTCTCTTGAAATGTTTGAGACCGAGAAAATGCAGCCGGGTTCACCTCAATTATGTGTGTGGCATCCGAATCATTGAGGTCATTTTCCACTTTAGACTTACCTGGCTTAATACCCAGCGTCGCCCATATAGGAATCTTTGAAGCTTCGATTGGGTTATCGATCCTCAGTGTCTTCGGAACCAAGACGCACTTATCTGATCTTTCAAAATCTGCAACATTTGAGTCTCTTGAGTGCTTGCCAAGGGTCGGTGAGCCACTTGCAGAGCAATATGTGTTGCCCATTGGGGAAGATGGAGATGATGATGATGGGCCACTGTTCATTCCACTTGATGGTGTGGCGCTCAGCCCGGAGGTGCGTATAGGCATGCAACCAAAATACGATGCCATGGGTACAATTTGTAAGGGAATGCTAGGAGGGCAAACACCAGGAACCGCTAACATGGGTGTGGGGCTCAAATGAACGGAATTAGGGCTAGCAACACCTGCAACTTGCTCAGGAGAGTACTGAGTTGTCCTAAAAGAAGCTAGATGTTGCCAACCTGCGTTCAAGGGGATAAAACATGCAGGAACAGGGTAAAAGTGCATAGGATCGAGGGAATTCTGCTCGCGACGAGATCCCGATATCCCTAGTTCTTCATTTTCAGCAGCACTCTTGGTCGAATCATGAATACTGTAAGCTGTCATGGAAGAACCAGATGAGGAAGCTTCTTCTCTAGTTTGGACACAATTGATAGAACCTGTCTCAATGGATATCTTTGGGTCTTTGAGACTAAGAACAGTCTCAACAGATTTGGATAAAGATGCCTCAGGACCAAACTTCAATACTCTCCCGTTTCCCACTGAAGGCCCGAGTGTTGTTGACGTAATTTCTTTCGGTGCCATAAACTGATGGTTCACCGCCGTCTCAGGAATGTCTAGTCTAGTGTTTAGTGTGCTACTGGAAGATAGAGTCGCTTGACAATATTGAGAGGCCAGGTGCTTGTTCTTCCGCCGTCCAGCACCGACTGGAACGTTTCGCATCGTTCCCCCAGCTGTCCAATATCTCTGGCAGTTCCTGCAGAAGTGTCGAGGTTGATTGACGTTGTAGTTGTTGAAATAACAGAACTTTGTCTCAAGACTGTTGCATCTAGGACACGGAAGGATCTTGTCAGGCTTCTTGAAAACCTTTTCTTGGTCAGCATACTTAGTCTCTGCACGGCCATTTTGAAGATTCTGCATTATGGTGGCCTTCTCTCCACCAACAGCTGAATTATGAGGATGTCCATGTTTGACAGTTTCTGATTTTGCAATATCACTACAGGCATGCTGAAAATTACCAAATTAGAACAACATAAAGCATTGACCTCGTCTAAACTAAGTATGTCAAAGAGAAATAACCAGAAACGCGAGAAAGTATTTGTAAGAAGATAAAGCAAAAGCGGCAAATGTCAATAACTTCCAACAATTGTATGATAATAATTGCATCCAATTCTTTGTTTGTCAATAATTGCACAGTAATTTTTTCTAGTATCTCAGAACAAATTATAATCAAGTCTTGAACTCAATTAAAGCAGGAAATTCCACTATGGCAGAAATGAATGACAGGAAAACAAGTTTGTTGATAGCACAAGAATTCATAGACTAAGCAGAACGATTTCCAATTAAGTTCACAGGTCACTCAAAACCCCATGTTTTGGATGTCCAGTAAATCAACGGTTTTTTGGTGGAACTAGGACTAATCATCTACATATATTTACTAAAATGTTCACTTAAAAGACCGTCGACACTCTAGGCAACCATGCTGTTTAACCAAGTCTGAATACTTTTGGAACTTGACAGAATTGGTTTTAATGGGTGAGAACAGTTGGCAAATGGCACCACATATTAAAAAAAAAAATCATCAGTCATTCTATTGTGCAGAAAACAAAAGAACAGAGACCGAGCCGATTTTTATTGCATTTTGGTGCTGTGCAAGTATAAGGCTCACGAAATAGATGCAGCAGAACACTGATTAATTGTCATTCGACAGCAATATACAACCAGAAAAATCTTCTAATCCAGCATAATGACACAACGAAAAGGCTAATTCACTAGAAAGAGACCAAAAGATGGCGAACCCAACAACGTTGAACTTTTCAGCAAGCGATTCAATTTTTCCTTTTACATCTCCATTTCCTTTAAAAGCAAGAAACAGCACAACAGCACGTATTCTCGGACCACCAAAGAGGTTCAGCTAAAGCTGCAAACACTCATAAACCAGAGCCAACACATCGAACCAATAACACCCAAGAACACGAAACAAACCACAAGCACTGACACGAGCTTAGCTTCACTAGAGCTGGGCAAAAGCAAGAATTGTACCGTCGTCACTTCAGAGCCCGAGAGAGCCCGAGAGCCGCCAGCAGAACCCGCCTGAATCTGACACTCCGGCGCCGGAATATTCCTCCCGAAGAGCTTGATGCCCGGATCTTTATTCTCGGACTCAAAGCCTCCGCCGCGCATCTTCTCCGCAGAATCTCTCTCGCGCACCCTCAATGCCAAAACCATAGCCCGTCAAGAAACCCCCGTCCGAACGCTTTCGTTAAAGAGGGAAGCAAAGATGCGCTTTTGAGGCGACCCAGAAACTTTAAAAGCCCTCCGCCCCCGCAAAGAGGAAAATCCCAGAGAGACGAGCACAGAAAACGTGAGGGAACAAAGACAAAGTTGGTCCCTTTTGCTCCCTTTTTGGTTTTCAAGAAAAAGCTCTTTTTCACCCCACCCTTTCTTTTTCTTGCGTCTTTAACCCGGGCCCGTTTGCTTCTTTTGCTTTCCCCACCTTTTGCATTGATTTACGCACAGTGTCTCTCGAGGATCGAAGGGGGGTGTTCTTGATTTGATGCCAGGGGGCATCCGAGTCAGCTCTCAAGAGGGGAGAAGGGGGGGTTCGTTCGTTTGATCTCCATGGAGGAGTAGTGGCTAACGTTGAGCGATGGTGACGTGAGAAAGAGAGAAGACAAAAGCCAAGAAAAAGGGTTCTGACAAAAGATAAAGGAAAAAGTGGGGGACAAAAAGCGACGCTGGGGGTCTTTCGCTTTTTACGCCGCCTTCGATGTCTTCGCCAGTTTGATCCCTCTTCTATGTCCTCCAAAATCAATCTTGGCCAGCCCGGTTCATGCGAGATCGATACAGACGGACCGTCGAGTCATGAGCATGTCAAGATTCATTATCGAAAAACCGAGCATCAAGACCCATATTGTGAGGCTTCAAATACATCGGCTATTCATGTGAGATCAGTGCATGTAGCCGTCGTCTCGTGAGCATCTCGAATTCCATTACCTAAGAATTGAGTGTCGAGATCCATATTATGAGACTTCATACACGTCTGCTAAAACACATTGAAAGTTTGCATCGATAAATAAGTATCACGCAATCCGAAACCAGCACGGTACATAAAAGCCTTAAAGGATTCGAGAAAACTTTGACCAAGATAGATCATGTCACCTTAATAAGTACGCCTAGTTAAGGCAACATGTAATTTAACGGCTCTTATGCATTGAATGGGTTGCTCGTGTATCTTCTAACCATTATTCGAATACGGCCAAATTTAAACAGGGCTTTGTTACTTGTTGTCATCATCTTGGAACTAAGTTGACTAACATTAAACAGATATGCCAGTCATTGTTTTCAAGGTATGCTCGTTGTAATCACCTTATATATTACAAATAAAGTCTTTAATCGAATCGGCGAGTTCCAAGTGAGCGAGACATGCAACGTAGATGTATTTTGAGAAAATGTAAAATGTAAACATACTAAAACTTCCTAAAAAGATTAACATACTTATTGTAGATGGATGGTGTGGAAAAGTTTGATCGAATATTAAAAAAGAGCGCGATTCAAACATTAATTGATCGATTTGTTAAATTATACGTGATCAAAGAAATTTTAACCGATTGCCTTAAGTATCAAATCGACATTTTCAATAGGATATTACAATATTGAAAGGTAAAAAAAATAAGCTCGCAATTACATCATAATTTTCTTATGATATGTAAATTATTGCCCTCTATTTAAAATACTTAACAAATGTTTTAGAGGTACGCGAAAGTGTATATACAAGGTCGAGTCTGTATTAAGTTATTGAAAGTAAAGTAGGGGAGCAAAAGCAAAATGCTGTTGGTGGGTTGGTCGGTTCCAATTTCATCAGATTACCAGCACACCAGAATGGATAGTCCTCAAAGGTTAAGTATAAACTAATCTTAGAAGACATTTTATAATAATTAGGAGTACTTTTTAAGGGAATCAGGTGCCAAATGGATGGACAGCGAGGGAGGGAGCTCTCTTGACAATAACACCTCCTCTTCCTCCAAAAGAAAGGTGATGATTTTGGCCACAGGGGATGATTATTTTTGAGGCATTTTTGTGATTTTGAAAAGCAAAAAGATTAAAGAGAAATAGCAGATTCAGTCCCTGTAATTTGATAATTTTTGCAATTAAAGGACTTAAAAGATTTTACCCTCTAAATCTTCATTTCAGTGTCGTCGGATCAAGAAAAGAAAGGTTACTCAAGCACTAGGTAGCTCCACTTGACGGGCAACTTTATAATTTTAGGTTATTTTATGATTAGTTTGATCTTCTCTATGTATCAATCGAGGTAATTGTGCCGTGATTTGGCTTCGTCGTAGGCAAAAACCCATAACCGAGAGACTAGTACCTCGATTTTTTTTTTTTAGTTTAGGCGCCAAACCACAAAAGGTGGTCAAATTTTAAGAACCGTAATCTATGAATGTAATTTTCTCGTAGAGAAGTCGGCAATCCCTTATCGAGATCAAGCAATCGGAAGTGGTACGTTATGCCATGAATCAACCAAGAAAAGGCATTTTATCATAAAATCTATGATCTCATCAATGCATGGATTACACATAACACGAAAATATAATGCATTAGAAATAATAAAAAAAATATTATAAGTTTTAACAAATATCCCGAAAGAGGGCATCTTTTAATAAAATTCACATCATATGTGGATGCAGCGTATGTGATGATGTTTAGAGCCGTGGACTAAGAACTTTTATCTTTATTCTCTTTTTCTTTTCTTTTTTTCCTTTTTCGCTTTTCAATGGAACTTTGAAGTTTGAATGGCGTGTTCTTTCCAGCTTTCCACTCATTAAAGTTGGATTTAGGATAAAAAAGCGAATTATCAATATCTAAAGGAAGCCTTTTAGCCAATAAAAAAAATAAAAGAACAACATTCAGAAGAGCACAACTTTTCTCTTAAACTTTCGGACGGGAGAAAGTTGGTCTGCCTCTACCCAACGCCATCCAATTCTCCATTTTGCCACTCCTGAAAACATGCAAAATTTGATAGGAGCGTTTGGCGATGTGGGATTGCGTGTTTAGTAGTATATAAATGTACTAGAAGTCCTAAAATCTATGTACGAAGACCGATTCAATCATAAATCTTTTCGATTGGACAATTGACTCGTAAAACTTTTCAATTAATATCCTATGAGTAGACCCATCAATCGGTATGGATCGAGATGGGTCAAAAATGGTGCGGCCCAAATTAATTCATTTAATTTGTTTTGACCAATTTACATCAAATGCAAATTTAGTAACTCGACCCGGAATTTATTTTTAGCAACTTTTCTCGTTAAATTGTTACTTTTGAAGAACGAGTTGCTCCATGTACTGAATCTTCAAGTTAGTGAGGGAGTTCGGGAATTGGGTTACGGACAAGCGCGTGAAGGTGGTGGTGAAAGTTTGGGTTTCCTTAGAAGTGCAATTTGTCATAGTAGTGTGAAATTGTGAGCCAGAGGTTGAAGACTACCTAACGATGTCAGAAGTAGATCGAATGAACGGAGAAGGTTGCAAGTCACCCAATCGGAGCAGGAGAGAGAAGAGACCGGCAAATAAGGAGCAAAGTGGCTAAGCCTGATCTATTTATTAAATGGATTGAAAGTGGGTTTATAAACAACCCACTAAAACCCATTTGTCTTTAGCTTTTAACTTTAAAACCCATTATGACCCATACTTTAAAGTTTAGGTGACCCATTTAAATAAATGTGGGTTAGAATATAGGTTTCTGACCCATTTTGACAGCCCCATATGAGAAGCTTCCTTTTATATCGAAGAAGGTTATTGAGACCATTAGGCACGAGAAATAACCGATTCAGATGATTTTCTTTCATTTATTTTGGCGCTATATGGGAATGTCTATGAAACTAATCCAATGGAACTTCATATTAGTGATTAGATGCGATTTTTTAAATTGGGATATGTGCACTGAAAATCCTAAAACTTATTATGAAAGTGCAATTAAGTCATACAACTTGCAAAAAGCGCAATCAAGTTCTAAAACTTGTCAAATTGGTGTAATTAAGTCCTTTCGTTAACTATGTCCAACTTGACTGACGGAAAATGTTAACGTGGCTTTTTTTTTTAATATTTTCTCTCTCCTCTGTGGCGATGACATGGCTAAACATGAAACATAAAGCCAAAACAACATTGTTTAGGTCCAAATTTGCTTTTTTATATAAATTTTATTTAAATTAAATAAAAATTCATCTAAATTTAAAAAACATCAAAGAAGGGAGAGTTGGAGTTCAAGCAACGAAGACTGAGCCATCATAGTGGTCGACAAGGGTCACCGGACTCGTCGACCGCAACCTTGCCAAGTTCTGGCCCATAGTCACCGCTAGCGAGGGTGGTAGCCAACCCCCGACCATAACTAGGCGAGAGCCCGCAACCCTCGTTGACCACTCCCCCACCATCTCCTGCCCTTCTCGGCGATGGTGGGGTGGTGGCGATGAGGGCTTTGCAGCCTTCCGCTTACTTTAATTTAAATAAAATATGTATAAAAAAATAGATTTGGATCAAAACAATGTCGTTTTGACTATGTCATCGCTACGTAAGAGAGAAAAAATATTAAAAAAAGTCACGTTAGCATTTTCCATTAATGAAGTTAGACGGAATTAACAAAAGAACTTGATTGCAGCAATTTAATAAATTTTGTGACTTGAGTGCATTTTTTGCAAGGTTTAGAACTCAATTGTACTTTCGTGACAATTTAGGACTTTTATTCTACATATCCCTTTTAAATTCAATTCACGTATTCTGGGTTCCAATTGAATTCCTCTGAAAGAAAAATGGTTAAAAAATGGGAAAAGAAAAGCTTTTGGGCTGATTTTGTTTTTTTACATGTGATCTTTCTTATGCCAACATTGAGAAGCAATGAAATTGGAACCCTTTTGTACAAGCAATAAAAGCAAGAGCTCAAAAGTAGAATTGGTCCATTGATGGGTTGAGAGGGTTTAGGACGGGCGATGGACCTGGAAGTCCCTTATTTAAATCCGTCCATGATTTAAAAGATATTATTTTTTTGTAGAATCACTAAGACTACATTTGACAACCACTTTAGCAAAGGCCTTTGGGCTTTTGAGAAAATGCAAATATCGTTTGGCAATTTTTTTTAGAGAGCTTTAGAAAAATGCAATTGCATTTCCAAAACCCTCTAAAGTTATCTAGTCCAAGGCAGGTCAATAGGAGTTTTGCACTTTAACATTTCCCGAATGCTAACACATTATTTTGCCCTTGCTACCTTGACCTTTTTCAATCGTGGGACGTCTCAACGACGCCAAATCTAACCCCGGGCGAGCCATATTTGGCGCCAACGACCCCTCATAGCCAAATCTGGCTTATCGGTAACCTGAACTCTCCACCGGAGCCGACAAAGTGTTTGAGTTCAATCTTAAAAAAAAAAATCAAGATTCATTTACAAATGTGATTTTTTTAAACACCATTTAAGGCAAAGTTACTTTACCCTAAAATTGTTTGTATTTCTCTTAAGATTTTCCCTTAAAGCCCAATCAAACACAACCTAAGCCAAGCCTAGGTGCCCCTTTGTGGAGAGGCTAAAAAAAAATATTAATTGATTATTTATAATTTGTTCTTGATATCTTTATCTAATAATGCTGATTAATTTATTTTAACTATTTTGCCACAATGTCCCTTAATTTACTAATGGCAGCTGTTTGTTCCGAAATATAAATTATTATCTATCATGAGTAGCGCATCCATATTTTTGTTAGGCACGGTTTTGAGATAAAATTGTGATTTAAATGATTCGTTTAAGTATTCATGAGAGACGATGTAATTTCTCTGTTACCTATTGTACATCTAATACATGTATTTTAATTTTTCGTTCTTTGGCTCAATTTTTCATACAAAAGAATGTAGATGTATCCGTTATAGTTCAACTTAAAGTACTTCTCGTCATTTTATTATATCTTGATCGATGTTTTCATCTTTCTATTTATATATTTCTTCTGGCTTAGTTTTACACCACAAAATTTTTTTTTGGCTTCAGTATATGTGCTTTCCAAGGGATCATTCTCCGTAATGCAATTAATTAATGATTGTAGTAAAAAAAGATTGACTTGAATTTACCAAGAAATAGCTGAATAAAATTTTGTTTGTATCTTGGTTGAGGCTGAGGATGGGCTCTTTAGCCTTCTTGGGCTTTATTAATTTACAGTTCATGGGCTGGTGAAGTGGAAGATTGTCACATTCTGTCACCTTTCCTTTCCCCTCCATTTTTTGAAAAATTTTTTAATTATGAATTTCAAATCTTAATTTGCACGTCGGCAGAAAAAAAATAAATTAATATGCACATCAATTATTTACTGTTAAATTAATTTGGGTTGACTTTTTAAAGTTTATGGATTCATTTATTTCGTGGAAAATAAATGATTTGAAATATATATATATTTAAAATGATCGCTTATATCGTTTAAAATAATTAATTGATGAAAATATTTTCATTATTAATAGTTCTAAATATTTTCATTGAGGATGAAAATATTTTGGGGAATAATACCAAAAAAGTGTTAAGCCTATTGCATTGGTATCAATTCGGTTATAAACCTTTCAATTAGCCTAATATATCCCTAAATCTTTATATTGGTACCAATTCAGTGCATCCGGTCAATTTAGGCTGAAAATAGCTGACGTGAACATTGGCCGTCATACGTGGCACAGTCGGTGCTGACGTGGACATTTTTAATCATATTTTGAATTTTTTTTTTTTATGATTTTTGGTTTTTTTTTATTTATTTTTTCTTTCTTTTTTGTTTTCTTCAGTTTGACCGATGTGCAGCAAGCCCCGCAAAGGCCCTAGTTGATGGCCTTGCATGCGGCCGACAGCAGGGTTGCGACTTTTGCCTCACTAGTCAAAATTAGGGAAAGATAAAAGAAATGAAAAGAGAAAACAAAAAATTATAAAAAAATTCAAAAAAGTATTAAAAATGTTCACGTTAGCGGCAGCCGTGCTACATAGGACGGCCGATATCCACATAAATGATTTCTAACCCAAATTGGCCGTGTGGACTAAATTGGTACCAATGTGATGTGAAAATGTTTAAGACTAATTTATGACCGAATTGGTATTGATGTAATATGTCCAAAATATTTGCCTGTCATTCATTTTTGTAAGTGATATAGACAATCATTTTTTGGAAACTATTTTCCAAATTATTCATTTTTAGGCGATCATTATTAGTTTCATTATATTATTATTTTTTTCTAAATCAATGTTTAAGGTGTAAACTGAAAATGGAAAATTCTAACTTAAGGAATACAACTGCTTTATATTCATGGAATTTGGAATATCAATCCCCATTTCATGACCCCGTTCTCTTAATCCCGATCCCTATACTAAATCACTTTTCGTCGTTCAAAACATCAGGATCGATCTCTTACCTTTTTTGATAGCGGATGTCGAATCTAATCAAATCCCGATATTTCATTTGATTATAGGGCTCGAAACTGACTCTACAATATGATTAATTTAATGCACCTCTTGTTCATATATGTGATCTCGATTGGATCCGACTAACCTCGATGTCAGCGTGTTTTGCAACGACGAGGGACAATTATAGAAGCGAGGTCGAGAGAAATCCTTGCTCCTTCTTGTTAATTTGAACCTCCAAATCCAACTTATCCTATCAATTCATCCACCGATCTCTTGACAATAACAAAAGGACATTATTTATTGTTTCCCAGGAGCAAGTAAATGAACGACAAATTCCCTTATGGTGTCAATGAGTTGCAGGTGGGGTTGGGCTGTGACGAGGATTAGCGCCTGGGACTCGATAGTCGTCGATCTCCATGTCCACCCTTCCCTCCACTTCGTGGGCCACCCCTCCTTCCATCAGCTCCAAACCATCCTATGCATCATCATCAACAGCAACGTATCTTCATCAGGAACTTTTTAAGGGTTTTTGTAACGAGATAGCAAGACTGAACGAACCCAAAATCACTTCCGTGACAGCAATTTGTAGGACTACTACAAAACCCTAACCTCCCCTTAACAAGATAGAACTGCAATCTATCCTCAGTCTCTCTTCTTTGGAGAGAGTATGTCGTCGAGGATTTATACGAACAGATCAGGACATGGCCCGTCAACGGATACTAGTCCGGACAGAGGATCAATCTCCAGAAATGATGATCGGATGCCCGCCAAAGCTCGATCGGAAGTCATTTTCGAAATTATTGCGTGCCTGCATGCGTGCGAGAGAGCGAGAGATGGCGACTCACCAGAGAAAGTGATTGCAGTTCCGGGAGTGATATGATTTCGTTGCTCGACCTCAAGCTTCCTATCAAACAGAAAAACGAAAATCGATATCCGTAATACAGAAATGAGAAAGAAACCAATCAGATAGGATGCATCAAACACGAAGGACCGGCTCACTTACGGGTTGCAGGAACGGCAGCAGTCAAGAGGAACCAAGAAAAGCCAAGATAACACACCGCCAGCCTCATGAAGATCTTGAACGCCATGCCCATCTTCCAAGTCAACTACTTGATGAAAACTATATGGAGAAACCGAGGAGGGTGTCAAAGGAAGTAAAGAGACAGCAAGTACAGGCGATCTTTAGAGAGAGAGAGAGAGATATGAATGAGTGACCCAGCAGAAAGAGAATTGATGTCCACAAGTCAACTACGGAATCCCACTGTTTCACGAGAAAATGGAATGATTTGAAAGATATATTCATAAAAATATCATTTATATAACTTAAAATAATTAATTAAATAATTTTTTTTACGATTGGTGTCTAAATATTTTATGAACAATGAAAATATTTTTTATTCATTTATTTTTATAAACGATAAAATAGATCATTTTAAAAAAAAATATTTTTCAAATAATTTATTTTTCGTAAAATATTTTCTTAAATATGATCGCTTATATCACTTAAAAAAATGAATGAATAAATTTTTTTAATCATCCATGAAATGCCTCAATAATGAAAATATTTTTTTATTGATTAATTATTTTAAATAATATAAATTATTATTTTTAAGAAAGTATTTTTTAATTTTTAATTTTTCATAAAATAGACAGAGTTTAAGTGTGCGGTGATAGAGTTCCCACTGAAACCACAGCCTTATTTCCGCTTGTCTTTTCATATCACAGTCGAACATCATTCTTTGGAGGAAATTCCGGCCTACAATAATGGCAAAAATTTAATTATTGCACAAGTTCAGACTTACATTCATTAGTGAAGTTCGGTGACACAGCAGTACAGCACGTATGATCCTATCTTATCAACCTGCCATCACAGTAGAA
This sequence comes from Syzygium oleosum, assembly GCF_021117445.2. NCBI lineage: Eukaryota > Viridiplantae > Streptophyta > Magnoliopsida > Myrtales > Myrtaceae > Syzygium > Syzygium oleosum. The sequence continues at coordinate 5,222,565 of NW_026607494.1, forward strand.
ACCCTAACAAGAAGTAAATCCTGAAAAAGTAATGGCAGATTGATATTCCGTGAATAGTCATAATATCTATCAATCAATACATAAACGGAGGCACGTAAATCCTAAAATTTGTTGGATATTTTAATTTGTCAATTTAGGATCATTCGCAATCCAAATCAAACTATCTAATTGTGACGATAAGGAATCAATATCAGTCGCTATAAACGGTGGTGATCTATGGTCGAAAGAGTTTCAATTTGTAAGTTTATTTCGCAAGGCCGAGTAGATTGCGATGATCAAAATAGGCATTAAAAAAGTGTATGATACGGATCTATTAAACTGTTTTATTCTAAAATAAGTCACAAACAAACATTGCCGCACGTATTGTAAACATCCGGTGGACTGTTCTAAATGCATAGTTTTTAGGCAATACTCCAACATAATGGTCTTCCCCAAAAGCGACATCTAGATTGATTCAAGCTAGAATACTAAGTTGGATCATTTCTTTCCTAATTTCGATTATCGCTTTACTCTGTCATTGCCCCGACTGTGGATAACTTAGTCAATCGATATTACAAGAAGATGATAGTAGGAGAGAGAACCGAACCCGCCACCGCCCACGAACAAAGTGGTCAAGTCACTTTCAACGTGATGGGCTAAAGATACTAACATTGAAAATATGTGTTTTGACGTCCTGTTATGTCGAAGTCAAACAAGGAAAGAATCTTAAGACAATTTCCCACTTTATAGGTATCATGTTTGAGTAGATCTATCAAACGGGTGGATCGAATCGAAAAAGGTCAAATCTGAATTGACCCATTTAACATGTTTAGCTCATTTTCATATAATACAAATCTAGTAACTTATACTCGATTCGACTCATATCGCTAAAATACTTCTATATATAACCCAATTTAGGAAAATTTATATGCAAACTTAGGCAAAAACACAGAATGAGCGAGCGCAAAATAGAGTGAGAGCGAGAAAGTAAAAAGAGAGTCATAGAGGTGATTTAGATTTAAGTAAGTTGTGAACTCATTTAACACATATACTTGACCCATTTATTGAATATAATTAACCTATATAACAACACAGTCTATCAAATATGAGTTAATAAATGGGTTTATGACTCATTTTGACAAATCTATGTTTCAGTTGGAATTGGTGGCAAAAAGGCTAGGGAAGGCTTTTAATAATGGCAAAATCGATCTAGAAGGTGAAGGAAGTGATAAAATAGGGGATCATTGTCATAAAAAGTCCTAAACCTATTATACGACCGCCAATTCAATCCTAAACTTTTTAATTTAATTAATATAGTCCTAAACTTTTTTACAATATGCCGATGCGGTCATTTCGGCCAAATGTTTTCCCCAAAAAGCTCAACTAAACGTAGCCTAAGCCGATGCAGGTCTAGTGCGGCTTTGTGGAGAGGCTCAAATTTTAAAAAAAAAATATTCGTCGATGATTATTAATTTGTTCTTGCTATCTTTATCTAATAACGTTCACTAAATTTTTTAATTATCTGCCAGAATGTCCCTTAATTTACTAAGGATGGTTGTTTGTTTCGATATATAAATTATTATCTATCAAGAGTAGCGTATCCATATTTTTGTTAGGCATGGTTCTGAGATACAATTGTAATGTAAATGATTCATTTTAATTATTCATGAGATGATGGGATTCCTCTGTTACTTATTGTGCTTTTCATATATATATATATATATATATATATATATATATATATATATATATAATTTTTTGTTCTTCGGCACAATTTTTCATACAAAATAATGTAGATGTTTTGGTTATAGTTCAACTTAAAGTACTTCTCATCATTTTCTTTGTATCTTTGTTAAAGCCGAGGACTGGCTCTTTAGCCTTCTTGGGCTTTATTAATATACAGTTTTTTTTTTGGTCGGTTATTATTAATATACAGTTCATGGGCTTGTTTTGAGTTGGTTTCATGCACTAAAAAAATGTCACATTCTATCACCTTTTCTTAACTCCCACTTTTTTTTTATTTTTTGATTATGAATTTCAAATCCTAATTTGCACGATGGCAAAAAAAAAAAAGAATTTAAAACGCACATCAATTATTTACCTTCCAATGAGCCCACTAAGCCTGTATTTTTGCGTTGACTATTGATTATATTAGTGTTTATTCAAGTTGACACTTTGGAGTTTATATATGCGTTTGTTTCGTGAAAAATAAATTATTTGTAAAAGATATTTTCAAAAAAAAGATAACTTATATCGCTTAAAATAATTAATCGATAAAAATGCTTTTATTTTCGATAGCAATTTATGTCTAAACTTGTCGATGAAATTATTTGCCATTCATTTTGTAAGAAATATAAACTATCATTTTTAGGAAAATATTTTTTAAATAATTTATTTTTCGCAAAACATACGAAGCTCAAGTAACTAGTTTCGTTTTAAACTGTAAGCTGAAAATGGAAAATTCCAACTTAACGAATATAAGCAGCTTTGTATTCATGGAATTCAGAATATCAATCCCCATTTCGTGACCCCATTCTCTTATTCCCGATCACCATATTAAATCCCTTTTCATCATTCAAAATATCAACATCAACATCAACGTCTTACCTTTTCCGATGCCGCCAAAGGAAATCACCACATGACGTCGCATCTGATTAATTCTCGGTAATTCATATGATTATACGAATCGAAACCACTCCACAATGTGATTAATTTAACATGCCTCTTGTTTTCCGACTAACATCATCTTCTCTCACATGAATATCGCGCATCGTACAGGCACAACCCAAAGAAAAAGAACCTCCAACCTTTCCTTATAAACTCATCCAGCGATCTCTTTACAGTGAACAAATGAACGGCAAATTCCATTATGGTGTCAAGGGTTTGCGGAAGAGGATGGGGGTGGCTCGTGACGAGGATTGGCGCCTGGTTCTGCATAGTCTTCGATTTCCATGTCCATCCTTCCCTCCACTTTGTAAGTCCCTCCTCCTCCTACCATCAACTCCACACCATCCTGTGCATCATCACCATCATCATCATCATCATCAACAGCAACGTATCTCCATCAGAAACTTTTTTTAGGTTTTTGTAACGAAAAGGCAAGACTGAACGGACGCATAATCACTTTCTGTGAGAGCACTGTGTAGGACTACTGCAATACCCTACCTCCCCTAAAACATGATAAGATTGCAATCAACCCTCGGTCGCTCTTCTTAGGAATAGATTAGGACACGGTCAGTGAACGGATACACAGTCCGGCAGAAGATTAATCTCCAGAAATGACGATCGGATGCCCGCCAAAGCTCCATCGGAAGTCATTTGCGAAGTATAAGAGCGGGCGCGAGAGAGAGAGAGAGAGATGGCGACTCACCAGAGAAAGTGATTGCAGTTCCTGGAGTGATATGATTTCGTTGCTCGACCTCAAGCTTCCTATCAAACAGAAAAGTGAAAATTTATATCTGTAATACAGAAAAGAGAAAAAAACCAATCAGATAGGATGCATCAAACACGAAGGACCGGCTCACTTACGGGTTGCAGGAACGGCAGCAGTCAAGAGGAACCAAGAAAAGCCGAGATAACACACCGCCAGCCTCATGAAGATCTTGAACGCCATGCCCATCTTCCAAGTCAACTTCTTGATGAAAACTATACGGAGAAACCGAGGAGGATGTCAATTGAAACAAAGAGAGAGCAAGTACAGGCAATCTTTATACAGAGAGAGAGAGAGAGAGAGAGAGAGAGAGAGAGAGAGAGAGAGAGCATTGATGTCCACCCAAGTCGACCAGTCAACCACGGAATGTAAGTGTGTGCTGATCGAGTTCCCACTGAGGCCACAGCCTTATCTCCGCTTGGCCTTTCGTATCACGGTCAGACATCATTCTTTGGAAGAAATTCCGGCCCACCACAATGGCGAAAAACTTAATTATTGCACCAAGTTTAGACGTACTTTCATCAGTAAAGTTTTATGACAGAGACGAGGTGTTCACAAATGATCCTGATCTTACCAACCCCCCATTACTGTAGAAACCACAACAAGAAAAATGTAAGTCCTGATTCGGTGAATAGTCATCACATCTATCAATCGATACATGAACCGAAGCAAATCCTAAAATTTTTGTCTTTCGTTTATTCGGATCATTCATTGCATTGTCAAAGTATCTAATTATGACGATAAGGCATCAATATCAATCGCTACAAACAATAGTGATCTATGGTCGAAAGAATTTCGGTTTGTAAGTTTATTTCACGAGAACTGGTCGATGGCGATGTTCAAATTGGCGTTAAAAAAAGAGTGTATAACACGGATCGATTGAACTGTTTTATTCATGAACAAAAGTCACAAGCAAACTTGGCCGCACGAATTGTCAACATCTGGCGGAATATTCTAAATGCATAGTTTTTTAGGCAATACTCCAACACAAGGGTCTTCCCCGAAAGCGACGTATGCATTGATTTAAAATTTAGAATACAATAAGTTGTATCATTTCTTTCCTAATTTCGATTGTCGTTTTGCTTTGTCTCTGGCTGACTATGGATGACTTAGTTCATCGAAGTTATGAGAGGATGACAGAAGGACAGCGATCCCACCACCACCACCCACGAGCAAAGTGGGTGAATAGTCATCACATCTATCAATGATACATGAACTGAAGCAAACCCTAAAGTTTTCGTCTTTCGTTTATTCGGATCATTCGTTGCACTGTCAAAGTATTTAATTACGACGATAAGGCATCAATATCGGTCGCTACAAATAATGGTGATTTATGGTCGAAAGAATTTGTGTTTGTAAGTTTATTTCACGAGAATTGATCGATGGCGATGTTCAAATTGGCATTAAAAAAAAGAATGTATAACACGGATTGATTGAACTGTTTTATCCATGAACAAAAGTCACAGGCAAACATGACCACACGAATTGTCAACAACCGGCGGAATATTCTAAATGCATAGTTTTTTAGGCAATACTCCAACACAAGGGTCTTCCCCGAAAGCGGCGTCTGCATTGATTTAAAATTTAGAATACCATAAGTTGAATAATTTCTTTCCTAATTTCGATTGTTGTTTAGCTCTGTCTCCGGCTGACTATGGATGACTCAGTTCATCGAAATCATGAGAGGATGACAGAAGGACAGCGATCCCACCACCACCACCCACGAGCAAAGTGGGTGAATAGTCATCACATCTATCAATGATACACGAACCGAAGCAAACCCTAAAATTTTCGTCTTTCGTTTATTCGGATCATTCGTTGCACTGTCAAAGTATTTAATTACGACGATAAGGCATCAATATCAGTCGCTACAAACAATGGTGATTTATGGTCGAAAGAATTTGTGTTTGTAAGTTTATTTCACGAGAATTGGTCGATGGCGATGTTCAAATTGGCATTAAAAAAAAGAGTGTATAACACTGATCGATTGAACTGTTTTATCCATGAACAAAAGTCACAGACAAACATGACCACACGAATTGTCAACAACCGACGGAATATTCTAAATGCATAGTTTTTTAGGCAATACTCCAACACAAGGGTCTTCCTCGAAAGCGGCGTCTGCATTGATTTAAAATTTAGAATACCATAAGTTGAATCATTTCTTTCCTAATTTCGGTTGTCGTCGTTTTGCTCTGTCTCTGGCTGACTATGAGTTCATCGAAATCATGAGAGGATGACAGAAGGACAGCGATCCCACCACCACCACCCACGAGCAAAGTGGGTCAAGTCGCTTTCAACGCGATGGGGCTCAAGACACTAAAATTGAAAGTATGTGTGTTTCGACGTCCTGTCGTGTCGAAGTCAAACAACCAAAGGAATCTTAAGGCGGTTTCCCACTCACCAGTGTCACGTTTGAGTCGGACCAGCTGGCAAAGATGATAGGGATGGCTTTCGATGATGGCAAATTTGATCTAGAAGGTGAACAATTATCCGAAAAAAGTTATAAACTTATTGTACGATGATCAATTCAATCATAAACTTTTCAATTTAATTAATTTCATCTTAAATATTTTAACGATTTATCGATATAGTCATTCTAACCAATTTTAATCGAAAATTACTGACGAAAACTTTTCGGTCATTTTACGTAAGATGACGAGAGTTTGCTAGCCTTTTGCTTAGTGCCTATGCCAAGTAAGATGGCCGGTGTCTACGTCAGCAATTTTCAATCAAAATTGGCTAGAATGACTACATTGGTACATCATTAAAATGTTTAAAAGTAAATTGATCATATTAAAAAATTTAGGATTGAATTGACGTCGTACAATAAATTAAAATTTTTTTGGACAGTTTTGCCTAATAGAAAAGGCACGTCAACCTTTGACAATAAAGTAAATAGATAAAAGGAAAACACCAACTCAGATTTTGTTCTTCAGTATTCACCCATGACAAAAATTAACAATGTTCAAGCATAGATTATCATTCGTAAGACCTAAAGAATGAATCTAATAAAACAAATATATGTTTCCTAGTAAGATAAGATCTCAAATTTGACTCCTACGAATTTTCGCTGCACCCGTTTCGTTAACTTCGACCATTGTTTAATGCTTCCAATCGATGATTTCAAATTCAAAATTGATTTGCATTTGGTTTTGGTATGTGTTAGAAGGCCGCGCGCGATCCGAATGGGTCCGCAATACTTTTAGGGAAGCTGTAACGCGAACTTTTGGTTGCACGAGCCGTCGGCGCAGAACGCTAATTGTCATGCGACGATAGGACACGAAAGAACTATAATTTAGTCAAGAAGTTAGGTTCTGCCATCACATTTTGGAAGGAGAAGAAGAGGTCAATATGAGATGGCGAGAACTGAACTATTGTACGAAGTCGGTCGAAGGAGGAGACGAAATTAGCGGTGGGCTACGACTGGCATGTTGTTGTGTACAGAACAACAATGGCGTGTTAAGCATTTTCCTCAGGTCGTTACATGCAGTAGTTTTCTTTGCCCGGTGGAGGCCTAGCAGTTTTGTCTTTAATCGCGTTTCTTGCTCGCGTCGATTCGTGTTAACATAGAAAATCATAATTATAATTTCCGTAAACAAAATGAATTACTTGCGGAGTGAACGCGTTGATTCGTCGTCATATACAGGCGAAGCATCTCATGTCGTGCAATAGTTAGGGTTTTGGTAGTTGTGTCATGCTCCTATCGTGTAAACGGGTTGCGACCAATATTACCAAAACGTGGGCGGAGATTGAAGATGGTGGCGGCATGGACAGCATGCGGACATTGGTTCGGACGAGAAAATGACGAGGCCGTGGCTTGGTGGTGGGGGCGACAAATGTGACGGTCCCGACGGTGGCGATAGTGGCACGATTGGGCTGTGGCGGCGATAAACGGGCTGAGGCTGAGGGCTAAGGATTTCTTTCCCTTTTTTTTTTCTTCTTAAATTTTCATTTCCCCATGTAAATTTGCTACGCGGTACATTTCTAAGTCATGTCGTGCTCCAATCACGTAAACGGGTCGCGACCCATATTACCAAAACGTGGGCGGAGATTGAAGGCGGACGGCGGTGGCATGGACAGCATGCAAACATTGGTTCGGACGAGAAAATGATGAGGCCGTGGCTTGGCGGCAAATGTGACGGTCCCGACGGTGGCGATAGCGGCACGATTGGGTTGTGGCGGTGATAAACAAGCTGGGGCTGAGGGCTGAGAATTTCTTTCCCTCTTTTTTCTTCTTACTTTTCCATTTCCCCCATGTAAAATTGCTACATGGTACAATTCTAAGTCATGTCGTGCTCCAATCATGTAAACGGGCAACGACCAATGTTACCGTAACGTCGGCGGAGATTAGAGAGAGGGAAGGAAGGCGGTGGCGCGGACAGCATGAAGACGACATTGGTTCGGTCGAGAAAATGATGAGGCCGAGCCTCGGTGGTGGGGATGGCACATGTGACGGTCCCGGCGGTGGCGGTGGTGGCACAGCTGGGCTGTGGCGTGATAAACGGGTTGGGGCTGGGGCCGAGGGCTAAGAATTTCTTTCCTTTTGTAAATCTGATATTTCTCATTTCCCCCCATGTACATCCCCATGTACATTGTTGGGAAAACTCAATTCCCGATCGTCGTGTTCGAAACATATTCGGAACGAATTCGATCAATGCGGAAAACGTGCCCAAGGATCATCAACTTGTATCACCGATCGTACAGGCATATCACACAACGAACATACCCGGTATTGTCACGATTAAGTGCCACTTTGCGCTTGAGAGTTCTACGATCGTCTTTCGTACTCACGTGCGTTCCGAAGCAAAAAAAAAGAGAATACGTTGTGTCGAAGGAGTGTGTTTGCACATATGAAAATCACTACGTTTTCCAAGGGGTGCAGCTTCTATTATAGATAGGCAAATAACTACCTCGTGGGCCCTTGTGGCTCACGGGCCGAGGTTTGGCCCATCTTGGGCGGTCCACCCAATATGTCTTACATCTCCCACTCGCCCACGATGGGCTAAACACAACTCTCTTCCTTGCAAAGTTCATATTGGCAAATAATCCGTGCGACCAAAGATACTACGAGAGCTCGTTGTTATACATACGTTAGGAATATATAACAGCTCAAATTTGGGCATTATCCAGAGTAGAATTAGTATGCGGTTCCTAGATCAATCGATCACAATTTTCATCTCTCTTGATCTCTTTTAGTATCTCGTATATTGTATTCACAACTATGATTTACTCAAAATCATAATTGGTCGACTTGTGAATACAAATATAGAATGTGACATCATAAATTAAATTGATCTTCCTCTTTCCTTAAACCTCTCCATTTCAGTCCAACTCGCTTTTCTAGAAATGCCCCGTTAGACCGAATTATCATGATCATCGGCAACATCCTAAGATAGCAAACACCGAATAGAAATTTTGAGAATAAGTAAGAGTCGTGAGGGCACTTTAATTGAGAAGAACTATTTTCTTCAAGAGTCTCACACGACTTAAAAATTGAGATCACAAATTTTTTGCCAACTCTTATCGGTCGTCCCATGCATACGTAATATGAAATACGTATTACGGTATTCTCTCCTTTTCCCATAGAGCGTATGTCTTTACTCTCAATACCGTACGGATGATAGTTTAGACATACTCAATGTCTAACTTGAGTCCACAAATCTACTCTATTCATAAGCATCTATCGAACTCACATCGGCATCAAAGACGGTAAAGTGAAATATGTGGGTCATTTCACTTTCGGACATAATAATCTATATGTCCTCATCTTAACATTCGTTAAGGCGACGTCCATGCTTCAAGCTTGAGCTCTCAATTATCACCTAGATAACAAGCTTAAAACCTGTCTCATCTCTATTCATCACACAGTGAGTAGAGGCGATTACCCGTGTGAGTGGGCAATCTCTCATCCGTCCAGACATACATTTTCAATATAATGCACTCGGCATCAACATTCACAAACGTCATACAAACTTATAGGCATTGATAATAACAAACTTCATTAATAGTGAACATTCAGGAAAATTACAATATTCGAGTACATCATATTCTACACAAATCTAGAGATCTCACATGACCATGGAAAACTTCTCTAGGAATTGGTTTGTCATAGGATCTGCTATCATCCTTTGTGTAGATATGTACTTCACGTTCACTTCCTTTCGTGCAACCATGTCCTTGACATAGTTATACTTGATATCTATATGTTTGGTCTTTCCATGGTACTTGGGATCCTTAGTGTACGCTATTCTTGCTTGGCTATCACAATAGACCAATACCGGGTTTGCAACATTCTCAGTAACACCTAAGTGATCCAAAATCTTCTAAGCCAAACAGCTTCTTGTGCCGCGCGATAGAGCCACGAACTCGGCTTCCATTGTAGATAAGGCTACACACTTGTTGTTTCTTCTTGCTCCAAGATATGGCGCCATTATTCGGTAAGAATACGTATCCAGAAGTAGATTTCCTTTCTTTTAAATCTCCTCCCCAATCAAGCATCGAGTATAGCCTTCAAGGTGTAGATCACTTCCTTGATAAGTCGGCGCATAGTCGGCACTTCCCTTTAGATATCTCGGGATTCTTTTGACGGCGATCCAATGTGCTTGACCTGGATTGGATTGGTATCTACTTACCATTCCTACCGCATAACAAATATCGGGTCTTGTACACATCATAGCGTACATCAAGCTTCCGAAAGACTAGCATATGGAACTTGTTCCATTTGCTCCTTTTCTTGTGAAGTCTTAGGACACATTCGTCAAGCTTAATGCTTCGCCTTTTGCAATAGGAGTATCTATTGGTTTACGGTCTTGCATACGAAATCGCTCAAGGATTTTATTCACATACGTCTCTTGTGAAAGGGATAGGGATTTCTTTGAGCGATCTCTTGAAATCTTAACTCCAAGAATGTATGCGGCTTCACCCATATCTTTCATCTCAAAATTGGAAGATAACCAATTCTTATTGTATTAACCAACTCCATACTTGCTTAGGCAATTAGTATATCATCAACATATAATGACAAGATCACAAATTGATCTTTGGATCTTTTGATATATACACAATTGTCTTCACTAATCATTACAAAATCATATGCCATTATGGCATTGTGAAAACGTATATACCATTGTCTCGAAGGCTTGCTTAAGGCCATATATCGACCGATAGTCGACACACTTTAGTGACACTGGCTCTGGCCTTTTGTAATGAAACCAACGGGTTGTTCCATATAAATTTCTTCCTCCAATTCTCCATTGAGGAATGCGGTCTTTACATCCATTTGATGTAATTCAAGATCCATACTAGCTACTATTGCCGGAATAAGACGAATAGAGGTAAATCTAACAACAGGGAAAAAGTTTCTTCAAAGTCAACTCCTTCTGTTGATTATATCCTTTCGCCACAAGGCGAGCCTTGTACCTCTCTATTGAGCCATCAGCCTTACGCTTTATTTTGAGAACCCACTTGTTCCCAATGGCTTTGCGTCCTTTTGGAAGGTCAACCAATTCCCAAACTTGGTTTGATCTTAATGACTCCATTTCCTCTTCCATTGCATGTATCCATTCTTCCTTATCGGGGCACTTTAGAGCATCGTTCACATTCTTCGGCTCATCTTCATCTTGTGGGGCGATCATGAAAGCTTCTCCTTCAATGTCAAAACGTCGACGGGGAATCCTATTACGACTTGAGCGTCGTATGGAATCTTGTACTCACGATGATTCACCCGTTCCATTGCGCTCCCACTCGAATGAGATAATGGTGGTGTCGTCTCTTTAAGTGGTTGCAATTGAGGCGGGTTGCATTCAACTCTCCATTTGTCACAATGCTCCCATTAACTTCATTATCACGATCCACGATTCGTATAGTGAGTAATCACCACCTACTTCGCCCTTTTTAGGAAATTCATTCTCTAAGAATGTGACATCTCGTGATTCAAATTCAGTTATACTTCCGCTTTCTTGCTCACCTATGAATACATATCCTTTTGAGTGCTCGAGTATCTTATAAAAATACTCTTTTTGCCTCTTGGGCCTAATTTTCCATACTTGTGAGAAGATTCACGAGTATAGGCAGCACAACCCCAAGGTTTTAGAAAGCTTAAATCGGGCTTTACCGTCCATAACTCATATGGAGTAGAAGCAGCGATTTAGAAGGCACACGGTTAAGTATGTAGGCAGAGTCAACAAAGCATCACCCCAAAGGTGATTGGCAAGTTAGCTTGTGCCATCATTGATCTAACCATTTCCATTAAGGTTGTTTCTTCTTTCCGCAACACCATTTTGTTGAGGAGTATATGGAATAGTCGGTTGTCTTTCTATTCCCTTTTCATCACATAAATTTCTGAAGCGATCGAGACAGATATTCTCGACCTCGATCGGATCTTAATGCTTTTATTTTCTTGTCTAATTGATTTTCCACTAAGGTCATAAATCTTTAAAGCAATTTAAAGCTTCGGACTTATGAGAAATCAAATCGACATGTCCGAATCGAGTATAATCATCAATGAATGTGATGAAATAAACAGGACCGTGCCTTGCTTTTACATTCATTGGACCACGATGTCGTATGGATTAATTGCAAAGGAAATTCAGCTCTTGTTCCTTTTCCAAATGGTTTCCGTGTTGTTTTTCCTTCTAGGCAATGCTCACATATGGGCAAATCAACCTTTTAATATTGCCCAATAAGCCATCTTTAGCCAATCTATTCATTCTTTGTTGGCCAATATGACCAAGTCTAGCATGCCACACGTTCACATCATTCTCATAAGAATCGGATGATGTAAATAAGGAATAACTAACATTAACTTCACAATAGTCAACATCTAATACAATGAAACCATCTAAGAAATATCCGGAACCGTAATAACTTGTATCTAAAGACAAGTCTACACCATTTTTATGGAAGTTTACATTAAAACCAAGTCTAACTAAAACCAACACTGAAACTAAGTTCCGACGAATCTACGGAGCAAATAGCACATCATGTAGGAACAACGTGCGTCCACGCGCGCATAAGTAGTTGACAGTGCCAATGCCTCGACCTCCACTCTTGAATTGTTCCCACGTATATCCACTTCGTTCCTTGTGGAACTCGTCGGAACTCCACGAAAGCTCCTCGTCGCTTCGCTACATGGTGCAGTGGCTCCCAGAGTCTACGATCCACAAAGGATTAGATTCGGTTAGAAACACCGAACTAGACACATAAGTAGCATTTTCATGAATGCTAAGGGTTTCTACCTTCTTTGGTTCGCCACGATCGCGAGCAAAGTGACCCTTCTTGCCACAGTTGAAACATTTCACTCTTGAAATGTTCTTCTTGAAAGGACGCTTTCCTTTCTCCCGTTGGTTGAGCCTCGGCTTCTTGCACGAAGGACTTGGCCCCTTGCCTTTCCACTTCTTTGACCCGGCAGGTGCTTCCTCTTGGAGCCCGAAACTCCATGCGAGCTAAAACCGGCAAAGTAAATATCGGTTTACGGCTTAGCCGCCATGAGGCGATCCTCTTCCAGCTCAAGATGCCGCATAGCATCCTCGAAGGTCTTGATGCCCTCATTGTGGGTCAAATGGATCTTCATGTGCTCCCAGCTTTGAGGCAAAGAGCGGATTACTGCTGCACTGCTTGTTCATCGGTGAGTATGTGCCGGCATCCTTTAGCTCACTAATCATATTCGACATCCGCCTCAAATGTTGTTTCATGGTCTTTCCATGAGACATCTTATATGAGTCGAAACGGATAGTGAGTTGTCTTAGTTTGGTCACGAAGTTCGACCAAATCTTGATGCGGTCAGCTGACCACATGTCTTTGGCGCTGCGGAAACGTCCGAACTCTCGCATGATGTCATTGTCCATGCCGCTTAGCAACGTAATGCGAGCAAGAGAGTTCTTTCTTTTCCAAACAGCAAAGGCATCTTTGTCCCTCTTGTGTTGGGCGGTTGTCCCATCCTCGGGTTCTTCCATAATCTGGTTTAGAGCTTGAGTGCCTCTTGCTCTTCCAAGACATATTGAATCTTGAGACTCCAAATCTCATAATTGTCACCATTCAATTTTTCTCCCTTATTCGGTCGGCCACTATGTTCTTAGTTCTTTGAAGCCATAAATATCTGAACATTTCGGACACATACGCACGAGTTATTAAAGCCTATCTAAATGCTTCATCGGCATCATGATTACATAAACTAATCATATTAATGAATAGTTTCACAAAAGGTCTTAGAGTCGAAAGTTCACTATGTTCCCAATCATCGTCTAAAAAACCCAATTTGAAATTACCATTAACATAATCATTTATGTAAAGAAATTGGTTCTTCAAAAGTTATACAAACTTTGAAGAACTTCCCACATATAACATAACATGTGATATGGCAATATAAAATGAGAAATCACAAAAAATTCATAGCCATATATATATATATTTCATAACACATTCACAAATATTTAAGAACATGTAATAACAAATTGAAACATATACGAATTGATTCCAAATTCCAAAAGAACAACATCAAGTGTACCAATCTAACACATAGACGGGAAAGGACTCATAAAATTCTTTAGAAAGTTTTATTTTCTTGAACATAAACAGAGGCTCTGGAAAACCCCTAGATCTCGGGCCATGATGTGCGCCTCGACCCATTCAATGCAAGGGTTGATGTTCTTCTTGCCCCAACCCTTATGTATTCTTGCACAAAATTCTCCACAAGCATCTTATAGCTTGGACCATTTAAGGTTTCTTTAACCTTATCAAGCATTCTTCCCAACTCATCGGGCATAGTGCATTTTAGGGCTCAGACCATTACATATCCCGGCATTACAAAACCGTTCCAAATGATATCCTGTATCATTTTGTTGACCTTGATGATGTGTGTCATCATATCATCTTTAGCGTCCCATCGATAAAGAGCTAGCTTGACTCTTAGGTTTTCAAGCTTCTCCTTTGATGCCGTTGGGATTATCGGAGTGCGTCTCAAATGTACCATTGTTCCCGCTGAATGCGAACGAAGGATTACTTATAATCCATGATACATTAAGATAAGGAATGCTTATTCATATACATATGATCTAGCACTTGTATTTCAAAAACTATAGAGAAATACTAGAGAAAATGCTAAAGAATATACCCCTAAGTATGTGTACATAGGGTTTATCGTGCATTTTCACATTCATAAGTGCAGAAAACTGTAATATGAATACACCATAACGTAGAACATTCCGATCGAGCACGTCGATACCAAGAACGCCCAAATCGGAGTTCAAATGAGCTCGAACGGGCCGAAAGAAATAACTTGGTCATTCTGCGGTTTGAACGGTCCGGTCCGACCGGTTTGACCGTTCCGACCGTTGACCGGTCAACGGTCAACCGGTTTGGTCAACGGGTCGGGTCAACCGGGTCGGGTCAACGGTCAACGGGTCGGTTCACCGGGTGGGTCAACGGTCAACGGGTCGGGTCACGGTCAACGGGTCGGGTCAACCAGGTCAACGGGGTCGGGGTCTCGGGTCGGGTCATGGTCCGCTTCGATGACGTCACGATGACGTCATCATCGGCGGTTAGCGGCGGACGACGCCCTTTCGCACGGCCGCGCGTGGTGCGCACGCCGCGCCGTCGCGCGCACGGGCCTGCCGGCGCGTGAGGGCGCGTGCGGCGTCTCGGCGACGTGCCGCCCATCATTTTGCTCGTCTCGACGAGCCCTTCTGTTTATACAATAAAATTTAAGTTTTGACGAAAAAAAAAAATCGAAACATGTATGAACAGGTTCGGCGACTTGACGAAACGAACCAAAAACAAGGCCGAAACGAAAAAACAAGCGTATACACTTCAATGGAAGAGACGGTACACATGCATGATCGGGAAACAAGTAAACGGGCTCGATACCAATGTTGGGAAAACTCAATTCCCGATCGTCGTGTTCGAAACATATTCGGAACGATTCGATCAATGCGAAAACGTGCCCAAGGATCATCAACTTGTATCACCGATCGTACAGCATATCACACAACGAACATACCCGGTATTGTCACGCATTAAGTGCCACTTTGTGCTTGAGAGTTCTACGATCGTCTTTCGTACTCACGTGCGGCCCGAAGCAAAAAAAAGAGAATACGTTGTGTCGAAGGAGTGTGTTTGCACATATGAAAATCACTTTTTTTCCAAGGGGTGCCTTCTATTATAGATAGGCAAATAACTACACTCGTGGGCCCTTGTGGCTCACGGGCCGGGTTTGGCCCATCTTGGGCGGTCCACCCAATATGTCTTACATACATCGTGTGTAAACGAAAGTCTACCTAAAGTGAGGTGGGTGGAGATCCACCCAACTAGTATTAACCGATTGACGAAGCCCAAAACTGTTGGAACCAAAAAAGATATAGAGAAACTTTGAAGATTTTGGTGAAGAGCATACAAATATATAAACGAGAGGGAATAATATTCAAAATGCCTTTTTGCATAGGTTTTACACAGAGAAGATACAAGCTTAGCTCTATAAGCTTTTTCTCTCAACTCTCTATTATTTCTAAGGCTTTCTACTCGTTAACACAAATCGAGGGGGACATGCCTATTTTTACTACTCCTAAGGCGGTAATGTTTTCTTCTTTATTAAGCAAATTTAACTTGTCAACTTGAAGACCAAGTTTTGAATCATCTTGGGACAGAAGATTGTAGATTAACCTACTCCTCAAGGAAAGTTACAAAAAACCAAAAATAATATTAATATTTCTAATAGCCTCCCTTAAAATTGATTTTGGAAATCAACAACACCAAGCATCGTATTCAATTTCTCGAACAAATCCGCCTTCAATGGTTTCATCAAGATATCTGCAATCTGATCCTCGGATCTACAGAAATCAAGTTCAATCTCACCATCTTTAACCAGCTTACAAATATAATGATACTTAGGCTGTGTTCGTTTTCGGAAAAATATTTTTCGGAAAATATTTTTCGCGTTTTCCGGTGTTGGGGCGGAAAATGTTTTCCGTGGGAAAACATTTTCCTTCCCCCCCCAAATCCTTCATTGTTTTGAGGAAAATGATTTCCTCTTTTCACAAAGAGGAAATCATTTTCCCAAAATGAAGGCAAAATTGCCCATGAGAGGGAAAATGTTTTCTGTGGGAGAGGAAGTGGATCGCGGTCACCGCCGCCGGCACCGCCGTCGCCGCCGCTGGTCACCGGACGCCGCCGGATCGGCGGTCGCCGAACACCGAAAATATTTTCCGAAACTTTTTCAAATTTTAGCCGAACACCAGAAAATTGTGTTCCGGAAAACATTTTTCAGGAAAATGACTTCCAAGAAAATATTTTCCAAAAGGAGAATATTTTCCGGCAAACGAACGGAGCCTTAATGTCTATGTGTTTGCTCCTGTCATGAAAAACATGATCCTTAGCTAATGCAATCGCCGACTTGTTATCAC
Organism: Syzygium oleosum; assembly: GCF_021117445.2. Lineage (NCBI taxonomy): Eukaryota > Viridiplantae > Streptophyta > Magnoliopsida > Myrtales > Myrtaceae > Syzygium > Syzygium oleosum. Next base: position 5,239,371 of record NW_026607494.1, read on the forward strand.
ACATCAATTTTGTAGGACCTTTTTGTTCATGCATCAGTTCCAAAGCATCCTACGAAGCCATATCCCTTGACACGCTGCCAAAGCTACTGCCATGTATTCTGCTTCGGTTGTTGAGAGCACAATAACTTGTTGTTTTTTTTAGGACCAAGAAAATACTCCTGATCCGAGAAAGAATGCATATCCGGAAGTACTCTTCCGAGTTTCAGTATCTCCTGCTCAATCACTATCTGTATACCCCACTTAATTGAAATTGTCAGTGTAAGAATATAAAATTCCATGATCACGAGTTCCACTGACATATCATAGAATTCTTTTTGCTGCCTGCAAATGTGATTGGTATGGTTTTTCCATGAACCGACTAATAATTCCCACGCCATAAGTAATATCTAGCTTAGTAGAAGCCAATTATCTTAAGCTGCCAACAATACTTTTAAAATAAGTGGGATTTACTAGTTCACCATTTCCTTCTTTTTTCAGCTCCAATCGTTCTGCTACGGGAGTCCGAATTGACTTGAGCGATTCTATATTGAGTCGCTTTAAACTATCATTAGCATATTTTTGTTGTGAAACAAATATGCCATCATTTGTCTGCTTCACTTCAAGGCCTAGAATATATGACATCAATCCCAAATCTGTCATCTCAAACTGGCGCGTCATGGCCTCCCTGAATTCAGCAAACATCTTTTCACAGTTTCCTGTAAATATCAAGTCATCAATATAAAGGCATATAATTATAATATCACCTTTAGTATTTGACTTGATATATAGTGTATGCTCATATGGGAACTTTTGAAAATCATGCTCCAACAGGTATGTGTTGATCCTTGTGTACCAAGCTCGAGGTGCCTGTTTTAGCCAATACAATGCTTTCTTCAGTTTGTAAACTTGATTTTCATGCCCTTTCTTCTCATAGCCTTTTGGTTGCTCCACATACACTTCCTCATCAAGGAACCCATTTAGAAATGCTGATTTCACATCCATTTGATGGATCTTCCAATGGTTCTGAACTGCGAGTGTTAAGACCATTCGAATGGTATCCATTCGAGCCACTGGTGCAAATACTTCAAAATAATCAATACTTGGCTTTTGCTTATAGCCTTTCACAACCAGTCTGGCTTTGTAACGGTCCACCTGACTGTCGGGTTTGTACTTTGTCTTGTACACCCACTTGACACCAATGGGCTTCTTACCAGGTGGTAAAGAAATTAGCACCCATGTGTCATTCTTTTCAATGGAATGGATTTCTTCATCCATTGCTTGGATCCACTTTTCATCTACAGTTGCTTCATCATAGGATATAGGGTCACATTGAGCAAATAAACAAAATTTTTCCATAGTTTCATCAGTGATTTCATCACTATCACTGTTATCATCCCTTGTGACCACATAATCTCCGAATTTTGCTGGAGTCTGTCACAATCGCTGTGAACAACGTAAATGTGGTTTTGAAGTTGTTGTTGGTGAAGAAAATGCACCACCAGTTGAAGATGATGAAGAAGATGCACCACTGGTCGAAGATGATAGAGGTTTTTTGGTATCTCCCTCCAATGGTTCATCTTCGATAGTAATGTTTTTCTGGTCACCTTTTTGGTTCTAGTCCCAGGCTTCATCTTCTAAAAGTTGGACATCCCCGCTGATGATTACCTTTTCAGTGACTGAGTTATACAGCTTATAACCTTTAGTTGTGTCACTGTAGCTAATGAAGGTGCACTTCTCGCTTTTGTCATCCAACTTCTTCCTCCGTTCATCTGGTATATGGGGATATGCCACACACCCAAATACCCGTAGGAATGAAACATCTGGCTTGTTGCCACTCCAAGTCTCTTCTGGGGTTCTTCCAAGAACACTCTTTGTTGGACACCAATTTAGGACAAATAAAGCACAAGCAACGGTTTCTGCCCAAAACAGCTTTGGTAAATCTTTAGCCTTTAGCATACTCCTTGCCATTTCAAAAATCGTTCTATTCTTTCTTTTTGTTATACCATTTTGCTAAGGAGTATAGCTAACAGTTAACTGACGTTTCACTCCATGAATTTTACAGTATTTGTCAAATTTATTGGAAGTAAATAATCCACCTCTATCCGATTTCAACGTCTTTAGATTAAAGCCACTATGTTTCTTAACATAGACTTTAAATTCCTTAAATTTGCCAAAAGCTTCTGATTTTTCTCTTAAGAAATATACCCATGTTTTTCTAGTAAAATCATCGACAAAAATTTGCATGTACCCTTTTTTGTCCGACTGATTCCACCTCAACAAGGCCACATATATATGTATGTACCAACTCCAAAGGCTGCTTGGCTCTTCTAGCTTTTCCAGCTGGAAAGGATTCTCGATGCTATTTTCCAACGAGACATCCTTCATGTGGGTGGTCTGGATTGTCGATCAAAGGCATGCCAGTCACCATCTTTTTCTGGACAAGTAATTTTAGTCCACGAAATTTAGATGACCGAATCGAAGATGCTATAGCCACTTGCTATCTTTTGCCATCGCTTGAAAACTCAACAGAGTATTCGTCTGAAGGGACAGAGGGAACATTCGATTCTTTGTCATCTGCGCCGTCGTGATCAATTTATTGTTTACACCTCTGATAGTGCAAACTCCATTTTCAATGTTAACTTTATGACCTTTTTTGGAAAGTTGCCCAACACTAAGCAAATTCTAGAAAAGTCCTGGCACAAAGTAAACGTCTGCAATAGTAACATTAGTACCATTTTTTGATTTGATATCAATGTTACCTTTGCCCACAACGGGAATTTTTTATTTACTCCCGAAGTTGACTTCACCACGAACTGTCTCGTCTAGCTGCGAGAATACCTCCTTTCGGCCACACATGTGATTACTGCACCCGGTATTGAGATACTAGATATTTGTGTCCATGGTACTCGAGTCATCCGTTTTGCATGCTAACACCACGTTTTCATTAGCATCGACAACATGTACACGTTCTGGCTTCTCGTGCCCCATGTTTGCTCGGCATTCGGATTTGTAATGTCCGAATCTGATACACTTAAAACACTTGACTTTTGCTTTGTCACGTGTTTTATATCTTCCAATGGAATTCAAATTTCCACCTCTACCTCGAGCACCTCCACGACCTCGGGCACTATGATGGACTCCTCTATTTGAGTGAGCGACCCGACTTTGCAATGCTTGCTCGGGATTCGAGCCGATGGACTTATGATTCATTCTTTGCTCATGCGAGCATAATGAACCCATCAACCTCTCCAACGTCATGGTTGATATATCTTGGCCTTCTTCGATCGCCGCAACAACATAGTCAAATCTCCCAGTCAATGACCTTAAGATTTTTGCTACAACTCGAATATCTTGGAGTTCTTCACCATTAACCTTCAGTTGGTTAACGATGGTTTGCACATGATCAAAGTACGACGAGATAGATTCAGAGTCATTCATGCGTGAAGACTCGAAATCTCCTCGAAGTGTTTGGAGCCGCACCTGCCTGACTCGATCACTGCCTTTGTAGGATTTTTGCAAAATATCCCACGCCTCTTTCGCGGTCTCCGCACTCGATATTTTTTCAAATATCGTTTCATCCATGGCTTGAAATATCGCATATAATGCTTTCTGATATTTCTTCCGAAACTCCACCAAAGAGTCTTTCTCCTGCTTTCTTAAAGGCTCGAATGCTTCAGCATCGGCTACTTCGGTGTAGCCATTCTCCATCAAGTTCCACAAATCTTGGGATTTGAAAAGAACCTTCATCTGAACAGACCAATTATTGAAATTCCTTCCGTTCAACTTTGGAAGTTGTAATTGAATGGAACTGGTGGATGCCATTGCTAGCTCTGACACCAATTGCTGGAACCAAAAAGGATATAGAGAAACTTTGAAGATTTTAGTGAAGAGCACACAAATACACAAACGAGAGAGAATAATATTCAAAATGCCTTTTTGCGTAGGCTTTACACAGAGAAGATACAAGCTTAGCTCTACAAGCTTTTTCTCTCAACTCTCTCTTATTTCTAAGGCTTTCTACATGTTAACACAAATGGAGGGGGACATGCCTATTTATACTACTCCTAAGGCGGTGATGTTTTCGTCTTTATTAAGCAAATTTCACTTGTCAACTTGAAGACCAAGTTTTGAATCATCTTGCGACAGAAGATCGTAGATCAACTTGCTCCTCAAGGAAAGTTACAAAAAACCAAAAACAATTTTAATATTTCTAACAAAAATGTCGTCGTCCGAGGGTAAAGGGGGGTACACTTCGTGGATTGAACTTAAAAACATCATGGGCCGACGCGACGCCATGAAAGGAAGACGACTTTTGGGCCTGAACTTAGAGCGTCCAAACCCATCAATACAAACCAAAACTATGCTGCGCATGTCTTTGGATTGGTCAACTTTCATGGCAGCAGAAATTAGAGGATTCGTGTTTTATTGTAATTGATTCTTGTAATCTTATTTAATTTTGCTGGAGGGGCGCGATGGATGTGGTTAGTTAACTTATCAGCTAACATTGGGAAAGTTATCCAAAAAATTCTAAATCTATCGTACGGCCCGTCAATTCAGTCCTAAACTTTTCAATTTGGCCAATACAGTCATAAACCTCTCAATGATTTTCCAACTAAGTTCATCCGGTCAATTTATTCAGGAAATCGCTAACGTGGTAATTCAATCAGTGCTGGCCATCCTACGTGACGCGGCCAGCCATCTTCCGGAACTCTAAGAGATCCTTGTCTTCCAACTTTGCCCTTGCTAAATTATCTAAATTCCAGATTTTCCCTCATCATATTCACTGTGTGGGCTCGCATGACATCACTGGCGAGGTTGGTGGTTAGATCTGGAGTTGGTGAGTCTTGCTTGAGGTCGTGCGACCTCCAGTGCCTGAGTCATGGCCCTTGGGCACGGCTAAGGTGGGGTTTCCTTGCTTTTAATTTATATTTACTCTTTTTATACTAAATGCAATGGTGCTTACCCAAACACTATATGCATTTCGTCATAACCATTTAGCTTAAAGTCCTTTGCTTTTACGTAAAAATCCATTTCCCCAAAACTCTCCCAAACGCATCCTCTATGTGCCCACCTCTTCTACATTTAAAGACAATTAGGATTGATGCGTGGGATTGGACGAACGCCGTAACTGCATAAGCTAAGCACATATTGACAAAACCCAATTCTCATGTCATATTAAAACGTCCAACCAAAAAGTTTAAATTGATAAGTGAAGAGATGACGTATACATAAAGAGCATATAAATTCCGTAAACAAGTTATGCGAATTTTTTAACACACTTACGAGAGAATCAGGACAAGCAACCGAACCCCGTGCGAACGGGCAGCTACACCATGGTACTATTCTCCACGTGCGAAACCCGAACGGGGGAGTACAAGAACCAAGAGCCCGTCGGTACTTACGCATTTTGGTAAGTGCGAAGAGCCGTACGTGGGCATTAAAATACTAGTAATGGTCGCCTTTGCTGATGCAGCATGTTGCAGTGCTCGTGCCTGCCTGCCTGCCCGTCTGCTCCACTTTCCCTGCGATCTGTTTTTACCTTTGCGCAGCAGCTGAGATCACGATTGTCGGGATGCGTAGTTTTGTGGAGAAGCACCCAGGACCGACGAAAAGCAACGTTCATATTCGCAGAGAAGACAGACCGCACCAGCTCCCCCCCCTGCAGATCTGCTGCAGCAGCTGGGCTCTTTCCCCCCCCCAAAAAAAAGGGGTTAAAAAGCGCAAGAGGCCAAGTGAACAGAAACCCACGAAGGGAAGGGAAGAGAGCATCTCGATCTGCATTCTCTTTCCATGATCCGCGCCGGGTTTGGTGCAGATTTGCCCTTCTCGATCCACTTAATGGCAAATTACCAATCTAATTTGATGGATCCAGTCAAGTCGCATGAAGGGAGACTAATGGCTAATGATAATCATATCATTCTGTTTTCGTATTTCTCTATTTTTCTGTTCCTGATAATAGATTTGAAATAGAAATCCATTTGGCAACGCAACCATCATTTTATTATTTCCGGAACAAATTTTTAGCTTGGAAATAGGTTTGGAATAGAAATGGAAAGCAGATTTTTTAAAATTTTTTTTATTCTATAACAGAAAAGAAATAACAACTATTGTTATTGCTAGCCTTTCCCACCGGCCGACGCGAACAGAAATTTAAGAATAACCCATCAAATAAATTTCTATTCCGAAAATAAAAATTTGGCGTTGTTATCAAACACTATTTTTTGCTCAATAACTTGTCCGAGAAATTGAAATAGAAAAATCTATTTTTGACTAGAAATTGGGTTGGGGGAAAGAATGGTTTTCATTCGTACCCTAAGTGTGCCTAATCCCGGTTCCCGATATACCTCGTTACGCTTGAGATAGATCACCCAATTGGAATACCGATCCGATCCGACCCGCCCCGCCCTGCCCCGATCAAAGTCGTAATGTCAAATCACGAGTGAAGGTTCATGATCAAATAATGATATTCCTTTTCTCTTTTTCTTTTTTCCTTCTTTGGGCTTTTTACTAACGGTAACGGTCCACCTGTACACCCAAATCACAAAAAGTGAAAAAGGAAAAGGAGGGAAGCGTACCTCCCCTCCCGGATTCACGCAATTCATGTCCACTTTGAAGGAAACGAACACCTCCCACGAGCCCCGCGTGACCACCGTGACCGTCATTTACTACTCCAACCAAACTTCAGCCGCTGATGGCATTTCCGTAAAATCCGGCAACAACGATGGCTTTAATTCGGGCCGGAAGCCCTCTTCCCTTTGGTCCGGAACCGAAGATTCTCTCCGGCGAAGAAATCCACGGTCGGCACCGGGCGCGCTGCTCCAGCTCGGCTCGGCTCAAGCCCACCAACCAGCGACCATTCCCGATCAGTCGCCAGGAATCGAGAAAATCTCGCCACGTCGGCACCCTTCTCCCCGCTGACGTGTCACGCTCCTCTCTCTCCCCCCGGCCTTCGCCTTTTAACCCCCGCTCCGGTCCCTCTCGCTCTTCACTCAAATCACTCTACCACAACAGTCAAAAAGTCAAAGATCAACCAAGAAATCTCTCTCTCTCTCTACACAAACTAGAAACAGTTCCGGCCAAAGCCAAAATCCCTGTACAGCCTCCGGTCGGGAAATGGCCGAGCCGTGCGCCCGGAAGCTCGTCGTGGAGGTCTGCCACGCCAAGAACTTGATGCCCAAGGACGGCCAGGGCACGGCGAGCGCCTACGCCATCGTCGACTTCGACGGCCAGCGGCGGCGGACCAAGACCAGGTTCCGGGACCTGAACCCGGAGTGGGACGAGCGGATGGAGTTCCCCGTCCACGACGCGGAGTCCATGCCCACGGAGATCCTGGAGATCAACCTCTACAACGACAAGAAGACCGGCAAGCGCAACACCTTCCTGGGCAAGGTGAAGATCGCCGGGAGCGCCTTCGTCCAGTCCGGGTCGGAGGCGCTCGTCTACCATCCGCTGGAGAAGAGGAGCGTCTTCTCCCAGATCAAGGGCGAGCTTGGGCTGAAGGTCTTCTACGTCGACGAGGCTCCGCCCCCGGCGGAGGCCGAGGAGAAGGCGGCGGAGCCGGAGAAGCCTGCGGAGGAGGCTCCGAAGCCGGAGGAGAAGGAGGACAAGGGCGAAGCGGAGAAGAAGGAAGAGGAGAAGCCTAAGGAGGCGGAGAAAAAGGAGGAGGAGAAGCCGGCGGAGGCGGCGCCGGAGAAACCGAAGGCGGAGGAAGCTCCGGCGGCGGCAGTAGAGAATCCGCCGATCGCGCACTCGGAGAAGCCGAAGCAGCTGCAGGAGAGGCCAGAGAGCGGGAAAGTGGCCGTCAACGACCTCGAGCTTCGATCTCTGTCGGGCGATCGGAGCCGCCGGAGCGCGTACGATCTGGTCGACAGCATGCCCTTCCTCTACGTGCGCGTGGTCAAATCCAAGCGCGGGGACGCCGACTCGAAATCGCCGGCGTACGCCAAGCTCGTGATCGGCACCCACGCCGTGAAGACGAAGAGCCAGAGCGACAACAGGGAATGGGATCAGGTCTTCGCATTCGACAAGGAAGGACTGAACTCGACGCATTTGGAGGTCTCCGTGTGGATCGAAGAGAAGAAGGAAGGCGATCAGGCGGTCGAGAGCTGCCTGGGGACGGTGTCGTTCGACCTGCAGGAGGTGCCGAAGCGAGTGCCGCCGGACAGCCCGCTGGCTCCGCAGTGGTACACCCTCGAGTCGGAGAAGTCGCCGCCGGCGCCGGTGAATGACGTCATGCTCGCCGCGTGGTTCGGGACGCAGGCGGACGAGGCCTTCCCGGAGGCGTGGCAGTCGGATTCCGGCGGGCTGATCCCCGAGACCCGAGCCAAAGTGTACCTGGCTCCCAAGCTGTGGTACCTCAGGCTAACGGTTATCCAGACCCAGGACCTGCAGCTAGGTTCGGGGCCCGAGCCTAAGGCCAAGACTCCGGAGCTCTACGTGAAGGGTCAGCTCGGCGCGCAGTTGTTCAAGACGAGCCGGACCTCGGCCGGCTCGCTGTCGTCCGGCTCGTCCAATCCGACGTGGAACGAGGACCTCGTGTTCGTCGCCGCCGAGCCGTTCGAGCCGTTCCTAGTGATCACGGTGGAGGACGTCACGAACGGCCGGGCCGTGGGCCAGGCCAAGGTACACGTGCCGAGCGTCGAGAGGCGGACGGACGACTGCACGGAGCCGAAGTCGAGGTGGTTCAACCTAGCCGGGGACGAGAGCAAGCCGTACACGGGGAGGATCCACGTGAGGGTGTGCCTGGAAGGCGGGTATCACGTGCTCGACGAGGCGTCACACGTGACCAGCGACGTGCGAGCCTCGGCGAAGCAGCTGGCGAGATCGCCGATCGGCTTGCTCGAGGTGGGCATCCGGGGAGCGACCAACTTGCTGCCGGTGAAGACCAAGGACGGAACCCGCGGGACCACGGACGCCTACGCGGTGGCCAAGTACGGGCCCAAGTGGGTCCGGACCCGGACCATCCTCGACCGGTTTAACCCGCGGTGGAACGAGCAATACACGTGGGACGTGTACGATCCGTGCACGGTGCTCACCATCGGCGTCTTCGACAACGGGAGGTACAAGCGCGACGATGCGGGCAAACCCGGGAAAGATTTGAGGATCGGAAAGATACGCGTGCGGCTATCGACGCTCGACACGAACCGCATTTACATGAACACGTACTCGCTGCCCGTGTTGCTTCCCGGCGGAGCCAAGAAGATGGGAGAGATCGAGATCGCCGTACGATTCTCGTGCTTGTCGTGGCTCAGCTTGATCCAAGCCTACACGACGCCGATGCTCCCGAGGATGCACTACGTGCGCCCGCTGGGCCAGGCGCAGCAAGACGTGCTCCGGCACACGGCGATGCGGCTCGTGACGGCCCGGCTGGCCCGGTCGGAGCCGCCGCTCGGCCAGGAGGTGGTCCAGTACGTGCTGGACTCGGACACGCACGTGTGGAGCATGAGGCGGAGCAAGGCCAACTGGTTCCGGGTCGTGGGCTGCCTGTCCCGCGTGGCGATGCTCGGCCGGTGGCTCGACGGGATCCGGACGTGGTCCCACCCGCCCACCACCGTGCTCGTGCACGTGCTGCTCGCCGCCGTCGTGCTGTGCCCCCACCTCGTGCTCCCCACCGTGTTCATGTACGCCTTCCTGGTCCTGATCCTGCGGTTCCGGTACCGCCACCGGGGGGCGAGCAGCATGGACCCGCGGCTCTCCCACGTGGACGTGGTGGGGGCGGACGAGGTGGACGAGGAGTTCGACGGGTTCCCAACGACGCGGCCCTCAGACGTGGTGCGCGTCCGGTACGACCGGCTGCGGGCGCTGGCGGGACGGGCGCAGAGCCTGCTGGGGGACGTGGCCGCGCAGGGGGAGAGGCTGGAGGCGCTGTTCGGGTGGCGAGACCCGCGGGCGACGGGGCTGTTCGTGGGGTTCTGCCTGGTGGCGTCGCTGGGGTTCTACGTGGTGCCGTTCAAGGTGTTCCTGCTGGGGTCGGGGTTCTACTACCTGCGGCACCCCAGGTTCCGGGGGGACATGCCGTCGGTGCCGCTCAACTTCTTCCGGCGGCTCCCGTCGCTCTCCGACCAGATGCTGTAGTAGTCGTCGGACGAGAGCTGCCCGGGACACGGGCACGGACACGCGTTCGCTTTTGGGGGTTAATTTTTACTTGGAATTATTATTATTTTTTTTTCCGGGAAACGACTCGAATTATTTAATTATTTGACATTCTTTTCGCCCTCTTTTTTTACGGGTTCGAAACTTCAAATCGGAGGGGTCGAATAATAACGAGGAAAACTCGTAGTTTGGGCGGCGAGAAAAGTCGCTTTTTTGGGTCGGCTCCGGGAAAGGGGCCCAGAACTGGGGGCAATGTGACCGTTGTGCTGTACGTGTGGGACAAGCATCGGGCTTGCGCCATTGATTGATACCCTAAAAAAAATATATATATATATATATATATATATATATATTTATTATTATTATTTTTGTAGAAACATGGATTATTTATTATTATATTTGTAGCTTTTCATGCGTTGGTGACCGTTGCAGGGGGGCGAGCCTTTACCAAGCTCCTCCGCCACACGTTCTTCCTTCTTTCGGAAGGGCCAATTTGAGATTTTGAATTGGGTCTCTCTCTCTCGTTCATCATCAAAGTCATCTTGCCGACCCAATTGGCCAACGAAGTCACGAAAGAAAGAAGAGAAAAAAAGGGGAGGCGAATCGGGCGTTGACCTTTGACTTTATGTCGTTCCAAGGTGGCGTCGCCATCCGCAAATGGGGGGACACGAGCAAGCTAGCTTGGGCTAATCTATCTCTCTCTTGCTTGCAAGTTGCTGCTAACTTACAAAGTGTGTATATGCATGAGTCGGATGCTGTGATAACGACTAAAGAAACTACCCGCATCATCGACCCTGTCGCGTAACGCGATTCATTTTACCAACAGAGGATGCTGACTGACCCATCAACACAAATCCAATCCTTGAGCTGCGGAGATCGCCCCGCGGGGAGCTGATTACGTGAACGTGGGATTACGACCATTTGAATTCTCGTGGTTTTGGCCTCCGTCGAATCTTTTACCGCGCGGAATACGGGGACGAAGTTTCTTCTCTGCGATCGATGATTTGGCAGGCATGAGCCGTTTTTCGGTTTGCTCTGCCGATGTTCGTCGAAAAAGCGTTGAGAATGCGTGCATGAGCTTCTCGTGACTCTTATAGTATGCATGACTAGAGGTGAGCATGGTTACCCTGGAACATGAGAATCGGATCGGTGGAACTTGTCCGGTTCCAGGTTTCAAGGTATTGGGTAGATTTCAGATTTCAAAAATTGGGGAACTTATTTTGACGAATAGGTTTTAGGTTCTACGTAGATGGAATTTGAAACCTATTTAACTGTATTTTTCTTTGTCAATATCTTTACGTGATCATATGATATTCCATGGCATCTGATAATGGATATATAATTCAGAACTATTAGTCTGAGCTTCCATTTTATGACTAAGATTTTTACTCTGTTAATGTTTCAAATTTTTTTGTGTCTAAATATAAGTTATTTTTAGTGGATTGTAGTAGTAATTGATTATCATAAAACGTGATGATTCATTACAATCGTTCAAGGGTAAACCTTGGAACCGACCTGGAACCTGGAACATGGTAGGTTTCGGGTTCCAAAAAATTATGAACCTATTTCAATGGATAGGTTTCGGGTTTCAAGTAAATTTGGAATTGCTCATTACCCCTATGCATGACGAAGTGAGCTTCTGACCAAAAGAGAGATTGACCGAGAGCGACTGAAATTAAGAGGAGGCAACGAACGACAAAGCCACGAGCAGATTCGGCATCGGCGGTGCGGCCAAGGGCCTCCCTCGTCTGAATAGCGGCGAGGCCCATGACTAATGCCATCATGACAAGGAAAGGTCATGGGATTCGTGAGGAAGAAGAGTTCGTTACGCATGACCCTTTTTCCCCTTTCCTCGCTTGTTTTTTCCTCGTAAGGAATAAATATGTTCTACCTAATTTGGCCGTCTCTTTTTAGTTTGAGATACACCGCGGGGGGCGGGCAGCGTTCACGCGGCGGTGCACGACGGGATTTGCCGGGTCCTTTACACGTTCGGTGCGCGATCGCAACGGCTCAAAGAGAGTTCGCGTCTTCGACAAAAACGCGTACCCAATTTACTTCTCGAGGGGTTGTTCTCGAAAGAGCGATCGTTGATACTCGAGCAGTCGGTCCGCGAAAACGTACGTATCGAAGATTACCGTGCCATTTCCGACGCCGACCCTTTAAAGCAATAGGCGGAGCCGCCCCGTCATCGCGCGAAGGATTGGGAACCCGAAGCGTGCTACCGTCAAGAATCCGAAATAAGGCGAAGTTGCCCCGATTCGTATACGGGAAAGAAAAAGGGACGGATCGATTCGAGCGGTCATTTTCCTTCACGGGCGATCAAGAGGGAAACCAGGAGGAAATCTACAACGAAAGACAGATACATCAAGGTATCTACAAATGAAAGGTCTGCTGATGCACATCAGGTTTCATCTGATGTCACTTTCGCTCCTTTTTCGGAATATACCCACTGATCATCTTTCACACATTCTTCTGGTCCGTCTGTTGACCTACGTCCCACACGCTTCTCGGCATGTACCTACTGTCATATCCGTGGTCCATGTTCAGTTTTTACTTAGTCGGAATTTAATCATTAGAATCACGTAACTTGGACACATTGGACCCCAGAAAAAGAACTCGGGAAAAAAAAAAAAAAAACAGAAGAAGATAAAGGAAAGAAAACATTGAAAGGGAGAATTACGTAGGGATCGTTGTACTTCTATACGCTTCCCCCTCCCCCCGCGATAACAGAAAGCAAAAACCCGCATACCAGTCCCAACCACACGCGCACGCTTCTCCCCCAATCTCAAAAGGGAAACTTCGAACTGCTCCTCGAGCGCTCGCTGTTCGCGCAAATATCGCCAGAGCATCGGGGAGGGAGGGAAACGAGGCCTTTCGTCCCAAGCAAAGCCCCGAGCCGATCCCGCCCCGTCGTCCTAGAGACCCACCAAGAACCTTCACAGGCACGTCACGCCCTTCTTCATCTTCATCATCATCTTCTTCTTCTTCTTCTTCTTCTTCTTTTTCTTGTTCTTCATCTGTGATGGTGTTAGCTGGGGTCCTGGAAGGAATGGGGAATGGGGAATGAGGAGGACTGTCGTCATGATTGAAGACTGGGTCTGATGGGTTGCCATCTTGACTTGCTGTTGGGGGGGAAGTCGTCCCCTTTGAACAGTGATCTGATCTCCGTATAGGAGAAGGTGACTTCTTTTGGGTCAATGTGGTTTTGGTGAACCGTAGACGCCAAGATGCTAAAACAGCAGCCTGTTCATCGATTTTTTTAAGGCGTAGATTAGTTGACACTCCGAGATAAGCGTCACATGGCCCATCATCAAGTGCGCTCGTTTACCAAAATTCTTCCTTTTGTGTTTTTCTTGGTTGCAGAAGAAGGCCAAGAATTCAAGAAGCTTGGTCTTTCAATTTGACACTCAATCCTCATGGTACCCTCTCTCTCTCTCTCTCTCTCCATCCCCATCAGGTCTTGTTGAGTTCTGAAGCTCCCATTGGCTGTTCATGACTTGTGCATCATCTGGGCTTTTTCTTGTTTTCCGTTGTCTTTATTGCTCTCTCTCTCTCCTCTGTGAACAACACGAGGTTGACCTTATAATTGTATGAGCAACTGATTAGGGCCAGGTACGATTGCAGGCACAACCAACAGCGCCCCCGCAGCCGCAGCCGCATCCGCAGCCGCTGGGAACGCAGAACCAAGCCGCAGCGGCGGCCTCGCCACTCGTCCGGCGGCTCTTTGAGATTCTCTTCTACGCTCAGCTGATTCTTGTGGTGATCTTGACCATAGTGCTCACGGTCCGCGGCCTCCTCTCGGCCAAGAGCCACAACTTCCACCCGGTGAATTGGTACCCTCCGCTCCTCACTGCCGTGGCATGTGCCGGGATCGCTGGTTTCTCATGGCACTTGTACATCGTGAAAAACCCCGCAAGAGCCGTGAAGGCAGCATTTTGGCTGAGTCCCTTGTTGACTTGTGCATTCGGCGTGTTGCTTGTGACGATCGAGTCCTCGGTGGGTTTGGCCTTCGGAATAGTCGCGATTATTTCTGGGCTGATACAGTCATTGTACGGATGCTGGGTTAACCATCGGTTTGAATATGCCGGCCGGATTCTATGGGTATCCACAGTTTTCCCACCGACTCACACTACCGTTTTGGTCGGGCTTTCCATCGTAGTCTCCGTCGCTTACTCGGGCTTCCTGGTGTGCGGGATTGGAGGAGCGACCGCCACCGCGACCACCTGGGACGTCGTCTTCATCTTCATCATCTTGCTCCACTTTACATGGACCATGCATGTCATCAAGAACTTGTTGCAAGCGACGATAGCCCGTGTCAAGTACATGAACTTTGGTTATGGGGCAAATGTGGACACTCGCGAGGCTTCCCAAGACACGATGAAATACCTGATCGGGAGCGTCTCTATGGGTTCCGCCATGGTCCCGATCATTGGCACGGTCCGAGGCTCTGCACGTGCACTCAGCTCTATCGGAGGAGGGTCAGATGAATTCTTGTTCTCGTGCACTGATTGCTACTCCGGCATCGCTTTGACGCTGATTACATGCGGGAACAGATGGGGATTTGTACATGTCGGAGCCCTCAACAAAGGGTTTGTGCAAGCATCGAGGGATGCTTGGGAGACTTTCAATAGGGCCGGATTACAACCCTTGATCGACTCTGATCTGACCGGGGTGTTTTGCTTCTTCTGTGGTCTAACCGGTGGAGCAATATCTGCCCTAGCGGGCGGTACCTGGGCACTAGCAGTTCAAAAGGGTTATGCTACAGAGGTGTCCCTGTATGCTTTCTTGATTGGCTATTTCATGGTAAGGTTAAGCTAACTAATTTCAACTCTAGTTCTTAGCTTTGTCGATACTTGGAAATGGTTATCTAAGTTTCTAACTTAGTTTGTGCGTTTCAGAGTCGAATATCAGTGGCATGGGCACAAGCATCTGTTTCAGCATACTATGTTGCTTATGCGGAGAACCCAAACAACGATCGGTTCGACTCGACCATCCCATCTCGTCTCGAAGCAATGCGGAGATATGGGCATTAGAGCACACTACTTTGAAGCGAACTGCTGTTTCATAGAGAGCTCGACATTCTCGTTGGGTCAGTAAAGAGTCTGTACAGCAAAACAATTCACAGAGAACCATACTGATGTTTCTTTAGTTTTTCTTTTCGGGACATCTTCTTTTATTCTTACCATTGCATATACAAAAGCTTCAGCGATACAATCACATCTGTTCTTTAATTACCGCTCAACAAATTCACCATGATTGAATTGCTAACTCTGTTCCTTAGTCAATCACCGTGCACCAATTTCATGAAGCAAAGTTACGAAAAAATATGTCCATGAATTTTGCTATTTCATAATGAAAGTCACAATGGACAAGATTTGGCAGAAGAGCCACAGGAGAAACAAACCATGAAACTCAATTAGCTCCAAGATGACCTCGACCGCCACATTCCGGGCACATCATATTGCCAGTTCCACCACAACCTGCATGAGTGGCAACCGATTTGGGAATTAGGACTTATCTCGTGAAATAAGATAAATCACTTAAACAACTGCCCGAGAGATTTTCTTTTAAAAGCATTCCCTGAATCTATAGTCAGAAGGATGATCCGATCACATGTATGTCACGTATACAGATTCCAGAAGATGAGCAAGTTCTAGGACATACAATGGATTTCATCATATGGAAGAATGCCTTGAGCAAATTCTAGGACATACAGTTGATTTGATCATATGGAAAGATGTCTTTAACAAAACCCTGAGGGAACTAGACAAGAAGAGAGTAATGACGTGACTGAACATCATCTCATATAATGCCTTCCATAGACGGCATTCTCCAATGAGGAAACACAACTCAACCAGGACTCCAATGCCATCGAGTGGCCATTTCACAATGACCAAAGGCATCACCAACCTACAGCCTTAGCTTCATTTTGAGAAATTGATGTAATTAATGATTAAGATTAATGCCTGATAAATTTCCTTTCTTTATCTTTCTTTTCAGCGAGTCTTTTTCTCTTTTGGGGCTCCTTTTGCTTTTGGCCTTCTTTCTTTCTTCTTTTAGCTTAAATGTTTGGACTTTTTGCTTGATTGACTCTATTTCATCATTGGTGTGATGTTTTAATTCGGAATGAAAAACTCCCAATGATTGTGTATGCTTTCAACATGAATGAACTTTTTTTGATTACGCGTTCAAAGGAGAGGTGAATAAGGGAAATATCATGCAATTCACATTTGACAGGCAAAATGTGATCCTCCTTGATATGCAGAAGACTAAAAACATAACTACTCAACTCCATGAGACAAAACATTATCTTCACAAACTCAGTTAAACGCATTGATAACATGCCGTAGTGGCGCTCAGGCTAATACCGACATTTAAAATACAAGCTTAAAAAAATGATTAGGCTACTTCCAAAATATTGGAAATCTTAAGACAGCAAATTCTCAAATTACTTCAGACTCTGATATTTTGGATGAATTTCTTTACATAATTTGCTCACATATTCATAAGGGAGACGACATAAAAATTCAAAGAAGTTATGTTTCAAACTTTATCTTCAGAATGTACTCCAAGACAAATCACAACAATATCGGTAACTGTTTTGGAAGCCAAATAGTTAAAATGAAGAAGCATCTCTTAAGAAACTCTTCATCGAAACTTTCTTAAAGCAAGAACATGAAAATAGTTGGCAAAATTCATATCAGATATACATAGCCAAGATGAACATCAAGAATATCGATCAACACTATGGAAAGTTATCCTTTGAAATTCCTCCGGTGGTCTGTTTGGACAAGGTTCAGAAAGAAAAGTCAAAGAGAAAAGTGAAAAATTCTTTGAATTTCCCTAATTCTTCTTCTTCTCACAAATTCAAATTCTTCTCATTCCCCCACTTCTCTTCTTTCCCAAAAATAAACATTCAAAGAAAGTAGAGAAGTCCAGGGACGGATCCAGGAGTTGGGATTTGGGGGGCCAATGCAGAGAAGTCCACATGTTTTAGAAAAAGAGAGGTGAAAAAAGGAGAAGACCGTAACAGGTTATATTTAATTAGGAAAGTTCAAAATAATTTGGCAGAAAACGAATTCCAAATAGTGTGTATACAATTAATTTATGAAATGAAAATATATTGGATGGATCCCAATTCAAAATTTTCTATCCCATTAATTCTCTACATTTGTTCCGTCAATGTAAAGAAACATATGTCTCTTCTGCTAAATTGACATAAACAAACATGTACAAGAGTATCTTCTATCTCTTTTAAATCTACCTCAAACAAAGGAAAACTGAACTATATTCCCTCATTAGGGTTAACCGAAATACTGTCATAAAGTTTGTTATAGAAATTGAGTAAATTGTGTTTTTCTTTTAGAGTCTGCAGCCGAAACAGAGAGTGGCTGTGGCTGCAAAATAGAAGAAAAAGAGTCATTGCAAGGATGTAGCATTTAAGAAAGGAGAGTCTTTGAAAAGAAGGAAAAGAAAATGTTCATTCCTTGCAAACTGGTACTTATTTATCTGAAAACTATCAGACCCAGGCATCTTGTTAATGAACAGTACCACCAAAAGTTCCACCCCCCCGAAAAAGAAAAAAAAATCCGTTCCTGGAGAAGCCTAACGAGGCAGTGCACATCGCTATTGATTCCAAAACAAAACCCAGACCAAGCTACAAACAGCGAAGAGCAGAGGACTATAATAGATGAATTTCCTGAGTTGTTCAATGTAAGGATAAGGAAGCTTCTGCTATCAGTATCATCTTTCAATCAAGAAATTCACCCAACAGAATGATATGACACTGAATTAAAGTGGCAACTCCCAAAGAGAGAAAAAAGTTGAAAAGCTAAGTGCTCAGTTGAGTAAATGCATACATGAGTAGTCAGAGGATAAGAAGTGTTGGTAAAACAAAGAAAGTTTACCTAAGCAGCGAACTTTGACTATGATTCCCTGGCTCTCCATTATGGAGTCAACATATAGTCCAGAACCTGAACAAGTGGAGCAGAGGACTGCACCTTTCGCCTGGCAATCATCACATCGAAGATTATCTCCGATTACTTTTTCTTCTAAAGACAAACCAACCGGCTTCTCAATCCTCTCTTCTGGAATAGGCTTATCATAACAGAATAGCGATTCAAGACTGCTTCTTCTTTTATGTGTATCAGCAACAGACCTTGATTCAGCCTGCAAGATGGAGAAGATTTTCTCAAATTATTCATCACCAGAATTGACTTGTTCTTAATCAGCTTTGATTAAATGAATCAATCATTCAATTGCGCATATACCATCTTTACCTTATATGCTCATCAGACCAAGAACTTCAGAAGCAATCAGTCATGATAAATACGCCTACCTATGTCATACTGAAATTATGCCTAGAAAATATTCAGATAGAACTTAAGAGGCTTTTCAATCGACTCCCCACGACTCAAGTAAGGCTTTGTGCCTTTCTCCTATTGTGTGAACTCGGGTACTCGGGTGAACTTATTCTTATGCTTAATGCAGGCTACAGCTAATCATACTGGATACAGCTTCTCAACCATAAAAATCACTCTCTTCCTTGGGTCCCCAGTTCATCAAATATCCTTCCTCAACCTCTTGCTCTAATTACTTTGGCTTCCAATCTTAAATTGATCCTTGCAAATCTCTTGGACATCCCTCTATATCGCCAAATCTTGTTAGTTACATCTCCTCTAAATTTTTCTCACCTTGCAGTTGGCACTTCTTCTTTTTTGTACCTTTGCCTTTTCCCTTTCACGATCTAAAGATAACACTCATAAGCAGCGACTTGCACTAAAATTTCTCATATTAACTCCAAAACTTAATAGAATTTCAACCGATCTCCCAGAATCAAGGAGATATATTTCCCCATCAGAGACATCTCTTCAAAGATATATTCTTAATTCTACTTTCCTCATATAGGAATTTCCACATAAAATAAGAGGACTAGCAAAGTCCAAGATACTAATTGCTTATCTCACTCCTCCCTAATCTAATGCGGCAGGCTCTGTATCACAGCCTCCACAATTCTCCCAGGATGCCCATCTAAATCCCCAACTAAAAATCCTCTCTCTCTCTCTCTCTCTCTCTCTCTCTCTCTCTCTCTCTCTCTCTCTCTGAATATAACTCGGGCCTAAGATACCCAATTCTACCCAGAAAAGCAGGCGTCCACACATATGTGATATCAATAATTACAATGTTTCGGAGTGAATGAATGCATACAGATGCGCACCTGGAAAAGTTTGAACTTTTAACAGAAAATGAAGAAGCTAACGACGAAACTAACATGCCCAACACAACTAATTGAGTAAACGAAGAAAACAAACACATGCCGAATTCATGGGCAAGGAGGAGCGAAGAACGCGAGCTAACCCCCTCGGAAGCAGGTCGAGAAGAAGCAGAACCGTTGGGCACCGGCGCGACCGCACTGACTCGCTTCGTGGGTCGTCCTCTTCCATTGAATTGGAGCCCGTAACAGAGCTTATTGCTCGAATCGATCGATCTGGGCGTAGAAACGGAGGTCAAGCTCGCCGACAAAGACGCCATCTTCGACGTTAGCGCATCCATCGAACACCCAGAAAGAGAAAGAAGCAACTTTTGATTGAATTCGAGCAATTCCGAGTCGAAAACGAGAGAGAGAGAGAGCGCGCGCTTTGGTTCAATCGTTGGTTGCGGTTTTCAGGCAGTCCGGTTGGTGTCGTTGTTTCCGATGAAGAAAAGAGAGAAAAACCCAAAAACAAAATAAGAACAAATAATGCAAGAATTAATGTGTAATTTTGCTTTGACTAATGATGTATGCTGTATTTTCACAAAAAAATTAAAATATATATATAAAGACAATGAAAACTAAAATTAAAAAAAAATAAATAAAAAGAAATTAGGCCGGGTAGGTCGCAATTGTTACGAAAGAGAATTGGAGAAGGCACTGGCCAAAAGAATGAAAACCCATTTTTTTTCATGTTTGGGAGGTAGGACCTAATGAGGGGGCAAGTCCGGAACCGAATCGAGCCTAAAATC
Source organism: Syzygium oleosum (assembly GCF_021117445.2). Lineage (NCBI taxonomy): Eukaryota > Viridiplantae > Streptophyta > Magnoliopsida > Myrtales > Myrtaceae > Syzygium > Syzygium oleosum. Next base: position 5,259,444 of record NW_026607494.1, read on the forward strand.
CTTACATAGAACTACTCATGATTAAAAATTGAATAATAATAAAAATTTCGATGTGAATTACGAGTCCGAGCAAGCCAAGGTGAGCAAACAAGTCCGATCCCAGGCCCCTTCCCTACTTCGACCAACCAGGTATGGGCAGGATCATCAGATCGCCCCAACCTACAATTTTTGTAATTTTTCACGGAACAAGTTTTTTTTTTTTTTGGTAACTCGGGAACCCCCCGCACGGCCGACAGCCGGAGAGGTAAACCCGGGGTGACGCTGGCGCAAGACCCACCACCACGACGTCACGCTTAAGAATCCCTAACGATAGCGCTAGGATTCGAACTCCTTTCCTTCGTGAGGGGAAGAGAGCCCAAAGCCAACGCAGCCGCTGCGGGCGGTGGTTCCGCGGAACAAATTTTGATACTTTATACTTCCAAAGTTTTTAGTTAAGTCAAAGTGTTGATTATTGTTTTTAAGGGATAAGTCCAAGTTAAGGTCTCTAACTTGTCAAATTCAAAACTTCTTTTGGTGCAATTCAACTCCTCTAACTTGTGCGACTTTTCCAATCAAGTTCAATTTTTTCCGAATCATTCATTTTTCGCGAAACGAACGATCCCTTAAAAAATAATTTTCTTCTCTTTTTCTTTCCCCTTGACAATGGGCCTTGATATTGGGTTTGACCTTTAGGCGGGCCAGAATCTCATCAGCCCAGATCAAAATATATTTGCCCTTTTTTTCTTTTTCCTGTAATCAGCCGTTGACCAGGACTCCTCCGTCCAACTGCCGCTCGAGCCCGTCAAACTTTGCCAATTTTAACCAGCAAAGCAATCTTGAGCTCCATTGTCAACTCTCTCTCTCTTTCTCTCTCTCTCTCTCTCTCAATCTCTCTACCTCTCATGGCGGATGACACCGAGGATGTTTCAGAAGTCGGCCCTCCTCAACAGCTCCCACCTCCTGTAAGCTCTCTTTCCGTCTCGTCTCTTCTGCTCCTTTTGGCAAGCATTTACCTCCTCAAATTACTCGAAACAAATCTGGTCGTGGAAGCTTCCGCGATGCGGTTTTTGGTTGTGTTGTGTGGATGCATCGCGGATTGCTTCCCTGTAACGACAATTCGGAGAAATGGGTTTCCTTCGGCATCGCGTTTCGATTTCTTTCTTTCGAGTGCTGAATTGGGTAATCGTTTTCTGATGCTCGGCGGACCCTTTCGTTGGGGGGATTGGAAAGCAGTTCCTGGAGGTGGCGTGCAGAAGCTCCGGGAAGCGGAGGAGGTTCGCGGCCGGCACGGAGGCCGGGTTCGCCATGCGGGTGATGAACAAGAAGCTGGAGAGCGGGTCTCCGTTTGCTCTGTTCATTGAGGCAGTCAAGGAAGGAGAGGAAGCCGTGACTTTCGGCCCGAAATCGGCTCTCGTGGACTATGGCTCTGGATGGAGGTTGCAGACCGTCTCTGAAGTGGATTATGCTGGTAACTTACATTTACTTGGAGGATCGGAAAACCGTATGATCCGGCGGCTTTCGATGTCGCCGTTCTGTTTACTGTGTCTTCTTTTGTGGATGATTTGCGATTTCGTTTCTGATAGCTCTTCTTGACTAGGCGGGGACGAAGGTGAAGGGTTTCGGCAACACATGGCGCGAGCGCCTTTCCAGGTAAGGGTTGTTGATGTTCAGGATCGATTTGCGAAAATCTGTTTAGAGTAGTGGTCATTGGAGAAATATATGTTCTGGGATCTAAAAAATCCTATGATTTGCTGTTAAAGTGATGTGATTGATCTCGGATGTCCACCAAGTGTCGTTAATCATCTCTCGCCGACCCATTGATCTCTGTTTACGCGAGTTGCGAGTTTTCTGCCATCTCTGTTAGAAGGAAGCAGAAAAAAGTCGATCATTACTTTGACGTGAATACTTAAAATGAGTCTATATTGCTGTTAATCTACGGGTAAAGTGTATCTTACCAGTACCTACTGAGCATTTACAAGCTTACTGATGCAGTCTATCCCGTTTGTGATGCTTTTGCAGAACGCCGACGGTTCCAGCATTGTGAAGGATGGAGGAAAGCCCGTCATCAGTTTGGCGTACCTCGGGAAAATATTAGTCGCATTCATTTTGATATTTGTTCTCGGTGCGATTTTCACTCTGGCTCTTGAGTTTCTTCCCGTGTTAATTTTGTCCATCAACTCAATCATGTAAAGATCCATGATCCGAGTTACATGGAATCAGTGTTCATTGCTTCAGCTTATTTGGATAATGCACAGTTCCTTGTCACAAACATGTATATTCAACGCCGAGGTCGGCACATACATCAAAGGCGGCTGTCGTGTGCAACGCGGTCTAAGCAATAACAGTCGGACATTCTCTGACAGCTCATGCCTCCTATGAAACATATCTTCATCGGGTGTTGCTGAAAATTGATACAAGGGATGTTGTATAATTCGAACATCTTTACAACAGAAGGGCGAGACCTTCGGGTTCCCCTGAAGACTATTGTACAAAGGGAGGGAGGAATTTCATTTTTATCCTCTCCATGCGTCCTTATTATCACCAAATAAAGTACAATGAATCAAATAAGTCAGGGGGTGATCATCCATGACCTGCTGCAATGAGACTTGAGGGTAATTTTTGCAGGAACTATGCTTGACGATCGGATGAGGCTTGATAAATCTCATGAGCATATGCTGCAGGAACATAGACAGCACCTTTCAATGAGCTGTGGCTCCGGCCGTAGAAAATGTAGACTAGAGCTCCAATCAACATCCATATCGAGACACGGAACCATGTTCCCAACCTGGGCATCCAGTTGTCAAACGGATAATCGGATCAGTTAGATAGAGCAAATGGGTGGTATGCATAAGTCATTGAGAAAAAACGCTAACTCTGAGGATGCTCACCCAAGACTAACTAATAGGTAGGTGTTGACCAGAATACAGGCAACAGGCAAGAAAGGGACGAATGGACACTGAAAACCTGTTAAAGGAAAGTCAATGACAGTTTGGATCATTTAAGCATTGAATTATTAACTCTGAAGAAAACCTCGTCTAATCAGGACTGAACCACGGTATATCGACACATGCAAGCCATAGAAGTTACCTCCTGCATGTCCAAAGTCATGCCTTGCATCATCCTGTTCTATGCAGGCCAGCACGACCAAACTGCCTAAGACAGCATCTCCAGCCAATCCACATAATATCAACCGAAGCATGCTGTCGAGTTAATGCAGTAAGGAGTTATGAAGCATAAGACAGTCATGAAACAATCACTGCCAAAATTTCAAGACGAACGAGATCGAGGTGATCAAGTGTTACCTTGCAAATTTTGTGCATGCATGTGTATCTAGAAAGCATCCGCTTTTCTATTGTGCTACACATGCTTCTGTTGTGGATTTAAATCTAAGAAACCTGCTTCATTTAGCTATTGTGCAAACAACTCGAAGCATATGGGCCACGGTTATTCAACAATTGAGGGAAGGACTCATCCTTGTCAATCCCTTTACTACCCCAAGATTATCGGCCTTTCAGCACTTAACTGGTAGAATTAACTATTGATCCCCAAAAGTTTGTCCATGGAGATAAATTAAGCTCCATTGAGATGATTAAAGCCAGTCTAATATATCTAGAAAGTTCAAGATAGATGAGTATAGCTAAACTACATGTCAAATGTAAAAATCGTCTCACAAAAGACTCAAGAGTTAACAACTTGCTCTGATAACAGAGTGACGGGAGCAAATGAAAGGTTGACCAACCTTGGAAGGCCTTCGACTGAAGCAGCAGACGCAAGTATGAGAATCCCTATGCACACAAAAGCTATACTCCAGGCAGCAATCTTCCGCCGTCGTTCTTCATTATCATCAGTATATGTCCAAGTCAAATTAAGAAAGAACACGTGCACATAGCGGAAGCAGAGGCAATGCACTATGACCAACAAAATTTTTACCCTTTGAAAAAACAATCCACAAAGGCCAGTTATTTTATCCATAATGAAAGGAGGAACCTACTTGTATTCCACAAGGCATGTCTACCTGCCTAGTACTAACAGGGGAAAGACTATTTCACATGATTAAGAGGAACCTGCTTAGCCAGTGCTCATCCATCTAATAGCTGGCAAAGGAAAAGGTGACCATAGCCAGCCTAAACAGAGGACAAAGATGTGCAGGAGAAAGACGAGAGTTCTTGGACTAATTCAGTAAACATGTTAGGACAGAATTGCAATTCACGCGATTATGACAAACGATTCTTTACAGAAATGTGAATGACAAAGAAATAGGTTAGTAAGTCTCTCAATACCTTTAATTACATGTTTTTGCATGGCATCATCTTCAATTGAGGACTCACTTGTCTCAACCAACAGCTGATCACCCTCCTTGGATGGGACAACAGAATATCCAAAATCCATGGAAGCAGTTCCCTTGAGGTCATTATTGAACTGCGAAGATACTGAACCAATCGACTCCTGGAGTCCTGATGTAAGGGGCACTTCATCTGGTGGAACATACCTGAGAATCAGGACAGAAACTGCAACAGTGGTGAAAGCAAGAAGGGTACCCACACTAACCTGCACCCATATAGGAAAATGGAGAGGCAAGCACAGATAAGCAAGTGATTTTGACCCAAAAATCTCTATATACCATTCCAACTACTATTTGACTTACCATCCCAGCCAACTGTGAGACATCCATGAAGAATGCTAAGGCTGCTGCCAGAACACCAGTCACCACTGTACTTTTTACTGGAACTTGAGTGTGTCTGTTTATATCTGCAAAGAATGATGGCAACAGTCCATCCCTAGCCATTGCCATCAAGATTCGTGGCTGAAAAGAAAGGGAGTCACAATTCACTCGATAAAACATACTTGTGTTTCCTGACTAGCGATCATTACAGAAATAGCCATGTCATCTTGATGCAGGATAACGAGAAGGAATAGGAAATTTCTGACTGAAACTTTTGAGTGCATTTGTTTATATCTGAAAAGAATGATGGAAAAAATCCGTCCCCAACTGTAGTGGTCAAAATTCATGGCTGAAAAGAAAGTATTCGCTCTCTAAAACATTTGTGCTTCCTGTCTAAGCAGCTACTTTAATTAAAGAACCAGACAAAGGCAGCTTCATATTTGACGACTTCAATGGGATACAAAATTTCAGGTCCTATAAGAATTAAATTAATTATAGATTGATTTAATAGAGGACTAAGTGAATAAACATTTATAACCCGTCAACATCACAAATGAGGGAAATACTTCAGACAGCAGATTATCATGTCCAAGCAGGAGAGGGGGTGAAAGTTGGAAAGTCTCGATAGTCACTGGCTAGAAAAGGATATAACCACTTGATATAATGAGGCTAAAGCCCGAGTTATATGCATACCTGAGGGAGAATCGAACCCATCAAACTTGAGCATAGAGCCATGACTGCTCCAGTGGTTAGTATATATCTGCCATATAAAAAGCACACCTTGAAACCAACCGGTCCATGGGAGATGTACTCAAGCTTAAATCGTTTGTCCACATGTTAAAAGCGGAATATCATGCTTACGCTGCCCATTGCATCCCATAGTTAGCAAATGCTGAGGAAATCGGGGTGTCTGGATCTAATGCATAGTATGGTACCAAGCCAACAATTACAACAGACACAAGCATGTATAGTATGCAACAAATAGACAATGCCACCCCTATACCCACAGGCAGATCTCGTTGAGGATTTTTCACCTGTCACGTCGATCAGAAGTCAGATTGAGGTTTGATATTTTTCAACAATAAAAACTGCGAAGATAATTCTTAAGTGGTTCAATAATGTCAATCAATTATAACATCATGATAAGTTCAAAGATGAATCAACTCTGTGCCACTACCAGTAAGAGGGCATGTGACCAGAAATAAAACTATCTCGTGCCATGTCATAAGAAAGTACTCAAGCTATCAACCTAAACATCAAATAAACTTTGGCTTTGTGCCCAAAATCATCATCAAATTGTCTACTTCATCTTCAGTAGACCTGGCTATGTTCAGCAACTGATAAAGCTTGCACGGTTTACTTCACCTGCAATGACTATGTACAACTTTGTGCCACATACACAGTGATCAATTTCCAGAAGAATTATCAACTGCATGCTCTCTCTTAATCGGTTATTGTAAAACAAAAAGTTAGGTCTATGCTGCATTAAACTAATGAAATGCCACATGCACAAATTTCAATATTTTTAACCGCAAAGAAGGATATGAGTCAGAATTTATGATAGATTTAAAGCTTCCCAAGAGATCTTTGACCCTTGCTTGATGCGGCAGAGTATAAAATACTATTAATCTTTACGGAGAGAAGAGAGAAAAGGAGAGATTAGGGAGACATCAGAATGAATCTTAATTTGAATTCGGTCATGAAAGCAAAATGATGGCTAAGAATGTATCTTAATATATGTTGAAGTCCTTTCACTTGAAATAACTCATGGAATCAAGTCCTTTTGTTTTGCTTTTATGCGCACTCACACCTTAGATAGACAATCTCCAGGTAATCATTTTGAGATCTATCCTAATGTCATTCTTTTGGCATTTTATTCTAATATACGATTTCGTTGCAAACCACACTGAAAAGAAAGACAACATGAGCCTATTACTTTCTTGTTACGCTTTACCCGCATCTTTTCTATACAACATCTTGTACAGTTCGTACATATGGAAAATCCTTACCTCCTCAGCTGTGCTGGTAACTGAATCAAAGCCAATGTATGAAAAGAATACAACTGCAGACCCGCCAAGCATTCCAGTGACCCCATAAGGAAAGTACCTATAGTGTTCAAGAACAATATTAAGTTTCTGCCCACCTCTAAAACACACGGCAAGGGAAGTACCAAAACTGTAGTTTACCCGTTCGGGAGTTCATACCCCACCCATCCAGTTTTGAAACCTATATATCCACCAGCTGCAATTATGAAAATCATGGCAGAGACATTTATTGTCGTAACTATGGTTTGCGCCATTGAACTCTGAAAAGTTAATTTACAGTTATTAGAGAGAAACTAATACTTGAAGATTCAATTTAAAAGCAAAAAAAAATTCCTAATAAAGGGAAATGGTACCTCCTTGATGCCTATGCACAAAAGCACTGTCACTGTAATAACTAAGGCAGCTGCACAAGGATCAACTACAATCCCAATCCCAGGAATAGTATGACGAGCCAAGAAAGAGGGTAACTTATCCTCTCCTCCAAAAAACACGGCCTGAGGAGGAAGGAAGCAGGACAATACAGATTATCAAAGAGACTAAGAATCACCGGTTACTCTCTTTCTTTTTACAATAATTATTATCCAAAGGAATGGAGATAAATGAAAAGAAAATATTGGTTGAAGCACATACTTATCATTTCATATTTAGGCACTTGATTTTTACTATTGTAAGCAACAAGAACTTTTTGCTAACTAAATATTCTTAAGTTCCACTTCCTTAAGTCAGATATTCGGTACTTTTTTCATTTACATGTGGCAATGCTATTGCAGTGTGACAATGGACCGAAGCAAGTGCACCGTAGAGAGAAGGAAACTGGGGGGAGCGTAGAGAGCATAAAAAATGGCAAAAAACTAATCACCATTCATATCAGGACCCTTTCACTCTCTCCATGACATTGCTATACTACATAGCATGTCCAAATTAGAATATTGATAGACAAACATAAAATCATTTTGGAAAGAGATAGATACTTACAATTGAGTGTGTCCGACTATGTTTCAATACGCACATTAACCTAAATCTTCTCTCAAGAAAGCCACATGTGATGCCAGCTCTGTATCATATCGCGGACCAAGTAGAGTATGAGGACTAAAACCCCTCAAGTTTCTATTCAAAATGTCAAAATCAACCTACAGATCCTCTCCTATAAGTTGTAACTTCCAAAAAATCTCTGGTATGACCCCACCTAGCATTAGAAAAGGTGAGAGCAGGAAACTATTTGTTGGTGGTAACTGTTCAAATGATAACCATTCCCAACCTCATCTACCATTACCAGCGTGAAAATAAGAAGAGCAGAAGTGACCGCAATGTTCTTTCTATGAGAAAGCCTTCTGTTCAACAATACCACCCCTTCAATCTATATAGTTTCCCAAAATGATTCATAGATCAAAGTGAATAGTTGGCTAGGAAATTTGGGTTTTACAATCACAAGCACGAGTTCTTGACGCATTTGGCAATTATGAAATTAAGACTAGGAACTCCGCGAGTTTAATTAAGTCGTGCTTTTCAGACTTGGATTGTCTATCCATAGATTACATGACATCCAGAATAAATTTGGATGATTGTGAAAGCCAAAGTGAGACAAGGATTAGGTAGTTATATAATAATCAAAAAAGAATAGTACGATGAATTGATATCTATTTCGATGCTTATCAAGATTTTTCTTCCAATGCTCCTTGATTATTCTCATACCAATACATTATATCGTTCTATTAAGAAACTTTGTAGCAGATGATGGACTTAACAGAGCTTTACTCTGCTCTCCTTATGGTTAAGCACTACGACAGTTGTTGCCAAATAAGATGGTGTGTATTAAACCAGGGCTTAATCGTTTCAATATTTAATGACTTGTCAATGAAAGATTCTAAACTAAACCTTTCAGCAATAATGCCCTTAGTTGACCAAGTAACATTGCATCCCCTGAGTTACAGATATACAATGTAATAATGATGAAGTACTGTGGATAAACTGCCAACAGTTTGGATGGAGAAAATGAGCAAACCGTTTGGACGTGTTCCAACATATTAAATAGAATAGGGTTTGAGCTTAATACATGTAGTTACCAATTATGAGAATAGCGCACCAGATTTGGGGAGATACCCCGAGCAACAGCCGAACCGCCTATTGTGTATTCCAGGATCAGTGACCAACCAATCAACCAAGCGACTCTGAGAGTAACAACAGATGAATAAGCCAATGACATAAGGCATGTAAACCAAAAAAAAATCATTTCTTCGGCTTATTTTCAAAATGCTCTGAGCACAATGGAGGTTACAGCTTAATGACACTGGTGCAGTGATTATGCCCCGAATGGATGCGTAGATGCGCAATCTAACAATGGCTTGGTCACATCAAGAACTCGACGTCGAATAAAGAGCTAGGACTGGTTTACCCCTCGCCGACGCATATGTAGGTGTAGTGATAGGCGCTCCCGGCAGACGGACATCGACAAGCAAGCTCCGCGTAACAGAACGCGGAGAGCGCGGCGGCTACTCCGGCGATCAGGAAGGAGATGGTGAGAGCAGGCCCGGTGTACTCCCTAGCCACCGTGCCGACGAGGATATACACCCCGGCTCCGACGGTCGCCCCGACTCCTGAAGCAAAACGAACACCGCATTTGTTTCTCCGATCATTATCACCTCGATTTCCCACACACAAGCCATGCAACTGTGAACGTGAGATTTAACGCATATTCCGAAGAGCGCGAACGAATGAATCGGCAAGTTTGCACGGACAGAGCCGTCGGGCATCAAACCAACAAAGCAGGAGGCGTTTACCGATGGCGATGAGGTCGAGGACGGACAGCCGCCTGGCGAGCTGATGACCGTCGCGCCTCGCGTGGGCGGCGGAATCGACCCGCTTCCGCCGCACCAAGCTCCGCAGCGCCCGGGAGCACTTCCCTCCGCAGAAGCTCCCCATGCCGACACGCGCCCCGGAATCCCGCACCTCGCGGTCGCCGGAGATCCGCGGCGGATGAGCCGGCGCCGATGAATGGGGGATTGGAAGAGGACGAAGGGAAGCGAAGGTGATGTAGCCGAGGAGTGAAGATATGGAGGAGAGAGTGTGAGAAGAGAGAGAGAGGAAGATAGAAAAGTCGTAGTGGTTGACTGGAGAGAGAGAGAGAAGAGGGGCAAAACTGAATTATTGGAAAGGCAGTTACTGGATGATGGAAGTCATCGCTCTTTGATCTAAGAAAAAATTTTTTTTATCAGTTTTGCTCTAACTCATGACTCAATCGAACTCCCAACCTCCCCCTTCTCAGATAGAAAGAGTGCCCCACACCCCAGTGGTTGATCTCAAAAAATCTTGATTTCGGTAAAAAACATTTGAGTTTGGAGTAGTATTTATGACTCAAATCGGATGTTCGAATTCCACGGCCGGTGCCAGACGGGCATAGAAATCCCGCGACAACGTTCAAGATCGCGGGTGCCGATAGTAATTCTCCAACTTTTTTTTCTCTTCCGGGACTGAAACAATATTAGAAAGTTGCCTTTTTGGGAATGGATTCAGAATTTCCATTTTGCAGTTATTTCAATTCATCGTAGATTAAAACCCGTGTAAGGACGGTCATGTAACATTTCTTCTCAAACATCAACCTCAAATTCTCTCCGTGCGATCGTGCATTGTCGATCGGATGTTTCCTCTCGACGGGATTTTCCAAAAATCGTGACAAAATTGGAAACTTTAGATTGAACGGCTCTTTATCCTTTGCGGTCGGAGGACGTCCCTTGTTGCCTAGGATTATGTAAGAAGTCAGTTTTTTGCGTCATAATGGACCAATACATAGTAATAAAGCCAGTGACCTTACTCCCTCGGATTCACTAAGAAATGAATTTTTGCGTCATAATAGATGAGCGCGTAAGAAACACACCGCTCTGGCATATGATCCTTCGTTATGCAAATCGAAAGATTATGGAAAGGTTCGTGCGCGTTCCTATGTTAGAGTACGTTTCCTAATCACCGCATTCACCATCCACTGATAAGATCTCATTCATGAATCTGAAGTGGCAAAAGCCGCTAGACACCCAACAGTGTGCTAACATGTCATAAAGCACAGGCCCATGATAGGTTTGTAAAACGAGGAATTGGTCAAAGAATCCTACCGGATAAAACCATCGCCCAAGCACGGACGAAATGCAAAATTCGGCCCTGTCGCTGTGCATTCAGTAGCCAAGACCGACCCAAATAACGACGTTGAATCACTTGAGAAAATCCGGGAGGGAACACGAAGAGCACTTCCTCTATAATCCCAGTTCAAGAATCCTGCCATTGCAAAGTTCCGAGTTCTTCCTGTGGTTAGGCACCACCATCTCATTCTTTCTTTTCGTTCCTTTCTTCCTCAGATAAGCTCAGAAAGAAAATCCAGGGCATCTTATCCCCTAAATTGGATAGAATGAGGGAGAGGGACAAACCACCAAATTCAGAGAGTTCATCTGAGAACCTCGCAGAGGAAAGTAAGATAGATGGAGAGAAGAACCGCAGATCGAGAAATTCCTTTCACATGCTGAAATCACCCTATTATTAATCCAGCATTCCCAGGAATACAGAGAACAGCTCATCAGCTCGAGCTAAGTCAGATCAGCTGAATATAAGTCGAATAACGAGACAATAAAGGCAGACAAGTTTCTCTGCTGTTTTGACATTCAGGAAATCCAGGAATAATCTACAGAACCCAAATCTATGAGAGACATGAATGATTTAACACACAAAAGGAAGAGGAGGGAAAAAATTTCCCCCCGCTCTTTTGATTCTTCAATGTAGTCCTTTTCTTTCACATTCTTGGTCGGGCAGCAAACGAAAATGTTAATTGGTCATCCAAAGCAACATATTTACCATTCAGCTTTCTGGGCCAGGGCTCGGACCGCTTGCATCTCCTCCGTCGGAGAGGGGCATCCACAAGCTCTGACTTCTCACGGCCAAATTATCCCAGTCTTGTTGCCTAATACTCCTGTTATTTGTTTCATTGCCATCAGAAAATTGAGCAAAAACACTTCGATTTCCTCCTCCACTGACTTGCTCTTCACATCCTGCGACTGTCTTTAGGAGCTCTGACTGCAGAGATGGGCAGTTCTCTTTAAGATACTCGAAGCCATCCGAGCGCATAACAGCTGCACCAATAGAAATAAATAAGGAAAGAATGTAAATCCTAGCACAAGGAACAGCTACCATATATAAAGCACCAATAAAAGGTTTAAGCTTCCTTCCCAATTCCAGGCCTTTTGGCAACTGGGCATCTGGGGTATGAACAGCATTAAATGTAGAATCTGTTGCAATAATTGATGATGATTATGACATCACGCTCAAACAAATTACCAAAGAAGTTTTGGTAAAAAAAAATTTGTTGCAATGAAACACATGTACTTACACCAAATCCTACTTGGAATCTTGTATAGATGGTACAAAATTCTGGAAAAAAAGAAAAACACGCAATTTCACCATTGATAAGACAAAACAAGGTTCAGACTTTGTACATCCTCAAAATGAGGATTGCATGCATTGATCTAAACTGAAAATTTAAACATGCTAACCTCAGCATGCAGTGTCTCTAATGTGATCATATCACCAGTGCAATCAATCTAAACGAAAAATTATGCAAGCGAGCCCCCAGACACACACCGCAACAAAACAATCATATCCATCCTCGCACATGGCAATTTGAGACCAAGTTGCTTAAATTCTATAAAAATAAAAAATGTGTATCAACTGGGGAGAAAAACATACCTACGAGGTTTTCAGCAGCAAATTTCAAACAAATAGATTTTAGATCCATGGCATGATGCTGCTCAGCAAGGGCCAAGATCCTGGCAACAGAATCCACAGATATACCCTTACAGAGAATGGACTCACAGATCAGTTTCAATCTAGGCAAATTGTATCTGTCTGCAGCAGCTAGAAGCTTTGCCACCGGCATTTCTGATGGACTGCAAAAGGCACTTGGTATTGAAAGCTCCTCGTCTTCATCCAAAGTGTCTTTGTAGATGAAATGTAGCAAAGCCTGCTCCATAAATACACAGGATACTAAGATAAAAGGAATGCGAAGCCAGAAAGAAGGAGGATAGTCCATAATTCGAGCTGTGCAGCCTATATTTAAAGCAAGGAAACCAAAACGTACCTGGAAGACTTTAGGTTCCATATCACTTATAACTACTTCGTCATTGTCTTCCTCCATCGCATTCAGGAATTCAGCCTCAAATACAGGAGATCGAGCCGCTAATACCAGCTTATGAGCACGAAACTTTTCCCCAGACACATTAAAGGTAGCATCGGAGCCTTCTTCATTCTCCAGCAAGAAGCCAAAGTGTGCACCAATATCGGACTCGGGAACTTGTATGGAATGTAATCTTGGACAGTCTATTTCTGAGACCACAACACCCACAGTGCAATTGATCTTGAGACAGTCATCTTTAAGAAATTCTGATGTTTCAAGCATAGCCCGTCTGAAGAAACGCTTATACCCCCTACAGGGCAATGAGAAAAAAATCAACACAGGTTAGTTGGACAAAATAGCCTGAGGGTACAAGAAATATATTCAACGGCCCTCGTGAAACAGAACGAGTGTTCCTTGAAATTAGAAAAGAGAATCTTGAAATCTACACGAGAGTAACATCAATGTTGTAAGAACCAGATAGGACGGCTGGTTCAACTGGTTGAACCAGGTATGGGTATAAGGTCCAGTCTGGCCATGGCCCTCAAACCCGGTGTTGACCCAATTGAACCGCCAAAAATCGAACGATCCAACCGGCCTAAAAACCACGTTGATCCATTTTTGCTAGAGAACCATTAAAAAAATGAACTCTTTTTTAACTATTGTATAATGGAATGAAAAAATGCATATTTCTCATTCTAACTATTTTGCAGAGGGAATGAGCCAATATGGATTACCGATTCCAAGTTTAGAAGAAAATTTTAAAGGTGGAACCACAAGACACAATGATAAGGAAGCATTCATCCAAAGCATTTGCAAACAAACTCAAGTCATGCAATCCCAGAGGCCGCTGATTGAGAACCATTATTCTTGACAACATAAATCTGAAAACGGAAACACGTTTCAGAAGATTAAGAAGTTTAGACAGACAGTTAATATGAGCATCCACCGGCTAGCCCACGAACAGCAAAAGCATTGAATTTTGGAGAAATAGCTTCTGTAAGCGGCCAAACAATATGGGGAAATTTTTTACATGATGTGCGCAAAAAAGCTCTCCTATAGAATAGTTATACATGTTGAAATTATAAGGGGAAAGGTTGACTGAGATAGCAATATTTAGCCCTCCAAGGAGAGTACAGCTACTATGGATTGAAAGGTAAGTAGTGGCAACCGCCAAATCCAGCTATTATATGTGGCACTTATATCGTTTTGGGGGGAAAGAAAGTTCTATTGCACCTCAAAAGTTGTCGAAACTACTATTGGAGAGCAGTTTGGCGTTTATGGTACAGATTACTCAATATTGCCAAAAGCACATAATCTATTTCAGTTCCAAGTTTAACACATAATAAATACTCTGAGGAGCAAAAATTGAAATAGCTCTCCTGACATATAATTACTATGATACTATCTTACCTGTAACAAAGAATAAGGTCACAGAAGAACATTATTATGGAAGTTCATTTTCAGAGAACAACATTACCACTTCAGACAAAACATGGAATTATTTTAGTGTAAGTCCAAAAGGGAAGCACTGGAATTGGGAAAGAAGTTGATTTAATAACTTGCAATTGAACTAAAATCCTGCGTTCAATCGTAAAGTTATTAGATCTACATAATAGATATAAGTACTTTAATCCGATTTACAGTGATCTTTTGGCAAATTCAGAAGGTCACAAGAAAACCATAAACCAGGAAAACATTTGATCGCACACAGCAAAGGCAAAACATGTAGTCAAATAGCAAGTGGAATGAAAGATGCCAGTCGAAGTCAAGCAAGTTCACATAAGAAGATACAGAAATGATGAGGAAGAAACACTGTAAATATGTCATTCGATAATTGTTTTTGAAGCAGCATACTCTTGTCATGATCAAAGAAGCAATGAGTTGGCTATTTGGCCAAAGCAAAGTGGCTGCTAATTTCTATATGGATGTGGATGCTAAAGCAAAATTAAACTCATCCGATCTTCTCAATTCATATACTCCAGTATTTCCAGGCAGAAAAGCTGTTTCTTCTTTGCTTTGGTAAACACTTCAACCTCACTTCCATATCCTTTTGGTGCGGTATCAGCTGCGATGCATTTTGCTGCTTATGAACTAATTGAATCGATCTTTCTCAGAGCAACCGATCTTTTGACCCTCAGCATCAAAGTGCGCACCGAAAAGCTAGAGTGCCGATAATCTTAACATTCAAACTTGCACTCAATGGAACAAATTGCCCATGAGATAAGTAATGGGCTCTCTTGCAACCACCAAGAGCTGGTGCAGACCAACTACTAGTATCACGATTCACCATTTTTAAGCAATCCGAAGCTCATCAGTACTTAGCACATACATCAAGCGAAAAGAAGAAGTCGAGGATTCTTGCAAAATTTAACATCACGACCATCAAAAACGCAAATAGGAAATCAAACCCGACCGACCGACCGAATGAACACCCCCAACTCACCACATACTCCCCCTGTACTTGAGCGTGTAGGGCCCGCCCTCGAGCGACCGATCGAAATGGCTGTGGACCTTGTGCTTGCCCCGGCCGCTCTGGTCCAGGAGCTTGAGCTCGAACAGGGCCCGCACGTCGGTGCCCTCGCTGGCGAGCGCGATGAACACGGACACGTAGGCCGAGTTGTCCTCCGGGTTCTTCCCGTCCGGGTAGAAGTAAATCGCCCACTGGTATCCCCCGACGGTGAAGTTCTCGCTCGCGATGTGCTTCCCCACGCCCATGCCCTTGGCGAGGGAGTACCCCTGGATCGTGAACCTGTGGGATCCGTTCACGGTCTTGGTGAGCGACTGCGACGACGTCGGCGACACCAGGGGGCTGGCGCTCGAGTTCGCGGCGGGGGGGTTCATGGCTCCGCCCCGGCGGTGGTCGCCGGAGGAGGGGGGCACGGATCGGCGGAGGCGGAGGCGGAGGGGGCGGCGAGAGGGGGTTGCGGGTGGGGGGGCAATTGGGAGCGAGGGAGGGATTTGCCGTGAGGGATTTGAAGGCGGAGGAGAGGAGAGGGTGGGCCGATGATCATGCTCCCGAGCTCGTCGCCATTGGCGGAAGGCTGGAAAAACCTCTCTTTTCACCTTCTTCTTGTTGCGTTGGGTTTTCTGGGGAAGCTGCTGCTCATCCTCCCGTGCGCAGGAGGAAGAGTCATTCCCCCTTTTTGATTCTTTTCGTTTTTTTCCTCCTCGCATTAATAATTTTTCGTTTTGTAATTTCTTTTCGCGGTAAAAAAAAAAAATCACGTTTTCCACTATTATTAATAATAAGAAAAGTAAGGATATATGAAATGAATTTGGGGTTTTACCCCACTTTTTTGTCACAAGTTTATCAATTTGTGATTTTTCGTGATATTAATCCAATTTAACGGATACCAACGGAAAGTAAATTTGTCACAAATGTACCAGTTAGGGATTTTTAATGGTCAGAAAATTAGTTTTAGGTAAAATTATTACAGGTGTATCAGTTTAGGATTTTTGATGGTCAAAAAATTAATTCGAGGTAAAATTGTCAAATTAGTTATGGATAAAATTGTCACTGATATACCCGCCAGGGTTTTTTATTAATCCTACAACTTCGGGTCGTAAGATGGATATATGCACCGAAAGTCCTAAAACTTCACACAATGGGCGAGAGTGTAATTAAACCCTACAACTTGCAAAAAGTGCAATCAAATTATACAATTTATTAAATTGGTGTAATCAAGTCAATTCGTTAACTCCGTCAAACTCACATGACCGAAGCAATTTAAAACGCTTTTATATGTTTTTTTATATTTTTTCTCTCTCATACGTGATGATGACATAGCCAAAACGATGTCGTTTTGATCCAAATCTAATATTTTATACAAATTTATTTAATTTAAAATTAAAATAATAATTTAAACCAAAAAAATAAGCAAAAAAAAAAAAAAGGTTGGAAAGTCGGTGGTAGGGCTACAAAGCCCTAGCTTGGAGGCCGCTAGTGGCGGCCCTCGACTAAAATCAATGGCTTGCCTGGATCAGCTGAGTTAACCACGAATCTAAGTCTAAGCATTGAGGATCCACGCACAATCTTTGTGGACCAAGGCCTAAGGGTTGGGACTAGAGCTCAAGCGTTGAGGACGGAGCACAACCTTTATGGACCCGAGTTTCGAGTGCTAGAGCATCGGGTACAAGTACCGGGGGTTGAAGTTTGGCCTTGATGGACTTGGGCGTGGGTGTCAGGGGCCTAGGCCCTAGCACCGCGGTCCCGACCCTAGCCTCAATGAACTCAAGCTTGGCCGGAGACCCGATCCTGAACGTTGGGATCCGATCCTAAACACCGGGCCCCGAGAAATAATCTAGGGGTTTATGTTCTTAAGTATAGAGTTTCGAATTAAGCACCAATATCAAGTCATATTTTGTAAAACATTTGTTCTCTGAATTTAAGCTCTGATAGAAAAATATTTTTGTTGATTAAAAAAGTTTTTGATAAAAAAATATTTTTTGTTGATTAAGAAATTTTCTATCGAAAAATGTTTTTAGGATAGTAAATTTATCACGGATGTACGGGTTCATGATTTTTGTTATCGAAAAATTAATTTAAGGTAAATTTATTACAGGCGTACTAATTTGAGATTTTTTTTGGGATAGTAATCCAAATAGCAAAACATAAAATTAGGACGAAATGTTAAAATCGTGGCGTGGGCGGAAAATGTTGTTAAAATTAAAACGGGCATTTACCCGGACCCGCAAAATCCTACGTGGACACCAAAAGGGCACAAGCAACGGAACCGGATATTTCTTCCCAAAATTCCAGTGAAGAAGAAGAAGATATCCTCCCTCCCTCCTCCTCCTCCCTCCCTCCCTCGAGCTCCAGCTCCAGCTCCAGCTCCATAGTCTCTCCTTCAGTCCACCTCTCTCTCTCTCTCCGTTTTTCGCGCCAAATTTTGAGAAATTTCCGATTCAGTTTCGAGTTCTGCGCCGACGCGGCGACTCCAATCTCGTCGTGCCTTCGCCGACGCCGTTGCGGCGACGAGGTTTCTCCGTCGCGGTCGATGGGAACTCTCGCGAGCTGGAGCTTCGGCGCCCTCAACATCAAGCTCCGCTCGTCTCCCGTGGCCCGCGCTCCCCGCGGCGGCGCCGGCGGCGTCGGAGCTCGGTCTCTCGAGCCCGCGAGGCCGAGGGGCTCGTGCCTTCTGTGCGGGAGTGGCGTTTCGGTTTCGTGTAGGAGGTTGGATAGGTTCAGGCGATTCAGCAGCGGTGGCGGCGGCGGTGGCGGAGATGGCGATTATGGACCGGAGAGCGAGAGCGACTCGGGGAAAGAGTCGAGCGTGACCACGACTGCGCCGCCGCCGCCCGAAGAGGCTGAAGAGACAAGCCGCGCCGAGTTCGAGTCCGAGAAGATCCGGTCGAGGGTACTCGTCTTGATTCTCTAGTTCTCTAGTTGGTGTAATGATTGGTTGCGTTGGATTGTCGATGAGCTAAATCGGTGAGGCAAGAGTGATTTGGATTGAGTACTGAGTAGCTGTGAATTGTTTGAAATGAATCTAGATGTGCTCATGCTAGTTGGATTGAAAAGTGCCTTCACTGAGTAAGCACGTCCTTAAGTTTGTACTTAAGGTGTGTTACTTACTGCCGTGCATAGTTACTTCTGGAAGGTAGTTCCATCAGAAAAATTGTCCTGAGCGTTATTTCTAAGAATGATATCCTGCATTTCCTTTTCCACATCATTGCCAGGAACCAAAAACACTCTACAGCATTCGCCTGAAAATTTTTATACGTTCGTGCTTTATGGAATAGTATCTTTTTCCTGAAACTATTAGAGGAAGCTGTTTACCGAATTGCAGTACACTGTGTTGCTTTAATTTTGACCTCAGTGAATCTGCTGGTCAGTGCACAATACATGCAATTCAGGGTTTTAATTCTTGCGCCTCCTCTTTTCAAAATTACCAAGTTATGAACCGAATGTCAACGAGAGAGAAAAGAGAAAGAGACAAAGGAGCAGAGTCAGCTCATCACAAAAGCTACATAATATTAATCTGATGAGTATCAAATGTTTTATAACTCTTCCAGCTGCCAGAAACACCTTCATTTGGACCGACTTACACTAGCTTTCAAGTAGACTCTTTTAAGCTTCTGGAGCTTCTTGGACCGGAAAAAGTTGATCCTGCTGATGTGAAGCTACTCAAAGAAAAGCTCTTTGGCTACTCAACATTTTGGGTTACAAAAGAAGAGCCATTTGGAGATCTGGGTGAAGGTATACTTTTCCTTGGAAATCTCAGGGCAAAGAGAGAAGATGTGTTTGCCAAGCTGCAAAAACAGCTGGTTGAAGTCACTGGAGATAAGTACAATCTTTTCATGGTTGAGGAACCCAACTCAGAAGGACCTGACCCTCGAGGAGGGCCACGTGTTAGCTTTGGTTTGTTGAGGAAAGAGGTCTCAGAACCAAGACCAACAACTCTTTGGCAGTATGTGATAGCTCTATTGCTATTTCTCTTGACCATCGGTTCATCAGTGGAGTTGGGAATTGTATCTCAGGTATTTAGCAACTAATAATACCGCTCAACTCTGTACTCCCTGATCCTTGCACCTTGCTGCCTTTTTTTTTGTTATCTTTTAAGTGCTGTTGTGAGAATCACCAATGAATTTTTTCATGTGCTAAAAGTAAGTCCTTATCTCCATGTATTTAACTGCACAGATAAATCGTCTTCCACCCGAAGTTGTGAAATACTTCACTGATCCAGATGCTGCTGAACCACCAGATATGGCGTTGCTATATCCATTTGTGGACTCTGCGTTGCCCCTAGCTTATGGTGTCTTGGGGGTTCTAATATTTCATGTAAGAAATGCCTCTCTGTCCTTCTTTTGGGATGAAATACTTTTTATAAATAATGGTTTGATATTTTTTTTCCATGGTATATATCCTGTCTGTATAGTAATTGTCTTTTTGATCCATTGTTTTAATTTGGTGGTCATAATTATATGCTGTGAGTCTCAAATCAACTGCCAATTAAATGTCTCTCTGCGTAGTACCTCTAAGATATTTTGGACATATTTATAGGAACATGATAAAATGTACTAAATCCCAGCGAAGGAGTACTTCGTACAAGTGTAAGAGTTAAAGCTAACCACCAAGGGGCAAGGGCCACCGTTTCTCATTAGAAGGATTTTTTTTTTTTTTGCCGCCGGGGGGTGGGGCGGGATGAAATAGCCTATGAGCTAGAGGGGAGTCTAGCAAAAATATTTTAAGTATTCACGTCATTATTGATTTCTAAACTCATTGGATCCAGTTTTCATGTTCTAGGCATCAAAGCATGGA
Organism: Syzygium oleosum; assembly: GCF_021117445.2. NCBI lineage: Eukaryota > Viridiplantae > Streptophyta > Magnoliopsida > Myrtales > Myrtaceae > Syzygium > Syzygium oleosum. The sequence continues at coordinate 5,279,540 of NW_026607494.1, forward strand.
CGTGTTTTTAACTGCTCGAAAGTTATTTCGGAACTATATACCTTGGCTCTATTCATACATGAAAGAGTTGTTTGTGTAGGAAGTTGGGCATTTGCTTGCTGCCTTTCCAAAGAAAGTTAAGTTGAGCATTCCTTACTTTATTCCCAACATCACTCTTGGAAGTTTTGGTGCCATTACTCAGGTGAGTAGTCTTTTGACTCATTTAAATGGTTATTCCAGTTGATACAGGCAATGTTAGTGACAAATGCCCTTTTAGAGAATGAAATTGATGTGCTGATAAGCATAGTTTTGCATTGGCTTTGATGTCGCTGAAGATGTAACTCACAACATCTTTTGGAGCCAAGTTTCTGCTATTTGACATTACTGTGGTAAAACAAAAGCAATCATTACCTCCTGTTGGTCAAGTAACATCCTTTTGCAGCCATCATGCTGTCCTAATATGCTAGTCATTAGCAGGTTGATTTTGTAATTGGCTTGTCAAATACATTTCAAACCCACTATCACCGGCTTCCCAGTGAGCTTCTCTGGTGATGCTTTACCTAGATCAGCAATGCCCAATTTTTGGCACAGCCTTTCTCAACCTATCTGCTGGTATACATTACACATAATAATTTTAGAGTATAGTTGTTTAACATAATCAGCAAGCTGGAAAACAGTGCTCTCTTTGGCTTATTGTGATAATTTAGTATTCTAATCCTAGATTTAGAATGTGACTTCATTATAGTTATATTAATATCATTTCTGCCTTCTCTTCATTGTCAAGTCTGTCCACGGCTAACTTCAGCCTTTTTAGTATGTGGATGTCCACATAAATGGTATAACCTTTACTGGGCTTGCAGTCATACTATACCTGGGTTCATGTTACTCAAAAATTTTATATTTCATTATAGATACACTTCATTTAAGTCTATAGCATAATTTTATGACATTGTAAGATGCATGGGTATCATAAGAATGCTGGTTTTTCCTTTTCTATTGCTTTTTTTTAAAAGCAAAGCTAGACATCTCTTTATTGACCAATGTACTTCTAACTTTGCTCAAAAAGTTCTGTTGATCAGTCAGAGTAGTGCACTTGAAAATTGCATAAGTATGTCACTAGATGGTGAAGTAATCTTCTAGAAAGGATATAAAGTGCTGTTTCTTCTGCAAATACTGCCGAAGTCCTTTTTACCCTACATGATTTCAATTTCTGCAGTTCAAGTCCATCCTTCCTGATCGGAGTACAAAAGTCGACATTTCTTTGGCTGGGCCTTTTGCTGGTGCTGCACTCTCTTTCTCAATGTTCATCGTTGGTCTTCTGCTTTCATCGAACCCTGATACTTCTGGAGATTTGGTGCCAGTTCCCAGTATGTTGTTTCAAGGTTCTTTGCTTCTTGGACTCATCAGTAGAGCAACTCTTGGTTATGCGTATGTCTCCCTTCTATCAGCTTTACATTCTTGGCAATTTGCTGGAGACATGTACCTTCTCCAAGATTCTGATGTATGCTTTGCCATTTTAAACATGCAGGGCAATGCATGCTGCTACTGTTTCAATTCATCCTCTGGTTATTGTAGGATGGTAATTGGATTCCGCAACCACTTTGATGCAATATGTCATCCCATGCTTTGTGATGCGCGAGTGTTTATCTTCTAGCCACGTGTTTCAGGTGTGGATTGACAACATCAGCCTTCAATATGCTTCCAGTAGGATGCTTAGATGGTGGAAGAGCTGTGCAGGTATATCTGCTTGCTTGGGGTTGGAAAAGTAGGTCAATTAGAGTGAGTTTGTTGGTGAAAGTGATGCTAGCAGCAATGACAACTAGAAGAACTGATGCATTAGCAGCATTTTTATTTTAGAAAAAAAAGACGGAACTTCAAAAGCATATGATAATATAACAACCATGTTGAAATGGAGAGGCGGTTAACCTTGGAAATTACTTTATTAGAATTTGGAACTTCACTAAACAGCGAAGAAATTGTAACTTGATTGAGCATATTCCATCTAAGTTTTGCAGTTGAAGTTAACTTTGAGCACTGCAGTAGTGGGAGCTTTTGTTTTGGGGAGATCTAATCACCAGTGCAAGAGATTATTCTTTCTTGGCTATCTAGTTGCTTTACCTTTGTCAGCTTCTAGACGTAATTTGATTCCTTAGTGTCTCAAAAGCATATGTCATGCAATGTTGAAGCTGCCAGGTCATATCCAATGCTCTCTATTTGCACGCACAAGCTGTCTACTGAATGGCTTTACCAATCTATGTTGGATGCTTAAGGATTATTTTATTGCATTTTCGGAAGTATTTGGTGACAAGATTTTTGCGAGGAGTGGAATTCACATGTGCCATGACTAAGAATTTAGAACTTGTGTTGTCTTTCGTTTTTAGTGTATCTCTGGAGATTAGTACCCCGTTCGAACTTTCAATTGTGTTATTCCTTATCCATTTGGCATTGAATTCTTACACTCGTGCAGGGTGCCTTTGGTAAAAGTGCTCTACTAGGATCTGGTCTGACCAGTTACACAATGTTGGGATTAGGAGTGGTGAGTCTCTTATTTCTGTTACTTTCTTTGCTAAAAATATACGAGCTTTGGTACTCTATCCATCTGCATTCATTATCACATATGCATCTGCAAGAAGCTACGGTGTCCCTGGTTTGGAAACTTGAAGGTGGTTTTTCTAGTTCTGGGTTCACTCATATAACCTGATGTCCACTGTCAGCATTGTTGTTTCCTGATTTGTCATGACATCCTACTTTCCATGCAAAAGTTTTGATTGGACTTTTGCTTTCTTCCAGTTGGGTGGACCTCTGTCACTTCCTTGGGGGCTTTATGTTCTGATATGTCAGGTACGCACGATCTTCGATTAAAAATGTGGCCCTGCAATTTGAGGCTCAAAAGGTCGAGTGCGCGCCTTTTCGCTCACTCCTCATCTTTGTACAGAGAACCCCAGAGAAACCATGCTTGAACGATGTATCAGAAGTTGGGACATGGAGGAAAGCAGTGGTGGTAGCAGCTATCGTGCTCGTCGTGCTGACGCTCCTCCCAATATGGGACGAGCTCGCAGAAGAGCTAGGTGTAGGCCTTGTAACAACATTCTGATGTATGGTGGCGAAACGGAGAGAGTACATAAGAGCAACGTTGGTTCAGCCCTTCAAAGCACAGATCGACAGCAATTTTTGAAACGATAGTCAATAAAAAAGTCCGCCCGATATTTACTTTTTTCATTTTTCGAGCCAACCGCTGTGAAGTCCCAGTAATATTTTCACCCCCAATTTTGCTGTACCAGTTTTCTCGCAAGGCCGAACGACATGATTCATAAAATAATCACTTCCAACGTTGGGGTCTCAGTTTCTGTCCAAAGAATTTGCGAAGAGAATGCGTCCTGAAAAGAAATTCAAACAGAAACATCCTTCAAATTTCCTGGCTTCTTAAAATCGAGCACTTCTAATTAACCTTCCGTCCGCATACAAACCTTGATTGTTACTTTGGGTAGGGGCCGCGCGAACGCAGGCCCCCGCTGCCACAAATTATGACGTAGGCTCAGCCACTTGGGCTGACCTTAGGCGGGCGCCCCTCCGACAGTGCAATGGAGGTCGCCAACCTAGGCCATGGGCCTACATGATCGCCCATCGACCCCGTCCAGGTAAGTATGTTGCTCTCTCCCCTTAGCCCCTTTCTTATAAGATGCTTTCCCTCTCTTTCTCAACTCCCTATCCAATGTGGGAGACTCCGAACTAACGAAAGGAAGAGACAAAACGAAAAAAAAACTGTGCCGGTCACGATGCTAAAAAAACAAGTTTCTTGTCATTCCCATCACTGACATGGAAATGGATGGCCTTTGTACTACGAATGAGAGGGAGAACATGAAACCCACGCCGGGGTTTATAAATTGGTCCCATTTCCTAGAAACTCTCTTCACCTTCCCCGGAAAATTTCCTCCGCGAAGATGGCGGGCGCATGGCTCTCCTCCTCCTCCTCCTCCTCCACCTCGTCTTCGTCCCTGGGCGGGTGCGGGAACTGCCGAAGGGGCTCCAGGGTGTGAGAGGACGCCGCGGCCTCCGCGGCGGCGGCGGCGGCGCCGATGTCGAAGCTGCTGGCGGCGCCGGCGAAGCCGCTGATGTTGATGAAGTTGTTGGAGGTGGCGGAGGAGTTGTTGGAGTACTCCGGTTGCTGCAGCATCGGGAGGTGGTAAGGGTGCGCCGGCTGGGGCGGCTGCATCTCCGGGGTCTGGAAGGCGCTCGCCACCGCGTATCGGCTGCTCATCAGCTGCGTCTGCACCAGCGAGAGCTCGGCTTGCAGGGTCGCCACCTGCAGACGTAAGCATGACTTTGTGAAGATATAACTCTCATTAGTTTGTTCTCCGGTGTTGAAAAAGATTGCGGAATACGCGGATGCTACTGGCAATCAATGGGAAACAGATCAGAGTCAGCTTCAAGAGAGAAATGAATGCTGTGAATCAGTCACCTCATCAGCTATTGTGAACCCATTTGAGTTTTTTTTTTGGTTCTTTTCTCCCTGTGCTGGATTAGGTACCGATACTTAGCAGTCCTAGATCCTAGCCCAGCATTTGACAAGGATTGGATCCCTATTATGGCCAAACAAACGAGGAGGAATTGCCAAGCACTTCGTCTAAATCCATCCGAAACAAAGTTTAGAACCTGGGTTAGAATCACGTTTCGCTTTCTTATTTCAAACAATCCTCACAATTTTTTGTTATGTTTTTGCTGACAGGCTTTCCATCAAGGTGTGAAATGGTCCGAGGGTAAAGAGTTTGTGCTATTATAGGTAGAAAGATTGATTTTTTATACAATTGTATTAGTGGGATCGGCAAGCCGTTCTATCTTACTTTAGGAGAATTGAAAACTTTCAAATCCTAAGGAGATACGCTGGATTTGTCCAATGAATACATTGTACACAAAGGATTAATTGTCTGTGTTAAAGTTCCTGGTAGAAAATCTCTATGGAATCAGCCATCAAGTCAAGCAGAGCAAAAAGGGGAAGGTAATTCAAACCCCAAAGTTTGACTATCTCCTTATTTGCTGTCGGAGCTGCGTTTGTTCTGCATCATTGATTCAGAGGAATTTAACAAGATTTTGCACAAAAGTCTGTGTTTTTGTGAACCTGTTGTTGCAATGCAAGGATGGTCGACACGCAGCCATAAACGGGATCTGCCAGCCTCGCCTGGGCTTCGTACGAGATCGTCACGACCGCATCCTGCCTCCGGTTGACGGGAATGTGAAGGAGCAGCTTGGACACATTACTCGCCCCAAACACCTTGTGCACAGCGGCAAATTTAGCTGCACCCTGATCCGACCCGAAATAGGGGGCGAATATGCACCCGCTGATGCACTTCCTCCTCAAGAACTTGCACGCCCCGCATGGAGCCCCAAGAGGAGGCGCTGCCACCTCCTCGGCCGCCAATTCCCCGGGGGGAACGGCACGCCTAGCTGTGCCACGGCCCTTGTGCTGTTCATCTGACATGCCATCACCTTGCATCCTGTCCATGCTGAGGGTGGTGCCGATCCTTTTGTTGGTGGTAGTGGGTGAATCAAAAAGGAGAAGGTTGTGGTAGATGTTACTTAATGCAATATGTAAGAGAGAAGAGGGCGGTGGCTAGTGTCCAAATGGCAAAAAAGGAAAAGCGGACGATGGCACGTTGCTCGCGTGAAGAGCCCTGGTGAGGCGAGGCGAGGCGAGGCAAGTTGAATGAGGTAATAGAGAGAGAGAGAGAGAGAGAGAGAGAGAGAGAGAGAGAGAGAGAGAGAGAGAGAGAGAGAGAGACGTTATGTTTGGTGAGAGATGGAGAAGAGAGAGACATGGGAAGAGTCTGGTCAGGGGTGAAGTGACATTAGCAAAAGAGAGTGAGTTCATATTTCACCCTGAGAAAAATGGGGAAGAATTAAATGAAGATCAATAATTAATTGGTGAAAATCGGTTGTGTGTGAAGAGGAAGAAGATTGTGCTTGTGTTGCTGGAGGAAGGTGCAAGAATTGTGCTTCCCGTGGCGTGTGGAATGCTAGGAACTAGGCGTGCATGCATATCTTACCAATTACCATGTATGAATGAACAAGAGAGCAAACGTTGGATCGACAAAGTTTCTCTTTATTTTCTTGTTTTTGCATACTTAAATATAAACGGAAGTTATGGTATGTTAAATAATCATGATTTGTCATGCTTTTTAAGCATGTCCACTCAACTGAAACACATTCTGTCTCCCTTCTCTAATGTGAACTGACAAGCTGAAATCATGCTTAAGCTCTTATTATAGCTGATACCGACATAATATCGGTAGTTCAATCTAATGGCCAAGAATTTGCAAAGAGAATTTCTTTTCCTTGGTAGAATCTAAGTAGCTATGTCCTTTCTATGCCTTAATTATATATCAGAATCTCAAGCACCAAACACAATGTAATTCTCAGTTACACGTTTTCAAGCTTTTGGATGCTACCTGCAAAGATAATCCAGTTAATGGTTTCTGAATTTCATCTGTTCCTGTTACTCATTGAAAGACACTTAATAACAGGAAATTTGTGCAAATGAGTTGTTTCAGTTTCATTTTCACCCTAAAGTAGAGTTGCTCATCATTAAAATGTAAAAACAGACACCACATACCACAAATATGCCAGCCAGATAGTTATGATGCAGTTTTACACAATCGACTATCCATAACATCGGTGAATGTACATCTATTGAATACATCCCAATAGAACATAAAAGGGCGATGCTAGGAAGATTGTGGAATTTCTCATAGTAATGAGTATAAGAAAAGGTACATTTGATTGACCACTTGTGCAGGAGTCGAGCACAAGAGCTGCTTTCCCTATTTCACGGAGCTTGTAATATACAGGATGCACACTGTCTCCAGTTGCACAGAAAACTTACAAAATTGCAAGAAAGCATAACCGAGCAAGGAGAAACTTGAACTAATGTATACTTATCAAGCCAAAGAAAAAAATAAAAGTGGAGCACAAGCCGGAAAAATCTCCCTGAAAATAACATCTTGATTTACTTGTGTTTTCCCGTTTTGCTCTTTTAATTCCCTCAACTGCAAACCAAAATGCGTCACAATTACTAATTTGAATAGAATGCCAGTACAATGCATGAAGTTTTAAATAATGGTTTTTCTTTCTTTTATAATGTGTTTCTATAAGGTTTCTCTCTTTTTCTAGTGATGGCGTTTCCAAAAGTTGTAGTAATTTACTATCTTATAAAGTAGTTTGAGAATTTCAAACACAACTGGTTAGAGCCATCGAACACCATTCAAGTTTTCAAGAAGACCTGTTCATCATTTTTGGTGCATTCATTGACATCCAAATGGGATTATAGACGAGTCAGACATTTATATTCTTGTAAGAAGGAAAGCAAGTAGGTAATCGGCAACATTTCAAATCGACTTCCTGTTCTATCGAGGATGGGACAAAGAATAAGAACCTCATCGGAAGGAGAGATGTAGGCCCAGTTGTTGTGAAGGGGACGTCGGAGACCCTTCACTGCTCTGTGAGTCTCCACGCCATGCATCTTGGACCTGAGCAGCGAATTGCAAGTTCCACAGCACATCCTCAATAGATGGTCTATCCGCGGGTTCCTTGTTCAAACATCTCACGCAAATTTCCATCATAGTTTTCAATGATTGGTCTGAGCATGCTCTTTGAATTGAAGAATCAACGGAGCTCCTTCTAGTGGTATCATCACCCATCATACTCGATTGTAGCTACAAGATGTTCAGTGACGCCATATTACCAAAAATGAGGAAGAAAAAAAGGTTTGAGGCCAACTAAAAAACGTAACATAGATTGACATTCGTGAAGCTATCTGCACATACAATTTTTGGTACTCTTTCTGAACAAAAATGTGCATGACAGGGTGAAATTTTTAAGCATTGCAATTGATGGAGAATAAACGACTTGTGACACGAAAGCAATCCTGTAAACTTTATTTTGCAATCCACTGAAAAATGATCAAGGAATAAATGAGTTTGAATTATTCTGGAAACTTGCAAGAGCAAGACCATAAGTATTTTCCACTATCTAATGCAAGAAATTGGGCTTGTGCAAAGCGCTTGCAACTGAGTAGGCCGAGAACATTCAAAGCACCATCCACAAATCTTGAAAAAATTGCTTGGTGGTTGATAATAAAATGAGAAAACTGGAACTGCCCTTACTTGATCTTTTACAACATCAACTTCACTGTTTGACCTGAATGGCGTTCCTGATATAATCTCCAGCAGGATTACTCCAAAGTCATAGATATCTGTCTTATCCTGGTGTTTTGTCCTGAAAAATTGTAAACTCGGAGGAAATTACACTGTGGATGCATACAAGGTAACTAAGGTGTTCAATGATATTTATTCAAAATACACCAGTTATCATGCAGTTTTGACTCCTATGGCAGAGAAAGCAATGCTGTATCAAACAGAGACACCGTACCAGAGGAATGCATGTATTTTGGGATAAAAAAAGATTTTGTCCTTGTTGTGCAAACCATTATATTGTTTTATCCGTGAGTTAGTGTGTTGGATATTTTATGGTTGTTATCAAATGTATAAGCACCACAGAAGGATTCACCGAAACATTCAAGCTTCATTAAGTCACGCACCTAGCAACTATTTCCTTGGATCCTCCAGAAGGCAACTTACTACCCTCCTGCAGAAAAAAAGAATATCTTAGCAGCGACCTATGATGTTCCCAAATAGAAAAGCATAAAGAGCCACATCCAGTTTTTTTGTGGTACCTTCCCCACTTCCTCTGCTAATAATGGAAGGCTATAGCTGCTTATTTTGGTGACAAGATTCAGATCGACGAGAATATCAGTTATTTTCAAGTTGTTCGAGTACAAACCGGGCACAATCCCAGTATGTAGAAATTGAATGCCCTTCGCTACCCCGATTGCAGCACCTATCCTTTGTGACCAGGTGAGTGATTGCCTAGCACGCCGCCCTGCCAAACATGTCCAAAGATACATAATCAATCCATATCGAGAAGTTCTGAACAAAAATAATTTCTCTGCCTAACAGATAACAAGAAGAAAGCAGAATAACTAGATTATACAGGTATAGCTGGATCAAACAAGACCATCACATATATGGTCCAACCAAGACATAAAGCGAAATTCTAGAATTACCCGAGATCCAGCTCCTTAATGTACCATTTGGTACGTATTCGAACACAAGAAAGATTCTGCTCACACTCGAATCATCCCAGTAACACTCAAAGCAGTGTCCAAGAGCACTGACAACATGGCGATGTCTAAGTTTCGAAATTAACTCAATGTGGTGCATGAAGTGCTGAAGGCTCTGGCTTTTCTTAACTTTCAGGCATTTGATGGCTACGAGAGACCCGTTCTTCAGCTGACCTCTGTACATCTGAAACCATAACAAAGAGAGGCATGGAATTCTGACATAGAGAATCACTATATAAGAGCTCCACATTCAGACATGAAAATATCACAATCACTTTAGACAATGCTCACACTGATGAGATACTACTTAAATGGGGCAAAGACAATAACGAATCATGATCTAACATGCTTCTTGAATCATTCTTTCCAAAATTTTAAGTAGGAAAATGCTTTATCTTGATCCAAATACACAGTGCAGATCTCATTCTACATAAAGTCAACATCACTGATCAGCAGTTGCTGGAAGTAGGCAGGAATTTCTTCTTATGGTCTAAAAGCCGAGATTTATCATGCCAAAAAGGACCACATAGAAGCATATTAAACAAAGAGAATATAGATTAGATAGCATACCTGGCCACGAGAACCTTCACCCATGAAAGCAGATGTATCAAAGTTGCCTGTGGCCTCTTCAATCTCCTCCAAAGAAAAGGTTCGGTAAGGTGGAAGCCCAAGTGCTCCGAGCTTCATAGTTTGAGATATGTATCCTTCACATGGACATAATGAAAAATATCAGACTCTTTGTGCTTTGTATGTGGAACTTAAGTTATAAGATGTGAAAATAGGTTCTTCTTTTCATGATGGGTTTTCGTTCTCAATCATTTCTGGCACATGCATTGTACAGTTCTTCTCTCGCCAAAGAACATAAGGACAACCGAGCTCTGTTTGTCCATGATAGTCAAAAGGCACTTAAAACCTCCAGGAGATGCAGACAGTCTCAGGTCAGTCCAATTTTTGTTTTTTGGCCAGTCCAAGTTGAAGTAGGTGATTATATATCAGGTTCACTAAAATAATTTTTTACCGTCACATGGCAGAAATACTAAAGGGCATGCATTGTACAATTCTTCTTTCAATGGAAGAATAATGAAGAATCAAGCTATGTTTGTTGAACCTCTAGGGCACGCACATGTCTGGGTCAGTGAAAGTTAAAGTAGGTGGTTATTTCTATCATGTTCGGCAAGATAAAGTTTACAATCTCACAAAGCAATACTGAAAAAGCTCTTCTGCACTCACTAGAGAATCTTTACTGATTCAAAGAGAAAAGAATCAAGGATGAATGTACCACATTGATATTTAGATTCCACTTACTGATTTCTCTGCAACCATGTTGTTCTTTTTACTCTCATTAATTCTTTTGGGATGAAGTATAAATAATGTAGTGCCGTAAGTAATTTATAAATGTTGGCGGAAAAGAAAACTCTTCTAGAATGCTTGGGTCCCCTTAGACAGTCAATACATAATATGAGAAGCCAAAGAGGCATACAGATACATTGATCTCCTCTTATGTGGACAGGTATTCTTTCATATGTATTTCAAGCACAAGCACAGTTCTAATGCAGAGAGAGAGAGAGAGAGAGAGAGAGAGAGAGAGAGAGAGAGAGATCACTCACTGGCATCGGTGAGCAACTTTGAGGTGTACCCAGACCCAGTTGATGCATTCTCAGTTATCAGCCTCGTAGGAGGTGATTTATTTGCCTTCCTGGCTGTAGGTCTTTTGATAGCCAAAAATATTAGACCGACAAGCAGGATTCCTCCCAAGATCCCCCCGACAACGCCCAAGGCAAGAACTGTTTTAGCCGCTTGTTTCCGCTTCTTCTGGCCAGGCACTATGCCAACAGCTAAAGCCTCGTTTCGGCAAAATGAAAGAGGCTGTTGATCTTGATTGTCAGCGGCCAAACAATTCTTAGCATATGAGACATCACGCTTCTTTGAATCAGACAGACAATCAGGCAACCTTCCCGTCAAAAGATTGGATGATAAATCCACAAATGTCAATTCATCATTGCAAGACTGATATTCAGAAAGCATGCCCGTCAGTTTGTTTCCTGCGATATTCAGATAAATAATAGAGGGGAGAACTAGCAAAAACTGCGGGAATGGTCCAATGAAACTATTAAAGGAGATATCTAGATGCTCAAGCTGATAATATGAGCTCAGTTCAGAAGGAAGCCCAGATCTGAACTTGTTCTCGCTGAGTATGAGAGTGACCAACCTATTACCAAGATTCGGAAATTGACCTTCGAAAGCATTATCTCCCAAGTCAAGAACTTGAAGATTTCTCAAACTGATTAAGTCCGGCACTTTGTCAGATAAATGATTATGTGACAGCGAGAGAACTCTGAGATTCTCCAAATTACTCAAAGCATCAGGCAGAGACCCATTCAATGAATTTTGTCTCAGACTTAGCACGGTCAAATTCAGGAGCTTACCAGTCCAATCTGGTAGTGGACCAGAGAACATGTTCTCATCAAGAATGAGTGTTTGAAGGCTTTTTAAAGACGAAAGCTCGTAGGGAAGTGCACCATACAAGAAATTAGAGCTCACGTTGAATATCTCAAGTGATGAAAGCCGTGCGATTTTACCAGACAAAGGCCCCCACAAGCCCAGAGAAACTAGTGTGAGGACCTTCAAATTAGGAAGCTTTACCAGCGTCGTCACAAAGGAATCCATGGAAAAGTTTTGAGGCAATGCAGGAGCTCCTTTCTCACCTATTATGATAAGCTGTGTCACACTTTTTTCATAGCACACGATAGTGAGAGATGAATTGGGCTCGGTATTGCAGAAATCCGTGCCGTCAGTCCAGCCGCTTAAAACAGGTGGATTGTCCAAAAGATATTGAATTCTCAGAAGGGTCTGGACCTGGGAAGACTGAAGCTGTTCTGTCGGGCGCATTGAGAGAAAAATAATGGCAAGAACCAGAAATGCATATATATCGAATGCTTTTGCCATTGCTCTGACACGGCAGTAGAACACACAAGACATCACATAATTCCCTCAAGACAGAAGATGAATATATTGCAGACCGAACACCTGCAGAAATAGCAGGTGGACATTTGAGATGCCCTCGTGGGTTCTACAAAAATTATGAAACTTAGTCCTTGTCAATTGCTGAACTTTTGGTCCTCAAGACTAAAATAGAGGTCTGCAATCATAATTATCATGGATCTTGTTAAAGAACTGACATAAGATACGATAGCTGCCGTCATAAAATTAAAGAAGATTTTTCGTACAATTTGTCCATTGAGAGAGAAGAGAGAGAGAGAGTACTTCTATTTCTTTCAAGGTCTGGTCCAATTCAACCAACTTCAAGCAAGCTGAGGCCTCTGTTTCAAGTTCTGTACTTTGCCTAGTTATTTTGGTTCAGATAATATTAATGCTTGAGCAAAAAACTCACCTTTATGTTGTCAATGAACATGAACAAATGGATCCACTTAACAGTAGAGCTCCTTCAATAGCCTTCTGAAACAGCCCCTGAAACAAACTTCGGAAAACACACTAATTTTCGGCAGCAAGCATCAAAATCCCAACACAAACTTCTCCTGCAGAGACCCACTCTTACCCGAGCTCTTCATTTCACCTGGTTACAGGAGGGAAAAAGGAAAACAAAGAAAAAGAACTTACATTAAGCTTCCACTTTAACGAAGTAAAGACAGAGCCTGAAGTAAAATTCAAAGGAAAAAAAAAACCCAGATGGCTTACGATAATGAAGCATCGAAAAAAATGAAATCTCATCCACACCACACACTTGTAAGCAGCTTTACTATCCTTTGTCCTTCAAACTCAGGGTCATGTGATTCTTCCCCAGAGACCCAGAGACTGTATTTACTTCAGGGCTTCAGTGACACTCTCTCGTTACATTGATTGATAGCAGGACGACAAAGTGACACGGGTTTGCTCAATGGCAACTCAAACGCACCCGTAACACAATGCGAGAGGGTGACCTGGAAATCCCACAAACCGACATTTCTGTCACTTTCTTCGGAACACCCCTTCAAACGAAAAAGAAGAAAAGAAAAAGAGCGCAAACCCCTTGCTACCTTTAAACTAGTTTCGCTATTATTTTGCACTTTCTGTGGTATGTGTGTGGAGAGAGAGAGAGGAGGATTCTAGCAGAAGATGGCCCTTTATTCCTCTCGCTTTCAGAGCAACAACGCATCGCTGTCCGTCTCCGTCTCCGTCTCCCTCTTTTCCCGTACGTGGAGGCCAACCCATTTCAACAGAGCTGCACAATCTCTGTAGGGGGGAAAAAAAGGCAATAAAAGGAGAGATTTTGAAATTGTAAAAGAATTGACAAGAGGGCGGGGAATGCACAGAAGGGTTCAACGCAAGCTTTCGCTTTCGCAGTCTGGTGAGGCTTGGCTTTCTGCCGTCCCGTCATTGCTGCAATTTCTGTGCTATCGAAGTGGACCCTCCACCGCCACCGCTCCCCCTTCCTACTCTCCTTTGCTTTTGGCGCCACACCCTCTCTTTCTCTCCTCTCTCTACAGTGCTATTACCAGTGGATGCTCGTTTGAACAAAAGAGACAACGGTTGAATAGTTGACGGTTAATACCGCAAAGTGAATAGCAATGCTTCTCCTGCCTTTTTGCCTTCCTGTCTCTCCCCATCAAAAGGAAAAACCTTGGATGACCCAGATTCCGGTTTGGTTTTGCAAAAAGAATGTATGTTTTCCTAGTTTACGTGAAATCATTTGATCATGTCGTGTTCACGTGCGCTCCACCTGATCCAGAGGTGAGTCACTGCACTCCAAGTGTACAAGTATGTCCCAAGCCAATCCTCCCAACATTTTCTGTGATATTTTCGGTCCGCATCATGCGTTTTACTTGGATGGACAACATTTCATCGATTGCGTTAGTTTGCTTTCAATTTCTCAAAATAATTAGAATTTGTTTTGTTATACCGCCCCCTTAACTAGAGTTACATCTTTTGAAAATGATGGTGTGATTGCCACGAGACACCGATGTTTTCAGTCCATGTCATTCATTCATTCATTCATTTAATTAGGTGGGTAACATCTGATTGGTTCATTAGTTCAATTTCAATCTTTCAAATAATCAATTAAAAAAAATTATTTCCACTCCTCAATTAGGAATTAGATCAATTTTTCGTAATACTGACGGGGTAACCACATGACAATGACACTGTATTTAGAAAGTTGCCTATGTGAAAGTGCATGGATTTCGAACACATGACAATCGATGCATTATTGAAATCAGAGTTCAAAGACTTGATTGCAGCATTTACTTGCTGCTCCCTTACTACCGACGGAATGTATCCTTCATTTGGGACTCTTATCCTCAATGTCTTCCACTAGTAAGTTGGATTGAAGATCTATAATTAGCATCAACACATAATTGTGGGAATAGAAAGATTGGAGCAAGAGCATTTGCTATAATAGAGGAAAACTTATCTGAAACTAAATAATATTTGCGATATTGATGAACAATAACAGTCAATTATTCTTAAACCGATCTTTTATTTCTTGTCGTAACGAGTCAACTTTCACAATTTCCAGTACTGAGTGACAGAGAATACCGAGTCGGCCTTGGCCTCTACATTAGGCATAGGAAGAGAGAGCATGGGTCAGTAACGGAGCCTGCTTGATAGGAACAGAGGCAAAAAGGAAGAGAAGAGAGGGAATTTTGAAAGCTCTAACAAATGGAACTCGCCTGGACACGTGGCGATCAGTAAGTGGAGTGGCTCATGACTGATGTGGAGGTTTTTGTCTACCTAATATTTTCTCATAACAGACGAGGCACAAAATAGTGCAAGACAGTACTAGGGAGAAGTTTCCGCATGAACTTCTTTATATTTGAAGTTTGTGGGAGTTTGTCCAATCACACCCCTACAAAATTTGTACGTCACTTCTTTCGTGTTGCCATGTGATGGATAACCATATGATTGTGCAAATTCAATTACAATTAAGAAAATCTATACACAATATATAACACAATCACAAATCCCTAGTTCCACGATCCATCTCTAGAATTTCGTGTCTTCAGCCGATAAGGGTCTGTTTAGTAACGTTTAAAAGTCACATCATTTCTGTGAATAATAGAAATTAATGATAAGCTACTTCCCTTTGAATAGATACAAATCCCTCCAAGTATTACAGATTACAAAAAGACATATTAGAATATATGATAAGATCTTGATCGAAGAAAATATAAAAAGTAATAGTCAATTCAAACTCATCCTTTCTTCGTCGAAAACCGTCGGCACGAGAAAAGCGAAGTGCCACCGGACATCTATGAAGAGGATGATGCCTAAGTTTGATTCAAAAGTCAAATGGCTAATTCGTTTGGTGATTATATAGGATCTTTTCGGGGGAAACTCAAGAGGCCCACTTTCTAAAGCGACGGAATGAAGTAACAATCGGCCGCCCATCACCAAACTTCTCAAGGCAACACTATAGTGCCCATAATTGCACGGAGGAAGATGCCTCCCATAGTAGTTGAACATCTATTCCCTTTCCTTTTGTCAGCTTTCTCCTTCGTTGAGGAAAATTGGCTGGCTATAAGCACACACCCCCTTTTCAAACCCATCATAATTATTGAGTGAATGATGTGGATTTCTTTTCTTGGACGATGATTGATATCGGAGAAATCATCATAAGGTTTAGGGACGGTTCAAAAAAGTTTGCGACTTACTATTGTCAGAGCGTTTTACGTTAGTTAACAATCGACTAGTCCCCGTTAGGGAAGGTACTCTTCTATCCAGAGTACACCCGATACTTAAGATGTGTGACTCTTGAAGGTGATCACGAACAACAGTAGATGGGGGATCGCACTTGAGGTCGTTTGTCCCGTTTCTCGAGGTGAAGGCTCTAAGCGGCTTACCGCCATGCCGAGTCAATTTCGCCGTCTGACTAGGCCAAGAACTGAGTTTCTTTCCTCACATGGACATCGGCATCGAAAGCAAGTGCACTGAATGTGAGATCTGTTGAAGCATCGTGAAGCATTCATGGATTATGGGGTGTAGAAACGTGGATCCTCTATTCTTTTTTAAGGTATTGAGATCTGCAATGACTCGGAACCAGATTCGGCATGGATTCCAGAGCATAAATACTCTCAAGAATGACTCTTTGGATCCCAAAAAGGGCAATCAAGCTTAGGAATCAAGTCCACCATGCTTATTATCCCCAGGAAAAAGGAACTCAGAAGTGTGAAATCAAAGAAAAAATAGCAGTCGGCAACATGCAAACTGATAAGAGATTCCAGGGAAAAAAATGTAGAACAGATGCGTCACCATGAAACCATGTTTTTAACTCGTGCAGGGACATATATTCTGAATAGGCACGATCGACCCAAGAGTCTCGTATTTCAAATTAGTTTTTGACAGTGATCACATGGTCATACCTTTTTCGCTCGCTCATGTTATAGTCTACCGACATCCTGTGCCACAGAAACACGTCGGAATTGTAAATCAAGCTCCACCTCTTCCTGATTAGGAGCAGCACGTTTCGAACTGGAATGTTTCTCAACTTACTTGAAAAAGCATTCTATGAACTAAGAGGAACTAGAGGAGACATGGAATGAACATCACACACCACATTGTCATATGAAGTGATGTGCGATAACCAGCAACAACATGCAACTCATGGCCCAAGCAAACGTTATGGACCTCATTATCTAAGTAAGAAAGGAAAAGGGGACGAAGATCGTTTCAAGTGACAAATTGTCCTTGATAGTCGCATGCAACATCAGCTAATGGCATAGTGTTTGTCCCCCCGCCGAACATTCTCTCAATAGCCGTAGACAAAGGACAGCTCATTCTCTTGTCTATTCAGATGAACTCGATTCTCCAATTCTGATGCCACTAGGCATTTGGTCTAGAGGTTAGCGATCAGGGTAGGGATGAGTCGGATGGCGGATCAACAGTTTAATTTCAAACTCCCAAACCACCTAGCACCTAAAAATTAGAAAGAGAAAAAGAGAAAAGACTATCCAAGGCCAGAAAAGGCTGGGAGGGAAAAAATTTGAAGTGATTCCAGCAAAAATTCAATTTCCCAAAGACCACTCGAAGGCTTACTTTTCTGGGGTAACTATATGGATCGCACCCAAAATCATCGATAAGAGTGACAACCAAGCAGATTGCAAGCATCTTTTTCCCCTGTTTCTCTCAGGCGTACTTTCCCCCCCACAACTAGCAAATTTTTGATATAACCAAATTTACATGTACAATAACCATGCCTCTTTAGAAAAGAAGGGCACGTACAAGTTCAACTCATCACAGGAGAAAGATATTAGAAATGAAAAAATGAGGAAAGTTGCAGTATGACCATCCAAACGTGTAAACCAGATCACCTTGTCCATCTCCAAAAGGCATACAATATGATGACCGTCAAGATCATGCC
This sequence comes from Syzygium oleosum, assembly GCF_021117445.2. Classification (NCBI taxonomy): domain Eukaryota; kingdom Viridiplantae; phylum Streptophyta; class Magnoliopsida; order Myrtales; family Myrtaceae; genus Syzygium; species Syzygium oleosum. Next base: position 5,297,044 of record NW_026607494.1, read on the forward strand.
TGCATACTTGATCCACTTGTCAACGCGATGCCGCCTCTCAACGAGTTTCAGTACAGAGTTAGAGAGTCCCACTGTGTTAAGAATATCCAATGCTCTTCGTTGAGCTTTCTGAAAAAAATAAAAGAACTGCCTGTCACTTTTAAGGATATTATAATAATTTTTATGGTCCAAATTTAAAAACAATCTTGTGCTTCATGCCTTTAGCATCCTAGATCTCCAAACTAATTGATAATGGACAAACATAGGCAGCACAAAATACACATATGTCATTGACATTTAAGCAATGGAGGTTAAACCTTAGTCATATATAACTGATTTTCCCTGATCATAGTTTTTTTCATTGTCTCATCGGTCACCAATTGTTCAGTGTGTGAACTCGAAAAGTCAAGTAACATCTCAGAAGAATACGTCTTCAAAAAGGATTCTCTATTCATCATTTTAATCTTGTCAGTGTACCCATGAAAAGAAAACCTTATTTACGCATGGTACACAAAAAGTTAGCTCGCAGATACCTTGAGGCGTTCCCTTTGCTCAGAATATTTAGAAAGGATGGCTACTCCAGTAGCAAAGGATTCTTCCAGCATCCTGGATGAATTACGGGCAGATTGCATTGCTTGTGCTTCCTCGTCAAAAATTCTTAAAACGTGAGCAGAATCCCTATCCTGGAACACAAAATCCATTAGATGCTGAGTAAAGATAGCTTCACTGCCATAAAACACTTGACTTGATGTTGTACAGTAGATAAAGGAAGACATACAGCTCGTCCAAGCAATTCTGCCCTCTCTTTAGCTTCCATCATTTTTTGCTGATTTCTTGAGGAGTACTTGTCTAAGCTCACTTTCAATGACTCGGCCTCTTCAGCTACTTGTTCCACCTTTCTGTGCCATTAAGTCACAGTACCAATCAAATCAAAAGCCCATCAGATGGTGAGATGAACGACCATTTACAAAAGTCACAGCTCGAAATTTCACAAAAACAAGAAAGCTGCGTTGATAAGAAAATGTTAAAGAACTAGAACTGAAATCAAAGGACAACACAGGTTATCCCGACCTAAAAAGGAAAAGAGAAAAGCTTAAAGGATAAGTATACACCCTCGGAACTACTTCCAACGTACATCTGTTTGATTTCCAAGAACACGAACAATACAGTTCATCCGACTTCACTGACAAATTTTAAATGCTTAAGGTGATACAGCTCCATAGTTTCCCAATAATGGGGATTGCATAATTGCAGAATCATTTGTTCTCGTTTCAATCAAGTGACCATATATGGTTTGAAAACTGAAATTACTACTTACAGAGGTTCTATGATGGCTAAGCAATGTAAACAAGCGAATCTATAGAATCCCGAGCCTCAAACTTTCATTTTCACAACTGCGACGAAAATTGCAAGAACAACCCAAAAGAAATTTCACGAAAAAAGAGAATTCTCCATTGATCTCCCAAGCTACGTCGTCATCGTCCAGTGTAAAATTACACCAAGGGCCAAAATCAAGGCCGGTGTAACTCGACTAGTTTTTATCGCATACAGTAAAGTTTATCAGGAAAGAGCAATATATATGATTGTGCAACATACCACTATCGTATTACAAGGGGACATGAAAGGAAGGAAAGTAGAGGTAGTTTCCATCGCCATGGGATCGCAGAAGAAACTTCAAAGCATTTCGGCACTCAAAAAAGACAGACCCAAGATCGAGATGAATTAAGCTGAAACAACCATCCGATATACACACAGAGACAACCGCACCGAAATTCTTCGCATTCGGTTCAAATGAGAAGCAGTAACGCGCCGATTCAAATCCGCACGCACGGAAATGACCTGACAACCACACGATTCAACGGCGGGAGTCGACCGATTCAAAGCCCATGCGGGAGGAGAGAATCGAATACCTCCTCCAGAGATCGCGCTGCGACTTGGCCCCTAGGAACCGCCAGAGCCGGTCCATCTCGATGCAGAGGGACTGAATCTGGACGACGTCCCTCCGGATCGAGGTCGACAGCTCCGGAGGCTCCAGCACGCCGGTGGCGGCGGCGGAGCACTCGAGCCTCTCCAGCCGCTCGAGCGCGTCCCTCGTCCGCAGGAGCAGCCTCTTCGCGCTCTGGTACACCTCCGACAGCGTCCCCCCGCCGCCCCCCGCTCCGTCCATCGCCGCCGCCGCCGCCGCCGTCGGGGCGTGATCGCGGTTCGGATTTCCCCGCACGCGGGCGCGACCTCCGATTCGGTTTTCTTCTTCGCGACGGGAAAGATCAGTGGCCGTTTTCGGTTCGCTTCGTTCGGGCCTGGCTTCGCTCCGCCTTCTAGGCACGACTGATTTTCTTTATTTTCTTTTTAATTTTATTGTTTTATAGGCCCCTGAATATATTTTTATATATAAATATAGAATGAATTTATCTGGCGGCGCATCGTCTCCGTATCGATTATTCAGATATTTCATAACATAATGAATTTGTCGATCCTGCGAGTATTAATGTTTTTACACACGCACAACGCGCGCGCGCATTTGCATATGTGAAACGATTTATTGAATATATTTCGCGTAGGAGCGATTGGTTCTCTGGAATCGGGAACTGTCTACTAAAAATCGGTTCTGAAAAATTGAAACCGACTGTTGATTTCATGGACCTATCCCATAACAGATCTAAATGTCCCCAATAAAACTACGGCGTTCTACACAAGTGAACATGAAAAGAGGTCCTCAATTGATGAATGATCGAATGAAATAAATCGGTCATATTTTGCTTACATGAGAGCTAAAAAAATGGAGGAACTATAAGGCGAGAGACGGAGAGGCAACAAGCAGGAACATATTCAACAATGATCGGGATGTCGCAAATCAAAGTCTCTCACTAAATTGAGATAAATCTCCGTGAAGGGCGAAATTTTTTATCGCACTAGAATGGAAAAGCTATAAGGAACGAAATCAATTGTACGATTTCGAGAGTTTCGAATTACGATGACGAAGTTGGTGCTGATGAGGAGAAATCCCGAGGGACCGAAGGTTTTCATATGAAAATATAAAAAATTTAAATATATATATACCTACCAGTCTAGTCCAAGTGGGCAAGTAGACGGTTTCCACATTTAGAACCGCGAATCGAACTGGTACTCACATAATCCAGTAAATTGGAATAAGGAATTGGACCAGTCCCCATGAGAACCGCCAGTTCGGTTTGGCTCTGGCACGGGTTCCAATTTTTTTTTTGCACACTCCTAATTTCACGAGGAAAAGAGAAAATTATATTCTTTGCCTTCTAAATTTTTATATATAATATATACTTACATAGAGAGTGCTTTGCAATGAAAAATTCGTATAGATATCATTAGCCTGATTTATTAAAAAACCAAAAATTTTAGATCCAGTCTCAATTCTATCATGAACTTTTTTTTATTTCATAAAAAATCCTCAATTTTTACTCCAGTTCCAATTTAGCCCATATATTCAGAAATCTCCACTAGTTTACCCAAAATTATCAACATCGAAATATCCTCACCTTGTGAGGAATAATAGGAATCTCCCTAACGTTGATAATATTTTTGGATGCGGGCATATTTGGAATTAGGGTGAAAGTTGAAAATTTTTTATGAGATAAAAAAAAATACGGAGCAAAATTGGGACTAGGCGTGAAATTGATGGTTTTTTAGGAGATTCAACCGTGTTTTTATTTTATCGTTTTTATTTGTTCTTTGCGTCACAACAACGGAGAATCTAGAGCTGAAATTCCTAACTAAAAATGTGGGACAGATGGTTTGACCCGTTGACTCCTCAGCTGATATTCCTTGCTGGAACGCGACGCTCCAAACGACGCCGCCGCCTAGAGTTGCGAGCTCCTCCTCCTGCCTCCTCCTCCGCCGCCGCCGCCGCCGCCGGCTCTGCTCCGCCGTCTCGCGTCAATCTCACTCGCCGTCGGTCCTCGATCCTCGGCCGGAAATGAGGTAAGAATCGCCGGCGATCACGCTCTCTTCCTGCGTGCGCTTTGAGAAATCAGCCGTGTTCGTCGACGAGACGCTCATCTCGCTACCCGCGGTTGCCTGAGTGACTAGCAGATCAGGGGTTGCTTCAGCTTCAGGCGACTGTGTTTGTTTGTTTTTTTTTTTTTTGTCCTTGTACGGTTTCGGTGGTTCTGGTTCTGCGATGCGTTCATGGTTCAGATATGCATTTCGTGAACCAAATGTGTCTTAGGTTTTTCCAAGCAGACGGGAAAAGCTGCGACGTGTGTGTGTTTGTGTCGACTGTTGGTTTTTCTCTCGTGCGATAAACAGTGAATGATGTTGCTAGCGAAAGTTCGGCCTGTTTGGATCATTGTACAGGACATGAGTTGAGTTCCTCCATGTCGTGCGCTGATGGAGTTGGTTTTTTGTGGGCCTCTTTGGGTTTTTTAACATTTTATGCAATGAATTTAGAGCTCTCTTTGGCATTTTCATATAATGGCGATGATGCTTCCAAATGCAGTCGTCAACCCGAGGTTCTTTGGGCGCAGAGGTCGGACAGGGTGTACCTTACCATCTCTTTACCCGATGCAAAGGATGTCTCGGTGAAATGTGAGCAACAGGGCTCGTTCAGTTTCTCGGCTGTTGGGGTGCAGGGGGAATCCTTCAGTTTCAGCTTGCAACTATATGGAGCGATAGTGGCGGAGGTGGGGCTGTATGCCATTTAATGCTTTAATTTTCTACAGGTTCAGATGATATGCATCGGCTTATGTTGTTCTTATATCCAATTTATTGACCTCGCATACAGAATCACTGGTCAGCTATTCATAATTTCATTTAGTTTGACTCACATTGCACAATGCATAGTCTATGTCAATTGTCAAAGTGTCCTACTTTTGATTTGTAACAATCAATATAATTGGCTGGGAGGACATTACACTATTTAGAGAGGGGTATTTATTTGGTAGAAAAGATGGGACTTTGCTTGGTCTTGCCTTTAGCCCGTGTTTAAGATGTTAAGCAATTTTACATTTACTCGCTACTTTTGTTCAAATAAGCTGACAGTTTGAGCTAGGGGAGCTATGTTGGACACGAGAGGGTAGCTATGCTGATATGATAATCTAAAGTAGGTAATTTTACATTTCCTCTTCTCAAGGAAGTACTGTCATGGGAATTATAAACCGTGCAAATTCTTCCCTGAATTTCAAAAGAAACCGTGGTGGTACCCTGTCAGAATTGAGGTTTAACTTTGAACTTGCAGACATTTTAATCTATGCAACAAATCGAAAGTCCAAGTATAATTTTTGACAGAAACCTAAAATATCGGCTTTTATTGTTTAATATGGAGATGAGATGAAAGCAAATCTTTTAGAGGGTATAATAAATTGTCTGTTTCTCATTCAGCTATATTTCTATCATAAGAGATGGCACAATTGTTACTTATCTAAAAAAGAGAGACTAACAATTGTTGTTAGGTAGTTTCATACCTACCGGCTAATTTTTTCTTTGTTCTTGGGACACTTCCTTCGGAGTTGCTCCTCCAAAACCTTATGCAGATGCTGTGACCAAGACATACTGATTATACGTGATGTTTTCCCTTTTGTGATATTTTGAGGAGTTTCATTGCCCAGTGGTTCTTTTGTCAGATGCTTTGAGTTATGTTCGTATTTTACCAGGGTTGTAAGACGAAAATGGGGCTGAGGAATATATTCTGCACTATCCAGAAAGAGCAGAAAGGTTGGTGGAAAAGACTATTAAAGTCGGAAGAAAAACCTGCACCTTACCTGAAGGTTGACTGGAACAAATGGTGTGATGAGGATGAGGAATCACCTTGTAAGTTCACAATATCTTCCTGGTAGTTGATTGTTTTGTTGCTTGGCAACTACATCCGAAAACTACTCTGCAATTGAAATGTAGATTTGAAAGAAAGGTGATTGTCGAAAGGTCTTATGTGGAATAAGATGGCTGTTGTCTGACAAACCTGTATTTATTTGCGTGACACATTTCTGTTTCATTTTGAGCGTCTTCCTTTTCTGCATAGCATTTGGTTGTCAATGTTGTTCATTCAACCTATTCAAGTTGTATAGTTGGAGACAAATATTTTAGTGGATTATGGGGTTTAAAAATGACCCTGCCGTGCCTTGTGATGATTCATTTGTTGATGAGAAAATTTTGTGCCAAAAGAAAAGTAAGCAGAAAGAATTTGCCTGGTTGCTATCCTCGTTTTCAGTTTCTAATGACGAAGGACAGTTTAAAAAAAAAGTTGATTTTCCATGTTCTTGGCTGTGTAAATGTACTAGCACCCATCCCCCTGCACAGATAGAAAAGTTAACTTCATAGAGGATCTGTTGGTGTCCATTCATTTTCAGCAAATATGAGGAGAAAAAGGTTGAAACTATGTATTTGGAAATAGAGAATAATACACCAAGCTCATGATCACAGAAGTAAAAAACTGAAGATAGATTTCGGAATTTCTTTGAAAGTGAAAGCTGGAAAACTCGCGTAATTAAACGTCTCTCTCTCTCTCTCTCTCTCTCTCTCTCTCTCTCTCTCTCTCGGCTGCAAGCAAGTTAGTAATTATAGGCCCATTATCATTTGAAAGCTACTGTCCTTAGAGTGGATTTTATAGCTTTAGCTTAGACCTTTGTCCTCTTAGGTGGAAGCATTGATATCCGGGATTATCTACTAGATGCAAAAAAGAAGGCCTGTCATTAGCAAAATTTTATCAGGGACTTATTTTAGTTCCAAACAGTGAGGCGACTTTCAGTTCAGTCACTATACGTTTGAAGTGCTTTTAAGTTTAAATCAAGCCACTTTGTCATTGGGCCATGGCATGTGGCACATAGATAAATTGCTATAGTGGCTTCTGTTAAGAGCCAATTAATTACCTTTTTAATTCAGTGAACAAGTTGTAAGCACTTCAAGAGTTTAGTAAGCTTATTTAAAAAAAATTATAGTTCATTGACCTAATTGACTGTAAGTGTCAGGTTGAATACTCATAATTTGTCTCGTTGTTTTGAATTGGAGTATTCTTTACATCCCTTTGACCGCAAATATATGCTTAAATGTGGCTTACAGTGTAATTATCTTTCTTGATGTTTTTAAATTTTCCTTGTATAAAGGCCTTATATGACTGCTTTGTGGCACATGTAAATGCCTTAGAAAGCGTTGTGCTTCACTGTATAATATTGCTCTTTCCTCAAGTATATCTACTGTGAGATTAAGAATATGGATGACTCGGCTTTAGGTTCCATATAAATGCTTGAATCATCTAGAATGGCATTACTCCATACTTCAGGTGCTAGACTTGATATTACTTACTTTCGGGCCTTTAGGGTCCTATTGCTCATGAATTGAATGTTGCATGGTTGCATCCATGAAATGTTTTGATTATTCAGTGGATCTTTCACTCATCTGAATTCTGTCTGTTTTTTTTCTTTTTTTTTGGCAGCTGATTTAGGATCTGATGGCGATGATGCAACGGTAATTTGATGGACTCTTACTTTGTCTCTGCCTGAATATATTTCATAGAGTAGACAAACTAATCATATTATTTGTTCCGTTGCAGTATGGAGGTGAAGATGATGAAAGCAGTGATGAAGAAGGAATGCTCTGTGAGTTCAACAGAACTTTGTCCTATTAAAATGAAGTTGTTCATTAATTAGTGAAAGATGTCATTGGTTGCATATCGTGTTTTTGTTGAAAAAATTCTTTTTTTTTCCACATCACAAAATCCATATGCATTTGGAGTTTAGAGCAACGCTAGAGATGCTGAAACCAGTTTCTAATCATACGCCCTGTTTTGCAGATCTTCCTGACTTGGAGAAGGCTAGAGGAAATTAGTAAAGTAGCAGTACGAGAAATACATCTCCTGTACGCACTGTTTGCTGCACTTGAGGAGGTTCAGCACGTGATAGGAAGCACAGGTAGAGCTCATGGATGCTTGCAGCTTAGCCCATCAGGTTGTCTACAGTCTCAGCCAATCTATATCATTAATGTCGACTTCGTTTTACATGTGAGAATTTGAGTGTTTATCCGGGCCGCTATTAAGGGAAGTCTTGTTGCTCTGGTTGCTTTGGCGCATTTTGTCTCCGGTCCCCAATCAACGATCCCACTCCGATGTTGATGCTTGCCGACCTCGCTAACAAGTAACTAACGCATAAACTTGACCTAATTTGATACTCTAGTCGCCCTATGATATCATCCACTAGGATGAAATTTCTTTGGCTGATGACATTTTCTGCACTAATCAGCTGGTTTGGCCAAGAAAACAAAAGGAAAAGAATGAGCTGATGCTTGATCAAATGCTCGTTTCCTTTGCCATAAACCTGTCCTCCACTCGGTATTTTTTTTGCCCCTGCCTTCACCAGTATTTGATGCTGTGAGCAAATTAGCTTAAGATCATGTATTCGAATTCCGTAAGCACGTGTCTGGATTAATTTCTACTTCTTACCTTTTGGTCGATTAAGGGTGTGTTTGGATAGACATTTAATTTTTATTTTTTGCTTGATCTGAATCTCAAGACGGATGCGCCTACTTTTTCCTTACCCAACATTTGAAACTTTCACATTATGTAAATTGCGACATGTGAATTCACGATATACAAACTTTAGAAGACTTTGTTGAAGCTAACCAATATGTCATAAATCTTGTGGTGCACTGCACGCATTTTGAGATTCTTATTTAGATTTTACCCAAATGTGCTTTAGGCTTGTGGGCTCGGGAGAACCTGCTTTTGTCCGCCGTGCCCACGATCAATTTAATAAAAGAAAACAAGCATCGATCTCTTAGACTTTGTATACTCCAAACTAAAAATAAAGAGGATAAGGCACATTTAAAATGATTTTCATTTTTTATTTCATTTGTTCATTAGTATTTGCAATTTCAATTTATATTTGAGAATCACGCTTTTTATAAAGTCATTCATTGTGAGTGTTGGATATCTTGAATATTTCTTTAGAATTTGTACGTGCTTCTCTCTAGTGCTTTTGCTTCCCTCCTAATTTTTCCAAGTTTCCTAGCTTTTGTCTCATTTATCATGATTATTTATAGAATAATAGGTTATCAAAATAAATAATAGGAAAAAAGAAAAGAAAAGAATCGCTCGACGTCACCGGATACAAATGTCTTTCCTCCAAACTGTCGGCAACCACACAAAACTTAAAGCTGACGCGCTCTCTGTTTGACCGACAACTTTCCAAAAGCAGAAAAGGACAGTGTCTGTCGCAGTTCGGACGATGCTATTACCCGTGTCGGATGCGCGTGAACGTTGTCTAGATCCGCTCATTCCGCACCCAATAACCAAAAATCGAGAAATTATATATTAATCGCGTATCGACATTTATATTTCGTATAAAAATTATTTTACACGCGGCAAATCCTCTAAAAACTTCTTTATGTAGAGGCATTTAAAGTCGAATGACCATAGAATTACATAAACCGAAAATCCCCGCCCCCAAAAAAAAATATCGACCGTTCATTTTTTTTTGGAATATATCATTTATCGAGAATCTACACCTATCCATGACGACACGCCGCGCACACGTGGTCGCCACTGGTATTAGTATTATTCTTCAAAACATAACTTTCCAAAAATCAGAGCGGATAAGCTCGCGATGTCTCCTCCTCCGACGTCGTCTTCTTCCCACGTTTTGAGCACTCACCTCGCATATAAATAGCGGGGCCAGCCCTAGGCCAAAACCAGATTCGGTTCCCATATTTGTTCTCATAAGATCAAACCCACATAGAGAGCGCAGAAGAAGAGGACGAGGAGAAGAGAATGTCGGGAATCATCCACAAGATCGAGGAGACCCTCCACATGGGAGGAGGCCACAAGGAAGGGGAGCACAAGGGCGAGCACAAGCCGGAGCACAATGAAGGCCACTCCGACAAGATCAAGGACCAGATCCACGGCGGCCACGGCGGCGACCACCACGACAAGGAGGGTCACGAGAAGAAGGACAAGAAGGACAAGAAGAAGAAGAAGGACAAGAAGAAGCACGAGCACGGCGGCGACAGCAGCAGCAGCGACAGCGACTGAGCCCCCCCGGTTCGCACTCAGGTGAGATATTTCGTGTTCATTCCGTTCGTCCGAGGCATCGTAGATCGAGAGTAAGGTGTCGTTGCCGGACGGATCGCCGTTTCTGTTCCTTTTTCATGTTGTCAGATCTGAGGGCGTGTTCGGTTCTTGCAGGCGAACGGCGTCGGATCGGAGCGAGGGCATGCCGGCTGACTTCATCCTTATCGTCTACTCATATCATATTAGCGGGAGAAGAGAAAAATAACAATAGGAGTCTGTATTTGCTGCTTTGCTTTTAGTCCGATGACCTGCTGGACGTGCAACTACTTATGTAACTAATGTGTTTCGCGAAATAATATGTTTTTCATTAACGTTCTTGTCCCGGTTGAGTTTCGGCATCTGCCACGCGAGAGAATTCCGTATCGGATGCCTCCTACATCATGCTAACCTAGTTCGTCTAAATTGCTATTGATAGCATGAATTCCATGATGAGATCTACATGATTTTTAATGTTCTTAATCTATGTACCATAGTCTAGTCTTTTGAGATTGATGTACTTGCATCCTAGCAATGGCCAATGGGCCGCGCTGGCCCAAGCGTGGAATGGCCCGACACAATTGGGCCCGTGCTGGGCCGGGCCTGTTACGAATAAGGGGTTTTGAAAGAGAGATATGTGCTCTGTTTGATTAGCATCGTGACCGAAGAAATTAATCTCCTCTAATAAAATTCAGTAAGGCTTCGCCTGTCCCTCCTGAAGAAGATCGTGCGATTTGACAAGGGGCCATGACAAATGCTCTTGTAGCTCTAATAATAAGAATAACAATAATGATAATAATAAAGAACCAACTTCATTGCCAAAATGTTGATCAAGCACGATTTAGCTCACCAAAGGTTACATACTCCGCCTAAGCATGATTTTATTATCGTCCCAGGAATTTTCGATGCTTCACCAAGACGGGGTTGCCTGTATTGGTTGAGCTGGATCACGATATCGTGAAGCATGCGACAAGATGCAGCTATAGTTCGTCTTAGCATAGGGTATGGAGTTTCATGATATTCTTTGCAATTAAGTGTTTATGACGAAATTTTGCTTTTCTAGTTTGCGTCGTGTTGTACATATGTATATGTGTGTGTGATGGATGTGGAGAAGTCACGGATTATGTCAAAAGATAGATCCAAACCACACATTGCATTAAGTCATGACATGTACAAACACAATAATGGGATCTCGATCAGACAAAAAGAGAGAAAGAAAGGGCGGGTGCAACGGTTGGGAAGGAACTTGAGTCTTCAAATGATCCAAACATCTATCATATTAATCAAATTTTGGTTGCTGGAGGTGGAAATGTTGATGTAGAAGTACAATACTTGTTTATGTGGACGTAGGTGCTGGGATTCTCGGTGCTGGTATGTATGGTTCATTATGTGAAAATTGTCCAAAAAATCCTAAACTCATTGCATTTTTACCAATTCAGATCTAAATCTTTCAATTTTGCCAATTGAGTCCTAAATCTTTTCGTTTCTTGCCAATTGAGTCTATCCGGCCAATTTTGACCGGAAATCGCTGACATGGACGCTGGACGGCCACGTGGTTCTGACGTGGACATTTTAAAATAATATTTTAATATTTTTTAAATATTTTTTTTTATTTTTTCTTCTTTTTTTATTTTTTTCCTTTTCTCTATTTTTTTTTCTTGGTTTTGAAATTAGGGCTGGTGAGGGTGGTCGGCCGACCCTTGCCATTGGCCGGATTGACTCAATTGGCAAGAAACGAAAAGGTTTAGGATTCAATTGGCAAAGTTAAAAGGTTTATGACTGAATTGACAAAAGTGCAATAGGTTTAGGACTTTCTGGACAATTTTCCCAGTCCATTCTTGATGACATTCCACAAATTGTAATCCATGGATAGTACGAATATTTTCATCCTCCATTTCCGGTAGATATAGTCAGATCCATCGAACATTTGTGGTCTAGAAATGGACTATCTTCACTAAAGGATGTTTCTACGATGTGAGCCATAATGATCTTTTCGCTCTTGAAATATAGCACTTAAAAAACTCGACCGACATGCTCTGATGCCAATTTAAATGGCTAAAACAACGACTAAGAAGGGGTGATTTGTTGTTTCAAGAACATCAAAACTCTTGAGTGAAAGATGTGAGAATGTGCCCTTGTAGAGGGAGAATAATTATGCAGATGTAGTGACTTCTGCGAGACAAACAATGAAATCATTAAAGAGATAGAAGATATTTCAAGACAAATTCATAGTGGTTCAGCCTTTCACTTGGCACACTTTGCTCTCGGGAAAAATGTCAGAAAAGTCCTAAACCTTTTGCATTGGTACCAATTCAATCCTAAACCTTTTGTTTTTGTGCCAATTCAGTCATTCCGGCTAATTTCGGCCGGATTTTGCTGACGTGGACGCCGGTCGGTATACGTGGCACCGGCGGTGCTGACGTGGACAATTTTAAATAATATTTTAATATTTTTTGCGCCAAGGCAATGCCCGGCGAGGCCGCCCTGGTGTGGGCGAGGGCCGATCCCGCTAGATCTGGCCAGGGCGAGGCCGACACTCGCCTGCCTAGCCGGGGCTCGCCCTCGCGCAGGCGACTGTCGGCCTCGCCCAGGCCAAATCTGGCTGGGCAGGCCCTCGCCCACGCCAGGGCGGCCTCGCTGGGCGTCGCCTTGGCGCTGGCGACGCCCGGCGAGGACCAGCCTCACCAGATTTGGCGAGGGGAGCCCTCGTCGGGGCTCGCCTAGGCCTCATCGTGCTTCGCCTGGCCGAGCGACGGCGACCATTGCCCAGGCGAGGGCAGCCCGCCCGGCCATCGCCTGTGGCCGGTCACTGGCAAAGGGGAAGGGAGGAAGAAAGAAAAAAAACGAAAAAAAATCAGAAAAATTAAAAAAATCGAAAAATTATTAAAATATTATTAAAAATTGTCCACTTTAGTGCCGCCGGTGTCACGTAGGCCGACCAGCGTCCACGTCAGCAAAATCCGATTAAAATTAGCCGGAATGACTAAATTGGCACAAAGACAAAAGGTTTTGGACTGAATTGACACACAAAAAAAAAGGTTTATGACTGAATTGGCACTAATGTAAAATGTTTAAGACTTTTTTGACACTTTTGCCCTTTACTCTCTCAAATCTAACAGCCATGAGCAAGACTCGAATCCATTAAGTAATCACTGAGATTTTACAGTTTGTAAATGGTGCTCCCACAATAAGAAGCTCAGAAGATGATTCTCCAAGCACAAGCATCTTAAGACCCCACAATCCACTCTCTTCCCATAGTCGAGAATTTAGCCCTCGTATAGAATTACAATCTGAAGACAAACATTCCACAATTAAAAGCTAGAGTGTTTGTTGCGACATAGTGAGAACTAGTTCGAAATTTCTGGCCATCTTCAAAGTTACCTTTGATTTGTTTATAGGCCTTTAATCTTCAAAGTATTAGTTGGGACTTGGGAGCTGTTTCAGAGTTAAATGAGCCATTGACTATCTTCTCTAGCAATCATACCTGCAATCTGCACAATTAGAGTATACTCTAAAAGACAAAGCAGGGTGTTTTCCACTAATAGAGCCTTTTGCTTCCGTTGTATGACTCTCTGAATTGCCCTCACAGAAATGGCAAAACTGCCGGATCTTCTCTAGGCTCCTTTCTTGGGGTTCAGAAACATTGCCAGAAATATTTGTGGGTGGCCAAAAGTGTGCTTTGAGTGGGAGAGGAGGGTGGTGGTGCTAAGGTTTCGAGTAGGTCTAGTTTTATATTTGGAATAATGACACAAATGGAACCTAAATTTTGACTCAATGTGTAATATGGTTCCTGAACATTTAAAATACTAAATGCATATGTTTGCCCTTGATTAGTTGTGTAGTACAAGTAACTTTTGTCATTAATTAGTTAGCTACTAAGTTAAGTAATGTGTGTAGGCCTTGTACGACAAGATAAACTTTGGTGGCAATTTGGAGCAAGATTCTCGGATGTAAGAAATTCTTCTGGCGCTTGCAAATGTCGAAAGTTTAATGGAGAAGTAGGCACCTCAACGATCATTATACGATATTAAAAGGGAATAAAAAGACAGTTTATCGTAAGAGAGGAGATTAAAATACTATTGTCGCTTGAGAATATCCCAGCCATTTGTTTGACAAATGGAGATGCGGGCAAAATAGCATTCTCGCGTTTGTGGGGCCAAAGTGGGGGTGAAGCATCGAGGAGGATTCCTTACAAAAAGACAGCCTGCACGCTCTACGGCTCCAATCGGTGCCACCAACTTGTTTTTCGATTTCTTCTTTTCTTTTTAATATATATTTCCAGTGAGATTGGCTTGGTGTTCAGTGTATATTAGTAAAAGAAGAGTCTCGCTCATAGAACATTATACTGTCCTAACTAATTGCCTTTGCTGTTGCCGGCCAAGGGACACATTTACAAAAGTAGCTCTCCGAAAGTACTTTCTTTTGAGTTCGAGTTTGACATTCGGATTTGACCAAGGGTAACATAGAGCTTTAGCTCATCAAAAATCAATCTTTGCATTGCAGAATTCTTGACTCTGATATCTATTCCAGCATTTGAAGTCGGCCCCCTCGTTTGGCTTCCACTCCAGTTGACCTCTCTTCTTGCCATCCCCCTGTGAGAAGGTAGAGAGCAAAACCAAGCCTGCAAAACATTAATACTATGCCTCTATTTATTAGTAAAGTGTGTACTTCTTGCAAGGCTTGCTGAGCTTCTTCATGTGACAAACATCACAATAGTAGTCCCTCGAACGATCGCCGATAGAGGGCATCGTTCAAGTATACGATTTTTTAACCGGTTTCGCAGTAGATAGGTTCATGATTTTATAGCATTTTTGACCCCATGCGATTTGTTCTCTTCTTGTGTGTGTGGGTCTTTCACAATATATATATATATATATATATATATATATATATATATATATATATGTGTATCTATACAATTTCTTATTTTCTTATGTGTGTGGATCCTTTCAACGTGTGTATGACGTCATATGATTTCTTGTTTTCTTGTGTGTGTGGGTCTTTCACAATATATATATATATATCTGTGCATGTGTGTGTGCGTGGGTGAGAACCCATACGATTTCTTATTTTCTTATGTGTGTGTATCTTTTCAACGTTTGTATGACCTCATATGATTTCTTGTTTTCTTGTGTGTGCGGGTCTTTCGCGATATATATATATATATATATATATATATATATATATATATATGTGTGTGTGTGTGTGTGTGTGTGTGTGTGTGTGACCCCATACGATTTCTTATTTTCTTATGTCTGTGCAACCTTTCAGCATGTATGGGCCTCGTATGATTTCTTCTTTTCTTGCGTGTGTGGGTCTTTCACGATATATATATATATATATATATATACACTTGTATGTGTGTGAGACCCCATACGATTTCTTATTTTCTTATGTCTGTGGAACCTTTCAGCATGTGTGTGGGCCCATATGATTTCTTCTTTTCTTGCGTGTGTGGGTCTTTCACGATATATATATGTGTGTGTGTGACCCCATACGATTTCTTATTTTCTTATGTCTGTGGAACCTTTCAGTATGTGTGTGGCCCCATATGAATTTTCTTTTCTTGCGTGTCCATACAATTTCATCTTTTCTTGTGTTTGCGATGTGTGCGTCACCCCAAACGATTTCTTTTTTTCTTTTGTGTGTGGGTCCTTTCATGATATATATGTGTGATATATGTGTGTGTGTTTACAGCATTTTTTACAAGGGGGTGGGTCCTTGACGCTTTATATTTTTTCTCGGATCGATCTCTTCTTATTCTTATCAATATTCGTCCCAGAATCCGAACTAACACGACACCACCTTCGGCTCTATAAATACATACCAATCCTCCGCACTTCCTTTTCGTCGCCCCGTTCTCTCTCCTCAGTCCTCATTGTCTCTCTATCCCTCGCACTCTCGTCACTGTTCCCCGGTTCAATCTCCACGAAGGTAGGATCCTTGTATCGCTCGCATTCCTCCATTTTGTAGACTAGGTAACAGAGTGAGTCACACCAGGTTACTTACCTGTAGTTAATGTTTGTTCGATGATCCAGAGAAATGGCGTCCCACCTCGTTGGATATCCTCGCATGGGCCCCAAGAGGGAGCTCAAGTTCGCCCTGGAATCGTTCTGGGATGGAAGGAGCACTGCCAAGGATTTGCAGAAAGTTGGGGCTGATCTCATGTCATCCATCTGGAAGCAGATGGCCGATGCCGGCATCAAGTACATTCCCAGCAACACCTTCTCATATTTTGATCAGGTGCTCGACACCACTGCCATGCTCGGTGCTGTTCCCGACAGATATGGTTGGGACGGCGGCGAGATCGGATTCGATGTCTACTTGTCGATGGCCAGAGGGAACGCCTCCGTCCCTGCTATGGAAATGGCCAAGTGGTTCGACACCAACTAGTAAGTGATATGGTTCTCAGACAAGAGCGCCAATAAATCATTTTTGTCTTGGTGTTTAACTTAACCCCATCCATCTCTCATTTTTTGGTCCAGCCACTACATCGTGCCTGAATTGGGTCCTGATGTCAACTTCTCGTACGCTTCTCACAAGGCCGTCGCCGAGTACGAGGAGGCCAAGAAGGTAAAACGCTCAACGCTGGTTCTTATTATTTCTTCATTCTTGCTGTCTCCCTCAGCTGCACGGTCGATTGGGTTCTATTCAGCCCAACCCAGAAATGAAGCGTTTATGTTTTATGTGACCTGATCCAAAACCCGATCCGCATGCAACCCAAACAGGATAACGAATCGGGTCGGATCGCGTCGGGTTATTGGTTTTTTTTTTTTTTTTTTTTTGGGTTGCTTTTTTCCGCTCCTTCTTCAGTAGAGGGACCCCCTATTTCAATATTTTGACCATGTTCTCTTTTTCGGGTCAAACCGCATGTTTTTTTTTTTTATGGATCTCACTTTTTCAATAGGCCAATTCCAAAAAAAAAAATCAACTTTACTTTGAATAACAATTCTGATCCGAATTTTTTTTTGTCTCAATAAAAAATATCAATTTTTACTCGAGTCCCAAATCTAACTCATGTGATGTGAAATTTTCAAATTATTCGGACAAATTTAAGTGAAAGTTGATAATTTTTTTCTGAGACAAAAAAAAATTTCGGCCAAAATTATCACTCAAGATAGAGTTAGTATTTTTTTTTTGATATGTGCACTAGAAGTCCTAAAACTTGTCACAAAAGTACAATTGACTCTTAAAACTTGCAAAAGGTGCAATCGAGTTCTAAAATTTATCAAATTGATTCGATCGACTCCTAATATTAACATCGTCAGTATTTTCCGTTAGTAAATTAGACGGTGTTAACTTGAGGACTCGATCGAATCAATTTGACAAGTTTTAGGACTTGATTACAACTTTTATAAATTTTAGGACTCGATGATATTTTTGTGATAAGTTTTAGGACTTCTAGTGCGTATATTTTTTTTTTTTGGAACGAGGCCCTTTTCAGTAATTCCGTTTGCCTGACGACACCGTCAAAACTTGAAAATGGCAAAACGAGCTCAAGCTATTCGACCCAAAAAAAAAAGAAAAAACTCAAGGTGGGTCCCACTGTCCCCCCACTCTTCTTTGTTTCACGCATGTTTGCCAGCATGATCTCCGCCTCTATTCTCGTTTTCGCTGCCGATCCTCGAAGCGCAGCCGCTCATCATCATCCTCCTCGCCATCCGCGCGATCTTCTCCGCCTCGCGACCTATCCTCTCGGGGCGACGGCGATAATGCCTTCGACTTCAATTTCGACTTCCTCCACGAATCAGAAGAATCCGTCGGTGAAGAGAGTGGATCGTACGTCGTGGTGGACTTCCGACGGCAATTTCTCGTCCGGATTCCGCTTCGGCGGCGAGAAAGTTGCCGGACGATTCCACGAATAGTAAGCCGAAGAATCGCGCCCAGTTCCCCGCCAATCCTCCGGTTTCTCGTCCAGTTTAGCTCCGAGTCCCTCCTTCAAACGCCGACTCCGTCTTGCGATTGCTCGAATTGTGGAGCGTTGTTTGGGGTTTGGAGAGGGGCGATTTGAGCCTGCGGAGACGGGGCTCGAGGTCGGAGGGCAAGAGGGAGTCGGCGGCGGCAAAGGAGGAGCAGTTTGATGGCTGCGATTTGCTCGAGGACGCTGAGGTCCTTGGTCTAAGAAATGTTCCAAAAAAGTCCATTTCATGTTCCCAATGCGATTTGCTCTCTCCTCCCTTCCTTTTCTGTCTCGCTACTTTCCCAGCCGCCGCCGTCACGACGCTGCCGCCTCCGCCGTCCCTTGGCTGCGACGTCGCCGGCAACCCCACGACCCACCTCCGATCTCGATGGCAACCGCCGAAAGCGTCGGATCTGCCCGACCATCCCCTGACACTCCCCTCTCCCAACTCCCAGCCGCTGCAACGCTCGACCCGGGGCCAACGACGGTCGTCGACGCTCCTGCTGACCAGCTCAGGCCGCCGCTTGCCTCGCTAGACCTCGATCGCGGCTGATCCGAGGCCAAGCCCAGCCTTCAATCTCGATCGAGCTCCCCCGCCCTCGGCGCTCGTCCTCGTCGACAGCGAGCGACGACAAAATTCTGACTCTTTCGTTGTTTGTAGTTACTTGTTTGTTTTTCGAATATCTTTATCAGCTCATACATTTTCGTCTTCCTTGTGCCTTTGCATAATCTTAGCATTACTTAAAGCTATCGGGTGAAGAACAGCAGAAGTGCCAGATCCAGCGAGGCGGCCGTCGCCCGGGGGAAGGCGACGCCCCGCGAGGCCGCCGTGGCCACGACGACGGCCGGCCTTGCTGGATCTGGCGAGGCGAGGTCGACCCTCGCCGGTGCTCGCCCGTCCTTGCCCAGGCGAGGGTTGGCCGGGCCTCGCTTGTGGCGGGCAACGATGGCCTCGTCCGGGCAACGCCAGGCGGCTAGCCGTGGCCGGTGACCCGAGGTAGAAGAAGAAGAAAGAGAAGAAAAAAAGAAAAAAAATCAGAAAACATATTTAAAAAATTTAAATGTACACATAGAAATGTCACGTAGACTTATTTAAAAAAAAAAATTTCAACTAAAATTAAAATTTTAATTATAAAAGTCACGTATTAATTTGATCGGAATTTTTTGTCGTTCGCATTTAAGTGATTGTTTTTCTTCCGATTTGGCACTTAAGTGAGAAGACGAAAATTTTTGATACTAAAATGAGTGGCACTTCTAGTGTTCTTCTCCCTAGAGCTATCTGATCTTGACTTTATTTGCTAATTTCCAGCTTGGAGTAGACACTGTTCCGGTCCTTATTGGCCCGGTGTCCTATCTGCTGCTATCCAAGCCTGCGAAGGGTGTGGAGAAGACCTTTTCCCCTCTGTCCCTTCTCCGGAAAATACTTCCCATCTACAAGTAAGATATTAAACTCTTCTCTAGCAGTTTACATTTGCTCATATTTTGAACACATTTTCTGACCAATGATAAATCATTCAGGGAAGTTGTGTCCGAACTTAAGGCAGCTGGCGCTTCATGGGTTCAGTTTGATGAGCCCACCCTAGTGACGGATCTTGATTCTCACCAACTGCAAGCATTCACCGAAGCATACTCGGAACTAGAATCATGTCTATCTGGCGTGAATGTTGTTGTCGAAACCTATTTTGCTGATGTTCCTGCCGAGGCATATAAGGTGCTTGCTTGCTTGAAGGGTGTCACTGGATTTGGATTTGATTTGGTCCGTGGGACCAAGACCCTTGATTTAATCAAGGGTGGTTTCCCCACAGGCAAGTATCTCTTTGCTGGAGTAGTTGATGGGAGGAACATCTGGGCCAATGATCTTGCTGGATCGCTCAGCACCCTCCATGCTCTCGAGAGCATTGTGGGAAAAGGTACTACTTTCTGCATATGCTTTTCAGCACAGCGTGTGTTAAAGATCTGCATGTTACGTATCCTTAAGTTGATATCTGAAATTCCTTATTTATCTGCAGACAAACTTGTGGTCTCCACCTCTTGCTCTCTGTTGCACACTCCTGTTGACCTAGATAATGAGACTGAATTGGATGAGGAAATCAAGTCATGGCTTGCATTTGCTGCTCAGAAGGTCGTTGAAGTCAATGCCTTGGCCAAGGCATTGGCTGGACAGAAGGATGAGGTACGGTTTGTTATCTTTTTGTTAAAGATGATGCTGAAAAGCAGCACAGTATGCCCGCATTATCATTGTTGCTACCAGGTAGTATTAACAGTGGTGGTAATCCATATTGTTAGCTTATTTTCTAGAATTAGTTGCTTGTACTCTATTCCGAATAGCCATCGGCAGAAACCAATGTGGTGGGTCTCTTTACTTACTGGCTGTACAGAGCTACATACATATGGCAACAACTGGGTAAATACAGTCACTAGGATGAAGAGTTCTTAATTTAAACTAGGCCTGTTTAACTAGCACATTTAGGGTGTTTGTCAAGCATAATGTTCAATTTCCAAAGTATTGATTACTAATGTTGTGAGAGGGGATTTCAATGCTTATCGCCGATGGCTCTGTTTTCAGGCATTCTTCTCAGCTAATGCTGCTGCTCAGGCCTCAAGAAAGTCCTCTCCAAGGGTCACAAACGAAGCTGTCCAAAAGGCTGTATGTTCCTCTGCTTAGTTACCCTTCATCTTTTATGCGTTTCAAAAATACCAATTAAAATGATATTCCTGGTGTCTTGAACTCTTGATATTCTCATTTCTCTCAGACTGCTGCTTTGAGGGGCTCTGATCATCGCCGTGCCTCAACTGTGAGTGCTAGACTTAATGCTCAGCAAAGGAAGCTTAATTTGCCAGTCATCCCAACAACCACCATTGGCTCCTTCCCTCAGACCATGGAACTCAGAAGATTGCGTCGTGAGTTCAAGGACAAAAAGTGAGTAAACTAGATCTTTCTTTTCTAATTAAACAATGATGGATATGACACGGGGCTGTTATCCTTTTCGTTATGACCCTCATTGGTCCTCGGATTGTATAGGATCTCTGAGGAAGAATACGTTGAGGCCGTCAAGGAGGAAATTAACAAAGTTGTCAAGCTTCAAGAGGAGCTTGACATAGATGTCTTGGTTCATGGGGAGTTTGAGGTAAGACAGTCTTTAAATCTGGTTTTGTAATTAAGACAGATTATGTCGGATAATTGGTAGCATCTTATGGACTGTGTTTTCTTTCTTTAACATCTTGATCTGGATGTATCCAATGCAGAGGAACGATATAATTGAATACTTTGGGGAGCAGTTTTTGGGTTTTGCTTTCACCGTTAACGGGTGGGTGCAATCTTATGGATCTCATTGTGTGAAACCACCCATCATCTATGGTGATGTGAGCCGTCCCAAGCCAATGACTGTCTTCTGGTCCACCATGGCCCAGAGCATGACTGCTCGCCCGATGAAGGGAATGCTTACAGGCCCTGTCACCATTCTGAACTGGTCCTTTGTCCGAAATGACCAACCCAGGTATAGAAGAACGTGAACTTCATGTGTTCATGCGATCAATGAAAAAAACTGATTTTTATTTCTCCTTTTGGGACTCAAATAATAGTTTTTATATTTCACAGGTTCGAAACTTGCTATCAAATTGCCTTGGCCATTAAGGACGAAGTCGAGGTTCTTGAGGAGGCAGGGATTAATGTTATTCAGATTGATGAGGCAGCTTTGGGAGAGGGTCTGCCACTGAGAAAGTGTGAGCAATCTATCTACTTGGATTGGGCTGTCCACTCTTTTAGAATCACTAACTGTGGTGTCAGGGATACTACTCAGGTTCCTTCATTGCTCCATTCTTTTTTTTTCTTACTTTTGCCCCTTTTTTTTATGTGGGAAGATCCGTTTCCCATGTATACTGATTTCACTTGGTGGCTGTTATCGATCGGCAGATCCACACTCACATGTGCTACTCCCACTTCTGCAACATCATCCCCTCATTCATCGACATGGATGCCGATGTCATCACAATGGAGAACTCTCGCTCTGATGAGAAGCTCCACTCAGTTTTCCGCAAGGGAGTCGAGTTTGGTGGTGGGATTGTGTCCGGAGTCTATGAAACCCACTCTCTCATAATACCATTGGCTGAAGAGATTGCTCACAGAACCATCAAGATGCTTGCAACAAACATATTGTGGTTTAACCCTGACTTTGTACTCAAGACTTGTAAACACACTGGGGTCAAGCTTGCGCTCAAGAACTTCATTGCTGCTGCTGAGCTCCTCCGCACCCAACTTGCCCACGCTAAAAAAGAAAAGTTTGAGTAACTTCCCTCGTCAATCGATTTTTCCTACGCATCAGGGTGTATTCCTGTCTTTTATCCAATAATTGAGTTTCTCTATGGAGTGTTTGGAGTCATACTCTTTGGGGTATTTTAGCTGTCCTTGTACTTTCTCTCTGTCTCTCTCTCTCTTGTAGAAAATGTTTTGGGTATGTAAGAGGATTGAAAATGTAAGTTTACCTTTTGTGCATCAATGTCGTGCTTTCAATTTCATTTTTATGGGTACTGTCCCTTGGAAAGAAACTTTCTTGCTGTTTCACTTGAAAGCACTTCTGATATCTGCTGCGGAATGCATTGGCTGCTAATGATATGGAGATCTTAAAACTAGCTCGTCCATGTATGAACATCTCATCTATAAAATATATTGGTTGCAGCACTGAGTGCTGAGTTTGAATGAGTACGACAGTTTGGGGAGCGCAAGATACCCTGTGACTTGATGTACTGCAGTGCAAAACTGTAATTTTTGAGTTCGTATCAGCTCCCTTGAGACTCGAGATAACAAATCAGCTATTGCAAGGGCTGTGCTGAGTCATGCTTGTACTCGTGGTTTAATATACGATCTGCTTGACCTCCTCTTAAAACATCTGCAAGGAAGGAACAAAAGAAACCCAATCTGTATCCAGACGAGTATAGTTTCATTCATCCATCCGAAGCTTTACTTGCCTCTGAGTGTATCCTTGCTTGAACCACTCGACTAATCCATAGTAATCAACGCATAGCTGGTAATTATAAACTAGCATTCCTCGTAAAAACTTGGTTTGAATCGGCGTCATACAAAATCTCACTATACAAAACTTAATCAGTACGACAAGTCCTCCGAACGATTGCGCCGGGAACACAAGCCGAGTTACGTGGCCTCCGAATTAAAACATTTGATGCTCAGTCAAACAAGCCACAAACCCATTATAATATATCACCTTAAGACAATTTGAGTATACTCTTAAAAGACAAAGCGGCACGTAAATCTTCTTTACTTTTCCAAATATGATTATTATATATAATATAATATTCGCATATATTTTTCCATCTTTTTTCCGCCTTTCCACACTTAAATCATTTTTTTTTCGACATAGGAGCAGTCCGATGGTGTTGTCGTCTATGGATAGCAAAACGCTTTTCATTTACGTGCGCACGCAACGACATGATTTCGCGACCCGCGGACGAACTAGGCTGGGTGGAGAACGAGAGAGAGAACTTCCCTTTTGATCAAGTCATGCCATATGATGTATTCTTCTTAATGGAGCGGCTTATTTGAAATTTGAATGGATTTCGATTTATCTCCAACTTGTTTGTGTGGAGGAAAATACCATACTTATTACTTAATTAAATCGACTGTGTAAAACAATTGCAGCAGCGAGCGAGTCTCTGAAGACGCTCGCTTAAATTACTTCCTGGCTAAGTGAAGCTCATCTGGGAATCTTTGACAAAATGACGAACGGCCCCACGCGCCCTCCAATCAGGGAGTGCAATGCAGTGTGCCCCCACCGTTGAATAGGAAAAGGAGAAATCGAAAAACAAGTTGGTTGCTGGGGATGCTGAGAGTGTTGGTGCGGAGGATTGGTGTTTATTAAGCCGAAGGTGTGGACGGACAAGGGACCTTTGTTATGTTCGTAAATGCCACTGCTGTTCAACACTTTTCTGTCCTTTTGAGAGCAATGAGTGATTAGGAGTTGAGCTTAAAAGCTCGAGCTCTCCAAAGCAATAGAGCTAGTTTCGTACCGGTTGACCAATCCAGTGTGAGATGAATCAAATGAATCCCATCCGTTGGATTGTTGTAGCTCCCATGTGGATTCATTTTATCCAATCGCTGAAATCACCTGATTTATAATAGATCGAATCCATGCAAGACTCTCTCTTATAAATATTTCGAACACCCAATTAGGCATTTGATCACCACTTGCAACACTTGTCTAATGCGCTCGATCTCAACCGAATAAGACCTTATGTAATATGTTGATACTAATCAAGTATCTTATTTGTGACCTCATAAGGCTCATATCAATGTTATGATAAAAGGAAGGAAATTTTCTCTATGTAGAATACAAGTGCACTATAGTCTGGTCCTTTTGAGATTGATGTACAACTTAGCCATGGCCAGCGAGCCGTGCCGGCCCAGGCACAATACAGCCCGATATGACTGTGCCGGTGCTCGGTTGGGTCTGTTAGGAAAAAGGGGGTCATAGAAATGTGGTCGGTCGGCTTTTGCAATTTTGTCAATTGTATCTTAAAATATCTTTGATTAAACCCGCAACATATGCTTGCAACGCTCTCTGATTGCATATATTCTCGTGATTCAATGAAAGGGTTTTGAATCTTTGCACCACTTTGTTAAATGATGATAACAGAGCAAGACGGGAGAGAGAAATCTGCACTCTGTTTGATTAGCGTCATGACCGAAGAAATCAATCTCCTCTAATACTTCATAGTAAATGCTTCGTGTGTCATTACTGAAGATAATTGTGCGACTTGTTAAAGGGCCATGACAAATGCTCTCGTAGCCAAAAATAAAGATAAAATATAACAAATGCTTCGTGTGTTTATGAAGGAGTTTTGCCTTTGGTGTGCATCATGTACAATACATATCGAAGATGAATGTGGAGTAACTATGGACTATGTAAAAGATAGATCCAAATTGCACATTTCATTAAGTTTCGGTATGTTTTGCGAAAAATGCTTTCCACGAAATCATTTTTCAAGAAAACGATATTTTTTTTTCGAATTTGACTGAAACTTGAAAATGAACTGGAAAATATTTTCCGTCGTTTAGTAGGGAAAACTTGATTTGATTTTCAAAAATAGACACACACATTATTCGAGCAGCACTGGCTTATGCATGGGAAATCAGAGAACCGGGCACGGGCACTGGCACGGGCATGGGTACCAAGGTCCTTGGTTCGGATCCTCGCCTTCCAGGCACAAACACGAGTATTGATCCAGGATCCACAAAAGCTGAGCCCGAGAACCCAATGTCCGTGCCCATTGAGGGGGGTGCTGGTGCCCGGGACCTCGGTCTATCCGCCATTCTTGACAGATATTTCGTCATCTTTTCGGCAAGACAGAGTGAATATCGAATGATAATATTAGCGGTTTTAACTCCTGTAATGGTGGCCTGCTTCTATTCGTCTTCTCCGCAACAAATCATACTCCAATTATTGTATGTCGATTTGATGATTTGTCAAATCATGTGTCAAGTGACAGGTCGTTCGATGAACTTCAATTTTTGTCAAATAAAGCGGGCGGGGATGTCTCCATCGGCTTTCGAGCACTCTGACCAGTTCACATGACGGGGATCCTTCACATATGTGAGCACTATTTAGTCTCACGCATTATTTAATGAACGTTGCTTCAAAAAAGCGTCGTGAGAGTGGTAACCGTGCAGACGTAGAAACCTTTTACAAGGGTACGGAAAAAAGAAATTTTACGGATACCAGTAATTGGGTGAGATGAAGAGATATGCATAATTTCTGATACTATATTATAAATTAACTAAACTCGACATCGTACGTCAGCTCAAGCCCATGAAAACTAAATATCATGAGCAAATGTCGATTGGTTTGCTTTTAAGTGCAAACCCTAGCCCCACTGTTACAGGTCAGTCAATGTAGCGTTTCCCTATCCGTACGATCTTAGAAATTTCTTCTCAAGTCAGTCTTTCCACGCTCATTCACAAGGATCTTAAAGAAAGAAACTCTAGAGATAAAAGCTCTGGATTGTATTTCACTTGAGAATGAGATGTACAAATGAGGGAGAGAAATCCCTTTATATACAAGTACAAGCTTGATCGTATCCGTAAATCCCTTCTCGATCTAACGGTGGAGATCGTATCCCCTCATCTACCAACTACCCTTATTTATTTCGAGAGTGTACAATTACAGTATCACTCGCCCCCAGAAGTATCCTAGAACATACAAAAAAACCCCAAGACTTAAAATCCTCAAGGTCCGCTTGCTCGTTCATGAATTAGTCATGGTCCTTCGTCCAGAAACTCTCGAGAGCGTTCCATTTCTCTGGGCTGTGACACCACGGCCTTTCTTGTTGAGATTGGGATTTCAAAGAGTGAGGATCGAGTCGTCAAGAAATGGGTATAAGGGTGCGGGGGGAAGGAAGCATATAGGACATCCTTGTATACGAAACCAATCTTGTGGAGAGAGAGAGAGAGAGAGGCGACGGCGATGGTGGTGACCGCGACATGATTGCGACATGTAGACGGACTAGGCTGAGTGTAGAGAGAGAGAGAGAGAGAGGGGTTCCCTTCTCATCGAGTCATTCTATTGCTAAGTGCATCGCCGCGTGATGTATTTTTAATGAAAGGCCATCTAAAATTGAATAGAGTTCGACTTATCTCTAACTTGTTTGTCCGACTCCGTCAAAAAAAAAAAGTTGTTTTTCCGAGGGAAGATACTAAACTTATCAAAGACCGATTTGTAAAAATCGATTTACTATGTAATACGTTTTTTTTTCAGTAACATTATAAAATATCACCTAATAAATGAACCGTGTAAAACGATCTCAACAAATCTATGAAGACTCTCGCTTAAATTACGTTTAGCTAAAGTGAAGCTCGTCTGTGAATCTTGGCCCCGTCTCTCGGGATCTAATCAATGACAATCATACCTCTACTCAAATTTCAAAGCCGACAGTTTCCAATTACATACCTTGTGCTCCCCGTGGTCCTATCTTCCTTTTCAATTTTCCCGACGAAAGGATGGTAGGGAAAGGAAATCAACAGCTGTTTACTTCATTTGTTACGACTCAGTCAATATCCCCACAATTGGACCACCCCACTCGGCTTCAGGGTGAGTTCATCACATGCGTTGTAGCCGCTCGTTCAGGTCTGCATTATAAACGGGAGTGCACCCCGGCTGCCGCGTTGGACCTATAGGAAGAGGACAGCTCTCACGTGGGAGTGCCATGGCCCATGACCACCAGCGATAGCATTAAGTATCAAAACGAACGCGTTCAGAAAGGAATAACACGACACCGACGGTTCGTTCTAATTAGGGTGGTCCTTCTCGCACCTTGTTATCAAGCTCCGCGACATATTGCTAAGCCCTTAAAGAAGACCCTTGGGATTATATGGGGTGCGTGCTTCTGGCATCTATCTCGGTCTTTGAACATGGCGGACTGGATTCCATGTGCGACAGGCACCGTGCTCTGTCAAGCACTTTTGGAAAATGGCTTCATGGTCGAGACCCTGTTCAGCTGTTGGTTAACTCCAGTCTTTGTCATATTAAAGTGCCTTGCCAAAGTTAAATTCCTACTATTGGGATAATTTCAAAGCGGTCATTTTCTTTGATTCCTCATTTGAGATACACAACGCACGGGACTTTCACGTTCTCAGCCTCTCATCCTCCTCTAGTAACTCGAAGAGCTTAAAATATTCCCAGGTCATCTCGCTCTCAGACATATAAGCCACCAACCCACCAATTTCCTCCAAACACACCTTAAAATGTGTTTGGAGGAATTGAGCTTTCCAGACAGAGATCGTTTAAGGATCGTGATTTTGTGGAGTTCATATTATGAGGTGGGTTTCTACATCCACTATTCATCCTATTTATTTTGCTCGCATCTCCTATGATGCAAGCCATAATGATCTTCTTGCTCTTGAAATATAGCACTTCAAAAATTTCAATTGACATGCTCCGATACCAATTAAAATGGCTAAAACAACAACTAAGAAAGGGTGATTGATTGTTTTAAGAAAATTAAAACTCTTTTAATGAAATATGTGCTTTTGTGTAAGGAGAGTAGTTATGCAAGTGTAGTAACTACTATCAAACATATATTAAAAGAGTTAAAAGAGACAGAAGATATTGTAAGACGGATTCATATTGATTCGGCCTTTTACTTGGCACACTTTAATTACTCTCTCAATTCTAACTGCCGTGAACAAGACTCGAATCTATTTAGTAATCCCTGAGATTTTAACGGTTTGCGGACGGTGCTTCCCCAACAAAAAGCTTGATAGAGGATTTTGAAGGCTAGAGCATCTCTTACAACCCTACAATCCCCTCTATTCCTAGATTTCAAGAAGTTAGCCCTCGCATAGAATTACCGCCATCTGAAGACAAAAATTGCACAAGCGAAGGCTCGAGTGCATGTTGATCTCACCTTGCATGGTACCATCACGAGCTCTTATTTATTGCGTGATTTTGGGGGGTTGTGTTATTTGGGGGGAGACTTTTCTTTTTTTGATATGGTCATATGAAGCTCCCATGGTGGCTCCCGAGTCGATTATGGGGGGTAGGGATGAGCATGGTTCTAAGGTAGAACTTAAAATCTGAGAACCTGATCTGTGAGAACCTGTCGGTTCCAAGTTCTAAGGTATGCATGATAGGTTTCAGGTTCCAAAAATTAGAGAATTTGTTTAGACGGGTAGGCTCCAGATTTAAGGTAGGAGGAACCTGGAACCTAGAACTGGGAACTTGAAACCTTAAACAAGTTTTTTGTTTTTTTTTTATCTATGTCTTTGCGTGATTCTGCGGTTTTCCATGTCGTTAGATAATGCCAGAACTATTAGTCCGAGCTTTCATTTTATGACTCTTTAATGTTTCATATTCTTCGTGTCTCTAAATATAAGTTGTGGTCAGTGAATCATAGCAGTAAGTGATGGTCATTAAAGGTGATGATTCACTACAATTGCTCAATTAATAATATAGGTGGAACCTGGGTAGACCCTGAAACCGACCTTGAAACCTGTGACACGATAGGTTTCAGGTTCCAAAGTATGTAGGGTAGATTCCAGATTCCAAAAAATGAGAAATTTGTTCCCATGGATAGGTTCCAGGTGAAATTTATAAGAAACCTGGAACCTGAAACCGCTCACCCCTAACGGGGAAATTTTAAAGTATTTTGATCCGAACGAAAGTGACAGTTGGGACAGAATCATAAATTCAAGTTCATCATAAATTCACTCTACCTTTGAGCCTGCGACATGAGCTAGTGCATGGAGAAAGAGAGAGAAGATACTTTTTGGATTGTCCAAATGGCATATTCCTAATGGAGCAGCTCTCGGAAATTTGAATGATTTCGACTTATATACTAAAATTATTAAAATTTGTCTGTAAAAATTGAGTAATCGCCGAGATTTTACGGTTTGTACACAGTGCTCCCCCCTACAAGAAGCTCAAAAGACGATTCTAAAGGCACGAGCACCTCTTACAACCCTACAATCCCCTCTCTTCCCAGATTTCTAGAATTTAGCCCTCGCATAGAGTTACAATCTGAATACAAACATTGCACAAGCGAAAACAAGAGCGTATGTTGCGACATTGTGAGAATGCAAGTTCGGAATTTCCGGCCATCTTCGAAGTTACCTTTGATCTGTTTATGTAGGCCTTTAATTTTCAAAGCGTAAGTTGGAAGCCGTTTCAGAGTCAAATGAGCCGTTGACCATCTTCTCTATCTCTAGCAATCATACCTGCAATATGCACAATTAGAGTATACCCTGAAAGACAAAGCAGGGTGTTTTCCATTAATGGAGCCTTTTGCTTCTGTATAGTTTGTATGACTCTCTGAATTGCCCTCACAAAAATGGGAAAAACTGCCGGATCTTCTTCTGGGGTTCCAGAGCTTGAAAATCTGATATATCACTTTAATAAGTCGATTCTATAAAAGCAATCTCAGCAAGTCTACGATGACTCTCGCCGTTTCAAGTCAATGTGTAGGTGGCTCCCTCGCCCATCCCGTTTCTCGTGTATAGAATGCCTGATTAAGCAATTCGCGGAGGAATCCGACAGCCTGCACGTAATCTTCCTTACTTTTCGTTATGCCTTTCCACACTTCATCATTTTACACATAAAGCAGTCCGATGATATTTATAGCGAACGTTCATAATTCATTGCGAGTTCATAAATTCACCTTCCATTTAGATAGAAGAAGGAGACTGCGGGGGAGGGGGGTTCGAGACCGCGACGCAAGCGAGGCGCATGGAGAAAGAGAGAGAAGTGCCCTTTCGATCGATATTCTTAATGGAGTGGCTATCTCAAATTTGAAAGGACTTCGACTTATCTCTAACTTGTTTGTTTGGAGGAAAATACTAAACTTATTAAGATTGGTCTGTTAAAATTGATTTATTCAGCAATACGCTTTGTTCATTAAAACACTAAACTTATTACTCAATTATATCAATTGTGTAAAACAATCGCAGCGAGTCTACGAAGACGCTCTCTTAAATTACTTTTTCACTAAGGGAAGCTCATCTAGGAATCTTGGCCCCGTCTCGGAATCTATGGGAAAAGTGTCAAAAAAGTCATAAACCTATTGTATTGATACCAATTTAGTCATAAACCTTTTTTTTTGTCAATTTAGTCATAAATCTTTTTTTTCTAGTGCTAATTTAGTCCTTCCGGCTAATTTTGGCCGGAAATTACTGACATGCCGGCCGGCCTAATTGGCACTTCCAGCGATGACGTACACAACTTTTAATAATATTTTAATATTTTAATATTTTTTTATTATTTTTCTTTCTTCCTTTCTTCCTCCCTTTGCCGGTGACCGGCCATGGCCGGGCGAGGCCAACTCTCGCCTGCGCGAGGGCAAGCCCTAGCCAAGGCTCCCCTCGCTAAATCTGGCGAGACTAGCCCTCGCCTAGGCCACGGTGGCCTCGCCGGGGCTCGCCCTCGCCTAGCCGGGGGACGGCGACCCTCGCCCAAGGGAGGGCAGCCCACCTGGCCATGGCCGGTGGTCGGTCACCGGCAAAGGGAGGGAGGGAGGAAGACAGAAAAAAAGAAGAAAAAATAATTAAAAACTTGAAAAAAAAATATTATTAAAAATTATCGATATCAGTGCCGGCCGTGCCATGTAGGCCAGCCAACGTTCACGTCAGTAAAATCCTGCCAAAATTAGCCGAAATGACTGAATTGGCACTAGTTCAAAAGGTTTAGGACTAAATTGGTACAAAAAAAAAAGGTTTTGGACTAAATTTGTACAAATGTAATAGGTTTAAGACTTTTCCGACACTTGCCCTTGGGATCTATTAAATGCATGATTGGCAATGAAATAAAACACTCAGATCCAACCTAGCATGACATAATTCATGAGCATACATCATGATTTTAGTTGTTTTTCACCATGCATACGTACATGCATTCCACCATTAAAAAATTGACGCCCACAACATAAGGCCAACCCGTCTTACAGATCAGTTTTGATATTTTGTCAATATTTCAACTGGATATATGATCATAAGGACGTATTAAAAATAAAAACTACAAGTATTATGATTCTAAAATGAATGTCTTGGGATCTATTCAAAGGATGTTGCATCGAAAAAAGCGTTGTGGGAGTGTTAACCACGACAGATGCAGAAACCTTTACTACAGTCGAGAAAAGATAATTTTACAGAATATTAGCTATTGGGTATAATAAAGAGATGCACCCAATTTCTCATACTAAGGATCAATTTGTTTGAAGAAATATTGTTTCCTGAAAATTATTTTCCGACTTTTCAATATTTGGATGATAGAAAACTAATTGATTTACGAAAAATGTTTTTCATGGAGTGAAAAGAACAAGCTTAGATTGGAAGAAAACAACAAGCTTAGATCGGAGGAAAACAACTTCCTCTTCTAGCAAGAAGGAAACTATTTTCCCTAACGCTTCGTTCGTTTCCCGGAAAATGTAACGTTTTTTGTTTTCAATAAGCCATTTTCCAGGAAAATGACACAATTTTCCGATGTTCAGTAGACGATTCTAAAGGCACAAACACCTCGTGCAACTCTAAAATCCCCTCTCAAGAATTTAGCCCTCGCATAGAATTACCATCTGAAGACAAACATCACACAAGCGAAGGCTAGAGCGTATGTTGAGAATGCAAGTCCAGAATTTCCGGCCATCTTCGAAGTTACCTTTGATCTGCTTATATAGGCCTTCAATCTTCAAAGGCGTTAGTTGGGAGCTGTTTCCGGAGTCAAATGAGCCGTTGACCGTCTTCTCTAGCAATCATACCTGCAATCTGCAGAATTAGAGTATACTCTTAAAAGACAAAGCAAGGGGTGTTTTTCCATTATTAAGATTGATCAATAAAAAATTGATGTATTGAGCAATACGTTTTGTTCATTAAGGAAGGAGATTAAAATACCATTTGTTACTCGAAAACATCCGGTCATTTTGTTTGGGTGATGGAGATAAGGGCAGGATAGAATGTGTTTGTGGGGGCCAACAAAATGGGGTTAAATTCATCGAGGAGGAGGGATTCCTTAAAAACCAGCCTGCAATCTGGAAGAGAGGAAGAGAGAGCGCGCGGCGGAGTCGTGAACTTGGAGAGAGAGAGAGAGATAACGTCCAACAAACGGAAAAGCAACGGAGCAAGGGAGAGAGAGAGGAGTCAGAAGATGGGTTCGGATTGCCACATGTCGACCTCTCGATGGTTTGCTGCATCCTCGGCTCGTCCTTTTTGCCCTTTTCTTTTTTCTTTTTTTTTTTCAAAAGTCCTTGCCCTTTTTCACCTGCATCCGTCAGGTCGAAAAAATGGGCTAATTTAAAAAAAAAAAGAAAAAATTTTATTTTGAATGATAATTTTGATTCGAATTTTTTTTATTTTAATAAAAAGTACCAATTTTTATTTGAGTCTTAAATTTGGCTCCCGTGATATAAAATTTTCAAATTATTCGGACAAGATTTGGGATTTAAATTAAAATTGATGATTTTTTATGAGATAAAAAAATTCGGGTTAAAATTATTACTCAATAAAATTTGCATTTTTTTTTTTTGGAATTAGGCTGTCCAAAAAGGGGTGAGCCCAGGGATGTTACATTCCCATTCTTGCGGTCACAAGACTAGCAAAAAATTTTCTGACCAAAAACAAAAAAAGAGAATAGCAAAATACCAAAATTGCTACTCTTCAAGAATAGCCCGTGGAAAAAGGGTGAGCCGGGGAATGTCACGTAGAGCATTAAGGGTGCGCATGAATACCATTCTGTGCCCGGGCACTATTTCTGAACAGAAATGATTTTTTTTTTATTCTGTGCCCGGAAACAATTTCTGAGTATTTGAAGACGTTTGATAAACTGTCCAAAATTTCTATTCCTAGAGTAGAAAAGAACAGAAATGCGTTTGGTAACTACACAAAATTTCTGTTCCCAAATAATATTTTAATAATATTTTGAATTGTTTAATTTTTTTTTCTTTCTACTTTCCTCTTTGGCCATGGCCGGTCGCCGGCGACCGGCCACAGCCCAGGGCCGGCGAGGGCGAGGGCTGGACCCTCGTCGTCTCTGGGCGACGCCGACCTCGCCGTCGGGACGGACGGCGAGGCTCGGCCTCGCTCGATCTCGGGCGAGGTTGCCTCGCCTGGCGGCGAGGGTCCAGCCTCGCCCTCGCCGGCGAGGGCGACCCTCGCTCCGCCGGCGGCCGGCGAGGGCCATGACGCCTCGCGGCCCTGGGGCCGTGGCTTGTCGCCGCGGCCGGCCAAATGAGGAAGAACAACACAAAAATAAGAAAAGAAAAAAATGATTCTCAAAATTGTGCCGAGAAACAAGAAGCAACTTTTTTTTACTTCTTGTTTCTCGGCACAAATTTTTGCAAAAATGTGCCAAGGAACAAAAGATTTACCAAACGCATTTCTGTTCCCAAACTATTTCTGGGAACAAAAGAACAGAAATTTTCACTATTTGGCACGTTACCAAACGGGCCCTAAATGACCGGGATAAAGAACTTTGGTGCTATATAGCACCAGAGTCTCAGGTAGAGCATTAAATGAAACGTGACCGGGATATAAAAACTTTTGTGTGGAGATTTTCATCCTCCATTTCTGGTGGTTATAGTTAGATCGATCGAACATTTGTGGTCTAGAAATGGATTGTCCTTCACTGAAGGATGCTCCTATGATGTGAGAATAGTGATCTTTTTGTTCTTGAAATATACTCTGATACCAATTGAAATGGTTAAAACAACAACTAAGAAGGGGTGATTGGTTGTTTTAAGAAAATCAAAACCTTTAGTGGAAGACGTGAGAATGTCCTCTTGTAGAAGGATATTAGTTATGCAGGTGAAGTTAAAGAGATAGAAGATATTGTAAAACAGATTTACAGTAGTTCGGCCTTCCACTTGGCATACTCCACTTCCTAACTCTAACAACCACGAACAAGGCTCGAATCCACTAAGAAATTCTCGAGATTTTTCAGTTTGTAAACGGTGCTACAGTTACAAGAAAAACTCAAAGACGATTCTACAAATACAAGCACCTCTTACTATCCTATAATCCCCTCTCTTTTCAGATTTCAAGAATTTAGCCATCACAGGGAATTACAATCTGAAAACAAACATTTTTGCACAAGTGAAAGCCAGAGTGTATGTTGCGGCTGAGCGAGAATGCAAGTTTTGAATTTCCGCCAATCTTCAAAGTGTCGATTGGAAGCTGTTTCAAAGTCAAATGAGCCGTTGACTATTTTCTCTAGCCATCAGACCAACAATATGCACAGAGTACAGTCTTAAGACAAAGTGGGGTTCGTCCATGAATAGAGCCTTCTGGATCTGCAGTCCATATGACTCTCTAAGGGTGCATTTGACAATCATTTTGTTTCCAGAAACTAATTCTGCTCAGAAATGATTTT
Source organism: Syzygium oleosum (assembly GCF_021117445.2). NCBI lineage: Eukaryota > Viridiplantae > Streptophyta > Magnoliopsida > Myrtales > Myrtaceae > Syzygium > Syzygium oleosum. The sequence continues at coordinate 5,331,782 of NW_026607494.1, forward strand.
TTTTTATTTCGTTTCTGAGAACAATTTCTAAGCATTTGAAAGCATTTGGTAACAGCCCAAAATTTCTATTCTTGGAATAGAAAAAGATCAAAAATGCGTTTAGTAACGGTACAAAATTTCTTTTTATTAGTAATATTTTAATAATATTTTAAAAATTTTAATATATCTTTCTTTTTTTCTCTTCCCCTTCCTCTTCCTTGGCCATGGCTAAGTTGCCAGTGCCGGCAACCGGCCACAGGCCAAGGCCGGCAAGGGCGGCTAGCGGCCTGGGCGAGGGCCGCCCTCGACGGCCTGGGCGAGGTTCACCCTCGCCGGCCTTGGCCTGTGGTTGATCGCCGGTGGCCGGCGGCCGACAACTGGCCACAAGCTAGGAAGAAGAAGAAAAAAAAGAAAAAAAAAATTTCTTTTCCATTTCCGATTCTTGTTCCCAGAATTAAGAAGCAGTTTTTTTTTTGCTTTTTGATTCTGTTCCAAAACTGATTTTGGGAACAAATTTTTGCAAATTTGTGCCCAGGAACAAAAAATTTACCAAACGGATTTCTGTTCCAAAACTGATTCTAGGAACAAAAGAATATAAATAGTTATTGTTTGGCCGGTTGCCAAACGTGCCCTAAACCGTCTTCACAAAAATAGCAAAATTGCTCAGATCTTCTCTAGGCTCCTTTATAATTAAATTTCAATCTAATTATATAAGTGGTCTTGATTTTGTGGGTGTTTTGCCGAAATAAATTTGTAGGTTTCTATAGTTAAAGATCACTTATTTTGTGCTTTTGTTTGGAGTTTTCACATTTTAATCTAAATTGCAGAATGGGTCTGAAACTTTAGTTAAACATTCTTCGCTTTCAAACTCACATCACATTATTTCAGAGGATACTTTTAAGAATTTTTAAAATTTTGATCTATTTTCTATGAGTTGAATCTATAGTAGATATTAATTACATTTTCATGGTAGAAGTAGAATAGCAAAAAGTTGTGATTTGAAGATAAACATGTTTAACTTTCACCATGCTTGTAACAAATTAACCCTTATCATATTTTTATCGATTTTTTTTTCATTTCAGAGAAAAAGTATAAGTTTACTTCTTCCCATATGAAAAAAAAAACAAAAACAAAAACAAAAAAGGCAACATCATAAAATAGTTTAAAATAGAAAAATAGAAAAATTGTTACTCATAAATTAGGAATTAGAGGAAAAGGTCTCGTAAATTAATGTTTGACCAAATCTACTGTTACAATGGTATATTAATCAGTTACCTCAAAAAGGTGTGTTTTTAGTCAAAAGGGTGTGAAAATAGTGCCGCCCAAATTTTAAACTATGAAATATCTTAAGAATCTAATGGATCAGATTATTTATTCTTTTTCTACCTGATTAATGGGTAACATTTCTCTTCTAGCTAACTTTTCTTTTGGGCCACAACAAAACAATTTACATAGCACATTGTCATGCGATGCTGTCATTCCACTTCACTATATGTGCCATAGCATTAGTGCCATAGCATCTTGACGCATCGTATTTGTTTCATGTCACTTGATGTTTCATACATATTTGTTATGTCATGTGTACATTCCGCATTACAATCATCGTGCCATCTGCTCTAGATACATCTAGCCGATGCATTACATCGCCAGAGGAAATAAAACATTTTAATCCAATCTACCATGACATAATTCATGAACATACATCATGATTTTAGTTGTTCTCATCATGCATACATGCATTCCACCATTAAAAGGATTGACACCCACAACATAAGGTCAACCCATCTTACAGATCAGTTTTGCTATTTAGTCAATATTTTCACTGGATATATGATCATAAGGACATATTAAAATAAAAACTACAAGTATTGTGATTCTAAAATGAATGTCTTAGGATCTATTCAAAGAATGTTGCATCGAAAAAAGCATTGTGAGAGTGTTAACCACGACAGATGTCGAAACCTTAACTGAGGTCGAGAGAAGGGAATTTTATAGTATATTAGCTATTGGGTAAAATAAAGTGATTTATCCAATTTCACTTAATAAGGATCCGTTTGTTTGAAGGAAAATTGTTTCCTGAAAATTATATTCCGACTTTTCAATGTTTAGATGACAGAAAACTAATCGATCTACGGAAAATGTTCTCTATGAACTGAAAACAACAAGTTTAGATTGGACAAAAATAACCACTCCTTCTAGTAAAAAGAAAACCACTTTGTCTTTCCCCAAAATACCAAACAAATGAAAATTAACAGTCTCTTCCTCTCCAAATCTCGCACTACTATTGTCAATCCCTGCATCTTCGTCTTCAGACTCATGGTGCACGTCCCCTATCTCTAGCATGGATGCTGTCGAGGACGTTGTTATCTATGACGACAACGTTTCCATATACGATGAGAGAGAGAGAGAGAGAGAGAGAGAGGTTCCCTTGTTATCGAGTCATTACATTACTAAGTACATTGCTACATGAAGTATTCTTAATGAAGGGGCTATCCGAAATTAAATAGATTTTAACTTATCTTTAACTTGTTTGTCCGAAGGAAAATGCTAAACTTATAAGTTTGGTTTACAAAAATTGATTTATCAAGTGATACATTGTTTTTTTTTTTTTATCGAGAATCTGATACATTTCTTAATAAATCGACTTTGTAAAGCAATGTCGGCAAGTCTACCCCTCCTCTCAAATAAATTACTTTCAGCTAAGAGAAGCTCGGTGTGTAATCTAGTTCAACAATCACGTGTAAATCTCGGCATCATACCTCCTGTCTGCTGGAGATTGATACTCCAAAAGTGACCCGAGAACATCAAGCCGTTTCCTTAGACAAATTGGAAATGCGGGCAAAGCAAATCATCACGATTCTCAATCACTGTCCTCAAACAGTCTGCACGTAATCAATCCAATCCATAGCGCAATGACAAAGGGCGGTACCCACCAGCAATCCTCGACCTCAACTTCTCCTTTGTGTTTTCCGCAAGGAGATTGAATTACGAAAGTGACTCGGAAAGCATGGAGCTCCCCCTTTGACAAAAAGCACCCCTTTTGGTGGGTTGGTGGGGTCCTCCTAGAGATTCTCCCTCCGCAAACCCTCCTCTGCGTGCAGTCCGATCGAGAGTGCACGTTCCATTCTGCTGTTTGGATATTCTTTCCACCAACTTCGCCTCTCTAAAAACCAGCTACCCCTCCCTATTGGTCGCCTCGTTCCATTCTACTTTATGGATGCGTTTGGAAGGAATTGCTGGGCCAGACTCTCTGATAATCGGACAACTCAAAATATATGCGAGAATTCTCTTTTTGGCTTAAGACCCAAGGGCAAGTGGGTTCACTCCCTATAGCCTAAGAACTGCAAGACAAGTTAGATACATTGGATTGCAAAGCTAACCCACTGAATAAATACATTGGCTTATGTTCTATAATGTAAAAGGGTATGTACATTTCCACCCCTGACTCTCAGAAAAATTTCCTCACGCCTTAAAATATTATTCCCTACCCTGAGTCTCAGACAAATAAACCACAAGACCAACACGAATTTCCTCCAAAGCCACCTTATAATATTCCCAAACACATCTTATAATATGTGTTTGGAGGAATTGGGCTCATAAGACAGAGATCGTTTAAGGATCGTGATTTTGTGGAGTTGATATTATAAGTTGTGTTTCCTCATCCACCCACTATTCATCCCATTCATTTTGCCCGTATCTCCTATGATGCGAGCCATAATGTTCTTGCTCTTGAAATATAGCACTTGAAAAATTCAAGTCACATGCTCCGATACCAATTGAAATGGCTAAAATAACAACTAAGAAATGGTGATTGGTTGTTTTAAGAAAATTAAAACTCTTTAGTGAAAGATGTGCTTTTGTATAAGGAGATTTGTTATGCGAGTGTAGTAACTCTATCAAACATATATTCAAAGAGTTAAAGAGATAGAAGATATTATAAGACGGATTTATAGTAGTTCGGCCTTCCACTTGGCACACTTTACTCTCTCAACTCTAACAGCCACGAACAAGGCTCGAATTCACTAAGTAATCACCGAGATTTTACAGTTTGTAGATGCGTACTCCTACTACAAGAAACTCAGAAGACGATTCTACAAGCACAAGCAACTCTTACAACCCTACAATCCCCTCTCCTCCCAGATTTCAAGAATTTAGCCCTCATGCAGAATTACCATCTGAAGACAAATATGCACAAGTGAAAGCTAGAGTGTATAATGGGACATAGTGAGAAGGCAAGTTTGAAATTTCCGGCCACCTTCAAAGCTACTTTTGATCTGTTTATACAGGCCTTTAATCTTCAAAGTGTTAGTTGGAAGCTGTTTCAGAGAATCATTCCTGCAATCTGCACACAATTAGAGTATACTCTAAGGGTGCGTTTAGCAACCATTCTGTTCCCGGAAATAATTTTTGTTCAGAAATGATTCTTTTTGATTCCGTGCCCGAAAATAATTTCTAAGCATTTGAAGGTGTTTGGTAACTGCTCAAAATTTCTATTCTTGAAATAGCAAAAGAATAGAAATGCATTTGGTAACTGCACAAAATTTCTATTCTTGAAATAGCAAAAGAATAGAAATGCGTTTGGTAACTGCACAAAATTTCTTTTTATTAATAATATTTTGAATTTGTTAATATTTCTTTCTTTTTATTTTCTTTTTTTTCTCCTTCATTAGCTAGGGCTAGGTCACCGGTGCCAGCGACTGGCCACAGGCTAGGGCTGACGAGGGCGTCGCGGCTTGGGCGAGTGCCGCCCTCGCCGACGGCCGGCCACAGGCCAGGAAGAAGAAGAAGAAAAAAAAAATTATTTTCCATTTCTGATTCTTGTTCTCATAATCAAGAAATAACTTTTTTTGCTTCTTGATTCTGTTCCAAAACTAATTCTGTTCTAATTTGTGTCCGGAAATAAAAATTTACCAAACGGATTTCTTTTTTAAAACTGATTCTAGAAACAAAAAAATAGAAATAATTACTGTTTGGCCTATTGCTAAACACGCTCTAAAAGGACAAAGCGGGGTGTTTTCCATTAACAGAGCCTTTTGCTTCTACGTAGTCGTCGACGCTCTGAATTGCCCTCACAAAAATGTCGAAACTGCCCGATCTTCTCTTAGGCTCCTGTCTGTGTCTGGGGCTTCGGTGCTGTAAGATGATTGTCGCCGTTTCTTAGGCTGCACATGCGTGGTCAAAATCAGCATGTTTCTATGATGTGTTAGTTGCGTACACCTTCTTTTACTCGCTGAGTTGGATTTGGTGGGTCCCTTGTCAAGGGACAGCTTCGCCCGACACCTTGCACGTTGAATGCCCAACTTTCGCGAGGCATACGGACATGCTTTCGCGACGCATACGGACAAGGCTGAGTGGAGAAAGAGAGAGATGAGGGAGCGGTTTTACGAAATTTGAATGGATTTTGATTTATCTCTAACTTGTTTGTTTGGAGGAAAATATTAAACTTATTAAGATTGGTCCATAAAATTAATTTATCGAGCAACGCATTTTGTTCATTAACATTACAAGTCATAGCCGCCGTACAATGGCTGCCCTATGATCACCGTCGCCGACCATAACTATAAGCCTCCGCCATAAACCATGTGGCCAGTCATGGATCTCATCGCATTCGCAGTTCAGGTAGTTACGTGTAAATCTGTCCCATGGGGTATCTGAGGTTTTGATTGGTAGTATAATTAGGGGCATGTTGATGTTGAAGGGATCGGGCCTATGAAAGTCTAGCATTTTGGTTTGTTTAAAGGGTTTGGGCGTTGGGTGCATCATACTCTCCAGTCTTTTGATGATGGTAGGTTGGTCAGGATTCTCATTTTCGCATATTACTTTTCGTGTTTGGGTATTTGTGGTCATTTTCTTTATTTCATCTGTCCTTTACACCGCGCGATTAGTGTGTATCTTGAGAAATACGAAACATCTTTATACATTGTCGCCTTCCACCTTAGAAATAGATGTTTAGGTCAAGCATGTTTTTCTGAACAAAAAAAAGTAAATGACAAAAACAAAAATAGAATTGCATTGCATTTAGATTAGAATGGCATTTAGGGGATTCATGCTTTCTCCTTGATTCCGTTTAGTGATATTTCCTTCGGTTAAGTATTTTGCCTTTTGAGTTAGGGATAGGCTTATAATTGATTTGAACTAAGCTCATGGGGCTGCTGTCACGTGGCTTAATAATCGGGCCATATTATATTTTTTGCCCGACTTGTATCGGGTCACTTTACCACACTTTGCTTTTTACTCTCCCGTTTATTGTCGCCTTTGACGTGTTTGTTTTTGTTCTTCTATGTCATTTCCTTGATTGAGTCTCATATTTTGTTTAGCCTAGTTAGATGCTTAGGTCACACACTAGGAACATAATAAACGCAAAAATACTATGTTGATTCTTAGCAGACTGAAACCTTAAGATTCATAATTTGATAAAGGACTGCATGGACATCTTAGCTGACCATCAATCAAGTTTAGGTGCTGAAAGGACACTAGTTAGATAACTAATGTAATCAAATCCCCGACCCTAGATCTTTGGTTGGTTAGCTTCGTTTCTAGCCGACTGCAATTGGCTAGTGGCGACTCCTCATATAGAATTCTCATAGGGTTAATTGAATTAAAATGAAAATCCCAACGTTGCGCGAGATAAGGATTTGGAAGAGCCCGCGTAGATTGAAAATCGTTGGTCACCAATTTGACATTACCTCTAAATCCATCATTTCCCTGGACCCTCGTGTCGAGAGGGTCGCGACAACGATTTATCTTACCAAAGGTTCCATACTTCGCCTAAACATGATTCTATTATCGTCCCAACAATTTTTAATGTTTCTATCGCAAATCTCCTAAACGGTGTTGCCTATATTGATTGAGTTGAACCACGATATTGCGAAGCATGCGACAAGATGCAGCTATAGTTCGTCTTCGCATTGGCTATGGAGTTTGATTATATTCTTTGCCGTCTAGTGTTTATGACGAAAATTTTCTTTTTGGGTTTGCGTCGTGTTCACACACACATATATAAATATATATTATATAGAAGATGGATGTGGAGCAATCACGGACTATGTCAAAAGATTGATCCAAATCCCACATGGCATTAAGTCATGACATGTATAAAAACAATCAATGGGATCTCGAACAGACAAGAAAGAGAAAAAGATTCGGTGGATCGTGGATGCAATGAAATCCATGGAATGTACGATCGAAAATGTGTGGTCTAGAAATGGATTGTCTTCATTGGACGATGCTCCTATGATGTGAGCCACTTGCTCTTGAAATATAGCACTTCAAAAACTTGAGCAAGATGCTTTGATACCAATTGATATGGCTAAAACAACAATCAAAAAGGGGTGATTGGTTGTATATCAAAGGAGATTAATTATGCAGATGTAGTAACTTCTAAGAGATAGAAAATATTTCAAGATGAATTCATGGTGGTTCAGCCTTTCACTTGACACAATTTACTCTCTCAACTCTAACAGACATGAACAAGACTTGAATCCATCAGGTAATTGCCGAGATTTTACGGTTTGTAGACGGTGCTCCCACTATAAGAAGCTCAGATGACGACTCTACAAGTGCAAGCACCTCTTACAACCCTACAATCCCCTCTCCTCCTAGATTTCAAGAATTTTAGCCCTCGCATAGAATTACCATCTGAAGACAAACATCGCACAAGCGAAGGCTAGAGCGTATGCCGCGACATAGTGAGAATGCAAGTCCAGAATTTCCGGCCATCTTCGAAGTTACCTTTGATCTGCTTATATAGGCCTTCAATCTTCAAAGGCGTTAGTTGGGAGCTGTTTCCGGAGTCAAATGAGCCGTTGACCGTCTTCTCTAGCAATCATACCTGCAATCTGCGGAATTAGAGTATACTCTTAAAAGACAAAGCAAGGGGTGTTTTTCCATTATTAAGATTGATCAACAAAAAATTGATGTATTGAGCCGTACGTTTTGTTCATTAAGGAAGGAGATTAAAATACCATTTGTTACTTGAAAACACCCGGCCATTTTGGTTGGGTAATGGAGATAAGGGCAGGATAGAATGTGTTTGTGGGGGCCAACAAAATGGGGTTAAATTCATCGAGGAGGAGGGATTCCTTAAAAACCAGCCTGCAATCTGCGGTGTAGCGCCGGGTGGTGTACTCGGATTGTTACTGGAGCAGCAAGGGGACGGAGAGGAAGCAGAGCTGTGAGTTTTGATCGTGAGGAGGCAGGGAGAGAGCGAGCGGCGGAGTCGTGAACTTGGAGAGAGAGGGAGAGAGAGATAACGTCCAATAAACGGAAAAGCAACGGAGCAGAGGGGGCGGGGGGAGAGAGAAAGGAATCGGAAGGTGGGTCCGGATTGCCACGTGTCGACCTCTGGATGGTTTGCTGCATACTCGGTTCACCCTTTTCACCCTTTTCTTTTTCCTTTTTTTTTTTCAAAAGTCCTTGCCCTTTTTCACCCGCATCCCTCAGGTCGAAAAAATGGGCTAATTTAAAAAAAAAAGAATAAATTTTATTTTGAATGACAATTCTGATTCGAATTTTTTTTTATCTTAATAAAAAGTACCAACTTTTATTCGAGTCTTAAATTTGGCTCCCGTGATGTAAAATGTTCAAATTATTCGGGCAAGATTTGTGATTTAAATTAAAATTGATGATTTTTTATGAGATAAAAAAGTTCGAGTCAAAATTATTATTCAATAAAATTTACGTTTTTTTTTTTTTGGAATTAGACTGTCCAAAAAGGGGTGAGCCCAGGGATGTTACATTCCCATTCTTGCGGTCACAAGAATAGCAAAAAAATTTCTGACCAAAAACAAAAAAAAAGAATAGCAAAATACCAAAATTGCTACTCTTAAAGAATAGCCCGTGGAAAAAGGGTGAGCCGGGGCATGTAATTCTTTCCGTGGAAAGGAACTTTGGTCCGGGGCCCATTACCTATTAGAACCAAGATATAGAGGCGTGCATGGTCAAGGTACCGGACCAGGCAAGTACCCGTGGAAAAGAGAGATAACGATAAGAGATAACGGGCGTTACCTATTAACACCAAAGATCTGATCTTTGGTGTTAACTTGCCTGGTCCGGTACCTTGACCATGCACGCCTCTATAAATAACACCATCCCCTACGACATTTTTCTCGCCCAGTTCTCTCTTTTCTCCCTTCTGTCCCTCGCACTCTCGTCACTGCAACAGACTACAGTTCTGTCTCGTTCCCCGGTTCAGTCACCACCAAGGTGGGATCCGTGCATCGCTCGCATTTCTCCATTCTTAGACTGGGTAACTGAGTGAGTTCCACTACGTTGCTTACCTGTAGTTGATGTTTGTACGATGATGCAGAGAAATGGCGTCCCACGTCGCTGGATATCCTCGCATGGGCCCCAGGAGGGAGCTCAAGTTCGCCCTCGAATCGTTCTGGGATGGAAAGAGCAGTGCAGAGGACTTGCAGAAAGTTGCGGCTGGTCTTATGTCATCCATCTGGAAGCAGATGGCCGATACCGGCATCAAGTACATTCCCAGCAACACCTTCTCATACTTTGATCAGGTGCTCGACACCACCGCGATGCTTGGTGCTGTTCCTCCTAGATATGGTTGGGACGGCAGCGAGATCGGGTTCGATGTGTACTTCTCGATGGCCAGAGGGAACGCCTCCGTCCCTGCCATGGAAATGGCCAAGTGGTTCGACACCAACTAGTAAGTGCTATGGTTCTCAGACAAAAGCGCCAGTAAATCGTTTTTGTCTTCTGATGTTTAACTTAACCCCATCCATCTCTCATTTTTTGGTCTAGCCACTACATCGTGCCTGAATTGGGTGTCAACTTCTCTTACGCTTCTCACAAGGCTGTCGCCGAGCACAAGGAGGCCAAGAAGGTAAAAAACGCTGGTTCTTATTATTTCTTCGTTCTTGCTGTCTCAGCTGCCCGTTCCATTGGGTTCTATCCTTTCTTCTTCCTTTTTTTTTTTTGGGATCGAATTGGGTTTTTTTTATGTTTTATGTGACCTGATCCAAAACCCGATCCGCATGCAACCCGAACTGGATAACGAATCAGGTCGGATCGCGTCGGGCTATCGGCTCTTTTTTTTTGGGGGGGGTGTCGCTCTTTGCACTCCCTCTTCACTCTTGAGCCGAGACCCGGTGTCGCTCTTTGCACTCCCTCTTCACCGGTGTCGCTCTTTGCACTCCCTCTTCCCTCTTGAGCCGAGACCCGGTGTCGCTCTTTGCACTCCCTCTTCACCGGTGTCGCTCTTTGCACTCCCTCTTCACTCTTGAGCCGAGACCCGGTGTCGCTCTTTGCACTCCCTCTTCCCTCTTGAGCCGAGACCCGATGTCGCTCTTTGCACTCCCTCTTCACCGGTGTCGCTCTTTGCACTCCCTCTTCACTCTTGAGCCGAGACCCGGTGTCGCTCTTTGCACTCCCCCTTCACCGGTGTCGCTCTTTGCACTCCCTCTTCACTCTTGAGCCGAGACCCGGTGTCGCTCTTTGCACTCCCTCTTCACCGGTGTCGCTCTTTGCACTCCCTCTTCACTCTTGAGCCGAGACCCGGTGTCGCTCTTTGCACTCCCTCTTCACTCGTGAGCCGAGACCCGGTGTCGCTCTTTGCACTCCCTCTTCCCTCTTGAGCCGAGACCCGGTGTCGCTCTTTGCACTCCCTCTTCACCGGTGTCGCTCTTTGCACTCCCTCTTCACTCGTGAGCCGAGACCCGGTGTCGCTCTTTGCACTCCCTCTTCACTCTTGAGCCGAGACCCGGTGTCGCTGTTTGCACTCCCTCTTCACCGGTGTCGCTCTTTGCACTCCCTCTTCACTCTTGAGCCGAGACCCGGTGTCGCTCTTTGCACTCCCTCTTCCCTCTTGAGCCGAGACCCGGTGTCGCTGTTTGCACTCCCTCTTCACCGGTGTCGCTCTTTGCACTCCCTCTTCACCGGTGTCGCTCTTTGCACTCCCTCTTCCCTCTTGAGCCGAGACCCGGTGTCGCTCTTTGCACTCCCTCTTCACCGGTGTCGCTCTTTGCACTCCCTCTTCCCTCTTGAGCCGAGACCCGTCCTATTTCGGTGTTTTGACCGTATTATCGTTCTTTGTTTTTTTTGGTCGAAGTATTATCTTTCATGGGTTCCACTTTTTCATTGTTCCGTTTGCCTGACGACACCGTTAGAACTTGAAAATGGCAAAACCAAACTCAAGGTGGGTCCCACAGTCCCCACACTCTTCTTCGTTTCACGCATTTGGGCCAGCGTAATCTCCGCCCCTCTCCACCTCTTTGCTGCCGGTCCTCGAAGCGCTGCCGCTCATCATCATCATCCTCGTCGCCATCCGCGCGAATCTTTTGCGCCTCGCGGCCTATCCTCTCGGGGCGACGGCGATGGTGCTTCGACTTCGACTTCCACTTCCTCCGCGAATCAGAAGAACCCGCCGGTGAAGAGACTGGATCGGACGTCGTGGTGGACTTCCGATGGCAATTTCCGCTTCGGCGGCGAGAAAATTGCCGGACAATCCCACGAATAGTAGTAAGCCAATCCTCCGGTTTCTCGTCCGGTTTAGGCCGAGTCTCTCCTTCAAACGCCGACTTCGTCTTGCGATTGCTCGAATTGTGGAGCGTTGTTTGGGGTTTGGAGAGAGGGAGGGATTTGAGCTCGCGGAGACGGGGCTCGAGGTCGGAGGGCAAGAGGGAAGTCGTCGGCGGCAAAGGAGGAGCAGTTTGATGGCTGCCATTTGCTCGTGGACGCAGAGGTCCTTGGTCTAAGAAATGAGGTCTTCCGCTGCGGAGTCGTCGGTGTCGAAAAGGTGGGAGAAATAGGCCATGGCTTTCTTCTTCTTCTGGGTATCTGATGTGTCATCGTGATTTCTGATCAGTGATTATGGTCGTGGGGGGTTTTGTCAGGTTTCTTGCAGAGTTTTTGGATGACTACATCGCACGTGAGGCTAATCATCCAAATGCGTGAAACAAACAAGTGGGGACCGTAAACCGAGGAGTGGAAATAGCGGCCCCTTTAAAGAAATGTTCCAAAAAGTCCATTTCATGTTTTCCCCAATGCGATTTGCTCTCTCCTCCCTCCCTTTTCCGTCTCACTACTTTCCCAGCCGCCGCCAACCCCACGACCCACCTCCGATCTCGATGGCAACCGCCGAAAGCCTCGGATCTGCCCGACCATCCCCTGACCCTCCCCTCTCCCAACTCCCAGCGTCTGCAACGCTCGACCCGGGTTCAACGACGGTCGTCGACGCTCCTGCAGACCAGCTCAGGCCGCCGCTTGCCTCGCTAGACCTCGTTCGCGGCTGATCCGAGGCCAAGCCCAGCCTTAAATCTCGATCGAGCTCCCCCGCCCTCGGCGCTCGTCCTCGTCGACAGCGACGACAAAATTCTGACTCTTTCGTTGTTTGTAGTTACTTGTTTGTTTTTCGAATATCTTTATCAGCTCATACATTTTCGTCTTCCTTGTGCCGTTGCATAATCTTAGCATGATTTTAAAGGTATCCGCCTTTTGAATTTATTTGCTAATTCCCAGCTCGGAGTAGACACTGTTCCGGTACTTATTGGCCCGGTGTCCTATCTGCTGCTATCCAAGCCTGCAAAGGGTGTTGAGAAGACCTTCTCTCTTCTGTTCCTTCTCAAAAAAATACTTCCCATCTACAGGTAAGATGTTAACAACTCCTGTCTAGCAGTTTTCATTTGCTCGTGTTTTGATTACGTTTCCTGACCAATGATAAGCCATTCAGGGAAGTCGTCTCCGAACTGAAGGCTGCTGGCGCTTCATGGATTCAGTTTGATGAACCCGCCCTTGTGACTGATCTTGATTCTCACGAACTGCAAGCATTCACTGAAGCGTACTCGGAACTAGAATCATGTCTTTCTGGCTTGAATGTTGTCGTCGAAACCTATTTTGCTGACGTTCCTGCCGAGGCATATAAAGTTCTTACATCCTTGAAGGGTGTCGCTGGATTTGGATTTGATTTGGTCCGTGGGACCAAGACCCTTGATTTAATCAAGGGCGGTTTCCCCACAGGCAAGTATCTCTTTGCTGGAGTTGTTGATGGGAAGAACATCTGGGCCAATGATCTTGCTGGATCACTCGTTACCCTCCATGCTCTCGAGAGCATTGTGGGAAAAGGTACTACTTTCTGCATATGTGTTTTGAAGATCTGTTTTTCATGTATCCTTTAGTTGATATCTGAAATTCCTCATTTATCTGCAGACAAACTTGTGGTCTCCACCTCCTGCTCTCTTTTGCACACTCCTGTTGACCTAGTTTATGAGACCAAGTTGGATAAGGAAATCAAGTCATGGCTTGCATTTGCTGCTCAGAAGGTCGTTGAAGTCAATGCCTTAGCCAAGGCAGTGGCTGGAGAAACGGATGAGGTACGGTTTGTTATCTTTTTGTTAAAGATGATGCTGAAAAGCAGCATAAGATGCCCACAGTCATTGTTGCTACTAGGTAGCCTTAACAGTGGTAATCCATATTGTTAGCTTATTTTCTAGAATTAGTTGCTTCTACTCTATTCCGAATTCTCTTCAGCAGAAACCAATGGGGTTACCTTGTGGTGGGTCTCTTTAATTACTGGCTGTACAGAGCTACATATACATATGGCAGCAACCGGGTAAATATGGTCACTAGGATGCAAAGCTCTTAATTTAAATTAGGCCTGTTAACTAGCACGTATAGGGTGTCTGTTAACCATAATGTTCAATTTCCAAAGTATTTATTACTCTAATGTCGTGAGAGGATATTTCAATTCTTACTGCCGAGCCGATGGCTCTGTTTTCAGGCATTCTTCTCAGCTAATGCTGCTGCTCAGGCCTCAAGAAAGTCCTCTCCAAGAGTCACAAACGAAGCTGTCCAAAAGGCTGTATGTTCCTCTTCTTAGTTTTTTTTTAATGCATTCCTCTGCTTAGTTACTCCACATCTTTTTTTCGTTCCAATGCTACCAATTAAATGATGTTACTGATGTCTTGAGCTCGATATTCTCGTCTCTCTCAGGCTGCTGCTTTGAGGGGCTCTGATCATCGCCGTGCCACAACTGTGAGTGCTAGACTTGATGCTCAGCAAAAGAAGCTTAATTTTCCAGTCATCCCAACAACCACCATTGGCTCCTTCCCTCAGACCGAGGAACTCAGAAGAGTGCGCCGTGAGTATGAGGACAAAAAGTGAGTAAACTAGATCTTTCTTTTTCTAATTTGACATATGATGGATATGACACAGGGCTGTTATCCTTTTCGTTATGACCCCCCTTGGTCCTCTGACCGCACTTTGTTATAGGATCTCTGAGGAACAATATGTTAAGGCCATCAAGGACGAAATTAACAAAGTTGTCAAGCTTCAAGAGGAGCTTGACATAGATGTCTTGGTTCATGGGGAGCCTGAGGTGAGACAGTCTTAGAATCTGGTATTGTAATTAAGACAGATTACGTCGGATAAATAGGTGGCATCTTATGAGCTATGTTTTCTTTCTTTAACATCTTGATCTGGATGTATCCAATGCAGAGGAACGATATAGTTGAATACTTTGGGGAGCAGTTGTCCGGATTTGCTTTCACCGTTAACGGGTGGGTGCAATCTTATGGTAATCATTGTGTGAAACCACCCATCATCTATGGTGATGTGAACCGCCCCAGGCCAATGACCGTCTTCTGGTCCACCACAGCCCAGAGCATGACTACTCGCCCGATGAAGGGAATGCTTACAGGCCCTGTCACCATTCTCAACCGGTCCTTTGTCCGAAATGACCAACCCAGGTACGGAGGAACGTGAATTTCATATGTACATGGTATCGATTAAAGAACATAATTTTTATTTCTTCTTTTGGGACTAGAATAATAGTTTTTATATTTCACAGGTTCGAAACTTGCTATCAAATTGCCTTGGCCATCAAGGACGAAGTTGAGGATCTCGAGAAGGCAGGGATTAATGTTATTCAGATTGATGAGGCAGCTTTGAGAGAGGGTCTGCCACTGAGAAAGTCTGAGCAATCTCTCTACTTGGATTGGGCTGTACACTCTTTTAGAATCACTAACTGTGGTGTCAGGGATACTACTCAGGTTCCTTCATTGCTCCATTCCTTTTTCTTTTTCTTTCTTTTCCCCCTTTTTTTTATGTGGGAAGATCTGTTTCCCATGTATACTGATTTCACTTGGTGGCTATTATTGATCGGCAGATCCACACTCACATGCGCTACTACTGCTTCCGCGACATCATCCCCTCATTCATCGACATGGATGCCGATGTCATCACAATGGAGAACTCTCGCTCTGATGAGAAGCTCCTCTCAGTTTTCCGTGAGGGAGTCGAGTTTGGTGGTGGGATTGTCCCCGGTGTCTATGAAACCCACTCTCTCATAATACCGTCGGCTGAAGAGATTGCTGACAGAACCACCAAGATGCTCGCATCAAACATATTGTGGCTTAACCCTGACTTTGTACTCAAGACTCGTAAACACACTGGGGTCAAGCTTGCTCTCAAGATCTTCGATGCCGCTGCTGAGCTCCTCCGCACCCAACTTGCCCATGCTAAAAAAGAAAAGTTTGAGTAACTTCCCTCGTCCATTGATTCTTCCTACACATCAGGGTGTATTCCTGTCTTTTATTATTTATCCAATAATTGAGTTTCTCTATGGAGTGTTTGGAGTCAATACTCTTTGGGGTATTTTAGTTGTCCTTGTACTCTCTCTGTCTGTCTCTCTCTCTCGTAGAAAATGTTTTGCGTTTGTAAAAGGATAAAAAATGAATAAATTGTTATTGACCTTTTGTGCATCAATATCCTTCTTTCAATTTCATGTCTTTTGGGTATTGTCCCTTGGAAAGAAACTTTCTTGCCGTTTCATTTGAAAACACTTTTGATATCTGTTGCCGAATGCATTGGCTGCTGATGATGTGGCGATCTTAAAACTACCTCGTCCATGTGTGAACATTTCATCTATAAAATCTATTGATTACAGCACTGAGTGCTGAGTTTGAATGAGTACGAGAGTTTGGGGAGCGCAAGATACTCTGACTTGATGTGCTGCAGTGCAAAACTGTAATTTTTGAGTTACCGTATCAGCTCCCTTGAGATCGAGATAACAAATTAGCTATTGCAAGGGTTGTGCTGAGTCATGCTTGTACTCGTGTGGTCTAATATACGATCTGCTTGACCTCCTCTTAAAACTTCTGCAAGGAAGGAACAAATGAAACCCAATCTGTACCCAGGCGAGTATATTTTCATTCATTCATCCGAAGATTTACTTACCTCTGAGTGTATCCTTGCTTGAACCACTCGACTAATCCATAGCAATCAACGCATAGCTGGTAATTATAAACTAGCATTCCTCGAAAAAACTTGATCTGAATTAGCGTCATACAAAATCTCACTATACAAAACTTAATCAGTACAACAAGTCCCCCGAACAATTGCGCCGGGAACACAAGCCAAGTGGCGTGGCCTCCGAATTAAAACATTTGATGCTCCGTCAAACAAGCCACAAATCCATTATAATATATCACCTTAAGACAATTTGAGTAGACTCTTAAAAGACAAAGCAGGGTGTTTTCCATTTACAGAGCCATTTGCTTCTGTATTGTCTGTATTGACTCTCCCTCACAAAAATGTCAAAACTGCCGGATCTCCTCTTAGGCTCCTT
The DNA here is from genome assembly GCF_021117445.2 of Syzygium oleosum. Lineage (NCBI taxonomy): Eukaryota > Viridiplantae > Streptophyta > Magnoliopsida > Myrtales > Myrtaceae > Syzygium > Syzygium oleosum. The sequence goes on from NW_026607494.1 coordinate 5,348,337, forward strand.
TCTGGGGTTCCAGAGGTTGAAGATCTTCTCCTAGGCTCCTTCTGGAGTCCACCATGACCCTCGCCGTTTCTTCTTAGGCAAATGGACAACGTGGTCAAATGAGCACGTTTTCGATGTGTGGGTGGGTACCCTTTTGTTTTCTTGCGGATAGAATTGTCAGATTAGTTAATGTGTCCGTGGTTTTGACCAAAAGGCAAATAAATGTGTCCGCGGGTCCCTCGCCCATCGAAGGAAGATTCCTCGAACAGCCACCACGCAATCTTCTCCACGTTTCCCAATATATTATTATTATTATATATAATATAACATTCGCATATATTTTCCCTCATATTTTTTTTTACATGGGACCAGTCCGATGGTGTCGTCATTTATGTATTGCAAACGCTTTTCATTTATGTGCGCACGCAACGACATGATTTCGTGACACGCGGACGGACTCGGCTGGGTGGAGAACGAGAGAGAGAGAACTTCCCTTGTGATCGAGTCGTGCCATATGACTAGTATTCTCAATGGAGCGGCTTATTTGAAATTAGAATGGATTTTGATTTATCTCTGACTTGTTTGCGTGGAGGAAAATATCAAATTTATTACTTAATTAAATTAACTTGTGTAAGACAATTGCAGCAGCGAGCGAATCTACGAAGACGCTCACTTAAATTACTTCCTTGCTAAGTGAAGCTCATCTGGGAATCTTCGACAAAATGACCAACGGCCCCACGCGCCCTCCAATCAGGGAGTGCAATGCAGTGTGGCCCCACCATTGAATAAGAAAAGGAGAAATCGAAAAGCAAGTTGGTGGCTGGGGATGTTGAGAGTGTTGGTGCGGAGGATTGGTGTTTATTAAGCCGAAAACGTGGACAGACAAGGGACAAGAAACTAGAGCCGAAGTTGGTTCCACCTGCTTCGTCTTCGATTGATGAGTTGACAAATCTCTGTTATGTTCGTAAATGCCGCTACTCTTCATCCCTTTTCCGTCTTTTTAAGAGCAATGAGTGACTAGGAATTGAGCTTAAAACCATGAGCTCTCCGAAGGGGAAAATTACCAAAAAAGTCATAAACCTTTTGCAGTTGTGCCAATTTAGTCCTAAACCTTTTGCAAACCAGCCAATTCAGTCCTTTTGATCGGCCGGCGCTGACGTGGCCGCCGGCCGGCTGATGTGGCGTCGGCCGGCGTCCACTTGGCAATATTTTAATATTTTTTTTGAATTTTTTTCCCTTTTTTCTTTTTTTTCTTTTCCTTCTCCCCCCTGGCCTGTTCGGCCAGGGGGGAGGCTTGCCGGCGAGGCGGAGCTCGCCATGGCTGGGCGAGCTCGCCCAGCTCTGGCATGGCGGAGCTCGCCATGGTTGGGCGAGGGCGGAGCTCGCCCAGCTCCGGCATGGCGGAGCTCGCCATGGATTTTGAGTAGATGTATTTTTAATGAAAAGGCCATCTAAAATTGAATAGATTTCGACTTATCTCTAACTTGTTTGTCCGACTCCGTCCAAAAAAAAAAGTTGTTTTTCCGAGAGAAGATACTAAACTTATCAAAGACCGATTTGTAAAAATCGATTTACTATGTAATAAGTTTTTTTTTCAGTAACATTATAAAATATCACCTAACAAATGAACCGTGTAAAACGATCTCAACATATCTATGAAGACTCTCGCTTAAATTACGTTTAGCTACAGTGAAGCTCGTCTGTGAATCTTGGCCCCGTCTCTCGGGATCTAATCAATGACAATCATACCTCTACTCAAATTTCAAAGCCGACAGTTTCCAATTACATACCTTGTGCTCCCCGTGGTCCTCTCTTCCTTTTCAATTTTCCAGAGGAAAGGATGGTAGGGAAAGGAAATCAACAGCCGTTTACTTCATTTGTTACGACTCAGTCAATATCCCCACAATTGGACCACCCTACTCGGCTTCAGGGTGAGTTTCATCACATGCGTTGTAGCCGCTCGTTCAGGTCTGCATTATAAACGGGAGTGGACCCCGGCTGCCGCGTTGGAGCTATAGGAAGAGGACAGCTCTCATGGGGGAGTGCCATGGCCCATGACCACCTGCGATAGCATTGAATATCAAAACGAACGTGTTCAGAAAGGAATAACACGACCCCGACGGCTCGTTCTAATCGGGTTGGTCCTTCTCGTACCTTGTTATCAAGCTCCGCGATATATTGCTAAGCCCTTAAAGAAGACAATTGGGATTATACGGGGTGCGTGCTTCTGGCATCTATCTCGGTCTTTGAACATGGTGGACTGGATTCCATGTGCGATAGGCACCGTGCTCTGTCAAGCACTTTTGGAAAATGGCTTCATGGTCGAGACCCTGTTCAGCTGTTGGTTAACTCCAGTCTTGTCATATTAAAGTGCCTTGCCAAAGTTAAATTCCTATTATTGGGATAATTTCATAGCGGTCATGTTCTTTGATTCCTCATTTGAGATGCACAACGCCCGGGGCTTTCACGTTCTCAGCCTCTCATCCTCCTCTAGAACTCGAAGAGCTTAAAATATTCCCAGGTCATCTCGCTCTCAGACAAATAAGCCACCAACCCACCAATTTCCTCTAAACACACCTTAAAATGTGTTTGGAGGAATTGGGCTTTTCAGACAGAGATCGTTTAAGGATCGTGATTTTGTGGAGTTCATATTATGAGGTGGGTTTCCACATCCACTATTCATCCTATTTATTTTGCTCGCATCTCCTATGATGCGAGCCATAATGATCTTCTTGCTCTTGAAATATAGCACTTCGAAAATTTCAAGTGACATGCTCCGATACCAATTGAAATGGCTAAAACAACAACTAAGAAAGGGTGATTGGTTGTTTTAAGAAAATTAAAACTCTTTTAGTGAAAGATGTGAGAATGTGCTTTTGTAAAAGGAGAGCAGTTATGCAAGTGTAGTAACTACTATCGAACATATATTAGAAGAGTTAAAAGAGAGAGAAGATATTGTAAGACAGATTCATATTGGTTTGGCCTTTCACTTGGCACACTTTACTCTCTCAACTCTAACCGCCGCGAACAAGACTCGAATCCATTTAGTAATCCCTAAGATTTTAACGGTTTGCAGACGGTGCTCCCCCCCTACAAGAAGCTCGGTAGACGATTCTAAAGACATGAGCACCTCTTACAACCCTACAATCCCCTCTCTTCCCGAGATTTCAAGGAGTTAGCCCTCGCATAGAATTACCACCATCTGAAGACAAATATTGCACAAGCGAAGGCTCGAGTGCATGTTGATGTTGATCTCACCATGCATGGTGCCATCACGAGCTCTTATTTATTGCGTGATTTGGGGGGAGACTTTATGATATGGTCATCTGAAGCTCCCGTGGTGGGTCCTGCTTAACCAAAACCTCTTTATTCAGAGCCGAGTATTGGGGGGGATGATGGATTTTAAAGTATTTTGATCCGGACAAAAGCGACGGTTGGGACGGAATTATAAATTCACTCTACCTTCGAGCCTGCGACATGAGCTAGTGCATGGAGAAAGAGAGAGAAGATACCTTTTGGATCGTCCAAATGGCGTATTCCTAACGGAGGGGCTCTCGGAAAATTGAATGGATTTCGACTTGTGTACTAAAATTATTAAAATTGGTCTGTAAAAATTGAGCAATCGCCGAGATTCCAAGAATTTAGCCCTCACATAGAATTACCATCCGAAGACAAACATCGCACAAGTGAAGGCTAGAGCGTATGTTGCGACATACCGAGAATGCAAGTCCGGAAATTTTGGCCATCTTCAAGGTTACCTTTGCGGTAAGCTGGGAGCTGCTGGTGCAGAGTCAAATGAGCTGTTGGCGGTCTCCTCTAGCAATCACACCCGCAATCCGCGCAATAAGAGTATGATCGAAAAGACGAAGCAGGGTGTTTTTTTCCGCCATTATTAAGATTGATCGATAAGAAATTGACTTATTGAGCAATACGTTTTGTTCGTTAAGGAAGGAGATCAAAAGTAGCATGTGTTTGCCCGGGGGCCCAAAAATCGGGTTCACTTGCCTGAAGCTGATGACGTGAGCCCCGCAGCTCAGCATACGTCATGGGCATGGCGGTCCATGTCGGCATGCAAAAGGACGTTTTAAAAGGGGACCAGGGGCCGACGAGTGGCGGAAAAGTTAAAAAAAGTGCGGTGGTCCGGCCCACGCGGGGGCCCTCGTCTGGCCTTTTCCACCTCGGTAGTAGAGAAGAGGCACAACCGAAGTTCGCCACTTCCTTCGGACTTATCGAGAAAATCCCACGCCCGTCACGAAATGTTCGAATTCAATTTTAACTGCTCCTTGCTACTCGCGATACGAATAGTTGAGATTACGGCACATCGAGGGCTTAGCTAGATTGATTTTTTTGCTTTCATTGATTTAGATATGAGTTAATACCATGAAAAACCCTAAACTGATATATATGTGATAATTTTATCCCAAACTAATTTTTTGACCACAAAAAACTCCAAACTGGTACACCCGTGATAATTTTACCCTCAATTTATTTCCGTTAAATTTTACTGTCAAATTGCTTTATTAAATGACACGCTGCAATTGACTAATGTGCTAATTTTATGTTTTACTTTTCGTTTTTCATGGATGTACCGGTTTATGATTTTTTGTGGTATTAATCCAATTTAACGGAAATTAACGGAGGGTAAATTTATCACAAATGTACCGGTTTGGGATTTTTAGTGATCAAAATATTAGTTTAGGATAAAATTATTACATGTATATCAGTTTAGGGTTTTTCGTGATATTAATCCTTTAGATATTGTGATTCGCGCGTTTCAACGTTTTCTAAGTTCGAAACGAAATTTTCCACAACATTTAAATATTGACACGTGAATCCGTATATGATTATTTTATATTATTATTAGAATTTTAAACAATATTTTGAATTCTGACAAAGGCTTTTTTTCAGGTCCAAACAAACACAGCCCGTGAACCTTTCGGCATAAATTATACTCTTTCGCTATTGTCAAGAGGTGGGTAAGTCTTGCTTCGTAACGCCAAAAAAGGGAGAATCTTTTCGTGGGATGGGGACAAAAGAGGCGCAGGTGAAAACAAGACGAATATTATTAGGTGAGTGCAATAAAATAATGTTGCACAAATTTTATAACTCAAAGTTATATATAAATAGTTAAGCATAGAGAGAAATTCCCATCAATGTATTTGTCTTATATAATGCTAATATTAACATAATATGAATCATTTTGAGCAGCTCATGCAATAAGACGTTAAAGTGATATTTTGACTCGTTATGCTGCGTTTGTTATATAGTATATCTCAAAGTACACGTGATTTATGTATTTTCATTTTAGCAAACGTACTTTTATATTAAGGCGGGAAATATATTTAATACGAAGGAGTCATGATATGAAGATAGAGAGAGGAGGGAAATGGTCAAGGCTGATAAACAGGCAGTAGAATGAATGGAGAGCGCAAGAAAAATTTCATTGCAAAGAGAATGATCGATTCCTTATAAATTTGAGTCTATCCTCGACAGAGATATTGTTGTGACATGTTGATATAGATAGGGTTTTGTTATCTGGTGTCTCTACTAGACTTATTAATCGTACCTAGTAAAAGAAATCTTTTTAATTTCCATGCGCTAGAGGAGGAAAATAATATCTTCAAAATAATAAATTTTTAGTATTCGAACGGGCGCTTGTTAACAAAATCCTAATAAACATGACCGGTTCTATTAGATTTACGTGGAGACGCATTTTGTTTTATAATCAGAGCCTTAGAGGGAACTAGCTGAATACCCGCTTTGCCACGGAAATTTTTTTTTTTCACAATTTTGCTATAGCAGACATTTAATAAGTATGCGCCTATGATTATCTCATGCTTTCAGTCCCATAATTTATAATAATATAATGGTGTTGAGAAGAGCTGTTGCTCTAATCGAGCGATATCGCGTTATAACATGCAATTTTTTTTTACTTTCTTAGTCAAATTAAAATGTAATATTTCCTTCGTTATAGGACTTTGAAGTACTTTTTAATGATTATTTCATATATTACGCCTTCAAATAACCAGTATCTTATGTCGGTTTTATCGAGAAGCTATTAATCATAGTTTTCTTCTGTTAAAGTACGAGAGAAATTAAAAGCAAGGGGCCTCGTTTGAAATTAAATTAAATGAATTAACTAAATTCTACTCCTACAAAGAAACCTCAACCTCAACCACAAGAAAGGTTAACGACCAATCGAGATGAACAAAACTAAACTTTTCGAAACGATTGGCTTAATACTTAAAAGGTGCATAAATGATTGATCATATCCAATTCATCGAAAATGAGAAAATTATCCAAAACATCATAAATCTATTGCATTTTTTGTCAATTTAATTTTAAACCTTTCAATTTTGCCAATTGAGCTCTAAACATTTCATGTTTTCAAATTGAGTCAATTTGATCAATTTTAGTCAGAAATCGCTGATGTGAACACCAGCTATTCTACGTGGCTCGTCTAGCACTGATGTGGATACTTTTCAATAATATTTTAATATTTTTTTGAATTTTTTCCTTTTTTTTTTCCTTTTTTCCTTTCAAGCCCCGGTGAGGACCGGCCGACCCTCGCTGGTCGCGAGCGAGGGTTGCGGCCTTGCCCAGAATTGGCAAGGGCTGCGAAGCCCTGGCCCCTTGGTTCGCGGCCAACAAGGCATCGTGCCCTTGCATACAACCGGCGAGGGCTTCGCAACCCTCACCCAATAGTCAATGAGGGTTGTTGGCCCTCACCTATGGTCGCCGGACTTGGTAGAAAAAATGAAAAATAAAGAAAATATAAATTATAAAAAATATCAAAAAATTATAAAAATTGTCCATGCACTGCCTGCCGTCTTACGTGCCACTACCGGCATTCATGTCAGCAATTTCCGGTTAAAATTGACAGGATGGATTCAACTGACAAAATGTGAAAATGTTTAGAACTGAATTGACAAAATTAAAAGGTCTGAGACTGAATTAGCAAAAGTGCGATAAATTGAAAACCTTTTGGATAATTTTTCCCATAAAAAATAGTTGAGCGAATGAACAAAAGAAATCGAGACCTAACCCACCCCAATATTTCTTTTTCCGGTGCGAAAGGCCTAATTCAACGAAGATATTTTCAAGAACTGTCCCTAACACGATAGACTATTTGCCATATATTCTCGTTCTATATCTAGTCATGATCATCATGTTGCATTAGAAGTCGACAGCGATGCCGTGAAAATCACTTCTCTCGATCGTACCCGCCGTGGAAAACCCTATGAGTGGTGCGAAGAGACGGGTGGCGTGGGGCATCGTGATCACCGTCGTTCAGCCGCCTTTTTGGTCACACCGTACCTGTCTGTTCGCTCCTTGTCGATGGCAGGAATGGATGATGATGAGCTTTTGCTCCAGGATGAAGATGGGCCACGAGACAACCGTGAAGAAAACGCAGAGCTTCCGTTATCTCGACGTGCAATCGAGCCTATCGCACCGCCCCAGAAACCAAAAGATAACGCAACTTGCCCACCTGTCATTTGTACTCAATAGCTTGACTTGGACTCGGTTTTCTACCCGTTCACATTTCACGGCCCACGACTTCGTCCCCCACATGTAACAAGATGAGGCCTAGGTTTTTGCGTGTTCATTCCGTTTTCCACACGATTTCGAGAGAAGAACCTCTAAACGATCCTCACTTTGTAGGCTCGACATCCTTGGACCATAGATTACTTTTCATGCTCCCCCCGTATCTGATCGAATGGTGGATGTGGGCGACCACGCCCACATGCTCTTTGTGGGTCACCAGCATCAATGATGGGAAGTATCGTTGAGCAATGACTTGAAATATCCCAAGTCAAGGTCAATGCTTGGTCTATGGGATAAGGCCACGTATTGTGATAAGCCTCACATATTTTGGGTCGCGGTGTAGCAAGACAGCTTGTTTAATCGTATATGTATGCCAATGGATCAATACCAAAGTGCTGAGACACGAAGATTCGATTTTTGTCGATCATTTCGCGCAAATCATAACGGACCTCACGAGATTTCAAAGAATGATACATGAATTACCTTTAGTTGATACTGGGAAGACCTAATATTTGTCGTTGGAATTGTTTTCCTTTGTCAATTTTGTTGGATATTTCATCGGTTTTGAATTATTCGAAGCAATTGTTTTGTAACAGTTTTAATGGAAAGTATGACTGCAATCAATTTTTAAGGGCTTTGTAACGTCTGATTTGATTTATTTCTTTATTAACCATCTCCTTTATTTGTCTATAAAGAAAATCTCTACGTCACAATAAAAACATACAAAAGAACAAGAAATTCTTTTCCTTTTTTCCATTTATTCGCTTAGTTTTACATATAGCTATGTTGTTCATGTTCCCTCGATTACTCTATGCGGAGTAAAGATGAAGATTTATTTTATCTCGAGAGGATAGCCACTAGAGCTTGACGCACTGAGTTTCGTACTCCGAGAGGTGGAATTATCCCTAAGATATTTGCTTGCACGCCTCGGAAATCTGTTATTATTTTTCATCTTTTCCAACAGATTTTCCAACAATCTCAAGAATAATTCGGATTCCCAATAATCAGGTCGTTTCTGTTTTAATTGAATTTTATAGTCAATTTTATGTTCAGATTCTCTTCGCTACCTTGGTTTATATTCTACTTTTGCATATCTTCTCAAGCAAAACCATGGGTGAACACAAAAAAGAAGAAGATATGTTCAGTCATCACTCTCTTTCATGTGTTAACTGTTGAGTAAAGAGATAGGAAATCGTGATATGTTAATCAGTTGTTTCTTGATTATTTGTAATTAGTCAATAAAGTTGATGCAAATTGGTTTTTTTTTTTTTTTTGTGATGTGTCCATGCTGGAAATAACAAAAAATTTCCGTCAATGTGTTTTTAGGTGATTCATGTTTGCCCCTAAGTTGATTTGGCATTCAAGAATGTTCTGAGTTTTATTTAATGCTATGTTGATATACATTAGCTTGCATGGTAGATGAAAAAATTCAATGCGATATTCAAATACATATGATGAAATTTGAGTTCAATTTAGACCCAATTTTGTAGACTAAGGTAACTAGGTGAGTTACACTGGGTCACTTGCCTGAAGCTGATGTTTGTTCGATGATCCAGGGAAATGGCGTCCCACGTCATTGGATATCCTCGCGTCGGCCCCAAGAGGGAGCTCAAGCTCGCCCTGGAATTGTTTTGGGATGGAAGGAGCGCTGCCAAGGATTTGCAGAAAGTTGGGTCTGATGTCAGGTCGTCTATCTGGAGGCAGATGGCCGCCGCTGGCATCAAGTACATTCCCAGCAACACCTTCTCATACTACGATCAGGTGCTCAACACCACCGCGATGCTCGGTGCTGTACCCGACAGATATGGTTGGGATGGCGGCAAGATCGGATTCAATGTTTACTTCTCGATGGCCAGAGGAAACGCCTCTGTTCCTGCTTTGGAAATGGCCAAGTGGTTCGACACCAACTAGTAAGCGTGACGGATCTCAGACAAGAGCACCAGTAACTCATTTTTGTCTTGGTGTTTTAATTTAACCCCATCCATCTCAATTTTTGGTCCAGCCGCTACGTTGTGCCTGAATTGGGTCCTGATGTCAACTTCTCTTGCGCTTCTCACAAGGCCGTCATTGAATACAAGGAGGCCAAGAAGGCAAAACGCTTGGTCTTATCATTTCTTCGTTCTTTCTACCTCAACGGCCCGTTCGATTGGGTTATATTCATCCCAACCCAAGGGATTAAGTGCTTTATATGTTCCAGTGACCCGATACGCATGCAACCCAAACCGGATAACGAATAGGGTCGGATCGCGTCGGGCTATCGGGTTTAGGGTCTATGCCATTTAAGAAAGGATTAATATTCACAAGAAATCCCAAACTGGTAACCTGTAACAAATTTACTCTAAACTAATTTTTTGACAATGAAAAACTCTAATTCAATACACCTATGACAACTTTACCCAAAATTAATTTTTTGACTATCAAAAATCACAAACTGGTATACTTATGACAAATTTACCCTCCTTTAGTTTCCGTTAAATTTGATTAATATCACGAAAAATCACAAACTAGTATATTTATGACAACCGAAGGGTAAAACCCCAAATTGGTACACCCATCAACTGCCACGTGTCATCAAGCTCAACAATTTAACGGCAAAATTTAACGGAAACTAACGGAGGATAAATTTGTCACAAGTGTACCAGTTTGAGATTTTTTATGGTAAAAAAATTAATTTTAGGTAAATTTGTTACAGGTGTACCACTTTAAGGTTTTTTGTGGTATTAACCCTTTACGAAATAATGCCAAATTCCATTTCATGTTCCCTCGAGGAAAATGAACATGTATCACGAGAGATCACATAAAACAAATAAAGAGTTTATGGACCATATTAAATATTATGCTAAAGTTCACGGATCATATTGAACAAATTAAAAATTATCATATTGCACGTTAAGTTAAAGTTTTGTTCAATTATATCTTTCTCTTTCCTCCCTCCCTTTGCCGTCTGATTACTTTCCTAGCCGCCTCTGCCATACCTTGGTTGTGACGTTGCCGGCAACCACACAACCCACCTCCGATCTCGATGGCAACCACCGAAATCCTCGGATACTAATTTAATGGAGGGTAAATTTGTCACGAATGTACCAGTTTGAGGTTTTTGGTGGTCTAAAAAATTAGTTTGAGTTAAATTAATCACGTGTGTACCGGTTTTGGGCTTTTTGTGGTATTAACCCTTTAGTTTTTATCTCGTGCTGCTGATTCAGTCTCCGCAGTATCTTCCTGTATGAGAAGAAATTGTGGATTCCGCTTGTGCGGACCCAAACCCTGTTTTTTGGATGATTCAAGTCTCTGAAGTTCGTCATGAACTGGTGTGGTACTTTTTTCCAAATCGAAAGTGTGATTTAAAGAGGAGTGGCAAACTCGAGTGATACGTTTTTTCGAATTGGGAGTGTGAAAGTAAAAGGAAAAAAAAAAGGAAGGGAAAAGATGCTGACTTGGAAACTAAAATGGATGTGGCCAGCTACATCATTTTTTTACGAGTCAAAGCTGACCCGGCACTTCACGTTAGAAAATTACAAGTGAAGTGGTGCTACACTTTGACGGAGAGATCAGATTGAGTTAATTTTTCGGAGGTTAGAGATTAAATTGAATAAAAATATTAAGATATCACCTTGAATATTTTATACGCGGCAAATTCTCTAAAAACTTCTTTATGTAGCATTAAAATCGAATGACCATAGAATTAATTACATAAACCAAAATTCCCCAAAGAAAATAGGGTTAATACCAAGAAAAAATCCAAACCGATACACTTATGATAAATTTACCCAAAACAAACCCCAAACTGGTACACTTGTGATAAATTTATCCTCCGCTAGTTTCCGTTAAATTTTACCATCAAATTATTGAGTTGGATAAATTGACATGTGTACCAGTTTGGGATTTTACCCATCTGTTTGTCACATGTATACCAGTTTGTGATTTTTCGTGGTAAATTAACAGAGGATAAATTTATCATAAATGTACCAATTTGTCATAAATTTATTATAAATGTATCAGTTTGAGGTTTTTGGCGATCAAAATATTAATTTTTGATAGATTTATCACAGACGTATCAATTTGAATTTTTTTATGACGTTAGCTCAAAGAAAATATCGAGCATTTACGGTGGCCACGGCGGCGACCACCACGACAAGGAGGGTCACGAGAAGAAGGACAAGAAGCATGAGCACGGCGGCGACAGCAGCAGCAGCGACAGCGACAGCGACCGAGCCCCCCCTGGTTCGCACTCAGGTGAGATATTTCGTGTTCATTCGGTTCGTCCGAGGCATCGTAGATTGAGAGTAACGTGTCGTTGCCGGACGGATCGCCGTTTCTGTTCCTTTTTCATGTTGTCAGATCTGAGGGCGCGTTCGGTTATTGCAGGCGAACGGCATTGGATCGGAGCGAGAGGGCGTGCCGGCTGACTTCATCCTTATCGTCTACTCATATCATATTAGCGGGAAAAGAGAAAAAATAACAATAGGAGTCTGTATTTGCTGCTTTGCTTTTGGTCCGATGACATGCTGGACGTGCAACTACTTATGTAACTAATAGGGGTGTAAATGATTCGGTTCGGTTCGATTTTTCAAGAAAACCGAACCAAACCGAACCATTAAGGGTGCCCCCTTGAGCCGAACTGAATTTGAACCGAACCGAATTGGAACCGAACCGAAAAATCGATTTGGTTCGGTTTGGTTCGGATCAATTTTCGGTTTCAAGTTCATTAAGCAGAAAGAGAGAGGAGAGAGAAGGGGAGAGAGAGGGCAAAATAGCCCTAAACCGAAGTGTTTATTTTAGTTCGGTTCGATCCAAACCGATCCGAAAAGAAAAATTGGTTTATTTTGATGATCCGAACCGAAACCGAAACCGAACCGAAATGCACGAAATTTTCGGTTCGGTTCGGTTCGTATCTTGGTTCGGTTTTTCGGTTCGGTTTTAACACCCCTAGTAACTAATGTGTTTCGCGAAATAATATGTTTTCGTTAACGTTCTCGTCTGGTTAAGTTTCGGCATCTGCCACCGGAGAGAGTTCCGTATTAAATGCCTTTTACATCATGTTAAATTGCTATTGATAGCATGAATTCCGTCACGAGATTTACATGATTAATAATATCGATGTTCTTAATTTATGTACGATAGTCTAGTCTTTTGAGGTTGATGTACTTACAGCTTGGCAATGGCCAATGGGCCGTGCTGGCACAAGCGTGGTACGGCCAGACCCAATTGGGCCAGTGCTGGGTCGGGCCTGTTAGGAAAAAGGGGTCTTGAGAGAGAGAAATCTATACCCTGTTTGATTAGCATCGTGACCGAAGAAATTAATCTCCTCTAATAAATTCAGTGATGCTTCGTCTGTCCCTACTGACGAAGATCGTGTCACTTGACAAGGGGCCATTACAAATGCTCTTGTGGCCATAACAATAACAATAATACAGGTTACGTACTCCGCTGAAGCATGATTCTATTATTGTCTCAGGAATTTTCAATGCTTCCGTCGCAGATCTCCGAGATGGCATTGCCTTTAATGGTTGAGCTGGATCACGATATAGAGAAGCATGCGACAAGATGCGGCTATAGTTCGTCTTAGCATTGGTTTATGGAGTTTCATGATACTCTTTGCCGTTAAGTGTTTATGTCAAAATTTTGCTCTTTTGGTTTGCATCTTGTGTACAATATATACAGAAGATGTATGTGGAGTAATCACGGACTATGTCAAAAAATAGCTTCATATCACACATTTCATTAAGTCATGGCATGTATAAACACAATCGATGGGATCTCGATCAGACGAAAAAAGAGAAAAGAAAGGGTGGGTGCAATGGTTGAGAAGGAACTTGAGTTTTCGGATGATCCAAACACCGTATCATATTTATCAAATTTCGGTTGCTGGAGGTGGAAATTCTGTTGTAGAAGAAGTAGTTGTTTCTGCAGACAGAGGCCCTGATTTTCTCGGTGCTGTTATGTGTGGTCCATTCTCGACGGCATTCCACTGATTATAATCCGTGGATTTTTCGAAGATTTTCATCCTAAATTTCCAGTAGATATAGTTAGATCCATCGAACATTTATGGTCTGAATTGGATTGCCTTCAATGAAGGATGCTGCTATGATGTGAGCCATAATGATCTTTTTGCTCTTGAACTATAACACTTCAAAAACTTGAGCCACATGCTCCGATACCAATTGAAATGGCTAAAACAACAACTAAGAAGGGGTGATTGGTTGTTTTAAGAACATTAAAACTTTTGAGTGGAAGATGTGAGAATGTGCTTTTGGGGGAAGGGGATTAATTATGCAGATGCAGCAACTTCTATTAGACATATAATAAAAGAATTAAAGAGATAGAAGATATTTCAGGACAAATTCATAGTGGTTTGGCCTCTTTTTTTTGGTCGAAGTTCAGCCTTCCACTTGGCACACTTTACTCTCTCAACTCTAACAGCCACGAGCAAGACTTGAATCCATCAAGTAATCGCCGATTTTTTACAGTTTGTAGACGGTGCTCCTACTACAAGAAGCTTAGAGTTCTACAAGCACAAGCACCTCTTACAACCCTCCATTCCCCTCTCTTCCTCACATAGAATTACAATCGGAAGACAAACATTGCACAAGTGAAAGCTCGAGTGCATCTTGCGACATAGTGAGAATGCAAGTTCGGAATTTCCGGCCATCTTCAAAGTTACCTTTGATCTGTTCATAGAGGCCTTTAATCTTCAAAGGGTTATTGGAAGCTGTTTCAGAGTCAAATGAGCCGTTGACTGTCTTCTCTAGCAATCATACCTGCAATCTGCACAATTAGAGTACACTCAAAAAGACAAACCAGGGTGTTGAGCCTTTTGCTTCTGTATAGTCTGCATCGACCCTCTGAATTGCCCTCACAAAAATGGCAAAACTGCCGGATCTTCTCTAGGCTCCTTTCTGCGGTTCCAGAAACATTGCCAGAAATATTTGTGGGTGGCAAAAAGTGTGCTGAGTGTGAAAGGAAAGTGGGGGTGGTGGTGCTTGGACCCGTCAAACAGGTCACTTTCATATTTAGTGAATCAAACCCAACCTAACCTGCACCCAATCCAGATTGTTATAACACTTTCATATTTAAGCCAATATCAGCCCTCGGCCAATGGCCGAGCTCTCGTCTGGTCAACCCTAGCAACCCTCGCTGGACTTCGTAGAAAAAAAAAAGGAAAAGAAGTAATAAGATAAAATAAGATAAAATAGGAAATTATAAAAATTGTCCTTACATCTCCAACTCCACTTGACGTATTGGTCACTTTATTTATTACTAGAAAATCGGTGAAAAAGTTCTCTATTTTTCACATGGGTTAGAAATTGATTAGTTCTCAATCAATTTAAGGCAAAAGTTGCTAGGCAATTCATTTATGACCTATCTCCAAATTAAGGCTTATCATCAAATATGGATCATAGACCCATTTTGCCACCTCTAGGTGGTGCTATGGTTTCGAGTAGGTATGATTTTATACTTTAACGAATAGTGTTCGGTACTTTGATTTTTGGAGGGCGAAGGAAAAAGTAAAGATTCGGAGATTTACTCTGTGTATGTGTGTATGTATATATATATATATATATATATATATATAATTTTCGTAAGTGTAAATATTGAATGATTGAGTGTGACTATGCTGAAGGAGCATAGAGAAGATCATCTGTAGTCTATGGTGACTCCTGGCCATTTCTTAGGAAAATGTGGTCAAATCAGCATGTTTTTCAACGTGTTGGTGGGTCCCTCGGCCATCACGTTTCTCGTTAATAAAATGCCTGAGTAAGCAATTCATCGGGGGAAGTTACCTCCAACTGCCTGCACGGAATCTTCTTTACTTTTCCAAATATTATTATATATATAATACACAAACACACACATATATATTCATCGCTTTTCTCCTCGCAGCCGAAGGTGGGATGGACAAGAGAACAGAGATTGGTCATTTATATAGCCGGAGGTGGGACAGACCTGGGATGGAAGAAGACAAGAGACCTGCGGGATGGATGAACGAAGACTCGCGGGATT
Organism: Syzygium oleosum; assembly: GCF_021117445.2. Taxonomy (NCBI): domain Eukaryota; kingdom Viridiplantae; phylum Streptophyta; class Magnoliopsida; order Myrtales; family Myrtaceae; genus Syzygium; species Syzygium oleosum. The sequence continues at coordinate 5,363,862 of NW_026607494.1, forward strand.
ATGTATCTTCTTTTTATAATCTCGCGATGCCCCTTTCAGACTCGCAACCTGGGATGGAAGAAGACAAGAGACTTGCGGGGTGGAAGAAAGGAGACCCGCGCGGTTATGGATGGAAGAAGACGAGACTCGCGGGGTTGGAAGAAGACGAGAGACTCGCGGGGTGGATGAAAGAAGACTCGCGGGATTATGACTGCGACTCTGAAAGTGGCATCGCGGGATTATAAAAAGAAGATACATAATCCCGATGAAAGAAGTGCGAGTCTGAAAGGGGCATCGCGGGATTATGAAAAGAAGATACATAATCCCGCGAGTCTTCGTTCATCCATCCCGCAGGTCTCTTGTCTTCTTCCATCCCAGTTCTGTCCCACCTCCGGCTATATAAATTACGAATCCTCTCCACTTCCTTTTCGTCGCTTCGTACTCTCTCTTCTTTGTCTCTCTATCCCTCGCACTCTCGCCACTGCAATAGACTACAGTGCTGTCTCGTTCCCCGGTTCGGTCTCCGCCAAGGTAGGATCCTTGCATTGCTCGCGTTTCTCCATTCTTAGACTGAGTAACCGAGTGAGTCACACTAGGCTACTTCCCTGTAGTTGATGTTTTGTTCGATGATCCAGATAAATGGCATCCCACGTCGTTGGATATCCTCGCATCGGCCCCAAGAGGGAGCTCAAGTTTGCCCTGGAATCGTTCTGGGATGGTAAGAGCACTGCGAAGGATTTGCAGAAAGTTGGAGCTGATCTCAGGTCATCCATCTGGAAGCAGATGGCCGCTGCCGGCATCGAGTACATTCCCAGCAACACCTTCTCATACTATGATCAGGTGCTTGACGCCACCGAGATGTTCGGTGCTGTTCCCGCCAGATATGGCTGGGATGGTGGTGAGATCAGATTCGATGTTTACTTCCTGATGGCCAGAGGAAACGCCTCCGTCCCTGCTATGGAAATGATCAAGTGGTTTGACACCAACTAGTAAGTGATAGTTCTGAGACAAGTGCGAGAATCGTTTGTTTTCATGTTTAACTGACCCATCCATCTTATTTGGTCCAGCCGCTACATTGTGCCTGAATTGGGGGGTCCTGATGTCAACTTCTCTTATGCTTCTCGCAAGGCTGTCACCGAGTACAAGGAGGCCAAGAAGGTAAAACGCTGGTCTATTATTTCTTCCTTCTTGCTGTCTCGGCTGCCCGTTCGATCGGGTTTATATTCAGCCCGACCCAGAAATGAAGCGTTCATGTTTTAGTGACCCGATCCAAAACCCGATCCGCACGAAACCCAAACCGGATAACGAATCGGGTCGGATCGCGTCGGGCTATCGGGTTTGCCATTTAGGAAATGTTCCAAAAGTCCATTCCATGTTCCCCTGTGTGATTTCTCTCTCCTCCCACCCTTTTCCTCTCACTACTTTCCCAGCTGCCGCCTGCCCCGTCCCTTGGCTGCGACGTCGCCGGCAACCCCACGACCCACCTCCGATCTCGATGGCAACAGCCGAAAGCCTCGGATCCGCCCGACCATCCCCCGACTCTCCCCTCTCCCAACTCCCAGACTCTGCAACGCTCGACCAGGTGCCAACGACGGTCGTCGACGCTCCTGCTGACCAGCTCAGGCCGCCGCTTGCCTCGCAAGACCTCGATCGCGGCTGATCCGAGGCCAAGCCCGGCCCTAAATGTCGATCGAGATCCCCTGCCCTCGGCGCTCGTCCTCGTCGACAGCGACGACAAAATTCTGACTCTTTCGTTGTTTGTAGTTACTTGTTTGTTTTTCGTATATCTTTATCAGCTCATACATTTTCGTCTTCCTTGTGCCGTTACATAATCTTTGCATGATTTTAAAGCTATCTGCCTTTTGAATCTATTTGCTAATTCCCAGCTCGGAGTAGACACTGTTCCTGTCCTTATTGGCCCGGTGTCCTATCTGCTGCTATCCAAGCCTGCAAAGGGTGTTGAGAAGACCTTTTCTCCTCTTTCCCTTCTCGGAAAAATACTTCCCATCTACAGGTAAGAATTTAAACTCTTCTCTAGCAGTTTTCATTTGCTCAAGTTTTTGAATACGTCTCCTGACCAATGAAATACCATCCAGGGAAGTCGTGTCCGAACTTAAGGCAGCTGGCGCTTCATGGATTCAGTTTGATGAGCCCACCCTTGTGACGGATCTTGATTCTCACGAACTGCAAGCATTCACTGAAGCATACTCGGAACTAGAATTATGTCTTTCTGGTGTGAATGTTGTCGTCCAAACCTATTTTGCTGATGTTCCTGCCGAGGCATATAAAGTTCTTACTTGTTTGAAGGGCGTCACTGGATTTGGATTTGATTTGGTCCGTGGAACCAAGACCCTTGATTTAATCGAGGGCGGGTTCCCCGCAGGCAAGTATCTCTTTGCTGGAGTTGTTGACGGGAGGAACATCTGGGCCAATGACCTTGCTGGATCACTCGTCACCCTCCATGCTCTCGAGAGCATTGTGGGAAAAGGTACTACTTTCTGCATATGTTTTTCAGCATAGTGTGTTTTTTAAGATCTGCGTGTTATGCATCCTTAAGCTGATATCTGAAATTTCTAATATATCTGCAGACAAACTTGTGGTCTCCACCTCTTGCTCTCTTTTGCACACTTCTGTTGACCTAGATAATGAGACTGAGTTGGATGAGGAAATCAAGTCATGGCTTGCATTTGCTGCTCAGAAGGTGGTTGAAGTCAATGCATTGACCAAGGCATTGGCTGGACAGAAGGATGAGGTACGGTTTGTTATCTTTTTGTTAAAGATGATGCTGAAAAGCAGCATAGTATGCCCACACTGTCATTGTTGCTACTAGGTAGTCTTAACAGTGGTGTCAACCCATATTGTTAGCTTATTTTCTAGAATTAGTTGCTTCTACTCTATTCCGAATAGTCATTAGCAGAAAGCAATGCGGTTACCTTGTGGTGGGTCTCTCTAATTACTGGCTGTGCAGAGCTACATACTATATATGGCAACAACTGGGTAAATACAATCACTAGGATGCAAAGTTCTTAATTTAAACTAGGCCTGTTAACTAGCCCATTAGGGGGTTTGTCAAGCATAATGTTCAATCTCCAAAGTGTTGATTGCTAATGTCGTGAGAGGGTAAATCAATACTTATTGCCGATGGCTCTGTTTTCAGGCATTCTTCTCAGCTAATGCTGCTGCGCAGGCCTCAAGAAAGTCCTCTCCAACGGTCACAAATGAAGCTGTCCAAAAGGCTGTATGTTTCTCTGCTTAGTTACCCTTCATCTTTTATGCGTTCCAAAAATACCAATTAAAGTGATATTGCTGGTGTCTTGAGCTCTTGATATTCTCATCTCTCTCAGGCTGCTGCTTTGAGGGGCTCTGATCATCGCCGTGCCACAACTGTGAGTGCTAGACTTGATGCTCAGCAAAAGAAGCTTAATTTGCCTGTCATCCCAACAACCACCATTGGCTCCTTCCCTCGTACCATAAAACTCAGAAGAGTGAGCCTTGAGTACAAGGACAAAAAGTGAGTAAACTAGATCTTTCTTTTCTAATTAAACGATGATGGATATGACATGGGCTGTTATCCTTTTTGTTATGGCCCTCATTGGTCCTCTGACTGTATAGGATCTCCGAGGAAGAATACGTTGAGGCCATCCAGGAGGAAATTAACAAAGTTGTCATGCTTCAAGAGGAGCTTGACATAGATGTCTTGGTTCATGGGGAGCCTGAGGTAAGACAGTCTTTGAATCTGGTATTGTAATTGAGACAAATTATGTCGGATAAATAGGTAGCTTCTTATGAGCTATGTTTTCGTTTTTTTAACATCTTGATCTGGATGTATCCAATGCAGAGGAACGATATAGTTGAATACTTTGGGGAGCAGTTGTCCGGTTTTGCTTTCACCGTTAACGGGTGGGTGCAATCTTATGGTAATTATTGTGTGAAACCACCCATCATCTATGGTGATGTGAGCCGCCCCAGGCCAATGACCATCTTCTGGTCCACCACGGCCCAGAGCATGACTACTCGCCCGATGAAGGGAATGCTTACAGGCCCCGTCACCATTCTCAACCGGTCCTTTGTGCGAAATGACCAACCCAGGTACGGAAGAAGGTGAACTTCATATGTACATGGTATCGATTAAAGAACATAATTTTTATTTCTCCTTTTGGGACTAGAATAATAGCTTTTATATTTCACAGGTTCAGAACTTGTTATCAAATTGCCTTGGCCATCAAGGACGAAGTGGAGGATCTTGAGAAGGCAGGGATTAATGTTATTCAGATTGATGAGGCAGCTTTGAGAGAGGGTCTGCCACTGAGAAAGTCTGAGCAATCTCTCTACTTGGATTGGGCTGTCCACTCTTTTAGAATCACTAACTGTGGTGTCAGGGATACTACTCAGGTTCCTTCATTGCTCCATTCCTTTTCCTTTTTTTTCTTTTCCCCCTTTTTTTATGTGGGAAGATCTGTTTCCCATATATACTGATTTCACTTGGTGGCTATAATTGATCGGCAGATCCATACTCACATTTGCTACTCCCGCTTCCGCGACATCATCCCCTCATTCATCGACATGGATGCCGATGTCATCACAATGGAGAACTCTCGCTCTGATGAGAAGCTCCTCTCAGTTTTCCGCGAGGGAGTCGAGTTTGGTGGTGGGATTGTCCCCGGTGTCTATGAAACCCACTCTCTCATAATACCATCGGCTGAAGAGATTGCTGACAGAACCACCAAGATGCTCGCATCAAACGTATTGTGGCTTAACCCTGACTTTGTACTCAAGACTCGTAAACACACTGGGGTTAAGCTTGCTCTCAAGATCTTCGTTGCCGCTGCTGAGCTCCTCCGCACCCAGCTTGCCCATGCTAAAAAAGAAAAGTTTGAGTGACTTCCCTCGTCAATCGATTCTTCCTACACATCAGGGTGTATTCCTGTCTTTTATTATTTATACAATAATTGAGTTTCTCTATGGAGTGTTTGGAGTCATACTCTTTGGGGTATTTTAGTTGTCCTTGTACTCTCTGTCTCTCTCTCTCTTGTAGAGAATGTTTTATGTATGTAAAAGGATAGAAAATGAATAAATTATTATTTACCTTTTGTGCATCAATATCCTTCTTTCAATTTCATTTTTTTGGATACTGTCCCTTGGAAAAAAACTTTCTTGCTGTTTCATTTGAAAACACTTACGATATCTGCTGTCGAATGCATTGGCTGCTGATGATATGACGATCTTAAAACTAGCTCGTCCACGTATGAACATTTCTTCTATAAAATCTATTGGTTGCGGCACTGAGTGCTGAGTTTGAATGAGTATGAGAGTTTGGGTAGCACAAGATACTTTGACTCGCTGTGCCGCAGGGCAGAACTGTAATATTTGATTTGCCGTATCAACTCCGTCTCGAGACTCGACATAACAAATTAGCTATTGCAAAGGTTGTGCTGAGTTAAAGCTTGTACTCATGTGATTTGATATTCGATCTGCTTGACCTCCTCTTAAAACATCTGCAAGGAAGGAACAGAATCGAAGAAACCTAATCTGTATCCAGATGAGTAAATTTTCATTCATTCATCCGAAGCTTTACTTGCCTCCGAGTGTATCCTTGCTTGGACCACTCGACTAATTCATAATAATCAACTCATAGTGGGTAATTATAAACTAGCATTCCTCGTAAAAACTTCGTCCGAATCCATAAATGTACATTGAGTCTTACAAAATCTCACTATACAAAACTTAATCAGTTTGACAGAAAAAAAAGGTTAAAATCAGGAGGGAAAGAGAGCAAATCTAGAGAATGAGAGCAATGTTACTCATACTCTTTCTTATTTTTCTTGTTGTTGTACCGCCTAATCCCGCTTTAGACCACTCAATTTTGCTTTGGAATTCGATCTCGATAGTGTTCGTGGAATCATTTCGCCGTAAACAGGCGGTGTCATGAGAGATGATGCGTGGATCACCCGGTTGCTGGATATATGAAGTCATGTTGAAAATACATGGAACACATGCTTAAGCTTCAATTGTAGCAGAGAGAGCGTTTTCACTTATCTATTGTCGGACCACGAGTTAATATGAGTTTATATCAATGATCTTAATCTTATTTAGGTACGAATTTAACTAGTTCAATAGCGTTCTAGGTCGGCATTCCTTAAAAAGACGAGCAAGTATTGCATTTTTAAAGTTCGACTGCAAATTTGATTGGATTGTCGTTCCATTTAATTTTCTCGTCAAAACCCAAATCGACACTGTAAACCATCACTAATCGGATGAAAATCAAGAGAAGAAAAAGGAAAAAGCTTCGAGTATAGACTATAGTAGGAACTTCCTACTAGGTCACTTCTTGCCCATCTCGCTACTGAGTTGATCATTAGACGATTTTTGAGCGAGAGAAATAGAGGGTGAGTGGTGAGAAATCGGGAAAATTATTTAAAAAGTCCTAAATATATTGCACTTTTAACAATTCAGTCCTAAACATATTGTAATTGTGCCAATTCAGTCATAAATCTTTTGCATTTGTGCCAATTCAGTCTATCTAGTCAATTTTGATCGAAAATCGCCGACATGGATGCTAATCGTCCTACGTGGTGCAACCAGTGTTGACGTGGACAATTTTTAATAACATTTTAATATTTTTCAATTTTTTTGTTTTTTATTTTTCTTTTCTTTTCTTTCTTTATTTTTCTTCCCTTTCTTCCTCCTCTAGCCGGTCACTGGGCCTCGGCGACCGGCCAGAGGCGAGGGCTGATGGTTGGCCTCGGGCGAGCCTCGCCCGCCCCCGAGGAGGCTCAACCTTGCCCAACGATGGAGAGAGAGAGAGAGAGAGAGAGAGAGAGAGAGAGAGAGAGAGAGAGAGAGAGAGAGAGAGGGCATGTGTCTGCGTTCGTCGATTGGAGAAGCTCGAGAGGGAAAATGGCGTTGCAGTGGATGATACTAACGTACGTGGTCGCCGCTGAAGTAGATCTAGCTCTCTTCTTGACCCTCCCTTCGTCGAAGCTTTTGAAAAACCATCTCGTCTCCTTGTCCTTTAGCCCGCCCTCTTTGTCGTCCCCTTCGCCGGATTCTAGCTCCTCGGTCGGTTTCGTTTCCCCAGTTAAATCGATTCTTCGTACGCTAAATTCCGTCTCGGTGCTTTGCTTGTGCGAGCTCCGATTAGATTTTGAATCGTTCGACTTCTCTCATCTCATTGGGCAGTGAAGTTTGTCTGCGTTGTTTTTGAGTGTGGTTTCTGTGTAGGTATATATTGGAAGAATGAGCACTGCTTGATGTGTATGTCCGAGATCCGAACCAACGCCGGGCAAGCAAGGTCGACCTTCGGCCCTCACCTTTGCCCGGCAACTGGCTAAAGGAGGAAGAATGAAAAAAAAAAAAAGGAAAAATAAAAAAATAAAAAAACTTGAAAAATATTAAAAAATTTCAATGTCGGCGCCGGCCATGCCACGTAGGATGGCCTTCGTCCACGTTAGTGATTTCTGATCAAGATTGGCCGGATGGACTCAATTAGTAAAATGCGAAAATATTTAGGATTCAATTTGCAAAATTAAAATGTTTAAAACTAAATTGGCAAAAGTACAATAGATGTAGGACTTTTTGAACATTTTTCCCGTGAGAAATAAAAAAGGGAGAGGTAATCCACCGCTCAGAGGAACTTCGATTAAAAATCGTGAAGAGGGGCGGATAAGAGAAGAAAGCGGTTCCTTCAAACGAGTCGGATCGCGCTTTGATCGTCGTAAAGTCTCTGGCAGGAGTTATGCATTTGTTTCCATCGCGTGTCGTCTACATCGATATGCCTCGTTACTTCCAGGTCGTTTCTTACCCACTTGTGTCTTGGAGTATGCTTGCGTGCACGACTTTTCCATTCTGATTTTTGTGTTCTGTTTTGTGGGTTACCTCGAACCGAGCCATAAAGCCATCTCGAGGCATGGCACTATGCAGATTGAAGCCAAGTCATAGCCGCCGCACAATGGCTGCCCTATGATCACCGTCGCCGACCATAACTATAAGCCTCCGCCATATACCATGTGGCCAGTCATGGATCTCATTCGCACTTCAGGTAGTTACTTGTAAATCTGTCCTCTGGGCATCAGAGGTTTTGATTGGTAGTATAATTAGGGGCATGTTGATGTTGAAGGGATCGGGCTTATGAAAGTCTAGCATTTTGGTTTGTTTAAAGGGTTTGGGCGTTGGGTGCATCATACTCTCCAGTCTTTAGATGATGGTAGGTTGGTCAGGATTCTCATTTTCGCATATTGTTTTTCGTGTTTGGGTATTTGTGGTCATTTTCTTTATTTCATCTGTCCTTTACACCGCACGATTAGTGTATCTTGAGAAATACGAAACATCTTTATACATTGTCGCCTTCCACCTTAGAAATAGATGGGCAAAAGTACACCACAAGTGCCATAACTTGTGTACGGTGATCACTTTGGTGTCATAACTTTTTTTCGGATCACTTTAGTACCAAGTCGGATGAAAAGAGATCACTTTAGTGCCAATTTGGTCGGAAATCCGACGTGACATTTTTTATTAATTTTTGACGTCGAAGTGGCTCGTCGGAGGCTGAGTCAGTGTGTACAATCAACATTTTTTATTTTAAATAAATTTTTTCAGCGTGTACAGTCAGCATTTTTTATTTTAAATATTTTTTTTCCTTTTTATCTTATTTCCTTTTTATTTTCTTTTCTTTTTTTTTTCTTTTCTCCCCTCGCCGGCCGGCCACCGGCGAAGCCCGGGAAGGGCTGGACGAGGGCGGCCTTGCCCATGGCCGGCGAGGGGCGGCCGACCCTCACCGGCGATAGGCGAGGCTGGCCCTCGCCGGCGTCGGGCAAGGGTAGCCCTCGCCTGGGCGGGCGAGGGTCGCTCTCGCCGGATCTGGCGAGGGCGACCCTTGCTGGCGTCGAGCGACCCTCGCCGGCGTCGGGCGAGGGAAGCCCTCGCCTGGGCGGGCGAGGGTCGCCCTCGTCCAGCCCTTCCCGGGCTTCACTGGTGGCCGGTCGACCACTGGCAACTGGCCGGCGAGGGGAGAAAAGAAAAAAAAAGAAAAGAAAAGAAAAAGGAAAGAAGAAAAAAAAAAGGAAAAAAATATTTAAAATTAAAAATGTTGACTGTACACGCTGAAAAATATTATTTAAAATAAAAATGCTTGATCAGACACGCCGACTCAGCCTCGCGAGCCACGTCGGCGTCAAAATTAATAAAAAAATGCCACGCCGGATTTCCGGCCAAATTGGCACTAAAGTGATCTCTTTTCCTCCGACTTGGCACCAAAGTGATCCGAAAAAAAGTTATGGCACCAAAGTGATCGCCGTACACAAGTTATGGCACTTGTGATGTACTTTTGCCAAAATAGATGTTTAGGTTAAGCTTATTTTTTTGAAAAAAAAAAGAGTAAACGACAAAAACAAAAATAGGATTGCATTGCATTTAGATTGGAATGGCATTTAGGGGATTCATGCTTTCTCCATGATTCCGTTTAGTGATATTTCCTTCGGTTAAGCATGTTGCCTTTTGAGTTAGGGATAGGCTTATCTTTGATTTGAACTAAGCTCACGGGGCTGCTGTCGTGTGGCTTAATAATCGTGCCATGTTATATTTTTTGCCCGACTTGTATCAGGTCACTTTACCATACTTTGCATTTTACACTCCCTTTTATTGTTGCTTTTGACGTGTTTGTTTCTATTCTTCTGTGTCATTTCCTTGATTGAGTTTCTCTTATTTTGTTTACCCTAGTTAGATGGTTAGGCCACACACTAGGAACATAATAAACGTAAAAACACTGTGTGGACACTTAGGCTGTGCATGGCAATTATTCTGTGTCTGGAAAAAGATTCTGCTAAGAAATGATTATTTTTTATTCTGTACCCGAAAATAATTTCTAAGTATTTGAAAACGTTTGGTAACTATTCAAAATTTCTATTCTTAGAATAAAAAAAGAACAAAAATGCGTTTGGCAACTACATAAAATTTCATTTTATTAATAATATTTTAAATTTTTTAATATTTCTTTCTTTTTTTTTTTCTTTCCCTTCCCTTCCTTGGCCATGGCCGGTCGCTCGCACCGGCAACCGGCCACGAGCCAGGATCGGCGAGGGCGTTGCAGCCCTTGCCGCCGGGCTCGCCTTGGTCTGAGGCGAGGTCGACCTCGCCGTCGCCAACCCAGTAGCGACGGACACAGGTGGCGACGGCGAGGTAGGCCTTGCTCGGGGCGAGGCCTTGCCGTCGGGCCGCGAGCCGCCCTTGCCGGCCACTCGGTGAGGGCCGCGACGCCCTCGTCGGCCCGGCCTATGGCTGGTTGCCGGTGGCCGGCGGGTGGCAAGCCGAAAAACAACAAAAAATAAAAAAAGGAAGAAGAAAGTCAAGAAGAATCAGAAATGAAAAAATTGTTCCAAAATCAATAAGCTACTTTTTTTTGCTTCTTGATTCTGGGAATAATTTTTTGCAAAATTGTGCCCGGGCACAAAAATTTAACAAACGGATTTCTGTTCCCAAACTTATTCTGGAAACAAAAGAACATAAATTTTTACTATTTGGCAAGTTGCCAAACAGGCCCTTAGCGACTAAAACCTTAGGATTCATAATTTGATAAAAGGACTGCATGTACCGGCAATCATGTTTAAGTATCGAAATGACACTAATTAGATAACTAGTGTAATCAAGTCACATACTCCAAATCTTTGGTTGCGTAGGAAGTGAGGTATGCTAGTGGCGACCGCAATAGGCTAGTGGCAACTCCTCGTGTAGAATTCTCATAGGGTTAATCGAATTAAAATGAAAATCGCAACGTTGCGTGAGATCAGGATTTGGAAGAACGCGTCGATTGAAAACTGTAGGTCACCAATTCAGCGTTACCTCTAAATCCATCCTTTCCCTGGACCCTCGTGTCGAGAGGGTCACAACAATGATTTATCTTACCAGAGGTTCCATACTTCGCCTAAGCATGATTCTATTATCGTCCCAAGAATTTTCAATGCTTCTGTTGCAGATCTCTGAAATGACGTTGCTTATATTGGTTGAGCTGAATCACGATATGGCGAAGCATGCGACAAGATGCAGCTATAGTTCGTCTTAGCATTGGCTATGGAGTTTGATGATATTCTTTGCCGTTAAGTGTTCATCATGAAATTTTACTTTTTGGGTTTGCCTCGTGTATATATATAGAAGATGGATGTGGAGCAATCACGGACTATGTCAAAAGAAAGATCCAAATCACACATGGCATTAAGTCATGACGTGTATAAACACAATCAATGGGATCTCGAATAGACAAAAAAGAGAAAAAGATAGGGTGGATGCAATGTAATCCATGGATTGTACGATCGAAAACGTGTGGTCTAGAAATGGATTGTCTTCATTGGACGATGCTCCTATGATTGGAGCCATGATGATCTTTTTGCTCTTGAATTATAGCACTTCAAAAACTTGAGCATCATGCTTCTCTTGTTTTTGGGTAAAAGAGCAACATGCTTTGATATCAATTGATATGGCTAAAACAAAAACCAAGAAGAGGTGATTGGTTGTATATCGAAGGAGATTAATTATGCAGATGTAGTAGCTTCTATGAGACATATAATAAAAAAATTAAAGAGATACAAGACATTTCAAGACGAATTTATGGTGGTTCAACCTTCCGCCTAGCACAATTTACTCTCTCAACTCCAGCGGACATGAACAAGACTTGAATCCATTAAGTAATCACCGAGATTTTACAATTTCTAGACGGTGCTCCCACTACAAGAAGCTCAGAAGACGATTCTACAAGCGCAATCACCTCTTACAACCCTACATTCCCCTTTCCTCCTAGATTTCAAGAATCTAGCCCTCACATAGAATTACAATCTGAAGACAAACATTGTTCGGAATTTCCGGCCATCTTCTAAGTTACCTTTGATCTGTTTATATAGGCCTTTAATCTTCAAAGCGTAAGTTGGAACCCGTTTCAGAGTCAAATGAGCTGTGGACCATCTTCTCTATCTCTAGCAATCATACCTGCAATATGCACAATTGGAGTATACCCTAAAAGACAAAGCAGGGTGTTTTCCTTACTTTATCATTTTACATAAAAAGCAGTCCGATGATATTGATAGCGAACGTTCATAATTGATTGCGAGTTCATAAATTCACCTTCCATTTCGATCAAAGAAAGAGATCACAGGGGAGGGGGGAGAAGAGAGTTCATAAATTCACTCTATCTTCGACACCGCGACATGAGCGAGGCGCATGGAGAAAGAGAGAGAAGTGCTCTTTCGATCGAGTCATGCCATATGGCATATTCTTAATGGAGTGGCTATCTGAAATTTGAAAGGATGTCGACTTTCAGAAAGTGTTATGGCATATTCATAATTGATTTTTTTTTTGGTCTGTTAAAATTGATTTATTGAGCAATACGTTTTGTTCATTAAAACACTAAACTTGTTACTCAATTATATCAATTATGTAAAACAATCGCAGCGAGTCTACGAAGACGCCCTCTTAAATTACTTTTTCGCTAAGGGAAGCTCATCTGGGAATCTTGGCCCCGTCTCGAGATCTATTAAATGCATGACTCCATCGCCAGAGGAAATAAAACACTCAGATCCAACCAACCATGACATAATTCATGAACATATATCATGATTTTAGTTGTTTTTCATCATGCATACGTGTATTCCACCATTGAAAAATTGACGCCCACAACATAAGGCCAACCCATCTTACAGATCAGATTTTGCTATTTAGTCAATATTTCAACTGGATATATGATCATAAGGACGTATTAAAAATAAAAACTACAAGTATTATGATTCTAAAATGAATGTCTTAGGGTGCGCATGATAACCATTTTGTTCCGGAATGAGTTCCTGAACCAAAAATAGATTTTTCTATTTCTGGTTCTTGGATGAGTTTCTGAGAAAAAAAACCCGTTTGATAACGACCAAAATTTCTATTTCTATAATGAGACTGCGTTTGATAACAAGACAAAATTTCTATTTCTGAAACAAAAACCCGTTTGATAAACAACAGAAAATTCTATTTCCAAGAACAGAAATCCATTTTTTTAGAAATGGAATAAAAATAATTAAAAAAATCCGAAAAATTCATAAAATTCTCAAAAAAAAATCAGAAAATCCCAAAAAATTGAAAAATTCCAGAAAAAATCATCAAAATGTCAAGAAAATAAAAAAAAATTCAGATTTCGGGAAAATAGGAAATTTGTTGAATTTTTTCAAAAAAAATCAAGAAATCAAAAATTTCAAAACTTCACAGAATTGCTTAGAATACTTGTAGCCACCCACTTTGAGTAAAATTTAAATTTTTGAGGTGCCCAAAAAAATAAAAAAAATTTCAAAATTTCACAAAATGGCTTAGAATACTGCTGTGCCACCTCTTTTTGAGTAAATTTTAATTTTTTGAGATACCCAAAAAAAATTTAAAAAAATTAAAAATTTCAAAATTTTACAGAATGGCTTAGAATACCTGTGGCCACCCACTTTGAGTGAAATTTTAATTTTTGGAGGTGAAAAAAAAAAAAATCAAAAATTTCAAAACTTCACAGAACGACTTAGAATACATATGGCCATCCACTTTGAGTGAAATTTAAATTTTTTAGGTGAAAAAAAACATAAAAAATCAAAAATTTCAAAACTTCTGAGAATGACTTACAATACCTCTAGCCACCCACTTTGAGTAAAATTTAATTTTTTTAGATGCCCAAATGGTATTTTTATTTTTTTTTTTTTTTTTTGGTTCCTAAAGAAAATTAAATTTCACTCAATGTGGATGGCCACATGTATTCTAAGCCACTCTGTGAAGTTTTGAAAATTTTTCTTTTTGCTTTTTTTTTTCGACACCTAAAAAATTAAATTTCACTCAAAGTGGGTGGCCACAGGTATTCTAAGCAATTATGTGAAGTTTTTATTTTTTTTATTTTTTTTTGGCACCTAAAAAAATTTAAATTTCGCTTAAAGTGGATGGCCATGGGTATTCTAAGCCATTTTGTGAAGTTTTGAAATTTTTTTTTAATTTTTTTCGGCAACTAAAAAAATAAAATTTCACTCAAAGTGGGTGGCCACGGGTATTTTAAGCTGAATTCTGTAAAGTTTTGAAATTTTTACTTTTTGCTTATTTTTATTTTTGGCATATAAAAAATTTTAATTTCACCTAAAGTGGGTGGCGGAGTATTTTAAGCTGATGCATGAAGTTTTGAAATTTTTTTTTTTTTATTTTTTTTACCTAAAAAATTTAAATTTCATTTCAAAGTGAATGGTGTAGTATTCTAAGCCATTCGTGAAATTTTGAAATTTTTGATTTTTGCTTTTTTTTTTTTTTTGGCACCTAAAAAATAAAATTTCATTTCAAATTAGGTGGCCACAGTATTATTAAGATATTCTGTGAAGTTTTTAAATTTTAGAATTTTTTATTATTTTTTATTTTTTTTTGGCAACTAAAAAAATTAAATTTTGCTTAAAGTGGGTGGCCATAGGTTTTCTAAGCCATTTTGTGAAATTTTAAATTTTTATTTATTTTTATTTATTTTTTTTGGTACCTAAAAAAATTTAAATTTCACTCAAAGTGGGTAGCCACATATTCTAAACTATTCTGTTAAGTTTTGAAATTTTTGATTTTTTGCTTTTTTTTCTCACTTCCATATGAATATGTGTGTTGAAGAAAATGAATTCCTCAGAAATGGTTCTCACTTTTGTTCCAAAAATGAAAAACCAACTTTTTTTTGGTTCTCATTTCTGGTTTCGAATCAGTTTTGGAAACAAACTTGTCCCGGAAATAGAAAAATGAAATTGCGTTACCAAACGGATTTCTGGTCCAAAACTGATTCTGGGAACAAAAAACCAGTTCTGGATAGAACCAGAATGATTTTCATGCAGCACCTTAGAATCTATTTAAAGGATGTTGCATTGAAAAAAGCGTTGTGGGAGTGTTAACCACGACAGATATAGAAACCTTTACTGCCGTCAAGAAAAGAGAATTTTACGGAATATTAGCTATTGGGTAAAATAAAGAGATTCACCCAATGTCTCATACCAAGGATCAATTTGTTTGAAGGAATACTGTTTCTTGAAAATTATTTTCTGACTTTTCAATGTTTGGATGACGAAAAAATAATCGATTTACGTCTATGGACTAAAAACAAAAAGTTTAGATTGGAGGAAAATAACAAGCTTAAATTGAAGGAAAACAACTTCCTCTTCTAGCAAGAAGGAAATCACTTTTCTTAAGGCTCCATTCATTTCGCGAAAAATGACACTATTTTTCGGTGTTCGACTGAAATTTGAAAAAGATCCGGAAAATATTTTTCGTCGTTTGGTATGGAAAATCTGATTTGATTTTCCTCCATGCATTACTTTTAATAATTTTTTTATTTTTTTAAAATCGATTATTTTATTTTCTTTCTATTTTTTTACCTTCTTCTTTAGCTGGTTGCCGCTAGCCACGGTGACGACCGGCGACTGGCCGAAGAAGAAGAAAAAATAAAAATAAAAAATAATAAAAAATTAGAATTTTAGAAAAAAAAATAATTAAAATGAATGATGAAAGAAGAAGAGGAACCCCACTTTTGAATGTGTTTTTTTTTTCATTGACAGAAAATGTTTTCCTTGACTTGTTTATTTTTCGTGAACCGAATGTCGGAAAATCCATAAAATATTTTCCTAAAAGTTATTTTCCGTAAAACTAACAGAACCTAAATCACTAAATAAATGAAAGATTAACCACCATAAAAAGTGACTTGAGAAAGTCAAGCCGTTTCAGTAATTGGACGAGAAGAGATTCCTCAAACACTCTGCATTTAATCATTCCAATCGACAGAGCCATGAACGTTGGTAGAAACCAGCATTCCTTGTGCCTTGTGGCCTCAACAAACCGAGCCAAAGATAGACCAAATCACACGTAACAATAAGTCCTGACATGTATAAACACAGTCAATGGGATCTCGATCAGACAAAAAAGAGAAAAAGAATGGGTGGGTTCTTCACTGAAGGATGCTCCTATGATGTGAGACATAATGATCTGTTTGCTCTTGAAATGCAGCACTTCAAAAACTTGAGTAACATGCTCCAGTACCAATTAAAATGGCTAAAACAGCAACTAAGTAGGGGTGATTGGTTGTTTTAAGAGCGTTAAAAGTTTTAACTTAGAACTCTTGAGTGAAAGATGTGAGAATGTGCTTTAGTAGAAGGAGATTGATTATGCAGATGTAGTAACTTCTATCAAACATATATTAAAAGAGTTAAAGAGGTAGAAGATATTGTAAGACGGATTTATAGTGGTTCGGCGTTCCACTTGGCACACTTTACTCTCTCAACTCTAACAGCCACGACCAATGCTCCAATCCATTAAGTAATCGCCTACATTTTTACAGTTTGTAGACGGTGCTCCCCCTTACAAGAAGCTCAGTAGACGATTCTAAAGGCACGAGCACCTCTTACAACTCTAAAATCCCCTCTCAATAATTTAGCCCTCGCATAGAATTACCATCCGAAGGCAAACATTGCACAAGCGAAGGCTAGGGCGTATGTTGAGGCATAGTGAGAATGCAAGTCCAGAATTTCCGGCCATCTTCGAAGTTACCTTTGATCTGCTTATATAGGCCTTCAATCTTCAAAGGCGTCAGTTGGGAGCTGTTTCCGAAGTCAAATGAGCCGTTGACTGTCTTCTCTAGCAATCATACCTGCAATCTGCAGAATTAGAGGATACTCTTAAAAGACAAAGCAGGGGGTGTTTTTCCATTATTAAGATTGATCAATAAAAAATTGATGTATTGAGCCATACGTTTTGTTCATTAAGGAAGGAGATTAAAATACCATTTGTTACTTGAAAACATCCGGCCATTTTGTTTGGGTAAAATGGAGATACGGGCAGGATAGAATGTGTTTGGAGGGGCCAACAAAATGGAGTTAAATTCGTCGACGAGGAGGAGTCGGAAGGTGGGTCCGGATTGCCACGTGTTGACCTCTGAATGGTTTGCTGCATACTCGGGTCGCCCTTTTCACCCTTTTCTTTTTCCTTTTTTTTTCAAAAGTCCTTCCTTGCCCTTTGTCACCTGGATCCTCAGGTTGAAAAAATGGGCTAATTTAAAAAAAGATAAATTTTATTTTGAATGACAATTCTAGTTTGAATAATTTTTATCCTAATAAAAAGCATCAAATTTTATTCGAGTCCTAAATCTGGCTCCAGTGATGTGAAATTAAAATTGATGATTTTTTATGAGATAAAAAAAGTTCGGGTCAAAATTGTTATTCAATAAAATTTGTGTTTTGTTTTTTTGGAATTGGGCTGTCCAAAAAGGTGTGAGCCGAGGGATGTGACATTCCCATTCTTGCGGTCACAAGAATAGCAAAATTGCAACTCTTAAAGAATAGCAAAAAAAATTTCGACCAAAAACAAAAAAAAAGGGATAGCAAAATAGCAAAATTGCTGCTCTTAAAAAATAGCCCGGTGGAAAAAGGGTGGGCCGGGGGCATGGGACCTATTAGCACGAAAATTCTTTCCACGGAAAGTTACGTAACTTTCCACCGGTACTTGCCGTAACTTTCCGTGGAAAGAATTTTCGTGCTAATAGGTCCCATGCCCCCGGCCCACCCTTTTTCCACCGGTACTTGCCTGGTCGGGTACCTTGTCCTGGCACGCCTCTATAAATACCATCCCCCAACTGCCATTTTCCTTGCCCCCTCTCTCTTCTCTCTGTCCCTCGCGATCTGGTCACTCAGCTAGCCAACACACAACAGTTCGTCTCGTATCTTGGTTCAGTCTCCACCAGGGTAGGATCCTTGCATCGCTCGCATTCCTCCATTCTTAGACTGGGTAACTGAGTGAGTTGCCCTGCGTTACTTACCTGTAGTTTGATGTTTATCCGATGATGCAGAGAAATGGCGTCCCACGTCGTTGGATATCCTCGCATGGGCCCCAGGAGGGAGCTCAAGTTCGCCCTCGAATCGTTCCGGGATGGAAGGAGCACTGCCAAGGATTTTCAGAAAGTTGCGGCTAATCTCAGGTCATCCATCTGGAAGCAGATGGCCGATGCCGGCATCAAGTACATTCCCAGCAACACCTTCTCATACTTTGATCAGGTGCTCGACACCACCGCGATGCTCGGTGCTGTTCCTCCCAGATATGGTTGGGACGGCGGCGAGATCAGATTCGATGTGTACTTCTCGATGGCCAGAGGGAACGCCTCCGTCCCTGCCATGGAAATGGCCAAGTGGTTCGACACCAACTAGTAAGTGCTATGGTTCTCAGACAAGAGCGCCAGTAAATCGTTTTTGTCTTGGTGTTTAACTTAAACCCCATCCATCTCTCATTTTTTTGGTCCAGCCACTACATCGTGCCTGAATTGGTTCCTGATGTCAACTTCTCTTACGCTTCTCACAAGGCCGTCGCCGAGTACGAGGAGGCCAAGAAGGTAAAAAACGCTGGTTCTTATTATTTCTTCGTTCTTGCTGTCTCAGCTGCCCGTTCCATTGGGTTCTATCCTTCCTTTTTTTTTTTGGGATCGAATTGGGGTTTTTTTATGTTTTATGTGACCTGATCCAAAACCCGATCCGCATGCAACCCGAACTGGATAACGAATCGGGTCGGGTTATCGGATCTTTTTTTTTTGGGGGGCTGGGGGGATTTTTTGGTGGAAGTATTATCATTCATGGGTTCCACTTTTTCATCATTCCGTTTGCCCGACGACGCCGTTAGAACTTGAAAATGGCAAAACCAAACTCATGGTGGGTCCCACAGTCCCCACACTCTTCTTCGTTTCACGCATTTTGGCCAGCGTAAGCTCCGCCCCTCTCCTCCTCTTTGCTGCCGGTCCTCGAAGCGCTGCCGCTCATCATCATCATCATCATCATCCTCGTCGCCATCCGTCCGAATCTTCTCCGCCTCGCGGGCTATCCTCTCGGGGCGACGGCGATGGTGCCTTCGACATCCACTTCCACTTCCTCCGCGAATCAGAAGAAGCCGCCGGTGAAGAGACTGGATCGGACGTCGGGGTGGACTTCCGACGGCAATTTCCGCTTCGGCGGCGAGAAAATTGCCGGAAGATCCCACGAATAGTAGTAAGCCAATCCTCCGGCTTCCCGTCCGGTTTAGGCCGAGTCTCTCCTTCAAACGCCGACTCCGCCTTGCGATTGCTCGAATTGTGGAGCGTTGTTTGGGGTTTGGAGAGAGGGGAGGGGATTTGAGCTCGCGGAGACGGGGGCTCGAGGTCGGAGGGCAAGAGGGAAGTCGTCGGCGGCAAAGGAGGAGCAGTTTGATGGCTGCGATTTGCTCGAGGACGCAGAGGTCCTTGGTCTAAGAAATGAGGTCTTCCGCTGCGGAGTCGTCGGTGTCGAAAAGGTGGGAGAAATAGGCCATGGCTTTCTTCTTCTTCTTCTTCTTCTTCTTCTGGGTATCTGATGTGTCATCGTGATTTCTGATCAGTATTGTGGTTGTGGGGCGTTTTGTCAGGTTTCTTGCAGAGTTTTTGGATGACTACATCGCACGTGAGGCTAATCATCCAAAAGCGTGAAACAAACAAGTAGGGACCGTAAACCGAGGAGTGGAAATAATGGCCCCTTTAAAGAAACGTTCCAAAAAGTCCATTTCATGTTTTCCCCAATCCGATTTGCTCTGTCCTTGCCTCCCTTTTCCGTCTCACTACTTTCCCAGCCGCCGCCAACCCCACTACCCACCTCCGATCTCGATTGCAACCGCTGAAAGCCTCGGATCTGCCCGACCGTCCCCTGACTCTTCCCTCTTCCAACTCCCAGCGTCTGCAACGCTCGACCCGGGGCCAACGACGGTAGTCAATGCTCCTGCAGACCAGCTATGGCCGTTGCTTGCCTTGCTAGACCTCGATCGAGGCCAAGCCCGGCCCTAAATCTCGACCGAGCTCCCCCGCCCTCGGCGCTCGTCCTCGTCGACGGCGACGACAAATTCTGACTCTTTTGTTGGTTGTAGTCACATGTTTATTTTTCGCATATCTTTATCAGCTCATACAGTTTCGTCTTCCTTGTGCCGTTGCATAATCTTTGCATCATTTTAAAGCTATCTGCGTTTTGAGTCTATTTACTAATTCCCAGCTTGGAGTGGACACTGTTCCGGTCCTTATTGGCCCGGCGTCCTATCTGCTGCTGTCCAAGCCTGCAAAGGGTGTTGAGAAGACCTTTTCTCCTCTGTCCCTTCTCGAAAAAATACTTCCCATCTACAGGTAAGAATTTAAACTCCTCTCTAGCAGTTTTCATTTGCTCACGTTTTTGAATACGTCTCCTGACCAATGATAAATCATTCAGGGAAATCGTGTCCGAACTTAAGGCAGCTGGTGCTTCATGGATTCAGTTTGATGAGCCCACCCTTGTGACTGATCTTGATTCTCACGAACTGCAAGCATTCACTGAAGCATACTCGGAACTAGAATCATGTCTTTCTGGCTTGAATGTTGTCGTCCAAACCTATTTTGCTGATGTTCCTGCCGAGTCATATAAAGTTCTTACATCCTTGAAGGGTGTCACTGGATTTGGATTTGATTTGATCCGTGGGACCAAGACCCTTGATTTAATCAAGGGTGGGTTCCCCACAGGCAAGTATCTCTTTGCTGGAGTTGTTGATGGGAGGAACATCTGGGCCAATGACCTTGCTGGATCGCTCAGCACCCTCCATGCTCTCAAAAGCATTGTGGGAAAAGGTACTACTTTCTGCATATGCTTTTTAGCACAGCGTGTGTTAAAGATCTGCATGTTATGTATCCTTCAGTTGATATCTGAAATTCCTTATTTATCTGCAGACAAACTTGTGGTCTCCACCTCTTGCTCTCTTTTGCACACTCCTGTTGACCTAGATAATGAGACCGAGTTGGATGAGGAAATCAAGTCATGGCTTGCTTTTGCTGTTCAGAAGGTCATTGAAGTCAATGCCCTGGCCAACGCATTGGCTGGACAGAAGGATGAGGTACGGTTTGTTATCTTTTTGTTAAAGTTGATGCTGAAAAGCAGCATGGTATGCTCGCACTGTCATTGTTGCTACTAGGTAGTCTTAACGGTGGTGTTAATCCATATTGTTAGCTTATTTTCTAGAATTAGTTGCTACTCTATTCCGAACAGTAATCAGCTGAAACCAATGCGGTTACCTTGTGGTGGGTCTCTTTAATTACTGGCTGTGCAAAGCTACATAATATGGCAACAACTGGGTAAATACAATCACTAGGATGCAAAGTTAAAATTTAAACTAGGCCTGTTAACTAGCACATTTAGGGTGTTTGTCAATCATAATGTTCAATTCCCAAAGTATTAACTACAAATGTCGTGAGAGGCCGTTTCAATGCTTATTGCCTATGGCTCTGTTTTCAGGCATTCTTCTCAGCTAATGCTGCTGCTCAGGCCTCAAGAAAGTCCTCTCCAAGAGTCACAAACGAAGCTGTCCAAAAGGCTGTATGTTCCTCTGCTAAGTTACCCTTCATCTTTTATGCGTTCCAAAAATACTAATTAAAATGATGTTACTAGTGTCATGAACTCTTGATATTCTCGTCTGTCTCAGGTTACTGCTTTGAGGGGCTCTGATCATCGCCGTGCCACGACTGTGAGTGCTAGACTTGATGCTCAGCAAAAGAAGCTTAATTTGCCAGTCATCCCAACAACCACCATTGGCTCCTTCCCTCAGACCATGGAACTCAGAAGATTGCGCCATGAGTACAAGGACAAAGAGTGAGTAAACTAGATCTTTCTTTTCTAATTAAACGATGCATATGTCACGGGGCTGTTATCCTTTTCATTATGACCCTCATAGGTCCTCTGACTGTATAGGATCTCTGAGGAAGAATACGTTGAGGCCATCAAGGAGGAAATTAACAAAGTTGTCAAGCTTCAAGAGGAGCTTGACATAGATGTCTTGGTTCATGGGGAGTTTGAGGTAAGACAGTCTTTGAATCTGGTTTTGTAATTAAGACAGATTATGTCGGATTAATTGGTAGCATCTCATGAGCTGTGTTTTCTTTCTTTAACATCTTTATCTGGATGTATCCAATGCAGAGGAACGATATGGTTGAATACTTTGGGGAGCAGTTTTCGGGTTTTGCTTTCACCATTAACGGGTGGGTGCAATCTTATGGATCTCATTGTGTGAAACCACCCATTATCTATGGTGATGTGAGCCGCCCCAAGCCAATGACTGTCTTCTGGTCCACCATGGCCCAGAGCATGACTGCTCGCCCGATGAAGGGAATGCTTACTGGCCCTGTCACCATTCTCAACTGGTCCTTTGTACGAAATGACCAACCCAGGTACAGAAGAACGTGAACTTCATGTGTACATGGGATTGATAAAAGAACATAATCTTTATTTCTCCTTTCGGGACTAGAATAATGAATATCCATTTCACAGGTTCGAAACCTGCTATCAAATTGCCTTGGCCATCAAGGACGAAGTCGAGGATCTTGAGAAGGCAGGGATTAATGTTATTCAAATTGATGAGGCAGCTTTGAGAGAGGGTCTGCCACTGAGAAAGTCTGAACAATCTTTCTACTTGGATTGGGCTGTCCACTCTTTTAGAATCACTAACTGTGGTGTCAAGGATACTACCCAGGTTCCTTCATAGCTCCATTCCTTTTTTTCTTTTCTTTCTTTTCCTTCTTTTTTATGTGGGAAGATCCGTTTCCAACGTATACTGATTTCACTTGGTGGCTGTTGTTGATTGGCAGATCCACACTCACTTGTGCTACTCCCACTTCAACAACATCATCCTCTCAATCATCGACATGGATGCCGATGTCATCACAAGGGAGAACTCTCGCTCTGATGAGAAGCTCCTCTCAGTTTTCCGCGAGGGAGTCGAGTATGGTGCTGGGATTGGCCCCATTGTCTATGACATCGACTCTCTCATAATACCTTCAGCTGAAGAGATTGCTGACAGAACCATCAAGATGCTCACAACAAACATATTGTGGTTTAACCCAGACTTTGTACTCAAGACTTGTAAACACACTGGGGTCAAGCTTGCACTCAAGTTCTTCGTTGCTGCTGCCGAGCTCCTCTGCACCCAACTGGCCCATGCTAAAAAAGAAAAGTTTGAGTAACTTCCGTCATCATTCTTCCTACACATGAGGGTATATTCCTGTCTTTTATAATTGATCCAATAGTTGAGTTTCTTTATGGAATGTTAGGAGTCATGCTTTTTGGGGTATTTTAGTTTTGTCCTTGTACTCTCTCTCTCTCTCTCTCTCTCTCGGAGAAGATGTTTGGTGTATGTAAGAGGATGGAAAATGAATAAATTATTATTTACATTTTGCTTTCAACTTCTTTTTTATGGGTACAGTCCCTTGGAGAGAAACTTTCCTGCTGTTTCATGTGAAAACGCTTCTGATATCTGCTGCCAAATGCATTAGCAGCTTATGATATGGCGAGCTTAAAACTAGCTCGTCCATGTATGTTTCATCTATAAAATATATTGGTTGCAGCACTGGCTGCTGAGTTTGAATGAGTATGAGAGTTTGGGTAACGCAAGATACTCGACTTGATGGGCTGCAGTGCAAAACTGTCATTTTGAGATGCTGCATCAGCTCAGTCGAGACTCGAGATAACAAATTAGCCATTGCAAAGGCTGTGCTGAGCTAAGCTTGTACTCATGTCATGGACTAATGATAATGTTATTCACGTTAAATTCAAAATAGCTGTTATATTCTTACGGTTACAATGCATCTTTCCACTCGGTCGAAAGCAAGAAGTGAAATAAGTGAAGCGACTGCTAGGATCCGTTTATTTCACGGAAAATATTTTTCGGGAAAACAGTTTCCTCATTTTCCGGTGTTTGGTTTGCTTAGGAAAATGAGTCAACGGAAAATGTTTTCCTAGTCAACGGAATAGGTATTTTTACCAAAGCTTAAATTCAAGAAAATGATTTCATCTTTGAAAGAATTGGAAAACGTTTTTCAAAATATAATTAGGTATTGGCGCTTGGATCTGAAACTCTATGCTTGGGCTTGAAAGCTCCAACGTTAGTTCTTGGGTCTTAGCATTCAGGACTAGGTCTCCGGTGATCGGGCCCGTATCCATCGAGGCCAGACCCAGGACCACAGTGCTCGGGCCTAGGCCCTCGACGCCCATGCCTAAGACCATCAAGGCTGGGTCGAACACCTCTTGCCAGTACCCCATGCTCCGGCACCCAAACTCGAGTTCATAAAGGCCGTGCTTGGTCCCCAACACTCGAGCTCTAGTCCCAACCCTAAAGACCGTGGGCAGGTCCTCAGTGCTTATGCTCGTGTCCTTGGTTGATGGAATTATTCTTATATAAATATATATTTTTTAAAATCGAATTTTTAAATATTTTTTATTATTTTTAATCTTTTCTTTTCTTTTTTTCTTTCCTTTCCTTTTCTTTTTTCTTCTTTCTTTTTCGTTTCTCCTTTTCTCTTTTCTTTATTTTCCTTCCTCCGTCGGATGCATGCCTCGACGACGGCCAGCAGCCCAACGATCGGCTAAGACACAGGTCGACAAGCTCGAAGCTCGTCTGATCCAAGCGAGCCTGAGCTCCGCCGAGGCCGGTGAGCTCACGACTTGCCAAATCTAGGCGAGCTCGAGCTCGCCTGTGGCCGTTGTCGATCAGTAGCGAAGGAGGAAGGAGGGAAAAGAAAAAAGAAAAAGAAAAGACAAAAATGATAATTACAAAATAATTTAAAATTCGATTTTATAAAAACAAAAATTAAAAATTCAAATTTTTTTGCCTGAGATGAATTTATGAGATTGAAATCATTTTCCAATGAAATCCAAACATCGGAAAACGATTTCATTGGAAAATGATTTCAATCGTATATCACAAAACAAAGAAAAACTAACTGTATTCCTGAAAAATGTTTTCCCGGGAAATCATTTTTCTTTATCATTGAGTTTTTCGCGAAATAAACACACCCTTATCTTTTAATATTCGATCTGCTTGACCTTCTCTTAAAACATCTTCAAGGAAGGAACAAAAGAAACCTGATCTGTATACAGATGAGTAAATTTTCATTCATTCATCCGAGGTATACTTGCCTCTGAGTGTAGATCCTTGCTTGGATCGCTCGACTAGACCTGTTAAACAGTCGGGTCGGGTCATAAATGGTCCAACCCAACTTGACTCATTTAACCCATTTATGGCCCATTTATCATAAAGCAAAAATCTTGACCCATACTTGACCTGATTCATACCCAACCCATTTAACTAAATCTAGGAAAGATTATTTCTGATGATTGTTTTAAAAAATTGTATTGTTAAAACATCTTCATGCAATGCAAATCTTTTAAAAAAAATTGAGACTCTGTTTGTTTCGCGAAAAAATATAACATTTGTGGAAAATGTTTTTAGGAAAATAAAAATATTTTTCGATATTTGGCTGGAACATGGAAATGAACTAGAAAATATTTTTCACTATTTGGTATGAAAAATCATATTTTCCTTTATGCACTCATTTTAACATTTTAATATTTTTATTTTTAAAAATATCATATTTTAATTAAATTTCTTTTCTTTTCCTTTTTCCTTTTCTTTTTTTCTTTTTTTTTCTTCCCCTGCTGGCGGCCGGCCACAGGTGAGGGATGAGCTTGCCAGCCACTGATGAGCTCGAGTCTCACTGAAGGCCTGCGAGGCTCAAGCTTGCTTATTTGGCGAGGTCTAGGCCTCGTCGGCTTCTGGCGAGACTCGAGCTCGTCGAGCCGAGGCTGGCCTCGGCCTCGACCTCGCCAAATCGGCGAGCTCGACCCTCGCCGGCCTCCGGTGAGCTCGTGCCTTGCTTGTGGCTGACCATCGGCGAGGAAGAAGAAAAAAGAAAAAAACGAAAAGGAAAAAGGAAAAGAAAAAGAGAATATAAAAATTATAAAAATCAGAAAATTTAAAAAAATTGAAATTTTCACTTAAGCTTTTTGGGTAACTCATTTATAAGCCATTTAATACCCATGTAAGATCCATTAAGTTAATAAACAACTCATTAATGATCTATTTAAGTCTATTTTTAAAACTAACCCCACATATTTAAAACCCACAACCATTTCATATGATACATTAAAAAGAATTTATTTAGGGTTTGAAAAAGAATTGCATAATTAGACGTGAAGTTTGATTTGGTGATGGGCCCGAGGACAATACACAGTCTGCAATATAACTCCGGACCACAACATGAATGGAGAGAGAAAGCATGAATAAAGCATCACATGATACATTAAATTCATTCATTGATGCTGACTACCGTGTTAAATTAAAAATTGATGTTTTCAAAGAAAAATTCCAAATAAGAATATGAAATATCCTCATTTTCTTAAATAAAGACCTGAAATGACCATGTCAGTCTCAAATAAGAGCTGTAAATGGCCATAATATTTTCAAGGGTTAATACCAAGAAAAATCCTAAACTGGTACACTTGTGACACATTTACCCCAAACTATTTTTTTGACCATAAAAAACCTCAAACTGGTACACCTGTGACAATTTTACCCCGAACTATTTTTTTAACCATAAAAAACCCAAAACTGGTACATCTGTGATAATTTTACCCTGAACTTACCACAAAAAATCCCAAACCGGTACATATGTGACAATTTTACCATGAATTAAAATTTTAATATTATTTTTTATTTTTTTCGAATTTTTATTTATTTATTTATTTATTTATTCTTTATCTTCAACTTCTGGCCGGTCGCCGGAAGCCGGCGAGGGCCGCCCTCGCCGGCGTCGAGCGAGGGCCGTCCTCGCCAGATCCGGCGAGGGCGACCCTCGCCGAGTATCGGCGACCTTCGGCCGAGATCGGGCGACGGCCGCCCTCGCTGCGTCGGGCGAGGGTTGCCACTACGCCGGCGTTAGGCGAGGGGCCGTCCTCGCCCACCCGGGGCCAGGCGATCCTCACCCGACTCGTGGTGAGGCGCCCTCGCCGGGATCTGGCGAGGGCGACCTCGGCTGCGTCGGGCGAGGGTTGCCCTCGCCGGCGTCGGCGAGGCGTCCTCGCTCGCCCGGAGCAAGGGCGAGGCGCCTCGCTGCGTCGGGCGAGGCCGCCCTCGCCTGCGTCGGCGAGGGCCGCCTCGCTCGGCCGGGCAAGCGACCCTCGCTGGGCGGGCGAGGACGGCCTCGCCCGGACGCCGACGAGGGCCGCCCTCGCTAGATCCGGCGAGGGTCGCCCTTGCCGAGCCGAGCAAGGGGCGGCCTTCGCCGGCTTCCGCCTCTGGCCGGTCGCCGGACCGGCGACCGGCCAGAGGCTGAAGTGAAGAAAAAAAAAAGAAAAAAAAAAAGAAAAATTCAAAAAATTCAAAAAAATAATATTAAAAATTAGTTGGGGTAAAATTGTCACATGTGTACCAGTTTGGGGTTTTTTGTGGTATGTTCGGGTAAAATTGTCACATGTGTATGGGCTTGAGGTTTTTATGGTAAAAAAATAGTTTGGGGTAAATGTGTCACAAGTGTACCAGTTTAGGGTTTTTCGTAGTATTAACCCTATTTTCAAATAAGGGCCTAGTCTCGCCGGTCACCGATCGGCTAAATATTCCAGCCAATCAAGGGTATGTTCGTCCAAAGACAATTCTAATTTTGAATTATTTTTTCTTTTTTCTTTTCCTTTTTCTCATTTCTTTTTTTTTCTTTCCGGCGAGGGCCAGCGAGGGCTTGCAAGCCCTTGCCGACCGCTTGGGTGAGGGTCATCTTGCCCAGATCTGGCGAGAGCCGGCCACCAGTGAAGAAGATTGAAAAAACCAATAAAAGGAAAAAAAATTAAAAAATTAAAAAAAGGAAAAAAAAAATAGGAACTTGTGAACCAACGCATACTTTCGCTATCTTTATGGTTGGAATAGAATGAACATTTGGATCCAACTTGTGAATCGACGCACGTTTTCGTTATCGAATTGGCATTATCTATCCCGAAACCAAATTCGAAATAGGAACTGAAGGGGAAATCCTGATTGAGATTTCGTTTTGCCTAATTTCATTCGACCATGTGCAATGCCTCGTGGTAAATCGCATGAGATTCACTTGGCTTAACAAGACCAAGATGAATCGATCTAGGACCATTAGAATCGGCAGACTTCTATGGAAACAACAATACCGTCCCGTGACAATTCGGAGTACTCGAGAAAACGATACTTGTATGCAATTACATGTCGCAACTCTCTCTTCTCCCAAAGAAGCATAAACACATATCAGTAGTCACGCAATAATGGGGGCACTAAGTACCGCTCCTTTTTGAACGCTGTATTGTCGTGACATAAGCTTTTTGCCCTAACCCCCATTACGTAATCGTTGCTAATGGCACTTCCTTTTTGCAATCTTTTGAGAGAGATAAAAGGTACTTGAATTTAGAGGCACTGGAAAACGTAAACTTACAAGAAATCAAAGGCAAAAGTGAATGTGCATAGGAAGGGAGGTATTGTGGTTGCTTGATTGTGGAGAGCTTTACAAAGATTACAACTTGGGCTTTCATATTTCACTAGGAGCAGTTATTTGCAAACACTTCATGGATTTTTAAATCCACGAATAAATTCCTAGCACCTCCTACACTTTTTTTTTTATAATTTTTTTGCCGAAAAAAGCCTCGTCTCGTTTCATGGAGATAAACTTGACGAGTACACCAAACCGGTTTCGGTGCATAATAAATCCAAAAGAGGTTGAGGGGGGCTCGATACCCAACTCGGAGGGAGAGTTTTGTGGGGGTCGGGCTTTGACGACCCAATTCGCTCCTTGATCGGCATCATCTGCACCTACCGATAAGCATTCCCATATTCGAGCCACAATTCTCTATTATCTATTGGTGATTATCCACAATAAGTTCACAGATTTCTGAGATTATAGACATATATAGCTACCCGGCAATCACGTGCTCGTGTCGATCCACCACCTTCGTCTCTGACCGATGCATTGGCAAGCCTTTATTTTGTTCGCAAGCGACATTGGCTCAACACTCAGCAAAATCTGCAATCATTTGCTATTGATGGCTTTATCTATCAATCGTCGCCTGGCGAGGGCTATCGTTGATAATCTCCACCACTATTTTCTGTCGATGACATTATTCGCGCGTTATTGATTTCCTTCAAGTTGTCGATCGTAATATCCATCAACGACACGTTTTGACCAAACTTTGCTTTCATCGACCGAGCTCACTGCTCATCGATTATAACTAAAAGTTGGTCATCAAGTGTCATTGAACACTTACAAATATTTCTTAAGATTTATCTGTACAGAAAAAAAAATTCTATCTTTTGACATGGAAAGGTAGAATCCTACATCAAGAAACTCTTAGAGCCCGTTTGGTTCAGCTTTGGGGAAATACAAATGCTTTTAAGTTAAAAGGGTTTTTCGAAATGCAAATAGTGTTCGATAAATTGTAATTTTAAAGTGCATCAAAAAAAACTTTGGCTCAAATGCCGTTTAGTAAAAACTAAATTTTGTAAAAGACTTTTCCTAATTTTTTTAAAAAAAGTCTCACACTATTTCCAGTGGAGCTCAATCACCACCGGCCAAATATGTCGCCAGCTAGCCTCGCCTGAGTCACGCGACCTTAAGTGTCGCCTGAGTCGTGCAACCCGAGCCACGCCCTAGGTCGCCCTACCTCAGGCGGCATCGCCTAGGGTTGCACGACCCCAAGGCGGTGGTTGCCGGGGTCACGTGACCCCCCAGGCGGCAGTTGCCGGCCTCCTTCCCACTCCTTTGTGCAAACTGTGGGGAAGAAGAATAGTGTCAAGACTTGCATTTTGAGAATGCTACTTTTTAAAGGACCTCCGGACTTATCTTGGGCCAAAGGCCTTGAGGCCTTTGGAAATGCAATTGCATTTCCCAAAAGTTAAGCAAAAATCGAACCAAACGACGTTTGCATTTGATCAGGGGACTTTAGAATCCCAAAACTCATTTGGAATGTTGAACTATATCTGTTAAATGGGTCTTAAAACCCATATATGACCCATTTAAAAAATAAATTGATCAATACAACTTTGAAGGGCCCATCTTAAATGGTCTTAAAGTTTTAAGCCTATCATAAATGGGTCTTAATAGGTTGAGTGTGAAATCCATTTCCAATCCACTCATTAAGCCCACCTCCTTGTTATAAAAATATTTTTTTAAAACATCGAATTTTTTTATTTTTCTTTTTTCTTTTCTTTTCTTTTGCTTTTATTTTTTTTCTCTTTCTCTTGTTGGCTGGTGGCCGGCCACCGGTCACGGGGGAGGAACGACCTCGCCACAAGTCGGAGAGGCCTCGGGCTCGTCGGAATCGGGCGAGCTCGGCCTCGCCGGCTTATGGCGAGGCCAATATGGCGAGACTCGAGGTCGCCGGCCTTAAGCGAGGTCAAGCTCACTTGAGGCCGGCGAGCTCGAGTCTCGCCACAGGCCAATGAAGCCGAGCTTGCCCGATTCATGCGAACCCGAGGCCTTGCCGATCTAGCGAGGCTCGGCTCGCCGGAATTGGGCAAGCTCGAGGCTCGCCTGAGGCTGGCGAGGCCTCGACCTCGTCAGATCGGCGACCTCGGGCTTCGCCAGCCTCTGGCAAGCTCGTCCTCGCCGGTGGCCGGTGGTTGGACGCCGGCCGTCGTTGTGGCTGGCCACCGGCAAAAAATAAAGGAAAAATTAAAAATTTAAAATATTTAAAATTGGGTTTTAAAAAAATAAAAATATATATTAAAATTAATAAAATAAAAATAATAATTAAAAATTGTATTGTATGAAAATGTTTTAGTAGTATAATTTTTAAAAAAAGTCATAAGAAACAAGTTTTCTTATATTGAGTTAAATATAGAAGTGTTTTAGCAATATGGATAGGGTTGGATATGGGTTGGGCATGGGTCGGAATATTTACATTATAAATAAATGGGTCATAAACGGGTTAATGGGTCAATTTAGGTTGGACAATTTATGACCCGACCCCAACCCAACCCGACCCGACCCGTTTAGCAGGTCTATGTTGAACCAAACATGCCCGTAATGCCATCAACCTGCGTCGAACTAGGAACTTTTGCTGGCCTTAAACTAAATTGTTGCGTCATATATGCATCAGATGACGACAGCCCATTCCGTAAAAAGCCAAAATAACTTTGTGCAAATGCCCTCGTTTTGATCTCCTACTCTAGATTTAGAAAAGGAATTCGTAGTGTTTCAGACTTCGTAAACATCGAAGCTATCGCTATTATAAATATTTAATTACATAGTAACACAAGAAATTAATTAAACAACATCGACAGTTTTGACTCTTTGTAAAGCATGGTTTGTACATCGATTCGATGATTTAACATGTTGGAGCCTACAAAATCAAAGACAAGCGACAAGTTGGAAAGAAACTCCTCTTTTGCTTCAAAGCAGAACTTAGGAAATTCGATCAACTTTAATTTTTTTTTTTGGTTGGGTATGGCGGTCGGGTCGGGGGTGTGTGGATCCGGTTTTCGCGACTAGTTCAACTCTCCGTGCAATTTTTAAAGGCGCGGTACCCAACCTGTCCCGTGTATTTAGAATTTTAGTTCGACAAATGATGAACCGTGAAATTATGTTATATGATATGATTGTCGTAAATATAAATTAAAAAGGAAATTAGGCTTTTAAGAAACGATACGATTGACATGGGATCTCGTAGTTGGAGATTCTGCACACGGATGAACACCATTTATGTCTCCTGCATTAAGCATAGAATAATTTAAACTAAGCTTCCGATTACTGATTAGTCATATTTTAAACTCTCATGCGTTAAAAACAGGTTCGAATGTTGGGTTGAGAATTCCATAATGTATTATTGCGAATTAATTTAACCTTCTGCGGCTATTTGTTTCTTTTCTTTTTCTTGAAAATTTTTGTATGGATACGCTGCTATGAAAAAGAATTCGACACCCCAAATCTCTACGTTGAACCGATGTTTAACATCGTCCCTAAAAAGAGAGAGAATTTATAATCTCATGACGGACGAGAGAATTATGGCTTGGTACATAAGAGAGCGGTTTATTATTAATTTTGAATCTTTAGATGGCAGATATTTTGATGCTGATAAATTAGCGATATCTGGATGCCTGTGGTTTTCTAAATTAAAAAAGTTCCTTTTTTGAAAGAATAAAAGAAAAAAAGGAAAATGACAGCGAAAGAGAAGGCCCATTGCTTTTTGGTAGACCCATTAAACAGGTGGGTCGGGTTAAAAAATGGTTCGATTCAAAATGACCAATTAATCCCATTTTAATCCATTTTATGCAATATAAATCTAGTGATTCATACCGACTCAACACATATTACTAACCCAAACATACCCAAACTGAGATGAGAGTGCCGAGTGAGCGATCACGAGATCGATTGAAATGAAGAGAGAGTCATAGAAGTGAGTTGGGTCTAAATAAATTGCGAACCCATTTAACACCCATATTATTTTAGGTTTTATCACTCTAAACTCATTTATGATTCATTTACTATAATATATTTAACTCATATAACAACTCAACTCATCATATATGGATTAAAAAATAGATTTATAACTCATATAAATCTGCCTTCTTATAGAAAACACCAAACGATATCCGTCACATCACCTATGATCTCAGGGGATCGTTAAGACCTAATCAAACGAACAAGACAAGTGGCGCCGTTTGGTCAGTTGAGAACAACGGGCCTTTTCGTCTATGTTATTGTCTCCTCTCGTAGTTCACCACAACACGAAGATGCTTTCGGTTATTCCTCTTCCATATGTTGTCAGCATCGAAATTGGTGGCTATTTCCCCTTAGTAAATAAAAGCAATTTAATGACCAAAATTAATAATAATAATAATAATAATTTGTTATTATGAAGGGAATTTTGTGCATGGAGGAGTAATTTCAATTGTATTTACAGTTAATTAATTGTTAAGAAACTTTGTTTAACACTTGGGCCCCACCTTTGTTTTGTGCTCGATCTCTCTTGTGCCCAATGACTTCGCTTCATTTTCTCCGAATATGTCGGGGCACCTTCAATTTCCTGATTTAACCCCAAAAAGAGAAACGAAATTTTTTTGGAAAAAGTTAAAAAAAAAAAAGAAACTTCCATGCCTGAACGAGTTGAGCAAACTATGATCGATTCAAAAAAGAAAATTGTGTAAAACGACTCATCCCGTGATTTTCAAACGTCCTACACTTTTTTGCCGGTGAAATGCAATAATAAAAGGAAAAAGAAGAGAGAAGGAAGCATTAACTTTTACCCCCAAGATAATAATATACGCATTTTTCAAACGATTTTGAAAACCGGATAGTATTTGGATCAATTTTGAGCATTCAACTCATCCACTTACTCGGGCTATTCAAAGGACATGTTCCCGTTTTTACTGCGGTGCATTTAAAATTTTACTCATGAGTACTCTCAATAAGACTTGGACCCAAGATTACAATGAGAAGAGTAAACTTTCTTACTGTCTAAGTCACTCACATTGTTGGTAGATGCCCAATCAGTTGGCTCCTGTGGCTCAGCTTCCTCGTCATTTTCCTCATATAGTTGGCTCATTCTTGTGCAAATTTGACTCCTGTGCATGGTGCACTTGGTAAAGCCAAAAGAAAAGGCACTCCTCCTAAGTGACATCATTCTTACATCATCGAAAGCTGATTTGCCCGTCGTTTAGGTTGGTCTGTTTACGTGTTACT
Organism: Syzygium oleosum; assembly: GCF_021117445.2. Lineage (NCBI taxonomy): Eukaryota > Viridiplantae > Streptophyta > Magnoliopsida > Myrtales > Myrtaceae > Syzygium > Syzygium oleosum. The sequence continues at coordinate 5,397,352 of NW_026607494.1, forward strand.
TATTAAAAAAGCAAATTTTCACGTAATCGAAGGGAAAACCACTTCATGAACAAACAAAATGGTTCGTTCCCAACATATTTCTCTTGATTGAACGAGCCAACTCCAAATACTTGTTTGATCTGGAGTATACGCTTATATAATAATTACACTTCCTCGTCATTTGCTTCGTATAGTTGGCTCATTCATGTGCAAATTTGACTACTGTGCATGGTGTATTAGGTAAAGCCAAAAGAAAAGGAGGAGAAAAGGTACTCCTCCTAAGTGACATCATTCTTACATCATCGAAGCTGATTTGTCCGTCGTTCAGGTCGATTTGTTTACGTGTTACTTATTAGAAGGAAATTTTCACGTACTCGAAGGGAAAACCCACTTCATAAACAAATAAAAAGGTTCGTTCCCAACATATTTCTCTTGATTGAACGAGCCAACTCCTAGCGCATATTTGATCCGTAGTGTTCTATCTTCTTGATTGGATGACCCAAAAGAAACTTTGGAATTAACCACCCCTTAGTCCTTCTTGTTCTCGACCTATGAAAATGAAACTTTGCTCCCAATTGTGGCCAAAAGGGGGAGGGGGAAAAACCTAAAAGTTTCTGGCCCCCCCACAGGAATGTTCAAACATTAACAACAAGACCATCGTTACACTAACTTCTTGTACTTTGTGGAATTAGTTTGCTAACAAGAAACCCATTATCGTGTACTAAAAACAAATTAAGAGAACCTATCCCTTTTAACCCCTAATGCGCCCACTTCGTATCGAACAAGATCCTTTAATTGCCCACATCGTCGTATACTTCAGAAAAGAACAAAAATAAAAAATAGGAAGAGAAGTGTGCTTTTCTCATTAACATGCAAATTTTCAATTGCCACAGTGAAAGTGACTATGCGCCCAACCAACTCCCGAAAGCAACTTACAGTTTTCTCCCTTTCCTTAACTTTCCTCGGTCGTGTCTTCAGCAGGGGGAGTCGTGACGCCGAATGGAACAAGTCCGCATCGTTTTTCACACCGCCACGTGGCGCCCTCCCATTCGCGCCGGCCCCCCCTCCCTCCTCGTATTAAACCCCCCTCCCGTCCCCCCCTCCCCTTCGACACTTCCTTAATTAATCCTCCTCTTTCCCTCCCTTAATCCCCAATTAAGACGGCAACGATGAACCACCAGAACTGAAGGCCCCGACTCGCGAGTTCCCCCCGGAGAAAGAGGAGAAGACACCCGCAAAAAGCATTATTATTCGGACCGTAAAATATCCAACATGGACCGGCTCATAGCCTTGGAGCCGTCGAACGTCGTGGCGGTCCGGATCGAGCCGGGCCAGAAGTGCTGCGGCCTGCTCACCCTCCGCAACGTCATGTACACCATGCCCGTCGCCTTCCGCCTCCAGGCCCTCAACAGGCCGCGCTACACCGTGCGGCCGCAGTCCGGCATCATCTCCCCACTCCAGACGCTCACCGTCGAGGTCACCTACCACCTCCCCCCCGGCTCCACCCTCCCCGCCTCGTTCCCCCGCTGCGACGACTCCTTCCAGCTCCACAGCGTCGTCGTCCCCGGCGCCGCCGTCAAGGACCCCAGCTCCACCCTCGACTCCGTCCCCAGCGACTGGTTCACCACCAAGAAGAAGCAGGTCTTCATCGATAGCGGGGTGAAGGTGATGTTCGTGGGGTCGCTGGTCCTGGTCCGGCTCGTCAAGGAGGGCTCGATGGACGAGTTGAGGGAGGTGCTCGAGCGGAGCGACCCGTCGTGGGGGGCGGCCGACGCGGCGGACCAGCAGGGCCAGACGCTGCTCCACCTCGCCATCGAGCAGGCGAGGGCCGACCTCGTGCAGCTGCTGCTCGAGTTTGGGGCGAGCGTCGAGGCCCGGAGCGGCTCCGGGTCGACGCCGCTCGAGGCGGCGGCGTCGGCCGGGGAGGCGCTGATCGCGGAACTGCTGCTGGCGCGGCGGGCGAGGACGGAGAGGTCGGAGATCTCCGCGTACGGCCCGGTCCACCTCGCCGCCGGGGGCGGCCACATGGACGTCCTGCGGCTGCTGCTGTTGAAGGGGGCCGACCCGGACTCCCCGGCGAAGGACGGCAGCACGGCCCTCCACCTCGCCGTCGAGGAGCGGCGGCGGGACTGCGCGAGGCTGCTGCTCGCGAACGGCGCCAGGACCGACGTGCGGAGATCCGGCGACGGCGAGGCGCCGCTGCACGCGGCGGCGCGCCTAGGCGACGAGCAGATGGTGAAGCTCCTCCTGCAGAAGGGGGCGAACAAGGACGTCCGGAGCCGGTACGGCAAGACGGCCTACGACTTTGCTGCGGAGCACGGCCACGTGCGGCTCTTCGACGCGCTCAAGCTCGGCGACAGGCTCTGCACCGCGGCCCGGAAGGGCGACGCCCGGGCGATCAACCGGCTCCTGGAGAGCGGGGCCGCCGTGAACGGCCGGGACCAGCACGGCTGGACCGCGCTGCACCGGGCCGCTTTCAAGGGCCGAGCCGACGCGGTGAGGGCGCTCCTCGACAAGGGCGTGGACGTGGACGCGAGGGACGAGGACGGCTACACGGCGCTGCACTGCGCAGCGGAGTCGGGGCAGTCCGACGTGGTGGAGCTGCTGGTGAAGAAGGGGGCGGACGTGGAGGAAAGGACGAACAAGGGCGTGACGGCGCTGCAGGTGGCGGAGTCGCTACAGTACGCCGGGATCACGAGGATTCTCGTCCACGGCGGCGCGCTCAAGGACGGGGGCAGGCAAGCGGCGCCCGGGGTCGCTCGGTTCGCGAAGACGATGGAGCCGAGGGGGGACGACGACGAGGAGATCAACCGAGGGTTGAAGATGAAGGCGATGAAGAAGAAGAAGCAGGCAAGGGAGCGACCGATTCGTAGCAGCTTCGACAGGTCGTCCATGGCGATGGCCGTGTTGGGTGCCTGAGCGGGCATCGATCGACTGTAAAATCGTTTCCTCTTCTTCTTCTTCTTCTTGGGTCGGATAACGATGCGACGACGGGATCGGTAGGGTTTTGTACAAAATTTTGGTGAATGTTTATCATCCTCGTCATGCATAGAGACACCAATGAAAATTTCACTTTGTATGCTCTCAAATGTACATCATCCCAATGTCCCGGGGATTGTGAATAATTATACATTCTGCGGTCGCCAATTTCCCGGGAATCGATTCATAAGTTACGAATGTCGCGCCCCATCATGTTTGTGTCGCGTCACTTGATGTTTCATACACGTTTGTTGCGTCGTGTGTATGCTCCACGGCATGATCATCATCGCTCCCGAATACATCGTGCAGATGCATCGTTAAATGCATGGTTACATCGTTACGGGAAATAAAAACACTTAGATCCAATCTATAATGACATGTCATTCACGAGCGTACATCGTAATTTTACTTTTTTACATCATGTATACATGCATTCCGCAATTTATTGAAATAAAAAAAAAACATTGATGCACAACATAAGGCCCATCCATCTTGCAGATCAATTTTGCAACTTAGTCAATATTTTCGTTGGATAAAAATAAAAAAAACTAACAAGTGATATGATTCTAAAATGAATGTCTTATGATTTACTTAAAGAATGTTGCGTCGAAAAAGCGAAACTACAAGTATTATGATCCCAAAATGAATGTCTTAGGATTCATTCAAACAGTGTCGCATCGAAAAGTCGTTGTGGGACAGGTAACCGCGGCGGATGTAGAAACTTTTACTAGTGTCGTAATAAAAGAATTTTACGAAATATTAGCTATTGGGTGGAATAAATAAATTTACCCAAATTCTGATAATATAGTATAGAACTACCTAACTTACATGGTACATGAACAAAAACTACATGTATGAGCAAATGATGATTCATCTGAGGCCCAACTGATGCTTTTAAGTGGAACCCAAGCCCACAGCAAGAAGAAAAGTTAGAATGAGTCCATGCTACTTGACAAGGGGAGTAAGAAATTGGAACTTTATGAAAATTGAATAGATCCAAGTCTACCCAAGCGACTTGGTCCAGATGTTGTGACGCTATTGTGGATCCTCGCATCATTTTCCTCTTTGGACTCATTGCACCGTTGTCCCCAAATCTCAAGTCCGGATGCCGTCGAGGATGACACCATTATGACGGCAATGCTTCCCATATATGCGGAGAGAGAGGGAGAGGGTGACGGTGACGGTGAGGGCGATGACCGCATCATGATTGCGACATGCAGACGAATTAAGTTGAGTTGAGAGAGATGATGTCACTTTTTAATCGAGTCACTCCATTATCAAGTCTATTGTCACGAGACGATATTTTTAAAGGAGGCACAAATCACGACATTCTTTGACATGTTTCTAATTCATGTAACCGGATAAAAAAATTGATTTATAGATATCGATTTCGAAAAAGCGATGCCTTATTATCACATACACCGTTCGATAAATCGATTTTGTAAACCGGTCTCGGGGTCGGGGACTCCCCCTCGACATGGCATGCACCTTCGGCCGACACAAGCTCATCTCTGAACCTGGCCCCATCCTTGTGATCTCGTCGCATTAAATATGGAAGCACCACACCGTACCCAATCATACCGTGTAGATCTCGGCGCCCTATCCTGTACTTGCCCGCAGAACATCTCACCCCCCCCCTTATTCTCCTCTCCTTTCCAGGTTAATAATGAGAGGAAAAAGGGCAATTTATTCATTTAAAAAACAGAAGAAGAAAGTTTTTCTTTTTTTTTTTTATGCTCAAAGCGAAGGGAGACTAGATTAAAAAATGAACAAAAACTAAAACAAGCGACTCCCAAAAGTATCAACAGCTGCTCCACCTCCGACGAATAGGACGCGCGAGCGAATCAGCACGAGCTCCGGTGTCTTGGCGCGGGCCCCACGTCCTCCTCCTCCTCTACCAACCCCCCTCCCTCAGTCTCAACAAACCCCGGTGCCATTCCCACGTCGAACGGAGGGCAAATCGGGCAATTCGCGCCGAGGAGTGGGGGGGCTTAAACAAAAACGACATCCTCGTATATATTATAACCGTCGTGCAATGAAAGTGTTAATCCCACTACCAATCCCTCACCAACTCCCGGCCACCAACTCTTTTTCTTTTTCTTTTTCTTTTTTGTCCTTACGTGCATATTTATATTTATTTTATTCTTCCCATCTTTTTCCCGTGCCTTTTTATCTGACGTGATTTTACCACCCGCCCACCCCCACCATGTGCGCAAGCGCCGGCGCGGCGCGTGAGGGCACGCGGTTGACGTGGCTTGGTTTTTTTTTAGTGATTCACGACGATGGGGCGTTTTGACTTTCCGAGTCGTCGGTTTTTATTAAAAGACCATGTAACCAAATACCGCATTCCTTCCGACCAAAATAAATAAATAAATACCGCATTCCTTACAAACTGGATCTCGAACGGGCGCTACCCTATGCGCGCGGACGGCAAATTGACATCGTCGAGAAGTTGGCAATAGCTTTGCCCATCAAAATGCGCGAACACGGATTGATGACTGAGATAAAGTCAAAGGCGGAGCGCGCAAGGACATGCGTTTGGATCCACGATTGATGGTTAGAGAGAGAATTGCCCAAAAAAAGAGTCCTAAAACTATGTCAATTCAGTCATAAACATTTCAGTTGCGCCATTCGAGTCATGAGCGGTTTCGCGTTTTACAAATTGAGTCAACCTAGGTCAATTTTGACCGGAAATCGCTGACGTGGACGTCGGCCATCTTACGTGGCACAGCCGGAATGACAATGTAGGCACTAACGTGGATATTTTTAATTAATATTTTAATATATTTTTTGAATGTTTGAAATTTTTTACTTTGTTTTATTTTATTTTATTTCCTTTTGCCTCATTAATTTAGGGCGGGCGAGGGCCTTGACACCCACATCGGCACTAGCCGAGGGTGTCGCGGCCCTCGTCGGCCCTAATTAAAAAAAAACAAGTAAAAAAAAAGAAAAGAAAAGGAGAAAAAATAAAAAATTCAATGTAATATTTAGAAAAATTCAAAACATTATGACAAATGTCCACTGTCAGCGCCGATGGCCACCATTACGATAGTAATTTCCAGTCAATTTTAGCCGGATGGACTCAATTGGCAAGACATAAAAAGATTTATAACTCAATTGGCACAATTAAAATGTTTATGACTGAATTTGTACAAATGCAATAAGTTTAGGACATTTTGGGTAATTTTTCCATGGGTAGATGTAATATTTTATCTGTTAGATGATTTTTGTTAAGTCATTCATCAACCCATTAAATTGGTCTTGGATAATTTAAAAGTAGAAGAGAAATAAAACCCTTTTGGTGTCTTTGCATTTTCTAATTTTGAATTTAATCCGTAGGCATTCACATCTATGTAGTTTGCTCAGACACGTTTAGGTTTTTACTCTCATTCTTATCCTGTAGATTTTTTATTTTTTGACAACCAAAAAATACATAACTGACTCGTGTCATTTAATGGACATTTTTTAAGAAATTGTTATGAATAATGAATAAATACTCATAATGAATGCACTTCATTTAATGACACGATACAAGTTTGTAATATATATGTGTGTGTAAAAATAAATTAAAAGATTTGGTTTTAAAATTTATAACACATGCCAGAGGCAATGCGCTCATCAAAGTTAAAAAGTAAATTAATGCATGAAGTGAGTGGCTACTCAATGCAAGTTGATAATAACTTCTTCTTTTTTTCCTTTTTGGCGAGGTAAGAACACTCAATAGTTTTTTTTATTATTATTTAGAGCATAATTTTCTCAGATTTTCCATCAATATAATTATTTATCTTCCCTCTATATCCCTTTTTTTTCACAACCTAAAATAATGCGTATATAGTGTAACTGGGATGTTTAAATTGTAATTGTAACGGCAAAATGGTAAAGGTCAGTATTATCCCTGAACTATTACTAACTTAAAGTAAAATACGAGTGGGAGGGTAAAGTTCAAAATTTGGAAAGACACTAAAATTCGAGAGTTTTCTTAATATATAGTATAGATACCAGAAGCAATGCATGCGTCACGTGCGCAAAAAATGGGTAATTACTAAAATAAAATATGAAATAAATTGTTACTCTAGGTAAGTTGGTAACAAATTTTCATCTGACGAGGTGAGGACACTTAATAAATTAGATAAATATCTAAAAACTAATAAAATCATAAGTTTCTCTTATTTTCTCAAAATATAATTATTCCCTCTATCTCTTATTTGTCGACCTAAAACAATTTTTACATAGTGTAGACGATATTTTCGGATAGTAAGTGTAACTGCAAAATGATAAAAGCCAATATCACCCCTTGACTACTTCACTATTTTAGAATTTTTTAAAAATACGAGCATATAATTTGAAAGCTTGATTTATGTACAATATTGATCGATATATTAGATCTATCTTTAAAAAAAATGTGAAGAGCTGTAATACTCTATAAACATAAAAAAAACAATACATTATTTCATATATAACGCTTTCGATTTTGCTAGGCTCTTGTTCCTCTTAGGAATTAAAAACTAATCATGGAACCATCCTTTAAAAAAAATCAACACCAATAATGTTTTAACCACTCTTTATCTAGAGCAGGCATTGGAAAGCTACTCACCAACATTCCCAAGCTTTCTTTTATCTTCATGGCGATATTTGATGGACCGGATATAATTCTGAACTAAATAATTTTAATTCTATAAATTATTTGGTGCAAATGTGGAATCGGATATATTCAAATATTGCTGGACAGAAAAAAATACCCACCTAAGGGGTGGGATCACTAGGAGAGGATTGGTAATTTAAAAAAAAAAGAAAAAAAAGGACCACTATCCTTTTCTTTGGCGTATGTTGTGTGCCGTTAGTGTCACAGCGACGTTGCAAGCAACCTCCATGTGGTAGTTGCTACTCCTAGGCGACTACCATGCGGTGGTCACGGGAGTCATTCCTCATAGTTAGATCTGAGACCTAAGTTGCCTTACGACAATCACTTGCAGTGGTCGCAATTCCCGAGCCACCACTGTAGCTGCAGTGGCCATCCTCCTTGATCTCAGTCAAGGAGGTTACTTGAACTCTCCCCCTCACCTACCTAGTGTTTTTTCCTTTTCGATATTTTATTGAATTTCTCTCTCTCTCTTTTTCAATTCTATCTTAGGTGTACCGGATATATAGAGAAATTTTCCTTTTACCTCACCTTATCTCATCCTATCATATCTTATCCCTATTCCTATTAGACTGTGTTTGGACGTCTGGATTTCTAGTCAAGATAAGACTGGATAGGATAGAATATGAAATGTAAGAGATTTGTTTTAGGGCCGCGCTTTTTCCACTCTTCATATGACTTAGACACTCATTTTCTTTATGTTTTGACCTTATTATCCCTTGTATGGCCACAACTTCTCTTATAACTCTACAAAATCGATTCCTTTTTATTTTGTTTCTTCTTCTTTTTTCTTGAGGGTCCTACTTTCCTTTTTCTTCTTTCTTTATACGCCTAAATCGTCTCTCTATTTTTTCTCCCATTCTCTTCTTTCTACATCTCCATGTGATGCCAACCTCGTTGTCCTCCATACTTTCCCTAGCACTGGCATTGGGCTCACCGTACAATTTCAATCCCATGAACGCAATGGGGATTGGAGAGGCCATGGTAGTGCTTCCTCTTCATCCTGTGAGAACGCACAAAACCCCTATCCACACTAAAGGGAAATGGATGCTCCCCTTGCCAACCATGCCCGTTTATGTAACTTCTCAACTGCATTTTGCCGAGAGCATTTTCAGGCCTTTCCTTGAAAACCCACATGTAAATGTTTTCCATGTCGTGCTGAACCAAAAAAGCATTGAGTGGCAAGTCTGATTTCTCAAAGCCGGACACACCATTATGGTCTTGAGCTATTTTGGACTTTGATTTTTCATTCAAAATAGACCTGAAGTAGAAACTAAAGAAAAATCAGGCGCTCCACGCATTATCAAGGCGCTTGTTACTCTTAAGCCCCACTTTTAGGATATTAACATTCATCTTTCTTTGGTAAAGTTGGGGTCCCAAACAACATTTAAAATATCACAAGGGTCGTTCCAAAGCAGAGAGGGTGGACTAGGCCTTGATGACAAAGGGGGATTGAAGTGGTCCTCCATGGATGATTGAGCCATCTATCTCTCTCTCCAATTCACCATGAGACAAAAAGCCAGAGTTCATGGACAACAATGTCGATGGATGATGACTCTCCATTGACAGTATTGCTAAAAGAGCTTCTCCGATACTTTTTGCTTTCTGTTTTCCTTCTAGCTTGTGCTTCTAAATCGATAATTAGAGCAAAGATCTCCCTAACTTGCTCATGAAACAAATCAAAGCAAATACGGAATTATTCAAGTAGCAATCCATCGGTCCACAAAACCTCAGAGACCCCCTCACAAGTACGGAATTATTCAGGCTGCGTGTGGCGGAGAAAAGGGGCTCGTTGGGTTGAGCCCAATGTCGGTTCTGGCGAAAGTGTGATGCTAGGGAAAGTGTGGAGGACGATGGGATTGGCATGATAGATATTCGAGTAGGGAGGCGTAGAAAGAAAAGAATAAGAGAGAAAACAGAGAGACGATTTTAGGCTTGATAAGAAAGAAGTGGACTCGCAAGGAAAAAAAAAAGAAACAAAATAAAAATGGACGGCTTTTGTAGAGTTATAAGAGAAGTAGTGGGCCATACAAGGGATAGTATGGTCAAAATACACATAAAAGGATGAGGAGTGGAAAAAGCGCGACCCTTGTTATATTCTACTGTTTGGTGAATCGCAGTAATAAAGCCGGATATTTTCACATCTTACCATGTCCATTATTTGCTATCAATGTCAGATCAGTGTAAATGAATCTAAAAATTGTACAAACGGAGATGATAAAAATCTCTCACAATACTCTTACCTAATTTATTTTTATTTGCTTATTATTTTATTATTTTTCCCTATCTTTTTTAATTCTTTTCTTTTTTATTTCTTTTTTCCCCTTCCATCATTCTCTAATAAAATTTTATTAAATAGTAAATTATACTAATATACCTCAAATATGTACTAAATATAAATACTAAATGTATTTATTTATATATATGTATATATCATAAGATAGAAAGACATGTGAATATATAATAAAAATAAGAATAAATAAAAAACGAAATTATTGTTATTTTGAAATTTTTATAATAAAATTCAAATATTATTTATATTCAAATGTTATTTTAATTTTATTAATTTAAGAAGTTTGTTATTCGAGAAAAATAACTTTATATTATGGATATTAGAAATTCTATCCACCTTTATCCCACCTCCCTCAAAGGATAATTTTACCCGGGCTATATCCCTCGTATATTCGACTTTATTCTGTCTTGGATAGACATCAAACATGATGATATGATAAATTTTATCTTATCCTGAATTTTATTTCGACTACCAAACGTAGCCTTAGTATCTTGATGATCATATATAGTCCATAAACACCTTCTAGTGCTTATAACTAACTACAAGTTGTTTAGCCTTTCTTGCTAACATGGTAGTATGTAGTGTGGTCCATCCAAATGAAGTTTCATAAACCAAGCTTCTATTCATTTGCGTCGATCCAATGCCAGAGGATCCAAAAACACATTCCTAGTACTCCATAGGCCTAAAGCTCGATGTGCTCCAAGGCAGTTTGGTGGGCGAGTTCAAACAAAGGATTTAGGGCCTGTTTGTTTCAACTTTTTGCATTTCCCCCAAGTATCTTTAGATGAAGATGCATTTGGTGAAATCAATAGTGTTTGGATAACTCATTGTCGTGTATATTTTGTAAAGCAACTTTAAAATGAAAAAAAAAAAAAAGAAAAACAAATGGCAGACTTGGGCGAGTATTAGAAGAGAAGACAGGGACTAGGCGAGCTTTGCCGGCAGCAACCGTGGGCAAGCATCGACGACGACCATAGGCGAGCTTCGACCGGCGATCCTTATCATACCAAAAGCAACGGTCAAGTCGCGCAACCTCTGGGTGACCCAGATTTGGTCCTTCGACTGTCCGCAACCTAGGTGAGAGTCACTGAGGATGCGCAACGCTAAAGTTGCACGACCGCGGTCGAAGGACCAAATATTGGTCGCTTGACCCTTGACCTTATCCTTGACCCACGGCAGATTAGGCAAAGATAGTAGCTTCGACGAAGACAGCGGCTTGACGGCATGTGCGACCCTTGATCTCAACCTCGATGGCGGGCTACCTCGACCTCGATCTCGACCTCAACGATGAACCATCGAGCCAAAGGAAGAAGATGAACAGTATTTTTTTTGTCAGTAAGGGCAATATTGAAAAGAAAAAAAAGTCAATAAACTCTCACAATAGAATTGCAAGGCTAGCATTTGGCCAATAGAGTTCCAAAAATACTTACTAAACACCTCATATTTTCGTTAGTTTCAAAAAATTTAACCAAATACATCCTTAGTTATAGAGCTCGAACCGACCTGAAAATGTCACATTTTCTCCATGACGAAGTACATGCACCTTAAGTCGGGGTAGATTCATCGAGTCGGCCAATGATCAGTTTGACGCAAAGTCTTTTACCATTATAGTTTTGCTAGTAGAATTTGGCGAGCATCACTTACCAAAACCACCAATAAAGAAAGAAGAAATTGACGAAGACGGGAATCGAAGTGCTTATTTATTTAATTTTTATTTTTTCAGGCCCCATGTTCCGACAGTGCTGGCACACCAACCGACGACCAATCGAGATCCAGATTCTCGCTCCCACGCGCCGTCGCGGAGCGCGTGAGGGGGGCGGCACAGTAAAAAAAAAAAAAATGCCCCCAGATCTATCCGCCATCGCCACCAACCTTCTTCTCTATAAATAACCGGGCGACCTCTTCTTCTTCCTCGCGCCGTTCTCTCTCTATCTCTATAACCATCGCCGTCTCGTCACTCCGCGAGAGAGAAGAACAGAGTCCTCCTCGTCCTCCCTACCCCCCCGGTTCAATCTCCGCGAAGGTAGGGGCTCCTCGCATCGCTCCTGCATTCCTCCATTACCTTCCCCCCGTGTTTCGTCGCTTGCGTGACCGGTCGCGATAGCCGCTAGATTCTGAGCTGATGATACTGAACATGGCTTTGCTCGCGCATGGCGGACGTGATTGCGTTCGCGTTTGCGTTTAGCTCACCGTAGCTGGAGTCGTGCTCTGATTGGGTTCAGTGTCGCGTCCCGCCTAGTTCGGTTTCCGCCGTTAGATTGATTTTGGGACTCTCTGTTTTTTCTACTGTCGTCTTCTTCTGGATCTCTTCGGAGCCATTTCGAGGGATCGAGATCGACTGGTGAGCGCGGGCTTGTCGCGTACTAGGAGTTAGACGGGGTTGGCTGCGGTGCTTTCTGTTCGGATCGAGGTCCGGTGCCTCCCCGTGCCGTCAGATCTCGTGCGCGGTGGTCGTGTCGGTTGTAGATCTTCGGCGGATCTCGGTGTTGCTTTGTCTTGTCCGATCTGATCTCGCCGGTTTATCTAGTTTTGCGAATGGAGGACCGTTTGTTTTGAATCGTTTCTTTGTGGTTATTTGGCAGATCTGCATTTGTGCCGACTCCGGCGATTTTGTTTGGTGTCGTATGTCTGTTTCGTTGCTTTTCACCTATTCATGTCACCCCATTTTCCAAAAGGACTTCCTTCCAATCAAAATGTTCCAAGTTGTAAGGCATCCGAGTGTGTGTTTATAAGTACTATACCTGCTCATTTACTCAAGACTTCCTTCAAGTGTGGTTGGATCTACTCTTAGATGAGAGCATAAATAGTTGTAGTGAGATCAAATTTTGTGTGGGTGTCGGTTTCTTACCGGATCTAGACAAGAGAAGCAAAATGATATAGTCGTTGCATCAGCTAATTAACATTATCCAGGTGCGTGAGTGAGTTGGACTAGGTTACTAACCTCTTGTTGTTGATGTTTGGGCGGGGATCCAGAGAATGGCGTCCCACATCGTTGGATATCCTCGCATGGGCCCCAAGAGGGAGCTCAAGTTTGCCCTGGAATCGTTCTGGGATAAGAAGAGCAGCGCGGAAGATTTGCAGAAAGTTGCAGCTGATCTCAGGGCATCCATCTGGAAGCAGATGGCCGATGCCGGCATCAAGTACATTCCCAGCAACACCTTCGCGTACTATGATCAGGTGCTCGACACCACGGCGATGCTTGGCGCTGTTCCTCCCAGATATGGTTGGAATGGTGGCGAGATCGGATTCGATGTTTACTTCTCGATGGGCAGAGGAAATGCCTCTGTCCCTGCTATGGAAATGACCAAGTGGTTTGACACCAACTAGTAAGTGATGGATCTTGGAGAAGCATGAATAAATCATTTTGTTTTGATGTTTAACTAACCTATCTATTTCATATGGTCCAGCCACTACATTGTGCCTGAATTGGGTCCTGATGTCAAGTTCTCTTATGCTTCTCACAAGGCTGTCACTGAGTACAAGGAGGCCAAGGCGGTATGTGCTGGTCTTATTACTATTTCATTTATGCTGTCTCATGAGATCTGAAAAGGCTAAAGTAGCGAATCGATTGTTCTTGGAGTTATTTTTCTTTTTTGTTCTGGGCGGGGGGAATATAAGCAATGGTTGATGAAGGCTTGTTGGCTAATTAATTAACCAATTCCTTATTTAATTATCTGAACCTTCACTGTGGGTCAAAATTTTATGAACTTCTAAGATATATAGTTGGGAATAATTTCAGCAAAGCCTTATTCAACAAAATATTGACAGAAACTCTAGTTATCACATTTTGTGGGAAAAAAAGTATAAGAATCATGGATTGCTAAAGTTTTGTTGATTACCATAAAGGTGCCATGTGATGGAAAATAAAGGCATTCACGAAAACGTGGCATTCTTCCTTCCGTTTTAATAATTTGGACGGGGTGGAGTTGGATTTGCCCTTTTGAGGAAATTCTGACTCTTTGTTGGTTGGAGCTATTTCTTTATCTTTTCTATATTTTTGTCAGCTCATACATTTTTGTTTTCCTTGTGCTTTTGCAAAATTTTAGTATTATTTAAAGCTATCTTGTTTTTAATCTATTTGCTAATTTCCAGCTTGGAGTAGACACTGTTCCGGTCCTTGTTGGCCCAGTGTCCTATCTGCTGCTATCCAAGCCTGCAAAGGGTGTTGAGAAGACCTTTTCTCTTCTGTCCCTTCTCGGAAAAATACTTCCCATCTACAAGTAAGAAATTATCTCTTCTCTAGCAGTTTTCATTTGCTCAAGTTTTGAATATGTTTCCTGACCACATAAACCATTCAGGGAAGTTGTGTCTGAACTTAAGGCAGCTGGTGCTTCATGGATTCAGTTTGATGAGCCCACCCTTGTGATGGATCTTGATTCTCACAAACTGCAAGCATTCACTGAAGCATACTCGGAACTAGAATCGTGTCTTTCTGGCGTGAATGTTGTCATCGAAACCTATTTTGCTGATGTTCCTGCTGAGGCATATAAAGTTCTTACATCCTTGAAGGGTGTCTCTGGATTTGGATTTGATTTGATCCGTGGAACCAAGACCCTTGAATTAATCAAGGGCGGGTTCCCCTCAGGCAAGTATCTCTTTGCTGGAGTTGTTGATGGGAGGAACATCTGGGCCAATGACCTTGCTGGATCACTCAGCACCCTCCATGATCTTGAGAGCATTGTGGGAAAAGGTACTACTTTCTGCATATGTTTTTCAGCATAGTGTGTTTTAAAGATCTGGATGTTATGGATCCTTAAGTTGATATCTGAAATTTCTTATTTTTCTGCAGACAAACTTGTGGTCTCCACCTCTTGCTCTCTTATGCACACTGCTGTTGACCTAGTTAATGAGACTAAGTTGGATAAGGAAATCAAGTCATGGCTTGCATTTGCTGCTCAGAAGGTCGTTGAAGTCGATGCCTTGGCTAAGGCATTGGCTGGACAAAAGGATGAGGTATGGCATCGTTATCTTTTTGTTGAAGATGATGCTGAAAAGCAGCATAATATGACTGTCATTGTTGCTACTAGGTAGTCTTAGCAGTCGTGGTAATCCATATTGTTAGCTTATTTTCTAGAATTAGTTGCTTCTACTCTATTCTGTATTGTCATCAGCAGAAACCAATGGACTTAATAACTGGCTGTACAGAGCTACATACATATGGCAACAACGGGGTAAATACGGTCACTAGGATGCAAAGTTCTTAAGTTAAACTAGGCCTATTAACTAGCACCTTTAGGGTGTTTGCTAAGCATAATGTTCAATTTCTAAAGTATTGATTGCTAATGTGGCGAGAGGATATTTCAATGCTTACTGCTGATGGCTCTGTTTTCAGGCATTCTTCTCAGCTAATGCTGCTGCTCAGGCCTCAAGAAAGTCCTCTCCAAGAGTCACAAACGAAGCTGTCCAAAAGGCTGTATGTTCCTGTGCTTAGTTACTCTTCATTTTTTATGCATTCCAATGCTACCAATTAAATGATTTTACTGGTGTCTTGAACTCTCGATATTCTCATCTCTCTCAGGCTGCCGCTTTGAGGGGCTCTGATCATCGCCGTGCCACAACTGTGAGTGCTAGACTTGATGCTCAGCAAAAGAAGCTTAATTTGCCAGTCCTCCCAACAACCACCATTGGCTCCTTCCCTCAGACCATTGAACTCAGAAGAGTGCGCCGTGAGTTCAAGGCCAAAAAGTGAGTAAACTAGATCTTCCTTTTCTAATTAAACAATGCTTGATATGACATGGCTTATTATTTTTTTCGTTATGACCCTCATTGGTCCTCTGACTGTATAGGATCTCTGAGGAAGAATACGTTAAGGCCATCAAGGAGGAAATTAACAAAGTTGTCAAGCTTCAAGAAGAGCTTGACATAGATGTCTTGGTTCATGGGGAGCCTGAGGTAAGACAGTCTTAGAATCTGGTGTTGTAATTAAGACAGGTTATGTCGGATAAATAGGTAGCATCTTATGAGCTATGTTTTCTTTCTTTAACATCTTGATCTGGATGTATCCAATGCAGAGGAACGATATGGTTGAATACTTTGGGGAGCAGTTGTCAGGTTTTGCTTTCTCTGCTAACGGGTGGGTGCAATCTTATGGATCTCGTTGTGTGAAACCACCCATCATCTATGGTGATGTGAGCCGCCCCAAGCCAATGACTGTCTTCTGGTCCACCATGGCCCAGAGCATGACTGCTCGCCCGATGAAGGGAATGCTTACAGGCCCTGTCACCATTCTCAACTGGTCCTTTGTCCGAAATGACCAACCCAGGTATGGAAGAACGTGAACTTCATGTGTACTTGGGGTCGATGAAAGATCAAAATTTTTATTTCTCCTTTTGGGACTAAGATAATATATATTTATTTCACAGGTTCGAAACTTGCTATCAAATTGCCTTGGCCATTAAGGACGAAGTCGAGGATCTTGAGAAGGCAGGAATTAATGTTATACAGATTGATGAGGCAGCTTTGAGAGAGGGTCTGCCACTGAGGAAGTCTGAGCAATCTTTCTACTTGGATTGGGCTGTCCACTCCTTTAGAATCACCAACTGTGGTGTCACTGATACTACCCAGGTTCATTCATAGCTTCCTTTTTTTCTTTTTTTTGAGAAGCTCCTTTTCCTACGCATGCTGATTCCACTTGGCGGCTTTTATGGACTGGCAGATCCACACTCACATGTGCTACTCCCACTTCAACGACATCATCCACTCAATCATTGACATGGATGCTGATGTCATCACGATCGAGAACTCTCGCTCTGATGAGAAGCTCCTTTCAGTTTTCTGCAAGGGAGTCGAGTATGGTGCTGGGATTGGCCCCGGTGTCTATGACATCCACTCTCCCAGAATTACATCAACTGAAGAGATCGCTGACAGAATCACCAAGATGCTTGCTGTGCTCGAGACCAACATATTGTGGGTTAACCCTGACTGTGGACTCAAGACCCGCAAATACCCTGAGGTCAGGCCCGCGCTCAAGAACATGGTCGCCGCCGCCAAGCTTCTCCGCACCCAACTCGCCAGTACTAAGTAAGCGGTATACGGATTTGGAGAAGCAAACTTCCCAAGGTAACCGATTCTTCCTATACATGACGGTGTATTCCTGTCTTTTATTATTGATTCTATAATTGTGTTTCTTTATGGAATGGTAGGAGCCGCAACATACTGTTTGGGGTATTTGATTTTTTGTTCTTGTACTCTCTCTCTCTCTCGTAGAAAATGTTTTGTGTATGTAAGAGGAAGGAAAATGAGTAAACATCATTACCTCTTGCGCATCAACTTCATGCTTTCAACTTCTTTTCTATGGGTACTGTCCCCTTCGAAAGAAACTTTCCTGCTGTTTCATTTTAAAACCTCTGATGCCTACTGCCAAATGTGGACCGGCTCAGGTCGGTTCGGGTCTTCTTACCACCCGTAGTATTCGCGCATAGTGGGTAATTATAAGCTAGCATTCCTCGTGATTCCGAGCCTTTCAAAATCTCACTATTCAAAAGTCAATCTTTTGACTGAAAAAAGTTCAAATCAGGAGGGACAACAACACATTTTCCTGTTCTAAGTTTGAATGATGATACGTCGGCAAACACAAAGCCGACTGACGTAGCCGTTGTCCATCTTCATTTCTGCGCTCGCTGATACAGATTGAGGACGTGGAACCTTAGTAAACTGGAGCATTCTGTCGATCGTTTCACGTTTCTTGCAAATTTTAAGAAGGCTATGTAATACGTTGGCAGTGGAACTAACTGTTTCGGTGAGAAGAAGCTGTTGGATATTCTTTTGTTAATTAGTCACGTTTGAATTGTACATTCAGCGTTCAAATCATGGCTTCTCCCGCTCATAGTAACGATCGGACAATGTCCGTCACTTCATAGGTAGAGCTTTGTCCGATACACTCGGACGGGACGATTTGCATACATCTCGAGAGGTTAGTTGAGCTGCAAGATTCGAAGATCCCGCGTAATGAAATTATATATATGTGATTTTGATTTGAAAAAAATAGTCCGTAAACTCTGAAAAATCAAGTTAATGCGGTTCTTCTGTTAGGTGCTGCACCGTGTCATTTGTAATTTTCTGATTTGGAATGCCAAGTCAGTGCTGACTCATTTTTCCATCCTCTTACATACACAAAACATTTTCTAGGAGAGAGAGAGCGTACGAGCGCACAAATAAAATACCCCAAAGATTATGTAATGGCTCCTAACATTCCATAAAGAAACACAATTTCTTAATCAATAATAAGAGACAAGGAATACACTATTGTGTGTAGGAAGAATCGATTACCTTGGGAAGTTTGCTTCCTCAAATCCGTATACCACTTACTTAGCACTGGTGAGTTGGGTGAGGAGAAGCTTGGAGTGTCATATAGGATGGCTGGCGTTCACGTCAGCGATTTTCAATCACAATTTGCAAAATGTGAAAAAGTTTAAAGCTCAATTGGCAAAATTGAAAGGTTTAAAATTGAATTGGCAAAAATACAATAAAATAAGACTTTTTGTGCAATTTTCTCCTGTCGATATCGTCCATCAGCACACGACCATAGCTGCTCTGTCTCCCTCGAGCTCGAACCATGAAACACGCTCTCTCTCTCTCACTCTCTCAAATTTGAGGTTGGCTCCAGCGCCACCTCAGCCCTCTTCGCAAACATATCATTAAGATTTATGTCACCGTAGAAGGACAAGAGAACAAATTTGAGTATTCAGTTTGCTCTTTCATTCTATTTAAAATCCTTAAACGGGTCTTATTAACAAGTGGGCACACTTAATAAAGAACCTAGAAATGGAAGGAACACTTTTAAATGCATATATAAAATAACATTGGATTTTGAAAATAAATGAAAACGCAACTTTATAAGCACTTTTAGCGAGATCTTCGACATAATCCGACCTTATGGAAGGAAATCACACAATAAATGCAAAGCATTTAATACCAGTATCAGACAGACAGAAGAGAGTTAATAAGAAAGAAACAAGAAAGAAATCAAAAGATATCTAATTGGTGCAGTAGGGTCTATTTGATTTGTCTCATTTTTTGCTTCGGTTGTTTCATTTATTTCATTTTGGCATCATCATTAATAGAGAGCTACGACCGAAAAATTTATGCAGAACCCTAATTCATAAATCCATTTTAAAGTAGATGTAGTCGCACACCGACAACAAAGGCAAAAGAAAAGAGAAAGTATAATGTGACTCTTGTTGGCATTTCTAGGTTTTTTTTTGGCGTTTTCGTTGCCAACGACCCGTCTCGAACCCATGGCTTCAGCATCAGTTTTAATCCCACTAGACCCGGTTGATAAGTCTCTATTGCCCGACAACCTCGCCCTCGAGGAAAGATACCGGAGAATTGCCGAGAGATCTAGAGCTCGTGTGGATCAACTCGAATCTGCCACCTCTTTGAGTTTGGCGGAGTGAAAATAAATAGCTAAATATGAGTCTTATACCTTACAATCTCGAATCGCTATGCATAACTTTGGTTACTTTGTAACGTATTTGGCTGTTGGCTCGCGTTCTTATACTCTTCCTGACTTGATGGTGGATACAGTTAGTGACATTCCGTATTACGCAAGCTAACTTCAGGAGAAATGAATCGCCACCATACCGAGCTTTACCTTGCAATGGGGAAAAGTGTCAGAAAAAAACCTGAATTTATTCGATTTAGTTTTAAACCTTTTAATTGCACCAATTTAATCTTAAACCTTTTGATCCAGTGTCAATTCAGTCCTTTCTCTAATTTAGCCGGATATTATTGACATGAACACTGGCCGATCTACATGGCACCGCCGTCGCTGACGTACGATCGAATCCCACACGCTGTCGTGAAAAGCAAAAAAAAGCATTTTCATAATTTGTAGCAATTCGATATATAACTTATACTATATTCCGATGATGATGAAGGGCTTAATCTTATCGGTTAAAATTGCGAAAAAATCACCATTAATGTTTTCTTGAGTTTCACCAGCAATTTTGATGCACTAGAGTTTAAATCCTTTGGATGGCTCATTTTAGATTGTTTTTTTGGACTTATATTAATTTCCTCTAATATCTAAAATAAAAAAAGGAAAAAAATAGAGATTATTCTGGACTATATATACGCCAGTGATCTTCTTCATTCATACGTTGTCCCTCTCTCTCTCTGCCCACACCTGCGATTCTGCGAAAACAACGCGAGCGCACCGGCCACCTTTGCTCGCAATCGGAGCGGCGAGCGAAGAGAAGAATGTACAAATCGAAGCTGCAAGAGCTGTGCCACCAGCGATCATGGGGCTTGCCGGAGTACGCGGCCGTGAAGGAAGGCCCCGACCACATGCCTCGCTTCACCGGCACCGTCTCCGTGAACGGCGTCTCCTTCCGGACCCCGGACCCCTGCAAATCCTCCAAGGAGGCCCAGAACGAGGCCGCCAGGCTCGCCTTCGACCACTGGTCCGCGCCGCGGCCTCCTCCCAGGGAACCGCCCCGAGTCGCGCCTCCTCCTCCTCCCCCTCCGTCCGGCGACGGCGGCGATGACGCTGCCGGCACGGGTAAGCGCAGCAACTTGTCTTTTTGAAATGCGAAATCCATATCTGTTTTGGATGAGTGATTTCTGTGTTATTGTTGCGATCGTGGTTGACGATGTCGCCAAATTTCATATGTCGAGTGACAGGGTCACGAACGATTGCTTCAAGTTTGTTTGTTTTTTTTTTTTTTTTGCGCTTGGGGGATATCGGTAGGAACTCACCTTGTGGGCGGAGATGAAAAAGATGCGAGAGGGTTAAGAAATTTGACACGGTTATGTCGATTTTTGTTACCTTAACAGGATTGTGCCCGTTTGAAACTCTTGTCAAATTACTGTAGGCGTAATTTTTCGAGGGAAAGAGGAAGATTGGAGTTCATTCTGGGATACTGTACCGCATTTTGGTATTGCGAGTCCTCCTAATGGCTAGAGATTGAAAATGTATTGCCAGCTGCTAGTATATGTAAGATGCTTCTAAGGTTGAGCAAGTATTCTTGGACGTGTTATTCGCACTATGACGCAAGCACGATTCAATCGCGATACGAGTATCTCAAAATTACTGACAGAAAGGCGAAACTAACATGGCCATACCGCAATTAACTCAAATCCAACGCAACTTATGCGCATCTTTTGACAAAACCTAAATCTTAATCGTATAGAATATTATTGAGCTGTTTTACTGACGATGTGAATCGAATTGTTTTACCGAGGGAAGTTAAAAACTAACATGACTTGCCACAATTAACTCGAAGCTGACACCGGCTTAGATACAATGTTACATATTGACCTTTTGACAAAACCAAAATATTAAGCAAATAGAATATTGTTTGAGCTAATAGGCGACATGAAAGTGTTATGACACGCACTTGATGATGTGTCAAGAATCGTCGTCCCCTGGAAGTTCAGTCAAAGCTTTTGATTTTCCATTGAGAAATTGGCTAAAGGGAACAAGAAGAAAGTTAGAATTCTGTCCCATTGGTTTAAGTGTAGGAAGAATTGAGAACCTAAGGATCGATTGTTGTGTCATTATATTGTTGCCTGTTGAGTGTTGATATATTCTTTCCTTTTATGTTTTCCGATGTTAGGAAACAATTTGTTCCAAGAGTTTAATTTGATAGGAAACGGGCGAGCCTATAGTGTATTTCAAACATTTCTTAATTGCATCTAAGCCAAATATTATCTATGAACACGAGATATTGACATAAACCCCACCAAATAAACTACAGGAGATAAGAACACATTAACAGGAGAACAAGCAGAACAATAATAAGAGGGAGTACAAGTTCTCATTTTGGACAAATGCTACGACACCATGTGACAAACTGTTTTTTCAAAAAAAGTACAATTTGTTAGGAAATGGGCGTACAACCTATATCATGCATATTCTTTCGCTGTTGTCCAGCATATGTTGAAGTTATATATTTTTAGGGGAAATTCTGATCCAGTTGTTGGGTATACATATTTTTTATGCTTCTTTGGTAGGTAGCTCAGCTGATTAAAGTGTTAGTTCATGGACCATTTGCTTCAAGATATGATTAAAAAAATGTGCACCTTTGTAGTAGTGGCATGCAAATCATCATGTCACGCCTCATTTTACACGTTCCTGTTGCTAGAGTCATCACGTGTATACATGTCTCTAATATTGCCTATATTCTCCTAAAACTAGAGAGACTTGTTCTTTGAGTGTTGGCTATTATCATCACTCCTTAGGTTTACATATAATGATATAGTTAAGTTGAGATGGATGCAATCATAACGATGTTGATGTGTTATGGTTGGTAAAGAATGTCATGTTTATAGATTAAAATGTCAAAAGTCTGGAAACGAAGTGATATATATTGGTGGGATGATTGAATGGTTCTGACTAAAGTCGCAAGTGGAATGAAGTACGGGGTATTGACAAGCACTTTTGTCTTGTCACTTATATGCTTCTCCCATTGGGTTCACTTATGCAGGTGCTTCAAGTGAAAGTACAATGTTAGACCATTTGCTTGCCGATTTACAGAAAGTGCAGCCAAAAAAACCAGAGATAAATGAAATTTCAGAAGTCGCTGAGAGCCATTTACTTGCCAATTTGGAGAAACAGCAGCCAGAACTACCAGAGAGCAATGAAATGTCTAAACCCGCTGAGAGCAGCTCAATCGCCAACAATAATACAACTGTAAAAGGTCAGTTGCAAGATGAATGAGCATTGATGCCATAAGCAGGATAATCAGTCCCTGTCTATTCAAATTGATAATGTTGAAGCCAACATAATCTTCTTTTCGAGTAGATTGAAAGTTGCTTTCCTTAAAAGACAAACCTTTGATAGTTAAGATCAGGTATCAGATCAATGAAGTGATTCTTTTTGCTGATTCTGATTCACAAAGTAGACAAGGAGTCGACTGCAAAGATCTTGTGGGAGGTGAAAGATAATGGGCTCCCTTCTCCTGATGGTGGCATTTTTGTTGCCCTTTAGTAAAATATGGATCATATGAAGGATTGGGTTGCTCAACCCGTCCCTTTACCCTGGTTGCCTCCTTGGAAATTAAAAGGATTGTATAGAATGTGCTCAAACTGTCTTGCCCTTTCACTGCATTAAAGAATACAGTCATTTATTGCATTGCCTGTTTAAGGCATACATGGGGTTTCTGTGGTGAGGAAGCCTAACTTCCTAACTTGTGAACTTGTTTGACATTATAGATATGCAGCATTTGTATAAAAACCAACTGCAAACATTTGCTCAAAAGAGGAATCTTGCTCTGCCTACATATTGTTCTGAGCATGAGGGTCCGCCACATGCCCGTCGCTTTCGGTGCAAAGTTTCAATAGATGGAAGAACCTATGAAACTGTGGAGTTCTTTAATACATTGAAAGAAGCCGAACATGCAGCTGCCAGGATTGCTCTGATGTCATTGTCGTCTGATACATTTCAGGAGGTAATTAAAAAATGCAGTTGTTGCTGATTATGTCTGTATCCTTATGAGTGGAGAATCTCTTCAAATTTTTTGATCTGTTCGTCACTTTGTTCCTTCTTTATTTTCCAGGTTGATTGTGGTTTATACAAGAGTCTTTTGCAAGAATTTACTCAGAAACAAGGTCATAGCCTGCCAGTTTATGATACAGTCAGATGTGGCGAAAGTCATATTCCAATTTTTATTTCAACTGTGGAGATAGAAGGAGAGAGTTTTAAAGGGCAAGAAGCAAGAACCAAAAAGATGGCAGAGACTAGTGCTGCAAAAGTTGCTTACATCATTCTCAAAGAGCGTACATCCGGTAAGTTACTCATTTCTTTTTTGCATTACTTTTCTTTAAGCAGTCAGTATGGTATTATGCTGGATTAACTACTGGAAAAAGACAACTTGATTGACATTAATTGAGGCCATTCTTGTCATTATCTGCATCATGGCATGCTGTGGTGTCTTCATGAAGTGAGAGAAATCTATTTAGTAGTAACTTTTTGCTTCTTTTCCAAACTGTTATGTAAAGTACTTGTCTTCAAGAATGAGTAATTTGCCTTAAGTTGCTCTTGTAGCAAAAAAAATGTGGTGTAAACAATTACCATGAGATAGATTAATAGCAGTCTTTTTCATGGTTTAGAGAGATAGTTATCTTGAAAGTTTTATTTCACGGTTTTCTTTCCTGTGCTGTCTGATTTAAGTAACTGAAAAATAGCTGACATTCTGGAGTCTACCATTCATGCTAAATGGTGTAAGAGGCTGATTTGATTAGTTTTTGCATGACAGCAAAACCTGGACAAGATTATGCCATTCTGGTGTCCTTTTTTTTAGAATGTAGATATCATTCTGATGTTCAAGTTGTGGCTGACTTTAAATGCATACTTGCTTTGAGGCCGTGTGTGCTATGAGGTTTAAGCTAGATCCAGCTTCATCATTTCTTTAAGCCGTTTTCCTCTACGAATCAATTCTGTCTCAGCATTTATATTATGTTAGGGAAAGAATGGGGATAATGGAAAGATGACATCAAGCCATGGCAATTGGCAAATGATTTTTAATCAATCTAGATAAACAATTGACTTATCGTAGTGAAACATATTCTGTGTACGGATAATTCTGCAGTACCAGGTTTTTCTGTAAGCTAAAGGCTGCTTTGTTTCTTGACCTTGTTGTTCATCTCTTAGACCAGTAGGATTCGTGCAAGACCAAACCCATTTTACTCGAGTCTTTAGCTAATGAGTTCCTATGGAACTATGCTATTTTCTACTGGTAGTGGAAAGGTCCTCAACTTATAGGAATTTTCTAAGATGTTTGGAAGACAGTAGTGGTGTGAAATCCAGATGCTTTGAATTGAGTAGAATTTGTCGCTTGAAAAGAATTATATTTTTAGAATCAAATTTTATGTTTGGAGACATATATGTTCACATTAAAATGAAATTATCTTTTCCTTATCATTTTGAGTGTTTACAAATATATCATTAAGATGACTCCTTTGCTATTGATTTGTTTAGGGAAAATAAGTGCAAGCTCTACTTCCCAATCCCCTGTTCTTCAAAGAGAAAAGGCGGCTTTGTCATCACATTGCTCGCTGGCAGATGACAGTACTGGGTACCAGCAGAAGGTCACGATCAGGCCTACTCCCAACGTGATCTCAAATCATAGTGGCTCTGATGGAAAACAGATTGATGATAATGGTAATGTTTTAATGTTTTATTTTTGTCTCCTCTTTTACAGTTATATCAATTGACATTATGAAATCTGCATGCTATTAGCTCTTCATTGCTCTTGAACAGCATAAGCATGGGCCTGGATAGTGTGATAAAAGAAGATAAACTTGACATAACTACGCAGTGAATTAGTAGGCTAACTATTGCCTTTTCTTTCAGTCATTTTATTTCTAGATCTTTTCAAAGCTTAGAGTCTTAGAGAAAAATTTTAGACTGTTTCCCGAGTTTTTGCCGGCATTATGAACTCCTTGTATCTATGATGCTATCAACAAGTGTCTGGACTCGGCCCAAGTATCTGTGATATGGAGACCTTGACCTTCTAGAGTGACTTATATTGATGTGTAGTCATGAACTTAAATAAAGTAGGGAGATGATTAAGCCAATCAAGATGATTGGATTTTCTAGAAGCTAGTTGCTTTCATGTGCAGGGGATGTAGCCTGGAATTGTCAATGCCAATGCCATGTTCATGATATGTCTCGTTGAGTATTAGACAAAGTCATTGTCTCACGAGAATTCTGATCTAAATTGAATGACAGAGAATGTTGAAGCTAGCCACCACAATCTCCCAGGTCCATCTAGTGGATTAGATACATTCATATGGGGATCTACTGATCAATTCATACCAAACATGTCAAATGCTCATCTGAGGGATCCGTCCCTAGCTGTTCCCTCTTCGTCTGAAGATGCTTCATCCTCATCCTCTTCCCTCCCCCATTTCACCGATGCGGTTAACGACTCCACTGCTCAGCTGCTAGCTGAATTGAATGGCTTATCAAAAAATGTGGTTAGGGTGTATCCATGCAAATCAAACATGGCAATTCCTTTGCAGAGAATAGTTCGGAGAGATGAAAACTGGGTTGCTGTAAGTGCAGATCCAAGTTATATGGGCCACGCAACCTGAACTTAAAGAAATATCTTACAGGTCATAGTTGTTCAAGGCTCATAATTTTCTGCATATTTTTAAGGAGATCTACTTTTAATCATTCTCTATAAGTAGATGGATGGAAAAGGTTACTATGTGTGAAAGTGGAAGTTTTCTCTACAGCAGATGCTTTTGTACTCGTAGGTTAAGTTCTCATTTGGAGGTTCCTTTTGTGCTTGAAGCTCTTGAGAGGCTCTTTTCAGTAACAGGACTGCTTGATGTTGTTGATGATGTAAGTATTAAGAGTACAGGATTTTTTGAAATACTGCACAGGCATAAGTGTTAGGTCGCTCTTAATTTCATTACGGAATTCCAAATTGTAGTTTCCATGTATTAAATCTAATTTTCCCCATTCAATTAGGATTCTTTTTGAATTTCGATAAAGAATGATGTATTTGAGTGGATGGTTGAACATTGGAATCATCTTGTCTCCTGGATCAAAAAATCTTCTCCTTTTGTTATCCCGTGATGACTCCTGTCTTCTTGCAGCCTTCCTCATTTTAAAGATGTGATGTCTCTCTGGGTGATTTAAATTTCTTTAAATTATGGAGCCCGTGTATCAATGTTAAGTTTTTTTGACACCACGCATGCCAACTACGGAAAATCCTAAAACTTATAGGAATGTTCCCGTGGATGCTTTCAAGTAATTGGTTTTGGCTTTTGAGATGGTGATTTTTCTCATTAGCCATGCATCACTTGGATTGTGTCATTGTCTCTTCTTTTTCGAGCAGTTAGTCACAGTAAAAGTATCTTTGGAAGCAAGAGGCCGACCTAGTGCCTTTAGCACTTTGTTTGTGGGATCTATATTGCTTTCACATGATTATTCATGGCACCTTGTGCCTTTGTATTGTGAGTGATCTTAATGCTGAAGTGAACTCCAGACTTGTAGTGCCCTCGTCAGCGCTAGTGGCTTTAGTTGAATGATCATTACAGTGGGTGACTTGAAACTCATTCTGATGAACCAGCTCGTCCTCCTGCCAACCTTTGCTCTTGAACTCTAGATTATGCCTCTTCGTGCAATTGTATGTTAATTCTCTCCTGTCTAGCTCGAGCCTATAGGGTTGACATCCTGTTTCTGCATTGGCAGAAAGGAGACAGGAGCACAAGAAGGATGGATTAGTTGTAGACAATGGAAGCGAAGACGCAAAAATGCCGGAACAAGATGAAGAAGAGGAGGCGGTTGGCAGCAACGAGGAGAGCCAACAGAATAAGAAAAGAAAGACTTAGCATTTTATTTGGTTACGCTTGATCTTAGTGTGGCCATCTAAGATAACTTTGTCTGGTAAAAGTAGAGGCATTGCCCTTGTAGAAACGAACTCGGAAGCTCATCTTACTCTTTTAGTGACTCAGAAATTAGTTCCCTTTGTACATAAATTTGCCCCATGCCGCTACGAGAACTTCTCAGGATGCAGGGTGTTCATTCTTTGTAGGATTAGTGATGGGAGAGATGTTCCCTTTTTGCAATTTCATTCCCGTTACAATTACAACGTGACGAAATTGGCTGTCGTTCGAATCAGTTGGAGCACGCGTCTTTCAAATCACAAACCGGCCAGGAGTGCACTGGCAAATAGCCTTCCTCCGATCCATTTTGGGGTGATATCTCGATCAAATGAAATGAAGGTTTAGCGATCTGTCAGGCAGATCAAGATAGCCTTGTCATCTGTGGTAGCTCTGTATTTGTCATAACTTTGTGACTTGTTTCCAGGTCATGACTTACGGTAAAAGATCAGACCATGGGGTGCATAATGTAGAAAAGTTCAAGAACCTGTGCATCCCCACTAAGGCAAAGCTCAACTTGGAGAAGAAAAGGTGGGTATAAAGCACCATTACATTATCGGAATTATGGGCAAAAAGGACCTCGAATCCAACAAAAAGGAGACGTGAATTTCGTCAAAAGGCGTGTGAATTTCGTCAAAAGGCGTGTTAACAACGATCCTCCGCTTAATCGCATGATAAAGGATGTTCGACTACGTGTGAGAGACGAGTAAAGGGGGGGATCAAAAGGAGGAAAAAGTGAGCGGTGTATGATGCGCGGAGGCCGTGTAGGATTTAGATGGTTGCAAGGAAGGCAAAAGCTGGAAATTTTTTACTTTCGATTTGACAAATCCAAGAGGCACACATGAATGCCGATTTCTTTTGGGGACGAAAACCACGAGGTGATTCATTGACTTGTGCAATCGATGTCGCGAGCTCGTTTCTACTTCCGTAATCATCGTCTTTGACTCATTTTGTCACTAGATCGACGGCATCGTAGCGTTTCCCGCAAGTTCTTCGATTAGATTATGTAATTCCTACGCTATTCAAGCATAGCAAAAGTTCACAGGTGAATTGCTTCTCCGAAAGAGAGGAGCCCCGCTTTGCATTCGTGAAGTCGATTAGATATGGTGACCACAATTCAGCTTAAAATGAAGTGAGTGTTTGGAGTCCTCTAGAAATGATGATGAGTTTTGGGTTCATCGGGATGAGCTGAAACGATGGTAAAAAGAGAGAATACAATGTCAATATAAGCCAACTCGAGCCAAAGACTTGTTTGAGAGAGAGAGACTTGCAAATAACCGTCGTCTTATTTTCGTTCGAACATCAAATCAACCTAGAGAAGTCTCATCTTCTAACGGTGATGTATTGTGATTGTGATTAGCAATGAAAGGCGTACATGAAAAAATATCAATGGACAGGCAAGCACCGCCGGGAGGTGGTCGCCGTCCTCAGGTGATTGCCGCGAGGTGATCTTGACCCGGCTGGCGGTCGGCTTTGTTGGAGCTGGTCATCGTGCTTCACAGGCAATTCACTTCTTCTAGTGAGTATTCATTGTTAATCCAATTCGAGATGTGCACCACATTATCAATTACATAATACGTAGGTATCTGCGATATCATATGATTGGAATATATCATGCAATCTCCTTTTAAGTGATCAATTTCTTTTCTATAAAGAAATTACCAGGTGTTCATGCATTTCTTCAGGATGCATGCCCTGGTCTATTAGGATGACCAAACATTACCATAGTCGCATGCAAAGTTCTATCTTGTTATCAAATACCATGGTTGGCACGTTATTTGTGAGAATCACTGAACATTTCTTTGGCGGTGCTCCAATGAAGCTTCTAAACCCTCTTGATCGCCGACCGTCTGTGATTCATGGAGAATAATTCTCGTGTCATTATTGTCCAATGACCTTGCGGCCGATCCCCTCACTTTTTTACGACATCGTTTTAATGGAACGACTTGACCGCACAAATTCGACAAATCCTACGACTTAATCGCAGTTTTTGAATGTTTTATGAATCAATTATATTTTGGTGGCAAGTTTTAAGACTTCTTATACACTATGTCCCGAAAATTAATCAGTGAATCTAGTACCTCCAATAAAACGAATGTGGACCGTTGGATTCGATGGGTTTAACGTGAGATCCATCGTTGCATGGGATGATGATGTGGGAGCGACAAGATCTCGGTCGGTGGTGATTCAAAAAAGGTTCGTCCACAAGAACTCCCCCCATCTTTCGAAAAAGCAAACCGACCCCCCCAAATCTCTGGTCGCAACTGCACTCCACTCATCAAATTGCTTTGAAAAATTGTTTTACTCTCTCTCTCTCTCTCTCTCTCTCTCTACCGTCGGATGGGGGTGGCCAGCAAGAAAGCATAGGCTTTGGCAATGGCAAGCACAGGAATCTTCAGCTTCATAATCATAAAGAAGCAAAAGTACCATCTTTGATCTCGACAAGCAAAGCACAAAAGGCCACCTTAAAGCAGCTGCTGCTTCTTCCACTTCAAGTTAAGAATTACAACCCCCCACCACCTCCATCTTTCTCTCACTAAACACCTCCATCTCCTTCACAAGAGAGAGAGAGAGAGAGAGAGAGATGCAACATCGTCATCTGCGACTTGGGATCAGTTAGACGCACGTGTCTCCAGCATCGGATCATCGTCAGCAGCTCCTCCCGACCGGAATGGCCGTGGTTCGGAAGCTGGTCGTGGAGGTGGAGGACGCCGTCAACCTCTCCCCCAAGGACGGCCAGGGCGCTTCCAGCCCTTACGTGGTCGCCCACTTCCACGGGCAGCGCAAGCGCACCCGCACCGCCGTCAGGGAGCTCTCCCCCCGGTGGGACGAGGTCCTCGAGTTCGCCGTCCGGTCCGCCGACTTCTTCGGCAACGCGCTCGAGGTCGACGTCCTCCACGACAAGGCCCACGGCCCCACCACCCGCAACAACTCCCTCGGCCGCGTCCGCCTCAGCTCCTCCCAGTTCGTCTGGAAGGGCGAGGAGGCCCTCATCTATTACCCTCTCCGTGGCAAGAACTGGTACAGCTGGGTCCAGGGTAATCTCGGGTTGAAGATCTATTACACGGTTGAGGTCCCGCCGCCGCAGCCTCCGCCGCCGCTGCATCCTCCCGCGGCGGAGGAACCGAAGGCTCTGGAAGCCGACGCGGCACAGCCGCAGGAGGCTGAATCCAAGCCGCCCGAGCCTGCCGAGCAGTCGCTGCCTCTACCCGATGGGGCGGCAGCCGCCGGTTCCACATCTCAAGCCACACCACCAGCTGAGGGCGCAAAGCCTAATGAAGAGCCACCTAACGAAGATGTGCCGCCACCGGCGCCACCATCGCCTGAAAATGCTCCTCCAGACGTCGAAACTACTGTCAAAGCAGAACCGCCGGAAACAGCAGAGGCAAATCCAGAAGACTCGCAAGCACCGCCACCGTCGCCGGCACCATCACGAACTTCCATGGAGCCCGAAATGGATGCAGCCTCTCAGTGGGTGCCTCCACCGCCCATGCCGCCGGAGCTGATGGCGGCTTCCGTCTCGGCATCAGTCCCCCAAGTAAAATTCGCGGGGACACATTGTTGTCAGCCGATGCCGCCGAGGCAGCCGATGACCAGGACCTACACTATGGATTCGCTGGACAGCGTCGTCATCGAACGTTCGTCGTTCGATCTGGTGGAGAAGATGCACTACCTCTTCGTCAGGGTGGTCAAAGCCCGGCACTTGCCGACCAACGGAAGCCCCGTCGTGAAGATCGTCGTCTCCGGCGCTCACGTCAAGTCCAAGCCCGCGCGCAAGAGCGCGTCCACCGCATTCTTCGAGTGGGACCAGACATTCGCTTTCGGCCGCGACGGCCCCGAGTCCTCCTCCATCTTGGAAGTCTCCGTGTGGGACCCGCCATCCCTCCACGTGGACCGCCGCTCCGCGTCCGACGTGGCGGGCCACAAGTTCTTCGGCGGCATCTGCTTCGATGCCTCAGAGATCCCCCTGCGGGACCCGCCGGACAGCCCGCTGGCCCCGCAGTGGTACCGGCTGGAAGGCGGCGGGGCCCACCATGGCGACCTGATGCTTGCCACGTGGATCGGCACCCAGGCCGACGAGTCCTTCCCCGACGCATGGAAGACCGACGCGGCCGGCGACGTGAACGCGCGCGCCAAGGTGTACCAGTCGCCGAAGCTCTGGTACTTGAGAGCCACCGTGCTCGAGGCTCAGGACGTCCTGCCGTTGGCGGCGGCGGCGAGGAATGAGTTATCGTTTCAGATCAAAGCGCAGCTCGGATTCCAAATACAGAAGACGAAGGTCTCCGTCGCCCGCGACGGCGCCCCGTCGTGGAACGAGGACTTGCTGTTCGTGGCGGCCGAGCCTTTCAGCGACAACCTTATTTTCACCATAGAGAACCGGCTACCCAGAGGGCCGGTCCTGATCGGCGCCGCAACCGTCCCTCTCGTGGCCATCGAGAGGCGCGTGGACGACCGTAAGGTGGCGTCGCGGTGGTTCACGTTCGAGGACGACAACGGCCAGCAGAGCGTGTACAAGGGCAGGGTCCACCTGAGGCTGTGCTTCGACGGGGGATATCACGTGATGGACGAGGCGGCGCACGTGTGCAGCGACTACCGGCCCACGGCGAGGCAGCTTTGGAGGCCGCCGGTCGGATCGGTGGAGCTCGGGATCATCGGGTGCAAGAACTTGCTGCCGATGAAGACCGCGAACGGCAAGGGATCTACGGACGCGTATTGCGTCGCAAAGTACGGCCCCAAGTGGGTACGCACGCGTACCGTATGCGACACGTTGGATCCCAAGTGGAACGAGCAGTACACGTGGCGGGTCTACGACCCGTGCACGGTCCTGACGATCGGAGTCTTCGATAGCTGGGGAGCGTTCGAGCCGGACGGTCCTCAAGAAGCCGCCGCGCCTCCCGATTTTCGCATCGGCAAAGTACGGATACGTATATCTACGCTCCAGGCTAACAGGGTGTACCGCTACTCGTATCCGCTGCTCGTGTTGTCGAAAGCTAGCCTGAAGAAAATGGGGGAAGTGGAGATCGCCGTAAGGTTCGCGCGGACGGCTCCGACGCTCGACGTCCTGCATGTGTACTCGCAGCCTCTGTTGCCGTTGATGCATCACGTCAGGCCCCTAGGAGTGGTCCAGCAGGAGTTGCTGAGGAGCGCCGCGGCGAAGATCATGGCCGCGCACTTGTCCCGGTCCGAGCCGCCGCTCAAGCGCGAGGTGGTGCTGTACATGCTAGACGCCGACTCGCACACGTTCAGCATGCGCAAGGTGCGCGCGAACTGGTTGCGGATCATCAACGTGCTCGCCGGGCTGATCGACGTGGTCCGCTGGATCGAGGACACGCGCGGGTGGAAGAACCCGACGGCTACGGCGCTCGTGCACGCGCTGCTGATCATGCTGGTCTGGTTCCCGGACCTGATCGTACCCACGATAGCATTCTACGTGTTTGTGATCGGGGCGTGGAACTACCGGTTCCGGGGCCGGGACAAGCTCCCGCACTTCGACCCAAAGATGTCTCTGGCCGACACCGCAGACCGCGAGGAGCTCGATGAGGAGTTCGACCAGGTGCCGAGCATGAGGCCACCGGACGCCGTGCGCGTGAGGTATGACAAGCTGCGCGTGCTTGGGGCACGTGTGCAGACGATGCTCGGGGACCTCGCCACGCAGGGGGAGAGGGTGCAGGCGCTAGTGACGTGGCGCGACCCGAGGGCCACGGGGATCTTCATCCTGCTGTGCTTCATGGTGGCGGTGATACTGTACTTGGTGCCGACGAAGATGGTGGCGATGGCATCGGGGTTCTACTATTTCCGGCACCCGATATTCCGAGATCGGATGCCATCGCCGGTTTTGAACTTCTTCCGGAGGTTGCCTGCCCTTTCTGACCGTTTGATGTAAGAGCACTTCAAAAGTGAGTATTAGTATAGGCTCGGTACGGCTCATTTTCGTTCATGCTTTTGCAGAGCACATCACATCAGTAGCTCACAACACTAGTCTCTCTGTTACCAGTAGCTATTGTAATCTTTTGAATTTCTGGGGTTAATTCCAAAAAAAATATTCAATTTTAGGTCGATGGACAATTTTGACCGAACTTTTTTTTGTTCCATAAAAAAGCATCAACTTTAGGTCAATGAATAATTATGGCCCGAGCTTTTTTTTGTCCCGTAAAAAAGCACCAACTTTAGTTTGAGGGATAATTCTGGACCGAACTTTTTTTTGTCTTGTAAAAAAGCACCAACTTTCACTTAAATCCCAAATCTGGCCCTTATTGACTTAAAACCATTGATTTTCCAATTTGACTATTCCACCTTAGCAATAAATCCACGTGACTTGCTGACTGGATTTAAAGCATTATTCATTGTCTTATTCTCTGAACCACAGCTTGAAGAATAACAGTGAAACTGTTCGTCTCCTTAACTTCA
This sequence comes from Syzygium oleosum, assembly GCF_021117445.2. NCBI lineage: Eukaryota > Viridiplantae > Streptophyta > Magnoliopsida > Myrtales > Myrtaceae > Syzygium > Syzygium oleosum. The sequence goes on from NW_026607494.1 coordinate 5,430,987, forward strand.
CCGACAAGTCAAAAAAATCTCCAGATTGAATCTTTCTGGCCAAATTTCGTCGTTTTGTCGTAATCTGAAGCTGTAGACCACCGTCTGTCGACAGACGCCATGAAAGAGATTCACTAGGCTCACCACCATAACTTTTTTTTCTCAAACAAGGGTAACTTCAGATAGAAAGTCAATAGGGCGCCAAATTTGGGATTTAAATGAAAGTTGGTGCTTTTTTACGAGACAAAAAAAAGTTCGGGTCAGAATTGTCCCTCGACCTAAAGTTGATGCTTTTTTATGGAACAAAAAAAAGTTCGGGCCAGAATTGTCCCTCGACCTAAAATTTATGCTTTTTTTTTTAATTAACCCGAATTTCTAACATATTGCCTTGTCTGCCACTTGAGATGAATATTTAGCGGAGCCTTGTCTTTTCGGGTATGATGAGCAGATGATATTAAGTTTCTTATGCACCAGAGAACATGGAGAGTCTATGCTGGTATAGCCCATGTAGCATGGACACGTTTAGGAGGCCGACGTGTCGGTGTCCGACACGTGACACGTGTCTGACGCATTCTGACACGCGGTCAACAGGTGTCGAAAATCCGACACGCGGTCAACGCGCCGGACACGTTGCCGACACGCGAGTCCGGAATCCCGGCACGCAATTCCGATACGCACGGGGTCAAATTTATAAATTTTCAAAAAATTAGGGGTCAAAGTGTAAATTTATATAAAAAAAAAAAAGAAAAGGGTGAAAGAAAATCCTAATCTTCTATTCTCATCTTCATAGTGCCTTCATTCACGCTCTGTACTCCCTCCCCCTCTCGATTCTCGATGTCTCTTCTTTGCTCGCACTAACAATGTCTGCCGAGGAGGAGGCCTTGAAGAGGAACACCGGTTGCGTCTATCTCCTCACCGTTTCTCATCTTCTTCCTTCGCATCCTCCCGAATCCCCACCCTCAGACCCTGGACTCACCAACACCCTCCTCCGTTTCATGGACCAAGAACTCCTCTAGTAGACAGCTCCTCCTCTCCCTCCCGATGCGCGCCATTATTTTTATTATTATTTATTTTTCCAGGACACGAAGTAAATTCTAGGCTTTTTATTATTATTTATTTTATTTGTTGATTTAAATCAAATTTAAAAATAATAATTTATAATGTATATATAAAAATATATATTTAACATACGTGTCCCAACGTGTCGGAATTCTCTATTTTATGAGAAATGACGTGTTGCGTGGCGTGTCGTTTCGTGTCCCGTGTCGGTGTCGGTGTCGGTGTCGGTGCTACATAGGGTATAACATCTTCATATCCACAAAATGACTTGATTAGCATTGCTTCAGCAATTTTCACTCTAGCGAATTCGCTGTACTGTATGAATGAATCCGAATCAATGTCATGCCCCACGAACATTGCCGTTGCACACGCAGATGTACGCTCGAACACAATCTCAAGACAGATTTCCAAGGCACTCTGTCAAATAGACGAGATTGTGCGAGAGAGAATTGTGCTGGTGTCTATGCCGACTCGGCCCAATGAAAAGGTCTGATATGCTCAAGGTCAGGGCGGGCGACTACCTATCAAACCCTCTGAAGTTTTCTGAGACTCAATGGAGTTCACTTCGGCAGAAGTGCACTTATCCGAAGGAAGGTGATGCTTGAGTCAGTTTCCGGTGAACATGGCAGTCGAGCCACAACATTCAGAGACTCCAGAACCTCAAGATCTTGGGTCACATAGCTATGGCTTGTCCATTTTAGATTCCAAGTTCCTTCGCACAGCTAAAATCCAGATGAGAAGGTTAGGTTCAGTTCTTTCAGTTCAGTCCCTTTTTTGGTCAAGCCCATCAGAGAGATTACTATATCCTATCCTGCACATGCTAAATACTCTGTTGACGTCCTCAAAGCAGTTTTTCATAGGCAGACCATTGTTCCGCGACTTACTTCCTTTCCTTTTCTCATTCAATACCACCAACAAACTTGCCGAACCTGTGCCCTCCTGCCCATCTAGATAGCTCTAATTACTACTAAAATGTGAGGGAACAAAGTACTTCCCACGATCTGAGACTAAAGCTCAATAGAAGAAGAGAGGAGTAAAACAGAGAATGGAGTGTACAGAAGTAACCTTTCACATATATGTATAACGAAGTAGTACATCATGCGTAATTTCTTGTCATGAAGTTATTCACAAGATTGATGAGGCAGAATGGCTGGCATCAAAGAGAAGAAACATCAATAACTTCAACTGGGAGGTTTATGGATAAACACAATGCACTATGAGTCCACGACCAGCTAAGCAGGAAACATTTATCAGGACACACTATGCTCCATCAGCTGCAGCAACTTCTTTAGGGGCAGGCTTCTCAGAAGTCTCGCCGTTCTTAGCCTCGGCCTCCTTTATCTTCCCGAAGATAAATGCTTTCTTCTCCAGAAGAGCTTCGATTTTGCCATTGATCTTCTCAAGCTTACACTTCAACCTACCGATGTCCTTGTACTTGTATTTCCCACATTCTTTCTTTTTTTCGCCCTTATCCTTCCCATCTTTCTCCTTCTTTTCCTTCCCTTCCTTATGTTTCCACTTCTTCTTCTTCTCTGCTTCTCCCTCCGACTTGCCGAGATCCTCTTCTACAGTGACTTCCCTCGATATGACACCTGGGCATCCTTCTGTCTCCTCCTCATCCTCCTTCGAATCATCACCGCCTCCTTTTTCCTCGTCGGTTTTGTCCATGTGCTTCTTCTCTTTCTTCCTTTTATCTTTTTTGTTCTTCCTTTTCTCTTCCTTTTCCGTATCTTCAGCTTATGTTCCCTCACCAGATTTAGAGCACTTCTTGTCCTTCTTCTTCTTCTTCTTCTTCTCTTTCTTGTCCTTTTTCTTCTCCTCTTCTTCCTCCTCATCAGCTTCAGGTTTCTTCTTCTTTTTTTCCTCTTTCTTATCCTTTTTCTTTTTCTCTTCCTCTCCCTTCTCCTTTCCATCTACTATTTCCTTGCCTTTCTCTTCTTTCTCGGTCTCTTCATGCTCCTCAAGTTTGTCGCTTGATTCATCATGACACTTTTTCTTCTCCTCGTTCGAAACCTTCTCTCCGTCTTTTGTTATTTCCTCTTTGTCTTCATCCCTCGTCTCCTTCTCTGCACAGTTTCCTTCCTCCCCTTCCTCAGCTTTTTGTTCCTTTGCCATGTCTTCCTTCTGGTGTGGTGGATTGGATCTCTCGATGAACTCATAAGGTGATCCAATCTCCTCGATCTTCTCTTCCTTGAAGTCACTAATCAACACATCCCTGTTTTCTGTTTTGGCATTGAGCTCTTCATTTTTCACCGGTACTTCTCCTTTGATGGTGGATATGCATTTCTCTTCCATGGCGATTTCCTTGCTGAAGTTCAAGATTTGAGCTGCCGTCCCTAAAATTCACAAAGGCAAAAAGGCACAGTCAGCCACTGAGAATCCAGGAAGTAATCTAATGCGGGTGATTATGCAACATTTCACAGGTGACACTGAAAGAACATTATTAGACAAAGCAGTTCAGCATCCTCACACGCTATCGAGAAACTGACTGTGTATGAAGAACAATCGACTAGCAGACGCAGATAGTCAACAAAGAGAAAAGTTGAATGGCAAGAAAAACAATCGGAATGCATAGAACATCCGGGGTTCAAAACTGTGGTTTAAAGTTTGTACACCATTAATTATCTTCTAATGTTGATTCACCTGCCCTATTTTAACTAGCATAAGCCTAAGTGAAAACTTCCTCAATCCAGAGATTGAACACGATAATGAATCCTCCAATTATAATCCGAAAGTCGGGGTGTGTATCTCATAGAATTGATGAGTCACTGGGCTTTGAAGGGTAAGATCATGACAAACTAAGTAGCCAATCAAGCAAGATAATCATCAATAGTATGACAGGAGAAATTCACCAGACAACATAAGCAGAAAGTAACGATTGCTGGCGAAAAACCAGAAGCGAAGACCAGCTTGTAAAGCTATACCTTGCACTGAATCATCCCAACCCCAGAAATTCGCAACAAACTCATAACCACCCCACAAAACGATTAGCACAGAGCTAACAGAAGAAAAAAGAAACTTTGACTGAAGCAAAGATCGACATCACTGAAGCTCGTAAATCAAAGTCCGAACAACGACTGGCCAAAGTTCAACAGAGAATCAGCGAAGATCTCTGTTCTGTCTCAGTTCCGAAATCATCAAACACAGACCCACGACAAAGAATCAGAATCAGAGACTAAATCTAATGCAAAAACCAAGAAACCCGGAGCATCATCTAACAGACACGGCCGGCGACCAAGAATCAGAAAACCCGTTTTCTTGCGTACCTTCGCGCCTTCTCCGACGAAGAGTGATCGATCAAGAAATCTTGAGAGCCTCGGGCTTGATGTTGGGGGTGTGCAAAGTTCGCTCGTTTCACAATAGATTGAAGCCTTTAAATAGACAAGAACACGAGTTGGAAAAGGTCGCGAATTGGGTCGCGAAGTAAAGTGGGGTCACATGCAGAGACGGAAGAAAAACTTGCAGGCCAAGAAACGCGCGAGACACGCTGCCCGCGACACGCAGCGACGTCGGTTGGTTGCTCTCTTTCCCGCGGTCTAAGGACAAAGAAAAACTAGGATCTTTAAAGCTTTCTCCGTAGATCTGACTTTGTGGAAGGAGGAGGACCATGTATACTGGTCGACCGACCCAATCTAACTAACGCTTCTCTTTCAGTCGTTGTCAAGACAATGTCATGCGAAAGCATCTCAAAAGGACGAGGTTCTTGCCTGCTGGTCCTCAACCGCTAAGCAATATGGTGAATGTGTGTAGGTGAGAAAGATCTTTCGAAAGGATGACGTTGAACCAGCCCTTCTGTAGCCTTCCTTTGGTTGACTTTTTAAAAAATAGGAAAAAGTAACCCAAAAAAAAAGTCCTAATCTATTTTGCATTTGTACCAATTTAGTCATAAACTTTTCAATTTGACCAATTTAGTACTAAATCTTTTCGTATTAATACCAATTCAGTTCATCCGTTCAATTTAGGCCGAAAATCGCTGACGTGGACGCCGACGGTCCTATGTGGCACCGTTGTAGGACAGCTGGCGCTGACGCTGACAAAATTTATAATTTTTTAATAATTTTTTTCAGATTTTTTTAATGTCTTTTTTCTTTTTTTCTCTTTTTTTTCTTTTCCCAAAACTGGTTGGCCAGCGAGGTCACCGATTGACCATCGCCGACCACGGGTGAGGGTCGTCGGGCCCTCACCAGCCACTGGCAATGGCGTTGGGCCCTCACCTAGATCTAGGTGAGGGCAACGCCCTCGCCGGCCAACGGATGAGGGTTTCGGCCCTCGCTTGCCCGACGCCGTCGTCTGTTGGTTGGTGAGGCCGCTGCGGCCTCACCTGTGGCCGGTGAGGGTGCGGGGGCCCTCGCCTGTGGCCGGCGAGGTTGTTAGTTCTGGGAAAAGAAAAAAAAGAAAAAAAAAATTAAAAAATCTGAAAATATTTATTTAAAAAATTATAAAATTTATCCACGTCAGCGCCGGCGGTGCCACGTAGGGCCGCCGGGGTCCACGTCAACGGTTTTCGGCCCAAATTAGACGAATGGATTGAATTGGTACAAATATGAAAAGATTTAGGACTAAATTGGTCCAATTGAAAGGTGTAGGACTGAATTGATATCAATAAAATAGGTTTATGACTTTTTTGGTATTTTTCCCTTAAAAAATATTACAGGTTGCTTGACAATGAATTTATTTGCTCTTTATATATATAAGATATTTATAAATGCCTGCGGAGGTCGCTGGCCCTGGGTGAGGGTGGTCGGCCCTTGCCGGCCCTAGTCAAGGGTCGGCAACCCTCACTGGGCCAAGGTGAGGGCACCCAGATTTGGGCGACCGGCCCTCACCTAGGGCTGGCGACCATTGCCCCACCCTGGGCGAGGCCTTGCTGGCCTAGGCGAGGGCCAATGACCCTTGCTAGGCCCAAGTGACGCATTGTCGGCCCTCGTTTTGGGTTGGCAATGTTCACTTAGATCTGGGTTAAATCTAAGCAATGCTTGGGGTCGACGACCCTCGCCTAGGGATGGTGAGGCCTTGCTCGGGGCTGGCGAGGTCTGGTGACCTCCGCCGGCCCCTTTGGCGACCTTCGCAACCCCTTCGGCAATGGGCGTGGCGCCCACCGGCAAAGCTCCTTCTCTCTCTCTCTTCAATTTTGTTTTGTCTTTTTTAATTTTTAGCCTTTTTAGTTTTTTAATTTAAGTAAGATTTGAATAAAATAATAATAAATGCCACGTAAGAGGGAGAAGTTCATTTAAAAATGCCACGTCAACATTTTCCAGTTAGACAAATTGACGATGTTATTTTTAATACTTAATTTGATAAGTTTTAAAACTGGATTGTATTTTTTGAAAGTTTTAAGACTCAATTGCACTTTCACAATAAATTTTAAGATTTCTAGTGAATATATCTCAAGAAAAAACTAGGATCTTTAAGCTTCTCTCTAAATGTGACTTTGTGGAAGGAGAATGACCATGTAACTGGTCGACCAACCCAATCTAATCTTCCCGTCATTGTCAATAGTTTCTAGTTAGACAAATTGACGATGTTATTTTTAGGACCGGTTCCAAAAATTGGAACCGAGAACCGCCATCGGTTCGCGGTCCGGTTCTCGGGTGGATCCATGGAACTGGCCCCACTAAGTTTTCTTAGACAAATAAAAATCGACCGGTCTAATTTTTGCCCGTTAGTGGATTGTGTTCACAATAAGATTCGTCACAAAGTTCACAACTTCACAAGCTTCACAACAAATACATCCGTAGCCTATATTATATATCACACGTGAGAGTTTGCCACAAGTTCACAATAGTCAGCAAGCAAACAAAACAATAACTCTCCTATTTTATTTTTAAAATTTTTTTTGATCAGATTTTTTAATTAAAAAAAATAAAATATATTATTATTATATTAACTGGTCGACCAACCCAATCTAATGCTTCTCTTCCCGTCATTAGTCAATACAATGTTCATGTGACAGTAACTCATAGGATGAGGTTCTTGCTTGCTGGTCCTTAACCCCTAAGCAAATGGTGAAAATGTTTGTAGGTGAGAAAGATCTTTCTAAAGATGACGTTTTTTTTTTGGCAAATCTAAAGATGACGTTGAACCAGCACTTCTATGGCCTTCCTTTCATTGATTTCTTTTTCTAAAATATCACTCGTTATTTATGCATGGTTTTTATGTTGGACTTCCTAATATCTTGCTCATTTTGTGAGTGTGTCCATATGTTAGTCAAATTTTCGCATGCCACTCTTAATCCAGCTCACACCATTTCGTGTGTGTATCCAACTCATTAGTCAAATTTCCAGTGCCACTCTTAAATCCAATTTGCACGTACATATAATCTCTCTTCATTTATAAACTTAAACTTTTGAGTTGGACATCATTCAAAATTTTTTATTGGACCTTGTAAAAAACAAACGCCACGATTTTTTTTTCTTTTCGATAAAAAGCCGTAGTTATTCTGGCATGATTTTACTCATGTCGATCGCCAACGCTGCAACCCACTCGCCCAGGCAAAACCTAATTTAGCACGACAACAATGAATCTATTTAAAGAATATTGGTTGATGGAGCAACTTTGTTAAAAAAAACCATCATATTAATATGTTCAAACGAGTATTCATAACTATAGTTGCTCAATGGAGGTTGAAAGCTCACTTTGTTAAGGAGTCCTTTCTCTGTCTTGAGTTGAAATCGTTTGCGACGGTAGTGCGCCAGAGCTAGACATCGTATCGTAAGGATGTGGATCTTACCTCTTCGACAACCCATGAGTACGATGGCGTCACGCTGATTAGCTTGCTCAAACCGAACATTTCGCTGCAGATATGTTTCAACCCAGGAGATTGCTGTCCAGATAGCTCATACTCACTTCTGCTGTGCGGAACAGACATGCTTAGTGCGGGGGATTTGCTTGCGACCCAAGTTAGCTCGTTCTCCGTTTTGCCGTGCAGGAAAAGGGAACGATTGCTATTGGTTTGCTTGCGGAAGAGACAAGTGCACGTCTTGGTCGTTGACTTCTAGTTGCAGTATCTAAGCACAAGCATAATCTATTCTATAGCACGTCACGTCAAATTTCGATTGGGGCCCGTTAGGGAGTTGCTCTGGACGTTGTCATATTTGCGACAGGACCCATGCCATAATAACGATGCTAAGGGAACGCCCAACGACTCCGACACCCATGAATGGAGGAGGAGGAGGAGAAAATATTCGGTGGTTGCTAATCACCGCATCACCCACTTACGTGGCGTGATTGAGCCCGCGTGGCTCCACTCAAAATGTGCCACGTGTCATTTGAACTGGAACGATAAAAAGAGACCCAAAGTAAGAGAACATCGGTGTGTTTGGGAGAAACGTCCATGAATGCGAAGTACCTTAAGGGTTTTCATGCAATGCAAATTGTGTTTGGTGAACACTACATGTTTTGGGTTTTAGCTTAGCACAATGGCAAAGGATCTCTTGAAAAAATAGCAGACTGATGGAGCAACCTTGTTGAGACCATTACATCAGTATGTCGAGAGGATTGTTCACGAGCATCAGCACTCAGTCGAGGTGGAAGCTTAGTTTGTTAAGGATTCCTCTTGGATCTCAAGATTGAAATCGTTTCGACGGTAGCGCGCCGACTAGATATCATATCGTAAAGATCGAGCTTACGTCTTAAAAAGTTACAGGGACCATGGCAATGCGCTTATTAGCTATACATATGATTTGTCCAATAAGTTGCTACTCAGTTAGCTCATTCTCACTTTTGCCGTCCGGAAAAAGGAACTATTGGATTGGTTATGCAATGCACTCCCAAAATCAAGCATGACATATGTTATAACATATCCACATGCACGTACTTTTTTTGTAATATACAGGATCCAATATAAAACGTTTCGAGATACATACAAGTATATATCATCATTTTCCTCAAAGATACGGCATAAAAAGTCGGGCGCTACTAAAGTATTTTTTTGTGAATTTAGCAACAGTATTGGACACGGAAGTCTGATTTAAAATCTTGTAAATACCCGTTTACATGAAAGCACGATTATTTTACTAGACAGGTAGATACTAGAACATGGTGAAAAAGAAAAATGGCCGATTCAAATCGATAGCTCTAGTTACTACTAAAACGTGAGAGAACGAGTTCTTCCCAGGATCTGAGACTAAAGCTCAATAGCAGAAGAAGAGAGAAGAGAAGCAGAAAACGGAGTGTACAAAAGTGACCTCAATGTAATACGTATAACGAAGTAGTACATCATGCATGAACCCTTGTCCTGAAGTTATTCACAAGATTGATAAGGCAAAATGGCTGGCATCAAAGAGAAGAAACATGAACACACTGCACTATGACTATGAGTACATGACCAAACATGGTCGACAGAAGCTTATGTGGGGAACATCTACCAGGGAGGCACTATGCTCCATCAGCTGCAGCAACTTCTTTAGGGCCGGGCTTCTCGGAAGTCTCGCCGTTCTTAGCCTCCGCCTCCTTTAGTTTCCGGGAGATAAATGCTTTCTTCTCCAGAAGAGCTTCGATTTTGTAATTGATCTTCTCAAGCTTTTGCTTCAACATGCCAATGTCCTTGTACATCTCCTCTTCCTCCTGAGCAGTTTTGGGTTTCTTCTTCTTCTTCTTCTTCTTCCTTTCCTCTTTCTCTTCCTTTCCCTTCTCTTGTCCGTCAACTATTTCCTTGCTTTTCTCTTCTTTCTTGTTCTCTTCATCCTCCTCAAGTTTGTCGCCTATTTCACCATGACATTCTTTCTTCTCCTCGTTCAAAACCTTCTCTCCATCTTTTGTTATTTCCTCTGTCTTCATCCCTATCTCCTTCTCCGCATAGTGCAATTCCTCCCCTTCCTCAGCTTTTTGTTGCTTTGCCATGTCTTCCTTCTGGCGTGGTGGATTGGATCTCTCAATGAACTTTCTGAAGTTTGAGATTTGAGCTACTGTCCCTAAATTTCACAAAGGCAAAGGCATTTCAGCAACTGAGAATCCAGGAAGTAATCTAATGCGGGTGATTATGCAGCATTTTACAGGTGACACTGATAGAACACTACTTAGACAAAGAAGTTCGGCATCCTCATACGCTATCAAGAAACTGAAGAAATGAAGAACAATCACTTAGCAAACGGAGAGATTCGACAAAGAGAAAATTTAAAAGGCAAGAAAAACAATCGGAATGCACAGAACATTTGGGATCAAGCAGAACTAAGAAAGGAACAATCGCCGGTTAAAACCAGAAGGGAACACCAGCTTGTAAAGCGATGCCTTGCACTGAATTTTACCCAAACCCTGTAAATTCCCGACAAGCTCAAACCACCCAACATAACGATTAGCACAGATCCAACAAAAATAAACGAAACTTTGATTGAAGCAAAGACTGACATCAACGAAGCCCGTAAATCAAAGTACGAACAACGAATGCCCAAAGTTCAACAAATGATCAGCGAAGATTACTGTCACAGTTCCGAAATCATCAAAGAAAGACCCCCGACAAGAAATCAGTCAGGGACTAAAAAAACTAATGCAGAACCAAGAAATCGGAGCATCTAACAGACACCGATGCGACAAAGAATCAGATGTCCGTTTTCTTGTGTACCTTCTCGTCTTCTCCAATGAAGAGTGGTCGATCAAGAAAAGAGGGTCCTATGGGGTCAATCTAGATTCTAGAGAGCGTCGGGTTTTCTCAGGATTTTGAGGATGTGAAGTTTGCTCCTTTAACATTAGATTGAGAGGCCTTAAATAGACAAAAATTTGAATTGGAAAAGGTTGAATCCTCAAGTAAAGTGATGTCATATGCAGAGAAGAAGAAAACTTTAGACAAGAACGTGCAAGACACACTGCCTCGACAAGCACCGTCATTGGTTTCTCTTTTGACAGCTGTTCAGGCATTTCTAAAATCCTACACCGGCTAGCCAGGAAGGATAACAAACCTGTGGATAAAATATCATATCTGTAAGCCTCTCCTTAGATAGGAAGGTAAGTAACTGGAGGAGGTCATGTCCGGTTCAATGTTTTTCCTTTGTTATTGTCAAACAATGTGATAGCAACTCCAAGGTTGAGGTTCTAGCTGGTTCTTAAAAGCAAATGACCAATGTGCAGGTGAGGAAGATCTTTCCGAAGATCATTGAACCAGATCCATCTATAGCCTTCCTTTCATTGGATTCATCCGCCAAAGATGTGGACAGGAGCAAGAAAGCCAATGCATAATAACCCCAAGGAGCTCAACTCCATAGTTTTTATCGGGCCTGTAGAAAACGGAACGCCATAAATACACAAACCCGACAGTATAGGTATTGCGACACGATTTCACTCGCCTCGATAGCCAATCCTCTGATGGCCTAACCGACCGCGTCCAGCAAAAACCCAGTTTAGCACAACGAGGAAGAACCTTTACAGAAAACAACGATAGATGGAACAACCTCGTCGAGATCATTACTTTAGTATGTTAAAAAGAGAGGTCGTATCTACGGGCACTTGGTCGAGGTGGAAGCTAAGCATGTTGAGGACTCCCTTTCAGTCTCGAGACCGAAATCACTTGCAATGGTAGCGCACCAACTAGATATAATACCGAAAACATGAAGCTTACCCCCCAAGATAACAAGCTATGAGTCTCGAGTACAATGGCATTACTCTAATTACCTTGCTCGGAACTGGACACTCTGCAAGCAGATGTGCCTAGTCCAGGAGATTGCTACCCAGTTAGCTAATCCCCCATTTTTTGCTGCTCGGAGAACGGTACTATTGGTTTACTTATGCAATGCGGCCCACAGAATCCAGCATGACGTACATTGGCGGTTAACCGGGGAAGACATGTCTGTCTTTGTCGTTGACTTTCAGTTCCAGGATCAAAGCACAAGCATAAACTTTGATTATCTTTCCGTACCGTACTCCAGCTCGGTGGTTTCCACCGCCTGTCCAGAGTGAAGCCCCGGGAGTCATAATATGATTTTGAAGCAAATTTAGTTATTAGTAAAGCTGGCCTCCTCTGTCCCTCCGGACCAAAAAAGGCGGTACTCTACTTTTATATTTTGGTTAATACTACGAAAAACTCCACACCTAGGTATATATATGATAAATTTATCCCAAACTAATTTTTGGATCACCAAAAACCCAGATATAATTGGGACAAAGATAAGTGGTTTTTGAATTAGGCCGATTTTGAAGCAAATTTAGTTTAAAGCGCCTCCTCTCGACCAAAAGGCGGACTCTACTTTTTATTTTGATTAATACTACGTACTATGTGATAATTTATCCCAAACTAATTTTGAATCACCAAAAATAGACAAATTTCTCAAACTAATTTTTGGGTCATCAAAAACTCCAAACTAATACACGTGGGACACATTTACCCTCCTTTAATTTCCGTCAAATTTTACTGTGAAATTGCTGTAACTTTCCGATTCACTTCATCGATTAAATTCCGGGATTACATCTTTGCACGTTTTCAAGCCTTGTCGTCGGTTAAATTCCAGCACAGTTTATGTACGTGTGTTGCTGTGAAAGTGGCTATATTTTCAAGTTTTGTCGTCAATTAAATTCCGGCACGGTTTGTACGTTCGAAGTTCGAAGTAAATGTTCATAGTTATTTTTTGTCTGCCTGCATATTTCCTATCTGGAATCGTCACAGAACCTATCTTCTCTCGTTAAAAGCCGAAAAAAAAATAACTTTAAGTGAAAGATGTTTCGTCGTGGGAGAAATTCTGGCGAAACAATAACACGTCCAATCGGATTGGACGTGTTAGGGATTTACTCCGGGCTTTATCTACGCATACAAACACGCACACAAAACTTTAATAATGGACGACGCTCCTCAGAAAATCAATACATTACAATAAGAAGATAAAAATAGTCAATCGATTGAGAAATCAGAAGGATATTTGCCATAGGGACCCCACGCCACAAAAACGATGCCAACTTGCCAAGGGAAGGCCCAACAAATTAATTCTCAACTCCCGAACTATTTTACCAAAAAAAAACTCCCAAACTAAGGTGCGTTCGGGAGAGATTTTGCCAAACGCCCGCAAATGCAAAGTACGTTAAAGGATTTTTCATGTAAGGCAAATTGTGTTTTATATGCTTTGGGTTTCCTGCAAAGAATTTTTAAGATGGAACAGAAAAAGAATAGGACGATGGGAAGTACAAACAGGATGACAAAGGAAAGCAAACCCGGAAGTAATCGGAGCCGGAGAGGATCAAACCGTCGAGGCGAGGCTAAGGGTCACAAGACCTCGGCGGCCTTGCCCGAGGTCATGCGAACCTAGATCTCATGCGACCTCGGGGTGGCCTAGGTGACACGAGGCCGTGGGTCACGTGACCTCGATGGCCCTGGCTTGAGGTCGATAGCTCTCATGCGACCTCGAGCAGCCCGGGAAAGCGGCACCGAGGGTTGCACGACCTCGACGGCCCTGGCTCAAGGTCGTGCATCCTAGGGCGAAGGGGGGCCAAGCGGACCTGATCTCGCACGACCTCGGGTGTTCCAAGCGAGGACACAGGCCAAAGGGTTATGTGACCTCGGCGAGAATCTGGGAGCTGATAGGTGAGTTTGGTGGTAAACAGTAGGATTTGAGGGCAAAAACAAGAATGCGAAATAATTAGTAAGGGAAAAGTTGGGAGGAAAAAAAAAATCATCAATCGCTAAATAGCATTCCGAAAATGTCGAAGTAGAAATGTTGGGTGGGACCGTGGGAGTTGCATTGGGTGAAGGGACTTAGGAGCCTGCTAATTTGGTTACGAGACATTCAAGAATGCTGAACCAAACACTTCAATTTTGGCACCAAGGCCTCTGCGGAGGCCCAAAAAACCTTTGGTAATGCTCCACTAAACGCAACCAACCAGTATCTATATGCTTATACCTTTTTTAATAATTTACAACGTCAAAATTATATTCTTCGAGATAAAGACGGATATATATATCATCATTTTCCTTGGAAGTACATTACAACAATTCGGCACAACTATAATAAAATCGTCAAATAATGTTGTCATGATCTTGGGTCAATTGTATTTTAAACCAAAAAAGCATACATTTTATAAAAGAGCCATTTAAATTACAACATTTTACAAAAATATCATATCTAATAACTTAGTTTAGTTACTAATCCATGCCATCTAATAAGAAATCACAAGAACACTATAATTTTCTAGAGGAATATGAAATAAAATAATGGCATAAAAATGATTATTGACATGTTACATCATTAATTGACTAAAGAGGGGGCACAAAATAAGTTCCAAATTGAAGTAGTTTTACCCAAGTATAATACGTCGTGTGTTTCTATACGTATAGTTTAGTTTACTCTAAAAGAACGATTAATTTTTCTTAAGTTTAGCAATAGCAACGAAGACGTAATTTTGATTTAAAATCTACGAGGAAATGTGTGGTTTGGGTGACTACGATTATTTTACAGATAGATAAATACTAGAACATTGTGAAAAAGAAAATGGCCCATTCAAATTGATAGCTCGAATTACTACTAAAATGTGAGAGAACAAGTGCTTCCCACGATCTGAGATTAAAGCTCAATAGAAGAAGAGAGAAGAGTACAACAGGAAGCGGAGTGTGCAGAAGTGACCTCCACATATAACGTATAACTAACGAAGTAGTACATCACGCATCAGTTCTGGTCCTGAAGTTATTTCACAAGATTGGTAGGGACAATATGGATGGCATCAAAGAGAAGAAACATCAGCGATTTCAATTTATGCATAAACACACCGTGCTATGAGTCCGAGGCCGAACATCGTCGACAGAAGCTGACCGGGAAACGTTTATCAGGACGCACTATGCTGCATCGGTTGCAGCAACTTCTTTAGGGGCAGGCTCCTGAGAAGCCTCGCCGTTCTTCTTTGCCTCGGCGTCCTTCATTTTCCCGAAGATGAATGCTTTCTTCTCCAGAAGAGCTTCAATTTTGCCATTGATCTTCTCGAGCTTATGCTTCAACTTACCAATGTCCTTGTACTTGTCCTTGCCACATTCTTCTTTCTTCTTTTCGCACTTGTCCTTCTTATCTTTCCCCTTCTTTTCCTTCCCTTCCTTATGTTTCCACCACTTCTTGTTCTCTGTTTCTCCCTCCGACTTGCCGAGATCCTCTTCTACGGCGACTTCCCTCGATACGACATCGGTGCATCCTTCTGTCTCCTCCTCATCCTCCTTCGAATCATCACCGCCTCCTTTTTCCTCGTCGGTTTTGTCCTTGTGCTTCTTCTCTTTCTTCTTCTTATCTCCTTTCTTCTCCTTTTTCTCTTCCTTTTCGGTATCTTCAGCTTCGGTTCCCTCACCAGATTCAGAGCACTTCTTTTCCTTCTTCTTCTTCTTCTCTTTCTTGTCCTTCTTTTTCTTCTCCTCTTCTTCCTCATCAGCTTCGGGCTTCTTCTTTTTTTCCTCTTTCTTATCCTTTTTCTTTTTCTCTTCCTCTCCCTTCTCCTTTCCATCCACTATTTCCTTGCTTTTCTCTTCTTTCTTGGTCTCTTCATGCTCCTCAAGTTTGTCGCTTGATTCATCATGACACTCTTTCTTCTCCTCGTTCGAAACCTTCTCTCCATCTTTTGTTATTTCCTCTTTGTCTTCATCCTTCGTCTCCTTCTCTGCACAGTTTCCTTCCTCAGCTTTTTGTTCCTTTGCCATGTCTTCCTTCTGGTGTGGTGGATTGGATCTCTCGATGAACTCATAAGGTGATCCAATCTCCTCGATCTTCTCTTCCTTGAAGTCAGTAATCAACACATCCCTGTTTTCTGTTTTGGCATCGAGCTCTTCATTTTTCAGTGGCACTTGTCCTTTTATGGTGGATTCGCATTTCTCTTCCATGTTGATTTCCTTGCTGAAGTTCGAGATTTGAGCTCCTGTCCCTGAATTTCACAAAGGCAAAGGCACAGTTCAGCCACTGAGAATCCAGGAAGTAATCTAATGCGGGTGATTGTGCGACATGTCACAGGTGACACTGAAAGAGCATTATGAGACAAAGAAGTCCGGCATCCTCATACGCTATCAACATACCGACGAAATGAAGAACAATCGGTTAGCAAATGGAGAGATACGACCAAGACGAAAGTTTAAAGGTAGCAAAAACAATCGGAATGCATAGAACAAGTGGGGATCAGAACGGCGGTTCCAAGTTTGTACACCGTTGATTGTCTTCTGATGTTGATTCACTTGGCCTATTCTAACTAGCATAACCAATCCAGAGATTGAACATGATAATGAACCCTCTTATTATAATCCAGTAAGTCAGGGTGCGTATCTCGTAGAATTTATGAATCACTATGATTTAGAGGGTAAGATAATGACAAATTAAGTAGGCAATCAAGCAAAACAATCATTAATAAGAAGACAGGAGAAACTTGTCCAGCCAACATAGAACGAAAGGAACAATTGCTGGCCAAAACCCAGAAGGGAAGACCAGCCTGTAAAGCTATACCTTGCACTGAATTATCCCACAACCTCAGCAATTCTCAACCAGCTCAAACCACCCAACAAAGCATTAGCACAGAGCTAACCCAAGAAAACGTCACTTTGATTGAAGAAAAGACTGGCACCAATTAAGCTCGTAAATCAAAGTTCAAAGTCCGCACAACGACTGGCCAAAGTTCAACAAAGACTGCGAACATCTCTGTTCTGTCTTGGTTCCGAAATCATCAAACACAGACCCACGACAACGAATCAGAGGTTAAAATCTAATGCAAAACCAAGAAACCGGAGCATCTAACAGACACCGACGGCAACAAAGAATCAGAAGTCCGTTTTCTTGCGTACCTTCGCTTCTTCTCCGACGGAGAGTGATCGATCAAGAAATGTAGAGAGCCTCGGGTTTCCTAAGGGTGTTGGGGATGCAATGTTTGCTCCTTAAAAATTAGATTGAAGCCTTTAAATAGACAAAAGTATGAGCTGGAAAAGGTCGCGCATTGGGTCGCGAAGTAAAGTGGGGTCACATGCAGAGGAGGAGCAAGAAATTTTAGGCAAGAACGCGCGAGACACGCTGCCCCGACACGCACCGACGTCGGTCGCCCTCCTTCCCGCGGTTAAGGACAAGAAGACTACTAGGATCTTTAAGCTTCCCTAGATGTGACTTTGTGGAAGGAGGAGGACCATGCAACTGGTCAACCTACCCAAAGGACTGGGTTGGAGATGGATAGGTGCTAAGTAACCGGGGGAGGAGGACATGTCCCCATTGAATGCTTCTCTTCTATCACTAGTCAAACAACGTGGTAGCAACTCGAAGGATGAGGTGTTTGCTGGTCCTTAGCCGCCTAGCAAAGTGGTGAATGTGTAGGCGAGGAAGATCTTTCCAAAGATTAAAAGGTTGAATCAGCACCTTCCATAGCCCTTCCTTGCATATTCCCATCGCCCCAAAGATGTGGACAGGAGCAAGAAAGCCAATGCAAAGAGTTTTCACTGGGCCTTGTAAAAGAGAAGACGCTATTGCTCAATCCCCCCGACGCCCCGCAAAAGCTTTAGTTTAGCACAATGGGGAAGGATCTCTTGGAAAAAATAGCAGACTGATGGAGCAACCTTGTTAAGACCATTGCATCAGTATTTCGAGAGGAGTACTCGTGAGCATCCACGCTCGGTCGAATTGGAAGCTTAGTTTGTTAAGGAGTCCTCTTGGATCTCGAGATTGAAATCACTTTATGCGCCGAATTGATATCATACTATAAGGATCGAGCTTACGTCTTATAAAGTTATGGGTAAGATGGCAATGCACTAATTAGTTTTACATATGATTATTCCAATAGATTGCTACTCGGTTAATAAGCTCATTCCCACTTTTGTTGTCCTTGTCCCGAAAAAAGGAACTATTAATTTTGTGAGATTTTGATGGGACTACTATCAATTATTCTAAACAAAATAGGGCACTATCAATTGTTCTAAGGTAAATAGGGCAGGAGCTCTTGTTATGATGTTAATGTGAGATTTTGGTGGGACTACTAGCAACTATTTTAAAAGCTTAAATTATCAGGTAAAAGCGTGGTTTACTATTTAATTATTTTATCAGGTTTGCTTATGCAATGCAGTCCCCAAAATCTAGCATGACATATATTGTAACGTATCCACATGCAGATACCTTTCTTGTAATAATAGGCAAGATGGAAAAATAAATGGTTCGAGATACATACAAGAATATATCATCATTTTCCTTAAAAATACATAAAAAAAAGTTGGGCACTACTATAATCGAATTCATGATTGTGCATTGATTGTATTATACACGAGAAAACCTACATTTTAAAATAATACGTCACGAAATAAAAAAAAAATAATCTTACTTTGAGCATATAAATGATTCTTGACATGTTACATCATTAGTCGACTAAAGAAAGGACATGAAATAAGTTCACAATTGCAGTACTTTTATCCGAATATAATACGTCATGTGTAGTGTGCGTGTATGATGTTGTTTACTCTAAAGGAACGAACATTTTTTCATAAGTTCAGCAATGGCGCCAGACACGAAATTTTGATTTAAAATCTCGCAAATACCTGTATTTAACATAAAAGCAGGATTAGTTTACTAGACAGATGAATGCTAGAACATGGTAAAATAGGAAAAATGGCCTATTCAAAAATCGATAGCTCTAATTACTACCAAAAGGTGAGAGAACGAGTACTTCCCACGGTCCGAGACTAGAGCTCAATAGCAGAAGAGAGAAGAGTAAAACAGAAAAAACGGAGTGCACCAAAGCGACCTCCATGCAATACGTATAACGAAGTAGTGGATCGTGCAGTAGCTCTGGTCCACGAGATTGATGAGGCAAAGATGGCTGTGGCATCGAAGAGAAGAAACATCATTGGACTCCAGCTGGGTGGTTTACGCACAGAGACAAATGCACTACGAGTCCCACGACCAAACATGGTCGACAGAAGCAATGGGGGGAAACATTTACCAGGGAGGCACTATACTGCATCAGCTGCAGCAACCTCTTTAGGGGCAGGCTTCTTGGAAGGCTTGCTATTCTCAACCGCCTTTACTTTTGGGAAAAATGACACAAATGGTTCATTAACTTTGTCCCAACCATGAATTTTTAATTTGTTCAATGTGATCCCCGAATTTTATCTCAATGTACAATGTTGTTCCCAAACTTTTAAATTGTTCAATGTGATCTCTATATTTTTTTGTGCATATTCAATTTAGTCCTTTGACCATATGAAAATGTTCAATGTTGTCCTTCCATTTGAACATGTTCAATTTAGTCATTTGACCATATGAAAATGTTCAATGTTGTCCTTCCATTTGAACATGTTCAAATGGAAGGACAACATTGAACATTTTCCATATAGCTCAGGAACTAAATTGAACATATTCTAAAAATTCATGAATCATATCTCACATTTGTCCAAAGTTTAGAAATTATTTATGTCATTATCCTTTAATTTTGCGTTTTTGTAATATAGGCCGCAACAAAGATGTAAAGTGGAAGGCCCAAGTTAAACTCTGGACGCCAACGCCCATGAAGAGCAAGTGCTGGACAGATGCAAGCCAGTTGACTGTTCCGGCCCAAACCGCATTCAACGAACTAGAGGTACGAGACGACTTACCCACATGCAAATACCTCTTTTAGTAATTATAATACACGATCCAGAAATTATTATATGGTTCGGATACAAACGGATGTATACCGTCATTTTCCTTAAGGTGGGTTAAAAAGATTCGGCGTCGCTACATTAGAGTCGCCAAATGACGTTGAGTCATGATTCTACGTCAATTGTATTATGAACGAGAAAAGCTTATATTTTAGAATAGAGCTATTTAGATTTACAACATCTGTTTCGTTGGAAAAGGCCGTATCTAATTACGTGAACGTGGAATATCATCAATCATGTTTTTGACCGAGTTAGTTAAGATTCATGCATTCCCAAGCGGTTTGGAGCCCCTCTTTTTGTCGCACGTTCGAATCCCCCCGGTTGCTCCTCGTGATCACGAACTCCTGTGTCGCTTATGGTGTAGGAATTAGTCTCGCTTTATTCCGACTTGCATGCGGTGGTGCGACGGCGACGGGCTCGCTCAAAATGAGCAACAATTACTAGAAGTGTGCAAAACGGACAGCTCAAACCGGGAATTGCCAGACCGAACCGGTCTAGCTGGTTTGGTTCGATTCCCGGGAGTGTCGATCTGATTCCCAGTTCCTAAAAGTGGAACCGGTGTCCGGGCAATTTAGTTCCCAGTTCCAAAGGGAACCAGACCGACTATATGGACTTTTTTTATTTTTTTATTTCTTTAACAAAATTAATAAGATGTAAACTAAACCCTAAATGAAACACGTTTTTTATTCGTCTTTTTAATTTAAGGATTATTGCATACATATCACTTAAATCAACACAAAAAGATGAAATCAAGAAGTGGGAAAAAAAAAGTGATCGGTTTCATTAGACCGGACCGGACCACCGGTCTCCGGTTCTTAATTTTGGGAACTGATCCTCCCAACCCGGTTTCCGATTTTAAGCTGAAATCAGATCAAACCAAGAACCGATTATCCCTAACAATTATAGCTGAAACCGAACATTCCGATCGTGAGGTGCGAAAATCTTACGGTTGGATCGAAATGGAGTTATCATGCCGGTCGTCCTTTCTGACTCTTCTCACTGACTGGTGTTACCCCACGAGTTATCAACAATATAGAATTGCGCGGGGTAGGAGAAGGGAAGTACATTCGACGGGCCTCTTCCCCAACCACATTCCGGGATTGGGGTAGTTGGACTGCCCATGTCGCCAGTTGATGTACTATCGACTTCTCATTTTTGTCGTTTTCCTATTATTTTTCCTTGATTTTTTCCCTCCAAAGATTGACTTCTTGGTCGATCCCTCTACTAGCCAACGTTACAAAAAGAAAACGACAAAAAAAAGGGGGAAAAACAAAGGAAGAAGTTGGCTCTTCTTCCTCTCACCATGCTGTCTCCCTCCCGAGTCTCAAATATCTAATGTATACTTTACAAAATAGAAGTAGTCTTTTTTATGCAAAAAGAGGAGTGATATCGTATAAAGAGAAGTGCCAAACAAAGCTATCAATCACACAAAAACTCGGTTTGCCAATAATTATCCACATCTAAACTCAGTCTGCTAATAGTTATTGCTATAAGTTAGTATTACAATTACTTGAACAGGGAATGTAGTAAGGTGAAAGGTACTCATGAACCGCTCAAATTCGATTGTAAAATTTAAATTGGGGTTCGGTTTTTTTTTTTTTAATTCAAGCACTTGAGTTTGTCATATTTTCGTTGGGTATACTCTCTCTAAATATATACATATACACACATATTTTATCGGTTTTATTCTTTCATAAATTGAGTTTTTTTTAGTCAATATTCATAAATAGAGTTGGATCACAACTACCTAAACCAAAATGCACCTCTTAATTACTGAGTTAAGCTCGAGCTTTGAAAAGCTCTATATAGAATCATCGAGTGTTGAATCTTAAGCTTCCATGAGAACATTTGCAACGTCAATGCTTGGGCTTGGGAAATTAATATGACACTCTATTTTTCCCTTTTCCCCTTCTTATGTTTTGTGGCCAGGACTGGTAGGGATCTTTCCTTAACCAACACATTTTATATTTGAAAGAAGTGATAATCACCTACCACCTAACCCCAGAAATATAACTATAGTGAAAACCCCCAAAGGCAAGTGCTATCAACCTTCCTTTCCCAATCATCTTGGAGCCCCAACTGACGGGACACGCAGTGACCCTTTTGAATGAACTTTCAAGAGCCAACTTCACTTCGGAGCAGGTGAAAATTGATTCAGAAGAAAGGTAGGTCCATACATAAAAATATGTATATCTTTTACTTAACAATGTTTCTCCCGCTAGAATGTCTGGTTCGTGATGGTCAGTCCACTCACCAAGCCTATTGGCACGTGAATTTGCACTGTCTACCTCCCCACCCCCCTCCCTCCCTCCCTCCCTCTACATTCCCACATTTTCCAAGGATTCTTTAAAGCCTCTGTCTATGTATATTGTCGCTATTGACTTGAATTTCAGTTCAAAAGATCCTGGTTTTGTTCCATTGCATCTCTCTCTCTCTCTCTCTCTCTCTCTCTCTCTCTCTCTCTCTCTCTCTCTCTCTCTCTCTCTCTCTCTCTCTATTAATATGGAGTTTCGTGGAGACTCTATATGCTTTGCAAATGGCGGTCCTCGTTGTCGGTCAAGCTTTGCAATTCTAAAGGTTAGTATCTATATCTTCCATGAACTACTCATCATGCATGTAAAATTCCATCACTTTCCATTTTGCTTCTTTCTTTTCTCTCTTTTTGGTTCATATCTTTGTTTCCGAGAACATCTTTTTGGGCTTCATTATTCGAAACCAGCTCTTCAAAATTTGCTTGCGATCTGGTTAAAAAGTTCAGAGGGAGGAAGGGGTATAGCCCAAACTGGTAGTGAGGAGTTGCGACTTGAGAGCGATTGATAATAGTTGCAGAAGGAAATCTAGAGGAGCTCCTGAACTATACTTGCCTCTTCTGCTTCATCATGTTATAATTTAGTAATCACTAGATAGTTAAGTCCGCCACTAGTCGTTCCCTCTTTTCTTCTCAGTTTTGACTTCCAGTCGCCTCTTGGGGTAGCTCAGAAAGACGTGCGCAACTTTCCTCTCAGCTTATCGTCAACCTTCTAGTACCAACCTTGGACGGGCGTGGGTCTTGTTCAATGGACGATGATAAAGCATTTGCTTTGCCTCACCTGTGCGGTTGGCTGACTGGTTCAAAATGGACTTGCTTTTATGGATCGAGCAAAAAGACCCGGGCTCGGTTCCCCCACTGTCTAAATGCAAACGCTCTTACGTTTAGACAGCCACACGAATTTTCGTTCGCATTTTACTTCGCTCATGAATTTTTGAGGCCAGGTCTCTAAAACAGACTTTCTTGTCATCATATACAAAGACAAATTATCTGCTGTCGGCTCGGATTTGAGGTAACTTTTTCCTTTTCTGGACTCGGTCTTGTGTGAGATTGATACAATCGATTTCTGTAATTCACTCGTTTCATACGGGTCTAGGTAGGATATACTGCATCTACTTGACACATCACTAGGTGAATGAGGCCACTGGGCCCCCACCCGTTTAGGCACTAAATTTATTCTCACTTTATCGACACAAATTTTATAAGATTTACCTACTAAGCTCCCTGCGAAGCCTCCATGTATGCACGACATATATACATATATATACATGTGTGAACTATTATGTTGGCCATTTTTGCATTGCTTTTACGTGGATATGTGTAGTGATATATTAAATTAGTAGGAGACGAGATGAAATAGTATTTGCCATACCTTAGCTTATTCAAAATTTACAGAAAAATATCATAGGCTGCAGTATAGACACCTTAGCTAATTCAAATTTTACGCAAAACGCCATATTGCTTTTACATATATAAGCGCCACCACTAGCCTCCTTTATCCGTCATTGTATATACGTGTACTTGAAAGTCAAGTGCAACTTTTTAATGAGTCTTCCTCTTATAAATGGCGACGATGCATTGCCATTACACTATGCAACTTCTTTCCTCCCATATCTTGTTTTATGGAGGACATTTGTGTTCTTACTTTCCTGACAAAGGAAAATGGAAAATTAACAAGGGAGAGGGAAGTTTAAGGGGCACACTGAGCATAAAGTTCAAACCCAAAAAAAATTGCAGAGATGACTTTTTAGATAGAGCAGAAATAGGGTTAGATATGCCACTCGAGCTCCTCACCCATAACTGGTTATGGTTCTTGGCCATAGGAGTACTCGACACTAGATGTCTTCTATTTTGATGAGGAAGAGCAGAAATCGACATCATGTATAGAGAGGTTTAAGAGCATATGGAGCCCAAGGTGAAGGCATGGGCCACATTTCTTAATTAGACCGCAGAACCAAGGTTAGATGTACCAGTTACAAGCGGGTGTGGGACTTTTGGCCATAGGGGTACTCCACACTAAGCGTATTCTTTTCTGATGAGGAAAAAGAAAATTTTGACATGTAGAACTTTTCCCCCCTGATTCACCTTTCGTATGTAGTATTCTACAATCGTCAAGTTATTTGGTAAAAAGAAGCATTAGTAGAGCTCTTTTTTCTGTAGAAGGTAGCACATTCAAGTAAAGGTGATCGGTTTCAAGGTGGTAGGATCCAGATCCGGAACCTGGAATCTACCCTATTAGAATCAGTTTCCAATTTTTGGAACTTGGAACTTACCATGTTTAGCCTGAAAGCGATCCTGTTTTTCCGGTCCGCTTTTAGGGTCTACCCAAGACCTGTTTTTCTTTTGTTCATTTTTTTGGTTTCATTTTTTATAGCAAATTAATAAGAGCAACAAAACGATTCAAAGTAAAAGATGAATGAGGGCAAGCAAGCAAAGGTGAGTCAGAAACGAGTGAGGGTTGTGAGGCTCGAATGAGCAAGGGTGAGCAGTGAGTGAGCGAGGAGGAGGGTGAGTCGCGAGTGAGAGAGAGAGAGAGAGAGTCATGAAGTGTTTGAGTGAGGTTGGAGAGAAAGAGAAAAAGAGAGAGATAGAGAAAAAGAGCCAAGAGAAAAACTAGGGTTTGTAGACTTCATGAAACCGGTTTTAAATTCGTTCCAATTGGTCCGGCTCCCGGGTAGCTCTTCACTCGAAACTAGGAACTTGACCTATTTTCAGGGTGGTTAGTTCCGGTTCTCGGGTAAAACCAATTCGGTTGCACAGCCCTACATTCAAGTGCGTCTTCAACATGACATGTATGGACACTTCATTTTTCTTTACTACCAGTCTACCATAGCAACTGACCTTAAAGTGTTCTTCGGTGTTCGTGCTTGCTATGTGGTTGTGAGAAGTATACCACAAGAGATATATAAGGAATAAGGACCTCGCTAATTTTTAATCTGGTTCAGCTCAAGCACGAATGTCCTCGTCTCTTGTAGTCAAGATTGATCTATCGTAAGTCTCTATTGTTAGAGAACAACCGTCGCCACCGATAAAACGCGATGCTCTAAGAAATTCAGAGAAAAGTAAAAGTAAAGGTTGCAAAATACAATGGAATGGTTGCAATGCATTATATGACCTGACCCGGGTTCCGTTGTTTGCATGGGCCGTACGAGATTATTTCACGTGTATAATATCCTTGATTCATATATAGCACGCCTGATTTTCAGTTCTAGATTATCAATAGGTAAGTAGCAAGAAATTCAAGCTCGTGCCTTTCTTTAGAAGGCCAAAAAGTTGCCGCAATTTCTTGCTTGCTTAAGAATGCTGAGTAAGCTAGGGTTTCAGGTGCTCTAGAATAAGCTTATTAGCATCTCATATGCGTTCGAGTATGAGCTGAGTGCGTTGTTTTATATCTATTGCTATTATAAACCTCCTCACTACTTAAATTAATAAAGTTCGAGCTAGTACGTATTTAGGAAAATCGCGGATGAGATATTTTGATTATGGTGGGCAAATACTACCACGTGGCATATTGGGAGATAAATCTGGGACCCGAGAAAGAGAGCATTATTGATTTTGAGCTGGTTCAACCATGAAGGCTTAGCTAGAAGTTCGCTAATGACACTTTCTTTAGGGGAGGTATATATAGGTAAATAAGCATCCTGACTAACTTGGTGCTTTCTAAATGCGATCCCTTTGCATGCACGGTGCATTATGGATGAATCACGTTCATATAAAGTCATACAAATTCCTAAATTTGAGAATGAAGAATCAAAATGTGCTTCATCAAGAACATGCATGGATTCTTGTTGCAACTTTAAAATGCCCCAGCGTTGATATTTCATTATGTCACCAGATCACCTTGTGATATCTAATCCATGTAAGAGATGTAATATATGTAGGGATGATTTCTTACTGAGTTTCATTACAATGTCTTTACCTGGATCTGCTTCATTCCGGGTTTGCTCTTTTTCCAAATCCCGAATTGGACCAACCAAAAAAAAAAAAAGAATTGGATTTGTCTAAATGTTGATAACAATATGGCCTCGTTGCTTAGTAATTATGTAAACATCTAGTAATATGTGTACTTCATATAGTCTTCTATGTCAATTAAGTGAGTAAACAAATCAACACCCTTAATTACATGTGAGAATGCTAAAAAGGGCATGCACATTCCTTGTAATAAAATTATTATTACTACAAGTAAAAGACTGTGCCTTAATAGATCGAGTGCTTCATTTATCTGTGGAGCAATATGTATATATGATATCTAGCTGCATGAGTATGAATGAAGCTTCTACACATCTATGCACTTAATAAGATTTATCAAATTGTATATCACTTCTTCAACTAGATTTGTCTTGCAATTTTAGTCATTACTCATAAACTTTTAGCACGGCTGTTGTCGATCAACCTGTCATTGTGGTATCTCAGCTTCAAAATTACCTTTAAAATAAGGATATTCGGATTCGTGTTGCATATCTAAGAAATAAAGAGGAACTGTGCTCAAATTACCTTTCACACAATCTTTTAATGTACGATCAGCTAGGGAAAGATTCATATGCCCCAAAGGTAATGAAATGCAGTAACTTTGTCATTATAAGTACACACATTCACATCTAGAGAAGCACTAAAGTTTTCTTACAAGAGCAACGGAAAGATTAACAAATGAAGAAAGAAAGAAAATGACTCTTTGATTGAAATAAGAGTCTAATTTGAAGATTTACGCTGTCCCGACAGTGAAAAAATCAACTTCCACGCACAATACTTGCATACTAGCTACCATTTGTGCATCTCAAATATACTAAAAGTGTTTCTTTAACCATAGATGCACACATGGCAATGTGCTTGCATCATCCATGAGAAGTTCATTTTTTCCGTCGACCATTTGGACAGGACAAAAACTTGAGAAATTAAGTTATAGAACTATATATTTGTACCCTTTCTTTGGGACTCGCGCGCAGTGATTATAGGTTCCATTTTTGCTGATCAGCTAGTGGCCCCATTGCAGCTCTCAATTCAGCTTCCCAGATGGCTCCTTGATTATTGAAGGTATTCATAGCAGAAGAAACCATAGGAAGGAAAGAAGTCGCACGCTGATGCTGATTCGTGTACCCATCCTCGTTGATCAGAGAATCCAAGAATGAAGAGAACATGTCCTCATTGTTGTTGTCCATGTAGAATTGAGCATGGCTCTGTGCTTCGCTATGGTGTGACGAAGATCCAGCCATCATCGCTGACCCATCAAGATTCTGCCAATTCTGATTGATACCATCCTGACGATCAACCCTAGGGTTTTGACGCGGATCCTGCAGGTTAGTCATCACTTCCTTAGGGTCCTGGGTGTTATCAGTTGTGGTGACTTGATAGTGATAGCCATTAGTCACTTGAAACTCAGAAGCACTAGTGTTTTGTGGGGAGATTGAAGCTGGGGCCACATCATGATGATCTGATGTTGGCATGTTGGGGAGAAGCTCTAACGGCTTGTGGGTCCTCGGATCGATTCCTTGGCTGATGAGTTTCTTGCTTAGATGAGTGTTCCAGTAGTTCTTGATCTCGTTGTCTGTCCTTCCTGGAATTCTCCCAGCTATCAGGGACCACCTAAAATCAAGGTCAACCAAACTAATTGGATCAAAATTATTTAGACAGATACCTAAAAGATCATGAGCTAGTATATTGTTAATCACCCAAATGTTCTCGCTAACTCGTGATTAATATATGTGTGAGAGAGTAACATCATCAACTTCATTACGTGCACAGGAAAGAGAGTTAAATAAGCCTAGCTAAGAAGGTGTAGAAATCTTTTAGACTATGCATGTGGAGGTTCAACACATCTCTGAAATGGATCGGGTTTTGCTATAATTGTGGAGTATTAGTGCTCACCTGTTACCAAGCAATCGGTGGAGCCTCAGGATGAGATCTTCCTCATCCGGTGCGATCTGCCCTCTCTTGACAGATGGGCGGAGATAGTTCATCCACCGGAGGCGGCAGCTCTTGCCACAGCGCATAAGCCCCGCCCGCTTCGGCAGAGTCCTCCACCTCCCTTCCCCTTCCTTCTTTACGTAACTGGCCAGAATCTCGTCTTCCTCAGGCGTCCATGGGCCTCTCTTGATTCCCACTTTGCTACAGCATGGGGTCGGCTTGCTTGGCGAAGTTGACGACGAAGACGACGGTGGATGCCTCATCTCTTCCCCCCTCTCTCTCTCTCCCTCTTCTTGCTTTGTCTCTCTGTGTGCGAAGGATGATTGATTGTGGATAAAATGAATTAGGGTTCGATGGCGGAGGGCTATATATGTAGGGAGAAGACGATGTCGAAAAGGGCAGGAAGGAAAAGTACAAAGAGCGCACAAGAGACGGTCTTCATTTAGAATGAATAGGCATATTGAACGGCCAATGAATTTTCAACGCGTGGCAGTGCAATGGCTATTATATCTAACGTCTGATTGCATGGGCGGCCATTTTTTGTCGTTTCTCACTGTAGAGAAATGGATGTGAGACTTGAGAGGTTGAATGACGGCTCATTCTCCAAAATGAAGAGTGAGATGGAAAGCATAACTTGTTCTCTTTATTTAATGTTATTTAAATAAAAGAAAAGGAATCGCTTGGATATTACGACTTGGCTTATCTTTCCCTGCGCATGTTTTTGGTAACTTGAGGGCAAAGATTTGGATACAAATACACTTAGTGCGTACCTGGTGACAAAAGATCCAAAAAAAGTGGCAAGGATAACAAGACGTACAGAAAACTTCACGCTTGATCACCCTTCACCCTCTGCCGGCAATTTACATCTCAATAGATTTCAACTGTTATATGCATCATCTGTTGAAGCTGGTTGAGATAACAACGGGAGCGGTTGTGTGTTAGACACAACGGCTTCTTCCTCGGTGTCTTTAACATCATCGATGAATGTAAACGAAGTACGCATTAACGGTTAAAATGGACTATGAAGCTAAGGGAAAAATCTTGTGCTGTGGAGAATTTACGACCTCTTTTTCTGGACAACATTGGGTATGACTCTCTCTACAGGATGACAGATGGCCTACTCCGAGATCATTTTGGACGAGAGATGTGCGACTCAAACGCGCAATCTGCCGCACCCGACGCGAAGCGCCTAATCTTTCGTTTAATTCCCCTTTAACATTTCGAATATGTGGACAACCCTTTTTTGTTTGCTGAGAAAGATTTTAGGGTTTTCTGTCCATGAGGCACACGTCCTTCAGGTCTTTGATATGTCAAACTCCTAAACCCTAAAAAGTTTTACGACTGATATATCACGGGATGCTTACATTCATCATGTGTCGCGGCAAATGGTTTTCTCTCTAGGGCTGGAAGGTTCCCCATAGCGTATTCTTGACGGGAGAGACTGTCCACTGAATTAGACTACGAAGTGGAAACTGTGCTTTCCGGCGGGAGCAAGGGAAGTCTATATGAGTAATGGTTACGGTAACCATTGAAGATTATATAGAAAATTAATAAGTTAGATGTCAAGCAGGCACATAATATAGACATCGGAGATGTGAAGGACTAACCATCATTGCACCAAGTTATGACAAGATTAAATCAGAGGTTCTATAAGTTGAGAATTGTGATAATAGAAAAATGTAACATCCTGTTCATTCACAAATGAAGAGTACAAGAGTCTATTTAGAAGCTTTACAGGATGACTATTTAACGTAGCAAAATATCAATCACAATGAATCAGAATCAATTAAGAGAAATAAACAAAATATCCTATATATATATATATATATATATATCTCCCAAATATATTTTATATTTTTAACATCTCCTCAAACTCAAGGTGATTTGAAAAAGGTCAACTTGAGTTTGGGAAAAGATTCAGAAATGCCTAGGTGGATGTGTCTTGGTGAAGATATCGGTAATCTATTCAGCAAATGTAGTACAGACAAGTCAGGCAGCACCATGAAGAACATGATATCAAATGAAATGACAATCTATTTCAATATATTTGGTTTGTTCGTGGAAAACATTATTATGTCTTATTCAAATAGCACTTCAGTTATCGCAATGAATGACTGTTCCGTTATGTTGATGCACTCCCCCATGTCTTCTAGTAGCCACGATAACAATAGAAACTCTGATGTTGTATCAACAAGAGCTTGATATTCTGCTTTTATACTAAAACTTTAGTGATAGTGGTTTGTTTCTTGTTACGCCATGAGATAAGTGAGATGCCCAAAAAGAAACAGTACCCTGTAGTGAAGAGACAATCTTGAGAGTCACTAACCTAGTTGGTTTAAGTTTTCAACTCCAAGGTAGATTGAGCAAAAAAGTGAAGGTCATGAAAAAACGTTACCTTGATGTGGTGAAGAATTCGAAGGACCGTAGCAATATAAGTCGTACGAGGCGTAATCATGTACTAACAAACATTATCGACAGGATAGGCAATGTCAGGTCGAGTAATAGTGAGATACATAAAATTGCTAACTAACTGTCTATAAAGTGTCGGATTCGAAAGGGAAGCCTCAGTTTTGGCATCAAATTTGGCATGTGTCTCACGAGGAGTTGTTACGACCTTATTGTTAGTGAGTCCAACTTGAGAGATATGATTAGTGCCATACTTGGCTTGTGAAAGATGATCACCAAGGAATCTGAATGAACCTTCAAGCCTAAAAAGTAGCTCAGTCGCCCAAGGTCTTTCATTTCAAACTATTGATTGAGATATTGCTTGAGTTTTGAAATGCCAATATGATTATCGCCAGTAATAATCATGTCGTCCAAAAATCACTTACAGGCAACGAGCTTTGGTGGGATTGAGATGTGGCAGCGTTCATCGTTCTTTTGCCGCGAAAGTTTAGGATCTGATTCTTCTAAGGACAGTCAGTCTGGGGGTGTTGTTTCTTTTCCAAAACAAGTAGTGGAAGAGTCTCAAACGACAAATGAAGTTGTGGGTTTGGCGGAGAAACGGAGGCGACGCGGCCTGTACGGCCGGTGTTGTGATAACTGCGTGGAGCGATGCGATCTATACGGCTGGCCACATGACAACCATAGTGGAGAAATGCGGCCTATGCACGTTGTTAGAAATAGACTCATTAGAAAGAGACCGATGGTTGCGCTCCACTAGATTATGATAGCTCCGATACCAAGTTGAGCATCGTGACAATAGAAAAACCTAATGTTCCATTCATTCACAAATGAAGAGTACATAAGCCTAATTATAGGTCTTACAGGATGACCATCTAATGTAGCAAAATATTAATAGAACCAATTAAGAGAAACATGCAAAATCTCCTAAATACATCTATATCTCTAACGGCATATATGTCCTCCCTTTTTACCGCGACGATTATAAACTATACATGTAGCTTTCCCAAATTCCCTACTCATTGTACGAGCGCGCATCTAACTCCATGCACCTCGATCATTTATATAGCACATATGTCGCCTTAGGCGAAATAATATTTTGACTACCCTACATACCAATGAGTGATCGTTTTCCCTCTCTTTTTTTGGCTGTTTTTCGTGCACAGAATCGACGATGTTAGGCTCATTCGGTCAGTGGGTCAAACAACTTTTCTTGTCGCCTTCTGTTTTGGTTTTGCGAACGAAAGGTTGACCGTCTCCCGGTCAGCATGCAATGAAGAAAACTCATGCAATGTATATGACAAGTCTCCCTCTGTTCCTTTCTCTGGATCTGATGAAGAATGGCCAGATGAAGACATGGAGAGCATGCCTAATTTTTCTCTTTTGCTCGCCTTTGAATTCAACGTGTTCTCTAATGGCCAACTTTTGGTCTGATCTGGTTATAATACGACTTTGAAAAGTCTATCAAACCTTCTTTTTTGCTAGAAGAAAAGCCTGTCGAATTGATATAAAATACATATATAAAACGCAACTTGGGAGGCCGACGAACCAGTGCTTTTTAGGTTCATCTGCCGCTGTTTTGGAATCGAATGTTAGGCTCGTCAACGGCGCGTTGGAGGCTCTCTCTGGCAGTGCTTTGCGCGTTTGTGTTCTTGTGGTCCTCTCGTACTTGAAAATACCTTAGCCTCTCCTCAAGAGCTGACAAGTTTGCGATTTGTCCCGGGGTCGTAGGAGCACGACACCGCGCATCGGACTCCGAGCAAGGTGCTGCCTGAATTCGTTCTATCGATCGAATCAATCGCATGTCAAGAACTATGCGGCTTGGATTTTGAGTCTCGTTAAAATGCAGTTTCATAAGTTCGGGTATTGTGATAGTTTGTATCCGTCGTATCGCTTGTGAAACAAAATTTTACGTTCTCAAGCTAAAGATCTCCGAGCGACGATCGAGATCACTTCTTCGTTCCATACTGAACGCGCAGAGTGGGAGTATGATGGAGTGCGAATTCATTTGAGTCTAAGTGCGAGAAACTGTAAAGTACAACCAAATGGAATAATCACCCAATCAATCATAAATCTATTGTACGAATGCTAATTCAGTCCTAAACTCTTCAATTCGTCAATGTAGTCCTAAACCTAACGTGGCGTCCAGTCATCGCCAGCCATCCTACATGGCACTCTGATGTGGACAACCTATGAATCGTTGCATTGGTGATTTCCGTCGGCAATCAGCTGGAATGACCACATTGGAATTCCGCATAAAGGTTTAGAACTACATCGGCGAAATTGGAAAGTTTAGAGCCCAATTGGCATCCGCACAATAAGTTTATGACCGAATTGGTAATTTCCCTCGACGAAATTGAAATTTACATAGATATGAAATACATCGAAAATGGAAAATACACGAGCTGGGTTTACATGTAACCGAAGCCGTTTGCAACAAAAACAAAAGGAGATGTAAAAAGGATAGATCTCTTCCCCTCATCCACGTTGTAATCTTGGATAACTCCTCCAGCTTTTCATCTCATCCACGTCGATGCCTTCGTATAATTTTGAACTTGCACGTCTCTTGAAAGATAACTTGCAGCCCCAGCTGCGTATCTTGAATGCACTTGATTTTTAAATTGAGTCTCGTTGACTCTTTTGCTAGAGGTTAAATCAAGATGATTAATTTTTTTATTCCTTAAATTTAATCCGCTTAAAGGAATGTTCCGGAGCAAATGTCTATACCTACTTTTATGAATATGCCATTTTAAGATTACTCGACGAAATGTTGGTGCTCACTTTGATTCTTGATTTAAAGGAATGCTTGATTTCTTAGCATTTATGTCTAAAGAAAGCATGCATTTGCAAAATAATCACATGAACATTAATGTGGTGGTAATCTTTGATTGTGACCATTCATCATGTCAAATTGAGATACTAATGTAGTAGATAAGTACAAATGGCATAAGTTCCAAATTAACATGTTTAGTTTGTTACCCCTAACATTACGTTAGTCACTAGGAAACATTCCTAAGGATGATAAGGCATCACGTGCAATTCATGTGTAATTAGCGTCTTCAAAAAATATGGTTCGATAACAGAGAAAGCCCTAAATTCTTGCAACATTCCACTCTCGCCGGTCTCAATCCCAAGAACCTTCGTCTCGCGTCCCCGTGACCTCTTCGGCCACCTCACCATCCACCACCACGCATAACAATTTTATGAGATTATTATATACCGTTCTAAAAGTTTGGCCTGTTGGATGAAAACGTGATTTGATATTTTAATATTCCAATAGATACCAACTCATGAAATTTATGCCAATTTGCTGTGCATCTGTTCTTGTTGACGGATTCGGACGTGGATTGTGCATTCGTGCTCGGGAAATTGATGTTCACGGCTGGTGATTGCTTTTTAAAATTTGGAGATAGTGTGCCACTTTGCCCCTCTATCTCTCTGTTCTTTTTACTTCCTGCTTTTGCTGCTTGCCACTAATTTTCATGTGTTAGATGGAAGACTCATGGAGCCATGGGATTGGGGTCGCTTGATTCTTTCCGTAGTTAACTTAGATTCTTTCCATAAGTCTTACTCCCGCATTATTCTTTCAACGTAAGTGGAAGATTAATTTTCCTCGGATTTAACTTTATTTCAAAATACCCCTTAAACTTGATCATTTTGACTTAATAACTCTTCTGAAGTGACACCCGTTTTTTCGGAGTTCCCTACCAACTTAAATCTTTTCCAAAATGCACAATGAACTCGAACACTTTGACTCAATAACCTTCTAAACTCATCACGGTAATAAATAATGTCCGGCCAACGAACATGTGCTGATCAAGTGCAATTTTGTGACTCCGCAAAGGGCATTTTGGTCCAAAAACCCATCGTAACTTAAAAACCCCCAAGTTAAAAAAAGTCCATTAACCTTATCACATGCTCCTCGCACACAAGAAAGCGCCTAGCTAGAATTTGCTTCAATCCACGACGTTCTAATTACAGCTTTCCTCCCGCATCTGCAATGATTCTCCATCTCCATTTTATTTTTCTTTGTGGAGAGGGGGGGGCACCCCCAAAATTTTAAAAACCTTTTTTAAAAAAAAAAAACCAAAACAAGAAAAATTTTTTTTTTGGGAAAAAAAAAAAAACAAAAAAAAAAAAAAAAAAAAAAAAAAAAAATTGGATCGGCGGTGATGAGCATAAGGTCATTGAGTCACGATGATCAAGTTCACATAGTATTTTAGAATAAAATCAAATCAGGGATGAATTTCGGGTTATTAAGTCAAAGCGGTCAATTCTTACGTGTTATTCAAATTAAGTCCGAAGAAAATCTCATGGAAAAAAAAAGAAAAAAAGAAGGTGTGGCGCAACTTCAAGAAATGGAAGCAGGGGCTTCAAGAATTTTTCCAAATTGCCTCCCGTTTCGTCAGTCGACGAGGACGGGGAGTGACGACGACCATCCGCGCGCACGTACACAAAGATGGCGGAACCTGTTAGATTCATGCGAAACAACGAGCACACGCTCGCATAAAAACTATAAAGAGGAGCTCGTTCGTTGTCACCCGCCCCTGCTGCTCTGTTCTTAAACCCCTCCCCGTCGAACTCCCAAGTGGGGGTCGCCACCATTTGCTTGAAAATCATCACCACTTGGGAGAGTCAGACGCCCGCAAGCTCGACCCACCCTTGTCCTCTCCCTCGCTCTCTCGCGTGAACCTCTAGTCTTTGATCTTCATCTGGGCTCGAGGGGTC
Organism: Syzygium oleosum; assembly: GCF_021117445.2. Taxonomy (NCBI): domain Eukaryota; kingdom Viridiplantae; phylum Streptophyta; class Magnoliopsida; order Myrtales; family Myrtaceae; genus Syzygium; species Syzygium oleosum. The sequence continues at coordinate 5,465,903 of NW_026607494.1, forward strand.
CGCGCATTCGCCTTCGAATGGCGTCTCCATATTCGGTGGCTTCGGCTCTGCTGATTTTCTTGAGCGCCTTCGCGTCGGCGGAGTCGCGGCGGGGCTCTTGCCCCGTCGAGCCCTTCCCGTTTCTCTACGGCTTGATGTCCCGGTGCTCCACTTGGGTTTCGCCTGGTTTGCCTCTTCAGGTGCGTTGCTTTTTTGCGCTGGATTCCGATGGTTCGCTGCGTCATGTATCTGGCTGTGCTGAAAGTTTGCTTCTTTATGGTTTATGTGGGTGTTTTGTTCCTCTGGGTGTGTTCTTTGATGGGTTCTTTTTTCTTTTTCCTTCTTGGCTGGTGATTAATTCATTGATCATTTCCTTTGGATGTTGAAAATGAAAACTTGCCCCTCTCTCTCTCTCTCTCTCTCTCTCTCTCTCTCTCTCTCTCTCTCACTCTCTGTATTTTGGGTAGGGTGATCCTGAATTTTTTGGAATCCTTAGTTTTGTTTAATTTTCTTTCTGGGGGAATGAGTTCCGAGAATATGGAGATTCATAACAAAGATTACGGGTTGACTTTTTGTCATTAATCAGCTTTTGGCTCAAAATTTACGAACTCTTCAAGAATTGGGTGTATTAAGGGCCTTACTAGGAGGAGCACCTAGACACTGTGTGGAATGTGAGATGGCGGTTCTTTTGTCTTTTTCAAAGTAGGAATTCTTTCTTCCTCATATGACTTTTCAGGGAACACGATGTTTGAGTTGTTCTAGATGGCTCGACTGAGTTCGTTCTGTTACATTGACTCTTGACAGATGATAGATTAGTTTGCAAAACTACCTGCTTGAAACAGTTAATGTCTAATGAGATCTGGAAGAAAAGTCTTGGTTGTTCTTTTTTTTCCGATGAGTGAAGGAAACTCGGTTATATCTGGGGGTGATGTCATCATGAGCCATTGATGAGTACGGACCGAGCACATGTGCTCTTACTCCCATCAGACATAAGATGGCAGAGATCATATTTTCCAAACACTTATCTAGATGTAACTTTAAATAAAAGTAGCCAATGAGAAGAATATAAAGTTATTCCAATGTCGGACAATTTTCCTTATCGTTTAGATGATCAAAATAGGATAGAAGAAGAATACTGAAGATCTTATTCCCCGCCAACTTGTGATGATCTGCACTTCTGTTGAACTTGAACGGTGGGATTTATTTTTGAGCCAGGGTGATATTTTCTATGGCTGTCGAGGACTACCTCTTATTTAATACTTACTCTATGTGGGAGAATTTGAGGCTTGTTGGGTCTCCGTGCGGAGTCGCTTTTATCCCTGTACGGAAATCAGTCTCCCTGTAATGGGCAAAGTGAAGTTCCTTGATGGTGGGAAAGGTTCCTTTAGTGCTTCTTCTGAGACCTGGAGAGTAATTAAGTTGCTTTTGCTTTCTATTCATCTCTGCGTGAATGATTGAACTAACTCATGATTTTCAGACATAAAGCCAGTCCACTTATCAAGTACAACATAGGATCAAGTCTGACAATTTAATGGCAACCCGATACCGTCAGTGAAACCAAACATGTATTTGGCCAAAAAGGGAATAATCCAACTTGTAGATTTTACAAAGCAATCTAGACCAAGAGCAAGCGGTCGAGAGAATTTCTCAACTCAATGCTCCTGATGCCAGCCATGTGGCCCACAATGCAGCTCTGTCTATTGATTCTGCTAATCATCCATATTCAGAAAAGCATTCAATTGGAGAAATCTGTATATGCCCTGCGTTCAAATGCAGATGCACAATAACATATGAAACTCTCTAATTTGAGGTTAGCCTTTTGCTTTTCACTAAAAGTCGAGGTTAGGTTGATTCATTTGTTAATTGTTATGTGACCCTCTATCATTGAAGGTAATACTCTTTAGTCCTCTCTCAGTGCCATGTGTTTTTTGTAGATTTTCTGTTCATTTTACTTAACATGGCCCTTGAGACTTTTCATGCCAACTGTGCTTCTACTTTACCACATATTTTCAGCATAGAGCTTCTTACTGACTTGTCACTTAAGCGGTGTTGTACATGTTATGATGAGAGCTTGTGCATCTGTCTGTCTTTTGCAGCTGTATATGTAAGTTCCTGCAATTTTAGTTCTTTTAGCTAGATATACGCTACTTTCTCAAGATTCTGTGCTTTCTTGATCCGACTAATCTTTACATCCTTTGACCTTCTTCCCCTGCCTACTTCAGGTGGATGGATACTACCTCGATTGCATTTTGGGTTCCAAGGACAAAAATGCATGTACCGCTTTGCTCTTTTATGCTTCCTGGTGTCCATTTTCGCAGAGGTTGCTTCCTATTTTTGATGTCCTCAGCTCCATGTTTCCTCAGATGGATCATTTGTTAGTTGAGCAATCTTCAGTTATGCCAAGGTGCAATACTGCTTAATGATATGCTTCAAGCCTCCTTTGTTTTTAATTTACCACTAGAAGATCTTTACATGTTCCATTGCTTTTTGTTGGCCTAGACCCTGGGTGGTAGATTTCTGATATTATTGTTAATTAGTAGGAATTTGTGGTCGAACATAATAGTAACCGACAAATTTTAGGTTGTGGTGAACGCTGCACCGTCTTTTTAGAGGTTTAATGGGCAGTTTTTTTTTTTTATATTGTGGAATTTTTGCGGAATTTTCATTGGGAAAGGAAGGGTCACGCTTGGTTCCATCGGGAAGCGGAAGTGCAATGTCCTTTCTTAGATTGGAATTGCATCACTTGACCTCTTTAAGTGTATGGCTTTGTCTATTTGACAGTCGAGAGTCATTTAGAAAACATCTTTAATACATAATTTGAAATCAAGTGCATAGGGGGTGTGCAGACCTCAATGCTTCCATAATAATAATCCTCCTATTTACGTTTGAAGACCTTTTGCATGGTTGTAATAGAGGGTGATATCTGCTATCGGTGGACTAGCTAGGATATGTATGCATTAAATCCTTTGGGTGAGCGGGCATTGGGGGCAGGGATGGTAAGGTAATCGGCATTTCCATGTGAGTTCATCGTCCTTTGTGAGAGAATACTTGAAACATCGTATTCAGTTGGTTGTGAAACTCTCACTTGCATGTAGGGCCTATAACGTAGTCAGTCCATCATGGTGTCATTGTGGTCCCTTTTTCTTCCTTCTTATTCCAGTCCGGGGTGACATGCATACCTTGGATCAATTGAGCGTTTGTAGTGTCTTTGATCCCAATTAGGGTCTAAAATGCATATTTATCACGGATAATAATGCCTGATCTATTAGAGCATAATTAATCCCTTGAAAAAAAATTATTTGTCTTTCCTGAGAGGTTTTTCTCCGTGAATCCTTTTAGCTAGTGACATTATGCTTTATTATGCAAAATATTAATTACTTGCTTATATTCATATTGGTGAGTTACCATGTCATGCTTGCTCATTATCATTTCAAGTTTCAGTGTGCTTTCAAGATATGGAATCCATACTTTGCCCTCAATATTGGTAATGAACCGGACTTCGATGGTGAAATATCACGGTTCAAAAACCCTCCTCTCTCTGGTGCGGTTTTATGAGAGAAACACTGGTAATTTTTTGCTTTATTTTATTTTATTCAATAAAGATGTTGAGGATGATTTGTTTGCAGGCACTTGTGTTACAGCGCGCTTATCCTCCTTTTCTTTAATAAAGTTAAAGATTGTGTTGTTGGACTCAACTGTTGAAGGAACACTATAGTCGTTGAAGCCCCTTTACTTTTCTTTTCTTTTTTTGGTCACTTCCATGAATTTGCCTTGTATAATTAGCTCCATCAAGCAGAATTTACCAAGCATCAATGTGACGTCTGCCTTTCCGATGATAATGCAGGGTTCGAACCAGTTCTAGATTTCATGGAGGATCGACTGACAGGTTTAAGTAGCAGTAAAGAATCAAGCTCCACACCTTGGAATAGGAATGGCAGGACATCTATGAAGGAGATGATGATGAAGGATCCTTACTTGTCTCTATCTGTATCATTCCTCTGTCTGGTCCTTATGGTCAGGTTTTCGGAATCTTTGCGTTTGCTTCACATGATTGATGTGAGAAGGGCTTGGAGGAAACTGAGACTCTGCAAGAGCAGCAACTTCCATGTAAGCGCTAGGAATGCCCAGGCATGGGCATCTTCGCTGGCTTCTGTATTCACCCGGTGAATCTCCGTCAGCTAGATTATGAATCTTAGGTCTGTAACAATAAATTCTCTCTGTGCTAAACGAATGGCAAGAGAATAGATCATAAATTGGATGGTATAATTACCTCTCTCTCTCTCTCTCTCTCTCTCTCTCTCTCTCTCTCTCTCTCTCTCTCTCTCTCTCTCTCTCTGTGGCATGTGAGCTTCAAGATGTTTGCGTCTTTCACAAAGTAGTGTTGTTTACCGTCTTTGCGACATCTAGCAAAGACAGTTGCTGATCTTAGTTTCCGAGCGGCGAGGGCGATCATTTGTCTTGTTTTGACTTCATTCTTCGAACGTGACTCGGCAACCGTATTCGTGCGTTGGAACCTATGCTCGGAGCGGCAAGACCAGTCTCTTTCCCCCAAACTCTCAGTCACACTCCACCCCGGACCTTCTGCATCATGCTGAAAGACCAGACATTTGTTTGTGTTTTGATACTGCAATCAGTTGATGAATACAAAACCTAACTACTGTCCTAGTATTAGTATGCCGGACTGTTGTTTTGACTTCATGTCAACCCATGTTGGCGTTTGACACTTAATGCAATTCCTCCTATCTTACATGTGAAGCAAATACTGAACAGACATGATCACATTTTATTGTAATTCTGAGCGTAAACGAGTTGTAATATACCATAATTGAGTTGTCTCTCGTTATTCATTCTCTACTGTTTTGCATTCACGTTTCAGATCTCAAATGTTATCATCGATGAAAAGGACCAGTGAGACACAAAAAAGAAAACTTCAAGCTAGGGAATTACACCCAAGAGAGAAAAACGAAAGATTAGCAAGCAAAAGTGTGGGTTTTCGGGAAGGGTATATTTTATACGATAAGGGGTGTCGTTTTTCCTACATAAGAGATCTCAAGATTAAGACGCGTGGACGTAGAGACAGCTTTCTCATACAGAAATGGAAATTTACTTTAATTTCGAGAGGATATGTGCGAAAAGGGAATTTCAAAGGGTCATTACCATTAAAAATCTCAAATAGGAAATGCATGATACGCTTATCCCAAACTATTTGGTCTTAAGAAAAATCTTAAACCAGTATCTCTACCCCGAATTTTCGATTCACGTCGGATCCAAACAGCTAACGGAGGGTATATCTAGGGTTAAATGCGTCATGGGGCACCGATTTGAGATGTTTTTGCGAAGCGAACACGCGAGTACCGGTTTGGGATTTTTCAAAGCAATCGACCCAACTTCAGAGTGATCCACTTTTTTGCTGATTGGCCAAAATTAAGGAAAGAATATTCAAAGTAAGCCCACAGAAACAGCGAAGAAAGAAACCAAAGGAGATACGAGTGGATGGACAGAGATGCGGAGGGCTGTCCATCGCTTTCCAATCTCCTCATTTTCTCCTGTCGTTTTCGTGCCTCGCCAAGTCCAGCAAGCACAGCAAAGCAACAATTCATTCCATCATCCTTCCCCGCGAGAGGGGGCGACTTAGTTTTGAAGGAGCATCATCATCATCTATCTACCCTTCAAGAACTGCCCCTTCTTCTCTGTTCTCCCTGGCAAACGCTCTTCAAAAAGGTGTCCCGAGGACCACCTTAACCATTACCACTTTTTATCTTCTTCTTCCTTCTTTTGTCAATGGACTCCTCCTATTGAATCGATTGCATGTGCCAATTCGAAAATCCTAGATGAAAAAAAGCCCGTACAGTTGATTACCGAAAAGACAGGCACATGGTTTCAAAACTCGGTAACTGTCTTGTGCGTGTCGGAACGGGAGAGGTCTTTTTTTCTTTTTCTTTTTCTTTTTGGTCAGATGGGAGAGGTCATTTTGCCTGGTTCGATTTCGGCATATCGAGTTTAGATCAGTTTGGCAGCTTCAGATATATTCAGGTTACATGACGCGAATATAAAAAATAAAGCACGAAATTCTATGGAAAAAAGAAATAGAGTACGACGCGACTCGACACGTCATGTTTGATTTCCGAGACATGTGACCCTTCTATATTATAAGCTAATTATGAGATGAATACATGCTGGCATTCAGGGTAATTCCAAGTTTGTTTGTTTTTTTATTGGGAAAAAACCACCTTAAAAACCCCAAGCTTTGCTATAATCGACACATTACCCCGAATTTTTTGTGACACCAAAACCCCGAACTTTCTTTTGTGACACATTTACCCCAATGTATTTAGTCCATGGGCATTTTCGTCTTTTTGCTTTTTCTTTTTTTTTTTTTTTTTCCTTTCGGCGAGGAGGGCCTCGCGGCGTCGGCGAGGCGGCCATCGCGGTCCCAGCGAGGCGGCCCTCGCCGGCGTCGGGCGGTTTCGCCCTCGCTGGGGCGAGGGCGGCCCTCGCAGGGCTCGAGCGAGGTCGGGCCTCATCGCCGGCGTTGGGCAAGGTCGACCTAAAAAAAGAGGAAAAGGAAAAGAAAAAATATATAAAAACACGCTGGCGGTTCGCGAACTCGCACGCTACGGCCGGCATGTCTGACGCCGGCAGCCTTTATTTGGTTGACACTCGCATCTTCTAAATGGGCTAACCTCAATTCTGAGACCCCATTTTGAGAAAATGGCCTCATTTTGGACCCGAAATTGAAATTTTCCCTCTATCTACCCTTCAAGAACTGCCCCTTCTTCTCTGTTCTCCCTGGCAAACGCTCTTCAAAAAGGTGTCCCGAGGACCACCTTAACCATTGCCACTTTTATCTTCTTCTTCCTTCTTTTGTCAATAGGCTCTTTCCATTGAATCGATTGCATGTGCCAATTCGAAAATCGTAGATGAAAAAAAGCCCGTACAGTTGATTACCGAAAAGACAGGCACGTGGTTTCAAAACTCGGTAACTGTCTTGTGCGTGTCGGAACGGGAGAGGTCTTTTCTTCTTTTTCTTTTTGGTCAGATGGGAGAGGTCATTTTGCCTGGTTCGATTTCGGCATATTGAGTTTAGATCGGTTTGGCAGCTTCAGATATATTCAGATTACATGACGCGAATATAAAAAATAAAGCACGAAATTCTATGGAAAAAGAAATATAATACGACATCGACTCGACACGTCATGTTTGATTTCCGAGACATGTGACCCTTCTATATTATAAGCTAATTGTGAGATGAATACATGCTGGCATTCAGGGTAATTCCAAGTTTGTTTGTTTTTTTGGTTTTTGGTCTGAGCAAATTCCTAGTTTGGACTTTGGACGTGCTACTATTTGCTCGAAAAAAAAAACAACCGAGAGAATTGAGAAGAAATCCTCAAAAGAAAAGAGAAGAAAATTAAAAGAGAAAAGGAAATATCCGAATGAGCCCAATCAAAGAGGCGCACATTATCCAGCGTGGGGCCCACCTGGGACCCACCACCCTCCAATCCGTCATCTTCTGCACTTCTCTGTCTCTCTGTCTCTCTCTCTCTCTCTAACGGCCTCTGCACTCTTCTTCTTCTTCTTCCCCCGCATCAACGCAACGCACCGGAGGAACAACACCCCACCGACGATGGCCACGGCGATCCACGACGGCGCGCTCCCTCCGTGAAATCCAACCGCCTCCACCCTCCCCGCGAACGCCGGATCGCTTCCCTCCCTTCGGGCGCCCCCTCTCGAGAGGATGGACACTGACGAGTGGGAGCTCCTCGCCGTCGACGGCCTCCTCGACTCCCACGAGGACGGCGGCGGCGGCGGCGGCGGCAAGATCTACTCCCGCCGCCGGCGCTGCCACTCCGAGAGCGTCCTCGACATGGACCACTTCCGCTGCCCCCCTTCCCCCCCGCCGGCGGACCGGATCGCCACCGTCGCGATCGGCCCCGATCCGGAGGCGGCCCCGGGGCCTCCGGGGGTCGAGGAAGTCGCCGACTTGCCCGCTGGGGAAGTCGAAGCTCCGAGCCTGGGAGGCTCGTCGGGCTCGGAGCGGGAGATAACGTCCCGCGTCTTCTTCAAGAAGGTCGCGAGGGACGGACACGAATTCGTCGACATGACAATGGGGGAGGCCGGGGCGGCCGCGGCGGCGGAGATGGAGAGCCTGCGCTCGCCGCCCAGGATGGGGAGCGAGAGGTCGGCGGCGGCGGCGGCGGTAAAGGACAAGAACGACGCCGAGTGTGAAACGGGAGAGGTCCTGTGGGAAGAGAAGAGGAGCGAGAGTGAGGGTGACAGTAACGGGTTGAACAGCATACTGAAGAGGGGCTTCACTGGGATCGGTGCTCTGTGCTCGTTCGGAGTGGCCGCGGCGGCCACGTTCTGCGTCCTCATCCTCGGGAGCCGTCAGGGGAACGACAGGCAGAGCCAGCAGAAGCAGAACCTGCGATTCCAGCTCTACAGTGACGATAAGGTCAGAACGAAAACGAGAAATTTCGATTGATTTGTCATTGCAGCATTGTATATCTCTTAGAATGCAACACATTGCTTGGCTTTTCCCATCAAGTAGTTGCGACAATTGTCAACGTAGATATTGTTTTCTTGTCGACGCCCGCGGGTCTGGAGCTTCGCAGACCGCCCTGCGATTGCTAATTATCGGGATAGGAGGTTATCGCGGCGGCCTTAAGGGCTTCCTTCGGCGCAGTTTGGCATCGAACCTCGACCAAACTTGGGTGGCCCTTTAGATTAGTCTTTAAATAAGATGTGCCAGAAAACAGAGTACCACCATATGATGGGAGCTAAGTCCTTGAATTACCAGGAGGATGATCCTAAACTGAGTATACTGTCAACAACAAGATATGCATGTGGTTGGTGATGTTTTCACATTGTGAGGAAGGTTGAAGAAGACAGTTTTTTTGTGTTTTCTAGATAGTAGAAACGAGGCTTGCTGCTTAATCCGGCATATTACAAGAAAACTTAACATGCAGAAAAGGTGTCTGTTTTTACGTACTCGAAACATATAATTCTGATTGAGGCGCTTGTTAACACCGTGATTCGCCTCCTGGTTTAGGGTAGACATATAAATTAGGTTTCTGCATGCTCGATACCTATCGATTCTGATTAGCTCGGAACTTGTGGTGCAGAGAATTAAGAAGGTCGTCCATCATGCAACCAAACCGAACAAAATGATAGCTGCAGTGAGAGGAGTGCCTCACACCCGCGCTCATATCATCGTCGGCGGCTATTATGATACTCTTTGAAGTGTGATGCATGATTGTCCTCAGTCAGCTCTCGGGATCCTCCTTATATGATATATGTATGGGATCCCCATCTTCTTTGTACATGAAACTTCGCTCTATCTGTATGTACAGTAGCATTGCAAATTTCTAGTATCTTATGGTAAATCAGATATGCCACTGCTGTATATATTCTGAACGGTATATCGTTGAATGTATGATTGTCTGCAACATCTAAGTCCGGACTCAGCGATATTTCTAGTGCTGTATGTTGGGAGCTGATTTAAGCTATACAACTGCTAGAAAACGCATCAGTCCAGCTTTTAGTCTCATGTCGACAAGTCATGAAGCTTTTGTAGGATATTGGAGGTTGGCTGCATCTCCTTATTGCTTTGATGACTCACGCTAGAGGAGGAAGTTTAGTGGGACATGAGTTGGCATGTTGATTCTTGTTGTTTAAGCAAACGATCACGCGCTGCATAAAGCTTGTACGACCTGTTTATCTAATTTATCTGTCATAATGGCTTTATCACTTATTCAAATGGTCAATTCAGTCCATGAGGAAACCCAATGAAATGGTAGAAACGCCAAATGATGAATCATCTGAGCTTCTAAGAGCAAGCTAAACAGCCATGGCAGACGGTTCTTGAAATCTGCCCTGCGTAGCTATCCGGGCCAGAAGATATTTCTCTCGGGACATGAACGGAGAAAAACGTTGACCGGTTGAAGGAAGGGGGGAGACAAGCGAGTCCCACGTAGTAACGAGACAAGCTTTGTTTAAGTGCCGGTCGAGGTCAGTTTCTGTGAATTATGTGATGTGGGTGGTGGTGGGGGTAAAGCTAGAAGGTGAAAGACAGTGGTTGCAGCACTGTTCATGCGAGAGGAAGGATATAGAATGAAGCAGAAAAGGGAAAGAGAAAAGAAAGAAGAGAACTACAGCGAATGAAGGACGTCTGTAGAGATCCCTGTGAAGTAAGGAACATGTTCCAATTGTTGGAGTGAAGGGTGGTGGTGTTCACGATGGGGACCCTTCGACAAAGTTACGAGCAAAACTGTTAACAGAATTTTCTCCTCATTGTGCGATTAGGTTTCGATGTTTTCTGCATAAAGGAAGCCGGCCCCTCGACATTTGCCTGTTCCGTTAGTGTTCGTGTTTCGAGCTATTTTATGAATTTATCCCTATCGCATAGGCGTCGATGATGTACGTTTACGGTCCTTGATTTCGATTCTAGGATTTCCAAAACTGTCCATTCCCTATGCTGCTACTTCGTATCATATATGGAAACCTTACCACGGTAAGGACAAAAGGTGATGGATAAGCGGATCGATTTCATGAGTTGGTTGTGTGCTTCGTTTCTCCCCCAATGTTCAAAGTTTCAATATTGCATGGAGTTTTACTTTGGTTTTTATTTCCACTTCTTAATTTTCTTAATAAATTTGAGATCCGTGCCGATACGGGTGAATGTCTAGTTATTACATATCATGAGGATGCTCCACCGTCTCACATTTACGAGCCTGCACAGTTTGTCAGAGCGAAGCTTGCTCGTTTTTCATTTCGCCGAAAATTAATAATTTGGAAAACGTTATTCAAACAGTGTGTTTATATGGCTTAGAAAACTTAATCAATCGGAAAGTATTTGCACATCAATAACTATTATGCCTAAACATTTTCAGTTGATGATTAAAATAACACATTCATTTATTTTTGTAAATGATACAAGAAATCATTTGGCGTGGTGTTGATTTGTTGCTCAAAACGAAAATGGGAACAGACAATACATGTAAGCAACACCATCAAGAGTACTTCAAAAGGAGGCCTATACCAACATATGTTCGTGGACAATACATCGAAGAAGGCCAACATTGAAGCGATGTTGCAAACACAAAAATTACGCAAACCAATGATGTGATATACACCGGTCATCGAATATCGAACATTTTATCCCTTAGGATCTTGATTTTTCTCATATCAATGTGATTTTGACTATACAATAGTGTCGATTTTGCAGTGGTAGATATTTCAAAGATGAGTCTACGTGCATGTAATTAAATGCAAAAGCCATCAATAAGATTCAGCAACCATCATATCAAGAGAAAATGTCGTTACTAGAATTGACTAGTTAGGAAGGTGGGACAAATCGAAAAGAGAGAGCAAAAAGTACAAGCAGAAGATAAAAGACCGACGTACAAAGACATCAATCCCGAGTCATCACTGATTCTCATTTTGCTTTCGAGAGTGAAGTGATGCACCAAATGGAGCACCCAATCCGTGAGAAAGATACCGAGGGAATCCGCGCGCAAATCCGTTGAAAACGAAAGCCAAACAAGACAGAGGACAGGGTTGACTCAGACGAAAAGCCCGAAAGCGAGAGCGCCAATCAGAGAAGCAAGAACGGCGGGCATGAAGGCGGGGGCGTCCGAAGCCGGCCCAGGCGCAGGCGCCTCGGCAGCCGATACACTTTGGATGGCCGACACGGCCATCACGGCGATCACCACGGCCAAGAACAATCTCATCTTCATCGCCTCCATTGCAGATAGGTTTGTTGCTGGCGAATGACGGTTGCAGTCGCAAATGAAAGGCTTTACTTCTTGCAGGCTCGATTCAAGAGAGAGCAAGCTTGCAACTTTATGAGAGCTATTGGGTGAGGAATGTGTAGGACTATATATGCAAAAAGAAGAGGCAGAGAGAGGCAGAGACAGAGAGAGCACATGGGGCGTGGTTCTCTTTTTGGAGTTCTTTTTAAAGCCTGCGTAGTTGGAAGACTGTGTTGTTTCAGGCTTTTTGGTGTCAAGACAGCTCTTTTGACACCAACCATGATATCTTTTTTAAGGAATAAGATCCCACCACCCCCAACTTCATGTTCTTGATGATCAATCAAAAGAGAGACACATACATCTTCCAGTGCATAAGCATGGGTTTAATACTTTATCGTGGCACAGACTGATTAGGTTAAGGTTTTTTATTCTTCATTTCTTCCTAATGCTCTCTCTGTTGGATTCTGTCTATGCGCACTTACCCATCTGTATGTTTAGGTTAGGATGAACTACCAGGTGATTGGAATGTACATGTGTCATTCCGGGGGAAATTTGCCCAAATAGTCTTAAACTTATTGAACTTGTGCCAATTCATTCTTAAATCTTTGAATTTGATTAATTTAGTTATAAACCTATTACACTTATACCAATTTTAGTCTTAAACCTTTCAATTGTACCAGTTGAGTCCTAAACTTTTTTGCGATTTGCCAATTTAGACTATGTTTATTTCGCGGAAAATGAATGATTTATAAAAAGAATTTCTTAAAATTGATTAACTGTATCGCTTGAAATAATTAGTTAATAAAAAATGTTTTCATTATTGATAACAATTTAAGTTTAAACATTCTTATGGACGATGAAAACATTTTTTATTCATTCGTTTTTGTGAGCAATAGAAACGATCATTTTCAATAAAATATTTTTCAAATTGTTCATTTTTTGCGAAACAAACGGAACCTTAGTCTAATCCTTTTGACAATTTACCAATTTAACCCTTCAGCCCAATTTTGGCCATAAATCGCTAAGGTGACAGTCCAATTAGCGTCGGTCGTCCTACGTAGCATAGCATGACACGACCAACACTGACATAGACGATTTTTGTAATTTTTTTAAAATTGTTTTCCTTTTTTCTTTTTTCTCATTCATTTCTCTTTCTTCTTTTTCCTTTATTTTCCTTCGCAAGTTGCTAGCTGGCTAACAGAGGTTGCTAACTGCTAGTGAGGGCTAGGGTCGAAATGCCCTCACCGACTGCTAGTGAGGCCGGCCCTCGCCAAATTCGACAAGGGACCCTTGCTCATCCCTTATCAAAGGCTAGTGAGCTAGGCCAGCCTCACTTGGACGAGGGCTAGGCAAGCTGGGCGAGGGTCCCCTCGCCAGATCTAGCGAGGGGCGTCCTTGACTCTGGGCGCAAGGGTGTCGAGGCCCTCACTCTTGCCGATAGCCAGTGACCTCCACCGGCCATTGCTAAGGCACCTCATAGGAAAATAAGGACAAAAAAAAAAATGTAAAGAAAAAAATGAAAAAATTCAAATTTTTTAATAATTACAAAAATTATCTATATCAATGCCGGTCGTATCACATAGGACAACTAACGCTAACTGGACCGCCATGTTAGTAATTTCCGGCCAAAATTAGGCGAAATGACTAAATTGACAAATCATCAAAGAGTTTAGAATCAAATTGGTAAAATATCAAAAGATTTATGACTTAATTGGCACAATCGAAAGGTTTGGGATTGAATTGGAATCGTCAAAGATTTAGGACTAAATTGGCCAAATTCAAAGGTTTATGACTGAATTGACACACGTGCAATAAATTCAGGATCTTTTTGGTAATTTCCCCTGTCACTTTATCATTGCTGGACACAAAACGAAGAGAAAGGAACTATAATATGCCATTTCATCGTTGTAACTGTAGCATGTCCACATTTACATCACGCGGTGGAATGAGTGAGCCAACTATACGTGGTAAATTTTCTATCAGTATAATAAAGAACTTCTTTTGCGGCTTCGAGAGGTTGCGGTCTGACCAGCGCAAGCAATTCTTGTTCTCAGCTGGATCCTGCAGGATGAAAGACATTTTAGCAGTAAACAGAGTTGAGCTTTCGAACTTCCAACATGAAAAGTCACTATCTAGGATCATGAGGATACTAGATATGCATCATGCAACAGCATGATGAACGGCATAGAGGAGATAATGTTGGCTGACAAGTTTAAGATGTCGACAATAAGATGGAGCAAAGCTTTTTAACTACCTCAATATATAAAACCATTTCTCGATGAAGTAGACACCTTATGGGTTTTAATCCATGTAAAGTTGGGCGTAAAATGGTGATGAAGATCCACAAAAATACGAGAAAAAAAGCTCTGATACATTTACGTAAAGTAATGTGAATTCAGGAAGAGAGAGTAGTCAATGATCTCAATGGCCTCGACTAACCATCGCAGATTTTCAAACACAGTGTCCAATTATCAGATAAGACCAGTCATGTAAGGGGATTCGAACAGTCAATATCCACATAAAGGTTGGCATAGTGTTGAATGTGAACTGTATTCGAAGCCCTCTTTTCTTTTCTATTTTCTCTTATTTTGGAATGAGACAATAGGTCCCCATGAGGGAGCCATCTGCTTTATGATATGCTGAAGCGAACAGATTCCAGAGAAATATTACCAAGACATGGGCAGCTCTTTATCCTTTAACTGCACTATCAACTGTCTTGACCCTTTGCAGCTTGAAGCATTTCCACCACGAGGGTTTTCACATCCCTGAGAAATGCAAGATTGATTCAACTTCCATCAGGGAGGTGGTTGTGTTGGTTCAATAAATGAACTAAGAAGGTACGGTTTCACCCGCACTTTTTAATTGCCTACTGTTCTAGCATAGTCAAGTGTACTTGCTATAACCCAATAAAATAAAGCTCTGCAGAAGAAACATCAATATCGAGAAATCATGAAAAACAAATCTTCACAAAAATAGTCCTCCTGTTTTTGCTGACCGACTGAAGCCGCCACTCTTTATTTATTTATTTTATTTCCCCTTGGTGAGAGGAAAAGAGAGAGCAAAATCAGTGTATACAGGAACTACTAATAAAAGGTAGCTGAAAGTTCGAAAAAGAAAAGGTCTAATATAAAGATGACAACAAGGAGTAGGGATATACAATATCAAGAAGCTACTGCCCTATAGATTTGCAAATAAAAGCCTCCAAAAGTCTTTTAGTATCTATAATGCATGAAAACATTTACTCTCTCTAACATAACATTCCGCATGCATTAAGATGGAGATCTTTATAACTATCCATCAAAATTCACACACCTGGACCACCTCCAAGATAGAAGGCAATGTTTGACAATTTATGGAATAACCCCAAGAACAACAGCTTTCAACAGAAAGTGGGACAAAATTTCTGAAGTTAAATACTAAAGAGAGGAAGCTTATTATTCTCCCAGGATGATTTCCTCACTCCCTACTTAACAGTCAATTAGGGAGATTAGGACTAAGAGACAGGAGCCGTGATGCAAACAAACAAAAACAAATGAATAACTTAAGAAATTCAGTCCTAAGCACTGATTCACTTGGAATGCCCTTAATATTAAGGGGAGCCAAAACAAAAAGTATAGGTTTACATTGGCCGAGGGACTGTTCAAAAGTTTCGCACCAGGACACGAGAATATGGACAAAACTCTAAACTAACCCATGAAGACTTAATCTGCCGCCTTATGTACTCCACTTTGACTACTGCAACGTAGTTAAGCGAATCGCATAACCACCCTTGTCCTATATCTATTGCATCACATGCAACAACAAACTGAAGAGAAGCTCAGAAGTCTATTTTGATAAGAATGATATTGCCGAAAATGTTTAAAAGAGCGACATAAACCAGAAAAGCAACCTTACATCAAGGTCTAGGAGATATGTTAAATGTAAATGCCTTACTTTCTATCCACAGCTTGACGCGGAAAAGGGACTCGAAGCTTGAAATTACTTCCTTGACATGTTGCCTGACAAAAGGAAAAATAAAACCCTATGTGAGAGAAAAGGAGAAAGCCAAGCAGTAGAACAATGCAAGTTAGCTGAGAGTCAATGAAACCTGAAGGATTATTTGTACAAGCCACAATGAACTCATCGATGAATTTTTTGAACTATCAAAGAAGAAGTTGGGGAAAAAAGAATACCTTGACACTAAAACCCAGGCTATCCAGATCCAACATATAAGCAGAGTCCACCTACACAAAAAGATACCTCTGTTTCAAAAACTTTACATCCAATAGATGCCAATTCATATGCTGTTTCATGGCATTAAGTTATTACCACAATACAACAAGCTTACAGATCTTGACCTTTCTTTTACACCAGGAGAACAAATATGCACGTAAACATTGTGCAAGTATAATGCAAAGAGTCAGAACCTTATATGTTTGTCTCAGACACTTCATTCTTTAGTCCACGGAGCAAAGATATATATCACAAATACAGATTCAGTACATGAAGATATGGCAACATGGGCGATATTATGAATATAGGGTAAAGTAGCGATGCATTCAATCTTAAACGCTGTATGTTTAAGGTTCATAAGCTCAAATCGCTTTTAGCATATGATTTAAATATTTTGGCGATTCCTCACGCACATAATCAACTATGCTATTATTTAGTAGGAGTAAAGGACATTCTGGGTCTACAGTCTGTCTATGACAACATAGATGAACCACATAGCAATCATTTTTGTTAGAACAGGAAATCTTTGATTTCGATATGCCTGAGCAGACATTATGCAAAATGATTAGTAGAAGTGAACATCCTAAGACAGAAAGAGATTAGAGATACAAAAAAGAAGCTTGTACCACAGACTACTGGGAATACTATATAGGCACTCCAGAATTATCTCAGATACGTTACTCATTTTCGTGCCTTTGAACTGTTCAACATGCGTTATCATCCTGTGTGCTTATGTTAAGGGCTTAAACTTTACATCCGTGTCTTTACCTAGTGACTAGACATCTGAGCCTTTGATTCACCATATGACGCTCTACAAGCTGCAACTTATCAGCTAACAAAATTTGTTTTCCAATCATATTTATAAAAGCGAGATGTAAGATTCGTACCGGAATAGAAGTCCAGTGTCTCACAATGAGCTTAGTATCTTCAGCATGGTCCCTATTCATGTGAGACTGACAATCAAGGAAATCGGGTTAAATGAGGGAAAATCATCATTATTGACAGGGATCGGAAAAATATACAATTTGTGTTTACCGTAACAGGCTTAGTGAACTGTGCAATTGGGTCCACTTTTGCAGCCTTGTATTCCTCCCTGACAAACTCTGAGTGTGATGAAAAATCAAATATTTCAGTTGGTAAATCAATAATGCAAAGTCTGAAGTGCCAAATGAAGCACTATGGAAATGCATACAGTACAAAAATCTAGGAGGATTTCACCTCATTCTTTAAACACGTTAGAGAAAGCCGGGACACCTACCTCCAGAACCTAACAAAGCTGTTGCCACCCCAGAAACATATCGCACGGCTCTTGGTTCAATGCGCATAAATTGGAAGTCACCAAAATCAACCTTCAGATTAGAAGGGAAAATTAACAAGCATCTTTAGATAGTTCAGAAAAGCCTATCAGATTAGAAGAAATAAATTACCCAGAAAGCATTTGGATGCTTTGACAGATATCCAGCACGGACACTTTCCCTATCTTTTTCAGGGACCTACACAATTGACAGCTCACATTTACCAACTCTGAATAACATGACACTGTCAGCATCAGTAGCAAAAAGAAGTACAATAGACTACACAACTCACGTTGATGGCATCACCATGCAGAGTGATCACCAAATCAGTCCTATCGTCAGGATCTCTAGCAACTAGAAGAGAGCACTTGGAATTAGCCAAAAGGTCCTGCATTAAGTGTGCTCTCAATAGATTAGAGTGATTTCCAGAGACAGGGATAGTGAAATTAAATCAGAGAATAAGGAAACTTCAACAAGCTTCGGACAAACCCAAATTACAAACACTGTGGACAAGGAGCTAAACATGATTTACAAATACGATCGCTTAGGATATGATCAAATTATTTTGAAAGTAGCTCTACCTATAAACAAAACAATGTCTATATGACAGACTCGCACCAAGAAAAGGCCAACTGCCAGAACAAATTATAGGTCTCCAATCTAATCAAAATGGCTAGTGATTTTTTTTACTTATTTTAATCATCAGCTTAACTAGACCTATTTTAAGATGTTACACGCGCTTGTAGCACACATGCTATGTTAACGATCCAATGTAACAGGACTTTTTACTCATTTTTATTATCATCACATAAACTAGAGCCATTTCAAGATTTTACATGCATTAGTAGCGCACAAGCTGTGTTTATGAACTATCTAACAAGATTCCCATGCTAAGAAACTTATACACCGTCACGGGAAGCGTGTATAGAAATCCTCTAACATGGAGATTTTATAAAGACTCTTTTGTCAAAGTCAAGATTTATAGATTAAACCTTAGAATGGTATGCCAGACTGCTGATTGCTATTATTGGAGATCCATCTGCGTCACAAGCAAAGTCAACCATTGAACCAGATGGATAACCCTCAATCATCTGCAAATCAAAAGAAAGTGCAATCAGTTCCTCGTGTGCCCTAAGGACAAGGACATGATCAATTCATAACGTGAAAAGGCAACAACTGCAACATCAGACATCAATCAGGAAACACCTTTTTTGCCAGGAAGGACTTGACATTGAACATATACGACATGCTAAGTCGGGCAAAAAACAAAAACAAGACAAATGAACGTTGCCGTGACCTGGCAGAGAAGACAAGTGCCTAATCACTCCCTCAGAACATCGGAATATGCCGCCAAGTCCAATCAGAATTGTCAAAAACAGAGAAGAACCCAACCAAGTTTTACCGTATTTGTGTGCACTCAAGTGAAGAGTCTTCCAGCAAAAACTCACATGAGAAAACGTGGAGAGCATGCCGCGCACGCTGCAATCGAGCACCGTCCGGATCTCCTCCACGGGCGGAAGCCGAGCCGCCTTTTCCTGCAACACCAAACACCCAGCAACCCACTCAAACACTGAAGTACAGCTCCAGAATGAGGACGCCCACAATTTTCATCAAAAGGGAACACTAAGTGTAGAATAATCGAAGTCAAACCAAAGGGACTACAGCTGAATGATCGACCAATCACCTGATGAGCTTGGACTAGCTGGAAAACATCCAACTCGCTCTTGGCATCTCCAGGCGACACAGTCTGCTATTGCCACACACACACACATTCAAAAACCAGGGATGAGAACCCAATTCCATTTCGATCAAATCGCGTTGACCCATCAGTCACTTCACATCTCTAAACACGCATACCAACACCCAGAAGCAAATGACGATTGGGAATAAAGAAAAGAACTCAAAAGGAAGGAGCTTGGGGGCAGGAGGAGGAGGAGGAGGAAGAGAAGCAGCAGAATTTGAAGCAAACGAACCTGAGTTGAAGAGGCCATGGAAAGAGGGCGAAGGGAGAAGGGGGAGGAGAGCTTGGGAGGTTTGGGAGGAGGGCAGAAGCGGAAACGAAGAGGGGAGAGAGGGAGTGGACCGCCATTCACGCGAGTATATAGGGAGAAGGAGCACGACCAGGGCGACACCAAACTCCTCATCTTCGGTTGCTTCGCGCACAATCCTACACTGCCTTCGCCCACCTCCCGGCCTCCTTATTACGACTTCCCCACCTATTTATTTGGAGCTAGAAAATGTCGCAAAATAAATGGGAGAGAGCTTTCACTCTTTCTTTCCATAATTTAGGACCTTCACTATTTCCACCTAGGACTTATTCTCCGTTTGTTTCGCGAAAAATGAATATTTTAAGAAATATTTTCCTAAAATTAATCACTCATATCGCTTAAAATAATTAGTCAATGAAAAATATTTTCATTAGTACATGATACAGGTGATCGTTTTTAGGAAAATATTTCTTGATCGTTCATTTTCCGAAAAAACATTTTCCTCATTTTTCTGCGCTTGGATTGCTTAGGAAAATTATTCAAAACGGAAAATATTTTTCTAGTCAACGAAAAAAGGTTTTCCAACCAAAGTTTAAATTCGGGAAAATGATTTCCTCTTTAAAAAATCAGAAATCGGTTTTCAAAATATAACTAGCTATGGACACTTGGACCAAAAACTCTGCGCTTGGGCATAAAAATCACAGCGCTCGTTTTCAAGCTCTTAGCAAGAGGGTTGGGTATCAAGACCAAATTTTGATGGACCCAAGACCAATGCTCATGCCTAGGGATCCGGCTTGAGACTTCAGTGCCCGTGCTACATTTCTTGGCTACCCATGGGCAAATCACTAGCGCCCGAATATTTTTGTTTATTTAGGAAAATCAAATGAGGTATTCCTTAGCAAATGACTGAAAATATTTTTCAATTCATTTTTAGGTGGTCTCGACTAAACATCGGAAAATATTGTCATTTTCCTAGAAAATGACTTCTGGAGAACATTTTTCAAAAATGTTATATTTTTCGCAAAATAAACGGAGCCTAAATTCAACCAAATTTCACCAAAATTGCTCTCAATCATTAAATTGCAATTTAATGCAGTGACTCCAAATTTATTTACTTTCTTCTTTTTTATTTATATGTAGGATTCATTTACCATAATTAAGAATTTCACATTTTTTTATTGTAGGTAACCCATGTATATTAAAGGCACTATGTCTTTTTCATTGTTAGATTTTACTTTCATAAAAGTTAGTTTTTTCGAAATGAGAAATTTCCAAGAAACTTAGTTCTTTTTAACGTTGTCGATCAAATTATGAATAAATTGTCGAGTACAATCTAGAAAAAATTTAACATAGACAATTTTTGACATAATCACTTGTTTATAAATTTTCACTTTTGTTGTGATATCGCTGTCAAGCCCCCTTCTTGTCGGAATTCTTTTATATAAATATAATGTGATGATTGGATGAAGCAAAAAAAAACTCTCTTTGAAGATTTTCCAAAATAAAATCACAGTTATGTTTCCAACATGAAACTTTAAAAGATGAAATCTAATCATATCAAAACATTGTATAAAATTGAGAATTTTTTTTTAGAAATGTCAATGAAATCTCATTATTTTTTATTGACAAAAACTAATACCATTCATAGAATGTTTGTGGAAAAATTTCAAGATGTCTCATTGTGCATAATGTTTTTAGTGTATTCCTAGATATTCTTGTAACGTCTTACATGATCTATGTAAAAGTAACTTGCTAATGGTAAGGAAAAAAGATAAATTTTTTAATATATTAAATACAGAGACTTGACATAAACTTTAGAATAATGAAATTAAAAAATTAAAAAAATGACCAAGAAAGTGAGCTTTTGAGATAAGAGGGATGAATAAATAAGTTGTTGTAAGAGCAATGATGAATAAGATACTTTTAAATTTTTTACTATATCAAAGAATTTGTCTTTTTTCCTTATTATTGGTGAGATACTTTTACACGGAGCATGTAAAACGTTATAGGAATATCTATGAATACACCATAAAATTTCTTTAATACACCAAAACAAACATGTGAAGTACTTAATTATGGCAACTCGATTCTAAATAGAAAAAAGAAGGAATGGGGCCATCGCTTTTTTTTTGGTAAATAAAAGTACACAAAATACAAATTAATGTATAAAATCCATTATCCCTACTTTATTATCTAACAAAGCATGAATCAATTCTCTAGGAGGCTCTGAGTAGAACATAGTGTCCGAGCGCTTCTTCACTCTAAGATTGGCAAGCTAATCGGCGGGACAATTTCCTTCTAGAGAGTTATGTTGTATATTAAACTCAGAATGAGAGCTTAACATTCTTCAAATGTCTTTCAGTAGAGCAGGTCCAGTGTTATCTATCATGATCTCTCTGTTGATAAGTTCAGTAATAACTTTTGAGCCCATCTAGATGCTAGGCTTGTGAAAACCATGTTTCTTGGCAAAGTTGAGTCCCAACCAGAGTGTCCAAAGTTCAGCTTGCAATGACAAACATATTCCGAGGAAAGAGGCAAAACCTCCAAGCTAGTCACCCCCTTCGTTTATGAATAATCTTCTTGTTCCTGCAAATCCGAGGTTACCTTTAGAAGCCCTATCTATATTCAGTTTAATTCATCCAATGGATGGAGGGTCCTAATTGACCATAATGGGAGAAGGATATGGTCCACGTAATTGTAAGTTGTTCACAAATGAGGCGTTAATTACTTCCTTCATGTGTGACTGAATGACCTGTGCAGGATTCGAAGGAAAGACAAAATTATCTTTAAAAAGCCACTTGTTTTACCATTACTAGAAAAGTTACTCAATCACTCCAAAAGTTATGCTTCAATCGTGACGAGAGTTTGATCGCCCTTTGGCAAAAAGATTTTCTTTGAACCATCGAGACAAATTCATTAAGAAGAATTCTTCCAAGCAATGTTGCAGGAAAATCTCAAGCCATATTCTATAAGCAATTGAACAATCCCGTAGAACATGTAAGGTTGTTTCCACATGTGACTCCCATTTCAAACAATAAAGGTTTCCTCCCAAAGTGCGAGACGTTTTCAATTCATTAGTCAACAGTCACTTATGAACGGTTAACCAAAGAAAAATTCTAATACGTTGTGGTCCTTGCCACTTCCAAATAACGGACCATATACTATCAAAGTCTTGAATATCTACCCCACTGATTAATTCGCATGCTGACTTAACAGAGAAAGTCCCGCTTCCGGTACCTTCCCACAAAAGATTATCTTATCCATCATAGGCTCAAGGTGGTTTCGACAGCCCGAGTTCAAAAGATTGTATCTTCTGGTAAAAGTCCTTAGAAGTGCACATAATTGCAAACTTTTCAATCCATCTCGGAGACATATTTTAGTAGCAACAAAGTTACAGAGTGGCTTCAAATTTGGAATCCATTTATCTATCCAAAACCGGACTTGTTTGTCATTACCCAAGCTCCACAAAGCTCCTTCCTCTAATTTCGGTCATACATTCATAATTACCTTCCATAAGGTCGAGTCACCAAGTTTAGTTTGAGTATTAGTCCCCTGTTTAGCATGTGGATAATATTTGACGATCAGAACTTGTGCCTAGAGATTATTGGGCTTCCTTATGAGCCCCTATGTTAGTTTCACTTTAAATTGAAATTGGATGGTTGGGGGTGATTTTGTGTTTTCAATGTAAATGGGGTTGATTTAGTCATATAAAGAGTGGAGATAGCGCTGCAATCCACGACATATTGTTCGATCCGTATGGTAATTACCACTCATTTTGAGCAAGCCCGTTACCGCCACACCCACCTCGGTGCTAGTTGGAAATAGAAGCCGGGGCTATTCTATGGCACGGCATGACCAACCCTACGCCGCAGGACAACAAAGACTTCTTGAGATCGAGGACCTAGGCGTCCGAACCCGACGTCTACTTCCTATCACGGCATGAAACTGCAATGGTCATAGATTCTGCTGTGACAATATGTAAACATGCTCTGTCTTGACTGGATCCTGGACCGGACGCCCCATGTGCCCGCTCGAAAACTTCAAATTTATGCATGAGCTTTTCTGTCGTGGGCGAGCCCGGGCAATAACTTGGCCCGACCCAAAACCCGACCCGACCCGACCCGACCCTGCCTCCGTCTTCCCTCCGCCACTGAAAAGGCAGACGGTGCAGAACGATAACGGAGACCGAAATCCGGAATCTCCTCCGATGCATGAAGAATAATGCAGGCGCACCATTTCGTGGGACCCGTCCCGATCCTCCCGTCGCGGTCCCACGCCGCCCAGAGCTCTACCATAACCCACCACCTTCACCGCCGCCGGTGGCGGCCGATATCGTCCTCGTCCTCGTCCTCGTCGCCGTCGTCGTGGCCGGCGATCGACGGCGGCGGCGAGCAGAACCACTACGACGTGCTGGGCCTCACCCCCCACGCGACCTCCGGCGACATCAAGAGGGCTTATCGCCTTCTAGCTCGCAAGGTATTCCCCGGCGAACGCTCCCTCATCTCGCATCTCGCGAAGTTCTGTCTTTTTCTTCTTCTTCTTTTTCACTGTTCCGGTATGGTGGAAGCTGATGTGTGCTCGAATCAGTGGCGATTGGTTTCTTAAAAAGAGCGATGATTGATTGATTGATTGGGTTCCGACAAGCTGGCTGATACCCAATTTCGGATTTGCTTCTTTTGTCATGGTGATGAGTTGAAGAAAAAAAAATTTCATGAAGAAATGTCAGGAACATGTTGGTGGATCTGCTCGTTTTTGTGCTGTACGAGGAGGTTGGGAGTTATGATGATTTTGTGCGAGCTTTGTGCGTCTGTGCTGTCGTTGTGAAAATGGAGCGATTGAAGCTTTCCAACTTGAGAGCCCCCAAAAATTCGTGCTTCTTCACGGTGCCTTTAGAAGGAGAAAAGTTTTGCATGGATCAGTTCTTTGATGGATGTGGTGGAGCTTAATGATCAGATTTTAAGGAGGCAACTTGAGCGTTATGGGGAAATAGATTGGTGTTCAAAGTAATAAGGCAACTCCTAATCGGTTGCTGCGAGTATTTGAGCCAACCCAATGATAAACTCTGGGTTTGTGATGAGGAAAGGACGCAACGCCTTGCGATCTCATGCATCCTTATGTTCATAAGGAGTTTTTTAAGGCTCACAAGTTCACAACGCGACATGGTGTCGTGTTTGTAACGTCACTCGTCTAAAAGAAAGATCTGGGGAAAGATCAACTTTGAGCTAAATTTAATATGCCCACTAAATCACAGAGTTTTCTGATTCAAATGACTTTCCATTTGTTTGGTTATTGTATCTTTCATCACTTGTTCAAACTTACCATTTCCTTAGGCTGACCGTGCTCCAATGAAACCAGTCTTTTTCTGTCAATCTCCTATTAATTACGAGGACTAGGAGTACTAGCTGTGGCCTGCCCTTGAACTCTTAAATTTGATACTCTTCACGAGTCTTTCTTTGGACATGTATTTACCCTTCCTTGCCTTTTTGTGATTGCATCTCTTGATCACAGTATCATCCTGATGTTAGCAAAGATCTGCAAGCTGGCGAGGTTTTCAAGACCATCCGCCGTGCATATGAAGTGAGTATACTTATGTCCTGTAATATCTATTTCCTGACTCATGTAAGATGAATTTCATTATGGAGTTTAGTACTTAAAGGTTCGATAATTATTAGAATGACCCATGGAAAAAATTTCGGCAGAGAATTGGTTATATAGCAACTGTTTTGTCCATTAACTCATTGATCTTTGGAACCATAACATTATGATTGAAAGTGGCCACCAATCTTATTCTCTTAGTAATGACATTTTAGTGAAAAACAAAATGGTACCAGGTAGGACAATTTCTGTCTTGAAGCCATTTTATTCCCTGTGAGAGTACTTTATGCTTTCATATATTCTATCCAGAAACATGGTTGTGCCTTAAAAGTTTTCCTCCATTTTCAAATAGGTATTATCGAATGAAGCCGCAAGAACTCATTATGACAAGGCACTCAAATTCCAGGAAGACACTGGCAGACAATACAAAGGTAAATGGTATTATAACCCTGAATATGAAGATGGGGTTCGGATCTACAGGTGGGCTGAACTGAGGCGGAAGATGCAACATGAAATGTACAGAGAAAGATATAAAGCCGACAAAGACGAATCTTCTTTTTACGGTGAAACAGAAGAAGTCAGAAGGGAGCACTTTGGCCAAGAGAGGGGTGCCTTCACGGAAGTACTTAGATCTGCCTTCCTGCTATTATTTTTCATGCGGACACTTGGCTGTCGGATATCCCTTACCTTTAGCAGCTTTACGGCATTACTTGACAGGAAACTAGATGCAGGGTACAAGATTGGTTATGTAATTGCCTGGATTTTGGGTGGGAGAGGCGGCATTTTACTGACTTTATGCCTCTCTTTTGCTAGTTGGGTTTGTGGGAAAAGCAGCAGTAATGTAGTTGTTCTTGTGGTGGTTGCTATGTGGGTTGGCTCCAATCTTGCGAGGTATGCACCACTTCCTCAAGGCGCTCTTCTAACGCTGCTGTACATGTCTATTAAGCTACAAGTTGATCTGAATTAGACTTGTTGCTTGTTGTCTCTAATTAATATTACTACCGTGCTGTACAGATGTATTTTTTTAGAGGGTTTATGTTCAGACAATACTTTGTGCTGCTAAGCCTGTACCAGAGACTGGTTGAAATCATCCCAAAGCTGCAATTTCAACCCATGTTTCTGAATTATGAAATCCAGCTCCATTGTCAATATACTTTACAACTGATGTTGTTTGTCCAAATCATTGGGTTAATGGCTGCTTTAGTTGACTGTCCTTTGATACCGTTAAGGATGTTCAATGCTCGTTGGGAATCGACTAGTCTTTCACTTGGTGCGGCTGTCTCCCGTCACAAACACGTGGGGTAATTGTCAGAGCATACAGGTTGCCGAAGCAAAGCATATCATGGAGAGCAAGATGGCTTTGAACCTTGAAGAGACTACTCCGGTAAGAGAATGTAGGTGCCAATTTTGTGTACAATGCGCTCCAGGATTTTAAGTTCAGTATTTACTCGCCTTCAGTATGTCACCATTGCTACTTCCATGGGATCTATGCTACTACAAGAGGAGAGTTACTCGAGAAATCTTTGGTTGTGCTGCTAAAATATCACTTTGTGAATGTAAGGTGGAGCCTGTCATTGTGGCTAGAGTGGCGAAGTTTGTCACCACGCTCCCTTTAACGAATCCAAGAACCCATCTTCCCAGGATACATTACTCGCTGTGGATCTGAGTGCAGGCTGTCTGACCTAAAGGTATTGGCATTCTTGGTTAGACCCACAGAGATATATTGGCATTCTTGGTTAGACCCACAGAGATATATATCAAGGGAGACTCTAGTAGGCTCTAAATGATTGCAAGGATTACAAACATCGAGCATATAAAATTAACTTTAGACAAATTTGAAAAACACAATCCGTCGTTTTTACATTAAACTCATCAAAAGGCTACTGGACGGCTCGGAAACAATTTGCATCTGCTTGGGTTTCTATCTTGTGTCGTGATGGTGCAATTAATCTATATACCCTTTTCATTTGCGAATATCTGCTATTGCAAAATCGACTACGAAACTCCTTTCTACACGCTGCCATAAAACAACACTGCTAAAGGTCAAGCAAGAAAAAAGAAACTTCATACATGTAAGGAGAGCCATGGCATAATCGCAAGAATCCAACTTAATGATTTCTGTTGATGGCAATACCAGGTTCTCTAACAAACTACAGGTGTGTAAGCCGTCATTAATTATTTCATCTTCCAAAGACGTGCTTCTTGGTTTTCCTAAGGTATTCTGATATGGGACTGTCTGCATCATGCAGCTTCCATCTTCAGTTTTTTTCTTTACCCGGCCAAACCATTCATCGCAGAATAATACAGCAACAACACGAACAAATCGCAAAATCTTAGTCAAGTTCCGAGCCTAATAAACATAACAATAGTCACCACAATTTTCTGGATAGGCTGCTTGTTCACTAAAAGCAACGAGAGCATTACAAAGAAGATTGGCAAAGCTTGATCCGCTGTATGCATGAATGACAACTCGAAATGAGAAGAGCACGGGTAATTCGAGGAGAAGACAGCCTAAAATCTCCCTCTGCCCCTGAAACCACCACCACGACCACCCCTAGGGCCGCCTCTCCCACCCCTTGGGGCACCCCGTCCACGAAAACTACCACCTCCACGGCCACCGCCTCTACCGCCTCCTCTGCCTCCACCACGGCCTCCACCTCTACCACCAGCTTGCTGTCCCCTGCAGGTGGTAAACATACAAAGGGACACGTAAGTTGTAAATAAGTCCATAATCCGTGATCACGAGCAACCACGTTCACTGTAAGCTATTCAATATCTATAAGAGTATCTATAGAAATCAGATGCAACAGATCACAAATAAAATTGGACAAGGACTGGATTAGCTATTAAGAGGTCTAATTGATAGTACAGTTCATAAATCACTTCAAACATTTCCATGCAAAAATTTCAGATTTGGCAGAAGAAGAATAAAGTGATCAGATTGCTCTAACTCAGGTGAACACATAAAATAGTGGATCCAACGACAAATTCAATTGGGACAATAGCATCCTACACTCCTGTAACTTCTGCAAGCTAAAACTATATATGTATGTCAAGAGAGTGCCCTCAAGGTACTCGTTTAGCATTATTTAATGTAGCATTTATATTTTCCAGACACTGAAACAAAATTGAGTACAACAATTTGACAATTCAAGAGGAATGAAACATATAAAACTATCTTTTTAGATTTCCAAAGCACATTAGATGATGGACGGAAGAGAGAGAGGCACACGTACTTTGGCTGCGGAAGGAATCTTGCAAGGGGCAAGAGCTTAGCCGGGTCAATGTAGAACTTATCACCCTGTCCGTATGAAGTAGCAACAATACCTTCCATCATCTTGATAGAGAAGAACTGCCATTGATACCAACACGTCAATCACGTCGTAAATGAACACGCCTGAGCAGAGGGAGCAACTCACTCGTCTCAAAGAAGACTTACAGATTCGTTGATGGGACCAAATATCTCATCGACTTTGCCAATTTGAGTCTTGTTCTGCAAATAGATTGGAGCATTGAAGTAGGGGATTTTCTCATTGGTAAGCTTGGTGACCGCGTCGCCCTCGCACGCGTGGAGAAACGACGAAACCTCTGCAAGATAACGGAAGACAGAGCAACCATTTAACGCTTAGTACACTTCCTCAACCAACATTCATCCATAAAATTCACCCATTTCTGAAAAGTGGCTCTTCTAAGTTACATTCACGCTGCCAATACAGAGAAGCTGAAATGCACCAATCTTAGCTTGCTCCGACATCGGTGAACAAGTCAATGACGAAGCCAACTCAACCATCAAGTTCGCACATTATAGAAATAAGCGTAATCCTACAGTCACTTGACATTGAACCCGCTTAAATTGCTAGATAACAAAATGTCACTTAAATGACCCTTCAACCACCATATACACTGTCGTCAAACATTAGCCACCCAAACAGATACAGAAGACAAATACATCGTAATCAACAGGGAAAAACGCGAACTTTCACGGATTCGCACCCTGTAGCTCATCAACGAAGACAGAGCTCGCGCCATTTCTATCTAAAAACCGGTCTCTTCTAGCAAACAGAACGTAAAGGCACGGACCAGAAAGGACGTGAAGCAAACGCACCTACGACTTCACTCGGCGGCCCCTCGTCGCGAAACCCGCCGCCGCCGCCGAAGCGCCCCCGCCGCCGCCCCCGCCTCGGCCGCCGAAGCGCCCGCCGCCCCCCTCCCGCGGCCGCCGTCCCTGCCGCCCCTGAACCCGCCGCCGCCGCCCCGCGGAGGTCGCATCGTTCGCCCGCTGACGAAGCTGTGGAGAGAGAGAGAGAGAGAGAGAGGGCCTGAAGCTTGAAGCTTTGTCGAAGGGAGGAGGAGGCAGCTGAAGAGGGTGACTGGCGAAGCGAAAGCAAGGAGAGGGAGGGTTTAGGGTTTTAACCAGTTCCTGTTAATTTATTCGTTGCGCCATCCCGTCCCCGCGAAATGACCAAAACGACCCTGCCCCTTCTTCGAAATGCCCTTCGTCTCTATTTTGAGATTAAATAAAATATATACACCCGCAATTTGTCTCGAATGTATTGAAAATGCTGAGAAAGGAAAAGGGGATTTAAAATGATAAAAGCTCTTCTATTGGAATTATTGGCTCGTGCATAAATCGTCCTTGATTTACAAAGAAAAAAACAACAAAATAGTCGCGGTTTTTTTATGTACATACAGAGAGTTTATGTCTTAATTAAGAAATTTTATGCTTCATCGGGCATCGAAATCGACTCGTGTCCAGCGATCCGTCGCGCTGCGTATTTCTTCATTTGAGAGATTTTTCGTTGTGATCCAGAAATCAAAGCAACACGAGATGGGTTTTATATGTTGGGTTAGGCTACAAGCAGGCATTTGACATTTTACTAGCAATGCATGGTTTCATTTAGGAAGTCCTAGTTACTAGGGATGAGCTTTGAGCTTCTTCCATCTGTTTTAAAGGGAATCAACTCGTACCAGAACACCTAACCCGATGTCTTTTACGGCAATGTTCTTGCCAAAACCTGGTCCTTAACCACATAGATGACCGCAGTCGAGCCGCATCCGGTGATCGCTCAAGTCGACATGCCGAGTCACGGCAACTAAACCTGCTGCTAGTAAAACCAGGTCTGAGATCTTAACGTCCAGTTCTGGTACTAAACCAAAGTTCTGACTTCTGAGATCCTAATGTCCAGTTCCGCAAGACAAATCACAGGGGACACTGGAAAAACCACCTAATATTCAAACCTTTCACCGACGCCCATCGACGGAAACTCCCAGATATGATTGCCGATCTATAAAACTATCTCATACTTCCAAGGCCCCGAGTTGTCAATTCGCTTCATATCTGGCGCCACAAATTAACCGTCGACCAGTTTTTACCGGTAGAGACTCAGATAGAACCTCCGTTGTTATTAGGACTAATTATGACAACAGAAGCAGACGTACAGGACACCCGACAAGCAATGCTACCTTTGCAAATTCAGACTTTTGATGCCCTCCAAATAAGAGGGTTGATAGGTAGCTATTCGCGCCCATCAAATAGTTTACAACAGTGTTGCTAATAAATGGTTGCACGTTCATACAACAATTCGGTGTTATGAACTCCAAGTCCGCCTGCAAATTGCAGGGTGCTACAAACAAACCATCTTTCATGATCTCTACGTACCCTATCAATCAGATCGGTTCAGGGTACATTGCCTTTTCAACTCACACTTATAACTGCTATCTTGGCTCGCTTTTTCGCCTTTACATTCGCCTGTGAGAATTTTTTTGCGGGAGGCCTTGCCTTTCTTGAGTTGCTGGAAAATCAAATTTTGTAAAAGCCGTCTCACCTTTGAAAATTTCCGGCCAAAACACTCTCCCGGTACAGTAATAAAGCAAGACCGAATCAACAAACAGTCCGGCCATAACAAATTGATGCAATGTAGAGATTTTTAGACCATTTTTCCTGCCAGAAACAAAATGCATCCACATTAGATTTCCGTGAACACGTACAAAAGAGAATAATAGCACGATAGCTCAAGCAAGTGCATCCATAACAGTGAGCAATCATGTCCAGTTAATGGATTTGGACATTTGGAAGTAAGATAAATTAAAGGAGTAAATAAAAGAATAGTACGCATGTACAAACCAGCCTATGTGAAATAAATTAAAGGTCCAATGACACCAATATATCATTAGATTGGAAGCAATAAGGAACAGTTGAAGATAATCACACCAAAGCACATGATGAATTGCAAGAAGAATGGACCTAACCTTCACATGTGTGCTTGGGAAGGCAGATGTTCGCAGGGTTTCTTGAGTTTCATCCATCACTTTTCTTTTAGGTATGCTCAGTATGAATGCTGCTTGATCAGCAGTGGCAGCCATAGATGTTATTCTATAGCCGCTCTCCCATCTTCGGTGTATACCTTCACTTGGGTATAGAAAATCAAGCTCCACAACCTTGCATAAGTAAATAAAAAGTTCCATGAGAAAACAAAAAGGGCATTTTGAAAACAGGACTATGAAAGTACTTGCCCCATTCTCAGATGTTAATGCCCACATTTCCAACAATTTTAAATTACATGAACTACTTCTCTAAAAAGAATAGGAGAAACTGATACCTGGTCAGAAAATCCAGAATTTCTAGACATTACCACACCCCAGCGACTGCCCGCCGTAGTCATGGAAGTGACGTGAAAACCTTCTTTCCACTTCTTATTTATCCACTTGAAAGGAAAGGCTTCACTCACTTTGTAGGACTGCTGGGTATATGGGGTTCCTGCAGATTATGGAAAATATCAGCAAGAAAACCTTCCGTGCCAATCCTTCATCATCAAGAATAATGGAAAGAAACTAATTGAACACCTCACAGCATGAAAATGAATCAATCAGATGAACATAAAGGAGTGTCAAGAGGTTGATTTGCCACATGCAATGTGCACAGTCACATTCTGTGGACCGAACAATGTGATCCAAGTCAAGGCGCCAAAGCAGATGGCCGGAAAAACATTAAAAAAATGGCAAGAATTGGTACACAACGAAATGAATGTGACGAAATTCACGGAAGTGGTGAAGTTCAACAGATGTAGGGGCCCATGCAATTGACCCATTCAGTTGCAAGTGAGCTTATTGAGGAGATCTAAGTCATTACATGAAAGCACTGTATACAAAGAAAGCAACAAACGCTAAAGAATTCAAATGAAGAAATATCCAGCTTGCCTGATACTGATGATCAGAAGGTGGATGAACCAGGAGAGGGAATACACGCTTGCCGACAGCAATTTCAGCACAGAATACAGATGAAACATCCATGTGAAGTGCGTAAAGTTCATGAACTTCAAGTACATAGGATGATGTTAAACTTATAAAGAAGCGCATCTTGTGTTATACCAGAGGCTAATATCTAATTCAAGAGAGGACTCGTTAAAGGAGTCAACTAAAATCTACAGAAAAAGAACGGATGAATTGACAGATCTAATACATTCTGAATACTAGACTGTGCAGAGAACAGAATGCACATTAACTGACATTCGCATAGTTCACATAGAAGATTGTTGCTAGATAGCAATCCATAAAACAATACACGAGTTCTGAAAAATATATAAGAGTGAAATAGAATGTTAATCAGAATATAAAAAGACAACATCAAATGTTAAATTCTGCCAATCATTTATTTAACCTTGCAAACTTGCTGCTTTCATTCTGTCTAGAGATTACTCATTATTATACGATTTAAATACAAGCCTTTTCAAGCTCAAACATGAAGGACTTTATTCT
The DNA here is from genome assembly GCF_021117445.2 of Syzygium oleosum. NCBI lineage: Eukaryota > Viridiplantae > Streptophyta > Magnoliopsida > Myrtales > Myrtaceae > Syzygium > Syzygium oleosum. The sequence goes on from NW_026607494.1 coordinate 5,498,480, forward strand.
TTTCCAAGTGCCATAATTGTATGTGCTGCAATAAAAGATCATCTGACTAAAAATCATTCTTCACGCTTCTACAGCTTTAATCATTCATGCTGCTAATCCAGTGATCTGCTAACTTCAGTTGTTAATTGATTTTCTCTTACTCATTATTTTCACTGATCAATACTTCGATTTTAAATATATAGTACAGGTTTTACTCACCTTTGGACATGACAACCAAGGAACTCCCATTAGATGCACCAGCTATTGAACTGATATAGTAGTTTCTTTCCCATTGTTCCATGATCCAATCCTTCAAGGAAGATCATATGGACAAGGTAAGAAATGACGTAATTCAACAAAGACCACTCCAAAATAATGAAAATCACTTGACAAGAAGTACCTTATGCAGAAAAACAGCAGACAACTCATAAACCTGCGAAGAGAAACCAGTTCCTGCATCCATGATTAAAGCCCACAAATTTGATGAAGAGGCCACACAGCTGATAAATAGCCCATCTTCATTTCCCTTCTCTACATGCTGGGTTAACCTTGAATCTGCTACATTGTAATGATATCTGCAGTTCAAAGAACCTAATTAGCATATACTATGCAAAAAAACATTACAATGGTTGCTAGAAAGCTAATATAGATGATCACAGAGATATTATCCGAATAAAAGTTGGAGTAAATAGGCTTTTAACCATTCCTGGCTGAGTACTAGTCCAATTTCCAAGCAAAAATTACCGGTGGCGCAAATTGCTAGTATGGTCAAATTTAGGTAAAATCGGTACATGTTACATGAGCAAAAAGGTAAACACTATGCTATTCCCCATATCAAACAATCAAGAGTCTGATTTATAACAACTCGTCATCCATCCTTTGAATGGCATGTGAAAACATCAAACTTGAGGCCAGACACCCGAGCAAATACTCGAATAACAAAGGAATCAACAGCACAAATACCAGTCTTACATTACATTTAACATTCTACCCAAGGTTCCTGACACAGACCTCAAATACCATTTAAATACAAGATATGGAAGAATGAAGTAGAGCTAACCAAACTTTTGAGGAAGTCACCTAGAGAGAACATTTAGTAGCATGGGATAGAAGCATATCAAGAAAATGCTCACAAGACAATTTTATGAGCATCATAGCACAGCCAATGAATTTTGTTACTCCACATGTCATTAGACTTATAGTGTATAATTGCTCGGACGTTTCAGCACGTGTCAAACAGATTCCCGACACGAAACCTCAGGCACAATTTTAATGCAAGATATCGAAGAATAAAGTACACTAAAAGAACTTTTTAGAAAGATACCTAAAGAACACATTTAGACGCATACAATACACGCGTATCACAGAAAATGATCGCATTTATAGTTAAGAATGGTTTATAAGCATCATAATAGAACAGATGGATATAGTTAATCAATGTATTGTCAGAATAAATAGAGAGTATAAATGCCAAGACTTTTTGGCAGGTCATTTATAGTCACTAAAAAAATTAATCAAGCTATCACTTTCAGGTGTAAGAAATTAATACAATTCTTTCCATTGACCACTTCAATGTTACGTTTACGTCAGATTTTTCATATGTTCACGTGCATAATTGTCTGCAATTGAGTTAAAAGATAAGTACTTAAACATCTTGAACATGCAGAAATAGACAATAGTCACAGCTCAGTCTCACAGATCAAACCAAGCGATATTGAAAGGCAGAATCTTTTATCAGTAAGTCCTAATTGAGGTTTAACTTTAGGAAGAGTGATTACCTCTGTTTCATGGGCCGACGTGCATTATAAACTGAAATCCACTGAGTAGCCGGACTACCCAATCGAACCTTCTTCTTTGGCTGCTCATCTTCTTCCAAATTAATGAGTAGTCTGCCTCGCTTTTGACCGACCTATCCAAACATGACAGAAAGATTCATTTATTGTCAGGCTGTTCTGATGATGCTAGTTACAAGTAAATCTAGCTTTCCACATATCTCTGTCAGTCACAGGCTAAGAGTGATGGTCTTGTAATTTGTAAGTAGTCTAATCTTCCATTCAAATCGAGAAGAGGAAGAAGACTGAACTACCTTTAGAGCTCCATCAATTCTGATTGGTCTCAAAGATGTGCATGGCTCAATTAGGCTTTCAAAAAAAGATATCAGCTTTGAGTAATTTGGCTCCTCGTCAAATTTCATGTTTGTTACAGCTTCAAGAAATTGCTTGAACGGGGCGGGGCAAAAGCAGCACATTAACTCTGGAGAAGTAGCCATCTTTTTCTTACAGACAAGAAAGCTCTTGTTGTCCCCCTGCAACAGAAAAATAGTCATTTCACGATATATAACCATAAAAGACATCTCCACACCCCACTCAAACAACTCAATCAATGCACCTGATATCCCTGCCATGGTAACCTTCCTTTTAAAAGGAAAATCAATGTGTACGCCAATGACTCAAGATCGTCTCGTCGACTTCCGGTCCGTCCTAAATGAGCATGCACACTGGCGTATCTTATTGTTCCCCTGCCAAAAGGAGAGATTCAATAAGCAGGGAACCAACAAAATCATGGAAATATTTAAAAACCCACCAACCTGAATACATCAGGTCTTTGATCATAATCGACGTGTTGACCAGATGTCGAATCTTTCCACCTAGACGCTGTAAAAAAAAAAAAAAAGACATTTTGTCAGCCGGGCCAGGGAAGTTAAGATTCCCCATTAAGAGGTTCCGATATACAGGTACTGTCGGGGGAGCACTTACAACATTATTAATACCATAAATGGAAGGCTGCTAAATTCAAAAGACCAAAACCTTAGCACACACTTTTATTTCTTTGTTGGGGAAGGAGGGGGGCGGGTTACAATCCATAAAGACAAACCCTAGAACGCATTGTGCCACCTGCATGTGTGTGGGAAGCAGCATGCAGAAACAAATAATCCAGGAAAATGAACACACCTAAGCCAAGATCAATGAGGTAAAGCTTCTTCTCATCAGCCGACCCAGGTTGACCAAGCAGAAAATTCTCTGGTTTGACATCTCCATGCACAAAGCTAGCAGAAGAAGGAACATGTTAACAAAAGCAGTTAATTGCAATTATGAAGTCCTTTCATAAGGCAGAAAGTTCAAAAATTATAATAATAAAAATAGGTACCCCTTCAAGTGAAGCTTTTCCAGGATTGATATTGCCTCCACTGCAAAACAAGCCACCATGTTCGGCGACATTCTATTCCCAGATGTTATCATGCATTTATCACAGAAAAAATCATCAGCAACTAAATAGAGATGGGGTAGCAAGTGAAACACAGTGTAAGAAAAGTTTAATAAATATGGATCTTACGATTGCCCTAGAGAGTTCCAGACGTCCCAAAGACTGGGCCCAAGCATATCCATAACCTGAAATATATATTACTTATAACTTAGTTTCCCTCAAAGAGAGAAACCTGAGTGACGAGAAACGGCAAAATCAAATCTTACCAGAATGTAGAAATCCCCCTGTCGACCCTTATAATGAACCCAAGGGATTCCATAGCATCCATTTAGAGTACTTTCCATGTCAAAATGTAAATAAAATCAGATGTTAAATCAAAGATTCATAATATCCGCTCTCTCGAGGGAAATAAGACAAAAAAGAATCAATGCGATACATACTTGTACACTTGCCACTCGTAAGGAGGACCATAGTTGCAACCTTTGCTGTTACGATGCTCAAACTTCAATGCAACCTGAAATGAATGAACCCCAAAGCATAAAAAATCTGATGTCTCCAAGACATAACCAAAAATCATTAAAAAATAAAATAAAATAGAGTGAGACTGCACTTGGTGCCATGCCATACCTCTATTGCATCTGGTCCTGTTCTATCACTTCCACCACTTACCCTTCTGCCAACGTACACTTGACCAAAGCCACCTTTTCCCAATTTCCTTTCTGTCTTATATACAGGAGAGGTACCCACTTGTACCTGCATCAGATGAGAGCAGACTATAGCATTAAGATTCCTCGGGATAAAATGACAGCGAAAAGAAAAAACCACTCGCAGGACTTCACTTGATAAGTTGAGAACAATGCTTAATAAACTTTAACATCAACAAAATTATTGAAAGCTAATTATTCAAAAGGAAAGTACTAAAGCATAAGCAAGATACGAGAACTTTGGAATCAGCAATTTCCTAAAAAAGCTCACGCAACAAAAGAATAATTATGAATATTGATTGCCAAAATAGAACCCTCAGTCTCAGCCCCTATGTTAATCATAGACGAAGGTAACCTGTAGACTGGAGTAGACCATCAACGCCAAAGAAGACGGATGAAAGATGAGTAGCTCCAAGTTTAATCGACAAAAACAGGTACAGGGAGAAGAGAAGCTACCCTCTCAGGAACAGGTGTTGTGCTAGCTTCTTCCTCGACTCCCAACACTTTCTCTGCACTTCCTCCTTCCATTGCAATATCTTTCTCTCCGACAACCTCAACTCGATTAAAAGCAGGGTCAGCAGCAGCAGCTCCTAAAGCTGCAACTTCAGGAACCACTTCGCAAGGTTCCGGGTCTAAATCTATAACCCTTATTCCCCGACCTCGACCAGCACCTGTTGCCCTCCCTCTCCCTACAGCTGTCGCATTACCCCTTCCTCTTCCACCACCTCCTCTCCTCCTAGTTTTGTTTTGTGTAGGCAGTGCCCAATTATCCGCTTGATCAATTTGTTGCGGGTTTGGTTGTATATTGTCAAGCCTCTTTGATCTCCGTGCTCCACTTCGCAACTCAGGCATCGTCACCCCATGCAAATCACATTCCCCTGAGTTCACCAACTAACCCTTCAGGCCTTCTGAAACCCCAAGGATAGAAGTCAATCGTCACAAAAATCCACGATCAAGAGAAAGCTAAAGAGAACCAACAGCAAGAAATGCATATCACCGGGAATACCACAAACAATCTACCCTTTTTCTGCTCACACGAAGTACAGGTCATTTCAATTTTAAGCAATGATAAGGCTTTTCCGTACATACTGAATAAGGTACAAAAAAAGAACCCCTGAGAAGATTTGCCAGGTTGCTAGAATACTCAAGATGCTCAGAAGTGGAACGAAATTGATAACGGGCATGCACCAAAAAGGCAATATCGACAAGATGGAATTTTTCGGTCAATACACCTAGACGATCTCATTATCTGAGACAACCCATTTGACAAACAACAAATGCTATCTATCACTTGCACATTGCAGATGCCTCCTCACCCCTAATACCGAATTAGCACCACCCAGATGAACCACTCTCCGCCTTCGAGCCATCATCGGGCGTCGAACACGACGATTTTCGCATCGGATTCAGCCAAAGCAAGATGATCTTTTTTCGTGCTCAATGTCGAATCGAATCATCATCATCGACCAACCAGCTCAAAACAGTCCGATCATTCAAAAGCAAAAAGAAAAAAAAAAAAAATCAAAGCAACAACAAAACCGATCACCTAACAAGCTCAAACCCGATGACACCACCACCACCACCACCACCATCATCCATCCATCCACAAAACAAGAAAACAGCCACAAGTTCAAAAATTTCAACGGACCCAAGACCCGGAAAAGACCCGACTCACAGATCGATCCTCGGGAACCGCGAAAGCAAGACGATCGGGCACCGGGACCGGCGAGAATCGGCGCATTCGGACCGCCGATCGAGCTCAGATCTTTCCCACCTCCTCCTCCTCCCCCCCTTCTGGTCTCTGATGTTCACACTATCCACACCCACGTACGTACATGAGAAGACTGCATTATTATCTTGCCCCTCCCCACCCCAACCCCCTTGTCCGAAAAAAAAAAACAAAAAAATCGGGCGGAAAAAAAAAAAAAGAAGAAAAAAATAAACTTTTCTTGCGTTGGCGATAAAGCTAGCGAAAGCTTCGCTAGAGAAGAGAGAGAGAGAGAGAGAGAGAGAGGAGGGATGATGATGGGGGAAGAAGCACACTATATATGCAGATAATATGGAGAGAGAGAGAGAGAGAGAGAGAGAGAGAGATTTTTAAAGCTGATATTTATTTTTGATCGGTGGAGACATTTGAAAAATGGGTTTAATTTCTCTTTTCCCCGATTTTCCCGATTTTTTTAATTTCCGAAAGTGGGGGGGGAGAAAAGGAAATATTTTTATCCCTAACCCTCGTCCTTCTTGGAATTAAAAAAAAAATTTCGAAAAATAAAAGAATGTGATGATTGTGGGATTTGTGTTTGTGTTTGTGTTTGTGTTTGTGTTTGTGTCTTCTGGTTCTCTTCTTCCTCTTCCTCCCTGCGCGTGTGTGATTCTCTCAAGGTCTTTATCTGCCTTTGTGGGTGGGATGTGAATGCGGAAGAAGACGTATGGGCATTTTGGCTAAAGTTGTGGCATTGTGATGACCGTGAAGCATTTTCCAACTTCTTTTTAACACGGTCTTTATTTTATACCGTGCAATATTATATCATATTTAAATGTATTCTTTTTTCTCACGCTTCGTGTGTTTTTTTTTTTTTTTGGCGGTGAATAATAATGTCCTGTCTAGGGTTTCCAAGAACTTGAGCTTCGAGTGCCGAGGTGGTGACGGGGGGGTGGTCAACAAAAGCTTGCCCCCGGGGGCTTAGATGGATGAAGACGAGCCAGCCACGCTAGCTTTTTGGGGGGGAGAGAGCCGCCCCGAGACGGGGTCTCGTGTCGATGGCCACGGTCGAATTTTGTGGCGACGGCGAAGTCTCGTAGGCATCGATGGATTCGACGGCGGAGGAATTACGGAACCCCCGCGAGAAAGATCGATTTTTCACGTTTCGACCTGGACGCGGGGCGCGAACGAGAAGCGCGGAGATTTCCGTTATGATCGAGTAACGCGTCGATGTGCTGAGGGGAAGGGGATAACGATGCACCGTGATCGCGAGTTATTTACGGTGCGTTCGTTTCCGATCGACGTGGAGAGCTACGTTTTGGCACACGTGTGTCGATGATCGATTCCTCCGATAGCGATTATGACCGATCCGATAGCCTATTCTGCCATGCAATGTGCTCAAAGGGTACCTGCTGATATGTGTATACGAAAGGTAAAACATGACTCTGATGATCGTATTTGTAGGTACAATTTAATTTCTTTCTAAATCAGTGTGTGAAAGTGATCAATACATCTTCAATGATAAAAAGGGTCATGCATGCATATTAAATAGGATAACAACAAAAATAAGATTTGACGTTATAACCGTCGATCAATTGAGAGCTCGATGATTTTGAAAATGCGACAATCAGGTCTCAAATTCGCCGTCGACGGAATTCGGCTATCGGGAATCACACGCGGCAAATGACCAAATATTCCACCCAGGGAGCCGCGTCGAATGTCCGACATCTAAATTCCACTGACGGCGAGGTCAAGACTAGATCGATGCCTTTTAAGCTCTCCATTTGATCATCAACCAAAATCTCTAATCATGTTTTCTGCATTTATCCCTGTATTATTAAATGGTGCTTACTAGGAGATTTTTTTCCTACCAAGAGAATTTGATCCCCAAAAAGTTTTATAAGGTGGAGAAATTGATTACATAACAAGTTAGATGATCAAATTAAATGTTACAACACCGAATTAGAGAAGGGACTAGACCACGGACCCGATGCCCAATGGGCCTAACATTTATGGCTTATACCAAAATTCTAAATTTGTCCTACTTCAGGCAATATACGGTGCGCATGAATACCATTCTGTACCCGAAAACTATTTCTGAGCAGAAATGATTTTTTTTTATTTTATGCCCGGAAACAATTTCTGAGTATTTGAAGGCGTTTGATAAACGACCAAAATTTCTATTCCTAGAGTAGAAAAGAACGAAATGCGTTTAGTAACTACACAAAATTTACTGTTCCTAAATAAATAATATTTTGAATTGTTTAATTTTTTTTTCTTTCTACCCATTTTCTTCTTTGGCCATGGCGCCGCGACCGCCATGCCTGGCCGGCGAGGGCGTCACGGCCCTCGCGGCCGCCGGCGGAGGAGAGGGTCGCCTCGCCGGCGAGGGCGAGGTTGGACCTCGCCGCCGGGCGAGGCCGACCTTGCCGCGCGCACAATGGCGAGGCTCGGCCTCGCCGTCAGCGAGGCGTCGGCTGGCGGGGTCCGCCTGCCTCGCCTCCAGGGCCGCGGCCGTGACGCCTCGCGCCTGGCCGGTGGCGCCGCCCACCCAAGAAAGAACAACACAAAAATAAGAAAAAAAAAAAAAAAAAGAAAAAAAAGCGATTCTCAAAATTGTCTTAAAACAAGAAGAACTTTTTTTACTTCTTGTTTCTCTTCCCTTGTTTCTCGGCATAAATTTTTGCAAAAATGTGCCCGGGAACAAAAAGTTTACCAAACGCATTTCTGTTCCCAAACTATTTATGGGAACAAAAAAATAGAAATTTTCACTGTTTGGCGCGTTGCCAAACGGGCCCATAATATTCATAAATGGGCAAGCTTTGGTGGTTCCCTTCCAAGTTGTGGTCCACTCATTGTTGATTTTATAGTGATTTCATACTTATTACCAAAGTCAAATGGCAACAAATTTTTTTTTGTGAAATACCCTCGAAACTGTAAATTTACACTTTTACCCTTTCCTTGGATCAATGTGTGAAGGCATGAGAGTGCAATTTTGAACGTGGAGAGTTTATAGCTATGATCAGGCTACGTATTGATATGCCGAAGATTACGAATTACTAATGGTATTTGCGTTTAGGATTAGTTAAAAAAAATTACTTTTTACGTAGATAATGATGATTAATCATTTTAATAGCAATTCGGACCGATCCAATGAACCTTAGGGGTACCTAGTTGATTTTCCCTTTACTTCCTTGTTAAAACCTCTTTTTTTTCTCTTGAAACGGCGGCTATAATCAAATTGCCGTAATAGGCCTATTGGTGTTAGAAAGTATATCTACCGGAGAGGAAAACGGGACTTGGTAATCTTATCTGATGCGGGCGATTTGATTTAATTTGAATTAGCGCACGAAAGTGGAAACATCTCCAATGATAAGAGTGATATGTATGCACGTATTAATGATATTCGCTAAAAAGAACTTAATTACAAAACTCCTATAAAGTAGAGAAACCGTGCGCTTGAAAAAGCTCGATAATCAAATTAAGTAAACATCATAAATTAGAAAACGAACACAATCACAATCCTCTCTTATCTGAAGTAATTTGATAGTTCTTTACTTATCGCTAGATTTTGACAAGAATTTCAGTTCGATATCACGTCCGATTTGTATGCTCAATCGTTGAACCCGTTCTTACGGTTATGCCCCGTTCGAATCTGTCTGGGCCGGTTTACTTCGAGGATGGAAACATAGCGGATTCGAAATACATATTCAATCTTAGAAGGAGTTAAAAAAAAAAGAAAAAAAAAAGAGGATACTAAAGTGTCATACTATTTTTGTTTGGAATGTAGGGGGAAAAAGAGGAAAATGGAAGGTTGGGTATGATGAAATGAAATAAAAAGTGAAGAATTTTGGGAGAGGAAAGAGCAACTCGATCAGGGGCAAAAATGGAAAAAAAGAGGAGAAACTCTGCCCTTCCAATTTCGAAATCTTTCCCTTAAAAAAAGTCGCAGGAACTCATAAATCCCGGGCCGCGATTGGTCTGTCCATTTCTCTTGGCTGTCACGTCGCCGTCACTGGAGCGCCGCACTCTGAACGGCTCTCTCTCTCTCTCTCTCTCTCTTTCTGTGTGGTGCGGCGCCTGGAGGTGGTTTCTTCTTCTAGGGTTTTCTGGGGAGCTTCTCGAATTCCACCGGCGGAGAGAAGAAGAACTCGAGCGCGACCGTACGATCTCTCGCCGTCGCTGCGGCGGTGCCCAAGAAGCAGGCTGGCGTTCGATCGGCGATATCTCCGGAAGAGCTCGATTTTCTCGGTTTTCGTCCAGCAGCCGCAGGAGGAAAAGTTTCCGGGGAAATGGGGTGCTCGTTGCAGCTTTGCGGAGCGTAATCGATGCTCGAAGGAGGTCACGAGCACCTCCCTCGGGACACTCGACGGTGGCCGTCCTCGAGAACATCGAGGCCTGCAAGCAGCAAATCGAGGTTCTCTCCGTTTGGCGCAAATGTTCCATTTTTTTTTTATGCGGGAATCGGGAAATTCAACGTGTAAGTGATCGAACTCGCTATACGCGCGAGTGGTTAGTTGCTTCCCGTGGTTTAATTTGCTTCGCCGAAGGAGCGCGGCGACGGGGTTTTAGTCCCGGTCGGTTCGGTCGTCGTTGCCTTAATGCCTATTGACCTGAGGGAAGTTTTGTGGTTTTGATGGTGAACGAGGGGGTTTAGTGACGAATGCAATTTTTTTTTTTAATTAAGGTCTGTGAACTTTTGAAGGGCGGGAGTAATTCTGATGAGTTTCTTTTGCGACTGCGTATTTGATCAGGGCTGGCAAAAGATGGTTAGGAATCACTTGGGCAAGCTCTTTGTCATGAATGATTGCCGAGGCCACTGTCAATGTGCTCGAGGTTCAGCATCTGCTGCCGAGTTTTTTTGGGTCGAGCAGGCGAGGCTCGGCAAGAGGAGATTGGCGATAGTGCTAATTTGACAATGTCTTTCGCTGGAGAGCTGCTCTGAAATTGCCGAGGAGCTTATTAGGGTGGGACTGCATCCAAGCGAGATTGTTAGCCATTATAGTAGAGGGATCGACAAGGTTTGTGTTTGGAAGTGCTCAATGGCTGGCCCGCTTATGACCTAAGGAGGTCAAGAATTTTCTTTCTGGTATGTTGAATCTTTTAGACAATTTAGATTTTAGATGAATTGGTAGAAAAAGGTTCCGAAGTGATGGATGTACTAAATAATGAGCAAGTTTTTACACGGATAAAAGCTGCTGTTGCCAGTGACCAATTTGGATAAGAAGACCAGCTGTGTTTGAGGTCTCGCATATTCACTAGGCATGCACCGGAGTCCACCCCAGAAACCCAGCAAACTTCAATGGTCATAATGTCCTAGTTGCCAAGATTTTTGGGGGGGAGGGCTACATAATAGCACAGTTGTCTGGGGTTTCGTCACTGATACTTCTCTCCTTTTTACATATTAGTGGTCATCAATTTTGGTTCCTAGACATTGTTCCTTAAGTTTAAATTTTACCTTTCGTGTCTGCCAAAGGAAGAGTGCTTCATTCGCTGAAGAACGGCTTCTGTAGAGTCTTTCCTGTTGCATAGTAGGCTAACTTAAAACAGTTTAGGGATTTCTTTGCTGCTGTAGTGTCTGGAACTGAAGTAGGATAGTCTATATCTTCCCTTTTTAAAAAAAATGGCTTACACTTTAATTTGGAAGGATGCTTTGCATACGGAATTATTGATTAGGCTTCCACTGGTGTTGCAGGTTGGCTCATTATGCTATTGGAAATTTGCGGAGAGTTTGAAAATGGTACCAAAGACACTTGCTGAGAATGCTGGGCTTAATGCTATTGACGTTATATCATCTCTGTATGCTGAACATGCGAATGGAATTGTCAAAGTGAGTATCAATTTAGAGGAAGGCACTTGTAATGATGTTTCGGTCATGAATGTTTGGGACCTCTGCATCAGCAAGTTAGCTGCTTACCCGACTTTTCATATCCACCTGCTTTGGTTGCAGAGATACTTCCCTGGATCAACTGGAATTAAGGTGACCATATTTACTGCATCTGTTGAGTAGGCAACCCATTCTTATGCTTTACTGGTTGACTATGTTAAAGTTGTAAACAAAGGGATCATTCTCCGAGGAACAGCTTAGTTTCACTGTGAATGGAGTACATATATGAGTCTGGGTTTAGGTGTCACCAACCTGTCTTCGACTTATGTAAGATCAAGTTGGATGTAATGAGTGAAGGCTTTAGCTGAAAAAGCATGGAACGTAAGCCATGCAAATTAATATGGATATACATTATCAATATTCTTGGTTTTGCTTTATATACCAGGAGATTTTAAAATGTCATGCATTATTATAACAAGCATATTGCTTATAATGTGCTTTTCTGCAGGTTTTTTGCTCTTGAATATGCTGCTGATGTGCGCATCGGGTTGATCGGGTAATTTTCTGAGATTATGGATCAGTCTGTGTGTCGAGTGAATTCCCAAGAAGCAAAAACTTGCATTGACAACAGATTGCTAGGAACTCTTAGCCTCTGTGATCAAATCATCATATTGTATATTACTCGGGTTGTCGCTCTTAGGTGTTTTCCGGTAGCTTGGTTCTCAGGAACAAAAGGACAGTCAATACTTTAATTTGTTTTTTAATTTGGAAGCGGTTTTGCTAAACTTGTATATGCATAAGATCGAGTTGTACCAAAGCCCATAGTCCCCGGAATAATAAAATTACCCGTTGGGGGTGTGAAAGTAGATTTTTCAGGTCTGTGGTAATTAATTTTTAAATTGTTATCAACTTGTAACCATTGATTTGCAATTCTTGTTATTCTGAGATTATGGTATAGGTGGATTTTGTATGAGCAAGGAGATCATGATGTGGTTGTGCATCAGCTGCTAAGGTGCAAGATACATGTACTTAAGATTGTGTGCCTGATTTGAGTGATCCATTGAAGCAGGACAATGGATGCTTTAGCAATCTAGTGTTGGGACGATGAACATTAATGTTCTTTCCAGAGTAGATAGGAACTGCTTTTCGTGTTATATGCAGCTGTCTGGTTTGTTCTATGACGTCATCGCAACTAATTGTGGCCTGCTTTGGATGCTGTGGATGTTTATGCTCCATCAAAGCTTTTCAACCTTCTGAGTGCTTTTAATATCGGTGTTTCTCGATCAAGTCAGCGACACAAGGCTTCTTTCACGCGAGGTATGGGCCTTGAACTGAACGGCACTCGTTGTATTGTCAGATCATGATGGCAAAAACCAGCTGGAGACCCGACAGCGGCCGGGATGGAGGACTAATGCTTTGAATTTGATCCGAGGCAATGGCTACCAACTTCATTAACCACAAGATTGTTTCAGGTGCCAGCACGGCGTCCCTTTCCTTTCATCTTACATCTATCTTTTCCTGCCCGCGCTCTTCCGTCTCGTTGTGTAGAATTTCGATAATTCTCATGGCGAAATCGACAGGTTTAACTATTGGAAATCCCTTTATCTGGTGGCTTGCCAAGACTGGCCTTCTAATTGGTGGCGTTTACAACGTGGGGTCCCTAACTTTCGTGCTCTGAACAGCGTTGTGCACGTCGCTGGTGTGGCTTGCTGCGGTCTTTGCTAATTTTCTCGCGAGTTTACTTCGACGGAGAAGTCTTCGCCCATGATTTTCAATTGTATTCGTTTTCTTGTCTCATGCTTTGACATTTTTTTTTATATTAAAATTGCTTTTTGGATACCGATGGTTCTTGTCTAATCACAACCGATGTGGAAGATAAAAACCATCTTTTCCATTCCAACTACTCCTCGAACGAGAACAAATTTAACAATTAAAAAAACAAGCTATGAAGAGGAAGTCATGAATGTGGCACCTGAGAATCTTTGATTATTCAACTCTAGTCCTTGTGCTTTTATCGGATGTTCGATTTGATCCTTAAACCAATCTCCGGTCACAACATCAAGACTGCGTCCTGTATTTTCGCTTTCTCATTGACTGGCGTGTGGGAGAGGAACACATGCCGTTGATGTGGATTAAAAAGAAGAAGAGAGAAATCGAAGAAAATTTACGAAAGTGATCCATGGTACTAATTATTAGTCATGTTCTTTCGGTCGCCCTAATTTAGTTTGCGAAAAATGTGATCTGTAAACTAATTTCTCCCTCTGATGTCTAGATATATTCCTTATTTCCGTTCTAATGCATATGTGTTGAAGGTCAACAAATAATTCGACATAGGATAAATAATGGGATAATTGTCCAAAAGGTCTTAAATTTGTTGTACGTGGGCCAGAAGTACTAAATTGTCAAAAGGGTTGTAACTAAATTGACCGCCGCACGATAAATTTATGACTTTTTGGATAATTATCTTGATAAACAATAAAAACTTAGAAAGTTGATGATCTAAACCTAAAGTTGTAACGATCCATTCCGATCTGCATGGACCGATCCGCCGGAAGCAATTTTGAAGAGGGAACCATTTTCTGGCCCAAAAGAGTGGCGACCATTTAGGTAGAATTGCTTGTAGGGCTAGCAATTTTTGCGCTAAATATAACACGTGTTAATGATTATTGCTTAACCCAAGTTTTTGTTTGCATGGAGACCAAAATTAAATTAGGGTGATAGTATAGGGATTACTTATGTGATTGTAAATTGTAATGTCCCCTCAAACTTTGAATGCGTTCATTCCACATTAGTCCATGATTGTTAAGATTGCCGTTTGCCTCGAAAATTGTATGATTGCTTCAAAATCGTTTTGGAGGAGAATCGCGAATTGAGTCGATAAACAGACTAAAATGACAAGTCAACTCGCTCTCGATCGGTGATTAAGCCTTAATCAGCGTATGAACGGATGTATAGAATTCGTTGTGCAATCGTGACGATAAATTAGTGTAGAAATCAAATTTATCACAAAATAAAATAGAAAGGCCAAATAGAATAATACAAGGTCCTTATGCCTAAAATTTGTAATTTTATGCACTTTTAAATAAGAAATAATTTTATTAACCAGCATCCAAGCAACCAAATAATGAAAAATGACAAGTTCTAATGCACTCTAATGTGTAATCGGTTTCTCTTTAATCGAAACAATGGTAGATTGTTTTTACATTTAGTTTTGACAACACTATGGTTGTGTTTGTTTCGTTAAAAATGAATGATTTGGAAAATATTTTTTGTAAAAATAATCGTCGGTATCACTTATGAACGAAAAAAAATATCATCATTTACAGAAATATTGAGATATAATTTGTTGTCGATAATGGAATATTTTTCATTAACTAATTATTTCAAGATACAATCGATTATTTTTAGAAAAATATTTCTCAAATCATTCATTTTCTAAGAAACATTATTTCGTGGAAAATGAATGGATACGAAAATAGATATATTTTTAAAATGATTGCTTGTATCGCTTATAAAAATGAATGAATAAAAAAAGGAAAATGACACAATGATCCCTAAACTTTGGTCAAAAGTGCAATGTGATCCATGAACTTTCAATTTCTTCAATACGATCCCTGAACTTTAACCCAATACTCAATGTGATCCCTGGACTTTTAATTTGTTCAATATGATTCTCGAAAAGTTCAGTAAACAATATCAAACATTTTTATATAGTACATGGACTAGTTTACACATGTACCAAAAGTTCGAGGAACCACATTGAACAAAATAAAAGTTCATGAATTATATTGAACAAATTGAAACTTCGGGGACCACACTGCACATTGGCCAAAATTTAGGGATCATTTGTGTTAGGGCCTGTTTGGTTCGGCTTTGGGGGAATGCATTTGGCAAAATGCAAATACCTTTGAGTTAAAGTTTTCCGAAATGCAAGTAGTGTTTGGTAACGTGTCTTTTAAAATCACATTTGAAAACAACTTTGGTTTAAATACCGTTTGGTAAAATCTTAATTTTGTAAAGGACTTTTGCTAATATTTTTTAAAAATTTTTTTGGCTCTGAACAAGCACCGCACGGCTGATCGTTCTGCGATCGTCCATAGCAAACGCACCGGCCGGCCGGATAATCCTCCGGCGGCAGATCGGCCGGCACTGCTGGAGGCGGGACCTCCGGCGACCCCAGCACTCGGGTCGCCCAGGCCCGGCGACCACCTCCAAGGGTCGCCCCGACACGCGGCGCTTGGGTCGCACGATCCAGACTGGTCACGGGCGAGCGACCGCCGCTCGAGGTGCTCTGGCGACTCCCAAAGGCGATGCGTCGCCGGGTCTGGGCGACCCTGAAGCAAGTGGTCGCCGGAGGTCGGCCGATCCCTCAAGCGGCGGTCGCCGGACCCTCGTGCGGCCTCCGTGTGGCTCCTGGGCGCGATGAACTTAGCGGAATGAAGTCAGTGCCACTTGCATTCGAAAATGCTACTTCCCAATGCTCCTTCAACCTCCATTTAGCCAAAGGCCCTTAGGAAGCTTTGGAGATGCAATTGCATCTCCTCAAAGCTTGCAAAAAAAATTGCCAAACAAGTTTGCAGATTTGCCCTAAGGGCCTTTAGAGCCCAAAGAAGATTTGAACGTCAACAAAAATGCCCTTATTATCCTAACGAAAAATATTTTCATCGTTTACGAAAATGTATAGAAATAGATTATTATCGATAATGACAATATTTTTTATTGACTATTTATTTCGAAAAATATATACGATTGTTTTAGGAAAATGTTTCTAGATTTTTTATTTTTTTGGAAATAAAATCTTGAGAGAGAAATGCACAAGCGTGGGGCCTACACAAATCCAGACAGAAACACTCGTTGCCGCTTGTGCAGATCAAAACAGAGGATGAGCTCCAAGCGTGTGTGGGTGGAAACCGCTTCCCATTTCTCATCCCCCATGGCTGCTTCCTTCCTCTCCTTCAACCTCCCCAAGCCCACCCCCGCAAGGCCCTCCGCCGCCGCCGCAGCCGCCGCCGCGGACGGCCTCAACGACAGGTTCGGCCGGAAGGGGATCAAGTTCTCGGAGACGGACGGCAGCGCCCCCGCGGTGGAGCTCACGGTCCGGAACGGGAGCTCCCTGAGGCTGACGATACCGGACGCCCACGTCGCCTCGTACCGGCCCAAGGTGTTTTGGAAGGACGACGGGTTCGAGGAGGTTCTGTACACGGTGAACTCGCCGGGCAGGGTCAGGGGTGGGGTCGGGTTGGTGATCAACGAACTGGCGGCGGAAGCAGGGTCCCCGTCCAAAGGGTCGCCGGCCAAAGGGTCGCCCGTCGCCGCTTCGGAGTGGACCGTGAAGGATGCGGACTCGGACTCCATCGATGCAGTCCAGGTGTTTGTTGCATTTACATACTTGCACCCTTTCTCTTCCTCTGTTTCTTGCTTTATGGTCCTTTTGCTTAACTTGTGATGGGTGTTCTATTGCTACGGATGCTGGTGTCTGAATTTTCTCTGTCGGGGTCGATGAATGCAGATAGTTACGGGTGATTGCTAGTTTGAGGGTTAGCTTGACTGCTGTTTCGATTTAAGATCAACATTGGTATATGTAGTTACAAGTTAGTTGAGATCATGTGTCTATGTAAGAATGACATGTTAACCATGGCGATATCAATCAACATTGCAAGGAATCAGCGGACAAAGGGAGAAAATGCAAGATGATTCTTTGTTCTCATTTCTTAAATGGTAGGTTTCTCTAAAAGGCTTCTTCGCCCATGTCAAAAAAGAATTTCACTCTGCTCTGGAAGACCAGAAACTCCCCCATCTCTTACCTAGAAATTTCTGCATCTGACTAAATCCCAATACTGTCGAATCGGCATGGTCAAGTTAGTCCACATAGCTATTCACATAGCTATTCTCCTTAGAAGTAATAGCTCTCTGGGGTTGCACATCTTATGTTGCCTTGTTTGGTTATTTAATGGAACTGCCCTTCTTGCTCGAATTTCAGAAGCGCGTTTTTTCTGGCTTTGCTGCAGGTTGAGTTGAGCTGCACGTCAGGAACGCTTGAAATCACTTACGTTGTCTCCTTGTATCCGCTGAGCATGGCAACTGCGGTGATCGTGAAGAACAAGGGTCGAAGGGAAGTGAAGCTGAACAGCGCTATACTTAGTCACCTCAGATTCAAGAGACGCGGAGGGACAGCGATTCAGGGGCTCTGTGGATGCTCCTACTGCATGCACCCTCCTCTCTCTTCTCCCTTCGAGCTCCTTTCTCCTGCTGAGGCAATGAAAACCGAGTCCTCTGGATGGTTCTCCTCGGAGCCTCAAGAAAAGCCCGGGTCATGGACCGTGCAAGACGTGCCAATCACCATTCTAAAGGACAAGCTTAGTAGGGTATATGCAGCTCCGCCGACGGAGAGACTAAAGGCTTTCTACAACACCTCACCCTCAAAATATGAAACAGTGGACCAGGTATACATCACAACTAGCGCAGTTCTTCATTGCTGAAAATGCGGAAAATAGTTTCAATCTGTTGCTTCTCATAGAAGGATTCTTAGAGGAATACACTATTTTCCCTTGTCAATCACAAGGTCTATTAGGTTTTAAAATTAAATTAGAAAAACAAAAAAATTTGTTAAAATAAAAAAAAAAAAAAAAAAAAAAAAAAAAAAAAAAAAAAAAAAGCCTGTATTCCAAATTGACTGGACAAAATTTCTTGTGCGGAAACTTGCATGCGTTTGTTCTTAGTTATGTGATCTCGGGTCTACATAACATTCGCCAGATTATGGTTACTTTTCCTGAATAAGTTTCCTAAAGAATGACGTCGGACATCTCATCCAATTAACCGTACTCGTTCCATTCTATTTCATCCAGGGACGCGAGCTGTTCTTCAGGATGATCAGGATGGGCTTCGAAGACATATATGTGGCCAGTCCAGGCTCTTTCTCAGAGAAGTTCGGGAAGGACTACTTCATCTGCACCGGACCCGCCTCGATGCTGGTACCCGTGGTCGTGAAACCAGGCGAAGATTGGAGAGGAGCGCAAGTTATCGAGCACGACAACTTGTAACCGTAGAACTGCACCTTATCAACACGGCCATCATTCATTTTGTATTCAGTCTATAGCTATAGGATCTTATCCATAGTACACAATTGTAAAAGGACCATCCCTTCAATTTTGTAGCAACATTTACTTCCAACACACACCACCTCTCTGCAATCATTATGAAATCGAGTGCTCAGTTTATGCGTTCCGGGCCGTCACAGGAATAAAAGTTAGCCGACGACTGAGAAACCAGTCGAGTCGCTTGTGACGGGGGGGCTGTCGGCTCAAAGCTGCTAAACCTCTTTGCGATTCCTTTTGCGCCGTCCCCTTCGTCTTCACCTCGGAAAGGGATGTCCTGAGAAAGGCACCCCTGATCTTCTTTCTCATCAGTTTGTGTTGCTTGTGCTTCTCCAATGGAGGTTGCAGGACAGAGCAACGAGATGAACCGCTAGCAGCAACGGAACTTGCCACGTCATCATCGCCTTCGCCGAAACGGTCGCCGCATTTTTCAGACAGAATATCTTCGCGGAATATCTAGGAAAAAAGGGAAAATGTAAAAAAATCCGCAGATAAAGTGAGGCCCGCCCCGACCAACTGATTTTGCAATATCAGGAAAGCTTTGTCGGAACAGAACAGCGCGAGCTTCGAAGCACGATGGCTTGCAACGCTCTCTCGTCGCTCAACTTCGTCGTTCCCAAGCACTTCCTCTTCTCCGATTCCCTCCACTACGCCGCCAGATCGAGGCTCGCGCTTCCGCCGCCGTCGCGTGTCGCCTCCATCCCGCTCCCGCCGACGAGCGCCGACTACCTGGCGGGCGAGTTCAGCGGGCGCGGGGTGGCGTTCGAGGCCATCGGGGACGACTGCGTCGCGAGGCTGAGCCTCGACGACGGGAGCTCGGCGGTCCTGATGCTCCCTCGCGGCCTGGTGACGTCGTACAAGGCGCCGATGTGGCACGGGGCGAGGATGGAGCTGCTGCAGACGGTGGTGTCGGAGGGCGAGGACGGCGGAGGGGCCGAGGTGCGAGGCGGGGTGTGCGTCGACGTCAGCGTGGAGGGAGACGGCGAGGGCGGGCGAGTCTCGTGGCGTCCGAGGGATTGGGCCGTTCGCGATGTTCGAGGAAATTCGGGTGACTCAGTGCAGGTTTGGTTTCTTCTGATTCTTCCTTTCCATTGCTGCTGCTGCTGCTGCTTTAGCATCGTTCATTGCTGTTTGTGGAAATTGCTGATTGGAACAGCAGAGAGAAATTAGATGAGTTTACTGAGGAGACATGGAAATCCTCATCTGTTCTGCACAAAGAAGAATGAGATGATTCATGTGAAATTGTTGTAGATTCTGAGAATGTGGGCTAATCAAAGAGGATGTATGGAATCTTGAGTTGCAGGTAGAACTGATTAGCCGTGATTCGGAGGGCATGGTGGATGTAAGATACGTGTTGACCCTTCGAGAACAAGTCTTGAGCACCGAAATGGAAGTCTCCAATTCAGGCACGACGACGGTCGAATTGAGGGGTTCGATCTTGAGCCATCTGAACGTGAGCACGCCGGACGCAACCTATGCCGTCGGATTAGAAGGCTCAGATTTCTTCAGAAGGCCTCCTTTCTCGTCGAGCTTCAGAATAGTTCCTCCGGAATTCGACCAGAAAAGCAAGCTTGGTTTGGGCAAGCTGTGGGAGAAGTTCAAACCTCAAGGATTTGCCTCTGGAAACGATTATGGGATGGAGGACGAAATGGAAGGTGAAGAAGACGACAATTATAAGCGCCTTACGGATGAAATGAGCCTTATATACACCAGTGCCCCTACAAACTTGACAATAATTGACAGGGTATGGCTTCAGAACTGTAAACTCGTGTGTCATCACTTTGTTTCAAGTGTTCTTCACAACATTTGGCATGAAGAAAATAACAAATGATGAAGTGGTTAGTTGTTGCTCTGATTGCTTCTTTCCTGGAAGGAAGATGGCATTAACTGAACTAGCTAATTGCATTTGTGGATAAGATAACGCAATATAAGCATCTTCATCTGCAACTCTTTGATGACCATAACATAATCCAATGTGATCATCTGAGTTTGGTCACCTTCTCATAAAGCTTTTCCTTATATTATTCGTGATGCACATCTTGAATCCTCTGTTAGCGAAATCTATCAATGCTGAATCTTTGCAAGGAGCTCTGATTTGCACCTTTTAACATCAAGGGGGATCCAAAGAGAAACAGCTTGCTCATTGTTTATCCAGAACGGCATATAGGTGCTGCTCTCTGCCATCAATATAAGACCATATTGCACTGACTCTCTTCATAAAAAAATTTAGCTTTAATGACTGCTCCGAAAGCCTTTTCTTGACGACAGGCTCATTGCTTTGCTTCATTTCAGTCATTCATAAACACTAGGAAACCACTTTTCCGCCTCAATGATTGTCTTTTCCTATGTGTGACAGGGAAGGAGGAATTCAGTGGTAGTAGGAAAGGACGGTTATGACGAACTATACCTGTACAGTCCTGGTTCTCAGCACGAACACTACAGCAAGTATGCATACATCTGTGTGGGGCAGTCAGCTCTCCTTAAACCAGTGGTTATTGGTCCTGGAGAAGTCTGGATTGGAGGGCAACATTTACACAATCCAAACGTCTGAAGTCCTGGAGTGGGTCTTTTCGTTGTAGGCATTATTAGAGCAGCGTTAGGGAACTTGAGAGCGTAAATTAATATGCTTCTCTAGAATTTATACTGTAATTGACGCATATTAATGCCAATTCCTCAATCTAAATATTTGAGCCTTCTGAAAGCTAATTCACAACCCTTCTTAAAATTGAATTTCACAAAAGAGGGAGGGCCTCAAACAATTAGTAGAAAGGCACTTAGAAAAGCGTGCTATCGCCTTCACTATTCATCATCATGATCAGGTTTTGCCAAAATGACAAATTGATTATGCATGCACCATCCCACTTTGACAGCATCTCACTGCCATTCACTAGGCTGCAATGGTAGCTATTGAACGTGCCATCAACTTCAAAAATTGGTACACAAACATTTAGCTGAATCCTTTACTTGTATATCATATTGAGGTTCGTGAACAGAATTTCATTAATTGCAAGGTAAAATTGCTTCATGCTATCTTGATAAGATTGGCTTACTGCTCATTAGAAAAAAAAGAAAATACAAGATGTTGAGTACCTGTAAAATGTTCTGACTATCCTAAAAGCAACTGGTAAACATCTAAGTTGGTACAAGACGGCCAATCTCAAAGTTAACATCTTTCCAGAATAGTGAAGGGCCAAATGCAAGCAATATGAAAAACAGGGCAAACATCACTGCTAGAAAGGTTCTCTTCAGAGTCTTCGTGATGTCGTACATCTGACGTGATCTTGCATCTTTAGAGATCACATCATGAGACCCTAAAGAATGGACAGTTGATAATACTGACTCTGATCCGCCTTGAAACTGTTCAACACCCATATTTTCATGTGCTTTGACCTTGTTTGCATCACAGGGAGAACCATGATTGTAGGGTGAACTCTGAAGCAAAAACAATGGAAAACGATAGTTCAGCACTATACTAGACTGCTGACCATGACTAAACATGATTGTGCAATCTGGGGAAGGCAAAGAAATTAGGAGACTATGAAATGCTCCCATATCTATGGCAAATCATAGTAGAAGTCACTGAGTACATCAACTTGTTCATACCAGGAAACCAATACAGGCATCATTTTCCACAGCACATATAATAAAAAGGAAGCGGCTAGTTAAGTCTTTTTACCTGGGGAGTTGAAATTGGACTGTGTCCTGCTGCTCCATCAGAGAGACTTCCCTGCATGAAATCTTCAAATTCATCACTGTAATTTCCTCCTCTATGATCCGACTCACGGTAGCTCACACATTCAGAATTTGTGTAGGAGACACCACTCCTGTGAGCCAACTGAGATAACAAACCATCCTTCAGAGACGCATCTACCCCTCCATTCTCAAACCTCCATAACTTCCTGTTCGCACTTCTACAAGTATAATCCAGATCAGGGGAAACCTGCCTTGATGAAACTGGTGACTCGAAGAGGGAATCACATCCACTGAAGGAATTGAGGGTCTGAGAATCAGGCGAGGCCGATGCAGATGACCGCCCACCAGAGCCCCAGCAACCTCTCCTCCGACCATGCTGTCTTCTGCCAAAATTTGACCCAGTGACTGAACTGGACTCTCTCTCTGATTTTAAACCTTCCTCTGCAGCAATTCTCCTAGCAGTTTGCCAAGCTTCAAATGCAGCTCCACTAACAAAAGCCATCTGATCGGACTGACATTTTTCCATCTCATCAGTGATCAAATCAAGCTCAGAATATATGCTCCTAGGATCTAAGCTCTTCATCAGGAAATTCACCATCTGAATGGCGGATAATCGTTTCTGAGAATTCCCCTCGGAAATTCCAGTATGCAAGATCCGCAGTCCCGATTGTATTAACAGTCTTGCATAGGCTTCAACAATGAGGGCATTATGCTTTGCCAATGACATTACAAGACCCATATGCGAGTTAGTTTGAGTAGTTTTCTCCTCCAAAGCAACGGTGACATTTTGACAGACTCTATTCACCATCTCGTCTGATGCAAACCGCCAATTATCAGAGTCCACAAGGGCTTTTAGACACAGGGCAGCACCAGAAGTTAAACTCTCCTGAGAACCCAAGAGAGATTCTGAAAGAGGCTTACACAAAGCATGAATTACGTGCCTTCTCTTGTTTTCTGGTGTGGTAGGGTCAATTCCATATCTTGCGATTGCTGGAACTACTTTCGAGCAGGCCTGTTGAAGAGGGAATGATCCTGCACTTGAAGCTAAGGTCTTGACAATGGTAGACATGATGCTATCTATCTGTGGAACAATGTTAACCCCATGGACACGGGCAAGAACTTCAAAGAGAGAAATTGTGTACTCTCCTGATACAGACCCAATTTCTTTGGTTTCCGATACTTGTGCAAGGAAGATCGGGATAGTCTTTGAATCCATGTCACTAACATATGACTCCAGCGCTTTCATTGCAGATTTACGACTATCAGCATCCTTATCCAAATTAGCCAACTCTTTACGGAGTACCGCGCTGAGAAGTCTAACCATTTTCACCTAAAATCACATGACCGGAGATAAGTAAGGCAATTTAGACAGAAAGAGTGTCATTAGCAGGTGTCAAAATAGTCACTGTCTTCTTCATTCCATTATTGGGCTCTTCAGTTAGCTATTGCACTAAGTCAAAGTGTGCAACTTTTGCTGATTTATAGAATCAAAACGTGCATGCATATTCTTCGTGAAAAAATAATCTATTTGAAAAATATTTTTCTCGAAATACTTATAAAAATTACGTTCAAGCATCTGGATGTCTCATAATCCGAGAGGAAGCCTATCCGTTTATGGCCAAATCTCAAATTCTCTTCACAGTTTATGTACCTAAATCCACGACGAACAGTCATTTTAAAAAGTTCGAATTTCATGGTCAAAGCCCAATTGCGCAGCAAAATATCATCTCGCCCCATTAAAGCATAAAAAAAATGATAAATCTTCATTTACAGTGCTTGCAAAACATACTGAGAAGTCATTAGTTCGTTAGTTCCCCTGCACTGCCCCCGTTCTTCAATATCCCTTCATAGTAGGTCGTATTCTTTCTGAGTTTCCCCAATTCGTAGTGTTAGACATCCATTTCACTCAAAGCAAGCACCTTGGTATGTTTCGGAATCCACAAAAAACCCACCCGCCTCGCGACCAAATCTCAGCTCTTTTGGACGTCGTTGATCTCTAACAGTGAAAGACATCAACAGAGACATACCACAGTAAAGATTTTCAAAGCCCAGTTGCCCAAATCAATCAAAGTCGCCGAATCTCGTCTCCGACACGAGGCCGAATCAAGAAGGCAAGAAAAACCAATCGCGGTAAAGAAACGGGACGGAAGCAGAAATTACCGGTCAGAAGCGACTTCAAGTTACAGGGTCCTTCTTTCCGCCGCGCCTTCAACGCACTGATTTTGGCTCTCCGCCGCCCGAATCCTCAGATCTCTGCGCGCAAAAATGAAACGACGGAGATCCCCAGTAGTCAGCCGGGAACCGAACCCCACGCCCACCCAACGCCAACGAACAGAACCAGGGCGAAAAAGGGTACCCAAAAAGAAGAAGAAGGAAGAAGAAAATCTTCCTCGGAAGGGGAAAATTAACAAATGCTTTTCACGAAACGCCACAGTGCGGCGTGAGAATCATCAATTCGCCATCATCAACAAGTGGTTCCCACCACCACCACCACCACCACCGAAGAGAAGAAGCAACCCAAGAGAGAGAGAGATGGTAAGGGCGAGGTATACTCACATGGGGCTCTTCAAATCAATGGCGGGTATCACGGGAACCGCGACGAGACTGTCCGAAACTCTTTACGGGGGATGTCAACATATATGGGGTATGTACTGGCAAGACCAAGAACAAGAAGTAGAGAGAGAGAGAGAGGAAACGAGGAATTCAAATCTTTCCTTAAAATGCCACCGCTATCCCCCACCGATGCGGGCCCCACTTTGGGATTTCGCCCCCTCCTCCTCCCTCTGCTGCCGCAAAGACCGTTGTGCCCTCCCGCGTCGAGCGTTTTACGGAACTTTTCTTGAATATTTTTAAGGCTTTACCTATTGAGGACGATTCATGTGAAACGCGCAAAAAATTGGAAACCATCCTCTCATCTCGTGTGATTACTTGCAAGCGATCGAAAGATGCTCTTTTTAGCGGAAATCTTTTGCTTTCTTTGCTCGGAGGAACGGATCGAAGCGGTCAGTATTTTTCTTTTTAACCGAGAGATTAAAGTCGAAGTCAGACCGACATATCTCGAAAGGCAATGCCAATCGCTTGGTCTTGACATAGCAATCGTCGAGTGTGGCTAAGAGAGATATCGATCATCATAGTAGAAGATTTTGCGCTTTGTAACTCGTGATGGTAAATGCCAATCCACATCTGCTATATTTTTCGCCGGATGAAGATTCTTTGCATTATTCAGCATATTCTAGCGATTTTTTCTTTAAAATTTTTTACATTTTTCATTCCATGCATGTAATGCGATATTTACGGAATTTTCAGACATTTAAACATCGACGTGTATAAAACTCATCTGAAATTTTCCAACATAATTCTCCGCACGTAAAGCATTTCAAATCGGGCGAATCCGAAGGAAGGACTTAAGATCGAAAGAAAGTCACGAGACCTTTGATTTGCAACAAAAATGGTACCAAATCATAAAGACTCAAGAAAAAAACCAAGTACGTGCCAATGCCAATGCCGATTGCCTAGGGCTATAGAGGGGGCAGACTTGTCATTTCGAAGCGCGATCGATTGAAACGGCTTTTAGGGCGTAGGGGACCGTTTTCCCGCCCATTCTGCCCCGCGGGAAATGGAAGGAATCTGCTCTTTTGAAAAAGCTCGTTTTTGTTCTTTACTCGTCCTCCCCTTCGCTCGTCTCTTGCGAAGGCTTCTTCTCCACACCACACCCTGCTCTCTCGAGGCATGCAATTCCTTTTCTTTTCTTTTGGGGTTGAAATCCAACTACAAATTGCCACGCGTCGATGACGCGGACATAAAATGAAAATTTCTTTTAAAACTTACTCTCTTTTTTTTATCTCTCTTCTCCCCGCTCTGTCCATAGCCACCTCCTCCATCTACACTCGTTGAAGCCACATCCAGGCTGACCTTCCATGGTCGAGCCACCCCTCCGTCTTCGCGGCGGCTTGCATGCCCGTCCATGGCCGAGCCAGCCACCCGCTCTGTCGTCGCTCAGGGCCATTTCTCCTTTTGTATATGAACAAACCCCACGATAACTTGCAACTTGTCCATTTCCCCTCACCAAGTGGTCATGTAATGGCAAAGACTTTCAAGTCAATCTCGCTTGACACTATCAATGGCCTAGCTATTGAGGTTGCGAATGACAATAATTCTATTTCAAAAATCAATTTCTGGCTAGAAATATTCGATTTTTGTTCCTGAACGAGTTTTTGAGCAAAAAAACACGTTTGATAACGACACCAAATTTCTATTTCTAAAACAAAAATTTATTTCAGAACGGCACAAAATTTCTCCCTCTCAAGTGACCGGCGAGTGGACGGTGGGCGGATGGTGGCGGTGGATGGTGGCCGCGAATGGCGGGCAGCGGACGGCGAGGGGAGGCGGCCGACGGCGACACGGCCAGTGCGGAGGACGGCAGCTGGAGGTGGTCGGCGTCGGGCAACGGCAGGAGGCGAGCGACGGCCGACGACGGTAGGGGGTGGCGCCGGGAGGGGGGCACCAGGAGTTGGGCGGCCGCGGGAGGAAGGCGGCCGACGACGGGAGGAGGGGCGGTCGGCAGCGGGAGACGGTGGCCGGCGAATGGCAGCTGGCGACGGGGCGGGAGACGTTGAACGGCGGGAGGCGACGGCCGGCAAGTGGGCGGAGATGGGCGGCGGGTGGACGACCGGGTAGTAGTGAAGACGAGCGATGAGAAGAATTTCTCATTTTTGTTTTAGAAATAGAAAAATAGAAAAATTTTTACTTTTCATTTCTGTTCCAAACCTATTTCTGAAATCAAAATTTATTTTAGAAATTGAAAGATGAAATTGCGTTGCCAAACGGATTTCTATTCTAAATTATTTCTGACAGAATAGTTATCATCCACGGCCTGAAACACTCGAACGAAGGTCCCATCACATAAAAAACAGAAAAGTCGAGACCTTTCCAGGCCATCGGATATGTGTCTATACAAATCTGGATATGGGCGCTGCTCCAAATCTATCCAACAAGTCTTTTAACGATTAGATGACACCGGCGGGAATGCCGACGCTCGTCCAGGGCCATCGTTGGTGTCGTCCGGTCCGATCTGGAAATCCGGGCGCTCGCCGAAATTTGAAAATCCAAGGTCCACGGTCGACGGAGGACAAATACGGAAACTTTGGAAATCCAAGGTCCATAGCCACCCGCGGGAGTCATCGAAGCTCACGAAAATTTAAAAATCTGAGGTCCATGGCTGCGATGGCTGGGAATAGGGTAGAAGGGAGAGAGAGAGAGAGAAAAAGAGTGAGATTTTGATTTATGTCCATGTTATCGACACGTGACAGTTTGTGATTAGACTTCAACAAAAAATTGCACGTTACGTTAGCCTATGACGTGGCGCATTGTAACCATCGATACTTTCTCTTCGATGCCGATTACCGGGAAATTTTTGAGGCCGTATAATCACATTTTTCTATTCGATTATGTTATGATGTCGTGACGTCGTAAAATAATTTCGCGACGCGTTGTGACATTCTTACGCTTACTTATGCGGCATGTTGTATAAATCACGCGACATGCTGCGATTAGAGCTGTGCAATTGGACCGTTTTTATCAGGGATTGGGAACCGGATCGGATCGCCTTGAAAACCGATTTGGTTCCAGGTTTTCAGTTCCAAGTGAAGAATCACATGGGAATCGGACCAAATTTGGAACCGGTTTCATAAAACCTAAAAACACTAGTTTTCTTTTGGCATTTTTTTCCCTATTTCTCCCTTTCTCTGTTGTCTCCAACTTCACTTAGACACTTCACAACTCTTGCGCTCTCTCTCTCTCTATCTCTCACGTGCCAGTGCGGCTCACCTTCCTCCTCGCTCATTTGTAGCTCGCCTTCGCTCGTTCAAGCCTTGCAACCCTCGCTTGTTCTTGACTCTCATTTACTCGCTCGCCCTCGTTCATCTTTTACTTTGAATCATGCTGTAAAAAATGAAACAAAAAGAAAAAAGAAAAATAGGTTTTTAGGTATACCTTCGAAATGGACAAAAAAAAAAAACATGGTAGGTTCTAGGATTGGTTTCATGGTAAACATGATAAAGTCTAGATTCCAAAAGTTAAGAACTGGTTATAATAAAGTAGGTTTCGGGTCATAAACCTACTCACCCTCGAACCATCACCTCCAGATGGGATGCCGGAGAAGTGCAACCGATTGTCCATATGCTTTCCACTTGAATTGAATCTCAAAAGCCGAAAAAAAGAAAAATGCACAAAAGACTCGTTGAGTGTCATGATAATCTCGACCGCAGGAAATGAGCCTTATAAACGTATATCATTTGCGTTTTATGTCATAATCGTGTCAATCCGTTTGGGATGACAAAAAAGCATCGTTTTTTCGTACGACCCGATAATCGGAATTTAACTCTGATCTTTCGGTCGCGTTGACGCCAGTAATGCGTTGCATTGTATCGAGCTATTTAATCTAAATTACTTAGAGCTTCCTGTCTTTCTACTAATCATGAGTATATATATTTTTGAAACCTGAAAAGGTTGAGAGGGTCTATCAGCATAGCTCCCACCCCCAAAGGTCATAGCCCTATGAAAATTTATGAAGAATATTAATTGGATACAACTTTAAATGATGTTCTATTTTTACTAATACAGAGATGATATTCTTAAATGGAACTTTTGTAACATTTATAAAGATCAACGGATAAAAAAGTAATATAAAGAAAACATATTTTTGTTGATTTAGAAAATGGATTGAAATAAAAATATATTCCAAAATCTAGGTAATAGTGTAGTTATGAAAACTTGCGATTAGTGCCAATGGACTGAGTTGATTTTGTTGTGGAAAGCTGAGGAATTAGATAAGATAATATTGAAAGATTTGGGACTAAATTGCACATTTTGCAATTGTTTTGGGTCTAGATTGCACATGCCACAATTTTTTAAGGACTTGTGGTAGCTTTCTCCCTTGCTTTATCAAATAAAATGACTACATTGAACATTTATGAATAGTTGAAGAATTATATTAAACGAATAAAAAATTCAAGAACGACATTGCATATCGTGTTAAAGTTCAAGGACACTTAGTATCGTTTTTCCTCTGATTGATTGGTGAAATCTAATTTGACAGGACAAAAACGAAAGGTGTGATTTTAGCAAAATTGTTTCTTATCAAACAGAGAGAATTTAGTCAATTCCTTCTTTGGGGTTCTTTTGTGGGGATAATGACACAAATAGTCCCTGAACTTTGACCTAATATGTAATTTGGTCTATGAACTTTTAATTTGTTTAATATAGTCTCTGAACTTTTATTTTGTACAATGTTATCCCTGAACTTTCGGTATATGTTCAATTCAGTCCTTAGACTATATGAAAATGTTCAATGTAGTCTCTGAACTTGAATTAATGAAAAAGACTATATCGAATATTTTTTATATAGTTCAAGATCTGAATTGAACATATACTAAAAGTTTATGGATGACATTGAACAAAATAAAAGTTTAGGGATCATATTGCACATTGAGTTAAAGTTCAGGGACTATATTGAACAAATTAAAAGCTCAGGGATCAAATTGCACATTGAGCCAAAATTCATGGACTATTTGTGTCATTTTGCCTTCTTTTGTGACTAGTGGTTTTTCTTTAGGGATAATAGCACAAATGGTCATTGAACTTTCACTTGACACGTAATGTCGTCCTTGAACTTTTAATTTATGTAATATGGTTCATGGATTTTTTTTTTGTCAGAAGTTTATGAAGTTTGGCCCAATGTGCAATATCGTTTTTAGACTTTAAATTTGTTCACCGTGATTGTTGAACTATAGGTAAGTTTTCAATGTTCGAGAATCATATTGAATAAATTAAAAGTTCTTGGACAATATCGTACGATGGACCAAATATTATAAAACAACATGTATCATTTTTCCTTTACTTCATGCAGAAACTTATATTCTTTCCTTCGGCTTTGTCATGACAGCATTTGCGTTGTACTATGATCTGCCTCGTTTCAAAATCTTATTACATCGGAAAGTAATCACACCGCGAAATCCCGTCCGCCACCGAAGCCGATGACGCTCGTATGGTTCGAATCAATGCCCTGTTCCGCCGGTCGCGCTCTTCACGCTCCTTGCTCGAACGCATTGCTCCGACGCGGCAGCTGTCGAGGTCGAAGGTAATGCCTCGTTCCTTGCCGCTACTTCATCACCGCGAGAGTCCACACGGCATCATAATCTGCGCCCGTCATGTGTTTGCTCAGTGTCTCCACTGGAGCTCAAGCAGCTTGGGCTCGAAGCAAGTGGGTGGTCGCTGGGCCAGTCACGGGCACGAGCCGTCGCTCCTCGAAGGGTCTTCGAGTGTCGGGTCTTTATCGTTGAAAGGCGGCGAGAAGCTCCATGCGGGGACGTTAATGACGTGTCCGTTCGCTTCGAGTGAGCGAATTCTGGATATTGGTCTCTCGGGTCGTGACATTGATGGTGCTCGTAAGGTCTTTGATGATATGCTCGTGAGAAGCGCGTCCTCGTGGAATATGATGATATCTGCTTGTGTTGCCAAGAGGCTGAGTGGTGAAGCAGTGGGTCTATTTTGTCGGATGACAGCTGAAAGTATTCGTCCTGATGAGAACACATTCGCTTTGGTTTTGAGAGCCTGCTCCGGGAATAGAATTGCCCTCCATTTTGTCAAAGAGATCCATGGTAAAATTGTGTGTCATGGTTTTGGGACTAGCCCGTTGGTGTGTAATCCGCTAATCGATCTGTATTCCAAAAATGGGTTCATTGATGACGCCGAGAGGGTTTTTGAAATGCTGCGCTCTAGGGACAGCGTTTCTTGGGTCGCGATGATTTCTGGCTTTTCTCAAAATGGTCGCGAGAGAGAAGCTCTTCTTTTATTCTGTTGGATGCATAATGATGCAGTTCGGCCGACGCCGTATCTTCTCTCCAGTACGCTGAGTGCCTGCACAAAGATCGAGCTGTTCAAGCTTGGAGAGCAGGTCCATGGTCTCATTTTAAGGTGGGGATTCTCCGCTCAAATTTGCGTATGCAATGCTCTCTTAACATTGTACTGCCGAGCAGAAGATTGGATATCTGCTGAGCTGATATTTAGTGGGATGGAATTTAGAGATGGTGTGTCATATAACTCGCTTATAGCTGGGCTTGCTCAACATGGACTTTGCGATGAGGCTGTAAAGTTATTTGATAGTATGCTGGCTGATTGCTTGAAACCAAACCATGTTACTGTAGCAACCCTCCTGAGTGCTTCTGCTGATGCAGGGTATCTCCAGATGGGAAAACAACTTCACTCATATGCAGAAAAAACGGGAATTCTGTCCAACGTTGTTATTGAAGGTTCACTGCTTGATCTGTATGTGAAATGCTCTGACATAAAAACTGCACATAAATGGTTTCTCTCAACTAATAGACAGAACGTGGTCTTATGGAATCTGATGCTTGTTGCTTTTGGTCAGTCAGGCAATTTGACCGAGTTGCTTGAGATACTTAGAAAGATGCAGATCGAAGGCATTGTGCCCAATCAATATACATACCCAAGCATACTTAAAACCTGCATTTCTTTAGGAACTCTCTATCAAGGTGAACAGATACACTCTCATGCCATCAAGAGTGGATTTCAGCATAATGTGTATGTCTGCAGCGTGCTATTAGAGTTGTACGCCAAATGTGGAAAGTTAGATACTGCTCGAAATATACTTAGTAGACTTACTGAAGAAGATGTTGTCTCTTGGACGACAATGATTGCGGGGTATGTACAGCATGATTTATTTACTGAAGCTTTACAACTTTTCAAAGAAATGCAGAACCGAGGCATCCAATTAGATAATATCGGGTTATCAAGTGCCATCACTGCAAGTGCTGGTATCCCAGCACTCAATGAAGGACGCCAGATACATGCTCAATGCTGGGTCTCTGGTTTCTCACTCGATCTTTCGATTGGAAATGCACTTCTTAGTCTTTACAGTAGATGTGGTAGAATAAAAGAAGCATATTCAGTATTTGAGAAGGTTGATGTTGACGATAATGTATCATGGAATGCACTGATATCTGGGTTTGGACAGAGTGGTTGTCATGAGGAGGCACTGCAGGTTTTCACTCGGATGAATAAAGCTGGAGTTGAAGCTAACTTGTACACCTTTTGCTCTGCTGTAAAAGCTGCTGCTAGCACAGCAAATATGATATTCGGGAGGCAGATTCATGCTGCAATGATAACAACAGGTTATTATTCCAAAACTGAGGCTTCCAATGTCTTGATCACATTGTATGCTAAATGTGGCAGCATCTGCGATGCCAAAAGGGAATTTGATGACATGCCTGAAAAAAGTGAAGTTTCTTGGAATGCCATGATAAATGGTTATTCCCAGCATGGCTATGGTGTGGAAGCAGTGGATTTGTTCGATAAGATGATGCGGCAAGGAATGACACCAAATTCCATTACCTTTGTGGGAGCTTTGTCAGCCTGCAGCCATGTTGGATTGGTAGAAAAAGGACTCAATTATTTCGAGTCTATGAATGTAGACTTTTGTTTGGTGCCCGAACCTGAACATTATGTCTGCATTGTGGATCTTCTTGGTCGTGCAGGCCATCTGAGGCGTGCCAAGAAGTTTGCGGAGGAGATGCCAATAGAACCAGATGCCATGATTTGGAGGACTTTATTAAGTGCATGCACAATTCATAAAAATGTGGAAATTGGTGAATTTGCTGCCCGCCATCTTCAAGGGATGGAACCGGAAGATTCAGCTGCTTATGTTCTCCTATCAAATATGTATGCATTAACTGGAAAATGGGATCTCAGAGATTCAACGAGGCGAGTGATGAAAGAGAGAGGTGTGAAGAAAGAACCAGGTCGTAGCTGGATAGAGGTCAAGAACTCGGTCCATGCCTTCTATGCGGGTGATAGACTACACCCATTGACAGATGAGATATACAAAAACCTTGGAGATCTGAATTCACGGGCAGCAGAAATTGGTTATGTGGAAAAACAATTGAGCCTGTGGAGTGATGCTGAGCAAGGACAAAAGGACCCTATGAGATTTGTTCACAGTGAGAAACTGGCCATTGCTTTTGGTCTTCTTAGCTTGCCTGAGTTAATCCCAGTTCGGGTAATAAAAAATATTCGTATCTGTGATGACTGTCACAATTGGATCAAATTTGTCTCAAAGATATCGAGCCGAAGTATCATTGTTCGAGACGCGTATCGCTTTCATCACTTCAATGGCGGTCTTTGTTCATGTAGAGACTATTGGTAATGAATGAAAGCAAAAAGTCAATCAGGAAAATGACTGATTCAGGGGAACGGTATTGCATTGTAACTCTTCGAGATGAGAGGCACTTTCCCAGCCTTTTGGTTGGGATTTTGAGGTATAGAATTCCATCTCTTGATTGCTTCTCGTGGGTGGAAGATCAGGCTATGGCCCTCTTATAACTCTTTTATCTGCTGTATTTCATTTGTAGCTGCAGAAATGTTGCTTCTCCTCCCGATCATCTGTCTCAAGAGGATTTAGCTCACAATCACCCTTTTTCACGTAACGACTCCAAATTGCCTTGGTAAGCCACTTAACTGAACTTGTGTATACCTAGCTTGTATGGCTACTCACTCTGAACGAAAATGATAACAAGAGATTTTGTTCTTCAGCCATAAACCCAAAAAGAAAAATGAGCAACTCTGTTTTCATCATTTGTACCCGCACTGAAATTGGCCCCCACTGCCAATTTGGCTTGTGCTTTTGTGACAGTTCATTTTTTTTCCTTCCCAGGTGAGAGAGGAAATTATTAAATGCATTTTCCCTCTCTCAGCACAGTCTGTACACCTTGACATGCTCTGGCTGTAACAACAGCTGTTTTCACTCTGATAATCTGATACTACAACTAAACTATGGCAGGAGAAATTACCAGGTAACTTTCAACATCCTCTTGTGCTATTTACTTTGCTCTTGTTATCCAGCTCCATTCATGGTGCAACAGGGCTTGTTGGGAATTGCTGTACTGTTCAAATCTAACAGATTATAGCATCCCAATGTCGCTTTTCATATTTTCTCAATTCTATTGTTTTACTCAAGCATATAAGTGCATCCTGGCTCAGCAAACCCTTTTCAGTCCCAAAAGGTCGTTGTTGATGGTGATATGGTGATGATTTGGGAATGGCTGCCATCTTTCTCCCAAGTCAGAAATCTATATAGTTCCTAATCCTTGAACCCGTGCAAGCTTGGTAGATAGAATTTAGAAATTATGTCTTTGCCATATACAGAAGTGATGAGGCGGGGTTGCCATATTCGGCAGATATCCTATGACACATTCTTCTTCTGTATAAAGTGGTGGCTAAATGGTTTAATGCGTGAAGGCGGAAGGGAACTGTTGGGTTAGCCTTGGCAAGATTAATGCTTCTAGGATGTGTCACTTCTGCAACCTCCATGGATGTCCTGAAGTGAAAGGTAATGAGCAGCAGCAGCAGCTACGGAGGTAGAGTATGCCAACTGAATCCTTTCTGGTTAAAAGCTAATGTAAGTTTCATGTGCATCGCTTGGCATGTGGAGGTTATTCTGGGGAGTGATCAATGCCGACTTCTTCCATTCGTTCTAATAAAAGAAAAGCAGAAGAAAAGAGAACCTCATAAAAGAATCACGAGGAGAGAGCTTTTGTGGGCGGAAAAGAAGGCGATTCGTGAGATTAGGAGTGTATCTGCCCATGCCGTGTATCTATTCCATATGAATTGCTCAAAATGTCCAAAGAGCAGGTCTTTGCAACTTTCCATTCTCCGAAAGCAGATGCAGAGGCGGGAGTAATGGCAGCAGAGACAACATTGTTTCCTACAGACCCGTAAACAGGTTCTCATGTATTGTCTTCGCCTCTTCCACTGCATATGAGAAAATCACTTGAGGTGCACTGTACATGGTTCGAGCAGTACAAGATTGCTTGCTTACACTATCTCAATATAACATGACCAGTCAGTCAATCATGTCAACCCTTAAGGAATAGCAGTGGGGACAAACTAGAGTCTTGATCACCCTAAGATTTGCTCTAAACCGGAAGGATAGTAGATTGAATTCTATAAGGTGATCAGTTGCAAGTAGAACTAGAAACTGTACATTTTTGTTCCAAAATGTCGCCCTGTTTACAATGTTAATCAGCTGCAAACCCAATCTAGGAAAACCGATCTCTCACAAAATTATAGGGTGTGAGCAGTTCTAATCAGACAAGTGAACAAGGAAGAACGTAAAATTTAGAAACTCGACACACGTCCGCATCATCAATTCGTATAATACTCGAATCACCGTCACGAAAGAACTACCGAGTAATGCTTGATACGCTAATATTACCCCGGAGCTCATTTCATAATCACGATACATTTCCATTTTCATTGAAATTACAAGGAAGAAGTTTCAGTTCTTACTAACGAAAGAAATCAAGCCGTGGGTCGTGTGTACTGTGTACGTTTCTCTTTGCCTCTTTGGGTTCGTGTTCATAAAACGGGTCGGGCCCAATGTCGCCGAGGATTATCCAAATGTGCCACGTGGGACGATCTTGTCCCCTGAAAACGATCAGGACCCGCCAATCGCCATGAGAGGAAAAGCTCGGCGCGACATCACTCCCTGCGTCACTCTCCGAAGAATCAAACGTCAAATCGTCCATTTTCTCACCCAAATTCTTGTTCTTCTCTTCTGGGCTGCTTCGTTTTCCTTGGAAAGGAGACACCTTTACTAGTAATTCAGTGACCCTTCGCTTCCCCTACATCTTTCCAGCTTCTCCGTGACTCCATCCATGGCCACGACCGCCGCCGCTGCCGCCGCCGCCGAGATGCTGCCTCTGAAGGACCGGGTGGCCATCGTCACCGGCTCCTCCCGCGGGATCGGGCGCGCCATCGCCCTCCACCTCGCCTCCCTCGGCGCCAAGCTCGTCGTCAACTACACCTCCCCGGGCTCCTCCGCCCAGGCCGACGCCGTCGCCGCGGAGATCAACTCCTCGTCCCCGGGCTCCGCCGTCTCGGTCCGCGCCGACGTGTCGGACCCGGCCCAGGTGAAGTCCCTCTTCGACGCCGCGGAGGAGGCCTTCGGGTCGCCGGTCCACGTCCTGGTGAACTCCGCCGCCGTCCTCGACTCCAAGTACCCCACCATCGCCAACACCTCCGTCGACGACTTCGACAAGACCTTCAGGTTATGTGGCTCTTGAGAAAACTGGGGGGGTTCGTGTGGAATCGGTTCTTGCTTGTCATTTGGAAGCTAGTTGATGTTGGCCTTAATTGTTTTCAAGTGTTTGCTTATAATTCTGATGACAGAGTAGAGTGACAGAGAGAGTTGCCCACGTTATATGATGCAATAGAATATTCATATCTACCTAGTCACTGAATTGTGTTCTCTCTTTTAGGTTTTCTTCTCTTTTGTGGTGATGAATTCTCACAGTGATCACAAGTAGAACATTTAGAGCTGATGATTCTTTGTAATGTCTTTCACAGTATCAATGCTAGAGGCGCATTCTTGTGCTGCAGAGAGTCCGCGAACCGGCTAAAGCGGGGCGGCGGA
This sequence comes from Syzygium oleosum, assembly GCF_021117445.2. Taxonomy (NCBI): domain Eukaryota; kingdom Viridiplantae; phylum Streptophyta; class Magnoliopsida; order Myrtales; family Myrtaceae; genus Syzygium; species Syzygium oleosum. The sequence continues at coordinate 5,535,171 of NW_026607494.1, forward strand.
GGCAGGATCGTAATGCTGTCCTCGTCCCTGGTGGCTGCGCTGAAGCCGAATTACGGGGCGTACACCGCCTCGAAGGCGGCGGTGGAGACCATGGTCAAGATCCTGGCCAAGGAGCTCAAGGGCACCGGCATCACCGCCAACTGCGTCGCGCCGGGCCCTATCGCGACCGAGATGTTCTTCGTCGGGAAGACCGAGGAGATGATCAACAAGGTGATCCAGGAGTGCCCGCATAGCCGGCTCGGCGAGACCAAGGATGTCGCCCCTCTTGTCGGGTTCTTGGTCACTGATGCTGCCGAATGGATCAATGGACAGGTGGTTAGAGTTAATGGTGGATATGTGTAGGTTGATGGATTCAAGCCCAGAATTATGTCATTCTTGTCTAGAAAGATTGCCTGGAATGTGTGACCTTTGCTTTGGAATTCTCTGTTTCTTTCTCTTTGTCCGATTGAGATGTTGATCCTTCGGTTCTTCAACATGGCCTGATGAACTTAATTGGCAAAATGTGAAAGATTTAAGACTTAATTGGTAAACTTGAAAAATTTGAGACTGAATTGATAAAAATACAATAGGATTACGACTTTTTGGACAATTTTCCTGTAGACCTCCAGCAATGAAAGGCTCTTCAGAGTGTGGCCAGTAATTGATGAGTAATACTTGCATGGGTCATTAATTTATTGTTAATATGATAAATTCCTTCGATCTTGGCATACGAATTATAATTAGATAAGGCTCAAATCAATATGTTAATGTGGAAATATTTTTTGTTTATTCTTATTGTAAGAGTTATAAGCGATCATCTTTAGAAAAAAGTTGCCCTAAGGTCCTATGATTGCCGACAGATGATGTAGGGATAGATGCGAGGTGGTGTAGTTTATACAAGTTGCTTTATCAAGGTCGTGTATAAGAGCCGGTCCATTGCTGGTCGATGTAAAAGGATGAAGAGGTAAAATCTATGCAGAAGACTGTGGAACTCAATAACCGGTTTCAATCAGGCAGTGGCCTCTAGCAATTATCCATGCGAGCCTGAAATCCGTGATTCGAGTCGAGGAGACGACAGAACAAAGAGGAAACATCCATGATTTCTGCATTGACAGCCTTCTTGCATGTTTATTACCGGAGCCCAATTTACCAATTCGTCAGATCGTGTCGGCTTTAAGCGGGATCCACATGGTTCGAGGTTTAAGATGGGCATGTGCATGTTTGATTCCCTGTTTGATGTTTCTGTTGCTGTAGTCCGATGTCTCTCTTACATGCGACATAAATAAGGTGGTAAGTTCTAAGGTTAGATGATTTAGTTTCATGTGGTTTGGAGGAAAAAGATGCTCGTTTGATCCTGCACGGTTACCCCTCTAGGTGTGACCATTCCATAAGGTTCTCACACGCCCGTTACTGTATGATTGGTTTGAACACGAATTCAGTTACATCTACACATCTGTTATGACCATGTAAATTTCGATTGCTGCAGAGCACATCGATAAAAGTGGTTTCTAATTTTTTTCTTCTCTTTTTTGTTAGATTAAAGAGAGGATAATGGTGACCGACTTTACAACCTCTAATATTATTATAGAAGTTTCACGCCCGCTAGATAATATCTAATTTGATCTGCGTAACTATGACCATACATACGAGGCAAGCCCCTCATTTCAACGTGCAAGCATTGTGATCATATTCGCAGTAATTCCTACCGGCAAGCGAGGGTGATTGGTTTTCTAGTGGATGATCGGTCCATGGCCTGGATCAGGAAACTGAATCGGTGGCTCCCTGGTCTTGGCCAATTCTTACCGGACCTGGAAACCAACCAAGTTCTTCTGTCAGTCGTAGAATTTGAAAGAAGAAGAGATCTACTATATGAAGTTGAGGCGTGCCCTATAAACACGAGTTAAAGTCAAGTGGTTATAGGTGGGTGACCGGGGGAGGTGGTCTCACGGCAAGGATTTGGAAAAGAGTTCACGTTACTCCACGTTGGGCTCTGTGAATTACAAGATCTTGTTGGACTTGAAAACAACGACGTCTGGTCCATTCAAGTTCCATCTCTAAATCGCCATGGTTTTCTACTGTCCGGGCCCGTATTTCAGCTACCTGACCTTTTCCTTGTCCTTTTCCTTCTCCTTCGTGCTCGCTTATTCTCGATTTTCCTCGGATGGTCGACCTGTCATTTGCACTTAGCTGGGTTCAACGCGTGGAAACAGATGGACAAGAATAAATAAACGAAACGAGGATTGTGCTGATGCGATGTTGAAAACGTGAGGGAATGACAGACTTCTCCACAACTTGGTTGTTACCAACGACGTTTGACCATGAGCCCTTACCTACATCGTCGGTTCCAACCAACTATAGAATAAGAGTGGTGGAGAAGGAAGTTTAAAGCTTTGGTATGATTCCTTTCAACAGCCTCGCTACATGCCACAACCTCCAAAGCTGCTTTGCCTCTTAATTTTTACTCAATAATCTACATTTGATCTGGTTTGGACGAAAAAGACGCTGTATAATCCAGCACGGTTACCTCTCTAGGCGTGATCATAAGGGTCTCACGAGCCCGTTACCGTAAATTCCGTTTGAACGCGAATTCAATTACATTTACACATTTGTTATGACCATTGTAAATGTCGATTGCTGCCGAGCACATCTATTACGACGCAGTTCTCAAAGGGTTGTCTCTGATTGAACTTCTCATGTGATGAGATTATAAGAAAAGCTTTCAGATATTAAGAAAGTGCTTTACACTTTTGGTCCACCTACCGTCCGATCGGAAGCCCAAAACGTTTGCGTTCCCATCATTAAAATACGATCTTTGATGCATATTGATGATAAAATAATGAAAGATACCTTTTCCACATATTATGAGGCGGGAAGTAAGTAGGCCTACGGAATATTATTCAGGTAAGTATCACTACCGACTGTGTTGAGCCGGGCCCCATCGTGACTGAGATGTTCTTCGCTGGGAAGACCGAGGAGATGATCAATAAGGTGATCCAGGAGTGCCCGCATAGCCGGCTTGGCAAGACCAAGGATGTCGCCCTCTTGTCGGGTTTTTGGCCACTGATGCCGCCGAATGGGTCAATCGGCAGGTGATTAGGGATAATGGTGGATATGTGTAGGTTGATGGATTCAGGCTCAGAATTAAGTCATACTTGTCTAGGAAGATTGCCTGAAATGTGTGACCTTTGCCTCTGGAATTCTCTGTTTCTTTCTCTTTGTCCGATTGAGATGTTGATCCATCAGTTCTTCGACACGGTCTGAGATATGGCCAAAACATAAGCTCCGATACTCTGGAAACTGCGGAATCGATTAAAGCTGGTTTATCGGTAACTAGGATCAATATCTCTAGCGCAGATAGAGTTGAGGGTAACGATATTCTGCGCAGGTGAATCCTTTTAACTGTAGAGCTTCAGCAATGAAGATTCTGCAGAAGATGGACAGTAACTGTAACTGATGAGCACTACTTGCAAGGTCTTTAATCTAATGTTAATATGATAAATTCCATCAATCATCGCATACGAAGTAGAATTAGATAAGGCTCAAATCGGTGGCAAAGTACAATGCTTGGCCTCGAAATGATATGCGTCATGATCATTCTTGTCCGCGAAACGATCAAGGGTTGCAGATCATATGACACCTTTTCCTTGCTCCTTTGCTCAAGATTACTAAAGTTCTCACAAGGTTGTCTAGGATTGAACTTCTGATGTGATGAGATTATAAGAACAGCTTTGAGAAATTAAGACAAAGCATTACACAGTTGGTCCATGTATGTCCGATCGGAAACTATTTTTTGTCGCCCAAGAAAGTCTGCATTCCCATTGTTAAAATGAGATCTAGCTCTAATACATGTTGATGATAAAACGATGAAAGAGTACTTTTCCCCCATATTATATGAGGGGTGGCCGTAAGTAGGTGTGCGGGACATTATTGATCAGTCAGGTAAGCATTCGATTGTGGTAAGAGGTGTGTGAATAGGGATTCTCTCTAGATAAGATTTTGAATCTTCCTGCCTTACAATAGACACATTGAATCCACGGGAGAGCTTTTCGTAGGGCAAGTCCAGAACTGTGGTATGGAAAATCGAATAGATGGATTCTCTCCCTCATGTATTTCCTTAGTCAGAGTCATTGTTTGACCGATCATATTTGCATGACCGCATTTGTTTGTATGATGAGTGCTCCTCACTCGCCTCTCTTTTCCTAAATTTTTTGTTTTTTGGGGGAGGAATGTTCACTTTACACTAAAGCACAAAAGGCTGAGTACCTCTAAAGCCCTATCTAAGGAAACCAGAAGTCTTCATTTCATTGCTCTTTGTATTCTGCAATTGATCATGTTCTTTCATATTTCTAACTTGACTTATATATATATTGATAATTTATATAGTTTTTCGAATCAAATAAAAGTTTATGTCTTTCTCATTTGCTGCCACTCAACAAAAGTCTGTCTTAGCTATGCACATCCCTAGAAATTTTTTCTTTATTTCAGCTAAACAATGTTATCATCTGGTATGAGAGCCTAGGTTGTGAAAATATGGTAGTGATACAGTCTTCTTGGTCTATGGTTGCTGATATGATTAATAAATTAATGCATACGATTGTCCAAGTATCGCAAAATTTTTTCCTCGAAATGTAGATGTTTGGAGGATGAGAATGCAGTTTCTTCTCGAAGAACATGATCGCTTCTATTTTTTGTCATTCTTGAGAAAGAGAAGCTCACGGGTATGGTGCTCATGGCAGTTAAGGATAATGTACTAGTTTTAGTAGAAGACTACCGAGAATGTATGAGCTGATGACAATGGTAAACATGAAGTTTCTTCGGCAACAGTTCCTCCCAAGCGAGATGCAAGAGAGGATGAGTCCGTCTCAGCAGTTAGACAAGATGGAGAAAACGATCAAAGATCTCGACGGACCGTATGGGTTTTCTAAGGGACTCTGTTGGTGTCCGAGTGCTTCTTGACCGCATTACCGATTGATTGAACTAGAGCCTTGATTAATCTTAGATTTTCCGTAAATCGGAAGGATAGTAAATTGAATTCTACCGTGAATTTTATAAGGTGATCAATCCTGTAAATTCCGGGTCAAATTGTTGCCTATGAACCAGATGTAGGAAAACCAATCTCTCACAAGTGGGATGTGAGCAGTGTCAAATATTTAAGAAATTGATGAAAAACATCTAAGTTAGACAGTAAGGGTCTGCATAGCAACGTTTCTGTTCTCAGAAATAATTTCTGATCAGAAATAGTTTTTTCTTTTTCTTTTTCTTGGAACAGTTTCTAAGTAAAAAAATAGCGTTTAAGAATCGCACAAAATTTCTATTCCTGGAATAGAAAAAAGAATAGAAACGCGTTTAGGGGCGAATGATCTATTTCTATTCTATGAACTAGTTTCTCCCTTTCGGGCTGTCGGCGGAGGATGGCGGGTGGCGGTGGGGGGCGGAGGACGGTGGTCGGCGGTGGGAGGCGGCCGGCCGGCGGCGGCGGAGGATGGCGGCCGGCCGCAGGAGGCGGTCGGTGCTGAGCGGCGGCCAACGGCCGCCTTCAAGTGGTGGAGCACGGCGGTCGGCGACGAGCACGGCAGCCGGCGGGCGATCATGGTGGGCGTCGGGTGGCGGTGATCGCGGCGGGGCGGTATGGCGGAGAGAGGTAGGCGGAAGTGGGCATTTGGGCGGAGGGTGGCCAGCGTCGGTTGGTGGAGCACGGTGGCCGGCAGCGAAGGACGGCGGCCGGTGGTGGGTGACCGCCGGCGTCAGGTGGCCAGGGGCGGTGGAGCACGACGGCTGGCGGCGGAGGATGGCGGTCGGTGCCGGCAGGTGTCGGGCGGTGGAGGACAGTGGTCGACGGCAAGAGGCAGCCGGCGGGCGGGAGGCGGCCGGTAGGTGGCGGCGAAGGACGGCGAGAGGTGGCGGTGGGCGGGTTGCGGCCGGCGGATTGTTTCTTGTTTTTGGAGGGTTCTAGAAAAAATTGTTTCTTGTTTTTGTTCTAGAAACAAAGAAGTAGATTTTTTTTACTTCTTGTTTCTGTTCCAAATATATTCTAGATTCACTTTTTGTTCAGAAACAGAAAAGTAGATTTTTTTTACTAAATAGATTTCTGTTCTTTTTCTGTTCCGGAACAAAAGAATAGAAAAACAAAGAAATAGAAACGTTACTAAACAGGCCCTAAGGGCACGCATGGTAACATTTTTGTTCCATAAATCAATTTCTGGCAAGAAATATATTTTTATATTTCTATTCCGTGGACGAGTTTCTAAGCAAAAATGCGTGTTTGATAACGACACAAAATTTCTGTTTCCGAAATAAAAATTCATTTGATAACAATACAAAATTTTTCCCTTCCGGGCGGTCGGCGGAGGATGGCGGGTGGCGGTGGGGGGCGGAGGACGGTGGCCGGCGATGGGAGGCAGCCGGCTGGTAGCGGCAGATGACGGCGGCGGTGAAGAACGGCGGGAGGTGGTGGTGGGCGAGTTGTGGCCGACGTTGGGTGGTGGCAAACGACGGAGGATGGCGGTGGGAGGAGGCGGTCGGCGAAGGACGCCGGTGGTAGGCAGTCGATGGCAGAAGGCGGTCGGCGAAGGACGCCGGTGGTAGGCGGTCGATGGCAGAAGGCGGCCGGCGGTGACGGTCGACGGCAATAGCGAGTGGCAAGGGGGTGGTCGGCTAGTAGCGAGGGCGAGCGATAATAAGAGTTTTTATTTCTCATTTCTGTTCCAGAAATAAAAAAGTAAATTTTTTTTACTTCTGATTTCTGTTCCAAACCTATTTCTAGAATAGAAATTTATTTCAGAAATAGAAAAACGAAATTGCGTTACCAAACGGATTTCTGTTCCAAACCTGTTCTTGATAATAGAAAAATAAAAAAAATAAGAGAAACAAAAATGATTTCATGCGCGCCCTAAACGCACGTTCACCTCATCAATTCGGATAATAAGCGGATCATTATCACGAAAGAATTCCCGGGTAATGCTCGACATGCTAAACTTACTTCAGCGCTTACTTCGCATCAGCTCGATTTCTGCTTCCCGACGGGTCTCGAATCTCGTCAGCATATATAACGATCATGCTTCACGTCAATTTCGATGCCGTTAATCTTGTACCATCTTGCAAGCCGAGCCATTGAATTGCGAGGGAAGAAGGTTTTTGACTTTCTACCGGTGAAAAGAACACCAAGGCGCGTGCGACGGTGTCTTAGCCGCACGTTCCTCTTTTCGCATTTTCGGGGTTCGTGCTTTTGAACGGGTCGGGCCGTATGTTACCGACACCGAGCAATGTCCGACGATGGGGTTGGTTGGTTGGGGGGTCGTTGTCGTGCTTCGTGGGGAAGGGAGGAAAGATTCTTGTTTCCTAAGGGACCCGCCATGAGATGAAAGCTCCCTCCGACTTTCCCTCCCACTTGCGGCTTCCCTATAAAGAGACAAACGTCCAATCGCCCAGCTTCTCACACCAAATTCTCGTTCTTCCCTTTTGGGCTAGCTCGTGTGCATGCAAAGGGGACAGCTTTACTACTAAATCAGTCATCCTTCCGCTTCCCCGGCATCTTTTCCAGCTTCTTCTCTCTCTCTCTCTCCGGAACTCCATGGCCGCCACGAACAACGCTGCTGCAGCTGCCGCCGCCACCGAGACGCTGCCTCTGAAAGACCGGGTGGCCATTGTAACCGGCTCCTCCCGTGGGATCGGCCGCGACATCGCCCTCCACTTCGCCTCCCTCGGCGCCAAGGTCGTGGTCAACTACACCTCCCCCGGCTCGTCCATGCAGGCCGGCAAGGTTGCGGCGGAGATCAACTCCTCGAACCCCGGCTCGGCCATCTCCGTCCGTGCCGACATCTCGGACCCGGACCAGGTGAAGTCCCTCTTCGACGCGTCCGAGGAGGCCTTCAAGTTGCCGATCTACATCCTGGTGAACTCCGCCGGCGTCCTCAACCCCAAGTACCCCACCATCGCCAATACCTCCGTCGACGACTTCGATAAGACCTTCAGGTGACGGCTCTTGAGAAAAACGGGGTTCGCGTGGGATCGATTCTTGCTTGTCATTGGGAAGCTACTCAATGATTTGATGGAATAGAACAATCACATCAACCAAGTCATTGAATTATGTTCTCTTCTCACAATAATCAGAATAACATTTAGAGCTGATGATTGTTTTTAATGTCTTTCGCAGTGTCAATGTAAGAGGGGCATTCTTGTGCTGCAGAGAGGCCACGAACCGGCTAAAGCGGGGTGGCGGAGGCAGGATCATAATGCTGACCTCGTCGTCGGTGGGCTCGCTGAGGCCGAAGTTGTCGGCATACACCGCCTCGAAGGCGGCTGTGGAGGTGATGGTCAAGATCCTGGCCAAGGAGCTCAGGGGCACCCGCATCACTGCCAACTGTGTCGCGCCGGGCCCCATCGCGACCGAGATGTTCTACGCTGGGAAGACCGAGGAGATGATTAATAGGTCGATCGACCAGTGCCCGCAAGAGCGGCTCGGCGAGACCGAGGATGTCACCCCTCTTGTCGGGTTCTTGGCCACCGATGCGGCGGAATGGGTTAATGGACAGGTGATTAGAGTCAATGGTGGATATGTGTAGGTCGATTGATGCAAGCTCAGGACTGTGTCTTTCTCGTATGGAAAGATGGCCTGAAATTTGTGACCTTTACTTTTGGTATTCTCTGTGTTTTTCTTTCTGTCTAATTGAAACGATGATCCATTTGTTCTTCAAAATGGTCTGCGACATTGCCGAATCATAAGCGCCAATACTCGCAGGTGAATCCATAGAGTTTTTTTAGTAGAAAGAAAATTATATTCATTGCCTAAAAAGATACATTAGAAGTACATAAACTTTCGTGGCAAAGTAAATCGAAGCCGAGCAAAGTCCATAATACTACAAAACAAAGCCAAATAAAAAAACCCAGGAGGATCAACAGAACACTGCCAGGGTTAAGCACACATTTGTTCCTAAGAACTGATTTGTTAAGCAAAATAATCGGTGGCCGATCATTGGATCTCGTTTCATTGTCGGTGATGAGCATACGCTGGAAATTTCTTCTCCAATTATTACGGTGTTGCCATTTGGTGATGCGCGCCTAGGTTTGGCATCCTTTACATTATTGCCGTGCGGAGATAATCAAAATATGTTGAATAAACACAAAGCTAACTTTTGGAAGAGTAAATCTTCGTATTTCAGTTAGATGCCAAAGTTCCTACGATCACCATTGAAACTAGAGGCAGAGTACCTGTACACGGGTAGAGCATGAGGTATCGAATCCCCGAAAACATTATTAAACTCGCAGATCTAAATTGGGAGATAATAGCTCATAAATCTAGAACTAGGGGTGTTAGAATCGAACCAAAATCGGAATTGAATTGAACCGAAATTTCAAGCATTTCCGATTTAGTTTTGGTTTCGGTTCGGATAATGAAAAATAACCTTTTTCTTTATTCCGGTTTAGATAGTACTGGTTCGGTTTGGTTAACCGATCAAAATTGAAAATTGTTCATCTTCTTAATATGATAATTTAGACAATCTGTCTCCCTTTTCACTAAACCTCTTCTTAATATTACAAAGAAGAAAATCGAAAAATCGAACCGAGCTGAAACGAGTCGAATGGGTCTTCGGTTCGAGTTATGCTTGGTTCGGTTCAAAGCTAATACACACTCAAACGGTGCGGTTCAGTTCGAATTTTTTGAAAAGCGAAAGATTAGAAAAACCGAATTGAACCGAACCGTTGACACCCTTATCATGAGTATTCAAACTCTTATATTTAGAATTAAATCGGGAAAAAAGAGCTCCCGGGTCTAAATTGAGAGAGAAGAAAAAATAAGAAAATAACAAGAAAACTCAAACAAAGTCAACCAGGGAGGGAGGGGAAGGTGAGATAGCTCAAACCATCCTCGTGATCGAAGGCTGAAGAAGTCAATGGAGACAGAAGAGAGAGAGAGAGGGAGAGAAGAAGACTTTTTCGGCTGCTTACAATGGTTAAATGAAAGATTCCGGTTCCGCAGGAGATGGACACTAAATTGATAAGCAATACTGGCATGTTCTTTATATCTATTGTTTATCTGATAAACTCCATCAATAATGGCATACAGATTGGAATTAGGTAAGGCTTAAATTGCTGCCAAAGTACAATAATTGGCCTTGAAATGATGTGTGCGCCATGATCATTCCTGTCCAAAACATTGTCAATGGTCGAAGAACTTATAACACTTTCCCTAGCTCCCTTGCTCAAGGTGGTTAGTCTTTCATTACAAAGTTTCTGAATGGGTCTTTCTCGAATTGAACTTCCGATGTGACGAGTGATAATAAGATAATGGAAGATGTTCAAGGGAGAAAGTCGACTTGGTATTTGATTGCCTCAGCAGAAAGAGTTTCACACTAGGAAGTTCTGATCATATTCGAATATTCCCAAAACCCAGTCAAATCCACATTAAATAAAGGCGCGAGATTGGCAGACTTGACCGGTTTGATTTGACTAATGAGCCGTAATTTGTAAAAAAATAAACATATTAAAAGTTTTAAAACTTGTCGAATGTACAACTGAATACTAAAATTTTCAGAAAGTATAATTAAATTTTAAAACTTTTCATAAAAGTGCAATTATGTCTATAACTTTTAAAAAATGCAATCAACTTTCAAAATTTATCGAATTGATCCAATCAAGTCCTTCCGTTGATTTTACATTTTGAAATTGTTAGGACTTGATTGCATTTGTGTGACAAGTTTCAGCACTTGATTGTACTTTTTGAAAGTTTTAATATTCAATTGTACTTTTGTGATAAATTTTAAAACTTCTGGTAGAGTTATTTGTTTCATCTGAGTCACTTAGAACTTGTCAAAGAAGAATGCTTGGACTTTGAATTTGTGGTTCCAATTTGAAGACTTTACTGAAGACCCACACTGACTTAAGTTCTGAATGTGAAGCAAGAACTAGAAGTTATCCAGACTCTGAAACTACTTAGAACGAACATAACGGCTAGTGATCTGGCATGGATTTCACAGAAGGAAAGTTTTGATTGACTCAATCTTAAAACGCTATAATGCAAAATTGATTGGCAATCAAACATTAAGGCAAGTACATCTCACAACGGATAAAACTCTACTTATGGAAACCAAGATTCTGGTTGTATGGGCAACCAAATTTAACGGGATTTAGATTTTGTCAACCAATGGCTATTCAATCAATTTTATACAAATCTGTTCAAGTTGAAGATTGGAAGATAATCCTCTAAAAACTGTCTAACGGCTAGTTTGAAAGTGGAAGAGTATAAAAGAAGATTAACGAGGAGTAGGAGGTAGAGAACGAAGTCAAGAATCAACAAGTCCAAAGTCTGAGCATACTCTAATTTTACTACTTGTTTTTTCTGAGCCAAACACTGAGATCTTAATGGACATTTTGTAAGAGTGATTGTGTGAGATAGAGAGTTCTATCATTCACAGAGTGATATCATTAAGAACTTGTAATCCTTTTTGATCACATAGTGGAATCCAGCCAGTAGGTTGTCAGCATGGGAGAGTGGAAGTAGACTTGATTTAAGCCGAATCACTATAATTTCTTGTGTGCAGTTTCTCTATCCCTAAACTCTTATTTTATCTTTTATACTGCACACTAGCATATTGTCTATAAAGTATGCTCAGAATTTGAATGTCTTTCAGATTTTAATCTTGATCATTTGTTTCTGCTTTAAAAATTGATCAAAAGTTTTAGATTACCTATTCATCCCCCTCAATGTGATCCTTACCAGCTACGTCACTTTTAACCAGGATAGAAATACTGGGAATTGGTGGTTGCATTGGGATGATCCACCGATAAAGGTTGGGTACTGGCCAAAGGAGCTACTCCCATATTTGCGCGATGGCTCGCTCCATACGGCTTGGGGCGGAGTCGGCCTTGCCGGAAGCAATGGGGTTTGTCCCCCCATGGGAAATGGATGCAAGCCTGATGGCAATTCATGCACGCCACATACTTTCGACTCCTGCAACGGGTGACCGATATGGGTTCGCACTATCCTCCTTCACGGAAAACTTCAGAGTGGGTCGATAAATCCAATGTTTATGGTTTCAAGAACCATTACTTCCTTATATGCCCTTGGCCGGGCTACACGATCAGCTTCGGTGGTCCCGGAGGTTACTGCAGAGGCTAATGAACTTAAGAAGAAAAATGCTTATGTAATGAACGAAGTCAATAAGCAAAATCATATATGTGTTTGCCATACTATTTTCGAATCATTATTTCGTCTCTTTTTGACGCATAACTAAAATGGTTTTATCAAGGCAAAAGAAGGGGATATCATGGATCGCGTTGATGTTAATGAACAACTGGCACTTGATCATCCTCTATTGAAGAATCATATAGTTCAAGTAAGGGTTCGTCATCCTCTATTGAAGAATCATATAGTTCAAGTAAGGGTTCGTCAAATTTTTTTTATAAGTCGAGCTCAAGTACACTAGAACACGTCAGTCAATATATACTTATTTTTCTTAAATTGTTTAGCTTGATTCTTGATTATTTGAATTTTCCCTTTTGCAGGTGAAGCCAAACTAACATTTCAATAGGTTGGACAGATCTTCTTCAATTGAAAATCAGTAAAATTCATATTGCGAGAGCCTATTCATACAGTAGCCATCCCTCAAGCAACAAAAGAAAACTTGATATGAGCAAGATCTCTGCCTAAGATGCTGTTTGTAGCATCTGTGGAGTATGATGCTCTTGCTTCTAATCAAATAAGAAAGACACTAGAAATGCTAAAAGTTGTGTACGGCATTCACTTTGGTGCTAAAAGTTTTTTTTCAGATCACTTAAGTGCCAATTCCGATCTGGATCGTCGGAAAAATCATGATCACTTAAGTACAATGAGTGGCCTCGAAATGATGTGTGCGTCATGATCATTCCCGTCCAAAATATTGTCAATGGTCGAAGATCATATAACACTTTCCCTAGCTCCCTTGCTCAAGGTGTTAGTCTTTCGTTACAAAGTTTCTGAATGGGTCTTTCTCGAATTGAACTTCCGATGTGATGAGTGATAATAAGATAATGGAAGATGTTCAAGGGAGAAAGTTGACTTGGTATTTATTGCCTAAGCAGAAAGAGTTTCACACTAGGAAGTTCTGATCATATTCGAATATTTCCAAAAACCCAGTCAAATCCACATTAAATAAAGGCACGAGATTGGTAGACTTGATCAGGTTTGATTTGACAAACGAGACGTAATTTGTAAAAAAATAAATATATTAGAAATTTCAAAATTTATCAAAAATATAACTAAATATTAAAACTTTCAAAAAGTGTAATTAAGTTCTAAAACTTTTCATGAAGATATAATTGTATCTACAACTTTCAAAAAGTGCAATCAACTTTCAAAATTTATCAAATTGGTCCAATCAAGTCCTTCTGTTGATTGCACTTTTTGAAATTGTTAGGACTCGATTATAGTTGTGTGACAAGTTTCAGCACTTGATTGCACTTTTTGAAAATTTTAAGACTCAATTACATTTTCGTGATAAATTTTAAAACTTCCGATAGAGTTATCCTTTTCATCTGTGTCACTTAGAACGTGTCAAAGAAGAATGCTTGGACTTTGAATTTGTGGTTCCAATTTGAGGACTTTGAATTTCTGATTCCAATTTGTTCCTTCCTTATTTCTCTTAGCTCTCCTTTTTTAAATTCACTCTGCAATACTTCTTTCAAGTTCCATATGAGATCCAATATGGCCACCGCGGCGGCCACCACCACTGTCCCGCTCCGAGGTCGAGTGGCCATAGTCACTGGCTCGTCTCGTGGCATTGGCCGGGCCATTGCAGTTCATCTCGCGTTGCTCGGGGCAAAAGTCGTCGTCAACTACACCTCCAACTCGGCCCAAGCCGATCTAGTAGTGGCCGAGATAAATTCGTCATCTCCTAATGCTGCGATTTCTGTCAGAGCCGATGTTTCTGATCCTGAGAGTGTCAAATCCCTGTTTGATGCGGCCGAAAGTGCATTCGACTCGCCGGCGCACATCCTTGTCAACTCCGCTGGGGTCATGGATGCTAAGCATTTCTCCATAGCCAACACTCCCCTGGAAGAATTTGACAAGATCTTCAGGTATAATCAGAGCAAGAATTTGCACGATCAAATCCCCAGTTTCACTTTACCGTATGATCTGTGCTCATCTATGGCGAAGAAGATATTAACCAACTCACATGTCCGTAACATTCAGTGTCAACACCAGAGGCACGTTCCTCTGTTGCCGCGAGGCGGCGAATCGGCTGAAACGCGGTGGCAGCGGGCGCATCATACTGCTGTCATCATCCTTAGTCGCTGCCTTGAAGCCTAACTATGGAGCCTACACGGCCTCGAAAGCTGCGGTTGAGACGATGACTAGAATTCTAGCGAAGGAGCTCAAGGGGACGGGAATAACCGTGAATTGCATCGCGCCAGGGCCTATCGCAACCGATCTGTTCTTCGCAGGGAGGAGTGAGGAGTACGTCAAGGGCGTGGTCGAGGCGTGTCCCCTCGGCCGTCTAGGAAAGACCGACGACATCGCTCCGGTCGTCGGGTTTTTGGCGTCCGATGGCGGTGAGTGGGTCAATGGACAGGTGATTCCAGTGAATGGTGGCTTTGTCTGAGCTGTTACCGTAGCTCTAGAGATCAATGACCTACCTATCCACAGTCCAAAATAAAGTTGGTGTTGGAAGTTCAATAAAGAGGATCGGCTCAAATGTTACGATTTGATCTGATACTTGTGAGATTTAGCACTTCATCGAGGTTCATTCGAGTATTACAGTGAACCAATTTTGTAGAACCAACCCCACTTAAAATATCGTTTCTGCGGGCAAAGCGAATTAGCAGTATAAGCCGCGGGTAGTAACGAGTTTAGGGAAAGCAAAATTGCAAGTATGAACCGTCGTGCAGGACCCGACTTCCTTCTACAGCAGTCCCGCTAGACTACGTAATTATTGGACCCGTGAGTAGTTGTTGTCGTAGTTTGTACACGCAGCACAATATATCCTTTTTACAAAGAGTTCTTCGCACACTTTGTCTCTCATCTAGACTAATATTTTCACTCTAAGTACAACTACTCCTCTCTTGTGCTTACAAATGGATTTTGTGACTCGGGCTACCTCTTAGGAACAACGCTCAAATGCGCATTCCAAGCTTACCAAAGAGATGAATGCAAGCACATGCTTTATCAGTGCCGCATTGCTCTGTATTATAGTAGTATTCATTTTAGTTCGTCTTCACGAACGTAGTAGGAATGACAGGGATCTATCCTGAGAATCAACGTATATGTTTCTATACATGTGCTCACCAATATAAAATATATCCTGAGAATCGACGTATATGTTTCTATACATGTGCTCACCAATATAAAATACAACCATAACTATTTAAACGCATTGGCAAGAATGAAGCTTAATAAGACAACCTGATTGAGTCTAGAGTAGGAATCAACTCCTCCATTTTTAGGGGAAAATAATCCAAAAAGTCCTAAATTTATTATAGATTTGCCAATTCAGTCATAAATCTTTCAATTTTGTCAATTCAGTCATAAATATTTTGCATTTATGCCAATTTAATCAATTTAGCCAATTTTGGTCAGCAGCCCTGGTTATCCGACCAACGCTGACGTGACAATTTTTTAATATTTTTCGATTTTTTTATATATTTTTTTTCATTTTTTCTTTTCTTTCTCTATTTTGTTCTGCCCTTCTTCCTTCTGGTCGATGAGGTTGACCTTGCCGGCCATTGGCGAGGGTGAGCCTTGTTAGCCCCTAGTTGGGCAGGGTCGAGCCAAGGCAAGGCTGACCTCGTTGTCACTGGGCGAGGGAGAACCTAGCGACGGCGAGGTCAGTCTCTTCTTGCCTGGGCGAGGCTCGCCCTTGCTAGTGGCTAGTGGGGGTGAGCTTTGCTAGAGGTCGGTGAGGTCGAGTCTCTGGCCAGTCGTCGGAAGAAGGATAGAAAAAAGAGAAAAAGAAATAAAAGAAAAAAAGGAAAAATTCGAAAAAAAAAAAAAATTAAAAAAATTACCACGTCAGTGTTGACTATCCAAAATTGCCCGGATGGATTGAATTAGTACAAATGTAAAATGTTTATGACTGGATTGGCAAAATTGAAAGGTTTAGGACTGAATTGGCAAAAATGTAATAAGTTTAAGATTTTTTAAACAATTTCCCCTTTTTTTCGAGTAATGGAAGGACAACATGTCTATTATAACTAGGCATCAACCCGTTCGTTGCACGGAAACAATGGAATTTACGGCGATTGTAGTGTCCTTGTCCCGAGAACGCCGTTCATATGTTTGATTTCTCATGAAACATCTATACATCTAAACTATTGAGCAAGTCTTTTTTTGTTTTGTTTTGTTTTGTCTCCGTCTTCTTTTAACCGGGATAGAAAGACTAGGAATTGGTGGTTGCATTGCCATGATCCACCGATAAAGGTTGGGTATTGGCCAAAGGAACTACTTCCATATCCGCGCGATGGCTCGCTCCCTATGGCTTGGGGCGAAGTCGGCCTTGCCGGAAGCAATGGGGTTTGTCCCCCCATAGGAAGTGGATGCAAGTCTGATGGCAATTTCATGCACGCCACATACTTTTGACTCTTGCAATGGGTGAACGATATGGGTTCACACTATCCTCCTTCACAAGAAACTACAGAGTGGGTCGATAAATCCAATGTTTATGGTTTCGAGAACCATTACTTCCTTATAATACCGTGGCCAGGCTACACGGTCAGCTTCGGTGGCCCCGGAGGTTACTGCAGATGCTGATGAACTTGAGAAGAAAAAGGCTTATGTAATGAGCAAAGTCAATAAACAAAATCTATATATATGTGTTTGCCATACTATTTTCTAATCATTATTTTGTCTCTTTTCGATGCGTAACTAAAATGGTCTTATGAAGGCAAAGGAAGGGGATCTCATTAATTGCGCTGACATTAATGAACAACCGGCACTTGATCATCCTCTATTGAAGAATCATATAGTTCAGGTAAGGGTTCGTCAAAATTTTTTCATAAGTCGAGCACAAGTACACTAGAACATGTCAGTCAATATATACTTATTTTTCTTAAGTTGCTTAGCTTGATTCTTGTTTATTTGAATTTTCTCTTTTGCAGGTGGAGCCAAACTAACATTTGAATAGGCTCGACAAATCTTCTTCAAATGAAAATCTGTAAAATTCGGATTGCGAGAGCCTTGCTCTATTCATACAGTAGCCATCCCTCGAGTAACAAAATAAAACTTGATACGAGCAAGATCTTTGCCTAAGATGCTGTCCGTAACATCCGTGGAGCACGATGCTCTTGCTTCTAATCAAACAAGAAGGACATTACAAGTGTCAAAAGTTGTGTACGGCGCTGACTTTAGTGCTAAAATTTTTTTTCGAATTACTCAAGCATTTTAGTGCCAACTCCAATTCGGATCGCTGAAAAAATCATGATCACTTAAGTACAATAAGTGGCCTCAAAATGATGTGTGCGTCATGGCCATTCCTGTCCAAAATATTGTCAATGGTCGAAGATCATATAACACTTTCCCTAGCTCCCTTCCTCAAGCTGTGAGTCTTTCGTTACAAAGTTTCTGAATGGGTCTTTCTCGAATTGAACTTCCGATGTGATGAGTGATATTAAGATAACAGAAGAGCACCTTTTCCAAACATCACATGACTATGAGCAAATCATGTTCAAGGGAGAAAGTCGACTTGGTAGTGATTGCCTAAGCAGAAAGAGTTTCACACTAGGAAGTTCCGATCATATTCGAATATTCCCAAAACCCAGTCAAATCCACATTAAATAAAGGCACGAGATCGGTAGACTTTTTTTTTTTTGGTCGGTGATCGGTAGACTTGACCAGGTCCGATTTGACTAACGAAGCATAATTTGTAAAAAAAAGAAGAAGATAAATATATTGAAAGTTTTAAAAGTGCGATCATGTTTTAAATTTTTTCTCGAAAGTGCAGTTGGGTCTAGAATTTTTGAAAAATATAATTAATTCTTAAAATTTATTAAATTAATTCAATCAAGTCCTTCCGTTGATTTTACATTTTGAAATTTTTAGGATTTGATTATACTTTCTTGATAAATTTTAACATTTGATTGTACTTTTTGAAAATTTTAAGGTTGAATTGCACTTTTATAATAAGTTCCAAAACTTATGGAGGACTTGTTCCTTCCATCTACGTCACTTAGTATGTGTCAAAGAAGAATGCTTGGGACTTCGAATTTCTGATTCCAATTTGTTCTTTCCTCTTTTCTCTTAGCTCTCCCGTTTACATTCACTCTGCAATGCTTCTTTCAAGTTTTGTATGAGATCCAATGTGGCCGCCGCCGCCGCCACCACCACAGTCCCACTCCGAGGTTGAGTGGCCATAGTCACCGGCTCGTCCCGTGGCATCAGCTAGGCCATTGCAGTTCAGCTCGCGTTGCTCGGTGCAAAAGTCGTTGTCAACTACACCTCCAACTCGGCCCAAGCCGATCTAGTAGTCGTGGAGACAAATTCTTCATCTCCTAATACTGCGATTTCTGTCGGAGCCGATGTTTCCAATCCTGAGAGTGTCAAATCTCTGTTTGATGCGGCCGGAAGCGCACTCGACTCGCCGGCGCACATTCTCCTCAATTCCGCTGGGGTCGTGAATGCTAAGCATTTCTCCATAGCCAACACTCCGGTGGAAGAATTTGACAAGATCTTCAGGTATAATCAGAGCAAGAATTTGCACGGTCAATTCCCTGTTTCACTTTTCTGTATGATCTGTGCTGATCTATAGTAGAGAAGATATTAACCAACTCACACGTCCGTAACATTCAGTAGCGCTTGAGTAACGCTTAATTGAGTAACGCTTTCATTTAACGTGGTTTCTATTTTTTTTCTTGGCCACAAATTTTGGCATCCTTCTAAATTAGCCCCCGAACTTTTGAAAAGTTAGAGATTACCTCCCCGAAGGATTTTGTTGCGGACGTTAGCTTTCTATCTACATAACCTTAAGCGTTATCTGAAAGTGGTAAATAACTTCAATTTACTTGGTTAATAAAGTTAAGAAAATAGAGAGGTGCATGGTCAATGAAATTAAGAAAATTTAGCTAAGGTTATTTTATGTGCTGCTGTGCAAACGCAAAAACTAGTTACTGTAGTAAAAAAAAAATTTCGGGAGGTAATCTGAACTTTCCAAAGTTTAGGGCCATTATCCAATTGTTTCAAAGTTGAGGGGGGATAATCTAGAACTTTTTAAAGTTGGAGAGCAATCGTACAATGGCGCCAAAGTTTACGGGGGGTTTTGAGCAATTAACCCAAATTATTCAAATATTGATTGTGGTTTGGATTTATTTATTTTCCATTTTGTTTAATTTCGCACCATTGAACAATAGCCCCAAACTTTGAAAAGTTACATATTACTGTTGCACGGTAATCCTTGAATTTCGAAAATTACACATTGCCCCCGCAAATTTCGCACCATTTGAACAATAGCCCCTGAACTTTGAAAAGTTACATATACCATCTCGAACGTTAATTTTTGTTATAGTCACTAATTTTACTCTCCTACACGGCCGTTAAATGTGACCTAATAATCGACTAACTCATTTTCCTTGGCCAAAATAACCTTTACTAAATTCGTTCAATTTCTTCAGCCATGCATTCTCTCTAATTTCTTAACTCCATTAACCATGTAATATAGGTTACCACGACAAAAAAAACCGAACAGGTTATGACGCTTGTAGTGTCCTTATCAAGAGAATGCCGTTTATATGTCTGATTTCTCATGAAACATGTATACACCTAAACTATTGAGCAAGTGTTTTTTTTTTTCCGTCTCCGTTTTCTTTTAACCAGGATAGGAAGACTGGGAATTGGTGGTTGCATTGCGATGATCCACCGATAAGGGTTGGGTACTGGCCAAAGGAGCTACTCCCATGTATGCATGATGGCTCGCTCCATACGGCTTGGGGCGGAGTCCGCCTTGCCGGAAGCAATGGGGTTTGTCCCCACATGGGAAGTGGATGCAAGCATGATGGCAATTTCACGCACGCCACAAACTTTCGACTCCTGCAACGGGTGACCAATATGGGTTCGCACTATCCTCCTTCAGGGGAAACTTCAGAGTGGGTCGATAAATCCAATGTTTATGGTTTCAAGAACCATTACTTCCTTATATACCCTTGACCGGGCTACACAATCAGCTTCGGTGGCCTCGAAGGCTACTCCAGAGGCTGATGAACTTGAGAAGAAAAATGCTTATGTAATGAACGAAGTCAATAAGCAAAATCATATATGTGTTTGCCATACTATTTTTGAATCATTATTTCGTCTCTTTTCGACGCGTAACTAAAACGGTCTTATGAAGCCAAAAGAAGGGAATATCATTGATTGCGTTGATATTAATGGATGACCAATACTTGGTCATCCTCTATGGAAGAATCATATGGTTCAAGTAAGGGTTTGACAAAATTTTTTTATAAGTCGAGCACAAGTACACTAGAACACGTCAGTCAATATATACTTATTTTTCTTAAATTGTTTAGCTTGATTTTAATTTGATTATTTGAATTTTCTCTTTTGCAGGTGAACTAACATTTCAATAGGTTGGACAGATCTCCTTCAATTGAAAATCTGTAAAATCCGTATTGCGAGAACCTTGCTCTATTCATACTGTAGCCATCCCTCGAGTAACAAAAGAAAACTTGACACGAGCAAGATCTCTGCCTAAGATGCCGTCTGTAGCATCCGTGGAGCATTTTGCTCTTGCTTCTCATCAAACAAAAGTTTTAGGAAGTTTACAACTAGAAATCAAGTGTGAAAATTTCAGTATAAAGGAAAATATTTTTTATAGAAATCATTTTGAATGAAAAAACTTAATTTTCATTTATTATGTAATTTAGGAAAAGTGAGGAAAATTATCCAAAAAGTCCTAAACCTATTACGTTTTTGCCAATTCAGTTTTAAACATTCAATTTTGATAATTGAGTCCTAAACCTTTTCACATTTTGCGAATTAAATCCATTCGGCCAATTATGGACCGAAATCATTGACGTGGATAAATTTTAATAATATTTCAATATTTTTTTTTCGAATTTTTGTATAATTTTTTTTTTCGAAACTCTGCCTCACCGCTCGCGATCCTAGTGCTTTCGCATGTACCTCTCCATCTCTTCTAGCATCAAAAAGAAAAAAAAATCTCCTCTAGCATTAGAGCAGCCGCCAACAATTGATCGCCGCCGCCGCCGTTTCCAGCTGACATGGCACTGTCCGCAGGTTCTGAGGGAGGACCCAACATTGAGGTTGGGTAGATGAGAGAGAAGTGCTCATGGCTTCCTGCATTTGGAGTTGAAAGGTGTAGTTGGTGTCAAAGTCTAGGGGTTTGGGACTCGACGAGCTCCCGACGTTGGCTTCAAGTTCGTCGACTTCCATTTCTCGAGTCAGCCAAAACTTTCCCTCTTTTTCTCGCAAAGAAGATTTTGGGAGAGTGAGGAGTAGTATCATCAGGAAGGCCACCTTGGCCTGGGGTGAGGCCTGCCCGCTCGGCCGTTGCTAAGGAAGAAGAAAGGAAAAAGATAGAAAAAGTTATAAAATTTTTTTTAAAAAAATTAAAATCTTCTCATAAATTGTTTATGTTAGCGTCAGCCGTGCCACGTGAGACGGTTGGTGTCCACATTAGTAATTTTCAGCCTAAATTGGTTGGATAGACTAAATTGGAAAAATGTGAAAATGTTTAAAACTTTATGGACGATTTTCCTAGAAAAGTGATTTTTTTCTTGTCAAAAGGAAAATGCATTTTTACCCAATCTCTTTGTTGTTTTCAGTCTATGGAAAACGTTTTCCATAGATCGACCAACTTTCCATCATCCAAACATGGGAAAGTCGGAAATTTTTTTTCCGAAAATAGTTTTTCTTCAAACAAACGAACCCCTAGTCTCGTATGAGACTTCCACTAGTGACTTTTGTAAAGCCCATCAAGTTCGGCTCCGATGTTGCTTTTCACATAGCTAAGAAAAAGAACTCCATCCATGTCTATTAGACCATGACATATGCTGTGGTAGGGGAGCGTGCACCGAAAGTTATGAACCTTATATATACTAAAGGCAATCATATCTTAAATCTTCAAATCAATTCAATCAAGTTTTAAGTTTTTTCTTCGTTCAAATAGTGCAATCAAATCATTTCCACAAAAAGTACCTATAATTGCCCACGTGGCATTCAAAGTTCACCTATGCCTTACCCTAAAATTGCACCTTTTCCATATAAAACAGAGGACTTAAATGCATTTGTTAATAAATAGTTTAGGACTTCATTGAACCAATTGAAATGTTTAGGACTCGATTATACTTTCAGATAAAAGTTTTGGATTTGATGGACCAAATTGAAAAGTTTAGAATTTTATAACATCTTCTACATAAGATTTAAAGCTTCTTGTGCAATTTTCTCTACCGTAGTGTTAGCTATGCATGGTGCAAATGTGGAGGGACGAACAGATGGTAAACATGCATTATACGAAGGAAAAAAAATGGCAGGCATGCATTATTTCAAGGATAGCCTTTACTCTCTCAAAGCTCCACTTCAATGAATAACGCTTCCACTTAATGTGGCTTTCTGTATTTGACTTGACCTGCTATAAGGAAAGTTGCTGTTTTATGAATTTGGGAAGCGATCGGCGCAATAGCCATTCCTAGAAAACTAAGGTTAATTTCTCAAAACTCCCCAGAATTGTAGCACTGCTGCACAATAGCCCCTGAATTTTGAAAAGTTACGAATTACTCCCCTTAATTTTGTCTTAGTGCTTGTGTAGATTCATTTACCACAGAAAAGTGAACACTTAACAAGTGGCGTATAATAGAAAAAAACAGTTATGTGACGGATTTGTTGTAATATGTGTGTGTGTATCAACACATGAGAGTGAAGATAGGATAGAAATGCTTAAAAGTTGATGTTATTCACATTGTTAAAAATCAAATAGGACACATTCTCATTAATATAGAATTGTCAATCATTTTCTTAGGGTCAATTGTTCAAAAACCCCCTGAACGTTGACACCATCGACAGTAGCCCTCGAATTCTGAATATTACATATTACCCCCTCAACTTTGGCACCATTTGACAATAGCCCCTAAACTTTGAAATATTGCAAATTACGCCCCCTCTGAGAACTTCAACATTTGTTGTAGTCACTAGTTTTTCCTTAAACATTGTGGTTAAGTGTTACCTAAAAATCGATTAACTCACATTTCTTGACCAAAATAACCTCTACTAATATTTCTTTAAATGTCATCAGCCATGCACCCTATCTATTTTTTTGAACTCCATAACCATGTAATATAGGTTATTATGATAAAAAAATGAATAAGTTCATCATTAGGTAAAACTTAACGGCTATGTCGACAAAACTAACGTCTACAGAAAATCAATGTTTAATGGGGTAATCTGTAACTTTTCAATGCTCGAGAGCAATTGTGCAACGATGCTGGAGTTGATGGGGGTAACTTACAACATGTCGGAATTTGCAATAGTACTAAAGTTCAGGGGTTCTTGAGTAATTATCCCCAAATTTTAGCTCTTTACATGCAGCTTAGGTCCTTCCACATTAATTGCTCCCTTGCATCCGGACACATAGACCCACCTATATAATAGATCCAAAAATTATTATAACCGTCTTATAATGTGTCATATATGGGTCAGTCCAGCCCATTAACTCATTGTCCCATTTCCTTCAACAGCTTCCACGCAAGCATTGAAGTGGCAAGGTGCAGCGGCGGAAAGAACAAGAAAAGAGAAGGGAAGAAGCTCGCTCGTGAAGAAGAGAGAAAAAGGAGAAAAAAGAGAAAAATCATGCGTTTTATTTTGTGAAATCAATTGGTGATATTGATTTTGAATTTGATTTCTTGTATTGGAAGATGTTGGTTTGGTGCTCAATACCGCTATGAACCCGATTGAGGATTTGTGCATACTAGTTTAGAATATCCTTGTGGGCGGAGCCACCGACAATATAGGTAGAGTCCTAGCCAAGGGGGAATCTTGGTCGCCTTATTACGGGGCATTATACGTGATTATGGTTAGAAATCTGAGCACGAGTTTGTTCAATGGAGTAAACCGTTGACATGTGATTTGAGATTAGTTAATGGAATAGACTATCAACATGTGGTTTAATAAGATTAATCAATGGAATAGACCATTGATTTGCGAGTTGTTGAGATTGATGAATGGATTGGACTATTGATGCTTGTTATGATATTATTGATTTAACGTATGTTTTCTTATATGTATATGATTATGTTAAAACGAAATAACTCATTCTTATCTTGTACGTGTATTATATATGGGATTTGAGACAAGCGAGTTCCGATGTTGTTTTTGCAAAGATACATAGTGAATGTTCGATCCGTTTAGAAGAGATGCATTTCTTATTGGGTTGTGATTACTCACCCCTTTCTTTTTCAAATCTTTTCAAGTCTCTCAGTTAGCGGCCAGTAGAGCGAGAGGGATATCGATTGAGGTCTTTGGAAATTGATTCTTTGGTTGTGTTTGAGGCTACGTCTTTTAGGTGAAAGGATAACCGTATCACTCCCCTATTTCTGTAGGATTCGGGGTGTGAAATAAAGAGTCCACTAATAAGGAGACTTAGCCTAAACAGAAAATATCACTATCATTAAGCAACTGAAAATGAAACTTGTCCTATTGCTACTCATATTTTTCAGAGTTTCTGATATGGCAAATATTTCAGAATACGAATTAGAGCTGGAAAGACAAGTTAAAATCATGAGCAAGCCAGCTGTCAAGACATTTGTGGTAAACATGGTTTCCAAACCATTTGATGATTCTTCAACTATGCACTTTTTTCTTTTTTTCCCATAGAATCTAGGATTTACCTAGCTGAGTCTCAAGCAAGTTTTTCGCTTTGAGAAACCATTTATCGGGTTAATGCTCTTATGAAGGCAAAGGAAGGGAATATCATTGTTTGCGTCGATATTAATAAACAACCGGCACTTGATCATCCTTTATTGAAGAATCATATAGTTCAGGTAAGGGTTTGTCAGAATTTTCCCCCAAAAGTCGAGCACAACTACACTAGAACGTGTTGTTAAACTCGTACTTATCTTCTTAAACTGTATGCGTTGATTTTTGGCTATTTGATTTTTTCTCTGTTGCAGGTAGAACCCAACTTACATTTTGATAGGTTCGAGAGATTTTCCTCATATGAAAAATCTCTTAACATTCGGATTGCGAGAGCCTTGCCCTGTTGGAATAGTACCCATTCCTCGAGTAACAAAAGAAAACTTGAGGAGGGCAAGATCTCTGCCTAAGATGCCGTCTGTAGCGGCTGTGTAGCACGATGCTCTTGCTTCTAATCAACATGTATGCTCTCTCTGTGCCCATCTTCTTTTTTTTTTTTGTGGAACCCGCACGGCCACGGGAGGTAAACCCGGGGCGACACGTGCTCCACCACACACGTGCACCGGTTAAGTAACCCTGCGGCACCCGGGATTCGAACACTCAACCTTTTGCGAGAAGAAGAGTGCGACCTCCAGCCGCGGTTTGATGATAATTAATTGCTCTATAGGATTTCCCAGTGCAAGTGAATTAAGAACTTTTCAATTTTTTGCCCCGCCGTAATGAGTTAAAGAAATCTTAAATTTTTGCAGGTGGTTTCTTTGAGAGACGATGCGATTGAAAGTGTTAAATATGGCTTGCATGGTGTAGTCAGTGTCTACAATTTAACTGTTGCTCACAACCAATTCAGTTCACATAATATGTGGATCGAAACCGGTCCTCCGGACCATGTTAGTATGATTGTAACCGGTTGGCAGACATGAAAATTTATATTGATATTGTGAATTTATGATTAAAAAAATCAAAAAAGCAATCTAATGAGATTGTTTTACTAGGTTGCTCCAGGTTTATATGGGCTTTTCACTTATTGGACGGTTAGTTTAAGAACAATAACTATTTCCACGGATAACCTTTCCAAAACCAACATTGAAATTAGAGGTAACTTGAACTGTCTTTTTACTCTAACAGGGTGATGGCTATCGAGACGGATGTTATAACATGTTATGTCGCGGCTTTATCCAGATAAATAGGGAATCAAGCCCTGGTACTCCTAAGCGCGCTGCTTCTACTTATGGGAGGGATGTTTTTGCACTTGCAATCCGAATTGATCAGGTAAGATTAGCTTTATAGTCGTTAAGATAATGGTTCTTATTTTGTAATAATAATGTATGAAGAATACAATTTTCTCATACTATGTTATGTATAGGGAAAATTATTCAATCTATCTTAAACCTATTGTAAGGATGCCAGTTCGGTCTTAAACTTATCAATTTTGCTAATGTAGTTTTAAACCTATAGTCATTCTATCCAGTTACCATTAGAAATCATTGACGTGGTGATTTATAAGATGTTCACATTAGTGTGCCACATAAGATGCATGGTGATGACTAGACTTCATGTCGGCAATTTTCGGGAATTGGCTGGAAGGTTTACGTTAGAGTTTTATGCAAAAGTTTGTGATTGAATTGACATCCGTACAATATGATTAGGATTGAATTGATAATTTCGTTGTTATGTACGTATGCCTGTAAGAGCATGATAATTTCACAATTCACGCTCCATACGTAAAATGACATACCTTGTTCTATATACATGATTAGCGCTATTTTTCTTTTTAAATCAAAACTTTCACCGTTCATGACCATAACATGTATAATATATAAACTGTTGAGCAAGTTTTTCTTTTTCCTTCCCTTAACCAGGATAGAGATACTGGAAACTGGTGGTTGCATTGCGACGATCCGCCGATAAGGGTTGGTTACTGGCCGAAGGAGCTATTCTTATACCAGCGCAACAGCTCACTCCATACAGCTTGGGGCGGAGTCAGCCTTGCCGGAAGCAATGGGGCTTGCCCCACCATGGGAAGCGGACACAAGCCCGACGGCGATTTCAAGCACGCCATGTACTTTAAAACCCTCAAATGGGTAGGCGCGACCGGCGACGCCTTGCCTCCTACGTGGAAGATTTCGGAGTGGGTCGATAAATCCAATGTGTATGGCTTCAAGAATCAATGAATTGCCATACTGTTTCACTCGTAGATGCAACTCTCAACCAGAAGATTCAACTCTAGAAATTTACTTTTGATGCACAATAATTTGTGATCATCATCAGCCCTCACTAGAAGCCGGACGAGGTCGCCAATCCTCATCCGACATCGTCAAAGGTGTCGGAAAACCTTAACTGTCGTCGTGGTCAGGGTTTGAAAGAAAACCTGGTTTTGATCGGAAAATTATAATCCCTCCCTATTCGAATGATCCTAGTTACGAAGGAGTGACGGTGATCTAGAAGCCCCAATTAGGGGTGAGCAAAAGGAATTGCCCAGATTGCCGGGAATCGCATGGATCGGATCAAACTGGCAGCGGTTTCCGGGGGCATCGGTTTAGTTCCAAGTTCCATAAAATTGGAACCTGTGAATTTCGGTCCGGCTGGACCGGACCGATTATTTCCTAAAAATCTGTAAAAAAAAAAAACCTTAACAAAAGAAGGTCCTTTAAGGCTAGATTGATTACGTTTACTTATGTATGTGAGTAAGATGATAAAAACTAATCAAAACACAACACTAGTTGCTCATTCCAAATTTTGCAACAAATTGGAAAAATCTCTGTGAAACCTACGGTGTTACATGTAAAATGCCTTGATTATCAAGAACATCTTCAATTTCACCTTGATCGTTAACGATAAATAAAAAAAAACTGAATATGCCATTAGTTTCATTGGCCTATCCGAGAACCGAACCGGATCAGATCGGTCGGTTCAGTTCTCGGTTCCAAAAATAGGGACCCAATCCCTCTAGTCTGGTTCCTAATTCATGTGTCAGAACCGGACCACCAGAGAACCGATCACCTCGAAAGCATGGACACTCTCTAGGGGCCTCCGTGTCGTGTCGGACACCAACACTCGTCCGACACTCTTTTTTTATTATTTTATTTATTTATGGATTTGAATCTTATTAATTTGATTGAAATAATCATAAAAACGATAATTTATCATGTATATATAAAAATATACATTTTATATACAATGTGTCTCAAAGTGTCAGAATTCTCATTTTTTGAGAAATGATGTGTCGGCGCGTCGTGTCGTGTCGCATCGCGCGTGATGTGTCGGTATCGGTGCTACTTAGCTGATCACCCCTAGCTTCAATCATCACCGCAATGGGGCTTCTAAAACCTGAATCTTTCCCATGATGGAGGACAACATCAACACACCATTCTTTGTTTTATAGAGATATCGCCACCTGGTCTTGCAACTCGGATGGGATTGGAACTGGATTTAAAGTTTGACATGTTTTTTTATAGGCCAAGATCGCTTTCAGGCCTCCTCCATGTACAAATACATAACACAGATCAGACGAGAAAGCTCCAGAGGATCCCACGACCGGCTATAACCGGTGGCGGGTCGACCTGTTAACCGGCTGCATCAGGTGAAGTCGGACAAGGGCTATATATATACAGAGAGCTGGTTGGACACGTGACACGGTATCCCCTGATCACCAGCTTCCTCGTCTCGGCTCTCTTGATTCAGAATCACACAGAGACAAACATCTCCTCTCTCTTTTCTCTCTCTCCGAATCTCTTCGATACCAAACCTATAAAAGCCCCCACCCTTTCAATAAATTTTCCCCACTTCGATCCCTTACGCTCTGTCTTCTTCTCCCTCAGCGAGATCTTTCGGCTCTTGGGTCCTCCGAAATACCGGTTCTTGATTTCGTGTGTCCGTGGTGCCACTTGAATTCTTGAACCTGTTGGTTCGGATCCGACCCATCTGGTCCCAGATCCGCAACGGGTCGAGTGATCTCGAGGAACTAGTAACTGGGTTGGTTTGATTCTTCCCCAACTCGTCCTGATCGGCGGAGACTAACAGGGAGGAGATCAATCTTAAGTTGTACAGCTAGGGTTAAGAGGGATTTGCTGAATTTCTCTGGGTGTAAGAGAGGGTTTGCGATTCGTTTGGTTGGCGTGTGAGAGTTACACTTGGGGAAGAGTGAAGGAATTGAAATTTTTTCTGTAATGGCCGAACAAGTAGAGGGGCTTGAAGGGAGCCAACCGGTGGATCTCACCAAGCATCCCTCTGGCATTGTTCCCACCCTCCAGTAAGTCAGTCTTTGTAATCTAAATGTCTCTATGTCTCCCGATGGGAGTTTGCGGGTGTTCCTCGTCCGGGGAGCTGGGAGCCTATTGAAGATCTCTGTGTGCTGGTTTTAGCAAGTATGAGTGAAGATGGAAAAAAGTTGTCAGCTCGAGTGCACAGTTTTAACCACGTATCTGGGGGTTCCTCCTCATTTAATAGAAAATAGAAGTCAGTTGATAAGTGGCTTGCGCGACAGATTTTAGTGCTCATCAAAGGATGCGTTGTCAGTCATTGTTCATGTTCGGTTGATTTGAGTACTAGCTGCCATTGAAGGTTGCTTCATGGCGCCAATTGTTTGTTGGGCTTCATGAATTTCTGAAACAGTTGAAATTATTTCTGTATACTTTGGAATGGAGTACACAATTTCAAAATGCACTTGAAAACATAAAATGGCTAGAATTTGCCTCTTATGGGTCTTTTATTGCAATTGAACCATATTTGTAAAGTGTACCTTGGAATTATATTGAAGAGTAGATAGGGAATTAAGCTTTTGTTTCCTTTTTATTGAAGCAAATATAGTACTGTACGAGGCAATTCACTTCATGTTAGAGCTAGGTTTCTGTTTTTTGACTCGTGTCGACTTTGGATCTACTTTGTCTATGTTAGAGTAGTTTGATGCTGAATGGGTTGGGCTCTCAAGAATGACCTGCGAGGCTATGAAAACAGCATCTGATTTTCAACTAGCTTGATATATCACTATAACATTATGAACATTATGGCTCAAGGGAACTTCAATATTTTTTTGTGATCACATGTTCATAGGAACATAGTCTCAACTGTCAATCTGGATTGCAAGTTGGATCTTAAAGCTATTGCGCTGCAAGCTCGGAATGCTGAGTATAACCCAAAGGTACTTGAAATTTTGTGAAGGAGCTACTCTATCGTGGTACCCTTTCTTTGAAAAGTCAATAAAATTTTGGAGGTGGTGGACGCTGGGAAATAGAGCTCTGCAAATTGTGTTTTAAATCAAACCTATGGAGTCGCTTCTCCTAAACATAATCATACTATAGAGCGATTCATGGCAAAAGAACTTCTCTCTGTTGTCCCCCATTCATTATGGTTATGGGCTTTATTTATTACTACTTTACTTGCTATAGTGGCTGCTTTTGTTGTGCTCCTTAAGATCTGGC
This sequence comes from Syzygium oleosum, assembly GCF_021117445.2. NCBI lineage: Eukaryota > Viridiplantae > Streptophyta > Magnoliopsida > Myrtales > Myrtaceae > Syzygium > Syzygium oleosum. Next base: position 5,565,390 of record NW_026607494.1, read on the forward strand.
CAATACAGAGTTGGTGCTCAGAATGTGGTAAAGCTCTGGTTTAGTGCCTAACTTCTTTTTCGTCTTTACAATGCAGCGTTTTGCTGCAGTCATCATGAGGATTAGGGAACCAAAAACGACAGCTTTGATTTTTGCTTCTGGAAAGATGGTAAGTGAATTTAGGTTGTTAAGATCAAAACTCAAGCTAACATTTCTGTATATATATCTTGGAAATACCCCTGTGGTTGTGCTTGTATCTTTTTGTCCAAGATCGATAGTTTTGTTTCTTTGTGGGCCTAATGATGCCTGACAATTATGAGGATTTTAAAGTCTTCTTGTCACTTTATGTTTAACTTCTTCAACAGTGTTTCCAGGATTAAGTACTTTAGTCCTTGTAATGATCCGAACTACTCTTTTTAAGACAATTCTTTTATTTTTTTTCTTCCCATTGAGCATAAGAACTTGCATCTGTCTTGATAAGACGGGAACTCCTGTTGTTTAGATTTTGGTCTATTACTCTCTTTTGTTGCTGTTGTGCTTGATAAAAAAAGCTACATTTGCACTGCTTCAGGTTTGCACCGGGGCGAAAAGTGAACAACAATCAAAGTTGGCAGCAAGAAAGGTACTTTAACTTTTCATATACACCCATCATTTTTCCCCTGAAGAAAATTGCATGATTAAAGTAGATTTAGCTAGCTTCAACTTTGGCAGACTTTAGTTATTATCAAAACTGGGCAAGATCTCGACTTTTATTGCCATCTGCATGTATTTATTGCAGTGATGGTGATTTATTGGATTAGAGTAGCATTTAGTTCTCAAGTATCGCATCTGAAGGTGTTTTGCTTTCTTCCAGTATGCAAGGATTATCCAAAAGCTTGGGTTTCCTGCCACATTTAAGGTATTGTCCTTCCTCTCTCACTCTCTGGCATTTATATACACTTTTCTGGCCTATCGAACTGGCCACTTCGTGGAGCTCTTGCGGTTATCAATGTGCTTTTGTTTACAATGACTGGCAGGACTTTAAGATTCAGAACATTGTTGGCTCCTGTGATGTGAAATTTCCGATCAGACTTGAAGGTCTTGCATACTCTCACGGTGCCTTTTCAAGCGTGAGTGCCTTTTCTCCCCTGGTTCTGCAGTAACAAAAAGTTTGTAATCAGCAGTATCAGAGTTGCCGAATGAGATTCGTGAAGAAGTGTAAAATCTCTCACCCTTTTTGTTTGTTTAACTGCTGAAACACCTTTTGCATCAGTAGCATTCTAAATCAGAGTAGCTTGCCATAAACTTCAAAGAACAGTTCACAGGTTCCTTTTCAATTTTCTTTCGCGGGGATCTGTTCTTTCTCTCATATAGGAAATGCTTTTTAGCATTATCAATTTCAGTCAAAAGTTTGTCCTTTGGATTTGTTTTTACTTATATGTTCCAGTTAAGGAGTCGAATGTTTCTTTTTAAGTAGAATCTACATATTGCTGTGTGGCTGCTCTGCCATCAACAACACTACGAGCATTGGCATTTATTTACTCGATGAGGACTTATCTCTTTCCCACTCTGATGCAGTATGAGCCTGAACTCTTCCCTGGTCTAATATATCGCATGAAACAACCCAAGATAGTGCTCTTAATTTTCGTTTCGGGGAAGATTGTACTTACTGGGGCAAAGGTGATCGGCCTCTTCCCTGACTTGTCTGCTCGCTACTACTTTGATGTGATCAATGGACTGACCTTCCTTCTTTGGCTGGTTTAGGTGAGGGATGAGATTTACACTGCCTTTGAAAACATATACCCCGTCCTCACCGAGTTCAGGAAGGTCCAACAATGGTACATATCTTGCTCTACTGTTTTGGGTATTATAAACACTATCTGAATTTGCTTACTTTGTGTGCGGGCTTGATATTATTATGAGCATGTATATAAGAAAATGAGTAAACTTTTGTGGTGGCAGATCTCTGAAATGGGTATAACTCTGTCTGGCAGAAATTCTCGGGGCAAAATATATTTTTCATCTGCCGTGAGACGAAGTAGTTTCAAGTGTAAATACTCGAAGAGAAGAGGAGCAGAGGTGGTCCATCCTTGAAAGGATTGACTCGAGAATTTGAAGTCTTTTGGGGTCTCTGTGGGTCGAACCATAGTTGCACTACAGTGGGTTCTCTGAAAATTTTGTTGTAATTAGTTAGCTATGGTTGAGAGGCATGTGCAAAATGGAAAGATGTTTAGATGGTCATCCTTTCGTGAATGATTATCGTTTGAGGAGTATGTGTATGGAGCAGCCCTGCGTCAAGTCTTCTGAAGGTCAACAGTTTTTTTTTTTTTTTAGTTAATCAAAACGAAAATAAACATTCATCAAAAAGAATACAAAAGACAAATTATAGAAAAGTCACATTTTTTCTTAAAAGAAAGGGGATAGCACGATAAATAGTAATTGTTGGGATGCAATACATATGACTTTAAATTCCAAGGTAAAATGCCACATTTTTCTCAATACATATCACCTCTCTCCCCATACATGCTGCAAAAGCACAAAAGCAGAAGACCAAAAGCTTCTTCGGTATCCACTCCGGCATTATCAAGCGAAATTATCAAGCATCATCAAAGCAAAGCCAAATTGAAACCACAACACCAATTAGCTGTGTAAGGGAATGCACCATCAGCAAACATAAATCTCAATCCGGTAAAAATAACTAGTCGAGATGCCAATTCAACAAACACGATCCATAAGCCGAACATTACCAAACGAATATGAGTCGATTCCTGCAAACCCAAACAAAATTTCTATAAAGCATTGATCAGCACGCTATGTGCGAGTTACTGACCAAACGGTGCCGAACAAATTGACAAAGGTAAGTCAGACAAATATATTGAAGAACGCTCGGCTCAAGCACGCATCAAACCACCAGATGTCAAAATGCCTAAACACTCCTCGAATATACATATAAATACAAGTAAGGCATAGGCATATCAACGAACAAATGCTAGACGTTTCAGTAATGAAGGCCAAATGCAAATGTATAGCTCGTAAACTCATCACTCAGATCATCACAAAGCATCGTAGCGCATTCAAACAATTAACATACAAAAATTCTTCGATTACGCGGATGATTTTATACCAAAGAAAGTGGCTATAGTTCAAATTCTTTTTCTCTTTTTTTCCTTTTTAACGAATAACAACAGGAAACGGAGCATTTGTTTTTACCGGCGGCGTGAAGATCTAGAAGCCTCTATCGACTGGGATACGAGATCGATGAAGTACTCCGAGATCCGCGACGGCAAGAGCGCTCGGTGACGACGGAACTCACGCTCGGAATCACTTCGACGAGCGGAAGTGGAAGCAAGAGCGGCGAGTGCGAGGACGCCGAGGAGCAAGGCGTGGCGAAAGCGGGAGCGAGGCGGAAGTGGAAGCGGAGGGACAAGGTGAATTAGGGTTTCTAAATACCAAATGTGTAGTTTATGTTTTAATTTTTAGGGATCCTGCTCCCGTCCCGGTTCTTGTTCCTGGTTGCTCGGTTCCGTGTAGCCTTGGAGTTCCAGGTTCTATAGGAACCGAACCGGAACTGGGAACAACCGGTTCCTAAAAATGGGAACCGAGAACCCTCTCGTCCATGGAACCTCGGGAACCGAAGCAGGACCCACCGGGTCCGGCTTCTCCAAGGTTCTCGGCTCCCACTCGGAACCGCGCTCACCCCTAGTATGGAGCAAAACTTACGTCAAGTCTTCGAATTTGTGAAATTTAGTGGACTCGATGTGCCATGATACACTCATGGATATATCTGTACTGTTGAAGAAGAAAAAAGGAAAGAAACGAAATTTGATTTCTGTGATAATCTTTGAATTTTGCAAATTTTTTAATTTCTGATTTTTTTTCTTGGTTTTTCCGCCGAGTGCTGGCCACAGGTAACGACATCTTGGCTGGGCGAGCGAGGGTGAGGCGTTGTGGCGGGTGAGGCGAGAGCCGTTACTCCCTTGCTTGTGGCCTGCGATAGGTGGAGAAGCAAGAAAAAGAACAAAGAAAAAAAAGGAAAGGACAAAAAAGCAAAGAGAAAAGAAAGAAAAAGGAAAATATAAGAAAATTGAAAAGAAATTGCAAAAATCGTCCACATTAGCGATTTTCGGTCAAAATTGGTAAGAAGAATTATATTGGAAATTTTTTTAAAAAAAATTATGTCTGAATTGGTCATTGTACAATAAATTTATAACTTTTTATATAATTATCTTGAAAGATGATTTTTGTGAAGGGGCAAAGTGCATTCCAAGAGGTAAAACTCACTTAAGTAATATGTATGTTCCAAAAATAGAGATATATGGATAGTTATAAGGTGAAATGCGAGGAAATCTTTGATAATTTCTATTCTTTTTTGTAAAATAGCTTAATATTAATGAACATTTTTTGATCAAAGGAATCGGGGCCCACCTTCAATCTCTCAGGGCATGCATGACAATCATTATGTATCTTTGTTTTTCTATTTTGTTGTTCCTGGAAACAAGTTTGAAACAGAAATTCATTTGGTAACACAATTTCATTTTTCTAATTTTGAGACAAATTTTTAATCCAGAAATGGGTTTGGAACATAAATGAAAAGTAAAAAATTTATTTTTCTATTTCTGGAACAAAACAGAAATAAAAACTCTCTCCCACTCACTTTCCACCACTGCCACCACCACCTTTTCTCTCTCTCCCACCACCTCCTCCTCCTCCGCCACCACCGACACCGCCACCTCCACCACCCTCTCCCCCTCCTCCACCTCTGTCGACCTCCTTGAGGGCCACCTTGCCGCCAAGAACTTTTGGAAGGTCGACGAGGAGACCCATCCCCTTCTCATCGCCTTGGTCGACAATGCTGCCATCAAGTGCGGCTATGTCTTCAATTCATCACTGCAGCCGACCTCAAGGCGATCGATGACCTATGACGTCTCCATGGTAATGACCATTTTGGATACATCATCCATAAAACGCTGTAGGACAAGACCAATAGGGACTTCATGAGGTTCTTCATCAAGGTCAGTTGGATGAAAAAACTGGACATGGACGTTGAGCAGTACAATTATGGGTCATTCCCAACCGAGTTCATGTGGAAGCTAAAGGAGGTAAGGATCACTTGCCACTCACCAAAGCATTGAGAGGGACTCAGTTGCTCAACAACCTCCTCACTCACCTTGCTTTCGCTGACATGGAAGATAAAGAAGTAGACAAAGAAGAAGAGGCACAAGAACAAGCTGATTCAGCAATCAAGAAAGGCGGGTTGTTGAAAGGGTTAAAGGACAAGAATGCCTCCTCAAAGCCACAACCCAAAATAATGGTCAAACCAGACTACAATAGAATTATTCAACTCTAGGCATTCTTCACTAAAGAATGTCATTGAGAGATCATTTGCGGCATTAAAGAATCACTTCTTCATTTTGAGACACATATCTTCATTTACAGTTCGAAAGCAAGCACATATTGTAATTGCATTTTGTGTTATCCATAATTACATTCGTGATCAAGACATGAGAAATAATAACTTTTCCTTATATGGAGATATAGAGTACTTATTGGGACCTACACAAGAAAAATTTTGTATCGTTATTAAACGCGTTTTTCTGCTCAGAAACTCGTCTGGGGAATAGAAATAGAAAAATCTATTTCTGGCCATAAATTATTCCCAGAAATATAATGGTTATTATTCATGCCCTCACCTGTCAATGCATCCTTTTATCATTTTATGAGAAATAACATGGTACATAGAATCACTTGTTCAAATCACATTCAAGGGTGTGAAAAGTATTGGATTTAGGCCCCATTTGTTTCTTGAATAAATGAATGATTTGGAAAGTGTTTTTCTAAAAATAATTGCTTGTATCGTTTGAAATAATTAATTAATAAAAATATTTTTATTATAAATAACAATTTATGTTTAAACATTTTTGTGGATACTGAAATTATTTTCATTTATTTATTTTTGTTAGCGATCACCTTTAGGAAAATATTTTCTAAATCATTCATTTTCTAGAAATTTTTTTCCTCATTTTTCAATGTTTGGTTTGCTTAGGAAAATGAGTCAACGGAAAGCCTATCCTTAAATTCAACAAAATGATTTTCTTTTTAAAAAATAGAAAATCATTTTCCAATATATGGCTGGGTATTGGCAATTGGACTCAAAACTCTACGTTTTGCCACGAAAACTCCAGCGGTGGTTCTTGAGTCCCCGACGTTCGGGACCAAGTCTCCCGCGCCAGAGCCTGGGTCTATCGAGGCTAAGCCTATGACATTGGTACCCATGTTGGGGTCCCCGATGCCCGGCCCTAGTTGATGTTGAGCCTGAGAATCCGATGGATGGGCCCGGGTCCAAAGGCCGAGCACAGGATCTAGATACCCGAGCTCAGATCCCCAACACCCGGGCTCAGATCCATAAAGGTCATGTCAGGATCCTTGACGCTCGTGCTTTAGTCCCTAGCATTCAGGCCCGAGTCCACAAAGGCTATGCCTGAGTCCTCAATGCTCGGGATTAGGTCCTTGGTGCCCAAGCCAAGGTCCATTGAGGCCAAAGCCTGGGACCCTGATGCCCATGCTTGGGTCCCCGGTGCCCATGCCTGGGTCTATCAAGGTTGAGCCCAGGACTTCGACACTCGCACTTGGGTCTATTGAGGCCGGACTTGAGACTTTGGTGGCTCTACCCATTCCCCGGCTACCTAGGCGCAAGTTTCCATTGCTCGACTAGTGTATGCCTATTTAGGAAAGTCACACAAGATTTTCCAAATCAAATGGTAGGAAAATATTTTTCAGTTTATTTTCAGGTTTCAGCAAAATATTGGAAAATAGTCATTTCCTGGAAAATATTTTCAGAAATGTCACATATTCTAGAGAAATAACCGAAGCCTAGGGTGTGTTTGGTTCATGGAAAATGAGCGATTCGGAAAGTATTTTCCAAAAAATGATTGCTTGAATCACTTACAAAAATGATTGAACGAAAAATATATTCATTATCCATGAAAATGTTTAGATTTAAATTGTTATCGATAATGAAAATATTTTTGTTTCCTAATTATTTAAAATAATACAAGCGATTGTTTTTAAATCATCCATTTTTTGCGGACCGTTTGTTCACGGAAAATGGATGATTTGGAAAATATTTTACTATAAACAATCGCTGTATTTATTGAAATAACTAGTTAACAAGAAATATTTTCATTAATGACAGTAATTTATGTCTTTAAATTTTCGTGGATGGTGAAGATCTTTTTCGTTTGTTCATTTTTTATGCAACACATGCAATTGTTTTTATAAATATATTTTTCAAATCACTCATTTTTCGTAAAATAAACGATGCCTTTAGACTTGCACGTTACTCGAACTCAGCTTGATTCCTTTTGAGTTTAAATATCTCAAGTAATTAATCGAGTCAAGCTGGAGCTTTGAATATGCAACTTGAGTAACTCACGGAACTAATTGAGTAACTTTTTTTTTTTACATATGTTAATTACATATATTTAAAGATATGAATATAAATTGACAAAAATTGTTGATTTTTCAATTGGAGTACATTTTTAGACTATAAGTTTGGGTTTAATTCGAATTTCATGTAAATTTTCCTATCTAGTCGAGTCATGTTCGACCTTGTTGAAAAGTTACCAAAGTTGAGCTCGAGATTGGAAAATCTAACTTTCGAATAGAGCTTGAGACGAATGTCCAATTTTGAATGTTTAAATCGAGTCGAGTCAATTGGAGCCAGGGCCGAGCACAGAGGTGAGTCGACTCTAATATAATTTCTATCTCTCAATCCTGACCGTCGGATTCCTAGTGAATCCTGGGAGATAAAGGTGTACTCGATCGCACCTTCTTCGCCACCCCGGTTTTTCCCCTCATTAAAAAGCCCCAGCTCCCGTTTCTCTCACACACAGTTCGCCCGCTCACAAAGCCAAAACCAGCAGTAGTCTGTAGACCACTCCTTCCTTTCTTGCTCTCTCTCTCTCTCTCTCTCTCTCTTTCTGCATGGACCTCAACCTTTCCTCCTCCACTCCCTCCTCGACCTTCCGAGCAGATTTCCCTTTCCTTTCCAGCATTTCACTGGAAAATTCTCCCCCGAAACCCGGGATCGGCTTCTCTCTTGACCTCGAGGCTCCTCCTCCGCCTCCTCCGAACGAGAATGGTTTCTTCTACAGGCTCCTCAACAGCCCTTATACCGACCATCTCGACCATGACCTCTACTTCACCGGCGAGGGCTCCTCGTCGAACCTTTTCGCCTGGGTGGTCTCGACCCCACAGCTCAACCAGCCATTTCATCGCCCACCCCCCGATCCTTACCCGACTGCAAGGTTCCCCGGAGGGTTCGACCTCCACGCGCCGCTGCTGCAGCAGACCCCCCCTCCTCCTCCGTCTGTGGACGCCTCGCCGAAGAGCAGGGACGACAGCGTCGGCATAGCAGCGCATGGTGAGCTTGAGTTCAAGAGCCTCTTCGACTGCTCTCGGGGTAGCGCCACGGTGGACCACCAGATCACGCCTTTGCTCGACTTAAATGATCTTGGATCGCTGAACGCGAAGCTCGGTGAAAGGGTCTCTTCGGTTGATGTGACCTCGGATCGCAAATGGGGTCGTGAGCCAGACGATATCAGCAATGATCGGAGCAAGAGAACGGTGGTGATATGTCTGCCGCAGCAGCAGCAGCAGCAGAAGGAGACAACGGCGAAGAAGAAGAGAGAGAATGGGGACGGCAATGTTGACAAGAAGCCCTTGGTCGTCAAAGGTCAATGGACTCCTAAGGAAGACAGGTTTAGTCTTGAAATATATCGCCTTCATTTTCTTTCTTCTTCCTCCTCAATTTTTTTTCTTTTTTGGGTTTTTGAATGTTTTCTTAGATATCTATGTTGTTAGCTTAATTAAGTTATATAGGTTTCTGGGTATGTTTTTTTTTCTTCTTTTTTGAAATTCTGTGGTTGATATATGATGAAGAAAATTACTCTTTGTATGAGTATCATCTTTTTCTCATTTTTGTGCAGGCACTTGATGAGGTTGGTTCATATGCATGGAACGAAAAATTGGTGTCTAATTGCTCAGATGTTGAACGGAAGAATTGGAAAACAATGCAGGGAGAGATGGCATAACCATTTGAGGCCTGATATCAAGGTTTTTTTTTTCCTTTATTATTGTTTAAAAATAGTTTTTTTGCCCAAGTTCACTACTTCTTTAGACCCTACCACCATGAAACCTTCCATTTTATGAATTTGCATTCACCATCATATCCATTTGGTCATTTATTCATAAAAAGAATCATAGTTAGATTTGATAAATGATCACATACATATGGGATGTGTATCTGGACACATACATATGGTATGCATATAGATTTAAGAATATGAGCATTCAACAATCTTTTGTGATTTGGCATAGTTGATTTTTCACAAAAGCAGGCAATAATAACACCACCCATACACGCCATAATTGACGATATGCGTTTCTTTTATTGCCTCTCAACAGAAAAAATGACTTTATTTCCTTACTTTATCGACGCGTGTCGTTTAGTGCATGGAATTCGTGACACTATTTGATTTTTTTTTGTCGGTATTAAGTTTTTCATTAACACACAAGGTTTCCGTTGCACTCCTCATCCTGCATTGTTTAGTCCATATGCGACAACGCATAGGCATGCATGGTGACGAGTGGTCACGCAGACCGGGTTTATCGGAACCATGCCTAATAAGCAGGGCTGTAAAAATATCAAAAGATGCTTTTGAAACTTATTGAACGTAAATGGTTTTATTTTTCTAAGTTTTAGTGATTAAAATATTGCGTGAACTCTTGATGCACTTCCATGCCCTAGCTCAGCAGCTAATTAAAAGAGGTTAACTCCATTTGATGAACTCCAAATTCTTCCATTTAACACACGACATATACCTATGTATTTGCCCGAAACATACATTTAGGAATGCATATATAACTCTATACATGAATAAGATCCACCACTAAAAAGGGTGTAAATACATTCACTATGAATTTTCCTCGTTTTTCCCCTGTTATATGTATCAAGAAAACATCTGTAACTCTCTACACCTATACGGTAAATATAAATACTTTGTAATCTATTTGATCAGTTCAAACTGAAATACCCAATTACTATTGATTGTACTAATGAAGTGTAATCAAAGACACACTGCCAATATGTAAGACTCCGGAAAAAACCCGAACTCAAACCCTAGAGTAAGTTTTTCTCTCTCCTCCTCCTCCTCTTCTTCGTTTGGCTCTCATCATTTTCTTAGCAGAAGGACGCTTGGAGCATCGAGGAAGACAAGATCCTGATTCAGTCACACAAGGAGATTGGGAACAGATGGGCTGAGATAGCCAAGAGATTGGCCGGGAGGACCGAAAACACCATCAAGAACCACTGGAATGCCATCAAGCGCAGGCAATACTGTAAGCGCAAGTTGCTCCCCCACACCAACAGCTCCAACCTCTTGCAAAACTACATCAGGAGTGTCACCACTCCAACTCCTCCAAAACAGTCGACACCAGCTCGTGGTCACGACCTTGGCGACCGCTACCGCCACAAGACCAAGAAGCAGTCGTTATCCTCGTTGGCAGCGGTCAATTTCCGTGGCTCGGACGTGCAGCCTGAAGCAGCCAACCACCCCCGGCAGGTGCCGGAGACCCATCACCACCACCAGCCGCTGCCAACTCAGAGGCCAGCCGGCAGTGTCTTGGGGTTTCCGATGGTCGATGGGAATGGGAATCTTGGGCTTTATCCGGTGATGGACCATCATCATTATCATCAAAATTATCACCATCATGTGCTGAGTGAAGGTGGCGGTGGTGGGAGCGAAGAGAGCGATTATGATGATCGTGAGTTGGACTTGGAGATGAGCTTGGAGATTGGCGATAGCCACCACCATCGTTGCCATCATCACCCTAATCACCATCACCATCAGGAGAAGAGGGAGCTGGACTTGCTCGAGATGATCGCTCAGCGAAGTGGCTAATTCCGAATTCATAAAAGCCCCAGTAGGTAGTGAATACCCTTACAGTATAGCTGCTTCCGAAAATTGTTGTCCTTGTGTTAATCTTCTGGGCCCAGTTTGCTTATCTGAGATCTAATGTTGTTGTTCTAGTAATAATAGCATGTGAGATAGAGACTTCTTTCGTATTTTATTTTCTCTATGTGGAGACTATGTTAGGGTTTATGAGATAGACCGGGGAGAGGTCTAATACTATTACATATGCATGTGTTTAGCTTTGGTTATTCTCTGTTTGCCTTGACGGCTTCGGTAATAGATTAAGGCTTCCATCACTATCTCTCCACTATTAACTAATTTGCTAGATGGAAACAAAGCAGAAAAGGTAATGGAACTGGAGATGTATTTGAGCAAAATATATGCATGTAATTTCTACAATGAGACCAATTAAGAATTATATTCATAGTGTCACCAAAAACCTTTCACAAAGTATTAAGTGAGAGAATCTTATTAATTACTCCTCTTTTCAGGAAAAGATCAAACCCTACCTCTTTTAGTCATGTAAGAAGCTTCTGAATGATTATAAAGTTTGGAAGTTGGAAATTCTCTAACAATAGAACTTTTGTTCGACCCTTTAGCGTCGTGGATGCATACATAAGTGAAAAGATACTGTAACTTTGGAAAGATCATATGATATAAGTACAGTTTGAATTTTCAATTCTTTAGCTTCGATTGGTCAACTGCCTTATGCATGTTTGAAGCTAAATGCATTCCCAACCAGAAAAAGATTATCAAGGACACTAAATTTTTATATTTTAATTGTTATTATTATTGCTAAAGCAGCATGATGAGATAATTTGCATGGAAACATGGTGACAACCCCATCTTTTAGCGCTTTTGAGGCCCCGTTAGAGCTGAACCTTGACCAGGGTACTATCGGGTCATGCGGTCCATTGAACCCATTATTTGCACTTGCTTTGCTTGACTTTATATTTGTATGATATGGACTCCCGATTTAAACAAGTTCATTACTCCGTTTATTTCGTGAAAAATGAATAATTCGAAAAATATTTTCCTAAAAAGGATTGCTTATATTGTTTAAAATAATTAGTTAATAATAAATGTTTTCATTATTGATAACAATTTAGGTCTAAACATTTTTATGGGGAAAATTGTCCAATAATATTTTAATAATTTTATGATTTTTTTATGCTTTTTTCTTCTTACCTTTTGCTCTGTTTTTTGTCTGGGTTTCAACTTAGGGCCGGCAAAGGTGGCCGGCCGACCCTCGCCGGCCACGAGCAAGGGCCGGCGACCCTCGCCATCTCTAAGGGAGGGCATCACGGCCCTCGCCTAGAGCCGGCGAGGGTCGCCGGCCCTCACCCGTGGCCGGTGAGGGTCGGCCGGCCATCCTCGCCGAGCCCTAATTGCAAACCCAGAAAAAACAGAGAAAAGGAAAAAAAGAAAAGAAAAAGCATAAAAATTATTTAAAAATTATTTAAAAATGTCAACGTCGCGCCACGTGGCCGTCCGGCGTCAACGTCAGCGATTTCGGCCAAAATTGGTCGGATGGACTCAATTGGCAAGAAATGAAAAGGTTTAGGACTCAACTGCAAGAAATGAAAAGGTTTAGACTCAATTGGTAAAGTTGAAAGGTTTAAGATGAATTGACAAAAGTACAAGTTTAGGACTGTTTACAATTTTCCCCATTTTTATGAATGATGATGATACTTTTCATTCATTCATTGTTGGAAGCAATAGAAGCTATCATTTTTAGGAAAATGTTTTCCAAATCATTTAGACTCTTAAATTGTGAGACATAGGCGGCTCCTTTTTTGGAACTAGTCTGATTTTTCATTACACGATTTTTCATGAATGTGGTCCTTCGAATCCCCCAAAAGGTAACGCAAAGGCTTGAGTAGTCGTCTTCCATGTCCCGAAGGAAATGATCTAGATCACAAGAAGGGAATAGGTATAACCCTTCACAAAGCGCACGCCCTCGAGACAAAATTCCATGTCCAACTAGTCATTGAAATCCTCCATCCAGAGAGGAATATAAAATATATATGTCGCGCAACAAATCCCTATTACAGTTAACATCAGGATATCAGAACTAGGACGAACTAGTCATCGGCATTACGATTCCGGGTGTCAATAGACGTCCTCTGTTTTGCGGAGTATATCGTGCAACATATCGCAAGAACAGTCAAACATCGGCATATTAGAACTAGGATGAAAGAGATCTTTAAAGAATCGCGTTCCTTATCATCAGCTGAGACGTTCTTGCGGTCCTCGTGAGCAATGGCCCCAACCTCAACTCCGGTAAACCTCAGATATTGCACAAAAGAATGCGAAATGAAAGTATATCAGAGATGAGGATTGGCAGAAAGGAGAAGACTCTTCGGGCCTAAAGTTCCCTGATTTGAGATGCAACTCTGGAGCTTCTTCATAGAGCACCTTCGAACAAGCTCTCTGTGAGCAAATATCGCAACTCCTATCAATTCGGGAGGCGGCAATTCTAGGTTGCCTGAGTCAAGAACAGACAGAGCCACCAACCAACCACAAATATTCCGAAGAGGGAATTCCCGTAGAGATTTGAATATGCACGCATAACTCTTCATAGTATCTCAGGCTTGCTACAGCTTTTATGTGGAGCATTTGAGTCTGGCAAATGTCAAATACCCGGTATGGCCTCTGGCTTCAGCAGACGGCCTTGCCATGACAACTGAACTCATGCTCTCCTGCTTGTCGCTTCCTTCACTAGTCTGCCTTCTCTTGCATGGAGGCTGCCGACGAGGGCTGCCTCCCTTACCTCGCATACTATTGATCTTAGCCTCCCGAACTTCGAATGTGCGAAGAAGCACCTCAAAGGTCCGTATGTCTAGACACGTGAAACGGATCCATGGCCATCAATGTTAGAGTGAAAGACAATTACAGCAAGAATATCCAACAAAATTAGATTGCCTATAGACAAGGGAAATCCTGTACGGTCAACTCAATCCATAATACAGACAAAAAAAAAAAAATAAAAAATCAATCCATAAAAAATATAGTAACGTGGAAGAGTTAGTAGAAATGAGAGCGTTTACCAGTAAAGTTCATTCTGAGTGCTTCACATGAGCGCTGCACTTGTTCAATGCAAGGTGAGAAAGAGCATAAAGTGGCATCTGGTTTGAGCATTTTCGCAGCAGACACTATGACCAACCAAGGTCGCGGGAGGTCCAAGAACACAGCATCGGCCATGCCACAGAGTTCATCAGGAAATCCCTTGCCCTGGATGTCCCTAACCCCAACCGTGACCATGCTGCTCACTCCTGTTCTCTCGAAGTCCTCCCTGTCGGAAGGAAAAAGTCAAGTCAGCATGTTTAGAGAATACAAAGGGCAATAGACTTTCGAGTTTGCAGCAATAAAACCAGAAACTCTCTAGGCGAATTCTTATTGTTTGAAATCAGAAAAACTCTCAAACTCAGGTCCAATTACACAGATATTACTTCACCCACGACTAGTTCAGCTCTACCTTAACACAGTTTGAAGGAGGGATAAGAAAGGAAGAGAAGGATTTTAAAAATACGATCATGTTTGTATGGAGGGAAAAAGAAGGAAAGGAATAGGAGGGACTGGTAAAGTCATTTTTACGTACATTGTAAATCCCTCTAAATCCGTCCATATAGGGAGGATTAGGAGGGGTTTCCGCATTAACAAAAAAGCTTTTTCTTATTTGTCACTTTTATTCTTATTTGATTTAAGTCATAACGCATTTTTTCCCTTCCTTTTCTCTCATTAGTCATTAGCATCCAAACATCATTGTAACTCGATCCTTTCAAACCATTTTCCCTTCTTTTATCCGGTAGTTATCCGAGTCTCTTCTTTTTCTTTCTCGTCACCCCTACCAAACATAGTGTAAAAGCTTTTATGAAGGAAGACATTAAGAAAACAGTGAAATTTTGCATACACTCTGTTTTAGCTTAGGAGATCTCAAGGAGTAACTTAAGCAAGCCAAAACTCAAAACTACAAACAGGAATCAACAAACCTGTTTGGCAAAAGTAGCCACAGAATCTAAGATACCAAAAGATCAAGCCAAGCAGCCAAACAAAACAGCAAGGCATACCCATTTACAACATGTAAGGGACACCACCATAGTGAGGACTCATGAATATTACCTAGCAGATGCAGCTCTTTGTTCATGAAAATCAAATGTATACACATGACCTGTAGGAGCCACAGCCCTTGTCAGCGATGTGGTTAACGACCCGCTTCCTGTTCCCGATTCGAGAACCAGACAACCAGGAACTATTTCCAAGTACATGATCACGAAGCTTATGTCCGTGATGTAAAGTATTTGAGTCCTGTGGCTTAATACCAGAGTCCACAACTCCGGAGAAGGAGCCAGCAAGTAGACATATCTGCTCCTGTTGCTATACACCTTGGACCCAAAGGGTAACCCTATCCAATCGGAATGTTTGAACACGCCGAAACGGTTCTGGAAAACTGACCCCTCGCACACGTTAACAGCCTTCATTGTATCGTGTCTCTCGTACACAATCACCAAATCTCCATCGGCAATGAGCTTATTGAAGGATAGTTTCTTCGAGGTGTCAAGAGCCAACATTATTCTTTTTGAAGATCTCGATTTGCTTATTGCAAATCAACACGAATAATTACCTGAAAGAGCACGAAGTACAAGGATTAGCTAATCCGCATAATGCCAATAGCACATAGCACATATCTGAGGAAATCACTTGTTCTTGTGATTGTGACAGCGAGAAGCTCCCCCAGCGTCAAGCTCCCTTGATGGCATGGAGCTCGACGCCTTTGAGGCCATCGAGTGGGTGAAAGCCACTGAATTCACTGCTGTCGATGAGATACAGCTCGTCGAGGGAGACCAGACGAAACTTGAACAGCATCGAGCTTTGTTGTGGCAAGGAGCTCAACCATCCAGCAACAGTTGGAGCTGTGAGACAAGAGGGAGTAAGAGACCAAAGATGGAGATGGATAGAGACAGAGAGAAAACAGAGACAGAGAGATGCACCCAGAGATGGCAGATACGGAGGGCAGCGGCGGCAGCTGCTTTATCCGAATTAGGTTCAGATATTTCCAATAAAAAAAGGGAAATTGAAGTTTCATGAGATTTTCAATTTTTGTCCATTCAAGGCCCAGTTTTCTGTTGAACAAGACAACTACCAGATCCGTCAAAAAACAAAAAACTTCCTTTCACAGGACTCTAACAAAGATTTTATGCTCCTTGCATTTTCTCCAGCTGCTTGCCTCTATATATCTTAGCTACACCTACGAACATATAATGTCGATGCAACTAGTTTTGTGGACAGGTGAGTGGAGCTGGCACATTTTGTTCGCGAGCTTCTGTCGAATGGTGTTTTGATTTCCTACCGATAGATATCCTCTTCAAACTTGCCTCCTAGATTCCAAAATTCAGTTTATTCAGTGCAAAGTTGACTTGGATTGGGGTCACTGTTTTCAACCTGGATAAACTTACGAATTAGTTCAGACATCAACTGATTCGCTTTGATCATTCTGTCGGCACACACGACATACATGATCTTCTCGGCACGTTCTACTGTCAATGTGTATATGATCCTCACTTAGGGACACCAACATCAATAACTCCCTAAGGTCAGAATTAGTTTACAATGTCCCGACTCGCAAAGCAACTCTACTCGACTTCAGTCCAATAAACTAACACTTTCGCATCGTACACACAAGTGCAACTAGATGTCATTTGTAATACATGTGAATACACAGGCATGTTAAACAACTTAAAAATGAAACCAAATCCAGCTACAACCTCGCAGGCAGAACAGGGGAACCGCAGGGAACATCTAGAAAAGGAAGAGGACTAAGGCAGAGAGACTCACCCTCCCGATCCAATTCGACTGCCTCAAGATTGGCTCTCCTGCTGAGGACGACAGCAGCTTCGTCGCACCGACCGCAGAAGGGACAGCTCTGCAACACGAACGACAGCAATCGCGACCGCGATGATTCAGCTGCCGCGCGCGCGAAAGAGCGATGCCTGAAGACGACGACAGGGCTCGGAAGAGACGATGGTACTTTTCTTGGGCCGATAGTGGGCTCCAATTTGCTTGGGCTTGGTTGGAGATGGGCAAGTTCTTGCATTTCAGCGCACGTTACACCGCCTGAAGAAAGCAAGACGGTGGGGGTCTGGGTGATGGGGATATGGTGATGCAGACATGGTCATGGAGTCGCAGAGAGCGAGAGATGACGACTGTCGACTGGTAGGGACGTGAGTGGAGTCGTTCGTCGAGGAAGGAGACCACCCCGTCGCTTTCTCTCTCTCTAAGGAGCTTCTGGGTCGGCGAGGAAGAGCTCTTCGGCTTCGGCAATGGCTCAGTTCGCCGCGGCTCAAGGACGCGTGAAGCTCCTCTTCAACGGCGATGGAGTGTCCTCCTCCTCCGCCGCATTGGAGCCGAAAGACTTGTTTTTCTGCAACAACCGCGCGTCGGCCCGGCTCCGGAGGCGCGGCTTCGGGCTTCTCCGGTCGCCTCCCGCGAGACTTGGCTCGCGCTCCGCCGCCGGCGAAGCTCGACGTCTCGGAGCGGAGCTCGCGCGGTCGAGCGTCGGGGCGGACGGTCTCGACGACTACGATTACGACAGCGACGCCGAGACCGACGACTTGGCGTGTTTCCGAGGCCTCGTCTTGGACATCGCTTACAGGTCCCTCGTTAATCTCTTTGATTTCCCGTTGATTGTGTTGTCTGTCATTGCTTTTGGCCTCTGCAAAATCGTAGCTTTGAATGAGCATTGTCTTCTTAGTTCGATGTAACCACGTGGGGATACGTCAACTAGTTGATTATCACATTCTAAGCTCCTCTGGTAGATTTCCCCTGTTCATAGGGCAACTCATAACTTGCTTGATAATGGATCGTGTAGCTCGTTTGTTACGTCCGCCGTCGCTTGTTTGTTGGACCTGCTTGGTAGAATCGAGGAAGTATTCAGAGAGTGAACTAGATAGGAGTAAGAACCACACATGACATTCTCCCGCGTAATTTTCGGCGGGTGTTTCGCTCCCGGAGGGCATTGATTGTGTAAGAAGATCGATGGTACCGATTCTCGAAAGTTTCTTCGGTTTGCTGTGATGGAGTTAAAAGTATGTTGTCTTGGTGCCATTACCTGATAGTTGATAGTTGGTGTTAGAAGTAGCGGCAATTCACGCGAGCTTGTTTATGTGCATAAGTTGTCGATAAGTTCTTCCTCCCTTTTTTCTGTTATGATACCGTGTCTGTGCTTTTTGTGAGGAGCATAGGCACCTAGTTGTTTCCTCGAAGTCCAAATTGCCTCTTACCCATGAAGAAGAGAAGTTCTAACTGCTTTTACACTGCTCCAGGCCTGTTGATGTCGTCAGCTGGAGACGTGCTATTTGCATGGAATTCATGGAGAAGGTCGGACCTTTGTTATTTTTAAGAGCAGACGAAATTAATTTGTATCTTGCTTACACGTTATGCTAGAAGGTCATTTTTTATAACAATAATTGCTTTATCATTCAAAGTTAATTATCAAGGAAGTTCTTGGTGTTTTGGAGTCAATTGAAGAAGAATTCCTTCTATATTTCACGCCACAACTGACTAGTAGTGATGTTTTAGCAAGCATCGTAAGTGCAGTGGTTGGCATTAATTGGACTTCCAGTTTGTCATCTATTTTTTTTTCTTTATCTTTGTCTCAACAAATGCCTGCTTATCCATCTTGCCCTCTTCATAGCTACTTCATACTAGCTGACATTCAAGGATTTAGCTTTTAAAAGTTGACTGCTGGGCCCTTCATTCCAGGCTGATGTGCTTGAGTATTATGATCAAACTGTAGACTCTCCAAGCGGTTCATTCTACATACCTGCTGTTTTACGGGTATAAACTCTGGAGCTCTTTTGGGCTTCCTTCTGTATTTTCCACTTTGTCCGCTTTTACTTCTGGCAGGCGACTCTTTTCATTTCTAATATGAACATTGATCTAATCTCCTACTGTATTCTCTTTATTGCTTAAATACCATATCCATTCTGCTTCAGGTTCCTCATCTACTGCAAGTTGTCAAGAGGAGAAGAATCAGAACTAATCTTATCCGTAAAAACATATTCCATCGAGATAGTTATAGTTGCCAGTAAGTATTTTCTTTTCAGAGCATTTTGTTGCCCCTCGTATTTTAATTGGTGGTAGTTGGTAGAAGATCAGGACAGGTACTGCAACTCATTGTCTAGTTTTGGTGAGGGAAAATGACACGAATAGTCCCTGAATTTTGTCCTAATGTGCAATTTGGTCATGAACTTTTAATTTATTCAATGTAGTTCCTGAACTTTAATCTAATGTGCAATGTGGTCCCTAAATTTTTAATTTGTTCAATGTCATCCCTGAACTTTTGGTACATGTTCAATTCAGTCCCTAAACTATATGAAATTGTTCAATGCAGTCCTTTCCATTAATTCAAGTTCAGGGACTATGATGAACATTTTCATATAGTTCAGAGACTGAATTGAATATGTACTAAAAGTTCAGGGATGACATTGAACAAATTAAAAGTTCAGGGACCAAATTGCACATTGAGCCAAAGTTCAGGGACTGTTTGTGTTATTATCCCTTTTGGTGATAATCTGCTTCTGGGACGAAAGGCTGCAATTACTGCGACTGTTAGACGAAATGGATGCCTAATCTGCCTTTTGGAGTCATTTCTGGTCTAGCGTTGTACTATTGTACTATTGCTAAAATGAGATGGGATGAGAACTTTGATCCTTGTATTAGAATAGTAAATTATTGTTAACAGAGAAGAGGGAAAATAAAAGCTTAACAGATTTGGACTCAGGTCATGTATAAATGTGGCCAAAATAAGTCATTGTAAATGTTCTCTTTCAAAATCATAAAGCATGATCTTTTTTCTTCTATATTTTTCCTGTCCCCCATTTAATCATTCTTTCTGAGGCTGGATTCCCAAACTTTGCTAACTGGAATTAAGTAATATGCTGTTTCTTTTGGTAAGTTCTAGTTGATTTATAATGGCAATTACCTGCAATCTTTTTCTTGTAACTTTTCTTTCCCTCTAGAGTAATCGGACAAAATCATGTCAGTCAGATACAACTCCATATTCTTCAGCACTGTAGAGAAAAAGCTTATCCCAGAAGGGACTCTGCACTTCTACCATTTGAAGTTTCTGCATGTTGACATCATGCTTTGTCATTCCACAGGTATTGTTCGTCAAGTGAGAATTTGACAATTGATCATGTTCTTCCAATTGCACGAGGTGGAGAATGGAAATGGGAAAATTTGGTAAAATGATATGCTCGGTATAACTGATTATTGGGAAGTCTAATTGTAGCTTAGTTTTATTTTGGAATTGACCATTTGTTTAGAGTGTTCTTGTGACTGAGAATTTTATGGCCTTTATCTTGTTCATCATGTCTCCACATACATGCATTGCCGTCATTTCAATGACAAATTAAACACACAAATGAGAAGACGATGCCTGGGGAAATGGTTTTGTAGAAACATGAGCAAGAGGACTAATAATGTAGGTCCTGTAAGTGTAGGATAATATACCACATTGTAGATGTGATTGCATAAAATGATTTTTTCTTGATGCTATAAAAGAAATCATTACCATTCTGTTTGAAACTGAGTAATATGTGAAGCATCAAATATACAAATTTCTATTTTAGAGAGTACCCAAGGAATCTTTATTAATGTGCTTGATTTTTTGACAGGTCACGGCTTGTGCCAGATGCAACTCAAGGAAAGGTCAGAAAACATTGGAGGAAGCCAATATGAAACTGATTAATGTCCCCAAGGTTTATATCTAAGGCCATTACTGCTGTAAGATGTTAAGTCTTCCAGTTATAGAGCTGTTGGTGGAGCACAGAGAACACAAATTCTCCAAATTTTACTATGCGTGAACTTGTCAAAAAATCGTAGAATGATCTTTTTGGCTATGAGACTATGACCTTTACGTGGAAGATGAGTGATATGCACCTTGTATAAAATGGATTCCTGATGTTTAAAACTCTTCTTTTGACCAAGCTGTGTGAACTCACTCTCTGTCCTTGCTGATTAACTCAAAAAAGCTATTGTACAAACTCTATCGAGCTGGTTTCCCTTCAGTGATCAGTTCCATTGTTGTCACAAGTCCATTAGCAGAAGAAGATTATGCACCTTGTATAAAGTGGATTCCTGATGTTTAAAACTCGTTTTTGACCGAGCTGTGTGAACTCGCTCTCCATGTCCTTCTGATTAACTTGAGAAAGCTAATTGTACAAACTTTATCGAGCTGATTTCATTCCATTGATCGGTTCCATTGTCATCACAAGTCCATTTCCAGAAGAAGCTTGCTGCATTGGCGAAACTCGACATTTTAAATTTTGCTTAATTCTTGTTCTGATGTACTTTTTGCAGTCTCGATTGAATGAGCTGCTCATAATTTTATCCTACTAACTCAAAAATGATGTAACTTGTGTTGCAGGCTCCAAAGGACTATGATATACTAGCCATACCCCTGACAAGTGCCACAATAAAGATGCTGAAATTGAGGAAGGAAACGCCCGAAGAGTGGCTTCAATATCTAGCAAAGCGTTCGTCTTTGCCCTGATACTATATATGATGGCATTTGTGATGTTCCTTGTATTTGCAGCAGTAAGAAATGTTGATGGAATAGGGTTCTCTTTGCTGCGATCTATGATACTCCATATCTGCCATTGGGGTAAAAGCATTTATGGCCTCTCTGACTCATCTGCTTTTGCGAGGACCCCACAACGATGATTGTTTACTGTACAATATGAAAAATTGAGTAATCTTGGGTAGTTTTTGTTCATTCTTTCCGGAGTCTTTCGCACTCAATTGTATGCTTTCGGTCACCAGGAAAACTGCAGAGTTCTGAGCCTGGTAATTGAGGCCCATCCATAATTGTGGTATAGGTCAATGTTCCTTTCTCTCTGATTTCTATTTTTGAGAACCATTCGTTGCTGTCATTGCTTCTGTCTCATTGTTGGCACACAGAATTTCATGACCCACTGTATCAAGATCCCTAGATTGGCTTGAAAAGGACAGTAAATCGGAATTTATGCGTTCTTTAACAATGGAACACTAGAGTTCTCAATGTTGACTTTTTTTTAACTCGCATGCTGAGCTCTATAGGCGCTTGGCTCTTGGCCCTTGGGTCATCTTGTGCACTCAAGGGGGCTACCATCCGTAAGTTGTCATCCCTTATCTTCACTTATTGAAATGGAATATTAGGGTATTAAACAATGGTGACCCACCCTTTCCGTCGGCCCTTGATGTCAAGAACATGAATTTTGGCACTTCGGGCTTTTTGAGTGAAGATTAGAAAAAGAAAAGCAAAACTAATGCATGACCTTGATGGGTCGACCTAAGATTATACTCTTAAGGCTCGGGAAGGACAGGAGTCATGCTCTTCATTTCGGTAACCGTTTCCGACTGCAGTTACAGCACGACAGGAGTCTAGGGCAGAGTGCTTCTAGTGGCTTTAAAGCTTCATGTTAACATATGTTCTTGTCAAAGAAAATCAAACTTAGGAGGGAAAGAAAAGGACATCTTAATTTTAGGGATGAAATTGCAAAGCTTGAGGAAAGATTGTGGCATTTCGCCCAAGAATGCGACAGAACAAAGCATCTCTATGTCCTTTCGGGATAAGTAGAAGCAGTCAGATTTTTCATATTGCTGAACTCCTGGAGCGATACATTCAGCTTCAGTTTGCATCTAGTCATGTCCATTGCCTTGTCGGGTACATTGTTGGACTGAAGCTAATCTAATCGGATTGAGCTGAGAAATACACTAGGACTAGGGAGGACCACATTAGCATCTAGTCACGCACGTGCAAGCAAGCATTCACCTCAATGTCCTAGACTGCGCGAATTCAGCAGTGAAATCCAATTCCAACCGTTTGATCCTGACTTCATGTATGAGTCAGATGCACATTGCAGTTAGATATCCGATTCTGTTCATCACCAGCTTGCTTTGGCACAGAAAAAAGCTCCCCTGATGTCAAAAGCAACTTCTCATCTCCACTCACTTCCACTGCCACAGAAAGGAGATTCGGCTCTGTTTCGGCAAAATTTTTGTCGAGTCAAACCCAACAGGATTAGCCATTCAAAGTATGCCCCCTTCATTGAATTCTTACATCATGATCTCATGCACTCGGATTCGAAACTCTCATGTCGAGCACAAATGGCCGCAAACCCAATTTTCTTTCACAGGCCAGCTTCAGAGGGTTGGTATGCAAACCACTGACCATAAGAAATAGAAGGAAGATGAGCTCTGTTAACATTGTCATGTCAAACTACAAATCAATCAAATGGGAGATACAAGAGACTTTCAATTTAACAAATAAATCATCACACTGATATCTACAATCAAGACTATAGTAACAAAAAGGTATAAGCCATTGAAATTGCTGCCAACGCAATCAGCGGGGGCAATATAGAAGTGGAGGATGAAGCTAGCTGAATTGTGAAATTGCAGTTCCCTTGTGATATATTTTGAGCGGTAACCATCGCCAAACCTTGGAAATTACAGCTGTCAGGATCCTGATTCTGAACCTGGAAATACACATTGAACGCATATGAGGCGTTCCCATTGGCATCCAATGTGTTACAGGAAGACCCGTATCCGAGAGTTGTGCAGTCTGCATACGTGCAAGCAAAGTTTATGTTATCTGCTAGTTTGCTCAGGTCCTTGGCATTCGGATTAAACATGCACCACTTCTGAGACTGATATTCCACATTTTGCGCAGGAATTAGCAACTTATTTTGACCCTGACCAGAGAGATCGATCGGAAATTTAGGCTGTCCATCGTATCTGAAAAGGCCCCAGTGCCGCTCGAAGTTGCCCGGTGCAATGCTCTTGGCGTCCTCGTCAATAAGACCGAACAAATACACTTCTATATAGCCTGGCCGAAGTGGAGTCCCCGTATTTGCTGCAAGTCTTGATAAGAGCCCATTATAAAACCTGTACGCGTTACCGTTGTTTGCATTTATGTCACCTTCCGTGGGCCAGCCCACCTCCCCTACCATGATGGTCATGTTCCCGGTTCCAGCCGCTTTAAGAGCCGACACCAAAGTGTCGAAGTTGGCGTCAAAGACATTGGTGTATTGAATCCCATTGTCAACGATTGGAGTTGCGCCGTCAAAGAAAGCATAATTGAATGGGAAGTCATTATTGCCGTAAAGACTCAGAAATGGGTAAATGTTCACAGTGAAGGGAGCGTTGTTCTTGGCCATGAACTTCACAATTTGTGTCATGACTTCACTTATGTCACTTCGGAACCTTCCAGCAGATGGAACTGGATTGTCTGCTGGCGAGTCGTATACATCGGCATTTAGAGGAACTGTCACCTTCACAGTGTCTCCCAGCCCAGCTTCATTCAGGGCATTTTGAATGTTCTGAACGGCCGGAAAGGTGACATTCAAAAATGAGCCATTGTAGGATTTGAGGAAAGGCTCATTTCCAACAGCGACATATCTGAACAAACCAGGAAATATGTCAGGACCAAGCCAACAAGAATAGCAAACAAATCGATACATGAAATGCAGATTGCTTGTGTCATTTTAGTCTTCTCAATTTGTATCTACTGCAAATTAGACATCATGAATAGTACTGCTATCAATTCGAGTGTAAGATATAATTGCTACAAGAATAAAAAATCACATTTCTTCAACTAAATTACCACTCGAAACAAATTGCATCAACACACTTCCGGCCTGGCGTATCCATATGCATAACATCAAGAGACGCATGTGGAGCACAAGAGTCAAGAGATATAAAAGCGGTCGTCATTCCATTGATTCGTTAGAAGAATGTAGAAAGCTTCATCACTTTATACAAATGTCAAGCAAGTTGCGTACGAACAGGGATGCATATTAACTTAAAGGTACTGCAACCGCACAAAAGACCCTCAGTTACAAAATCAGACAACTTCCAATCCAATGACACGGTGCCCATCATTAACGATGACTTCAGAAAGATTACAATCTCCAGTCCACCTTGATAGACAAATGTTTAGCAACAAATAGAAAGCGCAACGCCTAAAGAGAATGCAGAACGAAATGAACAAAGTCATGCTCAATGTCGCATACGCAAATTGGAACCAAACAACCATGTAAAAATACCGACACAGGGTAAAAGGGATGAACAATGCCAATGCACATACCTCACTTCAAGCGACAAAATCACGAGTTGTTCCAGGTATGGAAAAACTATTACCACAGCTTATGTTTCATATGCTACTATGCTGACATGTAAAGAAAGCAAAAACGAGCAACTACCGCATGAATATCAATTACGTTTCGACTTAAGATTAAGCCAAACCATTGATTCAGACCAGCAAAATTCCAACTCAATTGTCACAAGGGCCTAAGAGAGGCTCACCTGACATCAACTCCTCCAGTGAAGTTATAGGTGGTGACATTCTTCTTCACCCACTCTTGGGCCCGATCATAGCTGTTCATGACAGCGAGCTGATCGTTCGGAATCGCGACCATGACTTCGATCCCGCTCCCCGCGAGGGCGCTCATCGTGGACCGGTCCGCGTCGAAAAGCTTCACCTTTTGAATCCCATTGTCCTTCAACATCTGCACCACCGTCTTGGGAGGCAACTTGTGGGTTGCCATTGTCCCCCAATTCACGCCGAGCCCATCGACTTCATCACAACCGAACCCGAAGAGAACGATACTACCGCACAAGACCCACTTGAAAAGATCGAATTTTTCCATCTTCCCCGCCTTAAATTCTCCCGGGAAATGCAGGGACTTTTATCGGAAAGAGAGGGAGGGAATGGAAAAGGCGAAAGATGAGCAGCTCCTCTTTATTGACAGGTTCACTTTAGAAAGAGAAAGAGAAAGGGGAGAGAAAAAAACGGCTTTCCGCGAGGTGGGTTTTGGAATATGGGCGAAAAGTGCGCAGTTCACACGCACGTAAAGTGCGATCGTGGAGGAACGCGAGAGAAAGATCCCAACGCCGATCACGTCATTACAGGAACATATGTAACAGAAACAGAGGAGAACAATTTGGGAATCGTTGTAAAATTAAAAAAAAAAAAAAGGAGGAAGAATCACGGGTAAACGACTGAAGGGAAGAACGCGACGATGATGAAGAAGAAGTGATTTCGGAGTAACCCCAAAGGGAAAAAAAAAACAAAGAACAGAAGAAGGAAAATGGAGAAATGTGGGGCGTTGCGTAGAACGTCGAGCTCTGGTTTGTGTATCCGTAGGTTTCTGGAGTTGAGGTAATTATACGGAGAGAAAGAGAGAGAGAGAGAGAAGTAATGAAGGTATTGAATGGAAGAGCAAAAACGTTATGGTTGGACCAGCGAAGCAACTGAACAGAATGGGAGAACGCAACAACTGCAAGAAGATACGACGCACCCAACCACAAGCTAAAACAGCGAGAGAGAGAGAGGTTATGGATGCAAAAAGCTGGGAGCTTTCCGACTTGCCAGAGGAGAATGTGAGAAGCCAAAGGAAAACTAGAAGATGAAGAACAGGGGACGTTCCCCCTCCCACGACGAAAGTGAAGAAAAAAAGAACAGAGAGCAGGGAAGGGAGAGCAGAGCACACGCATATGAAAACCCGAAACCGCGTTAAGCTCCAAAAGCTAGGAGCATTCTGAGAAATGGAAAAGAAGCAAATGAATCGTACATGATTTTACAAATTGGACACTTCCATAATATGTGATGTAATTGATACTTCAGCATTAGACATGACAGATTTGCTTCCTTTATTGATAAGAAACGAGACGGGATCGAAAGTTTTATCAAGCGAGCAACAGCGTAATTCTAAGATTTTGTCCTGATTTCTTAACCAAAAAGAGTAAAAAAAAAAAGGAAGAAAATGAAGGTTACGAAAGGGAAACGGTGAATTTGACCCAAAAAAAACGGGAAACAGTGAATATAAAAGGACAAATGGTTGGAGTAAAACTGAGATCAGCATTCTGTCATTTCTGTCCATAATCAGTGGGATGGTGTCGTTGTCATTGTCATGCGTGCTGCCGCTTTAGCTGATTAAAATGGGAGCGCCTCCCGCTATGCAACGGCTATATGTCTCGTGGATTCCAGCTCTCGAGACAAATTTGACCTGCAAAAAGTGGGATGGGGGGAAGAAATTCTCATCCTAGAAAAGTAGTGACATTGACGTTAATCAATTAAAAGGTGGGTTTATAGAAAACCACGCGGGGAGATAATAAAAAAAATTTTAAAGAAAAAAAATCTCATCTTACTCTCCGCTCTCTTCTTTAACTTTCTGTAAATAAAAATCGTTATACATCTTACAAAGTGCGCAAATGAGGCTATAATGAAATGACGAATTCACACAACTGAGTGCGATGAAGAGATAATCGCATTAAAATTAAAAGGGCTTGAATTCAATGAATCAAATTATCTCAGTACCCTGAAAATTTGATATTTTATAGATCGAATCGATTTAAAGTCGAGACTTTACAAAAGTTGCCATTTTTTTCTTTGGTCGAAGCAAAAGTTGCATTTGTCCTGCCTATTTTACTTACACTCAACTGTTCCTTCGGAATCTTTCTTGATGACAGAAAATGCTATAGAATTTTGGTGAAAGTTCACTTTTATTTTATTTTATGAAGAACTCGTAAGCGAAAGAGAAGGGGCTTTTGTCCACTATCCGTCCTTTTGTAAGACCTTTGTCTGCGGTATTTACCAGTCCTTTTGCTTCGGGCAGTGTGAAAACCAGAAAAAAAGTGCGAACTGAGTTGTCAGATAGTCAGAAAGAGAGAGAGAGACAGTCACACGTTGCATGAGTTCAAGCTTGCCGAGTCTCTCTCTCTCTCTGTCTCTCTGGTTCACTGTTTCCAAAGTGTTTTGGATTGCGAAGTTGGACAACATTGATAATACAGTAAAATCCAACAACACCACCTTTATAGGTGGGTGGTCGGCGTCGGCGAGGGCGAGGGCGACCGAGAGAGCCGTTGTTGCTGAGATTCTTCGTAGAGAGAGAGAGAGAGGGGTGCGAGAGGTGATGATGATGCCCTGCTGCTGTGTTTGGCAAAGTGCACCTGCAGTATTCCTGCTCTTGTTTGGATGGCCAAATGCAAGCGTTTGCTGCATGCTGTGATCAAGAAGATCATTCCCACAACAATACCAAAAGTAAGGTTCAACATCACGTATCGATTTCATTGATCCATCTTACTAAAATCAACTCATTAGTCTAAAGGTGATGGCTAATGTGAAAATTTGATTATAGCCCCAATATTGATTCATGTCGTTTTCGTTTTTTCTTCTATAACTTTTTTTAGTTTTTTAAATTTGTTGATGAAGTGGTGGCCCTGCATGAGACTGAAGTGTCTTCCTTTCGGGTCGAACTCGAAACTTGTCCTTCACCTCAATACGATGGCTAGCCTAAGGGTTGCTGACTTTGTTGACTGGTTGGTTCTTGATGCAAATAATATGTATGGATATGCTACAACTTGTGAAATTTCATCCAAAAATTTAGAGCTATCTCCCCCGAGCTTTTGATTTCGTTCCACCAAATGCCGTTGTTCCTACATAATTTATCTTGAATTAATAAATGTCTGCCTTTACTTGCTAAATAGTGTGAACTCTTGAATTGAATCCTTTAAGTGAAATACAACCCGCGTGCAATGAAAGCACAAGTGTGATTGTTTTGTGGGAAAACACCACCAAAAATCCCAAAATATTACCACTTGTGATGAATTTATCCTGAACTTTTTTTGTGATACGAAAAATCCCAAACTATATCACTTATGACATATTTACCCCACAATACATTTGTCTAAGGGCATTTTCATCTTTTTCTTTTTTTTGTTTTTTTTTCTTCTCTCTTCCCTTTGCCCTCGCCGGCTTCCCTCGCCGACCACGGCGGAGGGAAGAGAGAAGAAAAAAAAAGGACAAAAATGCCCTTGGACAAATGTATTGTGGGGTAAATGTGTCACAAGTAGCATAGTTTGAGGTTTTTCGTGTCATTAAAAAAAGTTCAAGGTAAATTTATCACAAATGGCATAATTTGAGGTTTTTTGTGGTATTTTCCCTTGTTTTGTGTGTCACAGTAAAATCTATTTGATTAAAGCTACCGAAGTTTAAAAATGATTCATTTGTTACGAAATTCTTCTTCTTCTTAAACAAGATTGAGACCTACCTCACCCATTAATGGAACGTTAAGGTACTGGCGAAACAGCAATTGAAAACCAACGATACACCCAAGCCCAAACTAGTCATTTGAAAACTACAACCAAGTTTTTTGAGACCGACGATAAACCTGAGACCTTTAACTAACAAACTAAGTCTTGGATCACTTTACCGACTACCTGATTAGGAAAACCAACATGTTGGTAACTTACCATCACTTAACGGACTAAACAAGTTGCCAGTCAAAATTTGATCGCGTGTGAAAAGCTACCAACATTATCATTGATTTACCAACATGAAACGATGTTTTCTATCCATGGAACAAAAAGCAATCTGCCTGTACACATTGTTGCCCGACTATGTTTTATGCATCTGCGGGAAGAAAGCACGCAGACCTTGTATGTTTCCTACTTGTCGGAATTTCCACAAGAATAATGTTGACAACATAAGTGCCAACTTCAAATTACAAAACCGCGTGATGGTAAATAACTGAACACTAACAATTACCCCAAGCAAATTTAGCAGCCTCAATCCACTCGAATGTGGTAGTTGCTTTGGTCATATTACCACCAAATTAGAGACGGGCAGGCTCGGCAAGTGCCATTTTACTCGAGATGTCAACATACCCAAGCCTTTTGACTAGTCCTTCGGATTGTAAGGTGTATCTTGGCGCATTTAGCGTCTAAGCCAACCCCAATTTCAATACGTACGAAACAAGATATCTGTAACAGCTCTTCAAGAAATTATTCCCACGGGCCAAAAGTAAATATCTGAATGAAGGAGGATTCCAGTAAAAAGCAGAAAAGTTTCTCCCTCAAATTCAAGCTGTCCAGAGAAAGTTAAAGGTGAGGGTAACTGATAGAACTATTCGTCATATAAGTGCATAAGGACACAGATCAAATTTTACAGAACGGTCCCGAAATGAGGATACAAGTTGCTGTGAAAAAGGGATGACATTTCAGCATCCCGAGAAACTCAAATGGTCCAAGGAAAGAGGAGAAAGGTAAGAATCTCAATGAAGCAGTAAACCTGTAACCGGATTGTTATGCACATGAGGACACTGGGTGTTTCTGGCTATCTGCACTGGCAAAGCCGAAGGTCGTGTAAGCAAAGCTCAGAGAAAGCAAATGTCATGGAGTTAAGCTTAAAAACAAAATGTAAAAAGAACGACACTGTCTGCAAATTAACGAAAACAGAAGGCTTTTGGAATATTACCAGTATAATCGGTATAAAACGAACAATGAAGTCAGGGTTGATAACCACTGCAGCAGAATCTACAGGTCACCTATAATACTATTTCGTCTTCAAGGTAACGGTAGTCAAATGTGAAGTCCTTCTTGATCCTCTGGCACCTGAAAATCAAATTGAAGAAGGCATGCAAACAATTAGTAAAAGTTCTATCTTGCATTTTTCCAAACTATTTATGGCTTGGAAATCAACATAACTTATTCATCAAGACTGTAGAAAACAGTCACACAAACATGCACTGAACATGCGTAGCTCAGGCAGACTGACCAGCCGAGCATTTTCAGGCACATGCCTTGCGACACACAGGCATGCACGCACTCCCTAAGGGCACAAAATTTTGAAATAGTAACAAAATTTCTGACAAAAGGGAAGAGGTAAAGATTTTATTATCAGTATGTTGCTTACAGACTTTATCCCAAAAAGCATGCAGAGGCAAATGCAAAAAGCAGACGTGGTATAATAAAAGAGACACTTTCACGAGTGAAGAACTTCGATCAGACTCTACTTAATATACAGGTGTAAGCAATGGGAATCTATTTTCTTACAATATTAAAGCCAAGTGGACTATGATGTAGGCAACTAAGAGGATATCCGATTCATCTATTGCATGTGAATAGTATATATGTCTATCTTAACCACATTGCTATCACAGATATAGATCTACAAAATTTTCTCACTGGCTCAAAATAATTGGTTTGAAATTCACTTCGATAAGGATATAACTATCTGCCCATTGCATGGGACCTCTCTAATCTTTTCCTTTTTGTCGATATCAATGGGTATGCGGGGTTCTTTAAGCACCCAAGTAATCTACACCGGGTGTGACAAGTCTCCCCTCCCATACATACTGCCTAATTACAAGAGACACATAGGTCTGTTCTCCTGGGCGTGGCCCCAAAAAAATGCACAAGCGTGGTGATTTAAACCCAAGCCATGAGTGAGGAGAATGAACACACTTGCCACTTGAGTAATCCCTTGGGGTTAGGAACCTTTTAATCAACATCCTCTTATCACATTCAAAAGATGAATGGCTGAGACAAGGGTTTTCTATAGTCCTGATAATATGCATGTTATTTACCAAGTAAAGGCTACCAGATAGAGCACGTATGTGACTTGCAAGTCTATTAAACTTACCATCCAGCCTGCGTCTCGTCTTCTGAAGCATGAAAGTCAAAATAAATGTAACTTCCCTGTTCATATTGAGCTGTGGCTACTGTTGGCTCCTCATGCCGCTGAAACCATGTGTTGTGTTTCTTGTGATATCTCCAAGATTGCTTCTTCAACTCCTTTGCAGCCATAGATTGTTGAAAAGTATTCTGCAGAACACCATTCCAGTAAGTTACGATTGAGTGAATCGGAGAAAGTATTACCTAATGGAAGAGGACTCAAGAAAGCACTCGTTCAAGGGCAGGCACATGCAAGGTGTCAAAAAATATGTCATCTATATAAGGAGATACCTGTTGATAGTAAAATGCAAAGAAAAGGGTATCCACAGAACAAGGGTCCCTGCCTAATCGTTCCCAAAAAGCTTTTGTCTTCACGATGGGTGCTTGTACTTGAGGAAAGCTAGGAGGTGTGTCAACAGGGCGCCTCTGTAGTAGACAAACATACAGATCATTCTATGAGCATATACTAGAATTACTGTAAGTTTAATAAACAAAACGAAATATGAAATTGTATAACACAGGTATATAACTCCTTGCCCTGTCTGAGTCCTTGGGTTGAGGAAGCTTATGAAACGCAGCCTCAAGCATCGCCTGATTGTATATCTGATCATGATAGCCTCCATGACTGAAACTTGATGAACTAAAATTATCACCAACAGCACCAAGGTCAGAGATACTTCTTCGCCCAATAAATCCAAGGTTTCGAGAAGGTTGAGTGGGCCGATAAAGTTGCCCAGGGGATAGGTCAGAATCTCTAGGAACCTCAGCAGGCTCCAGAAAAGAGCCCACTAATCCAGCCTGTGGCATAAAACAGACACAATAGCCTATGTTCACGCCATGTTTAGCACTGAAACTTACACAAGCATGTATGCATATACATTAGATGCACATGGATGTGGTGCAGTTGTGTTTAGGTGATACTGATGAAACATTCACGAAATGCACCAGAAGCAAGCACATGTATGAAGATCAAGAAACGTCAGAAACACTTAATCAAGAGAACTGGATCACAAGATGCACAGCATCAGACCAATCTTACTACAGTTAACAATCCATTAGATTCTTTACGTATGAAACCAGCCAATATAGAACCAAGAGGCGAGCAAAAGCCAGGTAAGAATTTTTCTCAGAAAGATTTAACATTGCCCTCATCACTCAGATGGTTCCCTCTACGGCTCAGGAATTCATGGTTGGCTTAGTAATGTTTGCTTGGTTACAGTTCAAGCCCACTTGTCATGAACCCCTGCCTGCCCAATGCTGAGTCACAAGTCTGCGCTCAAATAGACAGATCAGAGTCCCCACGTAACTTACCAGGTTATTTCACTATTCATTCAGTTTGAAAATTATAAGTTTATGTCGTCTCGGGGAGCACACAAGTTCAAGCATAGTCAACTGGATCATGATTCTGACTTCAGTAAGCAATAAAATAAAGCGAACAACCAACAAATATAAAAGATTAGATGCCATTAAAAGTAAAACCAAATTCTCTGATATAATTCCTGCATCCTATGAATCTAAGGTCCTAAGTATTGATTCTATTACACAAATATGCCAGGTATATGTATGATCTGATCGGATCCATCTATAGCTAAATAACCAACGCTAAATAAAGTCAGACTTTTGTTATTAGGTTCATAGCACTTAAGCATATATTGTACTGTGTCATCCAAAAACAGAATACATTATAAGGCACTGCATCATCAATGTTAGCTAGTTCACCTCTTACAGCCCAAATGCCAAATTGAAATGTCCAAGGGTCCATGGCTGTTTAAAATTAGCACATTTAAGTATTTTCCCTCACAAGAATATTATGAACAAGCGATTCTCAGTAGCATCTTTTGAAGCATCACATTGTCAAAACTATACTATAGTTGCGTAAGGTCCACCAGAAACATGTTTTTCTGTGAAAGAAAAAGAATTGTCCTTTTATAAAACTCGTGGAGCTAGAAGCGTTTAAACCTCAACAGTCATGCAATAGCTTGATACGGCACAAGCAATCCACATGGGCATTGGGAAGAAAACAAGAAAACAGGGACGCAAGCCATCACAAGCAAGGCCATACATTGGTGGCCATTAGATAATCTGCCAGACAACATGACTTTGTTGCGTAGATAAACCAGACGCAAAACCAGTGGTCCAGCATGATGAAATAAATGTTTGGATTAATGTCACTAAGCACAACACTGAACCACATGGCTCAAATTAGATTGAGTATGACTTCAGATGAGAAGTATTATTCTCTAAATATTTGACACCAAAGCTTCACATGACATTACATGATGAAGAAAAAGAAAATGGCATCCATTGATTTTAAAAGAAATATACTAAAAGGCATTCTAGTTCTAGGAAGAAGAGAAACAGAAGATTGAAAAGTAAAGCTGCTTCATCAATGTTTAAATGTATAAACGTACATCTGATGCTTGGGGGAATATCAGATCATTCTCATTCATTGTATTCTTGCCTGCTCCAGACCTAACAGCAGAATCAGCACCTGAAAATTCAGGAAGATTCTGCTCTCCCAGCTGCTCCAGAATTTTCCCATTGCCAACTTCTGCATGATGCATGCCTGGTATCAACTAACTGTGGTCTTCAAAACAGGCTGACAAAAATATTTTCGAAGTAAAACCACAACGACAACTGATCTTAAAATAACTCCAATTGGAGTTTAACCTTGCTTAAGCATTCTGGAAGAACAAAGTTGAAAAAATAAATAAAGTGGCCTCACACCCAATCAGTTACCTGATATTTTTCATCAACATAAGAAATTAAAAAGATCAAATACAAACATTTGATTTCGTCGCAAAACAAAGAAAAAAATGATGGGAAAACATGATTTTAGAAACTCATATTTAAATGTTTCAAAGTTTTGAAGTATTTGACATTAAATAAAAGTAAAAAAGAAGTCCCAGTGCACAAGGCTCTCCACACAAACAAAAAAGAAGGCTGAAAACATGAGTCACTCCAAACACACAAAATTACAAAAGACAGTGGATGGTTGGAGTATTTAATAGATATAGATTGAGATTGCACTGTGAAAAAGAGTGGGAAGGTCTTTGTATGCACAATCAATTATCTAGAAAAAATAAAACATAGAATGTAGCAATAGTTTAAAGCTGTAGTACAGAAATGGGTTTACCATTTGACTATCGATGGGGTTTAAGAGGTACATTACCTTTTGAAAAGGATGAACAAAACTTGAGAGTTTGATATAAGATGCCAGGCATATTATCAGCGTTTGGATCAGAAAGTGTAACTTGGGAATCTTGAATTCATCGAGGCAAAAATATTATATGAAGTTAATTTGTCAATCAATAGGTATACCCTTAAGTAGCTTTGCAAGATTCGCAAATGAAGTGACAGGACTTCATTTAAAAGTCAAGTTATGGGAAAAAAAGAAAATAATCTGAAGAAATGGGCAATGAATGAAAGACTTCTATGACTAACTATAATAAAATATAAGTATGGGAAACAATAAAACAGTCCGTTCCATCTACCATTACGTCCTTTCATGGAAGAAGTATTCAAGATTGTGTTAGGCTGCCTCCATGCAGTCCTACCATTTGGGAATATTCAAATTGAGTTTTAAATTGAATAATAAAGCACCATGCCTCCCTGCACAACCACACAGACCAGCAAGAGTATACAGGTAGCAACTATGAATGTTCATGACCCAATGGCTACAAAGCAGGCCCTTCCTCCCAGTACTAAAAGCCCGAAAAGACAAAAGAAGATCAAATTTCAGAAATTGGAGCCATTAACTGCCTCCAATGATTCAGAACCTCCAATATAAAATAGTAATCTATATTATTGCAAATAAGATCTATGTACCGGAATCTCTTGGACCTGAAAGTGCAAAAGGTTGCTGACTGAACTGTTGATGGATGGAACCCAGTTGTTGTTGCAGAGCCAAGCCAGATACAGTGTTAAGACCTGGCATTTGTAAACCAAGCCCCATACTGACTTGAGGAGAGATGGATGAGCTTTGAGAATTGAACTGCACAGTTGTAGAAAGGATATGGAAAAAATAATTGAGCTTCAGAACAAAGCCTAAAATGACCACAAAGAAAAAGACATATGCCACTTGTACCACAGAAAGAAAAAAAAGCTACATGTATGGGGCAATTACTAAAAAATACAACGCAAAGATTACGGCATATGAAATGCTTGTAAACTGTTAAGTAAAAACCGTCTCATAATAACACTATGAATACACTGATCCTACTTCAAGCCAGGAATCGAATATACTATTGTATCTTCAATAGGTATTAAGAGTGTGGAATAGATAGCAAGTGTGAGATGGACTTATTGGGGCTAAAACTAAATTCTAGTGTTGGCTCAATAGATAGTAAAAAAATGACAAGACTCATGACTAAGAACAAGGTATCTAATCATACGACTTCAGCAGGTGATAAATAACACCTCAAAGCGATATAAATGTGGGAAAGTTGTAATACACATAAGAGTGCTATCGCGTGTTGGTTGCTTTAGCAAAGTTCAAACAATCCATAACATTTAACGAGACAAGGGTGTTTTGAGAAATAGGAAGAAGGTTAAAAACACTAATAAGCCTCTCTTTTCTATAGGGTGGATTTCCCCCCATGTTACAGGTGATCTTGATTTGATAGACAATAAACATTCAAGATACATATGGCAACCATCATTCATACAGCACAATAGCATGAAATGACAGGTTGAAGTATAACAATTTCAACCCTAGTACATAGTGCGAAGCACATTCTTATGCTCAATATGCCCATGGGGCACGTAAAATACTTAATCCCAGTGTATTCCCGGTAATCAAAAGGCAGTACTTGTGACTGCTCGTATGGGTTGATCATTTTTATCAGTACGGTTGAAAATACACAAATTATCCAACACAAATTACTGTCAAATGCACACAGTGGGCATGTCCACCGAGTACTAGAGAGAGATTCAGAATCTATCGCAGAACAACTAATTTCCATTGATAACTGAAGATCGTGTCCTAATATACTCATTATTGAGGAAACGGTATTTGATAGATGAAATCCATACAGAGATCATTAACATATAAAAGAAAGAATAGAGAAAATTAATCGAGAAGGAAGAACCTGCTGCAAGGGTGGGCCTTGCTGTTGTGCAGAAAACTGCTTCTGATTTCCTCCAGTCAAGGGAGGCATGCCCAAAAAGATGCTGTGACCTTGTTGCTGCATTTGCTGGAAACGTTGTAAAAATCTCTCCCTTTGATCAGGGGCTATTTCAGTTCTCCCGCGGGCAGGCCCCTGGCAGAGTGTAGTACAGCAAGCCATATGAGCATTTATATTAAACAAGCATCAAAGGTATGCCAGCCGTCACAGTGGTAGCCTCTCTATATACAAAATGCTCAGTTGCCAACCCAATGAGGACTGCCTAACCATCTTTGTCTAATTATGACTCTTTCCCTTTAAAAACTCTGCCATTACGCTCTCCTTACAGAAAAAAGTAGAGAGGATTAAGGACAAAAAATTCTTTCCATTTTTCTTTAACTTCTGGGAAGACTTTTGCATACCAAAGTTCTGCATGGAGAGAACAAGTCATAACCGGTCCACTTTCCGGATCTCTGGTCAATGGAAAATAGAGTAACAAGTTCCACCAATTGTGCTGATATAGTGCTGTTGACTACTATACAACCCTTCTCAAATCATTTATAGCTAATAACCCCCCATATCGTCTCAAGCAATCTTCGGCACAAAAAAAGCAACCTCAGGGGATGCCTTTGTTTGCGAAAAAATTCTCCAAGGGTGTCTTTGGTAACCACTACTAATGATTTTGAACTATTTATTCTGAAGAGAAATAATTACTATACTATGGTGAAGCAGATGCAGTAAAATACATATATTTCACCACCTCCAAGAAAAGAAAGAGGGACAGATTCCGAACCTAAACAAACATATGCAAGCCATGGCATTATAAACATAAAACAGGTGTAAATACACCTCAAATGTGGTAGATAAAGACAACAAAATATAAATGAAAGCAGAGTCCGAGATGAATTCTTGCATTACTCTCAAACAAAGATCAATTACATGCCAATAGCCATGGCACTCAAAAGTGGCTATACGGATATCTACACATGGTAAGACAGATAATCAGACATCAAAAGTAAGATTTAAATTCTTGCACAACCCCAGAGCAAAGTCTTTCACACACATGCATAATGATATGAACCTAAGGATTCAGTTAACCCAATAAACTATAAAAAAAAAAAGAAGAAGGCCGGCATGCACATGATAGATTTCTGCTGTACGATCAAATTAGAGAAACCAAATAGGAATTACGGTTGCAAATTTGGAACATGAGTCGGCAAAGCACAATTAAGAATTAAAAAATGACATAATGCGCAATCAAGCTTTGAAAAAGGTACACAATAGCATACCGATTGATTCTGGTTAAAAGAACTTCCAGGCCTCCACTCCATGCCAGTAACTACAGGAGGTGAAAAAATCCTGCCAACCAAGGATGCACCCTCAGCACCGCTACCCGAATCAACAAATCCAGTAACTTCATTGGCCTTCAGCCCCTGAGGTAAGATGATTCTATTGTCCAATGGGGACACTAGAGACTGCATTGTTCCACTACTTCCAAGTCTTTCCTCAGCTTCTAAAATATTCCTCTTTGCTATGTCTGAAGTAGAAGGGGGCACAACATTGGTTCCACTACCAGAAAGCATGTCGGCTGATGCTAGTCTAGATGACGATTGACTGGATAGAGCACCCCCAGCCATTCCACTCAAAATCCCAGCCTCATTAAGAGAGGGAGACAGTTGGTGACCCGGGAAGTTCACATTTTCTTCCTCTTTGCCTGAAGTAGAAAAATTTAAAGTAGATGAATCGGCAGAACCTGCATTTTCCAGGACACCACAAACTTGAGTAGGACCGGGCAGAATTGTTGAAGTAGTTGATGCACCAGATGGGCTACGAGAAAGAATGTTTGATGAAACAGAATCAGCATGAATTCCCATAGGTGTTGAAACGGCATAAGTTATGGTACTAGTTTTGGTTGGCCGAATTCCAGCGGTAACATCTGAATTGGCATCTTTAGAGATTGTGTCTTCAACTTTCTCTTGGACCAAGGAACCTTCTTGTTGATGAGCAGTTGTAGTAGTAGCCTGAAGATGAAATAATCAGCAGGCAACATTAAAATAAAGTTGAAGCACAGCAATTTTGAAGGAAACAAGCAAAACTTCAGCAGCATAATCATGGCCTTATCATATAATCCACATTTCTGTAATCAAGTTGTAAATAGAAAATAAAGATTTACTGCCAGGTGAGGTGGTGCTGCCATTGGAGAATTCTTCAAGCTCAGAACTGGTGTCCCCTGTCAAACAATAGAATGCCTTCCGTCACATATTTTCAAGATATTAGAGTATCTCATATCCTAATCCCCGGACTCCAACAATTATGTGGAGCAAAGAAAAGGGTCTTCCAGTTTCTAAACAAAA
Organism: Syzygium oleosum; assembly: GCF_021117445.2. Lineage (NCBI taxonomy): Eukaryota > Viridiplantae > Streptophyta > Magnoliopsida > Myrtales > Myrtaceae > Syzygium > Syzygium oleosum. The sequence continues at coordinate 5,604,279 of NW_026607494.1, forward strand.
AATAACACTTGACATACATGAAGACCTATCCACATACACCATGTTATGAGTTTTTCTGAAATGGATTTAACCATTTCACATCAATGGCTGCCTGCATCATTCATAGTGCAGCACCTCAAAACAGAAAAAAGAAAAATATCACTCTGAAGCTTGAAAAATATTAATAGCATGGCTACTACACCTTCAAGAGACCAGGAGGACCAAGGGTAACCAGCTCTTCAAGAGCTTCCACCTTCTCCAATGGTAATGAGTTGTAAAACTCGTCTACATCCCCAAATTCATCAAAGTCATCCTGCAGAGATAGTTGTCCAGTGTGAACAACAAAACAAATATATATCAACTTAAGTCAAGGACTTATTTGTCAGAACTATATTAGAAGTAAATAAACAGATAAAGATGCCCCACCTGCAGAACATCTTAAGCGTGGACTAAAATTACTGTATCAGGTAAAGTTGTCGGAGGTATATGCAGTTGTCTTATATAGAAAATGACTTGGCTCTAATGTCTCCAAACTAGGTTGTTATATGAGAAAAGCATAAATCTTTATTGAGGAAAAAAAATGGCCAGGTAGGTGCTGTGGTACATCCAAGTAGGAAAATAAATTGCTACTTCATTCATACGCTTTCCCAACTACTATTTGCAAAAATATTTACTTGACTATATGACATAAGTTGGCAGCCACAAATCAGATGGAATTGCCATCAGATTGGACTGTGCATAAACAGTTCAGTATATAATGCAAGCACTGCGGACCTTATAACAGTAGGTGCTCCAGGGCTACTTGCTTATTAACAATTGTCCCATTAACTGGGTTTCACAGCACTCGTTATACAAAAGTGACATAAAAATACAACTTGTGCCCACAGACTGAAAATTTCTGTATTACATTCACAATTTTATCCAATAAGGGCGCCAAAGAAAAAGATCAAGTATTATCAGAATTTCTAATCCATTACAAACAGATGCATCAACTAAATGAGGAAAATGGTGTCTTCTTAAGAATATGGAAGAGCACAACAAATTTTCTTTGGTTCAATACGAATTGGAAAGGTATTGTTGTTTAAAGAAAATCAAAGTTGAGTACACCATGCTGCAAAATTTAATTAATCGAAATATTATTGCTTCTCGAAATGAACTCGCCAAAACATCATAACATCCCTGATTCAGTCGAATGAAATGAGTTGCAATCTATCTGAATACTATTCAATGGAAAAAACCATGCATAAGCCCATATTGTCTGCAAGCATTACCTGCATTCCTTTAAACATGCAACAGCATGACTGTGTTTAAGCATAGTTTTCCTTTGTGTACACCAACAATCCTATCTCCAGTTCATGCAATATTGTTCTTTAAAAGAAAACAAAGTGAAAGAACAGGGCAGCAAAATGTTTTTATTAACATGTCCAATGTTACAAGGTGGTACTGCATGCATCTCACATTTGTACGCATATGTTGTAGGATCAATGCTGTCATATTAGCAGCCAAGTCCATGCAATAATTAACAACAGAAGAAACTGAAAATTAACCTGATTTCGTTCCACATAGTCGTCCAAAAAGTCTTTGACATCATTAACTTGCTCAGGACTCAATTCATCATTATCCAGCAGCCTCAAAATCAATTCCAACTTCATAATATGAGCCTTATGGCGAGAAATGGATGTCTCTAAATGTGTCTGTAAAAGAGCAATATTAACCAAGTGAATCCACACTCAGCTAAATTACTAACAAAATACTGGATTTTCCCTTATAGTTCCTACCAGTCTAGGAGGCCTTGTCTTTCCTTTCTTTACAGAAAGCCCCTCAATCTCGGCTTCAAAAATATCAATCTGGGTTTCCAACTCGCCAACCTGTCCAAGGAGAGAGTTAAAAGTTCTTTTTGAAAGTACTGCATATAGATCTTAGAGGGCAAGTAGCATTTTCATGTGACTTAGTTTTCTCTGGTGCTGAAGCAGTATGGAAAAAAAATGAAGTAACAAAAGATTAATCCCTTACCACATTGTTTATCCAATCCCTTGTCTCTGACTTAGCTTTCTCCTTTGGATCCTATTGCAATAAGATGAATAGGCAAGCAAACACACAAATATTAATGGGGCTCAATTAAGCAAATAAATGTCCATTCTCGCTAAAATAGAGTAACGGCAGGCCAAGAGAAGTAAAATCAATGCTTCATTTAGGAAGGAGGGGAGGGGCAGAAAAATGGGAGGTGGGTGTAGAAAATGGGAAAATCTTAAGATTTCAATGAGGAGAGACTGGGGAAGATTTTGAATTTTCTCGCCCCTTTCCTACCCTCCATGTTCCACAAACAAAGCATAAGAGACTTGAACATCAGACATGTCCTTCAAGCATCCTTATCTTTATAGCAACCAAAGGGGGAACTGCCATGAAGTTTAACAAAAAATGATAAAGAAGCAGACACTGAGTAGAGGAATTTCCAGATGGAATTCAAAGAAAGGATAACAGATTTCCTAAGGAGTTTCTTCAAATTTAGTTTGACAGCAATTTCCCTGTATTTCTAGAGACCCCTTCTTTTCAACCCGAATTAATTTTTTTCATAAGAGTACAAATTGTGGTAATAACAGACATTCATCAAAACTTAAAATAGCCTATGCCTTTGAGATTTCTCAAGTTCTTTTCTTTTCAGAAAGAGAGTTGCATCAAGTAGACAAAAGGTGCATTAATTCTTTGAACACTAGTGAAAAACAGAAAACAAACGCCCAGAGTCACGATGCTCATCTACAAAAATTAAAAAGGGCATATTCAAAATTTTGTATATATAGCCAAATTAACGTAATGTCCCACCAGGAGAGGACTAGTTCTTTAAACACCATGCAAAAGGGCAATGCAAGTGTGCAATTCTTACGGTTCTAGGTTGTTGACCAAGGCCTTCTTTAGAGAATGCTTTCGTCTTTGTTTCCTTCTCGCAGATCTTAAATCTCTCCATTTCACGCTCGATAAGTTTTCGGGCATCCACCAGAGACTGCTCATAAGAGGCACTAACCTAGATCAACAAAAGAAAGTATGTTATAGTCAACTAACTTAATAACTGACTTTGGCTAAAAGAACCAATGTTATGGCAAAAAGACCATCTCAAGCAGCACCCGATATTGGTTAACCTCAAAAGGAAATCATAATTTAGTCTCACCAGAAAGGTCAAAAATAGAAAACCATAATTTAGTTAGTATATTCGCTACCTTAAAGAAACACTGTGCAAAGGAAAAAGTATACTGTAGATGATACATGCACCGAATTATCGGCCAAAAGGAACGATAATGCAGCAAGATGGACAATACAGAGAACATTAGTGATGGACTTGTAGTTCCGAAACGAACATCGTCAACTTCAAAGCACAGCACCAATACATGCACTCAGAAATATAGGCACTGTAGACCGTCTTAAAGGAAAGAAACTCCAATAGCATCATATTTATGATTTCAGTTACTACGGTATCACTTGATTTAGCACACCCAATGCAGAACTAAAAATATACTGGATTATTTATCGAGCAAGGGACATTGTATTAAAGAAGCATGTAATTTCTTTTATCCAAACATCAGGATTCTCGTAGTCATTGAATATAATCATTTGATCTTTCAATTGGATCCATGCAGACATCTTTACACCAAAATGGGCTATGGGAAGCAGGAAATTTTCCAGGTTTTCAACTATTATCTTCTAACTCTATTTAGAAGAAACTGAAGGGCGTAATTCATTTGCATTGTCGTGACTATATTTCCTCCCTATTATGAACAAGCTACCAAATAAAATGACAACTATGCTAAACTTCTTCTTTTGCTTTGTGGGGTTGGGGGGGATATTTCAAAAAAAGAAATAGATAAAATAATTGGACATTATTAAAATTACTGCCTTCATACTATATAAATGCTAAGGAACAGAACGGAAATTTTCAGTGTACTTTTGGCTTCAAAACCTATGAGAAAACTGAAAACGTTTACAAGAAAATCGAGAAGGAATAAATTCCTAATTAATGTTGTCTGTAGTAACCAGTGATGCGTGCTCTCCACTGTCCAGCCAATTTCCAGTCTTCAACCAACAAATACGACATCCTATATGAGTAACTAATCATGAAACATAAACCTATATATATTTTACGTAAATGCTTGTTCGAAAACCACTACACTTTAATTCTCTTAATCTACTCAATAAGCATGTCAGTATACAAAATTAATGCTCCTTGTGCCCGAAAGCTTTGGTAAAACACCTCCAGCTCTATATCTACTTTATCTAGAAAAGTCGAAGCAAAAGGAACGCTAAAGAAATATTTACCTAGTTGGTAAAGTTATTTAGCAGAGGATGCCTATAGTTAATGATATTGTGCAATCCATACTCATTGCCTACTTAAATCTTAGGGAAAATGGAAGCAATTAAAGACTAATAAGTAAAACACAACCTTACTCTGGCTTATCATGAACATCTCAGAAAAATGACATGTTAGCTCCTAGTTTCTCCATCCAGACAAAACTCTAGATCATACTTTCCACAACTCGCAATCCCTCATGTGTAGTAATTTTAGTTACTTGCGTTTACAAACCTTAAGTCCAGTCAAAATAGACGTTGTAGCAACTTTTATTTGGCATGGAATCTAACAAAGCTCTAATTAACTTATCTTTGCATATCATGAAAACTTAAGTCATTAAGTGGAGAAATACTACACATATGCGAATCCGATATGCTAGCAATGTGGGGTACTTTAACTCCCTTCATGTGCAAACCAGAATGACATCGTCTAACGAGCATGAAGTTGGAGATTAGTGAACAAGATCAACAAGAATCCACATGCAACAAATAAAGTGGGACTCTCCTGGTCCATTGGAGTGGTTGGACCAACTGGAGCTCCTACCATCCCCAGAAGTTGATGATATTTCCAATCATTTTTTTGGCAATTCAAAGAAAATCAAGAGAAATTGAAACTTGACCTGAGTCCAATGTTAGTACATTCAAGCCCAAAAGCTTAAACTATCAAGTGGAGGGGTACTACCTGTATACAAGGCAATTTTAAACCTCAAATGCAAGCGATGTGAGACACTTTGATAGCTCGGTACATTGTGGGGAAGTCTTAACTTATGAAAGATTCCTACGTGGTTGCCATTGACACCAATAATCAGATATCTGGTGGAATTCGACAATTAATCCAACTCATAGGACATTGTCCATGTTATAAAGACAAAAGTCGGGCAGCGGGAACAGACACAACTTCCAAAAGGTGGCCATTGTAAAAAATCATGTTATGTGGCCATTATAAGAAATTATCACACAATTGGCACGTTGACATTTATTCGAATAATATTTGAAAGACTCATTAAACCACAAAATAGTCTCTTGATACTTCTGAAGACACATTTTTAAGTTTGTCCATATGAAAAAAGAAAAATAATCATTATTGTCATATGTTGGATGTATTCAATATCGGTATTTTCTCTTCTCCGGCTATATCAAAGAAAGACCTTATCCCATAAGAATCAAAGAGAGAAATGTCAACGACAATGAACAAATTGAAAATACAAAAAGGAAAAGGAATGTCAGAATTGACAGCAATTAAAAACACCTGAAATAGTCTACAAAGGCCTAGTCACAATATTCGTGATTGGATGGAAAGAATGGATTTCATCTTTTCAATTATTTTGATAAGCCCTTTCCCTAAATAAATAAATTACAAATTTAAAGAGCTCGGTCAACAACTCCTGTTCAAATATAAGGACGTCCAAAAGCTTTGCCTCTTTGCTTTAGCTCATTAATGGGACTCATTTTTATCTTTGAAACATTGCTTTTTGAGCATAAAAAGACCCACAACCAAACACGGTTTCGTGCAAATCTCATATAGAAGAATAAGCATACATAAGTAGAAATCATGTGTGCACCCAACCAAACTGAATAGTGAAGTCGTAACTCATTGCTCAATCTTCAACTGAAACATTGAAGCCGCCAGCACAAGCAAATTAACTGCATTGTCCATAACCACACCCCTCAAAAGGATTAAAAAAGAGAGAGAGAAAGAAAAAGAAAGGACGAATTCAGTTTGTCATTATCAAGACCAAAGCCTTTCCAAGAAGAAATAGAAAATCAACTATGAACCTAGATTTGTTACCATTGTACATCCAAGGGGAACCTAGTTCACATTGTTTTATTACCTAATAATTTAAGATTACTTCTAGTCGGACCTCTGACATGACAGAAAAGATTCACTGTAATGTTTATCAAATACCCCCTTGTAAGAGCGAGGAACCAGAATTGCACTTCGAATTAATTTGTGCCTTGTTGAGATCTGATGAAGCGGATATTAGTTAAATTTGATAATAAACACAGATATTAGGAATTGAAAATTGAAGAACCACTCATTGCTATCCCATAATCTGGGTTGAGGAATAGACGTTTGGCCGATGCCGTATACAGACCATTTCTGAAAATATAAGGAACAATGGAAAATCTATTTTTTGCAGGCAGCTATAAAAATGCAATTTTCAATACAACAGCAGATCTTAGATGGCTAAGAGCAAGCGACTCGACGTGCGTGCACACGAGAGGGAGATGAAAAATTATGGAGTCAATATTACTGAATGAAGATTTCACAATGAAATCTTGGAAGGAAGAAGTAGCCGTTAAATTTCCAGCATGATTTTATTACCATAGCTGAGAAACTTATTCTCCAAGAAAGGCTTCCTGTTATCTACATTGAATGCTGCATTACTACAGAATTTGATTGAACTTAGACTATTTTGAGAACTACCAAAACTTGTGAAACACAATAGCTATCATAACACCAATCCTTTTCCCGTGACGGAGGGAAATGCCAAAACTAACACACAAAATAAAATGGTTACTTAGAAAGAACATTAAACTTCGAAAACAGAAGCTGCCTACAGAATACTTACGACCTTTGTGGAATGAGTTAGCCACCGGCCACGGAATGACAAAAAAGTCAGGTCAATAACTATTGTAGATGCTCTTATGGACATATGGCCCACACTATGCTTCATACACAAACACCAAAGACTACTAGTTGCCAAACCTTACCACAGAAGCAATATATTTACCCCAAATGAACTCCAAGCAGCTTCAACTAAAATATGATTCTGCATCAATATTCACCACGGCGTGGTGCTCTGCCCTAAGATCATCACACGCCGCTTCAATTAACATCAATCTGAATCTAGGAGGACAAATTAATATAAAAAACTGATTCCCAGGATAGCAGATGTTGTGTGTCATACATCAATATGCAAATCCATTCCAGGGAATTAAATGCTTAACCCTGTTTGAAAAGATTCTGAGACTAAATCAAACAGAGTACAGTGTTGTGCCAGCGAAAGTCTCTGGACCACCTACAACTTATGAAATCAAGCGTGATCAAACGCACGAAAAAAAGAATTACACAATGAATAATCATAGGCTAAAAAAATTCAGCCAGCGCGAACGCGCGACATTTCATAAACCGAAATGGACAAAGCCACTCTGCATGCAAATTATTATTACAGCAACCGAAAGCGAACAACAAAAACTAAACGAGGGTGACGATAATGTCTCGATCGAAACAGAAATGGTGGCGGGATGATCACCGATCGCGAGCGCGCCGCAAAGAAAAACGACGACAATCGAGGACGAACGCATGCTCAAGAGTAAGGAGAGAGAGAGAGAGAGAGAGAGAGAGAGAGAGAGAGAGAGAGAGAGAGAGAGAGAGAGAGAGAGACCTTCTTATCCTTGATCTCGCTCGACTGCGTCCACGTCTTAATCTGGTCGCGGTACCTCTGCAGCTTCTTAATCTCCTTCTTCAAGTCCGCCTCCAGCTTCTCCTTCTGGTTCGCATTGTCCGTGTCGTAAACCTGAAGGCGCAAGGCAAACGAGAAAACACGAAACGAAAAAATCAACCGACGATCAACCGAACGCGAAAGCAAGGCCCGCGCACGCTCCGATCGCGGAAAGGAAGGAGAGAGAGAGAGAGAGCCGGAGGCGAGGAATTCTCGCCGCGCGAGCGGTCGTTGCGCCGACCTTGTTCCATATGCCGTCGAAGACCTCGACGCCTTCCTGGACCTTCTTCAGCACGCGGTCGATCTCCGCCTGGAGCTTCCGGCTCGCTCCCATTGCGAATTCCGGGCCAGGCCCCGAGCCAGCCGGCGGCGGCGGCGGCGGCGGTCGCGTACCGGTCCGGCGGCGACGGCTACGGCGAAGAGGAGGACGCGCAGAGCGCGAGAGCGAGAGCGAGAGAGAGAGAGAGAGAGAGAGGTAGAGAGGGAGAGCTTGGGAATTTGAAGTGAGGGGAGTGTTTTTGCTCGAATGGAATGCTCGTAACGCCAAATAATGAGAGAAAGAGAGAGGGAGAGAGGATTTTGTTGTTCGCTTCGGGAAGCGAGAGCGAGGGAAGGAGGGAGGGTGGCGGACGACGTCGCTGCGGGGCCCGCTGCATGGCATTAAGCCCCCCGGGGGGGCCCTGCTCGGATTTCGCTTTTTCGGGCTTTTTGTCTTTTTTTTGGGGGGGGTAGAGGCGACCCGGCGAGAAAGGGAAGAGAAATCTCTCCCTTAGCCGAAACATTAAAAGAATTACCACCTCGGTTCGATATGGTCATTGGACTGCGACTCGGTGTACAATGTAAATTCATGAAATTTTCATTCGTCCGATGCGGTCTTTAAACTTTAGGCTAACATACAATACTATTTCTAAACTTTTAATTTATTCGATACGGTCCATGAACTTTTGGTATCCATTTAAATCAGTCCTTATATTGTATGAAAATGTTTAATATCGTTCATGTACTTAAATTGATGGAAAGATAATATTAATTGTTTTCATATAGTATGGAGATTAGGGGACCACACTGCACAATAAGCGAAAGTTCAAGAATCATTTATGTCGTTATCCTTAATACTACCGAGGCAAAAGGGTGTATTGTTATTATTGGAGCGATTTTCGTTTTCAAATTTTTATTTCCACGTATAGGTTTAGTGAATTTATTTTTAATATAAATCACCTCGATCTTTTTCTTTTTATAAAAATTATACCAACACATTCGAGATATTTTCGTAACTCTTTGAAGCTAAAATATTTTTTTTGGGATTTTCGGTATCATGTCGATAAGTAACTTTTTTGAATTTAAAAAGCCAACCAAACAAGCTCTCGGTTCGGTATTTATCACTTGAAATATAATTGAATTTAAGGCTCCATTTGTTTTGCGGAAAATAAATGGTTTTGAAAACGTTTTCATAAAAACGATCGCTTATTTCCCTTAAAATAATTAGTCAATGAAAAATGATGTCATAACTGACAACAATTTATATCTAATCATTTTCGCCGAAGATGGAAATTTTTTCGTTTATTCATTTTTATAAAATAATACAAGGAGTCATTTTTAATAAAATATTTTATAGATTATTCATTTTTCGTAAAATAAATGGAGCTTAATATAATTTATAAATTGCGCCGTCCTTAACTTTTCGTGAGAGGATCTGCTTATTGATTTAAATTAAAATAGAAAAAGAAAATAATATCCTTGTTTGTCGTGTGTTTCATTGAGTTAGTACAATGCGTTTGTCCCATGACAAATTGTGCTGGATATCAAGCTCATGATTATTTCAACCAAATCTGCTAATTCGATTAATTTAGGTCTTCTTAGGTAAGTTGATTAAATTTTGAAAATTGAAGTATTCAACATGGATTACGATTATAGCAATTTGGTAGCATTAGCTATTTTGGTTTGAAAAATAAGGTAGTTCAGCATAACATTCGGTAATTTCTTATGGAAGATAAGGTATAGTTAATTTCTTGAATATAAATGTGAGATTTCGTGGGATCGTTGTTTACTGTTTTAAAAAACTTAAGCTGTTAGATGAATGCGTGATTTAATATTTAATTATTCCAACACTCCCCCTTATGCTAAATATTAAATATTAAATCAAGGTCAAGCCTTGGACCCTCGCGCCCGAGCCCAAGTCCATCGAGGCTGGACTCATAACCTAGACCACAGTGCCCATGCCAAAACCTAAGCCTAGGTGTTGAGGTCTAAGGCCTAGCCTAGATGGACCCAGGTGCGAATGTCAGGACTCGAGCTTGGCCTCGACGGAATCGAGCGCATGAGCCTGGATCCTAGTCTCAGCATGGACAGACCTGGGTGCGGGTGCCGGGGTCCCAAGCCTAGCCTTGACGGATTCGTTTGTGAGCATTGGGGTCCCCCAGTCTTGATAGACTCGAGCCCGACCTCGAGCGTTGAGCTCTCAGACTTGGCCCCGATAAACTCAAGCCCAACCATGATGGACCAGGGGGACCTAGGCCTGGTCTTGAAGGACTCGGGCACTCGCCCAAAGACTCGGTCCCAAGTGCCAGAAGTTTCGGGCTTGGCCTCGATGGACCCGGGTGCGATAGCCAAGGATTTAGGCACAAGCATTGATGTCCTGGGCTCGGCCTCGATGGACTTGGGCGTTGGGGTCCCAAGCACCAGCACTGGGGTTCTTGGCCCGGCTTCTTTAGACCCAGGCTTGGCCTTGATGGACTCCGTTGGTCTCGGCCCCAGCCTTGATGGACTCTGGTTTAGGCACTGGGGTCCCAAGCACAAGCACCAGGGTCCTAGGCCCAATCTCTTTAGACCCGGACTTGAGTCTGCTGCCAAGGGCCCATGAAATGAGTGTTGGGGTTTCTGTGCCCAAACGCAGCGTTTTTGATCCAAGCATTGTTATTTAGTCATATTTTGAAAAATGATTTTTGATTTTTTAAAGAGGAAATCATTTTCCTGAATTTAAGTAGAGGTTTTTATGTTGACTTATTTTCCTAAGCGATCCAACTGTCAAAAAATAGGAAAATGTTATTCGCAAAACAAACGGAGTCCTCAAGACGATAGCTTATATCATTTGAAATAATTGGTCAATGAAAAAACATTTTCATTATTGACAACAATTCATGTCTAAACATTTTTGTGGGTAGTGAAGATACATTTCATTCATTCATTTTTTGAAAGCGATAATATTTAGGAAAATATTTTCTAAATCATTTATTTTCCGCAAGGTCAAGAGAAAATAACGGAACTGAGAATATTAACTATGTAATCAACGATTGAAGAAAATGACCCCGAAATTTACGAAAATGAGTGGATTTTGAGGTTATAAAGGAACGGGTATAAAAGGTTTGACGGTTACTCTAGACCGTGGATTTGTTTACTGGTCCTTCAATTTCGTAACTCCATCGGGACCAAAAGTTATGGTCATTGCAATAATTCTCGCTTCTTGCCCCTAGGAGAGTTCTGTATATCTGAAGGCTTCAATTTGAATGAGCGTGAAGAAGGAGAAGCAGAAAATACACCAAGCAACGCCGGCAGAGCCTAATTCTAGTACCCGGGAGAGAAGGAAACTATCACCTCTCGATCCACATATCCTCGCTCTATCTGTGAAAATAAAGACGCGAATAATCATGTGAAAACCCTGGTAAGCATACCAGTACCGACGGTGTCGGATATATCCTATATAGTTCACAAGCTGTGAACTGTGAAGAAGAGCTCTCCAAATGATGATCAAGCTAATCACCATATCCATTGATTGATGAATAGTTTCTATGGCTAGAGAAGAAGTTTTAGTTCTGAAATTCAAATCTTGAAGTAAACATTTTCTCAGTGGTAATTGATGCGCGTGTCAGAACGAAAGGTCTTCTAAAAGCCTAGAACAGAGGAACTTGATCTTAATTGATCGTGGGAATGAGATATCCCATGTTGCTGAGCTTTTACAAAATGGAATGATCATTTTATATATGTTGTCTGCTGTTAAGTTTCGTTAGAAGTTTGAGAAAGGGTTTGCTGTCCCTTTTCTTTCCCTATCTGATGAGACTAAGCACTTGCGATCTACAGATCAATGGTTGAGTATGCATCAACCATTTCTATTCAGATTAAACAAGCATGAATTGTGCACCAAGTATATAACTTGGCATTCTTGAAAAATTATCTACGACAATATAGTTTTGCATGCTTTAGAAGCCCCTCATTGCTTATCTACTTATAAATAGTGTACACATTTGGGTGATGCAAATTATTTCCTGACTGAACGGCCAGTGGCTGGCCATCTTCCCAGCCACCGATCCTTCACTGCAGGGGAAGGTGAGCTTGGGAAGCGTTTGTCCGTTGAATCGATCTGGTTTAGCCCGAGAGACCCTTCTCAGCTCCAGCTGAATCCATTCAAATCGAACTGTTTGCAGCTCGAGGCGACGTCATTTTCTTCGTGGGCATTCAGGTCAAGTTTCGCGTCGAAGTAATGCATTCGATTCCCACAGGATCTCTGATCGCTATCCAGCTTCACCGAATCCGCTCTGGAGTGCAGTCTTTCAAGGAAATCCACGCTCCCTCCGCCTTCTTTGGCTTTGTTTTTCACCTCGGAACAGCCCTGTCCTCCTTCAAGGCCTATGCTCATGGACAAGTGGCTTTGTCCTAGTCCTCCAGGGAAAGATCTCCTCTCCATTTCCTTCACTCCATATGAAAGAAACATCCTGTCTTCTTTCACATCCCCACCCCACTTGAATTCAATTTTCTCTGTTCTGGGCTCGTCTGCGATTTCTTTTGGGTCCAAGAGCATGCTACCACCGCTATATGGTCTCAGCCCAATGCCGTTGTTGTGAATCTCTTGGTCTTTATGTGATCCTTCGCAGGAGGTGAGGCAGCTGTCAACGGAACAATCGGTAGGCGGGTTCATCTGCATTTGCTGTGCACATAAGCCCTGAAGTTCCTTCAAGTCCGGGAATGCGGAGTTCAGGCTTTGCGTAGATACTTTGGACACCAGCTCGGAAAGCTGAAGCTTGGCGGCTTCGAGGCTCGCTGAGCCCAAGTTTTGTCTCCCTAGAGTCTCTTGAGCTTTCTCGAGCACTGACTGGAGATACTTTCCTTGAGCCTCTATCCGGAGCTGCAAGTGTCTCTGTACCTGAGCGAGTTTGGACAGGTTTCTCAGGATGTTTTTCTACCAATACAGACAGTAGAATGACAAACAAAGAAGGGAGATCACGAACTTTATCCTAACAATAACATCTACATGCAAAGAGTTGCGAGAAAATCTGAATTTAGATGGAAACAGAAGTGACTGTCCTTACAAAATCTTGATAGAAGTGATCGGACTGTGACCTTTGATAATAATTTTTGCCACGAGTTGGTCTATCCATGTTAAGTCGTTACATATTCAAATATCAATCCAAATCTGCACTCTATCAACCATTTTTTGGTTTTTGGCTTTCTAGGTTCTACTATTTCTGCTTCTAATGGCAATAATACACCAGCATGATCATTTTTATCTTTGTGGCTTAAACTTCCTTTGGTTCTTCGTCACTACTAATGCTCATAATGAATGATATGTGAAATAAAAGCTTGAAATCTTCTTTACCTCCAGCTGTTCATGGAGTCTCCTCTGCACTTCAATTTGCATCTGGAGCGCCTCACTGAAATGCAAGTTTCTGTGTCGGAAAAGGTTTACTCAGGAAATATGTCTAGTATAAGTAGATAGGTGACAGCTTCAAGTTGGTTACGAAAATCGTTGCCACTCGGAGAATGTTTGTGTTCTTACTTGTTTGTTTGCGGTACGATGTTTAAATTGTGGACGTGAGATCCGTTTGTCTCTGGTACTCTGTCTCCTCCAACAGCGACAGTACCTGTGCCAGGCGATTAGTTCCAGTTAGATTATCTCTATGAGAATCCCCCACAAATCTCTAGGTTTCTTGTCATGTATAGAATCTGCAGAGAATAGAATAATCTCCACATACCGATTTTGTTGTTTCCGCTGTTTGCTTGTCCATGCAGATTCTTACTGAGCCTGTATTTCTGCACCGGAAAAAAGCTGAGGTTACTTTACGAAGTTACAACATACATAAGACCTAAGAAGCGAAAGGTCGTGTCTTGTTTTAAAACGTCATGCTATAACGTCCTTAGAATCATTTGCAGAACATATAAGAACCTGAAATTTTCCGCATATCCTGACTTTCTCATTCTCAACAATCTTGGAAAAGATATAGATTTCAACAATAAGAAGAGTGACTTCGTCCATTATTTGACGAGCAATAAAGTAACATGCCATGAGTTTGAAATGGCTTAACCAAGGAGTAGGAAATGGAAGTCAAATCACTGAAAGCACTAGAATGAAAGCTCAGCGAAGATGAACAATTTACCTGGAGATGACTCTTCAAGTGGTATAGGGTGAGGCCTGGAATTCCCATAAGCTTCATGACTGTTTTGGGAGTGGCCTCTGCAATATGAAAGGATAATACTTGCATCAGCGGATGTTCACAGCATTTTTTGCCGCATAAATTTCAGAATGAACTCGGCATCATAACGTTTCTTTACTCACTATCTGCTCCGCCAAGCTGGGTGACTGCTTCGACGAATCTCTCGTGAAGATCAGGTGTCCATTTTAGTCTAGGCTTCGCATCAGTCGACAGGACGAGTCCCGAATCTCCAGGACCATTACCACCTTGTAGAAACAAATGCCTGTCTGAAGGGATTGACATTCTTGAAGAAGGATTGATGTTCTTTCCCAGATGCTGGTTATGATGGTACATGTTTTCTTTTCTGTAGCGCAATGACACCCTGGCTCAAGTCAAGCTCGATGCACGAGCTCAGGCAACAAGATTGCCCAATTAAAAATGAGCTCTAGGATTTACCTGAATCGCGTTTCACTCTTCTTGTGATCCAATGTTTATGCTCTGAACCAAACTCGCTTCTTCTTTCTTCCACACCACGCAACGTCTAGTCCTGAATTGGAGTAAATTCAGACACAACTTCCTAAGAACTCTCACTTATACTGTTGATCCTTAGCCTTCTGATCTTGCTCAATGAAAGGTTTGGCCTGCGAAGGACCTTTATAAAGGAAGGTTAGCGAGACAGGACAGAATCTTCGACAGAGCCATGGGGAGGGCTGGACCCAATTCAATATTCATAGCGACATCAAAAGGAGATATTGTCCTTCCTACATTGTTAAGCGCCGGGCCCTACACGCCTTCTTTAGTTTCCATTCTCAGACAGTGCCCACCAGTTTGAATTCCTCTTCAATACACCTTTCCATAGCCCCTTGAGCCTCGCAACGAGCACCAGAATTGATCCCTCTGTCTAATTTTTTTTTCGTAGGCAATTCATATATCTCCACCTGGCAAAGGTAGGAACCTGATTCCCGGATTTTTATAGGGGAATTTCTGACTTGGATTAGGAGAATCCACTAACTCTGTGTGCCTTGAAAGCTCCAAAGACCTTGTTTCGCCTTCTCACCTTTAGGGAAGATTCTGAAGAACTCACAAACATTTTTATCCTCTTGTTGGGGTTACGCGATCACAAGTAAATAAGTTAAATCTGATTGTGATGGGATTTTTTTTCGTTTCTTCATATTAATTTAGACCCTAAGAAAATGCTTTTATTGGCTGTATTTGCAGAATGTTAGAAGATTCTGTTGACTGGAGCATTGGAAATGGATACATTACAGAAGGGAGATCAAAAATTCGGTAATGAGATGCTCTTCCTTGGAGTGTTGGAAGCAAGGCATGGAATAAGGAATACATTCCCACTTTGTCTTCTTCAGAAGTTTGGTACTTATTCAGCCCGCATAGCGCATAATATTAGAAGGATGCTGGTCCAAAATCTTTTTCATACTTCAATTGGCGTAAAATAGCCGGCCCCGCACTGGCGAATTGGAGAATCCTAAAATCCTGGGACCCATTGGAGAGGGGGGAAAAAAGGAATTGTACTTGCTTCCATACTTGCAGTTGATGAAAGACAGGACAATCTCTGGCGTAGAGAGTCCCATGACCTTGCCCTTGACTCCTGCCGTTTGGCTTTTTGGATTCTCCTGCATTGCGTGAATCTCTACACTTTTCGCTTGCTGTTTTTCCCTTTTGTTGATGTTTATATGCTGTTTCACAGGGACTTGTATCGCAGCGCAGGGGTGCTCATTGCCACCGAATATAAAGTTACTCATTCATAAAACCTTTTGCATTGTCTGTGCATACAAACAGTGTGGAAAGACATAAATGTCTGCTTAAATTCTAAAAATCACGTATATAAGGTTTCCGCTGAGAAATATTGTCTGCGCAGTGTTCCATTGTCAAACAGTCACATTTGCATTATTTGTAAGCATCTGATACTTCCTCAAATTGAATAACTGGTGGGTTTTTAGATGATATCTACTTGGAGCATGTCTTGAGGAAAAACTTTGCATTGAAATCCTTCAAAGGACACCGGCGAACTCGCAGAGTGGAACATTGCTCAACAATAGACAATAAATCATGCTTTACAATCGCATCGCTGGAACAATACCGTCCCCGTTAGTTCCAGAAGGTCTCTTCCTGGAAAATCATTGAATTCTGATAATGCAAAGATATTTATCCAGATCGGGAGAATCCCCTGAAGTGACAGGCTTTTGCTAAAGCTTTTTAAAGGTGGGATTTCTGAATAATTGTCTGGCATGTGGATAGGAATAAGTTGTACAGGAGCGTTCCGATACACTGACAGTTGCAACATGAAATTGCAGCTACTCTACAAACTCAGTTTCACCTTAAAGTCAACTTTTTCTGCAACATAATTTATTTTGCATTGGATTTGCCAAATGTTTTTGCACTTTTATCATGCATATTGAAAGATAACATGAATGTCACATATAAGATTTTTTGAGAGACTAAAAACTGCTTGCCCTCTTCTCATGTGTTCAATTTGTGTTTGTTTTACAAAAGAGATTGACCGGGAGACGACCCCAACACACCCAAGAAAGAGAGAAGAATACTTAATCCTGCGACAGAACATTAAACGAATGAGATTGTACAAATTGAATTATCCTACCAAATCTGGATGGCAATTGTTTGTCCCGTAAAACTCAAACAAGTAAAAAACATACTCTCTGCATATTGAGCCATAAAATTTTTCCATGTGTATACCGGACTTTACGCGTGAATTATGGTGTGTAAAATTGACCAGAGAGAAAGGACACTGGAAAGCGCGAGACAATAATGAAATGTGAAAAGCTTTAAACAGACAAGGCAGTGATGAAAACCAAAAGCGTGACCTAAATTTGATGCCATCAAACAACCATCTGTTCCAATAAACTCTAAGTTGTCACGAGATGGCCAAGAACGTTAGAGCAAGCTTATTTCTTCATGCTCCTTCTGTTTTAAGCTGAGTTTATAGGACATGCAGCAAGATTACACAATGGACTCTTGCTTCTATAAATTTGTAAGGCCGATAAGCAGCTGACTGTCCCAAAAAGTTAAACTATGATTGTACCCAAACCATAGATCTAAATGCAACAGGTTGCACCTTTTAGAAAGAGCAGGAGCAGATGTAACTTTGATGAATCCTCATCAATTGGCATAACGGTTCTAACCCGTGCGTAATGTTCAATGATTGGTTTGACCGAATCACCATACCCCACGAACTGTTCAAAAGTCATCTCAAATCATGAACAGAACAATCAGGATACTGTGGCTTTCACTTAATGTCTCTGTACACTCGATGACCAAAACGGCACATCTGGAGCACTTAACTTCACATTACATTGCCCGAAACAGAGGAACGCTCACCTTTGACTACCTGTAACTAACTGTTGTTTCTCTTCCACATCAATTGATGCTATTCTGACACTTTTTAGACAGAACATAGACTTAAATGTTCCTGCTTTGTACTTGCAAGTTACATTGCCTTTTGTGCGCTTATACATTAATATGTAAAGCCACTTTTGGGGTGAGACCAAGCCCTGAAAGAGAAGCAATTTAAACGTATATGAGAATCATCATACGACTAGTCCATCACAAGGACAGAAAAAAAAACTTGTGAAATTCTGATTGGTTACAAATTTCTGACCACAGGGGATTTGCTATGGCTCAAATCGAAAGTGAGAAATGGCCACGGAATGATATTCCTTGTGGAGGAGGGAAAAAAGTTATGAGGAATAGAGAGAGGAAAGAAAAAGTTGGCAGATTCCAATTCCAATGGAATGGAATATGAGAATCTTAACTCAAAACCTATAAAGCAACAAGTCGTATTCTCAAGTCAAGAATTGGATTATTCCTCTCTACCCAAAGCCACATAAAATGGGTTCTCTTTATCCCTTTTAGCAAATTTTATTGGGGCGCCTTTCATTAACCCATGATCGGAATCATGTGCTCATAAGCACCTCGTTTTATCATAGCGCGCCGAAATTAAGATAATGAACCGATACTCGTTAATGCACTGTCCTAAGTGTACTATTCAGATATTATTCTCAACTCAAGCATGTCAAGTGTGTTAAGTGAATAAAAGCATATTATGCAGACATAGTTGCACATAATGGTGTCCAAAGGCTTACTACAATCTGCTATAATTTCGAGCATCTGAAGAGCCATGTATTCTAAATTGCCACACCGATATTCCCCCAATGTGTATTGTCTTTAAGTTTTTTTGATCCCTTGTGGGTGAAGATAAATTTAAGCATTAGGAAAAGGAAAATTCTTTGAGACATGTTACCTTTTGTTTGGAAAAGGAAAGATAGAGAGCAATACTCAAAAGAGAGAGAGAGAGAGAGAGAGAGAGAGTGTACAGAAAACATCATTGCCAGGACAAAAGAATATATGTATGTGAACTGAACTGTAAGCTTCAAGTGGTTGAAGTAGCGGTCTTTTCTCTCCCAACTTACTAAGAAGTTTCCCAGAGATCAGCATGATGTCACTGACAGAGGAAAGAAAGATGAAGTATGTTATTGGACATAGAAATTGAAAATAATTATTTACTAATTGAACTTTAGAAAAAAAACTTGAGCTTCTTTCTACCACTGTTAAGGCAATATATTCTTTCATTTGCATGTGAAAAGCGTAGGATAAGAGCAATTGAATTAATTGAAGAAATGGAGGAGAAAAGGAAACTTGGGGGAAGTGTTGCAGAACCCCAAGTTTGAAGTGCGGTCTCCCAGTAGATTAATCTTAAGAGTATCTTTTCATTAAACCATGCAAGTTTGGCATTTAATAAATTTGTTAACATATTGTTGCCCGTTTCCTAACAATTTAACTTCTGCAAAAATAATTTATCTAACATGATATTGGAGAAAATATCAAGAGTATATAGTATAACACCCTCACTTATCTTTCTCCCATCTCTTATCCCTATATTCTATTTGTCTCTAGTTTGAAGTGATCATGTCCACATCGTATTGGCATGGAAGGACCGGTTTATATACGAGGAATATTGAATAATATGTTATACACATTATTGGTTGATTTCCTAATAGCTTAAACTTTTGGAAAAGCGATTTCTTTATCGTTAAGAAGTCCAATCCAAAAAATTAAAATCAGCAGACAAGTTGGCAATTAAAGATGTCGATATTTTACATGAATTCATAACAAAATTTGACACGTGAACACGAATACACAACAATATTTACAATAGCCTTGTGATGAGGAAGAGCTACAAAATTCCGATGCCATCATTAAAAGTGAGGCCAAAGCTTGAGCCTGCTAGCATCCATAGTTGAAACTAATTTGACAAAAAAACTTAAGCTATTGAATTATGAGCCAACTAGATATGTAAATTGATTCTTTTTCACTTGAAACACTTGATGTGAGATTCTTATTTGTATTCACGCATAACAAGTGCACTTAACACCTTAAAGTTTCCATACTAAGATATGAAATATATTCCATGTCATGATTCAGTAACTTAAACTTTTGGAGTAAACAGTTATGCACATCAAAGAGAGGGTCTTGAGTTCGATTCCCTAGACTCCCTTCTCACCCATTTATGGGTTTCCTGATTATTATGGGAGATGAGCTTCCCCAAATCTTTCACCCACTCGAATCGAGTTTGCATACTTAGATCCTTCATCATTAGATCTCCATTGCATGAGGCGGAGCATTGTGATATAAAATACCGTATTTAGTTTCGTACTCTAATAGTTTAAGTTTTTTGAGTAAACAGTTGCATATATAAATCTCAAGTTTCCAGGTGATATCGGAGTAGAAAGTGTTGAATTTTCACATCGCCCATCTCTCTTTTACAACCAACATTCATGCTTTGATATTAGGCCAAGCCACAACCTATACATGAGGGGGCATGTTAGAACATTCATATGTCAAATCCCACACTTGTCTAACAGGCTTAACAGCTTAAAGTGGTCTCACAAATTTACAAGACTGTCATTCACCTATGCATGCACAGGCCTCTTATTCCCTCTTTCCTCTTTTTTTATGTCAGTGCACAAATCTTTATTCCTTCAAATTTGGGGGTGCCTCTTTATGTGAGAAAAAAAGAGCATCTTCAACAAAATCTGCTGCACTTTTTCAGCTGGGTGTGGTTCAACCACATAAGAAAGATAGAAAGAACTATCAACTTAACCCATGTCAAACTGCATAAGATCTCTCAATATTATAAGCAAGATTTGTTCCTGAGATGCCTATTCTCATCAGCGTTTCTGTGTTCTTGTGCTTTGTGTAGTCCCTGTTGTGACCTTTGTGCCTAGGAAGAGAACTCAAAGCCCCTCATCTTCATGATTACCAACCAATCCCCATCCCTTTTCATATCTTCAATTCCTCCTTTTGAAATTCCCCTAAAAATAACTCCTTGATAAGCACTGGAGACAAATGGCTAGTTCGATTCCAGCACAATCCCTTTTCTGTACAGTTTGTCACAAGTCAAGATGTCCATTTCGCGCATATATTCCCCCACCATTCCTTTAGTTCTTCCCTTTCTTTCTTCGTTTCTTTATTGTATTGCTCACTTGCCAAGTTGTTTAGATACTATACCATGTCCATAGTACCAGTACTAGGTTGTGGTCCAGTTTCATTTTATCCTTCTTTTCTCTTTTCTTCTTTCCCCTCCCTGTTATCTCCGCGCAATGATCGTTAGTTGCACCGACTCTAGCATTATGAAAGGTAAATGTCCTTTTTTACGTTCCGGGAACTTGCGCATTTCTTTGGAATCAAGTCCTTGAACAATTTGTTTAATCGAAACCTAAAACTTGTACAAGTTTTTTTATAGTTTATTTGCATACTAAGGCAAATTAAAAACCAAAAAAATTACGGTTATTGGTGTCCTGTGGGAAAAAGTTTAAAATTTTTTATGGGATTTTCCCTTGAAATTATTAGAGGTCAAAATCACCGTACATAATCAAATGGACAAACGCCACCAAAAACTCTAAATTATACCCACTGTGACACATTTACCTTGAAAATCCCAAACTTGCACCATTATGACATATTCACCCTCTGTCAATGAGAGCCGTTAAAAATCTACTTACATGGACGTCAGAAAAGCAAACAGTGTTGACATGGTGCCCATGTGTCTTAAGTGAAATAAAAACGACGATGTTTTAGCTGAAAAATCATTTAACGGAATATTGACACACGGTAAATGTGTCACATAGGTACAAGTTTGGGATTTTTTATGTCACAAAAAAAAGGTTAGGGTAAATGTGTCACTATGGGCATAGTTTGGGGTTTGATGTCACAAAAAAATTTCAAGGTAAATATGTTACAATGAACATAGTTTGGAGTTTTTTTTTTATGACTTTTTCCCTAATCAAATAGGGTGCGGTCAAAAATTGCACAGGAAATACACTCGGCTGTTGAGAACTTGACTTAGCAGGGTCCTCGACCAACAACAAAAACTCAACGAAGGAAGAGGGTGATAAACTTTGTTAGGATTCGTTGCATAATCATAAAGAAAATAGAGAGTAAAAGTGAGAAAGAGAATTTGAGACGTAAGGTTTTATCAAGGTTCACCCTTAAACTAGGGCTACGTCCAGCTAAGGATTCCACTATAATTAGCACCTTACGCCTCACTATTATATCTCTTAATTACAAGAGAAAGAGAATATGTATAGGTAATAATTTGATTCAAAATAAGAAACTTCTTTCTAGGAAACCTACTTCAATTAGGAAACCTATTCAAAATAAGAATCCTATTTGAATTAGAAAATTTTCCTTTTTCAGGCTCAAACTATAAAAGTCCTCTAGCGGTTTAGGGGCGCAGCCCCGCAACCCCCGTCGTGGCGGCCCCCTCGGACGCCCATCCACTCATTGGGGAGCAGGACCCTGTGCTGTCCTATCACTGGAGAGTATGAACCACACCCCAACAAACTTGACTTACTAATTCTCCATTACTAAGGCGTTTATATTCAGAGCGACTTTTTGGGATGTGCATATAAGTTGAAGTGACACAAGATTTTATAACTGTTTGGAAATGAGAAGGGGAACATTACCAATTAAATTCTTAACATGTTGTATGAATATCGGTTCAGTCCAAACTTTCCAATTTTGCTCTAAAAATTTGTGCGAAATTTCAAAGTGGTCATTTCTTCCAATTGTTGCCTGAAATGGCTCATGTGGTAAGTCAATTTTCGACAGCAATTGGTCGTAAGGACCACATTGAAATTTTGCGCAAATATTTAGGACTACATTGTTGACTTGAAAAGTTTAGGACTGAATTAGCATTCATACAATAGGTCTGGAATTTATTGGTGACTATCTCGTTGTGAACCGATCAGGATATGAATCGAGACTTAGAGGAATTTGTGAAAGTAGTTTGAAGAGCTATCAAAGCAGAATGTTGTTTACACAAAAAAATGACCAACTTTTGGTTATTATCGACATATGATAGATTTAATCGATGAGAGCAAATTTTGGTCATTTATTAACAGAATTATCGACAACTCAAAGAATTGACGGTAAGAAGAAATCGATAAAAAGTGGAGTCGACAATCTCGGATCCAACCGTCAAAGAAGTAATCGTAATGTAGTGGAATAAAGCAACTGTCAAGATAGTGGAGTCAAAGAAACTGTCAATGTAATGGAGTCAATGTAACCATCGATATAACCCTTTGTAATATTTGTTCGTAACCTTTCTTTGTACTCTCCCTTTGTAACCTTTGTTGATAGCCATCAATTATAGGCTTTAAATAGCCACATTGTACTCTTCGGAGACTCTCGTGCACAAACAAACAAACATATTATCTTGCAATTATCTTTTAAATCCTGCACTGTAGTTATAATTTCTTGATTCGCATCGTTAATTAAATTCTGGTGTGTTTCTTAGCTATAGTTTTTGGATCCGCATCGTCGATTAAATGCCGGTGTGTATCTTTGCGGTAATTCTCGGGTGCCTCGTCATTAGTTAAATTTTGCGTTACATCTTCACATTCTCAAGTTGCATCGTTGATTAAATTCTGGCATAGTTTGTGTACGTTCGGTTCCTTTTGAAGTGAAGTTATCGATTCTCTTATCTACCTGTGATATTTCCTGTTCGAAATTACCATAGAACATGTCTCCTCTAATAAAAATCGAAAAATCACTTTCGATGAAAGGTATTTCATTGCAGAATCGAGTTCCGACGAAACAAGTTTAAATTTGGAGAACAAAGAACAAAAACACGCTCAACCTATACAATGACTCTGCCAAATTTCCATTCTTTTAGTTTTATGCAAATGTCTCCTTTTACGTTTCTTGTGTCACTTAGGCTACGTTTGATAGTCATGATAAAATTCGGGATATGATAAATTTTATCCTATCGTGTGTTTGATGTGTACTTAAGATAGGATAAAGTTGGATATATGAAGGATATGACCCGGATAAAATTATCCCAAGGAGGAGGTGGGATAAATGTGGATAGGATTTCTAATATACATAATATAAAAGTTATTTTTATCGAATAACAAACTTGTTAAATTAATAAAATAAAAATAATATTTGAATATAAATAATATTTACATTTTAAAAAATTCAAAATAACAATAAATTCGTTTTTATTTATACTTATTTTTATTTATATATTAAAGTTTCTTTCTATCTTATGATATAAATTTCATATATATATATATATATATATATATATATATATATATATATATATACACACACACACACACATTTAGTATTTATATTTATTACATATTTTAGGCATATTTGTATAGTTTACTATTCAATAAAATTTTATTAGAGAATGATGGAAGGGGAAGAAATAAAAAAGAAAATAATTAAAAAGAGAGGGAAAAATAATAAAAAATAAATAAAAATGAAATAGGTAAGAGTGTCGTGAGAAATTTTTGTCATCTCCGTTTGTGCAATTTTTAGGTTCATTTACATTGATATAACATTCATAGCAAATAATGTACATATTAATATGTGAAAATATCCAGCTTTATTATTGTGATTCACCAAACAGTAGATAGGATATAACAAATCCCTTGGATTTCATATCATATCCTATCCAATCCTATCTTGACTAAAAATTCGGACGACCAAACGTAATCTTAATGTTTCCATAGATGTGTAGGTTATAGTCCCAAATTTCGTTCAAGCTTTTCTTCTCGCAATGTCGTTTGTAAATACTAGATTCGTGCTTGGCTTAGTGTTTTCATCTGAGCGTCTTAAAACACTTCCCCATTTCCAATAAATGCCTTTAATTTCAATTTTAATGTCTGTATGTAGATTTCGCGGAAAAATAAATGATTTGAAAACTATTTTCCTAAAAATATCGTTTGTATTACTTGAAATAATTTGTTAATGAAAAATACTTTTATTATTGACGTCACGACCTCCCTGAACCCGGTTCCGAATTCGACCATCCTTCTTCTTTACCGGCATGGCGGAGTGGATCCACGGGCGGTCCAACATGAAGTTGAATGTAGTAGGGATGTCCATCACCTGGAACAAGACATATCAGCAATCACTCGACCCTTGACTGACTTTTGTGACGCTATTTGAACATCGAACTCCGAAATTCCCCGGCCGACCTCTACATCACCGGCCGAGGACCAAAACAATAAAGCAAAAAACCTAAACAAAAAGTGCCCTTCGAATCGGGTTGGGTCGGGACCAAGTCAACCTGGCCCTTGGCGGTAAGGGGTTTGGATTCTTCGTGTTGCTCCCAACTCCGTTGAACCTTAAGTCGCTAGTTGATATCGTCTTGAGAGAGCGCGAGTTAAAGTCTCAAGTTTAGACTTAGTAAACCATTAGCTTTTAAGCTCCTGAGTGCTCAACAATTTATGTCTAAATATTTCCGCAAACGATGAAAATATTTTTCATTCGTTCATTTTTGTAAGCAACATAAGCGATCATTTTTAGGAATTTTTTTTCCTAATCATTATTTTTTTCGCAAAACAAATAAACCCTTAGATTCAGTGAAGTAGAATGGCCTGCGATTTACGTTTCTCGCACTTTGATATCGAGTCTTTATAGTTCCCTGCTCTTGATTTCGGTTCGCATTCACATTTCCCAGCGCTTTAAGTTTCTAGGATGCCAATCTCCGATCCGAAGCACGTTCTCAAGCATTTTCCATCTTGTTCTCAAGAGCCGGCACGCCGCCTCCGGCTCGGACACTTTGTTTAGAGCCCGGAACTCGGACGGAGGGCGAATTCGAGTTTCGGATTCCCAATCGCCCGTAATCGGATTCGCGCCTTTAGCTCGACAGTAAACGTTCGAGATGCAGAATGGCGGCTCCCAAAAGAAGACGGTGCAAAGCGATTCGCGGGCGGGAACTTGGAGTATTTCTAAAGCAAGAATCCACCCTTTTTTCCCTGTGCAGAATAAATCCATCGAAAACGAAATGTGCTTACGAATGCGGGAACGACAGATGTGTATTGACGAAAAGACAGGGGGGAAAGCAATGCTATTTGCCAACTATTAGATTGAGATCCTCACCTAAATTTGATCCCAAAAGAATAACACGAAAAGATAATCGCTTCCAGCAAAACGAAAAGAAAAAATTGGTTCACCATCGTTGTGGGCTTGTGGGTGTTCTTTGATTGCGAACGGAGTGCATTCAGAAAAAGCCCAAATGGGTAGAGCGATGAAACCACGGGAGACAAGAACTGGACCTCGAAGTGGCCTCAAATCATATATGGGACTTCATCGACATTTCAGCGTGCCAATTCGCGAGAAAGGTTCGGGAACGAAATCTACGCATACCCATCTTCGTCTTGATCGTCGACTCCACTGTTTGCGAGAAGAAAAGTCAAGAGAAAGATGCCGGTGAGGGTCGTGGAGAGCTCAACACCTTCTCAAGTGTCGGGTGAGTCTCTAGTTTCTGCTTTCGATCCGGTGCAGTTTCTTTGCGTTTCAACGAGTTTTGCTGCCTTTGCACGTTGCTTGGGTCGGTCTTTGCGTTGGAATCGTGCATGCACATGGTGAGGATTCGGGCGATGTGTTGTGTTTTGGATTAATATGTATTGGAGTCGCGGTTGCTTTTTGCGAAGGGGTTAAGATCTGTTGGAGGGTGTTTGCTATTTCGCTTCCAGTTGCTGGTTTTTGGAGGTTTTGTATTGCAATGCCTCACTTGCAGTTTGGGGATGTTAGCTATGAATCTCAATGTACCCTCCATTCACAGATTTGATCATGATAAATACAATTTATATCAAATTGAACCCCTTTTTTTGTAAAATGCGAAAATTCGAACCTTTGGCTCGACCTACTTTGTTGAACTTGCCCTTCGACTTGACCTACTTTGTTGAACTTGCCCACCATCCTCATTCTTGTATTGAATGGTGGCCACAATATCAGTGATGGCGGGTTGAGTTGATGCTATGATAATGATATAATGGTGAAGTCGTGGCATAAGAGTTCAAAATGGCCCCGGAAGTACTTTTTTTTGTCAATTCACCCCTAGATTCTGTTAAAGTGTATCCGATTGAACTAATCGTATACTTTGGACTACCATGAATACTCTGTACGTATTAGTGACAGCTGGGTTAATAGACAACAACTGTGGACCAATTGACGGTTACCAGTGATCAATGCATGCTAACCCTTGACGTAAGAGACTTAGGAATGAAGCTATGAGATCGATGGGCACGGACCCAGAATATGTCATAGTCACCTGGTACCGACCAACGATTTCCTCAGATTGAATGGCCTAGATGAAAACCGATCAGCAACTATCTGAGGCTGAGAGACTGTTGGGGGATCAATTGGCACCAAATGTGATCATAGCTAGCAGCTGCTATTTTGAAGCATGGGAAGTTTAGTGATGAAATGATACAGGACCATCTCATCAGAAGAATCCATGGTTTTTTTGCTCTGCATTTTACCTCATTTGCCCCTCTTCCATTTATAAACTCAATCAGGTTAAGCTATTGGGCAACCTTGAAGATGCCTAGGAATTACTTGTATTTGTTTGTTTCCAGTCTATTAAACTAAAGAAGGCTAAGTCTATAAGTGCATGGACAAATCAATCATAGCGTCTTTATCTGCTGAATTGATGGTTTACTTGCCTCTGCAGCTGACTGATAGAGAAACCTAATTTTGTGAGCGTTTTGCACACAAATGTTTTTTTTATTGTTCCTTTTCCCTTTCGTGGACTGATTGGCTCCAAGCTCAAATGACATCCCTTGTCCTAAGGCTCTTTCAAATGCTAAAATGTGGAATTTTGATCTCTTCGTAGGCAAGTTGTTCTTTTATTGATTAATACCAGCCTTTAGAGGTCTAGTTATTTGTATATTTGTGAGTTGAACTTAGGGCGTGTTTGTTTCACTGAAAGATCTTTCCGCTATTTAGTTTTCCGGACTTCTACGTGTTTGGTTGGTTGAATATGGTCAGTCAATGGAAAAACATTTATAGTTAGAGAGAACACCCACATTTAAAAGGGGCAAAAGCCACCAAAAACCCCAAACTATGCCCATTGTGATACATTTACACTAAACGTTTTTATGTGACACAAAAAATCCCAAACTTGTACTTCTGTGACATATTTACCTTCCGTTAATGAGCACCGTTAAAAATCTGCCTACATGGACGTTGGGAAGCAAACGGTGTTGACATGGCGTCCATGTGGCTTAAGTGAAATAAAAATGACGTTTATTTGGCTAAAAAATCATCTAGCGGAACCTTTACGGAGGATAAATGGGTCACTTAGTTACAAATTTGGGGTTTCTTATGTCACAAGAAAAAGTTCAGGGTAAATGTGTCACAGTGGGCATAGTTTGGGGTTTTTTATGTCACAAAAAAAAGTTCAGGGTAAATGTGTCACGGTGGGCATAGTTTGGGATTTTTGGTGGCTTTTTTCCCATTTAAAATTAGGAAAACGAATTTCCAATGTTGAATACGGAAAATCATTTTCCAAACTTAACAAGTATCTTACCACAAATTTTTAGTAACTTCTTCACCTTCTATCTTAAGATAGAGTTTTATTTGCTTTTCAGCATACCACCAAACAAATGAAATTAACTATTTTTCTTGAAAATGATTTTTACGGAAAGAATTTTCCTTTATCATGAAGTTTTCAGCAAGACAAACACACCCTTAGTACTCATTGTTGCTGACCACATTATCACCTTCTTTTATTTGGCTTTGAAAGTAATTGAACTCTTTGAGGTACTGATGAGAGATTGCTCGACTTTGAAGGTGCAAATTCTGGAAATACATTACCCCAAGCTTGTTCTCTTTTAACTGTTGGACAGGTGAATCTTCATTCTCGATCAAATGAATGCCGTAGCTATAAATTTGATGGAAATATTCCAATTTAATGGTGGCTTAGACAAGCTCTTTAAGGAATTGCTCCAATAATGTCTTGTATTGTGGCAGAGCTGCATTCTGATAGTAGCTATGACCGTTTATGTCCTCTTGCTTCTCCACATTCTTGCTTATTTGTTCGTGGAATAACTGCTAAGTATGGACATATTTCCTAGAGCCAGACATTGTGCGTAAACTAGACTATTTTGTATTTTTTGCTCTTTTACATTAATTTTAACAAGACTACAACATGCTCTTTACGGTTTTTCTCCAATAATAGATAGATATGGATTTTTCTGCTTGGCAGCTAGGTTCTGCCAGCAATGTTGAACGGATAATCATGTCTGTTTATATTTGTAAAAGCATATTCAGGAAAAGCATGACAGCTTCAATATTACCTATTTAAGGATTCAATTATACGCTTGACTAGCATGCTGATCTCTTGACCTTTTATGCAGTTGCCCCTCTTAAGTAAAAGGAATATAGGGGACCATGCATAATGGTTGCTTAGATTAACGACATTTGCATGTGATGAACTTTATTTGGAGGTTTTAGCACTAGAGATGAAAATTCCATATGTACTTTTTTTTTAATTATTTCTCTAAATTATCAATGATGGGACTTCAAATGCACAATCTAAGTCTACTTGAAGGTTATGTTCTGATAGTCTCTCCTTCAAATATTACTCAGACCTTCTCTGGCACTCAGAACGTCTCTAGTCTGCAGAATGAGAAAGATGAAGCTTGGAGAGTCAATGTCTGTATTCAAGGATGTGACCTTGATCATGGTTATCTCTGTGGTACCATGGAAGCCCTGAATGTTCCAATGGCAGACACGCCGGTAAGTTGGATTTTCCACCCAACCAATTTAGATTCTTGAATAACTCTGTGCACTTCAAAACTGCTTAAGTAAGGTTCTGCTGTCTGCTGGAAGCAACTGCTTTTTGAGTTGGGGATTGGAATTCTTAATTTTTTTTTAAATTCTGCTTAATCTAAATCATCTTTTATTGGAATTTAAGCTGTGATAGAGATTGCTTCATTTGATGAACCAAGGTCATGGAAATCCCTATAGACATATGTATCTTTTTGCCTCTGAAAATAGGGTGCTTATGGGTTAAGTTTTAGTGATCTTTCACCAACATGGCTCCTCTTTAGGATTCGCTTATTTGCAATTTTATCAGGTAGTGACCTTCTGGGAAGGAGAGATCGTCGATAGCAAGAATTATACATTCTTCACTGGCAAGTGGGAAGCAACGTATGTTCATTTTTTCTCTTGCTTCACTCAAGTTCAAACCTCTAATTATTCTTAAAGATGCTTCCCCAGACATGTGGCTTCTGCCGGTCTTGTGGAAATGGGAGGACAAAGCTGTGTCTATCCTTTCATTATTAGGACTAGGATCCCATATAGAAGATTGTCTAATGATTGGAACTATTTATTAGGCCAGAGGACGATATAAGACACTGGACGAAGTTCCCATCTTTCTCACCCCTTCTGGTAAGTAGTCAGACTTCAGAAACATATGCATGCATATGTATATGCATACAACATAGAAGCTGAAAGTATTCAGAACATCTGTTATATTCATTCAACATAGAAGCTACAAGTATTCAGGACATATGCGATATGCCATATTCCTGTGCATAGATATATGTGCCTACATGTAATGCACATCCACAAGTTGCTTAAATTACTTCAAATGGATATATTAATCATTGCTCTGTGATATGGCATTAATTTTTTCAAATATTGGCCATGTTTCTTCCAGAGCCGGGTGGAAGCTGATGGTGGCAAAACTTTGGACCTGAGCAGTTGTCAATACATATTTATGGTAACAAATTAAAAGCTACATTAGGGACCACCAATTGTGGAGTTTCTTGTTTCTTTGGTGCAATTTCTCACTTGCTCATGTGTTGGCCAGAGATGGAAAGAGCAGTACTTTGTGAATGTTGGAGAGGACTGTGGATTGACAATAGCTGGCTTTTACTACGTTTGCTTCTCATGCAGTGATGGATCCATCAGTGGGTTCTATTATGATCCTAAAAGCAGGTTGATGCATCAATCCTCTCCTGTGTCTTGCTTTGGCCTTCTAAGTACATTAATTGTTATTCTCATGCCAAGATCATCAAAATTCGAAAGGCAAAATATCTGGGAGAGAATTGCATTTGTGTTGTGTTGATTATGTAATTATTCATGATCGGAATACTCTTGCTTTCACATACTTCTTCATTTTTCGGATATATATGAACAACCTGTGTTCTTGTCTCAATCACAGTCCATTTCAGAAGCTCGAGCTTAAGGCCACAAATGCAGGAAGATCGGGTTTCGGTTTTTCCACTTATGAGTTCCAGTGAACTGAAGCTTGCAGGCGATGTCAATACGCAGGCTAGCGCTTTAAATGAGTTTGTGACGCGAAGGGCGGAAGTACGACTTGGGCAACTAGAATGCCACGTCCAGAATCCAGAGGACCGCAAGCATTTCATCGTCGTACTAGTCGGTCCCTGCTTTTCTGTGGTAGTGATCTGTCTCTGTACTGAATTACTCTTGTGTGCCGGTTTCCTGGATGTGTGATTAACAAATGACAGGTTGAGAGTAGTCTATGATTGATAGTGAACTGGCCTATGCCACAGTTTCTCATCCATCTCTCGGGAAGGGGAGAAAAGAAAATTAGTTGATTTTTTGGCCTTTCTGATTTTACTGTGCAATATGTTTTAAAAACCATGTTGACATATTTATAATCTGGTGCAAGTTCCGATTCCGATCCTTTATGTTGTGTCGAGGGAACAAGAAAGCAGGCGGTACAATTTTCAAGAGCATCATGTTTTCTCGGGCTTAACACATTTTTGGTCATATGCTCCATATGATTGTTAGGAAGAACTTCTTTTAAATTCTGCACAAATTAAGTTTGGGTTTCGATGCGTGCACTGGGAATGACATCCACGTGATCGAACGCAAGGGCGGATACCCGGCAACTTGCGAGCCGATTATTAGGTTTGTGATCTCGGGTCAGATTAGAAGAATATATAATTTTCAACGCAGTGACTTTATGTATCACGGGAAAAGTCGGTGCATTGAAAAATGCAATGCAATTTTGTTTGGTTGCTTAATAGAAAGATCTTATGATTTCAACTGTCGCTCCTTTTCTATAATTTCAACAATTAAAATAAAAATCAATTGTTTGATTCATCTAGGAGTTGGAAAATGAATGGAGGAAATATAGATGAAACTTTATCATCATAGGTTTATAGGTTTATAAGCTAAGGAAAAAATGCTGGCCACATTCTGGTACATCAATGTCTAGTGAAGGAATATTATGAGGAGCTGGAATCCTCCTCTCTCTTTTTGATGCGACGGTTAGGCAAGGTATTTCGCTTTCCGAGTTATATCCAACACCTAAGTCCGATTAAAGGCAATCCATCTACGTGTGAATAGGAAGTTGGTAAACTACTATTATGTGGTATGGCCGAAACAGCTTAATCGAATAAGAATTGAACGTGAAATCGCGCGATTCTTACAACATGAAACTTCAATTATTTTAAGATGGAGTAGTACTGCCACTAATGAGGAGTGACCTTTTCGTACTTGTTGGTTCATCTATCATCCAATCCACAGTAATTCGAATGAAAGCGCCCATAGATCACTGCATGCGCTACGAGAGATGATCTAGATGGGAAAGCAGTTGAGGGTGAGGGAGACAATTCTGCAAACCTCGGACAGAGCAAAAACCGAGGAATCTGTACTGCATATCGTTTTGAGTGCCAAACAGAGTTCTTGATCTACGAGTCTCCATCACTTCCCAAGAGTTGATCTCCTTTCAGGGATTCAATGGCCATGGAAGTATGGGTCACCTTGCTCTTTGATGCTCTCTCTCTCTCAAAGAGACATGCATGGTTGACGAAACCCTAGGCGTCATCCCAGGGAAATATTGTTCTTTACTCATCGTCTGCAGCAAGTTATATCATTGAAAAGTGAGTCACTCCTGGGCCTTATGTATATATAGAAGTTCCCGTTTTATTCAGTTGTGGTTCTTGGTGTCTATGCAGTTGGTTGGATGGAGATTTTCACAATACCCATTTTATTAAGTTGAGGTTTTTGGTGTCTATGCAGTTGGTTGGATGGATGGAGATTTTTTGCAATAATTCATTGACCCCACACCACCGATTCCACCTAACAATTGCAATAGATCTTGGCTTTTACTTAACAATCACAATAGATCTGACTCTTACTTTCAATCAAAAGAATATATCATGCATGTGCCAATTATACGGTCGGTGTGATGTAACCGACCAATCAAATTGGCGGCATTTTATATATCCCAACAAGCTTCATTTTTTATTTAAAAAGTTGTTCCGGCTACATACGGTTCACATGATTCTCCTTTTTCCTCTTGCATCATGCCCCTAAACCG
The DNA here is from genome assembly GCF_021117445.2 of Syzygium oleosum. NCBI lineage: Eukaryota > Viridiplantae > Streptophyta > Magnoliopsida > Myrtales > Myrtaceae > Syzygium > Syzygium oleosum. Next base: position 5,637,086 of record NW_026607494.1, read on the forward strand.
TTTGAAGATGAGCACTCCCATGTCCAAGTGCCAATATTTCTCATCCATGGGTGAGAGTAGTAAAAAGGAGAGGTTAAACCCATTCAAGCCAACCATTAATCTGTACATATTTCGCTGTATTTGTCACAATTTATGTTGAAGAATGAGAGAGGGTGATGCCGGCAACCCTTATCCATTTATCTGGCCATAGGGCCATAACAGAAGGTGCATACAAAGAGAGCCGTCCTCATCACCTCCTTAGAAAACAGTGCAAAAGAAAGAAGGAATCCAACTTTCCGATGAAAAGCCCAAAGCACCAATCATGATCAACTAGCTTTTTCGATGTAGACATTAGTAATTCATACACCATCTTAAAATGGATTTTCGAATGGACGGCGTGTATCTATTGACTTCTTAAATAGAAATATCACATTTTGTTTCTGAAAAAGATAGGTTGCTCGAATATGCAGGTGTCACTGATATTTGTGGCCACTAATGTAGATATGCATATAGAAATGACTTTGTTTTTTTTATAAATATTTGGAGCAACCTCTTTCGAACCTTGAAGGCCTTATCGTGACTCATCCTCTCTCTGTTTCTCTCTCAAAATATGTGCTGACACTTGTGGATAATAGAGGAAGGCAAGGACGAAGAGACAGGCATTGGCGCATCGGCGACCGAGTTTTCGCGTCCCATCATCTCTCATCAAGGACCTCGCATGTTTGCTCAGAGAGAATGATGCAGCCAAGGATGACTTGCCGAATTACATTCCCTTATTTCTGGAAAGCATCTTTCGATCTGGATTTTGAGTTGGCTCTTGACCAGTCATTCGAACAAAACCTCGAAGATCAATCGGCAAGTTGTTCTTGGCTACATGCTTCTTTCTTGAGCCTCATGTTTGGCTCTTGGTGATCATTGCTAATCACTCACGGTCGTGGTCTGCATCCGGTGCTTCTCCGAGATTCTTGATTCTTCATTCGGTACGTTATCTCGTGCCCAGACATTCGATGTTCATTTAAACGTGAGCCTACTTCAGCTCGCAAGAAGGAGAATCTTATGCAACTGACACATCACTTGGAAAGATGAAACTTTTCTAGATTTCCAATCCAAAAAGTCGTTTTTTCTCAACGGGCATGCATATATACTTTATTAGATTGTTTTCTGACTCGTTATACTATTTTGTAAGTAGTGTTGTACATTCGTAGCATTCTTTGTTTGAGAATGCAACAGCGCGATCTAGAGAAGTTGATGGTTGATCCGACAATACTGCATACTTGTGCGGTCTACTCACATCCACTTCTGATATAGATATATCTGAAAGTTAGTCTTGAGAAGGAGGATTAGTATATATTGCACAGGAGTGGGGAGCCACGGGGAAAAACCTTTGCCATTATGTACTATACATGCTATCTGAACAACCTTTCTTTGCCTGATCTTTTTGGCAATGTACTTTTCTGATTGATTTTGAGAGGTCCACATTGCAGATTGTCCATGTCTTATTCTACTAGAACCAATCATCTCCATTTATAGTTGGCTTTCATTGATGATCAGTAGGATATGAACGACGATCAATTCGACTCAGAATAACACAATAATCAAGATCTGTTTGATGGGATTGTTAGTTTCCACCAGTAAAACCGCTTTGTCTACTAATATTGTTGAAATATATCTTGAGTTTGAGCTCATTGAATAAATACCAAAAATTAAGCGTGCGAGTTTGTCTCAAGAAAATTAAGTCCATTTTGGACTTTTGTGATTGTCTACGATTTTCTTAAGCACACCGGCCATACTTCCCATATTAAATGCTCCGCATGTGAAAGGAAGAAAGAAGACGAAGACAAAGAAAACATTGAAGTTTGTGTGTGTGAAGAAAGTGCAATGGGCATTCACTCCGTGGGTCAAATAAAGAGGACATGGGTTTCGAAAGTTAGGCAATCGAACAATAAATTTAACATAATAAGAAAATAAATCGGAGGGCGCCGTTAATGCATGCACATGGCCATGTGCATGCCATGAAAATGGAGGGCGCCGTTGCTGCTTTCATTTAATGCAAATAGGAGCCCTTTCTGTTGTTCTATTCGGCTGAGTCTTAATTGGTGTTGAATTCTCTGAGAGTGGAAGGAGAATAGCATGCGAGTGGGACTTCTTCACATAGAGAGAGAAAGAGAAGATGAAGTGCAATGATGACCATTGAATGATGTAGACTATCTCTTGTGCATTATAAAAGAGAGAGAGACGTCCAACGAAGGTGTGCCAAGTTCCATTCGGTGGCCGAGAGAAGAGAGAGTTCTTCTTGTGAGGGATTTTCTTGTTGTAATTATACCCGAGTGATTTAGCCAATTAAATTCTTATGAGTAGAATTTGTATAATTCCTTGAGTGAGATTTCATTAAGAATTGTGAGGGGCCTTGAGAGAAATCCTTTCTTTACCTGCATTTGTGGACCTAATGGAAATTTGTTTCCTAGCGCCGCTTTAGCTATGTTTTTTGCGGCTCGGCTAGGTACTCAAGATTCTCGATTTCTCCATTTCCTGATGCTAGCAATGTACATCAGCCGAATAGGATCATTGTCCGTTCTTCTAAAACCGCTATTGAATATTGAAGCATTCCCTTGTTAGAGCTAAAGCAAAGCTTGGTCTACAAATGATGTGGCAAAGACATATAGTTTATCACATCACTTTGTTCTACTGAATTATCGCATCAGTTTACTAACCGAGTTTTATACATTGTCTTTGCACCCCCTATCATACTTATGTATGGAAATCTGGTTATCTCCATGTTTGGCAATTCACACTTTTGCAACCTTAGATGGTTGTAACTTTCCCTTCCTTTAGTATTCTTTGATTAGGTTCTGAGATTATAGATTCTGTAACCTTGTTTTATTGTATATTCGTGCTAATCTAGCACTGGATAGTAAATATTTGGCAAGCAGTTCTTTAACAAGCAGCAATGATTAGTGAAGTGTATGCTTTTCCGGTTAGAAAGGCGGTGAATTAATTAAGATTGCATACGTTTGAGAGGGTAAATTAACTTCCTGAAGTGACTCGTGTTTCAGTTTCAAACACGAGCTCAGTATCTTCCGTCAGGCGAAGCCATGATGTGATTGATAGAACAATAAAACGGGGAAAGCATCTCAACGATCACTTCTTGTAATCAACTTTTAATGGTTGATTCTTCAATTTGCTTTCATCTTGAGTAGTGTTAACCGAAATTCTCTAGCTGTGGCAACTTCTTGAAGACACAAGAATCCAAAAATGCTAGACAGGTGTTAAGCTTGATAACAGTGGGTTGCGTTTGATTCAGCTTTTGCACAAAGAATTTGTGGTTGTGTAAAGTACTTTAGACCAAAGGGATTTTATGAAAAGTAAAGAGTGTTTAGTGAGCACTTGTAAAAATTTTCATTGTAACATAATTTTTAAATTAAGAAAAAGGAGAATGGATGAGCTTCGGAAACGGAGGAAAGCCTAGGTGAAGGGCCACGGAAGTCATGCAACTCCAGGTGACGGGCCACTAGGGTCGCGCAGCCCAGGCATGCTAGATTTGGAGATCAGAGGTGAGTGCTGACCCTCAACGACCCTCACTGATCCTTGGCGAGCATCACGCAACCTCAGGTGAGCTAAATATGAAGACCGGAGGCAAGCATTGATCAAAGGCCGGCGAGCTAGATCTAGAGCGAGGATCATCTCTATATGAAAGAGATGAGGAACTGTGTCCGGAGTAACAGTAGGGGTAAAACGGGATTACGAAAATACTAGTGAGGGCAAGATTAGAAAAACAAAAATTCGTCCACCCTATCAATTGACATTATCGGAATGCAGAAAGCCGAAGCTGGTACCAAGTTGCATCGAGCTTGCAAAGCTCGACTTCGCACCAAAGGTCCTTGAGAATGTGTTAACAAAAATCAAAACTTTAGCTAAGAGCCTTCGATGGTTTTGTGCAGAGTTTTATGAGAAAAATTTGCTGGTTATTTTTCTCAACCTGCTTAACTTTGAGCACCACCACTTGGGCGACGAGTTCGGAGTGAAGTTAATTAGAGAGATACAAGAATATGCTCCTTTTGAGTAATTGCAGTTACTACATCGTCGGAGTTTTCTCATTCAAATGTCCTCTGTACTTGCTTCCTCATTGCAATATTAAGCATTTCGAAACTCAAATGGTCGATGTTCCGACTGCTTGGGTTTGCTATTCCATCTGATGTAAAATTCCTAACCCCAGGCCGAGCACGGTCCATGTACGCAAAAAACAACCCAGACAATGTTTCCTAGGTACATACATTCTTGTGGACGCGTCAAACAGAAAACGGTGATTTCTTCCTAAAACGAACAAGCAGTGACATATCGCAAGTCTCAACGCACACCACCGCCATTCTGGCCACCTAAGTAGCACTGACACGCAATGCGACACGACGCGACACGACACATCATTTCTCAAAAAATAGAGAAATCCGACACGTTGGGACATATTGTATATTTAATGTATATTTTTAGATATACATAATAAATGATCATTTTTATGATTATTCAATCAAATTAATTTGATTCAAATCCATAAATAAATAAATAAATAAGAGTGTCGGACGAGTGTTGGTGTCCGACACGTCCGACACGACACGGAAGCCCCCGGAGACTGTCCGTGCTTCCTAGCTGGCCACGGGACAAACATACAAGGCACGTTACATTAGAATATAAAATGAATAGATCTTCACATTACAACAGCTTCTTCCCCTAGCATAAAAGAGAACAACAAGGCAACTCACAAACTAACCGGTATTCTATTAGGTACTGAGAGACCAGCAAGCTTGGATCCAAAAATATATAAATCCAAAGCTCGCAAACCACTGGCTATACACTATTATCTTTACCACTTTCTTGTTTCGTAAGCACCGTAAAGAGGGAAACAAGCCCAGAAAAAAAGAAAAACAGAAAATGCCTGTACAAGAAGAAGAGAGATGTAGGCCAAATACTATAGTTGACAACCTCATCTTGCTGTATTAACCAAAGGTTTTTGGTCCGAAGAGGTTGATGAGGGAAGGGGAAGTGAAACGGGGAGAGGAAGGTCCGGATGGCCGGGAGACACCACAGGTTCGGCCACTGCTTCCTCCTGCTCCATGGCGGGAACTGGCTTTGGCGTGTAGTTGAAAGACAAATCTTTGTTGGCTGCGAGCGCCAGGAGCTCTTTCTCTTCCAGACCTTTTGTTGGGCCGAGGCTACAACGGTCTGGGGTGTGCTTGGCCAATGCATCTTTGAATTTCTTTATCTGAGAAACACCAACACAAGCAATTTTTACATCAGCAATAAACTTGACAGGACAAAACAAAATAGTGTGCATAGCATATCATTATCCAACAGTCAATGAAAGCAACATGGTAGCCAGAATTCTCAGGATTTATTGGCAAGAAAGTTGATCCTAAAGAGTAAACTAATTAATATTTTGGCTAGAAAAGAAAGGCTAATTAATGTTATGGGTCTTCTTTACGAGTGCCTCTGGTTAAGAAACCGAAGAGCAGTTTCCAGGGAACCACAACATCTATTTCACATAATTTTCTGACAATCTTGAGAAGGAACTGAAATTTCATGAAGCACGATCATGTTAACTTCCAATCTAAGATGATGTCGTTGGGACAAAAAAAAGGACGAGTGTCCTTTTAAAAAATTGACAGCTTGAAGAAGAAAACATTTTCAAAAAAAATTTCCAATCAAAGTAATACGGGGAGAAGAACCCTAGAAGTGCCAAAAGTTGTGTACGGTGCTCACTTTAGTGTTAAAAGTTTTCTTCGGCTCACTTAAGTGCCAAATCGGAGAAAAAACGATCACTTAAGTGCCTCTGCCGAGAAATTCCGACAATTCGACCCTCGTGGCATTTCTTATAAAATTTTAATGTCTATGTGGCTTTTTTTTTATATAAAAAATGAATTCCTAACGTGGATGATGACCTGGCCTTTCTTGACAACACAATGTCACTTCAAGTTCTAAACTCATTCTTTCTCTCTCTTTCGGGTTCTCGCTTCTCTCTTCTCTCTCTTGATTCCAGCGGCATTACGGAGCTCCTTTTATGGAGAGCACATAAATCACACGATTAGAAGACAAAACCATTACAACACGAATCAAATCTTAAAAGCACGCTTGATTCGGCAAAATATTAGATCCGTAGAATATCTGAGATGAAAGTGTTCATGATTTTCCGGTGAACAAAAAGCAGCCATCCGACAAACAAAAGCAAAATACCCACATGAGGGTTTTGCTTCACTGGGTTGCGATTTTGAAGGTGAAATCAACAGAAAGGGGCAAACTTGAGGTAAGCCATCCCACAAACAAAAACAAAATACCTAGATGAGCGTTTTGCTTAAGTGGGTTGCGATTTTGAAGGTAAAATCTACAGAAAAGGGAAAACATGAGGCAAAGAGGTTGTTTTCTAGTTTTTAGCTCCATTTTTTAAAATTTTTTTGAGATTAAAATTGCGATTTTGGGAGGTCCCGCTCCGTTGACTCCCTCGCCTCGTGCCTCTCCGCCATGGGCATCTGAAAGGGCAACTGTCGTCTTCCTCCTCTCCTCTCGTCGTCTACCTCGCCGTCATGCCCTTGGTGCCGCCATCATCGTTAGCATCCAAAGCTTCAAAAAGGCTCCTTGTTCACTTTCATCACCAAGAGTTTCAGCAACTAATTTTCCACCAAATCCTCTATTATGAGATAGGGTTTGAGGGAGAAGCTAAATTTGTCCCCAAATCACTGATTTTGAGATTAGGGTTTGAAGGGAGGTTGAATTTGGGGCAAATATGTGGTAAATAGCGTTGTTTGGGTTAATATATGCTGACTCACTATACCGGCAAGCCACGTTGATCAAAAGAAATATTAAAATATTGCAACGTCGGATTTCCGGCGACCTAAATAGGATTTAGCACTTAAGTTATTGTTTTTTTTTAAAGTAGCACTTAAGTGATTCGAAAAAAACTTTTGGAACTAAAGTGAGCGCCGTACACAACTTTTGGCACTTGTGGTGTCCTTTTCCCAAGTAATACAAGATAACCTCGAAACCTACCCCATACCCCTAAAAATGATCATATAGACAAATGATACTTGATAACAACATAATCCAGCATCACTAGCCACGCCTGACGTGGAGTCTTAGGGCTATGACACAAGGTATTCCTTCACTCCATAAGATTTGCACTGTACAGCCTCGCGGTAATTCTAACTTTATAAACCCATAAAACAACATATGTAAACTCAGCAGATTGGTGAAGACTGAAGTAATAAGAAAAGTCAAAACCGCACCAGTCAGACCACTACCAAACAAAAGCACCAATCACTGGACCATCAGCAGAGATAGAAGAGATCCCGAGAAACTAACCGTGGCATTAGTGCAGCTGAAACTGCAGAGCCGGCCATGAGCGCCTCTATATAATCGGAAAAACGGGAGAACATGAACGTTGAGGCTATAGCACATGGACTTGTGCTCCTCATAGTTCACCTGAAGGAACTGCACGTCCGGGTTCGTCTCCACCAATTGGCATATCTTCGGATGCAGGGCCCTGCATCCGCCGCACCCCGGGGAGAAGTCCACAACCACCAGCTTATCTCCGGCGCTCGACAGACACTCCACGAGGTCTTGCGCACCATTGACCTCTCTCATGTTCGGTTGAAGCCCCTTCTCCCAACATTTCTGAGCCTTCCCTATTCTTAAATTACCCTGTGCCATTTCATATTGCAAGAGACACTCAATTATTTCAATTATCTACACTTTCTTCACACTGATCGGTGAGAATAAAGTGCTGAAAATTTACTAAGAACTAATATGCTGAGATTTACACTTTCTTCACACGTTTGTAGACCAATTTTGACATATCATTATTCAACCGAGAAATTATTCCGTTTTTTAAAGAAAACAGAAAAAGAACATCAGAAAGAAATACCACCATAAATGGAGACCAAGATTGGACAGATACAAGATAAAACGGAGACCACGCACAAAAACTTCTCAAAAAACAGAACCCGAATGTAACGAGCAATCTGAACAATATCCAAGCAACAGACGAATCGTGAGGTGCGGGGAAAAAAGCCAAACCTGCACATTCGAGGAGTAATTTCGCGATATCCTCCTCTTCGGCACACATTCACGTTGCTTGTGCACAACCCCGTCACCGAAAATACCGCTCCGATCTGGAGACGGAAGATCTCAGCCCCGGAGGCCTCGACATCGCGACGGGGCGGAACCTGAGCCGAAACCCCGCTGCAAACCTGCCGGCCCTGAAGCCTCTGGGGAACACGGGGGCGCCGCAGCATTCGCCAGTGTCCCGAGGGTGGTGCGACGAGCACAGGCTTGATCTGCTCAGGAGCTCGGCCATTTCCTCACGTCGCAGAGCAAAAGAAACAGACCCGGATCTTCCTTCGGCCTGTTGATCGAACTGCAAACGAAAGGGGCGGTTGGGTTGAAGGATTTGCTCATTCAACAGAGAGAGAGATGAGGAGAATATGTTGTTCTTTTCAGCCTTTGATGGATGGAAAAAGTGGAGTGATAGGGCGAAAAAAAATGAGAAATTTGGGGTGACCGTTGGATTAACCGTTGGGCAGTTAACAGGATGTGAATCCGACGGTGGTGATCAGCGGAGAAGGACGTCATAGATTTTTACCACCCGACAAGTCGTTAAAGTGTGAAATCAAGTGGCTTTCATGATGCGGGGGAGGCGCACGTGAGCAGTGGAAGATCATACACGTGGCGGCATCTGAAGCCCTGGGCAAGGACGGTGAAAGGGGAAGCCGTTGGATTTGGATATTCTTCCCGGATAAAACTCGCGAATGGCAGTTCTTCTTGCCACATCGTTGAATTGAACATGAGGGAAGCAAAAAAACTAGAAGATTTCTCATGAGCACTTGAAGGATGTGAGCCAATTCATCCCGTCGATTGGATCACGCGAGTCTCATGTGATAGCCGCATTATCGAGCTACCACGACCAACTAGGCTCGCATGATCCGAGAGCATGCAAGAAACGCTCGAAAACTTGTCAAAATTATAGTCACTCGATATTGTTTGGCATAAGATAGGTGAACTTGGATTACATGTACCAGATACATTTAGATACATGTCCACAACGTAGGAGATGATTATGGGCCACTTGAGCTTGACTGATCCAAAGGACGAAATAGGCGAGTCTAAACAAGTCATTCCCTCTTTTAATCCGGCTCCACTTGCTAGTTATGCTTGGCCATGCCCAATCAATTTTATATCAAGATTGAATCTTTTCCCCTTATTAAAAGGAAGGGTTTAAGATCCAACACTACGTCCGGCCAATCAGGAATCGTGCATTGATTAGATATAGTCGATGCACGTGATGATAGCTCAGGTGACGCAAATGATAGTCGTCTTATTATCTTGGCTACTTTTGAATTACAAGATTTGATCCATAATCAATGTTGGACATTTGTGAATGCCTTTAGTATAATTCATTGGTAAAAAATTAAGATTTAAATTGCTTATGAATTTGCTTTGTAATAGAGTAAAGATAGCGACCCAAAAAAAAGTAGAGTAAAGATAATTCTTGACCAAAAAAATAGAGTAAAGATAATGCAAAGCTTGTTTACATACTTTCTTCTCTTAAAAGCGAACAGGATCACACATTATTTTTGCCTAAAAAATCTCAATGAGGCAATGCTAAAGATACTAACATTTCTAAACTAAATTTGGTTTAATACGTTATATAGCGTGTGTGAGTAGTTGATTAAGATAATGGGCCTATTTAAGCCCCCGATAGATGTCTGCCACATAATTTAACAAGTATATTCGATCGATAAGCCTTAGCATGTCAAAGCGTCAAGGCAAAGAAGGGCCACGGGAAATCGAGTGATGTTTTACATGAGTTGGAGGCCCACGTGGCGAAGATGAAGATCGTCAGGGGGCTGTCCAAGGGTTGGTCGAGGAAATGTCCGAGAGCACCAATGGGCTTGAGTCCAGGAAGCGAGAGCTCTAGGCAGAGGTGCAAGGGCTTGAATCTGTCATGGGTGAGCTCTAAGGAGAGATGTTGGGCACCTTGAGCACCACAGCTGATGAACTTCGGTAGCGGGATGATACCTTGAAGGCCTTAGTGGAGGCTTTGAGTGCGGAGATGATCGAACTTAAGGCGAAGCTCATCGAAATAGAAGCTGCAGATGTCAACGGGGTTATCACCATGCAACCAGGTCCACGAGTGGACGCCCCTAAGCGAAAACAGTTCAAGGGCTCAAGGTAGCTAAGGATGTGGACAACTTCCTATGGTACATAGAGCAGTACTTCCAAGCAATGGGAGTTATTGATGGTGCGCTTCGGGTAACTATCGCGGTTATGTATTTGATTGACAATGCCCTATTATGGTGGCATCACAAGTGTGATGATAGGAGTGGGAAACCCATCACAACTTGGAAGATGTTCGTCAACAAATTCCAATGACAATACTACCCCGCGTATGCGAAGGAAGAAGCTCAAGAAGAACTCTGTTGCTTGGAGCAAAGAGGTGGAGTCTGAGAGTATGTGAAGAAGTTCTCAGAGTTGTTGCTACAAATCCCCTCTATGAATGATGTGGAAGCTTATTTCCAATTCATGGGTGGTCTCAAATCATGGGTGAAGCAAGAGTTGAAGCAGCATAATGCGAGAGACCTCTTGACGGCCTTGTCTGTGGCTGAGACACTCGTGGAATACAAGGGGAAGTCCCAAGACAAATCGGATTCTTGACCTACGAACAAAGGCATGGTGGGGAGATCGCAACAAGTTCCACCGCCCAAGTGGAGGCAAACCGCCAGCGGTCCCTGCAAAGGAGAAGTCGGAGTCGAGTGATGGAGGACACAAGAAAGAACACTTCTCTTTCAAGTGTTTCTTGTGCGATGGGGCGCACAAGTTGCACAAGGCTCGTGATTGCCCAACATGAGGAAAACTTGCGTGCGCTTGTCAAGGCCCACGAAGAGGAGCGAGATGATACACAACTCAGTTTGTTGTGAATCCTAAGTTCTATCAAGGCAAAGAAGTCAAACAAACCGAAGGGCCTCATGTTTGCAGACGTGACAATTGAGGGTACCACGATGAGTACACTTGTGGATACCGACGCATCCGATCTCTTTATCTCAAAGGAGGTCACAAGAAAACTCAACCTTCAAGTCGAGAAAGGAGCCGGGTGTCTCAAAACCGTGAATTCAAAGGAAGTCCCTACATGCGGCGTGGCGAGGGACGTGGAAGTTCACATCGGACAATGGAGAAGCAAGGAGACTCTCGAGGTAATCCCACTTGACAAGTGTGACTATGTTATCAGTTTGGTTTCCTTAATAGGATAGGTGCTCTTTTTGTTATGTTCGACAATTATATATGCATCTTGGATACACATGGTCAAGGTGTTATCCCGGTAAAGCATGAATCGGAACGTGACCTAAAAGTGTAATTGGCAATGCAAGTCTCCAAAGGGGCAAAGATAATAGAAGTGACTTCCTTGGCAGCTTTGAAGGCCCCAAGGGCAATGGGAATGAGATCCCTATTGAGGTAGCCCAAACCCTTGACTAATTCAAGAACGCGATGCCTCTTGAACTATCAAAGAAGCTACCACCTCGGAGGGAGGTAGATCATCGGATTGAGCTAGTCCTTGATAATCGACCACTTGCCATGGTACCCTACTATATGGCACCCCCGGAGTTGGAGGGGTTGCACAAACAACTTAAATGGTTGCTCGATGATGGCTATATCCAACCACCAAAGGCTCCATTTGGAGCCCCGAACCTTTTCCAAAAGAAATGCGATGGGTCACGTTGGTTGTGTATCGACTACCGTGTGTTGAATAAGCTGAGGATAAAGAATAAGTACCCAATCTTGCTCATCGCTGATTTGTTCAACCAACATGGTGGTGCGCAGTGGTTCACGAAGCTAAATTTGCGATCGGGATACTATCAAGTGCAAATTGCCGAGGGGGATGAGCTGAAAACCGCATATGTACACGATATGGCTCGTACAAGTTCCTAGTGATGCCTTTTGGCTTAACCAGCACACCGGCAACATTTTACACACTAATGTATAAGGTATTCCGCCTATTCCTTGATCGATTTGTTGTGGTTTACCTAGATGATATTGTGATGTTCAGTCGAACGCTCGAGGAGCACATCGAGTATCTCAGATGGATCTTCCAAGTACTACGAGAGGATGACCTATATGTGAAGCGCTAGAAGTGCGCGTTTAAGCATCGGAAAGTGCCATTCTTGGGCCACATCATTGGGGGTGGACGAGTGCACATGGATTCAATAAAGATCTAGGCCATCATGCAGGGGAGCTGCCAACCAAGATAATGGCACTGCGGTCGTTCCTTGGCCTCACCAGCTACTATCGCGGTTTATTCGAAACTTCCCGAGCATCACCATGCCACTTACGGACATGCTAAAAATAAAGGAAGCCATGGGAGGATGGGTTGGATGTCAAGAGGCGTTCAATCTGACTCAAGTAGGCGATTGACTGAGGAACTAGTGCTCACACCCAGCCGATCACTCAAACCATATGAAGTAGAAATGGACGACTCAAATTATGCTATTGGGGTGTTCTAATGTAGGAAGGACACCTAGTGGCATTTAAATCAAGGAAGTTGAGCGAGACCGAACAACGATACATGGTCCAAGAGGAAGAGATGACGGAGGTGGTGTACTGCCTTCATACATGGCGACACTACCTATTGGGATCGCGGTTCATTTTGAGGACAGATTACGTGGCCACGAGCTACTTCCAAGCATTGAAGAAGCTAAGCCCAAAGCAAGCTTGTTGGCAAGACTTCATTGCAGAATTCGACTACGTGATGTAGTACAAGCCTGAGAAGGTCAACTCCGTAGCCGATGCACTTAGCCGAAAGATAGAGATGGCAACCATCAGTCAACTCGAGTGCCCATGGACCGAGTGAATCAAAGAGGGGCTACAACATGGCCCAACTGCTAGGGCCCTTTTGCTAGGGCCCTTTTGGAATATACACGGGAGGGCAAGACTTGGCAATTCTAGTATGAGGGCAATTTACTCTACACCAAGGGGCGACAACTGTACTTGCATCTCTATGGGAAGTTGCGAAAGGAGGTACAATGAGAGTGTCACGATTCCAAATGGGTGGGTCATGCGGGGATCCACCGCAAGATGGCACTTGTAGAGAATCGGTACCTTTGGCCACACCTATGCGACGATGTCGGTGGATCGATTCACCAAGTACGCGACATTCATGCTCGCTACAAAAGACTACCCAGCTGAGAAGGCGGCTCGGCTATTTCTAAAGCATATTGTCAAGTATTGGGATGTACCACAGACGATCATGAGCAATTGCGATCCTCGTTTCACGGGGATATTCTCGACCGAGCTCTTCAAGCTGCTAGCATTGGACCTCAACTTCTTCACAAGCCTACATCCCCAAATCGACGGTCAGACGGAGAGGGTGAATGCACTCTTGGAGTTGTACCTCCAACATTATGCGAGTACAACGCAAAAGGATTAGGAGAAGCTAATCGGTGTAGCCTAGTTCTCCTATAATTAGTAGTGGAGTGAGTACAAGAGCCAAAGTCCTTTCGATATCATGACAGGGCAATAACCACTCACTCTAAGTACAATTGCAATGGGCTATCAATGGAGTAGCACATCCGCTTACAAGTTTGCTAAGGAGTGGCATGAACAAGCAGACTTGGCACGAACTTGCCTACACAAGATCAAGCCTTGCTGATTCCCACCCCTGACCATATTCATTTCAACTCTATGTTCTCTACATTTGTCCAAGTTTCTCCGTCCTCCGACGATCTCCAAAAGAAGCATCCCATAACTATAGACGTAGTTATAGGCCGGTTACTAACCCATTCCGGTTATGTAATAGGCCGATTACTAACCCATTCCGGAGCAAAGTAGCCTCTGGTTCCTCTAACCATGGTCATGACTTGTGAATGCTCTCTCCCCATCAACTTAGCTAGCCCGAAATCTGAAACTTTGGGACAGAAATTCTCATCCAGTAGAATATTTTCCGGCTTAATGTCGCAGTGTATGATCCTGTTCCTACACTGCTCGTGAAAGTATGAGATCCCTTGTGCCATCCCAATGGCTATTTGGAAGTGGGTTTGCCAATCTAGCAATCTGTCTCGCGAGCTGAACGAAGGGAAAATCCACTTGTCCAAGGACCCGTTTTTCATGAACTCGTAAACAAGAAGCCTGTCCATTACCAATCAAAGAATCCAGAAGAATGAAAATGAAGCATGAAAAAACCCATCTGCTTACGAGTCTCTATAATGGTTCCTTGCACATCTTGCCTTTAGTATGATACACTTAATTCAGTGATTTTTTTATCATATCACGGCTTCTGATAATAGAAACAACAATTACTCATCAGCAAAAAATAAAACAAAAAAACAATATAAACAACAATTACCCATCATACTTACGCATCAAACAACAACAGCCCAAATCATAAAAAATCAGTTCCGGACACAAAACAAAGAAGAACAGGGATGGTTTTGTACCCTCCTGAGACCCCATGGCTAACGACAACGGGCGAAGGTGAGCGAGGTTCGAACGCAGTGAGGAAAAAGGACTTTTTTTTTTTCTCAAGCGATTTTCTCTCTTAAGGATGCACAAATCAAGGCAACTAATCGTCAACAAATTTCAAGCAATAGTCAACAGTAGCGGAAGATGCACAAGTCAAGAGCAGCGGAGCTCACCGATGGGTGGTGCTCAACTAATCACCTCAATGGGAGGAGGCAGAGGAGGAGGAGGAAGAGGAGAGGATGAACGGGCAATTAAGAAGACGGTTAGTGCCAGTCAATGCGGAGATGGCGACGAGGATGGCAAGGCGACGCCGTCAACAGGGAGTTCAACTTCGCCTATCTTCTGGGTCCTCTGGGTAGAACCACGGCTCGATCTCTTCGATGACCAGTTCTTCAGAGGGAGCCCTCCGACCCCGACCCGATTCCACGAAGCCTCCGTCCTTTTTCCAGCAGTTGAGAGGGAGCGTCCGGCGGTGCTCGTCGGAGGTGGTCGGAGGATTTTCCAAGACTGAGGGAGGAGAGAGATGAGAGGTGTGAAATTTGAAATGAAGTAAGAGAGAGAGAGAGAGAGAGGGGATGAAGATGCAGAAAGGAGAGAGAGAGGGGGGGACGCTGGCAACCCGGGAAGATTTCAAGTTTTTCTCTTTTTATATTTCCACGTCAGTGACACATGTCACTCTTTTAATGGTGCCACATAGGCAAGTGACGTGTTGATATCATACCACCAAATATTTTCTCGTGAAAAGGGGACATTAATCAAACAGAACCTCGCAAAAGACAAAACACCCAACTGGTTTTATTCATTTCAGAAAAAAATGCCTCTCTCCCTTTCATCCAGACTCGCAAACTCAGTCACAGCATCAAGATTCAACCACCCAAGACACTACCTCAATCACGCTCGCACTGCCCCCTCCCATCTCCACAACCTCTTCATCCCCGTCAAAACCCCACTTCACAATCCCACTCTAGCATTGACCAAAAACCCAATCTTTACCTCAAAAACCCAGAAATCCACTTCAGTCTTAAACTGCGCAGACCCTAGCGAGTCTCTGCATCTTTCACAACCCTCAGAAACTCAAGAACAGACCCAGAAGAAGAGCTTCTGGGGAGCTGTCAGCTTGATCATTGGCACGGCAGTGGGACCAGGGATGCTGAGCCTCCCTGCCCTGACCATCAAATCTGGTCCATTCCCTTCAACCATTGCAATTCTCTTATCATGGGTTTATGTTGTGTCGTCCATAGTTCTTGTTGCAGAGCTCACTTTTGCAGCCATGGAGGAAGAAGGGGTTGGGGAGGTGAGCTTCACTGGCCTTGCTACTAAGGCCTTGGGGAGCGGTTTTGGGGCTCTTGTGGCCATTGTGTATGCTTCCCTGAGCTTTTCTCTGTTGGTGGCATGCGTTTCTGGGATTGGTTCCATTTTCTCTCAGTGGTTCCCATGGATGGATGTTGCATTGGCCTTTGGGTTGTTCCCTCTGGCTGTCGGGGTTGTCATTGGGTTCTTCCCCTTTTATGCAATTGATGCTGCAAATAGGCTCTTGTGCTTTGTTATGCTCGTGTCTATAAGTGCACTGGTGGGGTTTGGTTTGTCTGTGGCTAGGAGTAATGTGGTTGCTTCCTTTTCTCATGCCTCTTGGAGCATGTCATCAATTTTGCCGGCCATACCAGTCATGGTACTGACGCTGGGGTTCCATGTGATCACCCCTTTCATTTGCAAGATTGCCGGAAATTCAGTTCATGATGCTAGGAAAGCTATTCTAATTGGTGGTTGCATTCCATTGATTATGGTTTTGTCGTGGAATTTGATTGTTCTGGGGCTTTCTGGGACTAATCCCACTGCTTCACCTGGAGATCCCATAACCCTTTTGCTCTCTGTGAAGTCCTCTGCTCTGTCAGCGGTTCAAGGTTTTGCCTTTTCTGCTCTTGGTACTAGCTTGATAGGCTATGCTGTAAGTTTCCCAAAGCAGCTCGTTGATACCCTAGACTTGATTTTCCAGAAGAACAACGGAGGGAAAAATTTGAGTCCTGCTCCAATGATCTGTCATGGAAATGGAGCTGGTAGAGTTGGTTCTCTAGGATATTTGAGGTTGGATTATGTTGGTAATCCTGGCATCATCTCATTTAGTAGATTACAACATTCATCAGCTCCAGAAAATTATGCAACATCGAGCATAAGGGCATTTGATTCCATTGAAGTTCTTGTATTGCCAGTGGTACTTGGTGCTTCGGTTCTTATAGTGTCCTTCTTTCGCTCGACTTTTTCTAGAGCACTTGATTTTGCTGGGGTATATGCTAACTGTTTCCTATTTGGGATCCTTCCTCCATTGATGGCATACATTCAGCAATCCAGGAAGAAGCTCAGGTACAGCCCCAAATCTCAAGCTAGTTCCACTTTCATCTCTATTTGATGGTTTTCATGGATCCAATTATTATCTTTAGGCGCAAAACATGGTCTATAGGAACATCTATTCACCCTGCACATTCATTTTCCGCATTGCAACCTCTGTTTTGAGTAGTTGCCAATGTCACTGATCTCACCCTTTGGAAAAGCTGGAAAAGCTACAAATATGATGGATAATTAGATGTATATATTTGGTTTGATGTAAACATCAAGGATGTTCGAAAATATTCTCTGTAGTATACTAATGAAAATGGCAGTGCACAAAGTTAGCCAAGAGTCTTATCGGTGGGCTCTTTATAGGTTGGCAGGTGGAGACCAATAAATCACTAGTTCTATATGTTGCTCAGAGATTGCTGGACCGATTGATTCATCTGGTTATACTTTCAGTTTTTCCAAATCAATAAAAACCGATGAGATAGGCATCAGTGAGAGCTGCCAAGTTGCAGAGATGAATATTTTCGTGTATTACTGATTAAAGCACAAGACAAACTTTTTAACGAGCTCCTGATTGAATCATACTCTCTCTTATCTCTCTGCATATGCTTCATGAGGCGACAGGAAGATTCTACTCATATTCTGTATCTAAAGAATATGATTCTCAATATGTTTTGCTTGTATAGTAATTTACTCATATCCAGATTACATGTCAACTGCTTCATCCTTTCCAAGCGGGTTCATGGGTGGTGAAGGTATATGATTATTAATATGGTTTGGTTCTTCTTTGTTGAACTTGCTTTGAACCAGTGATGTATGTGGTATAGTGGAAAACTATAGAGTAACACACATGAACATTCTCTGAGAAGTATCTAAAATGCTTTCAACAAAAGCATGCGCCGGTCATTTCTCATCACCACACGTGTCATCATGCTATTGTTCACCTTTTATAGATGGACAAATTATATCTGAAAACAAGCTTTGCATTTTGCAGGCGAGAGATTCTACCGGGAGGAAATGTTGCTCTTCTGTTACTCTTTAGCGTTGCTGTTGCTTTAGGAATTTGGCATTAAGCACACCTAGTAATGACAAACCAGCGCCTCAAACAAGTCGAGGCTCACCTCACCTATTTCTGGTTCATTTTCTTCTTGCGGTTCAGATCTCTTGAGACGATTATTGTTGCTTTCTCTCGGCCAGATAGGAACTGCATGAAGGAGATGTATGGACATTTTTAGTCCAATCGTCGACATTATGGACCCATTCATTTGGTCGGATAATTTGAATGGGATTAATCATCTATTGACTTCTGGTCATTAACTTCTGAATTTTCATGATTCTATAAGAAAACTAGTTATGGAACTTTTGGTTAAAACTATAACTTTGGACTTTCACAGTCAGATGAATCATAAAGTAGTAGGTACTTGATCTAAAAGGGTATATATATAGAACTAAGTACACTGCTAGAGAACAAACTGAATGTGAAGTTTCATCGAAAATGCCAGACAAATACTGTTGATTTTGTAAACGAGTACCCTCAGAGCATTTGTTGAGTAACAAAATGAGGCCAATCAAGCTTTGAAGAAATGGTCTCAGTCTCTTGATAGGACACTCCCTAATGCGACGCTGATTGTATATGTCGATTGCATCAAGGGAAACAAGAACTGAGATTACATATGTCGATTGCGTCAGGGGAAATAAGAAGAACTGAGAAGAGATACTCGTCTCCCTTGAGATGCCGAGCCTCTCATCTCCATCTCGTAGCTTCGCTGAAGTGCCGTTAAATCTCTCTAGAAAAAGCCTTAACACAGTAATGGGAAGATCATCGGGCATTGAGGCTGCAAATGGGAACCTTTTGCTCTTGTATGTAGCAGAGCGAATGTAAAGTATAGCAGGCAATGGACGACGATTCCAAGCAACTAGATCAGAGCTTGGTGAAATGTTGGCAAAGAGTTACCTTCACACCCCTGTTCCTCCCGAGAGTGTTTTTCTTATGGTAGGAGGTCTGAAATACCCTCTTATTTTGACATCTCAAAATCCAGATGAAGTCTTTTAAGGACATGCTCAAGTCTATATGAAAATTTTTTGTACAAGAAAACAAAAAAATTCGAGGGCTTTTTATTTTATCTTTTGGCTGCATGAGATGGTAATTTTTTTCCCATTTTTCAGTTACCTACGCCCAGACATAGCGTATGTTGTTGGAATACTTGGCCGTTACCAAATAATAGCTTCCTTTGATTCGGGTATGTTATATTTATCAATTTGATCTCATGTCCATGTGATTAAAAAATCCTATTAATCTAACAGGGCACTCTTAGAAGTATGTCACTGACGAGTTCGTCAATTTTCCAGATGGCATGTCCTCCTCCGGCCATCGGAGCTTGCAAAAAGAAGCGGGAAATGAACACCTCACTCTAAGATACTAAAAACAAAGACTAACAGAGGAAGGGTGAGAAGCAGAAACAACAGTACATAAGAAAATAGAAAACAAGGAGAAGAGATTGATGAAAGCAAATTACCAGAGGAATGCTTTGCGAGAGTGCGCTTTCATCCTTTGCATCGTCGTTGTTTTATATGTTAGAGGGAGAGGAAGGAGAGAGAGAGCGTGGGGTTATAACATAAATGTGCGAGAGGGAGCATTACCTTGGCATGCATGAGCCCCAACCAACTACTTGGCTCCACATGGAGCCAAATCGGGATCGATTCAGTGTCCTGAATCGTCATCAGCTCCGAGGATTTCAAATGCAGCTTGAGGCGGGAGCTTGTTTCATTCCGCATAGCTCAATGTCATATTGATACCGAGCCCGGGAAACTCAATACGACATGGTTCTCTTCTAATATCAACTTTCACATGAAATACGCGTGCCCGAGATAATGCTTCGCGAATAATAATAATTTGTACGATGGAATCACATGTCTATTGATCTATCCGTACATTTCATATCAACTTCACTTCATTAGTTGCGAAACTTATTGTTCATTTTCTTTTTAATGTCGACGCGGCGCATTGCTGGTCACGGTCTAGTAATCACACTTTGGTAAAGAAATGGCGAGTTATGATACATAGGTGTTGGAATTGGAAATTTTTATCATTGGGGGGCGGGGGCAAGGGAGAGAACATTGGTATTGTGGGGTTGTCCGTGGGGGCATGGAGTTGGAAATTTTGTTTGAACATGTAGTAAATTAATTGGGTCTAAACCTAAACTTTTTGTACATGTTCTATTTAGTCCCTGAACTATATAAAAATGTTCAATGTATTCCTTCCATTAATTCAAATTCAGGGATTACATTAAACATTTTCATATAGTTCAGGGACTATATTAAACATGTATAAAAAATCTAGGGTCCACATTGAACAAATTAAAAGTTTAGGAACCACATTGAATAATAGGCTAAAGTTCAGTGATGATATTAAACAAATTATAGGCTAAGGTTTCTTAATGTGCTCTAGAATACTCCTAGGGGCGGTCATTTTTGTAATTGTATCTCATCCTTGTAATTTTATTGCCGATAGGGAGGTGACCTTTGATTGGCCGATAGATAGGTGGCTTTTGATTGGCCGATAGGGAGTTGCAATCTCCACCGTTAGATCAAGGAGAGATCTACGGATACGTTTAGTCTTGTATTTGTATATAAAGGGGTTTCATCCCCCTCATTTGTACACATCTCATTCTTAAGTAAAATACATTCCAGAGCTTTAAGTGAGTGTGGGAAGGCTCACTTGGGAAGAAATTCCTAAGGCCACACGGGTTAGGGAACGCTAGATCGATCAACCTGTGACACTTGTATTTAATCCTTCTTCACCATATGCTCATATTCAACCCCATAGAGTTCGCCACCTCACATATCATAAAATTAACACATAACAGAGCAACTAACAGAGCAAAAGAGATATATGTTCAGTGACTCAAAGTGAACAGAGCAACCAGAGCACATAACAAACATCATAACAAAGCAAAAGAGATATATTTAGTGGCTCAGAGTGAACACATCATAACAAAGCAAAAGAGATATATTTAGTGGCTCAGAGTGAACACATCATAACAAAGCAAAAGAGATGTATTTAGTGGCTCAAAGTGAACAGTCACAAAACTGGCTGCTACTAAGTGCGGCTGTATAATACGAAAGAAAAAGAAAAGAAAAAACCTCGTACTCAAACCCAGAGAGTGGTAGGTAGATAATGGATAGGGGCATGGGAGACAGGCAAAGTATCTGGGCGATGCAAGACTTGGACAATCACCTCCCTCGAATGCTCCTCCTCCATGTCATACAGCAGCTCTCGAACTCTGTTTTCTACGTCATACAGCAGCTCTCGAACTCTATTTTCTTGAATATATGGAACAATAACAAGTTCTCATATAGCAACTCTCAAACTTTGTCTTCTTGAATATACGGATCAATAACAAGTTCTCAGCCAGGGATGCTCCCCATAAGCCCCGCGCGGTACATGTCTTCCGTCACCTAGATCCGGTGCACTATCTAGTTTCCCCCACATGTGGCTACCGAATATACAGAGATATAGCCACCTCATTCCCATTTTCACCTGCCCTCAGCTCCGACAGCACCACATGTCCTCCTAGCTCTATGAGCTCCGTCCCCACGTAGTGCCGCTCCTCCCTATCTTTGGGGTTGATGTGAACCCAGATCTTCAATATCACATGCTCTTGGGTGTTCGGATCGTAGCCCAAGGCGCTGTGCATGCGGAACCATTTGGGGTCAATCCTCCCAAAGTAGGGAGAAATCAGGATGAGTAGTGGGGAGTTTTTTGAGAAGCGTGGTCATGGGGTTCCATAGCCAGGTGACTTGGCCCTCGTCGAAGCAGCCTTTATGCTCAGTAGACGTTGATCCTCCTTGTCCAAGCTAGGAGGTATGTGCAACAATTCGGCATGGCCGAGTTCATGGTACAAAAGGTAGAACCTAGTGGTGGAGGCGCTGTCTAGTAGCTCAAGGTCAAAGTTTGGATCAAGCTCGCTGTCGAGACCAAAGAGGTGCTTCGGAAGAAAGAGGCGGTCCGGCTCAAAGAGGCCATTGAAAGAGATGAGAGAGGTGGGGCCGTACCGAGCTACAAATTTCTAGCGAAGAGCGGCCCGTCGAGGTAGGACTTCCACAGCTTCAACACACGCCTGAGTTCATCGATTTTCCCAAGGGGCATGTTGGACTTGACGAGGTCCAACCCATTTATGTGGCTTATTAGGTCTATTATTTAACATTTGACACAAACCCAATTTAATTAAATATATTATGGGCTTTATATTTGTGACATCCAATTAGCCATATCTTAAACATTGATGGACGGTTGAGATTTGGCAGCACTAGGGTTAGTCATCACTCCTTCTATATAAGGTCTCTATTTGGCGGAGAATGACATCTAATTATCACGCTTCTGTTATTCTCTATTAAATTGTTGAAAGAAAAATACACAATCATCACAACCATTACAGAGGAGAGTGGTGGATTCATACCCACAGACACAAGCTCTTTCTCATTGAATAAAAAATGGCTTCCTTTGATTTGTGTATCTTATATTTACCAATTTGATCTCATGTTCATGTGATTAAAAAATCCTATTAATCTAACATGTGGTATCAAAGCTTTGGTTATTCAACGCATGAACATGGTTATAAGGTTTATTATGATCTTTCAGCTCCTTTTATGATTGATTTATAGTATTTCATTGATTATGGAATAAATATATGATGATAATCAATTTTTTCAAATATCTTATGCAAATAATGTATTTGATTATGATGTTTTTTGAGTTTGTATTAACAAAACGTCTGAAATCGATAGCTACTGTCGTAAATTCTAGTTATCGTTCCGTGATCTGGTAATTGAATGGCCTAATTTTGTGTTATCCCTTCTCTTTTATTCAGTACACATGTATTTGGAAAGCGAATATTGTTAATGGCGTGGATGCGTTGGCATCGTATGTGATTATTTTATCAAAAACTTGCTTATATTCATTTGACGATTGGATTATGTTAAACTTTTCAAGGACGAATCTATGATGTCGAATAATTTCATTTATTTATTTATTTTTGTGGATCTAAACTATTTACGCAGTAATTGGCCCAACGGAAGATTATTGTTTTAAATAGATTTAGATTATGATAAAAATCGTCTCATGTTATGTTCATTATTAAATTCGTAACTGGCCTAACGGATATTTAATTTTGAGTATAATGATAATTTGATAAGCAAATAAATTGTTGATACGTCCCAACAGTGATTTAATTTGATTTATTCTTGCCTTATGAAATTTTCTGGTAAATTATGAAAGAACCTGTTTATAGTCAGCCCAACGGAAGGCTATAGATGATTCTTGGATTTCTTTGGGTAAGGTTTTGTGTATTTAACCTTTCCATGTAAATGAACTATTTATTTTTCAATTTATTGTGATGATGAATTAAATTATTTTATTTATTTTTGTGGATTTCCTAAAGGTACTAATGTGCATAAATTTAATATTTATGATCTAACATACAATCCTACTGCAATTATGAGTTATCTTTCCTCTATTGAATAACTGAGTGGTACAGATTTTAAGAAATGGAAAGAGCAAATGAGTATCATTCTTGGGTCATGGATTTGGACTATGCATTATGACTTGACACTCCCGCTGAGCTCACGGCTGAAAGCTCAAATGAGCAGAAAGTTTCTCATAAAAAGTGGGAGCGATCCAACCGCATATCTTTGATGAGTATGAAACATTTCATAACGATCGCTATCCGGGGAGCCATTCCTGATTCTGCTAATGCTGAGTACCTAGCTCACATTGAGGAGCAATATGAGGGCACTTTCAAGGCATAGGCTACTGCTCTTATTTCCAAAATGATTACTCTCAAGTATAATGGAATCAATAGTGTTCGTGAGCACATTATGCGGATGAATGATACTGCCACTCAACTTAGTTCTTGGATATGGAAATCTTTGAAGGTTTCCTTGTTCATTTCATCATAACATCTCTTCTTGCACAGTTTGGTCCTTTTAAGATAAACTATAATACACAAAAAGAGAAATAAAAGTTGAGCGAACTAATTTCTATGTGTGTCCAAGAAGTAGAGCGGCTGAAATCCAAACAACTTGATGGTGCTCACGTAATTACCTCCGGTTCATATAAAGGAAAAAGAAAGATGCATGGCAAGGGTCGTAATTGTGGAAACAAGGGTACTCCGAACCTTACGATTGACAAGGCAAGTTCTTCTTATTAGAAAGGACCAGGCGATCCTAAGTGTCATTTTTATAGAGCTAAAGGACATTTAAGGAAAGAATGCTCGAAATTTCGACAGTGGATGGAAAAGAAAGGTAATATTTTATTAAGTCATGTTTGTTATGAGTCCTATATTGTTGATGCTCCTTTAAATACATGGTGAATTTATACTGGTGCAACTCTACATAAAACTAATTTATTACATGGATTCCTTTCAAGGAAGAAACAAAATAAAGGGGACCGTAACATTATCTTGGGAATTGGAGGAAAAGTTCCAGTTGAAGCTATTGGCACTCTCCGTTTGGTGTTGGGGAGTGATTTCAATTTGGATTTAATCGATACTGTTTATGTTCCCAGTATTATTATAAACTTAATTTATGTTTCAAAACTTGACACTTTATGGTTATTTGTTTAAGTTTGAGAATAAAAGTTGTTCCATTTCTTATTATGGTGAGACTATTGATTATGGTTTGTTAGAGGGAAACCTCTATAAACTGTGTTTAGATTCTTTGTTTACTGAATCATTGGTTTCAATAAATGTGAATGATGAAGTTACTAAAACTGATAAGGAACGGAAATCGGAGAATGAGGATTCCTCAAAATTATGGCACAAGCGTTTGGGCCATATATCACAAGGCAGGATGGAACGCCTCATTTAGGATGGAATTCTGCATTCTCTAGATTTCTCTTATTTTGACACCCGTATTAAATGTATTAAAGGAAAATTCCCAAAGGGCAATAAACATGGTGCCACAAGGAGTGGGGACTTTTACAAATCATCCACATTGATATTTGTGGACATTTTCATATTCCTGGTATTAATGATCATAAGTATTTTATCACTTTCATCGATGACTACTCACGTTATGGCTATGTCTATCTTATCCATGATAAATCTGAAGCGGTAAACATGTTTAAGATTTACAAAGCTGAAGTTGAAAATCAACTTGACTTAAAGATTAAAGTTGTAAGGTCTGACTGTGGAGGAGACTATTACGAGAGGTTCTCCGACACAGGTCATAATTCTGGTGATTTTGCTTTATTTTTGGAGAGATGTGGCATAGTTGCTTAGCATACAATGCTAGGTACTCCCCAACAAAATGGTCTTGCCGAGCGACGAAATCGTACTCTAATGGATATGGTACGAAGTATGATATGCCATAGCACTCTACCATAATGTCTTTGGGTTGAAGCTCTCAAAACAGCCGTGCATATCCTTAATCGAGTCCTTAGTAAATCTGTGATTAAAACAATTTATGAACTATGGACACAAAGGAAACCGAGTTTGGGATATTTTTATATATGGGGTTGTTTGGCTTAGGCAAAAATAGAGAACCCGCAAATTAAGAAACTCGACCCAAGAACGATAAGTTGCTATTTCGTTGGTTACCCTGAAAGATCAAAGGGTTTAGATTTTACTACCATTCACATACCACTAAATTTGTTGAAACAAGAAATGTTGTGTTTTTGGAAGATGCTGATATAGTACCACTAGAACGGTAAACGTTGAGGAAACCCGAGATTAAGTTTCTACTCGGGATCGTGTTTTGGCTCCTATTATTCAAGGGTCCAGTGTAGCATTACCTTCACCAAGAGGTTCCAGTCCACCAGAGGAGGTACCTAATGAAGAACCTCACAATATAGAGACTATTCTCCCTCCCGTTGATGAACAACCTTTTAGGAGATCGGGACGAGAAAGGAAATCAGCTATCTCTAATGATTACATCGTGTATCTAGATGAGTCAGACCATGCTGTTGGCATAGGAATTGATCCTATCTCTTATGATGAAGCCATTACAAGTGATCATTCAACTCAGTGGCTTGACGCCATGAAAGATGAGTTGAACTCAACGAAAACTAATGATGTCTGGGATCTAGTAAACTTGCCTAAAGGGGCCAAAGTTGTAGGCTGTAAATGGGTCTACAAAACTAAGCTAAACTCTAAAGGTAATGTTGAAAGGTATGAAGCCAAACTGGTCACAAAAGGTTTCACTCAAAGAGAAGGAGTGGATTATAATGATACTTTTTCTCCTGTGTCAAAGAAGAACTCTTTCAAAATAGTCATGACTTTAGTAGCTCATTATGATTTAGAGCTACATCAAATGGACGCGAAAACGCCATTTCTTAATGGAGACTTGCAAGAGGATGTCTATATGGCACAACGACAAATTTTTATGGTTGAGGGCAAGGAACACATGAAATGCAAACTAAAAAAATCCATCTATGGTTTGAAATAAGCCTCAAGATAGTGGTATCTTAAGTTTCATGATATGATCAATAATTGTGGCTTTAAAGAAAATGCAGTGGATCAATGTATATACCTTAAGATCAGTGGAAGTAAATTCATTATTCTAGTATTGTATGTAGATGATATACTACTTGCTAGCAGTGATAAGGACATGTTGTATGAGACCAAGAGTTTTCTTTCACATAACTTTGAGATTAAAGACCTTGGTGATAGGCATTGAGATTCATAGAGATAGATCTCGAGGGATCTTAAGATTATCTAGAGAGCCTTTATTGAAAAGATTCTCAAGAGATTCAACATGCATAACTACTCTTCCAGTGTAGCCCTGTTGTTAAGGGTAACAAATTCAGCTTACTTTAATGCCCTAAAAATCAACTGGAGCTTGGACAAATGGAGCATGTTCCCCATGCATCTGCTGGAGGGAGTCTTATGTACGCTCAAGTATGTACTCACCCAGACATAGCGTATGTTGTTCGAATGCTTGGCCGTTACCAAATAAACCCAGGAATGGGTCATTGGAAAGCAGCTAAGAAAGTGATTCATTACTTGCAGGGTACAAAATATATTATGCTTACTTACAAGAGAAGAGAGTCCTGAGTTATTGGTTGTTATGATTTTGATTATGCGAGGTGCATCGATACCAAGATATCCATATTATGTTACATTGTTATGCTCGTTGGAGGACTAATCTCATTGAAGAGTGCAAAGCAATCCTTAACTGCATCTTCCACTATGGAGGCTAAATTCATAGCATGTTATGAGGCGAGTTCTCATGGTTTATGGTTGAGGAACTTCATTATGGGGCTTAAGGTAGTTAATACTATTTCGAGACCATTGAAGATTTACTATGACAATCAGGCAGCTATTTTCTTCTCAAAGAACAACAAGTCGAGTGATGCATTCAAACACATCAACATTAAGTACCTAGTTATGAGAGAAAGAGTCCAAAATCAAATTGTGTCCATTCAGCATATTAGTACAAAAGCCATATTTGGGGATCTCATGACGAAAGGCTTACCACCCAATCTCTTTCGAGAACATGTTGCTAGTATGGGTTTGGTTAATAGTTTTTAGTTTAGACCATGGTTTTGGACACATGACATATTTTATTTATTTTGTGATCACCTTATATAATGGATTTGGATTTATCGTTTGTTGCTTCTTATTATATGTGCACCTTTAAAGCTTTTTTAAACAAACAATTATGCATGGACCTCATGAACATTACAGTTCGTGACTATTAAACCATTAAATGTTGTATTTAATGTTTATGAAGGGATAGTAACCGGAGAACGGTACTGTGGCATTGGAACATGGTTATTAGCTCAATTTCTTTTCTGTATAAATGGCAGACATGACTTTACTTAAGGAATGTTGTATATGCTTGATTATATTGGGTTAAATCTCATGAATTAAATCGATAATAGAACCTTTAGCCAAGTGGGAGAATGTTGGACTTGACGAGGTCTAACCCATTTATGTGGTTTATCAGGTCTATTGTTTAACATTTGACACAAGCCCAATTTAATTAAATATATTATGGGTTTTATATTTGTGACATCCAATGAGGTATATTTTAAACCATGATGGACGGTTGAGATTAGGGTTGGTCCCATCACTCCTCTATATAAGGTCTCTCTTTGGTGGAGAATGAATGCATCTAATTATCACGCTTCCGCTATTCTCCACTAAATTATTGAGAGAAAAATATACACCCATCACGAACATTATAGAGGAGAGTGGTGAAGATTCATACCCACAGAGATAGCTTCTTTTTCATTGAATCAATGATGACTTCTTTTGATTCGGGTACGTTATATTTATCAATTTGATCTCATGTTCATGTGATTAAAAAATCCTATTAATCTAACAGGGCACTCTCAGAGGGATGTCACTTAAGAGTTCGTCGATTTCCCATACGGCATGTCCTCCTCTGGCCATCGGAGCCTGCAAAAAGAAACGGGAAATGAACATCTCGCTCTAAGATACTAGAAACAAAGACTAACAAAGGAAGGGGTGAGAAGCAGAAACAACAGTACATCATAAAGCAGAAAACATGGAGAAGAGATTGATGAAAGCAAATTGCCAGAGGAATGCTTTGCGAGAGTGTGCTTTCATCTTTTGCATCGTCGTTGGTTTATATATTAGAGGGAGAGGAAGGAGAGAGAGAGTGTGGGGTTATAACAGAAATGTGAGAGGGGGAGGCTCTAGAGGTGTCAAAATGGGTCTTAAACTCATATATGACCCATTTAAAAATAAATGGGTCATATATGGGTCACTTTAATTTTAAAGAGTCAACCTTAAATGGGTTTTAAATTTTAAAGCTTAAAGATAAATGGGTCTAAATGGGTTGAGTTTGGAACCCATGTCCAACCCACCCACTAGACCCATCCACACACTCTCTCCCTCTTTATAAAGACGTTTAAAAAAAATCAAAATTTAATTATTTTTATTTTTCTCTTTTTCTTTTCTCTTCTTTCTTTTTCTTTTTTTTTTTATTCCGACCGGTGGTCGGCCACGGTGACCGGCCACCGGGGCGGGACGACCTCGCCCGGAGGCCGGCGGCTCGAGCTCGCCCGATCCGGCGGCCTCGAGGCTCGCCCCGGCGAGGCTCCGGCCTCGCCGATGCGTGGTGAGACTCGAGCTCGCCGGCCTCGGCGAGCTCGACTCGCCGGATCCAGCGAGGTGGAGCTCGCCGGAGGTGGCGAGCTCGAGCTTCGCGGCCTCGGGCGAGGCTCCACCTCGCCAGATCCGCGAGGTCGAGCTCGCCGAGGCCGGCGAGCTCGAGTCTCGCCCAGGCGAGGCAGGAGCCTTGCTCGAGGCCCGGCGAGGCCTCGGCCTCGCGAGATCGGCGAGAACGAGCTTCGCCGGCCTCCGGCAAGCTCGTCCTCGCCTTTGTGGTCGGTCGCAGGCCACGGCGGCGCGATCGGCCAAAAATAAAGGAAAAATAAAAATAAAAAATAATTAAAAATTGATTTAAAAATAAAAAAAATATTAATTTTTTTATTTTCTTGGATAATGACTTTATGGAAAATATTTTCTAGAAATGTCGCATTTTTCGTAAAACAAACGGAACCTCAATTTTAAAAAAAATTATAAAAAATTTTCACTAGCTTTGTATTGCATAAAATGTTTTAGCAGTATAATTTTAAAAAAAAATCATAAGAAACAAGTATTCCTAGATTAGGTTAAATATAAAAGTGTTTTAGCAATATGGGTCGGGTCGGGTATGGGTCGAGATATTTACACTATGAATAAATGGGTCATAAAGCGGGTTAATGGGTCAATTTGGGTCGGACCATTTATGACCCGACCCAAACCCGACCCGACCCACCCGTTTAACAGATCTAGGGGGAGCATTGCCTTTGCATGCATGAGCCCCAGCCAACTACTTGGCTCCATGTGGAGCCAAGTCGGGATCGATTCATTGTCTTGAATCGTCATCAGCTTCGAGGATTTCAAGCGCAGCTCGAGGCGGGAGCTTCTTTCATTCTACATAGCTCAATGTCATATTGATACTGAGCCCGGGAAACTCAATACGACATGGCTCTCTTCTAATATCAACTTTCATACAAAATACTCGTGCCCGAGATAATGCTTCGCGAATAATAATAATTTGTACGATGGAATCACATATCTATTGATCTATCCGTACATATTATACGAACTTCACTTCATTAGTTGTGAAATTTATTCTTCATTTGCTTTTTAATGTCGCGACTGCGTGTTGCGGCTCGGCACGCGAGCGTCACCTCGCGGGGTTCGTCTTTTTGAATTCATTATGTCAAATGGAAGACATATAAGGTTGGAAGAGAAACGAAATGTCCCCCATCATGCTACTAATGGATACTAATTGCACTGTTAGCAAGATTTTAGGAATCATCTGCAAGGAAGGGTCCACGAGCTGATGATGCATCATAAATTATTCACAGAGGCCATTTGGACAAAAGATCTGTCCATTTCTTGGGGGGCCACAAATATATATACACACATAAATATATAAAGAAAACTTTAAAAAAATTAAAAAATTTAAAATGGATAGAAGAGTTTCTAGAATTAGAAGGAGAAGGGCATGTGGGTTGATGGATAGACTCGAAGGAGAGGTCCCACTCCCAATCAAGAAATGGCTAATTATTAGCCCATCAATCAATCCTTTTTCATTGAAAAGTGATGGGCCAACCGCACCAGCTCCTCGAGCCTGGTGGCTGCTCTGCTGCCGACCTCAGCCCACACGAGTGGTGGCGACATTTCTCAAATTTCCCCTCTTGACTTATCTGAAAAGGATGTTTAAACCCGTTCCGATTCGAGGGCCTGTTTGTTTCGGGAGAAAATTTCACGATGAAAGAAAATCTTTTTCTAGAAAAATGTTTGCCCCCTTTCAGGTTTGGGAATCCAATGTCCACACTTTAAATATGCGGGTTCTCTTTGATCGTGAATGGTCTCGTATGTCGATTGATCATTTTCAGCAAACCAGACGCATGAATGTCTGGAAAAGTGATTCGTGGAAAATTCTTTCATTCAAACAAAGACGCCCCAATATGGATATCACCGAAAATCCCAAGCTGGTACACTCGTACTGCATTTACACCTAAACTGATTTTCGCGTCACAAAAAATCCCAAATCGATATGCCCGTGCCACAATTAGCATAAAATGATTTTCCAAATCATAATATATTTGTGCTACATTTATCCCAAATTGGATCTCGTGTCACAAAAAATCCCAAGCCGACACATCCGTGCCGCATTTACCCCTTAACTAATTTTTGTGTTACGAAAAAAATCCTAAATTGGTACACCGACAATAAATTTACCGAAATCTTAAAGAAAAATTTGGGAAAAATTTGGCACGGGCGTATCAGTTTGGGAATTTTCAATAACACAAAAATCAGTTTTTGGTAAATGTGGCATAAATGTATTAATTTGAGAATTTTTGTGACACTAGAATTAGTTTAAGATAAATGCGATGTGTACCAATTTGAAATTTTTTATGGTATCAACAAATCGTGGGCTAATGATCTTTGTTTATTTAGTTTATTTTGTCCAAGCGGTGAGGAAAAATGTGATGCGTCCTTTCGTGGGCTAATGATCTCTCTGAGCCCCACACGTCTTTCCTCTTATTCCTACTTCTTTTTCTTTTTCTAGCATAAAGCCCCACACGTCTTTTTTACTGTACATTCCCTTTCTTAAACTGGTGATCTGGCCAAAAAAAAAACTGTTTTAGGACACGAGATTTCTTAGGATAATTCCAAGATCTCTCTTTCAATTTCTTTCTTTTTTCTTTCTTTGTTAATCGAGAATCATCTTTCTTGAATTATCTTCCTCACGAGTTCAATTGTTTCGTAAACAACGTTTTCCATTGGGTTCAACCTCGACACCCGAATCGAATAGAAAATTGAGTTAGAACACACTTTTGTCTCCATGTTTCTCTCCTTGTAGAATATGAAAGAGTCTTGCAAAAGACCGTCCCTGAATTTGATGAATTTGATCCTTAACAAACAAATTAATATTTTGTTTGGTCGAAGAACAAATAAATATTGGTGATCTGCCCATAAAAAACTATTTTAGGACGCGAGATTTCTCTGTATAATTCAAGATCTCTCTTTGAATTTTTTTTTCTTTTTTTAATCAAGTATCGTCTTTTTCGAATTATCGTCCTAGCAAATTCAATCGTTTCGAAAACAACGTTTCCCATTGGGTTCGACCTCGATCCGAATCGAATAGAAAATTACTTTAACACGCTTTTGTCTTCATGGTTCTCTTCCCATACAGTATGAAAGAGTCTTGCAAAAGATCGTCCCTGAATTTGATCCTGAACAAACAAATTAATACTATTCTTTGCTCAAAGAACAAATTAATACTAGTGATCTCCCCTATAAAAACCTATTTTCGGACACGAAATTTCTTAGGATAATTTCAAGATCTCTTTCAATTTCTTTTTCTTTTGAATCAGGTATCATCTTTTTCGAATTTTCTTCCCCACGGATTCAATCGTTTTGAAGACGACGTTTTCCATCGGGTTCTACCTCAACCGATCGAATCGAGCAGAAAATTAAATTAGAACACAATTTTGTATTCATGGTTCTCTCCTCGTACAATATGAAAGAGTCTTGCAAAGGACCATCCCTGAATTCGATCCTTAATGAACAAATTAATACTTTATTTGGAGGTTTTTTTCAGACAGGCCATTTTCTATCAGTTTCCGGGAAATTTCAAGGAAGTTTCTCATTCGCCATGAAAAAGTCGCGAACGAGTCCTTGAACAGTTGGATGTCCTTTTATTCTCTTTCTCTCTTTTATTTATTTATTTATTTTTGCAACTTTTGCGCTTAGTTGGTGAGTCATGAACCATTTTGCAAGATCAGCGGATCTAATTAAGTTTAACATTAAACGAGCGTACTCATTTCGCGAAAAATAAATGATTTGATAAATTTTTTTCTAAAAATGTCCGTTTGTGTCGCTTACGTAAATGAAAGAATGAGAAATATTTTTTTATCGTCTTACGAAAATATTTAGATATAAATTGGTGTCGATAATGGAAATAACTTTCATCGAATGATTATTTCAAGAGATGCAAACGATCATTTTTAGGAAAATATTTTTTAGGTCGTTCAATTTCCGCGAAACAACCGGAATATAAGGAACATGACATTACAAAGAGACTAAAATAGCAAGAATCGTGCAAACAAGTGGGCACGTGCCAAGACCACTCAGCACCTTTATTCTGTTTATGCTAAGACACATATTATGACTATACTGTTTCATTTCTCTTATTTATGCATACTGACATGAACATCGGAGGGTTGATGCGAAGGTCGAAACTGGAACGTATGCGACCGATCTTGTCATGACCTCGAGACCAATTCGCACTCTTACTACCGTGTATCTTCAAGAATAAGTATCTCGACGTTTATTCATTACATGTATGTACCAATAATTGCGTTATGATAAATATCGAAGAATTTAAAGCCTGTCGAACTCGTGATTGGGTAAACCATATCTTCAAGCTTAATAATACATATTATATAATACTTTTTCAGGGTGAAGGACGTCCTTAGGGAACTTTATATGTCCCTTTTGGACCCAATTGAATCGGACGAATGCGATTGATCACCTAAAGAATAATGCACAATTTGAATGGAAAAGTGATGTTGATTTGAATAGGAAAGGGATGCAAGCTTTTGGATCACCTCAGCCTGGTATGAAAAGAACATAGGAGGCTGAGGTGACACTCGAGAATCGTGTGTGACACTCATCAAAAGCATCTATCTTTTGGTAATAGCAAATATCAAGCGGAGATCACTAATTCCTATTTTTTGTAACTCGTTAGCTTATTTAGTTGTTTGGAGAATCGATTTGGTA
Organism: Syzygium oleosum; assembly: GCF_021117445.2. Classification (NCBI taxonomy): domain Eukaryota; kingdom Viridiplantae; phylum Streptophyta; class Magnoliopsida; order Myrtales; family Myrtaceae; genus Syzygium; species Syzygium oleosum. The sequence continues at coordinate 5,670,700 of NW_026607494.1, forward strand.
TGACTTGAGTTCATACTAATTAATATTATGGTGTAGTTATATGTAAAATATTGTAACTTGTGTATGCGACAGCTTCTTAAGGTGTTTGGCAGGCTCCTCACAACTATCGGAGGTGACAAAAAAATTTTTTGAAACCACCTCACCTAGTTTTGATGTGGGTAGGGCTTCAATATATATGACAAACATACAAATTGCGGTGCTTTTGCAGCACTTTTATAATTCATACAAAACTATACCAAACAGAAATAATACAATGGAAATGTTGCAACTATAAGCTGTTTGTCAGGCACCTTATAAGAGATGAATTACCCATATTCACAACCGAAAACTATTATGGAAAAAGTCTAGCCTAATGTGTCTTGACTAGAGGTGATCAATGGGTGGACCTAGAATGAGTAGGGTCCTAAAATCGGGCCTAATGCATTACCCAACCTCGGCATAAATAACTCTACATAAAAAAAAAAAAATCAGGTTGGGTCGAGCCGTATCGCCGCAGGCTCACTCAAATCGGGTTAGACTTTATAACTAAACATCCTTGTTCAAACTCGCTCATAAGTGTCCTTGGGGCGAGGCATGCAATTTAAACGGAGCTTGCGAGTCGCCAGACCCATGATCAGATCTACTCGACAGTTGACACATTATTTATAAATAAATATTTGTGAAAAAACTCTCGATACCTTTAAGTTCAGAAGATCTTAATTCTCACGATTGTTGTCCTCAACCGGAAAGAAATCATTCCCTCATCAACATAATCCAACATTGATCAGAGGTTTATGATGTTAAAAACCAACCCTAATCACAAGGGAAAAAAGCCATGAAACCAGGCTCTCTCTCTCTCTCTCTCTCTCTCTCTCTCTCTCTCTCTCTCTCTCTCTCTCTATTGTCCCTCTCTCTCTCCTTTCGAATCTTGAAAAATCATCAACCTACGGGTCTTGTAAATGCTTAAGGATCCGCCATATCTTGGATTCCTCCAAATAATAATACAGGATCTTCTTCAACGTTGGCGGAGGTGTCGAGAAAAAGCAATGACAAAGAGAAAGAGATGACATAAGAATGACGTGTAAGCCGTGAAAGGAGCGCCTTCCCCCCTCTCGTAAGGGGGCAACGATGTAATTTCGTTCGACGACAAATGATTTTCGTTAGCGTAGGCTTTTGGATTGAACAATTCTAACATGGTATCAGAGCCAGATTGTGCTCGAATTTATCTTGCGAGCGTAGCCTCTTTCGCCAAATTTTACGCGTCGTTCTTAACCCGGCATGCACGCGAGAGGGGAGTGTTAAAATTTAATCCTGCATAACTTGTCTACGGGATTTATGTGCTTTTTATATACATGCGGGTTCCCCTCCACCCGTCAGCTTAAGCTTTTGGATTTGGAATTTCGGATACTTTCCAATTCGTAACAGATCGGCAATTCGACATATTTCATCCCGTAACGTTTGATTATTCTCCCCTTTCGTTGGTTTCGTCTCGCGGCACGGCGTTCCGTTAATGTAAAGGGATATAATTCGAAGATTAGATGATGTGTATGCCAATCTATCGCCATCGAGGGCAAAGAAAAATTGCTTTGCTTATCGAAGGTGTATTGTATCCAATCTAAACTCGTACTTAAATAGTACGTAGGGGTGGCTTGCGAGCTTGTCTTAGCTCCCATATTTTCATGCAGCAAATCTGGGTCTCTTGGCGCTCGAGATAAGCAAGGAGGAGGAGGAATATGCCGTTTCGATTGCTTCTTCGCCTTGCTTAGGCCGAAGGATTTGCTAATTTTCTTCATGAAATGAACCAATTATAAGAAATGTTTTCCCGATGTGTCACTTCAAATTTCATTTTCTATACGTTTCTGTCCTCTGTTGTAATCCCTTTTCGCCTTGAGCTGAATTTCAATAAAAGAAGGAAGCGCTTGCATCATCATACGCAATATAAATGGACCAAGCTTAGGAAAAAGTTAGAAGAACATTCAAGACCGAAAATTAGATTAAACCCGGATCGGGAATGCGATGATTTTCCTCGCTCGAGATCGGGGTTCGAAAACGCTAAACTTTAGAAGTCTCGAAGCCCTTATTGTTGACCGAAAAAAATAAATTTTACGATGTGCGATATGTCTAATCTTCTATTATACCCAGCCAGCTGTATATGATTCGAGAAAATGACAATAAACGAAAACCCAAGATTCATGCATAAGGTGGAGAATTGCCAGTCTAAAGTCTTGATTATTCCCAATTCGTATAATAATAACAAGAGGTGGCATCTAATACGGCACAAAATCAGGGAATAACTCGTGGTCTTGATGACTCGGGTTTTCATTATATCAATTAGGCCTGCCGATGATTCCAGTGCGCGTACATGCTCCAGCAAAGCATTAATTAATTCGTACCGTGTCTTAATTCGATGTTAACCCGACGTTGAATTGGTGATTTAATGATCGATGCAAGAAGATTCTGTACACACGCACATCTGCTAATCTCACCCCCACATCAGCTGTAGCTCATCATAGATATGCATTTTTGGGCAGTCTTGATTGGGGATTATCAATGAGGATGGTGAGAGAGAAAATTATCAGTGCATATTAGAACCATATGAAATGAACATGATAATCTAATAATGAAGATTATATTATATGCTCTAGTGTAAAAACGATTTGATAAATAAGAACGGTTAATATTTATCAGTGTGAACTATTTTTTTCTTTTTCGTTTTTTGCAATCATCTGTCAGTGGGAATAGAATGTGAAGAATGTTCAGAAATCATCATCAATCTGTACAACACAGCTACAAATCCAATCAACTCATCATCTAGCTGAGATTCCTACGAAACAACAAAGAGAAGAGACTAGTGGATCTATGAATCATATGTATATGGGTGACGAGACCAGCTGGGGCTATCCGCTATCTGCTATTCCCACGAGTACTCGAGGTAATCGGAGAAGTTGCCGACTTCTTGCTTCGAGACTGCGGACGAGGATATCTCGGTGGCGTTCGCGTCGGTGCTCAGCCCAGTGTCCTGCGAGTGGCTGACCATGGACTTGTTGTTCGACATCGCGAACTGCTCTCCCTTGATCAGCATCTTCTCCAGGCCCGGCGTCTCGTGTTGGCTCGCTGCCATCCCTCTGATGATTGCCTGATTATTGCCGCCTCCATAGCCAAATCCCAAGTAGTAGTCCGGATTCACCGAGCCTTGAAAAGACGGGCTGGGGATCGGCACTTGGCCTGAGAACATCGAGCTGAACGCCGAGCTACTCGGGTCCATTTGGTAGTTGGTATTGCTTGGATTGAATCTTTGGAATCGATTAATTTCGTCCCCGTAATTTCCCTCGGCTGATCTTGGTGCAGGAGCGCTAGTCATGCCTGGGAATTCATTCTCACTGTTCGCGAAGCTTGAGCTCGGCCTCGAGAAATAAGAGTCATCCATGAGAGGAGGAAGCGAAGAAGAAGGATTCAGCAGCTCATCATCACCGGAAGGATCGATCGGAAACAGGCCCGAAATTGGACTGGTGATGATCTTCGTGATCCCTGTGCTCTTGTGGAAAATCCTCGACACCACCCACTCATCCTGCACGAGGAACGTGTCACAAAGTTCAGATTTTTTCTGGGCTTGAATCAAAATCAGCACTTTGCACCAGAGAAAGTCACACCAGATGCAAGAAGCATAAAGGTTCATTTTACATGGTCTTTGCCTTTACAAAATACTAATGTGCTCCGAAAGCATCCAATAATAATTACGATATAAAAAAGTAAGGCGAAATCAAAAAAGGGCGAGATCGATCAAAAGAGACGACGAATCATTAATAAAGAACACGCACCTTCGAGACCTTTGGGAGATTGTAGTAAGAGAATTTTCCCTCGAGGCGGTACTCGTGCATGACCCAGTTGGTCTTCTCTCCCTTAGGAGCCCTTCCCTTGTAGAAGACAAGGGTCTTCTTCATGCCGACCAGGTTGTTCTTCCCTCGGTAAATCTCCTTGTCCTTGCCCGTGGCCTTCCAGTAGCCGGACTCGGTCGCCCGGTTCGTCCTCATCCCCGTCGGGTACTTCCTGTCCTTCTGGTTGAAGAAGTACCGCTCCTTCTCCCCCATATGCGCTTTCCCTGCAGTGAACCGCGAATTCGAAACCGACGGATAAGGAAAACCGGAGTACGCATTCGTTTGATCTTTACGGAAGAGAGATTGGACATGATGAGGACTTACTAGGCAAATCCCAGGGCTCACACTTGTTGAGATCAGCCTCTCCAATGGCGCAAGCAGCGAAATTGGGGTTGAGGACTTTCTTGGTGAGGTAGTGAGTGATGATCTCCTCGTCTGTGGGGTGGAATCTGAAGCCTGGAGGCAAGTCCACGATGTCGTCTTCCATGGTAGCTAGAATTCTAACAGATTGTCCCTCAAAAGCTCACAAACTCTCGAACTCTTTTGCAGCAGAAAGAGAGCACCCAATATGGAAAGAACAAGATCAAAGCGATCCACACACAAAAGTGAGCACTGTGGAGAAGAAGATCATGAGGGGAGAGAGAGAGAGATACAAGAAATGGGATGAACGAAGTTAAGAAAATGTAAAAGGAGGGAGGAGACGGGGCATAAATAGAGGGAGCTTCTTCCACAGCTCGCGTTTCTTGAAGATCCGTGGCCGGCAAGGCACCTTCTTCGAGATGTCTATGTGTTTCCCTTTTCTTTTCTTCTTTTTTCTTTTTCCGACGAATTTCTAATTTGTTTATTCGACTAATTGCTATCTAATCTCCTAATCTGAGACCTCATTCCATCAACTGAGCCAATAGCATATCGAAAAAAACAGTACAAAAAATCCGCCAACCGAGCCGATCACGCGTCCAATTGATAGAAAAAATCAATAGTAGAATCTAGCCAGAATACGCCTTATCCTTCGCAGCAACATGGTCGATTCAACATTCACATTAATTACGGGATAAAGGGTATTAAATACTTCGATCTCTCGTGGCTTCTCATGGCTTTCTATCATCTATCCATCTCTATGGTTTGAACGCTGAGTACCAAAATCAACTTTTTTCACCAAAAAGAAATGGTTAAGAAAGCAAGGTTCCTTCGCGGAAATGGACCCACCCCTTTTTCACTCCTTTTGACATCAAAGTCTGCCTCTTCCTTTTGTCTAGATTGAATTCAATTATTACATGACAACTTCCATTTCCCCATTTCTTTTTCGTTCTTTGGCTTCTTCGGTCACGCATCGCTAGCCAATCAATCACCTGCAACAAAAATTTAACCCTGCGAGGTGATTACCACTGCACGTTCCCCTAGGCGCGGTTAAATTTGGAATTGGTCTCCGTTCAAAACCTAAGGGTGAAAGCACGTCGATGGTCAACGCTTAATGGGGGAGGGAAGGCTCGGCTCGATATCGCCGGCTGGGCTTGACCGAGCTGCAGGTGCGACTCGACAGGTGCGCACGAGGGATGATTGTCTGAAAACGGGGAGGAGGATGGTAGAATTTTATATGTTTTGAGGGGGCGGGGTTATCTCGAGAAAGGTTTTATTTAGTAGTTGTTTTATGTGGACCGAATGTACCATGTGTAGTTGGAATACGAACGCGTTTGATCGTAACGTAATGTATTCACACATTCGAATTGGACGCGTGGAAATCCGACTCGAGATTATTGAGGTATAATTCATACTTCGCATCGATAAAAAAGCGTGAAGGATCCTGCTCTTCGGTAAGCAGGTGAAAGTCCTGCGGGGGTAGCGCCCCTGAGCTGCCAAATAGGTTTTATAGTTTAAATCCGTATTTAATTGGTAATTTAGGTTTAGACATATGAATAGTTATTATGCCGCATATATATATATAATCTCTTTCTCTTATAATTAAAAATTGTAATAAAGAGGTGGGAGGTACTAATTATAGTGAAATTCTCTGTTGAATGTAGCTCTAATTTAATGGCGAACCAGGATAAAATATTGTGTTTTGATTTCTCTTTTTCGCATTTATTTTCTATTTCGTTGTGTTTGTACATCTAATACTAACAAAGACGCTGAATATGCTTGCAATTTATTCCGTTTTACTTCATTTTAATTGTTACAGGAAATCCGATTTGAAAAAATCCGAAATTTTTGTTCAGTTCGGGTTTTGGCTGGGACGGTTCTGTTTTCACCCCTCCAATGAAAATGAGGCATGTACCCTTATGTACTTTGCAACTTTCGCGAGCCAACCCACCGATTTGATCTTTTCTAAATATATGAAAATCGAGCGTACGCATGCATGTACTTCTGGGCTCGAGAAGCCACGTGTGATTCAGCCTTGTTCGTCTTGGTTCTTAGTGGGTCTAAAGTAATTTGGATTAAGAGCTAAGTGTGTCATTAAATGTAATGTTATGCTGGAGAGAACGTCGTTATAACTTGCTGGGCATGTGAAAGAGCTGAGACAAAAGCACGTGCAGTAACGCGGGACAGCAAAACCACAGGGTTTGGCCGAGCCGACGACACTTGGCCCCATACCGGCGGCGACACGTGTCGATATCTAGCAGCCTCTTTCTTTTCCTTTTTTTGTAAGTTTATATTACTTCACGTGTATTATAAGATTTAAACAAGATAGCTTAGCTTGCATGGACGAATCCGTGTAGGGAAATAAAACCTGTCTATGACGATTTCTTGAAGAATTACTTTATGCGCAGAAGAGATTAATTAATAACTAGCCTTATGACCCAGTTTTAGAGAAAAAAAAATAAAGTATGTCAGAGCTAGTAGATGTTAAGAGTACTAAATTATTTTATCCAATGTCAAATTCAAAAGTTTAGGCTAATCATTACATTGATTAACATTAGGGGTGATCGCTTTTGAGGTAAGTAAGTTCCGGATCAAGAACCCGGAACCTCCGAAAACCAGGCCTAACTTAATATCTACTATTTTAGAAAGATAGATCATGCGAACAATCTATAACATTATAGTTAAGGTATTGAATGGAATTTCAATACCCATCTTCAACGTATTTATCTTTTTTTAAGCAATGCAAATATAAAAATAAGAGCTGAAGACCGGTTCAAAAATGATATTTCAATTCTGGAGTAGAAATACGATTCACGGTATAAAATCAGGAACCGAACCGGTCGAGGCCGATTCCCCGATTTTTTACTCGGGAGTCTACCAATCCCTCGTAGGACCTGCCTAGAATTGGTTGGTAAGACCGATCTGGTTCAACTTCTGATTGAATTAGCTCGGTTGCTCGCCCCTATTTAAACAGCAATGTGATCCCGCAATTTCTACAAAAGATAACTAATGAGTGCGGTGAAATTTTAACCCGATCGATCCATTCGTTTGCTTAGGATATCACGAGCATAGAAATTACACACAACCCGCGTGAAAAGCACCATTTATGCGGCCATATACATAGACAAATCTTTTTTTTTCTGTTGGACCGACCAAAAATGATTAGCTTTGAATTTCAACTCTTGGCAATAAGAGATGAAATCGAATCGTTTCTTCTCTTCCTTAAAAAACCCCTAATTTATTCCCATCTTCTGCACACGTACACAAGGAGAGGCCAACCCACCACCGACGCCGTAGAAATCACTCACCAAACATTTTTCAGATAAGACATCAAGTCAAAAATAAACTCATTAAAAGCAAAAAAAAAAAAATTTATTTCCTTTATTTTCTATTAATAATTTCAATAACAACTCCACTTTGACTGCATCAATGCAGCCCACCCCAAAAAAAAAATTTAAATTTTTTTTGGGCCAGTGCAGTTCTAGTGGTTTCTTTTAATTTTGGTTTGACCATGGTGCACTTTTTCTAATGGCATGAATTATCGAATGCGACTTTATTAACACACTCTTTTATAGTTGGCCTACCTAATGGGTTGGGCACATGCAATTGGAACTCAAAGAGAGGCTAGATAGAAAAAAGAAGCATGTGTCCGCAGGAGTTATGACTTTTATCAATGAGTACTGGTCAAATGTAACGTGCATAAATGACTGCTTGAACATAGTTGTATCACGGAGAATTTCAACTTCTTAACTCGACAAACCGCCCTGCCCATGCACATTTAATGAGACTTAAGTTACAGGTGGTTGCCAGGACACGACCCTTTGACATTACTTTTAAATGGGAGACACGATTCAAATACTTTGAACGCGGGATCGGTGCCATTCGAATTAATTAAGTGCCTTGACATGACCTTCAACGTTACTTTAAATGGGAGACGTGATCCGATTACTTTGAACATGGGATCGGTGTTGTTCAAACTAATTAATTAAGCGCCTCGAAATAGTAATCTTATACAGTAACGGATTCTTGAGGGACTACTCATTCGTTCAAAACAAGCGATTTAGTTTTTCTCTTCTTCTTCTTTTCCTTTTTTTGCTGGTAAGCAAAAGGCCGAGGAGTTGGGTCACGTGTATAGTTGAATTTTCATATAAGTGATGTACATATTTCTAATTCACCAATCTAAAGGTTGGTTAGAGAAAAGTTTTGTCAATTATAAATGGAAGAAAACATAGCCTGTTTCGATCAATGTGTGTACTGAAGATAATAACAGAAGTCACGACAAATAAGGTATCGTTTTTCGTTAACACATGGATGAAAAATCGTAAAGACCGATCATATTAGGATCCTCCGCAGCATAAACATATTTCAAATTTATCAACATAACCATACTTGATGAAATTTAAGTACAAATCCTCAAATCTCCGTCTATCTCGCTCGACCCTCTCTCTCTCTCTCTTTCTCCCTTCTCCGCTTCCACCCCGCGCCCAGCCATGTAATGCCACTCCGTTGCTCACTCATCGTCGTCCCATGGCTCGCTCCCCAACATTGCTGCCGCCACCGCCGCCGTCCCCGATCTCTCTCTCTCTCTCTCTCACAGAGGCATCGAATACGATCGGCGCCATCAAAATCCTACACGGAAGTCTGTCTAACAAAGCTACAAAAAGAGTTCAAAATATCGAGAGGGTTGAAACCAAAGACTGGGGTGGCGGTGGTGGTGGGACTGCAGAATCGACCGAACTGCAGCGGCCCATCACCACCCGAGGAGCGCCCTCCACAGACAGCTCGCGGCTCGAAAGGAGCGGCCGCCGGGCCACCTGGCTCGGCTGGAGCCGCCGCCCCCCCAGCGACAGAGGCAAAGAACGCGGCGGTGACGTAATCTGAAAAGTAAACATTCCGGCGCCGCCAAATGCGGTTCCAGCGCCAGCTCATCGCACTCTCTCTCTCTCTTTCTTTTCCCCCTCCTTTTATAATCGGGCTTTGAATTCGTGAGCGACGCAACCCCACCAACCAACCTTTCGACAAATCAAAACCGAACGAACTCTCGGGATTATACTAATCCCACCTCGATTAAAGTCTTCATCCCCCCCACCTCGTGTGGTGTAAGCCATTAGCTAATCATGCAAGGCACTAGCTAATCCAATTAACAAATAATAGTATAGTCATGTGGGGGCCCGCGCGAATCCAACACACGTGTTGCTGTTATACTCTCGAGAGAGGAGAGAGAGAGAGAGACCAGAACGACGTTGTTGTTTTTGTCTCGACGCTTCTTCTTCCCCGAGAGGGAATATGCTTTTCTGTAATTCCCGAGGCAGTTCCCCACCACCTAATCACCTCCTTATTTTAATTTTTTTTTAACATGCGATTCACGTTAACGAATGTACCGGCCATGCTTATTAAGTGGCTGATTAGAGAATCTTCCCGGTTTTTCAATGTGCCGATCGTCTCGAGTTGTGCGTGATCGGTAATTTTAAAGAGGGAGTTATCCCTGAGTTTGGTATACGTAACAAGTATACCGGGAGCGCTCATTAATAGAATAACAAGAAAAAAAACATTGAAGATGGTATGAGAGTTTTGATTGACTTAAATTGTTTGCTACCTACTTGTTGTCATTTTGTGTGTGTTTCTATTAGGTTGGTCGTGTTTGATTTGGTTGTCAACGTTACGATCTTGTGTTTCCCATGTAATACCTGGCTTTCGTACAAGAAAGAGTGCAAAGAATATGCAAGATACGTGTGGTGAATCCGTTCCCTTTATTACTTATGTCGTGTTTCGGAAATGGGAGAAAACGAGGGAGGGGAAAACTCGGGTGGAAATTTTTGAAGAAGTTTTAAATTCATCGCGAGATAAAAAAAAAGGACAAAATTTGAAATCCCGAATATTTTCCTCCCATTTTTTTCACCTAGCATTGAGGTTTTGGAGACAAAACTTACGAATTTTTAATGGGCGAAAAATGAAAATGATTGAAGTGTGTGTATGTATAATATAGAGTTTTAGGTTTTCCAAACTTCTGTGGATATGATGTGTTATTATAATTCACAATTCACAAGATCACGTGGACCCGTAACACGGCAGAGATTGGAAGGGGGGAAAAAGAACAAAACAATGCTTTAATCAATCACCGTCACTCGTGACGACTTTTGCCACAACGAAAGCTGCAAATGAAAGATAAAAAGGACTTGGATCGGAGTTAGGCCCCACGGTGGGTGACGAGTTGGTGACGTCATTATCTGATAATTATTATTTGATTTGGGAATTGATGACAACATTGTTTAATCATATGATTAGCTTGCTTTGAATTACATATTGTGCTCGTCTCTCTCTCTCTCTCTTTTATTGAGAAATAACTTGGACGCATTCAAGGGTCAAAATCTTGAATGAGAGATTCAAACCCGGTTAATTGATTTGGAACGAGCTAAAAAAATCGCCTGATATGTTGAAGGGAATTGTATCATGTAACCACCGTAAAAGCATACCGTTTCTTTATTGACTGCGTAATATCTTGGAATTGTGTTATCCTTTTCATTTGAATCTATTAAAATATCATGCGTAACTTGTTTACATGATTTTACATGCTCTTTATGTGTACGCGATTTCCCTCAAGTTACAAGTTTAAGCTTTTGGGTTGGGCTTTATAACATAATAACAAAACTACAGTCCATCTCTGTTTATTTCACCGGTTCATCAAATTTCATGTCTCATTCCTAATCTTTATATACATGTACCTCGCATGCGCGATATGTTATAATTGGTAAAAGATATGGCATATCCAACTTGAACTTAAAAAAAAAAAAATTAACGTTGGTCTCGTGAGTGAGAATATTGGCACCCCTTCTCATATTTGTCCAATTACTCGAGTTATTCTACACGGTTTTTTTCCCGGTTTGCCTTTGATTGTCCGTTTGATATGATGACGCATAAATCTCGTATCCCACATGAAAAGTCCGTTTAAACGCGAACACCACAATCTGTATTTCCCTCGACCTGTTTTCTCGCATTCGAATATATTTTATTTATGAGAAAAAGGATTTGTCTAACAAATGATTTCCCCTAATTATAATCACTTAAAGTTGGGACACACATGGATCAAACAAATAAAATAAGGCAAACTTGCAAGGGGAGGGGAGAGAATATCCCATCGTCAACAATCTTACAAGCGCAGCATCTGTCTGTATTCGAGCTGGTGATGAGACACAAAAACCTCATAAACCCTCCACGACTTGGGGGGAACCCAAGTGGAACACCAGATGTTTTGATTTTATTAAAGGCTGGACACATTCTTCAAAACCTTGCAGAACAGTGCAATCGATACCCACTGTTTCAAGACTCGAGACAGTTGGCCCCAATGGGGACAGATGGGATTATTGACTCGGGAAAGCAGGTATTTAATACTTGTGTAATTGGGAGAAAGCTTCGCTTGCTGGTCACATGTCACCCTTGAAAAGAAGGGAGATTTCAATACTCTTTTCCATCTTCTTATCCTCTTTCTTTGATTAATTTGAGGTGGGGACTTTGAAAGTCATTGTTCATGACTTTTCTTTTTCCAGTTGGTAGTCTCTCTCCCTCTCTCTCTCTCTCTAATTCTACACCTAACTACCCTAACCATACATCAACTAACAGTGGACAGCAAAAGGGAGAAAGCAACGACAATAATGGGGTTGCTATGTGTCATCTTCGTAGTAACTGAGGTTGTTTTCATTTTGGGGAGAAAAGGGGAAGACAAGGACAAGAGATTTTGTGCATCGTTTCACGGCTGTGGCTCCACGTTTTTCAAATTGAAGCTTAACCACTGATGTGATGAACAAAAGAGGGTTTTCCCAATCCATTAACACTTCAAGAAAATCGTGGGGCTGGCTAGGGCACACTCTTTTTGGTTGAGATATAGCAGAGACTAGTAGGATAGGTATAGTCATTTACCATTTCGTGTGTAGATTCGCCGTAGCTTGTTTACTTTTTTCGCTTCACACATGCGGTCCGATCATTCATGTTTGGCACGGATCAAATTACTTGTAACTTATAGTTTGATTTGAGAATATAAAAGTTTATATATGATTCCAGATGTCAATATTCGTAAATTTTTGAGCCACCTAAAGTCTTTCGTGTTTAATAAAAGTTAAATAATGAGATCCGCAAAATTTGAGAAATTTTAAAAAATTGAAAGTAGAAGTCAATTTGAATAGACTTTCTCACTCTTTTTCAAAATTATGTGCATGTATATATGCAATTCACTCTGATTTAGATTTGAAATGATTGTGGGAAATATTTCTAATGGGAACGAAGCAGAATATAAGTCATTTAATTTCAGTCAAGTACCATCTTAAGCAATTTTTTTTTAAAACACGATAAAAATTTTGCCGAGTATGCAATTCTTAAAAAACCTTAAGAGCCTCATGTTATATGTGATTTGGTCCCGGGTTCAAATTTTTTCAAGCTCCTATTTGCTTCCTTCTTCTATTACATATTTCATGGTAGTGGTCCCACAAGATATCGTGACATGAAATATTTTTGTACCGGTCAAATTTGTATTTTGCAATGATCTAATCAATTTCGAGAACAGAGTTGGTAATTAAATAAGGCTTACCTACACTACTTGGCGTATCTTCTACTTCTCGTTCACCTGTTCATGTCTTTTCAAATGGCCGGACCATGTAAATTCAGTGGTGTGTCAATTTCTGTTTTTCTCGAATTTATTCTCTTTCGATTATCATTCAAATCGAAGCTTTCAGATACACAACACGACTCTCACAGGAGGCTCGAAGCAAGAATTCTTGTCATGGCCATAACTTTTGATCATGGTTAAGTTACAGAGACCTCGTTCTCGTGTTCTCGCGAACACAACTCACATTCCTTTCGAGTCGATGATAAATCCTGCGAATCTTTTGGCTTCAAACCACCTCGGCATCTCTTGGGCCTTACGCAAAATAAGCTCCTAAAAAGCCACGGCAAGAGGCATTGCTTACGATCTGGGAAGAGTGTCAATGTATCCACCTTGATGCACGAAACTTGCATTCGAATACAGCGAATCGATGGACATTCATCGTGCCCAAGGGAGGTCAAAACGAGCGAGCTGCGGTCATTTTAAGGGCCACACATCTTCAAATTATTTGTTTAACGAAAGGTTCCGTGACAAGAAAGAGGTTTATCAAGTACGAAATCGATTTGGCACAAATGATTGACTTCTGCGTTGTCGACATTATGCGATGCCAAAGACTTTTCGGTTCGACTGATTCCGAGCTTGTCCGCAGTATAATCTTTCTTCTTTTTGGATTAATCAATTACAGGAGACAGATTCTGACGTTGTCCCTTGGTGAACCCTCAAAACAAATTACAAAGATACAGCCTGAAATTCTGGTCTTATGGGTCATCCATGTGAGGTCCATTGCTTTCATTAAGCTTCTTAGGCCCATCTGAAGTACCTTGTAGGATAATTATAGGGATAAATGCACTAGGAGTTCTAAAATTTATTACAAAAGTGCAATTGAGCCCTAAAATTTTCCACAAAATGCAATCAAATCCTAAAACTTTGTTACAAAAGTGCATTTGAGTATTAAAATTTTCAAAAAGTGTAATCAACGGAAGGACTTGATGGACCAATTTGACAAGTTTTATGACTTGATTGCATTTTTTGAAAGTTTTAAGATTGAAATGCACTTTCGTGACAAGTTTTCGGATCAATTGCACTTTTTTGAGAGTTTTAGGATTTAATTGCATTTTCGTGACAAGTTTTATGATTTCCAGTGCACTTATCCCATAATTATAATTAGAAGAGAGACATGTCTTGTGTATTTATTAAGGCTAAATTGGAAGGAAAAAAATGGCTATATAAATTATTCATGGTGAAATCACCTTCGACGCGGTCCATGCACTCGACCATGACCAAGTGCCTTTGGCCACTTGCTTGGTCAAGCCAGGCCATGCCCGAGCCACGATCGATAAACTTGGCCACAATGACTGAGGCTCGACCGCGCCATCACTTGGCAAGGTCATGATAGAGGCACGATTGGGCTAGTTTCTCGGTCACGAAATGCTATGATCGAGGTGAGGCGATGCCATCACTTCCCATATATGCATATCTTTATTTTCCGATTTCTCTCATACCATTTTCCGATCTGGGTGATCAAACATCATAATCATTATATCTCTTATTTATGAGGCACAACATATTTTTCACTAATGGACTGGGGACAATATGCTAAGTTAAATCAATGAGTCTCCTCGCAACAACTTTTCCTCTCTTTTTTTTTTTTTCCCTCAATTTTCTAGCGATCTTGCAATTCAAAACCCTTGAAACTGATGATGCAGATGTGGGTTCAAGAGCAAAGGCTGATCCAAGAATGTCTGGCTCATCAGATTTCTCTTCGACAAATTCGCCGCTTCTGAATCTGCGTACGACGGATACTTGCGCTTGAGTGGATTTTGCGAAGCCGAGTAGCTTGTCAACTGAGGAAGGCTTTGAAACATCTTCTGATCCAAGCTCACTTGATTCGCCCCCTGAGTCGATACCAACACGTCGCTAACATCACTAGCATTGCTGCACTGCCCATTACAATCGTCCGACAGGATGTTCCTCAGCATGGAGAAGTCCACGGCATCAAACAAGTTGGAGAATGAAGAAGAACCGTTCATCATCGTCATGGGCTTGATCGCATCCACGCTGTTGTGGTCGTTTCTGATGCTTTCTTGAGTGAAGTGCTGTTCTTCTTCTGCATCATCACTCGTTGTCGCCATTAGTGCTGGGGCATATGCTGCGCTTGATCTTTTGTAGATGCGACAGAGAACCCACTCGTCCAACTGAGACAAAGATTAGTGCGTTTTTAATTAATCTTTGTATCAAAGTCACATGGCAAAAGAGTTTTTCTGTAAATTGGGTGGGGCCTTTCCATCTTATACATTAGAAAAACCCTCAATTATGAGAGTGCGTTGGCATGTTATTTAATAGCAATCATCACTTCAATAATTTCCTAAAGAAATAACTAGGATAAGGATGGCATATGTCAGCTCCAGGAAGAGAGATTAGCACTAAACTATATGGTCCCCAGAAGGTGCTAGTGATGAAAGCAAGTCTCTCTAGAAATAGCAAATGGGGTCCATTAGCTAATTGCCTCCTAGCGGTGACCTAATAATTGGGAATATTGTTATCTTACTGGCTTGGTAATTATATTCTTTTCTGTATATTTTTGTGTGGAGGGGATCAGAAGTAAATGCTTCCATAAAAGGGACATGTCTTTGTCCCCTTTGAAGTAAGTTTTTTCTTTAATGACAAAACTCTCATGTCTAGTTCTGAGGTGGTTTTGTTCCAATAATGCATGTAGAGACCAATAAAGTAATGACACTTGGCATACAGTTATCTGATTAATACATATCACGAGATATCCGATTCAATCTATATGTTTAGACATGATCTCAAAATCACCTAACCTTCGGTAACATCACACCTAGGTCGATACCCAATGAAGTATTTTTACGACATGAAAAATTATGAATCGGTGTTAAGCATGCGTAAGGCACATGTCAATATAAGAGATCGCTGACATACTCGCATGGACAACTCTTTCAGCTTGATGGGTTTGTCGCCGTAGACAGGAACGGGAGAATTCGCCAGGCGATACTCGTGCATGATCCAACGGCTCTTGATTCCTTTGGGAGGTTTCCCCTTGTAGAACACGAGCGCTTTCTTCACGCCGAGATTCTCGCCGGTGGACGAGTCCATGACGATCTTGTCCGTCCCGGTCGCCTTCCAGTACCCCGACGCCGCCGATCTGTTCGGCCTTGCACCGTTCGGGTACTTCCGGTCCCTAGGACTGAAGAAATACCATTCCGTCTCCCCAAATGCCGCCTTGCCTGATAACATTCAGAAGTATTTAGCATCACAACACAATTCATGTTGCTCTGTATATATGCGAAGAATTATCCGAAAAAAACACTGAAGCTGTTATCACTGGAAGAAAAAAGCTACCTGGTAATTCCCATGGATCAAACTTATAGAGATCAACTTCAGCGATGATGGAGACAGGAAGAGGAGTGGAGGTCACCTTCTTTCTGAGGTAATGGAGGATGAGTTCTTCATCTGTTGGATGGAACCTGAAACCTGGTGGGAGATTGGGTTGGAGGCAATTCTTCATTCTTGATGAAGCAAAGTTTCAAAATCTTGGCCTTTTTTCTTTTGGAGAGCTTAAGAACTAAATTGCAAGAAGTCAAACTTGTCAATGATCACAACAACTTAAGCTGTAATCCTCCTACTCAGGGGAAAGGCAAGTTTGATTTTTCCATTGGGAGAGGGGGAATGTGGGAAGCCCCTTTTATAGTTGTGGGAGCTTGTTCTTACATGGAAAAACAATGCAAGAGATGTGAAGAAATCAACTGGAAAAGTTTAATTATTGTTATGTAGACTTCATCTCTATCGCCTTAATCAACTCATATTTTAAGCTAAAGAGGTTATTTATTTTATATAATTATCACGGTTGGGCAAAGATTTATCCAATGGATCGACTTCTACCTAGGGAAGGGCACGCATGGCGCCGTGAGATGGAGCTTTGCCCCTTACGTTACGTGGATGTTGATGTGGCTGATGACGTGGCTGATGACTATATTCTATTGACGGGAAAATTGTCCAAAATATCATAAACCTATTGTACTTTTGTAAATTCAGTCGTAAACCTTTTAATTGTGACTATTCGTTTCACGTTTTACTAATTGAATTCATCCGGCCAATTTTGGCCGTAAATTGCTAACGTGGATGTCGGCCCTCCTACGTGGCATGACTATATTTTATTAATTTTTTCTTTTCTTTTTTTTTCTTTTCTTCTCTTTTCCTTCTTTTCTTTTTTCTTTTTCCCTCCGCCACCATTGTCGGTAGAGGTCATTGGTTTCATGTGAGGGTCGCCCTTGCCGGATCAAGCGACCCTCGCTAGGCTAGGCACGGGCATCCCTTGCCTGAGGCTGGCGATGGGAAAATGGAAAAAGAAAAGAAAAAAAATAAATATGAAAAAAATTAAAGAAGGAAAAGAGAATTAAAGAAAAAAAGAAAAATACAAAAATTAATAAAAATTAAAAATATTAGGATATCATTAAAAAATGTCCACGTCACATTTGTCATCAAACGTATCACGTAGGACGGCCGGCGTCCATGTTAGTGATTTCGATCAAAATTGGCTAGATAGATTCAATTGGCAAAACATGAAAATGTTTGGGACTCAATTGACACAATTAGACTAAAAAAAAATTGACACAATTAAAAGGTTTAGGACTAAGTTGGCAAAAGTGAAATGGATTTAAGTTTTTTGGACAGTTTTCCCTTATATTGACATATTGCTTGGATTAAGGACCAAGGCGGGGCTAGTACTTCAACTGCCGCCCCCTTGATAGGCATCGATGGCCTCGCCCGTGCTTTGTGGAGCAACTTTCATGAGGAAAATTTGCCCCATTCATGGCAAGGCACTTCGTGGCGCGGATTTCCCACCCCCCCTTTCCAATACCTACTTTTACCTTTTAATCTCAAGCATTTTGACTTATTTAAAATCTGCAATACTCGAAACTTTCACAAAAATGTACATGTTGCTACGTAGATTTACATACAATTTTTCATTGTTTCTTAAAATCTGAATAGTATTTAAATTTTGGTGGAAAAGTAAAAGGGTACCTTTTGCTTTAACATAAGCTGAAGCAAGCGAGTCTCGGAAACTTTTTGAGTTCAATGGGATACTAGACTGTGCACTATATCTTTCTTTCTTTTTCCGGTTTAGCAGTCGGGTGATGTCTCGATAAAGCTTCTGTGCATCTCCTTGACTGATATCAAAGGCGCACTACTCCACTAGACTACTCCACATCAGTCTAGTGCATCCGGAATTTTGGTTTAGTGCTCCCAACAGGTCGAGACAGTGTATATCATAGTATTATTCTGTGTTTATGAGATCCGATATGGATTGATCATAACTGGCTTCCTTCGATCCATTTAAACTAATTATCAAGCATGGATTGATCCAAAGATAATTCTGAAGATACAAAATGTCTTTAGAAAGGCTCCTGTATATAAAATCTTAATCACGTGTCAAACATATATTGCGACTATGCAATACAAAAACAACATTTTCTTTTGAGCATGTCATAAAAAAAACAATATTTTAAAAATTATTGATGTTTGTTATTAAGTGCATCAGGCTGTTTTTAAGGAAACCTAATAATAGTTAGGGTCACATGGGCGACTTGTGTCAGATTCCCAGAATCCTAAGTAGAATCATCAATCAAGAGAAAAAAAGATGGCGGCTGAATAGTGGACGAATGAGGCTCATCCCATGTTAGGTCACGTCAAATTTTTTTCCAGATAATCTCTAGACACGCGCTCCTATTCACTTGGTCCTCATTGGTTGACACTATTGAGAGCGCACGCAAGAGGGCCAATACCTTTATCAAGAGAGATCGCCAAGATGAAGCTCAATTATGAGCTCATCAATATATTCAATTGGACTTACTTTACTCAAAAGTTTAAATCAACGAGTTATGATTTAATTAGAATATATTAATTGACCAATTCTCTAATATGAGACTTTTCTTTTAACATAACTCATACATCTATTATAGCAATCTCTCTCTTAAGTGTGAGCTTAGTATTAAGTCTGGCTCTCTTTTTTGATTCAGGTATCCTTTTGCATCAAGAAAGCTCAACTTGAATCTCCAATGCCTACCTTCATCTTGATCTCTTTCTCTAGACCGAATCATGGAGGCTGCTTTGGGACTGCGTTGCTACAAACAACACCCACATTCGAAAATCGCGTTGGTCACCCGACTCTTTATCGAGATATTCACCAAACATTGAAATAGATTGGGCGCTTACCAATCTACTATTGACTTTAATACCATTTGTTAATAGTGCGTAGCAAAATCCCAATACCGTCATCCAGAGATCATCAAGAGGGAGCCCAAGTTCGAGTCCATTAACATTTCTAATTGGACCTACATTTACTCAAAAACTTAAATCAATGAATTATAAGCCAACTAAGATATATTAATTGCTCCAAACCACACTAATTCTACGATATGAGACTTTTCTATAATACAACTCACAAGTGCATCTCAACACATACGTTGTTCGAGTCATAGTCATCCATGCCTCAAAATGCATATACTTCCCACAACTATTTTCTCCCACTAATATGTATAGGAAAAGAAAAATGAGTTTTCTCCAAATAGAGGGGTTAAGATCTAGAAATGATTGGATGGAAATGAATGAAGAAATACTAAATTGTCTCACGTTGAATCCGAAAAGTTTTGCTCTTTTCAAAATTTGTGCTGCTTTATAATATATAAGAAAAAAATCACAAATTATGCCTACTGTGACATGTTTACCTCAAATTTTTTTCTGCGACATAAAAAATCTCAATCATACTTATTGTGACACATTTATCTTTTTTTTTTGTAACATAAAAAATCCCAAACTTGTACCTATGTGACATATTTACCTACCGTCAATTTTCGTTAGATGGCTTTTCAGCCAAAACAACGTCATTGTTATTTCGCTTAAGGCAATGGTTGTCATATCAATACCGTTTGTTTTTTGGCGTCTAAGTAGGCAGATTTTTTACAGTGCTTATCGACAAAACCTTGATAGAGGGTAAATGTGTCACACAAGTACAAGTTTGGAATTTTTGGTATCGTTTTCTGCTATCCAATAAATTTGGGCAGAGTCATGTGAGTATAGAATAAGTGGGATGAAAATTAATATATATATTTTTGGTTTGGTTCTATCCTATCCTATTTTTATTGTATAAGTTACTATGTGTTCTATGTGCCGTGCATACGTATCGAAACTCTGCTCCCTCACTCATGCGTCCCCACCTCTAATTCTCTGAGAAGGTGAGAAATCGAACTTCCTATCCCCTCCTTTCCACTTGGGAAGGGAAATGGTGACCACTGAGGCAACCCCCTAATGGTTGGACAGAAATTAAGTTCACCGACTCCACTTTTGTGGCTTTTCTCTCTTTCATCCTTTCTGTTTCTTTTTCTTTTTCCTTCAATTTTCTTTTTTCTCTTTTTTCATAAAAATTAAAGTACTTGATTTGCAACATGTATTAAAATATTTGTATGTGTATAAGCAAATATATTTTTATACAGCGAGAAAATTTGATGCTTATAATTTATGAGTGTCAAAATTTTGCATTAATTTCATTAAATTATTTTATGACTCACTTTTTACGCTATTGGGTGACAAAAATTATTTATCATTTATCCTATACTTACAAGTTCGTTGAAACACCTAGAGTTAAAAAATATATTTCTAAAATTCAATGAAAGGATAGTTTTTTGGACCCTATTGACATATCCATTGGATTAACGTGCAAGGCGAGGCTAGTACTATCCCCCATCGCCCTGCTAATGGTCTCGCCTTGTGCCCGTGGGTCAATTTTCACGAGAAAAATTTTACCTTTTAATTTTTGCTTAATCAAAATTTTGCGGTTGAGGCACTTTGACTTT
The DNA here is from genome assembly GCF_021117445.2 of Syzygium oleosum. Taxonomy (NCBI): domain Eukaryota; kingdom Viridiplantae; phylum Streptophyta; class Magnoliopsida; order Myrtales; family Myrtaceae; genus Syzygium; species Syzygium oleosum. Next base: position 5,691,375 of record NW_026607494.1, read on the forward strand.
TAAAAATCTGCAATACTTGAAACTTTCACAAAAATGTACATGTTGTTATGTAGATTTACGTACAATTTGTCATATTTGCTTACACTTTGAATAATTTTTAAATTTTGTCTGAAATGTGATAGAGTACCTTTTGCTTTACAAACAAGTTTTGTAGATTTACGTACAATTTGTCATATTTTCTTTCACTTTGAATAATTTTTAAATTTTGTCTGAAATGTAATAGAGTACCTTTTGCTTTACAAACAAGTTTCGGAAACTTTTTAAGATCGATGGCTAATACTAGACTGTGCACTACATCTTTCTGTCCCTTTTGGTTTAGCAATCATGTGATGTCTTAATTAGTTCTCGTGCATATCGACTAATCCATCTCCCTGACTGATATCAAAAGTGCACTACTCAACAGTAGTCGAGTTTATTCAGTATTCTGAGGAGTGCTCCAACAATGTGAACTGGCCAAGACCATGTAGATCATTGTGTTATTCTTTTTTTTTTTTTGATGAGATCCAAAGATAATAATAGGGATACAAAATATTTTTAGAAAGGCTCATGTATATGAACTTTTAATCACTTGTCGTAAATGAATATATATTACAATGATACAACACAAAAGACAAAGACGATACGCAAAATGAATTAGTTGTTGATCTTAATTTTCATACATACATATTTCGATTAAGAAGACCTTCAGGTGCGAGGAGTCATGTTAATAAATGTCGAAGGGTCCTTGATAAGTATTGAAAATAAATATCCGAGGATATTGGATAATTTACATTGAGAACATAGAATGCTAAAAATATTCTCCTTCTAGCAAATATGAAATTATGACTAATGTTTTTAAGAAAATCTGAGGAAAAATGGCACAAATGGTCCTTGAATTTTGACCAAATATACAATGTGGCTCATGAATTTTTAATTTGTTCATAGCGGACCTTGAACTGTAGCTAAATGTGTAATGTGGTCTATATATTTTTAATTTGTTCAATGTGGTTCCTAAATTTTTGGTATTTGTTCAATTTAGCCCCTAAACTATGTTCAATATCGTCCATGATATTGAATTAATGAAAGGACATCATTAAACATATTCATGTATTTTATGGGTTGAGTTAAATATGTACCAAAAATCTAAGAACCATATTGTACATTGGACTATAGCTTAGAGACCGCATTGAATAAATTAAAAGTTCATGGACCACACTGCATATTGAATTAATTAAAGTTTGGAAATCATTTGTATGATTGTCTCAAAATCCGACATTGAATCGGGTCACATGAGGGCGGCTTGTTTCGGATTCCTACAACCCCACGTAGGATCAATCGAGAGAAAAAGTGGCGGACGAATGAGGCTAATCCCATGTCCTTCCACTACATCCTCTTCTGATTATCTCTAGACACTCGTGCTCCTCTTCACTTGGTTCTCATTGGTTCATACCCTGTTGAAGTCACAGTCATCCATGCCGCGAATGTAAATTTTTTGCATAACCATTGTTTTTCTCAAAGAAGATTCTTTCTTAAAACCTTCTGAATCTCCTTTTTGATATACTTTTTCAAAATACTACAATACATTATCCAAAACATCTATTAACATATTTCTGTTTATAAGCTATATAACTGGGACCCATGCAAATCCTTAAAAGTGGTCATCTTCTTGGTTTTCATCCGGACCTCAAGATCACCTAGATGTAAAACTTTCGGAAGGTATTCATTCTCTCTAGAGAAGATAAAGATATAATGGGGAATTGGAGGTGTAGGGCATGCGGGCATTGGGGCGTTAAAATAAAGAACACATTTGTGAAGTCCTCCCGACACTTGTAGGAGCTAGGCTCTTTTCTTTTGGTGAGGTTACCTCTGGACCGAACACCAATGATCTAAGGGTAGAAAATTTGTTTTAGTGTTTCAAAAAATTAAAATACATTATCCAAAACATCTATTAAAATATTTCTATGTTTATAAGCTATATAACTAATTAGGCGGCGAGAAAATTTGATACTTATAAATTATGAGTGTGGAAATTTTACTTTAACTTCATTAAATTTTTTGATAACATGTTATTTATGCTGTGCGACGACGTAAATTGTTCATTATCTATTTAATACTTATAAGTTCATCGACACATCTATAATTAATAATGATATTTATAAAATTTATCGAAAGCACAAGCGTGTTTTAATCTGTCGGCCTAACTGTGCTTTGACTTTAGAGGATCTTAATCCTTTCAATCAATGGATCCTCGTTGAGATTATTTGTGAATGCATTCGAAGTACTTGTCCATTTTTCCCAATGAATCTATCATCTCACGTCTAAATTGACTTCAACTATATGTGTAGACCCTAATAATATTATTTTTGGTACATTACACGATATGATACTTTGTGTAGGGGTCTTAATGGAGACTGAAAAAGAAAATTCAAGTAGATAATGCAATGAGAATTTTATTCCTGGTTTCCACGAATGATGATGGATCGAGGAGGTACATTGGTGGTGGGTGAGAATTTCTTATTTTAGGACAACAAATCGTGGCAAGAGGTATTTCAAATCTCTACATCCTCCTCAAGATTTAGATAATCATCGGATTAGCTCAAGCCGCCCATCTTTTAACTCAGGGTGTCTACCTAATCCAATTTGTCCTCGATCCTAATAAAGTAATAAATTAAAGGACAATCGTGCAAAGCTTTGGTGGTTATGTCAAGTGGGAATCCATAAGCGGCTCACTTTGGACTTTATATTATTGAAGATGTCGTCAACTAACTTTGAGTGGTAAAGTCTTTTGTTGGTCATATCAAGACTTGCCTAAGTGCGAGACATTAGGTTATGGGAGAAAAAGATCAAAGTGAATCACATATTCACAAAATTTTGGGCAATATCGATTCTCCACTTATCACAGAAAAGCTTTGATAACACACATGGTAATTAGAGATTTCATGTCCTAAATTTTGTGTCATGGTCTGCTTATATCGTGGCATTCGGGGTCTATCGTCATGACAAGAAATATTTAAAAATCCAAAGTCTTACACATGGCAATCTCCTATCGAGTCTGAAACCTTTTAATTGGTATTCTAGATCTTAACCGAAATGTTCAATCAAGTCTTACATGAACTGAAAATGCAATAAGGTTGTCACATCGACAATTTCGATTGCTAGTTAAAGTAACTTTTGGTGTTAAACACATGGTGACTTGCTTTCATCTCTAGGAAATGGTGTGACTTGATTGCATCAATTGAAAGGTCTAGAACTCGGCAACATATTATAGAAAAAGAATTAGGACTTGCATCCAATATCTCTTGTATGTAATGGAAGCACTTAGGCATAATTAATTGAGGAACTTGTGACGTGAGTGTGTGCATAGATATATAGATAAATAGATAGAGATGATGATGATCGGAACAAGTCTTTTGGGTCTTGGTGATCGTCGGTCCTAAGATTTCTTTCGAAACTACCTTCAACTCTATGGCATGCAACGAAAAGGCATGCTTTACATTAAGTTATTCGCTAGACATACGTCGTCCGTGATGCAAACTGAAATTGAGGCTCACTAAAGATTTCCACTAGATACGACGTTGACGCAGCTTCTCCATCCATATCTTCAATTTAATCACATGCTCCAAATATTTTAAAAAAAGGGACGATTATCGGTTGATGGGATTATATTTATTTAATTATTTACGTTCCCAAAGACAAAGTCCTCCATCGCTTGTTGGTCTTTCCGGTGCACCTTCTCAGCCACGCAAGAACGGGGAAAATTGCAAAACAAACCAAAATAACTTCACTTGATGTACATATATAAAAATATGTACACGACGAAGTTGTCTCTTTAATGCAATGGTCAATGGTTAAGCCGCTGAAATTTCGATCATAAGAAAGTTTATTTAATAAGATTTACCGGTATTTAGGGATTTCGATATGACCCTCTTGAAAATTTTGAACTATGTATATGATGGGGATTTATATTGTATACAATTTAAAGGAGGTCGATAACAATTGGTAGAGAAAAATCATGCCCAAAAGATTGTGAAGACATGAACAGATTGTCTATTCGATGTAATGGTCAATCGTTAAAATGCTGAAAATTCAATCATCAAATAGTTTATTTACAAGATTTGCTTGTATTTGGGCATTTGGATAGTACCCTTTTGAAATTTTGAACCGTGTTTATGATGTGAATTTATTTTAGATGTAAAAAAGATGGCCGATTACGTTCGGCAAAAGAGAATCATGTCCATTCATTACTAGAAATTCTCTTGAAAGTCTTAAGTCTTATATACGAAATTCATCGTGGATAACTAGGTTGAAATGAGAACAAGAAGATATTCATATTCTTGAATCTTGTATATGGTGAAACAAAAGCAAATGGCCTCTCCATTTAATTCCCGTATAATTTTCGATTTTAAACTTACCAAAAATTTGCTTTTTTCTTAAGTTCAACTTCTTACCAATCAAAATTTATTATTCAGGTCAAAAATAGGAGTTCGTTAGGATTAGTGTCATTAAGATTTTTAAAAGTAATTTTCCTTCCACATGACAGTTTTATCCAAATTACTTTTCGTCTCACAAATAATCCCATCATAACTCATCTACCTCAAATCTACTAATAGTTAGCAGCTTGGAATCGGACGTTGAGGGTAGATTTGGGTTAGGAGCATCAATTTAGAATTTTTTGTGATACAGAAATTAGTTCAGGGTAATTATGTCATGGATACCGGTTTGAGATTTTTAGTGAGACTATTAATTTAAGGCAAATGCGACATGGGGTATAAGTTTGGCATTTTTAATGGTATTAACCCATTTTGTTATGCAAAATTACTTTCTCATTGTCTAGACTTAAAAAATAACACCCGTCAGAAATCGCATATAAGATCTCATGTTTCCTCGGACATAAAACCTCAATAGCAATTGTTAATACTACAAGAGGGTAATACTACTTAATTAATCGAATTTTCTTTTGCGAAGCTATAAACAAAGAGAAATAATCAAAGAGTCAAAAAGTTTACGGTCAATACCGCTTCCAAAGTAATCGACATCTATGCTCATATTTTGACCATATCAGAGCGTAAATCTTCGAAATTAATTAAATAATTAAAAAGAGAATGCATTGGCCAAACTGAATCGGATTTGATGGAATTTGCCGGTCCTTCGTCCAATTATTCGCACAGATATGAGCTGTACAATGCAATAAACAAATTTAGACATAGCCAATGACGAAATGAGCAGCCTAAAATATGATATATTATGTTAGAATAGACCTTCTTATGATCTAACTAGGGTTTGAATCCCAGAATCAGGGATAGCAATATAATAGGAGCAACAAATGGTAAGCTGTTGATTATACTTGGTCAAAGATAGGGTGCACGCTAGAAAACCATTCTGGTTAGGTTTTTGCAATCATCAGAGGGAATTTATTTTCGACGTCATAAAAATTTGAAAGAGCTGACGGCCATTAGTTTATCTGATATGGATTTGAATTTGTCGAAGTCAGACATGATTCATTGGATGATGGTTTTGAGTTTAACTCGATGCAACTTTAGCCCGGGGTTGGGGGGGGGGAGGTGGAGGGGAGTGTGTGTCGACATCTTGTTCATTTTTTTAGCTAGAGGAGAATCGTGGGCTTTATATTTTTCAGGGAAAGAACTTATAAAAGGTCCATCTTCAAATTTTCTGGCTTATACTTGACATCTCGTCGACATCAGATACTAAACTTTACCTCATCTAGTGTTGGGTATTAATGGGTCAACACGGGTTGGGTCTCCGTTGATACCCGACCTAACCCAAATATAAAAGTAAACATGCATTTTGGTGACCGGATTTTATTTATTTATTTTTGAAACACCAAACACACCTCTCAAAATCTGGTGAAGACGCCTAATTCATTCTCAAGTGACGCTAGCAAATTAAGCACGGGGCAGTTAGCTCATTTTCATTGCAAAGGCAAGTTTAAGAGATTAATCTCCTTCTGAGTTTGAAAGTTGAGAGACCAACATTGTATGGACGGGTTCTTTTCCCTCAAACCTTTTACCTATGAAGAAACTGAGAGGAAATGCGTGAACTCTGAACTGTGACATGCATGGGGGATGGGAGCGAGTCTGCAGAACACTGGATATTGCAGACCCTCTTTCCGCATACAAGAATCTGGTACGTTTTTTGTACGATATAGCGATTTAAGACAATGATACACATCGTGCTTAGAGTTTTCATAAACTTCGATCCACAGATTTTGCCGTCGTGGTAAAGTAATGAACTTAAAATTTCAAATGCAGCCTGTTTGATGAAAGACTTTGAAAAAGAGAAAACAAAAACACGTTCGTTTCCAAATCAAATTTTGTTTATATTCCTAGTCCAATTTCACTGTCAATAAGTAGAGAGTAAGTTGCTTGAACGGGATGCAGTGGCAAATTTTGGTATTTGTGAGCCTGACCCATTTTCGGTTATCTAATACTCCTTGAACAAGGCATTGGTCGTCCTTTGATGTGGCTCCGAGGGGAGTTTTAATATCCTCCAAATTTGGGCTTCATTGGGCATTGGATTCAACCAAGGCTAAATGCTTCTTTGCATGGGCTCTAGCCCGACTTGAACCAAATATCGTATTTGACTGCGTGCTCAGTTTGGCATGGCATTAGAGAAGCAATGCTGCTGCATCAATCAAGGCGATCTTGCGCAGCCAGCACATCTGAAGTTTCTGCCATGCAGTGTATCTTAGCTCATTACCCGTGATGGACCCCCAATTCTGCTTTATGTGTTGAAAGAAATGATCAGAGTATTTGTTGCGAAAAGAAGCACTTGAACACAACAATAAACAGGAGAACAATGAAATAAATTGGAGACCGAATTTGCATAGTTCGGTCAGTGTGACCTACTCCACAAGAAGAACATCATAGGCTTCTACTATTGATCAAGGTGACACAACAGACAGTAGATCCTTGAGTCGTTCAAACACCAAGTATTTCCCAACCGCAATAACACCTAATAACTTAGTCAATATTTGACCCTCACGTTACCTTGCGGAACAATCTCTATCCATCTCGTTGAGAAACAAACATATTCTTCCCACAAGGTTTCGTCACTCCTCCAAAACACTCGCAATCTTTGAGGATCTAATTCATAAGCAAGCCGCACAATTGATTGTTCCACCAATAGCAAGAACTAACAAAATCCACCCATATAAATTCAAAATAAGAAGCTCCTATTAGTCGGCTTAAATTAATAAACCTCTACATTGACTTGAGCTTGAGCCAAGTAACAATGGCTTTATTGGAATTTGAATTTTGCTCCTAATCTCCAACAATCTCTCATGAGCTCCTCAACTGCCACTTACATCTTCTAAATCTAAGTCGCGCTTGAACTTTGCTATTACTGTGCACCTCATTAGAATGCCAAATCTACTTGTATTTTTAGCTACATACCTGGATTTTCATACACAAGCTCCTCTATCACCTATAAAACAAAACCACTGCATTTAAATTTGTTAGGAGATCCCTTGTCAAAATCAATAGAAACAACAACCGTTGGCTCTAGAGGTTTCATTTCACCACATGAACCATCTATGCCAATCATCGCGCTAGCATTCGCTACCTCAGAAGTTTTTGGTAGCAGCTCCACTTTGAGCCTGACACCGTTAAGATTCACATAACACCGCAACAACCACTCATCTCATAAGTATCAAATGTTATCTCTGTGCTAACAATATGTGAATTTAGTTATGGGCACCACAATGATATCCTTACTCACTTTGTGGATAGCCTAAGATTATGTACTTTCTTGTCCTCTCATCAAGTTTACTATCACTCACTCAAATATAACATGAGCAACCAAATATTCGAAGAATAAAATAAAAGGCAATGTTACCTCACACTTCCTTAGGAGTAGAATATTCAATCACAGTCGATGGGGATGTATTTACTAAGTAGCTCATCGTATTAAGTACATCCACCTTGAATGTCCTAGCCATACCAACATTAAAGAGCATTTTTATGCGTAGTCTTTAGTAATTTGTTGCTCATCAATTCTATAACTTGTTGTGGTTCATTAGCACTAGTACAATCTCTCACTATGCCCTCTATTATGTAGAATTCATTTAACAATTTTGGGCAAAACTCTATAGTACTGTTAGTCTGTACATGTTTGATCGTCTTACCAGTATTCCTTTCAATTAAAGCTCTCAACGGTTTGATCCTGATAACAACATCAATCTTGTGCCTTAGCACAAACATTGAGGTGCTCTTCGAGTAGTTCTATATAATTATTAGCATAAATTTGACACTCTTCCTTGAAGGAAAGCACAATGCCCTTCAAATATTCAAGTGAATCTACTTTGTCAACTTTGTGATTTATTTGACAATCATATTGAATTGTACTTTCCGTTGTTTGCTCAAGTTAGAGCACTCGAATACATTCAGTTTCTTGGCCATATAACTACATAGCATATTCTTTTCAATCATAACCTTCATGCTTCCCTTGCCAACGTGACCCAAGCGTGTACAACACAATACAACCTCTCGAGTAGAGCATTTGATGTCTACATGGTGAAATCCATCATTATCTACCCTTGAAGCTCACATAGGCTAGTGCGCTTGATTCTTCTCATAATCACTAGGGCATCTCGAATGACCTTTATAACTCCTCCTTCTAAACTATACTGACACACAGCTAAATTCAGGGCATTCAAAGAAATCTAGTTCTTCTTCAACTGTAGAAGATGCCTCACTTTAGTCAATGTCTCCAAGACACTGTCATGCATTCCGATTCTGACATTGCCTACACCCAACACATTGCACATAGTGTTGTTCATCAATTGCACTTTACCACTATCCATGCACTAATAAGTTGGAAAACAGTTTTTACTTGGTGTAGCATGAAAAGAACAACCAAAATCCATAGCCCATCTATCAAACAACGAGTTTCTCTATCTTCACCTACTCAAATTCATTAACATGCTTTATAATCGATGCACCTTCCGCCATCTTTAAATGAAGCTGAAGTGCCATCAAGTAGACTTTGTCAATTGCATGTCATGCTCGTTTGACAGTGCATTCATTAGTCTCGTAATGGTCTTTTTTTATGCGATATTAAAAGCGATATTACAAGACAACGTCAGTCAAATAACACATAAAGGCCTGTCTATCCAAGAAATCTCAATTAGCTTGCTTCATCAATCGTGCCTTCTCTACAGACAAGGGAAAGTGCAGATTTTTTTGGTATAGATAATCCTCAATTTGCATTTTTTAGTATAAAAAATCCTTCTCATCAAATGTGTCGATTTTCACATTTCCTTCTTCTGTCGCCATTGAATCTACTTCAACTCAGCCTAACCTGACTTCGATATCAATTGCGAAAACAAAAGATTGAACATAATGACATACAAAATAAGGAAATAAATCGGGTGCCGAATTTTACATGATTTGGTTGGTGTGACTAACTCCAAGGGGAAAGCAATACATCATTTCATTATAGATCAAAGAGATCCAACAAAGATTACAACACACCTGCATCACTAAAACAATCTCAATATTTCACAGCTCACAATTACACTGAGTAACTCACACAGTGTTTATCTCTAACAATTACTCGTAAAACAATCCCTATCAATCTCGCAGAGAAACACACAAAAGTTTGTCACGGCTCCACAATGGTTGCAATTTCTTCATGACGTAATTGACAAGCATGCCACAATATTGATTGTAACGGTCATAAGGTTTTCTTCTTGAGAGCATTAGAAACTTCATTATAGTGAATTGTGGTCTAAGCATAGATCTTACTTTTTTATGATTATATCTTTGATAAAAAGAAACTTCTTTGGTTGTCTTAGTCGCATTTGCTGGGTTGCCTTGTTAGGATGCACGTGTGAGTTGTATTAGAGAAATTTCATATCGGAAAACAGTTAATATATCCTAACTGGCTCATAACTCATTGACTTAAAATTTTGAGTAAATATGGGTCTAACTAGATATGTTAACAGGCGTGGACTTGGGCTCCCTCTTCGTGATCTTCCCAAGTGAAAGGTATTAGGCTTCTTATGTATGCTCCTAATAAATTGGTATCAGAGCCAATGATCGATGAAGTTGAACGTGATTTCCGGGCGGTGCGCATTATCGTGTAACATTGCAAGCCTAGTGGCTAACTTCATATTTTGATGCAAAAGGATATCTAGATTAAGGGGGAGCAGACATAACATTGAGCTCTTACGTGAGGGAAAGATTGTTGAGATCCACGTGTGAGTTGTGTTATAAAACTGCCACATTGGAGAATTGATGTGGTGTGGAGCAATTAATACATCCTAGTTGACTCATAACTCATTGGCTTAATCTTTTGAGTAAAGATGGGTTTAACTGGATATGTTGATGGGCTCGGACTTGGGCTCCCTCATGGTGATCTCCCGAATGAAAGTATCGGGCTCTGTTGCATGCTCTCAACAAATGGTATCAGAGCTGATGATGGATTAATGAGCTTCCTAATCTGTTTTAGTGTTTGGTGAATAGCTCGAGGAAGGAATCTAGTGACTTACGTAATTTCCGGGCAGTGGGCATTGTAGTGTAGCAACGTGGGCCCGATAACAAACTTCATGATTTGGTTTGGAGAAAAAGACCAATGATGAAGTGGGGCTTCATGGTTCGGTCCGGAGAAAGAGACCAAAGAAGAAGTTAGATGTTGGAGATTCAAGTTGAGGTAAGTTGATGCATAAGGATGCCTGAATTAAGAGGGAGCAAACCTAACACTGAGCTCACACGTGAGGGAAAAATTGTTGAGATGTACATGTAAGTTGTGTTAGGAAAAACCCCACAACGGAGTATTAATGTAGTGTAAAACAGTTAATATATTCTAGTTGGCCCATAACTCATTAGTTTAAGCTTTCGAGAGAATGTTTGTTCAACTGAATACGTTGATGGGAATTGTGCTCTTCTTGGCGATCTCCCCAGGTGAAGGTATCAAACTTTTGCCGCGCGCTCCCAATATGCTGCAACACTAAACAGTCAGTTGAGAAGCGATTAATGAAAGTAACAGTGCGTGTTGCTTACTAACAGCGAAATAAGTGTGCGGAGTGAAAGATTCTATCTCCATTTGCAGTGCATATGCAACAATGGGGCAGAGAAGGCAGTATTCGCGCTGTGCCAATGCAGTCCGATATGGTGGCAATTACACCGTCGAAGATTTTTATGTGAGATGATCCGACCTAAGAAGTTCAGGCCACGGGATAATATAATTTCGAATGGTATTTCTCCAGAAAATGGGTTGTCTACAAGGTCAGCGTGCTTATTTTTTTTGATGATGAGGAAGCTCTACAACCTCGATATATATGTATTGAGTTGTGTAACGATGCAGACATGTTAGCGGATTGTGGGATCGTCCGCACATGTTCCACATATGTTCGCTACTATGAGGTTTGAACCCGAACATTCGATCTTTTCTGGTTGATTTGGTTTCAATCATAATATAAAACTTGAGTATGGTTTGTAATCTCAAGAGAACTCAATAAACCAATCTCACAAACTGAAACACTGAATTCTTACAATCGTCAAAAATCCATTAAACATGCATGATAATATGCATAACTCTGTTCTTTTCGTTTGCTGGAATACCATTAAGTAACTACCCTTCATATTATATAGTACCAAAACGATCCGAACCCGATTAGTCTCCAGTTTTGGTCAAACTTGGTTCGGAAAAAGCCTAAACTGGATTATATGAGAACTGGTGCACGTATCAAACGCCATAAGACGCTCCGCGACATTTTGGTAGCTAAATTATGGTGATATCGATGTCTAAGTCTGCATGGAAGCAAGTTAAAACGAGTCTTCTTCTGCTTCTCTCAGTCAAAGAATTGGACTCTGAAATGTATTTCACTTTGGACTTTTCGCTAATCCCACAGCTGCAATGGCCTTAATGCCCTGGTGCGGGTCAAAGGTCACCTGTGCGTGTTCGGTTCAGTTGTCTTGAAACTTTCCGACTTTTCTGACTCAGGAAGCTAACTTTTTCGAAATATCTCATTTCTCAGCACCTACCGTTGTCCTGATGTGGCTGTCCAGAGCAAAAAACGAATCTTCAAAGTCCTCCAGTCACTAGACCAAAAAAAAAAAAAAAAAAATTCCTCCAGTCTGAAAATGGATTGGGAGCCCTTCTGAAAGGAGACATTTCGCTGGGGAGCAAAAGAGAATATCTTCAATTCTCATCATGTTTGTGTTTTCTTTTTCAATTAATTTCTTTCTCATATCCTTAACCGAGACTGAAAAGTAGTCCGTCGCTATTGCCATCAAAGCAAACCTGATCGAAACATTCTTCTCATTTTGGCTGGTAAAAATAGGCGACCACTTCAGTGGAGAATTTTCTACTCCAGGAAGGGTCTGAAGCTTTGACAATTCTGCTCTAGGAAGCATCCTCGGATATGCTGGGTTCAACAAGTAACAGAAGAAAAGGGCGTCTAGCTACCTAACCCTGTCTTGAGCTCATTCCTCGAACAAGTCCGTGATTCCTTACGAATAGCGAGATCATTGATCTCGTGGACAACGGGCGAGGATGAGACCAATGACCCAGCCAAGCTCAGTGGGGTTGCCGACCACCAAGAAGCCTGTTGTCTAAAGAAAGTCGTCGTGAGCGCAATAGCTAGCTGTGGAACGATCGTTTCTTTCTTCAGTCATTGTTGGAGACTAAGCCAATGGTCAGTTCTAAAATAAATTCTCATTTGATAACGGTCTTGAAGACCATGGGATTTTACAAGTCATCATTGGTTGGCACCATGCCGATCTTTCCATGTTTGTTTACGTACAAATTGGTTTCCATATAGATGTTTGTTAAATTAACCTGTTTTGCGCAGGTTTCGCGCAAAGTTCTTGCCTGGATCCAGGTCTCTGTGGACCGGATCCATCATAATCGCTAACTATGTGGGCCCAATTTGAGAGTCGCACTTGATCAACGGCTGTGATCGCATATTGGTTCCATGGACTAGGATCTGGGAAAAAGGTTCGCCGAGTTTTGGTTTATGTGTGTGGGTTGAGTACCGCAGTTTGATCCATAAATTACCAAGTACCAAATATAAGATTGACCATCCAACTTTTGAGGCGCCTTGGTCAATGAAGCTAGTTGGAGCATTTCATAAACGCGAGACATATCTATTTATGATGGACTTCCTTGTTACTAAGAAGGAAATTACTTGGACGCCAAGTAGTTGTCGACGACCCTCTGCTCTTTAAAAGAGTATTCCTCATATATAATTTGGGTGCCGATCAATTAGTGTTGTATGGGACTTATCATAGATATGTATGTATGCGTATTGATGAACTTAAAGGGGCGAGCAGTGGCCATTGCCACCCTAGCCTCCCGATACTCAGTCTAATTTTTATTTACGCGAAAGCAAAAGAAATATGTTTCAATCGATATCCTAAGCGGATACGACATGTTCTTCCGGGACATATATGTCTGGCTCTTCTCCCCTAATGTATCAAAAGCAAAATGTTTCAAGAATGCAGAAGCAAAATGTTTTGAGAGATCTCTTTTGACTTCCATGAATTTACAAAGTGAACAACCAAGTGCTTGATGACTCGCCTTTTTGTATGCAACATTGCTTTTTATACCGGTTGGTGCTCAAATTTCATTTTTCTGTCATGGCATGAGCGATGATAGGGTTGAAGTTGCAGGTTCCATCTATCGAGGACACTGAAAAATGGAGATTTTGAGTGGGCAAAATCAAGGAAACATAAATTTGTGCATTGGACCATTTATCTCATGCGATAGGCTTCCTAGTACTATCCCATATATATTGTTTGTGTGATTGCTTTGTGGTGATGACTGGAGTTTCGAACTAGTGGCAGATAAATAACAGTCGACAGATCATTTATCAGAAACCACCATGCGTTTAATTTTCTATTCTGCCAAACGATGACTCAACGTCTAAATATGTCATTGGTGTGGTCCAAACCGTGTAGAAATCTTTTGAAATGAACAATCAAACTGACCATGTTGCATCTTGGCCGGCACAAGGGAGAGAGACAAGACTTCCAAATGTTATAAAACGTAGAGATAAGTGCATCGGAGTTTTAACACTTGTTGCAGAAGTGCAATTGAGTCTTAAAATTTTCAAAAAGTGCAATCAAATCCTTAAATTTGCCAAACTGTCCACATTGATGGATGGAAAATGGTTACCTAACATTTTTTTTTCACGTAATTTAGAGATGTCACATCCGAAAATAGGCCCATAAATTTTTAAAAATAATAATAACGAAGCATAAACAAAGTAAATAAAAAAAGAAAGAAGAGAAATATGGAATCACAGATCTGGGAATTGCAGAAATTACACAACACAATTCGGAGCCGCACCAAGAGAAACTAAAAACGCTCATACAACTCATCAGAAGAAAATGGAGTAATCAAAGCAGGAAACAGAGAAAGAGAAGAGCAAGGAGTCATTAGTCTTCGATTACCTGATGAGTGCTTAAACAACAAAATCCACTCACTACTGAACAAAAACATGTTCAGCCAATAGCCATTAAGAAAAGAAAGAAAGACAAAAGTAAAAAGATAAAAAGAAACAGAGGCACAGAGAATAGGGATGGGCAAGGGCTAGCCCTTGCTCTGTTTTCTGAGCTTAAGCTGGAACTGATTTGATCAATGGCCACGGCAATGCCAGGGCTTATTTGCGTCGAAACAGCGACCAATGATGTCTAATGGTGACGAGAGTTGAAGGCGGTAGTTGGTGGAGATGAAATCTTTTGCCATACGAATTGGAATGTTCTCTGGCCAAATTTTGTTGTTTGGACGAAGCCACTTTGAGTAGATCTTGTGATGATTGGAGTGGTGGTGTATGTTCGGAGGTTGGAGAAGAAGAGATAAAGAAATAGGGATGCTTGAGCTTCCGATGAGTGCAATTCAGAAAGATTGTCTTTCTTTCGTGCTTATGCTTATCGAGTTCACCTTGTCTTTGGCTTCAGTCTGATAAGTAGTAAATTAGTTCCTATGAGGTATCATATTATAAGAACACATTGAATCTAGCATCCCTTCGTCTCCTTATGACCCGGTAGTCACACACAGGATGACCTCTACATCACTGTTGTTTTTCTCGGCAAAATTCACCACATTGGCATTTTGCCTATCACCTTTGTTCCTCAACTTCAGGCAATCTCTCCTCATGGGCCTCCTTGTGATACTCATAGCACTTCAAGCTTGCCTTAGTTTATATGGTGTGATTTCGACCTGCTTTTACCTCTGCTATTGCTAGACCCCCAATGTTGATTCTTTACCTTGAATCACCGGTCTCCGCGCTATTTCCTATTCCTTACCATCATTTCGCAACTTATTTTACCACTCATTATAAAATAAGACGAATTTCACATCTTCCAAGGTAATTGTAGTTTGCCCTTGTAATAAAAACCAGTGTAGTGCTCCCATGACTCTAACAAAGAATTATGCCCCACTTTTTAATTATCTAGGGCCTCTTCAATGTTGTTCAAATTCATCACGAGCTTATTAAACTCATCTAGGTGGGCTATGATAGAAATACCTTGTCCTCCACATCATGAAGGCCTAAAGTTTTGCCCCCAACAATAAAACATCATTTTCCTCGGCCAACTCTATTAATTCATACCGATAAGTTTAATACGATCACACTCTTTACCCTTTTTATCAAGTCATATTTATCGATATCTTTCATCGTTTCCAACAATTTAGCCTTGCCAGATTTCCTCTATGCGATCAAAGAGAGTATCACTGTGCGTCCCTTTTGGAGTCCATTGTGCGGCTTGAAGAACTAGACAATATGCCACCAAATATTATCTTGGAAACGTGCAACGTACGCCTTTGAAGAAGTCCAATCTAAACGGTCAAACTTGAAGATTGGATTTGCTCTTTTCATGACCAAACTACTTGCGGCACAAAAAAAGAAAGGAAACAGAGACTTCTCAATGCCAAATTCACGTTTCTGCATATGTATATCACATGATTATTACTTAGGACTTTTCGCTAATCCCACAACTGCAATGGCCTTAACGCCTCAAATGCCAGTCAAAGATCACCTCTGCGGTTCAGTTGTCTTGAACTTTCGGATTTTTCTAACTCCGAAAGCTAAGTTTTCGAAATATCCCATTTCTCAGTACCTTTCAAGCCTTGTCCTAATGTGGCTGTCTTAGAACGAAAAACGTGTCTTCAAACTCCTCCAATCTGAAAATGACTTAGAGCCTTTCTGAAAGGAGACACTTTAATGGGAACAAAAGAAACTATCTTCAAATCTCATCATGTTAATTTCTTGAGATTTTTTTTTGTTGGAAAAAATCCGGAAAATATTGGGAAGTTCCCGAAAGATTGGCTATATTATGGAGACACGGATCCTATACTCAGGAAGATTGAATTACAATTGCTCAACATTTCAGTTCCTCTGGAAACATGGATGGGGGATGATTGGCAATAATTTCCTGTAATTTACTCTAATGCAGCCATTCACTCATCGTGAAACACGGTGAAGTTCGAGGCCTCTAAACGAGGTTAAACTCAGAAATTGATTTAATAAATAACCTAAACAGTGCTAAACTAAGACTAATATTCAGAATTTACAGAAAGACCACATTCATGTTTAATCAGGAACTGTAAATGACCGAGCTACTCAATACTAAACAAAAAGATCGGCAATGAAATGTGAAACTTTGTGACAATAAGCAGACGCTGAACAATATTTAATTTATTGCGGAAGAGGAAGAATTCATACATTTTTGGTCTAGGATGAATTAAAACGAACTGACGCGTACACGAAACAATTTAAGTTAGTAAGAAAAGGAATAAATATCTCAATTATAATATGCTTAATAGGGTCCAGAACAAAGGGGCCTGAGACCTCGTCTAGCTTGGTAACTCTCCGTGTCTTTCTCATGAGAATGATGATGACAAAATCATCTCCCCACAATTTGGAAAAGTCACACTTGGCTGCTTAAATTGGTGTCCTCTACCTATCAAGCTTTGATATTTCTATCCTCAAGGAAGCATCGTCAGAGATACTAGGAAGTAGCGGAGCTGGAATAAAATTATGCTTACAGAACATCAGAATTCTTCCCCTCTTCCACATAAATAACAATATTAAGGGACTCAGCCCATACATATCCCCTTTCTCCATATGTTTAGGTCCATGCACACACGAGACAGTGAAAATCATGTCCAGCTCGGTGTTTCGAATTCTTGTGCTTCTGGTATCCCTCACGGTACAAGCATCTGGGGCTGCATCTGGACTTGCAAGGCCTAACTGTACTGAAACGTGTGGGAACGTCACCATTCCCTTCCCCTTCGGGATAGGAACCGGGTGTTTCTTGGATGACTGGTACGAGATCGTCTGCCAGCCAAACAACACGGTTCCCATACTAAAGAAGATCAATTTACAAGTTCTCAACATTTCACTCCCCGATTATCGTGGATCCATGAACGGCATGATTAGGGTCAGTCTTCCATTAATTTACTCAAATGCAAGCTGTGGGGGCGAAGGACTTGGCGTGCCAGTGAGCTTAGAAGGAAGTCAATTTGTCTTCTCCCAGACATGGAACGTCTTTATGTCCGTCGGTTGCAACACCCTGGCAACAGTGAATAGTACAGAATCTGCTGTTGTCGGTTGCAGGTCGAAATGTGATGGAACCAACACCAACATTAGCCGGTATAGTGCTTGTGTCGGGAGGGACCAATGTTGCCAGACTACACTCCCCTTTAACCTTCAGGGCTTTAGTGTGGATTTCAAAGAAGAAGGTGGACCTCAGGGATGCAAGTATGCTTTCCTGGCAGATAGATCATGGTTCATGAGGTCTAGCGATACAGGTCTATATGATTTGCGTTTGAATGACACGGTTCCAGTGGTGTTGGAATGGGGGATTTCAAACGATACCAACTACAAACTTGATCTTATCCTGCAAGGCTATGGCTCAGGCTATCTTGATCCCTTCAGATGTAGCAGATACAGCCTCTATGGAGGGTTTTCAAGTGAAATGCCATTTATGCAGTGCTATTGCGGATGGGGTTATAGTGGGAACCCCTATCTTATTGGAGGATGCCAAGGTAATATACTTCATGCTATCCCATCGTGTATTTAAGGGCACCAGACAGAGAAGTGGCCTGTTCATTCCCAGATTTTTCTCTGAAAAGAATGCATTCGCACTGTTTAGTGATCACACACATGCTTATCTGCCTTCTTTTTCTTGTTTATCTGCCCAAGATTATACAGAGTGAATGCACTTTCAAACAAAATCGATTGAATTATATTGATAATAACTTACTGGAAACAAAGGAGAACAGGACGGTCCTTTCATTACAAGCATGATATTTTAGCTTGGGATTTAACAACTTTTGAGGAAATGGGACCTAATAGTCTCGCTAATTTTACTCAAGGAGATGGGTTTTGCTTCTAATATGTTTATTTTATCATCTGTCATCAGATATTAATGAATGTGAAGGTCCAGATAAGTGCTCCGGGATTTGTGTGAACAAACAGGGCGGCTATGACTGCGTCGCTGGTAGAAAGACAGCTATTCTTATTGGTAAGTTGATCTTGTAACTATGAATTTCAGACCGCTTCTTGTTCTCGAGTATGAATTTCAGACCGCTTCTTGTTCTCGAGTATTGTTTTACCTCACCGTTTGTTTTAACATGATTGCCCATTAGCTTATTGATGATTATACGTTAGTTTCAATTGACAGTATCTATCGAAACGGTCGCGAAACTTTCTATGCATCCTAATATTTGATAGATAAGAAAACACTTGAACTTTTCTTTTGTCGTCGGTTCTTATTTGTCGAAAGATATAAAAATTCCTACTTATTCTCGTCATATTTGAAATGGAATTATTACAAAGGAACTTTTTCACTTTCATCAATGGTTTGAAAAATTACTGGAGACAAATTAACTTTTCATGGTTGTTAAGATGATTCCATATGATTGGAGAGTCAGGTCGATCACTTCCATATGTACTCCTATCAATCAGAGTCACTTTAATTCTTGATGATAAGTGCCTTCATAGATTCTTGACAAGCAGGGCACATTTTCAACACTTTTACCCCTTAAATTTTTGCAATTCAGGGGTTGGGGCAGGCGTTGGGGCACTAGTTTTGTGTATTTTCTTGTGGAGGTTGTACAAATACATCAAGAAGAGAAAAGAAATCAAGCTTAAAGAGAAGTACTTCAAACGCAATGGCGGCCTTTTGTTGAAAAGCGAGCTATCTTCACCGGAAGGCAATGTTGAGAAAAGCAAATTGTTCAATTCCAAGGATTTAGAGAAGGCAACTGATAATTTCAATGATGACAGGATACTCGGGCAAGGTGGACAGGGTACTGTTTACAAGGGAATGTTAACAGATGGAAAAATAGTTGCGATTAAGAAATCAAAAGTGATCGACGAGGGAAAAGTCGAACAATTCATAAATGAAGTCCTCATTCTCTCACAAATCAACCATAGGAATGTGGTTAAGTTATTGGGGTGTTGCTTGGAGACGGAAGTCCCGCTTTTAGTATATGAGTTCATATCTAACGGGACTCTATATCAATATCTGCATGACCCAAATCAAGAGTTTCATGTAACGTGGGACACACGGCTACGAATCGCAACTGAAATCGCAGGAGCATTATTCTACTTGCATTCAGCAGCCTCTATTCCCATTTATCATCGAGACATCAAGTCCACCAATATCCTTTTGGATGAGAAATATCGGGCAAAAGTAGCAGATTTCGGTACTTCCAAGTCGGTTTCCCTTGATCAAACTCATGTAACCACATTGGTGCGGGGCACTTTCGGCTATTTAGATCCTGAGTATTTCCAATCAAGTCAATTCACAGACAAAAGTGATGTGTACAGCTTTGGAGTGGTACTTGTTGAACTCTTAACGGGGCAAAAACCAATTTCTTCACTGAGGGAACAAGAAGGAAGAAGCCTCGCGACCTATTTCATAATCTCGATGGAGGAAAATCGCTTGTTTGACATTGTCGATGCTCAAGTTTTGAAAGAAGGTAACAAGGAAGAGATTGCATCAGTTGCTAACCTTGCGAAAAGGTGCTTAAACTTGAATGGGAGGAACCGACCAGCAATGAAAGAAGTGGCAGTGGAGTTGGAGGGGATAAGGAAGCTCCGAAATCCTTCGGATATACTTCAAAATCAGGAGAACTGCGAAGCAACTAAATCTTATGATGCTGCTTTTCCATCTAAGAAGTCAAACATTGACATGGATGTCATTACATTTTCGGATGTTCAGCCGCTTTTACCTAGTGAGACATGGTGAAGATCTGTTTTGCCTCTTACCCTTATGAGTCATATTGCTCCGTTTGTCATGGAAATCGGTCTTCAGACCAAAAGAAAGAGAAAAAAAAGAATGGAGGAAAACTCGTTCCTTTACTAATAGGACTTCGGTTAGTTAGTCATTGGTTATGAAGTTATATTCTCGGAGTTCGGATCGGTCAAATGTTAAACTATACTATCCCAAATTTATTTAGGTCTTTGTAGTTAGCTAGGCGTTATCATTCAGTGGATGTGCCAATTTGGAAATACTTTGCAAATTGCAATCATCTTTATCGAGCATGATGCAGTGATTTTACTTGATCGTGAGATTCATCAATTACCTGCTGTCAATATAATTATTGCAGAAATTACATCAGTCACACAGGTATTCCTGCGGAGAAGCATCTTTGTTGAACCAGCCTTCACTAATCAATTAGCTTGTTACTTGCAGAATTTCATGAGATGTATCATGGGTTCAAGTCAGTTATGGTCATGTGTCGCATTTATTCATCATGGTTAAAATGACTTCAGCACAACCAAGAAAATAAATTTGAGCATACGACCATTTATATCATGCGATACACTTCCCAGTACCACCCCATCTATATTGTATGTGTGATTGCTTTGTGGTGATGACTGAAGTTTCGAACTAGTAACAGATAAATAACAGTAGAAAGATCATTTATCAGAAACCAACGTGCGTTTAATCTTCTATTCTGCCTAACAATGACTGAATGCTAACTATGTTATTGGTGTGGTCCAAACCGTGTGGAAATCTTCTAAAATGAACAGTCAAACTGACCATGTTACATCTTGGCCGGCACAAGGGAGAGAGACAAGACTTCCAAATGTTATAAAACATAGAGATAAGTGTACCGGAAGGTCCTAAAACTATCACAAAAGTGCAATTGAGTCAAGAAACTTTCAAAAAGAGCAATCAAATCCTAAAACTTGCCAAATTGATGTAATCAAATTTCTCCGTCCATTCTGTCCACATTGATGGATGGAAAATGGTGAGCTAAGAATTTTTTTCATGTTAATTTAGAGGTGCCACACATCCGAAAATAGACCCGTAAATTTTAAAAAAAAATAACAAAGCATCGATAACAAAAACAAAAAAAGAGAGAGAAATTTGGAATCACAGATCTGGGAATTGCAGAAATCGCACAACACAATTCGGAGCCGCATTAAAGAGAAACTAAATACTCTCAGACAACTCATTAGAAGAAAATGGAACAATCAAAGCAGGAAACGGAGAAGAGAACAGCAAGGAAAGACCATATTCATTTTAAATCAGAAGGTGTAAGCGACCGAGCTAATCAATACTAAACAAAAAGATTGGCAATGATATTTGAAATTTTGTATCAATTACGCGGAACAAATATTTAATCTAATGTAACTGAGCAAGAATTCACATGATTTTGGTCTAGGAAAAATAAAAAAGAATTAATGCATGCAAGGAATAATTTAAGTCGGTATAGAAATGAATAAATAACTCAATTCTTATGTGCTTAACGAAGTCGATGATAAAGGATCCAGAAAAGTTGTGACATCTTGAAAATCTGTCCATTTGAGATTTATGAAATACTGGGTTTTATGAATGTGCTCGTAGTTAGTTCTCGCTCGGAACTGATCATTCCTGGGATACTAACCAATAGGGAAAGGCTAACTGGGAATTTAAATTCGTGTGACTAAGAGGAAATTCGATCGTGAATTGATTTTCGACCATAAAATCGTCGATGTGACATTTTGAGCCACTGTAGGCCGATCCAAGGATAGCTAGGGGTCAGTTTGCCACTGTCATAGCAGTGGATCGCGGGTGATTCCGCTGGACCACGAAATGAATTGACGAACGATCCCGAACCTATGCCAAACGATCGTGCCCCTCGGATCTAGCGATTGTTCCTCGCGATTTAAATGACAACCGAAGTCGTCACGAACCGAATGAACTTGCACGTGACTCGATTTATTATCAGTCACAGGTCGAATACGCGAATTTCCCTAACAAGCCGCCCGTTAGTTTGAGAAACGCTCGAGTTGTGTTTAATAAAATTTAATTATTTAATTGAGCCCAAATTGGACATCGATAAATTAGGAAGTCACAATGGGACGTTAGGATGACGTTGTGGTTGGTACGTGCGATTTTGGATTGTCCCGGATCCTTCAGAAAAATTCGATTTCGATGAGAAATGAGGAAAATGACCATTTTGCCCTTAGGGATTTATAAAGGGCATGTTTTATGAGGGAGGGGCATTTTGGTCATTTTGCCCTAACTTTTTGGTTGGACAATTGTGCCCTTGGAATTTTATGAAATTCCCAAATTGCCCTTGGATATTTTTGGGAAAGATTCGATCTCGGCCATCGGTCTCAAGATAAGATCGAATCTGGGCCGTCGATTAAAAAGATTAGAGAGGGGCAAGATGGTAATTTGCCGGAATTGGTCAAATTTGACCATTTAAGACTAAGACCCACTCTCTCTCTCCTCATTTCCTCTCTCTCTCTCCCTCACGGCAGCCCCCCCCCTCATCGTGAGCTCTCTCTCTCTCCCCTCTCCCTTGGCCGTGACTCACGGCAAGGAGGCCGTCGCCGTCCGTGCCACCGCCGAGCTGCGCCGCCGCTCGCCGCCGTCCCCGCCGATCGCCGCCGCTTTCCACTCTAGCCGAGTTAGCCTAGAGTTCGGGTAAGTCACCCCCTAAACCCTATTTAGGATATCGGGTATTAACGGACTCGTTTAGGCGCGGTTTAGGGTAGTTTAGGGGTTGATGGAAGTGATTGTAAATGGATTAGAGGAGAGCTTGATCCTTTATTGTGTTCTTGGACATTCTTGTGGCTGTTGGATGGTCATTTGAGCTTAGGGGAATGAGTTTTGTGGTTTGAATTTCGGTGGATATTAACTAAGGCTCAGATCTTTGAAATTTGAGGTGAATCTCTGATTCGCGGTTACTGTACCCGTCCGGTTTGTTATTTTTGTGGAGAATTGTGTGGGCTGAATTTGAGGAAATTTTCTCCATGAAAGTTGCTTCCAACATCTTGAAGTATAACATATTTTAAATTTGGAATTTTTTGAGGCCATTTGGGTCGTACGAAAACCCATTTTCAGACCGTATTGAAACTGCCCGGAACACTGTTCATCCCGACCTTCTTATCTTGCCGAATTTTTATAAAATTTTCGAGATCTATTTTCAATAAACTTCCTTCACAAAAGTTGTGGGAGACTTTCTTTTCTATGACATATAAAAATTTCAAGGCTTTTCAAGGTGATTTGGGTATTGAAAGAAATGTATTTTGAGGACAAAACGGTCTGTTAGAGCGAATTGATTTTGGCCTGACTTCGAGGGACAAAAAGGCATGGTTGCAGATTGAACCGGATTTCGTGTTTTTTATAAGAAATGTTTATCAAGATGTTTTTTTTATATATCCAAAATTTAGAATTTTTGGAGTTCATTTACTATTTATTTTGATGGGATTTCAGTCACTGTGTAAACTGCCCAATTTTACCCCGATTCTTTGGATGTTCATTTTTATGAGCGGAATAGTGGGGGTGTCAAGGTTGATTAGTTGCTACCCTCGTGACTGGAATTGATGCTTGAATGTGTGTTATATGAGTTCATTTGAGGATGAATGAAGATGTTTCGGGGCTGGAGTGAGACTGAATAGAGTGCCGGACATTGTGGGATGGAATTGCTGAGCTTAGGGTTCGATTTAAGGACAAATGGTATCGGTTTGGTGTGTGGTAGTGTGACTGGATTGTGGTGTTTAATATGGTTGGAAATGAGCTTGGGAATGCCGAAATTATGCTATGGTCTTGGCTGTGAGGTGCCAATCGGGGTGAAAATTGGATATTTAGAACCGGCGATTAGTTGTGAGAAAATGTCGTGAAGGGCCGGAACTGATTTGCCGCCGTTTGGTTGGAGAAAAATGGCAATTTCTGTGTTCGATGTGTGTTTGAACTATGACTGAATTGTGATGGTGAAATTGGGTGTGTGTGATTGTGCAATTGATTGATTGAAATATGCTTGCTTGTGTGCACGCTTGGGCCAGACTGAATTAATTATCAAATAGGCCATGTCGAATGCTTGGTAAGCATGAAAAATGTATGTGAATTGTTGCGTGCACGGGCCACGTGTGATTGGCCAACTGAGTGGCAGGTGGTTGTTGAGCATGTGCATGAGCAAGAAAGTGAATGTGGTGTGGCATGTGCGATCGTGGGAACTGTGCCGTCCTGAGGCGTGTACTTCAACACGGGACGATGCCCGGTATTACCGGAAGACTGCCGACCTAAGGCGTGTACTTCAACGCGGGTTGCGCAGTAGGTGGTAGATGTTGAGCCTGAGGCGTGTACTGTAACGCGGGCGAGATATATGGCCTGAGGTGTGTACTGTAACGCGGGTCACTGGCGAGTGGTACGGAAAGGAATATGATGAGGCAAGCGGGAATACGTGAAATGTGAATTGAACATGCGTGTGATTGCATATGGTGTGATTATGACTAACGTCCAGGATGCAAGCAGGATAGGCCAGGTAAGCACAATTGATGTGCCTGCTATGTGATGATTGTGTGTGTGGTTGCGTTTTGTGATTGTCTGGAGGTACGTGATAGCCTAGGTGGGATTTAGGGTGTGTGCTTATTGAGATGTGATCTTATGGTTGTTTCAACCAACAATTTCAGAATCCCGACCTGAGCGATGAACCTTCCGCCGCTGCCGCAGCGTTTTACAATACCGTTGCACACCGACAATAACGTGGTAGAGTACCCGACAGACAAGCAGGAGGCTCAGGAGGATTCAGACTCGAGTTCTAAGGAGTCGGATTCGGACTGGACGCCATCTCGAGGACGTAGGGGCTAGAGTAGGGGTTGGGAGTAGGTCTTTTGAGGTGTACCATTTTTGAAAGTTAGGATATCCAGGCTATCGATCCTTTTGATGTCGATGGTTAATAGTTATAAGTTCGGTGTGCTGGTGCATATGTATGGTGGTTTTGTAAATTGTGAATATTGTATAAGTTTGGAAGAAAAATGAATATGTATCTTCTCCTTTGTTTACCCCAGTTTTTATTTGTCGGGTATTAGTGGCTTTCGCTGATCGTTTTTAAATCTCTGATAAGTTTAATTGGGTCGGCGATACCCTGGGACATCGCATTAATCGACTAGAGAAGTGTGTTGCGTGCTCGATGGGGTTCGGGGCGTGACAAAAGTCATTCATCTTGGTGACACTCCAAGTCTTTTTTATGAGAAAGATCATGTGATATCTTGAAAATTCGACCAAATTTGGTGATTTATGAAATGGTGATTTCATCGACGCTCTATTAGTTAATTCTCGCTCTGGCCTGATCACCTAGGGAATACTAACCAAAGGGGAAAGGCTATCGAAAAATTTATTTCTAGCGGCCGCCCGTTAGTTCGAGATAAATTATAGTTGTGATTGATCGATTTCAGCCACGAATTATGATCCGATTTCGCGTGTCGAGTGCTCAAGGATATCACACCCGAACTATAGGACGTCGCCTCATAATTTTTACGAATTGGCCATCGAAAATTATTTGCTAACTTGCCCTTCTAGAAACCTGTTTGTTAGATTAAATTTTGGCCGTTGGATGGAACTTGGAGAGCAAGGCTTGATCTTGGCCGTTGGATTAAACTTGGGCATCAAGAACACATCCTAGCCCTTGATCTTTGCTTGGGCATCAAGGACTAATCTCAACCATTGATCTCTCTCCTCACTTTCTCTCTTATTCTCTCTCTCCCTCTCTCACGGCTGAATCACCTCACCACCGCCGTGCACCCACCAGCCCCTCACGCCACCATCCTTGAGCCCCGTAGATCGCCGTGTGCCGTTCACCGCCATTTGCCGCTTGCCGTGTCAAGCCGAGGCCGCCACGGGCAACTCGTGTCGTTGCCGTCGTCCTCGCGTTGTCGTCGTTTTTAGACGAGTAAGTTAGCATCTAATCCCTTGTTTAGGATGTTTAACTTGCATTGGGTAGTTTAGCTAGTTAATGTTTTAGTGTGTTTGAACTTCTAGAATGAGCATTGGCGAGTCTTGATTGCTAGACTAAGTTGAAATAGATGTTGAATGTTGATTTGAACTCTTGGTGTGGTATTTTCATGGCTGAGAAGTGGTGGATCTCAAAGTTGAAGGTGTTTCTTGGAGTTTTTATCTTGATTTCAGAACTGATTTTACTGTATGTCCCCGGTTTTCCATTTTTATAAAGTATTTTGTGGTTAGAATCTTGAAAAGTGTTCTTCACAAAAGTTGTTTACAAGATCTTGATCTATAACATACTTAAATTTCAGATTTTTCTGAGCTCAAATGGGTTACACGAAGGTCCAAATTCTTACCGAATCAGAATTGTTTTATACTGTGGATTCCGTGACCTTCGTGCCTATTCGGATTTTTATAAAAATTTCCAGTTCGATTTCGACCATACTTTCTTCACAATATTTGTGAAATAAATCCATGTCTACAACTTGTACAAATTTCAAAGTGTTTTGAAAGGATTTGATTTGTAAAACGAGTATTTCTTTTGGTTCAGTTCCCCTGTTCCGGCGGACCAGTTCTGGGTTGTTTTCGAGCCATCAAAAGTGATCTTTGTATAAGGATTTTGGGATTGTGTTCTTCATGGAAAATATTTTTGAAGGTCTTGTTTATAACATATTCGAATTTTATAATTTTTGGAAACCATTTGCTATGCTTTTGAAGTTGATTTCCCAAATCATGCAAATCTGTCCAGTTTTACTAGAATTCCATAATCTGCTGGTTTTTACTTGAAATCTTTGGCTTTCGATTTCCGGCCTAAAAGAGGCAATAACCGCAATTACCTAGCTTTTCAATAATGTTTATTTGGCTATGATCCGATGTTGAATTCATGTTTTAAAATGAGGTTCACAAAATCGATTGACTGTTGCATGTGTGACCATGTGATATTATTGTATGGCATTAATGTGAGCACTATTCACGGACGCATGGGCTAATTGAGAAGATAATAATTGGCCGGAATGCTTGTGTGCTCGTGTGGTCACACGTTGGAGCCGTCTTGCTGTGTATCGCTTGACGATGCCCGATTTATCGGATGCCTGGGGATTATCTGGAGTGCCGATACCCCGGATGCCTTGTCGCGGCCCGAGGCCGGACTCGATGCTCCTTACGGGATACCATCTTATTGTGTATCGTTTGATGTTGCCGTATTGGAATGCCGTCATCCTGTGTATCGTTTGACGTAGCCGTGCCCGACGGGGAGGGACGGAGCCCGGTTTTTACCGGAAGACTACCATCTTGCTGCGTATCGCTTGATGTGTAGTGGCCCGAGGGGGCGTAATAACTGGAATACGTGTGATACATAGTGCCTGATTATATGGTAGAAACTGTTAGGCATGGTATGGGACGTGCCCAAGTGGATTCTATCTTATAATCGGGACACGCACGCTTGTAATGCATTGATGCATGAGTAATTGATTTAGATGCTTCGAGTTTGCGACATATGCATTTCATCAACGAGTGTCCCAAGGCGAGGTAAGGATGCCTGTGATTGTTTAATGATGTGCTGTTGATGCTGTATTGCCTGGTTAGGGACCCCCAAGGTGAGTTGACCTTCTAAACGGGGCTTAGGCGTTAACTTATTGAGATTTTTATCTCATTTGTGGTTGTTAAACATTTTTCAGGCCCTTAGCATGTTGATGCACCCAGTATGGTTCGGGGTGCCTGGAAGCTGACTTTTGGTGAAGTAGATTGACCCCCAGCCTGACATCTTTTTGTAGACTATTTTTGGAAATGCCTGAAGTGGGCTTGTAAAAATGTTCCCAGGGGTTAATCAAGTAAATGTTAAAATGATGTTTTGATTTCGATGTTGTAAACCGTTTTCCTATCTATCCTTGTTTATGTTATTGTCCAGGTGAATCTTTGTTTAGCTTCCGCATGCGTAACCAAAAGATAAAATGTTGGGTCGGCGACGCGTCCTGGGACGTCGCATCATAATGACCATTGCAGGATGTTGCGCGCTCGCGGGGTTCGGGGCGTGACAGATCATGACAAAATTATGTCAACAATCGAAAAAGTCACGCTTGGCTGCTTAAATTGGTGCGCTACACCTATCAAGCTTTGATATTGCTATCCTCAAGGAAGCATCCTCGGAGATACTAGGAAGTAACAGAGCTGGAATATAATTATTCGTACAGTACATGCAAGTTCTTCTCCTTCTTCCACTTAAATAACAATATGGTGGGACTCACCCCATATCCCCTTTCTCCATAGGTGTAGGTCCTGGCTTCGGCCGGAGAAAGTGGTCCCGCCAATGTTTGATCAATTTGCACTTGAGAGGAACGCAAGTCGTGTTGTTTATCGATGCAAATTTTTAAGGATCTTTAATTAGTTTGGTGTTCTAGATATTGAATTATAAATTCAGCACAAAATGGTGGAGTTAAACTATGAAGTTGTTTTATTCGACAAAAAAAAAGGGTTAATACTACGAAAAGCTTCGCATGTACCGGATTATTCAAGTAAGAACTTTTCTATTCAGTTGATTATATTTTCACATGTGCATTAAATCTGTCAGAGAAAAACATCTACAACTGTGATTATTATTATTACTTTGTTATATTTTTCCTTTCTTCATCTCAATGTTTAGATTCTATGTTTATTTAATAATCGCCTCTAAAACTAAAAGTGAGAAGGAGGGATCATGACAAATATTGGCTTCCCTTTTTACTATAGTTTCAGGGCTTGCTTTTTTCTCTCTGAGTCCTTTATTTTAATAATCACAACTCGTAGTTTACTTCTCGGAAACCACGAACCTTCTTACTTAAGACCACATCCACAAGCCTGGGGTAGAAACGACAAAGAAAAGGAATTGGTAAAGCGTGGCCCAGCCAACAGGCAGAATCCTTAATCGAAATCTAGAGTTGAAATACGAATCGTTGATCGAAACCTCATGAATTGAGAAAGGATTGCTTCATCCGATAAAATGCCTGGACATTACGCAAATGGCACGCTGCTCCATTCCTAATTTTCGTTAAACGTACTAAACCTTTGCTGAGATATTTTTTTTCTATGTGGATTTTTCAGACGAGGCCATCCTCAAGATGTTTCTCCATTTCCAATTCATGACCTCTTAGTGTATATAGTGATGGAAGTGTTTGTGTTAACTCAGAAGTTCGGAACAATGATCATGAGAACAAAAGAATTGATTAGCCAGGCGACCGATGCTTACTGTCTATGGACATTATCATAGGAGTACCGCAGCGAAGCGAACAATGTTTGTGGTGAAAGTGTTTTGGACCATTCGAGACCCCAGAGAAAAGCTTGTCAACATAGCCCAACCGGGGTGTAAACAATTCATAATTCTCTCCACACAAGGTAGCAATGCCCATGGCACAAATTTGTTAGAGGCTCGAACGTGACATGACGAGAACTTGTGTTATGGTGGACAATAGGTGTGCATGAGACCATGGACTCAGCCATGCTCAGGGGGTGGCTCCCCACCAGGAAGCTTGTGG
Organism: Syzygium oleosum; assembly: GCF_021117445.2. NCBI lineage: Eukaryota > Viridiplantae > Streptophyta > Magnoliopsida > Myrtales > Myrtaceae > Syzygium > Syzygium oleosum. The sequence continues at coordinate 5,721,058 of NW_026607494.1, forward strand.
GCTGAGGAAAGTCATCTTCAGCGCAATAGCTAGTAGCTAAGGAACAATGGCTGAAGCATGTGGGCTGAGGAAAGTCAATGGCTTGTTCTAATAAAAGTTCTCAGTTCATCTTGAAGACCACAGGGGCCCCTATTAGCAAGTCATCCATTGGTTCCCAGTGGGGAAAGGAATAATCACAGAATGCCATGCCATTCCGAATATATATATGTATGTGCGATCCCGCCTTTCATGCTCTTTCTAGTAATTCCGAAGCTTGCTTCACTTCATTCTCGAGGACAGAGGATTTCTTTTCGTTCTCTAAAGCTATCATTAATTGTCACGCCCTGAACCCCGTGAGCGCGCAACATCCTGCAATGGTCATTATGATGCGACGTCCCAGGATGCGTCGCCGACCCAACATTTTATCTTTTGATTACGCATGCGGAAGCTAAACAAAGATTCACCCAAACAATAACAATAAACAAGGATAGATAGGAAAACGGTTTACAACATCGAAATCAAAAGACTATTTTAACATTTACTTGATTAACCCCTGGGAACATTTTTACAAGCCCACTTCAGGCATTTCCAAAAAGTCTACAAAAAGATGTCAGGCTGGGGTCAATCTACTTCACCAAAAGTCAGCTTCCAGACACCCCGAACCATACTGGGTGCATCAACATGCTAAGGGCCTGAAAAAAAATGTTTAACAACCACAAATGAGATAAAAATCTCAATAAGTTAACGCCTAAGCCCCGTTTAGAAGGCCAACTCACCTCGGGGGTCCCTAACCAGGCAATACAGCATCAACAGCAACATTATTAAACAACCACAGGCATCCTTACCTCGCCTTGGTACACTCGTTGATGAAATGAACATGTCACATACTCGAAGCATTTAAATAGATTTCCCATGCATCAATGCATCACAGGCGCGCGTGTCTCGATTATAAGACAGAATCCACTTAGGCACGTCCCATACCATGCCTAGCAGTTTCTATCACATAATCAGGCACTATGCATCACACGTATTCCAGTTATTACGCCCCCTCAGGGCCACTACACATCAAGCGATCTGCAGCAAGATGACAGTCTTCCGGCATAACCGGGCTCCGTCCCGCCCCATCGGACACGGCTACGTCAAACGATCTACAGTAAGATGACATTCCAATACGGCAACATCAAACGATCTATAGTAAGATGGTATCCCATAAGGAGCATCGAGTCCGGCCTTGGGCCGCGACAAGGCATCCGGACTATCGGCAATCCAGATAATCTCCAGGCATCCGATAAATCAGGCATTGTCAAGCGATCTATAGCAAGACGGTTCCAACGTGTGACCACACGAGCACACAAGCATTCAGGCCAATTCTTATCTTTTCATTTAGCCAATACATCCATGAATCGTGCTCACATCAATGCCACACAACAATAACAAGTGGTCACACATGCAAACGGTCAGTCGACTTTGTGAACCTCTTTTTAAAACATGAATTTACAAAAGCATTCAACATCAAATCACAGCCAAATAAACATTATTGGAAAGTTAGGTAATTGCGGTTACTGTCTCTATTAGGCCGGAAATCGAAAGCCAAAGATTTCAAGTAAAGACCGGCAGATTATGGAATTCTAGTAAGACTGGAAGGATTTGCATGATTTGGGAAATCAACTTCAAAAGCATAGCAAATGGTCTCCAAAAATTATAAAATTCGAATATGTTATAAACAAGACCTTCAAAAATATTTTCTATGAAGAACACAATCCCAAAATCCTTATACAAAGATCACTTTTGATGGCTCGGAAACAACCCAGAACTGGTCCGCCGGAACAGGGGAACTGAACCACAAGAAATACTCGTTTTACAAGCCAAATCATTTCAAAACACTTTGAAATTTTTACACGTTGTAGACATGGATTTCTTTTACCAATCTTGTGAAGGAAGCATGGTCGAAATCGAACTGGAAATTTTTATAAAAATTCGAATAGGCACGAAGGTCACGGAATCCACAGTATAAAACAATTCTGATTCGGTAAGAAATTGGACCTTCGTGTAACCCATTTGAGCTCAGAAAAATCTGAAATTTAAGTATGTACTAGATCAAGATCTAGTGAACAACTTTTATGAAGAACACTTTTCAAGATTCCAACCACAAAATTCCGTATAAAAATGGAAAACCAGGGACGTACAGTAAAATCAGTTCTGAAATCAAGATAAAAACTTCCAGAAACGCCTTCAACTTTGAGGTCCACCACTTCTCAGCCATGAAAATACCACACCAAGAGTTCAAATCAACATCCAACATCTATTTCAACTTAATCTAACAATCAAGACTCGCCAATGCTCATTCTAGAAGTTCAAACGCACTAAAACATTAACTAGCTAAACTACCCAATGCAAGTTAAACATCATAAACAAGGGATTAGATGTTAACTTACTCATCTAAAAACGACGACAATGCGAGGACGATGGCAACGACACGAGTTGTCTGTGGCGGCCTCGGCTTGACACGGCAAGCGGCAGACGGCGGTGAGCAGCACACGGCGATCTACGGGGCTCAAGGATGGTGGCGTGAGGGGCTGGTGGGTGCACGGCGGTGGTGGGGTGATTCGGCCGAGAGAGAGAGGGAGAGAGAGAGAATAAGAGAGAAAGTGAGGAGAGAGAGAGGAAGTGGGTTTAAATTTAAATCAAGATCAATGGTTGAGATTTGTTCTTGATGCCCAAGCAAAGATCAAGGGCTAAGATCAAGCCTTGCTCTCCAAGTTTAATCCAACGGCCAAGATCAAGCCTTGCTTTCCAAGTTCCATCCAACGGCCAAAATTTAATCTAACAAAGAGGTTTCTAGAAGGGCAAGTTAGCAAATAATTTTCGATGGCCAATTCGTAAAAAAATTATGAGGCGACGTCCTATAGTTCAGGTGTGATATCCTTGAGCATTCGACACGCAAAATCGGATCATAATTCGTGATTGAAATCGATCGATCGCAACTATAGTTATCTCGAACTAACGGGCGGCTGCTAGAAATAAATTCTTCGATAGCCTTTCCTCTTTGGTTGGTATTCCCTGGGTGATCAGACCAGAGCGAGAATTAACTAATAGAGCGTCGATGAAATCACAATTTCATAAATCACCAAATTTGGTCGAATTTTCAGGATATCACAATCATGGCACAAATCAACGATTTCAGAGCATGACGCCGTGTTCTTCCCCTTGCATGTCGGCTAAGAGACTATAGAAATTAGATGCTAGTTTCAGAATTTCAACACATTACACATTTTTTTTTTGTTCTTCTTAGTATGTGTTAATTCCATGAAGTTAAGACAAACTATTTCAGTTAATCAACCCCATTTCTGATGCTCGATCATCAGCATGTTTTATGAATTTAACTACTTCAGGTTAATTTCCCGTGTCTTGAGAGAGGATTGTGACTAAAGTGCGTAAAACAACAACCTCCGATGTCGCTGTTCATTTTCCCAAGACATAAAAGTTCAAGAGATTTGATAAAGAGGCAACAGCTGCAGGAAGTTGAAGAGATTTTACCTCTCGATGATTTTTGTCCGAGACAAAACCTGCAAATGGATCCAAGCCTGGTATTGAGCTATCGAGTGTTGACTGCACTGGAGTGGCGAATGACACAGAGAGCAACGTATGGGAGAGTTGTGAGCGAGCGAGAGAGAGAGTCGTGAGCTAGTAAGGCTGGAGAGGACATTGAAAAAGAGAGAAAGGTAGAGAAATGAGCTGCAAAGAATTAAAAAGAATTAGAGTTTTTGTTTGACTGGTTCTCGGTTTGGTCTGGTTCCACCGTGGAACGGTATTTTTACATCCGAAATTTTCTATGTTCAATAGTAATATTTAGGGTGATTTTTTGCAGCCGTGATTGCATGGAGTACGATGCGTGAAGATTAAATTCATAATAATAAACATCACATTGATGGTGTAGAGTGACGGTAATTACTTTACCAACATATTAGTAGTAGAAAAGTTACTCATTCTGCCATAATTTCTTAGCTCAACAACTTTTAAATCAGATTTCACAACTCAACTTTGACATAATTTCAAATGTGAGCCACAATTCCAAAAATTACTCCGATCAAACAAATAAACAGCTGGAATCCTTACCCGATCAAAATGAAATATCATCACGTCATCTACGGCCATTCATGAGTGTTTCTTTAGCATGTCATTAATGCATAGGGATCATATTTTTATTAGGAAAGTAATCATATAATTTTCGGTATCTACCTCTTTATTTCCAAAAAAAATAAAATAAAGATTTGCGCTTTTATTGACCAACAAACAGAGACTTCTACAAATACCAAAGAGTCGTCTCTTTATACATGTCATGTTAATAATCCTTCAAGATAAATTCTAATTCAAATAGGAAAGTGATTATTAGGGTTTCTTTCCTAATAGATTCTTTTTTGGACTAATCTCTTTCTTATATCCTCAGCTGAGACAGAAACACAATATTTCGCGATTGCCATCAGAGCAAACTTGATCGAAACAACCACTTCAGTGGAGAACTTATTACTCCAGTACGGATCTGAAGCTTTGACAATTTTGCTATGAGAAGCATCCTAGGATATGCTAGGGTTGACGACAACAGAAGAGAAAGGAGTATAAGTAACTGCGCCTCCTGTTCACTCCTCGATCAGGTCCACGATCTCCTGACAAAAGAGGTAGAAACAAGTATGTTTCAGATTCTTCTGCTTCTAGGATCTCTTTTGCTTCATAAACAAGCATCACTAGCTGCTCCTCTGGTGATGGGTAATTGCACCCAAACATGTGGTGGGGTCGCCATTCCCTTCCCCTTCGGGATTGGGACCGGGTGTTTCCTCGACGAGTGGTACGAGATCGTCTGCCAGGAAAGCAGCAATGGCACCGTCCCAATACTGAAAAAGCCCAACTTGAGGGTGCTCAACATTTCGCTACCGGATTACTATGGTGGAACAAACGGCATGATCAACGTCATTCTTCCTATAATCTACTCGCCGAGTATGAGCTGCAGGGGCAATGGAAGCGTCACACCTGTGAGCTTGAAAGGAAGCCAGTTCGTCTTCTCCCAGTCGAGGAACGTCTTCGCCGCTGTTGGTTGCAACACGTTTGCTCTGATAGAGGACACGAATTCTGCTATCACCGGATGCGAGTCCAGTTGTGAAGCAAATGACAACGTTGTTAGGAAGACTTGTTCGGGCAGCGATGGATGCTGCCAAACCACAATTACCTCAAATTTTCAAGATTTCACCATCACTTTCCTGGTTGACAAAAAAAAAGCAGGAGACAAAGGATGCAGTTATGCCTTCTTTGGAGATAGGTCGCAGTTCATACCTTCGACAATGGACTTCAATGAGTTGAGGGCAAGCGGGCGTTTTGCAGCAGTGCTAGAATGGGGGATAGCTAAATCCTCAGGACCTGGGTTAGAGATTAACGAACAAAGCTTCATCTCCAGCAATTTCTATAAGTGCAGTACGGTCAGCTTCAATTTAGCATATCGGATGGAGATGCCATTTTTGCAGTGTTCTTGCAACATGGGCTTCACCGGTAACCCCTATATTAAACATGGATGCGAAGGTAAAACCAGTAACATTTTATTAATCCAATCATTAAAAGCATAACGTCGAAACACTGTACTGATAAGAAGAAGTAGCTCTTTGGTGGCTGAAGTGGCTTTTCATGCAATCCTAAACACCCAATCAAGAGACAAAGCTCTACTAATTTTGATTGTCATCTTTTGTTCAGATATTGATGAATGCCAAGATCTGAACAATCAGTGCCCTGGCAGAAAGTGTGTGAATCGACCAGGTCACTATGATTGTGTAGAAGAAAGCCATGCAATCAAGTTTATCCTATTGGGTAAGCAAATTTCTACATTGTGTCATGGGTTATGAACAAGGACTGTTGATCTTTTGTGCACCCAGATATTCCGGAATATCTCACCCTTTAAACGCAAGATTTAACCTATAAGTGATAAAATCCACAAATTAGAAAAAGCATATAGCATAATGTATTTACAGTGGATCGGCTGTTAGGCATTCCTATAGAGCTCTTCGGAATCCAATTTTGCTGTTTGATTTGGGTACATATTTTTTAGCACAATTGTAGTCTAATTAGTTCATTCTTTTCAACTTGATCGACTCATCGACACATACAATATGTCAAACCTAGTGCCAGGTTTTTTCCTTTTTACCCTTGATGCCCCTGGGGCATGAACAGCATAATTTCGATCAACCAATAACTCTGTTATATTTTCTGGCTGCTGCTCGTCTGACTAGATGGCTGTTCTGTTATATGCATAGTTTTTCATTAGGAGACTAATTTTGCACCAATCACATTAGCGTTCTGTTTGATGAAATGGATGGATATTCAAGAGAGGTCTAAGGTAAATCTCTTCAGTATCAGATTAGCATTTTCTGCTCTTCAAATCAGAGGCAAATGCTTGATGCTTGCTTTCGGTTATGCTCATACCAGTGTGATAAACCAGGTATTGGAGCAGGCCTAGTGGCACTACCCTTGATTCATTTGTTATGGCTGTCGCACAATTTCATGAAGAAAAGGAAAGAAATCAAGCTCAAAGAAAGGTACTTCAAACAGAATGGGGGTCTCTTGTTGCAGCAACAACTGTGTTCGTCCGAGAACAATGTTGACAAGAGCAAATTTTTCAATTCAAAGGATTTGGAGAAGGCCACCGACAATTTTAACGAGAACAGAATACTTGGCCATGGCGCACAAGGAATCGTCTACAAGGGGATGCTCTCAGATGGAGGAATCGTTGCCATTAAGAAGTCGGAGGCAATCAATATGGGAAATGTCGAACAGTTCATCAACGAGATTGCCATTCTCTCGCACATCAACCATAGGAACGTCGTTAAGCTACTGGGGTGTTGCTTGGAAACAGAGTCGCCACTTTTGGTGTACGAATTCATATCAAATGGGACTCTTTTCCAGTATTTACATGACAACCTAGTATCGTGGGACATGCGCCTTCGAATTGCTACTGAAGTGGCAGGAGCCTTGTCCTATCTACATTCTTCGGCATCAATCCCGATCTATCATCGGGACATCAAGTCTACTAATATTCTCTTGGATGACAAGTACCATGCAAAAGTGGCTGACTTTGGCACTTCCAAGCCGGTTTTGTTCGATCAAACTCACGTGACTACAAGAGTCCAAGGGACATTTGGGTACTTGGATCCCGAGTATTTTCAATTGGGTCAGTTCACAGACAAGAGCGATGTGTACAGCTTCGGTGTGGTCCTCGTTGAACTCTTGACAGGGCAAGAGCCAATCGCATTTCTTGGAGACGACAAGGAGAGAAACCTTGCGAGATACTTTCTCCTCTCGATGGACGAGAACCGCATGTTCGACATCGTGGACACTCAAGTTTTGAAGCAAGGTAAGAAAGAAGGGATCGTCGCCTTTGCGAACCTTGCGAGAAGGTGCCTGAAGTTACATGGGAAGATGCGACCTACAATGAAAGAAGTGGCAATTGAACTCGAACGAATTAGAATGCTGGAAAATCCTGCCATCAAGCATGGACATATATAAGAGGTGTGAGACTAGTACACATTCGAAATCTGAGGTGTCCACACTGTCGAACTTGCAACCGCTCATATTTAGTGAATCATTGTAAGTTAGTTCTATCTGTATTTTAATTTCGTATGTCGCACTCTTTAAGAAGAACATCAGGATTTTGTTGTGTCAATGTCAATGGACAGAATCAGCATCCGACATGGTAACAGTTAAGCAGACGTTTTCACAATGTCTAATCGCCTCACTACTTTTTATTTTGTTGAATAGGAAGAAGGATGCTGCAGCTTCCTTAGCCCTCTAACTCGATTGCCACTTCTTTCTAGGTCGCTTCATTCCCTTCAAATCTAATCATCTTTTTGCGAGTTTAACAACAGGCATCGTCTCTTCCTTTTCACGTTGCTTTAGAACTTGAGCTTCAACGATGTCGAACAAAAAATTCTCTTCAATAGAGATTAGAATGTAGGCTGCAAGGCTTCTTCCTTCTTCTTCTACCCGTAGAGAAGAGATTGGCTTCTGCCGCTTAAAAGTACAACAAGGATTACGCCAAACCTATAGATATCGCTTTTGTCAGCGCTATACGGATTCTTTTGGCTCCTTAAGGACTTGTTTCTAGCAGTTCCTTGTTTTGCTTGGCAGTGATTCGCAAGGGCAGTTTTGTCGAGCATGACTACGTAATGCTTAAATTGACATCCAGTTGGATGTTCCCGCTCTCGGATGAATTTGTACGGGGAGCTGAAAACTCTGTCCACTACGTCTCGTGCGACCAATGGCGCGAGTTTCGTGGCGTTTATTGATCAGCTCCACCTCCAAACCACTGTGAGAATGGCGATCAATGACGAAGGCCGCCATGGCGTTTGTGGCGAAGAACGGCAAAGTGTCTCGATCAACATCAACACGGTCCACGATCTGATCATCTTGTTCCTCGACAAGGGTAATGCCCGACATCGATAGTTGCCCGGAATGAGGAGGGGCCAGTGGTTGCAGAGGTCTATAAGGAAAGAGAGAGGAGTGTGTCTTTTCACCGGTTTAGATATCTTTAAGGAAACGTGTTTTTCAACATCATTAAAAAAATGCATAAACAAATGACATGCTACTACTTGACTACAACTTAATCCATCGGGTCAATGATGACTCACCAATGTAAAATTTAGAATTACTCCGAGTACTGGACAATAAAAACTGAACACATGGAATGGTAGCGTAAAAAAACGAAAATATAATCATCTTAGTATATCATTCCAATGTATTTATTAAGTGTTGATGATTATAATCAACTAATATAATGAATACCTAACTAATCAAATTGAAACGGGTTTTATATGAAAACTAATTAATATATCAAAAATCATCATCAACAAATCATTTCCCACAGTAAAATTTGCCTTCGCATTTTTGATTAAGAATTCGAATTTGAATTGGCGACGGGGAGGTAGCCGTTGGGATGAATTTACTTTTTCAGCCTCGTCTCTCTCTTTCTCAACGGCTACAAGAAAACAGAGACTCCGCTCACGTCAGATCATTTCTCTCCCCCTCTCCATCGCCTCCACCTCCTCTCTTCTGCTTCGTCCGTGCTTCCTTCATTTGTTCTTCGTCTACTCATTCCCTTTTTCTCTCTCTCTCGACGGAATCGCGGTCGAGCTGGCGGTGCCTGATTTGGCTCGATCGAAGAGGGCCGGAGCCAGATGCGGCTACCTGTGCGGCGGATCATTGTTGACGGTACAGAGAGGCAGAGGAAGGCGACAATGGTCGTGGCAACAGCGGAGGTGAGGCTGAGCGACAGCGTGCCGGCGATGGATTCTGGGGCTTGCTGGATGGAGTTCGAGGCGGGCTCTTCGATTCTTCGCACGGGTTCATCCTGTGAGTCTCTGGAAACTCCATCGCTAATGTTTCTTGTTTTCCTTGTTGATGACGCATCATTGAATTTGTTTGTTGCTAGTGGTTCTTGATTGTCCTCCTGTTCTTGCTCTGTTGGGGTTTCTGCAGTCGTGAGCATGTAATGAGTTTCTCGCTTCACAGGATGTCCTCCTGTTCTTGCTCCGTTGGGGTTTCTGCAGTCGTGAACATGTCGTGAGTTCGAGGCGGGCTCTTCGATTCTTCGCATGGGTTCATCCTGTGAGTCTCTGGAAACTCCATCGCTAATGTTTCTCGTTTTCCTTGTTGATGACGGATTATTGAATCTGTTTGTTGCTAGTGGTTCTTGATTGTCCCGTTCTTGCTCTGTCGGGGTTTCTGCAGTCGTGAACTTGTCGCGAGTTTCTCGATTCTCCTGGGGCTCGTGTGAATGCATTGCATGACGATGATGCTGTGGGGTTGTGGTAGATTATCATCTGAAAGAAAAACTAGCGCAAGAACTTAGAAGAACTAGATTCTCGCAAATTAACTCTCTGCCAGCAAAGTTTCACATGCTTTTCGATTATCATAGACACGGGATATACCAATTTTGGGGAAGTACCTTATCTTATGTCCACGCATTCTCTAATCCAACCTTGTCATCGTCTTGCTAAGAATTCTTTTGACTCTGCTGTTCTTTACCAATTTCCTTTGCCCAAAAAGATTTTAGTACAGTCAAACAGAACTGCTTTTGGCAAATGATCATTTTGAACCATCTTTTATTCCACTTTTCTGTACATTTCTGGGTCAATGATTGTCTTTTGTAGCTCTAGAATTAGTCTTTGAAAACGGGTTTCTAACAAGCCTTTCAATAATTTCGCTTTGAGAATGTTACGGGTTATTTTTGCAATAAAATTTTATTAACTAAAACTGAAACTATTTGAGTCCTCTTTATGTGGAAGTTGTGCTACTTTTCTAAGATGTATTTTCTTCGCCATCTTTCTGACTCTCTCAGTATTCCGTATGTGTTATTTTTTCATATGTCAGAAAAGACATGATATTTCAACAATGATAATTCAATGTGTGCACCAAAAAATCCTTTGTGTGGTCCAAAGAGGCAATGGGTAAAACGTGAAGAGACTCATTATTTTTGCAAAAATTGCCATTTTTTTTAAAAGGTCATACTTGACACGAGTCTTCTTCCAAAATAACACTTCCAAAATGACAACACCTTTTCACGTTTTGATTATGTCCTAAATAATGGGATCAATCATACTTGGCTGCTAAAACCGGTGTTCTCTGCTTTCACATTCCTATTATCAAGGAAGCATCCTCAGAGATACTAGGAAGTGACAGAGCTGGAATAAAAGTATGCGTCCAGTACATCAAAATTCTCCCTTCTTCCACTTGAATAACACTGTTGAGGGACTCAGCCCACATCCCCTTTCTCCGAAGGTTCAAGTCCATGCACATACCAAACGTGAAAATCATGTCGAGCTCGGTGTTTCAAGTCCTTTTGCTTCTGGTTTCCCTTACGGAACAAGCATCAGGAGCTGCTCCTCGACTTACAAAGACTGGCTGTAAAGAAATATGTGGGAACATCACCATTCCCTTCCCCTTCAGAATAGGAGCTGGTTGTTTCTTGGATGACTGGTACGTGATCAACTGCAAGAAAAACAATGAGGTCATTCTAAAGAAGATTGGATTGTGAGTTCTAGGCATTTCACTCCCTGATTACCTTGGATCCGTTAATGGCATGATTAACGTCAGTCTTTCTTTAGTTCACTCAAATGCAAGCTGCGGGGGGGATGGACGTGCGACGGTGAACTTGAAAGGAAGTCAATTTGTCTTCTCCCTGACAATGAACGTCTTTATATCGGTGAATTGCAACACCCTGGTGACATTAGCCAGTCTGGTGCTTGTTCCGGGAGGGATGATTGCTGCCAGACTACACTCCCCTTCAACCTTCAGGGCTTTAATGTTTATTTCAAAGAAGAAGGTGGACATCAGGGGTGCAAGTACGCCTTCCTGGCAGATACATCATGGTTCAGGTCTAACGTTACAGATTTATATGATTTGAGATTGAATGATGCAGCTCCAGTTGTGTTGGAATGGGGGATTGCAAACCTTACCTACCTTATCCAGCAAGATCAAACATCTTGAACTATCCTGCTCACTGCGGAGGATACAGCCTCTCCAGCGTGTATCGGTATGTAAATGCAATGCCATTTATGCAGAGCTATTACCTACCGGGGTATCAGGGTAACCCCTATGTCAGTGGAGGATGCCAAGGTAACATACTTCACATTATCTAATGATCACACACATGCTTTTCTGCCCAAGATTATACAAAGTGAATGCACTTTCAGACAAAATCGAATCGATTATATCATTCATAGTAATTTACTGGAAATAAAGGGGAACGGGACTGCCCTAATTTTACTCCTGGAGATGGGTTTCATCATAAGAATAATATTATAGCCATGGAATTAACAACTTATGAGGAAATGGCGACCTACTGATCTCGCTGATTTTACTCAAGGAGAATGAGATGGGTTTGGCTGCTAATATATTTATTTTGTCCTTTGTCATCAGACATTGACGAATGTGAAGTAGATCCAACCAGGTGCCATGCGAAATGTGTGAACACGGTGGGCAGCTATAAATACATCAATGGTAGAAAGACAGCTAAATTCCTTCTTATTGGTAAGTAAATCTTAGCTAAATTCATTCTTATTGGTAAGTAGATCTTTTAATTTTCTACCGCTTTATGCTCTGGAGTACCGTTAGAAAAGAACAGTATAGCATGGATTTTGCTCAGAAAAGCTACAAAAATAAGTTTCACCTCACAAATCATTCTAAGATGATCTTGTCCATTCGCCCAGCGATGATTATAGTCAAGTTTTAATCAAAACAACCTCGAAACTTTATATGGACACTAATACTTTTTTTTTACATACATAAGAAAACATTCGGACTTTTCTAATGTCGTCGCTTCATATCTATATACCCAAGGGTTGCATTTGGTTGTCTGGGTCTCTGATAAGGATAGAACTAAATAAGATAGGATAAGAAATTCAAGAATTTTGTCATATTCTATTCACTGTTTGGTAAATTTTAGATTTAAAGTCGGATATTTTTATATCCTATCATATCCATTATTTGGTGAAAAAATATATAAATGAGATATATGTCCCTGCGCAGTGCCCATGAAATAATATTGATCTTATCATCATAAAAGTATCATTCTCATGTAGAAGTATACTTGAAAACATGCACACTTAATTATACTTGCAAACCTTGGCGCAAAAAAAAAGAAGACTTACAAACCAATATATTTAAATTATTCTTTGCGTTATTTAGCATTATATAAACTATTCTTTGTACCCAAAAAATGACAAAAACTGCACTTCCTTTTGTTGATATGTTTACGAGGGCAGTTAATTTATTTGTTTTCAAACTTGGGTCAAAATTAATTAAAGAGCCGAAATAACAAGTGTTTTTTGTTGAAGAAATGGATTAATAAGGCTTGTTGTTCATCGTTAGCTGGATAATATATTGGGATTTTCAACAAGAGGTACTTCTCTATGTAAGTGTACTCAATGGTAAGTGAGTTTTATTCAAATAAACAAAATAGGTGAATCCTACTACGAAGGAAAGAAAGGCTTGCAATCGAAACTCAAGAAATACAACAACTCAAGTTAAGAGTGTCCAGTTACTACATAATTACTATAAATTTGGCTACTCCGAGATTGAACAAAAGAATTGCCGGTTTGGATGATGCAAGCCTATATACAAAACATCACCCGTTTAACTCTGGACATAATATCACTATGACTCATCACCCGGTTTGGATGATGAAACTTTCGATTCATCTCATATCAGATGAGATAAATAACAGCACACTACGCAATCTTGCAAGCAACATTAGCTCCAACTTTACACTTCCAACTAGCACAAATCCATTGCAACTCATCACTATGACTCTGATAAAATCTTCAAATACCACAACAACTATGAACAAAGCTCCGGACTTCACAAGAAATAGCACATTTAGAAAAGGGATAAGTGCATTCAAAGTCCTAAAAGTTGTCACGAAAGTGTAATTGAGTCCTAAAACTTTCAAAAAGTGCAAATAAGTCCTAAAACTTGTCACAAAAGTACACTTGAGTCCTAAGACTTTCAAAAAGTGCAAACAAGTCCTAAAACTTGTCACGAAAGTGCAAACAAGTCCTAAAACTTGTCAAATTGATTCAATCAAGTCCTTCCATTGATTGTACTTTTTGAAAGTTTGAGGACTTGTTTGCACTTTCGTGACAAGTTTTAGGACTCAAGTGTACTTTCCTAACAAGTTTTAGGACTTGTTTGTACTTTTTGAAAGTTTTAGGACTCAATTGCATTTTCGTGACAAATTTTAGGACTTCTAGTGCACTTATCTCTTTAGAAAACATATGATTCCAATGTTGTTCATTGTCATAAAACAATAAAAGGACTACATAAGAGACCTATTATTTATAGACAAAATTAGGTACAACTTTCCCCTTCCAACTCATACAAATCCACTGCGACTCATCACTCCAACTCTGCCTAATTCATTGAATACCACCAAAACTATAAAACCAAGCTCCAGACTTCACAAGAAATAGCACATTTAGAGAACAAATCATCAGCCATTCTCATCTATCATCTCTTGGAGAAACATTTCCACAAATATCTTCCTATTGTCTCCGTGAAATCCAAGAAAGAGACGAATGTTCTCAGGATCCTTCACAAATTTTCTGCAAAATGTTATACTATCCATAGTACTTAGAGACATTTGAAGAAGCTCCTCATTGATTTTTCTTTCTCTTATCATTGTCCTAATCTTTAGCATGTCCAATGCAGTTAACAATCATCTCCATCCTCTCGTCCTAATTGGCATTGGAATTTTTACACTCTTGACACTGGGAGAAATTTTTTTCAGTTTCATCAATGGTTTGCTAAATTCCTTGCAAGGGAGATCACTTACACAGTGTGGATGAATGAATAAAAATTTCACTCAATGGAACTCAAACAGGAGAAAAATTAACTTTTCATGGTTGTTTAGATAAATCCACATGAAAGGAGGCTCGGGTGAATCACTCTTATATGTTTTCCTCTTAATCATATTCACTTAAATTCTTGATGGTAAGTGCCATTATAGACTCCTGATAAGCAGAGTACATTTTTTTCTCACTTTTGCCCCTTAATTTTTTGCAATGCAGGGGTTGGGGCAGGCTTTGGGGCACTACTTTTGTGTCTTTCTTTTGGAGGTTGTGCAATTACATGAAGAAGAGAAAATAAAGCTAAAAAAGAAGTACTTAAAACGCAATGGCGGTCTTTTGTTGGAAAGAGAGCCATCTTCACCAAAAGGCAATGTCGAGAAAAGCAGTTTGTTCAACACGAAGGATTTAGAGAAGGCCACTGACAATTTCAATGATGATAGGATTCTCGAGCAAGGTGGACAAGGGATTGCTTACAAGGGAATGTTAACAGATGGAAAAATAGTTGCTATTAAGAAATCAAAAGTGATAGACGAGGGAATGGTCGAACAGTTCATAAATGAAGTTCTCGTTCTCTCACAAATCAACCGTAGAAATGTGGTTAAGTTATTAGGGTGTTGCTTGGAGACGGAAGTCTCGCTTTTAGTATATGAGTTTATGTCGAACGGGACTCTATACTAATATCTGCATTATAACATCCTCAATTTCAGTCCCTGAGAAATGGCTATGATTTAAGTTTGGCAAAAGGACACTATAAGTGCCATAACTTATGTACGGCGCTCACTTTAGTGCCAAAAGTTTTCGCCGGCTCACTTAAGTGCCAAAAGTTTTTTTTTATCACTTCAGTGCTAAAATTTTTGAAAAACGATCACTTAAGTGCTAAAATTTTTTAAAAACGATCACTTAAGTGTCAATCTTCGGCGAGCCACGTCAGCTTCAGAAATTAATAAAAAAATGCCACATCGGATTTCCGGCGAAAAATTGTGTACAGCACTGGAGTTGGCACTTAAGTGATCGTTTTTCAAAAATTTTAACACTTAAGTGATCGTTTTTCAAAATTTTTAGCACTAAAGTGATAAAAAAAAAAACTTATGGCACCAAAGTGAGCGCCGTACATAAGTTATGGCACTTGTAGTGTTCTTTTGCCATTTAAGTTTGGTGGTTTTCCAATCGAAGCCAATTTTATTCTTGTTCTGGAAAACCCAGATTCGGATCCTCTGTACCCTTTCATTTTGTTATTTTTGTGGAGACTTTTGTGATCCGAATTTCCAAACACTTCCTTCTCTAAAGTTTCTCCAAACATCTTGAAGTTTTACATACTTTAATTTCAGAAATTTTGGACTTGATATAAGTAGTACGATAGCCTAAATTTCGGACCATGTAAAACTGTCCAGAATGGGTATTTATGTGATGTTCACATTTTCTCGATTTTCTACAAAATTTTCTGGGAAGAATTTGAACAAACTTCCTCCACAAAAAGTTGTTGAGAACTTCTTTATATAGAACATATATAAATTTGGGAATTTTTGAAGATGATTTGAATTCTGGAAAGAGCTTACTTTGCGAAGCAAAGATTCTGTTCCGGAAAACCGAGTTTACTCTGTCTTTGAGCTACTAAAATCTGTGTTTACAGAAAGATTCAGATTTATGTTCTGCATGGAAAATGTTTATTAAGGTCTTTTGTATGATATATTCAAATTTGGGCATTTTCGGAGTTCATTTACTATGTTTTTAAGCCCAATTTCTAGAACAGTCCAAGAACTGCCAGTTTTGTCAGATTTCAAAGATTCATCATTTTCTATATGAGAACGTTGGAATCTCGACTTGATGTCTTCTGGTGATTTAATGTGCTCATTCTAAGCTTTCAAATGAGATATGATACACTTTTACTGGAGGTCATATGAAGGGGTAATTGAGGCTTTACATGTGGTGGCAGAAGCTGAAATGTGTTCTTTTGGAAGGCTAGAAGGCTTCTATAATTGAGTCTTAAGGACCAAGACCATCATTCACGCCTAACAAGATGGCTCACGGCCAAAGAGAGAGAGAAAGAGAGATCATCATGATTATTTAGGCCTTGAATGAATAGGGCATAATGACCCTAAGGTAGAAACTTGGAGGCCAAGTTGGAAATAAATGGCCTCAAATTGGCTTGCACAAGAAGCTTAATTATGAAGCTTTGACTGTAGGGCTATTTCATTAATGTCATTTGACTTTTCTCCATTAATGTCATTAATGATCAAGATTTTCTAGATCATAGTCATGATGGCACTTAACTTTAGGGCTATTTCATTAATGTCATTTGTCTCTTCTCCATTAATGTCATTAATGATCAAGATTTTCTAGATCATAGTCATGATGACACTTGACTTTATGGACTATTTCATTATGTCATTTGTCTTTTCTTCATGATTAAACTTGGGGAATAAGTTGGTTTGCCTATAAATAGGCTTGGTTCCCCCCCTTAGTTTGCACACATCTCACTCTCACGTCTCTCTCTCTCCCTCACCATCACGCCAATCATCTCTCTCTCTCACCATTTGCCGCCGTCGACCGCCGTAGAAGTTTTCTTGTGAGTATAGGTGAGTGAATTCCCTAACGCTTGGATAGGGTGGTGTGTTACGTGGTTGGAACGCAGCATGTAAGTGGATTCCCTAATATCGAGATAGGAAATTATGATGCATTGTTGGCTTGAGTTCTCACCCGAACCTTTGTTGAGACTTGCGTGTTGTTGTTTGTCTCAATGATGCACACATCGCTTGTTACCATTCTTGATGTTCTCATCCATGCTTATTGATTTATAAGAGGATAAGACGCAGTGTTATGAGTTTGGCTTGCGTAGTGATCGTGTTTGTGATGCTCGATGTTTGCATGAATGCTTCTTATTTTGCTTCATAACCATAAGTCAAGGCACGTACGAGTCACGAAACGGGATGTCGTATGGTCTCGTACTCATGTTGTGGCGTCACGGAACGAGTTCGGCTTGGTGTGGGTTTACATTGGGATGTGTAGATCCAGGCCGAGTCCGTCTCCGAGCCGATGCTCGGCATGGCGGACTGAACCACGTGCCCTCGACCGCAACCCGCATGTTAGGCGAATGTTCTAGAGATCATGATTACACAAGCACGGCACGCCTTTGGGTTTGATTGCATGGACTAGTGAAATCAAGATAATAAATCGGCTTGTGTGAACCATGATGTGTGATCACTAAATAAAAAGAAGAAGACCGTCGTCACATAGCGTTGGCGGCGAAGCCTCGGTAAACTAGCGCCGGGATGCCCTAGTTGAGCTAGGATGCCTGGGTTGAGCCTGGATGCCTCGGGTTAGCTAGTCCTGGGATGTCTCGGTTGAGCTGAGATGCTTTGGTTGAGCCAGGATGCCTATCATGAAGCTGGATGCCTCGATTGAGCCGGGATGTTCTAGTTGAGCCAGGATGACGATACATGAAGTTTATATGTGTGCCAGTATGTGATAAATGAAGTCTATATGCGTGCTGATATGTGTGTTTATGTGACCGGATAAAGGTGAGTTTTCACGTCAACATAGTAAGGGCAAGGTCAAAGCCTTTGCTATTGATTTGCCATCGACATAAGGTGGGGAAAATATTTGTATGCATTAGTACAAATGGCGAGGCATCATCCTGTACGAGTACTAGTGAATTTACTCATTGTGTAACGCCCCTACCTCGGGGTCATTAACGTGACGTCCTGTTCATTATTATCTTTCGTTACACACAAGCGGAAGCATAATTTCGGGACAATCACATTCAAATCAAACAGCGGAAATAAGACAAGAAGTATCATGAGCAAACCTTATATTTACAACGCATGCGAACATATTAAATACATGCCAACTAAGGATAGCAAAACTTGACTTGGGTTATCCTATACCCACTACGGATTCTCACTCCTTGCTTCTTCATCTCCACCCCGGTCCCATCCACCTGGCCATCTCACATCCCACCTGTGGCCTTGTCCCGGAGCCGGCCTGCCCACACCGCCAAAGCACCGTTGAACCCACATAGGGATCAACCCATTCTCCGTTCGCGTTGTGATACCACGTCACGTACGGATGAGGCACCAAGTCCGTTAGGCCCTCATCGAACATCACAAGCATCGTGATTCGGCGGTAGGCGCGGTCTTCTTTGACATCTATCACGGTGAGCATTTCGGCTCTCATCTCCACGGGATTGCCAACGCGGGCTGGGGGAGATGCCATCCTACGGACCTGAAAAAGGGGGAACAACGGGGGATGAGTCGAGGAGACTCAGCAAGTGAAAACACTAATATCAAGCGAGGATATATCGATCGTTATTAACATAATTCGGCCCTTACCGCACCCGCATCGATGGCAGATCAATAGCAAAGTTCAAAGAAGAGAACATCACGCATGGCCACATCATGTACACTTTACTAACCAAGGCTCGGTTCTATCTCAAAACAACATCAAACATGAAACATGATCAAACTAAGAAAATGAACCAATTACGACCAACCAAACGACCGAGAAACGGTCTAAGCAAATCACGTTACAACGCATCTGAACATCCTTTCCCGATATTAGGGAATTCACTTACTCAACGAATAAAACTAGAACAAGAAAGGAACACGGGAGTCTCGGCAATTCTCGGGCTTGAACACGTGACCAAACGGATCTTGGCGTATCTTGGGTGATTATTCCTCTCTCACTCTTTCTCTTTGGCGTGAACCAAGAAGCAAGAAAGCAAGAACCAAGATGGTGGTGGCGTGAGGATGAGGAGAGAGTGGCGTGAGAATGGAGAAGAAGTGGCGTGAGAGCTCTCTCTCTCTTTCTCCCTATTTATAATAGCCCAAGCAAAGAAGAGACAAAATAGCATCATTACCAAATCTTCCTAGATTTTGTCCTCATTACAAAATCTTCCTAGATTTTGCCATCATTATCAAATCTTCCTTCATTAATGGCTAGATTTGGCCATCATTACCAAATCTTCTTAAAATCTTAGCCATTAATGAATATGAGTCAAAAGTCATGATGAAATGATCTTGAAAATCTTTGCATTAATAAATAAGAGTCAAAATATCATCATGAAATGCCATTAATAACTTGATCTTGGAAATCTTTGCATTAATGGACAATGGACAAAATAACGTGATGAGATGCCCCTAAAGTCTTATGGCCATTAATGCATGTCATGATGGTGGTGCCTCCAAAGTCCAACTAATTAATGCAAGTCATGATGAAGGGGGCCTCAAAGTCTTCGTTCATTAATGCATGTCATGATGAACCTTAATAAATGAAGCTTGAAGGAGAAGCTTTGACCGTGTCAAAGCCTTATCTTCTAGTTTCTTCCCAACAAAACCAACGCGAAGCCTATTTTGGCCTACTAGAAATGTCGGTTCGGCTCACAATAACTCAGCACCATCGGGTTGCACAATAACAACTAATCGACATTTAAATCGCAAACCCGCATCTTAATCAATTCCATGATTTTCGAGGGTTTTCCACGACAAAACATGTATAATAATCTCGCTCAACCCGAGGTTTGGTGCAGGAATGTCCTCAAATATCACCAAAAGATATCAAGTCGAGATTCCAATGTTCTCATATAGAAATTGATGAATCTTTGAAATCTGACAAAACCGGACAGTTTTGCATTGTTCACGAAATCGGACTTGAAAACATAGTAAATGGACTCCGAAAATTCTCAAATTTGAATATGTCATAAACAAGACATTAAAAAACATTTCTCATGAAGAACACAAAATCTGAATATTTCTGTAAACACCCTTTTTAGTAGCTCAAATACAGACTAAAAATAGTTCACTGGAACAGAATTCTTGTTTCTAAAAGTAAGCTCTGTCCATAGTCCAAATCATCTCGAAAAATTCCCAAATTTATATATGTTATAGAAAAAGAAGTTCTCAATAACTTTTGTGAAGGAAACTTTTCCAAAATCGGCCCATAAAATCTTGTAGAAAATAAATAAAGTGTGAACATCACCGAAATACCCATTCTGGGCAGTTTTACATGGTCCGAAAATCAGGCCATCGTACTACTCATATCAAGTCCAAAAATTCTGAAATTAAAGTATGTAAAACTTCAAGATGTTTGGAGAAACTTTTAAGAAGAAAGTATTTGGAAATTCGAATCACAAAAGTCTCCCCAAAAATAACAAGACGAAGGGGTACAAAGGATCCGAAATTGGGTTTTCCAGAACAAGAGTAAAAATTGGTTTCCATGGAAAAACTACCAAACTTAAACCATAGCCATTTCCCAGGGACTGAAATTGAGGATGTTACACATTAAGTCTCCCTGACTCATCTCCCGTTGTTTTTCCTCTTTTCAGGTCCGTAAGTTGGAGGATGACGAAGAGGAGCTAGGATTAACCTCGGCCTTCATTTGTGATATGATTTGTTCGTAAGATGGAGCATGTTAGGTTATGACGATTAGCAATGTCATCTAGGCATAGTTCTGGTGACAGATGAGTTTCTAAATGACCTTCATGTGTTTTTCGATTTTTATAAATTCGTGTATTAAAAATATGAAAAAAATTTCTTCATGAAAAAAACACTGAGATCGAGAGCTTTCCAGTGACCCAAAGTTTATCAAATTTTGATGTTCATTTGGATTTTCAAAGGAATTTTTATGATTTAGTCAGTATCCATGTTCAGATCTAATTTTTCTTTCTTTGAAATCCAAAATATGTTTCTCCGAATTTGATAAACTTTGAGTTCTCTTTTGCGAAAACTCAAAACTACAAAGTTGTTCATTAGGGTCTCATTATGTAGACTGGAAATTTTTAGGGCCTAATAGCAATTTTTATGGGGTCAATTTGCTAAAAGTCTCATATAAGGTCCTCTTGGGCTTAAACTTAATTTGCAAACGAGTCCTTGGTGAAAATTGAATTTTACAAAAATTTGGAAGGCTTTTCAGAAAACACTCAAAACATGACAACTGTCACACACGGAGAATCATAACTTCCTAAATTTTTTTGTGGGATTTTGATAACAACCACTATTTTTCCCGCAATTTTTTATGAATTTAAATTCAAACCGAGTCCAGACTGTCACAGAGGGTAGAATTGTCTTTTTCGTGAAAATCGGTGGGGAACTAGTAAAAGTGGTCTTCTTGACTTTTTATCCTCATGACATAAGCTTTCTAATGACACCTGAATCACTTCATTTTGACATCATTAGGTTGATTAATCATACTCAAATAGAATGGGTCCGAATTTAGTATCTAATGATTGATTAAGTGGTCCTCTTATGAGGCTCACTTCTCATTGCTTGATTGGTTAAGAAACAAGGCCCATGGGCCTGAATGCATGCTTTACTCATTACTATGCATGTGTTTGTTAGATGTATGTTAGGCCCAGTGCATGTTCGGTGGGTAGCCCATTATGGTCACTTAGAATCCGACTTTAGGGGTTAATCGATATGAGTTGCCGTTTTGTGAATGCAAATAGTAGCCCGTTATCGTTAACCATTAATCAAATAATGTTAGATGATTAAGTGAGTGGGTGAATCAAAATGCATGTAAAGCAAAGGCCAATCCCGAGGCCTGTGTTTGATTAGTGAATTGTTTGCATCATTACCTTTCTTTGGTTGTTCCTTTGCACATTGTTTGTCGTGAATGTATCTTATGGATATAAATACCGACACTCGATAGACCGATGTCCAATCCGGTCTCAATTTGTATTCACTTGACGGTGGTGATAGACCGATGTCCAATCTGGTCTCAATTGTTATTCAATTCATTCGTTCCCAATCATGTCTCGGGTTTTCAATTTGTGTTGTAATAAAAACCCGACGAGTTACGGGTTTTACTTTCTTGCACTTAGAATTAGCTCGTCCTTTTAATACCTTGATTGTTTACTTTGCACAATGCTTTTCAATACAATTGTTTGTTTCTTTCCTTTCGAGACCAAGATAGGATTAGTTTAGAATGTTAAATGAAAACACAAAAACAAGATGCATGATCACTTAGTGGACTAAGACTTTGGCATGAAAATGATAAAAAAAAAATGCATGACAACTTAGATAACAGTCATATTAAGTTTAGCGGTACCGAAAGGGTGTTAATAGAAATATTAACGTAAGCTAGTCCTCGAACTCATGATCTTTGGTTTTCGTAGAAACCAAAACAAAACTCCCGCGTTTCGGTTGGATATTCTAGCCGACCCCCGACCTAGGCTAGTGGTGACTCCTAAAAAAGATAAAATCGATCCGTTGTCACGCGAGGTATGGATTTAGAGAAAATCCACATTCATGATCAATGAACCGTATGGATGACCAAAAGATCGATGCTTTAGTAAGCCGTCTTTTATGATATACCATATGGACCGTCTTATGAACACTTATTTCTAAACCCGCTTCATCGAGTTCGGCTCTCGAGAGGTAGGTCGCGACAGATAGGGATGAACCTAAAGGGACGGGCAATGGCCCTCGCTACCCTGGCTTCTTGATACTCAGCAGCTGTTGTTGCCTTGGCCTCCTGATACTCGATCTAATTTTTATTGACAAGAATACAAAAGAAATATGTTTCAATCCATATTGTGATCAAATCCAATATGTTCTTCCAAGCAAAACTACATTTATGTCTGGCTCTTCTCCCCTAATATTTCAAAAGCATAATGAATTTACAGAGTGAATGGCCAAGTGCTTGATGACTCGTGTTTCTGTATGCAAACATTGCTTTTATACCGACTGCTGCTCAAATTTCATTTTCATTCATGGCATGAGCATTGATATCACTGAAGTTGTAGACTACAAGTTTCGAAGACACTGAAAAATGGAGATTCTAAGAGGGCAAAATAAAAGAAACATAACAAAAGGACTCGAAATTGAGAAAAAAGCATCGCAATTATCTTAACTCACTCCAAGAAAGCAGGATTCTGTGAGTAAAACTTGTTACGATTTCCGTCGCACAAAAATGATTACTTCAAATTATGGGCAGTTGCATGATCGAAATTTCCATCACAGGGGTCACAGGAAGAGAGATGAAACCACAGAACAGTTTCATCATCTTGATGCAGACGTACCCCGGTGAATTTCCAACCCATTTCCATCAATTTTGTATTGTCAAATCCTAGAAGCAAAGGAGATCTTGCTGTCCAAACAATTATGATTGTCTTTGTCTCAACGGAAGACTTTCTTCTTTTTAGGGTCGCACTTGGCTGCTTAAACTAAAGGGCCTCAACTGATCAAAGCTTAAATGTTTCTATTGTCTAGGACGTGACAGGACGGAAGAAAATCACACCCATACCATTAACTTTCTTCCCTTCTTATCCCTGTAGCACCCATATCCTTGATTTACAAAATTAAGTTACTAAGCAACTTCGTAGACTATTGTCGAGTGCTTCAATGTCATGTGGTTGTAAGCTATTAACATAAACAGTACTTTTTATGTCTTATAACTTTTGAGTGCGATTTTAAAAGATGTTGTAAGTTGTTACAACTGTAAAGGTGCTACAAGTATAAGATGTTTGTTATGCACCCTACAAAAGTAGTGACACATATTTTCAAAGTTGAAACAGCCACATAAAAGCTATACCTAATAACCACTTAATAATGATACGTCGTTTTTCTTTTTTTAGTGATCACATGCTTGCGAAGGTTTGGAAAGCAATCTACAACTTAACAAAATGTTCCGGTACCTTCAAGAATGAATTTTTGTCTTTCTACCACACCCACAAGCTAAGCCGCCCAGCCGATTTCACACTTTCAATGGCAACTATTAAGATTTGGATCTGCACATTCGTTCCATAAATTCTGCACAACAAGATCATGAACAGGAATTAGCAAAACGAAGACAAGAATTTCATCCCGAATGGTATGTAATGTCTTATATTCCCATTTTAAATCTTTTTCTTCTTCATAATTCAATACTGGCTTTGACCAGAAATGGTAATCCCGCCAATGTTTGTTTAATTTACTCTTGAGGCACGCAAGTCATGCTTGTTTATCGATACAAAGTTCTTAAGCATCTTAGATTAGTCTTATGTTTTAGTTATTGAATTATAAATCAAGCACAAAATCGTGAAGTTAGACTATGGATTTTCTCGTAGTTCAAATTTTCCCGGTTCCCCTTAGATACTTTGCTTAAGTTGTATATTTCTTGTATCTTCGTCTCGAACTTCACAAATACCAAATTATTTGAGTAAGAATCTTTCTATTCAGTTGATCAAATTCTGTTTGTGAATATCTTTTTTACCCTATCATATTTTTCCTTTCTTGATCTCAATGTGTAGACTCTATGTTTATCTAATCATCACCTCCAAAACTAGAAGTGAGAAAGAGAGATCATGACCAATATTCGCTTTTTTTTGTGCTATAACTTTTTTAACTCTTAAGGATTTGTTTTTTCTCTGTAAATCATTTAATTTTCATAAGTTTGGAACCCTTATTTGAAAAGGAGAGTTTTGTAAACGGTGTCGATTCCCCATTGCAAGGTCACTTCACTAGGGGGTCGTTCCTAGACCTCAACAGCTTTATATCGATTGCAGCTCAAATTTCATTTTCTGTCTTATTTTTCCTTTCTTGATCTCAATGTTTAGACTCTATGCTTATTTTATTTTACAATCACCTCCAAAACTACAAGTGAGAAAGAGGGATCATGACCAATATTCGCTTCTTTTTTCCTTTAACATTTTTTTAACTCTAAGGATTTGTTTTTTCTCTGTAAATCCTTTATTTTTCACGAGTTTGGAACCCTTATCTGAAAAGGAAAGTTTTATAAATGGTCACACAGCTCATAGCTCGTGTAGCCCACATCCACTCGCCTTCGATTCCCATGATACTGAACTAGAAACGACAAAGAAAAAGAATTGAAATCTCATATGGAAATACGAATCGTCGATAAAAAGCGCGGGCATGCCATTGATTTGCTGTGCGTTGTACTAGGCCCCAATGGCATGCTGCTCCATTTCTTAATTTCGTTCAATCAAAATGTACTTGTCCTTAGTAGAGATATTTCTCCATTTCCAATTCGCAAACTCTTCAACTAGTAGGTGTTGAAAGAATTTGTGTCTAACTCGGAAGTTTAGAACAGAGATTATAGGAACATAGAGGATTGATTAGCCAAGTGACCGATGTTTATTCATTCACTACTAAATATTAGGTTTCAGCTACAGCTACTTAGTACCATAGGAGATCCTCGAGACGGATTTATCAACATATAGCCCCACTGGCATGTCAACGGTCTATAATTCTCTACACATAATGTAGCAGTGCCCATGAGCACAAGTTTGCCAGAGGTTCAATCGTGACATAGCGACAACTTGTGATCGTGTGGACAATAGGCGAGCACGAGACCATCGATCCAGCCAAGCTTATGGGTGGGTCACCACCAAGAAGCTTGTGGGCTAAGAAAAGTCAGAATTAATAGCTAAGGAATCATAGTCTCTCTAATATATCACTTAGGGAAACCAAGTCTGTGGCATGTTCTAAATATAAGTTCTCTATTGATAACGGTCTTGAAGACCACAGGGGCCACTATCAACAACTCATCCATTGGTTCTCACCATGCCGGTCTTCCCAAGTTTGTTTACGTACAAATCGGTGTCCATATAGATGGGGATAAGTTAACCTGTTTTCCATAGGTTTTGGGGGAATTTTTGCTTAGATTCGGGTCTTCATGGACCCGATCCATCACAGTCGCTAACCATGCGGGCCCCATCTGTGAGTCACACTTGATCAACAACTACAATTGCATATTGGGTCCATGAACTGAGATCCACGCAATAGTTTCTCCAGATTTTGGTTTATGTGTATGGGTTGGACAACGCACGTTTGATTCATATATTACCAAGTACTAGGTATAAACAATTTCGTTATTAAATCACCATCCTACTTTTGATTTGCCTTTGGTCAATGAAGCTAGTTGGAGCATCTCATAAACGCGAGGTTCATTTATTTAAGATAGACTTCCTTATGTGCGACCTGTGATGGACATGTACACGTAGGGACGAACCTAAGGTGGCGAGCAATGGCCATCACTAGCTAGTGGCCATGCGGCCCTGGCCTCCTGATACTCGGTCTAATTTTTATTGACAAGTCTGCAAAAGTAATATGTTTCCATCTAGGTCATGATCAAATCCGATATATTCTTTCAAGTGAAATTGCATTTATGTCTGGCTCTTCTCCCTAATGTTTTCAAAAGCAAAATATATTCACAGAGTGAAAGTCGATGACTTGTCTTTCTGTATGCGAACATTGTTTTTTTATACCGACTGCCCTTCAAATTTCACTTTTTGTTCATGGCATTAAAATTGATATGGCTGAAGGTGCAAGTTACAAGTTTCGAAGACACTGAAAAATGGAGATTTCGAGAGGGCAAAATCAAGGAAATAAATAAAAGGACTAAAATTGAGAAAAGGTATCATGATTATCTTAATTCTCAAGTCAGTTGACCAAGTCTTTAATTTTCATTTCTTCTAAACAATAACCGAGTCCTAAAAGTGCAATTTGGTGTGGAAGTCTTCTAAGATGACCAATTAAACGGACCATGTTACGACTTGGCAGGCACAAAGAAGGGTCTTGGAAATACAGGGGAGAGAGACAACTACGTCCAAATCTAATGAAATATATGAATTGTGGTGCTCTTTGGAGAAGTCAACGACGACTTTGACTTGTGGTCGTCTTTATTTTGGACACATGTCCCACTATGGAACTTTTCTTTTCTGTTTCTTTTATTTTCCACAAACTCTAAAATAAAAATTCAATTTTTTTTAATAACCTTAGAAGCTACTTGAGCAGGAAATGGGAAAACAATAACATTTTCTAGCCACATTTTTACCAAAATGATTCAATTGAAAGTTTTTAATATACTAAGACATGTGTCCTCCATTTCGAACTTTTTTTTCCTCTTTTTGACTTTCTACAAACTCTAAGAAAATATATTCAAAAAATCTTTAGAAGAAAAATGACATTAGAAAGCTTCATCATTGCTATTCTTAAGTCGGAAAAAAGATTAATAATTAAACTTTCTAGGCTTCTAGCCACATTTTCACCAAAATGATTCAATTGAAAGTAATTACATATACTAAGACAAAAGGACATGCACAAAGTTCGAACTAAAACATCAGAATTACAACTAAACTACATCTAACTAACAAAATTAAAAGCTTTTAACAAATTATAAACACAGAATGCTAAGAACCTAAAACACTAGCACTAAACGAGGTTTTATTAATTTCTTAAATAACATAAACAATGCTAAACTAAGATTAATCCAGAATTTTAAAGAAAGATCATATTAACGTTAAATCAGAAATTATAAGTGACCGAGCTAATCAATACGAGAAAAAAAAGATTGGCAATGAAATGTGAAATTTTTTGGCAATAAGCAAAGACGTGGAACAAATATTTAATCCAATGTGGAAGAGAAGAATTCACACAACTTTTGGTCTAGCAAAAAATTAAAAGGATCCAATGTGTATAAGGAACAATTCAAGTCAGTAAGGAAATGAATAAATATCTCAATTCTAATGTGATTAACGGGGTCCACGATAAAGGGTTCTGAAAAGTCATCCATCTTGGTAATGCTCCAGGTCTTTCTCACGAGAAAGATGATGACAAAATTATCTCCCCAATATGGGAAAAGTCTCACTTGCCTGCTTAAATTGGTGTCCTTTACTTTTCAAGCTTTGATATTTCTATCCTCAAGGAAGCATCCTCAGACATATACTTAACAATATTCAAAATGAAATATCGTCGCATCTTTTGTGGCAATGTATGGGTGTTTCGTTAGCATGACATTAATGCATAGGGATCTTCATGCAGAGAGGACTAATCTTTCAAATTATAAATATTCATTTATTTAGGGTGGAATTGTAAATGCTAGCTTGTTAGTTAGAGAATTTCCAGTGATTATGAAGTTTTTGCATTCTTAGGATAGTCATGGCTTCCTTCCTCTTCTTGATAGCATTAGAAACTTCATTAAAGTGGAAGTGTGCTCTTAGCATAGATCTCATGTTTATATTAACCATATATGGAGAGAAATTTGAGGTTTTAATGGTTATATCTTTGGTAAAAAAGAAACTTCATCGGTTGTGTATGTCGTACTTGATGGGCCACCTTAACACTCAATAGTTTGAACTCAAAAGAACTCAAGAAACCAAACTCACCAACTGAAACACTGAATTCTTACAAATCTTCCAAAACCCATTAAACATGTACTATATATGCATGAATTTGTTCTTTCAGTCGTTGTAACACCGTCAAATAACTACCCTTCATATTATATATCAACAAAAACGATGAGAACCCGTTTAGTCTCCAGTTTTGGTTGAACTTGGTTTGCAAAAATCTTGAATTAAGTTATATGTAAAGGGGTAAAACTGCATATCAAATGTAATAACAAGCTCCGCAATATTTCTGCAGCTAAATTGTGGTTATCTCGATGTTGAAATCTGCATGGAACCAAGTAATAACAAGTCTTCTTCTGCTTCTCTCGGTCAAAGAATTTGGCTCGGAAAAGCAATTTACTTTGGACTTTCCGCTGATGCCACAACTGGAATGGCCTCAATGCCTCAGGTGCGGGTCAAAGATCACCTGTGCGGTTCAGTTGTCTTGAACTTTCCGATTTTTCTAACTCAGAAAGCTAAGTTCCCATTTCTCAGTACCTTTCAAGCGTTGTCCTAATGTGTGTCCAGAAGAAAAAACGAGTCTTCAAAGTCCTCCAATCTGAAAATGACTGGAGAGAATTTCTGAAAGGAGACACTTCGATGAGGAACAAAAGAAAATATCTTCAAGTCTCTTCATGTTAAATTTTTAGAGTTTTTTTGTTGGACAAAGCATGAAAATATCAAGAAATCCCCTAGCTAAATTATGGGGACACGGATCCTACACCAAGTAAGATTGGATTACAATTGCTCAACATTTCACTTCCTCTGGAAACATAGATGGGGATGATTAGCAATAATTTCCTGTAATTTACTCAATGTGCAGCAGCCATTCACACATCGTGAAACATGGTGAAGTTCGAGGCCTCTAACCGAGGTTAAACTCAGAAATTGATTTAATAAATAGCATAAACAATGCTAAACTCAGACTAATATTCAAAATTTACAGAAAGACCATATTCATGTTAAATCAGGAACTGTAAGTGACAGAGAGCTTCTCAATTCTAAGCAAAAAAGATTGGCAATGAAATGTGAAATTGTGACAATAACCAAAGACGTGGAACAATATTTAATCTAGCGTGGAAGAGGAAGAATTCATCCAGTTTTGGTCTAGGATAAATTAAAACAAACTGACGCGTACACAAAACAATTTAAGTCAGTAAGGAAAGTAATAAATATCTCAATTATAATGTGCTTAACATGGGCCAAAACAAAGGGTCCTGAAATCTCGTCTAGCTTAACAACTCTCCGTATCTTTCTCATGAAAAAGATGATGACAAAATCATCTCGGATAAGTCACACTTGGCTGCTTCAATTGGTGTCCCCTAGCTATCAAGCTTTGACATTTCTATCCTCAAGGAAGCATCATCAGAGATACTAGGAAGCAGCAGAGCTGGAATAAACTTATGCGTTGAGTGCATCAGAATTCTTCCCTTCTTCCACATAAATAACAATATTAAGGGACTCAGGCCATATCACCTTTCTCCATATGTTTAGGTCCATGCACACACGAGACAGTGAAAATCATGTTCAGCTCGGTGTTTCGAATTCTTGTGCTACTAATTTCCCTCACGGTTCAAGCATCAGAAGCTGCACCTGGACTTGCAAGTCCCAACTGTGCTGAAAGATGTGGTGTGACATCCTCAATCCGACGCCGATTAATTACGCAATATTGGATTTATTCGGACTCGTTTAGGCGTCAATCAAGAAGGTAAGGCCATCCTACCACATTGGACCTTGATTAATTATTTGAATGTTGCATATTATTGTATAATGTGCTTGATTGATGTCCTTTGTTTGATTAACCTATAGTTTTCATTTATGTGCAACTTCTAGAAGCCTTGATGGAGATGAGACAAATTTTTGGTCTCATCCTAATGGCTTAGGCACCAGATAACACTCTCATTTCTCATTCTCATTTCTCTCATTTTCTCTCTTCCTCTCCCTCTCTTCTCTCCCTCACTCACGCCACCACCATCACCGTCCACCATCACCACCACTGCTCGCCACCACCAGCACCGTTGGCCATCACCACCATTGTGCCACGCCGATCGTCGCCTTGTCGCCGTTCACGCCGTGCCGAGCCGCTCAACGATCACCGCCGCCGACCATGCCGTGTCGTCGCTCGTTCGTCGTCGCTATTTGTCCATCTTCACTCGTAGTTCCAACGATTTAGTAAGTGGTTCTTCTAAACCTTGGCTAGGGCGTTATTCTATACATATCGGTCCTAGGTTAGTCTTGGTTGAGCTTGATTCCTCATATGTGTTTATGGATGTTCAAGTGGCTATTGCATGATGATTTGGACATGGTGGAATGAGTTTTGTGGGCTGAAGATTGGTGGGTATCAACTAGGGCTTGAATCTTTGAACTTTGATTTGAAACTCGGATTTGTTATTACTGTACCTCTTCAGTTTGCTATTTTTTTAGAGACCTTTGTGGGCCGAATCTGAAGTGGTGTTCCTCACAAAAGTTGTTCCTAAAATCTTGAAATTTAACATATTTTAAATCTGGAATTTTTGTAGGTTAATTGGGCCGCACGAAAGCCGATCTTCAAACCGTGTTTAAACTGCCCTGGAATGCTGTTTCTCTGGCCTTCTTATCTTTCCGAATTTTTATAAATTTTTCCAGATCTATTTTCAACAAAATTTCTTCACAAAAGTTGTTAATGACTTTTCTTTATATGACATATAAAAATTTCGAAGCTTTTTAAGGTGATTTGGGTACTGAAAGAGATGCATTTTGAGGACCAAGTAGTCTGTTCAAACGAGCTGATTTCAGTCCGAATTTGAGTGACAAAAAGACATGATTTCAGATTGAACTAGGTTTTGTGTTCGTCATAAGAAATGTTTATCAAGGTGTTTTCTATTACATATCCAAATTTTAGAATTTTTGGAGTTCATTTACTATTTATTTTGGAAGGATTTCGATTACTGTGCAATCTGCCCAGGTTTACCCCAATTTCGTATATGCACTACTTTCTTTCACGTCCGATCACTCTAGTACATTTTATGTGTGCGGAATTTAGATGTTCTAAGTGCATGAGCATGAAACACTCTTGCATTGGCCTAAGTGGAAGATAATAATTGGTTTGAGTGATTGTTATGCTTGCTTGATCACATAAATGGTTCCGTACTCGTATGATTGCGAGGGACGATGCCCGATGGATTTCGGTTTCCATTTGTGATGAAGGACGGAACAATGCTCTTAATTAAATGCCATCTTCGAGTGAGGTCAAGATGATGCCGTGCCCGATAGGGCGGGACGATGCCCGGTTACGCCGGAAGACCACCAACGCGAGTGTTGGTCATGGCCCTGAGCGGTCGTAATAATCAGAACACGTATGGATGCATTGTGCATGAATTATGTGGTATTACGTGTTCTTGATTAATATGCATGATTGTCGCATATCGATTGAAAGCAAGACTTCACGTGTAAATAGTTATGTGAATTTGATGTGCCGTCGGAAGGTAAGAAGTATGAGTGTTTAATTGATAGCTTTGTGGCATACGCAGTTGATGAGTTAACCTTCGTCTTTCCGAAGTAAGGTTTCATCCTACTCGAGGTTTAGCTGTTCCATTTATTGAGATTTTCTCATTTGTCGTTGTTCACCTATTTTTAGGCCCTTAGTATGGATACACGGATAGTACGTTTTGGGGTCCTAGTGGACCAAGATTTTGAGATAGTTGAGTATGTTGCATCGGGAATGGACACGACATACGAGGAGTACACAACCACCGTTTGGGTTGACGAGGGTCTTCCTAACTTAGTTCCTTATCGCTTCAAAGCGTGGTATGTATGATTCGGGGAGGAGCGTTTTGGACCTCTCCAAGGCTTTGATAGACCGCTGGGTGCGCCTAGCGCAATTTCGTGGGACTTTTCGGGGTCGAATGTCCCCGACGGTCTTGTCAGTGATCCGGAGTCGGACCCAAACTACAACCCCATAGAGGAGCCATAGCATATCTGAGTATGAGGGAGTCGTGTTTTTTTGAGGAGGTCCTCGTAAATAGAGGAGATAGGTCTAACCCCGACCCCTTTTGTTCGAATCGGATAAACGCCCGTAGTTACGGGTTTGTATTTTATAACATCCGATCGTCTTGATGCATATATATATGAAGCATTCTTTTGGTGAATGTGTTTCATATGCTATCTCTGTTGTGCTGTTTGGTTGGGTGATATTAGAATTTGCTTCCGCATTTGCTTACTTGTTAGTTAACGCGATGGGTCGGCGATGCCTCTTGGGACGTCGGAATTAAATGACCTATGTAAGAGGGGTGTCGCGTGCCCGAACCTAGGGGATTAGGGTGTGGGGCGCGACATCCCTGGTTATTTGGTATCAGAGGATGGTCATTACCTGGAGTGATAAGGTGCATTGGGATTTTGGGATAGTTAGTAGGAAACGCCTTATGCTTGTGAATGATGATTGTTTTCTTGATTAGATTTTCTGGATTCCTAACCTTTGGTTGGGAATTGTACAACGAGCTCTCCCTGGAATCCCTGTAAGATGAGTAACCCAGACCCAAGTGTTCCTAGAGCAAGAGCAGGTAGAGGCCAAGCAAGTGCCATAGGAAGGGCACAAGAGGATCATCGACTCGATAGGCTTCTGTAAGCCCTAGAAACCATGGGGAATCTAATGGGACAGTAGACTCAGAATCAAGTTGCTGCTACTGCCGCTCGCAATGATGTCCTATTAGCTGGAAACGGGAATGATGAACGATAGATGCCCAGACTGGTTGAACAGTTCCTGAAGCTGAAGCCGTCAAAGTTTGCTAGAACGGGTGATCCCGAGACAACGACCTTATGGGTTAAGGAATTGGAGAAAGCTCTCGCACTCTTGAGGTGCTCAAAGGAAGATAAGGTGATGCTAGCTGTTTACCAACTACAGGGTAACGCTAGCAATTGGTGGGAGGCCACCCAAGGAAGGATCTTTCCTAAAGGCATAGTCCCAACTTGGGATGCCTTTGTTGAAGCCTTTAACTAAAAGTACTTTTCCAAGTGTGCACGTGAGGAGAAGATGGCAGAATTCCTGTGACTTCGCCAGAATCATCTGACAGTCAATCAGTATGAGGCCAAGTTTGCGGAACTGTCAATGTACGCGCCCAGAATGGTCGAAGATCCGGTGGACAGAATAAAGAGGTTCCGGGATGGTCTGAAGCCAGGGCTCCAAAGTTAGTTGGTGCTCTTGAACCTGAAGGACTACAATGAGCTATACGAGCGGGCATAACTGATCGAGAGAGATTTGGAGGAAAGGGCAGCCGCGTCTAGATCGAGGTATCCTTCTGCACGAGACAACCATCGGTTGGAGAAGAGGCCGATGACCGGGGGAAGACACTTTATCCCCCCCAACAAGAAGAATGGCACCGGGAAACCGGTGTACACCCCGAACGGCGTATGCCAAGCTTGTGGAAGGCGACACAAAACGGCCCCATGCCCTACCAAGGCTAGAGCATGTTTCGGGTATGGCCAACAAGGCCATCAGCTGAGAACTGCCTACACCAATCAACAGGGATGCAACCTCAACCAATGCACGTGGGACAGCAAGCCGGAACCATGCCGCAAAGCAACCCCAATCGAACCCTAGCCCAAGGAAGAGTGTATGCTGTGACCATCGAGGAAGCGAAGGACTCTCAGGCCATAATCACCAGTACGGTCTCCTTATACGAACATGCTGCTTACGCACTCTTTGATACGGGAGCCACGCATTCGTTTGTAGCTGAGCAGTTCGTTAGATTAGCGGGGTTGGAATCGAAACCATTGGGAACGGTTCTTAGTGTCTCCACCGCGATGAAGGACAAGGTACTATCTATGTTAGGTTGTCAAGGGTGTGAGATAGTTATAAGTGGACGGAAGGAAACCATAGACTTAGTTGTTTTGGCTCTATATGACTTTGACGTCATTATTGGAATGGATTTGCTCAAAAAGCAACGAGCTACGGTGGACTGTTATAGTAAGGTAATTCAATTCAACCCGTTTGATAGTCCTAGCTACGAGTTCGTAGGAAACGGGGGAGGACTTTCGATACCTTTGATTTCATCTCTTGAAGTAGCTCAACTACTGGAGGAAGGTTGTCAAAGTTATTTGGCGACCGTGGTTAACATGTCCGTTGAAGAACCAAAGATGGAAGACATCATTGTGGTGCGAGATTTTGTCAACATCTTTCCAAAAGAATTGCCAGGATTGCCTCCAAGAAAAGAGATAGAGTTCGTGATCGAGCTAGCTCGTGGAACAAAGCCTATTTCAAAGGCCCCTTACCAAATGGCGCTATCAGAACTGAAGGAACTGAAGGTGTAGATGCAAGAATTGCTGGATAAAGGGTTCATTCGCCCTAATACATCCCCTTGGGGAGCGCCAGTCTTGTTCGTGAAGAAGAAAAATGGATCGTTGCGTCTATGCATCGACTATCGACAACTCAACCAAGTGACAATCAAGAACAAGTATCCGTTACCGATAATCGACGACTTGTTTGATCAACTTCAAGGAGCGTCGGTATTTTCCAAGATAGACTTGAGGATGGGATGCCATCAGCTGAGAATCAAGAAGGAGGATATTCCAAAGATGGCATTTCGGACTCGGTATGGTCACTATGAGTTTACAGTGATGCCGTTTGGTTTGACCAATGCCCCAGCTGCTTTCATGGATTTAATGAACCGAGTGTTCAAAGCATACTTGGATCAATTTTTCATAGTGTTGATTGACGACACAGTGGTGTACTCGAAGAGTCTGGTGGAGCATGAACAACATTTGAGGATGGTATTGGTGACCCTCCAAGAACATGCACTTTACGCCAAGTTCAGTAAGTGCAAGTTTTGACTTAATCGTGTAGCTTTTCTTGGTCACGTAATATCCAGTGAAGGATTTGCAATGGATCCAACGAAGATAGAAGCAGTCATGAATTGGCCAAGACCTACGACAGTGATAGAGGTTCAAAGCTTCCTAGGCCTAGCTGGCTATTATCGGCGATTCGTGCATAAATTCTCTGGAATAGCTACGCCCCTGACGCGACTATTGAAGAAGGAAGTGAAGTTTGAATGGACGGATAAATGTGAGAGGAGTTTTCAAGAACTTAAGCAGAAATTGACTACTGCCCCAGTGTTGACAATACTGTCTGGTCTCGGAGGTTATGAGATTTACAGCAACGCTTCTCATAAGGGACTAGGTTGCGTCTTAATGCAACATAGAAGAGTGGTGGCCTATGCGTCCAGGCAACTGAGACCCTACAAGCTGAACTATCTGACTCACAACTTGGAATTGGCAACGATCACCTTCGCCTTGAAGATTTGGAGACATTACTTGAGCGGAGATTGGTTCATAATCTACACAGATCACCAAAGTATGAAGTACCTATTTTCTCAAAAGGAGCTAAACATGAGGTAACGACGCTGGATGGAACTTCTCAAGGATTACAACTGTGACATTCTTTATCATCCGGGAAAGGCCAACAATATAGCAGATGCACTCAGTCGGAAGTCAACCATTGCGCAATTGATGGTTCAAGAATAGATTCTTCTCGAAGGAGTACGGGACTCGGATTTTAAATTCGAGGTAAACTATCTTTCTAGTCTTCTGGCTACCCTTATAATTGAACCAGAAGTGCAGACAAAGATTAAGGCACTGCAACCAATGGATCCAACAATCCGAAGGATTCTGCAAGAAAGCGTAGAAAAGAGGAAACCAGATTTTCAAGTGGCAGAAGACAGAATACTAAAATTCCAAGGACAGCTATGCGTACCCAACAATGTAGAATTCAAGGAAGAAATTCTGTCAGAAACTTACAGAAGCAACTACAGCATACATCTAGGTAGCACGAAAATGTATTAGAACCTTCGGCAATATTACTAGTGAAATGGCATAAAGATAGATGTTGCCAAGCATATAGCCAAATTCTTGACGTGCCCACAAGTAAAAGCGCAACACTGCAAATCAGGTGGACTTCTGCGACCGCTAGTGTAACGCCCCGACCTCGGGGTTATAAACGTGACGTCCCGTTCATTATTATCTTTCTTTAAATACAAGCGGAAGCATATCTCGGGACAATCACATTTAAAAACAACAGCGGGATTAAGACAAACAGCATCATGAGCAAACCTTATATTTATAAGACACGCAAACATATTTTACAAGCCAACTTAGCCGATTTTAGCCATTTATACAACAAACGTTATGGCTTAGGTGTCCTAAGCCCACTACTTCGGGTTCACAGCTCCGAGCTTTCCCCGAACTCCAACATGGCTCAAACTCCCCCTGTCGCCGCTGTCCATTCGACCATCCTATGAACCTGAGAGGGAAAAACGGGGGATGAGTCGGGGAGACTCAGCAAGTAAAAACACTAATATCAAGCGAGGATATATCAATCGCCGTTAACATAAGTCGGCCCTTACCGCACCCGCATCAATGGCAGATCAATAGCAAAGTTCATGCCGATAAATACTAGAGAACTCTAAGCATGGCTATAACACGTGAACATCACTAGCCAAATTCCGGCTTCTATCTCGAGATATGAACATCAAAACATAAAACATGCCAAAGAGATAACCAATCAAGACTCGGTTCTATCTCAAAACAACATCAAACATGATCAAATCGAGAAAATGAACCAACTACGACCAACCAAACGACCGAGAAACAGTCCAAGCAAACCACGTCACAACGCATCTCAACATCCTTTCCCGATATTAGGGAATTCACTTACACAACAATTAAACAAGAACTAGAGAAAACGAGGCGTGTGAAGGACACGTGAGTCTCGGCAATTCTCGGGCGATTCTTGGTGGTTCTCGGGCTTAAACACGAACACTCGGGCCTTGCATAAGGCTTCCTCACTCGATCAAACCACAAGAGAGAGACACGGGCTAGTCGGTAAGCTTTTTCTCTCTTTCTTTCTTTCTTTTTCTCTCTTTCTCGGTCATGAATACAAAGCAAGAAATAAGAAAGAAGGTTGGCCGGAGCTCTCGGGGCGTGGAAATGGCGTGAGGGAGAGGAAGGGGGGGGGCTTCACGTGAGGTTCTCCCTCTCTCTCTTTTTTTCTCTTTGGCCGAATGGCCTTCTTTCTATTTATAGAGAGACAAAACTTGGGGCCAAAGTTTGGATGAGGTAAGCGCACGTGTTATCATGGAGCATGAGGTAAGCGCACGTGTCATAGAGGGGCCCTAAAGTCTTGATTCATTTATTGCGAGTCATGATGAAGGCCACCAAAGTCCAATTTTAATAAATGCAAGCCATCATGAAGCTTGGAGGATAAGCTTTGACTCGGTCAAGGCCTTATCCTCTAGATTCTTATATCAATTTCCCGACCGTGGACTCCCTAGAACCTTCCGACTTTGCCGGTTTCTCACGCAAATGACTCGGGCCAATCGGGTCACACGAAATAGGCTAATCGGCACTACAATCACAACCCTCATCATAAACATCTAACTTATTCTCCGATGGTTTTCCCAAAATATAACATGCTCGTTAATCCCATTCAACCCGAGGTTCGGTGTGGGAAATCCTCTAAATATGCCTCAAATATCACCAAAAGACATCAAGTCGAGATTCTAACGTTCTCATATAGGAATTTATAAATCTTTGAAATCTGATAAAACCGGACAGTTTTGTACTGTTCACGAAATCAGACTTGAAAATATAGTAAATGGACTCTGAAAATTCTCAAATTTGAATATGTCATAAACGAGGCCTTAACAAACATTTTTCATGAAGAACATGAAATCTGAATATCTCTGTATACACCAGTTTTGGTAGCTCAAAGACAGACTAAAAACAGTTCGCTGGAACAGAATTCTTGTTTCTCAAAGTAAGCTCTGTCCAGAATCCAAATCATCTCGAAAAATTCCCAAATTTATATACATTATAGAAAAGGACGTTCTCAACAACTTTTGTGAAGGAAACTTTTCCAAAATCGGCCCAGAAAATCTTGTAGAAAATAAAGACGGTGTGAACATCACCGAAATACCCATTCTGGGCAGTTTCACACGGTCCAAAAATCAGGCCATCGTACCACTCATATCAACTCCAAAAATTCTGAAATTAAATTATATAAAACTTCAAGATATTTGGAACAACTTTCAAGAAGAAAGTGTTTGGAAATTCGGACCACAAAAGTCTCCATAAAAATAACAAAACGAAGGGGTACAAAGGATCCAAAACTGGTTTTCCAAAACAAGAGTAAAAATATTAGTTCCGATTGGAAAACCACCAAACTTAAACCATAGTCATTTCCCAGGAACTGAAATTGAGGATATTACAATTTACCTGCGGCTTCCCAGGCCCAAAAATCGGGATGTGACAGCTAGAGATTCCAGAATGGAAGTGGGAGCACATCGCGATAGAGTTTGTGATGGGATTACCGAGAAGCCAACGAGATAATGATTCTATTTGGGTCATAGTCGACAAACTAACCAAATCGGCACATTTTATTGCTGTGCGAAAGAACTTTGCAATGGACAGATATGTTGAGTTGAATGTGCAGCAAATAATTCGTCTCCATGGAGTGCCAGTGATGATCACTTCTAATCAATAATCCAAGTTTATAGCAACGTTTTGGAAAAGTCTTCAGATTACCATAGGAACAAAGTTTCAGTATAGCACCACCTATCATCCGTAGACAGATGGTCAATCCGAGAGGACCATTCAAACACTCGAGGATATGTTGCGAGCTTGTGTTTTGGATTTTAAATGAGGATGGGAAGAGCAACTACATCTTGTCGAGTTCGCCTACAACAACAGCTACCAGCAGAGCATCAGAATGGCACCATTTGAGGCATTGTATGGTCGTGTCTGTAGAACTCCAGTCTGTTGGGACGAAGTTGATGAAAGAAGGATTACTAGCCCAGGGTTAGTCTAACAATCAGTGGACACCGTTAAGATTATCAGAGAAAGACTTAAGACTGCCCAAAGCTGTCAGAAAAGTTATGCGGATAGACGGCATAGACCCTTGGAATTTCAAGTAGATGATTATGTCTTCCTTAAGTTGTCACCTATGAGAGGAACGTCATGCTTTAGCAAGAAAGGGAAGCTGAGCCCCAAGTTTGTTGGACCCTTCGAGATTTTAGAACAAATAGAGATTTTGGCCTATCAGCTAGCATTGCCGCCTAGACTTACTCAGGTTCACAACGTGTTTCACGTATCCATGCTAAGGAGGTATGTACCCCATTCGGCATACATACTTAGTTTTGAAGAGATCGATGTGGATGACAGAATGCCGTAGGTAGAAAAGCCAGTGCGGATCACGGATAGAAATGAGCAAGTGCTATGCAATAAGGTTTTCCCTTAGTCAAGGTCATCTGGCAACATCATGGAACAAAAGGAGTGACCTGGGAAAGTGAAGAGATGATGAAGCGCCAACACCCCTATCTATTCAAAGAATCAAGTAATTCTGCAAATTTCGAGGACAGAATTTCTTTAAGGGGGGAAGAGTTGTGATATCCTTAATCCGACGTCGATTAATTACACGATATTGGATTTATTCGGACTCGTTTAGGCGCCAATCAAGAAGGTAAGGCCATCCTACCACATTGGACCTTGATTAATTTTTTGAATGTTGCACATTATTGTGCAATGTGCTTGATTGGTGTCCTATGTTTGATTAACCTATAGTTTTCATTTATGTGCAACTTCTAGAAGCCTCGATGGAGAGGAGACAAATTTTTTGTCTCATCCTAATGGCTGGGGCGCCACTTTTGTTTTGGGGGGGGGGGGGGGGGGAGGGAGGGGTTAGAGAAAGGGGCCCACTTGTTAGCTTCTAGAATTGTCTTCCCTTTGAACTTCTTGTATGTGCCTAATTTAGTAGGTATGATTACCTAAGGGTTGGGACGTGATGGACATATTTTAAAGACTAAGCTAGCCTAAACCTAGGGCCATAAGTGTAAGTGTATTATTGGTCTCTCTCCCTCTCTCTCCTTTGCAAGAACACCTTAGGATAACACTCTTATTTCTCACTCTCATTTCTCCCTTCCTCTCCCTCTCTTCTCTCCCTCACTCACGCCACCACCATCACCACCACCGCTCGCCACCACCAGCACCGCTGGCCATCACCACCACCGTGCCACGCCGCTCGTCGCCTTGTAGCCGTTCACGCCGTGCCGACCCACTCAACGCTCACCGCCACCAACCGTGCCCTGTCGTTGCTCATTCGTTGTCGCCATTTGTCCATCTTCGCTCGTAGTTCCAATGGTTTAGTAAGTGGTTCTTCTAAACCTTGACTAGGGCGTTATTTTATGCATATCGGTCCTAGGTTAGTCTTGGTTGAGCTTGATTCTTCATATGTGTTTATGGATGTTCAAGTGGCTGTTGCATGATGATTTGGACCTGGTGGAATGAGTTTTGTGGGCTCAAGATTGGTGGATATCAACTGGGGCTTGAATCTTTGAAGTTTGATTTGAAACCTGAATTTGTTATTATTGTACCTCTTCGATTTACTATTTTTTTAGAGACCTTTGTGGGCCTAATCTGAAGTGGTGTTCTTCACAAAAGTTGTTCCTCAAATCTTGAAATTTAACATATTTTAAATCTGGAATTTTTGGAGGTTATTTGGGTCGCATGAAAGCCGATCTTCGAACTATGTTTAAACTGCCCTGGAATGCTGTTTCTCTGGCCTTCTTGTCTTTCCGAATTTTTATAAATTTTTCTAGATCGATTTTCAACAAAATTCCTTCACAAAAGTTTTAATAACTTTTCTTTATATGACATATAAAGATTTCGAAGCTTTTTAAGGTGATTTGGGTACTGAAAGAGATGTATTTTGAGGACCGAGTAGTCGGTTCGAACGGGCTGATTTCGATCTGACTTTGAGTGACAAAAAGACATGATTTTAGATTGAACTGGGTTTTGTGTTATTCATAAGAAATGTTTATCAAGGTGTTTTCTATAACATATCCATAATTTAGAATTTTTGGAGTACATTTACTATTTATTTTGGAATTATTTCGGTTACTGTGTAATCTACCCAAGTTTACCCCAATTTCATATATGCACTATTTTCTTTCATGTGCAATCACTCTAGTACATTTTATGTGTGCGGAATTTAGATGTTCTAAGTGCGTGTGTCACGCCCCGAATCCCATCGAGCTCGCGACATCCCGTTCCTTGGTCGAATTATTGCGATGTCCCAGGAACATCGCCGACCCAACCCAAACATCGAAAACACATGCGGAAGCGAATACAAAACCCTTGACTAAAAAGACGACGATGGGCTAGATCAACAGGACAATCAAGGAACATCAACATTCATCTATATACAACGCCATAGCACCGAACAAACAAACGTCATGTTACAACCAAACTTAACAAACGAACATTCACAACCACCGACATAACAAAGAGATCAGGTGGCTTGGCTAACTTAACTTCACTATAGGTCGACCTATCTATCAAAAGGTTACTGGTCAGACCTATATTACGCAGCCCCTAAAATACCCTAGGGAAATCTACTGGTCGTCCTCCTCCCAATCTGCTCCTGATCTTCTGGCTTGTACTCCGGAGGATCATTTGGACATTGCCTGCGGCTTCACTGAGGCACCATGGGCGGCTCTTCAAACTCCAAAAAGAGGAGGCGGGTCTCCTGGGTCTAAGGTTGGGGGTTTGAAATTGTGGATTATACAACTATGAGACGAATCTCAATAAGTGTACAACCCCAAACCCCACATAGGCTCTCACGTACCGCCAGACGGAACACGCACACACATAACAATTAACCAAACTAACAATCACATGCGATCCTACCTGGAACCTATCATGCACGTTCCTGCACGTCAGATAATAACACAGCCAACATGCCACAATAATGCATCACAGCCGCGCGCGTGCCTCGATTATAAGGCAAAACCCACTCGGACACGTCCCATACCATGCCGAGCAGTTTTTACCCCATAATCGAGCACCACAATACGCGATACAAATCACACTCGCACACGAACTCACGCCATACGCCAATTCTCGCAACCCTCACACATCAAGTCAATCACCACTTTTCCACCACTACCGTGCCCGCGTAAAACGCATCAGGCCAACGGTCTTCTGACCTCGTCAGGCATCGTCACCCCGTCGGGCCGGGCATCGTCACCTTGTCAAGGATGGCATCGTCCCGCGTAAACGAACACGCCTCAGGACGGAATCCTACACTCACTTGCCTTCACTACCGCGCCCGCGTAAAACGCATCAGGCCAACGGTCTTCTGACCTCGTCAGGCATCGTCACCCTATCAGGCCGGGCATCGTCACCTCGTCAGGGACGGCATCGTCCCGCGTAAACGAACACGCCTCAGGACGGATCCTACCCCGCGTAAACGAACACGCCTCAGGGTACCACTTTTCCAACCATTCCAATCATCTCGTATCATCGTACCACACGAGCCGCGCGGCAACACATATCACACCACCACACAATCACATGCCCCACATACATTTCACCATCACACAATCACACCACACGGTCACACATACCCGAACATTAATTCAATGCACCCAATTCAACCATTTCAATTCAGCCCCTAGAACATGCAGATACACATTCAGGCATCAATTCCCGTCACGAGGGCAGCAACTATTCAACCTTGACACCCCCACCATTCCGCTCATAAAAATGAACATCCATAGAATCATGGTAAATCTGGGCAGTTTACACAATGACCGAAATCCCATCAAAATAACTAGTAATCGAACTCCAAAAATTCTAAATTTTGGATATATCATAAAAAACATCTTGATAAACATTTCTTATGAATAACATGAAATCCGGTTCAATATGTAACCATGCCTTTTTGTTCCTTGAAATCAGACCAAAATCAGTTCGCTCTAACAGACTGTTTTGTCCTCAAAATACATTTCTTTCAACACTCAAATCACCTTGAAAAGCTTTAAAAATTTTATATGTTATAGAAAAGAAAGTCACCAACAACTTTTGTGAAGGAATTTTATTGAAAATAAATCTGGAAAATT
This sequence comes from Syzygium oleosum, assembly GCF_021117445.2. Classification (NCBI taxonomy): domain Eukaryota; kingdom Viridiplantae; phylum Streptophyta; class Magnoliopsida; order Myrtales; family Myrtaceae; genus Syzygium; species Syzygium oleosum. Next base: position 5,764,440 of record NW_026607494.1, read on the forward strand.
TTATAAAAATTCGGTAAGACAAAAAGGTCGGGATGAACAGTGTTCCGGCAGTTTTAAGACGGTCTGAAAATGGGTTTTCGTGCGACCCAAATGGCCTCCAAAAATTCCAAATTTAAAATATGTTATACTTCAAGATGTTGGAAGTAACTTTCATGAAGAAAAATTCCTGAAATTCGGCCCCCAAAATTCTCCACAAAAATAGTAAACCGGACGGGTACAGTAGTCACGAATCCGAGAATCACACAAAATCTCACGGATTCAAACCGTAATCGTTCCATATCATCACGGCCCTATCCGAACCTCCCAAACCTCATATTTCCACCCCTCAATTCAGTCCACGACTACCGAACATCGAGCCTCTCTCCAAGTCCCAAAACAATCACACAATTCACCTAAACCGAGCCCTAAACACGTCCTACAATACCCGAGGTCCTAGGGAGAGTTTGGGGAAGTCACTTACTTTGAAAAACGGACAAACGGGCTGGACAAGGGGCTGGAATAGCCGGCCCAGTAGCAGCAGCAGTAGCAGCGTCGCCGGCGGCCAGGCAGCGAACGGCGGCGCGGCGGCGGCGTGCTCGGCGATCGGTGATCACGCCCGGACGGAGGAGGGGATGACCGGTGGGAAATGGAGAGGAAAATGAGAGAGAGGGACTTGCTTCGTGAGAAAGAAAAATGTGAAGAGAGAGAGAGAGGTCAAAGGGGTCAAATACTAGTGAGTGGATTCCATGTGTCATCATCTCCATTGCTTTGACCAAAATGCCCTTGATCCAAAGGCTTGGATTTAATCTTATCCAATAATTGAGGGGTATTATGGTCATTAGCCCCAATAATTGAGCTGAAAACATATCTTAATTAATTCCAAATTTCTAGTCCAAAATTCGGAATACCCAGCACAAGGTCCAAGGGCAAAATGGTCATTTTTCCGGTCCCGAACCGAAATCCATTTTTTTTTTGCAGAAATGGGTGGCCCCAAGGTTGGCTAAGCCAAAAACGTCATCGGCCGCTCAAAATTGTCACTTTCAAAATTTTCGATTCCCGGGCCCGAATTCCAAGAAATGACTAGAATCGAACAATCGCAACTTTAGCTTATCTCTGGCTAACGGGTGGCTCATTAGGATTACGCGCTCTCGACCCGTGACCGACACTAAGTCAAATCACGTTTAAGTTTGCTCGAACCAGGGCGACCTCGATTGTCATGTAATTGCGAGGGTCTGTCGCTAGTTCCCTTTGGACACGATCAATCAAATAGATCGCTCTCTGTTGGCCTAAAACATTCTCTCGTCAATCCTTATGGCCGAAGGTTGAACCTAGGTCGAGTTCTTTGGTCGTGCGAACTCAATCCCGTGATGGCCTTACCCCTAAGGTTAGCATCCTGAGAATGCGCGGTTCCGGGTGAGATCTCACTATAAGTGCCTTGGCCAAAATATTCATTTTATAAATCCCGGGAAAAGGATAAAAAATTCAGAATGTTACAGCGTGAGCATGAAACACTCTTGCATTGGCCTAAGTGGATGATAATAATTGGCTTGAGTGATTGATATGCTTGCTTGATCACATAAATGGTTTCGTACTCGTATGATTGCAAGAGACGATGCCCGATGGATTTCGGTTGCCGTTCGTGATGGAGGTTGGAACGATGCTCTTAATTGAATGCCATCTTCGAGTGAGGTTGAGATGAAGCCGTGCCTAATGGGGCGGGACGATGCCCGGTTACACCGGAAGACCACCAACCCGAGTGTTGGTCGTGGCCCTAAGCGGTCGTAATAATCGGAACACGTGTGGATGCATTGTGCATGAATTATGTGGTATTACGTGTCCTTGATTAATATGCATGATTGTCGCATATCGATTGAAAGCAAGACTTCACGTGTGAATAGTTATGTGAATTTGATGTGCCGTCAGAAGGTAAGAAGTATGAGTGTTTAATTGATGGTTTTGTGACATGCGAAGTTGATGAGTTACCCTTCGTCTTTCCGAAGCAAGGCTTCATTCTACTCGAGGTTTAGCGGTTCCGCTTATTGAGATTTTCTCATTTGTCATTATTCACCTCTTTTCAAGCCCTTAGTATGCATATACGGATACTACGTTTTGGGGTCCCGGTGGACCAAGGCGTTGAGATAGTTGAGTATGTTGCACCGGGGATGGACACGACATACAAGGAGTACACGACCACCGTTTTTTTTACGAGGGGCTTCCTAACTTAGTTCCTTATCGCTTCAAAGCGTGGTATGTGTGGTTCGGGGATGAGCGTTTTGGACCTCTCCGAGGCTTTGACGGACCGCCGGGTGTGCCTGGCGCAATTTCGTGGGATGCTTCGGGGTTGAATGTCCCCGACGGTCTCGTCAGTGATCCCGAGTCGAACCCGAACTACGACCCCGTAGAGGAGCCATAGCATATCCGAGTATGAGGGAGTTGTGTCTTTTTGAGGAGGCCCTCGTAGATAGAGGAGATAGGTCTAACCCCGATCCCTTTTGTTCGAATCGGATAAAGGCCCGTAGTTACGGATTTGTATTTAGCTAACATCCGATCATCTTGATGCATATATATATGAAGCATGCTTTTGATGAATGTGTTTCTTATGCTATCCCTATTGTGCTGTTTGGTTGGGTGATATTAGAATTTGCTTACGCATGTGCTTACTTGTTAGTTAACGCGATGGGTCGGCGACGCCTCCTGGGACGTCGCAATTAAATGACCTATGTAAGAGGGGTGTCGCGCGTCCGAACCTAGGGTATCAGGGTGCGGGGCGTGACATGTGGAAACGTCACCATTCCCTTCCCCTTCGGAGTAGGAGCCAGGTCTTTCTTGGATGACTGGTATGAGATCATCTGCCAGCAAAACAACATGGTTCCTATACTAAAGAAGATCGGATTACGAGTTCCCAACATTTCACTCCCCGATAATAGTGGATCCATGATCGGCGGCATGACTACGGTCAGTCTTCCATTAATTTACTCAAATGCAAGCTGCGGGGGCGAAGGACTTGTTGTGCTAGTGAGCTTAGAAGGAAGTCAATTTGTCTTCTCCCAGACATGGAACGTCTTTACGTCCGTCGGTTGCAACACCCTGGCAACAATGAATAGTGCAGAATCTGCTCTTGTCGGTTGCAGATCAAAATGTGCTGGAACCAACACCAACATTAGCCGGTATAGTGCTTGCTCCGGGAAAGACGGATGCTGCCAGACTACACTCCCCATAAATCTTCAGGCCTTTAGTGTGGAAATCAAAGAAGAAGGTGGACCTCAGGGGTGCAAGTACGCTTTCCTGGCAGAAAGATCATGGTTCTTGAGGTCTAACGTTACAGGTCTATATGATTTGCATTTGAATGATACGGTTCCAGTGGTGTTGGAATGGGAGATTTCAAACAATACCAACTACGAACTTGAGGTTATCATGCAAGGCTATAACTCGAATTTTCTTGATCCCTTAAGATGTACCAGATACAGCCTCTATGGATCGTATGCAAGTGAAATGCCATTTGTGCAGTGCTATTGCCGATGGGGGTATAGTGGTAACCCCTATCTTATTGAAGGGCGTCAAGGTAACATACTTCATGCTATCCCATTGTGTATTTAAGGGCACCATACAGAGAAGTGGCTTGTTCATTCCTAGATTTTTCTCTGAACAGAATGCATTCGCACTGTTTAGTGATCACACACATGGTTATCTGCATTCTTTTCCTTGTTTATCTGCCCAAGATTATACAAAGTGAATGCACTTTCAAACAGAATCGAATGAATTATAATGATAATAATTTACTGGAAACAAAGGAGAACAGGACAGTCCTTTCGTTACAAGCATGATATATTAATTTTTTAGCTTTGGATTTAACATCTTCAGAGGAAATGGGACCATATAGTCTCGCTAATTTTACTCAAGGAGATGGGTTTCGCTGCTAATATGTTTATTTTATCATCTGGCATCAGATATTAATGAATGTGAAGATCCAGATACGTGTCCCGGAATTTGTGTGAACAAACGGGGCAGCTATGACTGCGTCGCTGGTAGGAAGATTCCTATTCTTATTGGTAAGTAGATCTTTTAACCTATAATTTTAGACCACTTCATGCTCTAGATTATTGTTAGAAAAGGAACAGCATAGCCTAAAATATGTTAAAAAAAGGTACGGAAATAAATTATACCTTACCCCTCGTTCTAAGAGGATTGTCTATTCTCTTTCAATTTGACGTATCGTTCTAATCTTCCACATGTCATGATCTGATTGAAGTGTCGAATTCAATTTCCAAGCTATGTTATTTGCATAAGATGATTATTTTTCCTCGGAAATAGAACTTTTGTTAATCTATATGATGAAGTTTTTTGTGGTGCCGATGGTGAGATAAGTTTAGTAAGAGTGAGATTACTATGCGATACCATTAAAAATTAATCATCAATTTCATTAGATGGTTTACACGACATCCAGTAAACTTTATTGCATTCAATTTTGCTAAAAAGCTTTCTTTAATACAACCTCATTTCGTAATCCAAATTTTCCCATATATAGTTGGTGGCTTCCTATGATGGGAAGAAATTGCGAAAGAATATCCATGAATCAATGTGAGAATAATAGATTTCCTGCTTCCAAATTACTCTTTTCCTAGATGCATAGTTTAGCACAACATTATACATTTTTAACAGCAGGTGCTTTTTATGACCCTGTCCTTTGCTAAATTTCCGGACTGCAGGCCTCGGAGCGGGCGTTGGTGGATTAGTGCAAGTGTTCCTTCTCTCTCGGTGGATATACAAAATCATCAAGAAAAGAAGAGTAATTCAGCAAAAAGAGAAGTGCTTCAAAACGCAGTGGGGACTCTTGTTGCAACAACATCTATCTTCATCACCTGAAGGCAATGTTGCGAAGAGCAAATTATTCTGTTTCGAGGATTTAGAGAAGGCCACTGACCGTTTCAACCAAGATAGGATACTCGGCCAAGGTGGACAAGGTGTTGTTTACAAGGGAATGCTGACTAATGAAAAAATAGTTGCCGTTAAGAAATCGAAAATGATGGACAAGGAAAAGGTTGAGGAGTTCATCGATGAGGTCATCATTCTCTCGCAAATCGATCACAGGAATGTGGTCAAGCTAATGGGGTGCTGCTTGGAAACAGAAATCCTGCTTTTAGTTTATGAGTTCATACCAAACGGGACTCTTTACAAGTATTTGCATGACCCGTATGAAGACCTTCTCGTATCATGGGACACACGCCAACGAATTGCAACCGAAATCGCAGGAGCCTCGTTTTACTTGCACTCGGCGGCTTCTATACCCATCTATCATCGCAACATCAAGACCACCAATATCCTCTTGGATGAGAAACATCGTGCTAAAGTCGCAGATTTCGGTATTTCCAAGTCTGTATCCCTCGACGAGACTCACGTAACCACATTGGTGCGGGGGACTTTTGGATACTTGGATCCAGAGTACTTCAGAACAGGTCATTTTACTGACAAAAGCAATGTGTATAGCCTAGGAGTGGTCCTCATTGAACTCCTCACGGGGCAAATGCCAATCTGTCGGCTTAGGGAAGAAGGAAGGAACCTCGCGGACTATTTTATTAATTCAATGAGGCAGAATTGTTTGTTTGACATTGCTGATCCTCGAGTTATGGAGGAAGGCAAGAAAGAAGAGATTACCACAGTTGCTAACCTCACAAGAAGGTGCTTGAGCTCGATTGGGAGGAAGCGGCCAACAATGAAAGTAGTGGCATTGGAGTTGGAGGGAATAAGGAAGCTCCGAAGCTCTTCGAGCTTCCAACAAAATCAAGAAAAGATCGAGGCCGCTGAATCTCGTGACTCTATTTTCACATCTGGCAAATCTTTCATGGACATAGGTGTAACTACATTTTCAGATGTGCAGCCACTCGCACATTGTGAATCATGGTGAAGGCAGCAATTTCTGGCATCATATCCGCAACAGTTTCTAGCTATACATGCAGAGGCCAATGATAAACTGCACCATTTCTCTTTACCCGTATCTCTTAGCCTTAACAAATAAAGGGGACCTTGCCCTTCGACTAGTCAATTATAGACAGCTTTTTAAAGTCGTTTCCTTGTTGCTGGTGATGGGATCAAAAGAGTGTTTAAGCAGTACCTTTTTCAAGATTTCTCTGGCTCGGTGTCCGAGTTTGACGTAAGTACTGTAATGCTGTTTATTTGCCAAAAAGAACGAGCTGCAAAATCATCCTGCTAATATATGATGAAGTGGCTTATTCCATCCGGAGGATCCTTGAATACTCGTCTTTAACCCAGTTACTATGAGGATTATATTTGTGAAGAATTTGAGAAATGGAAGAAAGGAGAAGGAAAACTATAGTTGAAGATGCGTGAACTTCTATTCATCAGATTATGCAGAGAAACTTCATACAGAACTTCATCTGAGAGCATACTCTCTCTCTTGTGTATCTCGCTGTTTATATAGTTCATACAGCTACAAATAACACTCAAGTTTACAGCTCATATACCAGAAAATACAACTGAACAACTAAACTAACAGAAGAAACAAATCTGTACAACTGAACTAACAGAACTGAACAAACAGAATGTCAACTACTCTGTTTTTCCTTAGTTCTAAGAATAGAAATCAGTTATGCAGAACAATGTTGATACGTATAGAATACTTGAGCTTTAGCTTTCTACTTCTTTCTTGAGCTTCAGCTTTCCACTGCTTGTTCCTTTTCTGTAGTCTCAACATCCCCCCGCAAACTGGGTGCAGGTTTGAATCCCAAGCCCAGTTTGGTTCTAAGAGTGGAATGATCAAGGCGTGACACTGCCTTAGTGAAAATGTCAGCAAGTTGGCGATGACTAGGAACATACTGAACTCGTAAAGATCCCAAGGAAACCTTTTCTCTGACGAAATGAAAATCAATTTCAATATGTTTAGTTCGAGCATGTAAGACAAGATTGGTAGTAAGGGAGATGGCAAATTGGTTATCACAAAACAGAGTTGTAGGAGAGTGAAGAGAGATGCCAATATCACGTAGGACAAAACTAATCCATGTAAGATCAGCAGTAGCAGATGCAAGAGCTCGATACTCTGCTTCAGTAGATGAACGAGAGACAGTAGATTGTTTCTTAGCAGACCAGGAGATGAGATTGGAACCAAGATATGTGCAAAAACCAATGGTGGAACGTCGGGTCTCAAGACAGCCAGCCCAATCAGCATCGGAGAAGCCATACAAGGTCATAGAACTTTGAGAATGTAGGAAGATTCCCAGATTCACAGTGCCCTTAACATATCGAAGGACTCGCTTTAGTTTATGAAAATCAGCAATGGTTGGTCGCTGCATTTTCTGACATAGGAGATTAGTGGCGTAAGCAAGGTCTGGGCGAGTTATGGTGAGATACTAAAGCCCTCCAACTAAACTTCTGTATTCAAGTGGGTTAACAAGATAGATGTCATCATCCGTTGTGTGAAGAGGCCTTACAGGTAGTGGAGTTGCGATGGGTTTGCAATCTTGCATGTGTGCTCTTGTAAGAAGATCAAGAGCATACTTGGTTTGGCAGAGAAAAAGATCAACTGAAGTGCGTTGGACTTCTATCCCCAGAAAATAATGAAGTGAGCCCAAATCTTTCACGTGAAAAGAGATACTCAGAGATTTGATGAAATCATCAAGCAACTGATGTGAGTTACCAGTTAACACAATATCATCAACATACAGAAGCAACAAGATTGTGTCAGTGCCACGATGAAACACAAAGAGAGAAGGGTCTGTAGTGCTGCATAAAAAATCGAATTCAAGAAGAAAGTTGTTGAACTTCTCAAACCATGCACGTGGAGCCTGTCGAAGACCATATAAAGACTTCTTGAGTAAACATACATGATGAGGCAAAGTAGGATGGATAAAACCAGGGGGTTGCTCCATATAGACAGATTTAGTGAGTGTGCCATGTAAAAAGGCATTTTTGACATCTAGCTGACGAATAGGCCAGTGCTTTACCATAGCCACTGATAAGACAATACGGAGTGTGGCTTGTTTCACTACGGGGCTGAAGGTTTCAAAAAAGTCTACTCCTTCTTCTTGGTGAAACCCTTTAGTAACCAGACAAGCCTTCAACCTGTCAAGACTGCCATCCGGTGCTAACTTTGTTTTAAACACCCACTTACAGCCTATGATATTCATCTGAGCTGTTCTTGGAACTAATATCCAAGTTTGATTCATATGCAGGGCATCCATTTCGTCATGCATGGCCTGAGTCCAGCCCTTATGAGCTAGAGCTGATTTAAGTGATTTCGGCTCAGCTGGAACATTATATTCAGCTAAACAAGCATATATGGGATTTGGTTTAACTATGCCAGACCGGAGTCGAGTTTGCATAGGATGAATAACGGTATCACGGGAATGATGAGGAAAAGAACTTGGATGGTCTTGATCATCAACAGGAATTATTGGTGCTGTATTATCTGGAGCAGAGCATCCTGAGACCTCAAGATCAGTAGAAGGCTGTGAGGATGACAAAGGCATATGTTGGCACTGCTCTGTGATGTATGGGACACGAATTTGGCCAACCTTCAGAACTCCAGTTTCCTGTAAATGACCAGTGGTACAGATAGGAGGGTGTCGCACGGGACTCAGCTTGTTAGAATCCAGAAAGTCTACCTCATCAACCCATTTTCGATACAGAGAGGTATAGTGAGGATAGTGACTATTTAATTTCTTGGTAAAAGGAAAGAAACATTCATCAAACTTCACATGTCGACTGACATATATTCTACCATCAGTAGGGACCAGACAGCGATACCCCTTATGACGCTCACTATATCCCAGGAAAACACATGTAAGAGATCGAGGATCAAACTTGTGTTGTGTATAGGGTCTGAGGCAGGGATAACAAGCGCAGCCAAAGACTCTAAGATGATCATAGCTCGGTACTTGTTTAAACAACCTACTGTGAGGTGAGTCCATCTGCAACTTGGGAGTTGGAAGTAAGTTAATGATATAATTGACAGTCAAAAAGGAATCAACCCAATATTGTAGTGGAGTTCTAGCATGATAGAGCATAGTTAGACCCAGTTCTACTACATGACGGTGTTTCCTCTCGGAAATCCCATTCTGTTCAGGGGTGTAGGGGCAAGATAAGTACTGTTTAATACCACAAGTTGCCAAGTGATTCTGAAATCTGGTGCTAGTGAATTCACCTCCCCCATCACATTGAAAAACTTTGATTTTATGATTAAGTTGGTTTTCCACGTACTTCTGAAATATAAGAAAAACATTATAGAAGTCTGACTTCAGCTTCATGGGATAAAGCCAACTATAGCGAGAGAAATTGTCAACAAAGATGACATAAAATCTGAATCCCTGAAGTGAAGTTACTGGTGATGGACCCCAAATATCACAATGTATCCTTTCTAGAGGAACTTCAGTTGCAGAATCAGAGAAAGGAAAAGGTAGTGAAGTACTTTTGACAAGTTGACAACTACCACACACAGGTGGTGCTTTCTTATTGCAGTAGATCATCTGGTGTTGTTGAAGATGCTTCAAGATCTGTGAGTTGCTATGAGCAAGTCGTTGATGCCATATTTCTTCTTCGACTGCCTTATGCCTCTGTGTAAGTAGAGCCTTAGTTTCCTGTTGATCCACTCGGTAGAGCCCCCCAACTTTTCTCCCGAGCATCACTGTGATGTTGGTGCGATTGTCCTTTACATAGACACCATTTTTGTCAAACACAAAAGAGCAGAGAAAATCATCAGTCAGTTTTGAAACTGAAAGGAGGTTCTTCTTGATTTCAGGAACCACTAGTACATCATTTAATGGTAACACATCAAGCTCAGAATGTAAGAATGCATTACCAGTGTAAGTAATAGGAATACATGATCCATTTCCTATCATGACAGTATCATTTCCAGTATACTTGGAGGGGTTATGAATTATACCAGGATTGGCAGTGATGTGGGCTGTGGCTCCTGTGTCAGGATACCATTCACTGCCTGTAGGATCCTCAAGATGCATTGCTGCTAGAGCTTGAGGAATAGTTTCATCTTGATAACAGTTGTCGAATCGATACCAGCATCGAAGTGCATCATGCCCTGGTCATTTGCAGATTTGATATGCTACGCGAACTCCATCTGTTGCTTTCACAACCTGCAAATCCTTATAAGTTGCTGAGTTTTGAGTGGGATAAGACTTAGTCTCTTGATACCTTTGTGATGAATCAGTATGTGGTCGAAAACCAGAGCCTGCACTATAGGTGTTAGTCTGTGGTTTAAAACGCTGAACCTCCTGATCCTGGTTCAGACTAAATGGTCTATAATTCTGACTTCTTCCTTGATAACCATAACCACGACCTCGATTGTGGAAGGAACGACCTCTGCCATAGTTACGTCCTCCCTTGAAACCACCTCTCTGTCCCATGAAAGCCAGATTAGGCTGATTAAATTCTTTGCTAGTTACTACCTTCGGTTCCATCTCTATATTTCTTTCTCCATAATATGCCAAGTTAGGAATAAACTGATTCGAGGAATAGTTCTGCAGTCTTGTTTCAAATCTTTCTAGCTGAGATATCACCTCATCATAATCAGGTTGAGGTTTCAAACAATACATGGTTGTTTTGAAGTTTTCATACTCAGATCCTAGTCCTTCTAGGATGCCAAAAACCTTAGTTATTTCATCCACAGGTTTTCCTATTGCATTTAACTGATCACAAATCAGTTTGTACTCTCTAAGATAATCAGATAGTTGTCTATTTCATTTCTGACATGCCTGCAATTTCCCCCTCAATTCAAACTCCCTAGCTACTGATTTATGTGTGAATCGATTCAGCAAGGTCTGCCATACCTCATAGGATGTTTCCAGGCTGATGATTAGCCCCAGGATATTCTCAGAAACAGCACCACTGATCCATGAAGACACCAGTTGATCGGTTTTCACCCAATCAGTGTAATCAAGATTGACTACTTCAGTCTCTCTCCCGTCAACTTCATCTTGTATTGTCTGAGGAGGTGATGGAATTTCTCCATTGACGAAGCTAAATAGCTCTTGACTGCGAAGGAATCTATAAAACTGAGCTTGCCAGAGAAAAAAGTTGTCTTCAGCAAGCTTGATTGTAATGAAGTTAGCAATGTTGACATGAATAGGAAAAGGATATCTCGGTGTTCTTGCCGCCATTGTTGTGTTCTCAGAGAATGAGATCAAAATTCACAGCTTCGTTCTCAGAGAAGGCTCTGATACCATGTGAAGAATTTGAGAAATGGAAGAAAGGAGAAGGAAAACTATAGTTGAAGATACGTGAACTTCTATTCATCAGATTATGCAGAGAAACTTCAAACAAAACTTCATCTGAGAGCATACTCTCTCTCTTGTGTATCTCACTGTTTATACAGTTCATACAGCTACAAATAACACTCAAGTTTACAGCTCACATACCAGAAAATACAACTAAACTAACAGAAGAAACAAATCTAACTAAACTAACAGAAGAAACAAATCTGTACAACTGAACTAACAGAACTGAACAAACAGAATGTCAACTACTCTGTTTTTCCTTAGTTCTAAGAATAGAAATCAGTTATGCAGAACATTGTTGATACGTATAGAAGACTTGAGCTTCAGCTTTCTACTTCTTTCTTGAGCTTCAGCTTTCCACTGCTTGTTCCTTTTCTGTAGTCTCAACAATATTACAGTTGCACGCGTAATTTTGGGAACAAGCGCTCTAATTGCGTCAACCTTTATCCCGTGTTGTGAAAAGTGTGATACGATTTGAGTTTCAGGTAAAATAGAAAATTCTACGGTCTGTCGGCTAAAAAAATGGAAAAATTCCGTATGGGATGAATTTCATAGTTACCGTAAATTTTCAATCATGTTGGAAATTAGTATGATTGGTAATTGGCTTGTCAAGAATCGGTAATAAATTACCAACACTTTTAGAAAATTATCAACATTCCAATAAAAAAGAAAATTGCCAACTACTCTGAAAGTTTACTAGTATGGTAAACAATTATCAACTATCAGGATTCCACCAACATATTAAAGTAGTGGTAAATTCCCAACTTCTTGAAATTTTTCCATTGTGGTAAATAACTAATCACTACTGTGAAGAATTTGTCGTTATTCTAATTCAGCACTAAATTGCCAACTCTTCTGAAATTTTACTGACATAAGTAAATTGACAATACTACCGCGATTTTTTAATAAAAGGGAGCCCACTCTACTTCTCCTGGACAAAGAATTACTTCGTCGCGGTTGAGTGTGGTGTGCTCGCTCTGATGAGGAGCGGGGAATCGGAATCGGCCATGATAAGCTGAGAGTCCAATTGTAATAGTGACAGAACCGACGCTGGTATTACGTACAGCAACTGTTCCGGGAAGGGATGGTGTTGCCAATAGCTAGGGATTCCTTCAAACCTTTAGGAACTGGGTGTGAGTTTCAGAGAAGAAACAGGTGAAGGCCGCAAGTTTCCGTTCCTCACGCACCGTGTCACCTAAAACAAAACCGACGGGGCTTCCTTGAGCATCCGGTGAAAAAGATACCATGTCACTTTTAAAATAAATGAAATTCAAGTTAACCGAATCGTATTTTATCAGGGCAATAAGAAAAATGAATCCAAACTGCGATGACATTATAATTCTTTTCTGCTTTTAACTAGTGTTAAATGTACTAGTCTCTAAATTTGTCTACCAAATGATGTCACGGAGTAGTGTTGGGTGCTCAAATAGGTCCAATAATTTAAATTGCCACTAATGTCTCATCACTTACTAAATCAAGTTAGTCAACAAGTCCTAAGTATATCCAGCAGTCCTCTCGTTTTTTTATGTTGGATCAAGTGGTATTCTAAGTGAAATTAATGCTACTTGTACTAGGCAATCGCGCTAAAATTTTTTACTAATTGATGTAGCAATTTCCTATCGAATGCTTAAAAATGCCAACTATTGTAGTATGGGTCTCACTTGTTTCACCACTCAAACTAAGATTTATCATTGATTTTTCGTAGTTCGAATTTTCCTGGACATTGCTTGCCCCGGTAGATACTCTCATTGGGTTGTCTATTTCTTGAACATTTTCGACTTAAACTTCACACATGCCAAATTATTTGAGTAATAACTTTTCTATTCAGTTGATTATATTTTCACATGCTCATTAAACCTGTTTGCTGAAAAACATCAATAAACGTGATCTTTTTAAAGTTTATTCCTTTACTTTATTATTTTTTTTTTGGTAAAGGTAATAATATGTATAACTTTTCAAAACACCAAATACAACCTAAAACCAACACCAACCCTTGACCCAACAAGGACAAGGTGATGTCCAAATAGGGTCATGGGTGGCTTGGGAGGATCTATACAAGAAGCCATGTAAAGGCCAAGCAAAAGCAAAGAAGGTAAACACTAAACTAGGTAGCCGCTCGAGTCACTTCAAAGATTGAAGGAGAAAGACCCCAATTCCGTTGTAGCTTGCGGTTTCTAGGAATGTCGGCAATTGTCCCCATGGATATAGCTTTATCTTTCACCACTTTGAAAAGGTGTGAGCGAATACCCGGAATGAAGACATCCTTGTTTCTGAATATTGAGTTGTTCCTTTCGGTCCAAATGATATGGCAAAGGGCGCCAAAGGAGAACCTGGATATACGGTGAGCAAAAGAAGGACCACCGCACACTTTCATAGCCCAAGTAATATGTTCGTGCCAAGGACAGTTGCGCCATGGGAGGCAGCATTTTGTCGCCCAGAAAGAAGCCAGCCTTCTAGTTGACGTGCATTGAAAGTAGAGATGATTGGCCTAGTCTGGTACAGACCCGCAGAAGGCGCACATGGCGGAGTCAATCCTGCGGTTTTGTAAGAGGAATACCTGGGAAGGTAGACAGTTAAGGGATACTAACCATAGAAGAAAGGCATGGCGAGGCGTAATGTGATGATCCCAAATGAATGAGTGCCAAGGGGCTGGACGTCCCTTTGTTCTGATGTGGTTCCAGGCGATCGAAACCGAGAAGGATCCAGAAGAAGGGGGGGGAGCCCATGTCAGTTCATCCGGAACATCATCCACGAAAATAGGCGGTGAATCCGACCAGCTCAGGAAGGAATTCAACGTCGCTGAAGGTTGCCAAGCAGAGTCATAAAACGCCCTTACCGAAGTCTCCCTGGCGATCCTCGACTGATATATTTATCCTTTCATAATCCCAATGTTTAGAAAGCCGATCATGACCAATATTGGCTTCATTTTACCTTAACTTTTCTTTTTTTTTTTACCCTGGGATTTGTTTTTTTTCTCGTTGAATCCTTAATTTTTCGTAAGTTTGGAACCCTTATCTTAAATGGAAAGTTTTATAAAGGGTCATCCAGCTCGCAGCTTACTACTCGAAAAACCCCAAATCTTCTTCCCAAAGTTCACTGTCCACCTAATTGGGCCTCTCTTGCAGCCAGGGCCCCCTTCATAAGTCTCAAATTTTAAAGGAACTAGCAAAGCCTGGCCCACCTAATGCTTCACAATATCGAATTGAAATACGAAAAACGAGAGTTTGATTGTTTCAGTCGATCAAATGCCCGGGCATGCCATTTGTTTTGCTGGGCCTTGTACTAGGGCCAAATGGCATGCTACTCCATTCCTAATATGTTCTTGTCCTTCGTTGTAATACTTTTTTAATGTGGAGTTTTCGAAAGAGGCCATTTGCTAGATGTTTCTCCATTTCCAATTTGTAGACTCTTCAACTATTAGGTGTTGAAAGAAACTGTGTTAACTCAGAAGTTCTCAACAATGATTATAAGAACGAGAGGATTGATTAGACAAGCGACCAATGTTTATTATTCTCTGTACTTTATACGGGAGTCTCGCATCTATTACTAAATATTAGGTTTAAGTTACATCTACTTGGCACCACATGAGATCTTGGAGACAAGCTTATCAACATAGCCCCAATGGCGTGTGATAAATCTATAATTCTCTCCACATAATGTAATAGTGCCCCATGAACACAAGTTTGTCATTATTTCGATCATGACATAGCGAGAACTTGTGATTTTGTGGACAATAGGTGACCATGAGAACTTGTGATTTTGTGGAAAATCATCTTCAGTGGAATTAATAGCTAAGGAACAATCGCCTCTCCATTCTATCGCTGATGGCTATCAAGTTAATAGCCTGTTTTAATAAAAGTTCTCTGCTAATAACTACCTTGAAGACTGTGAGGGCCACTATCAACAAGTCATCCATTAGTTCCCACCATGCCGGTCTTTCCAAGTTAAGTTTGTTAACGTACAATTCGGTTCCCATATTGATGGGATAAGTTAACCTCTTTTCCATAGGTTTTGGGCAAAATTCTTGCTTTGATCCAGTCTATGTGGACCCGATCCATCACAGTCACTAACCCCATTCGTGAGTCACACTTGATCGACTGCTAAGGCAGATAGGTCCATGAATTGGGATCCACACAATAGTTTCTCCAGGTTTTGATTTATGTGTATGGGTTGGGCATAGAACGTTTAATGCATATGTATACCTAGTACCATGTATGAATAATTTCATAATTAAGTCACCATCCAACTTTTGATTCGCCTTGATCAATGAAGCTAGTTGTAGCATCTCTTAAATGCAATATTTGTTTATTTAAAATAGGCTTCCTCGTTATAAAAAAGAAGGAAATTACTTGAGTGTCGAGTAGTTGTTGACGACACCTCTACTCTTTTAAATGAACGTCCCTTGTACATAATTTGGGTGCCAATGAATTATTTTGTTTGTTTGAGACTTCTGAATATGATGGACATGTAAACATAGGGACGAACCTAAGGGGGCAGGCAGTGGCCCTCGCTAACCTGGCCTCTTGATACTTTGTGGCCGTCGCTGTCTTGGCCTTCTGATACTTGATCCAATTTTTATTGACAAGAATGCAAAAGAAATATGTTTCGATCTATATCGTGATCAAATCCGATATATTCTTCCAAGCGAAACTACATTTATGTGTGGCTCTTCTCCCCTAATGTTTCAAAAGCATAATAAATTTAAAGAGTGAACGTTGATGACTTGTGTTTCTGTATGCAAACATTGCTTTTATACCGACTGCTGCTCAAATTTCATTTTTGTTCATTGCATGAGCATTGATATCGCTGAAGTTGCAGACTACAAGTTTCGAAGACACTGAAGAACGGAAATTCTAAGAGGGCAAAATAAAGGAAACATAATAAAAAGGACTTGAAATTGAGAAAAAGCATCGCAATTATCTTAATTCAATCGAAGAAAGCAGGATTCTATGAGAAAAACTTGTTATAATTTCAGTCACACAAAAATGATTACTTCAAATTATGGGCAGTTGCATGATCAAAATTTCTATCATAGGGGTCACAGGAAGAGATGAAACCATGGAACAGTTTCATCATCTTGATGCAGATGTACCCCGGTGAATTTCCAACCCATTTCCATCAATTTTGAATTGTCAAATCCTAGAAGCAAAGGAGATCTCGCTGTCCAAGAAATTATGTTTGTCTTTGTCTCGACGGAAGACTTTCTCATTATTAGGGTCGCACTTGGCTGCTTAAACAAAAGAGGCCTCAAATTATCAAAGCTTAAATGTTTCTATTGTCTAGGATGTGACAGGACCGAAGAAAACACCCATATCCTTAACTTTCTTCCCTTCTTATACTAGTAGCACCCATATCCTTGATTTACAAAATTAACTTGCTAAGCAACTTGGTAGACTATTGTCGAGCACTTCAATGGCATGTGGTTGTAAGCTACGAAAATAAACAGTACTTTTCATGTTTTATGGCATGATTGAGTGCAATTTTAAAAGATGTTGTAAGTTACTACGGTTATGAAGGTGCTACAAGCATAAGATGGTTTTTTTTTTTTGGTAACCGAGGTGTCCGGGCCAGCTTGCGCGCATCTCGATTATTCCTCGGGGGAGACTAGCATAGCAACCCACCGCCATGGCCCCCCACTTAAATCACAAGTGCTCAGCTGGGGAATCGAACCTGGGACCAGTGCGCCTAACCACACAATCCCAAGTACGCCCTAACCAACTGAGCTACCCATGGGTGGGTAGCATAAGATGTTTGTCAAGCACCTTATTAAAATTGTGACACATATATTCTCAGCTGAAGCAGCTACAGAAAAGCTATATCTAATAACCACTTAATAGTGATATGTCCTTCTTTTTACGATGGTCACATGCTCGCTAAGGTTTGGAAAGCAATCTATAACTTAGCAAAATATTCGAGTACCACTAAGAATGAATTTTTCTGTCTTTCCACCACACCCACAAGCTAAGCCAAGCCGGTTTGACACACTCTGAAGGGCAACTGGTAAGATTTGGATCTGCGCATTCGTTCTATATAATCTGCACAACAAGATCATGAACAGGGATTAGCAAAACAAAGACAAGAATTTCATCCCGAATGGTATGTAATGTCTTATATTCCCTTTTTTGATCTTATTCTTCTTCATACTTCCATTGATCTTGCCATTATAGTAAAATACTAGCTTTGATCAGAAAAAGTAATTCCGCCAGTGTTTGATTAATTTACTCTCAAGGAACGAAAGTCATGTTGTTCATTGATACAAAGTTCTTAAGCATCTTAAATTAGTTTTATGTTCGACATTGAATTATAAATCAAGCACAAAATATAGAGTTTTTATTTTATAATAAAATCATGGAGTTAAACTATGGATCGTTTCGTAGTCCCGGACACTACTTGTCCACAAGATAAGTTTCCCTTAGATACTCTCCTTAAGTTGTATATTTCTTGTATTTTCATCTCAAACTCTGTAATTTAAGTAAGGACTTTTCTATTCAGTTAATCTAATTCTGTTTGTAAATATCTTTTTCACCCTATAGTATTTTTCCTTTCTTGATCTCAATGTTTAGATTCTATGTTTATTTAATAATCACATCCAAAACTACAACTTGATCAAATTCAGTTGATTTGTTGCACAATGTACTAGGTGTGAGCGGTTTCAAGGTGAGTAGGTTCCAGACCTAAAATCCGGAACCTACCTTGTTAAGACCGGTTCCCAATTTTTGGATCCTAGACCCTATCCTATAGACCCTAGAACTGAACTTCCGATTTGGGTTCTCGGGTCTACACGGGAATCGGCCAATTTCCTTTTTTTTTTTTTTGGTCACTCTTTAAAATATTCACCTACATAGTTAAAAGCTAATGATGACTGGTGACCAACATGATCTCAATGCTTCCATACTCAATCATTAATAAACACTGTTTTATTCACTAAACAGATCATGAAAATATGGGTCCCACCCATCAATTTCAGGTCTCTCACAAATAAACATCTTTTTGGCATATTCTTCTAATTTCTTAGCAACTTCCCTTGTTTTATGCCATATCTATTTTCTTTAGTTAGCCAAAGATTTTTATAACTTTGTCGTCTAGGCATGACAAAGTAGCCGTGAAATGCAATGCAGGAGTAAAAAGAGAGAATTAAAGTTATCTCAGTCCGGTTCTCCGGTTCAGTTTGATTCCACACTCTGAATCGGGAACCGGATAGGTAATAGCTAGCCGGTTACAATCAAGAACCGAATCAGTTCCATGAGAACCAGACCAAAACCAGTCAGTAACGACCAGTTCAGTCCGTTTCTAGGGTGGACCCAGGATCGGTGCTCACCCTCACATTGTACTAGGCCCAAGTGGCATGCTACTCCATTCCTCTTTTTCATTAAATGTACTTGTCCTTTGTCGCGATATTTTTTATGTGAATTTTTCGGAAGAGGTGAGATGTTTCTCCGGTTCCAACTCATTATCTCTTAATCTATCAAGTGGTGAAAGTGCTTGTGTTAACTCGGAAATTCGGAACAGTGATTGTAAGAACGCAGAGGTTGATTAGACAAGTAACAATTGTTTATTATCTTTTAGATTTCATCATAGAAGTTCTGCATTCATTACAGAATATTAGATTTGAGTTATAGCTATTATGTACCACCCGAGACCCTAGAATTGAGCTTGCCAACATAGCCTCACCGTCGTGTGAACAGTCCATAATTCTCTCCATATAATGTAACAGTACCCATGAGCACAAGTTTGTTAGAAACTCGATCATTGAATAGCGAAAACTTTTGATCTTGTGGACAATTGGTGGGCATGAGACCACTGACCCAACCAAGGTTAGTGGTGGCCCACCGCCGTGAGGCTTGTGGACAGAGGAAAGTCATCTTCAACGCTATAGCTGGCAAAGGAAGGATCGTCTCTCTCTATTCTGTCACCGTTAGAGACTAAGACTAATAAGTCAATGGCCTGTTTTGATATGAGATTCTTAGGAGATAAACGGTCTTGAAGACCACAGGGGCCACTATCACCAAGTCTTCCATTGGTTCCCACCACGCCGGTCTTTCCAAGTTTGTTTCCGTGCAAATTGGTCTACATTGATGACTCCTATTTCTGTATGCAAACATTGATTTTTATACTAACTGCTGCTTAAATTTCACTTTCATGGCATTAGCTTTGATATGGCTGAAGTTGCAAGTTACAAGTTCCGAAGACTCGGAAAAATGAAGATTTTGAGTAAGCAAAATCGAGGAAACATAATAAAAGGACAAGAAATGATGGATCGCGATCGAATTCACTCAAAGAAAATAGGAGTCAATGAGGAAAACTTGTCACAGTTATAATCAATTGCAAAATGTTTATTGGCAAATCCCAGAAGCAAAGGAGATCTCGCTGTCCAAGCAATTACGTTTATACTTGTCTTAAGGGAAGACTTCCTCGTTATGAGGTCAGGAAGGAACAGAAAAATTACCTATTAAAAATCTACTTTGATCATCAAGGTAAAGTGATTTCAGAGAAAAAAAAATTACTTTCCACAAATCTAGTTTGATTATACAATCATTTATATCATGCGATACATCCTCCATCAATTCTCCATCTATTTTGTATATGTGATTGCTTTGTGGCTGAGAACTCACCACTAACAGACTACTAACAATATAAAGATCCTTAAAAAGAAACGATCAAGTCTTTGGTTTTCTTTTCTGCTAAAACACAATTCAGTCCAAAATATGCAATTGGTGTGGAAATCTTCCCAAATGACCAATCAAACTGACCAGGTTACGTAATGGACAGCACAAAGAAGGCTCTTGGAAAAAAAGAATAGAGAAAGACAAACGACTTCCAAATCTAATAAAATGTATTGTGGTGCTCTTTGGAGAAGTCAAGTCAATGAGGAAGTGGACATCCGCAAGAAGCTTGTGGACTAAGGAAAGTCATCTTCAGCACAGTAATTAGCGAAGGAATAGTCTCTCTGTGCTATCACCGGAGCCAGTGGTCTCTCTTTCCAAGTTATCCATTGATTCGCACCATACCTGATCGGTCTTTCCAAGTTTGTTTACGTGCAAGTCGGTTTCATATAGATGGAAAATTAAGTTAACCTATTTTCCACAGGTTTTGGGCAGAATTATTGTTCGGATCTAGTCCTACATGGACCCCATCCATCATAGCCGCTAAGCATGTGGAAACCATACGAGAGTCACACTTGCTCACCGGCTGTGATTGCATATTAGGCCAATGGACGGGGATCCAGGAAGATCTCCAAGTTTTGGTTTATGTGTACGGTTGGGCATCACCCGTTTGATTCATAGATTACCTAGTACCAAGTATAAACAATTTCATATTTGAGTTACCTACAACTTTTGATTCACCTTGGTCAATGAAGCTAGTTAGAGCATTTAAGAAAAAGCTACTTTCTGCTAGTATAAAAATTAGCCAGAATATCTGGCCAAAATTAGCCGGCCAATCAAACTGACCATGTTACATGGGCGAGAGCTGAATTGGCACTATGTCGATGTTATATCAGCAATATCCGGTCAAATTTAGCCACTATATCAAAAGGTTTAGGACTAAATTAGCATCAATGTAATAGATTGAGGACTTTTCTGACATATTTCCCATTATTTATATCATGTGATGCGACTACCTAGCACTGCTCTATCTAATTTTATGTGTGTTTGCTTTGTGGCAATAACTAAGAATTCAAACCAGTATTATACTAATAACAATATAAAGATCATTATAATGATGGAAAATGACGCAAATAGTCCCTAAATTTTGTCCCAATGTGCAATGTCATTTTAAACTTTTAATTCATTTAATGTGGTCCTTGAACTATTCCTAAATATTTAATCTAGTCCTTAAACTTTTTATTTGTTCAATCCATGTCCCTCAACTTTCCACAAAAAGTCAAAAGTTTTCATAATTACACTATTGCCTGGATTGTATGATATCTTTTCATTTCAATCCATTTCCTAAATCAACAACAAAATATGGCTATCTTTGTTACTTTTTTACCTTTTGTTCTTTGTAAATATTACAATAGTTCCATGTGAGTATATTTTAGCTAATGATCTCTATGATAGTAAAAGTGGAACCTCATTTAGGGTTGTATTGGGTTAATATTCATGCTATTTTAATTTCCTAATTTACAGATTTAACTAAATTTAATTAAGAAAACACAAAATACAAAACCTTGAAAATTATATCTATCTAAAAAATAAGGAACACGATTTAGATTAATAGAAGTACGCGAAGTATATAGATAATTTATATCGTCACTAAATTCTCATGAAAACACTTTATTTCTTAAATAATAAGAATATGAATTCGATATAACTCTAAATGAGGTAATTTTTTTACTGTCACGAGATTATAAGTTAAAATATACGTAAATGGCACTATAGTAATATTTCTATACACCAAAAAGGTAATAAAAAGATAGCCTTTTTTTTTTGCTGATTTAGGAGATAAATTGAATTTTTCTTAAAATCTGGGCAATAGTGTAATTATGAAAAATTGTGAATAGTACCAATGGACTAATATGATTTTGTTATAAAAAGTTGAGGAACTAGATTGAACATTTAAAAATAGTTTAAAAATCACATTGAATAAATTAAACGTTCAAGGATGAGATTACACGTTGAGCCAAAGATTATGAACTATTTGTGTCATTTTTCCTTAATAATAAGACTTTAATTTTCTTTCCTGCTAAACCATAACTATGCTATAGGTGTGGAAATCTTCTAAAATGACCGATCAAACGTACCGGGTTACATCTTGGCTGGCACAAGGAAGGCTCTTGGAAAAAGGGGATAGAGAGATGACTTCCAAATCTAATCAAACATATGTATAGTGGTGCTCTTTAGCTCTAAGTCAATGAGGACTTGACGTCCTCAAAACTTTGATATCTCTATAATATAACAAGTCTTATTTTGTGGACTACAATTTAGCTACGTTTGCAGATCTGCATCCACTCAACCCATCTTGAAACATGGTGAAGCAGCTCTTTCGTCATTATCGCCCACAGGAACCTCTAGCTATAAATGCACAGACCAGTGAGTACTTCCAAACAAGTAAATTTACAGATGAAAGCGACGTGCACAGCTTTGCAGGGGTCCTTGTTGAGCTCTTTAACAGGACAGAAGCCAATCTCTTCGTTGAGGGGGGATGAACGAAGAAACCTCGTGGCCTAGTCAACAAATAAGGGGAACTTGCTTTTTTGACAAGTCAACAAGATAGATTTTTTTTTTTCGGTTCATGTACCATGAGGGGATTATCGCGGCTTAGGATCCATGAATAGTATTACATTAGGGTTGCACTTGTACTCTTGGGAACATGCATCCAACTTGTATCAACCTTTAGCCATTTGGACTCACTGGTTAGTTTTTAGTGTTGAAAATATCGAAATAATTTGTTATCCATAAATAATTAAGAGAAGAGATTGAATTGGATATGAAAAGAAGTGAATATTGACATGAAGAAAAGTGATCGTTGATCATCAGAAGTGGTGATGGTTCCCAATAAGGCACCTATTCCCTAGAGATGTGCTGTTTGGCTATCTATAACCAAATCACACGTTGTTCATAACAACTTTCTCTTTTTCACAACATTCTCTTATTCATCATTCTCTCTTCTTTTCTTTCCTCACATAAATTTGACAATACATTCAAGATGAAACTCTAAAAGGGAAATTGAATAATTATTGAACTCGTTTCTCTGTGATTTTGGTTTACATCTTGGATGCATATATGCTTTAAACCCAGCAGCAATAATAATGAGGTCAAATAATGCCTTAAAGATAGTAATTGCGATCACCCGTCAAAGTGTCAAAGAACTATAAACTACTACTCACATATTTTTCTCAACAGAAAAGAGCTGTGATTTGATTTCACTTTTAGAAACACGATGAAGTCAATTTTATTGAAGTAATCAATCTCAGGCATATCTCAAATTATGAACAAGTGCATCATCAAAGAATACATATGAGCCTGCACTTCCACTTAAATAACAATAATTAAGGGACTCAACCCATTTCCCCTGTCTCCCTGGGTTTGGTCCCTGCACATGCAAACGTGAAAATCGTGTCGAACTTGTTGTTTCAAGTTCTTTTCCTATGTACGAAGTTAAACCAGCGGAATAAAAAAATCATAGATGATAACGCTGATTAGATATGGACTCTAGATACCTCGTTTGATAATGTCCTTCCTTGAGCGAAAGACTACTCATGTTCACAGTGCACAAATTTTGGTGACTGAACATTCTTTGGATATTGGTCCAAATATATCTTTGGGTAGGGATATTAAACTAGGTCTAATTTTTTTTTCGAAACATAGGCTCTCTAGTCTCTCTTTCCCCTTGTTGGTACCATGGACAGTTTGCTATATTAATTTTCAGCGAAGAAATAAAACAGTGCCAAGAATTCAGAATATTTTTCATAGCATGATCACGTTTAGTCCAGGATTAGTGAATTGATTAGACCATTTGAAGCGAAAATATCTTTCAGTTTTCTTCAATCCCAGTGCATGGGACGCAGTCCCTTCCATTATGGAAGCAAAAAACGTGCCACATGATTCACGTACATCTTCCACTTCTTTTACGGGGGGCCAACAATATTCCCAAGTGCTTTTATTGATGGCTTGCGCAAATAAAGCATTGGACCTGTTACACGATGTACCGCACTCGAGAACAATGAAATTGATGTTGCTTCAATAATGAGAGAGGTTACGACACTCGAACATGAGCACTACGATTAAAGAAAGTAGAAAGTAACCACTTTTGCTTTAATGAAAGTGAGCTTTGCTTTCACTTTCCTAGATTGAAAAGATGCCAAAACCCATTTCACTCGTCAAGGAAAAATATCTTGGTTGTCGTCATATAAATTTGTTGGATGATTTTACGACCATTCCAAAAGAGATTCCTATTGTAGAAAATAATTCTCTGTCCAAAAGGGAGAAACAAAAAGTAGGAATATGAGAGCGGGGTCATCCAAGTTCATTTGTGATAATGATTCGATTTTTGTGTTCATCTTGACAGAGTCAAACTTATTAAACATATCTCTGCTTCCAAGTGTTAAAAATTCTCAAGCACCATCTGATGCACCTAGAGGGGACCGGTGGACCCGTTATGCGACTGGACGAATCGGCGGGTTTGAAATCAACGATATCAGATTGAGCTCAAATTTGGTCGGCTGAAGCGAAACGGCGTGCTGATCAATACTCACCGCCTTTGGCTGTGACTAACGATGAATTTTCGCGATTCGAGATTGTTTAGATGGATTTTTCTATTTTTTTAGTATTTTTTTATCGGTTAATTTAGTAGAGGGAAGTTTCGTAATTTTGCGTTTTGATGTTTACTAATCCTAGTAGGGTTAGGTTTGGGGATATATAAGCTTGTTTTAGGGTTTCCTTTGAGTAGATTTGAATATTTTGATTTGATAATCATATTTGGAGGACGAATTGTTCTTCTGTCGAATTTTCTTGTTCAGTCAAATTTTCTATTGCGTTTTGGCATCAATTGGTATCACAGCACATGTTGCTTGAATCAATGGCTGAACAGAATCGCGGTCGTGGCCAGCAGGCTCGTGGTGGCCGGGGGCATGGAGGCGTTCCTGAAGTAGACGACCAACTGCGTCTAAGAGATCTGCGAGACGTAGAAATTGAAGAACAGAGAAGACGAATCCAGGATTTGGAGCGACAACTTGCGGAGGCGAGGTTGGGCGTTCAATCCGAAGAAGGAGCGGAATCTGAGGATTCATCCGATGATGAAGAGGAGAACGTAAACCCTTTCGGGGTTCTGAACTAGGGGCGGAATCAAGAAGTACGACCTGGAAATCAGCGTTCTTCACAAAATTTCGGAATGAAGATCGAGATTCCCGAGTTTAATGGTAAGGCTCATCCTGATGAGTTTATTGATTGGTTGCTTACGGTAGAACGGATTTTTGATCTTAAAAACCTAACTGAGGGGCAAAAAGTGAAGTTAGTGGCTATCAGGCTGCGAAAACATGCTTCGATTTGGTGGGAACACGTAAAAAAACAACGCGCTAGAGAGGGCAAGCCGAAGGTGGATCGCTGGGAGAAGATGAAAAAGTTATTGCAGAAAATTTTTTTGCCTACCCATTATAGGCAAGAGGCGTTTATCGAATATCATAACGTCAAGCAAGATGATAAAATAGTTGAGGAATTCACAGAAGAATTTGATCGCTTGCGGATGCGTTGTGATGTGGCAGAGGAAGACGAGAAGCAGACGATTGCACGATATCGGCGGGGCGCGATATGAGATCTACGATGTTGTCCAATTGCGTGAGATTGGACATATGAGGATGTGTGCGGACTAGCCCTAAAGGTGGAGGGGCAGTTTAAAAGAAAAAGCAGTAAGTCCAAGTGGTCTAGCAGCGGTTCTAAGTGGACAGGCAGCAGTTCCAAGTGGTCAGATAAAGAGTCCCGGGGGAAAGCAGGGAGTTCTTCAGCTCCGGCAGCAGTTAAGGGCGCTGGTTCAAAATCTGCAACAAAAGGAGAGCAGGGTAGTGCTGGATCTAGCAGGGGAGGAGCTGCAAGCAAGGGATGTTTTAAGTGTCAACGACTCGGGCATTTTGCTGCTAATTGTCTGAACCGACAGTTTGTGACACTTGTAGATAATCCAACTTTTGATGAAGACCCAACTTATGATGAATCTGAAGGCGAGCAAGCAGATGCAGATCCAGATCCGGAGGACATTGTCTATGCCGATTCTGGTGAGTCTTTAGTTGTGCGTCGGGTTTTAAATATTGCTGAGGTAGATAATGAATCGTGGCTCAGGCATAATATATTTCATACTAAGTGCACTAGTGGGGGAAAGGTGTGCAGTATGATCATTGATGGGGGAAGTTGTGAGAATGTAATATCTACCATTATGGTAGAAAAGTTGGGGTTGAAAACTGTCGAACATCCTCAGCCATATAAGCTGTCATGGCTTAGGAAGGGGAATGAGGTAAAAAGGAGCAAGAGGTGTTTAGTGCAGTTCTTGATTGGGAAGAAATATACTGATGAAGTGTGGGGTGACGTAGTTCCAATGGATGCTTGTCATATTCTGTTGGGGAGGCCTTGGCAGTTTGACAGGAAAACACAGCATGATGGATTAAAAAATACATACACCTTCAAGAAGGATGGCCGGACCATTACTCCGGGTCCTTCAGATTTGAGAAAAGAAGGGAAAAGTAATATGCTTTCCAAATCAGAGTTCCAGGAGGAGGCGGTGAATGCCCCAGAGCTTTTTGCTGTCGTAGTCGTGAAGCAGAATCTTGATAGTCCAGAAATTTCAACTCAAGTTCTGCCTATACTTGAGGAGTTTGCTGATGTCGTACCAGAGGAATTGCCACCTGGATTGCCACCCATGAGGGACATTCAGCATTGTATAGATCTCGTTCCAGGAGCTACTATTCCTAATAAGGCAGCTTATAGAATGAATCCTAAGGAGCATGAGGAGATGCAGAGGCAAGTGCAGGAACTATTAGAAAAAGGTGCAATTCGAGAGAGCATGAGCCCTTGTGCAGTGCCAGCTTTGTTGGTTCCTAAGAAAGACGGGTCGTGGAGAATGTGCGTGGATAGCAGAGCTGTTAACAAGATCACGATCAGGTATCGCTTTCCTATTCCGAGGTTTGATGATTTAATTGATCAACTGCATGGAGCGACTATCTTTTCAAAGATAGATTTGAGGAGTGGATATCATCAGATTAGGGTGCGTCCTGGAGATGAGTGGAAGACCGCTTTTAAAACTCGAGATGGTCTGTATGAGTGGATGGTGATGCCTTTCGGGTTGTCTAACGCACCGAGCACCTTTATGAGATTGATGAATCAGGTGTTTCGTCCTTTTATTGGCCAGTTTGTCGTCGTATATTTCGATGATATTTTGGTTTATAGTGTATCGACTGATCAACACTTGCAGCATTTGAGAATGGTGTTCGAGACATTGAGGGAACAGAAATTATATGCTAATACCAAGAAGTGTCACTTCTTGACTGATCGTGTGACCTTTTTGGGCTATATAGTAACTAAGAAAGGCATTCATATGGATCCAGCTAAGGTTGAGGCTATTACAAATTGGGAGATTCCGAAAAATATTCATAAGGTATGTAGCTTTTATGGGCTTGCGTCTTTTTATCGGAGATTTATTTGGGATTTCAGTACTATTATTGCATCTCTGACGGATTGTCTGAAAGGAAGTAAATTTGTGTGGACTAAGGAGGCAGAAGCTGCCTTTCAATTATTAAAGAAGAAGGTGACTGAAGCACCTGTTCTCGTGCTTCCTGATTTTAATGAGATTTTTGAGGTGCATTGTGATGCTTCAGGTGTTGGTATTGGGGGTGTCCTAAGTCAAAAATGTAAACCTGTGGCATTTTTTAGTGAGAAGTTGAACGAGGCGAAAAGGAAATATTCAACTTATGATAAAGAATTTTATGCTATTGTGAGGAGTTTGGAGCATTGGAGGCACTAACTTATTTCGAAAGAGTTTATCTTATTTTCTGATTATGAAGCCTTGAAATATATCAATGGACAGCACAAATTGAATGCAAGGCATGCAAAGTGGGTGGAGTTCCTTCAAGTTTTCAGTTTTTCCATCAAGCATAAGGCAGGAGTGCTAAATAGTGTAGCAGATGCATTGAGCAGAAAACACTCTTTGCTGTCTACGATACAGGTAAAAGTTCTAGGCTTTGACACTTTTAAAGATTTATATGTTGATGATCCTCATTTTGGGGATATCTGGAGGAAGAGCAAAACGGAGTCTTTTCAGTAATTTCAGATCGTGAAGGGTTACCTATTTAAAGGTAACAGATTGTGCATTCCTCAATGTTCTTTGAGGGAATCTATTATTATTGAGGGACATGCGGGCGGTTTAGCTGGGCACTTTGGCGTGGATAAGACGAAGGCCTTGTTGAGTGAACACTTTTATTGGCCTCGGATGGAGCGTGACGTGACACGTTTTATAGAGAGGTGCAGGGTATGTCATGTGGCAAAGACCAAGAGTACTAATGCAGGATTGTATATGCCTCTACCTGTTCCAGTTGCGCCGTGGGAGGATGTCAGTCTTGACTTTGTCTTGGGTTTACCAAGAACGCAGCGGAGTAAGGATTCAATAATGGTGGTTGTTGATAGATTCTCGAAGATGGCCCACTTTGTCCCGTGTAGCAAGTCCTATGATGCTTCACATGTTGCTTGATTATTTCTGCAGGAGATTGTTAAGCTGCATGGAATTCCTAAGTCCATTACCTCAGATCGTGATGTGAAGTTTGTAAGTCACTTCTGGCGCACTCTTTGGAGGTACATGGGTACAAGTTTGAAGTTTAGTTCATCTCATCATCCTCAGACTGATGGTCAAACAGAAGTTGTCAATCGAAGCTTAGGGAATTTGCTGCGGAGTTTGATTGGAGATAATCCGCGACAGTGGGACTTGGCATTGCCTCAGGCGGAATTTGCATATAACAGGTCAGAGAACCGAACTACTGGCAAGACTCCTTTTGAAGTGGTTTATGGGCGTAATCCAATTACTCCCTTAGATCTCACACCGATACCAGTTCTCAAGTAATTAAGTTCGGAAGCTGAAGAACATGTAAAGCATATCAAAGAGCTGCATTCCCAGGTCCATAATCAGATCAACAGGCAGAACATGAAGTATAAGCAACACGTGGATATACGCAGGAAAAGAGTTGTCTTCAAGGAAGGTGATCTAGCTTGGATTCACCTTAGGAAGGAACAATTTCCAACGGGTAGGTTTGGCAAGCTTCAACCTAGAGCTGATGGACCTTTCAGAGTTTTGGAGCGAATTAGTGACAATGCTTACAAGATCGAATTGCCGGGTAAGTATAATGTATCCGGAACTTTTAATGTAGCAGATTTGTCACCTTACTACCCTGAAGAGGAAGAAGATCCTAAGGAGATTGACGACGACAATGAAGGCGAAGCAGATTCGAGGACGAATCTTTCTCTAGCAAGGGAGGATGATGCACCTAGGGGGAGACTGGTGGACCAGTTATGCGACTGGACGAATCGGCGGGTTTGAAGTCAACGATATTAGATTGAGTTCAAATTTGGTCGGCTGAAGCGAAACGGCGTGCTGATCAATACTCACCGCCTTTGGCCGTGATTAACGATGGATTTTCGCGATTCGAGATTGTTTAGATGAATTTTTCTATTTTTTTAGTATTTTTTTATGGGTTAATTTAGAAGAAGGCAGTTTCGTAATTTTGCGTTTTGATGTTTACTAATCCTAGTAGGGTTAGGTTTGGGGATATATAAGCTTGTTTTAGGGTTTCCTTTGAGTAGACTTTGAATATTTTGATTTGATAATCATATTTGGAGGACGAATTGTTCTTCTGTCGAATTTTCTTGTTCAGTCAAATTTTCTATCGCGTTTCGGCATCACCATCTTTATTTCTGGCTCAATTCTAATGTGCTTAACGCGTTCACGAGAAATGGTCTTAAAAAGTCATCCATATTTGGTCATGCTGCAAGTCTTTTTCATGAGAAAGATCATAACGACATTAAGTCCCAACAATGGGAAAAGTCACACCTGGCTGCTTAAATTGGTGTCCCCTAATTATCAAGCTTTGATATTTCCATCCTCAAGGAAGCATCCCCAGATATACCTGGAAGTAACAGAACTGATATAAAATTACCCCCACAATACACGAAAATTCTTCCCTTCCACTTATATAACAAGGGACTCAGCCCATATCCCCTTCTCCAAAGGTTTTAGGTTCATGCAAATACGAAACGTGAACATCATGTCGAACTCTGTGTTTGAAATTCTTTTACTTCTGGTTTCCCTCACGGTACAAGCATCAGGAGCTGCACCTGGACTTGCAAAGCCTGGCTGCAATGATACATGCGGGAACATCAACATTCCCTTCCCCTTCGGAATAGGAGCTGGGTGTTTCATGGATGAGTGGTACGAGATTGACTGCCAACAAAGCGGCATGGTTCCCATACTAAAGAAGATTGAATTGCCAGTTCTCAACATTTCACTCCCCAATTACTATAGATCCATGAACGGCATGATTAGCGTGAGGCTTCCTTTAATTTACTCAAATGTAAGCTGTGGGGGCGATGGATATGGCGTGCCAGTGAGCTTAGAAGGAAGTCAATTTGTCTTCTCCAAGACATGGAACATCTTTATATCGGTTGGTTGCAACACCCTGGCGACAGTGAATAGTACAGAATCAGCAGTTGTTGGTTGTAGGTCGAAATGTGCTGGAACAAATATCAGCCTAGATAGTGCTTGTTCTGGCAGGGACGGATGCTGCCAGACTACACTCCCCTCTAGCCTTCAGAGCATTAGTATAGATTTCAAGGAAGAAGGTGGACATCAGGTTTGCAATTATGCTTTCTTGGCAGATAGATCATGGTTCTTGAGATCTAACTCGACAGGTTTATATGATTTGAGATTGAAAGATACGGTTCGAGTGGTGTTGGAATGGGGGATTCCGAACACTACCATAGATGCACCTGAGCTTATCGGGCAAGTTCAAGCAAATTTCAGCTGTACCGGATACAACCTCTACGACCAGAATTTGTATCATTCAAGTGAAACAATGCCATTTACGCAATGCTATTGTGGAACAGGTTATCGTGGTAACCCCTATCTTCTTGGAGGGTGCCTAGGTATTATACTTTGTGCTATCACATTTCGTTTTTACATACTATATAGCGCAATGGCTTTTTCATTCCCAGATTTTTCTCTGAAATACATGCATTCACAATGTTTAATGATCACATACATGCTTTTCTGCCTCCTTTTTCCGTTTCTTCTTCCCAAGATTGTACAAAGTGAATGCACTTTCAAACAAAAAAAATTGAATGGATTATATTGATAAGAATTTACTGGAAATAGAGGGGAACGGGATAGTCCTTTCGTTACAAGCACAATATTTTAGCCATAGAATTAACAATTTATGAGGAAATGAGACCTACTAGTCTCGCTAATTATACTCAAGGAGATGCGTTTCGCTGCTAATATGTTTGTTTCTCATTTGTCATCAGATATTGACGAATGTGAAGGTTCCTATCGGTGCCTTGGAACTTGTATCAACATACCGGGCAGCTTTAAATGCGTCGATGGCAGAAAGAAAGCTACATTCATTCTTATTGGTAAGTATATCTTTTAACCTAGAACTTTGGACAACTTCATGCTCTTGAATATCCACAGAAAGAGAACAGATTCTCATAAATTATGATTAGAAAAGGTATAGAAATAAGTTTATCCTTCGTTTGACATTGATTTTCAAGGCGATTTCGATTTTTACCCAAGAATCGAGAACCGGTCCTATCCAGGTTCTTGGTTTACCGGACCTCCTGATCTTGAAACTATATCGGACCGGCCTGCTTCCCAGGTGGGTCCCATATTTCCCAGGTGGGTCCCCACTTCCAGGCTGTCTGATGTCCTAAACTCCACTTAAATCTCTTACTAGTGTTCAGTTTCTCTCTCTATCGCATTTACTTTTCTTTCCCCACAAGTCTGGTCCCACGTGTCCCCATCTCTCTCTCTCTCTCTTCTCTACGCAAACCTGCTTCCCCTCCTCCTTCCACAAACACCACCATGACAAGGCCGACATTTTAGAGAGACGATAAAAAAAATCTACACCTCCAATTCGCTCCGAGCTTGCTCTCGAGCCATCATGGATCCTCGCTTCTGTGGTGTCTCCTCCCTCCTCCTCATTGCCCCACCGGCCCCCTTCCAACTCCACGTGGGGTCAGATCAACTCCAACTCCGTCGTCGTCGCCCTCCTTGACTCCCACTACACCGAGCTCGCCGAGCTCATCGAGAAGGTCCTCCTTTTCCAGACCATGGAGGACATCGTCGACCGCTACAAAGAAGATGGCTCCTTTTGAGAGTCGAGCAAGAGGTACGCGACTCAAGCGAGAGAGGGAAAAAGCAATTAGCCGATTAGCATTTGCGATTGTGAAAGAGGCGTGAGAGCCGAGAGGGAAAAAGCAAGCGTGAGAGGGAATTGGGAAGAGCGATTAGGCTTACAATCACTGCTGTTTTTTTAAAGATTTTTAAGATATAAAAAAACATAAAAAAAAATAATCGGTCCAGTTTGGTCCGGGTGGTTCGAGTGGATAGTTCCATCCCTAAAACTGGAACCGTACTGAAAATTACCGATTCAAATTTTGTGAAACCGGAAACCGGATGGTGGCCCTGAAAACTGCCTAGAACCGACCGGTTCGGGCAGTTCCTATTGCTCACCTCTACTTCAAACATGATAGTTTGTTTGCTTGGTGATGATCACATATAAGTTTCAATCTAGTAACTGTTGGAAAAATTTGGTTGTTGATAAACATAGAACAGTAATTTATGGACTTTTTATCCTTCGATGTGTTATGACAATCGCTATCTTTAAGGTATTATTTGCCCTCATTATTGTTGCTGTCGGATTCAGAACAAATATATCTAAAAAGTATAAATCAAAGTCATAGAGAAACGAGTTCAGCAATTACTTAATTTTTCTCTTAGAATTTCACTTTGAATATGTTATCAAATTTGTGTGTGCAAATAAAAGAAAAGAAACTGCTACGAAGGAAATAGAGTTGTTGTTGTTATGAATAGTTGTGATGAACAATGTATGATTTGGTCCTATTTATAGAAAATCAATTAAAACATCTCTTGGGAATAGATATCTTATCCCCACCATCACCACTTTTCAAGAAACTATAATCAATTTTTATAATCAACCATCACTTCTCTTCATGTCAATAAGCGTTTCTTTTTATATCCAACAATCACTTCTTTTCATGATAGCAAACTATTCATCATCCCCTACTTAGTTTGTTATATATACAAATTTACATAAATTCATACAGATAAGAAGGAAACTGTCAAGATTTGAACCTTCAATTAGTGTAAATAATTTCATTAATGAAGTCAGTGGTAGCATTATCACAAATATGAATTTATACACATTTAGGCTCCGTTCGTTTGGCGGAAAATATTCTTCCGGAAAATATTTTCTGGGTTTTTCGGTGTTCGGGGGGCGGAAAACGTTTTCCGTGGGAAAATATTTTCCTTCCCCTCACAAAATAATTTGAAATCTACGGAAAATGACTTCCGCTTCTTCAAAAGCAGTAAATCATTTTCCGGAGCTTCTTCTTCTTCTTCTTCACTAAGATCGCCGGCCGCGCCCGCCACCGTCGCCGCGGCCGCCGCTGCCGCCGGACGCCGGACGTTGGCCGCTGCTGCCGGCCGCCCGGCCGCTGTTGCCGCCGGTCGCTGGCTGCCGGCTGCTGCCGGCAGTTTGGTCGCAGTCCGCCGCCGGACGCCGGACGTTGGCCGCTCGGTCGCCGCCGCCGCCGTCACCGGCTGGGCCGGACGCCGCGCCGCTGGGCTGGCCGCCGGGCGGCAGAAAAATATTTTCTAAAACTTTTTCATATTGATCGCCGAACACTGGAAAATTATGTTCCGGGAAAACATTTTCCAGGAAAATGACTTCTGGAAAAATATTTTCCAAAAGGAGAATATTTTCCGCCAAACGAACGGAGCCTTAGTGAAAAAATTATATGCCTTGGCACTTTTACAGCCTTGTGCTTACTCCTACATTCATGAACATTTACAAAAGTTCATCCGACTTTTGTTAAAAGTGGCACCACTTCTTATGTTCGTATAGGTGAAGTTTGTAACTTATTACCTTAGCATTGCCTTGCTAAAACCTTGAATTTTATTAATAGTACTTTCTTACACTCATCCTCCTAACAATCCATGAGTAATAATCTTGTACACCAATACTCGATTACTGTCAAGATACAATAGCCTGTTGTTACCCATTGAACTTTGTCAATTTCATTATAAATTATAAAGTTGGGTTTCAACTATGCTTAACTGTTATCAATTGGTCTACGACCCATTCCTTTGGTAGTACTGCTAGCTAAACCTCTCAAGAGTCCATTAGTGAATAAATCAGCCAAGTTATTATATACTATATGCCTTAGACATTGTAAAGATATGACTGCCATTGGTTGCTATCGTAATTCTTTATCCAATAGCAAATTTCGCAACCATTTAGCCTATTTACCAACCATCGGTAGTGCTATAAATTCATATTCTATCATTGAATGAGTTATACATGTTTGCTTCTTTGATGCCTAAGAGACTATATCATTTGCAAGCTTGAAAAAGCCATCCAGATGTCGACTTGTTATCAATTGTGCTAGTCATCCAACTAGCATCTGAATATCCTTTTAGTATTGCTGGTTGTCTTTTATTAGATAGGCCATAATGTATTGTTTCCTTTAAATAACCAAGAATTATAATTATGGCATTCCAATGCATAGTACTAGGATTATTACTAAATCTAGACAATTTACACATGATAAAGGAAGAGGTCTCACAAAATCTCACGCGCCTTCATGTAACAGTTTAAGCTTTTAAAACAGTTGACAGTGGTCCTACAAAATCTCACAGAAATAAATGTTACCTTACCCTTCGTTCTAATAGGATTGTCGTTTGTTTTCAATTTGATGTATTGTTCTATTTTTCCACGTGTCATGATTTGATTGAAGTGTTGAACTCAATTTCCAAGCTATGTTATTTGCATAAGATTATTTTTTTTCCTTGGAAATAAAACTTTTGTTAATCTATACGATGAACTTTTGTGGTATCGATGGTGAGATAAGTTTAGTAAGACTGGGATTGAAGTACCACACCGTTAAAAGTTAGTCACCAAATTGAGTAGATGGTTTACACAACATCTAGTAAATTTAATTGCATTCAATTTTGCTAAAAAGTTTTCTTTAATACGACCTCATTTCGTAATCTAAGTTTTTCCCATATAGTTGGTGGCTTCCTATGATGGGAAGAAATTGCTACTTGGCCAATGGAAAAAATATCCATAACTCAATGTGAGATTAATAGTTTTCCTGCTTCCAAATTAGGGAAAATGACACAAATAGTCCATGAACTTTAACCCAATGTACAATGTGATCCCTCAACTTTTAATTTGTTCAATATGGTCCTTAAACTTTAACTCAATGTGTAATGTGGTTTTTGAACTTTTAATTTATTTAATGTTGTCCCCGAACTTTTGATACATGTTCAATTTAGTCCTTGAACTATATTAAAATGTTCAATATAGTTCTTCCAATAATTCAAGTTTAGGGACTACATTGAACATGTACCAAAGTCCAAGGAACACATTGAACAAAGCAAAAGTTCATGAACAATATTGAACATGAAGCTAAAGTTCAGGAACAATATTAAATTAATTAAAAGTTTAGAGACCACATTGCACATTAGGCCAAAGTTAAGGATTGTCTGTGTCATTATCCTTCCAAATTACTCTATTTCTAGATGGATAGTTTAGCACGTGCTTTTTATGACTCTGTCCTCTGCTAAATTTTCGGACTGCAGTCCTCGGAGCGTGCGTTGGAGGATTAGTGCAAGTGTTGCTGCTCTCTCGGTGGTTATACAAAGTCATCAAGAAAAGAAGAGAAATTAAGCAAAAAGAGAAGTACTTCAAAACACAGTGGGGACTCTTGTTGCAACAACATCTATCTTCATCACCTGAAGGCAATGTTGCGAAAAGCAAATTATTCCACTTCAAGGATTTAGAGAAGGCTACTGACCGTTTCAACCAGGATAGGATACTCGGCCAAGGTGGGCAAGGTGTTGTTTTCAAGGGAATGCTGGCTAATGGAAAAATAGTTGCTGTTAAGAAATCGAAACTGATGGACAAGGAAAAGATTGAAGAGTTCATCAATGAGGTCATCATTCTCTCGCAAATCAATCACAGGAATGTGGTCAAGCTAATGGGTTGCTGCTTGGAAACAGAAATCCCGCTTTTAGTTTATGAGTTCATACCAAACGGGACTCTTTACAAGTATCTGCATGACCCGAATGAAGACCTTCTCATATCATGGGACACACGCCTACGAATTGCAACCGAAATCGCAGAAGCCTTATCCTACTTGCACTTGGCAGCTTCTATACCCATCTATCATCGTGATATCAAGTCCACCAATATCCTCTTGGATGAGAAACATCGTGCTAAAGTCGCAGATTTCGGTATTTCCAAGTCTGTATCCCCCGATGAAACTCACGTAACCACATTAGTGCGAGGGACTTTTGGATACTTGGATCCAGAGTACTTCAGAACAGGTCATTTTACAGACAAAAGCGATGTGTACAGCCTAGGAGTGGTCCTCGTTGAACTCCTAACAGGGCAAATGCCAATCTGTCAGCTTAGGGAAGAAGGAAGGAGCCTCGCGGACTATTTTATCAATTCGATGGAGCAGAATTGTTTGTTTGATATTGCTGATGCTCGAGTTATGAAGGAAGGAAAGAAAGAAGAGATTACCGCAGTTGCTAACCTCACAAGAAGGTGCTTGAGCTCGATTGGGTGGAAGCGGCCGACAATGAAAGAAGTGGCAATGGAGTTGGAGGGAATAAGGAAGCTCCGAAGCTCTTTGAGCTTCCAACAAAATCAAGAAAAGATCAAGGTCGCTGAATCTCGTGACTCTATTTTCACATCTGGCAAATCTTTCGTGGACATGGGTGTAACTACATTTTCAGATGAGCAGCCACTCGCACATTGTGAATCATGGTGAAGGCAACACTTTCTGGCATCATATCCGCAACAATTTCTGGCTATACATGCAGAGGCCAATGATAAGCCGCAACAAAATTTATCTTTACCCGTACCTCTTACCCTTAACAAATAAAGGGGAACTTGCCCTTCGTCTAGTCAATTATAGACAGCTTTTTAAAGTCGTTTCCTTGTTGCTGGTGTTGGGATCAAAAGAGTGTTTGAGCACTACCTTTTTCAAGATTTCTCTGGCTCGGTGTCCGGGTTTGACGTAAGTACTATATTTCTGTTTATATGCCAAAAAGAACGAGCTGCAAAATCATCCTGCTAATATATGATGAAGTGGCTTATTACATTTCGAGGATCCTCGGATACTTGTCTTTAATCCAGTTACTGTGAGGATTATATTACAGTTGCACGCGTACTCTTGGGAACAAGCGTTCTAATTGCATCAACCTTTATCTCGTGTGGAGAAAAGTGTGATACGATTTCAGTTTCAGGTAAACATACAAAATTCTATGGTCCTTCGGCTAAAAAAACTGGAAAAATTCCGTGTGGGATGAATTTCAAAGTTACTGCAAATTTCCAATCTCGTTGGTAGAAAAATATAATTGGTAACTTGCTTGTCAAGAACCGATAATAACTTACCAACACTACCAGAAAATTATCAACGTTCCAATAAAGTAGAAAATTACTAACTTCTCTGAAATTTTACTAGTATTGTAACAACTATCAACTAGCAAGGATTCTACCAACATATCAAAGAAGTAGTAAATTCCTAACTTCTTAAAATTCTACCATCATGGTTAATCACTTATCACTACTGTGAAGAATTTATCATCATTCTAATTCAGTACTAAATTACTAACTCTTCTGAAATTTTATTAGTGACGTAAGTATATTGACAATACTACCCAAATTTTTTTAATAAAAGGGAGCCACCTTACTTCTCCTGGACAAAAATTTACTTCGTTGTGGTCCGGTGTGGCGTGCTCGCTCTGATGAGGAGCCAGGAATCGGAACTGGCCATGATAGGCTGCGAGTCCAATTGTAACAGTGGCCGAACCAACGTTGGTATTACGTACAGCAACTGTTCTGGGAACGATTATGTTGCCAGCAGCTAGGGATCCCTTAAAACCTTTAGGAACTGGGTGTGAGTTTCTGGGAAGAAACAGGTGAAGGATACAAGTTTCCGTTCCTCACGCACCATCAATGAAAAGGAGACCAAACTTGAGGTGGGTAAAAGAGTCGTTGGGATCATTGAATCATGTCCCAGTGGCACTAGATTGGGCAACAGACACCATGTCACCTAAAACATAACTGACCGTGCTAATCGAATACTATATAACCTAGAGGGCCGCCTTGAGTATCCCGTAAAAATTACACCATGTCACTTATCCAAACATTTTAAAATTAACGAAAAACAAGTTAACTGAATTGTATTTTATTAAGAAAATAAGAAAAATGAATCCAAACTTAAAAACCCCAAACCGGTACACCTGTGACAAATTAGCCCTCCATTAACTTCCGTTGGATTTTACCGTTAAATTTGCCGACGTGGATGACGTATAGTGACATTATGTGACATTCTAAATTTCGATCCACTTGGTATTTATAAAATGCATAATTTCAATAACGCACTTGTAGTAAATCTCGCCTAGACTTGATCACTCTTGGGACACTAACTAGTAGGGAAATGCTAATTAGGGATCTAGATTCATGTGACCATAGAACCTAACCATAGACTGAATTTCTACCATAAGGATTATCGAGGTGATATTTTGAGCTAATATAAACCGATCTAAGAATGGTCATGAATCGATTTGCGAATGTCGTATAATTGGATCGCGGGTGATTCCGCCTCGCCAGAATACGAAATTTGCGAACGATCTCAAACCTATTCCAAACGATCGCGTTCTTTAGAACTAGTGATTGATCCTCGCAATTACATGACAATCGAGGTTGCCATGGCTCAAGTGAACTTAAACGTGGCTCGATTTAGTATCGACCATGGGTCGAATGTACGAATTTTCCCGAAAGCCACCCGTTAGTTTGAAATAAGCTCAAGTCGCGTGTATTTGAGTTTGGCCATTAAATAGAGACTGAGTTTGGGTGTTGAAAATTTTGAAAGTGATGACAGAGTAATTGGATGACGTCGTTATTAACGTGGTCAACCTCAGATTTGTCCGGATTCGTCAGAAAACTGAAATTTTGACAGGAAGTGGAAAATGACCGTTTTGCCCCTGGGATTTTGTGAAGACCAAGTGTAATGTGAGAAGGGCATTTTGGTCATTTCATACTAACTTTAGAGATATAAATTTTTGGACGATTTTGCCCCTTTACTTTTTGTGAAATTCCAATTTTTCCCTTGGATATTTTTTGTGAGAGTTGATCTTGGCCGTCGATTTTTGGATAAGATTGAATCTTGGCCATTGAACGGAAAGTTGAGAGGGGGGTAGGATGGTAATTTTGGCTTGGGGTAGGACACCAATTATTGGTGTCACTTATATAAATTCTTTTCCTCTCTCTTTCTCTCTCTCCCTCTCATTCACGCCTACACCCTCTCCCTCTCCTCTTGGCCGAATTTCCCTCCCCCTCTTCCTCACGTGAAAGTGGCCAGCTGGCCACGCCTTTGGCCGCCGCCGCACGTCCGTTCGCCGCCGTCCGTCCGTGGTCGCCGTGAGGCCGTCAGCGCCCCTCGCCGCTCGTTGGCGCCACCGTTGCTGTTCTCCCTTGTTCCGCCACCCTTGGTTGCTAAATCTAGCTTAGGACTCTAGGTAAGTGATATCCTAACCCTCGCCTAGGATAACAGGTAATTTCGGGTTAGTTCGTGGCCGTTTTAGCGAGTTTTAGGGGTTATTTGTGGAGAAATTGGTGGACTGAGTTGGCTGAGTTGTTTGGATGGATTTGTGATAATTTTAGAGGTGGAATTGAGGTTAGAATTGATTAAGTTGGTGATCGGGGATGATTACGAGTTATTATCGGGAATTATTGCATAAAAAATGGGCCTAAATGTGATGTTTTAGTGATTTTTCTGTGGTGGCCGAGTTGACGTGCTTATTGTGGCTGAATTGCGGCGTGTTTACGTTTGAATTACTATATGTGGTGAATCAGGATTTGTGGCATGAGTGCGACGCTCTTGATTGGTGAAAATTAGCCTAGAATACGAAAATTGTGTTAAATTGAGCTTGTGCAAGTGGAATTGATGAATTTGTGGGTTCATGTGGCTTGTGGGTGATTTGAACACTTTAGGTGTCGTGTGCGAGTTGGTCGTGTGAAATTGGCATGTGATGTGGCGTGCGCGTGATCACTAAAAACCCTAAGGCGTGTACTGTAACGCGGGGTCCAGATAAAATGTGGTTTGTCGACGTGCTCACTTGTTAACACCTAATTTTTAGCCGACGCGTCATTAAAAGTAGAAAAATCGAGATTATGGTTTCCGATCGCGACGGAACCCGTTTCTTGAACAAAAAGTGTCGCTTTTTAATTCTGTTTGTTGGCCTAGCTTCTGTAAACAATTTTCTATTCATTTCATGCAAAAACCCGAAAAGTCAAACGGTTGACTTTCGAGTTGACTTTTTGGTCAACCCTTTGACAAAAAGTCAACCCCATGTCAAGTTGGGGCTTTTTGCATAAAAAGATTCATTTCAAGTTTAATTTCACTTTAGAAGTGAAAATTCCAGAAAAATTCAAAGATTTGATTATAAAATCAAGCGCCTAGTGAAAAGTCAACTAGGTTTGACTTTTGGTCAAACCTTTGACCAAAAAAAATTGAAAAATACAAAAATCCAAAAATCATCTTATTTTACATTCAATTTGCCTTTGGCATTTGAAATTTTACAAAAATCGATTTAGAATCAACTTTTTCCCAATTTGCGGAATTTGGTTCAAATCGGCCAAAAATGAAATTACTTCATTTCTAGTCGTTTTTTAGGTTGGTTTTCTTCACGACATTTGATCTAGAGGTCATCTTATATTCAATTTTGGAACAAATTTTGTAATTCCAATCCAAACGCAAAAATCCCCAATTTTGGCCATAATCAGCGATTTGGATCGATTCTTCGTGATTTGCGCAATTGAGGCACGAATGAGCCTAATTTCTTATATCAAATCCAAATTCAAAATGAATTTTGAAAGATTCACATGAATTTGAGTCAATTTGATCAATTTAGTGATCCAATGATTAAGAAGTCTAAGAGTAATTGGTCCAATTAGTGCAATTCAACTTGACCCATTCTGGACTAATATTCAATTTGATGAATTGAGACTCAATTTGGCTAATTGGACTTCAACTAAATTCGTTAGTCTAACTTGGCCATGCAATTATCCAAATTCAAGAATAATTGAGCTAAATAAGTTAAATTCGATCAATTTGTGCATGAATTTCAAATCGGTTCAATCCAATTCGATCGAATTCAATATTAATGGGGTCAATTAATCATGATAGAGATCAAATTATACAAAATTGGAACAAATGGAACCAAGGATTGAACCGGTTCAACCCGGCCAAACTCGGGACAAACCGGTTCAACTCGGTTTGATTCGAATTGAACCGATCCGATCGGACTGGCCATTTTCCGGTCGAAAATCCGGCGATCGACGGTCCATTCCGACCAGCCAAGGCCGGCCACATCCTTTTGAGCCCAAAAATGACAAAAATGCCCTTAATTGAAAATTACAAAAATGCCCCTAAGTAAAATTACTAAAATGCCCTTCCTTAAGGATTAAGCAAATTAATTAGGGGATAAGCAAATCAAGCATGACCATTCATTTAGAATTGATCATGTACATCCATAATGCCATGTCACCAATCCTTAGCCCTTAAGAAATATTCTTAATCATTAAGGATGCATTCTAGGCTATTGGATCAATCTAAGGGCTAGGATTCAAAGTTGAGGGGAGTATATAGTTTTTTTTCCCTCCAAAATTGGAGGAGGACTCTCATTTTTCAGATTTGAATTCTCTCTCCTCTCTTCTCTCTCTCTCTCTCCCTAGTTCATGCATCTCTCTCCCTCTTGCTCTCTCTCTCGGCCGCCGGCCTTTCCACCTCTCGCCGGCTGTTTTCCGACGAGTCGCCGCCTCACCACCGTCCTCCACGGCAGCACAAGGCTGGTCACAAGACCAGTTGTCCTTGCTGGTGTCTTGAACTCCTCTGTCCAGCGTGATCTCCCCCACGCCAGCATCACCGGCATAGTCGCTGGTGATTGAATCAGCCGGTTCAAGCGGCTGAATCGGCTGATCGGCGATCCCTCCGGCATTCCCGAACCTCCAGCAGCCTTCCTTGGTGTCTTCACGTGGCTATGGTGGCCAGCTTCCCGCTGAATAGCCACCAGATCGCTTCTGTCGACTTGATTTTTCGTTATTAGTTCATTAACGCGAAATCGAGTCGGTTCTCACTATAACTTGTGCACTCTATTCTCATAGGTTTGTTGAGCTTTCCAAGACTTCTCCGTGCTGCTCTTGATCTGAATACGGAGACCGGATCGTTCGATTGCGCGTCGAAGCATCATTAAATAAGGTAAGTACACTTGGATGTTATTCTGTAAATTCGTGTACAGAGAAACCTACATGTTTGAGACGCTGATTTCAGCTCGTTAATGTCGAAATCTTGCGAAGTGATGAACTAGAGAATCGTAAAACACGTCTCAAGCTTTGATTTGATATATTGCATGCCTCAATCAGACTTAGTTTTCTATGTCAAAACTCTTTCGGAGGTTAGGATCAGAATTTGGAATGTGATGTTCAAGTCTGTTCTGATGATCTCCTGATTGACGTTGTGCTGTTCTATGATTTTTATGATTTTCTACGATCGTTTTTTGAAGAAACTTTCTCATGAAAGTCGTAGAACACATCTTAATATGTTCATCATAAAATTTTCATAAAATTCCAAGCATGTTAGGATTGTACGATCTGCAACGTCATATTGCATAGATCTGGTGACAGACTAGTTTCTGACTCATCTTCATGTGTTCTTCAATTTTTATATATTCATGTATTCAAAATATGACAAGATTTTCTACACAAAATTTCACACTGAGATCGAGATATTTTCAGTGATACTAATTTCATCAAAATCGGAATTCATTTGAATTTTCAAAAGGAATTTTTATGATCTAATCAGTATCTGTGTTCAGATCTGATTTTCATTCCTTTGGAATACAAAAGATGTTTCTTCGAATTTGATAAAGTTAGAGTCCTCCTTTACGAAAAATCAAAACCACAAAGTTGTTCCTTGGGCTCTCATTATGTTGACTGGAAATTTTGAGGGCCTAATAGCAATTTTTAGATGGTCAATTTGCTGAAAATTTCATATAAGGTCTTCTCGGGTTAAAATTCGATTTGCAGTTGAGTCCTTTGTGAAAACCGAACTTTACAAAAATTTGGAGGACTTTTTGGCAAAAACTCAAAACATGAAAGTTGTCACACACGGAGAATCCTAACTGTATAAAAATTTTCATGCGGTTTTGATAAGTTTTGTTATTTTTCCCGCTATTATTTTGAAATCCCTAACAGAACCGGGTCCAGTCTCTCACCGATAGTGAAATTGTCTGTTTCGTGAAAATCGGTGGGGATTTAGAAAAAAATGGTCTTCTTAACTTTTGATCCTCATGACATAAGCTTTCTAATGAAACCTGAATCACTTCATTTGGACATCATTAGGTTAGTTAATCACATCTGAACAGAAGCAATCTGAATTAGATAATAACTGAATAAGTGGTCTCCTTATAAAGCCCACTTCCCATTGCTTGATTGGTTGAGAAATAAGGCCCATGGGCCTGAATGCATGCTTATTCCATTGCTATGCATGTGTTTGTTAGATGGACGTTAGGCCGGGTGCATGTTCGGCGGGTAGCCCATTATGGTCATTTAGAACCCGACTTTAGGGGTTAATTGATATGAGTTGCCGTTTTGTGAATGCAAATGGTAGCCCATTATCGTTAACCATTAATCAAATAATGTCAGATGATTAGGTGGGTGGTGAATCGAAATGCATGAAAAACAAAGGCTGATCCCGAGGCCCGTGCTTAATTAGTGAATTGTTTGCACCATTTCTTTTCTTTGGTTGTTCCTTTGTGCATTGTTTGTCGTGAATGTATGTTGTGAATCTAAACGCCGACACCTGAGAGGCGATCCATGGAGGGGATAATCCAAATTGTAAAAGACCAAGGCGATAGACCGATGTCCAATCCGGTCTCAATTTGTATTCACTTGATGGTGGCGATAGACCGATGTCCGATCCGGTTTCAATTTGTATTCACTTGATGGTGGCGATAGACCGATGTCCGATCCGGTTTCAATTTGTATTCAATTCATTCATCCTTGATCATGTCTCGGGTTTTCAATTTGTGTTGTAATAAACACCCGACGAGTTGCGGGTTTTACTTTCTCATACTTAGAATTAGCTCGTCTTTTCAATATTTTGAGTGTTTACTTTACGAAATGTCTTTCAATATAATTGATTGTTTCTTTCTTTTTCTAGACTAAGATAGGATTAGTTTAGAATCTTAAATGAAAACACAAAAAAAAAGATGCATGATCACTTAGTGGATTAAAACTTTAGCATGAAAATGGTAAAGAACAAATGCATGACAACTTAGATAACAACCATGTTAAGTTTAGCGGTACCGAAAGGGCTTTTATAGAAATATTAACGTA
The DNA here is from genome assembly GCF_021117445.2 of Syzygium oleosum. NCBI lineage: Eukaryota > Viridiplantae > Streptophyta > Magnoliopsida > Myrtales > Myrtaceae > Syzygium > Syzygium oleosum. The sequence continues at coordinate 5,808,834 of NW_026607494.1, forward strand.
AGCTAGTCCCCGAACCTTTGATCTCTGGTTTCGTAGAAACCAATACGAAATTCCTGCGTATTGATTAGGTATTCTAGCCGACCTTCGACCTAGGCTAGTGGCGACTCCTAAAGATAAAATTAATCCGCTATCACGCGAGGTATGAATTAGGGAAGATTCACGTTCATGAATAATGGACCATACGGATGAGCAATCTTTTATGATGTACCGTATGGACCATTTCATGAACACTTACCTCGAAACCCGCCTCATCGAGTTCGGCCCTCAAGAGGTAAGTCGCGACAGGCTTGGCGACTCCACTGGGGACTAGGTTACAAACCTAAGTGGATTAAAGCCGTAATAAACTTGTTGGTTATTATCTCACTTGTTTACATTTTGTAGCATCGTCTGCATGTCGAAGGCGCTTGGAAAATGAGGTTAGTCCGCTAACCATGTGTTAAATGGTTTTTTAAGTGGGAGATATAAGGGGTGGAGTGAGTGCAAATCCCTTGTTTTGTAGATGGCGTTCGGATGTATGTCAAATGTATGAGATTATATTGAAGTGTTCTTTGTTTTAGATTTAAACGCATGTTTACTTGCTTTAGCACAACACAATGCACCCACGTCCCGTGGTCTAAAACCCCGGATCGCTTTTAGGGCACCTTTAGGAGGTATTAAGAGTGGAATCCGCATGAGAATGCATGTGGTAATCCATTCTTCAATATCGCTCATCTTGATTAGTAAAAAGTGCACCGACTGACATTAGTAGCGGTGGGTAAACTCTTCTTATCTAATTAAGGTGGGGACCTTAAACCTTTAGAATCCTACCCTTAGATGTCAAAACTCACATGTCCTCATGCGACGTGTCGATGTGTTTGCCATTTTTTTTCCTTCTTTTTCTTCGCGGTAAGGTTGATTGTATCGTTCTGCAATTTCAATTACGTCATTCCATGTTATATTTCTTTCTATAATGCGTGGTGATTAATCTTGATGCCTCAAATTAAGGTTAGTCAAAATGGATATGTCGGAGATTCGAATGATCCCCGTACTTAGAGCTCTCGTGACCATGTGGGAAAGTCTCGAGTCAAAGCACAAGGACTACGTGGAAAAGAGGATCGGATATCTTCCCGCACTTTTATATATCGAGCCTCGTGTTGCTATGATCAAAGCATTGTCCCATTTTTGGAACTCAAAGACATCCACTTTTGTGTTTGGTCGAAACGAATTGATCCCTATAATTGAGGAGTACGATATTGCCATTGGAAAAGTCGGGTCTTTTGGTCTAGTTAGTCCTCCGATAGATATAGATCCTATAACTCTTTTGAGCCAATTCTTAGGAGTTGACATTCTCTAAATCAAAGGCGTTCTTAGAGGAAATTCTAATGCACTCCCTTTTACATTCTTAGAACGACATTTTTCTAACTTGCCAAAAGAAGCGGGTAATCAAATTCTTCGAGTCTTTCTCTTAGCATTCTTTGGTTTTGTGGTCTTTCCATTCACCAAAAAGACCATGGATCCTTTGGTAGTTCACATTGTCAATCAAGTGTGTATGTTCAAAAGATTCTCCAATATGATTCTAGGTGAGACCTTCGTATCACTCAATAAGTTCAAACAAAACAGAAATGGTATGTTTAGAGCCCCAATAGGTTTACTCCAAATTTGGTTGGTGTCTCACCTCAAAGACTTCGGTTTGAGCTTGAAAATCATAGATGTGTCCAAAAATTGTCATCCTATCTCGCTCTTCCTAGAAAAGGAAGAAATCTTTCCTTATTGGTCATTCTCAACTTGGTTTAATTTTTTTAAGAAACTTGTTCCAAATCAAATCCAATGGCATGTTCTTTGGCTTGGAAATCCCGAGGTACGCCTTAATAACGGATCCGACAACCCAATCCCACTTTTGGGTCTCACGGGGTCTACGTCATATTACCCTTTTAGGGTGATCCGTCAATATCGCGCGCTTCAAAAGAATCCGCCATTCCTCAAGTTGGGGTTATATCATTTTGACTATCACAAAGATGTCATCCAAAAGGGCCAAATGGCGGATTTGAAGGAAATGATCAAATCCATCATTGATACGTGGTACAAATGCCACCCATAGCCGATTCTCATTACCGACGAGTCAGAATTGGAAGGGGAAATGAAGATACATCATGCATTGCCGGAGTACATACACCGTCGCCTCGAGCTTGAGCTTAAAGTGGATCTCCCTAATGTCCCCGAGAAGCCAACTCAACAACAAGCTATAGCCGCAAGAGCTCTTAAGGAAAAGGATGAGGCTTTAGCCGAAGTTGAACGTTTGACCCAAGAAAACAAACGAATTTGCCTCGTGCCTAAAGAAGATTCATTAGGAGTTTGGCTATATTCCATGAGGAAATCTCCGTTCATGTAATTTTCATAGATTTGATGTATAGGGTTTCCTTTTTACTCATTTTAGTAATAATGTAATAGGATTCTCTTCTTGTTTTTAGATTGATCTATAGGGATTGTATTTCACGAATTTTGTTATTAATAGTGAAATTTCCCTTGTGTGTACTTTCTTTTCCGAGATTCCAATGAAATATAGATGGGGCATCTTGATTAATCATCGCGTGTTACCCCTTTAATTGTATAATTTCTTGTGAAGAAATTGTGATAAGAGATTATTCACATGATATTGCCACAGTAGTCTGGGTAGATATAGGACAACCCATTTGACAAGCCCATACTTATACAGGGTGGTGCTTTCGGGAGGGTATGAACGAGTTCGGTCCGGTTGGTGGTTTCGATGCCCCTCTTGATGGAGTGAGAGATTGGGATCCATCAGCTATACGTCCTCCTGATGGGGAGATGACCAGCCTCGACACTAGCCTAGCACAGTCAGATCATCAGCCTGTACCTGCAGAACCCGAACCCACGGTGGCTGAGCTTGAACCGGAAGCGGAAGAGTCACAAGCAGGGTATGATCCGATGGACGTGGATTTAGGAGAAGAGCTCAAGGAGGAACCCGCAGAAGAGGAGCCCGAAGAAGAACCTGAGGGAGAACCCGAGGAGGAACTTGAGATGGAGCCTGAAGAAGAACCCGAGGAAGAACCGGAGGAGGAACCTGAAGAAGAGGAGCTGATTGAGGTCCCATTGGAGTCGGGAGATGAAGATAATCTGATTGAGATTGAGGCGGATTCTAAGTCGTCAGAGGAGCAGGTGGATCAAGGAGAGTCAGATTCAGGTTCTGGGGAGACCGATTTAGAGTAGACACCGTCTAGAGGCCGTAGGGGTTAGTAGGGGTAGGGTAACCCTTTTTGAAGTGCCCCTTTTTGGAGTTAGTATATACCCAGACTACTTATCCCTTTTAATGTTGGTGGTACGAACTTTAGAAGCCGGTTTGCGTGTATAATATGTTTATGGTGAATATGGTGGGTGTAATGAAGTGGTTTGTTGCTGGTTGTGATGGATTGTAATGGATATTATATATATCGCGGTGTAATATAGTGCTTGGTGATTTGGTGATTTGTCTCTCCCTATTACCCCATGATTATATTGTCAGGGTTTATGTTCTCGTTTCCGCCGTGTTCGAACTCAGATGTGTTGATTTGGGTCGGCGACGTTTCCAAGGACGTCGCACTAATTCGACCGAGCTTGAGGTGTCGTGCGCTCGTCGGGGGTTCGGGGTGTGACACATTGTACGGTGACGTGGAAATTCATAGAGTTAATATCACGAAAAATCTCATACTAATACAGTCAATTTTGTCACAGGTGCACTAATATGGGTTTTTTAGTGGTATTAACCTTATGGATTTTCCGTGGACTAGCCACATCACCAATTTATAATTAAATTTGTTACATGTATACTAGTTTAAGATTTTTTGTGATATTAATCCAATTTAAATTTTTATTTGCGTTTGTAATAATTATAAAAAAAATTAATGTAAATTAACATGCCCGCATTGATACGTGACAAAAGTCCTTGGTACTTCAGATAAGAAAAAAAAAATCTAAAACGCACACACCACAAAATTTGCAAAAAGGAAGAAAGTCAAATGCAAAGGCCACCCTTGACAGCATTGTAAATCTGCGACCATAAAGTTTCCTCGACGGTAGAGATGAGCATGAAACAACCTCACTATGGAATTGTTACTTTATTATATGAGAACTGCACTTCGAACCCCTTCCGGAGATTAACGTAGTTTGTTGGGGATATCAAGGGACTTCCGACTAGGAATCAAGGATCGCTCGTTCAAATCTCATAAACTTTATACAAACTTGTTTTGTGATTTAGGAGGGGGGCACGTTGAACTTAACCCCACAGACCTTCAGATAATCGGATCCATGTACTAGTGCCCCTAGATTATAGACCAGAGAACTACATTTCAATTATTGGAATCTACAAAAATAATTTTTCTCCAAAACTTATAATAAAAGGATTTATACGGCATATATGATTCTAAGTGCCGATATTCGTCTAAATTTTTTTTTATCGACCATTTTGATTTAAATTTTTTAAAAAAAGTTCAAAGTGCTAAATTCACGAATCAAACTAATCACACAAAAGGAGTCAAAACATATCCACTAGACCACGGGCCCACAAAAATGGTAAAAAGGTGAGATTACAGAGGGGGACCAATTTAAAGCCCCTCAAGGGTGGGGGTTGAACGGTAATTTCGCCCCCTTCTCCTCCCCCCAGCGCAGGGACTAGCAGCCAGGCGATGAACGAAACGAAACAGCGCGCGACGCCGTCGTTTTGAGGCAAAATCGCGAGAAAATTTAGAGTGAAATCGACGGGCTTTCGCATCCAATTTCCCCAAGCTTGCTCCTCCAAGCAAACTTCCCCCCCTCCTTCAAATCGCCATTCCTCAACGATCCCGTATGAATTCCCAGAAGCCGTGAGCGAGCTTCCTTCCATTCTTCGTCTTCGGGTCAGTCCTCTCTGGCTCTCCTGATTTTCTTTCGTGGGTCGTCTCCTTCTTTCCGTGATTGCTTGCTGATTTTTGAAACCCCGTTTTGATTTGACGTGCTCTTGTACGTCTCCTCGCGTGCGGATACGGTGAATTCACAAGTGTATCGATTTTGGGGTTTTCGCTTGTTTCACCGCTCAACTAAGATTTATTATTGATTTTTCGAAGTTCGAATTTTCCTGGACCTGCTTGTCCCCCTAGATACTCTCCTTAGATTGTCTATTTCTTGAATATTTTCTACTTAAACTTCACAGGTGCCAAATTATTTGAGTAAGAACTTTTCTATTCGGTTTATTATATTTTCACATGCTCATTAAACCTGTTTGCTGAAAAACATCAGTAAACGTGATTTTTTAAAAGTTTATTCCTTTACTTTATTATATTTATCCTTTCAAAATCTCAATGTTTAGATGCTATGTTTATTTAAGAATCACCTCCAAAACTAAAAGTGAGAAAGAGGGATCATGACCAATATTGGCTTCTTTTTATCTTAGCTTTTTTTTTTTTAACTCCAGGATTTGTTTTTTTCTCGTTGAATCCTTTATTTTTCATAAATTTGAAACCCTTTTTTAAAAGGGAGAGTTTCATAAATGGTCACACAGCTCGTAAGCTTACTTCTCGCAAACCCCAAATCTTCTTCCCAAAGTTCACTGTCCACCTAATTGGGCCTCTCTTGCAGCCAGGGCCCCCTTCATAAGTCTCCAATTGAAAAGGAACTGGCAAAGCGTGGCCCACTAAATGCTACACAATATAGAATTGAAATCTCAAATTGAAACACGAAAATCGAGAGTTGGATTGTTTCACTCGATCATATCCCCGGACACGCCATTGATTTGCTGGGCCTTGTACTAGTTCCTGATGGCATGCTACCCCATTCCTAATTTCGTTAAATGTATTTGTCCTTCGTTGTGATACTTTATTTTATGTGGATTTTTGGGAAGAGGTCATTCGCGAGATGTTTCTCCACTTCGAATTTGTAGACTCTTCAACTATTAGGTGTTGAAAGAAATTGTGTTAACTTGGAAGTTCTGAACATTGATTATAAGAACATGAGGATTGATTAGACAAGCGACCATTGTTTATTATCATTGCACTTTACACGGTAGTCTCACATCTACTACTAAATATTAGGTTTGAACTACAACTACTTAGTACCACATGAAATCCTAGAGACAAGCTCATCAACATAGCCTCACCGGCGTGTGAACAGTCTATAATTCTCTCCACATAATGTAACAGTACCCCATGAGCACAAGTTTGTTAGTATTTCGATCATGATATAGCGAGAACTTGTGATTTTATGGACAATAGGTGAGCACGAGACCACTGACCCAGCCAACCTCACCGTTGGCCCACCAACAAGAAGCTTGTGGGCTAAGGAAAGTCATCTTCAATGGAATTAATAGCTAAGGAACGATCGTCTAACTATTCTATCACGGATGGAGACCAAATCAATGTCATGTTTGAATATAAGTTCTCTTTGATCACTATAAGTGGGGTCGGCGGTACCCTGGGATATCGCATCATTCGACAAGAGAGGAATGTCGCGATCTCGTAGGGGTTCGGGGCGTAACAGTGGATGCCAGCCAATGCTAACGTGGCAATTTTTTAGTATATATTTTTATTTTTTTCCTTTGTTTTCTTTCTCTTTCTTTTTTTTCTTTCCTTCTTCTCTTGGTCAATCGCCGGACCGGCCAGCCTCGCCGGCCATTGGGGAGTGGTTGCACATCCGAAAATGTAAAGACATCCAAATTAATGTTTGACTTGCTAGATGGAAAAGCAACATCATAAGATTCAATTGCCTCGCGATTCTCTTGATTTTGCTGAATACCCAAAGGATTTTGGAGCTTCCTTATCCCTTCCAACTTCATTGCCACTTCTTTCATTGTAGGCCGGTTACTCCCATTCAAGTATAAGCACCTTTTTGCAAGGTTAGCAACTGATGCAATCTCTTCCTTCTTACCTTCTTTTGAAACTTGAGCATCCACAATGTCGAACAAGCGATTTTGCTCCATCGAAATTATGAAATAGGTTGCGAGGCTTCTTCCTTCTTCTTCCCTCATAGACGAGATTGGCTTTTGGCCTGTTAAGAGTTCAACAAGGACAACTTCAAAACTGTACACATCGCTTTTGTCTGTGAATTGAGTTGATTGGAAATACTCGGGATCTAGGTAACCGAAAGTCTCCTGCACCAATATGGTTACATGAGTTTGATTGAGGGAAACGAACTTGGAAGTACTGAAATCTGCCATTTTTGCCCGATATTTCTCATCCAAGAGGATATTGGTGGACTTGATGTCTCGATGATAAATAGGAATGGAGGTTGCTGAATGCAAGTAAATTAAGGTTGCTGTGATTTCAATCGCAATTCGTAGCCATGTGTCCCACGATACACGAAACTCGTCATTTGGGTCGTGCAGGTATTGGTATAGAGTCCCGCTTGGTAATAAATCATATACTAAAAGCGGGACTTCCGTCTCCAAGCAACACCCCAATAACTTAACCACGTTCCTTTGGTTAATTTGTGAGAGAATAAGGATTTCCGTTAACATTCCCTTGTAAAGAGTACCTTGCTCACCTTGCCCGAGTATCCTATCATCGTTGAAATTGTTCGTGGCCTTCTCTAAATCCTTGGAGTTGAACAATTTGCTTTTCTCAACAAAGCCTTCTGGTGAAGATAGCTCACTTTCGAACAAAAGACCGCCATTGCATTTGAAGTATTTCTCTTTGAGCTTGATTTGTTTTCTCATCTTGATGTATTTGTACAACCTCCATAAGAAAAGACACAAACGTAGTGCCCCAAGGCCTGCCCCAAGCCTTGCATTGCAAAACTTTAAGGTGCACAAGTGAGCAAAATGTACCAATCTATTAAAGAAACTTATCATAAAAAAATTAAGTGAATCTGATTATAAGAAAACATATAGAAGTGATTAACCTGAGTCTCCTTTCATGTGGATTTATCTTAACAACCATGAAAAATTAATTTGTCTCCTGTTTAACTTCCATCCGGCGAAATTTTTATGCATACATCTGCACTGTACAACTGATCTCCCCTACAATGAATTTAACAAACCATTGATGAAAGTCAAAATGTTCCTACCAGCATTCATCTTGATTATAACTGTAATTATTCCAATTCAAGAATAAGTAGGAACCTTGGATATGTTTTAGTAGATATGAAGCGGCGACATTGGAAAAGTTCAAGTGTTTTCTTATCTATCAAATGTAAGTATAAGTGTGGAAAGAAAGTTTTGAGGTCAGTTTGGCGGTTGCTAGATTGAAACTTATCTGTAATCATCACCCAGCGACATGGCTATCATGTTAGAAGGAAGGGTAAGGTAAAACTTATTTCTGTACCTGTTCTGAACATAATTTATTTCGAAGCTGTTCTTTTTCTAAGAATACTCAAGAGCATGAAGTGGTCTAAAATTCTCGGTTGAAAGATCTACTTACCAATAAGAATGAATGGAGCTGTCTTTCTACCATTGATGCATTTATAGTCGCCCGGTATGTTCACACAAGTCTCGGGGCACACATTTGATTCTTCACATTCGTCAATATCTGATGACAAATAAGAAACAAATATATTAGCAGCAAAACCCATCTCCTTGAGTAAAATTAGAAAGACTGGTAGGTCGCATTCCCTCATAAATTGTTAATTCCATAGCTAAAATATTGTGCTTGTAACTAAAGGACTTTCATGTTCCCTTCTGTTTCCAGTAAATTATTGTCAGTATATCATAGTCAATTTTGTTTGAAAGAGCATTCACTTTGTACAATCTTGGGCAGAAGAAACAAAAAAAGAAGGCAGAAAAGCATGTATGTGATCATTAAACAGTGTGAATGCATTCTTTTCGGAGAAAACTATGGGAATCAACAAGCCACTTCCCTTAAAAACGGAATGTGATAGCATAAAGTATATTAACTTGGCATCCTCCAACAAGATAGGGGTCACCACTATACCCCGTTCCACAATAGCACTGCATAAATGGCATTCTTTCGTAGAGGCCATAGAGGTTGTATGTGTTACAGCTGACAGGGTTATTATCGCTTGATCTATATAATACGTAATCTTGCTGGATAAGCTCATGTGCATCCTTGGTAATGCTCACCACTGGAACCGTATCATTCAACCTTAAATCATATAAACTTGTAAATTTAGACCTCAAGAACCATGATCTATCTGCCAGGAAAGCGTACTTGCACCCTTGATGTCCACCTTCTTCCTTGAAATCCACACTAATGCCCTGTAGGTTAAAGGGCAGCGGAATCTGGCCGCATCGTTCCCTCCCGAAACAAGCATTATACTGGCTAATGTGGGTGTTGGTTTCAGCACATTTCAACCCGCAACCAACAACTGATTCTGTGCTATTCACTGTTGCCAGGGTGTTGCAACCGACCAATGTAAAGACGTTCCATGTCTTGAAGAAGACAAATTGACTTTCTTCTAATCTCACCAATGTAAAGACGTTCCATGTCCGTCTCCTCCACAACTTGCTTTTAAGTAAATTAAAGGAAGACTGACCCTAATCATGCCGTTCCTGGATCTATCGCAATTGGGAGTGAAAAGTTGAGAACTGGCAATCCAATCTTTTTTAGTATGGGAACCGTGTTGCTTTGTGGGCAATCAATCTCGTACCACTCATCCATGAAACACTCGGCTCCTATTCTGAAGGGGAAGGGAATGGTGATGTTTCTGCATGTTTCATTGCAGTCATGCTTTGCAAGTCGAGATGCAGCTCCTGATGATTGTACGATGAGGGAAACCAGAAGCAAAAGAATTTGAAACATAGAGTTCCATAGGGAAAATTGTCCAAAAAAGTCTTAAATCTATTACATTTTTGCCAATTCAGTTCTAAAACTTTCAATTTTGCTAATGTAAATTTAAACATTTTGTATTTATGCCAATTTAATCTATCCGGCCAATTTTGGCCGCCCGACGTTGATGTGGACTCTGGCCAGCGTCGGCCATCTTGCCAACGCTGACATGGCAATTTTTTTAATATTTTAATATTTTATTTCTATTTTTTATATTTTTTTCTTCCCTTCTTCTTCTGGCTGGCCTAGTGACCGGCCAGAGGGAAGAGCAAATGAGGTCGACCTCATCAGCCTTTGGCGAAGCTCGCCCCCACTAGTCACTAGTGTGGGCGAGGTCGAGCCTCACCCAGCCAAAGCGAGGCCAATCTTCCTGTCCCTAGGTTCTCCCTCACCCAGCGACGGCAGGGTCGGCCTCACCTTAGCTCGACCTCACCCTCACCAATGGTAGGCGGGGGAGAGCTTCGCCCAAGGCCAGCGAGGTCAACCTCACCGGCCCTTGTCTCTGACCAGTCGAGAAGAAATCAATTCTAGCCACTAATACAATTAGATTTGCTCTTCATAGAAAAACTTGGGATTGCAAATCCCAAGTAAGATTGGTTTTGGACCAGCCATAGGGAAGAAGGGCAGAAAAAAAAGAAGATAGAAAAAACAAAAAGGAAAAAATAAAAAAATTCAAAGAAATAGTAAAATATTTAAAAAATTGTCACGTCAACATTGGCCGTATGGCTGGCATCCACGTCAGCACCGGCCGGCCAAAATTGACTGGATGGACTGAATTAACAAAAATACAATAGGTTTAGGACTTTTTGGATAATTTTTTTAAGTTCCCGATGATTTTCATGTTTGGTACGTGCATGAACCTAAACCTATGGAGAAAGGGGATATGGGCTTAATCGCTTAATATTGTTATTTAAGTGAAAGATGGGAAGAATTTTCATGTTCTGTACGCATAATTTCCAGCTCCCTTATTTCCTGGTATTTGTGAGGATGTTTCCTTGATGATAGAAATATCAAAGCTTGACAAGTAGAGGACATCAATTTAAGCAGCCAAGTGCGACTTTTCCCATTATTGGGGCATTAGTTTGTCATGATTTTTTATGAGAAAGACTTGGGGCATTAACAAGGTGGATGACTTTTCAAGACCATCTGTCGATGCGTTAAGCACAGCTGTTGATTAAGTGTGACTCCCAGATGATGCGAACATGGTTAGTGTCTGTGATAGATCAGGTCCATGTAGACCTAGAGCTAAGCAAGAATTTTGCCCAAAACCTGTGGAGAACTAGTTAACTTATGCCCACCTATAAGAAATCCAATTTGTACGTAAACAAACTAGGAAAGACCGGCATGGTGGGAGCCAATGGATGACTTTGTTGATAGTGACCCCTGTGATCTTCAAGACCGTTATCAACAGAGAACTTATATTTAGAACATGCCATAAACTTGGTCTCCCGAAGTGATAGAATAGAGAGACTATCATTCCTTGGCTATTAATTCTGACTTTCCGTAGCCCACAAGCTTCTTGGTGGTGACCCACAAGTAAGCTTGGCTGGGCCAATGGTCTTGTGCTCGCCTATTGTCCACAAGATCACAAGTTCTTGCTATGTCATGATCGAACCTTCGACAAACTTGTGCTCATGGGCACTGCTACATTATGCGGAGAGAATTCTAGATTGTTGACACGCCGGTGAGGCTATGTTGATAAGCCCGTCTCGAGAATCTCATGTGATGCCGAATAGCTTTAACTCCTACCTAATATTTAGTAGTAGATGAATAAACATCAGTCGCTTGGCTAATCAATTCTGTGTTCTTATAATCACTATTCCGAATTTCCGAGTTAGCACAAATTCTTTCAACACCTGCTACTTGAAGAGTTTGCGAATTGGAAATGGAGAAATATCTCTACAAAGGACAGGTACATTTTCATTTAACGAAAATTAGGGATGGAGGAGCATGCCATTTGGGCCTAGTACAATGCTCAGCAAATCAATGGCATGCCCAGGCTTTTTATCGACGATTCGTATTTCCATATGAGATTTCAATTCCTTTTCTTTGTCGTTTCTGGTTCAGTATCAAGGGAATCGAAGGCGAATGGATGTGGGCTACGAGCTACGAGCTGTGTGACCATTTATAAAACTTTCCTTTTCAAATAAGTGTTCCAAACTCATGAAAAATAAAGGACTTAAAAAACAAAACCTTAGAGTTAAAAAAAGTTATAGGAAAACAGAAGCAAATATTGGTCATGATCCCTCTTTCTCACTTGTAGTTTTGGAGGTGATTATTAAATAAACATAGAGTCTAAACATTAAGATCAAGAAAGGAAATATATGATGAAAATGAAATTTGAGCCGCAGTCAATATAAAAAGCAATGTTTCCATACAAAAAGATGAGTCATCAAGCACTTGGCTGTTCACTCTGTAAATTCATTATGCTTTCGAAACATTAGGGAAAAAGAGCCAGGCATAACTGTAGTTTGCTTGGAAACATATATTGGATTTGATCACGATATAGATCGAAATATATTTCTTTTGCATCCTTTTCAATAAAAATTAGATCAAGTATCAGGAGGCCAAGGTAAAAACCGCCATTGAGTATCAAGAGGCCAGGGTAGCGAGGGCCACTGCTCGCCCCTTTAGGTTCGTCCCTATGTTTACATGTCCATCATATTCATAAGTCTCAAACAAACAAAATAATTCATTGGCAACCAAATTATGTACGAGGGACGTTCATTTAAAAGAGTAGCGGTGTCATCAACAACTACTTGACATTCAAGTAATTTCCTTCTTTTTAATAACAAGTAATAACAAGTCTTCTTCTGCTTCTCTCGGTCAAAGAATTTGGCTCGGAAAAGCAATTTACTTTGCACTTTCCGCTAATGCCACGACTGGGATGACCTCAATGCCTCAGGTGCGGGTCAAAGATCACCTGTGCGGTTCAGTTGTCTTGAACTTTCCGCTTTTTCTAACCCAGAAAGCTAAGTTCCCATTTCTCAGTACCTTTCAAGCGTTGTCCTAATGTGTGTCCAGAAGAAAAAACGAGTCTTCAAAGTCCTCCAATCTGAAAATGACTAGAGGGCATTTCTGAAAGGAGACACTTCGATGAGGAACAAAAGAAAATATCTTCAAATCTCATCATGTTAAATTTCTAGAGTTTTTTTTTCTGTTGGACAAATCCCGAAAATATCAGGAAATCCCCTGGCTAAATTATGGAGACACGGATCCTATACTACGTAAGATTGGATTACAATTGCTCAACATTTTACTTCCTCTGGAAACATAGATGGGGATGATTAGCAATAATTTCCTGTAATTTACTCAATCTGCAGCCATTCACACATCGTGAAACATGGTGAACTTCAAGGCCTCCAAGCGAGGTTAAACTCAGAAATTGATTCAATATATAACATAAACAAAGCTAAACTCAGACTAATATTCAGAATTTACAGATAGACCATATTCATGTTAAATCAGGAACTGTCAGTGACAGAGCTTCTCAATTCTAAGCAAAAAAGATTGGCAATGAAATGTGAAATTTTGTGACAATAACCAAAGACGTGGAACAATATTTAATCTAGTGTGGAATAGGAAGAATTCATCCAATTTTGGTCTTGGATAAATTAAAACAAACTGACGCGTACACAAAACAATTTAAGTCAGTAAGGAAAGTAATAAATATCTCAAATATAATGTGCTTAACAGGGGCCAAAACAAAGGGTCCGGAAACCCCGTCTAGCTTAATAACTCTCCGTATCTTTCTCATGAAAAAGATGATGACAAAATCATCTCGGAAAAGTCACACTTGGCTGCTTAAATTGGTGTCCTCTACCTATCAAGCTTTGATATTTCTATCCTCAAGGAACCATCGTCAGAGATACTAGGAAGTAGCGGAGCTGGAATAAAATTATGCGTACAGAACATCAGAATTCTTCCCCTCTTCCACATAAATAACAATATTAAGGGACTCAGCCCATACATATCCCCCTTCTCCATATGTTTAGGTCCATGCACACACGAGACAATGAAAATCATGACCAGCTCGGTGTTTCGAATTCTTGTGCTTCTGGTATCCCTCACGGTACAAGCATCTGGGGCTGCATGTACTGAAACATGTGGGGACATCACCGTTCCCTTCCCCTTCGGAGTAGGAGCCAGGTGTTTCTTGCAAGTTACAAGTTTCGAAGATATTGAAAAATGGAGATTTTGAGAGGGCAAAATCATGAAAACATAATAAAAGGGACTAGAAATTGAGAAAATGCATCATGATTATCTTAATTCACTCAGAAAAAAAGTAGAGTCAATGAGAAAAACTTGTTACAATTCTAATCGCACAAAATGTTCACTTCAAATAATGGGCAGGTGCATGATCAAAGTTTCCATGAGAGTGGTCCGGGAAGAGAGATGAAACCATAAACCAAAGTCATCCCTTGATGCAGATGTACTCCGGTGAAGTTTGCAACCCATTTCCATCAATTTTGAATATGCAAAATCCCAGAAGCATAGGAGATCTCGCTGTCCAAGCAATTATGTTTGTTTTTGTCTCACGGAAGACTTTTTTCATTATTGGTGTTAGAGTAATTAAATATTAAACCACGCATTCTATAACAGTTTAAGCTTTTAGAATAGTTGGCAGTGGTCCCGCAAAATCTCACAATTAGAGTCGCACTTAGCTGCTTAAATTAAAGAGGCCTCTACTTATCAAGATTTATGTTTCAATGCTCTAGCAGGACTGAAGAAAATCACACCCATGTCCTGAACTTTCTTCCCTTCTTATGGTCAGATAGGACAGAGCTCATAGGTTGTAAGTAATGGCAAAATTGGTGTTTCGAATCCTTTTGATCCTAGGTTCCTTCAGTATACAAGCATCACTAGCCAAACCTCGCATGGCAATTGCGCTGAATCGTGCGGAAAGACTGTCATTTCCTTCCCCTGCCAGAAATCTGAGTAAGGTTGAGGCTACTAAACTACATCTAACTAACAAAATTAAAAGCTTTTTACAAATTATAGACGCACAATACTGAGAAACTAGTCTCTAACTCTAAATGAGGTTTAACTTAGATTAATTTCTTAAATAACCTGAACAATGCTAAAGTAAGATTAGTATGCATAATTTAAAGAAACACCATATTCATGTTAAATCAGAAAGTGTAAGTGACCGAGCTAATTCATACTAAACAAAAAGATTGGCAATGATGTCACGCCCCGAAACTCTTGTCGAGCCCGCGACTTCCCGCTTCAGGTCGAACGGTTGCGACGTCCCAGGTTATCGCCGACCTCAACTAAACATCAGAGATTTAATCGCGCAAACCGAAACCATAAAACACCCGAACAAACTTAAACTGGGGAGAATTGGGAGAATATACATTTCCATTTCTTGTTCAACTTGTTCCACCATATATACAATAAAACAAACCTCTGACTACCAGTGCACACTTTACTGAAACTACCAAAATCAAAAAGGAGTCGATGACCTGACGTTCAACCTAAAAAACGGTTCTCATCCAAGGCAAGCTTTCCCACTTCTACAAACACGGTCGTCGTGTGTCTTATCCAGGTCATCCCGTCACCCATCGGAAACTCAGCTACCTCATACTCCGTATGCACTGGTACTCCAAAACGTACTGGTGGCGGTGGTGGAGGGTTCATCGCTCAGGTCGGGGTTCTGAAAATTGTTGGTTTACACAACCATGAGATTACATCTCAGCAAGTTCACCCCTAAACCCAACCTAGGCTATCACGTACCTCCAGACAATCACACAGACAAACGTGCATTTGTACACATCAAGTCATCACATCGCAGGCACCTCAAATAATATAGTCAGACTCAAACATGCGTATACCCGTACTCAATCAAAATCACGCCATATGCAACACACGCATGTACCAACTCTCATTCTACTATTCCTTCCATTCTCATTTCCTCTTTCTCATTCCTCGCCAGTGACCCGCGTTGAAGTATACGCCTTAAGCACACTGCGATCATTCACCACATCCGGCCCGCGTACCCGTTTACGCCTCAGGCCCCAATCGCGACTTGAGCATCACACACCCCAAGCCCAATCCCAACTCAGCCCGCGCCAAATGCGACAGGCCTACATGATTGAAACCCGAGCTTAAGATGCCTCGGTCCAATCCCGGTGTCACCCGAGCTGATCGTGCCTCGGACCGATTCTCATACTTGCTTTTTCTAGCCTCAGCCTGTGCCAAATGCATCAGACCTACATGATCGCTGCCCGAGTTTACGATACCCGGCCTGATCCCATTCTCGCACTACCACACCTTCGCATACTTTCCCACAATCACTTGTCACACCACAACTTCTCCTGACTAATGCACATACTCGATATGCATTTACCACACGCAACTAGCCCATCACACGTGATTCGTGCACGCATCGAGTCACACGCAGACAGAGCTCACTCAACAATTCACATGGCCAATATCAACAATTAATTCGATCTGGCCCACGCGTGCACCAAACAGACATATGTCCACTATATAAATACATAAATAAGCACTCAATTAAATCAACCCCATCCAGAATAATTCAAACATGCCTAAAACACGTAAATTGCCAATTTTCTCCAACCAAATGGCGTCGGATTAATTCCGATCCTTCACAACATTTTCTCGCCATTAAATAATGGTTCTAAAAATCCAACTTGCGTCCCGAACAAATCATCATAGCCCCGTGAACAGTAAATCACAGCCACTGTTATTTTCTAATTTCCAATAAATAATGCCCGAATTAAATCCCAAGGCCCGCCATAAAATTTCTACTCCCAATTCATGCCATTCCGCACCTAGTTTTATACAGATTTCGCCCAAAAATCGCCCGTCGATACCCGAAGTCCTAAGCTGGGTTTAGAGCGCGACTTACCCGCGTTCTAGACTATCGCGGCTAGAACGGAAAGCGGCGGCACTTAATCGGGAACGGCGGCGACGACGTACGGCTCCCGGGTGGCGGCGATCGGCTTGGGTGGCGACGGCGCGGCTTACTTGGCCGTGGGTCTTGCCTCACGTGAAAGAGAGAGAGAGGGAGAGAAAGAGAGAGACGGCGGCTGGTGGTGGTGGCTTGAGGGCTGGTACGGTGGCTTGAGGGCGGCCCGGACGGTGGTGGCGAGCGGCGGTGCCGGCGGTGGGCTTCCCGGTGGACGGCAAGGAGTTCACGGAGGAGGGGGAAGGATTTCACGGCAAAAGGGGGGGGGGGGGGGGCTGATCGGTGAAGATGAAGAAGAGAATGGAGGGAGAGAAGACATTCTTGACTCAAATAGTGACCATTGACCCAAGGGGAAAATGACCATATTACCCTTTCCTCATATTTTTAATCCGACGGTCCCGATTCGATCTTATCTTGATCCGACGGTCGAGATCGATTCTTGCACAAAAATATCCAAGGGCATACTTGTAATTTCCCAAAAAGTCCAAGGGTAAAATTGTCCAATCAAAATTTTAGGGCAAAATTACCAAAATGCCATTTACCCTTAAAGCTTGCCCTTTAATAAACCCTAGGGGTATTTTGGTCACTTCCTCCGTTTCTTGTCCAAATCGAATTTTTCCGAAGGAATTGAGCGCACCAAAAATTCATACGTGTCACGTGCAACGTCGTTCTAACGTTTCGGCGTGACTTCCTAATTTTCCGGTCTCCAATTTGGGCAAAAATTCAATAATTAAATTCTATTAAACGCAACTCGAGCGTTTCTCGAGCTAACGGGCGGCTTGCTGGGGAAATTCGCGAAATCGACTCATGACTGATACTAAATCGAGTCACGTACAAGTCCGTTCGGTACGTGACGACCTCGGTTGTCATTAAAATCGCGAAGATCAATCACTTGATCCGAGGGGTACGATCGTTCAGTATAATTTCAGAATCATTCGTCAAGTCGTTTCGTGGTCCAACGGAATCACCCGCGATCCACTACTAGGACAGTGGCAAATTGACCCCTAACTATCCTTGGATCGACCAACAGTGGCTCAAAATATCACTTTCGCGATTTAATGGTCGAAATCCATTCACGATCGAATTTCCTTTAGTCGCGCGAATTTAATTCCCCTATTAGCCTTTCCCTAATGGTTAGCATTCCCAGGAATGATCAGCTCCGGGCGAGAATTTACTGCGAGCACATCTCATAAAACTCATTTATTCAATAAATTCCAATTGGTGGAATTTCGGAATGTCACAATCTTCCCCCCTTATAAAATTTCGTCCTCGAAATTTACAATCTCACTACTACTCAAAATTTACAATTATTACTGCTACTCAAACAACTGGGGGTACTGACGTTGCATCATTTCTTCGCTTTCCCAGGTTGCGCCTTCAGTCCCGTGGTGCTCCCAAATAACCTTGACCATCGGGATTGTCTTGTTCCTCAGAACCCGTTCCTTCCGATCTTCAATCCTGATCAGTCTCTTGACGTACGATACCTTATCATCCACCTCTATCTCTTCGTAATTCAACACATGCGTCGGGTCCGGTTCATATTTCCTCAACATTGATACGTGAAACACGTTATGCACCTGCGACATATTCGGCGGTAACGCAAGGCGATACGCCAGATCTCCAATTCTTTCTAGCACTTCAAAGGGTCCCACATATCTCGGACTCAACTTCCCCTTCTTACCAAATCGGGACAATCCTCGCATGGGCGACACTTTTAGAAATACGTGATCCCCTACTTGGAATTCCAGAGGTCTTCGCCTTCTGTCTGCGTAACTCTTTTGACGGCTCTGCGCTGTCTTCAGCCTTTCGCGAATGATCTTAACTGCCTCGATCGACTGCTCAACCAACTCCGGCCCTGTTATAGCTCGTTCTCCCACTTCGTCCCAACACACGGGTGTTCTACAAGCACGGCCATATAGCGCTTCAAAGGGCGCCATTCCAATGCTTCTTTGGAAAGTCTGTTATTGTAAAGCAAACTCCACTAAGGGCAGTTGCTCTTCCCATTTACCTTGAAAATCCAGCACACATGCCCTGAGCATATCCTCTAGCGTCTGAATCGTCCTCTCAAAGCGGCCATCCTGTCCGAGGATGATAAGCTGCATCTTGAAGCGCAACTTGGATCCTAACGCCGTCTGCGGACTTTTCCAAAATTGGCGGTAAACCTAGGATCACGATCCGATGTTATAGATACTTGGTACCCCATGCGGGCGAACTATCTGTTGCACGTACAACTCGCATACCGTTTCTAACGCGAAATCCTTTCGCACTGCCAAAAAATGTGCCGACTTAGTTAATCTGTCGACAATCACCCAAATGGTGTCATGACCTCTTTGACTTCTCGGCAATCCCGACACAAAATCCATGGTTATATGCTCCCATTTCCACTCTGGGATTTCCAACGGTCGCAACAATCCTCCAGGCTTATAGTGTTGCGCTTTCACCTGCTGACACGTCAGGCACTTAGCCATGTGCTTAGCTATATCCGACTTCATACCATTCCACCAATAAAATTATCTCAAATTCATGTACATTTGGTACTGCCGGGGTGAATACTGTACTGACTACGATGCGCTTCGGACAAAATTTCTTCCTTAACTCCCGCATCGTCTGGCACACATAACATTCCATGAAATTTCAACACACCGTCCTCAGATACCTGAAAATCTGGCTTCCTCTTAGTAATGTCCATCTCAATAACCTTCTGTATCTCTGGGTCCGTAGACTGCAAAGTTTTAACTTTAGCCTGGATCTCCGGCTCAATCCTTAACGTCGCTAACAGGCTCGAAACTCGACTTACTTCCAACTTCTACTCGGAATCTCGCACATTCTCCAACAGGATCCACTCCTTGACCATTAAATGCGCGATGCTTGATTTCCGGCTCAACGCATCCGCTACTCGGTTTGCTTTTCCAGGGTGATATAGAATATCACAATCATAATCTTTTAACAATTCCATCCAACGTCGCTGCCTCATATTCAACTCTTTCTGCGAAAATAAATACTTGAGGCTCTGATGGTCAGTATAGATCTGAAATCTCTCTCCGCATAAATAATGTCACCAAATCTTCAGGGCGAACACTATTGCGGCTAACTCCAAATCGTGCGTCGGATAATTCAATTCATGTGGCCTCAACTGTCTGGATGCATAGGCTACCACTCGCCCATGTTGCATCAACACACACCCTAATCCCTTCAACGACGCATCACTGTATATCTCATACCCTCCAAGTCCTGATGGAATCGTCAACACTGGTGCCGTTGTCAACCTCCGCTTCAACTCTTGAAAACTTCGTTCACACTGATCTGTCCATTCAAATCTATTCTCCTTCTTCAATAATTGAGTCAACGGCATTGCTATTGCCGAAAATCCTTCCACAAAGTGACGGTGATATCCAGCCAGACCCAAAAAACTCCGAACTTCTGTTACCGTTGTCGGTCTAGGCCACTTCGTTACAGCCTCTATCTTCGCTGGATCTACAGAAATTCCTTCTCCCGAAATTACATGATCGAGAAATGCTACTCGACTAAGCCAAAACTCGCACTTGCTAAACTTAGCATACAGTGCGTGCTTCCTCAAAGTCTGCAACACTTGGTGCAAATGAAATTCATGCTCCTCCAGGCTTTTCGAGTACATCAGTATATCGTCGATAAAGACAAACACAAACTAATCTAAGAATTCCTTAAACACCCGATTCATCAGATCCATAAAGGCAGCAGGGGCGTTCGTTAATCAGAATGGCATCACCGTAAATTCATAATGCCCGTATCTCATCCTAAACGCCGTCTTCGGTATATCCTCTTTCCTAATTCTCAACTGATGATACCCCATTCTCAAATCAATTTTAGATAATATCGAAGCCCCTTGTAACTGATCAAACAAATCATCAATCCTTGGCAAAGGATACTTATTTTTAATTGTCACCTGATTCAGCTGCCTGTAATCTATACACAACCTCAACGATCCATCTTTCTTCCTTACAAATAAAACCGGGGCTCCCCACGGAGATGCACTGGGTCGAATAAACCCCTTATCTAACAACTCTTGCATCTGCACCTTTAATTCCTTTAACTCCGATAGCGACATTCTATAAGGTGCCTTCGAGATTGGCTCAGTTCCAGGCGCCAACTCGATTACAAACTCTACTTCTCTTTCCGGCGGTAATCCCGGCAATTCTTGAGGAAACACATCGGGATATTCACACACTACCGCTATATCCTCAAGTCTCGGCTCTTCAGCCGTCGAATCCACTACCGCAGCTAGAAATCCTTGACATCCTTCATTCAACAATTTTGCCATTTCCACCGAGGATATCAACGAAATCGAGGGTCCTCCTCGACTTCCTACAAATTTAAATTCCGGATGTCCAATAGGATTAAATTGGATCACCCTGCTATTGCAATCCATTACAGCCCTCTGCTTAGACAACCAATCCATCCCTACTATCACATCAAAATCATACATATCTAGAACTACCAAATCAATCAATTCCTCCCTATTCCCAATCACAACCTTACAGTTTGGACAACCCAGAGATATCAACATCTTATCGTTTAAAGGAGTCGTCACACATAGCACAATATCAAGCAATTGCGGTTCTATTCCCACTAACTCCACAAACTGTTTTGATATAAAGGAATGCGACGCTCCAGGATCAAATAAAGCATACGCAGCATGGTTGCATAGAGAAATCGTACCTGTGATAACCCCTGGTGCATTCTCAGCCTCTCGTCTGGCCATCGCATACACTCGTCCTTGCGCTTGAGGCCTATTCTGATTCAGATTCGCTGTCTGGGCCACTCCCGTCTGATTCTCATTCCGAGGTGTCGGCAAAGCAAGCGGTCTATTCTGCCTGGAATTGGGGCAATTCTTTATATGATGCCCAAATCCTCCACATCCAAAGCAAGCTCCACCCCTGGTTGGACAAGGCCCGTTTCCATGTCGACCTCCACAAATCCTACACGGACCATTCCCAATCCGGATTGGCTTTCCAATATTCCTTTTAACTGGTGGAGTAAAATGCCTATTATCCACCATCGGCCTCTTTCCCGGATTACGGTTATTCCAACCCTGGACAAACTTCGATCCAGATGCGGCGGCTCTATCCATCTGATCCCGCTCAAGAATCTGGGCCCTATCAAATATCTGCTCATACGTTCCCAGATTTACTAGTAACAACTGCCTACGGATGTCAGCTCTCAATCCATCCAAAAATCTCCACGCCTTATCCTCAGGATGTTCTACCATTCTTGACGCGAACTTAGACAATCTCGCGAATTCCGTCTCATATTGATCTACTGTCATTTGGCCCTGGCGGAGTCTCATAAATTCCGCGAGTTTTCTTTCCCTAGCACTGGCTGAAAAATATTTCTCATAGAAATTCTCAGTAAAAACAGCCCAAGTCTTGGCTGTACCCTCAGGAAAAATCCTATCCCTAGTGGCTTTCCACGAATCGTTTGCATTATCCTGCAGCTGATAGACTGCTAAAGTCACCCTCTCATGATCATTACACTCCAGCACCTCAAAAGCCTTCTCCAGTTCCTCTACCCACCGAGGTGCAGCCTCCGGGTCACCTTTCCCAGAAAACTTGGGTGGTTTCAACTTTATAAATTGTTCTACCAGCTGGTGCATAGGTCTATTCGCAACCACTTGCCCTTGACCTTGGTTCTCGTTATTATCAGCAACAGCAACAGCCTCGGCAGCTTGGGCAATCGGAGTAGCTCGCGCCTGAGTCTGCTGTTCTATTATATCACCAATCCGTTCCAACGTTCTCATTACAGCTTCCATTCTCGGGTCCACAACAGGTCTAACTTCTATTCTAGGGTTTGCTGCTACTCCAGCATCAACTCCTAAATTTTCCATCGCTCCAGCACCCATTCCAAGATCCTCTACGGCACTAGCTCGAGCGCGTCCTCTACCACTGGATCCTCTACCAGCGCCCCTTCTTGGGACTCTTCCTACTACTCTTCCTTCGCTGCTCATCGTCACGATTCTACCACTCTACTACCTGCTGTAATTCCACTCAGGAATTAACGGTCTAAACCAACTAGCTCAATCAAATTCTAAGCAGCGAATTAACACGAAAGCTCGCTCAGCAAGCATTTCCCCACTACCCATCACGAAATCACAATCACCAAAGTCTGAACACTTACCTCAGGTCCAGACGCACCTGCAATTCAATTACCACACACAATTGACTTACGAAAACAATCACAACAACCAATCTGGAGGCACGTGTAGCTCACTCTAGCCTACACCCCACTAAGATCTCCCCAATTACTACCCCAAGGTTTCCGCTCCTTATCACTCTAAGTTTCGACCAATTCTAGATCGAGCTGACCTTGCTCTGATACCAATTCAAACGGGGATGTCACGCCCCGAAACTCCTGTCGAGCCCGCGACTTCCCGCTTCAGGTCGAACGGTTGCGACGTCCCAGGTTATCGCCGACCTCAACTAAACATCAGAGATTTAATCGCGCAAACCGAAACCATAAAACACTCGGACAAACTTAAACTGGGGAGAATTGGGAGAATATACATTTCCATTTCTTGTTCAACTTGTTCCACCATATATACAATAAAACAAACCTCGACTACCAAGTGCACACTTTTCTGAAACTACCAAAATCAAAAAGGAGTCGATGACCTGACGTTCAACCTAAAAACGGTTCTCATCCAAAGCCAAGATTTCCCACTTCTACAAACACGGTCGTCGTGTGTCTTATCCAGGTCATCCCGTCACCCATCGGAAACTCAGCTACCTCATACTCCGTATGCACCGGTACTCCAAAACGCATCGGGTGGCGGTGGTGGAGGGTTCATCGCTCAGTCGGGGTTCGAAAATTGTTGGTTTACACAACCATGAGATTACATCTCAGCAAGTTCACCCCTAAACCCAACCTAGGCTATCACGTACCTCCAGACAATCACACAGACACACGTGCATTCGTACACATCAAGTCATCACATCGCAGGCACCTCAAATAATATAGTCAGACTCAAACATTCGTATACCCGTACTCAATCACAATCACGCCGTATGCAACACACGCATGTACCAACTCTCATTCTACTATTCCTTCCTTTCTCATTTCCTTTTTCTCATTCCTCGTCAGTGACCCGCGTTGAAGTACACGCCTCAGGCACACTGCGATCATTCACCACATCCGACCCGCTTACCCGTTCACGCCTCAGGCCCCAATCGCGACCTGAGCATCACACACCCCAGGCCTAATCCCAACTCAGACCGCGCCAAATGCGACAGGCCTACATGATTGAAACCCGAGCTTAAGATGCCTCGGTCCAATCCCAGTGTCACCCAAGCTGATCGTGCCTCGGACCGATTCTCATACTTGCTTTTTCCAGCTTCAGCTTGTGCCAAATGCATCAGACCTACATGATCGTTGCCCGAGTTTACGATACCCGGCCCGATCCCATTCTCGCACTACCACACCTTCGCATACTTTCCCACAATCACTTGTCACACCACAACTTCTCCTTACTCATGCACATACTCGATATGCATTTACCACATGCAACTAGCCCATCACACGCGATCCGTGCACGCATCGAGTCACACGTGCAGATGCAGCTCACTCAACAATTCACATGGCCAATATCAACAATTAATTCGATCCGGCCCACGCGTGCACCAAACAGACATATGTCCACTATATAAACACATAAATAAGCACTCAATTAAATCAACCCCATCCAGAATAATTCAAACATGCCTAAAACACGTAAATTGCCAATTTTCTCCAATCAAATGGCGTCGGATTAATTCCGATCCTTCACGACACTTTCTCGCCATTAAATAATGGTTCTAAAAATCCAACTTGCGTCCCGAACAAATCATCATAGCCCCGTGAACAGTAAATCACAGCCACTGTTATTTTCTAATTTCCAATAAATAATGCCCGAATTAAATCCCAAGGCCCGCCATAAAATTTCTACTCCCAATTCATGCCATTCCGCACCTAGTTTTATACAGATTTCGCCCAAAAATCGCCCGTTGATACCCGAAGTCCTAAGTTGGGTTTAGAGCGCGACTTACCCGCGTTCTAGACTATCGCGGCTAGAACGGAAAGCGGCGGCACTTAATCGGGAACGGCGGCGACGACGTACGGTTCCCGGGTGGCGGCGATCGGCTTGGGTGGCGACGGCGCGGCTTACTTGGCCATGGGTCTTGCCTCACGTGAAAGAGAGAGACAGGGAGAGAAAGAGAGAGACGGCGGCTGGTGGTGGTGGCTTGAGGGCTGGTACGGCGGCTTGAGGGCGGCCCGGACGGTGGTGGCGAGCGGCGGTGCCGGCGGTGGGCTTCCCGATGGACGGCAAGGAGTTCACGGAGGAGGGGGAAGGATTTCACGGCAAAAGGGGGGGGCTGATCGGTGAAGATGAAGAAGAGAATGGAGGGAGAGAAGACATTCTTGACTCAAATAGTGACCATTGACCCAAGGGGAAAATGACCATATTACCCTTTCCTCATATTTTTAATCCGACGGTCCCGATTCGATCTTATCTTGATCCGACGGCCGAGATCGATTCTTGCACAAAAATATCCATGGGCATACTTGTAATTTCCCAAAAAGTCCAAGGGTAAAATTGTCCAATCAAAATTTTAGGGAAAAATTACCAAAATGCCCTTTACCCTTAAAGCTTGCCCTTTAATAAACCCTAGGGGTATTTTGGTCACTTCCTCTGTTTCTTGTCCAAATCGAATTTTTCCGGAGGAATTGAGCGCACCAAAAATTCATACGTGTCACGTGCAACGTCGTCCTAACGTTCCGGCGTGACTTCCTAATTTTCCGGTGTCCAATTTGGGCAAAAATTCAATAATTAAAATCTATTAAACGCAACTCGAGCGTTTCTCGAGCTAACGGGCGGCTTGCTTGGGAAATTCGCGAAATCGACTCATGACTGATACTAAATCGAGTCATGTGCAAGTCCGTTCGGTGCGTGACGACCTCGGTTGTCATTAAAATCGCGAAGATCAATCACTTGATCCGAGGGGTACGATCGTTCAGTATAATTTCAGAATCATTCGTCAAGTCGTTTCGTGGTCCAACGGAATCACCCGCGATCCACTACTAGGACAGTGGCGAACTGACCCCTAACTATCCTTGGATCGACCAACAGTCGCTCAAAATATCACTTTCGCGATTTAATGGTCGAAATCCATTCACGATCGAATTTCCTTTAGTCGGGGGAATTTAATTCCCCTATTAGCCTTTCCCTAATGGTTAGCATTCCCAGGAATGATCAGCTCCGGGCGAGAATTTACTGCGAGCACATCTCATAAAACTTATTTATTCAATAAATTCCAATTGGTGGAATTTCGGAATGTAACAAATGAAATGTGAAAATATGTGGCAATAAGCAAAGTCGTGGCACAAATTTATAATGTAGTGCAGAAGAGGAAGAATTCATCCGATTTTGGTCTAGGAAAAATTGAAAAAGATCTAACACGTACAAGGAACAACTTAAACTGGGTAATGAAAGGATTAAATATCTCAGTTCTGTTGTGCTTAACGGGTCCACAACAAAGGATTCTGAAAAGTCACCCATCTTGGTAACCTCCAAGTCTTGCTCATTAATAAGGTGATTGACAAAATTATCTCCTCAACAGTGAGAAAAGTCACACGTGGGTGCTTAAAATGGTGTCCTCTACTTGTCAAACCTTTGATATTTCTATCAGCAAGGAAACATCCCAGGCAGATACTAAGATGTAACAGAGCTGGAAATTATGCGTACAGAAGATGAAAATTCTTCCCTTCTTTAACGATAATAACAATATTAAAGGGACTCAGCTCCTGTCACCTTTCTCCAGAGGTTTAGGTCCATGCACATACAAACCGTGAAAATCATGTCATACTCGGCGTTTCAAATTCTTTTGCTTCTGGTTTACCTCATGGTACAAGCATCAGGAGCCACACCGGGACTTGCAAGGCCTAACTGTGCTGAAACGTGCGGGAATGTCACCATTCCCTTCCCCTTCGGAATAGGAACAGAGTGCTTCTTGGGTGACTGGTACGAGATTGTCTGCCAGCAAAACAACACGGTTCCCATACTAAAGAAGATCGGATTATGAGTTCTCAACATTTCACTCCCCTATTATCGTGGATATATGAACAGCGTGATTTGGGTCAGTCTTCCATTAATTTACTCAAATGCAAGCAGTGGGGGCGAAGGACTTGGCGTGCCAGTGAGCTTAGAAGGAAGTCAATTTGTCTTCTCCCAGACATGGAACGTCTTTATGTCCGTCCGTTGCAACACCCTGGCAACAGTGAATAGTACAGAATCTGCTGTTGTTGGTTGCAGGTCGAAATGTGATGGAACCAACACCAACATTAGCCGGTATAGTGCTTGTGTCAGGAGGGACCGATGTTGCCAGACTACACTCCTCTTTAACCTTCAGGGCTTTAGTGTGGATTTCAAAGAAGAAGGTGGACCTCAGGGATGCAAGTACGCTTTCCTGGCAAATAGCTCATGGTTCATGAGGTCTAACGTTACAGGTCTATATGATTTGAGTTTGAATGATAGGGTTCCAGTGGTGTTGGAATGGGGGATTTCAAACGATACCAACTACAAACTTGATCTTATCCTGCAAGGCTATGGCTCAGGCTATCTTGATCCCTTCAGATGCAGCAGGTACTGACGCAGCGTTCAGCGAAAAATTTAAGCAAAACCTTGCTTAGAGAAAGAAATCTCGAAATTCAATATTGATGATAATGTTCTGTCTTTAAAAAGAACCCTAAAACAAGCTTATATATCCCTAAACCAAACCCTACTAGGATTAGAAAACATAAAACATCAAAATTACAAAACTGCCCTTAAAATTAAAACCCATAAAAAATTATTAAAAAATAAAAAAACCCATGTAAACGATCCCGAATCGCTAAAATCCATCGTTAGTCACAGCCAAAGGCGGTGAGTTTTGTTCAGAACGCCGTTTCGCTTAAAACGACCGAATTTGAGCCCAATCCGATGTCGTCAACCGGGTCCGCCGGTTCTAGTCGCATCACCGTTTCGCCTTCCGTTTGGACTTCTGCCTGTCCAACCGATCCAGAAACGTACCACTAATATATTCTGCATCATTCTCCTCCACTTGAAAAGAATTCGTCCTCGAGTTGAAATCAGAATCTGGATATAATGGCTCTGTGGACTCATGAAACGGTGACAAATCAGCAACATTAAAAGTGTTGGATAATGCCCATACTATGTGGAAGGTCTATAACATAAGCATTATCGTTGATCTTCTTGCTGACAACGTAAGGTCAATACTTCTTTGGCTGCAATTTATTGTAAAATCCCGCTGGTAATCGCTCTTTACGAAGAAAAACCATGACTTGATCACCTACCGCAAACACCAGCTTCCGCCTGTGTTTATCTGCTGCAACTTTATACTTCTGATTAGCTTCCTCTAGCTTCTGTTTGACTTTATGATGCACTTCCACAATCTGTTTAGCCATATGATCCGCTGCTACACTTTTATCCGCTTGCTTAGGCAACTGTACCAAGTCCAGAGTATGCTGAGGCGCCTTTGTATAAACAACAGAAAAAGACGACCTGCCAATAGAACTATGAACTGCATTATTATAAGCAAACTCTGCTTGTGATAAAGCAACATCGCATTGCTTCGGCTTATCTCCACAAATGCTACGAATCAAGTTTCCCATAGTTCTATTAACCACCTTTGTTTGCCCATCAGTCTACGGGTGAGCAGTGCTATTGAAATTCAAAGATGAATCAAACAGTTTCCATAAAGTCCGCCAAAAATGCCCTAGAAATTTACTATCCCTATCTGAGGTAATAGACTTGGGCACACCATGCAAACGAACCACTTCCTTAAAGAATAATATGGCCACACTTACTGCATCAGAAGTCTTCCTACAAGGAATGAAGTGCGTCATCTTGGAAAATCTGTCAACCACAACGAAAATAGAATCCACGCCTCTTTGCGTCCGTGGTAAACTAAGCACAAAATCCATGGACAGATCTTCCCATATATTGTCAGAAACAGGTAATGGCATATACAGACCTATATTCCTAGATTTCCCCTTAGCAGTCTGGCAAACATAACACTTTTGTACGTACCTGCTGACATCTCTATGCAACTGGGACCAGTAAAATCGCTCCCGGACTACAGCAATAGTTTTATCACGACCCAAGTGTGCAGCTAATCCACCATCATGTAAATTACGAATTACCTTCTCTCGTAATGATGTTTGAGGAAGGCAAAGCTGGTTGCTACGCATCAAATAGCCATCCTGCACATAAAATTCTTGCACAGGTTGATTAGCAGTACATGACTTCCAAATTTGCCCAAAGTCATCATCATCTGCATAATAGTCTTTAGCTGCTTGAACCCCAAGATGTCTTGGCTTAATGTAATCAACAAGCCAGCTCTCCTACTCAATGCATCTGCTACGACATTATGCACACCTGATTTGTGCTGTAATCTGAAAGGAAATTTTTGCAAAAATTGACACCATCACGCATACATATATTTGCTAATCCTCTTCTGACTATTTAGATACTTCAAAGCTACATAAACAGAATAAAGGACGAATTCTTTCCCAATCAGATAATGCTCCTAGGTCTTCAAAGCCCTTACGACAGAATAGAATTCTTTATCATAAGTGCTCCATTTCTGCCGTGCATCACTGAGCTTCTCACTAAAATAACAAATTGGTCTGCGCTCTTGAGATAAAACATCTCCTATACCCACTCCACTGGCATCACAGTCCACTTCAAACAGTTTATCAAAATCAGGTAAAGCAAGAACAGGTGCAGTACATAACTTCTCCTTCAAAATAGCAAAACTATTTTCAGCTTCCTCTCCCCATAGAAATTTGCCTTTCTTCATACATTCAGTAATTGGGGCTGCGATAGTACTAAAATTCTTAATAAATCGCCAATAAAAAGTAGCTAACCCATGAAAACTCCTAACGTCAGAAACTGTTTTAGGAGTCGGCCACTCTTTGATTGCTCTTACATTCCCCTCATCTACCTCTATTCCTTCAGCAGTAATAATAAACCCCAAGAATAACAGCTTATTAGTTAAAAACTGCACTTCTTAAGATTAATATGCAGCTTATTAATCTACAAAGCTGTCAACACCTCCCTTAAGTGCATCAGATGATCCTTCTCAATCTTACTATAAATCAGGATATCATCAAAATAAACGACAACAAATTTGCCAATAAAAGATTTCAGAACCTGATTCATAAGCCTCATGAAAGTGCTTGAAGCATTGGAAAGTCCGAAAGGCATCACCAACCATTCGTACAACCCCTCATTTGTTTTGAAAGCTGTCTTCCACTCATCTCCGGGCCGAATACGAATCTGATGGTATCCATTCTTCAAATCCAGCTTCGAAAACCACTTAGCATCGTGCAACCTATCCAGCATGTCATCCAATCTCGGAATTGAAAACTTGTAACCCACGGTTATTTCATTAATGGCCCTGCTATCTACACACATCCGCCAACTCCCATTTTTCTTAGGAGTCAACAAGGCCGGAACAGCATATGGGCTCATGCTATTCTGAATGTGCCCCTTTCACCCCTTTCACAATAACTCATCCACCTTCTCTTTTAGAATCTCGCTTTCTTTAGGACTCATCCTGAAGTGCGATAAATTAGGCAGACTAGCACCAGGAATTAAGTCTATATGGTGCTGAATATCGCGTATAGGCGGCAACCTATCTGGAATCTCTTCAGGCATCAGTTCGCTAAATTCCTTCAATAAAGGCCTGACTGCTTCATGCTGCTCCTCCACTTGTAATTCAGCATCAGTCTCAATTGCTTGTTTCACGACCAGCACGTGAATATGTAGGATTTCGTTAGCCTCAATTTCAAATTTCCTTGTAAGGGTAAGGAAATTATTTTCAACTGCTTATTTTCCTTTATTCTTCAATGGCAGCAACGTGTACTTCACTCCATCCTTCACGAGGTGATTGCTCCTTCCCGAATGCTGCACATCTACATCAAATTGCCACGACCTCCCAAACAACACGTGACATACATCCATGTCTACCACATCACAATACAGTTCATCATGATATTTTCCAATGGAGAATGGAATTTTACATTGCTCAGTCACCTGAATGCTTTCCGCTCCATATTTAATCCACCCTAACGTATAGGGATTAGGATGTTTCTCCATGGGTATTTCCAACTTCTTCACTGCCTCCTTCCCAATGATATTCTCCATGCTTCCACTATCAATAGCCACAGCAAAGGTCTTTTCCAGAATGGTGCACCTGGTTCGGAATAACTGATGGCGCTGCGAATCATTTTCCTGTTTTGGGGCCAACATCATCCTGCGCACCACATAGTTTACTTGCTCCTCTTCTTCATCTTCAAAATCATCGTCCTCACCATCCGGCGCACAGCAATATCCATCCTCCTCCTCTTCTCTCGATGCTACGTTTACGGTCTTTCTTTAAGGGCATTCATAGATCGGTGCCCAAGCTGATTACACCTGTAACACTTTATCGCGGCTGGTTTAGCATAAGGGTTAGGGTTCGCAGTTTTTTGTACTTGCGTTCCTTTATCCCTCGGTTCGTTCATAGGGCGCTTTTCTACCGCCTGATCTTCCTAATTTCGCTTTGCGTTAAAGCGATTATTGAAACTGCTCTTCTCTACCGAACTGCTCGAAATGCTTCCTTGATAATTTTCGTAGCTTCTTCTTCCCCTGTCTTGCTGCATCAATTCTGCCTTCATCGCCATATTCTTGGCTTCAGTTAAATTTTGCAGAAACTGCACTCCAATTTTATCTCAAATGAAGGGTTTCAAATTATCAAGATATCTGGCCACCTGCTGTCCCTTCGTCTCTAATAAATTATTCCGCTCCGCCAATCTCATAAATTCGGCCGTATACTCATGCACAGTTCGATTGCCCTGCTGGCAATGTTGGTACTGCTGGAACATATTCTGTTCATAGTCGGGTGGAAGGAATTCCTGCTTTAACAGTCTCCTCATCCTAGTCCAAGTTCGAACTCTATCTTTCCTTTCTCGCTCCCTCTTATTTTGCAATCTCTCCCACCATGCAGACGCACCCTCTTTAATCTACAGGCTACTAATCACACCCTTTTCTCACCAGGGGTCTCCATATAGTCGAAAAATCTATCTATATCAGCAAGCCAATCCAGAAATTCTTCTATGCCCAGACTTCCATTAAAATAAGGAATATCGACTTTCAATTTAAAGTCGTTACCTTCACGATCATCGTAACGTCGTCTTCCATCTCTCCTATCATATCCTCTTTGAAATCCTCCATGACGATGTCTGCCGCCATAATCAACATGTTCCTCATCAAAATAATCGTTTTCTTCTTCTGCCGAACTCTCTGAAAACATAGGGTTATTCAACCTGCGGACAGGAATAGGCCTATCAACAGGATCACTGCGAGCAAGATCTGCACCCGGTCTTCTGCCGTTTCGCCGATTCCGGTTCACATCAACGCCGAGACCTTTGAATCGTTTTGTTAACTCGTCAAATCGTTCTTCGAAATGACAAAGACTTTGATCGAATCGTTGATCCAAGCGTTCCATTAAACGCTGCTCCAAACGTTGCAGCGCGTCGTCCCCAAGGGTTGGGGCTCCAGTCTCCTGAGCATCGTCACGAAGACCACTGCCAGTCGCCATAGGCTTTGATACCACTTGACGCAGCGTTCAGCGAAAAATTCAAGCAAAACCTTGCTTAGAGAAAGAAATCTCGAAATTCAATATTGATGATAATGTTTTGTCTTTAAAAAGAACCCTAAAACAAGCTTATATATCCCTAAACTGTAACATCCTGAATTTTAACCCGTTATCGGGACCAATGAAGTATATGATAATGCTCGTTTGATTTTAGTAAGTCGCGCTCTAAACACAATTTTGGACTTCGGGTATCGACGGGCGATTTTGGGCGAAATCTGTATAAAGTTAGGTGCGGAATTGTATGATTTGGTAGTGGAAATTTTATGGCGGGCCTTGGGATTTAATTTGGGCATTAATTATTGGAAATTAGAAAATAACAGTGGCTGTGATCTATTGTTCATGGGGTCGTGATGGGCCGATCGGGACGCAAGTTGGGTTTTTAGAATCGGTATTTTATGGTGAGAAAGTTCCGTGAGGGATCGGAATTAATCCGACGCCGTTTGGTGGGAGAAAAATAAGAATTTACGGTTTTACCCCTCAAAATTTCCGGACTGATTTTTGATGGCTTAAAGAATGATTTTTTTTAAGGATCCGACACCGTATTATGCTGGCCATGCATATATAGGACCGGTATGGACAAAAATTGGAATTTTGGTTCGGGATCGAAAAATTACGAAAATGCCCCTAGGCCATTTTTGGACAATTCCGAATTTGGTTAATTTTTGGAGTTTAACCAAGGTGAGTTTGACTTAATCCAGGTCTGGTCAGCCTTGGGCTAGTGACAAAGGACCATTTTACCCCTAAATTATTGGATGAGAAGGAAAGATAGCCATTGGATCAAGGGCAAAATTGTCCAATTGGCCTAGATTGAGACACATGGATTCCACTCACACCAAGCTTGACCACATTCGACTGCACCTCTCTCTTTCCCGATGATCATTCGGCCATTTCCTCGAAATTTTCTCCCTTTTCCCCGTTTCATTTTCTGCCGTGCACGTTCTGCTCTTCCTGGCACTGTTCATGCCGGAACAGTGTCACCGCCGGAGCTGCTGGCCGCCTACCACCACACGCCACCACCTGTCATCATCTCAGCCCCCCTCGACCTTTCTTTCTCCCCTAAATCGCCACCCACAGCAGCTGTCCAGGCGGAACAGTGAGGGCCACCGCCGGTCTTCATCACCGCCGGACGCCGGGAGGCCTCGCCGGACGCCGCCGTGCCGTACCCCGAGCACCACCACCCCCAGCCATCATTCTCTCACCTGAACCGCCACCCTCAGCCCGGTTCCCCAGCCCCAAACAGAAGAAGACCAGCAGCAAATCGTCGTTCCCGTCGTCGCCGTGACCGCCGACTTGCACCCGGAACGCCGCCGTCGATCCTTACCACGTGTCGGTGATCGACCGCCCGTTCTCGTCGTCCCGAATCATCAATAGGCGAGTACAAACCCCTAAACCCTTAATTAGTCTAATTGTGTTTCTTAGGGGGCAATTAGGGGTTAATTAAGCTTATTTAGGGCCTAATTGTGTTTATTTGAGTGTGGGATGATTAGGATAGGTCATTAAGGCTTAATGAGGTTGGTTAAGTGTGGTTTAATGGCCAAATGATGCTCTGTTCTGGTACTGTTCATTGAGTACCGAAAATGTGCATATTTGTCTAAGTATGGCACTAATTAAGTTCAAGTGCTAATGACTTGGAATTGGACATTTTGGGGATTAATTAGGCCTATTTGAAGCTTAATTAAGTGTACTTGGTTGTTGGGTAATTAGGATTTGAGACTAGAGCCTAATGAGGGTGTTTAATTGTGGTTTAGTGGACAAAATGTGTCCTGCCCTGGTACTGTTCATTCAGTACCGAATTTGTGCAATTTGTCCAAGTTGAGTACTTAGTTGATTCATTGATTAATGGCAAGAATTTAGGCATTCTTGGGGGTTGGTTGGGACTTAAATAAACCCTATTGGATGACCCCACGATGGTGAGATCGACTATCGGAATTGATTTGCTCAAGGCAGGCCCGAGGTGCATGAAATTGAATTGTAACAAATGCGCGGAATAAATGTTAAAATGGTTGGATTACATTGGGAATTAATTTGATTGTGCCAAGAGTATGTTAGATACATTGACTTGGGGAATAATTGTGTTCGGCATGTCACCTTGGGTATCGACACAAATTCCTGAGCATATGGTTTGCATATCAAGTTGTGATTGGTTGAAATTGAGTGAAACGATGTACATGCTTGAGTTATATTCAATTGTCGGCCTTCGAGTCGGGCCTACGGGTCGTTTGGTTAACTGTTGGCCTTCGGGTCTGGCCTACGGGTCGTTATATTCAATTGTGGCCTTAGGGTCGGGCCTACGGGTCGTTATATTCAATTGTGGCCTTCGGGTCGGGCCTATGGGTCGATTTATCAAACTGTTGGCCTTCGGGTCGGGCCTACGGGTCGTTATATTCAATTGTGGCCTTCGGGTCGGGCCTACGGGTCGATTTATCAAACTGTTGGCCTTCGGGTCGAGCCTACGGGTCGTTATATCCAATTGTGACCTTCGGGTCGGGCCTACGGGTCGATTTATCAAACTGTTGGCCTTCGGGTCGGGCCTACGGGTCGCTTTATTTAATTGTGGCCTTCAGGTCGGGCCTACGGGTCGCTTTATTCAACTGTGGACCTTTGGGTCTGGCCTACGGGTCGTTATATTCAACTGTTGGCCTCCGGGTCATGAACTTCGGGTCGTAATATTTGTGGGCCTTCGGGTCGGAATCATTGCACGTAAGTATCACTGTTGTTGAACGCCTAATCTGCAGGTCTTCGAGATATTGTATTGGGCTGTGAGCCCAGGATAATTATAGTTTTTTACCGGTTCATTAATTGGCATGTTTAAATTACCTGTCTGGAGGGGCACTTTAGCCTAGTTTAGGATTAGTGGTTTATACTTGCTGAGATTTCTCACGGTTGTGGTAAAACCGACATTTCAGATCCCCGGCCATGAATTTTGAGGTCGAGAGCGGGACCCCTAGCCCGAGACGAGCCAGTCGAGGCTATGAGTTCGGAGGAGGAGCCAGAGCAGCTCCGAGAGTTTTTCCGAGACGTTTGGATCTCGACCCCGACCGGATACCCTAGGCGCACTCGCTTTTAGGAGCGAGGCCGATACTTTTGACCGTAGCCCTCCCGTTGTTAGTCCGATCCCCTAGGCCACCGATCCCTTTTTGTTTTAGTTGCCTTTTTGTTGTATCTCCTGTTTAAAAATGGATATTGTATATAAGTCTTATAATGAATGTATATATTGTTTTAATAGTTCGTAATTTGTTATCTCTTGCTATTCATGGTTGCTTTTAAATTGTCTGGGTGTATATATATCTATTATATATACGTCGTTTCCGCATGTGGCGTGTTTTCTCTGATTTGGGTTTTTGGGTCGGTGACGTAACCTGGGAGCGTCACACCACATTTTGACCTATACGCGGATGTTCATGCTTCGTAGGGTACGGGGCGTGACATAAACCAAACCCTACTAGGATTAGAAAACATAAAACATCAAAATTACAAAACTGCCCTTAAAATTAAAACCCATAAAAAATTATTAAAAAATAAAAAAACCCATGTAAACGATCCTGAATCGCTAAAATCCATTGTCAGCCATAGCCTAAGGCAGTGAGTTTTGTTCAGAACGCCGTTTCGCTTAAAACGACCGAATTTGAGCCCGATCCGATGTCGTCAACCGGGTCCGCCTATTCTAGTCGCATCACCGTTTCGCCTTCCGTTTGGACTTCTGCCTATCCAACCGATCCAGAAACGCACCACTAATATATTCCGCAACACCCCCGACCGGAATCGCGGTCGCGACCCCCCGACCCCGCCGGAATCAGGGCCGCGACCCCCCCTCCCCCCCGCCGGAATCGCGGCCGCGACCCACCCCTCCGGCGGAATCGCGGCCGCGACCCCCCCCCTTCCCGGCCGGAATCGCGGCCGCGACGCCCCCCTCCCCAAAATCGCCGCCTCGACCCCCCTCCCCAGAATCGCCGCCGCGACCCCCCTGCCCTCCCCGGAATCGCGGCCGCGACCCCTCCGGCCGCAACCCCCCGGAATCTCGGACAGTTCAGTATATCTATTCAAGGAATGGAGCTCGAGTACTTACGACGACGGTGAGGGCGGCGACGGCGAGGTGGACGGCTAGGGCGGCGACGGCGAGGTGGACGAGGACGAAGAGTAAGAGATTTGGTTGGCCAAAATTAATTGGTAGACGCAAGGTAGACGGTTGACGAATATTAATCGTGTGTATCGGTAGACATGAAATTGAGAAAAGCTGCTCTACCGGGAAATTTGAAATTTGTTGGAAAATTCGTGGGAAATTTCCCACGAATTTTCCAACGAAAATAGTACGTACTCTAATAATTGCCACGAATTTAAAAATGACTCCCCCATACGGCATTTTATATTTTCGTTAGAAAATTCGTGCAATAATTGCTTGGAAATTTCAAATTCGTGGCAAAATTCGTTGGAAATTTCCAACGAATTTTGCCACGAATTTAAAAAGGAAACCATATCCGGCATATTAAATTTTCGTTGGAAAATTCGTGGGAAATTTCCCACGAATTTTCCAACGAAAATAATACATAGTGCAATAATTGCCCGAAAATTTCAAATTCGTGGCAAAATTTGTTGGAAATTTCCAACGAATTGTGCCACGAATTTAAAAAGGAAACCATATCCGGCATATTAAATTTTCATTGGAAAATTCGTGGGAAATTTCCCACGAATTTTCCAACGAAAATAGTACCTAGTGCAATAATTGCCCCGAAAATTCAAATTCGTGGCAAAATTCGTTGGAAATTTCCAACGAATTTTGCCACGAATTTAAAAAGGAAACCCACATACGACATATTAATTTTTTGTTGGAAAATTCGTGGGAAATTTCCCACGAATTTTCCAACGAAAATAGTACCTAGTGCAATAATTGCCCCGAAATTTCAAATTCGTGGCAAAATTCGTTGGAAATTTCCAACGAATTTTGCCACGAATTTAAAAATAACTCCCCATATGTCATTTTTTATTTTCGTTGGAAAATTCGTGGGAAATTTGCCACGAATTTTCCAACGAAAATAATACATAGTCCAATAATTGCCCGGAAATTTCAAATTCGTGGCAAAATTCGTTGGAAATTTCCAACGAATTTAAAAATGACACCACATACGGCATATTAAAATTTCGTTGGAAAATAATACATAGTCCAATAATTGCCCGGAAATTTCAAATTCATGGCAAAATTCGTTGGAAATTTCCAACGAAATTTGCCACGAATTTGAAATTTCCAACAATTAGAAAATTCAAAAAATTCCTAAAAATCTCAAAAAAATTCAAAAAATCCAAAAAAATTGAAAAATTCTAGAAAAATTCATCACAATTTCCAAAAAATAAAAAAAAATTCAGATTTCGGGAAAATAGGAAATTTGTTGAATTTAAAAAAAAATAAAAAATTTCAAAACTTCACAGAATAGTTTAGAATACATGTGGCCACCCGCTTTGAGTGAAATTTAAATTTTTTAAGGTGCCCAAAAAAATTCAAAAACTCAAAAATTTCAAAACTTTACAGAATGGCTTAGAATACCTGTGGCCACCCATTTTGAGTGAAATTTTAATTTTTGGAGGTGAAAAAAAAAATAAAAAATCAAAAATTTAAAAACTTCACAGAAAGACTTAGAATATCTGTAGCCACCCAATTTGAGCGAAATTTAAATTTTTTTAGGTGCGAAAAAAAATAAAAACAAAAAATCAAAATTTTCAAAACTGCACAGAATGACTTGGAATGCCTCTAGCCACCCACTTTGAGTGAAATTTAATTTTTTTTAGGTGCCCAAATGGTATTTTGTTTTTTTTTATTTTTTTATTTTTTTTTCAGCACCTAAAGAAAATTAAATTTCACTCAAAGTGGGTAGCCACAGGTATTTTAAGCCATTCTGTGAAGTTTTGAAATTTTTGCTTTTTTCCTTATTTTTATTTTTTTCGCACCTAAAAAAATTAAATTTCATTCAAAGTGGGTGGCACGGGTATTCTAAGCAATTACATGAAGTTTTGAAATTTTTTAATTTTTTAATTTTTTATTTTTTTTGGCACCTAAAAAAATTTAAATTTTGCTCAAAGTGGATGGCCACAGGTATTCTAAGCCATTCTGTGAAGTTTTGAAATTTTTAATTTTTTGCTTTTTCTAATTTTTTTCGGCACCTAAAAAAAATTAAATTTCGCTCAAATTGGGTGGCCACAGGTAATCTAAGACATTTTGTGAAGTTTTTAAATTTTTGATTTTTTGATTATTTTTTATTGTTTTTGGCATCTAAAAAAAATTAAATTTCGCTCAAAGTGGGTGGCCATAGGTATTCTAAGCCATTTTGTGAATTTTTTTTTTATTTTTTATTTTTTTATTTTTTCGGCTCCTAAAAAATTAAAATTTCGCTCAAAATGGGTAGCCACAAATTCTAAACCATTCTGTGAAGTTTTGAAATTTTTGATTTTTTTCTTTTTTTTCCCACCTCAAAGATTGTGACTTCTAGATGAACATATGTTTTGAAGAAAGAGTTCTCTGAGAAATTATTCTCATTTTTGGTCTAGAAATAGAAAACCTACTTTTTTTTTGTTCTGATTTCTGGTTCAGAATCGGTTCTGGAAAAAAAAGTTGTCCCAGAAATATAAAAATGATATTGCGTTACCAAACGGGTTTCTGTTCCAAAACTGTTTCTGGGAACAGAAAATTAGTTCTGGACAGAA
Organism: Syzygium oleosum; assembly: GCF_021117445.2. NCBI lineage: Eukaryota > Viridiplantae > Streptophyta > Magnoliopsida > Myrtales > Myrtaceae > Syzygium > Syzygium oleosum. The sequence continues at coordinate 5,847,890 of NW_026607494.1, forward strand.
CCAGAATGGTTATCATGCGCTACCTAATTAGCCACGGATTCTAATAATAAGAACAACGACAACAACAACAATAATAATTACGACAACAACAATAATAAAAATTATGACAACAATAAAGAACACATGTCCCAATAATAATAATAATTACACATAATTAATAAAAAGTCTCAAAAATCATAATCTTCATCTTCATCTTCATCTTCATCTTCATCTTCATCTTCATCTTCACCTTCGTCTTCGTCTTCATCTCCGTCTTGATCTTCATCTTCTTCATGAGCATCATTTTCATCCTCTGTCTCAAAATCAAATTCTATACCCACTTCAAAATTTGATTCGCGAATTTCATTTGGATTCACATCGATCATCGCTCCACATGGATCTCGTAAAGTTGGAATGTTATATTCATCAGTTTCAATCATGTGACGAACTTCCTCTTGTTGATATGCTGTGTCCTTCCAGTGTTCCTCGATTTTTTTTCGTGCTTTGGTTTTACATACAGCCCACCAATCGGCTTTGTCACGTTTCAAACTAGGATATGATGCATAATATACTTGAATTGCTTATTGTACCAAGACAAATGGTTCATATTTCATATATCTTTTCTTGTGATTTATTTCAACCAAATTAAATTTCGTATGCACATTCATTCCTTTGACGGGGTCGAACCACATGCACTTAAATAACACAACCCGCATTAATGGTCCATAGTACTCTATCTCTACGATTTCATCCAAAAAGCCATAAAAATTATCTTTCGAACTGCCACCATTGGATGACTGAACACACACACCACTATTCATTATGGCTTTTCCCATTCCATATTTTTCGAGTGTGAAAATTGTACCCGTTTATGAAATATGCTGGCCAAGTTCGTACTCTTGACTTTGGACCCCACGATAGATGATATAGCAATCCTTGCTCTCAAACATAATCTTGATTATTGTGAACCTAAGGACACACAATAATATATATTTTAATATATGATGTATAAAAAATTCGAATAACTTGGATTTCGTCTATATACAACTTACATATGTTTCGAACCATGTTGCAAATTGTTCCTTGCACAAACGATCAAACTCATTCGGTGGTAGTCCAAACATTGAATTTTGGAAAATCCTATTAACAAATACCATTTATATATTAGCAAATGTTTAACACACAATACATATACTTACAAATGTACACTTACTTGAAATATGGCTCAACTTCTGGACAGTTCAGTAAAATATATGTATGGGCTGCCTTCTTTTCTTCACAATTAAGTGACGAAACTTACATGCGCGTATTGGTCGACCCAAATAATTGAAAATAAAGAATGATTTGCAATTGGGATCAATGGGGCCCTCATCATTTCTTCCCTGCTCTCCGCCTCTTGCACTGCACGTGCGGCTCAAAATAGTATGATGCAAATGTTGTCACTTCTTCCACAATATATGCATTACAAATGGAAGCTTCAACACATGCCTTATTCTTCACTTTTTTCTTCAAATGATATAAGAACCTAGTTGCAATAGAATAAAGTTTATCGGAACATAATATATAATGAAGTAATTTCAAATTTATTTAAAATAAATTTACCTCTCAAATGGATACATCCATCGAAATTGGACAGGACCTGCAACTTTGGCCTCGTAAGGCAAGTGAACTAAGAGATGCTCCATTGAATCAAAGAACGATGGAGGAAATATCATTTCTAAGTTGCAAAGAATAATTGGAATATCTCTCTCTAGTTTCTCCATGTGTAATGCCTTCAACGCTGTTGAGCAAATATCATGCAGAAAATTACTTAACACTGTAATGGCGCCCCAAACAAAGTTTGATAGAAGTTCCTTGAAGGCTATTGGAATTAGTCTTTCCATAAATATGTGACAATTATGACTCTTCAGACCTGTCAACTTGCATTCATTCAAATCAACGCATCTCCTGAGATTGGAAGCATATCCATCAGGAAATCGCACTGATTTCAACCATTGACAAACGACCCGTCTCTGCTCCTTGTCCAATATATAAATAGCTTTTGGTTTTGGTCCTCTGCTGCTTGCATCCGCATCTAGTGTTGGCCGATCGCAAATATCCCTCATATCTTTTCTTGCGTTCAAGTTGTCTTTTGTTTTTCCAGTAACATCCATCACAGTATTTATGACATTGTCGAAAACGTTCTTCTCTATGTGCATAACGTCAAGATTATGATGAATAAGATGGGCCTTCCAATATGGTAAATCCCAAAATATACTGCGTTTAGTCCACTTATGTGTACTTCCGTACCCAATAGTTGTGCCGTTAGGGTTTTCAACAACAGTTGAAAACTCTTGCACTTGCTCCCAAATTTGATGACCGGTCAACCTCAATGGTGGATGTGTTCTTTCGATCCTATTCTTGATGAACTCTTTTTTATTCCTTCTAAATGTATGATTTAGCGGCAAAAATTGCATGTGACAATCAAAATAACTGGGCATCTTACCATGTTTTAATCTGAATGCCTTCGATCTCTCCATACATATCGGACATCCTAAGATCCCAGCTGTACTCCATCCAGATAACATTCCATAAGCTGGAAAGTCATTTATCGTCCAAAGAAGAGCAGCCTTCATTACAAATGTTTGATCGGTAGAAACGTCATACGTAGGGACACCTTCGTCCCATAGCCGTTGTAACTCTTCAATCAATAGTTGCATATAAACATCTATCAACTTTTTCGGATTTTGCGGGCCAGTCACGATCAATGTCAAAAACATATAAGGTGTCTTTATGCACATACCGGGTGGAAGATTGTACGGAGTTAAGATAACTGGTCAACATGTATAACTTTTTCCTGATTTCCCAAATGGGGCAAATCCATCAGCACACAGACCTAACCTGATGTTTCGAGGCTCTATCGCAAACTCTGGGTATGTTCTATCAAAATGTTTCCATGCCTCTGCATTTGAAGGATGACATATTAGATCTTCTTCTGTTTCATGATTTGCATGCCAAGTCATGTGTTCAGCAGTAGCTTGAGACGCATAAAGCCTTTGCAACCTGGGGATTAAGAGCAAATAAAACATTTGCTTGTATGGTCTATGCTTCTGATTACGACCCTGCCTCCTGTTAATCTTGTACCTAGGTTGGCTACAGAATTTGCATGATTCTGCATTTTCATTGTCTCTCTAATATAACATACAACCCCTACTACATACATCAATCCTTACAACTGGAAGACCTAAGTTATCAACTAGCTTTTTCATATCGTAAAAGTCACTTGGCATGATGTTATCACGAGGCATTGTTTCCCGCATTACTTCAACAAAAGAGTTGAAGCAATCCACGAGACACATTATACTCGCCTTGATATTTAACAGTTTTTCATCATCGATACCTTCAGTGGTTGTCACAACTTTGCCCATAAAGGTTCATCTGCTGTTTTCAACACTTCCCAGAACTGATTAGATTGAAAAGTTCCATCACACACATTCTCATCAAAACCTGTAACTCCTATCTCTTTCAATTGTGATGCATGACTAGTTCCCACTTGTCCAAGTGTAGGAGTAAAACTAGTACTTGCATGATTCGATTCTGAAACAAAATTATGACCGGCTTCATCAAACACCATTCCCTGATATGGGTTCAATTGATCATAATAGCTACATTCTTACCTAACTAAAAATTGGTCGCTTCTTCGATATCCGTCATCAGATATAAATGGTTCACCATGGCAAGTCCAATTATAATAGTTCGGAGTAAACTCAAATCTACAAAGATATTCTCTAACTTTGTCAATGTCTTGAAATTTTCCATTACTGCACTTTCCACATGGACACCTTAATTTATTTCCATCCATGAACTCATATTTATTACTAGCAAAGTCCAAAAATAGTTCCAACCCAATTCGAAACTCATCGGTCAATCCTCAACGTCCAGGTAAATTTTTATTATACATCCAACTCCTGTCTCTTTGCATTGTGTCTCTATAAAAATAAAAAAATTCTTGTACAATATTAAAAATATCAAATCTATTGTTTAATATTGTTAATTAAAACCATAAATTTCTAACAATTACAATTTTGTTTTTTACTAAACAATTACTTTCAATTTGAAAAAAATGAAAAAATTACCATGTCAAGAAGACTTATCAAGTATTTGACTGAAACTTTTGTAGTAGAAAGTGGTCTATTTGATGAGAATTGCAACGTTCACTTGGATTGCGAGACCTTCAAATGGACACGTACCTAAAATAAAAACAAATTACTTAACATTCATTTTTTAATTATCTTTTATTTTTTTCTCTTTCTTTTTCTTTTCCTTTTTTTTTTCCTTTCTTCTTGGCCGGTCGCCGGTCCGGCGATCGACGAGCTCGCCTGGGCAAGTTCTGGGCGAGTTCTGGGCGAGCTTGAGCTCGCCCGGCCATGGCGAGCCTCGGCCCTCTTTGTCTGCGGCAGAGCCGCTAAGCCGCCGGGCGAGGGCTAGCCTCGCCGTCGGCGAGGGCTAGCCTCGCCGTCGGCGAGCTCGAGCTCGCCTAGATCTCGCCCAGATCTGGGCAACCTCGAGCTCGCCGGCCATGGCGAGCTCGGCCCTCGCCAGTGCCGGTGAGGGCTAGCCTCGCCGCTGGCCAGCTCGAGCTTGCCGGCCATGGCGAACTCAGCCCTCGCCAGTGCCGGCGAGGGCCAGCCTCGCCACCGGCGAGCTCTAGCTCGCCCAGATCTCGCCCACATCTGGGCGAGCTCGAGCTCGCCAGTGCCGGCGAGGGCCAGCCTCGCCACCGGCGAGCTCTAGCTCGCCCAGATCTCGCCCACATCTGGGCGAGCTCGAGCTCGCCGGCCATGGCGAGCTCGGCCCTCGCCAGTGCCAGCGAGGGCCAGCCTCGCCGCCAGCGAGCTCGCCCAAATCTCGAGCTCACCGGCCATGGCAAGGCCTATGCGAGGCTAGCCCACCTGGGCGTCGGCGAGGCCGACCGGCGGCCATGGCCAGGCCACTGGACCTCGCCCCATGGCCGGCGATGTCTCCGGCGACCGGCCAAACCAGTAAGGAAGAGAAAAAAAAAATTTCAATAACACCAACAAATACAAATCCAGCGATGAATAATTTTGCAACGAACCGTTTTCGTCGCCAATTAGTCACGAAATTAGCCACAACACTTACCGATGGAAAAGCTTTACCGAGATTGATTTGCGCGTGCACAGATAGGTAAATCGAGAGAAATGAAAGAGAGAGACGGAGAGAGAACAGCGAGGGGATAAGAGGAATCAGTCGACAGAGAGAAATTGGGGGTGGGGACGGATATCAAAAAAATTATTTTCCGCGTCGTAAATTTTATCATGAATAATTTTTCGTCGCAAAGTTCGTCGGAAATTTGCCACGAATAAATTTCTGTCGTAAAATTCGTCGGAAATTTCCGACGAAAAATTTTTTGTTGCCAAAATTCGTAGGAAATTTGAGACGAAAAATTTTTCGTCGCAAAAATTGTCGGAAATTTGCGACGAAAAATATTTCGTCGCAAAAATCGTCGGAAATTAGCGACGAAAAATCTTTCGTAGGAAAAATTCGTCGGAAATTTGCGACGAAAAAGTTTTCGTCGGAAATTTGCGACGAAAAATTTTTCGTCGCAAATTTCCGACGAATTTATTTTTCGTTGGAAAAGTCATCGCAAATTTCCGACGAAAATTTTTTCGTCGCAAATTTTCATCGGAAAAGCACGGTTTTTTTGTAGTGCATGCTTATCTGCCTTCTTTTTCTTGTTTATCTGCCCAAGATTATACAAAGTGAATGAACTTTCAAACAAAATCGATTGAATTATAGTGATAATAACTTACTGGAAACAAAGAACAGGACAGTCCTTTCATTACAAGCATGATATTTTAGCTTTGGATTTAACAACTTCAGAGGAAATGGGACCTAATAGTCTCGCTAATTTTACTCAAAGAGATGGGTTTCGCTGCTAATATGTTTATTTTATCATCTATTATCAGATATTGATGAATGTGAAGATCCAAATGTGTGCTCCGGGATTTGTGTGAACAAACAGGGCAGCTTTGACTGCGTCGCTGGTAGAAAGACAGTTATTCTTGTTGGTAAGTTGATCTTGTAACTATGAATTTCAGACCGCTTCTTGTTCTCGAGTATGAATTTCAGACCGCTTCTTGTTCTCGAGTATTGTTTTACCTTACCGTTTGTTTTAACATGATTGCCCATTAGCTTATTGATGATTATACGTAACTTTCAATCGACAGTATCTATCGAAATGACCGTGGAACTTTCTCTGCACCCTAATATTTGATAGATACGAAAACACTTGAACTGTTCTAGTGTCGTCGCTTCCTATTTATCAAAAGATATAAAAAATTCCTACTTATTCTCGTCATATTTGAAATGGAATTATTACAAAGGAACTTTTTCACTTTCATCAATGGTTTGAAAAATTACTAGAGACAAATTAACTTTTCATGGTTGTTAAGATGATTCCATATGATTGGAGAGGGGGTAAGAACAGCATTCGTGCCAAAACTTGTGTACGGAAGCCACTTTGGTGCCAAAAGTTCCATTTGGATCACTTTAGTGCCAAAAAATTTGAAAAACGATCTTTTAAGTGTCAACTCCGATCTGATTGGTCGGAAATCTGACGTGGCAATTTTTTATTAGTATTTGAAGCCGACGTGGCTCGCTGGAGATACAGTGAGCACGCACAGTCAGCATTTTTTATTTTAAATAAATTTTTTTCTTTTTATTTCTTTTCTTTCTTTTTTCCTTCTTTTCTTTTTTCTTTTCTTTCTTCTCCCTTTGGTCACCGTCGGTGGCCGGAGGCCCGGCTCCACCCGGCCCCTTTGGCCTCGCCCGGACGAGGCCACCGCCGCCCGCCACACGGTGAGGCCCGGCCGACCCTCGCTGGGCGACAGCGGGCAAGCCCGGCGAGGCCGGCCGTCGCCCAGGCCACGTCGTTCCCGCCGGACGTCGCCGGGGGAAGCGACGCCCAACGAGGCTGCAGGCAGCCGTGGCACAGGCGACAGCCCGGCCTTGCCGGATTTGGCGAGGGGAGCCCTCGCCCATGCGAAAGCAAGGCCGACCTCGTTGAGCTTGCCCGCCGTCGCCCAGGCGAGGTTTGGCCGGGCCTCGCCTTTTGTGGCGGGCGGCGGCCTCGTCCGGCGAGGCCGATCGACCCTGCTAACTGGGCAGCGGCGGGCAAGCCCGAGGTCGGCCTCGCCTCGCATGGGCGAGGGCGAGCCCCGAGGCTCTCCTCGCCGGATCCATCGAGCCGGCCGTCGCCCGGGCCACGGCGGCCCCGCCCGAGATGTCGCCCGGGAAGGCGACGCCCGTCGGGCCGCCGTGGCCTCGGGCGACGATCGGCTCTCCGGATCTGGCGAGGAGCCTCGCCGGGGCTCGCCTCGCCCATACTGAGGCGAGGCCGACCTCGCGGGCCCGCCCGTCGCCGTCGCCCCGGGCGAGGAGATCGCCGGCCACCCGCCACGAGGCGAGGCCTCGCCCCCGGGTGACGACGGGCAAGCCCGGCGAGGCGCCTCGCCGCATGGTGGCGAGGGCGAGGCCCACCCGATGGCTCTCGCCACGGCGTGCCGGTCGTCGCCCAGGGCCTCGGCGAGGCTCGGCCTCGGCTCACGCCCGCCTGGCGGCGGCCGTCCGAGGCGAGGGGGGCGGCCGGGTGGCCGGGGGGCGGGCCAGGGGGCGCGGGCCAAAGTGTCTCCTGCCACTCGAAGGTGACCAAAGGGAGAAGAAAGAAAAGAAAAAGAAAAGAAGAAAAAAAAAAAAGAAAAAAATTCAGAAAAAGTATTTAAAAAATCGAAATATATACAAAATGCCACGTAGACTAATTTTTTTATAAAAATCCAACTAAGATTAAAAATTTAATTATAAATGCCAATGTGACACTTGATCTGGAATTTTCCATATGATCCAATCGAACTTTTGGCACCAAAGCCTTGCCTCCGTACATGCTTGCACCAATGCTGTTCTTACTCCTATCCTATCAATCAGAGTCACTTTAATTCTTGATGATAAGTGCCTTCTTAGATTCTTGACAAGCAGGGCACATCTTCAACACTTTTACCCCTTAAATTTTTGCAATTCAGGGGTTGGGGCAGGCGTTGGGGCACTAGTTTTGTGTATTTTCTTGTGGAGGTTGTACAAATACATCAAGAAGAGAAAAGAAATCAAGCTCAAAGAGAAGTACTTCAAACGCAATGGTGGCCTTTTGTTGAAAAGCGAGCTATCTTCACCGGAAGGCAACGTTGAGAAAAGCAAATTGTTCAATTCCAAGGATTTAGAGAAGGCCACTGACAATTTCAATGATGATAGGATACTTGGGCAAGGTGGACAGGGTACTGTTTACAAGGGAATGTTAACAGATGGAAAAATAGTTGCGATTAAGAAATCAAAAGTGATCGACGAGGGAAAAGTCGAACAGTTCATAAATGAAGTCCTCATTCTCTCACAAATCAACCATAGGAATGTGGTTAAGTTATTGGGGTGTTGCTTGGAGACGGAAGTCCCGCTTTTAGTGTATGAGTTCATATCAAATGGGACTCTATATCAATATCTGCATGACCCAAATCAAGAGTTTCATGTAACGTGGGACACACGGCTACGAATCGCAACTGAAATCACAGGAGCATTATTCTACTTGCATTCAACAGCCTCTATTCCCATTTATTATTGAGACATCAAGTCCACCAATATCCTTTTGGATGAGAAATATCGAGCAAAAGTGGCAGATTTCGGTACTTCCAAGTCGGTTTCCCTTGATCAAACTCATGTAACCACATTGGTGCAGGGCACTTTCGGCTATCTAGATCCCGAGTATTTCCAATCAAGTCAATTCACAGACAAAAGTGATGTGTACAGCTTTGGAGTGGTACTTGTTGAACTCTTAACGCGGCAAAAGCCAATTTCTTCACTGAGGGAACAAGAAGGAAGAAGCCTCTCGACCTATTTCATAATCTCGATGGAGGAGAATCGCTTGTTTGACATTGTCGATGCTCAAGTTTTGAAAGAAGGTAACAAGGAAGAGATTGCATCAGTTGCTAACCTTGCGAAAAGGTGCTTAAACTTGAATGGGAGGAACCGACCAACAATGAAAGAAGTGGCAATGGAGTTGGAGGGGATAAGGAAGCTCCGAAATCCTTGGGGTATACTACAAAATCAGGAGAACCGTGAAGCAACTAAATCTTATGATGCTGCTTTTCCATCTAAGAAGTCAAACGTTGACATGGATGTCATTACATTTTCGGATGTTCAGCCACTTTTACCTAGTGAGACGTGGTGAAGATCTGTTTTGCCTCTTACCCTTATGAGTCATATTGCTCTGTTTGTCATGGAAATCGGTCTTCAGACCAAAAGAAAGAGAAAAGAAAGAATGGAGGAAAACTCGTTCCTTCATTAATAGGACTTTGGTTGGTTAGTTATTGGTTATGAAGTTATTCTCGGAGTTCGGATCGGTCAAATGTTAAACTATACTATCCCAAATTTATTAGGTCTTTGTAATTCGCTAGGCGTTATCATTCAGTGGATGTGCCAATTTGGAAATACTTTGCAAATTGCAATCATCTTGCTCGAGCATGATGCAGTGATTTTACTTGATCGTGAATGCCATGAATTACCTGCTGTCAATATGATTATTGCAGAAATTACATCAGTCACACAGGTAATCCTGCGGAGAAGCATCTTTGTTGAACCAGCCTTCACGAATCAATTAGCTTGTTACTTGCAGAATTTCATGAGATGTATCATGGGTTCAAGTCAGTTATGGTCATATGTTGCATTTATTCATCATGGTTAAACTGACTTCAGCACAACCAAGAAAATAAATTTGAGCATACGACCATTTATATCATGCGATACACTTCCTAGTACCACCCCATCTATATTGTATGTGTGATTGCTTTGTGGTGATGACTGAAGTTTCGAACTAGTAACAGATAAATAACAGTAGAAAGATTATTTATCAGAAACCAACGTGCGTTTAATCTTCTATTCTGCCAAACAATGACTGAATACTAAATATGTTATTGGTGTGGTCCAAACCGTGTGGAAATCTTCTAAAATGAACAGTAAAACTGACCATGTTACATCTTGGCCGGCACAAGGGAGAGAGAAGACTTCCAAATGTTATAAAACATAGAGATAAGTGTACCAGAAGGTCCTAAAACTATCACAGGAGTGCAATTAAGTCAAGAAACTTTCAAAAAGTGCAATCAAATTCTAAAACTTGCCAAATTGATGTAATCAAATTTCTCCGTCCATTCTGTCCACATTGATGGATGGAAAATGGTGAGCTAAGAATTTTTTTCATGTAATTTAGAGGTGCCACATCCGAAAATAGACCCGTAAATTTTAAAAAAATAACAAAGCATCGATAACAAAAACAAAAAAGAGAGAGAAATTTGGAATCACAGATCTGGGAATTGCAGAAATCGCACAACACAATTCGGAGCCGCATTAAAGAGAAACTAAAAACTCTCATACAACTCATTAGAAGAAAATGGAGCAATCAAAGCAGGAAACAGAGAAGAGAACAGCAAGGAAAGACCATATTCATTTTAAATCAGAAAGTGTAAGCGACCGAGCTAATCAATACTAAACAAAAAGATTGGCAATGAAATTTGAAATTTTGTATCAATTACGCGGAACAAATATTTAATCTAATGTAAATGAGCAAGAATTCACATGATTTTGGTCTAGGAAAAAAAAAAAGAATTAATGCATGCAAGGAATAATTTAAGTTGGTATAGAAATGAATAAATATCTCAATTCTTATGTGCTTAACGGAGTCCATGATAAAGGGATCCAGAAAAGTCATTCATCTTGGTGACGCTCCAAGTCTTTTTTATGAGAAAGATCATGACAAAATTATGTCAACAATCGAAAAAGTCACGCTTGGCTGCTTAAATTGGTGCGCTACACCTATCAAGCTTTGATATTGCTATCCTCAAGGAAGCATCCTCGGAGATACTAGGAAGTAACAGAGCTGGAATATAATTATTCGTACAGTACATGCAAGTTCTTCTCCTTCTTCCACTTAAATAACAATATGGTGGGACTCACCCCATATCCCCTTTCTCCATAGGTGTAGGTCCTGGCTTCGGCCGGAAAAAGTGGTCCCGCCAATGTTTGATCAATTTACACTTGAGAGGAACGCAAGTCATGTTGTTTATCGATGCAAATTTTTAAGGATCTTTAATTAGTTTGGTGTTCTAGATATTGAATTATAAATTCAGCACCAAATGGTGGAGTTAAACTATGAAGTTGTTTTATTCAACAAAAAAAAGGGTTAATACTACAAAAAGCTTGGCATGTACCGGATTATTTGAATGTGATTATTATTAGAACTTTGTTCTATTTTTCCTTTCTTCCCCCCAAAATTTAAAAATTTTTTTTTTTTTAAAAAACCCCCTAAAAATAAAATCAGAAGGAGGGATCATGACAAATATTGGCTTCCTTTTTTACTATAGTTTCAGGGCTTGTTTTTTTCTCTACGAGTCCTTTATTTTAATAATCACAACTCGCAGTTTACTTCTCGGAAACCACGAACCTTCTTCCTTAAGCCCACATCCACAAGCCTGGGCTAGAAACGACAAAGAAAAGGAATTGGTAAAGCGTGGCCCAGCCAACAGGCAGAATCCTTTATCGAAATCTAGAGTTGAAATACGAATCGTTGATCGAAACCTCATGAATTGAGAAAGGATTGCTTCATCCGATAAAATGCCTGGACATTACGCAAATGGCACGCTGCTCCATTCCTAATTTTCGTTAAACGTACTAATCCTTTGCTGAGATATTTTTTTTCTATGTGGATTTTTGAGACGAGGCCATCGTCAAGATGTTTCTCCATTTCCAATTCATGACCTCTTAGTGTATCAAGTGATGGAAGTGTTTGTGTTAACTCAGAAGTTCGGAACAATGATCATGAGAACAAAAGAATTGATTAGCCAGGCGACCGATGCTTACTGTCTATGGACATTATCATAGGAGTACCGCAGCGAAGCGAACAGTGTTTGTGGTGGAAGTGTTTCGGACCACTCGAGACCCCAGAGAAAAGCTTGTCAACATAGCCCAACCGGGGTGTAAACAATTCATAATTCTCTCCTCACAAGGTAGCAATGCCCACGGGCACAAGTTTGTTAGAGGCTCGAACGTGACATGACGAGAACTTGTGATATGGTGGACAATAGGTGGGGCATGAGACCATGGACTCAGCCATGCTCAGGGGGTGGCTCCCCACCAGGAAGCTTGTGGGCTGAGGAAAGTCATCTTCAGCGCTATAGCTAGTAGCTAAGGAACAATGGCTGAAGCATGTGGGCTGAGGAAAGTCAATGGCTTGTTCTAATAAAAGTTCTCAGTTCATCTTGAAGACCACAGGGGCCCCTATTAGCAAGTCATCCATTGGTTCCCAGTTGGGAAAGGAATAATCACAGAATGCCATGTCATTCCGAATATATATATGTATGTGCGATCCCGCCTTTCATGCTCTTTCTAGTAATTCCGAAGCTTGCTTCACTTCATTCTCGAGGACGGAGGATTTCTTTTCGTTCTCTAAAGCTATCATGGCACAAATCAACGATTTGCAGAGCATGACGCCGTGTTCTTCCCCTTGCATGTCGGCTAAGAGACTATAGAAATTAGATGCTAGTTTCAGAATTTCAACACATTACACATTTTTTTTTGTTCTTCTTAGTATGTGTTAATTCCATGAAGTTAAGACAAACTATTTCAGTTAATCAACCCCATTTCTGATGCTCGATCATCAGCATGTTTTATGAATTTAACTACTTCAGGTTAATTTCCCGTGTCTTGAGAGAGGATTGGGACTAAAGTGCGTAAAACAACAACCTCCGATGTCGCTGTTCATTTTCCCAAGACATAAAAGTTCAAGAGATTTGATAAAGAGGCAACAGCTGCAGGAAGTTGAAGAGATTTTACCTCTCGATGATTTTTGTCCGAGACAAAACCTGCAAATGGATCCAAGCCTGGTGTTGAGCTATCGAGTGTTGACTGCACTGGAGTGGCGAATGACACAGAGAGCAACGCATGGGAGAGTTGTGAGCGAGCGAGCGAGCGAGAGAGAGAGTCGTGAGCGATTAAGGCTGGAGAGGACATAGAAAAAGAGAGAGAGGTAGAGAAATGAGCTGCAAAGATTAAAAAAGAACTAGAGTTTTTGTTTGACTGGTTCTCGGTTTGGTCTGGTTCCACTGTGGAATGGTATTGTTACATCCGAAATTTTCTATGTTCAATAGTAATATTTAGGATGATTTTTCGCGGCCGTGATCGCCCGGAGTACGATGCGTCAAGATTAAATTCATAATAATAAACATCACATTGATGGTGTAGAGTGACGGTAATTACTTTACCGACATATTAGTAGTAGAAAAGTTACTCATTCCGCCATAATTTCTTAGCTCAACAACTCTTAAATCGGATTTCACAACTCAACTTTGACTTAATTTCAAATGTGAGCCACAATTCCAAAAATTACTCCGATCAAACAATTAAACAGCTGGAATCTTTACCCGATCAAAATGAAATATCATCACGTCATCTACGGCCATTCATGAGTGTTTCTTTAGCATGTCATTAATGCATAGGGATCATATTTTTATTAGGAAAGTAATCATATACTTTTCGGGATCTACCTCTTTATTTCCAAAAAATAAAAATAAAGATTTGCACTTTTATTGACCAACAAACAGAGACTTCTGCAAAGACCAAAAACTCGTCTCTTTATACATGTCATGTTAATAATCCTTCAAGATAAATTCTAATTCAAATAGGAAAGTGATTATTAGGGTTTCTTTCCTAATAGATTCTTTTTTGGACTAATCTCTTTCTTATATCCTCAGCTGAGACAGAAACACAATATTTCGCGATCGCCATCAGAGCAAACTTGATCGAAACAACCACTTCAGTGGAGAGCTTATTACTCCAGGACGGATCTGAAGCTTTGACAATTTTGCTATGGGAAGCATCCTAGGATATGCTAGGGTTGACGACAACAGAAGATAAAGGAGTATAAGTAACCGCGCCTCCTGTTCACTTCTCGATCAGGTCCACGATCTCCTGACAAAAGAGGTAGAAGCAAGTATGTTTCAGATTCTTCTGCTTCTAGGATCTCTTTTGCTTCATAAACAAGCATCACTAGCTGCTCCTCTGGTGATGGGTAATTGCACCCAAACATGTGGTGGGGTCGCCATTCCCTTCCCCTTCGGGATTGGGACCGGGTGTTTCCTCGACGAGTGGTACGAGATCGTCTGCCAGGAAAGCAGCAATGGCACCGTCCCAATACTGAAAAAGCCCAACTTGAGGGTGCTCAACATTTCGCTACCGGATTACTATGGCGGAACAAACGGCATGATCAACGTCATTCTTCCTATAATCTACTCGCCGAGTATGAGCTGCAGGGGCAATGGAAGCGTCACGCCTGTGAGCTTGAAAGGAAGCCAGTTCGTCTTCTCCCAGTCGAGGAACGTCTTCGCCGCTGTTGGTTGCAACACGTTTGCTCTGATAGAGGACACGAAGTCTGCTATCACCGGATGCGAGTCCAGTTGCGAAGCAGATGACAACGTTGTTAGGAAGACTTGTTCGGGCAGCGATGGATGCTGCCAAACCACAATTACCTCAAATTTTCAAGATTTCACCATCACTTTCCTGGTCGACAAAAAAAAAGCAGGAGACAATGGATGCAGTTATGCCTTCTTTGGAGATAGGTCGCAGTTCATACCTTCGACAATGGACTTCAATGAGTTGAGGGTGAGCGGGCGTTTTGCAGCAGTGCTAGAATGGGGGATAGCTAAATCCTCAGGACCTGGGTTAGAGATTTACGAACAAAGCTTCATCTCCAGCAATTTCTATAAGTGCAGTACGGTCAGCTTCAATTTAGCATATCGGATGGAGATGCCATTTTTGCAGTGTTCTTGCAACATGGGCTTCACCGGTAACCCCTATATTAAACATGGATGCGAAGGTAAAACCAGTAACATTTTATTACACCAATCATTGAAAGCATAACGTCGAAACACTGTACTGATAAGAAGAAGTAGCTCTTTGGTGGCTGAAGTGGCTTTTCATGCAATCCTAAACACCCAATCAAGAGACAAAGCTCTACTAATTTTGATTGTCATCTTTTGTTCAGATATTGATGAATGCCAAGATCTGAACAATCAGTGCCCTGGCAGAAAGTGTGTGAATCGACCAGGTCACTATGATTGTGTAGAAGAAAGCCATGCAATCAAGTTTATCCTATTGGGTAAGCAAATTTCTACATCGTGTCATGGGTTATGAACAAGGACTGTTGATCTTTTGTGCACCCAGATATTCCGGAATATCTCACCCTATAAACGCAAGATTTAGCCTATAAGTGATAAAATCCACAAATTAGAAAAAGCATATAGCATAATGTATTTACAGTGGATCGGCTGTTAGGCGTTCCTATAGAGCTCTTCGGAATCCAATTTTGCTGTTTGATTTGGGTACATATTTTTTAGTACAATTGTAGTCTAATTAGTTCATTCTTTTCAACTTGATCGACTCATCGACACATACAATATGTCAAACCTAGTGCCAGGTTTTTTCCTTTTTACCCTTGATGCCCCTGGGGCATGAACAGCATAATTTCGATCAACCAATAACTCTGTTATATTTTCTGGCTGCTGCTCGTCTGACTAGATGGCTGTTCTGTTATATGCATAGTTTTTCATTAGGAGACTAATTTTGCACCAATCACATTAGCGTTCTGTTTGATGAAATGGATGGATATTCAAGAGAGGTCTAAGGTAAATCTCTTCAGTATCAGATTAGCATTTTCTGCTCTTCAAATCAGAGGCAAATGCTTGATGCTTGCTTTCGGTTATGCTCATACCAGTGTGATAAACCAGGTATTGGAGCAGGCTTAGTGGCACTACCCTTGATTCATTTGTTATGGCTGTCGCACAATTTCATGAAGAAAAGGAAACAAATCAAGCTCAAAGAAAGGTACTTCAAACAGAATGGGGGTCTCTTGTTGCAGCAACAACTGTGTTCGTCCGAGAACAATGTTGACAAGAGCAAATTTTTCAATTCAAAGGATTTGGAGAAGGCCACCGACAATTTTAACGAGAACAGAATACTTGGCCATGGCGCACAAGGAATCGTCTACAAGGGGATGCTCTCAGATGGAGGAATCGTTGCCATTAAGAAGTCGGAGGCAATCAATATGGGAAATGTTGAACAGTTCATCAACGAGATTGCCATTCTCTCGCACATCAACCATAGGAACGTCGTTAAGCTACTGGGGTGTTGCTTGGAAACAGAGTCGCCACTTTTGGTGTACGAATTCATATCAAATGGGACTCTTTTCCAGTATTTACATGACAACCTAGTATCGTGGGACATGCGCCTTCGAATTGCTACTGAAGTGGCAGGAGCCTTGTCCTATCTACATTCTTCGGCATCAATCCCGATCTATCATCGGGACATCAAGTCTACTAATATTCTCTTGGATGACAAGTACCACGCAAAAGTGGCTGACTTTGGCACTTCCAAGCCGGTTTTGTTCGATCAAACTCACGTGACTACAAGAGTCCAAGGGACATTTGGGTACTTGGATCCCGAGTATTTTCAATTGGGTCAGTTCACAGACAAGAGCGATGTGTACAGCTTCGGTGTGGTCCTCGTTGAACTCTTGACAGGGCAAGAGCCAATCGCATTTCTTGGAGACGACAAGGAGAGAAACCTTGCGAGATACTTTCTCCTCTCGATGGACGAGAACCGCCTGTTCGACATCGTGGACACTCAAGTTTTGAAACAAGGTAAGAAAGAAGGGATCGTCACCTTTGCGAACCTTGCGAGAAGGTGCCTGAAGTTACATGGGAAGATGCGACCTACAATGAAAGAAGTGGCAATTGAACTCGAACGAATTAGAATGCTGGAAAATCCTGCCATCAAGCATGGACATATATAAGAGGTGTGAGACTAGTACACATTCGAAATCTGAGGTGTCCACACTGTCGAACTTGCAACCGCTCATATTTAGTGAATCATTGTAAGTTAGTTCTATCTATATTTTAATTTCGTATGTCGCACTCTTTAAGAAGAACATCAGGATTTTGTTGTGTCAATGTCAAAGGACAGAATCAGCATCCGACATGGTAACAGTTAAGCAGACGTTTTCACAATGTCTAATCGCCTCACTACTTTTTATTTTGTTGAATAGGAAGAAGGATGCTGCAGCTTCCTTATCCCTCTAACTCGATTGCCACTTCTTTCTAGGTCGCTTCATTCCCTTCAAGTCTAATCATCTTTTTGCGAGTTTAACAACAGGCATCGTCTCTTCCTTTTCACGTTGCTTTAGAACTTGAGCATCAACGATGTCGAACAAAAAATTCTCTTCAATAGAGATTAGAATGTAGGCTGCAAGGCTTCTTCCTTCTTCTACCCGTAGAGAAGAGATTGGCTTCTGCCGCTTAAAAGTACAACAAGGATTACGCCAAACCTATAGATATCGCTTTTGTCAGCGCTATACGGATTCTTTTGGCTCCTTAATGACTTGTTTCTAGCAGTTCCTTGTTTTGCTTGGCAGTGATTCGCAAGGGCAGTTTTGTCGAGCATGACTACGTAATGCTTAAATTGACATCGAGTTGGATGTTCCCGCTCTCGGATGAATTTGTACGGGGAGCTGAAAACTCTGTCCACTACGTCTCGCGCGACCAACGGCGCGAGTTTCGGGCGTTTATTGATCAGCTCCACCTCCAAACCACCATGAGAATGGCGATCAATGACGAAGGCCACCACGGCGTTTGTGGCGAAGAACGGCAAAGTGTCTCGATCAACATCAACACGGTCCACGATCTGATCATCTTGTTCCTTGACAAGGGTAATGCCCGACATCGATAGTTGCCCGGAATGAGGAGGGGCCAGTGGTTGCAGAGGTCTATAAGGAAAGAGAGAGGAGTGTGTGTTTTCACCGGCTTAGATATCTTTAAGGAAACGTGTTTTTCAACATCATTAAAAAAATGCATAAACAAATGACATGCTACTACTTGACTACAACTTAATCCATCCGGTCAATGATGACTCACCAATGTAAAATTTTAGAATTACTCAGAGTACGTTGGACAATAAAAACTGAATACATGGAATGGTAGCGTAAAAAAACGAAAATATAATCATCTTAGTATATCATTCCAATGTATTTGTTAAGTGTTTGATGATTATAATCAACTAATATAGTGAATACCTAACTAATCAAATTGAAACGCGTTTTATATGAAAACTAATTAATATATCAAAAATCATCATCAACAAATCATTTCCCACAGTAAAATTTGCCTTCGCATTTTTGATTAAGAATTCGAATTTGAATTGGCGACGGGGAGGTAGCCGTTGGGATGAATTTACTTTTTCAGCCTCGTCTCTCTCTTTCTCAACGGCTACAAGAAAACAGAGACTCCGCTCACGTCAGATCATTTCTCTCCCCCTCTCCATCGCCTCCTCTTCCTCTCTTCTGCTTCGTCCGTGCTTCCTTCATTTGTTCTTCGTCTACTCATTCCCTTTTTCTCTCTCTCTCGACGGAGTCGCGGTCGAGCTGGCGGTGCCTGATTTGGCTCGATCGAAGAGGGCCGGAGCCAGATGCGGCTACCTGTGCGGTGGATCATTGTTGACGGTACAGAGAGGCAGAGGAAGGCGACAATGGTCGTGGCAACGGCGGAGGTGAGGCTGAGCGACGGCGTGCTGGCGATGGATTCTGTGGCTTGCTGGATGGAGTTCGAGGCAGGCTCTTCGATTCTTCGCACCGAATGATCCTGTGAGTCTCTGGAAACTCCATCGCTAATGTTTCTTGTTTTCCTTGTTGATGACGCATCATTGAATTTCTTTGTTGCTAGTGGTTCTTGATTGTCCTCCTGTTCTTGCTCTGTTGGGGTTTCTGCAGTCGTGAGCATGTAATGAGTTTTCGCTTCACAGGATGTCCTCCTGTTCTTGCTCCGTTGGGGTTTCTGCAGTCGTGAGCATGTCGTGAGTTCGAGGCGGGCTCTTCGATTCTTCGCACGGGTTCATCCTGTGAGTCTCTGGAAACTCCATCGCTAATGTTTCTTGTTTTCCTTGTTGATGACGCATCATTGAATTTGTTTGTTGCTAGTGGTTCTTGATTGTCCTCCTGTTCTTGCTCTGTTGGGGTTTCTGCAGTCGTGAGCATGTAATGAGTTTCTCGCTTCACAGGATGTCCTCCTGTTCTTGCTCCGTTGGGGTTTCTGCAGTCGTGAGCATGTCGTGAGTTCGAGGCGGGCTCTTCGATTCTTCGCACGGGTTCATCCTGTGAGTCTCTGGAAACTCCATCGCTAATGTTTCTTGTTTTCCTTGTTGATGACGCATTATTGAATTTGTTTGTTGCTAGTGGTTCTTGATTGTCCCGTTCTTGCTCTGTCGGGGTTTCTGCAGTCGTGAACTTGTCGCGAGTTTCTCGATTCTCCTGGGGCTCGTGTGAATGCATTGCATGACGATGATGCTGTGGGGTTGTGGTAGATTATCATCTGAAAGAAAAACTAGCGCAAGAACTTAGAAGAACTAGATTCTCGCAAATTAACTCTCTGCCAGCAAAGTTTCACATGCTTTTCGATTATCATAGACACGGGATATACCAATTTTGGGGAAGTACCTTATCTTATGTCCACGCATTCTCTAATCCAACCTTGTCATCGTCTTGCTAAGAATTCTTTCGACTCTGCTATTCTTTGCCAATTTCCTTGCCCAAAAAGATTTTAGTACAGTCAAACAGAACTGCTTTTGGCAAATGATCATTTTGAACCATCTGCTATTCGACTTTTCTGTATATTTCTGGTTCAATGATTGTCTTTTGTAGCTCTAGAATTAGTCTTTGAAAGCGGGTTTCTAACAAGCCTTTCAGTAATTTCGCTTTGAGAATGTTACGGGTTATTTTTTCAATAAAATTTTGTTAACTAAAACTGAAACCATTTGAGTCCTCTTTATGTGGAAGTTGTGCTACTTTTCTAAGATGTATTTTCTTCGCCATCTTTCTGACTCTCTCCGCATTCCGTATGTGTTATTTTTTCATATCTCAGAAAAGACATGATATTTCAACAATGATAATTCAATGTGTGCACCAAAAAATCCTTTGTGTGGTCCAAAGAGGCAATGGTTAAAACGTGAAGAGACTCATTATTTTTGCAAAAATTGCCATTTTTTTTAAAGGTCATATTTGACATGAGTCTTCTTCCAAAATAACACTTTCAAAATGACAACACCTTTTCACGTTTTGATTATGTCCTAAATAATGGGATCAATCATACTTGGCTGCTTAAACCGGTGTTCTCTGCTTTCACATTCCTATTATCAAGGAAGCATCCTCAGAGATACTAGGAAGTGACAGAGCTGGAACAAAAGTAGTACATCAAAATTCTCCCTTCTTCCCCTTGAATAACACTGTTGAGGGACTCAGCCCACATCCCCTTTCTCCGAAGGTTTAGGTCCATGCACATACAAAAACGTGAAAACCATGTCGAGCTCAGTGTTTCAAGTCCTTTCGCTTCTGGTTTCCCTTACGGAACAAGCATCAGGAGGTGCTCCTCGACTTACAAAGAATGGCTGTAAAGAAATATGTGGGAACATCACCATTCCCTTCCCCTTCGGAATAGGAGCCGGTTGTTTCTTGGATGACTGGTACGATTTCAACTGCCAGAAAAACAATGAGGTCATCCTAAAGAAGATTGGATTGCGAGTTCTAGGCATTTCACTCCCCGATTACCTTGGATCCATTAACGGCATGATTAACGTCAGTCTTCCTTTAGTTCACTCAAATGCGCAGGGGTGATGGACGTGCGACGGTGAACTTGAAAGGAAGTCAATTTGTCTTCTCCCCGACAATAAACGTCTTTATATCGGTGGGTTGCAACACCCTGGCGACAGTATGTACCAGAACCGATACCAACATTAGCCGGTCTGGTGGTTGTTCCGGGAGGGATGATTGCTGCCAGACTCTACACTCCCCTTTAACCTTCAGGGCTTTAATGCTGATATCAAAGAAGAAGGTGGACATCAGGGGTGCAAGTACGCCTTCCTGGCAGATACATCATGGTTCAGGTCCAAGGTTACAGATTTATATGATTTGAGATTGAAAGATGCGGCTCCAGTTGTGTTGGAATGGGGGATTGCTAACCTTACCTACCTTCTAAGTAGCACCAACACGCGACACGACACGACATGCGATACGTCATTTCTAAAAAAATAGAGAATTCCGACACGTTGGAGACGTTGTATATTAAATATATAGCTTTATATATACATGATAAATTATCATTTTTAAATTTGATTCAAATAAATAAATAATAATAAAAAGCCTAGAATGAATTTACCCTAAAAAAATTGTACACATAAGTTTTCAAAAAATAATTATGTATAAATTAATATACTAGTTAAGAAACTGAAAGTAAATAATCAAATTTGAAAAAAAAGAAAGTACAAGATCAAAAATAAAAAAGCAGCCCATTATCTATTTTCACTTCAAAGCCCAGCCCACTTTCACTTCAAAACCCTCCTTCCCCTTTTGGGGTCGTGGCTATCTTATCTTCTGCAGGTGGGGTAGATTAACTCTGCAACCCTTTTATCTTTATGTGGAAAAACAGGAAATTTCTTAATTGGCGTCACTGTATGTGTAGGCCTTCATTATGATTTGTACGCCAAAACGATGCCTGACACTTGCAGCCCACTTTCACTTCAAAACCCTAATATCTTCTTCTCTATCCCTCCGCCTCCTCCTCTCTCCAGCTTCCTTCTCCTCCGTCACCGGCGAAGCGCGAGGCAAAGGAGATGACGGCGTGAAGCGCATCGTCCTCGGCGCCGGAGAAGCGGGAGGCGAAGGAGATGATGGCGTGGACGGCGTCGTCCTCGGCGCCAGAGATCTGCTTCTTCTTCCTCATCTCTCTCGGTGACGAAGGACATGCGTGTCGCTGGCGTGTCCGGCGCGTTGACCGCGTGTCCGAGCGTATCGGACACGCGGCACGTGTCCAACACCGACTCGGACGCCTCCCAGCGTGTCGGTGCTTCCTAGCCTACCTTATCCAGCAAGATCAAACATCTTGAACTATCCTGCTCACTGCGGCGGATACAGCCTCTCCAGCGTGTATCGGTATGTAAATGCAATGCCATTTATGCAGTGCTATTGCCTACCGGGGTATCAGGGTAACCCCTATGTCAGTGGAGGATGCCAAGGTAACATACTTCACAGTATCTAATGATCACACATGTTTTCCTGAAGATTATACAAAGTGAATGCACTTTCAGACAAAATCGAATCGATTATATCATTCATAGTAATTTACTGGAAATAAAGGGGAACGGGACTGCCCTAATTTTACTCATGGAGATGGGTTTCATCATAAGAATAATATTATAGCCATGGAATTAACAACTTATGAGGAAATGGCGACCTACTGATCTCGCTGATTTTACTCAAGGAGAATGAGATGGGTTTGGCTGCTAATATATTTATTTTGTCCTTTGTCATCAGACATTGACGAATGTGAAGTAGATCCAACCAGGTGCCATGCGAAATGTGTGAACACGGTGGGCAGCTATAAATACATCAATGGTAGAAAGACAGCTAAATTCCTTCTTATTGGTAAGTAAATCTTAGCTAAATTCATTCTTATTGGTAAGTAGATCTTTTAATTTTCTACCGCTTTATGCTCTGGAGTACCGTTAGAAAAGAACAGTATAGCATGGATTATGCTCAGAAAAGCTACAAAAATAAGTTTCACCTCACAAATCATTCTAAGATGATCTTGTCCATTCGCCCAGCGATGATTATAGTCAAGTTTTAATCAAAACAACCTCAAAACTTCATATGGACACTAATACTTTTTTTTTACATACATAAGAAAACATTCGGACTTTTCTAATGTCGTCGCTTCATATCTATATACCCAAGGGCTGCATTTGGTTGTCCGGGTCTCGGATAAGGATAGAACTAAATAAGATAGGATAAGAAATTCAGGAATTTTGTCATATCTTATTCACTGTTTGGTAAATTTCAAATTTAAAGTCGGATATTTTTATATCCTATCATATCCATTATTTGGTGAAAACCAATATAAATGAGATATATGTCCCTGCGCAGTGCCCATGAAATAATATTGATCTTATCATCATAAAAGTATCATTCTCATGCATAAGTATACTTGAAAACATGCACACTTAATTATACTTACAAACCTCGGCGCAAAAAAAAAGAAGACTTACAAACCAATATATTTAAATTATTCTTTGCGTTATTTAGCATTATATAAACTATTCTTTGTACCCAAAAAATGACAAAAACTGCACTTCCTTTTGTCGATATGTTTACGAGGGCAGTTAATTTATTTGTTTTCAAACTTGGGTCAAAATTAATTAAAGAGCCGAAATAACAAGTGTTTTTTGTTGAAGAAATGGATTAATAAGGCTTGTTGTTCATCGTTAGCTGGATAATATATTGGGATTTTCAACAAGAGGTACTTCTCTATGTAAGTGTACTCAATGGTAAGTGAGTTTTATTCAAATAAACAAAATAGGTGAATCCTACTACGAAGGAAAGAAAGGCTTGCAATCGAAACTCAAGAAATACAACAACTCAAGTTAAGAGTGTCCAGTTACTACATAATTACTATAAATTTGGCTACTCTGAGATTGAACAAAAGAATTACCGGTTTGGATGATGCAAGCCTATACAAAACATCACCCGTTTAACTCTGGACATAATATCACTATAATAGTGATGAAACTTTCGATTCATCTCATATCAGATGAGATAAATAACAGCACACTACGCAATCTTGCAAGCAACATTAGCTCCAACTTTACACTTCCAACTAGCACAAATCCATTGCAACTCATCACTATGACTCTGCTAAAATCTTCAAATACCACAACAACTATGAACAAAGCTCCGGACTTCACAGGAAATAGACATTTAGAAAACATATGATTCCAATGTTGTTCATTGTCATAAAACAATAAAAGGACTACACAAGAGACCTATTATTTATAGACAAAATTAGGTACAACTTTCCCCTTCTAACTCATACAAATCCACTGCGACTCATCGCTCCAACTCTGCCTAATTCATTGAATACCACCAAAACTATAAAACCAAGCTCCAGACTTCACAAGAAATAGCACATTTAGAGAACAAATCATCAGCCATTCTCATCTATCATCTCTTGGAGAAACATTTCCACAAATATCTTCCTATTGTCTCCGTGAAATCCAAGAAAGAGATGAATGTTCTCAGGATCCTTCACAAATTTTCTGCAAAATTTTATGCTATCCATAGTACTTAGAGACATTTGAAGAAGCTCCTCATTGATTTTTCTTTCTCTTATCATTGTCCTAATCTTTAGCATGTCCAATGCAGTTAACAATCATCTCCATCCTCTCGTCCTAATTGGCATTGGAATTATTACACTCTTGATGCTGGGAGAAATTTTTTTCAGTTTCATCAATGGTTTGCTAAATTCCTTGCAAGGGAGATCACTTACACAGTGTGGATGAATGAATAAAAATTTCACTCAATGGAACTCAAACAGGAGAAAAATTAACTTTTCATGGTTGTTTAGATAAATCCACATGAAAGGAGGCTCGGGTGAATCACTCTTATATGTTTTCCTCTTAATCATATTCACTTAAATTCTTGATGGTAAGTGCCATTATAGACTCCTGATAAGCAGAGTACATTTTTTTCTCACTTTTGCCCCTTAATTTTTTGCAATGCAGGGGTTGGGGCAGGCTTTGGGGCACTACTTTTGTGTCTTTTCTTTTGGAGGTTGTGCAATTACATGAAGAAGAGAAAATAAAGCTAAAAAAGAAGTACTTAAAACGCAATGGCGGTCTTTTGTTGGAAAGAGAGCTATCTTCACCAAAAGGCAATGTCGAGAAAAGCAGTTTGTTCAACACGAAGGATTTAGAGAAGGCCACTGACAATTTCAATGATGATAGGATTCTCGAGCAAGGTGGACAAGGGACTGCTTACAAGGGAATGTTAACAGATGGAAAAATAGTTGCTATTAAGAAATCAAAAGTGATAGACGAGGGAATGGTCGAACAGTTCATAAATGAAGTGCTCATTCTCTCACAAATCAACCGTAGAAATGTGGTTAAGTTATTAAGGTGTTGCTTGGAGACGGAAGTCTCGCTTTTAGTAGATGAGTTTATACCGAATGGGACTCTATACCAATATCTGCATTGTAACATCCTCAATTTCAGTCCCTGGAAAATGGCTATGGTTTAAGTTTGGTGATTTTCCAATCGAAGCCAATTTTACTCTTGATCTGGAAAATCCAGATTCGGATCTTCTGTACCCTTTCGTTTTGTTATTTTTGTGGAGACTTTTGTGATCCGAATTTTCAAACACTTCCTTCTTCAAAGTTTCTCCAAACATCTTGAAGTTTTACATAATTTAATTTCAGAATTTTTGGACTTGATATGAGTAGTACGATAGCCTAAATTTCGGACCGTATAAAACTGTCCAGAATGGGTATTTATGTGATGTTTACATTTTCTCGATTTTCTATAAAATTTTCTGGGAAGAATTTGAACAAACTTCCTTCACAAAAGTTGTTGAGAAATTCTTTATATAGAACATATATAAATTTGGGAATTTTTGGAGATGATTTGTATTCTGGAAAGAGCTTACTTTGAGAAGCAAAGATTCTGTTCCGGAAAATCGAGTTTAGTCTGTCTTTGAGCTACTAAAATCTGTGTTTACAGAAAGATTCAGATTTTATGTTCTTCATGGAAAATGTTTATTAAGGTCTTTTGTATGACATATTCAAATTTGGGCATTTTCGGAGTTCATTTACTATGTTTTTAAGTCCAATTTCTAGAACAGTGCAAAAACTACCGATTTTGTCAGATTTCAATGATTCATCATTTTCTATATGAGAACGTTGGAATCTCGACTTGATATCTCTGGTGATTTAATGTGCTCATTCTAAGCTTTCAAATGAGATATGATACACTTTTATTGGAGGTCATATGAAGGGGGAAATGAGGCTTTACATGTGATGGCAGAAGCTGAAATGTGTTCTTCTGGAAGGCTGGAAGGCTTCTATAATTGAGTCTTAAGGACCAAGACCATCATTCACGCCTAACAAGATGGCTCACGGCCAAAGAGAGAGAGAAAGAGAGATCATCATGATTATTTAGGCCTTGAATGAATAGGGCATAATGACCCTAAGGTAGAAACTTGGAGGCCAAGTTGAAAATGAATGGCCTCAAATTGGCTTGCACAAGAAGCTTAATTATGAAGCTTTGACTTTAGGGCTATTTCATTAATGTCATTTGGCTCTTCTCCATTAATGTCATTAATAATCAAGATTTTCTAGATCATAGTCATGATGGCACTTGACTTTAGGGCTATTTCATTAATGTCATTTGGCTCTTCTCCATTAATGTCATTAATGATCAAGATTTTCTAGATCATAGTCATGATGACACTTGACTTTAGGGGCTATTTCATTATGTCATTTGTCTTTTCTTCATGATTAAACTTGGGGAATAAGTTGGTTTGCCTATAAATAGGCTTGGTTCCCCCCCTTAGTTTGCACACATCTCACTCTTACGTCTCTCTCTCTCCCTCACCATCACGCCAATCATCTCTCTCTCTCGCCATTTGCCGCCATCGACCGCCGTAGAAGTTTTCTTGTGAGTATAGGTGAGTGAATTCCCTAACACTTAGATAGGGCGGTGTGTTACGAAGTTGGAACGCAACATGTAAGTGGATTCCCTAATCTCGGGATAGGAAATTATGATGCATTGTTGGCTTGAGTTCTCACCCGAACCTTTGTTGAGACTTGCGTGTTGTTGTTTGTCTCGATGTTGCACACATCGCTTGTTACCATGCTTGATGTTCTCATCCATGCTTGTTGATTTATAAGAGGATAGGACGTGGTGTTACGAGTTTGGCTCGCGTAGTGATCGTGTCTGTGATGCTCGATGTTTGCATGAATGCTTCTTGTTTTGCTTCATAATCGTAAGTCAAGGCACGTACGAGTCACGAAACGGGGTGTCGTATGGTTTCGTACTCATGTTGTGGCGTCACGGGACGAGTTCGGCTTGGTGCGGGTTTACATTGGGATGTGTAGATCCAGGCCAAGTTCGGCTCCGAGCCGACGCTCGGCATGGCGGACCGAACCACGTGCCCTCGACCGCGACCCGCATGTTAGGCGAATGTTCTAGAGATCATGATTACACAAGCACGGCACGCCTTTGGGTTTGATCGCATGGACTAATGAAATCAAGATAATAACTCCCGCCTTCGTGTGAACCATGATGTCGTTACATTCTCCTCCTAAATGAAAGCACGGCGTCCGCGTGGCCCCACACGCGGACCGGGAGTCGGCTCGATACCATTTGTAAGGACCCGGGATCTAGAATATTTAGCGGCCGGCCACCGACCTCACGGCTAAATGGTTACTCAAGCCTCGCTGTACCGAACAAAGCCTTAAGGGCTGGGTTCGCCCGTGGGCTTGCGCCCAAAGAGGCAATATTGGGCCTGGGGAGGAAGGCAGGAGCGCCCGCCATGACAACGCGTTTAAATATGCTTGGGCTAGTCGGACAATATTACACAGTGTAGATCCCGGGTCCTTACATGGGTTGAGCCCGAATGCCTCGGGGTAGCTAGCCCCGGGATGCCTCGGTTGAGCCAGGATGCCCAGTATGAAGCTAGATGCCTCAGTTGAGCCGGGATGTCCTGGTTGAGCCAGGATAACAATACATGAAGTTTATATGTGTGCCAGTATGTGATAAATGAAGTCTATATGTGTGCTGGTATGTGTGTTTATGTGACCGGATAAAGGTAAGTTTCCACGTCAATATAGCAAGGGCAAGGTCAAAGCCTTTGCTATTGATTTGCCATCGACATAAGGTGGGGAAAATATTTGTATGCGTTAGTACATTGGCGAGGCATCATCTTGCACGAGTATTAGTGAATTTACCCATTGAGTCTCCCCGACTTATCCCCCATTATTTTTCCTCTTTTCAGGTCCGTAAGACGGAGGATGACGTAGAGGAGCTAGGATTAACCTTGGCCTTCACTTGTGATATGATTTGTACGTGACGGCCCGTGGAAAAAGGGCTTGTAAAATATGTTTAAGTAAAATGGCAATAATGTGTCTTGCCTGCTATGTTTTTCCTGATTTCCAGCTGTTATTATGTTTGGAATGGTTATACACGTTTCTGCATGTGTTTAATAATCAGACGTTACATATTAATATAAGGTTTGCTCATGATGCTTGTTATAACCTCGTTGTTTGTTCTAATTGTGATTGTCCCGAATTAATTGCTTCCGCTTGTGCTTAGTCAAAGATAATAACGAACGGGACGTCGCACTAATAACCCCGAGGTGGGGGCGTTACAAGCCAAGGCCGGCCACATCCCTTTGAACCCAAAATGACAAAAATGCCCTTAAATGAAAATTACAAAAATGCCCTTCCTTAAGTATTAAGCAAATTACTTAAGGGGTAATCAAATTAATCATGGCCATTCATTTAGAATTGATCATGGCCATCCATAATGCCATGTCACCTATCTTTAGCCCTTAAGGAATATTCTTAATCACAAAGGATGCATTCTAGGCCATTAGATCGATTTAAGGGCTAGGATTCAAAGTTGGGGGGTATATAAGCTTTTTCCCTCCAAAATTTGAGAGACACACTCATTTTTCCAGATCTGGTTTCTCTCTCATCTCTCTCCCTCTCTCTATATATCACATTCTCTCCCTTTCCTCTTTTGGCCGTGAGCTTTCCTTGCTCACGCCGGCCACTTTCCGGCCGATTTCCGGCACACCGTCACCACACCAGCAGCCGTCCGGACGTCCTAGAGCCAGTCGCAAGGTTGGCCACAGCTGCTGGTTGCCGGAGCATCTCCGATCAGCTCCATCTTCCTCTCGGTTACATCACCGGCAACCGAGCTGGTGATTGATCTAGCCTGCTTCCATGGTGATTCCGGCATCCCGGCGTTCTTCCTAGGCGGTCTGAAGCTTGTGATCAGCATCCTCAATTTCATCTCAAAGCTGTGGTGGCCAGTTTCCATCGGAAAAGCCACCGGAGTTCTACCTTAAGCTTGATTTTACTTATTCTTTGGATCGCAATCTCACGTTGATTTTCTTACCTTGTGACGTAGATATCAAGAGCTATATTTGGCACCATTCCGGAGATCATTGGTGGCTAAAATAGCTCATTTGAGCTCAGCAACATCATTGAACAAGGTAAGTATACTTAGATCTTATTCTGTGAAATCGTGCACAGAGAGATCTGCATGCTTAAAATGTTGATTTGATATCGTACATGTCAAAATCTGAAGAAGTGATAAACTAGAGAATCGTAGAATACATCTTGAGCTTCGATTTGATATGCTACACGCCTTAAATGGATGTCGTTTGCTAGGTCAAAACTCCTTCGAAAGTCAAGATCAGTAGCTGGAATGAGAATATTGTATTCTGTTTTTCTGTGATACTGAATGACCTTGCTCGGTTTGATGATTTTTCTGATTTTCTAAGTTCGTTATTTGAGAAAACTTCCTTCATGAAAGTTGTCGAAAACATTCAGATCTATTCACTGTAAAAATTTCATAAAATCCTAAGCATGTTAGGTTATGACGATTAGCAACGTCATCTAGGCATAGTTATGGTGACGGATGAGTTTCTGAATGACCTTCATGTGTTCTTTGATTTTTATAAATTCGTGTATTAAAAATATGAAAAAAATTTCTTCATGAAATTTCACACTGAGATCGAGAGATTTCCAGTGACACAAATTTTATCAAATTCTGAGTTCATTTGTATTTTCAAAGGAATTTTTATGATTTAGTCAGTATCCGTGTTCAGATCTGATTTTTCTTTCTTTGAAATCCAAAATATGTTTCTCCGAATTTGATAAACTTTGAGTCCTTTTTTGTGAAAACTCAAAACTACAAAGTTGTTCATTAGGGCCTCATTATGTAGACTGGAAATTTTGAGGGCCTAATAGCAATTTTTATGGGGTCAATTTGCTAAAAGTCTCAGATAAGGTCATCTCGGGCTTAAACTTGATTTGCAAACGAGTCCTTGGTGAAAATCGAATTTTATAAAAATTTGGAGGGCTTTTCAGAAAAAACTCAAAACATGACAACTATCACACACGGAGAATCATAACTTCCTCACATATTTTGTGGGATTTTGATAACAACCACTATTTTTCCCGCAATTTTTTATGAATTCAAATTCAAACCGAGTCTAGACTGTCACAGAGGGTAGAATTGTCTTTTTCGTGAAAATTGGTGGGGAACTAGTAAAAGTGGTCTTCTTGACTTTTTATCCTCATGACATAAGATTTCTAATGACACCTGAATCACTTCATTTTGACATCATTAGGTTGATTAATCATACTCAAATAGAATGGGTCCGAATTTAGTATCTAATGATTGATTAAGTGGTCCTCTTATGAGGCTCACTTCTCATTGCTTGATTGGTTGAGAAACAAGGTCCATGGGCCTGAATGCATGCTTTACTCATTGCTATGCATGTGTTTGTTAGATGTATGTTAGGCCCGGTGCATGTTCGGCGGGTAGCCCATTATGGTCACTTAGAACTCGACTTTAGGGTTAATAGATATGAGTTGCCGTTTTGTGAATGCAAATGGTAGCCCGTTATCGTTAACCATTAATCAAATAATGTTAGATGATTAAGTGTGTGGGTGAATCAAAATGCATGTAAAGCAAAGGCCGATCCCGAGACCCGTGTTTGATTAGTGAATTGTTTGCATCATTACCTTTCTTTGGTTGTTCCTTTGTGCATTGTTTGTCGTGAATGTATCTTATGGATATAAATACCGACACCCGGTAGACCGATGTCCAATCCGGTCTCAATTGCTACTCAATTCATTCGTTCCCAATCGTGTCTCGGGTTTTCAATTTGTGTTGTAATAAAAACCCGACGAGTTACGGTTTTACTTTCTTGCACTTAGAATTTGCTCGTCCTTTTAATACCTTGATTGTTTACTTTGCGTAATGCTTTTCAATACAATTGTTTGTTTCTTTCCTTTCTAGACTAAGATAGGATTAGTTTAGAATCTTAAATGAAAACACAAAAACAAGATGCATGATCACTTAGTGGACTAAGACTTTGGCATGAAAATGATAAAAAATAAATGCATGACAACTTAGATAACAGCCATGTTAAATTTAGTAGTATTGAAAGGGTGTTAATAAAAATATTAACATAAGCTAGTCTCCGAACTCATGATCTCTGGTTTTCGTAGAAACCGAAACGAAACTCTCGCGTTTCGGTTGGGTATTCTAGCCGACCCCCAACCTAGGCTAGTGGTGACTCCTAAAAAAGATAAAATCGATCCGTTGTCACGCGAGGTATGAATTTAGGGAAAATCCACGTTCATGATCAATGGATCGTATGATGACCAAAAGATAGATGCTTTGGTAAGCCGTCTTTTATGATGTGCCATATGGACCGTCTCATGAACTCTTATTTTTAAACCCGCTTCATCGAGTTCCGCTCTCGAGAGGTAGGTCGTGACAGATAGGGATGAACCTAAAGGGTCGGGCAGTGGCCCTCGCTACCCTGGCTTCTTAATACTCAGTGGCTGTTGTTGCCTTGGCCTCCTGATACTCGATCTAATTTTTATTGACAAGAATACAAAAGAAATATGTTTCAATCCATATCGTGATCAAATTCTTCCAAGCAAAACTACATTTATGTCTGGCTCTTCTCCCCTAATATTTCAGAAGCATAATGAATTTACAGAGTGAATGGCCAAGTGCTTGATGACTCGTGTTTCTGTATGGAAACATTGCTTTTATACCGACTGCTGCTCAAATTTCATTTTCATTCATGGCATGAGCATTGATATCACTGAAGTTGTAGACAACAAGTTTCGAAGACACTGAAAAATGGAGATTCTAAGAGGGCAAAATAAAAGAAACATAACAAAAGGACTCGAAATTGAGAAAAAAGCATCGCAATTATCTTAACTCACTCCAAGAAAGCAGGATTCTGTGAGTAAAACTTGTTACAATTTCAGTCACACAAAAATGATTACTTCAAATTATGGGCAGTTGCATGATCGAAATTTCCATCACAGGGGTCACAGGAAGAGAGATGAAACCACGGAACAGTTTCATCATCTTGATGCAGACGTACCCCGGTGAATTTCCAACCCATTTCCATCAATTTTGTATTGTCAAATCCTAGAAGCAAAGGAGATCTCGCTGTCCAAGCAATTATGATTGTCTTTGTCTCAACGGAAGACTTTCTTCTTTTTAGGGTCGCACTTGGCTGCTTAAACTAAAGGGCCTCAACTGATCAAAGCTTAAATGTTTCTATTGTCTAGGACGTGACAGGACGGAAGAAAATCACACCCATACCATTAACTTTCTTCCCTTCTTATCCCTGTAGCACCCATATCCTTGATTTACAAAATTAAGTTACTAAGCAACTTGGTAGACTATTGTCGAGTGCTTCAATGTCATGTGGTTGTAAGCTATTAACATAAACAGTACTTTTCATATCTTATGACTTTTGAGTGCGATTTTAAAAGATGTTGTAAGTTGTTACAACCGTAAAGGTGCGACGAGTATAAGATGTTTGTCAAGCGCCTTATAAAAGTAGCGACACATATTTTCAAAGCTGAAGCAGCTACATAAAAGCTATACCTAATAACCACTTAATAATGATATGTCGTTTTTCTTTTTTCAGTGATGACATGCTTGCGAAGGTTTGGAAAGCAATCTACAACTTAACAAAATGTTCCCCTAAGAATGAATTTTTCTGTCTTTCTACCACACCCACAAGCTAAGCCGCCCAGCCGATTTCACACACTTTCAAGGGCAACTATTAAGATTTGGATCTGCACATTCGTTCCATAAATTCTGCACAACAAGATCATGAACAGGAATTAGCAAAACGAAGACAAGAATTTCATCCCGAATGGTATGCAATGTCTTATATTCCCATTTTAAATCTTTTTCTTCTTCATAATTCAATACTGGCTTTGACCAGAAATGGTAATCCCGCCAATGTTTGTTTAATTTACTCTTGAGGCACGCAAGTCATGCTTGTTTATCGATACAAAGTTCTTAAGCATCTTAGATTAGTCTTATGTTTTAGATATTGAATTATAAATCAAGCACAAAATCGTGAAGTTAGACTATGGATTTTCTCGTAGTTCAAATTTTCCCGGTTCCCCTTAGATACTTTGCTTAAGTTGTATATTTCTTGTATCTTCGTCTCGAACTTCACAAATACCAAATTATTTGAGTAAGAATCTTTCTATTCAGTTGATCAAATTCTGTTTGTGAATATCTTTTTTACCCTATCATATTTTTCCTTTCTTGATCTCAATGTATAGACTCTATGTTTATCTAATCATCACCTCCAAAACTAGAAGTGAGAATGTGACATTCCGAAATTTCGATCATTTGGGATTTATGAAATGAATTATTTTATGAATGTGCTCGTAGCTAGTTCTCACCCGGAACTGATCATTCTTGGGATACTAACCGTTAGGGAAAGGCTAACTGGGAATTTAAAATTCGTGCGACTAAGTAAAAATTTGATCGTGAATTGACCTTCGACCATAAAATCGCTGAGGTGACATTTTGAGCCATAGTAGGCCGATCCAAGGATAACTAAGGGTCAGTTCACCACTGTCATAGTAGTGGATCGTGGGTGATTCCGCCGGACCACGAAATGAATTGACGAACGATCCCGAACTTATTCCAAACGATCGTACTCATCGGACCTAGTCATCGATCCTCGCGATTTTAATGACAACCGAAGTCATTACGGTCTGAATAAATTGTACGTGACTCGATTTAGTATCAGTCACGGGTCGTATAGGCGAATTTCCCCAAAAGCCACCCGTTAGTCTGAGAAACGCTCGAGTTACGCTATGAATATATAATTGGAATATTGAGTAGAGACCAAACCGAGCGTCAGAAAATTCGGAAAGTCACGGCAGGGCCTTTGGACAACGTTGTAATTCGAACGTACGACTCTGGATTTCTTCGGATTTTTCAGAAAAGTTCGATTTCGGCGAGAAACGGAGAAAGTGACCATTTTGCCCCAAAGGATTAATAAAGGGTTAGTTTTATGGGCAAAGGGCATTTTGGTCATTTTGCCCTCAAATTTGGAAAAGACAATTTTGCCCTTGGACTTTTTGAGAAATTACAAGATTGCCATTGGATATTTTTGGTAAGATTCGATCTAGGCCGTCGGTTTCAAGATAAGATCGAATCTGGACCGTCGGATGAAAAGATTAGAGAGGGGCATTTTGGTATTTAGCCAAAAGTGGACTTTTTATATAGATAAGTCTCTCTCTCTCCTCTCTCCCCCCTCCCATTCGGTCTCCCCTCCCCCGTGAAACCCCCACCGTGAGCCCCCACCCCCGCCGAACGCCGCCCCTTGGCCGCCCATTACCGCGCCGCCGCCCGGATCGCCGCCGTGTCGCGCCACGCCACCGCCCTGCCGCCTCACGCCACCCTCACCCCACCGTGATTCTCTCTCTCCCTCTCGGTCTCCCTCTCTCGGCCGTGAACCAATCGGCCACCGCCTAAGCCGCCGCCGTTCGCCGATCGCCGCCGATCATCACTGCCGCCGCGAGCCGCCGTTAGATCTTCGTCTTGCCACCGCTTTTCACTCTAGCCGCGTGAGTCTAGAGTCGGGTAAGTCTCGCCTAAACCCAACTTAGGATATTGGATATCGACGGATGATTTTTGCTGGAAATCAGGTTTATTTAGGTGCGAAATGGTATGGATTATCAGTAGAATCGATTGGCGGGTCTAGGATTGAATTCGGGAAATTTTTAATGGAGAAATTGAGAGCAACAGTGGGCTGTGAGTGGCTGAACAGTGGGCTGTGATGGACCGATCGGGACGCAAGTTGGATTTTTAGAACCGGCAATTAGTGGTGAGAAAGTGCCGTGAAGGGCCGGAATTGATTTGACGCCGTTTGGTTGGAGAAAAATGGTGAATTGTGCGTTTATGGTGTGTCTAAACTGTGATTGAATTGTGATGATGAAATTGAGTGCGTGGTTGTGTAATTAAATTATTGAATATGCCTGTTGGGTGCACGCTTGGGCCAGATTGATTTAATTGTCAAAATCGGCCGTGTCATATGCTGAGTGAGCATGTACTGTGAATCAATTGATGCGTGCACGGGCCACGTGTGATTGGCCAATTTAGTGTGGTAAATGCTTGTTGAGCATGTGCATAAATGAAAAGTGGATGTGGTATGACATGAGTTTGTGGAAATTGTGCCGTCCTGAGGCGTGTACATTTACGCGGGACGATGCCCGGTATTACCGGAAGACTGCCAGCCTGAGGCGTGTACTTTAGCGCGGGTTGTGCAGTAGGTGGTAGGTGTTGAGCCTGAGGCGTGTACTTTAACGCGGGTAGGAAATATGGCCTGAGGCGTGTACGTTTACGCGGGCCCAGAAGTGTTGTGGAAAGAGGTCGCAGTGTACCTGAGGCGTGTTCATTTACGCGGGTCACTGGCGAGTAATTGTGGAAATGAGACAATGAGAACAGAATGAGTGCATGACATGAGATTTGTGCATGCTTGTGATCGTATGCAATGTGCCTGCTACGTGATTATTTGGTGTATGTGTAATTGTGTTTTGTGATTATCTGGAGGTACGTGATAGGCTAGGTGGGGTTTAGGGTGTACTTACTGAGATGTAGTCTCACGGTTGTTTCAACCAAACATTTCAGAACCCCGCCAGGATCAATGAACCCACCGCCACCGCCACCAGAACGTTTTGGAGTACCAGTACACACCGAGAATGAAGTTACAGAATTTCCTATGGGGGATGGACTGACCTGGATTAAGCATACCACGACCGTTTTCGTAGAAGTAGGATTACCTCTTTGGGAATCCCATGTTTATACTGTCTGGTTCTTCCGGGATGTAGACGGGGCTGAGTTCGGGCCCGTTAGGGGTTTTGATGTTCCATTTGACTTAGTCGGGGATTGGGACCCGTCTGCCATACCCCCTATAGATGGAGAACTCACCAGTACAGAGGTTAGCTTAGCGCAATCTGGAATGCAACCAGCACCCGCCGCACAAGGATCTTCAGAGGCTGAGCATGAACCCGAGCCCGAAGCATCGCAAGCTGAGGATGATCCGATGGACATAGACTTAGAACCGATTCCCGAGGAAGAACCAGAGGAAGTGGAGCCCGAGGTAGAACCCGAGGATGAGCCTGACAAGTCTGAGGAGCCCGCAGAGGAACCAGAGTATGTACTCCCGTATGAACAGTATATGGATCCCAATTTAGTGCCCGAGTACAATTTCTTTGATTTTCTAGCTGAGGAGGATCAGAACGGAGTTCCAGCTGAGTCGGGTGACATCAATCACCCGATTGAAATTGAGGCAGAGTCAGAGTCCTCAGAGGAACAAACCGTTCAGGGGAGTTCGGATTCGAATGACGAGGAGTCAAACTCAGAATGGACGCCGAGCAAGGGGCGTAGGGATTAGTATAGGGGTTCGGAGAAGGTTTTTGCAGGGTACCATTTTTGAGGTCAGAATGCCAGGTCATCGAACTTTTGTATATCGATGGTTTTAAGTGAGGTGTGCAAGAGTTCGTGGTGGTTGTATATTGTAAATAGATTATAAGTTTGATAATGAAAATATGTATATTCTCCCTGACTTTCCCCAGTTTTATATCGTCTGGGTGTGATTGTGGTTTCCGCCGTGCGATAAATCTCTGATGATTGTATTTGAGGTCGGCGACAATTCCCGGGATGTCGCATGAATCGACCAGTGGCGGGTGTCGCGCGCTCGATGGAGTTCGGGGCGTGACATCCCCGTCTGAATTGGTATCAGAGCAAGGTTAGCTCGATCTAGACTGGTCGAAGTTGGAGTGACAAGGAGCAAAAACCCTAGGGTAG
Source organism: Syzygium oleosum (assembly GCF_021117445.2). Taxonomy (NCBI): domain Eukaryota; kingdom Viridiplantae; phylum Streptophyta; class Magnoliopsida; order Myrtales; family Myrtaceae; genus Syzygium; species Syzygium oleosum. The sequence continues at coordinate 5,884,769 of NW_026607494.1, forward strand.
TATTTAGGGAGACTTTAGTGGGTTGTAGGGCGGAATGGGCTACACGTGCCTCTAGATTGTTTGTTGTGATTGATTGAATGAGATAATTGTTGTGTAATTGAATGCAGGTGCGTCTGGACCTGAGGTAAGTGTTCAGACTCTTGTGATTGTGACCTCGTGATTGGTAGCGAAGAATTACCTGCTGAGTGAACTCTTGTGTTAATTCACTGCTTAGAATCAGATTAATCTAGTTGGCCTAGATTGCTAATTCCTGAGTTGAATTATAGCAGGTAGGAGAATGGTAGAATTGTGACGATGAGCAGTGAAGGAAGAGGCATAGGAAGAGTCTCGCGTAGGGGCGCAGGTAGAGGAATAAGGGGTAGAGGTCGTGCTGGAGCTAGAGCCGTAGAGGACCTGGGTTTGGGTGCAGGAGCGATAGAAAATCTTGGGGTTGATGCTGGAGCTGCAGCGGAACCCAGAGTGGCAGCTAGACCTGCTGAGGATCCTAGAATGGAAGCTGTTATGAGGACCTTAGAACAGATCGGAAATCTGTTAGGACAGCAGACTCAGGAAAGAGCTGCTGCGAATGCCCAAGCTGTTGAGGCCGTTGTGGCCGCTGCTGCTGATAATGATAATGAGAACCAAGGGCAGGGGCAAGCTGTAGTGAATAGACCGATGCATCAGCTGGCAGAGCAGTTTATAAAGCTAAAACCGCCTAAGTTCTCTGGGAAAGGTGACCCTGAGGCTGCACCTCGGTGGGTAGAGGAACTCGAGAAGGCTTTTGAGGTGTTAGAGTGCAATGATCACGAGAAGGTAACTTTGGCAGTATACCAGTTGCAGGATAATGCGAACGATTGGTGGAAAGCCACCAGAGATAGAATATTTCCAGAAGGTACTGCCCGAACTTGGACTGCTTTTACCGAGAGTTTTTAAGAGAAGTATTTTTTGGCCAGTGCCAGGGAAAGGAAGTTAGTTGAATTTATGAGACTCCGCCAGGGTCAGATGACAGTAGATCAGTATGAGGCAGAATTTGCGAGGTTATCTAAGTTTGCGCCAAGAATGGTAGAACATCCCGATGATAAGGCGCGAAGATTTCGGGACGGATTGAAGGCTGATATTCGTAGCCAGTTGTTACTGGTAAATCTGAGGATGTATGACGAAATATTTGATAGGGCTCAGATTCTAGAGCGAGACCGAGTGGATAGGGCCGCCGCTTCTGGGTCGAGATTCGTCCAGGGAAGGGACAATCGTAATTTGGGAAAGAGGCCGATGATGGATAATAGACGCTTTACTCCTTCTGTTAAAAGGAATATTGGGAAACCAGTCAGGACTTTTAATTGTCTGTGTAGAATTTGTGGAGGTAGACACGGAAGTGGACCTTGTGCAACCAGGGGTGGAGCGTGTTTTGGATGTGGAGGATTCGGTCATCACATAAGGAATTGCCCCAATCCCAGACAGAATAGGCCGCCTGCATTGCCGCCATCTTGGAATGGGAATCAGGCTGGAGCGGCCCAGACAGTAAACCAGAATAGGCCTCAAGCGCAAGGACGAGTGAATGCCATGGCCAGGCGAGAGGCTGAGAACGCACCAGGGGTTGTCACAGGTACGATTTCTCTGTGCACCAGGGGTCCACTTGTTAGCTTCTAGAATTGTCTTCCCATTGAACTTCTTGCATGTGCCTAATTTAGTAGGCATGATTACCTAAGGGTTAGGATGTGATGGAGATATTTTAAAGGCTAAGCTAGCCTAAGCATAGCTCCATAAGTGCAAGTATATTATTGGTCTCTCTCTCTCTCTCTCTCTCTCTCTCTCTCTCTCTCTCTCTCTCTCTCTCTCTCTCTCTCTCTCTCTCTCTCTCTCTCTCTCTCTCTCTCTCCTTGCAAGAACACCTTAGGATAACACTCTCATTTCTCATCTCATTTCTCTCATTTTCTCTCTTCCTCTCCCTCTCTTCTCTCCCTCACTCATGCCACCACCATCACCGGCCACCATCACCACCACTGCTCGCCACCACCAGTACCGCCGGCCATCACCGCCATCGTGCCACGCCGCTCGTCGCCTTGTCGCCGTTCATGATGTGCCGAGCCGCTCAACGCTCACCGCCGCCGACCGTGCCGTGTCGTCGCTCGTTCGTCGTCGCTATTTGTCCATCTTCGGTCGTAGTTCCAACGGTTTAGTAAATGGTTCTTCTAAATCTTGGCTAGGGCGTTATTCTATACATATCGGTCCTAGGTTAGTCTTAGTTGAGCTTGATTCCTTATATGTGTTTATGGATGTTCAAGTGGCTATTGCATGATGATTTGGATATGGTGGAATGAGTTTTGTGGGCTGAAGATTGGTAGGTATCAACTAGGGCTTGAATATTTGAAGTTTGATTTGAAACTCGGATTTGTTATTACTATACCTCTTCAGTTTGCTATTTTTTTAGAGACCTTTGTGGGCCGAATCTGAAGTGGTGTTCCTCACAAAAGTTGTTCCTAAAATCTTGAAATTTAATATATTTTAAATCTGGAATTTTTGGAGGTTACTTGGGCCGCACGAAAGCCGATCTTCAAACCGTCTTTAAATTGCCCTGGAATGCTGTTTCTCTGGCCTTCTTGTCTTTCCGAATTTTTATAAATTTTTCTAGATCTATTTTCTACAATATTTCTTCACAAAATTTGTTAATGACTTTTCTTTATATGACATTTAAAAATTTCGAAGCTTTTTAAGGTGATTTGGGTACTGAAAGAGATGCATTTTGAGGACCAAGTAGTATGTTCGAACGAGCTGATTACAGTCCGACTTTGAGTGATAAAAAGACATGATTTCAGATTGAACTAGGTTTTGTGTTCTTCATAAGAAATGTTTATCAAGGTGTTTTATATTGCATATCCAAAATTTAGAATTTTTGGAGTTCATTTACTATTTATTTTGGAAGGATTTCGATTACTGTGCAATCTGCCCAGGTTTACCCCAATTTCATATATGCACTACTTTCTTTCACATGCGATCACTCTAGTACATTTTATGTGTGCGGAATTTAGATGTTCTAAGTGCGTGAGCATGAAACACTCTTGCATTGGCCTAAGTGGAAGATAATAATTGATTTGAGTGATTGATATACTTGCTTGATCACATAAATGGTTATGTACTCGTATGATTGCGAGGGACGATGCCCAATGGATTTCGGTTGCCGTTTGTGATGAAGGACGGAACAATGCTCTTAATTGAATGCCATCTTCGAGTGAGGTCGAGATGATGCCGTGCCCGATGGGGCGGGACGATGCCCGGTTACGCCGGAAGACCACCAACGCGAGTGTTGGTCATGGCCCTGAGCGGTCATAATAATCGGAACACGTGTAGATGCATTGTGCATGAATTATGTGGTATTATGTGTTCTTGATTAATATACATGATTGTCGCATGTCTATTGAAAGCAAGACTTCACGTGTAAATAGTTATGTGAATTTGATGTACCCTCGGAAGGTAAGAAGTATGAGTGTTTAATTGATAGCTTTGTGGCATACGAAGTTGATGAGTTAACCTTCGTCTTTTCGAAGCAAGGTTTCATCCTACTCGAGGTTTAGCTGTTCCGTTTATTGAGATTTTCTCATCTGCCGTTGTTCACCTATTTTTAGCTGTTCCATTTATTAAGAAGTATGAGTGTTTCATTTGTCGTTTCCCGACCCCTTTTGTTCAAATCGGATAAAGGTCCGTAGTTACGGGTTTGTATTTTGCTAACATCCGATCGTCTTGATACATATACATGAAGCATTCTTTTGGTGAATGTGTTTCCTATGCTATCCTTATTGTGCTGTTTGGTTGGGTGATATTAGAATTTGCTTCTGCATGTGCTTACTTGTTAGTTAACGCGATGGGTCGGCTACGCCTCCTGGGACGTCGGAATTAAATGACCTATGTAAGAGGGGTATCGCGCGCCCGAACCTAGGGGATTAGGGTGTGGGGCGTGACATCCCTGTTTATTTGGTATGAGAGGATGGTCATTACCTGGAGTGATAAGGTGCATTGGGATTTTGGGATAGTTAGTATGAAACGCCTTATGCTTGTGAATGCTGATTGTTTTCTTGATTAGATTTTCTGGATTCCTAACCTTTGGTTGGGAATTGTACAACGAGCTCTCCCTGAAATCCCTGTAAGATGAGTAACCCAGACCCAAGTGTTCCTAGAGCAAGAGCAGGCAGAGGCCAAGCAGGTGCCATAGGAAGGGCACAAGAGGATCATCAACTCGATAGGCTTCTGCAAGCCCTAGAAACCATGGGGAATCTGATGGGACAGTAGACTCAGAATCAAGTCGCTGCTACTGCCGCTCGCAATGATGTCCCATTAGCTGGAAATGGGAATGATGAACAATAGATGCCCAGACTAGTTGAACAATTCCTGAAGCTGAAGCTATCAAAGTTTGCTAGAACAGGTGATCCCGAGACAGCGACCTTGTGGGTTAAGGAATTGGAGAAAGCTCCCGCACTCTTGAGGTGCTCAAAGGAAGACAAGGTGATGCTAGCTGTTTACCAACTACAAGGTAACGCTAGCAATTGGTGGAAGGCCACCCAAGGAAGCATCTTTCCTAAAGGCACAGTCCCAACTTGGGATGCCTTTGTTGAAGCCTTTAATTGAAAGTACTTTTCCGAGTGTGCACAAGAGCAGAAGATGGCAGAATTCCTGTGACTTCGCCAGAATCATCTGACAGTCAATCAGTATGAGGCCAAGTTCGCGGAACTATCAAAGTACGCGCCCAGAATGGTCGAAGATCCGGTGGACAGAATAAGGAGGTTCCGGGATGGTCTAAAGCCGGAGCTCCGAAGTTAGTTGGAGCTCTTGAACCTGAAGGACTACAATGAGCTATACGAGCGGGTCCAACTGATCGAGAGAGATTTGGAGGAAAGGGCAATCGCGTCTGGATCGCGGTATCCTTCTGTACGAGACAACCATCAGTTCGGGAAGAGGCCGATGACCGGGGGAAGACACTTTATCCCCCCCAAAGAGAAGAATGGCACCGGAAACCGGTGTACACCCCAAACGACGTATGCCAAGCTTGTGGAAGGCGACACGGAACGGCCCCGTGCCTCACCAAGGCTGGAGCATGTTTCGGGTATGGCCAACAAGGCCATCAGGTGAGAACTGCCCACACCAATCAACAGGGATGCGACTTCAACCAATGCATGTGGGACAGCAAGCCGGAACCACGCCGCAAAGCAACCCCAATCGAACCCCAGCCCAAGGAAGAGTGTAAGCTATGACCATAGAGGAAGCGAAGGACTCTCAATCCGTAATCACAGGTACGGTCTCCTTATACGAACATGCTGCTTACGCGCTCTTTGATACGGGAGCCACGCATTCGTTCGTAGCTGAGCAGTTCGTTAGATTAGCGGGGTTGGAATCGAAACCATTGGGAACGGTTCTTAGTGTCTCCACCCCAATGAAGGACAAGGTGCTATCTATGTTAGGTTGTCAAGGGTGTGAGATAGTTATAAGTGGACGGAAGGAAACCATAGACTTTGTTGTTTTGGCTCTATATGACTTTGACGTCATTATCGGAATGGATTTGCTCAAAAAGCAACGAGCTACGGTGGACTGTTATAGTAAGGTAATTCAATTCAACCCGTTTGATAGTCCTAGCTACGAGTTCGTAGGAAACGGGGGAGGACTTTTGATACCTTTGAATTCATCTCTTGAAGTAGCTCAACTACTGGAGGAAGGTTGTCAAAGTTATTTGGTGACCGTGGTTAACATGTCTGTTGAAGAACCGAAGATGGAAGACATCATCGTGGTGTGAGATTTTGTCGACATCTTTTCAAAAGAATTGCCAGGATTGCCTCCAGGAAGAGAGATAGAGTTTGTGATCGAGCTAGCTTGTGGAACAGAGCCTATTTCAAAGGCCCCTTACCAAATGGCGCTATCAAAACTGAAGGAACTGAAGGTGTAGATGCAAGAATTGCTGGATAAAGGGTTCATTCGCCCTAGTACATCCCCTTGGGGAGTGCCAGTCTTGTTCGTGAAGAAGAAAAACGGATCGTTGTGTCTATGCATCAACTATCAACAACTCAACCAAGTGACAATCAAGAACAAATATCCATTACCGATAATCAATGACTTGTTTGATCAACTTCAAGGAGCGTCGGTATTTTCCAAGATAGACTTGAGGATGGGATGCCATCAGCTGAGAATAAAAAAGGAGGATATTCCAACGACGGCATTTCGGACTCGGTACGATCACTATGAGTTTACAGTGATGCCGTTTGGTTTGACCAATGCCCCAGCTACTTTCATGGATTTAATGAGCCGAGTGTTCAAAGCATACTTGGATCAATTTGTCATAGTGTTCATTGACGACACACTGGTGTACTCGAAGAGTCTGGCGGAGCATGAACAACATTTGAGGATGGTACTGCTGACCCTCCGAGAACACACACTTTACGCCAAGTTCAGTAAGTATGAGTTTTGGCTTAATCGTGTAGCTTTTCTTGGTCACGTAATATCTGGCGAAGGAATTGCAGTGGATCCGACGAAGATAGAAGCAGTCATGAATTGGCCAAGACCAACGACAGTGATAGAGGTTCGAAGCTTCCTAGGCCTGGCTGGCTATTATCGGCGATTCGTGGATAAATTCTTTGGAATAGCTACGCCCCTGACGCGACTATTGAAGAAGGAAGTGAAGTTCGAATGGACGGATAAATGTGAGAGGAGTTTTCAAGAACTCAAGCAGAAATTGACCACTGCCCCAGTGTTGACAATACCGTCTGGTCCCGGAGGTTATGAGATTTACAGCAACGCTTCTCATAAGGGACTAGGTTGCATCTTAATGCAACATGGAAGAGTGGTGGCCTATGCGTCCAGGCAACTAAGACCCTACGAGCTGAACTATCCAACTCACGACTTGGAATTGATAACGATCATCTTCGCCTTGAAGATTTGGAGACATTACTTGAGCGGACATCGGTTCATAATCTACACAAACCACTAAAGTCTGAAGTACCTATTTTCTCAAAAGGAGCTAAACATGAGGTAACGACGCTGGATGGAACTTCTCAAGGATTACAACTGTGACATTCTTGATCATCCCGGAAAGGCCAACAATATAGCAGATGCACTCAGTCGGAAGTCAACCATTGCGCAATTGATGGTTCAAGAATGGATTCTTCTCGAAGGAGTATGGGACTCATATTTTAAATTCGAGGTAAACTATCTTTTTAGTCTTCTGGCTACCCTTAGAATTGAACCAAAAGTGCAGACAAAGATTAAGGCACTGCAACCAATGGATCCAACAATCCGAAGGATTCTGCAAGAAAGCGCAGAAAAGAGGAAACCAGATTTCCAAGTGGCAAAAGACGGAATACTAAAATTCCAAGGACAGCTATGCGTACCCAACAATGCAAAACTCAAGGAAGAAATTCTGTTAGAAACTCACAGAAGCAACTACAGCATACATCTAGGTAGCACGAAGATGTATTAGAACCTTCGGCAATATTGCTAGTGAAATGGCATAAAGATAGATGTCGCCAAGCATATAGCCAAATTCTTGACATGCCCACAAGTAAAAGCGTAACACTGCAAATCAGGTGGACTTTTGCGACCGCTAGAGATTCCAGAATGGAAGTGGGAGCACATCACGATGGACTTTGTGATGGGATTACCGAGGAGCCAACGAGGTAATAATTCTATTTGGGTCATAGTCGACAAACTAACCAAATCGGCACATTTTATTGCTGTGCGAAAGAACTTTGCAATGGACAGATATGCTGAGTTGAATGTGCAGCAAATAATTCGTTTCCATGGAGTGCCAGTGACAATCACTTCTAATCGATACTCCAAGTTTATAGCAACGTTTTAGAAAGTCTTTAAACTACTATGGGAACGAAACTTTAGTATAGCACAACTTATCATCCGCAGACAGATGGTCAATCCGAAAGAACTATTCAGACACTCGAGCATATGTTGCGAGCTTGTGTTTTGGATTTTAAAGGAGGATGGGAAGAGCAACTACATCTCGTCGAGTTCGCCTACAATAATAGCTACCAGCAGAGCATCAGAATGGCACCGTTTGAGGCAATGTATGATCGTGTCTGTAGAACTCCAATCTATTGGGACGAAGTTGGTGAAAGAAGGATTATTGGCCCAGAGTTAGTCTAACAATCAGTGGACACCATTAAGATTATCAGAGAAAGACTTAAGATTGCCCAAAGCTGTCAGAAAAGTTATGCGAATAGACGGCGTAGACCCTTGGAATTTCAAGTAGGTGATTATGTCTTCCTTAAGGTGTCACCTATGAGAGGAACGTTATGCTTTAGCAAGAAAGGGAAGCTGAGCCCTAGGTTCGTTGGACCTTTCAAGATTTTAGAACAAATAGAGATTTTGGCCTATTGGCTAGCATTGCCGCCTAGACTTGCTCAGGTTCACAACATGTTTCATGTATCCATGCTAACACGTATCTATGCTAAGGAGGTATGAACCCGATTCGGCATACGTACTTAGTTTTGAAGAGATCGACGTGGATGACAGAATGTTGTAGGTAGGAAAGCCAGTGCGAATCACGGATAGAAAGGAGCAAGTGCTACGCAATAAGGTCATTCCCTTAGTCAAGGTCATCTGGCAACATCGTGGAACAGAGGGAGCGACCTGGGAAAGTGAAGAGATGATGAAGCGCCAACACCCCTATCTATTCGAAGAATCAAGTAATTCTGCAAATTTCGAGGACGAAATTTCTTTAAGGGGGGAAGAGTTGTGACATCCTTAATCTGACGTCAATTAATTACGCGATATTGGATTTATTCGGACTCATTTAGGCGCCAATCAAGAAGGTAAGGCCATCCTACCACATTGGACCTTGATTAATTATTTGAATGTTGCACATTATTGTACAATGTGCTTGATTGGTGTCCTATGTTTGATTAACCTATAGTTTTCATTTATGTGCAACTTCTAGAAGCCTTGATGTAGATGAGACAAATTTTTGGTCTCATCCTAATGGCTTGGGCGCCACTTTTTTTTTTGGGGGGGGGGGGGGGGTGGTTAGAGAAAGGGACCCACTTATTAGCTTCTAGAATTGTCTTCCCTTTGAACTTCTTGTATGTGCCTAATTTAGTAGGTATGATTACCTAAGGGTTGGGATGTGATTGACATATTTTAAAGGCTAAGCTAGCCTAAGCCTAGGGCCATAAGTGCAAGTGTATTATTGGTCTCTCTCTCTCTCTCTCCTTTGCAAGAACACCTTAGGATAGGCAAAAGTACACCACAAGTGCCATAACTTGTGTACGGCGATCACTTTGGTGCCATAACTTTTTTTCGGATCACTTTGGTGCCAAGTCGGAGAAAAAGAGATTACTTTAGTGCCAATTTGGCCGGAAATCCGACGTGGCATTTTTTATTAATTCTTTACGCCGACGTGGCTCGCCGGAGGCTGAGTCAGCGTGTACAGTCAGCATTTTTAATTTTAAATAATTTCTTTTAGCGTGTACAGTCAGCATTTTTAATTTTAAATAATTTTTTTCCTTTTTTTTTCTTTCCTTTTTCTTTTCTTTTCTTTTCTCCCCTCGCCGGCCGGTTGCCGGTGGCTGGCCGGTTGCCGGTGGCCGGCCGGCCACCGGCGAAGCCCGGAAGCTGGCCGGGCGAGGCGGCCTTGCCCATGGCCGAGCGAGGGCGGCCGACCCTCGCCGGCGACAGGCGAGGCTGCCCCTCGCCGGCGCTCGGGCGAGGGTCGCCCACGCTCGACTCAGCGAGGCGACCCTCGCCGGCGCCGAGCGAGGGTCGCCCACGCCCGACTCGGGCGAGGGCGACCTCGCCCGCCTGGGCGAGCCTCGCCAGACGCGGGCGAGGGTCGCCCCGTCCGGGATCCGGCGAGGCGACCCTCGCCGGCGTCGGGCGAAGGAAGCCCTCGCACGGGCGGGCGAGGGTCGCCCTCGCCGGATCGGCGAGGGCGACCTCGCCGGTGTCGGGCGAGGTCGCCCACGCCGACTCGGGCGAGGGTCGCCCATGCCCGACTCGAGGCGAGGCGACCCTCGCCCACCCGGCGAGGGCTTCCCTCGCCCGCCGCCGGCGAGGTGACCTTCACCCGCCCGGGCGAGGGCTTCCCTCGCCCGACGCCGGCGAGGGTCGCCTCGCGGATCGCGAGGCGACCCTCGGCGGCGTCGGGCAGGAGCTGACCTCGCTTGGGCTGGCCTCGCCTGTCGGGCGAGGTTAGCCGCCCTCGCCGGCCATGGGCAAGGCTGCCCTCGCCCAGCCCTTCCCGGGCTTCGCCGGTGGCCGGCCGGCCACCGGCGGCCGGCGGTGAGAGGCGAGAAAAGAAAAAAAGAAAAGAAAAGAAAAAGGAAAGAAGAAAAAAAAAAAAGGAAAAAAATATTTAAAATTAAAAATGCTGACTGTACAAGCTGAAAAAAGATTATTTTAAAAAAAATGATGATTGTACACGCTGACTCAGCCTCCGGCGAGCCACGTCGGCGTCAAAAATTAATAAAAAAAATGCCACGTCGGATTTCCGGCCAAATTGGCACTAAAGTGATCTCTTTTCCTTCGACTTGGCACGAAAGTGATCCGAAAAAAAGTTGTGGCACAAAAGTGATCGCCGTACACAAGTTATGGCACTTGTGGTGTACTTTTGCCCCTTAGGATAACACTCTTATTTGTCACTCTCATTTATCTCTTCCTCTCCCTCTCTTCTCTCCCTCACTCATGCCACCACCATCACCACCACCGCTAGTCACCACTAGCACCGCCGGCCATCACCACCACCGTGCCACGCCACTCGTCGCCTTGTCGCCGTTCAACCCATGCCGAGCCGCTCAACGCTCACCGCCACCAACCGTGCCATGTCGTCGCTCGTTCGTCGACGCCATTTGTCCATCTTCACTCGTAGTTCCAATGGTTTAGTAAGTGGTTCTTCTAAACCTTGGCTAGGGCGTTATTTTATGCATATCGGTCCTAGGTTAGTCTTGGTTGAGCTTGATTCCTCATATGTGTTTATGGATATTCAAGTGGCTGTTGCATGATGATTTGGACCTGGTGGAATGAGTTTTGTGGGCTGAAGATTGGTGGGTATCAACTAGGGCTTGAATCTTTGAAGTTTGATTTGAAACCCGAATTTGTTATTGTTGTACCTCTTCGATTTACTATTTTTTTAGAGACCTTTGTGGGCTTAATCTGAAGTGGTGTTCTTCATAAAAGTTGTTCCTAAAATCTTGAAATTTAACATATTTTAAATCTGGAATTTTTGGAGGTTATTTGGGTCGCACAAAAGCCGATCTTCGAACCGTGTTTAAACTGCCCTGGAATACTGTTTCTCTGGCCTTCTTGTCTTTCCGAATTTTTATAAATTTTTCTAGATCTATTTTCAACAAGATTCCTTCACAAAAGTTGTTAATAACTTTTCTTTATATGACATATAAAGATTTCGAAGATTTTTAAGGTGATTTGGGTACTGAAAGAGATGTATTTTGAGGACCGAGTAGTCGGTTTGAACGAGCTGATTTCAATCTAACTTTGAGTGACAAAAAGACATGATTTTAGATTGAACTTGGTTTTGTGTTCTTCATAAGAAATGTTTATCAAGGTGTTTTCTATGACATGTCCATAATTTAGAATTTTTGGAGTACATTTACTATTTATTTTGGAATGATTTTGGTTACTGTGTAATCTGCCCAGGTTTACCCCAATTTCATATATGCACTATTTTCTTTCATGTGCAATCACTCTAGTACATTTTATGTGTGCAGAATTTAGATGTTCTAAATGCGTGAGCATGAAACACTCTTGCATTGGCCTAAGTGGATGATAATAATTGGCTTGAGTGATTGATATGCTTGCTTGATCACATAAATGGTTCCGTACTCGTATGATTGCAAGAGACGATGCCCGATGGATTTCGGTTGCCGTTCGTGATGGAGGTTGGAACGATGCTCTTAATTGAATGCCATCTTCGAGTGAGGTCGAGATGATGCCGTGCATGATGGGGCGGGACGATGCTCAGTTACACCGGAAGACCACCAACGCGAGTGTTGGTCGTGGCCCTGAGCGATCGTAATAATCGGAACATGTGTGGATGCATTGTGCATGAATTATGTGGTATTACGTGTTCTTGATTAATATGCATGATTGTCGCATATCGATTGAAAGCAAGACTTCGCGTGTGAATAGTTATGTGAATTTGATGTGCCGTCGGAAGGTAAGAAGTATGAGTGTTTAATTGATGGTTTTGTGACATGCGAAGTTGATGAGTTACCCTTCGTCTTTCCGAAGCAAGGTTTCATTCTACTCGAGGTTTAGCGGTTCCGCTTATTGAGATTTTCTCATTTGTCATTGTTCACCTCTTTTCAAGCCCTTAGTATGGATATACGGATACTACATTTTGGGGTCCCGGTGGACCAAGATGTTGAGATAGTTGAGTACGTTGCACCGGGGATGGACACGACATACGAGGAGTACACGACCACCGTTTTTTTTACGAGGGGCTTCCTAACTTAGTTCCTCATCACTTCAAAGCATGGTATGTGTGGTTCGGTGATGAGCGTTTTGGACCTCTCCGAGGCTTTGACGGACCGCCGGGTGCGCCTGGCGCAATTTCGTGGGACGCTTTGGGGTTGAATGTCCCCGACGGTCTCGTAAGTGATCCAGAGTCGAACCCGAACTACGACCCCGTAGAGGAGCCATAGCATATCCGAGTATGAGGGAGTCGTGTCTTTTTGAGGAGGCCCTCGTAGATAGAGGAGATAGGTCTAACCCCGACCCCTTTTGTTCGAATCGGATAAAGGCCCGTAGTTACGGGTTTGTATTTTGCTAACATCCGATCATCTTGATGCATATATATATGAAGCATGCTTTTGGTGAATGTGTTTCTTATGTTATCCCTATTGTGCTGTTTGGTTGGGTGATATTAGAATTTGCTTCCATATGTGCTTACTTGTTAGTTAATGCGATGGGTCGGCGACGCCTCCTGGGACGTCGCAATTAAATGACCTATGTAAGAGGGGTGTCGCGCGCCCAAACCTAGGGTATTAGGGTGCGGGGCGTGACATGTGGAAACGTCACCATTCCCTTCCCCTTCGGAGTAGGAGCCAGGTCTTTCTTGGATGACTGGTATGAGATCATCTGCCAGCAAAACAACATGGTTCCCATACTAAAGAAGATCGGATTACGAGTTCCCAACATTTCACTCCCCGATAATAGTGGATCCATGAACGGCATGACTACGGTCAGTTTTCCATTAATTTACTCAAATGCAAGCTGCGGGGGCGAAGGACTTGGTGTGCTAGTGAGCTTAGAAGGAAGTCAATTTGTCTTCTCCCAGACATGGAACGTCTTTACGTCCGTCGGTTGCAACACCCTGGCAACAATGAATAGTGCAGAATCTGCTGTTGTCGGTTGCAGGTCAAAATGTGCTGGAACCAACACCAACATTAGCCGGTATAGTGCTTGTTCCGGGAGGGACGGATGCTGCCAGACTACACTCCCCTTTAACCTTCAGGGCTTTAGTGTGGATTTCAAAGAAGAAGGTGGACCTCAGGGATGCAAGTACGCTTTCCTGGTAGAAAGATCATGGTTCTTGAGGTCTAACGTTACAGGTCTATATGATTTGCGTTTGAATGATACGGTTCCAGTGGTGTTGAAATGGGAGATTTCAAACAATACCAACTACGAACTTGAGGTTATCATGCAAGGCTACAACTCGAATTTTCTTGATCCCTTAAGATGTACCAGATACAGCCTCTATGGATCATATGCAAGTGAAATGCCATTTATGCAGTGCTATTGCCGATGGAGTTATAGTGGTAACCCCTATCTTATTGAAGGGCGTCAAGGTAACATACTTTATGCTATCCCATTGTGTATTTAAGGGCACCATACAGATAAGTGGCTTGTTCATTCCTAGATTTTTCTCTGAACAGAATGCATTCGCACTGTTTAGTGATCACACACATGGTTATCTGCATTCTTTTTCTTGTTTATCTGCCCAAGATTATACAAAGTGAATGCACTTTCAAACAGAATCGAATGAATTATAATGATAATAATTTACTGGAAACAAAGGAGAACAGGACAGTCCTTTCGTTACAAGCATGATATATTTTTTAGCTTTGGATTTAACATCTTCAGAGGAAATGGGACCTTATAGTCTCGCTAATTTTACTCAAGGAGATGGGTTTCGCTGCTAATATGTTTATTTTATCATCTGTCATCAGATATTAATGAATGTGAAGATCCAGATACGTGTCCCGGAATTTGTGTGAACAAAGGGGGCAGCTATGACTGCGTCGCTGGTAGGAAGATACCTATTCTTATTGGTAAGTAGATCTTTTAAACTATAATTTTAGACCACTTCATGCTCTAGATTATTGTTAGAAAAAGAACAGCATAGCCTAAAATATGTTAAAAAAAGGTACGGAAATAAATTATACCTTACCCCTCGTTCTAAGAGGATTGTCTATTCTCTTTCAATTTGACGTATCGTTCTAATCTTCCACATGTCATGATCTGATTGAAGTGTCGAATTCAATTTCCAAGCTATGTTATTTGCATAAGATGATTATTTTTCCTCGGAAATAGAACTTTTGTTAATCTATATGATGAAGTTTTTTGTGGTGCCGATGGTGAGATAAGTTTAGTAAGAGTGAGATTACTATGCGATACCATTAAAAATTAATCATCAATTTCATTAGATGGTTTACACGACATCCAGTAAACTTTATTGCATTCAATTTGGCTAAAAAGCTTTCTTTAATACAACCTCATTTCGTAATCCAAATTGTCCCATATATAGTTGGTGGCTTCCTATGATGGGAAGAAATTGCGAAAGGATATCCATAACTCAATGCGAGAATAATAGTTTTCCTCCTTCCAAATTACTCTATTTATAGATGTATAGTTTAGCACAACTGTATAGATTCTTTACAGCAGGTGCTTTTTATGACTCTGTCCTCTGCTAAATTTCCGGACTGCAGTCCTCGGAGCGTGCGTTGGAGGATTAGTGCAAGCGTTGCTTCTCTCTCGGTGGTTATACAAAGTCATCAAGAAAAGAAGACAAATTAAGCAAAAAGAGAAGTGCTTCAAATCGCAGTGGGGACTCTTGTCGCAACGACATCTATCTTCATCACCTGAAGGCAATGTTGCGAAGAGCAAATTATTCTGTTTCGAGGATTTAGAGAAGGCCACTGACCGTTTCAACCAAGATAGGATACTCGGCCAAGGTGGACAAGGTGTTGTTTACAAGGGAATGCTGACTAATGGAAAAATAGTTGCCGTTAAGAAATCGAAAATGATGGACAAGGAAAACGTTGAGGAGTTCATCAATGAGGTCATCATTCTCTCGCAAATCGGTCACAGGAATGTGGTCAAGCTAATGAGGTGCTGCTTGGAAACAGAAATCCTGCTTTTAGTTTATGAGTTCATACCAAACGGGACTCTTTACAAATATTTGCATGACCCGAATGAAGACCTTCTCGTATCATGGGACACACGCCAATGAATTGCAACCGAAATCGCAGGAGCCTTATTTTACTTGCACTCGGCGGCTTCTATACCCATCTATCATCACGACATCAAGACCACCAATATCCTCTTGGATGAGAAACATCGTGCTAAAGTCGCAGATTTCGGTATTTCCAAGTCTGTATCACGTAACCACATTGGTGCGGGGGACTTTTGGATACTTGGATCCGGAGTGCTTCAGAACAGGTCATTTTACTGACAAAAGCGATGTGTACAGCCTAGGAGTGGTCCTCGTTGAACTCCTAACAGGGAAAATGCCAATCTGTCAGCTTAGGGAAGAAGGAAGGAGCCTCGCGGACTATTTTATTAATTCAATGAGGCAGAATTGTTTGTTTGACATTGCTGATCCTCGAGCTATGGTGGAAGGCAAGAAAGAAGAGATTACCACAGTTGCTAACCTCACAAGAAGGTGCTTGAGCTCGATTGGGAGGAAGCGGCCAACAATGAAAGTAGTGGCATTGGAGTTGGAGGGAATAAGGAAGCTCCGAAGCTCTTCGAGCTTCCAACAAAATCAAGAAAAGATCGAGGCCGCTGAATCTCGTGACTCTATTTTCACATCTGGCAAATCTTTCATGGACATAGGTGTAACTACATTTTCAGATGTGCAGCCACTCGCACATTGTGAATCATGGTGAAGGCAGCAATTTCTGGCATCATATCCGCAACAATTTCTAGCTATACATGCAGAGGCCAATGATAAACTGCACCATTTCTCTTTACCCTTATCTGTTAGCCTTAACAAATAAAGGGGACCTTGCCCTTCGACTAGTCAATTATAGACAGCTTTTTAAAGTCGTTTCCTTGTTGCTGGTGTTGAGACCAAAAGAGTGTTCGAGCAGCAGTACCTTTTTCAAGATGTCTCTGGCTCGGTGTCCGAGTTTGACGTAAGTACTGTAATGGTGTTTATTTGCCAAAAAGAAAGAGCTGCAAAATCATCCTGCTAATATATGATGAAGTGGCTTATTGCATCTGGAGGATCCTTGAATACTCGTCTTTAACCCAGTTACTGTGAGGATTATATTACAGTTGCACGCGTAATTTTGGGAACAAGCGCTCTAATTGCGTCAACCTTTATCCCGTGTTGTGAAAAGTGTGATACGATTTGAGTTTCAGGTAAAATAGAAAATTCTACGGTCCGTCGGCTAAAAAAATGGAAAAATTCCGTATGGGATGAATTTCATAGTTACCGTAAATTTCCAATCATGTTGGAAATGAGTATGATTGGTATTTGGCTTGTCAAGAATCGGTAATAAATTACCAACACTTTTAGAAAATTATCAACATTCCAATAAAAAAGAAAATTGCCAACTACTCTGAAAGTTTACTAGTATTGTAAACAATTATCAACTATCAGGATTCCACCAACATATTAAAGTAGTGGTAAATTCCCAACTTCTTGAAATTTTTCCATTGTGGTAAATAACTAATCACTACTGTGAAGAATTTGTCGTTATTCTAATTCAGCACCAAATTGCCAACTCTTCTGAAATTTTACTGACATAAGTAAATTGACAATACTACCGCGATTTTTTTAATAAAAGGGAGCCCACTCTACTTCTCCTGGACAAAGAATTACTTCGTCGCGGTTGAGTGTGGTGTGCTCGCTCTGATGAGGAGCTGGGAATTAGAATCGGCCATGATAAGCTGAGAGTCCAATTGTAATAGTGACAGAAGCGACGCTGGTATTACGTACAGCAACTGTTCCGGGAAGGGATGGTGTTGCCAATAGCTAGGGATCCCTTCAAACCTTTAGGAACTGGGTGTGAGTTTCAGGGAAGAAACAGGTGAAGGCCGCAAGTTTCCGTTCCTCACGCACCGTGTCACCTAAAACATAACCGACGGGGCTTCCTTGAGCATCCGGTGAAAAAGATACCATGTCACTTTTAAAATAAATGAAATTCAAGTTAACCGAATCGTATTTTATCAGGGCAATAAGAAAAATGAATCCAAACTGCGATGACATTATAATTCTTTTCTGCTTTTAACTAGTGTTAAATGTACTAGTCTCTAAATTTGTCACCAAATGATGTCACAGAGTAGTGTTGGATGCTCAAATAGGTCCAATAATTTAAATTGCCACTAATGTCTCATCACTTACTAAACCAAGTTAGTCAACAAGTCCTAAGTATATCCAGCAGTCCTCTCTTTTTTATGTTGGATCAAGTGGTATTCTAAGTGAAATTAATGCTACTTGTACTAGGCAATCGCGCTAAAATTTTTTACTAATTGATGTAGCAATTTCCTATCGAATGCTTAAAAATGCCAACTATTGTCGTATGGGTCTCACTTGTTTCACCACTCAAACTAAGATTTATCATTGATTTTTCGTATTTCGAATTTTCCTGGACACTGCTTGCCCCAGTAGATACTCTCATTGGGTTGTCTATTTCTTGAACATTTTCGACTTAAACTTCACACACGCCAAATTATTTGAGTAATAACTTTTCTATTCAGTTGATTATATTTTCACATGCTCATTAAACCTGTTTGCTGAAAAACATCAATAAACGTGATCTTTTTAAAGTTTATTCCTTTACTTTATTATATTTATCGTTTCATAATCCCAATGTTTAGAAAGGGGGGTCATGACCAATATTGGCTTCATTTTATCTTAGCTTTTTTTTTTTACTCTGGGATTGTTTTTTTCTCGTTGAATCCTTAATTTTTTGTAAGTTTGGAACCCTTATCTTAAATGGAAAGTTTTATAAAGGGTCATCCAGCTTGCAGTTTACTACTCGAAAAACCCCAAATCTTCTTCCCAAAGTTCACTGTCCACCTAATTGGGCCTCTCTTGCAGCCAGGGCCCCCTTCATAAGTCTCAAATTTTAAAGGAACTGGCAAAGCGTGGCCCATCTAATACTACACAATATCGAATTGAAATTCGAAAAACGAGAGTTTGATTGTTTCAGTCGATCAAATGCCCGGGCATGCCATTTGTTTTGCTGGGCCTTGTACTAGGTCCAAATGGCATGCTACTCCATTCCTATTTTTCGTTAAATGTTCTTGTACTTCGTTGTAATACTTTTTTAATGTGGAGTTTTCGAAAGAGGCCATTTGCTAGATGTTTCTCCATTTCCAATTTGTAGACTCTTCAACTATTAGGTGTTGAAAGAAACTGTGTTAACTCGGAAGTTCTCAACAATGATTATAAGAACGAGAGGATTGATTAGGCAAGCGACCAATGTTTATTATGCTCTGTACTTTATACGAGAGTCTCGCATCTATTACTAAATATTAGGTTTGAGTTACATCTACTTGGCACCACATGAGATCCTGGAGACAAGCTTATCAACATAGGCTCACTGGCGTGTGAACAATCTATAATTCTCTCCACAAAATGTAATAGTGCCCCATGAACACAAGTTTGTCATTATTTCGATCATGACATAGCAAGAACTTGTGATTTTGTGGACAATAGGTGAGCATGAGAACTTATGATTTTGTGGAAAATCATCTTCAGCGAAATTAATAGCTAAGGAACAATTGTCTCTTTATCACTGATGGCGATCAAGTTAATAGCCTGTTTTAATAGAAGTTCTCTAGTAATAACAACCTTGAAGACCGTGAGGGCCACTATCAACAAGTCATCCATTAGTTCCCACCATGCCGGTCTTTCCAAGTTAAGTTTGTTAACATACAATTCGGTTTCCATATTGATGGGATAAGTTAACCCGTTTTCCACAGGTTTTGGGCAAAATTCTTGCTTTGATCCAGTCTATGTGGACCCAATCCATCACAGTCACTAACCCCATTCGTGAGTCACACTTGATCGACTGCTAAGGCAGATAGGTCCGTGAATTGGGATCCACACAATAGTTTCTCCAGGTTTTGATTTATGTGTATGGGTTGGGCATAGAACGTTTAATGCATATATATATACACCTAGTACCAGGTATGAATAATTTCATAATTAAGTCACCATCCAACTTTTGATTTGCCTTGATCAATGAAGCTAGTCGGAGCATCTCATAAATGCGAGATTTGTTTATTTAAAATAGAGTTCCTCATTATTAAAAAGAAGGAAATTACTTGAATGTCGAGTACTTGTTGACGACACCTCTACTCTTTTAAATGAACGTCCCTCGTACATAATTTGGGTGCCAATGAATTATGTTGTTTGTTTGAGACTTCGGAATATGATACACATGTAAACATAGGGACAACCTAAGGGGCAGGCAGTGGCCCTCGCTAACCTGGCCTCTTGATACTCAGTGGCCATCGCTATCTTGGCCTCTTGATACTTGATTAAATTTTTATTGACAAAAATTCAAAAGAAATATGTTTCAATCTATATCGTGATCAAATCTGATATATTCTTCCAAGCGAAACTACATTTATGTGTGGCTCTTCTCCCCTAATGTTTCAAAAGCATAATGAATTTATAGAGTGAACATTGATGACTCGTGTTTCTGTATGCAAACATTGCTTTTATACCGACTGCTACTCAAATTTCATTTTCGTTCATGGCATGAGCATTGATACCGCTGAAGTTTCGAAGACACTGAAGAATGGAAATTCTAAGAGGGCAAAATAAAGGAAGCATAATAAAAAGGACTCTATGAGAAAAAGCATCGCAATTATCTTAATTCACTCGAAGAAAGCAGGATTGTATGAGAAAACCTTGTTACAATTTCATTCACAGAAAAATGATTATTCAAATTATGGGCAGTTGCATGATCAAAATTTCTATCATAGGGGTCACAGGAAGAGATGAAACCGGGGAACAGTTTCATCATCTTGATGCAGATGTACCCCGGTGAATTTCCAACCCATTTCCATCAATTTTGAATTGTCAAATCCTAGAAGCAAAGGAGATCTCGCTGTCCAAGCAATTATGTTTGTCTTTGTCTCAACGGAAGACTTTCTCATTATTATGGTCGCACTTGGCTGCTTAAACAAAAGAGGCCTCAAATTATCAAAGCTTAAATGTTTCTATTGTCTAGGATGTGACAGGATCGAAGAAAACACCCATATCCTTAACTTTCTTCCCTTCTTATACTAGTAGCACCCATATCCTTGATTTACAAAATTAACTTGCTAAGCAACTTGGTAGACTATTGTCGAGCGCTTCAATGTCATGTGGTTGTAAGCTATTAAAATAAACAGTACTTTTCATGTTTTATGGCATGATTGAGTGCAATTTTAAAAGATGTTGTAAGTTGCTACAGCTATGAAGGTGCTACAAGCATAAGATGTTTGTCAAGCACCTTATTAAAATTGTGACACATATATTCTCATATGAAGCAGCTACAGAAAAGCTATATCTAATAACCACTTAATAGTGATATGTCGTTCTTTTTACGGTGATCACATGCTCGCTAAGGTTTGGAAAGCAATCTATAACTTAGCAAAATATTCGAGTACCACTAAGAATGAATTTTTCTGTCTTTCCACCACACCCACAAGCTAAGCCAAGCCGATTTGACACACTCTGAAGGGCAACTAGTAAGATTTGGATCTGCGCATTCGTTCTATATAGTCTGCACAACAAGATCATGAAGAGGGATTAGCAAAACAAAGACAAGAATTTCATCCCGAATGGTATGTAATGTCTTATATTCCCTTTTTTGATCTTATTCTTCTTCATACTTCCATTGATCTTGCCATTTTAGTAAAATACTAGCTTTGATCAGAAAAAGTAATTCCGCCAGTGTTTGATTAATTTACTCTCAAGGAACGAAAGTCATGTTGTTTATTGATACAAAGTTCTTAAGCATCTTAAATTAGTTTTATGTTTTCGACATTGAATTATAAATCAAGCACAAAATATAGAGTTTTTATTTTATCATAAAATCATGGAGTTAAACTATGGATCGTTTAGTAGTTCAAATTTTCCCGGACACTACTTGTCCACAAGATAAGTTTCCCTTAGATACTCTCCTTAAGTAGTATATTTCTTGTATTTTCATCTCAAACTCTGTAATTTAAGTAAGGACTTTTCTATTCAGTTAATCTAATTCTGTTTGTAAATATCTTTTTCACCCTATAGTATTTTTCCTTTCTTGATCTCAATGTTTAGATTCTATGTTTATTTAATAATCACATCCAAAACTACAAGTTGATCAAATTTAGTTGATTTGTTGCACAATGTACTAGGTGTGAGCGGTTTCAAGGTGAGTAGGTTATAGACCTAAAATCCGGAACCTACCTTGTTAAGACCGGTTCTCAATTTTTGGAATCTAGACCCTACCCTGTAGACCCTAGAACTGAACTTCCGATTTGGGTTCTCGGGTCTACACGGGAACCGGCCAATTTCCTTTGTTTTTTTTTTTGGTCACTCTTTAAAATATTCACCTACATAGTTAAAAGCTAATGATGACTGGTGACCAACATGATCTCAATGCTTCCATACTCAATCATTAATAAACATTGTTTTATTCACTAAACAGATCATGAAAATATGAGTCCCACCCATCAATTTCAGGTCTCTCACAAATAAACATCTTTTTGGCATATTCTTCTAATTTCTTAGCAACTTCCCTTGTTTTATGCCATCGCTATTTTCTTTATTTAGCCAATGATTTTTATAACTTTGTAGTCTAGGCATGATGAAGCAGCCGTGAAATGCAATGCAAGAGTAAAAAGAGAGAATTAAAGTTTTCTTGATCCGGTTCTCCGGTTCTGTTTGATTCCACACTTTGAATCGGGAACCGGATAGGTAATAGCTAGCCGGTTACAATTAGGAACCGAATTAGTTCCGTGAGAACCAAACCAAAACCAATCGGTCAGGAACAGTTCAGTCCGTTTCCGGGGTGTACCCGGGATTGGTGCTCACCCTCACATTTTACTAGGACCAAGTGGCATGCTACTCCATTCCTCTTTTTCATTAAATGTACTTGTTCTTTATCATGATATTTTTTATGTGGATTTTTCAAGAGAGGCCATTTGCGAGATATTTCTCTAGTTCCAACTCATTATCTCTTAATCTATCAAGTGGTGAAAGTGTTTGTGTTAACTCGGAAATTCGGAACAGTGATTGTAAGAACGCAGAGATTGATTAGACAAGTGACAATTGTTTATTATCCTTTAGATTTCATCATAAAAGTCCCGCATTCACTACAGAATATTAGATTGAGTTATAGCTATTATGTACCACCCGAGACCCTAGAATTGAGCTTGCCAACATAGCCTCACCGTCGTGTGAACAGTCCATAATTCTCTCCATATAATGTAACAGTACCCATGAGCACAAGTTTGTTAGAAACTCGATAAGGGAATAGCGAAAACTTTTGATCTTGTGGACAATAGGTGGGCATGAGACCACTGACCCAACCAAGGTCAGTGGTGGCCCACCACCGTGAAGCTTGTGGACAGAGGAAAGTCATCTTCAACGCTATAGCTGGCAAAGGAAGGATCGTCTCTCTCTATTCTGTCACCGTTAGAGACAAAGACTAATAAGTCAATGGCCCTGTTTTGATCTAAGATTCTTAGTAGATAAACGGTCTTGAAGACCACAGGGGCCACTATCACCAAGTCTTCCATTGGTTCCCACCACGCCGGTCTTTCCAAGTTTGTTTCCGTGCAAATTGGTCTACATTGATGACTCCTATTTCTGTATGCAAACATTGCTTTTTACACTAACTGCTGCTTAAATTTCACTTTCATGGCATTAGCTTTGATATGGCTGAAGTTGCAGGTTACAAGTTCCGAAGACTCGGAAAAATGAAGATTTTGAGTGGGCAAAATCGAGGAAACATAATAAAAGGGCAAGAAATGATGGATCGCGATTATTTTAATTCACTCAAAGAAAATAGGAGTCAATGAGGAAAACTTGTCACAGTTATAATCAATTGCAAAATGTTTATTGGCAAATCCCAGAAGCAAAGGAGATCTCGCTGTCCAAGCAATTACGTTTATTCTTGTCTTAAGGGAAGACTTCCTCGTTATGAGGTCAGGAAGGAACAGAAAAATTACCTATAAAAATCTACTTTGGTCATCAAGGTAAAAGTGATTTCAGAGAAAAATAAATTATTTTCCGCTAGTTTAGTTTGATTATACAATCATTTATATCATGCGATACGTCCTCCAGCAATACTCCATCTATTTTGTATAGTCTTTGATTTTCTTTTCTGCTAAAACACAATTCAGTCCTAAATATGCAATCGGTGTGGAAATCTTCTAAAATGGCCAATCAAACAGACCACGTTACATCTTGGCCGGCACAAAGAAGGCTCTTGGAAAAAGAGTAGAGAAAGACTAACGACTTCCAAATCTAATAAAATGTATTGTGGTGCTCTTCGGAGAAGTCAAGTCAATGAGGAAGTGGACATCCACAAGAAGCTTGTGGGCTGAGGAAAGTCATCTTCGGCACAGTAATTAGCGAAGGGACAATAGTCTCTGTTCTATCACTGGAGTCAATGGTCTGTCTTTCCAAGTCGTCCATTGATTCGCACCATGCCTGGTCGGTCTTTCCAAGTTTGTTTACGTGCAAGTCGGTTTCATATAGATGGAAAATTAAGTTAACCTGTTTTCCACAGGTTTTGGGCAGAATTATTGTTTGGATCTAGGTCTACGTGGACCCCATCCATCATAGCCGCTAAGCATGTAGAAACCATACGAGAGTCACACTAGCTCACCGGCTGTGATTGCATATTAGGCCAATGGACGGGCATCCAGGAAGATCTCCAAGTTTTGGTTTATGTGTACGGTTGGGCATCACCCGTTTGATTCATAGATTACCAGGTACCAAGTACAAACAATTTTATATTTGAGTTACCTACAACTTTTGATTCACCTTGGTCAATGAAGCTAGTTAGAGCATTTAAGAAAAAGCTACTTTCTGCTAGTATAAAAATTAGCCAGAATATCTGGCCAAAATTAGCCAGCCAATCAAATTGACCATGTTGCATGGGCGGAGGCTGAATTGGCACTAAGTCGATGTTATATCGCTGATATCCCAGGTCAAATTTAGCATTATATCAAAAGGTTTAGGGTAAATTGAGTACCAATGTAATGGATTGAGGACTTTTCGACACATTTCATTATTTATATCATGTGATGCGACTACCTAGCACTGCTCTATCTAATTTTATGTGTTTTTTTGTGGCAATAACTAAGAATTCAAGCCAGTATTATACTAATAACAATATAAGGATCATTATAATGATGGGAAATGCCATGAAATAGTCCCAACTTTGTCCCAATGTGCAATGTCATTTTGAACTTTTAATTCATTTAATGTGGTCCTTGATCTATTCCTAAATGTTTAATCTAGTCCTTAAACTTTTTATTTGTTCAATCCATGTCCCTCAACTTTCCACAAAAAGTCAAAAGTTTTCATAATTACACTATTGCCTGGATTGTATGATATCTTTTCATTTTAATCCATTTCCTAAATCAACAAAAAAAATATGGTTATCTTTGTTACTTTTTTACCTTTTGTTCTTTGTAAATATTACAATAGTTCCATGTGAGTATATTTTAGCTAATGATCTCTATGATAGTAAAAGTGGAACCTCATTTAGGGTTGTATTGGGTTAATATTCATGCTATTTTAATTTCCTAATTTGCAAATTTAACTAAATTTAATTAAGAAAACACAAAATACAAAACCTTGAAAATTATATCCATGTAAAAAATTAGGAACACGATTTAGATTAATAGAAGTCGTGAAGTATATAGATAATTCGTATCGTCACTAAATTCTCATGAAAACACTTTATTTCTTAAATAATAAAAATATGAATTTGATATAACTCTAAATGAGGTAATTTTTTTACTGTCACGAGATTGTAAGTTAAAATATACGTAAATAGCACTATAGTAATATTTCTATACACCAAAAGGTAAAAGGTAATAAAAAGATAGCCTTTTTTTTTTTGATTTAGGAGATAAATTGAATTTTTCTTAAAATCTGGGCAATAGTGTAATTATGAAAAACTGTGAATAGTACCAACTGACTAATATGATTTTGTTATAAAAGTTGAGGAACTAGATTGAACATTTAAAAATAGTTTAAAAATCACATTGAATAAATTAAATGTTCAAGGATGAGATTGCACATTGGGCCAATAATTATGGATTATTTGTGTTATTTTTCCTTAATAATAAGACTTTAATTTTCTTTCCTACTAAACCATAACTATGCTATCGGTGTGGAAATCTTCTAAAAAGACCAATCAAACGAACCGGGTTACATCTTGGCTGGCACAAGGAAGGCTCTTGTAAAAAGGGGAAAGAGAGACGACTTCCAAATCTAATCAAGCATATGTATGGTGGTGCTCTAAGTCAATGAGGACTTGACGTCCTCAAAACTTTGATATCTCTATAATATAGCAAGTCTTATTTTGTGGACTTGAATTTAGCTACGTTTGCAGATCTGCATCCGCTCAACCCATCTTGAAACATGGTGAAGCAGCTGTTTCGGCATTATCGCCCACAGGAACCTCTAGCTATAAATGCACAGACCAGTGAGTACTTCCAAACAAGTAAATTTACAGACGAAAGCGACGTGCACAGCTTTGCAGGGGTCCTTGTTGAGCTCTTTAACAGGACAGAAGCCAATCTCTTCGTTGAGGGGGGATGAACGAAGAAACCTCGTGGCCTAGTCAACAAATCAGGGGAACTTGCTGTTTTGACAAGTCAACAAGATAGATTTTTTTTTTTCGGTTCATGTACCATGAGGGGATTAAGGATTACATTAGGGTTGCACTTGTACTGTTGGGAACATGCATCCAACTTGTATCAACCTTTAGCCATTTGGACTCACTGGTTAGTTTTTAGTGTTGAAAATATCGAAATAATTTGTTATCCATAAATAATTAAGAGAAGAGATTGAATTGGATATGAAAAGAAGTGAATATTAACATGAAGAAAAGTGATCGTTGATCATCAGAAGTGGTGATGGTTCCCAATAAGGCACCTATTCCCTAGAGATATGTTGTTTGGCTATCTATAACCAAATCACACGTTGTTCATAACAACTTTCTCTTTTTCACAACATTCTCTTCTTTATCGTTCTCTCTTCTTTTCTTTTCTCACATAAATTTGACAACACATTCAAGATGAAACTCTAAGAGGGAAATTGAATAATTATTGAACTCGTTTCTTTGTGATTTTGGTTTATATCCTGGATGCATATATGCTTTAAACCTAGCAGCAACAATAGTGAGGTCAAATAATGCCTTAAGGACAGTAATCGCGATCACCCGTCAAAGTGTCAAAGAACTATAAACTACTACTCACATATTTTTCTCAACAAAAAAGAGCTGTGATTTGATTTCACTTTCAGAAACACGATGAAGTCAATTTTATTGAAGTAATCAATCTCAGGCATATCTCAAATTATGAACAAGTGCATCATCAAAGAATACATCTGAGCCTGCACTTCCGCTTAAATAACAATAATTAAGGGACTCAGCCCATTTCCCCTTTCTCCCTGGGTTTGGTCCATGCACATGCAAACGTGAAAATCATGTCGAACTTGTTGTTTCAAGTTCTTTTCCTATGTACGAAGTTAAACCAGCGGAATAAAAAATCATAGATGATAACGCTGATTAGATATGGACTCTCACTACAAAAAATAAAATTTAAAAAAAAAAAATAAATTTAAAAAAAAAAAAAAAAAAAAAAAAAAAAAAAAAAAAAAAAAAAAAAAAAAAATAAAAATAAAAAAAAAATACCAAAAAAAAAAAAAAAAAAAATAAAAAAAAAAAAAAAAAAAAAAAAAAAAAAAAAAAAAAAAAAAAAAAAAAAAAAAAAAAAAAAAAAAAAAAAAAAAAAAAAAAATTTTATAAAAAAAAAAAAAAATTTAAATAAAAAAAAAAAAAAAAATAAAAAAAAAAAAATAAAAAAAAAAAAAAAAAAAAAAATAAAAAAAAAATCTAGATATCTCGTTTGATAAAGTCCTTCCTTGAGCGAAAGACTACTCATGTTCACAGTGCACAAATTTTGGTGACTGAACATTCTTTGGTTATTGGTCCAAATATATCTTTGGGTAGGGATATTAAACTAGGTCTAATTTTTTTTTTCGAAACATAGGCTCTCTAGTCTCTCTTTCCCCTTGTTGGTACCATGATAGTTTGCTATATTAATTTTCAGCGAAGAAATAAAACAGTGCCAAGAATTCAGAATACTTTTCATAGCATGATCACGTTTAGTCCAGGATTAGTGAATTGATTAGACTATTTAAAGCGAAAATATCTTTCAGTTTTCTTCAATCCCAGTGCATGGGACGCAGTCTCTTCCATTATGGAAGCAAAAAACGTGCCACATGATTCACGTACATCTTCCACTTCTTTTATGGGGGGCCAACAATATTCCCAAGTGCTTTTATTGATGGCTTGCGCAAATAAAGCATTGGGACCTGTTACACGACGTACCGCACTCGAGAACAATGAAAGTGATTTTTGCTTCAATAATGAGAGAGGTTACGACACTCGAACATGAGCACTACGATTAAAGAAAGTAGAAAGTAACCACTTTTGCTTTAATGAAAGTGAGCTTTGCTTTCACTTTCCTAGATTGAAAAGATGCCAAAACCCATTTCACTCGTCAAGAAAAAATATCTTGGTTGTCGTCATATAAATTTGTTCGATGATTTTACCACTCCGAAAGAGATTCTTGTTGTAGAAAATGGTTCTTTTTCGAAAAGGGGGAAACAAAAGTAGGAATATGAGAGCGGGGTCATCCAAGTTCATTTGTGATAATGATTCGATTTTTGTGTTCATCTTGACAGAGTCAAACTTATTAAACATATCTCTGCTTCCAAGTGTTAAAAATTCTCAAGCACCATCTTTCTTTCTGGCTCAATTATAATGTGCTTATCGCCTTCAAGAGAAATGGTCTTAAAAAGTCATCCATGTTTGGTCATGCTGCAAGTCTTTTTCATGAGAAAGATCATAACGACATTATGTCCCAACAATGGGAAAAGTCACACCTGGCTGCTTAAATTGGTGTCCTCTAATTATCAAGCTTTGATATTTCTATCCTCAAGGAAGCATCCCCAGATATACCTGGAAGTAACAGAACTGATATAAAATTACCCCCACAATACACGAAAATTCTTCCCTTCCACTTAAATAACAAGGGACTCAGCCCATATCCCCTTCTCCAAAGGTTTTAGGTTCATGCACATACGAAACGTGAACATCATGTCGAACTCTGTGTTTGAAATTCTTTTGCTTCTGGTTTCCCTCACGGTACAAGCATCAGGAGCTGCACCTCGACTTGCAAAGCGTGACTGCAATGAAACATGTGGGAACATCAAAATTCCCTTTCCCTTCGGAATAGGAGTCAAGTGTTTCATGGATGAGTGGTACGAGATTGACTGCCAGCAAAGCAACACGGTTCCCATACTAAAGAAGATTGGATTGCCAGTTCTCAACATTTCACTCCCCGATTACGATAGATCCATGAACGGCATGATTAGCGTGAGTCTTCCTTTAATTTACTCAAATGTAAGCTGTGGGGGCGAGAGATATGGCGTGCCAGTGAGCTTAGAAGGAAGTCAATTTGTCTTCTCCAAGACATGGAACATCTTTATATCGGTCGGTTGCAACACCCTGGTGACAGTGAATAGTACAGAATCAGTTGTTGTTGGTTGCAGGTCGAAATGTGCTGGAACAGATATCAGCCTAGATAGTGCTTGTTCTGGCAGGGACGGATGTTGCCAGACTACGCTCCCCTCTAGCCTTCAGGGCATTAGTGTGGATTTCAAGGAAGAAGGTGGACATCAGGGTTGCAATTTCGCTTTCCTGGCAGATAGATCATGGTTCTTGAGATCTAACTCGACAGGTTTATATGATTTGAGATTGAATGATACGGTTCGAGTGGTGTTGGAATGGGGGATTCCGAACACTACCAAGGATGCACTTGAGCTTATCCAGAAAGTTGAAGCAAATTTCAGCTGTACCAGATACAACCTCTACGACCAGTATTGGTATTATTCAATTGAAAGAATGCCATTTACGCAGTGCTATTGCGAAACGGGTTATGGTGGTAACCCCTATCTTCCCGGAGGGTGCCTAGGTAATATACTTTGTGCTATCACATTTCGTTTTTACATACTATATAGCGCAATGGCTTTTTCATTCCCAGATTTTTCTCTGAAACACATGCATTCACAATGTTTAATGATCACATACATGCTTTTCTGCCTCTCTTTTTCGTTTCTTCTGCCCAATATTATACAAAGTGCATGCACTTTCAAACAAAAAAAATTGAATGAATTATATTGATAAGAATTTACTGGAAATAAAGGGGAACGGGATAGCCCTTTCGTTACAAGCACAATATTTTAGCCATAGAATTAAAAATTTATGAGGAAATGAGACCTACTAGTCTCGCTAATTCTACTCAAGGAGATGGGTTTCGCTGCTAATATGTTTGTTTCTCATTTGTCATCAGATATTGACGAATGTGAAGATTCAAATTGGTGCCCTGGGACTTGTATCAACATACCGGGCGGCTCTAAATGCGTCGATGGTAGAAAGAAAGCTTCATTCATTCTTATTGGTAAGTATATCCTTTAACCTGGAACTTTAGACAACCTCATGCTCTTGAGTATCCACAGAAAAAGAACAGATTCGCATAAATTTGTTCAGAAAAAGTATAGAAATAAGTTTTACCCTTTCCCTCCTTTGTGATCTGTTTTTAGTCAGTTCGTTTTCCATTCAGGAATTGAGAACTGGACTAGTGAGACCGGTTCTCGATTTACCGGACCACTTGATCGTGGAACTGTATCGGACCAGTCTAGTTCCCAGGTGGTCCAATAATACTTATCCCATTTTTTTTTTTTGTGACAAAGCCGAGCGAGAGGAATGGAGAGAAGAGGGCCGTGTGGTCCCCACTTCCAGGCTGTCAGATGTCCCAAGCTCCACCTAAATCTCTTACTAGTGTTCAGTTTCTCTCTCTATCACATTTACTTTTTTTTCCCCACAAGTCTGGTCCCACGTGTCCCCATCTCTCTCCCTCTCTCTTCTCTACGCAAACCTCCTTCCCCTCCTCCTTCCACATAAACCACCGTGACAAGGCCGACATTTTAGAGAGACGATAAAAGAAATCTACACCTCCAATTCGCTCCGAGCTTGCTCTCGAGCCATCATGGATCCTCGCTTCTGTGGTGTCTCCTCCCTCCTCCTCCTCCTCATTGCCCCACCGGCCCCCGTCCAACTCCACGGGTGGTCAGATCAACTCCAACTGCGTCCTCGTCGCCCTCCTTGACTCCCACTACACCGAACTTGCCGAGCTCATCAAGAAGGTCCTCCTCCTCCGGACCGTAGAGGATGTCGTCGGCCGCCATAGAGAAGATGGCTTCGTTTGAGAGTCGAGCAAGAGCAACACGACTCAGGCGAGAGAGGGAAAGAGCAATTAGCCAATTAGCATTTGCGATTCCGAAAGAGGCGTGAGAGCCGAGAGGAAAAGAGCAAGCGTGAGAGGGAATTGGGAAGAGCGATTAGGCTTACAATCACTGCTGTTTTTTTAAAGATTTTTAAGAAATAAAAATAAAAAATAAAAAAATAATCTGTCTGGTCCGGTCTAGGCGGTTCGAGTGGGTTGTTCCACCCCTTAAACTGGGAATCGAACTGAAAATCACCGATTCCAATTTTGTGGAACCAAGAACTGGACTGGCGGCCTCGAAAATTGTCCAGAACCGGCTGGTTCGAGTGGTTCCTATTGCTCACCTCTACTTCTAACATGATATCGTTTGCTTGGTGACGATTACATACAAGTTTCAATCTAGTAACGGTTGGGAAAATTTGATTGCTGATAAAGATAGAGTAGTAATTTATGGATTTTTTATCCTTCGATGCGTGATGACAATCACTGTCCTTAAGGTATTATTTGCCCCCATTATTGTTTCTGCCGGATTTAGAACAAATATACCTAAAAAATATAAACCAAAGCCATAGAGAAACGAGTTCAGCAATTACTCAATTTTTCTCTTGGAATTTCACTTTGAATATGTTATCAAATTTGTGTGTGAAAAGAAAAGAAAAGAAAAGAAAATGTTGTGAAGAAAATAGAGTTGTTGTTATGAATAGTTGTGATGAACAATGAATAGATACCTTATCCCCGCCATCACCACTTTTCATGAAAGTATAACCACTGTTCATGATTTATCATCACTTCTCTTCATGTCAACAATCGTTTCTTTTCATATCCAACAATCACCTATTTTAATGTCCAACAATCACTTATTTTCATGATAACAAACTATTTCAACATCCCCCACTTAGTTTGTTATCTATACTAATTTACATAATTTCATACACACAAGAAGGTATCCATCAAGATTTCAACCTTCAATTAGTGTATATAATTTCATTAATGAAATTAGTGGTAGCATCATCACAAATATGAATTATACACATTCGGTTAAAAAATTTCTATGCCTTAGCACTTTTACAGCCTTGTGCATGCTTACTCCTACATTCATGAACATTGACAAAAGTTCTTCTGACTTTTGTTAGAAGTAGCACCACTTCTTATGTTTATATAGGTGAAGTTCATAACTTATTACCTTAGCCTTGCCTTGCTAAAACCTTGAATTTTATTAATAGTTCTTTCTTAGACTCATCCTCCTAACAATCCATGAGTAATAACCTTGTACCCCAATACTCAATTACTGTCAAGATACAACAGCTTGTTGTTATCCATCGAACTTTTTCAATTTCATTATAAATTATAAAGTTGGGTTTCCAATATGCTTAACTATTATCAATTGGTCTATGACCCATTCCTTTGGCAGTGTTGCTAGCTAAACCTCTCAAGAGTCCCCATGGTCCTAATTTGGTTCACTTAGGATCAAGAATTTTGTAATACGCAAGGCCCCATACTTTAAAGTATTGGATATTCGGTACCCTTCCTTTCCATAATTCATATAGAAATATCTTAAATTTTTTCGAAGGAATTTTGTTGTGAACGTGATATGCCGTAAGAAGTGCTTCTCCCCACAAATTGATTGGCAATTTTGCTTCCAAGATCATGGAATTAATCATATCTACCAAAATTCGATTCTTTCTTTTTGTTGTGGTATATAAGGTGCACTTACTTGATGCACAATATCATTTTCTATACAAAATGTAGAAAAATCTATAAGTATTCTCCTCCTCGATCTCTTCTGAAAAATTTGATTTTTTTTTTGCATCCTTTTCATATTCAACTATGGCCTTATATACCTTGAAAACATCAGAAGCTTGATCTTTTGATTTCATAAGGTGAACAAGAATATATCTAGAGTAATCATCAACAAACACAATAAAATAACGATTTCCACGTCTAGTTACCGTACCATTTACTTCACAAATATCAAAATGCACTAGATCAAGTACTTTAGTAGATCTTTTTACCTTTAAGAACGATTTCTTTGTCATCTTTGCTTGTAAACATAATTCACAATACTTCCTATCAAGATTATCACATGATATCATGCCACTTTTATTCATAAATTTAAAAATACTATAGAAACATGAGATAATCTATTTTGCCACAAGCAAGATGACTCAAGAATAATACCTTGAGATAGTTGGGGAAATTTGATTTCTGATGAAGATAGAGCAGTTGTTTATAGATCTTTGATGCTTTGATGCATGATGATGATCATTGTCCTTAAGGTATTACTTGCCCCGATTATTGTTGATGCTACTATTATTGATGCCGGGTTTAGAACAAATATACGTTCATGATATACACCAAAACCACAAAGAATCGAGTTCAACAATTACTCAATTTTCCTCTTGGAATTTCACATTGAATGTGTTAGCAGACTTGTGTGTGAAAAGAAGAGAAAAGATAATGTTGTGAATAAGAGAGGGTTGTTGTCATGAACAGTTGTAATGAACAATGTATGATTTGGTCTTATTTACACATTACCAATCAACACATCTCTTTGGGATATGTACCTTATCCCTACCATCACCATTAGAGGTGGCAAAATGGGTTTAGAACCCATATTTTAACTCGTATTTAATGGGTCAAGTAAAAAATGGATTGTTTTAAGTTTTAAAGACAGGCTCAAGTTGGTCCAAGAAATAAATGCTTAACAATTTAATGGGTCTTAAATGGGTTGACAACTAACCCATTTCCAACCCATCTAAAAAATAGAGAACTTTCTGACCAGTTTTCTAGCAGTAAATAAAGTGCCCAATGCGTCAGATGAAGTTAGAGATGTGATTCTTCTGTGTGGTAAGCTTAGTTTTTGAAAAACAATAATATTTTATCTAATGCTTAACTTATATTGGATTGACTCCAGTTTGCTTTAGTCCTTATCATTTTACTGAGTTCTATATTTTCCGAATATGATTACGTCGTTGATGACTATTTGGTCTCTGAGAGTCCCCATACATTTTAAATTATAGTAATTGAACATTTTCATTTTTTTTGATCGGCGAAGTTGCTGATTCACCTTCTGGATTTCATGGTTGGTGATCGTTGGGGGGTTTTTACGAAGAAAATCATAAACTTTCACTCGCTATATGATATTGGTCTCAATTTTCAAGTATCGTATTAAAAGCATAGTACTTCCGCTGATTATATATTCAAGAAAAAAATTTGATTTGGCGACCAAAAAAAAATTAACTTGGATCAATAAGACACATTTATTTAGTTAATTTGATAAAAAAAAATCCAAGTAACATATACAAAGAGCTTAAAGTAATTAAAGGTTTTGGTATAGATATGGATGTGTTTTAGTAATTGGGTTGGGTCGGGTTTGGGTTGGGTTTGGGTCTCTAAAATTGTATTACATACAAATAAGTCAATACGGGTTAAATTGGTTAATTTAGATTGTACTATTTCCGACTCGACCCACTCATTTGACCGGCCTAATCGCCACTTTTCATGATCAATCATAATAATTTTTCATGATCAACCATCATATCTTTTCGTGTCAACAATCACTTCGTTTTTAGATTCAACAATTACCTCTTTTCATGATAAAAAACTACTTCAACAGTAACTACCAAAATGACCTCAGAACTTTCTCTCCACACTAATACTTACTTGATGGATAAGAAAACACTTGAACTTTTCTAATGTCACCGCTACATACCTATCAAAACATATCCAGATTCCTACTTGTTCTCATCATATTTGAATTGGAATTATTACAATCATAATCAAGATGAATGCTCTTAGAAACTTTTTCACTTTCATCAATGGTTTGCTAAATTCCTCGTAAGGGAGATCGGTTGTATGGTGTAGATGTATGTACAAAAATTTCACCGGATGGAACTTAAACAAGAGACAAATTAATTTTTCGTTGTTGTTAATAAAAACCCAAATGAAACGAGACTCAAGTTTATCAGTCTGGTCTGTTTTCCTTTTAAACAGATTTACTTAAACTCTTGATGATCAGTTCCTTCATAGATTCTCAACAAGCAGGGGACATTTTCTCACTTTTGCCCATTAAAATTTTGCAATGCAGGAGTTGGGGCAGGCATAGGGGCACTACTTTTGTGTCTTTTCTTATGGAGGTTGTACAAATACATCAAGAAGAGAAAAGAAATCAAGCTCAAAGAGAAGTACTTCAAACGCAATGG
Source organism: Syzygium oleosum (assembly GCF_021117445.2). Taxonomy (NCBI): domain Eukaryota; kingdom Viridiplantae; phylum Streptophyta; class Magnoliopsida; order Myrtales; family Myrtaceae; genus Syzygium; species Syzygium oleosum. The sequence goes on from NW_026607494.1 coordinate 5,919,703, forward strand.
GGGTCTTTTGTTGGAAAGTGAGCTATCTTCACCAGAAGGCAATGTTGAGAAAAACAAATTGTTCAACTCCAAGGATTTAGAGAAGGCCACTGACAATTTCAACGATGATAGGATACTCGGGCAAGGTGGGCAAGGTACCGTTTACAAGGGAATGTTAACCGATGGAAAAATAGTTGCGATTAAGAAATCGAAAGTGATAGACGAGGGAAAAGTCGAACAGTTCATAAATGAAGTCCTCATTCTCTCACAAATCAACCATAGGAATGTGGTTAAGTTATTGGGGTGTTGCTTGGAGACGGAAGTCCCGCTTTTAGTATATGAGTTCATACCAAACGGGACTCTATACCAATACCTGCATGACCCAAATGAAGAGTTTCGTGTATCGTGGGACACACGGCTACGAATTGCAACTGAAATCGCAGGAGCCTTATTCTACTTGCATTCAGCAGCCTCCATTCCCATTTATCATCGAGACATCAAGTCCACCAATATCCTCTTGGATGAGAAATATCGGGCAAAAGTGGCAGATTTCGGTACTTCCAAGTCGGTTTCCCTCGATCAAACTCATGTAACCACATTGGTGCAGGGGACTTTCGGCTACCTAGATCCCGAGTATTTCCAATCAAGTCAATTCACAGACAAAAGTGATGTGTACAGCTTTGGAGTTGTCCTTGTTGAACTCTTAACAGGCCAAAAGCCAATCTCGTCGCTACGGGAACAAGAAGGAAGAAGTCTTGTAACCTATTTCATAATTTCGATGGAGCAAAATCGCTTGTTCGACATTGTGGATGCTCAAGTTTTGGAAGAAGATAAGAAGGAAGAGATTGCTTCAGTTGCTAACCTTGCGAAAAGGTGCTTACACTTAAATGGGAGGAACCGACCTACAATGAAGGAAGTGGCAATGGAGTTGGAGGGGATAAGGAAGCTCCGAAATCCTTTGGGCATTCAGCAAAATCAGGAGGACCGTGAGGCAACTAAATCTTATGATGTTGCTTTTCCATCTAGCAAGTCAAACATTGATATGGATGTCATTACATTGTCGGATGTGCAGCCACTCTTACCTAGTGACACGTGGTGAAGATCTTCTTTGCCTCTTACACTTATGAGTTATGTTGCTGTGTTTGTCTTGGAAATCGATGCTCAGAGCAAAAGAAAGAAGGGAGGAAAACTTGTTCGTTTACTAGTAGGAGGACTACGTTCATTATGTATTGTTATGAACTTGTTCTCGATGTTTGGGATCAATAAACTGTTATGTCATACCTATCCCAAATTTATTTAGGTTCTGTAATTAGCTAGGTATGATTGTACGGTGTATGTGCCAATTGGGAAATACTTTGCAAATCACAATCATCTAGCTCGAGCATGATGCAATGATTTTGGTTCATTTTGAGATTCATATATACTTGTTGTCAATTTTATCATTGCAAAAGTTACATCAATCACACGAGTACTCATACGAACAAACATCTTTGTTGCATCAGCCTTCACCATTCAATCAGTTTGTAATTCGTGTGGAAATCTTCTAGACTAACCATGTTACGTCTTGATCGGCACATAGGAGGCTCTTGGAAATACAGGGGAGAGAGACAACGACGTCCTAATCTAATGAAATATATGAATTGTGGCGCTCTTTGGAGAAGTCAATGACGACATTGACTTGTGGTCGTCTTTATTTTGGACACATGTCCCACTATCGAACTTTTCTTTTCTCTTTTTTATTTTCCACAAACTCTAAAAGAAAAATCCAAAAACAGTTTTTGAATAACCTTAGAAGCTTCAACATTGCTATACTTAAGTAGGAAAAGGGTAGATAATAACATTTTCTAGCCACATTTTTACCAAAATGATTCAATTGAAAGTTATTAAATATACCAAGACAGATGTCCTCCATATAGGACTTTTCTTTTCTCCTTTTGACTTTCTACAAACTTTAAGAAAACATATTCAAATAATCTTTCGAAGAAAAATGACAGTAGAAAGCTTCATCATTGCTACTCTTAAGCCGGAAAAAGATTATTAATTAAACTTTCTAGGCTTCTAGCCACATTTTCACCAAAATGATTCATTTGAAAGTAACTACATATACTGAGACAAAGGATGTGGCACAAAGTTCAAACTAAAACGTTAGAATTACAACTAAACTACATCTAACTAACAAAATTTAAAAATTTAAAAAAATTATAAACACACAATGCTAAGAACCTAAAACTCTAGCACTAAATGAGGTTTAATTACTTTCTTAAATAATATAACAATGCTAAACTAAGATTAATCCAGAATCTAAAGAAAGATCATAATTATGTTAAATATGAAATTATAAGCGACCGAGCTAATCAATACAAGAAAAAAAAAAAGATTGGCAGTGCAATGTAAAATTTTGTGGCAATAAGCAAAGATGTGGAACAAATATTTAATCCAATGTGGAAGAGAAGAATTTGCACGATTTTTGGTCTAGCAAAAATTAAAAGGATCCAATGTATACAAGGAACAATTCAAGTTGATAAGGAAAGGAATAAATTGTTAGTGGTCTGCCTTAGGAATCAATCAAGGTTGATACTCTAATATTAGTTCCGGATTAGGTTGTGTCGGAAAACCGACCTTCACTATACTTAGGTAGTCATAATGTCTTGCTAGAGACCGCTTATGACTTGTGGGCCAAAAAGGGTTTTGAGCACACTGCTAATGTTTAGTGAATCTACAGGGTTGCACACAATAACGAACTGAGTTAATATTTTTTGTGGGCCGGGATCTACTTAAAATAAGAAGTAGATTTTAATTTATTCTCCTATTCAACTTATATATGCAGTCATGCACGTTATGAGATAACGATTAAATGTACGATTGAAAGTGGACAGTTTGGCGGGCCCAAATCGCCCGGCCTCACTTCTTTTAATTCGCGTAGATAATGAATATATATATATATATATAGCATGCGGGTAAAAAGAACCCTAAGAAAAAACACCTCCAAGAGAATACGAAGAGAATCGTTCTCTATTTAGATATCTTTCAGAGAGTCTCGAAGATCAAAGGCGATCAAGAAAAAGAAGTCCAAGATCTTTAGCTAGCACTTTGATCGTTGGAGACTTTCGTTCATGTGTATGGATACCGGTAGAGACGCAACACTTGGGGCGCTAATTCAGACACAATCGATTGTCAATTTACCTTCGATCTGCAAAAAGGTACGTGTCGAACTTCTGTTTAGATTTCAATATACGCATGGATCATGTCTAGGGTTTCGGTTTATAAATTCCGCTGCGTTTTTAGCACTTGAGAAACCCTTCAGTGGTATCAGAGCTACTTGCGATATATTGAAGTTGAATAGGAAACCCTAATTGTTGATACATATGATGTATGCCTGAATTGATTCTAAATTAGAGTTAGATGAATTGGGAATATGAATTAATATGATCAATTCGAGTAATTTCACATTGAAACGAATTTGAATTCCTGCAATAATGTGGATTAATGTGATTGATCCAAAGGCATTTTGTTAAAAAAAAAACTAGAATTACGAATTCTATTTAGGGTATTACGAAGGAACGAAGCAGGACAGCCTTAGAGGCAGTTTAGTTGAAACTGCCCACCCTAGCAAGGACGGTTTAAGGAGACGAATAGAATCCTGAGAAAACAGAATTGAGAATTATATCTAGGTTTCGGGGGCAAGCCCCCGAGCCCCTGCGAGGGGCGCTGCACTTTCGAACCCCGCTCGCTGACCGATCAGCGAGACCACCGTAAGGGGCTCTGCCCCTTGACCCCGCAAGGGGCGCTGCCCCTCGACCCCGCAAGGGGGCGCAGCCCTCTTGACCCCTGCATGGAATTGTTCGTTCTCATATGATTGATGTACCTTTGTTATGATAAGTGATGCTTCGTTTTTGTTCATAACATGCATACATTTATCACTAAAAAAAACATTAATAGTCCCTAATAAAATTATGTAATAATATGATGCCTTTTCAATTATACACCTATTAAGACTTGAATCGTCAAAAGATGGATCTGCCAAAGCAGGGTGTCTTTAACTATTTGAGTAAAATAGGATGGATAATGGTTATCCATAGGTAAAGATTGGTTTACTTAACGAGGCTATCAAAACAGTTTTGGCCTTGAGGCATAGTGTTTGGGGATAAGATATGAGATGTCAACCCCAACAACCAAGAGTTGTATTCGGTACAATTGACAAAGAGTTGTCTACCTAAATAACTTAGTCTTGAGCGGTAAGCCAAAGTTTACTCGAGTCTTGGTAAAATATGGATCTTGGTCCACTATACTTATTGGGACACATATTATAAAAGTATAGTGGGAGTTTATTATAAATAATATTAATGAACAATTCACTTTGCATATTTGTTGTAGATAATGGCAAATAGCTTTGCATCAAACTTTTCACTGCGATCTGTCCTTGATAAAGATAAATTGAATGGTTCAAACTTCTTGGACTGGTATAGAAGCTTGAGAATTGTTCTCAAGTAGGAGAAAAAGGATTATGTCTTGGAGAAACCACTTCCCCAGAAGGCACCTCCTTCCAACGCTCCTCATGCTGAAAGGAATGCTTATCACACTACAAAAAAATAAGGTTTTAGCCACGAATTTTGCCACGAAAAATTCGGCAAAATTTGTCGCTAAATGAATTTGCGACGAAAAAAACTTCGTCGCTAATTCGGCGTCGCAAAATTTAGCCACGAAAAATTTCAATTTTCGTCGCTAATTTGCCACGAAAAAAAATTCGTCGCAAATTTTTCGTGGCAAAATTCGTGGCAAAATTCGTCGCAAATTATTCGTGGCAAAATTCGTCGCTAATTTGCCACGAACTGTATTCGTCGCAAAATTCATCGCTAATTTGTCACGAACTATATTCGTGGCAAAATTCGTCGCTAATTTGCCACGAACTGTATTCGTCGCAAAATTCATCGCTAATTTGTCACGAACTATATTCGTGGAAAAATTCGTCGCTAATTTGCCCCGAAAAAACAAAAAAAAAATTCTGTTTTTTTAAACAAATTTTTTTTTGCCACGAAATGTATTCCTCGCAAAATTCGTCGCTAATTTGCCTCGAAAAAGCAAAAAAAAATTCTATTTTTTTTAAAAATTTTTTGCCACGAACTGTATTCGTCGCAAAATTCGTAGCTAATTTGTCCTGAAAAAACAAAAAAAATTTCGAAAAAAAAAAATTTCAAAAAAAATTCTATTCTCTAGCTCAGAAATTAACAGGGATATAACCAAGAAACAATTTAAACTGTCTATTTCTCTGAGACAGCTAAGAAATTAACTAGTCGGTGATGGAAAGATTACTATAGCAATGTGCAAGTTTGGTATCAACGCCTAATATGCAAATCTCCTGTAAAAACACTAAATGGGATTATCTATCGCCTATCACATATGTAATGGATTTATCTCGAGTCCTTTTTTTTTTTGCCGTGTATATCAATACTTGACTTTGGCTAAATTTCTTAGGTAACTTTAGACCTAAAAGAATCATCATGTAACTAACTGCATCCTTGTGTGTACATGCTTATTCTGGCTGCACCTATGATTTAATTCTAGGACATCTTACAAAAGGTATTTCCTTTGCATGACTTTCAAGCATCCGAAATAACTCCACAAATTCTAACAATATGTTGAAAGACCAAGCAGTTCCAGAAATGAGTACCATTCGGTAACATAGATATAAACAGCAAGTACCATCTATGTTCAAGGAAATGGAGATGTAAATGTGACAAATTCGGAGGGTAATATAAAAAGTCAGTTCACATAACTATTAATTGTCAAATGCAAACAATAACAACCAATTGACTGAAGAGAACTTAATGAGATCAGAATTACAGTGTCACGAGACCTACCTAAATGACAAGCATAAGAACAAAAATAGTCACTAACATTTTCTACTTGTTGAATTCAGATCCTATATACATTCAAAAAGCAACAGTCGACAAGATAATATAGGAGCATGAAACTACCTTGACTCCCCCTTAATTCAGAGATCATAATAAGATACGCCCACTTCACCTACAAGTCAAAAGACATATTTATTGGGAAGAATGAACATGGATACCAACAAGAAGCTACAACATTAAATCCTCAACTTAAGATTATTTCCAGTGATATCATGGACTATATGCAAAGTTGATATTATTCAAGTAATATCCACCATTTCTTGGAAAATAATCTCACAAACGACATTCAAGAACCGCTCAATTCGAAGACTCGATGCTATGACATAATTGTCAAGAGGGTAAATCTCCCATTATGAAGAGAGAGAAAATAGTAGGGTAAACATAAACTACTGTCCATCGCCAATATTATCGCCATCAATACCTATATCCATATGTATCCAAAAAATTCCAACAAGAAGAGAACTACATCGAAAAACAAAAAAGCTGTTACGGTCCAAAGCATCGACGTTTACTTTACACAAACTTACTTGGTATATCAATATGTGTCAAATACTTTCATCTAGAATATTTTAAACTCGGCTGCTTGCAAAGAAGCGACAACATGATCTCTCGATGAGGTGCCCACAATTAGCATTACATAGCTAGCTGTAATAAGAACCAAAAGACGAACTCCACCACACAAAATGGCAATAAAAACTAGCAAATTTGAAATAATGAGGATAAGGAACTCTAGGAACAGAAAAACAGCAAGCATACTCCTCCTTAAACATTGTAGAAAAATCGTACGAAGAACCGTTCTCTAAACACAAAACTAACAAATGCTCAATCAAAACACATAGTACGCACTCGCACTACAAAATGAAAGCTTACAAGAACTACACTCCAGATGAAGGGAACAAGATACAAGACAGAAAATGCGCCACTTAAATGCGACAGATCAGAACACAAACAATACAACTCCTAATAAAGCCAATTCTAAGCTTGTTAAACTTCCAAAAATTATAATCATCCATATAGCAACTGAGAAACGTAAAGGAAAATCACTTGATAACAAACAAAATTCTAATAGTAAACCAATGAGCACCACTGATAAAATTAGTCTGCAGCTGAACTATGTATATTACCGGAAAACATTGGCAACTCATCGTGAGAAACCAAACTAAGTTGCTCACAAGCCAACGAGACAATTCACATACAAGAATCCGAAACCGATCTGCATCGAACTTCATTTACCTTGTTGATGTGGGGCAAAGAAGAGTCCCTTGCTTGTCTATCTTGCCAACTCGAATCGAAACAAGTGGCATGCAAAAGCATATGGCCAGTATTCCAACTTCTGCAGGCTCGAAATGCTGATGATTAAAAACAAAAGCAAATCCAATAAGCCAAAATCAAACAACAACTTGAACAAATTACCCAAACCTTCTCAATAACGGTCCAATCATGCAATATCTCATAAGGGACTCTGAACCATCCGTACGAAAATTAAAATTGAAAAGAGACTCCCTATCATCAGTAGCACGGTAAAGCGTTTACCCCTCACAGGCCACCAAAACGTAGCCATACATGCTACATACGCCGCGATTATCTCGAAATCAATCCTTAGGCAATGAAATAAGCAAAAAAACCCTAACGCTTCGAGCCAGATAGACACTTAATCTGGATCGAAACAATAAGTACCTGACTGAGGTGAGCCAACAACCAATCCGCAGCCGCGCTGCTCGACTCACTCGACTTCAACAACGGCTTCAATCTCTCATCCGCGCGGCAGCCCCAACCACTTGCATATCGAGCACTGCGGCCACTGCAGAACCCTATCCTCCCGATCGCTCCGCCGTGCATCAACGGATCTCCGTCGCCTCCCCCGATGAAGACGTCTGTCAGCCTCTCCGCCATCCCAATCTCCTCGGCTACCCCCCTCGAGACCCTCGAGCTCGGCCCGGACTCCACCGAGGACGCGTCGATCGACGACAGATCGTCGGGCTCGTCGCGGTCCAGTCGCGTCCGGCGGTTCTCGCCGTTCTCTCCATCGCCGGAGCTAGCCATGGCGAATCTCGATCGCACCTCGCCGAATTCAGGCGAACCGCTGGAAGAAACTCGAGATAACGAACCGGAAAACCACTGATTCCGAGCTCCGAGGGGGCGGAAACCACCGGCGAGAGGCGAGAACAAAGGGAGAAGGGGGAGGGGACTATTGTTGCCATCCATCGTCGGAAGCGCCGCCGAATCGATCGGGTTTGGAGTCAGGAAAACCCTAGACGCGTGCGGCGATCGCCGGAGGCCGCAAGAAGCAGCGTCGGATTCGGGATCGGACCTGCGAATTCACGACGATGAGGCATCAAATTCGCCGAAGACGCAAGCAAATTAGAGGTTGGATTTTGTAGATCAGGGCGACTTGAGAGGCTTGGGGGTGTGGGAGAGGGAGGGAGAACAGCGAGGGGGATCCGAGAGAGAGAGAGAGAGAGAATCGGGGTGAGGGGGGTGAGGGCGGGCAGATAAAAGAATTTAGTGACGAACTTCTGTGTTCGTTGCAAAATTCGCTACGGAATAAAATTCGCGGCTAAATTCGTAGCTAATTAGCCACGAATTTAGCCACGAAAATAAATTTTAACTTCACTTTTCCTGATTTTTTTTATATTCGTGGCTAAATCTGTAGCTAATTATCCACGAAATAAATTCGTGGCACAATTCGTGGCTAATTAGCCACGGATTTAGCCACGAAAATAAACTTTCGCTTCACTTTTCCTACTTTTTTTACGTTAGTGGCTAAATTAGTGGCTAATTAGCCACGAAAATAAACTTTCGCTTCACTTTTCCTTTTTTTTACATTCGTGGCTAAATCTGTGGCTAATTAGCCACGAAATAAATTCGTGGCAAAATTCGTGGCTAATTAGCCACGGATTTAGCCACGAAAATAAACTCTCTCTTCAGTTTCGCCACTATTTTTATTTTCGTGGCTAAATCTGTGGCTAATTAGCCACGAAATAAATTCGTGGCAAAATGCGTGGCTAATTAGCCACGGATTTAGCCACGAAAATAAACTTTCGCTTCACTTTTCCTACTTTTTTTTACATTCGTGGCTAAATCTGTGGCTAATTAGCCACGAAAATAAACTCTCTCTTCACTTTCGCGACTATTTTTATTTTCGTGGCTAAATCTGTGGCTAATTAGCGACGAATTTGTTTTTCGTTGCTAATTCCGTCGCAAATTAGCCACGGAAAATTGTTCATCGCAAATTAGCCACGATTTTTTTTTCGTCGCAAATTCTGTCGCAAATTAGCTACGGAAATTTTTTCGTCGCTAATTAGCCACGAATTTAGTTTTCGTCACAAATTCCGTAGCAAATTAGCCACGAATATTTTTTCGTGGCTAATTTTCGTGGCTAAATCCTCATTTTTTTGTAGTGTCAGAAGCATAAAGATGATGCATTGGATGCATCATGTCTAATGTTAGCTACCATGAACTCAAACCTTTAGAAGTAGTTTGAGAACGTAGATGCCTATGATATGATCATGAACCTGAAAAATTTGTTTCAGGAGCAGGCACGCACTGAAAGGTACCAGACGGTAAAGACCTTAATTGAGTGCAAGCTAGCAAGTGGGAGCTCAGTTAGCCCACATGTCATAAAGATGATAGGTTATATTGAAAACCTGGAGCGGCTGAGCTCTCCCATTAGTCAAGAGTTGGCTACTGACATTATTCTTCAGTCATTGCCTCAAGATTATAACATGTTTGTTATGAACTATAAAATGTATAATCTGAATAAGTCTTTGACTGAACTGCATGGGACGCTTAAAACTGCTGAACAGAATATCAAGAAGGACCCTACCCCTAATGTTCTCATGGTTCAAAAGGGGAAAGGCTTTAAGAAGCCAGGTAAGGTCAAGGGTAAGGGCAAGGGCACTAAGCCCAAACCCAAATCCAAGACTAAACCGGGTCCAACTGCTGATGCAGTATGCTTCCATTGTGGCAAGAATGGACATTGGAAGAGGAATTGCAAGAAATATTTGGAGGATCTGAAGAAAAAGGGATGTGAGACTTCTGATTCAGGTATTTATGTTATAGAAGTAAATGTTACTACTAGTTCTACTTCATGGGTATTGGATACTGGTTGTGGTACTTACATTTATATGAATGTGTAGGGACTAAAACGAAGTAGAACACTTACAAAAGGTGAAGTGGAACTACGTGTTGGAAATGGAGCAAGAGTTGCTGCATTAGCCATAGGAACATATGATGTAGCTTTACCTTCTGGCATGATTTTAGAACTGAATAATTGCTACTATGTACCTGCTATACATAGGAATATTATTTCTGTTTCTTGTTTGGACAAGGAAGGTTTCTGTTTTGATATAAAGAACAATAGTTGTTTATTTTATATTAATGGATTGTTTTATGGTAGCGCCCATATTATGGATGGGATATATGTTCTAAATCTTGATCTGCCAATCTGTAATATAAATACAAAAAGGTTTAAATCTAATGATTTGAATCCAACCTACCTATGGCATTGTCGATTAGGCCACATAAACGAAAAACGAATTCACAAGCTTCATAGTGATGGACTATTAAATTCATTTGATTTTGAAACATTTGATACGTGTGAATCTTGTTTAGTTGGAAAAATGACAAAAGCTCCTTTTACTAATTAAAGTGAGAGGACAAAAGAATTATTGGCCCTTATACATATTGATGTGTGTGAACCACTAAGTTCTACAGCCAGAGGAGGTTATCAGTACTTCATTACATTTACCGATGATTTCAGTAGATATGGATATGTTTACTTGATGAAACATAAATCCGACTCCTTTGAAAAGTTCAAGGAATTTCAAAATGAAGTACATAATCAACTTGGCAAGAGTATCAAGGCTCTTCGATCTGATCGAGGAGGAGAATATTTAAGCCAAGAGTTCAATGACCATCTCAAAGAGTGTGGAATTGTTTCATAGCTCTCTTCCCCTGGAACACCACAGTGGAATGGTGTCTCTGAGAGGAGAAATCGAACTTTGTTAGACATGGTTCGATCAATGATGAGTCATTCAGATCTTCCATTATCTTTTTGGGGATATGCACTCGAGACAGCCGCATTTACACTAAATAGAAGTCCATCAAAAGCTATAGAGAAGACACCATATGACATGTGGACAGGAAAAGTTCCTAGTATGTCTTTTCTAAAGATTTGGGGTTGCGAAGCTTATGTAAAACGTTTACTTTCCGATAAGCTTGGAGCCAAATCTGATAAGTGCTTCTTTGTGGGACATCCTAAAGAAACGAAAGGATATTACTTTTACAATTCATCAGAGAACAAAGTGTTTGTTGCTCGAAATGATGTCTTTTTTACTAAAAGAACTAAGGACGTGGCACAAAGTTCAAACTAAAACGTTAGAATTACAACTAAACTACATCTAACTAACAAAATTTAAAAATTTAAAAAAATTATAAACACACAATGCTAAGAACCTAAAACTCTAGCACTAAACGAGGTTTAATTACTTTCTTAAATAATATAACAATGCTAAACTAAGATTAATCCAGAATCTAAAGAAAGATCATAATTATGTTAAATCTGAAATTATAAGCGACCGAGCTAATCAATACAAGAAAAAAAAAAGATTGGCAGTGCAATGTAAAATTTTGTGGCAATAAGCAAAGATGTGGAACAAATATTTAATCCAATGTGGAAGAGAAGAATTTGCACGATTTTTGGTCTAGCAAAAATTAAAAGGATCCAATGTATACAAGGAACAATTCAAGTTGATAAGGAAAGGAATAAATTGTTAGTGGTCTGCCCTAGGAATCAATCAAGGTTGATACTCTAATATTAGTTGCGGATTAGGTTGTGTCGGAAAACCGACATTCACTATACTTAGGTAGTCATAATGTCTTGCTAGAGACCGCTTATGACTTGTGGGCCAAAAAGGGTTTTGAGCACACTGTTAATGTTTAGTGAACCTACAGGGTTGCACACAACAACAAACTAAGTTAATATTTTTTGTTCGCCGGGATCTACTTAAAATAAGAAGCAGATTTTAATTTATTCTCCTATTCATCTTATCTATGCGGTCGTGCACGTTATGAGATAACAATTAAACGTATAATTAAAAGTGGACAGTTTGGCGGGCCCAAATCGCCCGGCCCTACTTCTTTTAATTCGTGTAGATAATGAATATATATATAGCGTGTGGGTAAAAAGAACCCTAAGAAAAAACGCCTTCAAGAGAATACGAAGAGAATCGTTCTCTATTCATATATCTTTCAGAGAGTCTCGAAGGTCAAAGGCGATCAAGAAAAAGAAATCCAAGATCTTTAGCTAGCACTTGGATCGTTGGAGACTTCCGTTCGTGTGTATGGATACCGGTAGAGGCGCAATACTTGGAGCGCTAATTCAGACACAATCGATTGTCAATTTACCTTCGATCTGCAAAAAAGTACATGTCGAACTTCTATTTAGATTTCAATATACGCATAGATCCTGTCTAGGGTTTTGGTTTATAAATTCCGCTGCATTTTTAGCACTTGAGAAACCCTTCATAAATATCTCAATTCTAATGTGATTAACAAGGTCCATGATAAAGGGTCCTAAAAAGTGAAAAGTCATACATCTTGATAATGCTCCAAGTCCTTCTCACGAGAAAGATGACAACAAAATTGTCTCCCCAATATGGGAAAATCTCACTTGCCTGCTTAAATTGGTGTCCGTTACTTTTCAAGCTTTGATATAACTATCCTCAGGGATGCATCCTCATACATAACCTTAACAATGTTCAAAATGAAATATCCTCACCATCTTTTGTGGCAATGTATGGGTATTTCATTAGCATTGCATTAATGCATAGGGATCTTCATGAAGAGGACTAATCTTTCAAATTGTAAATATACATTTATTTAGGGTGGAATTGTAAATGCCAGTTTGATAGTAAGAGAACTTCTAGTGATTCTGAAGTTTTTACATTCTTAGGATAGTCGTGGCTTCCTTCCTTTACTTTGAGAGCATTAGAAACTTCATTGAAGTAGAAGTGTGCTCTCGGCATAGATCTTGTGTTTATATTAACCATATATGGAGAGAACATTGAAGTTTTGATGGTTATATCTTTGACAAAGAAACTTCATTGGTTGTGTATGTCGAACTTGATGGGCCGCCTTAACACTCAACAGTTTGAACTCAAAAGAACTCAAGAAACCAAACTCTCTGTCACGCCCTGGACCCTAACGGGCTCACGACATCCCTACGACGGTCGTATCGAACGCGACGTCCGAGGACACGTCGCCGACCCAGACGAAATACCCACAAGAATACACAAGCAAAAGCGAAATATAACAACCCAGACAATAGACAAAGACAGAGGGATAATAACATCATAAAACAATAATTTCATAGCAATGGAAAACAGTCACTTACAACATTCGGCCAGATAATCAAACATTAAGTTCCTAGGGTTAACATCCACCATTATCATAAAAAAAGGGACAGGTGGTAAGGTAGACTAGCTGGTTACACAAAAAGGGCTCTACCAAAAGCTTATAAGCCTAGTATCCAAACACTCCTACGGCACCCAATCTAAATCAAACCCTGAAGACTTCGACTCCGTATCAGAGTTGACCTCGATCGGCTCTTCCTCGTTACCCAGCTCCTTCTCGGGTTCGGACTCCATAGGCTCTGGCACAAGCTCGGGCTCTTCAAATTCCTCTTCGAGCTCGAGATCCGTAGGCCCTACAGGTTCTGGTACGGGCTCGGGTTCGGGACCAGGGTTCTCCGGGGAATCTTCAAAGTCCAGAATCTCACCATCAGGAGCATACATGTCCCCGGGCTCCCAATCCACGGCATCCTCGTTGTCGTGCTGCTGTCCCTCAAAACCCCGGATTGGGCCAACTAACTCCAACCCGTCACGGTAAAATCAGGCCAAGTAAGTGTGACGCTGCAAGTCGTCTAGGTCTACGTCTATCCAAACCGTAGTGAGGTATCTAATATAAGGCTGATGTGGACCTACTGGATACTCGGTCTCCTCATGCACCATATGCATAGAGACCCCAAAACGCCGAGGTTGCGGCATGATCAAGGTCGGGGTCGAGGATCTGAAATGGTTTGCATTACAGCAATGAGAATAAATCTCAATAAGCAGACAATCTAAACCCCACCTAGGCCAATGCGTACCCAAACGAGTCCCAACATGCAATCTAGCAATCGACATAATAGAATTCCCATGCACACTTATCTCACCTCAAATCACACGCCAACTCCGCGCATTAGTCAAATCACAATAATGCAATAATAGCTCAAGAACATAATATAAACACTCGAGCGCCATAACCACGTACATTCACTCAATTCAACCAAACACATTTCGCATGCATATCCAACTAACTAACCATGATCCGCGTCAACATGCCTTAGGTCCAGCCCTCCGATTAATCCGGGATCAGTCCCGCGTAACCACGCCTCAGGACATTTCCCTCGACCCGCGTAACTACGTCTCAAGTCATTTCTTGCCTTTCTAGCCACACCCGCGTAACCACGCCTCAGGACATTTCCCTCGACCCGCGTAACTACGTCTCAAGTCATTTCTTGCCTTTCTAGCCACACCCGCGTAACCACGCCTCAGGACATTCCTCATGCACATACGCCATACACAATTTGCCAATACTAATCTAACACGTCATACTATTCAAATTCAAGTTATGCTCACCACATTAGCCCACCAACCCAACCTTCAAGTCGGCCACATTCAAGCATTGATTTCTCTCACAAATGTCACGACAACCCGGTCATTGAACCCATCTCAATCAATCACTAATTTAGCCACAAAAATCACCACCACATAATTCATAAACCAATCACATTCGATTAACTAATCCATACCTAACTTAGTCACTAAACCAACACTCATCAACCCCTAAACAAGTCTAATAATACCCAAAGTACTAAGTAGGGATTAGGATGTCACTTATCTAAGTTTTAGCCCAAGGAAAACTGGCAAGGGGGCCAAATGGTCAGTCGAGGCAACAGCGGGCTCGGCGCGGGCGAGGGCGCAGCGGCAGGCCAACGGGCAAGGCCTCAGCACGGCCCTTTGCCACGGGCGAGGCGCTCGGCCCGGGCAGGGCACTCGGCCAGGCGACGGGCGAGCGGCCGTGTGGACTGGCGAGCGGCCGGTAAGTGGCTGGGCACACGGCACGGCAAGGGCACTGGCTGGGACGGCTCGGCTAAGGCCCGGGGTAGCGGCCAGGCGGACAGGCGATGGCCTGAACGAGCTGGGCGACATGACCGGCGAGTTGGGCGAGCGGCCGACGGCGACGGCGAGCTGGGTAGGCGGCCGGCGAGCGCCTAGGTGAGCGGCAATAGCGACGGGCGAACGAGCAGGCCTGCGGTCCAGCTGGCTAGTGAGTGAGCTGGCCGGCGAATTAGGCGAGCGGCCAGGCTGGCTGGTGAGCGAGCTGGCCGGCTAGCTGGGCGGCACGGCGACGAGACGAGCGGCTATTGGGTGACGACGGGATGAGCGAGCAGCTGAGCAGCGAGCTGGGCGGCAAGACTCGCGGAGGCGAGCTGCTAGTTGAGCTGGCTGCGACGGCGACGGCGAGCAGTGGCTGGGCAGCAGCAGCAGTGGTGGCGACGGGCTCGACCAGGCGAGCCGCGAGCAAGCGAGCGGCGAGCTGGCGAGCAAAGGGCGAATGAGATGCGCGGCAACGGGGGAACGGCTGTTTGGCGGCGAGATGCGCGGCGGCGAGTGGCGTAAGGAGAACGGCCGGAGAGCAGCGGCTGGGATGAACGGCGGTGGGCGGGTGAGCCAAGAAGGGGAGGAGCAGAAGCTGGGGCGAAGAAAGGAAGAAGAAGGAAGAAGAAGAAGAAGAAGAAGAAGAAGAAAAAGGATGAGAGAGGGAGAGGGAAGGAGTAGGTCTGTATGGCAGTGGGGAGGAGTGGACGTGCGCAGGGGGGAGGGGACGCGCACAGAGAGAGAGAGAGAAAGAGAGAGAGTCAGCTCAATGAGTGTGATCTAATGGCCAACGTTCAAACTCGAAGTCGATCCGACGGTGCACGAAAAATCCTAATTTATAAATTAGGAAAAGGCCAAAAACACTAACTAAAATACATTAAGAGAGAGGTCTACTAGTCAAAATCCGCACCCAGTCCAAATTTCACTTTTCACCAATTTCGGGCAATATCGGCGCCGGCCATAATAATATCAACACCGTCTAATTAAATTCGTCACAAAACTTCGAGAAATTTGACACCACAATTCGAGCTCTAAATAACGGCCAAATTCGACCGAATGCGATTTTAGCGAAATCTTAAATTTAAAAATAACCCGAGAGTGATCAGTTCTTGGCGAGATTTAACTATAAGCGCACCGACGAAATACACGTTTTATAAATCCCAAAAATGGGTCGAAATTTGGAATGTCACAACTCTTCCCCCTTACAAAAATTTCGTTCTCGAAATTTACAACCCAACCCAATTATTCGAACAAATGGGGGTATTGATGTCACATCAACTCTTCGCTTTCCCATGTCGCACTTTCGGTTCCATGATGTTCCCAAATTACTTTGACCATCGGAATTGTCTTGTTCCGCAACACTCGTTCCATTCTGTCCTCGATCCTTACTGGCCTTTCCACGTACGGCACTCTGTCGTCCACATCTATTTCTTCGTAATTCAGCACGTGGGACGGATCCAGTTTATACTTCCTTAACATAGACACATGAAATACGTTGTGAACTTGGGACAAATTAGGCGGTAGTACGAGACGATAGGCCAAAGTACCAATTCTCTCTAAGACCTCGAATAAAACCCATGTACTTCGGACTCAACTTCCCTTTCTTGCCAAACCGTGACAATCCTCTTATCGGCGATACTTTGAGGAAAACGTGGTCCCCCACTTGAAATTCCAAAGGCCTACGTCTCCGGTCTGCATAATTCTTTTGGCAGCTCTGAGCGATTTTAAGCTTGTCCCAAATCACCTTGACTGTTTCGACTGACTGCTGAACTAACTCTGGACCCGTGATGCTCCTCTCACCAACTTCATCCCAACAAATCGGAATTCTGCAAGCTCTGCCATATAGCGCTTCAAATGGTGCCATTCTGATACTATGCTGATAGCTATTGTTGTTGGCAAACTCAACCAGATGCAACTGTTCCTCTCAACTACCCTTAAAATCCAATACACATGCCCGCAGCATATCTTCTAAAGTCTGAATCGTCCTTTCAGACTGGCCATCCGTTTGGGGATCATAGGCCGTGCTAAACTGTAACTTCTGTCACGCCCCGTACCCCACGAAGCGTGAGCATCCCACCTTCGATCGATAAATTGCGACGTCCCAGGAAGCGTCGCCGACCCACGCCCATACAGATATCAAGCACAAGTGAAAGTATAAAATAAACAAACCCAGACAATTACAATATGAGCCAAGGATAGCCATCCAATAAACAACGATCAACGCAAAAAATATGTACATACTTATATTACTATTTTAAAACTCTTTTTACAGTGTTCACGACAACCAAAAAGGAAACACCAACAGCTGGGAATAACCCAAACAGCCACTTCTCCGTTCTGCTCCGTCTTCACCGGGGTGCATGCTCGACGACTGCTGGATAAAATGCGGTATTCCAAAACGAGGTGGTGACCTCGGCATCCTACTGCTGGGGGTCTGAAAATGTTTCGGTTTACACAACCGTGAGACGAATCTCAGTGAGTTCAACCCCTAAACCTAGGCTAGGCTAGCATGCAATCTCCTGACCGGAAACAAATATTTATAATCACAACACGACAATAATCAAACCATTCTCAGACCCTGCAGGTTAGACGGATCAACATATAATAATCATGGCACATACGTGGCACGCATGATCACCCGTATGCCAATCACATGCTCATGCACTGATTCTTACACCTTCGTATGCTAGTCTATGCATGTTCATGCATGCAAATGTCGTCGACATGTCATGCGCATTTCTCCGGCCCACTGGCCCACATTGGCACACTTGCCCAATTCATTATTATTACGACTCGAGTCATTAATTTTTTTACGGCCCGGTGCGTCTAGCCTGCTTCAAAGTGCATGAGGCGCAGCAACCAATCTGGCCCAGTGTCTCTAGCCTGCTTCAAAGTGCATGAGGCGCAACACTGTTCTCCTTGCGAACCAGAGCCTGCTTCAAAGTGCATGAGGATGGTCGCCTTCCGGACGTACCGGGCATCGTCCTGCTTCAAAGTGCATGAGGATGGTATCAACCCGAAGGTCACGACCCGAAGGCACTTAGGTGATCACACAACTCATTATTATCTGAACCCAGCATAAAACGCTTCAGGGTATTTTAGGTGATCACATGCTCATGGCAGACACGCATTCTCGCACAACTTCATCACATGCCTCACTCTTGGCATACACAATGCGTGTCCATGTTATGCAATGTAATGCACCACGAGCACCAACATAATTCAAACACTCACTATCACAACACGTGCTCAATTGGCCCAATTAATACCGTGTGGCCTAACGTGCGATTCACAAATCAATAAGTAATTGCAAGCCAAACAGTGGCCAATCGCACACCACAATAATCAGCCACACAACAAGCGACATGGCAGTACACAATTAATCACACTTAAGTACAAATTACGTACCCGGTAATTTTCTAATGGGCTCCTAAATTGGTCATTTAATCTAATTACTCTCCCCAATAAATCCTCAATGATTCACCACAATTTTCCCGATAATAATTCCTATCAATCGGTACACAATATTTTTCACTGCCAGTACTAGCATCCCTAAACCGGTCCCAGAAAAACGCACTATCAGTCCTAATCCGGGTTTAGGAATTTTACTCACTTAATCTTGGACCACGACGACGAGGAACGGCGGCCGATTACTGGTGAACAGTAGAACCGGCGGCACGTTTCCGGCGACGGCGTACGGCGACGGTGTACGGACAGCTACAGTACATCCGTACGGACACCATATGGACGGTGACATACGGGGACGTACGGACGTGCTGGACGTCTGGGCTTCGACGGAACGGCGATCGGAGCTCTGACGAAGCTCCGGCGGTACTGTTTGCAGAACGGGAAGAGAGAAAAAAGAGAGAGAGAAGGCTGTTTCGGACTAAACCGGGCGTGGTGGCTGAACAGGTGAGAGGGAGGTCCAAAGGGTCTTTGTGGCGACGGCTGGTGGGCGGCCGGCGGCTCGGCAGTGCTTGTTCCGGCGTGAACGAGTGCCGTAAAATGCGTAAAGCAGGCTGAGAACAAGAAACGGAGAAGAAGAAGAAACTGCACGGGGGAAATGACCGAATAGGCTGAGAGGAGAGAGAGAGAGGGTCTGGTCAAATAGGTCAAAGATGATCTAAGTGGAGTCCAAGTGTCAAAATCTTGGCCATTTGGACAATTTTGCCCTTGATCCAATGGCCAAGATTAATCCATATCCAATAATTTAGGGTTAAAATGGTCATTGATCCTTAACCCAAGCTGACCAGACCTGGTTTAGCCCTAACTCACCTTGGTTAGTCCCCTAATTAAATTTAAAATTCGGAATTACCAAAAATGGGTCCAAGGGCATTTTGGTAATTTTTCGGTCCCGGGTCAAAATTCCAATTTTCGTACATACGCGTTCCATATGTGCGTGGTCAACATAATATGGCGTAGGAATCGCGAAATTCACTTTTTAAGTCCTCGAAAACTGACTGCAAAGTTTCGGGAATAAAATAATATTATTTTTCCAATTTTTGTCGAAATTCCACTTTTTGTCCAAAACGACTCCTGGTAAGCGTGGCCACCCAAAAATGGTGTCGGTCTCGAAAAATAACCTCATTTGGCCTCGAAAAACGACGCTGGCGTCCCGAGGGGCAAAATCGTAATTTTTCACCCCCGGACCGAAATTCCAATTTTTATTCGTACTAACTCCAAATGTGTGTGGCCAGCGTGATATGACGTTAGATTCCCAAAAATAGTCTCTTAAGCCGTCGAAAATCGACCTCGAAATCCGGGCCAATTCCGTGAACAAAACTCGCTAGACTTTCAATTTCAGGGTCTCTCACTAACGGGCGGCTGTTTAGGGTTTACGCGTATCGACCTAGAGTTATCCGAGTCATGACGGTCCCGATCACTCAGAGAATGAGAGGAATTATCATTAGTTCCAGAGGTCACGATCGTTCGGTTCAAGCTCGGGCCCGGTTGGCCACGTGCACTCTCGGACTTGCGGACTCACCCGCGATCCGTTTGTACATCGTTGGCCTTGGCCAGACCAAACCCGTCACTTTTCCTAAGATCGGCCCACGTTGGCCCAAAATATTCCCTCATCGTTTCTCAAGATCGGTACTCGGTTCGTGATCGGGCCCTTGGTCCACGTACCATTTTCCTAGTTAGCCATACCCCATTGGTTAGTATCCCGAGAGTGATCAGCTCTGGGCGAGACTTACTAAAATGAAATGCGAAATAGCATCAACTTTATTGATTCCGGAATTACATCGAAATTCAGGTTGTTACAACTTCGTTCCTAATGACGTATGAAGACTTTTCCATAAAGTGACAGTAAACTTAGGATCACGGTCTGAAGTAATCGTCACTGGCACTCTGTGAAGACGGACTATTTGTCGCACGTATATCTCAGCATATCTTTCCAAGGCGAAGTCCTTTCGCACCGACAGAAAATGTGCTGACTTTGTCAATTGGTCGACTACCACCCAAATTGAATTATGACCCCTCTGGCTCCTCGGTAATCCCATTACAAAATCCATAGTGATGTGTTCCTACTTCCACTCAGGGATTTTCAATGGCTGCAACATTCCACCCGGTTTGCAATGTTGCGCCTTCACTTGTTGGCATGTTAAATATTTAGCCACGTGCTTGGCTACATCCACTTTCATGCCGTTCCACCAATAATGCTGTCGCAAGTTCTGATACATCTTCGTACTACCCGGGTGAATACTGTAATTGCTACGGTGAGCTTCTGACAAAATCTCCTTCTTCAGTTCTGCATCACCTGGCACACACAACCGTCCACGGAACTTCAAAATCCCATCCTCGGGTACCTGAAAGTCCGATTTCCTTTTTGTGACGTCCATTTTCAGAATCTTCTGAATCTCTGGGTTCGTCGATTGTAAAGCCTTAATCTTAGTATGGATTTCCGGTTCAATCCTCAATGCGGCAAGCAGACTTGAGACATGACTCACTTCAAACTTAAACTCTGAATCCCGAACTCTCTCCAACAGAGTCCATTCCTTGACCATCATATGCGCGATGCTCGATTTCCGGCTCAGTGCATCCGCTACTTTATTAGCTTTTCCGGGGTGATACAGAATATCACAGTCATAGTCCTTAAGGAGTTCCATCCAACGACGTTGTCTCATGTTCAATTCCTTTTGTGAGAATAAGTACCTTAAATTTTGATGGTTCGTATAAATCTGAAATTTCTCCCCAAACAAGTAGTGTCTCGAAATCTTAAGAACGAAGATAATCGCGGCCAATTTTAAGTCGTGAGTCGAATAATTCAGCTCATGCGGTCTCAATTGTCACGATGCGTATGTTACTACTCTTCCGTGTTGCATTAGCACGTATCTCAATTCCTTTAGCGATGCGTCACTGTAGATCTCATATCCTCCTAGACCTAATGGGATTGTCAATACTGGCGCGGTCGTCAATCTTTGCTTTAACTTTTGGAAACTCCTTTCACACTTATCCGTCCATTCAACTAAACCTCGTCTCCTTCTTTAGTAACTGCGTCAATGGTGTCACTAATGTCGAAAACCTTTCCACGAAGCGTCTGTAATAACTTGCTAGACCCAAGAAGCTCCGAACCTCGGTTACTGTTGTCAGCCTCGGCCAATTCGTGACGACTTCGATCTTCATCGGATCCACTGCAATTCCTTCCCCGGATACCACATGTCCTAAAAACGCTACACGATGAAGCCAGAATTCGCACTTACTGAACTTAGCGTAAAGTGCATGTTCCCTTAAAGTCCGTAGAACCTTTTCCAAATGTAACTCGTGCTCGGCGGAACTCTGTGAGTATACCAAGATATCGTCTATGAACACGATTACAAACTGATCCAGGAATTCCTTGAACACCCGATTCATCAAATCCATGAAGGCTGCAGGGGCGTTAGTCAATCCAAACGGCATCACCATAAACTCGTAGTGCCCATATCTCGTCCTGAATGCCGTCTTCAGCATGTCCTCCTTCTTAATCCTCAGTTGGTGATAACCCGTCCTCAAGTCAATCTTAGAAAATATCGATGCTCCTTGCAACTGATCAAACAGGTCGTCTATCCTTGGTAGTGGGTACTTATTCTTAATGGTCACTTGATTTAACTGTCTGTAGTCAATGCACAACCTCAAAGACCCATCCTTCTTTCTCACGAATAACACTGGCGCTCCCCATGGAGACGCACTCGGGCGAATAAAGCCCTTATCCAGTAACTCTTGCATCTGAACTTTCAATACCTTCAATTCTGACAACGACATTCTATAGGGCGCTTTCAAGATCGATTTCGTATCGGGGGCCAACTCAACCACAAACTCTGCTTTTCTATCCGGTGGCAATCCCGGCAATTCCTGAGGAAAGATATCGGGGAAATTGTGCACCACGGCTATGTCTTCTAGCCTCGGCTCTCCAGCCGTTGAATCAACTACAGTCACCAGAAATCCTTAGCACCCTTCGTCTAACAGCTTAGTCACCTCAAGTGACGAGATCCAAGGGATCGAGGTTCCTTCTCAGTTTCCCACAAACTCGAATCTAGGATGTCTAATCGGATTAAATTGGATCACCTTGTTACTACAGTCCATTACAGCTTTCTGTTTAACTAACCAGTCCATACCAACAATTACATCAAAGTCATATATAGCTAAAATCGTCAAATCTATCCTTTCTTTCCTATCACTAATCATTATCTTACAATCAGGGCATCCAAACACAATCAGCACTTTTTCATTCAACGGAGTAGTTACACACAGCATAACTTCAAGCGGTTTCGGCTCAATTCGAGATAATTTAACGAACTGCTCAGATATAAACGATTGCGACACCTCCGGATCAAATAAAGCATATGCAGCATGATCACAAAGAGAGACCGTACCTGTGACCACGCCAGGCGTGTCCTCAGCTTCCCTCTTCGCCATTGCATATACTCGTCCTTGGGCCAGCGGCTTATTCTAATTGGCCGGCTGGATAGCTCCGAATTGATTTCCATTCCGGGGCAGCGGTGGTAGTAATGCAGGCGACCTAACCTGCCTGTTGTTGGGGCAGTCCCTCATCTGATGGCTCCTTCCGCCACATTTAAAACATGCTCCGCCTCTATTCGGGCAAAGTCCATTCCCATGTTTCCCTCCACATAACCGACACGAAGCGTTCTGAAAGCGATTCGGCTTCCCGATATTTCTCTGAACAGGAGGGACAAAAACGATTTTTTCTCGTCATAGGTCTCTTCCCAAAACGACGGTTGTCCCAAGCCAGGGCCTGCCGCGATCCAGAGGCGGCAGCCCGATCCATCAAATCACGCTCGATTGCCTGAGCCCGATCATGAATCTCATGATAGCCCCTCAGGTTCAGTGAGATCATCTGACTGCGGAGGTCCGGCTTCAGTCCATCTCGGAACCTCCTGGCTTTACCATTCTTGGAGCAAACTTGGATAGCCTTGCAAACTCAACCTCATATTGGTCTACCGACATCTGACCCTGGCGAAGTCTCATGAATTCTACCAACTTCTGCTCTCGGGCACTTTCCAAGAAATACTTGCCATTAAAAGTCTTAGTAAAAATGGTCCAAGACGAAGCAGTACCAGCAGGGAACACTTGGCTTCTTGTGGCTCTCCACCAATCGCTCGCATTTCCTTAAAGCTGGTATACTGCCAGGGTTACCTTTTGCTCATCAGTGTATCCCAGCACTTCGAAAGCTTTTTCTAGCTCTTCCACCCATCAAGGTCCGGCCTCGGTATCACTTACGCCATCGAACCTCGGAGGCTTCGGCTTCAAAAGCTGTTCAACCGCGACTTAGACATCGGCCTATTTGCATTTACTTGGCCCTGAGCGAGATGCCCGCCATTCCCGTTGTTCCCATTGTTTTCATTGTTTCCATTGGCCCCATTAGCGGCGGCTACAGCAGCTTCGGCAGCAGCAATCACATTGGCATCTCTATCTCGAGTCTGTCTGCCCTTTAAAATTTCAACCTCTCGTAAAGCCGTCAGGATTCCATCTACTCGGGAATCCTCCACAACTCTAGCTTGCGGGGCCACGCGACCTCAACCTCGACCTCTTCCTCGACTGCTCATTCTCACAGGATCTCACACTCGCCTACCTGCTATAATTCTACTCAGGAATTAGAGATCTAGGCCAACTATACCAGTCTAAAGTCCTAGGCAGTGAATCACAACAACAATTCACCAAGCAGGCAGCCAATCACATACAGCACTCAATCGCAGCCAGCATGGTTCGTGCACTTACCTCAAGTCTTGACGAACCTGCACTTCACACATTATTGCATAAGATCACTCAACAACCACAATCACACGATCTGGGGTACGCATGGCACACGAGTCTCCCTAACTGGCTACCCCAATGTCATCGCTCCTTATCACTCCAGGCTTCGACCAACTTGGATCAAGCTAACCTTGCTTTGATACCAATTCAACTTGGGGATGTCACACCTCGGACCCTAACGGGCTCGCGACACCCCTACGACGGTCATATCGAACGCGACGTCCGAGGACGCGTCGCCGATCCAGACGAAATACCCACAAGAATACGCAAGCGGAAGCGAAATATAACAACCCAGACAATAGACAATGACAGAGAGATAATAACAGCATAAAACAATAATTTCATAGCAATGGAAAACAATCACTTACAACATTCGGCCAGATAATCAAACATTAGGCTCCTAGGGTTAACATCCACCATTATCATAAAAAAGGGACATGTGGTAAGGGTAGATTAGCTGGTTATACAAAAGGGGCTCTACCAAAAGCTTCTAAGCCTAGTACCCAAACACTCCTACGGCGCCCAATCCGAATCAGACCCTGAAGACTCCGACTCCGTGTCAGAGTTGATCTCGATCAGCTCTTCCTTGTGCTCGGACTCCAAGGGCTCTGGCACAGGCTCGGACTATTCAAATTCCTCTTCAAGCTCGAGATCCGTAGGCGCTACAGGTTCTGGTACGGGCTCGAGTTCGGGACCAGGGTTCTCCAGGGAATCTTCAGAGTCCAGAATCTCACCATCAAGAGCATACACGTCCCCGGGCTCCCAATCCACGACATCCTTGTTGCCGTGCTGCTATCCCTCAAAACCCCGGATTGGGCCAACTAACTCCAACCCGTCACGATATAACCAGGGCAAGTAAGTGTAACGCTGCAAGTCGTCTAAGCCTACGTCGACCTAGACCGTAGTGAGGTGCCTAATATAAGTCTAATGTGGACCTACTGGATACTTGGTCTCCTCATGCACCGTATGCATAGGGACCCCAAAATGCTGAGGTGGCGGGATGATCATGGTCGGGGTCGAGGATCTGAAATGGTTTACATTACAGCAATGAGAATAAATCTCAATAAGTAGACAACCTAAACCCCACCTAGGCCAATGCGTACTCAGACGAGTCCCAACATGCAATCTAGCAATCGACATAATAGAATTCTCATACACACTTACCTCACCTCAAATCACACGCCAACTCCGCGCATTAGTCAAATCACAATAATAGCTCAAGAACATAATATAAACACTCGAGCGCCATAACCACGTACATTCACCCAATTCAACCAAACACATTTCGCATGCGTGTCCAACTAACTAACCACGACCCGCGTCAACATGCCTTAGGTCCAGCCCTCCGATCAATCCGTGCTCAGTCCCGCGTAACCACGCCTCAGGACATTTCCCTCGACCTGCGTAACCACGTCTCAGGTCATTTCTTGCCTTTCTAGCCACACCCGCGTAATCACGCCTCAGGTTGGTAGCCCTCCATTCAATCCGGGCTTAGTCCTGTGTAACCACGCCTCAGGACATTTCTCTCGACCCGCGTAATCACGCCTCAGGTCATTTCTTGCCTTTCTAGCCACACCTACGTAACCACGCCTCAGGTTGGCAGCCCCGCGTAACCACGCTTCAGGACATTTCTCTCGACCCGCGTAACCACGCCTCAGGTCATTTCTTGCCTTTCTAGCCACACCCGCGTAACCACGCCTCAGGTTGGCAGCCCTCCGATCAATCCGGGCTTAGTCCCGCATAACCACACCTCAAGACATTTCTCTCGATCTGCGTAAGCACGCCTCAGGTCATTTCTTGCCTTTCTAGCCACACCCACGTAACCACGCCTAAGGTTGGCAGCCCTCCGATCAATTCGGGCTTCGTCCCGTGTAACCACGCCTCAGGACATTCCTCATGCACATACGCCACACACAATGTGCCAATACTAATCTAACACGTCATACTATTCAAATTCAAGTTATGCTCACCACATTAGCCCACCAACCCGACCTTCAAGTCGGCCACATTCAAGCATCGATTTCCCCCACAACACATTCAAGATGAAACTCTAAGAGGGAAATTGAATAATTATCGAACTTGTTTCTCTGTGATTTTGGTTTATATCCTGGATGCATATATGCTTTAAACCTAGCAGCAACAATAGTGAGGTCAAATAATGCCTTAAGGACAGTAATTGTGATCACCCGTCAAAGTGTCAAAGAACTGTAAACTACTACTTACATATTTTTCTCAACAAAAAAGTGCTGTGATTTGATTTCACTCTCAGAAAAAAGATGAAGTCAATTTTATTGAAGTAATCAATCTCAGGCATATCTCAAATTATGAACAAGTGCATCATCAAAGAATACATCTGAGCCTGCACTTCCACTTAAATAGCAATAATTAAGGGACTCATCCCATTTCCCCTTTCTCCCTGGGTTTGGTCCGTGCGCATGCAAACGTGAAAATCATGTCGAACTTGTTGTTTCAAGTTCTTTTCCTATGTACGAAGTTAAACCAGCGGAATAAAAAAAATCATAGATGATAACGCTGATTAGATATGGACTCTAGATACCTCGTTTGATAATGTCCTTCCTTGAGCGAAAGACTACTCATGTTCACAGTGCACAAATTTTGGTGACTGAACATTCTTTGGTTATTGGTCCAAATATATCTTTGGGTAGGGATATTAAACTAGGTCTAATTTTTTTTTTTCGAAACATAGGCTCTCTAGTCTCTCTTTCCCCTTGTTGGTACCATGGATAGTTTGCTATATTAATTTTCAGCGAAGAAATAAAACAGTGCCAAGAATTCAGAATACTTTTCATAGCATGATCACGTTTAGTCCAGGATTAGTGAATTGATTAGACTATTTAAAGCGAAAATATCTTTCAGTTTTCTTCAATCCCAGTGCATGGGACGCAGTCTCTTCCATTATGGAAGCAAAAAACGTGCCACATGATTCACGTACATCTTCCACTTCTTTTCTGGGGGGCCAACAATATTCCCAAGTGCTTTTATTGATGGCTTGCGCAAATAAAGCATTGGACCTGTTACACGATGTACCGCACTCGAGAACAATGAAATTGATGTTTGCTTCAATAATGAGAGAGGTTACGACACTCGAAGATCGCACTACGATTGAAGAAAGTAGAAAGTAACCACTTTTGCTTTAATGAAAGTGAGCTTTGCTTTCACTTTCCTAGATTGAAAAGATGCCAAAACCCATTTCACTCGTCAAGAAAAAATATCTTGGTTGTCGTCATATAAATTTGTACGACCATTCCAAAAGAGATTCCTGTTGTAGAAAATAATTCTCTTTCGAAAAGGGGGAAACAAAAAGTAGGAATATGAGAGCGGGGTCATCCAAGTTCATTTGTAATAATGATTCGATTTTTGTGTTCAACTTGACAGAGTCAAACTTATTAAACATATCTCTGCTTCCAAGTGTTAAAAATTCTCAAGCACCATCTTTCTTTCTGGCTCAATTCTAATGTGCTTAACGCGTTCACGAGAAATGGTCTTAAAAAGTCATCCATATTTGGTCATGCTGCAAGTCTTTTTCATGAGAAAGATCATAAAGACATTATGTCCCAACAATGGGAAAAGTCACACCTGGCTGCTTAAATTGGTGCCCCCTAATTATCAAGCTTTGATATTTCTATCCTCAAGGAAGCATCCCCAGATTTACCTGGAAGTAACAGAACTGATAAAATTAACCCCACAATACACGAAAATTCTTCCCTTCCACTTAAATAACAAGGGACTCAGCCCATATCCCCTTCTCCAAAGGTTTTAGGTTCATGCACATACGAAACGTGAACATCATGTCGAACTCTGTGTTCGAAATTCTTTTGCTTCTGGTTTCCCTCACGGTACAAGCATCAGGAGCTGCACCTCGACTTGCAAAGCGTGACTGCAATGAAACATGCGGGAACATCAACATTCCCTTCCCCTTCGGAATAGGAGCCGGGTGTTTCATGGATGAGTGGTACGAGATTGACTGCCAACAAAGCAACATGGTTCCCATACTAAAGAAGATTGAATTGCCAGTTCTCAACATTTCACTCCCCGATTATGATAGATCCATGAACGGCATGATTAGCGTGATTTTTCCTTTAATTTACTCAAATGTAAGCTGTGGGGGCGACGGATATGGCATGCCAGTGAGCTTAGAAGGAAGGCAATTTGTCTTCTCCAAGACATGGAACATCTTTATATCGGTCGGTTGCAACACCCTGGCGACACTGAATAGTGCAGAATTAGTTGTTGTTGGTTGCAGGTCGAAATGTGCTAGAACAGACATCAGCCTAGATAGTGCTTGTTCTGGCAGGGACGGATGCTGCCAGACTACGCTCCCCTCTAGCCTTCATGGCATTAGTGTGGATTTCAAGGAAGAAGGTGGACATTAGGTTTGCAATTACGCTTTCTTGGCAGATAGATCATGGTTCTTGAGATCTGACTCGACAGGTTTATATGATTTGAGATTGAATGATACGGTTCGAGTGGTGTTGGAATGGGGGATTCCGAACACTACCATGGATGCACTTGAGTTTATCCGGCAAATTCAAGCAAATTTCAGCTGTACCAGATACAACCTCTATGACCTGTATTGGGATTATTCAAGTGAAAGAA
The DNA here is from genome assembly GCF_021117445.2 of Syzygium oleosum. Classification (NCBI taxonomy): domain Eukaryota; kingdom Viridiplantae; phylum Streptophyta; class Magnoliopsida; order Myrtales; family Myrtaceae; genus Syzygium; species Syzygium oleosum. Next base: position 5,948,663 of record NW_026607494.1, read on the forward strand.
TGCCATTTATGCAGTGCTATTGCAGAACGGGTTATGGTGGTAACCCCTATCTTACTGGAGGGTGCCAAGGTAATATACCTTGTGCTATCACATTTCGTTTTTACATACTATATAGCACAATGGCTTTTTCATTCCCAGATTTTTCTCTGAAACACATGCATTCACAATGTTTAATGATCACATACATGCTTTTCTGCCTCTCTTTTTCGTTTCTTCTGCCCAATATTATACAAAGTGCATGCACTTTCAAACAAAAAAAATTGAATGAATTATATTGATAAGAATTTACTGGAAATAGAGGGGAACATGATAGTCCTTTCGTTACAAGCACAATATTTTAGCCGTAGAATTAACAATTTATGAGGAAATGTGACCTACTAGTCTCGCTAATTCTACTCAAGGAGATGGGTTTCGCTGCTAATATGTTTGTTTCTCATTTGTCATCAGATATTGACGAATGTGAAGGTTCCTATCGGTGCCCTGGAACTTGTATCAACAGACCGGGCAGCTTTAAATGCGTCGATGGTAGAGAGAAAGCTACATTCATTCTTATTGGTAAGTATATCTTTTAACCTAGAACTTTGGACAACTTCATGCTCTTGAATATCCACAGAAAGAGAACAGCTTCGCATAAATTATGATTAGAAAGGGTATATAAATAAATTTTACCTTATCCTTAGTTTGAGATTGGTTTTTAGGCGGTCGGATTTTCACCCAAGAATCGAGAACCAGTCCAGGTTCTTGGTTTACCGGACCTCTTGATCTTGGAATTATATTGGACCGGCCTGGTTCCCAGGTGGTCCAATGATAACGGTCCCATATTTCTTTTTTTTGTGACAAAGCCGAGCGAGAGGGAGAGAGAGAAGAGAGCCGTGTGGTCCCCACTTCCAGGCTGTCTGATGTCCTAAACTCCACCTAAATCTCTTACTAGTGTTGAGTTTCTCTCTCTCTATCCCATTTACTTTTTTTTCCTCACAAGTCTGGTCCCACGCGTCCCCATCTCTCTCTCTGTCTCTTCTCTACGCAAACCTGCTTCCCCTCCTCCTTCCACAAAAACCACCGTGACAAGGCCGACATTTTAGAGAGACGATAAAAAAAATCTACACCTCCAATTCGCTCCGAGCTTGCTCTCGAGCCATCATGGATCCTCGCTTTTGTGGTGCCTCCTCCCTCCTCCTCCTCCTCCTCTGATGCAGAATCTATTAGTGGTGCGTTTCTGGACCGGTTGGACAGGCAGAAGTCCAAACGGAAGGCGAAATGGTGATGCAACAAGAACCGACGGACCCGGTTGACGACATCGGATCGGAGTCAAATTCGGTCGTTTGAAGCGAAACAACGTTCTAAACAAAACTCATCACCTTTAGCCGTGACTAACGATGGATTTTAACGATTCGGGATCGTTTGCATTGGTTTTTCTATTATTTTAATATTTTTTATTCGCTGAACGCTGCGTCATCCTCATTGCCCTACCGGCCCCCGTCCAACTCCACGGGGGGTCAGATCAACTCCAACTCCGTCCTCGTCGCCCTCCTTGACTCCCACTACACCGAGCTCGCCGAGCTCATCGAGAAGGTCCTCCTATTCCAGACCATGGAGGACATCGTCGACTGCCACAAAGAAGATGGCTCCTTTTGAGAGTCGAGCAAGAGGAACGCGACTCAAGCGAGAAAGGGAAAAAGCAATTAGCCGATTAGCATTTGCGATTGTGAAAGAGGTGTGAGAGCCGAGAGGGAAAGAGCGAGCGTGAGAGGGAATTGGGAAGAGCGATTAGGTTTACAATCACTGCTGTTTTTTTAAAGATTTTTAAGAAATAAAAAAATAAAAAATAATAATCGGTTTGGTTCGGTCGAGGCGGTTCGAGTGGGTGGTTCCACCCCTAAAATTGGGAACCGAACTGAAAATTACCAATTCCAATTTTATGGAACCGGGAACCGGATGGCGGCCCTGAAAACTACCTAGAACCGACCGGTTTGGGTAGTTCCTATTGCTCACCTCTACTTCTAACATGATAGTTTGTTTGCTTGGTGATGATCACATATAAGTTTCAATCTAGTAACTGTTGGAAAATTTTGACTGTTGATAAAGATAGAACAGTAATTTATGGACTTTTTATCCTTCGATGCGTGATGATAATTGCTGTCCTTAAGGTATTATTTGCCCCCATTATTGTTGCTATCGAATTCAGAATAAATATATCTAAAAAATATAAATCAAAGTCATAGAGAAACGAGTTCAGCAATTACTTAATTTTTCTCTCAGAATTTCACTTTGAATATGTTATCAAATTTGTATGTGCAAATAAAAGAAAAGAAAATGCTATGAAGGAAATAGAGTTGTTGTTGTTATGAATAGTTAGGGATAAGTACAGCACAAGTGCCATAACTTTTGTACGGAGGACACTTAAGTGCCATAACTTTTTTTTGGCTCACTTGAGTGCCATAACTTTCAAAACAATGATCATTCAAGTGCCACTTACGAGCTGATCGTGAGGGCTCGAAACCGCGGCTTTTCCGGTCGAACGGTGACCTTCCCGGTGAGGCGAGCACCACCAGCTTGAAGAGGGGGTGTCGGCGAATCATTCCATGGCCTCCGTTCGTCTCGAAATTTCCGTTTTAGCCTCCGTTGATGAAGGTAAAAATGCTTCGTAGTCACACAATTTATCGAGCCGATTTGTGTGACTACGAAGCATTTTTACCTTCGTCAACGGAGGCTAAAACGGAAATTTCGAGACGAACGGAGGCCATGGAATGATTCACCGACACCCCCTCTTCAAGCTGGTGGTGCTCGCCTTGCCGGGAAGGTCACCATTTGACCAGAAAAGCCGCGGTTTTGGGCGCTCACGACCAGCTTGTCAGAGGGGTTGGTCGTGAGGGCCCAAAACCTCGGTTTTTCCAGCTAAACGGTGACCTTCCCGGCAAGGCGAGCACCACCAGCTTGAAGAGGGGGTGTCGGTGAATCATTCCATGGCCTCCGTTCGTCTTGAAATTTCCGTTTTAGCCTCCGTTGATGAAGGTAAAAATGCTTCGTAGTCACACATTTATCGAGCCGATTTGTGTGACTACGAAGCATTTTTACCTTCGTCAACGGAGGCTAAAACGGAAATTTCGAGATGAACGGAGGCCATGGAATGATTCACCGACACCCCCTCTTCAAGCTGGTGGTGCTCGCCTCGCCGGGAAGGTCACCGTTCGACCGAAAAAGTCGCGGTTTCGGGCCCTCACGATCAGCTCCTAAGTGGCACTTGAGTGATCATTTTTTTGAAAGTTATGACACTCAAGTGAGCCAAAAAAAAGTTATGGCACTTAAGTGTCATCCGTACAAAAATTATGGCACTTGCGCTGTACTTACCCCTGAATAATTATGATGAACAATGTATGATTTGGTCCTATTTATAGAAAATCAATTAAAACATCTCTTGGGAATAGATACCTTATCCCCACCATCACCACTTTTCAAGAAACTATAATCAATTTTCATGATCAACCATCACTTCTTTTCATGTCAACAATCGTTTCTTTCCATATCCAACAATCACTTCTTTTCATGATAGCAAACTATTTCAACATCCCCTACTTAGTCTATTGTATATACTAATACAGATAAGAAGGTATCCGTCAAGATTTGAAACTTCAATTAGTGTAAATAATTTCATTAATGATATCGGTGGTAGCATTATCACAAATATGAATTTATACACATTCGGTGAAAAAATTTCTATGCCTTAGCACTTTTACAGCCTTGTGCTTACTCCTACATTCATGAACATTTACAAAAGTTCATCTGACTTTTGTTAGAAGTGGCACCATTTCTTATGTTCATATAGGTGAAGTTTGTAACTTATTACCTTAGCATTGCCTTGCTAAAACCTTGAGTAATAATCTTGGACCCCAATACTCGATTACTATCAAGATACAATAGCCTGTTATTACCATTGAACTTTGTCAATTTCATTATAAATTATAAAGTTGGGTTTCCACTATGCTTAACTATTATCAATTGGTCTACGACCCATTCCTTTGGTAGTACTGCTAGCTAAACCTCTCAAGAGTCCATTAGTGAATGATTCGACCAAGTTATTATATAATATATGCCTTAGACATTGTAAAGATATGACTGCCATTGGTTGCTATCGTAATTCTTTATCCAATAGCAAATTTCGCAACCATTTAGCCTATTTACCAACCATCGATAGTGCTATAAATTCATATTCTATCATTGAATGAGTTATACATGTTTGCTTCTTTGATGCCTAAGAAACTGTATCATTTGTAAGCTTGAAAAAGCCATCCAAATGTCGACTTGTTATCAATTGTGCTAGTCATCCAACTAGCATCTGAATATCCTTTTAGTATTGCCGATTGTCTTTTATTAGATAGGCCATAATGTATTGTTTCCTTTAAATAACCAAGAATTATAATTATGGCATTCCAATGCATAGTACTAGGATTATTACTAAATCTGTACAATTTACACATGATAAAGGAAGAGGTCCCACAAAATTTCATACGCCTTCATGTAACAGTTTAAACTTTTAAAACAGTTGGTAATGGTCCTACAAAATCTCCCAGAAATAAATCTTACCTTACCCTTCGTTCTAATAGGATTGTCGTTTGTTTTCAATTTGATGTATCATTCTATTCTTTCACATGTCATGATTTGATTGAAGTGCTGAACTCAATTTCCAAGCTATGTTATTTGCATAAGATTATTATTTTTCCTTGGAAATATAACTTTTGTTAATCTATACGATGAACTTTTGTGGTATCGATGGCGAGATAAGTTTAGTAAGACTGGGATTGAAGTACCACACCGTTAAAAGTTAGTCACTAAATTGAGTAGATGGTTTACACGACATCTAGTAAATTTAATTGCATTCAATTGTGCTAAAAAGCTTTCTTTAATACGACCCCATTGCGTAATCTAAGTTTTTTCCATATAGTTGGTGGCTTCCTATGATGGGAAGAAATTGTCACTTGGCCAATGGAAAAAATATCCATGACTCAATGTGAGATTAATAGTTTCACTACAAAAAAACAAGGTTTTAGCGACGAATTTTGCTACGAAAAATTTGGAAAAATTCGTCGCTAAATGAATTTGCGACGGAAAAAAATCCGTCGCTAATTCGGCGTCGCAAAATTTAGCGACGGAAAATATCAATTTTTGTCGCTAAATTCGTCGCAAAATTTGTCGCAAATTAGCCACGAACTTTATTCATCGCAAAATTCGTCGCAAATTAGCCACGAACAGTATTCGTCGCAAAATTCGTCGCTAATTGTCCATCGCAAAATTCGTCGCAAATTAGCCACGAACTGTATTCGTCGCTAATTATTCGTGGCAAAATTCGTCGCAAATTAGCCACGAACTGTAATTGTCGCAAAATTCGTCGCTAATGTGCCACGAAATTTTTTTTTGGTCTCTAAATTGCGACGAAATGTTTTTTTTTTTTGTCTAAAAATTGCGACGAAATATATTCGTGACAAAATTCGTCGCAAATTTTTGATGAATTTTTTTTTTGGTCATTAATTTGCGACCAACTGATCCGTGGTGAAATTCGTCACTAATTTGCCATTCCAAATTTTGACTTTTGCCACATACGTTGGTCCGGAACGGATTTAGTTGCTGCAAATGGACCCCATTAGTTGCTGCTGTTGATGAAGCATTGGAGTTACCAACCGACTGAAAACCACTAACTTGCCACTTTTTTAGACTTTGAGCATCAAATTTACTCAAATCCAGACACCCTTGGCCAATTTGGGTCCTAGAGAAGTCATCAAAACCAGAGGGAGCACTAATTCTTGTCTGAAAAGGATAGACAGTGTTCCATTGTGAATGTGCAGCTAGATTATGAATCTTTAAGTTGTTGCAATATTGGCTTTCCACTAAAAAGGCATTACTATGCATAGGCATACCATTAGCTGAAGGAATACACACAGCTTCCCCAGCCAAACCATTCTCTAAATTCAAATCTGCAAATGCAAAAGCAACAGATTGTTCATCGGGCAGTCTTATTTCATTCACTTGAGGGTTCTTGTCAACTTGATCAGTTGATGCTTTTCTCCCGGGCAAACCGCCATTGTTTGGAAAATTCTCACTGTGAGGCCCTTTACTAGACTCAACCAAGATAGGAGACATCGAATCGCCCAAAGACACTATTCGCTCGTTTTGCGACGAGGAATATCTTTCACCGAAACTTCGATTTTCGGTTTTTATTAAAGTAGGTTCTGTGGCTTGATTTCTAGGAATATCGTGGCGAAAAACAGAGTGTAGTGCAAGGTTATATGGAAACGGGTAAAAATTGAGTGGATTGAAAATGGATATGAGATCAACAAAGTTTCTAACTATGTTATAATACTCCTACGAAAGCTGTAAAGGACTTGAAGGTTAACTAAAGCTACAGGAAGCTGTAAACGCAGGAAGTAAAAGTGCAGATGAAACTAAAGTGCATATAAACTTGAGTGTTTTTGCATTGTCGTTCGGGGGGCCTCTTCCTCTTTCTTCTGAGTATGTATATCTCCTCCTATCCTGTAACTGCTTGTCGGTTACTTCTTTGTTTTCGAACTTTGAATCTTGGCGCCTTCAATAACTGCCTTATCTACCCACGTTTTCAATTTCATTGTCCACCAAAACTTGATCTCAACCACTGGGATGACTTCCAATTTGGATAAATAATCTCCCACGATCTGCTCGTGTTCACTATCTCCGCTTTTTGCTCATAACTTCCTGTTGTCACGATTCACGTGGCTGGGTTGTGATCTTGCCGATTTTCGGTAGCTTCAGCATTTCCCGAAATGTAAACTTTTCATGTTTCGGTAAAATTACCGATTCTCTCCAATCACAGAATTCGGGACATGGTGCCATTCACGCTTACTACATTCTCGAATTTTATCCAAACATACTTCGGCAGACGACTGAGCTCCATTGTCCGTCGGATTTTGACATTAAACCGACTTGACATCCATGCCGATTTTGATGTAAACAAATGCCCCCTTTTAAAAGAATTAAAAGAACTTTTAATTCTTTTAAATGTCAAAGAAATAGTACCTATTCTTGACGTCGCTTCGTCACCTTGCTTCGCGCGCCTACCTTTTCGTCTCCAAAACACTTTCTATAAAAATCGTTCCTTTTTCGTTCTTCTTCATCTTCACCTTTTTGAATCTCTGCAATCTTTTCTGACACTCTACTAAAATCCATGGCTTCCAAAGCTTCCAAGGACCAAACTTTCTCCTTTTCTGCATCAGATGCCCTCGACCGATATTATCTATTCCGGGATTCTGATAATTTCAAAGAAGGATCTCATCTGCTCTCTGTACAGAATGATTTTGAAGATTCTTATATCCTTGGCCCTGCTGCTCACAATCACTTTTTCGTTCCACAATGCCTGTCAAACCGCTTCCCTCGTCATCAGATTGAGGTACTTCCCATCCATGAGTCATCTATTTTGGCGTACCAGTGGTATTCTCGTCCTTCTTGCCTTAGGGCTTTCTCTGATTTTGATTCTGAGTTCTATCAATGGTACCTTCGTCTTCTTCCTTCTAAGGGTTCTCTTTGGAATACCCTTTCCATCCACGATGCTTTGCGTCTTAGTTGTTTCGACTACCATGTGAATTGGGAACTAATTGGCGCATTGTCATGTTTTTGGTCATCTTCGACCAACTGCTTCTTTTTCCCTTTTTCTCCTATGTCGGTAACTTTGCTTGATGTACACTGCCTTACTGGGCTCTCTCTTTTGGGTACAGACCCATCTACCCTGTCTCTAGACTCTCATTCGCCGCTCGGCAAATTATCTGATTCTGAAATGGCCTACGGGACATTCATGAAAAACTACTTTAAAAAGGAAAATGCAGTTACCGATGAGGAGCACACTGCTTTTCTTTTATACTGGCTCTGTAAATTCCTTTTCTGCCACCCTATAGTTAGGGTCTCGAACGATTTTGTTGCTGTTGCTTCTGCTTTAGCTTCAGGGACCCGGCTTTCTTTAGGCAAGACACTGTTGGCCTTACTCTATCGGGGTTTAGCCCATGCCTCTTCCTCCACTGCTTCAGATGAAGTTAGTGGTGTTTTTGGTGGTCCCCTTTGGCTTCTTCAAGCATGGGCAACCTTCTATTTCCCCGCTTGGTTTTCCAAGGATCAAGTTATCCAGCCTCTCTCGGTTTCTATTCCTGACCAACTAGTCTGCCAAACTTTGAGCAGGAAACTGGTCTCTGTTCCTAAAACACCATCCTCTTGTTTTCGGTACTTTATTTCTCAAATTTATTCCATTGAGGAGAATTCACATTCTTTCTCTCCTTTCTTTACCCCTCAATTCAAATCTTACCTTCCTACCTTTCAGAAGAACAAAAGTGACTTTTGGTAATCTGTCTTGACTTCTGTTGATCTCCCTGTGAGATTTTCGACAAAAGGCAGGTTTGCTGCTGGCTTTGAAATCTATTCTCCCCAATACTGTGCCAGGCAACTTGGGTTAATTCAAGGAGTTCCTGTTCCCGCTCTTTACACTTTCTCTGTTGCTTCTTTTGATAAATTAACTTGCAAGCTGAAGGATGATCAACCTTTTAATGAGCTGACCACGTTGATACGGAGTATCTACCGATTGTCCCGTGTCATCGAATTCACTGGCTACTCCGATTATTCTTCAGCCGATTTTGACATTTGGTGGAAAGATTATCAAAAGACTGTGTTTTCAGATCCTCTGGACCTAATTCTTTCAAAAATAAAAGATGATGTTCCTCCTATAGCACCAAAAGCAATTGAGGCTGTGAATAGGTCTCCAACCAAGTCAATAGAACCTTCCAAAGGTAATTTGATTCTGAATTTCAATATATGTTTTGCTTGATTTCAGCCTCCCATTTAACATCATACTCTCGCAGTGAACAAGAAAAGAAAGACTTCAGGCTCTATTGTCCCAAAGAAAGCACCAGCAAAACGCGGCTTTAGAAAAGTAACTATTCGTTCCTCAGAATCTCCAGAAAATCCTCCAACATCTGATCAATCTTCAGAGCTCACACTTCGAGCTATGATGAAACCGCGTACACCAAAAGGTACTTCTCTTGCTCTATTTATGGAGACTAGCAATGTGCATATTAGCACTAACCTGTATATCTTTTTATTAATCCAGATACTCCCAAGACTGATCCATCCAGTGTTGCTTCCCCTGTTCCTTCTCCTAGCAAGGCTCTTATCATATCAGCCCCAAATCCTTCACCAGTAATTCCTGCTTCTTTGATAGAAGTTACTGCTGAGTTGATTCAAGATCAACCTCCTGTTTCAAATTCCCAAGAAGGTATACCAACGCAGGATACTTCTACCAATGTCATAGAACCTGAAGAAAATCTTCCTCTAACTTTTACTGGTAAATGTTATTGCCCTGTATTTGACTCGAAATTTCTATTCAGTTATCTGATATACATATGTTACAGCTGCAGCTTCTGACATACCTGCTTCTGCACCTCAAGAGATTCCAACGCCTGAAGAAACGACGATTCAGGAACCTTTGAGTGTGCAAGTGCCACCAACTTCTCAGATCATCACTAGTTTACCTCCCTCAACATCCTCTGCTGTGCCCAATCCATCCGCTCAAATAGAAATTTTCTCTTTAGCAGAACGGGAGGAATTGGAAAGAATATTGGCAGGTACTCATCCCAGTTCTTCAATGACTGATGACTCCTCAGGGCCTTCAACTTTGTCAATGCTTGCCGAAGTTCCTAGAGAAGTGGCTAAAGCTAAATGGGAGCAGCTCTTAAACCTATTAGAGCCTGGTTATGGGAAGTTGATCATTGACTCTAACAAAGAACGCCAAGCGAGGAATCTTTTCCAGGAAATATGCTCTGGCCATCCATCTTTTATCTTGTCGGATTCTTTTCAAGACAAAATTGATCTCTTCGCTGTTGACTTTGTAGATGCTGTGACTACAATCAGAGTCAATCTTGATCATCTCCCCATCTTCTCTTTGGAGAAAGGCGAGGACCGGCAATCCGGGATGAGTTAGCCAACAAGCGTGAAGATGCTCGTCTCTTCTATAATCATTTTAAAGTTGAGGCAAGCAAACTTCAAAGCTTGGAGGCCAGAAAAGCAGAACTTGAAGCGACGAGCTGAGGATGGTGGATGCTCAAATTATAGACCAGAAATTCACAGTCTCAAACTTTTCTCCCACACTTAGACGCAAGATGCAGAAATGTAGGGAATTGGAGAGAGAGTTTGATAATACTATTGGGTTAGTTAGGGTTCATGAGAAGAAAAGGGCAGAGATTATGGATGAAAACTACAGGCTAGAGATTAGATTAAGAGACTTTGTAACTGAAGCCAAAACTCTATTGGCTAATTGGAGATAAAATGTTGAAACCATTTGTTGGATTCCATTCTTGGTCATCCTTGCATTTGCTTAATTGTAGAATATCCCGACAGAGCAAATTCCCGATGCTGTATATTCAAATGTAGGATATCCCGATAAAGCAAATTCCCGACGTTGTATACTTTAGCAATCGGTAACTCAAACGTTCTACCCAAATGTCGCTCTTTATCTCTGTCTGGCTCTTTTGGATATCTGAATCAACTCAAAGATAACTGTTCCACTGCAACTTGCGTAACTGAAAGATCAAATGCTTACCTTTCCTATCATTCATTCTCTCTGAACTTATTGGTTACCAACTTAATAACTGCTTATCCACACTCATGAATCAAATTCCATCTCCATCCCATCTCTCCAAGAAAATTCTGACACATCATCCTCCACGATCTGCTCCCTTTATAACTGTTTAAGCTTGCCACAAATTCCCTGCAAACTCACAGTCCAATTCATGATGTCTTCACATGGTTCTTCATCTCGGCTGCTTCTTTGGTCTCGATCACAGAATAGTCGTAATACTTATGAAGGTAAACTTTCTACCTGACCTTTAACGACCATTCTTCATTCCCTTTAACATGACAACTTGCTTCATTCTCTATAGGTGATCGATCCTTATGGAGGCGATTACACGAACTGCTGTCCCAAGGACACCATGCTTTATTATTGAACAACAATCTGTCTGCAGATTCTACCCTTCTGGATCTGGTCTGGGAGCTATGTTCTTTATTCCCTGATAACTTTGATGCATTCAAACATAATGTGAGGGAGATTTGGAATTTGGAACCTGTTGTTGTGGAAGCTGATGCTCTTCAACTTCATATTGAAAAGGAGTTTTCCCGATTGCAAGATTCTAAGGCTGAATATGCTCAAACCCAGGAGTCTTGTACTCAGGCTAAAGATGACGTTGAGATGGCACGTCGACTCCTTACTTTCTTTTTGAATCATCGTTGTGTAGAACACAGAATGATCAGAGATGAAATCTCTCGAGTTAGATCCATGGTTGAAGTTTCTTCAAACAGGTACAGACAGTTGCTTCGAGAAGCTTGGGAAAAGTTTGAAGTTGTCCGCTTCCATTCTCGTCACATGAAGTATCTTGAAGAACAACTTTCTGAACTTCACCCGAACCTTGCCTTACATTCTAATCTTGTAGCCCAAAATCTCAAACTTGTTAAGGATCTGCAAATCTTTGTAACCAAGATCAGAATGTATTTTGACTTCTAGTGGATGAATAAATTTCCTTATGTTTCCCAGATTGATGGATGATATTTCTTTAGGAATTTCCCATTTATAAAACGTGATAGTTCTTTTCCATTGACATCCATCAACCTGTATGCATTCCCACTCAGCACTTCGGTAACTAAATAGGGTCCTTCCTAATTTGATGACCATTTACTGAATTCTCTATTTTGGAGATTAAAAGGCAGTATCGCTTTCCATACTAGATCCCCCACCACAAACTGCTTGACTTTAACTCTTTTGTTAAAAGCTCTGGCTACTCTTCTCTTTTGTGTAATCAATTGATCCAAAGAAGCCGCACGAACCTCATCTAGTTCATCCAGATTTATATGCATCCAATCTTTATAATCTTCAGGCAACATTTCACTCTGTAATTGGACTCTTAAAGATTGCACTGTTATTTCCATTGGTAAAACTGCCTCTTGTCCATATGTAAGCATATAAGGGCTGATACCTGTACTTGATCTTCGTGACGTTCGGTATGCCCATAATAATGTTGACAACAAAGTATCCCATTCCCTTGGATTTTCTTCTAAATGTTTCTTAATAAGACCAATAACAACCTTGTTAGTAGCCTCAGCTTGTCCATTTGCCTAAGGATTGTACGGTGTGGAATAAATCATTTTGATTCCTCTTGATCGCGCAAATTCCTTTACCTCACTTCCAGTGAACACTGTACCTTGATCGGCAGTAATTGATTCAGGCAAGCCGAATCGATGAATTATATTTTCTTCCATAAATTTGATCACGGTCTTTTGTGTTATACTCTTGTATGGAATGGCCTCCACCCACTTCGTAAAATAATCTGTGGCTAACAAAATATAACTGTGCTTATGAGAAGAGGGTGGGTAGATCTTACCAATTATATCCATTGCCCATCCTTTAAATGGCCACGGCTTTATAACAGAATGGAGCTCCATAGCAGGTACATGTTGCAACGGTCCATGTTTTTGACATGAAAGACATGCTTTGGCATAATTAATACAATCCTGCATCATTGTTGGCCAAAAATATCCATACCTTTTTAACAGCCATCTCATCTTGATTCCTGCTTGATGAGCTCCACATACGCCTTCATGTGTTTCTGCCATAACCAATTTTGCATTATCTTCGTCAAGACAACGCAAGAGCAATCCATCTGAGGATTTTCGGTATAATTCTTCTCCTAATACGACATATTTCTGGGCTTGTCTTCTCAGCTTTCGATCTCTTGAATCTGGATTCTTCAAATACTCGATGATACTTTGCTTCCAATCCTCTTTTTGGACTACCTCGCTAACCACTATCGGTATCTTTCTTTGTTCAATAGAAGGTACCGACAGTATTATGGTGGTTGTGATGTCAGCTAGCTCTTTTGATATTCGGTATCCAGAAGCTATTTGAGCCAACTCGTTAGCCTCAAAATTTGCATCTCTTTTAACATGGACTATGTCGTACTCCCTGAATTGCTCTAATTACTTCTTAGCTAGATAGTAATAACCAATCAAATTCTCATTCAAACACTGGTACTCTCCCCTTAATTGTTTCACTACTAATTGTGAATCACCGAGTACTTTAATAAACTGTGCTTTCAACTCAATCAATATTCCCAGTCCGATAATCAATGCTTCATATTCGGCTTGATTATTTGAACATTCAAAATTTAACTTATAGACGCACCTTGTAAGTTTCCCATCGGGAGAAATTATTACCAATCCAGCTCCAGCCATGCTCTTAGCACGCGATCCATCAAAATACATAGTCCATGGTAGCACCTGACTGAGACTTTGCTCATTTTCCTCCATTTGTAAACATGGATATTCGGTAAGAAAATCAACAATGGCCTGGCCTTTTACTGCTTTGATCGGCACATATATCAAATCAAACTCGGACAGGATAAAGGCCCACTTTGCTATACGCCCTTTTATAACAGGTCGGGATAGCATATATTTTATTATATCAGTCTTACCGATCACATGTACTGTAATTGGCAGCAAATAATGCCTTAACTTCATACAAGCAAAGTATAAAGATAGACATAATTTTTCAATTGCGGTATATCTTTTTTCAATATCAGTTAACACCCTGCTCAAATAATATACCACTTGTTCTTTCCCATTCTCATTTTCTTGAGCCAACATACTCCCGATAGTTATATCGGTAGCTGATAAGTACAATTTCAGTGGTTTGCCTGCTTTTGGCGGCATTAATACAGGCGGATTCATTAGATAAGCTTTGATCGAATCAAACGCCTTCTGTTGTTTTTCTTCCCATATAAATTCATCCTGCTTTTTGAGACGCAGAAGCTGTGTCATCGGCTCCATTTTATCAGACAAATTGGCAATGAATCTTCTTAGAAAGTTTATTTTCCCGATCACCATCTGCAGTTGTTTCTTTGACGTAGGATGAGAAAGCTCCATGATAGCCTTTGTTTTGCTCTTGTCAACTTCGATTCCCCTCTGATTGACCAAAAATCCCAAGAAATTTCTTGCTTGTATTCCAAAGGCACACTTGGCTGGATTCATCTTCAATTCGTATTTCCTCGTCCTAATAAACGCTCGCTCGAGATAATCCAAATGATCTTCTTGGGCTGATTTAACCACCACGTCATCAATATAAACTTCAAAGAATTTACCAATCATATCATGAAAAATCAAATTCATTGCCCGCTGGTACGTAGCTCCTGCATTCTTTAGTCCAAAAGGCATAACCACCCACTGAAAAGTCCCGATTGCACCGGGACATCTAAATGTTGTCTTCGGGACATCTTCCTTAGCTATAAATATTTGGTTATAACCCGAATGACCATCCATCAGGGATAACATCTCATTTCCCGATGCTGAGTCTACTAACATATCTGCCATAGGCATTTGGTATTCATCCTTTCGAGTGGCATTATTCAGATCCCGAAAGTCAATACAGACTCTCAGCTTCCCATTCTTCTTTTTCACAGGGACAATATTTGAAAGCCACTCTACATACCTGGTCGTTTCAATAAATCTTGCTTTCAGCAGCCTTTCTATTTCCTCCTTGACTTTATCCACCACATCTGGAGCAAACCTCCTTGCTAGCTGCTTATGCGGACGAAATCCTTTCTTGATTGGAAGGCGATGTTCTACAATATCTCTTGACAAACCAGGCATTTCATTATAGTCCCATGCAAAACAATCCTTATATTCTTTGATTAGATTAACCAACTTTTCTCTCATGCCCCCTTGTAAAAAAGCACTCACATATATCGGGCGGAAACGACCAGGCTCCCCTATATCAACTTCTAACAATGGATCTTGAGCCTCCATTGTCCTGTCTTCTTTGACCAGCGGATCTTCCCATTCATCTATACAATCTGAGGCTTCAACCTTTTGATGCGCCATTTCCGCCAAATATGTAAAATACCTTTCACAAACTTCTTGCAATACTGACTCGCTTTCCATATAGAGTATGTAATTCTTCCAATGCCAAGCTTGACTTAGGGATCCATTCGGCTTTCACATCCCCAAAGCGGCAATAAGCAAGGGACTGTGGATCTGTCCCTGGTGTTTCAACAGCATAACCTTCATGTGCACAGTTTCGATACTTTCGGCAAATGTCAGTCCACCCGATTGAAGCATATCCCGAATCTGCCTCAATATATTCCACTTTCTCGCCATTCCAGAATGCTAAGACTTGATGCAAAGTTGAAGGTACGCACTAATTAGAGTGTATCCAATCTCTTCCGAGCAACAGATTATATGAACCATCAGACTCTATCACAAAGAAAGTCGTTTTGGACGACTTGGACCCTATAATCAAATCTAGCACTATTGCCCCCTTGACTTCGGTAACTTCCCCAAGAAAATCAGCCAACTGAACATTGGAAGGGATAATATCATTATCGTCCTTCCCTAATTTCTTGAAGTACTTGTAAGATACGAGATTCAAAGTGGCTCCAGCATCTACGAAAATTTTACCGACAGACCTACCATTGACCTTTCCTGAAATAACCAAGGATCTTAGATGCTTTGCTTTTTCAGAAGGTACCTTATCAAACTTAATGGCTTCCTTGTCGGGAAACTGGAATTCTGCCATGGCTATCTCCATTTCCGAAATATGTTCAGTATCTTCTTCCACTACCAAATCAGTTCCATATTCCGCTGGAAGTTTAGCATGGATCATGTTTATCCGTAATGGATGATCATATTTCTTTGACATTTTAGGGTAGCCAATTCGATAACTCTTGTCATTTCCTCGTGACCATTTAGGACCCAAGTTCTTTTGCCCTACCTTTCCTTGATGTCTTGGATTGAGGGCTACAGTGAACTGCCCAAAATTAACTGTCTGAGGAGCTTGTGAAACTTCTTCTTTTCTCATCTCAACTCGAGAACTATTTCCCGAATTCCCTGGCTGTGATTTAATTTGATCTTTTTTATCAGGGTTTCTCTTCCAGACCCAATTACCTTTCTTACTAACAGATGTGAAAGGTAAATCCTGCTTTGCTGTACTTTTAACTTTGCTATTTTGGAAATTCCTTTGCCTGTTTTTCATCCGCTGAAAACGCCTCTTGATGGTTCTGTAAGACGCTTGTCCTGGCGATTTAACTGTCGACCATTTTCCTTCGGGAGGATTGTGTGGCACTTTAACTGTTTTTCGCTTGTGGATCTCTTGGGAACTTGATGGTGGTGGATCATCAAACTCATCTCCCCAGCCAGTCGGCACAATTGGTAATGACGGAGGTGTATAATCATCCGTATCTCCGTAATAAACCACATAGTCAAACTTCCCACTAGGTTCTCCAAGCAATCCGACTTTAGGATCGCCTTCTTTATATCGTTGCCACAAATTCTTTTTCTTTGCGGGCTTGGGTAATATTTCTTTTTCTTCATGAACCTGAGTGGTTGATTCCCGAAGTGGGAAAGCTGGTTGCGACGAATCATAGTGATATTCCTTCCTTTCATATCTACAACTAACATCTTTTCTTTCGGGAACATGTGCTGTTTGTCTTGATTGAACTTCCTGATCTCTAGCTTGTACCGTACAATTTTCGGTAGCAACAATCTCAGATTTTACCTGTGGTCTACCTATTCTGCGGACAAACGATTCCGATCGATATCTCCCCCTTGTTCCTCTCATGTATTGGAACTTGGGTATTTCCCGATCCTGGTGAATTAGCTCTTGGTGACAACGAGTGCAAAGTTGCTTGTTATTGTCACCTGTCATATCTCGTATGTTAACCATACTAATCATGTTCGGGAAAGGGTCTGTGTCCACTTCCATTGGGGCCTTGCCTTTGTCTTCAACAAACTTAATTTTGCCTTAGCGAATTGCCTCTTGAATAGTCTTCCTAAATACAATGCAATTCACCGTATCATGAGTTGTAGAGTGATGCCACTTGCAATACCTCTTATCTGTCATTTCCTCCTTTGGCGGAATTATTTGCCCTTCAGATAACTTGATCACTCCATCCTTTAATAATAGATCAAATATTTCATCCAACTTGTAGATGTCGAAGGAATAGTTATTTGTCTCCTTAGCCTTGAACTTGGATGCATCTCTCATCCTGGCTGGCTTTAGTGCTGGGCACACATACGGTTTTTCAAGCACCATAGTTGCTACAGCTATTTCATTCTCCTCTTCGGCTATATCACCTTGTTCGGTATTTTCAACAAATGCAACTGTATGCCGATTATCCTTATTCGGCTTCTTATCCTTCTCCTTCAACAAGTGTTCGTACTTGGAAACCCGTGCATTCAACTGAAAGAGATCGTCAAATGCTTGTCCTTCAAATCTTTCTTTAAGGTTGAACCTCAAGCCATTAAAAGCCAAATCCGTGAACTCCTTTTCGGTAAGTGACGTTAAACATCGGTTTCTGGATTTCTTGAAACGTGCAATAAACTGATCTACCGTTTCGGTACCATATTGATACATCCTGGCTAAGTCGGCTACCGTTACCTCGGGTACTGTTCAGTAAAATTGAGAATGGAACTGCCTTTCCATCTCCGTCCATGTCTGAATAGAATTCGCATGCAAATTCGTATACCAAGTAAACGCTGTTTTTGACAAAGACAGTGGGAACAACCTTAACCTTAAATACTCATTAGTTCCAGCTTCTCCACATTGTGCTAAGAATCGACCCACATGTTCCACAGTTGACTGATCTTCTTCTCCTGTAAATACAGCAAAATCTGGCATCTTGAAACCCCTCGGATATGGTATATTGTCAACCCAATCGGGATGTGGTTTCCTATACACTGGCCTCGGCATTCCTCTCTCTGCTCCCAATTGTTGCATTACCAATTCTGCAACTCTATCTAGATTCCATGGCCTTAAATTTTGCTGGCCTACCCAAGGATCTTGACCTCTAGGATCGAACTGTTGAGGTCGATTCACCCCTTGCTGCTCCACATTGAAATTAACAGGCAGTAGTGGTCTATAAAGAGGATTTTCTATCACATGAGGATATGGTTGAGGCGCAGGTGGTCTGATATGGTCAATATTAGGCATATTCACTGGTAGAGGTACATTCATCCCTGATGGTGCATTAGTGGCCATGGGATTAGTCAAATTAACCTCATTTGAGGCATTTTGAGGGAAATTATAAGCACTCACACCATTCACAAGGTTTATAGGGGTAGGATTCTCTGGCCTTGGTATAATTCTAACAAGAGGTTGAGAATTTGATCCCCCATTACCATTATATCCAACATGATGAGGTCCTGACGTTGGTGGGAATGATGTTGTCCCCGGAGGATTTACATAAAAGGGTGGAATTTGAGAAGATGAACTGGGACGCGATATTACCTCATTTATAGCATTGATCACCATGGGCTTTATCACATCAGTTACATGTCGCACCATATGATTGGTAAGATCGTTCTGCTGCTCCTCAAACATCCTTTTTATCGTGGCTACCAAGGTGTTATCTGGTGCCAACACACGGGCTTGTTCTTCAGTTAATTGCCGAGGAATATTGGCATTCTCCTCTACTTGATTCGCCGCAGAATGTTCAGAATGTGCTTCATCAACTGGATTGTTGATGTTGCCGATCGGTATTCCTTCAGATTGCCTAGTTCTCACCATTTCTCCAAATCTTACCACGCAGGTCCCACCGGGCGTGCCAAAAAGATGTTCGCTCGTTTTGCGACGAGGAATATCTTTCACCGAAACTTCGATTTTCGGTTTTTATTAAAGTAGGTTCTGTGGCTTGATTTCTAGGAATATCGTGGCGAAAAACAGAGTGTAGTGTAGGGTTATATGGAAACGGGTAAAAATTGAGTGGATTGAAAATGGATCTGAGATCAACAAAGTTTCTAACTATGTTATAATACTCCTACGAAAGCTGTAAAGGACTTGAAGGTTAACTAAAGCTACAGGAAGCTGTAAACGCAGGAAGTAAAAGTGCAGATGAAACTAAAGTGCATATAAACTTGAGTGT
The DNA here is from genome assembly GCF_021117445.2 of Syzygium oleosum. Taxonomy (NCBI): domain Eukaryota; kingdom Viridiplantae; phylum Streptophyta; class Magnoliopsida; order Myrtales; family Myrtaceae; genus Syzygium; species Syzygium oleosum. The sequence continues at coordinate 5,967,628 of NW_026607494.1, forward strand.
TTTTGCATTGTCGTTCGGGGGGCCTCTTCCTCTTTCTTCTGAGTATGTATATCTCCTCCTATCCTGTAACTGCTTGTCGGTTACTTCTTTGTTTTCGAACTTTGAATCTTGGCACCTTCAATAACTGCATTATCTACCCACGTTTTCAATTTCATTGTCTACCAAAACTTGATCTCAACCACTGGGATGACTTCCAATTTGGATAAATAATCTCCCACGATCTGCTCGTGTTCACTATCTCCGCTTTTTGCTCATAACTTCCTATTGTCACGATTCACGTGGCTGGGTTGTGATCTTGCCGATTTTCGGTAGCTTCAACATTTCCCGAAATGTAAAATTTTCATGTTTCGGTAAAATTACCGATTCTCTCCAATCACAGAATTCGGGACATGGTGCCATTAACGCTTACTACATTCCCGAATTTTATCCAAACATACTTCGGCAGACGACTGAGCTCCATTGTCCGTCGGATTTTGGCATTAAACCGACTTGACATCCATGCCGATTTTGATGTAAACAGACACCCTTTCAAGTCCAGTATCCTCTGGCTGTCGAAATCCAGAAGTACCATTGGGTATTTCACAGAGAAGCTTCTCAAAATCATCAATATCTAGTCCCTTTCTGTTTCCTGTCATTTGCTGAATAGCCAAAATCCTCTCTGGCAAACAGGGACAATCTCCACTGCCAAATGCACTCCTCAATAAGAACCTTCCACCAAACAAAAGAATGAGGTTAATAAACCATTCATATCCCAAAATTCAGCTAATTGTCAATGATTGGCTAGACCAAACATTCATCAGCAACCCATAAATGCAAAGAGACTTGTCAGACATCTGTGCAGATCACTAGCGACATTCATGGAATCGGAGCATCAGAAATACGTCCCGAGCAATGTAAAGAAAGTGGTCGGCACCGACAATATGATTGAATAACGGAATCCACTATTCTTAACCTTCCCATATGGATGATATCATTCTCCGGTGTGGTCATGAAATCCAGAAACAAGAATACAATCAGAGGTCCGTTACACGGAATCGATCTCTTTGGAACGGTTGTCCTCGCATTAAACCAACAGATGACCAGAACTTGCATTAGCCTGGTCACCCATAGCATTTAGTGACAAAATGTAACTCAAAAAGCACAATGAACCAGACCCCAGTAAAGAAAGCCAAGACTAATATGAAAAATTCAAAGCCATTTGGATCATCAGGGGACCTTGTTTCCTCATTTTTCACGTCTAGTACACAAAACTATCTAAACAAGACTACTGATCTAACCTGAACAGACATTATGCGAAAAGGATCAATTTCGCCAAAACCCAGAAAAAAATCTCCATGGCCAGGACGGCAACAGCGACGGCGACGGGCGGCCAGACGAGAGCCGGCGCAAGGCGGACGGCGCACGGCGACGGGGCGACGAGTGGCGGCTGCTGGTCTGGGCGGAAGGTCGCACTCGCGGTTGGCTCGGGGTGAGGCAAGGTCAAGCGGCGACGGCGGTGGCGCGGCGGCCGGGTGGAGCCTGACGGTCGGACAGCGACGCGGCAACCAAACGAGCGGCGCGCGGCGGTAAGGGTCCCGTCGATGAGTTGTAGGCGGAGCAGCGGACGTGCGCCCGAGGAGGAAGAAGAGAAGAAGAAGAAGAAGAGGAAGAAAACAAGAAAAAGAAAAAGGAAGAGAGAGAAGGGGGGAAAAGGAGGCGGGAATTTTTCTTTTTTTTTTGGTCAAATTTGTCGCAAAATCCGTCGCAAATTTGCGACGGATTTATTTTCCGTCGCAAATTTGCAACGGATTTATTTTTCCGTCGCAAATTTGCGACGGATTCCAAAAATAAAGGGCATTTTCCAATCCGTCGCAAATTTGCGACGGATTTATTTTCCGTCGCAAATTTGCGACGGATTCCAAAAATAAAGGGCATTTTCCAATCCGTCGTAAATTTGCGACGGATCTATTTTCCGTCGCAAATTTGCGACGGATTTATTTTTCCGTCGTAAATTTGCGACGGATTTATTTTCCTTGCGACGGATTCCAAAAATAAAACGCATTGTCCAATCCGTCGCAATTTGCGACGGATTTATTTTTCGTCGCAAATTTGGGACGGATTTATTTTTCCGTCGCTAATTTGCGACGGATTTATTTTCCGTCGCTAATTTGCGATAGGGGTCATCGGTTCCAGGGTGGGTTGGGTTCAGACCTGGAACCTGAAACCAACCCTGTTATAATCGGTTCCCAATTTTTGGAACCTGAAACCGATCCTGTTTTCCCTGGACCCTGTTTTGGAACTGACCCTGTTTTTCAGGTCCGGTTTCAGGGTCTACCCGAGAACCTGCTTTTTTTTCCTGTTTTCTGGTTTCATTTTTTTCTAGCAAAATAATATATGTAGTAATGAAACGATTAAAAAAAAAGATGAATAATAAAAATCACTATCCGCAAAAAGTAACAATCCCTAAAATGGGCAATTGAAATTACAATCCATCAAAATCAACAATCCAAAAGCACTATGTCACGCCCCGAACCCCAACGGGCTCGCGACACCCCTTCAACGGTCGTATTGAACGCGACGTCCCAGGACGCGTCGCCGACCCAAACGAACTACGCAAGCGGAAGCGAAATAAAACAACTCAGACAACTAACATGATGACAAAAGGATAGCACGAAACAATAATTACATAACATCATAAAAGCAGTCACTATCACAAAACGATAATCCAAGCTACCAATTCAAACCACAATTTTCAAAAGGGAGCGGTGGTTGACAAGCTTATCTCCTCTACAAAAAGGTACTCAAAATACAGGGTAATTTGATCTATCCTTCAATCCCTGTGGTACTCTGGCGGCATCTCCGAATCGATCACGGTCGCGGATCTGAAAGTGGTTATATAATAACCGTGAGAACGAGTCTCAATAAGCAACACCCTAAACCCCACCTAGGCTAATGCGTACCCAGACAAGTCGCACATGCGATCTACCCCATAACATATAAAATTCGCATCATTGTACTTACCTCGTCATCAAGCCCATGCCAACTCTACACGTTAGTCACAATGTGATAATACAATAATAGTAATTAAATAACACATCACAATCGTTCAAACACCAACCACACTTGCACTCAATCAATCCAACTAATTCAACCAGCCAATTCAATCACACGCTCAACCAGCCAATTCAATCACACTCAATTCGCATGCATGGCCGAACATCTTTCTCACGACCCGCGCCACTGCGCCTCAGGTCCATTCTCACTGCCCGCGCCACTGCGCCTCAGGCCCACTTGGCACACCGGCCATTCATGCTTTCATACGAACCGCCGTCAACACGTCCCAAGTCCGTAGCCCTCCGATCAATCCGGGCTCAATTCTAATGACCGACGTAAACACGTCCCGGTTCAACACACCTTTAATGGGCCACCGTCAACACGTCTCAAGCCCGCATCCATTTGGCACACCAGCCATTCATGCCTTCACACGGACTGCCGTCAACACGTCCCAAGTTCATAGCCCTCCGATCAATCCGGGCTTGTAATTGACAGCCATACACACGCCTTTCAATTCAATCAATTTCACGCCAATTGCACCAAGCGATCCACATTCACAACTCAATTCAATTCATGACACGCCACACCAACCCACAAACTCGACATTCAATTGGCCACATTGAAACATCAAATTCATCCACAACGTCACGATAACACCGAATAATTCTCGAGAGAGAGAAAAACCGAGAATATACAAATTCGGGTCCAAACTGGGCAGTTGCGCAGTGATAGAAATTCATTTGAAATAAATAGTAAATAAACTCCAAAAATTCTGAAATTTGGATATGTTGCATCAAACATCTTGATAAACATTTCCCGTGAAGAACTTGAAACCCAGTTCCAACTGTAAATACCTCTTTTTGTCACTTGAAGTCAGACGAAAATCAACCCGTCCGGTCAGGCCGCCTAACCATAAAAATGCATCTCATCCAGTACCCAAATCACTTTGGAAAGCCTTGAAATTTTTATATATCATATTCACAAATGTCCCCAACAAGTTTTGTGAAGGAAGTATTTTGAAAATGGGTCTGGAAAAATTTATAAAAATTCGAACAGACCCGAAGGTCGGAGGAACAGTGTTTCCGGCACACTAATTTCAGTCCAAATATGGACTTCCGAATGGCTTCCAATGATTTCCAAAAATTATAAAATTAAATTATGTCATACTTCAAGATGTTATGAACAACTTTCATGAAGAACACTTCCTCAGATTCGTCCCACAATGATCACAAAAAAAATAACAAAGTGTAGAGGTACAGTAACAACCAGAAATCCGAGAACATTAAACTTGCACCATTAAGCAAATCAAGCTTATACAACTACTAAACCAACTATCCACAGCCCCTAACCCATCCCTAGACATGCCATTAGTAACCCACTAGCCTAACCAAGGATTAGGAAGTCACTTACCAAGGGTTTAAGCAAGAAAACCGGTGAACAGGCAACTGAGCTCCGGCGGTGAATAGGGCTGGACGGGAATCTCCGGCGACCAGGCTGGGATGGTTGAAACGAACACAAGATGGTGGTGGTCGGGGTACCAGGAGTGAGGCCTAAAGAGAGAGAGAAAGAGGGGAAAATGGGTGTTTTCCAGTTGGTTTCTGGGCTAGTTCAGGCTTTTGTGAACAGTGCGCACTCCGGCGGCCGGACGGGTGGCTGACCGGAGATTCAGGCGGCGAGTCCGGTGGCGTCTGAACCGGAGAAGCAAGGTGGAGGTGATGGTTCTTGGAGCTTCGGTCGATTCCAAGTAGGGAGAGAGAGAGAGAGCTCCCGGAATAAGAAGAGAGAGAGAGAGCAAGTCAAACACTTATCCAATCCTTTTGACTCATCCTAGGGCTCACATTTGATCTTGGTGAGCAAGTCAAGATCCTAGGGCCACGAAAATTCCAGATTTCAAATTAAAGAAAAGGCTAAAAAGACACTAAATAAAATAAAGCCAGAGGGAGGTCTACTGGTCCAAATTCGCACCCGGTCAAAAATCCACTTTTCACCTATCCCGGGCAATCTCGAGGCTGGCCACAATAATATCGACACCGTCCAATTAAATTCGTCCCGAAACTCCGAGAAATTCCACACCAAAGTTTGGGCTCTAAATAACGGCCAAATTCGATCGAGCGCGATTCTAGCGAAATCTCAATTTTAAAAACAATAACCGAGAGTGATCAGTTCCCAAGCGAGATTTTACTATAAGCACACTGACGAATTACACGTTTTATAAATCCCAACTATGGGCCGAAATTCAGAATGTCATACACTATGTGGCAAGACATAGTCTAATCGAATAATTCTTTAAGAGTCACATTTTCAGGAATCTGTTCAACATGTTTAGCTCTTTATTTTGCGCCATGATGAGAGAACTCCTCACTTCTGTTTCCAAAAATCCGAAGGCTCTGATCCACACATCAGAATCTGATAAACAATTGTCCCATGCCATAAGAATTAAAAAGAAGTGGACAAAAAGCTCCAGCATCCTTCCCTGCCTTACGAGAGGACAAAAAGCTCCAACTGAAAAGTAATGAATATACAAAGTAGTGATTACTGATTAGGATATGGGATCTTGGTGATTTCCCACTTGAGGGAGAGTTATAGTTTTGCTGTCTTTTTCTTTTTGACTAAAATAGACCTAACATCAGGACATATATCTAAATATATACACTGACCTTTTGGAAGTGGCCTGAATCAGCTATGTTACCTTCAATTGGTTCAATCTCTAAGAAAAATCCTGAAATTCATACATAAAGAAAAATCAACAAGAAACCATGCTCTAAAGACAAATGCAAATATGTCGATTAATGAAGTCTATTTACTCACCACAAAATCGGAGCTTCCACAAAAGGAAGTCTATTTACCAATGATAATGTCCTCGGTAAGACAATCTAAATCTAAAAACCCAAAAAGAGATTAAATAAAGTATTCACTCAATAGATAATATGTGAATGAATTACAAAATAGAAAGAAATTTAAACGACTTACCTGACTCAAACTTTTCCGCATTCTCAATGCACTTTTCAACATTAATTGGCACGCGAACAGCTCTCAACCAATCTTGAGTGCAAATCAAACCTTCCACCACTCTAGGAGTCAAAGAACTTCGAAAGCCGTTAAGCACACGTCCCGATGTACTAAAAGTTGACTCCGAAGCAACGGCAGTCACGGGAATTGACAAAACATCCCGAGCCATCAAAGATAAGATTTTATACTTTGACCCAGTACTCTTCCACCACATCAAAAGATCAAGATTAATGACATCTTCACTTTCGGCTTCAAGATACCGATCAAGCTCAGATTTGTTTTCATCAAGCACTGTTTTCTTCGCGTGAAGAAAGCTTTGTCGCCAAGCTTGGATGTCATCCTCATTGTCACCTTCATTGTTATCAGTATTGACATTGGAACCACTATTACTAGTACTCACACTTGAAGCACCAAAATTTTGTTTACTAGAACCAACAAGGGATTGCTCATAAAATTTATACAAACGCTCCAAGGCAAGCTTCACCTTATCATGCATCTCATCAATTTTTGCTTCATCATCATAAATTTGTCCGTAACAGAACTTTACATAATTTAACTTTTTTGTGGGATCCAACGCAACCGCAATCAACACCATCATGTTTATTTTATCCAAAATCCCATAATATTTGTCAAACTTCTCCTTCATTTTTAAACCCATAGCTTGAAGCTTAGGGTCCAAAGAATTTGCCGCATGATTCAAATATTTATACAAAAAAGCTATACTCTCAAAGTAATCATTTGAAGTAACATATGAACTCCCCGACGTCCGTTTGGTGGCATTATAAAATAGTTTTAGAAATTTAGAAAGAATGATAGCATTTTCCCAATCTTCATTTCAAGGAGGATCATTGTCAATCTCCCTTAAGAAGGATGAATCATCTTCTTCCATCCTTTCAAAACCTTTCCTGAACTTTATGGTTGTGTCTAACATTAGGTAAGTGGAATTCCATCTAGTGGCAACATCAAGACAAACTGAACCCTTGTATGTGATTCTCCCATTCTCAATAGAAGATTGAAATGTTTTGGCTCTCATTGGAAAACTCCTCACATACCTAACTACATTTCGGATACGTGCAATAGAATCACGCACCTCATTCAATCCATCTCGGACAATCAAGTTTAATAAATGAGCTGTGCACCTCATATGTAAACCATCACCATTCAAGATCAAAAGCCTTTCCCTTGAAAATTTTTCCTTCAAATAATCAATGGCCACATCATTGGAACTAGCATTATCCACGGTTATTGTGGACACCTTATTTTCTATTCCCCACTCGTAAATGCACTTCTCCACCATTTTCCCAATCTCCCTACCCTTGTGACTATGCATCACCACAAAATTGATGATTCTTTTATGCAACTTTCAGTCTTCATCAATAAAATGTGCAGTGAGATATAAATAGTTCAAGTTTTGGATGGAACTCCACATATTAGTTGTAAGTGCAATCCTAGAATTAAGCTTACCAAAGTAAGCTTTCAAACAAGTTTTTTCACTCAGATACAACTTCATACAATCTCTAGCCACCATAAATTGTGATAAATGTTGGAAAAGAGGCTGCAATTCAGTGACAAAATCACGAAAATCGACACGCTCAACCGTGGAAAAAGGTTGTTCATCAATAATAATCATCGGAGCAAGCATGTGCCTAGAACGTTTTTTATCAAACTTCCACGTTGTTAAGACACTACCACCACTAGTATTTTCCCCTGCCTCGCCAACCACATCTTTGTTACGTGGTGCAAACAACATTTGCTTCTTATCTGCATAAGGATACTTTTTGCACTTTGTCAAGTGCTTCCGCATAGTAGACGTTCCATGATCAACAGAATAATTATACTCAGTCCCACAGTGAATGCACTTTACTCTAGTTGTTTTTTGTGTTTTCTCATCTATAATTCTCGAAAAATTATCCCAGGCCTCCGATTGATTAGCTCGCTTTTTACCATGAGGAGGACGGGAGTTAGATACACCCACCTTGTTTGTCGCACTCACGGTCGTAGAGTCCACTTCAGCAGCTCCTTGGAATGGCAATTTCATGAGCAAACTCATTTCATTATATCCATCCACTTCAATTGATATGTCTTTGTCTTGATCCATCAACTAAAATCAAATTATACAACAATGTCAGGATTCTACTGAAAACAAATTAATACAACAATGACAGGATTCTTTTCATACCATTCAAGTGTCCGAGTATACACTTGAATGGTATGAAAAGAAGACTTCAATCGTTTCCAAAGTGATTGACCATGACTTAAAGAACTTGCCAATTTTTTGGTCCAAGGACTATCCTAGAACTAGGAGGCCATTAGACACTGTGGTTCCATTGCTGAGTTGCTTCTGCATGATTGAACTCATAATCTTGAGTACGAACTGATAAAGACTCGCCAAAGCTGAACCATCCAACTGCGCAAGATTTGGTAGTAAATCCAACAGGTGCTTGCAACATATAACTACACAGATGGACCATTCTTTGACTTATTGGTGCGATTGCAAACTTTTTCTTGTCTACGATGCTAAACTATATTCTAGGATCAAATATCACTGTTCTTGTCTACGATGCTAAACTGATATGTGACGAATTATTCCCTTCCTATTCATAAATTACAAGCAGCAAGCATAAAATGTTAGCGATCTGCATGCTAACAAGCACGAGTTGTTTTCTTTTCTATATTGGATAAAAGGGCGAAATTTCTTTTTAGTGAATTTAAGTTCTTCATCTAAACCAAAAGAACGACAAGAATGAACAAAGGGGGACTCCTGATGAACATATCAGGTTAACTCAAGGGGGTTCTCAACTCAAATACGCAAAAATCACTGATTTTTAAGGAGCTTGCAACATATAGAGTTTCGAGTTGAGGCCAACCACTGAAATCAGGTATGCAACCAACGCTTATATTCTGCCATTAAACAAACTCAGAAGTCCAAGAAGCAAGAGATAAAAGTTTTAAAAAAAAAAAAACTCAGACAAGCCGAATTCCGCAAGATCAGATGGCGTCTCTTCCCTCAAGTCCTCCACTGATCATCAAAATTCAGAGAATCTTCTACACCAACCCAAGCCCACGGCAAAAAACCCCTAAAACTCGAACGCAAAACCTCAAACTCGAACTCGAACATTTCCCCAACACGAGAACAGATTCGGAGCTCGAGCTCGAAACCATCTGACCTTGCAACAAAGACAAAGAAGAGAGACTGAGGGAACGGAGGACTCACGGATCGGTGAGAGCCGGACGGGGGAAGCGAACGTGGAGCCTCCTTGGTTGCGTAATTGCGTTCTTGCGGCGAAGAGAGAACTGAGACAGAGGAGCGGCGAAGGGAGAAGTGATACAGAGGAGCGGCGAAGAGAGAAGAGAGGTAGGGTAACGTGATCGTCATTTAGGGTTTTTTTTTTTTACATTATCTTAAAACCGGTTCTAAACCTGGTCCGAGTCGGTTTTTACTTGGAACCGGACCGGTTCTAACCGGTTCCAAAAAAATGGAACCGGTTCCCGAACCTATTCTAACAAGAACCGGTACCCGGACCTGTTTTTCGGGTGGGCCGGTCCGGTTTCCGGGTAAACCCGGTCCGGTTGCACACCCCTAATTTGCGACGGAAGTGATCTTCGCGGCACATGGCGCCCATTTTTTCAAATCCGTCGCTAATTTGCAACGGAATTAGCGACGGAAATGTTTATACCGACCAATTTTTCGAATCCGTCGCTAATTCCGTCGGAACCTTGAGTAGATATGCTTCTACACTTTTACATACAATGACACATTACTCATATTTGACGAATTAGTAAATGTCATGATCTAATTCGTCTAAGGGCGGCAAGTCTGGTGATGTTTTTTTTCTTTCATTAGAGCAGCGGAGGAATGTCAAACAACTACGGGAGGTTGTTTCGAAATGGGCCGATGTGACTAGCATTACGAACATTGTGGAGAAACATGACTGATGTGGATGTCGTTGTTACAAACAGACTCGATTGACGCTTTCTCAAATAACAATAGAGCTCTGATACCAAGTCAAGAATGTGATAAAAAAAAATTAAGAGCAATATATATATATATATATATATATATATATATAGGATGCCGTTGTTACAAACAGACTCGATTGACGCTTTCTCAAATAACAATAGGGCTCTGATACCAAGTCAAGAATGTGATAACAAAAATTAAGAGCAATATATATATATATATATATATATATATCATTGTCAAATGAAGAGTACACGAACCTATTTATCGGTTTTATAGGATAACTATCTAAAAGGGAAAATATCAATTACAATCAATTAAAGGAAATATAGGGAATCTTTTAAATATTTCTCTAATAGAATGCATGCCCTCTATTCACTCATCATTCGGATGTAACCCTTTAGGAGTAATTCATCTAATTGGTTAGATCAAATTGGTTAGGTCTAAATAAGAATATCTCTTTTATATGATCTCCTGTAGATATCCACATATAGATACATTGACTTTACATTTCATACATCCACCCGATTCCGATATATTTGAAAATTGCTATAATTTATTTACCCATATATTTACGCATACATAAGAGCTACGTGCGGAGGAAACCGCCATATTCAACTAAATAGATATCTGTGTTATCTATATCTAAGTCTTGAAAAAAAATAAGATAAGATTTGCACCTATCGAATCTAAAAAAGCTTATTTGGGACGAGAACATTTTAAGAGATTATCTAATATCTTGAGTTTATAATAGATCTTCTTATCTAATTTGAATTTGTAATATCTAATCTCTCTTAGAATTGGACGTGTAGCAAATCGTCCAATCTCTTTTGAATTTGAACTTGTGACAATCATCCAATTTAGTTTGAATTTCAATTAATAATTGTTAGTTTGCATTAGATTGATTTCATTAGGCAATATTTAGTTTGTCTTGTGATGGAGTATATTCCTTATGTAGTCCTCGTCCTTATCACAAGAGATTGAGACATGGTAATTATCGTGATTAGACTTAGAATAACTTAGGTTTAGTTTTAGAACACTACAAAAAAACTAGGTTTTAGCGACGAATTTTGCGACGAAAAATTTGGCAAAATTCGTCGCTAAACGAATTTGCGACGGATCTATTTTCCGTCACAAATTTGCGACAAAATTTGCGACGGATTTATTTTCCGTCACTAATTTGTGACGGATTTATTTTCCGTCGCAAATTCCGTCGCTAATTTGCGACGACTAATTTTCCGTCGCTATTTTTGCGACAGATTTATTTTCCATTGCTAATTTGCGATGAATTTTATTTCGTGGCAAATTCCGTCGCAAATTAGCGACGAAAACTTTCCGTCGCTAATTTGCGATGGATTTATTTTTCATCGCAAATTAGCGACGAAAAATTTTCCGTCGCTAAATTCCGTGGCAAAATCCTTGTTTTTTTGTAGTGTTTTCCTGCTTTCAAATTAGGGAAAATGGAACAAATAGTCCCTGAACTTTAGCCTAATGTGAAATGTGATCCCTCAACTTTTAATTTGTTCAATGTGGTCCTTAAACTTTAACTCAATGTGCAATGTGGTTTTTGAACTTTTAATTTGTTCAATGTCGTCCCTGAACTTTTTATACATGTTCAATTTAGTCCTTGAACTATATGAAAATGTTCAATGTAGTCCTTCCAATAATTCAACTTTAGGGACTACATTGAACACGTACCAAAAGTCCAAGAAACACATTGAACAAAGCAAAAGTTCAGGGACCATATTGAACATGAAGCTAAAGTTCAGGAACAATATTAAATAAATTAAAAGTTTAGAGATCACATTGCACATTAGGTCAAAGTTCAAGGACTGTCTGTGTCATTATCCTTCCAAATTACTCTATTTCTAGATGGATAGTTTAGCAGGTGCTTTTTACGACTCTATCCTCTGCTAAATTTTCTGACTGCAGTCCTCGGCACATGCGTTGGAAGATTAGTGCAAGTGTGGCTTCTCTCTCGGTGGTTATACAAAGTCATCAGGAAAAGAAGAGAAATTAAGCAAAAAGAGAAGTACTTCAAAACGCAGTGGGGACTCTTGTTGCAACAACATCTATCTTCATCACCTGAAGGCAATGTTGCGAAAAGCAAATTATTCCACTTCAAGAATTTAGAGAAGGCCACTGACCGTTTCAACCAGGATAGGATACTCGGCCAAGGTGGGCAAGGTGTTGTTTACAAGGGAATGCTGACTAATGGAAAAATAGTTGCTGTTAAGAAATCGAAATTGATGGACAAGGAAAAGATTCAAGAGTTCATCAATGAGGTCATCATTCTCTCGCAAATCAATCACAGGAATGTGGTCAAGCTAATGGAATGCTGCTTGGAAATAGAAATCCCACTTTTAGTTTATGAGTTCATACCAAACGGGACTCTTTACAAGTATCTGCATGACCCGAATGAAGACCTTCTCATATCATGGGACACACGCCTACGAATTGCAACCGAAATCGCAGAAGCCTTATCCTACTTGCACTTGGCAGCTTCTATACCCATCTATCATCGCGACATCAAGTCCACCAATATCCTCTTTGATGAGAAACATCGTGTTAAAATCGCAGATTTCGGTATTTCCAAGTTTGTATCCCCCGACGAAACTCATGTAACCACATTGGTGTGAGGGACTTTTGGATACTTTGATCCAGAGTACTTCAGAACAGGTCATTTTACAGACAAAAGCGATGTGTACAGCCTAAGAGTGGTCCTCGTTGAACTCCTAACGGGGCAAATGCCAATTTGTCAGCTTAGGGAAGAAGGAAGGAGCCTCGCGGACTATTTTATCAATTCGATGGAGCAGAATTGTTTGTTTGATATTGCTGATGCTCGAGTTATGGAGGAAGGAAAGAAAAAAGAGATTACCACAGTTGCTAACCTCGCAAGAAGGTGCTTGAGCTCGATTGGGTGGAAGCGGCCGACAATGAAAGAAGTGGCAATGGAGTTGGAGGGAATAAGGAAGCTCCGAAGCTCTTCGAGCTTCCAACAAAATCAAGAAAAGAAAGAGGCCACTGAATCTCGTGACTCTATTTTCACATCTGGCAAATCTTTCGTGGACATGGGTGTAACTACATTTTCAGATGAGCAGCCACTCGCACATTGTGAATCATGGTGAAGGCAACACTTTATAGCATCATATCCGCAACAATTTCTAGCTATACATGCAGAGGCCAATGATAAGCCGCCCCAAAATTTATCTTTACCCGTACCTCTTACCCTTAAAAAATAAAGAGGAACTTGCCCTTCGTCTAGTCAATTATAGACACCTTTTTAAAGTCGTTTCCTTGTTGCTGGTGTTGGGATCAAAAGAGTGTTTGAGCAGTACCTTTTTCAAGATTTCTCTGGCTCGGTGTCCGAGTTTGACATAAGTACTATATTTCTGTTTATATGCCAAAAAGAACGAGCTGCAAAATTGTCACGCCCCGAACCCCATCGAGCTCGCAACACACTTCTCTGGTCGATTGATGCGACATCCCAAGGTATCACCGACCCCATTGAAATTTATCAGAGATTAAAACGATCAGCGAAAACCATCGATACCCGGACAATAATAACTGGGGTAATTAAGGAGAATAAACATACTCATTCCTCATTCAAACTTATATAATATTCACAATTTACAAACCACCATATACACAAGCACACCGAACTTCTACACTATTATCCACCGACGTATAAAAAAGGATCGATAGCCTGGGTTTCCCTATCACCAAAAATGGAACACCTCAAATTCCTATTCCAACCCCTAAACCTAGCCCCTACGCCCTCTGCTTGGCGTCCACTCTGAGTCAGATTCCTCGCCCTTTGAATCTGAATTCCCCTAGACTGTCTGCTCCTCCGAGGACTCAGGCTCGGCCTCAATCTCGATCGGGTGATTTATGTCACCCGACTCCGCTGGAACCTTGTCCCGCTCCTCCGAGTCGGACTCCTCATCAGACCTGTACTCTGGTACAAATTCGGGGTCAATCCACTGCTCATACGGGGGTATATACTCCGGTTCTCCTTCAGGCTCAGCAGGTTCATCCTCGAGTTCTGCCTCGGGCTCTCCCTCTTCCGGTTCTTCCTCTGGGATCGCCTCGAGATCCACGTCCATTGGATCGTACCCCGCCTGCGATTCATCAGGCTCTGGCTCATGCTCGGCCCCCGAAGGCTCAGGTGCTGCAGGCGCTTGCTGCTGTCCGGACTGCGCCAGACTAGTCTCCACACTAGTCAACTCGCCATCAGGAGGAGGTATAGCAGACGGGTCCCAGTCCCCAACTCCATTAAAGGGGACGTCAAATCCACGAATGGGACCAAACTCGTCTATCCCGTCTCGAAAGAACCAAGTCATGTACGTGTTGGCTTGCAAGAGGAGTAGTCCTACGTCTACCCAAACTACCGTCGTATGCTTAACCCAGGTCATATTATCATCTATAGGAAACTCTACAATATTGTGGTCGGTGTGCACCGGTACTCCAAAACGCTCAGGTGACGGCAGCGGAGGATTCATTGCTCAGGCCGGGGTTCTAAAATTGTTGGTTGAAACAACCATGAAAATACATCTCAGCAAGCACACACCCTAAACCCCACCTAGGCTATCACGTACCTCCAGACAATCACAAACACAATTGCACTTAACCATCACATCGCAGGCACACAATTTATACTCACATGGGCCTTTCCTGCGTGCAACCTGCACGTTAGCCACAGTAGTAAAATTCCTAATCACATGCATGTTCTAATTACATTTCATGAATTTGTTCCACTCTCATCACATCTTTTCCACACCACTCGCCAGTGACCCGCGTAATGATACCGCCTCAGGTACACTGCGACTAACTTATAACAACACTTCAAGGCCCGCGTAATGGTATCGCCTCAAGCCGTGTATCTTGCCCACGTCGTGGTACCGCCTCAGGCTCAACACCCACCACCTACGACACAACCCGCATAATGGTACCGCCTCAGGTTAGTCGTCCTCCAGTAATACCGGGCATCGTCCCGCATAGTCGTACCGCCTCAAGACGAACAAATATCCCCGCGTAATGATACCGCCTCAGAGATTTCCACAATCATGCATACTACACCACACACAATTTCTTGCTTAATCACATGCTCAACACCCACTTGCCAATAAGTTGGCCACTCACACGTGGCCCGTGCACGCATCAATTCACACACATCTCATGCTCAATAAGCATCTAACACGGCCAATTGACAATTAATTCAATTCGGCCCACGCGTGCATATAACAGTACAAAACACAGTCATTCAATCCACCACTCAAGAAACATACATGGCCACTCACGGGCCCACCATCACAGCCACATTACAAACACACAATCAACATACAAATTGCCATTTTTCCACATCCAAACTACGGCAAATCAATTCCAGCCCTTCACGACATTTTCACACAATTAATCGCCAAATCCAAATACCCAATTTTCACACCGTACAACACATCACAGCACGCATTTCAGCCACTCGCAGCCCGCTTTTGGCCTCTAATTTTCCACCAAAATTTCCCAAATTCATTCCTTAGGCCAGCTAATCAATTCTGCCCCTAAAACTATACTAATCTGCGTCCAATTAAACCCGATTCCACCTCAAATTTTTCCGTCGATACCCGAAGTCCTAAATAAAGTTTAGGGCGCGACTTACTGAACTCTAGACTAACTCAGCTAGAGCGGAAAACGGGCGGCGGTCCGCTGTGAGCGGCGGCGAGCGGCTCGGCGGTGGCGACGGCGAGCGGCGGCTCGGCAACGGACGGCGGTGGTGGCGGCTTCCTTGCCGCGGTTCACGGCCATGGGAGGGTAGGGAGAGAGAGAGAGAAAACCGAGAGGGTGAGGGGGATGGTGGTGGCGCAATGAACGGCGATGGCACGACGGCGGTGACCGGCGAACGGCGGTGGCGCGGCCAAGGGGGGGCGGTCGGTCGATGAGGGGGAGAGGGGAAGTGAACCGAGTGAGGAGAGAGAGAGAATGAGGAGAGAGAGAGGGGTTTTGGGTTTTAAACAATCCAAGGCAATAATTAAGGGGCAATTGACCATCTTGCCCTTGTCTCACAAATCAAATCAACGGTCGAGATTCAATCTTATCTTGAGATCGACGGCCGAGATCGAACCTTTCCCAAAAATATCCAAGGGCAATTTGGGAATTTCATAAAATTCCAAGGGCAAAATTGTCCAACTCAAAAATTAGGGCAAAATGACCAAAATGCCCTTCCCTTTTAATACTTGCCCTTTATAAACCTCCAAGGGTAAAATGGTCACTTTTCCATTTTCTTGCCGAATTTAAATTTTCTGAAGGATTCGGGAAAAATCCAAAGTTGTACGTTCCAATTACAACGTCGTCCTAACGCCCCGTCGTGACTTCCTAATTTTCCGATGCCCAATTTGGACTCTAATTAATAATTGAATTTTACTTAACGTAACTCGAGCGTTTCTCAAACTAACGGGTGGCTTTTGGGGAAATTCGCATATTCAACCCGTGACTGATAATAAATCTAGTCACGTGCAAGTTCATTCGGTTCGTGACGACTTCGGTTGTCATATAATCACGAGGTTCGATCACTAGTTCCGTCAGGCACGATCGTTCGGTATAGGTTCTGGATCATTCGTTAATTCATTTCGTGGTCCAGCGGAATCACCCGCGATCCACTACTATGACAGTGGCGAACTGACCCCTGGCTATCCTTGGATTGGCCTACAGTGGCTCAAAATGTCACCTCGACGATTTTATAGTCGAAAATCAATTCACGATCGAATTTTCTTTAGTCGCATGAATTTAAATCCCTAATTAGCTTTTTCCTAATGGTTAGTATCACAGGAATGATCAGTTCCGGGCGAGAACTAACTACGAGTACGTTCATAAAACCAAGCATCTCATAAATCTCAAATGGGCAAATTTCTGGATGTCACAACTCTTCCCCTCTTACAAAAATTTCGTCCTCGAAATTTACAATCCAACTAACGACTCAAATAAATGGGGGTATTGACGTTGCATTATCTCTTCACTTTCCCAAGTCGCGCCTTCTGTCCCGTGGTGCTTCCAAATGACCTTGACCATCGGGATCGTCTTGTTCCTCAAAACTCGCTCTTTCCGATCCTCGATCCTTATTGGTCTCTCGACATATGACACCTTGTCATCAACTTCTATCTCCTCAAAATTCAACACATGAGCTGGGTCCGGTTCATAATTTCTCAACATCGATACGTGGAACACATTATGCACTTGCGACAGATTGGGTGGAAGTGCAAGGCGATACGCTAAGTCTCCAATTCTTTCTAAAACCTCAAACGGTTCTACGTACCTCGGACTCAATTTCCCCTTCTTACCGAATCTAGATAGTCCTCTCATGGGCGATACCTTAAGAAATACGTGATCTCCTACTTGAAACTCCAAACGTCTTCGCCTTCTGTCTGCATAACTCTTTTGACGGCTTTGGGCTGTTTTCAGCCTTTCATGAATCACCTTAATGGCCTTAATCGACTGTTGAACTAACTCTGGCCCGGTAATACTCCTTTCTTCTACTTCATCCCAACACACGGGCGTTCTACAAGCCCTGCCATATAGCGCTTCAAAGGGCGTCATTCCTATGCTCTTCTGAAAACTATTGTTGTAGGCAAATTCTGCTAAGGGCAACTGCTCTTCCCACTTACCCTGAAAGTCCAATACACATGACCGAAGCATATTCTCTAAAGTCTGAATCGTCCTTTCAGACTGGCCATCCGTTTGTGGATGATAAGCTGTACTAAACTGCATATTCGATCCTAATGCCATCTGCAGACTTTTCCAAAAATTGGCGGTAAACCTAGGATCACGATCTGAGGTGATCGACACTGGTACCCCATGCAAACGAATTATCTACTGCACATACAACTCTGCATATCGATCTAATGCGAAGTCCTTTCGCACAGCCAAAAAGTGTGCCGACTTGGTCAATCTGTTGATAATCACCCAAATAGTATCATGGCCTCTTTGGCTCCTTGGTAATCCCGTCACAAAATCCATAGTTATATGCTCCCATTTCCATTCTGGATTTCCAGAGGTCGCAATAATCCTCCGGGCTTACAATGTTGTGCCTTCACTTACTGGCACGTCAGACATATCTGGCTATGTCTACCTTCATACCATTCCACCAGTAATACTGCCTCAAATTCTGATACATCTTGGTACTACCTGGGTGGATGCTATAACCACTACGATGCGCCTCCGATAAAATTTCTTCCTTAAGCTCCGCATCTTCAGGCACACATAATCGCCCACGGAACTTCAGTATCCCGTCTTCGGATATCTGGAAGTCCGGCTTTCTCTTGGTTTCATCCATCTCCAGAATCCTTTGGATTTCTTGATCCACAGACTGCAAGGTCTTAATCTTAGTCTGGATCTCCGGTTCAATCCTAAGCGTGGCCAACAAACTCGAGACTTGATTTACTTCGAATCTAAACTCCAAGTCTCGCACTTTTTCTAACAATGCCCATTCCTTAACCATCAAGTGTGCGATGCTTGACTTCCGACTCAATGCATCGGCTACTCGGTTGGCCTTCCCGGGATGATATAATATATCACAAACGTAGTCCTTCAACAACTCCATCCACCGACGCTGCCTCATATTAAGTTCCTTTTGAGAAAATAAATATTTGAGGCTCTGATGGTCGGTATAAATCTGAAATTTCTCTCCGCATAAATAGTGTCGCCAAATCTTCAGGGCGAATACTATTGCGGCTAATTCTAAATCATGCGTCGGGTAATTTAACTCATGCAGTCTTAACTGTCTTGATACATAGGCCACTACTTGTCCATTTTGCATGAGTACGCACCCCAATCCTTTCAACGATGCATCGCTATAAATTTCATACCCTCCGGGTCCTAATGGAATAGTCAACACCGGTGCCATTGTCAATCTATGCTTCAATTCCTGAAAACTCCTTTCACATTTGTCAGTCCATTCAAACCTCGTTTCCTTTTTCAATAAATGTGTCAACGGTGTCGCTATTGCCGAAAATCCTTCCACGAAACGACGATAATATCCTGCCAGACCCAGAAAACTTTGAACCTCTGTTACCGTTGTTGGTCTCGGCCACTTCATTACTGCCTCAATCTTCGCTGGATCTACTGAGATTCCTTCCCCAGAGATCACATGTCCGAGAAATGCTACTCGATTCAGTCAGAATTCGCACTTGCTAAACTTAGCATACAGTGCGTTCTCTCTTAAAGTCTGCAACACTTTATTCAAGTGAAACTCATGCTCCTCTAGGCTCTTCGAGTACACCAATATGTCGTCTATAAAAACGATTACGAATTGATCTAAGAACTCCTTAAACACCCGATTCATTAAGTCCATAAAGGCAGAAGGGCGTTCGTCAATCCGAACAGTATTACCGTAAATTCATAATGTCCGTATCTCGTCCTAAATGCCGTTTTCGGTATATCCTCCTTCCTAATCCTCAATTGATGATATCCCGTTCTCAAATCAATTTTAGAGAGCACCGATGCCCATTGTAACTGATCAAACAAATCATCAATTCTCGGCAAGGGATATTTATTTTTTATTGTCACCTGATTTAGCTGCCTATAGTCAATACATAACCTCAATGATCCATCTTTCTTCCTCACAAATAACACTGGCGCTCCCCATGGAGACGCACTTGGACGAATAAATCCTTTGTCCAATAATTCTTACATTTGCACCTTCAACTCCGACAGCGACATTCTATAAGGTGCCTTCGAGATTGACTCGGTTCCAGGTGCCAATTCGATTACAAACTCTACTTCTCTTTCTAGTGGCAATCCCGGCAATTCCTGAGGAAAAATATCGGGATACTCGCACACCACGGCTATGTCCTCTAGCCTCGGCTCCTCAGCCGTCGAATCAACTACAGCCGCTAGAAATCCTTGACACCCTTCATTTAACAACTTAAGTCATTTCTAGTGACGAAATCCATGGAATTGAAGATCCTCCTCGATTTCCCACAAATTTGAATTCCGGGTGTCCAACAGGATTAAATTGGATCACCCTGCTATTACAATCCATTACGGCCCTCTGCTTAGACAGCCAGTCCATACCCACTATCACATCAAAATCGTACATGGCTAGAACCGCTAAATCAATCCTTTCCTCCCTATCCCCAATCACAATCTTACAATTCGGGCACCCCAATGAAACTAGCATCTTATCATTCAAGGGAGTTGTCACGCATAACACAACATCAAGCAACTGCGGTTCTATACCAATCAACTCAACAAATTGCGCAGATATAAAGGAATGTGACGCCCCAGGGTCAAATAAAACATACGCAGCATGGTTGCACAGAGAAACCGTACCTGTGACAACCCCTGGCGCGTTCTCAACCTCTCTTTTGGCCATGGCATACACTCGTCCTTGCGCCTGCGGCCTATTCTGATTGGTTGTCTGGGCTGCTCCAGTCTGATTCCCGTTCCGGGGTGGCGGCAATGCTGGCGATCTATTCTGCCTGAGATTGGGGCAATACCTCACATGATGACCAAATCCGCCACATCCGAAACATGCTCCGCCCCTAATTGGACAAAGTCCATTTCCATGTCTTTCCCCGCACACCCGACATGGACCATTCTGATTACGACCCAGTTTCCCTATATTCCTTCTAGCAGGAGGGGCAAAATGTCGATTACTCGTCATCGGCCTCTTTCCTAACTGACGGTTGTCCCTACCCTGGGTAACTCTCGACCCAGAAGCGGCGGCCCTATCCGCCAAATCTCGCTCAATCGCTTAAGCCCTGTCATAAATCTCATTATACCCTCTCAGATTCAATGAAATCATTTGGCTACGAAGGTCCGGTTTCAAGCCATCTCGGAACCTTCGAGCCCTATCTATCGGGTCCTCAACCATCTTCGGGGTGAACTTAGACAATCGAGCAAATTCGGCCTCATACTGATCTACTGTTCTCTGCCCCTGCCACAACCTCATGAATTCAGATAATTTTTGTTCCCGGGCACTCTCCGAAAAATATTTGCCATTAAAGGCTTCCACGAACATCGCCCAAGTCTGGGCTGTGCCAGCCGGGAATATCACTCCTCTGGTGGCTTTCCACCAATCATTTGCATTCCCTTGCAACTGATATACGGCTAATGTTACTTTTTCCTCCTCTGTACATCCCAACACCTCAAAAGCCTTCTCTAATTCCTCCATCCATAGCAATGCACCCTCGAGATCGCCTCTACCATCAAACTTAGGAGACTTCAATTTTATAAACTGCTCGACCAATTGGTGCATTTGCCTATTTACATTCACTTGCCCCTGCCCATGATTCTCATTATTATTATTGGCAACAGCGGCCACAGCGGCCTCGGCAGCTTGGGCAATCGTAGCAGCTCGTTCTTGAGTCTGCTGTCCTATCAGATTACCAATCTGTTCAAGGGTCCTCATGACTGCTTCCATTCTAGGATCTTCTGCAGGTCGGGCTCGGACTCGCGAGCTAGACGGACCCCCAGTTCCTCTACCTCGCGTACTCATCCTCACGATTTCTACCACTCAACTACCTGCTACAATTCCACTCAGGAATTAGAAACCTAGGCCAACTAGATCCATCTAGTCCTAGGCAGTGAATTAACACAATAATTCACGCAGCAGGAATTCAATCACCACAACACAAGGCCACAATCAATAGGGTCTATGCACTTACCTCTGGTTCAGACGCACCTGTATTTCAATCGTCACAACACTCAATTCACTCAACAACCACAACAAACAATCTGGAGACACGTGTAGCTTATTCCGCCCTATGACTCGCTAAAGTCTCCCTAAATTACTACCCCAGGGTCTCTGCTCCTTATTTCTCTAGACTTCGACCAGTTTAGATCGAGCTGTCCTAGCTCTGATACCAAACCAAACTGTGATGTCACGCCCCGAACCCCATCGAGCTCACGACACACTTCTCTGGTCGATTGATGCGACATCCCAGGATATCGCCGACCCCATTGAAATTTATCAGAGATTAAAACGATCAGCGAAAGCCATCGATACCCGGACAATAATAACTTGGGTAATTAAGGAGAATAAACATACTCATTCCTCATTCAAACTTATATAATATTCACAATTTACAAACCACCATATACACAAGCACACCGAACTTCTACACTATTATCCACCGACGTCAAAAAAAGGATCGATAGCCTGGGTTTCCCTATCACCAAAAATGGAACACCTCAAATTCCTATTCCAACCCCTAAACCTAGCCCCTACGCCATCTGCTTGGCGTCCACTCTGAGTCAGATTCCTCGCCCTCTGAATCTGAATTCCCCTGGACTGTTTGCTCCTCTGAGGACTCAGGCTCGGCCTCAATCTCGATCAGGTGATTTATGTCACCCGACACTGCTGGAACCTCGTCCCGCTCCTCCGAGTCGGACTCCTCATCAAACCAGTACTCTGGTACAAATTCGGGGTCAATCCACTGCTCATACGGGAGTATATACTCCGGTTCTCTTTCAGGCTCAGCAGGTTCATCCTCGGGTTCTGCCTCGGGCTCTTCCTCTTCCGGTTCTTCCTCTGGGATCGCCTCGAGATCCACGTCCATTGGATCGTACCCCGCCTGCGATTCATCAAGCTCTAGCTCATGCTCGCCTCTGAGGGCTCAGTTGCTGCAGGCGCTTGTTGCAATCCTGACTGCGCTAGACTAGTCTCCACACTAGTCAACTCGCCAACAGGAGGAGGTATAGCAGACGGGTCCCAGTCCCCAACTCCATTAAAGGGGACGTCAAATCCACGAACGGGACCAAACTCGTCTATCCCGTCTCGAAAAAACCAAGCCGTGTACGTGTTGGCTTGCAAGAGGGGTAGTCCTACGTCTACCCAAACTACCATCGTATGCTTAACCCAGGTCATATTATCATCTATAGGAAACTCTATAACATTGTGGTCGGTGTGCACCGGTACTCCAAAACGTTCAGGTGGCGACGGCGGAGGATTCATTGCTCAGGCCGGGGTTCTGAAATTGTTGGTTGAAACAACCATGAGAATACATCTCAGCAAGCACACACCCTAAACCCCACCTAGGCTATCACGTACCTCCAGACAATCACAAACACAATCGCACTTAACCATCACATCGCAGGCACATAATTTATACTCACCTGGGCCTTTCCTGCGTGCAACTTGCACGTCAGCCACAGTAGTAAAATTCCCAATCACGTGCATGTTCTAATTACATTTCATGCATTCGTTCCACTCTCATCACATCTTTTCCACACCACTCGCCAGTGACCCGCGTAATGATACCGCTTCAGGTTCACTGCGACCAACTCATTCTCAACTCGCCAGTGACCCGCGTAATGATACCGCCTCAGGTACACTGCGACAAACTTATAACAACACTTCAAGGCCCGCGTAATGGTTCCGCCCCAGGCCGTGTATCTTGCCCGCGTAGTGGTACCGCCTCAGGCTCAACACCCATCACCTACGACACAACCCGCGTAATGGTACCGCCTCAGGTTGGTCGTCCTCCGGTAATACCGGGCATCGTCCCGCGTAGTCGTACCACCTCAGGACGAACAAATATCCCTGCGTAATAATACCGCCTCAGGGATTTCCACAATCACGCATACTACACCACACACAATTTCTTGCTTAATCACATGCTCAACACCCACTTGCCAATAAGTTGGCCAATCACACGTGGCCCGTGCACGCATCAATTCACACACATCTCATGCTCAATAAGCATCCAACACGGCCAATTGACAATTAATTCAATTCGGCCCACGCGTGCATATAACAGTACAAAACCCAGTCATTCAATCCACCACTCAAGAAACATACATGGCCACTCACGGGCCCACCATCACAGCCACATTACAAACACACAATCAACATACAAATTGCCATTTTTCCACATCCAAACTACGGCAAATCAATTCCAGCCCTTCACGACATTTTCACACAATTAAGCGCCGAATCCAAATACCCAATTTTCACACCGTACAACACATCACAGCACGCATTTCAGCCACTCGCAGCCCGCTTTTGGCCTCTAATTTTCCACCAAAATCTCCCAAATTCAATCCTTAGGCCCGCTAATCAATTCCGCCCCTAAAACTATACTAATCCGCGTCTAATTAAACTCGATTCCACCTCAAATTTGTCCGTCGATACCCGAAGTCCTAAATAAAGTTTAGGGCGCGACTTACTGAAATCTAGACTAACTCGGCTAGAGCAGAAAACGGGCGGCGGTCCACGGTGAGCGGCGGCGAGCGGCTCGGCGGTGGCGACGGCGAGCGGCGGCGAGCGGCTCGGCGGTGGCGACGGCAGCGGCGGCGAGCGGCTCGGCGGTGGCGACGGCATGCCGGCGGCTCGGCGACGGACGGCAAGTGGTGGCGGCTTCCTTTGTTGCGGTTCACGGCCACGGGAGGGTAGGGAGAGAGAGAGAGAGAAAAACCGAGAGGGTGAGGGGATGGTGGTGGCGCAGTGAACGGCGATGGCACGACGGCGGTAACCGGTGAGCGGCGGTGGCGCGGCCAAGGGGGGGCGGTCGGTCGGTGAGGGGGAGAGGGGGAGTGAACCGAGTGAGGAGAGAGAGAGAATGAGGAGAGAGAGAGAAAGGGGTTTTGGGTTTTAAACAATCCAAGGCAATGATTGAGGGGCAATTGACCATCTTGCCCTTGTCTCACAAATCAAATCAACGGTCGAGATTCAATCTTATCTTGAGATCGACGGCCGAGATCGAACCTTTCCCAAAAATATCCAAGGGCAATTTGGGAATTTCATAAAATTCCAAGGGCAAAATTGTCCAACTCAAAAATTAGGGCAAAATGACCAAAATGCCCTTCCCTTTTAATACTTGCCCTTTATAAACCTCCAAGGGTAAAATGGTCACTTTTCCATTTTCTTGCCGAATTTAAATTTTCTGAAGGATTCGGGAAAAATCCAAAGTTGTACGTTCCAATTACAACGTCGTCCTAACGCTCCGTCGTGACTTCCTAATTTTCCGATGCCCAATTTGGACTCTAATTAATAATTGAATTTTACTTAACGTAACTCGAACGTTTCTCAAACTAACGGGCGGCTTTTGGGGAAATTCGCATATTCAACCCGTGACTGATAATAAATCGAGTCACGTGCAAGTTCATTCGGTTCGTGACGACTTCGGTTGTCATATAATCACGAGGTTCGATCACTAGTTCCGTCGGGCACGATCGTTCGGTATAGGTTCTGGATCATTCGTTAATTCATTTCGTGGTCCAGCGGAATCACCCGCGATCCACTACTATGACAGTGGCGAACTGACCCCTGGCTATCCTTGGATCGGCCTACAATGACTCAAAATGTCACCTCGACGATTTTATGGTCGAAAATCAATTCACGATCGAATTTTCTTTAGTCGCACGAATTTAAATCCGTAATTAGCCTTTCCCTAATGGTTAGTATCCCAGGAATGATCAGTTCCGGGTGAGAACTAACTACGAGTACGTTCATAAAACCAAGCATCTCATAAATCCCAAATAGGCAAATTTCAGGATGTCACAAAAATCATCCTGCTAATATGTGAAGTGGCTTATTACATTTCGAGGATCCTCGGATACTTGTCTTTAATCCAGTTACTGTGAGGATTATATTACAGTTGCACGCGTACTCTTGGGAACAAGCGTTCTAATTGCATCAACCTTTATCCCGTGTGGAGAAAAGTGTGATACGATTTCAGTTTCAGGTAGACATACAAAATTCCACGGTCCTTCGGCTAAAAAAACTGGAAAAATTCCGTGTGGGATGAATTTCAAAGTTACTGAAAATTTCCAATCTCGTTGGTAGAAAAATATAATTGGTAACCTGCTTGTCAAGAACCCATAATAACTTACCAACACTACCAGAAAATTATCAACGTTCCAATAAAGTAGAAAATTACTGACTTCTCTGAAATTTTACTAGTATTGTAACAACTATCAACTAGCAGGATTCTACCAACATATCAAAGAAGTAGTAAATTCCTAACTTATTAAAATTCTACCATCATGGTTAATCACTTATCACTACTGTGAAGCATTTATCATCATTCTAATTCAGTACTAAATTACTAACTCTTCTTAAATTTTATTAGTGACGTAAGTAAATTGACAATACTGCGCCAAAGTTTTTAATAAAAGGGAGCCACCCTACTTCTCTTGGACAAAAATTTACTTCGTCGTGGTCGGGTGTGGCGTGCTCGCTCAAATGAGGAGCAAGGAATCGGAACTGGGCATGATAGGCTGCGAGTCCAATTGTAACAGCGACCGAACCGACACTGGTATTACGTACAGCAACTGTTCTGGGAACGATTATGTTGCCAGTAGCTAGGGATCCCTTAAAGCCTTTAGGAACTGGGTGTGAGTTTCTGGGAAGAAACAGGTGAAGGATGCAAGTTTCCGTTCCTCACGCACCATCAATGAAAAGGAGACCAAACTTGAGGTGGGTAAAAGAGTCGTTGGGATCATTGAATCGTGTCCCAGTGGCACTAGATTGGGCAATAGACACCATGTCACCTAAAACATAACCGACCGGGCTAGGCGAATACTATATAACCTAGAGGGCGGCCTTGAGTATCTAGTAAAAAATACACCATGTCACTTATCCAAACATTTTAAAATTAACAAAAAACAAGTTAACTTAATCGTATTTTATTAAGAAAATAAGAAAAATGAATCCAAACTTAAAAACCCCAAACTGGTACACTTGTGACAAATTAGCCATCTGTTAACTTCCGTCGGATTTTACCGTTAAATTTGCTGACGTGGAAATTCATAGAGTTAATATCACGAAAAATCTCATACTAGTACAGTCAACTTTGTCACAAGTGCACTAATATGGGTTTTTTAGTGGTATTAACCTTATGGATTTCCCGTGGACTCGCCACATCACCAATTTAGAATTAAATTTGTTACATGTATACCAGTTTAAGATTTTTTGTGATATTAATCCAATTTAAATTATTATTTGCATTTGTAAAAATTATAAAAAAAAATTAATGTAAATTAACATGTCCGCATTGATACGTGACAAAAGTCCTCGGTACTTCAGATAACAAAAAAGAAATCTAAAACGCACACACCACAAAATTTGCAAAAAGGAAGAAATTCAAATGTAAAGGCCACCCTAGACAGCATTGTAAATCTGCAACCATAAAGTTTCCTCGACGGTAGAGATGAGCACAAAAAAACCTCACTATGGAATTGTTACTTTATTATATGAGAACTGCACTTCGAACCCCTTCCGGAGATTAATGTAGTTTGTTGGGGGTATCAAGGGACTTCCGACTAGAAATCACGGATCGCTCATTCAAATCCCACAAACTATATACAAACTCGTTTTGTGATTTAGGAGGGGGGCACGTTGAACTTAACCCCACATACCTTCAGATAATCGGGTCCATGTACCGGTGCCCCCAGATTATAGACCAGAGAACTACACTTCGATTATTGGAATCTACAAAAATAATTTTTCTCCAAAACTTATAATAAAAGGATTTATACGGCATATATGATTCTAAGTGCCGATATTTTTCTAAATCTTTTTTTTATCCACCATTTTGATTTAATTTTTAAAAAAAAATTCAAAGTGCTAAATTCACGAATCAAACTCATCACACAAAAGGAGTCAAAACACATCCACTGGACCTCGGGCCCACAAAAATGGTAAAAAGGTGCGATTACAAGGGGGACCAATTCAAAGCCTCTCGAGGGTGGGGGTTGAACGGTAATTTCGCCCCCTTCTCCCCGCCCGCCCCTCCCCCCAGCACAGGGACTAGCAGCCAGGCGATGAACGAAACGAAACAGCGCGCGACGCCGTCGTTTTGAGGCAAATCGCGAGAAAATTTAGAGTGAAATCGACGGGGTTTCGCATCCAATTCCCCCAAGCTTACTCCTCCAAGCAGACTTCCCCCCTCCTTCAAGTCGCCATTCCTCAACGATCCCGTATGAATTCCCAGAAGCCGTGAGCGAGCTTCCTTCCATTCTTCGTCTTCGGGTCAGTCCTCTCTTGGCTCTCCTGATTTTCTTTTGTGGGTCGTCTCCTTCTTTCCGTGGTTGCTCGCTGATTTTTAAAATCCCGTTTTGATTTGACGTGCTCTTGTACGCCTCCTCGCGTGCGGATATGGTGAATTTACAGGTGTATCGATTTTGGGGTTCTCACTTAATTCGCCACTCAACTAAGATTTATTATTGATTTTTCAAAGTTCGAATTTTCCTGGACACTGCTTGTCCCGCTAGATACTCTCCTTGGATTGTCTATTTCTTGAATATTTTCCACTTAAATTTCACACGTGCCAAATTATTTGAGTAAGAACTTTTCTACTCAGTTGATTATATTTTCATATGCTCATTAAACCTGTTTGCTGAAAAATATCAGTAAACGTGATTTTTTTAAAGTTTATTCCTTTACTTTATTATATATATTTTTTTTGATGACCCAGGGAACCCCCGCACGGCCGACAGCCGGGAGGTAAACCCTGGGGGCGACACGTGCTAGCCTTACTTTATTATATTTATCCTTTCAAAATCTCAATGTTTAGATGCTTTGTTTATTTAAGAATCACCTCTAATACAACAAGTGAGGAAGAGGGATCATGACCAATATTGGCTTCTTTTTATCTTAGCTTCTTTTCCTTTTTTTTATAACTCCGGGATTTGTTTTTTTTCTCATTGAATCCTTATTTTTTCCATAAGTTTGGAACCCTTATCTTAGCTGGAAAGTTTTATAAAGGGTCACCCAGCTCGCAGTTTTTCTTGGTCGAAAAACCCCAAATCTTATTCCCAAAGTTCACTGTCCACCTAATTGGGCCTCTCTTGCAGCCAGGGCCCCCTTCATAAGTCTCCAATTGAAAAGGAACTGGCAAAGCACGGCCCACCAAATGCTACACAATATTGAATTGAAATCTCAAATTAAAATACGAAAATCGAGAGTTGGATCGTTTCACTCGATCAAATGCCCGGGCATGCCATTGATTTGCTGGGCCTTGTACTAGGCCCTAATGGCATTGTACCCCATTCCTAATTTCGTTTAATGTATTTGTCCATCGTTGAGATACTTTTTTTTTATGTGTATTTTTCGGAAGAGGCCATTTGCGAGACGTTTCTCCATTTCCAATTTGTAGACCCTTCAACTATTAGGGGTTGAAAGAAACTGTGTTAACTCGGAAGTTCTGAACAATGATTATAAGAACATGAGGATTGATTAGATAAGCGACCAATGTTTATTATCCTCTCCACTTTATATAGGGGTCTCCCATCTACTACCAAATATTAAGTTTGAGCAATAGCTACTCGGCATCACATGAGATCCTAGAGACAAGGTTTTCAACGTAGTCTCACCGGCATATGAGCAATCTATAAATTTCTCCACATAATGTAGCAGTGCCCATGATAGAGGTTCGATCGTGACATAGCGAGAACTTGTGATTTTGTGGACAACAGGTGAACATGAAACCACTAACCCAGCCAACCTTAAGGTTGGCCCACCACCAAGAAACTTGTGGCCTAAGGAAAGTCTCTTCAGCGGAATTAATAGGTCACACTACAAAAGAAAACAAAGATTTAGCCACGGAAAATTAGCAACAAAAAATTATTCGTCGCTAATTTGCAACGAAAAAAAAATTCGTCGCTAATTTGCGACGAAAAATTTTCCATGACTAATTTGCAACGAAAAATTTTCCGTGGCTAATTTGCGACGGAATTAGCGATGAAAATAATTGGTTGCTAATTTTGTGACGGAAAAAAATTCGTGGCTAATTTAGCCACGAAAATAAACTCTCGCTTCACTTTCCCGACTATTTTTTTATTTTTGTGGCTAAATCTGTGGCTAAATTAGCCACGGATTTAGCCACGGAAATAAATATAATAGGAAAATGCGGCGATACTTAATTTCCGTGGCTAAATCTGTGGCTAATTAGCCACAGAAATAAATATAGTAGGGAAATGCCGCGATACTTAATTTCCGTAGCTAATCAGCCACTTTGCATACAGTCCATGATATCACTGGAAATAATCTTAAGTTAAGGATTTAATGTTGTAGCTTCTTGTTGGTAACCATGTTCATCCTTCCCAATAAATATGTCTTTTGACTTGTAGGTGAAGTGGGCGTATCTTATTATGATCTCTGAATTAAGAGGGAGTCAAGGTAGTTTCATGCTCCTATATTATCGGGTCAGCTGTTGCTTTTTGAATGTATATAGGATCTGAATTCAACAAGTAGAAAATGTTAGTGACTAATTCTGTTCTTATGCTTGTCATTTAGGTAGGTCTCATGACACTGTAATTATGATCTCATTAAGTTCTCTTCAGTCAATTAGTTGTTATTGTTTGCGTTTGATAATTAATAGTTATGTGAACTGACTTTTTATATTACCCTCCGAATTTGTCACATTTACATCTCCATTTCCTTGAACATAGATGGTACTTGCTGTTTATATCTATGTCACCGAATGGAACTGCTTGGTCTTTCAACATATTGTTAGAATTTGTGGAGTTATTTCGGATGCTTGAAAGTCATGCAAAGGAAATACCTTTTGTAAGATGTCCTAGAATTAAATCATAAGTGCAGCCAAAATAAGCATGTACACACAAGGATGCGGTTAGAATCCATCATGTGACAGGCGATAGATAATCCCATTTAGTGTTTTTACAAGAGATTTGGTTATTAGGCGTTGATACCAAACTTGCACATTGCTATAGTAATCTTTCCTTCACCGGTTAGTTAATATCTCAGCTGTCTCAGAGAAATAGACAGTTTTAATTGTTTCTTGGTTATATGCCTGTTAATTTCTCAGCTAGAGAATAGAATTTTTTTTTTATAATTTTTTTTTCATGGCAAATTAGCGACGAATACAGTTCGTGGCAAATTAGCCACGAATTTTGCAACGAATTTTTTTTCATAAAAAAATAGAATTTTATTTTTGTTTTTTCGGGGCAAATTAGCGACGAATACAGTTCGTGGCAAATTAGCGACGAATTTTACCACGAATTTTTTTAAATAAAAAATAGAAATTTTTTTTGTTTTTTCGGGGCAAATTAGCGACGAATACACTTCGTGGCAAATTAGTCACGAATTTTTTTTATAAAAAATAGAATATTTTTTTTATTTTTTCGGGGCAAATTAGCGACGAATACAGTTCGTGGCAAATTAGCCACGAATTTTTTTTTATAAAAAATAGATTTTTTTCTTTTTTTGGGGTAAATTAGCAACGAATACAGTTTGTGGCAAATTAGCCATGAATTTTTTTAATAAAAAAAGAATATTTTTTTTTGTTTTTTCGAGGCAAATTAGCGATGAATTTTGCGATGAATACATTTCGTGGCAAATTAGCCACAAATTTTTTTAATAAAATATAGATTTTTTTTATTTTTTCGGGGCAAATTAGCGACGAATACGCTTCGTGGCAAATTAGCCGCGAATTTTGCCACGAATTTTTTAAATAAAAAATAGAATATTTTTTTTTATTTTTTCGGGGCAAATTAGCGACAAATTTTGCGA
The DNA here is from genome assembly GCF_021117445.2 of Syzygium oleosum. Taxonomy (NCBI): domain Eukaryota; kingdom Viridiplantae; phylum Streptophyta; class Magnoliopsida; order Myrtales; family Myrtaceae; genus Syzygium; species Syzygium oleosum. Next base: position 5,999,097 of record NW_026607494.1, read on the forward strand.
TGAATACACTTCGTGGTAAATTAGCCACGAATTTTGCCACGAATTTTTTCATTATAAAAAATAGAATATTTTTTTTCTTTTTTCGGGGCAAATTAGCGACGAATACGCTTCGTGACAAATTAACCACGAATTTTGCATCGAATTTTTTTTATAAAAAAATAGAATTTTTTTTTCTTTTTCGGGGCAAATTAGCGACGAATACATTTTGTGGCAAATTAGCCACGAATTTTTTTTAATAAAATATAGAATTTTTTTTTTGTTTTTTCGGGGCAAAGTAGCGACGAATACATTTCGTGGCAAATTAGCCACGAATTTTGCCACGAATTTTTTTAAATAAAATATAGAATTTTTTTTTGTTTTTTCGGGGCAAAGTAGCGATGAATACATTTCGTGGCAAATTAGCCACGAATTTTTTTAAATAAAATATAGAATTTTTTTTTGTTTTTTCGGGGCAAATTAGCAACGAATTTTTCGACGAATACACTTCGTGGCAAATTAGCCACGAATTTTGCCACGAATTTTTTTTATAAAATATAGAATATTTTTTTAAGGGTCAAATTAGCGACGAATACACTTCGTGGCAAATTAGCCACGAATTTTGCCACGAATATTTTTATAAAAAAATAGAATATATATTTTTTTTTTCGGGGCAAATTAGCGACGAATTTTGCGACGAATACACTTCGTGGTAAATTAGCCACGAATTTTTTTTTTATAAAAAATAGAATATATTTTTTTTCTTTTTTCGGGGCAAATTAGCGACGAATACACTTCGTGGCAAATTAGCCACGAGTTTTGCCACGAATTTTTTTTATAAAAAAATAGAATTTTTTTTTGTTTTTTTGGGGCAAATTAGCGATGAATACACTTCGTGGCAAATTAGTCACGAATTTTGCCACGAATTTTTTTTAAATAAAAAATAGAATATTTTTTTTTGTCTTTTCGGGGCAAATTATTGACGAATTTTGCGACGAATATACTTCGTGGCAAATTAGCCATGAATTTTTTTTATAAAAAATAGAATATTGTTTTTTCTTTTTTCGGGGCAAATTAGCGACGAATATGCTTCGTGGCAAATTAGCCATGAATTGTTTTTTATAAAAAATGGAGTATTTTTTTTTCGGGGCAAATTAGCAACGAATACGCTTCGTGGCAAATTAACCACGAATTTTACCACGAATTTTTGTTATATAAAAAATAGAATATTTTTTTTGTTTTTTTGGGGCAAATTAGCAACAAATACATTTCGTGGCAAATTAGCCACGAATTTTGCCACGAATTTTTTTTAATAAAATATAGAATTTTTTTTTGTTTTTTCAAGGTAAATTAGCGACGAATTTTGCGACGAATATACTTTGTAGCAAATTAGCCGCGAATTTTGCCACGAATTTTTTTATATAAAAAATAGAATATTTTTTTTCTTTTTTCGAGGCAAATTAACGATGAATACGCTTCATGACAAATTAGCCACGAATTTTTTTTTATAAAAAATAGAATATTTATTTTTTGTTTTTTCGGGGCAAATTAGCGACGAATACATTTCGTGGCAAATTAGCCACGAATTTTTTTTTATAAAGTATAGAATTTTTTTTTTGTTTTTTCGGGGCAAATTAGCGACGAATTTTGCGACGAATACACTTCGTGGCAAATTAGCCATGAATTTTGCCACAAATTTTTTTTTATAAAAAATAGAATATATATTTTTCTTTTTTCGGGGAAAATTAGCGACGAATACGCTTCGTGGCAAATTAGCCATGAATTTTTTTTTATAAAAAATAGAATATTTATTCGAAAATTTACTCAAAGATTGAATATTGTGGTTGATGAATGCATTATACTCAATTTACTCATATTTTATTGGAAGATAATATTGAAAAGGACCCAAATTACTTAAATGTATCTATTGATAATGAAACTGTGAATGGAGAACAATAATCAATCATGTCAATAAGTTCATTTGGTGTTTCTCGCACTAAACATTGAAACTTATTCCTTGATATATGCGTGTTTTAAGTGAATAATGACTTTCTTATTTATACAATTGAACACTTTTATTGTCTGATTCAGGTAAAATATTTTTTCAAGAGAGTAACCTTTTTCAGGGGTGCTAAGCAACTGAATGAACAATATCTTTTATTAAGCTGCATATACAACTTGTTATTATTGCAGTGGATAATTTTCTTTTTATTAATGATTCAATGAAAATTATGGTGCATTTAGAATTGACAAAAAAATATATGTTCCAGATTCCATATACTTAGAACTTGAAACCTACTCGTAGAAACAGGTTCTTAAATGTTTGAATTTTGAAACCTACCATACATGCCTTGGAACCTAGAACTGAATAGGTTCCCACCAGTCCGGTTCTCCGATTCTAGGTTTTATCTAGAATCATGCTCACCCCTAATGTAGAGTAGGTTCGAAGTTTCAAAAAATATGGAACCTGTTCCGACGGCCCGAACCAATTAATAATTTTTTTTTGTCAGACCCAATTGAATTTAGAAAGTTAATAATATCTAAAACACGATCCAACCTGTGTCCAGGGACTAGGGGCCTGTTTGGTTCAACTTTGAAAATGCTACTTGGGGGAATACAAATACCTTTGGGTGAAAGCCCATTGGGGAAATGCAAATGATGTTTGGTAAAAATATTTTGTAAAGTTACTTTGGGTAAAATATAGTATTTGGTGAATTTTTTTTGCAAATGGACTTTGGGAATAAAAAAACCTAACTTATTACCCTTCGCCGGAGCTGGCGTCGACCGGCCGCCGGCGAGCCAGATCTGGCACCGACGGCCATCGCCCGAGGTCGGGCGACCCTCGGCGAGGGTCGCGGGACCCAAGCGGCCGCTTGGGTCGCGCGACTCAGGCGACCTCGCCGGCCCTTCTCCCTCGCCGGCCACCCTCGCCGAAGAAGACCAGCAGCTTCAAACCCTAACTTAAAAATAAAAGAAAAAAAAGTGAACAGTAGCATTCGTGGAATGCTAGCATTTGGCCAATGCTAGGCCAAATGCTGAACCAAACACTCCAGCATTTTGGAACTCCAACATTTTGGAAAGGGGCTTTCGAGGCTCAAAGCCCCTTTCCAAAGCTGAACCATACACCCCCTAGATCTTACTCCCCCTTTTCGTCGCCTGCCTTTTCAGACTAAAACCACAGCAACAGCAACGACAAACGCACGTTTTTTTCCTCTTTTTGCGAAAATTTTCAGGAACACGCGTGCAAACTCGCCTCCCCCTTTCGCGCCATCGTCTCCCTTCGCTCGCTCTTTTTATTCCCCCACCACCACCGCGTTCCCTCTCTCTCTCTCTCTAACTTGTCTCCCTCTTTCTCTCTCTCTAGCCTCCTCCGCCGCTCCTCCGCCATGCACCGCCGCCTCCACCAGCCCCACCTCCCCCCCTCCGACTCCCCCTGCCGCCCCCTCCTCCTCCTCCTCCGACGCCGCCGCCAAGCGCGGCAAGAAGCGCGGCAGCTACAACTGCCACGCCGGCTCCTCCCCTTCCCCCGCCTCCGACTCCTCCTCCTCCTCCCGCCGTCGCCGCCGCCGCGGCCTCCTCCATGCCGGTCAACGCTGCCCCCGCCGCCTCCTCCGCATCTGCCGTCGCCCTCGCGCCGTCCTCGCTCTCCTCCGCCGCCGCCGCCCCTACTGCCGCGCCACCCGATCTCGCGCCTCCGCTGCGCGCTCTCCTTCGACGACCTCGACATCCGCGCCGACGAGGAGGAGGAGGACTTCGACGAGGTGGAGCCGGATCTCGACGAGCGGGATTGGGATTTCGTGGACGGGGATGCGGACGCCGGCGGGTTGCTCTCCAGGTGCTTGCGGGAGGTCCTGAGGAGGTTGCCGCCGGCGGAGCTGCTCGCGGTGGCGCGGGTGTACAAGGGGTGGCGGGAGACCTCGAGGAGGGTGTGGTGGGCCGCCGAGGATCTGAAGCTTAGGGTTCCCTCGAGAGCTCAGCTCTGTTTCGTCGGATGGGTGTTGAACAAGTGCCCTGAGCTCGTTAGGCTATCTCTGTGGATGGAAAGGTTAGTAATCGGTCGTGGATTCGGATCTAGGATGTTTCTTTGCGAGGTGGATCGGATTGGTTGATGTTGATGCACTGACGAGACAAGGTTCTTATGGGGGTTATCAATTAGGACCGAAGTTGATGCACGAGCTAATAACCGCAAGTGAATTGTTTGATCAATTGAATTGAAGCTTAAAATTAACAAAAAGAAATGTATGCTGCGAGTAGTGGAAATGTTGCTTGATCAGCATTTATGGACAAACTTTCATGAATCAGGGAGTTTCAGGATTCGCACATTAACCCTTTAAGGAAGGCCTAGAACTTGTGAATCAGTTGTGAAGATCCTGATTGGATCTCACAATTAATTCCAGTTCGAGATCATGTGCTTGAGCTTCGTCAAATTTTTCTGGATTTATGACACTGATTCGGTTCTTGTTCTGTTGGTTGGCTTTCGCAGTGATGTAGATGCGACGATGCTGGCTTGCATTGCGTTCTCATGCCCTAATCTGGAGTCTGTGGATATCTCAACATCCTCTAATGCTGTCAACCGGATTACAGGGTAAACTTTCTGTTCCCCTTTTGCGGGTTTTGTCTTTCATATGAGATTTGTTTGGATCTTGGTTATATATGTATTGAGGCATTTCTGGGGTGGAGAACCCTAAGGTCCCTGCATTACTGCTCAATTAATGGTTGCAAATGGATATCACTTTCAAGCTGGCACATGTAATTTGCAAGCAACATTTGTTCGAAATGGAAAGACTTTAGCGGAGTCTACTCTAATTATTAAGACTCCTACTTGCCCTTTGTCCTAACATCTCTTCAAGTAACTTCCTGGACTACTCTGTAAATAAATGGCATTTCCTTTCAGTTAGCACTATAGGTTCATTGTATGACTGTATGTGATAGTAATGACGAAAGCCTCATCTCTGATGAAGCCATCAACCATGGGATGGAGAAAAGGCTCAACAGCAATCTTCACCTCATACACCAGAAGCTTATTATAAAGCACGGTAAATTAAAAAAACTCAGCTTGTGGGGTTGTAGTGGCTTAGATGTGAGACTCCCAGATCCTATAATTTGCATATTGCATTCTGTTACCATGGGTTCCTTGTGGTTCTTATTTTGTTGATTGAAATGCAGGCCCTGTATTTGAACTGCCCAGAGTTGAATGACCTGAATCTCAATGCCTATAAAAATTTGCTCACTGGTATGTTTTGAAAAATGTATTGGTCTTGATTGAGTGCTTACTTTAATTGATGGGATATTGATGCATCTCACATGCTTTCCTAATTTGCATCCTAATCTAACTTTAATTTTCTTTGCATTCTCAGATCGATTGCTAATTCAGTGCCCCAGTTTAGAGAATGTATATGCGTCAGGTTGTCAAGAATTGTTAATAGAGGTTTCAAAACCACGTACGATCTGAATTTAATCAGAATATAGCATTAACATCAATTTGTGCTGCTTGTCAATATGCTTCTCTAACCTATACGAGCTTGTTGATTACATCATCAAGCACTTTAAAACTTGAATTTGCGGAACAAACCTACCTCATAGACAATGTTAACCTTGCTGGAAACTTGATGTGATATTCTATTGACGCAAAAGTCTGTATGTCGCACTTTCTTGTTGAGACCCTTGTCTTGAGAATCCTGTATGGGAGAAGTTATACCTTGCTCTATCCCCCACTTTTCTTTGTCCTTCTTACAGTAACTTAAGATTTATTTATATATTAAATAAATTGTTTGATCTCAAAGATTCAATGGTTTGAGGAAAGCATTAACATTTGTATTGCATCTACTTGTAGGTCAACAATGATTCTTTTCCCGTGGAAAACCATTTGCCCTTTAAACGTCTGGCTGATGGTTCCAAGAGAGTTCTGGTTCCCCATTTTCTGTGCCAACAGGTGAAGTCCCTCACCTACATATCTTCTAGTGGTTGTAACGAAAATGTTAATGCCGTTTCTTAGATACAGCTCCTTTTCTCTTTCATGTGAGCAAATGGAAAATGAATTGACAACAGGAAGTCTGATTATTGATTAGATAACAAGCAAATAGATGGACAACATCATTAATGTCACGAGAGTATCTTGAAACATTGTATTTGCATTCTATTACTGGTTATGAAATAGAATAGGGAATCATATCATAACATCGCCTCACATGTTGACCATCTTTACTCTTCTCTTTTTTCCAAGCAGCAATTTGATGTTGATAAGAAGCAGGGAAGGAGGCCGCCATGTAATGTGCTTGCAGAATGATTATACATGTGGATAGTTTTGACAATTGACATGGTGATAGCTTCAGTTGTTTGATGTCATATTACTGCTGAGGCAAGGCCCTCTAGACTGACTTCTTGCGGGTTCCCAACATTATTGCCGGTTGCTGATGCCTTGTAGAATTCCTTTAGGCATTGTGTGGCCCCCTGGTCACTATACTAGAAAATACTCTGGAGCTTAGCTTCAGTAGCATAACTTCATCATTCTAAAATAAAGTTATCAACCTATGTAATTTCTGTGCAAACTGTCTTCGTATCGGAGTTTCATGGAAAGACTGTAATTTACTGAGAATTTATATTAAAGCATGAACTGTTGTTGCTAATATTCATGTACTTGATATCAGAGGTTAGAAGGAACTCCGCAAGGCTGAGTTTGTGGTAGATATATCAGGTTTCAGCTGTGGATTAGATATAATTTGCACTGTGCCAATTGTGATTACGACGCACATGGTTATCTTGACTAGTAGGAGGCCAACCTATAATAAATTTTTGCTGCACATTCGCAACTATTTTTATAGTTCGTCGCTAATTTGCGATAAATTAATAAAAATTCGTTGCTAAATTCGTTCCGGAACAATGTTCGTGGCAAAAATAAAAATTTTTCGTGGCAAATTAGCGATGAATTTTGCCACGAATCAGTTTGTCACAAATTACTGACCAAAAAAAAAAAAGAATTTCGTGGCAAATTAGCGACGAATTTTGCGATTAGCCACGAATTTTGCGACGAAAAATTAGCCACGAGTTTTGCGATGAATACTTAGCCACGAATTTTGTGACGAAAAATTAGCGACGAATTTTGCAACGAATTTTTTTCGTCTCAATTTAGCGACGAAAATTGAAATTTTCCGTCGAAAAATTTTGTGACAGCCTATTAGCGACGAATTTTTTTCCGTTGCTAATTTCGTCGCAAATTCATTTAGCGATGAATTTTGCCAATTTTTTCGTGGCAAAATTCGTCGCTAAAACCAACTTTTTTTGTAGTGTCAAGAACAATCATCTCTCCATTCTATCACTAAGGGCAACCAAGTCAATGGCCTCATTTAATATAAGTTCTATGTCAATAACTGTCTTGAAGACCATTGATTCCCACCATGCCGGTCTTTCCATGTTTGTTAATGTACAAATCAGTTTCCATATTGATGGGATAAGTTAACCTGTTTTCCATAGGTTTTGGGCAAAATTCCTGCTTAGATCCGGTCTATGTGGACCTAATCCATCATAGTCATAAATGCGAGATTTTTTTATTTAAAATAGGCTTCCTCGTTATTAAAAAGAAGGAAATTACTTGAATGTCAAGTAGTTGTTGATGACACCTCTACTCTTTTAAAGGAACGTCCCTCGTAAATAATTTGGGTGCCAATGAATTATTTTGTTTGTTTTAGACTTATGAATTTGATGGACATGTAAACATAGGGATGAACCTAAAGGGGTGGGCAATGACCTCGCTGCCCTGGCCTCTTGATACTCGGTGGCCGTCACTGCCTTGGCCTCCTAATACTCGACCTGATTTTTATTGACTAGAATGCAAAAGAAATATGTTTCGATCTATATCGCCATTAAATCCAATATATCCTTCCTTGCGAAACTACATTTATGTTTGGCTCTTCTCCCCTAATGTTTCAAAAGCATAATGCATTTACAAAGTGAATGGCCAAGTGCTTGATGACTCATCTTTCTGTATGGAAACATAGCTTTTATATTGACTGCTGCTCAAATTTCATTTTTGTCATATATATTTCCTTTCTTGATCTCAATGTTTAGACTCTATATTTATTTAATAATAACCTCCAAAACTACAAGTGAGAAAGAGGGATCATGACCAATATTCGCTTCTATTTTCCTATAAATTTTTTTAACTCTAAGGATTTGTTTTTTCTCTATAAATCCTTTATTTTTCATGAGTTTGGAACCCTTATTTGAAAAGGAAAGTTTTATAAATGGTCACACAGCTCGTAACTCGTGTAGCCCACATCCACTCGCCTTCGATTCCCATGATACTGAACTAGAAACAACAAAGAAAAGGAATTGAAATCTCATATAGAAATACGAATCATTGATAAAAAGCCCGAGCATGCCATTGATTGCTGTGCGTTGTACTAGGCCTCAATGGCATGCTGCTCCATTTCTTAATTTTCATTCAATCAAAATGTACTTGTCCTTCGTAGAGATATTTCTCCATTTCCAATTCGCAAACTCTTCAACTAGTAGGTGTTGAAAGAATTTGTATCTAACTCGGAAGTCGGAATAGAGATTATAGGAACATACAGGATTGATTAGCCAAGTGACCGGTGCTTATTCATTCACTACTAAATATAAGGTTTGACCTATAGCTACTCAGTACCGCAGGATATCCTCGAGATAGATTTAACAACATATAGCCCCACCGGCATGTCAACAGTCTATAATTCTCTGCACATAATGTAGTAGTGCCCATGAGCACAAGTTTGTCAGAGGTTCGATCGTGACATAGCAACAACTTGTGATCTTGTGGACAATAGGCGAGTACAAGACCATCGACCCAGCCAAGCCTATGGGTGGGTCACCACCAAGAAGCTTGCGTGCTAAGGAAAGTCATAATTAATAGCTAAGGAATCATAGTCTCTCTAATATATCATTTAGGGAGACCAAGTCTGTGGCATGTTCTAAATATAAGTTCTTTGTTGATAACAGTCTTGAAGACCATAGGGGCCACTATCAACAAGTCATCCATTGGTTCTCACCATGCCGGTCTTCCCAAGTTTGTTTATGTACAAATCGGTTTCCATGTAGAAGGGGATAAGTTAACCTGTTTTCCACGGATTTTGGGGAGATTTTGCTTAGATTCGGGTCTACATGGACCCGATCCATCATAGTCGCTAACCATATGGACCCCATCTATGGGTCACACTTGATCAACGATTATGATTGCATATTGGGTCCATGAACTCAGATCCACGCAATAGTTTTTTCAGGTTTTGGTTTATGTGTACGGGTTGGGCAATGCAGGTTTGATTCATATATTACCAAGTACCAGGTATAAACAATTTCATAATTAAATCACCATCCTACTTTTGATTTGCCTTGGTCAATGAAGCTAGTTGGAGTATCTCATAAACACGAGGTTCATTTATTTAAGATAGACTTCCTTGTTTGCGACTTAGGATGGACATGTACATGTAGGGACGAACCTGAGGTGGCAAGCAATGGCCATCGCTAGCTAGTGGCCATTGTGGCCCTTGCCTCCTGATACTCGGTCTAATTTTTACTGACAAGTATGCAAAAGAAATATGTTTCCATCTAAGTCATGATCAAATCCGATATATTCTTTTAAGTGAAACTGCATTTATGTCTCTACCTCTTCTCCCTAATGTTTTCAAAAGCAAAATATATCACAGAGTGAACAATCAAGTGCTTGATGACTCCTCTTTCTGTATGCAAACATTGCTTTTTATACCGACTGCTCTTTGTTCATGGCATTAGAATTGATATGGCTAAAGTTGCAAGTTAAAGTTTCGAAGATACTGAAATATGGAGATTTTGAGAGGACAAAATCATGAAAACATAATAAAAAGGACTAGAAATTGAGAAAATGCTTCATGATTATAATTCACTCCGAAAAAAAGTAGAATCAATGAAAAAACCTTGTTACAATTCTAATCGCACAAAATGTTCACTTCAAATAATGGGCAGGTGCATGATCAAAGTTTCCATGAGAGTGGTCCGGGAAGAGAGATGAAACCATAAACCAAAGTTATCACCTCGATGCAGATGTACTCCGGTGAAGTTGCAACCCATTTCCATCAATTTTGAATAGGCAAAATCCCAGAAGCATTGGAGATCTTGCTGCCCAAGCAATTATGTTTGTTTTTGTCTCAACGGTAGACTTTCTCATTATTAGGGTCGCACTTGGCTGCTTAAATTAAGGAGGGCCCCACTTATCAAGCTTGATGTTCCAATGCTCTAGCAGGACTGAAGAAAATCACACCCATGTCCTTAACTTTCTTCCCTTCTTATGGTACAAACGGTGAAAATCATGACAAACTCGATGTTTCAAATTCTTTTGCTTATGGTTTCCCTCACGGTACGAAAATCAGGAGCCACACCAGGACTTGCAAGGCCTAACTATGCTGAAACATGCAGGAACATCACCATTCCCTTCACCTTTGGAGTAAGAAGAGTGTGTTTCTTGGATGACTAGTATGAGATTGTCTGCCAGCAAAACAACACGGTTCCCATACTAAATAAGATTGGATTGAGAGATCTTACTATTTCACTTCCTAGTTTTCGTTCAGATGGGGATGGCACAATAAAGATCAATCTAAACGAAAGGGGGAAAGTTAGAGTAATTAAATATTAAACCACGCCTTCATCTAACAGTTTAAACTTTTAGAACAATTGACAGTGGTCCCACAAAATCTCACAATTAGAGTCGCACTTGGCTGCTTAAATTAAAGAGGCCTCTACTTATCAAGCTCTAAGTTTCAATGCACTAGCAGGACCGAAGAAAATCACACCCATGTCCTGAACTTTCCTCCCTTCTTATGGTCAGATTGGACAGAGCTCATAGGTTGTAAGTTATAACTCCTTTCTTCATAGGTCAGATTGATGCACATATGAAACATCTAAAGTAATAGCAAAATTGGTGATTCGGATCCTTTTGCTCCTAGGTTCCTTCAGTATCCAAGCATCACTAGCCAAACCTAACCTGGCAATTGCGCTGAATCGTGCGGAAACACTGTCATTCCCTTCCCCTTTGGAATAGGAGCCGGATGTTTCTTGGATGACTGGTACAAGATACTGTGCCAGCAATCTAAGTAAGGTCGAGGCTACTAAACTACATCTAACTAACAAAATTAAAAGCTTTTTACCAATTATAGACGCACGATACTGACAAACTAATCTCTAGCACTAAATGAGGTTTAACTTAGATTAATTTCTTAAAAAACCTAAGCAATTCTAGAGTAAGATTAATATGCATAATTTAAAGAAAGACCATATTCATGTTAAATCAGAAAGTGTAAGTGACCGAGCTAATTCATACTAAACAAAAAGATTGGCAATGAAATGTGAAAATATGTGGCAATAAGCAAAGTCGTGGCACAAATTTTTAATGTAGTGCAGAAGAGGAAGAATTCATCCGATTTTGGTCTAGGGAAAATTAAAAGGATTCGACGCGTACGAGGAACAACTTAAACTGGGTAATGAAAGGAATAAATATCTCAATTCTAATGTGCTTAACGGGGTCCACAACAAAGGATCCTGAAAAGTCATCAATCTTGGTAACGCTCCAAGTCTTTCTCATAAAAAAGATGATTGACAAAATTATCTCCTCAACAATGAGAAAAGTCACACTTGGCTGCTTAAATTGGTGTCCTCTACTTGTCAACCTTTGATATTTCTATCATCAAGGAAACATCCCAGGCAGATACTTGAAAGTAACAGAGCTGGAAATTATGCGTACAGAACATGAAAATTCTTCCCTTCTTTAACGAAAATAACAATATTAAGGGACTCAGCTCCTGTCACCTTTCTCCATAGGTTTAGGTCCATGCACATACAAACCGTGAAAATCATGTCATACTCGGTGTTTCAAATTCTTTTGCTTCTGGTTTCCCTCGTGGTACAAGCATCAGGAGCCGCACCGGGACTTGCAAGGCCTAACTGTGCTGAAACGTGCGGGAACGTCACCGTTCCCTTCCCCTTCGGAATAGGAACAGGGTGTTTCTTGGATGACTGGTATGAGATTGTTTGCTAGCAAAACAACATGGTTCCCATACTAAAGAAGATCGAATTGAGAGTTCTCAACATTTCACTTCCCAATTTTCATTCAGACGGGGATGGCATGATAAAGGTCAGTCTTCCAGTAATTTACTCAAATGCAAGCTGCCAGAGCAATGAACTCGGTGAGCCGGTGAGCTTAGAAGGAAGTAAATTTGTCTTCTCCCAGAGATGGAACGTCTTTACATCGGTCGGTTGTGACACCAAGGCAACAGTGATTAGTACAGAATCAGCTGGTGTAGCCTTTAGATCGGCCGGTTGCAGGTCGAAATGTGCTGGAACCAACGCCAACAATAGCTGGTACAGTGCTTGCTCCGGGAGAGACGGATGCTGCCAGACTACGCTCCCCTTAAATCTTCAGACCTTTAGTGTGGATATCGAAGAAGAAGGTGAAAAACAGGGGTGCAAATACGCTTTCCTGGCAGAGAGATCATGGTTCTCGAAGTCGGACGTTACGGGTTTATATGATTTGAGATTGAATGATAAGGTTCCAGTCGTGTTACAATGGGGGATCCAAAACAATACCGACTATTCACTTGCGCTTCGCAAAAGCACGATAAATTCTGATGCTATCTCGTGTTACACGAGTAGCTTGCCATATGTGGAGTGCTGGTGCCGAAGTGGGTATACTGGTAACCCTTATTTTACTGGAGGATGCCAAGGTAACATACTTCATGCTATCACATTCCGTATTTAAGGGCACCAAACAGAGAAGTGGTTGGTTCATTTCCATATTTTTTTTGCATTTTCACCGTTTAATGATCCCATACATGCTTTTCTGCCTTCTCTTTTTGTTTTTCTGCCCAAGGTTATACAAAGTGAATGCACTTTCAAACAAAATTGAATGGGACAGTCCTATCTTTACAAGCATAATATTTAGCCATTGAATTAACAATTTATGAGGAAATGCGACTGACTACTCTCGCTAATTTCACTCAAGGAGTTGGTAATTCATTGCTAATATATTTTTACCATTTGTCATCAGATATTAACGAATGTGAAAATTCAAGTATATGCCACGGGACGGGCGGGACCTGTGCGAACAAACAGGGCAGCTATGACTGTGTTGATGGTAGAAAGACAGCTAAATTCATTCTTATTGGTAAGTAGATCTTTTAACCTTAAACTTTAGACCGCTTCATGCTCTTAGTATTGTTAGAAAAAAGCACAGCATAGCATTAATTATGTTCAGAAAAGGTATAGAAATAAGTTTTACCTTACCCTTGGTTCTAACTTGATTGTCCATTCGCTTGGTGAATGATATAGATAAGTTTCAATCAATATTATCTATCAAGACAACCTCCAAAATTTCTCTGCGCACTAATATTTTATAAATAAGAAAACACTTGAACTTTTCAAGGTTCCTACTTATTCTTGTCATATTTGAATTTGGATTATTACAATCATATGTATTATGTAGGAGCTTTTTCCTAAATTCCTTGTAAGAAAGATCAATTGTACATTGCAAATGCATGTATAGAAATTTCACCGGTTGGAATTTGAAATGGAGACAAGTTAATTTTTCATGGTTGTTAGCATGAATCCACATCAAAGGAGACTCAGGTTCATCACTCTTATATGTATTCCTTTGAATCAGATTTTTTTACATTCTTGATGATAAGCGCCTTTATAGATTCTTGACAAGCGGAGTACATTTTCGCACTCTTACCCCCATAAACTTTTGCAATGCAGGGGTTGGGGCAGGCCTTGGGGCACTACTTTTGTGTCTTTTCTTATGGTGGTTGTACAGATACATCAAGAAGAGAAAAGAAATCAAGCTCAAAGAGAAGTACTTCAAACGCAACGGCGGTCTTTTGTTGGAAAGTGAGCTATCTTCACCAGAAGGCAATGTCGAGAAAAGTAAATTGTTCAACTCCAAGGATTTAGAGAAGGCCACTGACAATTTCAATGATGATAGGATACTTGTAACATCCTTAATTTCAGTCCCTGGGAAATGGCTATCGTTTAAGTTTGGTAGTTTTCCAATTTGAACCAATTTTTTACTCTTGTTTTGGAACCCAGTTTCGGATCCTTTGTACCCCTTCGTTTTGTTATTTTTATGGAGACTTTTGTGATCTGAATTTCCAAATACTTATTCTTGAAAGTTGTTCCAAACATCATAACGTTTTACATATTTTAATTTCAGAATTTTTGGACTTGATATGAGTAGTACGACAGCCTCATTTCCGGACCGTGTAAAACTGCCTAGAATGGGTATTTCGGTGACGTTCACCCTTTCTTTATTTTCTACAGGCTTTTTTGGGCCGATTTTGGAAAAGTTTCCTTCACAAAAGTTGTTGAGAACTTCTTTTTCTATAACATATATAAATTTGGGAATTTTTCGAGATGATTTGGATTCTGAACAGAGCTTACTTTGAGAAACAAGAATTCTGTTCTAGTGAAATGTTTTTAGTCTGTCTTTTGAGCTACTAAAAATGGTGTTTACAGAGAGATTCTGTCACGCTCCGAACCCCAACGAGCTCGCGGCATCCCCTACTCCGGTCGAAATGATGCGACGTCCCAGGAACGTCGCCGACCCAACCCAAACATCAGAGCCACATGCGGAAGCGAATAATAAAACCCCGGACAAATAATGACGACAACGGGGTAGAACAACAAAACAATCCAGCAACCACATATTCATACAACACTAAATATACATACATCATATTATAGGCATAATTAACAAACTAGCATCCTCAGTCACCGTTTAAACAAAAGATCAAGGTCTGGTTAACTTAACTTCCCTATGGGTCAACCCGATTTACACAACCCCTAAAACCCTAGGGAAAAACCTAAGGATCGCCCTCGTCCAGTCTGTTTCTGAATCTTCGGGTCTGAGCCTCCGGACACTCACCTGCAACTCCACTGGGCACCAACGGCAGCTCCCGGGACTTCCAAAAAGAAAAGGCGCACTTCCCGGGTTTAGGGCCGGGGGTCTGAAAGTGGCGGTTATACAACCGTGAGACGAATCTCAATAAGTGTACAACCCCAAACCCCACGTAGGCACTCACGTACCGCCAGACGAAAACACACATAACACACAACGATCGGCCAAACTAACAATCACATGCGACCCTACCTGGAATCCATCACGCACGTTCCGCACGTTAGACAATAACACGACCAACACATCACAAAGAAGGAATCACAGACGCGCGTGCCTCAATTATAAGACAAAACCACTTGGGCACGTCCCATACCGTGCCTAGCAGTTTCTACCCCATAATTAAGCATCACATCACGCGATACAAACACACTCGCACGCTACTCACACCATGCGTCACTTTCCACAATCCTCTCGCTTGTCTTGCCAAATCCCACTCATTCTCAACCTTTCCACCACTACCGCGCCCGCGTAAACGCATCAGGCCAACGGTCTTCTGACCTCGTCAGGCATCGTCACCCCGTCGGGCCGGGCATCGTCACCTCGTCAGGGACGGCATCGTCCCGCGTAAACGTACACGCCTCAGGACGGAATCCTACACACACTTTCCTTCTACCGCGCCCGCGTAAAACGCATCAGGCCAACTGTCTTCTGACCACGTCAGGCATCGACACCCCGTCGGGCCGGGCATCGTCACCTCGTCAGGGACGGCATCGTCCCGCGTAAACGTACACGCCTCAGGACGGACCTTTCCAACCAATCCTACATTTCCGTACCCTCTTCCACTCAAACCACACTTGCCACGCCACCACACAAACACACTGCCAAACATACACACTTCACACACATTTCACATTTACACAACCTCGTCACACAAACACCGCACGAACACCCAATCACACATTGTTGGCACGCGAATACAATACGCGAATGCACTACCACACCACCACACTTCACGGCCACACACACGCGACACATGGCCAGTCCACAATCAGCCCAAGCACAATCCCAAATCAGCCACAACCACACAGTCATATCACAACACACACGATCAACACACAAACTGGCATTTCTCCACACCCAAACGTTATCAAATCAGTTCAGGCCCTTCACGACAATTTCACAAAATCTCGGGCCGGACCTAACAGTACTAACCACACGACAAACAGCACCCCACAGCACCTAAAACCACACATCACAGCCATCAATCAGTCTTTTTCGCCCTCAAAATCACCATATCTCACTCCCGGCTCTTCACGGCACTTTCATAAAATTACGAGCCGGTCCTAATGGTACTAACTGCGTATCGAACAGCCACTCACAGCACATCACACGGCATATCACAGCCAGCAAACAGTCCCTAAAATCACTTAAACCGAACTTCAAACGAGTCTAGAAATACCCGAGGTCCTAAATGACATTTGGGGAAAACACTTACCCAAAAAGGCGAGACAGAACGGGGCTGGAACGGGCCGGGACAGCGGCAGCAACGGGAGCGGCGTCGCGGCGACGTACGGACGGCGTGAACAGTGCCCCCCGTACGGGCGGTGAACAGTACTTTCGTACGGACACCGTACGGACAGGTCTGGGACGGTGGCCGGCGAGGTGCCGGTGACAGCCGCGGCGTCCGACGGTCCGGCGTGAACAGTGATCCGTACGGACGGTGAACAGTACCGTACGGACACTGTACGGACTGTGCTGGACGGCGACGTACGGCGAGGCTGGACGGCTGGGTGTCGACGGAACGGCGATCGGAGCTCCGGCGAAGCTCCGGCGGTACTGTTTGCAGACCGGGAAAGAGAAAAAGAGAGAAACAAGGCTGTTTCTGGACAAAAACCGGGGCTGTGGTGGCTGAACAGGTGAGAGGGAGGTCCAAGGGTGCTGTGGCGACGGCTGGTGGGCGGCCAGCAGCTCCGGCTGGTACTGTTCCGGCGTGAACAGTACCGATTTGAGCAGAATCGTGCAAAACAGAACAGAAACAGGAAAAGAAGAGAAACCTGCGAGGGAAATGGCCGAATGGTTTGCTGGAGAGAGAGAGGGTCTGGTCCAATGGGTCAAAGGTGGTGTGAGTGGATTCCATGTGTCTCAATCTAAGCCCATTGGACAATTTTGCCCTTGATCCAAGGGCCCACATTTGATCTAATCCAATAATTTAGGGGTGAAATGGTCTTTTGCCCCTAACCATGGTTGACCAGACCTGGTTTAGCCTTAACTCACCTTGGTTAGAACCCCAAAAATTTTCTAAATTCGGAATTACCAAAAATGGGTCCAAGGGCATTTTGGTAATTTTCCGATCCCGAACCGAAATTCCAATTTTCGCACATACGTGTTCCATATGTGCGTGGCCAACATAATATGGCGTCGGAATCGCGAAATTCATCGCGCAAGCCCTCGAAAATCCACGTCAAAGTCTCGGGAATAAAATAATATTATTTTTCCAATTTTTGTCGAAATTCCAATTTTTGGCCAAAATCACTCCTGGTATGCGTGGCCACCCCAAAATGACACTAGCCTCGAAAAATAACCTCAAACGACTTCAGAATCGCCATCGGTGACCAGAGGGGCAAAATCGTCATTTTCCGGGTCCCGGACCGAAATCCATTTTTTTACAGAAATGGGTGGCCCCAAGGTTGGCCAAGCCAAAAACGTCATCGGCCGTCCAAAATTGTCACTTTCAATATTCTCGATTCCCGGGCCCGAATTCCAAGAAATGACTAAAATCGAGCAATCGCAACTTTAGCTTATCTCTGGCTAACGGGTGGCTCTCTGGAATTACGCGCTCTCGACCCGTGACCGACACTAAGTCAAATCACGTTTAAGTTTACTCCACCCGGGACGACCTCGGTTGTCATATAATTGCGAGGGTCTGTCACTAGTGCCCTTTGGACACGATCAATCAAATAGATAGGTCTCGGTTGGCTCAAAACATTCCCTCGTCAATCCATATGGTCGAAGATCGAACCCAGGTCGAGTTCTTTGGTCGTGCGAACTCAATCCCGTAACGGCCCTACCCCTAAGGTTAGCATCCCGTGAATGCGCATTTCCGGGTGAGATCTCACTATAAGTGCATCGATCAAATTCATTTCCTAAATCCCGGGAAAAGGATCGAAAATTCAGACTGTTACAGATTCAGATTTCATGTTCTTCATGAAAAATGTTTGTTAAGGCCTTGTTTATGACATATTCAAATTTGAGAATTTTTGGAGTCCATTTACTATGTTTTCAAGTCTGATTTCGTGAACAGTGTAAAGCTGTCCGGTTTTGTCAGATTTCAAAGATTCAGCATTTTCTATACGAGAACGTTGGAATTTTGACTTGATGTCTTCTGGTGATTTAAAGTACACGTTCTGAGCTTTCAAATGCGACATGTTATGCTTTGATTAGAGGTCGGCCCAGGGGGAAACCGAGAGAGACAAAAGAGAGAAGCAAGCTTGGAATTGAATGACTCTAGAGAAGTCAAAACTTGAAGCCCAAGTTTGGAAATGAATGGCCAAGAATGAAACTTGTTCAAGAAGCCTAATTAATGACCTTAGACTTTGGAGGCATGATGATATGCAATAAATGAACGAAAACTTTGAGGCCCCCTTCATCATGACTTGCATTATTTAGTTGGACTTTGGAGGCACCACCATCATGACATGCATTAATGGCCACAAGACTTTAGGGGCATTTCATCATGTTATTTTGTCCATTATCCATTAATGCAAAGATTTTCAAAATCAAGTTATTAATGGCATTTCATCATGATTTTTGACTCATATTCATTATTGGCTAAGATTTTAAGAAGATTTGGTAATGATGGCCAAATCTAGCCATTAATGAAGGAAGATTTGGTAATGATGGCAAAATCTAGGAAGATTTTGTAATGATGCTATTTTGTCTCTTCTTTGCTTAGGCTATTATAAATAGGGAGAAAGAGAGAGAGAGCTCTCACGCCACTTCTTCTCCATTCTCACGCCACTCTCTCCTCATCCTCACGCCACCACCATCTTGGTTCTTGCTTTCTTGCTTCTTGGTTCACGCCAAAGAGAAAGAGTGGGAGAGGAATAATCACCTGAGATTCGCCAAGATCCGTTTGCTCACGTGTTCAAGCCCGAGAATCGTCGAGACTCCCGTGTTCCTTTCTTGTTCTAGTTTTATTCGTTGAAACCGAGCCTTGGTTGGTAAAGTGTACATGATGTGGCCATGCGTGATGTTCTCTTGTTTGAACTTTGCTACTGATCTGCCATCGATGCGGGTGCGGTCCGTAGGATGGCATCTCCCCCAGCCCGCGTTGACAATCCCGTGGAGTAGAGAGCCGAAGTGCTCACCGTGATAGATGTCAGAGAAGACCGCACCTATCGCCGAATCACGACGCTTGTGATGTTCGATGAGGGCCTAACGGACTTGGTGCCTCATCTGTATGTGGCGTGATATCGCTATGCGAACGGAGAATGGGTTGGATCCCTATGTGGGTTCAACGGTACTTTGGCGGTGCGGGCGGGCCAGCTTCGGGATAAAGCCACGGGTGGGATGTGAGATGGCCAGGTGGACGGGGCCGGGGTGGAGGTGAAGAAGCGAGGGGCGAGAAGCCGTAGTGGGTATAGGACAACCCAAGCCGAATTTGCTATTCATAGTGCATGTGAAATATGTGTTATTTACCATGACCCGAAGGGCTTGTTAAAACATGTTTGCATGCCCTGTAAATATAAGGTTTGCTCATGATGCTGTTTGTCTTAATCCCGCTGTTGTTCTTAATGTGATTGTTCCAAAATTATGCTTTTGCTTGTGTGTAAAGAAAGATAACAATGAACGGGACGTCACGTTTATGACCCCGAGGTGGGAGCTGTAACGACCTGGGTCCCACTCGTAAGATATTATCCGCTTTGGGCATTAAGTCCTCACGGTTTTGTTCCTCTGAGGGCAACCCATACTACGTCCAGAAAAAGCCTCTTGCAAGTTAAGGTTTCCCAAGCCTTTATAAGCAAGCTCAAGGCTCCCTCCCTAGGCGATATGGGACAGGAGACATGCCCTCCCTTGCCATCCTAGAAGCCTGCCGGAAGCCGCTCCTTGTCCAGGCTCTTTTAGCCCCGGCGATCGCTCCCCGCTCTCATCGGACCGGATCGTTACAGGGGCGTTACAATACTCGGGCAAGGCAGGCAAGGTACCGTTTACAAGGGTATGTTAACAGATGGAAAAATAGTTGCCATTAAGAAATCGAAAGTGATAGACGAGGGAAAAGTAGAACTGTTCATAAATGAAATCCTCATTCTCTCACAAATCAATCATAGGAACGTGGTTAAGTTATTGGGGTGTTGCTTGGAGACGGAAGTCCCGCTTTTAGTATATGAGTTCATACCAAACGGGACTCTATACCAATACCAGCACTGTAACGCCCCTACCTCGGGGTCATAAACGTGACGTTCCGTTCATTGTTATCTTTCTTTAAACACAAGCGGAAGCATAATTTCGGGACAATCACATTAAAAACAATAGCGGGATTAAGACAAATAGCATCATGAGCAAACCTTATATTTACAGGACACGCAAACATATTTTACAAGCCAACTTAGCCGATTTTAGCCATTTACACATAATAACAAGTGGCTTGGGTGTCCTAAGCCCATTACTTCGGATTCACAGCTCCTAGCTTTCCCCGAACTCCAACATGGCTCAAACTCCCCCTGTCGCCGCCGTCCGTTCGGCCATCCTATGGACTTGAGGGGGGGAAAAACGGGGGATGAGTCGGGGAGACTCAGCAAGTGAAAACACTAATATCAAGCGAGGATATATCGATCGCCGTTAACATAAGTCGGCCCTTACCGCACCCACATCGATGGCAGATCAATAGCAAAGTTCATACAAGAGAACATCACGCACGGCTATAACATGTGCACTTTACCAACCAACTCTCGGTTACCAACAAAGGCTCGGTTCTATCTCAAAACAACATCAAACATGAAACATGATCAAACTAAGAAAATGAACCAACTACGACCAACCAAACGACCGAGAAACGGTCCAAGCAAACCACGTCACAACGTATCTCAACATCCTTTCCCGATATTAGAAAATTCACTTACCCAACGACTACACAAGAACTAGAGAACACGAGATGTGTGAAGAACACGAGAACTTCAATGACTTTCGAGCGATTCTTGGCATGTTGCTTGAACACGAACATTCGGGCCTCGGACGTTGGTGAAGCTCTCTCTCTCTCTCTCTCTCTCTCTCTCTCTCTCTCTCTCTCTCTCTCTCTCTCTCTCTCTCTCTCTCGGCTTCTGTTTCTCTCTCTATTTCTCTCTCCCCTTGGCCGAATGGCCTTCTTTCTATTTATAGGGAGGCAAAACTTGGGGCCAAAGTTTGGATAAGGTAAGCGCACGTGTCATTGGAACATGAGGTCATCTCTTACCTCGCAGCTTCATAATAACAAGGGACAAAATATCATGATGAAATGCCTCCAAAGTCAAATGCCATGATTATAAGGATTCTGAAAATCTTGGTATTAATGAATAAGAGCCAAAATATCATGATGCAATGCCTCCAAAGTCAAAATTATAAGGATTCTGAAAATCATGGCATTAATGAATAAGAGCCAAAAGCCATGATGAAGATGATCTAGCAAATCTTGTGCATTAATGGAAATGAGCCAAAAGTCATGATGAGGAAGATCTTAGCATATCTAAGCCATCAATGCATGTCATCATGGAGGGGCCCTAAAGTCTTGATTCATTTATTGCGCGTCATGATGAAGGCCACCAAAGTCCAACTTTAATAAATGAAAGCCATAATGAAGCTTGGAGGATAAGCTTTGACTCGGTCAAGGCCTTATCCTCTAGAATCTTCTACCAATTTCCCGAACCGTGTACTCCCTAGAACCTTCTGACTTTGCTGGTTTCTCACGCAAATGATTGGGCCAATCGGGTCACACGAAATAAACTAATCGGCTCTACAATCACAACCCACATCATAAACATCTAACTTATTCTCCAAAGGTTTTCCCAAAATATAACATGCTCGTTAATCCCATTCAACCCGAGGTTAGGTGTGGGAAATCCTCTAAATATGCCTCAAATATCACCAAAAGACATCAAGTCGAGATTCCAACGTTCTCACATAGAAACTGATAAATCTTTGAAATCTAATAAAACCGGACAGCTTTGCACTGTTCACGAAATCGGACTTGAAAACATAGTAAACGGACTCCGAAAATTCTCAAATTTGAATATGTCATAAACAAGGTCTTAACAAACATTTTCCATGAAGAACACGAAATCGTAATCTTTCTGTAAACACAATTTTTAGTAGCTCAAAGACAGACTAAAAATAGTTCACTGGAACAGAATTCTTGTTTCTCAAATTAAGCTCTGTCCATAATCTAAATCATTTCGAAAAATTCCCAAATTTATATACGTTATAGAAAAGGAAGTTTTCAACAACTTTTGTGAAGGAAACTTTTCCAAAATTGGCCCAGAAAAGCTTGTAGAAAATAAATACGGTGTGAACATCACCGAAATACCCATTTCATAAACAAGGTCTTAACAAACATTTTCCATGAAGAACACGAAATCGTAATCTTTCTGTAAACACAATTTTTAGTAGCTCAAAGACAGACTAAAAATAGTTCACTGGAACAGAATTCTTGTTTCTCAAATTAAGCTCTGTCCATAATCTAAATCATTTCGAAAAATTCCCAAATTTATATACGTTATAGAAAAGGAAGTTTTCAACAACTTTTGTGAAGGAAACTTTTCCAAAATTGGCCCAGAAAAGCTTGTAGAAAATAAATACGGTGTGAACATCACCGAAATACCCATTTCATAAACAAGGTCTTAACAAACATTTTCCATGAAGAACACGAAATCGTAATCTTTCTGTAAACACAATTTTTAGTAGCTCAAAGACAGACTAAAAATAGTTCACTGGAACAGAATTCTTGTTTCTCAAATTAAGCTCTGTCCATAATCTAAATCATTTCGAAAAATTCCCAAATTTATATACGTTATAGAAAAGGAAGTTTTCAACAACTTTTGTGAAGGAAACTTTTCCAAAATTGGCCCAGAAAAGCTTGTAGAAAATAAATACGGTGTGAACATCACCGAAATACCCATTCTGGGCAGTTTCACACGGTCCGAAAATCAGGCCATCGTACCACTCATATCAACTCCAAAAATTCTGAAATTAAAGTATATAAAACTTCATGATGTTTGGAACAACTTTCAAGAATAAAGTGTTCGGAAATTCGGATCACAAAAGTCTCCCCAAAAATAACAAAACGAAGGGGTATAAAGGATCCGAAATAGGGTTTTCCAAAACAAGAGTAAAACTTGGTTCCAACTGGAAAACCACCAAACTTAAACCATAGTCATTTCCCAGGGACTAAAATTGAGGATATTATAATGTACCTGCGGCTTCCCAGGCCCAAAAATCGGGATGTGACATGCACCACCCAAATGAAGAGTTTCATGTATTGTGGGACACACGGCTACGAATTGCAACTGAAATCGCAGGAGCCTTATTTTACTTGCATTCAGCAGCCTCTATTCCCATTTATCATCGAGACATCAAGTCCACCAATATCCTCTTGGATGAGAAATATCGGGCAAAAGTGGCAGATTTCGGTACTTCTAAGTCCGTTTCCCTCGATCAAACTCATGTAACCACATTGGTGCAGGGGACTTTCGACTACCTAGATCCCGAGTATTTCCAATCAAGTCAATTCACAAACAAAAGTGATGTGTACAGCTTTGGAGTTGTCCTCGTTTAACTCTTAACGGGCAAAAAGCCAATCTCGTTGCTAAGGGAACAAGAAGGAAGAAGCCTCGCAACCTATTTCATAATTTCGATGGGCCAAAATCGCTTGTTCGACATTGTGATTGCTCAAGTTTTGAAAGAAGGTAAGAAGGAAGATATTGCATCAGTTGCTAACCTTGCGAAAAGGTGCTTATACTTGAATGGGAGGAACCGGCCTACAATGAAAGAAGTGGCAATGGAGTTAGAGAGGATAAGGAAGCTCCAGAATCCTTCGGGTATACAACAAAATCTAGAGGACCGTGAGGCAACTGAATCTTATGATGTTGCTTTTCCATCTAGCAAGTCAAACATGGATATGGATGTCATTACATTGTCGGATGTGCAGCCACTCTTACCTAGTGGGACGTGGTGAAGATCTTCTTTGCCTCTTATACTTTGGCCTAATTCCAAACAAAACCCTCAACTTTACACTTTATCCCAATTATATCCTGAACTTTTTTTTGTCTCAAGAAAAACCTCAAACTTTTAACCGAGTCCCAAATCTGCCCTCTCGTTATAAATCTGTCCAATTAACATCAGGAAAAAAAAAAGAACCGGTAGTTGCGGTCGTGGCCAAGCCGTCGCCGGTGGCCGCCGCCACAGCCGCCGGGAAGGAGCAGCGGCCTTCGCCTGGGCCTTCCCGAAGGCCGGCGACCCTCGCCGGCCCGGCGAGTCGCCGGCGAGGGCATGCAGCCCCGATCCGGGCGAGGGTCTCACCCTCCCCCAGATTGGGGGCTACACGCCCGCCGGCGACTCGCCCGGGCCGGCGAGGGTCGCCGGCCCGGAAGGCCTGTGAGGGCCGACGACCTCGCTGGCCAGGGCGAGTCGCCGGCGAGCGCGTGTAGCCCCGATCCGGGGGCAAGGGTCGCGCCTCCCCTGAACGGGGCCGCACGCCTCGCCTGGGGCCGGCGAGGTCGCCAGGCCTTCCGGGAAGGCCCGGGCGAGGCCGGTGACCCTCACCGGCTCGGGCGAGTCACCGGCGAGGGTCACCGCCCTCGTCCCGGGCCTTCCCAAATGCCGGCGACCCTTCCGGACTGGGGCGAGTCGCCGGGCGAGGCGTGTAGCCCCCGATCCGGGGAGGGCACGACCTCGCCCCGAGATCGGGGCTGCACGCCTCGCCGGCAGCAACTCGCCCGGGCCGGCGAGGGTTGCCGACCTTCGGGAAGGCCCAAGCGAGGGCCGCCGCTCCTTCCCGGCGGCTGTGGCGGCAGCCACCGGCGAAGGCTTGGCCACCGCCGCAGCTGCCGGTTCTTTTTTTTTTTTTCCTAACGTTAAATTGGACGGATTTATAACGGGAGGGCAAATTTGGGACTCAGATAAAAGTTTGAGGTTTTTCTTGAGACAAAAAAAAAGTTCAGGATATAATTGGGACAAAGTGTAAAGTTTGGGGTTTTTTTGGGTATTCGGCCCATATACTTTTGAGTTATGTTGCTGTGTTTGTCTTGGAAATCGATGCTCAGAGCTAAAGAAAGAAAGGAGGAAAACTTGTTCGTTTACTAATAGGAGGACTTCGTCAGTTATTTATTGTTTATGAACTTATTCTC
The DNA here is from genome assembly GCF_021117445.2 of Syzygium oleosum. NCBI lineage: Eukaryota > Viridiplantae > Streptophyta > Magnoliopsida > Myrtales > Myrtaceae > Syzygium > Syzygium oleosum. Next base: position 6,024,336 of record NW_026607494.1, read on the forward strand.
GCTATCTGGGATCAATAAACTGTTATGTCATACCTAATCCAAATTTAATTAGGTCCTGTAATTAGCTAGGCATGATCGCACTGTGTATGTGCCAACTGGAAAATACTTTGCAAATCACAATCATCTAGCTCGAGCATGATGCATCAATTTTGCTTCATTTTAAGATCCATATATATTTGTTGTCAATTTTATCATTGCAGAAATTACATCAGTCACACGAGTATTCCTGCAAACAAGCATCTTTGTTGCACCAGCCTTCACCATTCAGTCGGCTTGTTACACGCAGATGCTCAAAAGATGACCAATTGGGTGTGTAAATCTTCTAAGATGACCAATCAAACTAGCCATGTCAAATCTTGGCCAGCACAAAGAAGGCTCTTGGAAAAACAGGGGAGAGAGACGACGACTTCCAAATCTAATGAAATCTATGAATTGTGGTGCTCTTTGGAGAAGTCAATGACGACTTTGACTTGTGGTCGTCTTTATTTTCGACACATGTCCCACTATCGAACGTTTCTTTTCTCTTTTTTATTTTTCCACAAACTCTAAAAGGAAAATTCAAAAACATTTTTTTGAATAACCTTAGAAGCTTCGACTTTGCTATACTTAAGTAGGAAAAGGGTAGATAATAACATTTTCTAGCCACGTTTTTACCAAAATATTCAATTGAAAGTTATTAAATATACCAAGACATATGTCCTCCATATCGAACTTTTCTTTTCTCTTTTTGACTTTCTACAAACTCTAAGAAAACATATTCAAAAAATCTTTAGAAGAAAAATGACATCAGAAAGCTTCATCGCTGCTATATTTAAGTAGGAGAAGAGATTAATAATAAGACTTTATAGGCTTCTAGCCACATTTTCACCAAAATGATGCAATCGAAAGTAATAACATATTTCGACCAAAAAAAGAGTAGTAACATATACTAAGACATAGGATATGGCACAACGTTCAAACTAAAATATTAGAATCATAAGTAAACTGCGTCTAACTAACAAAATTAAAAGCTTTTAACATATTATAAACACACAATGCTTAGAAACAAAAGTCCGGCACTAAACGAGCTTCAACTTAAATTCATTTCTTAAAACCTACACAATGCTAAACTAACATTGATATTGAGAATTAAAAGGAGGACCATAATCATGTTAAATCAGAAATTCTAAGTGACAAGTACTTAAAAGAAAAGGATTGGCAGTGAAATGTGAAATTTTGTTTCAAAAAGGCAAAGACGTGGAATGAAAATTAATGTAATGTAGCAGAAGAAGAATCCGTACGAGTTTGGTCTAGGAAAAATTAAAAAGATCTGAGGAGTACAAAGAACAATTTAAGCCGGTAAGGAAAGGAACGAATATATCTAATCTAATGTAATTAACGGGGTCCACAACAAAGGATCCTGAATACTGATCTATTTTGATAATGCTCCAAATCATTCTTAAAATAAAATGATGACAAACTTATGTCCCCAACAATGGGAATAATGACACTCGGCTGCTTAAATTGATGTCCTCTACTCATCAAGCTTTGATGTATCTATCCTCAAGGAAGCATCCCTAGAGATACTAGGAAGTAACAGAGCTGGAAAAATGTTGCGCATAATACATGAAAATTAAGTGACCCAGCCCATATCCCCTTTCTCCATAGGTTTAAGTCCATCCACGTACCAAACGTGCAAATCACGTCGAACTCGGTGTTTCAGATTCTTGTCCTACATATAAAGTTACACCAGCAAAAGTTCCTAGATGATAAGGCTGATTAGAAACGCACGCACGAACCCCATTGATGATGTCCTTCGTTGTGGGGAAGACTCCCATTATCACAATGTTCAACTTTTTGTGACTCCACATTCTTTGGATATTGGCCAAAAAATTTCTTTGGGAAAGAATATTAAGCAAGACCTAATATATTTTTCTTCAAAAATAGGATCTCTAGTCTCTCTGTCCTCTTGTCGCTGAAAATAAAAATATAAAACAGCCCAAACAGTTCGGAATAATTTGCCCAGTATGATCCAAAGAATTAGCAAATTAATTAGAGCACTTTAAAGCGAAAATCATCTTTAGTTTTCTTCAATCCAAGTGCACGGGACGGAATCTCTTTCATTTCGGAAGCAAATAACTCGCCACATGATTCACGCATATGTTCTACTTTTTTTCTGGCGGGCGTGGGGGTGGGCGGCGAAGATAGGTGGGGGCAAAAATATTTCCAAGTGCTACTGTGGATAGCACGAGTAAGAAAAGCATTAAACTTGTTGCACGATGTACCGCACTCGAGAAAAGTAAAAGTGGTTTTTACTTCAACAGCGAGAGAGATTATGACACCCGCACATGACACCACGGCTAGAGAAATTACAAGGAAACTAGTTTTGCTTTAAGAAAAGTGAGTTTTGCTTTCACGTTTCTAGATTGAAAAGATGCCAAAACCCATTTCATTTGTCAAGAAAAAAAAATCTAGGTGGTCGTAATATAAGTTTGTCGGATTACTGTAAAGTAGAATTCCTAATCCTATTGTCTGATTATTGTTAAGTAGATTTCCGAATCCTAAGCAAACCAAATTAGGACATATGACCTTACCAAAAAAAAAAAAATTAGGACATATGACCTTACCAAAAAAAAAAATTAGGACATATGACATTAAAAAAGTGTGATTATTAGATATGTTGAAAATTTTAAAGCTTATTGATTATTGAATGTTGGATCTATTATTATTGTGGAATCAAAAGATGTCATTCAATTTATACCTCAGCATATTCATAAACACCTATTGACGCAAGCAATCCTTCATCAAGTAAAAAAAAAGAAAATTTTGACCCAAGCGAACCAAGGAAAAGTCAAAAAATGAATAGAATGAAAGATTTTGGTTTTGATTTTGTAACTCTTCTTTTAGAGGGATATAAGGAAAAAGTTGTAAATAAATTACCCATGTTATTTAACTTGGATGAAGATCAAAGAATGTTCAATAAGGCAATTGCATCTAGAGATGCATCATTTTGGAAAGAAGAAATTAATGATGAAAATGGTTCAATTATTGCTAACAATACATAGACATTAATTAAATTGCCTCCTTGATCAAAATTAATCGGACGTAAGGGTACGTAGAAAAAAGTATTACATTGATGGTATGTTGCAAACCTTTAAAGCAAGGTTGGTGGCAAAAGGTTATACACGGAAAAAAGCAATTGACTATTTTGATACATATGCACTGGTTGCTCGACATCCATTAGAGTTTGCTAGCTTTGGTATCAATTTATAAATTGCATGTGCATCAAATGGATGTTAAAACAATTTTTCTAAATGGTAAATTAGAAGATGAGGTGTATATGGAACATCTTGAAGGTTTTATTCTACCTTAGAGTAAGAATAAGGGTTGCAAATTAAACAAATCATAAGGTTTGAAGCAAACACCGAAACAATGGTAGAAAAATATACTTTGGTGGTATTATCATAAGAAATTAAGCATAACAATGTTGATAAGTGTGTTGAGAGAACCTCTTAATATATTTTGAAGTTGATTTATACAAGCATTGTTTATGCCTAGGTAATATCTGCATAAAAGGAACTTTGATGTACAAAGTGAAAAGATTCAAAATAGCTCAAAGGTCTTACGTGAACAATTCCAGAAGAATGTGGAGTTCATAAAGACTTGGGTGTACTAAGATGAACAGTCTACAAGATCTACATTAGGGGTGAGCAAGATAGACTGCCCAAACCGGGATCGGACCGGACCAGACCGGATCGGACCGATCAGTTTGGTCCGGTTCTTGGGGATATCGGTCCTGTTCCCGGTTCCTAAAAGTGGAACCGGTTTCCGGGCGGTCCGATTCCCGATTCTAGGGTGAGAACCGGACCGGACCGGACCAGACCAGACTAGATCGACCGAATCGGACCAATAAATATATATATTTTTCTAATTTTTTCAAATATATATATTTATTTACTTTTTAAATATATATATTTAAATAACAAAAGAAGCATTTGATAGTTCATTTTTATTCGGTTCCAATGGGACCAACCCAAAAATGCTTTCATTTATTGGCCCCGAAAATGCTTCTCGGTTCCCTCTTGCCTTTACCAATTGGTCCCATTGAAACCGGACCAGACTGACGGTCCGGTCCTCTCCATGGTCCCAAGATTAGACGGTCCGGTCCCCAATCCTAAAAACTGGGAACCAGTCCTTCTGATCAGGTTCCCGGTTCTTGGGTTGGACCGGACCGGACCGGAAACCGCTCACCTCTAATCTACATCACCAATGTACTCGAAGTACCTAGTGAGACACAATTGAATATCAACTGGAAGTTGATTTAAAAGAGAAGCCAGATATAATCGGGACCATTGATATAAGTAGAGTGACTATACTACTTAGGAGAACAATCTTGTCATGTGCTTGGGGTAAATTATCCCAAGATGAGTTATTTCATTATTTGACAGCTAGTGACCTGGTGTAAATTCATTTTCCATAAGAAATTGATGGACTATCAATCTAGAAATATCTCCGTGGAAAATATTAATCACCTGTGATATTTTGATTAATTGACAATCAACTTGAAGACAAGTTCCTTTCTATAGTTCAAGCAACTCTATTTATAGAAACCAAAGATTTGATTGTACAAGCAACTAAATCACAAGAACTCAGATTAATTGACTTCAACGGCTAAATTGATCTGCTCAACAATCGTCTAACAAATAGCTTGGAGAATGATCATCATGAAGATTGTCCAATGGGAAGATTGGATTTTGAGAATAAAAGGAGATCAATATGACGCCAACAGAGCGAGAGATCAAAAGTGACAAAAATCCATAGAGAAAGCTTTACGTTCTTAGATTGTCTTTTCAAGCATTTTGAAAGTGTAATATCTTGAGAAGTATGTTAGTATTATAGTTTGCGCTTAGGTGCATGATAGGGACACCTATTTGCTTGGGTAGAAGTAGTACTGGCTTCGGAAGAAGTGCTTAGGTATAAGCGGCACATACTACTACAACTACTCAAAGATTGCTAGTGGAATCCAACTAGTAGGCTATTAGTTTGGGAGAGTGGATGAAGGCTTGCATCAAGCAGAATCAATATAAAGCTTCGACTGCATCGTTCTTTATCTTTTGCTTATATTCATTACTGTTTGATAGAAACGCACAGCACTAGCTCATATTACCTTTTCCCTCGTATATCAACACAACTACTTATATTTGGTGTTACGCTTATATCAAACTTGACTTTTATAATTTTGCAGAAGTTAGTCAACTTTCTTGAATTCACCTATTCAGCCCCCCCTCTCGGTGACACTATTAGCCACAACAAAGTGAATTTATTCAAAGTTAACTAAAAAGTATGGAGTTATAATATGTTTATATGTAGATGATATGCTAATAGTCGGTACAAATATACATGGCATACAAGAAACTAAATTGTATCCATCTTTTCTATTTGAAATAAAAGTTTTGGGAGAAGTTGATACAATTTTAGGTATCAAAATGATCAAACATAGTGGGTGTTACACTTTAAATCAAGGCCACTATGTGGAGAAAATGATTCAAAAGTATTAGCATTTGGGAATTAAAGAGTCAAATGTACAATATGATATGTCAATTAAATTGATAGAAAGTACAAGATCCTTTAACACAATGAGAATATGCTAGTACAATTGGAAGTCTGACGTATGCCATGCATTGCACTAGACTAGATATAGCCTTTATTGTGTGTAAATTGTCCAAATTTACTAGTAATCCTAGTACCATGCATTGGAAGACCACAAGTAAAATTCTTGGTTACTTAGAGAAAATAATAAATAATGCTCTATTTTATGGAAGACAACCAGCAGTACTAGAAGGAAAATTCATATGCTAGTTCAATAGGGAAAATTACCAAAATAGTCCTAAATCTATTGCAATTAAGCCAATTCAGTCCTAAACATCTTTTTTGTGTCAATTCAGTCCTAAACCTTTTACATTTATGTCAATTCAGTCCATCTGGCCAATTTTGGCTGGCCGGTGATGACATGGATGCCAGCTAGCACTGGTCGTCCAGCCAACACTAACGTGGCAATTTTTTAATATATATTTTTATTTTTTTCAAATTTTTTTATTAATTTTTCCTTGTTTTTCTTTTCTTTTCCTCTCTTTTTTTTTTCCTCCCTTCATCTTTAACCTCTAGCTGGTCACTGGTCCGGCAACAAGCCAGAGGCAAGGTTTGGCGAGGTCGGCCCCGCCAAGCGCTGGCGAGGCTCCTCCTCGCGCTAGAACGGCGCAACGCCGAGGTTAGGCAAGGTCGACCTCGCTAGCGACGGCAAGGACGAGCCTTGACAGTTGTAGATGAGGCTCGTCCTCGCCTAGCAGTGGCACAACGGCAAGGTCGGCCGTCCAACCTTGCCAGTGATGATGAGCCTCCCTAGATCTGGCGAGGTCTCATCCTCACCATCGCTGGTGAGGCTCATCCTTGCCCAGTACGGCTCAACGGCAAGGTCGACCAAGGCCCACCTCGCCAATTCTTCCTCGTCGTTGCTATCGAGGGCTCGTCCTCACTGACTAGTGAGGTCGGCCTTACCTGACCTCGTCATCGCACCATTGCTAGGCGAGGATGAGCCTCGCGGAACACTAGCGAGGTCGGCCTCACCAGCGGCCAGTGGGGTCGAAGTTGCCGGGCCTAGCCTCTGGTCGATCGCCGGTCCGGGGATAGGCTAGAGGTTGAAGATGAAGGGAGAAATAAAGACGAAAGGGAAAGAAAATAAAAAAAGAGGAAAAATTAACAAAATAATAAAAATAATATTTAAAAAATTGCTACGTCAACATTAACCGGATGGACTGAATTGGCACAATTACAAAAGGTGTAGGATTGAATTGGCGTAAAAAAAAAAGATTTAGAACTAAATTGGCACAATTACAATAGGTTTATAACTGTTTTGATAATTTTCTCCAGTTCACCAACTAGCATAATTGATAACAAGTCATCATCTAGATGGGTTTTCAAGCTTGCAAATGATGTAGTATCTTGGGCATCAAAGAAGCAAACACGTATAGCTCATTCAACGATAAAATCTGAATTTATAGTACTATCAGTGGCTGATAAAGAGGCTGAATGGTTCCGTAATTTGCTATTAGATATAGAGTCGTGATAACAACTAATGACAATAATATCTTTACAATGCAATAGTGAGGCAACAAATGTCTAAGGTATACAATAAAATATATAATTGAAAATCTATACATATTAGTTTGCAGCTTGGGTATGCTCGACAATCATTTACTGAAGAAATTATTTTAGTAATTTAGTTTCTAACAAATAATAACTTGGCTGATCCATTCACTAAGGGACTATTGAGAGGTTTAGTTAGCAGTATTGCCAAAGGAATAGGTGTTAGACCAATTGCTAATAGTCAAGCATAGTGGAAACCAAACTTTACAATTTCTAACGAAATTGTCAAAGTCCAATGGTAACAAGTTATTGTACCTTAAACAGTGATTGAGTATGTGGCACAAGGTTAGTACTCATAGAAAATTAGGAGGATGAGTGTAAGAAAGCACTCTTAATGAAGTTCAGGTTTTAGCAATGTAAGGCTAAGGTACAAATTTGGAACTTCATCTATACGAACATAAAAAGTATGCCGCTTCTAACTTCATTCCTTGATCAAAAGACTAGTCATGTTCACAACGCACAAATTTTGGTGACTGAACATTCTTTGGATATTGGTCCAAATATATCTTTTGGTAGAAATATTAAACTAGGTCTAATTTTTTTTTTCGAAACACGGGCTCTCGTCTCTTTCTCCCCTTGTTGGTACCATGGATAGTTTACTATATTAATTTTCAGCGAAGAAATAAAACAGTGCCAAGAATTCAGAATACTTTTCATAGCATGATCCCGTTTAGTCCAGGATTGATTAGACCATTTGGAGCGAGAATATCTTTCAGTTTTCTTCAATCCCAGTGCATGGGGACGCAATCTCTTCTATTATGGAAGGCAAAAAACGATCCCCGTGATTCACGTACTATCTTCCACTTTTTTCTGGGGGGCCAACAATATTCCCAAGTGCTGTTATCGATGGCTTGCGCAAATAAAGCATTGGGACCCGTTACACGTCGTACCGCACTCGAGAACAACGAAATTGATTTTTGCTTCAATAATGAGAGAGTTTACGACACTCGAAGATCGCACTACGATTAAAGAAATCAGAAAGAAACCACTTTTGCTTTAATGAAAGTGAGCTTTGCTTTCACTTACCCGTGTTGAAAAGACGCCAACACCCATTTCACTCGTCAAGAGCAAAAAATCGTGGCTGTCCTGTCATAGGATACATTTGTTGTGGTAAGTGGTTTTCTTTTTCAAAAAAGAGAAAAAAGTTGGAACATGAGAGCGGGGTCATCAAAAGTACGTTCATTTGGGATAACGATTTGTTTTTTGTGTTCATCTTGATAGAGCAAAAATTGTTAAACTAATAATATTCTTACCCAAAATTTTTTAATGGATATAACTTTGCTTCCAAGTGTTAAATATTATTGAGTAGAATTGACTCAATTTTAATGTGTTTAATGAGAACTACGACAAAAGATCCTGAAAAGTCATCCATCCTAATTATGCTCTTATTGTTTCCCATGAAAAAAATGATGACTAAATTATCTACCAGAATCTGACCAAAATAAAAATCTACCAAACAAATGGAAAAGTCACACTTGGCTGCTTAAATTAGTGTTCTCTAATTATCAAGCTTTGACATTTCTGTCCTCAAAGAAAGGTGGACAAAGAAGTCCAAAATCTTGTATATGGAATACAATCGAGTACTAAATTTTTCAATTGATTCAATTAAGTTCCAAACCTTCTTCAAAAGTGCAATTAAATCTTTTCAATGAACAATATCTAAAATTATCTCGTGTCACTCAAAAAGTGTTTATAAATTGCACTTTTCAACATAATTATAGGATTATGACAAAAAAACATAATTTTAGGATTTAATAGCAATTCTTGATAAAGTTAGAGGACTTAATTTAATCAATTGAAAAGTTCAGGATTCGATTGCACTTTTTCCTAAAAGTTTAGGATTTGATTTAACCAATTGAAAAGTTTAGGATTTGATTGCATTCATATAAGATTTCGGATATTTAGGACTTGTAATGCAATTTTTTCCCTAAAGGAAACGTCTCGAAGATACTAGGAAGTAACAGCTGGAATAAAATTATGCGTACACAGTACATGAAAATTTTGTCCCTTCTTCCTCTTAAATAACAATATAAAGGAACTCCGCCTATATCTGCTTTCTCCATAAGTTTAGGTTCGTGCACTTCCGAAACTTGAAAATCATGCCAATCTCAGTGTTTCAAATCCTTTTGTTTCTGGTTTCCCTCACGTTACAAGCATCAGGAACTGCACCTAGACTTGCAAAGCCTAACTGTACTGAAACGTGCGGGGACGTCACCATTCCCTTCCCCTTTGGAATAGGAGCCCGGTGTTTCTTGGACGATTGGTACCAGATCGTCTGCGAACAAAACAACGCGGTTCCCATTCTAAAGAAGATTGGATTGCGAGTTCTCAACATTTCACTCCCCGATGCATACGTGGATGGCATGATCAATGTTAGTCTTCCTGTAATTTCCTCAAATCCAAACTGCAGTGGCAGTGGATTTGGTGTGCCGGTGAGCTTTGAAGGAGGTCCATTTGTCTTCTCCCGGACAAGGAATGTCTTTACATTCGTCGGTTGCAACACCCTGGCGACAGTGATTAGTACAGAATCAGCTGTTGTCGGTTGCTGGTCGAAATGTGATGGAACCAACACCAGCATTAGCCAGGATAGTGCTTGTTCTGGGGGGGACGGCTGCTGCCAGACTAAGCTCCCCCTTAACCTTCAGGGCTTTAGTGTGGATTTCAAAGAAGAAGGTGAACATCAGGGGTGCAAGTACGCTTTCTTGAGGTCTGACTTTACAGGTTTATATGATTTGAGATATAATAAGACGGTTCCGGTGGTGCTGGAATGGGGGATTGCGAACAATACTGAATATGGACGTAAGCTTATCAAGCAGTCAAAGACATCTTATCCTTCCTTGTGTAGCAGATACGGGGACGACCAAAGTGAAATGCTATTTACGCAGTGCTATTGCACGCGGTGCTCTTCCGCGCGGCAGTATGGTTGTAACCCATATCTTATTGAAGGATGCACAGGTAACATACTTCCTGCTATCGCATTCCGTATTTAAGGGTACCATACAGCGAAGTTGTTTGTTCATTCCCAGATTTTTCGCTGAGAAGAACGCATTCACACTTTTTAATGACTGTATACATGCTTTTCGGCCTAATACCATAAAAAAAACTCCAACTTTAGCTCCCGTCCCATTCCTATTCTAAATTATTTTCATTTGATAAAAAACCCTCAACTTTTGGTCAGTTCCAATTATATCTTAAACTTCTTTTTATTTCATAAAAAATCTATTCTAACTTGAATTTTTTTGTCTAATAAAAAAACACCAACTTTTACTTGAGTCCCATATCTACAACAGTTAACCCTCGGTCCAAAATCGCCCTTAGTGGTGTGGCATTTCCATGTCATTGCTCTAGTATTTTCTTAAATTTCATATCCAAGAAGATGTCTTTTGGAGATAAATTTCCATGTCAGCCCAAACGACATCTTATTGCATCTGAAATTTGGGTAAAAACTAGACCAATTAGGGTTGGCTTTCTTCAATTGCTCTTACTCTTGAGAGAGTTTTCCTTCCATCTAGCTCGGGGATCTTCGATTTTGCTCTTTGTCTTCAATCTCTTGTGCTCGGGATTCTTCCATTTCATGTGGTCGGAGAGCTTACGCTTGAGACACTTGGCTTGGGACTCTCGAACAGTTTGCGCGGGGGAGTTTTCCATATCTTGGTTGTCAAGAGAAATTTTAGACAGAGGGTTAACAAAGGCAGATTTGGCACTGAAGTAAAAACTTGTGATTTTTTATGAGACAAAAAAAATTAGGGTAGAATTGGGATTACACCTAAAGTTTGGGCCTTTTTTGGGACAAAAAAAGTTCATAGTAGAATTGGGACTGGACCTAAAAATGGAGTTTTTTAGGGTATCAGGCCCATGCTTTTCTGCCTTCTTTTTGTTAGTTTTTCCTGCCCAAAATTACACAAAGTGAATGCCCTTTCAAGCAAAATTGAACGAATTATATTGATAATAATATACTGGAAATAAAGGGGAACAGGACAGTCCTTTCGTTACAAGCACAACATTTTAGCCATGGAATTAAATATTTATGAGGAAATGAGGCCTACTAGTTTTGGTAATTTTACTAAATGAGATGGGTTTCGCTGCTAATATATTTTCTTCTGGTTTCCCTCACGGTACGACCATCAGGATCTGCACCTGGACCTCCAAGAGCTCCACCTGGACCTCCAAGACGTGACTGTAATGAAACATGCGGGAAGGTCACCATTCCCTTCCCCTTCGGAATAGGAGCCGGGTGTTTCTTGGATGACTGGTACAAGATCGACTGCCAACAAAACACGATTCCCATACTAAATAAGATTGGAGTGCGAGTTCTCAACATTTCCCTCCCTGAGGTAGACTTGCCTGGCATGATTAACATTAGTCTTCCTGTAATTTACTCAAATGCAAGCTGTGGGGTTGACGGACGTGGTGCAGCGGTAAGCTTAAAAGGAAGTCGATTTGTCTTCTCCCGTACAAGGAACGTCTTTACATTGGTCGGTTGCAACACCCAGGCGACAGTGAATAGTACAGAATCAGCTGTTGTCGGTTGCCGGTCGAAATGTGCTGGAACCAACTTCAACATTAGCAAGTACAGTGCTTGTTCCGGGAGGGACGGATGCTGCCAGACTAAGCTCCCCTTGAACCTTCAGGGCTTTAGCGTGGATTTCAAAGAAGAAGGTGGACATCAGGGGTGCAAGTACGCTTTCTTGACGTCTGATTTTACAGGTGTATATGATTTGAGATCGAGTGATACGGTTCCAGTAGTGCTGTTGTGGGGGATTGCGAACAATACCAACTATGCACTTGAACTTATCCAGCAAGATTACAACGCAAAATACAACTCAAGCTATAGTACTCCTTTCGCCTGTAGCAGAGACTGCATCGACAGCAGAGACTGCGTCGACAACAGTGAAATGCTATTTACACGGTGCTACTGCGGACGGGGGTATGGTGGCAACCCCTATGTTATTGGAGGATGCCAAGGTAACGTACTTCATGCTATCCCATTCCGTATTTAAGGGCACCACACAGCGAAGTGGCTAGTTCATTTCCAGATTTTTCTCTGAAAAGAATTCATTCACGCTGTTTAATGATCACATACATGATTTTCTGCCTTTTTTTTTTACCCAAGATTGCACAAAGTGAATGCACTTTCAAACAAAATTGAACAAATTATATTGATAAAAATTTACTGGATATAGAGGGGAACATGACAGTCCTTTCGTCACAAGCATTATATTTTAGCCATGGAATTAATAATTTACGAGAAAAGGCGACCTAGTAGTCTCGCCAATTTTACTCAAAGAGATGGGTTTTGTTGCTAATATATTTATTATATCATTTGTTATCAGATATTAATGAATGTGAAGATCCAAATATGTGCTCCGGGACTTGCGTGAACAAACAGGGCTCATATGATTGCGTCAATGGTAGAAAGACAGCTAAATTCATTCTTATTGGTAAGTAGATCTTTTAACCTAGAATTTTAGACCGGTTCATGCTCTTGATTATTGTTAGAAAAAAGAACAGCATAAACGGAAATAAATTTTACCTTACCCTTCATTCTGGCAGGATTGTCCATTTGCTTGGTGATGATTATAGATAAGTTTCGATCAATAGTATCTATCAAAACAACCTCGAAACTTTCTTCGCACCCTAATACTATTTGATAGCTAAGACCACACTTAGAACTTTTCTAATGTCGCCGCTTCAGATCTATCAAAAGATAACCAAGGGTCCTACTTATTCTTGTCATATTTGAATTGGAATTATTACAATAATAATCAAGATGAATACTGGTAGGCATTCTTTCACTTTCATCAATGGTTTTCTAAATTCCTTGTAATGGAGATCAGCTGTCCAGTCCAGATGTATGTATGAAAATATCACCTGATGGAACTTAAACAGGAGACAAATTAATTATTCAAGGTCGTTAAGATAAATCCACATGAAAGGAGCTCAGGTTAATCACTCTTATATGATTTCCTTTTAATCAAATTCACTACTATTCTTGATGATAAGACCATATAGATACTTGACAATAAGGGTACCTTTTTTGGACTTTTTCCCCTCAAATTTTTGTAATGCAGGGGTTGGAGCTGGCCTTGGGGCACTATTTTTGTGTCTTGTCTTATGGGGGTTGTACAAATACATCAAGAAGAGAAAAGAAATAAAGCTCAAAGAGAAGTACTTCAAACGCAATGGTGGTCTTTTGTTGGAAAGTGAGCTATCTTCAGCCGAAGGCAATGTCGAGAAAAACAAATTGTTCAACTCCAAGGATCTAGAGAAGGCCACTGACAATTTCAACGAGGATAGGATACTCGGGCAAGGTGGACAGGGTACTGTTTACAAGGGAATGTTAACAGATGGAAAAATAGTTGCGATTAAGAAATCGAAAGCGATATACGAGGGCCAAGTCGAACAGTTCATAAATGAAGTCCTCATTCTCTCACAAATCAACCATAGGAATGTGGTTAAGTTATTGGGGTGTTGCTTGGAGACGGAAGTCCCGCTTTTAGTATATGAGTTTATACCAAACGGGACTCTATACCAATATCTGCATGACCCAAATGAAGAGTTTCGTGTATCATGGGACACACGTCTACGAATTGCAACTGAAATTGCCGGAGCCTTATTCTACTTGCATTCAGCAGCCTCTATTCCCATTTATCATCGAGACATCAAGTCCACCAATATCCTCTTGGATGAGAAATATCGGGCAAAAGTGGCAGATTTCGGTACTTCCAAATCCGTTTCCCTCGATCAAACTCATGTGACCACATTGGTGCAGGGGACTTTCGGCTACCTAGATCCCGAGTATTTCCAATCAAGTCAATTTACAGACAAAAGTGATGTGTACAGCTTTGGAGTTGTCCTTGTTGAACTATTAACAGGACAAAAGCCAATCTCGTCGCTGAGGGAACAAGAAGGAAGAAGCCTGGCGACCTATTTCATAATTTCAATGGAGGAGAATCGCTTGTTCGACATTGTCGATGCTCAAGTTTTGAAAGAAGGTAAGAAGGAAGAGATTGCATCAATTGCTAACCTTGCGAAAAGATGCTTGAACTTGAATGGGAGGAACCGGCCTACAATGAAAGAAGTGGCACTGGAGTTGGAGGGGATAAGGAAGCTCCAAAACCCTTCGAGTATTCAGCAAAATCAAGAGGACCGTGAGGCGATTGAATCTTATACTGCTGCTTTTAAATCTAGCAAGGCAAACATCGACCCTGATGTCATTACATTTTCGGATGTGCAGCCATTCTTACCTAGTGAGACGTGGTGAAGATCCATTTTGCCTCTTACTCTTGTGAGTCATATTGCTCTGTTTGTAATGGAAATCGGTTTTCCCCTTTAGAGCAAAAGAAAAAGAAAAGAGAAAAGGGAGGAAAACTTGTTAGTTTACCGATAGGAGGATTTTGGTTAGTAATTTATTGGTAATGAACTTATTCTCTGTGTTCGGGATCAAAAAACTGTGAAGTCGTACCAATCCCAAGTTTATTTAGGTCCTGTAATTAGCTAGACATTATGTTACCCGTGTATGTGCCAATTTGGAAATACTATGCAAATTGCAATCATCCAGCTCCAGCATGATGCAATGACTTTAGTTCATCTTGAGATCCTTGAAGATCACACTGAATTGCTGATGGTATAGAGGGATTGTTGCCGGCTGCTGATGCTCCGACTGGTTAGATCAAGATATCATTTAAATCCTCACCATGTGATGTATCAAACTCACCACCCGAACTACATATATCAATGATGATAAAAAAAAAAACTACATATATCAATAGCAAAACAATAACAATAGAAATCAATCATGCATGGACCAACTCGTATATAATCGATATTTGGGATAATTACTAAATAAGTCATAAACCTATCGCACGGATGCTAATTCAGTCCTAAACCTTTCAATTTAGTCAATTTAGTTCAAAGCCTTTTTACAATCTACCAACTTAGTCACTCCAACCAATTTTGGTTGGTTATCGCCGACGTGGACGCCAACCATCCCATGAGGCACGGCAAAATTGTCAATGGCAATACCGACCGACCGTCCGTGACACGGCCAATGTTTACGTCGGCGATTTCTAGCTAAAATTGTCCGGAAATACTAAATTAGCAAATTGGCAAAAGGTTTATGATTAAATTGGCCAAATTGAAAGGTTTATGACTGAATTGGCATCTTTTACAATAGGTTTAGGACTTTTTTTGGTAATTTTTCTAGCGATATTTACTACTCCTTTTAATATCGAAGATGTTTGATGCTCCTTTTTCCATAATTCCAATGATTTTGCCATGATAGTAAATAGTCCCGCCAATGTTTGATTAATTGCCCTTAAGCAACGCAAGTCATGTTGTTTATCACAACAAAATTCTTGAAGATCATAATTTAGTTTTATGTCTGAGCACAAAATCGGGGACTTAAACTATGGATTTTCAATAGCATAAGTTTCCGTAGATGCGCTCCTTGGGTTATACAAGTGAGGGCCAGTACTTGGCCATGGCTGGTGACCAGCCACAGGTGAGGGCCTGCGAGGGTTCGACCCTCGTGGCCTAGGCAAGGGTTGCCCTCGCCGGCTCTCACAAGGGTTGTACCCTCATAGCCTGAGCAAGGGCCGTGACGCCCTCGCCTGTGGCCGGTTGCCAGTCATAGGCCAAAGGGAAGATAATTAAAAAAAAGGAAAAAAATTATTAAAAAATTATTTAAAATGTTTACATTAGTGCCGGCTATGCCGCGTAGTATAGCCGGCGTCCACGTTAGCGATTTCCGGCCTAAATTGGCATGATGGACTAAATTGATACCAATATGAAAAGGTTTAAAACTAAATTAATCCAATTGAAAAGTTTAGGACTGAATTTATACCAATACAATAGGTTTATGACTTTTTTGGTACTTTTCCCATTGAAAATTGTATTGTTTCACTCAATAAAAATCCCAGAAATGGCATTTCTGGCATTGATTTGCTGCGCGTTCTACTAGGCGCAAATGGCACACTACTCCATTCTTTGTACTTGTCCATTGTTGTGATATTTTTTGTGTGGATTTTTCCACAGGAGGACATCCGCGAGCTGCATCTTCATTTCCAATTCCTAAACTCTTATTATATCAAATGATGAAAGATTTTGTGTTAACTTGGAAGTTTACGGAACAGTGATCATAAGAATGAAAGGGTTGAGTAGCCAAGTATCCACGACAAAATGTCATATGTAAATTACAGCTACTCAGCATCACTTGAGACCCTAGAAACAAGCTTGTCAACATAACCGACCCGACGCGTCAAGAGTCCATAATTCTGTTCACACAAGCTAAGCAGTGCCCATGAGCACAAGTTTGTTAAAGGCTCGATCATGGCATAGCGATAACTTTTGATCTCATGGACTATAGGTGGGCTTGAGACCACTGACCAACCTAGCCAAGTTTAGTGGTTGCCCACCAACTTGAAGCTTGTGGGCCAAGGAAAGTCATCTTCAGCGCGATAGCTAGCAAAGGACCCATCGTCTCTCTATTCTATCACTGTTGGAGACTTTAAGTCAATGAACTGTTCTCATACAAGTTCTCAGGGGATAACGTTATTGAAGACCCCAGGGGCCACCATCAACAAGTCATCCGTTGGATCCCACCATGCCGGTCTACGTTAGTTTAGTTGCAAATTGGTTCCATGTAGATGGGACTTGACGTCCTCGAGCTTCGATATTTCTATGATCGAGGGAGTCTTATCGTGTGGACTTGGATTTAGCAACATCTTCGGATTTGCAGCCATTCACACATCGTGAAACAACGGTGAAGGCAGCTCTTTCTGGCATTATCACCCACAAGGACAGGCTCGTGAGTACTTCCAAACAAGCCAATTTACAGACGAGAAGAGACGTGTACAGTTTTGCAGTGATCCTTGTTGAACTCTTAACGGGACAGAACCCAATCCCTTCGCTGAGCGAGGACGAAGGAAGAAACCTTGTAGACTAGTCAACAAATCGGGGGAACTTGCTGTTTTGACCATTCAACAAGATGGATTGTTCTTTCCAGTTCATGTATCAAGAAAATGTTGCAGCTTATTGTGAGGAATACATTATTAGAGTTGCACTTGCACTCTTGGGAACAAGCATCCTGCTTGTGTCAACCTTTGGCCAGTTCGATGCGTCGGTTAGTTTTCAGTGTCGAAAAGAGCTGCGATCTAATTTCAGTTTCAAAAACATGATCGAGTCAACTTTATTAAAGTCATTAAGCTTCAGCATATCTCAAATTATGAACAGGTGCATGATCGAAAGATACATCTGAGAGTACAGCATGTGAAAATTTCTTCCCTTCTTCCACTTAAATAACAGTATTAAGGGACTCGGCCCCTATCCCCTTTCTCCATAAATTAAGGTCCGTGTACATACGAAACGCGAAAATCATATCGAACTTGGTGTTTCAAATTCTCTTCCTATGTATGAAGTTAGACCAGCGAAAAAAAAAATCCCAGATACTAACGCTAACTAGATATTCACATGCGATACCCCATTGATAATGTCCTTATTCTGGGGAAGACTACTCGTGATCACAATGCACTACTTTTTGTGACTGAACAATTTTTGGATTTTGGTCTTAAAATTTCTTTGGACCTAATTGTTTTTTTTTTCAAAAAAATCAGCTATATAGTCTCTCTCTCCCCTCGTCGGTACCATAAATAGTTTCTTATATTTATTTTTACTGAAAATAAGAAATAAAACAGTGCCAAGAGTTCAGCATACTTCTTACAGCATGATCCAGAGCATTAGCGAATTAACAAGACTAGTTTAAAGCAAGAATCATATTTAGTCATCTTCAATCCAAGTGCATGGGGCGCAATCTCATTCATTGGGGAAGCAAAAGACTTCCCACATGATTCACGTACATCTTTTTACCTGTTTTGGGGGGTGTTTGCTCGCTTTACAACGAGGAATATCCTTCACCGAAACTTCGATTTTCGGTTTTTATTAAAGTAGGTTCTGTGGCTTGATTTCTAGGAAAATCGTGGCGAAAAACAGAGTGTAGTGCAGGGTTATATGGAAGCGGGTAGAAATTGAGTGGATTGAAAATGGATCTGAGATCAACAAAGTTTCTAACTATGTTACAATACTCCTATGAAAGCTGTAAAGGACTTGAAGGTTAACTAAAGCTACAGGAAGCTGTAAACGCAGGAAGTAAAAGTGCAGAGGAAACTAAAGTGCATATAAGCTTGAGTGTTTTTGCATTGTTGTCTTTTTTTCTTTTCTTCTTTCTTCTGAGTATTTATATCTCCTCCTATCCTGTAACTGCTTGTCGGTTACTTCTTTGTTTTCGAACTTTGAATCTTGGCGCTTTCAATAACTGCCTTATCTACCCACGTTTTCCAATTTCATTGTCCACCAAAACTTGATCTCAACCGCTGGGATGACTTCCAATTTGGATAAATAATCTCCCACGATCTGCTCGTGCTCACTATCTCCGCTTTTTGCTCATAACTTCCTGTTGTCACGATTCATGTGGCCGGGTTGTGATCTTGCCGATTTTCGGTAGCTTCAACATTTCCCGAAATGTAAACTTTTCATGTTTCGGTAAAATTACCGATTCTCTCCAATCACAGAATTCGGGACATGGTGCCATTCACGCTTACTACATTCCCGAATTTTATCCAAACGTACTTCGGCAGACGACTGAGCTCCATTGTCCGTCGGATTTTGACATTAAACCGACTTGACATCCATGCCGATTTTGGTGTAAACAGGGGACCAAAAGAAAAAATTCCCGAGTGCTTTTATTGATTGCTTGAGCATGAAAAGCATTGGACTAAAAACAATAAAGATTACTCCTGCTTCAATAATAGGAGAAGACCGTGACACACGCACATCGCATAAACAAGTTATAAAGGAAACCACTTTTGCTTTAGGGAAAGTGATTTTTGCTTTCTCCTTTGTAGATTGAAAAGATGCCAAAGCCCATTTCTTTCGTAAAGAGAAAATGTCTTGGTCGTCTTAGTATAAATTTGTTGGAAGATTTTGCCATTTTAAAAGAGATTCTTTTTGTGGAAAATGGTTTTCTTTTCAAAAAGGAGAAAAGAAAAAACAAGTGGGAATACAAGAGCGGGGTCATCAAAAGTTGGTCTACTTGTGATAATCGTTTCAATTTTGCATTCGTGCTCGCGGATTAGAAACTATTAGACGGATATAACTCGGGAAAATTGTCAAATCAGTCCTAAACCTATTGTACGGCGGCCAATTCAGTCCTAAACCTTTTAATTTTGTCAATTCAGTCCTAAACCTTTTAAATTCTTGCCAATTGAGTCCTTCCGGCCAATTTTGGCCGGCCGGCGCTGACGTGGCCGCCGGCCGTCCGGTTAACGCTGACGTGGCAATTTTTAATTATTTTTTTTTTATTTTTTAATCTTTTTTTTTCTTTTTCTTTTTTTTTTTTCTATTGTCTCCCCTCAGGCCAGTCCGGCAGCCGGCTAGAGGGGAGGGCCGGCGAGGCCTCTGGCGAAGCTCGCCCCACCGGCCACCGGCGAGGGCGAGCCTCGCCAGCCCCTGGCTGGGCGAGGCGAGGCGAGGCGAGGTCGAGCCTCGCCGTCGCCTGGGTCGCGACGGCGAGGCGAGGTCGAGCCTCGCCGTCGCCTGGGTCGCGACGGCGAGGTCGAGCCTCGCCCAGATCTGGCAAGGCTCGACCTCGCCTCGCCTCGCCTCGCCATTGCCTGGATCGCGACGGCGAGGTCGAGCCTCGCCGTCGCGTCCCGGGCGACGGCGAGGTCGAGCCTCGCCGTCGCGACCCGGGGCGACGGCAAGGCTCGACCTCGCCTCGCCTCGCCTCACCGTTGCTTGGGTCACGACGGCGAGGTCGAGCCTCGCCGTCGCTCGGATCGCAGCGAGGCGAGGCGAGGCGAGGTCGAGCCTCGCCGTCGCTGGATCGCAACGAGGGAGGGCGAGGTCGAGCCTCGCCGTCGCACTGGGTCGTGACGGCGAGGCGCAGGCCGACCTCGCCTCGCCCAGCCAAGGGCCGGCGAGGCTCGCCCTCGCCGGTGGCCGGTGGGGCGAGCTTCGCCAAAGGCCTCCCCGGCCCTCCCCTCTGGCCGGCTGCCGGTCACCGGACCGGTCAGAGGGGAGACAGTAGAAAAAAAAAGAAGAAAAAGAAAAAAAAAGATTTAAAAATTGAAAAAAAATAATTAAAAATTGCCACGTCAGCGCCGGCCGGCCAAAATTGGCCGGAAGGACTCAATTGGCAAGAATTTAAAAGATTTAGGACTGAATTGGCAAAATTAAAAGGTTTAGGACTGAATTGGCCGCCGTACAATAGGTTTAGGACTGATTTGACAATTTTCCCGATATAACTTTGTTTTCAAGGGTTAAAAGCTATCGAATTCAATCTTTCTTTGTCACTCGGTTCTGACGTGCTTAACGGAATCCATGACAAAAGGTCATCCATCTTGATAACGTTCCAAGTATTTCTCATGAGAAAGTCGAGGAGAAAGTTATGGCCCCTACATTGGGAGAAGTCACACTCAGCTGCTGCTTTAATTGGTGTCGTCTACCTTTCAAGCTTTGATATTACTATCCTCAAGGAAGCATCCTCCGAGATACTAGGACGTGACAGAGCTGTAATAAGACAATGCGTACAATACAAGAAAATCCATCCCTTCTTCCACGTAAATAACACTACTTAGGGTCTTGGCCAATGTCCTCCTTTCTCCATAGTTTTAGGTCAACGCAGATACGAGACGTGAAAATCATGTCGAATTCTTTTGCTTCCGGTTTCCCCCACGGAACAAGCATCCGGAGCTGCACCGGGACTTGCAAGGTGTAACCGTGTGGAAACATGCGGGAACGTCGCCATTCTCTTCCTGTCCAGAATAGGCGTTTTCGAAAACTGAAATCCTTCCCATCAAACTTGTTGATTTTCACATTTCCTTCTTCCGTCACAATCAATCTACTTCAAGTCAGCCTAACCTATCTTTTATACCAATTATTGTGAAACCAAGCGATCGAAAAGTTTAATAGATAGAACAAGAAAATTAATTGGACACCATATTTAAGTGGTTTGGTTGGTGTGACTGACTCCACTGGAGAGCAACACAGGGTTCCAAGATAGATCAAGGGGATAAAATAGAAATTACAATCACAATCAAGTTACAACGTTCTAAGTGTTTCCCAGCTCCAGTTATGCCAATAACTTAGAGTGTTTAGCCCATTCAATTTTTCACAAAACAATCTCTATCAATCGTGCCAAAAAAAAAAGACACAAATTCTTAGGAGAAGACTTTGTCACGATTCCAAAACACTTGCAATTTCTTTGAGATAGAATTCACGAGCGCGCCACACAATTGATTTTTACAGCCAAAAGCTCTCTGTGTGCTCACTAATGGGCAAAAATCAACATAATCCACCAATTAAGTTCTAGAACTTACCAAATTAGTGCAATGAATGCTCTCTCTATTAACTCTTCCAATTTAGCTACTAAAACATTCTGACGTGTCATTTTATTATTACGGCCAAAAGCTCCCCCCGTGTGGCGTTCACCAAGCACTACACATCAAAAAAAGAACTTATTTAATAAGAAAGAAAATGCTAACGTGACCTTTTTTTTATTATATTTACTAATGTGTTGCGGTAGTATTTACAGTTACTTGTTCGGTATGAACCAGTATATTGCTTCGGTTTCACTGTCCTGTCATGGTCAGCTAGAGAATAATACAGTGGGGCACACGACGAGGACACGCACAGATATTTCCGAAATTCCCCATTTCTTGGCACCTTTCAAGCCCTGTCCTAATGTTACTCCAGAACAAAGAACGACTCTTCAAAGTCCTTTAATCTGAAAATGAGACTGATGGCCTTTCTCAAAGGAGGCATTTCAACGGGGAACAAAAGGAAATATCTCCGAGTCTCATCATTTTATTATCTTGTGTTTATCTGATGAGTTTCTATATCAAATTCAGCTGTGAGATTGAAAAATAACAGTCGCCATTGCCATCAAAGCAAACCCGATCGAGACATCCTTCTCGCTTGGCCGCCAAAATAGGTGACCACTTCAGTGGAGAATTTTCTACTCCAGGAAGGATCTGAAGCTTTGACGATTCTGCTCAAAGAAGTATCCTCAAATATGCTAGGGTCCACGACGACAGACGAAAATGGCTTATAAGTAACTTTGCCCTCCGCTCATTCCTCGAACAGGTCCACGATTTCCTGACAAAAGAAGCAAGAGAAAGGATGTTTCAGATTCTTCTGCTTCTAGGATCACTTTTGCTTCATAAGCAAGCATCACTAGCAGCTCCCCTGGTGAAGGGTAATTGCCCCCAAACATGTGGTGGCGTTGCCATTCCCTTCCCCTTCGGGATTGGAACCGGGTGTTTCCTCAATGAGTGGTACGAGATCGTCTGCCAGGAAAGCAGCAACGGCACCATCCCCATACTGAACAAGGCCAACTTGAGGGTGCTCAAAATTTCGCTACCCGATGACCAAGGTGGAACGAACGGCATGATCAGCGTCAATCTTCCTATAATCTTCTCGTCGAATGTGAGCTGTGGGGGCAATAGAAGCTTCGTGCCTGTGAGCTTGAAAGGAAGCCAGTTCATCTTCTCTGAGTCGAGGAACGTCTTCGCCGCCGTTGGTTGCAACATATGTGCTCTATTGGATGACACAAAGTCTGCTATCATAGGGTGCCAGTCCAAATGCCAAAAACAACACAACATCGTTAGTAAAATGAATTGTTCAGGCAGCGACGGATGCTGCTACACCACTAATACCTTGGATCTTCAAGATTTCAGTGTCACTTTCCGGGCGGACAACAAAACAGCAGAGAATAAATGCGCATATGCCTTCTTGGGAGATAGGTTGTCAAGCCCCGAATCCCCATTGAGCCCGCAACACACTTCTCTGATCGAATAATGAGATGTCCCAGGGTATCGCCAACCCAATTAAATTTATTAGAGATTTATCCACCAGCGAAAGCCACAATCAATACCCGGACAATAATAATAACTGGGGCAAACAGGGGAAAAATAAACACATCCATTACTTATCCAACTTATACAATAGTCACAATTTACAAAACCACCATATATACAAGCACACCGAACTATAAGCCACCGATATCCAAAATGATTGATAGCCTGGGTATCCTATCGTCCAAAAATGGAACACCTCAAAAAGCCTATTCTCAATCCTTATGCTAGCCTCTACGCCCCCTACTTGGCGTCCACTCCGAGTCTGATTCCTCTGCATCTGAACCTAAATCCCCTTGAACTGTCTGCTCCTCTGAGGACTCCGGCTCGACCTCGATCTCAATCGGGTTGTTTATGTCACCCGACTCCGCTGGAACTTCGACCCTCTCCTCCTCGACTGGCTCCTCATCAGACTCGTCCTCTGACACAAACTCGGGGTCGAGCCATTGCTCATACTCAGGTATGGGCACCAGTTCTTCTTCAGACTCATCCTCAGGCTCATCTTCTGGGGCCTCTTCAGGTTCTACCTCGGGTTCTTCCTCTTCTGGTTCTTCCTCTGGAATCGCCTCGAGATCCACGTCCATTGGATCGTACCCCGCCTGCGATTCTTCAGGTTCTGGTTCATGCTCGGCCCCCGAGGGCTTCGGTGCTGCAGGCGCAGGATGAAGTCCTGACTGCGCTAGACTAGTCTCCAAACTAGTCATCTCGCCATCCAGAGGAGGTATGGCTGATGGATCCCAGTCCCCAACTCCATCAAAGGGGACATCGAAGCCACGGACGGGGCCAAACTCATCTACCCCGTCTCGAAAGAACCAAGCGGTATACATGTGGGCTTACCAGAGGGGTAGTCCTATGTCTACCCAAACGACCGTCGTTTTCTTAACCCAGGTCAGATTACCATCTATCGGGTACTCTACAACACTGTGGTCGGTGTGCACCGGTACTCCAAAACGCTCAGGTGGCGGCGGTGGGGGATTCATCACTCAGGTCGGGGTTATGAAATTGTTGGTTGAAACAAGCATGAGAATACATCTCAGTAAGCACACACCCTAAACCCCACCTAGGCTATCACGTACCTCCAGACAATCACAAATACAATCACACACTCAGCCATCACATAGCAGGCATACAATTATGCTTACCTGGGCCTTTCCAACGTGCAACCTGCACGTTAGTCACAATAACACCATTTCCAATCACATGCACGTTCTGATTACATTTCATGCATTCGTTCCGGCCTCCTCACATTCTTTCCACATAATTCGCCAGTGACCCGCGTAATGGTACCGCCTCAGGTTCACTACGACCGTCTCACACTTGATTCGCCAGTGAATCGCGTAATAGTACCGCCTCAGGTTCACTGCGACTATCTCATTCTCAACTCGCCAGTGACCCGCGTAGTAGTACCGCCTCAGGTTCACTGCGACTAACTCATAACAACACTTCAGGGCCCGTGTAATGGTACCGCCTCAGGCCGTGTATCTTGCCCGCGTAGTAGTACCGCTTCAGGCTCAACACCCACCACCTACGATGTCACGCCCCGAACCCCTTCGAGCACGCGACACACTTCTCTGGTCGAATGATGCGACATCCTAGGGTATCGCCGACCCAAATTAAACTTATCAGAGATTTATATCAACAGCGGAAACCACCAATACCCGGACGATAATAACTGGGGTAATCAGGGAGAATGCACATATTCATTTTTCATTCAAACTTATATAATGTCCACAATTTACAAAATCACATATATACAAGCACACCGCATCGCCACACTACATACCACCGATATCGAAAAGGATCGATAACCTGGGTACCCTATCACCAAAAATAGTATGCTTTAAAAGCCTATTCCACAACCCTTACACTTGCCCCTACGCCCTCTACTTGGCGTCCACTCCGAGTCTGATTCTTCGTCCTCTGAATCTGAATCCTCCTGAGTCTCCTGCTCGTCTGTCGGGTACTCTACCACGTTAATGTCGGTGTGCAACGGTATTGCAAAACGTCGTGGCGGCGGCAGAAGGTTCATTGATCAGACCGGGATTCTGAAATGTTTGGTTGAAACAACCATGAGATTACATCTCAAAAAGTACACCCCTAAGCCCCACCTAAGCTATCACGTACCTCCAGACATAAACAACCAATCATACTAACAATCTGACAAATAACCAATCATACTAACAATCACACGCGAACCTACCTGGGATTCTTCATACACCTCTCTGCACGCCAAATAATAATACAGCCAACATGCCACAATGATGCATCATTCATGTCGCAAAACCAAAGCGTGTAATATGAATTCACATGCATCAATACATCACAATCGCCCATGCCTCGATTATAAAGCAAAACCCACTTGGGCACGTCCCATACCATGCCTAGCAGTTTTTACCCCATAATCGAGCATTACATCACACGATACAACCACACTTGCACACTAACTCACGCCATGCGTCAACTTTCGCAATCCTCACACGTCAAGCCAGGTCCAGCTCATTCCCAACTTTTCCACCACTACCGCGAACGCGTAAAACGCATCAGGCCAACGGTCTTCAGACCTCGTCAGGCATCGTCACCCCGTCGGGCCGGGCATCGTCACCTCGTCAGGGACAGCATCGTCCCGCGTAAACGAACATGCCTTAGGACGGAATCCTACACTCAACTTTCCTTCTACCGCGCACGCGTAAAACGCATCAGGCCAACGGTCTTCTGACCTCGTCAGGCATCGTCACCCCGTCAGGCCGAGCATCGTCACCTCGTCAGGGACGGTATCGTCCCGTGTAAACGAACACGCCTCAGGACGGACTCACCCCGCGTAAACGAACACGCCTCACGATATCACTTTTCCAGCCAATCCTACATTCTCGTGCCTTCGTTCCACTCATACCACACATACCACATGGCCACATATACACACGGCCACACACAATCGCACACTTCACATACACTTCACAAATACACATTCTCGCCACATGAACACCACACGATCACCCATGCTTGGCACGCGAACTCAATGCGCAATCACACCATCACGCCTCATGGCCACACACTCTCGGCACACAATCACGCCACATTCAGCCCAAGACACAATCCAGAATCAACCAACAATCACAAACCATACAATCGCATATACGAACTCCAAAAATTCTAAATTTTGGATATATCATAAAAAAACATCTTGATAAACATTTCTTATGAAGAACACGAAATCCGGTTCAATCTGCAACCATGCCTTTTTGTTCCTCGAAATCAGACCAAAATCAGCTCGCTCTAACAGACTGTTTTGTCCTCAAAATACATTTCTTTCAACACCCAAATCACCTTGAAAAGCTTTGAAATTTTTACATGTCATAGAAAAGAGAGTCACCAACAACTTTCGTGAAGGAAGTTTATCAAAAATAGATCTGGAAAATTTTATAAAAATTCGACAAGACAAGAAGGTCGGGATAAACAGTGTTCCGGGCGGTTTCAATACGGTCTGAAAATGGGTTTTCGTACAACCCAAATGGCCTCCAAAAATTCCAAATTTAAAATATGTTATAATTCAAGATATTGGGAGCAACTTTCATGAAGGAAACTTCCTCAAATTCGGCCCCTAAAAGTCTCCACAAAAATGGCAAACCGGACGAGTACAGTAGTCACGAATCCGAGATTCACCCCCAAACAACCAAGATTCAAGTTCTAGCTCACATCCATGGATCTTCAACCCACAAAACCCATTCCCAAATGTCTAATCCAATACGCAACAGCCACTAACAGCCATGATCAGCCACCAATAACCACGATCAACACCCTAATCAACCCCTAAACTACCCTAAACTGCGTCTAAACGAGTCCGTTAATACCCGATATCCTAAATAGGGTTTAGGGCGTGACTTACCCGAACTCTAGACTAACTCGGCTAGAGCGGGAAGGGGGAACGGCTGGCCGGCGGCGATCGGCGTACGGCGACGGCACGGCGGTGGTGGCTTGCTCCGGCGAGCGGCTCCGGCGGTGACTTCACGGCCGAGGAAGAAGAAGAAACGGGGAAGGAGAGGGGCCAACGAAAATGGAGATGGGAGAGAGAGAATGGCCGGTCAAAGTGGTCTTAATGGGTCAAAAGTTGATTGCCACGTGTCGCGATCCGGTGTGTTGGACCCTTTTGCCCTTCAATCTAATGGCCACTATACATTCTTACCCAATAATTGATGGGCCTTTTGGTCTTTCAATAATTCTAATAATTATCCACTTACTTAATCCTCAATTATTGCCCAAAATTGGTCCAAATTCGGAATAGTGAAAATTGGGCACAGGGGCATTCAGAAATTTTCCAGTCCCGGGTCGAAATTCCATTTTTTGACCGTACCAACCCCAAATATACGTGGCCACTCAAAAATGGCGTCGGCCACGCAAAATAGTCACTTACGCCCCCGAAAATCGGCTTCAAAGTCTTGAGGGGCAAAACAGTAATTTTTCACTCCCGGGTCAAAATTCCATTTTTCGACCATACACACTCCAAATATGCGTGGCCACCCTAAAACAACATCGGCCTCGAAAAATAATCACATACGGCCTTAAAAATCAACTTCACAGCCTGGAGGGGTAAAACCGTAATTTTTCACTTCCGGGTCGAAATTCCATTTTTCGACCGTACCCACTCCAAACATGCGTGGCCACTCTAAAACGACGCCGGCCTTGCAAAATAGTCGTATACGACCTTGAAAATCGACACCCAAGTCCGGGTAAATTTTCCGTAATCAAAATCGCTCAATTTCAAATTTTAAAGTCTCTGATTAACGGGCGGCTGTTTAGCAGTTACGCGTATCGACCTAGGGATAGTCGAATCGTGACGGCCTCGATGACAGGGAAAACGTGAGAATTTATCACTAGTGCCGAAGGTCACGATCGGTCGGTTTAAGTTCAGGCTTTGTTCGCCACGTGTACTTTCGGTCGTGCGGAATCACCCGCGATCCGATCGTACATCGTTGGCCAAACCATATCCGTCACCTTCCTAGGATCGGCCCACATTGGCCCAAAATATTTCCTCACCGTTTCTCGGAATCGGTGCCCAATTCACGATCGGGTCCCTGGTCCACGTACCGTTTCCTAATTAGCCCTTCCCTTTCGGTTAGTATCCCGAGAGTGATCAATTCCGGGTGAGACTTACCAAAATGAAATGAGAAATAATATCAACTATATTGATCCCGGAAGTGGGTCGAAATTCAGAATGTTACAAACGACACAGCCCGCGTAATGATACCGCCTCAGGTTGGTCGTCCTCCGGTAATACCGGGCATCGTCCCGCGTAGTCGTACCATCTCAGGACGGATCAATTCCCCGCGTAATGATACCGCCTTAGGGATTTACATTATCACGCGTATTACACCACAATCTCTTTCTCACCCGTTCACACATTCAACACTCACATGCCAACATACTGGCCAATCGTTCTTGGCCCGTGCACGCATCAAACCACGCATTTCTCAAGCTCAATAAACACCCAACACGGCCAATTGACAGTCAATTTCAACTCGGCCCAAGCGTGCACATAACGAAGCACATTTCAACTAAATATTTCACGAACTAACAAACAATCACGGCTGCCATCGGGCCCACAGTCACAGCCACCATCACAGCCACAAATTCAACATTTCCACGCATATTTCGAGCCCTAATAGGCACCACGACACAGCCACATCACGGCACATCAAACCGACACAAATCGTCTCCCAATCGGACCATATGTCCGTCATTTCAATTCCCAATTTTCCAGCATCTAACTCAACACCAAACAGCCACGAAATCAACATAATTTCATTCATAAACCCGCCATAATTAATCCCCAAGTCGGTCCACTAATATAATCACTAAACGGCCTCTAATTAACCCCTAAACAGTCGCCTCACAACCCGATTCAACCCTAATTTTGTCCATCGATACCCGAAGTCCTAAATAGAGTTTAGGGCACGACTTACCAGAACTCTAGACTAACTCGGCTAGAGTGGAAAGGGGGAATGGCTGATCGGCGGCAAGCGGCAGCACGCGGCGGCAGCGAGCGGCGGCGGTGACGACGGCTTTCTTGGCCGCGGTCACTCACGGCCACAGGAGGAGAGAGAGAGAGAGGTCGCCGAGAGGGAGAGGGAGAGGGAGAGAGAGAGGGACGGCGGCGTGAGGATGGTGGTGGCTCAGTGGCGGGACTACGGTGGCACGGCGTGCGGTGGCCGGCGAGCGGCGGCGTGGCAAGAGGGGGCGGTCGGCTCGGTGAGAGGAGAGGAGGGAGCTGAGAGATAGAGAGAGAGAATGAAGAGAGAGAGAGATGATTTGGGTTTAAATAATCAAGGTCAATAATTGAAGGGCCAATTGACCATCTTGCCCTTCTCTCACAATTCCAATCAACGGTCCAGATTCGATCTTATCTTGAGATCGACGGTCCGGATCAAATCTTTTCTAAAATATCCAAGCGCAATTTGGGAATTTCCCAAAAAGTCCAAGGGCAAAATTGTCCAAAAATCTCTAATTCTTAGGCTAGGACGAAATTACCAAAATGCCCTTCCCAAATTACATTGGTCTTAACAAATCTCTAGGGATAAAATGGTCATTTTCCATTTCTCGCCGAAATTCAATTTTTTTGAAGGATTCGAGCAAATCCGAGGCTACCCGAGCAATTGACAACATCGTCCAAGTACCCTGTCGTGACTTTCTAAATTTCCAATGCCCAACTTGATCTCTAATTTAATGACTAAACTTTACATAACGCCACTTGAGAAATCTCAAACTAACGGGTGGCTTTTAAGGTAATTCGCCTTATTGACCCGTGGCCGATACTAAATCAAACCACGTACAAGTTTACTCGGGTCGTGACGACCTCGGTTGTCACTTAATCGCGAGGATCGATTGCTAGATCCGACGGGCACGATCGTTTGGCATAGGTTCCGGGTCATTCGTCGATTCATTTCGTGGTCAAGCGGCATCACCCGCGATCCACTAATATGACATTGGCGAACTGATCCCTGACTATCTTTGGATCGGCCTTTATTGGCTCAAAATGTCACCTCGACAATTTTCATGGTCGATAGTCGGTTCACGATCGAGTTCTTTGGTCGCGCGAATTTAGATCCCTAATTAGCCTTTCCCTAACGGTTAGTATTCCCGAAGTGATCAATTCCGGACGAGATATAATTACAAGCACATCCATAAACTATTCATTTCATAAATCCCAAGTGGGTCAGATTTCAGAATGTCACAACTCTTCCCCCCTTATAAAAATTTCGTCCTCGAAATTTACAAATTACATTAACTACTCAAACAAGTGGGGGTATTGACGCTGCATTTGCTCTTCACTTTCCCATGTCGCGCCTTCAGTCTCGTGGTGTTCCCAAATAACCTTGACAATCGGGATCGTCTTGTTCCTTAGAACCCGTTCTTTCCGATCTCCAATCCTTACTTGTCTCTCGACATATGACACCCTGTCATCGACTTCTATCTCCTCATAATTCAACACGTGAGTTGGGTCCGGTTCATATTTCCTTAACATTGATACGTGGAACACATTATGCACTTGCGACAAATTCGGCGGGAGTGCAAGGCGATAAGCTAGATCTCCAATCCTTTTTAAAACCTCAAAAGGTCCCACGTACCTCGGACTCAACTTTCCTTTCTTACCAAATCTGGACAGTCCTCTCATGGGCGATACCTTAAGAAATACGTGATCCCCTACTTAAAACTCCAAAGGTCTTCGCCTTCTGTCTACATAACTCTTTTGACGGCTTTGAGCTATTTTCAGCCTTTCGCGAATTGCCTTAACAGCCTCAACTGACTGTTGAACTAATTCTGGTCCGGTTATACTCCATTCTCCTACCTCGTCCCAACACACGGGCGTTCTACAAGCTCTGCCATATAGCGCTTCAAAGGGCGCCATTCCGATGCTCTGCTGAAAACTATTATTATATGCAAATTCTGCTAAGGGCAATTGCTCTTCCCACTTACCCTGGAAATCCAATACACATGCCCTAAGCATATCCTCTAGAGTCTGAGTCGTCCTTTCACACTGACCATCTGTTTGTGGATGGCAAGCTGTACTGAACTGCAGCTTTGATCCTAATGCCGTCTGCAGACTCTTCCAAAAATTGGCGGTAAACCTAGGATCACGATCTGAGGTAATCGTCACCGGTACCCCATGCAAACGAACTATCTGTTGCACATATAACTCAGCATACCGATCTAATGCGAAGTCCTTTCGCACAGCAAAAAAGTATGCCGACTTTGTCAATCTGTCGACAATCACCCAAATAGTATCATGGCCTCTTTGGCTCCTTGGTAATCCCGTTACAAAATCCATAGTTATATGCTCTCATTTCCATTCTGGGATTTCCAAGGGTCGCAATAATCCCCCGGGCTTACAATGCTGTGCCTTCACTTGCTGGCACGTCAGACATTTAGCCACATGTCTGGCTATATCTACCTTCATACCATTCCACCAATAGTACTGCCTCAAATTCTGATACATCTTGGTACTACCTGGGTGGATACTATAACTACTACGATGCGCTTCTGACAAAATCTCTTCCTTAATTTCCGCATCGTCAGGCACACATAATCGCTCACGGAACTTCAGTATCCCGTCTTCGGATATCTGGAAGTCCGGCTTTCTCTTGGTCTCATCCATCTCCAGAATCCTTTGGATTTCTTGATCCGTAGACTGCAAGGTCTTAATCTTAGCCTGGATCTCCGGTTCAATCCTAAGCGTGGCCAACAAACTCGAGACTTGACTTACTTCAAATCTAAACTCCGAGTCTCGTACTTTTTCTAACAATGCCCATTCCTTGACCATCAAATGAGCGATGCTTGACTTCCGACTCAATGCATCAGCTACCCGGTTGGCCTTTCCGGGATGATATAGAATATCACAGTCGTAATCTTTTAACAACTCCATTCACCGACGCTGCCTCATATTAAGTTCCTTTTAAGAAAATAAATATTTGAGGCTCTGATGGTCGGTATAAATCTGAAATTTCTCTCCGCATAAATAGTGTCGCCAAATCTTCAGGGTGAATACTATTGCGGCTAATTCCAAATCGTGCGTCGGATAGTTCAACTCATGCGGTCTTAACTGCCTTGATGCATAGGCCACTACTTGCCCATTTTTGCATGAGTACACACCCCAATCCTTTCAACGACGCATCACTATAAATTTCATATCCTCCGGGTCTTGATGGAATAGTCAACACCGGTGCCGTTGTCAATCTATGCTTCAATTCCTGGAAACTCCTTTCACATTTGTCGGTCCATTCAAATCTCGTTTCCTTTTTCAACAAATGTGTCAATGGTGTCGCTATTGCCGAAAACCCTTCCACGAAATGACGATAATATCCTGTCAAACCCAGAAAGCTTCGAACCTCTGTTACCGTCGTTGGTCTAGGCCATTTCATTACCGCCTCAATCTTTGATGGATCCACTGAGATTCCTTCCCCAGAGATCACATGTCCGAGAAATGCTACTCGATTGAGCCAGAATTCGCACTTGCTAAACTTAGCATACAGTGCGTTCTCTCTTAAAGTCTGCAACACCTTACTCAAGTGAAACTCATGCTCCTCTAGGCTCTTCGAGTACACCAATATGTCGTCTATAAAAATGATCATGAATTGATCTAAGAATTCTTTAAACACCCGATTCATTAAGTCCATAAAGGCAGCAGGGGCATTCGTCAATCCAAACGGCATTACTGTAAATTCATAATGTCTATATCTCGTCCTAAATGCTGTCTTTGGTATATCCTCCTTCCTAATCCTCAACTGATGATATCCCGTTCTTAAATCAATTTTAGAGAACACCGAAGCCCTTTGTAACTGATCAAACAAATTATCAATCCTCGGCAGGGGATATTTATTTTTGATCGTCACCTGATTTAGCTGCCTATAATCAATACATAACCTCAACGATCCATCTTTCTTCCTCACAAATAATACTGGCGCTCCCCACGGAGACGCACTCGGACGAATAAATCCCTTGTCTAATAACTCTTGCATTTGCACATCTCCTTTAACTCCGACAACGACATTCTATAAGGTGCCTTCGAGATTGGCTCAGTTCCAGGTGCCAACTCGATTACAAACTCTACCTCTCTTTCTGGTGGCAATCCCGGCAATTCCTGAGAAAAAACATCGAGATACTCGCACATCACGGCTATGTCCTCTAGCCTCGGCTCTTCAGCCGTTAAATCAACTACAGCCGCTAGAAATCCTTGACACCCTTCATTCAACAACTTAGTCATTTTTAGCGACGAAATCCATGGAATTGAAGGTCCTCCTCGATTTCCCACAAATTTGAATTCCGGGTGTCCAAGAGGATTAAATTGGATCACTCTGCTATTACAATCCATTACGGCCCTTTGCTTAGACAGCCAGTCCATACCCACTATCACATCAAAATCGTACATGTCTAGAACCGCTAAATCAATCATTTCCTCCCTATCACCAATCACAATCTTACAATTCGGGAACCCCAACGAAACTAGCATCTTATCATTCAAGGGAGTCGTAATACATAACACAACATCAAGCGACTGCGGTTCTATACCAATCAACTCAACAAATTGCTCAGATATAAATGAATGTGACACTCTAGGGGTCAAATAAAGCATACGCAGCATGGTCGCACAGAGAAACCGTACCTGTGACAACCCCTGGCGCGTTCTCAATTTCTCTTATGGCCATGGCGTACACCCGTCCTTGCGCCTGTGGCCTATTCTGATTAGCTGTCTGGGTCACTCCAGTCTGGTTCCCGTTCCGGGGTGGCGACAATGCAGGCGATCTATTCTGTCTGAGGTTGGGGCAATACCTTACATGATGACCAAATCCGCCACATCCGAAACATGCTCCGCCCCTGGTTGGACAAGGTCCATTTCCATGTCTTTCCCCGCACACTCGACATGGACCATTCTGATTACGGGCCGGCTTCCCTATATTCCTTCTAGCCGGAGGGACAAAACGTCGATTACCCGTCATTGGCCTCTTCCCTAACTGACGGTTGTCCCTACCCTGGGCAAACCTCGACCCAGAAGCGGCGGCCCTATCCGCCAAATCCCACTCAATCGCTTGAGCCCTATCATAAATCTCATTATACCCTCTCAAATTCAATGAGATCGTTTGGCTGCGAAGGTCCGGTTTCAAGCCATCTCGGAACCTCCGGGCCCTATCCAACGGGTCCTCAACCATTTTCGGGGCGAACTTAGACAATCGAGCAAATTCAGCCTCGTACTGATCCACCGTTCTCTGCCCCTGACGCAACCTCATAAACTCAGATAATTTTTGTTCCCGGGCACTCTCAGAAAAATATTTGCCGTTAAAGCCTTCTACAAACATCGCCCAAGTCTGGGCAGTACCCGCAGGGAATATCATTCCTCTGGTGGCTTTCTACTAATCATTTGCATTTCCTTGCAATTGATATACCACTAACGTCACTTTCTCCTCGTCTGTACACCCCAATACTTCAAACGCTTTTTCTAATTCCTCCACCCATAGCGATGCACTGTCAAGGTCGCCTCTACCATCAAACTTAGGAGGCTTTAATTTCAGAAACTATTCCACTAATTGGTGCATTTGCCTATCTGCATTCATCTGCCCCTGCCCATGATTCTCATTATTATTATTGGCAGCAGCGGCCTCGGCAGCTTGGGCAATCGTGGCAGCTCGTTCCTGAGTCTGCTGTCCAATCAGATTTCCGATCTGTTCTAGGGTCCTCATGACCGCTTCCATTCTACGATCTTCTGCCGGTCGGGCTCGGGCTCGCGAGTTGGATGAACCCCCAGTTCCTCTACCTCGCGAACTCATCCTCACGATTTCTACCACTCGACTACCTGCTATAATTCCACTCAGGAATTAGAAACCTAGGCCAACTATGTCAATCTAGCCCTAGGCAGTGAATTAACGCAATAATTCACTCAGCAGGCAATCAATCACCACAGCATAATGCCACACTCAATAGGGTCTGTGAACTTACCTCAGGTCCAGACGCACCTGCATCTCAATCATTACAACAATTAATTCACCCAACAATCACAACAAACAATTTGGAGGCACGTGTAGCTTATTCCACCCTATGACTTGCTAAGGTCTCCCCAGATCACTACCCCAGGGTCTCTGCCCCTTATCACTCCAAACTTCGACCAACTTAGATCGAGCGGTCCTCGCTCTGATACCAAACCAAACAGTGATGTCATGCGCCGAATCCCTATATAGCCCACAACACACTTCTCTGGTTGAATAATGCGATGTCCCAGGGTATCGCCGACCCAATTAAATTTATCAGAGATTTATCCATCAGCGAAAGCCATAATCAATACCCGGATAATAATAATAACTGGGGCAAACAGGGGAAAAATAAACACATCCATTACTTATCCAACTTATACAATATTCACAATTTACAAAACCACCATATATACAAGCACACCAAACTATAAGCCACCGATATCCAAAATGATTGATAGCCTGGGTATCCTATCGCCCAAAAATGGAATACCTCAAAAAGCCTATTCTCAATCCTTACGCTAACCTCTACACCCCCTACTTGGCGTCCACTCCGAGTCTGATTCCTCTGCATCTGAACCTAAATCTCCTTGAACTGTCTGCTCCTCTGAGGACTCCGGCTCGGCCTCGATCTCAATCGGGTTGTTTATGTCACCCGATTCCGCTGGAACTTCGACCCTCTCCTCCTCGACTGGCTCCTCATCAGACTCGTCCTTTGGCACAAACTCGGGGTCGAGCCATTGCTCATACTCAGGTATAGGCACCGGTTCTTCTTCAGACTCATCCTCAGGCTCCGATGCTGCAGGCGCAGGATGAAGTCCTGACTGCGCTAGACTAGTCTCCAAACTAGTCATCTCGCCATCCGGAGGAGGTATGGATGATGGATCCCAGTCCCCAACTCCATCAAAGGGGACATCGAAGCCACAGACGGGGCCAAACTCATCTATCCCGTCTCAAAAGAACCAAGCGGTATACGTGTGGGCTTGCCAGAGGAGTAGTCCTATGTCTACCCAAACTACCGTCGTATGCTTAACCCAGGTCAGATTACCATCTATCGGGTACTCTACAACACTATGGTCGGTGCGCACCGGTACTCCAAAATACTCAGGCGGCAACGGTGAGGGATTCATCGCTCAGGTCGGGGTTCTGAAATTGTTGGTTGAAACAACCATAAGAATACATCTCAGTAAGCACACACCCTAAACCCCACCTAGGCTATCACGTACCTCTAGACAATCACAAATACAATCACACACTCAGCCATCACATAGCAGGCATACAATTATGCTTACCTGGGCATTTCCAGCGTGAAACCTGCACGTTAGTCACAATAACACCATTTCAATCACATGTACGTTCTGATTACATTTCATGCATTCATTCCGGCCTCCTCACATTCTTTCCACATAATTCGCCAGTGACCCGCGTAATGGTACCGCCTCAGATTCACTACGACCGTCTTACACTTGATTCGCCAGTGACCCGCGTAGTAGTACCGCCTCAGGTTCACTGCGACTAACTCATAACAACACTTCAGGGCCCGTGTAATGGTACCACCTCAGGCCGTGTATCTTGCCCGCATAGTAGTACCGCCTCAGGCTCAACACCCACCACCTACGACACAACCTGCATAATGATACCGCCTCAGGTTGGCCGTCCTCCGGTAATACCGAGCATCGTCCCGCGTAGTCGTACCGCCTCAGGACGGATCAATTCCCCGCGTATTGATACCGCCTCAGGGATTTCCATTATCACACGTGTTACACCACAATCTCTTTCTCACCCGTTCACACATTCAACACTCACATGCCAACATACTGGCCAATCGTTCTTGGCCCGTGCATGCATCAAACCACGCATTTCTCAAGCTCAATAAACACCCAACACGGTCAATTGATAGTCAATTTCAACTCGGCCCAAGCGTGCATATAACGAAGCACATTTCAACTAAATATTTCACGAACTAACAAACAATCACGGCTGCCATCGGGCCCACAGTCACAGCCACCATCACAACCACAAATTCTACATTTCCACGCATATTTCGAGCCCTAACAAGCACCACGACACAGCCACATCACGATACATCAAACCGACACAAATCGTCTCCCAATCGGACCATATGTCCGTCATTTCAATTCCCAATTTTCCAGCATCTAACTCAGCACCAAACAGCCACGAAATCAACATAATTTATTCATAAACCCGCCATAATTAATCCTTAAGTCGGTCCACTAATATAATCACTAAACGGCCTCTAATTAACCCCTAAACAGTCGCCTAACAACCCGATTCAGCCCTAATTTTGTCTGTCGATACCCAAAGTCCTAAATAGAGTTTAGGGAACGACTTACCCAAACTCTAGACTAACTCGGCTAGAGTGGAAAGGGGGAATGGCTGATCGGCGGCAAGCGGCGGCACACGGCGGCGGCGAGCGGCGGCGGTGGCGACGGCTACCTTGGTCGTGGTCACTCACGGCCACGGGAGGAGAGAGAGAGAGTTCGCCGAGAGGGAGAGGGAGAGAGAGAGGGACGGCGGCGTGAGGATGGTGGTGGCTCGGTGGCGGGGCGGTGGTGGCACGGCGGGCAGTGGCCGGCGAATGGCGGTGCGGCAAGGGGGGGCGGTCGGTTCGGTGAGAGGAGAGGAGGGAGCCGAGAGATAGAGAGAGAGAATGAAAAGAGAGAGAGAGAGAGAGAGAGAGGATTTGGGTTTAAATAATCAAAGTCAATAATTGAAGGGCAATTGACCATCTTGCCCTTCTCTCACAATTCCAATCGACGGTCCAGATTCGATCTTATCTTGAGATCAACGGTCCGGATCAAATCTTTTCCAAAATATCCAAGGGCAATTTGGGAATTTGTCAAAAAGTCCAAGGGTAAAATTGTCCAAAAATCTCTAATTCTTAGGCTAGAGCGAAATTACCAAAATGCTCTTCCCAAATTACATTGGTCTTAACAAATCTCCAGGGGTAAAATGGTCATTTTCCATTTCTCGCCGAAATTCAATTTTTCTAAAGGATTCGAGCAAATCCGAGGCTACCCGAACAATTGACAACATCGTCCAAGTACCCTGTCGTGACTTTCTAAATTTTCAATGCCCAACTTGGTCTCTAATTTAATGACTAAACTTTACATAAGGCCACTTGAGAAATCTCAAACTAACAGGTGGCTTTTGGGGTAATTCGCCTTATTGACCCGTGGCCGATACTAAATCAAGCCATGTACAAGTTTACTCGGGTCGTGACGACCTCGGTTGTCACTTAATTGCGAGGATCGATCGCTAGATCCGATGGGCACGATCATTTGGCATAGGTTCGGGGTCATTCGTCGATTCATTTCGTGGTCAAGCGGCATCACCCGCGATCCACTAATATGACATTGGCGAACTGATCCCTGAC
This sequence comes from Syzygium oleosum, assembly GCF_021117445.2. Lineage (NCBI taxonomy): Eukaryota > Viridiplantae > Streptophyta > Magnoliopsida > Myrtales > Myrtaceae > Syzygium > Syzygium oleosum. The sequence goes on from NW_026607494.1 coordinate 6,062,834, forward strand.
TATCCTTGGATCGGCCTTTATTGGCTCAAAATGTCACCTCGACAATTTTCATGGTAGATAGTCGGTTCACGATTGAGTTCTTTGGTCGCGCGAATTTAGATCCCTAATTAGCCTTTCCCTAACGGTTAGTATTCCCGAAGTGATCAATTTCGGGCGAGATCTAATTACAAGCACGTCCATAAACTACTCATTTCATAAATCCCAAGTGGGTTAGATTTTAAAATGTCACATAGGTCATAGTTCGCACCTTCAACTACAGACTTCGATGAGTTGATGGCCAGTGGAAGTTTCCCAGCGGTGCTAGAATGGGGGATAGCTAAATCCTCCCAAGCTGCGCGAGAAATTTACAAAGATGGCTTCATCTCCGACGATTCCTATAACTGCAGCACAGTCTGCTTCAATTTAGGATATCGCAAGGTGATGCCGTTTTTGCAGTGTTCTTGCCATATGGGCTTCACCGGTAACCCCTATATTAAACATGGATGCGAAGGTAAAACCAGTTACATTGTATCACAACAATGATTGGAAACGCATCATCGAAACGCTGAACTAATAAAGAGAAGTAGCAATTTGGAGGCTGAAGTAGCTTTACGGGCAATTGCAAACACCCAATAAAGAGACGAAGCTCCACTAATTTTGATTTGTCATCTTTTGTTCAGATGTCGATGAATGCGAAGATCCGACCAATCGTTGCCCTGGAAGAAAGTGTGTGAATCGACGAGGTTCCTATGATTGTGTAGACGGAAGCAAGACAATCAAGCTTGTCCTCATAGGTAAGCAAATTTCCACAATCTGTCATGAGATATGAACAAGGACTTTCCATCTTTTCTGCACCCAGATTCGCGAATATCACATCCTATCATTTAAATAATGCAACATGGAGTCTCCAAGTGATAAAAGCCGCAATTTAGAAAGTGTTATATAGCATAATGCGTTTTCAGTGGATCGGATGTTCGATATTCCTACATAGCTCTTCAGAATTCAAGTTTGCTGTTTGATCTAGGGGAAATTACCAAAAAAGTTCCAAACCTATTGTACTTGTATCAATTCAATCTTAAACCTTTTAATTATGCAAATTTAGTCCTAAACTTTTCCACGTTTTGTAAATTGAATCCATTCGGCCAATTTTGATCGAAAATTACTGACGTGGACATCAGCCGCCTTTTGTAACACGATCAGTGCTGATGTGAATATTTTTTTAATAATTTTTTTGTTTCTTTTTTCTTTTCTTCTCTTTATTTTGGGGGGGTGGGGGCGAGGGAGGTGCTAAGAGCCGGCAAGGATCATTGGCCAACTCTCATCGGCCACAAGTGAGTGGGTCGTTGCTAGCAAGGGCGTCGCAGCCCTTGTGGTCGGTGAAGGCTTGGACGAGGGTTGCGATGTCCTTGTCGGCCAAAGCAAGGCCATGAAGCCCGTCGCCCAGATCTAGCAAGGGCCGCGATGCCCTCGCCAGATTTGGGCCAGGTGAGGGGCCGCGTCAATAATTTTTTCCCAAAATTTGTAAGATGGATTCGATTGTCAAAAGATGAAAAGGTTTAGGACTAATTGACACAATTAAAAGGTTATAAGACTGAATTAGCACAAGTGTAATAAGTTTGGGACTTTTTCGGTAATTTCCCCTTTCATTTGGGCGCACATTTTTTCCTACAATTGTAGTCAAATTAGTTTATACCCTTTAACTCGATCTACTCATCAACAAATATAATACGTCAAACCTAACACGAGGATTTTTCCTTTTTACCCTTAATGCCCACATAATCCCGATCAACCAATGCCTCTATTTTTTTTCCTTTAGACCAATTTTCACCGGAAATCGCTAACGTTGCGGTGTGTCAAGTTAGACGATCAGTGAAGATAAGACCGCCACGCAATGATTTTCAATAAAAATTGACTAGAAGTACTACAATTGAATTTCGCATGAAGGTTTAGGACTAAATTGCGAAAATTTTAAAAGTTTAGGATTAAATTGGTATCCATACAATATATTTAAAATTGATTGGGTAACTTTCCCTAAAGGAAAAATGACACAAATGGTCTGTGAACTTTGACCCATTATGCAATGTCGTCCCTGAACTTTTAATTTGTTCAATATGGTCCTTGAACTTTAGTAGAATGTGCAATGTCATCCATTCGTACATTGAACATTTTCATATAGTCCAGGGGTTAGATTGAATATGTACCAAAAGTTCAGAAGCAACATTGAACAAATTAAAAGTTGAGAGACCACATTACACATTGGGCTAAAAGTTAGGGATCATTTGTGTAATTATTCCTTCTCAAAATACTAATATATTTTAGTCTGTATGATGAACATCCTAGTATGAGGGTGAGATAAAGTTTAGTAAGAGTAACATTGAAATATGGATACCATTTTAAAATTAGTCATTTTAAATTGAGTAGATGGTTTACATGACATCAAACAAATTGTATTACATTCAATTTTGCTAAGAAGCCTTTTCTGATACAATCTCCTTTAATAATCTAAATTAATTAAAAAAAAGCCCAATGGGATTTTCAATTGGTTCTCATAATTAGTTGGTGGCTTCCTATGATGGGAAGAAATTGCTACTTGGCCGAAGGAAAAATATCCATAAGTCAATGTGAGATTAATAGTTTTCCTTCTTCCAAATTAGTTTATTCATAGATAGATAGCTTAGCACAGCAATGTCGACTCTTACGAGCAGGTGCTTTTTCATAACTTTGCCCCCTGCTAAATATCCGGAATGCAGGACTCGGAGCGAGCGTTGGAGGATTAGTGCAAATGTTGCTTCCCTCATGGTGGTTATACAAAGTCATCATGAAAAGAAGTGAAATGAAGCAGAAAGAGAAGTACTTTAAATCGCAGTGGGGTCTCTTGTTGCAACAACATCTATCTTCATCACCTGAAGGCAATGTTGCGAAAAGCAAATTATTCCGCTTCAAGGACTTAGAGAAGGCCACCGACCGTTTCCACGAGGATAGGATACTCGGCCAAGGTGCACAAGGTGTTGTTTACAAGGGAATGCTGACTGATGGAAAAATAGTTGCAGTTAAGAAATCAAAATTGATAGATAAGGGAAAAGTTGAAGAGTTCATCAACGAGGTCATCATTCTCTCACAAATCAATCACAGGAATGTGGTTAAGCTAATGGGGTGCTGCTTGGAAACAGAAATCCCGCTTTTAGTATATGAATTCATACCAAATGGGACTCTTCACCGGTATCTACATGACCCGAATGAAGACCTTCTCGCATCATGGGACATGCGCCTACGAATTGCAACCGAAATCGCAGGAGCCTTATTCTACTTGCACTCGGCAGCTTCTATACCCATCTATCATCGCAACATCAAGTCAACCAATGTCCTCTTGGATGAGAAACATCATGCTAAAGTCACAGATTTCGGTATTTCTAAGTCTGTATCCCTCGACAAAACTCACGTAACCACATTGGTGCGGGGGACTTTTGGATACTTGGATCCAGAGTACTTCAAAACAGGTTATTTTATAGACAAAAGCGATGTGTACAGCTTTGGAGTGGTCCTTGTTGAACTCTTAACCGGGCAAATGCCAGTCAGTTGGCTTGGGGAAGAAGGAAGGAGCCTCGCGGACTATTTTATTAATTCGATGGAGCAGAATTGTTTGTTTGATATTGCTGATGCTCGAGTTATGAAGTCAAGCAAGAAAGAAGAGATTACAACAGTTGCTAACCTCGCAAGAAGGTGCTTGAGCTCCAGTGGGAGGAAGCGGCCGACAATGAAAGAAGTGGCAATGGAGTTGGAGGGAATAAGGAAGCTCCAAAGCTTTTCGAGCTTCCAACAATATCAAGAAAAGATCGAGGCCGCTGAATCTCGTGACTCTAGTTTCACATCCGGCAAGTCTTTCGCGGACACAGGTGTAACTACATTTTCAGACGTGCAGCCACTCGCACATTCTGAATCATGGTGAAGGCAGCAATTTCTGGCATCATCTCCGCAACAATTTCAAGCTCTACAGGCAGAGGCCAATGACCCGAATATATAAGCCGCACCAATTATAGACAGTTTTTTAAAGTTGTTTCCTCGTTGCTGATGTTGGGATCAAAAGAGTGTTTGAGCAGTACCCTTTTAAAATTTCTCTGGCTCAGCGTCAGTTTTTAGCGTAAGTACTATAATGCTGTTTATATGCCAATTAGAAAGAGCTGCAAAATCATCCTGCTAATATATCATGAAGTGGCTTATTGCATCTCGAGGATCCTTGAAAACTTGTCTTTAATCCAGTTACTGTGAGGATTATATTAGAGTTGCTCGTGTAATCTTGGGAACAAGCGTTCTAATTGCATCAACCTTTATCCCTTACTGAGAAAAGTGTGATGCGATATGCGATTTTAGTTTCAGATAAACATACAAAATTCTATGGTCTGTCGGCTAAAAAAATTGGAAAAAATTTGTATGGGATGAATTTCAAAGTTATCGTAAATTTCCAATCATGTTGGTAAAAGAACATGATTGGTAACTGGCTTGTCAAGAACCGATAATAAATTACCAACACTATCATAAATTAACCAACATTTCAATAAAATAGAAAATTTCCAACTACTCTGAATGTTTACTAGTATCGTAAACAATTATTAATTATCAGGATTCCACCAACATATCAAAGAACTAGTAAATTACCAACTTCTTGAAATTTCACCATTGTGGTAAATAACTATCACTGCCATGAAGAATTTATCATCATTCAAATTCAGTAATAACTTACCAACTCTTCTGAAATTTTACCAGTAAAGTAAGTAAATTGACAATACCACCCAGAATTAAATAAAAGGGAGCCCACCCTACTTCTTCTGGACAAAGAATTACTTCATCGTGGTCAGGTGTGGCGGGGGACCAAACTCGAGGTGGGTAAAAGAGTCGTTGGGATCATTGAATCATGTCCCAATGGCACAAGATTGGGCAATAGGCACCATGTAACTTAAACATAACCGACCGGGCTAAGCGAATACTGTATAACCTAGAGGGCCGCCTTGAACATCATGTCACTTATCTAAACGTTTTAAACTAAACGACAAACAAGTTAACTGAATCGTATTTTATTAAGGAAACTAAAAAATGAATCCAAAGTGCGATGACATTATAATTCTTTTTTGCTCTTAACTAGTGTTAAATGTACTAGTCTCTAAATTTGTCTACCAATTGTTGTCACTGAATAGTGTTGGGTGCTTAAATAGGTCCAATAATTTAATTACCACTACCGTCTCATCATTTATTAAATCAAGTCAGTCAACAAATCCCAAGTATATCCAGCAGTCCTCCCTTTTTTTTGTTGGATCTAGTGGTATTCTTAGTGAAAGTAAGAAATCGAAAGCGATAGACGAGGGCAAAGTCGAACAGTTCATAAATGAATTATTCATTCTCTCACAAATCAACCATAGGAATGTGGTTAAGTTATTGGGGTATTGCTTGGAGACTGAAGTCCTGCTTTTAGTACATGAGTTTATACCAAACGGGACTCTATACCAAGATCTGCATGACCCAAATGAAGAGTTTTGAGTATCATGGGACACACACCTACGAATTGCAACTAAAATTGCAGGAGCCTTATTCTACTTGCATTTAGCAGTCTCTATCCCTATTTATCATCAAAACATCAAGTCCACCAATATCCTCTTGGATGAAAAATATCGGGCAAAAGTGGCAGATTTCGGTACTTCCAAGTCCGTTTCCCTCGATCAAACTCGTGTAACCACATTGGTGCAGAGGACTTTCAGCTACCTAGATTCCGAGTATTTCTAATCAAGTCAATTTATAGACACAAGCGATATATATAGCTTTGGAGTTGTCCTTGTGTGACATTCCAAAATTTTACCCACTTGGGATTTATGAAATGGATGATTTTATGAACGTACTTGTAGTTAGATCTCGCCCGGAACTGATCATTCCTGGGATACTAACCGTTAGGGAAAGGCTAATTGGGTATTTAAATTCGCGAGACCAAAGAAACTCGATCGTGAACTGACTTTCGACCATAGAATTGTCGAGGTGACATTTTGAGCCAATGTAGGCCGATCCAAGGATAGTTAGGGGTCAATTCGCCGCTGTCATATTAGTGGATCGCGGGTGATTCCGCTTGACCACGAGATGAACTGATGAATGACCCTAAACCTATACTAAATGATCGCGCCAGTCGGAACTAACGATCGATCCTCACGATTAAGTGACAACCGAGGTCGTCAAGACCCGAGTGGACTTGAACGTGGCTTGATTCAGTATCGGCCACGGGTCAAAAGTGCGAATTTCCCCAAAAGCCACCCGTTAGTCTGAAATACGCTCAAGTTACGTTATTTAAAATTTAGTCATTAATTAGAGACCAAGTTGGGCATTGGAGATTCAGAAAGTCACGACAGAACATTTGGACGACGTTGTTATTAGCATGATTAGCCTTAGAATCGTCCGAATCCTTCAGAAAAATCGAATTTCGGCGAGAAATGAAAAAAAGGACCGTTTTACCCTTGGGCCTTTGTTAAGGCCAAGTGTAAATGGGGAAGGGCATTTTGGTAATTTTACCCTCACTTTAGAAATTACAATTTTTGGACAATTTTGCCCTTGGACTTTTTGTGCAATCCCCAAATTACCCTTGGATATTTTGGAAAAAATTCGATCTCGGCCGTTGATCTCAAGATAAGAACGAATCGTGGCCGTCGATTGGAAAAGTAGAGAGAGGGGCAAGATGGTCATTTTGCCAAAAGGGGGACAATTATTGGTATTTAAACCATTTTCTCTCTCTCCCCCTCTCATTTCTCCCTCACCCTCTCTCTCGGCACACTCTCTCTCCCCTTTCCCACTAGCCGATCGCCCCCCTCTCCCCTTGGCCGTACCGCCGCCGTCCACGGCCACCGTCCGCCCGTCGCTGCCCCTCCGGTCGCCGAGCCGTGCCCTCGCCACCCTCTCGCCGCCGTCCCTCTCTCCCTCTCGGCCGATCTCTCTCTCCCTCCCGTGGTCGTGATTAGCCGGCCGAGCAAGCCACCGCCGCCGTCGCCGATCGCCGCTGTTCAGCCGGACCGCCGTAGCCGCCGCGTTCCAGCCGCCTTGTCGCCCTTGGATAGGTTGTGCTTGCTTGGAAATTTCAAGTAAGTTACAATCTAAACCCTATTTAGGATATCGGGTATTAACGGGCTCGTTTAGACACGGTTTAGTTGGTTTTAAGGGCTGATTTGGATGAGGGGCCTTAGGGATGAATTTGTGGCGTTTTGGGGGAAAATCAGAGACCAAATAAGGGCTGTGATTGATTGGTTTGAATGCTGGAAAATTCTGTTTGGCGTGTAGAATGGATAGTTTGATTCGACAATTAATTGCGTGAAATTGCCGTGTAACGTCGTGATTGTTGTGCCATGGTTTTTGTGGTGAAAAATAGCGTGCTATATGATGGTTGTATGTATGTATGTGGGCTAAATTGTGACGGTTGAACTGGGTGCGTTTGAGCGCATGTACCTAATGCCCAAGTATGTGAACGTGTGAGATTTGAGGCGTGTGATGTGCGTGTGATCACTAAAAAGCCCTGAGGCGTGTTTACGCGGGTCGTGATACGACTGTGAAGCCTGAGGCGTGTTTACGCGGGTCACGATAGGAATGTGTGATATGGCAAGTGGAAAGTGAGATCGATAGGACCTGAGGCGTGTTTACGCGGGTTGCGATAGGAATGTGGGGCCTGAGGCGTGTTTACGCGGGCCGAGGAAAGAGATGGAAAATGATAATGGTGTGATAGTGCATGATTGAGTGTGAAATGTGGTGTTCGAAATTGTTGTGTGCACGACATGTGCTTTTGGGCATGAGAATGGCTTGGAATGTGCATGTGGTTTGAAATTCGTGTATTTGAGACTAATGTGCAGGTTGTGCCCAGGTAAGTACATTTGTGTGTGTGATATGTATGTATTGAGTGATTGTGTGTTTGGACCTGTCTGGAGATACGTGGTAGCTTAAGTGTGACATTCTGAAATCCGACCCACTTGGGATTTATGAAATGGATAGTTTATGGACGTGCTTGTAGTTAGATCTCGCCCGGAATTGATCACTTCGGGAATACTAACCATTAGGGAAAGGCTAATTAGGGATTTAAATTCGAGCGACCAAAGAACTCGATCGTGAACTGACCTTCGACAATGAAAATCGTCGAGGTGATATTTTGAGCCACTGTAGGCCGGTCTAAGGATAGCTAGGGATCAGTTCGCCATTGTCATACGAGTGGATCGCGGGTGATTCCGCTTGACCACGAAATGAATTGACAAATGACCCCAAACCTATACCAAACGATCGTGCCCGTCGGATCTAGCGATCGATCCTCGCGATTAAGTGACAACCGAGGTCGTCACGACCCGAGTGAACTTGAACGTGGCTTGATTTAGTATCGGCCACGGGTCAATAATGCGAATTTCCCCAAAAGCCACCCGTTGGTATGAGATATGCTCAAGTTACGTTATTTAGAACTTAGTCATTAATTAGAGACCAAGTTGGGCATTGAAAATTTAGAAAGTCACGACGGATCCTTTGGACGATTTTGTCAATTGCCCGGGTAGCCTCGGAATTACCCGAATTCTTCAGAAAAATTGAATTTTGGCGAGAAATGGAAAATGACCATTTTACCCCTGGAAATTTGTTAAGGGCAATGTAATTTGGGAAGGGCATTTTGGTAATTTCGCCCTAGCCTTAGAATTAGAGATTTTTGGACAATTTTGCCCTTTGACTTTTTGAGAAATTCCCAAATTACCCTTAGATATTTTGGAAAGATTCGATCCGGACCGTCGATCTCAAGATAAGATCGAATCTAAGCCGTTGATTGGATTTGTGAGAGAAGGGCAAGATGGTCTTTTGGCCCTTCAATTATTGACCTTGGACTATTAAAGTCCAAACTCCTCTCTCTCTCCTCACTTTCTCCCTCTCTCCCTCTCCTCCCTCACTGATCGCCGCCCTCTCCCCCTTACCGCGCCGCCGCTCACCGGCCGTCCGTCCGCCGTGCCACCGCCATCTCGCCACCGAGCCGCACCACCCCCCTCACGCTGTCCCTCTCTCTCTCCCTCTCGGCGATCTCTCTCTCTCCCCTCATGGCCGTGAGTGACCGCGGCCAAGGAGCCGCCGCCCGCCGTTCAGCCGCTCGCCGCCGCCTGCCGTTTAGCCGCTCGCCGCCGCCGCGTGCCGCCGTGAGGCCACCGATCAGCCGCCCCCTTCCCACTCTAGCCGAGCCAGTCTAGAGTTCGTGTAAGTCGCGTCCTAAACTCTATTTAGGACTTCGGGTATCGACGGACGAATTAGAGCTGAATCGGGTTGATAGGTGACGGTTTAGGGGTTAATTAGAGACTGTTTAGTGGTTATATTAGTGGACCGATTTGGGGGCTAATTATGGCTGATTTATGAATGAAATTATGATGATTTCGAGACTGATTTGGTGCTGAGTTAGATGCTGGAAAATCGGGAAATGAAATGACGGGCATATGGTCCGATTTGGAGACGATTTGTGCCGGTTTGACGTGCTGTGATGTGGCTGTGTTGTGGTGCCTGTTATGGCTTGAAATATGCGTGGAAATGTTGAATTTGTGGCTGTGATTGTGGCTGTGATTGTGGGCCCGATGGCGGCCGTGATTGCTCGCTAGTTTATGAAATATTTGATCGAAATATGAGTTGTTGTGTGCACGCATGGGCTGAGTTGCGTGGATCGCCAAATTGGCCATGTTGGGCTTTATCTGAGTATGTGAAATGCGTGGAGTTGGATGCGTACATGAGCCGGATTTAATCAGCTAGTAATTGGGCTTGTTAGTGTGAAGATCGAGTGAGTAATTGAATGGGAAAGTGTGTGAAATGTTGTGCATGAGGTTACGAAAATCCCTGAGACGGTACCATTACGCGGGGAATTGATCCGTCCTGAGGCGGTATGACTACGCGGGACGATGCCCGGTATTACCGGAGGACGGCCAACCTGAGGCGGTACCATTACGCGGGTTGTGTCGTAGGTGGTGGGTGTTGAGCCTGAGGCGGTACCATTACGCGGGCAAGATATACAGCCTGAGGCGGTACCATTACGCGGGCAAGATATACGGCCTGAGGCGGTACCATTACGCGGGCAATGAAGTGTTGTTATGAGTTAGTCGCAGTGAACCTGAGGCAGTACTACTACGCGGGTCACTGGCGAGTCAAGTATGAATTAGTCGCAGTGAACCTGAGGCGGTACTACTACGCGGGTCACTGGCGAGTCGAGTATGAGTTTGTCGCAGTGAACCTGAGGCGGTACCATTACGCGGGTCACTGGCGAGTTGGGTGGAAAGAATGTGATGAGGCCGGAACGAATGCATAAAATGTAATTATAACGTGCATGTGATTGGAAATTATACTACTGTGGCTAACGTGCAGGTTGCACGCTGGAAAGGCCCAGGTAAGTATAAATTGTGTGCCTGCTATGTGATGACTGAGTGTAGTTGTGTTTGGGATTGTCTGGAGGTACGTGATAGCCTATGTGGGATTTAGGGTGTGTGCTTACTAAGATGTATTCTCATGGTTATTTCAACCAACAATTTCAGAACCCCGGCCTGAGCAATGAATCTCCCACCGCTGCCACCTAAGCGTTTTGGAGTACCGATGCACACCGACCACAGTGTTGTAGAGTACCCGATAGACGATAATATGATTTGGGTGAAGCATACTACGGTAGTTTGGGTAGATATATGACTACCCCTCTAGCAAGCCCACACGTACACTACCTGGATGTTTAGAGACGGGGTGGATGAGTTTGGCCCCGTCCGTGGCTTCGATGTCCCCTTTGATGGAGTTGGGGACTGGGATCCATCAGCCATACCTCCTCCGGATGGCGAGATGACTAGTTTGGAGACTAGTCTAGCGCAGTCGGGACTTCAGCCTGCGCCTGCAGCACCTGAGCCCTCGGGGGCCGAGCATGAACCGGAGCCGGAAGAATCCCAGGCGGGGTATGATCCGATGGATGTGGATCTCAAGACGATCACAGAGGAAGAACCGGAAGAGGAAGAACCTGAGGCAGAACCTGAAGAGGCCCCAGAAGATGAGCCTGAAGAAGAACCGGAGGACGCACTCGAGGACGAGCCATGGTACGAGCCAGAGTATGTCCCAGAGTACGATCCCGAGTTTGTGCCAGAGGACGAGTCAGATGATGAGCTAGTTGAGGAGGAGCGAGTCGAGGTTCCCGCAGAGTCGGGTGATATAGGCCACCCGATTGAGATCGAGGCCGAGCCAGAGTCCTCAGAGGAGCCGACAGTTCAGGGGGATTCAGATTCGGGTGATGAGAAGTCAGATTCTGAGTGGACGCCAAGCAGAGGGCATAGGGACTAGTGTAGGGGTTGGGAATAGGCTTTTTGAAGTGTACCATTTTTGGTGATAGGGTACCCAGGCTATCGATCCTTTTTGACATCGGTGGTTTATAGTGTAGAAGTTCGGTGTGCTTGTATATATTGTGGTTTTGTAAATTGTGAATATTATATAAGTTTGGATGAGCAATGGATGTGTTTAATCTCCCCTGTTTACCCCAGTTCTTACTGTCCGGGTATTTGTGGCTTTCGCTGACTGATAAATCTCTGATAAGTTTAATTGGGTCGACGATTTTCCGGGACGTCACATTTTTCGACCAGAGAAGTGTGTCGCGAACTCGATGTGGTTCGGGGTGTGACATTAAGTGGGGTTTAGGCTGTCAACTTATTGAGATTTGTCTCATGGTTGTTTAACCAAATTATTTCAGAACCCCGCCCTGAGCCATGAACCTTCCACCGCCACCGCCGCAGCGTTTTGGGATCCCAATGCACACCAACCATAATGTTGTAGAATACCCGATAGACGAAAACATGACTTGGATTAAGCATACTACTGTAGTCTGGGTAGACATAGGGTTACCCTTTTGGCAAGCCCATACCTACACCGCTTGGATGTTCAGGGACGGGTTGGATGAGTTTGGCCCCGTCCGTGGTTTTGACGTCCTATTTGACGGAGTTGGGGATTGGGACCCGTCAACCATACCCCCTCCTGACGGTGAGATGACTAGTTTGGAGACTAGTCTCGCCCAGTCCGAACATCAGCCTGCACCTGCAGCACCTGAACCTCCCGTGGCTGAGCCTGATCCGGAGCCGGAGGAGTCACAGGCAGGGTATGATCCTATGGATGTGGATCTCGATGTGATACCAGAGGAGGAACCAGAAGAAGAAGACCCTGAAGAAGAACCCAAAGATGAGCCCGAATAAGACCCAGAGATGGAACCCGAGGACGAGCCAGAGTATGAGCCGAAGGAGGAGCCTGATGAGGAGGAGCGGGTAGAGGTTCCATTGGAGTCGGGCGATGTGGATAACCCGATCGATATTGATGCTGATTCGGAGTCCTCAGAGGAGCAGACAGTTCAGGGGGATTCAGACTCGGGTCTTGAGGAGTCGGACTCGGAGTGGACGCCATCTAGAGGGCGTAGGGGCTAGTGTGGGGGTTGAGTGTAGGCTTTTTGAAGTGTACCATTTTTGGAGATAGGGTATACCCAGGCTACTCATCTTTTTTATATCGGTGGTGCGTAGTTTTGTTAGTTCGGTGTGCATGTATATTATATGGGTTGTATATGATGGATATTGTATAAGTTTGAATAAGCAATAGATGTTTATTCTCCCTTATACCCCAAGTTAATATCGTCTGGCTGTTTGTGGCTTTCGCTGGTGTTTTATATCTCTGATGCTTAAGATTTGGGTCGGCGGCGTTTCCTGGGACGTCGCACTAATTCGACCATAGAGGGGTGCCACGAGCTTGATGGGGTTCAGGGCGTGACACCTTGTTGAACTCTTAACGGGACAAAAGCCAATCTCGTCTCTGAGGGAACAAGAAGGAAGAAGCCTGGCGACCTATTTCATAATTTCAATGGAGGAGAATGGCCTGTTCAACATAGTGGATGATCAAGTTTTGATAGAAGGTAAGAAAGAGGAGATTCCATCGGTTGCTAATCTAGCAAAAGGGGATTGAACTTGAATGGGAGGAACCGGCCTACAATGAAAGAGGTGGCAATGGAGTTGGAGGGGATAAGGAAGCTCCAAAACCCTTCGAATATTCAGCAAAATCAAGAGGACCGTGAGGCAACTGAATCTTATACTACTGCTTTTAAATCTAGCAAGTCAAACATCGACCCTGATGTCATTACATTTTCGGATGTGCAGCCACTCTTACCTAGTGAGACGTGGTGAAGATCATTTTTGTCTCTCATTCTTATGAGTCATATTGCTGTGTTTGTCATGGAAATCGGTTTTCAGAGCAAAAGAAAGAAAAAAGAGAGAAGGGAGGAAAACTTGTTAGTTTTGCCGATAGGAGGATTTTGGTTAGTTATTTATTGGTAATGAACTTATTCTTGGTGCTCGGGATCAATAAACTGTGAAGTCATACCAATCTTAAGTTTATTCAGGTCCTATCATACCCGTGTATGTGCCAATTTGGAAATACTATGCAAATTGCAATCATCTACCTTGTGCATAATGCAGTGATTTTAGTTCATCTTGAGATCCTTGAAGATCACACAGAATTGCTGACGGTATAGAGGGATTGTTGCCAGCTGCCGATGCTCCGGCTGCTTTGATCAAGGTATCATTTAAATCCTCACCGCGTGATATGTCAAACTCACCACCCAAACTACATTTATCAATAGCAAAACAAGAACAATAGAAATCAATCGTGCATAGACTAACTCGTAGATAAACGATATTTGGGAAAATTACTAAATAAGTCCTAAACCTATTGTATAGATGTCAATTCAATCATAAACCTTTCAATTTAGTCAATTTATTCCAAAACCTTTAAACAATTTGCAAATTTAGTCACTCAGGCCAATTTTGTATGGTTATTGCCAACGTAAATGCCAACTGTCCTACAAGACATAACAAAAATTATCAACATCAGTGACAGCTGGCTAGCCGCACGGCCAGCGTCCATGCCAGAGATTTCCGGCCAAAATTGGCCGTAAATGCTAAATTAGCAAATTGTCAAAATATTTAGGACTAAATTGTCTAAATTAAAATGTTTATGACTGAATTGGCATCTTTACAATAGGTTTAAGATTTTTTTGGTAATTTTCCACAATATTTACTCCTCCTTTTAGTATCGAAGATGTTTGATACTCTTTTTTCCATATTTCCATTGATTTTGCCATGATATTTCCATTGATTAATTGCCCTTAAAGAACGCAATTCATGTTGCTTATCGCAACAAAATTCCTAGGGATCATAATTTAGTTTTATGTCTGAGCACAAAAATCGTGAAATTAAACTTATGGACTTTTTCGTAGTTCAAACTTTCCTGGACACTGCTTTTCGACAACATAAGATCCCCTTAGATGCACACCTTGGGGTGTATAATTCTTCCATTTTCGTTTCGAACTTCACACATACCAAATTCTTTGAGTAAGAACTTTTGTATTCAGATGATTGTATTTTCACACGTGCATTAGATCCGATTGCTGAAAAACATCAATAACTATGGTTTTTTCAATATTTTATCTACTTTTCTATTCGGTTAATAATCACCTCCAAAACTACAAGTGAGAAAGAGGGATCATGACCAATATTGGCTTCTCTTTTCTCTGTAGTTTTTCAAACTCTGGCGTTTCTGTTTTTTTTCCTCTGTGAATTCTTTACTTTTTCATAAGTTTGAAACCTTTTTTAAAATGGAAAGTTTAATAAGAGCTAACTTCTCTGAAACCCCCAATTCTTCTTCCTAAAGTTCACTATCCACCTGATTGGGCCTCTCTTGCAGCCAAGGCCCCCCCCTTAAGCCCACATCCATTCGCCTGGACTAGAAACAACAACGAAAAGGAATTGCCGAAGCGTGGCCGACCAACAAGCATAATCAAGAATCAAAATCTCAAATTTATACCCGAAATCGCTGATGTGGACGCCAGCCGTCGTATGTTGCACCGTCAGCGAATGGTCGACGCTGATGTGGATATTTTTAATAATTTTTTAAAAAAAATTCCCTTTTTCCCTTTTTTTTTATTTTTTTTCTTTTCTTGCCTTTGCCTGTGGCCAGTACTTAGCCATGGCCGGCGACTAGCTACAAGCGAGGGCTGGCGAGGGCTCGACTCTCGCGGCATGGGCAAGGGTCGCCCTCACCAGCTCTGGCAAGGGCTGTACCCTCACGGCCTGGGCGAGGGCCGTGACGCCCTCGCCCAAAAAAAAGGAAAAATTTATTAAAAATTTTAAAATATTATTATAAATGTCCATGTCGGTGCCGGCCATGCCACGTAGGACAGCCGACATCTACGTTAACGATTTCCGACCTAAATTGGCAAGACAGACTAAATTGATATCAATATGAAAAGGTTTAGATTAAATTAGTCAAATTGAAAAGTTTGACACTGAATTTGTACCAATGCAATAGGGTCATGACTTTTTTGGTACTTTTCCCATCGAAAATTGTATTGTTTCACTTGATAAAAATCCCAAAAATGGCATTGATTTGCTGCGCGTTCTACTAGGCCCAAATGGCACACTACTCCTTTCCTTGTACTTGTCCATCGTTGTGATATTTTTTGTGCGGATTTTTCCACAGGAGGCCATCCGCGAGCTCCATCTTCATTTCCAGTTCATAAACTCTTATTATATCAAATGGTGAAAGATTTTGTGTTAACGTAGAAGTTACAGAACAGTGATCGTAATAATGAAAGGGTTGCGTAGCCAAGCATCCACTGCAAAATATCATATTTAGATTACAGCTGCTCAGCACCACTTGAGACTCTAGAGATAAGCTTGTTGACATAACCGATCCAACGTGTCGAGAGTCCATAAATATGTTCACAGAAGGTAGCAATTTGTGCTTGTCAAAGGCTCGATCATGGCATAGCAATAACTTTTGATCTCGTGGACGATAGGTGGGCCCGAGACCACTGACCTAGTCAAGTTTAGTGGTGGCACACCAACTTGAAGCTTGTGGGCCAAGGAAAGTCATCTTCGGCGCAATAGCTAGCAAAGGACCCATCTTCTTTCTATTCTATCACTGTTGGAGACTTTTAAGTCAATGAACTGTTCTCGTACAAGTTCTCAGGGGACAACGTTATTGAAGACCACAGGGGCCACTATAAACAATTCATCCGTTGGATCCCACCATGCCGGTCTAAGTTAGTTTAAGTGCAACTTGGTTCCATATAGATGGGACTTGACGTCCTCGAGCTTCGATATTTCTTTGATCGAAAGTCTTATCGTGTGGACTTGGATTTAGCAACGTCTTCGGATTTGCAGCCATTCACACATCGTGAAACAATGGTGAAGGCAGCTCTTTCTGGCATTGTCACCCAAAAGAACAGGCCCGTGAGTACTTCCAAACAAGTCAATTTACAGAATACAAGAGACGTGTACAGTTTTGCCGGGGTCCTTGTTGAACTCTTAACGGGACAAAACCCAATCTCTTCGCTGAGGGGTGACGAAGGAAGAAACCTCGTAGACTAGTCAACAAATCGGGGGAACTTGCTGTTTTGACTATTCAACAAGATGGAATGTTCTTTCCAGTTCATGTATCAAGAAAATGTTGCAGCTTGTTGTAAGGACTCCATGAGAGTTGCACTTGTACTCTTGGGAACAAGCGTCCTGCCTGTATCAACCTTTGGCCAGTTCGATTCGCCAGTTAGTTTTCAGAGTCGAAAAGAGTTGCGACTTGATTTCAGTTTCAGTTTTCAGAGTCAACTTTATTAAAGTAATCAAGCTCGAACATATCTCAAATTATGAACAGGTGCATGATCGAAAAATACATCTGAGAGTATACTACATGAAAATTCTTCCCTTCTTCCGCTTAAATTACAATATTAAGGGACTCGGCCCCTATCCCCTTTCTCCATACGTTTAGGTCATGCACGTACGAAACGTGAAAATCATATCGAACTTGATGTTTCAAATTCTCTTCCTATATATGAAGTTATACCAGCGAAAAAAAAAAGTAATCCCAGATATGAACGCTGATTAGATATTCACATGCGATGCCCGGTTGATAATGTCCTTCCTTTGGGGAAGACTACTCATGATCACAATGCACAACTTTTTGTGACTGAACATTTTTTGGATATTGGTCTTAAAATTTCTACGGACCTAAATTTTTTTTCAAAAAAACCGGCTCTATAGTCTCTCTCTCCCCTCGTCGGTACCATAAATAGTTTCTTATATTTATTTTTACCAAAAAATTAAAAAATAAAACAGTGCCAAGAGTTCAGCATACTTCTCACAGCATGATCCAGAGCATTAGCGAATTAACAAGACTTGTTTAAAGCAAGAATCACATTTAATCAATCCAAGTGCATGGGGCGCAATCTCTTTCACTGGGGAAGCAAAAGACTTCCCACATGATTCACGCACATCTTTTTTCCCGTTTTGGGGGGGCCCAAAAAAACGTTCCTAAGTGCTTTTACTGATTGCTTGAGCATGAAAAGCATTGGACTAAGAACAATTAAAATTACTTCTGCTTCAATAATAGGAGAAGACCGTGACACGCACATCGCATAAACAAGTTATGAAGGAAACCACTTTTGCTTTAGGAAAAGTGATTTTGCTTTCTCCTTTGTAGATTGAAAAGATGCCAAAGCCCATTTCATTTGTCAAGAGAAAATGTCTTGGTCGTCTTAGTATAAATTTGTTGGTTGATTTCGCCATTTTAAAAGAGATTCTTGTTGTTGAAAATGGTTTTCCTTTTCGAAAAGGAGAAAAAAAGAAGTAGGAATATGAGAGCAGGGTCATCAAAAGTCGGTCTACTCATGATAATAGTTTCAATTTTGCGTTCGTGCTGGTGGACTAGAAACTATTAGACGGATATAACTCCGTTTTCAAGAGTTAAAAGCTATCGAATTCAATCTTTCTTTGTCGCTCAGTCTTGACGTGCTTAACGGAATCCATGACAAAAAGTCATCCATCTTGATAACGCTCCAAATCTTTCTCACGAGAAAGACGAGGACAAAGTTATGGCCCCAACAATGGGAGAAGTCACACTCAGCTGCTGCTTTAATTGGTGTCGTCTACCTTTCAAGCTTTGATATTACTATCATCAAGGAAGCATTCTCAGAGATACTAGGACGTGATAGAGCTGTACCAAGACAATGCGTACAATACAACCCTTCTTCCACGTAAATAACACTACTTAGGGTCTCTGTCAATATCCTCCTTTCTCCATAGTTTTAGGTCCATGCAGATACGAGACGTGAAAACCATGTCGAGCTCGGTGTTTCAAATTCTTTTTCTTCCGGTTTCCCTCACGGAACAAGCATCCGGAGCTGCACCGGGACTTGCAAGGTGTAACCGTGTGGAAACATACGGGAACGTCTCCGTTCTCTTCCTGTCCAGAATAGGCGTTTTTGAAAACTGAAATTCTTCCCATCAAACTTGTTGATTTTCACATTTCCTTCTTCCGTCACCATCAATCTACTTCAAGTCAGCCTAACCTATCTTTTATACCAATTATTGTGAAACCAAGCGATCGAAAAGTTTAATAAATAGAACAAGAAAATTAATTTGACACCATATTTAAGTGGTTTGGTCCGCGTGACCGACTCCACTGGAGAGCAACACAGGGTTCCAAGATAGATCAAAGGGATAAAATAGAGATTACAATCACAATCGAGTTACAACTTTCTAAGTGTTTCCCAGCTGCAATTATGCCAATAACTTAGAATTTAGCCCATTCAATTTTTCACAAAACAATCTCTATTAATCTTGCAAAAAAAAATGACACAAATTCTTAGGAGCAAACTTTGTCACGATTCCAAAACACTTGCAGTTTCTTTGAGATAGAATTTGTTGAATATATGTCTCGAGTTTAAGCCCAAAGCGAAATCTAAATATTCCGAATTAATATTTTGCGGACATCCGAAATTGAGTAAAAAGGACAGAAAAGAAGAATCCAAGCCAAGTTTCGGAAATTAGCTTTCCGAATATGCGTCTGAGTCTTGGGCGCGAAACAGGAAAGTTCAACTTGGACTCTGTTGGGAATATACGGAAATCAATTTTCGTGTGGGACTTCTGGGTTTGCTGATTGGTCAGAGACAAGAAAGAAATAAAAGGATAAGAATTATCCTTCCTTGATGAAGTCGGCAAAGAAGAAGGGGCTCACATTTATATGCATATAAATATTCGGATAGAGGAGCCCTGATGAACGATTGTTGATAAAAAAAACAGAGTGGTTTTCGTGAATGGGTCCAGAGCAAGAGCGAAGACTTCTTGAAGCGCCGCTGCTTGCGAGTGCTTGGCAGTTGATTTCGTTCGTGAATTACATCCAAGAAGAATTAGTGTTCAAGCGTAAATCTTGTGATAAGATTTGTGTATAATTCTTTATTCTGTCAATTTTATTGTTCGATCGTTTGGCTTCCGCAACAGAATTCATGAGCACGCCACACAATTGATTGTTACAGCCAAAAGCTCCCTGTGTGCTCGTTAATGGACAAAAATCAACATAATCCACCAATTAAATTCTAAAACTTACCAAATTAGTGCAATGAATTCTCTCTCTATTAACCTTCCAATTTAGCTACAAAAACATTCTGACGTGCCATTTTATTATTACGGCCAAAAGCTCCCTCCGTGTGGCGTTCACCAAGCACTACACATCAAAAGAAGAACTTGAAAATTTAATAAGAAAAAATATGACCTTTTTTTAATTATATTTACTAATGTGTTGCTATAGTATATACAGTTACTCGTTCGGTATGAACCAGTATATTGCTTCGGTTTCACTGTCCTGTCATGGTCAGCTAGAGAATAATACAGTGGGACAAACAACGAGGACATGCACAGATATTTCCGAAATTCCCCATTTCTCGGCACCTTTCAAGCCCTGTACTAATGTGACTCCAGAACGAAGAACGACTCTTCAAAGTCCTTTAATCTGAAAATGAGACTGATGGCCTTTCTCAAAGGAGACATTTCAACGGGGAACAAAAGAAAATATCTCCTAGTCTCATCATTTTATTATCTTGTGTTTATCTGATGAGTTTCTTTATCAAATTCAGCTGTGAGATTGAAAATGACATTCGCCATTGCCATCAAAGCAAACCCGATCAAGACGTCATTCTCGCTTGGCCGCCAAAATAGATGACAACTTCAGCGGAGAATTTTCTACTCCAGGAAGGATCTGAAGCTTTGACAATTCTGCTCAAATAAGTATCCTCGGATAAGCCAGGGTCCTTGACTACAGGCGTAAGTGGCGTATAAGTAACCGTGCCTTCCGTTCATTCCTCGAACAAGTCCACGATTTCCTGACAAAAGAAGCAGGAGCAAGAATGTTTCAGATTCTTCTGCTTCTAGGGTCACTTTTGCTTCACAAGCAAGCATCACTAGCAGCTCCCCCCCTGGTGAAGGGTAATTGCACCCGAACATGTGGTGGCATCGCCATTCCCTTCCCGTTCGGGATTGGAATCGGGTGTTTCCTCAGTGAGTGGTTCGAGATTGTCTGCAAGGAAAGCAACAACGTCGCCATCCCCATACTGAACAAGGCCAACTTGACGGTGCTCAAAATCTCGCTACCCAATTACCATGATGGAACGAACGGCATGATCAGCGTTAGTCTTCCGATAATCTACTCACCAAATGGGACCTGCAGGGGACACGGAAGCTTTGCGCCTGTGAGCTTGAAAGGAAGCCAGTTCATCTTCTCTGAGTCGAGGAACGTCTTCGCCGCTGTTGGTTGCAACATATGTGCTCTATTGGATAACACAATGTCTGCTGTCATAGGGTGCCAAAACAAATGCGAAAAACAACACGACATCATTAGGAAAATGAATTGTTCGGGCAGCGACGGATGCTGCCACACCACAATTACCTCGGATCTTCAGGCTTTCAGCGTCACTTTCCGGCCGGACAACAAAACAGCAGAGAATAAATGCGAGTATGCCTTCTTGGGAGAAAGGTCGCAGTTCACACCTTCAACTATAGACTTCGATGAGTTGGAGGCGAGTGGGCATTTCCCAGCGGTGCTAGAATGGGGGATAGCTAATTCCTCCCAAGCTGCGCAAGAAATTTACAAAGGTGGCTTCATCTCCGACGATTCCTATTTCTGCAGCAGAGTCAGCTTGAATTTAGGATATCGCAAACCGATGCCATTTTTGCAGTGTTCTTGCCATACGGGCTTCACCGGTAACCCCTATATTAAACATGGATGCGAAGGTAAAACCATTTACATTTTATCACACCAATTATTGGATACGCAACATCGAAACGCTGTACTAATACAGAGAAGTAGCTCTTTTGAGGCTGAAGTAGCTTTACATGCAATCGTAAACGCCCAATAAAGAGACGAAGCCCTACTAATTTTGATTGTCATCTTTTGTTCAGATGTCGATGAATGCGAAGATCCGACCAATCGTTGCCCTGGAAGAAAGTGTGTGAATCGACGAGGTTCCTATCATTGTGTAGACGGAAGCAAGACAATCAAACTTGTCCTCATAGGTAAGCAGATTTCTTCGTTCTGTCATGAGTTATGAACAAGGACTAGCCATCTTTTTTGCACCCGGATTCGTGAATATCACATCCTGTCATCTACATAAATGCAATATTGAGTCTATAATTGATAAAACCCACAATTTAGAAAATGTTATACTGCATCATGCGTTTTCAGTGGATTGGGTGTTCGTTGTTCCTACGTAGCTCTTCGGAATTCAAGTTTGATGTTTGATTTGGGCACATATTTTTTCCTACAATTGTAGCCAATATAGTCTATAGTCTTTAAATTGATTGTCTCAATAACAATTACAGTACGTCAAAACTAACGCCAGGTTTTTTTCCTTTTCGCCCTTAATACATAATCTCGATCGACCAATACCTCTGTTTTGTTTTTTTGGCTGCTGCTCGACTGATTAGATGGCTGTTCTATTACATGCTAAATTTTCATAAGGAGAATTTTTCACCAATTTCACTAGCTTTTCCCGTGAAGTAGGTATCAACTATCGGACCGAATCATGTAAATCTCTGATGTCTTCATTGTTTCTCATGATTTCTCTGTAATTGTCGCAGAAACACGCAATTGACCAACAAAATAGACAGAACGAGAAATAAATTGAACACTAGATTTACGTGGTTCAGTGAGTGTGCCCTACATCCATGGGTAGAGCAACATAGAATTTCATTATAGATCAAGCAACACAAAAAAAAATTACAACCATACTCGAGATACTCAAACACTCTCGGTGTATTCTAACCCCCAATTATATCCACTAACTCGCACAATGTTAGGCCCTCAAAATTGTTCATGAAATAATCTCTCAATCTCACGAAAAAATTACACAAAATCTTAACATAAGTTTTTCACAACTTCAAACATTCAGGATGTAAGTCACGAGTATAAGCTCCTCTTAAATACTCTTCATGAAGAAGAAACTTTTCATATATAGACAAGAGCTGGATCCAAAATAGGAAACCTACTCAAATTAGGTAACCACTTAAATAGGAAACCAATTCCAGCTAGCAAAACTATTCAAATTAGGAAAATTTCATTTTCGGGCTCAAATTCGAGATATACCATCAACAATTTCCATCTTGGCACGACATTTGAGCCAATTCACAATCATTTCGCTAAATCTAAATTTCATTGCTACTCTACCATAGCCCCTCGTGGATTCAATCGCCACTAACATCTTTTAATTCCAAGCCACACTTAAACTTCGCCATAACTATGGACCTTATCAGAACACCAACTTTATTTGCACCTTTTATTACTCCATAAGGATTTTCAGACACAACGTTCTCTATTAAAGATAAAGCAAATCTAGCGTTTTACCATATCAGTCGAAAGATCGAATCCATCTTGGCATGACATTTAAGCCAAGTCACAATCGTTTAGCTAAATCCAAATTTCATTGCTACTCTCCCATAGCCCCTCGTGGACTCAACCGCCACTAACATCTTTCCATTCCAAGCCACACTTGAACTTTGCCATAACTATGGACCTTATCAGAACACCAAGTCCATTTGTACCTTTAATCGCTCCATAAGAATTTTCAGACACAACCTTCTCTATTATAAATAAAGCAAATCTAGCGTCGCACCATATCCGTCGAAAGATCGAATCCATCTTGGCACGACATTTGAGCCAAGTCATAATCATTTAGCTAAATCCAAATTTCATTGCTACTCTCCCACAGCCCCTCATGGACTCAACTGCCACTGACATCTTTCAATTCGAAGCCACACTTGAACTTCGCTATAATTGTGGACCTCATCAGAATACCAACTCCATTTACACCTTTAATCACTCCATAAGGATTTTCAGACACAACCTTCTCTATTACAAATAAAGCAAATCCAGCTTTGCACCATATCTGTCGAAAGATCGAACACACACCTTGCTAAAGAGCAACGTTAGATCTACAAGCTCTACCTTGCTACATGCATCATCTGTGTTGAATACTACGCAAGTCGGATAAAACCCAACGCTTGTATTTAATAATTCCGAATCAGCTTCCCCATTGAATCAAGCTTCGTCCCAAACATGGGTAAGTGCAGATTCTTTTGGTACTAATAATCCTCAATCTGCATCTTTCAGAAATCAAAGTCCTTCCCATCAAATATGTTGATTTTCACTTTTCCTTCTTTTATCGCCATCAATTTGCTTCAACTCACCCAAAACCCTACTTTAATACCAATTGTTGCAGAAAAAAGCGATCGAACAATTAAATGGACAAAAAAAGGAAAGAAATCGGACATCAAATACGTGCTTCTGCTAGTGTGACTAACGTCCATGGGGAAAACAACACAGAATTCCACTATTGATCAAACTATACAATAAAGATTACAACCACACTCGAGTTACTCAAACACTCTTTGTGTTCCTCAACCCCCAATTACACTCAATAACTCACATAGTGTTTAGCCCTCACAATTCCTCACGAAATAATCTCTCAATCTCATGAAAGAATTACATAAAATCTTAATACAAGATTTTTACACCTTCAAACACTCAGAAAGTAATTCATGAGCACAAACTCCTCTTGGATACTCTTCATGAAGAAGACCCACTTCTTATATATAGACAGGAGTTGGAAAAAAAAAACCTACTCAAACTATGTGACCACTCAAATAGGAAATCAACTCCACCTACAAAACTATTCAAATTAGGAAAGTTTCTTTTTCGAGCTTAAACTCGAGTCATCTTCAATAGTAATTTCTTCTTCTCATGTAAGACTTGAATTGCAAGATCCGTTAGCTTATGCATGATTTCACAACAATTAGTATCAAATCTAAGGGTTGGATTTCTAGAGTTGATTTGGGGTTTTTGCTTGTCTGATCACCTTTTGGAAACATTGTGTTCTCAATTATATCCGAAGCAAGAGTTGAGATGAAGAAGTTCAACGGGAGTAATAACTTTGAATTATGGAGCATTAAGATGCGTTCCCTATCAACACTCAAGGTTTAGTGAAGGTGTTGGATGGCAAGGATAAAATATCCATAAATGATGGAAGAAACCGATAAGGTATTAATTGAAGTGGCCGAATAGAATGATGTTGCAGCGTTGTGGGCAAAACTTGAGGCACTTTATCCGATGAAATATTTGAACAATTGCTTGTATATGCTTAAAATGATGTTTCAATTTTGGGTGGTTGAAGGCACATCCATTAAAGTCCATTTGGATGAGTTTAACAAACTCATGATAGACTTGAAGAACATCAATAAGGCTTGCCTAGTAAGAAGTAAGGCATGATGTTGTTGGTGTCTCCATCCATTTCTTTTGAGCACTTCCTTAATTCACAACTTAAGGAGTGCACTATGATTACCTTGAAAGATGTAAAGTTTGCCTTGTTTGTTAAGGAGTGGCAAAAGAAGCTACAAAAAGATAACTTAGTCTAGCATATGTTGCAAGGTTTGATTATCTAAGATGGAGACAAATGCAAAGTGTCTAAACGTAGCAAATGGAAGAGCCGTTCTAATTAAAATACACGATGAAGCAATGAAAATTTTGACGCAAGGCATGTATTAGAACTAGGAGGGAACCTTATCTTACTCAATGCTCCTGACGGGTCTGAATACCAGATCTTCGCTGAAGATTGAGTTTTGAAGGTCTCTAAAGTATGCATAATGTGATGCGGGAGAAGATAGATTGCCGATTGCATCTCCTTTAGGGAACGATGATGATTGGCTTTTCTGCTAGATTATCTAAGGTTTCAGGTCAAAACACGATATTAGTGGTGGCACATGAGACTCGGATACATGAGTGAGAGAGAGATGACTTTTCTAAGTCAAAGGGGTCTACTGGGTGGTCACCAAACCAAGAAGTTCAACTTACATGAGCACTGCGACACGGATAGTCTATGGACAATGAAGTTCGATATGATAATTCACCAGACCTCAGAGATTTTAGGCTGCATGTACTCAGACTTCTAGGGACCTTCTCAAGTTCCGTCCAAGGGTGATGCCAAGTATGTATTGATGACGTTTCAAGGAAAGTCTAGATTTGTCTTCACAAGAACAAGAAGCTTAGTTGGTTCAAATCATGGAAGGCGATGATCGAAAAGCAAATAGGAATGAAGAACATGTGCCTGAGAACAAATAAAGGATTGGAATGTTCTTCGGATGAGCTTGGCTAGTTTTGTGCAGAAAAAGGCATAGTGGAATACCAATACACCACGACTAATGGTGTCACAAAACTGATGAAAAAAATTACATTGGAGAGAGCTCTTGAACTTTACTCTCCAATGTTGGATTAAGTGATGTTTTGTGGGCCGACGCAACGAATATTGCTTGTTGGTTAATGAATAAATCACCATCACCATTAATTAATGGGAAAACTCCTAAAGAAATGTGGTAGGTAAACCGGTTGATTATACCAAGCGGAAAGAATTCGGTTGCGCTGCTTATATTGATGTGTGTGATGGCGATATAGCCAGAGGCAAGGAGGTGCATATTCCTAGGCTATGCACATGAGGTAAAGGAATATAGGTTGTGTTACACTGAGAAAGATTCACTTAGGCTTATATTCAGTACAAATGTTACCTTTGATAAATATGTTCTATTTTAGAATAGGAGTAAGAGATTGATTGTAGAAAAAGATATGGACGGTGTCCAGAAATAGGCAGAGCTTTAAGGAGAGCTTAGATATATTCAAAATGTAGTAGATGTGACAATGTCTATAGAATCGCTAGATTCCATAGCAGCCAACTGTCGTTTCAAGGTCACAATTGACTAAGTTTCGAGGTGTTCAATCAAATTAGATGAGATTGAGTAACAGTTTTATACAAATATTGGAATTGATAATTTGGGTGCAGTACAGATAATTTCGGGTATGGAGATGCTAAGAGTGAAGATTGCTAAAATGGTTGTGAGTGACTTAGAGGACTTATTCAGGAAAGCACCGAGACGCTTTAATATGCTGTTGAAAAACTCTATAAATGTCCTACTTGTTGCACATCATAAATTGTCAATACCGCTAGTGTGTACTTGGAGGGATATAGAGCATCTATCCCATGCTTCACATGCTAGTACTCTTGGTTGTCTAAGTAATGCGTAGGTAGTACTTTGATTGATCTTTCATGTGTCATATGAAGAATATATACGGTTAATCCTAGTATACATTGTGATGATGTAAAGTGGTTCTCCTGTGTTTGTGGACAACATACATTGGGGTGTGTTTGGAAAATGCAATTACACTCAATAGACATTTGTGATGGTTGAGCGCCCATGGGATGTTGGGAGAGTTGGCATATATGATGAGCACTATTACTTAGCTGCAAACGTTGAGCTAATGTAGAGATTGTTGAGAATATGTCTTGAGTTTGAGCCCATAAAGGAAACTCGATCCAAGTAAGTTTCTAGGCTTGAGTAGTATTCTTAGCTTGAGTGGTTTCGTAATTTGAGTAGGTTTCCTATTTGAATGTATGTGTGTGTATGGAATTCTATTCGGTAATTATGCACTAGAACAAACAACAGGGTGTTAGGGTTCTCTCTATGAGTTTTCCAAGTGAGTTATCGTGAGATATTGTGATATAATACTTATAAGTTATAGGACTGAGAAGCACTTGAGCTATTCTAAACTTTGTATTATCTAGATTTATAGTGGATTTCTTAGTGGTGGACTCTCCTAGTGTAGTAGGTACCTACACTCAGACCGAATTACATAAATATCTAATGTCCTTATCCTACTTGTTGATTATTTTGGTAATTTCTTCTTCAAGTGTTAGACTTGAATTGCATAATTCGTTAGCTTCCGTGTTATTTCACAACACAAATCCTCATGCTTGCTTTTGGTAATGCTTATGCCACTTTAATAAACCAGGTTTCGGAGCAGGCCTAGGGGCACTATTCTTGCTTCTCTTGTTATGGCTGTTGTACAATTTCATGAAGAAAAGGAAAGAAATCAAGCTCAAAGAGAGGCACTTCAAAGAGAATGGGGGTCTCTTGTTGCAGCAACAACTGTGTTCATTCGAGACCAATGTTGACAAGAACAAATTGTTCAATTTTAAGGATTTGGAGAGGGCCACGGACAATTTCAACAAGAACAGAATACTTGGTCAAGGTGCGCAAGGAACCGTCTACAAGGGCATGCTTGCGGATGGAGGAATCGTTGCCATTAAGAAGTCAAAGGCAATAGATAAGGGAAGAGTTGAACAGTTCATTAACGAGATTGCCATTCTCTCGCAGATCAACCATAGGAACGTGGTTAAGCTACTTGGGTGTTGCTTGGAAACAGAGTCGCCGCTTTTGGTGTACGAATTCATACCGAATGGGACTCTCTTCCAGTATTTACGTGACTCTCTCGTATCATGGGACACACGCCTTCGAATTGCTACCGAAGTGGCGGGAGCCTTGTCCTATCTACATTCATCGGCATCAATCCCGATCTATCATCGGGACATCAAGTCTACTAATATTCTCCTGGACAACCAGTACCGCGCAAAAGTGGCCGACTTTGGCACTTCCAAATCGCTTTCGCTCTATCAAACTCACGTGACTACAGCAGTCCAAGGGACATTCGGGTACTTAGATCCCGAGTATTTTCAATCATGTCAGTTCACAGATAAGAGCGATGTGTACAGCTTCGGTGTGGTCCTCGTCGAACTCCTGACAGGGCGAAAGCCAGTCTCACTTCTTGGAGACGAGGATCAGAGGAACCTTGCAAGTTATTTCCTCCTATCAATGGACGACAACTGCCTGTTCGACATAGTGGACGATCAAGTTCTGAAGCAAGGCAAGGAAGAAGGGATCGTCGCCTTTGCGAACCTTGCAAGAGGGTGCCTGAACTTACATGGGAAGATGCGACCCACAATGAAAGAAGTGGCAAGCGAACTGGAGCGCATTAGAAAGCTGGAGAATCCTGCCATGAAACATGAACAAATTCAAAAGAAGAGGGAGAAGTATATACGTTGGGATTCTGCAGGGTCCGCAGACATAATCACGATGTCGGACTTGCACCCACTCATGTATAGTGACTCGAATAGTTCTATCTAGATTTTCTTAGATGAGTGATTACTTTAAGAAGAATATCAGGACTTTGTTGTGTGTATATGTCAAAAGACAGGAAATTATAATTCCGTATGTCACACTCTTTCTTGATGTAAAAAAAAAGCAGAAAGTCAATTGCCATGTATCTTAGAAGAAACTCAGCATTTTGTGAAATTTACCTCATTCATTGACACAATTTAACAATACATGGCAACAGCTACCACAGAGTTACTCGTACATGTTGCAGCAGAAGCATCAATGGCCAATAAGATAGGAATGATCACATAATAAGAGAAGCCATCCGTACAACACCTAGACGAAACTTAAGTGTGTTTCACTGGACATAACTGGGGCACGCGTGGGAAAATCGCACTACTTCAGAATCAACATCCGACATCGAATTATAAACTGAGCACGATATCTTTGAGTTAAATAATGGAATTTTTCGTGGTTTGAATTTCCCGGACACTGCTTGTCCCCAACATAAGTTCCCCTTAGATGTGCTCTCTTTGAGTTGTGTATTTCTTGTACTTACAAATTATTTGAGTAAGAACTCTTCTATTCGGGTGATTATATTTTCACATGTGCATTAAATCTATTCGCCGAAAAACATCAAAAACAGTAATTTTTTATAAAAAATTTCTACTTCATTATATTTTTTTCTTTCTTGATCTCAATGTTAAGATTCTATGTTTAGTTAATGATCACCTCCAGAACTACAAGTATGAAAGAGGGATCATGACCAATATCATGACCAATTGGGCCTCTCTTGCAGCCAAGGGCCACATCCACTCGCCTTCGATTCGCCGGGCATGCCATTGCTTGTTGAACGTTCTACAAGGCCCAAATGGCATTCTACTCCATTCCTAATTTTCGTTAAATGTACTTGACCTTCGCGATACCTTTCTATGTGGATTTTTCAGAATAGGTCATCTGCGAGATCCTTCTCCATTCCAATTCATACACTCTTAACTATTCGATGGCTAAAGTGTTTGTATGAACTTGGAAGTTCGGAACAATGACAGTAAGAACGAGAGGTTGATTAGCCAAGCGAACAATGTTTATTTCCTACGGACGTCATCACAGGAGTCACGCATCCATTATAGTATATTGAGTTAGAGTTAGAACTACTCAGCACCATTAAGACATTAGAGACAAGTTCATCAACATAACCCCATCGGCATGTCACCAGTTCATAATTGCGTCCACACAAGGTAGGAGTGCAATACAATCTTGTCGAAAGTTCGATCATGACTGCACAAGAACTTGTGATTTTATGGATAACTGTGACATCATGGATTAACTCATAGAGGTATTGTCCGCTTTAACCGATCTCATATCGAGCCTCACGATTTTGTTCTTTGGTGTATGGGTGCGCACCTTACCCATCCTAATAATGCTTCCACCTGAGCACGCTTAACTTTAGAGTTCAAAGCTAAGCATTGTTGTTGTATTAAAATGCTCACACACACTCCCCCTAGAATCGCTCTCCCCATGTTCAGTTCTTTCCTGCCTCATTCACCATCCTAAAAGTTTGCTAGGACCTGCTCCTTGTCTGGTCCCTCTTGCCCCAACGACCATTTCCCGCCCTTGTCGGACCAGGCCATTACAGGCCTACCAGTGTTTCCGTTTGGTTCGTCCCCAAACCACACACCTATAGAAGGGGGTCTCGCTCTAATAATATATTGTGACATCCTGAATTAACTCGCTGAGGTATCGTTTGCTTTGGCCCGTTCTATACCGAATCTCACGATTTTGTCCTTTGGCGTATGGATGGGCACCTTCCCAAGAGGTCACAAATCCTGATTGTGCTTCCACCTAAGCACGCTTAACTTTGGACACACGCACGCACGCACGCGCACGCACGCACACACATCCCAGAATTACTCTTCCCATATTCGGTGCATAGTTCGGTTCATTCATGCCCCCTTCGCCACCTAGAAGCATGCCTGGAGCCGCTCCTTGTCCAAGCCCTCTGGCCCCAACAACCACTCCATGCCCTCATCAGACCAGGTCATTACAATAATAGGCAAGCATAAACCACCATCGCAGCGAACCTCAATGGTGGCCCACCAACAAAATGCTTGTGGGCTAAGGAAAGTCATCTTCAGCACAATAAATAGCTAAGGAACGATCGTCTCTCTATTCTATCACTGTTGTAGAGGAAGTCAATGGCCCGTTCTAATATAAGTTCTCAGTTGATAACGGTCTTGAAGAGCCCAGGGGCCACTATCAACGAGTCATCCATTGGTCCGCACCATGCCGGTCTTCCCAAGTTTGTTTACGTGCAAATTGGTTTGCATTAATTGGGAATTCAATTAACCTTTTCCATAGGTTTTCGACAATATTCTTGCGTAAATCCAAGTCTACATGGAACCGTTCTGTTATAGTCACTAACCATGTGGGCCCCACCTATAAGTCGCACTCGATCACCGGCTATGATTGCATATTGGGTCCATGGAACACGATCCGGCGGAGAGTTTCTCCAGGCTTTTGTTTATGTGTGTGTTGGATATCGCGTGTCTGATTCACATATTACCAAGTACCGAGCATCAACAGCTTCATATTTGAGTCACCATCCAACTTTTGATTTGCCTTGGTAAAGGAATTTCTCATTATGTGGAGGGATGTACTCCAAAAAAACTTGGCATCTCTCTTTCCTGTTCTTAGCCCTCTCCGTTCCATTAATCTTGCCCAGGCCTGGTGATATACAAAGCTCTGATCTTCGAAACTCCAATGTGTTATTTAATGGAAATTATCATGTCAAAACAAGCTAGGGTCATCGTCTTCTTCTCCTCTATCATGATTTTCCTCTCAAATCATGAAGTCTCCTGTGCTTGTCTCCACTTAAACTCATCCCCCCTCTAGTCAAAGAAGCATCTTAATCAAAGACCTAATCCCCTAGCTAACGCCCCCAAAAGTATTTAATCCCACAAGTTTCTATTTTCTCTCTCCCCTAGTAGGACTTCAAAGTCTTGCAACCTAGAAGGAACAAACAAAAGCCCCAACTTAATCTCCTCTCTTTCCCCTAAAGAAGGATAAATATTTGAGACTAAACTGAGAGATTAGGTGATTAAAGCACAAGAGGGTCCACTATCGGGTGAATTAGCTCTGTTTGTCATGGGAATCGTTCTTCAGAGCGAAAGAAAACGAAAAGAAAGAAGGGAGGACACTTGTTCGTTTACTGCTAGGAGAACTTTGGTTAAGTTATTTATGGATTATGAACTTATTGTCGGTGTTTGGGATCAAAAAGCTGTCTAATCATACCCATTCCAGATATATTCAGGTCTTCTAACTAGCCAGGCATCACCATACAATTTATGCGCCAATTTGGAAATAACTTGGCAAATCGCACTCATCTACATCGAGAGCATGAAGATGATTTTACTTCATCTTGAGATCCATGAATACTTGCGGTCAATTTGATGAATGCAGAATTACATCAGTCCCACCCACGGGTAGTCCAGCGAACAAGCATCTTTGTTGCACCAGCCTTCACCATTCAATTAGCTTGTGACTTGCAGATGGCCAAACGATGTATCATGGGCTCCAGTCGCTCCAGTCAGTTTGGTCATATGTTGCATTTATGTTCATCATGTTGAAGGGTGTTTCAACGCGGAAAATATTAGCTTCTGCTAATATGGTTTGTGTATCCGTCATGCGATACGTCATCCTAATGCTGAGAATTCAAACTAGTGACAGACTAATAACAGTACAAAGATCATTAATAAGAAGCGACCAACTCTTTAATTTTCTTTTCTGCTGAACAATGACCGAGGCCCAAATCTTCTAGTAATGTGGAAATCTTATAAAATGACCAATCAAACTGACCATGTTAACTCTTGCCCGGCACGAAGAAGGCTCTTGGAAAAAGTGGGGAGAGAGACACCGACTTTCAAGTCTTTTATTGTAGTCCTCTTTGGAGAAGTCAATCTCCTCTTAATTGTGGACAAATGTCCCACTATTGGACTTTTCTTTTCTACCCTAAAAAAAATATTCAAACATTTTTTTAAATAACACAACCATCAACATTGCTATACTTAAGTAGCAAAAAGCTAAAGAATAACACTTTGTAGCCATATTTCCCCAAAATGAGTCAATTGAAAGTAATATATTATCCACATAGAACTTTTCTTTTCTCTTTTTTACTTTCTACGAACTCTGAAAGAATTTTTTTTAAAAATATTCTTAAGAAAAATGACATTCTTATTCTGAAGTAGGAAAAATATTACTAATATAACTTTCTAGGCTTCTAGCCACATTTTCACCAAAATGATTCAATTGAAAGTAATTACATATACTACGACAAAAGGACATGGCACAAAGTTCAAAGGGAAATGAGAGCAGGACGGGAAGTAACGGTCGTGTGTACGCCACATATTTTCCCAAGGAACATTACCCGGTTCCTTGGGAAAATCATAAATCCCACTTGGTGGATTTGCTAGCCCAACCGAGTGGGATTTCTCCTAGTAGACAAAAAAAATCAGCCAAAATAGCAATAAGGGAATAGAAAAGGAACTTATTAACAGTATCAGTGTTAGATATTTTTACATTAAGTGCCAAAAAAATTATCTAAACATCTTTATATCAAGAGAAAATAAATGTAGGATTACTATTAATAGCAGCATCGTTGCAAAACATTTTAAATTTGTAGTTTTTTAATCAACAACTTGTCTGTTTCACTGAGAAAATAGAAAAAAAAAAATTAGCAGCCCCAAATTGAAAGAGCCAGGGTTAGTGAACTGAGTTCTTTTTACCCAAAAGTTAGCGTTCCAAATCGATGATTTGAGTAAATTCATCGCAATTAAAAACTTAACCGTGAGTTATTTTATCACTTAAGTAAAAGTTCATGCATTTTTTTTCATTTGAAAAGAGAGGATAGTTATGTCCAGTGTGTAATCCATGCAATTTTTTTTGGGTATTTGGTTGAAAGTATTCTAAGGGAAAACATTTTTAATGCCATTAAAAGGAACTACAAAAAAAAATTCTAAGCTCAATATTTCAGGATCTTGTCATTTCATAATAAAATAATAATACCCCATGAATTTGCTTTTCAATATCTCTCAAAATCTCTTTGACTTTCCCAAGTTCCGATTGCCAAATCCTCATAAAATGGGATTCTGTGGTCATTGTAGCACCGTTATTTGTGGTAAATAACGGTACCGTCATATTAGCAGGACCCAAGTTCAAATTAAAACATAAGAATTATAAGGAAACTATGTCTAACTAACAAAATTAAAAGCTATTAACAAATTATAAACACACAATTCTAAGAAACTAAACTCTAGCACTAAACGAGTTTAATTATATTAATTTCTTAAATAACTCAAGCAATGCTAAACTGAGATTAATATTCAGAATTTAAAGGAAGGCAATACATATGTTAAATCAGAAATTGTAAGTGACCGAGCCAATCAATACCAAGCCATAAGAGTGCCAATGAAATGTGACATTTTGTGGCAATTAGCAAAGACCTAGAAAAATATATAATCTAATTTGGAAAAGGAAGAATTCAAACGATTTTGGTCTAGGAAAATTTAAGAGATCTGGCGTGTATAAGGAACAATTTAAGTTGGTAAGGAAAAGAATAAATATCTCAATTCTAATGCAATTTACGGGGTCTACGGTAAAAGATCTTGAAAAATCATTGATCTTGGTAATGCTCCGAGCCTTTCTCACAAGAAAGATGACGACAAAATCATGTGCCTAACAATGGGAAAAGTCACACTTGGCTGCTGAAATTCCTTTACCTATCAAGCTTTGATATTTCCATTCCGAAGGAAGTATCCTCGGAGATACGAGGAAGCAACGGAGCTGGAACAATGTTTTGCCTACAGTATATGAAAATTCTTCACTTCTTCCATTTAAAAAACAATATTAAGGGACTCAGCCCATATGACCTTTCTTCATAGGTTTAGGTCCATGCACATCCCGGAGGTGAAAGTCATGTCGAACTCGGTGTTTCAATTTCTTTTTTTTCTGGTTTCCCTCACGGTACAAGCATCAGTAGCTGCACCTAGTCTTGCAAAGCTTAACTGCACTGAAACATGTGGGAACGTCACCATTCCCTTCCCCTTCGGCATGGGAGCCGGGTGTTTCTTGGATGACTGGTACCAGATCATCTGCCTACAAAACAACATGGTTCCCATTCTAAAGAAGATTAGATTGCGTGTTCTCCACATTTCACTCCCCGATGGCCTGATTAGTGCCCGTCTTCCTTTAATTTACTCAAATGCAAGCTGTAGGGGCGGCGGACTTGGTGAGTCGGTGAGCTTTGAAGGAGGTCCATTTGTCTTCTCCCAGAGATGGAATGTCTTTATATCGGTCGGTTGCAACACCCTAGCAACAGTGAATACAACAGATTCAGCTGTTGTTGGTTGCAGGTCTAAATGTGCTGGAACCAGCACTAACATTAGCCAGTATCATGGTGCTTGTTCCGGGAGGGACAGATGCTGCCAGACTATGCTTCCCTTTAACCTTCAGGGCTTTAGTGTGGATTTCAAAGAAGAAGGTGAATATCAGGGGTGCAATTACGCTTTCCTGGCAGGCATCGGGTTCTTGAGGTCTGACTCTACAGGTTTATATGATTTTAGATTGGACGATACTGTTCCAGTGGTGTTGGAATGGGGGATTGCAAGCAATACCAACTTTGCACTTGACCTTACCCGGCAAGCTTACAAAGAAAAAGACAGGTCCAACTATTATGATTCTTTCACCTGTGACAGATACAGCCTCTATGCCAATGTAGATGAAATCCCAATTATGCAGTGCTTTTGCGGGAGTGGGTATCACGGTAACCCCTATCTTATTGAAGGATGCAAAGGTAAATAGTTCATGCTATTACATTCAGTATTTAAGGGCACGATACGGCAAAGTGGCTTGTTCATTCCCCCAGGTCTTTCTCTGAAAAGAAGTCACCACAATGTTTAATGATCACATACATGCTTTCCTGCCTTCTTTTCTTGTTTTTCCGCCCAAGATTATACAAAGTGAATTCACACAAAATTGAATGAATTATATTGATAACAATTTTCTGGATATAAAAGGGAACAGGACAGTGCATAATATTTTAGCCATGGAATTAACAACCTATGTGCGAACAAGCATCCTTGTTGCACCAGCCTTCACCATTCAATTAGCTTGTTACTTGCAAATGCTCAAAAGATGTATCAGTTTGGTCATGTGTTGCACTGTGTTCATCGTGGTAAAAGCGATTTCAGCACATTGAAGGAAAAAATTACTTTCCACTCATATGATTTGTGTTTAAGATCATTGTTGTCATGCAATACGTCTTCCTTGTATTACTCCATCTATTTGTTTATATGATTGCTCTGTGGTGATGGTTAAGAATTCAAACCAGCGATAGAGTAATAGCAGAATAAAGATAATTAATAAGAAACAACCGGTCTTTAGTTTTCTTTAGTTTTCCCTCTGGGTAAAAGACCAAATCTAATAATTGATATGTATAGTGGTGCTCTTTGGAGAAATCAATGAGGTCTTCTTCATTGTTGACCCATGTCCCACTATTGAAACTATAGATTCAAACAGTTTTTCTTCTTTAAATAACATTAGAACCTTCAAGATTGCTATACTTAAGTAGGAAAAGGGTAAATAATATCACTTTCTAGCCATATTTTTACCAAAATGATTCAATTGAGAGTAATTACATATATTAAGACAAAAGGACATGGCACAAACTTCATACTAAATCATTAGAATCATAACTAAACTACATCATGTTAAGAAACAATGCTAAGAAATAAAATCTGGCACTGAACAAGGTTAACTAAAATTAATTTCTTGATGAATAACCTAAACAATGTTAAAGTAAGATTAATATTCAGAATTTAGAAAAAGACCAAATTCATGTTATATTTGAAATTGTATGTGACCGAGCTAATGGATACTAAAAAGGAAAAAAAATGATTGGTAATGAAATGTGAAATTTTATGGCAATAGTCAAAGGGATGGAACATTTATTTAATCTTAGGTGGAAGAGGAAGTATTAATACTATTTTGGTCTAGGAAAAAACAAACGATCTGATGCGTATAAAGAACAATTTAAGTCGGTAAGGAAAGGAATAAATATCTAAATTCTAATTCGATTAACGGGGGTCCACGATAAAAAGTCTTGAAAGGTGATCCATCTTACAAACACACTATTTTCTTCTTCTTTTTTTCCTGCCTCAATATTATACATAGTGAATGCATCCTCAATTTACTCATGGAGATGGATGCACCACTAATACCTTTTTGTTTTTCATCTTTTTTCTACAGATATTAACGAATGTGGAGATTCAAATCTAACTCGTTGCCCCGACAGTTGTGTGAACCAACCGGGCAGCTATGAGTGCGTCAGTGATGGTAGAAGGACCGATGTTAAGGAAAGAGCTACATCTTTTCTTATCTGTATGTAATCTTCTAATCTATATTTATAGACCTCCTCATGCGCTTATTGTTTTCAAACATGATATACCACAGCTTAAATTATATTCATATGAGACACAGAAAGAAGTTTAGCTTACCCTTCATTCTAACATTAGCATCTGTTCACTTGTGACGATTCCAGCCACCATGTCACGTTCTATGACCCCTTTCCTCTTGCAACAGCACAAGAAACTTTCTTTGCGTGCGATACATATGTATACTGCATGAGAAGATAGTAGATTTGTTGCTGGTTGAAATCTATCAAACCAAATGCAAAGTTCTTTCCCTTTTTTGGTCCATTTTTCCACGTAGTACTTAATATTAAGAATGTCAAAAACCTTGCCAGCTTGATCAATTGAACATTGATTAGAGTGGTCCACTAAATTCGTCGCAAGGAAGATCAGTTATGCAGCATGGATGTGCTGATAAAAATCACACCAAATGAAATTCCAGCAGAAGAAACAACTTAATTAGTTTCATTTCAGCTGTTCTGATGAATTCATGGGGAAGTAATCTAAATAGTATCCCTAAATGTTTTCCTTCTGATCAAATTCATGAAACATCAGTGATGACAACGATGAATAGATTCTTAACAAGTAGGAAAGATTTTCTGACCTTATCTCCTACAAATTTTTTCCCCTGCAGACATTGGAGCGGGCCTTGGAGCACTAGGAAATTTGTTGCTTTTCTCTTGGTGGTTGTACAGAGTCATCAAAAAGAGAAGAGAAGCTAAGCTCAAGGAAAAGTACTTTAAACGAAACGGTGGTCTTTTGTTGCAACAACAGCTGTCTTCACCCGAAGGCAATGTTGAGAAGAGCAAATTATTCAATTCCAAGGATTTGGAGAAGGCCACTGATCATTTCAACAAGGATAGGATACTGGGGCAAGGTGGACAGGGTACTGTTTATAAGGGAATGTTAACAGACGGAAAAATAGTAGCTATTAAGAAATCAGAAGTGGTAGACGAGGGAAAAGTCGAACAATTCATCAATGAGGTCCTCATTCTCTCACAAATCAATCATAGGAATATTGTTAAACTATTGGGGTGCTGCTTGGAGACAGAAGTTCCTCTTTTAGTATATGAATTCATACCAAATGGGACGCTGTACCAATGTCTACATGACCCAAATGAGGAGTTTCAAGTGCCATGGGACACCCGCCTACGAGTTGCAACCGAAATCGCTGGAGCCTTATCGTACTTGCATTCAGCAGCTTCTATTCCTATTTATCATCGAGATATCAAGTCCACCAATATCCTGTTAGATGAGAAATATCAGGCAAAAGTGGCAGACTTCGGCACTTCCAAGTCTGTTTCTCTCGATCAAACTCACGTAACCACATTGGTGCGGGGGACTTTTGGATACTTGGATCCAGAGTACTTCCAAACAAGTCAATTTACAGACAGAAGCGATGTGTACAGCTTTGCGGTGGTCCTTGTCGAACTCTTAACGGGACGAAAGCCAATCTCTCCATTGAGTGAAGAAGAAGGGAGAAACCTCGTGGCGTACTTTATAATTTCTATGGAGGAGGATTCTGTGTTCGATATGGTTGATGCTCAAGTTTTGAAGGAGGGTAAGGAAGAAGAGATTACAGCAGTTGCTAACCTCGCAAGAAGGTGCTTAAACTCCATTGGGAGGAACCGGCCGATGATGAAAGAAGTGGCAATGGAATTGGAGAGAATAAGGAGGCTCCGAAATCCTTTGGATTTCCAACAAAACCGAAGTCCTTCGGATTTCCAACAAGATCAAGAAACAGTCGAGGCCACTGAATCTCATGATGCTAGTTTCACATCTAGCAAGTCTTATTATGTGGACTTGGATGTAACAGCATTTTCGGATGTGCAGCCATTCGCACATTGTGAAACATGGTGAAGTCAGCTCTTTCTGGCATTATCTCCCGCAAGAATGTCTGTCTATACATGCAGAGACAAGCGGCATCGAAATTGATCTTTGTCCGTTCATGTATCATGATAGGGATTATTGTGTCTTGAGGATCCATGAATACTTTATTGTAAGGATTACATTAGAGTTGCACTTGTACTCTTGGGAACAAGCGTCCTACTTGTATCAACCTTTCGCCTGTTCGATTAGCTGGTTATTTATCAGTGTTGAAAAGAGCTGTGATTCGATTTCAGTTCCAGGAACATGATAGTGTCAATTTTATTAAAGTAATCCATCTCAAACACGAACAGGTGCTTGATCAAACAATACATCTAAGCGTACAGTGCATGAAAATTCTTCCCTTTTCCACTTAAATAACAATAATTAAGGGACTCGTCCCATATCCCTTTCTCCATATGTTAGGGTCCATGCACATACCAAACGTGAAAATCACACACGATACCCCATTGATAATGTTCTTTCTTGTGGGGAAGACTACTCATGATCCCAATGGACAATACATTCTTTGAATACTAAATTAGACCTAATATAAATTTTTCGGATGATTTTGTCATTCAAATTGAGATTCTTGCTGTGGCAAATTGTTTTCTTTTCCCAAAAGGACAAAAGAAAGTTAGGATAATGAGGGTCATCAAAAGTTAGTTCATTGTTGATATTGATTTAATAATGCTCCAAATCTTTCTCATAAGAAACTGATGATAAAATTATGTCCCCAGCAATGGGATCAGTCATACTTAGCTGCTTAAACCGGTGTCCTGTACATAACAAGCTTTTACATTTCTGTCCTCAAGGAAGCGTCCTCAGAGCTGGAATAAGATTATGCTTCCAGTACTTCAAAATTCTTCCCTTCTTCCACTTGAATAAGGACTCATCCCATATCCCCTTTCGCCATAGGTTTAGGTCCATGCACATACCAAACGCAAAAATCTTGTCGAACTCGGTTTTTCAAATTCTTTTGCTTCTGGCTTGCTCAAAGTACAAGCAGCAGGAGCTGCACCTGGATTCCAAGCCCAAATGAGCTAAAAATTGCGGGAACGTCAACATTCCCAACCCTTTAGGGATAGGAGCCGAGTGTTAGTTGGACGACTAGTATGAGATCGACTGCAAGCAAAACAACACGGTTCCCAGACTAAATAAGATTGGATTGCGAGTTCTCAACATTTCACTCCCCTCTAACAGGAGATACACGTGTCTGATTTTGCGAGACCACTGCCAACTGTTTTAAATACTTAAACTGTTAGAGGAAGATGCGGTTTAATATTTAAATATTCCATTAAGGATGTCCTGAGTTCGAATCTTTCCAGGCCCCTATTTGCCTCCCCAATGAAATATTTCCACACTTAGTACTAAGCAAAAAAAGACCAGAACAACAGGTGAAAGTGAATACTACAGATTCAACTGTTGTCGGTTGCAAGTCGAAATGTGCTGGAACCACCACCGACATTAGTTAGTATCATAGTGCTTGTTCTGGGAGGGACAAACGCTGCCAGAGTACGCTCCCCTTAACCTTCATGGCTTTAGTTTGGACTTCAAAGAAGAAGGCGGACATCAGTAGTGCAATTAGACTTACGAAAGAGAACGTCGGACAGTCCTCTCGTTAAAAGCATAATATTTTAGCCATGGAATTAACAATTATAAGGAAATGCGACCTACTAGTCTTGCTGATTTTACTCAAGGAGATGGTTTCGCTGTTAATGTATTTATTTTTTCTTTGTCATCAGATATTAACGAATGTGAAGATTCAAAAATGCAACAGGACTTGTGTAAACACACAGGGCACCTATGAATGCATCGATGGTAGAAAGACAGCTGAATTCATTTTTATTAATAAGTAGATCTTTTAACCTAGAACTTTAGACCGCTTCATGCTCTTGAGTAATGTTAGAAACAGAACAGCATTGCATAGATTATGTACAGAAAAGGTACAGAAATAAGTTTTACATTCCCCCGGTGATGATTATAGATAAGTTTCAACAAATAGAATCTATCAAAAGATATGCAAGGTTCGTACTTATACTAGTCATATTTGAATTGGAATTATGACAATCATAAGTTTCATCAATGGTTTACTAAATTCCTTGTAAGGGAGATCCAATGTGCGGTACAGATGTATGTATAAGAATTTCATCGGATGGAACTTAAACAGGAGAAAATTTAATTTTTCATGGTTGTTAAGATAAATCTACATGAAAGGAGGGTCATCATTCTTATATGTTTTCCTTTTACTCAGATTCGATTAAATTCTTGATGATAAGTGCCTTTATAGATTCTTGACCACCACTGTGCATTGTCCTCACTTTTGGCCCTTCAATCTTTGCAGTGTAGTGGTTGAGGCAATACTTGGCACACTACTTTTGTTTCTTTTCTTATGGAGGTTGTACAAATACATCAAGAAGAGAAAAGAATTGAAGCTCCAAGAGAAGTACCTCATCGCAACGGCGGTTTTTTGTTGGAAAGTGAGGTATCTTCTCCAGATGGCAATGTCGTGAAAAGCAAATTGTTCTACTCCAAGAATTTAGAGAAGGCCACTGACAATTTCAACTCCTGCGAACAAGAACCTTCGTTGCATTAGCCTTCACCATTCAATTAGCTTGTGACTTGCAGATGCTCAAAAGATGTATGATGGGCTCAAGTGGTTTCGTCATATGTTGCATTTGTGCTCATCATGCTAAAGTGATTTCAACATGTTTAAGAAAAAAAATTTATTTTCCGCTAATATGATTTGTCTATATGATCATCTATGTCATACGATACGTTTTCCTAGTACTACTCAACCACCTATTTTGTACATGTGATGGCTTTGTGGCGCTGATTGAGAATTCAATCTAAGTCTTTAATTTTCTTTTCTACCATGCAATAACTGAGTCCTAAATATGCTATTGGTGTGGAAATCTTCTAAGATGACCAATCAAACTGACCATGTTAAATCTTGGCCAGCACAAAAAAGGCTCTTGGAAAGAGGGGGAAGAAACGACATCTTCCAATTTTATTTTTTTTGGTGTGTATATATATGTGTGCACGCGCGCGCGTGAATATCATTAATATAATGAGGTACAAAGGCTTAGGGAAAACCCTTAGCATTTCAAAAGAGACTAATTATGCGAGAAGATGGAGGAAGGAGACCTCCATACAGTAGCCAATAAAACATTTACCTGGGAAGACCTACACTGTTCGTACGTAGAGTGACGCCCTATCTCTTGCAACCTTTTGAATCCCAGCCAACAGAAGATGAGCTTCAATCAACTTGTTTTGAAACCGTCTGCGGTTGCATTCCATCCATATGCACTAGATAGTCGCTAAGAAAAACAGCTTGAGGAGTCTCGCCTCCAAGTTTTAGCCCTTGATAGCCCCGATCATCCATTGAAGTTCTAGATTCCAACCTCCTGTAGAACAACAAATTCCATTTTGTGCCAGAATACTACGCCATACACTACCTGTCCAAGTGCACTAGTACTCTGGAGAAGTCAACGAGGACTTGACAAGGGTTCCTCTTCATTCTGGACACATGTCCCACTATTGAACTTTTCTTCTCTTTTTTATTTTCCACAAACTCTAAAAAAATAAATTCGAACCATTTTTTTCAAAGAACATTAGAATTTTCAACATTGCTATACTTAAGTAGGAAGAAGATAAATAATAACGTTTATTTTTACCAAAATGATTCAATTGAAAGTAATTAGATATACTAAGACATATGTCCTCCATATCAAAATTTTCTTCTCTTTTTAGTTTCTACAAACTCTTAAAAAAAGCATATTCAAAGAATTTTTAAAAGAAAAATAACATTAGAAAGGTTCATCATTGCTTTTATCAAGAAGGAAAAAAGATTAATAATAAAACTTTCTAGGCTTATAGCCACATTTTCACCAAATCATTCAAATTCTGCACGAGGAAGCATCCTTTGATATGCTAGGTTCGACTATCTTCAATTTGTATCGTGATCAGGTCCGGTATATTCTTCCCAAGTGAAACTTCATATTTGTCTGGCTCTTCTCCCCTAATGTTTCAACAGCAAAATTCGAGCATGCAAAAGCAAAATGTTTCAAGAGACCTCTTTTAACCTCCATAAATTTTCTGACCAAAAAAAAACGTTTATAAATTTACAGAGTGAACAGCCAAGTGTTTGATGATGCATCTCGGCTCAAATTTCATTTTTCTTTCATGGCATTGGCATTGATGAGGCTGGAGTTTGAGGTTACACGTTTTGGAGACACTGAAAAATCCAACTTTTTAGAGGGAAAATCAAAGAAACATAAGAGAAGCACTAGAAGTCAAGGATATATATCACTCGAACAAAATATGAGTCGATGAGACAAAAAACTCGTTATAGGTATAATCACACAAAATGTTCACTTCAAATTATGGGCAAGTGCATGACCGAAGCTTCCATGAGAGCGGGTCACAGGAAGATAGAAGAAACCATAAAACAAAGTCATCAGGAAAATTACCAAAAAAGTCCTAAACCTTTTCTAATTGTGTCAATTCAGTCTTAAACCTTTTTTTTTTGCCCATTCAGTCCAAAACCTTTTGCAATTGTACCAATTCAGTCCATCTGGCCACTTTTGGCCGGTTGGCGCTGACGTGGACGCCGGCCGATTGACGTGGCAATTTTTAATAATTTTTTATTATTATTTTTCGAAATTGTTTTTATTTTTTTTCTTTCTTTTTTTTTTCGCCTATCTTCTTCCCCGGTCGCCGGTCCAGCGACCGGCGAGAGGCTGAGGCCAGCGAGGTCCACCTCGCCGGCCATGGGCGAGGCTACCCCTCGCCGGCACTGGCGAGGGCCAGCCTCGCCGTCGCCGGGCAAGGTTGACCTCGCCATGGCCAGGGCGAGCTCAACCTCGCCCGGCGACGGCGAGGTCAACCTAGC
This sequence comes from Syzygium oleosum, assembly GCF_021117445.2. Lineage (NCBI taxonomy): Eukaryota > Viridiplantae > Streptophyta > Magnoliopsida > Myrtales > Myrtaceae > Syzygium > Syzygium oleosum. The sequence goes on from NW_026607494.1 coordinate 6,106,402, forward strand.
CGTCGCCGGGTGAGGTCGAGCCTCGCCATGGCCGGGCGAGGTCGAGCTTGCCAGGCAACGGCGAGGTCGACCTCGCCGTCGCCGAGTGAGGTCAAGCCTCGCCATGGCCGGGCGAGGTCGAGCTTGCCAGGCGACGGCGAGGTCTCGCCAGATCTGGGCGACCTCGCCATGGCCGGGCGAGGTCGAGCTCGCCCAGCGACAGCGAGGCCTCGCCAGATCTGGGTGAGGCCTCGCCCGGCGACAGCGAGGCTGCCCAGATCTAGCGAGACCTCGCCGTCACCATGGCCTGGCGAGGTCGACCTCGCCCGGCCATGGCAACGTCGAGGTCTCGCCAGATCTGGGCGGCCTCGCCCATGACCGGAGAAGCCTCGCCCATGGCCGGAGAGGTGGACCTCGCCAGCCTCAGCCTCTCGCCTCGCCGGACCCACAGCCGGGGAAGAAAATAAGGGAAAAAAATAAGAAAGAGAAAAAAATAAAAAAGTTCGATAAATAATAAAAACAATTATTAAAAATTGCCACGTCAGCCAGCCGGCGTCCACGTCAGTGCCGGCCGGCCAAAAGTGGCCGGATGGACTGAATTGGCACAATTACAAAAGGTTTAGGACTGAATTGGCACAATTGCAAAAGGTTTAAGACTTTTTTGGTAATTTTCCCCAAAGTCATCACCTTGAAGCAGATATACTTCGGTGAATTTCCAACCCATTTCCATCAAATTTTGAATCGGGAAAATCCCATAAGCAAAGGAGATCTCGCTGTCCAAGTAATGATGCTTGTCTTTGTCTCTAGGGAAGACTTTCTCATTCTTAGGGTTTCACTTGGCTGCTTAAGATATAGAGAGGCCTCTACTTATCAAGCTTTAATGTTTCTGTTGTCTAGGATATGACAGGACAGAAGAAAATCACACCCACATCCTTAACTTTCTTCCCTTCTTATGGTTAAAGCTCACAGGTTAGATTCCTGCACATACGAAACATCTAAAGTAATGGCAAACCTGGTGTTTCGATACCTTTAGATCCTAGTTTCCATCAGCATACAAGCATCACTAGCCAAACATCGTCATGCCCTTCCCCCTTGGGAATAGAAGGCGGGTGTTTCTTGAACGACTAGTACGAGATCGGATCACAAGTGCTCCACATTCACACATTGCGAGACATGGTGAAGGTGGAGGCCACTGAACTACGTCTGCCAAACAAAAATAAAAGCTTTTATAAAAGAGTTAATACAATTAAAAACTCAAACACATTTACTCAAATTAACTTTCGTCTCACAAAAAATTTCTAATCTGTACCCATGATATATCTGCCCACAAACGAATTTTCATCCCAAAAAAAAAAAATCCAAAACTCGGTACTTCAAATTATTTTCCTATGAGTAAAGTTAAACCAGCAAAAAAGAGAAATCCTAGATAAGAAAGTTGACTAGATATGCACACACGATACCCCGTCGATAATGTCCTTCCATGTGGGGAAGTACTATTCATGATCACGGTGCACAACTTTTTGGGCAAAAGGACACTATAAGTGCCATAACTTGTGTACGGAGATCACTTTGGTGCCATAACTTTTTTTCGGATCACTTTGGTGCCAAGTCGGAGGAAAAACGATCACTTAAGTGTCATAAGTTTTTTTTGGATCACTTCAGTGCTAAAATTTTTGAAAAATGATCACTTAAGTGCTAAAATTTTTTTAAAACGATCATTTAAGTGCTAAAATTTTTGAAAAACGATCACTTAAGTGCCAATCTCCGGCGAGCCACGTCAGCTTCAGAAATTAATAAAAAAAATGCCACGTCGGATTTCCGGCAAAAAATTGTGTACGGCACCGGAGTTGGCACTTAAGTGATCGTTTTTCAAAAATTTTAGCACTTAAGTGATCGTTTTTCAAAAATTTTAGCACTAAAGTGATCAAAAAAAAACTTATGGCACCAAAGTGAGCGTCGTACACAAGTTATGGCACTTGTAGTGTTCTTTTGCCCAACTTTTTGTGACTGAACATTGTTTGTTTATTAAACTAGACCATGGATAATTTTTTTTTCAAAAATTAGGCTTTCTACTCTCTCTCTCTCTCTCTCTCTCTCTCTCTCTCTCTCTCGTACCATGGATAGTTTGCTATATTTAGTTTTAATAAAAAAAATTAAAAATAAAACAGTGCCAAGAGTTCAGAATATTGTCTCGGCACGATCCAGAGCATTAGCAAAATAATTAGACTATTTTAGAGCGAAAATCACTTTTTAGTTTCCTTCAATCACATGGGACGCACACTCTTTCGTTATGGAATTAAAGAACTTGCCACATGACTCGCATACATTTTTACTCTTCTTTGGGGGAACAAAAGGATTCCCAAAGAGCCTTTATAGACGGCTTGAGCAAGAAAAGCAAGGGACTAATTACAAGATGCACGACGCTCGAGAACATTAAAAATGATTTTTTGCTCCAATAATGAGAGAGATTACTCAGGTTTCCCATTGGCACTACGACTAAAGAAATTAAAAAAGGAACCACTTTTGCTTAAAGGAAAGTGAGTTTTGCTTTCCCGTTCCTAGATTCAACAGATGCCCGAACTCGTTTCATTGGTCTAAGGAAAAACAATGAAACAAACCGATCAAAGCTTGGATAATCTTCTTCAAAAGAAAATAAAGTCCAGTTCCACCGCCCAAGAAATCCATATCCCGTTCAGATTGAAGGGCACTCCGAATTTGAACAAATCAAAATCCTCCATACAAGTCGGGTTTCATGCACAGCTCAGACCCGAGATATAATTTAATTATATAAATCACCAAAAGATTATCCGAACCGATCAGTCTCCAGATTGGTTGAACTTGGTTCCAGAAAAGCCTAAACTAAATTGTGTGAAAACGGGTTGAACGTAATAACAAGCTCCGCCACAATTCCGTAGCTAAATTATGGTGATCTCGATGTCTAAATCTGCATGGAAGCAAATCAAAACAAGACTTCTTCTGCTTGTCTCGGTCTAAGAGTTTGACTCTGATTAGCAATTTACTTTGGACTTTTCGTTCATTTCTCTATTACAAAGCGATGGACTTGTTGCCTATGTGCCGGTCAAAGATCACCAGTGCCATTTACTTTCCCATTTCGCAGTACATTGTCAAGCATTGTCCTGATGTGGCTTAGAGCCTTTCAGAAAGAAGACCCTTCAATGGGCAACAAAAGAAAATTTCTTCAAATCTCATCACGTTAATATCTTTCTTTGTTTAAATAAATTTCTTTCTCATATCGTCAACTGAGACTGAAAAGTAATACATTGCGATAGCCATCAAAGCAAACCTGATCGAAACATTCTTCTCATTGTGGCTGCTAAAAGAGGTGACCACTTCGGTGGAGAATTTTCTACTCCAGGAAGGATCTGAAGCTTAGACAATTCTGCTCTAGGAAGCATCCTGGGATATGCTAGGGCCGGCGACTGCAGAAGACAAAGGGGTATAAGTAACCGTGCCTTCTGTTCATTCCTCCAGCAGGTTCACAATTTCCTTACAAAAGAAGCAGGAACGAGAATGTTTCAGATTCTTCTGCTTCTAGGATCACTTTTGCTTCACAAACAAGGATCGCAAGCGGCTCCTCTGGCGAAGGGCAGTTGCAACCAAACATGTGGTGGCATTGCCATTCCCTTCCCCTTCGGGATTGGAACTGGGTGTTTCCTCGACGAGTGGTATGAGATCGTCTGCCAGGAAAGCAGCAATGGCACCGTCCCGGTACTGAAGAAGGCCAACTTGAGGGTGCTTAACATTTCTCTACCCGATTACGAACGCAACAAAAACGGCATGATCAACGTCAGTCTTCCCATAATCTACTCGGCCAATGGGAACTGCGGGGGCAATGGAAGCTTTGTGCCCGTGAGCTTGAAAGGAAGCCAGTTTGTCTTCTCCGTGTCAAGGAACGTCTTCACCGCCATCGGTTGCAACATCCGTGCTCTAATGGATGACACGGAGTCTGCTATCATAGGATGCAAGTCAAGTTGCGGAGCAGACAACAACGTTGTTGGGAACATGAATTGTTCGGGGAGCGACGGATGCTGCCAAACCACAATTACCTCGTATCTTCAGGCTTTCAGCGTCGATTTCCAGCTCGACAATGAAACAGCAGGGCACAATGAATGCAACTATGCCTTCTTGGGAGATAGGTCGCAGTTCGTGCCTGCAACTACGGACTTTGATGGGTTGAGGGCGAGCGGGCATTTCGCAGCAGTGCTAGAATGGGGGATAGCTAAATCCTCAGAACCTGCATTAGAGATTTACAATTACGGCTACATCTCCGGCGATTCCTATTACTGCAGCACAGTCGGCTTCTTTTCAGGGTATCGCGTGGCAATGCCGTTTTTGCATTGCTATTGCAATAGAGGCTTCACCGGTAACCCCTATATTAGACATGGATGCGAAGGTAAAACCACTTACATTTTATCACACCAATCATTGGAAACGTAACGTTGACACACTGTACCAATAAAGAGAAGTAGCTCTTTGGAGGCTGACGTAGCTTTACATGCAATCCTAAGCACCCAATAAAGAGACGAAGCTCTACTAATTTTGATGGTCAATCTTTTGTTCAGATGTTGATGAATGTGAAGATCCAACTGATCGGTGCCACGGCAAAAAGTGCGTGAATCGACGAGGTTACTTTGATTGTGAAGAAGGAAGCAAGACAATTAAGTTTCTCCTCATAGGTAAGCAAATTTCACATCCTATCATCTAAATAAATGCTGCATTGAGTCTGTAAGTGATGAAACCCACAATTTAGAAAAAGCATATACAATGAAGCGCTTTCAGTGGATCGTATGTTCGGTGTTCCTATGTAGCTCTTCGGAATTCAATTTTGCTGTTTAATTGAGCACATATATTTTCTTACAATTGTAGCCTAATTAGTTTGTACTTTTTAACTTGATCAGCTCATCGACATATACAATATGTCGAACATAATATCAATCAACCAATACCTCTGTTTGTTTTATTTGGCTGCTGCTCGACTGATTAGATGGCTGTTCTGTTCTATGCTAAATTTTCATAAGGAGACTTTTTCACCAATCACATTAACATTTTATTCAATCAATTAATGAGTATACAGAAAGGCCGTCTAAGGTAAATCTCTCCAGTATCAGATTACCAATTTCCTCGTTTGAAATCAGTTGCAGATCCTTGATGCTTGCTTTTGGTTGTGCTCATACCACTTTGATAAACCAGGTATTGGAGCAGGCCTAGGGGCACTGTTTTTGCTTCTTTTGCTGTGGCTGTTGTACAAGTTCATGAAGAAAAGGAAAGAAATCAAGCTCAAAGAGAAGTACTTCAAACAGAATGGGGGTCTCTTGTTGCAGCAACAGCTGTTCGTCCGAGAACAATGTGGAGAAGAGCCATTTGTTTGATACCAAGGATTTGGAGAAGGCCACCGACAATTTCAACAAGAACAGAATACTTGGCCAAGGTGGGCAAGGAACCGTCTACAAAGGGATGCTCACGGATGGAAGAATCGTTGCCATTAAGAAGTCGAAGGCGATTGATAAGGGAAAAGTCGAACAGTTCATCAACGAGATTGCCATTCTCTCACAGATCAACCACAGGAATGTGGTTAAGCTACTGGGGTGTTGCCTGGAAACAGAGTCGCCGCTCTTAGTGTATGAATTCGTATCAAACGGGACTCTTTTCCAGTATTTACATGACCCGAATGAAGAGTTTCTTGTATCTTGGGACACACGCCTTAGAATTGCTACTGAAGTGGCAGGAGCCTTGTCCTATCTACATTCATCGGCATCAATCCCAATCTATCATCGGGACATCAAGTCTACTAATATTCTCTTGGACGACAAGTACCGCGCAAAAGTGGCTGACTTTGGCACTTCCAAATCAGTTACACTCGATCAAACTCACGTGACTACAAGAGTCCAAGGGACATTCGGGTACTTAGATCCCGAGTATTTCCAATCAAGTCAGTTCACAGATAAGAGCGATGTGTACAGTTTCGGTGTGGTCCTCGTCGAACTCTTGACAGGGCAAAAGCCGATCTCATTTATGGGGGACGGCGAGGAGAGAAACCTCGCGAGCTATTTTCTCCTCTCGATGGACGAGAACCGCCTGTTCGACATCATGGACGCTGAAGTTCTGAAGCAAGGCAAGAAAGAAGGGATCATCGCCTTTGCGAGCATTGCGAGAAGGTGCCTGAACTTACATGGGAAGATGCGACCTCCAATGAAAGAAGTGGCAATTGAACTGGAGCGAATTAGGAAGCTGGAGAATCCTGCCCTCAAGCATGGACATACTCAAGAGAAGAGTGAGACGAGTACACTTTCGGAATATGTGGTGCCCGCAGACATAGTTACATTCTCGGACTTGCAACCACTCATCTGTATTGAATCATTGTAAATTAGTTCTGTCTAAATTTTCGTAGTTGAGTTTATACTTTAAGAAGACAATCAGGATTTTGTTGTGTGTAAATGTCAACGGACAGAAACTATAAATTCGTTTGTCACGCTCGTTCTTGACGGGAAAAGGAATTTAATTGTCAATTATCTGGAAAGGAACTCGGCATAGATTGTGAAATTTATCGCATTCATTGAGGCAATTTGATATTATATGGCAACAGCAATCACAGAATTACTCGTACATGTTCCAACAGATGCATCAATAGGAATTAGGACAGGAATGTCCACAAAATAAGAGAAGGCATCCGTACAACACCTGGACATAACTTCACCATGCTCCAGTGGCTTGCATATGACAGGGGTTGTTAAAGTATTATCTCACATCATTTGACAACGAGTCCTAAATGCTGGGTTAGATTTTCTAACACTATCATTCAAGTTTTAACATATCTTTTGCGAGTTTAGCAACTATCATAGTCTCTTCCTTCTCACCTTGCTTTAGAAGTTTGATCTTGGTAGATAGATTTTTTTGGTTGAATTGGGTGACAGATTTAGAAGTCACAAAATCGCGCCTCAATGACAAAAGGGTATGGAAGCCGCGAATGCAAGTAGGATAGTGGCAATCTGTACTCGCACGTCCTAGAACCTGAGAAAGTCTACTTAGGCGATGTGGGACATTGGATGGACTATTTGACATCTTATTAGAAAGTCCAACCCAATATCTTAAGCTAATAAGTCGAGGGAGATCATCTTCAACTGTGGAAACAAAAGAATACAGCAACTTCCATTAGGAAAGAAGTATCAACTTAACAACTAGGCCATTTTTTGAATGCTGAATTTCTGAGCAGTGTAACATCTGCTGTATGATTTTTGAAATACATGATCTAATTGTTGATTTAGCACAGACGCATTAAAGAACACAATAGGAATGGCAGTAAATGCCCAATCCCCAAAAACGAATGAATAAGGTACGCAAATGGGTCATAAACTTCCAATGGTGTGAATCTATTCATGCTTTTTGGCATTGAGCTTTGCCTCAGCAATCTTGCTAAAGATTCCTGCATCCAGTTTCTGGTAGTGATTTCGAAACTGTCCAAGGAGCTGGCACGCAAAGCTGTCAACTTGGTCTTCATATCGCTCATAAAGAACGGGCAAGGTATGCACGGCAACAAAACCTTCAAACGAGAAGAACCAAGATTTTCAGCTTTCAAGAATTCAACACTAACACACCACAGTTACATAATGAGCAGAAACAAGTATCCTTTCGTAGTTCTGCAAAGTAGTGATTCTATAAATGCTTTCAGACCTTGAAATGCAGGACAACAATTAATACATTAATACATTACGGGATTAGGCGTAATGTATGGGGATGGAATGAGGAGCTTCAATGGATGGTTAGAGCAACAAGAGGCAAAGATTTGGCAGCGAAACTCCTCAAAGTATCTTTCCTAGCGACTGTATATTGCACTTGGATGGAGCGCAACCATAGGCGGTTTCAAAACAATCCAACTGACATTCAGATTATTTTGGCGAAGGTGCGGAAAAATGTAAGAGGTAGAGCTTCACTATACAAAAAAATCAAACCTTCGCAAGCTAACTTTGTTTTAGCTACTTTATGGAGACTTCCTACCTCCATATTCTCGAATTATTAGTACTAGTTGTAATGCTGGGGAATGCCCCTAAGCTGCTGTACATCATCTGTTATATACTACTTACATTTTACACCAAAAAAAAAAAAACAATTAATACATTAAAGCAAGCTTCTTCAAGTAAGCGCCATTACATTGCTGCTACAGAATTACATCTTGTATCTGGGTATGCCTACCTCTTTTGTCAATTTCATGTGACTACAACCGTTAACGTGTAGGTTAATTGCATCAGAACCATTAAGCAATTCCCTAGAAGAGAATGTCTCACTACAATTATTGAGACTTTTATCAAGCCTGTTTTAATCTTACAACTACTTATTTTTGTCAAAGTGGAAATAAGGCTTCATGTGATCGTACCAGAACAAATGAACTTGCATCGTAAGTATATCACATAATGATAAGCCAATTCAACTTTCAGGTTGTCAAACTGTAAAGACATCGTGAAGTCTCACTTACCCACGTATAAGACTGTCAGAAAATTGCACCAGCTACCTATAATAGCAGCAGCCCACAAACTAGCAACGACCTGCAAGGATTTTCACATCAGAGACTGTCAGTTTCTTTCTTCTTTTCTTCTTGCTTGTTAAAAGAGACTAGTTAAATGCAATTTTTGCCTCTGAAACACCGAGACGAAGTTCAATTTTCTTGAGATATGTGGAGGTGGAAAAATCAGTATGCGTACCACAAGAAATTGCTTCAAGTCTCTGCTCAAAGCGACATCCTGAAGAAACCCCAAAGCTTTGTTTACCTCAGATCCAACAACCATGCCAACGTTGACAAATAACTCTTCAGGTAGTTTCAGACGAGGGACTTGTGATGATGACCTGCTCAAAGTAAAACACAGCGATTCATCGAATTTAGACATGGTAAAAACTTTTCGAATCGGGTAATCTAACACGATAACAACTTCACTCACCTACTAAAGAAGCCAGAAGCACTCGACCAAACAAACTGAGCAAGCATGACCAAAACCAGGGCAATGAAGAGGAGTGTCAAGAAATGGTAGTTAAGCCATTCGAAAAGCACCCAGATGGCAGTTGCACCGGCTAAGACGCTGCCAGAGATTTTCTTGTTCCTCCATAGCAACACATCAGCAGCTGCAATTTTTCGGTTCAGAAGAGATTCATTAGCGAGTGCAGCAGTTAAACATACAGGATACAAGGATCAGAAAGTTGCGAATACATTTTCCACCGCCCAAAACATGATGAACCGTCTTCTGGCGGTTTAAGAGCCTATTATACAAAGGAGCCGCTGAGTGTGGGTTCTCCTCCTGAAATAGTGCAGCAGCATCTTGCTTCGGAATGCTCTCCGCCAGTGACTCCACGATGTTGTTCAAGATATTTTCTGGCATTGTTCCCATTCGCGAACAGAAAAGACCTGCACCGATTCATGAATCGAGATTTCTTAAGAGTTTTGTGTTAACGCCTTCTGAAGCTGCTGCCAGCAAAGACTTGACCCCTTCTAAGTCTCAAAACATCTATCGGAGGACAACGCAGATTGTAGCACCAAACAGAAACTAGTACTGGTTTAGCCGAGAAACTGGGAAAAAAACAGAGCAGAGAGCACGAACCGAGAGGCCAAAGCGTTCGGCTTTCGCAACGACAAGGAATGAGAGTTCAGCGAGGTCGGCTAAACACGGATGACGATAACAAAGTGCGCAAAAGAGCTTGAAAAATGCGGAAGAACGAAAGGCAAAGATGAGAAACCTGAATTCGTTTGAAGGCAATTCGCGTGCTTAGGGTGACTATATATGATGATGACTAGGAGACTTTGATGCCCAGTTGAAAATTCCTAGCTTGATGACTAGTCTATATTCAATTCAATGCGCTGAACTACGTTGACTCCTGCTACTAGTTGGGTCACTATTCGAACGTTTACGAAATGAAAACCATGGGGGACAGAGAGAGACCAAGTTCGCCACGTGAAAATCGCAGTCATATTCATCTGTCCATGGAATGAGACTGCGGAGCTATCCGGACGACCAGTCATTTGAAACCGATGCAGCCACCCTTTTTCAGGGCACGGCAGAATCCACGTTCCCAGAAATTATTTTTGCGTGAGGGGGATATATGTATCTCCTTCATGTCGCGATATTGTCGACCCAACTATGAATCTTGTTCTTTTACACAATAAGTTAATAACCATCCACTTATGGAACCGATGGTTGTGGATTAGATTCTTGCGTCGGGAACGCAGGCTTGGGTGTACGGCCACGGTGGTTTGTGCACCGATTCCCTTCCAGATAGCCAGTCAATTACGGCCGTGCCCGCGAATTACCGGAAAAATATCCATCCACATTCTAGAATTCTAAATTTGGAGGAACATCATTAACTTGGTAATCCATATTGTTACCGAAAACAAAGAGGACCCTCTATTTTTAAGACGTTCTTGTTGTTCTCTAATTTTTTTCCTCCTAAAATATCGCCAGTTACTTACTTGTTAGATACTTCAAAATGGATAAATGCTAAAATTGATAATTCTATTCTATCTCTTGTGTATTTTGATATTAATATTTTAAATATTTTCTATCGTACAGCAATCTCTCTAAAAAAAATTTCAAATCTCGAAATATTTCTTTTCTTTCCACATATATGTACGATTTCTTTGGTAGTGTGTAAATCAATCCATAACTTCTTTCTACTATCTAATGAATTCGAATATTTCGTAATAAATCCATTTGGTTTAACTTTTTCTTTATCGGATTTTGAAATATATTTGTGCTGCGTGTGCACATTTTGGATATATGCTAAGTCAAACACATGACACGTGTCATTGCTCGCTTGCCTAGGACGAAACAATGGGATTGACCTGATCAATTAGAGCCATCAATTTTTGCGGGCCCCAGTCAAGGGTTGAAACTTGGAGGCAAGAAATTTCCTGACGTGGCATTAAAATCTTTCGATATTTCCAACCTGAAAGATTACGGATTTTGTTGACGTGGCATTGATCCGATTAAATATTTTCTGACATCGATTTTTTTTTCAAACGTTGACTCTTTGACGGGAACTTTTCCTCCTCCTTCTTCTTCGAAATCTTCAAAACCCACTATTTCAACTCGTAAATACCCACTTATGACTACCCTTTACGGCCTTGGCCGTAGCTTGAAAGCTCGAGTTACCATGATGATTGTAAGCTCGAGATCTACGAGCTTTAGACCTTATTGGCCATGGCCACTCGCTCTTCCGCGGCCATAAGCTATAAGCTCGAGAAGCCATAGCAGCTGCATGCTTCAAGCTCGAGCTTAAGTAGCCCCTACTATGAACTTTGAAGCCAATCCGACCGTGGCGATCAAATGGTACAAGCTCAAACGGCCATGGCCCCGAGCTTCAGAGTTCGATCTGGCCATGACGGCCATAAAGCTTCGAGGTTAAGAGGTTGTAGCTCCAAGCTTCAAGCTCTAGTGGCCATGGCTGCGAGCTTCAAAATCACATTTGGCCATGGCAATCACAAGCTTCAAGTTCAATCGGCCATGACTGCAAGCTTTGAAGCCAGATTTGGCCATAACAGCCACAAGCTTCAAGCTCGAGCTTGAGATGACCGTGGGGGCAGAAGTGTTGAGGCCGAATCTGGACGTAACGACTGCAAGCTTCGAGCTGGAGCTTAAGCAGCCATGGCGGCATTGCAAGCCTCGAGCTCGAGCGATCATGGCTGTCGAGAGCTCAAAGCTCGAGCGACCATGGTCACGGTATGGCTTCTTCATGGGCTCTCTCTCTCTCTCTCTCGATTAATTGTTTTTGTAGTTCTTATGTTGTCTGACATATTAGTTTTGAGTAAATCATACCATCATGTGTGTGCTCTTATGTCCATATAAGAAATCCGACATTAATTGAGAGAGTTAATTATATAAAAGGAGAGATTGTGAAATTGCAAAGGCAAAACCAATAAGAGGTAGATAAATAAAGCCTTGTGTGATTTGAAAAGCATTTTAGAGTGTGTTCATTTCGCGGAAAATGAGTGACTTGAAAACATTTTTTGAAAAATGATTACTTATATCATATAGAAAAATTAGTCAACGAAAAATGTTTTCATCATTAATAACAATTTATGCCTAACTATTTTCATGGACGATGAAAAACATTTCCATTCATTTATTTTTGTAAAAGATACAAGCGATTATTTTTCGGAAAATGTTTTCCATATCACTTATTTTTCACAAAACAAACGCGGCCTTGTAGTTGCAAAGAAGAGAAAGGACAAAATATTGGACAATGAACTTGCTTCCAATCAAAAGATCTCTAGTTTCGCACTCGGTGGCATCCCAACCTTTGAGGCGCAATATGATAATTTAAAATTAAGGAAAAGTAGTGGGACGTTTGAGAAAAAGAATTATAGATCGATAAAATGAGGCAAATGAAATAACAGTCTTCAATTATTTGTTTATCGGCCTAACCGCAACGATGGAGAGAGGAGCGAAACAGATAACTAAGGTGATTTGTTTTAATCTAACCGAATTAGGGAAAGAAAAATCAGGTCGTTCACAAAGCATGGGGCGACTATTTGATGTTGTTAAGGTAGTTTTGGAGGCATCGTGACTTTGGTTCGTCCATTCCACGAGATTGTCAGTACATTCGTTGTCCAAAACAGAACCTGAACGGAAACATCTGGCCAGTTGGAGCATCGCTCCAACTTTTTAAGAAGTTCATGCTCGCGGTCAGGTCGAACTCAATTTGCAAAGCATTTGCACCAGTTTACTACGGAAATAGATAGATAAAAACGATGAGCATGGTCGAAGAGCGAGGCGGGGCGAACGGTGAAGACGCCTACACGCAAGATGGAACGGTGGATCGCAAAGGCGGACCCGTCCGGAGATCCAGGACCGGGCGATGGAAGGCTTGTTCCTTCATCGTAGGTAATGCCGTGTCTTTTTCTCTTTGATCGTTTACAGGCATCAGCAAGAACATTTCCGTTTCCTCACGAACCCAAAGAATAGCCCAAGCTGGTAAATTGGTCGAATCTTGCGCCTCAAGAAATCTAAGGGCTTCAAGTTCGATTCCCGAGCGGCGCGGCGGCATGGAGGAAGCAATTCTTTATGAAGTCCTTCATTCCATAAAGTTGTCCGATGCACGGAAGCTTATTCAAAACACACCCGACCACACAATACAAAAGAAAAGAGCAGCATTTTTTTTTCCGCCGACTGTGGTTAACTCTTTTGATTCATAAACGGTAGGGTGCATTAGTTTTTCTTTTTGCTTTATATGACAGGGATGCGTTAATCTATGTAGCGTACGAGGTTTTCGAGAGGATATCATATTACGGAGTCGCATCGAACCTGGTATTGTACTTGACGAAGAGGCTGCGGGAAGGAACCGTAAACTCCGCCAACAACGTCACCAACTGGGCAGGCGTAGTATGGATGACCCCCGTTATTGGTGCGTACATCGGGGACGTCCATCTCGGCCGGTATCGAACCTTTGTCATCGCCAGCATCATTTATCTCTTGGTAAGAGTATTTCCTGGAACTGGCCCTCCGAAGCTCCCGTGCGTTTGAGAAACTATACAGACAATGTTAATCACACTTCTGGTATATACTACAAATTGGGCTTATAAGTTCTAGTGTAAGCAATCTTGGTTCGTTGAAAGAGGACTTTTACTGCATCGTCTTGTTTTTTCATTTATTTGAAAATTTGCGTCCATTTTTTGTTTTTTTTTTTTGTTTAAGAAGATTCAATGTTGAACATTTTGATGCTATGTTCTTTGTGGCAACCTATGTTCACAATGGCTACTTTGACAGGGGATGATCCTATTAACTCTATCAGTGAGTTTGCCTTCACTGAGTCCTCCTTCATGTGGCCCCGGAGTGAAAGAAGAAGACTGTAACTTGAAGGCAACGCCCTTCCAAGTTGGATTCTTCTACTTCGCCTTGTACGTCATTGCGTTTGGCAATGGTGGGACCAAGCCCAACATCTCGAGCATGGGTGCGGACCAGTTCGACGATTTCGAGCCTCGAGAACGGGTCCAGAAGGCGTCCTTCTTCAACTGGTGGATGTGCAGCGTCTTCACTGGCGCGCTCTTCGCCAACACGGTCATGATGTACATACAGGACAACGTTGGGTGGGATGTGGGCTACGGCATCCAGACCGTCGGGCTTGGGCTCGCGCTGCTGGTGTTCCTGGGAGGCACTCCTTTCTACAGGCATAAGAAGAAAGCAAGGAGTTCCTACGCAAGGTTGGCCCAAGTAGTAGTGGCGGCTATGAAGAAGTGGAGGGTCCGCATCCCCGATGACCCAAAGGAGCTCTACGAACTGAGCATAGATGAGTATGCGAGTTCCGGAAGGCTCAGAATTGACAACACGCCTACGTTGAGGTTCGTCATCAATGCTTAGTTTATATCAGCTCAGTATGTACAGCTTTATTTGTACTATGCTCTATGAACTTAGCGTAGATGAGTATGCGAGTTCCGGTAGGCTCAGAATTGACAGCACGCTTACATTAAAGGTTCGTCATCAATGCTTAGTTTATAGCAGCTCAGTATCTGCGGATTTATTTGTACTATAGGATTGCAATCTGCGTCTATATGGATGAATGTATTAATGTGATTTCAGTGTCACATTGAACATGGCCTCAATATTGGCATAATGGGTTGTTTCTGATGTGTTTTGACCAATCCCGAATTCAGTTTCGTTCTATTGAGCTGTTGGGGAACTTTGGTGATTGACAGAAACTGCTTGCATGTTTTGATGTAATGCAATTTGCTGGACATGGCATTGGTTTGAGATTTTTGGTTGTCGACTCACAGATTTTTCGATAAGGCGGCCACAAAGACCGGACCTACCTCATCCTGGATATTGTGTACCGTGACCCAAGTCGAGGAAGCCAAGCAGATCTTCAAGATGGTCCCGATCTTGATCGCCACGTTTGTCCCAAGCGCCATGTTCGGGCAGGTCGCAACCCTATTCATCAGGCAGGGCACAACCCTGGAACGTAGCATCGGCAGCCACTTCAAGATGCCGCCAGCGAGCCTCAAGGCCTTCATACAGGTCGCCTTGCTGATAAGCCTGGTCTTCTACGACCGCGTCTTTGTGCCTGTGATGCGTCGCTACACAAAGCACCCCCGGGGGATCACAATGCTCCAGAGGATGGGGATTGGGCTCTCGCTTTTCATGGTGGTCATGGCCACAAGCAGCCTGACTGAGCGCAACCGGCTGAGCGTGGCGAGGGAGCGCGGCACAGTCGGCGAGCACGATATCGTCCCTCTCTCCATATTCGTCCTCGTCCCTCAGTTCATCCTCATGGGTGTCGCCGACGCCTTCCTTGAGGCCGGGAAGCTTGAGTTCTTCTACGACCAGGCACCTGAGGGCATGAAGAGCCTCGGGACCTCATACTACACAACCGGCATGGGGATCGGGAACTTCCTCAGCAGCTTCCTCCTCCAAACAGTCTCGGCCGTCACCAAGAGGAATGGCCAGCCGGGTTGGATCACAAACAACTTGAACCAGTCTCACTTGGACTATTACTACGCTTTGATGGCCGTCCTCTGCTTTGTCAATCTGGTGTACTTCCTCCTGGTGGCCTGGAAATACGTGTACAATGTGGACGCAACCGAGTATCAAAAGGAGTTGGCCATGGCGACAATTGGCGACACGGCATCCCGAGACAACCAGGACTAGAACATCTTGGGTGGGAACGTATTGCTGCAAATGCATAGCAGCTGAAACTTTTGTGAATCCCCCTTTTGTAGCCAGTCCATCAATCCTCATGCATTTTTTCTTGCTAATTTTAGTGTTTTAGAGAGTTCATTCTGCTAGTGACTTGCATGGTAAGGAGTCAACCTGCGGAACATATTAGCTGCAAACCGTCAAGCATCAAAGTCAGGGTGCATCATCATCATTCAAATTTGTAATAATTCTAGTGAAGTACACTCCAATGGCTTGTGATTACCTTATTTAAAATCGGATGTCTGATTAAACAGATCCGATCGAGATGATGCAAAAATGAAAACAAGTAACATTGATGGAATTTGTGCATCTTACTGAAACCAAAAGATGAGCAAATAATCGAGACATGACTGGTAATATCGCCCTCGTAATCTTTCTTTTTTTGGGTACCCGAATAATGTTCGAAGATAAGAACTAAGCGGAAAAGAGAATTGAGTGATTTCCGTATATTTTTGCGCTGAATAATGAGGGGTACATGATAGGTTCATTTATGATATGACAATCAAAGTGACATATCAATTAAGAATATGCACAATCAAAAGTAAATACAGAGAATCTCTAGTATATATTTAGTATTATGAAATAAATGGAAAATCATGAAAAATATCCTAAATATCTTCAACAGGGTTTATGCGTTTATCCAAAACGCACATATGATATGAGCCAATGTGATGCGCGCGAAAAACTCGGTAACCCTTCTGCTCGGATTAACACAAAGAGTTTCTCTGTATTGTTTCGAGATCGAATCTGTTTCTCAGCGCGCAGCAGCAATGTGAGTTTGGCTCGTACGTGATGTTTTTTTTAATGTTGAATTCGAAAGAAAGAAAGAAAGAACGAACGAACAGTTCTTCGTAACTGGTATTTTATTCATGTGCAGGTCTAGGATCATCGTGAAAAATTTGCCCAAGTACGTAGAGAAAGATCGCCTGCGCGACCGCTTCTCCCGAAAAGGGGAAATTACAAACGCCAAGCTCATGCGCAACGAGCATTTGTTGCTCTTGATATCATACTCTTGACAAAGATACTCTTGTTTTCTGTACATGAAGCACATGAAAAATGGGAAGCCAATGGGTTTTGGGTTTATAGAATTTGATTCAATGGAGACAGCAGCAAATATTTGCCAGAATTTACAAGTGAGCCTCTTCTTTTTTCTCCTTGATAAATTTCTTGCTCAAATTTTATTTGTGTTCTCTCCAGGGAACGTCTTAGATAGGCATGCCCTAACATTGCAGTTTTGCCAAGTAAGGGAAGACAAACGAGCTCTAAATAGAGCTGACAAAGACAGAAGTTCCACCAAGTTGCATGTGAAAAACGTTGCCTCCAACTTCTTCCCATTTGGGAAGGTAATTTGCTTTTCCCTATTGTCATTTATCAACTGCATGGACTTCCATTGTATTCAGAAGCTCAATACAGTTGTTGGTCCAAATGACAAATTCTGCAATGGATGTGGAGGTATTTTATGGATCTTCTCCTTAATAAGCAAATTCGACTTTCATCTTGTTTAACGAAATTCAGAATTTTTCGTCCGGTCTTCTAAATTTTGGATTGTTGCTCCTTTGAAAGTTATTGAATTTCTCTGTCGACTTAATTCGTACCCCTTACTTGTTAGAGGGTGCTATCTTTTCTGGCATTTCGGTTGACCAACGAGATGATTCCGCAGATTAAGAGGTCGAGGCTGCCCAGGACATATGGAAATCATAGAGGATTTGCACTTGTGGAATACGTCACGAAACAGGAGGCGCGGTATGCTCTGCGAGCACTGGCGAACAGCCATCTGTATGGAAGGCGTCTGGTAAGTCATCTTCTACTGCTCTAAATATGGCAAATTCCTAAGTGCGACTAAACCGGAGTTACAATCGTGATTCTCAGGTGCTACAGCGAGCGAAGGAAGGCGAGACCTTGGAAGAATTGCGTGCCCAGACCACTGCTCGGTTTAACGACGAAAGTGGGTACAGCACGGCCAGGTTGCCCAAGAAGAGGAAGCAGCACATGGCCGTGTTAGATGAGGATAGAATGAAGTTCAGAAGAATTGCCGCTTGATGCAAGGCTCAGTTGGAATTCCAAAAGACTCGCTTATCAAAGAATTGCTGCTTCAGGCGATGGCCTACAAAGGGGAAGAAGATGGTGTTTATTATGTGTGTAGTGATTGGCCCAGTTTTGCTAATTTTGGGTTCTAGTTTTAGGTGGTCAGCTGAACCCTCTTTTTGCCGCTCATGAAAGTGAAAAGTGATGCGCTGTACTGGCATGTTCAGTATGTGTGCTTGTTAATTCTTTAGACCATGGTAGATTTCTTTCTTCTTCCTTTTGGTATTTTGTTCCATATAGACCCACATAAATCTAGACTTTAATATTTCAAACCCATTTTGACCTATTTTAAAAAGTTTAAGTGGCTCATATTCAACATAGGTCCACTAAATCTGAGTTAATAAATGGATTTATGACCCATATTGTCAACTCTATTTTTTTTCAAACATTTGGGTGATTGGTAATAATAGATGATAATAGATGCATGCTCCCACTCTCATGCGTAAATTATGTTCGTGATTAGTTTGTTGCCTTCTATTTGGGAGGGGAAAAATATCTCTGTCACTGTAAATTTTAGGGAAAATTCCCCTTTAGAATACAATGGTAAATTGCTTATTGGTTATATTGCTAATTATCGTTCGCAATAGTCACCAATAATGTACACATGCGATCTGAGTTTATAGAAATTTATCTATCAACAACTGCTCGAGCGAAGTAATTTTAAGCTTGAACTTGATCGGACTAAGTACTCGAACCAATTATCGAAAACAACAAATCAAACATGGCAGGTTTCGATTTGTTAGTCCAGCTCTGTTAGCTCGAGCAAATATATATGATCAAATCGGTCACGTCACGTGAGCACGGCCCACTCGGAAAACACCTTTTCCTTTCCAGCCTTACGCTAGCGCACAGGTGAAGCTGAGGTAAAGAGCAGATAACACGCAGGCCATGTCCTCCTCCGCCTCCTCCTGCGGCGGCGGCTGCCGCTGCTCGTCGCCGTCGTCTTCTCCATCCATCTCCGCCGCCCCAACACCCTTCCCGTCCACCTCCAAATCCAAGCCCATCCTCACCATCAAGCCCCATGCCACCACACCCGCAATCCCCAGAATGTCCCTCGACCCTCGCAACTTCCACAGTCCTGCCCCCAAACCCGAACCCGAACCCGCCTCCTCCTCCTCCTCCTCCTCCCTCCTCACCGCCCTGACCGCCCTCCTGTGGGGGCCCTCCCTCCCGCCGGGCCTCCTCGTCACCACCGTCCGCTCCGCCTGGACCGCCGCCTGGCGCGTCATGATGTCCCAGCTCGCCCCGTCCGACCCCTCCGGCCGCTACGCCCGCCCCGCCTCCCGCTTCCGCCTCGCCGGCCCCTCCGGCCCGAGGCCCGGCGGCCTCCACCTCTACGTGGGCCTCCCCTGCCCGTGGGCCCACCGGGCGCTCGTCGTCCGGGCCCTGAAGGGCCTCGAGGAGGCCGTGCCGGTGTCCGTGGCGTTCCCCGGCGCGGACGGCTCGTGGGAGTTCCGGGACACGCCCGGCCCGGGAGGCGGCGACCTGGCCCCGGGCCGGGACAGGGTCAATAGGCGCAGGAACCTCAGGGAGGTGTACGGGCTGCGGAGGGGAGGGTACAGTGGGCGTTGCACCGTGCCGATGCTGTGGGACGTGGACCGGAACGACGTGGCGTGCAACGAGAGCTACGATATCATCAGGTTGTTCAATTCGGGCCTGAACGGGCTGGCCGGAAACCCGGAGGTGGATCTCTCGCCGCCCGAATTGGAGGCCGAGATCGAAGATTGGAACCGGGTGATCTATCCCGGTGTGAACAACGGAGTGTACAGGTAGAACTGAACGTGTTGAAAAAGTGTTAGGAATAGCGCTTTGGCTTCTCATTCAACGTTTGACGGTTGCTGTCCTATGGTGCTTGTCTGTCATTGTTTGATGCGGCAGGTGCGGGTTCGCGCAGAGCCAAGAAGCGTATGACGCGGCGGTGAACGAGTTGTTCCGCACCCTGGACATCTTGGATGATCATTTGAGCCGATCCCGGTACTTGTGCGGCGACAGACTGACCCTTGCGGATGTGTGCCTGTTCACGACCTTGGTTCGGTTCGATCTCGTGTACACTGTGCTCTTCAAGTGCACGAAGAAGAAACTGGTGGAGTACCCCAACCTTCATGGGTACATGCGGGACATTTATCAGGTACTAAATTCGCCGTCCCTTGTTTCAATTTTCGGTGCGAGACTAGCCATGCCCTGCGAGTTTGCGTAGATTGTGATAGCATAGTTTCCTGTTATATTGTTGTTCGATTGGAATTCAAGTACTTAATCCTATAACTCTATCATAGGCGGAAGATATCGAGGTAAATAACATTTAGAGTTCGCTTCAGACATTCTGATCATGGCAAATTACGGGTCAGAAATCTCTCTGGGCAGCTAATAAACATTCACAACATGAACATGTATGCTTTGATAGAAAGACTGCATAGAATAGACTAGGGAACTTGTATGGTTGCATTGCGCCCACATTCCGTCATTAAAAGAAGAAAACTGATAAGGAAACCGGCCGTGTTTTCTTTCTTTTATTTCGCTTCCATTTCCACGTTCTGTTTCGTGCATGATGTGCATCGCTGCCTAAGATCAAAGACGCCCGTAATTCTCTAGAGAAGTTGGAAGAAACCATACATTTTGGTGGCCATCTCTTGATCCCTTCTTCAGATCCGCCTTTTGTATTGTTTTTGAGTTCATGTCCTAACATCAAGGGGTTATGGCGAAAACCTGTGCTGACTCCAGTTTTGTAGATGGAAATGTTAAATGACGGAGCAGTGTTCTGTGAAGGCGTTTCTGACGCCTCTATTTTCAAAACAGGTGCCAAAAGTGGCGGCGACATGTGACTTCGACGCAATCATCGATGGTTACTACAGATTTCTTTTTCCTCTAAACCCGGGCAACATCAAGCCAGCCATGCCTTCAGCTTTCACGTGTGATGCTTTGTTCGAGCCCCACGGCAGGGAAAGATTGTCATCACAAAGTAGAGGGACTTTGGTTAACTCGTAATCCGACACGCCTCCCCAGTTAAACTGCAGATAGATATGGCTTGTACACATTCTGTATTAGAAGCAATGCTCGAGTAGAGTATGTTTCACACCCCCGAGGTCGTTCGAATTGCTTATACTCTCGCAAGATCAGTCGGAAAAAAAGAAGAAAACGGAGCTTTCTGAAGAAACGTGTTTCCTACAAAAGCTATGAGGGTTTCTTAAGGCGCTCTCACAGTGGCTTCATGAAAGAGCGCTCTAGAGCATACCGACATTCACAGTTGTGGCTGGTCCATGGACATTTCGATGTCAGAACAGACGAGCTTTTCCAGCTCTCTTCAAGCTGTTTTTCACGACATCATTCTTGGGTTGATCCTCCATTATTTTTTTTTAATATAACAAAAATGACATTACCCACGGATTCGGCAGTAAGCTTTGTAGGAGTGGGGAGACTACTATCGTAATCTGGAGCTTTGATCGTGTAGCAGGATTAGCTAACCTTCCTCACAATTGAGGGAATCCCCCTTGTACAAAAACCAAAATATACATGAAGCACTTAAGGGCATTCATCGGTATTTCCTAGTGGCGAAAGATACAACCTGAGCTATGATTAATTTAGCAATCCTTTGCATCCCTTCTTCTCGAAAGCCTAACCCAGAAGTTAAACAGAAACGACCCAACAAAGGACCAAGCGCAGAGATGGGAGACATAATAGAATGGACTATACATCCAAAAGATCATGTACACAAAGGGCTGATAACGTGTCTGAACTTTCGCACCCGAACTATATCTTACAAAACTTGAGGGCATGACACCAAAATAGAACTGCCCTCCAAACCAGCCATCCCGGCATTAGCATGAGCTTGTCATCTCGCTTTCTTAACTCCTGCACCACAGAAAACAATGTTTGGAACAGGACGGCCCAAAAATCACAAGAAGGGTTATCCAATTGGAGCATCTTGTATTTGCCTATCACGAGAAAATAAACATCGTAAAGAAGTTACCTAGTGCACAATAATTTGAATGCCCCGCCATAATTACACTAAAAGGAGTGCCTATTAGACTTATAAAGACAAAAATCAAGAAAGAGTAGCCTATCCTGCAACATTTAAGAATCCAGCACAGGTATACATCGCCATCTCCTTGTCTATAGAAAGGGGAACTTAGCATGTTAAACTGAATTTTAGTTGATGGAGAATCGCCACAAAGTCTCTTGGACACGTCTGCAAGGCTAAATCTCCTAGATAACTTTAATTTCAACAGATGAGGAACTAATTTAAACAGCAACGGTATCGCTATCTATTCCAAGAAAAAAAAAAAGATAAGAACTGCAACAGGACCTCCAAACCTTCTCTTTGGAGGGTACTCAAGGTAGAACCATTGGTGCTTAGTTGTTGCTTGGATTATCACCAGAAATTATATTTGTATACACATCTGGGGGCTCTATCCCTAGTTGTTCCTTTAGGATAAGGAATGCTGATTCTATAGGTGGGGTTTTTTCATTATTAGATCTTCATTCTCCTGATGAGAGAGAGAAAGAGAGACGAAGACTTACTGTTTGAGCGTTTTACGTTTCGACAGAATTTACTGCCACATAAACACTGGAATGCATTGAGAGAATGATCATGGCCATCAAACTCAACACCATAATCCTACAAGGGCAAGAAGCATTAGGTGTACAAACAGTAGGCATCAGAATAATCGAATAATGCAAGTAGGACAATAATAGGTTAAAACAGTAGATCATAACCTCTTGAACCAGTGGGCAACATCCAAACAAGCAATTTACTACAATCTTCTGTACTTTAAATAGAGAGACACTACTCTAAAATAGCTTTTGCAAAGTGCAAACTCTGGACAAAAACTTGTTATGCATGTAAATTTGGACTGCATAAGCTTCAGTCCGATTGTTATTATATGTGGACAAGGTACAAACAAAACGTACATTCCAATTTCCTTATTCCAGGTTCAATATTGAAATGTCTGAATTTCTTCATCACTCATGGACCCTTGCAATCCTATACGGAGACCAAGACGATATATATAGATGCTTGATCTGATGGATGTAAGCACAGATGATAAGGCAAATGCCTCAATCAAGTCCTCAAATATGCATTTCAATAACCAAACCATTAGTATCTAAAGACTTGGGCAATCTTAAGATTGATCAAAACGCTCTTGATCACTCAAGCACTTAATTCAATAACATAATCAATAGATCACTAGGGAATTATAGAACCTTCCGTTAAGGCTGAAAGATATCAAAAAGGAAAATTTCACTTAATGTCACAGCTTGTGACACAATGCAAATGAATCGGACTCGACAAAAACATAAATGACGCCAACATGACATCACTGGTAATTTAATGATACATCACATATCTCAAGTTGTAAAAATGAATAGAACTTATACAACATTTCTTAAGTTGTAAAACTGAATAGAATGATATGATTTGTCTTCTATTCTTAATTTATGGTGAATTTGTCGAAAAGTACAGGCTGAAGATTTTGATTGTCAAAACACAAGCAGTAAAAATCAAAGAAAGTCATACAATTATACATTTCACTTGTACAACATTCAGACAGGTCAGTCATCCTTCATAGTCCAGTGAAAGCAACACAAAGACAGAATATATACAAAACTGTACTAAAATCAGGTATAACTCAACTGACTCACCCAAGTCAGCTCTTCCAAGGCCTGTATTTTTCTAGCAGTGAATAATGCGAGCTGCAAGAAGAGTTTATACAAGATATTATATTAGACCATCTCCTATAGAATAATAGTTCCCAAAATCAAAGAAAATAATGAAGATCGAAACTTTTCATACACGATAGTAGTGATGCTTTGGGGTCTCCACCTCAATTGGGATCTCAATTAAATTGGCATCATAACATCTAGCAAAATAAACAAGAAAAATCAAAATTGCCACATGTGCATGTATATTTGGTAAAAATGCAGACTAAAAATTCATAAATTTACTGCACAGCCCATCCTACCCAAGCTTTGAACTTTCATGACATTTAAAACTGAGACTACGGTAGCCGAGATATAAGTCCACACATAAAAGTGAACCAAAAGAAAAAACAGTACATGTATTATGTTCAAGAAGAAATTATGCCTGATCGAAAAAGGTTTAAGAAAATCTATGCCTTTACAAGCTCCTCTAACTGAACAAAAGTCAAATTCAACAATATTTAAGGTCAACATACTACAAGTCCAACAAACTTTTTTCCATTATCAGTTAACAAACCTTTTCCGTCGATCTGTTAAAATCAATCCAATGACAGAGTTATGCCGATAACACGAAAATGGTGCATCTAACATGGAATGTAGAATTTTTAAGACAAAATCAATTCATTGTAACTAAACCAATAGGTTCCTGATGATAACAGTGATACAGAAGTTCTGATTGTGGTTTCTCTTGGAGATCATTATTTTTCCTCTTTTGACAATTGAAGAAGCCTTTTCTTCCAAAGCGACACCAAGGGAGTACCAACCTAGCAGGGTGCTTGCTTTTAGTTTCTATAACAAAGGATGAAAAGAGACAGCATAGAGTAAGTGAATCCTCCATTTCATCAGGAATTATGTTGATGGTCACCAGCATGTAAGAGTTAAGTGATAGTTTTGACATCATCAGACACATAACTAGTCCCTCCAAGGGACCAAAAAAATAGGTGAAAACAGCACATTTTTCCAAAGCCTCTGATGCTTACAGCTAGAATCTCACAATGAGTCCGTTACAAGTTAATCCCTATCAGCAAATTAGCTAGGTATTTGAGTTCTTTGGCGGTAGGGGGTGAGGCAGTAAAAGATAAACACATTAGCCCAACTAGCAACTAGCCTTCCAACATCAAGAAATGGAACGTTCTCTCATATGGCTTCCCTATCAAAGAATTTTACTCGAAAATGCAGTTCCAGAAATGGAAAAGGTTAATTGTAATCAAGTTAAATCAAGGAGTCCAAAACCCTACAGTACCGATCGGGGAAAGACCACGACTGGCTTTTACCTGAATTTAAGAATGGGCTGCACAACTCTAAAGGATTGGAATAGGTTCAGTCTAGCCCTCTGACACCCAACAAATTACCTGGGCAGATTTTCCTTTTCCCTTCCCACCTTGAAAGCTTTCCTTTTCCACCACACATGAAGATATCTCAGAGAGGTCTCAACCAGAACCATCATAGTTTTCCTTTTCAGCCTATGCTTGACAGCCAACTGCCATGAAATTTGTGAAAGCTCTTTAAACCATCATCGTCGTTGAGATTTAAGTTCCTCCAAGCTATGGCCAAGAAGAGCTTGGACCTTGGATAAAGATATTTAGTGTTTTTTGGGTTATTGTCATCTCTAGGTGTCAACAACCAATTGGAAATTCTGTAACAAGCGGAAGCAAATTATGCTTTGGTTCAGCTGAAGGTGTATCCATATGAGTACTAATCAATTTCTCTTGCTGATGCCCTTGATTTGGGAAACATGTTCATGATTTAAAGATCTCAATGCTCCGTGTATATGGAAAATTTAGCTGGTTTAGTGCTTTAAATGTGGTACGTCGTTTTGTTCAATTGGCCTTCTACTTTAAGTTAGTTTTCAATGCCTTTTCTCACAAGCTTGAAGAAGGGGAGAACGCAACAAATCAGAAAAAGCGGAGCAGAGTTGGGGTCTGATTTCTACAGTCACTCAGGAAACAATAGCAGTTCCATGCCAAGGCACTCAACTCAGTTTCACCAGTTTTAATACAGGAGTTCTACAATGAATGAATAAGGAAATCCTTTCCAGGTGCATAGAATTTTTATGCTGTTTTGAGATATAAGCTTGCAATGCCCAGCCAAAAGTTGGATTCTCAAAGCTTTAGACCAAAGGACTTACGCTAAAAAAATGAACTTTCTGTCAAGAGCTACATTTACGAATTAGGCCATCCAATATTGAGTAATTTCCATCTTATAGGCAGATGCAATAACAATCGAAGAACTCAAAGACCAAATAAACATAAGAATGCTTCTTCTCAAAACAAACAAATACCTATGGTTGATAAACCTAGCAATGTTTCCAAAGGTTGTTGAATCCAGACAAAGAGCTTCATCATCCTTCACACACATGGAGCTCCAATCAGAATCAAGGAGCACCTGATAAGTACATTTTGCAGCGTCGCCCTTCTTTGAATTTCGCTCGTGCATTTCCTTGGTGGTTAATATTTCACCAACGTACTCACATACAAATGCACCTTTAGGCAGTTCATCCAGTGTCTGCAGACCCCACCCTTTTCCTTCGGGCGTCATAAACACCTAAAAGACAAAATCAGTCGCAAAAGAGTACAGGCTTAAGCTTGAGGGTTCCAAAATATTAAGTCGCTCACTGCAATAGTAACTGGAACACTTTTAAGAATGATAATCACGACAAGAACCAAATATGACAGGTACAGCTACACTAGGCAAAAGCTTTAACACAACACAAAAACAATTTTTTACCTGCAAATTATAACTTATGCCCCGCTGCACCACTCGATTGCCACAATGTTTACCACAACCACACTTTCTCCAGCATTCTTTGATAAATTTTCTCTTCAGGTGGCCCTTGCACGGTTTTAAAAATTCATAATCTTTTGACTTTTCTAGAGGGCATTCCCGACAGTACAAGTGGTGGCTCTTTTTAGGGTCCCGATTGACAAAAATACACTTCTGCAAAAAGGCTTCCTTTACAAGACCTTTTACAGTGTAAATAAACTCACCCCCATTTGCACATGCACAAGCACAGGGTACCGGTGAAGGCAGGCAGTCACCATAACAATATGAACAGCAATTCTCATTTCTGATCTCAGAAAGGGAGAAATTGAGAGAAGCACTAGAGAAAGCCAGGCTTTGGGGTATGTAGTGAAAGGATGGTGGACACTGATCATCGATCTTGTTAACCCATGGTATTTTTACTCTTTCTTCTCCTTTGGCTATGTCATTGACATCATGGAGAGACCTCAGATCAGTAGGAGTTGACTGACTCTTCGAGAAAACCACCAGACTACGCGAATCAGTGTCTCCATGTTCTTCTGACAGCTTCCTTTGACTTCCAGCACAATCAATTGCGGTACTGTTTTTGTTTATTTTCAAGTGATCATTGCTACCATCTAAAGACCCCGGCAATCTTGGAATTCGTGGTGCAGCTGCCCCAATTGATCCTTGAACATCAGGAGATCCATTGGCAGCATTACTGTGTACAATGGAGTTTGTTTTACGGCTTCCAACATTGAGAATGTCCTGCATAACAGATCTCTGTAAGGTATCAACTGTAGGGTCCATATTGATTGATAGTTCTCTTGATGTATCAGTAGAGTCGCTTCCTAACTCCAGAAAGCATTGGCACATATCTCTCATCAGTTTCGAGACAGAAAAACTGGGGTCAATGATTTTATGGGATTGCAGATATTTATCCTCCATCAACTTTAGAACCGCATCTATACTAGGCATATGAAAGTCTGCTCTTCCACAGGGAGAGTTGCAGCTCAAAGTAATTTTTACCTCTCCCAAGGGCGAGGAGGCAATCTCTAGGTTGGTAGGAGATTCCTCTGCAATGTTAGCAAGCTCATGGTCGTTCCTATACTCACTTGATGATGTGCAGACAGCTGTGCCTCCTCTTCCACCAATCATCTCCTTCCCAAGTGCAGAATCTCCTTTATTGATTGGATCTACATGTATTAACCAAACGACATCAACAAACACCACTAGACTCCGAAATTACAATCAGTATTTAATAAGACAGCCCTAATAACAATAAAATGCACAGTAACAGCCAATTCAAGAGTTTTCCCTTCCAAAAAAACCCAACCGAGCAGACAAGGATTAGTCTACTCAATCATCTTCTTTTTCTTCTTGGCATTGATGGAAAACATAGAACAACAGTAAATGGAGTCAGATACTTCTCTATTAAAGGCTAGTAAGTTTGAAACTTTATGCTTTTGGCTTTCAGAACAGCATATTCTAAATGCTTTTGTCATATAGATCCATACTTTAGCCTGCAGACAGTTTAAGAATGTAAGTTGGGCACCCCCTTGCCTCTTTGCTCAGTAACTTCCTAATTGAAGTATGAAGGGAGACTATCATGACTAAGTGGAATTAATTGGGAGTTCTGAGAGTCCTGGCCACTTGACGTTGTTAAAAAAAGAAATCTATTTTCCTTGAAAAGATAGAACCAAAAGGACCAAGTGAATGAAAAATCAGGAACAGTACATACATAAATCTTTGTTTAGTAGTTAGTACATCCATAAATTAATTGAATGATATCGAGCTACTAAAGTCTACTTAACCATATAAGAAGACGATTCTATTGTCATTGAACATGCATAGACATCACCGGCGGCATTTCCTTCTGCTCAAGAAAATGAGAGAGGGAACAGAAAAAAATGAGGGAGGGAACAAGAAAGAAAGAGATGGAGGATGAAGGGAGAAAGAGATGGGGAGCAGGCAAAGGGTATGAAAAGTCAGAGAATGTAGTTTCTTTTTTCCTCATCCTCATCAATGATCTGAGTCACCTACAGGCCCAAGCAATCATTCCCTCCCCTCACCCGAAAGAAACTGACAAACTTTAGTCATTATGCAGATGAGTCAACAAAACTACAAGACCAGTCAAAACTAAAAGACCAGTCAAACAAACAAATTATTAAGTAAACATGGACCTGGAAGTATAGTTGCAATAGGAGTTTCATTTAGGGGCTCATCATCATCATAAGTCTCATCCTTTAGATCATTACATGGCCTCTCAGGTATAGAGCTTCTATCGATCAATTGAGGAGAGAGAGGCCCCTTTCCTTTGTCTCTGATTCTGATAGAAGCATCGGAGGACATTACTGAACATGTTTCACTAACTTTAGTAATAGATAGCTGTGACAGGTTGTTTCTATCAATTACTGCCAAAGCCATGGGAGAAATGGGTTGTTTTCCCTTGTTCATATTATTTTGCTGGACTGAAGAAGATTGGATTTCTTGCCGCTCAACCATAGGCTGGAATGATGTTCTGCCTAATTGAGAGTTTTGATTACTAGGAGAAGCAAAGCCCTGAGATTCTTGGTTTCTCGACCTCAATCTTTTTAACGGGCGTTCAACCTCATGCATTTGAGCTTCTTCCTCCAAGTCATCCTCCTACAGAGCCAAAAAGAGAAGAACAAAAGTTATTTAAAGATGGTCAAACAGTTGTAGTCACAATAGAGCAGATCACATACATCTGCAGCACTTTTTCGCTTTTGCACCTCAACCTGTACAGCAGATCATAAACAAAGATGAGAAAAGCAAGCTGGAAAGAAGAGGTGCAAAAGAGAGGGAAACATTGATGAAGCAAATATAGACCAGTTCTAAGGATCCTGCACCTTATCATCCTCCTCATCGAATATAGCATCCGCAAGAGCTCTATAGTTTTCTTCTTCAATCAGCTCCCACTTCTTTTCATATAATTTCAGGAGTTTCTTCAGCACTGGTTTCACCTTGTCTTCACTGATTCCGATAGCCCTCATTGCCGCAAAGGCTGCCTTTACTTTGGGGTTAGGTGCCATAACTCTTCACGCTCTTGGAAGTAAAGAGGGCTTACAATTGTTGGAAGAGCCTACATTGTCTGAATTGTGAGATACAAGCTCCAGAGAGCTCCACATATAATTTCACCAAACACACAACTTCGAGACAAAAAAGATCATACCAAGAAAAAATGAAAAAACGCTAGCCTGCAGTGACCTTATAAATGAATCAAAAGGTGCATCACCAAGAAGAACATTCAAAAGAAAAATTAAACAACCTAACAACACCAATACTAAGTGAGACCAGAGCATGCATCCCATAATTGATTTACAAAGCAAAAGCTGAAGAATGTGAAGACTCTGATCCCTCAAACTATCTTCCATTGCATTCTTATTCTTTCCAAATGCACCACGAGGCACAAGGGGTTTACACTCAACTAGTTTTCATAAGCAAATCTCGTTTAAGCAATGAAAAATTAACATAAAGAAGTAGCAGAAGATAGGCATTACAAGACAACAAAGTGAAGCATGATTCGAAAATATTGAACAAATTCTGATGAAAATTACAACAATGTTGACCATTTATGTATATTCCTGTAAAAAAGGGTGTCCCCAGCACATGGCAGCACACATGGCTTATTGCCACGAGAGGGTTGGGGAGATTCCTTCGTGTCAAAGTAAACCCTCAAAATTGCTTTTGACCTTTTTGGAACTCATTAAAGCTGGACACTTTTCCACCCTTACCAAGTTACCACCACAAAGAACAAGCATCAAAGTTCTACAGTAAATGCAAGGCCCAAAAGGGTCAGCCAAAAGCACTATGCAAAACCGATCCTGGGAAGAGTGTTGCATCAAGTTTTTACAGGAATGTTAATGCAGCAGCATAACACGGACTTTTCACCCAAAAGGGTTTCATGCTCTAACTTCCACAGTAACTTCGAAAGTTCCTATAATATGAAGAAATACAACCACACAAGCATATTTTTTTCAAACGGGTCATCTCAATACAACCGGAAGCCCTCCAAACGACCACACTGCAGACCGAGCGTAGAGCTCAAAAACAGCTGCACCCAGCTCCTTAAGCTTTCTGAAGGCACGGACCTCCCACCACCGAAAAACCCCAGAGAACCCACATTCTCGACAGACCCGCTACCCGACTTCCCCGCGCGCCTAACCAGAGAGGGACCCAAAACGATCGGCGACCCACTCACCCCCCCCCCCCCCCCCCCAAAGGGCTCAAATGCACCAAGCAATTACGGCGACAAGCCCATCTTTCGAACGGCACGAAACTTCTCGGCAGGAACGAACGATGATGGGTCGTTCGAACCACGCGCCCAAATGCAAGCGAAAATCGAAGCAGAGGAAGCGACCGCGAGAAGGAAAACGAGAGATTGAAGGGCGGGGCTTACCAGTTCGTGCGCAGGGAGAGAGGGAGTGTCGATAGGGTACGAACGAACCACGGTGGCCGCGCTCGTTGAGGAGGCCGGACGCTCGCCGTTGTTCCTTCGTCTCTCTCTATATAACGCCTTCGAGAGAGGGAGACGAAGGGGTCTGATTGGACGCAGGTTTTGTCGAAACCCTGCGCCGGGAAATGGATAGCCTTGTCCCCGCTTTTTCAATTCTTCTCCGGTAGCCGGTCCGATTCTCCCTGTTTGGTTGCCGGCGCAGGCTTTTGTGCTTTCCTTGGATGGATTTCGAAATGCCCTGTGGACCGGACCGTCACAGAACCGAACCGGATCGGACCGCGAAAATTCGATCGGACGGAAATAGAAATCGAAGAAAATCATTTTACAAATCGGAACTGAAACGAACCAAATTGCAATAATAAGTGCAGTCGAGTTTCAAAATGCACTAAAGAGAAAAATTAAGTTCACGAAAGATTTCAAACAAAGCTCGTGGAAGAAATCAATCGCAGTTTGGATATCATGCTCTCAAGTTGAACAAGGAAATGTGTATTTTCATGAAAATAAAACTTACAAGGCTTCAAAATAATTTGATGGGTGGAAGCAAATTTCAATCAATACCCAAATTTATATTCTTTTACTTTCGATATTGTTATCATTTTAGGATGATGTTACCATCGAGGTCGGCGATGATTTAGGTGAGCATTTTACTCCGATCGGAATAAAAACAATTTGATCTTTTATTTTTTTAATTTTTTGTTTCTTTTTTTTCTTTTTTTCTTTTCCTTTTCTTCTTCTTTTTTTCCTCTTTTCCCTCCGCTGGCCATAGCTAGGGCCGCGGAGGTTAATGCTTTAACATAGATGAAAATTAAGGCGTAACGTATTTTTCTCGACCAACTGTTAGAGGTTGTCTCATAAGAAGTTCAAATTGAAGGGATGTATCGAAAAAAGAAGAAAAGGAAAAGGAAAAGAAAAAAACAGAAAAAGGAAAAAAGAAACAAAAAAAATTAAAAAGTAAAAAACGAAATTGCCCTTATTCCGTTCACCTTCGAATGAAGGCTACGACGGCCCTTACTTTAAACTAAATTAGTCACTACCCTATTTTGAGATTGATTGGGTACTTCATGCCCTTATTTCAAGCACGTTGACAATGATCGAAAAAAAATGACCAAACTTTGGGTATTGATTTGAAATTTTCCCTTTAATAAAACATGAAAAGGATCAAAATAATAATAATAATATTAACGAGTGTAGCGTACTTTTCTCGACCCATTTGTTGGAAGTTGTCTTGTAAGAAGTTCAAATAACACGTACGATTTAATTTTCGGTGGTCTCAATCATGGGAAGTACCATGGCCCAAAAAAATGAAAAAAAATTGTATGAAGTACCAAGAAAAATACTAAAGTTAATACCACGAAAAACTCCAAATATGTACATCTGTGTCAAATTTACCCCAAACTAATTTTTCGACCATCAAAAACCCCAAACTAATACACTTATAACAAATTTACTCCAAATTAATTTTTTGACCGTCAAAAACCTCAAACGGATACATTTGCACATTTTGTTAGTTTCCATTAAATTGGATTAATACCTCAAAAAATCACAAACGGGTACACTTGCGACAAACGGAAGATAAAACCCAAAACCGGTATATCCGTCACCTATCGCCTGTCATTTAACAAAGTAATTTAATAATAAAATTTAAAGGAAACTAACTGAGGGTAAATTTATCACAAGTATACTAATTTTGGGTTTGTTGTGGTCAAGAAATTAATTTAAAGTAAATTTATCACAAATGCATCAATTTAAGGTTTTCATGTTATTAACCTAAGATACTATTTTCTACATATTGTATGCTCCAGCATGTAATACAGATTTCAGGTTTTTATTTTTTTTGGGACAAAGCAACATGGGATAATGAAATGAAAGGTTTCACGAAGTGTTTGGATTGTCTGGTAATTCGATTTTACATTTTTTCCCTGATTTTTGGGGGAGAAAATAGCTAGGAACTCAAATACTTTTATTTGGCTTGATAAATAACATCATACACATGGGTCATGCCCATTAGTTGAAATCCAACTTGAAACCCTCTTCTGCAGTTTGGCGCTCTTGGAATAGGAATCAAACCCTTGCTCGTCATAATTTTTAAGCACTTTGCTCCGACCAGTCCATTTTCTATTACTTTTATGTGCAATCAATCTCGAGCTCCAGTGGCCAAACAATCAATCTCGAGCTTCATTTCTTTAATGACGACGATCTTCCATTATTTCTGCTGCGTTCAACTTCAACGCATGGTCGCACGACGTCACGAACGTGTCAGAGAGTGACAACGACAACTGTAACACTGCTTCTCCGTTCATCATCCTAACCAACCAACCGGCCACCCTCGACAACGCTACCGAGTATTACTTCGTTTACACCTTTGCTAATGCTGAATGTTGCTCTCCGGGCCAAAAATTAGTGGTTACCATAAGTGAAACTTCTACCAGCCCGACCTTTAGTCCATCGGGATCCCCATCACTACCAGCCTCAACCACCGGCACCACCACATCTCCGCCACCACTTGGAAGTGATGCTTCATCTCTCGGTATGCCCTGCTATTCCTGTTCATGTCCATTGCCAAAAGCTTATTATGTTAGCCCATAATACATAAGGATCATTATTTCTACTAGAAATAGGTGGACTATTGATAGATTGTGAGATGTTGCTACTCGTCATTAAGGTGAATAAACTCGTTAAGAGGCTTCTTCTCGCAATTCCAGCATGATTCGTACAAATAACAGTGCTCAAACTTGTAACAGTTCATAAGTTTCTCTGGAATATTTATATGGTTTTGCTTCAAAATTCTGAAATTCGGCTGTATTCGCAGTTCCTGATGAAGACCAAGAACTCTGGAAAAATTAGAAAGCAGCAGGAGACAAAAACTTGCATACTGGAAAGTCGAAACAGAGCATCACAAGAACAAATACACATTGGCGTAGCCAAAAAAAGGAGCATTGGAATGACTAATGAACAGAAGAGTACATCGCGTGGTGACAGGATAAGCGGTGTAAATCTTGTTAGGATCAAACTCCACGCATAAACAGTTCAGTGAGAATTTAAATTGACAATGAAACTATGAACTCACTCTCGCAGACTTGCAGCATATCAAATTCACACCCTGTGAAATTGGCTTGAAAGAACCCGATGAATTCTGGGGCATCGAGAGCGCCATAAATCCAGCAGTATGATCTCTCTTCTTAGCCTGTGTGTTTTTGCACTTTGCCTCCAGAACCTTCCTTAATAATCCACATGTTAATAATTATATTACCTCGAGCAGTCATATGAGAACAGACAGAAAGGAGAATTACAGTGCAAATATCTCATAAGAACAATGAAAAACCAAGTCAAGCAATCAGGAAAAGCAAGTATATTCACATCATTCCTGAGTGTAGGATTTCAATTGTCCACCTTAAGAAACTGAAATGACCATGTTCAAAGGGATTTCTTAAAGAGCTGCATGTTCTTTCAATGTCTCGAAATTTCTACCGCATCAACATCGCATATAAACTAGTATGCTATGGCATTACAAGAATCAAACAGAAGATATAAGTTTAACTTGCCGTGTAAACAAAAAAGGCACGTTTTTTGATGGTCCTAGACCATGCAACAAAAGGGCTGCCAGTATAATGTCCATGATGAAGAATCATAGTGGATGACAGTGACAAATGATTTTTCAAAGGGATTAGATGATTCTGTCTCCGACAAGGGCCTTACATCCTACCATCATGAATCATTCACTAGAAACATAAATCACTCGACAAAGTACAAAGAAGAATCACTCACAGATGATTCAGCAGGACTGCCAGCTTCATTCCTGCCATTATCAAGACTAAGATTTCTCCTTGTTTGGGGTCATTGCTCGGTTTAATATCCAACTCTCACCAGAACGTGATCTCCTTGACATCATAACTAACAAACTACGATAATTCTGTATAGGGAAAGCTCCAGACAATTCAGGTATTGCTTTTAGCGACCTGCATCTGGAAATATCTAGAGCTCGTAGAAGCTCCAAGTCTCCAAGCCCTCGAGGCTCAGTTAGTTTGTCGCAGTTGTGCAACCAAAAATTGCAAGTTCTAACACCCTGACAAATCTGGTAAAGACCCGATTGACGAGCATCGTGAAATTTCTACAGTTTCTGGGTATCTCAATCTTTAGGGCCCTGGGATATCTGAAAGTTCCCAACAGACTGTCA
Organism: Syzygium oleosum; assembly: GCF_021117445.2. Classification (NCBI taxonomy): domain Eukaryota; kingdom Viridiplantae; phylum Streptophyta; class Magnoliopsida; order Myrtales; family Myrtaceae; genus Syzygium; species Syzygium oleosum. Next base: position 6,141,236 of record NW_026607494.1, read on the forward strand.
TTATCAAGTTGCTTCAAATTTCCAAATTCCAACACATCTGAAAATTTTGCTAGCGACTTGCATCCCTTAATACACATACTTTTGCAGGATGAGAATTCCTCTAGGCTTTGAATGTCATGAAGCTTTGCACAGTGGTTGATGTTCAACCACATCAGGGTTTTCAAGGACGACAGGTCCGGAATCTTCCTAGGGAAGTGCAACGACAGATTTCCAGTATTACCAATAATTCCAGCCCATCAAGACCACCAATTTCAACTAGACTCTTGCATTGGCAGCATGCAATGCCCTCAAACTCTTTAAACTAGAGAGCTTTGGTAGTCCTTCGATAGATGTGCAACCAGATATATGCAATCTTACCAATAAATCCAACCTATCAATACTGTGAAGCCCAACTAGACTCCAGCAATTTGCAGCATAGAATTCCCTCAGATGTTTTGAACTTGAAAGGTCTGGTAATCTTTTGATGGACAAGCATCCAGATAAAGCTTTTCGAAGATTCTAACCAGTCAAGGCCTCGAACATCAACTAGATTCTTGCAGTTTGTAGCGTGAGATTCCCTCGAATTTGTCAAACTGGAAAGGTCTGGTTATTTTTCAATAGATATGCTCCCAGAGATATTCTATCTTGCCAGTAAAAACAACCTGTAAAGACCATGAATTTCAACAAGATTCCAGCAATTTGCAGCATGGAATCTTTCCGGTGCATCCAGAGATATTGAACCTTTCCAGTGATTCCAACTGGTGAAGGCCTCGAACTACAACGAAATTCTCACAGTTTGCAGAATCTACTTTCTTTCAGACTCTTTAAACTTGAAAGGTCAAGTATTGAATGGGCATGCAACCAGAGATATTCATACTTACCAGATTCTTGCAATTTGCAACACATAATAGCCTCAGATATTTTGAACTTGAAAGGTCATTGTGCAATGGACCTGCATCCGGAGATGTTCAAGTTTTCCAGGAAATTTAACCTGTCAAGGTCTCGAATTTCAACTAGATCATTGCAGGTTGCAGCATCGAATTCCCTCAAATTCTTTGAACTTGAAAGGTCGAGTGATTGTTGAATGGTCATGCGCACAGAGACTCCCAAACTTACCAACAACTCCAGCCCGTCAAGACCATAAAATTCAATTAGGTTGCGATTTGCAGCCCACAAAAATGTTTCAAAATCGAAATATCCAGTGATTGTGCAAAAAACCTTCACCCTGGGATATCCAACCCTTCTAAGGATTCTAAAACATCAAGGCCTTGAATTTCAATGAGATTCTCACAGTTTGCAGCTTGTAATATACTCAGCATCTTTAAACTTCAAAGATTCAGTGATTGTTCGATGGACGTGCACCCAGAAATATCCCATTCTCTCAAGTATTTTGTTCTATCAGGGCCTTGAATTTTAACTAGGTTCTTGCAGTTTGCAGCACGGAATCCCCGCATATACCTTAAAGTTGACAAGTTGATTGATTGTCTAAGGGATGTGCACCCAGAAATATCCAAATTGCACAAAAATTCTAATCCATCAATGCCTCGAATTTCAACTAGGTTTTTACAATTTGCAGCACAGATATCCGAAAGATTTTTATGGTTTGAAAGGTTCAATAATTGTCTAAGAGATGTGCACCCAGAAATATCCATAATTTTCAAGGATTTAAAGCTATCATGGCCTCGAATTTCCACTAGATTCTCGCAGTTTGCAGCATAGAATTCTCCCAGAGTCCTTAAATTTGACAGGTCCAATGATTGTCCAATGGACGTGCACCCAGAAATATTCAAAACATACAAGAATTTTGGTCCATCAAGGCCTCGAATTTCAACTACGTTCTTGCAGTTTGCTGCATCGAGTCTTCGCAGATTCTTTAAATTTGACAAGTCCGGTAATTGTCTCAGGGACGTGCACCCAAAAATTCTCAAATCTATCAAGGATACTAATCCATCAAGGCCTCGAATTTCCACTAGGTTCTCGCAGTTTGTAGCTTCAAATGTCAGCAGATTCTTTAAATTTGACAGGTCTGGTGATTGTCTAAGGGATGTGCACCCAGAAATTTTTAAATTTCTCAAGGATTCCGATCCGTCAATGCCTTGAATGTCAACTAGGTTCTTGCAGTCTGCAGCACAAAAATTCCGCAAATTCTTTAAATTTGACAGGTCCATTAATTGTATAAGGGATGTACACCCAGAGATATCCAATATTCTCAAGGGTTCTAATCCTTCAAGGCCACGAATTTCAGTTAGATTCGTGCAATTTGTAACATGTAATTCTCTCAGATATTCTAAACTTGAAAGGTCTTGGGATTGTCCAGGGGAAGTGCACTCAGAGATATCCAATGCTAGTGAGGATTTTGATCCGCCAAGGCCTTGAATTTCAACTAAATTCACGCAACTTCCAGCATTTGTTTCCTGCAGAATCTTTGAATTTGAAAGATCTAGCGATCCTTCAAGCTGAGGTACCTTTGCAATCGTTAACTTTGAAGAATCTAGGAACGCCTCATCGAGATGCGAGCCTCTCAATGACTCCAAGGATTTGACCGCACCAAGCCTATATATCTTAGGGCATTGCCGTAACTGTAAGTTGGATAGGGATTGTAAACCTTCCAAGCCGGTGACTTCTGTTAGCTCTAAGCACTTCTCGAGAATCAATTCAGATAAGTGCTTCAAGTATGACAAATTCGTCAACGCTTTCAATTTTCCACAATCTGTAATATAAAGCATTGATAGTCCAACCGGAAGCTCTGGGAGACATTCAAGCCAACTGCAATCAGAAAGAGTGAGTTTGTTGAGAAGCGTTAGTTGGGAAAGATGTGGTAATGGCGGACTCTGACAGGTTACACCTAGAGCTGTTAAGCTAGAGGGCAGTTCTGGTACTTCTTGAAGCTTTTCACAATATCGAAAGCTGAGGAGTTGGAGAGAAGAGAGCTTAGAAATGCTTTGCGGCAGGGCCAAGATGCCGGACTTGTCTAATTCAAGCATGTTAAGTGAAATCAGTTCGCCAATGTCACTAGGCAGTCCTTTCAGATTTTCGCATCCTGAAACTCTCAACTCTTGGAGTTTTGCCAACATTCCAATGGCACGAGGCAATTTTGTTATGCCTGTTTTACTAATGTCCAAAATTCTCAAATTCTGTAGATGCATAATGCTTTCAGGTAATTCCGCAATTGTTGTATTGGCTAAATGCAGTGTAGTCAAAGACGTGAGGGAGCCTATGGAGTCCGGAAGTTGAGCAAGTTTACCGCATTCTCTTAGGTCAAGGATAGCTAGAGATGCTAGACGGCCTATGGAGCTCGGTATGTGGGCTAACGATTTACAATAAGAGGCATTAAGAGTCTTAAGCTTCTTCAGAAAACCAATGGATTCAGGTAATTTTTCAATTGCTGAATAAGATAGGTCCAACTGAGTTAACGACACAAGAGAGTTCATAGATTCTGGAAGTTGAGCAAGTTCTTCACAATTCGAGGCACTCAAAGTCTCCAGCTTCATCAAACAACCTCTCGAAATAGGAATCTCTTCAATGGCAGTATAATTTAAGTGAAGCTCCCTCAATTCTTCCATTCTACCTATTCCTACCGGTAGCTCCTCCAGTAGAAAACAGTGATTGATTTTCAAGGAGACAAGGGTCTTGATGTCCCCGATGGAAGGATGAATCTCTTGCAGATGCCAACAATTGTCAAGAATCAAAATTTCCAAGCTTTTGAAAGCAGATAATTCGGGAGTTCTTCTTAAAGATTGACAGCCCGTGAGGTTAAGAACTTTAAGCTCAATTGCCATCTGAAATAAAAAAAAAAAGATACCTCACCGTGATTGCCATCTAAACATAATAAAGTTTCTCAAGAATGTCCATGCTCATCTACTCCTTAGTTGTTTACTTTTAAATGTTTCTTTTAGTAGAATTTGGCTACACCAACGTATAAATGTTTTTTCAGCATATCCCTTGCGAAAAGAATGGTAGGGATGTCGGAGTGCTTACTACGTTTAGTTACGGATAACGTTTCAAAGAAAAAATATACTTAGTTTTTAAAAGTTAAGGCGACCCATTCTTTATTAATTAGACATAAGCAAATTTTATTATCAAAAGGCAGATCAGAAACTAAATGGAAGAGAAAATCATTCACTGAGCGCCACGTTTTCTTTCAATAGTATGAAATGAACGGGAAACGGCTAGTTTAATTATGAAAAGTATTTCAATGCTATATGTACAAGATATAAAAAAAAGTTAGGTTCAAAAAGAATTAAATGCCATTGGAAAAGAAAATTTTGTTATTCTTGTTACATAAATAGTTTACAAATTACAATGAAAAAATATTGGGTGCAACAAGTTAGAGCAATTCATAAACGATTTCTGTTACTCTAAGACAGATATGAATGTAGAATTTCAGCATGTATGTACAACACAAGTCATGGTGTCTGTGAGGGACTTGTTTCTTATGAAAGAAGATTGATATAGCCATATAACAAGAATCGCTAAAAAGATGGACTTTTGCACGGGGAGAAATTAACTCAGAAGCCACAAACCAGTTAGATTAAAAAAAATCAAGTTAGGCACAAAAGTTATATATATTTTTAAGAGATGTTAATTAATATAGCTAAAAAAGTTTTTAGTATGTCTAATGTCAAGCATGACTGGTTGTTAAGATATTAAGGGGCAGAAACTCCCATAATCTCTTATATTTAGGCTCCGTTCGTTTCGCGAAAAATATTATGTTTCCGAAAAGTCATTTTCCAGGAAAACGATAATATTTTCCCATGTTCGATTGAGATTTGAAAATGAATTGGAAAATATTTTCCGTCGTTCGGTATATATAATCTGATTTGATTTTCTTCATTGCACTCCTTTTAATATTTTTTAAATTTTTATTTTATTTTTAAAAAATCGAAGTTTAATATTTTTGAATTTTTGAATAATTTTTTATATTTCTTTTCTTTTCTTTTTTCTTCTTTTTTTTATTTTTTTATTTCTTCCTTTGCCGGTTGCCGGCCATGGCGATGGCCAATAGCCGGCCACAGGCCAGCCCCACCGGCCTCGCTCACCCAAGGCCGATGAGGCTCAACCTCACCTCGCCAACCTCGAGCGAGGCGAGGCTACTCTCGGCCTCGCCCCAGGGTGGCGAGCTTGAGCCTCGCCTGTGGCTGGTCGCCAATCGTCACCGTGGCCGGCAGAGGAAGAAAGAAAAGAAGAAAAAAAAGCAAAGAAAAAGAAAAGGATTAAAAATTAAAATTTTGAATTTTAAAAAAAAAAGTAAAAGTAAAAATGTGTTTTGTGGAAGAAAGTGAGGTGAAAGAAGATATGGAAAATGTTTTTCACGACTAATTTATTTTTCGTGAAACGAACGCCGGAAAATCCGAAAAACGTTTTTTTAGAAGTTATTTTTCATAAAACGAACGGAGCCTTAGAGGAAAATCCTTAATTTCAGAAAGGATAATAAACCTCTCCAAAACAAAGAAAGGAGAAGTTAGTGTGATTGGACCTTCGACAACATGTGATTTTTACTCACAAAGAGATATTCCTTCTCTACATCGTACCTTGAGCGGACCCCATCCACCCCAGTCCTCCGTAATCTCACTCCATGATAGATCGAGCACAACCAATTTCTTTGGATGAAAGTTGGTTGCTGTGAAATCTGAGGGACAATTCATCCACTGAAGCCATCTTAATTGAGGAAACAAGTTCTGGAAATCTCCGGTGAAATTCACACCATCAAATTGAAGGCACTTTAAGTTGGTCAGTTCTTTAAATTGTTCAGTTGTGTATCTTCTTCCCATACCATACTTGCCAAGACAAAGGGCCTCAATTTTTCTGGTGCCCTGCAATTAGGAAACATTGTGGACCGTAAATTTTGAATGATGAGATGAGACCCACCAATATGAAATGAAAGGTATTGGTTTCAATTTGCTGTCATGCTATTATGGTGTAGGCTTCTCACTTTCAACTTTGTGGAATGACCGGTTGTGGTTGCGTATTGTTTATTTAATCTATGCAAAAAGGTGAAGCTCAAGAGATCGTTCCCAAACTTTTCCACTTCCAATTATGCCTTTCACTATTTTCACTTTTTGAATTTCCAAAATCTGCATCCTTTGGTTGGAATTACAATAGAAGGCCTCCCTTCATGTACACACTACTTCAAATATATCTACCAGAATTCATGCCCTTTATAAGTAAAATAACACTACATTTACTGATATCCTTTATATGTGAAACAACACGGCTGATCCAATCCAACTCCATCTATCAAACTTGTCATCTAAGCATGTATCAAAATTAAAGAATCCCAGTAATAGAATTCCCCCTCTTTTTCATGTGTACCTTGTTTGCAATTCTCAATAGCAAAATGAAAACGAGAATATCATCCCAAATATTAGTGCACGTGTTTTACATTCCTTTCTTATCATGTTTTTCTTCAATGTGGTTTTCACTGTGCATGGAAATATCAATTCGCCCACCCACAGATTAATTAATGAGATCTTGCTTACAGACAAATTAGTCATGAAGATTGATCAAAATGGATACTTGAGGAACTCAAGTCTGTTGCATTTGTCTTTCGTTGTAACCAAATTATTCATTTTTCGCGAAACATATGGAGCGTTATTATATAACATAGCTATTTAGCTCTACACATATATTAAGTATTATATCTTATAGCAACGGAAACATTTTAAGTATTTATCATTTATTACATGCTATGGGCTCATATTTGACAAATAATAATTAAATCATATCGGTCAATAATAATATCAGAAGACCAAAATCGTATTGGACTCATATTAGACAAATAAATAACATTAAAAAATATCAATGGAAAAGATATCCATCATCACCAAAAGATATACAGCATGCTTTAGAAATAAATTAGAATAATAAAATTACTTATCATAGAAGAAAAAAAAGCATATGTTTAGAGGAATCTATTACATGACTGTATATTTCAACAATAAGCATAGCGAAGTGTATAATAAGCGACGGCTATTACGGTTGAAAAGTTTTATGAATACCCATTGTGACTAACGAATATCCATCGCCACAATAAAATTATTTAACATGCTTTACAAATAGATAGATAATACAACATGATAGCCCATGTTTAACAATTAATTACTACAAGGGGATTAATAGAAAAATAATCGATCGTCACAAAAAAATAAGTATTAGCAAATTCATAGAAACAATAAAATTAATTAAATTATGTTTAGAGGTTTATATTACACAGTTGCGCATATATAATAAATAAATAAAGGTTAATATCACTTAAAACTCTAAACTATGCTCACTATGACACTAATAACCCAAACTTTTTATTGTGTTAAAAAATCCTAAACTATAAATTTTTTGTTACGTTGGTACAAGTTTCGGACATTGGTGATACAAAAAAAAAATTAGGTTATTGTTGTCATAGTTGACATATTTTAGGATTTTTTGTGGTATTTTTGTCGGGATTAAATATGACGGCCACATTAGCAAATTTACGGTGTTAACTAACAGTTGACGACAAAGGACTCAATGCACAATTGTGAAAGATAATGGACTACATTGAGGAAAAAAAGTAGATAGGGGACTAAATCTCAAAAATAGTAATACTTAGGGACTAAATTTGTACTTAAAGCCAACTTGAAAAATAAAGGAACCAAGATGGCTAATCGTCCCAAATAAATCTCATTTATCATAGCAAATAACTCATAAGTGAAAGAAAAAAGAAGGAAAAGACCTCATAAGAAATCAATAGAGGAATCCAAACATCAAGCATGTGCATCAAATAAATATGTGGTAAAAATATGGCTCCCAACAATTTATAAATGTCCCTGAAAGTGCTTCGTCAAATATCATGTTTATGTAGTTTTGTTGTTGCATTGAAGTTACCGATAGAAAGGATCCTCATCACAATACTACAAGGTAAAGATATATCTCAATCATCAATAGTCAAGAAATTGCTCCTCATCTATGTCCAGAATCAGGCAAGAACAACACTTAATCGAAAGAGCTCTTTTGTTACTCATGACTGACAACAATTTCTATATCAAACTCATTAACTAAGACAAGTAGAGAAATCTCTTACCTTGTTGTTGTCAAGCACATCTATGGCTTCCTCATAATTCCATAATCTGCTGCGCTCCTGAGGCTCTTTTGGATTTTCTTGACGAATAATTTCCCTTCCAAGATCTCTCAGTTGATCATGCATCATTAGATTGCCGTCCTTGTCAATTTTAATTAGGGACAAAAGACTGAGTACTTCAATTCCCTTCCCAGGGAAAAAATCACAGGTTTGCCACATATAAGTCAGACTTTGTTTATGTGATCCAATAAAAAAACATGCAACATCCAAAAATATCTGTTGCTCCTCGTAATCTAATGCATCGTAACTTATCCTCAATTTCTCTTGCACTTTCTTATCAGGCACCTTGTTTAATTTCTTCAATGTATCTTTCCATACTTCTTCTCTCTTTCCACATAGGAATGAACCTATTACTTCAAGAGCTAAGGGAAGCCCTCCAGTAGTTGACACAATATCGCTAGAGATAATTTTATAATCACTCTGAGGAGAATCCTTTCGAAATGCATGCCTACTAAATAAAATCAATGATTGATCCAAAGGCAATTCGTTGAGTTGGTGGATGTGGCTTGCCCTAGTCTCATCAAGAATACCCTTGTTTCTTGTTGTTATGATGACTATACTTCCAACTTCAAACCAACTACCGTCTCCGGCCAAAGCATTCAAGTGAGAATTATCATCCATATCATCAAGAAGAACGAGGACTTTCTTACTTGTAAATCGAGATTTGATGATTCGGATTCCCTCATCGACATTAGACACATCACATGAACTTCCTATTATGTCGCAAATGAGTTGGTTTTGTAGACATTCGATGCCCTTGCGTAGAGACGTTTCTCGTATATTTGCCACAAAGCTAAGATGCTCAAACTTACATGAGAGTTTGTTGTATAACACTTTTGCAAGAGTTGTTTTACCGATACCGCCCATTCCATGAATTCCAATAATCTTTGTACCATTGAATTTATCATCTATCGATCTCATAATCCGTTCCACATGATCATCAATTCCCACTAATTGTTCGGGAACGATTAGCAAAAAAAGTCTTTTTAATTCACCCATAACTTTTCGAACAACCGTTTTAACTAACGCTCCTTCATGCCTGTTAAATAACAATATAAATTTCAATATATGATGGCAATATTTATATTCTTTTTCAAGCAAGATCTAGCTATGAGAAACTAAACAAAGGTTTTTGGTGGTGAGGAATGTACCCATTATTAGTTTTATCCGATTCCCATCCTTTCAAGGAACTGACTTCTTTAAGTGCTTCCTCCCATTCCTTCACAACCATTTTGTCCAAATTCTCACTACGTGCATTGATAGCATCTCCCAATCTCCCTGTAAGATGTCGCACCTGCAAGGGTTTCACTTTATAAAATATGGGCAATACTATTTGCCCTCTTGTTCTCTTGCACTTCAATATCTCAGTTAGCTCACGAAGGCACCATTTGCTAGAAAAGTAGTCCTCTGAGATAATCGGGATTGAGATCTTAGACTGCGTAATACTGTAGAGAAGCTCCGCCCCAATCTCCTCACCAACACGGAGCTCGTTGTCGTCTCTGAACACATGAATTCCTGCATCAACAAGGCTCGTATAGAGATAATCGGTGAAGCCTTTGCGAGTGTCTTTCCCTCTAAAGCTCAAGAACACTTCATAATCATTTCCTCTCGGCTTTTTGGTTCCGCCTTCATAATCACCTACATGTGAAGGGGTCGATGAGGAAGACGCTTCATATGTCGGATCTTCTGAATGAGTCGGTTCTTCTCTTTCCATCTCGAGAGAATTGGCGGAGCAGAGCCTACAAAGCCAGTAAAAGAGATTGAGGAAGACGCCCCCCATATCGGTTCTCCTTGGCTCCGCGTTCATAATCACCTACAAAGGCAGTAAAAGGAGATCGATGGAGCAGAGCCTCAAAAGAAACCACGAAACAGAGTAGATGGAATACCAGATCTGGGAATTGCAGAAATGTCTCTTAGAACTCAATTCGGAACTCATCAAAAGAAAACGAAGCAATCAAAGCAAGAAACAGAGATGAGGAGGAGAGCAAGGAGTCATCATGGATTACCTATGGAGTGCTCAAACAACACAATCCACCAACTGCTGTGATCTCCACAGATTATCAGCCCTTCGACGTTGGAGTACCAACACACAACAACTCTCTATTCAGCGTGCTTGAACAGTGCCGAGTTCCTGCCGTCCAACGATTCAAAGACTCTTCAAGCTAATCGAACGGCCGCGATGAATGATGAGCGGAAAGGACAGTAGCAGCATAACGCGGAAGGTGCGCGGAATCTACGGAGGTGCTTCTTGAGTTGACTTTTCAATAAAGGAAATAGAGAAGAAAACCGAAGAGCGATACGCAGATGCTCCTGGCGCTAACGTACAAGAGCCAACGACAAAAACATATCAATCGTCCGATTATATAATATTTTGTCAATATTCATCTGCAGATCATTGTTATTAAAATAAGGAAAGTTCATTTGATTTTTGTTTTCAGCTGTTCAATCAAAACTTGTTTAGTGTCAACCCTCGGATTGAGTTAGTCATGGCCACGGTTCAGGAACCGCCGGTTCCGATTCGGAACCGGCGGTTCCGGTTCGCGGCCACGTATGAACCGGCGGTTCCGGGCCGGTTCCGGTTCCGGCCGGTTCCTTATTTAAAAATTAATAAAATAATTATAAAATAAAAATTGCGAGGCCTGGTCCTCCGTTGGTCGTCGCTCGGGCTTCGCGGCCTTGGCCATGGTGGCGGAGGCGGCGTTCAAGGCGGCGAGAAGATGAAGCGGGAGACGGGACGGCGGCGAGGGGAGAAGGAGGGGGCTGGGAGGGGACGGGGACGAGAGGCGGGGACGGGGAGGAAGAGCGGGGTTCCTCCTCCTCCGGGGTCGGGGAGGAGGAGGAGGAGGGGGCGTCGGCGTCGGCATGCGGCCATGGGCGGCGGCGCGCACGGGGTTAGATCTGGGGAGGCGGGGCGGACGGAGGAGAAAATGGGAGGAGGCGCGAGGGGTAGCAAGGGGGAAGGAGGAGGCGGCGTCGGCGTCGGCGGCTGCGGCCATGGGTGGGGGCGACGGTGGCGGGGTTAGATCGGGAAAACGGGGGCGGCGCGAGCGGAGGAGAAGAAGAAGAAGGAGAAGGAGAAGATGCAGAGAGCGGTGAGCACGTGAGAGAGAGAGAGAGAGAGAGAGAGAGGGGGACTAAAAAGTCTAAAATGATTTTCTCACCACACACGGCGGCAATTTTTTTTTTTTTGGAACGGGCCGGAACCGCCGGTTCCGGCCGGTTCCAAAATTATTGGAAGCCGGGAACGGGCCCGTAGGTCACGGGCCGGTTCCGGTTCCAATCGCGGGCCCGGTCAACGGGCTGGTCCCGGGTTTGACCGGGCGGTTCCAGTTCAAAAACCGGCCCGTGGCCATGACTAGATTGAGTATCATAAAATAGCAATGTTCAAAGCCACTGGATCATAACAAAGGTCGGAAGATAAGAAAATTTTCTATAGTACACCTGTTGTAATGTACGATATTGCGACATACCATAATAATTAAGTGAAAGAACATCATAACGTAGATTCCGTGACATTAATGGAGTGCGAAAATGGTGTAAAACAGAAGTTTGAGTCTAAAAGGAAATCAAATATATTTGTACATCTGTCTAATAAACTTGGATGAGCAAGGAGGATCATAACAAAGGTCGGAAGATAAGAAAATTTTCTATAGTACACCTGTTGTAATGTACGATATTGCGACATACCATAATAATTAAGTGAAAGAACATCATAACTTAGATTCCGTGACATTAATGGAGTGCAAAAATGGTGTAAAACAGAAGTTTGAGTCTAAAAGGAAATCAAATATATTTGTACATCTGTCTGATAAACTTGGATGAGCAAGGACATGATATCAACGAAACCACAAAGGGTAAGAGAGAGTAATTAATGGACCGACAAACCGACACCTACTCAAAAGAGTTTGTCGTTACATTGGACTGACCGGTGGCAACTTGAAATCGATCGGTGACAATTTCGATGGCACTCGTTGGTGGCCGCAACTCTTTAAGCGCCGAGTCGACCAAGGTTGATTCAAACCAGATTAATCGTATTAGGTGAGAGCTGTTCAAGCCCGGTCCAAAGTCAAAATCTCTTCTTTCTCTAAAAAATCTAACTATCAATGTTGTTTCAAAACCTGAGCATGCAATTACCGAATAATTAACATAATATTTTAAAAATTTGTAAACTTTCATTCATAAGAAGTCTATGCCATCTAACTCCAACGGCTCATGGCTTTCATGAATTTTGTTCAATGCCATAATGGAAGGTAAATGTATCGCATAGATACAAGTTTGGGATTTTTTATGTTACAAGAAAAAGTTTAGGGTAAATGTTACACGGTGGGTATGATTTGAAGTTTTCGATGTCACAAAAAAAAGTTTAAAGTAAGCGTGTTTCAGTGGACATAATTTTAGATTTTTTGTTGGCTTTTTCAATTGTTTTGAAGATGTTTTTAGTTCTTTAGATATGGTTGGGCTTTTGTGGGCTTTTAGGCCGCAATCGAATTTCGATCTAGCCCCGCTTGGAGTATATTGAGAACAATCATAGAAGGGACAGAGAGAGCCAGAGCGACTAGTCTTGTGGTTTCGACACAACCATGCTAAAATTTTACTAATCAATTTCATGTTCAGCGAAACTTAATTGGACGATCTCTAGCAAAATGCTCATGTTATTACTTGCAACGTGGCTGATAAGTTTTCGAACCAACTTCATCCATGTGGATTAGCAACGGGAGCTTACGATCTCTATCCAAACCCTCTTTTTATATGGAGAGAATTGCCCAAAAAGTCATAAACATATTGCACTTTTGCCAATTCAATCCTAAATCTTTCAATTTTGTCAATTTAGTCACATACACTTTCATATTTTGCCAACTGAGTCCATTCAATCAATTTTTTCCGAAAATCACTAAAGTAGACATCAGCCATCCTACATGACGCGATTGGCGCTCGTGTACAATTTTAGTAATATTTTTTTATTTTTTTTGTTTTTCCTTTTTTTTTTCTTTCTTTTTTCCTTCTTCACTACTTTCTTACTATGGCTAGTAGCTGGCAAGGGCTCGATGACCCTCGCCGGTTGCGGCGAGGACCGCAACGCCCTCGCTCGCGGCAGGCCAGGGGTCTTGACCCTCGCCTAGATATAGGCGAGGCCATCACAATCATTGGTGACTAGCCTTGCCCTGGCGTCACCTAGATCTGGGCAAGGCTACCTTGCTCGCAGCTGCATGATGGCCTTGCCTAGTCGAGCGAAAAGGTTACGGCCTTCACCCACGGCCAGTGAGGGTTGCCAGGCCCTCGCCGGCTGCAGGGCACAATAAGAGCGGTGAAAAAGGAAAATAAAAAGAAAAGAAAAATAAAATGAAAAATATTCAAAAAAATTAAAATATTTCTAAAAATTATCAACGTTAATGCTAATTGCGTCACGTAGGATGACTACCGTTCATGTTAGCGATTTCCGATCAAAATTAGCTCGATGGACTCAATTGGCAAAACGTGAAAAGGTTTATGACTTAATTGGCAAAATTAAAAGATTTAGGACTGAATTGGCAAGATTCTTTGGACTATTTTCCCTTTTATACTTTTGCCTACTTACATTCGCTTCCTATGTGGAAAGCACCAAGGAATCGCATGGGGGCTAGTCTTGTGCAACAACATGAAATATGTTATTATGGTTGTTTTTCAAGTCTCTAAAGTTTGATTAATATATTTGTACACCGGGTAAACTTATTGCAACATTCGAACTTTATACTATTTTTGTTTTGGTAGTGTGCATGAACCAAACCTTTTGGTAATGTAGGGACAGTGCATAGTTAAATCGCACAAGGGGATTTCCAATGATGGACCCAAAATACCTAAAGATCGCATTTCATCAATAAAGATCCAAAGCTGCCAAAAAGAAAAGAAACATGCCTATTGTTCGCATCGGGGAACTCTTATAGACGAAGTAAAATTTCACTTTAATCCAAGCTGTTTTAAACTTGAAAAAGCATCACAAAAAATTCTAAATTGTGTCCACAGTGACACCAACATACCAAACTCTTTTTATGTCATTAAAATCTCCAAACTTGTATCGGTTTAGCAAAAATCCCTTCAGTCTAGCATAAAAAAAAATTCCTAGACTTAGCCCATTGGCGACAATAACACTACAAACTTTTTTTTCGAGTTATCAATACCTAAACGAGTACCGGCGTGACAAGTCATAGTGGGTATACTTCTAGATTTTTGGTGATGCAATAAAAATTGGACAAATCATTGTGGCCGACGAGGGTCGCAATGAAGAAAAGAGAATAAAAAGAAAAAAAAATAATAAAAATTCAGAAAAATATATATTAAAAATTTGTCCAGGTCAACGCTAATTGTGTCACGTAAGATGACTGACGTATATATCCACGATTTCCGGCGAAAATTAGCTAGATAGACTATATTGATAAATCGTCGAAAGGTTTAGGACTCCAGTAGTGCAATTGAAAGGTTTAAGATTAAATTGGCAAAAATGCAATATTTTTAGCACTTTTTTTGGTTACTTTTCCCAAATAAAATATATCTTAAGCCGATTGAAATCCTATTGGAAAAATTGATAACATATTGTTGTCTAGTTTTGTTGGATCGTTCATCAATGTTCATGTGTCCAATTTGCGGGACATCGTTATTGCATCAGCGCAACACATTGAGCCGAAATGCATTGTGCTCACAAGCATCCGATCTTTTCTGAACTACATTGAAAATAGAGAAATGAATCGGATCATACCATTCCCGTACTCTGTGCCACTACAAGCCTTCTGCAGAGTCCCAGCAACACACAAGGATATGCACTAATCTTCATCCTCTTTCATCGACTTTTCCCACATCAACGAAGGCCATCGAACAGCAAGTCCAATTATTGGAAAAGTGGACAAACCCAGCTCGAGACTTAGACAGCACAAAGTTTTTTTTGTCTTTGATCAGTTCATTATCAAAACTAATCAGGCACAAGAGGTCATCTTTAGAGATTTCTTTAACTATTTTCTTTTTACCTACGTCAGCAATTAAAAAAAGAAAGGATATGTTCACTAGAAGTCCTAAAACTTGCCACGAAAGTGTATTTGAGTTCTAAAACTTGCAAAAGTGCAAGAAAATCTTACAACTTGTCAAATTAATTCAATCGAGTCACTCCGTTAACTTCGTTTAGTGACGGCTCTTGACTAGGTTTGGGCAAGTGCCGGTAACCCTCACCCGGTCTGGGGGAGGGCCGCGACTTCTTGCCCAGATTTGGGCGACGATGACATGTTTACTACGTCAGTGATTTCCAATCGCAATAGGCTGGAAGGATTATTATGGAATTTCACGTAATAGTATAATACTATATTGGTAAAATTAGGAAGTTTATGACGTAATTGGCATCCGTGCAATAAGTTGAAAACCGACAGGATAATCCTTTCATTTCAAGCCTAAATCGACTCAAACCAAACTAAGCAAGTCATTCAAGAGCTAGTTTAAGCCCAGCCGAATGGCAGAATCTCTTTTGTATCTTTTTTTTTGTCAAAAATCTAATTATCGATTTAGTTTCAAAACCCAAGCCAGCAATTACCAAATAATTAAGACAAAATTATTTTAAAAAAATTAAAGATTTTCATTCATGAGAAGCCTAAGCCATCTGTCACTTTAACGGCTCACGACTTTCGTGAATTTTGTCCACAGCCTCCTCATTTTGGTGTGCTATTTATTGGCCACTTTTTTTCCTGGATCAGGCCACCCCCGTGCTCGTTGCTTTCACCAACTTTTGCCTTTTTACTTTCTTTGTTCAGGTTAGGTCCTTGCTACGATTTTCTTTCTTTTGGGGTAACAGGTCGCTGCTACTAATCAATGTCACGTCCAGTGCAACTCGATTCGACGATCTCCGGTAAAACGCTCAAGTTATTACGTAGGGTTAATTCCAAAAAAAGGCATCAATTTTAGATCGAGAGACAATTCTGATCCGAACTTTTTTTGTTCCATAAAAAACATCAACTTTAGGTCGAGGAACAATTCGGGCCGAACTTTGTCCCATAAAAAGCACCAACTTTAGGTCGAGGGACAATTACGGCCCGAACCTTTTTGTCCCATAAAAAAGCACCAACTTTAGGTCGAGGGACAATTCCCGAACTTTTTTTTGTCTCGTAAAAAGCACCAACTTTCATTTAAATCCCAAATTTGGCCCCCATTGATTTTCGTTTGAAGTTACCCTTGTTTGAGAAAAAAGTTATGGTGGTGAGCCCGGCGAATCTCTTCTATGGCGTCTATCGACGGGCGGTGGTCTACGGCTCAGGTTACGACAAAACAACGAAGTTTGGCCGAGAAAGATTCAAACTCGGAGATATTTTTGACTTGCTTAGGTGAAGTGAATGAGACGAAGCGGTTCACCGTTATTCTTCAAGCTATGGTATAGAGAATAAGACAATGAATAATGCTTTAAATCCAGTCAGCAAATCACGTGGATTTATTGCTAAGGTGGAATAGTCAAGTTGAAAAATCAATGATTTTAAGTCAATAAGGGCCAGATTTGGGATTTAAATGAAAGTTTGTGCTTTTTTACGAGACAAAAAAAAGTTCAGGCCAGAATTGTCCCTCGACCTTAAGTTGGTGCTTTTTTACGGGACAAAAAAAAGTTCGGGCCATAATTGTCCCTCGATCTAAAGTTGGTATTTTTTTATGGAACAAAAAAAAGTTCGGGCCAGAATTGTCCCTCGACTTAAAGTTGGTGCTTTTTTTTTTAATTAACCCTTACTACGTAAGCAATAAGTTTCCCAACTATCTTCTTTCACGTGGGTCGGCAACAATGAGCTCAAGACCTTTGTCCAGACCCTTCTTCTGTACAGAGGATTGATATCACAGAAAACTCCAAATTAGTATATTTGTAATAAATTTATCCCAAACCAAAAATTTAAAATCGATACATTTGTAACAAATTTATTCTCCGTTAATTTCCGTTTCATTGGATTAATATTACGAAAAAGCACAAACTGGTACATACATGACAAACGGAGGGTAAAACCGCAAACCGATACATCCTTTAACTACCAAGTATTATCCAACTCAGCAATTTAACGGCAAAATTTAACGAAAATTAACGGAGGGTAAATTTGTCACAAGCGTATCAGTTTGTGATTTTTGGTAGTCAAAAAATTAGTTTGGGGTAAATTTATCATAGATATATCAGTTTGAGATTTTTCGTGGTATTAACCCTTGTCTATAAGCCTACTTTGGTTCATTACTCCTCTCAAAAGAAGCAGGGAATTGCCTGGGAGGCTCATATCGTGCAGCGACATAGAATATTATTATTATTATTATTACTTTGAAGGACTCCGAAGTTTGATCAATGGCTTTTTATACGCTGGGGAAACTTTTAGGAACATTCGAACCTTAGATTAGAAGTTTTCAATAGTGTGCATGAATCCAGCTGCTTGGCAATGGAGGGACAGTGCATCCTTTATAGCACCAGGAAATTTCTTATGAAGGATCCCCGTTATGATATTCACAAAGCAACAAAAAATTCAAAACATAAAGTTTAGGAATCAAATTGAATAAATTAAAAGTATAGAGATCACGTTGAATATTAAGTTAAAATTCAAAGATCACATTATATATTAGACTAATAACATTTTATATTAAATCAAAATTCATGAACCATTTATATCATTATTCATTTCCTTTTTGTTTTCCAAAGGTGGAGGAAAGAACAAAGAAAAAGAAGAAGGAAATTGCTGACTCCAGTCCGAGCCCTGCATCAGAAACAGAGCATCAATCGAATCGAATCGGATCATACTATTTCCAGTACGCGCTCTGGCCCTCTAGGATTCGTTGCAGAGTCCCTTAATGACACGCTAACGAAGCAGGATTTGCACTAATCTACGTCCCCTTGATCAACTTTTCTCCCCCACGTCAGTAAAGGGCATTGAATGATAGCTCCAATTATTGATGGAAAAGGGGGAGAGAACTCACCGAGCTCGAGGCTTAGGCCGCCACAAAGTTCTTGTCTTTCGAGCAGTTTCATTATCAGAGTTAATCAAAGCGCGAGAGATCGTCTTTAGTCATTTTGCTGTCAAACCAGAGCTGTGAAGAAAACGAGAGGAAAAGCAACAGCAAAGATTAAAAAAAAAACCAACACCCCAAAGCAAGCAAAGCAAAGCAAAAGCATGAACCCCTCGGAAAAGATATGAAACCCCCCAGTTTGTGCTACTGTGAAGACAGCCAGAAACCAATTTGGAAGTACACGTCCATACGCGCTTACTATAATTCCTCTGTTTTCGACCAAAGTTGCTCTGTTTTCATCGCCTTCGGTTTCAATCAAGAGAAATAAGCAGTATACCCGTTTCCAGAAACTCCCAAAGAAAGCTTCAGAGTACACAAGAACAGAGCACATATCAATGGCTGGACCCAAATTCTGATCGACATCATCCCCTAAAGAAATGGGCTTCCTTCTGTCTCGGATTACCTTCTGCTTCTTCTTCTTCCTCCTCCTCTGGCTCTCGCCCGCCGAGCCCTCTTCCGACTTCACCGACCTGGTCTTCAAGGGCTGCGCCCAGCAGAAGCTCCCAGACCCCACCGACGCTTCCGCCCAGAACCTCAAATCCCTCCTCTCCACGCTCACCTCGCAGGCCTCCCAGAAGACCTTCTACTCCACCAGCGTCGGCGACGGCGCGACGGCAGTCTCTGGACTCTTCCAGTGCAGGGGCGACCTCGCCGCCGCCCAGTGCGGCGACTGTGTCGGCAGGACGCCCGACCTGGCCCGGAAGCTCTGCGGGGGCGATGTCGCAGCCGCGAGGGTCCAGCTCAAAGGGTGCTACCTGAAGTACCGAATCAGCGGCTTCCAGGAGGCGCCGGACACGGACGTGGTGTACAAGGTCTGCGGGTCGGAGAAGGACGGCGGGTTCGGAGCGAAGAGGGAGGCGGCGTTCGGGATGGTGGCAAGCGGCGTCGTCGACGGCGGTGGGTTCTACGCGGGGAGCTACGGGAATGTGTACGTGCTGGGGCAGTGCGAGGGCGATGCCGTGATTGGTGGCGACTGTGAGGGGTGCGTGAAGGATGCGTTGGAGAGACTGGAGGCAGAGTGCGGCGAGGCGATTTCAGGGCAAGTGTATATGAACAAGTGCTACGTGAGCTTCAGCTACTACCCCAATGGCGTCCCCGGCGTCTCTCCGTCGTCGTCACTGTCCGGTAAAAGAAATCTCTCTCTCTCTCTCTCTCGTATGTTCGTCTATTCTTGTTCTCTTAGATTTATTTTCAAAGAATTTTGTCAAAGATCAATGGCTACTGGCCTCAGCCATATGTGTGTGAGAAAATCTTTCCTTTACTGAGAAGTGACATAAGTTCAGCATTTCCGTACACCTACGATGCATGGAACATGATGATGATTCGAGCGAGTAAAGCAGTAAAAGCAGCTTGCGGGTTTGTTGTTGTTGTTCCAGGAACAGAGGAAGGCGGCAGCGGCGACGGGCATCACACGCAGAAGACGGTGGCGGTGGTGGTGGGTGGGGTGGCGGCCGCGGGGTTCGGCGTCGTCTGCTTTCTCTTCGCGAAGTCGCTGTTCAAGAAGCGGGACGCCTTCAAGTACGAGAGTTGATGTCGCCCACCCCCCTTCCTTCATGTGTTTGATCGGCCTGTAATTAGATCAAGTATACACAGAACGAACTCATAGAGATTTGTGCATTTCTTTTCTTTCTTGTCACACAGAGAATTAGGAATATACATAGAGAATGAGACACAGTTTTGAAGATCGCATTGCTTTCTTTTTCGAAAGATGACGAGCAGCAGTAGAACCCTTTGCCTTTTGGACCCACTTTCTTCTTTTATGAGGTAAAGTAAAGTAGTAATTAGGTTGTTTTAATGACGCTTTGTTTCGTGAACAGCTCTTGCTTTTCTTATCGGTATTTAGTTGTCGTATCGGATGTAATGAAATTAATCGCTCCGAAGTTTCAACTTTCTGGAAAAATTATTAGATATATTGCAATTATACAAATTCGGTCTTCAATTTTTTTTTTTATCAATTGAATCCGAAACCTTTCTTTATGTCAATTTAGCGTCGGCCTCGCCACATTAGCGATTTTCGGGATGAACTAAATCGGTACAAATGCAAAAGGTTTAGAACTCAATTGGCAAAAAAAAAATTATTTAGGATTGAATTAGCACAATTACAACAGATTTGAGACTTTTTTGATAATTCTTCCTCAACTTTTCTATAGAGCTTAAGTGACACTAAAAGATTTTAAACGCGTGCCCCCGTTATACTTGTCAAGATTTATTAATCATACTGAAAATTTTTAAAGTTTACTGACATAGGTATGGTTATGATTGTTTGTCGATTAGCTAATGTAGAACAAGCTGTCTATTCTGTTGATGATGATGTGCATTTGGAAGCTTTTATAGTGTCATATGACAAATGTCGTGGTCAAGCTTAATTTAATAGATTAACATCTCACTGAGAGGGTTGTAGTTGTTCGTACAAATTATAAATCACTAATCAAAATTGGACACACTACGTAAGCAGGTTCATATACAGGTCAAGTCATCGGTACGGACCTGTTAACCGCCATCGTTTAGGCATGACCAACCGGAGGCATATTCATGTAACCAGCCGCCAGCCTGCTAATTCGAGTCGAGTCACATTTAACTTGCCAATACTTAGATTGTGTTCGTGTTTCATAAGCTGCCTCAATCAATGGCGATGCTATATCCCCCTAATGAACACGACTGTTGCTGTGAACACAACAAGGACACAAATTGCAACCCTAAAAGAAGAGCAATTCCAGCAAATAGCTAACTTCGGATGAAGAAAAGATTCTATCTAAAAGACAGGCAACTGAGTATGCCAACTGCTCAATGGCCATGTAGAGTGAAAAAATTCGAAGATACTATCCAAGACAAGTTTCCGACCGCATACTCGTTGTGCTAAATTGCATATAATCTTCTTTCAAGAAGGACATTCAAGATGCGCGTCTTCCTTTGCAATGACTAACCCATGCTGGTTCCAGCCAAATCAACCCAAACAAACTGCTCGGAGAAGGGCAATTTAAAGCATTGAACAATCCGATGACGGCATATGGATTCACAGAACGAAAAGCGATTCATAGCATTGACCGCTCCGGACAAAACTCAAGTTGCATTACTAGAGAAAACACGAGCTTGAGGTGGATGGATACATGCTCTTAGTTGCATAGACCCTCGAGGGGGGATATATATTCTGTTGTCGATTCGAAATGCAGTATAACAGCAAGGTCGGGAATACGTTTGATCAGCTAACAAGTACAAGGTAAGCTTAGTAGACTTGGGAGGAAAGGCAGATTCTTATCATGCTCTACTCTCCATCCACATGAGCAAAGCTGCCAATGATCCGAATAAGTTTCACCATATTGGCACTGGCAATAAATAAAAGGCCATATCTAAAGGAACTCGTCTTCCTCACCAGCTTCGTAGGATAGAAAAACATCATTGACTTAGCTAACTGCTCCCACCATTTCCCCTCAAAAGTGAAGTCGTAAATATAAAATCCACACATTCAAAACAATACCAAACATCACTTGCAGAATAAAGAATAGTTCATCCTAAGAACCTATGCAACTCACTGCCAAGTATGCACAGTAATTTCTTCTTGGTCTCCATAAATGTTGACAGCTAGAGACCGGTATTTTTACCGGGTTGGAACTTGGAAGGAGGACTTTAGGCATGGTAGGTGATTAAAATGTATTGACCGAAGGAGAACTTCCCCCATAGTCTTCCGTTAAGATGATCTGCTTGATCCATGCAGGGCTAGGAAAGATTCACCTTTGGCACTTACCTAGCACATACTCTTCTAATTTTATTCCTCTCTCTCTCTCTCTCTCTCTCTCACTTGCGCGCGTGCGCAGAGAAACATGCATCCTCAATCACGCATGAACAATCACACACAGAAATGAAGCACAGTGTGATCAAACACTTGCACGCCTTCTTCCTGCATATCCAAACGTCTTAGATTTGGTCATAACTGGTTGATCTAAATGTTTATTTTTCCAGGCTACCAATATGAACAAGAAGTGGAAAAGCAAAGGGAAGATCAATTTTTTTTATCTCCCGAGCTCGTCCGAGAGTAGATACGACAACAACTATGTCTTCGAATTATATTTTTCTATCTATGTAATATTTCCTATTTCTTCATTTCCAATTTTCCTAAACAACCAGGCTTTTAATCTATCCAACCATGAAAACAGTCCAAATTTGGATCCATACGCATTTACACCTTGTTGGGTTTGTCATAGTGAAGGAGAAGGGATTAAAATATAAAACAATATCCTCCTTCCTCTAAATCCATCTTGAAAGGCGGGATATTGTGACGAGCTAGTGAATTCCATTTCATTCGTCCTAACCTTCTAATCCCTACTACCAAACACAATGTGCACGTGATTCACTCTTCTCCTTTCATCTCTTTTTCCCCAGTAATCAGCTTGATGCCTTCTCTTTTATCAAAAGCACCCCATCCGAAAGCAGTGGTATACTATGAGTAACACAGAAGAATCAATTGGGAATTCTTGACGGCACAGTACATTCCAATGAGAAATTGAATAGGTCCATCCTTCAGAACCATTCCAAACTTAAAATTAACTGGATTCTAAGAATCCATAGCAAAGAACACATCATGGACTATATAGTACCACTCAATTTAGGCATAAAGCAGAAACCTTGACAGGCAAGACGAACATATAAACTTCCAATTCACTGCAAATTTATAAAAAAAGAAAAGAAAAGAAAAACAAAGAGGTCATACCCCTTCAACAGAGATGATATAATCGCCAAATCTTATCTCGAATTCACATTGAACGAACAAAATTCCAGAAACTACACTGATTAAGACGACCATTGTCCAATGGCTACGACTAAAATTATATCGAAGAAAAGGGCAACGAAAGCTAGAAATTCCAACCCCGGGAGCGCATCAAATACACACCAGCGACCAATCTAAGGGGGGGGGGGGGGGGGGGGCGAACCGTTACCGCGGCTCTTTCATTTCTGCCCGACGGGGGGAGTGCCGAGGAGGCTGGCCTGCTGGAGCTCGAGCTCGTTGAGCTGCTGCTCGCGGTCCATCTCGATGATGAGGGGCACGACGAGGACGAGGAAGGTGGTGCCGGCGATCCAGGCGGCCTTCCCCGTGCTCCTCAGGAGCTTCTTCGTCACGAACGCCGCGTCGCCCGCCGCCCGCTTCCCCCGGGCGACGATCTGCGACTCCGCGATCCTGGAGACGATGCCGCTCCCGGCGCCGTCGCCGCCGCCGCCGCTCTTGGGGTTCCGCTTGTCGGGGAGGGAGACGCCGCCTTTGCGCGCCGAGGACGCCATTGATCTCGCGGCGGCGGAGGGCGGCGATGAAGAGAGAGAGAGCTAGAGAGAGAGAGAGAGAGAGAGGGAGGAAGAGAGGCGGAGAAGTGTTGAGCGAGGGTTTTAAAGGGGGGAGGCTGACGCCGGAGAGAAAGAGGGTTTGGCCGGTTCGACCGATGGGGACCGGTCCGTCCGGTTCGCTGAAGCGTAAAGAACCGGGCCGGAAAAGGGCCACCGGTCCGACCGGTACGAAGAACCGGGCCGAAAGGTGTCCTTCGTCCTGCGCTTGTACGCCCGAACCCTACTCATCTTTCGAACGAAATCGAATCCAATCGAATGTATCGTAATTAACTTTGGTATTAACCGGTGTGGTTGCGCCTTTTGCATGACGCGCGCGTGAATGATTCGTGACGCTATGTGAAATTCATAATATTACATCACCTGAAATATGTTACCGACGTCACGGGAAATAGAATGGAGCAACTACTTTCTTTAAATTGATTTTAATTTAAGCGAATTTGGTAATAGTTATAAATGTGCAGCGAGATATATTTCTTCTTATGAATTACATACATTCCGATAGTTGTTTCTAATATATTTTGAGGATACGTAATGTTGATGTAATGCCAACTTAGCACCGCATTAGAAAAAATTCCAAAACTGAAAAAAAGAGAGAAGCAAAAGAGAACCAAGAATAGAGAAACAAAACTGGTGAGAGAGATTGCAGGGGGGGGGGGTTCGAGAGGGAAGGTGTATTCATGGGCGACCCTCGCCTGTAGCGTGATGGTGAATTCATTATAGATTGATATTAACTTATCGGATAATCAACTCATAAATAGAGCTCCGAAAATGGGAAAGATTAGATTTGATCATTCAACTCGCCCTTCTTTTTCTACAAATTCGAAAATCGTGTTAGAAAAGCAGTGCATGGATGCACGTTATTCATAATCCAAATGAAATACACAAGTTCGATCTAAGCGGTAAGTGAATCTCCGAGCGATTCGTGTTACCTTACCTAATTACGACACATGTTCCATGGAGGAAAACTTTCTAATTGCTGGCATCTTGATGGGATTGCAGCGATAGGCTAGCTAGCCCTGCGAGTTCTTCCTAGGGGCTTGCTTATATTTAGGGTGCGCATGAATATCATTACGTGTTCGGCGCTATTTCGAACGTAAATGATTTTTTTATTCTCGTGCTAAAACAATTTCGAGTATTTGAAGGCGTTTGATAAAGCATCCCAAAATTTCTATTCCTAGAGTAGAAAAGAACGAAATGCGTTTGATAACTACACAAAATTTACGTTCCCAAATAATATTTTGAATTGTTTAATTTTCTTTTTCTTTTTAACCATTTTTTTCTTTGGCCATGGCCGGGCGTGGCCCTCGCGGGCAGGCGAGGAGGCGAGGGCGACCTCGCCGTCTCCGCCGACGCCGCCCGAGGCCGGTCGGCTGACGGGATTGTGGCGATAGGCTAGCTAGCCCCGCGAGTTCTTCCTAGGGGCTTGCTTAGCCTTAATTCGGCGAGGCGTGTCGGCCGGGCCTGTTTGGCTTGTGTACACCTCGACGAAACAACACCACAAAATACGAAAGAAAAAAAAGAAAAGAAGAAAAAAGCTGATTCTCAAAATTGTCTTAGTTAGAAACAAGAAGCAAACTTTTTTTACTTTTGTTTTCTTCCAAAAAAGCTTCTCGGCACAAATTTTTGCAAAAAATGTCTTGAGAAGCAAAAAAGTTTCTAAAGCGATTTACGTTGTGAAGTATTTTCTAGACAAAAGCAATGTAAATTTTTACTATTTGGCCACGTTAAAGCAACGCTTAGTTGGTGTAAGGATCCTTATGGTAAAGGGTCACCAAACTCAATCCCTGCTTTTAAAAAACCAAGAAAATGACCTTTGTGAAAAAAATTAGAAAAATGAAAAGAAAGTGCCATTCTTTTAAAATTTTTAAATTCGTTAAATATATATTAAAAATAAAATAAAAATGCGAGCACTGCATTTGTGTCCGCCTGACTTCTACACAAACCCCACGCCTTTCACCTTCCTTCCAGAGAGAAACGCTGCTGCGTATAACTTCCCTCCCAAAACCCGGAAAAACAAAACACGAGCACCAAACCCTAATCCTCAAATCCCCTCTCCTCTCCTCTCCTCTCTCTCTCTCCCCCGTGGCCCTTCGTTTCTCGTTCTCCTGCGCTGCTCCGCCCTTCTCTCCGTCGCACCGGCTCCCGCGCCTGCACCCACCGACCACCGACCGGGCCCTCTTCGGGCGTCTGCCCGCCGCTCCGTGACGGTAATCTCTCTCACTCGCGCGCGCGCGCGCGCACTCCATCTCGCTCGATTATGTTCGGTGTGCCTCGGCGGCAGCTTTTGATTTGGTGCTTGCGGTTTTTCGGATTTGGCTGCGTTGCGCTTCCTCTGCTTGCCGCCTTGGCCTTTGGAGTCGAGGTTTTTAGCCGTTGCAATGGCAGCAGTGTTATGCTGAGCATTCAGTAAGTCTCGGCGCCGGTTTTTTGGTTCGCCCAGAGGAATCGAGCGAGATGGGGATTCTTTAGTCTAATTGCCTACCCGTTTGAGTTTTTAGTATTGGGATCCCTCCCTCGATGTCGATGGAAGTTCGACTCTATGGGCGGCTGGGATTGAACTTAGCCGAGGAGCTGTACATACGTCATTCTATACGCGGGGGTGCCCTTATAGGCATGCTGAGCACTACTGCATTTAGCTTCTATGCTAGGAAAAATATGAAAGCAATGCGCTAGAGCCTCGTGTAATTTCACAATCACCCTTCGTGTCCTGGTACCACTGTTGTGTTAAACTGCTACTTTGTTGTTTCCACGGGGTTTGTTTAAAATTGGTGGTTTCGTCGGGCGTTTTACGCTCGATCAATTTTGTTCTATCAAAATTTCTCCACTTTCCGTTTAGTAGTCCTTTGGTAATAGGATGAGCTATGTTTCTGGTTTCCTTTTTTGGCAGCTATATACCGTCAGTGCGTAAAGCAGTGGAATGTAATTTGAGATCAAATCCCGATAGGAGTCATGCAAGTACAAATTTTGAGTTACAATTGGTCATGTGCACTTTGTATTTAGAAAATGACTCTAAGCAGTATGGTGTGATCCTCCAAACAAATATCTGGACTAACTTTGCTACGAAAGGTGGTCCTTACATGTAATTTATTTTGCAGTTTACTCCATACAGTCTAAAATTTGTCCATAAGCATGGGAGATAGTGAAATGCTGATTGCCCAAACATCTAGTGCAATGGGATATTCAACTGCTGGGCACAATTCTATTGCTAATGTTGATGGGGCTTCGAATATCATCCAGGAAGCTAATGCCGTCAGTGGGGTTACAGGAGATTTTCCAGCATCTACAACTTCAGCTAACGCTCTCAATATGGATTTAAATGCTACTACTCAGGGACCATATGTGAATAAGACATACGAGGGTAAACCAACTGTTGGGATGGCTACTATAGATCAGGGCGTTGCCAACTTTGAGAATGCAGGAGTTGTTTCGTCTGGAGCTTCTGCTTATGATTCCTTTGCCAATGGTAGTATTACTGGTGAAGCTGTGTCTGCTGAGAATGGCGACGGTTCTCATGATGCAGGCGCAAGTGCAGCAGAGCCACTGTTAGAAGATGGGTCTGGTATGTTCTCTTCTGCTTTTCTTCTTTTGATGTTAGGATTATTGGATGTTGTGAATTGGCCACTTGTAGGCGTCCATTGGTTTCTGTTGTCATTTGCATTCTCGTGCGATGGAGTGCACTTTCTTGAGCATAGGATGTAGCTATAATTATTTTTGAGAAATGCCAATTCTTTTTGGGGATTTAGCAGAACAGAAGATTTTGTGCTGTACACTTATGAAGGTTGTGAGGTATTCGGTAGCCCCAAATTGATGTTAATCGATATAAAGGAGTATTGTTTCCAGACATGTACTCTTTCAGACGAGATTCAAGAATTCAAATTCTTTTGACATCACCAAGAGTGAGTTTTATATATGCTGGTGTAATGGTTCTTGAGGTGCTTTTTGTTTGAATGAGCCTTAGAGTATCATATTATATAATTTGTGCTAGTATCTGTGGATCTGGCAAAGCAATTAGCGTGAATATCCTTTACAAGATAAAGCTTTTTAGCGGGAATGTGGAATCAATGAGATGGAGTCTGTTTAAGGACAAGGTGAACTAGGGCATCTAGTAACTGATCTTTCCAGGAAGGGTTAGCTTTATCAAAATCTTTCTATTGGGTTCAATTTAGAATTTATGCTGAATTTACTCTTTTTCTGATCTTAACTTTATTCTTTTTTGTTGATCTTAAGTTTAATTGGGCTGCGTTAGTGAACTTTCCGGCATTGACATCTACCTTTCGATTCAATTGGCTTTTTTCCTTTACTTCTAGTGTGGCTTGTGTATGTTGTTCATCAATTTTTTTTTTCTCGCAGATCCCTTTTAAATGTTTCTTGGTGGTCTTTCTCCTCATGGCTTTCAATTTCTTGCCTAAAATGCTGTCAAAATTTTTGTAATCGTTATATGAAGAGCAATCGAGTTATATTATTCCTATTCACACACACGGACATATTATATTACGGTTAATGATTATGGATATCATTGCAACTCTGCCCCTTTTCTTTACCCTGGGATACCCTTTGAATGTTACGACCATTGTTATGTATTATTACCCTCCTGTCCTGTATCTTCTCCTTTTGGGTGCTTATACATGGCTACAACATGGTGTGCTGAGGATTTGTATCACGAAGTGTTTTTCCGGTTGTTCTACAGTTCAGTATTCCTTTTATTCGGGCATAGTTTATTCTTGATTTCATTATCTTTCTGACTGTCTTCCAGTTCTGATATGCATAGTCTCTCCTTTTATGTGCAGTGCTTGCTATGTCTGCGGAAGAAGATCGGTTATGGAGCATTGTGAGGACGAATTCTCTGGATTTTGACGCTTGGGTTGCTTTGATCGAAGAGACAGAGAAGGTTGCTGAGGTACATTCACGGCATACTTGATATTGTAGGTTTTAATGGTGTCCATCTTTTTTTATTTCACTGGTATGAGAGAATTTTGTGGGACAGATCTGATAAGGCATATTAGAAGCATTTATTTGTATTAGGACTGTCCCAATCCTTGAGGTAAGGAAATGTTCTGTATCTGAGGGGTTTGTGAACTTATGATAAGTGAAACTCCAGCAAAACAATTACCCCCACCTAAAAGGGAAAACTTCACAAGATAGGATTCACCAATCTAATTACTTTTTTCCATACGTTATCGTTCTCAAAGGACACCTTAAAATGCCCTTTCGTGGTAGAGGAACATTGAACTTGAAACCCCAATCTTTTGGAATTTCATACCACCGGCTTAAGGGCTGCAATCAATCTTTCAGTGCACCAACTGATATTTGGCATCGCACAATTTCCATAACCTTTTTTTCAAAAGGCCGCTAGCCAAATATAGACATTGTGTAAATGCCTTTTTTATCTTGATTTGATTATCACACCGCCAGCTTAAATATGGCTGCAGGCAGACATGATTTACTAAGTTATTTTTCTGTAGCACATTGACTGTTTTATCTCATTCTCCTAATGGAGAAGACAAATCCATAAGCCTTAAGGGAAGGGTATTACTTATCTATCTTCCAAGAGGTCTAATTACAATGAATTTTGACTTTTGAGCTCTCTTTTTGTGCTAAATCCTGAAATTGACTTGATAGTATGAGGATCGAGAAGGCTGTTATAAAAGTGATATTCCTACTTAGAATTCTCCTATATGTTAAACCAGATTTATGTGAAGTTTATTCTCCATGAGTAAAATTACGGCACATTTGCAACTTTCTGTTTGTTTTCATAGTTCAAAGCTTCTTGCACGAAAAAGATCATGTTAAATCTGGTGTTGTTGCTTGGTCGGGGGGATTAGATTCCTACTATTTGAAGCACTTATTTGTTGTTCGTAATCGTGTACTGAGCTGCTACTGGGCACAGCCTTTTGCGTGCTTATGCACTTGGATATATGTATATCAGTTTGAATCCTGCCCTTCTGTTAACTTATTATTCGTGATTTCTGCTTTGGGACTGCTACTCTTCAAAGTGATTTGCCATGATATGATTTGCATTTAGTCTTTTTGTCCTGCCCATTTACCTTGTGGAAGAATTCCCAACTTTGTTGGCTTAGGCATTTGTAGTTATCAAATTAATGAAGGTTTCTTTCTATATTCTTTTGGGTCCTCTGAATATATATCATGTGACATTTACTTAAAGTGTGGCTTAAATCGTAATTCTCAGTCATGTATTTTATCTCATTTGCAGGGAAATTTATTGAAAATTCGGAGAGTCTATGATGCCTTTTTGGCAGAATTTCCACTGTGCTATGGTTACTGGAAGAAGTATGCAGAGCACGAGGCGACCAGCTCTACTGAAAAAGCTGTGGAGGTTTATGAGAGAGCTGTGCTGGGGGTGACTTACTCTGTTGACATCTGGTTGCACTATTGCCGATTTGCCATCAGCAAGTATGAAGATCCAGAGGTCATAAGAAGGTAAAGCTCTTTGTTTGTCTATCTGTTTCTGTGCTTTTGGGTTAGTTTTGCCCATTCCTTTCCTTTCCTTTCTTAGTCACCTTGGTCATTTCCTTTTCTTCTTTCTCACCTTGTCTTAATATGCCTGGTACAGTGATGCCCACGTGTATGGAGGAACGATGGAATAAGAGTCATTTATTTTGTCACTTTCTTATTCATAGATTGTGAATTTTAGGACATGTTTCTCTTAAATGGACCTTTGGTATGCCTAAATCTTGGTGTTCTTTCTTTGGAAGAATTGAGTCGTAGTCATATAGTGCCCAACTTGTGGCTGTATTTAGCTTTGATATCGGTGCATCGATATCCAAATCGCTGCTGGGAAGATTCATCCAGTTATGGGCTAAGATGACCCTATCTCTCCTCAATTTGACGGGCATTATATGATTTATTTAAGGAAGGTAAATGTGGCATTTGGCGGCATTGCACGCTGTTAGAATGAATTGTTCCTTCAATGTTAGCACCGTGGTCTACCTTTTTTTATTTTATTTTGGAGTTGACGATTCTACTTATGTAAAGTAATTTTGCTTGTTTTGCAGGCTCTTTGAACGGGGATTGGCTTATGTTGGAACTGATTACCTCTCTTATTCTCTTTGGGATGAATACATAGAATATGAGTATAGACAGCAGGATTGGTGCCGTATAGCAATGATCTACACAAGGATATTTGAGAGTCCAATTCTGTACCTGGATAAGTACTATAACAGGTAGTTTTAATTCACCATAATTTCTTTTGTCTCGTCATGAATTTCATGTGTCCAACTGTTTATACTATAATATTATGAGCCATTTAGTACAATATATGATGATACGTGGCACCAAGGGGATGCCAACCCATATACAAAATCAAGTACCGAAGAAGGAGTCCTGTAGGTCTAGAAAAGCATTTAGATCAATACTTGGATTTTGCGTGTACCAGAAGTGCAAATCAAAAGGCCAAGAATTCCTGATTTTGACAAAAAGGCTTTCTGTATTAGTGGAGGTTCTCTCCCTCCAATCAGCCCCAAAGTTGCTAGAGGGATCAACACTCAAAAAGGCTTGAGTTTGTTCATATTGATCCTTTGAGCAACATCAACTGCATTAAGTTTTTCTAGCTTGATTGGGGTCCCTTTTTCTTCAGGTTCTTTCTTTTTGATGCACCTGAATCATGCGTCTTTCGTCTAAGAATCAAAGCAGAGAGCAGTAAATAAAATAGAAAATCCGGAGAAAAGTGTCTCTTCCACTGCATTATCAAGTCAAAAGATCAAGAATTGTCTTATGGTTGAAAGACCTGTCCTCATAATTCAGGAGGAAGTTACCAAAGAAAGAGGATACATAATGCTCTACTTGACATCTATAGTGATCTCATAGATGGTTAGCTTTTGTAGAGGTTTATAAACTCAATCATTACTCTCAAGGCTTCCTGAGGTATCAGAATATATATTTGCTCCATAACAATGATTATGATAAAGGATCAAAAGCACGATTTTACCAAACAAGAGTGCTGTCTAGCATGCCGCCACGTAATTTAGCGATTCTGTGCCAATCAATCTCTACTCCAGAATGGTTCTTCTTTCTCTTGTTTGGTTTTTTTAATCAGGTGAATTGGTCGTGTATTCTTGAGCATCAACTAATTTTTGCATATTTGGTCCTTGTTGGATACCAGTTTTCTTGTTGAGTTTCCTTGTTAAAATAATTGGCATTTATGTGTTGGGTTTCCTCAAATACCGCAGGAATTTCCTCTGATTGCCATTACCGCATATATGTGCTGTATGATATTTTTCTTTTATGTTTTGTAAGTCATTACCATGTGGCATGTCTTGAGATCGTCTTAGGTCCATGCGGATGTTCTTTTCCTTTTGTAATTCCATTTTTGTATTGTTGGCAGTAGGCTCTTAGAATGCTTGACTAATTTGGTAACTTTTACAAGTGTTGTAGTGGAAAGACCTGCATTTTAGCTGGTAGTAAGCACTTTCGTGGTTAAACCTTGTAAATTCTGTCCAAGGGATGCTGGTTGAGCCTCAACTGCAGTACCTTATATTTAGAGTTTTTATTGTTGCTTCATCTTAGTCTTTTATATGTAAGTTGTAGACGTCTTATTTAATATGAAAGGTTTGTGGTTGATTTATGTTGAACATTCTTTTTGATTAAAAATGGATTTCTTGGGGTTCTATGCTGTCTGAAGGGCGAATTTCTACAGTTGCTGAAAATTTTGGGGTGGCTGTTTCTTGAGTCTGTGTAGTTTGACTTGTCGCACAGATATTTACTTGTGATTTCTTTGGGTATGAGTCAATGTGTGCATAGTATCATAGATACTTGGTTCGATAGCCTATTGTTGGTTAATTTTCCTTTTCTTCTTATTTTCATCTGATCATTTTAATTTTCCAATATGATGTCCTGTCGCTTTTTCAAAGGAATGGATTAGCAACAAGCAAATAACTTCCATTGATTTGTTGATCTGGCTTGAATGATGCTGCAGCTTCAAGGAATTGGCTGCCAATCGGCCTCTATCCGAGTTAAGGACTGCTGAGGAAGCAGCAGCAGCAGCCAGTTCAGTATCAGAGGTTATTGACCAATTGAATGAAGGGGAAGTTCCTCCTGATGCTAGTGGACAGTCTCCTAAACTTGTAAGTGCTGGCTTAACAGAAGCAGAGGAGTTGGAGAAGTATATCGCCATTAGAGAAGAGATGTATAAGAAAGCTAAAGAGTTCGATTCTAAGATCGCTGGTTTTGAAACAGCTATTGGGAGGCCCTACTTTCATGTGAAGCCCCTGAATGTTGCAGAACTTGAAAATTGGCATAACTATCTGAATTTTATAGAAAGAGAAGGTGACTTTAGCAAGGTATGGGGATCTCTCGTTAATTTGATTATCACTATCATTTGAATCTTTAGTTGTGTTTGATTTTATGCATTGGCTTACAATCAGTAATATCTGCTGCATGATATGCTTTTTTGGGTAAACCGTTGGATGAAGCTACTTTTTAAACGGCAAATTGTACTGAGACTAAAGCATGGGCCTACCATTTGGTTTCTTTGAGGCTAAGTATTTCAAACCCTCATTTGTCAGTGGACATATTAGGTTTGTGATGTCTTCCATAAATTGTTATTTTTAAAGTTCCAATGTTATGCATGCAGGTGTCTACTTATCTTCCTAACCATCTGTCTGTCAGGCAAGGAGGTTCCCTCCTTTCCTATTTGAGGGGCCTCTCTATTCCGCAACGGAGTACTTCTTATGCATATCTCCCCGTGCTTTGTGTTATTTGTCTATTTCTCTGGTGTAGCATGCCACAGCGTGATGATATTATAATATTTTGTGTGTATCAGGTGGTAAAGTTGTATGAAAGATGTCTAATAGCATGTGCCAATTACCCGGAGTATTGGATAAGATATGTTAAAAGCATGGAAGCACATGGAAGTATGGATCTTGCAGAAAACGCACTTATCCGTGCTACTCAAGTTTTCGTTAAGGTATGAAAACATACTTCTCATGGTCTAGTTGTGGAAACTCGCTTCTTCGTGATAGGATTTTCAGTTCAGCAACATATTCTCTATATAAATTGGTCATAGCTGTCATTTTTGGTTGCCTAAATAAAAGACATTAAGCAGTTTGACTCTTCAAACATTTTGTCGCGAAGTTTTTGGGCAGGGTTAAGTTTACTTGATCTTTTGTCCTATATGCAGTAATGATTAATTGTGAGACTTGTCATGTGGATAATTCTTTTTTCGGTCTGCTCTCAACCCGTGTCAGTCTTTATTTGTGTTGCTAGTCCATATCCAAGTGTTCTTATGTGTTGGAGTTGCATTATGATGTGTTGTTAGTCCATATCCGATTTGGTTTCTAGTGACAATTGTGTGCAATGAGATGTTGGATTTGCATTATGATGTGGAAAAGTATTAATTCAACTCAAATTTAGTTGATTTCTATAGTTAACTGGTATGATACTTTGATTTAGGTTCTTTATTTTGGATATGATAATATCTTACTGCATAAAGACCACTAGAATCTAGATATAGGGACGAGGTGGGGAGTATGTTACAGAAAGTACATTAAATAAAACAAAATAAGGACTGCAAAAGGATTTTGGTTTTGGAAGTAAACTGGCGTGAGCTTCCTGTGCTTCAGTTGCTTTTCTGTACTCCACTTGACCCGATGAGCTCTATGATTTAGATTGTCTGTGCTGTATGTGCATATTTGGGTTATTTACTTGCAACTAATCATTGAGTAAATTTCCAGAGACAACCGGAGATCCACCTTTTTGCAGCTTGGTTTAAGGAACATAATGGTGACATACTGGCTGCTCGAGCTGCTTATGAACTGGTCCACACTGAAATTTCACCAGGTCTTCTTGAGGCCATAATAAAGCATGCCAATATGGAAAGAAGGCTGGTAAGTTCATGGTTGTGTTTGGGTTTACTTATGCTTGGAACAATTAATTTTTTTCCCCTATCAACTTTACAAACTCAACTATCAATTATATTGAACATCCGTCACCTTTTTATAATAGTTTGAAGGCATTTAAAGTCATCTATATTTTTTCTTAATTTTCGCTCAAATTATATTTTATTTTGTCGAAAATTTAAACATAGAACTCAATTTTTTAAATTACCCCAAACTCAATCCTTATTTTTTGGTTGCATAGCGTTAACAATTTGATCCTGCTTACCTCTTGACTTTAAGAAGCTGCTTTCTTCTTCTTTTTTTTTTTTTGGGGGGGGGGACTGTTTGTAGAACTGTGAAAATTTATCTTTCAGACCTTAGAGAATTATTACGACAGTCTTTAGGTCTGTTTGCTAGACCATTGTTTTGAGGTCCAGGTTCTCTCTTGTATAGATTCTGCTGAAATGCATGAATCATGTTTCTAGCTTTTGGTATTTTCTCATCTTCTCTCAATTGACTTACCTGCAGCCCTACTTGTAACCCTTTTTTGTTAGATTATTAAGGCAAGGGAATTCTTGTGCTTGGATCATTTCTCAACTCATTTGAAAAATGCATTTCAATATGATGCAAACCTTGTATTTCTTGTAACCGTGTGAGATTTCCGGGATGAAATTAACTATTTTCTTTTTGGTGATTGCATTAGGAAATTGACAATTTGCTGTCTTAGAAATAGAGCTTTGAACTCCTTAACAAGGTCAATTATAACAATATTTCTTTTGTGCAGTGTGGTGTAACATCAGGGTTGTTAAAAATTCTTATGTTGATTGTGATATGCATTGTATGGCTTCTTGTGTTTCAGGGGAACTTGGATGATGCTTTGGCGGTATATGAACAGGCGATTGCTATTGAGAAAGGAAAGGAACACTCACAAGCTTTACCAGTGTTGTTTGCTCAGTATGCGCGTTTTCTGTACTTGGTGGGTCTGTTGTAATATAAATTTTCTGCTTTTCTTACCATGTAGTGCTGCATATCTCTCTGCTTTTGATACTGAAAGACTGCTTTTAAGAATGAGTGAAAATGGAGCAGAAAGGGCTTATTGATTGTAGGATGAGCAGATCAAACACATGATGTTAGACCTCGCTATCATCATTTTAATCACTGTCTCTTGGTTTTGGAGCCTGTCTGAAAGGGTGGAACTCATGCAGTGTGGAATCATTATCATGGGTTATTTATACTTTAGGGGCTGCTAGCATGTTGACCAGAAACCTAGCAGACAAGGTTCTGAGTTGTTGACAATTTCACCTTTCTTGGTGTATCTTTGCGAGAATTGGTCCATAGTGCGCAGACATTTGACTGTGTTTTTGTCGTACTCTACATCTTTGATAATCTAAGTCTATGGAGCAGCTGATCTTAAGCACCTGAGTCGGAAAATCTGCAATATTCTTGCAGGAGAAGTAGATCAGAATTGCTGTTACCTGTCTGTAGTGTTGCAACTTAATGGTCTTGTTTGCCAATAAATTCTGAGAAAGCTATTTTTCTGCTGTAGGCATGTGCAAACACATCCATGTGTGCTGTGACTGAATTTCACATGCTTGTCCTTTCCTTGGAGTGAATGTCTCTTCTTAACAGTGTATCTAATTCTTTTGATTCTTTCTCTTTCCTTTGGCAGGCCACGGGAAAAGTGGAAAAAGCTAGGGAAGTTCTAGATGAGGCTCCTGAACATGTCCAGTTGTCAAAGCCATTTCTTGAGGTGCTCCTGACTGCCTTGTCACCTTACAGTTATTAGGATCTAATTTAATCTTTTACTCGTGAACCAATACTAATGCTGATTATTTGCCTTTTTGGTTTGGGCAGATCTTAATCTTTATGGAGGCAGTGATGCCATTGCCGAAAAGAATTGATCGCTTAGATACCTTGGTCGAGAAGTTCATTATTCCCAACACTGACAGCCCTAATACTGCAAGTATAGCTGAGAGAGAGGATGTATCTACCATTTTTTTGGAGGTAAAAATTTTAAGATTCTGCTAAAGAGTGCATTTGTTGGATTGACTGTTGTCATTATGGTACATTGTACTTGTTTTTTTGCAGAATGTTCCGGAACTGTTTTAATAATGAAACTCAGGAAATTTACCATTAACGTCTTGTTTTTTCTCGTCAATTTTCTAAAAAGGATCTTTTCACTCAAAGCACCAGTCCATTTTGCAATTTGCAAATGAACAACTACACCAAGAACTTCAATCATCGGACACAGTGGACCCTAAAATATAATATTATGATATTGTTTTCTTGCTTTAATCTATTATATTTAATTCTTTATAAATTGTTTTGGCTAGTGTGCATTTATTAAGATTTCAGAGATTTATAATTTTGGAAAACAATTCTGATTGAAGTTCTAATTGCTGAACATGGTGTAATTACTTTTTATAATATGGTTCAGTGATTTTTCCTTTAACAGGTCGTGTTGGTTACTAGTTAAGCTGGAATACTATGGGTGGTGCTTATTTAATGAATTTGTTTCGCTTATTCCTGTGTCAAACAAAGACATCTTCATACATCATGTTTCTATATTCAATTCGACCCCTGATTGGATTGGGGGAAAAAGCCTACGAGTGGATCTCTTCTATTTAAGAGATTCGCTTGGACTTTTTGTTTGTTTATTGTCTTTGTCAGCATCATCTCTCTCTATTACGCAAACCTGTTATGCTTTTGCACAGGAGAATGAGAAGGGGTTGGTCTGTTTTTTTATCGTTGTTGTAACATTTAGGGGAAATGGCAGAAATGGTCCTCGAATTTTGTCTCAATATGCAATGTTGTTCCTGGACTTTTAGCATGTTCAATGTGGTTCATGAACTATTGGTAAATGTTCAATGTAGTCATTTTTTTTGCTCAAACAACAAATTAGACGTTATTTTGATAATGTGGAATATTATATGCTGAGTTGGATGTTTTAAACATGATGATTCAACATGTCTATTCTTTTATCCATCTACTTTAGATGGGGAAAAAAAATTAGGCGTTAATATGTCCATCGACGACATTGATTATTATATATTGATTTGAGATGAATATATTAAGTGGATAATAATCTACTTTTAACTTTTATTTTTGTCCATTATTCAAACTTAATGGATTGGAAGCCACATCAGCAGATTTCGTTAACTTGAATTAATGGAAGGACGATGTTGAGCATTTTCAAAAGTCTAGAGAGCAGATCGAACATTTATCGATAGTTTAATGTCCACATTGAACAAATTAAAAGTTTAGAGACCACATTGCATGTTGGACTGAAGTTGAGGGACCATCTGTGTCATTTTCTTTTATATTTATACATGCTATTGAATGATTTCAAGGGTCAAAGGTGATGCAGCAGAGATTGTAGTATGATTTACGAATTATGCTGATCGAGGTCATTTTCTTGCGATTTTCTGTTGCAGTTTGTGGATTTAGTGGGAGATGCACAGGCTATAAAGAAGGCTCATGATAGACATCTTAAGATCTTCCTGCACAATAGGATGGCTTCGCAGTTGAAAAAGCGTCAGGCGGAGGATGTTCTAGCTTCAGACAAATCTAAGCTAATGAAACCCGATGCTTCTGTTCCTTCATCTGTCCAGTCTTTGATGGGTGCATATCCAGGTGTACAGAACCAGTGGACAGCTGGTTATGGTGTACAACCACAAACTTGGCCGCATGTTACCCAAGCACCAGCGCAACAATGGAACCCCGCCTATGCCCAGCAGACGGTAATTTAGACATATATACATATCCATACCTTTCTCTGTCTGATGTTGCAATTCAATTGCTGTGGTGCTTGTTGGACAATTTTGTGACAAGTACATGTTTACCTTTCGGTAAAAATACTCTCATTTGCATCTCTAACCAGTCCCTTGGCTTGCTTGATATAGTGTGCTGTGTGCATATGGTCTTTTTGCTGCTTTACAATATCTAAAGATGTGTTGGTTGAAGAGATATGGACGTCCATGACATGTAAAGATTATTTTTTCTGTTATTCTTGCCTGCAGATGGGAATTCATGGCTTTTCGTGTGGAACAATCTTTTTTATCTGCTTCATAAGTATTTTGATATTTGGTAATTTACCTTTTACCTATCTGGGAAAGCATTTGTTGCAAATGATGGAAGAAAGACAATAAAATTTTGAGTAAGTGTATGGAATTTTCATAATGTGTCACTTGCATCGGTCCTTGTTGCGTACTGGCTGAATTCCAGTGACTGCTTCAATGATTAGATGGCAACGATGACCTTGCTGTTTTAAATCTTCTGCTTATTATAATAGTGCGGCATTGGCTCTTGGTATCCTTCTCATACTATGAAATTTCTTCACCATAAAACAATACGATCGTTTTGATCCCCACTGTCCTTGAATTAGGCTGCATATGGTGGTTACACGGCGAGCTATGCCACTCCGCAAGTATCAACATCGGTGGCACAAACTGCCTCATATGGGGCTTATCCTCCAACTTATCCTGCGCAGGTACTGAAAACTTTACCATTTGATATTGAAGTTTCTACATATTTTGCTTGCTTAGATTCTTTATATCTGCAAGATTATAACATCTAGGATTTAGTATGGAAACAAGTGCGCAGAAGATGCTTATGGTGATTACTTGTATTGGTGTTTGCTTTTTGTTCCCTGATTTTGGGGTTTGTCATTAAGTCACATGTCAGTGTTACTAGTTTGAGTTTTGTTGGATTTAGTTGTGGGTATTTACAGTTTGTACAAAAACAAGCTCCTCTTCTTGAACTTTATATGTTTTTCCACGTGACATTGTGACTTTGGAAGCAGTTGTCTTGGTAGCTTATCTTCGATTTGAAAGATGAGGCAATTGATATTAGTTGTGTTTTGTTGGTAATGATGAACCACGAAAACCTATTTTGGTCACCTTCATTTTGCTCTGGACTCCGAAAGCGTATTTGCTGGTTTTGTTTTCTTCTAAATGGTAAAGTCTTGTAGTAGTACAAACGGTAGTCTCCCATGGATAAATTAGTTAAAAGTCGTTTTTTATACTGTTGAGTTTGCTTGGAAGTGTCTTTGCTATGTGCACAGACGTTCAACAGACTTAATTATTCAGGAGAGTGACAATTGCATTGCTGTTCATTGACTATGGTCTGAATTAACTGAATATTGCTGGAAAGGGATATAAAGCCATGATCAATATTTTCTTTTTGTCTGTTAATTTGTGGTGGTATTAAGAGCTGAAGTTTTGTCACAACATAATCAGGCCGCTCCACAGCAGAGTTATGCACAACCAGCTGCCACAGCCGCAACAGCCCCATCTCAGCAAGCAGCGTCGGTGCCTCAGGCTTATTATGGGACTTACTACTGAACAGGGATAGCAGGCAGCATCCTTGTTTGCATGATTGTTGTATAGAACACTCATCCCTAGGACTCACGAGAATTACTTAACCTGTGGTTTTTTGAACCCAGCGAGGGGGGGAGCTAACGATGTCGATGGTGGAGCAGAAGAGCGAACCCTTGTTTTTGGTCATGTTGGATCTGAATGATTGCTGCTGTATGGTCATGGTCTTTTGACAGCGGTATCTGAGTTAGGCTGTCCTTCGATATTTGTGGGGGATGGATAGTCGTTCCTCTTGTTTTCTTTCTTCTTTCCCGGATCTTTTTAGGTACTCTACTAGTTTCCGTGTTTCTGTTTCTTTCACATTTTATGATTATAGTAGTGTATTTGGTCCAAAAAGAGTGATGCACTTTGGCGCGGTGCTCAGTTCTTTCTTACATCCGGCGATTCTTTTAGTCGTCGAAACTTTTCGCTGCCTTTGTCATCTTTGTTTCGTCGTTGCACCGTAAATCATTTTGATTCCTTCTCGTTGAAAGAGAAGCGAATCCTCAATCTTTTAGAGAAGGCGAGACCCTTTGAACTTTAAGGGAGAAACTGAATTGCGTGGTACAGGTCGGAACGAGACGATGGATACTCTAGATTGTAGATTCTTCATGGAGGGGGGGGCCTGTACCGGTGTCCCGAGTATTGATCGACATCTCGGTCTCTCTTCCGAGTGTGGACCTATTTCTCAAAGCGATTGATGCAAGAGCGACCCGAAAGGAAATGGGGTCGTTTCGGCTCCGTCGGTGTAAAGCACGGAGCTCCGCCCATGAAGAATCGAAGCATTCGTTGGTAAATTGCTTCAAACCCACCGAAAAGTCTCGAACCGAATACGCTGTCAAAATCAACGGGTTCCTATTGAAAGAAAAAAGGAGGATGGAATCATGGGGAAGACTAGATAGCCGCCCAATGTAAATGTCCGGGTGGACAATTAGGGCAAACAAAAAGAAGCATACTGTACTGTGTACTGTGTACACCGCACTCATTAGGGGGGGAGATTTGAACTGTTACGCACACATTCTTTTTCACCCATGGCCAAAAAGGGTCTTTTAAGAGGGGGGGTGCAAAATCTAACTCCCGCAAAGATGTCTTTGTCCAATTACGGCAAAATCAAGGTCAGCACACGCAGAAACAAAAAGGAAAAAAAAAGGAAAAAAACAGAAGGACATTTTTTTAAGAAATTGTCCCTTCTTTTTTTTTTTTTTTTGTGTGTTTTGGGGTCAGCATGTTTCGTAAGTTATGGTAAAAATCCAGATGGATTCCTCCGATTCGTGTCCCGATTTCGGGAGGGCGAAGAAGAGCGGATCGATGGATGCCGCCACCACCACCAATAATCCCTAATTTCGGATAAATCGTGGAATGGGATTTGGTGCAGCGTCCCATAATTGGAGTCCAGATCTCCTCCCCCTACTACTCCCTACTCTCTCTCTCTCTCTCTCTCTCTCCTTTTTTAAATTATCGTTTCGTTTCATTTGGTTATTGCTCACGCCCAGCTCTCTCCCTCTCTCTCTCTCTCTCTGTGAGATTTTTAGGGTTTTTGCCTCTCTCTCTCCCTCTCTCTTGTCTGCTTCTGCTGCTGCTGTCGCTCGTCGCCCTGCTCGGCTCGATCTGGTGGCCTCTGGAGCTCGAGCTCTTCCTCTCTTCCTCTCTTCTCCTCCTCCTTTCCTTGATGCTTCTGTCGGGGCCTGGCGAGGACTGAGATTCGCTGACCGGGGCTCCCCTGCAAATGGCTACTTCCTACTCCCCTCCCGTCACCGCGATGCAGGTGACTCTCCGCCGCCGCCGCCCCTCCCCTCGTTGCTCCCTCTCCGCGCGTGGCTTCTCCGCCGCCGCCGCCGCCGCCGGCGGAGATTCCGGGTTGATGCTTACCGGGGGTTGATGCTTGTCTCTCTTTTCGTGTGGTTGTGGGCGCAGGTTGGTTCTTACTTCGTCGGCCAGTACTACCAGGTGCTGAAGGAGCGTCCCGAGCTGGCGCATCAGTTCTACACGGAGACGAGCTCCATGGTCCGGATCGACGGCGATACCAGCGAGTCCGGGTCCACCATGCTCGTGAGTTTTTACTCCTCGTCTTGCTCCCCTTTTGGTTTTTTTTTTTGGTGTGGGGATGCGCTCCAATCTCGTTCGTCGTCGGCGCTCGTTTCTTTCCTTCTATTGTAACAGTCGTGGGGAGCTCGTTTCTGCTTGATTGCAGTGGCTTTTGGATAGTGATGTCTACTCTCTCTCTCTCCCTCCCTCTCTCTCACTCTTTCTATCTATATATAGGCCTTGTGCGAGCAAGTCCTGAAATTTGCTGTAATTTGAGTGGTTCTCGTGTCGTTTTATCTTTTCTCCCGAGCACGGTGTGATACCCTTTGCAGAGATCTGTAGATGCCCGCTATAGGTTAAAACATTCAGACGCTTTAGCCGGCGCTTCCGGTTCGTAGAATAGTCGAGGATTTTGGTGGCTGAGAAATGGTTTCTAGCAGGTCCTCTCTGTTAAGTTGTTGTGTCACTTCTCTGTGGGGATGACATTCC
This sequence comes from Syzygium oleosum, assembly GCF_021117445.2. Classification (NCBI taxonomy): domain Eukaryota; kingdom Viridiplantae; phylum Streptophyta; class Magnoliopsida; order Myrtales; family Myrtaceae; genus Syzygium; species Syzygium oleosum. Next base: position 6,183,388 of record NW_026607494.1, read on the forward strand.
ATTCTTCAGCAGAATGGTTCCGCGTTCCTATTATGACCAACATTTACTTGGTCAGTAGAGGGGAACGGAAGAATGTAGCAATCCCACATACAAAATAATCATAAGATGTAGTCATACATAGAATCCCCAGAGGCGGGCCTGTACATGTATATTTTGCTGCGCATAGTAGTTAGAGCACAAAACCTTTTACAAACTCTCTATCTTGAAAATTGATGTTAAGTTCTTGACAGATTTTTCCAAGTGAGAAACATTACCCGCCTTTAAATTCTTCGTTCTTAAAGGTGGCAGTGGCTGCTGGTTGTTTTTGAAGTCTAACACTACCTGGGATACACATGACCATTTTTTTTTTTTTTGGGGGATCATTTTTGGCTGTGACAGGGTTTCTATTGATTGCTATTATCCGCAGTAGCGGATAAACCTTGAAAATCAACTTTCTTCCCTTTTTTTCTTTATTCAACTTATGCCGAGTTTTGTTATTTCCAATTCGAGCATAATGGTATTGATATAGTTGAATTTGCTAACGATCTTCTCCCTTTCATGTGCAGCAAATCCATTCTCTTCTCATGTCACTAAACTTGGCTACAATCGAGGTCAAGACAATAAACTCTCTTGAATCTTGGAATGGAGGTATCGTGGTGATGGTTTCTGGTTTGGTTAAAACGAAGGACTCTATCGTCCGGAGGAAGTTCGTGCAAGCCTTCTTTCTTGCACCTCAAGATAAGGGTTTCTTTGTCCTCAATGATATCTTTCAATTCTTCGAAGATGCAACAGTACCTCAACACTCTGCACCCATGGTATCAGAAAGCAGAATTGACGTGCAGTTAAATGCATCTAGCCCTGTGATGGATCCACCAGGTAAATACAAGTGGTTTGTTGGGCCTTGCTACATGCTATTTGGAAAGTGTCAAAGTGGGGACTGCCAGACTGCCTCTGCCTTGGAGTTGCAGTGTCATTGAGAGGGTCTCTTTGTAACCGTTGATGCCTCTGCTTGCTACCATAGAATATTGCCCTTTATCTTACCCAAAATGTCAAGTGTATGTGCCTTTATATTATCGACATGGACAATAATTTTGTTCCTGTCAAATTTAAATTAATAAAGTAGCTGTACTTAAGAAGAGGTATACAATATGGAATAGGATAAGATCTTGGATCGGAAAATCTTTATGTAACAAGTTCGTGATTATTTTCAAATAATTGTCCCGTAGTTATGGAAAAGCCTGCCCGCTAGTGTGGGGGTGGTTAAACATGAAGAATTCCCGAGCATTCGTTTTCACATAGTTTTAATTTCTTTTCTCTTGTTTCTGCGATCTAATATGGTTGTGGGCAGTTCACAACTATGTTTTGGAGGAAGAGCCAAGGGAATACGTAAACTCAGTAAATATCGAAGATAATCTGGATGACGAATACAATCTCCAAGAACAACAGCACTACGATGAAGTCGAAGCTGAAGCTGTGTTAGAAAATGCCTATGCGGAAGACAATTCTACTTCGCTTCATACTTTGGATGCTGTTCCTGTTGCTCCAGATGTTGTTCTGGATGAACCGGTGGAAGAACCTCAAAGGAAAACCTACGCCTCTATCGTATGGATCTGCTCTGTTGTTGCTGCTTATCTTTGCTTGTCCTATTATCCTGCTTTCAAGTCTACTACTTGTTTGATGCTATTTAGAGCTTGTTCTTGTTCACTATATGTATAGTATGTATAAGGTAATCACACATGGAAGTTTGAAGTAGTCATGTCTGGTGTGCATGAAATGGTGACTAGATGTAATTTGGCAGACGATTGTGGTTGTACTTGTCTCTGCAGGCGCATAATTGATTGACCTGAATATTAAGTTAAGTACTTATCAGAGGATAGACTCAATTTGCATCTCTGACCCATTTTATTGTCAGCTTTAATTTTTCTGAAGAGTTCATATGTGGAGTTTGAATCAACTCGTCCATCTGCACAAATGAAAGGATCGCTTTTCTGTGGTTGTGGATGATTTATATCTCTTGGTATCTGAAATTTCAGTTGGTAATAATTTATTCTGTGGATCATGTTCAGTTGATGGTGAATGGTTAACGCCCTCATATGTGCGAGACATCCTGGGGTCGCCAATTGGGGAGCATAGTGCTAATTATGGAATTGTTTATGACTTGTGCTTTAGATTGGTTGGTTTTATGTTCAGGGCATGGGGAAAAGAAACTTGTCGAATACATGATGCAAGAACAAATTAGGGGCTGAGGATGTAGCCCAATATTTTCTTTTTTTTCCGTGATGTAATTTAATTAAATTATCTTTTTTTTTTTTTGCTTGATGTGGTCCTAATTGGCCTATATGTTGTATGCTTGCCAGTTACGAGCTTCGAAAGGGCAGTCCGCATCAGCAGCCACTGCACTGCCCCCTTATGGCCGGACTCTTCCCAACATGTCGGATTGGGAATATAACCCACAGCCCACGGCTCAGCTACCAAAATCGGTGTCGTATGTTGAGCCTGTATCGGTTGTTGAGGCAGCAGATGATGGTTTTGGTGAAGATGAAGGTTGTATTCTTAAAATTTGTCATTTTATTGCTTAATCACATCTTTCATTTGTGATTTCCAATTTCATTCTGGGCTGCTTGCTGTTGATCATTTTTCAGTGTTACTAAGGCTACTGTTTTTGTTTTTTTTCTTTTTTTTTGGGGGGGGGGGGAATTGCATTTGGAGTTCATCATAGATTGCCATTATGTTTCTATAAGGGATTAGTTAAATTTTACTGGGTTTGTGGTGACCCGTGACGTGTAGATCATGGGATAATTACTTCTGTATTGTTTTGCGTTACTATGAAAAATATATTACACGTGATCCATCAAACGAGTCATTATTTTTTTTCTTTGAAGGTGTCTGCATTGTGGTGAGTTCTATTTTTTGATGATTACATCTTTATATAAGAAATGTATACTACTGTCATACTTTATTGTAAAATGTATATTAGATTTTAAAATCAACTATGCAGAAATGGGGCATTTCATTCATTTTTTAAAAACCTTTGAAAAACAGATGCAACTTCCTTGTGATTTGGAAAGTTGATTTTCTACTTTACATCTGATGGTACGCTTAGATAAGTTAGCTGGGTGGTAATGAATGATTATCTACGTAGACCATTATCGTGCATTATCACTGGAGTCTTGTAGAAAGGCCCATTTTGAAATTGGCCTTTATCATTTCTGGCAGGTCTGTCGAAATCTGTCTATGTAAGGAATTTGCCCCCAACTGTTACGAATGCAGACATTGATGAGGTTTTCAGGAACTTTGGCGCCATCCGACCAGATGGTGTTGCTATCAAGATACGGAAGGTTCTGTCCCACTTAGCATTGACCTTTTTCTTTTGCTATGAGCCACTTGGCATTGGCTTAATATGTAATGTTGGAAGAGGCTAAAATTGGAATCAACATGCAGGAAATTGGTGTTTGTTATGCCTTTGTTGAGTTTGAAGACCTTTTTGGCGTCCAGAATGCATTGAAGGTAGCTCATCAATTTCGCATTGCATGCGCTTTACAGCTATTTTTTTTTTCGTTTAGTTATTTGCTTAGCATGGATGTGTTATTGTGGATCTATTTTTTGAGCTGTCATCCTTTTGTTCTTATAATAAGTCCCAAATATCTATCCGCACACATTGTATTTCATCTGTTAAGAAACATGCTTGATCGACATTGGGGATGTGTTCCCCTGAAGCACTGTTGGGGAAACCGGTTTGTTCAAATGGTGTCTGATCTTCAAGTCAAGTGTTCAAATTTTCTCATCTCTGTTGTTGTGATTTTGTTTCTACCTCTTGTCTGTCTTCCAGTTGTTGTCATCTAGTCTGTTAGATGCCTAAGGTCTGGCTCTGGCTTAAATGTGTGTAGTGTTAAGAAATATGCTTGATATACACTATAGGTTAATTGGAATAATGGTTAACTTTCTAATACCTGACTAGGGAAAATGACACAAACAGTTCCTGAACTTTGACTCAATGTTCAATTTGGTTCCTAAACTTTTAATTTGTTCAATGTAGTCCTTGAACTTTAACCCAATGTTCAATATGGTCCCTGAACTTTAACCCAATGTTCAATATGGTCCTTGAACTTTCAATTTGTTCAATGTGATCCCTGAACTTTTGGTACATGTTCAATATAGTTCCTGAACTTTATAAAAATGTTCAATGCAGTCCTTCCATTAATTCAAGTTCAGGGATTATATTGTACATTTTCATATAGTTCAGGGACTAAATTGAACATTTACTGAAAGTTGAGGGATCAAGTTGAACAAATTGAAAGTTCAGGGATCACATTGAACATTGGGTTAAAGTTCAGGGACTACACTGAACAAATTAAAAGTTCAGGGACCAAATTGCACATTGAGCCAAAGTTCAGGGACTGTTTGTGTCATTATCCCTACATGACTATTGTGATGCATGCAAGTGGCGTAGGAACATATCAATTAAAATTGACTATGTACAAGGTAGAGGAGACTAAAAGGTTATTGTGCATGCTGTTCTGAATCTTGTAATTGATTCGGTTACTTGTATAATTTACTTCGAAACGTACATATGTTTGGAAAATAACAGTCATAATTTTTGTTTTGTTTATAATTTGTAGGCTTCTCCTGTTATGGTGGCTGGAAAGCCAGTTTACGTCGAAGAGAGAAGAGCAAACACCACAGGCGGTGCTCGAGGAGGACGTATGTGGTCTTACCGTTTCTTTTTTCTTTATTTACTTGCATATCATAACTAGCTGCTTTATTGTTTCTCCTTCCTTTGTGGATGTATTCCATGCTGATATGGTTAACTTTTCACAGTGTCTTCAACATTGGTAGCAGTAGCTGTGCCTAGTGCTTAGCTTCATGGATCTTGGTGTATTTGGCTATCTAATATAATGACTTTTATGTCACCCTAAAAGTTTTGCTCGGAGATGAGTCTTTCAGTTAAACGGAAAGATATAGAGCTTTTGCAGCATCTTTCACCATCTGTGTGCAGGCTTGGTCTCTCAGACTATTTGTAGGGTTCGTGTGTGTGTGTGTGTGTGTGTGTGTGTGTGTGTGTGTGAGAGAGAGAGAGAGAGAGAGAGAGAGAGAGAGAGAGAGAGAGAGAGAGAGATTCTATAGGGTGACTATAGTGTCCAGGTGAGTGGCGATGTCACGATTAAAGTGATGTTTGGGGATTGAGTCACATTTTGGGACAGCTAAAATCTTGATTATATTTCACGAGTATCTTTTTGGAGACAATGAAGATAAGATTGTACTTGTGAATTACCGGTACTTCTGTATATGACAATTTCTTCGAATGAATGCCAGGACGAGGAAGAGGCAGAGGCGGATACCAATCAGAGGGCCTTAGGGGACGCCTGGGTGGTCAGAGTTTGGGCAGGGGGAGCAACCTGGATAATGACTACAGCCGTCCAAGAGGCAATGGTTCTTACTTCCGCGGTTCACAATGAGTGCTCGTTCGACCTTTTTGAACCGTTATAGCTGTGGCCAAAGGCTCTTTAGGTTGCTACGGTCATTCCATGTATGATGGTTTCCTGAAATCTGTGGTCTGGTGCTTCTTGAGGTGTGTTTCTTCTCTTTTGGCGTGATTAGATTGTCAAGACCTTTTTCCCTTTTGGCCCTTACGGGGAGCTTAGATGAGCCTTTCCCCTTGAATGGTTTTTGTGATGCAATTCAAGTGGGAGTTTTGGGCCCTATTGAGCCTTTACACTGTGAGGGGTGTAGCAAGATCCTGGAGTTATGGTCAACATCAAAGCCCTTATAGGGTTTTTTTTCTTGTTTTATTCGCTGTACGTTTTCCGCGATATGCTCCGTTCGTCTGCTCATCTTCATTGCCATGGCTGGTCGTCTAGTTTGGATTGATTTGTTGAAGCCTTGAAGGTACCTCTATGATGGGGAACATGAGTTTCTTAGTTCTTGAGGGGCGTATGATGTGAAATGCTTACTGTGCTGTTTTTCATTACTAAGGGAGACTATTAGGCCAGTTGATATGATCTAATCACTGAGTCAAGTAGTTGATGGAATTCCTATCTCGGCCACAAGTAGCGAGCCTTCCGCTTGGCTAAGCACTGGTATCAGTCTTTCGACTTCTTTGCCGATACCTCTCCAACAGATCCCTAGAGAGCTCCGTTCTGGATTTGCCTTTTCATCTTTGAGTAGTTCATGCACATAAGAATCGATAATTAGAAGGCTCTTTCGTGTTTTTTACCAAGCGAAGTGCAGGATTGTATGATCTTTTACTAGGACGATGGACTTTTTCTGCACGAAAATTCGAATTGTAGGAGGATACAAGCGATTGAGATTAGACTTATTTCGTTGCCCAAATCAAAGTTTGAATTTTTATCATCCTGGCAAAAGTCAATTTGCGAAGCATGTATTAATTGCGCATCAAAGATCCCACGCTATTCACGGTCCCACCTGAATCCCCATCTCAAATTTTGCTTTTGCGGTGTAATCAATCTTCTTGCGCGTTTTTGTGATGATGCCGGTTCCAATTTGGTCACTTGTGGTCCATCAGGGACTTTAATAATTTCTCTACAATTATTAGGCTCGAGGTCATTTTCAGGACTTCGGTTTAGTTTTCCCAAATTAGATCCCTCTAGAAAATCTATTCTCGAAAATAAAAACTCTCTTATAACTATTTCTTAAATTAGATTTCTTATGCCTAAAGTTCCCCAAACTAGACTCCATTGTGATCTTTCAATTAAGTGAATAACAGCCATTTTACACTTCCAATAGTAAAGCTTTCTTGATTTATAGAATATACTATGATTTTTTTTTGAAATTTTCATATTTTCATTTTATGCTAAAAAAAACTAAGCATGTGGAGTGACAAATGAATAAATTGAAATTAGTGGTTGTGCGAGTGCAATTTCGTTTATGGTTTTAGTTTTTTTTCTATAGTAGATTAATTTGAAAAGGATAAAGGTAGTGTAAAATTTCGTTACCACCGTTACCCTTATCCGTTCGTTACCACCGTTACCCTTATCCGTTCGTTACCGTCATGTTCAATATCCCATGAAAATGTATATGCGTCGATGCAAGTGGCAGACGAGTGCATGATAGATCTAACATGGAGAATGGCAGATTTGATATGAATTGGAAGATAAATTTGGGTCAGGGGTACCGATTTGAGACTTTTTGCGATGCTAGAATTAAGTTGAGGTTAATATATCATGGAGTATGATTTAAGATTTTTTGTGAGATGAAAATTAATTTAAAATTAATGTATCACATGGAAACCAGTTTGACCGCTACTTACCATCTAAATATTTTGAATACAACGTGATTATCTTGACATCATTAGACCGACATTGGACTTGAGCACTCATGATGGCTCAGCTGTAATTTAACTCAACATTGAGGGTATGATAATAATCACGCTAGGAAATCAGAATCCATTCGGCTCAAAGGATGCCTTTGTTTGAGAAAAAGTGTTTTCCGGAAATTAATTTTCCAAATTTTCACCCATGTGGTTTTGTTGAAAATAATTAGTCAACCGAATACATTTTCTGATCAAGGAAAATATTCATGTATAAAAATGTTAAAAGTCAATTCTTAAATCTAAGAAAGTGAACACTTTTATGGAATTGCCCCTTTTAAATTTTTCTTTCCTTTTCCTTCTTCCTTCTCCGCTGGTCACTAGGCCTCGGCGATGGCTGCAAGCGCAAGCCGATGAGGGCTGGCCTCGGGCGAGGTCGAGCTCGAGCCTCGCCATATTCCGGTGAGCTTGACCTCACTCGAGGACGGCCAGGTTGGCCCTCATCGGCCCTCGCCAGTGGCCTGTCGCGGCCGTTGCCAAGGTCTAGTGACTAGCGGAGGAAGAAGAAAGAAAAAAGAAAAATAGAAAAATAGAAAAAAAAGAAAAGAAAAGAAAATGATTTGTCGAAAAAGTGTTTGAGAAAAAGTGTTTTCCCAGAATTAGTTTTCCAAATTTTCACCCATGTGATTTGTGAAAAATGATTAGTCAACCGAATACACTTTCCGATCAAGGAAAATATTCATGTATAAAAATGTTAAAAGTCAATTCTTAAATCTAAGAAAGTGAACACTTTTCTGGAATTGCCCCTTTTAAATTTTTCTTTCCTTTTCCTTCTTCCTTCTCCGCTGGTCAATAGGCCTCGGTGATGGTCACAAGTGCAAGCCGACGAGGGCTGGCCTCGGACGAGGTCGAGCTCGAGCCTCGCCATATTCTAGTGAGCTTGACCTCACTCGAGGACGCCCAAGTTGGCCCTCATCGGCCCTCACCAGCGGCCTATCACGACCGTCACCAAGGTCTAGTGATGAACGGAGGAAGAATAAGGGAAAAAAAAAGAATTCTTTTTAAAAAAAAATTGAAATTTATTTTGCATAACACGAAGTTACAAGATTGAAATCATTTCTCAAGTGAGATCCAAAACCGGAAAACGGTTTTGGGTCATGTATTGCCCGATCGAGGAAAAAATAAACCATTTTTCTTAAAAATTATTTTCGGAAAAGCATTTTGACCATGAAGTTTGCCCCACCGAAGTCGGAATCTTGTCCGCAGCTTCCTTTCGGACTTCCTTTTCCAGGGGTCAAAGCCGACCCTCGTGTTCTTTCTCTGTCATGCCGACGCCCAAAAGGTGATGGCGCTGCTGCAAATTGCAACAACGACGACGTGAGGCCCCCCACCACCACAAGAATGCTGGCACAGCTTCGCGGACTCCAATGGCGCACGTCACGTTACTTTTCTCCCTTTAAGCCCACCTTCTCTTCTTCTTCTTCTTCTTCTTCTTCTTCTTGTCTCTCGTGGGCTCCCTCAGGATCCAACCCGAAAGTCCCTGTTCTTCTCCAGGCGGGGACACGCGCTTCTTGATCCGATGAGCCGCCGCAAGAAGGCGGGAGGATGTTCGGATGCAAGTGCTTGTCGTCGTCGGCCCGAGCCCTTCTGCCTGCCCGCCCCGATACCCCCGCGGTGGCCGCCAGGTGGGGCGCGAGTCATTTGCTCTGTTTTTTGGTCGTAGCGTTGAAATGTCCCGGCGCGTTTCTTTTTTGTCTCGTGATCTGATGGAGGTGAACGATCGCCTCGTTTTCCGTTCCGCCTTTTGCTCGTGCATGGTTTGCATCGTTGGTTATTGACTCAGGAGTTCGGCCTTTTCTCCTTGAGCTTTTTTTTTTTTGTTTTGTTTTTGGTGTTTCTTGGTTGGGTCGTGGCAAAGCTCCGGTGGCCTCTTAGCTTTTGCTGGATTTGGTTGGTGGGCGGTGATCTTTTGCTGATTGCTATTCGCTAATCTAACGGCATGGTCCGACGAGAGCCGGGAGTGATCGCTGGCCGAGAGGCCCGGATAATGAGCAGCTCCCCACCAGACGTGTAGTATGAATTGAATTTGCGCACCAAACAGGGGAAACTAGGACGTACTGGCGACATTTAGCATTAAAACTCCAAATGTTAAGCATTCTTAGGACCTAAAGCAGACAATACCTTGAGTGAGTTAATGGCGTCACATTTAAGATTTAACATTGCATTGTTGGAGGCGAAATGTGAATCACTGCAGAATTATTTTGGACGTGTTATCCATTCCAGAATGTGAAAACTTCCTTGAACTTCTAGCTTATGCCCATGGAGTTTGATGTCTTTTTTGGGGTTAACGAGTAAAGAGTCTTGCAGAAACAAGAGCAAACAAATGTGAAGAGTTTCTGGTTAAACGTAAGACCGTTGCAACACTTGCCTGTCAAATGTCAATGCCAACATGCTTGTATATATAGCTAGAATCTGATGATTCTTTGCTGTATTCCCCATTTCTATAGTCCACATATGATTTGATTTCCAAGAACCTAGATGTATGTTCTATCCCAAATCCTGTTTATTAATTTGCTTGCTTGTTTGCTGGTTAGTTATTGCCATGCTGTATGAAGAAAGCCGCTAGTTGCTAGTATAGCTATTCTGATGTTTTTATCCGTGCTCGAGAAGTTGGTTCTCTGATGATGCTAGTGGTGGTGCGTCGCTCTCTGAATCAAGTACTGCAGAAAATTGTTGCATTGTTATCGCATGTCTTAATGACATTATAGCTTATTGACGAAAGAGCTTAACCTTCACTCATTTCCTCTTCATCTCTCCCTGTTTTGCTTATGATCCCAGGTCATGGATTTGCCAGTGGAAGGATAAATCTTGGGGAAATTGAAGTCTGTAAAGTTAACAGGTTTGAATTTATCTGGGGTTGGAATTTGTCAAGAGATGAGAGAAAAGGTGTCAGTTTCTATAGGCCTGTGGCAATACCTGATGGGTTTTTTTGTCTGGGGCACTACTGCCAATCAAATGATCGACCTTTGCGAGGTTTTGTACTAGTGGCAAGGGAAGCTATTTCTTCTGGTATAAAACCTCCTGATCAATGCACATCTGATAAATCACCGGCTCTTGAGAAACCGGTCGATTACATGCTTGTTTGGAGTTCAGATGACGGTGGTGAAGATGGTGCGGAAGGTGGTTATTTCTGGCTACCTCGGGCACCTGAGGGGTACAAGCCTATGGGGCTTTTGGTGACTAACCAGCCAGCTAAGCCTGCATTGGAGGAAGTCAGAGTTGTTCGGTCTGACTTGACAGATACGTGCGAAAATCATCACGTTATTCTCAGCATCAATTCAGCACCATTTACGGTATGTAGCACTAGACCAACTCATAGGGGAATGCTGGGTAAAGGCGTCTCAGTTGGGACTTTTTTCTGCAGTAGCTGCTGGAGTTCTGGCGATGAACAACGTATTTCATGCCTAAAGAACTGCAACCCTGCGTTGATTGCGATGCCAAACCTCGATCAGGTCCACGCACTCATCAATCACTATGGGCCAACTGTGTTCTTTCACCCAGATGAAGCGTTCTTGCCATCTTCTGTTTCATGGTTCTTCGAAAATGGATCGCTACTATACAGAAAAGGAGATCCTGTAGGGGAGCCCATAGACGTAAGTGGTTCAAACTTACCTAGCGTTGGGAACAACGATGGGGAGTATTGGATTGATTTTCCGAGTGATGGGCGGAACAATAGGATCAAGAATGGGAACTTGGATTCTGCTAAACTTTATGTTCATGTGAAGCCAGCTTTGGGTGGTACATTTACGGACATTGTGATGTGGATCTTTTGCCCCTTCAATGGGCCAGCCACTCTCAAAGTTGGCATGAATATTCGTGTGGGCATTGGACAGCATGTAGGTGACTGGGAACATTTTACTCTCCGTATAAGCAACTTTACTGGAGAGCTGTGGAGCATCTACTTCTCACAGCACAGCGGTGGCCAGTGGGTGGATGCATGTGATTTGGAATTTATAGATGGAAACAAAGCGGCTGTTTACTCATCGAAAAGCGGGCACGCTATCTACCCTCGTCCCGGAACCTACATTCAGGGATCGAAAAAGCTTGGCATCGGGATAAGGAATGATGCAGCTCGGAGTGATTTTAAAGTGGACTCGAGCACCGGCTATGAGATTGTTGCTGCCGAATATCTGGGAGACGGTGTTGTTGGCGAGCCTTGCTGGTTGCAATATATGAGAAAATGGGGTCCGTCCGTCACCTACGATTCAAGAACCAGGCTAGACAAAATAATCAGATCTTTGCCCGTGATGTTCAGACGCCCGGCGGCGTCCATATTTGGCAAGCTTCCAATCGAGGTTTTTGGTGAAGACGGCCCTACAGGGCCGAAGGAAAAGAACAACTGGGTTGGCGACGAAAGAAGCTAGAGGTTCAAATCTCCAACCCCTATATGCAAAAATTTTTCAACTGATGCTGTGTGGGTAGCAAGTATCCTGGTGGCCACGCACCATTTTCAGTGTAAACTAGCCTGTAGAACTGTTGATATCACTCGGTTGCATACGGATGGAAGTAGTTCCAAATCAGCAGGGTGAATATTTTCAAAGTGAGTACGAGTTTTAGAATGCTTTGCATCGTCGGTGTGGTGATGTCCAGAGCAGATCATTGATGTAATATGAGACTCAAAGATACGCGAAACATGAGATCTGTATATTGCACTCGAAGTTACTTACGTCGGTCATTGTAACGAGTTCCTCTCATACTGGTGCCACTTTCTTAGCTTCCCTCTGTTTTTTCCCCAGGTTGTAATTATAAAGTTATTGCCTAAGCAATTTTCGCGCGATTAACAAGAGTCTTGTTAACGAGCGTTCCTCCGTGACTTACAAATAGCCCCTTTTCCCACCATACGAAAAAAGACCTTCATGTCTTTCCTAACGGCGACCGACGAATTCGGGCTTTAGATTTTCACATACGGGCAGGGTGCACGGAAGAACCGAGTTAGGTCAAGATAGCAACGCTTTTACGATTAATAAATATATATCTTGTTCTTCACGATCAGGGAGTTACTCATGTAACCTGCTGGTTCTTACACATCAGCACTTTGTTCTGACAGGGGAACCTTAGTAAAGCGCAAAAAGGACCACGTAACGAAAAGTCACGGCATTAATTGTAGATTACGTATGGGACAATGTCGTGACAACTATCGCCGTGCAAAACGTTTTATTATAAGATGCGTATATGATCAAACGGTTCAGGTGGAATTGACAAGGTCGTCGGGTCGCCGGTCGCCGGCGTGTGGAATGGTGAGAAAATGGAGGGCCCGCCTTGTCGGATTGTAGGTGGAATCACGTTTGAAGTGATGGCTGCCTGTTGGTCCCCCATCATCGTCCTCCTCTTCCTCCTCCTGTTTTCCCAACTTTCTTTTCCCTGTGTCCCTGTTTCGGCATCTTTCTAGATGCTCCACTTCATCACGACAAATCATCACAAATTGGAGCTTCCCCCAAGGTTTCATGATTTTGTCTTTTCCATTCCTTTTTTTGTTTTTAAATTTTTGTAGACCGTAATTCCATTCACCAAATGAAAAAAACATCCCCAAAGGATGAAAGCGAGGTCGAAAAATGTGAGGCTAATTCCCTGCTAGTAGTTTATTGGGTTTTGTTTTCCAACCATCAGTAGTTTATGTTAGGGTTAATAATGCTATAAAAAACCCTAAACTGATACATTCATATCACATATACATTAAATTAATTTTTGTGTCATAAAAACTCTTAAACTGGTATATTCATGTCACATTTATCTAAAATTGGTGTTCTGATGCCACATTTACTCCAAACTAATTTTTTATCACGAAAAATCCCGAATCGGTAAATCTATGCCACTGGTTTACCCATGCCATATTAACCTCCAAAAAAATCCCAAATTTACCACAATTTTTTAGTACCAGCGGCACAGATGTATCGATTTGGTCTAAATATGACATAAATGTACCAGTTTGGAAGTTTTTGTGATACAAAAATTAGTTTGGAATATATGTGGCAAGGGTATACCCATTTAGAATGTTTTGAATATATGTAGCACGAGTGTACCGATTTATAAATTTTTATGGTATTAGCCCTTCATGTTAAGCTCAATTTCAGCAATCGATTATCATTAGGATTCTCTTATCCAACACCCGTTCAAGAGAATGTCGAATAACAGATATCCCCCGATTCATCAAGAAAAAAAGGTGTCTCGTATAACCGTGAAGTTAATGTCACATAAGTTGTGCAAGTCGTTCACTCTCCTCGATGAGCAAGTCCGCTCCAATCTCAATAAAACGAGTCGAAAATCCGACTCGAATCACCGTTACGTGCGCCTTTTTTTACTTTCCTTCCTTTCGATATTAATAGTTATCCATTTAATTCAATCCAAACGCTTTCAAACTTTTTTAATATTTAAAAAAAAAAAATGCCGCACGTGTGGATGCTTAAGCATCGTTTTAGGAACATGCAGCTACTATTTTCGTCCTCGAAATTTAAAATACGTCTCGAGTAAGCCCCCCGGGAATACCCGTCAATAAAATAATGGTTCCTTTTTTGAAGGGGAGATGGAAGTTGGCCTTGAAACCCCACCTGAGCCTGAAGAGTCCATGAGGAAGGAAAGGAAGAAGGAGAAAGCCAAATCGATTGGTGGCGCACTGAGGAGACAAGGAGGCCCCACTCTCCCTCCTCTCCCCCTCCCGCCAAGACATCAAGCCCATCAACAATCTCTCCTCCCAACCCAATCCCACCCTCTCTTTACCTAACTTCCCTCCTCTTTTCCCCCTCCCCCATTATTACCAATTACCATATGCTCTCTCTACTTCATCAATTGGAGCATCTCTCTCTCTCTTTCTTTCTTCCTTCTATTATTTTCATTCAATATAAATCTCACTCCCTATGCTCTTTGGGGATTTTTTTTTCTCCTTATCCTAAACCAAATTTTACACCCTACTAGAGGTTCGACACGTAACTCTTCCACATGTGATTTTTGTTCGGGATTCTTTGGAAACCAGACGGTGTGCCCGTAATCATTATGCGCGTGGCGTTTTGGGTCCGTATTTGCGAATACTTACCTAGAAGTTATTAATAGATACGTTCGAAATAACTTTTTGTAAGTCGCGCTGCTTATCAATTCGAACAATTTCAATGATGGATGTACTCGATTGTAAACGGATCACGTGGGATGGTTGCAACACCACACACGGAACCTGGAGGAACATTGGGTCGCCCGCTATCGGACTGCCGTGCATTGGGGCAGCAACCTTGACCTAACGAATAAGTCTTCCTAAATCGAGTCTATTCGACAGCATATGACTTGATTGAATCTAAAGTAAGCTCTCTTATCGGACTCGTGGGATTCGAAACTCGAACCATGCGAATGGGAAATCATTTCGAAGTGAGATTTTTATCCCACTTTGGTGGAAACGTACATCTAACATAAAAACCACGAATCGATGGAGCAACATTAGAGCTCCCAACTTTTTGGCAATTTTGCTTCGACGGGACAGCATTAGCGGTCTCCTCTCCCTTAACATTAATGATCGCATCACTTTCTTTTTCTCCTTTTCGCTCTCTTATCGAATGATCACTTTACTCCGAAAAAATAGTATTTAAAAAATAATTTCCTGTATACTTTTCGTATGTAACATTCAATACCTCGCTATAAAAATTTTAAGAATCGAACTATTTTTAAGATATAATCGCCCGAGATTTTTCTATGTAATTTATCGGAAGAGCTATTTTTACATAACACAAAAAAAGAAAAGAATAGTAACGAGGGCTTATTCACAAATTCGAAAATGGCTATCGGGAACGAAATGATTTCTTGTTCTTTTGGAAACCCCTCTTTTTTTTTCATCAGACAAAAAAAAAAATTGTGACGAAATTCAAAAATAAAAAATAAAAAAGAAAGCAAAAGAAGGAAAGAATTCTCCAAGTGCGTTTTCATCGCCCGTCGTCTCTCTCTCTCTCTCTCTCTCTCTGTCAGCTGCTTCTTCTTCTTCTTCTTCTTGTACTCCTCTCCTTCTTCCTCACTCATAGCTTTGCCTTCAAATCCACTTCTCTCTCCTCTCTCTCTCTCTCTCTAAAAACCTTCTGCTCCACCTCTCTACAGGCCTCTCTCTCTCTCTCTCCATCCTTCGCCGTCGGACGGAATGCAGGGAGAGAGCGCGGGCGGGGCGGCGTCGCCGGCGGAGTTGACCGCGTCGAAGCGGGGCGGCGGCTCCTCCTCGCCGCCCTACGTCGCTTCGTCGTCGGAGGGCTCCTCGGCCCCGGACGAGCTGGCCCTCGGCCTGACCCTCGGGGTCGGCGACTCCCGCCCCCTCAAGCCCCCGCGCGCCGGCCCCGTCATCCTGACCGCCAAGGACTTGCCTTCTTTCGTCCCCGCTTCCTCCTCCTCCTCCTCCGCCTCGCCGCCGCCGCCGCCGCCGGCGTCGTCGTCGTCTTCTTGTTCGTCCACGCTCAGCCGAGCCGAGGGCGGCGGCGCGGGGACCAAGAGGGGTGCCGATTCCGTGGCTGCCCCCACTGCTTCCAGGTACTTCCCGTGCTGCTCTCGACGCATGTAGTGCTCGGAGTTTTGGAATTTTGGACTTGGTCTGTATGGATTCTCGCAGTATACTTGTCGATCGTTTCCGGTTGTTGTGCGTTTCGTGGAGCTGATGGTTGTATGTTATGGTTTTGGCATGTTATATTTGATCTTCGATGAGATGAATCTTGGTGGGTTGTGATTTCGCATTTCTTTTTCGTTTTTCTTGTGGCAACCCTGCATATTTTCTGTCATATGAGCGAGGGAGTAGCCGAACCTCAAGGCCAGTTGGTCAAAAATCATGATTGATTATACTGCGTTCAGGTAGCGAGTTCATCTGTTCGAGAGTTCTAGCGAAGGGACCTCACTTCGCAGGTCTCTTGTCCCGGTAATTGCCCGATTGTTGTGGGACGGGCAACTGTCACGATCTTGTGAAATCAGTGGAGTGCTCCTTGGACACCAGTTGTCATAGGGAATTGGTTTTCCTTGTCTGATTTCGATAGGCTCCTCGTGAGGGAAAGAAAGAAGTTTTTGTTGCAGGTGGTGGGCCGTTGGTACTTCATCATTCGTGTCTCTATGCTTGGTTTAAAGAAGTTGGAAGATCAGTCCACGTGGAAATATTTCTTTAGCACCCTGGACATACCCTCAAAATGAAAGATCGTAGCTGTTTAGGCCTTGTCTGTAGCAGTTACAGCTTTGGTTGCTGGAAAGGCCAGATCAAAGGGTGTATGATATTTGTTCATTTCCTTTGGCAACTTTAGAGATAACTAAGGAGATAGCAGAAAATGGAAATTAATGTAATGGAAAGCTTAGTCGAATAAGTGAAGTATAATATTTTCCACAGAAGGCACTGGCCTGGGAAGAAAGCTTATCATGGTGGGGCCCCGAAGAAAGGAAAAGGGCTGGCACTTACACCAGATCTGCTTTTGACGGGAAGGTTTCTTGAGAATGTACTCCCCGTGGCAGTTGGTATCAGAGCAGGATATCTTAAACCCCTCTTGGTAGAGTCCCTAGGTGGACAGAATAGTACTACTTAGTGACTAGGAGTGGAGAGCCCGTTGCGCGTTGTTTTTGTTTGACCGGCCTATCTTCTTTCTATAAGCAAGCTCCCTTCGGCTGGACGGCTCTTGGTTCTTGAGCATGTTGGGAGATTAAAAGCAGAAATAACCCATAAGAGCTGTAGACAAGTGAGATAGGCACGAAAGGGGGGCATTCAGGGGATGTTCAAGGAAAGAAAAGAAAAGGGAACTATTTTTGGGTAACTTAAGTTGCAAGGAAAGAGGAGAGATGAAAGCACATTTCCACTCTTTTCCTTCCTTGTCTTCTTCTGTATTTTTGTTGTGAAATTCGGAAAGGAAATGACGAAGAAAGGCCGGAACCACTAGTATTGAGTTTGAAAACCAGTACTCTGCTCATAGAATCAGCATATCTTCCCTTCTGCTTCTTCTGAGAGTGAAATATGAGCTTAGTTATGAGGGATTTTGTCTAGGATCTAGTTTTTCTTTTGTTCCTTTCACTTTGCCGCAGAGTGGCCAAGTAGAGGACTAAACTAGCTCTTAAATTAAATTTTCTTTCTTTACTTCAATTCCCAAAATTGAAACTAAGAAATGCAATAGGAAGTAGCTCATTCATTTGTGAGAATCAAATTCTTGACCAGGGAAAATGGTGATGTATTACTGGCCTTAATAACTACAGGGACATCTTATCTTGGTCTTCGTCATGTTTTCATCGCTGCATTTTAGTTGCAATAGCTGATGACTATCGGAGACCATGAAATGTTTTTTGAACATATTTGAAGTGGCGATCTGATCCAGCAATTGAACTAGTGTGTTTGAGTGGTTCATGCAAGCTTCCTTTCCTTTTTGTTCTACTTGTTTTTCCTGAAAAGTTTTTCGCCCTTGCCAATAGGGTGGAGTCCATAAAATCGCCGCATAGGTTACCTTACTTGGCCTTGTATGAATGTTGAGAGTTTGATGAATGGATGGTCTTTGCATTTTTCATTTACACTAGAGAGATTTCGTCTTGCATATGTAGTTGACCGTTCTATTGGAGTTTGATATTGTGCGCAGTTCTAACACTTATTGATGTATATTTCCTGCTGTTACACAATTCTTGAGCAGTCAGGTAGTGGGATGGCCTCCCATAAAAACTCACAGAATAAACATCTTGGTTAACACTGCAAAATCTACTTCAACTGGAGAGTTTGACCCCATAATTGAGAAAAATGATAGCAAGCTTGCTGCATTAGAGAAGATCAATAATGCCAGGAACGACAAAAACGGTAACTCCATGAAGGTTTCGTGCCCCAAAACTTCTCTCTTTGTAAAGGTCAATATGGATGGGGATGCAATTGGAAGGAAGGTAGATCTAAATGCACATCAATGCTATGAGAGCTTAGCAGAGACATTGGAGGATATGTTTGATTATCCCACTACAAAAGTCAACGCAACACGTAAGTTTTTCTTCTGTTGCTTGCTGATCTTTCATTAGGACGTTATGAATTCTAATTGTAAGTGATTATTTTTTTATGGTCATCTTCCTATTGAAACTATTTTGAAGTATCAATACTTTCCCTGTGATCCATTGTGCCTCGATCGGGTCTCAACAATAGCTAATATAATGAGTTCAATTGGAGTTTGGGGTTATAGACCCTTGAAGATCCTCGATCAGAACTACATGGACTTGGTATTGGTATATGGTTTGCAACCCGTGTAAATGTGGTGTCTTTGGATTATATATAGGATCAAATAGGTTGATGCATCACGGATCAGTAGGAGCAACAAGAGCCTCAAAATTGCTGGATGGTTCATCTGGATACGTTCTTACTTATGAGGACAAAGACGGAGATTGGATGCTTATTGGAGATCTTCCTTGGAGGTATGTAGCATGGTGGTACTTTCTTTTTGATTGTTTATATTGTGTGTTACTTTATACAAGTCCTGCACCAATTCACATTTAAGCATGTGGCATTTTTCATTTTTAAGCTTTGAAGCCCAAGTGGATATATTCAATCTCTCTTGTTGAGACCATGCCACATCAGGAACATTGCCAGAAGTGCTTTATGAACAAATTAAGTTGATTGAACTTGGAGAAAGATTTCTTGAAAAATAATAATGCGTTCCTTTTCCAATTCACTATATTACACATTGGTGAAGCATTCCTTACCAATAATTCTTCTTTTCGATTCCTGCTCGATTTTTTATCTTGTGCAGATACTATAATCTTATTTTGTTGGCACTGTGCATAAGTTCTGTTTCGCATCTTTATTTTCATTCTACCCCGGCATATGTTGGTGCGAGTAATTTTTGTTTCTCATGCAAGGGAGCTTAAGCCTTCATACGAGTCAATGGGCTAAATCCTAGGAAAGAAAAGTAGTCGGGAATTATTTATCATCTTACTCAGATTCTGCATATTACATCAAGTGCCCAGATTGGTCGACGGTAAAAGAAGTGGATAATGATAAGCACAACTTGCATTTCTATACTCTTTTGCGGCAAATTGCAAGTCGCAGCGTGTTAAGATTTGTATCAATAACAGTTCTTTGACCATGAAAGTTGTGGCCTAACCAAATAAGTGGTTTGTTGGAGCCAATTCTGTAAATGTAGTCTTTAAATCATTACCCTTATCACATCATTATGAGTACTTTTACAAAGCACAATTGAGAAAGAACTAGTTGGTTTGAATTATTAGTACTTTGGCCAAGCACTATTGAGGATTGGCTGATTGCTGCCAGATAAATGCAAGAAAAGAATGAGAGTTGTATAACCCATAAATATGTTCCTGGCTCCAGTATTTGTACAGTACTTGCCTGGAATTTACTTGCTATCCTGCAGATTATGCATATCTTAGATTTTTACCAGTAGTTCTGATGCTGTCAGTGGTTTTTGTTGCCAATTTGATGGTGATAACAGCTGCTTCCACCTAGAAAGGGATTCGTGGTGGATAAATGTCGATTGATCCTACAAAGTTCTAGCAAAAGTAGTGACAAATCAACCTCAGGATTAGCTTCTGTTTTCCACATCACCTCATAGATTAAGAGAAGAAGTGAACCATTATTTTAATACCTTTATGGCTTTTCTTCTGGGATATTTGGGATTGTGAGGATAAAAGTGGCTAGTGCATGATATTTGAAGAGCACCAACTAAGCGATGTAGTGACAGAAGGATTCAGGAACAAGGGAAAAATGCTCGACAAATTGATGTCTATGTATATGTTCTCGGTTAAGTTTTCTTTATGCATGCGATCCTTTCTATCTGATTCTGGAATTATACTTTTTATATCAGGATGTTCCTGAATTCTGTGAAGAGGCTTCGAATTATGAAGACTTCTGAGGCTAATGGACTTGGTACTGAATTATACAGTCAATTTTCCGAGACTTGATCATGTACATGGTTTTGTATGATCATGATATTTAAAACATTGTTGAGGATGAGTGCTGACCTAAAGCTGGGTAGCTCTGAAGCTATCCAGGTCCCTGTAGAGCATGGTTGCGAACTTTTGAGTGAACGTGTGAATAGCTTGCCCATATCCATACAGTTGAATTAATGAAAGACTGGACAAATGGAGCATTTTGAAAATCATGGTTGCTCCTCTTGGTGTCCCTTTTCTGTATTTGTTGATGTGACACTGCCTTTTCCCAACTTTTGTCACTGTTGTTGTCCGTCGTACGGTTAAATCAAAACCATGGAATGTCCTATATATGTTGTATATACATATACTTCCCGTAACTTCTTTCTTGTTGGTGCTCCTTCCGGTTCGAGAGAGAGAGAGAGAGAGATGGACCCTATCCTTTTTCGTGGCTTGTTTATTGCTTCTCCATATTCTCTGCGAAGAAATGAGATTTCATATTAAGAGTCTTTCTGATCAAGCCCACTTGAATTACTAACAAAGTAGCCTTGTGATTATTCATATCAAATTGGAATTATGGATGACATGAGATTTGGCATGTAAAAGGCCAGTAGTCTAGTATTCAGGTTGAAAACTGATGAACATGCACCTGGATTTTTAGCAGAAGTTTCTAGCATTAATTATATAATGAAGATGCTCTCTCCCCTCTTCCAACAGTTAGATTGTACCTTCAAACAGATCGAAGTCAATCAATGATCAGTAAAGTAACCAAGAGAAGAACCCTATTAACTTGTTAGAGCATCATACTTGTGCTAACTTAAATCACAGGACTATCGATTATCCTTGTTTTCATCGTCCTGTCTTATATATACTAACTGCTAAGGCTTCTAGGGCACTCGATTTACTAGTCATTGTTGACCCTGTGGAACACGGATCAAAACAACTCTCTGATGTTACAAAAGAGGCGGCAAAAAATACCCTTCATAACCCATGAAGTCGTCAATGCATTGACCTAAAAGAAAAGTTATTGCACGGTTTATAGACTATATGGACGAACAAAACAAGATCAATGTCCAGATGAACTTGGTCTACATGATTTATATGTCATGCAATGTTTTTTCCTCAGAGATTTAAGAATGTGTTCTTTTTCTAATGCTAATACCAATCAGAACCTGCATATCCTTTACTTTTCGGGTGAATGTTACCAATAAAACAAAATAAGAAGAAAAATTGAAGCTCTAAAAATATACTGCTGAAATGATTCTGGACACGGACATATACCGCAAATGAGGTTTTACTTGCAAAAAAGGTACCTAGATCATATACCGGCGATCTCTACAGATATCAGAACCAGTAGCTACAAGCATTCAATTAAGAAATTCTACATACAGAGAAGAATTGAAGAAGCTATTAGCCAGAAGGAACTCAAATACTCAGAACTCTAGTCCCTAGAGAAGGCCATTTACAGGTGACGTGCTGAAAACCGGCTTGTCTTTGCCAGCGTCATACATTGTGGCGCCATTGCTACTGCTCTTTCTCCGAGGCTTGGCCTCTCCGAGCATCGTTAGGACATCCCTCATGGAGGGCCTATCTCTCGGCAGCTTTGCAGTACAGAGGACCGCTACTCTGAGCACCAAAAGCATCTCTTCCTGCACATGCTTGCAGTTTCCTACGTTGGGGTCTAGAGCCTCTTCCAGGGCTCTGTTGTCCCTGACTTTCCTCCGTATCCACTCGACAATGTCAATGGATTCTCCGAACTCGGGATCTAGAGGCCTTTTGCCTGTGATGAGCTCCAAAAGTACGACACCGAAGCTGTATATGTCTATCTTTTCGTCAACCTTCATGGTGTATCCGTACTCTGTCAGGGAATATCAAAACATTGCATCCTTGTTAGCTAGAGGAAAGGTCACGAGCTTATGTAATACTCTCATCACCTTTTAGCATTGATTAGTAGCTTTTTTGCTAGGGTAATATGATTATTAGCTGGGACACTGGCAAGATCTGATAGTTGTTCAATTCGATGGAAAATTAAGAGAGTGATAATCAACTTACCAGGCGCAATGTATCCATAGGACCCTGCCACTACCGATACTGTTTCGTTCTTCCGGAGCATCATTTTTGCCAACCCAAAATCGGCAATTCTGGCTTCTAGGTTCGCAGTGAGCAAAATATTGGTCGACTTGATATCTCGATGAATGATCGGGGGATGGCAATCATGGTGCAGATAAGCCAGCCCTTGGGCGATGCCAAGCGCTATATTGTACCGTGAGACCCAATCCACGAGTAGATTCCCTGCTTGTTTCCCGTGTAATGCTTCTCCAAGATTTCCATTTTGCATGAACTCATACATGATCATCATATTGGTCTTGTTGTGAAGAAACCCGAGCAAACGTACTATGTTCCGGTGCCGTAATCTCCCAAGGAGTTTCACTTCCCCCACTAGATCATCGTCGCTTGCTGCTTCAATATCTGTTCCCGATCTCCAGAGCTTTTTAACGGCCACAACAGTGTTAGACCTCGATATCTCGGCTTTGTAAACTGTTCCAGTGGCTCCGGCCCCAATGATGTTCGATTCCTTAAGGCTAGCTAGGATATCGGTGCTCGTGAACCTGAGCCTTTGGAATGCCATTAGTCGCCATGGCCACTCTCCGCTCTCCACCTCAAGCCTTTCCTCGAAGCAACTTCCTTTTGACAAGTACCACCTTCGATAGAGAGTTCTCATGCCGAAAAGAGCTATGAAAATCGCCATAGCTGTTGATATACCGACAATCCATCCGGCAATGATGTGCTTTGTGTGCGAGCTCCTTCGAAACGAAGTCAATGCCAAACTTCCTGAGCAAGGAGGGAGTACCCCACCGCATAGACCGGCATTTCCCACAAGATCTTCGGGATTTATGGTCCTCAACACGCCATTTGCCGGAATAGGACCTTCTAACTGGTTGTAGGAAACATTCAACACTTCCAAGGCGGGCGACATCCCGAAATTCTTGGGTATTCCGCCGGTCAAAGAGTTGTTTGATAGATCTAAAACAGCCAAAGTGGGCATCATGGCAATGGCGTTTGGGATCTCTCCAGTTAACCGATTGTTCCTCAGGTTCAACTTGACCAACCTTTCGCAGGAAGCGATGCTTGATGGGATGGTGCCAGATAACTGGTTTGAAGAGAGATCCAGCTCCGAAAGCGAAGGGCAATCTTGGAACTGGTCCGGGATTTCTCCCTCGAAATTATTGCGCGAGGCCATGAAGCTTTGGAGATTGGGGAGGGAGAGAATTGTGGAGGGTAAGGAAGATTGGAAATTGTTCATGGAGAGATCAATGAAAGAAAGCGATGTTGAAGAGGCGATGTCATTAGGTACTTGACCTGTGAGACTGTTATTTGCCAGCTCCAACCTTTGAAGCTTCTGTAACTTTCCAAATCCTCCTGGAATTGTACCTGATAGAAGATTATTCTGCATTCGAACCCGAACTAGGGAGGCGCAACTTGAAAGGCTAACCGGGATCTGACCCGAGAGGGCATTGTTGAAGAGGATGAGTTTGGTGAGATTCCCTCCGCTGCACAAGTTTGCAGGCATCTCGCCGGAGAAAGAGTTGGATGAGATGTCCAGCCATTGCAAGGGTGAGTTCTTGCCAAGATCACTTGGCAATGGACCAGACAGAGAATTGTTCCAGAGCTCAAGAACCTTCAATTTTGTCAACCCACCTATCCCCGGGGGTACCAGCCCAGACAAGTTGTTGCACATGAGGTTCAAGAGCTCTAAGTTCTTCAGTTGAGCAACTTCAGCTGGAACTTCTCCCGATAACAGGTTGAACGAGAGATCAAGCAATTGCAATAATGCAATGCTTCCTATTGCCGGCGGGATACTACCTTCAAAATTGTTGTTGTACAAGAACATAGTTTCTAGCTGCTTGAGCTGCCCCAACGCGGCAGGAATCTGACCACCAAGATTCCCGACTGCCAAATCGAGATACCTTAAATTCGTGAGATTTCCGAACTCAGCTGGGATTCCACCAGTGAATTCGTTGTACCCAAGAATTATGCTCTCCAGAGAAGTGAGTTGGCCGAGCTCTCCTGGAATCTGGCCAGTGAGATTGTTCCCAGATAGGCCGAGAAACTTCAGCTTCTGCAGGTTTTTGAAAGACTTCGGTATAGACCCTTGAAAGAAGTTCCCTCTGAGGTCTAAGATCTGCAATGCGCTCACATTGCCCAGATCCTCGGGAATCAATCCCGAGAAGTTGTTGCTCGAGGCATTGAGCATTGTCAATCCAGCTATTCTCCCGAAACCAGCCGGAAAGCTAGTGATGAAAAAATTCTGGCTGACATCAATGATCTTCAGTGACGAAAGATTCGTCACAGACTCCGGGAACAAAGAGAAGCTATTGCTAGAAATGTTAAGGAGTGAAAGACTCTGCAGTCTCTGTATGTCATCCGAGATGTTCCCGCTCATATTCATCCGTGAAAGATCAAGTCCTTCCACAGCTCCATTTGAGTTGCAGTGGACACCAGTCCACTTACAGTGAGCTGCACTGTTGCCAACCGAATTGTTGGGCAATTCCCAATCTCGAAGACTGTTTAACGAATCGATGAGGCCAGCTTTTATCGACAACAAGGTCGCCGCTTCATCGGTGGAGGCAGAAGCCAAAGAAGAGAAGAGAATGCAGCAGCGGCAGCAGAAGAAGAAGAGCAGCGGCAGAAACCGAGCCTGTATCTGCATTTTTTTTCTTCTCTTTTGCTGTTCACTGCAATTTCTCGAATCTTTCAGTGCTTATTCAATTTCCACCATAATGGTTTAGTGTTTTGGTGAAGTAGCTAGTGAAGCAGGACTGAGAAGTGGAAGTGGGAGGACTGGGAGTGATCAGCGAGTGTTTTGAAGCTTAGTTCGGAAGAGAAGACGTTGCTTAAAGCATATGGCGTTGGTATGTCGGTATCAAGAATGTGAGGAACAGATAATGATGATTGATTAGTTTTAATACAGAGAGAAAGAGAGAGAGGGAGCTCGTGAGGTCTTGGGTTGTGCAAACAGGCTGTTCATGTGCAAATAATGGACTGAGGAAGATTTTTGGACTTATTTGAAGCTACCCCGACATTAAACAAGGGTTGAGAATGTGTTTTTCTTACCACTGAATGCTCTGTCCTTTTCAACCACCACCTTCTTCTTCTTCTTCTTCTTCTTCTTCTTCTTCTTCTGTCATGGTAATTAGTCAACTCATTGAAATGGCAATAAAGAAATCCCATGTTCTACCCTTGTCTTTTGCCATTTCGTGGTTGTTTTTCCAAGTTAAATAGACAAAATAGCAATATAAAAATATCAAAAGGAAGTGCTAGTGTTTGTCATATCAATAATGTCAGATAAATAGACGAACTTACCATGTTTTTTCTGCTGAGACGAAATTCAATGTATTTTCACTTAATATAGACCAAGTGATTGAAGAGATATAAATTAGCTACTTAAGTTAGCTCTTAGAGAACTTGATTGCATAAAATAAAAATTAGAGAACCAAATAATCACATAAACAACCAAAATTTTAAAGGACTAAGAGCGGAGTTTAACCGAAAAACAATATTAGTGACCGATATGCTCTTGGGTTTTCAGATGAATTTTGTTAGCATCTTTTTTCGTTGTTGTAATTAGGTGGTAATAATACTTCATTCGTCAACTTTCTCACATTAAACTTATTCATCTCTTTGATCCAATGAAAAGCAGATCATCCACATAAAGTACGGAGGATTTACAAGAATTACTTAGAATGTATCGAGTAGGTATCGGTGTAAATTTTGTAACAAAACTGCTTAGTGTCTTGGGTGTCCTTTCCAATATACGGCAAATAATAGAAAATAGCGTTTTCTGAGTGCTCTCATTCTCAAGCAAAAGAAGCTACTTCATAGACTGCAACATTGAACAGAAGATTGTTCTTATGTTCCTTTCAGACACCATAAAAATGTGTGTAAACTGGGAATTCCAAGCGGAGCTGCATGACCAAATGATTGAAGGTTTGTTACTATTGTTTAATGTCAAAGGGTAACTTCTAAGTATGACAAGGATTCATTCAGGAATCATTGGACACAGATCTAAACATTCCCATTAAAATAATTGGAGGGGCTTTGATTTTAATTAGTTTTTAACCAGAGTAAAAGCAAATGGATCCTCATCTTCAAGTGTCAATAATTCCACCGAAAAGAAGAAGACTCTCAGTCACTGATTGGAAGACCTCACGTTGTGCTGAGATTATTTTAATTGGCGCAGATCAGAGCCACAACCTTTTAAATTACAGTTAAATTAGCTCCAAAAAATAAATAGAAATAAAAGGGTGACTTTTGTTTGATTATCATATTATAGTTGTCTAGCAAAGGATGGGAATCTATCCATGTTACACGGGCAAAACCTACAACAGGAGAAAAACCTACTTCTATAATTTCCACTTTGTCTTTTTCATGCGTCTGACTGTGATTAAGCCTCCTTTTAAAATATTAATTAATTAGTTTTAGACGAACGCCGTCTAGCAACATATGTGATTACACATGAGGAACGAAAATTTAGAAAATGAGACATTAAATGGCAAGGTTTAAAAGGTAGGGGTGGGGGGGTGAACTCTAACAAATACAAGTTTTTTCAGATTGATTAATTTAGTGTGCATCTAGTAAGTATAGTGTTTATTATTAGCTGGAGCGAGGCACTGACCTCGGCAATGCTAGTTCAACATAAACTTGCAGCTATATGACACCTAGAGCGATAGGAACTGAGCTAATCTCAGGTCTGTTCTTCAAGTAGAAGGCAGCAGAAAACAAGAAAGTGAGCTTCCAATTTCTCTTTTTGCTGAAAAAATAACTAAATACATATAAAAAATAAAGAAAGAGAGGAAAGAAATGGAGAAAGTGATGCCCACCCACTAACATCCTTCTTCTCCAAGGTTAGTTCTGAGAAAGTGGGTGACAAAAGAAACATCTTTTTCTTTTTTTCTTTTTTTTTTGTTTTTTAAAAAAGGATTGAGATTCACATGCACACATGTGGGTTAGTGCAGTTACAATTAAATATGTGAAATAATTTTTTTTTGGGTTGAAGGGTGCGATGTGCAATGGAGTGGATGGGGGCCATGTGAAGCCACAGCTTGATCAACATTTCTGCAATTCCTATTATTGGAGAGAGACTCTTTCATCTGACATTCACTATAGATATTAATTTTTCTTCCCTTCCTTTTCCTGTTAATTACAGTTTATGATTGTATTTGTAAATCAAGAATAATGGGGGGGGGAGGGGAAAGAAGAGTTGGCTATGAACATCGAACCCCTTGTGATGTGCTTCCACACATGGCTTTATGCCCACAACTAGGTCTTTTAGTACTCGAGACAGCCTTTCATGATCGTAGGGAAAAAAGGGTATTTTGTACTTTGGACGGATGTTCATGTTCTCACCACATCAGAGAGAGAGAGAGAGAGAGAGAGAGAGAGGACGCACATGCAAAGGAAGGAACTAACTCGCTTCATATTACACCAGTAGGATTGATCAGATATGAGCAACAAGGGCCTTCTTGTCCTTCATGTGGTTGGAAACCTTCGTCTGTAAAACTCTACATCTGCATTGGCTAATCTCTTCTTGTATAGTAAGTCTGCATCATATAGATACTACACTTGAGTTGGGGTCGCTACAAGAGATTTCTCAATACGTTACATTTTTTGCTAAATGCCACTCGAAGTTTTTCTGTATGGTATTGTGATTTATAACCCAATATATACTTAACTTTAAACATTATTAAATATTCTTCCAGTGGAGCAATCCGGAGGCCTGCATAAGTTGAATCTCTACTATACTAACTTTATCGAGACAAAGACGGTTCCTGGTTTGACATGGCGAAGAATTTGGGAAACTAAATCTGAAAAATTGGAACAATGTAACCCTTTTTCTCCAAAGTATCAACAAATTATTGTCTCTAGGATTCAAACCCTACCGAGTTCAGTTGCCTTTCACATAGAATCAAGTGAGGGCTGGGACAAAGCAAGAGGGCCTAGATACCATTTCATGTTTATGATAGAAAAGGTTGGTCCAACATCTGGAAACGAGAATGACACCATCATGGGGACATATTCCTTAATTAACTTCGTATCTCTTGAATTTCAACTATGTGGGAGTTGCTGTCTTAAAACCTTTTCTGAGTAAAAACCCTCCAACTTCCCCAACTTCTCTGAAGAATACGGAAGAGAGTTTTAAGGGGTGACCGATTTCTGGACTGCTGCAAACCCAACTCTAAGGCACGGGTATATAGATATCTTAATGAGCCCAAGGCCAAGTTTACAGGACATTAGGAAACTGGCTGATCTGCTACGATCCTCCCCAATTCCGCAAACCGGAAGATAATCATATACTCGATTTGCTTGATCTTAGATCCACCTAAATGTTCCCATCGAAAGGCAGATTACTAGCACTCCGTGCATAAAAATATTGGAAAATTTCAATTTGGTACCCAAAGTGAGGTCATTTTCTCAAAAAGGGGTCCAAAGTGAACAAAGTGTCAAATAAGAGTTTGAAATGCCCAATTAGTCTCAAATAGGGGCCCGAAGTGCCCAATTAGTCTTAAGTAAGGGCCTGAGTTCACCGGCCGGTCAAATGCTCACCGGCCGGCAAGCACGTCACTGTTCCGATGAGGGCAATTTCGTCTTTTACTCTTTTTTTTTTTTTCTCTTTTCCGTTTCCTTTTCCTTTTCTTCTTTTTCTTCTTCTTCTTTTTTTCTCTTTTCCCTCCGCCGCCCGGCTATGGCGCTGCAGAGGTGGCCGGCCTCAGCGGAGGTGCCCTCGCCGGCGTCGGACGAGGGCCGCCGACGTGTGTGAGGTCGGGCGAGGGTCGCCCGACGCCGGCGAGGGAAACCAGTGGTCGACCCTCGCCGGCGTCGGGCGAAGGTTGCCCTCGCCTGGGCTAGGTGGGTGAGGGTCGCCCTCGCCCGCCCAGCCCAGGCGAGGGCGGCCTCCGCTTGAGGCCGGCCACCTCCGCCGGCCATAGCCGGGGCCGGCGGGGGGAAAAGAGCAAAGAAAGAAGAAGAAAAGGAAAAGGAAAGGAGAAAAAAAGAGAGAGTAAAGACGAAATTGCTCTCGCCGGAATGTGACGTGTTGCTCGCCGTGAGCATTTGACGGCCGGCGACCGTGCCTTTATTTGAGACTAATTAGGCACTTCGATCCCTTATTTGAGACTGGGGAAAATTCCAAAAAAGGACCCAAAGTGGACCTATTTTCTCAAATAAGTACCCAGAGTGGACTTTGTTTCAAAGAAGGACCTGAAGTGGATCCATTGTCTCAAATAAGGACCCGAAGTGGACTTTGTTTCAAATAAGTACCTGAAGTGGCTAAATCAATCTCAAATAAGGACCTCAATTCCCGGCTGGTGAAATGTTTGCCGGCAGACATTTTCTGGCAAGGGGCAATTTTGTCCCAAATTTGTAATTAGCTAAAAAAATAGGAAAATTCCCGAATGGATTAAGTTTAGGTTATTCCTCTAAATGTTTACGTTTTCTTCTTCTTCTCCCACGCTGCTCCTTAACCAAATCGCCATTTTGGTCCTCGCCAATACTCGATCGATTCTCATCGCTTCTCGCGAGCATTAGTCTATTGTTCGCCGTCGTCTCTTCTTTCCAAGGTTTCGTTGTCCACAAGCTTCAAGTTCGTCGCCGTTCGAGTGCACCGCTTGGGCGACCATGGCGGCGAGGGTTGTCTCTTTAGGAGGCACTTCCGTCGATCGCTATTATCGGCGGCCAGTAATCTATGATCGCATTTTAGTCACATTTTGCTGTCGATTTCATTGCGGATGCTTGCTTTAATCAAACGGTGTGCGTTTTTGTTGTTGAAAATCTTCAATGCTTGAGAGCGTGGTTGGGAGGGATTTTCTGCCTCGTATTCTGGTAAATTTGACTTCCGTTAGCAATACAAAGATTGCTAGTTCTTGGAGCTTGAGAAGGGTGAATTCTTTCTTGGAAGTGTTATGAATGCTTGTTGTTACCAAGTAATGATATTGCTGAGAGAAACGAGATTTGCAATTGATTCGTGATATTCTAGTTGAAATCAAAACTCTAGGTATCGTGTGGTGATCGGTGAGAATTCAACAAGTATTGGCTGATTTCTTGTTAATATGGTGAGACCTGCTCCATCTCCAGAGGGTTGGGTGGAGATTCACGTTCATCCAAGTCTCGGCAGCATTTGGAGGAATAACTCTTGTGCACAACCAATTCGAGTATTCCTTTTATAGGTTTCCATCTGTTTCAAGTATGTTACGTGATAATGCATTGTCCTAATCTGAGATAGTTCCCTGATGCGGCTTTCTTTCCAAAATTTCGTCCCGTTAACTCTAAAGTGCTTGACTCTTGAGGGTTAATTGCCCCGTATTTTTGGTAAATGACTAGACTTAGCTTGTCTACCACATGGTTCCGTTAGCATGTTGCACAATATTTTACTTCTCATCACTCATCGGGGTTCTCTATTTTTATGAATTCAGGGCTTATGTGATGCAAGACGATGTATTGATAACAACGCTAACGTGAGAGACTCCATACCGTGGACACAATTCCCGAGACTCCATACCAGTATCCGAGAAGAAAAGAAAGAGCAAAAATGGCAATAAGGGAAATGGGACTGCAAGATACCATATGGACACAAGAATTGGAGGTTGGGGGACCAAGGGACTAATAAGTGATGGTCAAAAGAGAAGAGTTAACATTTTCCTGGAAATTGTTACCCGCTTTGAGGCTTCTCTTCCTCGACAAACCGACCGTGGACTTAACAAGTGCAACATCCTATCGGTCATGAGCGAAAGCTTGGACCAAAGAGATGAAATCGAAGAACTAGAATCGCATCAATTCATCAGCCCACTGTTCAAGTCTTCCAACTTTCATTGGGTGCCTTAGATTGGTTGTAGTAGGATGGGTTGTGAACACTGCATATGATCAGTGGGAGGTTGTTTTGTAAACTCATTTGTTGTCCTCTCTTTCTTGTAGCGTTGTGCGCACATATTAAAGTTGTGAACTCGTATGTTGGTGTCTCTTTTGTAATGGAAATAATGTAGTTCAATTCAAGTGTTCAATGATGATGCTTTTTGGTACTGCAAGCTATCTTTGGTTTCATTTATATCGGCTATTATTGTATTTTGTCGTGTACAGAGCTCAAGCTTTGACAGAGCCCATTGATGTTCTATATTTTTTCTTTGGCCTATAATACGGGGCATTTTAACTTGGTGTGTTGCTGGACTGTTGTCCTCATTGCTTTTTGCAAGTCATTTTTTTGATGTTGCTGTTCTATATTTTCTTGTTGGACTGATGAGCTCATTTAAACTTGTTGTTAGTACGCCTGTACTACAATGAAGTCTTGGGACATTCCATATCAAACTAAATAGCATTAGATAAACCTGAATTGATTCACATTATATGATGGCAAAGAGTAACATCCCAACACAGTTTACCTATACATAATTTAACTTTAAGATGCTTCCAAAACAAATTCATTCATATCAACTAATAGTGAAACAAAAGGAGTTTGAGTTGTTCGTCTTGTTGCTTTGCATATCTCAAAAAAGTTGCTCGTCTTCGACCACTTTCATATTGAGGTCCTCATATCCTCCTCTTTACCTACAGTTAAATCACAAAATAAATCATTAGTCAAATCAAAGTCAATTACAAGTAAAAATAGTTTTATAACAAAGTCAAGCACAAATGAATACTTACATCTTCTCACTTCCCATAGATGATATTGAGCTTGAAATGTTGCTGAAAATTGACACAAGAAATTCAATCATCTTAGGTTAGGATGTTGGACCTGAGGGAGTGTTTTCTACCACATCCTGTGAGCATGAGGCAACTATAAAAGCTGATGGGGCTGATGCTGCTATTGCTGATGTTACTAGTGGGTTCTTACAATGATACCTGTTATGGCCTAACCCACCACATTTTCCACAAGTGATTGTGGTATTTTGTCTCTTCAACTTTGTTCCCACGGGCTCTTGCACAACTTTCTTCTTTCTTGTCTTCAATTTTTATCAGTTGTTTCATTCACTGATTTTGTTCTTTGTTTCTTCTTTTGCCAACTTGCTTGGGCACATCTGGTGGGAGTAATGGCTCTCTAACAGGCCACGTGTCCTTAGAATCTACAACATGCACAACATGACTATAAAGCTGCATGAATGTTTCCTTACTGAAACTTGTGTGAATCCATTTTTCAGGCTCTTCCCTCGTGTATATAAGAGCCGCCACAGCATGACAGCAAGGAATTCCGCTGATGTCCCATCTTCTACAGCTACAAGATCTATGTCTAATATTAACAACTCGCTTGTCTCCATATGGCCCACTCAATTCAAATTCATCCTCTTCATTCCAAGTGGGAATCCATGATGCTGAAAACTGTTTTTGAAGATCTAATATCTTCTAGATATTAGGACAGATCACACCAGTGTACTTGGTCATCCCATCCCTTTGCTTATGAATCCTTTCCATGAGCTGCACTCTTATAGTTTCAAGCATTGTGATGATAGGCCTGTCCCTAGCGTCAATGATGCTTTTCTTCTTCTTCCCACACTATGACTAATGAAAGAAAACTAGTCACACTGGTGACTACGTACCATACTTTTATTGGATACCGTTTGTCACAAAAACAATTGTGCATCATGGACCGGAAATGTTTTCAATGCTAGTTAAGTGGTAATATACATTCGGACTCATGTGGGCACAAAAGTGCTACTGCTATGGTGATGGATTGTATCCCAAGTACGGTCAATTACCCCAATGGTTATGTTTATTAGGCCTCCAATGTAAGAGCATCATCAAAAAACAACATCTTTTATTGCTATGCAGAGTGATTTTATCATTGGTATGATCAATGTACTATAGCTCAAAACCAACATTTAGATTTCAGGAATGCTACGTGCTCTGGCCGTAAATGACAAAATATACACTAAAAAAACAAACAAAAAAGCATTAAAAATTGCAAAAAGGGACCACCACCACCAGCACATAGGACCATGACGGCAGCATATCCAATTAAAAATACACAGTAAACGCAGCTCATATGCATTCATTCGAACAAAAGGAGACATTCACTCATAAATCCGTCAAAACAAACAAAAACAACACATAAACAAACTCTCTCCTACCATCGCTGTCATCGCTGCCATCCGTATGATATTCCACCACATGCCTACACCTTGTTGCCATGTTGCGTCAACGAGCCACAATCGCTTTCTATTGGACGAACGAAGGATCGGCTGCACCAATTTGAACGAAATTGACCTCGGTTAAACGTGAGTGCATAACGAAATAAATGGCAAAACTGGGAAAAGATGATGGAGAATCGGGCTTTGTACACGAGCTTTGTCTACATTTTGTTGGTTTAACGTGAGTAAATTCTAAGAAGATGGGAAAACTGACCTCGATTGAACGTAAGGTGGGCCTCGACCGTTCACGAACAGAGAAAAACGAGTAGAGAATATGGGTCTCCACGAACAAAGGATGAAGCGCTTGGGGTTTCTTGGTGTTTTTCAATTGGCGCCTCCACGAACAGAAAATTTGGATCTCAAACATCGTAGTGAATGGGTACCGAGGAACAGGGAAGAACGTAGAAGAACCGGGTTTTTTTGTTTGTTTTTTAGGATTTGTTAATCTTTTCCCATATTTTTTTGGACAAAATTGCCCAAACTCCGGTAGTAAAAATGTCACCCAGCTCACGGCCGGCGAATATTTGGCCGACCGAGAGCTCAGTCCTTATTTGAGATTGATTTAGCCAATTCGCTGGTCCTTATTGAGACAATGGTTCCACGGTCCTTATTTGAAACAAAGTCCACTCTGGGTACTTATTTGAGAAAATAGGTCCACTTTGGGTCCTTTTTGGAATTTTCAGCTTTGAGGAGCGATTAGGCGGCATTGGCCCTTATTTGACACTTTGTCCACTTTGGACCCCTTTTTGAGAAAATAACCCCACTTTGGGTATCAAATTGAAATTTTCCCTAAAAATATGGAACGTTATTCTGCAGTGGTAATTCTTTAAAATCGTCGATACATTTCAAAACCCTGTTGGTAAATTAGATTTTGATCAATAACTTATTTAACATATAACATTTGAGTAAGTTATTAACCATTTTTCGAAAGTATTGAAAATCATTATAATGTGTTAGTAAGTTATCAACCCTTTGTGGGAGTATCAACAACTGTTTGATTATTTTAAATTACCAACTATTATAGTGAATCACGAATATTTACTTGCTAGCATGGTTGGATCAAGGGGCACTAGAGGTGAGCAAAAGGAATCGCCCATATTGGACCGGATCGGTCGATTTTGCACGGTTCCTGGGAGCACCAATATGGTTTTATAAAATTAGAACCAATGAATTTTGGTTTGGTTCCCAGCTTCAAGTGTGGAACCACCCACTCGAATCATCCAAACTGGACTGTTTTTTTTTTAAATTTTAATTTTTTTATTTCTTAAAAATCTGTAAAAAAAACCCTAATCTATCTCCCATTTCACAAAGGAAGACCCTTCGAGGATGGAGTGACTAGGTTTGCACGTGAGGAAGATGACAAGAGAAAATCAAAACACAACAATAGTTGCTCATTCCAACCAAATTTTGCCACAAATTAGAAAAATCTCTATGAAACCTACAATGTTATACATAATTCATTGATTGTAAAAATGCCTTGATTATCAAAAACATTTTCAATTTCATCTTGAACATTAACGACAACCAAAAAAAAAAACCCGAATATGCCACCGGTTCCATTGTCCTACTCGGGAACCAGATCGAGCAGGTTTGATGAGATCCAAGGGGACACCGGTCTGATTTTAGGTTCCAAAAACTGCGATCTAGTCCCTTTGGTATGGTTTCTGATTTTTGGGTGGGAATCGGATTGCCCGGGGACCGATTACTCCTAGTGGGTACCATTTCGTCCGACAGTGACTAGGTGTCCATGCCCTGGTGGGCTGGTCCTGATGGAACATGAATTTTTGGCCAATATGAGAATCCTAAAATTTCCAGGCCCAATGAGATGGCCCAAATCTCAAAAGCCCCTTGTTTATCCAGGTAGTGCATGGTGCACACTGAACAGAGAATCCCAGGGGCCAAATTTTATCTTCTCCGCTCAATCTATCCAAAAGCTGAGAACGTCTTTCAAGTGAGTGAATGGTTGACAATTCTACAACAAGACAATTCCTCCCATATGCCACACCCTTTTAAGACACATCTCTCCCTCTCTCTCCCTCTCCCTCTCTCACATCAATGGCATCTCTTCAGTCTCTTTCCTTCTCTTCCCCAGTCTCTCACTACCATAAGCAACAGCCACGCACCCACTCAGGTAAATTCTTCACTCTTCTTCCTACACTTCCCTTCCTCTCTGAGAATTTGAGTGCCACACGTGGTAGTACAGCTTTCCTCAAAGTGATTTTTGGAGTGTCCCCTTTATCTTCTATGACTACATTTGTGCTTCTGTGTTCAGTATCTGATGACTATTTCAATGCGGTTCAATTCTTATGTGATGTGTATGTTTTCATGAAAAGGAATAAGATTTCTACTCATCTGAGAAGATGTTCAATATTTCCTGTACACTTTTTTAACTCAATTCAAGAGAGGCCGCAAGAAGTGCTGGTGAACCAAGAAATGTCAGAGCTTGAGGTGTTAGCCGAATGAGAATTTCGCATTTTTGTTGATCATATAGTGGGTAAGTAAGGACTCTGGATGCTTCTGAAAGAAATATAGTGCGAATGTAATGCGGCTCCATTGCAGCAGATGATTGCTTTTTAAGAGTATCGACATTTCTCAAACATACTTATCGAAAAAAAAAAGACATTGCTCTAACATAAATGAAAATAGCAACAGTGAAGCCTTATACGATGCCTTATGCTTGGAATTTTTTCCCCTCG
Source organism: Syzygium oleosum (assembly GCF_021117445.2). Classification (NCBI taxonomy): domain Eukaryota; kingdom Viridiplantae; phylum Streptophyta; class Magnoliopsida; order Myrtales; family Myrtaceae; genus Syzygium; species Syzygium oleosum. The sequence goes on from NW_026607494.1 coordinate 6,219,387, forward strand.
CCTCAAGGGGTAGAAATAGGATAATTCTAAAACTGGACTTTTAAAAACATAATACTCTCTTATTGAATACTTCTTCTTACAAAGATTGTTTAAAATTTATGTGAATTTGTGCATATTGTAAGCCTCCTTGAGTCTAAGATTTGCATGATGGCTGTAAATTTCGATTAATACGAAATTTACATCTCAGGAAGGGAGAACTCTTTTGAATGGTGGATGGCAAGTGCTCGGAGAATGAATTCATGTACCAAGAAAACAAAAAGGGCAAATTGAAACTACCCCAAAGTACAAACAACTGATAGAAGTTGTGACTATTAAAATGGAGTTACTTTCCTTAACAGATCATTGTCCATTTAATGTGGTCGATCATCAATCCTCATTGATTGATCAGTCTGGAGAGTAAGACCGTGAGTCGTTTTTATACCTCTCCCTCTCGCTGAGGAGTAAAGCACCTATTGGTTGTACTTGGTGTCACCCAATGTTTTGGACTCCTAACATGATCTACTTAATGAAGGGAACCTAATTACATTGTTAGAATTTCACCTAGGCTTTTCTGTTTTTACTCTTGAAAGGTGTTGAAGTACTTTCGGTGAAGTTGCATTGTATCCTTTGCTTATGGATCCATTTCCTCTAAGAATCCTAAAAGACAAGACTCTGCTATTCTTAGCTGAAAAGGCTTTAATCATTTTGGTTTCGAAACCCGTTCTACAATTTGTCACTATTGATGGCAAAATCTTATGACAGTTTCCTTGTGACTAAGTCTGACAGAGTCATGGTTTGGTCCTTATCTCACTCTGTTTTAAGCGTATCACATTTAGTAGAGCAGTTCTTCTTTCTCTTCTATATTACATAACATACATTCAGTAGGATCAGAGTATTATTATACGAATTTTAATGCATATCATGTAATGGAACCAGCTGATAGATACTCCAAAATAAGCACGAGAAGGGAATGTACAGTAGCTGGAAAAGTTTTTATGCTTGAAGATCATTAAGCGAAAAACCTGAAACACGGTATTCTGTGGATCGGTACCTTACCAGCTCGGTCTTAACTTTGTCTATGTTTTGAGCAATCTAAAGTTTGGGATTGAACTGTTAAAATATTTGAAATATGTCAAGAAGCTTGAAAATATTTGAGGTGGTAGAAAGAAGCTAGTTGTCATTATTGCGATAATTCCAATGATGTCCTGCTTTGTTCTCTAGGTTTCATATCTTCACCTCTTCATCGGAGTGCGAGCTCTGCATTCCATGGCCAGACGTTGCATCTGCCTCACACTCAACAGGCCTCTTTAAAAGCGAATGTGAAGACATCTCGACCTGTTATTATGATGGTAAAACCCACGATTCAGTTCATTCAAGGGACAGACGAGCAGACAATTCCTGATGTTAGGCTGACCAAATCAAGAGACGGTACGAATGGTGTTGCTATATTCAGGTTTGAGCAGCCCTCTGTCTTTGACGCATCCGGTGATGTTGGTGAGATCACCGGCTTTTACATGATCGATGATGAAGGGGTTCTTCAGTCAGTTGATGTAAGTGCCAAATTTGTCAATGGGAAACCAGCGGGGATCGAGGCTAAGTACATAATGCGGTCGCCTAGAGAGTGGGACAGATTCATGAGATTCATGGAGCGATATTCCAATGAGAACGGCTTGCAATTTATCAAAAAGTGAAACTCCTCATTTCTTCTCTCTGACGGCCCCATTCGTCTCCATTTGGCATCCTGTTTTTGGGTAGTGTAGTCAAGGCAATACTTAAAGAAATTGTTCCCGCGCATATTGGCTCTTGCAAAAGCAATATCCTGAATGTACGATTTCCTTGCATGCTTCATTGTATTTGAATTCACCGTGCATCAGAAACTCCTCTCCTTGCATTGGTAGCAATTGATGTAAGATCTCTCGAGAACACTTGAATCAAGGGGGAGTTGATGAGGAATCAACTGATGAATTTTTGTTAGTGAGTTGTGCAGTCCTTATTTGACCCCAGATGTTGCAAGATGGAAGCTTGAAATATTGAATATTTGTCAGTTCATCTGAAAATGGTCATTGAAGCTGAAGTTGAACGGCTCATGCAGACCTTCACAAAGGAAATCGAGGAAAGACTTTGTTACCGCAACAACTGCAAAATGTTCTTTACTGTCTCTCGCTTTCTCTGTTTGCTTCTCTTCTTGAATGGACATGGTGGTGATAACAGTGTTAGTGGGTCAATGAGCTCAAGTCTGAATTTTTAACGCACGGCCGTCAGAGTCAATCACAGTGCACAGCGTATACATTTTCCATGTCTTTTAAATAGAACCAGTTCGGATTCTACCGTTTCTTAAAGTTTCAATGGCTTATCAACTAGAATGAGTTTAGGCAGTGCCATTCTCCCAAACAAGGCCTTGGCAATGACGAAATGAGGGCGAAACCTCTGTTGTTCCATGACGATTCTGCGAATTAAGATTGGCGGGCCTCTCTGTCACTGATTGTCTTTACGAAATTCCTCAGAATCTCCAATTCTCAATCCCTGGGCTCTGAAAAAAAGCCATCCCATTGCTTATTCCCCTCCCTGAAATGATCTTATTCAGCGAGTCCAGCAACCATGTTCCTTCTCAGCCTTGTCACTCTCTCAATCAGTGCCTCCACGGTCACGTCGAATGCGTCCTATACAGACTCCAACTTGCCCTCGGATCCGCGTACACTATCCTCGGGATAAGACTAATCACTTCCTCCCTCATTGGTTCCACTTTCTTGGGTGGGATCAGGCCGAGCCTGTCCTCGATGCTCGCATTCTTCTTCCTTATGTTGTCCTTGGGGATGAAAACCGAGTACTTGGCATGTTCTTTCGGCAGGTGCCATGTGTATTGAGTGTGGGCAGACCCGGGATGGAAAAAGACAGGTATACAGCCTGCCAGGATCGAGTCGAAGGCTGACCTTCGGGTGTAGGAATCCCCCTGAGGGTGCAGGCAGAGCCGCAACCCCTGCAAGACCCTCATGACACTGCTCGGTGAATGGCATATGAGATTGCTGAGCCCAATGCTGCATTGCATGAGCCTGCAATACTGCGAGCCGTTGCCCTGGTCGATGATCCGTGCCCGGATGGACCTTGGGCTCCCAGGACGGGGCCCGCCTGCAAACGAGAAGAGCCACTTCCTCTCTGACTTCCTCATCGTGTCCCGCCAAGCAAGGACGTCGTTGTCTTTCTGGGGTTAAGAGTTGGTTGGGTAGGGTATCGCCAAGTCGTTCAAGTCCCACGGGCTTGACTCAACCACAAGCGCCAACATGTTCCTAACGGCTGACAGGAGCAGGAACTTGTTCCCCCAGTCCGAGTCCTTGTCCGTCAGGAACCGGAAATCCCATGCGGTTCGTCCGGCGACGAGGAAGTGGTCCTTCCCTCCCATGATTTCCCACTCCTTCCTCTTCACCAGCCACTCCACCAAATCGAGTGCAGTGGCATCGCGGACTGTCACATTGTCGCTGCCCCATAGGTACCTGGCGACGTCAAACCCTGCATAGAACGGCACGAAAATGGCAGCCGCCACAGAGGAGTCGTCAGTCAGGCATTCACTGTTTCATCCGGGCATCGAAGATGACGTCGGCCGCGAACTGGTTAGTCGCATGTCATCCAGCAGCACCAGAAAAGACACGGTCGGACCTGTCCACCATCGGAGGGCCAAGACCGGAGTGGGCGGTAAAATTTCACATGTCGGTCCAGGGGCTCAAGTTCTTGCAGCCCCCGAGCATGTCGCTGTTGAACCTCGGAGGCAATTTGTGGACGTATACGTAGGGACCACCACAAGGGTCGGTCTTGTTTTCGGCTGTTCTTAGAGCTTCCATGAACGGAAACTTGTCGTTGTCTATGTCGGTGTCGCCGCCGTCATTATCGTCATCAGGTAGAGGGACACCGCTGTGAGTTGCGGGAACAGGGGATGTGAGTGGATGCAGGGCGGATTGACCGCTGAGAAGTCGGAAACGGAAGCAGAGAAGCGAAGCCCAGAAAAGAGCAGAGAAGGAAGCTACGTAACAGAGGCGGGCGATTCGTCCGTTGCCATTGGCCATTGACTTCACCATCTCATCACAGAAGAGAGGGAGAAGATGATGGTCTAGGTGCCTTGTGTTTGATGTTATGTAGAAGAAGAATGTTGTGGGAGAGTGACAAAAGAGTAAAACAAAGGGATAATGAAATAAACAGTCCTATGAGTTTTGGCTTAATGTGTAATGTGATCGCTGAACTTTTAATTTGTTCGATATGATCTATGAACTTAGTCTTTGAACTTTTAATTTGTTTAACGTGGTCTATTGACTTTTGGTACATGTCAAGAAAACATTTATAGGCTCCTTAAAGGCGGTGACCCGATTCGATCACTTAGGTGTTGTAGAAGGCTTCGAGAATCACCGTCATAAAAAAGAAGGTAAAAACAAGCACTTTCTCTTCTCCAAACCCCCAAAAGCACGTGCACCGCCGTTCATCTTCACGTATGTAGCCTCAAGTTAATTTCTTTTCTAGAACTGTGATTTGAATATGAACAGATACAGCTTGGAGAGACGGTCTCGACTCTTAACAGCAACGAAACGTGATTCGACACCAAGAGAAGAGACCGAGAATGATAAGAGCACACGAAAAGAAACTGAAAAGGAGAAAGAAACAAAAATCGAGAATGAATAGTTCTTTCTTCTTTTGCGGTAAAGTGTTGGACTACAATATCAGAAGCAGCAACAAGAGGAGCAATGCAAACACTAGTAACGAGACCACAAAACTACCGAGCCCAAACCTCCACTTAATTCTCTGATATCTCCTCCTCTTCTTGTGCCCATTTGCCAGCTTTATGTCTCCAAAGTACAGAGAAACGCCCGGGTCGCCCATTCTCACCTCACTTCCGACCAAAATGGAATTGCTCACCCCCTGGACGTTGCTGTTTATGTAAATGTTGATGCAGCAGCTGTCTTTGGACTCGCCCGCACAGCCACGGCGCACGAACATCGCTGCCCCGAAACCCGTCTCTTCCAATTTGACATGTTCAAAAGAAGCACGGCTTGTATCTGATGCCATCGCCGGAGTTCTCCAGATCGTACAGCAGTCGGATCTCACTCCCCGTCAATAGCCTGTGTCTGGTTCCCTTTATACTCATCTTGCAGAAGGCAATTAGTCTGGTGCAATTTTTACTTTGCTCCAATTACAAGGAAACCTTGATGCTTCCTTGAATGACTTGGAGCACACTCTTGCTCCTAAAAATTTATCACAAGAAGATGAGCCAAGAGACTGGCGACTAAAGAAAGCACGTTAGATGGAGAGGGCGGTTCGGTCATTGGACCATCCGCTTGAATGTTTCCGTGTTTATGATTTATCCTGTTTACTGTTTCCATTAGCGGTTTAACTTCAGTTGCTCATTCACAGCAATCTTCTTGTCTTTGATCTGTTTCCTCTCTCTCCAGCCGCCGAACCAAACAAATTATCGAATTGAAAGTAAATCTGTTTTTTCGACGCAAATCTGCCCATCATTATTATTAGAAACTTTGCCCCAATGTCCAAAAGAGCCATTATATGAACTTAAAGTACTCTCATCGAATTGGTTGGAAAGACAAAGCGGCTGATTAGCTCTCAATAAAGGATCAAAACTAGAAGAGGCTAAGGGCGCCTATTTAGTAACCGGCTAAATAATGCCCGATTCTATTATTTTATTCCCCAGAACCAAAAAGAACATAAATCCGTTTGATAAGAACAAAATCAAGAATCAAAGTTGATTCTAGAACAAAAGAAAAGAATCAAAACAGAAAATTTTCTTTTTCTTCTTCTTCTTTCCTGACCTATGGCCGACGAGGGCAAGGGCTAAACCCTCACGGCCTGAGCAAGGGCTGCCAGGGATTGCCCTCGCGGGCTCGGGCGATCAACGGACGATTATGGAGGGAGGAGGAAAGACGAGACGGGAATACCTCCGTCACTTCAGCTGAAAGGATTGATCTCTCCACTTCTAGGATCCTGCATCGCCCGCAACACCGTCGCTAGGATCCTGCATCGCCCGCAACACCGTCGCTTGACGCCACGAGAGCATGTTGAGCTCCGGTGAGTGTCGGTGAGGGCCGCCCTCGTGGCTCGCGGCTCGGGTAATGGCCGCGACGCCCTCACTGACTATGGGCCAAGGAAGGAGAACAAGAAAAAAAATATTAAAAAATTCCAATTATTATTAAAATATTGTTCATAAAAAGAAATTTTGATCGGTTACCAAACACATTTCTGTTCTTTTTCTATTTCAGGAATAGAAACTTTGGATAGTTACCAAACGCCTTTAAATACTTAGAAATTATTTCCGGAAACAAAATAAAAAATATCATTTCTGAGTAGAAATTGTTTCCGGAACGGAATGGTTACCAAACACAACCAATGCCTTCCATAATTTACAAAATCAAACTACTGGAATGAGGTTGAGACATCATGTTCCCCAAAATCTTATTGACACATCATCTTTTGATTGCGGGAGACGCGTAGTGTTCTTCCAATCAGAATCTCTCTGCTATTATGAAGAAATTGAGGTGGAAAAAACATGTTGAAAGATTTCTGCCGAATTTTTGGCAAAAGAAACATTCAGAAATAATACAGTGAAAATGCCTCAAGGGTATGCATCTGGAGATACTCTTTCACTGACAGTAGAGCCGAATTGCGGGCCACCCTTACGGTATGAGATAAGAAACTCGACAGGGTATCCTTTCAGCTTGTGCGGCACAATTCCGAGATCATTGAAAGTCAGAGCTGCAAAATCGGCCAACGCATATGATTATAACACATACATTATGCAATGAAAGAAGTTAATCTGGCAAACACAATGAATGTTACTAAATACATAGAGGACTAACCATCTTTCGATACAACTGTATCCTCAGTAAGAGCATTTATTTGATCTAGATTGAAGATGTCAGGATTAGGCAAAGGAAATGGAACTTTTTTCAGTAGTAGTTCTCGAGGCGTCGCAAAGGCCTGAAATCGCGAAGATGCTACGAGTTAGAATTAAGTCAGATCGATTAAGTAGCTCCGCAAACAAAGAATGAGAAGAGAATAATTAAAGGCCAGAACTAGTCCTTTTCTTGTACAGTAAGCCAGAGCAATCATTTCAGATGGCATAACAAAATAAACATCATCAGTTGAAACTCTGCCCAATAGTTGAGTATTCAACTTATTTTCTTCTATCAAATCTGCAGAAGTTACATCAATGAGCCAATATGGCTGAAAAATCCTAAGAGAGACCATTTAAATGCGACATCGTCGGTGCCAAATATCTGCAGCTGAAAATAGCACCATGCCATAACAATGCTAAAAAGAGTATTATCATAAGTAATCAGTTCCTACCATCTATCATAAACAAAGTTGGCAAGTGATTCAGAATGCATCAAAAGCACTCATCAATGGAATATGCTTGCTTCAGCATTACTATGGAACACAGCAGTGTGCATGCCATGAAAAATGCTTTGATAAGGTAATGTCAGAGAAGAGAATATATGTGTGTGTGTGTGTTACCGATTTATCTGGGAATGTACTTAAACTGTGCAAATGGGACCTTGTGAACATTTATTTCATGCATTTGAAAACATAATCTGGCAGAAATGATTAAGCATAGTGGACTTGCAGATAATTGGAATTAATTGATTCATGCATCCATGTTAACAAGCACATACATTCTGAAATAACAAATAGGAAAGGAAGGTTATCTATAGTTCTTGTTCCATGCATTTTCCTCATCGAGATACAACATGAAGGAACTGGTTATTCTGCGGTAGTACCTTAGCAATGGGGAAAGGAACTGATACATAACGAGGCCATTCACGGATCATATCATACATTAGCTCCGCCTGCAGGGTGCTTGACTTTCAGTAAAGTGAGCAAGCATTCTCAAATCTAATAACTGCAGAAAAATGGAGAGAGATTACCAGTTCATGAATAGTAAAAACCTCGGGCCCACCAAGCTCATATATTTTGCCCATGCTACTACCATCATCTTTCAAGGCCGAAACAACAGCACCAGCCACATCAACAACATAGACAGGTTGAATTCTGTAAAATCAAATGACCAGTAGCAAAATCAGATTTAAAGTATATATCCAGAAATCTCTTTGCAAGGCATTACATCATGAGTGAATAGATCACTATAATCAAATCTTACTTGGTAGATCCACCCCCAATAAGTGGAAGAAAGCTGTACTTTTTAGCAAAACGTGCCCAACTATTCAAAAGACGATCCTCTGTGCCGATCATGACAGCTGGTCTCAAAATTGTTGCCTGCATATCAAATTTCAGATCTATTGATAAAAAATGATAAACCTCATATATCTATGTTTTTTTTATGGGCTGCATCTGGAAACAAGAAAGAGTATAATGAAGACTGTAAAACATCATTCAACAACCCTGAAGCTAACAATATTTTTATGGGAGTAGAAAATTATCGTCAAAGATCAAAGCGTGCATAGCTTCTATTAATAAACAAGTATCCCTCCAACCAATATAACACATGGCAACTTGAGGTATAATTCTTTTTTTCTTTTTACAAGAAAGAAAATATATTGGAAAGAAGTACCAAAACTAGAAAAACTAAAGAAAGAAGAAAGGAGGAAATGAAAACAGCTCCACATGGTGGAACACTCAAAAGCAGTTTTTGATTTGTTGAGGTAAGCTGAGGTATCTACTATTCTGTCTGGCACTAATTCTTCTACAGCTTCCTAGACTAGTATTTGTACGATTCATTAAGAAATTAGACACCATCATCTCTCATTGACTTTGAGGGTCTTGCAAGCATTCCCAGCAATTCAAAAGCAGACAATTATGCCCTATAACATTGTAAACTATTTACGGGAGGCCCAAAATCCCCAGCCAAAAGTTAAAGCGAATGTCCAAAAACCAATGTTGTAAGACCATCTCAAGGACCAAAGAGGATTGGTCATGAGTAGGCAATCAACCAGTTGGTTTTACTTATTAATTTATTTTCTTGGGCATATATTTGATTTTACTTGATGCCATCATAAGCAAGTTGATTTAACAAAGACAAGTATAAGGCCCAGCAATGACAAGGGTACACATCCTTCACATACAAGGAGGGTTTGACTCTCCCCAAGTGCAACTCATTTTCCTGTTCGAAAGCAACAATGACTGAACGGAAGTTAATTCAATCGTCAAACTCTGCCAATATCCTCCAACATAGCATACTATTAGAAAATTTCAGAACACTACAGCATCTATCAGCAATTGCCCATTGCATAAAAAGTTGTTCACAACATCCAAGTCTCAACATCAATTCTTGGTTGTATTATTTGAAAATAATAGATTGGAAAACTGAGCAACAGATTTATGAAAGGAAAATAAAGCTTGGGTAGTTATTAATGCAGCAGGTTGTTCAAATAGGAAAAAGTCTGCTGACCTCAGGTAGCTCTCTCAAAACAGCTGCCTCCCCAGCAGCTTTAGTCTGAAGAAATTTTGATGGGGAGGAAGATGAAGCCCCCAAGCAAGAGACTTGAATATATCTCATGATACCACCATGTTCTTTAGCGATCTGCAGCGAATAAGGCAGAGAATATACAGAAGCTGAAAAAAGTCAATAAAATAGTTCACAGTGGCAAACCACACATACATACACACAAACACAGAGCGACTGGGGGAGGAAAAAGAAGAGGAAGGAATGGGGTTGGGTTTTGCAAAGGTCTGCATTGGGGTCAAATCATTAGAAGGCGGGTTTAAATCACAACACTGATATGTTGATCATGTCAAACTCACAATCACTGGAAATAGACCCTCACACTTTGTGGGAGAATAAGTTTAGGAGTAGGAGGGAGATGAAGCATATAAAACAAAACTCTTAGGAAAGCTGTCACACAAAGCATAGAAGTTTTTAACGAAATTCGAGCACTACCGCAATGCATCAACATCCTTTATAAAATGACAAGGAGATCATACCAATAAATTGCCTTGTCACGGGACTAAAGTATCACATAGGAGCCTAGTAATGTAATTTGAGAACTTACAGTTGCAAGTACTTCAGCCATAGAATGGTTCACTTCTTCAAAACTATAATTTCTTGTCTCGTATTCCCTCCCTGCCAAATGGAAGATTTATATGCAAGAGAAACCACAGAAAATCCATTATTCACAAGGCAAAGAAACAAGGAAACGTGCAAGTACCAATGAGATTTATAACAACGTTAGCTTTTGCCATAACTGCCTTGATAGAGTTTTCGTCTCTTGGATTGAATTGCATTGGCACTATCTGAGCAAATCAAATACAAAAGATACAAATGTTTCAATATCTGAGATGGACAAAAAGGTGAAAGACCAAAAAAATGTTAACTTTGAAGAACATAAAATATCAGCGTGTACCTGCCCCAAATCACCCATCAACTTGAGATGACGATGTGAATCCTCTGAGCCACGAAAAGGGACCAACACTTGTGACCCCATTTTTGCTGGAAAAAAGAGATAAATTTAACACCTATGAAACTCCAGAATATTGTTGATCATAAGCACGTCCACTAAGAATTTTTAATAGAGTATAATGACCAGTTCCTAGGTAACCCTACTTTGAAGTTGAAACCAACCAAATTTGACTGCTTCGACCATGTGAATGAAGGTAAAACAATGCAGCATACCCAGTGCCAGCAAACATTTACTTGACATAAACTGTCCAAGAAACTACTGTTTTGTGAACTCACCAAGTTGTTGCACAACATAACGACCAAGAAAGCCGGTTGCTCCGAAAACAGTAGCTACAAGGCCACTGCAAAAATTCCAGGTCAAATGAGCAACAAACACCTCTTGTAAAGTTAGCCATAACAAGATCTTTATGCTCTGAAGTACAACACTTCAAATAACAAGCAACATGTAGAGACCCATTGGAAAAATATAATGATGACTGAGCATGGTGAAAAGGTATGCTCACTGCAACTAAACATTGTCTAACTACAAGACCTAAAAGAATTCCACCTTGTGGTCAAGGTGATAATTCATATATCCTATCCTGTGAATACTACGTACATAAACATAAGTATTGTGCCAAGGAAGAATCAACTTTTCATCTTTCCCTTCATAAACTTGACAAACCATGAGATGATAAACAAATCAAAATTAGCTTTTGGAATGCCATATGAACTTCATGCTGCGCCTCATTTGCTGGACATTGTTGATTTAACGTAAAACACTTACCATAAAACCGGTCCACATAAGAACTTCTATAGTGATCCACAGTTTCTCTAGAAATCAATTAAAAGCCGACAGAAAATGCAAGCTACGATCGATGCCGGCAGCACAGATATCAGCATCGACAATCCCAATATGCAGCACACATAATCTAAAAGCAAGGACCGCATGGACTTCCTCGGACGCTCCTCGCATTTCGCAATCGCCCAAAGCGAAAAAAATTCACGCACAAACACCTCAACACCCTCCCTCCATCCCAATTTCACACATCATCCTCACAAAACCAAACAGAAAACCAAGAAGAGCACGACCAGAGGAAAAGTGCAATCACCTGACGGAAGATCGCCCACCGGTTCCCTTCCGCACCAGGTGCCCCACGCCCTTGGTCGCGAGCGTGGACGCGTACCGCTCGTCATCAGCTCCACAATCTGCAAGACAAAAAAAAAAAACCAAACTTCCGATCTAGCGACCTCCGAATTCCACACTAATCGGAACCCAACGCCGGCGAAGATCGAAGAACCGGACGACGAGGCAGCAATGAGGGGATTCTTACAGTGATTGCAGAGCGGGTAGGCTGATTTGAGGGAGTGGACGGAGGATTGGTGCCCTAGGCGCCTCGAGATGGCCTGCATCGTGCTCCTGCCACTGCTTGACTGCACAAATGGGAAGGCAGAGGGAGAGCGAGGCTAGAGAGAGAGAGAGAGAGAAGAGAGAGAGCACTGAGACCGAAGCGAAGCTCAGCGATTTCGGATTGGGCCTGCAAGTGCGAGCTTTACTTCAATGGAATGGGCCTCCGACTAGAAGGAAAGAAAGAAAGAGATGATTTTTCTTCTTCAGATGCTCGCGAATTTTGTGTCGGCGTGTCGTAATCGTGTTCATGTCAAACCATGATAAATTCTTTAACACGTGTCATGTATGTGAGTCGATCGTCGTGTCGGGTTCGGGTTTTCTCTTCTGTATTCCGTGCCGTGTGGGAGCATTACACCCCGGAACGACAGGTCGGCCGCGAATCATGTTTTTATCCCTCCAGATATGGTGCCATTCGATTACCATGTTCGGTGCACAGCAAGGAATGCGAATGCTAGCAATTAGGACGTCCTTTTTCCCTACTCGATAGTTTGTTAATGCCTTTTCCTTTATGAACATCAGATGTGGGGATTGAAATGCCACCGGGCTTCATTGTCCGCTCTGTTCCGTCCCATCCGACCGAACGTGCAAAGGATATGCCACGTTTGGGTGGATTGACGACTCTCTCTCTCTCTCACAGCTTTGTTTGTTGCTTTTCGTCGTGAAGGAAGTTCATCATTGACCCTATCTAATACATTCGTTCTAGCTTTTGAGTTCTGTCGAGGACATGCCACTGTGTTAGGTTAGTCAGTCAAGCCGAGCTTCCTTTGGCTGCTATGAACATGCGGATGATGGATTTCACAGTATATGCTCAGCTTGACGTTGCCATCGCACCTTATGACATACATGCAAACTTAAAACACAGAAACCAGACGAGAAGAAGAATAGTCACCCCCACGATATGATGGCCACGTCTCGGGCGCGAAAGATCGGAAAGGAAAAAGCGGATTCACTCAGTTACCATACCAAGCACATTAAGCAGGTCAAAAGATCAGAAAGACTGAAAAAAACCTGTACTGTACTACCCTCAAAATGGGTTTTCTGGAACTGGACTCTAGTGTATTCACAATGACTAATCCAGCACTACAAAATTTCGTGGCGATATTGGAACGACATCATGCACCAATTTACAATCTACCTTTATTGCAAAATCTGAATAATTACCTCCCTCCTAATCTCTCCTAATTATTACCATGCCTCCGACTGATCCTTCTTATTTTGGTAGCCATTGAAACGAGCATGCACGGACGCTCCCACGCTGGCGGTCCAAAGAATGACTTATGTGTGATTTTTCCCGGCTACTTGTTATAAGTTGGAACCAGAAAACCCCCCTTTTTGATCCTTCTCGATTCCATTTTCTTAAAGGCCGAATGAAGCAGCGCCGAATGGAGAGAATTGGGTGAGCCAGTCTGGATTACCATTCTTGGTGCTCCGAGCCCTTTAAGGCCTCCAGGCATGCCGCGCAAACTAAAAATCGGGTATGCCACTTGACCTTGATGAATACTCGGTTACCAACTTTAGAAACATAGATGATCTGTCCTCTAGTAGTCGCGCTGGAGTGTCAAACTCTGCTACTCGACCTGGAGAAAATCTCAGAAGGTAAGTACTGAACTGCAGAGACACTGCTAACGATTATCTTGCTTATAGTACACTGATGATTTCAATTGTGCATGCATGTCCTGGTAGAGAGAAACCCCAGTACCCCAAAAAAGAAAAATAAAGGTTTGGTGTCTTCATGTTTCCAAGTAATAAGTTACTGATAAAAGGTCCTTGTCAAAGTTTAACAGTTCATTCTTGATTATTCAGAGTGAAGGGGAATCACAATTGTGGGCAACAAGTGTTAGAAGTCTCCATGTGGATGCATCCTTGTTTCCCGTTATTGGATTTTCTATTGCATTGTAGAAAATATGAGGCCACGGCATCTTCTACTTTGCTGTGTTGAGGGGATTCAACTCGGGGGGATCGGTTCACTAGAGACATCAATCAATGATTAGAACCATGCGGTAGGGTTTTACTATCCCTTGAGAAATTGCACTACCCCAATATCAAAAGGCATGAGCATAGGATGCTCTTGACTCTCTGTCAAAGAGCCATATAACTCAGATGTGAAACCCTTCTACAGAGTCATAGATGTGAACATGTTTCTAATGGTTCCTTAGAAACAAATATACACGGTTCAAGCCTTGAGCATCCTCTGGCTTCTTAACTTGAGACATAAAAGTTGACATCTTAAAACGGCTTAAGCAATGCTCGTCAGATGCGGTGACTTTCTCTTTGTTTTGTATGTCCTGTTTGTTCTTGCGTTATTTTTTCTTATGGTAGAAGATCAAGAGAAAAAAAAAAGAATGACAAAAGGGCTTTGAGAGAACTGGACATACCTTCATTGAGGACTAAAACCAGATCACTGTCAATAACTGTTGGAATACGATGCGCTATGGTGCACACAGTGCAATCCTTAAACTCTGTCCGGAGAATTCCCTGGATGAGGTTATCAGTGGCGGTGTCGACTGAAGCAGTAGCTTCATCAAGAACCAATATCCTTGCCTGCTTAAGCAAAGCCCGACCAAGAGAAACTAATTGCCGTTGCCCCACACTCCAATTATCTCCACTTTCAAGAACTGAATTGAGATTGAGCAGATTGATCATCTGAAAACAAATCAAAACAAAAAAATTGCAAATACTTCTATAGTGGCTACCCACCTGGAGTATCAAGCTTTAGCTCTTTCTCACGCACTATCTCCCCAAGCTGAGATTTATCCAAGGCCTGCACTAAATCAAGTTTAAGAATTATTAACTCTAGCCTCAGAAGTAATAGTTCAGATGCTTCACAAGCATAAAATATCAGATTCAAGACACAAATTGACCGATGAATGGATGGACAGACAAATTATGAACAAGTGCTCGCAATCAGAACGATATAGATCATGAGCCTTAACAAGAGCTACTACATGAGCATAGAAAATAGCACAGAAAGTCATGGAAGCAACATCAATTGGCATCATTTATCGCAAGCAACTTTTTGATGGTACAATGAGGTCACTCCAATCTAATTGAGATGTAATGTGGCACCTTAACTATGTGCCCACCTCCATGCTATGTCAGTTTCCCATCAGGGTTTCAGATGACAGTCATTGCTACCAATCATATGAAGTAAAATTCAACAACCAAAGTCGTAAGCATCAAGTATATTGGTGCCTTCTGTTTATACGAAAATTTCAGAGCTTGACATTCACAATGATTAGATACGGGGAATGCAGATATGAGATTAACCTAAAACAAAAAATACAGAAAGCAAAAAAAACAGCACCTGCCAAATTTCGACATCTGAATGCTCCTCAAGGGGATCGAGATTGCCCCTTATAGTTCCTTCAAACAATGTAGGATCCTGGGGTATGATACTCAAGCGACTTCGAAGGTCATGGAGCCCTATTTTAGATATGTCGATCTTGTCTATAACGATTCTCCCACTAGATGGCTCAATCAAGCGAAACAGGGCCTGAATTAAGGTTGATTTGCCACTACCAGTACGCCCGACAATGCCAATCCTTTTTCCGCCAGGAAATGTGCAGTTTATGTCATGGAGCACCAAGGGGAGACTCTCCTTGTAACGTATCTGCAGAAGTTGGAACAATCAGCATCTTGTGATCGACATTAGGAAACTTAGGAGTTAAAAGGAGCTAGTTTAAGAAGTTAAAACCTTTTAAGCTAGAAAATTCCACGAACGGACACCTTCCCCACCCACTCTCCTCTCACACTTTCCAGTATAAGATCAAGATGGTCACATTTTGGTAAATATTTCAAAGACAACAAAGCCTAATATTAGCAGTTGGATTGAAAGCGAGAACCTGAAACCATCCTTTTGGTCATTTATGAGACAATCTTCGAATAAAGATTCTCCGAGCAAATTATAATATAATCAACAAGAAGGTCTTCTTAAATTACAGACTGCTTCTTGGTCACAATAAAAGACAGACTAAATGCAATAGCAGTCTAGGTGTAATTATATTTGACAAGCAATGGTGGCCAATGGCCCTCACAAGCTATTGCCTGTTGGTCAAACCTGTCTCGTAAGTCTTTCGATATTAGCTGATCAAATAGCAATAGGGCAAGCAGTAATATTTAACACCACATACTGCCAAGCTTCTCTGAAAATTCCAAATGAACTTAGCATAGGACCAATTCCGCAAAAAATTAACTCTAAATTCTCATGCAAGACCTATTATAACCTGTTTATTGAGACAACTAGACACAAACTCACAGGGATGGAAACTATTTTTTTTAGCTTGTGGTAGGATTTGGACCCAGCGTTTGTGCACCCAATACAAACCCCCACCAACCGGGATGATGGCCAGTTGGTTGATGAAAATAATGTGTATATGTAGCATGATCAAACAGCAGCAGATAAAAACTCAAACTCTGAAAATAAAACGTTAACAAGTAGAGTAAAAAAAGGTTCCGTATACCTTCAAATCAATTAGTTCAATCATCCCACGCTCTGGCCATGTAGACGGAGGGCGAGAGTCCTCAATAACTGGCGGGGCTTCAATTGGGATTTGACAGTACTGGTATATTCTTTCTATGGAAATTATTTTGTTCTCAAGCTTGCAAAAGCTAAGTATCCATCTTGAAAGGCGGGCATTCAAGTTAAGACCATAAGTCACAGCAAGGCCAGCCATGCCTATTAAAATAAGAGAGAAGCAAAAGTATGTCAAAATCACATCTTTTTAATACTTCCCAAAATCCTATCCTACCTATTATGATTCCATTTAAGCCACTCAACATGAGAGTGCATAATAGTTATCCTAGCAGTAAAAACTCATTTTCTCTAACAGCATTGGACAGATGGGACTAAAGGATACACAAAAGGAAACTCTTTAATCTAAGTTGAAAACCCATTGAAAATCAGCTAAGACAAAATCTACAGAGAACTCAATCAGTCTCAAGATGATTAACTGGTTCAAAGACACCACAGGGTTTAAAGGTTGATGCTAAAAATGTGCTCAAGCCACCGCTTGTAAAGCATTGCTTTGTCTGATGCACACATGCTCCAAAAGAAAATCTTCAAAAACTACAGAAGATTGATAGGGGATAAGAAGAAAAATTCAATACTTACTTGGATCAATACTTCCATGCGGAAAGCTGATTAGCAGAATCATGCAGAAGGCGAACACAAAAGTGGAGAGTAATTCCATGCGAAGGCAAAGCCACTCTATTGCTGCAATACTATAAAAGAATGGGCGACCAAAACAGTCAAGAAGATGAAGATTCCTCTTCACAAATCTCTTTTCTTGCCCAAAACCTCTTATTGTGGCGGCTCCAGCAATTGATTCCCCAAACAGATGCATGATTGGAGATTTCTGGATGCTTACAATACGGACAAGTTCCCTTGACGAAGCCATGTAGTATTTCTGCATTAAGATACTCTTCAGTTAAAGTGACATCAATTGATCTATCGTGTACTTATTTAGTGATCCGGGTGCATCGATCTTGTTTCTTCAGAAGAACAAGAACTTCTATGTGCCAAGCCCAATCTGAACCTATCTATGTATAATCGCAATAATAACAAGGGAAAATTCACCTACTTCTGTTATTTACTCACGACTTTCCCTCTCTTAGAAAAAGATCGTATAAATGAGCTCAATGTCAGTCACATATGTTCAGAACACAAAAATGTGCAACAGGCTTAGGACTTAGCAGGAGAGAACAAAATGTTAAGTTGATCAATGCCGGTAGGCCTGGGTTGACATATTGTTTAGATTTCATGCCACCATGAGACGACTTTGAACAATCCAATTTCTTTGAGGCGTTAAAAATCTCTTGCCATCAAATTCTTGTAACATCGTAGGAAAAGGGTTATAATTGTCATGGCCCCTGGACTAGCATATATAAATAACTTCACGATCCTCTGCTTGGTATTCAAAAAATAAGACAAAGGTTGTAACTAATATGTTAAAGCTGAATTCAAAGTCACCTGCATCCACAAGCAAGCCACCGCCATTGGGATGACAAGAAGAATCACTTGCCAGGTAACTTTAGCCATTACACATACAATGCCAACAAGCTGTATGGTTGTTGATGCGAAACCACCAAGTCTAAAGGGAATGTCAAGATCCACGACACTTTGATCAACTGACACCTAAAAAAATAGTATGAATCCCATTCATCAGTTGGCAATACACCGAAAGTTATAACCAGGCAGGAGAGTCTCTCAAGTCTCAATGTCCAACTCTCTAGAATGTACATAACAACAGTTAATGGGCATGCAAGTTTCTTGTAAGAAAAGGAAACATACACGATTCAAAATCCGTCCGGCTGGTGTAAAGTCAAAGAAAGACATTGGAGCACGAAACACACTTGTCAGCATCCTCAAGAAGAGCTTCTGAGCTGCAGCAAGCCCAAATGTAGCCACGAGAACAGCCCTCACAAATATAAACCAAGAACTCCCAAAAGCAAGTGCCATATAAACGATCAGGAGCACCATGGGACTGACTTTTGGTTGGTCTCCTTCTGTTTGGGGGTTTGCCCAAGCCATCCACCAATTACTACCAATTTGAAGAAATTGAAATAAAGTTTGTGCAATAATTATGAGCGGAATTAGTAAGCCTTTATATGCAGCAGCCATATATGAGAGATAAACTGTCATACTGACACGTCCCCGCTCTCTCTCCTCTTCCTGAACAAGCTGTTTTTTTCTTGACCGCTTTGCTTTCTTTTTCTCTTTGATCGCTTTCTGTTCGGGAGCTGATATACCCTCGTGCACTTCTTTTGCCAAAGTATCAACGTCATTGCCTCCTGCGTTGCATTTTTTCCCGAGTATGACAGAGCCAGGCAAATTCTCATCTGAATCTTCTGATGAGTGGTTTGGAATGTCTAATGCTCCAATTGCTTCATGGTGAGCGGAGACCAATGTTTCAAAATCAGTTCCTGCTTGTAGAAGATCATCATATTTTCCAGCTTGAATGATGCGCCCCTCCTTTAGGACCTGCAGAAAAGGAAGACGAACTCATGAATAAATGAGATGATCGGAGATCCATCAAGAATTCACATTCTTTCGTGTGTAAAATGCTAATAACCATGTAGTTTCCAGCAAGTGCAGGAAGTGATTCAACAAACCTTCTTCAGTGATGACAAACTATTATTGCTCCTTCCCAATACAGAAAGGGAAATCACAAAACAAGTATTTTTCACTCGACAGGAAAGATTTTTTAACCCACTCACAGGAAAAAAAGGTTTGTAGCTTCACGTAAAACAATTTAAAGTTCAAAGTAGTTTTAAAGCAATTTTATACCGTAACATAGTTAAGTGTAAAACCGAGAGAAGAGATGCACAAAGTTAAACAACGATTTCCTACCAGTATCATATCTGCAGCAGGCAAAAATTCAACTTGATGGGTCACAAATATCACAGTCTTTGTAGCTAGTGCTGTTAAAATGTATTCCTGCAATGAGATCAACATGTTCAATAAAGATCCATCAGCTTAAAGCAAAGGAAAGGCAATGCACTAGAGAATCTCCACCTTAAACAACTCTGATCCTGTATGTGCATCAACTGCACTGAATGGATCGTCAAGTAGATAAACGTCTGCATCTTGATAGAGTGCCCGAGCAAGCTGTACTCGCTGCTTCTGCCCACCGCTCAAATTTATGCCTCTATCACCAATAATGGTCTGATCTCCATGGGAGAAGAGCTCCAGATCCTTCTTTAGTGAACAAGCATGGATCACACTCTTATATCTTGCTTTATCCATAGGGCTACCGAAAAGAATGTTCTCTTCAATATTTCCAGATTGTATCCAAGCTGACTGAGAGACATAAGCTGCAGAACCACAAATTCTGACCTGAAAATCATCCACCATGCAACAATTAGCAAAAAGTTTCCAACATAACGTGAGCACTTGAAAGAATCTTAGAAACACCATAAGATAGACATACTTCACCGGCCACTTTTGGAATCTCTCCAAGGATGCAGGAGAGAAAACTTGACTTTCCGGAGCCAACCATGCCACAGACAGCCACCCGCATCCCTGACTCCACTTTCAATTGAATTTCCGAAAGAGTTGGTCTTGCAGAAGATGGGTCCCAGCAGAATTCCCCATCTTTTATTTCCACAGCAATCTTAGTGGAATTTCGTGGAAGGACTATAGTTGCATCCTCCTGCAATTCTTCCTCCTGGAGGAACCCAGAAATCCTGTCAAGTGAAACTTTCGTCTGAGCCATCATTGACACCAAGTCAGGAAAATTTCTAAGAGGGTCTTGGAGAATCCTGAATGTCGCCAATGCAGAAAGAACACTCCCAGCAGTGAGTTGCTGGGACATCAATATGGAAGTACCAAAAGTGACGGCACCAACAAATATGGGAGAGCTCCAAAATATGAATGTGATAAAAGCTTGAGAGTAGAGTGCTTTGCGGAGCCACTTAAACTCGACATTCCTCATCTCCTCCAGCATAACTCGATATCTGTCCTCCCAAGCCTGCAACTTGAGAATCCTCATGTTCCTAAGACATTCTGATGTCTTCCTCATTCTATCATCCTTGGCAGCCATGAGTTTATCTTGATAATCTTCTTGGATCTTAGCCACTGGGACGGTGACAATGATGGACACAATGGTGGCAACCAGAGCAGCAAGAGAAGCAATTCCAACGTTCTTATATAAAATAGCTAATGCAAGAGCAATTTGCATTGGAAGCATCCATATGTCATGGAGATACCATGAGAAGTCCCCGACTCTCTGGACATCTACTGCCATGTAGTTAACAATTTCCCCACTGGTATGGCTTTGCTTCGCAGCACTGGAGAGCCGAAGGCCTTTTCGGTACACCATTGCCGTTAAAGCTGATCTTACATGCATTCCCAGGATATCAACCCCGAGATACCATTGCCGGGTCGTTAGAGTCTCCACTAGCTTCGCACCGAAGAAGATCCCAGCCAGAATGTAACCTTCATGAGGGAAGGTCTCCTTTCCAACAAGGTAATCCACGAAGTAGCTTATCAAGAATGGACCGACGTATGAAACTAGAGTGTTCAAGCCGGCAAAAATGGCATTACATGCTGCTTCTCTCCAAAATGACCTGAGTATTGCCCGAGCCAAGGAAGGCTGATTCGAAGGATTTTCAGCCTTCAGTTTCTCCCAGTTTGATTTTAACACCTTATAATTGATCTTGGCTCGATCCTTTGGAGCAAGAAGGGGGATGTCCCTAAGCTCAAGTGGTCTCTTGGCACCAATAGAAAGAAGTGGGTTCAGCCAAGAAAGAGTGGCCAAACTAAACAAGCCGGCATCACTGTACGGGGTAACTTTCGCAGACCCAGCTTCTTCCTCAAGTAGCAATGGCTGCTGAATATCAGAGTTTCTACAAGTTTGCACACCAGTATCACCCTTAGCTGCAACGTAACAAAGGAAAGCGAGAGCAGGGACACAAGCGAAATTTGCCACGACATGTGAACTCCAATGCCCAGAGCCCTCTGCCAAGAATGCTCTCACATCAGCATGCAGAGTCAACAAACAAATTAAAAATGAGACCAACCACCATACCCTCAAAAACAGAGGGAATTTCTCGGGCACGTTCAATTTACAATGGAAAGTCGAGAAGCTCAGTAAGAACCAAGCTAAACACTGAGCCGCAGGCAAGCAAAGACCGGACCAATCCACAGACTTTCCACTTGAGGCCTCTCTGATCAAACCAGTCCCATCAAAACCCAACACCAGAACTTGTACAAACAGCACATAGAAACAGCTAAGCACTGATAGCTTGAACCCGTTACCTATCTTAACCACAAAGATCTCCCCATCGAAGCTACGCCTGATCGAGCTTGAACCGGCAATAGAATCGTCCTTGGCAATCCGTATCCGGCCTATGCAGACCGATATCTGCCTCACCGAGACGACAAAGAGGAACACCAAACAGAGTGTCAAATTGATGCAAACTGAAGACAGCTCCAACACGGGCAACCCCCGGATGGTCCCCAGAAGGGCATTATTACCATGAGGCGACCCCGGGGTGGCGGCTGATGATAAAGAAGCCAATTTAAGGAGCCAAAAGGGGACACCCATCATTGACTAAGCTCTGTCCGCAGTGAAGAGAATTGAATGCAGAAGCAGCAGCTGCAGTATTAATAGTTGTTCGGCGGCGGTTGTCGTATTGGCGAGCTAAGCAAGGAGGACGAGGAGTGAACCGGCCTTCTGAAGAGGGCATTTCACCATCTGAGGGGTCGCGGACAAGGAGCAACAGGCGCGTTACATGGTGATAGAATCTCAAGACACATTGCACATGGAAAGCAGAAGATGCCAACACATTTTTATCAGCACGGAACACGAAGACGGAAGATGGTCAGGGAAAGAGAAAACAAAAAGAATTGTCTCTCTCTTCCTCTCCGATCCTCGTCTCTTTGGCAATATTACTACCAGCGAGGGGAAGGAGAGAAACCAGACCGCGCAAATCAAATCTGGAGAGAACCCATTACAGAAAGACCCGGAACAAATCACGCAAAGCAAAGAAATTAGCAAGGAAAATGACCCGATTGCAGATAATGGGGATGAAATTTGAATCTCCCTATTCACAGAGAGAGAGAGAGAGAGAGGAATCTGGTGATTGTTGAGGCAAACTTGCAACAGAAACCCGAAGTGCAACAGACCCACACAAAAAAAAAGAGAGGGTCAGCTTATTGTTCAGATGTTGCAGAGAGAGAAGAAAAAAAAAAAGGAAGCTTGTCCTCCACCTGCACTATACAAACTTACAACGTCGAAAGAAAGAGCAACCGAGAGACGACAACGATTATATATCAGCAGAGGCCGAACTCTCGCATATGAAAGAGGAGAGAGAGAGAGAGAGAGAGCGCAATATTGTTACGATATAATTTGATTAATGCAACGTGACGCGTGATTTTCAACAATGCTAATTTGCTTTCCTTACCTTGACGCAATGCGATGCACGTAGGCACTTTCCCACTTCCGTGCGATGCTTTGCTATATCGCTACCATGGAAAGGTAGTTGTGAAGAAGGGAAGGTGAAGAAGGTGAAGAGCTCCTCCTCCTCCTCCTCCTCCTTTCTGCATACACAAACACAACGTAAAGTTTCAATTTTTTTTTCTTGAACTAGTATTTTTCCTGGACCATCTTTCCTCTGGTTTTCTTTATTGAGCTCTGGTGCAACTCATCTCGCTGCAAGGGAATAGAATATATAGCGCCATGCGTGATCGACAGTCGAGAGGAATAGCTTCTGTTCTGCGCATGTTGGCAAGATATCCTAGATGGACAGGGGAATATTATTTCTATTTTTCCATTTTCCATATGTTTTGGTGATTGTGATGTGAATGTGATATCCAAGAGTGTCTTGAACACGAACTCTCCACATATTTAATGACGATCCTTGCCGGTTGTTTAGTATTTTTATTGCCCATGTGAGGAAAAGATTGATGGGGAATGGACATTTCTATAAATACTCGAAAACCTGATCTTTATATCTATGATCATTGGATCACAAAAGAACAGATAAATTTTTCAAAGTGTTTGTGAGATACGATATTTAATGTGGGAGGTAATGATAAATTGCACTGAAATATGGCGCCTAAGCCCGTCCAATGAGTGGATCGGGTCGAAAATGATCATTTTTATGCGATACGAATGTAGTAACTCATATCCAACCTAACCCCGACCCATATTACTAAAACATTTCCATATTTAAACCCAATCTAGAAAAACTCGTACTCAAACTGAGGTGAGAGCGTGAAGTAAGCGAATACGAGATCGAGTGAGGGTAAGAGAGAGTCATACAGATGGGTTGGATCTAAGTAAGTTATGAACTCATTTAAGACCCACATTATTTTGGGTCTTATCATTCATAACCCATTTAAAATCTATAACCCATTTTGATTAGTCTAACGAGGCCTTTAATACAATGGATCGATTTCTCGTGGAACCATAGAAATCTCTTAATGTAATTATCAAGTTATAAGTGCACTTGGGCACGACTTTAATACAATTGATTTTTCGTGGACCTATAAAAATCCCTGAATGGATTTATTGGATCGGAATTTAAAAGATTGAAAAAAATTGCATAAAATCTTCTTGAATTTCCATAATTTTATCATTTTTTCCTCCTCTATTTTCCAAAATACAACTTGGCATCTTCACGCAGAACTACATGAGTGAAAAGACGACAACGCCTTCTTTGAGAAACCCACTCGAGATAATGTAATCCCTCAAATCTCTCTCTCTCTCTCTCTCTCTCTCTCTCTCTCTCTCTCTCTCTCTCTCTCTCTCTCTCTCTCTCTCTCATGCGCCCAAACATGTTAATCCGAGGTTGGCTCGTTGTCGCAACCTCACGAGCCATGACGACCTCGTAGAGATGTGAGAGAATGCATAGTCTAGATTGATGTTACTAAATTGTAAATAAGGAAAATAGATTTAAAAAAATGTGTTAAATGATATGCTATACATACATTGTTGGCCCGTTTACTTTTAGGAAGAACAGTTTGTCAAACATGGTATATAACATAAGTCGAGAGTTCGAATACTAACATACCCTGCCAATTTTCTCAAGTCCATTATTCGTGATGTTCTGAGCATAGATAAATCACATATTTCGCATCACGTAGAGTGATGTATTAAAAACGATTCATGTAATAAAATTCTTTTATTCGAGAAGGAATATCACCTTACAATTGAACCCTAAGCCGCAAAACATACCATTAACCTCATGAATTAGGTAAAATGGGAAGCAAAATCTATTCGCACTTAGGAGAACGCGTTAGTTTATTCTTTTCGACAGTTAAATTTTCATAATCGATTCGTCAAGAAGTATCGAACCATGCAAATTTCAACCGACCATATTCGCGATCGTGTCAAAATTCCGAGCTTATTTCTAGACAAATAATCTTGGGAATCACATTCTCGTGCCGTGCTAAGCAGTATCTTCATTTTCAAAGGTGCTGGATACGGGAGGTGACGGAATTGGTGAGAATCCGAGTCCGTAGCCATTATGGCATGCTTTTTGAGGGGTCACTTTCACCGGTAAAAATCACCCTGATATCTACTCTTTTGCCATTTTTTTGGGTTAAATGGGCACCGAAAAAGATTCTGGAAATTTCAATTTTTTGTGGTTGAAAAGAGGTTGGAGCGCATTATTAGGTCATGAGGACCAAATCAGCAGCAAGTCATTTCAGGGGTGCACGGTGTAATGCAATGCAAACTGCAGCCCCACTGAAGAAAAGGAGGGCAAAAGTCTGCCGACTGCCCGGATCATGCGATTTGTTCTCATCTTGGAATTGAACAGTATCAGTTGCCCCACTTATCACCGCCCCATCTTTGGCATTTTCCATGGAAACACTAGACACGAAAAAGCAAAGTAAGAAAAAGTTGTGAACATCATGAGTCACGACCTGTCTCGAGAGGTTTGCCTTTTCGCAAGCTAATAACCTAGGCATGTCTTTGGGCAAAAAGAGAGGAGGAGGAGGAGAAGTGCCATGACGTGTTTGTTTGATTAATTCTCCCTTTTCTTTTTCCCTTCCATGAGAAAGCGCTTCCCTTATTTTGAGCAATTTAATTGGACTGAGATGACGTCGTTTCCATTGAATATTGTTGGAAAGCGTGATACGTTCTGACTCAACCGGATTTAGTTCGGTGGTCGAGTCGGATCCTGTGTTTGCAAGTCATTCATTTTTGGTCCGTCCCAAATGGAAAGAGATATTAGGGTTTACTCATAAAGTGGCCGTTTCCTGGTGGGGGAGAAGAGAGACCTATGTTGGCGAGGGGGCCAGCGAAAGATATTGTTCACCTAGACCCATGGGTCAGCGAGCCTAGCGAGGTGCTAAGCTCGTGATCAGGTCTAGTTTCTGACGACCATATATGATAGAGGTTAAAATAGGCCATGCGTGGAATTTTACCCGTTAAACGAAATAGGTGGAGCTAATGGAAGGAATTGGTTGCAAAATTTTACAAGGTTTAATATTTGATTACACTAGTTGAAAGATTTTATTACGTGATTGTATTTTGGATATAAGTTTTAGGACTTTTGATGCATACTTTTTCATTTGTCTTTTCTTTTCGTGAGAAAACTCTTCTTAGGCAGGTAATTCTCATGTTAAGGCGAAATATCTTACCGATCTCCATCGATGCGATTCGAAACTCATGTGGACGTGTCAAACACACTGTGAATAATTGAACTCTAGCCATGTACTTAATTCAGTCTTTTTCTTAGTCACTAAACTCGCTCACAAAGTTCGACAGAAAAAAAACTAGCTCACAAGTTAAAAAAAATTTACTTTGGCTTTTAAAAATTAGGACAGAAATATTTGCATAAAATCTGAGATACAATGGACATCCAAATCTTAAAAGCAAAAGTCAATTTTTTTTCACGTTCGTGGATCATTCGGAAAAGAAATAATGAAAATAAGATACGATCGTACTTCAATTCTTACCACTTAGATCTCTTGTCTTTGTAATTCTTACATCGCCCGCGCTTGCCAGCCTCACCTGAGGCCGAGCCTTCTTTCACTAGATCTGGCGAGGCTCCAACCACGGGCGAGCTCATCCCTCGCCTGTTGTTGGTCGCCGGGCGTCACTATGGCCAACGACCGACAAAGAAAAATTAAAAAGAAGAAAAGAAAAGAAAAATAAAAAATAATTAAAAAGAAAAGGAATGTGAAGGATTGTAGAGAGGAAAGAGAATGGAAAATGATTTCTTGTGAGGTAGTCATTTTTCCCACTTTTGAATGTATTTTTTCTATTAAGGGAAAATATTTTCCTTGACTAGTTTATTTTCCGTGAACCGAACTCCAAAAAATCCAGAAAATATTTTTCGAAAAGCTGTTTTCCATAAAACGAACAGAGCCTTGAAAGAAAATAAGAAATTTTCTCGGGGATGTGTATCATGTCTTTTAAACATACAAATATTGGAAGCAACATAAAAAATAAATCATTGAATTTTCATATAAGTAAAGTTCGAGGATTAATAAACGTAAAAGGCAGAAGCAAAATCATGTGGGTTTATGGATATGTGACAAAGATCCTCTCACTCAATTACATCTTCTAAAAGGAAGGGAAAACTCCAAATAAGGACCAAATGTGCTCTCATTCTCTCAAATAGAGACTTGAAGTGAATTATGTATTAAATAAGGACCCGAAGCGCCCTCATTTCTCAAATAAGGACCCGAAGTGAATCTTATCTTAAATAAGGGTTTGAAGTAGCCATCTCAGTCTTAAAAAGGGCCTCACCTCATCGGAGTCAAGGGCATTTTCATCTTTTTAAATTTTTTCTCCTTTTCAGTTTTTTCCATAAAAAAGAAACTCAAAAATGAAAAAAAGCTAAAGTTTATTTTTTTTTAAAAGCAAGGGGGAGCCCAACCACGCCTGTAGTCGCTGCCCCATCGCCGGTAAGGCGGCGATAATAGCCGACGGTGATAGTCGGCGGGGTCGCCGGCACCTCAGCGAGGGTCGGCTACCCTCACCGACCAGAGGCAAGGGCCAGAGCCGGGAGAGGGCGATGACCCTCTCTTAGATCTAGGGGAGGGTCACCGGACCTCGCCCCGGTCTGGGCGAGGGCCGTCGGCCTTGTGCGAGGTCTGGCAACCCTCGCCCAGATATAGGAGAGGGTCATCACCCTCTCCAGGCTCTGGCGAGGGCCAACAGCCCTTGCCTATGGTTGACGAGGGTCGTCGGCCTTCACTGAGGCGTCGGCGACCCCACTAGCCATCGCCGCCTTCCCACCGGCGATGGGGCGGTGGCCATAGGTGGGGAGGGTTGGCTGCCAGCCCTACCCCTTGTTTTTCTTTTTTTTTTTTTTTTTTTACTTTTTTAAATTTTAAATCTAATTTAACTAAAATTTATGTTAAAATTATTTTTGGACAAAAATGCGCTTGGCCGGCCAGAAAATTTGGCCAGGCGGCGGGGTGAGGCCTCTATTTGAAACTATTATAGCCACTTCAGGTTCTTATTTGAGTCTACTTCATACCCTTATTTGACACAAAGTCCACTTCATGCCCCTTTTTGAGAAAATGAAAACACTTTGGGTCCTTATTTAGAATTTTCTCTAAAATGAATGACATCGAGATTCGAGGATAAAAAATTACAAAATTTTCTTGGGAACTCCGCACAAATAATTTGATTTTCTTTGGTGACGAAATTGCAATTATGAACGGTTCATTGATCGTAAATATTTGACCAATTGACAACCAAGATCCACCCAAAAAGGTGGGGGCTGCACATATTTTGTAGTGAAAATTATCAAAAAAATACTAAACATATTGCACTTATTTCAATTCAGTTCTTAACCTTTTTCATTTGGTTAATTTTATCTTAAACATTTTGACAATTTGTCAATATAATCTATCCGGCCAATTTGGCTGGAAGTCGCTCACGTGAACGTCGTTTGTAATACGTTGCACAAATTGTGCTGACGTAGATAATTTTTTTTAATTTTTTAATTTTTAATTTTCTTCTTTTTTCCTTCTTTTTTTTCTCTTCACTTTGGCTAGCGATGATCGTCGGAGCTCGCTGCCCATTGAGCGAGGGCCGTGAAGCCCTTGGCTGACCCTGCCCAGATTGGGTGAGGCCATCGTAGTCGCCTTACCCAAGTCTAGGTTGCAACTGCGATGGCTGGGCGAGGCCGCAATCCTCACTAGCCACTGTGAAAAATAAAAAAAGAAAAGAAAGAAAAGAGAAGAAAAGAAAAAATAAAAAAAAAATTTGGGAAAAATTGTTAACGTGAGTTTCGGCCAAAATTGGCCGGATATACTACATTGGCAAATTAAACGGTTTATGACTGAATTGATATAAATATAATAGGTTTATGACTATTTTTTACCATTTATCTCCATACTATGTATGATCCTGTTCATGCAAAATAGCAATGAGGATGTCCTTGGCATACCTACTATTCTATAGCAATCATCACAGGCGCAATACCTACCTCCATTTTCGAGAGAGATTGAGAGAGATCGAGAGAAAGGGAGAGTGAGCGTGTTGCTGTGGTTGTTTGAATACGAGTGTCCTTCAAAACCCAACAAAAAAAAAATTCAATTTTACTTTTTTTGGGTCAAAATTTAACTTTACTGTATATATGAGCTATAATCCAATTTATCCAGTCCGAAAATAATCTCGAACATCGGATTAAATAAACATGTTCTATCGAGGGTCTATATCCAAGCCACGAAAGGCAATGTAACCGCTTGATCATTCAACACGAAATGCAGAAGGATCACGAGACCACGACATTCCACACGAAGAAATTTTGCAGAATCAAAACCAAGTTCTTGAAGAGAGGGTAGAGAATTTCTACGGCAAAAGGACACTATAAGTGCCATAAGTTATGTACGGAGATCACTTTGGTGCCATAACTTTTTTGGATCGACTTTGACCAAAATTCCGGATGAAAAAGATCACTTTAGTGACTCGCCAAAATTCCGGCCAAAAAGAGTTACGTCGAATTTCCGGTGAGCCATGTCAGCATCGGAAATTAATAAAAAAAGAGCCACGTCAGATTTCCGGTGGCCATGTCAGCATTGGCACTAAAGTGATCGTTTTTCAAAAAAGTTAGCACCAAAGTGATCCGAAAAAAAGTTATAGCACCAAAGTGATCTTCGTACACAACTTATGGCACTTATAGTGTCCTTTTACCGAATTTCTACTTAAAGAGTCAACAATACTCCAATGAAGAAGCCGAAATCTCGACCAACATCCGTCACCAATGAATAATTAACCAGAAATTAAGGTTGCAAATGATAACAATTATGTTTCTTTATTTTTTTATTTTTTTGCTTCTGAAATAAATTTGGAACAGAAATTCGTTTGATAACGTAATTTCATTTTTCTATTTCTGGAACAAATTTTGATTTCAGAAATATGCTTGGAACAAAAATGAGAAGTAAAAATTTTCTAACTTTTCTATTTCTGGAACAAAAATAAGAAATAAAAATTCTTATTATCGCTGGCCCTCGCTACTAGCTGGTCACCCACTTGCCGCCCATCGTCGCCCACCTACCGTCCGCCGCCTCCCACCATCCGTCGTCTTTCGCCATTCGCCGCCTCCTACCTATATGCTGGCCGCCATCTCCCACCGCCGGATGCCGCTCGCCTCCCACAACCGCCCGCCGTTGGTTGCCTCCCGCCGTCCATGGTCGCCATCTCCCGTCGCCGGTTGTCGTGGGCCGCTGCTCGCCTCCCACAGCCGCCTATCGTACACCATCCGACCGCTGCCGTCTCCCGCCCGCTGTCCTGCTCCTGTCGTCGCCCGCCTCCCGCTGCCATTTGCCATCCGCCACCCGCCCGCCGTCCACTCACGGGTCGCTCGGAAGAGAGAAATTTTGTACCGTTATCAAATAAATTTTTGTTTCGAGAATAGAAACTTTGTGTCGTTATTAAACGCGTATTTTTCTCAAAAACTCATCCATTAAATAAATATTTTTTATTAGAAATTAATTTTCGAAATAAAATGGCTGTCGTTCGCGCCTTAAGTTGATTCCCACCTGGATCTCATTCTCATTCGTACCTTCCGGTCTCATCATTGTTTGACTTTCGTTTTCCCATTCTTTTCCGGGAAAAATCACGATCGAAGTGAGAAAGGAAAATTTCGCTGTAAGCAGAGAGGTTTCAGTCATTCGCACCGGTAGGTCTGACTATCACTGTCACTGTCAATATGATGTGTCGCCATGGATTGGACTAGCGTGAAGCGCTCTCTCTCTCTCTCTCTATGGGAATATTATGGAGAGAGATTCTCATGCCATTGCCATATGAAACCCATCTATCTATCTGATAATTTGTGTGTAAGTATCCATTATTGCAGATTTTCTTAAATTTTTCTTTTGGAGAAAAGTATGACGAGTACCATCTATGAGCCATGTTAAACGCGACCGGTTTTCATCATTTCGATACAAAATAAATAAAATTGCAGCGGGACCGTACGACGGTCGATCCACCTATCATTTCATGCTTGGAAAAAGAAATACAAAATCCAACCATCGGATTAGTAGGTAAGCTAACTCAGATTTCACGTCTCGAGAAGTGTGAGGTGCGAGATGAAATCCATTTCAATGCCTCTTTTGTAGTTGGTTTATTAAAAAGTGGAAAAAAACCGTCATAAACCCCAAACTATTTCCACAATAACATATTTACGCTAAATTTTTTTTGTGACATGAAAATTTCCAAACTTGTATCTACGTAACACATTTACTCTCCATCAAAATTCCGTTAAGAAGCACCGTTAAAATCTGCCTAAATGAATGACAGAAGGCAAATGGTGTTGATATGGTGCTCACGCGGCTTAAGTGAAATAAAAATGACTGATTTTGGATAGGATATAATTTGATAGAACCTTGACGGAACGGAAATGTGTCCCATGAGAGTTTAGAGTTTTTGATGTTATAATAAAAAGTTTATTGGTAATTATGATAATTACAAAAGAAGTATTAAAAAGAATATTAAGGATGGCAAATGGGCGGCAAGTGGTAGGTAGCTTGAGTTGTAGAATATTGACCAGGGAGTGCAGGAATTTTGCCACATGTGGCCATGAGAAAACAGCCAATTTATAATAATAGATAGAGAGAGCGACAGAAAAAAGATTTGGTTGGTGTTGAACCAAATCCCAAGCCAACGACATCGTACACTCAATACTTTGGTAGAGATTAGCTTAGAATCTAGAATTGGTTTGCTAACCATTTAGCAAATGACAACTCATCAAATCTTGAAGGGAAAACCCACCAAAAAAGGATAATCACACATATAGTTTCTGAACTTTGGCTCAATATACAATTTGATCCCTGAACTTTTAATTTGTTCAATGTAGTCTTTAAATTTTAGGCTAATGTTCAATGTGATTCTTGAATTTTTGGTACATGTTCGATTCGGTCCATGAACTATATGAAAATGTTCAATGCAGTTCCTAAACTTGAATTAATGGAAATAACTGAATTGAACATTTTCATATAGTTCAGGGACTAAATCGAACATGTACCAAAAGTTCAGGGACCACATTGCACATTATATTAAAGTTTAGGGACTACATTGAACAAATTAAAAGTTCATGGACCAAATTACACATTAGGTCAAGGTTCATGGACTATTTGTGTCATTTTACCCACAAAAACAAAAATCCTACACTTTTACTCGCCGATACCACTACCCCAAACTTGGATCAATGATCCAAAAAAAACTTTCATTGCAACTCTGTCTGTAATAGTTGTAGTAGGACTCTATATAGTTGTCGCGGACGGCAGTGTGACATAAGGTATTTTTTAATCAATAGCACAAGTTTTAGATATTGGTGAGCCGAAAAAGAATTTGGGTATTTGCGTCTCGTAGGGGCGAGGTTTAGACTTTTTTGTGGGATTAACCCAATCTTAAATAGCAATCTCCAAGATTGTCATAGTTTGAGAATTATTCAAGTTGCAAACCGAATGTCGTCCGTGCGAATCTTACCAATTATGTGCAAACTGCTTTGTGTTAGGGCCATTGGCATAGGTCAAATATTTAAACTAAGCTGGTTTATAAGGCTTGCAATGTGCTTCATAGGTATAAAGAAAAACTTTTCTTAGGGCCTGTTTGGTTCAACTTTGAAAATGCTACTTGGGAGAATGTAAATACCTTTGGGTGAAAGCCCATTGGGGAAATGCAAATGGTGTTTGATAAAAATATTTTGTAAAGCTACTTTGACCAAAATATAGTGTTTGGTGAATTTTTTTTGCAAATGGACTTTGGGAAGAAAAAACCTAACTTACCCTTCGCCGGAGCCGGCGAGCTAGATCTGGCGCCGGTGGCCGTCACCTGAGGTTGGGCGACCGCCGGTGGGCCAGATCTGGGGTCGGCGGCCGTTGCCCGAGGCCGGGCGACCCTCGGCGAGGGTCGCGGGACCCAAGCGGCCGCTGAGTCGCGCGACCCGGGAGGCGGCGCACCGGTCGCGGGACCCGGGCGCCGGTCGCTGAGGTCGCGCGACCCGTGACCGCCGCATGAGTCGCGTGACCCGGGCGATGACCTCGGGTGGCCGGCGCCTGGGTCGCGCGACCCAGGCGGCGTCGCCTGAGGTCGCGCGACCCAGGTACCGACCGCCTGGATCGCGCGACTAAGGCGGCCGCTTGGGTCCCGCGACCCTCGCCGAGGGTTGCCCGGCCTCGAGCGACGGCCTCTTGCCGGCCCGATCCAACGCCGGCCACCTCACGAAGAAGAAGATGAACAGTACACACGATGGGCAAAAGTGGATTTTTAGACGAATTTTAAGGGCAAAAAAGGCAATTAACATATTTTCATTAATTGGGTATCAGCATTCCGAGAATGCTGAAAGCTCAAGGCACCCTTGAGCTTTCAGCCTTGAGAAGGCCAACATTTGGCCAAAGAGTCCCAAAAATAATTTGCCAAACACTCCATAATTCCCCCAAAGGGCTTTGGAGGCTCAAAGCTCCTTGGCAAAGCCCAACCAAACACCGGTCCTTGCTGAATCAATATTTTCGCGAAAAATGAATATTTTAAAAAATACCTTTATAAAAATAATTGCGCGTATCACTTACAAAAATAAAATGAACAAAAAATATTTTCATCGTTTACGAATATATCTAGACATAAATTGTTATCAGTAATGAAAATAATTTTCATTGTCTAATTATTTTCAGCAATCCAAACTATTATTATTAGTCCATTAATTAAGGCATTAGCTCTCAAATTTAATTCCACTCGGGGCCACCGAAGAATCATTCCAGATGGAGGATCCTGCTTCAGTGTAAATGGACTAAATTTGACCAACCTAGGGAGGCAAGTGTAATCTAACTTTAAATGCGACTAATAGATGCAAAGAAGTTTAGGTATGTCCCATCAATGATTAAAAAACCTATGTTTAAGAAACTGTTCAGGGTACTCGTTGACCATTTTCCTTTAGGAAACATGACACATGATTCACGAACTTCGATTCAATATGTAATATCATATATGAATTTTCAAATTTATTTAATATAGTTTCTGAACTTTGGTTTAATGTGTAATGTCGTCCCTAGACTTTTAATTTGCCCAATGTAATCCCTAAATTATTGATAAATGTGCACTATAGTCGTTTCATTTGCTCAAACGACAAATTAAATGTTGTTTGATAACATTGATTATTGTATAGATATTTGGATTTTAAAAAATGACGAGTCTGCATATCCAACCTTTTATCCATCTCCTTTAGAAAAGGAAGGAAACAAATTAGGGACTTCAAATATTTCACATGGAGATTCTTCTTCTTCTTCCTTTTGTTTTTTTTTTTTCTGATTTGAGATAAATACCTTACGTAGATAATTCACGTGTAACTTTTTTAATGTCTATCGTTCAAACTTAACGGATTGGAAGCTACACAGTGAGTTTCATTAACTTGAATTAACTACATTAAACATTTTTATATAATCTAGAGACTAGATTGAATATTTACCAATAGTTCAGAGGTTACATTGAATAAATTAAAAGTTTAGGGACGACATTACATATTGAACCAAAGTTCATAGACTGTATTGAACAAAATACAAGTTTACAGACGACATTACACATGTCATTTTTCCTTTTTTTCAGAAAGGACCGTGTCTCAAAGCTGGTAAGTTGCCATTAGTCTTTGGCCGTGTACCAAACCCACAAAATGGGTGACCCCATCATTATTGTGAATCCAAAAGATGCCCCTTATCGAAAAGTATATAAAGCACCCAATAAACCAAATCCTGACCCTATCACAGATTCTCAGACAAATTCCCCAAATCCTGAGAAACCCATGATGATGCTTCTATGTTTTTACAGAGATTTTTGTGTGATTGTCTTGTGGGGATATCCCGTGTTGGTGGAACACACATCGAAAGCATGCATTGGGACAAGTTGGTCTCAAGATAAAGAGCATATAATGGTTCAACCAAGGAATAATATAATCAAAACAGAATAATGCCGAGTATTTCTTTTTATCTAGATAAATAGATAAATGAAGATATAAATAAAATTCTCTTTGGAATTTCATTTAGACCCACAGGAGTTGTTGAGTTGCTTGGTGATGAAGGAACTTGTTGAGTGATCTAGAGAAGAATAAAGCTTTTCTTATTTGCTTTTCGTTTCATTTTTGTTTTAAGTGGATCTTTTTATTTAATTCGGCTAAGGCTAAAGTAATGCATGCTGGACAGCATATGCGCGCTTGTTCTAAAAGGAGCACTCTGTTTTCGAGATATTGTTTGATAACTGCTTATCTTTTGTGGATGCCCATCAAAAGAGAGAAACTTTATAATAAGCGGGTCCACTAATGACTCAGCAATGTTAAAATGGCTGGATTAAATACGTACTAAACTAGATCATATGTCTTCATGTGCCTTATTGATAACACTTCTGGATTATTCACTTAAAAAAGACAAAACTTTTCGCTCGGTGACAAAGATAGTGTGAGCTTGCTGGACTTGGTTTGTCATTTGAGAGGTATCCTCTCGTACCGGGGAAAGGTCAATAATTCATATTTCGATCATGGATGTTAATTTTCATGGGGTGCGTCCTTCCTGGTCCTCTCTTACTGGGGAAAAGTCCTCTCAATGTTTTAACGCCGGGAAAAGTGCCAAAAAAGTCCTAAACCTTTTGCATTAGTGTCAATTTAGTCCTAAACCTTTTTTTGGTGCCAATTCAGTCCTAAACCTTTTGCATTGATGCCAATTTAGTCCTAAACCTTTTTTTGGTGCCAATTAAGTCCTAAACCTTTTAAATTGGTGCCAATTCAATCATAAACCTTTTGTTTTTGTGCCAATTTAGTTATTCCAGTCAATTTTGACCGGAATTTGTCGACGTGGACGATGGGCCGGTCCTGGCGCGCGTGGCGGCGTGGACAACTTTAATAATATTTTAATATTTTTTGAATTTTTATTTTTTTTTTTTTTTTTTGGCCCCTCCTTCCTCCGCCGGCGCCGTCCGCGCCGGCCGGCCGAGGCCCGAGGCGGCGAGCTCGACCTCGCCGGATCCGGCGAGGTCGGGCCTCGCCGGATCTGGTGAGGTCGAGCCTCGCCCGACCATGGCGAGGCTTGCCCTCGCCGGATCTGGCGAGGTCGAGCCTCGCCCGACCAAGGCGAGGCTCGAGCCCTCGCCGGAGGCCGCGGCGAGGCGAGCCTCGCCCGGCGACCTCGCCGGAGGCTGCGGCGAGGGCGAGCCTCGCCTTGGTCGGGCGAGGCTCGCCTCGCCGCGAGCCTCCGGCGAGCGCTCGAGCCTCGCCATGGTCGGGCGAGGCGACCTCGCCGGATCGGCGAGGTCGGGCGAGGTCGAGCCTCGCCCGACCAAGGCGAGGCTCGCCGTCGCCGGGCGAGGCCGCCGCCTTCGCCAGTGGCCGGCGAGGTCGAGCTCGCCGGACCGGCGACCGGCCGAGGAAGGAGGGGGGGAACAAAAAAGTGGAAAAAAAAAAAAAAGGAAAAAAATAAAAATTCAAAAAATATTAAAATATTATTAAAGTTGTCCACGTCGGCTGCCACGCCGACGCGGTGACCGGCCGCCGGCCGACAAGGCGTCCACGTGGGCAAATTCCGGTCAAAATTGACCGGAAGGACTAAATTGGCACAAAAATAAAAGGTTTAGGACTGAATTGGCACCAATTTAAAAGGTTTAGGACTTAATTGACACCAAAAAAAGGTTTAGGACTAAATTGGCACCAATGCAAAAGGTTTAGGACTAAATTGGCACCAAAAAAAGGTTTAAGACTAAATTGGCACCAATGCAAAAAGTTTAGGACTTTTTTGGCACTTTTCCCTTTTAACGCCTATCAGCTAATGAAAATAGGGAAGATATTTTGTAAATGGCATCACTCAGGGAGCCACACCACATACAACCGTGTCGTTTTCAGAACTCAGTCGCAAAAAGCCATCCCAAATGGCCGATTCCAATCCTCCAAAAGGGGAAAGATGAAGGTGGATGAAGATAGCTTAGCTTTGCTTGCCAGCACATAGCTAACCTCTCCAAATGAGAAAAAAAAAATTCTCTTATCCATCGATTCATTTCACATTCTTGTCGCTTGTTTACGAGGGATTTACATGCTTTATACATGTATATGATATTTCCCCACCCAAAAATTTGAATGTTTTTTTGTTA
This sequence comes from Syzygium oleosum, assembly GCF_021117445.2. NCBI lineage: Eukaryota > Viridiplantae > Streptophyta > Magnoliopsida > Myrtales > Myrtaceae > Syzygium > Syzygium oleosum. Next base: position 6,256,192 of record NW_026607494.1, read on the forward strand.
GGCTTTCTGAGAGCCGGCCCTGCACGGACCTTGAACGTTTGCACGAACCTTGCACGCGAACTATACGGTCTTCGTAATTTCCCTGCTGTATTCATACCAAAAAAAAAGTAAAGCGAGTATTACCAAGCAAAGATCAGAAAAACCTATTCAATTTCTAAAGAAAATTTACCATCCACAAACCCCACAAACCGACTGAACAAAACCATATAATGATGCTTCTGTAAGTGTCGTGCCCAACCTTTCTGTACCTTTCCAATAACTTTATTCCATTGTCTATTCATTTACGTATTCATATAATTTATTTATGAATGCATGCCAGAATGTAGTGGGTGGATCGACTGGCAAAAACGACACAAAAAAGCACGCTCGTGAGCTGTGATGCGTATTGCTGTGACGTGTATTGGAGATGGTGGGGGCGCTCCGTGGCTGTCGTTTCTGTGCAAACGCTCTTCGTCTCGAACGCGTCCACAGCTACGGCGAGAGAAGACGGCATGCCGTTCCAAGAGCATGATACGCAACACAAGAAGTGTCCGTGATATGCAGGCATGTGCTTAACATGCAAACGTCTATGGCGGTCGTCCCCATTGTACGTGCCCACTCATTCTCAGTGTATAACCTCTTTTCTATATAGCAACAAGTATATGGTTTTGTCTTTTTCTTCTTTTCTTTTTTGCTATGATAATGCTATTTTTATTCGGTTTAATGTCGGTGCGACGATCGAATTGATTCCTAATAACTCCAAGCACCCACGCCGATCATTCGATAGCGATCACGTAGTTCGCGTTCACACTCAAGATGCTCCGAACCATGATGGTTAGCTAAGAAATATGAAAATTTGGATAATTATGAATGAATATTGTACCCACTAATCATATGTTTGACGTGACGGATAGAGCTGGTCACAATACACGGCATTTGTGAAATTTGTGACCTTTCTTTTGCGAGACTCGACAAGATTTTTTTTTTGTTATTTATTTTTCTACTTCAGGGACTTGGGTACGAGTTATTAAGGTTACGATCCACAGAAAAATTCTTATTTGGGCACGAGTTATTTAAAAAGAAAATAGTTATTATTGGACCACCTCATACATTTAGGTTTTGAGGTGTTACGAGCTCACTACACTGCTATATCTCTATCTGGTTGGCCAAGGGCTCTTGGCCTCCGACACTGTTCAACTTGTAGACGTCGTGCTTTGATTGGACATGCTGCGCATGCCGTCCGACCTCCAATCTCTACACCGAAAGGGTCGACAAGGCCTCCGATGACCCCATCGGAAGTCATACGGGCCATGTCCTCGAAACGAGTACTTAATTAAATAGTATTTTATGAATCTTTACTTACATACGCCCTGTTTTTTTTCTCCAATATCTCAGGAAAGAAAAGTATATAAAATATACCAAAAACCAATCAATTCTGTCCAATATATACATATACGTACCCAGTGTAAGAGAGACAGATGGCGGTCTCATAGTCATCAGGCAGCTACTTGGTATATTCTCAGAACCCAATACATCATCACATGGACACTGACCTTGAATCAGAACTAGATTCTCCCTTACCAAATGCACCAAACTATTCCTTAGGACTTGGATAAAGCACATATACCAAAAGCACATCCTTGGAATATTTCACTATCTTCTGTTGCACAATACCTTCATTGCCCCCATTGAGGAAGACAAGCTAAACACCACAATATCCATCCTAGTGTAATTACAAGTGGATAACATAGATTCCCCCACATAGTTCTCAGTACATTGGATCTCACTCAAGATCCATAGTTTGTACCATTATCGGTTCCACTGGCAACGCCAATTTCGCCTGAATAGATATTTCTTAGGTCTTCCTAAAATCTCGTTAGCGAATCTCGCTTTTATCTTCCAATAACTACTTGATTGATGACTATGATTGATTGCGGGCGATTCAAAAAGTTATGCTCTAGAAAGATCCGAGAATTAATTGCATTGTGGTTTGGCCATGTCCTTGGGCGAATATGTTATGCATAAACGAAAGATATCCTATGCAAATGTCATTTTGCAATTATGCCAAATAGTGCAAATCGTCATATGTCGCGTTATCTTATGATGCTTATGATGTCGACATGACCACTATCAAATACCTTCTTGACGAGACCAGTCGTTTTTCTTTTTTACCAAAGAAAATATCTTGAATAAAGTTGAAGAGCAAGCTTCAAGGAATGATACATATGCCCTTTGCATGCATGCCTTTTTAGTGGAAGGAGGGTCCAATTTCAGAATCTATCAAGATCAACGGATACATAAAAAGAAGAACATACCAAAGTAATCAATATGTACTCGGAGGCTTCTTCTTGGCTCTGTTCATCACATTGGAACAATGTTATCTTTTTTTCCATGCATTTATTCTCTTGGTACTCCACTTCATTCATGAGGATAAAAACAACTCTTTAGCTTCCACTCAACGACTCATCTTCCACCTTAGATTCATCTCTGGTCGCCGTGAATCAAGTTTTGCTTTCGGTTCCCTTCTATCACCACTTCATTTCGTACAGTCTGTGTTTGTCCTGCAGACAAGTCTCAGTCACTTGATTCCAGCAATTACATGGCGACAGTAGTTTGGACAAAACGCAGCAGATAAATAATTTCTACATGACATAAACAATGGCAGATTTTCCAATCTCGAGGCCCATCGAACCCAATATTTCGTATACGATGATTGGTGAAGATGGATTGTAGGACAATGGGTAGATGCCACCAAACATGAGCGTCCAAATTCAAGGGTAGCTCTTGTTTTTCACATGCAATAACTTCATTCACTGACAAATTTTGTTCCGCGATGCCCTCCCAAATGAAAGGCAACAAAGAAGATAAACTCAAAAGGATGAAATTCAACTAGAGTCTAAAGTAGACCCCCACATTGAGTGAATGGAGGAAATGCATTCACATTTTACATATGTATCTGGTCAATAGAAACGAGGAAACAAAAAAACACAATTATTGGGTAAGTACAATTGTCAAATTTGCAATCGTCGAATTGAAATTTATACTGTCAAAGAAAGGATTCGTATTTGATACGCCGTTAGGTATTGCTTATTGTATGACACGTGTCTGAGATTCAATTGTCTTAACCGATTTATTCTACATATGCCCTAAAAATGAACCTTTTTCGGGGGAAATTTTTATTTTCTGACTTAATTGATGAAAAGAAAACAATTATGTCTCATTGGCTTTCATTAAGGAGAAAGCACTCGTGGTCATCACTTGGAGCGGTTAGCTCATACCCCGATTCCCTAAAGATCCAACGGGACGAATCTCATCAATGCTCATTAGAGGTACTAAAGTTAATTTACAGAATCAGTTTATAAAGAACATAAGCTAGCAAGTTCCTGAATTCTTGAACTTGATTCACTCCTTCGAATAACTAACTAAAATTTGCCGCACTGTTTCGTAATCGCATTTTGTAACACGGTCTTAGTATCTGTAGCATTACTCGACCCATCCTCACCTGCTATCACCTTCTAATTCAACTATGATATGATGGACCAAGAGGTGCATTGTTTGTTTGATCAAGACATAAGAAAATTCATCTTGGTCGGGCCAACTAGGCTTGTGTTATATTTGATCGAGCCTAGAGAACTTAATAATGGAAATGATATAGATGTGGGCAAATCCAGCCCATCAGGAATAGAAATCTCTAGTTCATTTTTGTGAGAATAGGATTCATTTATTTGCTTATTGTCTCTTCTGCCTGACCCTCTTTTCTATGATTTTTTTCCCTGGATTTTAGAATTTTCTATAATAAGGAATGTCGTGGAAAATAATTTTCAAGACCTAACTCAGAGGTTGAACCTGACCGGACAATCAAACTTAGACTTCTTTCCCTAGTCATTCACATCCTTAATGGGTAAAATGATTTTACTATTAAGAACTATGCAGTTCAAGCACTGATCCTGGATCCTGTTTTACTGAGGCCGGTCCACCGTTAAAAGATTGTAGGTGCTTTATAACCGTTAACAGATTCGCATTTAATAAGATAGTACTCTTTTTCTTGCACTTTTGGGTACCTGCAGGACAGCAACCGAGATATATCTTGTCAAAGAAAGTTGCCTGATGAATTTTCTCCCAGTAAAAGAGAAACCTCGTAGTCACCGCATAAATGGAGTCAGTACTGAGATTATGGCACAAATACATCCTAGTTATTTTGAATAGTAGCCAGCAGCTTAGATGCCTCATCTTGCAGAACCTTCCATGCTTCATTAACATGTCTCTCTTCTGTCAATGGAGCCCCAACTGCGAACCGTAAGATGTATGTACCCGAGAGAACCTGCATGAGTTGATATATAACATGGTATCTCATCTTTATGAGGAAGCACGAATGCTGAAGGGCGTTCTTATCTTTGGATGGTGCGACAAAACCAATGAACTTACAGTGTGAGAAATGAAGATTTTCCCAGTTGAGTTTACTGTATCTAATAGATCGCGGTTCAATTTGTTTCCTTTATCTCCATCATTGTCAGGAGAGAGAAGACGGAAACAGACCAATGAAAATATTCGAGGGGTGACAACCTGCTTGTACAATGTAATAAAAAAATATTATAATTTGTAAAACATTAAGCCTTAGAGATAATGCTCTCTCTCTCTCTCTCTCTCTCTCCCTCCATAGTGCGCAGATATGTTTACATATTGAGGTCTGGCTTTGGGCATGCGTAGCTGGTGTCAGATTAGTCAAGGAACATAAACCACACTCTATGAGAAAGACATCCACCAGTAACCAGACAAAATATTACCTCAAATCTAGGGTCTTGGCTGACAAGATCTTCAAACTGTCTGGCCAGCTCGATGTGGTTTCTGATGTACTGCTGAAGATTTTGTACACCATACAGCCGTAAAACCATCCAAAGTTTCAGTGATCTATAAAGAACAAAAGAAATCAATACAACGTAATACATTCATGAATGATCCTTGAAGTCCCATGGGCACATCACACAATCAAGCACTTGCTGAGAAAATGTTGAGAAAATCCACCTAAAACGACGCCCAAGAGGAATTTGCCAGTCTCTGTAGTCCAGAACCATGTTTGCTTGTGACGCCTGCAGATAGTCTTGTCTGCTGTAAAACAGGACGAAGAAGATACTTCCACATTTTCCAGTTTGAGTTAATTCTATGCAGCACTACTAGCTTTAAAGACGGATGGCACAATAGAGATAAGACATATATAGTACCATCTTATCCATCTTGTAGTGAGCATAACAGTTCCAGAAGAATGTGGATTCAATTGAAATCAGGAAAAAGCGAGACTAAAAGAATTCAAACTTGCAAAATGCCGAATGCCATAGTCCGAGTGTTGATATAAGAAAAGACCAAACCTCTTTAGTGTCTCACAAGACGTATGGTAGTTGCTTCAAAAAATCATGAGGAAATTGTAGTGGAGAAACCTATCTAAGAGCTATTCAATCAAATTAGTTCTAGAATAATTGCAGATCCTCTTGATCTGTACCTTACTCATAAAAACTTTCCCTAGTATAAATGGTGAAAATGCAATTCTTTCTGAAGTAAAAAGCAATTTCCCTTTCTCTTGTACGACAAACGAAATGAAAAACATAAGCGAAGATGTAACATGTAGACTACATGCTTGTGAATCGTTGCATTTGCGTCTTAATGTTGGAGGAAAAAGTTCTGAAAACAATTGCAGCATAAATGAGAAAGAAATAATGAAAAAAGAGAGGGTAGTGATAAGCTAATGATAGACTAAATCTATATCTACTTTTCCATGAAACTTCAAGGACATAGTAACCCATCAATCATCATGAAAGGTTACCTTGTTCTTTAGGAACTCTGGATTGGTAGAAAGGGCCTGAATCAACGCCTTTCTGTCCTGATAAAGAAAACAAAAAGCATTTGAAAGAAAAGATAAAGGCAAATGACATGCTATTGCATTATTTATTTAAAAGAATGTTCCTCGAGGATGTCACTCTCCAAACTCCACTAGATACTGAATAATCATAGTGATAGAGGAGGTCAAAGATCAGCAAAGTCATATATTTTTCAAGACTTTGTACAAGTGAGTTTTCTACTAAATTGCCAAGAAGGATTCCAATGGAAGACTTAAAGAGTGCACAATAAGGAATTTTGCCGATGGTTTACAGATAATGAAAAATGACTTGATTGAAAAAAATTTTGGTCTACAATGTAGAGAACTCAGTGTAGCAAATTGTGTACAAGATTAGCAGTATTAGCAACCAAAGTATTGGCCTGGACATGGGAAATTTTGTTTTATCATGGTTCCTCAATCCTCATAACAAAATTATACCACCCGCATAAATGCACAGCCGGTCATCTTCCTGAGGTGAATCATGCCAAGACAAACAAGCCACTTGTTTATTAACAATGTTTACCACCTTGCTCCCCATCGTTATCTCATATACCTTTCCTCTCTCTGGCAGAGTTTCGTACAGAGTATATGTCAACTTCAATCAGTTTTGAGTGCTTGATTGTATCTGTTGGAGGAATGAAGGCAAGATGCTACTAATGTTTTCCCTTCCCCAATGGGGCAAGATCTATCTATTCAGAAGATGCACATATGACTATATAACAAAGGAATGGGTGGCTCCATAGATGACAAAATTGCCAATGAACTTCGTGAATATATTCACTTTCACCCATAAGTTAGATCAATCTCAGTTGTGGTATTGCATTGGCATGAGATGAACTATACAAAGGAATCCTTATAGAAAACAGATGAGACAGTGATTCTTAAATCTCAGGAGAGCTTGAAAGCTCATGCTAAAAAGGATATACATAAATATCTTCCCAATTGGAAAAACCAAATAAAAAAAAATTATAATTCAATCCTGTCGCTATTTATAGTCTGACTGATCATTTGAGTGAAAAACACAGTATTCCCTAGGACATGCAGTAGTAGAGAAAGAATATATTGTTCTCAAAGAGTTGCATGTTCAATCTTCTCTGTGGTTAGCCACTGATCACGATCAAAATGCTTGTTCAGCACCTTCTAATTTTGCAATAAAGCAGCAACGTGGATAATATCAAAGGACGTCTCCAATAGAATCTTAAGGGAAGACAATTTAAGCATGACAAGTTCACTTTAACTACAGGATTTAGACATGCCTGCTTTGTTCAAATAATAAAACAGAATAGGGCTGTGTAAACGAAGATATAGACATGTTGGAGAGTCATCACGCAAACAAGGACAAGGAGCATCAATCTCACAAACAGATGACAATGAAAAAAGCACATGGCTTACTTTTATCCAGAGTGCTGAGCAATCAAAATTTGTGAGAAACCACTTGTGTGCATTCATGTTGAATGAATCAGCTTCTTCAACACCGTCAATGTAAGGCCGATATTCAGGACAAATACAAGCACTTCCAGCATATGCAGCATCAATATGGAACCACATTCCATTTCTCTGAAATATTCACAAAATTCCTCTTCACATATGCGCTTGTCATACAATGAACGAATCATACAACCAGATGCAAAAGAATAAAACATTGCTCAGGTAAACCCTGATCTATTCAACTCTCATACTACACAAGAACACTAGTACACTTATGTTCGATAAATGGATTGTTCATTATAAGCGTAAAAATACCGTGAAATTTTGGAGCATATATTTGATACTGGCTACCTCAACTAACAATGGTTAAGTTAGGATTGAAGCTGAAGGTTAATAAAAGTGAAGGAAGGGGTTAACGGTGCACCACCTTATCGTGTCCTGGATCCATTCTTTAGTAAAGAAGCAATTGCGTTTAACAGTAAATTTCTCACCTTATTACAAGGCAAAAATTCAAATTGAGAAAAGAGATGCAGAGTATCCCAAGTTAAAAGCTGGACAGAGAAATGGCTTTTGTCCAAAAGGCATATTCTTCACCCGAAAGCGACTCATCATGATCACCAAGCCAGCTAATCGCATTAGTCTAACTAAACAGGATTCAATTATCTATAAAAGCCATCCAATACAGCATAAATTCATGGGCCCCAGGAGTTTTGGAAAAGCTAGCTCTTAATTGCTTCATTTACTAGAAGCCAGGTTGCATGACGGGGTCAACTTTGAGCAATAAGTTCAACCTCTTGGAATGTGGCACTGAGTTGAGCCTTTAAGATACGTAGAGCTTAAAGAAGGTATAATACTGGATAAATCCTTAAGACATTTCGAACCAGGTTTAACAACTTAAGACAAAATTAAGACCTTCATAAGAGGCACATAACCATACAAAGTCAGGTGCATCACCTTAGCAACTGTTGCTAGTGCAGGTAAGGGATCAACTGCTGTTGAAGAAGTAGTACCAACCTGAATATGAATTGAAGATTCTCAACTTGATTGATATTTTAGTGTATGTAAGCACGAAATAAATTCAGAACTAGATAGCATTCATTAGCTAAAATCAAAAAATGAAATTTCGTTTGGTAAAGTACAGAAACTTAAACCAGTCAGACAAAATGAAAGAGCTTGTTCCTTTTATGAATTCACCACCTGTCGATCTGATGTAAAGGATAATCTTAGCTTCTTTAGCATGTCTGAAACTTGATATCTCAATTTTAGAGAGCAAAAACTTTTGGATGCAAAGGAACTAAAAAACTGAAAGGAAGCATTTTAAAGGAGAAGTTGAGATTTCAAAGGGATTTATTTCCCTCCATGTATACGTTTTTTGAGTTATCTTCCTGTTTGAGACGAATTCTAAACAGTCCATCTGATAGTCTACCATAACCTAGTTTGGCAATTTGACATTTTGAACCTTTAGATAATTTCTCATTATATTTATTTTAGACAATTTTCACTTGTAACTAATGCTACTCGAATACTAAATCCAGCCGTTAAAGTACTATTTTCTTTATAAAAAAAGGCCCGGCAGAAAACTTGTCCCACGCCTCAGTCATGTCACTACTATAAAAACTAACAACTAAGATTTATCAAAAAAGACTTCAGCACACCAAGTCAACTCAAGGGACAAGAAGAATCCATTAAAACTTCCATACTGAAACACTCATCTTTGCATCTACTGATAGTTCAATTAACAAACACGTAATATAATTGCAAATTCATGATGATACTATATATATGGCGTATATGGCTGCCAAAATACAATTTGTGCATATGAAAAGAATGCTTTTCAGAAATATCGACCTAATTAGCTTACACAAAGCATTTTTTTTTTAAGTTTTGTTTTTCTACTATCTTGACCAGCCCAATAGAAACTCAGCCTACAGTACACTTCATAGCTTAATATGTAGCTGCATTTAGAAGTCAATGGACAAAAAGAAACATAAGAAATAATGTTAAGCTTCTTACTTACTGTAGCACACAAAAGGAAGGGAACTAAACCAGTGGATATGTCCTGAGAAATCATTTCATCAAGTAAATCGGGAGAGAGCGCGTAGTTGGTAGAAGCATCTGTTTTTAGAACCCTGCAGTTCTCTGGATAGATACCTCCTATCTGCCATGAGAAACAAATTGCTCAACGAGCTAAAAGTTCATAGACTGCCCAGTCAATATTCTTTTGTAGGCAAAAAGATGATCTAGAGAACCGTTTTTGCATATTCTACCATTACTTGGTGCATGCTGTGGCAGAAGATGCATTCAATGTCTTCTGCATCACCACTCATGACCACAATGGTGTTTCATTTACCAATAAAATAGTAGTAAAAGATCTAAATAGCATAAGGTGGGAAGGAGAAACATTTAGGTGAAAATATTTGACGACATCAAGGGTTCGAGGATAGAAATCCAGCACTTTAAAGGGATAAATTTGTTTAATCAAGTGGAATATCTCAAAGCTATAAAGCTCTCCTTACAGGAATGCAGAAAATCATCCTATCCAGTAGAAACTTAAGAAAGCTTGGTTTCATAGATAGTAGTCATGTTTAACTTTCCATAAATTCGAGCCAGTACATTAAATTGATTACACTAGTCTAACTGTTTTAGCATACTTTTTGAAAATAAAGTATAAGAGTTTAATACAAATTTTAAAGACTAAAAAATAGAAAAAGTTAAGTTTTCTGCAAAACTTCTCTCAGAAGTCTTGGAAAAACCCATCATCCTTTCCTTCGTAAATACTGAACCCTACATTTCTTGGCCTCCCTGTTAAAATCCAAAGACAAGATATCCTCGTACAGATTTAACCAAATCCATTATAATATGACTCACAGATCTACTCTCCTAGTTTGACCAATTCATGTTTCAGCACTAAAGCATCCTATCCTGTGTTGTAATATCAAATATCAGCTAAAGATCAAAAGGAGGTCCTTAATGCATTAGTAAATCAAGTACTTTATTAGTAAATGAACCATTGAGATTAGGTTCTCCTAGGTGAACTAGTTACTGGCTTCTTTCATGGGGACATTGTCTCATATCATCCCTGGGGATATACGAGAGAGTGCATGCAAGAATACCTGACATGCTTTTTGCAAGGCCGAGTGGGTCTGGTCAGAAGAATAAACAACAAGCTTGTCAAGGGAACTTTTCCCTATTCTGGCCAAGAACTTATCTCTAGCAGCCAATAGAACTACTAGAACAGCTTCACTTGCAGTACCCTGTATTACTCCACCACCTGGTCCTGCATCATCATACTTGACAGTAAGCTATCCAATATGGCACATAGTTTTGTACATTTAAAAAGAGGATTTCTGAGGTCTTTGAAATATTTGGCATATTTCTTAGAATACAATACAGTTTTCTATAAGCTGAAACTTTCAGTTTTAAATGCAGAAGATGAATTTCTCAAAGTGTTATGCATTAGAGTCACCGCACGACCAAGTTAATGACCCTCTTTCTTAACTCATTATCATACAATCTGAAATAACTTTGGAAAAAAATAACACCTTTCCTTTCATAAGAAAGCAGAAATCATCATTACACAAACTGCAAAGCCACTTTCTAAAACTTAAGGGCGAATTCTGCAAGTTCCATTTACCAATTCACAAAGATAATTGATCTCTATGACTCTTTAATGTATTCATCTGACTTAGTCCAATTAACTATTAGGAGAAAAATGCAGTAAAATGTCATTTCCTCGATTTTAGATGAGTGTGGTCCCAAGAGCATGTTACCAAACAGAGATTTTAAAAAAAAAGTTCACCAATATTCTCGAAGTATTCTGATATCCCATATTTTTTACTGGAGGTCTCATGCTAAGTAAGCTCATAAAAGAAAAGAAAAGGCATGCAATTCTAGCCTCTCATTGATAGCATGGAATAAGGAATGGCAGGGAATGTCTTTCTTTTTATTGGATGTAGACCATGTCATAAAACTTCCGACAATATTGGACACTTCACATGTCAAATGAAAACTATTCATGCCTTAACATCGAAACAAAAAAAGATGAACTAGTTTGTTCGATTTCTTCTTCAGCAATCATCACAAGCAAGATGAAAGTGATTCTTCTACTGACTGGTTAAATGGGGAGAAGCAATTTTATGATTTCATGTGGTTTGTAATTTAATAAAAACCAGGCCATTTAACGCCATTAAGATTGTTAGCATACAAACTGACCTGTTGAAAGGAAGTCATCAGGCAGATTGAGAAGTTTAGCGAGCCAATCCAGAACTATAATTTCAAGTTCTGTTGCAGCAGGGGAAGTAATCCAACTGAAGCCAACTATGTTGAGGCCAGCGCTGAGCATCTCTCCCATAAAACCCGCAATACTGCTGTTAGAAGGATAATATGCAAAATAATTTGGACTCTGCCAATGGGTCACCCCAGGAAATATTTTTGCCTGTACATCTGCAATGACAAAATAGAGAGAATGATACTTAATTTAGATTAATGGCTAGTTTAACTAACTTATCCCGTTGGCAAGTGTTACACAGTCTCTCCGTTTGCCTCTACACACATAATAATCCGCAAATACCCATTTAAAATTTTGTGAATCATGTAATCCAGGATTCCAAGTGACAAATGCTGCTGCAAGCATTAGTTAAGAATCCATATTAAAAATGCCCCCTCTCGATCTTATAAACAAGAGCAGTAGGAGAACCTCACCTTCAAGAACTTGTTGCAATGATTCAGGATGGTCAGGCGCAGAATCTGGAAGAAGTTTACCTAAGTAGCCAGGCTGCATGGAGAAACCAGACTGACTTTCTTAGCATAACTTGACGTGCTTAGAGAAAGAAACAAAAGAAAAGTTTTGTTCATCAGTTACACCGCCTGTGGGAAAAATATTATCCAACTCGTGGTGTGGACAAATGATTCATAGGCAATTTAGTGTATGGCACGATCACTGTTTCACCGCACCGGATTAACATTCAATGAAGACCAGGGGTCCAGGGAAGGTAACTCCACTCCCCTGCACCTGCCCCCTGCCTCCTCTTCAAAGTATGTTGATGCTAAGTAAAAGGGAAAAGAAAAATATATGGTCATCCTCTCAGATTTCCAGCCAAAAAGTTTCCAGTGGCCTCGCTTTCAACTCAAATTTCAGGAACAGCTATCACTTCGACACAAGTCTATCTGTCCTCCGCACCATTTACGAAAACTAAAAGATGCTTATACAATTGTAATAAAAACTCCATAGCTGTCGTAACCATCTCACTCTCTCTCTCTCTCTCTCTCTCTCTCTCTCTCTCTCTCTCTCTCTCACACACGCACACACACACACACACACACACATACACCACTCACTGACTGTCCAATCAATCATAACGTGGAAGTGCAGAGTAAAGGATAAGGGAATGAACAAGAACCTCGACTTGGCTGAGAACGGGGAAGCTCTCAATGGACTTGTAGTAATCCGCGATGAAATCCACCATCCGGTGCGCATTCTCTCTCAGCTGCTCCGCATCCATCGGCTTCAACTCGCCATCCCTGCATTTTGGCAACAACCAGAGCAAAGAGCCGAAGGGACTGGATCAGCATCAGTGACACACACACACACACTTCGTCACACAAACGAACTCGAACCCCGCAATCTCCGGGGCACCCACTAAGCATATCGATCACGACTTACATAATTCAGATGAAGCAGAGTGCGAAAAACGGAGGGTGATAAGGCGAAGAATGAATCGTGGGACGGAGAACTCGAGGACGAGGCTCTGGTTGGTTGGTTGGTGTTCGCACGGTGAGAGGCGTGCTTTTTTATCCCCAATCACTGTCTCTCCTTCTTGGCGAGTTCCTGAACAGGGGGTGTTCGTAGCAGGGGAGAAGGAGGGAAAGACATGGACGTTGGGAGATAACGACGACATGTCAGGACGAAAGTGGTCATGGCGGAATAATTGCGTGGGCTACATGGTCTTTTTGTTCGATTGTGTTTTTTCTAGTACATAAAATTAGGATTATTACCACGAAATATCTCAAACTGATACACATGTGATAAATTTACCCAAAATGAAGTGTATTTATGACAAATTTACCCTCTGTTAGTTTTCGTAAAATTTTAGTGTCAAATTGCTTAATTAAATGACACATGGCAGTTGACGAATGTATAAATTTAGGGTTTTATCCTCCATTTGTCCTATTTATACTAGTTTGTGATTTTTGTAAGTATTAATTCAATTTAATGGAAGGTAAATTTGTAACAAATATACCGGTTTGAGGTTTTTGGTGGTCAAAAATTAGTTTGGGGTAAATTTATCACATGTGTACCAGCTTAGAGTTTTTAGTGGTCAAAAAAATAGTTTGGGGTAAATTTATCATAAGTATACAAGTTTGGAGTTTTTTCGTGATATTAACACCATAAATTAATAAAAGTGCATTGATAAAAAATTAATTCAGCATAAATAAATAAACGAATAAAAGTACATAAATAAATAAAAATAATAAATTTTTATTCTAACGTGCAACGCCATCTCCAAAGTTTCAATTCGTACACTTAAGATCCTGAACTTGTGTCTGATGCTCAGTATCATCCCTGAATTTGTTTATTGGTTAGTTCATGTTCGCGAACTATTTTAAAATAATCGATGCTCTCCCCATTTAACAAGGATTAATGCAATTCATTAATATGGACACCTATCTGGCAAGATTGATGTCGGACGGAGAAACTTTATACGTGAATTTCATATGTGCTCGAAATTACAAAAGAAAGCAATAATCATTCCGTTAAAATATGTCTTGAGTTTATGCCCTTATACAATACTCAATCCGCACGTGAAGCTGTTGAAAAGAGAAAGCATGCTTCACTTGCTTATTAAATCTTCAGCGTAGCAGAAGCGTGGTGGGCGCCGGAGGATTTGTTTCTTTCTTTTGATGTGCTAAAGAATGCATGCGATGGCCATCTTCATGGCCTTATGCTCCCATGCATTAAGGGTGCGTTCGTTTCGTCGAACATGAGTGATTTGGAAAATATTTTCTGAAAAATAATTATATCGTTTAGAAAAAATAGTCGACGGAAAATATCTTATCATCGATAATAATTTATGTCTAACTAATTTCGTGGTAGATGAAAACATTTTCCATTCATTTATTTTTCTAACAATATAAGCGATCATTTCTCAGATCACTCATTTTTCGCGAAATGAACGCACCCTGAATAAACGGAGGAAAGTGGACGGCGGCCCACTTTGCAAAAAAATGTGTTCCCTTCTTGCCTTAGAAGGACCTAAAGTGTCTTAATTTTCTCAACTTCATGTCCTTATTTTCTCAAATAAGGACCTGAAGTGGATCTTGTCTCAAATAAAGACCTGAAGTGACGATATTAGTCTGAAATAAGAACCTGACCTCACCGGCCAAAGGGTATTTTCGTCTTTTACTTTTTTGAATTTTTTTTCTTTTTGTTCTTTCTTTTTTTTCCTTTTTTTGATTTTTTTCTTTTCCTTTTCCTCTCTTGGCCGGGGCCGGCGACCTTTGCTGGCCTCAGGCGGAGACCGCCCTCCCCCACCCAGCCCAGGCGAGGTGACCCTCGCCCTATGCCGATTAGGCGGCTCTTGCCTGACGCCGGTGAGGGCAGCCCTTGCCTGAGGCCGCCCTCGTCGGATCTGGCGAGGGTTGCCTCGCCCACCTAGCCCTGGCAAGGCAACCCTTGCTCAACGCGGGCTGGGCGGCCCTCGCTCGATGCCGGAGAGGGCAACCCTTGCTTGAGGCCGACGGCGCAGTGATAGCTAGGGAGGGAAGAAGAAAAAAGGAAAAAGAAAAAAGAAAAAAGGAAAATAAAAGGAAAGTGCAAAATAAAAAATAATATACTTATGCTTTTTTTTTACTAAAATACCCCTTCTCCGATGACAGATATGACATTCTGAATTTCGACCCACTTTTGAGATAAATGAAATGTGTATATTCTTCAATGCATTTGTAGTTAAATCGCGCCTGGAACTGATCATTCTCGGGATACTAACCTTTAGGGAATGGCTACTTAGGGAAATGTACGTGGATCTAAGAACTCGATCATGAGTCGACCTTCGGTGACGATCGAGTTCGCCATGACTTGAGTAACCGCAGGTTGATACGCGTAAACCCTAAAAAGCCGTCCGTTAGTCAGAGATACACTAAAGTTGCATTTAAGTGAAATTGGCTGTCATTTGAATCCGAACTTGGATGTCAAATTTCTCGAAGTGTCACAACTAATTTATTTGGACGACGTCACATAAGTGTGGCCAACCTTAAGATTTATTGGATTTGTCGGAAATTTGGAATTTGGACCGAGAGTGGAAAATTACCATTTTGCCCTTGGGATTTTGTGAATGCGCTTGATTAAGTGAATGTTATAATGATCTTTGGCTGCCCCCTCTCCCTCTAGTATGGCCAAAAATCACAAGACAAGAATGTTCCCATCAATTTTGCTCATTTCCCTTTTTGCCCTTAGATATTTTGTGCAAGATACAACCTTGGCCATTGATTCTTGATGGATGTGATGTGTGTTTGAATGTGAGCCCTTGGATGAGAGTGTGAGTGGGGTGGGTAATTTGATCTTTGTAGTGGGGTGGTTGACCCACTCCCACTCACCAAAGATGATAACCCTTCTAGTCTCTCTCTCTCTCTCTTTCACTCTCTCCCTCATTTTCCCCTTTCCCCTTGTGCTTCAGCCGAATCCTCTCCTCTCTCCCTCTCCCTTGTTGCTCGGCCACCACCAGCAGCCATCGCCGGAGCCGCCGTCCAGCCACTAGGGGTGTCAATGGGTTGGGTCTGGTGGGGTTTCTATGATATCAGACCCGACCCAAATCACAAGGGGCACATGCTCTCTTTGACCTAGCCCGGCCCAAAACACATAGAACCCAAAGCGAAAATCCGGATCGGGCCGGGCCGGGCCGGGTCGGGCCAGGTTTTCGAGTTTTTTTTTTCGTGGGTAAACGTATAAACCAGTACAAAGTGGGTGTGAACCCCGAATAGCCATAGTAAAAATTGCAAGTTACTTATAATCTTTGTCAAGTTGGCTGTATAAGGTAAAAAATAGGAAAAAGATAGCATACTTAAACTTCGACACAGAATCAACACTACAATGTGAATGTCACAAAGTCCCAAGCCAAACTTGAAAGAAAGCAAATTTAACTCTCCTTTTGGAATAATGCTGCCGGGATGAAGAAATTCCAAAATGACAGATAGCGAGAGGAATGAAAAGTTCCTCCCTTTCTCTCTATAGCATCAGCATCAAGTAGTCTACTCTGTTTCTCTTGCAATATTAATCATTAAATGGCCCTAGCGAGCTACTCAATAGATAGGAAAAGAAAACAGATTCATAATCTACTCGAGCTACAAAATTGTCGCTTTTAACAGTCATAATTACAAAATCAGGCCGTAATAGAACACGAGTTATTGAGCCGCTTCAGCTTGGTGGCCATTTGTCAAAACTACCTTGGCTCCAGATGGGTTAATCATGTGACTGAACAAAAAGATCTAGTGAGCAGAAACCCCCTGTGCATATTTCCATAATTTGTCGATCTGTCAACCAATGTGTGCTCGGCCATCACAGGACCGGTTGATGTGTCCGAAGCCCCAGTGTTACCAACTCCTCCATGCTTATCATCTCTCTGGTCCATCCAACTCCTCTAAGTTCTATCTGGCAAATACCAGGGACATGGTGAATTTCAGGCAGTGATAAAATCCATCCATAGTTAACCGAAAATCCCTTGAAGTAAGCATTTGGTTACAACATGTCAGTCACTACATGTGCAACCATACTTCATTGAGAGAACTTACAGCAAGCAAGAGAGATGATTTAACGAGTACCAATCTTCACATAGAGACATATGTTGTTTAAATAGTTGTAAACATTTAAAACAAAAACAGAAAAACAATAAAAACAATGGTAAACATGCATTAAGATCACGTTTGGCAAATTCATTGGCAAGCACAACAAAGAGCAACTGCAACTTCCTCATGATGCGAAATCACTTTAACACAAAGTATAAATTGGTTTAACAAGTACCAATCTCCAACTTCATCAATCATCTAGAGAAACCGAGTTTGGTTCCATGGTTGTAGTTGGCAACTGCATTAAATTCACGATGAAAATGAGAATTAATGTATCCATCGAAGTATAAAAGGGTACAAAATTCCACAATCATATTTTTTCACCTGACTAAAAGATTTCAAGTTCTTCTAAGTCCTCCTCAATCGAACGTGAAAGTGGCGTAGATCGTAACTAATCTTGAGCACATATAAGAGCCTCCGCCATGCTTGGGGTCAAAGAGCTACGGAATACATCAAGCACATGACCTCCTGTGCTAAATGCGGCCTCTGATGCTACAGTTGATACGGGCACTGTCACGCCCCGAACCCCCGTCGAGCCCGCGACATCCCGCCTCCCGTCGAACAGTTGTGACGTCCCAGGTTATCGCCGACCTCAACTAAACATCAGAGATTTAATCGCGCAAACGAAAACCATAAAACACTCGGACAAACTTAAACTGGGGAGAATTGGGAGAATATATACATTTTCATTTCTTGTTCAACTTGTTCCACCATATATACAATAACACAAACCTCTGTCTACCAGTGCACACTTTACTGAAACTACCAAAATCAAAAAGGAGTCGATGACCTAACGTTCAACCTCAAAAATGGTTCTCATCCAAGACAAGCTTTCCCACTTCTACAAACACGGTCGTCGTGTGTCTTATCCAGGTCATCCCGTCACCCATCGGAAACTCGGCTATCTCATACTCCGTATGCACTTGGTACTCCAAAACGCATCGGTGGCGGTGGTGGAGGGTTCATCGCTCGGGTCGGGGTTCGAAAATTGTTGGTTTACACAACCATGAGATTATATCTCAGCAAGTACACCCCTAAACCCAACCTAGGCTATCACGTACCTCCAGACAATTACAAAGCACATTCACACGCGCCAAATCTTCAAACAACAGGCATATTACACACAATCACACGCATATGCAATTTCCCCACGTAGTGCGTTCCTTTCATTCTCATCATCACTTTCCACATTCCTCGCCAGTGACCCGCGTAGACGTACACGCCTTAGGTACACTGCGACCATTCACCACATCCGGCCCGCGTACCCGTTCACGCCTCAGGCCCCAATCGCGACCCGAGCATCACACGCCCTAGGCCCGATCCCAACTCAGCCCGCGCCAAATGCGATAGGCCTACATGATTGGAACCCGAGCTTATAATGCCTCGGTCCAATCCCGGTCTCACCCGAGCTGATCGTGCCTCGGACTGATTCTCATTCTTGCCTTTTCAAGCCTCAGCCTGTGCCAAATGCAACAGACCTACGTGATCACGGCCCAGAGTTTATGATACTCGGTCCGATCCCAAACTCGCACTTTCGCACTTTCACACACTTTCCCATCATCACTTGCCACACCACAACTTCTCCTTACTCATGCACATACTCAACATGTATGTACTATACACAACTGGCCAATCACATGTGGCCCGTGCACGCATCAATTACACACAACCCATGCTCACTCAGCATTCAACATGGCCAATGATAATAATTAAAATAATCTGGCCACGCGTGCACCCAACAGTCATAATTAAATCAACCAATTGCACAATCACACATTCAATTCCACTATCCCAACTCAATTATATTCCAAACGCACAATAAATACAGAAATTGCTATTTTTCTCTAACCAAACGACGTCAAATCGATTCCGGTCCTTCACGGGACTTTCTCACCATAATTTCTCGGTTCTAAAAATCCAACTTGCGTCCCGATCGGCCCATCACGGCCCCATGAACAGTAGATCACAGCCACTGTTATTTTCTAATTTCCAATAATTAATGCCCGAATTAAATCCCAAGGCCCGCCATAAAATTTCCACTACCAATTCATACAATTCCGCACCTAACTTTATACAGATTTCGCCCAAAATCGCCCGTCGATACCCGAAGTCCCAAATCGGGTTTAGAGCGCGACTTACCCGCGTTCTAGACTATCGCGGCTAGAACGGAAAGCGGCGGCACTAAATCGGACACGGCGGGGACGGCGGCGAAGCTCGGCAACGGCGATCGGCTTGCGGCGGCGGTCCGGCTCTCTGGTTGTGGCTCACGGCCACTTGAAAGAGAGAGGAAAAGAGAGAGAAACGGTGGCTGGTGGTGGCGGTTTGGGGCTGGTATGGCGGCGAGCGGCGGCTAGAGGGCGGTCCGGGTGGTGGTGGCGAGCGGTGGCGCCGGCGTGGCTTCACGGTGGAAGAGGAAGAAGTTCACGGTGGGGGAAAATTTCACGGGGGAGAGAGAGAACCGAATGGGGGAATGAGAGAGAGGAGAGAGAGAGAGAGTCTACGGTAGGGGGAAAACTCACGGCAAGGGGAAGAGAGAGGAATGAGGAGAGAGAGTCTTATCTAGACTTAAATAGGAACTTTGACCCAAAAATATCTAAAGCAAAAATGACCAAAATGCCCCTTGCCCAAAACTAACCTTTTATAAATCCTTAAGGGCAAAATCGTCACTTTCTCCATTTCTCGTCGAAATCGAATTTTTCCGAAGAATTTGAGCGCACCAAAAATTGATACGTGTCACGTGCAACGTCGTCCTAATGTTCCGGCGTGACTTCCTAATTTTCCGGTGTCCAATTTGGGCAAAAATTCAATAATTAAATTCTATTAAACGCATCTCGAGCGTTTCTCGAGCTAACGGGCAGCTTGCTGGGGAAATTCGCGAAATCGACTTATGACTGATACTAAATCGAGTCACGTGCGAGTCCGTTCTGTGCGTGACGACCTCGATTGTCATTAAAATCGCGAAGATCAATCACTTGATCCCGAGGGGTACGATCGTTCGGTATAATTTCAGAATCATTCGTCAAGTCGTTTCGTGGTCCAACGGAATCACCCGCGATCCACTACTAGGACAGTGACGAACTGACCCCTAATTATCCTTGGATCGGCCAACAGTGGCTCAAAATATCACTTACGCGATTTAATGGTCGAAATCCATTCACGATCGAATTTTCTTTAGTCGCGCGAATTTAATTCCCCTATTAGCCTTTCCCTAATGGTTAGCATTCCCAGGAATGATCAGTTCCGGGCGAGAACTTACTACGAGCACATTTCATAAAACTCAGTTATTTCATAATTTCCAATTGGCGGAAATTTCGGAATGTCACAATCTTCCCCTCTTATAAAATTTCGTCCTCGAAATTTACAATCTTACCACTACTAAAAATTTACAATTCTTACCGCTATTCAAACAACTGGGGGTACTGACGTTGCATCATTTCTTCGCTTTCCCAGGTTGCGCCTTCAGTCCCGTTGTGCTCCCAGATAACCTTGACCATTGGGATCGTCTTATTTCTCAGAACCTGTTCTTTCCGATCTTCAATCCTGATCGGTCTCTCGACGTACGATACTTTTTTTCCACTTCTATTTCTTCGTAATTCAACACATGCGTCGGGTCCGGTTCATATTTCCTCAACATTGATACGTGAAACACGTTATGCACCTGCGACATATTCGGCGGTAACGCAAGGCGATACGTCAGATCTCCAATTCTTTCTAGCACTTCAAAGGGTCCCACATATCTCGGACTCAACTTCCCCTTCTTACCAAACCGGGACAATCCTCGCATGGGCGACACTTTTAGAAATACGTGATCCCCTACTTGGAATTTCAGAGGTCTTCGCTTTCTGTCTGCGTAACTCTTTTGACGGCTCTGCGCTGTCTTCAGCCTTTCACGAATGATCTTAACTGCCTCGATCGACTGCTCAACCAACTCCGGCCCTGTTATAGCTCGTTCTCCTACTTCGTCCCAACACACGGGTGTTCTATAGGCACGGCCATATAGCGCTTCAAAGGGTGCCATTCCAATGCTCTGCTAGAAGCTGTTATTGTAAGCAAACTCCACTAAGGGCAGTTGCTCTTCCCATTTACCTTGAAAATCCAGCACACATGCCCTGAGCATATCCTCTAGCGTCTGAATCGTCCTCTCAGACTGGCCATCTGTCTGAGGATGATAAGCTGTACTAAACTGCAACTTGGATCCTAACGCCGTCTGCAGGCTTTTTCAAAAATTGGCGGTAAACCTAGGATCACGATCCGATGTTATAGACACTGGTACCCCATGCAGGCGAACTATCTGCTGCACGTACAACTCTGCATACCGTTCTAACGCGAAATCCTTTCGCACTACCAAAAAGTGTGCCGACTTAGTTAATCTGTCGACAATCACCCAAATGGTGTCATGACCTCTTTGACTTCTCGGCAATCCCGACATAAAATCCATGGTTATATGCTCCCATTTCCACTCTGGGATTTCCAACGGTCGCAACAATCCTCCAGGTTTACAATGTTGCGCTTTCACCTGCTGGCATGTCAGACACTTAGCCACGTGCTTCGCAATATCCGACTTCATACCGTTCCACCAATAATATTGCCTCAAATTCCTGTACATTTTAGTACTGCCTGGGTGGATACTATACTGACTGCGATGCGCTTCGGACAAAATTTCTTCCTTAACTCCCGCATCGTCTGGCACACATAACCTCCCACGAAATTTCAATACCCCGTCCTCGGATACCTTAAAATCCGGCTTTCTCTTAGTAACATCCATCTCAATAACCTTCTGTATCTCTGGGTCCGTAGACTGCAAAGCTTTAACTTTAACCTGGATCTCCGGCTCAATCCTTAACGTAGATAACAGACTCGAGACTTGACTTACTTCAAACTTGAACTCCGAGTCTCGCACATTCTCCAATAGGATCCACTCCTTGACCATTAAATGCGCGATGCTTGATTTTCGGCTCAACGCATCCGCAACTCGATTTGCCTTTCCAGGGTGATATAGAATATCACAATCATAATCTTTCAATAATTCCATCCAGCGTCGTTGCCTCATATTCAACTCGTTCTGCGAAATAAATACTTGACGCTTTGATGGTCAGTATAGATCTGAAATCTTTCTCCGCATAAATAATATCGCCAAATCTTCAGGACGAACACTATTGCGGCTAACTCCAAGTCATGCGTCGGATAATTCAATTCATGTGGCCTCAACTGCCTGGATGCATATGCTACCACTCGCCCATGTTGCATCAACACACACCCTAATCCTTTCAACGACGCGTCACTATATATTTCATATCCTCCCGGTCCTGATGGAATCGTCAACACTGGTGCCGTTGTCAACCTCCGCTTCAACTCCTGAAAACTTCCTTCACACTGATGTGTCCATTCAAATCTATTCTCCTTCTTCAATAATTGAGTCAACGGCATTGCTATTGCCGAAAATCCTTCCACAAAGCGACGGTAATATCCAGCCAGACCCAGAAAACTCCGAACTTCTGTTACCGTTGTCGGTCTAGGCCACTTTGTCACAGCCTCAATCTTCGACGGATCCACAGAAATTCCTTCTCCGGAAATTACATGATCGAGAAACGCTACTCGACTAAGCCAAAATTCGCACTTGTTAAACTTAGCGTACAGTGCGTTCTTCCTCAAAGTCTGCAACACTCTATGCAGATGAAATTCGTGCTCCTCCCGGCTTTTCGAGTACACCAGTATATCGTCGATAAAGACAATCACAAACTGATCTAAGAATTCCTTAAATACCCGATTCATTAAATCCATAAAGGCAGCAGGGGCGTTCGTTAATCCGAACGGTATCACCGTAAATTCATAATGTCCATATCTCGTCCTAAATGCCGTCTTCGGTACATCCTCCTTCCTAATTCTCAACTGATGATACCCCGTTCTCAAATCAATTTTTGAGAATACCGAAGCCCATTGTAACTGATCAAACAAATCGTCAATCCTTGGCAAAGGATACTTATTTTTAACTGTCACTTGATTCAGCTGCCTGTAGTCTATATACAACCTCAATGACCCATCTTTCTTCCTTACAAATAAAACTGGCGCTCCCCACGGAGACGCACTGGGACGAATAAACCCCTTATCTAACAACTCTTGCATCTGCACCTTTAATTCCTTTAACTCCGATAGCGACATTCTATAAGGTGCCTTCGAGATTGGCTCAGTTCCAGGTGCCAACTCGATTACAAACTCTACTTCCCTTTCCGGCGGTAATCCCGGTAATTCTTGAGGAAACACATCGGGATATTCACACACTACCGCTATATCCTCAAGTCTCGGCTCTTCAGCCGTCGAATCCACTACCACAGCTAGAAATCCTTGACATCCTTCATTCAACAATTTTGCCATTTCCACCGAGGATATTAACGGAATCGAGGGTCCTCCTCGACTTCCTACAAATTTAAATTCCGGATGTCCAACAGGATTAAATTGGATCACCATGCTATTGCAATCCATTACAGCCCTCTGCTTAGACAATCAATCCATCCCTACTATCATGTCAAAATCATACATATCTAGAACTACCAAATCAATCAATTCCTCCCTATTCCCAATCACAATCTTACAGTTTGGACAACCCAGAGATATCAACATCTTATCGTTTAAAGGAGTCGTCACACATAGCACAACATCAAGCAATTGCGGTTCTATTCCAACTAACTCCACAAACTGTTTCGATATAAAGGAATGCGACGCTCCAGGATCAAATAAAGCATACGCAGCATGGTTGCACAGAGAAATCGTACCTGTGACAACCCCTGGTGCGTTCTCAGCCTCTCGTCTAGCCATCGCATACACTCGTCCTTGCGCTGGAGGCCTATTCTTATTCAGATTCGCTGTCTGGGCCACTCCAGTCTGATTCTCATTCCGAGGTGGCGGCAAAGCAAGCGGTCTATTCTGCCTGGAATTGGGGCAATTCTTTATATGATGCCCAAATCCTCCACATCCAAAGCAAGCTCCACCCCTGGTTGGACAAGGCCCGTTTCCATGTCGACCTCCACAAATCCTACACGGACCATTCCCAATTCGGATTGGCTTTCCAATATTCCTTTTAACTGGTGGAGTAAAACGCCTATTATCCACCATCAGTCTCTTTCCCGGTTTACGGTTATTCCAACCCTGGACAAACTTCGATCCAGATGCGGCGGCTCTATCCATCTGATCCCGCTCAAGAATTTGGGCCCTATCAAATATCTGCTCATACGTTCCCAGATTTACTAGTAGCAACTGGCTACGGATGTCCGCTCTCAATCCATCTAGAAATCTTCGCGCCTTATCCTCAGGGTGTTCCACCATTCTCGGCGCGAACTTAGACAATCTCGCGAATTCCGCCTCATACTGATCTACTGTCATCTGACCTTGGCGGAGTCTCATAAATTCCGTGAGTTTTCTTTATCTGGCACTAGTTGAAATGTATTTCTCATAAAAACTCTCGGTAAAAACAGCCCAAGTCTTGGCTGTACCTTCAGGAAAAATCCTATCCCTGGTGGCTTTCCACCAATCGTTAGCATTATCCTGCAGTTGATATACTGCTAAGGTCACCTTCTCATGATCGTTACATTCCAAAACCTCAAAAGCTTTCTCAAGCTCCTCTATCCATCGAGGTGCAGCCTCCGGGTCACCTTTCCCAGAAAACTTGGGTGGTTTCAACTTTATGAATTGTTCTACCAGCTGGTGCATAGGTCTATTCGCAACCACTTGCCCCTGACCTTGGTTCTCATTAGCAACAGCAACAGCCTCGACGGCTTGGGCAACCGGAGCAGCTCGCTCCTGAGTCTGCCGTTCTATTATATCACCAATCCGTTCCAACGTTCTCATTACAGCTTCCATTCTCGGGTCCACAACAGGTCTAACTTCTATTCCGGGGTTTGCTGCTACTCCAGCATCAACTCCTAAATTTTCCATCGCTCCAGCACCCATTCCAAGATCCTCTACGGCTCTAGCTCGAGCGCGTCCTCTACCCCTGGATCCTCTACCAGCGCCCCTTCTTGGGACTCTTCCTACTCCTCTTCCTTCGCTGCTCATCGTCACGATTCTACCACTCTATTACCTGCTGTAATTCCATTCAGGAATTAGCAGTCTAAACCAACTAGCTCAATCCAATTCTAAGCAGCGAATTAACACATCCGTTTACTCAACAAGCAATTCCCCACTACAAATCACGAAATCACCATCATCAAAGTCTAAACACTTACCTCAAGTCCAGACGCGCCTGCAATTCAATTACCACACATAATTGACTTACACAAATAATCACAACAACCAATCTGGAGGCACGTGTAGCTCACTCTACCCTACACCCCACTAAGATCTCCCCAATTACTACCCCAAGGTTTCCGCTCCTTATCACTCCAAGTTTCGACCAATTCTAGATCGAGCTGACCTTGCTCTGATACCAATTCAAACGGTGATGTCACGCCCCGAACCCCCGTCGAGCCCGCGACATCCCGCCTCCGGTCGAACAGTTGCGACGTCCCAGGTTATCGCCGACCTCAACTAAACATCAGAGATTTAATCGGGCAAACGAAAACCATAAAACACCCGGACAAACTTAAATTGGGGAGAATTGGGAGAATATATATTTCCATTTCTTGTTCAACTTGTTCCACCATATATACAATAACACAAACCTCTGTTTACCAGTGCACACTTTACTGAAACTACCAAAATCAAAAAGGAGTCGATGACCTAACGTTCAACCTCAAAAATGGTTCTCATCCAAGACAAGCTTTCCCACTTCTACAAACACGGTCGTCGTGTGTCTTATCCAGGTCATCCCGTCACCCATCGGAAACTCAGCTATCTCATACTCCGTATGCACTGGTACTCCAAAACGTACTGGTGGCAGTGGTGGTGGGTTCATCGCTCAGGTCGGGGTTCTGAAAATTGTTGGTTTACACAACCATGAGATTATATCTCAGCAAGTACACCCCTAAACCCAACCTAGGCTATCACGTACCTCCAGACAATTACAAAGCACATTCACACGCGCCAAATCTTCAAACAACAGGCATATTACACACAATCACACGCATATGCAATTTTCCCACGTAGTGCGTTCCTTTCATTCTCATCATCACTTTCCACATTCCTCGCCAGTGACCCGCGTAGACGTACACGCCTTAGGTACACTGTGACCATTCACCACATCCGGCCCGCGTACCCGTTCACGCCTCAGGCCCCAATCGCGACCCGAGCATCACACGCCCTAGGCCCGATCCCAACTCAGCCCGCGCCAAATGCGATAGGCCTACATGATTGGAACCCGAGCTTATAATGCCTCGATCCAATCCCGGTTTCACCCGAGCTGATCGTGCCTCGGACCGATTCTCATTCTTGCTTTTTCAAGCCTCAGCCTGTGCCAAATGCAACAAACCTACGTGATCGCGGCCCGAGTTTATGATACTCGGCCCGATCCCAAACTCGCACTTTCGCACTTTCGCACTTTCACACACTTTCCCACCATCACTTGCCACACCACAACTTCTCCTTACTCATGCACATACTCAACATGTATGTACCATACATAACTGGCCAATCACATGTGGCCCGTGCACGCATTAATTACACACAACCCATGCTCACTTATCATTCAACATGGCCAATGATAATAATTAAAATAATCTGGCCACACGTGCACCCAACAGTCATAATTAAATCAACCAATTGCACAATCACACATTCAATTCCACTATCCCAACTCAATTATATTCCAAACGCACAATAAACACAGAAATTGCTATTTTTCTCTAACCAAACGACGTCAAATTGATTCCGGTCCTTCACGGGACTTTCTCACCATAATTTCTCGGTTCTAAAAATCCAACTTGCGTCCCGATCGGCCCATCACGGCCCCATGAACAGTAGATCACAGCCACTGTTATTTTCTAATTTCCAATAATTAATGCCCGAATTAAATCCCAAGGCCCGCCATAAAATTTCCACTACCAATTCATACAATTCCGCACCTAACTTTATACAGATTTCGCCCAAAATCGCCCGTCGATACCCGAAGTCCCAAATCGGGTTTAGAGCGCGACTTACCCGCGTTCTAGACTATCGCGGCTAGAACGGAAAGCGGCGGCACTAAATCGGACACGGCGGGGACGGCGGCGAAGCTCGGCAACGGCGATCGGCTTGCGGCGGTGGTTCGGCTCTCTAGTTGTGGCTCACGGCCACTTGAAAGAGAGAGGAAAAGAGAGAGAAACGGTGGCTGGTGGTGGCGGTTTGGGGCTGGTATGGCGGCAAGCGGCGGCTAGAGGGCGGTCCGGGTGGTGGTGGCGAGCGGCAGTGCCGGCGTGGCTTCACGGTGGAAGAGGAAGAAGTTCACGGTGGGGGAAAATTTCACGGGGGAGAGAGAGAACCAAATGGGGGAATGAGAGAGAGGAGAGAGAGAGAGTCTACGGTGGGGGGGGGGGGGAAACTCACGGCAAGGGGAAGAGAGAGGAATGAGGAGAGAGAGTCTTATCTAGACTTAAATAGGAACTTTGACCCAAAAATATCTAAAGCAAAAATGACCAAAATGCCCCTTGCCCAAAACTAACCTTTTATAAATCCTTAAGGGCAAAATCGTCACTTTCTCCATTTCTCGTCGAAATCGAATTTTTCCGAAGAATTTGAGCGCACCAAAAATTGATACGTGTCACGTGCAACGTCGTCCTAATGTTCCGGCGTGACTTCCTAATTTTCCGGTGTCCAATTTGGGCAAAAATTCAATAATTAAATTCTATTAAACGCATCTCGAGCGTTTCTCGAGCTAACGGGCAGCTTGCTGGGGAAATTCGCGAAATCGACTTATGACTGATACTAAATCGAGTCACGTGCGAGTCCGTTCGGTGCATGACGACTTCGGTTGTCATTAAAATCGCGAAGATCAATCACTTGATCCGAGGGGTACGATCGTTCGGTATAATTTCAGAATCATTCGTCAAGTCGTTTCGTGGTCCAACGGAATCACCCGCGATCCACTACTAGGACAGTGACGAACTGACCCCTAATTATCCTTGGATCGGCCAACAGTGGCTCAAAATATCACTTACGCGATTTAATGGTCAAAATCCATTCACAATCGAATTTTCTTTAGTCGCGCGAATTTAATTCCCCTATTAGCCTTTCCCTAATGGTTAGCATTCCCAGGAATGATCAGTTCCGGGCGAAAACTTACTACGAGCACATTTCATAAAACTCAGTTATTTCATAATTTCCAATTGGCGGAAAATTCGGAATGTCACAGGCACGGCCAAGACGTCTCGAGCAATGGAAGAAAGGATAGGATATCTTGAAGAATTTACTTTCCACCAACTTAAGATATCAAAGTTTGGGTTATAACATTCACATCCTTCCTCCAAATATTTGTCCAATTCTAATTTTTCTTCCAAATATTGTTGTCCAGTTTGGCTAAGATACTTTGCAGTCATAAAATCAGCACCAACCACAGGAGACTTTATGCTTATCGTCCTCGTGCTCTTTAGCCTCAAGTTGCTTTAGGGCCATACACCAGTGCGATATTGCTCGAACAACGACGTCAGAAATGTTTTTACTTTATCTCGTAAAGTTTCTGCCTCCTTCCTTTCATAAACATCATTAATCATCCACTTCACATATTCCCACTTATGTCGAAGGTCAAGTATGCAATCAATGAACAAAGTAAGATTGATGTTGTTCACATTACCAAAATATTTATTGAATTTGGTTTTCATTCTCTTAGCCATTTCCTGCACACTTTGATCCTCATTCTCACAATATGCATCAATGATTCCATGAATCCCATACACATCCTTCGCCATATCATTACTAGTGACATAAGAAGAACCCAAAAATTTTAAAGTCGTATCAAAGAACAACTTCAGGAAAGGAAAAAAGTGATGGGCGTACTCCCAATCATCACTAGTGGGCAACCCTTTCGCCTTGGAAAGCTCTTCAACATATTTGCTATCTTGAAATTCCAATAAGCTAAATGCTGTTTGAAACTTCAAAGCTGCTTCCAACATCATGTATGTCAAGTTCCAACGAGTCTCCACATCTAAACATACAAGACTCTTGGACTCGATATCAATATAACTCTTAAACCGTCTCAACCTCGCAGGAGAAGACCTCACATAACGCACAGCCGAACGTATTCCAACAATTGAATCATTTATGTCTTTCAACCCCTCTCTCACAATCAAACTCAATATGTGAGCACAACACCTCACGTGGAGTAACTCACCTCTCAATACTAGAGAATTCCGAGAGTTAAATCTTTTCTTCAAATATTGAATTCCTAAGTCATTTGAGCTTGCATTATCCACGATGATAGAAAAAACGCTTTGAATCCCCCAATCAGTCAAGCATTTCTCAACCGCTTTTCCTATTATCTCAGCAGAATGACCCGGGATTTGACAAAAATTCAATATTTTCTTGTGCAACTTCCAATCGGCGTTAACTAAATGAGCAGTAAGACACATATAGCTCAAATTTTGACAAGAAGTCCATGTGTCAGTCGTAAGACACACTCTTGGAGATGTCTCCGAGAAATATTTCTTCAATTTACTGCTTTCTTCCATGTATAACTTGTAACAATCATGCCTCAATGTGTTCCGACACAGGATTAGAAAATTTGGCTAGATTCTATTCACGAATAGCCGAAATCCCTCATTTTCTACGAACTTAAAAGGCAATTCACCAATAATAAACATTTTTGCTAGGTCTTTTCGACTAGCATCTTGATCAAATTTCCATGGACCCGATGAACTACCGACCCCAAGAAGTTTATCTGAGGCACTTTTTTGCCTTTTCTCAACGTTTGCATATGGGTATTCCTTGCATCTACCTAAATGATGATGCATCGAACTAGTCCCGTGATTACTAGCACAACGAATTTGGGCCCCACAGTATAAACATTCAGCCTTATCTTGATCAGGAATCCGTTTAAAGTGTTCTCACACTACAGATCTTGTCCTTCTTTCTATGACACTAGTAGAACTTGTTTCAGACATCTTGAAATCCTTCTATTTATGACACTTAGAACTTGCAAATTATTGCTATAGTTAGCATGCAAGGTAGAGAAGGCCTAACCAGCTCCTTAAGTTGTAATAAAGTTAGCAACTAGAAACAAAAAATCCCCAATCAAACAACTATCTATTCATTCAAACAACAACAGTTCAAGATAAAAAAGAAAAAACAGAAACCACAGAATTTGACAATCATAACAATTCATTTAACACAGGTATACATGCCATCTGATACAAGAGATTCAGCAAATTACAAGCATGTTCTTCAAAGCCTGATTATTGGGATCCTAGCATCCTGTAATCTAGAAATCAGAAACCACAGAATTTGACAATCATAACTCCCTGGGATTTTCATAAAATGTATATCGTAAGAGATACATTTGAGAGAGATACAATCAGTTTAATTACCAATCCTACAACGCACATGAACACGTTGAACGGCCCCCTCAACTCTCTCTCTCTCTCTCTCTCTCTCTCTCTCTCTCTCTCTCTCTCTCTCTCTCTCTCTCTCTCTCTCTCTCTCTCTCTCTCTCTCTCTCTCTCTCGTTTTAATTGCAAATATCAACAGAACTTGAATCATAAAATCTCCCACCCTGATGAAAACCTAGATTCTTAGTTTAACAGTTCCAAATCCATACACTTTATTACTGGCAAAAAGAGAGTTGCTTCAAAATTTATTTTGAAAGTCAATTACTGGGCCTATTAATTTTAACATATATCAAAAATGAAGATACGCATCCATTACAAAAAATCTCCTTTACCTCTCCAGCTTTACATTTAGAGATGCCAATTATGCAATATCAACTGCAAAACGTGATAGGCTTTTTAGTGAAGTGAGCCAAAACCTAGTTAGTGACTTCAGTATATAAGGATAATCCTAATTCCATGGCTTGTAAAGTTGGCGTAGGTCACAAATACTCTCATTTATCCCCTTCTGTCTTCTAAACTACTCTTATAACAAAAGATATATGCATTTCTAATATCTATATTAAATGCATCTCTATACTGTTGGTCTAATTAGAAACACCATTATGGACTCAGCCAAATTGCAGTTTTCCATCTGATTGTCACAACCTCTATTAGACTCTGACAATATCAACACTTTAAAAGATTAAAAATTTAAACTGCTACAGCTAAGAAATGAAAATTTAATAGAAGCCCATCTTAGCTTCCTCACCAACTGACTAGTGGTCAGAGATTCACAATGACAAAGTTGTACATCACACAACAGCAATAACTCGCAGAACCTTCCAACTCGCATACGCATCTCAAAGTAAAATGAAGGAAGCACGAGACATACCAGTGATGCGAACAAGGGTTTCCCTCCAGGAGAGGTCGGTCACATGCTGCAAGCGAAAGCGAACCACGGGTCGTCAGGCTAAAGAGGCCAAAAATTAAAGCGAAGAAGAGCGGATTGAAAATCGGTCGAGCCAGATGCTTACGATGAAGGTGTCGTTGAAGGAGGCGAAGATGTGGGCGACTCCGAAGACGAACTCACCCTCGCGCACCGCCGGCCCGAGCGTGACGTTCTCCTCCTTAAGCTCCCTAACCTTTCTCTTCAACTACGAAACAACAAAAGAAATTCACGTGTGAGCGAGCGCT
Source organism: Syzygium oleosum (assembly GCF_021117445.2). Taxonomy (NCBI): domain Eukaryota; kingdom Viridiplantae; phylum Streptophyta; class Magnoliopsida; order Myrtales; family Myrtaceae; genus Syzygium; species Syzygium oleosum. The sequence continues at coordinate 6,287,923 of NW_026607494.1, forward strand.
CTCAATGACGAATCGCGCGAGAAACAGCTTCCGAATCGCTATCTACTCCGATGACGGATCGACGAATCTGAGCAAGATAAGCCCAAAACGAGACCGGCGAAAGCAAAAAGCAAAGACAGGCAGTCTGCTCTACCTCACACCAGGGCTTCGCTCCGCTTTTCCGAAGAGGGGATGAGCGGGAGCTTGAAGACTAAAGAGACGAAGGAGATGATACCATCTAGGTTTTTTTAAGTTATGGGCCGGCCATAAAAAAAGCCCGACCCGGACCGGCCCGGCCCGAAACAGGAATAATATATGAAATTCAGAGCTCTTACCCAACCCAAAGGAGGCTCGCCCCGAAGAAGCCCTATATTTTCGGGCCAGGCCGGGTCGGGCTAGTTCGATCTGGGTCGGGCCGGGCTTTATTGATACCCTTACCAGCTGCCGTCCAGCTGCTGCCGCCCCTCGCTTTGTTCGGTTTTTCTTAGGTTCTCTAGGTAAGTGGCATTCTAAACCTTATCTAAGCTAAGGGGTTACCAATGGGCATATTAGGGGTTGATTAGTGGCTGTGGTTAGTTGGTTTAAGGGCTAGACGAGTAGATTTGCTTGTTGGTTGTGTTCCCGGATTTTGTAACTACTGTGCTGCCGAGTTTTGCTATTTTTTCCGAGACTTGTGTGGGCTGAATCTGGAGTAGTGTTCTTCATGAAAGTTGTTAAAAACATCTTGACGTATAACATAATTTAATTTGGGAATTTTTGAAAGTCATTTGAGGCCATTCGGAAGTCCATCTTTGGACCGAAATTAGTCTGTCGGAAACACTGTTGCTTCGACTTTCGGGTCTGTTCGAATTTTTATAAACTTTCCAGACCCATTTTCAAAATACTTCCTTCACAAAACTTGTTGGGGACATTTGTGGCTATAACACATAAAAATTTTAAAGCTTTCTAAGGAGATTTGGTTACTGCTTGAAATGCATTTTTTAAGCCAGATGGCCAGTCCGAACGAAATATTTTATGTCCGATTTTGGGTGACAAAAAGAGGTGGTTCTAGACAGAACTGGGTTTTGTGTTCTCATGAAAAATGTTCATCAGGATGTTGTCTAGGACATATCCGAAATTCATAATTTTTGGAGTTGAATTACTATTTATTTTAAAAGGAACTCCAGAACTGTGCACTGGCCCAGATTTGCCCCGATTATGTGTATTCGGTTTTCTCTACCTCTTGTGGCTGAGTTGTGGTGCTTGGTGGCTGAGTTGAATGTTGTGGTGCTTGGTGGCTGAGTTGAATGTTGGGATGTGTGGATTTATGCCATTGAGTGTATAGCTTGAATTGTGGATTGAAAGGTGTTGGAATGATTGGGTGATATGGTTGAGCTACATTGCTGCCCTTATGAATGGATTGGTTGGGCTGAGTTGTTGATTTGGAATTGAGCATGTTTGTGTGTGATTAGGGCATGTGGATGTTGTGTGAAGGGAATGAGATATGTATCGCGTATGATCAATAGGCACTGAGGCGTGTTGACGCGGGAAAATGCATGAAATTGAATGAGGATGTACGTTTGATTCTATAATCCTTGAGGCGTGTTTATGCGAGGAATTGGACTTGTCTTGAGGCATGTTATGCGAGACAATGCCCGGATAAATCGGAGGACCGTCGACTTGATGCGTCTTTACGCGAGTCGTGCCGTAGACTTGATGCGTGTTACGCGAGTCATACGATGAGGTGGGCCTGAGGCGTGTTACGCGGGTCGGTATTGATCGGGTTGGACACATGTGTGTGTCGGAAGTTGAAAGATGTGAGCATGTGTAGAGATTGAGATTGGAATAGGTTGGAATGTTATTATGGATGCATGTGTAGGAAATTGGTTGTATCTTGGAGTGCATGTACATTGAGAAGTTGGTTATGTTATTGCGATCCAACTAACGTGCAGGGTTATATATGCATCGAGGTAAGGCTAGAGAGTGCCTTTGAATGTTATTGCATGTTGATTGAATGTGTTGGGTGTTATTCTATTTGTCTGGAGGTACGTGTTAGCCTAGTTAAGGTTTAGGGTATTGCTTATTGAGACTCGTTTTCATGGTTATTATACAACCATTTCAGATCCTCGACCCCAACCATGAGCAATCCACTAGAGCGTTTTGGGATCCCGAGGCATACTGAGCACTCGGTGATGGAATACCCCGTAGGAGACGGGGAGGCCTATATTAAGCATACTACTGTGGTGTGGGTAGACGTGGGTAGACAGACGCTGCAGCCTAATACGTATCGGGCTTATTATTATCGGGATTTGTACTGCACATATGGTCCACTTCGGAACTGCGATGTTCCGTTTAATGGAGTATGTGAGTGGGACCCCTCAGCGGCTCTCGCTCCCGACGGTGTGGTCACGAGCCCAGATGCCGCCCCCGAAGATTCCAACCCCTGGCCGGTGATAGTGGAGTCCGACTTCGACGAGGAGTCCACGGAGTCAGAGCCAGAGGAGGAACCCGAGGAGGCCATCCCAGAGCCAATGAAGTCCGATCCCGAAGAAGAGCTAATAGAGTCGGAGCCCGAAGAGGAACCCATGGAGTCGGAGCCTGAGTCTGTGAGTTCCAACTCGGATTGGGAGCCGTAGCGGTGTTTTAGTGCTAAGTCTAGAAACCCTTTTTAGTGGACCCTTTTTGTATAGCTAGGCTAGTCTACCCGACCACCAGTCCCTTTTTTATGAAGGTGGAGTTTAACCCTAGTGGCCTAACGTGTGTAAAACTGAATGTTGTAAATGTGTTATTGTATGAAGTACGTTGTTGAATATTCAAGTGTTTTCTCTACTACCCTTGGTCTTTAATCTTCTCTGGGTGCTTTTAATCGTTTCCGCTTGCGCTTTATATTTTGATGTTCGTGTAGGTCGGCGACGAGTCACGAGACGTCGCATTCGAAATACGACCGTGGAGGGGTGTCGCGAGCTCTGTAGGGCCCGGGGCGTGACAACTGAATAGTCACCAACCGGCCAAATGTCCTTATTTGAGACGATTTGGCCACTTCAGACTCTTATTTGAGAAAATAAAGGCATTTCATACCCTGATTTGAAAAAATTTCAAATCACTCATTTTTCGCGAAATGAATGCACCCCGAATGAACGGAGGAAAGCGGACGGCAGCCCGCTTTGCATAAAATGTGTTCCCTTCTTGCCTTTCTGTCTTCTTTGTAAAGGGGATGTGAACGTGCAAATGAAGAAAGAAGAAGAAGGGAAGTCGAAGATAATCATTTCCCAAAATGGTACGGAACATGGACGTCCCGAAGATGATGTTGGCCTCGTTTTCATGACTTTTGCTCCTCGTGTTCAATGCTCAACCAGGAGAACTAGCGGAGGAGGCACCAAAGTTGTGGCTTGATTTGTCTTCTGGCAGCTCTTCCATTTTGGGTTAATATCATGAAAAATCTCAAATTGGTACAGCTGTGATAAATTTACCCACAAATTAATTTTTTGACAACGAAAATCCCCAAACTGGTATACCCGTGACAAATTTGCTCCAAACTAATTTTTTAACCACGAAAAACCCCAAACTGGTACATTTGTAACAAATTTACCCTCCGTTAAATTGAATTAATACATCGAAAAATCACAAACTAGTACACCTCTGACAAACGGAGGATAAAACCCTAAACTGGTACACTCATCAATTGTCACGTGTCATCAAACTCAGAAATTTGTCGGTAAAATTTAACAGAAAATAACGGAGGGGAAAACTGTCACAGTTGTACCAATTTAGGATTTTTGGTGGTCAAAAAATTAGTTTGGAATAAATCTGTCACAGGTGTATCAATTTGGATTTTTCGTGGTATTAAACCTTTTGATAAAAGGCAGAGAAGGAGCAAAGGACAAGAGTGTGCCAAGTCCTTAGCACCGAGAGGGGAAGACTGAGAGCTCATCAACGAGAGAGAGAGAGAGATTAGAACTCATAGAGACTTGTGTGCAGAGAAAATATCGTGGGTTATCTGGCGTAAATTAGAGGTTTGGAAAGCACTTGAGCACGAGCGATTATAAATTTGTAATTTTCTGGTTTGATAGTGGATTACCTGCTGGCTCTCCCCCTGTTAACGTAGGTTTCGACACTGGCATTGAACCACATAAACTTCTTGTGTGATTTTCTTCTTTTACTCTGTTCCGCGTCTTGATTCCATTTGCGTGACACATTCCTTTTCAATGCGTACTATTTAGATAAGATAAAAAGATTACGTTTTACTCGATCACTTTGACATTCTCGCTTGTATTAAGGCAAGAAAGAACAGCAGGGAAAATTTATGCTGATATATCTGCTAGTAACAAATGTGAAGTACTTGATTTCATTTCTTCGTTCTCAATTCAACATGATGAGGATTGAAAATTTAAAAAAGGAAGATGACATTATTCGTATGTGGGTGAGTGGATTTTCTTGCTAATCGTGGGTTTTCCTAAATCAGGAATTACGTTCAACATTCAAAAGCATTTCGATAACTTAATTCGACCAATTGAAAGTTGAATGCTAAACCGAAGTTAAGAGACTTAATTGCACAAATTAGAAGTTTAGAAGCGGCGCTCCATGTTGGACAAAAGTTCATGGACTAATGACGTCACTATACGTTCCTTGCCATACGGTGAGATTTGAAATGATAATCTTGTATTGGTCCGTCTAATGGTTGATATTAAAAAAAAAATTAATCGAACGTTAGAGGATAATTTTCCATCCCACAATCGACATTTTTAACGTTGAAGAGCTTGTCTATCATATAAATATGCACTAATTTTGTCTACCTAGGAAACTTTATAAAACCTAACCACGCATAAGAACAAACAACGTATGGAGGTGCACCGTTAAGTATCCTTATTGCGTGACAGGAGGAAAAATTACCCAATCACTCTTAAACCTATTGTATAAATGTCAATCAGTCCTAACTTTTTTGCGAAATTCCAATGTGCTCCTTTTGATTAATTTTTTGTCGGAAATCGCTGACGTGGCGCTTTGGTCGTCGTCGGCTATTTTGTGTGGCACACCGCCATGTCAGCAATTTCAAGTGAAAATCGGCTGGAAATGCTACATTGCAATTTCGAGCGAAGGCTTAAGACTAAATCACCAAAATCGAAAAGTTTAGGAATGAATTGACTTCCGTACAGTAGAGTCAAGACTGGCCGGACAATTCCCTGCATGATATGTGTCTGAGATTGAATTGTCTTAATCAACCTATTATACAGATGCCCTAACAATGAACCTCCTTCGTAGAGAAAATTTTCTTTTCTAACAATAAAAAAGGTCACGTAACTCATTTGATGAAAGCACTCGTAGTCGATCATTCGGAGGAACGGTTACCTTGTAACCCGACAGTCTAAAGTTAATGTATAGAACCGATTTACAAAGTATGTAAGCTATCGAATCCCCGAATACTCAAACATGATTCACTCGTTCAACTACCTAACCACGATTCGCAGCATTATCTGGTAGCGCGATTTGCAAGGCGGTCTCAGCATCCGTAGCATCATTATGCGACTCCTCTTCACCAGCTATCGCCTTCCGATTCAACTATGGTATTGTTGAAAGGGTAGTTTAGTCTTCTCCATAATTAGTGAGCCATAATGCTCACTATATATATATAGATGATGTAATTTGATTAAGAAAAATTACGATTGTGTTTTTCATCATGGTATCAGAGCCAATAAACAAAACCCTAGTCCTTCAACTGTTACCCTAGCCACCGGAGGCCACTGTTGTCACCGGAGAAGTCACTGCCGCCGGCCTTGGAATCTACGCTGGCGGCGGACAGAATGGGGTGGCTGAACGAAAAAATCGGCATCTCCTGGATGTGGCTCGTTGCCTCCTTTTTCATATGAACCTCCCCAAAATGTACTGGGGGCATGCTGTTCTTACAGCATACTATCTCATAAATCGCCTTCCATCCTCAGTGCTTCATGGGGGCATACCTTTCTCCACTATCCATCCCACAAGTCCACTTTTTACTTTACCACTTCGTGTGTTTGGGTGTGTCTGTTTTATGCATCGTCTTGCTCCTGGTCATGATAAACTCGATCCACGGGCCCACAAATGTGTGTTTCTTGGGTATTCTCGAACTCAGAAAGGGTATAAGTGTTATAGTCCAGTTAGTCGGCGGTTGTATGTCTCAGCAGATGTAACCTTTTTCGAGGATCAGTCATATTACTCCTCTACAGCGGGTCCTTCTGAAGATGTTCCATCTTCGACTATGGCTCCACTACCGCCTATTCCCTTAGCGAGTATGCCTGAGTCATCAACGTCATCGCCTAGTTTTCAGTTCGCCGACAAGACCTATCAACGGCGCCGGTCTGTTCAACGTGAGGTAGTACAATCACCGCCTGCATTGGATATGCATGCTTCTCCACCAGTCAATGTCCCATCTTCTGATCCACCAGTTGCTTCTGAGCCTGATTCTACTACTGACATTCCCATTGCATTGCGCAAAGGTACACGTTCTTGTGTTGGTCAACCCAATCCTCGGTTTACTCCTTATAGTGGTTTGTCTTGTCATACACATACTCGTTACCCTCTTTCTCGATTTTTATCATACGATTGTCTTTCTCCTACATATTCCTCGTTTGTTGCTTCTTTATCTGCTGTGTCTGTGCCAAGTACTGTTGCAGAGGCTCTTGCTCATCCAGGTTGGCGACAAGCTATGGAGGATGAAATGCAGGCACTACAGGATAATGGGACATGGCAACTTACATCGTTACCTGCTGGGAAACAGGCTGTGGGTTGCCGTTGGGTTTTCACAGTGAAGTTTCAACCAGATGGCACTGTTGAGCGTCTGAAGGCACGTCTAGTTGCCAAAGGTTACACCCAGACATATGGAGTTGATTATGATGATACATTCTCTCCTGTAGCAAAGATACCTTCCGTTCGTGTTTTCATCTCTCTTGCTGTCCATTATGGTTGGACTCTTCACCAACTTGATGTCAAGAATGCCTTTCTTCATGGGGACTTGGTAGAGGAGGTATATATGGAGCAACCCCCGGGGTTCGTTGCTCAGGGGGAGTCTACCAGTGTTTGTCGTCTACGCAAGGCATTATATGGATTGAAACAGTCTCCTCGTGCCTGGTTTGGTCGTTTCAGTGATGCAGTTATTCGGTTTGGTTTGCGACGTTGTACCGTAGATCATTCTGTATTTAGCTCTACTTCCCCTGCTGGGTGTGTTCTCCTGATTGTGTATGTGGATGATATTATCATTACTGGTAGTGATTCTGTGGGCATAAAAAAATTGAAACAGTTTTTACAGGCAGAATTTAGCACAAAAGATATGGGTTGTTTGCGGTATTTCTTGGGCATTGAGGTGGCCTACTCACGTGATGGTATCTCATTATCACAGCGGAAATATGTATTGGATATTCTTAGTGAGGTTGGTTTTCTTGGAGCGAAGCCTGTTAATACTCCGATGGATCCTAATGTGAAGCTTGATGCAGAACAAGGTGAATTACTTCATGATCCAAGTAAGTATCGGAGACTGGTGGGTAAGCTCAATTATTTAACTGTTACCCGACCAGATATCTCTTTTGCGGTTAGTGCTGTTAGTCAATTTATGAGTACTCCTCGTACTACACATTGGGATGCAGTGCTACGTATAGTTAAATACTTGAAGGGAGCACCAGGTAAAGGGATATTGTTCAAGAATCATGGACATCTTGATGTTATTGGCTACTCTGATGCTGATTGGGCTGGTTGTCCTTTTGATAGGCGATCAACTTCTGGTTATTGTGTATTCTTGGGAGGCAATCTTGTGAGTTGGAAAAGTAAGAAACAACAGGTGGTGTCTCGATCGAGTGCTGAGGCGGAATATCGGGCCATGGCTCATGTGACTAGTGAGTTGATTTGGTTGAAGATGTTATTATCCGAACTTAGTATGTCTTCTTCAGCTCCCTCCGTTCTGTGTTGTGATAACCAGTCTGCTATGCATATCGCTTCAAATCCAGTTTTTCACGAGCGCACGAAGCACATTGAAGTAGATTGCCATTTTGTGCGAGAAAAGATTCAAAACAAGGAAATAACACTTCAATACACACGGACTGAAGACCAACTTGCTGATCTTTTCACTAAGTCATTGCAAGGTAGTAGAGTGATTACTTTGTGTAACAAGTTGGGGCTCTTTGATGTTTATGCCCCAACTTGAGGGGGAGTGTTGAAAGGGTAGTTTAGTCTTCTCCATAATTAGTGAGCCATAATGCTCACTATATATATATAGATGATGTAATTTGATTAAGAAAAATTACGATTGTGTTTTTCATCAGGTATGATGGACCAACTGGTTCATTGTTTGTCTAATAAAGACTAAGAAAAGCTAGGCCTGTGTTGTGTTTGATTGAGCCTTGAGATCTTAACAATGGAAATGACTAACAGAGCGAAATGCAGAAGTGGGGGCAAATCCAGCCCACCAGGAGCAGAAATCTCATGTTCATTTTTGAGAGTCTCATTTATTTGCTTATTGTCTCTCCTGCATGTCCCCCTTTTCTATGATTTTTGCCCCTCTAATTTTTAGAATTTTCTAAACCAAAACATGTTTTGGAAAAATGGTTTTCAAAACCTAAATCAGAGGTTGAACCTTACTGGACAATCAAGCTTGCACTTCTTTCACTAATCTCAACCGTTCTTCACTTAAATAATTTCACATCCTTAATGGGTATGATGATAGTTCTATTAGGAGCGATGCGGTTCGTGCTGTTTCTATATCCTCTTGTATCGAGTCCAGTTCGTCGTTTAAAGATTGTAGGTGCTTTGAAACCGTTAACAGATTCACATTTGATTAAATCAGTACTCTTTTTATTGCACTTTTGGCTACCCAGAGGACCACAACCGGGATATATCATGTCTAAGAAAATTGCCTAATGAATTTTCTCCCAGTAAAAGAGAAGCCTCGAGGTCTCTGCAAGAATAGAGTCAGTCCTGAGATTTCTATGGCAGAAGAACATCTTAGTTATTTGGAACAGTAGCCATCAGCTTAGATGCCTCGTCTTGCAGAACCTTCCATGCTTCATTAACATGTCTCTCTTCTGTCAATGGAGCCCCGACTGCGAAGCGTAAGATGTACTTACCCGAGAGAACCTGCATCAGTATGATGCGTAAGATGGTATCTTATCTTTACAAGGAAGCACCGATGCCGAAGGGCATTGTTATCTTTGGATGGTACAACGAAAGCAGTGAACATACAGTGTGAGAAATGAAGATTTTCCCAGTTGAGTTTACTGCATCTAATAGATCGCGGTTCAATTTATTTCCTTCTTCTCCATCGTTGTCAGGAGAGAGGAGACGGAAACAGACCAGTGAAAATATTCGAGGGGTGACAACCTGCTTGTACAATTTAACAAAGAAATAACATAATTGTTAAAACATTAAGCTTTAAAGATAATACTCTCTCTCTCTCTCTCTCTCTCTCTCTCTCTCTCTCTCAGTGCGCTGATATGTTTACATATTGAGGTCTGGCTTTGGGCGTGCATAGCTGGTGTCAGATTAGTCAAGAAACAAAAATCACATATTATGACAACGAGACACAATTACCTCAAATCTAGGATCTTGACTGACAAGACCTTCAAATTGTCTGGCCAGCTCAATGTGGTTTCTGATGTACTGCTGAAGATTTTGTACACCATACAACCGTAAAACCATCCAAAGTTTCAGTGATCTATGAAGAACAGCAGAAATCAGTACGACATAATCCATTAGCCAATAGGCCAATAACTAAGAAATTATTTCATGAACGATCCTTGCAGTCCAACAGGCACATCACATAACCAAGCACTTGTTGAGAAAATGTCGAGAAAATCCACCTAAAACGACGCCCAAGAGGAATTTGCCAGTCTCTGTAGTCCACAACCATGTCTGCTTGTGACGCCTGCAGATAGTCTTATCACTGTAAAACTGGACAAAGAATGCACTTCCAAATTTTCCCATTTGGATTAATTCTACGCAGCACTACTAGCATTAAGATGGAGGCCACATTAGCGATAAGACATATATAGTATTGTCTTATCCATCTTGCAGTGAGTACAACAGTTCCAGAAGAATGTGGATTCTACTGAAATCAGGAAAAGCGAGAGTAAAAGCATTCATGTTTGCAAAACTCTGAAATGCACAACAGTCCTAGTGTTGATATAAGACAAGACTTAGTGTCTCCCAAGAAGTATGGAAGTTGCTTAAAAAATTCATGAGGAAATTGTGGTGAAGAAACGTATCTAAGACCTATTCAATCGTATTAGTTCTAGCAGACATGCAGATCCTCTTGATCCGTACCTTACTTGTAAAAACTTTCCCAAGTATAAATGGTAAAAATGCATTTATTTCCGGAGTAAAAGGCAATTTCCCTTTCTCTTGCACAAAAGATGATAAAAAGAAACACAAGCCAAGATGTAACGCGTAGACTACATACTTGTGAATCTTTGCATTTCTGTCTTAACATTAAAGGTTTTAGGGAAAAGGTATTGAAAATAATTTGCAGCATAAAGGACAATGCAATAATGAAAAAAGAGAGGGTAGTGATGAGCTAAAGGTAGACTGATTCCGTATCTACTTTTCCATGGGCAAAAGAACACTACAAGTGCCATAACTTGTGTACGGCGCTCACTTTGGTGCCATAAGTTTTTTTTGGATCACTTTAGTGCTAAAATTTTTGAAAAACAGTGCTAAAATTTTTTAAAAATGATCACTTAAGTGCCAACTCCGGTGCCGTACACAATTTTTCGCCGGAAATCCGACGTGGTATTTTTTTTATTAATTTTTGAAGCTGACATGGCTCGCCGGAGATTGGCACTTAAGTGATCGTTTTTAAAAAATTTTAGCACTTAAATGATCGTTTTTAAAAAATTTTAGCACTTAAGTGATCGTTTTTCAAAAATTTTAGCACTGAAGTGATCCAAAAAAAACTTATGACACTTAAGTGATCGTTTTTCCTCCGACTTGACACCAAAGTGATCCGAAAAAAAGTTATGGCACCAAAGTGATCTCCGTACACAAGTTATGGCACTTATAGTGTCCTTTTGCCCTTTTCCATGAAACTTCAAGGACATAGTAACACATCAATCATCGTGAAACATTACCTTGTTCTTTAGGTACTCTGGATTGGTAGAAAGGGCCTGAATCAATGCATTTCTGTCCTGATAAAGAAAACAAATAGCATTTGAAAGGAAAAATAAAGGCAAATGACATGCAATTGCACTATCTGGATAAAAGAATGCTCCTTGAGGATGTCACTAACCAAACTCAACTAGATATTGAATAAATCATAGTGATATAAAGGAGGTCAAGAATCAGTGAATTCATATATATTTCCAAGACTTTGTACCAGCGGAGTTTTTCTGCAGAATTGGCAAGAAGGATTTTCAATAGTAAGACTTAATGACTGCACAATAAGGAACTTTGACAAAAGTTTACAGATCATGGAAAATGATTGTGGAAAAAAATTTTGGACTTCACTGTAGAGCACTGTGTAGCAAATTGTGTATGAGATTAGCAGTATTAGCAACAAAAGTACTGGCCTAAACATAGGAAATTTTGCTTTTTCCTGGTTCCTCAATCCTCATAAAAATGCATAGCCAGTCTTCTTCCTGAGGTGAACCATGCCAAGACAAACAAGCTGCTTCTTTAGGAACAATGTTTACCACCTTGATCCCCATCATTATCTCATGTAAATCACTGACAGAGTTTCGTACTGAGTATATGTCAACTTCAATCAGGTTTAAGTGCTTGATTATATCTGTAGCAGGAACGAAGGTAAGATGCTACTAATTTCTTTCCCTTAGCCAATGGGGCAGGATCTATCTATTTAGAAGATGCACATACAACTACCTAACAAAGGAATGGATGGCTCCATGGATGCCAAAAATTGCCATTGAACTTTGTCAATATGTTCACTCATAAGAAAGATCAATCTCAATCGTGAAATTGCATTGGTATGAGATAAACTGTACAAAGGAATCATTCTTGCAGAACACAGACGAGGCAGTGAATCTTATGTCTCAGGGAACGTTGAAAGCTCTTGCTGAAAGAGATACAACTAAATATCTTCTGAACTGGATAACCGAATAATGAAAACCACATTCCAATCCTGCCGCTATTTGTATCTGACTGACCATTTGAGTGGAAAACATAATAACATTATTCCCTAGAACATGCATTATTATAAAATAAAAATACAAGTTATAACGTTGTTGCTTGCCCTATGAGGAGTTCAAAGTGTTGCTTGCTCTATTTTCTCACATGTTAGCCACTGCTCATGATGCAAAAGACTCATTCAGCACCATCTAATTGTATTAAAACGGTGCCCTGGATTGCATTAAAGGATGTCTTCAATAGAACCTGAACGGAAGACAATTTAAGCATGACAAGTTCACTTTGACTACAGGAATTAGACCTGCCCGCTCTGCTAAAAATAATAAACAGAAAAGGGCAGAGTAAACAAGGATATAGACATGTAGGAGAGTCATCGTAAACACAAGGATAAGGAGCATCAATCTCATCAACAGACGACATATAGAAAGAATATGGCTTACTTTTATCCAGAGTGCGGAGCAATCAAAATTTGTCAGAAACCACTTATGTGCATTCATGTTGAACGAATCAGCATCTTCAATGCCGTCAATGTAAGGCCGATATTCAGGACAAATACAAGCACTTCCAGCGTATGCAGCATCAATATGGAACCACATTCCATTTCTCTGAAAAATTTTAATAATATTCCCCATTCAGAGATGCTTTTCTCATACAACCAGAATGCAAAAGAAACTTTTATGTTAACTAAAAGATTGCTCTGGTAAACCCTGATCTAATCAGCTCTCATACTCTACAAAAACACTAGTTGGCTTATGTTTGGAAAATGAACAGTTCTTTATAAGCAGATAAGAACAAGGAAAGAGCAAAGATATCATGAAATGTTGGAGGATATATTCAATACTGGGTACCTCAACTAACAATGGTCAAATTAGGAGTGTCTAAAGATTATAATAGTGAAGGAAGGGGTTAACGGTACACCACCTTATCCTGCCCTGGGTCCATTCTTTAGTAAAGAAGCAATTGCATTCAACAGGGAACTTCTCACCTTTTATAAGGCCAAAATTCAAAGCGAGAAAAGAGATGCAGAGAATCTCAAAGAAATGGCTTTAGTCCAAAAGCATTTCTTCACCCAACTGTGGCCCACCATGAGCCAATAGTATTAGTCTAACTACACAGGATACAATTATCTATTAAAGCCTTTTAATACAGCAGAAATTCACGGACCAGGAGTTTTGGAAAAGCTAGCTCTTAAATGCTTCATAGGCTAGAATAGAGGTTGCATGATGGGGTCCACTTTGACCAACAAGTACCTAATGGAATGTGGCACCGAGACAAAGCATTATGTAGAGCTTAAAGAAGGTATAATGCTGGATCAACCTTTATACATTGCGGACCAGGTTTGACAACTCAGGCCAAAATTAAGACCTTCATAAGAAGCACACGATCATACAATATCAGATGCCTCACCTTAGCAACTGTTGCTAGTGCAGGCAAGGGATCAACTGCCGTTGAAGAAGTTGTACCAACCTGAACATAAATTGAAGGTTCTCAACTGAATTAATATTTTAGTGTATGTAAACAGCAAATGAATTCAGACTAGATAGCATGAGTTATCTTCCTGTTTGAGACCAATTCTAAACCCTCCATTCGATAGTCTACCATAACCTAGTATGGCCCATTTGAAATTTTTTAACCTTTTGATAATTGCTCATTATGATTATTTTAGACAATTTTTATATATCAAATGCATCCTCGAATTGTAAATCTAGCGATTACAGCACTATTTTCTTAGGGCAAGGAAGTCCGTGGAGAACTTGTCACAAGCCTCAGTCATGTCACTACTATAAAAACTAACATATAAGATTTATCACAAAAGACTCAGCATTCCAAGTCAACTCAAGGGACAATAAGAGTCCATTGATTCTTCCACCCTGAAATTGTCTCATCCTTGCATCTACTAACAGTTTAATTAACAAACAAGTAATATCATTGTAAATTCATGGTAATACTTTACATGACGTATATGGCTGTCAAAATTCAATTTGTGTATATGAAAGCATGCTTTTCAGAAATATCAACCTAATTAGCTTACACAAAGCAATTGTTTTCAGTTATGTTCTCCTACTATCTTGACCAGTTCAATAGGAACTCAGCCTACAGTATACTTAATAGCTTAATATGTAGCTGAATCAAGAAGTCAATGGACAAAAAGCAACATGAGAACTAATGTCAAGCTTCTTACTTACTGTAGCACACAAAAAGAAGGGAACTAAACCGGAGGATATGTCCTGAGAAATCACTTCATTAAGTAAATCGGGAGAGAGCGCATAATTGGTAGAAGCATCTGTTGTTAGAACCCTGCAGTTCTCTGGATATATACCTCCTATCTGCCATGAAATATGGAAACAAAATGGTCGACTAATACAAGTTCATAGTCTGCTCAATAAATATTCTATTGAAGGAATGATCTATAAAATCATTTTGCATCTTCTACCATTTTTTTGGTGTATACTGCAGAAGAAGATGCATTCTACTTGTTCTGCATCACCACTCACAACCACAATGGTGTTTCATTTATCAATAAATACTTGTAAAAGATCTAAATAGCACAAGGAGGGAAGGAGAAATAATTAGGTGAACATATTTGAGGGCATCAAGGGTTCGAGGATTGAAATCCAGCACTTTAAAGGGTAAATTTGTTTAATCGAATGGCATATCTCAAAGCTATAAAGCTCTCGTTACAGGACGGCAGAAAATTATCCTATCTGGTAGAATCTTAAGAGTGCTTGCTTTTATAGATGATATTCTTGTTTAACTTTCTGTAAGTTCAAGCCAGTAAATGTTTAACCCACAAATTCAAGACTACAAAATTGAAAAACTAAAGGTTTTCTGCAAAACTCCTCTCAGAAATCTTGGAAAAACCCATTATCCTTTCCTTTATACATATTGAACCCTACATTTCTCGGGCTCCCTGTTAAATCCAATGACAAGATATCCTCGTAAAGTTATAACCAAATCAAGTAAAATATCACTCATGAATTTACTTTCCTGGTTTGACCATTTCATGTTTTAGCACTAAAGCATCCTATCCTGTGTCATATATCGAATTTTAGCTGAAGACCAAAAGTAGGTCCCTAATGCATTAGTAATTTAAATATTTTAATTAGTAAATGAAACATAGAGATAAGGTCATTCTAGGTGAACTAGCCACTGGCTTCTTTCATGAGGAAATTGTCTCGGATTATCTCCAGGAATATACAAGAGAGTGCACGCAAGAATACCTGGCATGCTTTTTGCAACGACGAGTGGGTCTGGTCAGAAGAATACACAACAAGCTTATCAAGCGAACTTTTCCCTATCCTACTTAAGAACTTATCTCGAGCAGCCAATATAACTACTAGAACAGCTTCACTTGCAGTACCCTGTATTACTCCACCACCTGCTCCTGCATCGTCATACTTGACAGTAAGCTATCCAATATGGCACATAGTTTTGGACTTTAGAAGGAGGTTTTTGAAGGCTTTGAAATATTTGGCGTATGTCTTAGCATATCAAATATACTGAAGCCTCCACTACTTTATCTCCTCGGTTTTGTTGATACAGTTTTCTATCAGCTTTAAATGCAGAAGATGAATTTCTCAAAGTTTTATGCATTATAGTCACTGCATAATCAAGTTAATGACCCTCATTCTTAACTCATTATCAAACAATTTGAAAAAACTTTTAAAAAATATTACACCTAACTTCATAAGAAAGCAGAAATCATCAAATATGCAAACTACAAAGCCATTCTCTCTGAAACTTAAGGGTGGGTGAACTCTGCGCTTTCCATATACTAAATCACAAAGGTAACTGATCTCTATGACTCTTCAATGTATTCATCTGACAAAGTCCAAATAATTATTAGGGGAAGATGCAGTAAATCGTCATTTCCTTGATATTAGATCAGTGCTGGTCCCAAGAGCAGGTTACCAAAAAGAGATTTAGAAAAAAGTAAGCTTGTAGAATAACGACATTTCCATATTTTTTTACTAGAATGCTTATGCTAAGTTAGCTCATGACGCAGAAAAGAAAAGGCATGCGTGATTCTAGCTACTCTTTGATTGCGTGGAACAAGGACGGCAGGGGATGTCTCCCATTTTAGTGGATGGAGACCATGCCCATAAAACTTAGTGTACACTTCACATGTGAAATGAAAACTATTCATGCCATAATATCGAAGCCAAAAAGATGCTATAGTTTTTTTGGTTTCTTCGTCAGTAATCATCATAAGCAAGATAGAAGTGATTCTTCTACTGACTGTTTTAATGGGGAGAAGTAATTTTTCATTTTCATGTCGTAGAGTAATTTAATAAAAGCAGGCCATTTGATGCGATCAAGACTGTTATAGCATACAAACTGACCTGTCGAAAGGAAGTCATCAGGCAGATTGAGAAGCTTAGCGAGCCAATCCAGAACTATCATTTCAAGTTCTGTTGCAGCAGGGGAAGTAATCCAACTGAACCCGACTATGTTGAGGCCAGCACTGAGCATCTCTCCCACAAAACCCGCGATACTGCTGTTAGAAGGATAATATGCGAAATAATTTGGACTCTGCCAATGGGTCATCCCAGGTAATATTTTTGCCTGTACATCTGCAGTGATATAATAGAGAGAGAGAGATACTTTGCTTAGATTAACAGCTATTTTAGCTAACTTATCCATTGGCAAGTGTTACACTGTCTCTCCATTTGCCTCTATATACAATATAATCTGCAAATACCCATTTGACTGCAAAAGATCGATACTCTCGAAGTTTTGAAAATCATGTAATCTGGGATTCCAAGTGAGAAATATTGCTGCAAGTATAAGTTAAGAATCCATATAAAAACTGCCCGAGTTTGACCCATCACGATCTTATAAACAAGAGCAGCAGGAGAACCTCACCTTCGAGAACTTGTTGCAATGATTCAGGACGATCAGGCGCAGAATCCGGAAGAAGTTTATGTAAATAGCCAGGCTGCATGGAGGAGGAACCAGATTGACTTTCTTAGTACAACTCTCACGTGCTTAAGAGAAAGCAACAAAAGAAAAGGTTTTTTTTCGTTTTCCTGTCATACCACCAATGCAAAAATTTCATCCCAACACGGAGCGTGGGCAATGAGTCATAGGCATTTCAATTTCAGGACAACGTCACTCCTTCACCGCACCGGATTAACATCCAATGTGGACCTGGCGTCCAGGGAGGGTAACTTTTGTTGATGCTAAGGTAAAGAAACATGTATAGTCATCCTTTCATATTCCTAGGCAAGAATATCACATTCGCCTCGCTTTTGAGTCAAAGTTCTGGGACCGCTATCACTTATATACAAGTCTCTCTCCCTCTCTCAGGCACGCGCAATGTCTAATCAACTATAACATGGAAATGCAAAACGAAGGAGAAGGGAACGAACAAATACCTCGACTTGGCTGAGGACGGGGAAGCTCTCGATGGACTTGTAGTAGTCCGCGATGAAATCCACCATCCTGTGCGCGTTCTCTCTCAGCTGCTCCGCATCCATCGGCCTCAACTCTCCCTCCCTGCATTCCGCCAACAACCAAAAGCAAAGAGCCAAAAGGGATTGGATCAGCATCACTGACACTCACACACACCACACACATACGCACACACACACACACTTCATCACACAAACGATCTCGAACCGCGCAAACTCCTGGGTGCGCACGAAGCATTGCGACCGCTGACTTACATGACTCGGATGCAGCCGAACGTCGAGAGGAAGGAGGAGGGGGAGAGAGAAGAGAGCGCGATGAGGCGAGAAAAAGAACCGGGCGGCGTTGACTTTACGACGGGGAGTTTGTATTGTGCCGGGAGGAGGGAGGGAGGGAGGGAGGGAGGGAGGGAAAGACGTGAATGTTCTGGGGACGGCGACGACGTACGTGGGGGACGTGGTGTTGGGCGGGGAAATTGTGTTGGCTCGATGCTTTAGTTACACTCCACTTGACCACGTGCAGTCAAAAGACCAAATTTCATTTGGCTTTACTCTACCCGTACAATCTAACATTAGTGGTCCCGACATTTTCGTCGAATGTGTAATATTGTTCCTAAACTTTTAATCTGTACATTTGAAACCCTAAACTTTTATATTGGTAAGTGACTTTGGTCAGAAATCGCTGATGTAGCGATCTAATCAACATCAGCCGTACCACGTGGCATGGTTACACCGGCGCTGACGTGGACAATTTTTATAATTTTTTTTTAAATTCTTTTTCTTTTCTTTTTCTAACTTCGGGCTAGCAAGGTGGCAAAAAAAACATAAAACAAAAAATTCAGAAAATCTTTAAAATTGCAAAATTTGTCCAAGCCAACGTCGACCGTCTTATGGCCGCGCCACATAGGAC
This sequence comes from Syzygium oleosum, assembly GCF_021117445.2. Lineage (NCBI taxonomy): Eukaryota > Viridiplantae > Streptophyta > Magnoliopsida > Myrtales > Myrtaceae > Syzygium > Syzygium oleosum. The sequence continues at coordinate 6,306,298 of NW_026607494.1, forward strand.
AATTGACATTGCCTAGACCGCCACGTCAACGGTTTCTAGTCGAATTGACTAAATTGGCGCAATTGAAAGGTTTAGACTAAATTGGCAAATCGCCAAATTGTTTGGAACTAAATTAGCACAACTAAAAAATATAAGACTGAATTGGCCACCGTATAATAGGTTTAGAACTTTGTGAATAATTTTCCCCCGAAAATTTAATAAAAAAGATGACATTATTAGACTTAGATGAGCGGTTTTCCTCATTTTGAAACCTTTTCCAAATCAATAATGACATTGAGCACTCAAAAGTATCTCCAAGACTTAATTCAACCATTTGAAAGTTCGAAGATAAAGTTAAACCAAAATTAAGGAACCTAATTGCACCAATTAGAAGTTTAAGAAGGGCATTGCATATTTGAAAATAACCTTTGGCGGGTGATGCTACTATCCCTTTTATATGCTGCCATGAAACTTGAAATGACAATTTTGTCATGGCCCATCCAATGGTCGATATTAATTTTTTTATATATCGAACGTTAGAGGATACCGTCTCGTCCGAGGATCGGACATCTCCAGCATCTCGCACCCTACAAGGAAGAGCACCATGGCAAAGAGAGGATCGATTGGGACACCAATTTTATCTCCAGCTTGGTGTCTTTGAGAGTCTCTGTCCTAAACCCGGGTAAGGCCGAATATCGGTATCGAGATGGGGTAATCAACGAGGACAATAATACATGTGACCAAAGCGAGATGCTTTCACGATGTCTATAATTGTCAAAGAGTCGAAACGTCAAACTTGTCATTCATCTCCTTAGCTTCGAATTGGCGTCGCCGGATGAGTCTTTCCTTGCTAAGAGCTTGTGTATCGGATAAATATGTGCTAATATCTTGCCAACCAAGGAAACATATAAAATGTAAGACGCAAGAATAAACAAGACATGTTGAATACAGAGACCGAGCCACAACCGTTGTATAAATCGATGTACACAATTCATTTGGCCAAGAATAGAGCATGCCCGTAAGACAGAAGTGTGCCGACCGCAACGATCAACAATGTGTAAGCCGTAATCAAATCGGTATTATTTCGTAAATGTTCTTCAATTGAATTCAGCATGCCTAGTAGTACATATTGAAACAACCTGAAGATCAGCTCACTGTAGATTTCAGAGATCTCCTTTTCCATGCAAAACCTTCCTTACAATCTTCATGTTCATGGTGTCAAAGTTTTTTTTTTTTTCCAGGACTCTACAGAAAAGAATATGCTGCAACAAATTCTCCGGCACAAAATTTTCAAAGATCAAACTCCCTCATTTGTACAGCATTCTGATTCATATTAGACCTCACTCCATCACCAAGGACTAATCTTGCAGTATCTCTGTTCATTGACTTGTCTCGGCGGTTTCCTTTCTATAAGCTTGTAGCCTCTCTCTCAATTTCTTGCTCTCTTCAAAGTTAGCCTTTCGTTTCACGGATTTCTATAGAAAATTTGAAATCATGCAACAAATCAAATGAGAGTTCACAATATTCAATATATAACCTTATGAGTATAATAAAGTCTCACCTCTGCCCGAAAACAGCGATCAAGCTTTACTTTTAGGTCAGTACATTCGCCAAAAAATTTTCCAATGGGATGGTCTAAGTGACACTGTTGAAACTGTTCAATTATCTGCCGGAATTGAAAACTTCAGTCAGCACATGTCCACTTTTCTAACTAAGGAGAGAACGATTGCTGCTGGATTTATACAATTAGGTAATGCATTTTGCCTAACGAGACACCATCAAACTATCGAGTATGTGTTGAAAATACTATGCTTTATGTAGTGCAGGCATATATTTTTCAATGTAATAGTTGGAATCCCAGCAAAATGATTAGTGCATCTTTAGTTCTCTTGCGAAAATGGTTATTGCCAATATAATTTTCTTTTACTTAAGGTAAACACAGATAATTTTTTTTTATTGGTTAATTCACAGAGAGACCTCTTTCAAACTTGGAACAGCAACTTTTCTTATAACATTTCCGTTATTATTTTAACAAAACAGTACGGGTTCTTTCACAACCTTTCTAGGAGGGGGGGTGGTAATATAGCTCCATCAATCTTATACATGACTCTGTGCACAGATTCATCATCCTTGATGAGATCATAGTACAGAATCCACTAACATGCATACAGGACAGTACGAACAGGAAATGAAAAGATCAAACTAGTCATCCAAAAATTTACAAAAGATCGAGTAGACTCTAAATTTCCTTGGAAAGAATATATTGGCGTCAGGTCAATCCAGTCCACTGGTTCTTTAATAGGACACATAACGCAGAAGATGCAGATGTTTATTGATTTTAACCTTTTAAAACGAGGGCAAACGGAATCACTATGGTCTTATTTCCAGCATTTTGATGACACGTGCAAAAATATGATGATAACATCTAAAACATCAAGTTTTAATAGTACCTCTTGGAAAAGTGTGCTTTCTATTCTTGATACTATTCACGACTTACTTAATAGGAATGAAAAAGTGAAAAAGTATAGGCTTACTAACCTTACATCAAAAAGAAGATTTCAGGTGAATTTTGAAAGAACATTCTCACTTATCTTAAGAAGATAAAGAAAACAAGAAAGAACACTCCCATTTTTACCAACTGAGCTCTACAGGAGCCCTTTCATGCACAACGAACTTATTTCAGGCTAATTAAAGTAATGACAGATTAAATTTTTTCACAAAAAGCAATATCTTTTAGCCTACCTACATTCCTTGCTTAAACTCAGATGAGGAAAAAAATGGAAAAGAGATATCTAAAGAGGTGACACGAGATCCCAAGGACAGAGAAATCTTCTCATGTCTAAGCACATTGACCCTTGATCACTTGAACCCGTCAAATATCTCAAGCAGAAGTAGCAGACAGCAGGAGCATTTTTAAGCTGTGAAGTAATCTGAAAAGCGTAATAGACTTACTTCAGCACACATTGGATGACGGTGTAACGTTAGAGGGGGATGCATATTGTCCGCGACTCAATCAGCCCTACAGCAACATGTAAAAGCACGGAAGATAATATGGGGGTTTAACATTTAATCGCAGATCGCCAACAAGCACAAATAAAAAGAATCACAGATCAATTATCTTTCCACTCAGAGGCAAATATGGACAAATAGGCCATCTATGATATGAGTATTAAGGCCGAACGAAACTAGCTTGAACATAAACCACAAAACTTGAGAAAAAGAAGTGAATACAACAAGAGGAAGTTCCATTGTGACCTAATAGGCTGTCGCCTCAGTTCAATTCCCACAAAGCCACAACTTTAACATGCATAGAATTCTGTTCAGCTGGTCATACAACATCTTCATACTATACATGTCTTTGTGGGCAGGAGAAGATAACTGGAAAGACAACTTTTTTAAACTAAAGGCAATTGGAACTTATTCCAGTAAAGTTAAACCGCATAGTTTCAAGATCTTTCGTTCTGAGAAATGTTTCCAACACACGGGCAATGAAGGCAAATTTCTTCGCAGCAAATTATCGAACATCGAATCTCTCCCTCTCCCTCTCGGTTCCGGGACGAACGAGGCATCTAAGAGTGGAATTTCAGCACGATTAGGAACCGGATGCGGGGCGTAACCTTTCGGACGCCACACACGAATACGCATTTCTTCTTTTACATGTCTAAAGAAAAAGAAAATCCTTACGACCAGCCGATAATTCATATGACGGCATCGCATTTTTAATCCGAGATTGAAGGAAAGGAAACAAGCAAAAGCCCTAATCAACTCAACTCGAAAGAAGAACATAAACCATAGAATCCACTAATTGGCCGAAGCAGGTTCATTCTCGCCATTAATAGATCGAGATCCGGCACGCCTCAATTGGCAAGCATCGACAGTGGCGATTGTTCGGATTTGAACAGGATAAAAGTTACTCCGAGCGACAAGTTCCTCTCACTACGCGAAAATTCATTCAATTAGACTGCGCATCGACGGTCTGCTAGGTCGCCGGAGAACCGCTGAACAGACTCCAAGGCTCGTCGGAACAATCAGGGAAAGAGATCGGAAAGCGAAACTCGCCGGACGTGATGACAATTTCAGGATAATCACGGAGGGAGGCAGAGAGAGAGTGAGAGAGAGAGAGAGAGAGAGAGAGAGAGAGAGAGAGCGAGTACCGTTGGTGGTGGTGATACCTCTCTGGTTCAGGCGGTTGATGCGGCGGCTGCGGCGGCGCCGGACCGGAGATGCGCGGTTGCTCCGGCGAGAGCTTCGGGCGGTCCTCGCGCCGGAGGCTCAGACGGCGGCACGGCACGGCACGGCGGAGGTGAGCGGCGATGCGTAGGAATAATATTCGAGAGAATTTATTCGCTGTGGTTTATAAATCATTTTCATTTTCTCTTCAATAATTACGAAAAGGAAAAGCTATATTTTTAATATTAAAAATTAGTAAAAAAAAAAAACATAAATGACTGTCCATATTTATGTATAACCAATAAACATTGTTACCGTCAATCAAGTGAGAGGATTTCAAATATTTCAACCATTTCTTATCTCTTGTTTAATTGTAGAATTATATATCCCGAAAATTTGATACTATTGTATCGACTTCGTATAAATAAAAAGGAGATAATTGATATGCTTTTAATGTTTTTCATTCAAATTTAAGATACTCGAATTGTTTAGGCGACACTGTATTACATAATGTTTTACTTGGGTGCTCGGCGACTCCCGCCACCCGATCGCGGCGTCGTGACACGTAGGCCGCCCCAATAACTTTTCGACTAGTTTGATCGAAAAATAAAATTAACGTTGGAATTAGTTAATGGAAAATAACACAAATGGTCTCTAAACTTTTGGCTCAATGTTCAATGTGATCCCTGAACTTTCAATATGTTCAATATATCTCCTAAACTTTTAATTTGTTCAATGTGGTCATTGGACCTTAGGTATAAGTTCAGTGTAGTTCCAGAATTATACGAAAATGTATAATGTTATCTCTGATCTTGAATTAATGGAAGGACAATATAAAACATATTCATATGATTTAGGATTAGAACGAACATGCACCAAAAGTAGAAGAATCACGTTGAACAAATTAAAAGCTTAGGGACCGTATTACGCATTGGGCTAGAGTTCAGAGATCAAGTTTAATACTGGATCAAAATTCAGGGACCATTTGTGTCATTATCCTAATAATTAAGCGGATAAATTCATGGGATTAAAAGCCTAAATTAAAAAATTAGATTGACAAAACATATAAATAAAAAGGGCCATTTTCTTTTTCTGTTTTCCTCTTTCGCTTCCATGGCGGTACCTTGAGAAGAAGAAGAAGAAGAAGAAGAAGCTGCAAGAAGACAACTCTCTCTCTTCAGGGAGGCGGAGCTACCAGCTATGGAGGACGAGGCGGAGATATACGACGGCGTGAGAGCTCAGTTCCCTCTCTCCTTCGGCAAGCAGTCCAAGCCCCAGGCTCCCCTCGAATCCGTCCACTCCGCCACTCGCCGCCACGGCCCCGGCCGCGCCTCCGCCTCTCCTTCCCCTTCTCTTCCCTCTGCTACCGCAGCCGCAGCGGCCGCTGGCGGCGGCAAGAGCGGCGGCCTGCCTTCCCTCTCCTCCTCCAGAGCCTGGCTCGAGGAGCTCCGCGCCGGAAACCCTAGGCCTGGCCCCGACGCTGGAACCGGCTCCCGCGGCGGCGGCGACGGCGAGGGCGGTGGTCGCGCGATGATAGGCCCGCCTCGCCCGCCGCCGGGACTGATTTCCAGTGATGATGGCGGGGGCGAGGAGGAGGACGATGACGATGACGACGGGGTTATGGTTGGCCCGCCGCCGCCGACGCCTCCTGGGAACCTTGGAGATGGTGGTGATGATGATGAGGAGGAGGAAGAGGTGATGATTGGGCCGCCGCGGCCACCGATTGTGGATTCGGACGAGGAGGAGGAAGAAGAGGAGAATCGGTATCGGTTACCTCTCAGCAATGAGATCGTGCTCAAAGGCCATACTAAGGTATCTCCATCTCTCTTCCCTGTTCCTTCGTTTGTAACTTTCTAAGTTCTATCAAATTGGCATGAAGATATTCATCTGGCAACTCACTCTTCGATTTCAGCATGTTAAGCAATCATATTGTCATTGTTTGTGATAGTTTGAATCTGCTATAGATTTCTCAGCGACTAGAGTAGTGGAGTTAGGAATACATTGAAAAGGCTGTAGATTTTGAAACAATCCTGTAGATGGTATCAAGTGATTTCCTTGAGACCTGTAGCTCGGTAGTAGTTAGCTTTCTGACGTTGTGGTTCTGACTTGGTGAAATTTCTACACAAAAATGCAATTAACAGATTGTATCGGCCCTTGCTGTTGACCACACCGGTTCTCGGGTTCTATCCGGCAGTTACGATTACTCTGTACGGATGTACGACTTTCAAGGAATGAATTCTCGCCTATCATCATTTAGAGATTTGGAGCCATCTGAAGGTCATCAAGTCCGTAACTTAAGCTGGAGTCCGACTGCCGACCGATTTTTGTGCGTAACTGGCTCAGCTCAAGCTAAGGTAACTTTAATGGTACTTATCATTTTCCTGAAAGCTGTGGTGCATCTTGGCTTCTCTGACGATTATTCTCCTTGACGACGCAGATCTATGATCGTGACGGGCTTACGTTAGGTGAATTTGTGAAGGGGGACATGTATATTCGTGATTTGAAAAATACTAAGGGCCATATATCTGGATTGACTTGGGGTGAGTGGCACCCTAAAACAAAGGAGACAATTTTAACATCATCGGAGGACGGATCTCTTCGCATATGGGATGTGAATGACTTCAAAAGTCAAAAGCAGGTTTTTTTTCCTCATATCCTGACTTCGAGTTTGTGTGAAGATATAGTTATTGAGTTGTTGCACTGCTGCATATTTGTTTTCTTCCCTTTGAGAGTCTTATTCTTTTTTGCTCTTGATTGAGCTGTTTATACTGAGATTATCTAGGAAGACATCTCAGGAGTTGAAGCATGCACTTTTGATGTACATTGTTAACAGCTGGTTTACTTCAATTTTTCAAGAGGTTGTGATGATGAACTATTGGTCTAGTTTGCTTGTTATTTTTATTTTTCTTGCCTTCACATATATAGATCTGCTGGGCAATCTTCCTTAGTTTTCCACTTGATCCGTCTGACTTGTGGGTCATCAATATATATGAAAAAAAAATGTTCTGGCGGGCAGAAATAAGCAATAGTCTTTATTCGCTCCTCTAGGAATCATAGCATTCAGATTTTAAGATATCGTTTCCTTTTACGCATGAAATCAATTATGATGGACAAAATCTAGAAAATATAACTCTAAATCAGAAAGTTCTACTGATTTTGGTTATCCCCCTCCCTTCTCGATCTTGAGCGACTGCTTTTACCTCAATCCCTCTCTCACGATGAAATCTCTTTAGACTTTTCTTATGCCAATGTATGAGTTTCTTCAGTTGCTTTTCTGATACTCTTGCCCCATATTGAGCTTATTTATGGCCACTTCTGTTTATCACCAAATTGTAGAAAAAATTGGCCACTTTAGGTAGCTCGTTGCTTGTTGTGTTATTTTCAATGAAGGACTAGAATTGTACCTTTTGCTAACTTATTGAATATATAGGTTATTAAACCAAAGCTTGCAAGGCCTGGAAGAGTACCCGTGACAACATGCACTTGGGATCGTGAGGGGAAATGCATTGCAGGTGGTATCGGAGATGGTTCAATACAGGTATTATGTCCCACTTCTGTCGTATTGGGAGAAATGATGCTAAGGTGTATGATTATATCCTTCTGGTGTGATGGCGATTGTGTTCCCATCCAGTTATGATCTGCTACTCACTTCTTGTTGTCGACTGCTGGATTTGACAGCTATGGAACCTTAAGCCGGGATGGGGAAGCAGGCCGGACATTCATATCGAGAAAGCTCATTCAGATGATATAACTGGGCTTAAGTTTTCCAGTGATGGGAAAATTTTACTGACAAGAAGTTTCGATGGTTCACTTAAGGTAATTACATGGATACGACTGAAGCTCACATCCTGTTTTGATTGTTAAATAATTTAAATTATTCAAGTTTATCTCATCTTCTTATGTTTAATACACATTAGGTGTGGGATTTGCGCCTTATAAAAAATGCCCTCAAAGTTTTTGAAGATCTTCCAAATCACTATGCCCAGACAAATATCGCATTTAGTCCCGACGAGCAGCTTTTCTTGACTGGAACTTCTGTTGAAAGGGAGTCCACAACTGGAGGCTTGTTGTGTTTCTTTGACCGATCTAAACTTGAGCTGGTATCAAGAATTGGGATTTCTCCTACTTGTAGTGTGGTGCAGTGTGCCTGGCACCCCAGGCTGAACCAGGTACTAGATGTAACTGTATGCTAGTTTACCCTGGAGAAAATACTCAATAGAATTACTGCACAGGTGTATGTGTACACTCAGGATCTTTTGCTTTGTTTTCTACTACAATGTGACCAATGACCATTCCATCTTCATCATTGTCTTTTGCTTTGTTATAGATCTTTGCAACTTCTGGGGATAAAAGCCAAGGAGGAACTCACGTTCTTTATGATCCAACTCTCAGCGAGAGAGGAGCTCTTGTTTGTGTTGCTCGTGCGCCAAGGAAAAAATCTGTGGACGACTTTGAGATAAAGCCTGTTATTCACAACCCCCATGCATTGCCTTTGTTTAGGGATCAGCCAAGCCGTAAGCGTCAACGTGAAAAGATCCTCAAGGATCCATTAAAATCCCATAAACCAGAGCTTCCCATGAATGGACCTGGACATGGCGGAAGAGTTGGTGCGAGCAAAGGAAGTTTATTGACCCAGTATCTTCTTAAGGTAACTAAAGAAGAATTTCCTCCTCCATTTCAATTCTTGTCTATTTTAGTTAGGTTCTAAGGGTTACTGAGGATAATTGCCACTTCCTCTTGCAGCAAGGAGGTATGATTAAGGAGACGTGGATGGAAGAAGATCCTAGAGAAGCTATACTGAAGTATGCTGACGTCGCAGAAAAAGATCCAAAGTTCATTGCCCCTGCGTATGCCCAAACCCAACCTGAACCTGTATTTGCAAAATCTGATTCTGAAGATGAAGACAAATGATGCCCTATCCTGTGGTGCTTCTTTTGGATCATTGCTGTGGTCGTCGGACACATGAGGAAGAAAACTGGTAATGTTTGGATTATGAAGTGTCAATGTGCAGCTTACTGTACTAGTTCATCAGTTTTGTCTGTGTTATTTCATGGCGACTCGGCAGCATTTGCTTGATTACATATTTCTTTGGATAACCAGGGATAAAACTACTTATACATGAAGAGCCAGCAAATATTGCAATAATCTGTTGATCAAGCTGGAGTGTCGACGAAGAATGGGTTTTCTTTACTCAATTAATTTGACTGGTCTGCTGGGTTCGAACTAATCAAGACATCAACTCAGAGTTTAAAAGCAGGAATTCTCTAGGAAAGAATCTCTTGCATTTAGCTGGCCTTTTCCATCATATGATGTGCAGTTTATATTATTACAGTTAGAGAGTAAGTAAAGAGTATCATTTAGCTGCTCTCTTCTTCGCTCGTGGAGGCTTACTTTGCTGAGAGATGTACCTTTAGCGACGTGATACATAGCGGTCCATCGTGTTTTTGTGGTTTAAGAGACGGGATCAATTGTTTTGCTTCTTCATCAGATCAATTAAGTTAATGTAAACTAAGTTTTTCACTGTAATGGAGGTAATTTCTGCTACACATGATATGCAACGATCTGCCAATGGGGCATTTGACAACTGCGGCAGTCTTTCTGTTGTGCGCGAGAGCATTTTGCGTTATTTTTTTTTATCCTAGTTGCTCTTTGGTAAAAATATAAACAGTGAAAGAAGCCGGTTGACATTTAGATGGTCCTGAGCTTCGTTATTTTGTCATTCCTTTTGTTTTCGACTTTGCCTTTGGCAATTTGGTTCATGCGGTGGCTCTGATTATGGAAAACCGGAACTAGGTATAGTTACTTTGGGTTGATTCAGGATGCTGGGCAAGCAGTGTTCCATCAGTTATCTTGTTTTGACTATGGACAGTAAAGAAAATGGCGGGGTGTGTTCTTAGTTATTCAGAACTGAAGATTTGAGGTGGGAAAACCTTTTAAGATGGTGGAAGGTGGAGATGAGCTTCTTTAAAATTGGGTCGGTTTCTGAAATCTATGTCGCCTGAGGGGGGACAAATAAAGGGAAAAATAAAAAGAAAAAAAGAAGGAAATATTTGGAACTATAGAAAGTACTCTATGTTATAAAAAAAAAGGGTTTGTTGAGAAGGACACTGCACAATCGTTGTGCTTTGAAAATCAAATATTTTCTTTTTTAGCAAGTATTTTGAGAACACTTGACAACGTCAATTAAAAACTGATTCACCCAATCATCCCTCTATAGCTCATCTCAACATTCTACGCTCATTCAGTCGAATTTCCACACCCATACTCGAGAATTAATTATCCATAAAGCCTCGACGAACTCAATGAAAACAGCCTGGCTTTCAGACTCCTTTGCGGGAATCATTGATATGGGATTTAAGCATCATTCAATATGGATTGGTGATGAATGCTGTGAAATCTTTCTTTGTGCATTTATACATGTTCCATTGTTTTTCAACATCAGCTGTCTTAGGATTGGGAGCAATGTTGAAATCAAAGTCAGCAATTTGTTTCCACAAAGATAGACAGAACAGCCTATTTACAAAATAAAATGGATAAATGCCACAGGCTGCTCTGAAGATCAACCACAAAATTTATGCAAATTAATATGGTTTAAAGATGGATCCATGGGCTTGTCAAACCATAAAAAAAACCATGACAATGTAGGAAACGATCATTCCATAGATCCTCACTGAAACTGGTAACTCTTCGAGAAGGAAGTAAGAGGATTCAACGCTAAGGGCGCGAATGGTAACCATTTTGTTTTAGAAATCAATTTCTGATCAGAAATAGATTTTTCTATTTTTATTCTATGGACGAGTTTCTGAACCAAAATATACGTTTAATAACGACATAAAATTTCTATTTCTGAAATAGAAATTTATTTAATAACGACACAAAATTTCTTCTTCCCGAGCGGCCAGCGAGCGAGAGGCGACTGACGGCGGGCGGTGGCGAGAGGCGACTGGCAACGGGAGGCAGGCGGCGGCGGGAGGTGGCCGGCATTGGGCGGCCAAGGACGATGGTGGATGGCGACAGCGGAGGACGACGACGGGAGGCGGGTGGCGGTGAGAGGTGGCCGGCATTGAGCGGCGGAGGAAGACGGCGGCCGACGGTGAAGGACGGCGACGGGAGGCGGCCGGCGGTGGAGGATGACGATGGGAGGCAGCCGGAGGGTGGGTGACAGTGGGAGGTGCGCGATATTGGGCGGCGGCAGGAGGTGTGTGATGTTGGATGGCAATGAGAGGCGAGCGGCGATGGGAGGTGGCCGGTGTTGGGCGGCAACGAGAGGCAGTGGCCGAAGTTGGGAGGCAGCCGATGTTAGGCGGGCGAAGGAAGGCAGACAACGGGAGTTAGGGAGGAGATCGGCGGCGACGGTGGGGTGGCGGGTGGGTGGCCAGCTAGTAGTGAAGGCAAGTGATGAGAAGAATTTTTATTTCTCATTTCTGTTTCAGAAATAGAAAAATAAAAAAAATTTACTTCTGATTTCTGTTCCAAACCTATTTCTGAAGTAAAAATTTGTTCCAGAAATAAAAAAATAAAATTGTATTACCAAACAAATTTATGTTCCAAATCTGTTCCTAGGAACAAAAAAATAAAAAAAAACAGAAAAACAGAATGGATATCATGCGCGCCCTAAATAGAATAAGATAACAGGAGGAAAAAAAAGGCTCATCGAATATTGCTATTGGTAATAGCACTACACTATGTATAAACAGAACTATGCATAGCACAGAAAATTCAAACATCTGAATTCCTTTATTTTTGAGCTATTTTGAGTAATGTACTCCTGTTGAAGGAATAAACAGCTCTTATGCCATTGAGATTGATCGCCTTGAAATAGGAGGAAAAAGGTGTACACAACCATGCTGCTTCTGTGAAAGTGGCTACAAGAATTTCAAGTTAGAGACGCCTAAAAAGCCCAACATCACATCCCAAATAAAAGACAGGGATGATGATTGCTAAATTTAGGCAAGACGATTTACTGATGAGCAATTGGCACAGCACATATCTGCATGCCCTTGACGTCCAAAGGAGCACAGTAGTCTACAAATTAAAATTTTGTTAAAGCCTTCGGCTATAGTAGTCTCTCTCCCATCTACAGCAGGATTCTCTAACGAACCTTGAAAGTTTCACTTGATGCATCACAATGTTGTCGAGATTTATGTTAGAAACGCCTACTCTCACAGGTTGATATAGCAGCATCTGATAGAACGCTAAACATCTGTGTGTCGACAAACATCTGCATAGACCAAGAGAAAGAGAATCATGAGCAAGTATTCTAAAGCAATACCAAGTCAAACTCTATAACTGTAAGCCTCATTTAGAATCATGAAAGAATCCAGATGCCCTGACATTGACAAATTAAATATCTTTAAAGTAATGGTTGAATGACAAAGTCGAAAACAGAAAACCCATGTAATTAAATTGCGCCTAGATAAATAATGTGTCACAGTTAGCTAGATGAGGTGTGTATATATACTGACAGTCCAGTGATAATCCCTCTCGACTTTTTGCAAAGGTTATCTACCGTCATTCAACACCCACGATAAAATCTCGGAGGACTGTAGATCACCTTGCCCCTGCCCTCATGACTTGAATCCTTGGTACTCATCATATTAGAATGAGCGAAGGCTTAAACTGTTGAATAATGGCAGGAATTATATTTTATATCTTAAAACCTACCAAAAAGTTTGAGAGAAGGCCGTAGGATGATAGAAACCTTGACATTGACTTAAGTGTATGAATCCAATACATTTGGATAACTGAATTGTTGAAACTGACCAAGAATAAAGAAGGAAATGTGTAAAAAGGGGAGTATAAGAATCCAATAACTTTATTACCATGTTCATTGCACACCCTTTTGTTCTAAAAACTCAAGTTGCTAAAGAATGAAGAAGATTACATTTTAGATATCAATACCCATATACTAGAGTTTCAGTTAAATTAAGAAAAACACAAGCAATTAAAGCAAAGTGAATAATGCAACAGTCAAAATCATGTAGTCTTATTTTAATACTCAAGAATGCCCTGGTTAGATGCTTCATCAGTTAAAATTTTCTAATTGCTTGATGAACTCCTAGATAAAAATCTAATGCATAAACGATGAGACGCTGAAGCTAGAGGATATAATGCAACAAATAAGTATGGCATCATGTATAGTGATTTCAAGGAGAGCAGATCTTACCTTAATAAATGGTCGGTCTCTACTAGGAAAGGAATCAATAAAACTATCTTTAAGCAGTAAAGAAACCTGAAAAGGTACAGAGCAATCACATCTCAATAAGAATATAGGTTCCAGGAACCAGAGTAGTTAGTTATCATTTAATCAGCAAGGAAAAGAACATTATAAACTCAGTCTAACCCTGTCATTATTTGACTGTACACTAGTAATTGTATAAGACTTCAAATCGGAGCAAAGAGAATCAAGGTAGTTCCTCATTACAGTCAAGAATCTGCTAGCAGCTTCTGCCTGCACACCAACACCAGATTAGTAACTACCGAAGTAAAAAGAATCAGAGGCACATGATGCAAAAATAACAACATATCTACTAATGTAAGAAATATACGTGCTAAAATACTGATTAGAAACTTTGTGAGGATCATGTGTACCTGCACTTCACTGCACTTATAAACAGGATGCCTTTTAGCAATTGAGCTTTCACGAGATAGTCTAGCATGGATTGGCTTTAGTTCAGAAACAAGCTCTTTGTACCTAGGTAGTGCTGGCAAATGACACATTTTCACCTACAAAAGTGAGTTCAATTTGTCAGATTATACCGTTCCAGCCAGCCATTAACCCAGCTTATTGTCTAAAAAATTCTTGTACACGAGCTTGAACATGCAAGCCATTTCCTTCTAATGGATCATTACAATCATCTCCAAGTAATTATCTGATCAAACAGAGGAGAAAATTGAGAGAAATCACTGCAAAAATTTTCCTATTCACCCATCTGAATCTACCCTGCTGGTCCATATACACTACAGTTCTTTTCTAATTCCGTTAGTACTAATATACATTCTTCAAGGTAAACCAGTGTAAATCACCAAAAGAGAAAGTAATACAAGTCTTTTCTAATTAACCATCAAACGCTTGTATTACCCAGACCCTCCAATCTCTCAAACTCCATCTGTTCTACAAATAATAGATTAGTACATAGAAGGGGCGATCAGCAGCAGGTCAGTGAAGAACTTTAACATGAAGCCTAATTCGATCATGCTGGTCCACGTAAGATAATGCTCAAGTTGATTAGTCTGTTATCTTCTAGTGAACATTCTTGTCATGGCATATGATCAATAGTAATTTGGGTAACAATGTGGTGAACACTACAAGCTATAAGTATGAAAAAATGAAATTTTATGTCTGCTTCATCAGCCACACTCTTAAGTTAATCTCTTTTAAACATCCTCCATCCTACCAAATGAAAAGAATTGGCAGCAAAAAACTATTATTTAACTTCTATGACAACAACAAATTTGAGAACAATTAATCAAGCCTTTATCACCATGTGCCATTTTTTGGTTATTCAGGGCTACATGGATTTTATCAGAACATTGTTCCCTGAGGAAAAGCATTTGTACACTTGTCTTGATAAAGGGGGGAAAAGATGACGAACCTGGTCCTTAAGCACATTAACCTGAACAAGGTTAGATGTTTTCATCTTCAAATCAGCAAATTTGTGCTGTATGCCCACCTGCAAAGCCATCAGATCATAACAACATTAAGCCCATTATGCTTCCAACTTACAAGTCTGACTTAAAATAGGATGAGTTGGAAAAAAAGAAACTTACTATAAAGGGAACTGGAGCATCAAGAAAATCAAACATTCTCTCAGGCAGAACCTGAAAGCAAACAATAGATATTCACAAGAAAATTACCACCGACAAAAAATTGACAGCTAATGCAAGTACATTATGGAAAAGGTTTCCGCATAGAAACAAGTAATGAAGACAATCAATGTATCTCAAAAATGGTAAAAACTGATAAACCAAAGACTTTGTCAAACTGATGCAGGCATGTTGTGCATTTATGCAACAGATCACAAGTCATAAATAATATCAATCTCAAATAAATCCCAAGAAGAGGGAACCCCAGTTTAGTCTTAACTTAACGTCCTCTCTTATTCAAAAGCTTAAGCTATTAGGAGGCAAAAGTACTCAAGTGAATTAGGCTAATCTTAACCCCAACCAAAGTAATTTTGGACTTTAACAACCCCTCTCAAGGTACACCACCAAATAATAGCCATACAATAATGTCTTGCATGTGTTGTGGACTGGTACTCTAGGCTTGAAAATCCACGAGGATTTAGGCAATTAAACAGGGCTCAACGGGCGTTTCATTATCATGTCAGAGGATTTCCAACCCAAACATTTAAGCTGTTAGTTGAGAAGAGCACATATGTATATGAGATCCATATTTACTCCATGCCTAATGTGAGACTCTATCAGACATAACTGGAATATGTCACACTCTTAAGTCAATAAACTCTCCAAAATAGCAAGGTTATGTACCTAACTGATAGCCCATTTGTCTTGTACAGACATATGCTTGTTAATTATTTGGAACTTAGGTGACTGTCTAGCCATGCAGCGTTCTACGAGAGGCATCCCTCAATCTCTTTTGGCTGGGTTTTATGGTCAGAATAGGAGGCCAGAGATACTGGTAACTGCATCCAGTATTTGAAGATGTTACATCCAGTGGAGTCTAAGCAGATAGACCCGAATGAAGCATTGGATTTGCCCATATGGGGGAGTATTGAACAAATAGATATAGAGTAACACTTGTCCTGGAACAAATATAAGAATCCTCTTTTTACATCTGCTGAGAGAGAGAGAGAGAGAGAGCCAGATCTGAATCCACTGTCAACCTCATTGCCAATGTCTATCCACAGCTATAATCTGTCAATAATTCGGCTATGTTGTTTTCCTATCCAATGACCATTCACTCCATTCTCTGCTGTCACAATAGGCAATAAGAAAGGAAAGAAAGTTTTCTGCCTATTGAGCACAAAACGAGGAAAATAATACCAAAAACATTTTCGTTTATATATAACAATTTAAACTAATCAAATATCTTAAAAGAAAATACAAGTATTTGCAAATATGAAAGAAAAAGAAAGAACATTCTGATGCCTTCTACGAAAAAAAGGTTACATTTGTGATCTCCATCCCTTTCCCTTTGCCTTTTTTCCCACTTGTTCCTTTCCCTTACTTTTTTTTTTTTTTTTTCTTGTTTCAGCAAATAGGGTGTATCAATGACTTGAATCCATGAACTTCTAGTCACAAGTGGGTAACTTACTGATATGCCAAGACTCTCCCTCTACAAAGCTTAAGTGATGGGGAATAAATTTAAGGCAATAAACTGCAAGCAGAACTCTCAATGAGTTCATGTCAGGGAAAAAACCAAACAACTGAGAGTAAATCTTAAAAATCCAATCACAACGTATCAAAAACAATATTTAGAGGCCAAAATCTAGAAGTACAGCATGCAACTATAGAGCTTCGGAGATATAAGACAAGCTGGAGTTTAAACTTACGGGTAGCAATAAACTCTGCCATTCAAATGGTCGAATCAAGGGAATAAGAGACAACACAGAAGCTGATAGAATACCCTGCATCAATTGGACTTCTCATCACAATCCATCATGGCTGATAGAAACGCATAAGTATACAAGCACATATTTATCAAGGTCCAACGACAACATTGGACTTACAAGATTGGGGCACACTACTACAATCTGTTTTTCTAATAGAACACCAGCAACCAACCATAAAACCTGTTAACAAAAGTGTGAACATATCAAATTCAAACCACTTCCAAGATCAGTATATGTAAGCCTGAAAATAACAAAAAGTTAAAAAGCAGAGGCAATGCCAAAGTGAAAGGAATCTCAATCTCAAGCATAAGTTGTTCATAAACTGTATGGAAGACTTTTTACAGTCCAGAAGATTCTTGGAAACTACTCCAAAACCAGTTTAAAGTCACCTTATGTTCACTACTTTCTGGTGACTATCGTCTCTTGTGTCCTGAATAATCAAAAGTACTTTTGAGCCCAACAAAGGAAACTCAAGGTTTCGTCGAGGAAAAGATTTAATTCTTATTTATAGGATTAGATGGACTCCTCCAACATCATTAAAACGCCAAACCACATTTGTCTAAGACTGGGAAATAAAGATTGTTTGAGTAGAGAATAAGAGGTGGAGTTATGTTCTCTACCAAGCAAGAGAATACATGATTTGAATTGAATCCAACTTCTTAATTAAAAACACTGAATAATCTTAGCGAATCTTGAATGAAAAAAATAATGATTTCTAAATTTTGGATTATCATGGAATAAGTGTAAAAGTAGCTTCTTCTCTCCCTATAGGTTTTGCTGCTAATTAGCAAGCTTAACTTGCATGCATGGTCGGGAGCAATAAAGATGACAGAACTCTTTTTCTGGAGATAATATATACTTTCTTGTGGAACCATCATAAGCATCTAGCAAAAGGTTAAATATCTGATGAACATAACTCAAGAATTTGTGAATTGAGGGCTTTACACTTTCAAGTGAGAGAACTCGACAAATAGTTGCAGTTGTCCATACAGAGAGCGCAAGAGCTGTCTCTGCAAAACCTATCTTTGCATGGACCTTTCATCAAGTTAAGCCATGTTAGTTGGACTAATCAGTAATAACACCTTAAATGGTAAGTCATCAAACATAAAAGTACAAATATCAGCAAACAAAGAAGTTACCTCGGCATTTTCCAATAAATCTAACAACTGTTTACTAAGCCCAAAAGCAGATACGGGAGGTCGCCTGTATGAGACAGCCTGAAGATGTTCAAGAGGCTTAAAAACCATTTCACCTCCCCTCGGTGGAAGAGGCAAGGCATGATAACTGCAGACTATCTGGAGCAAATCATTCGTAGTTTCCTATACCAAAGACCATAGCGAAGAGATGAGCAGACTAATAACAATACATCAATAAATCCCAATTTACCTAAACACATGGGAGAATAGCAAACTCACTCTTGCCCACTCCATTATTACATCATCATTTAGTTCCCTTTGCGAATTTGGAAAGAGATCATCATCCTCATCCTCTAATACCACACTTCTCACTGGACTGCCAAAGAACAACAGGGCATTACTGTCATTACACTGGTAAAAATGCTGATGATGTCCCAAAAATTGGAGATGCAAAAAGGTATCTGTTAGATAGTATAGAGAAATCAAGATGAATCCATCAGTATTAGAAGTTAGGATGCAGCTAGTGTTATACATTAACTACCTGTAAAGGGATTCAGAACTCCCCAGTCGCTCCATTATAGGGTTCCTATGGCATAAGAATGCCCCAACTTCTGGAGAGTTAAGTCCATTTTCATAGCATTCAGACATCTGTTCCAGACACTCAGAACGAGTTTCTGAGATCTCAGAAGTATTGTCATCAACATGTAGCGTAGACCTCCCAACATCGTTATCTATTTGCCTCGCTTGATTCAACTCAGAAACATCACTCGCAGTAGCACTTTCAGGCGATTGCGTTTCCTGGATCTTAATTGAAGAAGATGAGAAACCACTATCTTGTGCCAGACCAGCGGCAGCAGCAGTAAGGGCAAAAGCACTGTGAAGAGGTATTGCAGATGCCATCCAATCTGTACGACAGTCATTGTCAGGATGCTCATCATTCTTACTCATTACATCGTGTGCATTGGTTTCTGAAGGAATGTAACTGGTGAGAGTCATTTCATTAACAAATCGAGTGATCCGGTCAAGACGCTCCTGTGCTATGATACTGCATTGAATTATGTGGTAACACAGAAGCCAAAAGTTAACCATTAATCCCTGTTCTGTCAATCAGTGTGGAAGTTTAGGCAACTGTAGCAACACAAACCTGTTCAACATCTCATAGTGTAACTCAAAGAAAGGAATTCTAGTTAACAAACAGTAACATCGAGGAGCGGAGACAAGAAAACGACATCCTCCGGATGACTGAGGAGGAGGTGACGAATTTCCAACGATGCCAGGTGGTCTCTGAACAATTTCTGGTACGTGCAAACAAACTCCATAAAGAGTTGCATTGTCTGCCATCTGCTTAAGTACATGACATTCTGTTAGAAGGGTGGAGCAATCCTGTGAAACAAATGAAATCCCAGAAACAAAAGAAAGGAGAGAAATGACAGTTCACACATCCAAGGAAGTCATATTATGTTGCAACTATACTAGTACTTTCTCCAAGGAATTCACATCACCCTCTTTTTTCTTTTGCAACTAGAATGTATGTAACCAGGTGACCAAGAGATTAGGAAAAATTGCCTTTCTTCTCTCCACAATCACTAGAAACAGAAAATGGTAAAATGCTTCATCCGATCACCTGAGGTGATTGATATCTACATTGGTTTACGACATCTCTTTCTTTCTTTTCCTTGTCAAAGTTATTTTGTCACTTGGATATGGCCAACCCAATAACGAAGAAAAGATAAACTTCCTGCAAGTTCAGACTAACCTGGCGCTTCCGATAGATTCGTCAACAAAACCAATTAATTGTATAAATATGTTATAATTGACAACAAGAACATAGAACATGGCAGAACTCTTCGTCTTCAAGAATATGGGAGAACACAAGTAACGAAGAAAAGATAAACTCCCTGCAAGTTCAGACTAACCTTGCGCTTCCGACAGATTTGTCAACGAAACTGATTAATTGTACGAATATGTTACTATCGACAACAAGAACATAGAACATGGCAGAAGACTCTTTGTTTCGAGAAAATAGGAGAAAACAAGTGCATCTCAGGATAGATGAAACGTGATCACGAGTCTGTCCACCATGAGATCTCACTTTCTTTACATGATGCTCAAAATTACAGCACAAATGTTCAGTGACATAAAACAACAGCCAATAGCTGTTTTACGCCATCTTGTCGATGGAATGTACACCCAAAAAAGTAGGAACTGATCACAACTCTGCCTAAGCCATTCTCATCTCCAAACAAAAGAGTAGAGGATGCAGCAAGTAGTTGACAGCTAGCAGTTCTACTCAGATGTTTCTAACAACGATCTAAGGATGTTGGTTATATAGATTATATAGGAGAGGTTTTCAATTTGGCTACATTGGCATATAGAGAATGAATTTACTCCAATTTCCGAAAAAAGTCTTTGCTAAATATTGCCATCATAATTGACATCTAGATCTAAGCTCATGTGTAGTTCAAGGAATTCAGATAACACAACACAGGTAAATAAAAAAAAAATTGATAATAGAAAACATGGACCGACACCATCTGCCAGGATACAAAAATCTACTAGGATCTCTTCCCATATCATGACAATGAAATGACCAAACACACGACCAACATGATACGAACAGACCACTGTAATAAATGTCACTAACATCAAGAGATCATTAGTCCCCTGTACTTCATACAAAGTCTAGTCAAAGTTTTAAGCAAATTGAGCATCCCAATCAGTATACAGGGTAAAGAAAACAGCAAGAGACTCACCTTAAATGAGAAAAGAAATGATAAGTCATCCCGGCCCAAATGCTCCTGTTAGCTCAAGAAATTATAAAATATCACATTATACATGGAGGCTGTAAAGGGAAAATTGTATTGTATTATTCAATAAAAGTCTATATATACATTAAGAAATCAGCAACAAAAAAAGCCCAACAAAAAAAGCCCTAAAGATGTAAAGAGAAAATTGTATTGTATTAATCAATAAAAGTCCATATATACATTAAGTAATCAGCAACAAAATAAGCCCAACAAAATAAGCCCTAAAGACCACTTAAACCTTTTATACCTCTAACAGACCACTTTACCCTTTTTATACCTCTATCAGAGACGAACTTCGGAAATCAAATTCACTAGTTAATGATGAAACAAAAAGAGACTTGACCATCCCATAGATGAGATATAAAGAATAAAAGAGCTCTTCGGAGAAAAATTATACTGATTGTGCAAATGCAAATCATAAGAAGAAGATAGAAAATGAAAGTGTATAGGAAAGAAGGCCCAGAAGGAGTATTTATGTCATTAAGCATGTATATAACCAATACTAGGAGACATCAAGCTTTCCTGGCAGCAACCTAAAGAAGATGCTAACTTAATTTTGCATGACAGATCTCAGAGTGTCAACCTTTTTACACAGTAAGTATCCATATCTAGTTAGTTGCATGTACCAATATAATTTGTATAGAACATATATATCCACTATAACCTACCTTTCATGGAAAGGATAAGTAAGCCTTAGGCCAATGAAAATGGTTCCCTTTATCAGCCAAATGAGCCCGACTAATTTTCTAATAGTGTCACTTTTTTTTTTTCGAGTGGCTTGGGCGAACTCTTAGGCCCAATTCCAGGTTTGACAGTTCGGCCTATATTTTGGCTTAGGCCCAAATTGATCCATTCCTCAGATCTAGCCTTAACGATAATCCATATCGCTACCTTTTAGTCACGATCGTATCATTTACCACCTCAACCTTAAATGGATTTCACATAAGCATCTACAGAGGCTACAATAAAAGAGCTCCCCGTACCTCATTGATAAAATTAATATGACGGAGAGATTTAAGAAAACTACTTCTTTAGTGGGTTTGCATATTATGTCAATGTTGTTTCCACCAACTTCATCCCTGCCTGACACCATTCTAACTTTTTTATTTGAAAGAGTCACCGAAAAAGAGCTGCCACCAACTTTATTCTGTAAAAGGATACATGAATGAAAGCAAGAAGAATAAAGCAGATGAGAAAGAAATATCGATTATGAGCAGATATTGGCCACCATTTTGAGCAGGTTTTTCATTTCAAAGTCCTAACAATACATTTTTCAAGCATACTCTACATTCAATGGTCTTAGAGAACATCAATGAGAATATTCACTACGCCACTGAGAAGAAACGTACTTTATGGACTCATTAAATAGGGCTAGGGCTCACAAGAAGGGCGAACTTATGTTTCTACGAGAATAGGATATACAACAAACTTATATACCTGCCCATAAACAAGTTCATTCAGGTCACTTAGAGATGGGGTTCTCTCCAGCATTTGTGCCTGCACCCATTACGTAAGGCAAAGATTAGATATGTCAGGGTTGATTCACAAATGTAAGTTCAATATCAACCAGCTTCAAAGCACGCGAGGGATGTCTGAAGTTACGTACGCAGGACGAACCGTTACTTCTGAGAGATTAAATATTTCATAATTATCTGAAGGGCTAGTGGAGCTTTCAGTGTCAGTAGCCATAAAGAGTTAGCCAACCAGCTAACCATTTCTCACTCCCATGTATCTCCGTATGAGCACACAATGTATTATCACTTTTGCCTCCGTATGGTTAGAAGATCTGTGATCGGACGAACCTATGATCTCTTTTCAGGACCAATTCGGCAACAACTCTGCTCCCATAAGAAACTTCTTCCTTTGGCTAATTCTTTTGATCAAACACTTCTCTCCATGTCATTCAAACACTTAATATTGATGGTAGAATGAATTAATTCATCAAAACCAACATGTGAATGATGTTTACCTTGGCAATTTCCAAGTTCTAGTCACTTCAGCTTACTATTAGTCTGTCTTGCTATAGTGTGCCAACTGATTTAATGCAGTAAGTATCATATCCGTATAGTTCGTGAACCATTCAACCGAAATCTTAATCTGAGCCCATAATGTATGTTTAAATATACTTGAAACTTATTTTCGCGTGTAAGCATGACTTTCATGTGCAGATAGAATGTGGATAAGGGCAGAGAAGGAGCAGAATAATAGCAGTGAAAATCAGAAACATTAGATGAGTTAGTGCTAGGATTAGAACCCTTGACTGAGTTTTAATACCGTGTTGGACACCCATTTGGCAAAAAGCTTAATATTGTCATAAAATAACCTCATTCTGTAGGTCAAACGCATTGCTTGAAACATATCAAGAGGTAGCTACACGGAGCAATCTCAGGATACCTGGAAAAATTGAAGCAACAAAATTGTTCGTAGTAAAGTCGTGACTGCCAAAAGAGAAGATAGCTCAACAAATGATGGCAAAAGATGCAAAGGGAGTTTCCGTATGTAATATTAAACAATATCAAAAAACTCCAATATGTATGAATTTAGCAATGACTAGCAGAGTAGCTTCAAAATTTATCCAGGTATTAAATGCCCTTGGATGTTTAGTCTCACACCTTAACACCTCCAGGAAAACAAAATGCTGCTAAATCCCTCTGTCGCATTGCTAACCTCTTGCCAGGAGGATATTTAAATAGTATCTGTGTTTAGGAAAAACAAGAGACTGCCGTTAGGTTGCCTGCAAAGGAAATGACTCCTGAAAAAGAAAATGCTCAAGTAACAGGCAAAACGATCTATTAGTGGGCCAGCTAAAACAAATATGCCCACCCGACCAAAAAAAAAAACATATATGCCCCGCAGGCTTCAAAGAAGAGCCACATATCCAGACCCACGATGGCAAACTAAAAACCATATCATCAGTCATATAGCATACTAAAAGGTTAGAGCATGCACAATGGCAGATTTAAGAGATATCTGCCACGACCACCAAATTCTTTTTGGGGGAGGGAGAGAGAGATCAGTGATTTTGCTATTAAGCATTACACTTCACCTGAGGCTCCAACGTTGGGAAAGAAGGCCCTCGATTCTGCAACAATTTTGAGTCTATTAATTCAGATTTTGCCATCTCTGACTCCCATTTTTTCCTCCTGACAAATGCATCCTCCACAACTTCCAAGTTAGCATCTGAATGAAGACCAGCAATGATGAAATGTTCAAAGAGGGAGGTTGGCGGCACATAAGTATCGTTGTCCTACAAGAACAACTTCGAATTACTGAAATGAAAAGAAAGCTTAGACAGTGCATAGCCATTGACCTTCACGAATTCTGGGGCACTGACGGAAGAGAGCCAACTCAAATGAGGCGGGAATGCACATTATGTGAAATAAGGACGGAACAGAGCCAACTAAACACTAATGAAATGATGTAGATGATGAGAGAGACACTACATAATGATATTGTCTAAAACCACAAGAGGTAAAAGAACTTCATTCGTCTTAGAAATGTATGGTTATTACCTCTATTAAAAACAAAGATTCTTTCTCTTCACAAAGAGACTCTTTCAAGGACCACAAAAAAAAGGCGAGCTTCAAGCAGACATGACTCATGTAATATACAGGAATGATGGATTCTTAGTAACAGCGTAAAAAAAGAGATTGATTACCAATTTAAGATTGTGTTTTTTTCTCTATGAACAATAATGTTTCCTGACCGTACTTGATCTCAATCAAGTTTCTTGTCATAGAAGGGTTTACTGCAGAACTCTTGACAATGTGATCCTTAAAAGTCGAGACAAGATTGTTAATATTCAAAGGAAGAGAAGTCCTTTTAGAAGTACGAAGTGAATCTGTATATCCATTCCAGAATCAGAAATGTTGAATGTATTAAAATTCGCCCCGTACAATCTTCTCCCGATGCATAAATTCTAATGACGGGGGGAAAAAGAATCAAAATCAACACTTTGTGAATTTCCTTTTGTTTTGATTTGGTTATTCAGCAATACAAGGGTAACATATGACCAAACGTCATCAGTCATCCATTAATTAGCTAACTAACATTATGTTGGGGAGCACCAAGAAGATGGAATTTGGAGAGAAAGCATCAGAAAATTTAAATTTTCCCTCCACAAGTCTCTCACAACAGACTTCTTCCCATTTTGCACCCAAATTTTCATTACCTCTCTTTTCTTTCTTTTCCCAAACATAGCCTAAAAGTCCAGCCTTCATGAACAGCGAACTGGTGAAGACGCTAACTCTTGTACAACATTGACCAAATACTATCCAGATAGGTTTCTGTTTAATTGATGAAAATTGCTTGTGTACCATTTGAGCAAGTAGGTCAATAAATTAGCAAGAACATCTCATTCGTTGGCAACAAGGCGAATTCCGCAGCATTATCTAACTGATTAGAAAACGAGAACTGCCGAATGTCAATCTGTTTCTATCACATTCATAACTCACGGAAGTCTGAGCAAGGCAGTCAAAGCGAACAGGTTCAAAAGAAGGAAGGAGAAAGGCAGAAGGAAAAGATAAGGTACCAGAGGTCTCGCGTGGAGCTGATACCACTGCCGCTTCTGGTTCGCCAGCACCTCAGGGTTAAAGCTGGACCGAAGGCGTTGCTCGTCCGAGCTACTCCCCCATCGCCAAGCCTTCTGCATCTGAGCCTTCCATTTCTGCAGATTATTGCTCCTCCTGTGCATCACATCGCTCCGGCTGCGCCTGTGCCCCGGCTGGACACCCGAACCGCCGCCCGTGTAAACGCTGTGAATCGCCTCGTTGGCCACTCGAATCGCCTCCTCGGAGAAGTGCTGCAGAACGTAATACGGCGACGAAGACCGCTCCTCCTGCGCTTCGCCATCTTCCTTCGCTTCCATTTTTCAAATTTAACGAGAGCAACGAGATCACTCCCCGGAAACTATCATCTCGCCGACCAATCCCCTTAAAAGCGCATCAAACCGCCCCTCGCTCGTTCGCTTCCGCCGAACCCACCGCTCTCAAACCGAAACCCTCCGAGCGAACACCGTCACTCCTTCAAAAAAAAAAAAAGGACATTCCTTTTTCCCTCTCGCGCCGCAACCACGACACCAGAAACGACAGGAATCGCACAGCAAGCTCGAACCATCGGTCGCGTTCAGCCGCCGCCGCCGCCGCGTTGCGTCCGAATCGTGCACAGCCGCCTCCTGCTCACGACCACCATTTTCCCCGATTCAGAAAGCGCGAAATTCGAGCAATGATGACGGGAATCAATGCGGTTGGGAGATCGCAAACGGGCGGGCGAGAAAATCACGACATTCAATTCCGAACAACCGCACCGGAACGCGAAGGATTTCCCGGGGATCCCGGAAGTCCGACGGGAACGTCAACGGACGGGAAAACCGACGCCGGGTACGGGGAGGAAATCGGCAAGCGAGCGAGCGAGAGAGAGTAAATGCAAAATGAAGTTTGGACGATACGATAACGATACGACGCGATCTCGCTGCGATTACCAGCGACGGAAATGCCAGAGGAACAACGATCGAAATCGCGCGAAACGAACGATTCGATACCTGCGAACGTCAACCCCGCTTCGCTTCAGTAATGTCGATAGAAAAGAGAGTTTCTCGTTCTGCTAAAAGAAGAAGGTTGTCTTTTGCAGTTTGTGCACTCCATGACAAATTACAAGCATTATGACGAAGGTTTGGAGCTTGGGAAGGTGATAATGATTCATAAATTCTCCTTTTCAATAATTCTCGCTAATTTAAATAATACTTTAAATTCCGACGAAATGTAAACTGTGAATTTTCGATTGCGTATGAGTCGAAACTAATTACGAAATTTTCATGATTTAATATATACAATTGATTTGATTTTAACCCCGGCCGTTGCAGTTTTAAGCAGCTTCTTTTTGCCCCTTTTCACTGATTATTTTTAGTTATTGAATAGGGATTAATTAGAGCGATAGTTTTCCTCCTCCTCCTTCTTTTTCCGTGCCTTGCATGAGAAAGTGCAAGTTTGAATTTGCTTCGTCATCGCTGGAAAACGACATTAATATTATCAATTGGAAATTAAAATATTGTTTATTTATTGTATACAATTTAATTTGATTTTTAACCCCCGCGGCAGTTTTTATTAGCTTTTTTTTTGCCCCTTTTCACTAATTATTTTTAATTATTTTTTTGGTAGGTATTTTTAATTGTTGAAAAGGAATTAATTGTGGTGATAGTTTCCTCTCTTTCTTTTTTTTTTGGGTGCCTTGCAGATAACGAGAAAGTGCAAGTTTGACTTTGAAAACGGGAAGGGCACCATCCGATCACGATCGGTAGTCAACATGATCCGATCACTTTTCGTGTAAAACAGCGCGGAACTTTCTGTGGGCTTAATCGCGCGCCACGTGTCCCATCAGTTCCAGTTATACCAGGGTGACCGAATCCGGTCCGGTCCAATGGGACAGTTTTTTCCTGCCGCATCAAGAAAAAATTGACAAATCTCAATATATTAACGATAAGTGATAACTTATTATGGTGCAACAATAAGGGGAAATGATTATACATGGGTTTAGTTCAAATTTTACTATTTTTTGGAATAAATAAAAATCGTATATGTAGTCAGTCCGGACTAATCGATGCGGTTACCCCTTGAAACCGGGAATTGGATCGCTTGGACACCGGTTTCACTTATAGGAACCGGGAACAGGACCGATACTCCCGGGAACCGGACTTAATCGGTCGGTTCATTCTAGTCCAGGTAGTTCCCGATTCGGGCGACTCGTTTTGCACGCCCCTCTAATAAATATGGAGATAAGTGCATTAAAAATCCTAGAATTTATAATAAAAGTGTAATTAAGTCATAAAACTTTTAAATGTGCAATTAAGTCATAACTTGTCACGAAAGTGCAGTTGAGTCCTAAAACGTTCAAAAAGTGTAATCGAATCTTAAAATTTGTCTGTCAAATTAAGCCATTTCGTTGATCGACTTCTTGAGAGTTTCAATACTTGATTACACTTTCGTGATAAGTTTTAAGATTTGGTTATACTTTTTGAAAGTTTCAGGACTCGACTGCACTTTCGGGACAAGCTTTAGGACTTGATTCATTTTGAAAATTTTAGGACTCAATTATACTTTCGCGATAAGTTTTAGTATTTCTAGTGCACTTATCCCATGATTATAGATATGGATCGGACTGGATCGGACCGTCGCATTTAAGATTAAATTTTGTTTTCTCCATGCAAATAGAATCCAAGAAATTAAAGATTAATTAAGCCCTAAAATCAGCATGGCTTACGGCAAATCTTTTGCGGGCCGCACGTGGAGATGGTGTGAAGCGAGGCTCGACCTCAGCAGCTTTCGTTGAAAGATTTGGGAGTCTCTTTTCAACGCCTGAAAATGCGGCTAAAGGCATCAATTCACGAGGAAAAAAATATTATTTATTACCAAATACTTAGGATTAAATTACATGGGGACTAATTTGATTAGACTTATTATGTAGAGATGTACAAGTTCTATGTTTTTATACCATGTTTTGTACGGAATAAGATCTTGCAGCTTGAGTGAATTGGGCATTTTGGAAAACATATCCATGGCAGAAAAAACATTAAAATTAGGTGAAGACCATCAACTTGACGTCCTTCTCTTTTGTGACTCTTTATGGAATCGAAAACGACATCCCTTGAAAAAAAATATTATTTTTAAAGTCGGGTCAAAACACTTATAAGCATTATATCGAGTTGAATACCCAAAAAACACATGCAAGAACGAGACTTTAGGGCAAGCTTATGTCGAGCATAAGGTTTCAACCTTGGAAAACATAAAGACCCGAAGACCCTAAGTTTATGTTTACCAGGAGTTCGATGAAAGAGTATCTCGAAAGGAGAACGAAAATCTAAAATTGGTGTGAAGAGTCGACTTATGAAATATGTGGCAATGAGAAAGGCATGCGACCAAAACCTTAATAGGACGGAAGCGTGAGAGAGAAGGATGAGGTTGGTTTCAACGATGTGTAGATGACGGTGTTTAGTGAATGCACTATGTCGAGGAGTATAAGGAGGTGTAATGAGATGGGCCGTGATAGGAGAAAAAAAGGATCAATTTTGGTGAATTCGCCTCCACCATTGGAATAAACCGCGATAATTTTTTGACTAAATAGTTTTTCAACGACCAATTTGAATTTGACAAACACGATATGGACATCGATTTTTGTTGAAGTGGATACAACCAAGTATATTTTTTATGAAATTATCAATCGAAATAACATAAAATTGTGTTTCGCCGAAATCTCTCCCGCGACAAAATATCTTTTTGCCGGAAGTTGTTTTTCGATTTTTAATTAAAGGAGACGAATTATGCGGTGACTCTAGACAAGAAATATAACGAGTAAATGAAGAAATCAACAGCTTTACTTTAAATAGAACTATACAAGCATAAATTCTGCTAGGGAAGTATAGCTATTACAACGAAACCGTCCGTAAACAAATTCTGCCGGAATTTAATCGACGACAAAGCTTAAGAACGTGAAGATGGTACGCCGTAATTTAGTCGACGACGCAATGCTTAGGATAAATATACACATCGGAATTTAATCGACGACGCAAATCTAAAAACCACAGCTAAGAAACACACTGGAATTTAATTAACGATGCAAATCTGAAAACTAAAAGTACAGTGTAGAAAAGTAAAAATAATTAAAAGATTGCATTTTTGTTTGATTTGAGTAGAGGGTCTCCAGTAAACCATTGGTGGTATTTATAGTGGTAGTGCCTTCATGTTTCTCCATTTCCAACGGTTTAGCGCTCATATTCTCATGATGCTATCTTCTTGTCTTCAGACGGTTATTCCTTTAAAATCGAATACCAATTGCTTTTGACCTCCGTTACTCGATTCTCCGGCGATTTCAAACTTGTAATTGCAGCTTGATGTCCTTTGCGTGTTCAACTTACTCTTGACGTCTTGATAGCTCACGAATCTCATTAATCGATTCCTTTGTTGATCATCGTCAACCGTACGTTGTCCTACATCGACAACAGATCGGTAGTAATCACCAATTTGTGCCAATATTGATATCGACCCCGTGATTGTCAATAATGGGTCATGTACTTGATAATATTTACGTTTTTATCACGTGTCTGTCCATATTAACAATTCGGTCATTTTTTGGTGCAAACAAATTGATAACCCTCAATGGATGGGACAAGAGTAGGGCCTTCAACATCAATGTACAGCATGTCCAAGGGTCGACAACTGACTAGACTTGAAACATTGAAGGGAAGACAATGACTTCTGTTACATTGACACGACACACATGTAAAAAAACTCGACTCGATGAAAAAAGGTAAAATATGTTATAAAATTTGACGAGACGAGTGGCCTAATCGAGAATACCAATTCACCATAGGAGCTCGTCCAACCATGAAGGCGTCAGGGGTAGGAGGCGATTGTAGTTTGGTCGAGCGAAGTTGATAAACATCATTGTGGCTTGGCCCCTGCAATGGAATTCGTCCTCATGCGTCGATACTTAATAACAAAGTGAAAAGGAGGAAATTCAATTAGCGCATTGTTAAGATTACAAAATTTAGAAACAAGAGATGAGATTTTTTGTGAAAGTAGGAACACAAAGAACATTGCCTAGTGTAAAAAACGATGAGGGGGGTGTGGAGGTGCGTGGATCCCATTTTTGTGATTCGCAAATCTTTACCATCGCCAATGACGACTTCTTCCAGACCATCGCATTCAAAATGCAACAAGAGGTTGCTTAGGTCAGTAACAACAGGATCAGAGGCCCCGAAATTAGGGACCAATTCTTGTTGATGGGAGCAATGGAGGTTGCATAGTGAACTTTAGGATCTCCGTGGGGTTGGCAAAAAGCGTTTCCACGTTTTATTCATGTGACCTTGCTGGTCATAGAGTTGACAGACAAGAAAAGTATGTGGGAAGCGATTGTGGGTGCGGTTTTTATTCGAGACATTGTCATGATGATAGATCGTTGATTTGAGTGAGGAACTTGTTGTTGCGGTCGCTAGTTGCGAGGTGACTGCTTGGTGGAGTTTGACCACTTAATAGAATGGGAGGACCTTCGCTTAAAATTGGGGGTCGCAACGTGGAGATCGGTGGTGGCGTTCCCATGCTTGAAATATTCTTTGTAAGCAACTGATTTATAATGGAACTGGTCAGAGACGTATTGCAGGTCCAAATGGATGTATTCGAAACCATTGAGGACTTGCAATGTGAGATCCTCAATAGACACCGGCCTGTCAATAAGGGTGACCTCATTAGCAATCGATATGAGGCCGTGAAGAAATTCGGAAGCAGATTTCAAGCCACAAGTGAATAGTTATAGTTGTTCTCTGAGAGTCATTGCCCGAGCATGGAAACAATTGGCACACGGATTCCTGAGAATGTGTCGGGCTTCCTATGAGGTTGCCGCATCGGAGATAAGCAGGATTTTGGTGTCAGAGAAGCAAGTCTTGGCGGTTCCAAAGAACATATGTCGGGTCGGGATCGATAACTTTCCCATCAGTATCGTGGCGATTTTGCTTGGTTGTGGGAAGGAGCCGTCGATGTAACCCGAAACATCATCCCCAAGAGCAAGGACATGAAGTAGGCACGCCATGGAGTGTAGTTGGATAGCAAGAGCTTGACGAGGAGTTGTGCGAATGCGTGGATGGCGATTAGGCTCAGGCTTTTGGCAGACAAGACAGCAACTTGAGTGGTGGCTTGACTATTTTGGAAGCTCCGATACCATATAACCAATATGAGTTGCAGAGTCGGAAGGATGAGTTTCTTGAGATTTGAATTGGGAATTCCATCTCTATATTACTCGAGGGGGTGCAATGGTTTTAGATGTCACACTTGGTCGAGAGGTTAGATGTGGTTGGAGGTTGATGGAATTTGTTGGGACGGGGGTAACCAACCAATCGAGTGTGGATATCTAGTTTTGTTTGAGCAAAAGCATTTGCCATTTTACATAATGCCGTTGGAGAGTGGTCGTACGCAAAGGAAGCGATTTGAATACCCGGGGCCATGTGAGGTAAAGAGTGGGGGGGCCCTTTCGGGTTAGGTCGTGGGAGTAACTTGCGAGCTTTCTGCGCTAAAAGTTCAAAATTTCGTATTCACCTTCTTTTGGAGATCTTAAAGACGGGATTGGCCACCTAGGCATCAATTCAATCATTAACTTAATGTGCTTTTCTCGACAGTGGCCATAATAGGCCGAAATCAGTCGTGGTGTTGCGAAAAAATGCATACATCACTCGAACGACCAGATACCCGAGCTAAAACACAACATGGTATGATGGACGAGAATAGAGCGATTCCCCATGAAGCTCTTGAGTATGTTCAAGGGGATAATGAACTTTAGCTCAATATGCATTGTGATCTCCAAACTTTTAATTTATTTAATATGATCTCGAAACTTTAGCTCAGTGTGCAATATCATCCCTAAATTTTTAGTTAATGTTCAAATTAGTCATTGGTCTAAATTTTTTTTTTCTATTATCCTTCCATTAACTTAAGTTCAAGGACATTATTAAACATTGTCATATAGTCTATCGACTAGTTTGAACATTTACCAAAAGTTCAGGGATCACATTGAACAAATTAAAACATCATAGACGATATTGCGCATTTGGTTAAAGTTCCGAAACCACATTGAATAAATTAAAAATTGATGAACCACATTGCATGTTGGGTCAAAATTCAAGGACCATTTGTGTCTTCCAAATAGGAAAAGGCCGACGAATTGGTTCAACTTTCCCAACGCAATACCACAAGTTATTTCATGCTCTTGCACTGTACAAGTGATGTGCCCGATCAATTAAAAGCAAGACATATGCATAAAGGTAAGGTGCCAATAAAAGCGACACGTGCTGCAACCGAGCAATCGATGATAACGTACAAGCTCGAAAATAGAATGCGATCTACGTCACATGGGCCTTCCCCGTACACGTTAGATCAAACTTCAGGAATCATTTGTGTCATTTTCCCTGTGATCCAAAGAGGGGAAGGCCGACGAATTGGTTCAACTTTCCCAATGCAGTACCGTGATGTACTTTATGCTCTTGTACCGTACAAACGTGATGTACCCGGTCAATTAAAAGCGAGACATACGCATAAAGGGTAAGGCGCCAATAAAAAGCGACACGTGCTGCAACCGAGTGATCGAAAGATATCGGAAATGCTCAAAAATAGAATGCGATCTACAGCACCCGGGCGATAGTCATCGATCGATCACACCGTATCATTTTGTCCGTCGGCACACCGCACGCGACGAGCCCATCTCATGAAAATACTTTTCTCGTACCGGACGAACCTGTTCGGGTACCAGGAATGTGTCGGCCGCGACGGTACTGGCCCGACGAGGTTTACATTTCGCAAACTTTTCCCGTCTCTTTCGTTTGTCCTCACCCCCCTCCTCTCCACACTCGCCCAAAACCTCAGTCCCTCTCTCTTTATCTCTCTCTGTGTCTGCGCATGTCCCTTTGCCTCTCTTCCAAGTTCGCTCCTTTTTGTCTCCTCCGCCGCTGCAAATTCGCCGCCGGGCGACGCGGCCCGAGATCTCTCTCCTCCTCCTCCTCCCCTTCGTCCCTTCGGAATCGCGACCGCGTCGTCCCTCGACGGCCTCTGCCCCGGTGGGTCGCTCCCTCCTCGAAAAGGGCCACCCGGGCAATTCGCCGCTCGCGAGCACCCCTCTTCTTGGAAATCTCTGGCGCTCTGTCCTTCGCGGACCCGTGATGAGCTCGCGGTTCTGGGTTCGCTCCTTCGCTTGTTTGGATGAAGACCCACGTCTCTGATTCCTCCAAACCCTAGGTTTTTCCCCTCCCTCGGTAGCGGGTTTTTCGCGTGCCCTTTACTCGTGGGTGGGGGGGAATTCGAAACCCATGCAGGTAAGTGGGTACGTTTTCGGGGTGAATTTGTCGAGAGCCTGCTGATTTGTGTTCTGCCCCCTTCGGAATGGACCCGAGCGGGGGTCACGTCGTGCTTGATATCAGCTCCGACGAGGAGGGGCTGGTCCCGGACGCGCCGAAGGGCGGTGGCAGTGAGAGCTACGATTGGGTCTCCGAGCTCCTTGGAGTAGATGATCTGATAACCGGCGATTTGGATGAAGTGGTCGTGGTGAAGGAGGTCAATGCAAAGTCAAAGCCGAACAAGCTGGTGGCGGATGACGACGACGATGACGATGATTGCGTGGTGCTGGATGGAGATCCCGAGAAGGCGGTTTCTGCTCCTGATGATGCGGTGGACGGAGGTTCGGATGATCTGCTCATTGTTGGAGAAAAGGGGCAGGTATGCAGTCATTTAGTGTGTACGTTTGTTTATTCAAATGATTATCGAAATGATGAATGTGATTATGGTTTATGGCTAAGCAATGGTTAGATGCACAGATTAGGGTAATATGACAAGGGCATGACTGAGAAGCGGCATGATGTGTTTATTTTGCTTATGTTTTGCGGGACAATGTTTAGCGCGATTAAAATAAGCTAGAATTGAGAAAACAACCTTGTTAGTGCATGCTACTAAAACATGATTGTGCAAGCCACAACCCAAGTTTCTGGAATTCATCATCTTTTTGACAGATGATGCGAAAGACATCAGCTTGGGTAAGATTAAGTATAGAAGTGACTTACAGTAAAGGAAAAAAGAAGAGATTTGGTTTGATTAGTAGGATTGGTGAATTTCAGAACACTTTTGAGAATTTTTATGACGTAGAAGTGCAAAAGGACTGCAAAAAATTCAAATTTTGGCTTTGTTCAAGGGTATAGTTTCGATCAGATTTGGAGCAATGATTAACGGAAGGCTATAGCCTCAAAATACGAATTGATAATGGAGATCAACATTTCCGAAAATTCCTGTGGACCAAATGGACCCTTTGTCTTCTTGTGTAGTTTTACCATGAGTCATCGGAGTGGACTGGCTTATTTACCAGGATTGAGGTTTAGAAGTTCTCTTTACAGAAATTCTACTTGATCTCATGGGTTTCTTGCTAACATGCATGAATTAAGTTGGGCATGATCAGGGGTTGGCTAGAGAGCACAATGCTACTTCTGAATTTGGATGACGTGATTGTGTCAAATACGTGGAGATTGAGTTTTTGTGTGAGTACTATCGAAGGAGGCCTTCGAAGATTCTGCTTCCTAGCTTTTCTCTGTTTTAGTGGAGCTACTTAAAGAAGTATTATAGGTGGCTTGGCTGTGCACATATGTTAATATTGTCTTGCGCTGCCTCTATTTATTGCTGCATATACCTCTTCATTCACTGCTACATAATCAAGTATGATTGTTGGGGACACGCAACATTAGTTTGTGAATTACTGTAGCGTCAGTTTGGGTAGATTGGCAAGCATTTAACTGTTCTTCTGGTACTGGATGTGGATCATGAGTCGGGAGTTTTTTCTCCGATGCCTGATGGTGGCGGAATGGGGATTGCAAAATGCTGAACGTATTACTACAAAATATCTATATGATTGTATTAATAGATGAGAGCCGAAGCAACAATGATGATCTTCCTAAAAATCAAGTATCTCAAGGGAAGGATTGTTTGCTCAATGCAGAAGTAGAGATGGCATTAAGTTTGTGACTGTGCAGTTCAATATATTCTTGTGCATGTAGTTATTCCCCTATGAGGGAGCAGAGACCATGACTGCCGGCTCATAATGAGAAGTAGAATAAGCGGTTTTGATGATTATTTGGCTATTTATTTATGTTTCTCCTCTTCCACTGATTGGGTGGAGAATCATATTAGAAACAGCTGAGAGCAGGTCGGTGGTTGGAGTTTCCTCACCAAGCATGTATTCCATGACTGGCCTTTATTGTGTTGTTGTCGAGCTTCACCGAGCAAGTTATGAAGTGCTTTACTTACGGATGGAATATGACTGGGGTATCGATGGGCTTCTATCGTGACTGATACTGAGGAAAAGCTCTATTGAGTAGTCTAGGGTACCATTTATAGGTTTACGGGTTAGTAGTTGAGTTTGATTCACATTATATATTTAATCCTTTTACATTGTAATGCATTAGATATCGTTCCTTTTACTCGGGCGACTATGCCAGCTCATACTGCTTCAAGTGGACAGATTTGCATGCCTTTTTACTGAATTAACTCTGTAAATGTATTTTCGTTGCAGGTTGCATGTAGAGACTATCCTCATCCAAGGCATGACTGCGTTATATTTCCTTTCGGCTCAACCTTGCATGAGAAGCACTGTAACTTGGTCAGATACCATTTTCATAGCCCCTCTCAAGTTATCATATATCATTTGCTAATTCATTTCGTTGTGACTGACAGTATTGCATTGCATAATGCAGTGCCATTGTTACGTATGCGATTCACCTGCACCATGCGCTTACTGGGGAAAAGGTTTGACGGATGTTGACCATTGTCATGCCAATGACAAACAGGAGAAATGGAAAGTCTGTAGAAAGAACTTTATGCTGGGTAAAAGTACTCCTATGCCTGTTTCGAGTTTTCTACCTCACCCTGTCTCTACGGTGCTTCCACAACCTACTCAAGCCCTGCCTCCTATAAACAGCCAACCGCCAACCAACTCTATACCACAAAATTTACTATCAAGGCCAATGAGTTTTAAGCCATGTTCTTCCCCAACCAGATCAAGTTTTTCAAGTAATATACAAAGTGGCAGGAGGCACTATCCGGGGCATATCTCGAGAAGCAGATTCCAGCCACTCTCATCGTCAGAACAGTTGCATCAGGTACATCATGTCATTCAGAAGGATAGAGGTCAAAGAGATAATTACTTGGGGCCTCGTCATGTTCCACCCATTACGCAACATAAAAGGACAGGGCCTGTTGGTAGTCCTCTGGCAGTAAGCAGAGCTGCATGTGGTCCAAACAACATCAATTGCACGCCTTATTTACCGACTTCAACAAATTCAATACACAACACCATAGTTAATCGAAATCATATCAGAAGGCAGAATATTCCTTCCAGTTTGAATGTAGTATCTCCTACTAATTTGGGCAGCTGTTCGCCCAACTTAATTGGTGTTTCTTCAAGTATGACACCTTCTCAAGTCAGCAGTGATGGTCAGGGTAGTAATCAATCACTCAGTGGGCAAAACATCCATCAGCATCACAGCCTACCTAGCGCATTTCCAAGTTTCTCAGATAGCCTCAGTTGGATTAACGAGTTCCTTCAAGCAGATGACAAGCCTTCTGCTCCACCTGCAGTTGAGAGCATTCACGTTCCATCTACAGAGCCCACACATGAGGAACAGCCTGGAAGAGATTTTAATACCGCGGTCGCTGGAAGTTTTGACATGAGCGCAACAGGTGTCGACTTTGAGAATTGGTGGTTGGAGAACCCGCCCCCGGAGAATAATTTTCCCCCCGTGCCTGCAGCCGTAGATGCTGGTATGCTCTTATTTGATTTCGAGACCTCCTGGAATAGTGTCACCCAATCATAACTGGTCACCCCTCAATTTTTTGGGAAGGGAAGCAAAGCTGGCTACAGTAGTTTCTATTTACAGTAGGAACATCAGCTCTGTTTTTTTTTCCTTCCCTCTTCCGGTTGACATGCGCTTCTAGTGATTTTAGGAAGGTTGGTTTTTCAAGGAGTTGCAATTGTATAGAATGCTCTGAGGTCTGTGTATTTTGTAAATAAGCCTGCAGTTCTCCCCTGTACATAGGGGTTCCTGATAACAAAATCCATGGAGGATGCTCTGCCGCTTGCTGCTTTCGCACGCAACTTACATGCAATATAGTTCTGCTTTTAGTGCTTGAATGTTGTGCCCACCCGCGTTTGCTGTTGTGAGTCTCTTTCCGAAGAAGATAGTGCAGACGCCTTTGAAGGCATTAGACCTGGTGGCCTCGTTGTTTGGGGTGGAATCATGAGAGCTCGGGTTAGTTTGAGGCATGCCATGGCTGCATTTGACATTTTGGGTTGAAATGTGATGTTTTAATTGGATCCCACCTCATCTGTTAGGATGGCGACCGTGATTTTTGTCGTCGGGGTCGCACAAGGTTATGATCCTAAGGGGCATTTGTTACAGATACACGGCGGAACATCCACGGGGGCTCTGTTTGCAAATGGTAACTCCTGGAGCACGTCAAGTTGTCCCTCTGTTTCGTGTGATTGCAAGTTTCCATTTCTACAGGTCCAAACTCAAACCGTTTGCCGTATCACTGAAGCAAATTTGTCCCTCAAATCTTCACCCATCCAAGCTGTTCTGGTTTTGGCAAGATGAGGTGCTATCAATCCAATTAAAATGAGAAGCCAAGCCTGATTAAGGCGATGTACATCGGTCCTGGCCAAAGCCTACCTTCGATTAACATATATATCCGAGATCACGTATAAATACCCTGTATAGCGTACTATGATGTGTAAAAACATGGCTCTGACCCGATGTCGAATTTGTTATGTTCCGAATTTATTCTAATTTATGTTCAAATCGAAATTACTCGGATTTACCAGATGCAAATCAAACCGTGACATTGGTTTGAATTATTTTGTCGGAAGCTCGTCTTTGGTCATTTCTATATAAAATCGTATTGGTTCGTTGGACATAGTTAACAGAGATATAATATCCAATTTTACATACTTGGCTCGTGTTTAATTGGTGTAGCTTTCGATTGGATGGAACGATCGTGTCCAATCAATCGATAATTAACTATCCATAAAGATTTACCAAAGAAGGGTTTTGACGGGGACATGCATCACTCACTTAAATCATCCTTTTAATGTTTTTTCTTTCCTTTTCGAAATTTCATATTCGCCCCCAGCCTCGTACTATCTAAATTAAGTCAGAATTAAATCGCCTTTCGCTCTTTCTAACGTATAATATCATTTTTAAGCATCTAATTTATTCAATATGATGCATAAATTTTCAATACGTGTTTAATCTAGTCCCTGAACTATATAAAAATGATCAATGTTGTCATTCCGTTAATTCAAATTCAGAAAATAACATGTACTAAATAAATTAAAAATTCAGAGTCGATATTATACGAGAAGATAAAAACTTAAAAGATTATTTGCGTAATTATCCTTATTTGGAAAAAAAAAAAAAGACGGAAACTATCGTTATTAACATCTGGCCCAATTCCCTAAAAAACCCTCAACTTTTCTCTTTGTCCCAATTATATCCCAAACTTTTTTTTGTCTTATAAAAAACCTCAAACTTTTACTTTTATCCCAAATCTACCCAATTCACTTTTCGTTTAATTTTTTAATATTATTTTTTCGAAATTTTTTTTTCTTTTTTTTTTCCTTTCCTTTTCTTTTTTTTTTTGTTTTACCTTTGGGCGAGGCCTCGCTCGCCTTAACGCCGGCGAGGCCGAGCCTCGCCCGCCTCTGCGGCGTCACGCCGGACGCGGCCAAGAAGGTGAAAAAAAAAGAAAAGGAAAGGAAAAAGAAAAGAAAAGAAAAAATAAAAAAAATTCGAAAAAATAAAAAATAATATTAAAAGATTGGACGAAAAGTGAATTGGGTAGATTTTGACAAAAGTAAAAGTTTGGCGCTTTTTATAAGATAAAAAAGTTTGGATATAATTGGAATAAAGGTAAAGTATTTGCGTAATTATCCTTATTTGGAAAAAAAAAAAAGACGGAAACTATCGCCATTAACATCTCCACGGGATCGCGAGGCGAATCGCTTCCTTCCCCGACCGCACGCGCGAGCGAGCACGAGGCGATGAAGCAGTTCAAGGACCCGTTCGAAGCAGCCTTCGAGGAGCAGGAAGAGTCGCCGCCCCAGTCCCCCGCCGCCCCGCCCGACGATCCCGACCCCTCCGCCGCCGCCGCCGCCGCGGCCGGCCACGGCGACGGCGAAGGCGACGACGACGACGACCTCCTCCTCGACGTGCCCTCCACGTCCGCGGCCCCCGAGCTCCTCCGGCGGCGGCGGCGCGGGGGGCCGGCCCCGGCGAGTGGCGCCGCCAAGAACAACCGGGAGGAGGAGGAGGAGGAGGAGGATGAGAACATGGAGGTCGAGCTCGGGAAGCTCGCTCCCGGCGGCGATCCCGCCAAGATGGGCAAGATGCAGTGAGTTTCTCTCCCAGCTTCGTTCTTCCGGGTCCTGCTTTTGGGTTTTCCTGGTGCCTGCTGCCTATGGTCGTAGAGTTATATTGTTTCTCCGGATGCTATAAATTTCTCCTCGGGGGAAGAAAATGTGAGCTCGTTTTTTGGGTTGCAAAGTCATTCTCTGCCTGCTTGAGTAGGAAAACGTGCCCACTTTCCTGAATTCATCTCTGACCTTACGAGGGTCATGTTGGATTATTGTGGGTGAGGTGATATTGGGTATTAGTCTCGAAGGACATAAAGAAAATCTTCGTGGGAGAGATTGTTTTGAATCTTGTCGGACGAATTTCTAGCTTATGGATGTTTTTTTACATCGGGTGCAAACTGGTTAAACTGACAGGGAACGGTGTTATTTGGAATTCATATCTTGAACATGCTTGAATAATTGTGCATATGGCGTGGAACAATTATCGTATCAGCTTCTGGAATTGTGGGCACTATGGCTGGAGCATGAGTTTCTTTCGTCCTGCCATATGTTGAAGGCATTTGTTACCCCCAAGCCTCAAGTGGTAGACTGTAGCCTGCAGATTATCTTTCTTCTAAATCATTCGGCAAGAGCATTTGCTTTCCACAGAGCAAACATGTTTAGGTCTGACCATTGGGTGGCCTGAACAGAAGCCAATTTATTAGGAGCAGCAACCGAAGCCAGAAGTTTTTGTTTCGGCTGAAGCTGTTTGATGTCCATCAGAGAGAGAGAGATGGGCACTCTTTGTGACAAGCATATTGTTGAACATTTTATTTGACAACAAGCCAAAAGGGTTCGCGTTTTTGGCTTTAGATTATAATTGCTTTGAAGAGATAGGAACGAGCCAAGTTAGATATCTGTTACTGAAGTTACTGATACAGATATGCGGAACATAGAATTCCAAGTCATCAGAAGTTGGTCCAACTGGTTTGCACTGTGATGCTAATATTCATGTAACACTTGCTGGCTCAAGGATCATCACCATTGATGAGGATAATTTTTGTGCGTTAACTGTATTTTTGTCCTTATGAATTGACCATAATTCAAATGTAAGTTTGCGATGGAATCCTATGTGAGTGACTCTTGCATGTAGTGTTTTGCCTCACTATTGATGAAGTATAGAAAATCTGTTTTCCTCATACCAATCTCAAACATTAGTGTATATACTTGTTGTATTAATCTTAATTCTATCACCAGACTAAGAAGATAAAATTCATTCTTTGAGAGCTCCTAAATAGGATTAATAGGAATTATTCTCCATGCAGTTTTGGCAGAATGTAACTTGAATGTTTGTTGTCTCCTGACTTGATACTCCAGTAGCTTATTAAGTTACTGTTACCTCTGTAGCTCATTGACTATCGCTTCTCTCTTTCTCAGGGCTATTTTGTCACGATTCACGGAGGAACAGATGAACAGATACGAGTCTTTTCGGAGATCAGGATTCCAGAAGGCTACAATGAAAAGAGTATAGTTTCTACGCGCGCTTTATGTGATTTTTGCCTGTGTTTTTTAGCTTCTTTCACTTCAACTGTTTTTGCAAACAATTTATTTTTGCCCTCT
The DNA here is from genome assembly GCF_021117445.2 of Syzygium oleosum. Lineage (NCBI taxonomy): Eukaryota > Viridiplantae > Streptophyta > Magnoliopsida > Myrtales > Myrtaceae > Syzygium > Syzygium oleosum. Next base: position 6,347,482 of record NW_026607494.1, read on the forward strand.
CTTTATCACTGCAGATTGGCTTAGATAGTGTAAAATTGTAAGTTAAATGAAGAGCTTCTACTACTCTTCAGGACATTTGTCTTATACCATTTTTGATATCATGATACTCAAAAGCATAATCTTGCTGGAAAAATAAATCCAAATCTGGCAGTGCTGTACAATATTTGGTCTCTTGACACCACTCGATCTTGTTGAAGGGAGTTTTGCTTAAAAGAATTTTTCTTGGGGGGAGTGTTATAGTAATTCATGCAGCTTGTTTAATGTGCACTCTTTTGCTTGTAAATTAGAAATAGAACCCAAAGAGATGAATCATCGGCATTTTGCTCTTTTTTTGGCATGCAGCTGCTGTGCAGCATTACGGGAAGTCAGAAAATTTCAATGCCTATGACAATTGTGATGTCGGGCATTGCAAAGATGTTTGTTGGAGAAATTGTGGAAACAGGTATTACAATTGTTTGCTTTGTATCATTCCTGTCTTTGGAAGCATGTTTTGGTACATATGAATTACCGTAGCCTCGTATGATTCTTGATTGATATACAATGTGGTAGCAGCCAGGATTGTCATGAGTGAGAGGAAGGAATCTGGCCCAATCAGGCCGTGCCACATCAGAGAAGCATATAGAAGACTGAAGCTCGAAGGCAAAGTTCCCAAGAGAACAGTACCCAGGCTCTTTCGCTAGATTCCCCCACACACTCCTCTGATTTTATAGCTTGTAGGCGAGGTGCTTGTGATTGATTTGTTCTTTTCTCGTATCTCTTCCTGCTCAATTGGCACACAAAATCGAGAGTCACCTTATCATTGGTGTTCCCAATTGGAAATCAGTGATTTGTCTATGCTATTACCGGGACAGGACCAGAAGGTCCATGAGCAGTTCAGCTCCTCCTGTGACTCGTAAATATTGACTGGAGTGCTGGCTTTTTGCTTGCAACATTCTGTCTCGATCAAGATCGGAAGGCTGGTAAAGTAATTTTACCATGTGAGATGGGTATCAACTGTGGAATATTACTCTTTATTGCCTTTTTTAATTGCCTAGCTCTTGAGAGTGGTAAACTGTAGTCTATAGATCTATCAACTATGGCAGAATTGGTTGTCTATCAGATAGTGGGGTGATTTGATTTCCGATTGTGATGATCTTTGTTGGAGATTCAGGTTTATGTATAATGAATGAATTATACATACATACACCTGGAGGTGAATCTAAAGTATTGCCAAATTGACTTGAATTTTATGCTTCACGATGAATGAGGAATTCATCCGTGGCATCGGTTTCCTTGAAGAAATATCTGAGAGCCAGAGGTAATTGTGTGCATAATCTTGTATAGTCTAATGTTTGTTAGATATGGACAGCTAATTGCTTGTGAGTACAAATTAATGAATGAATTTTATTTGCTGATAATCCCACCTTTGTTCGGTTCTAGCAGAGAAATGGAGTGTATATTTAACTCTTCTTCCTTGTTGTTACTGGGAATTTTCGATTCACTTATGTCAATCGGTCAGGTGTTCACCTGAGCTGAGGTCGGTGAGCATGTAATGCAAAGGTCTCTGCCCTTGGCTTGGTGAAGAACTGAGAAAATATCCATAAAGCACGACAGATTTTCCACTAAAACCCCGAACAAGACAATACATACAATGAATAGCAGTGGAACACCCTAGGCTCTATACATATGAATGTACATCGCAGTTTTTTACCACTAGAATAACGTCCGTCAATCATCTGCAGCAGCGAAGAACAGATTCTCTTGGCATCGAAACAGTCCCACACTCGAAATCTTCACCTTCGCTCAGAATGAAATCTCCTCCTTCTCTTCGGCATCGTACTCATAAGCAAGCCCTCCGTGGCTGGTGAGATCCATGCCGGCGACCTCCTCCTCGTGCGAGATCCTCAGGAGCTTCATCTTGTGCAGGATGAAGAAGAGGGTCCCCATGGTCACGCTCGTCCACGCCGCCACCACCAAGATCTGCACCACCTGTGCCGCCAACAGGCCTCCCCCACCGCCCATCAGGAGCCCGTACGGCCTGTTCTCCACCCCCGGGTACACTTCGTTCACGTAGGCCTTCTTCGCGAACAACCCAGTGAACAGCAGCCCCCACGCGCCACAGCCGCCGTGAAGCTGTGCCGCCTCCAGCGGGTCGTCGTACTTCAGTTTCTCGGCCAGCTTGTTGAACCCGATGAGGACCCACGCGGCGACGAACCCGCAGAGTATGGCAGCCCAGGGGTCGACCACGGAGCACCCGGCGGTGATGGCAGCAAATCCGCCAAGGAGGCCGTTGCACACGTCGGTGACGTTCCAATGGCCGACGAGCAGCCTCTTGCCGAAAAGGGTGGTGAGGGCGGCGGTGCTTCCCGCGAGGGTGGTGGTGACTGCGGTCCTCCCGACGGCGCTCCACTGGCCGTAGTAGGAGGCGCTCTCTCCGTACGCCTTCAGGATGTTAAGGAAGGAACCAGGGTTGAACCCGTACCACCCGAACCACAGGAGGAACGTGCCGAGGACCACCAATGTGGCACTGTGGCCACGGAGCGTCACCGCCTTACCGGAATGATCGAAGCGGCCGACACGCGGGCCTTCGATGAGGGCTCCCCAAAGGCCGGCGATACCGCCGACCATGTGGACCACCCCTGACCCGGCGAAGTCGATGACTCCAGATCCGAACAAAAGATTATCCGCTCGCGCCGGGCTTGCCCAGCCATCGGCAGACCAAAACCAATGAGAGGCAATGGGATACACCAAGCCAGTCAAGAACGAGGAATAGATCAAATATGCGCCGAACTGGGTGCGCTCCGCGATGGATCCGCTCGTGATGCCGGCGGCAGCGATGGCAAAGGCCCACTGGAACAGGAAGAACCCGTAGTCGAAAGACTGAGACGGGAACTTGGCGAGGCCGAAGAAGTGCTGACCGATGAAGCCGTTCGATGGGGTCCCAAAGGCCAGGGCGAACCCGAAGAGGTAGTAGAAGAAGCTCCCCGTCGCCGCGTCGAGGACGTTGGTGAGCATGATGTTCATGGTGTTCTTGGCGCGGACCGAGCCCGCGCACAGCATGGCGAACCCGATCTGCATGGAGAAGACGAGGTAGGTCGAGAAGAGGAGGTAGGTGTTGTCGACGGCGTACCCCGTGTCCACGAACTTGCTCGAGACCGCATCGAAGCGCCCGCAGATGTACTCGGCTGCGGCGGAGGTGGCGTTGCCGCCGAGGAGGGGGTGGAGGTCCGCGGGGGAGCAGGCCAGGGCCGCCATCGCCGGAGACAATCGGGAGGAAGTGTAGAGATGGGAGCTACGGACGTCTGAGACTGCGATGAATCTGCGGCAGCCGGGGAAGACCGGTATATGTAAGGAATCCAGCAAAGAACAGAATCGCTATCAAAGGGGAGATCGAATGTTTCGTGGAGATTCCAGATTGGAATCTTTATTCGAGGAAGTTGTTGCAACGGAAATCATCCTTAAAAATTACGAAAAGAGTTTGAGCTCGTGAGCTGTATCGTCATCGTCGCGCATGCATGCATGGCAAGAAACACGTGCTTCTTGCATCAAATCTTGGAAGTGGTCAATGGAAAAAAGGAGGAAACAGAACACAACCATGTCAAAAAAAATTTAGAAGAATTTATTTATTCTTTCCGAAGATTTTATTTGGGAGCGGGCTATCTGGATTCGTTCCTTATTTCAACATACTGGTGCCCGCACGCCTCGCACCCATCAATTGGTAAAGTATACTTTTCCTACCCTGTTCCCGGCAGTACCCTTTGAGTTTTTGTACATCCTAGGTGTCTCCGAGGTCCGAAACGACCTATCGGATGATGCCTCGAGTCCAATTGGGAGACTAGTTATATGAAAAAAAAAAAAAGGAGTGGAAAATTAAGCCCTACGTGTGTTCAAGTTAATCTCCCATCTCTACAATTCAAAAATTTAAAGAGCGATCCGAATTTTGAGTAGAATCTTTATTTTTTTTGTTTGATTCTTTGGAAGAGTTGAAATCCTAACCGAAAATGGTAAAAATCGGATCCCATGATTTTACCTGTTCAATTTTCAGATTGAATTAATATTGGCCTGAAGTTTCTAATTAATTGTGATTTAATTAATTTCACGCGAATATCTGCTTTTTAGATTTTTCGAATGTCCCTAACAAAACCTGACTGCAGGCTAATAGTAAAGACCATGTGTTTGAAAAGATAACTGATTCAGGAAAATAGGATCAGAGTTGATTTCTCGATTTTGACTTGTCAACTACCGTATTTTCCTCTCTCTTGATTGGCCAATTTAGGGAAAGATCGTACAAAAAAGTCATACGTAAATAGCACTTTTGCCAATTCAGTTTTAAACTTTTTAACTTTGTCAATTAGGTCCTAAACATTTTCACTTTTTACTAATTAAATCCATCTGGTCAATTTTAACTTGAAATCGCTAACGTGGACACTAGTAGCGTCACATAAGACGGCCGACGCTGATGTGGATATTTTATTAAAAATATTTGAATTTTTTTTGCAATTTTTTTATTCTTTCTTCTTTCTTTCTTTCTTTTATCAAGTTCGACGAGGGCCGGAAGCCCTTGTCGATCACAAGCGAGGGTTGAGACCCTCGCCCCAGCCTTGCGAGGGCTGCGACCGGTCATGAGCGAGGGCCGTTAGGCCCTTGCCTGTGATCGGCGAGGGTCGACCGGCCCTCGCCTGTACTGGTGAGGGTTAGCCAGTGGCCCTCGCTAGGGTCTCGAAGAAAAGAAAATAATAATAATTAAAAAAAAAAATTTAAAATACTATTAAAAATTGTCCGCGTTAGTATCGGCCCTATCACTGTGGAACAACCAGAATCCACATCAGAGATTTCAGGTTAAAATTGACCGGATGCACTCAATTAGCAAAACGTGAAAATGTTTATGATTCAATTGGCAAAATTAAAAGGTTTAGAACTGAATTAGCAAAAAGTGTATTAGATTTAGGATTTCTTGAACAACTTTTCCCGCCAATTTAGCATAATCTAGGACTTTGTCTCGAATAGATCCCATGTAATGCCCAATGCGCATGACCAGGTTCACGGGGCATGTTCATATGCGAGCTTTACCCAATAATCTGTTTTTAATGGTCATTCAAGCAAATCTATAGATCTTAAGTACATATAGTTATATTTACTAAAAATATATGAAAAATGAGAAGACAAGACACTGGCTCCGTCAATCTCGCCAATCCGACGGACCACTCTCCACCTTTGGTTTTCTTCCCCCCGAAATCAGCTAATCCGTGTGTCCAATTTCGCATAGGTAAAACATATTTTAAATGTAACGCTCTAATTAATATTGTCGCTAAAAAGTTTTCATTCGATGGGACTTTCAAAGTGGCAAAGTTTAAATTTAAAAAAAAAAAACAAACATTTTGGCCAAAATAATTAAAGTACAGAATAGCAAGACAAAAAAAAAGAAGAAGATAAAGTAAGTAATAAAAATGTGGATATGATAATATTGTATGTATCTTTTGGGATTTTAATGTAAATTCCCTGATTTTTCGGGCGGAGGATCTCAAAAAATGCACGAAAATTTACTTAAGAAACAGAAACACTCGCCGTTAAGATTTTCATTCATGCAAGCTGATACCAAAACGTGACTGATGGATACGATAGACGCATCCGCCCAAGGCAAGACGATGTCATTTATCACGTATAAAAAAACGAAGTTGATTTTCTTTTCAATTAAGAAGTTGACTGTTTCAGCGAGAACGATAGAAAAAAAATGAGCAGCCCTAAATTGAAAGGCTAAGTTCAGTGAATCGAGTTCTTTTTGCCCCGAACCAAAAATTAGTGTGTTTCAAATCATCGATTTCAAGCAACTTTATCCGTTTGCAAGGATGGAAACTTAACCCTTAACTAAAAGTTCGTTTGAAGAGTAAGGATATTATTACAGAAAAAAAAAACCTAAGTCTATTGCAATTGTACCTATTCAATCCTAAACCCTTTTTTTTTTGCCAATAGAGCTCTAAACCTTTTGTATTTGTGCTAGTTCAATCCATCTGACTAATTTTGACAGGAAATCGCTGACATAGACCCCAACTGTGCTGCGTGGGGCGGCCAACGCTGACGCGAATTTTTTTTTTAAATTTTTTTAATGATATTTCGAATTATTTTTTCCTTTTTTCCTTTTTTTTCTTTTCTTTCTCTTTCTTGTTTTCTCTTCCCTCCTTCCACCTTGGCGACTGGCCAGAGGCGAGGCCAACAAGGTCGACCTCGCCGACAGTATATATTAAACACGCTTTCTTTTGTTCGACTCGAAAACAAAATTTGAAATGTAAGGATACTTTTGTTGTGTGTGCATATATACATATGCCTTTTTTTTGGGGGGGAGGTTGGGGGGCTGCTGTCTTGCCGAAAGTATTACAAGTGCAAACATTTCTCGACTCTATAACAAAGAAATTCCCAAGTTCATTATTCCATCATCTTTTCATTCCTCACCTCCTCGACTTGTTCCACGAAATGAGGCGTCCGTGGAAGCTTCGAAGCTTCCCTCAAAAGTCAGGAAGTCCTCGCGATGATGTCGCTGTGGGGGCGTGAGTAAAAACCACGCAAAAGTTTCCCTCAAAAGTCATGAACAAAAAGCGTTTTTTCTCCTCGACGTTCACTTGTTGAGTTTCAGCAGGCTCCGCGTGGAATGGAATTCCACCGGATCTCAGCAGAGGAGATGCATCTCGGAAGCTGCCGTACCAGAAGGCCAAGTCGAGGTCAGCGTTTCTAGATATTCAAAGTTGGCGTACTGTTTGGAAACTTAGCACTTAATGCCAAACTGAGAATCGATCGAAAAAGCTATGCGTTGGCGGAGAAAAGGCCAGAAAGACCGGGCTTCATGTGCAAGGAACTGACCTGCATCTCAGTCAAATTCACACCCTCCTCCACCATCAGAAGTCTCCATATAAGTTTCTCAAGCCCCCCGAGCTTGGAAATGAGCCATCACTGAACCAAGGGTGAACACAGCAGCACCGCCACAGAGAGAGAGAGAGAGAGAGAGAGAGAGAGATCGTTTAAGGGGACGACCTGAGGAACACGGAGAGAGTTTGTACACGATCATGGCGAGTCGAGTCGTGGGTTTGGTCGGGCTCGTGCTGATCGTCGCGGCGGTGGGTGCGAATGCGAGCACGTACAACGTCGGAGATGAACTGATGTGGAAAGTCCCTCCGCTCGGTGACATTGCCTACAAGACCTGGGCCGCCGAGAAGAGCTTCAACTTCGGCGACACCGTCGGTGAGCTCGAAAAACATGATGCTCCTACCCAAAATAGTGCATCGCTAGTAAAAGGGTTACGACCGGATTTGATTGGAGAATCTGAAATGTTAGCAAGTTTTCGATAAACATTCGATTCGATAGATAGATCGCATTGATATGATCAGGAAAAGATTTTATCAGGTTTCATGTTTTGGCTTTGTATGCAAATACTGCAAAAGTATTCTAAACGATTGGGTTAATTGCTGCGTTAAATACTAATCTTGCTGCATATACAGCTTTTTATGAAATGACTATATTTCCCTCTAACAACAACAAGTAGTCAAGTCAAAGAGGGGGACCCTCACGTAAATTACTCTGTATCTGTCGTTGTCCATTGAAATGTCCCCTTGCTACACAACCTCGGTTAATTCAGGCTTTGTGTGCATTCGTTCATTCTTGTTTCTTCCCTTTTTACTGTTGCAGTGTTCAACTGGACGGGGAATCATGACGTCGCCGAAGTGTCGAAGACGGACTACGACAACTGCACGAGCACGAGCCTCATCGGGACGGTCCAGACGGTGAGCCCATACAACGTCGTGCTGAACACGAACAGCTCTCGCTACTTCATCTGCACCATCGGTGACCACTGCGGCCGCGGCCAGAAGGTCACCCTCAGCATCGGGTCCGCCTCGTCGCTCGCCGTCCACGCCCTGTCCTTCGCCCTCTCCGCCTTGGCTTTCGCATTCTTGAATCACTCTTAGGCAGAGATAGGGGACTTCGGTCTTCACATTCCGCAAGTGATGTTGCTTTCTTATGATTGTGTTGTGATCGTTCTTGAGGCTTGTGATCAATAATACCGACCTGCGTGGCAAGTCTTCATGGATTTTTCATTAGCTGACGAGCAAGGGGTGTGCAAAAGAATCGGAAACTGGCCGGACTGCCCGGGACTGCTCGGAACTGGTCCGGCTCCCGGTTCCAATTTTTGGGAACCGGTGGGTACCGGTACCGGTCCAGTTCCTGCTTCCAGAAATGGAACCGACCGCCGGTCCATCTGGACCGGACCGGTAATATAATAATAAATATAATATATTTATTTAATTTTTATAAGAAAAGAAAAATCCTAAATCACTAAACTAAATCAAACTCGCTCGACGCTCACAGCCTCACATTGAGCTGAGAAATACCTTCTTTCGCTTTCGTCTTAGGCTCACTCTTCTCGATCGATGCTCACCTCACCGTCTCCGACTCTCCATCTACGTCTCCGTCTTTGTCTTTTTGTCTCTGTCATTGGCTAGTGGGACCAGTTCTATGGATCCACTCAGGAACCGGACCGGACCGGCAGTCCGATTCTCAGGTGGATCCATGGAACCAATGAGCGGTTCCCGATTCCAATTTTTCGGAACCGGTCCTTAGTGGGCGGTTCCCGGTTCTAGGGTGGGAACCGCACATCCGGATCATGCTCACCCTAAGTGATGACTGCTAAGTGATGACTGCCAACGTTGCTGTTAAGTGATGATCATGATCAAGTCTATTATGATTTTCGGCTATAGGTTGGACTTTTCACATTAAAGATCAACAAAGATCTCTTTGTATTTTTCTTTACAGATGTAATGAAAGTTTTTCTCTGAGGGGGCCTTAACTTAGTTCACACATGAATAGTAGCCTAAGCAAAACAGCAACTTAAATGTCCCAAGAAACAAATATATGAAGATGATGATAAGTCAAATCCAACAAACAAGGGACAAAAAAAGAAGAACAGTCAAGGGGTACCTCCTCTTACTTAAGTTGTCGAAGTCAAAACATGTTTCGCTTGGGCCCGCTTGTTTAGCGAAAAATAAATGATTTAAAAAATATTTTCCTAAAAACGATCACTTATATCACTTATAAAAATGAATGAACGAAAAAAATGATTGCTTATATTTTCCTTAAAACGATACAAACGATCATTTTTAGGAAAGTATTTTTCAAATCACTCGCTGTCTGCGAAACAAACGAAGCCTTAGTGTAGTTTTTGTCTTCCACAACGAAAATGTGATCTTATGTATCCCTACTTATTATTTATTTTCAGTTATTGAAGAGAAATTTACCCTAGACAAATTTTCATTCTTAATACTTACAACTGTTTTGTGATAATGTCGCGATGTCATCTAATTAAAATGTTATTCCTATTCAGTATGAAGTGTAAGCATCTTAAAATACGAACAAGTTCCTAGTATCATTTCACGCGTGATTTTCTATATATTATCATAAACTGATACACAAGAGTATTTGCAATATATATTAATCTTTCCCTTTTTTATTTCCAGCAATAAAAACGCAATTGGGATAACATAGATTCAGTGTTCTATAATAGAAATAATTTACCTTAGTAAATTTGGTAAGGTTATTGATTATTTATAGGGAAAAAACCACCAAAAACCCCAAACTTTGCCATCTGTGACACATTTACCCCGAATTTTTTTTTGTGACACCAAAAACCCCGAACTTTGCTTTTTGTGACACATTTACCCCAATGTATTTAGTCCATGGGCATTTTCGTCTTTTTTGCTTTTTCTTTTTTTTTCCTTTCCGGCGAGGGCTGCCCATCGCCGGATCCGGCGAGGGGGGCCCTCGCCGGCGTCGAGCGAGGGCGGCCCTCGCCAGATCCGGCGAGGGCGGCCCTCGCCGGCGTCGGGCGAGGTTCGCCCTCGCCTGGGCGAGCGAGGGCGGCCCTCGCCCGACTCAGGCGAGGTCGACCCTCGCCGGCGTCGGGCGAGGGTCGACCTCGCCTGAGTCGGGCGAGGGTCGACCTCGCCTGAGTCGGGCGAGGGCCGCCCTCGCTCGCCCAGGCGAGGGCCGCCCTCGCCGGCGTCGGGCGAGGTCCGCCCTCGCCTGGGCGAGCGAGGGCGGCCCTCGCCGACGTCGGGCGAGGGTCGCCCTCCCTGGGCGAGCGAGGGCGGCCCTCGCCCGACGCCGGCGAGGGCGGCCCTCGCCAGATCGGGCGAGGGCGACCCTCGCCCGACGCCGGCGAGGGTCGCCCTCGCCCGATCTGGCGAGGGCCGCCCTCGCCGGCGTCGGGCGAGGGCCGCCCTCGCTCGCCCAGGCGAGGGCGACCCTCGCCCGACGCCGGCGAGGGTCGCCCTCGCCAGATCGGGCGAGGGCCGCCCTCGCTCGCCCAGGCGAGGGCGGACCTCGCCCGACGCCGGCGAGGGGTCGCCCTCGCCTGGGCGAGCGAGGGCGGCCCTCGCCCGACTCAGGCGAGGTCGACCCTCGCCCGACGCCGGCGAGGGTCGACCTCGCTTGAGTCGGGCGAGGGCCGCCCGACGCCGGCGAGGGCCGCCCTCGCCGGATCTGGCGAGGGCCGCCCTCGCTCGACGCCGGCGAGGGCCCCCCTCGCCGGAAAGGAAAAAAAAAGAAAAAAAAAAAGAAAAAGCAAAAAAGACGAAAATGCCCATGGACTAAATACATTGGGGTAAATGTGTCACAAAAAGCAAAGTTCGGGATTTTTGATATCACAAAAAAAAGTTCGGGGTAAATGTGTCACAGATAACAAAGTTCGGGATTTTTTGTGGTTTTTTCCCTTATTTATATGCTAGTGAAATAATATTTAATTTATCAAAAAAGTACATACCCATATATCAATAAATAATATATGCAAAAGAATCACAGATTTGGCAAGTGACCATTAAAAGCATAATTCTTCTGCTCATATCATTTATGGATATATAGATTCTCTTTCGCTTTGCAATATCTATATATAATTAGATGAAAACAGTTATATGTCATGATCAGACATATATTGGTAATAAATGTTTCAAATAATTTTTATGTATAAATCTATATTGTATTTTGAATTAGGCTGAATTTTTCACAAAAAGAGAAAGGCTTTCCTCCATTTAATCTATAAAAAGAAAAGAAAAAATTAAAGAGAAATAATAGTACTCTAAGGACACTGGCCGACAGCAATTCCGTGGCATAATAGATCACGTTCGTAATGACAGTGCTCTCAAGACATTTGTTAAAGCTCCTCAAGTGCTCTACATGTTAAACTTTTCTATCTATGAGCAGGTGATTTCCATAGTATTAAAGCACTCTCATAACAAGATCTCACCAAGTTATAGTCCGACCCGTTTTCTCATTGCCCATTTTCTCATTGAGCGAAGCGTACGAAACAAGGCCCTATCGATTAGTATTACACAGAAGAAACCATTCGTTATGATCGGCATCAAGAATTTCTTCATTTGATGAACTCCAGGATGCTTTTCTGGAGCTTTCGCTTCGTGGGTCTCAGTTATTTTGACTTCGCACCAGGCAAAGCACCAGAAGCTCCCAACGCATTCTTTCACTCTCCAGTCTCTGACGTGCGCGTGTGTTCTCGATTCTTTTAAACGCAACTTTCCAACAGGTAAAAGTCAGATTGCTAACCTCATCTCTTATCGTCAGGATGTACCAGTTTTTATCTGATGGATCTTCAATCACATCATGTTGTCATGTATAAATACAGCTCCGGGGCTTCACCATGAAGTCCCATGAAGATGATCCACGCGATCAGATCGGTGAGAAACCATCCAATTCCGCACACATTCTCATCATCCCCCATCGCTGCTCCTGTCATCAGCAAGAGAGCTCGCAGCTTCAGATTCAAGGGGTTCGCTTCTCTGTCCAGCCAGCAGGAGTGCACACATCATGGACAAGGCAGAGAACCTGGAGACCGGGTAAGTAGCATGAACAATGATACGTGTAGTGCAACATTTCGTTAGAACTTGATTACTAAGTAAAGCGCATCGAGTGCCTAAATAGATGAGATTACCGGGGTTGTGGGTAAATGTAATTGTTGTGCTGTGCCGACCATTTCGACCATCTTTTCGTGATTCAAACAGTGGGTGTTTCGTATGACTGAAGGGATGTGATGTACCACTCATTCAGACACGAATACGCAACGAGATGTGAGGACGAAGGATTCAGCGTGATCCATTCGACTAAGCAATCTGAGAAAGATCATACTCATGAGAGTCAACTGGGTAATTCTTGTACCCGTTATTACATGACATCATAACCATAGTTGCACCAACAATCATTGTTTTTCCCCGTCCCCTTCGTCATTAGAATTTATCTGTTACATCATAGCCTTCTCTCTGTTTCAAACCATGAGATTTCCTGCACGGTCATACAAAAGTATTCATTTGACGCATCCATTGCAGGTTCAAACATAGAGACAAAGAAAGAAACTCCAGCGGAGGAGGGAAAAGCGCAGCACCGAACAAACAAGTAGCTCACAAGCCAGAGCATCCTGCGTGATCAAATAGTTGTGTCATAGTCGATGAAAGTATTAATCTTCCTTCTAAAGCTGCAACTACAAAGAGGCTTCTAAAGGGTCTCTGTTAGTCGTGGTTCGCGCAGAGTATTTGTTAATGTTGGATGTGGATACGCATCTTACGATGTAATACAGACTTTGCTTGTATGTTCCGTGGTGTCCAAAGGTTCCCACAGTTCATAACAAGTGAAAGGGTGCCTTTGGCTCGGCATTTGGGGGCATATGCAAAGGCCTTTAGCCTAAAGGGTTTTGGAAAAATCAAAGACTATTTGATAAACTGTAATTGCAATTACTTTAGCGAAATGCAAGAGTGTTCGGCAAATATTGGAAAGCCCTTTGGTGTGATTTAATTTGTTTAATATGAAAAATAAAACAATGATTATAATTTTTATATTTTCACATCGAGAGTAATGTAAAACAAACAGTAACAAATTTATAAAAAAAATCACATCAATGAATAATCCATGATTGCTTAATGTAACAGAATATAGAGGAGTAAGAGAAACAATGAATAATCTTGATCATTTATCAAGAAAATAATATATCAACTATCATATATATGCAAACTCAAACTTGCTAATTATGACTCTCTATCCATTTATTTTGTTGTTTGCAAGACGATTGCCCTTTTCAATTTGTTCAACGCACAACTTACAAAAGGTTTCTACATCTTCCGAGCTCCAAAGTGCATTTTCCTTTGATGAACTTACCATTTACTAGTAAAGTGACAAGAACAAATTTGAGAGGCACAAACAAACGAAACTAACCATGAACCAATTCGAATGAACACATGCATTTCTTATCACACAAATAACTAAATTTAATCTTTATATTCCAATCGATAATTGATCACTAGTTAGGCACAAACGAACCAGTAAGCAGTGTGTAGCTGTTGTCCAAAGGCCACGAAATAGAGAAACTATGTGCCTTTAGACAGATCTTGGAAACCAAATTGTGGATCTTTATGTGTAACAATTTCACAATGCAAACAAAGGGTTTATTCAAAGTACCAACTTCCCAGCTCAATAATCGGCATGGAAAGCGGCAGAGGAACAACTGCAGAAAACCAGAAATACAACAACGAGGCCGCACATGAGCCATGAGAACAGGCCCATACATGATCAGCACAGCAAGAAAAGCAGAATACTGGACTAAGCACACGCTACTCCAATTTGAGTTTTGCATGTATACGATGGTTGATATATTGTTTCCCTTGATGGATGATCAACATTATTCAATGTTTCTCTTACTCCTATATATTTTGTTACTTTAAGTAGTCATGGATTATTCATTGATGTGATTTTTTTTTATAATTTTGTTAATATGTTTCTTTTACATTACTTTCAACGCGAAAATATAAAAGTTACGGGTATTGTTTTATTTTTCATTTTAAACAAATTAGAATTAAAAAACTTAATTTGGTCATATCAAAGGGCTTTCCAAATTTTACCGAACAATCTTGCATTTCTCCAAAGCACTTTTCAATTCCATTTACAGTTTACTATACAGTCTTACATTTTCCCAAATCCCTTTAGGCTAAAAGCCTTTGCATTTGGCTAAAGGCTTATCCCAAATGCCGTAGCAAACACACCCTTAAACTGCGTTTGGTCGTTTGGATTTCTAGACATAATAAAACTGAATAGAATAAGATATGAAATCAAGAGATTTTACTATATCCAATCCACTGTTTGGTGAATCGCAGTAATAAAGCCGGATATTTTCACATCCTATCATGCCCATTATTTGATAAGAATGGCATATAATCTAAATTAACCTAAAAATTGCACAAACATAGATGGTAAGAATCTCTCACAATACTCTTGGCTACTTCATTTTTATTTGCTTATTTTTTATTAATTATCCCTCTCCTTTTTTTTATTTCTTTTATTTTTTATTTATTATTTTCCCTTCCATCATTCTTTGATAAAAATTTATTAAATAGTAAACTACACTCTTGGCCGGCAAGGGCGCGGAGGTTGACGGCCACAAGCGAGGGTCTCCGCGCTCTCGCCAGCAAGGGCATTGGCCCGCCTAGTTCCAGGCCAAGGCCTGACGCCCTCGCCTGCGCCCGTCAACCTCGTCGACCAAGAGTTGGAAAAAAATTAAAAAATGAGAAAAAAAAATATATTCACTTTAGCGCCAGCCATGCCGCCGCCTAGGACAGTCTTTGCTGACCAGATTGCCACGTCAGTGTTTTTTGGCCAAAATTGATCGTATGGACTAAATTGGCAAACTGTCAAAAAATTTGACTAAATTGGCAAATCGTCACGAGGTTTAAGACTGAATCGGCACAATTAAAAAGTTTAGCAATGAATTGACACATGTGCAATAAGTTTAAAACTTACTTTGATAATTCCCCACATTTTCAGCCAAAATGCAACGTCCCAAGAGCGAAAAAACCAAAAAAGCCACAAGACGTGCCAAAATTAGAGATGAAATCTCTCATATTTAGAGAAAATCTCCACCAATAACAACAGCAAAGAGGCAACAGACTATTATGCATCTTATTCGGGTGGCACTCTAAGCGGTGAACAATACGGATGGGATTCTTACATATGCAGCAAACACTTCGGGCATTGCACAACAAACTGGCCTGTGAACCAGAGCCTCTTTAATCCATTGTAAGCACACAACGGAGGCAATCACCTCCATGCAGTAGATGGAAAGCCTCGTTGATATCCCCAAGAGTCAAATTGTGAGTAATATATTCATCAACCTTGATTTCCTGCGGGCAAATAAATGTCAGGACATAAAATCATCAGCTCTGACGCAATTCAAATTTCGTAGAAGCGACAGACGGCACACCTTTTTCATATATTTGTCAACCAGCCACGGCACTTGCGAACGGCTCTTGAAACCACCAAAAGCTGTTCCTTTCCAAACACGACCAGTTACCAATTGGAAAGGACGTGTGGAGATCTCCTGCCCTGAAGCTGCCACACCAACAATTACTGATGTTCCCCAGCCCTGGAAGTAATTCGAGCAAATTAGGTGCATATTCCGTCTCTCAAATAGAGTCAACAATGAAAAGCAAAAACTCACCTTATGACAGCATTCCAAAGCAGCTCTCATTACCGAGACATTCCCAATGCATTCAAAACTGTAGTCAACACCACCATCAGTGAGATCAACAATAACCTGTTGGATTGGCTTGTCATGTTCCTTCGGATTCACAAACTCAGTCACCCCAAAATCCTTTGCTGCAGAACGTCGTCATATACATGAATATCAATTTCCACAAACTGAACTAAACACGCTTACTGACCTAAGTACAAAGCCCCAAAGCAAGCAGACATTTTCAAATGCATGAGCATCATGCCTGCAGCTTTCTACATTGATGAAAGTACCGACTCGGAACTGAATAACCAAAGCACACAATGAACTATCTCATTTACCTGTATGTCAGTCTAGATAGTTCAAATTGACGGTTGCCAAATTTTAGGCTAACTCAGTGAGGTTCACCTTTGGAAGTATTTAGCTTTTTATAGGATAGTACGTGTCGCCGATGCTGTATCAATAATTTGGAAATTAACTTTCCTCCTGTTCCTATTTCTTGCAAAGGCTAAGTTCAGATTATTCCTAACTTTCAGATTTGTCAAAGTGCATATAAACCGTGAGCTTTCTGACGATCCGGCCAATCAATTTTTTGGAGTCAGAAACCAGTGAAATAGAATAAGAATGTTTTGTAATCCATAAAATGCACTTTGACAATCTATGGTTTAGCAACGAGAGCATCAAAACATAACCATCCCATATTTGAGAAAAAAAATTGCGTAACTTCCTAGAGCAATACTCGTAGGCTCATATCTACTTGCCTGCAAGTTGAGTAGCCAGGCAATAATCGAGACATGACAAGAAAGTCTTACTTTTGGCCACAATATAAAAGGTTATAGGATGCTCCCTCATGGGAGGTGGTTGCCCTGGATGGTATGCTTTGACATGGGCACTAAAATACAAAAGAACTGCCTAAAAGCATACATGTAGGACAACGATGGTAGATGTCAGAAGAATAAGACTTACCTCTATCAAACTTTTTGCTGTCAATGTCTACACCAATTATTCGGGAAGCACCAGCTGCTTTTGCACCCTCAGCAACCTAATATATTGTCAGCAGTATTCGTCGATAAAGTAATATGGTGTCACCTGGCAAGCAAAAAGGAAATAAAATAAAATAAAAAACTATGTTCGACTTACAGCAAGGCCAACTGTTCCCAGGCCAAAGACAGCAACAATAGACCCTGATTCCACTTTTGCTGTGTTCCATACTGCTCCAAGTCCTAAATGGCGAGGAAATTTATTAAAAGGTCAATCACGAAATTAGAATATGAAGAAATAATCAACCATCATAAACGAATTTGATAGGTTGTTCAATTATCATGAGAGAATTTCTTCGTGATGACAATATGATAGAACTTCTATGATTTTCTAGCACAAGCGCAGGAGCTAGGCCAATTTTCATGTCCATGGAAACCACACAACAACAAAGTCTAAAATCAAAGAGAAGGACCAACAGATCAAATCAAAATTCCGTTGACAGATGGTTGTGTAGAATAGAATGCATAGCAAGATAAAATCTACTACAGACTCAACACCAGACATGAGAAGAGAACTACCGAAAGATGGAAAAGCAGAGTAACTAATTGAATTCAAGTATTCGGAATTTATGAGTGCCTCAAACCTTTAAGAACCTGTGGACCTTAAAGGAACATCTAGATGTGGGATGATTCTAGTACTACAATGAAAACATCGACAATACTATGTTCCCTTAACCGTGCATCAATGAACCAGCAACTTAGAGAAAGATGAACTCTTTAAATGTTCCAAAATCTTGTCCAGGAGCAATTGTAGTATTTAAGAATTGCAATGCAAGGATGCTTTAAAACTTTCTGCTCTGCTTTTTGTTCTTCTGGTATATGTTGATTTTTTATCTTCTACCCACAATTTTAAACCAAGCCATATCCCACCACAAAAGTAGTAAACAAGGGAGTGCTGCACAATCAAAATTGTCCGGATCAACCTTTTCTTTTTATTTGTTAGCAGAGGATTATCGAAAGTTGCAACACAAGATAGCTGAAGGATCAGCATATATAGGTCAATGACTAAAAAATTCTTCAAAGTACATAAAAAAGACCTAGAAAATACGACAGCTTCCATGATACTCAAAGTCTAGCAAGATCTGTTGCAATAGTAGAAACCAGGAGTTGCCACAAGAGTTTCACAACATGCTTCATCTTCTCCAGGGAAATCAACTACAATCCAGCATGTCCTAATTGAATCATAAGCACATCATAAAGAGCTCCTTACCTGTGGGAACACCACAGCCAAGAAGGCAAACTTTCTCCAAGGGAGCTTTGGGATCGATCTTGGCAACACTGACATCGTGAACGACCGTGTACTGGCTGAATGTAGAAGTTCCCATGAAATGGTAGATAGGCTTTCCGTTCACAGAGAATCGGCTCTTGCGGTCATTCATCATCACTCCAACGCCAGTTGCCGCCCGAACTTTGCCACAGAGGTTAGTTTTCCCTGACTTGCAGAACTTACATTCTCGGCATTCTGCCTGATAGCAGGGGATAACATGATCTCCTGGTTGGACTTCAGTAACCCCTTCACCGACACTCTCCACAATCCTACAGGTAAATTTTGGAACGATATTAATTCAATCCAAGATTTGCGACCCAGAAATATATGATGAAAGGAAAACATGGGATGTTACGTACCCTGCAGCTTCATGGCCAAGAATGCAAGGGAACAGACCTTCTGGATCCTGCAAGTAGCGATTGGGTATCGAGTATCAACATAACAACAAACACCTCATTAACAACAGCTAGCCGGGTTGCAAGCTATGCCAAATCATCAAACCACCGAAGCATCGGAAGGACCGTTGCGAACAAAAAGGATCCGATTACTATCTCTGACTTTCGAAGTTGGCACCAGTCATCGATAAGTCCCGAGTAGACTGGCAACAAGGCGACTCCCAAAACAAGCACATCGCGCTGGATCGCTCCAATTTTCTGGTACGCCGAGGTTTCGAAACGGCCCCGGCGAGTGATGAACATCACAACTTGTAAGCATCCGAATTGTGTTTGTGTCCGAACACATCTTCGCAGGATCATAATTTACGAATTGAACAAGCCCTTCACGTACTCTAAGCGCGAGGAGAACCACCCAATCCCATTACAGATTTCAACGCGCGCTCTCAAGTTCAGATCAACAACATAAAATCCCACAAGCGTCATCCTCCGTTCGAGCACATGAATTCGATGCATTTCGGCGAGCAGAGCACCGGAGATCAACACGACCGAGCGATTCTCGACTTCGCCCACACGTACACTGATCGACAAAAAAAACCAGAACCGCAGGGCACACGCGCGCGCACACAAAAAAAAGAAAAAAAAGAAAAAAAAAAGGAAACCAGGGAGTAACCTTGCCGCTCCAAGTGTAAGCATCGGTGTGGCAGAGGGCGGCGAAGAGGATCTGGACCCTGACCTCCCCGGCCTGCGGAGGAGCCACCTGTACGTCCTCCACCGACAGCGGCTGGTTCGCCTCCCACGCGACGGCGGCTGCCGCGAGAGGGGCTCCAACAAGTTAAGGGCTTCATATCCGAGAGAGAGCGAGAGAGAGAGAGAGAGAGAGGACTGTGTACCTTTGCAAGTGATGACCTGGCCCTGAGTAGCCGCCATTGATGAGAGCGGGGAGAGCTCGGTAAGGTAAAGACCACAGAAAAATCGAGCGAGGGGGAAGGGATGAGAGTGGCGGACATAAAGCGAGGGCAGGGTCACACGTAAGCATTTTTTTATATACTGTGATTTGGGAAGATGATACAAATAGTCCCTAAACTTTGGCCCAACATATAATTTTAATTTAATCAATATAATATTTAGACTTTAGCTTAATGTTCAATGCGGTCCCTAAACTTTTAATTTGTTCATATAGTTCAAAGACTAAATTGAATATTTACCAAAAGTTCAGGGACCACATTGAATAAATTAAAAGTTCAGGGACCGCATTAAACATTAGGTTAAAATTTAGAGACTACATTGAACAAATTAAGATTTCATGGACCAAATTGTAAATTGGGCCAAACTTCACGGACCGTTTGTGTCATTTTCCCCTGTGCTTTTTATCTCCTCCTCCTTTTTCCTTTTTTTTTTGGTCGGATACCTCCCCGCTCTCTTTTTTTTTTACTTCTTCCAAAGGAAAATTTCGATTCGTTTCTCGGGATGGTACGATTTTTTCTTTTCTTAGTCGATGCTCGAGAGGTGCGTAGAAGGGTTTCAAGCCTTGCGAATGCAAAATAACTGCGAAACGAAGCAAGATGCCGGAATGCAAATGACGACGAGAGGCACGGCCTCGTCCGTCGAGAACGGATCTGCCACCGTAAACGTCCGGCAGCCGATCACCAAACCCCGAGACCTCATGCTGCATTTGTAACGGCTTGCAGCGCACGTCTAGGTCCGACGTCTTTGTCACCGTCGCCATGCAAGGAATATCAACATTAATATGTTAATAGAACACATCATATATCTCTAATGAACTCCTACATCGATATCTAAATCTGGTTCGGGGACGTAAAACCCTCGGATCTAGACCTAAATCTAAATTGGGAGAGGAGAGCAAGTCTATCCTCGGAGAAGTTATGGAGTCACGTCACAAACATCCTCGGTTGCCGAATGGCCAAACTTGTCTCCAGGTTCACTTAAGATCGGTCGCAGAAACTTATTCATACACACGAACTTCCAAAATAGATAAAGGAGAGAATGGAAAGGACAATCAAAGCAAAGAAAAAGGAAAACGAAAGACTAATAAGTGGCTCTCAGCTTGAGAACCCTACCAAAAAGTTTCAAAAGAAGGAAGAGTGTTCCGGAGATGATGGGGCTTGCCGACACAGAGAAAAGGACGCAAATCCTACGTAAAACAATTTGTAAAAAGCAATTCTCTTCTCCCCCCCTTGAAATTGTATTTAATTACATACTTTTTGTGAACTGCCTCATTTAGAAATAAATGATTGTTTAAAACTTTATTTGTACGGCAGAAAACGAATAATTTACCAAATATTTTTTTTTAAAAATAATCCCTTGAACCCCTTGAAATAATTAGTCAATGGCAAATATTTTTATTATAATTTTAAGAAAATATTTTTCAAATTGTTCATTTCTCGCAAAACAAACGGAGCTTAATATAAAAAAATAAGTAATGAATTTTATGACGGACGGCCTCATTTAGAAATAAATCATCGGAAAAGCAACAAATCTAATTACGGATAAAGTATCATATCTATCACCTTTCAAGGAGTGTTAGCCGCTTCCGTTATCATTGCAAGCATAGACCGGGCAATCAATCTACTCGCTCTCGATTGGGGCGACGCCATGCTCTTGAGGCACTTATTAAATGCCCCGGATCAAATCGGTCCAAGTGATCGTCACCGCGATACGAACGGACCTGCGCCGCATCGGTCGCTTTTGGATCGATCGGACGGTTTCTTTAAATTTCTTGACCTCGGATCAAGGAGGATCGAGTTTTCTAATGTTTCCTTCTCGGGTCACGTCGATTCGGGTGTTGATTTCTCTCCATTTTAATATTTCAATTGAAAAGAATATTCCACGTCACGTGGGGCCACCCGGATCGATCAGACAGCTTAGGCGAATCGCATAAAGCCCATCGGGTCGGGTCGGGTCGGGTCGGGTCGGGTCGGGTAATATGTTCCCGATCAGTCAAGCCCGGCCCGGTTGGCGGCGACACGTGCGAACCGACAGATGCTTATGAATAGGAACGTTCTTAAGCAAAGCATGCGACGACGGTTTTTCGCTGGTTTCCACTTATTTAAAAATATGGCAAATTTCGGGACACTATAATAATTAGGGAAAAAAAATATTTAGGGGAATCTCAGTCACTTTGTTTAAACAAAATTGACAAGGAAAATCTCAGATCAATAGAATCCTATCATTTCGTATCCAAAAACACGGATTTTTTTTCCTGTGCCGGTAAGCGCTGAAAGTGTTTGTAAAAAAATTAGTCGGTGTAAATTTGTCTGTAACTTATCAACAATTTTATGAACTTACCTTATAATTTACACATCGGCAATTTTTGTCCTGACTTACCGACTTTGTTTGCATGACTTCCTAATGCTTTAAATTTACTGATTCTTATATGTAATTACCAACTTAAATTAGACTAACTCACCAACTTCTATCGGATTAAATTGCCACTAATTTTATAAACTCTCGTTTAAGTTTACTTACCAACTTTTAATTGCTTTTTTTTTTTTAACATTTCCAACTTCTTTATTGAGTTTTCAACATTCATTTGTCTCGGTTAACAACCTCTTATATTTACTAACACATCTTGGAGATTACCAACCACTGGGGGTTTACCCCAGTGGCCACCTTTCTCACTTGAGAAGGGGGAGGTGGCGAGTTCGAATCCCCACCTTCGCAGGGGGGAAGGGGTGGGGCCGCGTAGTTTAAGATGTGGGTTTTGACGCCCACGCCCTGTAAGAGGTGGGGCGCAAGTCTGAGTGTGTATCGTGAGTGAGAGATAGAGTAGGACCGACCAAAAAAAAAAAATCTTGGAGATTACCAACCAAAACTAGTATGACTTGCCAACTTTTCTCCCATTTTTTTTGGTCAGAAACTTTTCCCCCATTGAATTACCATTTCTAATTCTCATCTAAGTTACTTACAAACTATTTATCTATTTTTTTTTAAAATTTTGCATGTGTTTACAAAGTTTTATTTCCATTTCTTAGCAATACCTGAAATTTGTCAACTCTTTTTGGAAATTATCAACCTTGATAAAAGTGATTTGTTAACATTTCCCCGCCTAAATTACAAGCTAGTTTTAGATTACCAAAGTTGTTTGCCGACTCCATTATCTCGCACATCACTTTTACAACGATATTTGGAAGTAAGAAATTTTATGTAGAAATTTTATGTACTAAACTATTCACTTCTCTTTTGGTAGCTGAATTCTGCATTGGCCTCTATTATTGGGCATATTTGTTACCAGACCTAAGAGTCTCTATCCAAAACCCCTCATAATAAGTAACAAAATTTTTATATAAATTCGACTGTTTTGGAGAGGTTCGGGCCTAGAAAAGACACCGCTTGCCTAGGGTTCGACCATCTCGCCCTTCGAGCCCATTGGACCATTCACCCAGTGATCAATGGCTTGTTTGTTTCGGCTTAAATAAAAGCAAATATTGTTTGAAACAATTAAAAAATATATTGAAATGTCCAAAAAATTATGAAAAATTACGTATGCAAAAAAGTATCGGGTATTTTGGATTTTAAAAACCACGTGAAGTGCACGAGTCGCAAGATTTGAATTAAGAAAAAAAAATAAAATTTATGGAGATCCAACGAATGAGTTATGACATAAGGGTACGTCGTCAAGCGATTTATGTGTAACCCAAAAGAATATCTTCTCGAAAGAGAGGAAAGTGGGTTTCTTCCTTTTGCTTTTTTCTCTGTTTTTGCTTGGCATTCCCAGGTCAACTTTCTATCTTTTGAAAAGTGGACTTGTATTGACTTCCAATTGACTAGGTTAGATTCTACTTCTGTCGTCTTTTTGTACCGCACTTCGGTGAGATTTGATTAGCCTAAGTACTACAATTTCATAACTTTCAATTCTTATACATCTCATTGTTTCTCGGCTAAGAAGATGCAACAGTCACTCCATTTGACCATCAAATGCAAGGCAAGGCGAGTTAGATTCTACTTCAATTCATGAGGAATTTATGCATGGTATCTCTTGTCACCTCACCTAGACAACCGATGAAAACCAATCCTGGGATCAAAACAATCCATGTTAGTCCTTACATAAGAGACCCACAAGAACCTAAAATGCCCAGTTCTTATGTATGAAGAGAAATAAGTATCTTCATGTTAGCTATCTGCATTTCCTTCGTCAGGCCAAACCAAGCTCTCTGAATAATCAACCACATCGAACTGGTCAGGAAATCCAGTCACGCCGATGTCTTTGAACCGCATATCATTCTCCGGATCATAGCACATCACCTTATGGTCACTCCCGTGAATCAAGATCTCTCCGTTCTCGGTCGATCCTAAGACCCTCTCAATCCTCTGCTGCATCATTGCTGTGTACTGTTTTGTCCAAGAATCTGTGACACCGTACCGTTTCATAACCCAAACATGTATTTCGCTCCCGAAGTTTCCTGCTCCCGGGCAGTAGACCAAGGTGGCAAGGGATTTTTTCAAAGCTGCGATGGAAACCTGTGTCTCTTTGTGAAGTTTGAAGTTGTCAAGGTAGTTTTCCGGCATCGGGAGCTTGTCAAACATCTGGGAGGTGACTTCGAATGACAATATGGAACTGTACGGAGCATCTTCTGTCACGGATGCGGGCCAATGAACAACTCCGTTGATGCAAGCTTGAGAGTCATCGCCTACAAATTTATGGAGGTTAGGCCTTAATTAATTGTAAGATAAATACAATATGTACAAGAATAAGCCTTTGAATTTTGTAAATGTGGCAAGCAATGAATAGTGATTGAAATGAATTCACATTGCCTCACTCTTTAAGTAACTAATCAAAACATGTCATGCGTGATGGCACGTCATTTAGTTTACAAAACTTGGAAAAAAAAATAAATTTCCCTGGCATTAATAGGAGGATGATTTGACCATTTAAAGAAAGAACAAACATTTTCTAGCTCAAAAAAATATTGATAAAAAAGGTACCAATCACTTGACTTCCTG
This sequence comes from Syzygium oleosum, assembly GCF_021117445.2. NCBI lineage: Eukaryota > Viridiplantae > Streptophyta > Magnoliopsida > Myrtales > Myrtaceae > Syzygium > Syzygium oleosum. The sequence continues at coordinate 6,371,662 of NW_026607494.1, forward strand.
GTAACTTGTTAATAAATTACCGACGCTTCTATGAAATCATTAACTCCTTTTAACCGTTAACAGATTAGCAATTTTCTTACCTTTTACTAACTTTTATTTTTATCTTTTTCGGAGGCCTTAAATTTGCCCTCTGCCATAAGAATAAACGCATCTTTATTTAGTGACTTATCAACTTTTTCCCGATTACATTACCGACTAGTTTTAGATTATCAACTCTTATGTCAGTTACCTACTAATATTTATTGCTTTTTCTTATTTACCGGTTTTCGTTATCGTGCGCCAACGTTTATTTATCTCTTTTACAAACACCTTAAATTATTATATAAATCGGTCACCCTATGTGTGAGTGATTTATAAGTTTTTTGCCAACTAGCTTTGGTTTACTAAGTCTTATTTAAGTTGCTTAGCCATGTTTATTTGTTTTTATTAATTTACCAAATTTTCCATTAAGTTACCAACTTTTTTCCAGTTAAACTACCGAATAGTTTTGGATTACTAACTCTCATTTTTCCAACCAAAAAAAAAACTCTCATTTGAGTTAATTATAAAAGTTTATTTGGTTTTCTTTTAAATTTATCAACTCTTGTTATTGCTTACCAATGTTTATTGGTTCTCTTACTAACACCTCAAATTTATCAACTCACATGAAATTAATGAACTTTATTTGGTGACTCATCAACTTTATTCCTAATTAGTAACTTAATAGAAAATTAGTACATTTAAAAGATGAAATAGACATTAGCAACTAACTCGGTAACTCATAACTAGTTGATAACATAATCAAAGAGAATCGATGAGTTTCTTAAATTTAAATTAGCAATCTCATTCAAGAGTTGGTAATTTTAAGAAATTAGTTAGCAACTTAATCGTAGAAAATTGGGTTAGTCGGTCTAATTAAGATTGGTAATTTATATTGTTAAATTCAAGGCTTGCTAAGAAATGAAAATAAAAGTTTGTAAACAATAAGAAAGGCTGACAATTTAAAAAAAAATAGACAAATAAATATCGTTGAGTACCTCAAATAAAAGCAGATAACCTAATAATATGGTGAAAATTTAATAGGAAGAATGTTGGTTAGTTACGATAAATTCGGTTGATATTCTCTAAGAAAAGTTAATAATGCAAGGGGTTGTTAATCAAGATAAATATATGTTAGAAACTCAATAAAAGTCGGTAAATATTTAAAAAAAAATATATGGGTTAATACCACCAAAAACTCCAAATCAATATACTTGTGACAAATTTACTTCAAACGAATTTTTTAACCATCAAAAACCTCAAACTAGTAAAATAAAAACAAAAAATAGTAAATTGCAAGACAAATTGATCATTTCATATACAAGTTACCTAGTAAGAAGCACGGGTATTTGACATTTATCAACACTTATTGAAATATACTAATATAGAAAAAAAACAAATATGTATTTTTGAGCATGAAACAACGGAATTCTACTTATATTCCGAAAGAAAACTAATAATTCGAACCGAACTAAATTGAAAGAAACCGAATTCATATGCCACCTGCGAAGCAAGACACGCCGTGTGGTTCCAACATTCTCCACGAATCCCTCCCCACCGTGCAAATCTCGACTTGGACGGCCTCCATCGAACTCTCCTTCTCCCCCTTTCTCGTGCAGCCGTAAGTAATCCTTACGACCCGATAAATGTGGCCCCCGCGGTCGCGCCCGAACCCGTGAATCTGGTACCTGCTCATGCCAGCAACGCGCTCGGCCCTGTTCCCCAGGTCCCTCAGCTTCCTCATGGCCGGGTTCCACAAATACATGCTCTGGATGGTCCAGAGCTTGGACCTCTTGTGGAGCATCGACACGCAGACGAGCCCATCGACCGACCCTATGACCTCGAAGGAGAGTGCGTGCTCATCGAAGGGGATGGCGAGCTTTGCGCGGAGGGTGTAGGAGCCCGAGACAGGGTCGGAGCATAGGACAGAGCAGAAGTCTGTGTCGTGGGCACGGACGGGCCGGTCGTTCTGGGCACAAGGCAAGTGGAGGAGCTGGAGGTTCTGGTGAGGTTTGGAGCGGAGGAGGCGGTGGAGACGGAGGTGCTTGGCGGCGAAGGATGGGGCGAGGACGAGAGAGCTCCACGACTTACAGACGCGGCGGAGGTCAAGGAGTGTTTCGGCGGGGAGCCTCAAGAGTATGTCTGTGACGATGTCTTGTGGGAGGCGGTCGAGTGATGAAGAAGAAGAAGAAGCCATGTCCGGCGAGGATCGCCCTAACCTGAGCCGCCGGTGTTGAGCGGTGATGAGAAGCGAATGGATCGAAGTACTTATACTTTGAGATCATCTCTCGACTAAGTCCTGAAAAATGGAGTCCATGTCAGATGACCACTACATAACTACGTATGTAAGTAAAGTTAATTTGGCGTTTCCGATGTTGTGCTACAACTGTCTTGTACGGTATAACTGTATTTTGATGTGCTCCAAAAAGTACATAACTGTCTAATGAACCCTGCATTAACTTAATAAGAAGGTTTATGAAATTTTGACATGCTATATAATAATTGGTTGAAAAACTCGATTCAAATTTCATACATTTGTATATGAATTTCTACAGGTTACCGTTTCTTTCTTTCTCTTTTTGCAATTGTGCTTTACCTTGAACTTACATGATTTGAAGCTGCAGTAGCACCTCTGGAGTTAGGATGACCAAAAATGTTGCGCCTTGGGATAAACGGGTTGTGGAAATAGCAGCAACCTTGCCTTTCTATATAATTTGGGACTACGTGAAGAGTGGTAACTAGGTTCGCTCTTGTGCTTTTAGAAAAAGAAAAAGGCTAATCATAAATAGGCACACTCGTGTCACATTTATTCCAAAATAATTTTCCTATTACAAAAAAATCTCAAACCGGTACATCCGTATCATATTTACCCCAAACTTTGAGATTTTTTGTAACACGAAAATCAGTTTAGGGTAAATGTGGCATGGAGTGCCGATTTAAGATTTTCTATGACACGAAAATTGATTTGAGAAAAATGCGGCATGAATGCACCAATTAAGGGAGGTTTTTTGTGATACGGAAATTAATTTGGATAAATGGGGCACAGGTGTAGCTTTTTGCCCATCCCCGGTAGTTTCATAGTAGGTTTTCCGAACGTTTTCTTTGATCATAAGGAAGCGCTATAATGACAACTATGTGTGTTTCATTTTCTTCGACCTTATCTTTGATTGCTTTTTATGATGTCGCACCGGAACTTAGTACTTGCTATCTAAAATTTTCTCCGTATCTAGGGTTTTTCGAACAATGTGATAGCTCACATTTGGCAAATCCTTAGCCCTTCCTCCTCTTACAAAGGCTGCGGAATACTCTTATGAATAGATAATCGTACTATGGCTACTTTATGTAAGATAGAGATTGGTTTTTTTAAGAGCGATAGTGGAAATCCTCGGTAATGGTGACTCTGTCACTCTTCCACAGGTGATCCTAACCCAAAGAAAAGGAGAAGAAAAAGGCAACGTTTGGGGTGACATTTCTTCAAAGTGAAGCAAAGCCATAGAGATACTGAAAAAATTTTACTAGCAAAGCTCATAATGACATTACAAAAATTGGGGATACTATAACTTGCTAAGCAAGTTTGCAGCCTTGACTTGCTGACTTGGATACCACATCCTGATGAGTTGGACGCCACGTCATGCCCAAGGGTTGAACAAATGACATCCAAAGGGCAAAAGGGCCCGAGTAAAAACATCAAAACCCCATCAGTCACCAAATCCAAAATTTGACCCGTTCATAGAATTTGTTATTGACAGCTCCCATATGAATAAAATAATTTGCATCTCTCTCTCTCCATTCTAAATCCGAGGTCGTGGACATCGAATCAGGCAGTTTTCACGAACATTAGATCTATCAAATCTACGATGGGGGCGACAATTTGCGTTGTTTCGATATAAGCGAATAACACGGATTTGCCAAACGGAGTTCCAATTGGTTCGCTTTCTAATGAAAAAGATGCCGACAAAGAGCTCCCTGGCCACTATACCAAATGTCGGTGCCGAACTTTGGAAAGCACACCATGAACCTCTTAGACTATATTTGGTAACCAGTATAAAATGTCGGATAAGGCTGAATACAAAATAATATAAATCGGATAAAAAATCTCAGGTGAGAGATGAGATAAAGGTAAATATGATTTCTTATTTATTACTATTTTTATTTATATATTTGATTTTCTTGCTATTCTATATAGATTTAGTATTTATGTTTCTTAAATATTTTAGGTGTGTTAGTACAACTTATTATTTTATAAAATGTTAATTAAGAAACGATGGAAGGGAGTGAAAAAAGAAATAAAAAAAAAGAGAGGGAAAGTAATAAACAAATAAGTAAATAAAAATGAAGTAGAAGAACCTAGATTTAATAAAAGTGAGGAGATTTCTAAAACAAACCCTGTCCCTTCTTTCTTCCTCTGTAACTCTTTTGTTCACATCAAAGCTGCACAAAACAGCGAGAGAATAGAAGCTCATTCTCCTTTGTAACTCCAAAAGAGTTAAAGGACTATACTTTTCTGAACTATAAAGGTGAATGATTATAATTTCTCTCTCTTACTAAATTTGATATTTGCTAGCCGATCCATCGACGTTTTACATTTCTTGTCATGGTCAAACGAGTGGCTCTAGAAGTTTTAAGGTTTAAATCAATCAAATTGGATTGATTGCTGGATGTTGTCTATGTATGTGAATGTGCAGTTCCTTTAGCAGTGAAAGGTGAGAGATTCTTACCATTTCCTTTTGTGCATTTTCGGATTTATTCTATACTGATTTGTAGTTGTTAGGATATAAAAATGTCTGACTTCATCACCGTGATTCACCAAACATTGGATCAACCGCAGGAAAATTCCCGATATCATATCCTATCTAGTCATATTCTAATTAAATTTTCTAGCTAGAAATCCAAACGACTAAACACGGCTTTGGTTCTTAAAGAAAGCACACAAGTGCAGACTTTCAAAGTATATATACTAGTCCCTGTTTTTCAAGCCGTTTGATTTGCCTTATCTATTCATCTTTCGCCCAATATGAAAACAAACAGCTTGGACTCTTTCTTTCTCCTTCAGCCACCCTAGCCTCTCACTCGCCGCTCATCGGCGCCAGCTGCCAATGTCATCGCCGATGAGTGGTCCAAATCCGTGAACAGATGAATAGAAATACGTTGCCTAGAATTGTGTGGACGCAAGCAACATGCAAACCTATTTAATTAAACATGTCCTGTCGTGACCGTAAACAGGTCGGGTCGGAAATGAGAGATAATGGCCAGTTTTATTGTATAATGCATAACAAACTGAGACAGCATTTTTGAAAATAACTTCACGCGCAATGTTATACTCCTAACGCACGTATATGATTCAGATGGCTATGACTCGCAAAACATCCATCAAGTACTATCACCAGCACTAAACCAAGAGACAAATGATTCTTTGTATGGTAGACATGAAGGGTGCGACTTCACACAATATCGCACTAATCAGCTCGTGGAGTTGCCGCGCTACATGTTTGAACACGCCTGGACGATAGCGGGAGCGAGAGTGCGGTAGGCTTTCTCGGAAGGATGAGCGGCGTCCCAGAAAACATAATCCGGTATGTCCAGACAAGTGATTGGATTCAGCGGATTGCATAGCAACGTTTGCACGCGACAGCATCCTATGTTAGCAACTCGAAAACCTGAAAATTTTACATGCCCACTTATGCAGTGTAAGTTTGCAATGCGAACTTTTAAGACTGCAACGAAAAGAAAATGCATGCTCATCATGCATTGAGGGAGTGCATGGTGCTGAATGGGGATGGAACTTGAGCTTAATTGATTACCAAATTGATTAGGGTTTTGTATCAGATTGAGGAGAGGCTCATAGACATCGATGTAGACTATCCGGGAATCCGCAAGTTCACTGCTGAGCGAACTCGACATGGAGGAGAGTTTAGTGTTGAACAATTGTGCATATTCGTTGGCCAACACCGAGCACAGAATGCCCCCTGCCGAAGCTCTACCTGATGGCAAGCATCCCAATGGTAAAGCGGCCAGGAGCGCAAATTTACGCCCACCAAGTGCATATAAGTCCTGCAAACAATGTACAGAAAGAAAGAAGAACAAAAGATGGGAGGATGCTATGGATCTGTTGCCATGAATGGCATGATAAACATACAAGGACGCATGCCAACTCAAATAAAGCACATCCATGGCAAAAAGGATTTACCCTGATGAAAGTCGAAGTGGAGTTAACCAAGAAATCGGCGTACGCAGGGAAGGGCATAGGACTGAGGCGGGCGGATAAGTAGGTGTAGGCAATGTCGTTGTTGCCTGCAGACATCAGATAAAGGCTGCTGTTGAGTATGGCGGTGGCATTTTCAGCTCCGGCGACCGCATTCAGCTTCCCCACGTACTCGTTGAAGCGCTTCAATTGATCTCCCATGGTCAATACGCCCTGTGCATTGAAAGACACATGATAAACTATTTTCGAGTGAGTGTTTGGAGTGCAGATGAGCGTATATTTCAAAGAATTGAAGGACGAGGAATGAACCTGTGACCCAGCGGTTAGCGGATCTAAGCCTGAGCCGCCCGAAGCAAAGCAAACGCCTGTCGGAAGATCCTTGTCCTGTAGATTAGGATCCAAATATGCTTGTAATTGCTCTTTGATTCCTAGCCCTTCCGCTGTTTAAGAATTTTGTGCAGGTTCGAGTTTCAATCAGCATTATGTCTCATGCATTGAACTATAGTTCAATGTGCTCATTATTAAAAGGAAGTACAATGTCGAATTGGTTTGCATCTAATTCCATTATAGCGAAAAAGAAAAAAGGAACTTTACTTATCACGTCCGAGAGGACTTTCCCATCGCCAAATCGGCCGGTGGGTATCGCTCCGGGAAAATCCCTGCCGTAAGGGGGGTAATTGCACTTGCTCAGCGTCCTGAGGTTATTGTTATTGCCCGTGTCGAGGATTGAGTCCCCGAACGCGAACAGCGCCGGATACTTCGTGTTGCCGGGAGCGATAGCAACAACCTCGGAGGTCCAAAGCAGCAGTACCAGAGAGATCAGGTAGAGCCATGACAACAATTTCTTGCTAGACATTGGTGTTTTGACAAGACTATGAACCGAGAGGATTGTAATGACATGGAGAAGGGATTTTGCATGTATTTATATACAAAACGAGGGACTTTATGAATTGGTAATAAGCTGGAGAACAAAGGGCGTTCTGAATTGGTAATAAGCTAGAGAAGAAAGGGCGTTCTGAATTGGTAATATGCTGGAGAATGTAATAAGCTGGAGAACAAAGGGCGTTCTAAATTGGTAATATGCTGGAGAACAAAGGGCATTCTGAATTGGTAATATGCTGGAGAACAAAGGGCGTTTTGAATTGGTAATAAGCTGGAGAACAAAGGGCGTTCTGAATTGGTAATATGCTGGAGAACAAAGGGCGTTCTGAATTGGTAATAAGCTGGAGAACAAAGGGCGTTCTGAATTGGTAATAAGCTGGAGAACAAAGGGCGTTCTGAATTTGTAATGACATATATGAAATATTTAGGTAGCGAATGATAACCATTCTGTTCCAAAATGAGTTCCTGAAACAGAAATAGATTTTTCTATTTCTGGTTCCAGGATGAGTTTCTGAGAAAAGAAACCCGTTTGATAACAACAAAAAATTTCTATTTCTGGAACAGAAACCCGTTTGATAACAGAACAAAATTTCTATTTCCTGAAACAAAAACCCGTTTGATAAACAACACAAAATTCTATTTCCAGGAACAAAAATCCATTTTTTTAAAAATGGAATAAAAATAATTAGAAAATCCAAAAAATTCCTAAAAATCTCAAAAATATTCAAAAAATCCAAAAAAATTGAAAAATTCTAGAAAAATTCATCGCAATTTCCAAAAAAAATAAAAAAATTCAGATTTCGGGAAAATAGGAAATTTGTTGAATTTTTAAAAAAAAATCAAAAAATCAAAAATTTCAAAACTTCATAGGATGGCTTAAAATACCTGTGGCCACCCACTTTTAGTGAAATTTAAATTTTTTTAGGTGCCAAAAAAAAAATCAAAAAATCAAAAATTTCAAAACTTCACAGAATAGTTTAGAATATATGTGGCCACCCACTTTGAGTGAAATTTAAATTTTTTAAGGTGCCCAATCAAATTCAAAACTTCACAAAATAGCTTAGAATACTTGTGGCCACCCACTTTGAGTGAAATTTTAATTTTTTGAGGTGAAAAAAAAAGCAAAAAATCAAAAATTTCAAAACTTCACAGAATGATTTAGAATATCTGTGGCCACCCACTTGAGTGAAATTTAAATTTTTTTAGGTGCCAAAAAAATAAAAACATAAAAAATAAAAAATTTTAAAACTTCACAGAATGACTTAGAATGCCTCTAGCCACCCACTTTGAGAGAAATTTAATTTTTTTTAGGTGCCCAAATGGTATTTTTGATTTTTTAATTTTTTTTCGGCACCTAAAGAAAATTAAATTTCACTCAAAGTGGATGGCCACATGTATTCTAAGCCATTCTATGAAGTTTTGAAATTTTTGATTTTTTGATTTTTTTTTCTTTTTTTCGGCACCTAAAAAAAATAAAATTACATTCAAAGTTGGTGGCCACAGGTATTCTAAGCCATTCTGTGAAGTTTTGAAATTTTTTCTTTTTTGCTTATTTTTATTTTTTTCCGGCACCTAAAAAAAATTAAATTTCGCTCAAAGTGGGTGGCCACAGGTATTCTAAGCAATTCTGTGAAGTTTTGAAATTTTTTATTTTTTTATTTTTTTCGGCACCTAAAAAAATTTAAATTTCGCTCAAAGTGGATGGCCACAGGTATTCTAAGCCATTCTGTGAAGTTTTAAAATTTTTGATTTTTTGCTTTTTTTTATTTTTTTAGGCACCTAAAAAAATAAAATTTCGCTCAAAGTGGGTGGCCACAGGTATTTTAAGCCATTCTGTGAAGTTTTGAAATTTTTGCTTTTTTGCTTATTTTTATATTTTTTGGCATCTAAAAAAAATTAAATTTCGCTCAAAGTGGGTGGCCACAGGTATTCTAAGCCATACTGCGAAGTTTTGAAATTTTTTATTTTTATATTTTTATCGACACCTAAAAATATTTAAATTTCGCTCAAAGTGGATGGCCACAAGTATTCTAAGCCATTATGTGAAGTTTTGAAATTTTTGATTTTTTGATTATTTTTTATTTTTTTGGCATCTAAAAAAAATTAAATTTCGCTCAAAGTGGGTGGCCATAGGTATTCTAAACCATTCGGTGAAGTTTTGAAATTTTTTATTTTTTGCTTTTTTTTCCCACCTCAAAGATCGTGACTTTCAGATGAACATGTGTTTTGAAGAAAGAGTTCTCTCAGAAATGATTCTCATTTTTGGTCTAGAAATAGAAAACTTACTTTTTTTTTGTTCTGATTTCTGGTTCAGAATCGGTTCTGGAACAAAAAGTTGTTCTAGAAATAGAAAAATGGAATTGCGTTACCAAACGGGTTTGTGGTCCAAAGCTATTTCTGGGAACAAAAAACCAGTTCTGGACAGAACCAGAATGGTTATCACGCGCTACCTTATACACTAACATGGACACCTTTATGAGCATTTTTTGATATAGCGGGAAGCTGAGGCTTCGGTCAAAACGTTACCATGTCTTAAAGGACTAATTAACTAATAGTAACTTGTCAAATTAGCAAGAATTATTAAAATCTACTATTGATTTGCCAAATTAATTTATGCTAAGATCATTCAAGAGATTAATTAGTACATGTCTGCCACGACAATGTCCTCTATGGCTAACTCACTACACATGGTGTGACATGATTCGCAGATGTCGCCTCTATTGCAATTATGGCAGGTTAATGGATCAACGAATGAGCAAAAACGAGACGTCTCTTCAGTTCATGTATCTCTTGGATTCATGTATCTCTCTACTTAATTTACGTATCTCTCGAGTTTATGTTAAATCAGGACACTATCCTCTATGGGTAAACTCACTACACATGGTGCAACATGATTTGCATATGTTGCCTCGTCCTAATTTATTGGGAAAATTTCATTTTGGTACCCAAAGTGGACATAGTCTCAAATTAGTATCCAAAGTGCCCATTCAGTCTCAATTTGGTACCCAAAGTGCTCATTCAGTCTCAATTTGGTACCTGAGTTCGCCGGCCAGTCAAATGCTTACTGGCCGGCAAGAAATTTACTGTTCCGGCTACCGGAACAGTATTTTTTTTTACTTTTTAAGTTTTTTTTCTTTTTTCCTTTTTCTGTTTTTTTTCTTTTCCTTTTCCTTTTCCTTTTCTTTTTTTTTTTCCTCTCTTCCCTCCGCCGGCCATAGCCGTGGCCGGCGTCGGGCGAGGGCAGCTCTCGCCCGCCCAGGCGAGGGCCAACCCTTGCCAGATCCGGCGAGGGCGAGGGTTGCCCTTGCCGGATCTTGCGAGGGTCGCCCTCGCTTGTGTCGGGCGAGGGCGGTCCTCGCCTGGGCTGGCAAGGGTCGCCACTCGCTGCGTCGGGCGAGGGCCGCCCGCTTTGGGCGAGCGAGGCCGACCCTCGCCGCGAGATCCGGCGAGGGCGAGGGTTGCCCTCGCCGGATCCGCGAGGGCGAGGTCGCCTCGCCGGACGCCGGTGAGGGCGGCCCTCGCCCGGGCCGGGCGAGGGTCGCCCGCCCGCTGCGTCGGGCGAGGGCGAGGGAGAAGTCGATGAAGATGGTGTTGGACTCGCTGGCCTTCATCGCATCGATCTTCGCCGAGTAGTAAGGAGGTCCCCTCAAGTTCGAAGTACGAGTCCATGTCCGCATCGGAACGATGACTTCTCCTTCTGCACAACGGTTTCCTTCCGAGGGTTTGGAACGGAGGAAGAAGATCCGGCAAGGGTCGGCCCTCCCCCGACGCAGGCGAGGGCGACCCTCGCTAGATCCGGCAAGGGTCGGCCCTCGCTCGCCCAGGTGAGGGCGGCCCTCGCCCGACACCGGCGACCTCCGCCGGCCACGGTGGCCGGCGGAGGGAAGAGAGGAAAAAAAGGAAAAGGAAAAGAAAAAAAATAGAAAAAGGAAAAAAGAAAAAAAAATACTGTTCTGGTAGCCGGAACAGTAAATTTCTTGCCAGCCGGTGAGCATTTGACCGGCCGGCGAACCCAGGTACCAAATTGAGACTGAATGGGCACTTTGGGTACCAAATTGAGAAAAGACCCCCACTTTAGATACCAAAATGAAATTTTCCCTAATTTATGTGCACGCCTGTCATGCCACTGGAACTTCTTCTTCTTTTTTTGGGTTAATAGAAAAGGTTCTCGAAGGGAGTTCTGCACGTGAAAGGAAGAAAATACGTGAAGGAGGAGACTTACACTTGGAGTTTGAACATCCCATCGCAACGAAGTCCTCAAAGTCAAATTCTCTCTGCTCCCTGCAACGTGCCCAACATCCCACGAGTGTTCTGAAGCTCCTTGTTGACCTGGCTGCCCTCTGCTTTGCACCACATCAATCCCGTGCTATTCCTATCGTCGCTTTGCTCCACTTGGCTGGTTCTTTAGTGATCGTCTCGGCATGCCAAGTGGTCTTACTCAAATGGCAAATTGAGTCGCTCTCTAGATTTCCCTACGACAGAACTACCGTTCGCTTGTTCTTCATCAATTCGGCCCCACCGTGAAGCAGCTCCCATCAGTCGGGTTGAGAGCTCCACACCGCAAGTCTACGCCAAGAAACCACCCTCGGTCCCTCCTTGGCTGAGCTCATAAAGAAGCACCACCATCGGCCGCGAGACACCGTGAAGCACCGCATTGCCGCCGCCGCCACGTCCGTCACCCACCGTCCCATTCCGCGATCCCAATCGGCCGGTGATTCAAATTTGGAAAATAATCTGCAAATCAGGTTAAGATCTCTATCCGACCTATTTTCAAAATATTTAGATTCCTAGTTTGAATATTTTGAATATTCCGTGAATATTGTGTGGATTGCTAGATACCTTAGGATAATATTTGTGATATCCGCAATATTCTAAGATACCAAAAATTAGGAATTATTCCTAATTTGGCAACATATCTGGACGACTATCCGACCTTATCCATAAGGTACGATACGCGGCGATATGGAAAATCGTTATCTTATCCATAATCACTTGGATACGATAATAGATTTTATTCGCTTTCTAAATTCGAATAATCAGTTTTCCGTCAATATCTATAACTCTATAGATATGACTGTTAATTTGATTTCTTTTCCTAATTCAAATTTGATAAGAAGAATCTTGCGGATTGCGTGGATTGTTTGAATGCTGTTGTTATCTTTGTTTGATTTTTTTTAATAAAGAAAATCCAAAAATATGTTAGTTATGATTTAAATTAGAAGTTTTGCATGTTTAGGGAACCCTAAATGTATCTAGAAGATAGGATGATTATTTAATTTAAATTAGAACTTGAGATAATTTATTTCCTAGTTTAAATTAGGTGTTATTCTAATCCTAATAGATTATTTAGGTTATTTTTTAATTCCGAATTTTATTGGAAAAATACAAAAATAAATAATTTGTCCGTCATTAGAATTAGGTCACGTCGACGCATGACATATAGTTCGCATACTAAGTTGCATTAATCGCATGTCATTTTTTTGCACGTCATTGCATATAGGTTAGTTTGCATTTTAATAAAGCGTAAACCCTAAAGAATATCTTGAGTGCCTTGCTTTGTTAATTAGAAATCATATTAGGATTGTCTGTGTGATTTTCTACTAATAATGCAGATGCTTGCGTTGCATTAAGGTACGTTATTCTCCTAATCTTGCAATTTATTTATTGCTTTCTTGGGTGTTAAATTGGTGATTTGCGCACTCGCATGAACACCTCACATGTTAGTGATTAGGTAATAAAATGGATCCAGACTGCCTACATAAACATTTTTGAAAAGAAAAGGTACCGAAAGGGCGTTAAACTAGATCTAGCGTAACCAAGTCCCCGAGCTTAGAATCTCTGGTTCGTAGGAATAAAACATATCTCCCTATATTTTATTTAGGTTTCTAATCGACCTACCACAAATAGATTAGTAGCGACTCCAAGCATGAAAACTTTTGCATGTTAAAAGCTTAAATCCTAAGTTGCGAATTGATAGAGCTTGGGAGGGCCCGAGTTAGGCTTAGTCTTAATAATCCATTAGTCTGAGAAATTTTAGGTCGCGACAAGCTTTCAATTCTTATACATCTCACTGTTTCTCGGCTAAGAAGATGCAGCAGTCACTCCATTTGACCATCAAATGCAAGGCAAGGCGAGTCAGATTCTACTTCAATTCATGAGAAATTTATGCATGAAATCTCTTGTCACCTCACCTGGACAACCGATGAAAACCAATCCTGGAATCAAAACAATCCATGTTAGTCCTTACATAAGAGACCCACAAGAACCTGAAATGCCCTCTTCTTATGTATGAAGAGAAATAAGTATCTTCATGTTAGCTATCTGCATTTCCTTCGTCAGGCCAAACCAAGCTCTCTGAATAATCAACCACATCGAACTGGTCAGGGAATCTAGTCACGCCGATGTCTTTGAACCGCATATCATTCTCCGGATCATAGCACATCACCTTATGGTCACTCCTATGAATCAAGATCTCTCCGTTCCTGGTCGATCCTAAGACCCTCTCAATCCTCTGCTGCATCACTGCAGTGTACTGTTTTGTCCAAGAATCCGCGAAACCATACCGTTTCATCACCCAAACGTGTATTTCGCTCCCGATGTTTCCTGCTCCCGGGCAGTAGACCAAGGTGGCGAGGGATTCTTTCAAAGCTGCGATGGAAACTTGCGTCTCTTCGTGAAGTTTGAAGTTGTCGAGGTAGTTTTCCGGCATCGGGAGCTTGTCAAACATCTGGGAGGCGACTTCGAACGACAATATGGAACTGTACGAAGCGTCTTCTGTCACGGATGCGGGCCAATGAACAACACCGTTGATGCAAGCTCAAGAGTCATCGCCTGCAAATTTATGGAGGTTAGGCCCTAATTAATTGTAAGATAAATACAATATGTACAAGAATAAGCCTTTCAATTTTGTAAATGTGGCAAGCAATGAATAGTGATTGAAATGAATTCACATTGCCTCACTCTTTAAGTAACTAATCAAAACATGTCATGCGTGATGGCACGTCATTTAGTTTACAAAACTTGGAAAAAAAATAAATTTCCCTGGCATTAATAGGAGGATGATTTGACCATTTCGTTAAAGAAAGAACAAACATTTTCTAGCTCAAAAAAATATTGATAAAAAAGGTGCCAATCACTTGACTTCCTGATAACTTGTTAATAAATTACCGACACTTCAATGAAATCATTAACTCCTTTGAACCGTTTACAGATTAGCAACTTTCTTATCTTTTACTAACTTTTATTTGTATCTTTTTCGGACGCCTTAAATTTGCCCTCTGCCATAAGAATAAACGAATCTTTATTTAGTGACTTATCAACTTTTTCCCGATTAAATTACCGACTAGTTTTAGATTATCAACTCTTATGTCAGTTACCTACTAATATTTATTGTTTTTTCTTATTTACCAGTTTTCGTTATCATGTGCCAACGTTTATTTATCTCTTTTAGAAACACCTTAAATTATTATATAAATCGGTCACCCTCTGTGTGAGTGATCTATAAGTTTTTTGCCAACTAGCTTTGGTTTACTAAGTCTTATTTAAGTTGCTTAGCCATGTTTATTTGTTTTTCTTAATTTACCAAATTTTCCATTAAGTTACCAACTTTTTTCCAGTTAAACTACCGAATAGTTTTGGATTAGTAACTCTCATTTTTCCAACAAAAGAAAAACTATATTGTTAAATTCAAGGCTTGCTAAGAAATGAAAATAAAAGTTTGTAAACAATAAGAAAGGTTGACAATTTAAAAAAAAATAGACAAAAAAATATCGTTGAGTAACTCAAATAAAAGCTGATAACCTAATAATATGGTGAAAATTTAATAGGAAGAATGTTGGTTAGTTATGATAAATTCGGTTGGTATTCTCTAAGAAAAGTTAATAATGTAAGGGGTTGTTAATCAAGATA
Organism: Syzygium oleosum; assembly: GCF_021117445.2. Lineage (NCBI taxonomy): Eukaryota > Viridiplantae > Streptophyta > Magnoliopsida > Myrtales > Myrtaceae > Syzygium > Syzygium oleosum. The sequence goes on from NW_026607494.1 coordinate 6,386,672, forward strand.
AATGTACGTTAGAAACTCAATAAAAGTCGGTAAATATAAAAAAAATATGGGTTAATACTACCAAACACTCCAAACCGATATACATATGACAAATTTACTTCAAACGAATTTTTTAGCCATCAAAAATCCCAAACTAGTAAAATAAAAACAAAAAATAGTAATTTGCGAGACAAATTGATCATTTCATATACAAGTTACCTAGTAAGAAGCACGGGTATTTGACATTTATCAACACTTATTGAAATATACTGATATAGAAAAAAAAACAAATATGTATTTTTGAGCATGAAACAACTGAATTCTACTTATATTCCGAAAGAAAACTAATAATTCGAACCGAACTAAATTGAAAGAAACCGAATTCATATGCTACCTGCGAAGCAAGACACGCCGTGCGGTTCCAACATTCTCCACGAATCCCTCCCCACTGTGCAAACCTCGACTTGGACGGCCTCCATCGAACTCTCCTTCTCCCCCTTTCTCGTGCAGCCGTAAGTGATCCTCACGACCCGATAAATGTGGCCCCCGCGGTCCCGCCCGAACCCGTGAATCTGGTACCTGCTCATGCCGGCAACGCGCTCGGCCCTGTTCCCCAGGTCCCTCAGCTTCCTCATGGCCGGGTTCCACAAATACATGCTCTGGATGGTCCAGAGCTCGGACCTCTTGTGGAGCATCGACACGCAGACGAGCCCATCGACTGACCCTATGACCTCGAAGGAGAGTGCGTGCTCATCGAAGGGGATGGCGAGCTTTGCGCGGAGGGTGTAGGAGCCCGAGACAGGGTCCGAGCATAGGACAGAGCAGAAGTCTGTGTCGTGGGCAGGGACGGGCCAGTCGTTTGGAGCGGAGGAGGCGGTGGAGACGGAGGTGCTTGGCGGCGACGGATGGGGCGAGGACGAGAGAGCTCCACGACTTACAGACGCGGCGGAGGTCAAGGAGTGTTTCGGCGGGTAGCCTCAAGAGTACGTCTGTGACGATGTCTTGTGGGAGGCGGTCGAGTGATGAAGAAGAAGAAGAAGCCATGTCTGGGGAGGATCGCCCTCACCTGAGCCGCCGGTGTTGAGCGGTCATGAGAAGCGAATGGATCGAAGTACTTATACCTTGAGATCATCTCTCGACTATGTCCTGAAAAATGGAGTCCATGTCAGGTGACCACTACATAACTACGTATGTAAGTAAAGTTAATTTGGCGTTTCCGATGTTGTGCTACAACTGTTTTGTACGGTATAACTGTATTTTGATGTGCTCCAAAAAGTACATAACTGTCTAATGAGCCCTGCGTTAACTTAATAAGAAGTTTTATGAAATTTGGAGATGCTATATAATAATTGGTTGAAAAACTCGATACAAATTTCATACATTTGTACATGAATTTCTACAGGTTACTGTTTTTTTCTTTCTCTTTTTGCAATTGTGTTTTACCTTGAACTTACGTGATTTGAAGCTGCAGTACCACCTCTGGAGTTAGGATGACCAAAAATGTTGCACCTTGGGATACACGGGTTGTGGAAATAGCACCAACCTTGCCTTTCTGTATAATTTGGGACTACGTGAAGAGTGGTAACTAGGTTCGCTCTTGTGCTTTTAGAAAAAGAAAAGGGCTAATCATAAATTGGTACACTCGTATCACATTTATTTCAAAATAATTTTCTTATTACAAAAAAATCTCAAACCGGTATATCCGTATCATATTTACCCCAAACTTTGAGATTCTTTGTAACACGAAAACCAGTTTAGGGTAAATGTGGTATGGAGTGCAGATTTAAGATTTTCTTTGGCATGAAAATTGATTTGAGAAAAATGTGGCATGAGTGTACCAATTAAGGGAGGTTTTTTGTGATACGGAAATTAATTTGGATAAATGGGGCACAGGTGTAGCTTTTTGCCCATCCCCGGTAGTTTCATAGTAGGTTTTCCGAACGTTTTCTTTGATCATAAGGAAGCGCTATAATGACGACTATGTGCGTTTCATTTTCTTCGATCTTATCTTTGATTGCTTTTTATGAAGTCGCACCGGAACTTGGTACTTGCTATCTAAAATTTTCTCCGTATCTAGGGTTTTTCGAACAATGTGATAGCTCACATTTGGCAAATCCTTAGCCCTTCCTCCTCTTACAAAGACTGCGGAATACTCTAATGAATAGATAATCGTACTATGGCTACTTTATGTAAGGTAGAGATTGGTGTATTTTTAAGAGCGATAGTGGAAATCCTTGGTAGCGGTGACTCTGTCACTCTTCCACAGGTGATCCTAACCCAAAGAAAAGGAGAAGAAAAAGGCAACGTTTGGGGTGACATTTCTTCAAAGTGAAGCAAAGCCATAGAGATACTGAAAAAATTTTACTAGCAAAGCTCATAATGACATTACAAAAATTGGGGATACTATAACTTGCTAAGCAAGTTTGCAGCCTTGACTTGCTGACTTGGATACCACATCCTGATGAGTTGGACGCCACGTCATGCCCAAGGGTTGAACAAATGACATCTAAAGGGCAAAAGGGCCCGAGTAAGAACATCAAAACCCCATCAGTCACCAAATCCAAAATTTGACCCGTTTATAGAGTTTGTTATTGACAGCGCCCATATGAATAAATAATAATTTACATCTCTCTCTCTCTCTCCATTCTAAATCCGAGGTCGTGGACCTCGAATCAGGCAGTTTTCGCGGACATTAGATCTATCAAATCTATGATGGGGACGACAATTTGCGTTGTTTCAATATAAGCGAATAACACGGATTTGCCAAACGGAGTTCCAATTGGTTCGCTTTCTAATGAAAAAGATGCCGACTAAGAGCTCCCTAGCCACTACACCAAATGCCGGTGCCGAACTTTGGAAAGCACACCGTGAACCTCTTAGACTATATTTGGTAACCGGTATACAATGTAAGATAAGGCTGAATACAAAATAATATAAATCGGATAAAAAATCCCAGGTGAGAGATGAGATAAAGGTAGATAAGATTTCTTATTTATTAATATTTTTATTTATATATTTGATTTTCTTGCTATTCTATATATATTTAGTATTTATGTTTCTTAAATATTTTAGGTGTGTTAGTACAACTTATTATTTTATAAAATGTTAATTAAGAAACGATGGAAGGGAGTGAAAAAAGAAATAAAAAAAAAAGAGAGGGAAAGTAATAAACAAATAAGTAAATAAAAATGAAGTAGAAGAACCTAGATTTAATAAAAGTGAGGAGATTTCTAAAACAAACCCCGTCCCTTCCTTCTTCCTCTTGGCTCTGGTTCACGTTAAAGCTTCACGACTCCTCTGTAACTCTTCTGTTCACATCAAAGCTGCACAAAACGGCAAGAGAATAGAAGTTCATTCTTCTTTGTAACTCCAAAAGAGTTAAAGGACTATACTTTTATGAACTGTAAAGGTGAATGATTATAATTTCTCTCTCTTACTAAATTTGATATTTGCTGGCTGATCCATCGACGTTTTACATTTCTTGTCATGGTCAAACGAGTGGCTCTAGAAGTTTTAAGGTTTAAATCAATCAAATTGGATTGATTGCCGGATGTTGTTTATGTTTGTGAATGTGCAGTTCCTTTAGCTGTGAAACATGAGAGATTCTTACCATTTCCTTTTGTGCATTTTCGGATTTATTCTATACTGATTTGTAGTTGTTAGGATATAAAAATGTCCGACTTCATCACCGTGATTCACCAAACATTGGATCAACTGCAGTAAAATTCCCGGTATCCTATTCTATCTAGTCATATTCTAATTAAATTTTCTAGCTAGAAATCCAAACGACCAAACACGGCTTTGGTTCTTAAAGAAAGCACACAAGTGCAGACTTTCAAAGTATATATACTAGTCCCTGTTTTTCAAGCCGTTTGATTTGCCTTATCTATTCATCTTTCGCCCAATATGAAAACAAACAGCTTGGACTCTTTCTTTCTCCTTCAGCCGCTTTAGCCTCTCACTCGCCGCTCATCGGCGCCGGCTGCCAATGTCATCGCCGATGAGTGGTCCAAATCCGTGAACAGATGAATAAAAATACGTTGCCTCGAATTGTGTGGACGCAAGCAACATGCAAACCTATTTAATTAAACATGTCCCGCCGTGACCGTAAACAGGTCGGGTCGGAAATGAGAGATAATGGCCAGCTTTATTGTATAATGCATAACAAACTAAGACAGCATTTTTGAAAATAACTTCACGCGCAATGTTATACTCCTAACGCACGTATATGATTCAGATGGCTATGACTCGCAAAACATCCATCAAGTACTATCACCAGCACTAAACCAAGAGACAAATGATTCTTTGTATGGTAGACATGAAGGGTGCGACTTCACACAATATCACAATAATCAGCTCGTGGAGTTGCCGCACTACATGTTTGAACACGCCTGGACAATAGCGGGAGCGAGAGTGCGGTAGGCTTTCTCAGAAGGATGAGCGGCGTCCCAGAAAACATAATCCGGTATGTCCAGACAAGTGATTGGATTCAGCGGATCGCATAGCAACGTTTGCACGCGACAGCATCCTATGTTAGCAACTCGAAAACCTGAAAAATTGACATGCCCACTTATGCAGTGTAAGTTTGCAATGCGAACTTTTAAGACTGCAACGAAAAGGAAATGCATGCTCATCATGCATTGAGGGAGTGCATGGTGCTGAATGGGGATGGAACTTGAGCTTAATTGATTACCAAATTGATTAGGGTTTTGTATCAGATTGAGGAGAGGCTCATAGACGTCGATGTAGACTATCCGGGAATCCGCAAGTTCACTGCTGAGCGAACTCGACATGGAGGAGAGTTTAGTGTTGAACAATTGTGCATATTCGTTGGCCAACACCGAGCACAGAATGCTCCCTGCCGAAGCTCTACCTGATGGCAAGCATCCCAATGGTAAAGCGCCCAGGAGCGCAAATTTACGCCCACCAAGTGCATATAAGTCCTGCAAACAATGTACAGAAAGAAAGAAGAAGAACAAAAGATGGGAGGATGCTATGGATCTGTTGATAAACATACAAGGACGCATGCCAACTCAAATAAAGCACATCCATGGCTAAAAGAATTTACCCTGATGAAAGTTGAAGTGGAGTTAACCAAGAAATCGGCGTACGCAGGGAAGGGCATAGGACTAAGGCGGGCGGATAAATAGGTGTAGGCAATGTCGTTGTTGCCTGCAGACATCAGATAAAGGCTGCTGTTGAGTATGGCGGTGGCATTTTCAGCTCCGGCAACCGCATTCAGCTTCCCCACGTACTCGTTGAAGCGCTTCAGTTGATCTCCCATGGTCAATACGCCCTGTGCATTGAAAGACACATGATCAACTATTTTCGAGTGAGTGTTTGGAGTGCGCGTATATTTCAAAGAATTGAAGGACGAGGAATGACCTGTGACCCAGCGGTTAGCGGATCTAAGCCTGAGCCGCCCGAAGCAAAGCAAACGCCTGTCGGAAGATCCTTGTCCTGTAGATTAGGATCCAAATATGCTGGTAATAGCTCTTTGATTCCTAGCCCTTCCGCTGTTTAAGAATTTTGTGCAGGTTCGAGTTTCAATCAGCATTATGTCTCATGCATTGAACTATAGTTCAATGTGTTCATTATTAAAAGGAAGTACAATGTCGAATTGGGTTGCATCTAATTCCATTGTAGCGAAAAAGAAAAAAGGAACTTTACTTATCACGTCCGAGAGGACTTTCCCATCGCCGAATCGGCCAGTGGGTATCGCTCCGGGAAAATCCCTGCCGTAAGGGGGGTAATTGCACTTGCTCAGCGTCCTGAGGTTATTATTATTGCCCGTGTCGAGGATTGAGTCCCCGAACGCGAACAGCGCCGGATACGTCGTGTTGCCGGGAGCGATAGCAACAACCTCGGAGGTCCAAAGCAGCAGTACCAGAGAGATCAGGTAGTGCCATGACAAAAAGTTCTTGCTAGACATTGGTGTTTGACAAGACTATGAACCGAGAGGATTGTAATGACATGGAGAAGGGATTTTGCATGTATTTATATACAAAACGAGGGACGTTCTGAATTGGTAATAAGTTGGAGAATAAAGGGCGATCTCTCCCTCAATGATAGCAATCCATCCCTCCTTACCTTACAGATTGCAATTTGCATGCATGGGAGTGATGAAAAATTAAGACAGCTGATTTAAGGATTCCACTACCGAAAGTTAACTGATCGCTAATCACAGTCAAATTTCTAGTCAATCTGATTTACCGCCGGGGATGTAGTTGATTATGATCCTTGATTCTTTCTTAAAATAAACGGCTGGTGACATATATGGAATGTTTATACACTAACATGGAAACATTTATGAGCATTTTTTGATATAGCGGGAAGCTGAGGCTTCGGTCAAAACGTTACCATGTCTTAAAGGACTAATTAACTAATAGTAACTTGTCAAATTCGCAAGAATTATTAAAAACCACTATTGATTTGCCAAATTAATTTATGCTAAGATCATTCAAGAGATTAATTAGTACATGTCTTCCACGACAATGTCCTCTATGGCTAACTCACTACACATGTGGTGACATGATTCGAAGATGTCACCTCCGTTGTAATTATGGCGGGTTAATGGATCAACGAATGAGCAAAAACGAGACGTCTCTTCAGTTCATGTATCTCTTGGATTCATGTATCTCTCTACTTAATTTACGTATCTCTCGAGTTTATGTTAAATCAGGACACTATCCTCTATGGCTAAACTCACTACACATGGTGCGACATGATTTGCATATGTTTCCTCATCCTAATTTATGTGCACGCCTGTCATGCCACTGGAACTTCTTCTTCTTTTTTTGGGTTAATATCATGAAAAACCCCAAACCGGTACATCTGTGAAAGTTTTACCTTAAATTAATTTTTTTTACCACAAAAAACCTTAAATTGGTACACCTGTGACAATTTTACCCAAAACTAATTTTTTGACCATGAAAAACCATAAACTGGTACACCTGTGACAATTTTACCCCGAACAAATTTTTTGACCACCAAAATCTCTGAACAGGTACACATGTGATAAATTTACCCTATGTTAGTTTCTGTTAAATTTTACTGTTAAATTGCTAAGTTTGATGACACGTGGTAGTTGACGGGTATACCAGTTGGGATTTTACCCCTCTGTTTGTCACAAGTTTACGAATTTGTAGTTTTTCATGATATTAATCCAATTTAACAGACGGTAAATTTGTCACAAGTGTACCAGTTTGGGATTTTTTATTGTCAAAAAATTAGTTTGAGGAAAATTTATCACAGATGTACAAGTTTGGGGTTTTTGGTGATCAAAAAATTAGTTCATGGTAAAATTGTCACAGTGTACCAGTTTGGGATTTTTCGTAGTAAAAAAATTTGTTCGGGGTAAATTTATCACAGGTGTATCAGTTTGAGATTTTTTGTAGTCAAAAAATTAGTTCGACGTAAAATTATCATAGGTGTACCGGTCTGGGGTTTTTCGTGGTATTAACCCTCTTTTTTTTTGGTTTGGCTAAACTCATCTCATTTCAAAGAGATAATCTAGATGAGAACATCATTTGAGCTTCAGAACGTAATAAGTCCGTAAGACAGACGTAGAGGGGCGGTTGAAACCCAGCTCGAGGGAGAGTTTTGCGGAAGTGGGCTTTGACGACCCAATCCGCTACTCTATTTTGGTCTAAAGAGCAATGGGGGCCAATTGAAGATCGAGCATTTTGATAAGCAAATTTAAGCATTCCTTGATAAGCAGCTGGTTCATCCCATGCAGTTTGATCTGCAGCAAGTAGAGTCTGAACCAAGGACAAATTCTCAGACTCAAAGACTCCACTTTTAGTTCATAACGTGAAGAAGCAAAACGAAGGCCTTCGAGGACTCCTAGGATTTCCGCCTGAAACGTTGGCCGGACATTCACCGATTGAGCACATGCTCCGATCATCACACACACCGGAGATAGCACCGGTGTTCGATCCATCCAGGAAGGAGCACAACCTCTGATCATCAACTTTACGATGATAATAACATCAAGATATTAGAGTTCGATTAGACTTCTTTTTTAATAAGTGAAAAAGGACGGGAAGGGTGACTAGCGCTTAGAATGAGAGTGATTCTGGTAGCCTGTGTAGGTTTACTTTTTTTGTTTTCATCAATGCCAAATCTTGTGATGAATGCATTGACTTTTTCTTACAATGAGATGCATGAAATTTTCGTAATATACAAATTTTCACACACAGTCTTTTTCATAAAAAAAATTGAATAGTATTTTTATTATTGATGGAAATATAAGACATTGCTTTTCTGGTCATAAAATGGGCAATGCCTAGTGTTACACGATTATTTTTCTAACAAAACCTGATCAAGTCACGTCCCTTATCAATAAAGAAAGTAAACCTCTCGGTGGCCTATCTAAAGCCCAAGAATTCAATTTGCTAACCAATCTACATATAAGTATTATTCTTGGAAGTATGCACAGTTTTGACATGTTGAAAATTCTCTAACAATTTCCTAATATGAGAAATGAGAATATCGCCAAAATTGAGAGAATGAGTTAATTTCTGAGAAGGGAAATGTCGCTTGCAGGTCCACCTTCACAATAATTTTGGAAATGCCCAAAGAGATGGCCATTTTTGAGACCCAAAAAAACATAAAATTCTACTTTGAGCGAGGAGCATATTTCCACGGTTTACGCAAACCCAACAAGCCAATTGTCTGATTCATTATGAAGAAACCCACCTATTGAAATTGGACCCGAGTTGTCTTTAAAGGCCCCATCGAAATTGAGCTTGATCCAACTAAAAGGAGGGACGAAATGACCTACAAACTTATCTCTTTTCGTCTATTGTGCGAGCTAAACGAATACCCTAAGAATTTCCCAAAATCAGACTCACAAGTGCTTCTAGGAAAAAAAAATCTACTTGAAATAATATTTTGTTCCTCCAATTCCAAATATGCCAACAAGCCACATCAAAAGCTTGTGGCTAGTCAGGACTTTTTGAAGCCAATTGGTTTACCAACAGCCACTTGTGCGTGTCATGGGTTTTGCCAAACAAGCTTTTCGCATACTTACAATCCCTAAGCACATATGAAATTGTCTTGGAGGATTATGGATAAGAAGTACAAAAGGATGTGCTGTAATTTTACGTAAAAAATCATTCGAGGCATTGATGAAAAACTAGACATTGGAAGCTTATGATCCCATTTGCACACTGAACTCCAAAGTTTATCGGTAGGCAATTAATTTTCCGTCAAATTCATTCGTAAGCTTCTTTACCATTGAGAAAACCACTATCGCTGCCAGCAAATCATCGTCCACACAACATGAAAAGTGGGAGGATGGACTAAAATCCGCATCAAAATCGAATGAGGCAGAACACATGCTAGACTTGTGAGATTCCATTGGTTAAATATTGCTTATTTCTACTGCTAAAACATAAACAAACATGCTAATAATCGTTTAGATTTGATTATTAAAATACAAACTAAAGAGAAGGAAAGTCAAAAAATTGAAAGAAAAGGAATTAAAGTCAGAGGTGCCTCATCAGGCTACGAAACACTCTCCTTCTTCTTCTTCTTCATCGCTTGAAACATGTTACCCAGTGCCAATCTCATCGTCCGCACCAACTCCGCTCGCGTCCCACCTCTCGAGCACTCGCTCCTCCGCGCTCAAATCCCAAAACCCAGAATCCCGTTCCCTTCGCTTCCCTCAAAGGTCTCTCCTTTTGCTTGCGGCATCGTCCGCAGGCATTACGATGGCAACACCTCCATTTCGATGTCCAGTAAGCCCAGAAGCCTTCAAGTTTGTCGCAGCTTCACCAAGAACGAGAAGCCGGATGATGCAGTTCTGAAGGAGGAGAGCCCGTTGCGGAGTGATGGGGAGGGAGGAAGGGACTGGACGACGTCGGTCTTGCTGTTTCTGCTCTGGGGAGGGATTATGTATTATGTCTTCAATCTAGCTTCCAACCAGACTCCAGTAATTACACGTACCAGCCTGATGATTCTGTATATTCATTCCTTGACAAATGAAGTTCAAGAATTTGGCTTTTGGTTACGCTGTTGGACCCAAATGACCAAGAATTCACATGCTTGGACATTAGATGTGCTTGTTGACATGAATGATGATTTTAGATACTTGTGGCACAGCTCTGTCAAGTCTTTGAAGATTATTAATCCACAGGTCTGAATTTTCTGGAGAAAAAAATGAGTGGAGGATTTTTTTGTTGTGCTGCTCAATAGAGTAGTTCTAGTGGACCCAAATGGTGATGATGAATGTTGTGTGGTTAAACAAAAGATATGCTTATGAAATGGATAATGATTTTGCTCTGGCATAGATTACATCGGTTCTGTCAAGTCTTTGAAGTAGTCAGTCCTGATATTCTGATAGATTTGTGATGCTTTTTGCTTCTACATCTACAGTCGAGGGACATGTATTTTCTGCAAAAGCTGTTGAATTTGAAAGGAGATGATGGTTTCAGGACGAATGGAGTGCTTGTGTCCTTGTGGAACATTATGGGTCTGTAGCCTTTGGTTTATAGCATGCTGCTGCTTCCAACAGGCCGAAGTTAACCTTTCGTTCATTTAGCTTGATTTTCGACACTTCCTGCTAAAGATTTGTTCGTTTTAATGTATAACTGAGATATTTGCAATGATATTCAATAATCCTACTTCCTATGAAAATAACCCTGTTCAACATTTAACTCTTGCAAAGCATGTTCCGATCCTTTTTCGGTGGATTCCTTCGTGGTTTTGGGGATACAAGGGAGTTTTCCCATTTCGTGCAATTGTTCCTTCCTTCGCCAAATAACCATATTTACCTGCATGCCGTTCGTACAATGTTATGTCCGGTACAGAAAGCTAACTTCGTTACTGTTGTTTTAACTTATCTGATTGCTTATGGACTTGTAACATGATTATGCATGCAGCTCGAAGGGCAGTGTTCCTGTCTGGCCTTTCACAGTACTGTCTTTCTTTGGCGGCGTCTATGCTCTCATTCCTTACTTTGCACGCTGGAAACCACCTCCACCTCCTGTTGAAGAAGCCGAACTCAGTAGATGGCCTCTGAATTTCCTAGAATCAAAGCTCGCAGCTGGGGTAAGGAATGACATAGCACTCATCGAAATAACATTGCTAACATGGCGCTCATGTGACTTAAGTAAAATAAAAATAATTTATTTTGGCTGAAAAATTATTTAATGAAACATTGACGAAAGGTAAATGTATTACATAGGTACAAGTTTGGATTTTTTATATCACAAAAAAAGTTTAAAGTAAATGTGTCACAGTGAGTATAGTTTGGGGTTTTTGATATCACAAAAAAAATTCAGGATAAATGTGTTATGAGGGGCATAATTTGGGGTTTTTTGTGACTTTTTCTCTAAAATTTTTACATAAATTCCATTGTTTTCGAGAGGTTCGGGCCTAAAAGGGAAACCGCTTGCCTAGGTCCAACCGTCTTGCCTTTCAAGCCAAATCTGGCCCGTTGGACCACTCGCCCATTGATCAAAAGCTTGTTTGTTTTAGCTTAAATAAAAGTGAAAGTTATTTGAAACACTTAAAATAAATATTGAAATTTCCAAAAATTATGTATACAAAAAGTGTCAAGTATTTCGTTAAAATGCACGAGTCGCAAGATTTAAATAAAAAAAAAAGCAAAAAGTAAAAGTCAATCTAGACCTATCCCAAGTGTGGAAAGATCCTACAAATGGGTAACTGATGTCGTCAAATCATTTTTTTTATCAAATGTCAAATCATTTATGTATCACCCAAAAGATTATCTTCTTGAGTAATTATTGGATTCCTCACAGGGAGATAATATTTTGGTACTTCAAAAGCAATTCACAACTAAGAATCTCCATACAAAAAGTATCGAGCCCCCACAAAAATCGACATTGATAATTGAGATTGCTCCTAAGTTTCAAACCTTAGTTGGATGAATCTGTGTATTCTACTACACTGATGCGGTGTGCAACAATGGACTTCTTTCTTTTGGGAGGAGGAGGAGAAGAAGAAAACAGAGAGAACACCGGGTGATTTGCCCCACAGGAGCACATTCTTCTTTTCTTCCTTTTGTTTTCTATTGAAAATTTGATTGCGCGGAAGCTTGGCTTTGATACCACTTACAGTTTTTTTTTTTTTGTTAGTGATGCGCAAGTGTATATTTGTAGGATATGATTTATAGAAGATGGACAAGGGAACAAGGTAGGATAACTTCAAGGGATCTAGGCAATGAAAGATATTTTAATTGATTTATGGAAATGGTATTGCAAATGGCTAATGACACAAACGGTCCATAAATTTTGGCTCAATGTGCAATGTGGTCTTTAAATTTTTAAATTGTTTAATACAATCCTTAAACTTTAGTATGTTCAATATGGTTCCTAGACTTTTGGTACGTGTTCAATGTAATTCTTGAACTATATAAAAATATTCAATGTAGTCCCTGAACTTGAGTTAACGGAAGACTACATTGAACATTTTCATATAGTTCATGATTAAATTGAACATGTATTAAAAGTTCATGAACGACATTAAACAAATTAAAATTTTAGGGACCAAATTGAACAATAGGCTAAAGTTTAGGATTATATTGAATAGATTAAAAGTTTATGGACCACATTGTACACTGGGCCAAAGTTCATAGACTATTTGTGTCATTGTCCCTATTGCAAATGTAGTTGGAGGAGTAATGGTGGAGGAGCTTAGGGATATGGAGTTTATTTTAATGCTCCCCACGCACTTTGGTGGAGGTCTAAACCTCACAACTTACACGAATGATTCTAAAGCTCTGTTTACAGAGCAATTCCACCAGATCTGGAGGCCATTACTGCCATCTCAACATCAATCCCTTTTTCTTCTTTTACAAGGTAGTTGACCTCAACTTTTGACTAAGGCTTACCTTCTTCAACTGGGCCTCTGCTTCTTGCCCACGTTCATGATGTACTTTTGCAGCTGCCATTGCCCCCGCCTTTAGAAGTACAGATAGATTGTCGTCCATATTCTGACTCTTCTTTCTTCGTAATTAAGCCAACTTCTTGGTAAGGATTTTGGTAACTGGACATTTGAGTTCAAGATTTCTTCATTCCCTCCTTTTGCTTTTGCTCTCTGCTTTTGCTTTGGCATTCACTCGGTTAACTTTCTATGTTTTGAAGTGATGGACTTTTATTGACTTCCAATCGTCTAGGTTAGGTTCTCTTCTGTCGTACTTTTGTGTATACTTAGATTCTGTTTATTTTGCAGAAAATGAATGATTTGAAAAATATTTTTCTAAAATTGATCACTTGTATTAACTTACAAAATTAGATGAACGGATAATATTTTCATTGTCTACGAAAATGTCTGGACATGAAATGTTATCGATAATTAAAATATTTTCTATTAACTAGTTATTTCAAGCGATAAAAGTGATCAATTTTAGAAAAATATTTTCCAAATCATTCATCTTTAGCAAAACAAGCGGAGCCTTTATAATTGCCCACGCTTTAGTGAGACTTGGTTGGCTAAGAATAACTCATCATCCTCATTGTTTCTGCTTCAATTTAGGTTCTGCTTTCAACTTTTCATATATCTCACTTTTTCTCGGCTAAGAATAACTTGTCAAAGGCAATTCAATTCAGATTCTACTTCAATTCAGCGGAAATTTACGCATGATATCTCTTGTCACCTGACATAGACAATTGCTAAAAACCAACCCCGGGATCAAAACAATCCATGTTAGTACTTACATAAGAGACCCACAAGAACCAAAATGCCCAGTTCTTACGTATGACTATGAGTTAGAGAATAAGTATCTTCATGTTAGCTATATGCATTTCCTTTGTCAGGCCAAACCAAGCTCTCTGTATAATCAACCACATCAAACAGGTCAGGAAATCCAGTCACACAAACGTCTTTGAACCGCATATCATTCTCCAGATCACAGCCCATCACCTTATGGTCACTCCTGTGAATGAAGATCTCTCCATTTTCGGTTAATCCTAAAAGCCTTTCAATCCATTACTAGACATGACCACGGGCCGGTTTCGGCCCGGAACCGGCTCGGGTCAAACCCGGGACTGGCCCGTTGACCGGGCCCGTGGTTCGGAATCGGAACCGGCCCGGAACTGCCGGTTCCGAGCCCGGTTCCAAAAAAAAAAAACTGCAGCAGGGCACGCAGACCCAAAAAAAAAAACTGTAGTTGGGCCTACTGCCTACAGACGTGCAAAACCTGCTGCTTTTTTTCATGCATGGCCACGAACCGGAACCGGCCAGTTCCGAACCGTGGCCATGTCTATCCATTGCTGCATCTCTACTGTGTAATGTTTTGTCCAAGAATCTGTGACACCGTACTATTTCATCACTCAAATGTGTATTTCACTCCCAACATTTCCTGCTCCCGGGCAATAGGCCAAGGTGGCGAGGGATTCTTTCAAAGCTGCAATGGAAACCTGCGTCTCTTCATGAAGTTTGAACTTGTCAAGGTAGTTTTCCGGCATCAGGAGCTCGTCAAACTTCTAGGAGGCAACTTCGAACAACAATATGGAACTATATGGAGCGTCTTTTGTCACTGATGCGGGCCAATGAACAGCTCTGTTGATGCAAGCTCGAGAGTCATCGCCTACAAAACCTATGGAGGTTAGACCTTAATTAATTGAAGGAGATATACGATATGTACTAAAATAAGCCTTTGAACTTTGTAAATTTGGCAAGCCACTTATAGTGAATGAAATAAATTCATTCACATTGCCTCACTCTTTAAGTAACTAATTAAAACTTGTCATGTCTTATGGCACATCATTTAGTTTACAAATCTTGGAAAAAGACATCCCTAGCATTACTAGTTGGACGAATTTCTGAAGAGTTAGTAACGGTAAAAAATATATTGATAGAAAAAGTTACTGATCACCTAACTTCCAAGTAACTTGTTAATAAATTATCAATTCTTCTATGAAATCATTAACTTCTTTTGACAGTTTACAAATTAGTAATTTTTCTTGTCTTATACTAATTTTTATTTTTCTTTCTTACCGACACCTTAAATTCATCAACTTCTGTAAGAATAAACCAATCTTTATTTAAGTGGCTTATCAACTTTTTCCGATTAAATACCATGTTGAGGTTATCCCACATCGGTAGTGGAATGGTTTGATAATCAGTTTATAAATGTGAGGGAAAACTTCATTCTTTGAGTTAGCTTTTGGGGTGAGAAAGACCCAAGATCACCCAATGCTGCTATCATAGCTCAACTTACCAACAAGTATGAATCCAATAGTCACACGGGTGAGTTACAGGTTGTTGTGGCTCCGATCCAGACTGCCGATGTGTGAAGGGGAGATTATTGAGGTTGTCCCACATTGATTGTGGAAGGGATTTATAAGTGTGAGGGAAAACTGTCTCACCCTTTGAGTTAGCTTTTGGGGTGTGAGAGGCTCAAGACCACCAAATACAATGTTACCTATTCTCAATTTAGTTACTTACCAATTTTTATTATTATTATTTAATTTACCAGCTTTCAGTACCGCGTACCAACATTAATTTGCCTTTCTTACAAACACCTTAAATATATAAAACTCTTATATAGATTGGCCAACCTTTATTTGAGTGATCTACTAGTTTTTTACCAACTAGTTTTGGTTTACTAAATCTCACTTTAGTTGCATACCCATGTTTATTTGTTTTTTCTTAATTTACCAAATTTTCCATTAAGTTACCAACTTTTTTCCAATTAGATTATCGAATAGTTTTGGGTTACCAATTCTCATCTGAGTTAATTATTAATGTTAATTTGTTTTTTTTAATTTATCAACTCTCGTTATTGCGTACCAATGTTTATTTCTCTCTCTTACTAATACCTCAAATTTATCAACTCTTATATGATATTAATGACCTTTATTCGGTGACTCGTCAACTTTATTCCTAATTAAGTAATTTTATGGAAAAATTAGTACATTTAAAAAAAATGAAATAGACATTGGCAACCAACTCAGTAACTCAAAACTAGTTGATAACATAATTAGAGAAAATTGATGAATTTCTTAAATTTAAATTAGCAATTTCATTTAAGAGTTAGGTAATTTTAAGAACAAAAAAAAAAATTTTAAATTCAAGGGTTGCTAAGATATGCACATATAATTTTGTAAACAATAAGAAAATTGACAATTTTTTAAAAAAAATGGACAAGCAATTGTCGGCGAGTAACTAAATAAAAGTTGATAACCCAATACTAGGTGAAAATTTAATTGGAAGAATGTCGGTTAGTTACGCTAAATTAGATTGGTATTCTCTGAGAAAAGTTAACAAATGTAAGGGGTTACTAATCAAGACAAATAAATGTTGGAAACTCAACAAAAAATGTTGGTAAATTAAAAAAAAATAAAGATTGGTAAGTAAGTTAAATGAAAATTAGTAAAACATAACTAGTTGGTCATTTAATTTGAGAAAAGTTGGAAAGGCGCTCTAATTTAGATTGGTAATTGCATTTAAGATTTAGTAAATCCAAAGCGTCGGTAAGTAATGTAAATAAAAGTCGCTGAGTAAGTACAAAAATTACTAATTTGTAAATTATTAAAAAAAATATATCGGTCGTTTCATAAACAAGTTACCTAGAAAGAAGCACCGGCCATTTTTTATATATCAACAATTTATTTGACATTTATTAACACTTATCGAAACATATTAATACAGAAAAAAAAAAAGCATTTCTGAGCGTGAAACAACGGAATTCTACTTATTCCGACAGAAAACTAATAATTCGAACCGAACTAAAATCGAAAGAAACCGAATTCATATGCTACCTGCGAAGCAAGACACGCCGTGCGGTTCCAACATTCTCCACGAATCCCCCTCCACTGTGCAAACCTCGACTTGGACGGCCTCCTTCGAACTCCCCTTCTCCCCCTTTATCGTGCGGCCGTAAGTGATCCTCACAACCCGATAATTGCCGCCCTCGCGATCGCGCCCGAACCCGTGAATCCGATACCTGCTCATACTGGCAATGCGCTCCACCACGTCCCTGTTCCCCAGGTCCCTCAACTTCCTCATGGCCGGGTTCCACAAATACATGCTCTGGATGGTCCGGAGCTCGGACCTCTTGTGGAGCTGCGACATGCAGACCAGCCCATCGACCGAGACAACGATTTCGAAGGAGAACGCGTGCCGGTCGAAGGGGATGGTGAACTTTGCACGGAGGGTGAAGGAGCCGGAGAGAGGGTCGGAGCATAGGACGGAGCAGAAGTCGGCGTCATGGGCGTGAAGGGGCCAGTCGTGCAGGATGCTAGGCAAGTGGAGGAGGTGGAGGTTCTGGTGAGGTTCGGAGCGGAGGAGGCGGAGACAGAGGTGCTTGGTGGCGAACGACCAGTCGAGGATGAGAGAGCTCCACGACTTACAGACACAGCAGAGATCAAGCAGCGAGTCTCAAGAGGATGTTTGTGATGATGTCTTGTGGGAGGCGGCCGAGTGAAGAAGAAGAAGAAGCCATGTTAAGTGTGGTGCGATGATAAGAAGCAAATGGATCGAGATCTTATAGATTTGTAGATTGTCCTGAAAAAAATGGAGCCCAAGTTAGATAACCACTTCATATGTATGTATGCAAAGTAAAGACGTTTAGTTTCAAACGTGAATTTCGACTCTCACGCTATGTAAGGAGACAAGATAAAAATAATAAGTTGAGAGTTAGAGCATGAAGAAAAAAAAAAAAAAGTATTGGCTGGGTCCGCCTCGAGGCCCGGCCGGCACAATAAACAAATAAGAGAGAGAGAGAGTCATAGACACAAAAGCAAAGAAGAAAAGAAGTGGCAGACCGTGGAAAGAAGAGAAAGAGAGTGCATTTAGCTAAGAGAGAGAGAAGAAATCGAGTGTGAGAGAACAGAGAGTGAATAGTGACAGAGAGCGTTCTTACAGAGAAGAACACAGAGCGAGGGAGAAGAGAGCTGATTTCTCAGCTTAATTTTAGAGGCCAAACATTGTCGGATTTGACTCAAATTTCAATATGTTGTTCGTGATAGAGGTGAGCGATTCCAAATTTCTTACAGGTTCTTATCTGGAATCTGGAACCTACCCTCGGATACAAGTTCTTCATTTTTTGGAACCTGAAACCTTTCCGTTAGAACCTGAAACCTAATAGGTCCAGAATCTAACAGCTTATTTTTTTATTTATTTCATTTTTAATTAAACAAAACGAAAATGAACGCAACAATACTAAACAAGCTTGTCATTCACCAAAGAAAATACAAAAGATTAGTTTTCCTGGCATTACTGTTCAAATAAATATAATTAAAATGAGAAGTTATTGTGTTAATCGATACTAGGGGTGAGCGATTTCATGTTCCGTACAGGTTCCAAGTTCCACCTGGTAGTCATGGCCACGGGCCGGTTTCGGCCCAGAACCGGCCCGGTCAAACCCGGGCCCGGCTCGTTGACCGGGCCCGCGGTTCGGAATCGGAACCGGCCCGTGGCCTACGGGCCGGTTCCGGTTCCAGCAATTTTGGAACCGGTTCCGGGCCCAATTCCAAAAAAAAAATTAAAAATTAAAAAAAAAAACTGCAGCACGGCCTGCACGTCTGCAGGCCCTGCTGCGGCCCATTGCCAGGGCAGCCTTTGCAGGCAGCCTTGGAAACGGGCAAAAATAAAAATAAATAAAAATAAATAAATAAATAAAAAGATAACCGGAAGTCCCTCCCTCCCTCCCCCTCTCTCTCTCTCCAAACCACAACGAAGCATCGAAACTCAGGAGCGCGCGAGCGCGAGAGAATCGAAATCGGGCCATCATCAGAGAATCCACGGCAGCTCTACCGGCGATGTGACGATCCGGCGAGCGGGAAAGAGAGCGCGCGAGGGAGGAGCAGCAGCAGAAGAAGAAGAAGAAGAAGATCCGACGCGCCATCCCGCCGCCAGATTCGATGCACCAGTACAATCGGTTCTTGAGCAGTGGACACTCCAGGTCCGGAACCGGCAGGAATCGGAACCGGAACCGGCTCGAAATCGGAACCGGCCCAGAACCGGTTCCGGTTCATACATGACCATGAACCGGAACCGACAGTTCCTGAACCGTGGCCATGTCTACCACCTAGAACCTACTCATGAAAATAGGTTCATTATTTTTTGGAACCAGGAACTTACCCTATCATAGATTTCAGGGTCGGGTCTAGGGTCTACTAAGGTTCCACCTGTATTATTAATTAAACAATCGCAGTGAATGATTACCTTTAATGACCACCACTTGCTACTATAATCTACTGATTATAACTTATATTTAGACACACGAAAAATATGAAACATTAACAAGTCATAAAATAAAGCTTAGACTAGTGATTTCATATTATACAATCCCTATCTAATGCCATGAAACACCACAGGATCACACGAAGACATAGACTAAGAAAAAATGCAAAAAAACTTGTTTAGATTTCAGGTTCCAGGTTCCACGACCTAAAACTTGGAACCTATCCATAGAAACAAGTTTCCCAATTTTTGGAACCTGAAACCTACCCTGCATACCTTAAAACCTAAAACCTATAGGTTCCTATCGATCGGGTTCTCAGGTTTCAGGTTTTACCTTGGAATCATGCTCACTCCTAGTTCGTGAGACCGAGGGTTATGAGTTGATCGGTTCTGTTCGTTGAAAACCTTCTCCATATTGTCTCTTGTTTTCTCCAACCGGGTTAGATCTTCTTGCTCCATTTATGTTGATTCACCTTCGTGGTGACGAGATATTATTGTATTATTGATGTTGAGTCTATCGTGTGTGACCAGAGAAGAAAATTTTGTGTATCCTGTTATTCTTGGTGATTAGTGGAAGTTTGCTGAGCGGTCCGTGATTTTTCCCATATTGGGTTTTTTACGTAAAATCTTGGTGTCGTTGTTATCTTATATCTTTAATATTTCAGCATTATACTTATGTATTGTGAGATTGTATTGTTGGAATATACCGCTGGTTGTTGCTGGGGTTAAGTCGAATTTCAATTGGTTTAGTTTTGGGGAAGAAATTGATCCTGAACAGGTGAAGTTCTTGGTGAATTGTTGCCCAGCTCTCCCGAACATAAAGTTGATTTGGCGTTTCCGAGGTTGTGTTACAAGTGTCTTGTGTGCTATAACTGTATTTTGATATGCTATAAATTTAACAAGAAAGTTTATAAAATTTGGAGATGCTATACAATAATTGGTTGAAAAACTTGATACAAATTTCGTACATTTGTATATAAATTTCTACAGAGTACTGTTTTTTTTTTTTTTTTGCAATTGTGTTTACCTTGAACTTACGTGATCTGAAGCTGCAATGGCACCTTTGAAGTTAGGAGGGCCAGTTTCGTCTTAAACTTATAAAATGTTTTTGGAAATAGCAGCAACCTTGCCTTTCTGTATAATTTGGGCCTAAATGAAGAGGTCAGGAGTGGTAAGGAGGTTCGCTCTTGTGCTTTTAGAAAAAGAACAGGGGCTGATAAAGAAAAGGAGGAGGATAAAAGGGAAACCTTTGGGTTTGGATTCCTTCGAAGTGAAGCAAAGCTATAAAGATGCAGAAATTTTTTTTAACTAACAGAGCTCAAAATTAATTAACAAAAATTGGGGTGGCAATCAAATATTCATATGTGCAAGTTTGCAGCGTTGGTTTGTTGACTTGAATACTACATCTTGATGAGTTGGATGCCAATTCATTTCTAAACTTTTCAATTTTGCCAATTAAATTCTAAACATTTTCACATTTTACCAATTGAGTCCATAGGACCGATTTTAGCCGAAAATCGTTGATATGGACACCAATCGTCCACACGGCACGGGCGACGGTGACGTGGATAATTTTTAATAATATTTTAATATTTTTTCAAATTTTAATATTTTTTATTCTTTTATTTTCTTTTATTTTCTTCCAAATCCTGGCTGGCGAGGTCGCCGGCCGACCCTCGCCTAGGCTAGATGAGGGCATTGCAGCCCTCGCCGGCAACAGGCAAGGGCCTCCGCGCCCTCGTTGGCCATAGGCGAGGGCCCAACCTATTGGCCGACGAGGGCACGAAGGCCCTCACTTGGTGTGGGCAAGGGCTGCAACACCCTCGCCTAAATCTGGGCGAGGGCCCGCGCCCTTGATTGGATCTTGGCGAGGGTTCGGCACCCTCGCCTGTGGCCAATGATGGACGGTTGGCAAGGTCGCTGGCTAGGATTTGGAAAAAAAAAAGGAAAGAAAGAAAAGAAAAGAAATAAAAAATTCAAAAAATATTAAAATATTATACAAAATTGTCTACATCAGTGCCAACCGTCCTACGTGGCATAGCTGGCATCCACGTCAGCAATTTCTAGTCAAAATTGGCCACATTGACTCAATTGGCAAAAGATGAAAAGGTTTAGGACTCAATTAGCAAAATTAAAAGGTTTAAAACTGAATTGGCAAAAGTACAGTAGGTTTAGAACTTTTGGACAATTTTCTCGCCTCTAATGAGGAGTGAGGCATAAAAGGCCCAAGGCATGAACAAATGACATCTAAGGGCCTAAAGGTAAGCCGTCAAATGGATGGATTAGAAAAGGTTTGAGTCTAGTCGAAAATGATATGACCCATATAATCCGTTTTGACCTATTTATATGCAATATAAATTCGATGACTCATACCTAACTCAACCTGCATTACTAAAATATATAGATATTTTATAAGGTTTCAAATAAGATTTTCAACTTGTTTGCGAATTTTTTCTTTATTGCAAATTTTTTGAGTTTCACAATGAATATTTGACATCTCTTAAACTCAATAAGTCCATAAATATTTATAGGTAAAATCATATATTAATTTTACGATTTTATAAAGCTTTCAATTTTGTAAAAAAGATCATAAGTAAAAGATAAAACTAGAAAATAAGTTGCGCACGTGGCTAATCAGTTTCTACCTGAAATAATATTTTGTTCCTAAAATTCCAAGAATACCCAAAAGTCACATCAAAAGCTAATGGCTAATCAGTCTCATTTACCATAGTTGTTGAAGCCGATAGGTTTGCCAATAGTCACTTGTGCATATCATGGGTTTTGCCATCAACAGTTTTTGAATACTTACAACCCCGAAGCACGTATAAATTGTCTCGAAGGATTGAGGACAAGAAGCATAAAAGGAATATGCTATTGCCTATTGTTTTACATAAAAATCATTCGTAATTAGAGAATAGACGTTAATTAAAAACTAATCACAGGAAGCTTCTGAACCTTTCCGACCCATCTCATTTGCACACTAAACTCTAAAGTTTATTTGTAGGCAATTGATGTCCCGTTAAATTAATTTGTAAACTTCCTTAACATTGAAAAAATCGTCGCTATTGCCGTCCGAGACAAGTAAATCATCGTCATCACGATATAAAAGATGGGAGCACTGATTGAAATCCACGTCAAAGGCAGAGCACCTGCTAGACTTGGGAGATTCCATTGGTTAGATATTGCTTTTATTCTATTGCCAAAACATAAACAAACATGCTAATGGTCGTTTAGATTTGATTATCAAGATACAAACAATGTATTCACAAAAACTAAAAAGAAGGAAAAAAAAATTGAAAGAAAAGGAAAGTCACAGGTGCCTCATCAGACTACAAAACACTCTCCTCCTCCTCCTCCTCCTGCTTCATTGCTTGAAACATGTTAGCCGGTACCAGTCTCATCGTCTCCACCAACTCCGCTCGCGTCCCACCTCTCGAGCACTCGCTCCTCCGCGCTCAAATCCCAAAACCCAGAATCCCATTCCCTTCGCTTCCCTCAAAGGTCTCTCCTTTCGCTCGTAGCGTCATCCGCAGGCATTGCAATGGTAGCCCCCCCATTTCTCTGCCCAGTAAGCCCAGAGGCCTTCAAATTTGTCGCAGCTTCACCAAGAACGAGAAGCCGGATGACCCAGGTCTGGAGGAGGAGAGCCCGTTACGGAGTGATGGGGAGGGTGGAAGGGACTGGACGACATCGGTCTTGTTGCTTCTGCTCTGGGTTGCGATTATGTATTACATCTTCAATCTAGCTCCGAACCAGACTCCGGTAATTATACGTAATAGCCTGATGATTCTGTATATTCATGTCTCAACAAATGGAGTTCAAGAATTTGGCTTTTGGTTATGCTATTGGACCCGAATGACCAAGAACTCGCATGCTTGAACATTAAACGTGCTTGTTGATATGGATGATGATTTAAGATACTTATGGCACAGCTCTGTCAAGTCTTTGAAGATTATCAATCCACAGGTTTGAATTTTCTGGAAAAAAAATAAGGAGTGGAGTATTTTTTTATTTTTTTTTATGCTGTTCAATAGATGAGTAGTTCTAGTGGACCCAAATGGTGATGATGAACGTTGTGTGGTTACACAAAAGATGTGCTTATGAAATGGATAATGATTTTGGTCTGGCATAGATACATCGGTTCTGTCGAGTCATTGAAGTAATCAGTCCTGATATTCTGATAGATTCGTGATGCTTTTTGCTTCTAAATCTACAGTCGAGGGACATGTATTTTCTGCAAAAGCTGTTGAATTTGAAAGGAGATGATGGTTTCAGGATGAATGGAGTGCTTGTGTCCTTGTGGAACATTATGGGTCTGTGGCCTTTGGTTTATAGCATGCTGCTGCTTCCAACAGGCCGAAGGTAACCTTTGATTCATTAAGCTTGATTTTCGACACTTCCTGCTTGAGATTTCTTCGTTTTATTGTGTACCTGAGATATTTGCAATGATATTCAATAATCTTGCTTCCTATGAAAATCACCCTGTTCAACATTTATCTCTTGAAAAGCATGTTCCGATCCTTTTTCGGTGGATTCCTTTATGGTTTTGGGGATACAAGGGAGTTTTCCCATTTCGTACAATTGTTACTTCCTTTGCCAAATAACCATATTGACCGGCATGTCATGCGTACAATTTTGTGTCCGCTTTATAAAAACAGAAAGCTAAGTTCAAAACTTTTGTTTTTATGAATCTGATTGCTTATGGACTCGTAACTTGATTATGCACGCAGCTCAAAGGGCAGTGTCCCTGTCTGGCCTTTCACAGTACTTTCTTTCTTTGGCGGCATCTATGCTCTCATTCCTTACTTTGTACTCTGGAAACCACCTCCACCTCCCGTTGAAGAAGCTGAGCTCAGTAGATGGCCTCTGAATTTCCTAGAATCAAAGCTCACTGCTGGGGTAAGAAATGACATAGCCCTCATTGAAAGATCAGCACATATAAGAAAACGCGATAAAGCAATTTCCATATTGATCACATTCTTTGAAAATTCTGGACATGGTTTGAGGGTTAACATGAGGCAATCAAAGAGCCAGCTTTCTCAGTAGTGTGAAAGAGAAAAGTGAATCCATTGTTCGGTCCCCTAGAAAGTTGCTACCATTTCTTTGAACGTCATTGCGATTCTGGACGTGTAGAATGTCCTTGTATCCCTGTTTTGCGTAGAAGCTTTTATTAAGTGGGAACGCCATTATTTCCAGTTGATTATCATCTAATTTTGCATAAGAAGACAACTAACTGAAATACATGTCAGATAGTATTTCTTGCTGGACTAGGATTGATCACTTATGCGGCTTTTGCGGGTGGAGATGACTGGAGGGAGTTCTTCCAGTACTTCAGAGAGAGCAAATTCGTGAGTCGATCCTCATCTCCCCAGCATGCATTAACATTAACTGCTCGAAAGAAATGTAATGTTGCCTTCTGTCCTATGAGGTTGAGGAATGTGAAATTGATCCACACTTCTCTGTTATATGCATATATCGAGGTGATCTAATGCTCAAGACAAATATTATTTGATGGTCAATGAGTAGGAAAAACTGAGTTTAGAGGCACATCTTAAGTATGACACTGTTATTTTCTTCTTGAATTCACGCCATTGATGCTTCCATAAAAAGTTTAACACCATCAAATTTGCATTATCAACTATGACGTTTCAAGTAACCTAAACTGAAAGCTAAACTTAATGTGCATGTGATTATCAGCAAAAAATACTTGGTCCTTCATTCTGTTTATTCTGACTAGATGCTTAAGTTCAAAGCATTCTAGGAAACTCTCAGGTTTGCTCTGCTTGGAGTAATGGTGGAAAGCTGATTAGGTAATGGAATCTTGTTTGCAGATCCATGTCACATCCCTTGATTTCACTCTACTGTCTGCATTTGCTCCTTTCTGGGTTTACAATGACATGATCTCTCGGAAATGGTAAGGCATTTCAAGTACGACCCGTGGCTGTAGTTCAGTATTAAATAGATTCTGGGAGTTTGATGCTGGGGGTTTCAAATGATTAGAGAGTTGTTGGATTGCAGGTATGAGAAAGGTTCCTGGCTTCTCCCTCTTTCCGCGGTGCCTTTTCTTGGCCCTGCTTTGTATCTCATACTACGGCCTGCAGTGAAAACTGTTGCGCTTCTTTCAAGTACATCCGAGCAAAAATAGTTTTTCGACTGCCTCATCATCATGCAGTATTTTCCCTGAGAAAGACGTGTATGGAGCCAACTGTCTTCGATTTGGGAGGAAAAATTCATCGACGAAATGAAGCTTTTGAGATATCTGGAGATAAGGGTGGATTTGGATGCTCAGATTATTCCATAGAGAGATGATGGGAGAATAGACGAGTCTTAAAAGATAAGGATATCAGGAAAGCAATAGCTTGTGTAATGCAAAGGTCCAAAGGTGGAAAAATTCAGGTCTCTCTCCCTGTGGTCTTTTATTCTTTTTGGATTTGTTTCCATTATAAGGTGCTGATTGATGAGATACATGATCCATAATCATTGCAACGTTTGATGCAAACCGAGATGGCTCTAGAAAAGCAGTTGTAAAAGACATCTCTGATACTTAGTAAACCAGCTTTCGACAATCTAGGATCGGCGCAGATGGCTGGCGACGTCGGGGGATTTCCATTTTAAGAATCGGAGGTCTTCCGATCAAATGTCACTATCTGCGAGCAAACTGATATAAGTAAATGGTTTGGACTTAATTGGTTTATGGGGGGACTTGCATGATGTTCGGTGGTTCTCCACATGGTTGGATCTTCAAGCCCATGTCCCTAGATTATCAAAAAAAAAAAAAAAAGAACAACTTGTCCCTAGGTTATCAAAAAAGAACAACTTTGGTTAGATGGTTATAAAGAATCACTTGTTCATTACCCGTGAGATCGTGAATGGAATTTGCTCGAGCTACCGCGATGACGAAACAAAATTGCTTAGTCATGTTCAAGAACCTGAGAAGTGCTGAATTCGCTCAAGGAACTCGGGCTGGATCCTCAGAACCACAAAATTGATCCTCTTTCATTTTTTAACATGGAGGTGGCAAGTTGGGCCGAGCACAGTTTCATTACCTCTTTCGAACAAAAGATCTAGACAAACAAGCGACTCGCCCGACATCCAGTACCCAGATAATAAGCCATTATTAGCCGAATCAACTGATTACGAACTCTGAAATTTTATTACATTATTATTTACTTTTTGTTTAACAAAAATACATCGACGCCTCCAATCATTATGGAAAACTTCGATTCAGGCACTTTATTTATCAACCGAAGATAAAAAAGACAAACGAGATTAGCCGAAGTTTGTTACATTTCATCATCACGATTCGAGTGATTATCACTGCTTGCTTGCATGCGAATCGTTCATTGCGTGTTAACATACGCATGATCATGAAACAGGAAAGATAAAGAATGAGTCCATGGAGAGGCATCAAAAGAGGGTTCATTCAAGATCAAATTATGTCTAAATTTATATGGTAGCTCTGTCAATCCGAGTCAATTGACTATCTCTTTAGATTTCACAATGGCCTAGACTTCCAGGTATCATTAAGCTAGTAGACCTATCAAGGTAGATTGTATGAAAGAACTGGAGTTGCCGAAAGATATTAGACATCTCTACTTCATTGCAAGTTCAACACGATCGTCGATCGCGTCGCATCTCCCTTCTTCGAAAAGAAAGGGATCAAAGTTCGGAACTTGGACTTGAAAAAAAAGGGGGGGAAGGAAAAAGAACGTCCATTTATTTTGCTTTACTGACCAAGTAACCGAAATTTGATCACCGAGTAACCATATGAAGTTCCTTATCTTTTTACCATGAGATGCCGCATGAAATGTTCCGTCTAACATCAGTTAATACATGTGACCCTACTAGCTAGCACCTGATAGTAGAGAAACCGTTGCTCAGGAAAATAGCATTTCATGGAATTAGGAGCTAAATTATACAGACCTCTATGGCTGGAACGATATGGCAAGCAAGTAAGCATCAAAGCCTACGCACATTTCACTCGTGCAGCTTTTGGAGCTCGTCTTTGAACCTGGCCTTTAGCTGTTCTCTCTTTATTTTGAGCGCAGCAGTGACTAATCCCGATTCTGGTGTCCATGGTTCTGGCAGCAATTTGATTTTTGCCGGATTTTCAAACTTGTCCAGTTTTGCTGCCTTGGCTACCTGCAAGTGTGAAATCGATTGTTCAGCCCCCATGAAAACGAGGAAATTCTCTCTCAAACATTAAGTAAAAAATAAAAATAATTATTACCGCTTTTGGGTTAAAAGGTGATAATGCATCAGGAGAAAATGCCAAAAAACTAACCTCAGAAAATGATCTCTTAATCTCGGCCACTGCCTCAGTTTTGTCGCACAGCTCGACATAATCACTGTAATTAACACCAGCTTCATTGGCCCATTTCTCCAGCACCTGCCGTGCAGGAACAACTAAAGCTACACAATAGTTGTGGAATGGATCTGCATATACCATGATGTTATCTACATACTTGCTTGAGATCAATGCAGCTTCGACCTGCACCAAGTAAATCGACAACCTTAATGCCAACAGAGAAAATCATGGTCAAGCCTGAAAAAAGCTATGCTATACAAGAAAAAACTAATCATGCTCCACACCTTTCCAAGAGATATATACTCCCCATGCTGAAGTTTAACAATATCTTTCTTCCGGTCAATAATTTCAAGGCAGCCATCAGGATGAAACTGTCCGATATCGCCGGTATAGAACCAACGCATGCCCGTCTCGTCAACCTGAAACATGTGATGGGCCATATGAGACCACAGTTGACCTTATCAGATCTCACCGTAGGTTCAGAATGCCGGTGATGAATAAGTACCCGATACACCTCCTTAGTTTTTTCCTCATTGTTAAAGTAACCGGCAGTGATGCTGGTCCCACCAACTACAACTTCTCCTCGAGGCATTGGTTTGTCTGATATTCTATACGCACCTTCTTCCCAAGAAACAAGCTGCGATGCAGATCAAAGTGTAAGATCCCAATGAAATGAGAAAGCACATGTGGGTACCAAGTAACTATAGAGTACATGAACTTAATGGTCACAAATCACGGAGGGTAGTAGGCCAAAAAACGGGGTCACCAGTTGGAGCTTCTCTAATTGCAAACAACGTTATTTTAGCCTTTTCGACTTTTGCCAAAGACTACCATGCTCCTAAAACGGGAGTTCATTAATGAGTACCTTGATATAGCCACACGGCAGCGGTGGGCCAACACGGCCCACACTGTCGTCATCAAACTCAGTAAATGCAGCCCCAGCACAGGTTTCTGTCAAGCCATAACCTTGACCAATAGGAGCCCTGACATCAAGAGAAAACCTTAAGGATTTATAATAAATACCAAAATAAGTAATGAAAAGCATAAGATCATCCAACTATCCGACAAAGTTGAAACAAAACAAAATAATCTAAGATGACCTCAAGATGTAGCGCCATAAACTTGCTATGGCACATGAGTGAGTTAAATTTCTCTAGGATTGAACTCGTCGGAGTTGGAAGGAAAAAGGTAGCGTCCTTTTCTTGTCTGCTGGATAATAATGATTCCCGAATATTCATTATGCTATAGTTTAGGAAAAAACGATCATTGAACATTCATGCAGTGACATTACCGAATGTAAGTACTGTAATGATCTGCCAATACATCCTGAGAAAGATTTTCATGTTACATTGACTTGGGGGCAGGAATTCTTCCACCTATTTTATCATGTATTTCGCTTCTCCCAACAAATTTATGATTGAAATGAAGAGAAATCTTGATATTGCAATGTAATAATTGGATGAAGACATGCATGAGAAGAATGGCATGCAACAAAACAATAGATTACAGATAAATCGTCATGTAACCGCTTAACCTGAGCAAAGTAACATAAGAATAGAGACCTTACAACATGGTAGGACCAACAAATACATACAGCAAAGCAATTAGCATCTATATTGTGCTTAAAAATTAGCATTTATGAGATACGTGCCCCTCCCCCCATCTCCATATATCCAAATTTCTAGCAAGATTAACGGCAACTGCATGAAAAATGAATATAAACATGTCTCAAAACGAGAGAACCATACCCCATGCAGATGTTGATAAACCGCTGGGTATCACTGGATAAAGGAGCTCCACCACAAAGCATAAATCGGATATGACCCCCTAGTACTGTGCGAATCTTCTTAAAAACTATGAGATCCCACAACATGCTTTCCAGTCCCCGAGCTCCAAACCAGCTTCCTTCTATAGCAGCCAGTCGACGCTTATATCCAATGTCGAATAGACTTTTGACTAAACCACCTTTCTCTTCAACCTGGTTTGGCGATAATTGTGAGTAAAATAGATAAATTGATGCATTCTTTTTAATCCATTTGTTCATTTGAGCAATAATAAAAGATTGCAATAGAATCGACAGCTCCCTATAGCCTCCAAGCGCAACAATTGTGAACCTGTAAGCTCAACTATTGACAAAAACATAAGACAAGGGTAGCACATTTCAACACCTTTTTCAGAACTCCATCTCGAACACGATCCAGGATGGCAGGAACTGCAGTCATGACAGTCGGCTTCAATGCAGAAGCATCTCCCTTTGTACCCTTCTTAATTTTGCTAGATGTGTCTGTTATGGTCAGTGTTGACCCATAACCGATGGCACAACCTGCAACCAACATCACAGACTAGAGAACCATAGTTATCAGAATATGATATTTGAGGCTTAACAGAGACAAGTAGACTGCAGATACTCGGATACCTCAGCTGCCAATTCAAAAACATGGGCTAGGGGCAAGTACGCCAGGTAAACATCATCCCTACCCAATTTTGGGACCACAGTTGTAACTGCTGCAGCAGTAGCCACGATGTTGCCATGAGTAATCATGACACCCTGTTTCATAAAGCTAAAAGAAATTAGGGCTCATACTTGGGCACAAATGTTATGGACACCACACAAATGGAATGAGAGATCAAGGAACAGCTCTCTCGCACATTAGTTCTGAAATCTGTTTCAAGAAATGTGCTTTACATTAGGCATCATGCTGTGCAAGATACAATGCTTTGGAAGATTGGCTCTACCCAGCCTAGTAAAGAAAAAGAGTCCACTTACCTACACCACCAAGTGCAAGCAATTCTATATTTGGGTCACCCATACATTCCTTACAAAACTATCTGCAAACTTTCCAATATAAAGACATTCCAGAGGATTTGCGGATGATTGGACTATTATTTAGTTACATTGTCATTGGCTATGACCAACAGGTTATGCAAATGTATATGATGACAATCATCACATGTTCAAAGTATTGGGACATTATGCATAACAAAATCACAAATTTAATAACAGAAAGCAGGAACAAACCTTAGGCAGACCAGTACTTCCGCTCGTGTACATTATGACAGCAACCCCATTTTTAGATGGTAGGCTAGGAGGGGAAGGCATTTCTTTGCCAAGTTTCTCAATCTCAGAAAATGATTTCACAATCCAATTGCTAATGCTTCCAGATAATTTAGAATCATTCTCTGGTTCACCATCATCAAAATAAATGACATTCTGAATTGTCGTTAATTTTGAACTTATTGCAGCCAACTTCTTCAACTGTTTGAAATCGCAGACCAGGGTTGAAACTTGGGTCTGTCAAAGGCAGAGATCTTAGAATAATGAAAATGTTGCATAGATATGCCTATAAACAGTCACTATACTGAATTCATGACGAGCTAAATTTCTATAATCGCCTCGCCTTAGTAATAGTTACATACCTCATTGAGGGAATGAACTAGCGCATCCTCACCTAGAGAAGCATAGATGGTGACAACAGTAATATCCTGCCGAAAGAACCCCTGGAAATGAAAGTTATTTTGCAATTGTTATCTTCATATACAACAAACCCGTACTGAGAAATTGACGGAGGTAAGTACAAAATCATGCCTGAAAGGCAATGAACCATTCTGCTCGAGTATCTGCAAATATGGCTGCACGGCTATCCACATTATGACCCAAACTAACAAGTCCAGATGCAAAGTTGCAAGCACGGTCAAAAGCCTCTCGATAAGTGATCCATTCATAATCTCCCAAGTGTAATTTTTCGAAATTCCTACCATCACCAGCTGTGACAATCTCCTTGCTAATAAGTTTCCTTGTCCCAAGACATCTCTGTCGTGAATGTTTCTTACAAGATTGCTCAAACAGAGCTGCCATGGTTGTTGCACCCTTCCAAGGAACTTCAACCAATTCAGGCGATCTACTATTGCGTATGGCATAACCAGCCTCACCACCCACCACTACAGGTACTCCTCTTTGTTTCACTTTTTTCTTTCCCAAGAGCATAGTGGAGAGAAGAATAGGTATAGCTATGGCAACAAGAAGAGCACCCAAAGCACCACGTGGTCCATAGCTTTTCCAAACTGACAAGTAATCAGCATCTAGTTTTTCCATCACTGGTGAGGACAATGAACGTTCTTCTGGGTCTCCCAATTTAAAGCACTTGAAATTACTGATTCACTTATTTCATTTCCTCAAATCGAGAGCAAAGTTACCTGTTAAGAACTACCGTCAAAAACTCGGATATTGTACACCAACAGAAAGTAAAATCGAGTCCTAGAGGGCCCGAACTCGATACTCAATGAATGCATCTGCATGCACAATTAAATGAAAAAATAAATAAAGATATAAACAGTGCCAAGTGAGCAACCACCAGGCATTGCGTTTAACAAAGCAACACATACCAATAAATGCACACATGCTGATTGGTGGAGCTACGCAACAAACTGTATATCCAGATATTGCACTTAAAATTAAACTGACACATCCAAAAATGCATATATCTGCATAGAATCTCATAACAATCATAAAGCAAAAAGGAAGTACCCAAGTAGAAGCTAGGAGATAGTACACAAACTCGTGCTTTCTAAAAACATGTCCAATTGGGGGATTCCAGTAAAATTAGAAGCAAGAAATCACCAGCCCCAACTCCACTTAAACTGGAAAAGGAATCTAGCGAGAAGCCGAAGAAAATATAGGAAAAAAAAGAGGTTTGTAACTCTTCCATTTGTGCAACAACAATTATAGCCACAAGCATAGCGAGCCGAACAACCTAGAGCGCAGTTTCTACTTGCTTGGACAAGAGACTGACAACAGTGCGGTTCGATCATTCACTCCGACACCTACAATCACCAAGAACTCAGACTTTATCCAACCATCCGAGCAACTCTGCTCAAACAAGAGACGGAGATCGAGCAAACCACGAAGTAAAAGGCCGCGACCGGAGAAGCCAAGAACAGCTTGCTGGTCACTCCGAAGAGGCAAAAGCAAACACCTCTCTCTTCCACAGTCACCTCTCCAGCTACGAAAGCTGGTTTCGAGGCGCCCCACACTTAAGCTCAATCCTATTTCCGACAATCGCTCTCGGAACTTACTAAACTCTGCTCGAGATCAGAGTCCCGCGATCGACCTGCGTCGACTCGGACGCCACACAAACAACAACAACAACAAAACCGACCGACGCAGAACAGCTGCTGGAGAGCTCACTCAACTCACCGACAACGCAAGCACGACCGGCGATCTCAAACGATCGCGAATCTCAACCGCAAACCACAGGCCAGAGACGAAAACGAAAAAGCGTAGAGAGCTCTCCACCGTTACCCCGGGACATTCGACCGCCGTTAAGACGGCGATCGCGGCAGCAACTCCGACGAGCGGCGGCGGCGGCGGCGGCGGCGAAGGAGGAGAAGAGGATCGATCGCGCGTCGGAAGCCGGAGGAAGCGCCGGGAAGCTCGCCGCGTGCTGCTCCGAGTGCAATCGGGAAAAGTAGAGAGAAGAAGAAGAAATGCAAAAGCAGCTTGATGCCAGCCTTAAAGAGCACGCATGCCCGTGCACAGTCGCGTGAAGAATTTTCTTTAATCGTTTTTTCGAGGGATTATCCAATTCGGGTAAATATTCTTTTGTTTTTGCGCCACCTGACAAGGCCGAGGTCCGTCACGCATCTCAAAGCCCCTTACTTAAAACTCCTAAAACTCCATCACGTAGTAGCTGTAGCGGTGTAAACGGTTCGATTTGATTCGGTTTTCTTGAAAAACCGAACTGAACCGAATCATTAAGGGCACCCATTTGAACCGAACCGAAACTCGTTCGAACCGAATTGGAACCGAACCAAAAAATTGATTTGGTTCGGTTTGGTTCGGATCGGTTCGGATCAAATTTCTTTTCCTCTCTGTCGGAGCTGCCTCGCCTCCAGCAATGGCGGCCACTGACACCTAGTTTGATCTTAGAGTAAGCCCACTGACGCGCGACAAAAGTGCCACTGAAAGAAAAGGGAAAGTGGAAATGGAGGAGAGGGGGGTGGGCTTACTCTGAGATCAAACTAGGTGTCAGTGGCCGCCATTGCTGGAGGTGGGGGGAAGAACTAGCAAAAGTGTCAAAAGTTATGTACGGAGCTCACTTTGGTGTCAAAAGTTTCAATCGGATCACTTAAGTGCCAAAAGTTGAGAAAAACGATCACTTAAGTGCCACTTCGCCGGAAATCCGACGTGGCATTTTTTTATTAATTTCTCAAGCTGATGTGGCTCGTCGGAGGCTGATGTGGCTTGCCGAGGGCTGATGTGGCATTTCTTTTCTTTTCTTTTTTTTCTTTTCTTTCTTCTTATTTCCGATGGCCGGCGTCCGGCCACCGGCCATGGCCGGCCTCACCGGGCGTCGCCTTTCTCCGAGCAAGGGCCGGCGAGGCCGTCGTGGCCTCGGCGAGGGCCGGCGAGGCCGTCGTGGCCTCGGCGAGGGCTGTCGTGGCCTCGGCGAGGGGGCAAGCCCTCGCCGGGAGCTCGCCCTGCCCAGGCGAGGGTCGACCTCGCCTGGGCAGGGCAAGGCCCGGCGAGGCCGCCGTGGCCCTCGCCGAGGCCGCGACTACCTCGCCCGGAGGAAGGCGACGCTCGGCGACGCCGGCCATGGCCGGTGGTTGGCCTCCGGCAACCGGCCATGGTAGAAGAAGAAGAAGAAGAAAGAAAAGAAAAAAGAAAAGAAAAGAAAAGAAAGAAAAAAAAATCAGAAAAAAATATTTAAAAAATTGAATTATACACATGGGAAATGCCACGTGTCATTAAAATTTAAATATAAAAGCCACATATTAAATTTGATCGGAATTTCTCGCCGTTGGCACTTAAGTGATCGTTTTTTCTCCGATTTGGCACTTAAGTGATCGCCGGCGTAAACTTTTAACACTTAAATGATCCAAATGAAACTTTTGGCACCAAAGTGAGCTCCATACATAACTTTTGGCACTTCTGCTGTTCTTCCCCCGCTGGAGGCGAGGCAGCTCCGACGGAGAGGAAAAGAAATTTGATCCGAACCGATCCGAATCAAACCAAACCAAATCAATTTTTTGGTTCGGTTCGAGCGAGTTTCGGTTCGGTTCAAAGGGGTGCCCTTAATGGTTCAGTTCGGTTCCGTTTTTCAAGAAAACCGAACCAAATCGAACCGTTTACACCCCTAGCTATATGTGTGAGAGGAATTAGGATTGAGAGAGAGCGTGAGGAGCGAGCATCAGGGTTTCGATACATTCAAATTAATGTGTATATACATAACAATTCGGTCCAAATGGATGGTTCCACACCTAGAACAAGAACCGCCCCAAACCAACCGGTTCGGACGGTTTCCGATCCAATTCTTTTGCTCACCCCTTGTTTAGACTATTGGTGCGATATGCACGATCATTGTTTTGAGAATTGAATATTAGCTCTCGTAAAGCAGTGTCCGAAGGCATTCCCTAACACGCCCAAGTAAGAATCACCATATCTAAAGATCCGCGGAGCTTCATCAGACTTAAGCAGTGATTACTTTTGGACCGTCTCATGTATTATTCCCATCCAAAAACGGCCATGAACGGCTAACTTCCCGAGAGTAATTACTCCAAAACAAATTACACGAGATTCAAGTTGGAATGAAGTTTCCAATCACAGGATGATCCATGAAAGCTAGAAAGAGATTCCTTTGGACATGTTCTTCTCAGCCACTACAGACCGACTATTGGGTAGTTGCCTTGAACATTGCAGAAGAAGAACTAGAAGATGCATAACATAAATTCGCATTCTCTTAAGACTTCCGAGACCGCGTACACAAAACCAACCATCGACCAGAACTATCCTTGAGACGAAGAACGGCCTCCCAGCAACGAGGGGCAATGCGCCATGTACTTTATTCAGCTTATGCATGAACTTTATGGATTGATAAGTGACCCAAGTGAAACAAAAATCCAGGCTGGTTTTTCAGTCACCCTTTTGTACCCGACCTTTGGCGCTGTTCGTGCTCCAGTCCAGTTTCCAGTGCCGAGAACCCCAAGTTTCAATAGTATTAACACAGGCAGAAGACCGCTCACAACTTGTGGATCAAGCATAGGACAAGGTGTTGATCCACTTTCGTGAGAAATGATATATGAATGAAAGGGGATGCAGAAAACACACTAAACCAAAGTCACGATTCACTTAGGGTTGTGAACGCTTTCTTCGACTCGGGCAAGCGCATCAGCAATCACATCGATTGTCCAGTCCTTCAAGTCCTCCTACAAATAGAACAAGACAAGAAACATGGATTAACCAGGGTAAAATAGATTGCAGCGCACATGCAACATGCAGAAACACCAACTAGGTGTTGATAATCTTCCGTCATACCAAAACCAAACAGAGAAGCTGTGAAACAACTGATTCTAAACTTAACGAAAAAGTTGCAAGCAATCTTATATAACAGAACTCAAAAGAGAGACATCACTGAAGCTAAAAGACAGTTACTTTTTGCAGTAACATGCACACAAATTCCAAGATCAAGACTCACTTAAGACATGTTAGAAGTGATCTATAATATTGCTCTCTTTAAGGCCATAGGTGAAACAATAGACAATTTCCTTCCATAACACAGGTGACTAAATGGCCAAACTATAAAACATCTAAACTGTAGTTTCACCTCAATCTAAGCACTTTGATTTAACGCCAAATAGACATATCAAGATGCAGAGCACTCAGCTATAAGGCAAACAAACCAGGTAACCACAAAGCAACGGTTATTTGGGAGCGTTTCCTTATCTAATAATGGAGAATCTACATCACATGAATAGTCCCTCCTCATGGTTTAAAGATCTGTTTAACACGATAATTGTCTGATGCATTTGGCATCTACAAGGATTACACAAGAATCTAGAGTTGCATAGAGGGGTTGTATCTTCACTTTCACTGGTGATGAACAGAATTATCACCTAAATGCTTAATTCCAAACCTAGAATCTCATCGTCATAGTTCAAGCAGCTGCTCATTTCGAGTTGTTCTGATTCTCCCCTCCAAGAATATTTTGTACCTTACACTTCGGTAGCAACGGCACTCCAAATAACTTTGACGGACACTTCTATTAACTTTATTTGAAGGTTAGTCCAATCCTGATCCAGCATTCAAGAGCCACTGAATCCACATTAAGGAGGCTGGAAATGCAAGGACCATACCATAAAGAAGTAAACTGCTATACCCACTGTCACCACCTGTATCATATCTAACTAACACGGATACATGACCTCAGCACAAATTGTTATCTTCACTTTCACTAGTGGTGAACAGAATTATCACCTAGATGCTTCATTCCAAACCTAGAATCTCATCGTCATAGTTCAAGCAGCTCATTTCGAGTTGTTCTGATTCTCCCCTCCAAGAATATTTTGTACCTTACACTTCGGTAGTAATGACACTCCAAATAACTTTGACGGACACTACTATTAACTTTATTTGAAGGTTAGTCCAATCCTGATCCAGTATTGAAGAACCACTGAATCCACATTAAGGAAGCTGGAAATGCAAGGACCATACCATAAAGAAGTAAACTGCTATACCCACTGTCACCACCTGTATCATATCTAACTAACACGGATACATGACCTCAGTACAAATTGTTGGACTTCTGAGCAATACTGCAGCTAACATTAAAGGAGAAATTGGACAGTTCAAAATTTTATCTAAATCTGTGATGCGAAAGTTAGAATTACCATACACTCTATCTAATGGAGACAAGACTAAACTTACACAATTCAATTTGGGTAGAGAAGATGCTCCATTAGTAATATGCAAAACCACTAGCAGCTGAATGGACTCAGAACTCAGTTAAAAGAAGAGACCCGCATAACTTTATTAATCACACAAACACTAACTAAAGCCTTTCATGATTTTAATCAACTATTGGCAATACTAGAAAATTCAAACTGGCCAATAGCTCTAATCTCACCATGCGCAAGGGTTCTCCAGTTCTTATTCTAGCATTTGGTCGAGCGAGCTTGGATTCAAATGGAGTCCTGGGCCTCACTTCTCGTATTTCATCCCACTCTTCACGACTGAGCATCCTAACTGAGCCTTGACCAGCAGGAGCATGCTTTATTTTCCGCTCAATAATTTCCTGGGATCTGGAATCATCATACTGCAGTGAAAGTCACGAAAACACATCAATCTAGCAGGACGAAGACATTCAGCCATGATAACCTCTGGAAATACCAGAGAGGTACCCTCTGCTTGGGTGGCGCCAAAATATATCCCAAAAAGAAAAAGAAAACAAATGAAAGATCCATTGACAATAGCAATACGATAGAAGAAACCTTCAGATTGGCATAGGGTAGAATTTTGTGACAATTGTCTTGCGCGTTGGCAATAGACACCCAATTAGGTGAATCATCCCAATAATACTCAATTTTATAAAACATCTTATGTAGTCTTATTTTAGCTAGATGATGGTAAACAAAGTCACCATACGAAAACGAGGTATGTCAATTATCAAGACTGCAGTATGCGAGTGCCGGGTATAGTTGGCTGACAAAAATAGGAACATCTCGCACTTATTCATTTGGATCATTCATAGTGTAGCATGGGAAATTGTTCCGTAGTAGTTTTGTTTTGATACAAAACCACTTTAGTAGAAAGAGATGGCTTATAGAACAGTCAATTCCCAACTACTTCCTACAATATCGAAAGCTTCTACTTGTACAATAGGCAGTGCAATAATGAGCTAACAACACCATAAATTTTCTTTTATGTTGTTTATTCGTACCAAGTCAGCATGGGATAGTTTAGTTGTAGATTTTGATGACCCAGGGTGTAAAAGGACCCAAAAAAACCAGATTGAAGATCCCCAATATTAGTACGAGGTTGTCTACCAATCCTTGTAATGATGAGAATATCAGGTTAAAGATTCGCAAGTCAGGTTTCAGTACGTAGAAACTCAGAGCTCACAAAATGGATTATTATTAGGCAATGATACAAACAAGTCAAAATGGAACTACTATATACTCATGATAAACTATACCATAGTATCCAGCTTCTTGGCTTAATTACCACATGAAATTGAAAATAGAAAAGAAGCTTGCGCAACATTCAAATTAATAAGCATGCAACTATTCTACAATCAAAAGCAATATCCTATGATGTGTTTTTTTCTTTTACCATCATGAGCAGCTTCGCAAAGAGTGCAATTCCAACACTGGCAAGGATCATCGGCCAAGTTGCCGTATCAAGAAATGTTTTTGGCTCCGGAACCTCAACAAATACTTGATTTTTCCTAGGATTCCTCTTCTTCTTCATCTTCTCCAACTCAGCAATCTTCCTCCTCAAGGTGTCGGATGGGCCATCACTGGACACCGTGTGCAACCCTCTTCCAAGTGCCGAAAACCTTCGGCTTAACCCATACATCGTCGGAAAAGAAAATTCTACACCAATCACATGACATCACATCACAAACAAGTTCTTACAGAAACTGCAGTCAAATAATAAAACAAAAAAATTTCAAACTTTGACATGTAATTTCACATGATTGACCCCTTTGGCACCTCACTTGACAATCACAAAAAGCCCAAAGATGACGAATTCGAGCTCCTATTCTCGTTCACTTTCTCAGAATCCTCTCACCCATTTAAATTTCTCCACCACCTTCACCGTCAAGCACCTTTTCAATCTTTTCCTAAATCTATCAAAGAGAGAGCAAAAAAAAAAAAGGAACAGACTTCAAGCCTATAGGATCCTACTATTCGAGCTTGAACACCCCCACAGGAGATAATCCAAAATGGCGAAGATTTGAAGATAACTTATCAGTAATGACGAAGATGATGTTTGCTCGTCGTCAGTGAAAATCACTCGGTATGAGCACTGAAAATTTTCGTTCCGAGACGATTTTGCAGCGACCGTTCTCACGAGCCACATGCAAGAGCACAAGTCCTAATGAACCCTTGAACCATCTTGAGTCTCCGACAGATTAAGCAGACAACTAACATCCTTTTCGACCTTTTCGACATTGTTGTGCAACTCCTCTTGTACATCTTCCCCCGGTCTCGGGGCGAGGAACGTGCAGGCTATGGTTGGACCCGAACCCGTTCCGAGGAGAATCAAAACCAAACTGTACACTTTCACCCGACCGAACGGGATCATCCCATTTCAGGTCACAGCCCGAAATTTCTCTCTTTTCTTTCTTTCTTTCCAGTAAAAGGAGCAGCAATCAACAATGCGAAACACAACCAGCGAATTCCCGTGCATTCAATCTCACAACAATCCTCGACAAAAAAAAAAATCTCACAACTATCTAATTCGAAGCACACGATCAAGTTTCGGGAAACAAATTTCCGTAATTTCGAAACGAAACGCAGAGAATTACGACAAAAAAGGCTCCGGAAGAAGACCTGCGCGCGGCCGAGCGTGTTCCGGCGCCCGTCCCGTCGCCGCTGCGCGCTCGCCGCTGCTTGCGAATCTGGGGACGGTGAGATGAGAGGGCAAAACCCAGAGGAGAGGGGTCTTGTTTCGTCGTTCACTCAAGTGGGTCTTCGCGGGTGGTGGCGAAGGGGCGATTTTTCGCCGGCGGCGCCGGCGCCGGCGCGGCTGGCCGACGATATCCTTGGGTGGTGGTGGTGGTCGGTGAGATCGGGCGTATGAGCTGAAGGGAAAAGGAAGGGTTTTTCTTCCTCTGTATATCCCAGCACAACTCTCGAGATTTTACGTGAAAATGTAGTTGATGGACTTGATTGAAAATTTTGGAAAAGTTTAGGGACCTCTGATGCAATTTTTCCTAAAATCTATCGTCGAAGGATACCATCGAACTTCATCCCACTTTGCTTTGTTTTACTAAAATAAAGGAAATGTGTGCGAGCTTA
Organism: Syzygium oleosum; assembly: GCF_021117445.2. NCBI lineage: Eukaryota > Viridiplantae > Streptophyta > Magnoliopsida > Myrtales > Myrtaceae > Syzygium > Syzygium oleosum. The sequence continues at coordinate 6,426,918 of NW_026607494.1, forward strand.
CCATAAGATAAATTAATTTTTTCGAGTTTATTATGACTGTATTACTGTATTCGCTCTATCGAATTGCTCCGGAAAGACTCGTCTAAGGATACGTATGCGCTCGCCGCCTCATGATTACGTAACCCTACCACATTAGTTTTAAGAGGCCAGGCTCGACAAGTATGAAGATGGTGATATCGAATTGACATTGAAGTAGGGATGCCGGAAATAGGCAAGAACTAAGATGGTGTAGATGATGGGGAATTTGGAATTGGCTGAGCCGGCCTCCAGCTCTTGGTCCTTTCTCGAGTACGATAAGCAAGAACAAGATATATGAGAAATCGGGCAAAAGTTAGGGCGCTTTTAATGTCGTCACCCCGAAAAATAAATAAATAAATAAATAAAAGAAGAATTCCTAACCAGAAGATCAATCTCAGCAATGACCATAGGCATAGGCCATGCAGCATTTTTAGCAGCAAGCAATTATGGTGGTAGCTGGGTGGTCAATTCCATTTCTTCCTTCCTGTGTCTTCCATACTGTGTTTCCAAATTGCACATAGGATCAAAAACCTAGGACAGATCTTTACATGCTAATCAAGAGATTGTTCTCCGTGCCGAACCATCGAGCTTAGCCCGTCGTGCTCGTGTTCGAATTCGAATCATCTTTTTATGTGATCTTCCATATTGTTTTCAGGGGCCATGTTAGCTTTTCTATCTTTGGGGGACAAGACCGAATCATCACTTTCGTTTGCTCGAAGTTCCTGAGTTGTTGCTGATGAAAGAACAAGCTCTGTTTTTACACTCTCTGCCAGCGTGGAGCTGCCCTGAAAACAAACTTGAAGCCGTTCAGGTGAACAAGAAAACTGAAAGGATACATTATTCTCAAAGCCGGTTTTTCTCTCTTTATTACCTAGGAACATGCATTACCACTGAACCTTAATTCGCAACGATTCCATGAGTTTTGATTTAATAATTTGAAAAAGTATATATTACTCTAGAATGGCTTAGTTTAGGATCCCACTGCTCAGTCATATCACTTCACGGGCGAGGTCTCCGATCCAAGTCTGAAAAGCTCTCCGTTTCCGGTTCTCCTAGATGGAACTAGCACAGTGGCCACACTTGAGACAAGTATAAAGATGGCGGTATTACATGCACATTGATCAAATTCGACGGAGAGAGAGGGGTCCTGGAAATCAGGAGATGGACACAAATTGAGGAGGGAAAGATTCTTGCAGCTAAAAAGGCGTAAGCCCTTCGCGTCCGGGCTTTTCTAGGTTCGCTCGTGGGTTCCTCCTTGGGCACGTCCGTGGTTGTAACCGTGCCCGAGGCGATGCACCGGTGACCGAGTCTTTTGAGATTCAGCAAAGGAACGAGATCGCGGGTGATTATTTGCGTGACATAAAGAAGGGAATGACGGAATTGGTAAGGACCAAAACCGGTGCAGATGCCGAGAATTCGGAATCGGCTGAGCCGGCCTCTAGCTCTCGGGTCTTTCTCGTGGAGTGGCGCGCCCCGAGTTTGTTTAGCAAGAACAAGATTTACCTGGAGAGAACTACATGGAAATCTTTCCCTACCAGTCCTGCAAAACCAAATCCAATATCATCTGCAAAGTGAAAGAGCAAGTCTGGAGCCTGACGTTAGAGACCCCAACACGAGCAGTAAAAACTCGAGCGCACTGACTCGCGAACCCACGTCTGCATCTTTCTGTACGTGGAAATTTGGTTAATGGAAGAGGTAATGACATGCGTGATCGGCCCCGGCGCCCGCGTTCGGATCGTGAGACGGGGGGCCGTCGGTGACCCGAATCGCGTTCCTTGCTCCCGCAATCGGTAAGTTGCTGGGATGTCAGCTGGAATCATCATGGTTAGACGCAAATGGTGCGGATTGACAAAAAAAAAAGAATAAGTGCACTAGAAGTCCTAAAACTTGTCACGAAAGTGCAATCAAGTCCTAAAACTTTCAAAAAGTGCAAACAAGCCCTAAAACTTGTTACGAAAGTGCAAACAAGTCCTAAAACTTGTCAAATTGGTTCAATCAAGTCCTTCCATTTATTATACTTTTTGAAAGTTTTAGGACTTGATTGCCCTTTTGTGATAAGTTTTAAAACTTGATTGCACCTTCGTGATAAGTTTTAGGACTTGTTTGCACTTTTTGAAAGTTTTAGGACTGAAGTGCACTTTCCTAACAAGTTTTAGAACTTAATTGCACATTATGAAAGTTTTAGGACTCAATTGTACTTTCGTGACAAGTTTTAGGACTTTGAACGCACTTATCCCAAAGAAAAAAGATAATGACACCACGAGTACCTAGGATTTTTTCCTTTTTACAATTGAGTCGCTAATTCATTTTTCTTTCCGTTCAATCAAGTATCTCCACTTTTTGAGTGTGCATTAACGCGGTGCCTCCATTAAAATCACGAACCGAAACATCAATGTGAACATTTAGCATCCTCAAGTAGCAGTTAACTGTTCACATTGTGTCCGATGTGGCCTTTTAAGACGATGCCACGTGAGTGGATATGCATCGGACGGCTAAAAACCGTCCAAGTCAGCACTCTCCCTTTCTCCTCATCACCCAACACCTTAATGAAGATGGCATGAACTTATTGCCAAATAAGCAAGCCACGTCGCTAAATAGGCTTAACTTTTGCCGAGTGACTTACTTTTGCCAAGCAACAGGTCACGTCAGCAAAATCACATGACATGTAATTTTATTCTATGGAAGCTTTTACATTGAGTAAATCTGAAAAATTGAGATACTTGATTGAACCAAAAATAATAAAAATTAGACATTCGATTTGTAAAATGGGTAAAAATTCAAGTACTTACGTTGCCATTATCTCGAGAAGGAATGAATTGCTAAGCAGAAGCTCATCTTAACAATGACCAAAGGCATTATGGGCCATGCAGCATTTTTAGGAACAAACATTGTTAGCGATTAGAACAATTATGGGTGCAGCTGGGTGGTCAATTTTCGCTTCTTCTGTTCTGGGTCTTCCATTATGTTTTCCAAATTGTTCATAGGATTGAAACCTAGGACAAATCTTTATACGCGAAACAAGAGATTGTTCTCTAGGCCGAATCATCGAACTCGGCCCGTCGCATTCGCCGTTACTGAACATCATGCACCGAAAGTAGTCCGCATAAAAAAAGATGCAAACTTGCCATCTTTCGGATGATTGTCTCGATCTATCTATTGCGCCGAAGCGCGAAACGTGTGAGAACCAAATCATTTCTATTTTGGGGGACAAAAACAAATCGTCAGTTTCATTTGCTCAAAGTCCATGGGTTGTTGCAGATGAAGAAACGAGCTCTGTCCTGGAATGCCTGTCAGCGTGGAGCTGCCCTGAAGAAACAAACTTGAAGCCCTTCAGGTCAACAAGAAACTGAAAACGGTACCAGAGCGACCCCAGGAGTTACCTGCTTCTCAAAGCCAGCTTTCCTCCTTTGTCCCCTACGAACATGCATTACCTCCGAACCTCAATTCGCAACGATCATCAGGAATTCTTTCAACTGACTAACCTCCTCTGTTTTTTCTGTTTTGACTTTCGTTTTGAATGATGTTGGGAACACGCATGAAACCAGGTCGTAGGCTTTGATCTCTCTGGCTAAAACCCTCTTCTACTTGGACGTGGAGAATTCGGTTAATTGAATTCCTTGACGCCTCATATTTACGAGCTGGGCGTGTGTTCTTCTGTAAGAACTTTTGCAACCTGAATTCATCCAAGTGACGGGGCAAGAATCCTCTGGAGAAAAAGCACAGGGTAGAGAGAGACAGAGACAGAAACAGAGAGGGTGGTGTGAAATACCAAAAGAAAAGTAGTAGTCTCTGGCTCCAGAAATGCCCATGAAAACAGAGGAGAAACCCATCTTACACCATGATATTAATGTGGGACCACGCAAAGAGTGTGGTGACTTTGGCCTCAAGGATTCAGGAACAAAACCCAGTAATCTCTCTCTCTCTCTCTCTCTCTCTCTCTCTCTCTCTCTCTCTCTCTCTCTCTCTCTCTCTCTCTCTCGTTAATTGAATCTGGTTGTGTTTTATGTTGGCCCGTTTAGAGCCTTAATAAGTTTCATTATTGCGGAAAATATCGCCTACCCTGTGCTATTTCGCAATTCGGCGTGATAGACTGAGATATTCACGCAAAAGATGGCATCTTTGTGCTTATGCAGACTTCGGTGCATGAACTTTATGATAAATTGCGAATGCGACCAGCTAAATTATGATAGCCTTCAGCCTAGAGAACAATCTTTTGCTTCCCACTTAAGGATTGTCCGATGTTTTAATCCAATGTACGAGTGGAAACAATGTGGAAGACACGGGAAAGAAGAAACAAAATTGACCAACCATCCGCCACAATAATTGTTCTAATGACTATAAATGGTTGCTGCTAAAATGCTACATAGCCTATGCCTCTGGTCATTATGAAGATGAGCTTCCCCTTAGCGATTCATTTGTTTTACATCCGCCCCATTTGATTCGCTTTCTGAAGCCTCTATTCACAATGATTCCAGCTGACATTTCTGGCGACTCGCCAATTGAGGAGGTGAGGAACGCAGTTCCTGTCACCGACGACTCGACACTGCCCGTCCTAACAATCAGGACATGGGTGTTGGGGCCACTCGTGTGCGCCATCACGTCTTTCATGTACCAGATTTCCACGTATAGGAGGAGCCAAATGTGGGTCAGTGAGTCATGCGCCCAAATTTTACTGCTTGTGCTGGGGAGACTATTGGCCTCCACTCTTCCTGCCAAGATCGTGGGGATCCCAGGAACAAATTGGAAGTTTTCTCTCAATCCGGGACCGTTCAATGTCAAGGAGCACGTACTGGTGGTCATCCTCTCCACGACCGGATTTGAAACAGTACAGTCCATGTCGACCATCAATGCCATCAAGGTGGTATACCACAAGAATATAAGTGTTTGGGCTTCCATTTTGATGATCATGACATCTCAGGTGAGTTCATTTTCCTGCACTTTGCATTACAAAGGAGACCAAAATAGTTCACATTCGTTCTGGAGAATCTCGGGGCAAAATTAGCTCGACTTTGGCGAGTGTGGAACTTACTTAACAATAACATGAATGTTATGTTAGAGGGTAACCAAACTAGTGGTTATGCAAAAAGTCATGCCTTGTCTTTTGTAGTATCAAATTTGTGTTGCTAGGACACCATAAACACTAATTGCTGAAAGCAACTTACTCTTTCAATTTGCAGATGATAGGATTTGGTTTTGCTGGACTGTTCAGAAGGATTCTTGTGGACAATCCTTACATGTGGTACCCCTTAACCTTACCGAAGGTATCTTTCTACAGGTCTGTTCTAGACTTCGAACTGTCTACTTTGTCTCAACCCGGCACATTCCTTCAACCAACCTATGCATCTAACTTTTTGATCTTGCTCTTGCTAACCATATGGCAGAGCGCTCCATGAGAAAGCACCGAGAGCTAGAGGCCGGCTCAGCGGATTCCAAATTCTTGTCATCTGTGCTGTCTTTGTCTTTGCCTATTCCATCATTCCCGCCTACTTCATGCAAATTATCATGGTGTTCTCATTCCTCTGCTGGATCTGGAAAGACTCGGTCACGGTGCATCAACTCGGCGCAGGTTACTATGGTCTTGGGATCGGTTCTCTTGCCATTGACTGGGACTCGGCTACTGCTTGGGTGGGCAACCCTTTGATATTGCCTAGGTTCACGATCGTGAACACACTGGTCGGGTTTGTGGTTATAATGTACGTGTGCATACCGGTGGCCTATTGGATGAATTTGTTTGATGCAAAGAGGTTCCCGATATTGACTCCGGACTCATATGATTATTCGGGGAACCAGTACGATATTACCCGGGTTTTTGGAGAAGAGTTACAACTTAATGAGCTGGCGTACAACGAGTACTCAAAGATGTACATGAGCATCGGATATGTCTTCAAACTGGGGTTCACATTCGCTGCCTTAACCGGAGCATTGACTTATTTTCTTCTGTTCCATGGAAGGTTCGGCGCTTTTTCTAGTACCTTAGAAGGAAAAGAAACACTCTCCAGTCATTTTTATCTGTACTAATAAGGGTACAATTTTGGAAATTTTCAGGGAGAGCTGGCAGCAGCTGAACCAGTCAATGAAAAACGAGAGCAAGTCCGGCGACATTCACAATGAGCTCATGAAGAAGTACGAGCCGATCCCTCGGTGGTGGTTCTACGTGATTATCGTGTCGATGGTCAGTCTTGGCATTGCCAATTGCCAATTCTTTGGCCAAGAATTCCAACTTCCGACTTGGGCATTTCTACTGTCCTTGGCTATACCATCCATCCTCATTCTTCCCCTGGGCATAATTGAAGCTACCACTGGCACTGTAAGCGCCAACCAAGCTTTAGTCCTCAAATTTGAGTCCAGTTTCAGACCGTTACATCGCAGTTTTCCCCATCCGATTTGGACCGAGATTAGAGTCTTAATTTGTCTCATATTTCTTTTCTCTTGGGTGCAGTACCTCGGATTATCAGTTGTCGCCGAATTGATCATCGGCTATTTATACCCAGGGAGGCCTATAACCAGCTTCACTTTCCCGGCCTATGTTCAAAGCACTAAGATGCACGCCATCACGTTTTTAGCCGAGTTCAAGCTAGGGCATTACATGAAGATCCCGCCGAAATCTATGTTCCTTGTTCAGGTATTCAATGCCCATTTCGAAACCTGCGAGACAATAACATATCCTGAATTAGGAAACTAATGTGAAAGGCTTATCAACTCTGAGGTAACCCGAATCTAATGCATGAGCGAGACGTGTTAGGGGAATTATATGACAATGTCCTTCGAACTTTGGTTGATCCTAATTCCTGCATTTTGTCTGACCAACTGCAATATAGTTCATCGCATTCATCCTCTATTTTGCTAATCTAATCAACACATTCATCTTGACGCATCTTTATGTCCGACTTTCTACGTGCCTCCTAGATCTTTGGCTCGCTCCTCTCCAGCTCTGTCAAGCTCGGGACCGCGTGGTGGGCCCTGACGTCGGTTGAGAACATATGCGACAGAGACAAGCTGCCGAAGGGGAGCATGTGGACGTGCCCCGGCATCCAGTCCTCCCTGACCGACTCCATGATATGGGGCGGGCTCGGGCCGGCCCGGATTTTCACGCCGGGGGCCTACGCGGGCATCTACTTCTTCTTCCTAGTGGGGGCGGCTGCTCCCCTGGCGGTGTGGCTCGTGGCCCGCGCCTTCCCTGGAAAGAAATGGATCCGGCTCATCAACTTCCCGGTCATCTTCATGTCGGCCTCGTTCGTGATCCCGGCCCAGCCAGTGCACTACTGGACGTTCTTCGCAGTGGCGGCAGCGTACCACCTGGTGGCCCGGATGGCAGCAAAGGAGTGGTGGGCCCGGCACGTGTACGATGTGTCCAACGGGTTGGACCTTGGGTATGCCTTCTTCGGGGTGCTCCTCGCTCTGAGCTTCGGGTTTTCCGAAATACAGGGGCCATACTGGTGGGGCAGGGACTTCGACTCCTTCTGTCCATTGTCCGAGTGTCCAACCGCACCGGGCGTCCTCCACGAGAACTGCCCGGTCTTCTGAGACTGCCTGGCTTGAATCTCAGCACACAAGTCATAGCCATAGCTTTTGTTCTTAGGTTTCAAGTGGCTGTTGTTCTCTAGTTTTGTAGATTTCAGTGTCACCTGCATTACAGCAGGGAGGTTGCTGCCTTGATGTTCTCGAAGGCTGTCTTTAGTTTTCGGTCTCGACCATGTGGCAATCTTCGCCTCGGACCGCGTGTCTCGGCACCAGACGATCGATGTCAATGGCTGGCTAAGCTGCATTCTTTTCCTTCACATCTTTCAGTGTGTGAGCTCGAGGGTGTTGGAAGCATTTACATGGTTCGATGACGACGATCAAGACTTAGCGCTCGTGGCGAGAGAGAGAGAGAGAGCGCTAAACGATTGCAATACGAATCGACATGTTGCTATACTTTCATTAACTTAGGAAATATTTATTCGCGAATTCAGGAAAAGAAAAACAGAGATAAGATAAATCGATCATTGCGCTGTAGGAACAATTAAGTAATTTCACCGAGCATACTTTTTAGTGAAAAGTGGCTATAGTTCACTCATTGCTTTTATCATTTTATCCCTTTTCCCCTGCTAATCTTACGTGCTTGTCCTCCAGCCCTATGTCTACTCAAATTCAATCATGGACAGGAGGGACGCGATTACACGCTTGTGCACAGAAGACCGCCTTCAAAGTACTCACAGCAATAATAATAATACCCCAAAAGGCTAAAATCATTCATGAGATTACGATTTGATCCGTTTGGTGCACGAGCCACCCTCCACCACCATTGCTTTTAATGTCATCATCCCGAAAAAGGAGAATGAATTGCTAAGCAGAAGCTCATCTCAACAGTGACCACAGGCGTGGGCCATGCAGCATTTTTAGCAGCAAGCATTCTTTTAGTCATCTGGACAATTATGGTGGCAGCTGGGTGGTCAAATTCCATTTCTTCCTTTCTGGGTCTTCCATACTGTTTTCCAAATTGTACATAGGATTAAAAACCTAGGACAAATCTACATATGTGAATCAAGAGATTGTTCTCCATGCCGAATCATCGAGCTTAGCCCGTCCTGTTCGAATTCGAATTCAAATCATCTTTTTATGCGATCTTCCACATTGTTTTCGGGCCATGTTAGATTTTCTATTTTTGGGGGACAAAACAAATCGTATCGTCAGCTTCATTTGCTCGAAGTTCATGAGCTGTTGCAGACGAAAGAACAAGCTCTGTTCTAGAATATCTGCCATGAAAAACAAACTTGAAGCCCTTCAGGTCAACAAGAAACTGAAAATGACACCACAGGGACCCCAAAGCCAAAAGGAGTTACTTCTTCTCATAGCCAGTTTTCTCTCTTTATCCCCTACAAACATGCATCACCTTTGAACCTCAATTCACAACGATCCACAGGAATTCTTTCAACTGACAAACCTCCTTGCTTTTTTGTTAAAACTTTCGTTTTGAATGATGCTGGGAACACGCGTGAAACCAGGTCGTAGGCCTTGATCTATCTGGCTAAAACCCTCTTCTACTTGGACGTGGAGAATTCGGTTAATTGATCTCTTTGACGCCTGATGTTTAAGAACTGGACGTGTGTTCTTGTGCGAGAACTTTTGCAACCTGAATTCATCCAAGTGATAGGGCAAGAATCCCCTGAAAAAAAGCACAGGGTAGAGAGAGGGAGACACACGGACAGACAGAGAGAAAGAGACAGAGTGGTGTGAAATACCAAAACAAAAAAAGTAGAAGTTTCTGGCTTCAGAAATCACCATGAAAACTGAGGAGAAACCCATCTTACACCATGACATTAATGTGGAACCACGCAAAGAGTATGGTGACTTTGGCCTCAAGGATTCAGGAACAAAACCCAGTAATCTCTCTCTCTCTCCCTCTCTCTCTCTCTCTCTCTCTCTCTCTCTCTCTCTCTCTCTCTCTCTCTCTCTCTCTCATTAATTGAATTTGGTTGTGTTTTATCTTTGCTAATTTAGAGCCACAATAACTTTCATTATTGCGGAAAATATTGCCTACCCTGTACTATTTCGCGATTCGGCGGGATAGGCTGAGATATTCATGCAAAAGATGGCAACTTTGTGCTAATGCAGACTTTGGTGCATGAACTCTATGATAAATTGCGAATGCGACCGGCTAAATTTTGATAGCCTTTCAGCCTAGAGAACAATCTCTTGCTTCCCACTTAAGGATTGTCCGAGGTTTTAATCTTACGTACAAGTGGAAACAATGTGGAAGACACGGAAAAGAAGAAGCAAAATTGACCAACCATCTGCCACAATAATTGTTCTGATGACTAGGAACTACATAGCCTATGCCTCTGGTCATTATGAAGATGAGCTTCCCCTTAGCAATTCATTTGTTTTACATCCGCCCCGTTCGATTCGCATTCTGAAGCATCTATTCACGATGATTCCAGCTGACATTCCTGGCGACTCGCCAATTGAGGAGGTGAGGAACGCAGTTCCTGTCACCGACGACTCGACACTGCCCGTCCTAACAATCAGGACATGGGTGTTGGGGCCAGTCGTGTGCGTCGTCACGTCTTTCATGTACCAGATATCCTCGTATAGAAGGAGCCATATGTGGGTCAGTGAGTCATGCGCCCAAATTTTACAGCTTGTGTTGGGGAGACTAATGGCCTCCACCCTTCCTGCCAAGATCGTGGGGATCCCAGGGACGAACTGGAAGTTTTCTCTCAATCCAGGACCGTTCAACATCAAGGAGCACGTACTGGTGGTCATCCTCTCCACGACAGGATTTGAATCCACTAAGTCCATAGGGACCATCAATGTCATCAAAGTGGTATATCACAAGAATATAAGTGTTTGGGCTTCCATATTGATGATCGTGACATCTCAGGTGAGTTCATTTTCCTGCACTTTGCATTACAAAAGAGACCAAAAATAGTTTGCATTCATTCTGGAGAATCTTGGGGCAAAATCAGTTCGAATTTGGCGAGTGTGGAACTTAACATGAATGTCATGTTACAGTGTAACCAAACTTGTGGTTATGCAAACAGTCATGCCTTGTCCTCTGTAGTATCAAATTTGAGTTGCTAAGACACCATAAACAGTAATTGCAGAAAGCAACTTATTCTTTCCATTTGCAGATGATTGGATATGGTTTTGCTGGACTGTTCAGAAGGATTCTTGTGGACAATCCTTACATGTGGTACCCCTTAACCGTACCGAAAGTATCTTTCTACAGGTCAGTTCTATACTTCGAAGAATGTGTTTTATCTGAGCCGGGCACATTCCTCCAACCGACATATGCACCTAACTTTTCGATCTTGTTCCTGCTAACCATATTGCAGAGCGCTCCATGAGAAAGAACCGAGAGCTAGTGGCCGGCTCAGCGGATTACAAATTATCGTCATCTGTGCTGTCTCTGTCTTTACCTATACCATCGTTCCCACCTACTTCATGCAAACTATCCTTGTGGTCTCAGTCCTCTGCTGGATCTGGAAAGACTCGAGCACAGCGCATCAACTCGGCGCGGGTTACAATGGTCTTGGGCTCGGTTCTCTTGCCATCGAGTGGGACTCGGCTGCAGCTTGGGTGGGCAACCCTCTTATCTTGCCTAGGTTCACAATAGTGAACACATTGGTCGGGTTCGTGGGTATAACTTACGTGTGCATACCAGTAGCTTATTGGATGAATTTGTTTGACGCAAAAAGGTTCCCGATTTTCGCTCAAGAATCATATGATTATTCGGGAAACAAGTACAATGTGGAACGTGTTTTTGGAAAAGACCTGGAATTTAACGAGCAGGCGTACAGTGAGTACTCACAGTTGTACATGAGCATTGCATATGTCTTCAAACTGGGATTCACATTCGCTGCCCTAACCGGAACATTAACTTATTTTCTTCTGTTCCACGGAAGGTTGGGCGCTTTTCCTAGTACCTTAGAAGGAAGAAACACTCTTCAGTCATTGTCATCTGCAATAATTAGAATGCAATTTCGGAAATTTTCAGGGAGAGCTGGCAGCAGCTGAACCAGTCGATGAAAAGCGAGAGCAAGTCCAGCGACATTCACAATGAGCTCATGAAGAAGTATGAGCCGATCCCTCGGTGGTGGTTCTACGCAATTATCGTGTCGATGGTCGGTCTCGGCATTGTCAATTGCCAATTCTTTGGCAAAGAATTCCAACTTCCCACCTGGGCATTTCTTCTTTCCTTGGCTATACCATTCATCCTCATTCTTCCCCTGGGCATCATTGAAGCTACCACCGGCACTGTAAGCCACAACCTTCAAATTTGGTCCGATTTTGGGCTGTTGCATCACAGTTTTCCTCGTCCGATTTAGGACCGCCGGCTGAGATTAGAGTCTTAATTTGTCTCGTTTATCTTTTCTCTTGGTTGCAGTACCTCGGTTTATCGGTTCTCGCCGACTTGATCATCGGCTATTTATACCCGGGAAGGCCTATAACCAGTGACACTTTTCCGTCCTACGTTCAGAGCACTAAGATACACGCCATCACGTTTTTAGCCGAGTTCAAGCTAGGACATTACATGAAGATCCCGCCGAGATCCATGTTTCTCGTGCAGGTACTCGATGCCCCATTTCGAAACCTCGGGACGGTAACATATCCTGAATCAGGAAACTATTATAGGGCTAACCGAGGTAACCCGACTTTAAGGAATGAGTGAGACGCGCTGAGGAGACTTATATGACAATGTCCTTCGAACTCTGGTTGATCCTGATTCCTGCATTTTATCTGACCAGCTGCAATATTGTTCATCACATTCATCCTCTATTTTTCTAATCTAATCAACAGATTTATCTCAATGCATCCTTATGCCCAACTTTCGGTATGCCTCCTAGATCTTCGGCTCGCTTCTCTCCAGCTCCGTCAAGCTCGGGACCGCATGGTGGGCCCTGACGACGGTCGAGAACATATGCGACAGAGACAAGCTGCCGAAGGGGAGCATGTGGACGTGCCCCGGGCTCCAGCAATCCCTGACCCACACCATGATATGGGGCGGGGTCGGGCCGGCCCAGATGTTCAGGCGGGGGGCCTACGAGGGCCTCTACTATTTCTTCCTGGTGGGGGTGGCCGGGCCCCTGGCGGTGTGGCTCGCGGCCCGCGCCTTCCCGGGGAAGGAATGGATCCGGCTCGTCAACTTCCCGGTCATCTTCACATCGGCCTCGTTCCTGATGCCAGCCCGGCCGGTGCACTACTGGACGTTCTTCGCAGTGGCGGCGGCGTACCACCTGGTGGCGCGGAGGGCGGCAAGGGGGTGGTGGGCCCGGCACGTGTACGATGTGTCCAATGGGCTGGACCTCGGGAGCGCCTTCTTCGGGGTGCTCCTCGCCCTGAGCTTCGGGGTATCCCAGATCGCGGGGCCGAAATGGTGGGGCAGGGACTTCGACGAGTTCTGTCCGTTGTCTATGTGCCCGACCGCGCCGGGCGTCGTCCACAAGAAGTGCCCCGTCTTCTGAGGCTGCCCGACTTGAACTTCCAACACACACAAGTCGCCAATAGCCATGGCTAGCTTTTCCTAGTTTTTTTCTCTAGTTTCCTAGGTTTCAGTGTCGCCGCGCCGCTTCGATGATCGCGAAGGCGGTCTTCAGTTTCCTGTCTCGACCGTGCCGTGCGGCGATCTCCGCCGGGGACCGCGCGTCTCGGCGCAGCCGGCGATTGATGTCGATGGCTAAGCTTGCACTCCTACTCCTTCGTATCTTTCAATGTGAGCTATTCCTTAGTAAGAAGTGGATATAATTTACTTTTTGCTTTTATCATTTTTATCCCTTTCCTCCGGTTAATTTTACGTTATTTCTCTTTAAAATTAAATTGCATTACGATATAGGATTAATAAGCAAAATGGTGACGAGATGGAAAACTTAAGAGCTAAGACAAAAAGGGTACTTTGACTTTGATAAATAGAAAATGTTTTTGTCCCGGTACCCTTTTTCTCTAAGATTAATACTACGAAAAGTTCCAAACTGGTACACCTACGATAAATATACCCTCGAACTAATATTTTGACCATAAAAAATCCTAAACCGATACTCCTATGACAAATTTACCCTCCGTTAATTTCCGTTAAATTTTATCGTCAAATCGCTGAGTTTGATGACACATGACAGTTTACGGACGCACCGGTTTGGGGTTTTACCCTCCATCGGCAGCAAGTGTACTAATTTGTGATTTTTTCGCGGTATATATTCAATTCAAAGGAAATTAACACAGGGTAAGTTTATCATAAATATACCAGTTTAGGGTTTATTATGATTAAAGAATCGGTTCAAAGTATATTTGTCGTCACAGGTGTACCGGTTCGGGGTTTTTTATGATCAAAAAATTAGTTTTGGGTGAACTTGTTACGGATGTACTAATTTGGTATTTTTCGCGGTCTGAGCCCGAAATAAAAAGACGAAACCAAAAAGAGTAATCAAAAAAGGTTTACATGAAAAAGCAAAAGGAATATTCGAGGGCCCAAAAAAAAACAGACGAAGAGTGCCACGTCAGACCGCTCCTGCCTGGGGGTCACGTGCTTGGCCTCTACTACTAGCCCCCTATATATAGTCTCTACTGAAAATTCAATCATGGCGCACGAGCCACCCCCACCACCACCACCACCACCATTAATTTTGTTTTATTACATAGTTTTTAATAATTAATAAAAAAAAAACTAATTAAATCGATGGGTAATAAAGCGGCTCGAGCGAGAAAATATATACATATATTTTACACCGGTCGATATATCGACAGATGAGAAAGAAAAAATCACACTGTTCCCGGAGCTTGCCATTGAGTCGGTGGCGTGACGTGGGGAGAATTTTTTTTATCGATTGACATATAGATAATTTAACGAACCCATTTTAGATTTACGACGGTTATTTGGATATATAGTGCGATGTATATCGCTTAAGTGTCGTATAATTGGATAGGAACGTAAAGGGGCATGTCGAAAATTCTCGTTCCGATTCCTTTTTATCTTATTCGGATTGTCTCGTTTCTATATACAAACGGGGCCGAGTTTAGAAGCCGGCATCAAATCTTCTTGGCGCATAGTCCCTTCCCTCCAAAACAAGTGACTCCATATAATAATTTTTATAGGAAAAAAGGGAACAAACTTTAAAAAAGGAGTAAAGGAAATTTATTTAAAAATTTAATTGTCTTGCAGATGTAATTGATTAATATAGAGAATACAGAAAGTGCGAGGAACATTTGGAATCAATTTTTGGTTCAACATTTGAAAAATGGCGCGATGGCGCCATTTTTTACATAAAAAAGAGATTATTTTTTTTAAGCCGAGACACTATGAACTTTAACAAAGATACGAATGTTGATACGAAAATTCATATAGATCATTTTGACAGAATTTTAGAATTTGGATAGCATTTTAAATTTTGACGAGAAAGCAATAAATTTACGCTTTACTTATTTTTAGGTGAAAACAAACGAGCTCTTATCTGTTTTAATTATGCTTGATTGGAAATGGTAAACCCCTACTCGACCCGCCCAAATTGTATCTAAGTGAGGCTAAGGGGTCGATTACCCCCGTGGCATATCGGTCACTGTCACCCTTTGTCAAATCCAACGACGGTTCTCTCGTGCTCTCTCCGACTCGTGCAAGTAACCACATCGATCATGATCACACGGCGAGGGCTGATCGACCCTTATCTACTCAAACTTAGGGCCGTATGAGGAAGGTCGGCTTTGTTTGCCGTAGGCAAGAGCTTCGCCACCGGCCCGTGGCGGCAATGCCACCCCTTCTCGCTTGCTTTATTTCTCCTACCTTTTCTCCTAATTTGTTTGCTGGACGTTTCCTCTTCACCTAAACATTTTATTTTGTCTTGAAAGATATGCTGTTTTATATTTTATGCAATAATCACGTCAAAACAAAACGATATCCTTGATAAAATGATTTAACTATAGAAGTCGAATAAATACTCGCTAATCACCTTTTGGTACCACAGGCTATATTTACCGTTTTTCAGAAGGAAATATGAAATGCATTTAGGGGTGATCAATTCCTGATCCGGTCCGGTCCGATCCCACCCGAGAACCGGTCCGGAGGGATCGGTTCTCAGTGTTTGGAACCGGGAACAGGACCGAACTGACCAATCCGGTCTAGTTCCAGGGTGGTTCAGTGGAACCGGTCATTTTGAGCTCATTTTAATTGGCATCATCAATAGTACCTTTGATTCCAATCGTCAGGTGGAAATATTTCATATATATTAGCTGGTTCCCGGAGCTTCACCAACCGAAAAAAAAAAAAAGGGCAAGCATGCATTAGGAAGGAAAAACAAATCAATATGAAATATCTATATTATCGCTTTGGTTTTACAGAATTCAGAATTGATGATAGAAATAGTCGAGCTAATGAGAAGCTCCTGTTCTACCGAGATAGGCACCATTTGAGCAATTAAGCTAAATGGAAAGTTCAAGACTAACAACTCTTCAAAAAAAATTGAATAGAAAATACCCAGTTGATTTTGTGTTTAGTAAGAGACAAATTTAAGCAAAGAATGCCGAGTTTCACTTGAAATAGACCGATTAGAGAAGAGAGGAGAGGGAAAGACTAGAGAGGAGGCACGAACATCGCGGGTGAATTTGGAAAGACCGAAAGAGGAGAGCAAGAGGAGGCATACATGAAAGATTTTAAACTATTAGGTTTACATTTAAAAAATAATAATAAAAAACAATTGGTCCGAGCTGTTTGGTTTAGTTTGGTTCGGTCCGGTTCCCTCTTATAATCGGGAGCTGGACCGTCTTGGACAACAGTTCCACTTTTAGGAACTAAGAACTGGATCGGTATTTTCAGGAACCGGACCGAACCGGCCGGTTGGGTTCGATCCGGTCTATTCCTAATTCGATCGGTCGGTCGTGCTCACCCCCAAATGCACGGTCTTAAAAGAACGATTTCCTTTTCGACGACGCGACGACGCAACAGATGGCATGCGTGCCCCCAATTCGAACACGATCTAAAATACCAATTTAATAATAACAAAATCAAGCTTCGATTTAAATTTTTAGAGAAATAATAAAGTGTCGATCTCTTAATAATAACCCTTTTTAAATATATTTAGCTCGAAGGAGGAAAAAAAAAAAAATTTTGCAAAAAAATCCCCCAATTTAACGAAGCATAGAGAAAAACAGCCCTACCCTCTCAGGACACTCTTTCCATTTGCCTCCCTTCCTTCTCCTTCCTTTCCTCCCTTCTGTGTCTCCCTCTCTCTCTCTCTTCTGTGTCTCTCTTTCTCTCTCTTCTGTGTGTCTCTGTCTCGGCCTCTGCCTCTGTCTCTCTCTCTCTCTCCACTTCACCTAGATCAATTCGAAAACCCCCGACACCCATCAAACCCAAATCGGCGGCCGCCGCCGCCGCCGCCCCGCCGCACGCACCACTCCTCCGATCGACTGTCGCCTCCGCCACCTCAAATCTCTCCCCGATACCCCACAATCCCCGAATCGCCATTTCCCCTCCCGCCCCCCCCAAATTCCCGTCCTTTCACACGTCCGAAACATCGCACGCACGGGGGTGCTCCTTCCGCCGTCGAGCGAAGGAACGAGCAGGGCAGGGGGGTGGGGTGGGGTTTTCCTTCTTCTTCTTCTTCTTCTTTCTTTTTCTTTTTTCTTCTCTTGGGAGGTGTCGATCGAAGATGAGCGGTGGTGGGTCCAAGGTCTCAATCCCGAGCGGCGTGCGGAAGACGATCCAGGACATAAAGGAGGTCACGGGCAGCCACAGCGAGGAGGAGATTTACGCAATGCTCAAGGAATGTTCCATGGATCCGAACGAGACCGTCCAAAAGCTCCTTTTACAGGGTATTTCCCACTTTCTCAGCTCCGGTTCCCCTCCCCCCCCCCCTCCCGCCGCCGCCGCTCCGGTGGGGTTGATCTTGATTTCTGTACTCTTCTTTCTTTCTCTTCTTCCTGTCTTGATGGGTTCGTCGCGGCTCAATCTTTTGCGCTGGAGGCTTTTTAGTCTTCTGGGTTTGAGTCTTGGAGCTGTGGTTTTCTGTTGAAGATTTGGATTTGGTAGTGAGGTCGAGTTTGTGTGAGAAGTTGCGAGTGCGATGACTTCTTAGCTGTCTCAACTCTCGAGCCCTGTGATCTCCGGCTTGTAAAGCGGTGTTAATTTTTTTTTTTTTTTATGTGCGGCGACTCGTCCCTTCGATTGCCAGTAGTGTTATGATGGAACTTACGGTAAAAGCACGTGGCGATTTGTGCAGTCTGAATGATGTTATGAATTTTGGTGGGCGGTGTGCCGAGACTCCTTTGGTATTTCTGTTTGCGGGTGGAAGAAAGTGGTGATTGACTAACTAGTAACCATACTGCGAGTGAAGTACTGGGCTTTCTGATTTCGCTTGTTTGGAATTATTGATGGGAATAGTTTCTCGTATTCTTTTTCTGTCCTTTAGCTTGCTACAACTATTAGGACAAGACATATCTTCTCTGTCCGCAGGAAGAAGCATCTTCGAAATGAACTCGCTAAAAGCGATTTCCATGATTTTTTGGGCTATCTATCGTTGGGTTTGAAATTCAAAACATTCTGTTCTACATTCTTCTGTTTCAAAATTCAGAGTGAGTGGTGTCTCTGCTTCCACGTATTTGCCGGTCACTCTGGAAGTGAACTGTCAGCTTTCCATCATACTTATGCTGCTGTTGTTTTGGATATAAACAATGTCTTATCTAGTGCTGAAGATCAACTTATGCAGCTATAAAGTAGCCTTTGTCTATCTCATCTTACTTTGTATGTTGTATCAAGAGTTTTTTTTTATTTTCCACCGTGATTTTATGGCTTCATGGACTTTGAGTGTGATCCTTTACATCAAAAAAATGAAGATGATTGGTTCCAGTCTTTTCCATGTTGTGGAAGTAGGGGTATCTGAATTTCAAGAGGGTGTGAGGCATTGAAGAAGTACAATGCGTTAACTTCTGGTGTTCCATGTTCTTTTTTCAGCTATTCAAGCAATTATATTTTTTTGTGGGAACTCCTTTCATTTTGCTTCATATTTTGTCTACGGTCTCGCTGAAACTCATTTGTTGCATATGCTGGAGTCGCATTTTTGCTTAACTGTCAGTGACTTATGATCGTTTTGAAATTCCTAACTCTGTGCTTTTTATACTCAGATACATTTCATGTGGTTAAGAGGAAGCGTGACAGGAGAAAGGAGGTATGAGTTTATTGATGTTCTCCATATTTTCCATTTTATTCTGTTGGTCTGCTGCCTTTTTTAGCATGATCCTGCATGTATATCTGCCAAGCATCCAATTGCCTGTATCATTCCTGGCAAAATCTGATTAGTGATTTTGTCAAACCTTCTCAATTCGCCATGTGGTCAATATTCCTCTTTCTCTGTTTGCACAGAATTCGAACAAAGAGTCATCAGAGTCCCTATGGCAGTCTGGCTCGCAGGGACGGGGTAGTAAGAGTGGCCGTTCCAATTATTTGCCTCGACATGTATCAAATGGTAAATGACTGTTGGGGATCAATTTATTTCATCTATTGTATTCTTTAACTGTTTGAATAGTCTTTTGACCAAAATCTTTTTGTTTGATGGTTACATACTTGACCCTCTTAAATTGGTGGCAAATATGTGTAGCCTCTCTCATTATACGACAGGTGGTTGATCATTTCGTGAGAAGCCTTGTGTGGGCTGTTATCTGCGAATGGCCATGTAGTAAAGTTATTTATTTATCTGTCTCATGAACCCTATCTAATTATATTGTTCCACCTCTTCTCAGATGCTGGTGATGGCAGGAATGCTGCTGCTGGCAAGGAGAATGGAATTAATCCAGCAGCTGATAAGGGTGTTGGTTCAACTCTGCCTACTTCACACGGGATAAAAAATAAAGAGACTATCTCAGCGGCAAGGTGATAGTATTTTCATGGATTCAATTTGATTTACATAATATACAAAGCATTTTTACTTTGGAGTGAAGTTATTAGAGTTATGTCTATGATGACTTTTTGCAGCTCTCTAGCTGGTGCTACCAATCATCCAAATGCCGGGTCCTCTGCAAATACTACTGTTCCTGATGCTGTCAGCTCAGCTGGAGGAAATCGTAGAGGCCATTCTGAAATGATTTCACCATCTAGCCATGGTCTCAGTAAGTTAGACAGTGGATCAACCCCTCTTGATACCAATGGAAGTGTCCAAACGGCAGTTGGAGCTGGCATTCCATCTGGGCAGTCCATGCCTAACACTTCACCATCTTCTTCAGTCTGTTTCTCATCTTCTGATCCTGTCAGACTGTCCTCCAATGACTCACGGATACCCAGTTCTGTGAGTACGATAATACGTGAAGTTGGGATCCATCGAACTCCTGTTGAACCAGATGCAGTAAGCAAAAACAAAGCAACCACTGGTAGGAACTGAACATTTTTTTTTTCCATTTTTAAGAAACGTTCATATTTGTTCGTGCTCCTTAGGTAATCCATTTGCTAAATATCAATGCTGTAGCTTCTGAGGTTGGTGGCTCTCTCGAGCATGAAAAGATGCCTGACCAATTTCAGGAAGCCGAGAAGACTGGAACTGTGGAGCCCTCTCAGCATTCATTTGGTTCGACTCACGGTGTCTCTTCTGTTAGTCGCCTATCATCCAATTACAACAATCGATCACAGCAGCTTGTTGGGTCTCAGAAAGGCATTATCTCTATACCGTTTGAAGTGAATTTGTCTGTTGATTGATAATGTTGGTTAAGTTCCCTAAACCATTAGCTTTGTCTTTCTAACAGTGGGTTCAACTAAGGAGTGGAAACCAAAGCCAACTAATCCTACTGCTTCTCAAAGGGCTGAAACAGTTGCACCTGAAGTCAATCCAGTTGCCCCCTCGCAGTCAGCACCAAGCATTCCTGATCCAGAAGAGGCGGCTTCAAATCTCCAGAAAAAGCTGGAAACTTTACGTCTTTCACAACGTCAACCTGTTATACTCCCAAACCACATCCATGTCCCTGAATCTGAAAGAACCAAGTTCAGCTTTGGAAGTTTTGATGCAAGTTTTGGCATAATTACAAACTCCATCAGTGCTCCTGAGAGTGATAAGAGCTCCACTATTGTCTCGGAAATGTCTCTGGCCATCGAGGAAACCATGGAGGACTCAAGGTTTGTAAGCAGTAAAACATTTGTTAGAGCTCTTATGAAATATTGACGTTTTCAACCGGAGATCATTATTGCCCATATTGCTTTGTAAAATAAATTTATTAGCGACTGCTAATCTGAACGTCTGTAAACCTTAATAATTTGTTGAACATTTAGTGACCTATTGATTGATTTACTGCCTGTAGTTATTTACGGGTTACCACGCACGATAATGAAGTTCAGGGAAGACAAGAGTTAATGCTAACATCAAATAGCTAGAGGCACCCAATTCAATTAGCGTCATTTTTGGTGATTGCTGACTTGGCTGGATAATTGGAAGCTCAAGGGCATTGTTTCAGGGCTTTAGTTCATACTGCTGTAGGTTCTAGTTGTTATTTGAAAGGCAAAAGATGGGAACCGAGTGGGATATGTACCTTATCCATATGTCTTTCAGTTTGATAGAGGAACCCATCTGATTTGGTTGTATCTGGACGCAGAGTGTTGCTATAATTAGTATTTAGATGTTGTAGATGTTCCGAGCCTTTAAGTTGAATTAAATATTATTTTTATCCTGTTTTTCCAGTGGACAAATTGCCCCAGCAACTGCTGACGAAGAAAATTATCCAGATTATCCACATTCACCAAAGCACGTGCCTCAGAGTGTTTCTCCTGCTGAGGACGATGTCTCCTCAAGTGCAGCTCCTGATTACAAAGAGTTAAAGCAGGAAGGTGCATTAGGCCAACAGCACTCAGTAGTTCGTACTTCTCCCAACTATAATTTTGGGTTTGGGCCTCCAGTGGTAGGAAGTCAGATTGCTCCTTTTGAAAATACTGAGTCTCAAACACGGGATGCTTCTCGACTTCCAAGCTTTGTAGTAAGAATTTCACCTATTTCTATCCTTTTATAGGCAGATTGCTACATTATGCTATAGTACTCTAGCTGTAGCTTTGAGCCTTCGGTTCATGATCTTTCTTAAACGGTCTTGTATCCAGGTTCAACAACCATTTGATCCAACAAGTTATTATGCTCAATTCTATCGGTCGGGCGTTGATACTGATGGCCGCCTTTCACCTTTTTCTTCACCTGGAGTTGCTACTAAGTACAATGACAGTGTTGGGGTCTTGCAGCAACAGACTTCTCAGCCTTCCCAGGAGGTTTGTAGGGATGCTTTGTTTCTTATAATATGTATTATAATGAGTTTGGCCCTCATATGAACTGGTTGATGTTTTTCTTTCTCAGCTTTGTCCCTTGTAACTTACTCCTTCCAATTGTGAACATAACTAAGGCTGAAAAACTATTCTACCACTGAAATGTCCTATAGTGGGGTAGTTCATTTGGCTTTCCTTTATCAGTGCTTATTGCCTGCTGCCAATCTGCTTTTTCATCTGTGAAGCCTGCATAAAATTGTTTGTCAGAACTTCTGAAGAGCAAAAAATATTTCATACCAGCTAAATAAATCTGTGTCATGGCGTTGCTGTTATAGAGTCATAGACTAATCATTCAGCGTGTATACATCAGCTCTTGCTGATAGAGGAATGGAAATTAACCACCTATATGTTGTCTTCTGAGTAGATAGCAGTTTACTGAGTAGCAGACTTAAGAAATAAGCTGTTAGCTTTTGAAGTGTCAGCCTCCAGCCTTCTGAATTCTGCTCAGATAAAGCCTGTAATTCCACACAAATTGCAATAAGAGAATTTTCAGGTTACTTTGGTTGTCACCATTTCAAGCCAGTGATCAACTCAGATTTTCAGAATGATCACAAAACTCCTACTAATGTTCTCCTTTTGTTCCTGCATGTGCACTGCTGATGCATAACTCCTTTGAAATAGAATATTTTTGTAAAAATCCAATTAATGCCAAGGTAAGAATTGAATGTTCAGTGGGAGGTTATATTCCAACTTAGTGTCCAATGACAACAGTGAGCTCACCACCAATTTGGGCCTTACAAATTGACGAGACTTTATTATTAGTTATTACCATCCTGTTTGAGCCTTGCCTTTTCATCTTGGTGCAGTGCAATATTTTAAAGAATGGCTAAATTGTAATGACCTTATAATCTCTATCATCTATAATAAACTTGTATCACAATGAATGGAATCCGCTGACGGACCTGAGCGATGTGATAACTAGAACATCCTAGTTCATGTTGAAAGCAACTTGTTTGGTTCAGTTTTCTTTTTGATGAAAATTGTTGGTAGCTTGTGGTTGACAAGGTGCTAGCTAACAGACTTGCTGCCTTTTCTTTCTTTACATGTCTCTAAGAACATAGTTTCATATTCAAACAAATGTAAGCTAACCCCTGGTAGCTAAAGTTCGAACCTTAAGAGGAATGTGTAACATCTTTCTTGAAGGTGAAGGGACACGGACCATTGGAGCTTGGATTTTCTTTTATTGTGAAAGAAGAGTGACTTTGTTCTGTTTTCTTCTGAACAGCTTTCTGTCTTCTGAGTAGGGATTTGACGTTTTAAGAATGTATGTATGTCCCTCGATTTGGTAATTTCAGCATGTCATGGTGTAAGCAGATCCTCATGTTATTGTTGTTTTAAGCAATTTTTTGATTGAAGCATTGTCCTATTAATCTGAAGATTCTGAACCACAAAACTCTATTTTTATCAATTACTGATGCTTCCACATTTTTGTTGTGCTCCAGGGTGGGAACTCCTTAGTTCTGTCTACAGCTGGACCAACTCCCCTTGTGACTCAGGCTGCTGGGCTCATGCAAAGCTCAATCGCCATGACTCAGCAACCACTCCCCGTATTCCGTACCCCCACGGGGGTTCATATGGCTCCTTATCCTCCAAATTACATTCCTTACGGACACTACTTCCCTCCATTTTATGTTCCACCTCCAGCCATTCCCCAGTTCTTGAACGGCGCATTTGCTCAGCAGCATCAGGCAGCTAGTTTGTTCCCTGCACCACCTGCTGCTGCTGCTCCAGCAGTCAAATATCCACTAACTCAGTATAAAACAGCTGGTAATACTGGTAATCCGACCCATGTGGGGGTGCCAATTAGTTATGGGCCGTATGGTTCATCTGCTGCTGGTTATAATTCTGGCTCTGCTGCGACGGCTGGGAACTCCAATACTAATGAGGAACTTGGTGCATCTCAGTTCAAGGAAAATAATATGTACATCACAGGACAACAGGTTGGCTTTGTTTTTCTGTAATTTGCCAGTTATTTTTTTGTAAACGTGGTTCAATTCTTCTGTTAACTTCATCTGGAAAGGTATTTATTTAGCATGAGTAATTAAAGTAGACTTACTGAAGGCTCTCCTCTCACTCTGGTTGCTTCAGGCAGATTCAGTCAATGTATGTTAAGAAGGAAGTGTTAGTTATGTTAAGTTGGATGTTGTGCAGCAAGATTGGCAGAGTATGAGGTTGTTTAATCTGGTATTCTTGCTGGTGTTATTAGTGGATATCTGTTGTCTAGGAACTGGTGCTAGATGAATAATGCTGAGGGTTTTCTTAGATGGTGTTGCGTAGATGTGGTGTCTGGATACTGTGGGTAAGGGACATCCCATGATCTTGACATGTTGGCTGAGTTCTATTAGTGTGGGAAGATGTAAATGCACTGTAGGACGAGAAGCGTCCTCTATCTTATTAATTAACTATAAAGTGTCATATTTTCCTGAGGGACATTATCACCAACCTCGACAGATTTACTTCTCTGCAGAGCGAAGGGTCACGGGTTTGGATTGCTGCACCTGGCCGTGAAATTCCTAGCTTACCAACCACTTCATATTACAACCTTCCTCAGCAAGGTCAGCATGTTACATTTCCTCCGACACAAGCATGGCAGGTTTGCCAGTATTTGCCACCTTCGAGTGGCAGTGAGAGCTCTAACCGTGTCCCAACATCTACAGCTGTTCAAGACTTGAGTGGAGCAGTCGATATGACAGGACCCGCAGCCAATGTGTATCAACAGCCACAGCATGCACAGATGGCCTGGCCCAGTAACTACTGAGAAATGATACTTTCTTCTTCCTTTTGACTACAAACCTCGGAAAGAAGTCCACCTCTAGGGTTCTTATTTTTTGAGAGCTCCCGCGAGTTGAGTAAGCATCTTGAAGATACGGCATTGGTTGGTTCTGGGAGTAAGTACATGATCAATGTAAAGGAGGCTGGAGTCAATTGTATCTTCTTGTTGTTCACTGAGAAGATAAAAGGCGCAGTTAACCTGTAGCTGGTCAATCATTGAAGTAAAGTTGAGGTCATGATGTTCAGGTTCTCTTTAAGCTCTTTTTTATGATGTTATTGTTCTTCATTTTTGTGGTTTTAACTCTTCCTGATTTCTTCCTGTACCCTTTCTTTCTTCCCTCTTGCCCTAGAATTTGGACCACTGATATTGTTGAGTAGTGAGAATATTTTTCGGGTTTTCCTCTTCATTTCAAAGTTTATAGGGTTTGGTAAGTTGATATATAGATCGTTGGTCAAGTTTCGATTCCATTACGTCTTTTGTTGCCTTGCCTGTAAAGTGAATTTTGATAGCTGGAAAGGGGTGTATGCAACTGTTGTACTGGGTATAAACAAAGTGAACATTTGAGTAGATTCAGCTGCTTACTGAAGGAATATTTGATTCAACATTAATGGATAGCGTTTTTAACTTCTGCATTTCTGAGTTTACATGTTGTCTACTAGTGGTCTTATCTGATTCATCAGTAGCAATCCGACTTTCCATCTGTGAAATATTGCCATCCCTTTTTCCTGAGCAGTTGGATTTCTTGATTGAACTTTGAGTAAGCAATGTTATATCGGATTCCCATACCGATGCTCTGACTTGCTCATTGTTAATTAATTTCCTCTGGTGCTCATAGCAGGACTGCATAATATTTGAGATAATTCTGATAAGTTCTCTATTTATGCACGACTGCTTTCGCCATTTACAGTGACGGATCACAATTCAGTGCTCTGTCAACGTTGAATATGTGGTACACCTAGTGGGCATGATTCAGATCTTGATCCCTTAGGTGAACTCGATTGACTAAGAGTCCTCATGAAATTCACGAACCATCTCCCTGTTCATTGTGTGGATATGATGAATCATGGTTGATGACTTCTTATTTTGTTCTCTGTATCGGACTCCAACCTTTATGCGGTTGTGATGAGTGGTCTTGTACGTCCTTTGAGAGACGAATACTATACACGATTTCCCGAATATTTTGTTTCTGCAGGTCCAGAATATTGAGGCATGCAAATTTGGTTTTTTAGGTGAAATAACAGATTCGCATTACCTTAATGTAGTATCTAGAAGCAATGTGGTTCTCTTATGCTTTGGGTGTTTCCCTGCTGTCTCAGTGCTGGTCTGTCTTTGTTGCTGAATTGGAGGGTTTTAGACTTTGTTCTGCATGACACTTTTTAAATGCTATGGTTTGTACTGGCAAAGCAAGCTGTTTTCCCAGATCACACCATATCATGTATTAGATTTCACTTGACTACTTACGGTAGGGATGAGCATGGGACGGGAGGGGGCGGGGTCGGGGCCGGGGCCAGGAATTGCATTCCCTCTCCCTGCTCCGTGAGGAGCTTTTCCCAGCCACCACTCCATGCCCCATAAGGAGAAATTTTTTTATTAGTTTTGTTGAAAACTATATAGTAGGAATATATAGTTAATAAGAATTGTCATGAGAATTGTGAACTATGCTAATTTAAATCTAGTTAATAAAAAGATCACAATCTCACAAGTTGGATTCTACTTATTTATATATATAAATATATATTGTATCAATCACTTAATAGCATACTTTTTACATTCTTTAGTTTAAATTAAGTGGGATGAGTTATAATGTGGTACATGATATAATGAATTATATTGTAGTATATTTCTCGTGACTGATTAATATTAAGCTAATGTTATTTTAACACACATGGACGAGCATGGTGGGACTAAGACCGTCCCCGCCCCCCCGCCCCGCCCCGCCAAATTGCGTGCCTCGTGCCTCGCCAAATGCTAAAATAGATGCTGCTGCTGTGTAATTTGATGGGGGAAAAATGTGGCCCTTCTTCAGAGTACTGTTATAAGTTTTTGCTGGAATGATGTACTTAGTATTCGTTGCCAAAAAGAATGTAATATCGAATTTGGAAGAGATTCGGACGGCTGATGCTATCATAATGATCTCGTATCGCCATATACACTCTATGGCATATGAGGGTGACGGCTTTGTCTCTCGAGCAGAATACTATGTAAAAGGGTCGTCGAATTGAAAATTTTAAAGCTATTATTCACGTCAGGAACATGTGATTTCTAGTGCTTGGCGAACTTCGATTCCATGTTCTGTAGGAGAACTTGATGTCAAAGGCGAAGAAAAGGACATCCAAGGAAAGGGAAACTCAAAAGTGTTTCTTGAGTAGAAGACAACATTTGGAACTTTCACCCTTTGAACACGCAACATAAAAATCATGAACAATAGTTTTATGTCTTTCAAAGTTGTCATTGTCTAGCTCCTAAACATGTTAGGTCGGTCACTTTTGGTCATTGGGAACCATGGTTTCTCATATCTATGTTTGGGTCGAGTTTAAAGTTACGTTTATTTCGGGGAAAAACTTTGTAAAAGAAGGAAAATTCTTTCAAGGGTACCATTTCTCAGGAAAATGTTTTCTGCTTTATAGGTTAGGGAATTCATTTTCCTAACTTTGATCGTAAATAGTTTTCCGTCGACCGATCATATTCAGCAAACCAAATGTTGCAAAACTCCAGAGAACGAATTCGCGGAAAATTCTTTCGCTCAAACAAGCGCCAAACTTTGTGAGGCATCGAATGTCAAGATTCAAGACTCGCATAGGAAGATCTCTGTGCGCGCGCGCGAGAGGAATCCGCGAGTCTTCCGGGAAGTCCGGCGCACACCGAGAACAGCTAACGTTGGAGGTAGGGCAAAATAGGTCAAGAAGAGACGGACAAACAAGAGATATATATTGCCTCGTACTCCCCTAAGCAAAGGGCCAGCTTTGACGTCTCCATTTTCGCATTCCTCGCATGGTTCTGCACATACCTCCAACGTCGGCATCAGCAGGTCGTCTTCATTATCTAATGCTGTTTGGCCATTCCCCCTTCGGCTTCATCGACCTCCGCTGATCCATAAATAAAGAACAGCTCGGTCAAAACCTCGTTCATTGATCGATCCCCCAAAAGCCACACAACCTTCTTCCGCCCGGAGTCCTGGACATCATCATGCTCCACAAGCTGCTCAAGGTCCACAAGCTCGGCCGCCCCGAGCCCCCTAAGCCCAAGCCCGCCTTCCGTGCCCCCGGCGGCGAGGAGGCGGCGGCGGCGGCGTCCTCCTCCTCGGCCCTGAAGATCGTCCATGCGGGGGGCGCCGTCGAGTGCTACTTCATGCCGATCCCCGCGGCGCGTATCGTCGAGAGGTACCCCTCGTTCTACGTGACGAGGCCCGAGGTGTTCCGTCACCCGTGGGAGTCGGTGGTCGGGCCCGACGAGACCCTCGCCCTCGGGGAGAAGTACTACCTCGTCCCCCGCCACACCGTGAAGAAGCTGCGCCGCAGGACCCGGCGGCCCAGCAGGGACGACAGGTCGGCCGACTTCACCGCCTCGCGGCCCTTCAACGGCGGCAGGGCGACCGGCAGGAAGGGCGGGGACCCGAGCGGTTCGTTCACCAGGCGAGGCGACACGAGCGACGGGAGCGACGCGAGAATCGACTACAAGGTCTCCAAGACGAAGTCCTCAACCGCTAAGAAGCATGTCAGCGTCCGAGGGATCGACGAGAAGCCTAGGAAAGGGCCGCCGCCGCCGCCGCCGCCGCCGATAGATAGGAAGCATGGCAAGGTGGTGGAGAACGCAAGGAAAGGGCTCAAGAAGAAGACGAGTCAATCCGGTGGGGAGATGAGCAAGGTCAAGCCCACTCCAACTTGGCAACCTGCACTTGCATCCATCAGTGAAGCCTATGGATCTGATGAGTGAGAGGGTTTTCTTGATGCTCTTACGTACGAACAATTTTGTGCTAATTTTACTTGTACTTTTACCCAATAAAGAACCCACGCTTCTATGGAAAGATATTTGTTTTTGGGCTTTTTTAACATATGAACAAGTAACTAGAAAATTGTGGGTTGATGATACATGTAAAGTTTTTTTTTTTTTTAATGAGGGTGTGTAGTTGGAAATATTGTTAAGAGAATGTATTGCGAAAGGAATTAGTGAAATTTATTATCGGCGATTTTTTTTTTTTGGGTCGGATGTTATCGGTGATCGCATGGGTAGATGAACGGGGCGCGGTGTTTCGAAAGCACTTAAAAAAAAATAGTTTATCACGTTGCAGCTGCAGGGGATTTTGATTGAAGATGAAGAGTGGTCGTTGAAACGTGAACAATGTCATTTCGGCTTTGGATTGAGATTATTTGAATTGCTTTTTTTTTTTGTACATCATTAGCAAAAATAAATCACATATTGGGTCATTTTCTACATTATGATGAGGTAACTTTAGCAAAAAGATGTGGTAGAAAAAAATTGTCTATTTCACAAGGCACACCCTCTCCTTTAGCAAGGAAGATGGCGGTTGAAAAGCCCATTCCATAAGGCACATCTTGATTTTTCCTTGGGTTGCAATCTAATTGGCACTTTTGATTAGTGTCTCTTCTTACGAACAGCAAATCTACTAGGAGAGAATTGCAAAATTCAATCCTTAACCTATTGTATGAATTTAAATTTAGTCATAATTTTTCGATTGAATCGATGTAGTTTTTAAATTTTGGAGTGAAAATGAAATCAAGTATTTCTGACCAGTCGTTACTTGAAATTTTGATGTGACGTTCAGTTTTCGCCGGCCGTTCTAAATGTCATGATTAGCCTCTTGACTAGACAAGTTTACTCGAAACAACGATGCTGGTTTACTTAATTTTTTGAATTTTCTTTTCTTTTTTTTTTCCCTATTTCTTCTCTTCACATTTCATCCCTACCCCTGCCAAGCTTGTTTTTGTTTGCCGAAAAGAAGGCGGAGCACTACCAACCCCCTCCCGCTTGCAACCTCCGCCGCAAGACACCACCACCCGGTTGCCATCGAACATCCACTTGCCATGCTTGCCGTCGACTGTCCCGTGAGACCTTAGCCTCGATCACTTCCTCAATCTCGCTGTACTCCCCTCTGACCCGTCGTGGGTCAGGTTAGGACTCGCGATGCTAGATCGGGCGATGGCGAATCTAGCATTGGCGTAGCTTGATCCTAGGCAGCAACGGGTGATGCCATGGCAGAGGTCACAACTGTCGAGCCACCTCCTGCCAAGATTTCGTGATCCGCTGCCGACATAGGAGAGGAGCGAGGAGGCAGCCACGGAAGCACGACGTCGATGGGATGGCTTTCAAGTTGCGACGGTGATGGAGAAGCGATCGGCAGGGGCTTGACTAGCATGGCCCGACCGGCTAGGAGGTCGTGGAAAAGAAGGAAAGAAAAAGAACAAAAAGATCAAAACATTTGATGTGGCAATCCACCCACGCTGTTGCTGCTATACGTAGATCAATTGCCAATATTTGGAATGCTATATTAGAAATTTCAGTCGAAACTTGAGCAAGAATTTGATTACATTTTCTCTAAAAGGTTTAGGACAATATTGGTTCAAGCGAAAGGAGTACGACCGGACTTAAATCCCTACAATACGATTATGACTGAATTTGCAATCAATTTCTAATACATTGTTTATACCTAGCACGAAGTAGGCTCTATTTAACAAAATTCATTAAAAAAAAAAAAGCAGCCATATTGATCCGAGATGAAAAAATACTTCTTTTTCAAGCACAAAATATGAAATATAATTATGCCAAATTTTCCCCGGCTATCAAAAACTCTAAACTATACCCACTATGACACATTTATCATAAACTTTTTTCTGTGACATCAAAAATTCCAAACGTTTACTCATGTGACAGTCAAAACTTTGTTAATGAGAACCGTTTAACAATCTACCTATATGAACGCCAGAAAGCAAACAGTATTGACATGACGTATATGTGATTAACGACATTGTTTTGGCTAAAATAACATCTAATGGAACCTTTACAGATGTAAATGTGTCACATAGGTGAAAGTTTAATTTAGAGTAAATGTATTATAACGGGCATAGTTTTGGGATTTTGATTTCATACAAAAAAAAAAAAGTTCAGGTAGACGTAATTTGGAGTTTTTTGTGACTTGTTTTTTTTCCTTTAAATAATTTCCTCCAAAAAGCATTATTTCTGACAAAAATTCCATTATCCAGAACAAACAAACCGGAAAAAGAAAAAAGAAAAAAGAAAAAGAAAAATAAAAAAAAGATTGGCCCCGTCGTAGAAACTCCGGCAATCCTTACCAGCACCCCAATCAACAACCTAGAGAGAGAGAGAGAGAGAGAGAGAGAGAGAGAGAGAGGGGGGGTGGGGAGAGCTCGGGGCCGGTCCTCCTAGAGAGAGAAAGCGCCACGACGGAGGAAGGAGAGACGGCGAAATGGCGGAGGAAGACGATGCGGTGGTCGACGACGAAGAAGAAGGCGGAGGCGGAGGCGGCGGCGGAGGAGAGGGGGCGAGGGGCGGCGCCGTCGTGTGGAAGCAGCCGGGGAGCCGCAGCCGGAGCAGCCTGCTGATACAGGAGGTGTCGGAGCGGCTGAT
The DNA here is from genome assembly GCF_021117445.2 of Syzygium oleosum. Taxonomy (NCBI): domain Eukaryota; kingdom Viridiplantae; phylum Streptophyta; class Magnoliopsida; order Myrtales; family Myrtaceae; genus Syzygium; species Syzygium oleosum. The sequence goes on from NW_026607494.1 coordinate 6,458,057, forward strand.
CGGCGGGGATCTCCAGGCCAAAATCCAGGCCGCCAGGGACATCAGGGCGGCCGTCAGGAGGTCGGCGTCGTCGTCCTCGTCCCCGTCGTCGTCGTCGTCGCTCAAGACGAGGTCGCGGTTCGCCGCCGCCGGGGTCGTCCAGCCGCTGGTCCTCATGCTCTTCTCCCCGAACGACGAGGCGCGCGAGGCCTCGCTTCTCGCGCTCCTCAATCTCGCCGCCAGGAACGAACGGTCTCTCTCTCTCTCTCTCTCTCCTTCTCTCTCGCGCGCGATTGATTTTAGGTTTTTGAGCTCTCTGCTGTAGAATTGCATCAGGTGCTTCCGGTTTTTCGCCCGTGTGTGTATCGATAGTACTGTTCTGTTGCCGAGAGATGAAGAGAGGTTTAAGTCAGTATGCCGTGAATATAATTCAGGAAGATTCATTGACCAATTGAGCTTATGGGTGGAGATTGAGTGATCGGGCTTGGCAAAAAAAGGTAGTGAATTCTTGATGATGATGTGGGATGGAGTTGCGATTGGCTCGGTTCAATTGGGCCTATGGTTTCTCTTGCTTCCTTTCTGGGAGAGCAGATAGAAGATCTCTGATTTATTGATATGGACTCCTAGCAGGAGACTTGAGGGAAATACGGGGATATGATTTTGTTTAGACGTTGCTTCGCTTAGTAGGGAGTTTTGCCTTCATGATAAGGATGGAATCATAAGATGCTGAGGTTAGATTGATGGTGGAGGAGTTACTTTGATGGATTTACATGGAAAAGAGCGTTGAAGTATGAGAGCGAGGCATAATAAATTCAGGACTTTTGGGGGAAGAACATGCGATTCTCCTGATACGCAGTATCCTGTTAGAGGGAATCATTGTTGTTTGGTACTAAGAGATGCTCGTTGCAAAGAAATTGCTGCTGAGAGAGTCATCTACTTTCACCTTTACTGTTCTTGTGTCTTAGTTGTATGTTTGAAAGCTGTGATGATGATTAATTTGCCAATTAGTTGGAGTGTTGGTCCGTAAATCAGATTTCCATTGTTTCACTTGTGATGAACCAACCGAATTTTATGACTCTCTCTGTCGATTATGGTTCTTGAGCTGTTGCTTGATGCAATTAATCTCTCAAGCTTGAGGCTTCCGGAACTCTTTTTTAACTTGCCTGGTAGATCAACTTGATATCCTTTTCGTATTCCACCCTTCAAGTGAGACATTCTGCCTGAATCCTGGAATTTAATTGATAATTATCATCTATAGACTACCATGCTCTTAGTCTTAGCAGCAGATCCAATTTTCTAGCAGGGAAGATTGTAGTTGTATTTTGTACCAAATACGTGGGGACTGTTTTTAAGAGAAATGGGCAGTTTAGAAAGATAAGGACATTCTAATGAATTGATAAGTGTGTAGGTTGATATCTTTGGCATATGCCACACGTTTTGGAGGTTTCATTTCTATAGTTTGCAAAAGTTTTCAAACTTATTCTCAAAGAAGATTGTTTTAACTGCGCATAATGGAGATTTTCTCATGCAAAATACTTTGTTGTTATATTTTCAGAAACAAGATCAAGATAGTGGCTGATGGTGCAGTGCCCCCTCTTGTAGAGCTCCTTAAGATACATAATGGCAACCTAAGGGAACTAGCTACAGCAGCTATTTTAACACTCTCCACCGCCACACCAAACAAGCCAACCATTTTGGCTTCTGGAGCTGCACCTCTTCTAGTTCAAATTCTCAGCTCTGGAAGTGTCCAAGGAAGAGTTGATGCAGTTACTGCCTTGCATAATCTCTTCACCTGCAAAGAAAGTGCCACAGCATGTCTTGATGCCGCAGCAGTTCCAGCTCTAATTAATCTTCTCAAGGACTGTAAGAAGCATTCCAAGTTTGCTGAGAAAGCTAGTGCTTTGCTTGAAATACTTTCAAAGTCTGATGAAGGTAGAACGGCCATTGCAAACTCAAATGGTGGGATTTTAACCTTAGTGGAAACAATTGAAGAGGGTTCTCCAATTAGCATGGAGCATGCGGTGGGGGCTTTACTTACGTTATGCCAGAGCTGCCGAAGTACGTACAGAATGCTTATTCTGAACGAGGGTGCAATTCCGGGGCTTTTAAAGTTGACCGTTGAAGGTACTCCGGAAGCTCAAGAGAGATCCCGCGAACTTTTGGATCTGCTGCGGGAGTCGCCACAAGACAAGAGATTAGCCTCCTCTGTTTTGGAGAAAATTGTCTATGACATTGCTACTAGGGTCGATGGAGCTGATAAAGCCCCTGAAACAGCCAAAAAGTTGCTACAAGATATGGTTCAAAGGAGCATCGAAATCAAAACAAGCCGAATCTTGCCCAAGGGTGCGTCTTGTACCACGGAAGCTTCCTCTGTGAGATGTTCTGAACTCGAGCAACATTCTTCAGTGAGTAAGTCATGAGTATCTTGGGCTGTGAATGCATCCATCAATGGGAGCTGTTCTATCCATTATAAGAGCAGAAGCATGGAATTCAAGGAACCGGACAACACCCTCTCTGGTTTGCTCTCGTGAATCACACAGATCATCTGATCTCCGTGCTCTTCGCTGTATATCTGTGAATCTGCTCTTGTATATATAAGAACCTCCCTGTTTTATGTCGTGGGGTCTTATGCTAGACGGCTATTGTAGTATAGGAAGTTTTCGAGTGACAACGGGTGATTGTTGGACAAAACTGTCCAAGTCCCTTGGTGGAAGCTTGACATGTATGAATAGCTAACCTACTTCCTTTCAAGATGTTAACCTAGACAAAATGAAATTGAAAAGATGTAATTTCTTCTGCATAAGTTGGGAGTATGTTCTGGTCCAGAATTGGTCGGACAACGATACCGGCGTCATATGTTACCTGTTGACTGTTCTTAATTTTCAGATTGACTGGTAAAGTATTTGTTCCTAGACAGCTAGTAAATGACTGGCTTTGTACTCTCTTTAGAGTTATAATTACATAAAGAATGATGGCAGAGATAGAAAGACCAGTTTACGACGGGGATGTGATAAGCTCTTGTTGGTGCCTGAATATAGCCATCTGTTTGAATACTCGCACATCAATTTGTTTAATCGATTTTGTGAATCAATCTTGGTATTTTTAGCATTAGTCTTGCCAGTAATTACGTACAATTGGTCTTATTGATTAAAGTACGAAACTTGACCTATTAGTGCTTCAACTGTACATGATAGCAGCAATGCATGTTCAACCAAAGCAAAGAAGAGCAGCAGCCCAGGTTCCTTACGGTCCATCAATATCATACGCTGGTGCATTTTGTACTCCTAAATGCAGTGTCGTGCTACAAAAGTAATTCAAGGATTTTCATTTTATCAATAAGATATGTTCTTTTGCGATCTAAGGATAAACCCATTGATTCTCGGTGATATGTAAAAAATACCCTTACATGGCCATTCTACTTGGTGTGGACTTAGTACCTACAGTAAGTGATTTGAGTACATAACCCGTGGAGATGCAAATTGAATGATGAGCCATTTTTATAATCTAGCATCCAGTTTCTGTTGGGGTGTGGTCTGGGGGCCGCCTCAGCGGAGTCATAGGGGGCAGTGCCCGTGCGACGCCATGGGGCTTTTATAGCCTGGACCCATATTTTGTTGGTAGTTTGGGCTTGAGCCTATGAATAGTTACTAAGTATATATATAATTTCTTTCTCTTATAATTAAGAGTTGTAATAGAGAGGTGGTATGTGCTAATTATAGTGAAATCCTTTTCTAGATATAGCTCTAGTTTAAGGGTAAACCAGGATAAATCCTTGTGTCTCGATTTTCTCGCCTTTACTCTCTATTTTATTGTATTTGTGCGATTAATCCTAACAGTTTCGACGGTCGAATCCTTTTTCACCCAATTGATGATGCTATCCTTGCCTTCCTTCTATTGTGGCAAAAGGTCCTTTATAAGTTTCCAGTGATATGGAGGACCTGGAGATGAGATTGCCATTGCACTTTTGAGCCACATCAACCAGGGATAAAGAAGAAAGAATAACAGCGCTACGCAGCCTCCCAGCTCTCGCACTGGGAATCGTCGGAGGGGATTCTCAAGAGACGTGTCGTGATGATCTTAGCCAATCGGGTCTATCATGTCGTTTGGTAGTCAATGACAATCACCCGCAATATCATGCTTCGGGAGTTGTAAGAACAAGCTGCTCACCCGTGCAAAGACTTCACGTTGACAGGTCGCCGCACATTCATAATATTTACAAGATTTTCGACACTCATTTTTTTTTAACTCAAAATATAAATAATACCCAACACACCAATAGCGTAAAACGAGGTTAAACAATTGCCATTATAGCAAGTGGAAATGATAAGATAGCAATGAATTGAGATGAAAACCCTAGCTATGTCCAGACGGCAAGATAGCAACTAATTGATATGAAAACCGTAGCAAGCTATGTCCAAATAGCATGGGCAGGGGCCACTTCTTAAATGGCAAAAGCTTGAGGAAAACATGTGGAGGAAACCAAATTCGAACGAAACCACGCAAATGGTCCGTAAACTTTTAATGTGTTCAATGTGATCCTTGAACTTTTGATACATATTCAATCTACTCCTAAACTATAAGAAAGTGTTTAATTTTGTCCCTGAACTTAAATTAATGGAAAGATAACATCGAACATATTCACATAGTCTAGAGACTAAATTGAACAAACGCAAAAAAATATAATGACCACATTGAATAAATTAAAAGTTCATGGACGGCATCACACATCGAGCTAAAGTTCACACATCATATTAAATAAATCAAAAGTTAAGGGACCGCACCGTGTATTAGACCAAAGTTCTCGAATAATTTGTGTGTCGTTGTCTTGGTAAATCCAAACGGAGCACAACACGACTTAACTTCAACCGGGGCAAGCTCGACGTGGGATTTGATAGGATCTCTGTCCCCTTAGTACTCCCTTTAATTACACGTTTGCCACTGGCCCCTGTCGGTGCGCTCGTTAATGGCCGAAAAAGTTGAAACCCCACCCCCGTCGTCAGCCCCACCGCCTCGAAGACGACAAAGCATCGCGCACCGCAAACGGAGCGCGACCCCGAAACACCGCCGAGGAGCGTCGGATCTCCTCCGTCCACGTCAACGTGTCGGCATCCGAAGGGCCCCCCGGGGGGATCAACCCTCGTGGAAGCGAGCGAGGCGGAGCATTCGGGCTCTCGCTCCTAAAACCAAGAAAGCTTCGTGCTTTCTTGAATTGATTATATACTTTAAACCATTTCGCCAGTTCGTTTTCTTGACTTCTGCCCACCGGGAACACGATCTCCCACGGACCCTTCACACCGCCAAGACACCCAGCTCACACCCCACTTGCACGCACTCTCACAGAGAGAGAGAGAGAGAGAGAGAGAGGGGGAGGGAGGGGGAGGATGAGTTTCGTTGTGGGTTGTGCTTGATCTCTCACGCATCCGAGTTCTTTAGGTAAGCATTGACCCCCGCTTCCGCAACGAGCTCCTTCTCTGTACTTTCTTGTTTGTTTTCCAGATCTTGAGCTGGTTTCGCGGGTGCTATTTGGGGAGACCCTTCGTTTTCTTGTCATTCCCACGTTGATTCCCACGTTTGTGACCCTTGTTCGGGTCTCGTTTGCGCCGGGTTGTCTGGTTGGTTCGTTCGTTCGATTTGGCGTGTTTCGGTCATTTGGGTTAGTCTTGGATTTGGATCTTGCTGGGTGTTGAGGTGGGGTTAGTTTGGTTTCTTGATTTGGGAGAAAAATGTTGGGTCGGTCCCCGCTGCTGCGAGCCGGCGGCTTCCGGCCGGATAATCTGGGCCAGCACGCGATGGCGATGATAGGCAACCTCTGCTTCACGCTGTTCGTGATTGGGGTTCTGGTTTTCACCATAATCGCCGCGACTTACGAGCCCGAAGATCCCCTCTTCCATCCGTCGACCAAGATCACCACGTTCCTCACGTCCACCACTAATGCCACTTTCATGTCCGATGACACGGTGGTCAAGACCGGCGAGGATTTCATGCCCGCGAATCAGACGGTGTTTGATAATTTCATCAATGTGACTGACGTCGAGAACCCGGTGACCGGTTCGGCTGAGATCACGGGTGGGAATGAGTGTGAGGGGAGTGTCGGCCAGCCGATCGATTGCAGGGACCCCGAAGTTTTCCACCTAATGATGAAGGCCACGATAGAGCAGTTTAAGGATATACACTTTTACAGGTTCGGGAAGCCTGTTGCGGGATCCAACGAGAGCACCTGCGATATGGCGTGGCGGTTTAGGCCAAAGGAAGGGAAGGCGGCTGCATTTTATAAGGATTACAGGAGGTTTGTGATTTCCAGGTCGGAGAATTGTACGCTTAGTGTTGTGAGCATTGGGGATTACCATACGGGTGTCAATGCTAGGAAGAGGAAGAAGAATCAGAAACCCGGGTTTGAGAAGCAACCGGCAAAGAAAGAGGAGCAGACTATATCTTTGCCCGTTGTTGGGGAAACGGTGAATGACGCACTTCCGGTGGTTGAGTCCGAGGGGTCGTTCAGTCGCGGGAAGTACTTGATCTACATGGGCGGTGGAGATAGATGCAAGAGCATGAATCATTATCTCTGGAGCTTCTTGTGCGCCTTGGGCGAGGCCCAGTACTTGAACAGGACTTTGGTCATGGATTTGAGTATTTGCTTGTCTAAAATTTACACGTCGTCGAATCAAGACGAAGAAGGAAAAGATTTTAGGTTCTACTTTGACTTCGAGCACTTGAAGGACTCTGCATCAGTGTTGGACCAGGACCAGTTCTGGGCGGATTGGGGCAAATGGCACAAGAAAGACAAATTGAACCTTCACCTTGTGGAGGACTTCAGGGTCACTCCTATGAAGCTAACAGACGTGCAAGATGCCTTGATAATGAGAAAGTTTGGGTCGGTGGAACCCGATAACTACTGGTATAGGGTGTGTGAAGGCGAGACTGAATCTGTCATTAAGCGTCCATGGCATCTAATGTGGAAATCGAGACGGGTGATGGATATTGTGTCATCAATTGCGGCAAAGTTGAATTGGGATTACGACTCAGTCCATATCGAGAGAGGGGAGAAGGCAAAGAACAAAGACCTGTGGCCGAATCTCGCGGCCGATACCTCTCCTGATGCACTTATCTCAACATTGAAGGACAAAGTTGAAGATGGGAGGAACCTTTACATTGCAACTAATGAACCCGACAACTCCTTCTTCAATCCATTGAAAGACAAGTACTCGACTCATTTCCTGGACGAGTACAAGGAACTCTGGGATGAGAAGAGCGAGTGGTATTCCGAGACCACAAAGCTGAATAAGGGTGTCCCCGTCGAGTTCGACGGATACATGAGGGTTTCAGTTGACACTGAAGTTTTCTTGAGGGGTAAAAAGCAGATCGAGACCTTTAACGACCTCACAAACGACTGCAAGGACGGTATTAATACTTGCAGCACTTCTGCCAGTTGATAACCATTGCACTGAAGTTCAAAAGCTTCATGATGTCTCCAGATTGCTGATTTGTGGTATGTTTCACCTGTACTTTTAGCTGTTGTTGGCGAACCCGTGTAAAACTTACGCTTTACTCTTTTAGGCTTGGCACGGAGTTACATTTTTATCAGTCTTGTACGAGTAGAAAAGCATTGTTCTAATAACGTTCTGTTCTTTTGACTGTTGTTACATCTCTGGCAATCGCTTTTGCAACTCGATCTCCTTATTCAGTTGGCGGATTGATCCGGTTCTGCGCAATGCAAATGACCTAGAGGATTGACGATAAATAAAATGATATTGGTGAAGCTTTCTCTTTCCACTTGGGTGGTTGGACCTTTCCCTGAGAAGCCAAGAGCGTACAGTGCATTGCTTGGTGTGAGTTGGATAGAAGTGCATGGCATCTGACATGGAGAGCTTCTTTGCTTCTTGCATCTTTTCTCCATCAACTTGTCACGCAACTTCTTTTTCCTCTTTGGCTGGGATTAAAACTTCTTAGTTGTGACATGCTCGACTCACGGAAGGATAGTTTACTAGGCAGTATCCGCCAATAGAGTTTCGACGTCATTTAGATCGCAGTGTTCCCGTGCCATTTTTAATTCCCTCTCGTCGACTGAAACTAGACAAGCGAATCGGTCAATTGCGGTAGGAGAGGGTTGAAGTGGAATTCGATCTTGACCACTGGGATGCAAGGAAAACCAAAAACATAGCATTTGAATCTCACATCTTTGTTGCACCTTGAACGGGTGTGTGCACATTATAAAAAAAAAAATAAGGTGAATGTTAAAATTTCTCTTATGGAGAATAGAAGCATCTGGGTTAGATTCCATGAATCATAGACGATCACATTATTGATTCAGCTAATGTTCGACCCTTCTGCCATCAACGACGAGCACGACTGAATATCTATGAAAAATAAGGTGAATGTTAAAATTTCTCTTATGGAGAATAGAAGCATCTGGTTAGATCTCCATGAATCATAGACGATCACATTCGATCCTTCATGAAAAGAAACATGTCGACATTATTGATTCAGCTAGTTCGGACCCTTCTCGCCATCAACGACGACGGCGCACGACTGAATATCTATGAAAAAATAAGGTGAATGTTAAAATTTCTCATATGGAGAATAGAAGCATCTGGGTTAGATCTCCATGAATCATAGACGATCACATTCGATCCTTCATGAAAAGAAACATGTCGACAGCATCGACCATGGGATGACATTAAGAACAATATATCATTGTTGGCACCATATACACTGTTACCGGCACCATGTTTTCTTTAATGATTTCAACTGGTTTCTTTGTCGGCTTTGTCCATCATATGCACATGAGCATCGAGACCATGCATGTTCTCTTTTTCTCCCTGTTTGTCCTGTGTCCCATAGACATTGATGAGGATAAAAGTCATTACCTAGACAAAGAGCGACAAAAACCCTCCAAAGATGCTTCCAAATCTCACACCCACATGCCCTCAATGTGGTTTGCTAAGTCTGTCACGAAAATTTTGCTAAGATACAGCTGTTTCCAAATTCAAGAATCTAGACATATCCAATAGCCGGTTGAATCATCGAAGACCCAAGATATTTTTCAAGGAAAGGAAGATTTTTTGCCCCAACTCAACTTGGCAACTAGTAGATCCATACTTTGATGGTATGAGTTCCCTTTTTGTGTCGTTTTTATGTAGTTAGACTCCAATTGGCAATCGATTAGTCTTTCGCGAGACGTGATCACACATGTCGATGCTCCTTAGTTTGGTCCAAGTGAATGCGAAAGCACAGTGATGCCAGCTCGGCCTTGGCATGAGTGTCCACCCTCAACAATCTCCCATGAAGCAAATTACCCAAAATTTGAGAGAGTACCTCTTGAAAGTTGTCTTTTAACTGTTCTAACAAGAGCTCAGATGATTTCTTCAGTTCAAGCTCAGAACTGCTTTGTTCGGTTCACTTAAGAGACGCAAAGAATGTAACAAGAGAGTTGGAAAAAAAGATCACAATGCATAAAAAACACTAGCAACTTCTCAATATGTACAGCCACAACAGCACAAGCTCCTTTTGTGTTTTCAAAGATCTAACCACATTTTGCAGCACCCATCGCACACCAAAAGCCCCTGTTGATGCGAAAATACATGTACACACTATCGACTGTACATTGCGCAACACGACGGCCCCTTAAAAATCTCTCTCTCTCTCCCTCTCTCCCTCTCTCTATTGCTTCACCAGAAGCATGAGGAAGAAGCCTCCTCTTCCACCATCATAGGCTTCCGACAAAGTGGGCATGTGATCTTCCAATAGTCCAGCCACTTCTCCAAGCACAGCCTGTGGAAGATATGCCCACAGGACAGCTTGCTTATCTCCGACTCGGGCATGAACTCGGTCAGGCAGACGGAGCAGTCACGGTCCTCCCTCTTGTGCCCTCCGCACACGGCGTCGAACCGGATGGACGGGGCCTGGTTCCGGAACTGCTCGATGTAGCTCTCTGACGGGCATATCCTATACTCGAAGGACTCGGAGGCGCGGGCGTCGACAGAGTCCGGCAACGACGGCGAGAGGCAGGAGAGACGGAGCCCGACGAGGTGGAGGATGGTGCGGACGAGGCCTTTGATGATGGAGATGGACAGGGCGGTGTTTACTATGAGAACACAGAGCATTCCCTCAGAAGGAGCTGGAAGACTTGAGAGACCCATGTCGATAAGGCTGTAGATTCCTCTCTTCTTTCTTTGAGGGTTATGAAAATGGAGCAGAGCACAAGTACTTGTCAGGTTGATCTTGATGCCTGATCAATCTGCTTAACATTGAATATGAATATTAGAAAACTAAGCAAACAAAGTAAGAAAGGAGATAATACTAAAAAATGGGTTATAGTTCTAATCAGCAACAATAGCCAAAGAATTGGACAAGCTACTCTTCAATATAACTGATTGCAAATCCAGCAAAAATGCGATCTATCAAAGATTATCCAGGAAAAAGGACTCGATTTTCGGCTTCAAGGGAAAGGGTCTTTAATCATCATGAAGACAAAACATTAAAAGGAAGACTCAGGACTCATAGAGCACAATCAAGCTGTGACAAACAATTTTTCATGACATGAAAACCTACCATCCTTCAAAAAACCTAAAATGGTAATTATCTGAAACGTACAGATACTAGATCACCAGAATCAACCAAAAAAAGGATGCTTTCAACAAATTTCTGCCTAAATAAGGATTCTTTAATCGGAGATGGATCTTCATTCATCTATTATTTCTTGTTGGAACTCCCTTTATATCATCACAGGACAAGCTTCATTCACAACACAACCCTGGTGTATGTGGGATTGGGGTTTCATGAAAATATGAAATTTCCACTGCTTAAAGATAGAAAAGATCCCAAACCATGAAATGCAATGAAGACCCGCCCATGTTTCTAAATCACTCCGGTCACAGAATGGGAAGAACCGATACCCAATACAGAAATCAATTCCTTTATCCACACAACAACAGCAGAATCACTCTTATAGCAGCCATGCCATCAAATAACAAGAGCAAGAAGAGATTACACGACAGGAAGACAAGACCCCCTCAAAGCACAAACCAAATCAAGAAGTCACCAAATTAGATGGAAACAGAGAGATTGGGAGCCACTTACAGAAACCAAGCAAAGCTCTGGATCAAGAAATGACACAAGGAAGAACAAGAAGAAGCAGAAGAGGAGATGACCACGAGATTCACACCAACAAGTAAGTGGGTGACGGCTCTGTCTCTCAAAGACTCTTCAAAGCACTAGCTCTCAGCTTTTTGTTCTCTCTTTTGGGATTGAAAGCTTTGGCTGCCTTCTGTCAAATCACGTCTCCTTTGCTCTTATTTATACAGCCAAAGCTCCAGACTTTCCCCATAAGTTAACCCCCCTTGAGCCTGACCATGGTTAGCCCCAGGGCCTTCCCCAGCTGACCATGGTTACTTTTCGCCACGAACTTTCCTCATCCTTCTTTTAACCTGCTAGGCTATCGAGAAGGAAAGAAAAGAAATGGGGAACTGGGAAAGGGGGACAAAAACCTGCGGGGCCATGGTCTGGTTTTCTTTTTCTTTTTCTGTGATTGATGATGATATGCAGTTTATGGCTTTTCTTTTGGTTAGGATATGCAGTTTATAGTTACATGGCTGCTTTTTTCTTTTTCTCTTCTTTGGGTGGTATCTCAGTTCTTAATTCTGAGTATCCTCATTTACCACATTTTTCTTGTGAATGTCTCTGGATAAGAAAGCTGCCTTTTTGGCCCCCCCAAAAAGTGCGCACATCAGAATCATTGGGATGCGAAAACGAACAGGAGAATGGCATCATATGTGTCGTAACTTTCGTGCGGTACTTATTTAAATGTCGCAGTTTCCTTTTCTTTTCTTTTTTTTCGATTACTCGAGTGTCGTAATTCCCTAAGGCATTCGCTCAAACGAAATGCTCAAATGCGATTACCAAGTGGAAGTTGCATTGAGTTAAGAGACTTCAGAAATGCTAAACTTTTTGAATATCCTCAATTTTCGTATTATGTTAACGAATGCGCTAATTTTGGCATAAGGGCCCCACGACACGAAATCTATTTCAGCGGGAATGAATGTGAAAAATACTATTTCGAGATAGTAGGGTTAGATGTTTCTCTATTATGTACTTTCATGTTTAGTATATAATTTGTGAAATTTCTCCGCATTTATCTATGTAATTCCTCGAGTTGCTGGCGGAGGAAGAAGTTTGATTTTGGGTTACTATACCTATACATTTTTTACATTCTGAACAAATGAAAAACTTCGACCTAAAAAAAAAACAAAACAAATGAAAAACGACTTTGAAATGGACTTATAAGGAACACAATAAGAATGCTCGTGTTAAACGGGATAATAAACAATTGCATTCTATCACGTGCAAACAATTTCATATTTGAGTTATCCATTTGGATTTGTGCTAGCACCATAATTGGTCAACGAAATATCACGAGATCAGCTCGGTAATTACCCAAACGATAAGGCGGCACTTTTTCTTTATTAGAAAAAATTCGCGAAAGCGGAAAATGGCTCAAAAAGATGAAAGGAAAATGTAGCTAGGGCAGATAATTTTTGTCCTTCATTGTGAGGAGACTGCAAGTGGGACTGAGCTATGTGATATCTAAAGGGTCGTGGAAAATTTGTTCCATGCATCCGAATCACGTGAAATTACTTCATCTCGATCACCAAATTTCGAACTTTACATAAATATTACGTAATTTAATAGCCGATATAAAGTGAGCTCTCATGCATCGGATGCATGTGATATTATATCGGGACATGGCCCTTATCTTTGCTTGTACGTTTTACTTGTAAGTTTATTACAAGTGTCCATCTGCCTCTCGGATTAGTTGTCGAATGCTGAGATGCGTCCCGTATGAGAGAATTGAGGCGTCCCAAGCGCAACGTGTCGCACCCTCCCCGCTCGCCCATTTCAGTGTTGTCCCCGTTGGACACATGTAGTGCTCACGAGCGTAGAGTGTTTTGCTCAATCATTGTCGAGTTCCCAATGTCTAATTTGCCAGAAATGGGTCGCTGGTGACTTGCTTTTGAGCCTAAAATTGCTATAAGGAAAGAGCGAGAGAGAAAACAGACTATGTTGTTAAGTGAAATGTCCTAAAGCTGTTGTTGATGAGAAACAATTAGGGGCTTAAATCGTTTTCTCGAGCCGGGTTAGCTGGACAAACCTTAGTACGAATGGCCTTACGAATTTCGGGACGTGACAATTACTTGGCTCGAGGTAGAGATTTAGTCGTGTGGACCCTGATATGATTGGGGAAGGGACAGAGAGGAGATGGAACCGGAACTTAATTATTGATTCAGGACATAAGGATATTTTAAGCGAGTGTCTCGGAAGTAATCCTTTCAAACCAAATCGCATGTTTACGGATCGACTTTTCAGAGATATTTCAAAACACCCGTCAACAAATATCCGGCGCGAAAATTAGGGGTCGCGTGCTTTCTTTGGCCAGGAAGGTATTAACCCTGTCAAGAACATGAATCGTGGTCCTGAATTGGGCATGACCATTGGGATGATGTTGTTTTGCAACTTGCAAGGTGTCAACTTGAAATTGGGGGTTGAGCGGTCAAAGCCATGACATGTGTTATCCCCAAGCGTGATCTTTTTTTATGGTTTTTGGTCTGTTGGAGTAGGAATTAGCAAAGAATAGTCATGCAAGACATAGAAATCCCATGTGTGTTGTCCTTTTCTCATCGGTATGGAGTTCCTTTTCCCTCGGAGTTTCGCACATCCATCACATCCGTTTTTGCCAAATCAATAAAAAAACCAAAGAAGATGAGGAGGACATGAATTGAAGATAAAAGTCTCTCTCTCTCTCTCTCTCTCTCTCTCTCTCTCTCTCTCTCTCTCCATTTTGCTCAATTGAATGGACCTGGGGAGCCACCTCTTAGGAAGAAATTGTCCTTTGGGGGGGTAAGATTGGTGGTGGGAAAAATTATTGCCTACACTTGAACAAGCAAGTTGATGCATGGAATGATTGATGAGGCTCCAAAGAAAGGGAATCGATGTCGACAGATGATGAAATAGTGTCTACATTGACCCGACCCGATTTATGTGGGCGAAACCTTTGAAAGTAGCACTCAAGTAGCGATCGTTTGGAATGAATCGCGCTTTACTTGTTACTCAACAAACCATCGGATTCTCCCCCTCCCCCCAACAAGCCCTTTTTGATCTATTTTGCAAGGATGCCCTTTTGATGGGCTCTACTACTTTACTTGAGAAGATAAATAAAAGTATATTTCGACCAAAAAATAAAGTTGTCGTTTATTCCGTGGGGAACTTAAAAGTGTCGCGCTATCCGCACTTATAGTTCAACAAATCAAATCAAATTTTGATGTGTCCAGCCACAAAGTTAGGAATATATCACAATTTGCACTGATCAATAGCTTAAGAGGATTGTGACATCATATTAGGATGCTTATCTCTCTTTCATTTGTTAGCTCACCTCGTAATCATAGTTTGGTGGACCTAATTTCAGTGACACCACCGGCGTTTATCCCCTCAAACTCCGGCTTTGTGGAAATAGAAAAGTGGTGGGCTGGGTTTTTAGATTCATACCAGGCGACCTATACAAGATAGAGGCAAGTTATGGGTTCAACTCCTTGAGGAAAATATTTACGGAGATCCAATTTTGGAACCATGAGGTTAACGCATCGGCATCTCGGTTATGGAAGGCAATCATGGACACTAGAGAAATACTCAAACTTGGCACTCTTTATCAGTAGGAGATGGTAAGTCAATTGAGGTTGGTAATCACCTTTGGAGTCCACACGTACCAAACCATCTCCCTTCTTTTATTGATCCCGATCCTATATTAAAGCAAAGGAAAGTAGCGAGCTTCTTTATCCCAAGGACAAAATCTTGGGATGTAAACAGTCTAACTCGAATTTTTGCCCAACCTCGGTCCAAGAAATTCTACTAGATTCAAGTTCCATCCTCCATTTGGATGGATAAACCGATTAGCGGGCAGCCTATTGATGGAATTTTTACTGTTAAATCCGCTTATAAGCTCATCAAAGAGCCCTACGAAATGGCTCTAACTCTGAATCCGACCAAAATTTGGAAAGCTTAGAGTTCATGAGAGGCACAAGATGATGTTCAGGAGGACAACGGCCAATGTCTTGCCCCCCGTAGCTAACCCGGGTAGGTTATTTCACATTCAGACTTTTCATGCCCGTTGTGTGGAAATTCAAAAGCAAACTCATGTCCAGCCCATCTATTCACAAAGCATGCCCTTTGGCCCGCATTTTATGGAGACGTTTTGCCCATGGGTATCATCTCATCTGTTTGGAACTTCACATCACCAAAGGAAATGATAAACCACTTCCTTGACCCAGACGAATTACGAGAGATAATGGGATTCGATTGCAACTCTTCACTCTCTATGCAAACATGATTCTATGTACCCAGAATGTGGTTTTATAGGAATCATTTTACATGATCAAGCTATTCCAAATCCTTCCCAGCAATTAAGTTGGTTTTGCAGAGTGACTATGGAATTCTCGAACAAGTCTGAGGAAGAACACAGTCGTACCAAGTCCGAGCCGATTCGATTGGAGTAGGAATAGACACTTGGCTCCCACCGATCAGAGATCAAGAGCTCAAATTTAAGAGATGGTGCGCTGAAAGAAATATTGTACTAGTAGAGTCTTTTTTTATATTTCGCTCTAATGTAGGTAATGCTCCCTTTTTGTAATTGCTTTGTTTGCAATATAAAGTTTAATTTCTAGCAAAGTTAGGAATATATCACAATTTGCACTAATCAATAGCTTAAGAGGATTGTGACATCATATTAAGATGCTTATCTCTCTTTCATTTGTTAGCTCACCTCGTAATCATAGTTTGGTGGACTTAGTCCTAAACCTTTGCGCGAAATTCTGATTAGACAATTTTCCCATTTATCCAACTATACGTTCTAAAAGATTATAGTACATCGCCTTATGATTGCATCATTAATCCTATCAAAACATAAATTGGGATGAGTGAATGGAAGGTTCGACTCGAACCTTCCAGTCACAAGGTCTATTTGGACTCTACCGAACTTATAATTAATCTCAGCCCATCATATTTACACTGATTTCAAAAAAGGATTTTGTTAACGAATGCTTCAAGAGCACCTGTTAAGACCATTGAATATAGAAATAACGCATATCAACATACAGTTCGAAAATTTATTGCTAGACAACACGTTTTGGGAGTCGTATATCAATAAACAGAAATATTTGTATCTCCAAAGCACGGTTATTGAAATTTAACAAGCATGATAGGGGCAATCTTTTTGACATTGTCCTTTACAAAAAAAAGCTTCATGTACACTAGCTTAGCACAATTCGTGGAGGAGTCTCTAGCTTGCCTGCCCATACCTTTATAAGTCTTACCACCAATCGCACCAATTCTTTTTGTTGGCCATCGCAATTTTGTTTCCCCTTCTTCTCCCCTGCCTAGCATATCAAAAGGCCGGCTTAAACCCTAAGCGCGGTTGGTCGAGTAGTTAAGATTTTGATTTGGATGTGACGAACTACTTTGTTCGGATCACGATATATTCCGATTTAGAGTAATCTCAGGTTCCGTGCGCTCACTGTCCCGTATGTGGAGTCTCGCACGATGCATGTAGGATGTTTCGTGTGCATCGTAGAGATTAATCGAGCTGGACTACGGCTCATTATGGAGTGAGGTGCTCTTATCGTTATCTTCTTCTTTTATTTGTTTCTGCGAAGAGATCATGGTGCTCTAATTGCTTTTTTCCAAATACCACGGGCCATGGTCCCAAGAGTAGGTCGGACATCGAGTTTGGTGGCTCGGATGAGAGCTTGGGTAGCCTAACTCACTTTAGGTGGCATAAGTTAGATAGGATAAGTTCACACAAAACCCTTCGTTAGAGGAGGATATTGTTAGGAGTGCACAGCGAAAATCCGATACATTCACTTAAGGAGATTGCCAAGAGAGAGTTCAAGTCCGAGCCAGTCAACTTTTCCGACTGGACTTCACTTTCTCAATTTGAATGTTCAACATGCGGCTTCTTCTCTGGTCTCTTTCTCGAGACCTAGCTATAAAAACTGCCTTATCGGCTTACACAACAGGTAATGCGCCTGATGTGTATCGAAGGGGACGCTTTTACAATACAGCATTGTAACGTACATCATCTGTTGTCAACCGTTGGATGACACTGATTGACAAAAAAAAAATTGACTGATTGACAAATCTCAGCCATTGAATAACAACAATGTACCATAGTATATTGTTAGAATGTAAACTTTCATTCATTTAGGGCCTTAGAATATCCGCTCGGTCGTCTCCTATCAGTCTCGTTCCAAATCTTCATCTTATGGTCAGATGGGAACCGTGATTGAAACTCCTAAATCAACTAAGAAAATGCATTATACTCATTTCTTCCATGACGCGACGTGTACAATCGATTCAAATCTTCATATAAGCCCGTTGACATATTTAATTAGACTCACATTCACTCAAAAGCTTAAATTATTTAATTGTAGGCCAACTATGACATATTAACTACTTCACACCACATCAATTTTTGTATGTGAGATTTTTTCTAACATAACTAACATGTGTATCTCAATAAATATTATTTGGTAGACGGCTAAGTTAAAGAATGAGAAAAGGTTGATGACCAAAGAACATTTTGTGTTAAAGGGCAGCGCCTATATCAACATGTTAAAGAACAACACACCGCGTGGATGTCAACGCCATATCTGACCATCGACATTGGGGTTTGTTTCGCCGGAAAAGGTTCTCGCAACGAAATATAATTTACCGAAAGTCGTTCTTCGATTTTTTAATTAGAGGAGACCAGGTTCTAGGTCTAATTCTGGATAGGAGTGATCCAAGCGTGCACAAGGAACCTGATTGTCTTGCTTGACGACACAAATTTCACACGATGATGAAATTTGACTCGAATTTTATAAAGAACTTAGAAGAATCTGTCCAATCACTGGCGGCGTCCGAAGTTCATCGACACGATATTACAAAGCTATTGACTTGAAAAATAAACAGTTATAGCTACAGAAACTAAAAGTGCGGTACTGAAAAGTAAAGATAAAAAGATAGTATTTTGGTTTATATGCGCAAGGGGCCTTTCTGTCGGCAGTTGAGCACTATTTGTAATGTGGGATTGGTAACCGTCTTTGGTATCATGTTCGACATTCACCGTTGATTTCATCTTCACCGCTCATTTAATGACATCTGTCCGCCAACTGCTATCAATCTTATCTTTTTATACGAGGTGATAACTGTTCTCGAACTCTGTTTATGCTGACACCTGTCCTTTCCAGATGATAACCGTTATCGAGCTTTTCTTTTTCCTACACCTGATCTCCGGGATGGTAACCGTTATCGAGTTCTTCTCATTCTGACACCTGTCCTTCCCGGGGAAATAACCGTCATCGAGTTCTTCTCATTCTAACACCTGTTCTTCTCGGGAAAATAATTGTCATCGAGTTCTTTCTAGCTTGACACCTGTCCTTTCAAAGCAGGGGTCTTCGTCTAGCTCTTCTTAGCTTGACATCTGTCCTTCCGAAGCAGGGACCTTCGTCGAGCCCCTCCTAACTTGACACCTGTCCTTTCAGAGCAGGGGCCTTCGTAGAGCTCTTCTTGGCTTGACACCTATCCTTCCGAAGTAGGGACCTTTGTCGAGCTCTTCCTAACTTGACACCTGTCCTTTTCCTTGTCGAAGGCATCGATGACAATTTCCCTTGATAACTTTGGCGCTCGCTCGCCAGCTTTCTCTGAACTTCAAATTTCCCGCCTGTGTCTGCCAGTACTTGCCAGCTGTTTTGTTTGCATGAGCCATCTCGTACGGGCTACGTCATCCTTTGACGTCTTTATTTATTTATTTATTTCAATTTTCGACAACCTAATTAATTATAGCTGTCATCTGTTGGAAATACGTAGCACGATATTGTTTGTTGTAATCAAAAAATTTAAACAGAAATAAAGCGTTTACAAATTAACTTTGACAAACGCAGCCACTGGATGGAGTGAACGGGTTATTGCCTAACTTTGTGTTGGGCATCAACTCAGGAAAGTCCCCTGGCCACCACCTTGAAGATATGTAGTCTCGAAAACGATGAAATGCTTTGAGCGCGAGAGTCCATTCGCTCGGTGCGATAAGGCAGAGACACGTGAGGAGCCTCAATGGACTCTCGGCTAAAGTTGCATTGGCTGGTTGCCACAGTCATTCGACTTTATCTTGCATCACGTGGGAAAAATCGAACGAATTGTAACAACGGATTACCGAATCTCCTTAAGGCAATTAGTCCTTGCCCATGTGCTTTACCCATTTACTAACTATGTCTTCCAAGAGACAATATATCGAATATGCTTGTATTAACACTATGCAAACATGACTCAGTTGAACTCTTCTTAAAATCGGCACACTTAGAGAACACTTAGAGAAAATAGAAGTCATGAGATGCGTAGTTTTTTCTTCTTCTCTTCTATATAGAATGAAGAACAATTCATTTTATTTATAGAGTTTGAATTGATATGAACCGAACAGATACATGAATTGAAAATATTTATGAACTTAACAGATTAATGAACTAAAGAAATTTATGAACTTAACAGATACATGAACCGAAGAGACATGTCTCGTTTTGCTCATTTTTGTTGATCTATTAACACATAATTACGACATTATCAATGTCGTCACTGCTCTCATGTGTGGTATGATCTCTTATAACTCTCTCTCTCTCTTCACAACTGTCTGTCGATACTACAATGACTATCGATCAACATCACCATGGTGCACGTCATCGCGAACGGTCATCGCGATGGTGGTTTAATCGCCTCCACGCAGCGTCACTCACCTCGTCAAAGGCAATTGATCCTACAAAGGTTTCGTTGTTTTATCGTTCACTTTGGTTCCTTATATACATATATATGCTCTTTTGTGCTTTTTCCTACGAAGCAAAAACATAGAAAGAAATCCGAGGACTTCTTATTCAATCTAATCCCATCTTATTCGACTTTAAGTCCCCGCGGCCAAAGCGAAAGTCCGGATAAAAGTTTCCCATAATACTTGATAAATAACTAAATAAATAAATAAATACCGCGACCTTTAACGTATCAGCCGCCCTCGTGATTCGCATCAAACGATATTTCAAGAATTGAACATTCGCTCGTTGAGTACGCTAAGCAAGTATCTCGAAAGCACTAGTTAACAAAACCGAATCTCTCCTGCATTTTGCAGAAGTTGAATTCAGGGTAGTGAACGAGGGTGGGATCTCGATGAACCATCATCATGTCGCGACTAGAGACAAAAAGATTTTTCTAGGACCACTAGGCGTCCCGTTCGTTCGAACAAGGGGGGAAGCATCCGAATCTTGGCGTCACGACAAGACTAGATCGCAAACACGAGAGAGAGAGAGAGAGAGAGAGAGAGAGAGAGAGAGAGAGAGAGAGAGAGAGAGAGAGAGAGAGAGATGTCTCGGCGACACTCATTAAGCATGCGTTAAGGAAATGACGTTGGAGAAAGTGTATAGAAGTAAGAGGTAACACAAGATGAGAACTTAAATAGATAGACTCTTGCCATTCGTAGGAATCTGCTCCTCAAGGGAAAAAGAGCAATACTTGCCATCGGTAAATAATCAATTGAGCACGCTTATCTTCCATTCATCGTAGCATGCTTATACAATTGAGCACGGAACATTTGAGTAATTACCAAGACTTATTGGAAAGACAAAAAGACTAGCAGGAAAGACAAAGCTAGTTTTGCTATAAAACAACCACAATTAAATAAGGACTATGGAAACTTAAACAATATTTACTAGACCTTGAAAATATGAGAAATAAATATAGTTGGTCTAAGGTTTCCAAGTTTTAGCCGTTCCAAAGTAGCCGAATCAATGGCCTTTAATGAATGCTCCGGCATCACAAAATAAATCACGGACGGCGTATCGAGAAATTACTAGCGGTGTGCAAAACGGACCGTGCAAACCAGGGACCGCCCGGACCGGACCGATCAGATCGGATCGTTACATATATATATTTTTATATTTCTTAAAAAAAAAATAGTTAAATGTGAACTAAACCCTAAATGAACTTTATCATGATAAAATTCATTGATAGAAATTAGCAAAACATGAACTAAACCCCTAAGCGATCGATTCCATTTGATCAGATCGGGAACCGATCACCCTTTAGAAATTACCGTAATAGACTTCGAACGCGGGAAGACGGAGGAACGATGAGGACAACAGCGGATATTGACGTGGGTCAATGAGGAGGAGACAGACAAACAGAGGAGGGAAGGGGAGAGGGGGGCTGGTGACATCGAAAGACGGCCCCCCACGTCGAGCGTCACGTGCGAGCCCCATGCCTGTCTGCTGACGTGTCGGGCGCTCGTAGGGAGGGCTGACGAGGACACCGTGTCCTGGTCTCGTGGGACGTGTCTTTTTGTTTTTGTCTTCTCCCTTTTTTTTGTTTCCCGAGTTATTTATTTATTTATTTTGGTTTGGAGTGCGCGGTTCATCGAACCGAATCGACGGCGAGGATCTCCTCGAACCGGCTAGTCCCCGGTCTGACGTCCAATGTTAGACGAGCTATTTTTGGTAGCCGTTTTGCGGCGGCGGCGGCGGCGGCGGCGGTGCGGGAGGGGGAGACCGTGGGACTTGAGGGGAAGTTCAGGTTCTACTTCGTTCGTAGCGGACGATGTGGCAGAGAGAGTCGATGTATCCGCGGTCTCGAGCTGTCTCTCCTCCCCGATCGGGTCCGCCGTCGAACGACCCGTTTCGCCGATGCGGGGGTGGGACGGTTCGCGTTCTTCCCAGCTCCCGGGTTTGTCTGTTCGTTTGAGATTAAGTGAAAACGTAAAAAGTATATATGAGTTTTACGAGGGGGCCAGATTGCGACGTGCTTTCTTTCGTGAATTCATATTTTGCTTCAACCATCACATCTCTTAGCACGGTCACTAGCAGGGTTTTGTAGGTAAGGGGAGGAATACTCAACAATTTTAATTGTTTTAGGTCATATAGTCGCAATGTCGAAAAAACATAAACAACGTATTGATAAACGTATTTGTGAGAAGGGTTTGGCCTAAGTCACGTATCTTCGAAATTAAATATTCCGGCGCAACTTCGAGAAGGTGAACGGGGGCAAGAACCCCCGCCGCACGAAATATAAATCCATCCACTCAACCGCATGGGATTATCTGTATCTTCGATTGACATTTATGATAACACTGCTATTGCTGGTCGACATGCATTTTAGCCGATCGTGCCGGCGCCCGAGCAGCACTGCGAAATTTTTTCCCGATGATAACATGTTTAAACAAGAAATTATTACAAAAAAAAAGGAAAGAAAATATATTAGGGAGGCCGGCTCTAGTACTTTGTTTGAAAACCGGCCCAAAAACGAATCAACCGGTCTCGAGGATATATACCAGTACGGTTTTCGGTTCCAATCTTGAAAACGGGAATATCTATCGGGACCATGCTTACCCCTACATCCTTATCAATCACATCAAGGCCCGAAAAAGCCCTTTGGGCCGAGACCAGTGGGCCGAGCCCAGTGGGCCTGTACCGGGCCAAGCCCGACCGACCCTTCACGTACTAGATCACTCGCACAGCATCTCTACTTCCTCTCCGCCTCACCTCTCTCTCTCTCTCTCTTCTCTTCGACTCTTAAGCTCAGCGGCGCAACGGGCGGCGGCGAAGCCAACCTGAGGCGGCGGTCGGCGGTCGGCGGCCGGCTCGTGTAGGCGCGGCGAAGTAGGCGGAACAACCCATCTCTCTCTATAGATGTTTTATGTTCCTGTGGTTTTCTGTTAGTCCTTGAGCTTCTCGTGAGTCTCTCCGACTTCTCTTGCAGAGAAGCGGGGGCGGCGGCGGCGGCGGAGGAAGCGGCCGGAGCTTGCTTGCTTTGGTCCCTCTTTCCTCGCAGGATTCTTTCCATCAGGTTTTTTTTCCCCCATTCCTCTCGCTTCTCGTTATGACGGTGATTGCTGGTCTTGCGTTTCGGTCTCCATTTTCGTCGGTTTGCTTATCGGTTCATCTCGGCTGGGGCGACGTGAAAGAGAAATAGTCTAGAGAGTCTGATGACGGCGCACTTGGATTCCGCTGTGGTTTCCACGATTGGATTCTGAGGCGCGTCCTGAATGTTGATGCTTGAGATGAACTTAGAATTGCTAATCCTTTGTACTGACAGAGCCCATTGATCGAATGTCTTATTGCGAGTGCGGGTTTTGGGGGGATCTCTTTTCCTTGCTGGAGCTGGGTTTGGGACCCTACTTGAGTGCCCGACTCGGGTTTGAGTTCGGTTCGGGATACGGATGAGTTTGGGTTGGGATCAGGTCCCTCAAGTGACTATCGGAACCTTAAACCTCAAGGAACTATTGCATACTTTCTCATTATCGCAAAGCTAACTCGTATTGCGATGTTAAGCCAAAGTGAGGAAGACACTGTTTAGTTTGCTCTGCTAATTTGTCTTTCCCCTTGTATAAAGGTACTAGTTTAACTGCTTTTGCCTTTCAATTGCACTTGTTTAAAAAAATTTATTACATATTTTAACACATTGAGCTGAAAGCTATTTGATGGCAAGTTAAATTTGTTGTCACTTAATGGAAAGGGACTTGTCAGAGAGTTTGGATACATGATTAGCTGCTGCATGAGCCTCTTCTTATTGTTTGGTGATGACAGTAACTTTCTGGGGTATAGGATGATTTAGAAATATATACGCTAGTTAGAATACGTTTAACTGCTTTACTCATACTGGTTCTGCATGAGGAACTATTCTAAGAATGTAATTTTTGTGGGATTGCCTTGTCCCATAACTCTTTTTTAAAAGGACCATTTGGTGTCACCCTTCAGTTTGGCAAAATTTTAAAGCGGAATCATTTGCATTTTTGGCTGGGTTAACAGTAGAAAGGTTGGGAGGAGGTTTGTTTTTATTGAAATTATCAAGTTCTTGGTGTGGATGTTTACCTTAACAAATTCATGATTTGATTAGATTGTCCATCAATTGGATTCTCGAAAACCATATTAAATTTTTATGTTCAAATCAATGCTTGTAGACGGTCGAAGTCTAACCGCTGCTGTTACTGAAAGAAATTTTCAAGTCAGCCATGCCGGGAGAATCTCATCTTTCAGAAGCTGGGGGAATCCCAAAGAAGAGAAAATCAGGGCATAAAAAAGGCCGTAAAGCAAAGAAGAAGGTAAATGTTTTTCCGGGTGCTGGGGAAAAGATTAAGATAGACAACAGGATGAAAAAACTGTTCCGGAAGAGGGCAAGAGACTACAATTCAGATGATGATGCAGATGAGGAGGTTTCTGCGTCTAAAGACGATAGCGATGTTTCACTAACCGTCGATGAGAAGAGTTTAGAATCACATGGTTTGGATGATGATAAACCTGAAGTTTCTGACAACGAAAATGAGGAAGATGATGATGAAGTCCATCCTGGAATTATAAAGTTCACGGAAGGTGTTAGAGCATTCAGGACAGCTTTCCAGAGTATCATCAAGAAGAATGTGTCCGATGATTCCCTTGTAAGCTTGACTGCAATACCAGAATTTTGTATTGAATTGTGGACTTTGTCACTTACTTGCGCCCGTTTGCAGGGTCCAGTAATGTCAGCACACAAGAATCTTGTTGCAGAGAAGCTTGCCGAAGAGGAAACTGAAAGGAAAGTTAAAGGGGAGGCAAAGAAGGAAAAACACTTGGTATATAACTCACACTTGATTTTGACCGATTTTAGTTCGTACTAGCATTTGATAAGTTGGAGTTAATAATGTCTTGATCAATCAACAGGTGGGAGAAAAGGGGCACGTGAAGCCTGCAAACTATCTAGATGCACATGAGAAGTTTCTTATAAGTGTTGCTACCAAGGGAGGTATTCATCTTAAACCTGACTGAACAAATTTGCTTGCTTAAACTTTTTTGTATTCTTCTAACAACTTGTTTCATACTCTATTTGCGTTCGCTTGGATTCAGTGGTCAAGCTATTTAATGCGGTAAGTTATATGTGAATCCAACTGCGCCTTTTTTATATTGAAGCTGATTACTCCTCCTCAATTGTCATTAAACATATTGCTGCAAAATGGTTTGATCCATTTTATTTATCTGCCTACAGGTTAACAAAGCACAAAATGCGCAAAAAGGCTTGGATGCCTCAAGGTCTAAAGATGCAAAAGGTCTGAACTTGTACTGCTCAGTATTAGTTTTTTTTCAAATCAGTTTCCATCCTGATAAAGGTTCTGATTATAAGTGATGGTGTGCATGTTATATAATGCATGTTGGCTTCTGGGTTCATGTTTATCTGTTTGGTGATTCGGTGCTAGAGATTTTTCTTATCCGGAATTTCATGTGCTGGAGTTCTGTGCTTACAGTGACATGTTAAACTCCGTGTAGCCCATTAGATATATTCTCCCTCTCATGCCCATTACATGGTGTGCATGTTGCACTATACACATACTTTCTTTTAGGTATGCATCTCCTTTGATAAGAAATCTCTTACATTATGTTCCTACTACCTAAATATGTATATTTCACCATTTTTAAGAAATATGTTTTTGGGAAGGAAAATAAAAGATTTGGTTGGTTTTATTATAGAAATGCTTCGATCCTATTATTGAATTTGAAGACATCATTTCACCGAGTTTAACAGCAAGCTTGTTTTGGAAAATCTTTAACAACAATTAAGTTGTCTGCCATATGACTATAATTGACTATTCATTTTCGAAATTATTCTTGAACAAGTCTTTAACTGCAATTTTCTTCAATTACTTTAAGAGATGAAACCTGGCATCTAGTTTGTTCTGGTACTTTTAATAACTTCTCTCCAGCTAAGACCTTTATCCACGAGGGATGGGCGGAGCTAATAGTGATCCAATTTTTCTCCTTGCAGAGAATCCTATCTACTTAGACTTTATAAAATTTTGACTTTAGTGCTTGTGCTTGGAAATATGGTTACTTCCAAATGCTAATCTTTTTGTTTGGTCTGTTGCATTTCATATTGTATTCAACCGATACCTACTACCTAGCACAGATCTTATCTAGCAAATATTCTACATAAAATATATGTTAAATTTTGGCAAAAAAAGTCTCATGTTAAATGATTATGTTCGTAAATTTCTTGCCTATGGTGGCATACTACTCAGTGTATTTATTATCTGAAAGTTTTATCTATCACAATATTTTTTTGAAAAATTTTCTTTTGATGAAGTTCATATACAATCCAGCTTCTTAAATTGCACTGCCATATGATTGTATTTTTTATTTAAAAAGTCCAAGCCTGCTTCCTCTCATCCCAGAAAGCTTTGAGAATATGCTTTGCTTCAACCCTTTCTTTCTTTTTCTTTTTTTTTTAATTAGTTTATCACGAGCTGCCTTTGTTCTTTAATTACTAATCTTTTTAAGAAAAATTTCAAAAACAAACTTGAGTTTTGTCATCTATATCAACTTGCATCCTCATTTTTCAAAACTCGCAATTTGCACCTCCAGACAAAATCCAAAGCTTAAAAGATTAATTTGCCCCCTCTTTTAAATAGAAAACAACAAAAAAACTATCCACCACCATCTAACCAATTCAAGGTTTAAAGTGTTCAAATCCAACATCAGTCTCCATGTTTGCCGCCACCCACTGCTGACTAACATGCTGCCTGCCGTCGCCCGATGACCAACACCACGCGAACCACCAGGATCCGCCCCCCTCATCTCACATGTGAGCTCTGTGGAGGTCCGACAAGGCGAGCTCTGTTCAGAGCTCAGTCATGGTAGCCTTGGAGCTCGGGCTCGAGCTATGTTCAGAGTTCGGCAAGCTCCATGCCTGGATTGAGGTCGGGCCCGACCTTGATCTGAGCTTTCATGGACGTTGGACCGTCGCCGACCTCCAATCGAAGGTTGGTGTGGGTCTCAATGGCCTAGGGCGAGGAGGCCAAGTGTGCGGAGGAGTGGGGGGATTGGGACGCGGTGAACGGCAAGGGTGGAGGACGTTGGGCGGGGATGAGCCATCGGAGATGACGGCTCGGACTGAGAAAGTGCTGGCATTGGTGGCTGAGTTTGGCGGCGGTGGCTGAGAGGGTCGGGGAAGAGGGAGGAGGAGGAGGAGGAAAGGGGAAGGGATTTTAGCCTTAAGGTTTTCTTTTGGGAGAAGGGGGTGATGAGGGCAATTTGGGAAGGGAAATTGTAGTTTGGCAAATAAGTAGACAAGGATCATGGTCGAGAGATGCAAGTTGAAATCTAGCAACAAAACACGATACAGAATGTAGGTTTTCAAAAGTGAAGATGTAAATTGATATATGGTATAAAAGTGGAGATGGTTTTTGAAATAATCCTTTTTTGTTATCAATGATTCATGTAAGTGCTTTATAACCTGCATATTTTTTCTGAACATGGTCTTGACTGGCACTTTGCAGCAATAAAGAAGAGGAGGAAAGAAGCCTTCTTTTCTGAACTGAGCAAACCGTCATTCTCATCAGCCAAAGCTCCAGCTAAGGTAGGGTTTCCCTCTGAACATACTATTTTGCACTTCCTATTGTCTGTCTTCTTTCTTTTCTGAGGTTCTTCCCTATGTTTTTGATCTGTTGAGTTATCGCTCTTGATTATTCATGGAGCTGGCATACCACTTCAGTATGTAGTATCTGAAATGAATACGATTGGACAAATATGAATGATTGCGTGATCTGAATGAAATGCAGATTCATACGTCTACTGTTGCTGGAGACAGTGAACCACCTGCTTGGGCTCCATTACGAGATAATTACATGCTTACAAATTCCAAGTTGAAGGATTGGGATAAGATGCAGGTAAGTTCTCTCACTAGATACGATCATGTGCACATGCACATGCATGTATAGTGTTAAGTTCCATTTTTATCTCTCCCATTCGGTGGGAATGCATATCTAACCTCGAACCTAACTATAGGAATCGAGTGAGCAAGAAGATTTCGGGAGAGGATCGGAAGATAGCAGTTCGGACGATGATTAATTGTTTTGACCTTCACAAACATTATTTCCAAGAGAATCCGTAGGGTGAATTTTTGGGTTGGCTTCGGAAGTTCCAGTCATGTGACATCAGACATCTTTCTCAAGGATTTCTCCTTTTCTTCTAATTTAAATTTCGACTCCTGTACCTACAATATGCAAATGCGTATAACATCTGTTTCAAAAAGTTTCTTTTCACTATACAGGACCTCAGCATTGTTTTGAGATGAACTAACTACCTGGTTGTGCTCATCACACGGGAGATTTGTCATGCATTATAAAGTGACCCTGGCCTAAATTTTGTTCTGCTAATAGAGTTGGTAGTAGTATTTGGGTGACAAACATTTGTAGAAGACTCGATTTCATGATCACACTGGACCAGATTGTCTAGGAGCTTGAGTAATGGACTGCTCGGGTTTAGCTTCGCGGCCAAAAAGACATTGCTGAGTCTCTGTCTCTTCAAAGTTTCTAATAAACTTTTCAAACGTTTGATTGTTCGATTGGCTCTCTGAATTTTGTCTAAGCTATTTGGTCGAAACAGTAGACTTTATGCCCACTTTCTTTGATTGAACAATCAAATACCCAATTTACAAAGGCATGAGTTTGAACAGTTTGGCAAGGAACGGTCCCTTGTAAAAGTCGAGGAACTTACGCAGTTAAGAACCCGATCCTGACCTTTTCTTTTGCCTAGTTTGAAGTAGAACATGAGCATGTCTGCCTGTTGATTACGATCTAACACAAGGAAATGTAATGATGCCGGATCTTTACAATTTCTAGTAT
Source organism: Syzygium oleosum (assembly GCF_021117445.2). Classification (NCBI taxonomy): domain Eukaryota; kingdom Viridiplantae; phylum Streptophyta; class Magnoliopsida; order Myrtales; family Myrtaceae; genus Syzygium; species Syzygium oleosum. The sequence continues at coordinate 6,486,732 of NW_026607494.1, forward strand.
TTTCGCTGGCTTTCGATGCACGTGTCATATCCACGTTCAAGCTCGAGCTTACTAAGTTATCCTTGGATGTGACCAGGATTGAAAAGGCTAATATTTACCACGCTGGAGAGCATAGTAATTCAACTCATCTAGCAGAGTAAAAAATTTTGATCATCTCGTTGATTTTCTAACTCGATTTGGATAAGCTCCATCACGAGAGAGGCATACTTTCCACTGACAGAAAAGAAAACCAACGCGAGGAATTACATACATCAGGAGGTTAAGCTTGCAACCTTTTGAACACCAAGGTAGAACAGTCAACATATTCCCTTAGGACCAAATCCTTACCTTATGCAGAAAATTGACAATAAAATTGCTTGTAAAGAAATGGTCCAACTCTACATTACCAAATTGATCACGACTAGGAGACCACCTCCTAGTCCTGGATTTCCTCAAAGGGCCACATCAAGAAACAAGCATATGTAGGTCTAAAATGATAAGAGACTCTGCATAGATAACATAACCTCGCTTTACAACATGAACCATTCGCAAATGATCCTCCCTACGCTGCGATGTCCAATTGTGGCAACTCAATAACTATACAACATTTTTCTGCCAGGAGTTGGATTCAATAGATTCAGAGGCGAAAACTCTCATTATTTACAAACCGCTCCTTCCTACATACACTATGATCCTACATGATCCACCTTATAAGAGGGCCTGTGATACCGGTGTGCAATGGACATCATCCCTCCCCCCCAAAGGCATATAAATATAAGACCTATCACTGTACACTGTCAAGTGACATAGAAACCTGAAAAAAAGTTTCACCTATGTGAATTCATCCTGGCCATATGCCTGCACAGACAATCTCTAGAAGCCAGGGCACGAAAACCTACCGAAAAGCTTAAGCATAGTTGGATGGATGTTTCCACAAAGGACAGAATGTAATCGGCTGGATTCTCCAGAAGCATAGCCCTTTTGCCCAAAAAAGTCCAGCAGTAAACATGTTCATAGAATTTGGAAAGAAACCTGCCTACTCAAAAGCAAATGCTACCGCTTCTGGTCTGTAAATGTCGCATCTCATTAGTTCTTCATCATTGTATTACCAGTCTTGATTTGTATCATCAACCTTTCACATTCGTCTTTGTCCTTAAATACGGCTGCTCCTGTAATCAAATACACATTTGATCACTGAATGTTGGAAGTGTGTCATAATTTTGCTACTATCCAGGTAAATATGACCAATTGTTTCCAATTAACATACGAGTAGATCTTTCCTTTCTGTGAGTATAGTTAAAAAACGTACTCTCAGTAGCTTCTGGTTGGGCTGAGTGGATCGTAGTCATAAGCTTCACCAACCTTCACGAAACGCCCCTTGACTCGCTTCCTCACATCAGCCCTTGCTTTCCGTGATGCATATCTCACTGTCTTCTCAAACCTACCAAATATAATTTCTATTTTATCAATTCCACACATCACCCCATCAAACCATAGACCATATTTCTAAGTCAAAACAACACACAGACTATCCAGCATCACACGCCGTTTAGAGTCTCATAAGAACATACGTAGACAAGAGTGATGACTGCAATACATTCAGAATATTGATTCAAGAAAGATGGGGAAGCTATCTTGTCTGTCTCGTCTGTCCTCCAGAGAGACAGACTGGTCGGAGAGCAGCATTGTTCCAAATATTAGAGTAGTTCAAGTGAAGAAGTGGGATGTCCCTTACTGCATTCGATCATATTTTATCATGCCTTCAGCTTTTAACGGTCCAATACTAGGGTGTCTAGGCATAGAGGATCCATACTAGTCCATCTCAATATGGTCAATTATACAACGATGATGATAACATAGGCAAGAAAGGATCTTCCCATATTTTCTTTTAAAAGGTGAATGGCTCAACACCCTTCCTCATTGCATTTTATCTTATCTCGGGAACCAGTCTTGTGAAGTTATATTCTGTTCTAATACCTACCTATCCAACTTTTTTCGAATACAACCTCAATGATATTTGGTGAACAAATGAAAAATAAATATGTAGGTTATAAACACAAGATTTGGAACCTTTGGCATATTAACAACACAGAGCACTAACTTTATTAGTAAAAAAATTTGGTGTTATGCAAAATGATTGTCGTCCATACATAGTTTATTTTAAACACTCATATCATGTTTAACTTTTAGTATGACAAACACAAATATGCCAGACAATAAGTAAAAAGATAAGTAATTCAAAAGTCATTTAACCATTTTTTATACACGTCATGCCACATCTCTTTTGAATTAGAATATCTTCTCCCAAAAAAACCAAGTTGTTGGGCTGAAGATTACTTGTTTTTTAATCTATCTTGATAAAGTCATAATTAAAGCTTTAAATTTGACTGTAAGGCTTGACTGTCAACAAAATAAAGTATCATCAATAAAAAATGAATCTTAAGAGCGTTTTTGTCATTGGTCTCTACATGAATAGAGAGTTTGACTACTGATATGTTGTTTCATATATTTTGCAGCAGTAGATGCAATAGCTGATCCTTTAAAAACAATAGGCTAGGATATCCCCTAAAAGGATAGAAAAGCACTCACTTTCTCGTCTTCTTTTTCTCCTTGTAACGCATGACGGCATTACTCCTGTTTGTAGATCGAACGGAACTCTCAGCACCTGGGGGACACCAGGGGGGCTCCCCCATGAGAAGCATGGAAGAGGCCCCACAATCTTGATAATCTCCGGCGCTACTCTCTCCAGTAAGACCTGAGAATGAGATGCCCGAATGGGCTTGCCTGGATGTAAAACAAAGGATAGGTTCGGTCTTTGAGCTCATGATAGAGTCGCCCGATGCTACACTGCAAGCCGGCTGCGTGGCAGTCGGTCTTCCAACAGATGATCCCTGAATAAAGAATGAAAGCAGACGGGGATACTAATCTGCATCAGCCAGCAGGAAGCAGACCAAACATAGAAGTTGAACCGATTGAAATCTACTGCATGCCACGAAAATCAACATATCACATTATCTATTCACTGCCTGCAAAGTTTGTTGTTTGGGTAAAGAAGGCACCACAGCCGCAGTGTGTAAGAAACTTGGTGATTACACAGAAATAGCAACAACATGCATACTACACATGGAAATTAAATGACAGATGGCATCATGATCCAAGACAATCAATTAAGATTGAAGCTCGCAAAGGCCGGGTTATCACAAGTAATTTGCGGTAGGTTTTCTGTAAGTAGCTTGAAAATCTAAAACAGAAATTCTGTCATGGACTTCCCAGCATCATTTTGGACTCAGGTAAGTTCAAATCTCAGAAGTATTAAAGCAACAATAGTTGACAGAAAACCACAGCAAGCCAGAAAGGAACCTAACTTAAGAGAAATAATCAAAATTAGGTTTCTAAAATGAAGAACTTCAACTGCAGGACTACTTGTTGGCTGAAACACAGGACTACTTGAACACCAATGCTAGAGCATCTTGAATTCAACCACACAAGAAGAAACATAGCTGTCACAAAACCGGTTAGGCTCAGCACAGTAAAATCAGTGCAAGCAAGAATGTTATAAATTTTTTTTTTTGGTAAGGAAAGAATGTTATAAATTGATGTTGAAGACTTTTGAGAATGCTATTTATTGATAGTCAAGACTTTTTAGAATGTCCTCTTCACTAAACTCTTAAGTCGAAATTTTGGGATCTTCACTATTGACCAATTTGGCCATGGGAGAGATTCACAAATATCAAAAGCTTAAGCAAGTCTTTCTGTGCTCATACTTCCAGGCTTCCTTGCCCTGTCTCGTTCCGAATCCCCCATTTTCAGTACCACCCCCTCACCACTACTTCAACCAATCAAACCTTCATTCTCCACCTACACACAATCTTTTGCGAACTAGAGTGGCCAATTTTCTGTCCCACCAATCAGAATATAAGTAGCTACTTGAGATCTGGCCCTTCATGCTATCCAATTCCATTTGCCTTTATAAGTCATCCAGAATTCTTGGTCCAAAAACCTCGTCTTTCGGGGAGTTGAATGCAGAATCTACAGTCCATAACTAACAACCATAAAGCTGCAGCATGGAGTTTGCAGCACTTGTAGTTTTATGCCAAATCTTTTTCCAAGTACAACGAAACCAAGGATCCATGTTAATTAGTGTGTACATTCCCCTAGGCACATCAAGAGTCATTCAAGGACAAAAGAGAAGTGGATCAAAATTTATAGATGGAGTGTTGAACATTTTCTCTTAGATGGTCAACATGTAACAAGAACATATAACAAAAGAGCAAATCTTCCATGTGATGTGTCACTACTGGTCGAGTTATTTAAAAGGTATATTCCATTAAAGACGAGGAGACACAGGTATCCGTGCCACATCACAGGCATCATTTCTATTGCGCGATGTCCAACATAGCCTGTCTGTTAATCTTTCAATCTCTGTCGCATTTCTACAGTATTGAAACCAGTAAAAACACTTTGGTAGAGCATGCATATGTATCTACTGATTCTGACATAAAGACTCTAAGGATTTTGTTCACTTGATAACACACAAAATCATGCTGTAAGACCTTTACATTTTGTTGAAAACCAAGTTCGAAGAGCAAGAAAAAGAAAATTTGCGAACGTCACATTTACAATCAAAACCTTAGTATTCTTAACATAATAAAGTCGGTTTTCCATCAACATTCAAAACAGGAACGTGTGATCATCGATGAGCAATATACCTCAGCAAGGAGACCGCCCTGACAGTTGGAATCTGCAGCAGACATATCCTTTGAGCCAAACAAGCTATCCAGTCCACCATTTTGAAAAAGTTCTTCCGAGTTATTTAAAGTCAAGCCAAAAAGTTCTTCATAATCTTCGATGTTCATATCTACTTCATCCATATTAAGTTCCTTATATAGATCATCATAACAGACTCCAGGATTAGACATTGGATAGCAGACCTGGATGTTAGAAAAAGCACATTTAGATAACAGTCATTTAAAAAGGAAGAATTAACTTTTTATCACATAATACCTACACAGCACACAAGCAGAAATAACCAACAACTAATCAAATATGCATTGTTCTCTGTTCATCATAAGTAGGCTAGGCTTCTGCATGTGCGCATATGGACACTGATTGCCATCTGAACGAATCACATACCATGTTATCTTGATGCATAGAGACAGACATTGTCAGTCATCAAAACAGCAATCTAAGCTCTGAAGTTTGGGAAATTCTATAGAGTACTCTAAGAATTGCATAAATAAAGTGAAATTAGCAAAACACACCACACTTTTCAAGAAAATGTTACATCTCATAGATTGCCCAGTGTGCAAATTTAGCAAAGCAAAAGGTGCAAAAAGCAATCCAATGAGTTAAATAAAACTGAACTACCAACAAGTGAAGCGATTCAGTACCTTAGACAAATTTTAGAAAAACATGGGGGGATGTGAAGACTTCCCAAGGATCCAACTTGCATGTAGGTAATGCCTAAGTAACTTCTGGCATTTGCTTACTAGTATGATGCCAACAAAACTCACAAGGAAACTCTTTACAACTACAAATTGATTGCGAATGCTTTACGAGACAGCGTTTAGTGCCCAACATCATTGTACATAAAATGAACATGGCTGAGATGCAAATGTTTCAGTGTATGCATAGGTAATAGAGGATGATTGGATTAGGAAGGGAATTGCGTATTTGTTGATTTGGACTAGATGAGAAGCTTGTATAAGGTGGTTTTGATAGTCGAACACCCCAGATGCCCCTTTAGAACATGTGACTTGTAATAAGGGCAGGTCAAAAGGGTTGAAAACCTTACAGTAACTAGAAGGAAACACTGTGTAAAGGACGTGTTACGTAAGTTAATATGTATCCTACTGAGAACATTGAGGAAGATAGAGACAAATTCCACAAAAAATCCTTATAGCCAATACCTTGCAAAAGGAAAAGGCTTTGTTTTGTCATTTGTTGGTACTGCTATTCTGTTGTTGTCCATCATAGATTGCAATCTTAATAAGTGAGGTGAAGAAGCCAGTAGTCGATTAATACAAAAACCTCACGTTTCAGGTATAGGACAGGCATTGGATTTAGTAAAACACAAAATGAGTTGGAAATTGCGAAGAATTGCGTGAAAACAGAAAAAAACTTCATAAGGGGTACTTCAGTAGGATAGAATCGACAGATTATTAACAGTTTCTTTTTCCGAGTAAAGCGTATACAATACAATGCACATTCACACATAACTCAGCAGATGATAGTGAAAAAATAAAGTTAAAAAAAGAATAGGATAAAAGTTTAAGAAAAGTTCTCTGCAACCTCCTCCTGTTTATAGCCTAGACTGTGTCAGTCGTCACAGACAACATACAAGAAACTAATTGTTTGCTGCCCAGTCCCAGCTTTTTATACTAAGCCAGTAGCCAACAATAGATGTCAGTTGAATAGCATAAGAGATTTATCAACCAAATTTTTTATCCTCCCAGCATAGGCACATAGTCCTTCCTTTCAAGTTGGTGATATAGGTCAGTCACCTAAGTAATCAGAATAAAAATGAGGGATACTAAGCAAGCAAAAAGTAAGTACATACCTTATTCAATGTATTCACAGGTAGAGCCAGCTGGCCCAGACTCTGCGACATGGATTTAAGCTCAGGTAATGAAGATGAACCTACCAAAGCATCTGCCACATTGTCGGCCTGCAAAACAGAAGATGCATCTAGGCTGGTGCTATTGTCTAGAGTGTCCCAAGTAGTCCTCTCACTATTCTCAATGATGCGCATCGAACCTAATCCCTGCTCACAATTGGATTCTCTAATTGAAGGCAAGTCCAACACAAATGACCAGATCGAGGAAAGTTCAGAAGAAGACGGGCATCCTGAATAACAATTTATCGTTTGCCTTTTATGCCCAGAAGCCGCAGTAGAGGCACCGTGACCCGTCCAATCACAATTCTGACAAAGCAAGACCCCCTCTTCAATGCATCTAACTAAAGCAGGCTGCAAATTGCATCTTTCGCATAGAAGTGTTCTTGAATGGCGCCTCGACAGGGCATTAGCGGAGTGGACGTTCCGATCACATGATAAGCATAAGCAAGCTGCATCTGATCGACAGTACACCATAGATCTTTGCTCCCCACAAAAATCACAGATGAACCCCATTTTTTACCTTCCAATTTCCTCCGAGGAATCTTTCTCAAACAAACCGAAACCTTGTAGAACCTCTCAGACTTAGATGCTCAACATATGTCCAATATTAGTGAAATTGTGCAAATGTCCTCAACTCAGTGAGAGGCTGACAGTCCTCGAGAACTATGCTGTTACCAAAGGAGATGCTTTCCTATAAGAAAAGAAACCCAGAATCAGTTCCAACCATCCATGCATGACAATAAGCTTTCTTCCACCACTCAATATGATGCCAACTGCAATGCAAATTCATTTTTAACCAATAAACACAAATATAAACAGTTGCAATTATTTTTCTCTTATGTACAGAAAACTCTGAAATTAGACGTGGTGGTGACCATAAAAGGCAAGAAAAGTAGTTTCTGACTCCAGCAACAACTGAAGACTTAACTTTGAAGGCAAACGGAGAGAGAGAAAAATTTGCTTCAGATGGAATGTAGAGATAATAGTTTTTAACAAAAAGGCATCCATTTTTTTTTCACTTGAGAATCCAAAAGATAAAAGGGCAAAAAAGGCATGAAGATATATACTTTATCTTTGGGAATCCGCTTTTTCAACGATCAGGTTCTGCATTATATTATTAAAACGCAGAATAACAATTACACTGCTTTCTCATATCACAGATGAGCAAACCAAAGAAATTAGAAATTAAATTACAAGCCTGAAAAAAGTGATGGCACGAGATTCACTATCAAATTGAAGCAATAACACTTAAAGCAAATCAAACAAACCAAAGGAACAAAATCACAACAACCCCCCAATTCAGCATATCTTAGAGAAATAATTCACAGCAAAATTCATAAGCACCCACATCAACCACCAGAAGACTGAATTTCCAAGGCAAAAAAGAAAGAAAAAAGACACATAACTGCATGTTCATCCCCCTCTTCACAAACGGAGCTCAAGACCTAACTAAGCAGAAGGCAGAGAAAATGAGAAACAAAAGCAGATACAATTAACAGAAAACAAAGCTCAAACAAGAAAAACAGAAGAGAATCCAGAAAGCCATAAGAAAAAAAAAGATCAGCTTTTCTGTGCGTTTTTCCTTTCTGGGTCTGAGAAAGAACTCACGAGACAAGATCAAGAAAAGGAACCTGAGATTGGTGAGGGATGGAGGTTTCCGGAAAACGAGAGAAGTCCAAACAGGAGGAACTCCTTCAGCTGAACTGTAGAAACAGATAGAAAGAGAAAAAAGGGAAGAAAGAAGCCAAGGTGGATAGGACGGGGGCATGTGAATGTAATGAATAGGGGAGAAAATGTGACATAAGCTGATACGACACACGCAAAAAGTCATCAAAAGTGCAGAGAGAGAGAGAGAGACAGATGAAAAGGAGAGAAATTTAATATTATCAAAGGGAAAAAGTGCAGTCTTGGTAGGACCCATTGTCGATCCCATTAGTGAAAGGCAAAAAGTTAGGCCCTTTCCTTTTCCCTCCTCGGTCCCTCCTATAAAAACTCTTCTCTCTCTCTCCCTCTCCCTCTCCGTCTGTCACTCTTCTTTTATTATTTCCTCTTGTTTTGGTTTTCCTTATTAAATTCAGCTTTGCTAATCCGCTACTTGTTGTCAACTCAAACACGACGCACACGCACTTGTCACACACACACTCACTCTCTCACCGCGCCATTTACTGAGCTACACCTGTACCTGCAATCAAACGCTTCTGTCTGGCTTTTTTACTCGGGGGGCTTTTCTGTTTGCTGGATCTTGTCTTTTGATGCTTTGGCGGCAATCAACAGGTACACCTTTTGTCCTGCACCCCTTCCTTCATCACTGCCAACCCCCATCTCCTTGTCCCTCTGGAAACCTCTTCCTCTTTTTTCACCTTCACCTTCCCGTTTTCTTTTTCCTTTTCTTTTGTTGCTATTTTATGGAAAAATTTGGGGCGATGAGAAATTTTGTGGAAAATTCTGAAAAACTTGAAAAGAGTTTGGTGAGATGAACAAGGAGCGAAATTTCAATTTTTGGGTATTTTTCCTTTATTTTACTTTGATAAAAAAAGGTTATGAAACTTTCGTTTGTTGACTTTCAAGTGAACTTAAAAAGCTAAGCTATTTTCAGGGACTTTCATGAGCAACATGGGATAGGGTCTTGAAGAAAAGATGGCGTGTCCCTATATCATAAAGTATAAACCCTATCATTCTTATTATTATCTGCAGCGATTCATCCCAAATTTTTTTTTAAAAAATGGTCAAATTCATTTGATTGGAATAAAGTTGAACTGGGCCAAGGCCAAGAGGATTGATTGAGCTTGTGGGTATCTCTAGTCATTGTCATGCCAGTGCTCAAGTAGGGAACCTGCACTTTTATGAGCCTCTGTGGCAAGTGATCCAGTTATGATGCTTTGACTGCTTACTGCATAATGGGCATCCTGTTCTTGATAATAAATTGTACAATGCATAAGTGCAAGATGATGAAACAATCTTAGGAATTATTCAGAGATCCGAGCTCATCGGTTAGGAATATAACCTCAATTGAAAGTAGAAATGGCTTTTCCTATCGTGTCATCTCATTCGTATTGATTATTCGGATAACTTCGTATCATCTCTAAAATGATTCGCTATGATTGTAAAGTTTTTTTTGTTCAAAAGGCTCGATCTCGTACCAACTTTTGTCGGTTTTGAGCAAACCGTGTAGTGTCATGTCGATTGTGGATTTCTCTCGGCAAATTTATCATGTTAAGAACTGCCGCCCAAACTTTGGACGGCTCACTACAAAAACCAGGGGTAGTAAAAAAGCGATTAACCTAAAGCCAAAATTCAAATACATTTGAGATCAAGCATCTCGTCGATCAAGTAAATTAGCACTATTGTTTTGCAATTAACATCACCGAGAGAGAGATGCACCACTCAAGCCACTTGGATAGTAAGTTGTACATGCGTACGAAAACAACACGACATAAAAGGGGGACTTATGAAGCACAACATGTCCTCTCTGCAATGTGGACTTTGCTAAACATCAAATGGTGCGGGATCACTCAACCGATCAAATCTGATCGTGTGATCAAGATGTGAAGCCACCCAGACAAACGCAGCAATTCAAATGTTTGTCTCTCTTTCAAGTATCATAAGGGGGCAACAAACAACAATGAAAGAGTTCTGTAGAGAGCAGTAAAAAGGTGTACATGTCAAGTCCAACCACGGGGTAAAAACTAGGAGGATCGATTCCATTAGCTGTCGAAGCTCGACCAGTACAAGTGCTATAATAATCTTCTCATAGTTCAGACAGTCGAGACAAAAACTTTGGAAAATGATCTCTTACAATATTCTCAGTCAGCAGGGACACAAAGGAAATATGGATCAGTGTTAAAAAATTTCAAGATGCATCAACTGTTGCGAGCGAATTCGAAGGTTAATGTCATGCATTTGCTATAAATTCTAGAAAATTTGTCTTGGCCTTTAGTTTGACATTATGCATGTCTAAATAATTAATCATCTTACAGCAGATGCATCAAGTGACAAGTCAGATACCCAACCATAGCCATCACAAGTAATAGGTATTCAACCATATAGGGCCCGCCATGGCTCTTCTTCATCCCTTGACGTCTTTGAAGGATTGCTCCACACAACCTTGTCACGGGAAAAGCACAACCCCACATTGTTTGCCAAAAGCTCTCCCAGGGCGTGAATTGTCTAGAAAAGGACAACAATCAAATAAAGATACTGTTAGTAGCTAATAATTCTAGGAGGAAGGGGGGACCATGGTGTTCCCATGAATGTTAAATACTTACATTCTCATTGTCAATGCACAAATGATAATGATAGTGATATTAAGAATCAAGATATACACCTTTTTAGGATTCCAAACTATATAAAAAGTCTAGAAAATGAGTACCTCAAGAGCATCTGTCGACCCCTTTTCAGAAAATCTTTCACCTACCCTTCCAATTAGAATAACAGTTGGCAACTTTAAGACACGTACAAGCTGAAGAAAGCAAGCTAAAGGTTCATAATGGATCTCCATGGATGATGGCGGCTTCTGGGTTTGGGCCATGATAGCACGAGTGACGTCTGTTTCTCTCCCTATTTGCAGGCCGTATAGAGATATTCTTCTGCTGTCCACGGGCAAACTTCTTGTCTCCCACTTGAGGTTTGATGACGATGAAATAAAGGGAACTAGAAGAGTAGGCATCGTTTCTGATGTATCATCCATTAGTTGTGCCAAAACTTCATTGAGTGCACAAGCCAATACAGGTGGCTTGTAACTTTGCATTTGCAGCATGGACACCTTAACATTTAAAACAAACATTAAAAGAAGAAAACAGAAGAATAAATTTATGATAAAAAAGAGAAAAGAATTAAGTGCCCCACACAAAATATTACATCAAGAAGACGGGCTAAAGAATAAGAATCAGACTAAGACAAAGTTCACGTCAATGCACCGTCTGTCTGGACATCAGAAACCGAAGTAAAGCACAACAAGACTATTATCTCAGCCATTCCTTGAAGAAAATCTGCACATTTCCCTGATATAACCTCAATACCTCCAAACAGAATTTCGTTCATAACAGGTTATTGCAAATTGTGCAATGGTTAATGCATCTGGTTACTGATGAGAATAAAAGGAATTTGCGATTTGAGATTTTTGTAATTATGGGGTTGCGCTAAAGGTTTGTCACCAGATATACCAAACTTAAAAAAAAGTGCTCATTCTTACTTCGTGAAATGGTGATACTAGTGAAACCTAAATTCGTTACTCAAGAGTGGAAACAGGCAAGCATAACACATGCACTGCAGAACCAGCCCATAAAATCAATATACGAATGTTCCATTTGCAGATACTCATATACTCTGCCACAAAAAGAAGTTCTTAATAGTTATTAATTATATTGGATCCAACCAGTTTCCGTACTTTAATGTAACTCCCAGCAGAAAGACACTGCATTACACTTTTAGGTACATTATGATAGAGGCGATTGTGGAAAGGCTGATGCTTCCATATCAAGCACAAAAATTAACCAGGCCATCCATATGGAATAGGGACCGAATATAAATTTTTCCACCGAGTAGAATTCATTTCTAGTCATTGTCATAGCTGGTTGCCAGGAAACTTGAGCAATTGTAGAAACTAGAAAAGAACTGAATGATACAATCAATCAAGAATTAAACTCCAGAGAACGATGGACAATAGAAGCTCTTGCTAGTGAAAATTCAACCTCGAGTGCATCAAATCATAATCTGTCAAATTCCCTCAACAGATACCACACGTGAAGATTACTAGCTTGGCATCTCATGTACACACGGCACATGCCATTCCAGTCCTCAAGATGAAAGGCTCCCTACTGCCCCGATTTCAGACCAATTTAACCTTCGAACGAAGCCGGAGATCCGTCAAACGAAGCTTCATTTCGGTCAATATCGATTATGTTTAGAGCGCGCCTAAATCATGGATATCGATAAATCCGCTGAAAATGTAAGCTAACACAATCTCTTTCTGCCTGCTCCTCACTCGAGCCGCATCACCGGAACCCCACCATCCGCAACATACATAACCATCTCACCGCAATTCGGCCGTCTTCAGCCAAAATTACACAATCAATCCATCTACCTATCCATCAGCGAAACTTCGTTCCCCAGTTACCGCGCACCGCGCACATGCACGCACATAGCCAAGAAACCGGGCGAAATACCTGATAAACCCCATGGCCGTCGACGAAGTGAACGGCTTCCCCGCGAGCCCCGCGGCCTCCGACGCCGTAGCGCTCCAACGGAAGCTCGAACGATTCCTCCCTGCAGCGAAACGAGAACCGATTGAGAGGAAAAAAAACTCCGAAAAATCGAAACTTGGGGACGAAGACACGCGAATCTTTACGAAAATGCGACCGGGCGACATCAAATCGCGAAGCAAAACGCGAGAATCGACGACGAGGAGGGGGAGGAGATGCTCACAGGCGGCGGAGGTCGGAGCCCGGGTCGGGTCGGAGGGCGCCGGCGAGTCCGCCCTGGTCGTCGAGCAGAAGAACCACCGTCGGGGCTACTTTCATGGCTCGATCGGTGGATCGCGCGGCTCTATGCTTGGCCTCGATCTCTTCCTTCCTTCCTTCGTTCCTTCCTTCCTTCCTCCTCCTTCTTCCTCGACCTAGAGATAGAGAGAGAGAGAGAGAGGCGCTGACCGGAGCGGCGCTCTTGAGAGTGTCTGCGACCGAGCGGCGGAGAGCGTCGAACTTGACCGGCGGGCTCGCGGCCGAGAAAACGGGTCGGGTCATGTCGACCCGATTTGACGAAACGGGTCGGGCGTGGCTCCGCCGAGCCCCCCACCCCAATGGGCCAAGCCCAATGGAACGAACGGCCCATTCTTGGCCCAAAAGACATTGGATTTGGGCCATAAGGCCCTTTTTCTTTTTTGACTATTACAAAAATTCTGTTCAAATTACTGCAACAATTGGTTGCCTAATTCATTCAGCAGAGAGGACCAGAGCAAACCACAATTGGAAATTAGAACTATATGGAGATTGCCATAATGATTAAGAACGAAGATGGGAGATGCCATATGAAATCTTGCTTCCCAAGATACCTTTACCGCAGTAACAAAATCTATGATTACGAAATCTTTTTACATGAACCGTAGCGCATTTCCCAGTTTCACAATGATGCCGACGAGACGCGAAACGAAGCCTCCGTCCGAAAGGATGAAGATCGCCGGGAAATGCGTCACCCGTCTCGTTCTCACTCGACCTTCCACGCGTACAAGAAGAGGCAAAAATCCGGGGCGGTAGAGCCGGTGCGCGTCGAGTAGTACTTGCTGGCCGTGCTGCTGTCGCTGTTGGCACCGCGGCTGCTCCCGTCCCGGTCGCTCTCCGCCTCGACCAGCCCGGGCTTGAAGATGAACAGCCCGTGGCCGGTGCCGGGGCTCTTGAACATCCAGTCATGGACATCCCAGAACACCTGCACAGGCTTCTTGTTCACCAAGATGTTCTGGTTTCCCCTGAACTTCCAATCCAAGTTTCTCACATGAATCGCCACGGCCCCATCGATGTTGATCCACATCTCTGGCTCTTTGTGCCCAAAACTCGTGCTCTCCACGGTGATTTCATGCTCTTTCGTCCTCTCGTCAAACTTGGCCCTCGTGGCAAATGTCTTCCTGCCAAACACATTCTCTTTCTTGTAGAACAAGACAGCATCCACGAGGGCAGGCCTGGATTTGGTCCTCTTGTAGGCCTTCTTCTTGTAATCCCCCAGGAGCAACACCACCTCCTCGTCGGAGACGAGGGCCACGTAATAGTCCATGCACGGCTCGGGGCTCCCCGAGAACTTGGCTGACCGGAGGTCCCAGTACACGTCCACCCGGTTCGACTCGACCTCGAACGACTTGTACCCCTTCTTGCTCCAGAAATGCCAGGGCTTGAGGTCGATCTTGCACGTGTAGTGGAAGTCGCCCTCCAGGCTGTCGACCGTGATGCTGAGGGAGTGGTTCATCAGGTTCTTGCACCATATGATGGTGACGTTGTGCCAGTACCCGGCGATATTGGCTTGGTACGCCAGCGTCACCGTGCTCTGGGCCGTCTTGATCGTAACCGGGTCATCGGTTATCCGCTCCGCCAGAGGCGGCGATTTGCTCGGCAGCGACGTCGCCCTATGAGTATGGTCGAACGACATCATTCATATGTAGCCCCCTTCCTTCGCAAGGCCTTCTCTTGTAAATGAACGGATCACAAATCTCTTCGGACTTCAATCGATAATGCGAGACCGAATCGTATCACCGAGCATCTAAAGCGACGCGTGCATGAATACATACACACACCTTCTAGGAATCACGAGACGAACCAGAGAAACATATTCATCGAATCGCTGGATAGAATCTCGGTCGTTCTTGTGATCGTGAAGCCGGCGAGACGATGATACGCGGAACTACAATGCCATATAGTTTCAGGAAAAAGATGGACAAGGAGGCCAAATCAAGAAGCGGGTATGATGAGAAACGCTGAGAATTGAAACGTAGGAAAGGAAAGGAAAGGAAAAGAAAGGAAACGAATTTCCCCAGGAAAATGAAGAGAGAAGAGGGAGAAGGAAGAGAATGGAGGAGGGAGGAGGGAGAAACGAGAACAGGTGTTTCCTCGGAGGAAAAATCTCCATCCTGAGGTTATGAGCTGTGGAGTTTTTACATCGTTGAGTGTTTTTTGCTATTTTTTCTCACTTTGTCTCCGCCTGAATATGGCCACGTGGCATTTCCTGATTGGAAGGTATCGAATGCATATATAAAAGACACACACACACACACACACATATATATATATATATATATATATATATATATATATATAGATATCTTTATGTGATTTTCACTATAAAATCTTTAGGAAAACTGAAGTTCTCATTCAGACATTTGGTAAAAATGATGACTTTACATTGGTAAAAAACTTTGCTTCAAGAATTAATGGGGGATTTTTCTTTATTGAATAGGATTTTGTATTTATTGGTCTACTCTAAATGGCTAGAGAATTGAATTGTATTTTTTTTTTATAAGTACTATTTATTTCATGATATATTTGTCAAATCAGTTAGTAATAATAGTCAGGGCATTGCTCTTTGACCTATTTTCTGCATAATTCGATAGTGTCTACATGGGTAATTGAAACTAATTCTTATGCTCGTGGTGATTGTAATTTGTATCCAGCTGCTTAGGTAAGTCTGCCATGGGTTTACTATCTATATGTGATCGCACAATGTTAAACCCAAATTCAGTCATTTGTACATATTATAAGCACTGGGTATAAAAGGAATAGATAAGATATCTAATTTGGACAAAGCTTTCTTTAGAAATTAATGTAACATTACGTCTTATTTACTCGGACGATGACAGAAACCAAAAATATTGGAGAATTTGTATTGTATTGCACTGATTTATGTGCTTGTACACAAGGCAATTTATAGTACAAGAAGGAAAGACAAAAAAAGGAAAAACAATATACAATATTACATTTCCAATTTTACTAAATCAATTACGGATTAACTGAATCAATTATTCCGTAATCAATATCACAATCATATCCTTTTATATTTCCAATCATATCTCCAACACTCCCCCTCAAGCTGGCGGCCTGTATATGTCGAAAACGCCAAGCTTGCTCAGTAGATATGTATGTTGTCTTTGACAAAGTGGTTTAGTGAATATATCTGCAGGTTGTTCCATGGTTCCAATTCCTCTAGTCGTAAGTATTCCTTCCTGGATTTTATCACTAGTGAAATGACAATCTACCTCTATATGCTTCGTTCTTTCATGAAAGACCGGATTCGCTGCTAGCTTGAGTGCGGCATCATTGTCACAAAATAACTCGCTTGGTCCATCAACTTGCACTCCAAAATCTGAGAGCAATCCTCGTATCCAAACTATTTCGCAAACAGTCTTCGCCATGGCTCGATATTCTGATTCGGCTGACGATAATGAGACGGTTGATTGTTTCTTTGTCTTCCATGAAATCAATGACTTTCCCAGTTTGATGCAAAAACCAGTGATAGATCTTCTGGTCATTGGACAAGTGGCGTAATCTGTGTCGCAATAGGCTGTCATCTTCATATCACAATCTCGAGATAGGAGTATACCAAGTCCTGGACATCCCTTCAAATACTTTACGACTTTCAATGCAGCATTCATATGAGATTGTTTCGCGTTATGCATAAACTGACTAAGAATCTGTACTGCATAACATATAAGGTCTTGTCATGGTGAGATATATCAATTTCCCAACGAGCCGCTGATATCCTGTCGGGTCTTTAAGCAATGGATCTTTATTAGAAGATGAACCCGCATCATATTCATATGTCGTTAACTTGACATTCTACTCAATTGGTATAACAGATGGTTTGCACCCTGACAATCTTGTTTCTGAAATAATCTCCAAAATGAATTTTCGCTGACTAAGGCAAATTCCCTTGTCAGATCGAGCTATCTCAATGCCAAGAAAATATTTTGGAGGTCCCAAATCCTTGACCCGAAAAGCAGATTGCAAATATTCTTTGAATTTTTCAACAGCAGATTCATCACTTCCCATGATAAGTATATCATCAACATATATCAATAAATAGATTGATGATGTACCTTTGGTCCATGTAAATAGGGCATAATCATATTTGGAGTGTTGGAATCCTGCATTTGTAAGTGCAATAGTAAACTTGGCATACCATTGCCGAGAGGCTTGCTTAAGCCCATACAGGGATTTACGGAGACGACACACTCGAGACTCCCCTTGTCTTCGTAAGCCCTGTGGAAGCTCCATGTAGATTTCTTCATCCAAATCCCCATGTAGAAAAGCATTATGGACATCCATTTGATGTAATTGCCAATTGCGGAAAGCAGCTATGGATAAAAAGGAGCGTACAGTTACCTCCTTGGCTACTGGAGAAAAGGTCTCGTGATAATCGAACCCTTCTCGTTGTGTGAAACCTTTAGCAACTAGGCGAGCCTTGTAGCATTCAACGGAGCCATCTGCTTTGTATTTTATCTTGTATGCCCATTTGCAGCCAATGGGTTTTCGATGTGAGGGTAATGGAACAATATCCCAAGTATTATTCTCCATAAACGCTTTTAACTCTGCTTCCATAGCATGTTGCCAACGTGGATCATGTACTGCTTCCGTGTACGAAGATGGTTCCTGTTCCTCAGAAATGCGACTGATACAACACATGTGTTCTGCTGATAGTTGGCTAAATGAAACATATGAGGATTTTGGATAATGTGTACCTGAAGAATCCAATGTAGGACATATATAATCTTTGGTCCATGTAGGAGGGCGAACTTGACGTCCAGAACGACGTGGTGGCTCAGCAATCATTTGTTCAGGAACTACTGAAGAAGATTCGTCAATAATAGGTGGTGGGGATGCCATAGATGAATGATCCTCCTCAGATGATAACATTGGAGATTCAATTGCTTGATCAGTACTAGTTGTCATAGGTGGCTTTGGTGCAACGTAGATGTATTGAGGAGCCGCAGATAAATCATCTTCAGATAAAAATGGCCTGTGGTCGAAGGACGAGACAGATGATCGTGACAGAGCTATGAGTTCTTTGAATGGAAAAACATCTTCATGGAAAATGACGTCTCGGCTTACAAAAAAACGTCCTGAAGATATCTCCATAACTCGGTAACCTTTCTGCAGAGAGGGATATCCCATGAAAACACATTGAAGAGCACGGCGATCCATTTTATCCCGAGGGCCCACAGTCGTCGCATAACATAGACATCCAAAAACTCTTAGATGATTAATCTCAGCCTGTTTCCCAAAAAGCATCTCAAAAGGAGTTCGACCTTCAAGAATTCGAGTTGGCATGCGATTGATTAAATAGGCTGCCGTGATCACACAATCTCCCCAAAAGGTTTCAGGAATTGAAGCTTGATACTTTAGTGCTCGAGCTACTTCCAAGAGATGTCGATGTTTGCGCTCAACAATCCCATTTTGTTGGGGAGTGTAAGTGCAGGAGCTTTCATGGAGTATCCCACGAGAGGATAGAAAAGATTTGCATTCACTAGTGAAAAACTCACGCCCATTATCTGTACGAATTCTTTGGACAGATTTGCCGAATTGATTTTTCACTAAGGAGATGAAATTCGACAGATTGGAAAAGGTTTGACTTTTGGATTGCATAAGAAAAACCCAAGTGGCGCGGGTATAATCATCAATGATAGTGAGAAAAAAGCGCGATCCATCACGATGTGGGGTATGATAAGGACCCCAAATATCCATATGAATCAATGAAAAAGCACTAGTAGCGCGAGATGTACTAGTTGGGAATGATGTTCGCGATTGCTTAGCCAATGGATAGATTGGGCATTTTGGATGAGGAAAACGAGCACTATGACCCAGACGTTGATGAGAAAGAAGGATTTTATTTCTAGTGGTAGCATTACAAGAGACTTTCTTTTGAGACAAATCTGTCGAAAGACTAGTCCAGAAGTATAGACCTTGTACGATTCTACCCAAGCCCATCAGTTTGCCAGTCGAATGGTCCTGAAAGAAGCAATTTTTGGAATTGAATATGGCACGACAAGAATTATCCTCACAGGTTTTGGAAACATATATGAGATTGAACTCAAAATCAAGTATATAAAGAACATTTTTGAGGATAATATTTGGACTGAGATGAACAGTGCCAATTTTATCGACATAGGTAGTGTTCCCATTTGGAAGACGTGCTGACACAGAAGAGTGGGGTCTTTTGTGAATATGAGAAAAAAATTGTTCATCGCAAATTATGTGATCACTGGCACCCGAATCAATTAGCCATGCATCAACTGAAATCGAATTCCTTGAAAAAGAAGTACCTGAAAAACTCCCAGTCTTATCGGTGATTTTTAACTGATCTAAAGCTTTCATAATATTCTGGTACTGATCTTAGGTAATTGTTTGGTGCATCCTGTTGGTCTCTTGTGCTGATACCTGGAAAGCAGTAATTTCTTTTTCTCTTTTTTCTTTGTCATTTGGCTTTCCATGTAATTTCCAGCATGTATCAATTGTATGATGTGGACGCTTACAATATTCACAAAATTTACCTTTCCCTTTGGAATTTTGCCCACTCCCCCTTTGTGATGACGTGGCGCCACGTGGGCCATTAGATGGTTTAAAAACAGGGGCTGATGTGGCTTGATATGGACCATATGATTCGGCGGATTGGATGGACAGATAATGGCCATTGGATCCCTGTCTTTGATCCTGGCCATCCACCCGAAACCCTTTAGGGTTTCTTTCTTCCTCCAGCCGCACATTCGCAGTTCGGTGAGATCCAAAGCTCCCGATGCTTCGCTGTGGTAGTTCTGTCGGGGCCGTGAGAGCGACGCCTTCCACTTGCGCGTGTTCGGTCGTGGCCAGGCGTTGGCTTTCCTCTTGGACGGCTAATTGATAGATTCGACCAAGCGCCGGCACCGGCTCCATCGCAAGAATCTGTGACCGGAACTGTGAGTAAGTTTCATTTAGGGTTAAAAGAAATCGAGTCACCTTCTCTCGCTCCTTCATTGCTCTGTATTGTCGAAGAGTTGTCTCGGGTCCCTCGAGTGTGTCGTCTCAGTAAATCCCTGTATGGGCTTAAGCAAACTTCTCGGTTGGTGGGAGTCCGGTTGCGACATCGGAGGTCAAGCAATTCCCGATCCATGTTCGGACCAGCTGGTTACACTTGCGCCAGTGTCGCTGCAGTCAATCGTCAGTCGGCAGAGGGACGGATCCGTCGAGAAAACCGTCTTTGTCTTTCGTGACCAAGGCTCGCCGGAAATCTCGAGCCCAGTTTGTGTAGTTGTCTGCTCCGATCAGTTGTTGATTGATAAGTCGTAGCTCCGGTCCGTCCGCTGGCGAGGTGTAGAGTGGGTTGCCGGGTTCTGGATGGCCGCCGCCGGCTGGGATGGCATACGGCGCAAAACCGGGTTGGTAAACCGGGTAGGGATTTGTTCCCAAACTCGGAATTTCGGATCTGTGACCCGGAGCCCCCAAGCCCGACCCACTATTCGAGTTGGTCCCAATAGGAATCGAATTACTTACATTGGTTTGTACTTCAAAGCCTGGAGTTGCTTCTTCTCCTGGTGCACTATGTTGGCCCCGTATCTGGCTTGGGCCAGTGGCCCATTGACCCTGAACTGGAAACCAGTGGACTGGTTGCCATTGAACGGGGTCGGGAATTTGAACTGGAGCAGGACCAGATCCGACAGGGTATTGGGCAGATGACCGCTCGTCTTGGATCGGACTGATTTGGTCGGAGGTCTGATTTTGAGGTGAATTGGGAGCAGGATCACGGATTTCGTTGGACCTTGTATTTTGGTTCTCTGACATGGTTCTGCAGAATATGAATTCCTCCCAAAAGGTTGACTTGTTTTGCAGAAATAGGATCGCAACAACAAATCAATAAAACGGAGGCAATTCAGAAGATTTTCGCGAAAGCTTGGCTAGAATAGTTTGGCTCTGATACCATGACAGAAACCAAAAATATTGGAGACTTTGTATTGTATTGCACTGATTTATGTGCTTGTACACAAGGCAATTTATAGTACAAGAAGGAAAGACAAAAAAAGGAAAAACAATATACAATATTACATTTCCAATTTTACTAAATCAATTACGGATTAACTGAATCAATTATTCCGTAATCAATATCACAATCAAATCCTTTTATATTTCCAATCATATCTCCAACAGACGAGATGGGTGAAGTGACTGTCTGGTCCGAAGCCATTCATGGTATCACATGGATCGAAGCCAATACTCCTTGTCGAGTGATGATATATGAAATGGAATTTGAATAACCACGCAAGAAATATCGCCTCTTGGATAGATTGTAGAGTTATTGTTATCGATAATTATTGTAGTTTTATTCAAACTTTGGGTTACAAACATCACCTCTGTCGGCCGTGCGGGGGTTCCCTGGGTTACCAAAAAAAAAAAAAAAAAAACATCACCTCTGCCTCTCTCTCTCTCGACCACCACCACCACCACCACCACCTAGCGTATAGAAAGGTCAAGGGCTTCTATAGATAAATTAATATTGTTCCTAGATATCTTCATGAAAACACTTAAGCTTAAAATTGCAGGAATATTAAGCGGATACAACTCTAAATGAGGTTCTACTTTTACTATTATAGACATCACAAGCTATAACAAATTTGACTGACACTATCCTAATATTTACAAAGACAAAAAATGTAAAAAGGTAATTAAAAAATAACATGTTATCTAATGATTTAGGAAATGGATTGAAATGAAAACATGTTCTAAAATCTAGGCAATAACATAATTATGAAAACTTGTGAATAGTATCAAAAAATCGATTTATTTTTCACATGCAAAGTTGAGGAATTAGATTGAACAAATTGAAAGCCTATGGACTAGATTGCACATTCCGCAAGTGTTTAGCGACTAGATATCATATTTCGCAACAATTTAGAGACCTGTGGCGACTTTCTCCATTATTTGATGAAGTAAGAAGGTCCACATTAAACATTTAGAAATGATTCAAAGATCATATCAAACGGATTAAAAATTCAAAAACGACATTGCATATTGAATCAAAATTTAGATACCATTAGTGCCATTTAGGGGTGAGTATGGTTCCATGGTAGAATCGAAAATCGAACTGGTCCGATTCCAGGTTCTGATAAAACCCGGTCCGGTTTCCAGTTCCCTATTTTTAGGAACATGTACTGTGCGGTTCACTTCCTAGTTCTCGAGGGAACTGAGGACTGGGAACCTACAAAACCCTAAACTAGAAATTGAGAATTCACGCTGGTGAGGCTTGGCTGCTTGAGTTGACGTCGTTTGTGAAGCTAGACACATTCTTCCTCAGTTCCTCTCCGAGAGAGCGACTCTCTCTCATATTTTGTGAAGCTAGATGCATTCTTCTTCTCGGATCTCCCTTCGTTTCTGTCTCTCCATCATCATCGTTGTTGTCAATCGTCATCTCCTCCTCCTACTTTCGTCATATTAGAGAGAGAAGAGATCGCCTGTGATTTTCCATCCCGACAAACCCATAAGAACCCGCCCTCCTTTGCTTTCTCTGTGGCATTGCCTTTTGTTCCATGATTCAGGTCGATTTCTTGCTTGGGCTGTTGCTTGTTGTCGATTTCCAGTGATTCTCCCTGGCCGCGATTTGGCATTGCGTCCTTGATTTCTGTTAAGTGCTAGTCTTAGGTCGAGTCCAAGACAACACTGGCTCTGTCCCCATTTGCGCGTGCTGGTTCCTCTCTTGTTCCGTCCTTGATTTGGGTTTATTACGGAAGATTTGGTGAAGATTTATATTCTGTTTCTGACATTTAGTGTATCTCTTATTATTAGTTATGATTTACTTTTGCTTTTAGTTAGCATAATATTTAGTATATCTTTTATAATTAGTTAGAGATATTTGGTAGGTCTTTTCTTTCTCTTTTCAGTTAAGCAATACGTTGTATAAATATTTGTATCGTACGTTGAGCAATACAAGAAAATTATGAGTTCTCACATGGTATCAGAGCCATAGAGCTTAAACATATCGAACAATTCGACTCGCATTGTTTGCGATATGACTCTGGAAGCGTCTACCAAGAAAGTGACTGACCCTTCCTTGCCATATTATCTCAACACCTTCGACAATCTTGGAAGCGTACTTGTTTTGTGCGTGCTGACCCGAGATAACTATGCAACATGGTCGAAGGTGACGAGACGCGCATTGCGGGCGAAAAATAAACTCGGGTTTATTGATGGATCGCTAGAGAAGCCGAATCCAACCGCACCCGAGTTTAATGCCTGGGACATTTGTAATTCCATGATAGTTTCATGGATTTTCAATTCCTTTGACAAGAGTCTACAGGGAAGCGTGGCATACGCAGAAGATTATGATGACATTATTTTTTAACCATATCAAACAGGGTCTCTCTCCGGTGCACATTATTTTTTAACCATCGTCGATGATTATAGTCGGGCAGTTTGGGTCTATTTGATGAAGGAAAAATCAGAGACGTACAAAGTCTTTGTTAATATTTGTCGTATGGTAAAGACCCAGTTTGGTCGAGTAGTTAAAATAGTGAGAAGTGATAATGGCCGTGAATTTCTTTCTAATTCCATGAAAGATTTTTTTTTCAAAAGTGGAGTGATACATCAAACATCATGTTCCTACATGCCACAGCAGAATGGGCGAGTTGAAAGGAAACATCGACATATCCTCAATGTAGCATGGGCACTTCGTTTTCAAACGAATTTACCAATTCGTTTTTGGGGTGAATTCGTATTAACGACTACTTATTTAATCAATTATACTCCAACTACTTTATTATCTGGAAAAACTCCGTTCGAGCTTTTGTTTGGAAAACCGCCGGATTATAATCATTTGC
Source organism: Syzygium oleosum (assembly GCF_021117445.2). Taxonomy (NCBI): domain Eukaryota; kingdom Viridiplantae; phylum Streptophyta; class Magnoliopsida; order Myrtales; family Myrtaceae; genus Syzygium; species Syzygium oleosum. Next base: position 6,510,638 of record NW_026607494.1, read on the forward strand.
TAGTTTTCAGTGCATTGTGCTATGCTCACAAACCGTCAAAGGGAAAAGATAAATTTGAAGAAAGGGCAAGAAAATGTATATTTTTGGGATATCCATACGGCACGAAGGGTTGGAAGGTTTTTGATTTGGAAACTAAACAATTATTGGTATCTCGTGATATTATTTTCTATGAAGAGAATTTCCCATTTGCTCATCAACTTGCACATGAGGATTAAGACTCCCTTCCTCTTTTGACACCAGCTTGAGAGCTGGGTCCTATTGATAAGGGGTGGAATCAACCTCAGGGGGGAGGAAGAGAGGGTTCCAAGCCAAGTTCGTAAAGAAAATGAGCAGACGGTGATGCGAGATTGTGATAATACAATCCAAGTGGAAGAGCAACCTAGCGAGCGACCCGATAAACAAATTCCACTCCCAATTCGCCCTGTATGACAAAAAAAGACAGCCAACCCATATGCGAGATTATGTGTGCCATACGGTCCAAACGAAGACCCCAACTCCTCAGCCCACTCCATCGATATCTTCCAGTACGGTCTATCCAATCGAGAAGTTTGTTTCTTATGAACAATTTACTGAGCCTCACATCGTTTTTTTAGCTGCTGTTGATTCTGATATTGAGCCTAGGAATTACACTGAGGCTATTAAAAATCCTTTGTGGAGAGAAGCAATGGCGACAGAAATTAAAGCACTAGAAGATAATAAGACATGAACTTTAGCAACTTTGCCGGAGGGTAAGAAACCCATAGGGTGCAAGTGGGTTTATAAAATCAAGCATCGAGTTGATGGTAGTATTGAGCAATATAAAGCTCGTCTTGTCGCAAAGGGATTCACCCAGATAGAGGGTGTGGACTTCCATGAAACCCTCGCACTAGTGGCCAAACTAGTCACTGTACGGTGTCTTCTTGCAGTTGCATTGGCTCGTAATTGAGAGTTGCATCAGATGGACGTAAACAATGCATTCTACATGGTGACTTGGATGAGGAAGTTTCTATGAAACTTCCACCAGGTTTCGCGACAACGGACTCAAATCGTGTATGTCAACTACAAAAGTTCTTATATGGCCTTCGGCAGGCATCTCGAAATTGGTTTTCAAAATTCTCTAATGCATTGAGGGAGTATGGTTTTGATCAATCATTAGTAGACTACTCGTTGTTCACGTATTCTCATGGCAGTACTTTTCTAGCCGTGTTAGTATATGTTGATGATCTTATCTTGGCAGGCAATAATTCAAAAAAGTGCGCAACGCTCAAACGGTACCTTGATGAGCGTTTTCATATTAAAGACCTTGGCCAATTAAAGTATTTCTTGGGAATTGAACTAACGCGGACAACTTCAGGGTTATTTCTATGTCAGAGAAAGTATGTACTTGACATCTTATCGGAATGTGGCATGCTAGCAGCTAAACTAGCAACTTCTCCAATGGAGCAACAACACCGGTTAGCTACAGCAAGTGGACCTGCCATGACAGACCCAAGTTGCTATCGTCGATTAGTGGGACATCTACTTTATCTCACTATCACTCGGCTTGAATTATGTTATTCTATCCACATACTTTCCCAGTTCATGCAGGAACCGAAGGAGCAGCACTGGGAAGTAACGATACGAGTTCTTCAATATCTCAAGAAAAACCCAGGACAAGGGATTCTATTATTAGTCCCAACTTCACTTCACTTGACTGCCTTTTGTGACTTTGAATGGGCAAGTTGCCCGATCACTCGGCGATCAGTTACTGGTTACTTTGTACTACTTGGTGGTTGTCCCGTGTCTTGGAGAACTAAGAAGCAGACCACAGTTTCTCGGTCCTCTGCTGAAGCTGAATATCGCGCTATGGCAATTGCCACTAGTGAATTGATTTGGTTGCGCACTTTACTTGCCTCTCTTGGGGTATCGCACGACAAACAGAGCACTAGTTACTGTAGATCAGTTTCTTTGCTTGAAACGCGATTCTTTCACAATTGCGGTCGAGCGGCCGGTGATTAATGAGGGTGTTTTGTTTTGGTACCGAATGGTATTAGAGTGTTTGGTCTTCCTATGTTAGTTTTCGTCGGGTATTTCTGTCTTCTAGAACGGAAATGAGAAGGAAGGAGTATAGAGCTTGCAAGTCTCAAATGCGACATGGTACTTGAACAAAGCTTCAGGTTTTTTTTTAAAGCAAGTTAACAGTATGAGGTAGAGGAGAGTAGGGTGGTGGGTGTTGCTAGATTTTGCTCATCAACTTGTTTCTACCCTCTCACGAGTCATTGACACGAAGATACTAGTCCACGAAATTTTCTAGCGAGTTGCTTCACAGGAAAACTTAAATCGTGCCTAATAAAAATAACATGATTTTTGTTGCGGAAGCTAAGCGATCGAATAATAAAATTAATAGAACAAAAAAAAAATTGAACACTAAATTTATGTGTTTCGATCGTAGTGACCTACGTTCATGGGGAGAGCAGCAACGAATTCTATTATATATCAATCGATACAACGGAGATTACAACCACACTCGAGTCACTCAAACACTTTCAGTATTTTTCAAGCCTTAATTACACCCAATAACTCACGCAGTGATTAGCCCCACAATTCCTCACGAAATAATCTATCTCGCAAAGAAATTATACACAAATCTTACTACAAAATTTAATCGTTACAAATACTTGAACTCTTGGTGTAATTTCATGAACAAAATTACAAACGCTCTGCCAAGCACCCAGCACCCATGGATGTCACTCAGAAATTTAGCGCTCACGGCACTCTCGAGAAGAAACGGCGCTTCTTCGTATTATCAACAACGGCCTCTCTAGCAAACCTGACCATGAGCATATATACTGTGGACTTCTTGGACGACGTCAACAAAACGAAGGAAATTGCACGTGCAAAAAATCTAATTGAATTCGGTCAACAAAGTTAACCTCCTGACTTTCCTCTTTTGACTTCTTTGGCCGACTACAGGGAAATATAATTTTGTGTGCCCATCCACTTAATTTTATTTCCCAATCAAAAAGAGTTTATACATATTTCTTGATTTCGGATGTCCGTAGAATATTCAATTCGGAATATTCAAACCTCCACAAATAATAATTAATCTCGGGTCAGATTTCGTCTATTGAGCTCAAACTCGAGACATATTTTAACAATTTTTATGCTATCAGACTGCTCCTTGGAATTGTTTCCAGGGTTCCTCACCAAAGAGAGGGGAAGCAAGCCTTCCTCCGAGGGCCCCCGCCGCCGATCCACTTCTACGAACGGTGGCGGGCTCCAAGGATGCAAACCTTATTTTAACGTGCCGAGATTTGCATGCTTTGCATCCCTCACTTTCTCCTGTATCTTTGTCTTCTCCCTGTATATTTGTCTTTCCCAAAAGAAGGAAATACCTTATTTTGCTTTACATCTAGGGCATCCCGTGATTCGGACGAGCCTCTAGATGAAGCAGTTTAAGGTTATGCTTAGGACCACACAGGGGAACTTAAATTGTGTCTAATAAAAATAACATGATTTTTATGCTAGCATACCGTTCAAGGAGAAAGGGGACAACATTTTATATAGGGCTCCTGCTCTGACTACATACTATATATGAAGTTCTATAATTTAAGTTTTATGTTATGTGTTTTGAACTTTTTATTATTTATTTTATTTTATGTGTTCATCTTTTATGGATTGTTGCTACTGACAAATGAGAAATTTTCATTTTTTTTTGCTGCGTTCACTTTCATTTTGTTTAAACGAAAAATGAAACACAAAAAGAAGAAGAAATTGGCCGGTTTCTAAGTAGACCCCGGAACCAAACGGAACAGGCCTTGGAACTTATGACAAGGTAGATTTTAGATTTTAGGGTATAAATGGTAGATTTCGGGTTCAAGAAAGTGGAGAACCGATTTTGATTGGTAGATTTTAGGCTCCAAATGGAACCTCGAATTCCTCACGCTAGTGTCATCGTTCTCGAAAGATGTCTATTGTGACTCGTTAATCTTAAGAAATCGTAGGCCCCGAACCTTTTCAAGGAGGAGCTTAGAAACTTCGGCGAGCAATACATCGGCTGGATTAGTTCTAATCACGAGTTTGTCCGTGATAGTCAAATTCTAGGAGCTTTAGTAGGCGATATCCGCCCATTGTATGCTTTTTGTACGTTTGATCGATTTCTCCATTTTGAAGTGGTTGCTTAAATTAGAGAGATAAAAGAGTAAATAATTTTCTTCTCAAAAGTCAGAGAGAGGGAGGCAGAGAAACGAGGATGGCGATTAACCGGGAGAATTACAATTTGCCCCTAAATTTTTTGGGATTGCGACAAGTTGCCCTCCGACGTTTCAATTTTACAATTTCCCCCCCTTACCCCCTAACTTTTTTGAAATTGAAGGCGTTGTGCTCCCTAACGTAGACTCCATCCAAAATTTTGTAACATATTTGACCACGCCAATGCACATAGTTAGATGTGAAGGTAAATTGGTCATATATCATCTACATGCCTGAGAAACAAATATAGGGACCATTGAAAAAATAAATGATTTGAAAAATAGTTTCCTAAAAATGATCATTTGTATCGGTTGCAATATTGAATGAACGAAAAATATTTTCATCGTTCACAAAAATATTTAAACATGACTTATTGTCAATAATGAAAACATTTTCCATTGATTAATAATTTCAAACAATACAAGCTTTCATTTTTAGGACATTATTTTTCAAGTTATTCATCTTCCACGGAATAAACGGAGCCTATATATCGATATGCATTAGACGTTAATTCCAGTTGAATTCTCGCCGGATTTTTAGTCGCACGCTCTCACGAGCAATATGTTTATGAACTCTTCTTCTACTTCTTCGTCGTATGTGCTTATACAACGAATTTTCCCTCAATAATCCATCACGTGCTGTCACGTGGTCTGAGCTCAAAGCAAAATTTGGTCAGAATCAAAGCCGAGGGCCACGATGCAACCAATTCCTAAACTTCACGGGACAAATTGCAAAATCGAAACATTGGGGGGGGGGGGGGGGTGTAATTTACAACAACCCTGAAAACTCGGGAGGCAGTATGCAATTTGCCCCCTTTTCCCTTAATTCGACGATTGATCATAGAAGTTTCACTCGAAGCTTCTACTTCAGTCAGAACTCTATTACTTACTAGTCAATGACTTTGATTGTTTTCAATTTGGGAACTTTTTTTTTTTTGGTCTGTCAGGTGTATTCGGGGTACTTTTTTTTAGAGTGGAGGCCTTTCCAATGAACTTCAATTAGCGAGTAAAAAAAACTGATGGATTGGACTAATCGCAGTTTAGATCTTTTCGTCTTCGATTATCGAGCTTACACTATGAGAAGCGCAATGATTACTTCACTTTATAGTTTATAATAATACCTAGTCATTCATTTTTTATTTTTTTTTTGGTCTAGCTCCATGTTTGAATGGTAACTTTGTCTTGCCAAGTTGTATAGCAACAATAATTCCCAAAGCATATCAATGGTCGGGTTTAAAACCATCGACTTTTCTTCCGAGGAGAGGCTATAAATAGAGAGGAGTCCCTCAGTTCGTCCCCACCCTCCTCTAATATTTTCTCAAAATTCTGCAAAAACAAAGCAAGCAAGCGCCATGAAGGTAATATGATGTGGGAGAAAAAAGCAGTAGCTTTATTTTCGAGAAATCGTGAATTGATTCACCTTATGTCGCATGCTAATTCACCTTCTTGATTTTCGTTCTTTCTTTTTTTCAATGGTAGCAGAAGGTCGTGATTAAGATATTCATGAACGATAGCACCTCGAGATTCAATTGTTTCAAACCCCAAAGCTCTCACTCCAAAGCTTTGAAAGTTGCGGCTGGCTTTTCAGGTAATTGCTAGATTTTTTGTTTCTTTTTATCCCTTTGACCGTTTAGGCACATCTTCTGTTTATTAATTTAGATAGGTGATTGTTTTGAGATTGAGAAGAAGAAGAACAAACCCTCTTTTGATTCGAAATCGACCCGTTTCTTTTCCATTCCAGGAGTTCAATCCGTGGCATTGGTGGGAGACGACAAGGACTTGATCGAGGTGGTCGGAGATGGGGTTGATGCGGCCAAGCTCGCCACTTTGCTTAGGAAGAAAGTCGAGTTCACAGAGATCGTGTCCGTGAGCGAGGTCGGCGAGAAAGACAAGAAAGAAAGCGAGAGCAAAGACAAGCCTAGCGAAACGACAACAACCGAGACCATCACATGGTTTTACAATGGCCGAAGCCCACACTATGAAATCGTGTGCGTCCCACACTACAAGGAAACCTGGGGTTGGCCCTTGTAGGATCAACAAATAATATTTAGATATTAAATCACACATTCTTATAAGTTTGTTAAATGAAGGCATAAACTGAAAATATATAATAGCGCTCCCCCTTGCCTATAGGCTAGACTTTTACCTAAAACTAAGTGTGGAAATCAAAGGGTGATTTGTTCCTAGGTGGCCGGTTTTCAGCCTAGAACTGGTAACCAACCCTATGATTTGGTACTCAAAAACAAACCAGTCGGTTTTGAAACTACTCCGGAACTGCCCAGTCTTTTTTATTCATGCAAAAAATCACATTCTTATGAGAAAATGTCAATATTGTGACATTTCACTGTGACAATGTATGTTGGTCAAGTGGTTATGGTATTGTTTGTTCATAGTGAAGATTGTGGTTCGATTTTCGTTTGGTGCAAAAGTATATCTTTTCTAAAAGAAACTTTAAAACCGGTTCTCAAGTAAGCGGGAATTGAACCAATCCTAGACCGGTTTTAGCTTTGCGGTACTAGAAAGCGAACTGATTTTCCCTAGAACGGCCTTGAACTAGTCAATCTAGGCCGGTTCGGTTTAGTTGCCGAGGGAAACCAGACATGATGCTCACCTCTAATAGAATATACAACAAGGGATGTAAGTAAGGGGCCAAGAAAATTTAAATTTACGATCTCATGCTTCGATATCATACCAAATTTTGTCAGGCCATTGCCAACTATTGTAAAAGTTTAGGCTATTAAATGAAAGAATAATTTAGTATCCAAATGTTCTAACAATGATTGACTTATATAAACGTATATTGTCGATGCAATGACTTATACAATACTTTTTTACATTTGTTCTAATGTAATCTCACTATTTCTTGAAATGTAATTAGCTTGATTTAGTGAAGTGATTCAATTTATATACACAATAATCTCTCGATACATATGTTCAGTACATAAAGAAGGAGAACCACCCATTTTCCACACCGGAGTTTGCAAAGACGTCTATTTAACGGAGGGCTTCTTCCTCATATTGATCGAGCTCAATGCTCGTTTCCGTGCCTGTTATCCCGGATTGAGCTCGTGTTTACTTCCTCCCGTGCACTGTTCAGCATCGAAATGATCCTCGAGTACCTTGGTGATTTAGTCGTCCTCGACAAGGCCATGCTGCAATGCGTCCGGCGGGATTATGTCTGCGCCATCTCCTGCTTGGATCCATACTGGAATAGAGGCCTTGGGACTGACCATTTCACGCTCTCTTGCCATGACTGGGTAAACATATATAAGTTTATTGAAGAGTCATCAATTTGCCAGTTATTGCATGAATCGCCCCACAATTAACCCTCAAGCATCATGCTAAGTAGAATGATTAGATTATCACATTGCTTTGACATGATTATAAGTTAAACATAGATCATGGTGACATAACGTTTAGTGATTGTAATAAGTAGAGTATTTACACAAAAATACACTGATTAAAAACGTTTAATCAACTCATAATCTTTTACATGGATACTTAATTCTGGTTTTGTTACAGGTTCCAAGGGCCAGTGGATATGGGGCTCAGACATACTTCAACTCCATTGGATTGGAGCCCAATCCAATGCCAATAATGACGTCTCTTCAACCCCAAGAAAGACGTCTCGTTTCCCAAAATGAACCTCCAAGCCGAGGACATCGGACCGCACCGTGCCGGCGTTTTCTGCCGAGGCAGCACATGGCCGCATCAGGCTGGTGCTACTGCGGCACTGGAAGAGGAAAAGGACGGCAAAGTCTGTTGGAAATATGGGATAAATTGATGGGTGAATGAATGAGAAATTGATGCTCAAAGAACACCCTTGAGTTGGAAGTGGGAAGTGAAAAACACTATTCCCACATTGGAAAAGAAAGAAGGTTATGGAGTGCTTTATATACAGTTATACTTATTTGAAGTGGTAACTATCATAGCAAAAACTCTCTGCCTTGCGCGCAGGCGCAGGGGGGATGCAAATCCGACGCCCGACAAGTTGAAACTTGGGCGCGAGCGCACATCCCGCGTACACGATTGCAAGACCGAAAAGTGGGCCTCGCGACGAGCCCAATTTTGCCTTCTTATTTATTTTTTTCTTTCAACTCAAACAGTTACGAATTTCATAACGTGCGACAGATTTAATCAGCCGTTATTCCCATACGTATTGATCTTATAACGGCAGAATTAATCGGCCGTTATTCGTATTGATCTTATAACGGCAGATTTAATCGTCCGTTATTCGTATTGATTTTATAACGGCAGATTTAATCGTCCGTTATTCGTATTGATTTTGTAACGACAGATTTAATCGGCCGTTATTATTCCCGAATTGCTCTCCCCTCTGTTCCTTTTTATCGAAATCATTCTTCCTCTGGTTTTACACTCTCTCTGCATTTGCACTGTTTTTCGGTAGTGTTCATTTCAAGTTTGTTCGAGTTCGCCGGAAGCTTGGAAGTGCCGTGCTCTCTTCTTCGCTGTCAACCGTTGTATCCTGGGAGACAGACGTTCGCGAAACCTCGGTCGCGTACTGGAGGGAACGAATCTGTTTTAAGGAAACTGTGTCAAACACAGGCCTCGGTATTCATTTGTATCGATTCCAACTTTGTTATTACAATTTCATTTCTTTACTGTTCTATATTGTTTGTAATATTTATACTGATGCCGATTTGAATTTCGCAACAATCTTAAAACAGATTCGTGCTTTTACAAATTCAAATGGCTACTGGTAAAGAAGTCGTGGATGTGGCTGCTGGAAACGATGGTGTCGATGTAGCTGCTAACGACATCACCAAAAACTCTGCCTATGCCTCAGCTGTCCAACTGTCTGGCTCATCCTCTGTTCCTTCTGCGGTTTCTGTCCACCATTGTGAGAAACCTGAAAAGTTCGACGGATCGAACTTCAAAAGGTGGCAGTAAAAGATGTTGTTTTATTTGACAACTTTAAATCTTGCGAGATTCTTGACTGAGGAAGCTCCTAAGTTATCCAATGGAGAAACGGATAAGCAAGTCTTCAATGCTGTTGAAGCATGGAAGCACTCTGACTTCCTGTGTCGGAACTATGTCATGAATGGCTTACATGACTCATTGTACAATGTCTATTGTGCAAAAACGACGGCAAAGGAGTTATGGGAAGCCTTGGATCGGAAATATAAAACAGAGGATGCCGGAGCAAAGAAATTTGTTGTCGGTCGATTCCTTGATTATAAGATGGTGGACTTTAAAACTGTGATCAGTCAAGTGCAAGAAATTCAAGTGATCTTGCATGAAATTCTGACTGAGGGAATGATCTTGAGTGAAACCTTCCAAGTGGCTGCTATTATTGAAAAGCTACCTCCTGGGTGGAAGGATTTCAAGAACTATCTCAAGCATAAGCGAAAGGAAATGAACCTGGAAGAGCTGATTGTTAGACTTCGAATTGAAGAAGACAATAGAGGATTTGAACGCAAAGGGTTCAATCCTACTACAGCTAAGGCAAATGTTGTGGAACTTAGGCAAGGCCACAAGAACAAGAAGATTGCCAAGCCAAAGTTGGGACCAAAAGGAGGAGTTTCCAAGAACAAGTTTCAAGGAAAATGCTTCAACTGTGGTAAAATGGGGCATAGATCTATGGAATGCAGACTTCCGAAGAAGAAGAATTATGAGACAAATATGGTGAGTGGCATCGCTCAAGACGTGTCAAACATAAACCTTTCTGCAATGGTTTCTGAAGTAAACTTAGTTGGGTCCAATCCGAAGGAATGGTGGATTGACACTGGTGCTATTAGGCACATATGCTCCAATAAGGACCTGTTCACAAATCTTGAACCAATTAATGGGGAAAAGGCTTTTATGGGAAACTCTGCCTCTTCTGCTGTCGAAGGCCAAAGGAAGGTGTTGCTGAAGATGACCTCAGGAAAAGAGCTGACTCTAAACAATGTTCTTTATGTGCCAGAAATCCGAAAGAACCTGGTTTCTAGGTCTCTGTTGAACAAGCATGTATTTCGTATGGTATTTGAGTCAGATAAAGTTATTTTGTCTAAATCCGGAATGTATGTGGGGAAGGGATATGTAACTGATGGGCTTTTTAAGCTCAATGTAATGACAATTATCAATAAAGATAATAAGTCTTCCGTTTATTTGCTTGAGTCTTCCAATTTATGGCATGGTAGACTAGGACACGTTAATTATGATACATTGCGTAGATTAATTAACTTGGAACATATACCTTCATTTCAAATTGATTCAAAACATAAATGTGAAATTTGTGTTGAGGCAAAATTAACGAGGTCATCATTTCAAACAATTGAAAGAAACACCGAACCCCTTGAATTAATTCATAGTGATGTTTGCGATTTGAAATTCGTACAAACGAGAGGTGGTAATAAATATTTTATTACCTTTATCGATGATAACACTAAATATTGTTATGTGTATTTGCTTAAAAGCAAAGATGAAGCCTTAGAGAAATTTATTCTCTATAAGAATGAAGTTGAAAATCAACTTAATAAGAGAATTAAAAGATTGAGAAGTGATAGAGGTGGCGAGTACGAAGTACCAATTGGTGAATTCTGTGCACAACACGGAATTATACATGAAATAACTGCGCCTTACTCTCCTCAATCAAATGGTGTTGCTGAACGTAAAAATCGCACATTGAAAGAAATGATGAACGCGATATTACTAAATTCAGGTTTGCCTCAAAATATGTGGGGAGAAGCTATATTGTCAAGCAATTACCTTTTAAATAAGGTACCTCGAAAGAAAGAGGATAAAACCCCTTATGAGTTATGGAAAAGTAGGAGACCATCCTACAAACACTTACGAGTGTGGAGGTGTCTTGCAAAAGTGGCGGTTCCAACACCAAAGAAGACAAAGATAGGTCCTAAAACGGTGGACTGTATCTTTATAGGCTATGCACATAACAGTAATGCATATCGATTTCTTGTGCATGAATCAAAAATTTCAGATATACACAAGAATACGATCATGGAATCTAGGAATGCATCATTCTTTGAAAATGTATTTCCTTGTAAATCCGATGATGGATCAAGTTCATCTAAACGAAAGAATGAAACTATGAATGAAGAAAGTCACGATTCGGCTCATGAAATTCATGACTCAGATCATGAACTAGAACCGAGACGTAGCAAAAGAGCAAGAGTGGAAAAATCTTTTGGAAATGATTTTCTAACTTATTTGTTAGAAAAGGAACCACTAAATTATGCAGAAGCTGTGAATTCCTCTGAGGGACCTCTATGGAAAGAAGCAATAAAAAGTGAAGTTGATTCTATTTTGCAGAATCATACTTGGGAGCTAGTGAATCTTCCTCCTGGTTGTAAGCCTTTAAAGTCCAAATGGATTTTTAAAAAGAAAATGAAAGCAGATGGCTCTGTTGATAAGTACAACGCCAGACTTGTGATCAAAGGATACAAACAACGAGAAGGCTTAGATTACTTCGATACTTATTCTCCTGTGACGAGAATAACTTCCATTAGGATGATACTTGCAATTGCAGCATTGCGAAATCTCAAAGTACATCAAATGGATGTAAAAACAGCTTTCCTAAATGGTGATTTGGATAAAGAAATCTACATGGAACAACCTGAGGGTTTTATAGTTCCAGGACAAGAAAGGAAAGTCTGTAAATTGGTAAAATCATTGTATGGCCTAAAACAAGCACCAAAGCAATGGCATGAAAAGTTTGATAATGCAATGATTACCAATGGTTTTAAGATCAATGAATGTGATAAATGTGTCTACATTAAAGAGACAACAAATGGCTATGTCATTTTGTGTCTTTACGTAGATGACATACTAATTGTTGGTAGTGATGATAAAATGATCAAATCTACCAAGTATATGTTGAATTCAAGATTTGACATGAAAGATATGGGACCTACTGATATGATTTTAGGAATTAAAATCACAAGAACATCAGAAGGTCTTATTTTAAACCAATCACACTATGTGGACAAGACTCTTGAAAAATTCAACATGAATGATTCTGGTATTGCTAGAACACCATTAGACAATAGTCTTCATCTTTCCAAGAATAGAGGAGAGGGTATTTCTCAAGTAGATTACTCTAGAGTTGTTGGAAGTCTAATGTACTTAATGAGTTGTACTAGACCAGACATTGCCTATACGGTTGGTAAATTAAGTAGATATACAGGCAATCCGAGTGCTGACCATTGGAAAGCAATAGTGAGAGTATTCAGGTACTTACGATATACTTGGAATTATGGCCTGCATTATACCAGATACCCAGCTGTTCTGGAAGGATATAGTGATGCGAACTGGATATCTAATATAAAAGACTCAAAATCTACTAGTGGATATGTATTCACACTAGCAGGAGCAGCCGTATCTTGGAAATCCTGTAAACAAACTGTTATAGCCAGATCCACAATGGAATCTGAATTTATAGCATTAGATAAATGTGGTGAAGAGGCTGAATGGCTACGCCATTTCTTAGAGGATATTCCAAAATGGCAAAAACCTGTGCCACCAATAAGTATACATTGTGATAGTCAATCTGCGATTGGAAGAGCACAGAGTAATATGTATAATGGTAAGTCTAGACATATACGTCGTAGACATAATACCATTAGACAACTACTCTCAACAGGAATTATCTCTATTGACTACGTAAAGTCAAGGGATAATATTGCGGATCCGCTAACCAAAGGGTTAAACAGAGAGTTAGTTGAGAAATCGACAAGAGGAATGGGACTGAAGCCCATGAAAGAATAAGTTGGTATAAAGGAAACCCAACCTAGTTGACTGGAGATCCCAAGATCTAGGTTCAAAGGGACAACCTAATTATATAAACTTAGTGATGTCACTGTGGGGGTTATCTCTAAAACCATTCCTATATAAAATAACAGTGATATTGTAATGGAAAGGATAGCATTTTGCTTTAATGATTCTTAAGTGGAGTAAACAAATTACTCAAAATTAAGTAATCACCTATGTGAGAGAGAAGTGGGGCCGCTTCAAAGGAGAATTATTTAAGGGCTAAATTCTTTAGAAACTCTTGCAGAACCAGGTTGATGTTCATGGCCAAAACGAACATAACTATGAGAACTGAACAAACGTTTAGATGATTCCTGTGTGAAGTGTATGGTTCATTTACATAAGAAAGCTGGACAGTTCAAGGACATCATGTCTACTGGACAACTAGTAAAGTAAATATATTTTCACAAGGAAAGGTTCAAATGGTAACACCTACCTATCCTATGCAGGTTTCAATTGTTGAACACTATCACAGAGTCAAAACTAAAACAATTTTCATTCATGTGGGGGATTGTTGGAAATATGGGATAAATTGATGGGTGAATGAATGAGAAATTGATGCTCAAAGAACACCCTTGAGTTGGAAGTGGGAAGTGAAAAACACTATTCCCACATCGGAAAAGAAAGAAGGCTATGGAGTACTTTATATACAGTTACACTTATTTGAAGTGGTAACTATCATAGCACAAACTCTCTGCCTTGCGCACAGGCACAGGGGGGTGCAAATCCGATGCCCGACAAGTTGAAACTTGGGCGTGAGCGCACATCCCGCGTACACGATTGCAAGACCGAAAAGTGGGCCTCGCGACGAGCCCAATTTTGCCTTCTGATTTATTTTTTTCTTTTAACTCAAACAGTTACGAATTTCATAACGTGCGACAGATTTAATCAGCCGTTATTCCCATACGTATTGATCTTATAACGGCAGAATTAATCGGCCGTTATTCGTATTGATCTTATAACGGCAGATTTAATCGTCCGTTATTCGTATTGATTTTGTAACGACAGATTTAATCGGCCGTTATTATTCCCGAATTGCTCTCCCCTCTGTTCCTTTTTATCGAAATCATTCTTCCTCTGGTTTTACACTCTCTCTGCATTTGCACTGTTTTTCGGTAGTGTTCATTTCGAGTTTGTTCAAGTTCGCCGGAAGCTTGGAAGTGCCGTGCTCTCTTCTTCGTTGTCAACCGTTGTATCCTGGGAGACAGACGTTCGCGAAACCTCGGTCGCGTACTGGAGGGAACGAATCTGTTTTAAGGAAACTGTGTCAAACACAGGCCTCGGTATTCATTTGTATCGATTCCAACTTTGTTATTACAATTTCGTTTCTTTATTGTTCTATATTGTTTGTAATATTTATACTGATGCCGATTTGAATTTCGCAACAAAGTCAGGGTCTACGGGGGATCCCTGAGGGGTTCTCGTACCGCGGAATGATGAGAACGAGCAAGTAGTGCATACGCTCAAGTAGCCACGAGGTTGCGAGCCCGAGGATCGCCGGGTGGATACACGCCGGGCGCACCCTGGTGGTGATATCCGAGCACTGCGAACTTCCTTTCATTGTCATGCTAGACTGGTCAGTGCGGGTCGCGGCGGGCGAGATACTGGGGGCAAAGTAACATGTTCACAAAAGACCTTCATAATGCTTCTCAATTTTGACCCGTCCATGCTATGTTTGACGAATATGTTGTACCGATTTCTGAAAGATTTCAGTCGATACTGTTTCGGCTATGTTGAGGATCTTTGTGTTCGTATGTTTCCTTTCCTCTTCTTTTTTTGGCCCCTCGGACAAATTTGGACGTATTGGCTTATCTTCTAATGTCTGTATAACGCTCACTGTTGAGGTTATGTCGCTACCTAACTTCAACTGAAACATAAGACAATAGTGAGGAGGCATAAGGAGTTCACATCTTAATGAGACGCTCATGTCACCTAAAAAAGCACATACCGAGCAATTTGGTGCCATAAGAACTTACTCTAGCATGGATTTAATGGCTTGTCAGCCTCTTTGGGGTGCCACAAGCCTTCTTAATATAATCGGCGATTTGGCGCGTACCGAAATCAACATCGCATGGGAAGTGCTTAGTGACGCGCTCGTCAATCTCTTATGCGATCCTCGTTTTATACATCCCCATTTATTTAAATAGCAAATTATGGTCTACAACATCACTTGGTTGGTACAGTATACCTGTATACTGATCTTAGCCCATCTAACTTTACTCTAGAATTTTTAGGTCCGCTATCCATACGAACGAGATTTAACAACAGGGAATTATTTCAAGGACAAATAATGAAAACATATCCATATAACCTAAGATGTGATTGCAAGATAAGTACAAGCAGATTTTTCAACATTCTCAATATTATCTTATTTTACATATCCGCACAAGAATGTTTGATTCACCCGTTTCGTTTCCAGAAATGATCTTGATGATTAGCGACACGATTTACCAGGTCGTAATTTTCGTACAAACACGCCACCCTGTCCCTTTCTAGACAGGTATTGTTGTGGGGAAAATTACAAAAAAAGTCCTAAACCTTTTGTAATTGTGCCAATTCAGTCATAAACCTTTTTTTTGCCAATTCAATCATAAACCTTTTGCAAACCAGCCAATTCAGTCCTTTTGGCCAGCCGTGGCGCGGCCGCGACGTGGCCGGCGCGGCCACGGCCGACGGGCGCGTGCGGCGGCCACGCGGCTGGCCGGCCAAAAGGATTGAATTGGCTAGTTTGCAAAAGGTTTAGGACTGAATTGGCAAAAAAAAAGATTTAGGACTGAATTGGCACAATTGTAAAAGGTTTAGGACTTTTTTGGTAATTTTCCCGTTGTTGTGCCAAGAGATTATTAACATTAATCAATTAGCTCGGTCTTACAAATGACTCGGTTAAAGTTGACTTGAGGTCGGATCAAGAAAGAGAAATCGACTTATAGTTTTTATGAAAAGGACATGTCATGTGATGGTACCTATCTCTTCCATATGGTCAAAATCAACATGCTTTAATTATACGGTATTAGCAGAAATAATTGAAAACTAGCAGATAATCA
The DNA here is from genome assembly GCF_021117445.2 of Syzygium oleosum. Taxonomy (NCBI): domain Eukaryota; kingdom Viridiplantae; phylum Streptophyta; class Magnoliopsida; order Myrtales; family Myrtaceae; genus Syzygium; species Syzygium oleosum. The sequence continues at coordinate 6,526,659 of NW_026607494.1, forward strand.
CAAAGGAGAGATGTCATCATCCCTCTAACTAAGTTATTGGACGAGGAAAACCTTTTCCTTTTCCCTCTTCCTTGCACTCCATAACCCAGCACATAATTTTTTTTAATGAAAACTGTCGTGTCTTTTGAATTTCTAGAAGCCATCCCCCCCTCCTTGTCGAATTATGCCTTGTCGTAACTTGTTGGCTACAAGCCCTGGACGACTTGGAGATCCACTACGACAAAACAGATGAATCGAAGCTCGTTGGTCTCTCCATTTCAAACGAAGTTTATTGTCACTTGTGACCTTAAGAACATGTGGGCCACTTTCGCGAATAAGTTTTTGAGACTTTCGTGCATTTGATTTGGGGAAAATTACCAAAAAAGTCCTAAACCTATTGCAATTGTGCTAATTCAGACCTAAACCTTTTGCAATTATGTCAATTTAGTCCATCCGGCCACTTTTGGCCGGCTGGCGTTAACGTGGACGCCGGCCGGCTAACGTGGCATTATTTTAATTTTTTTTTTCCTTTCTTTTTTTTTTCTTTCCTTCTTCCCCCTGGCCGGACCGGCCAGGGGGAGGCGCGCCCTCGCCGGCATTGGCGAGGGCGAGCCTCGCCGTTGCTGGGCGAGCCTCGCCATGGCTGGGCGAGCTCGACCTCGCCCAGATCTGGCGAGGTCGAGCTTCGCCATGGCTGTGGGCCAGGTCGAGCTCGCCTAGCCATGGCGAGCTCCGCCCTCACCTCGCCCAGCGACGGTGAGCCTCCCCAGTGGCTGGCAAGCTGGCCCTAGCCCCTGGCCGGTCCGGCCACCGGGCGAAGAAGGAAAGACAAAAAAAAAAAACAGAGAAAGAAAAAAAATAAAAATTCAAGCTCCGCCATCGCCGGCCCTCATTAGTGCCGGCGAGGCTCGACCTCGCTCAGCGGCGGAGAGGGTGACTCGCCATGGCTGGGTGAGCTCGACCTCGCCTAGATTTGGCGAGGTCAAGCTCGCCTAGCGGCAGCGAGGGCGGCTCGCCATGGCTGGGCGAGCTTGACCTCGCCAGATCTGGGCGAGGTCGAGCTCGCCCAGCAGCGGCAAGGGCAGAGCTCGCCCAGCCATGGCGAGCTCCGTCGATGCCGGCCCTCGCCCAGCGACAGCGAGGCTCGCCCTCGCTAGTGCTAGCGAGGGCGAGCCTCCCCAGTGGCCGGCGAGGTCATATCGCCGACGAGCCTCCCCCTGGCCGGTCCGGCCAGGGGGAAGAAGGAAAGAAAAAAAAAAGAGAAAGAAAAAAAAATTTCAAAAAAAAAAATTAAAATAATGCCACGTCAGCCGGCTGGCATCCACGTTAGCGCCGGCCAGCCAAAAGTGGCCGAATAGACTGAATTGGCACAATTACAAAAGGTTTAGGACTGAAATGGTAAAAAAAAAAGTTTAGGACTGAATTGGCACAATTGCAATAGGTTTATGACTTTTTTAGTAATTTTCCCTTTGATTTGTTGAAAATGATCATTCAAGGAAAAACCATTTACAGTCAAAAAATATATGCATGCTTAAAGTTAGATAAATAAATTACCTAACCCAAATAAAGGAAAACATTTGAAAAATGACTTTTCAGAGAGCATTTTTCTTTACCATGAAATTTTCTCTGAAACAGATACACCCTTCGAAATTTCACTGATAGTACATTTGATGGATTAATCAAATCACGAGTTTATACGTTATAGTCAATTCTAGGAGCTTTACTAGGTGATGGTTGCCTATTGTATACCCTTGCTCGGTGCGAAATGGATCCCCTAGTATGAGGGACGATGTCATTTTCTTGACTAACTAGGAGACTTAGACGTCAACCAAGAGCTAAGCCATCTAGATACACTCATCTTTTAAACAATTGAATATTGATCATGTCCTCGATCGGAGAAAACTCCCTCCAACGAATTTGTGATTGGTATAGCCACATGTGACTCTAAGATACCCAAAATACAATTAAGAAGAAAACAAACATGAGCTCGCCACCAAGATGTACCCCTAACGTTGACTCCAACCAAGTTTTTTGTCACATATTTGACCATGTAGCTGCATGCGATTAGTTATGGAAAGCAAATTCGTCATATATCATCTACATCTATGAGAAAGAAAAATATAGGGACTAGTCAAAAGTATGTTTTAAAACCGTATATTGATATGCATTTAACGTTGATTCAATCAAATTCTCACCACAACTTTAGTCGTATGCTCTCACATACAATATATATGAATTGTTCTTCTACTTTTATTTTATTTATATATACTTATATATACAAGCTTTCCCTCAGTAATTAGTCACGTGTTATTACGTAGTCAGAGCTCCAAACGAAATTTGGTCGGAACCAACACCAGGGGCTACATTACAACCGATTCTGAACTTTGGGGACAAATTGCAAAATCGAAATGATGGGCGGGGGGATGCAATAACCCTAAAAACTAGGGGAGCAATATGTAAGTGGCCCCAATCTATTACGAAAATCGCTTATGATGTTTTGAAGATGACAAAATAATTAAAACTACTAATGAGTTTAATGGTGGAGTAACTAGGCAATGCACAAGCCGTTATGTAGATAATGTCCTAATAGGGTGAACAAGACATTGGCCATAGAAATGTCTACAAGCTAGAGGTACCTAAATAGAAGGTGAACAAGCCTAGAACGGGGAGTTCAGTAAAGCTTGTAAGTACCATGGATAGGTGAACAACGAGGTAGAACCATGACTGCTAATATATTTGGATATCACCAGACAACTAGAGTTGGATATCATTAGACTCATAATCAGACTCATCATTAGCCTCACCATCATACTCAAAGTTGCACGCAAATATCATCAGAAGCAACAGCGTGGAAATCGACAGTATTTACACGTGGATATCATTAGTGCATCTGATTACTTCAGACTCTATCGCTAAAGCTGAATATTATCAGAGTCTAAAATCTACATGGATATATATATATTCAGACACAAATAACATCACAGCTAGTGATTTGGCTAGGATTTCCAATATAGAAAGTAATGATTAATCTTTAATTTTAAGGATAGTTTTGCAATGAAATCTTTTAAACAATACAGATTGATTGACAATCATTACAATGACAAGTTGCTTTCCTAATTGAAAAACTCTACTTATGAAAACTGATGATTTGTTTGTATGGAGCAAATCAATGAGGATTTAGATCTTATCACTCAACGGCGACTCAATCTCCATTATGTAATCTCGTCCAACAGATTGATTGGAGAGTGATCCTCCGAAGACTGTCTAACGGGTAGATTGGAAGTGGAGGAATGTAAAAAGAGACCAAAGTGCCGATGAAAAGCGAGGTCCAGAATCATAAATTCCAAAGTCTGAGAGTATTTTGATTCTATACACTTGTCTTTCTTAAGCTACAAAGTGTAATCTTTGAGAGGCACTAAAAAGAAAAGATAAAGAGACCTATCATACATTGAGCATTGTCACTCACAATTGTAACCTTTTAATTGATTAACTAGTGAAATCTAGACATTAACTATTAGCGTGGGAGAGTGGACGTAAGCTTATTCTAAGCCGAACCAATATAAATTTATGTGTGCAATTTTCTCTATCCCTTAGCTCTTTATTATTATCTTTGATAGTATATTGTACACCAGTGAATATGATTATAGCATAATTTCTCTTCAGACTTTGTTTCCACATGATATTAATCTTAACTGTTTTAATTCCGCTTTAATTTGTCAAGTTTTGTTATAATCACCTATTCACCCCTCTTTAAGTGATTGTGCTAGCCACCTCACAATCAACCCCTAATTCCACGATTGATCATAGGAGTTTCACTCGACTCGTCTTCTTCCACAGAACTCTATCACTCACCGGTCAATGACATGTTAAACTTAAGATAACGACGATCATTAAAGACATTGGTCGTTAATAGTCAATTTGGGGAACCTTTTCTAGAGAGAATTACCTTTCCATTACACACCAATTAGTGAGCAAACCACGATGGATTAGACTAATCATATACTTTAATTGGTCGATTCTCAAGGAATTTCGCGTCTTCACTCCACTTTATAATAATGCCTAGGCATTGATTTGACTAACTCTATGTTTGAATGATAACCTTGTCTACCAAGTTGCATACAGTAGTGGTTTCTAAAGCATATACGTCAGTCAGTACGTAAGGCATGCATCAAAGGTGGGGCAGAGAGGGCACGTCATGCATTCAAAAAGTCATTGACTTGTGACTACTGTTGGAAATATGGGATAAATTGATGGGTGAATGAATGAGAAATTGATGCTCAAAGAACACCCTTGAGTTGGAAGTGGGAAGAGGAAAAACACTATTCCCACATCGGAAAAGAAAGAAGGCTATGGAGTGCTTTATATACAGTTACACTTATTTGAAGTGGTAATTATCATAGCACAAACTCTCTGCCTCGCGCGCAGGCGCAGGGGGGGTGCAAATCCGACGCCCGACAAGTTGAAACTTGGGCGCGTACACGATTGCAGGACCGAAAAGTGGGCCTCGCGATGAGCCCAATTTTGCCTTCTGATTTATTTTTTCAACTCAAACTGTTACGAATTTCGTAACGTGCGGCAGAATTAATCGTCCGTTATTCGTATTGATTTTATAACGGTAGATTTAATCGTCCGTTATTCGTATTGATTTTGTAACGACAGATTTAATCGGCCATTATTATTCCCGAAATGCTCTCCCTCTCCCCTGCGTTCTATTTTTATCGAAATCATTCTTCCTCTGTTTTTACACGCTCTCTGCATTTTGCACTGTTTTTCGGTAGTGTTCATTTCGAGTTTGTTCAAGTTCGCCGGAAGCTTGGAAGTGCCGTGCTCTCTTCTTCGCTGTCAACCGTTGTATCCTGGGAGACAGACGTTCACGAAACCTCGGTCACGTACTGGAGGGAACGAATCTGTTTTAAGGAAACTGTGTCAAACACAGACCTCGGTATTCATTTGTATCGATTCCAACTTTGTTATTGCAATTTCGTTTCTTTACAATACTGTATTGTTTGTAATATTTATGCTAATGCCGATTTGAATTATATAACAATCTTAAAACAGATTCGCGCTTTTACAAATTCAAATGGCTACTGGTAAAGAAGTCGTGGATGTGGCTGCCGGAAACGATGGTGTCGATGTGGCTGCTGACAACATCGCCAAAAACTCTGCCTATGCCTCAGCTGTCCAACTGCCTGCCTCATCCTCTATTCCTTCTGCTGTTTCTGTCCACCATGGTGAGAAACCTGAAAAGTTCGACGGATCGAACTTTAAAAGGTGGCAGCAAAAGATGCTGTTTTATTTAACAACCTTGAATCTTGCGAGATTCTTGACTGAGGAAGCTTCTAAGTTATCCAGTGGAGAAACGGATAAGCAAGTCTTCAACGCTGTTGAAGCATGGAAGCACTCTGACTTCCTGTGTCGGAACTATGTCATGAATGGCCTACATGACTCATTGTACAATGTCTATTGTGCAAAAACGACGGCAAAGGAGTTATGGGAAGCCTTGGACCGAAAATATAAAACAGAGGATGCCGGAGCAAAGAAATTTGTTGTCGGTCGATTCCTTGATTATAAGATGGTGGACTTTAAAACTGTGATCAGTCAAGTGCAAGAAATTCAAGTGATCTTACATGAAATTCTGGCTGAGGGAATGATCTTGAGTGAAACCTTCCAAGTGGCTGCTATTATTGAAAAGCTACCTCCTGGGTGGAAGGATTTCAAGAACTATCTCAAGCATAAGCGAAAGGAAATGAACCTGGAAGAGCTGATTGTTAGACTTCGAATTGAAGAAGACAATAGAGGATTTGAACGCAAAGGGTTCAATCCGACTACAGCTAAGGCAAATGTTGTGGAGCTTAGGCAAGGCCACAAGAACAAGAAGATTGCCAAGCCAAAGTTGGGACCAAAAGGAGGAGTTTCCAAGAACAAGTTTCAAGGAAAATGCTTCAACTGTGGTAAAATGGGGCATAGATCTATGGAATGCAGACTTCCGAAGAAGAAGAATTATGAGACAAATATTGTGAGTGGCATCGCTCAAGACGTGTCAAACATAAACCTTTCTGCAATGGTTTCTGAAGTAAACTTAGTTGGGTCCAATCCGAAGGAATGGTGGATTGACACTGGTGCTACTAGGCACATATGCTCCAATAAGGACCTGTTCACAAATCTTGAACCAATTAATGGGGAAAAGGTTTTTATGGGAAACTCTGCCTCTTCTGCTGTCGAAGGCCAAGGGAAGGTGTTGCTGAAGATGACCTTAGGAAAAGAGCTGACTCTCAACAATGTTCTTTATGTGCCAGAAATTCGAAAGAACCTGGTTTCTGGGTCTCTGTTGAACAAGCATGGATTTCGTATGGTATTTGAGTCAGATAAAGTTATTTTGTCTAAATCCGGAATGTATGTGGGGAAGGGATATGTAACTGATGGGCTTTTTAAGCTCAATGTAATGACAATTATCAATAAAGATAATAAGTCTTCCGTTTATTTGCTTGAGTCTTCCAATTTATGGCATGGTAGACTAGGACACGTTAATTATGATACATTGCGTAGATTAATTAACTTGGAACATATACCTTCATTTCAAATTGATTCAAAACATAAATGTGAAATTTGTGTTGAGGCAAAATTAACGAGATCATCATTTCAAACAATTGAAAGAAACACCGAACCCCTTGAATTAATTCATAGTGATGTTTGCGATTTGAAATTCGTACAAACGAGAGGTGGTAATAAATATTTTATTACCTTTGTCGATGATAACACTAAATACTGTTATGTGTATTTGCTTAAAAGCAAAGATGAAGCCTTAGAGAAATTTATTCTCTATAAGAATGAAGTTGAAAATCAACTTAATAAGAGAATTAAAAGATTGAGAAGTGATAGAGGTGGCGAGTACGAAGTACCAATTGGTGAATTCTGTGCACAACACGGAATTATACATGAAATAACTGCGCCTTACTCTCCTCAATCAAATGGTGTTGCTGAACGTAAAAATCGCACATTGAAAGAAATGATGAACGCGATATTACTAAATTCAGGTTTGCCTCAAAATATGTGGGGATAAGCTATATTGTCAAGCAATTACCTTTTAAATAAGGTACCTCGAAAGAAAGAGGATAAAACCCCTTATGAGTTATGGAAAGGTAGGAGACCATCCTACAAACACTTGCGAGTGTGGGGGTGTCTTGCAAAAGTGGCGGTTCCAACACCAAAGAAGACAAAGATAGGTCCTAAAACGGTGGATTGTATCTTTATAGGCTATGCACATAACAGTAATGCATATCGATTTCTTGTGCATGAATAAAAAATTTTAGATATACACAAGAATACGATCATGGAATCTAGGAATGCATCATTCTTTGAAAATGTATTTCCTTGTAAATCCAATGATGGATCAAGTTCATCTAAACGAAAGAATGAAACTATGAATGAAGAAAGTCACGATTCGGCTCATGAAATTCATGACTCAGATCATGAACTAGAACCGAGACGTAGCAAAAGAGCAAGAGTGGAAAAATCTTTTGGAAATGATTTTCTAACTTATTTGTTAGAAAAGGAACCACTAAATTATGCAGAAGCTGTGAATTCCTCTGAGGGACCTCTATGGAAAGAAGCAATAAAAAGTGAAGTTGATTCTATTTTGCAGAATCATACTTGGGAGCTAGTGAATCTTCCTCCTGGTTGTAAGCCTTTAAAGTCCAAATGGATTTTTAAAAAGAAAATGAAAACAGATGGCTCTGTTGATAAGTACAAAGCCAGACTTGCGATCAAAGGATACAAACAACGAGAAGGCTTAGATTACTTCGATACTTATTCTCCTGTGACGAGAATAACTTCCATTAGGATGATACTTGCAATTGCAGCATTGCGAAATCTCGAAGTACATCAAATGGATGTAAAAACAGCTTTCCTAAATGGTGATTTGGATGAAGAAATCTACATGGAACAACCTGAGGGTTTTATAGTTCTAGGACAAGAAAGGAAAGTCTGTAAATTGGTGAAATCATTGTATGGCCTAAAACAAGCACCAAAGCAGTGGCATGAAAAGTTTGATAATGCAATGATTACCAATGGTTTTAAGATCAATGAATGTGATAAATGTGTCTACATTAAAGAGACAACAAATGGCTATGTCATTTTGTGTCTTTACGTAGATGACATACTAATTGTTGGTAGTGATGATAAAATGATCAAATCTACCAAGTATATGTTGAATTCAAGATTTGACATGAAAGATATGGGACCTACTGATATGATTTTAGGAATTAAAATCACAAGAACATCAGAAGGTCTTATTTTAAACCAGTCACACTATGTGGACAAGATTCTTGAAAAATTCAACATGAATGATTCTGGTATTGCTAGAACACCATTAGACAATAGTCTTCATCTTTCCAAGAATAGAGGAGAGGGTATTTCTCAAGTAGATTACTCTAGAGTTGTTGGAAGTCTAATGTACTTAATGAGTTGTACTAGACCAGACATTGCCTATACGGTTGGTAAATTAAGTAGATATACAAGCAATCCGAGTGCTGACCATTGGAAAGCAATAGTGAGAGTATTCAGGTACTTACGATATACTCGGAATTATGGCCTGCATTATACCAGATACCCAGCTGTTCTGGAAGGATATAGTGATGCGAACTGGATATCTGATATAAAAGACTCAAAATCTACTAGTGGATATGTATTCACACTAGCAGGAGCAGCCATATCTTGGAAATCCTGTAAACAAACTGTTATAGCCAGATCCACAATGGAATCTGAATTTATAGCATTAGATAAATGTGGTGAAGAGGCTGAATGGCTACGCCATTTCTTAGAGGATATTCCAAAATGGCAAAAACCTGTGCCACTAATAAGTATACATTGTGATAGTCAATCTGCGATTGGAAGAGCACAGAGTAATATGTATAATGGTAAGTCTAGGCATATACGTCGTAGACATAATACCATTAGACAACTACTCTCAACAGGAATTATCTCTATTGACTACGTAAAGTCAAGGGATAATATTGCGGATCCGCTAACCAAAGGGTTAAACAGAGAGTTAGTTGAGAAATCGACAAGAGGAATGGGACTGAAGCCCATGAAAGAATAAGTTGGTATAAAGGAAACCCAACCTAGTTGACTGGAGATCCCAAGATCTAGGTTCAAAGGGACAACCTAATTATATAAACTTAGTGATATCACTGTGGGGGGTTATCCCTAAAACCATTCCTATATAAAATAACAGTGATATTGTAATGGAAAGGATAGCATTTTGCTTTAATGATTCTTAAGTGGAGTAAACAAATTACTCAAAATTAAGTAATCACCTATGTGAGAGAGAAGTGGGGCCGCTTCAAAGGAGAATTATTTAAGGGCTAAATTCTTTAGAAACTCTTGCAGAACCAGGTTGATGTTCATGGCCAAAACGAACATAACTATGAGAACTGAACAAACGTTTAGATGATTCCTGTGTGAAGTGTATGGTTCATTTATATAAGAAAGCTGGACAGTTCAAGGACATCATGTCTACTGGACAACTAGTAAAGTAAATATACTTTCACAAGGGAAGGTTCAAAGGGTAATACCTACCTATCCTATGCAGGTTTCAATTGTTGAACACTATCACAGAGTCAAAACTAAAACAATTTTCATTCATGTGGGGGATTGTTGGAAATATGGGATAAATTGATGGGTGAATGAATGAGAAATTGATGCTCAAAGAACACCCTTGAGTTGGAAGTGGGAAGAGGAAAAACACTATTCCCACATCGGAAAAGAAAGAAGGCTATGGAGTGCTTTATATACAGTTACACTTATTTGAAGTGGTAATTATTATAGCACAAACTCTCTGCCTCGCGCGCAGGCGCAGGGGGGGTGCAAATCCGACGCCCGACAAGTTGAAACTTGGGCGCGAGCGCACATCCCGCGTATAAGATTGCAGGACCAAAAAGTGGGCCTCGCGATGAGCCCAATTTTGCCTTCTGATTTATTTTTTCAACTCAAACTGTTACGAATTTCGTAACGTGCGGCAGATTTAATCAACCGTTATTCCCATGCATATTGATTTTATAACGGCAGAATTAATCGTCCGTTATTCGTATTGATTTTATAACGGCAGAATTAATCGTCCGTTATTTGTATTGATTTTATAACGGCAGAATTAATCGTCCGTTATTCGTATTGATTTTATAACGGCAGATTTAATCGTCCGTTATTCGTATTGATTTTGTAACGACAGATTTAATCGGCCGTTATTATTCCCGAAATGCTCTCCCTCTCCCCTGCGTTCTATTTTTATCGAAATCATTCTTCCTCTGTTTTTACACGCTCTCTGCATTTTGCACTGTTTTTCGGTAGTGTTCATTTCGAGTTTGTTCAAGTTCGCCGGAAGCTTGGAAGTGCCGTGCTCTCTTCTTCGCTGTTAACCGTTGTATCCTGGGAGACAGACGTTCACGAAACCTCGGTCGCGTACTGGAGGGAACGAATCTATTTTAAGGAAACTGTGTCAAACACAGACCTCGGTATTCATTTGTATCGATTCCAACTTTGTTATTGCAATTTCGTTTCTTTACAATACTGTATTGTTTGTAATATTTATGCTAATGCCGATTTGAATTATTTAACAACTACTACTTGCGCGGCCCTTGTTCAAGTCATTGAGTTTTCTTCCAAGGAGAGGGGCTATAAATGGAGAGGAGTACCTCAGTTCGTCTTCACCCTCCCCCAATATTTTCTCCAAACTCTCCAAAAAATTGAAAGAATCTAAAATACCCCAAGTTCCTAAACAAGCAAGCACCATGAAGGTAATATCATGAAGAAGAAGAAAAGGCAGTAGAGTAGCTATATTATTGAGAAATCACGGATTGATTCCCCTTATGTTGCATGATAATTCATCTTCTTGATTTTCTTTTTATTTTGACTATTCTTTGGCAGCAGAAGGTCGTGATTAAGGTGTCCATGAACAATCAAAACTCAAGATTTTGTTGTTTCAGCCCCCAAACCTCTCACTCCAAAGCTTTCAGAGTCGTGGGTAGCTTTCCAGGTGATTGCAAGAATTTTTTTTTTATATATATCTCTTGATGACCACCTAGGTGTATCTTTTGTAAACTCTTTTAGAGAGATGATTGTTTCGAGATTGAGAACGATAAAAAAAAACTGCTTTGATTAAAAAATAACCCTTTTTCTTTGTTGGTTCCACTTCAGGGGTTCAATCCATGGCAGTGTTGGGAGACGACAATGACATGATCGAGGTGATCGGAGACAGGTTTGACGCGGTCAAGCTCACCATTTTGCTTAGGAAGAATGTCGGGTTCGCGGAGATAGTGACTATGAGCGAGACTGATGCAAAAGACGAGAAAGAAATCGAAAGAGAAGACAAGCCTATCATCTGGTCATACATCAGCGGAGTGCCGCACCGACAGATAACCCATGTCATGGATCCATACCCATATTATAATGAATCCCCTTGCTCAATCATGTAGGATCGACGAAGATTGACAATAATGACTTATATGATGTATACCGTTTATATTGTTAGAGATAACCAGGAGATAGTCCATATATTCTCAAGTTATCTATATCTCTCGTGATTATGCATATATCTCTATTAATTGTGCACATTCTTGATTAATCGTAATGGTAAAGTGCACATAATGGATAAAATGGAAGTTTCATTACCCATTCAGACCATTTTGAATGTATTAAATCATACTTTATGGGCTCAAGAAATTTCAAGTTCTTTAGATAATGTAGGCTTTGGCATTACGTCACTAGTAATATTCTTGAGCCTACTAAAACTATTGGTGAGATTGAGGTTAAATTTGATGAACGATTTGAGGTGTGGGATAGCAAGAATCATCGAACTCTATTGTAGCTTCGAAACACTTCAATTCCATCTATGAGACTACTATTTGGTCATGTCAATACAGCAAAGGAAGCCTGTGATCTGCTTGCCAGCCAATACTCTACTTTAGACATTGCCCATAAGTATCAACTGTCAGAGAGTTTGCATCATATGCATCAAGAGACAAATTAGTCTGTTAGTGAGTTTTTATCCTTCATGTATGCCATTTGGGATCAATTAGCTTTATTTGAGCCACGATGGGATGTGGATTCCAATGATTGCAAATTTGCTGAATATCGAGTCATATACGTCTTCAATTGTCCCAGAGTTATTGACTGAGGAAACTCTGACTCGTTAATTTAAAGGCACAATGCACTAGCTTGTCCGTCTTCACTTCTTTAGATGCGGATCTTTCGACTTCCACTTCTACGTCCACGCACAGACTCTTTTGTAGGCACTGTTGCCGACTTGGTCACCTAGCATCTAGTTGCTATTAACTATACTTAAGCATCATACAGAGACGACAATAACCTGATCAAGGTGATCAAATATGGGTTCAACGAGGTCAAGATCACCATTTTGCTTAAGAAGAATGGCGGGTCTGCAGAGATAGTGAACATGAGCGAGGTTGATGCGAAAGATAAGAAAGAAAGCGAGAGCAAAGACAAGCTCGTCATTTGGTCGTACATTGGCAGAGACATGCACCTTGAAGTCGCCGATGTCATGGATCTATACCCACGTTATAATTATTGAGAGCACATAGCAAAACTTGATACCTTCACTTAAGGAGATCGCTTAAGCCAATGAGTCATAACTAATTAAAATATATTTACTACTCCACACCAAAATAATTTTTCGATGTAGGGTGTTGACACCTAAATTTTAACAAGTCATTTAAGAACAATTGCATAGAAAATTAGGGATTAATTTTTTAACCCCTAAACAAAAATATAATTAGATGGCATAGCATATAGTTTTTAGGAGCATTTATCATATAGCTTAATTGCATTTTGCATGTTAATTTGAATGGGTGAAAAATATATTGTGCTCAATTTAGAAATTAATGTTGCCAAAATTTTGGTCAATTAGCAGAATATTTCGAAATGGGCATGATCTCTCGAATACTTGAGGCGGCGATCCTCTTGGTTAAGGGAAAGGGAAGCAATAAAAGGAAAAGGGAGGAGGATCAGTAGATTTGGTTTCTTATGTATCTCCGTGCAAAGGGGAAACAATATAAATAATACAAAAGAGGAAAGTGGAATTTGGTCAATATAGGGGCATATATTCTGGGTAATATAAATTGATCAATACCAAGGTGGTCTTCATGCATCCATTGCCGTGAACAGAAAGAAAAGGCCACAATAATGGGAAGGAGCAAGAATATAATATATTCTAAAACACTCACAAGAGGAAAGTAGATTTACTCTCTTTCCTTGAAAGCTCAGGTCTTCCCTACCTATAAAATGGTCACGTATAGACAAGAATGGGGGCTTTTCTTTTGGTCTGATCACATACGCAATCAGAGAGAAAGAAAAAAAAAACAATAGAGAGATTTTGCTCTCCTTTTGTAGGTCGCTGCATGTGGTCACCAAGTTCCACGATTGCCACTGTGCCTGCGTTGCTGCTACCGCTTCCCACGTGGTGACAAGCAGCACATCCCTCTTGGAGCCCCTTCGACGACATCAGCCAGTCGTGAGCCTCAACGGCGATCCCTTGCTGCTTTGTGCTGTCGCTGCTCCACGACACTTGCTCCACCGCGGACGCCTGCACCCAACCGAGATGATGAGCTGCTCCTGCTAGTTCGATGACGCTCCCGTCCCGAAGCCCTGCTGACGACCAGTTGCTCCAATCCGACGATTTCCTTCACTGTTGCTGCTGTTCGTGAGTCATCTAGGTCGTGGAGATCCCCCGTTGCACTTCCAGGCCACGACATAGCTTTGCATTGTTACGGAGCAGCAAACCCAGCGAGTCACCGCGACTGCCTGACCTTCTTTTCACGACCTTGGAATTTTCTTTTATTGCAGGTTTGTTTGAGTCTTGTTGGGAGTCCAACAAATTTCCTTGCAGCACCGTGAGCAACACTCATCACGGTTCCCCCGACTTGCCACCGAGAGAAGTCCACATTGCAAGTTTATCCTTCCTTGGCCGAGAACCACCGAACCAGTAAGCTTCACCGAGCAGCCCCTTCAGCCAAGACACCCCCGTCGGCCGTTGGTCGATCGGCCCTCATGATCCATCGCCAGTCCGACCTACCACCGTCTGCCAGTCCAAACTCGGAAAGCAAATATTCGAATTAGGTAAAAATCCCATCTAATTTTTTTTTCGAGTATATCATTTCCTTGTTTGAAATATTGCAATCTTGTGTGAATCTTTGAATGATATTACTGTATCCATTAAGTTCATGAATAGCCTTTAAATTAGGAATTATTTCCTTATTTCACAACGTACATATGATCGACGGTCTGATTTCATGCCCAAAATATGACTCGCGATCGTACGGAAAATCGTCAATCCGATCTCCCGCCCGAGATATGATTCGCGATTGCACGGAAAATCGTCAATTCAATCTCCCGCCCGAGATACGATTTGCGATTGTGTGGAAAAATTGGCCAATCCGATCTCATGCTCGGGATACGATTCATCAATCTATTGTTTCTAAATTTAAACGGATATCGGTAATTTTTCTTGTGTGATATGGTGTCGTGTCGATTTAATTGTTATTTCTTTCTATCTTTGTTTGATTTGAATTGATCTTGTCTTTCTCAAAAAAAAAAAAATAGATACAATTGATGTAGACTATTAGGATAGATTGCATGTTAATATTAGGGAATTTAATTAATTTCGAATTCATAAAAAATAAAAATATATATAAAAATACCGCGTGCATGTCATATTAGAGTAGTTGCATATTAATTAATTTTTGTCATTAGAAATCTCATGTCTAGGTTCATTTGCATGCCATATTAGAGATAATGCATTTAATTGTTATTAGAATTAGGACATTTAAATAAATCGTATGTCGCATGTCATACCAGACGTAGAATGCATTGCATAAAGTTTAGTTTTTGTTAAATAAGAGAAAACCCTAAAAAAGGATTTGAGTGAAATTGTATGTTAATTAGAAATCATATTAGGATTGTCAATGTGAATTTCTAACTAACATTGTAGATGCTTTCGCTGCTTTGAGGTAAGTTCCTATCTTGCAATTTATTTATTGTTTTGCATTATTGAGTATTATATTATTGATTGCGCATCCGCATGATCACCTCGCATGTTTGTGGGTAGGTTTAAAATCAATTAAAGCTGCCTGCAAATATTTTTTTGAAATAAAAGAGAAAAGGTACCGAAAGGGCATTAGAGTAATCTAGTATAACCAAGTCCCCGAATCCATAATCTTTGATTCGTAGGAGTAAACTAATTCTCCCGATACTTTACTTGGGTTTCTAATCGACCCATCAAAAAATAGATTAGTGACGATTCCTAATTGCAATGATTTGCATGTTAAGAACTTGAATCTTAAGTAGCGAATTGGTATGGGCTTGGGAGAGCTCGAGTTAAGTTTAGACTTAATAATCCATTAGCCGAATCCATAGGTGGTGCACCGCGGGAGGTTAGGTCGGGACATAGGGCTATTCTAACACAACCTGCACTCGCATCTCAATAAAGTCTCTTTTACGAGTGAGTTCAGTATTAGATTTTTTCCCTCTTATATAAGGTATCCTTCTGTATCAACATGTCTCAACTTGAATGTCAATTTTGTTACCTTGTGAGGACCACAACAACAAACAATGTCCAGCTTCATCCCTGATCTCTTTCCATAGACCAAATCATGAAAGCTACCATCGGAACTATGTTGTTGCACCATAATGCCACCTTTCCCCACCCTTTGGCCAAATTGAACTATGAAGGCTGTCCGAAACCGTGTTACTCACGAGATTCCTTCATTGAGATGTTCACCAAACTCCGATATACATTAGGAGTGGGCCACCAATCAATCATCGACTCTGATATCATTTCTTGGGAGTACGCATCAAAAGCCTAACACTTTTTACCAAGAGAGAGCTCAAGTCTGAGTTTGTTGATACATTTAGTTGGACCAACATTTACTCAAATGCTTAAAACCAATGAGGTATAAGACAACAAATATTTATTATTTTAATACAACTCGATCATGCATCTTTACAATAATGAACCCTTGTGCTCGATCACGTAGGATCAACAAATAAAGTTATGACACTCAATTAAGCGCCATACAAAAGTTATAGTATTTGTGTTGTACTTATCCCCAAATAATTGCTAATTTTCATTGAGACCTAACTTTGTGATTGTGGTATGACCAAGACTATGCTCTCTGATTCCAATCGTCTGCAATTTCTTGGGGAATCAATCTGTAGCAAAAGATTTTGTCTGTCAAAATTTTTTGAAATCCATTGTACTATGCTGGCCTCTAATTCCATTACTTTGTCTCACTTGATTCTTTGAACTTTCTTTATCTCTAGTTAATCAATTACCACAAAAACAAATGTCAACTAACTCCGATCCATTCACAAGGATTGGTGGTGTGAAGCTATACTTGTGCGTCATCATAGAATTCTGATTGAACAGGGACAAAACACTCCCCATAGCATGACAAGTTTAATGATCGAAAAGAACATTACATCAATACTTTCTTACATCTGTTGTAATGACAGATTAATGACGAAGTACCAAGTACAATGAAATGCCTTGATTTATATATACGATATTCTCTTGTGCGTGGGCCGGAGCAATGTCGCTCTACCTAAGTCAATGTGAATTTCGGGCGATTGGGAAAAGAAACAACAGGCTCGCTTTCTGGTTTTAGTTGGACTGCATAGTGATCAACGTCTCCCCAAAACAACATTTTCAAAGATGGATTCGATCGTGTGGGCGTGGGTGTAAACCACATTACAAATCACTAGCTTGACCCGAAAACGAAGCTGACATACAAAGACATTGTGATGAACACATAGGAAGTTCCGACGAAAATTTGCCAGAGTTTTAGCATAACTTGAGCGCTTTTCGCATTCTTCTACTTATATATCCCTTCGAAGGTTACGAGTATCCCGCATACATTTCTTCATTTAACTGCTCTCGCATCTCCATGGTTTCCTACATCTCCCACGATCTCAAGAACTTCAAGTTCTCAAGCATCACCCATTAACGGTTCCTCCAGGGCTAAACTTGCACAAACCTTATAAACGTTCCCGCTCTCTTTTAAATTCAAATAAGTCGAGATCCGCTTTCTCAAACTTAGGTCGAAATGGCTCTCTATATATATCACGTCGAGCTTCAACTTGGTAGAGCTTGATTCGCCACTATCTCGACCTATCTCATTAGGGCATAGCTTAACATTTGGCCGTGATTTAAAGCCACGATCAATGTGATCACATAATATACTGAAATTAGGGAATAAGAATACTGTAAGTGCTAAAAATTTTGTGCGATGCTCACTTTAGTGCCAAAAGCATTCGTCGGATCATTTAAGTGCCAAATAGGAGAAAAAACAATCACTTAAGTGCCTCTGGCGACAAATTCCAACGAAAAGTCCTATATGCTTTCTAAACTATTTTTCAGCTTACACGTGGCTTCTTTAAAAGAAATTGAAGTCCAATATGGAAATTTTTCGTCCAACCTAGCAAAGTGAACAAAACGACATGGCTTTTTTTGGGGAAAACTCTCTCTCTCTCTCTCTCTAGAGCTGAAAGAGAAAGTTCTATTTTCACGATAGAGAAACTGAGCAAAGTCTCAGCCTATGGCTCGCCTCCATGATGCTCCAATTGTCGTTCGCCAAAGCTCAGGACGACGAAATCCAAATCATAGGCGAAGAGGGGACCCGTTCTTCGAGCTTGGAGGAGGAATAGGAGGCCATGTAGTGAAGATGAGACCATAAGTGGAGGATTGAAGACAAGGCTTTGCAGTGAAGTTCAAGACATGAACGTCGAGACAAATCGGTTGAATCCACATCCTTGCGGAACCTGAGGTGATCCTGAAGACCGTGATATAGCCAATGGACGATATACGTGCCCAACAACCTCATCGTCGACAACCACAAGAAACTTTACATAATGCCTCTCCACTTGCTTTGCTTCAAGAATCACCTTGAACTAAAACACCAATCATCCAATTCCTTAATGACCTCGAATCTACCTTTTTGAGGCTCTCACTCACTCTCACACGGATAATCATCTGCAATTTTATAACTAATTTCAATGGGTAAGATTAGGGTTTGCTTCTATGCGCTAATTTAGCCCCAATTTGTCAATTTAGGGAAAAAAGGGCAAACATCGTTGTTTTTTGCTGAAGAACCTAAGCCGTGGCTGCCAAATTAGGGTTTATATTTTGGGCAAACGTGTAAATGACGTCATTTGGGACTATCAATGCTAACCGGGCATACCGACGAGCCACTTGGATCGGAAAAATTGATAAAAATTTGCTACGTTAGATTTCTAACGATCCAAATCGAAGTTGGCACTTAAGTGATTATTCTTTTAAAGAAAGTAGTAATGTACGTGAGGGCATCCCGGTGTTGATATCCGAGCACTACGAACTACCTTGGACGTGCTAGACTAGGGAGCATTCTTGGTCCGGGCTGTGGTGGGCGAGATACCGGTTATGAAGGAGATCTTGGTGGGGATACCACAAGAGGGGTTCTGGAGGATGCACGAGGGAGTGAGGCAAGTGCAGAGGCATTTGCTAACGAAAGTGCCTCCCAAGAGATATGATATGTTCCACATGATTGTGCATTCAATTTGGCTGAGGAGGCTCGATTGGGGCATTGAGATCAGGTGATTTCACAAATGGCCTAGGGACAGAATCAAAATGACATGTCTGAAAAGTCCCTTCAAGTTCAGAATGTATCTCAAGATTCTCAATTTTATTTTATTTTTTTTCTTGAGAAGAAAATTATAGTATGGAATTCTCAAGATATTAATCCGTAAGAGAATGTTTGATTCACCCATTCTTCAAGAAAAAATATTAGTGATGGTTTATTAGGTCAAAAAGGGAAAATTATTAAAAAAAAGTCATAAACCTATTGCAATTGTGCCAATTCAGTCATAAATATTTTGTATTTTTGCCAATTCAATCCATCGGGCCAATTTTGGCCGACTGGCACTGACGTGGACGCCAACCATCTCATGTGGCGTGGTCAGTACTGATGTGTACAAGTTTTAATAATATTTTAAATTTTAAATTTTCTTCTATATTTTTTTCTTTTCCTTTTCTTTTTTTTCTTTCTTCTTTTCTTTTTTTCTTTCCCCACAGTGGCCGGCAAGGCTTTGGCAAGGGTCGCAGTGCTTCCGCAAATCTGGGCGAGGCCAGCTTTGCCTGTTGTGGGTGAAGGTGGCCTTGCCCGTGGCTGGCGAGGGCATGGCCGCCTTCGCCTGTGGCCCCTAGGCCTCGTGTCCAAACTGTTGTGTGTGTGTGTGGCTCTTGAAGCTTGAAGGTTAGTACGATTTCTCTCGCAATTTGAGCTTGAGGCCTGGGGCTGTTGGCGAGGCCGGGCTAGGTCTGCGACCCTCGCTGGCCACTATGCGGAAAAAAAAAAAGAAGAAAAGAAGGAAGAAAAGAAAAAAGAAAAAGAAAATAAATCAAAAATAAAAAAATATAATATTATTAAAAATTATCCACAGTAACGTCGGCCAGATGGTCGGCGACAACTGGCGTCCACATCAGCGCCGGCAGGCCAAAATTGGCCAGATGGATTGAATTAATATAAATACAAAAGGTTAGAATTGAATTGATAAAAAAAAATTTAAGATTGATTTGAAGCAATTGTAATAGATTTAAAAATTTTCTGATAAATTTCTCATGTCAAAAATATTAGTACAAACACGCCCACCAGTAGGACAGGTATTGCGCCACGAAACTATTAACATTGATTAATCACCTTGGTCTTGCGTATGACTCGGTCAAGTTGACTCGTGGAGTCGGAATTTGCCAGATCAGGAAAGACAAATCGACTTAATAGTCTTAATGAAAAGGACCTGTTGACCAAACAGCTCCCTCCCATGAAGCAAGGACGGGCAACATGTTCCCTTGCCCCGTCGCCCGAAAAAATTTCGAAATTTCGTCCTTGCCGGGCGAAAAGAAATTTTGAAATTTCGAAACAGTTCCGCTTTTTTTCACAAAATTTCTTTTCAATAATTTCTTTTCGAAAAATTTTCAAAATTTTGCCCTTGCCAGTGGCCGGCGAGGTCGACCACCGGCGACCAGCCGGAGGAAGGAGAGAGGGGAGGGAAAAAAAATAATAAAAGAAAAAAATAAAAAATTCAAAAAGATATTAAAATATTATTAAATTTGTCCATGTCAGCGCCGGTGACCGGCCGGCCGGCGTCCACGTCAGCAAAATCCGGCAAAAAATGGCCGGAAGGATTGAATTGGTACAAAGACAAAAGATTTAGAACTAAATTGGCACTAATGCAAAATGTTTAGGATTGAATTGGCACCAAAAAGAGGTTTAGGACTAAATTGGCATCAATACAAAAGGTTGAGGACTTTTCTAACACTTTTCCCCTAAATGTTTTGTCTAATCCGATGAACAATTTCGAAACTTCTTTTCAATAATTGGTTAATTTTTTTAGACAAACATATCTACTAGAAATCAACTGTCCTATCCAATTCGATGGTTGCGTCTGTCTATGATACACATTTCTTCGTTGTTCTTATTATATAAACATATCCTTTCGTTTAGAATATCATTCCAATTTCGAGAGGGTTCGAGAACTTAAAGTTGTATCACGGAAGCATTATCGCCTTAGGAAAGTGGGTGCGCGCATCCCTTAATTGAACAAATTCTGTACAGCAACCACGAATAATAGGAATAAGATAAATCATTTAGGCTCAGTTTGTTTCGCGAAAAATGAATGATTTGAAAAACATTGTCCTAAAAATGATCGTTTATATCCCTTAAAAAACAAATGAATAAAAAATATTTTTTATTGACTAATTATTTCAAGTGATCGATTTTAGACAAATGTTTTCTAAGTTATTCGTTTTTCGCGAAACAAACGGACCCCTAATCTTGGTACTCCCGTGGGTAAGCGGTCTAGTAAGATATGTATATGTAAATGTATAGATAACTTTTAATTTGCTTCTTTATCTACTAAATAAAAACAATATATCAAAGTCAGCAGACAGCCAACCAAGTCTTCTTCTTTTTTTTCACTAATGCAATTTTCTCCTCCAAGAAGTCTAGGTACCACGGGAGACACGCATGTACAAACAGACCTTTGATACATAAACTAAAATTTATTAACGATCGCACGTCTTTTAAAATTCCTAGCAACCATTTTTCTCTTGTCTTGTACCTGTTATGCCTTTTCGAAACTTAGTGGGCTACAAACCATTCAAAAACACAAGAATCGAAGCTCATTGGTCTCTTCATTTCAAACGAAGTCTATGGTGACTGGCCTTGGGAAATTGAATGCCACGACACTTTCCAAGACGGAAGTAAGAAATTTCATTGGCCATGCATTGGCTGGGTTAATCAAATCACGAGTTTATTAGTGAATTCTGGGAGCTTTAGCTGGTGATAGTTACCCACTGTACGCTTTTGCTTAGTGGGAAATGAATTCCATGGCATGTTGTAGGATTTCATTTTCATGACTTAAAGAGACTTAGACTTCAACAAAGAGCTAAGCCATCTAGATAGTCTTATTTTTTTGAACAATTCAAATATTGGGAATGTCCTTGATTGGAGAAAATTCTGTTAGTCTCTATGTGATTGGTTTAGTGGTAAGAGAGCTCCCTGTCTTGTACGAGGTCCCGAGTTTAAATCACCTTATGAGCGAGTTTCTGCACGATTTGAGTTGCGTTGCCTAATTACGACATACCTCGTGTGGAGAAACTTTCTGATTGTTAGCATCTTGGTCGGGCTGTGATGACAGACTCGCCAATCTTGGACCTTCGGGTCACGAGTGGTACGGAGTAATTATGACTCGTGCCGAACATTTCGTTACAGGTGTGAGACTCTTATGGTATTGTTCAAAGAGGGTAGCTAGCGCTGGATGCCCCGGCCTTTTCACCTCTCTCTCCCTCCCTTGTGCTGAACCTATGTTCTTCAACATCGCCGCATTCCACCACACCGGCTGTCACGGCCATGCCATCTCCAACACTCGGCTTTGTTGCAGCCTTTGCCATCATCAAAAGTAATTTTAGAAGCAGCCCCCATGATGCACGGCAAAATGTACATTTCTACCGTATTAACCCTTATGTTATCGACTATGTACGTCATGTCTCACCAATTGCACAAGACTACGTGATATATCTTTAGTACAAGATTAAACCTTGCCCATCGTCCCTCTCCACACCCTTTGGCCAGAAAATTCAAATAGGTAACGTTTCCTTTAGGTAGCTTCAACCAAGAAAGAGGAACGAGCATCGCTATATATCCTTTTGAGATTTGCGATTTAGATTGAAGTCAATTAGAGAGATTATTCATGCAACCATTTCTTCAAGACTTTTCTCTATCCATTGGAAACACAAAAAATGAATAAATAAATAAGTGAAAATTCGCCATCGACTTCACTTGGCCATTTATACTCTTATTTGCAACAATGTCCACTTTGAACAATCTTTTGATGAGACAAGAATCTTTTTATTTTCTCTAATTTGCTTATGTTGTGAAAGTAGGTGTTACTTTGTCACATCACTATTCCATTTAACCAAATTTAATTGAGCGAAAAAAAGAAAGCTGGAGGATCAAATTGCATAAATAAAACAAATCAGAGGGTAGAATCCGTGACTATAGTTTGTATAGATATATAGCCGTATATTTATGATGATATAATATCATTTCAAAATGGGAATGCTCCGTTTTCTCTAGATTACTAACAAAAAATTAAGTTGATAAACCAGTGATTGAACCTGGTTTTTAATCAGATTACTTTTGATTGATTTTTTTTTGTCGAAAGATTACTTTTGATTAAGCATGAACTTTCCGTCGGTTTTCGCTTGACGGTTCTTGCCTCGTCCTATTATACCTTCTCGTAGGTCGTCCACTCACCCGTTGACTTCACATTGTCACTTCACATTGTCAAGTCAGAGAGAGGGACAGGAAAATGATGATGGTTGTGATCAACATTCAACGGGGAGACTTTCGTTTTGCCACCAAAGTTTTTGGGATTGTGGCAAATTGGCCCCTCGACGTTTCGGTTTTTACAAATTGCCCCCTAATTTTTCGGATCGGCAGCAATGCGCCCCCCTAATGTTGACTTGAACCAAAGTTTTATCACAAATTTAATCAGGCGACTGCACGTGATTAGTTATGAAAGGAAAATTAGTCATATACCCATCTACATATGTGAAGAAATGAAATATAAGAACTACTCTAAACTATATTTCAAAATATATATCGACATATGTATTTGGAGCTAATTTTGATCAAATTCTCTTCAAAACTTTAGTAGCATTCCCTCATGTGTAATATATCGTTCAATTATTCTTCCACTACTTTTGCAACTGGTTTCTAAATTTCAGGGGATAAATTGCAAAATTGAAAATGTGTGTGTTTGCGGGTCCAATATTGGATATGCATGCATGAATTTTTTTTTTATATATATTTAGTCGTTTATTTGAGTAACTCCATGTGTGAATATAATTTTATTAACCATGATGTATACTTACAACACTAATAATCCCTAAAGCATATGTCGTCGAGTAGTTAGGCGTATAAATGGTGGGGGCAGAGAGGGGACATAATATAATTGAATAAAATAACAATAATAAAGCCAAAATTCGAAGACCTAATGTTAGAAAATGTTTGACTTCTGACTATATGCCCAGCGTTTGTGCAAGTCACTGAGTCTTCTTCGAAGGAGATGATGCTATAAATGGAGAGTGGTACCTCTGTTCTTCTTCAGCCCTCCTCCAATATATTCTCGAAATTCTTCGAACAAATTGAAGAATTTAAATTCCTCCAAATTCCTAGTCGAAGCAAGCACCATGAAGGTAATATGATGGGAAAAATCACGAATCGATTCACCTTATGTCGCATGCCGATTCACCTTCTTCATGTGTTCTTACTATTTGATTTGATTTTCTTTTTCAGCAAAAGCTCGTGATCAAGGTGTCTATGAACGGCCACACCTCGAGATTTTATTGCTTCGGCCCCCAAAACCCTCACTCTAAAGCTTTGAAAGTTGCGGGTGGCTTTCCAGGTGATTGTTAGATGTTTCTTTCGTATCTTGACGATCATTTAGGTGTTATCTTCTGTAAATTACTTTGGGTGTTGCGAGATTGAGCGGGGAAGAAAACCAAGGACCTCTTTTGATTCGAAATCGATCTGTTTCCTTCATTGGTCTCACTCCAGGAGTTCAATCCGTGGCACTGGCGGGCGACCGAGACCGGATCGAGGTGACCGGAGATGTCGACGCGGTCAACCTCACCACTTTGCTTAGGAAGAAAGTCGGGTTCGCGGAGATAGTGTCCGTGAGCGAGGTCAAGAAGGAAGGCGACGGCAGAGACACTCCTGGCATAACGATGGACCCACAGCCCATGATGTGGCCGTCGTACCCTCGCCGTGAAATAGTCTACCTCGAGGATCCATACCCTCAACCCCGGAGCTGGCCCTTGTAGGATCAACGAAGATCGACGATGATGACTTATCAATAAGTACGACATTGATGTGATGAGTTCTTTACTCGAGCACTTTTGAAAAATGAATAAAATCAGTTGCCGGTTTGGATCGAAATTGAACTTTGTGATCGTGCCATGACCAAGATTAGTTCTCTCTGATTTTGACCAGTTGGAGTCTCTAAGATAGAGTTTACTGATATCACGACCTCCTTTTTTTTTACGCGTCGTGATGGTAGATTAGTGACGAGGCACCAAATATAACCTAAAGCGTGTTTTGACGTGGCGGCTAATGGAAGGATTATTGTCGAAAAAGTTATAAATTTATCGTACGGTGGTCAATTCAATCTCAAACTTCTCAATTTGATTAATTTAATCTTAAACCTTTTAAAAAAATTTCAATATAGTGCTTCTAGCCAATTTTGGCCGAAAATCACTGACTTAGCGGTCCGGTCAATACTGGCCGTCTACATGGTATGGCCAACGCTGACGTGAAAGATTTTTACAAAATTTTATGAATATTTTTTTCTTCATTTTTCCTTTTCTTTTCTTTCTTCTTTTATTTCTTTTTCTTTTTCTTTTTCCTTTTAGCCTATGGCTGGTCTTCGCAATGGGCGGCGATCGCTAGGATCAAACCCAAGTAAAAATGAAAAAAGGAAAAAGAAAAGGCAAAAAATTCATAAAATTTTCAAAAAAATTGCAAAAATTGTCCACGTCAAACCGACCATGTCACGTAAAACGGCTGACATCCACATCAACGCCATATAATAGGCTTGAGACTTCTTGGACAATTTTTCCAACTAATGAGCTTTCATCGTTTCTTGAAACATAATTAGCTCGATCTAGTGGAATGACTTTATTTATATATACACGCCACCGCCGCCGCCGTTTGCCTTGCTACAGTCCACCACCTGCAAAACAGCCACCACTGACCACCGATCACAACCCATAGCTGCCACCAACCACCATAACAAAGGCCGCGAAGCTCTGCCACCACCGGAAACCCAACCCCCCCCCCCCCCCCCCCCCCCCCCCCCCCCCCCCCCCCCCCCCCCCCCCCCCCCCCCCCCCCCCCCCCCCCCCCCCCCCCCCCCCCCCCCCCCCCCCCCCCCCCCCCACCCCCCCCCCCCCCCCCCCCCCCCCGGGGCGCGCCCCCCCCCCCCCCGCCCCCCCCCCCCCCCCCCCCCCCCCCCCCCCCCCCCCCCCCCCCCCCCCCCCCCCCCCCCCCCCCCCCCCCCCCCCCCCCCCCGCCCCCCCCCCCCCCCCCCCCCCCCCCCCCCCCCCCCCCCCCCCCCCCCCCCCCCCCCCCCCCCCCCCCCCCCCCCCCCCCCCCCCCCCCCCCCCCCACCTCCATAGACACCACCTGAAACAGCCGGCCACGCCTCCATACCCTTTCCTGTCAACAATCGCAAAACAGAGAAAAGGCGGCGAGAAATTTCCCCAATCGAGGTTGGTCAGTCATCTAGAAATTGTAGAGAAGTGGGGATTTCTAAGATTGCTAGCGTCAACTGAGTTTGTGTGCTTGCCATGGTTGAGTTGTTATCTGAAATCAAGCGATAATTATTACTGTGAACGACAGGGGAAATAGTAGATGAAAAATAAAGAACAAGAGGAGTGAGCTAGAACCCAAAAAATGAGTAATTAGTTGGGCTGAGGCCAGGTCCAAAGCCCATCATGATAAGTGTCAAAATGAGTAAGGGCTGATTCTTAAGTTTACTTCCATACAACAGAAAATATCGTCACGAGAATCACTTTTTGAAAGACATTTTTGAGAAACGTTAAATTCCCGCTAAACAAATGGAACATAATAATGCTAATAGAGTAACCTATGCACACCACACGAGATGGGATTTGGTCCTCCTACTGTTTTTTTTTGGTTCGTATCTCATCATCCAGCTCTGTTAATACAATGAAGTTCTTTAAATTGATTTGTGCAATTAAATCGGACTCCATTAAAATGTACATTGGAGAGAATCTACTATGCGTACCCTCGTGGTTACCTCAGCAGAAGCTGTTCATCCTCTCCATAGGATGGCGAGGTGAGTAGGAATTACACGTGCTGTGCATAGAAAAAGTAAGCAACCGTATGTCACCAATTCATTTAACCATGCTTAATTGCACAAACAGAAAGCTTAAGGATCAAATTGCACAAATAAAACAAGTTAGAGGGATAAAATTCATTGATACACATAGGTACAGCCGTATAGTTATGATGATGTGATTTCATTTCGAAATGGTGAACGTCCCTTTTATTTTTGCGGGCGTATCTAATATTGACGTTACACGGATGTTTAATCAGAGACATCATCCACGGCCGATCCTTGAATTTTTACTAGGAAAATGCGAATGGATAACATTCTTCATTACATCAAAGCACAGTTCTCGAAGGTAAACAGGAATAGAAGTGTGAAAGAATCCACAAAAATGTCGGTCCAATTTAAAATGCAGGACGGGTAATTCTTTGCTATTCTTAACTAAATTTAGTGGAAACACATATGACAATTTGTAAGAGAAATATGCAAACAACGCCATCGACAGAGATAATAATAGCCTGCAAACGGCCAAAATAAAACAGCACAGAGGAAAGACCATTGGACAAGATATTCATTTTCGGCCACGTTACTTATTTCCTATACAGAGGGAAAAGGAAAGCTTCATCGTTAGTAATTGACATGCTTGTTCAACGAATACAAATCATGGAGTACGGGATTTCAGTCACTATAAATAATTCGTACCAAAATACATATGTGACAGTCCGAATTTCGGCCAATTTTTGGGATTTATAAAACGTGTAATTCGTCAGTGTGCTTATAGTAAAATCTCGCCCGGGAACTGATCACTCTCGGTTATTATTTTTAAATTAGAGATTTCGCTAGAATCGCACTCGATCGAATTTGGATGTTATTTAGAGCCCAAACTTTGGTGTCGAAACTCTCGGAGTTCCGGGACGAATTTAATTGGAATGTGCCGATATTATTGTGGCCAGCGTCGATGTTGCCAGGAATAGTGGAAAAGTAAATTTTTGACCGGGTGCGGATTTGGACTAGTAGACCTCCCTCGGGGTAGTTTGATTTAATTAATTTGGCCTTTGTCCCTTATTATATTCTAGGATTAATTTGGACCGTAGGATCGTTTTCAGATTTGAATTCCGGCCGTTAGATCGCACTTGATGGCATTGACTTTCTCTCTCTCTCTCTCCTCCCCCTCTGCCGCGCCAGCTACGCGCACGTCTCCCCTGCGCTCACGTCCCTTTCTCCCCTAGCCATGCAGACTTCTCTCTCTCTCTCTCTCTCTCTCTCTCTCTCTCCTCCTTTTTCCCTTTTCTTTCCTTTCTCTTTTTCTTTTCTTCCTCTTCTTCTCTTCTTCTTCCTCCTTCCTGCCCCCGACTGTTGCTGCTTCTTGCTGGTTGCTCGCCGTTGCTCGTCGCTGCACACTACCGCCGCCGCGCCGTCCGCCTTGCACCGCCGCTCGCCCAGCCGGCTGCGCCATCGCCGCCGCGACCCCTCCTCTCTTTTCCCTTCCCTCGTTTTCTTCGCCCCGACTCCTCCCCTGTTCTGCCTCGCCCGCGACCGCCGCAAGCCGCCGTTCCGACCACCATCGCCGCCACCGTCCCAGCTTCCCTCCCAAGCCACCGTCGCCCCTGCTGCTCCGGCGACGACGCGTCTACCTCCCCTGTTCTGGCCGAGCCTTCGCCGCCCCAGCTTGTCGGCTGCGCGCTCGCCCAGCTCGCTGTCACCGTCGCCGTCGGCTGCTCGTCCCAGACCGGAGCTGACGCCGTCGCCCCTCCTCTTCCTTTTCTTCCCCTGTTCGCGCAGCCTTTGGTCGCGCCGGAGCCGAAACCGACCAGATCCGCCGCTCGCCGCCTAGCCAGCAACCGTCGCCCATCCGCCCAGCTGCCAGCCGCTCGCCGTCGCTAGCTCGTCGTTCACGCCCCCACCAAACTACTTCTCTCTCCCCCCTCCTCCCTGGTTCAACCGAGCTCCTTCCCGCCCCTGTTCCGGCCGAGCTCTTTCCCGCCCCTGTTCCAGCCACCGACTTGTCGCCGCCGTGAGTCGCCGCGCGTCTGCCCGGAGCTGCTGCTGTTCTGGCGAGGCCCCTGCTCGCCCCCACTGCCGCCGAGCTGCTGCTCGCCGCAGCCGGAGCTCCCTTGCCGCCGCTGTCTCCTGGCCGTGGCCGAGAGCCTCGCCGATCGCCGCCGCTGCGGCTGTCCCGACGATTTCCCCCGCTGCCCAACCTCGTTTTCTTGCTCGAGTCGAGGTAAGCGACACCCTAAACCTTGTCTAGGACTTTGTGTATTATTAGACTTATTTAGGGGTTGTTTAGTGTGGGATTTGCGGCTGATAAGGGGCTGTTTGGGCCGATTCGGAGTCCGTTTAGCGCGATTTGGTGGCTGAGATGTGGGCTGGTTAGGGGTGAGTGATTAGGGTCGGAATGTGGATTGAACCGTGGCAATTTATGGCCGATTTTGGTGCTGAGTTGGGGGCCGTTGACGCTGGAATTTATGCAGCGATTTTGGATTGTTCGTGTGTGATTCAATATTTGCTTGGTGATGATTCGCGTTAATTATTCGTGGTCGGTTTAATGCATATTATATGTGCTCGGGCTTGCAATGGTAGATGGGGTTTAATGTGCTGGAATGATGAATAAATTGTGGCGCGCGGGCTGATCCTGGCTGAGTTGATTTAATGTTATTGAAGCTTGAATATGGCATGGAAATTGATTGAATCACGTGGCGTATGTGATTGTGGCGTATGTGAAAGTAAGAAAGGTCCTGTGGGGTGTTGACCCGGGACAGAGCCCGGATTGATCGGAGGGCTGACCTGTGGGGTGTTGACCTGGGTCGTGTGAAAGTAAGAAAGGTCCTGTGGGGTGTTGACCCGGGACAGAGCCCGGATTGATCGGAGGGCTGACCTGAGGCGTGTTTACGCGGGTCGTGTGAAAGTAAGAAAGGTCCTGTGGGGTGTTGACCTGGGACAGAGCCCGGATTGATCGGAGGGCTGACCTGTGGGGTGTTGACCCGGGTCGTGTGAAAGTTTGTTTTTGAAAGGTCCTGTGGGGTGTTGACCCGGTACAGAGCCCGGATTGATCGGAGGGCTGACCTATGGGGTGTTGACCCGGGTCGTGAAAAAGTTAGATGGATGCGTATGTGTTTTGTGCATGGATGAATTGGGTGAATGTACGTATGTATGGCGTTCGAGTGATTGTGATGTACTTTTGGGATATTATTGCATTATCATGATTTGACTAATGTGCAGTGTGGGCATGTGATTGGATGGCGAGGTAAGTCCATTTATGTGTATTATATTTATGTAATCGGTTAGATTGCATGCTAAATTTGTCTGGGTACGCATTGGCCTATGTGAAGTTTAGGGGTCTGCTTATTGAGATTTATCTCATTCCCGTTGTTAAACATTTTCAGGTTTGGAGTGACGGTTAGTCGTCACGTGCGGTCCAGAGACTAGGAGTACTTTGGGCATTTGATGCTCCGTTCATCTATTGGATGCCCCCTCTTTGTACAGTGAAGTAGGCTACCCAACCACCGCCCCTTTTTGATAAATGTGGTTTTGAAGCTAGTAACCTAGATTTAATGTTGTAAGTGACTGTCAGTTTTATGAAATGCGTTTGTTGATTTGTGCCTATGCTATCCCGTTGTCATTGTCTATTGTCTGGGTTGTTTCTATTTCGCTTCCGTTTGCCTTTATCATTGGGTGTTTCGTTTGGGTCGGCGACGCGTCCTAGGATGTCGCGTTCAATGATCGACCATCGAGGGGTGTCACGAGCCCGTTGGGGTTCGGGGCGTGACATCCCAGTTGATTTGGTATCAGAGCAAGGTCAGCTCGATCCAAGTTGGTCGAAGCCTGGAGTGATAAGGAGCGATGACTTTGGGGTAGTTAGTTAGGGAGACTTGTGTGCCATGCGTACCCCAGACTGTATGATTGTGATTGCTGAGTGATTTTATGCAATATTATATGAGGTGCAGGTGCGTCAGGACTTGAGGTAAGTGCACGAACTTTGTTGGTTGTGATTGGCCGTTGTTTGTAATTGGCTGCCTGCTTAGTGAATGGTTGTTGCGATTCACTGTCTAGGGTTTTAGACTGGTATAGTTGGCCCAGGTCTTTAATTCCCGAGGGGAATTATAGCAGGTAAGTGAGTGGTGTGAACCCTGTGAGTATGAGTAGCCGAGGAAGAGGTCGAGGTCGAGGTCGTGGAGGTCCGCAAGTTGGAGTTATGGGGGGGGATCCCAGATGGGATGAGATTTTGAGGGCACTCGAAGAAGTTGGAATTTTAATGGGAAGGCAAACTGAGGAGCGAAATGCTACTGTCGCCGCTGTAGCTGCCAGCGAGATTATTGGGAATAATGGAGGTCAGGGGAATAATGTGATCGGTGAAAATCTTGGTCCAGTGCGAGTAAATGTGAACAGGCCAATGTCCAAGCTAGTCGAGCAGTTTCTGAGGTTGAAACCTGCAAGGTTGAACGGGAAGAGGTGACCCTGAGGCTACATTACTTTGGATAGAGGACTTAGAAAAAAAAAAGGGAGGCTTTTGAGGTATTTGGGTGCACTGATGAAGAGAAAGTGACCCTGGCTGTATATCAACTCCAAGGAAATGCAAGTGATTGGTAAGAGAACCCCCAAAATAGGATATTTCGAAGGGCATAATCCCAAACTGGGGTGTCGTTGTTGAGGCCTTCAATGAGAAGTACATTGAGAGAGTGCCCGAGGACAGAAAATGACCTAGTTTCTTCGGCTTCGCTAAAATCGGATGTCAATCAATCAGTACGAGATCGAGTTTGTAAGGTTGCCTATGTACGCACCAAGGATGGTCAAGGACCATATGGATAGGACAAGGAGGTTTCGGGATGGATTGGAACCGGAATTCCGCAATCAGTTAGTACTTTTGAGTCTTAAGGGATTACAATGAGTTGTATGAGAGAGCTCGATAGTTGACACGGATATGAGTGAAAGGGCTGCCGCTTCTGGATCGCGGTACGCGCCAGCTAGGGACAATGGGAACTTTGGGAAGAAGCTTATGACCGAGAACAAGAGACTTGTCCCTTCGTTAAGAAAGAACTTTGGAAAGTCGAACTACTACTCTAACGCCGCATGTCGGTCTTGTGGAAAGGGGCATAGGAATGACTATTGCCGAGGTAGAAGTGGAACATGTTGTGGATGTGGTCAGCAAGGTCATCAAGTGAGAAACTGCTCGAATCGATAAGCTAGACCGTTAATACAGCAACAACAACCGCAAGTAGGTCATTAAGCGGGAGTTGCCCCGCGGATTAACCAGATTAACCGCAGGACAAGGAAAGATGTACGCGGTGGTAGGGAAGGAATCAAAGGATTTGTCTTGAGAGTTTGGATGCGTTATGTGATGCTAGTGGGTGTAACAAGAGAAGATTTTGAAATTATAACTGGAATGATCATGTAAGACTTATAATCACTTATGGTGAGTAGGCGCAATCAGTTGAGGATTTCTGAATTACTGATGACATTTTGGACGGATTGAGAAGGATGTGTGTTGCTTGGAAATTTCGGATTCTGTAAAGAACTGGGGTAATTTGTTTTGGGAAACTGTGGATTGAAATTGGATGGGTTGAGTTTGTCTTCGAGGTATAGGAAGATAATTATTTTGTGGTTGACTAGCTGGTTGAGGAACCAAGGCTAAAGGAAATAGTTGAGGTGTGTAACCTTCCCGATGTCTTTCCTCAGGAATTGCCGAGATTACTACCTGATAGTGAAGTGGAGTTTGTGGTTGAGTTGGCCATAGGGACGGAACCAATTTCGAAAGCGCCCTATAGGATGTCGCTGTCAGAATTGAAGGAATTGAAGGTTCAAATGCATGAGTTATTGGATAAAGGTTTTATTCGTCCGAGTGCGTCTCCATGGGGAGCGCCAGTGTTGGTCGTGAGGAAAAAGGACGGGTCCTTGAGGTTGTGCATCGACTACAGACAGTTAAATCAGGTGAACATTAAGAATAAGTACCCATTGCCAAGGATAGATGACCTATTTGATCAGTTACAGGGGGCGTCGATATTTTCAAAGATCGACTTGAGGACTGGCTATCACCAATTGAAGATTAAGAAAAAGGGTGTGCCGGAGACGGCATTAAGGACGAGAAATGGGCACTATGAGTACGATGATGCCGTTTGGATTCACTAACGCCCCTGCTGCCTTTATGGATTTAATGAATCGGGTGTTCAAGGAATTTCTGGATCAATTGGTAATTGTGTTTATAGATGATATTCGGGTGTACTCGAAGAGTCCCGCTGAGCATGAGTTACATTTGGAAAAGGTTCTATGGACTTTAAGGGAACATGCACTCTACGCTAAGTTCAGTAAGTGCAAGTTTTGGCTTCGTCGAGTGGCATTTTTAGGACAGGTGATATCAGGGGAAGGAATTACAGTGGACCCGACAAAGATCGAAGCTGTCATGAATTGGCCGAGGCCGACAACCGTAACCGAGGTTCGGAGTTTCTTGGGTTTAGCGGGTTATTACCGACGTTTCGTGGAAAGGTTTTCGGCATTGGCAATGCTGCTGACGCGGTTACTAAAGAAGGAAACGAGGTTTGAATGGACGAATAAGTGCGAAAGGAGTTTTCATGAGTTAAAGCAGAGGTTGATGACCGCGCCGGTATTGACAATCCCGTCAGGACCGGGAGGTTATGAGATCTACAGTGACGCGTCGTTAAGAGGATTGGGATGCGTGCTAATGCAACATGAAAAAGTGGTGGCATACGCATCGCGACAACTGAGACCGGATGAGCAGAATTATCCAACACATGACTTGGAATTTAGCCGCGATTATTTTCGCTCTTAAGATTTGGAGACACTACCTGTGTGGAGAGAAATTTCAGATTTATTCGGACCATCAAAGTCTAAGGTACTTGTTCTCCCAAAAGTAACTGAACATAAGACAGCGCCGTTGGATAGAACTCCTTAAGGACTATGACTGCGAGATCATGTATCATCCCGGAAAAGCTAACAAAGTAGCGGATGCACTGAGCCGGAAATCGAGCAATGTGCATATGATGGTCAAAGAATGGACCCTGTTGGAGGGAGTCCGGGATTCAGAGTTTAAGTTTGAAGTGAGCCATGTTTCAAGTCTACTTGCCGCATTGAGGATTGAACCGGAGATCCAAACTAAGATTAAGGCTTTATAGTCAACGGACCCAAAGATCCAAAAGATTCTGGAATTGGACATAAAAAAAAAAAAAGAAATCAGACTTTCAGATATCCGAGGATGGGATTCTGAAGTTCCGTGGAAGGTTGTGTGTGCCTGATGATGCAAAGCTTAAGGAGGAGATTTTATCATAAGCCCACCGTAGTAATTATAGTATTCACCCGGGTAGTACGAAGATGTATCAGAACCTACGTCAGCATTATTGGTAGAACGGCATGAAAGTGGACGTGGCCAAACATGTGGCTAAGTATTTAACATGCCAACAAGTGAAGGCGCAACATTGCAAGCCGGGTGGAATGTTGCAGCCATTGGAAATCCCCGAGTGGAAATGGGAACACATCACGATGGACTTCGTCATGGGATTACCAATGAGTCAGAGGGGCCATGATTCGATTTGAGTGATAGTGGATCGGTTGACAAAATTGGTACATTTTCTGGCAGTGCGAAAGGACTTCGCATTAGAGAGGTACACAGAGCTGTACGTGCAACAGATAGTTCGTCTACACGGAGTACTAGTGACGATCACTTCGGACCGTAATCCTAAGTTTACCGCCGCTTTGTGGAAAAGTCTTCAGACGGCATTAGGGACGAAGTTACAGTTAGCACGGCCTACCATCCACAGACGGATGGCCAGTCTGAGAGGACGATTCGGACTTTAGAAGATATGCTGCGAGCATGTGTTTTGGATTTTAGGGGCAGTTGGGAAGAACAGTTACCTTTGGTTGAGTTTGCCTATAACAATAGCTACTAGCAGAGTATCAGAATGGCACTATTTGAGGCGCTCTAGGGCAGAGCTTGCAGAACATCGGTTTGTTGGGATGAAGTTGGTGAGAGGAGCATCACGGGCCCCGAGTTGGTTCAGTAGTCAGTCGAAATGGTCAAGGTGATTCGGGACAGGCTTAAGACCGCTCAGAGCCGTCAAAAGAATTATGCAGACTGGAAACGTAGGCCTTTGGAATTTCAAGTGGGGGACCACGTTTTCCTCAAAGTATCGCCGATGAGAGGATTGTCACGGTTTGGTAAGTAAGGGAAGTTGAGCCGAAGTACATTGGTCCATTCGAGATCTTGGAAAGAATTGGCACCTTGGCCTATCGTCTCGCGCTAACGCCGAATTTGTCCCAGGTTCATAATGTGTTCCACGTGTCTATGTTAAGGAAATACGAATCGGATCCGATCCACGTGCCAAATTATGAAGAAATAGACATGGACGACAGAGTGTCGTATGTGGAAAAGCCGGTAAGAATCGAGGACAGAATGGAACGAGTATTGCGGAACAAGACAATTCTGATGGTCAAAGTAATTTGGGAGCACCACGGGATCGAAGGTGCGACGTGAGAAAGCAAAGAGTTGATGCGACACCAATACCCCCATTTGTTTGAATAGTTGGGTTGGATTGTAAATTTCGAGGACGAAATTTTTGTAAGGGTGGAAGAGTTGTGACAGTCCGAATTTCGGCCCATTTTTGGGATTTATAAAATGTGTAATTCGTCAGTGTGCTTATAGTAAAATCTTGCCCGGGAACTGATGACTCTCGGTTATTATTTTTAAATTAGAGATTTCGCTAGAATCGCACTCGATCGAATTTGACCGTTATTTAGAGCCCAAACTTTGGTGTCGAATCTCTCGGAGTTCCGGGACGAATTTAATTGGACGGTGCCGATATTATTGTGGCCAGCGTCGATGTTGCCAGGAATAGTGGAAAAGTAAATTTTTGACCGGGTGCAGATTTGGACTAGTAGACCTCCCTCGGGGTAGTTTGATTTAATTAATTTGGCCTTTGTCCCTTATTATATTTTAGGATTAATTTGGACCGTAGGATCATTTTCAGATTTGAATTCCGGCCGTTAGATCGCACTCAATGGCGTTGACTTTCTATCTCTCTCTCTCCTCCCCCTCTGCCGCGCCAGCTACGCGCACGTCTCACCTGCGCTCATGTCCCTTCCTCCCCTAGCCATGCAGACTTCTCTCTCTCTCCTCCTTTTTCCCTTTTCTTTCCTTTCTCTTTTTCTTTTCTTCCTCTTCTTCTCTTCTTCTTCCTCCTTCCTGCCCTCGACTGTTGCTGCTTCTTGCTGGTTGTTCGCCACTGCTCGTCGCCGAGCATTACCGCCGCCGCGCCGTCCGCCTTGCACCGCCGCTCGCCCAGCCGGCCGCGCCATCGCCGCCGCGACCCCTCCTCTCTTTTCCCTTCCCTTGTTTTCTTCGCCCCGACTCCTCCCATGTTCTGCCTCGCCCGTGACCGCCGCACGCCGCCGTTCCGGCCGCCATCGCCCCTACCGGCTAGCCGCCACCGTCCCAGCTTCCCCCCAAGTCGCCGTCGCCCCTACTGCTCCAATGACGACGCATCTGCCTCCCTTGTTCTGGCCGAGCCTTGTCCGTCCCAGCTCGTCGGCTGCGCGCTCGCCCAGCTAGCCGTCGCCGTCGCCCGCTCGTCCCAAACCGGAGCTGACGCCGTCGCCCCTCCTCTTCCTTTTCTTCCCCTGTTAGCGCAGCCTTTGGTCGCGCCGGAGCCGAGACCGACCAGATCCGCCGCTCGACCAGCAACCGCCGCCGTCCGGCCGCTACTGCTGCACGGCCGCCGGGCCGTCGCCGGGCTCGCCGCTCACGCCCCCACCAAGCCGCTTCTCTCTCCCTCCTCCTCCCCGGGTTCGCCCAAGCTCCTTCCCGCCCTGTTCCAGCCCACCGACTCATCCCCGCCGTGAGTCGCCGCGCGTCTGCCCGAGCTGCTGCTGTTCCGACAAGGCCCCTGCTCGCCCCCACTGCCGCCGAGCTGCTGCCACCTCAGCCGGAGCTCCCTTGCCGCCGCTGTCTCCTGGCCGTGGCCGAGAGCCTCGCCTATTGCCGCCGCTGCGGCTGTCCCGACGATTTCCCCCGTTGCCCAGCTTCGTTTTCTTGCTCGAGTCGAGGTAAGCGACACCCTAAACCTTGTCTAGGACTTTGTGTATTATTAGACTTGTTTAGGGGTTGTTTAGTGTGGGATTTGCGGCTGATTAGGGGCTGTTCGGGCCGATTCGGAGTCCGTTGAGCGCGATTTGGTGGCTGAGATGTGGGCTGGTTAGGGTGAGTGATTAGGGTCGGAATGTGGATTGAATCGTGGCAATTTATGGCCGATTTTGGTGCTGAGTTGGGGGCCGTTGATGCTGGAATTTATGCCGCGATTTTGGATTGTTCGTGTGTGATTCAATATTTGCTTGGCGATGATTCGCGTTAATTATTCGTGGTCGGTTTAATGCATATCATATGTGCTCGGGTTTGCAATGGTAGATGGGGTTTAATGTGCTGGAATGATGAATGAATTGTGGCGCGCGGGCTGATCCTGGCTGAGTTGATTTAATGTTATTGAAGCTTGAATATGGCATGGAAATTGATTGAATCACGTGGCCTATGTGATTGTGGCGTATGTGAAAGTAAGAAAGGTCCTGTGGGGTGTTGACCAGGGACAGAGCCCGGATTGATCGAAGGGCTGACCTGAGGCGTGTTTACGCGGATCGTGTGAAAGTAAGAAAGGTCTTGCGGGGTGTTGACCGGGGCGGTTGATCGGGTGTTGACCGGTCGTGTGAAAGTAAGAAAGGACGTGGGTGTTGACGGGACGAGCTCGGATTGATTGAGGTGTGTTCGGGTCGTGTGAAAGTAAGAAAGGTCAGTGGTGTTGACCGGGACGACTTGTGTGGGGTGTTGACGGTCGTGTGAAGTTTGTTTTGAAAGGTCATGTGGGTGTGAAAGTTTATTTTTGAAAGGTGCGGGTCTGGGTGTTGACCGGGACTTCGGGGACGAGCCCGGATTGATCGGAGGATCGGGAGGCGTGTTTCGGGTCTTGTGAAAGTAAGAAAGGTCCGTGGGGTGTTGAACCGGACGAGCCGGATTGATCGGAGGCGGACGTGGGGTGTTGACCCGGGTCGTGAAAAAGTTGAATGGATGCGCATGTGTTTTGTGCATGGATGAATTGGGTGAATGTACGTATGTATGGCGTTCGAGTGATTGTGATGTACTTTTGGGATATTATTACATTATCATGATTTGACTAATGTGCAGTGTGGGCATGTGATTGGATGGCGAGGTAAGTCTATTTATGTGAATTATATATATGTAATCGGTTAGATTGCATGCTGAACTTGTCTGGGTACGCATTGGCCTATGTGAAGTTTAGGGGTCTGCTTATTGAGATTTATCTCATTTCCGTTGTTAAACATTTTCAGGTTTGGAGTGACGGTTAGTCGTCACGTGCGGTCCAGAGACCAGGAGTACTTTGGGCATTTGATGCTCCGTTCATCTATTGGATGCCCCCTCTTTGTACAGTGAAGTAGGCTACCCAACCACCGCCCCCTTTTGATAAATGTGGTTTTGAAGCTAGTAACCTAGATTTAATGTTGTAAGTGACTGTCAGTTTTATGAAATGCGTTTGTTGATTTGTGCCTATGCTATCCCGTTGTCATTGTCTATTGTCTGGGTTGTTTCTATTTCGCTTCCGCTTGCCTTTATCATTGGGTGTTTCGTTTGGGTCGGCGACGCGTCCTGGGATGTCGCGTTCAATGATCGACCATCGAGGGGTGTCACGAGCCCGTTGGGGTTCGGGGCGTGACAACATATGCTGGCAAGAGTTCCGAAAAAAGAAAAAAGGAAAAAAAGAAAAAAATTCAGAAAATTTTGTAAAAAATTGAAAAAATTGTCCACGTCATCGCCGACCATACCACGTAAAACAGCCGACATTCACGTTAATGATTTCTAGCCAAAATTGATCGGAAGGATTACATTGGCAAATCGTCAAAATGTTTAGGACTAAATTAGCTAAATTAAAAGGTTTAGGATTGAATTGACACAAGTATAATAGGTTCAGGACTTTTTTGTTAATTATCCATTTACCCTCAAGCATCATGCTAAGTAGACCCATTAATTATTTCAGCTAATCTTAAATAATATTCTTCTATCTAATACCAAGTGAATCCGAGAATGAATCAGATTATCACATTGCTTTGACATGATTATAAGCTAAACATAGATCACGGTGACATAAATTTTAGTGAGTGTAATAAGTAACGTAGTTACTAGAGGTGTCAAAATGGGTCTTAAACCCATATATGATCCATTTAAAAATAAATGGGTCATAAATGGGTCACTTTAATTTTAAAGAGTCAACCTTAAATGGGTTTTAAATTTTAAAGCTTAAAGATAAATGGGTCTAAATGGGCTGAGTTTGGAACCCATGTCCAATCCACCCACTAGATCCATCCACACATTCTCTCCCTCTTTATAAAAATGTTTAAAAAAAATCGAAATTTAATTATTTTTATTTTTTCTCTTTTTCTTTTATTTTTTCTTTTTTCTTTTCTCTTCTTTCTTTTTCTTTTATTTTTTTTATTTCGGCCGGTGGTCGGCCACGGCGATCGGCCACCGGGGCGGGACGACATCGCCGGAGGCCGGCGAAGCTCGAGCTCGCCGGCCTCGGGCGAGGCTCGAGCCTCGCCGACCTCGGCGACCTCAAGCTCGCCGATTCCCGGCGACCTCGAGGCTCGCCGATCCGCCGAGGCCTCGGCCTCGCCGACTGTGGCGAGGCTCCCAGCCTCGCCTGGATTTGGCGAGACTCGAGCTTGCCGGCCTCGGGCGAGCTTGACCTCGCCGGATCTAGCGAGGTAGAGCCTCGCCCGAGGCTGGCGAGACTAGAGCTCGCCGGCCTCGGGCGAGCTTGACCTCGCCGGCCTCGGGCGAGCTCGACCTCGCCGGCCTCGGGCGAGCTCGACCTCGCCGGATCTTGCGAGGTGGAGCCTCGCCCGAGGCTGGCAAGGCTCGGCTCGGCTCGCCGGAATCGGGCGAGCTGGAGCCTCGCCTGTGGTTGGTCGCCAGCCACGGAGGCCGGCAATCGGCCAAAAATAAAGGAAAAAGAAAAAAAGAAAAATAAAAAATAATTAAAATTTTGACTTAAAAAATAAAAAATATTAATATTATTAAAATGAATGCACAAAGTAAAATCAAATCAGATTTTATATACCAAATATCGAAAAATATTTTCTAGTTTTTTTTCAGGTTTGAGCCAAACGTCAGAAATCTTTTTATTTTCTTGGATAATGACTTTATGGAAAATATTTTCTAGAAATGTTGCATTTTTCGCAAAACAAACAAAACCTCAATTTTAAAAAAAATTATAAAAAATTTTCACTAGCTTTGTATTGCATAAAATGTTTTAGCAGTATAATTTTAAAAAAAAATCATAAGAAACAAGTATTCCTAGATTAGGTTAAATATAAAAGTGTTTTAGCAATATAGGTCGGGTCAGGTATGGGTTAGGTATGGGTCGGGTCGGGTATGGATCGGGATATTTACAGTACAAATAAATGTGTCATAAACGGGTTAATGGATTAATTTGGGTCGGACCATTTATGACCCGACCCAAACCCGACCCGACCCATCCGTTTAACAGGTCTAATCCCAACCCAGCCTCCTTTTCCTATCTTTCTGGCCCAACACTTATTCTTAGCCCAACTTCCCTTCTCTCCTTTTTCTCAGCCCAGCCCCCTTCAATTCTC
The DNA here is from genome assembly GCF_021117445.2 of Syzygium oleosum. Taxonomy (NCBI): domain Eukaryota; kingdom Viridiplantae; phylum Streptophyta; class Magnoliopsida; order Myrtales; family Myrtaceae; genus Syzygium; species Syzygium oleosum. The sequence goes on from NW_026607494.1 coordinate 6,566,757, forward strand.
TTCCTCTTTCCCACACGCTCTGCAGGAAGGACAAGGGACGCTCGTACATGACAGAGAGCAGAGACAGAGCAACGAGGGCAGACTGATCGATGGCAGCTTCGAGCTGAAAATAGAAAGAAAAAGAGCTGCCTTTGTTGACTGACCCGGGGCCATTTTGGAGGGACGTCAAAGATAGAGAATCGGCGGGAGTCTAAAACGGAGAGATAAAAAAAAGGAAAGGGGGGAGACCAAGGGAGACGGAGAGGGGAGCAAGAGGGAAAGGGCGAGAAAATCCATCCTGTTCGCCGGAATCGCTGTGTTTTTCGTTGGAGATCCACCTACTGGCCGTCATTTACCGCCAAAAAGCCACACGAACCATGTAAGCTCCAAAAATGCTCTGTTTTTCCTCTGCCTCTCGGGAACCAAAGACGCCGGATCTGTTCGGTGATCTGCGGGTTCTTTCAATGGAAGATTATCGTCGTTTGATACTTATTGAGGTCAACCTGAACATCGTGTGTCGAAAAAATTCCATGAACCTTGTTAAAATGGGACCTGTATCTCCGATTCTTAGTCGCTTCCCACTTGTTCGATGAAATGCCTCACTGAAACCGTATGAGCTTAGAATGTCAAATCTGGTCATGTCGATTTTTAGAGTTTCTTTGTAAACTGGAACAGATTTGTTGTGTAGTATGGTTTTTAATAGCTTTACACATCACGTTTGATCCAAAAATCACGTTCAAGACCTGTCTTAAGCCTCTGTTCGACCGGCCTACCACATGTTCGACAAAATGCCTAAATGAAGCTCCGAATCTGTTTTTGCGAAATTGACACCCCAAAGCTTCGTTATATGCTTGAGTGGTACTAATAGAGTTACTGAATTTGTGTTTTCCTTCGATTTTGTGGCATATCGTTCGATGTCCCAGTCGGTTGCGGACGAAACCTTCGCCCGAGACGCCATTCCCCTCGACGGAGGAGCTTGCGGTTTGAGGCCGCCTTAGTCAGTCTCTCTCTCATTGCCCTCTCTTTGTTGTGTGCATGTGTGTCCATTGTATCGCTTGAAATATTTTAGCCCATAAAGATGTTTTAGCCGGAAATAGATGCCCGACCGTGGATGAGCTTATTTGGGTGAGTGGAGGTTGTCGCCGGAGATGGACAGGCGACGGCGGGAACAGCAGGCCGAAGGGGTAGCTCTGGTGGTGGATGGCGACGTCGTTCGTGGACGTCGGGTTGGAGCTCCGGCGAAGAGTGCATCCGGTGAAGATGATGAACTCTCGGCTGAGGGCGTGAGGAAGTTGACAACGCGAGGAAGTTGATGAACAGTAGAGGGGAGAGAGGAAAAGAAATAATTAAAAAGGAGAGATAAAAAAAGAAAAAGGAAAAAGAAAACAAAAAATAGAAAATTCGGATATAATCCGGAGGCGGGTGGGATCGATGAATCGGGCCGGGTCGGGACCGGGTCTCCCGGCCCGAAGTCCTTTTTTTATTATTAATTAAAAAGTTATAAAATATAAAAAGTAAAAAAATAAAAAAAATCAGAAAAATTCCAGAAAATTCAGAAAATTTAGGAAAGGTTTAGACATTAGTTTTTGGTTTAATTTCACCAGATTTTAGTGTTGTTTTTATTCTAGATTTAGTTTAAAAAATAGAAAAAAATTGAAAAAATCCCTTTAAAATTTGAACCCAAAAATTGAACAAGTCATTAGGGCTTTACCATAGGGCTTTTGATTGCCTTTTCTTTTCTAGAGACTATGCTAGGTCATTGGTTATTTATTTTTATTATGATTATTTGGTTGTGCATATTTAATATATGGTTGTTATTTTCCATTTTAGCATGGTTAGGATGAACTTTAGGATCTTCTATAGGCTGCCTTGACTAGTTAGTTAGCAAATGGTCAAGTTTAGGTACTGAAAGAGCACTAGTTGGTTAATTAGTGTAATCAAGTTTCTGTATTCATTGAATCTCTGGTTCGTAGAAGTGAAGTAACGCTCCCACGCTTTACTTGGGTGTCTAATCAACCTACAAAAAATTGATATGTGGCGACTCCTAGATGAAATTGATTTGCATGTTAATAACTTAAACCTGAGTTGCGAATTGGTATGGACTTAGGAGAGCCCGGATAGGTTTAACTAGTAATCATTAGCAAAATACTTAGGCGGCAAGACCATGGAGGTCCGACACTTCACTTTATTGGGTTAATAACTTAAACCTAAGTTGTGAATTGGTATGGACTTGTATGGGAGAGCCCGGATAAGTTTAACTTAGTAATCCATTAGCAAAATACTCTAGGCGGCAAGACCAATTCGGGGAGGTCGCGACACTTCTTTAAGTGATTTTGGTTCAGCCCCAGGCTTCTCAACATATTCAAATTATCGAACGGAGAAATAAGCCTAGTCATTTTTGGTGCTCTTGATGTTAGCTATTTGGATATGTCATACTGTGGTTTTCAAGAACTTATGAATTGATGGTTTCTTTTGGAAGGGAGATTAAGATATTGATGACGACATCTATTTGCTTAAATTCCATAACTTTGGAATCCAATTATACATTTCAATCTAACGATTATACTGACATTTCCCTATTTGCATAAATGTTTGATAAAATGAACCATGTTGTTCTTCTATCTTTATTTTTTATTTTTCAAAACCATAGAGAAAAGCATCAAAAAATTCATAAACCTATTTCATTTTTGTCAATTAAGTATTAAACATTTTATTTGTGCCAATTGAGTCATAAACCTTTCCACATTTTACAAATTGAGTCCATCCGGCCAATTTTGGCTTGAAATTTTTTAACGTGGACGCCGACTGTCCTACATGGCACAACCAACGTTGACGTGGACATTCTTTAATGATATTTCAATAATATTTTGAATATTTTTATGTTTTTTCTTTATTTTTTTTGGGTTTTTGAAGGCAGGGCTAGTGACTATCACTAGTACTGGGTGAGGGCGTCAGGGCCCTCACCAAGAGCTGGCGAGGGCCGCGACACCCTCATCGGCCACTAGGCGAGGGTTCGCGGCCCTTGCTGTGGCTAGGCAAGGGCTTGGCGGCCCTCATCGGCCATGACTCTAAAAACCAAAAAAGAAAAGGAAAGTAAAAACAAAAACTATCATAAAATACTTAGAATATTATTAAAAATTATCCACATCAGGGCCGGCCGTATAACGTAGGACGGCCGGCGTATATGTCAATTGGCAAAATGTTAAAAGGTTTATGACTCAATTGTCACAATTAAAAAGTTTAGAATGAAATTGACAAAAATGTAATAGATTTATAATTTTTTGGATAATTTTCCTTAGAACCATACGGAGGAGTTACTTGCTAATGGAACATATGTTTCAAAATATGGGTATATGAAGGAGAGCCACCCATTTTCAACCATGGAGTTTGTGTTGGAAGATATGCTCGAGATTCTGGGAAGATGTGCTCGAGATGCAGAAACCAATTCGGATTGTGATTAATACACTAAATCAATCAGGGATTAGAATGAATCAATCTAAATTAGAGTTGATTCCTTAGAATATATATTTTCCTTTTTATTATCCATATTTTGTACTATATATACAAAACAGTGTACATGTAAAAATTCAAGTTGAAGAAATACAACAAATTCCCTTCAAATCTCTTTATCTTCGATTTCTTTCATGGTATCAGAGCGTGTCGAATTCCTGGTCTAGCTTCCACACAAATTCCAGATTGCCTGCTGAATTTTTTCCTTTTTCCTTGTTGTTGAGTAAAACACTAACCTGCAAAACAAGGTTAGCACTCCGGCATGGTAATCAATATTTGAATCAGCCATTAAAACACAAAATTTTTTTATTACCGATACCATGAACCAGAATCAGCCATCAGCTTCTGACGAACATGCTTCAAAGGAGTCAACCTTACAAGGAGTTTCAGAAATTCAAGATCCTACCTTGAGCGTACCTGCTGAAGGCGTCATAAGTCAGGAGTAGCCCATCTGGGCCCAACATCCTTTCCAGGCCCAACCAAATCTGGGCCAACCCCATTTTGGGCCAAAACTTTTAGTGGCTACCTGTCCAGGTATAGCACAATCCATGGTTCTACAGGCCAACCAAAAATGTCTAGTGGCCAGGAAATCAAGGCCACGGAAAGAACACTTAGCTCGATGGAGGCCCACCAACCGTTAACGGGGCAAGCCCAACCACCTGGCCGGGATGGTTCAATGCAGGCCAAATACCCGAATCGGGGAATTTGGGTCTGGGAACAAATCCTTACCCGGGTTTCTACCATCTCCAATTGTGGCCCCTGGTGGTCGTCCGGAGCCCGGTGACCCGTTGCACGTCTCCACCGCTAACGAACCAGAACTCCGGCTCATTGCACATCAACTTTCAGGACTCGAAAACTATTCGACATGGGCACAAGAATTCCGGCGAGCCCTCATTACGAAGGATAAGGATGGATTCCTTGACGGAACCGTTCCGGTTCGAACCGACGAATGTTTGATGTGATAATGGAAAAAATGCAATCAACTCGTCCGAGCATGGATCAGTAATTGCGTAGCACCAGACATTGCGGCCGAATTACCCCCGACAGAGGACTTGAAAATTATGTGGGAAAACATAAAGGAAATGTACATGAAATTGGATCGAGCGAAATTTTTTTCACTTACCCAAACACTTACGAAACTGAAGCGAGGAAACATGTCTATCACGACATGCTTCAACAAGCTATCGGAAGCGGCCGAAGAGAAACTCAAGGGATCGGAATCGACCTTGCAATGGTACAAAGCCATAAAAGAAAGAGAAAAGGTAACCCAATTTCTCTTCATTTTAAACAAGACATACCTTCCGTTTCAATCCCAGATTTTGGCCATGAATCTCATACCCTCGCTTGGGCGGATTTACCAGCTGGCCATTCAAGAAGAAAGCCAGCGCCTTACCTCGTCGGAGTACACGAAGGGAGGAGAAAGCGTCTCGCTCACAGCTCGCGGCAAGTAGAGAGAGCACATCCAGAGAGACCCAGCGAGCACAACTCACGGCCAAAGCGGAAGAGGAATGGCTCTAGGGTTTGATGATGAGTCCGAACCCTTAAAAGTCAAGGAGCGGACGGGCCAGATCACATGCAGCGATTGGACGGTCCGCGTCTTTCTTTACCCACGCTTGGTTCAGATGGTGGAGGGATGACCAAAGGTAAATTGTTTTGCGATTATTGCAAACATCCACACCATACAAGTGATAATTGCTGGAAATTACATGGCAAACCCAAAGAAAAAAGAAAAAAAGGAAAAGGAATTCGTAACAGCTTATCAGGTCACTGGACCAACTAGTTCGAATGCTGATAAAATTAATCAACCTATTTCTTATGAGCAATATCAGCAACTTATGAAGGCATTGCAGAAATTGGATACTTCCGACAAGGTAGGAAGTTTCTTAGGTATTTCCCAATTGTCTGATAAATTCCATTTCAAGAAATGCATGGATAATTGATTCAGGTGTTAGTGACCACATTATCTGTGATAAATTCTTTTCCAATACTCATAAGCAATTAAGTTTTCCCATGTCAATGCGACTACCAAATGGAAATGTCACATATGTTACAATGACTGGTACCTCTCATTACACTTCAAAATGTCCTCAATGTACTAGATTTTCAGCTCAATCTCATTTTTGTCTCTAGGGCTTGTAAGGAAAATTCCTGTCGTGTCTTTTTCGATTATGATAATTGCTTCTTTCAGGCACTTTCGACTGGCAAACTGATGGGCTTGGGTAGTATTTCCGAAGGACTATATTTTTGGACCAGCTTTCCAAATGAATTCGATTTGTCTTGCATTCCTTTGAATAAACAATCATTGTGTAACACGACTGCCAATGATAAAAAATTCCTTTCACATCAAAGGATGGGTCATAGTGCATTTTTTCCTTATCCTTAGTGTCACGTTTGTCCCCTAGCAAAACAATCAAGAATACCTTTTCCATCTAGCAAAACTCATGCTAGCAGTATCTTTTCTCTGATACATACTGATGGTTGGGGACCATACCATACACCCCATCATGATGGCTCTCGATTCTTTCTTACGATTGTAGACGATTATTCCCTTGCTACATGGGTCTTTCTAATGCAATCAAAGAGTCAAGTACTTTCCTATTTAAAAATGTTCTTCTCTCTATCAAAGAATCAATATGGGAAATCCATTCGATGCATTCGTACTGACAATGGAAGGGAATTCTTCAACAATGAATGCACTTCTTTTTTCTCTTTCCATGGAGTCCTACATGAGAGTTCATGCACTTACACCCTACAACAAAATGGGGTTGTGGAACGTAAACATTGTCATCTTTTGGAAGTCGCACGTGCCCTTAAATTCCAAGCTTCTATCCCAGAAACTTTTTTGGGAGATTGTGTGGTCACGACATCTTACCTAATCAATCGCATGCCAACTCGGATTCTTGGCGGACAAACTCCTTTTGAGTTACTTTTTGGGAAGAAACCGGAGCTTAATCATTTGAAAGTCTTCGGCTGTTTATGTTACGTCACCACAGTGGGCCCTCGACATAAAATGGGTCCTCACGCCCGTCGTTGTATATTCATGGGATATCCAAGTTTGCAAAAGGGATATCGTGTTTTTGGATCATCTTCAGGTGATTATTTCGTAAGCAAGGATGTTATTTTTCATGAAGACATATTTCCATTCCATGATGAGATGTCCTCTAATAAAGATCCTGAAAAATTGATTGATTCTCGTCAATCTTTATCTGAAGAAGAATTCTCTCAAGATCCTCCATATATATTGGCTGCACCTTCAAGACATCCAACATCATGAGCATCGTCTCCAATATCTAATGAGATCTCCACTCCTGTTTCGATCGTGAATGAAACAGTTGAATATCCTGTCACATCAACCGAAGAAGATTCTAATCCTGTCCCATCGCAACCTATTGCTGATGAGCCATCATCTCCTATAACCAAGCATGATCCACGACGACGCTCAGGCCGTACCACCCGTCCACCCACGTGGACTAAAGATTATGTTTGTGTTGCCTTAAATTCACCGGGTACTCATTGCCCAATCTCGTCCTATGTCTCTTTTCATTGGCTTTTCTCAGAACATATGTGTTGCATTAGCCGTATATCAGAAGAACGAGAACCATCTTGCTAGGATGAGGCAGTCACTAATCCACATTGGCAAAAGGCGATAGAAGCGGAACTATAGGCATTAATTGAAAATCAAACTTGGGAGATTGTGACAGTACCTCCTAATCGCAAGCCGATTGGCTGCAAATGGGTTTACAAGATTAATTATAGAACAAATGGCTCTATTGAACGATACAAGGCTCGATTGGTAGCTAAAGGTTTTACACAACGAGAAGGTTTTGATTATCAGGAAACCTTCTCCCCAGTAGCCAAAGATGTCACAGTTCGTTCCTTCTTATTGATTGATGCTATCCGTGACTGGCCGCTACATCAAATGGATGTACATAATGCCTTCCTTCATGGTGATTTAGAAGAGGAAATTTACATGGATGTTCCTCAGGGTTTATGAAGACAGGAGGAGTCTAAAGTATGTCGTCTCCGCAAATCCCTTTACGGCCTCAAACAAGCTTCCAGACAGTGGTATGCCAAATTTGCCAACGCACTCACAGCTACAGGCTTCAAACAATCCAGACATGACTATTCCTTATTCATGTGGACCAAAGATGTCATCTATCTATTTGATGATATATGTCGATGACATACTCATTATGGGAAATGATGAGGCTGCTATCAAAAGACTTCAGAGTTTTTTGCATTCTACATTTCACATTAAAGATTTGGGAACGCCCAAATATTTTCTTGGAATTGAAATTGTCACGTCAGACCAAGGGATTTCTTTTAGCCGGTGAAAATTTGTGCTGAAAATTATATCAGAAGCAGGTCTATTAGGGTGTAAATCGGTTGTTATTCCCATCGAGCAAAATGTCAAATTAACTACGGTTGATTATGACGCGGGAGCATCCCCAGATGATGTTCCTATACTTAAAGACCCACCGAGTTACCAGGAACTCATTGGAAAGCTTATATATATTTGACTATAACCAGACCGAATATATGTTATGCGGTACAAAGACTTAGTCAATTCATGCATAATCCCAAACAGTCCCCATATGAATGCTGCTCTAAAGGTCGTAAAGTATTTGAAGAATTGCCCAGGACTTGGGATACTTCTTTCTTGAAGATGCAACATGGAAATGATGGCCTATTGTGATACGGATTATGCGACTTGTCCTATGAGCCGAAGATCAATCACTAGTTATTGTATTAAATTGGGAGAATCTTTGCTTTTGTGGAGAACGAAGAAACAACCGACCATCTCATTATCATAAGCTAAAGCGGAATATTAAGCCATGGAAAAAACCACCTGTGAGATAGTATGGATACGAGGCTTACTTCAAGACCTAGGGATACAAATAAAAGGGCCAACCAAACTATTTTGTGATAATGATGCGGCTCTCAAACTTGCAACGAATCCTATAGTACATGAAAGAACGAAGCATGTAGAAGTGGATTGTCACTTCACTCGAGACAAGATCCAAGAAAGAATAATTGAGACAAGAGGAATCACAACCATAGAACAGCCTGCGAATGTCTTCACAAAACCTCTATGTCAAAGACAACACTCATATCTATTTAGAAAGCTAGGTGTCTTGGACATTTATAAGCCACTAGCTTGAAGGGGAGTGTTGGAAGATATGCTCGAGATTCTTAGAAGATGTGCTCGAGATGCAGAAATCAATTCGGATTGTGATTGATCCACTAAATCAATTAGGGATTAGAATGAATCAATCTAAATTAGAGTTGATTCCTTAGAATATATTTTTTTCCTTTTTATTATCCATATTTTGTACTACATATACCGAACAGTGTTCATGTATGAAATTCAAGTTGAAGAAATATAACAAATTCTCTTCAAATCTCTCTATCTTCGACTTCTTTTAGTTTGCAAACACATCTAATCTACTCAACGCAGGGCTTCTTCCTCAACTTGATCGAGCTCAACCATCGTGTCTGCACTCGCTATCCCCATCGAGCTCATGCTTACTTCCTCCCACTCGGCGTCGTGATGATCCTCGAGTACCTCTTCGACCCAGTCGTCCGCGACAAGGCCGCCTTATGCTGCAACGCGTTCCTGGGCGATTATGTCCACACCATCTCCCACAAGTATCCAGACCGGAATAGGAGCCTTGGGACTGACCCTTTTATGCTCTCTTCCCGTGACTGGGTACGTATTACACAAGAACCATTAATCATTTCAGCTAATCTAAAAAAAATGCAAAGCACTTCTATCGAATACCAAGTGAGTCTGAGAATGAATCAGAACATGACATTGCTTTGACGTAATTATAAGCTAAAAATAGATCACGGTGAACGTAACTTTTTAGTGAGTGTCATAAGTAGAGTATTTACACACCCAGCGCAAAACCGCCTCAGGCCGGTCCCACTATGGCACTAGAAGGAAAAGGACTACAATGTAAGGCTGCGTTTGGTTGTCTGAATTTTTAGTTGGGATAGGACTGGATAGGATAGGATAGAATATGAAATCTCGGGATTTTGTTATGGTGAATGATATTAATAAAGCCGAATATTTTCATGAACCACATATGAATGTAAATGAACTTGAAAATGCGCAAAATGCATAAGCAAAGATAACCTCTATCAATAAATCCATTATTGTTGTACGATCTAAATTTTAGACAGCAAAAAAGCTCTTTGTAGCATTCTAGAGCAGGAGAATTATTAAAAAAATTTAAAAAAAAATTACGTTAAAAGAAAAAAATTTAGGATAAATTTATTACAATGGGTATAGTTTGGAGTTTTTTATGGCTTTTTCCCGAAGCTGATTTCCATGCATAAGCTTTTCACAACAAAACTGAGTCATTGACTATCCAACCTCCTATGGAATTCATAGATAGGTACGACCGACTTCTGGTTGATTTCTTCAAGATTCTCAATTCATTTTAGTTTCCATCTTTCCTTGAGAAAAATATTATAATATGATTCTCAAGATATCAATCCGCGCGAGAATGTTTGATTCACCCAGTTCTTTTAAAGAATTTTATTTTTTGGTAGCGATATCGTTTACTAGGTCAAAAATGTTAGTACAAACACGCGCACCCTGTCCTTTTCTTGGCAAGTATCACGCCACAATACTATTAACATTGATTAATCACCTTGGTCTTACTTATGACTCGGTCAAGTTGACTTGTCGAGCCAGAGAATTTGCCAGATCAAGAAGGACAAATTTGTTGAGGAAAACTCCTATTGATTTTGAAGTTGACAAAACCTTCTATGTTATTGTAAATCTGATACTTATTCTGAACAAATTTATTCCAGGTCTGTATATTCTGGAAGCTCAGAAGAAAATTATTCGGACTTTACAAACTGTCAAGTATGTTTTTGAAGACCCACATAATCTAGGTTCTGAGATTCAGACGCAGAAGTTATTCAGATGCAGATGCAGACGAAGAAATTATTCAGACATAGACGCAGAAATTCTTCAGATGCAGACGTAGAATTTCTTCAGACGCAGAATTCAGAACGAAACACAACAGCTAGTGATCTGACATGGATTTCACAGAAGGAATGTTCTGATTGTCTCAATCTAAATCAAATTGATTGACAATCAAACATCACGACAAGAATGCATTACAACGGACAAAGCTCTACTTATGGAAACCAAGATTCTGATTGTATGGGCGACCAGAATCAGCGAGATTCAGAATCTGTCATCCAACGGCTACTCAATCCTTATTATACAAATCTGTTCAAGGTGAAGATTGGAAGATGATCCTCTGAAAGCTGTCCAACGGCTAGTAGAGGAGTATTTAAGACGATCAACGAGCAGCAGAAGGAAGAACAGAATCAAGAATCAACAAGTCCAAAGTCTAAGCATACTCCAATCATTTCTCTTGTCGTTCTGAGCCAAACATTAAGATCTTGAGGGACACTTTGTAAGAGTGACTGTGTGAGATAGAGAGTCCTATCATACACAAGAGTGTTAACACTCGAAGTTGTAATTCCTCTTGATTACATAGTGAAATCCGGTGGTAGGTCGTAAGCGTGGGAGAGTGGACGTAGGCTTGCTATAAGTCGAACCACTATAAACTTGTGTGCGATTCTCTATCCCTTATCTCTTACTTTACATTCGCACATCAAGAGCACCATCTATATAATCTGTCTTGAATCGAATCTTATTCGGACTCTTACGTGATTTATTTTGTTTCGCATAAATTATCAAAAATTGTTTTAGATCGCCTATTCACCCCCCTCTAGGTGATCCTTGCTAGCTACATCAATTGGTATCAGAGCAGGTTGCTCATTTATTGAAGTGTCTTACTTCTGAGCTAACGATCTATATGGCTAGCTATGGTGCTCCAAGGCTCATTGAAGGACGAGCAACAATGGACCACCATATTTCGATGGCAAGGAATATAGTGTCGGAAGAATAAGATGAAGGCATTCATAAAGTCAATTGATCACATGCAATGGGATGTCGGCATCGAGGAGTCAATCCAAGATCTTCGATTCAAAAGAAAAGGCAGATGCAAGCATAGCAGCAGATCCTCCATTATCTCAAACTGAGATATCCAAAAGAGAAATCTTAGATTCCAAAGCAATTTATTCTCTCTATTGTGCTTTATCTCTTATTGAATATAAAAAAATTGCTGCTTGTGAATCAGCTAAGGAAATCTGGGATACTCTCCTTGTCACTTATGAAGGAACAGATCGTGCCAAGGAAACTCAAATCAATCTTTTGCTTGGTCAATATGAATCCTTCAAAATGAAGCCTGGAGAATCAATTGCTGATTTGTATGACAGGTTTACTGATATAGTAAACGGTCTTGCTTATCAAGGACAACCAGTTCCAGATGCAATGAAAGTCAACAAACTTCTGAGAGGATTGACAAATCAGTGGGATAATATCAAAACATCTCTTCGAGAAACACAAAGGATCAAGCCTCCATCAGTGAATGAGTTAATTGGAACTCTTCAATCATATGAGATTGAGAAACGGAATGAGGAGAATGAATCCAGAGGTAATAAGTCAATTGCTTTGAAGACTAACATTGATTCTGATGCAGATTCTGAAGATGAAGATGTTGATGATGAAGAACTAGCTCTCTTTATAAAGAAGTATAAGAAAATGAAGATCAAAGGAAGAAACCTCAAAGGTAAGAAGTCTTTTGAGAAGAAGAAGTCTTTCGATGAAACAGAGAGATCAAAGGATGTTATATGCTTTCGTTGTAAGAAACGTGGGCATATCAAGCCAAATTGTCCACTTCTGAAAAAGAAGACCAAGCTTGAGAAAGCAAAGAAGGCCTTAAAAGCAGAAACTTGGAGTGATACAGAGTGCGAAGACAGTAATGAAGATATCTCAAATTTCTGTCTAATGGCTAAGTCAGACTCATACTCAGATTCAGATTTAGATTCTGATCCTAAAGTGGAGATTGAGGTAAAACATTCTGACATGCCTATTGAAATATCAAATTACATTGATGAATTATGCTTTGAATTTAAGACTGCTCTTAAATGCATCTCTTCTTTGAAAAAGGAAAATTCATCACTGAGGCAACAGGATGTTTCACAAAAAGAAAAAATCGATTTCCTTCAAAAAGAATTTCATCAAGTCAAGGAAAGTCGAGATTTTCTTTCCAAAGAAAATGTGGTTTTGAAAAAGCAAGTTTCAGAAATTACTTCCAAGTTTTCAAAGGGTTCAGAAACCTTGAAACATATCCTTTCTATCCAAATTCGTTACTACAACAAATCTGGTCTCGGATTTGTGAAGGAAAGTGATAGCTTGATTGATTTTCCAAAGGTCAAGGAGAGATTAAAACAAAGACCTCCTCGACAAGCTTATAAAAATCATCTCAAAAGGAATTTTGTAAAACCTGTTGGCCGAAGTGCACTCAGGTGCTCAAAATGTGGAGATCCACAACATTTTGAGAATGAATGTCCTAAGGTCTGGAGACCTGTTAGAAGAGATTTTGTTAAGACAGCTTATACTAATGCTCAAGGACCCAAACAAATTTGGGTACCAACGAAAACTTGAGATGTTGTGATTTTTGCAGGTTACCACAAAGAGAAAAAGGAAGTGGTACCTAGACAGTGGATGCTCTAGACATATGATAGGAGATCCAAGTATATTCGTTGATCTACACAATCTGAATGGTGGAAAAGTTTCCTTTGGAGGAAATACCAAAGGAAAAATCGTTGGCAAAGGAACAGTTGAAATTGGAGGACTTACAATCAATGATGTCTCTTTGGTGAAAGGACTCAACTACAACTTGATAAGCATAAGCCAACTATGTGATACAGGTTTCAGAATCAACTTTCAAGAAGATACATGCTTAGGGACAAGCAAAGATTCTTCTCAAACATTTACAGGAAGAAGACATGGCAATATCTATCTTCTAGATGTCAATCCAAACTCCACTCATTGCTTGATCTCAATCAAAGAGGATGAAGATCTATGGCATAGGAGATTGGGGCATATCAGTATGAAACAAATCTCAAAGATCTCAAACAAGAAACTGGTTCGAGGTCTACCAGATTTGAAATACAAGAAAACAGAGTTATGCAATGCCTGCACTCTAGGAAAACAAGTAAGAAGTTCTTTCAAGTCTATACATCATGTTTTCACTAATCGTGCTTTGCAGCTTCTTCATATGGATCTATTTGGACCAACCAGAACACAAAGTATTGGTGGTAAGAAATATTGTTTAGTTATTGTTGATGACTTCACAAGATTTACTTGGGTATTCTTCCTTGCTCATAAAAATGAAGCATTTTCATATTTTTCAAAATTTGCAAAAAGAATTCAGAATGAAAAGGGCTATTCCATTTCCGCATTAAAGCGATCATGGGGAGAATTTGAAAATCAAAGTTTTTCAGATTTTTGTGAGGAAAATGGCTTTCAACACCATTTTCTACTCCTTATACACGAACAAAATGGTGTTGTGGAGAGGAAAAATCGTTCTTTGCAAGAAATGGCAAGAACTCGTTGATTGAAAGCAAAATTCCTTTTCATTTACGGGCGAGATGCAATTTTACGAGCATGTTATATCATTAATGAGCTTTTCTCGAGACCTATTCTTGAGAAAACCCCCTATGAGCTTTACAAAGGTAGAAAGCCCAACATTTCATATTTTCGTGTATTTGGTTGTAAATGCTTTATTTGAAAAATCCAAATGACCGCACTGGTAAGTTTGATGAGAAAGCAGATGAAGGATTCTTCCTTGGATATTCTACTACAAGTAAAGCATACAGAGTCTTCAACAAAAAGTCTCAGACTGTGAACGAATCAATGAATGTAAAGTTTGAAGAAAACATTCAGACTCACAGAGATGAATCTGAACCATCTCCCAACATTCAAGAGTTATCAGAAGATCATCAACAATTAGTATCAGAAGGAAAAGAAAGAAAAGAAGATACAATACAGACTCAACCAGAAAGTTCAGAGTCTGCAGATTTTCACAAAGAAAGATTTGACAAAAACTGGAAACATAAATCCAGTCATCCGAAGAACCTTATCATTGGAGAAATAGAAGATGGTATCAAGACTAGATCCAAACACAAGAAGAACATCATCAACTTGGCCTTGATATCAGAAATAGAACCAAAAGAAGTTGGTGAAGCATTATCGGATGAAAGTGGATCGAAGCTACGCGGGAGGAACTTCGCGATTCGGAATCAATAAAGTTTGGGAGCTTGTGCCAAGACCCAAAAATCATCCAGTCATTGGAACAAAATGGGTATTCGAAACAAGCTGGATGACAAAGGGAAAGTTACAAGAAACAAAGCAAGGCTGGTTGCAAAAGGCTATTCTCAAGAATAAGGCATAGATTATGATGAAACATATGCACCGGTTGCAAGGTTAGAAGCCATTCGGCTACTATTAGCTTATGCTTGTTTCCATAACTTTAAATTGTTTCAGAAGGACGTGAAAAGTGCCTTTCTGAATGGATATATCAAAGAAGAAGTATATGTGGAACAACCACATGGTTTGAAGAACCTAGAAAGGCTGATTATGTCTGAGACTCAAGAAGGCTCTTTACGATTCGAAACAAGCACCGGAGCTTGGTACGAAAGGTTAAGTAACTTCCTTCTGCAAAATGGCTTCACCAAAGGTAAGGTTGATACAACTTTATTTGTTAAGAGAAAGGGTAAGGATTTCCTACTTGTTCAAATTTATGTTGATGATATAATCTTTGGATCCTCTAACGAATTGCTTTGCAAGGAATTCTCAAAGAATATGCAGAACGAGTTCGAGATGAGTATGATGGGAGCATTATCATTCTTTCTTGGCCTTCAAGTGAAACAAACCAAAGATGGTACATTCATTTGCCAAGAGAAGAATGCAAAGGAGATTATCAAGAAGTTTGGATTACGAATTGCAAGAAAACGAGACATTCCCATGTCTCATTCATCCAAAGCTGGACAAAGATGAAAATGGTAAAAGGTTGATCGGAAGGTATATAGAAGCATGATAGGTTCATTATTGTATCTAACTGCATCTAGACCTGACATTCTTTTTAGTGTCTGTATGTGTGCGAGATTTCAATCAGACCCAAGGGAATCTCATTTTTCTGCAGTAAAGAGAATAATCAAATACATTGGATATGTTCCAATGTTAGGTCTTTGGTATTCCAAAGATTGATTTTACTCTTCTTGGATATTCGATGCTTGATTTAGTTTGGATGTAAAGTGGACAGAAAAGTACTTGGTACATGTCAACTTCTTGGAAATATGTTGGTATCTTTGGTACTCAAAGAAGCAAAATACGGTTGCACTTTCTCTGACAACGAGAATATGTAGCATTGGGAAGTTTGCATGCTGCATTACGTGGATGAAGCAGCAATTACAAGACTTTGATATTGAAGAATCAAGTGTTGCAATCAAATGTGACAACACAAGTGCAATCAATTTGACAAAGAACCAAATTCTTCATTCTCGAGCTAAGCATATTGAAATCAAGCATCACTTTATTCGAGATCATGTTCAAAATGGTGATGTGAATATTCAATTCATTGATTCTAAGAATCAATTAGCTGATATATTTACAAAACCTCTTGATAAATCTTCATTGGAATTCATAAGAGACAAACTGTGCATCACTTATCTATTTTCTTGAAGTGTTTGATAGACAGGGAATTTTTGGACTCAAGTACTCTCAGTCTGAACATTTTTCAGACTCACAAAGAAAGGTACGTTCCTTATTCAAATTTTGGCGGGTATATTTTTGACATTTTTGGCAGGATATTTTTATAATCGTTACTTTTGGAAGCAAATCAGGTATGTATTCTAATTTATCTAATAAAATATGCTTAATATATTGTTATGATATCATCATGTTTGGTTAAGCTTCAAAGAGTATATTTTCTTCCTACTTGCTTGGGATATCTTTTTAGTTTCTAAAAATAACTTTTCCTTCCAAAACTTATCCACCTCCTTTTTTAAACCCGTCCTTCTCTTCAAAACCCTATCAGTACGATCTTTTACTCTCAAAACCCTTCCGATTTTCAGAGACTCTCCTCTTCTTCTTCCAAAGATCGAAACTTTCGTCTCCAAAAGTGATCATAATGCCGATCAAGATGGTGGCCAGTAGAAGATCTTCCCGTATTCTCAATCAAGACTCAAAGTCTACCGCATCGGCGGAATATTTGGAAGTTTCAGACTCAAAATCCGACCATCATGAAGACCGTTCTGAAGCAACACCTCCTCAGCGATCGTCGCCACCAAAATCATCCGGTAAAACAAATTTTCGTTTTCGAAGTATCAAGCTTGTATGGAATGCTTATCGGCGGTTAAAGAGAAGCAATGCCTCGAATCGGTTTTGCGTGATTTGTCTTAAAGACAATAATTTACTCGAAGAACATCTTTGAATCCTACTCGAGTTTTGTTGTAAAGCGACAAAGTTCCAAAGCCACTCTATCCCAACGAACCGTCTTCCAAAAGGGCAAAGAAAAGGTTGGAGAAACTTCCACTCCTTACGAAAAGAAATCTGTTCATATAAGCCCTAAGTCCACAAGTGCCTCGAAATTTGTTGTTCTGATGATGATGCACAATTTTTGAGACTTTTGAGATAAAGGTGGGAATAGCATCTGGTTTGCCCGGAACGGGAGGCTTGTTGAAACCTTGCACATCATATGTGCTACAAGTTGTTACTTGCTAGAGGGCAATGAACAATGGGGCTGTGATTTCGAATACGGAGAAGGTGGCATTTCATGACAGATCTCATTTGAGAAATTAGGAATTTATGAATTTTGCCTTCAATCATCAATACTTATCTTGAATTTGCCTACTTCTATTCCAATCTTTCAATTCTGTCACCAAATTGGATTCGGTTCTTGTTGGTGACAAGAAGGTTGACTTAAAGGCGCATGAGTTGGCAAGGATAATTGGAGCCACACACTCCACTTTTACTCCGTTGGCAGTGAATCTTGAAGAAGCTTCACAGGTGGCTTCTGAAAATCCAAACTTTGCTCAAGGATCCAAGCGTCATCTCTCCTATTCCGACTTGTCCGGACGATCGTGATCTTGCATAAGATCATAATAAACCTGTTTGAAGCCAAAAGATGCCTCAAAACCGACCTATCAAAATCGGAGATAAAGCTCATTTGGGCTATCTTGAAAGGTCAATCCTTCTCTCTCCCTCACCTCATCATATTCCATATGTACAGAGCATTACAGAAGGATAAGGGTCATCTGCCATATGGAGCTTTAATCACTCGTATCTTCATGTTTCTCAATATATCTATTCCTGGTGAGTTGCGTGAAACCATGCTACCTCTTATGTTTGTTGGAGAAAGAATGCTCTCCAAAATGAAGAAATTTGAAGATGTAAGGGACAGAGTAAAAGGAAAAGAGGCTCAAAAGTCAGAGGCAAAATCTGTTGGCAAGAAAGTTGAGAAAGAAAAGGAGCAAAGGAAAAGAACCAGTTCAGCCAGCAATCAAACTGATTCTCCTACCCCAATCAAAGTGTACAGAAAGAAAAGAAAAACTCTTCTGCATGATGAAAATGATGAAGCATAAGCAAAACACTTTGAATCAGGTCACACTGCAGAACCAGAACATGTTCCTGAACCAGTTCCCAAAGTTTCAGAACAAATTCATGAAGAACATGTCTCTGAAGATCACGCACCTGTTCAGGGAGAGATTCCACCAGAATCAGCCACAGGGTACAATCAGTCTGCGTAAGCTAATGTCCAAGGTCAGCCATCCAAAAATCATAACATCCTTTCTATTCTGCTTGAGATTAAAGACAAGCAAGCTCCTCTAGAACAACATATGCAGAATCTACAGAGAATTGTTGAGGAAAACAACAAGGCTCAACAACTTCAGGCAGCAGCAGATAAAGCAGCATTAGAGGAAGCCATTACTATGTGCTCATCCAACATGGATAAGGCCATAGGTCAATGCGGTTCGAAGATTGAGGAATTTGTCTCAATATTGGAAAATTTTCAAGCGATTCGTACTCCTAAAAATAGCCTGTTTTCAACATTTCTCTCCACATTTTTTTCAATTGGTCGTAATATATCTCATACTTATTGTTAGATGGTTGATTAGTTAATCTCAGTGCTTTATTCTCTCTATTATTATTTTTGCTGATGATAAAAAGGGGGAGGAATTATATTGCAGATTTACAGGTTATATTCAAAGGAAGAAAGACACAGATATCAAGAGAGTTTGCTCTTTCAATCTGTGTTTCATGAGCTTAATATGTTTATCTATTTTCAAAATAATTCAATATGCAAGAAAGTTTTGTCACCATCAAAAGGGGGAGATTGTTGAGGAAAACTCCTATTGATTTTGAAGTTGACAAAACCTTCTATGTTATTGTAAATCTGATACTTATTCTGCACAAATTTATTCCAGGTCTGTATATTCTGGAAGCTCGGAAGAAAGTTATTCAGACTTTAAAAACTGTCAAGTATGTTTTTGAAGACCCACATAATCTAGGTTCTGAGATTCAGACGCAGAAGTTATTCAGATGCAGATGCAAACGAAGAAAATTATTCGAGATGCGACGAAGTTCTTGAGATGCGGACTTAGAATTTCTTGAGCCGAAATTCGAACGAAACACAACGACTAGTGATCGACATGGATTTCACGGAAGGAATGTTCGATTGTCTCAATCTAAATCAAATTGATTGACAATCAAACATCACGACAAGAATGCATTACAACGGACAAAGTTCTACTTATGGAAACCAAGATTCTGATTGTATGTTCGACCAGAATCAGCGGGATTCAGAATCTATCATCCAACGGCTACTCAATCCCTATTATACAAATCTGTCCAAGGTGAAAATTGGAAGATGATCCTCTGAAAGCTGTCCAACGGCTAGTAGAGGAGTATTTAAGAGGATCAACGAGCAGTAGAAGGAAGAACAGAATCAAGAATCAACAAGTCCAAAGTCTGAGCATACTCCAATCATTTCTCTTGTCGTTCTAAGCCAAACATTAAGATCTTGAGGGACACTTTGTAAGAGTGACTGTGTGAGATAGAGAGTCCTATCATACACAAGAGTGTTAACACTCGAAGTTGTAATTCCTCTTGATTACATAGTGAAATCCAGTAGGTAGGCGTAAGCGTGGGAGAGTGGACGTAGGCTTGCTATAAGCGAACCACTATAAACTTGTGTGCAGATTTTCTATCCCTTATCTCTTACTTTACATTCGCACATCAAGAACCTTGTCTATATAATGCGTCTTAAATCGTATCTTATTCGAGACTCTTACGTGATTTATTTTGTTTCCGCATAAATTATCAAAAATTGTTTTAGATCACCTATTCACCCCCCTCTAGGTGATCCTTACTAGCTACATCAAAATTGACTTAAAAGTCTTGATGGAAAGGACGTGTTGGCATAACAGTTCCCCTCTCACGAAGAAAGGATGAGCAGCATGTTCCTCTGCCCCGTCGCACCCGGTGCCCATCCCAAATTCCGCTGCAGTGATTCGACGGAGCCTCGTGCCAAGTCTTGAGACAAGGAATCTATATTGCAAGTACGCTTGCTTGGAGCGATATTAAAACACCATTCTTATTAAGATATCGATGAACAATTCCGAAATTTCTTTATAGTAACTGGTTAATTTTTTTAGACAAACATGCCTATTAGAAATTAACTGTTCTATCCAATTCTATGGTTGCATTTGTTTATGTTACACATGTCTTCGTCGTTCTTATTACATAAACATATCCTTTCATTCGGAATATCATTCCAATTTTCGCGTATCCGTGTCGAGAGGGTTCGAGAAGTTAGGTTGTATCCCAGGGGCATTATCGCCTTAGGAAAGTGGGTGCGGGCATCCCTTAACCGAACATATTCTGCTTTTCAGTGCTACTTTTCTTACAACAGCCACGAATAATAGGAGTAAGATATATCATTTAGTCTTGGTACTCCCGTGGAAGAGTAGATGTAAGTGTGATGTCTGTAAGCGGTCTAGTATGATATGTGTTTGTAAATGTACAGTTAACTTTGGAAAGTTGGGTCCGGAAATTTTCGTATTTTAACTTGCTTCTTTATCTGCTACATAAAAACAATATCTCAAAGTCAACAACGAGACGGCTAAGCAAGTCTTGTTTTATTTCACTAATGTAAATTTTCTCCTCTAAAAGTCATTTGGGGGTTTGTGTTTTGAAGTATTTACCACGGGAGACGACTAATCGATTAACAATGTATTTGCAACCATCCCTCTCTTGTCTTGTTATGCCTTTTTCCAAATTTGCGGGCTACGACATATGATTGGAAGCTCATTGATCTGTCCATTTCCCAAGAAGTCTATGCTGACTGACCCTATAAGAAATGGAAGGCCACGACCCTTTCCAAGACGGAGCTAAGAAATTTCACTGGCCCATGCATTGGCTGTATTGATCAAATCACGGGTTTATCAGTCAATTCTGGGAGCTTTAGTTGGTGATAGTTAATAAATTGTATGCTTTTGCCAAGTGTGAAACGAATCCCATGGCATGTGGGAGGATTTCATTTTCATGACTAAGAGAATTCAACTTCAACCAAGAGCTAAGCAATCTAGATACTCTCAATTTTTTAAACAATTAAATATTGGGAATGTCCTCGATTGGAGAAAATTCTGTCAGTCTATTTAAAAGACCTACCTGTCTTCTACGAGGTCACGAGTTCAAATCACGTTATGAGTGAATATCTGAACGATTGGAGTTGCGTTACCTAGTTGCGACACACTTCGTGCGGAAAGACTTTCTTATTGTTAGTATCTTGGTTGGGTTGCAACGATAGACTCGCCAACCTTAGTCTTTTGGGTTATGAGTGGTTCGGAGTAATTGTGACTCATATCGAACATTCTATTGTGGGTGTGAGACCCTTGTAATATCGTTTAGAGAGGGTAGTCAGTGCTGATTACCCTCGGCATTTTCAACTTTTTGAAAGAAAATAACTAGCCACCACTCTTCCCCTCCCTTGTGCTGAACCTATGTTCTTCAACCATCACCGCATTCCACCACCATGGCTGTCACGTCCATGCCGTCTCCAACACTCGGCTCTGTTGCAGCCTTTGCCATCATCGTTCGCGGGTCTAGTTGCTGAATAAAACATCAACCCCAGATTCGAGCATCTCCATCTCATGCTGCATCCGAGCCACCGCGACCTTGAATCAAGATTGATATGAGGTCGTGGGCGTCTAGCGATCATAGAGAAGGTCGATTTGTGGTCATCAATGCCGGGCATCAGCATCAATTGAAGGCTGCGTGCGCGCGCTCAGAGAGAGAGATTTCTTTAGGGTTTATTTGTGCCAGATAAAATTTACTGCCAACTCAATAATGATGCATGCATGCAGAAAGACAGACCTGTGATGATTATGTGATATAATCGGAATAGTGATCGCACCATAACCTAAAGACAGATATTTGGGACATCTCAGTAGCTTTTTCTTTCGTCCTTTGATCTATCCTTGTACCTCGAGACTCATTACAGTTGCTACAAAAGGCTTGCCTTCGTAAATTTCAAGAGCGATATAATTGTAGAAGCAGCCCCCACGATGCACGATGCACGGCAAAATGTACATTTCTACCTTATTAACGCTAATATTATTGACTGTGTCCACCATGTCTCACCGGTTGCACGAGATACAACGTGATGTATCGTTAGTACAAGATTAAACCTCGCCCATCGTCCCTCTCCACACCCTTCGGCCAGAAAATTTCAAATATGTAACGATTCCTTTAGGTAGCTTCAACCAAGAAAGAGAAACAAGCGTCGCTATATATCCTTCCGAGATTTGGCGATTTGGATTGACGTCAATTAGAGATATAATTCATGCAACCATTTCTGCAAGACTTTTCTCCATCGACTAGAAACACAAAAAATGACTATACAAAATAAATAAGCGAAATTTCGCAATCGACTAACTTGGCCACTTAAAAAAGAATAACAAGTAGGCAGCCGTCACATCACTATTCCATGTAAACATATTTAATTGCACGAGAAAAGAAAGCTAGAGGATCAAATTGCATAAATAAAACAAACC
The DNA here is from genome assembly GCF_021117445.2 of Syzygium oleosum. Lineage (NCBI taxonomy): Eukaryota > Viridiplantae > Streptophyta > Magnoliopsida > Myrtales > Myrtaceae > Syzygium > Syzygium oleosum. The sequence continues at coordinate 6,589,239 of NW_026607494.1, forward strand.
TAGGCGTCAAATCCGTGACTATATATATTATATGTGTGTGTAGATATATAGCCGCAAGTTTAATTAATATTACTTTTGATTGAGCACGAATTTTCCGTTGATTTTCTCTTGACGACCCTTGCTTTGTCCTGTCATACCTTCCCGTAGGTTTGTCCACTCACCCCGTTGTTTTCAAATTCTCAAGTCACTGATAGGGACAGGGGAATGGTGGACAGTGAAGGTGATGATCAACCGGGAGAGTTTCGTTTTGCCACCAAAGTTTTTTGGGATTGTGGCGAATTGCCCCCTTGACGTTTCGGTTTTTACAATTTGCCCCCAGATTTTTTTTTAAAATTGGTAGCAATGTGCCCCCTAACATTGACTCCAACCCAAATTTTATTACATGCTTGATCAGGTGACTGCACGTATGAAAGGAAAATTGGTCATATACCAATCTACGTATGTGGAGGGAAAAAATATAGGGAATACTCAAAAGTATATTTCAAAACTATATATTGATATATGTAATTGGAGATGATTTCGATCAAATTCTCTTCGGAACTTTTGAAGCATGCTCTCACAAGTAGTATATTGTTGAATTATTCTTCCACTACTTTTTAATGTATATATGCATATGACGAATTTTCCCTCAGTATCAGTCATGTGCCATCACGTGGTCCAACCCCCAAGAAAACTTCGGTCCGAGTCACGCCAAGGGACATATTGCAACCGATTTCTAAATTTCAGGGGACAAACTGCAAAATTGAAACGTCGGGGGGTAATTTGCAACAATCCCAAATACTTTGGGGACAATACGTAACTCTCCCTGATTAACCCTAAATTCCAGGATTGATCACAGAAGTTTCACTCGAGGCTTCTTCTTCCACAGAACACTTTTACTTTCCATTCAATGACGTGTAGAAATTTTAGATCACGACGATAACTGAAGACTTTGGTTGTTAAGAGTCAATTTGGGGAAGCCTTTCTAGGAGAGAAGTTATTTTTAATTTGTCGAATTTCCACAAATTTTTTAGGGTCCAAATGTTGAATATGTATGCATGAATTTTTACACGTAGTCATTTATTTGGTTAACTCCATGTGTGAATATAATTTTTATCTACCGTGATGTATACTCACAATAATAATAATAATAATAATAATAATAATAATAATAATAATAATAATCCCTAAAACATATGTCACCGAGTAGTAAGGCGTATAAATGGTGGGGGCAGATTTAAAGAAAATAACAATAATAAAGCCAAAAATTCGAAGACCTACTGTTAGAAGATGTTTGACTTCTGACTATTCTATGTGCCCAGCCTTCTTCGAAGGAGATCGTGCTATAAATAGAGGGTGGTACATCAGTTCATCTTCAGCCCTCCTCCAATATATTCTCGAAATTTTTTCGAACAAATCGAAGAATTTAAAATTTCTCCAAATTCCTATTCGAAGCAAGCACCATGAAGGTAACATCGCGAGAAAATCATGAATTGATTCACCTTATGTCGCATGCTGATTCACCTTCTTGATCTGTTTTTTTCAAGCAGAAGATCGTGATCAAGGTGTCTATGAACGGTGACACCTCAAGTTTCTTTTGTTTCTGCCCAAAAGACCCTCAATCTAAAGCTTTGAAACTTACGGCTGGCTTTTCAGGTGATTGCTAGATGCTTCTTCTATATCTCGATGACCAATTAGGTGCATCTTCTATAAATTATTTTAGGTGTTGCGAGACGAAGAAAAGAACCTCTTTTGATTTCAAAATCGATCCGTGTTGGTTTTCACCCCAGGAGTTCAATCCGTGAAACTGATGGGCGACAAGGACCAGATCGAGGTGACCGGAGATGTCGACGCAGTGGACCTCAACACTAAGCTTAGGAAGAAAGTCGGGTTCGCGGAGATAGTCTCAGTGAGCGAGGACAAGAAAAAAGAAGAGGAGAAAGAGAATACTGATGACACGAAGGAGGTGCCGCCCGTCATATGGCCGTGCCCGCAGCGTGAAATAGTCTACCTCGGGGATCCATACCCCGGGCCCGGGTGCTGCCCCATGTAGGATCGACGATGAAATGATGACTTATATAAGAGTACAACATCAATGTGATGAGTTTTTTTTACGCGAGCAATTTTGGAAAATGAATAAAAATCTAATTGCCTGTTTTGATCGAAATCGAACTGTGTGATCGTGCTATGACCAAGACTAGTCCTCTCTGATTTTGACTTTGCTGGAGTCTCCAAGATAAAGAGTACTGAAATCATGACCAATATTTTTTTATATGCAGATGAATGACGAGGTACCAAATATATTAAGTGTGTCTTGACGTGGAGGCTAATGAGCTATCGCTAAAACTCCATTTGTTTCGCGAAAAATGTAGCATTTCTGAAAAATATTTTCTAGGAAAATGACAATATTTTCGAGTGTTTGGCTGAAACTTGAAATTGATCTGAAAAATATTTTTCGTTATTTTGTATGGAAAATTAGATTTGATTTTCTTAAGGAAAATTATCAAAATATTCGAAATTTTTAATTATTTTTATTTTATTTTTTATTTTTATTCTTTTCTTTTCTTTCCTTTTTAATTATTTACTTTTCTGTTCTTTTTCTTTTATCTTCTTCTTCGGCCGAGTAATGACTGGCGACCGGCCATAGGCGAGGGATGAGCCTCGCCACAGGCCGGTGAGGCTCGAGCTCGCCAGAGGTCCGCAAGGCTTGAAGCTTGCCCAATCTAGCGAAAATAAGAAAGAAAAGGATCAAACACGCACTACCGCCCGTCTTCTTAGCTTTGCAAACATGCACCGCCATTCGTCCCACGTCGCACGACCACCGCCACCATACTCGTTGTATCTCCCCACCACCACGATCGACTGCAAAATAGGAACAATTCGACGCCACCGCCGGATTCTCTATATTCACAGCCGCTGCCGCCGCCGTTTGCCACCACCATTTTCTTTGCTACAGTCCAACACCCGCAAAACAGCCACCAGTGACCACCGTTCACAACCCATAGCCGCCACCAACCTCGTTATCAAAGGTCGCAAACCCCTACCACCACCACCCGAAACCCAACCCTTTACCTCCATGGATACCACTTGAAACAAGCAGCCACGCACTCCATACCAAACCTGTCAACAATCACAAAACAGAGAAAAGGCGGCGAGAAATTTCCGCAGTCAAGGTTGATCAGTCATCTAGAATTCTAGAGAAGTGTGGCTTTCCATGATTTCTAGCGTCAAACTGAGTTTGTGTGGCTTGCCATAGCTGAGTTGTTACCTAAAATTAAGAGATGATTCTTGCTGTGAACGACGAAGTAGGGGAAATAACAGATGAAAGATAATGAACAAGGAGGAGTGAGCTAGGACCGAAAACATGAGCAAATAGTTGGGCTCAAACCAGGTTCAAACACCGGAAGATACTATCGTTTTTCTAGAAAATGATTTCTTGGTGCACATTTTCAAGAAATGTCAGATTTTTCATGAAATAAATCAGGCATAATAATGTTAACATAGTAACATGTATACCCCACATGAGGATGGGATTTGGTCCCCCTACATTCTTTTCGTTCGTATCTAATCATCCAGATATTTTTAGTACGATGAAGCTCTTTAGATTGGTTTGTGCAATTATGTCGAATTCCATCAAAATGTACATGGGAGAGAATCTACTATGCATACCCTTATGGTTACCTCGGCAAAGGCCGTTCGTTCTTTCCGTGGGGTGGTGAGGCGAGTAGGTATTACATGCGCCATGCGTAAAAAGAATAAGCGGCCATACGTCACCTTTTCATTTAATTGCACAAATACAAAGCTTGAGGATCAAATTGCACAAATAAAACAAGTCAGAGGATAAAATTCATTGATACACATAGGTATAGCCGTATACCTATGATGACTTGATTTCATTTCAAAATGGTAAACGTCCCTTTTATTTTCGCTAGCATATCTAATATCGATTTCATTTAACCATGCTTAATTGCACAAATATATATGCAGACATGAGTTCAGAAAAAGAAAAAAGGAAAAAAGGAAAAAGGAAAAGGCGAAAATAAAAAAGGAAAAAAATTCAGAAAAATTATTTAAAAATTATAAAGATTGTTCACGTTAGCGGCCGACCGTGTCACGTAGAATAGTCGGCATAAACGTCAGGGGTTTCAGCCAATTTCGGCTGGAAGGACTACATTAGCAAATTGTCTAAAGGTTTATGATCAAATTGGCCAAAGTGAAAGGTTTGGAACTGAATTGGCACAAGTGCAATAAGTTAAAAAAAAATTTGGTAATCGTCCCTTTACCCTCAGGCATCATGCTAAGTAGAACCGTTAATTATTTCAGCTAATCTAAATAATATGTAAAGCATTTCTATCTAAAACTGGGTGACTCTGAGAATGAATCAGATTATCACATTGCTTCGACGTGATTATAAGCTAAACATAGATCATGGTGACATAACTTTTAGTGAATGAAATAAGTAGAGTATATACACAAAAATTACATTGATTAAGATCGTTTAATTAACTCATAATCTTTTATATTTATACTTAATTCTGGCTTTGTTACAGGGTCCAAGGGCATTAGAGTCCAATGCAATGCTAACACATTCGAGCACTTCAACCCTAAGAAAGACGCCTCGTTCCCCAAAATCAACCTCCAAGCCCGGGACATCGGACCGCACCTTGCTGGCTTTCTTTGCCAGCCCGGCGTACGGCCGCGTCTGGGCCAGTCCTACTGCGGCACTGGAAGGAAAAGGACGGCGACGTCGGGGTCTACGAGGGGATCCCCAAGGGGATCTCTTACCGCGGGACGATAAGGACAAGCAAGTACTGCATATGCCCAGAGCAGCCACGAGGTGGCGAGCCCAAGGAATGCCGAGGCATATATGCGGGGTGCATCCCGCTAATGATGTCCAAGCTCTACGTACTTCCTTTCAGCAACGCGCTGGACTGGGGCGAGTTCTCGGTCGGGGTTGCAGCGGACGATATACCGGGTTTGAGGAAGTGATGCCAGTGCAGATGCGTACGATGTGTTTCAAGTGATTGTACATTCAATTTGGCTGAGGAGGCTCAATCCGGGCATCGAGAACAGGTGATTTCCCGAAAAGGCCTGGGGACAGAATCAAATTGCATGTCTGAAAAGGCCCTTCATGTTTCTCAAGTACCACCCATCCATGCTACGTTCCACGAAGATATTTCTCGATCAAAAGGATTTGATAATGACTTGTCAGCCTCTTTGGGTGCCACAAGACTAACCGTTCCACAAGTAGCTATATCAATGGAGGATGGTGCAATTTTTGTACAATCGCCTACTTGATATAATCAAGGTTTTGGGTCATGTCGAAATCAACGTTGGTTAGTGATGTGTTCGTCAATTTGTTATCCGATCCTCATTTGACATGTCCCATTTATTTACATAGCTAATGACATTTTGTAACATCTCTTGAGTTGTATGGTACTTTTGTATACCGATCTTAACACATTATTGAGATGTAAGTGTGAATTGTGTTGAAGAAGTTCCAATTTGAAAAATTGATGTGATGTGGAGCAGTTAATATATCATAATTATTCAATATATCATTGAGAGAATGGGTCCAACTAGATATGTTGACGGACTCGAATTTGAGACTCTCTGTTGGCGATCTTTCCGCGTAAAGATATCGGGTGTCTGCTGCGCGCTCCCAATGCACATCTGACATTACTCCAAATTTTTCGGATCTACCATCGATAACGAAAGAGATTTCACAGCAGGGCAATATGTCGAGGACAAAGCATGATGTTATATCCTTCCTTGTTCCGCTGCATTCCATGCAATGAGTTGTTGAACGAAACTGGGTCTTTGACTATCAACCTAATAGGGAATTCGTCGATTACGTACAACCCACGTCTTGCCTTGTTCTTTTCTTAAACTTTGACCAGTTCTCCTCTGTCTTTCGATGATTCCGAAGTCATATATCCGTACAAGAATGTCTGACTTTTCAAGAAATAATCTTCAAGATTTTACTCGATCGTAATATGGACACTCTGTCCTTTTCTAGACAGGTACTGTGCCAGAAAATTATTTAAAATTAATTAATCACCTCGGGCTTACACATTACTCGATTAAGTTGACTTGTGGAGTCAGAATTTGCCGGATTAAGAAAGACAAATCGACTTAATCTATTAATGAGATTCGACCAAAAAAAAAAATCTATTAATGAGCAGGACATTTCATTTTATAAAATCGATATGATAGTTCCCCTTGCATGAAGAAGCGATGGGCAACATGGTCCCAGCCTTGCCGCACCCCGTGCCCATCCCTAATTCCATTGTTGTGTTGCGCCAGGTCTCGAGACAAAGAAGCTATATTCCGAGTGTGCCCAAACACTTGCTTGGAGCGATATTGAGATACCGTTCTTATTAAGTTATTGAACGGGAAAATGATATTACTTAGAATCATTTTATTGGAAAAATTTTGCCTGAATCTCGAGTCTATTACTTCTATTGAGCATGCGAGTTCAACACAAATCAAACTGATATAATTGCACTTGATCCATAAAATTTGGGTGTGGGCAAGAATTTCCTATTTACTAAACTAAAGTGATCGCATATCAAGGACATCGAGTTAGAGACTGAGACAATTGTTGGAGAGTTTGTAAAGTGGAAAAAGAGCACCACATAAGAAAAATAGAAGGAAATTATTTGGTTTAAATATGATAACGCCTATGTAAGCATTGTTTGAAGTCATGGGCTCGCAAGTGGCATTGTGCATTGGACAGGCTTGATTAATCTTGACTGGGCATTTGGATGTATCATGTATGGGCTTGACTTGTCTCTAAAAGCCTGTTCTTTTTTCTTTTTCTTGCGAAAATTCGGAAATGACGAAAAGTTGTGATTAAACAATCGAAATTTCTTAATAAATGTTAACTTTACAGACAAACACGACCCTTGGAAATTAAATCTTTTGTCCAATCCAATGGTGTGTTCATTTACGAGACACATTGCTTCATTGTCCTTATATAAACTTATGCCATCGTTCAAACAATGTTCCAATTTTCGCGCGTTTGTGTTGAGAGACTTTTGGAAAGCTAGGTCCAGATAATTTTGTATTTGAAAAAAGTGTCAGAAAAGTTCTAAACCTATTGTATTGGCGTCAATTTAGTTTTAAACTTTGTTTTGGTGTCAATTTAGTTTTAAACATTTTGTCTTTGTGCCAATTTAGTATTTCAGGCTAATTTTAGCTGGATATTGCTGACGTAGACACCGGCAGCCTACATGCCACCCCCGGCGATGACATAGACAACTTTTAATAATATTTTAATATTTTTCGAATTTAAAAAAAAATCTTTTCTTTTTCTTTTTTTCTTTTCGCTTTTTTTTTCCTTATTTCTTCCTCCAGCCATTTTATCTCGTTCTTTGGTCTATGGCTTTTCATTTGCCATTGTGAAGTGCACCATCACTATATATTTTGTCTTGCTCTAGTCTGTCACATAGCTAGCAGTACAATCATATAACTTTTAGTTCTTGAATCAAATTAAAATTTCCGTTTCTCTTTTGGATATTGTGCGTGACATATTACTAATAAATCTTGGTACAGAGCATGAAACTTAAAATAAATATGAAAGACAGAATTTTACGGTAACTTTTGTTCCCTATAGGTGCTTAACATTCTGCTAATTAATTTACAATTAATTTTGAAAATTTTGTACTCCGGTTGCCCAACTGAGTCCAACTAACATAATGTAAGATTTGCGGCTATTAAAGCACCGTTACAAATGTGCTGTAACAGTATGGTTAGCCTAGCTGGACCCTATCATTTTTACGTTTATAGTAAACCCAGCTTGTCGATCTCCTTTCCCCCCAAGATAGGCACATAGTCGAATTGTGTAAATTCGTTGCGTTCAAATTTTACTTATTATTCAAACCGTTTCGTTGTCCCCAATTCTCCGTTCGTGTTACAAATTGGTATAAGAGCTTAGTATTATTATTGATTGATTGTTCTTCTACGAAATTCGAGTCGTGAAGATGCATGTAAGCGCAAGGCATAGCGGCTCTTTTGCCGAATTTAGCTCCTCCTGTCGAGAAAAATAACAAAAGAAGTAAAGTCACATGCTCCGTGTCGGTGGGAGAAAGTAAAAGAGAATCTCCAGAATCTCTAGATAATTCTGTATCGACGACTTTTATAGCTTTAGTCATTCAACATATATTGTGTCAAGTCCAAATGTTTGAAGTGCACATTATGACATTATTTTTTGTCGTGTTCCTGGACATGTGCTCTCTATAATTACTACTCCGAAAGCAATGTGGGGGATGTTTTTGAAGTCTACACACCACGCGAGACGCGCATGTACGAACACGCCTTTGATACATAAACACTAATGATTTAAGATGGGAAATCGCTGGTTTTCTCTCGCGTGGTTTGAATTTCTAGCTAACCATATCTCTCTTGTCTGGTTATGCCTTCTCAAAACTTATGGGCTACAATCCCATCGACGACTAAGAACATTTGAACGGAAGCTCATTGTTATCTCCATTTCAAACGAGGTATGTCGTGACTGACCTTAAGAAATTGGAGGCCACGACCTTTCCCAGAGGGAGCTAAGAAGTTTCACTGGGCCATGATGCACTGGCTGGATTGATCAAATCACGAGTTTATTAGTCAATTTCGAGGAGCTTTAGTGGGTGATAGTTGCATGTTCGTATGCTTTTTGGTTGGTGGGAAACGAATCCCACGGTACGTGGGAGGATTTCATTTTCATGAATGACTAAGAGACTTAAACTTCAACCAAGAGCTAGCCACGTCTAGATAGTGTAATTTCCTAAACATTTGAAAATTGGCTAATGTCCTCAATCGGAGGAAATTTCTTCTAATCAGTTTGTGATTGGTATAGCCACACGTTACTATGAGATACCCAATATACAATTAACAAAAAAAGAAAGAAGAAAAAGCAAACACAGGCTCACCGTTAAGATCGTTGACATAATGGTAAAGGAGTCACTTGTCTTCTACAAAGTCACAGGTTTGATGCAAGCCAAAACCCAAGCAAATTGCCCATGAAATACCAACACATTATTCCATACATCAAATAAGATGCGAACCTAAATCTAAGTGAATCAATCGTGAAAGATTACAGTAATCCCATGAATTGAGTAAAATGAGAGCCAAAACCCGAGCTAGCTTGTACTTAGTCACGCGGGAATTGATTCTTTGCGATGCGCCTGCTCTATAGTGATGCCCGCATGCAGAAAGACTAACCTGTGTTGATTATGTAATATAATCTTAATAGGGATCGCACCTTAACCTAAAGATAGATAATTCAGAAATCTTAATAGCTTTTTGTTTCGTCCTTTGATATATCCTTATGCCCAGAAAGTCGTCATAGTTGCTGCATCGGAGTCAACGAGAGACATTATTCATACAAACATTTCCGCAAAACTTTTCTCCATCTTCTAGAAACACAAACGTAAAGAAAGAAACACATGAAATATATCCGACGATACAAGATACTCATGGGATGTTCTTCCGAGTGAACGAGCAATCGATGCCGAGGGCTGGTCGGACCGCCATTGTTCCATCACCGGACACAACACAAAATGCAAAACGCATAGGCAAAAGAGTCCACTGTAGCACACGACACGGCACGCTTTCCTCGCACATCGGTAGGAAATTTTAATATCACTTGACCAAACATATGGATGTATGTACGTAGCCGTGTACTTATGATGATACAATTTCATTCTGCCTCACCATCGAACGACTAAAGTTGACAAAACCGGTGAAATGTGAACCCTCCTTTTTCTCTGCCTCACCATCGAACGACTAAAGTTGACAAACCGGCGATTGAACCTGGTTTTGAATTAGATTACTTTTGATTGAGCATGAAATTTCCCTTCATTTTCTCTCAACAGTCCTTTCCTCGTCCTATTATTTGCTTTCTAGTCGGTCTGTCTGCTCACCCCCCATTGACTTCGCATTCTCAAGTCCCGGAGAGGGAGAGAGAGAGAGGTAATGATGATGATGGTGACGGTGACTGTAATCACAAGAGACTTTTGCTGTTGAGAGTAAGTTTTTAGGAAATTTTTTCGAGCGGAAAATTACCCAATCCATCTTAAATTTACTGTACAAACGGCAGTTCAATTATAAAAATTTTTAATTTTGTCTATGTAATTCTAAATCTTTGCGCAAAATTTCAATACCAGTCATCGCCGGTCATCCCACATGGCACACCGTCACGTCATCGATTTCTGGCAAAAATTGACTGCAAAGACTCCATTGGAATTTCGAGCAAAAGTTTGGGAATAAATTAGCAAAGTTGGCAAGTTTAGGACTGCAGTGGCATCGGTACAATAAGTTTAGGACTAAGTGGACAAGTTCCCCTTTCCATTGAACTTCAAATAGTGACAAAAAAATGATAGATCGGACAAATCATATCTCTTAATCGGTCTAATTTTAATAGATTTTTTTCCGGTTCGGTATTGAATTTTTATACATGGATGTTTGTTTGAGCTTACACTATGTGAAGCTATACATGCATAGTCATTTGTTTGATTAACTCCATTGTATGAATGAGATTTTTCTCCCAAGTCCTACATTTAACAATAATAATCTCTAAAGCATATGTCGCCAATTATGTTAAGGCATATAGATGGTGGGGCAGAGAGGGGACATAATGTATTCAGCAAGTTTGACTTCTGACCACTTTATGCCCAGCCTTTGTTCAAGTTAATTGACACTTTTGCCAAGGAGATGCTATAAATAGAGAATGGTACCTCGGTTCGTCTTCACCCCTCCCTCCAACATTTTCTCAGAATTCCTCGAGCAAATCGAAGAATTTCAAGTTGTCCAATTTCCATAACGAAGCAAGCACCATGAAGGTAATAAGTTGATGAGAAACTCATGAATTAGTTCGCCTCATGTCTGCATGCTAGTTCACATTCCTGATTCTTTTCTTTTTATCCTTCTTTCGCTAGCAGGAGGTCGTGATTAAGGTGTGCATGAATGACGATACCTCGAGATTTTGTTGTTTCGGCCTTCAAAGCTCTCGCTCCAGAGCTTTGAAAGTTGCGGTGGCTTTCGAGGTGATCGTTAGGTTTTCTTTTGTTAAAATCTCAATGACCATTTAGGTGTATCTTCTGTAAATTCTTTTAGGTGTTTCCAGATTGAGAATTGCGAAAAGAAAAAAAAAAGAACCTCATTTGATTCAAAATCAATCCGTTTTCTTTGTTGGTGTCCCTCCAGGAATTCAATCCGTGGCATTGGGGGTTGACAAGGACCGGATCGAGGTGACCGGAATTTTTTACCCGGTCGACCTCACCACTTTGCTTAGGAAGAAAGTCGGGTACTCGGAGATAGTGACCGTGAGCGATGTCGGCGCGGAAGACAAGAAAGAAAGCAAGAGCAAAGACAAGCCTGGCAAAACAAAGGAAGTGCCGCCCATCGTGTGTCAGTGCCCGCGGCCTGAAATAGTCTTCATCGCGGGTCCGTACCCTGAACGCGGGTGCTGGTTCTGATAGGATCGACAAAGATGGACGGCGACGACTTATATAAGTGTACCCCATCAATGTGATGAGTTTTTCAACACGAGCGGTATTGCAAGATGGAATAAAATCAATTGCCGGTTTTCACCTAGATTTAACTTTGTGATCGTGCTACGACCAAGACTAGTCTCAGTTTTTTACTAGCTTGGAGTCTCCCAGATTAAGATTACTGAAATCATGACCAATACTTCTTTCCATCAGTTGTAATGGCAGATTAACGACGAGGTAACAAAAATAATGTGAAGTGTTTCTTGAAACATAATTAGCTCGATTTAGTGGGATGACGTTACTCATATATACGATAATCTCTCGCGCGCATCTCGCAGTAAAATCGTTCTATCGAAGTCAATATGAGTTTCGGGCAATTTGAAAGACAAACAACAACAGGCTCGCTCTCCGGTTCAAGTTCAACATCTAAGGGATCGAAATTTCCGCAAAACAAACTTTCCAAGTTGAACTTTACAAGATACTCGTGTATCTTGAGCTTGAAATTCTAGCCAGCCAACAACTCGTATGTCGTTTGGCTCTATTTTGTTCCAGATAGCTTACAGCTTTTGAAGTGGTTGCCATAATAAGAAAGATAACAGAATCAAACGTGCATTACACCGTCCGACTTCTTACCTCTGCAAACATGCAACACCATCCGTCACCGTCGCACGTCCCACAACCATCACCACCATCTTCGTTGTATCCCACCGCCGCCACCATCGACTGCAAAATGGGACCAATTCGATGCCACCGCAGGATTCTCCATATCCACAGCCGCCACCATCGTTTGCCGCCGCCATTATCTTTGCTCCAGTCCACCACTGGCCACCGTTCACAACCCATAGCCGCCACCAAGCACATTAACGAAGGTCGCGAAACAACTAGCCACGCATTCCACAGACACCACCTGAAACAACCAGCCACGCACTCCATACCCACAACTATCAACAATCACAAAACAGAATAAAGGCGGCCAGAAATTTCCCCAATCAAGGTTGGTCAGTCATCTAGAATTGTAGAGAAGTGGGGCTTTCTGAGATTTCTAGCGTCAACTGAGTTTTTAAGAGAGGCTATAAATAGATAGTAGTACCTCAGTTCGTCTTCTTCCATCTCCAACATCTTCTCAAAATTCTTAAAACAAATTGAAATATTTAAAGTTGCCCAAATTCCTTACGGATCAAGCACCATGGAGGTAATATGATGAGAGAAAATAGAATCCTGTAGCTATATTATTGAGAAATCTTTAGTTAATTCGCCTTATGTTGCATGCTAATTCACCGACTTGCTACTCCCAAGCCATTATCAACCCACATTGGAAAGCGGCCATGACAGATGAATTTAGTACCTTGGTCACCAATCATACGTGGAATCTTGTACCACATGATCCTTCGAAAAATTCAGTCGGTTGTAAATGGGTTTAAGGTCAAGGAAAAATCTGATGAAACTATGGAACGAATCAAAGCTCGCTTCGTTGCACAAGGAATTAAGAAATAGGCCGGACTAGACTATGATAAGACATTTGGCCTAGTCATTAAACCCACTATAATTCGAGTTGTTCGTTCTATTGCAATTTCTTCGGGATGGGCCATACGTCAACTTGATGTTAAGAATGTCTTCTTTCACAACATCCTTTGTGACGAAGTTTAGATGCGCCAACCTCGTAGTTTCTCTCATCCTGAGTTCCCGAATCACATGTGCCCTCCCAAAAAATCATCTATGGTTTAAAACAAACTTCACGTGCATGGTTTCATCGCTTCAACGGCTTTTTATTATCTGATGGATAGTGGGTTATATGTATGGGCCGCCCATGTTGGGCTAACCCAACCCATGTTCAAATGGCATTTACTTGTTTCTATGGGATGTAATGGAAGTTACGTTGTTTTCTTCTAATAAGAAATAAGAAGAAGAAAACAGAAGAAGTAAGAACTCTCCAACGAACACAAAAAGAAAAGGAAAAAGTTCCTTTGATTCTCACTCCCCATCATTCGTTTATGCGCTCGAAGAAAGCAAACCGGAACTCTCTCGTGATTGCAAAAGTGCATTTAATCTGTAAAAATCAAAGATACGTTCCGTTGTGTGACGTATCTCCCGATCAGTGATTCAAGTGTTTCTGGCCATGTTTTTCCACATTTTCTCGTTTATGAAATTTGGATTTGGTATCCTTCATTATTAGAATTAGTATCCATCATTATCTTTGGATTTCATGGCAAGTAAGGCCGATCCTTCGTGATTCGTCTATGCTTGTTCTCGAGGCCGTCTGTATCTTATGTTGTATATTGATGATATCCTCGTCACCAATGATACTCCTTAGCTATTATGGTCTTTGATTACTCGACTCCCACAGGAATTTGCTATGAAGAATCTTGGACCACTTCACTATTTATTTGGCTTTGAGGCTCATTATCGCTCTGACGATACTCTCTTATCCCAAGCCAAGTATGTTGATGGCCTTTTGCACAAGTTTGATCTTTTTAAGATCAGGCCTGTTTCTACTCTTCAAGCCTCGAATATTCTATTGTTCGCTACAATGGTGAGGTTCTTGCTTCTCCGATGTTGTATCGACAAATGGTTGGTTCTCTACAGTATTTGTCCATGACCAAACCATATATTAGCTTTAATGTGAACTTGGTTAGTTAATTCTTGCATCAAACAAGATTATTTCATCTCCAAGTCGTCAAATGTATATAACGATATTTAACTGGCACATCCACCCGTGGATTGCTCATTGAGAGGTGCTCTACAACTTCATTGACTACTTATGCGGATGCAAACTAGACTGGATGCTCCACCTAGGATTTTTGTATTTTTCTAGACACCAATCTTGTATCCTAGAGTGCCAAGAAACAACCCATTGTGGCTCGTTCTAAAATAGAGGCTGAGTATCATGCTGTCACTCACTGTACTGTTGAGACTATTTGGATTCGTCATTTTTTTCATGAGCTTGGGACCCTCGCTTTTAATCATCTCACTGTTTATTGTGATAGCAACTCTAACACCTATCTTACTCTCAACCTCGTGTTCCATGCCTCCACCAAACACATTGAGTTGGATTGTCACTTTGAACAAGAGCGGGTTGCCTCCGGCGATCTACGTGTTCGTTACATGCCTACAAAGGATTAGCTGGCAGACATCTTCACTAATGTACTATTTAGTCCGCGTCACGCGCTATTAAGATCCAATCTCTCAGTTCTTACACATACTTTGGATTGAGGGGGGTATTAATATGTAATTTATATGTATTACAGGGTATTTCTGTAATTATTTTTTATCTATACCCTTATTGTAATTAGTCATTCCTATAAATACTTGTTATACAATTCTAATTAGGATTTAGTCACTATAAACACTTTGTCATTATATTCTCTCTGCTTCTAAACATCAACAATTTCTTCGGCCCAATTTCTTCTCGAAAAGTTTCGGGGGGATGTTTTGAAGCCTGGCACCACTGGAAACACGCATATACGATCACACCTTCGATACATAAACAAATGATTTACGATGTGAATCGAAGACTTTCTCGTGTCTTATGAATTCCTAGCAAACCATCCTTTTCTTGGCTTGTCACTCCTCATAACTTGTGGGCTACGACCCATTGACGACTGGAGACCCACTGCAGCATCGAAATCAAATGAATCGAAGCTCATCGGTCTCTACTGACCTCAAGAAATTGGAAGGCCACTTCCGAGACGGAGCTCAGAAATTTCATTGGCCTTGCATCGGCTGGATCGATCAAATCACGAGTAGTCAATTCGAGGAGCTTTTAGTGGGTGATTGTTGCAAATTGGATGCATTTTGATTGGTGGGAAACGAATCCCAGGGTACGCGGGGGCATTTCATTTTCATGAATGACTAAGAGACTTAAACTTCAACCAAGAGCTTAGGCAAATCTAGACACTCTCATTTTTCTTAGACAATTGAAAATCGGCTGTGTCCTCGACCAGAGAAAATTTTCTTAAAAGCAGGAAACATGTGTTACAAAATGAAATCCCAAACACATGTTACAAACTAGATTGTCGAAGCACCAGTTTGGGCAACAAAGCTTCGCAAGCAAGAACATCACATGGTGACCCCGAACTGGAGGATCCCTCTTCTCACGCTAGACAAAAGCCATGTGTTTAGGCAGCTATCGATCATTGGACCCAAGAAGAAGAGGTCCTGCCACAGCTTTCCCCAGTCGATCAGTCACAAAAAATTTTTAACCTCTTTCCGGGTATTTTCCCCTTTTAAAGGAAACCTTAGGTGTGCCCGAACAAAATGGAAGTGGAAAACCGAGGAAAAGACAACAAATGTCACATTTCAAGGCACTGTGCGTGTGAACTGGGGTTGCACTAAGAGCTGGAAATCTAGCTGTTTTTGCTACTTTCCAGCAGTGATTGGAAGGACAGGAACTCCTTGGATGAAAGTATATTGTCAAGACTCGAGGGTTGGAATTTCAACAATTGGTGTAACAAACAATTAGGCATTAGTAACCACCGCCCGCAACGGCTACGTTGGTTCGCGCTCTCTGCCCCTCACGAAGGGTGGGGAGTTCGAATCCCAGCGTAGTCGTTAGGGATTCTTAAGTATGGCGCCGTGGTGGTGGGTCATGCACTAGCGTCACCCCGGGTTTACGTCGCCGGCTGTCGGCTATACGGCGGTTCCCGGGTCATCAAAAAAAAAAAACAATTAGGCATTAGTACATACACGATACATGCTTCAACAGCTACAGATATGGGCCTGGTTCTTGCCCCCTTTTCTTTGTACTTTGCACCATCCATGGGCAGAAACTGGAAGAGTATTTATCATTACATTGACCTTCTTTCTTGGGTAAAGCTTTCCTTTTCTTATCTTTTTTCCCCTTTTGTGGTTGATGATGATTCATGCTCGACAGGAAATACCCGTCTTGACCCGGTTTCAGTAGATCGAGTGAATCACGATCGTTGATCTTGTAGGATCCCCATGCAGGCTCACGTGAGACCACAAAATCAATGATTATAATTAATCCGATTTTGTAAACTTGAGTTAGAAATTTTCGTATTTGACGGATCCCACGTTGATGAAATATAAACATTTCTCAAATTTCCCCTTTCTTTCTTTCGAGTAAAAGATTCCTAGATATTTTTTCTTTTGAAAAGAAAAATGAAAATGGACATGTTGGTTCATAAATGGTTTTTTGAGTGGATCAAAGTTAACTACGGAATATGTTATACAAGAGCATTTGACAAATTTGCTCTATTTTTCTCCACTCCTGATTGCAAGTTATGAACACCACTCACATACAAATCTAATCGAAATAAAAAGTGGGTGATATCCATATTTGGAATCCACCGCTTAAAGGCACGGTTGGAGGTAAGGAAGAAGGAAAACACGATCCGTTTGATAATGGAAGTATAATAACATTCGCTAAGGAGCTGAAATAATGTACCGTGGACTACGTACAATATCCAACGTTTTCTCGCATTGCTCTAACGTGCTGACTCTTTTTTTTTTTTTTGTCGGATCTAATGTGCTGACTTCAAATGCACGTATATAGATGTGAAATTTGTCGATTTGCATGACAAAGAGAAATAAGTGTCACTAAGTATCCTTTGAGATTTGTCAGATTTGCATTAACGTCAATTAGAGATATTATTCTTGCGAACATTTCTTCCAGACTTTTCTCCATCTATTGGATACACAAAAATTAATAAATAAATAAATAAGAGAAATTCCACAATCGATGTCACGCCCCGAACCTCGTCGAGCTCGAGACATCCCTTTTTGGTCGAATTAATGCAACGACCCAGGAAACGTCGCCGACCTCAAACGATCACATCAGAGATTTATCAATCAGCGAAAGTCATAATCAATACCCGAACAATAATGACTGGGGTAAATAGGGGAGATAAACACATCCATTACAATTCAAACTTATATAATATCCACAATTTACAAAACCACAATATATACAAGCACACCGAACTTCTATACTATAAACCACCGACATCAAAAAGGATCGATAGCCTGGGTACCCTATCACCAAAAATGGTACACTTCAAAAAGCCTATTCCCAACCCCTACACTAGCCCCTACGCCCTCTGCTTGGCGTCCACTCAGAGTCTGATTCCTCGGCACTCGAGTCTGATTCTCCCTGAACCGTCTGCTCCTCTGAGGACTCCGGCTCGGCCTCGATCTCGATCGGATGGTTTATATCACCCGACTCCACTGGAACCTCCACGCGCTCTTCTTCAACAGGCTCCTCGTCCGACTCGTCCTCTGGCACAAACTCGGGATCCCACCATGGCTCAAATTCGGGTACGTCCTCTGGTCCTCCTTCAGGTATATGTGTGGGCCTGCCAGAGGGGTAGTCCTATGTCTACCCAAACTACCGTCGTATGCTTAACCCAGGTCATGTTGTCGTCTATAGGGTACTCTACAACACTGTGATCGGTGTGCATCGGTACTCCAAAACGCTCAGGTGGCGGCGATGGGGGATTCATTGCTCAGGCCGGGGTTCTGAAATTGTTGGTTGAAACAACCATGAGATTATATCTCAATAAGCACACACCCTAAACCCCACCTAGGCTATCACGTACCTCCAGACAATCACAACCACAACCACACTCAGCCACGACATAGCAGGCACACAATTCATACTTACATGGGCCTTTCCAGCGTGCAACCTGCACGTTAGTCACAACTACACCATTTCCAATCACATGCACGTTCTAATTACATTTCATGCATTCGTTCCGGCCTCATTACATTCTTTCCACCCAACTCGCCAGTGACCCGCGTAATGGTACCGCCTCAGGTTCACTGCGACTATCTCATTCTCGACTCGCCAGTGACCCGCGTAGTAGTACCGCCTCAGGTTCACTGCGACTCACTCATAACAACACTTCATGGCCCGCGTAATGGTACCGCCTCAGGCCGTGTATCTTGCCCGCGTAATGGTACCACCTCAGGCTCAACACCCACCACCTATGACACAACCCGCGTAATGGTACCGCCTCAGGTTGGCCGTCCTTTGGTAATACCGGGCATCGTCCCGCGTAGTCGTACCTCCTCAGGACAGATCAATTCCCCGCGTAATGGTACCGCCTCAGGGATTTCCGCAACCACACATACCGTGCCACACACGATTTCTCACTCGTTCACATGCTCAACACCCACTTGCCAATAAATTAGCCAATCACACGTGGCCCGTGCACGCACCAATTCACACACATTTCTCATGCTCAATAAGCATCCAACACGGCCAATTGACAATTAAAACCAATTCAGCCCAAGCGTGCACATAACGAAGCATAATTCAATCAATCAAGTTACGGCACAACAAACATACAAGGCTACTAACGGGCCCACAAACACAGCCACTACATCGGCACAAGATTCAACATTTCCTCATCCATTTTTAGCTCGAATCGTCACCACGATTCAGCCATAAATCAACGCACCAAGCCGATACCGTTTGCGCCGAAATCGAACCATATACCCATCAATACGAGCCCAATTTCCAGCACCCAAATTCACATCATCTCAGCCCCGAAACATCATTATTTCACCATCTAAAATCAGTCAATATCAATCCTCAAACCGATCCACTAAATTAATTCCAAAATAGCCCCTGATTTAGCCAAAATCGCGTCTAATTAAATCCGATTCCACCCTTAATTCGTCTGTCGTTACCCGAAGTCCTAAATAGAGTTTAGGGCATGACTTACCCGAACTCTAGACTAGCTCGGCTAGAGTGGAAAGGGGGCGGCTGGTCGGCGGCAAGCGGCGGCACACAGCGGCGGCGAGCGGCTCGGCGACGGCGGCGGTTGGCTGGACGGCGGCTTCCTTGGCCGCGGTTCACGGCCACAGGAGAGAGAGAGGGACGGCGTGAGGGTGGTGGTGTCACGGTTCAGTGATGGGACGGCGGTGGCACGGCGAACGGACGGTAGTCGGCAAGCGGCGGCGCGGCAAGGGGGGGCGATTGATCGGTGAGGGGAGGGGGAGAGTGAGCCGAGAGAGGAGGTGAGAGAGTGAGGAGAGAGAGAGAGAGAGGAATTTGGCCTAAATAGTCCAAGGCCAATAATTGATTTACCAAAAGACCATCCTGCCCCTCTCTCACAATCCAAATCGACGGTCCAAATTCGATCTTATCTTGAGATCGACGGTCTGGATCAAATCTTTTCCAAAATATCCAAGGGAAATTTGGGAATTTCTCAAAAAGTCCAAGGGCAAAATTGTCCAAAAATCTCTAATTCTAAGGCTATGGCGAAATTACCAAAATGCCCTTCCCCAAATACACTTGGCCTTAACAAACCTCCAGGGGTAAAACGGTCATTTTTCATTTCTCGCCGAAATTCGATTTTTCTGAAGGATTCGGGCAGTTCTAAGGTCGATCAGGCTAATGGCAACGTCGTCCAAGTAATCTGTCGTGACTTTCTAAATTTCCAATGCCCAACTTGGTCTCTAATTGATGACTAAGTTCTAAATAACGTAACTTGCGCATATCTCATACTAACGGGTGGCTTTTGGGGAAATTCGCATTGTTGACCCGTGGCCGATACTAAATCATACCACGTTCAAGTTCACTCGGATCGTGACGACCTTGGTTGTCACTTAATCGCGAGGATCGATCGCTAGATCCGACGGGCACGATCGTTTGGTATAGGTTCGAGGTCATTCGTCAATTCATTTCGTAGTCAAGCGGAATCACCCACGATCCACTCGTATGACAATGGCGAATTGATCCCTAACTATCCTTGGATCGGCCTACATTGGCTCAAAATGTCACATCGACAATTTTCATGGTCGAAAGTCGGTTCACGATCGAGTTCTTTGGTCGCGCGAATTTAAATCCCTAATTAGCCTTTCCCTAACGGTTAGTATTCCTGAAGTAATCAATTCCGGACGAGATCTAACTACAAGCACGTCCATAAATTACTCATTTCATAAATCCCAAGTGGGTCGGATTTCAGAATGTCACAATCGAACGAAGCAAATGTTCGTACATAATACTTTATAGCATAATTATTTTTTTTTGGTCAATATAGCACAATTATTTATATGCCCTAAAATTCTTTTTAAAACTTTTTGGTGGAAAGGCTGAATGTTCTGCTCATGAAAAATCCCAAAATATGTCCAATTAGGAATGCTAACATAGAAACATATATACACCGCACAGATATTGGGTTCGAAGGCAATTAAATCGAACTCCATCAAATTGTGCACAAGAGAAAATCTACTACACATACCCTCATGGTTGCCTCGGCGAAGGCCGTTCAGCTTCTCCTTAGGACGGCGGGGTGAGTAGGTTTAGCAGCCCGTTCCGCAATTGACGAGGCAAGAATCCCTTTATTTTCTTCAATTTTGCTTAGCTTGTGGAAGTAGGTGTTGCATTTGCCCTGCGTAAAAAGAATAAACAATTCAGTGGCCGTCGCATCACTATTTCATTTGATGGAACTTTGCATCTTTCCACGAGAAGAATATAATATGATTCTGAAAATATCAATCCGTACGAGGATGTTTGGCTTTTCAAGGAAACAATCTTCATGATTTTACTCGGCCGTAATGTGTCCCCTTGCCCTTTTCTAGACAGGTTTTCTTCTACAAAACTGTTTTCACATATGACTCGGCTAGGTTGACTTGTGGAGTTAGAATTTGATAGATCAAGAATGAAAAATCGACTTAATTGGTCTTAATGAAATGGACCTATCATTAACAAAGTTAACTTAGCAGTTCCCTCCCCGTCCCCCATGAAGCAAGCGATGGGCAACATGGTCCCGGCCTGTAGCGCCCCCTGTTCATCCCTAATTCCAATGTCATGATTCGATGGAACCTCGCACTAGGTCTCGTGACGAGGAAGCTATTGTTGCAAGTACATCAAACCACTTGCTTGGAACGATATTCAAATGCGGTTCTTGTTTAAGATATCGAACATGCGATTGATATTGCCTAGACTCATTTTATCTGAAAAGTTTTGCTCGAATTCGGCTCCACCTCATCCATCGATCATGCGAGTCCAACATGAATCAAATTGATGTGATTGCACTTGAATTATGATGGATTTGGGTGCGGGCAAGAATCTATGTAAGTGTTGTTTGGAGTCATAGGCTCTCAAGTGGACATTGCACATCAAATACGCCTAATTATACCTAATCTTGACGTCCCACTTGGATGTTGGGCTTCACTTGTCTCAAAAGGATTTTATTTTTGCAAAAAATTCGAAATTTACTAAAACCTATGATTAAACATTTTTGATAAATAAATGATAACTTTTACGACAGACATGACCGTTGGAAATTCAATAATTGTGTTTATTCACGAGACACATTGCTTCAATCTTCTTATATAGACATATTGCTCAGTTCAGACACTATTTCAAGTTTTGTGAGTTTATGACGAGGGAGTTTGGAAAGTTGGGTCCGGATAATTTCGTATTTTAATTTGCTTCTTTATGTACTGAGAAAAAACAATATACCATGCAACACGGTAACATGATGATCTCATCAAGTCAACAACGAGATAGGTAAGCAAGTCTTTTTTTTATTTCACTAAAGGAATTTCTCCTCCAAGAGTTACGTGGGGGCTGCTTTAAAATCTATGCACCACATGAGACACGCATGGACAAGAACACCTTCGATACATAAACTAATGATTTACAATGTGAAATCGCAAATTTTCTCGTGTCTTTTGAATTTCTTTCAAACCATTATTTTTATTGAGTATGTCTTGAATTCTCTATGGGTTTGGGCCAAATTAGGACTTGGGAGCAATATAAGTATTATTTTTCTCAAGTTATTAGGTTAAGAAGTAGAGACAAAAAGAATCTTGAGGTTTTTGAGCCACCTTTTGTAATCCTTGAATTTCTATAGTGGATTTTGCTTCTCCTCTTTTAGTGATTTTTCCCGCAAAGGTTTTCCACGTAAATCTGTGTGTTCTTTTATTCTTCTGGATTTTAATTTAGTTGTAGTTTCCACATCTGTCATAACAATCTAGTGTTAAAGCCTCCGCATTTTTCGGTCTTTTGGTTATGGCTTCAAATTCAACAACAAAATTTGATATTGAGAAGTTTAATGGAAGCGGCAGTTTCAACCTATAGTAGGTTTGTATGTTGGTTGTTCTTATGCTGCAGGATTTGAAGAATACTCTGTTTGAGAAAGAGAAGAAATCAAAAAGCACGTCGAATGAAACCTAAGATGAAGCAAATGAAAAAGCTTTCTCCACTATCCAGTCGTATCTCATGAATGAAATTCTGCATGAAGTATTAGATCAAAAAACAGCGGTAGATTTATGGACAAAATTGAAAAGTATTTTTATGACAAAATCCCTCACCAATCGATTGAGGCTCAAGTAATGGCTTCACTCTTCGTATGGTTGAATATGCTTCTCTTAAATCTCATATTTTTTAGTTCATTGCTATTATCTCTTAATTAAGAAGTATTAATGTAAAGATTGATGGTGAGGATCAAACTCTTTTATTGTCAATTTCACTATCTCCCTCTTATAAAATTTTAGAAAGACCATGATTATTAGTTTAGAAACTATCGATCTTGAAGATATCAATACTAATCTTCTAAATAAATAGAAACTATATACATAATTGACTTTGAAGGTAGTAATGAACATGGGGCTGGTTTAATTGCTAAGAGAAGGTCTGTTGATAGAAACAATGATGGCAAGAATAGGTCAAAGTCGAAACATAAGGAGTTGACTTGCAACTACTGTAAGTCTAAGGGGCATATCAAGATAAATTATTTGAAACTGAAGGCAAAGCAGTAAAGAGATAATAATCTAAATCAGCAAAATCAAGGGAATGCAAATCAGTAGAACAATCACAACTACCAAAACTTTCAAAATCAAGGAAACAAAAATTCTACTCAAGCTAGTGTTGCTCAAGAAGAAAACGAAAATCGGTTATTGATTTCATATTATAAAGACAAATTCAGTGATAGTTGAATTCTCGATTCAAGTTGTTTGTGCCACATGTATCCTAATCGTGATTGGTTCTCCACGTACAATGGATATATTGATGGAGTTATTCTAATGGGAAATAACGCCAAATGCAAAGCAATCGAGATTGGAACTGTTAGCATTAAGACGCAGGACGGCATGATCAGAACCTTGGAAAATGTTAGACACCTGAGGATGTATGGTCAGGTAAACCTGTTAATTATTTTTTCTCTTCGAATATTTGGATGCCTAGCATATGCACATGTTAGTAAGAGGAAACTAGAGCCTAGAGCAACAAAAACTATATCTTTCTTGATTATGATTCTAGTGTAAAGGGTTATAGACTTTGGTTTACTGATTCATCTAAGATTATCATTAGCAGAGACGTTACTTTTGATGAGTCTGCTATGCTTTATCCGAGCAGGGAATCGTTTGTTCCTTTTTATGAGAATATGTAAAGTGCTGCAGAGAAGGTGGAGCGTGAAGTAATTTCTTCGCAACTAGTTGAGTCATCTACTAATAATATTATGATTTGTGAACCTGAAAAGGAACAACCATTTTGGCATAAAAAGATGCCAAAACAGTAAGTACTCCTCTTGATGTTCATTTTATATTATCGAGTAGTTTATATCTACAAACAGATAAGGATATAAGATATATGTCACATGTTCCATACTTTAGTGGAGTTGATAGCCTTATGTATGCCATGGTTTGCACTCGATCTGACATTTCAGATGCTGTTAGCGTGGTAACTAGATATTTATCATGCCTACGCAAAGTTCATTGGCAAGTTGTGAAGTGGATTTTGAAATATTTTAAGGGTACATCTGATTTTGGTTTAGAATTTGGCAAAATTGGTAACACTCTTACATGATATGTTGATTTTGTTTATGCCAGTGATCTTGATGATGAGGTCTTTGACTGGGTACATCTTTTCTATTAGAGATTGTGCATTCAGTTGGAAAGCTACTTTACGGTGTACGGTTGCTGTGTCTACTACAAAGGCAGAGTATATAGCTATTACATAGGCTATTAAAGAGGCTCTATGGTTAAGACGCTTATTTGGAGAGCTCAGTACGGATCATTGTGTGATTGTTATTCATTGTGATAGTCAAAGTACTATGCATCTTACTAAGATTAGATGTATCATGAGAGAACAAAACACATTCATGTGTGGTATCATTTTATTCGAAACATTCTTATTGATGGCTATATCAAGGTCTTGAAGATTGATACAGAAAACAATGCAGCTGATATGTTGACAAAGCTCTTGCCTATTGCCAAATCCAAGCATTGATTGGATTTGGTTGATATTTGCTGCAACTGAATTTTACTTTACTGGGGGGAGAAGTTTGTTTATTGCTTATATAGAATTCAAGCCAAGATGGAGATTTATTGAGCATATCTTGAATTTACAATGGCCTTGGGCCAACGTTAGGATTTGGGAGCAATATAAATATTATTTTTTCTCAAATTATTAGATTATGAAGTAGCGACAAAAAGAGTCTTTAGGTTTTTAAGCCATTTTTTGTAATCATTGAACTTCTCTAATAGATTTTGCTTCTCCTCTCTTCATGGTTTTTCCCACAAGGATTTTCCACGTAAATCTATGTATTCTTTTGTTTCTCTCGATTTTAATTTCATTGTAGTTTCTCATCTGTGATAACAATTTTCTAGTCTTGTTCCGCCTTCTCGCGACTTGCGGGCTACAATCCCATTGACCGATCGAAGCTGGTCCTTTTCCACTGACCTTAAGATATTGGAGGCCACGCACGACCTTTCCAAGACGGACCTCAGAAATTTCTCTGGGCCACGGATGCATTGGCTGGATCGATCAAATCACGAGGTGGTCAATTTCGAGGAGGTTTTGCAGGTGATAGTTGCATACTGTATGCTTTTTGCTTGGCGTGAAACCAATGCCGTGGCCGTGGGGGGGGGGGGGGGGGGTTTCATTTTCATGACTAAAGAGACTTAAACTTCAACCAAGAGCTAAGCCATCTAGATATACTCTCAATTTCTTAAACTTTTCAAAATTGGCTGGGTCCTCGATGGGAGGAAATTTCTTCTAACCAGTTTGCGATTGGTACAGCCACGTGGGACTCTGATATGCCTCGCGTACAATGAAAAAGGAAGATTGACCTAGCGATAAAGGAGTCGGCCGTCTTCTACGAGGTCATGGGCCACGAGTTCGGTTCGTGTCGCCGGTGAATCTATGAACGGCTCGTGTTGCACTACCTAGCTACGACATATCAAGTGTGGAGAGATCTTCTGGCTGCGATGATGGAAGCGGCAACCTCGGACTTTCGGGTCAGGGTAGTGTGGAGCAGTAATAGCTTGAATCTTCCGAGAGTGTGACCCTTAGCTAACCATTAGAGGGAGTCATTAAGGCAGTCGCATCATCAAACACGGATTCGAGCATCTCAACATCTCGCACTCTTCATTCGTGTTACATCAGAGTAATTAGAGATATTATTCATGCAGACATTTCTGCATGACCTTTCTTCATCTATCGGAAACACAATAAATTAATAAATAAATAATTGAAATTTTGCAATCGAACGATGCAGATGTCCACACAGAATACTTTACAGCATAATTATTTATATGCCATAAAATTCCTCTTAATTTGTTTTGCTAAGAAGGCCGCATGTGCTACTCATGAAAAATCCCAAAATATGTCTAATCAGGAACGCTAACATAGAAACATATATACACCACACAAATATAGGTTTCGAAGGCAATTAAATCGAACTTCGTCAAATTGTACATGAGAGAGAATCTACTGTGCATACCCTCATGGTTGCCTCGGCAGAAGCCGTTCATCCTGTCCGTGGGACGGCGGGGCGAGTAGGTTTATTGGCCCGTTTCTTCAATCTTGCTTAGGTTGCGAAAGTTGGTGTTAGCGTTTGCCGTGCGTGAAGAGAATAACAAGTCAGCAACTTTCGCATCACTATTTCATTTAACCAAATCAAGTTGTACAAGAAGAAAGCTAGACGATCAAAAATTGGATAGATAAGCGAGTTAGGGGGTAAATATTTAGAGGGTAAATCGTGCATATCAAATACTTACCCCCAAATTCGTGCCGGGAAAATGGGGATGCTCCTTTTTTTTTTCTCTAGCTCACTGACAAACAACTAAGTGGACAAACCACTGATGGAACCAGGTTGGCATCAGTCGTTACTTTTGATTGAGCATGAACTTTCCCTTGAATTTCTCTTAACGGTCCTTCCCTGGTCCTATTATTCCTGCCATGGGTCGTCTACTCATGCGTAGACCTGTTAAAGACCTCGCCGGCGTCGGCGAGGTCGTCGCCCACGCCCAACTCAGCGAGGGCGACCCTCGCCCGCCAGCGAGGGCGCCTCGCCGGCTGCCGCGCGAGGTCGCCCACGCCCGACCCAGCGAGGGCGACCTCGCCCGCCTGTGGCGAGGCTTCCCCGCCCGACGCTGGCGAGGGTCGCCCTCGTCCGGATCTGCGAGCGGCGACCTCGCCGACGTCGGCGAGGGCGACCCTCGCCGACGCCGGCGAGGGTTGCCACGCCCGACTCAGCGAGGGCTTCCTCGCCCGACGCCGGCGAGGGTCGCCCGCCCGGCGAGGGCTTCCCTCGCCGGGACGCGGCGAGGGTCACCTCTGAGTTGGGCGTGGGCGACCTCGCCCGCTGTGCAAGGGCTTCCCTCGCCGGCGTCGGGCGAGGCGCCTCGCCTGTCGCCGGCGAGGTCGGCCACCCCTCGCCGGCCATGGGCAAGGCCGCCTCGCCGGCCTCTTCCTAGGCCGCCGGTGGCCGGCCGGCCACCGGCCGGCGAGGGGAGAAAAGAAAAAAAGAAAAGAAAGAAAAAGGAAGAAAGAAAAAAAGGAAAAAAATATTTAAAATTAAAAATGCCGAGTACACGCTAAAAATAATTATTTAAAATAAAAATGCTGATCGTACTACACCGACTCAGCCTCCGGCGAGCCACGTCGCGCAAAATTAATAAAAATGCCACGTGGATTTCCGGCCAAATTGGCACTAAAGTGATCTCTTTCCTCCGAATTGGCACCAAAGTGATCCGAAAAAGTTATGGCACCAAAGTGATCGCTGCACCAAGTTGTGGCACTTGTGGTGTACTTTTACTGTTAAAATGGGTCATGAATTCATTTCTTAATCCACATATGATGGGATGAGTTATTATATGGATTAGTTATATTCAATAAATAAGTTATAAATGGGTTTAAACATATTATAGGTGTTAAATGGATCATAAATAGGTTTACAACTTACTTAGATCCAACCCGCCTCTAGGACTTCTCTTTATTCTCTCTCGCTCTCACTCAATCTCGCGCTCGCTCGCTCTACACTCTCAACTCAGTTTGGATATGAGTTTTTCAAGATTGGATTAAATATGAAAATGTTTTAGCAATATGGATTGAGTTGGGTCGGGTATGTATATAGGCCACTAGATTTGCACTGCATTGAAGGTCAAAACGGGTTAAATGAATCTATTTAAATTGGACCATTTTCAACCCGACCCACTCATTTGATGGGTTTGCTCATGCCATTGACATCACATTCTCAAGTCAGAGAGAGAGAGAGAGAGATTGATTGGTTGGTAACGGTCAATTTGGGGAACCTTCTCTAGAGACAAGGCCTTTCTATTGAACTTCAATTAGAGACAAAATTGATGAATTGGACTAATCATATGTGTTAATCAATCGAATTTCAATAGATATCTTCGGGTTCGACATTGAATTTATATTCGTAGTCATTTATTTGATTAATTCCATCGTATGAAAGGAATTTTTCTACTAAGTCCTGTACTTAAGAATTATAATCTCTGAAGAACATGTCACCAATTATGTACGGAATATAGATGAAAAAAACAAGAATGGAGCCAAAAATCAAAGACTTAATGGTCAACAAGCTTGAATACTGACTACTATATGTCCAGCCTTTGTTTAAGCTATTGAATCTTCTTCCAAGGAGATGCTATAAATAGAGAGTGGTATTTCTCAGAATTCTTCGAGCAAATTGAAGAATTTCGAATTCCCCAAGTTCCTAGCCGAAGCAAGCACCATGAAGCCAGTAAATTGAGGAGAAATTCATGAATCAATCTATGTCGAATTCGCCTTCTTGATTTTTTTCTTATTTTATTCTCTCTCTTTCTTTTTTTTTGCAGAAAAAGGTGGTGATTAAGGTGTGTATGGACGAGCGTGCCTCGAAATTTTGTTGTTTCAGAATCAAAAACCCATTTTGTTGTTTCGGAATCAAAAACCCTCGCTCCGAAGTTTTGAGCCTTGCGGGTGGCTTTCCAGGTGATTGTTTTAGGTGTTTCGAGCTTTTGAATAGCAAAACAAAAAGAAACGGAAAAAAAAAGAATCTCTTTTGATTCGAAACCGATCCGTTTTCTTTGTTGGTTTCACTCCAGGAGTTCAATCCGTGGCACTGGTGGGTGACCGGGACCAGATCGACGTGACCGGAGTGGTCGACCCGGTCGACCTCACCACTTTGCTCAGGAAGAAAGTCGGGTTCTCGGAGATAGTGTCCGTGGGCGAGGCCAAGAAAGAAGACGAGAGCAAAGACAAGGATAAGAAGGACGGTATGCCCGTCGGATGGCCGTACCCGCCGTACCCGCGCCAAGAGATCGTATATGTCCAGCCCGATTCCTGGTGCTTGGCCCTGTAGGTACGACAACCATCGAGGATGACGACTCGTATAAATGTATAGCATCGCTGTGATCCGCTTATTTTTACGAGCAGTTTTGAGATGTGTATTAAATTAATTGCCGATTTTCACCGAGATTGAACTTTGTCACCGTGCTATGGATATGGCCAAGACTACTTCTCTCTGATTTTCACCAACATAATGGGAGCAGCATGCGTTCGAATTGATTGTGCTTTTGATATGAATTTTCTTTTCTTTTAGTGGATAATATCTATCTTTTCTTCCAATACAGAATACTTTATGGCATACTTATTTATAGGGTTAATACCACGAAAAACCCCAAACTAGTGCACATATGACAAATTTATCTCAAACTAATTTTTTGACTACCAAAAACCCCAAACTTACACTCCTATAACAAATTTACGCTCTTTTTGTTTCTGTTAAATTTTACCATCAAATTATTGAGCTGGATGACACGTGACTGTTGACAGGTGTACCATTTGGGGTTTTATCCCTCCGTTTGTCACAAGTTACCAATTTGTGATTTTTCGTGGTATTAATTCAATTTAACGGACGATAAATTTGTCACAAGTGTATCAGTTTGAAGTTTTTAATGGTCAAAAACTTAATTCTGGGTAAATTTGTCACAGAAATACCAGTTTGAGGTTTTTCACGGTATTAACCATTATTTATGTGCTATAAATCCTTTTGTAACTTTTGCTGAACTGTTCCATAACCTCAAAATATATCCAATTAATAATGCTAATATAGTAACATATATACACCATACGAGATAAGATGTGGTCCTCCAACTTATTAATATTTCTTCAAATCTCATCATTCAATTCATTTTATTGCAATGAAGCTGTTTAGATTGGCCTGTGCAATTAAATCGAATTCCATCGAATTGTACATGTACCCTCACGGTTACCTCGGCAATGGTCGTTCGCCCTCGCTGTAGGACGGCAGGACGAGTCGGTATAGCGGCCCTCGCCACGATCTTGACGAGGCAAGAATCGCTTCTCCTGCTGCCATCTTGCCGCAGTAGAAATGGCACGGGTGGCAACCATCGCTTTACTAGGTGAAGTTGGTGATGCACCATTATCGCACGTCTTTAGCGCCGGCATTTGCCACCGTCACTTGCCAACTTTTTCTTCAATTTGTTCGTGCTGCAAAAAAGAGGTGTTACGTTCAGCATGCACAAAAAGAATAGCGAGTCAAGGGTCGTCACATCGTTATTTTATTTTACCAAGTCTAATTGCACGAATAGAAAGCTTGAGGATCAAATTGCATAAATAAAACAAGTTAGAGGGTAAGATCCATGACAATATAATTTCATCTGCTTTCTCTAGCATGGCGATATTGAATGCTCCTTTTCTCTAGCTCACTAAGAAATAATTAGGGAAAAAGCCACCAAAAACTTTAAACTGTGCCAACTATGACATTACCCCAAATTTGT
This sequence comes from Syzygium oleosum, assembly GCF_021117445.2. NCBI lineage: Eukaryota > Viridiplantae > Streptophyta > Magnoliopsida > Myrtales > Myrtaceae > Syzygium > Syzygium oleosum. Next base: position 6,619,706 of record NW_026607494.1, read on the forward strand.
GACACAAAAATATCAAACTTGTATCCATGTGACACATTTACCTTACAAAAAACCTCATGAGTACAAGTTTGAGGTTTTTAGTATCATAAAAAAATTGAGATAAATTTGTCACACGGATATAAGTTTGGGATTTTTTGTTTCACAAAAAAAAAAGTTTAGAGTAAATGTGTTACACGGGATAAATTTTGGGCTTTTTGTGTCAATAAAAAAAATTTGGGCGTTAGATATAGTTTAGGATTATTGGTGTCTTTTTCCCAACAATTTAGTCGACAAACAAGTGATTGAACGCCGTTTGAATCAGTCATTACTTTGAATCAGTCTTTGAACTGTCCTTGCCTTGGCCCATCAATCCTTCTCGTGGGTCGTCTGCTCACCCCCGTCGCCTTCCACATTTGAGGGTTCACTTCTGACTACAAAATGCCTAGCCTTTGTTTTAAGTCATTTGAGTCTTCTTCCGAGGAGAGGCCATCAATAGAGAGTCTCGTCCCTCATTCCGTCTTCATCCTCCTCCAATATTTTCTCAAATTTCTTCCAACCAATCGAAGAATTTAAAGCTGCTTAAGTTCCTAACGAAGCAAGCACAATGAAGGTAATATGATGTAGAAAATCATGAATTGATTCGCCTTATGTCGCATGCTAATTCGCCTTCTTGATTTTGTTTTTGATTTTGATTTCTTTTTGCAGCAGAAGGTAGTGATTAAGGTGAGCATGAACGCCTCCAGCTCGAGATTTTATTGTTTCGGCCCCAAAAGCTCTCGCTGCAAAGCTATGAGAGTTGCGACTGGCTTTGAAGGTGATTGTTAGATTTTTATATATCTCGATGACCGTTTAGTTGCGTCTTCTGTAAATCTTTCTAGGTAGATGAGGTGAGTGTTAGATTCTATGTCGATCCGTTTTCTTTGTCGGTTCGACTCCAGGAGTTCAATCCGTGGCGCTGGTGGGAGACGACAAGGACCGGCTCGAGGTGATCGGAGAAAGGGTCGATCCGGTCAAGCTCACCACTTTGCTCAGGAAGAATGTGGGGTCCGCGGAGATAGTGACCGTGAGCGTGGTCGACGCGAAAGGCAAGAAAGAAAGCGAGAGCAAGGACAAGGTGGCACAGCCCATTATGTACGTCGGAGGAGTCCCGCACCGCGAAATCGCCTACGTCGTCGATCCATACCCATGTTACACTCAACCCTCATGCTCGATCATGTAGGATCGACAAGGATTGACGATGATGACTTATACAAATGTACACCGCCGATGGTTTTTTTAAATTTTGTCATGCAGACAGCTTCGAAAAATGAATCAGATCCGTTGCGCATTTTCATTGAGATTGAACTTTGTGATCTTGCTATGACCAAGACTACTGCTCTCTGAATTTTGGCTAGTTGGAGACTCCAATTCGAATTTTCTCCCAGTGATTGCAATTTCTTAGGGAATCAATCTATGGCAAAATTGTTCTCCGTCAATGTTTAGTGATGCTCGTGAGTTTCGAGCTTGAAATGCATTAATACTACATGACTTTCGGGCGATTAGGAAAGCGAAAGCAGGCTTGCTTTCTGGTTCTAGTTCGAGCACGAAGGGATCAAAATTTCCACGAAACAAATTTTCCACGAGGGATTTGATGGTGCGCGTGGGGGTAGATGTACCCGCCCCCGAGAGCAACGGGTAAATGAATATGATGGAAATCGATATGAATGACACAGAAAAGTAACTTGCTTGGGCATTTGAAAGGAATTAGAGTGAGTTAAAACGACGGTTAATATCACGAAAAATTTCAAATTAGTACATTTGTGATAAATTTACCGCAAAATAATTTTTTGATCACCAAAAACCCTAAACCGGTACATCTATGATAAATTTACTCCGAACTAATTTTTTAACCACTAAAAATCCTAAACTAGTACACTTATGACAATTCGCTCTCCATTAATTTTCATTAAATTTTACTGTCAAATTTCTGAGTTTAATTACACATGGCAGTTGACGGGTGTACCAGTCTGAGGTTTCACCTTCCGTTTGTCACAAGTGTACCAATTCGTGATTTTGCGTAGTATTAATCCAATTTAACATAGGGTAAATTTATCACAAATGTATCAGTTTTGGGTTTTTTTTAGTCAAAAAATTAGTTCTTGGTAAATTTATCACAGGTATATTGGTTTGGGATTTTTCGTGGTATCAACTCTCTATTTTTTCAAGCAAATAAAGATTGGCTAAATGGTTTTTTCTCATTTCGGAGAAAATTCTGTCGACCGATTTCTAATTCACGACCACACCTTTGAAAATACTAAATCGAGGGAGAAGAAGCTTTTGATTTCAACCACAGAATGCCACGGTCGAGCATCGATTGGCTTTCCAGACCACCAAATGAATCCACAAACTCTTACCCCAGAGACAAAATCACCCATACTTAAGTTTCTCACCGACGCAAGCTGACGTGGCATATGATCTGGACTAGGTGGGAATGATGATGAATTGATACTTACGTGGCGTGGGCCCGAGTAAAATGGATATGATCGGGTATTCAAGCGCCTTGACAGAGCATTACGTGATCTTTCTTGGCGTTTGTTGTTTGTTGATGCAACAGTTCGTGTACTTCCAAGAGTTAGATCCGACCTTCATCCTCTCTTGAGTGCTCTGTACCGTGAGAGGACTCTTAGGGTAAATCGGCATTTCCGATTTTGAAGCAGCTTTGGTTAACTCGTACTTCTTTTAATGAGTTTGCTCAACTTAATTGGAATGATGAGTTGCCGATTCGTGTTGCTATGAATCCTTTCATAACTTCTGCTAAAATGTTCATAACCTCAAAATATATCCAATTAATAATCCTTTTTACGCAAGAATCTTCTCTTCATTTTCTCCTGCGGCGGCTCTTGCCTTGTCCTTTTACGTTCCTTTCCGTAGGTGGTCGCTTCACCTCACCGACTTTGCGTTCTCCCCTCATATTTCAAGGAAAGCCACAGAGACGGACGACGACGATAAAGTGAAAGTTCCACCTGATCACTACAGCGGAAAAGGGTAAACGAGAACAGTTTCCGAGGGTTAAACGTCTCCACGACTTGGGAGACACCCTCGGAAGCGTGCCACAAGCTCCCCCAAACTAGCGACATCACGCCTTCACATCCTAGGCTCGAACTACGGGGAGGTTTTCAAAAGACTCCCCGATGCACCAGCAGCTAACACGTCCTTTACAATCGGCAATTCGAAGCTGAACCGTACAAGATAGAAAGCTTGACGATCATACTGCATCAATATAACAAAGTTAAAGGGGTAAAATTCAGTATTTATACACATGAAGTATATATAGCCATATGCTTTTTCACTTCGAAGTGACAAAGTCCTTTTACTTTTGCTGGAAAATGGGAATGCTCCTTTGCTCTGGTTCACTAAGAAACAATTAAGTCGGCAAACCAATGATCGAACCTGCATTTAATCAGTCAGTACTTTGGAATTGAGCATGAACTTTCCCGTGATTTTCGCTTAACTATCCCTGCCTCGTCCTATCATTTCTTCTCGTAGGTCGTCTGCTCACCCCTTTGACTTCACATTTGAGTCTTGACTTGTGACTTCTATCTGCCCAGCCTTTGTTTAAGTTTCCTGTTTCTTCTTCCAAGGAGAGGCTATAAATTGAGAGTGGTACCTCAGTTCGTCTTCAGCCCTCCTCCAATATTTTCTCCAAATTCTTCGGACCAAATTGAAGAATATTAAGTTCCTCGAATTCCTAATCGCAGCAAGCACCATGAAGGTAATGTGATGAGAAAATCACGACTTAATTCACCTTGCGTCGCATGCTTATTCATCTTCTTGATTATAATTTTTTTTGGCAAGCAGAAGGTCGTGATTAAGGTGTGCATGAACGACGATACCGCGAGATTTTATTGTTTCGGCCCCCGAAGCTCTCGCTGCAAAGCTATGAGAGTTGCTACTGGCTTCGCAGGTGATTATTAGATCTCGATAACATCTTGATGATCATTTAGCTGCGCCTTCTACAAATCATTCTATGTAGATGGTTATTTTCAGGTGAGTGTTAGATTCTAAACTGATCCGTGTTCTTTGTTGGTTCAACTCCAGGAGTTCAATCCGTGGCACTGGTGGGAGATGACAAGGACCGAATCGAGGTGGTTGGAGAAAGGGTTGATGCGGTCAAGCTCACCACTTTGCTCAGAAAGAATGTCGGGTTCGCGGAGATAGTGACCGTGGGTGAGGCTGACGCGAAAAAAAACGAGAATGAAGACACGGCGGCACAGCCCGTCATCTGGTCGTACGTCGGCGGGGTCCCGCACCGTGAAATCGTCTACGTTATGGATCCATACCCACATTATAGCGAACCCTCGTGCTCGATCATGTAGGATCGATAAAGACTAATGATGATAACATTTATGTGTGTGTGCGCGCGTCTGCGCATTGTTTTTTTAATTCTTTTACACAAACGGTATGAATAAAATTGATTGCCCATTTTCATTGAGATTGAACTTTGTGATCGTGCTCTGACCAAGACTGCTCCTCTCTGATTTTGACGATTGGATGCATTTTCTTCCCAATGTTTGCAATTTCTTCAGGGAATCAAGCTATAGCGAAAAACGTTGTCCGGCAATGTCTTGTGATGCTTGTGACTTTTAAGCTTGAAATGCACTGCACCAACGCGTCGGGTGTACTTGGCTCTAATTCCTCTACGATGGCATATATATTGGGCTTATCGATGTTCCTACAAAGAACAAACAACGTACTGGCCAATCAATGATTGATCCCCGATTGAATCAGTCACTGATTACTTTTATGCGAGAATCTTCTCTTCGTCGTCTCCTGTAGTGGCGCTTGCCTTGTCCTCATATGTTGCCTTCCCGTAGGTGGTCGTTTCACCTCACCCACGCTCCATTCTCTCCTCGTATCTCAAAGAAAATCACAGAGACAGACGACGACAAGGATGGGAACATAGAGCACAGACGTTTCACTCAATCACTACAAGGAAAAAGGGTCAATTAGGACAGTTTCCAAGGGTTGAACGTCTATATCAATAATGGTTTCTAGCTGTCTGCAATTTTACAGAACCCGTGTAAACCCCATTCAAAAACCGAAGTAAATAGTAAACACTCACGAGAATAATGTAATACGGGACTAATAAAAAGATGCAAGAAGAAAAGGGTTTGTCTCAAAGAATAATCCAGACATGCATATATGTATGGGGAACCCAAAAAACTTGCGACGAAACCAAGGAACATGTAGAGCAGAAAGAAAGGGTGAGAACATCAGATGATATACACGGAAGTAAAAGTGAAGAATTCAACAAGTGAGGAGGAGAAGACGATGAAGTGGTGTTGCGTATCAGGGCCTGCATGACTCCTCTGATGCCAACTAAGAAGAAGTCGAACATCCCCCTCTTTGGTCAACTGTTGAAACCACCTCCTTAGATGGCATTCAGGGAGCCAGGCAGATCATACGCGCCGCTCCTTCCACCACTCACCTGCAGTTAACAAGAATCCCCTCTCTCTCTCTCTCTCTCTCTCTCTCTCTCTCTCTCTCTCTCTCTCTCAAAAGCTGGAGACTGGACAGGTTGAGAAGAAATCAACACTAGAGGACTCGCTTAAAGGCAACGAACTGAAGGAACATCCTCTATATATACCGGGCTAATGCGGTGTCGATCAATCCTACGGGTGAACCCCCTTATTTTCTTCGTGGAATCGGGAATAAACATCACCTCTTATGTGATTGGTTCTGTTTGCGATAAAAAAACTTTAAGAGGTTTTAGTCACACGTAGACGACAAATATTCGAGGCGGAGATTGGAGCGATTGGACCACAAGGGCCGGCAGATCAAGAAAGCTCTTGTTTGCTCTAAATTGGCCGTGCAATAATATGGTCGTTGGCCCTGCATCTATACGACCGACTAGAGACTAACATATTTCCAAAGTTGTAACCCAAAAGAAACTGCCATTATTAGAAAATGGCATTGGCCGCTTTTGTATCCTCTGTAGCCATATAGCTAGGGAAGCAACCATACGACCACCACTGATTGACTTCTGTCCCCTTTGCTCTATAATTAATTATTGCTTTAATTATGAATCCAACACTTGCTTATTTATTTATTGTTTTGTTGGCTGATTTTTGTTGATATTGATTGCATTAAACATGGTGATCATGATAGGAATCAAATACAGTGGCTTATATGAGCTTCAAGGTGAGACGGTGATGAATTATGCTGTGGTGACGTTGGATGCATCTAGTCGAGAATCTGAATTTGGAAAACATGTTTGGGGCACATTGCCGAGAGAAGTGTGCAAAATTCTGAGTGAAATGAATCTGTTGTGAGGTTATATGGCTAAGGAACCGAATGTATGCAGGTGGTATGACATGAGCAAATAGCGAAAGGTGCAATTCAATAAGACTATCAGAGAAACCACGAATATTGCAAAGTTGATTCACTTGGATGTTCGTAGTCTGCCACATTTTCCTTTGAGAAAGAGTGTTGGTTTTATGCTAACAATTGTCGATGACTACTCAAACAAATCAAGGAAAACTTGGGTTTGTGTGTTGAGGCACAAATATGATGATGTTGTCAAGATCAGGCACATGAGAGTTTTGATCAAAATGGAGACTGGTAAGACAATAAGCATGTGCATAGTAACACGGAGTTCCGCTTGAAGCTGGTGATTAATTTTGCATGAAGGAAGACATGGTGAGACACTACACAAGTGCTAGACTAACAGTGAACCATAGCAACTTATAGATTTGATGAGCAAAACATTACTAAAGAATCTCGTACGCTTACCCTCATGGTTACCTCGGCAAATACCGTTCATCCCCTCTATAGGAAGGCGAGGCGAGTACTTAGTTAGAGGGTACATTCCACAACTATTCATATGTACATATAGAGCCGTATTTTAGTTTATTTTAAAGTGAGAAATGTCATTTTAGTTTTGCTGGATATCCAAGATTGACCTCGCACGAATGTTTGGTCAAAGACGTATTGACGAGGACATCGCGCCAAGCTCTGAAAGATTTCAGTAGATGTAGTTTCGGCAATGTTGAGGATCTTCATGTCTGTATGCTATGTAACATGAGACACTCTATGTGACCTAAACGAGAATGCACTGAGCATTTTGGTGCCATAAGAAAGGACGACGACGACGACAAAGTAGAAGTTCCACTTGATCACTACAACAGAAAATTATAAACGAGAACAATTTCCGAGGGTTAAATGTCTCTACGACTTTGAAGACACCCTCAGAAGCGTACCACAAGCTCCCCAAACTAGCGACACTATGCCTTAACATCCTAGGCTCGAACTACGGGGAGGTTTCAAAAGACTCCCTGATGCACCGACAACTAACACGTCCTTTAGAATTGGCAATTTGAAGCTGAACTTTACAAGATAGAAAGCTTGACGATCATATTGCATCGATAAAACAAGTTAAAGGGTAAAATTCGGTATTTATACACATGAAGTATATATAGCCATATACTTTTTCACTTCGAAGTGACAAACGTCCTATTACTTTTGCTGGCATATTCAATACCGACCTCGCACGAAATGTTTGATTAGAGACATCAACGACGGTCAACCTTCAAATTTGTACCCGGAAAGTGTGGAATGCTCCTTTTTTCTAGCTCGACTAAGAAACAATTGATCGAACCTGGATTGAACCAGTCAGTATTTTGGAATTGAGCATGAACTTTCCCATGATTTTCCCTTAACCATCCCTGCCTTGTCCCATTATTTCTTCTCGTAGGTTGTCTGCTCACCCCTTCGACTTCACATTCCAAGGTTGACTTGTGACTTCTATCAGCCCGGCCTTTGTTTAAGTTTCTTGTTTCTTCTTCCAAGGAGAGGCTATAAATAGAGAGTGGTACCTCAGTTCGTCTTCAGCCCTCCTTCAATATTTTCTCCAAATTCTTCGGACAAATAGAAGAATATTAACTTCCTTAAATTCCTAATCGCAGCAAGCACCATGAAGGTAATATGATGAGAAAATCACGACATAATTCACCTTGTGTCGCATGCTAATTCACCTTCTTGATTTCTCTTCTTCTTTTTGGCAAGCAGAAGGTCATGATTAAGGTGAGCATGAACGACGATTCCACGAGATTTTATTGTTTCGGCCCCCAAAGCTCTCGTTGCAAAGCTATAAGAGTTGCTACTGGCTTCGCAGGTGATTGTTAGATTTTGATATTATCTCGATGATCATTTAGTTGCGTCCTCTGCAAATCATTCCAGGTAGATGATTATACTTTGGTGATTGTTAGATTCGAAACTGATCTGTGTTCTTTAATTCGATTCTAGGAGTTCAATCCGTGGCACTGGTGGGAGACGACAAGGACAGAATCGAGGTGGTTGGAGAAAGGGTTGACGCGGTCAAGCTCACCACTTTACTCAGGAAGAATGTCGGGTTCGCGGAGATAGTGACCATGGGCGAGGCCGATGCAAAAAAAGACGAGAACGAAGACACGGCGCCACAGCCCGTCATCTGGTCGTACGTTGGCGGGGTCCCGCACTGTGAAATCGCCTACGTCATGGATCCATACCCACGTTATAGTGAACCCTCGTGCTCGATCATGTAAGATCGACAAAGATCAACGATGATGAGTTATATATATGTCCACTGTCGATGTTTTTTTAATTCTTTTACACAAACAGTATGAATAAAATCGATTGCCCATTTTCATTGAGAATTAACTTTGTGATCGAGCTACGACCAAGACTATTCCTCACTGATTTTGACCATTGGATGCATTTTCTTCCCAATATTTGCAATTTCTTAAGGGAATCAAACTATAGCAAAAAACGTTGTCCGTGAATGTCTTGTGATGCTTGGGGGGAAGAACAGCAGAAGTGCTAAAAGTTATGTACGGAGCTCACTTTGATGCCAAAAGTTTCAAACGGATCACTTAAGTGCCAAAAGTTGTGAAAACGATCACTTAAGTGCCACTTTACCGGAAATCCGACGTGGCATTTTTTTATTAATTTCTCAAGCTGATGTGGCTCGCCGGAGGCTGATGTAGCTCACCGGAGGCTGATGTGGCATTTCTTTTCTTTTCTTTTCTTTTTCCTTTTCTTTCTTTTTTCCTTTCTTTTCTTTTTTTTCTTTTCTTTCTTCTTATTTCCGATGGCCGGCGTCCGGCCACCGGGCGTTGCCTTTCTCCGGGCGAGGGCGGCCCTCGCCGAGGCCACGGCGGCCTCGCCGGCCCTCGCCCAGAGGAAGGCGACGCCTCAACGAGGCCGCCGTGGCCTTGGCAAGGGCTCGCCTCACCAGATCCGGCGAGGCCGGCGTCGCCGAAGGAAGGCGACGCCTCGGCGAGGCCGCCGTTGCCTTGGCGAGGGCTCGCCTCACCGGATCCGGCGAGGCCGGCCTCGCCGAGGCCACGGCGGCCTCGCCCGAAGGAAGGCGACGCCTCGGCGAGGCCGCCGTGGCCTTGGCGAGGGCTCGCCTCGCCGGATCCAGCGAGGCCGGCCTCGCCGAGGGCCACGCCGCCTCGCCGGCCTCGCCCGAAGGAAGGCGACGCCGCGAGGCCGGCTCTGGCCGGTGGCGGCCACCACCATGGTAGAAGAAGAAGAAGAAGAAAGAAAAGAAAAAGAAAAAAATCAGAAAAAATATTTAAAAAATTGAATTATACACGTGGAAATGCCACGTGTCATTAAAATTTAAATATAAAAGCCACGTATTAAATTTGGTCGGAATTTCTCGCCGTTGGCACTTAAGTGATCGTTTTTCTCCGATTTGGCACTTAAGTGATCGCCGGCGTAAACTTTTGGCACTTAAGTGATCCATTTGAAACTTTTAAGCACAAAGTGAGCTTCAGACACAACTTTTAGCACTTCTGTCGTTCTTCCCCCTTATGCTTGGGACTTTTGAGCTTGAAATGCATTGTACGAAAGTGTCAGGTGTACTTGGCTCTAATTCCACTACGATGGCATATATTGGGCAAATCGATGATCCTTCAAAGAAAAACATTGTACTGGCCTATCAATGATTGATCTCGGTTTGAATCAATCACTGATTACTCTTATGCAAGAATCTTCTCTTCACCGTCTGCTGTAGCTGCCCTTGCCTTGTCCTCATATGTTCCTACCCGGAGATGGTCGTTTCACCTCACCCACGTTGCATTGTCTCCTCGTATTTCAAAGAAAATCAGAGATACAGACGACGACGACGACGAGGATGACATAGAGCACATAAGTTTCACTCAATCACTACAAGGAAAAAGGGTCAATTAGGACAGTTTCCAAGGGTTGAACGTCTATATCTAATAGTGGTTCCTAGCTCCCTGCACTTTTACATAACTCATGTAAACCCCATTTAAAAACCGAAGTAAATAGTAAACACTCACGAGAATAATGTAATACGGGACTAATAAAAAGATGCAAGAAGAAAAGGGTTTGTCTCGAAGAATTATCCAGACATGCATATGTATGGGGAACCCAAAAAACTTGCGACGAAACCAAGGAACATGTAGAGCAGAAAGAAAGGGTGAGAACATCAGATGATATACACGGAAGTAAAACTGAAGAATTCAACAAGTGAGGAGGAGAAGACGATGAAGTGGTGGTGTTGCGTATTAGGGCCTGCATGACTCCTCTGATGCCAACTAAGAAGAAGTCGAACATCCACCTCTTTGGTCAACTGTTGGAACCACCTCCTTAGATGGCATTCAGGGAGCCAGGCAGATCATACGCACCACTCCTTCCATCACTCACCTGCAGTTAACAAGCATGCCCATCATCCTTCCTCTCTCTCTCTCTCTCTCTCTCTCTCTCTCAAAAAAAAGCTGGAGACTGGACTGGCTGAGAAGAAATCAACACTAGACGACTTGCTCAAAGGCAACGAACTGAAGGAACATCCTCTATATATATCGGGCTAATGTGGTGTCGATCAATCCCACTTGTGAACCCCCTTATTTTCTTCATGGAATCGGGAATAAAACCTCACCTCCTATGTGATCGGTTCTGTTCCCAATAAAAAATTGCTAAGAGGTCATTTTAGTCACACAAAGACGACAAACATTCGAGGCGGAGATTGGAGTGATTGGACCACAAGGGCCGGCAGATCAAGAAAGCTCCTGTTTGCTCTAGATTGGCCATGCAATAATACGGTCGTTGCCCCTGCACCTATAAGACCGACTAGAGAGTAACATATTTCCAAAGTTGTAGCCCAAAAGAAACTGCCATTATTAGAGAATGGCATTGGCCTTTTCTGTATCCGCCGTAGCCATCTAGCTAGGGCAGCAACCATATGACCACCACTGATTGACTTCTGTCCCCTTTGCTCTATGATTAATTATTGCTTGAATTATGAATCCAACACTTGTTTATTTATCTTTTTGTTTGTTGGCTGAAGTTGTTGATCTTGATTGGATTAAACATGGTGGCAAGCGGGAAGTGGGTTTGAAGGGAAAGTGGAAAAGTGCTGCAATAAGAAATTATTCAGTCAGTATTTGAGTCGAAATGAATATGGAGCGTTGAATTTGGTTGGATCAATTCGAAACTCACGATGGACTTACCAATTTAGTGGTCTAGATTTATCTTAATACGTGTACTGAGTTTGCAGAACAATTACTCGTATTGGTGAGAGAGTGTACTTGCCATTAACTCTCGTGTCTTCTAGACAATCGTGCATCTTTCGTTTGAAAGAATAGTTGTGTTCTATCTGGCAGAACACGGGTTCCCCTTCCTTTCTTTGTTCCGAACGATGCATTGATTCGGAGTTCTTTGAGCATTCGATATAGTGCTTGGGGCACTATCCCACTCGAATCACCACTAACAATAGGCAATTATTAGAACATCACGTTCTTGGAGGCCGTCCCAAATACCAATTGTCTTAAGATCGGATAGCGTAATTGCTGCGGTTCGAACTCTGATGTAAAGCGAAAAAGACATGATTGTGGCACTCGACTCAATGTGCCACAAATGATAGGTAATTATTAGAACCTAGCTTTCTTGGAGGCTGCCCTCAAATGCCAAGTTCATAAAATCAAATAGCGTAAGTCCGACAATTCGAACTCAAATGTGGAGCGAGAAAGACGAGCACACTTACATTTTGCCATCTGAGCGAACCCATTGGGACTACTTTATTTTTCTTTGGTCGGGAAAAGGCCATTTCATTCAATTAACAACATATGAGTTTCTAAACATAAAAGTTCCCATAAAAGCAGAGGTGGTTAGAACAACCAATTAGATGAAAGGGCTTTCTGACGTTGGGTTTCTGCAATCCAATCCGTAATTTTGTTAGCCTCTCTCGGACGGTGGGCCGCTTCTATCGACTTGGACCGGGCTAGGGATCACCGAGTATCATTCACGACATAAATAATTACAACCATTTAATGGAGGATGTCGAATTGTCCATCTAGGACCATCCTCTTTTAGCCACACATCTACCTAACTTGACAATTCCAGGACAGTGCCTATTTGGCGAACATAATGACATTAACTCTCACCTTTGCACGACAAAATCTTTGGCAGAAATGAACACTATTTGCTGTCGGGATTGACTAAACATTATTGAAAGACGCAAACCAAATTGTAGGAGCTATGTATAGCTAGGGCTTTGTGGATGGAATCCAATAGCATGGGCCTATCTCGAGACCCGGGCCCAACACAAAGGCCCATGCTTGCTCTTTTGGGCCGGACAAGTCTTGGTTGAGTTGTGGTCATCATGTTCTCAGCTACAGCCCATTGTAAGCATAATGGGCATTTTCTGTTTCAATTTCCATTTCTTTTATGGTTGGCCCAGTAATAAAGGGATCACCCATCTTTCATGAGATCACGAGTTCGAGTGATGCCACAAGCTCACCTTTGGACTCTAAACGGCTAACGTTGCACTTCCCAGTTACTCGTGCGGGATAGATTTGCTAGCTGCCGACATCTTAGTGAAGCTGCAGTAACGAAATCGCCAACTTCAGACCTTTAGATCACGAATTATGCGGAGAAATTATGACTCAAATAGAACAGTTTGTAGCAAGTGTGAGACCCTCGTGGTAACGTCCAAAGGTCACTAGCGCTGGTTTCTAATCTTCATCCTTTTACTTATTAGAAATAGAACTACAAAAAAGCACACATTTTGCTCGAGAAAAAAAAGGAAATATATTTGGAAAATAATCATATGAAAATTTGCTCTGGTTTCCCTTCACGATCAGTCTCATGTTGTCAAGTGGTCGGAGCTTCGGTCAAAGTCATCGCCAAGGGGCACATTACAACCGACTTCAAAAATTCAGGGGACAGATTGCAAAAATCGAAATGGCAGGGGTCAATTTGCAACAACCCTAAGAACTAGGGCGCAACATGTAATTTGCCCCAAAACTCATCCTATTTTGCTAATTAGACCATATTGAATTTGAATCCTAACATGATAAGAAGCAAATGAGGCAAGAGTGTACACACGGTGAAAGAAAAAGTCCAATGGCAATGAGCACAATTTCATAAGAGTGAGATTTATTCAATGCCCAGCACTTCAACTTCATGAAATCTTCTGAGTGCAATGCATATTTTCCTTCTATTAAGGAGATAAAATGTTTTATAAACTTGGCTATCTTTATAGAATGTCTCTTGAAAGTTGAATTCATCCCTTATTTTTAACCATGAAATTCGTAAAAATAACTATCGACCCAATAAATAAGATTCGAAGGAATACAGTTCCCGAGTATTTCGAACCTCATTTTATCCGTAAATGACAATTCTTATCAATCGTCTTGCCCTGAAAGTTTTCAATCGATATTACTAGTAATCGAGTCCAAATCAAGTTAGGGTCGATCATACTACTTTGTTAGGACTTTGCAGTATCCTTAACTTGATTTACAAGGCTCTATCTTGATGATTAACAATTGAGTGTATGTGAAAAAGTCCAATGTGACGTGCACTTAAATTGCCTATGTACTCAATCTTGATTATGCACAATTTGAATTTGTATTTTTTATTCAAAAAGCAGCATATATCATTTTTCTTTCTATTTCATTTTTTATTGTAGGGACTTAAGATTGCAATTGGGTATTTACCTCTACATGTATATAATCATCGAGACATCAATTGGGTTGATAGAGAGGTTACATTAGTCGAGTCTAATCTAACAACAAAATGGGCCCGCCTAGGAAGATTTTAAAATTTATACGAAAACGACAAGTGCCGCCATGTGAAATTTTCTATTAATTATATCGGCTAATTAATCATTCATCATTGAATCTATCATATGCGTCTTCATCATTTGACTACCTTCCTGTGTTGCTTTCCAAATTCAACGGTGTCCGTGAGCTCCAACCATCTTATCACGTGAATCCCATCTCTCCCTCTCCCTCTCCCTCTCTAAATCACGATCATAAAATGTCAAAATATCCGCAGAAAAAATAGATAAGAAATTCAATTAAAAAATAAATTCAACGGTGCTGGTTCCTTCCCGTGTCAGAGAGATTCAACAAATCTTACCCGGAAGGAATAAGGAATGGCACCTCGAATGATTCCTGAAATTTGGGTCAATATATAATATTGAAAAAAAAAAAAAGAAGAAGAGAAATTATTAAATTATGAAATGAGAAAAAAAATAAAAAGAGAAAAGAAACAAAGGAAAGGCAAAAGGGGGTCGACAAGGCATGTGACCCCATCGCAATCCCACCGTGAATTCACATCCACTTAATTAATAACTCTCTCTCTCTCTCTCTCCTTCGCTAGATTTTCCTTTTTCTCAAATCTAAGTAGACAAAATAATCGCACGTGTACTCCAGTCCATTGTATGTGTAATGTCTAAAGTACCCTTACATGGCCCAAGTGGAGCAAACAATTGTCTGAGGTTTTTCGTTTTTTAAAAGAACTTGGCTAGCGTCACGGTTTTTAATTCACTGTAAGAGTATCACGGTTCTTAATTCATCGTAAGAGAGCAACGGCATATCATGGGTCACAAATTTTTGGAAAAGTAGATCAAACAACGATGTATCATTATTTGTTATTTTATAATTGTTATTTTGTGGCCTTGCATAAGCCGCTGGTCTCATGGTAAATTAACAACGATCACTTAAATCGTTTCTATTTTTAAAATTGTCTCGGTCATAGCCAATGTTGTGCATGCAGTAGTATGTTACCCTAGAAAGGTGATGTTTCAGCGTACTATGCACAAGTTAAAATCTTCTCGAACGTTCGAATTGCTAGTTTTCATATTTTTTGGCGAGTGATCTCTGATTCATTTGAGAATGTGACTATCGAATTGAATTGACGATTATGTCAATTAGAAATTGCTTTCATCAAAATCCCCATATATTTTTTTGGTCAGAATCACAATCCCCATATGTTGGTACATTTTAAGTAGAAAAAAATCATAAAATGGTCTAAACAACTATCTCTCGAATAAAACCAAACCAAACCATTTTTCGAGATGCAGTTCAGTTCGGTTCGATCAGAACCATTTTTATTCCATTATTCTTTTTTTCTCTTCGAATTTTTCCTAATCGTACGGGCTTTAAATCCACTAAAAAGCAACTTAGAAAGAGAACCGATTTCTCGAGAGAACCAAACTTTATAAATATAACAGTCCATAAGTTCACTCATAAAAATAATTCAAAAAGAAAGGCTATATCATATATAAAAAAATTCAATAGATATACGAATTTTTTTTAGAAAGAGCACTCTTAAATCAAATCAAACTTTACGAAAAAGCAATTTCGATTTGAATATGATTTGTTGTGTACAGATCCCCGAGGGCCAATTCCGTCAATTCACTTCTCCCACTCTCTTTTAACGAGCGAGAGCAGGAACACTACAAATCCCGAGGGCCCATCAGATCATATCAAACTCCGCCTGCTCTCCGCTCCATCACTCCTTCCTCTCCACAAAAATTCTCTCTGCACTCCCACAGCGTCCGTACACTCGCCACCGCCACCGGTGCACCGCCGCCCGCATCGACTTCGCCAGCGGCAATGGCGAGCGTGGCCGCCGCGGGGGCCCTCAGTGTCCCCTCCTCCTCCTCGTCCTCGTCCTCGTCCTCGTCCTCTCCGCCTCCGGCGGCTTCCGAGTCCCGCCTCCGGAGCAGGTGCAACGGCCGCCGGTGCGCCTCCGCCCTGTCGTTCGCCTCGTCGCAGGTCTCCGGCGGCAAGATCGCATCGGCATCGGCCGCCGCCGCCGCTCTCAAGAGCTTCCGGAGGGCTCCGGTCGTCGTCTCCCCCAGAGCCGTCTCCGATTCCAGGAACTCGCAGACGTGCCTTGACCCCGACGCCAGCCGCGTTAGACCCTCTTCCTTCTCGTCTTCTGGTGTTTATCCTCCTCTCGGGCATTGGAAGGACTCGATGTGTTCGTGATCTGATGCGCGAAAATCTGTCGCTAAAAATGTCGTGCCTTTGATTGAAATGTGATGCAACTAGACGGTAGACGCGATTCCGGTTGATTTGCTTATTTTAGAATCTTTTCACAGGACAAGTTGAGGCCTACTGATACGACGAACTTCAAGTGCTAATGCAAAAAGGGAGCATTTTTTTTATAATCATTGTCGATCTTTTTCCCTTGCCCGTTTCGTGTGTAGTGGTGCCATTACTGTCTGGTTTTCTGCGTATTGTCTTTGGAATACAGCTTGGTGGAGGTGTCGCTAAGTACTTAGCTCGTAGCGGGATTTCAATGCAACTTTTGGATCGAATTTTGGGTGTTCGACTTCTTTAAGCGTAGTTTATCGGGTAGACATCGAGGAGACATCTTGATATTAATCATTTGCACAGTTGGTCTTGCATTTTTGTGAATTTTCTTTTGGATCGCTGGTTGGAACTTTATGCTCCTCACTGTTGTGAGGAAACCAAATCGAAGAGGTTTCATCTCACTCTGGATGCATTGTCTCTGTTGTGATTCTCTAGAGTGTTCTCGGAATTATACTTGGAGGTGGGGCCGGGACCCGTCTTTACCCCCTGACTAAGAAGAGAGCGAAACCCGCCGTGCCATTGGGAGCAAATTACAGGCTGATTGACATTCCTGTGAGCAATTGCTTGAATAGCAACGTATCGAAGATTTATGTCCTCACGCAGTTCAATTCTGCATCTCTCAACCGTCACCTTTCTCGGGCTTATGCCAGCAACATGGGTGGTTACAAAAATGAAGGTTTTGTTGAAGTTCTTGCTGCTCAGCAGAGCCCGGAGAATCCTAACTGGTTTCAGGTAATTACAAAACCAGTCTTAAAACTTTTTTGGCTGAATCTGTTGTTTCACATTTGGTCGTTCCAGCTTCAATGACTAATTGATTGAATATCTTATTCTGCAAATGTCTGATCAATGTCTCTGGAGCTACTGGTCTAATTAATTGACATAGCTGTGACTGAGTTGTTCATAATTTAATGATTAATTGGTTCAAGAAGTTTGGTGCAAAGTTCGGGTCATTGTTTCTGGAGCCATTGGTCTACTTAATTGACATCGCTGGTCATTTGCCTAACACATGAGGGCAATCGTTACCAATATGCTTCATGTATATATCGAGCCCGTTTCCTAGCAGCTTACGCTATTCGAGAAAATGGTCCTCGTCAATTATGTTGATTTAATGATATCTGATTACAGGGCACTGCAGATGCAGTCAGACAGTACTTGTGGCTCTTTGAGGAGCATGATGTTTTGGAGTTCCTTGTTCTTGCTGGGGACCATTTGTACAGAATGGATTATGAGAGATTTATTCAAGCCCATAGAGAAACTGATGCTGATATCACTGTGGCTGCACTTCCAATGGACGAAAAACGTGCCACTGCATTTGGTTTGATGAAGATAGATGAAGAAGGACGTATCATTGAATTTTCTGAGAAGCCAAAAGGAGAGCAACTAAAAGCCATGAAGGTTAATTCTTCTCTCATTGATCTCTGTCATCTTTCTCTGCTAGCAACAAAGGAAGTGCTTTGGTTTCTATGGTTTTAGTTACCTTGTTTCCCTTTTGTAGGTTGACACCACTATCTTAGGTCTTGATGATGAGCGAGCAAAGGAAATGCCTTTCATTGCGAGCATGGGCATATACGTTATTAGCAAAGATGTGATGCTCAATCTTCTCCGAGACAAGTTTCCTGGAGCCAATGACTTTGGAAGTGAAGTCATTCCCGGTGCAACTTCCATTGGGATGAGAGTGAGTGTTATAACATATACTTCTTGTCAAATTGACCTGGATAGTTTGACCTTTGAACAGGTTCTTGTTTTCTGTAGTAACAGTAACTCACTTTGGAATTGCCGTACCGTATGAATTTGTTTAGCTTCCTTTTTCCTTAAATCCGTTTCACATTCCTCGTTTCAACAAGTTCTATAATCATATCTCTTTTTCTGCTTTTACAGGTGCAAGCTTACTTGTATGATGGATATTGGGAAGATATAGGTACAATCGAGGCATTCTATAATGCAAACCTAGGGATCACTAAGAAGCCAGTGCCAGATTTCAGGTGGTTCATGTTCTAAAATCTCTCACTTAATGATCATTCCATAACAAAATTGCAGATTGCCTTCTTGAGTTCTGCACATTGCTTGATAATCTTAATAGACCACTGTATGGACGAATGACTTGATGCCAATCTATTCCTTCTGCAGTTTCTATGATCGTTCATCTCCAATTTACACCCAACCACGCTATCTGCCTCCTTCCAAGATGCTAGATGCTGATGTGACAGACAGTGTTATTGGCGAAGGATGCGTTATTAAGGTATCTTCCTCAGGCCATTGGTGTTTACTTCTGAATTAGCTGACAATGCATGATATTTTGTCCTCTCTAAGTCATGAGTAGTGCCAAAGAAAATAGATAAATCATTCAATTATTACCTTCCTATTTCTTGAAATGCAGAACTGCAAGATCCACCATTCGGTGATAGGACTTCGATCTTGCATTTCAGAGGGTGCGATAATAGAAGATACCTTATTAATGGGAGCAGATTATTATGAGGTAATCATCACCCTTGAATGATTGAGGTTTTCTCAGTTGAGCGATGCACTCAGATTCACTCACTATTCTCCCGTTATGATGATGTATTCGGGTGCATATTGACCTGTTGTCCCATCTCTTCTTGCTCCAGACGGATGCTGATAGGAGATTTCTGGCTGCCAAGGGTAGTGTCCCCATCGGTATCGGCAAGAATTCGCACGTTAAGAGAGCAATTATCGACAAAAACGCCCGAATAGGGGACAATGTGAAGGTAGGCTTGCATACCGAACACCATTCTTTTGTTTCTGTGATTTCACAATGATTGACTAGTTCGACCATGATCACTTAGCGTGAAACTGGTCTCATGACCCTTTTTGTCATTGCGTTTTGGAGGCTAACTGGTGTTTGCTTTATGGTCCAGATCATTAACAGCGACGATGTTCAAGAAGCTGCAAGAGAAACAGATGGGTACTTTATAAAGAGTGGGATTGTCACAGTGATCAAGGATGCTTTGATTCCCAGCGGAACCGTGATTTAGAAACTCTCCAATTGCGGATCTAGCAAAAGCTTTGCATTGAGAAAGTGATGTAACTGGAAGTCATTATCTCTTTAGAATGACTTCATGTTTCTCCCACGAAATCTAAGATGTATGTCTCAGCGCAGCCGGATGTAAGTAACAGAGGAAGAGAGGACTTGAATACTTTACGATGTGAGGTGTTTTTTCTCAATGATGTAAGGTCTTTTTTCTTAATAAGCGAGGTAAGCATGTGTGTGAAAATCTGCAATATTTCGTTCTAGCATTTTGCGTTATTTGAAATGCGCAGAAACCTCCCCTAGGACTGTCTCCATTTCTCAGTGCTTGGTTCATCGAAAAAATTGGAAGATGGCGACGACACGCCTGGAATTGATGAGATCTCATTTCAGAGGCTTTCAGGACTAAAGAAGATAAGTAGTCCACATTGCGCATCGGCAAGCAATCTTTGACTCCTGTTCATTCTACCGGGACGGAACTGAACCAATTCCTACGATTTTGGTGGGATATCATTCCCTCTCTGAGTCCACATAAAACATAAAAACTTGTCGATCCAATCCAACCATTTTCCATGAACATGATTCTGAACGACTTAGGACATTCTCACTTTAAATCTGAAGATGAAAGAATCCTCAGACTCTTGTTACTTGCATGGGAATTTAAGAAACGCCCAACTAGAGAATCGCATCGGAAGTCATGATGCCATTTCTGTAATGGCCACAGCAAAACGAGTTTCCTTTTGCAAATGGCTGAACATCAAGTTCATCATAAGGGAGTTCACTTATGTACAAATACTGCCGTTCAGAGCTACGAGAGAGGCTTCCCCCACCAAAAACCGACTAAATCCTGATGGAGAGAGAGTAGGGTGGACGAAGATAGTAGTAAAATACTAGCGTCTTCTGAATGAATTTGCCCTCTTCAAAAACTATTTGACTGATATCGCTATCTTCTGGTAGTGATGTTCTTCCATTTATCCTTGAGATCGACAGATGTGCGACTTGGATTGAAAACACGACAACCATATTCCAGAATTTTCCTCCAAGGGATATTCTTATTCGCATTGCTTGAGAATAACTGCACCCCTTCCTGCA
Organism: Syzygium oleosum; assembly: GCF_021117445.2. Lineage (NCBI taxonomy): Eukaryota > Viridiplantae > Streptophyta > Magnoliopsida > Myrtales > Myrtaceae > Syzygium > Syzygium oleosum. The sequence goes on from NW_026607494.1 coordinate 6,640,139, forward strand.
GCATATCGTTTCATATGAATGAAATTCGAGAATCACCAAATCACAACACTTTCCAGCATCTCTAGCTCAACAAAAGCCTTTAATAGCAAATTCTAATCTATAAAACACTTTTGACAGCGTAACTCAATCAGAAAAATGAAAGAACTTACGAGAATTACTAAAAGGACAATGGAATTTGAATAGGGCGTAACAAAAGGCTATTTGAGGGAACTGAAAATTTTGTTGCCATCTTTTTTCAGTCTTCTATTCATCCTCGATCATCTTGCTCTGATTTTGCCTAGTCTTAGCATCGCTTTTGGTACTTGTTTGTATTTTCTGTCTCTTGTATTGATTTCTCAAGAAAAGCCTTTACTAGTAAAAAAATGAACTAGTTTGATTGAACGAAGTTACCAACCGATCAATCACTATGCCCAAAAGGAGGAAACATCCAGCAATTCACTAGAGAGTACAGTTCAATCTATTTGAAATGGAGTTATGGTTTTCTATATATAGATACATCTGTGGATATACATTATCTGTACAAGCTAGCTATTCAGACTCGCTGTAAACAGTACAGGTGTAGGTAAAAAAGAAAAAAAAAATCAAAGACAATCTAAAGGACTCAGTGGATCCTTATATCATATCCTCATCATTTTGAAGACTAAAACTGGTTACTTGTTTCCAAGTTTTAAGAGCATGGCTGAGGATTTGGCTATTTTTGAAGGAAAGACATGCAACCTGAAAAGATACAAACAAGAAAAGGATTCTATAACAAGAAAGACTTGCCTTTAGGATCTCCTCCTCTTCAGGTGACCATCTTAATCTGCGCTTTACATTGGGAAGTGGTGGCTTCGGTCTGCATTTAAAACCACAATAGCACTCCCCATAAATCCAGTTCGTTGCTACAATTTTTTAAGAAGATGAATTTTATAATTCAGTAAACTTTCTCAAGTTCATCAAAATCACTCACATTTCCCTGGGAGACCATCGTTGTTGTCTTGACTTTTCAGCAGGAGCGACTTTCTTCTTTCCATCATGGGACTCTTTATGGTTGATAATACTGATGCCTGGTTCAGAAGAACCTTTTCTCGGTGAATCAGCCTCCTCCACTGGTGCCTTGCCTTGGGGTTTTACACTTGGAGAATGTCCATTGTTCATGAAACCAGCCTCGGCATCAGAATCACATACTTCACCTCCTATATTCGCTTCTGGGTTCACATCAGTGGCAAAATCTCCTTGAATTGAAGATACAGTAGCATCAATTGATTGGAACTTCCTCCGTTTTCGTTTCTTACTTAGCCCTTGACTTCTGCGAATACTTTTACGATGCCTTTTTCGTTCAGAAGATTTAGACGGCACAGCATCCTCAGCTGCCACTTCTTCTAAAGGATGATTATCAGCCTTATCTGCTTTCTCTTGATCAATTACTTCCTCACAGTGGTTATCAATAGCTTCTCTCAATTCCTCTTCTTGCAACCCTTCTTCATGGACTAAATTTCTCTGACCATGGACACTAGGAGATGTATCTGTTTGATTTTCAACCAGCGCTTCATGTTTACTGTCGACTGAATTTACAGGATCAGATTGATGTTGCCCTTCAGTGTTTTCCTTACTCACATCATCATGGCGACTGTCATGTCCTGGAGATGGAGATAGATTGAAGTCTTTCCTCTTATCCTCCCCACTTTTCTGCTCCTTCTGCCCCTCATCAACTACCCCAGTGTCAAGAAAATTAGATAAAGCCTCTTTGCGCAACATGGCTTTTCTTCTCAATTCATAAACATTAACCACCGCTTTTTTGTGTGAACAATAAGGGCAATAGAAGTTCCCCAAATTATCAAATTCAGGTTTGCAGCTCAGGCACTTCTCATGGATAGCAATTGGGCAGCTAGGCTCAGTACAGACTAGCAATTGGCCGCGTCTATTGCATGTTAAACAAGTCCTCTTTTCCAATATATAAATGTCCATACTTTCTTGACTAGATATATTTTGAAAACCTCCGCTTTGGGATTTTCCAACAGGTAAAATCTTCGCAGCATCAGTACTGGGAACCTTTTCTCCATGCTGCTCAACTCTCTCATTACATTCATTTGTGCTGGGCACGTTATCCCCTTTGTTGGCTACATTCTCTGGACAGCATGGATTTCTTGGCTGAGAAACAAACCAAACACATTAATCACGGGACATAGTATCTATCCATATTGTCACTTATCGAAACTTCACAAGCACGCATAATCACACGTGAACTTAAAACAATTAACTCAGCCCAATAGTAAATAGTTGACAAATAACAAACATTTCAAGCCATCTCTCGTTATGATAAACAAAGACTCATCTCCTCCAAGGATCATGCTTCCCCCCTCAAAACTTCCACCAAACAGCCAGAGGAACGAGGCCAAAAACCCCCTTCCAAATATCAGTGCCACACGACATGACCGATAGCCCCGGACCAGTTCGTCCGAATGCGAAAAGAAGTGGATCACACGCTTTTGGCCTCAAGTCCATGTACGTAGAACCCAAGTGAGAAAAACCCACATAACAGCTCGAACCACCATCCTCAAAAGAGCACGATATAGCATCTGCCCATTCATCAGACAATGCTCTCTACCCATTATCCCGTCCTAAACTCCGATTTCAACCACATTGAAGGAGACAAATAACAACAAACAACAAGAACAGCAACAGTAACAATCATCATCCATGCAAAAGAAAAAGGGCAAAAAAGCGTTCAGGAGACTGAGAGGACGGCTTGAAGTCGGAAATGCAATGCACACCCCCGACAACTACTGAAAGCTCCTACCGATCACGCCCATCAGAAGATTGTACGACTACGGCCGCTGACTAAGATCCTTCCTGGGGAACGAAACCCTAACCTGATCGGCGGGAGGCGCCGTCGTCTCCGGGGAGGCGGCGGAAGGCGCCGGCGACGTCGCCGGGGAGGCGGCGGAGGGCGTCGAGAGAGATTTTCTCCGAGCCTCGACCCTCATTTCCGCTGGAGCACATATAATTCAAAGTTTGTTTTTTTATTCAATAAATCCTGTATATATATTTAAGGAAAAATTTCAAGTAAATACATGAAATGATCTCTTTTTTTTTTCAAATAAGGATATGAAGTGCGAATTTTATTTAAAATAAGGATATAAATTATAAAGTGGCCATATCAATTTTAAAAAAAAGATCCGACCTAGCTAACCATAAAATGCATTTTCGTTATTTATTTTTATATTTTTGGTAAAATTTTTACCTAATCTATTTTTTTTGAAAATTTTATGAAATTTTTAAATTTTCAATTTAGAATTTGAATATTTAGGGTTTTGAGTTTTAATTTTTAGGATTTTAAATTTTGTTAATGAATTTGAATTTTAATTTCTAATTTTTATGGATTTTTTCATGAATTTTATTTTGTTTTGAAAAGTTTTTCTTTTTTTCCCATTTTCCTTCGCCCTGAATTTTAAAAATTTCATTTCCTGTTTGGTTTGATTTTTTAATTTTAAATTTGTTTTATGAATTTTGAATTTTAAATTTTTATAATTTAATTAATTTTTATTAATGTTGCCCTCGCTGGATTTGGCACAAGTGAGGATTGCCCTTGGAGGGTAGCGTTGGGCAAGGGTTGCAATAGGCAAGGGTCGCATATTTTAAAGAGCAGTAACAAATGCAATTGTATTAGCCTCGCCCGAGGTTGCCCTATTGACCTTGGCCCAAGCCATCGCTGACCGATGAAGGGAAGAGGGAAAAAGCTAAAAGAAAAAGAAAAGGAAAGGAAAGTAAAAAAAATTAAAGTATTTTTGACCAAAATACCTCCGTTGGAATAGTCACATGTTGGCCAGCCATCAAAAAATCCTTATTTGAGATGATTTGGCAACTTCATATCTTTATTTGAGACGATTTAATCACTTAAAATAAGCACACTTTATGTCCTTATTTGAAATTTTTCTCATGGTAAATATAGTGCGAACATATATTATAAGAAAAAAAAAGAGTCAGAAGGAGAGGCACGTAGGAGAATCATAGTGCCACGTCACCATATCAAATCCACGTCAGCAGCTGGGCAGCCACTGCTGCTCTGCTCCCCAAATTATCGAACCCTAGAAAACAAATAAAAAAGCAGCAGCTTTTCGCTACTTCCCGAGTATTTTGTGAGAACTTCGTGAGTTCCGGTGTGCGTCTCTGGTAGATTCTTCTTCTTCTTCTTCAACCTGCGATCGTTCATCGCTTCAAGCGCGATCCGAATCCGCATTCGCGTTCGCATTGGCCGCCATTGATTGGATCGCCAGCCTCACAGCCTCTCCTTCCCGCATCGAGTTTCCCCATCCCTTTTTCATGAAGTCGCGTCTCCTCCGAAGATGGTTAGCACTCGCCATCCGATGCGCCTCCTTCTTTTTGGCTGGTTCTTTTGCTCCCAATCAGTAGGTTCCAGGGTCTCGTTGGTGTGTCGTTGTTAATGGGTGATGGTTGATTTCGGTCGATTTCAGTGAAGTGGGTCGATTGTTCGAGGCTGTCGTCTGGGTTTCATGTGTGAAAGATTCGATCTTTACGGGATTGGGAGTCGCCCTGGAAGGGATGCACTGATGGGGTTTTGCCTTTTGTTTGCTAGTTGTCGACTGGTTCATTATTAGATCGATTTCAGCCTAAGAAAGTCCATTTGATTTGATCGTGTCGCTGCGGTTCCTTTTGGGCGGGTGCCTGATTGCTTTGAAATTGGTTTTTGTGCGTAGAGCGGCCGGATAGGAGGAGGAAGGGAGAGGCCTCGGAGGCTTGAGGATAGGAGCTCCTCGGGGCAGAGCGGCGCGCCCCCGTCTAGGCATCTGTGGGTCGGGAATTTGTCTCATTCCATTTCGGAAGGCGATCTCGTCCGCCCATTCCTGCGGTTCGGGGAGCTCGAGAGTGTTGCTTTTCAACCGGGACGTAGCTATGCTTTCGTTAACTTCAAAATTGAGGACGGAGCAATTGCTGCCCTGAAAGCGCTCCAAGGCTTTCCTCTCGCTGGCAGTCCACTTAGAATTGAGTTTGCAAAGGTGGTTAGTCTTGCCCCCAACCTTTGTTACTCTTTTAACTTCAAGCACCTTGTTGTGTGGTCGTATCTATCTATGACTGTATATTTCAATGTTTGTTTTTCAATCAATCAAATGGTTTCATTGCCTGAAGACCATTATGTGTCTCAATATCTTTCACAAGTGCTTATCAAGAATCTGTCCCGACAATATCATCACAACCAAACAGCATCTCTAAAATCCGACATGTTGACCTAATCCACATATTGCGTATCCCGAGAGGTTTGCTCCATTACAAATCATGAAAAAAAGGTGTTGCGTTTTTAAAAGTACATTTGATTACAGGTCAAAAATTGTTAATGATCTCCATTCCATCTCTCAGACAGGAGAAAGGGGAAACTTGATCAGGTGCACGGTGCTTAGATATTAACTAACAACAATGAAATTTTGGTTGTTATTGCTTAAGAGGCAGAATGAAAAATGCAGCACGACATGCTCAATACATGCTTTTACTTTCATCGAAAGTTATCAATGTCAGCACAATATGCATATAGCTCCAATTAGAAGACCAAGAAGAATCTTGGGAAGAAATATGAGAAGCAAAACATCTTAATTAGTTAAAATTTTATGAAGCTGTGATTTTCAACCATGTTGGCCTAAAGATAATGAAACGTTTAGATAAATGCTAGGAGAATCATCTTGGGAAGTGTTTGAAGCAAAAGCTTGTCATCCCATGTTTACACATGGTTTAAATAGTCTTATGATTGTCTTTTGTTCTCAATCAAAGGTCAACCATCTGTGATCTGCTTATACGTGCACCCATTTTTCATTGTAAAAAGAACTTCATTTGAACTGCCACTTATACAGTCATGGTGCGTTAACTGATAATGTCCTGTCAGGGGATTTTGTTTTGGACAATTGAACCATTACAATAGAAATATGGCTAGTCTCAGTATACAGGTTTTGCACTAGATACAGATGCAAAAAAGGATCTGCAGCAAGTGTAGAAATCTCCACTTAACATAAACGAGGGAGGAATCAAAACCAATCCAATCTGAAACCCAATCAGCTCCAGCATTGAGGATGATGAACTTCCCTGCATCTGCTAGTGGTTCTTGTCCTTCATTAACTCTACCATTTGTTTGTGCCAGCTACTTGGTGTAATAATTAGTAGTAAAGGCTTACTGGTTCTTTTATCAAGTCTCAAACTCTTGACCTTCTCCATAAAGAAAGAAGTTCCATCAGACTCAGGAATGACCCGGCCTACACTACAGCAATGACAGAAATAATAAATTAAGGCTTATTTCACAAATTGGGATTGGCTATGCAAATGATTTTACGAGATTGTGTTCAAATTTATATAAAGTTTTCTGTAATATTGGTAAGACATAAAGTACAACTATTATTAAAATTGAAGGTCAACAATATGAGCCCAAATTGAATAAGAGGATCATCCACTCAATCACTACTTTTCTTGCATAAGCAACAATGTAAACAATCGGGATTTGACATTAGATCGGTGGTTTATAGAACGAATAACTGCTTTCTTTTATCTACTTTCACATCGTTATGAGGAGGACCTCAATAAAGTAGCAGAAAAATGGGAGACACACTGTGAAGGAAAATATTGGGTGAAAAAGAATGAAGTGTTCGGTTAGAATCCAGATAGCAACCAAAGTAAAATGAAAAGAGATGAAGGGAGCTGTAGTATGTAGCGTATAATCTGGGTCCTATTGAAGTAAATTCAATTGGCACAGATGCAGGTCAGAGAGAGAAATATGAATCCAGCATGCATTTAGCAGTTCCAGTTGTAAAGTTACAGTAAATCACCAAGGTTAACTGGAAAAGAATTATCACTCAAGGATATTCCTGAGATCAAGTAATCTGGAGTTCTTTGAGTATATGCAGATGGTACCATCATCATATATAACTATCAATCATGTCACTCAAGTTCTTAATGCCAAAACTCAGTGAGTTGATCGCTTTGCAAATGAAATGTAAGCAGCTTCGTCACAATAAAAAGCACCAAAATTTAAACCAAGCATGCAAGAGAGATTGAGATATCCACAACAAATGTAGCCAACCAGCATCTGATTTAATAAACCCACACTACCTCTCCAATATTTTCTTCCAACTAGTTGCAAGTGTGCTCCAGTCCAAGTGGGCCATTAAAGTGGTTCGATGTTTTTTATGATTGATATAAGCGATTAAAAACAGAGTTTTTTCCGGTCCATTGAACTTGTTCTTCACATGGTAGGTCAACTTGAGCTAAATTCAACTGCATGAATTCGTTATTCAGCTGGAAGAAAAAGTCCCACAAATCTTGAGATATACTATATGCTGTTACAATTCCTACATACATTGCCTGCATAAACTAATTATGCTGCCATCAATGCGCATAGCTTAGTTAACTTCTGAAACTTTCACCAGTCAATGAACATATGCAGTGCAGAAGGTGATAAAATACAATGCAAAAGTTTTGTGAGAGCGCATTTTATACTCTCTCTTCTTGAATGGACCAGTGCAATCTATGGCAATTTAGTTCCTTCATTTGTTAATCAAGACTTGAAATTGTGCAGCCAATTGTCAAAACAAAGCAAGTTTGATATGTTCAAATTTTTTTAGACTATAATTTGGCACTCACGAGCAGTCCTAGTTATCTGTTCTTTCCTCGTTATTGAAACATGTTAGCAAATCAATTATTTTAAAAACCTTAAGCTCTTATATATAGATGTAATTTCTCTACACTCTCTCATGCGTAAGCCAAACCCTAATGTGATATGCTAGATGTTAACATGACTACTTCAATGTTAAAAAGATACAGTTTTTTTAGACAAACTTTGACAATAAAATCCAAGAATAGAAAGTCAGAATATATACATATAAATACATAAATATCTCCGTGTGTGTGTCAGGATTTCGATTCATTACTATGTTCATATTTGCAAAAGTTTAAACTTACATTGTAGTGCATATTTTTTTTGACAAGCCAAAACACCTATCATGTGCATTTAGTATATCTGCATTCACACTATGTATGCAAAAAGATAAGAGAATAATGGGACTGATCAGAGTTGCCATCCAAATGCTTTATAGTATTTGTGATTGAAGTGGCATAGTCGCCGATTGAATGTTAACTTGCATTTTAACTAAGTTAAAAAGGTACACAAAGCAGCTTATTTAACAATAGAAAGTGCCATTTGCATGAAAAGAAGGAGGTGTTTGGCTAAACTAATATAATTCTTAATCGCCTAAACTTCTAGATGATTACCCAACTTCTAAATGAGCCGGTAAATGCACTTCTATTGTATGAAAAGACTTGGACTCCTGAGGAGTTTGGATAGAAGTTTTTAGGTGTTCCAGGAGGACCATGACACTTGTCCTCCAAACCAATGATGTAGCACAAAATGCTATGCATTTCATGGGCTTCTGCCCAAAAATATGTCGAGTCAATGGATGGATGGATGGATGTGGTTCTCTGGGAGGACCTAAAAACATATCGAGCTTGGGAGCCTCAACTACCTAACTGTTTGCTCGTAAACCGAAAGTGATACGGAACTGAATGCTTGGAGTCGTATTTCCAATATTTTTTGCATCTCATTTGCCAAAAAAAATCAGGTTACTTGTGAAGAACTAGTAAAGAACATTCTTATTTAAACATCTATTATATGGACCATTTTAGCTTCTTGTGGTTGCTCACGAAATGAAGTATGTTAGTTTCAAACTTGAAGTCTAATAGTCTCTACATGTGTGCAAGCGCGTGTTTTACACGTGTTAAGATGGAGCAATAAAGGGGATACCACTCAGTTGTGATTCTAGATCGCTACTGCCTTGTCAATTGTATATCATTTTTGAGGGATCACAGCACATTGGCATTGTTCATGGCCTAGTCTCAGTTTATGTAATCGGATAGTTTAATCCTGTTTGGAAGCAACGGTAGATTTAAGTTTTACCTTTCTACATTGATTATAGATGCCTCTATGTGAATGGTTTAGTAGTCACTGATTTTGACATCTGTTGAATGCTTGACACTTTTAAACCAAGCTTTTCCAAGAAGATCCTGTTTTAACCCTTTGTTGTGAGTGTAGGACCAGATCAGTATTAGCTTTTTGACTCCACTTTTGTTGCTAGAGGGAAGGTGTGCTGTAGTTATCCTTCCAATTTCAACATTCTAACGCATGAGATGCTGGTTGTTATTAGTTTAGTCACGGTCTTTAAATCGTATAGCAATGTTCGGTGGGGATTTTTCTTTAGCTGTATTGAAACATATATTTTTTCTAATTGATGAGTCCTAGGTAGATATAGTTCATTTGGGGTAAGGAAACTTGTGACTATTCCGACTCTTTTGAGCTTCATTATGATAGTCTCTTCAACTTTAAAAAATGATGACAACAACCAAACAACCGACCCACCAGCTACCCGAGCCTCTTCTTTTTCTGGGTTGGCAACATTTGTTTCCAATATTTATCAGGTCCCCATTAAATGCATATATCCGAGACTGTACTTTCTGCCTATGCGTATTTGTTGTTATCATCAGGCAGAACAAAAGTATGCGTATTTCATATGTTATTTAGGTTTGGACAAGGGAACTAGTTTCTCGAATATTGATTATGAACGTTACACACTGGTCAGTAATTTTTAAATATTTGAGCTGGAGAAAAAGAAGGTAGGACAGTGTTTCTTGAACTACTGCAGCATTAGTTTAATGGACGTATGCACTTCCTTCCAATATTTGAATGGTTATGGAAGAGCATTGTCGAGAGGCCCCAGGGCTTGCCTCTCTCTTTTTACTAAAACCATTTGGGTCGTTGTTTCACATCTCGAAACTCTCTTAACAAGTGTCCAAGAACTCTAATAAGATTAGAATAGAAAGCGCAGTTTTCCAATGGTTTTCTCCATTGGCCCTAATTGTGGTAGCAATCTGTCTTAAGTGGATTGTATATCTGAAGTGAAACTAATTATCTAGAGTCATTATTTTATTTATATATTTATTTTTACCTTCTTTTTTCTTTTTCTTTTTTTTTTGGGGGGGGGGGGGGGGTTGGGTTGAGAGAACTGATCTAAAGAATTGAAGCTTTTTCTCTGTATGATTCTGTTGAATTTTCTTGTTTGTCTGGCAGTTCCAAAACCTAGAGTCTTATTTGTTAGTTGACCTTAATGTCATTGCCGAATGTGTTTAACTTCGTAAGTTTTTGTTCTTAAGTCACCCGGTGCTCTTTCCTTGTTCTTGAACAAAGATGTGTTTCCTGTTCTCTCTGTTGGTGGTCCATGGAAAATTGTCCCTGTTGTGATCAGTATGTATCATAACGAGCTTGGTAGTGACTATTCAAGACAATGCCTTTGGGGTTTATTCACCGAGGATGTCATAGCAAGACATCTATAGAGTCCCATTTTACATGACTGAAAGCAAGACATCTAGCATAAGTGAGCTGCTGAACTTATGACATGCAAAAGTCAAAGTATTTGCAATCTCAAAGCTGTGTTTTTATCGGAAAAGTTGGTGTCTTTGCTGTAGTTATTGTTAATTGTTACTGTAGCAGAAACCGGTACTCAGTTTATATGATCCTCTCTGTTGCTTGTTGTCCGAAGAATTTAAGCTATAAATTTCATGGGATGGCTTTTGGAAGTGTCATTTTCCTCTGACTCAGTTGTTCTAATGAATCTATATCAGTCTTTAGATGACTCAATGGTTTATGCGCTGCAATCTTCTAGGTTGATATTCATTTTTGTGCTGAAGTAGTCATATGAGATTATTTTTAAGAACCTTTGAAGAATATCCGTCCCCTTTTTCACTGCTTATATTGTAGAAGAGTTTTGTAACAATTAAGGTTGGGTTACACATATGGGCCACAACTTAATTGTAGTTTAATACAAATTTGCTTTTTATTAGTATTAAGCAAGACTTTTGTAAAGATTAGAAAATTGTTTTTAATCACATATTACAATGATTTATGACGGGATAAATAAAATATTTGCACCAAAAGAGAATCCTCGTTCCTAGGGTAGAGTCCCTATCCCTGATGAATGTCTTATCATGGTCTGCAGAGTGGACTGCAAGTTTAGGATTTCTGACCCTTGAGAAAAAAAAAGACTTGTTCTCTAGCATTTATTGAAGATGTTGAATCAAGTGTTTCAGAATGAGAATATATTGGCATTTGAGAAAGGAAACCTGTGGAAGTAAGTGATTGGAGAAGAGGTCAGTCAAATCTCATCAAATTTTGAGCTGGTTTGGAAATGGAGAACCGTGATATGAGGTGCTCTAGTGAGTATGCAACACAACTCTGTGGTAGGCCTACGTGTCAGAAGGGTGAGAGAAAACTTCAGTAGGACTGCTATAGAAACTATATCGAATTACCTTGGATATGTGTCCCTAGTGAAGGACACAATACTGGATAGGATGCATTAACATGGAGGCTATGTTAGAAAAACCTTTGTGCTATTGATGCTCTGCTACTGTGGACGTATGGTCTATTTACTTTTAGCAGTAGAAGAACCAATAACCACACTGTTTATCTGGCAACGCATCTGAGTTTGTAATAGTAATTCATGTTCTCCAGCCCAAAAAATAAATTAAAAAAACCATGTTAATTTAGTTATTCAAGGTTATTTTCTGTTAAAATTCGGTCAGATACTTTCCTAGCGAGCAAGATGTCTGTCAAGTTCGAAGTTTCCCAATAACTCACATTGTATTTAGCCTTATCATGCAATATATAATATTACTAGCTGTACTCTCTACAGGAATAGTCTCACCTTCATTGTCATGCTAAGATTATAAGCAATTCCTTAGTGTTACCCTTTGGCAACTTGTTGAGGCTTTCATCATTCTTTCCTCTGGAATAAACCGATTAGACTTTCTCCATTTGATGGAAGTTGATGAAAAGGAACAGATGTTCCTTCTGATTACACATGCTTCATTATTTCATCTTTTGAACAGTTTTATTCTCTATTGACACCTTACAAAAATCCATACTGATGTACTGGCCAAAGATGAGAAAGGTAGAACTAATATCTCATTTAATAGTCTTTTTGCTTTTCTTACTTGACACTTTTCTTGGCTGGTCAATTGAAGATCTACTTGTTCAAGGTAGTTGAAGAGACAGCAATTGCTTCTTCATAATATTGATCAGAATATTTCTCATTTGCTCAAGGACAAAAGCTTACCGCATCTCAGAAAGTCTTGTGATATGTGTCTTGATTGTATTTGTTCCTTTATTGGGTCTCTCATTCCGTTTCAAGGTTTTCATTTGCTACTTTAACACGGATCCATTTTACAATGAATGTTGCTTGTTCAATTTTTGGTTTTATATTCTAATGGCAAAAAGTTCTGTACAATTTCCTTCTGACTTAACATCATCTTCTTATCTCAGGACAAGTCCTCTGTCCCGTCACACAATGAGGAGTATTTTGAACATAATAGTGAACAACGCCCTTCGTCAAGGGAATCTCCTCTCTTGCAAAAGGACTCTAGGGTTCGCCATTCTAGTCCTGAACCTTTTCATCTCGATAGACCCAAGATGAATGATAAAGCTGCAGAACCTAGCGAGGTTTTATGGATAGGATTTCCAGCTTCGTTGAAGGTGGATGAAACAATATTAGGAAAGGCCTTCTCGCCATTTGGTGAGATTGAGAGGATCACCACATTTCCAGGGCGCACTTATGCCTTTGTTCGGTTTATAAATTTAATATCTGCTTGCAGGGCAAAAGAGACTCTCCAAGGAAAGTTATTTGGAAATCCTCGTGTGCATATATGTTTTGCAAAAAATGAATCGGGCTCGTCTAGTGGTGGAAGGAGCTCGATAAGTGGTCCTCTCTCTCCCCGTTACCAATCTAATGGTCGCCATGGATCTTCGGAGAGCTTTTGGCACGATATGGACAATGCTGGCTTAACTGGAAATCCTAGTGTCAGGTCTCCTCGTACTTTCACAGACTTGGATTCCGAAGGTCACGATGGTTATGAATTCAGTAGAAAGGGTAATTTGAGGAGGAATGGTTTTAGTTCCCTGGAGCACAGAAGATTTGGAGAAGAGGAGTCTGAATCGAGGCCATCACATAGTGTGTATGAATTCCGTGGCAGTCCAAAGAGAGATTGGGATCCTCACCTTCCATATCCTAATCAAGGATTTTCTCAAACAGGTGCATTTTACGAAGATCAATGGGACATACTGGAGGAAGTCGACGTCCTTCATGGGCCAAAGAGACTGAAGAGTAATGCTTATCCTCCTGACAATGAGCTACCAGAGTTTCAACTCTCTGATTTAAGACGTGAGAATCAAGCTTTTTCTCATGTATTATCTGACTCTGTTCGATCTGATCCCTTTGGCATCGAGTATGAGCAGATGGTTAGAAGGAGTGACCATCCAAGAGCCTCTTACGAAAATATTCAGACAGGTTCTGGTTCACTGCCAACAGTAAATGTTGAGAGGAAAAGAATTACTCCAGAGATTAAACAGTCTTCAGTAAAAGAGTGGAAATGGGAAGGTACCATAGCAAAGGGAGGATCTCCTGTATGTCGTGCTCGATGCTTTCCTGTGGGAAAAGTGCTTGACATCTTGCTGTAAGTGTATTAATCCTTATTAGTGCTGTTCTGATTTAAGATGGTAATGCCATGGTCTTTTGAGCTGCCCCTGCAGCTTACTCTGGCACTGCCTAATGTTTGCAATTTGGATCCCACTTTAGTAGAATGATGGCTTGAGATTGGCAACCATAACATGGCATGCATATATATTACTGGGTCTTGAAGCCTATGTTTTCAATACTGTTTGGCTTCTAGTTGACTTTTAAATTCAACTGCGTTTGTTATTTGAGAATTTGTGGGCCCTACTAATTTTCAGCTTACAAAGATTTTAAACTCGACTTCTCTATCTTCTCTAAATTTAATGATCTCATTTTCATGAAGCAAATTCTTCTAAAAATGAAGGTGTTAAATTTCGATATTTTGTTCAACGAATAAAATGTAAACTTTCCCAAGAGTCATCTCACTGAATCAAAATTGCATTTTACCTTCTGCAAAATGTGGATAATCGGATTATTTCGAAGATAAACCAGCATAGTCAGCCAATTATGCTTTTCCTAGATAAGGAGCTCATGCATTGTCTTTCTCAGTCAATGATGTCTTTTTTTTTGGGTAAAAAGTCAATGATGTCTACTTTTTGAATTTTTTACACTGCTAGGAGACGGACCCCCTGAAGTATTTTGGGGCTCCTGCGCCCATGATCCTTAACCCAAAATCACCCTAAAAGTGCTCTAAAGGAATTGCTGTCAATTTCCCATTAAGTGTTCTCACTGCATCTTGAATCTCAATTAATATTCTTGTAATGCAGGCCGAAATTCTTGGATTGCACAGCTAGGACTGGTCTTGAGATGCTGGCAAAGCATTATTACCAAGCATCCGCTACTTGGGTTGTCTTTTTTGTCCCTGGAACTGATGCTGATATTGGGTTCTATAATGAGTTTATGCATTATCTGGAGGAGAAGCAGCGAGCAGCTGTTGCTAAGTTAGATGAAAGAAACACTTTGTTTCTTGTGCCACCATCTGAATTCTCGCAAAAGGTACTAAAAGTACCTGGAAAATTAAGCATTTCTGGTGTTGTACTGAGATTAGAGCAACCTGGTTCCAAATTTGGTGCTGCTTACCACCCAGATGAGCTCGAAGACCCAAAATTAGTGCCCTTTCCTGGGCATTCTTTATATCCAAAGCCATCAACACCTTCAAGGACACAATTTCTAGAAACAAGTAAACTGGGGCCTGGGAATCGATATTTTGCGGTTGATGCAGCTACTTCTGTCCCATCTGTCCCATTTTCAATACCACTGAATGCTGGAACTAGTAAATATGATACTTGCAGTGAGGACAGGGATGAATATCTGCCCCAGCAACAAAATCTTCTGCAATCAAACTCGCACTATCTGGCAACCTCATCAGGCACAAGAAGCGCACAATCACAACTTCCGAGCAGCACAGTTGACTCTATACCAAGGATGGTGCAATTGAGTGCAAACTCTGGAGTTCCTTTATCTGGAAACGACAATATGCCTGTTCGGGATAGGGAAGCCCTGATTCAATCATCAACACCTCTTCTGAGCCTACAACCTGAACAACTTTCTCAGTTGGCATCTCTTCTTGGACAACAGAGGCAAAGCATTCCAAACATTTCTGGAGGAAAATCAGATGGTTATAGTTCCCAGGACGTGAAGGCAACTTCTTCCGAGCTTCCTGTGTCTCACTATGGTGAAGTCCAGCCGTTCCACCAGCAGCAGCATCCACAGCATCTATTAAACCTATCTGCTGCCTCGAAAGAACTTAAGGCTGGTGCTCAGGGGAGTCAACAGGTGTCTAGTAGTGGTTCGCAAGAAGCTGAAGCAGATCCGCAGAAACGTCTCCAAGCAACGCTGCAGCTTGCAGCTGCTCTTCTTCAACAGATCCAACAAGGCAACAAAGGTTCTTAAATAGGCAACATGTATCTAGGTGGGCTTAAATGCTGTTCAGCTAAGGACATAGAAGGGTTGATGAAACGGTATGCATGGCAATAACGCAACAAATATCGTCACTAAGTATAGGTTTCCCCTGGATAGTTTAATTGTCAATCTGCTGTGACTTCTTGCGGTGATGATTATCTGCTCTCTTTTTCGCTTGACTGACAAGATGTTGGTTTAATAAGTTATAAGTGTTCATTTTGGTCCTCTTAGCTCTCAATCTGATTAAATCTCATTAGTAGACTCCACCTTCGACCCATTCCTTTTTTTGATTGGTCATCACAGTAAAACTCAATTTCTCCGCGTCTGTTTCTGTGCCCTAACAAATGAAGTCTGCAGCTCTGCAGTCTCAGAGTCCCAATACCTTTGGATTAATATCAATAAATAAGAAATGATGCACAAATCAAATGAGCCATATGCGTGTTTCCCCTTTGTCCTGCTGAAAGCTTGGCAGAGTTTTAACAATGGCTTTTGATGGTCGCCAGTACTGTTCATTATGCAGACAAGTAGATTATCACGCAACAAACAGAAAATGAACCTTTATTGACATAAAAAATTTGTGATATTTGGACGATATGATACACATATGATATGATGCAAGCTTTTAATCTCATATGGAAGAACCTTCAAAAAGCTTGGGCTCTAAAGTGTGGTCCTGTACACTCTGCTAAACATGAAGAAATGACAGATTCACCAAAAAATTGATGCCCGGCGGTGGTATAATATCTACACATAGAAGTAACTCGATGAATCTGCAGCATTTGCCGTGTCTCTGCAGAGTATCGATCGAGCTTCAGTCACTGAGCGAGGGGGCTCAACATCCTTTTCTTGAAGGGCATTTCCTAGTAATCGCTGCATCTGAGAAGCAAATGTATCGTCCAATATCTACGGTGTAGAAAGGAAAGAAAGAAAAACATCATAAGAATGTCGAATAGCCCTTTCTTTAGAATACAGACGGAGTACTAGACATTTGTTTGAGCAATTACTACATAGGAATCAAGAAAAAGTTAATGTTTTGTACCCAATGAAAATTTTCCAGGGCAATGACATACGTAGATGGGATCTGAAAATAGATGAAGGCACGTACCACAAGAGCATAATAAGATCCATTATACCATACTCGGTTTTCTTTCCTGCCCTCGAGAAACTTCAAAACAATCTGGCGTGGCAGCACCATAAAATCAAAAGTATAAATACGGTTCATATCTAATTTACCATAAAATTGTTCAAAACATTGATATCAAGTATAATGCACTAACCTGCCCCATCCTGTCCCATAGCCCACGACATGTTGCGACAAATATTTGACTCGAGAAGACCTCGTGTAAGTTTGTTATCGATTCAATGAGTTGTAAACTCAGCATCTGCATTCTTTCACGGATCTCAACCTCTCCATCTTCTTCCTTTGTTTCTTCCAGAATCCTTTTCAACCGTGTACTACGGTTTTCTTGCATCTATACAAAAGCATTAGTTAAGTATCTAATTGGAGCTTAAAAATTCTCAAATCAATTGTAGCCATTCTCAAATTTTTGTCCTTCAGGATTTTACTTGTAATAAAACATTTAAGTAGAAAAGCTTGAAGCAGTAATTAGTGGAACCTAGAAATATAGCTCCATCACATTTAATACTTTAAGTTCTTTCCTTTGGATGTTATTCTAGGCCAAGTCCAAAGTTGATAGATACGTGAGTTCCTTTGATGACTTAACGTATATCTCCCCAACTACTTCATCTTTAGGGAAAGTAAGAGACACTTACATTGGTGACAAGCTTTCCTACTGTTGCTTGCAAGTAGTTCTTGTATTTTGTTCTCAGTAGAACTGTGATTCCATTCATCTGTTCTCCAAACAGCGACTTCTTATCTCCAGTCACAGGTAGATAGGATGCCCAACACTTCAACATGTCCTCCACTCTACAGTGTAGAACATCTAGTATTCTCTTTATGGTGTTCAGGAATATCCCCAACTGAAAAAAGAACCACATTCCAATCTCTCAGCCTTGTGGTGAAAGTAATCCCTTCTTTCAGAAAAACTTGAGGTAACGGTAACTACTACGACACCATGTTGATGTCGTATACTTTTAAAGTACTTGCCTGGCTGGGAACAGAGTATACTGCTGTTGACTGTCGTCTTGTCAGCTTTTGAACCTGCATATTCAACCTCTTTGGGATACTATCTTTCAACGGAGTCAAGATGTCATTATATTGCTTCTCCAGTGCTTTTATAATTGCTCGTTCCACGTCCGCGACGGCCTTTAATTAAGTCAAAGAAACATCAGTCAATACGATGATCACAAGGTAGCATACAAGTTGTTATTGCATTTTTAATTAGCCGAGAATTGCATTCATATCTGAGACTTGCTCTCAACTCTAGGACAGAAATAGTGCTTACATTTTCCAGAATGAGAGAGTACTGCGGCCAATGATTGATCACTACTTCATACTCAGTAAGAGCATTTTTCATTTTATCATACATCTCCTCCGCAAAAGGCGAGGTGAAATGATTTGTTATTACTCCTGACCATGGAACCTGCAAATATGTAGCAAATGAACTTTATTGGAAAACAAGTAACTACTTACTTTCACACACCAACTAAAACTTGGCCGAGTAACTACTTACTTTCACACACCAACTAAAACTTGGCCGGGTTAGAGAGATATGCATATATGCTAATGGAAGCTGATACATCTCAAGAAAAATACCTTTTCTGCTTTGCAGAGTTCCAGCAAGTTCAGTTGCATTTCCTGTACCCACACTATGATATAACTGTCGAACAAGTTCCGCGAGTCAAGTCCATCCTGCACTGGACTGCAGCACAAGCGTGTCAAAAATAAGTTCCATCTTCTAATAGGGTATGTGTTCAAATATTATTCCACGTCAATTGACAACAGGTCCTAAATGCTCTTTATATTCATGTGTTCTCCCTCCACTTATCAGCTTGAGCTTTTGGATTGGACTTTCTAACATGGTATCGGAGCTAGTGCTATCCCTTTCGCGAATGTGCATGGTCAAAATTCCATGTGAATATGCGTAATCAAAATTTCACATGCCGCTCATAATCCGACTTGCACGTGAGTGGGGGTGTTGAAATATTATCCCACATCGCTTGACAAATCTTAGAGTTCCTTAGAGTATGATTAGTTACTTCCTTAGAGTTCTAGATGCATTTGTGAGCTGTGCTCCTACTTTTTCCATCACTGCACAAATCGTTTCTATGACAGAGCAAATTTTCTTTCACAAACCTGATGTTCCATAACTCGAGATCCCTCTCGAAATCAGCTGTTGCCTTTAAGAGTTCATTTACGTATGGCAGTGGACTAGATGGAGGCCATGCAGCAAGAAAAGCACTAATCCTCCTGTATAGCTCGGTACTGTACACAGCAGCTGCGATGTTCGACAGGTCAATTGAACTGCAACAGAGCAATCATGTTAGAAACCCAATGACATAAGCAGTATGTACTTTTGGCAGGTGAACGTCTGGACAACACTTTTCAGCTTACATTAATTTGAATTTATGATCTCAAGCACACCCTTCCCACAAAACTTTGTATCGAACCATACCATGACCAACTAAATTAAATGACAGTGGAAAATATGCAATTATTCTGTCTGCTTCTTGATTCCTGTCTAGTACTGTCCATTTCACTGATTATATCCAAACTCCAAATCACATTTACTGTCAGTAGCAAGTTTCTGAGGAGAGTTCACAAAAGCTTTTAGTACCTTGGCAGTATATGCTGGTTGTGGATCTTGATATCTGCTTGTATCTCATTACTTAAATTGATGCACAAATTCTTCATCTTTAGATATGCTGTCGATATGGTAACTTGATCAACTAGAAAGGTATCAGAGTTGCTTGACACGAATTCATCTGTCTCTAACATATGCTTCCGACACCTCTTCTTTGCAGCAGTCTGTCAGAGGTTGAAACAAAACGAAGCCATAATAAATTAATAATGCATATTTGCCAGCAGAACTAACAAATTGATGGCATCTATTTAGAAAGTTTATCTTGAAAATGATGACCTATACCCTGGCCACTTGTATTAGGCCATGAACATCCTAATAAAGAGCTGAATCCCCCTACTTCATAATATGTAGCTGAAGTTGTAGGTCAAACCATTAAGGGCCCGTTTGGTTCGACTTTGGGTTGTCTTTGGCAAAATGCAAAAGCTTTTGGGCTAAAGGGGTTTTCCAAAATGCAGTTAGTGTTTGGTAAAGTGTATTTTAAAATCACATTTGAAAGCAATTTTGGCCTAAATACCGTTTGGTAAAAACTAATTTTGTAAAGGACTTTTGCTAATATTTAAAAAAAAAATTGAGGTGGAGCTCTCAGCCACCGACGGGCCAAAACGGCCACCGGCCAACCGCCGCCGGCCAGCCTCGCCTGAGGTCGCCCAACCTCAGGTGTACCCTAGGTCGCACGACCCCGGCAACCGCCGCCTGGGGGTTGACCACAGGCGGCCTTGCCTGGGTCGCATGACCTAGGCGCCGCCGCCTAAGGTCGGGCAATCTCGGGCGGCAGTGGCCGGGGTCACGCAACTCCTCCGAACCAAATGCTCGGGGAAAATGAACAGTAGAGGGCTTTGGAAATGCAATTGCATTTCCCCAAAGTGCTCAAAAAAAATTGCCAAACGCTATTTGCATTTGGCCAAGGGACTTTGGGCCCAATGTCCCTTGGAAATGCCAAACCAAACAGACCCTCTAGATTTTCAACCTCATTTTATGAAACACTATTTACCTGCAAATGGTTCCTCAGCATATTCTGTGCATCTTGAGCAAGAATATCATGAAGGAGGGTAAATACTTGGACTGCAGGAGCAAGAGCTGGTGCAGCAGATTCTTGCGTTGGACCAAGCAAGTCTACCAAACCGGTGGTTGAGTTTTCATCTAGCGATTTGTAGTTCTCGAAAACACTTGCAAGTAGACCCTCGATTTGGGTTTCACAATCCAAGAGAATACCTTTCTGCAATACAGGCAAAAGATGAAACATATAAGGCTTTCTCAGGGTGCTCTCCAAAGTAAAGTTTTGTAAGACAAACTTGACCTTAGCAATCAGCCTAAACAGATCAAGTAGTGAGTTGGAAGTTCAATATCTACTCAAGAAACTCACCTCCTGCCTTGTCAGGTTCTTCTCACCCTTCGCCTTTATAATGGGTACAAGTAATTCATTCACAAGCTCTAAACAGCCCTTTGTTGGAGTTGCCACATTCATGACTTGTGAAAGATATCTGATAGAGAAGTCAGAGTAAGTGGAGAGAAATTAGCATAAGTCGAAAGTAGAGAGCAAAATACAGATCAAAATATTGCTTTCAAGTGGACTCAATTATTACCTCAACTTAGTATATGAATCTGACACTTCATAATAATTTGCAAATTCAGCCAACAACCACTTCCACGGCCCATCTATTCGCAAGTTCCGAGAATGAAAATGTTGTGCCCGCATAGCAGCATCGAGCACCAAATCGTAAGCTAAAGTTTCCACAACAGGTCCACTCTGGAATTTGGTAACATTTACATAAACAGTTGCATCCACAGTTTATCAGCAAGAGTGCTTTTAGGGAACTTTGGCATTTAAATGCACAACAGTACTAAAATATCATGAAAAATGTGAGAAAGGGTATGATTTCTCTTGTTATCTTCTTCAAGTTTTTTTCCTTCCAAAATATCCAATTGATCTCAACCTTTCATTATGTTTGTTCCTCTTTCCTTTTTTGTCTTCTCAACCTGACCAAGTCTAAGTGCTTCCTATCTGAGAAGGGACATGCATAAATGAACAAATGAGTAAGTTATAGAAGAGAATTAAGAGATATTCTTCAACGCTCAAGTCCTGAGAAATCATAGAATTAGAAAGCACTTGCCTGAGATATTCTTTGTTGCTCAAGTCTAACTAGATCTGCTTCTTCTTGCTCTAAGAACGGTTATATATAACAAAGTCTCCTATATCTTTCTTAGTGTTCTATTAAATTCCAGTGAACATTCCATGCCAGCACATGGTTGAACTTGAAAAGCATTATCTGAACCCGCCATACGAAGAGTAAAATTTCGTTAAGCCCAAATAGGTGCACACTAAGTATGAATGACTATTACCGTGGCAATGTTAAGAATTATAGTCAACTGTTGTTACTGCAGATGCTGTAAGGAAATTTAGGCTTGTGGAGGACAATCAATTGGATATGCACCCGGCAATTACTCATGTTTTGCTCTTAAAATGATCTTTCAAAGGTATTGTCATGGATGGAGTTGTCCCGTAAGTATCAATTGATCTATGTAGATGTCTGGTGATTGACATGTTCCAATCTACATCATATCTGGCTATGCTCTAAAGGGGGAGGAATCTTGTTTAAGGGCCATTAGGCATCGACTGTGCTAATGGTTCACTAATGCTCTTAGCAAGTCAGGTCTGCAAAATTTACATGAAGCGAACTTCAAAGTGCTACAGTTATCTAAGGTTACTCATGTAAGGTCTCAGTTGTTAGTTGACCCTTTCCAACTTGAAAAAGAACCGAAATGAAAAAAGAATGATGAGAAAATTGAATCACATTCTGCTAAGAGATAACTCAAACCTTTATATGGTGAGTCTCATCAGATGTATTGGTGATAGCAATGGAAAGTTGGATCTTCCCTACACATTCATGATCATCATGGTATATCGGCCACCATCTTACTTTGTCATTCTGAAAATTTTTTAATTAGAGTCATGTAATGGAAGCAAAGAATAGCACATGATATTAAAACATAGATAATATATGCATACAGGATTATCAGTCAAGGATGAAATTGGAATGGTAGCCCGACCAAGGACTGACTTTTTCGTATCTTGCACTTCCACCAAAAGAGCATCCCCTTGACTCTCTGGAAAGCTGAAACAAGCCCAAGACCACATCTATAAATAATCACACTACTACATTGGCCATTGACAATAAAATTAAGTACCCATTACCACAATTTCCACTGTGTATAGATAAATGAGTTTTGGCGCTCCTAGAATCCACAACTTAAAAAGACAAAGCAACCACTTACAAGACATGGTAATCTCCACATCCAGGGTGCAAGCAAATTCCAGAATCGGTTTCAGCTTGAGAATCATCTGAAGAACTCTTGAGTTGAAACAAGCAAGAAAGGGGCTCTGCAAAGATGGAAGAACATCATGTACACGTCTGCAGAAACTCAAGAATTAAGTTCCTGATATCATGATTATACTCAGTGGCAAACTCAAACTACCATTTATTGCTCAAATCTCACTTACACTTCTTTGTTGCATAACAAAATTCTGCTGTTCAGATTGAGGCAAAAGTTAGAATTTAATGAGAAACGAAGCCCATAGAAGTTTTTATTGTACTTGTGCAAATCATCCTACATATGCTGAAGCTCTTTATTTTAATTTATGCGCATGCGGATATTAATTATACGACAAGTTCTGAACAAAAACGAACATGTCTTGAAATTCCCAATATAAGATAACGAACCTTCTGGTGTGATTGTAAATGAGGCTAGTTTAAGAGAATTCATGCCAGTTTTGACGAGCGAGGAAACGTGTCTGATGTACTCTGCTCCTGCTTGCAGATACATAGCACTTCGCTGTGAATAAGTGCTCTTAAGCTTCCTCCTCGGGACAACTCGAAGTCTTCTAACTGACACATCAAACAAATACACGCTTCAGTCTCACGGCATCTTTACACTGATTGATTGCTGTAGATGATGATAAATTAGAGAACGTCTATTTTTCTTTATTTTTAGTCATCCACAAGGTCCAGGCATGTGGAAAAAATTTCGCTCCAAACTTTGGTATTTGAAATATCAATCTAGAGAAGAGAAGGAGCTGAAGTGACAATTTTTCGAATTTGATCCGCATTTGACAAGCATATATTTTGAAGTTACTGCAATGGAAACATCAAAACCACACCTTCAACTCTTATCTTGCCAACAATCTTTTTTCCCTTCAAAGGGCAAGACTGCACAGTCTTTGTAGTCCTCCCTTCTCTTAATTTGACACTCCTTGGATGCAACAAAAACTTCTGTAGTCTGCATAATTAAAGGATGATGGACATGGAACAGTTCAGATTTCAAAGTAGAATTTGAATTGAGATTACAGTGAATAAAGTAGTTACATAAATAAATAACATTTGGAGGAAAGCTAAAATTAGGCTACCCAAAGGCATTGCGCAGGACAAGGCATTCATCCCGCAGAAATTCAGGTGCCTCTGTACAACCTCTTGCCCATGCATATAGACATAAGCGAATACATGCATCATATGCTACGAGTGTTTGCCAAGCATATTGACCGCTGCAGTAATCACAAGTACGATGCCATTAGGAAACAGATAAAATCTGACATGTAGAAAGATAAAAGCAGTATCACTTTACCACAATGCCGGGAACTGGTAGAAGCTGGTGTGTCGTAGAACGAAGAATTAAAAAAGGTTGATACTTAATATGAAGCAGACATTTGCTTAAATAAGTGGAACTGCTCGGACTATAATCTCTACCATCAGAATGAGAAGATGTGAACTGTGATTGTGAATAGGAACCATACCTGGCACTGTAATAAGGTGAATGTTCCAGTGAGTTGGTCTGCTGGTGCGGTATCTGTACTTCTTTCTCATCCTGAATGGTTTCTCTCACTCTGTGTTTTGTTAAGGAATATTGGTTACGTACCGCAATGCACAAAAGGGTAGACAGTAAGATAAAATTCTTATCAAGGACTTTACATCCACAAAGTACCTTTCGCCGACCTCTTCATATATTTCACTTGCTCCCCAATCTGCTGTATCTTCAATAACCTCCGAGTTTTCAGAAAAACGTGGTCCATTACCAGTCTTGTCAATATCTACTGATCCTCTGAAAGCTTCTTCATATTCACTTTCAGCTTGAAAGCTCTTCTCTTCTATTCCACCATCCATTATAGGAGGTGC
This sequence comes from Syzygium oleosum, assembly GCF_021117445.2. NCBI lineage: Eukaryota > Viridiplantae > Streptophyta > Magnoliopsida > Myrtales > Myrtaceae > Syzygium > Syzygium oleosum. The sequence continues at coordinate 6,664,496 of NW_026607494.1, forward strand.
ACTAGGAGTCCCCAAGTCTGATACGCCACTTTCCACAACATTGACATGAGTCGGGTTTCTCTGCAATCAATTACAAATTGAAAACCATCAGTCCAATGGCTATATCATTAATATTTACATCAGTTAAAGTGATTTGGAGGATCATCTCACACCCACATTGCGTAGGAGAACTCGCTCTCGAAGCATATGGCTGCTTGCAGGTGCAGATGTCAGGCCACTCGGAGCACAGGTCCTCATTCCTAATCCCCCATCTGATGTATGTCTTCTACTAGTCCTGGGCACTTCAATTTTGAGTTTCTCCATTGCCAACCCTCTGTTCAAAGGTCGCCCTGTGCCGGACTTCACTCTCGTGTGAGGCATATGCCCAAACACTTCTTCTTCGTCATATCGGTGGAGAACTGGCTTCAATGAATCGTCTTCTTCGTCAGTGTAGGAGCAATCCATATCATCCGGGACAGAAGCCACACTTTCCTCATCACTTCCCCAATCGTCATCATCGCCTTTTCCCAGAGGGGGAGTTACAATGCTGTGAGGCGTGAGGAGACCCGAGTGAAATTTCAGTGGAGGTAAAATGTGGCTTGACATGTAGCTGTTGCTGTTGAACCCTAGAGGAGATTTAGGAAATGGGTCTACTCCGGTGAGCCTCTCCGATAAAGGAGAGCGAGCTGAGTGAGCTGGTGCTTCTCCTACATCTGATCCCTGCAAGCCATTGATCAAGAAAATGATATGTGGAGGCAAATTAAGGACAAAAACTGAACCCTTTCGTTTATGATGTTACTATAGTTTCTCTATTGCTGATCGTTTCCAAGATTACTTTAAAAAAGGCAACAATTCATCTCGAAAGGCGAAACGCAAGATTGCTGCGGACGACAGAGGAACCTCTCGCGGGCTGTCAAGGTTCAAGAACAAGAACCTCGGGAAAGAGGGGGGGGAAAGGGGAACCTCCGGCCAATTGGGTGTCTAATTTCACGAAACTTTCCCTCAAACCCACTAATTGAGACAAGATCACCGCAGGGCAAGAATCAAGAAACACCGGAGATCTGAAGAACGCCCGAGGCCCGCACGGACAACGAAAAGCGAAGGAGCTGGAGTTACCTGCTTCACCCAGCTGATGGCGCCCTCGTCCAACCCGTCCGTGAACATCTCCGCAGGCAGATGATATGCGCGCGTGGAACACAGAGAGAGAGAGAGCCCGAGAAAGCGAGGTTCGAAGAAGAAGAAGGAGATGGCTTGAGGCGAGAGAGATGCTGCGAGCTCCAAAACTAAACAAGAAGAAGAAGAAGAAGAAGAAGAAGAAGAGGAGGACGAGGAGGAGGAGGAGCGTTAGTAAAAGTCTTTTAAATGTTAACGGCTAGTTTTGAAATGGGTTTTGCTTTTCCTCTTCTTGATGTTGCTTAATGTTTGAGAAAAGAGCGATGATCCGCTGCGTCCTGTTTTATTTTCATTTCGTTGCGCTCTCGCGTATCTCCTTTTTGTCTGTTTTTCTTTTCTTTTTTTTTTCCTTTCCTTCTTTTCGTTTTTTCCTTTTTTTTCATTTGAGTTAGGGGGAGGAGTTTCGAGTGGACCGTATCATCGGCGGGCCAAACTTACTCCGACCCGAAAAGGTTTAGGCAAGCATAACCCAAGCCGAAAATGTCTCTTGTCCTCAGCTTGTCGACTGAATCAAAAGTTGTGTAAGCTGTGCCTAAGAGATCACAATGTATGGTTGACCAACTTGGGTTGGACTAATTCTTGGAAGTTAAACATTCCATCAACTCGTATTTTATTAAGAATCATGTTAACGAATGTCCTCCAAAACGCTTGAAATATACTTTAATCGGAATTATTTAACTTTTGAGGTACTGATTGTGTATTTCAACGGGAATTTTCAAAATCATTTCATTAAAGATGAGTTGATCCATCGTTTTTTATAAACATAGAATGTTGCTCGTGCTTAGTCGACTAACGAGTGATATGTCGAGATTAAAGGTGTTCGTGGATGAATGATAATATTTTCAAGGTTTCTTTAGATTTACACTACTCGAATGATTCGGCTCTCTCCTTATGTAAAATCAATAACCTAGAATTAAATAGAATTTACGATCGAAAGTGGAAAAATACTTAGCAATCAAAAGAGCATGTTGTATCTGTAATTAAATTTACGTTAATTTTTTTTAATGCTTGTACTAAAAATGACAAAAAAATGAAATTTTCTCACAAAGGATAGGCCAAATACAAATATAAAAAATTATTTTACCATTATGGCGAATTTGGCATGACTTTTTCAAATGCACTAGAAAAAGTGCAACCTTTTGCCATTGTGTCAGGTTTAATGTAATCTTTTGAAAGCACGAAAAAAACACGCAGTATTTTACCACTATGACCAAATTAACATCCTCTAGTATTTCATCTTCTCGGTGTCATCTCATCCACGGTGTCGATCCTCTTGACTCTCGTTGCATTGTCCGCAAGAATAGATACATCTCCTATTTACCAGTAGAATGAAACTATGGCACGATCACTTGCACGAGTGAAAACATTTCTCTTCCCGACCATATGGATTCATGTTCCTTCCTAGTAATTGAGTGAAATATTTAATGGTTTTGATCTTTTGTACGTCCGCCAGAATATACACCCTTTATCGTAGATGAAACATGGCGGTGTGGGATAAATATTTTCTTCCTTATCGGCTAGAAATAGAAAAATCTAGTTCTCTTTTCCATACGAGTTTTTAAACAAAAAGTAGTGTTTGATAATAGCACAAAATTTATGTTTCTGGAATAGAAATTCGTTTGATAACAACACAAAATTTCTGTTCCCACAGGCCAGCGAGGGGCGGCGGCAGGCGGACGGCCGGCGAGTGGTGGCGGCGGTAGGCGGCGATGGACAACCGGCGAGCGACGGCGGACGGTCAGCGAGCGGCGGTTGGCGACGGCGAACGGCCGATGGCAGTAGGCGACGGCGGACGACCAACAAGCGAGCAGCAGGCGAGGGGTGATGGCGGACGGCCGGCAAGCGGCTAGCGGCAAGAGGCGACAGTGGACGACGACGAACGACCGACAAGCAACGACGGATGGCCGACGGGAACGGAATTTGGGGACCGGTTTTATGGACCCACCTAAGAATTGGATCGGCAGTCCGATTCCCAGGTGGATCCATCGAACCAACGAGTGGTTCCCGGTTCTAACATGAGAACCGCCCGAGAACTATCCACCCAAACCATGCTCACCCCTATCCATACCTCTTTTTCTCCTATATTGACCTTTCAGCGACTGAATTATAACATATCATATTTATATATGCTGGCAGAACGTTATGCAATTTTGGATGAATTTGAAATGCCGTGTTAAATTTTTCACGTTGATGAAATGTTATGTTTTCTTTTTTGTACGTTTAAGCTCACTTTAAATTTATCATAGTAATTCCGACCCAAAAAAATTTATCATAGTAATAAAATATTAGTTATTAAGTAATTGGGACATAAAAGATAACTATTGAATTCCGTTTTTTTTTCCGACCAAAAAAATTCCGTTTTTCTCCCTGCTCCCACTTGTTTTAATAGTCAATGACATTATTAAATTTTTTTTTCCAGTTCTTAATCGGCATTCTTCACATGCAAAAGGAATAGGATGACGAGGACGGAATTTACTTTCGACTATTTTTTTTCTTCAAGTGCAAAAAGTATGCCTTTTTAATTGTATGAATATTCAACAAAAAATAATAATAATTGTCTGAATATTCCACAAAAAAAATAATAAGAATAGTAAAAACCTGCCCAATCAGAGTCCTTTATTTCGGACACTTTTACAAACACGGCGCTGGCGTTTCCAGACAGAAAGCTCTCTCTCTCTCTCTCTCCATGGACGACGCGTCATCGGAAGCCGCGTTTCCGGCGAGCCTGCCGATTCCGATCGATCTGTTCGGGTCGAAGAAGCACAAGAACCTCCCTCGCGGCGAACTGGGTTTCGTCGATTCCGCCGGCAATCCCGTCTTCAGGGTCGTCCGTCGATCCAGATCGTCGTCGTTGTCGTCGTCGCCGCCGCCCCGTCACGACACGAAGTCGCTTCTTGATGCCGCGGGCGATCCCGTCTTCTCCGTCGTTCGCGGTCGCGTGAGTGTCCTCTGCCTCCCAGCTCTTCTTCTTCGTTCACAGTTTGAAACCGGTCAATCTGTTGCAATTTCCTTTTTCTTTTTTTTTGGCGGGTTTGGTGAGAGCTCTGTGTGCGCTTTTTACGGGAAGCGGGAGATGGGTTTAATCTATCGGAGCTCGTGTCTTGTGATCTGGTGAATTTGGAGCTTTTGCTGTTGTTAAATTCAGTAATGATGGGGCAGCAGACGGGCGCTTTTTCTTTTTTTGCAGTGCTCTTTCTTGGTAGTGTTATATTGATGGATCCCTAGGTTGTACCTTAGTATTGAGCTGATTTGTGTGACTTGTGGGGATGTGGGAAAACATTTCAAGTCAGACATTTGGTCCTGTGTGATTGAATAGAATCAATGCTCGATTAGTCGCCTTCCACGGCAGTCTTATGAATTCGATAAAGTTGGGGAGCCAATGAAAGCTGGCTGTTTATCTTGTTAGTGGAGTATATCACTGCTCTTGGTAATAGCCTTATAAAATCTAACCCTTTGGTAGGACCAGCGCGTGCTTGCTTTCTGGTAATGCAAAAGTATCAAAATTCCAGACAAGAGTTGAGTCACCTATGGTGGGATCTGAAGGGGAAAACAGGTACTCTTCTAAAGAGCTAAAATAGATCATACATTGTTTAGGAAGGCAGGATACGTGGACGTCGATCTCATTATCAGTTAGGTACCATTTTTCCCAATGTATCATGTAAAATACACAGCTTGGCTTGTGCTACTTGATCTCTGGTTGCTTTGAATAGTCAATTCACTTATGTCTTGCTTCTTTTTTATGGCCTCATTGTATCCTTATTATCATTTATTCATGTTCCTTTCCGGTGATTGTAGAAAGGATTGTGGCAAATCTTCAAAGTTGATGATGGCGAAGAGAAAGAGTTGATATGCAACGTGCAGAGAACTCGAAAGTCCCTCACCAGAACAGAGTTAGAGGTCCTTGTTATTGGTGAAAGCTGCGGCAGCCTAGGCTCATCTTTCACGATGAGAGGCTTTCCGTTCCAGAAGTCTTGCACGATCTATCAAGGTGATTCCATAGTTGCCCAGGTACTTAAGACTGTTTTGGGGATTAGAAGTGAGGCCTAAATGACTTGGACCGGTTATTCTTTAATCGATTGGTTTAAGTTATTTCTGGCTTGTTCCCTTGTCTGATACATTGTTTTTGTACTTGCAGACTAGCCTTATGTACAAGCTTCACCAGATTTATGTGAAAAGGGGAAAATTTCGATTGACAATATATCCCGGCTCTGTTGATCATGCCTTCATCGTCACGCTTGTGGTTATCTTTCTTTCTAGCGGGATGTAGCATGCCTGTTCCTTTTTATGCAAACTGTTAATGAAAGGTATGTGCTTTTGTTCCAGACACACTTGACTGTTTTTTCATTGATAAGTTCTAGACAAGGTAACTTGCTTATTTTTGGAATATCATGATCTGCGTACCTTCCGTTTTTTAATTGACCTCCAGGACGTCCTGGAATAATCTCTGCAAAAGATGGCTTTTCTCTTTAATAAGTTCTTAATTAAGCTTTTTTATATGCCCAATTTCTACCCCACAGATGCTTCTTTCTGGCATACAAGATGCCGTGCAGGGCAAGTTCAATCCTTTGAAGCTCCTTGGATCGGCAATATCATTACCTACAACATCTGATAAGTCAGATCACATGCCCAACATGAAGTATTTGCTTGTTGCGGACTGAATGAATCAACTCAACAAAGGGGCCATGGGAAAATAGAGGAACCAAGAATAGCTATCGTGCTGACAACTCGAATAGTTGAAGCTATCTTCAAGATGCTGCTGCGAATTTACTTGCCCTGGTCTGTGGCTGCAGATCTTGCATAGGCCCCCGAATTGGTGATAATTAACTTTGGATGATAAATTGAGTCATTCCACTAAAGTTGATCCTTTGTTTAGCTTAAGTTGAGTATGATTTTTTGCAAACCGAACTTTCCCACCTCATATTTCTGTGTCCACATTTCGTGGAAGCAAATTCATATTGGAAATCTGGAATGTAGTTTTGGTGGTGATTCTTCCGATATATAGGTAGCAACTGTGTGTCGCAGATTAAACTCTCTAAGAGAGAATCTTTAGCTCTTTATGAAATGAGCGAATGAGTCGTTTTATTTCAAATACGAGAAAATGATTTGTTTGATGGTGTCATTACCCGCCGAGACAAAAGATGCTTGTCTGATCCTTACCCAAAAAAAAAAAAGATGCTTGTCTGAAACTTGAAAGATGTTAAATAAGACCTCCTCGGGTTTAATTTCTGCCTAATTGAGTGTTATTGTTTTTTCCTACCTTCATTTATTCAAATGTTCAAGTTTATAACTGCGGAACTTGGAGAAATACACACTGGCAATGCGATCCAAGTACATTCGGAGAGGCCTATATGCATTTTTTTGGTCGATCCACCGAATCACTCCCAGTATCAACAAACAATCTATTACCAGAGTTCTAAATGAAGCGAGATCGTCTCTCGTGCGTAAACAAGCTGAACAAGGCAAATATCAACAATTACTAATAGCACTTCGACCCCCGCTACAGATCGACAGGTGACTAAATGCCTCTGATTCATGTTGGCGAAGCTTCATCGGTAGGACGATCTCCAATCAGCACCCTCACCCTCACCGTCCTCATGATCATGATCAAGAACATTGTCATCAAACCCCATCACATCTTCAAATGAAGCATCTATATCTGACGAAGAACGAGGTACAAAATCCTCAGATTCTGAAGAGCTATTCTTAGCACTCTCCTCGTCGTCGTCTTCTTCCTTTTCTTCTCCTTCTTCAGATTGGTCATCGGAATCTTCACTCTTGATTTCCTCTTCAGATTCCTCATCAGGATAATCATTCAGAGGATTATCCTCGGCTGCAGGATGCCAAGAACAAGATTATTAAACAATCCAAGAGGGTTTTCTGAATAATACACAGAAAAAGAAAAACGCAACACTGACATACCATTAGAGTCATCGCTCTCGATATCTGATTCATCAAGGCCATCAAAATAACCATCCTCATCCACTTGCACTCTGAATCAAGATTCTTTACTTTCAGTCCAAAAGTGAGAAAATCTAAAATAAGTGGTGCAGTTGCTAATACAAATTTTCATGCAATACTTACAGCGGAAATTGGCTAAAAGAATTGTCCTTCCACATGTCTGCGTCATCATTTACTGTATAGTAGTCATATATATAATCATTGGTGGCTCCTGAGACATAGAAAGATGAGTGAACACTTTAAAAACACTTGACAGGATGTCCTATGCGGGTGCAATGAAAACTTACATTAGCTTTTTCTTACAAAAAATTGGACAAAACTAACAAATGATGCTTGAAAGCAGGAAAACTTATACTGAAAACTATTTATGAAGCATAACCTTGTTCGGACTTGTGGACCTTCAAATCGGATTCAATCTCAGCTGCAGCATTTGGAATAAATTCTCTCAAAAGAGGTAGATAACTAGATAACATCCTCTGATCGTCCAACGATAAATCTCTGCATCAAAATGATAAGAGTCTCTAATGTTGTTGAAGGGTTTAAAAAAGAAACAGTATTCAAGCAAGAGCTTACTCTTCCTTTGGGACCGTACTGGTTTTTTCTTCACCGTCAACACGAACAACATCATAAAACTGATACATTTCATGAAATGCTTTGTTGTCCGTGTCCTCTTCGCTTCCTTTACGTCTCCTCCATATTTGCTCAAAGCGAGCATTCTTTGCAATTGTCTACAAGCAAAATAATAAATCACACAAGCCTCACCCATACAGAATTTCCATATGAAACCAAAAAACAAATTGCATCAAGCTCCATGTTGAGACATTATTAAAACGAAATGTCATGGAAATGAACTTCAGCTCTTTATTAGATCTTTTATTATAAAAATGCCTTTGACAACTAACCACAAATAACTTAGCAGACAGACTAAATGGGCCTAAGTAGGAAGCCTTTAAATTTTGCACCATGGATAAGGTAAATGGGGAGATCAAAAAGAAATAAATGATCGATTCCTAAAGTGCATCTGTTGTCCATAAAAATAGTTTCAAACCAAATATAGAGCCAAGTAGAATAGCCTAAAATTTTACAACCTTACACATGATATTTCTATGGACTGTACACAAAGCTAATTGCACTACTGCTACATAAAACACGGATTCCAAGTTCATCATTGATTGTCAGACAAAAGACAATTGCATACAGCACCATGTTCAGTCATGAATATCATCATATTTATCAAAGTATAAAACCACACAGAGATGGAAAGGGACAAACAGAATACGAAGTGACCAGCCTTACATGCGGCTTAGACAGTCCCAAGCGGTTGCCCAAATCACAACCATTTGTTCATACCTAACCAGATCCCAACATTCTTTATATTCATGTATTGATTAGAGAGGGGACCAATATCCAGCTAAGTTTTTGTCTTCGGGCAAATAAAGCACACTGAAGTTCCAGTAATTATGTATACCTCTTTCTCATCAAAGTAATAGCGGGCAACACTGTGTAATATTGTGTAGGTCTGCTTCATCTCCCTATCTTTTTGAATTCACTAAACACCACAATTTCTACAGCCCCTCAAGTATAAGACCGAGCATCCAATGCACTGTCTCTCAAATGATAACAATGACCTAAATGTACTTAAAGCATTATATATATAGTTGCAGAGCAAATTTAATTCAAGTATTTATATCAACGAGAGAAATTTCTTGATGAATTGAAGAAAAGTGAGCATTTCTCTTTTTTTCCCTCAGTGAAAGCATCCTTGAATTCGTAACAGAACAGAAAAGCAAGTGGATTTCAAATCCTAGACTGTAGCGAAAATTAATTGAAAGTTATCTGCTATGCAACATACCTCTTTTGCCTCTCTCGCTTTAGACAGCAACTCCTCTTGTATCTGCAGCCCAAGAAATACAAAAGTGGAGATACACGGTGAGATCATGCCTTGAGATAGCAATCTTTAAAAATCCTACTTCAACTCAACCTCTCCAAGTATTTTTTCCGCCCTGGAGAGAGAGAGAGAGAACTTACATTGTCCTTTTTAAATGCGCGTCTTCTTTCCTCCATAATTGTATTAGATCCAGACACTTCAGCAGATCTAGGCTGCTCAACAAAATAACCTCAATAAATCACTTTAAATGGACGAGAAGTGAACCAAAAGCATGTACGTAAAATAAATGTAATGAAAGTCCTCAAAGCATTTCCAAATTGCATATGCTCAATGATGTATGAGGGTTCTGACCAGAAATGATTGCAATAAATCAAAGTCAGCCTCGGAGCTGTTTGTGCTTTCAACATGTTTCACTAACACCCTTTTAATCTTCAACTCATTCTCTGCAAATACATATTTTGACAATGTAGCGTGTTAGGGCAACGAAAAAAAACTTAAGAACTGAAAAAGAAATCATTATAACAAATTCCAAAACCCGTAACCTCAGCAATGTCAGGGCAAATTTATCGACAGAACCAGTGGTTGTATCGTATAAAGCTACAACAATCATAAGTCAATGGAACACGATTTATCGAGCATTTTCTACATCACTCCACCGGTTAGAAGCTAGATTGTCGAAATAAGAGCATAATCGATCAGGGCAGCCCAGTCCCCATACTGACGAAGCAATATCCACAAAAACATTTGATCCAACCAGATGACACTCCGCCACTACAGATTCTCAAGTACTCCGGAAAATTTACCCATTGAAGGGATTTCAAATCCAAGAACAGAGCAACCATCTACCAGTGCTTTCTTCCTAATGCCCTCTGAAGATAAAAACACGGGAACCAAAAAGATCAAATCTTGAGGGCAGAATCAAGTACCCTTTACAGAAGCGTCTGAGATAGACAAATTCTCGAAATCGAGAAACGGTCTCTTCAGCGGCCTCTCGTTGATTTCCAACCCTGCCAAGACCAATCCGGCCGCGTCAAGAAACCGCAAAAAGAGAAGCGAGAAACGAGAGAGGCATTCAAAGCAAGCCGAAGAACTCGGGAACAAACAAAGCGGGACTCACAGAAAGCGTCGACAGGGGACTGGAAGGCCTTGCGCTTGACCCGAACGATCAATGGCTTGTCGCCGTCGCCGTCGCCGTCGGACTTGGGACGACCGGAAGAGCTCTCTCCGACGGCTTCCATCGCCGACTTCCCGAGCAAGGAACCGAGGGCTTAGGGTTTAATGCGCGCGCCGGCGGCAATTTGATCGTTCAAATTCCGCCGGCTAGACGTAATGCTCGCTCGCTCCTAGCTTTTTCGTCTGCTTCCGACTTCCGACGTAGCACGCTCGTCTCTTAGATATATAGGCACTGGGGATCTGGGATGCCTCTGGAACTTTTTCTTTCCGCTTTTTTTTGTTTTTTCGTCGAATTTTCTTTCCTCTTTACTTGGCGGAACAATTGCGTCATAAAAATTATGCGTGCTTTAATTCTTAAATTTCTTATTTCGTGCATTTAAATTCTAAAATTTTCGTAATTATTCATTTTAGTCCTTCCATTGGCTCCGTTTTCATGAATGGAATACAATAAAAAAGTTACCTGACATGCGAACACTTAAAAACGAGTGAAAATTAATCAAAAAACGGACTAAATGTGCTGAAGTTTTGACGGCAGTAGCTAAGGTAGATACCGACAGTATCAACTGGTCATTTGTTTTGTACACCATGATGTATAAATGTTTTCCTTAACCATCTTCCCCCACCATCAAACGAAGATATACATAATCACATCCCGTCGCTTCCGAACATTGCCACCACAGTTGGTTGCCTTCACCATTGCTACCGTACTCGAACAACACCACCAACAAAAACACAACAGTTGTTGCCAACATTAAACTAGCAACCATCAACAAGCTCGATCATCGCCACCGCCATCGCCACCAAACTTGACCATCGCCACTGACAATCTCATCTATCACCGCTGCCAACATCACCATACTTGGTCTATCCACCACCAACACTTTGCCGCGACTGCACTCTCCCAACCCATCATCACACACGGACAAACTCCGCTTTGAGGTAGGGTGCTTGTGTCAAAGCACACAACTGCTTGTCCTCTTCGAGGTTGACCACCTTAGTTGTGATCACGACCTCCATATGGAGAGAGAGAGAGAGCTTGCACGGTGGCAGCAACATATCGGGGTCGGCATCAGTAGTGATGGTGGCCACACACGATAATTTAAAATATTTGATTATATCTATCTTCAAAGCATCTAATTTGAATTATGAAATCTCACAACACATCTTATTTTCAAATTTCATCTTACACATGTCGAATTTAGAATGCGCCAAAGTGAACGCACACGACGAAATATCACAAACAAATAATGTCCCGTCACCGCTGACCTGGCACTCCGCGTCAGCAGAGAGACACGTGGCACGGCACACCACGTGATCGGAAGACGGCCTAAATGGGCGGGGGCCCAGTTTTTTTTTCTGGGCCGGGTCGAGCTTGGAGGCCCAGCCCAGTCGAGACGCTCCCACCCGGCGGTCAAATGCGAGCAAGCGGGAGAGAGAGTGGGGAGAGGGACGAGGAGCGAAGAAGAGCAGGGACGAGCAGCTGGTTCCCACCGAAACCCTAAAATCTCCGCCGGAGGTCAGTTCCCAATTCGTTTTCGCGGCAATTTTCGCTCGATCGACCGCGCGGCGGTTCGCCTCCTGATCGATGTCGCGAGGAATCGCCGTCGGATCTCACCCGTGGAAATGTCGTCTCTGTGTTTCGTTCAGGTTCCTGTTGTTGATTTCCGACACCGAGGAGCGAGCAAAGCGCCGGCGGGAAGCAATCGGCCGACATGGTAATCGTTCGTGTTTTTTCTCTTTTTTTCTCTCTCCTTTCAACCGGTAGCGTCAGGTGAATGCGCGGAACAGAACTACATGCGAAAGAATTGGCTTGATTTGTTTGTGTTTTTTTCTTTTTTGTGTGGCGATGATGTCTCTCAGTCGGGGAGGAAAGAGACGGTTTTGGATTTGGCCAAGTTCGTGGATAAGGGGGTTCAAGTCAAGCTCACCGGCGGAAGGCAAGGTCAGTTCCGGTCTTGCTCTCCCTCTCTTTCTGACGCGACAAAGTGGAATGCGAGTGATGTGTCCCGAAGAGACGTGCTTGTTTCTGTAATTCTGTGGTGTTTCGCTGCCGAGCTTAGAGCTCTGGCTAGTGAGATTCCTGTCTATTACGAAGTGCGAAAGAGTTTGGGTTCCAAAGCAAACTCGGGGGCAGGGAAAAAGCCGTAGGAGTGAGTACTATGAGGCTATAACTCTCAGTTTCACTGAGAATTAAGTACTTAGAGGGAGACTCGTCGGGACTCGAAACCCGTGATGAATCGCGTTTAAACATGAACCCATGTCATGGGTTTTTGCCACTGCTTTTCCTTTCTCTTGCGTCTTTTTCTCGTTTGTGATTCTTTTTTCCTTCTCTACAGTTACTGGTACTTTAAAGGGATATGATCAGCTACTGAACCTTGTTCTGGATGAAGCTGTGGAATTTCTACGAGGTAATCACTCTGCCACCCAGCTTATGGATTTACTCTTAATTGTGCGATGACTGTACTGTCTTTTGATGTAGAGAGAGGATAGATTTACTCGTTATGGTGGTATCTTGACATTTTGTGTGCCCAATCTGGGTGAGGAAAAAGTTAGAAGGTTCTATGGTTTTGCTACTAAAAGACCCCTTTGTTCTCAATTTTTTTTTTTATATATATTGCGGAAGCAGATGCATGATAATAGTCTCATTACCTTCAACGACGTACTGTATTAGGGTGAGGGGCTTGGCTTTGTGATATCTTCTTCTATTTCTAGAACTCTAATTTTAGTGCAATAAAGAAACCCCATTTGGTGCAATTTCTTGTTACAGATTGGCCAGAAAACATATGCAAGCATTTCCTTCTTTGATGCTAAAAACAATTTTATTATGCTCTCCGCTGATGATCTCCACGATTGTGAACTCGTTTTCTGTTAGCTGGTGGCGCACCAATTAATTAAGCTTCAGTGAACTCACGGGAGCAGGCACTGCCTTCGTAGATGACATCCTCTTTAATGGAAGTTATTAAGCTATACAGCAAGTCATTTAAGGTCTTGTGGCCATATCATTTTGTTGACCTGCAATACAGTTGCTTGTACTTTTACTCTGTAGTCATTTATCTTTCGTGCATGTTGCCGTGGCTGATGCTGTCTCATTCCTTTTTTCCACCCCTTAAAAGGAAGGTTTGTTGGGAGAAGATTATTTAAACATACGAACTGTTATTTACATGAAACCTAGGTTAACACTTAATTTTCATCTTTTTGTGCTTTTGGTCATCGCATCAGCACTTTTAAAGCTATATTTCGAAAGGTGAACTGTTAGGTTTGTTTCATCTGTCTTTGCTTTTTGCTCGTTATGGCTTAGCTGTAGGCATTTGTGTAAAAATATATTCCGAAGTTAATATGAACCCTTGCTGGTCGGTGTTCAAAACTGCACATGTTATTCGAGCATATCTTAGGCGTCCTTTCAAATTTAGAGGCATTGCTTAAATCACTAAAATGACAACCTAAATAGCATGTCCATGCACCTATTTTAAGATTATTATCCCATTTCAGGTGGAATTATCGTTGCCACTGAATAGTAATACGATTGAATTGAACTATGGCCCATATCCTTTAGAAGTCTAAAAGCACTGGAGGGAGCAGTTTAATGGCTAAAACTGAAGACCTAATTAATTATGTCCTACTCTGGAAGGACAGTATAAGTAGAAGTTTTCACCTTAGGTGGAATATTCGTCGCCACTGAATATTAGTACAAGTGAATTGAACTGTGGTCCATATCCTTCAGAAGTGTAAAAGCACTGGTGGAAGCAGTTTAATGGCTAAAACTGAAGACCCAATTAATAATCTGTCCTACTGGGGAAGGACAACAAATAAAAGTTTTTGACAACTAAAGAATTGCTGCGGTTCCAGTTTTAGTATTTGCATCAAGTCATTGAGTGGTCTTTTCAAGGTGGAGAATGGGTAGAGATAAATTATTTGTTTAAACCAAGTAATTATCATTTTGGGACTATCCAATATTGCTATATACATTGTTTTTGGCTTTTTCAATTCTTTTACAAGACTAGGCATAAGTAATGGTTGGCCAACCAGCATTTAGCATGTCTACTTTTATCACATTTTGGCTGTTCCCCGTGCATTAAATGGTTCACTTGATTGAGTACTTGCTGCTATGCAGGACTTCCCTTGTTGAAATCTCACATACTTAGGGAACTCACAATGCAAAAATCTTATCCTTTCTCTGCAGATGCTGATGACCCCTTGAAGACCACTGATCAAACCAGGCGTCTTGGCCTAATAGTAAGGATATCTTTCATTATGTCATTTGAATGTTTAATATAAACTGCCACTTGGCTTTTGATTGGAAAAAATCAAATTAAACTATGAGTGAGGTTAAGCTTGATATATGGCAGAGATATGTGGTAGACGTCTTTTGTAGGGGTGAGCATGGTCAGGGTTGGGCTGGTCCAACACCTAACCCAAGGACCAACCCGCACAATATTGGTCCCCAATTTTTGGGATCGAGGACCGACCCTGTTGAGCCTGGGACCGAGGACCGGACTAACTCTATGGGTCCAGTCCGGTTCTAGGGTCAACTCGGGACCAATCGATTATTTTTTTATTTCATTTTTTGTATTCCTTGAAAAGACAAACATACTATTTCAAATTGCATATCCATCAACACTACGACATTGAGCAACCAAATTATGAACACCAGTACATATCAAACTTAAATATAAGATAAGGTAACAATATAAAATTCACACTTGCTAAAAGCAACAAACCAAGAAAACGAACACATTGCATACAATTAAACCATAAGAAGTTTTGACCCAAAAAAAAACCATAAGAAGTTCAAAATACGTAATATAAACTATGAATTATATAACTTCATAACTTGTTCATTCTTAAATGATCGCTTCAACTTCCGAACACGGAAAAACAAAATAAACAACACACATAATTAATACTTAACAAAGTATATTTGTCCAACTGAGCTGCGCTCTCGTAAGGCGAGCAAGGTGAGCGGCGAGGCGAGCAAACAAAGGTAAGTGGCAAGGGGAGTGAGGCAAGCAAAGAGAGGCAAGCGGCGAGGCGAGCGAACATAGGCAAGCCAAGTGAGGCGAGAAGGCGAGGCGTGCGATCGAGGTGGGCGATCGAGGCAGAGACGAGCGAAGAGGGTTTCTATTTTTTTTGGTCGAAGTAGAGCTGAGTTTCTTTATACTTTTTATTTACACGGCAAACTGAACTGCATAAGAAAAAAAAGAACAGAGGAGGAGACGCTAGTGTTTAGAGTAGATAAAAGCATATAATGTATAATATATGTTATATAATATATACAGGGTTGGTCCGGGTTGGACCGACCCTAAACTCCCAGGACTGAGGACCAACCCACCCAGTGCAGGGTCCAAGGATCTCAGGAGCAAGGACCGACCCAAACCCCCTAGGAATCGGACCAGGACTGGCAGGGTTGGGCCGGTCCAGGGTCGGTCCAGGGTCAACCCTGGACCGATGCTCACCCCTAGTCTTTTGGATGGGCCTGGTGAAAAATTTGGATCATTTGACCATCAAAACTATTTCATCAATTACATATCCAGAATAGTGTGATTTCAAGGACCCCTATAGTTTCTTGGATTGACTGGCAAACTTCTTCAAAGCCACTACAACACGAATGAATTAAAGACTGCAAGCTTAGGTTTAGCTGCTTGACATTAACAGGATTTCTATCTTTAGAAATCTCCGGGCCATTTGACTTACTTGTACGGTGAAGTTTTTGGAGGCATTGCACAACTTGGTGTGGTTTGAGTTTGTGGACTTATTGCTGCAAACTGTTACGTTTGGATCACATTTCCGATTCTGACGTGTTCAGTTTAAGTTCTGGTAGTGATTGATGAAGTGCTGAGGTTTTCTATAAATGGCACCTTAATTTATGCAGATTGCCTTTTGCATCTCAATGTTGTGCGGTTGTAGTATCCAGACAGTCCAGTAGTTTCTTTTTTTCTTTTTCCGCCAATACAATGCTCCAGTAGTTTGCTTGAGACCTCCTGGTTTTATTTGCTTGAGACCTCCTGGTTCGTGGATGACCCAGTATGATAGAACACAAAACGTCTGAAAGATTTCTCTTCAACTTTAGACCTTTTTCTTGCATTTCTTTTCATCCTTTCTTCCTTTTTTATTTTCTGATGAACACCGTTTCTATGTCGTTTATCGCAGGTCTGCCGGGGAACTGCTGTGATGCTTGTGTCGCCTACTGATGGCACAGACGAGATCGCCAATCCCTTTGTCCAGCCAGATGGCGCTTAAATTAATTTTCCTTTTTCTTTTTGTTCTGAGCCTTACTTTTGGCTGGATTTCTGTACAAATATCTTGCCATTGCATTATGACTCATCAAATGTTTAGCTTATATGCTCTAGTTGTTTATTTTTGAATTCAGAGAAGTGCTCCCTCTCCCTCTCTCTCTGGTAGTCAAAAGCTCTAGGCTTGGTAGTGAACCTTAGTCGAGAATTCCACCCCTACAAGTAGAGTCATAATTTAAAAAAACAAGTCGAAGCATCCCCTGGATTCTTGCTCTTCGCTTGATGTATGAAGCACGAGGGGAAGTCATAGCCGCAAATATGCTTGGTTTTAGCCATTGTGACTAGAGGCAAAATCTTGGCTTTATCACGCCTATTTGATTCAGCATTTGGAATGTTTATTTGAGCTCTAAAGTTCTTTGGCTAAATGCAAATGGTGTTTGATAATTTTTTTTGGAGCATTTTGGGGAAATGCTTGCATTTCCGAAGGCTTCTAAAGTCTCTTAGCCCAAGGAAGGTCTGGAAGCATTTTGGCATGTTGCATTTTCGGAATGCAAGATGAACTGTTTATGTGTACTGTTCATCTTCCCAAGGAACCAAACCAGAGGTTGGCAACCGTCACCTGAGGGGTCCGGCGACCCAGGCGATACCTAGGTCAAGCAACCTCAGGCAAGGCGGCCTAAGTCAAGCGTCGACCTGGGTCACGCGACCCAGGCGACGTCACCTGACGATTGCGTAACCCTCAGGCAGCAGTGCCGCCTCGCCTGAGGTTGCGCGACCTCAAGTGAGGTTGGCCGGTAGCCGTTTTGGCCTGTCGACGATGGCTGAGTTTTTTGCTTATATATATTTTTTAAATATTAGTAAAAATCCTTAACAAAATTAATTTTTACCAAATAGTAATTAATCCAAAGTTGCTTTCAAACGTGATTTTAAAATACACATTACCAAACACTACCTGCATTTCGAAAAACCCTTTTAGTTCAGAAGCCTTTGCATTTTACCAAAGGCATTCCCCAAAGCCGAACCAAATAGGCCCTCAGTCGCATTCACGAGGCTGAACTATGAGCCTAACAACAAAAGTAGGTACTCTCCACGCATTTTGCTATAGGAAGGGAACACTTGCTGTCGAAATTACCAATCTCTTCAGAGTATATGTTCAACTTAGAGGACTATACCGTCGTTGTCGTCGACGAACTTGTTCAATGCTTAGACTACATCCAAAATTGGTACGTCTGCATATTTACGAGACAGAAATTCACTGCCAACTCTACTGCTGACGGATAATTTTCTACGATCTCTTCTCACGTTGAATTCCAGGATAGTTCAATAGCAACTGAAGCAGTAATAATAAAATCAAGTGAAATCTTCTCTGGACTATGTAACATGCTTTCGGAATGCGGGCTGCACTTTGACAGGCCTTGCACTTGAAAGACAAGAAGTCGCCACACATAATTCATTTCGCAAATCACGAACTGAAGGCTTTGCCACGCTCCTTAAGTAACAAATTTACCATCATCTATAACAAGCATGCAGCCCCGTTGGGTTTAGAACTTGGGTCCATCATAAGCTGATCGTTATTAGAGGGAAATCTTCTTTGTATAAATATATCCGTTATCGATTATAAACTAGACACAAAAACAGGTTCGAGGACCATAGACGATGCGTGTATATGCAGACGTATATGCTATTTCCCAGCGCGCCAAAGAGAAAGGTCTAGATGCACGTCTTCTGCGGAAGCAGACATCTATGCTATTTCAACATTAGCGAAAGTATGCATGCCCTCATAATCTATATAGCAAATAGCTCCAGGAAGACTCCTGGTTAGATGTCTTCACCAGAGATCTACCTCATCTTACCACTTTAGTGACGAGCATAACCTCACATTGGGAAGCTGATGCCGAGTGGGCAAACTATCAGATGATTTAATAGACATATGAACAACAATATTACCCGATTACTGCCGTATTGAATTGAGTAGATATCGAACCTGACATGATTGCCATGACAGCATCAAACATCCAAAATATGAAATAAACTGTCCATTGACTATAATAATCGCTGACATGAACTAAAACCCATGAACAAAAAAGTTTCAACTGATCCGACATCCTAGGACAATTTTGAGAAACTATAACGACATCAAATCCTCTAACCTCACGGAGCTCCAATATGATAAAAGGCGTGGATAATATCAGCAATAGCATGCGCCTCTCTATCCAGTGCAGCATGGTTGGCTACAAAATGATACTTGGAGAAAGCCAAAAGCAAGGACCAATAAAACTTTCTACAAACCAGAGGCAGAGACTCCAACTAGCTCGTAGACTTCATGAAAGGTGGTTTCCTGTTTCTTTCTTTTGGGATGACGAAAATCTCTAATCAATCTTCACCGATGAGAAAAGGTAATGAACAAAATAGAAAGATGTGAGGAAGCCAATGGTGCCGGTGGACAACATGATCGCAGTTGCCATAATCAGAGAATAACCAAGGTAAAGCATGGCTGACACAGGTCCACTCAAACTCTGAAGGTCAAATATCAAGTAGTTGATGGAATAGAGGAACACATAAAGGGCGACTGAGCCAGAAGCATAGAAAGCTTTCCACCACCATCGCCAGTCCTCCACACAAAGATGCATGTAGGTAAGGACCACAGACACTTCAGCACAGACAACAATCAGCAATAAGAGCACGATTAGCAGGAAGCCAAAGACGTAATAAAACCTCCCAAGCCAGATGCTAGAGAGGATGAAGAACAGTTCAATGAAGAGGGTTCCAAACGGAAGAGTCCCCGCACCCAGAACAAGGAGCCATGATGGATATTTGCGTGCAGGAATTTCTCTGGGGATCTGGTTGGTACGGACAGGATATTGAATTGCCTCAGCACGTGTACCTAGGAATCCTCCCAATAGGGTGAGTGGCACGGAGATGCAAAACCAAAGGGCAAACAGGATGAAGTACAAGGAAATGGGAATAGCACTGGTACTGTTGCTTCCCCAGAGTAAGAAATTGAGTACCGTAAGAATTACGAAGACAATTCCAGGGAAAAAGCAAGCAACTGACCAGGAGACAGACCTCCATCCTTCTGAAGTTCCCTTGAGAGTTCTCCACAAGCGGACACCAACATACCCAGCAAAAATCCCAAGGAAAAGATAGAGAATTATCATCCCAGTCAAGAGCATTCCTCGTGAAGCAGGCGACATAAAGCCGAAAGCTGCAAAGACGATGGTGACAACTGCCATTCCCGTAATTTGAACCCCATCTCCAATCATCACACAAAGAAGCTTGGCACACTCTGGTTCTCTGAAGACATCGCCCACAACAAGCTTCCAGCCGGAAAGTTCCTCATTCATCTGTGCTTGAGCTTCTTTGTCCAATTCCTCATACCTTGTCAAATCCCTTCTCACCGTCCGTAAGAATATCACAAAGACAATACCAGCTAAGAAAAAGATCACCATCAACGAGTTGAGGATGGAAAACCAGTGTACTTTTGCACCTTCCATTTGTAAATAAGCATCCCATCGTGATGGCCATCTAATGTCGCTCTTCACAAATTCAACATCATAAGTGAATGACACTCGCTCTCGCTCCCTAATTATTTGCGACTTGTCAAGCTCCATTGGGCAGATAACGGGATCAATTCGGTCATACATTTTGTGCTTTGACATCTTGTCGGGGTCATATTTGACGCTGCAAGGAACAACCTCAAACTTAACTATCTCAAAACCCAAAGCCTTCTTCTTATCATCAGCTTCAGAGATTACACCGAGACCTTCTTCACCAGTTCCTATGATCTCCACTCCACTCCCTTCATACTCATGAACCAAGACCCTAAATTTGAGGTGATTAATAATGTAATCCTCATTGCTGCCAGGTGGCGTGTACCCAACTGGAAAACCAGTCCACTGAATGTTGATATTGTTCTGCTTGGCGTACCTCAACGCTGGCAAATTGTCAAGAATCATGTTGACCTGATACAAGTCCCGAGTCCTCTGCTTAAGAAGCTTCACTTCATTATCCTTCAACGGGGGCGTAGTGCAGAGGTACACTGTCTCGTTGATATTGATTTGGAAGCGATAGGGGGAGTTATCGATTTGATCTCCCATGAGCAGCTCACCAAGATTCTCCGCACTCTTCTTAACGCCCTCCGGTGGTTGGCAGTAAGGGAGACTGTAATAGCTAAAGGGAAGTTCGGTCTCAATAGATGTCAATGAATTGACTTTGGCCAATATTTTATCACCAGTGGAGTATGTGTGCATGTAGCTTCCTGGAAGATAGAACCCACTACAAAAGTGGGCCAACAGAACCAACAGTAAAGGCAGGAGCCATTTGCACATAGAGTGCATCCCGGATCCCGACATCTGAAGCCAAAAAATAAATCGAATAAAACTATAAGATAACCCCGTTGACATCATCATGTGACACTATGACTAGCTTAATGCGATGAAATATTTTCACCGCTGGGAAGACAATCGATCTGTAACCGGCAGTCAGAGAAACATCTATAATTGCCATTCCAGAAAAAATTTGTGGCCACTTAAAAAGTGAAACAGCAAAC
The DNA here is from genome assembly GCF_021117445.2 of Syzygium oleosum. NCBI lineage: Eukaryota > Viridiplantae > Streptophyta > Magnoliopsida > Myrtales > Myrtaceae > Syzygium > Syzygium oleosum. Next base: position 6,685,446 of record NW_026607494.1, read on the forward strand.
AAACTTCCCAATTGAGGAGTTTCATCTTAGTAAAGAAAACCCGCGATCCTGGCAACAGCCGATGGAGCAGAGCTAAATCCCAAAACACGGAGGCGAATAAAAACGAGCGGATGCATTTCAACACTGAACAACGGCACGGATCCAACAGTCAAGACATGCATACGACGACAACGAAATGAAATCGAGCCTTAACAATCGCCATCGCAAGCCTCGAAGACCGAACAAGCGCACACAGATCATTCATCTGCCTCGCAGGAACTTAAAATTGACCCACAGCAATGAACAATAAGCAATCAAAGAAACACACCCAACAAAAAAAGACTCAGACCCACCAATACCCGAACACCCCAAATCAGATCTACCCGCACGGAACATACCCATCACCCAAAATTCATACCTTTCTCAGATCTGGACCCAATTCACACCGATCAGATCCGCTCCTCAGCGCCCCCAAAACCGCATGCGAATCGAAAAGGAAGCCGCTCCCCCTCTTCCCCTACAGGACCTCAGCGACGCAACGCCCTCGATCCCTCCCTCCCCCCCCGGATCACCGACCGTAGACGATGACTGCACGAGAAGAAGCAACCACGAGAGAGACACAGCTCAAGATCAGATCAGATCTGCCCTCGGTAGGGAAAGCGCGAATACCCAACATATATAACGACGGCGACTGCAATAAAGAAATGGTCTTTTTTTTTACCAGAGAGAATCGAGGACCGCTGCAACGTGAAGAGGAATTGAATAATCGAAGAAGACGAAGAAGGAGAAGAAGAAGATGACGATGAGATTTGGGGGGTGTTTCGGCCTCTACGCCATCTTTAACCCAACCTTCGTTCATCGCATCTCATCTTTGGCGGGTGACTCCGGTTGAGACTCCGTGGTTGAGTTGGGCCCATCGAGGCCCATTCATCTGGGCCCATCGAGCCCTGAACATCGGCCCGAATCCGCCAAGCTTCCGCAACGTTTCTGCGCTGAGAGATTCTCCGTCGCCGTCGTCTTCTTCGACCTCGGCTACAGCTTCCATCGCCATATTTGCAAGAGCCTCGGCAGCACACTCTCGCACTGGTAGCGGTAGGGTTTTGCAGATCGTTTCGCGTCTCCTCTCATCAGTTAGGAAAATGGCGCTGCTAAGGAGCGCGGCGAGGACTCCGCTCGGGAACGCCCTGTGCAAGCGGCTGCTGGGGGGCGGCGTCGTGGTCGACAGAGGGTTCGGCGCCGTCGCCGGCGTCGGCGTCGGCGCCGCGGAGCAGATGAATCTGATCCGGCAGCTGAGGGAGAGGACGAGCGCTCCGATAAAAGAGGTGAAGTCCGCTTTGGTCGATTGCCAGTGGGACATCGAGGCTGCCCAGAAGGAGCTCAGGAAGAGAGGGCAGGTGGTGGCGTCGAAGAAGTCCTCGCGGACCGCGGCGGAGGGTTTGCTGGCTCTCGCGCGGAGCGAGGGCAGGGCCGCCGTCATCGAGCTCAACTGCGAGACCGACTTTGTCGCTAGAAACGAGATCTTTCAGTATTTGGTAAATTTTCCACATTTTGATCATGGGGTACAGTTCTGCTCTGGTTGTGTATGCGTGAAGAGCATTCCATATGGGAGACAAAGCTTTGTCTTTCTTGGTTTGCTATCTCCTATATTGTGACTCGGTTTGTTCATAGCCATTAACTAATTCGTCACAGAAGAAGTAACTTGTTGCTCGTCAATGTGAATGAACTTCAGGCCTTGGCTTTGGCGAAGCAAGCTTTGCTGGTGGAAAATCCTTCTGACAAAGTTTCTGGGATCTATCACATGGGACCTGAGCACTTGGAGGTAAGAATTATGTATATTTGATCTTTGGCTTTGACTTCTGACAAAGTCTCTGTGCATGTAGATGTCGGTTGTCATCGTCCAACCCCATGCTTGAATTCTGTTCCCTTTTGAGATATGAATCACAAAGCAGTACATTTCACAAGCTCCTAGATCAATGAAAGTGCAAAATTGATTATTCACTGTGATTGGGGTAAACAGTCCTTTGAGAGATCAGCATGGCTTTAGATAATATATACAGGTATTAAATGTAGATTTTTCTTTGTCCAAGTAATGACAATGTTGTGTTTGGACAGGCAGTGTTTTCATATTTCGTTGTCTTTGAGATGATGTGGCTCGAGAAGTACCATGTGGCTGTGCTTGAACCTTATTGTGGCAATTCGATCTTGTTGCATTCCATAAATGCTCTATTTTATTTAGATAAGTCAAAAGCTCAATTTTCATGGGCCATAAGAGGAGTCTAACCTTTGCCGCTTCACCAGGGCTTGAAGTTAAAGCTCGAGCATCCAAAAATCAGTGGAGAAACAACTGTTCAGAATGCAATTACAGAAGTGGCTGCAATTATGGGAGAGAATGTAAAATTTAGAAGAGGTTATGCCATGTGTGCTTCTTCACACGGTGTTCTTTCCACATATCTTCATACCAGTCCCCAGCCAGGTAAGAAGCATTTGGATGCCTTCTTTTCTTCGTAAAAGATTGGAGATAAATGTGATAGAGACCATGCTTCTTTTCTTTACGTGCACTCATCATTGCATTCATATCTTGAAGCAAAATGTAGTTTCTCGATGGAGAGTTTCCGCATTGGATGGATTAAAAGGCCTTATGGTTGGATGCATGATCTTAATTAGGTTTAGGCCGTATTGCTGGAATTTTGTCTCTTGAAGTTGAAGACGAGAACTTACAACTTGATGCGCTCCAACAAGTTGGTTCAGAATTGGCAATGCATATTGTGGCTTCCAAGCCTTTGTTTTTGACTAAGGAACTTGTCGCATCTGGTGCATTAGAAAGCGAACGGGAAATCCTGAAATCTCAGGTAATCTTTCTTGTGCCTTTGTGAAAGTGATATTTATTGGATCCCACTCAAACATAAAGATAATTTGTTCATTCTGGTGCTTTTTCTTGGAAAACTGTTTACATGTTTTACCATTGACTGTTTGGTTCTTTGGGCTTGGCAAGGCATTCGTCTTAGTTCTTCGTGTCTAAACTAGCTATTTTGCCCAATTTTTCGGTGCCTCCAGGCAGAAACTTCAGGGAAATCTCAGATGGCCATAGACAAGATGGTTGAAGGTCGTCTACGCAAATACATGGAGGAAGTGGTACTTATGGAGCAAAAGTTTGTTGTGAATGATAGTATAAATGTGAAGGTATGTATTAAAGTTCTCCTGTAATTTAAGAGCACAAGAACATTCTCATGCGATTATAACCCGCAACCCTAGAAAAATGATTGCAAATCCCAAATAGAGTTCATTGGTTCTTCCATTTTTCAAATCACTGATATTTCAAATAGAGTTCATTCTATCACCGAATGATAGAATGATCAAACTATGCTATTTTTATCTTGGTCCATAAGCCAATTACCTTTTCTCTTTCTTGACGTATTTGTTTGAAAAAGTGGTTTGCCTTCCAAAAGATAACATGCTAGCTCTGGTGATTGACATAGGTGGAGATGGAAGTCAAGTACTAATAGTTTTGTGCCGAAGAAAGAATCCCAATTTAATTTTAGTGACTACCGAGTGAGCAAGGTGCTAGTGTAGGGTTATTCAACATGTATGGAAGTTTCGCTGGCTAAAAGATAAAATATATATGGAAAATTTATAAGGATACTCCTCCAGTAATTTTCAGCATCATCCTTTTGTTTGTGTTCTCTTGTGAACATTGTCTTCTAGTATATAACCTCTATATGGTGCTTTTCAGTTTATCTTGTTTACATCTGAGAAATCCAAAAAGGATGGACGCGGTTGCACTAATGAATTCGAACTTTACAATGCGGTTTGGAGGCTAGGCAGCAACGCGTTTCTTATTATCTGTATTTATATCTATCGAAAGTGACCTTCTGCTTGATTTGGTTTTGCAGACTTTGATAGGCAATCTGTCGAAGGAAGTGGGATCCTCAGTGAAGATTGGAAACTTTTTCAGAATGGAAGTTGGAGAAGGAATTCAGAGGTAGCTACTTTCACTTGTTAAGATAATGAGACTTTTAAAATTCAATGATAGCAGATGTCTCCAAATCTTTTGTCTCTTGGATGTTGTCATGCTTATGCGGTGTCATTTGGATGAGGTGATTGATCTCTCCTTGAGTCGTTGGATTTCTGCAAAAACGACATTTTGATATCAATAGTTGGACGATATTATTAAATCTTTCTCTTGGGTGGTCTGACCACAAGTCAAGGTTTTACTGTGATTGAACTTTGTTCTGTAAAAGTTGGTGCTATTATATCTTATAGTAGATGTTGGGAAATCATCAAGCCTTTGTTTCGTTAAACTTTGTTTATTCTGGAATGGAAGATTCCGAAGGACTTAGGCAGTATCCCTACTTGGTACTTAGATCATGTCCACAAATCTGGGAAAACCTCATTCTCGATTGGGCATTTGGTTACTTTGCTCTACTGCGGGAACCCAGCTTCATCGAGACTTAACAATTACCTGCTATATCATGTTATAGAGATACATCCATAAATGCAGAGAAAGAAGATCCAAATTCAATAAGGCAGATTGTTGCTATATGGGCATAGCAGATGTATTTTTTATACTTTTAACTGAAGTGTGATTCTTGACAGTCCGAATATTGCACTGATGTTGCTATCGTATGGTTAAATAAAGTTCTATTTTAGAAATCTGATGTCTGAGTAGTTGGCATCAGCCTGTTGTGACGAATTTGTACTACATTATGAACTTTTAGAACAAAGTACTTTAGGACCTCCATTGATGCCAAGAGAGTGTCCATTAAAAAATCAACTGAAGCAGTTATCTCCCAGTGTACTTCAAAAAAGTGCCTAGCAATAAGACTGCTATATGTTAGTATGGTAGCTTTTACAGCTCAACAGGCAACTTGATTGAGGTCCTGTGCTTACTTTAGGGGTTGAAATTGCAAGGGTTGATGGGTTGGGTGGTTGGACCAAATCTATCTTTGGTGTTGCGCATGTTCGTGTGCTTATTGGCGAGGCAATGGCTTTTCCGGTCTTTTTGACCCAGGTCGGGTGATGGTTTTCAATTAGCTTGTCCCATGCATAGAGAACTGCTTTGGGAATCAAGCCAAAAACAGGCTTTTGTGGAAGCATGTTCCTTTGAACATTTTCCACGGCTTTTTTATTTCAAATAGTATGTGTTATAATAGCATGAGATGGTGAGAGAAACCTTGGATAGCTATTATTTAGCTGAGAAATAAAGCTCGTGGGGCTGACTAGCTGTTGCTTGGTAGCACCTATAGTTCTGATGACTAACGTGCACAATTTATTTACAGCGTAAGTGTGCAGCCCAGCGTTGTTGCTTTGTAAATGCTCTCTCTCTCTCTCTCTCTCTCTCTCTCTCTCTCTCTCTCATGTATAATATGTTGCTGGCTGTAATCACAGGAATGAAGCATCGAGTGTACCTGAACCTGTGGCTCAAGCTGTGTAATACGGGGGAATGCTCTCAACAGAATCTAATGGATGCAACACGTCACTGCAAATTGAAGATCCTCAATTAGTTTCTTTCTGTGTGCAACGGGCATAATTATTTGAGAGGCAGAGCTTCACTGAAAAGGTTGTGTTGTGAGCTTTCCTCATTTTTCATTTACTACCATGAGATTTGTTAAAAATGCAGAGTAATAAAACGGTGTAGTAGATTCATAGTTGCTCCAATTCCATTTGTTTGGCTCTCTCAAGTGATTAAACAGCTGACTCCTGGAACTTTTTAACTAGAAATAGTAGCGGCATCTCCGAGTTCTGTCAAGGTTGATGAAGATTAATGAGTCGGGTCACTCTGATGCTGCCAATTTGCTCGTTTAGTGCGGATAACAGTTTAAAGTGGATGCAGGAGAAGATCATGAATGCGAGTCGGTTTATGTCATCTATCCTCTTGAATGCGACTCAGATGGCGATATCCCTTATCAATGAAAAACATGCCGGCTGAGAACTACCTTGTGGTTTTGCCAATTTAATGTCATTTGCGTGGTTAAAATGAAGCATTTGAGTTATCAGAACCATTGCCATTCATGCACTATGTCCTAATCACCGTGAACAAACCATGACCTGTGTCATCATGAACAATAATCAATCTTTCTCCATATGTGATTCTCTAGATACAGGGTACACCAAGTTCACCTCGACTCGATCTCGATCTCCTCTTGAATGCAAGAGCAAGTGTCAAGGCAGTGCCATTCAGAAGTGCAGTTTTTCAGTTCTTTACATGTCAAGGTTCCACATTGATCCCTCATTTAACATATTTTCACATGCGATTACAATATCACCGGGGGGCGGTGGTGACACAGAAGAGAAGTACTTAAAAAGCCCTAATGGAACTTGAGGTTGGTCAAAATGTTGTTGTTGACTGGGTCGGCCAAGTGGTCCAAGAGGTTTTGGTAAGGCCCGACACCGGTCACAGGGGCTTGGATGAAGAAGCCCAACATGGCCAACATTGCCAACCGCCCATTCTTCACCTCCTTCAGCTTCATATCCTTCATCGACTTCTCATCTTTGCCGAGCCCTAGAGGGTTGAAGAATGGCCCGCCAGGATATGCCGGGTCTCCGGAACCGCCCAAGCCCTTCTCGAGCCCTAGGAAGTATTGTTTGCCCATTGAGCCCGGATTGTACCAGTCTTGGAACCTCCTGTGCTCGGCGAAGCCCACGAGCGCCAACTCGAACACAAAGAGCGTGTAGGGGTCGGCCCAGTAGCTGTAAGTCCCGGCCGGTGGGATCACGCCGGTCTTGAACCACGGGAGGGCGGTTTCCGGTGGGATCAACCCTGCCTTTCCTAGAATCTCTGGTGCAAGCGCTCCGATAACACCCACCATGGCGCAGCGCCCGTTGAAGACCTCTCCATAGGCGAGCCACCTGGGCTCGATGAACCCTCCAGTGCCCTCGGGGTCGGAGAGACCCAACGGGTCGAAACCATAGTCACCAGGGAGGCTGCATCGTTTAAGAGAAATAAAGCGAGTGAGAAATTGGACCAAAACTGTGATGTTTAGACATTGGATCGTGCACGTCATGCAAAAGAGGGAAGTTTATCAAGGTAACTTCGACTATTTGGAAGAAATTTCTCATTTGGTGCTCTTAATAGGGGACCAAACACCTCCATCTCTAAAATAATTCCCCAATCGACTAAACTTCTAGAAACAATCTGATCTAGTTTCAGTTAAACTAAGAAAGATGCATGTAAAAGCAAGTATAAATGGAGCTTGGAATTACCTTCCGTCCAAGTATGAAAGGCTTTGCTTGGATGCAAACCACAATTGTCTATCTGCTCCCTCCTGAAAAGAACACGAAATATACACATCATCATCGGCAAAATTGGGAGTATCTGTGGTCTCAAGTTTGTAGAGGAAAAGCCATTTTTACTTAATCAGAACGGAACTAGGACGAGTGTCAGCAAGGTCGACACGACACCCTTTCAAAACACAAACCAACAGGGGTAATTTGTAAATGCATAGCCAATCGGATCGACCGTACTTCTAGTGAAAGGAAGCGAGACGGACCTTAACTGGCGGAGTCGAGGCAGCTCTGACGACGAAAGAGGCCTTCCTCGACGAAGCGACGGGCCTCGACCGCAGCAGATGCCTCGCCGACTCGACGGAGGAGGCAAGCGACGACGATACGAGGGCCTGCGCCGCCATTTTGCTCCCTTCCCCTTAGTTCTCTCCGGCGAACTGACGAGCTCGAGCAGGGGAGATGGCGAGAAGAGAAAGGAGAGATATCAATGTATAGGATGGCTTTAGTCAATTCACAGGCCAACTGAAATATACAGAGAGAGGCGAAGCAAGGGCACCACTCATGGGCGGCGGTGGGGCCGCGGAAAAATCCAGTCGAGCGGGGGGGAGGTGGCCAATGGCTTGGAGATCAGGTTGGGATCTGGCCGTCCAACGGGGACCGTCCACGTGGCGCCACGGCTCGGATAAGAGGATCAATTGCTGATATGGGGGTGGTTCCCAGATTCCAGATGGGCAGTTCCTGGACCGAGGGCCACTCGATTGGTCCGACGTGGCATTTGGTGTTTTGTGGTAATTTCACGGCCTCTCGAATTCTATATATATATATATATTTTCAATGGAAGTATGTAGGAAGATATGAGATGAGTCAACAATGTTTCGTACGTATGCTCCAGCAATGTAGAAAGATGGGTTTATCTATGAAATAATGACACAAAATAGTCCATAAACTTTAATTTAATATGCAATATAATTACCAAATTTTTAATTTAGTCAATATGATCCGCGAACTTTTAGCCCGACGTGAAATGCAATACTTGAACTTTTAATTTCTTTAACGTGGTTCATGAACTTTTGGTAAATATTCAAACTAGTCCCTAGAAAATATAAAACTATCCAATGTTATCGTTCCATCAATTTAAGTCAAAGGACAACATCGAATATTTTCTTATGATCTCGGGACTGAAAGTTCGAGAACCACACTGAACAAGATAAAAATTCTTGGACTAGATTACACATTAAATTAAAGTTTAGGAATACAAATTAAAAATTTTAGGGATCACAATGCTTATTGGGCCAAAATTTATAGATCGTTTGTGTCGTTTTCCCTTAATCTATTAATGGAATGAATCGAATTACTAAATTCGAAATTTATTTTTACCACAACTTCATCGACTCCCGTTGTCCTCCCTTTTCGTCCACGCATCTTGCATATCCTTTATGCTTCACTTCGCCCTTAAGTTTATTTTTGCCAATGGCTAGCTGATAGTAGCCTGAACAAACCCGAAAATCAAAATTCAAAAGACACGTCTCGAGGTTCTGCCCAGTTTGACTGGAACTTGAGCGAGGGCCGGTTCGGTCGGGCCAATCCCGGGTTTTCAAGCTCTTGATAGCTCCTGGATTTTGTTAGATTTTATTTTATTTTTTGTCGTTTCTCATCTTCGCCATCCCTAGTGCTGGAGAGGCCGACTTTTCAGTTTCCTCTCCTTTCCAAATCTACAATGTTAAATGGGCTGGGCTTCTCCCTACGAAGGGCCCAGAACGAACAGAGCGTCGTCAAACCCACTGGGCCACTGGATCGGCCCAACCAACGAGCCCCAGCCGCCGCCGCCGCCGCCGACGCCGACAGTCGTCAGCGGCTCTTCCTTCGCCCGGCCCGCACCCACGCACGCGCGCGCGCGGGGCCAAGAAAATGGCGCGCCGAAGCCGATGACGTGGCGCGGGATACACGGTAAACCCTTCACTTTTAGAGAGAGAAAAACAAAGAGAAAGATATTTTCGGAGAGAGAGAGCGCGACGAGAGGAAAAACCCTCAGCGAAATGATAAAAAGGCAAAAAAAAAAAAACAATAATAGATAAAACCTAAAACCCTACCTCTGCACGCTCGCAACCTCCCTCCCTCACTCCCTCCATCATCATCGTCCTTCGCCCTGCTTCTCCCGCAGAACTGCTCTCCCAGCTCGGTGAGCTGAAGCGGAAGCGGGAGCCATTGCGACCGAGCTCGCTCGGAGGCGGAAGGGACGAGTCGCCGCCGGAGCCGACACTCCCTCGCTGGTTGCCGACGCCGGTGGCCGGTGGCGATGCCGGTGGTGACGCCGAGGTGCGTTTATCTCTTCTTCTCCTCCTGCATGCGAATTTGACCCCGCCGGAGCGACGGCCGCGGGGCATTGAGCGGCGCAATGCGGTTTCCGATGCGCGAATCGCCGCTACTTCGGTGTACGGAGGCTCGTCGCAGTGTGGAAAGGGGACGAGGGAGGGAGAGGTTTTGCTGATGATTATAGCTTCTGAGTTTTTTTTTCTCTTTTTTTGTTCCTTCCTTTTTGTTTGGCGTCGCCAGATGATGGAGAGTCCGATCGGTTCGGCTTGAGAATTGTGCATATTCCGAGGGAACTATGGAGCTGAAGAGGAAAACTCCGCTTCAGCTTCAATCGCTGGAGAAATTCTACTCAGGTGCGCCGCTTTCGTTTCTCGCGCGTGTCTGTCTTTGGTAGCTGTTCTCGTCATTTCCACGGTTTCCCGTAAATGCGGCGAACAGCTGCCTCCAGCTGCCTCGAGGGTTTTATCAAATCCTCCCAGAGGGATTGTGGAATCCCCTCACTGTACGATTTCTAGAAATATTACTCTACGGTTGTTGCTGCCGCTGCATTCATTAAGGTTATGTTCTTTATTCCAGAGGACGAGTACCCGACGCAAAAGGCTATGAAAGGTTATGCTGCATCATTAGGATTGACATTCAAGCAAGTGCAGGGATGGTTCATGGAGAAGAGGAAGCGACGCAAGAGGAACGGCGAAGTACCCTTCAGTATTTCTGCTCAAGATAGTGCACAGTCAGCTGAGTCGTTGCCTTCGACTTGTGGACATCTAGCCTCTACTAATGCTAAGAGAAGGGAAAAGCCCATTTGTCTGCAGGATATGTTGTTCAGTCCTGATTACATTCTGAAGAAAGTGTTCCGCAAGGATGGTCCGGTTCTCGGTGTAGAATTCGATTCTCTTCCTACAGGGGCGTTTTTGCACGGTAAAGCTGGTTGTTGGAAAAAAAAAATTTGTTCACATTATTTCTTAAGGAATCTGTCAAGTGTTAATTCTTTTTTAGGTTTTACTTATTGGATGCACTACAATCTTTATTTATCTCGCTTCCTCGGGATTTTATTGTTAACAATCCTCCTATAGTGTTGTTTGTTTTTCCACACCAATCATTTGGGAGCAGCTTTTGCTCCTATTGTTTTGCTTGGTAGAGAATCTGACCAATGTAAAGCTTAGTCTCTGCTTTCAGTTGTTGGGCGTTATGTTATCAATTCCTTGGCTGACTAATTGCGCTAGACGGCGCATAATCAGTAAAGCAAACAATTTTTTGGCTTTCTTTTGTCGTCTTTTCAAAACCAAATTGCAATGGTGGCAATGGTAAAGTGGAGATTTTGATTTCTTTTGCTTCTGAAATAATATGGATTAGCAGAGAATGGTGCTTTTAATATATTACTTTGCTGTTATACGTTATTACCCCGGTGTCAGATGTGGATCCTATAGTTCTTTCTTAATGAATCTGTTGTATTTAGCTATAAAATACTTACATATTGCAGCTATTTTTCGCTATACTTTCTCTTTTGTGTTTCTGGCCTCACATATTTTGCCCTTTAGCTACATGAGTCATTCTATATCTGGATTGATTCACACTCTTATTTGATGTTTAGGCTCCCAAAATAAACTTTCTTGTGAACAGATTCACAGAGAACCAAACCAGAAAAAGGTATCTCTAGTAAACTCTAGTTGGTGATTTAATAAAAACTTCTGTGAGGGTTTAAAGTTTGATATCCATATTTTAGGTATCTAATGGAGAAATCATAGATGGCCAGGATGGCTTTAATAGTGGTCCAGTGAAAAGACATGGCATTGGCAAGGGCTTGATGACAACTTGGCGAGCAACCAATCCTGACGGTGGACATTTCCCTACTGGTGTGGATATTGATAGAGGAGCTGGTGCTATATCACACTTGTCAACTTCTAAATTAAAAAAGAAGACATGTCAAAGCAAAATCAAGCGTCAACAAACGCTTGCAATGGCAAGTTATCCAATATACATACTGTATTATTGAATATTTAATTTTGGATTATACCTTTCATCTTTTTTTGTCATATTATTGAGGTAGTGGACACTGTGAGGAAAAAGTAGTCTTACTTTGAGGTGTCTTTCAGATACAGAGGAAGTTAAAGGAGAAGTTATCAATAAAAAAGAAGCCTTTGATGAGGAAGAAAGAGGTGAACTGGGTTATGAATTGTAATGGTGCTGAGTTCTGCAACTGTAGTACACTTCTAACGATGCTATTTTCATCCAGAAACTGTTAAATCAGAATTCAATCCCGAAGGGAACCCGCAAGGAAAAATGCGACCTTGCTTTGGAAGGGGGAATTACCCAAGAACTCCTTGATAAATTTACAATGCTAGTGGATGATGAAGAAATGGAGATGAGAGAGTTACAAGCAGGGCCGAAACCTCTCTGCTGTTCAGATCATTTTACTTCCAATGGATCACATGGTTGTTCCCTCTGTAAAGGTGAGTTTTTTACCTCATTATCCAGTATTTCAGTTATTTCTGTCTGAGTTACAATGTACAGCAAAGTTACATTCGGTTTTGGTGTTTCCAGATGTTTTAGCAAAGTTTCCTCCAATATCTGTAAAGATGAAGCAGCCCTTCTGTATGCAGCCTTGGGATTCTTTGGAGATGGTCAAGAAACTCTTTAAGGTACATAAAAGTTCTTGATTGATGTTTTTTTCTTTTCATTTTCTGTGAATGGATGAGTTATTACCTATCAAGGAAATAGTTCCTAGAAATCATTAAGAACTCTTGATAAGTAAGCTGGAGAACTTAATTTTGCAAAACCTTGTCAGACAGGAACGTCATACAATCCTTAATCACTGCTTGCATCCAATAGGGCCTACACTCGTACTAAATTTTATATGCTCACTGTATGCTGGGAAGTGTACTTCATTTTCTCCTTGTAAATATGTTATCTTTATTTGTATAAGAAAAGGTTTTGGCTTCTTTATTGTGGACTCTAAGGTGATTTCTTCCCAGAATCGACGCTTCTCTGAATGGCAATTTTTGTGTGGTAGATTGACATTGTGTCTCATTTACCTATTACACGTGTAATTGATAAGTCATGACATACTGAAGTTCTTTGACTAGACTGTAGATTGCTCAGTTTCTGGATTAAAAAGAAGAAGAAATTCATCTTTATGATTTGTGTCTTTGCAGGCCATCCACTTTCTTTATACTTTTGCTGCAATGCTTGATATCAACTCTTTTACTCTTGATGAGTTTGCTCAAGCATTTCATGACAAGGTAATCTTCCATTCCTACTGTTGTTGCTGTTTAGCAAAATTCCTGCTTATCTGCTTAACTTTTGCTGTTCATCAGTGTTGCTGACATTTGTCCATTTTGATTTGTTTGTATATTTTGTTCAAGGATTCCTTGTTACTTGGAAAGATTCATGTGGCCCTCTTGAAGCTTCTTCTCTTTGACGTTGAAACGGAGCTTACGAGGGGGTCCTTTCATCACTTGAGCAAATCTTGCAAGTTATTGGCATTACTACACTCGGTGAGTCACAATTTTCGGAATGTCTATGATAAGTACCAGTAGGAAAGTACTTGGTTTTTATTTTTTTGCCCTGTTACAGTACAGAACCAACCCTTTACAGTTTAGTGCTTTCTCAATGCTTCCATTCCCCTAAGAATGAACACAAATGAAATGACAGGGTAAGCACATAAACCACATAGCGAGGATCGAGGCTATTGGTTAGCTTGCACTACTATGCTGAAAACATAAAGAAGAAATGGTCCGTTGCGCTTAAGATGATTTAGCCATATGAGATACTTTAATGGATGGGTGAGTATTCAATGAAATTGGGAATACATTGAATATAGGGACAATGACACAAATGGTCCCTAAACTTTGGCCCAATGTTCAATGTGGTCCATGAACTGTAATTAATGTGCAAAGTGGTCCCTGAACTTTCGATTTGTTCAATGTGGTCCCTGAACTTTTGGTACATATTCAATTGAGTTCCTAGACTATACGAAATGTTTAATATTGTTCCCGAACTTAAATTAATGGAAGGACAACATTGAAAATTTTAATATAATTCAGGGACTAAGTTGAGCATGTACCAAAAGTCCAAGGACTACATTGAACATATCGAAATTTTAGGGACCACATTGCATATTGGGCTAAAGTTCAAGGGCCACATTGAGCAAATTAAAAGCTCATAGACCATATTGCACATTTGGCTAAGGTTCAGGGACCATATTGCACATTTGGCTAAAGTTCAGGGACCATTTGTGTCATTATTCCTTGAATATGTATGGGATTGTATTGATCTTTCCCAGCTCAAGGATGAGACAAGCAAGACTCATTTCAGGTCGTATCTAGGACAAAAATGACTACATCAAAGATTCTTTAATGAGAAGGTACGACTTTTTAGCTAAGTGTTCATGACAAAACCAGTGAGATGTAAGAAATATAAGTAGATGCCACTAGCAAGCATCTTAACAATAGGAACCTAAGGAGGATATTTATTAGGGATAGTGCTATAGCATAGAAGGATCCACGTGGCAACTACATTTAGCGAAAAAAGGCCTAGAGTCTATTCCCCCTGTTTCTAGTTTGTGCTTTTGGCTTTCTCCAACTTACAATATGGTATGAAAAATGATTCGCAAATTTACCCGTTTCGGTGGAAAGGAACTGAGATGCTGCTGAGCATCATGTTGATTTTCACTTTGACCATTTTTTGTCTCACACCGGACATTGTTCAAAAGTTTGAAGCTGACGTCAATGTGAGATGTACTACATTTTCCTAAGTATGTATTGTTGGAGGGAGAAAATTAATGGAGAGCTTTTTGTGGAAGTCTATAGAAACATGTGTAGAGTCTTGAAAAGTTTCCGTCCACAGTGTTGCCTTTGAGATCTCATCATTTTATTGAATGCTTGACGAATGTCATCTTTAGACATATTGCTCTTCACCATGGAGATATGAAAGTTCTATGAGATATCATTCTGATTAATTTCTCACTTTTGTTCCTTTGCGTGAGAATCACTTTGCTGGTTAATAAAATTACTCGTTATGGTTGATTCCTCTTTTTCCTCTTGATGGATTGTGGGGAGGAAATAGTAAACTTTGCACTTATGATGGCACCATGTAGGTTGAGAGCCAAGATATCATTGTCGATTTCTGGAAAAAGTCCTTGAACCCATTGACATGGCCGGAAATACTTCGTCAAGTATTGGTTGCAGCAGGTTTTGGATCAAAGAAAGGCGCATCACACAGAGAAGCTGTTAGCGAGGTATGCTCATTCTAAGCATTTCTACTCCTTTCAAATGGTTATCACTTCTCATTAGTTTACTTTCCTCAAATTTTCCTCAGATTGATTTTGTGAGAGTTTTAGAAATTAGGAGTGAAGTAGAGAAAGGCAAAAGTGTAGAAAAACTAGTTAGCATAACAGAGATTGAATCATGCCAAAAGTTCCTGCTATAGATCTCCAAAATCGAGTGACATGGCTCAAACTTAACTTCCACATTAAGGACAGGTGAATCTTTTGAATTATCCTCTGAGAAATGAAATTATGACAAAGTGGTTTAGAAAGGTAAAAGCTGATAGGAAATGATTTGACAGTTCCAATTAGAACTCATTTAAAACTTAACTTCCACATTAAGGACAGGTGAATCTTTTGTTCCATTGTTTCATAGTGTTCATGGATGACAATATTGTTATATATGACACCTTTTCAATCGGTTCTCTAGGAAATGAGCCTTATGATGAAGTATGGGATGCGTCCTGGAACTTTGAAGGGAGAGTTATTTAGGCTTTTGTCAGAGCAAGGTAATAATGGCCTGAAAGTTTCTGAAATGGCAAGGGCTTCACAGGTAATTTTATATGAATGGAGTTTGCAATTCATAAAGGTGAAAAGCCACCTTGTATATTGCACTTATATTGATGGTTTCTTTGTCAAAAAAGGTTATGGGATTGAACATCTCCAGCAATAGGGAGGAACTGGAAAACGCTATATGCTCCATGCTTTCAAGTGATATTACTTTGTTTGAAAAGATCTCATCTTCCACCTATCGTCTACGGATAAACTTTGCCTCAAAGGATGCTGAGCATCTTCAGTCTGATACAGATGACTCTGGAAGTGTTGAGAATCTCGATGATGATACGTGTAGCAGTGGTGATGATACTGAGTGTGACTCAGGAGATCTTACTGTTAGAAAATTCAAGCGTGCAAATAGTCACAAAAGTAAAAATAGCATGGTAATAGTAGATACAGAGATTGATGAGAGCCATCCTGGAGAAGTATGGTTGTTAGGACTGATGGAAGGTGAATATTCCGACTTAAGTATTGAAGAAAAGTTGAATGCTTTAGTGGCCTTGATTGATCTTGTTCGTGCTGGATCCACCATTCTTATGGAGGTATCTCGTGATCCATGGTTTTTCATCTATTTGTTTGCTTCTATGCCTCTTTTCATACCTAGTTGTCCGTTAGTTTTGGTAATTCCCAAGAAGATTTCTTTGTTTTGCTCAATCTTTGTTAGTCAAGATTAAAGATCATTTCAAATTTAAATTCAAATAAATTTTATACAACAAAATCATAATTTGTCAAATTAAAGCTTCTCTTTCTTAGGACATTTTCCATTTCAGGTCAATTCCTGCATTTGTGCCCTTTGAGCACGAGAATTCTCTTAAGCATTAGAGTCATGTGGTCTACAAGTACTTGCTATTGCAAGTTCCATATAAGACCACAATACTTTTTCTTTTTTCTAATGTAAATCCTTGATAATCTGATTTATCTTTGTCCTTGAAGAAATGCAAATTTGTTCTTGATGCCATTAGGCAGCATCAAGTTGATGCTGGATAGGTGGATCTTGAGGAAGATTCTATTTGCGGTTCAGATGCCATTTTAGGTTGCATCAAGTTGATACTGTACTCATGGATTGTTTGATTTTGTAGTGTCTTTGTTGTTTGGTAGAGGTGCTTACTGTTTACTTTTTAGCCTGAGCAGAATTCATCACAAGTATGCACCGAAACTGTTCCGAGCTCCATCTATACTGGTTCTGGAGCAAAAATCAAGAGAACATCATCAAATCAGCAAAACTTGTTAGGGTCATCCTGGGTGCATCATGAACAAAGGCATGGCCTTAATTCATCAGCGGAGATTCAACCCATCGATTCTTCAGCATTACTGTCAAAATCGCATGTTAAGCAGATATCTTCTGGCAAATCAACAGAAGCAAAAGATGTGGAAATAGTTGATTATCCACACGCAATGCAATCTGTGTATCTGGGATCAGATCGTCGGTACAATAGGTACTGGCTTTTCCTGGGTCCGTGCAATTCTTGTGATCCGGGACATAGGAGTGTTTATTTCGAGTCTTCTGAAGATGGGCACTGGGAGATCATCGATACCAAAGAGGTGAGTTCGGTGCTTGTCTTTTTGTGTTAAATATAGTTTCTTGTTATTGTCCCGTAGCTTGAACTTTATGACTGAATTCTTCTTCATCAATTTGTTTTGGTTATACATGACGCAGGCTTTCTGCTCCTTATTGTCGGTTTTAGATGATAGGGGTGCTCGGGAAGCACTTCTTATTGAATCTTTGGAGAAACGGAAGGCTTTTATCTTCCAAGCAATGTCAAGCTGTATGGTGAGTCAAGCTGATGGTAGATCGTGGATCCTATCTGATATGACTGAGCTTGATTCTGTCAGGGAAGAAAGTTCTTCTCCTATTTCTGATGTGGACAATGGCACAAGCCTGATTACAAGTGGAGATTCTTTTCCTTCATCTGGTGCTATAACCATTGAAGTTGGAACAAAGGGGGAGGAACTAAAGCAAAGTTGGAGCCGCCTCAAAGCATTTGATTCATGGATGTGGAATTTTTTCTACTTAGCACTGAATGCTGTAAGGCATAGAAGAAAATCTTATCATGATTCACTTAATAGATGTGAGAGATGTCATGATTTGTATTGGCGAGATGAGAAACACTGTAAGATTTGCCACACAACGTTTGAGCTGGATTTTGATTTGGAAGAAAGATATGCAATCCATGCAGCCACTTGTAGGGAAAAGGAGGAGACTGATACGTTCCCAAAGCACAGAGTTCTATCATCACAGTTGCAGTCTCTGAAAGCTGCAATTCATGCTATAGAGGTGAGTAGTTATGTTGAGTTTGTTTGACATTTCCACTGCAGCCCACGTGTTTTTACTCTAGAGACTGCCTTGAATTCTTGTTGTCTATATGGATAGATGCTTCTAGTGTATAATTGCAAAATGCTTTGAATGTGTGATATTTCTGCTTGTTATATTGTCAACCATAGTTTGGTGTGCATCTGGGTTTGTTGAAAATCAAAAAGTTAGATGGTGGATAGATAGTCAAGCAAAGAAAAGGTTACTTTCTGGAGGCACCATTATATTCTGCCTGGGAATTATCAGAAAGACAACGAAAGCACTAGTCCAGCGTGTTTGAATGAGCTGCTTCTGATACTTTTGCCTATGTTTGGTCGGTGTCTTTTACGTATTGGATTGAATAAGTTAATATTTCTGGCTGATTCTTAAGATTGGTACCTTCTAGTGGTTTGGTCTTTCCATGGTGGACAAATTGTTTGTGATTGTTACTCTATACACGGATAAGACGGAAACGCAGTATGTTCCTAGAGTAGGCAGTGCTTCTGTTTCATCACTTCTCTCCTGTTGACCAATTAAAGACCAGAGGAAGGTCGTTTGTAAAGCTGATTGACTCTATGGTTGAGGTGTTATCTACTTGGACCCCTTGAGAGAGTATGTTTTATGCTATTATATTCCCACATAGCTGACTAAATGGGAATTTCCATGTTATTGCAGTCAGCAATGCCTAAAGATGCACTTATTGGTGCTTGGACCAAGTCTGCCCACAGGCTTTGGGTAAAGAGACTCAGACGAACCTCCTCTTTGGCAGAGCTTTTGCAGGTTTAATTTAGTGTATCTATTGGAAACCTTATATGGGTTGGTTTTAAAAGTTTGTTTGCCTCATCCGTCTAAGATTGTTCAAAATCTAATTTACATGCCTATTTATTTTTATGATCTTCCAGGTCCTCGCAGATTTTGTCAGCGCCATTAATAGGGATTGGTTGCGCCGATGCGACACTGTGCCTGGTTACAATTTATCTGGGGAAGAAATAGTTGCATATTTTCCTACTCTTCCTCATACTACATCTGCAGTTGCGCTCTGGTTGGTCAAAATGGATATGCTAGTAGCTCCGTACTTGGAAACTTTACGGTCTAATAAGAATCATTAGTTAGTTGGATTTGTCGTAAAGGTATCATTCTCTTGTCGATGCATTTCTTTGTATATCGGAGCTGTGTTCTCAATAGTCTTATTTATGGTGTAAATTGTAATTGACCTCTACTACTCAATAGGCGGTGACGTTTGGCACAAAGAGGTGAGCATTCCTACTCTTGATCTAGCAAGGAGTGTTGAATGTGAGGTACTCGAAGATTGCATATTTTCACCAAGGTCCAGGGAGGATTGTGCCATTACTTATGGAAAGAGCAGAAGATCCGAATAATTCGTACCGCGGGATGTTGCTAGGGCACCAGATAGGAGCGGGAGGGCAGCATAAGAAAGCACTTTTTTACATCCATTTATGTTATGGAGGCATTCTGAGGGAACCATTTGTTACTGAATGATGTTGTAAAGCACGAGGCTTTTGAAAAGTTTGAGCTCTGGGAATAGTCACTATACCAGTGGCCTGCGCCTTTTGGCAACACTACCTTTGCTCCTCATTTCTGGAAAAAAAAGAAAGAAATAGTGCACGGCCTTCTCCGGCGAATCTTTATTGGAGAAATGAAGTTTTGTCCGATGTAAATTGTTTGACTAGGCCAATGAAATAAAATTTTAAAGGGTTATGCAGCAGACTGTCAAAGAAGCACACATTTAGTTTCATTTTCGTTACATGGTAGGTAGCCTATTCTTTGTTTCTGTTCAGATTCTTCTCTTGTATTACTTTTGTTGGGGCCAGATGTTCTATTCTGCTTTAATGGCATTTGGGGTCTGTTGCACTCTATTTACCTTCGGCCGTGGTCCCTGAATTCTTTTGAAGGATAAGCATTTATTCCTGCTGACACTGGTAGTTATCTCCAGAAGAAGGGTGAGTCTGATGTGCGGGGCAGTCGGCATGTCGAGATTTACGTTTCTGTTTTAGAATAATGGGTTGGACGAATTCAGACTTGGAGAACCAAAAGGAATATGTCCTCCGTCGGGATACGATCTTGAGATGGGTCGCCAAAGAGATTCCCTTTTATCTGACTTCGCTGTAATCTTCGACTGTCTAACGGTCTTCAAGCATTAACAGAGATTGAAACTGGAAGAACAGAGGTAAAATCTTAGGGGACTTGCTACAGACCCCAGATCCTCCAGAGGTAAAAAAGTAATTGCATCGAATGTTTGCAGGTTGTCATTCCGCAAGTTCTCCGTGGCCACTCCCCTAACCATATTTGAGCAGAATGCAGTTGGGAGTCTTTCCTATTCAAGGAGGGTGTTTGGACAAAGCAGCCAGGTCCAACTAATTTGGTAAGAATTACTTTCAGTTGTATGTAGACTTAGGCGACCCATTTCGCACCGAACGTCGGGGTTTCACCCGAGCTCGAAAAGCAAGGCCTACATTTTCGTTCATGGGCCGACGTTAGTCCACTGGGGCTCGTCCATTGTTCCGATATACTCCCATCGCCTTGTAAGCTGGCATTCATGCAATCATAACTACCAGTACCAATGTACCAAAAGATACCGAACTTCCCAGCTCTTCCTTGTATTTTCCTAGGCTGTGCCAAACACTCCAACGTCCGAACTTCAATAAGGCTGTGCTTAATTCTCAACTAAGTTTTCCCTAAGCCAGTAGCAAAGTACAGAACCACGACTGCTGACGCAAATCACAGAGAAAACAGTCACAGGTATAGATCAGCGTGTCCATCCTGGAGATTTCCTTTTCAATTTCATCAGTCCATTTTGCACTGTGGACGAGTTCGCTTGGAAAGACCACGAGACAGCAACAAAACTCTCTACTTAGCCAAAGCAACTTTGGTTTCTCTCATCAATAATAAAACGATTACAATCAATAAAACAACATTTAGGAATAACACGGAGATACAAAACATTGGTGATTAACCGGGCGGAGAAAATGCCAGAAGACAATTCGAAAGAACAGCATCACGTTGCATGATTATTTATTTGAGCCACCATAACGGACATTCCACCTGATCACCTGAACTTACTTGATCGCTTCGAGGCACCTAAGCCGTTAAGAAAAATCTAGGAAGAGCCGCAAGTCTATTTCCCACATAGGATTTGGAAAAAGGAATGCCAATTATTGAATTGTTGTTTTATCTGAGAGATTCTAAATCACATCAAAGTGCTCAATCAACACCCAAGAGGAAAACTTCTACAGTTAAGACTTTGAGATTGACATACCCTTTGAGAAGCCTCGAGGTCCTCCTAGAGGTGATATGGTGCGAGATCAATTTTAAGTTGCCGCTTCCCTTTGCTTGCCCTCTTTGAAAGATCAAAAGAAAGCTCCAGTCATAATTCAATACCATGTTGTCCACTCATAAGATGATCCAAAGCAATTTTAAGCAAGCTCATATTTTACATTTTACATCAATGATTTCTGAGGACAAATAACAGAACTTTTACAACGAACAATAACCAGTTTTCAGTTACTGCAGATTATAATCATTTACAGCATTCAGCACAAGCAGTAATATCATTAAGATCTGTGGAAGTAAAAAATTGGCATTTTCAATTGCCAATGCCTTTCTTCTGGGTTTTTTAGCAGCGGAAATTTCCTCTGGATCAACCATGTTTTTAGACTGGTAATTAAACTTAAAGTTTTCTCTACAATTAAAAATTTTAGGGATCCTGATGCTTATTGGGCCAAAATTTATAGATCGTTTGTGTCGTTTTCCCTTAATCTATTAATGGAATGAATCGAATTACTAAATTCGAAATTTATTTTTACCACAACTTCATCGACTCCCGTTGTCCTCCCTTTTCGTCCACGCATCTTGCATATCCTTTATGCTTCACTTCGCCCTTAAGCTTATTTTTGCCGATGGCTAGCTGGTAGTAGCCTGAACAAACCCGAAAATCAAAATTCAAAAGACATGTCTCGAGGTTCTGCCCAGTTTGACTGGAACTTGAGCGAGGGCCGGTTCAGTCGGGCCAATCCCGGGTTTTCAAGCTCTTGATAGCTCCTGGATTTTGTTAGATTTTATTTTATTTTTTGTCGTTTCTCATCTTCGCCATCCCTAGTGCTGGAGAGGCCGACTTTTCAGTTTCCTCTCCTTTCCAAATCTACAATGTTAAATGGGCTGGGCTTCTCCCTACGAAGGGCCCAGAACGAACAGAGCGTCGTCAAACCCACTGGGCCACTGGATCGGCCCAACCAACGAGCCCCAGCCGCCGCCGCCGCCGCCGACGCCGACAGTCGTCAGCGGCTCTTCCTTCGCCCGGCCCGCACCCACGCACGCGCGCGCGCGGGGCCAAGAAAATGGCGCGCCGAAGCCGATGACGTGGCGCGGGATACACGGTAAACCCTTCACTTTTAGAGAGAGAAAAACAAAGAGAAAGATATTTTCGGAGAGAGAGAGAGCGACGAGAGGAAAAACCCTCAGCGAAATGATAAAAAGGCAAAAAAAAAAAAACAATAATAGATAAAACCTAAAACCCTACCTCTGCACGCTCGCAACCTCTCTCCCTCACTCCCTCCATCATCATCGTCCTTCGCCCTGCTTCTCCCGCAGAACTGCTCTCCCAGCTCGGTGAGCCGAAGCGGAAGCGGGAGCCATTGCGACCGAGCTCGCTCGGAGGCGGAAGGGACGAGTCGCCGCCGGAGCCGACACTCCCTCGCTGGTTGCCGACGCCGGTGGCCGGTGGCCGGTGGCGATGCCGGTGGTGACGCCGAGGTGCGTTTATCTCTTCTTCTCCTCCTGCATGCGAATTTGACCCCGCCGGAGCGACGGCCGCGGGGCATTGAGCGGCGCAATGCGGTTTCCGATGCGCGAATCGCCGCTACTTCGGTGTACGGAGGCTCGTCGCAGTGTGGAAAGGGGACGAGGGAGGGAGAGGTTTTGCTGATGATTATAGCTTCTGAGTTTTTTTTTTCTCTTTTTTGTTCCTTCCTTTTTGTTTGGCGTCGCCAGATGATGGAGAGTCCGATCGGTTCGGCTTGAGAATTGTGCATATTCCGAGGGAACTATGGAGCTGAAGAGGAAAACTCCGCTTCAGCTTCAATCGCTGGAGAAATTCTACTCAGGTGCGCCGCTTTCGTTTCTCGCGCGTGTCTGTCTTTGGTAGCTGTTCTCGTCATTTCCACGGTTTCCCGTAAATGCGGCGAACAGCTGCCTCCAGCTGCCTCGAGGGTTTTATCAAATCCTCCCAGAGGGATTGTGGAATCCCCTCACTGTACGATTTCTAGAAATATTACTCTACGGTTGTTGCTGCCGCTGCATTCATTAAGGTTATGTTCTTTATTCCAGAGGACGAGTACCCGACGCAAAAGGCTATGAAAGGTTATGCTGCATCATTAGGATTGACATTCAAGCAAGTGCAGGGATGGTTCATGGAGAAGAGGAAGCGACGCAAGAGGAACGGCGAAGTACCCTTCAGTATTTCTGCTCAAGATAGTGCACAGTCAGCTGAGTCGTTGCCTTCGACTTGTGGACATCTAGCCTCTACTAATGCTAAGAGAAGGGAAAAGCCCATTTGTCTGCAGGATATGTTGTTCAGTCCTGATTACATTCTGAAGAAAGTGTTCCGCAAGGATGGTCCGGTTCTCGGTGTAGAATTCGATTCTCTTCCTACAGGGGCGTTTTTGCACGGTAAAGCTGGTTGTTGGAAAAAAAAAATTTGTTCACATTATTTCTTAAGGAATCTGTCAAGTGTTAATTCTTTTTTAGGTTTTACTTATTGGATGCACTACAATCTTTATTTATCTCGCTTCCTCGGGATTTTATTGTTAACAATCCTCCTATAGTGTTGTTTGTTTTTCCACACCAATCATTTGGGAGCAGCTTTTGCTCCTATTGTTTTGCTTGGTAGAGAATCTGACCAATGTAAAGCTTAGTCTCTGCTTTCAGTTGTTGGGCGTTATGTTATCAATTCCTTGGCTGACTAATTGCGCTAGACGGCGCATAATCAGTAAAGCAAACAATTTTTTGGCTTTCTTTTGTCGTCTTTTCAAAACCAAATTGCAATGGTGGCAATGGTAAAGTGGAGATTTTGATTTCTTTTGCTTCTGAAATAATATGGATTAGCAGAGAATGGTGCTTTTAATATATTACTTTGCTGTTATACGTTATTACCCCGGTGTCAGATGTGGATCCTATAGTTCTTTCTTAATGAATCTGTTGTATTTAGCTATAAAATACTTACATATTGCAGCTATTTTTCGCTATACTTTCTCTTTTGTGTTTCTGGCCTCACATATTTTGCCCTTTAGCTACATGAGTCATTCTATATCTGGATTGATTCACACTCTTATTTGATGTTTAGGCTCCCAAAATAAACTTTCTTGTGAACAGATTCACAGAGAACCAAACCAGAAAAAGGTATCTCTAGTAAACTCTAGTTGGTGATTTAATAAAAACTTCTGTGAGGGTTTAAAGTTTGATATCCATATTTTAGGTATCTAATGGAGAAATCATAGATGGCCAGGATGGCTTTAATAGTGGTCCAGTGAAAAGACATGGCATTGGCAAGGGCTTGATGACAACTTGGCGAGCAACCAATCCTGACGGTGGACATTTCCCTACTGGTGTGGATATTGATAGAGGAGCTGGTGCTATATCACACTTGTCAACTTCTAAATTAAAAAAGAAGACATGTCAAAGCAAAATCAAGCGTCAACAAACGCTTGCAATGGCAAGTTATCCAATATACATACTGTATTATTGAATATTTAATTTTGGATTATACCTTTCATCTTTTTTTGTCATATTATTGAGGTAGTGGACACTGTGAGGAAAAAGTATTCTTACTTTGAGGTGTCTTTCAGATACAGAGGAAGTTAAAGGAGAAGTCATCAATAAAAAAGAAGCCTTTGATGAGGAAGAAAGAGGTGAACTGGGTTATGAATTGTAATGGTGCTGAGTTCTGCAACCGTAGTACACTTCTAACGGTGCTATTTTCATCCAGAAACTGTTAAATCAGAATTCAATCCCGAAGGGAACCCGCAAGGAAAAATGCGACCTTGCTTTGGAAGGGGGAATTACCCAAGAACTCCTTGATAAATTTACAATGCTAGTGGATGATGAAGAAATGGAGATGAGAGAGTTACAAGCAGGGCCGAAACCTCTCTGCTGTTCAGATCATTTTGCTTCCAATGGATCACATGGTTGTTCCCTCTGTAAAGGTGAGTTTTTTACCTCATTATCCAGTATTTCAGTTATTTCTGTCTGAGTTACAATGTACATCAAAGTTACGTTCGGTTTTGGTGTTTCCAGATGTTTTAGCAAAGTTTCCTCCAATATCTGTAAAGATGAAGCAGCCCTTCTGTATGCAGCCTTGGGATTCTTTGGAGATGGTCAAGAAACTCTTTAAGGTACATAAAAGTTCTTGATTGATGTTTTTTTCTTTTCATTTTCTGTGAATGGATGAGTTATTACCTATCAAGGAAATAGTTCCTAGAAATCATTAAGAACTCTTGATAAGTAAGCTGGAGAACTTAATTTTGCAAAACCTTGTCAGACAGGAACGTCATACAATCCTTAATCACTGCTTGCATCCAATAGGGCCTACACTCGTACTAAATTTTATATGCTCACTGTATGCTGGGAAGTGTACTTCATTTTCTCCTTGTAAATATGTTATCTTTATTTGTATAAGAAAAGGTTTTGGCTTCTTTATTGTGGACTCTAAGGTGATTTCTTCCCAGAATCGACGCTTCTCTGAATGGCAATTTTTGTGTGGTAGATTGACATTGTGTCTCATTTACCTATTACACGTGTAATTGAGAAGTCACGACATACTGAAGTTCTTTGACTAGACTGTAGATTGCTCAGTTTCTGGATTAAAAAGAAGAAGAAATTCATCTTTATGATTTGTGTCTTTGCAGGCCATCCACTTTCTTTATACTTTTGCTGCAATGCTTGATATCAACTCTTTTACTCTTGATGAGTTTGCTCAAGCATTTCATGACAAGGTAATCTTCTATTCCTACTGTTGTTGCTGTTTAGCAAAATTCCTGCTTATCTGCTTAACTTTTGCTGTTCATCAGTGTTGCTGACATTTGTCCATTTTGATTTGTTTGTATATTTTGTTCAAGGATTCCTTGTTACTTGGAAAGATTCATGTGGCCCTCTTGAAGCTTCTTCTCTTTGACGTTGAAACGGAGCTTACGAGGGGGTCCTTTCATCACTTGAGCAAATCTTGCAAGTTATTGGCATTACTACACTCGGTGAGTCACAATTTTCGGAATGTCTATGACAAGTACCAGTAGGAAAGTACTTGGTTTTTATTTTTTTGCCCTGTTACAGTACAGAACCAACCCTTTACAGTTTAGTGCTTTCTCAATGCTTCCATTCCCCTAAGAATGAACACAAATGAAATGACATGGTAAGCACATAAACCACATAGCGAGGACCGAGGCTATTGGTTAGCTTGCACTACTATGCTGAAAACATAAAGAAGAAATGGTCCGTTGCGCTTAAGATGATTTAGCCATATGAGATACTTTAATGGATGGGTGAGTATTCAATGAAATTGGGAATAAATTGAATATAGGGACAATGACACAAATGGTCCCTAAACTTTGGCCCAATGTTCAATGTGGTCCATGAACTGTAATTAATGTGCAAAGTGGTCCCTGAACTTTCGATTTGTTCAATGTGGTCCCTGAACTTTTGGTACATATTCAATTGAGTTCCTAGACTATACGAAATGTTTAATATTGTTCCCGAACTTAAATTAATGGAAGGACAACATTGAAAATTTTAATATAATTCAGGGACTAAGTTGAGCATGTACCAAAAGTCCAAGGACTACATTGAACATATCGAAATTTTAGGGACCACATTGCATATTGGGCTAAAGTTCAAGGGCCACATTGAGCAAATTAAAAGCTCATGGACCATATTGCACATTTGGCTAAAGTTCAGGGACCATATTGCACATTTGGCTAAAGTTCAGGGACCATTTGTGTCATTATTCCTTGAATATGTATGGGATTGTATTGATCTTTCCCAGCTCAAGGATGAGACAAGCAAGACTCATTTCAGGTCGTATCTCTAGGACAAAAATGACTACATCAAAGATTCTTTAATGAGAAGGTACGACTTTTTAGCTAAGTGTTCATGACAAAACCAGTGAGATGTAAGAAATATAAGTAGATGCCACTAGCAAGCATCTTAACAATAGGAACCTAAGGAGGATATTTATTAGGGATAGTGCTATAGCATAGAAGGATCCACGTGGCAACTACATTTAGCGAAAAAAGGCCTAGAGTCTATTCCCCCTGTTTCTAGTTTGTGCTTTTGGCTTTCTCCAACTTACAATATGGTATGAAAAATGATTCGCAAATTTACCCGTTTCGGTGGAAAGGAACTGAGATGCTGCTGAGCATCATGTTGATTTTCACTTTGACCATTTTTTGTCTCACACCGGACATTATTCAAAAGTTTGAAGCTGACGTCAATGTGAGATGTACTACATTTTCCTAAGGATGTATTGTTGGAGGGAGAAAATTAATGGAGAGCTTTTTGTGGAAGTCTATAGAAACATGTGTAGAGTCTTGAAAAGTTTCCGTCTACAGTGTTGCCTTTGAGATCTCATCATTTTATTGAATGCTTGACGAATGTCATCTTTAGACATATTGCTCTTCACCATGGAGATGTGAAAGTTCTATGAGATATCATTCTGATTAATTTCTCACTTTTGTTCCTTTGCGTGAGAATCACTTTGCTGGTTAATAAAATTACTCGTTATGGTTGATTCCTCTTTTTCCTCTTGATGGATTGTGGGGAGGAAATAGTAAACTTTGCACTTATGATGGCACCATGTAGGTTGAGAGCCAAGATATCATTGTCGATTTCTGGAAAAAGTCCTTGAACCCATTGACATGGCCGGAAATACTTCGTCAAGTATTGGTTGCAGCAGGTTTTGGATCAAAGAAAGGTGCATCACACAGAGAAGCTGTTAGCGAGGTATACTCATTCTAAGCATTTCTACTCCTTTCAAATGGTTATCACTTCTCATTAGTTTACTTTCCTCAAATTTTCGTCAGATTGATTTTGTGAGAGTTTTAGAAATTAGGAGTGAAGTAGAGAAAGGCAAAAGTGTAGAAAAACTAGTTAGCATAACAGAGATTGAATCATGCCAAAAGTTCCTGCTATAGATCTCCAAAATCGAGTGACATGGCTCAAACTTAACTTCCACATTAAGGACAGGTGAATCTTTTGAATTATCCTCTGAGAAATGAAATTATGACAAAGTGGTTTAGAAAGGTAAAAGCTGATAGGAAATGATTTGACAGTACCAATTAGAACTCATTTCAAACTTAACTTCCACATTAAGGACAGGTGAATCTTTTGTTCCATTGTTTCATAGTGTTCATGGATGACAATATTGTTATATATGACACCTTTTCAATCGGTTCTCTAGGAAATGAGCCTTATGATGAAGTATGGGATGCGTCCTGGAACTTTGAAGGGAGAGTTATTTAGGCTTTTGTCAGAGCAAGGTAATAATGGCCTGAAAGTTTCTGAAATGGCAAGGGCTTCACAGGTAATTTTATATGAATGGAGTTTGCAATTCATAAAGGTGAAAAGCCACCTTGTATATTGCACTTATATTGATGGTTTCTTTGTCAAAAAAGGTTATGGGATTGAACATCTCCAGCAATAGGGAGGAACTGGAAAATGCTATAAGCTCCATGCTTTCAAGTGATATTACTTTGTTTGAAAAGATCTCATCTTCCACCTATCGTCTACGGATAAACTTTGCCTCAAAGGATGCTGAGCATCTTCAGTCTGATACAGATGACTCTGGAAGTGTTGAGAATCTCGATGATGATACGTGTAGCAGTGGTGATGATACTGAGTGTGACTCAGGAGATCTTACTGTTAGAAAATTCAAGCGTGCAAATAGTCACAAAAGTAAAAATAGCATGGTAATAGTAGATACAGAGATTGATGAGAGCCATCCTGGAGAAGTATGGTTGTTAGGACTGATGGAAGGTGAATATTCCGACTTAAGTATTGAAGAAAAGTTGAATGCTTTAGTGGCCTTGATTGATCTTGTTCGTGCCGGATCCACCATTCTTATGGAGGTATCTCGTGATCCATGGTTTTTCATCTATTTGTTTGCTTCTATGCCTCTTTTCATACCTAGTTGTCCGTTAGTTTTGGTAATTCCCAAGAAGATTTCTTTGTTTTGCTCAATCTTTGTTAGTCAAGATTAAAGATCATTTCAAATTTAAATTCAAATAAATTTTATACAACAAAATCATAATTTGTCAAATTAAAGCTTCTCTTTCTTAGGACATTTTCCATTTCAGGTCAATTCCTGCATTTGTGCCCTTTGAGCACGAGAATTCTCTTAAGCATTAGAGCCATGTGGCCTACAAGTACTTGCTATTGCAAGTTCCATATAAGACCACAATACTTTTTCTTTTTTCTAATGTAAATCCTTGATAATCTGATTTATCTTTGTCCTTGAAGAAATGCAAATTTTTTCTTGATGCCATTAGGCAGCATCAAGTTGATGCTGGATAGGTGGATCTTGAGGAAGATTCTATTTGCGGTTCAGATGCCATTTTAGGTTGCATCAAGTTGATACTGTACTCATGGATTGTTTGATTTTGTAGTGTCTTTGTTGTTTGGTAGAGGTGCTTACTGTTTACTTTTTAGCCTGAGCAGAATTCATCACAAGTATGCACCGAAACTGTTCCGAGCTCCATCTATACTGGTTCTGGAGCAAAAATCAAGAGAACATCATCAAATCAGCAAAACTTGTTAGGGTCATCCTGGGTGCATCATGAACAAAGGCATGGCCTTAATTCATCAGCGGAGATTCAACCCATCGATTCTTCAGCATTACTGTCAAAATCGCATGTTAAGCAGATATCTTCTGGCAAATCAACAGAAGCAAAAGATGTGGAAATAGTTGATTATCCACACGCAATGCAATCTGTGTATCTGGGATCAGATCGTCGGTACAATAGGTACTGGCTTTTCCTGGGTCCGTGCAATTCTTGTGATCCGGGACATAGGAGTGTTTATTTCGAGTCTTCTGAAGATGGGCACTGGGAGATCATCGATACCAAAGAGGTGAGTTCGGTGCTTGTCTTTTTGTGTTAAATATAGTTTCTTGTTATTGTCCCGTAGCTTGAACTTTATGACTGAATTCTTCTTCATCAATTTGTTTTGGTTATACATGACGCAGGCTTTCTGCTCCTTATTGTCGGTTTTAGATGATAGGGGTGCTCGGGAAGCACTTCTTATTGAATCTTTGGAGAAACGGAAGGCTTTTATCTTCCAAGCAATGTCAAGCTGTATGGTGAGTCAAGCTGATGGTAGATCGTGGATCCTATCTGATATGACTGAGCTTGATTCTGTCAGGGAAGAAAGTTCTTCTCCTATTTCTGATGTAGACAATGGCACAAGCCTGATTACAAGTGGAGATTCTTTTCCTTCATCTGGTGCTATAACCATTGAAGTTGGAACAAAGGGGGAGGAACTAAAGCAAAGTTGGAGCCGCCTCAAAGCATTTGATTCATGGATGTGGAATTTTTTCTACTTAGCACTGAATGCTGTAAGGCATAGAAGAAAATCTTATCATGATTCACTTAATAGATGTGAGAGATGTCATGATTTGTATTGGCGAGATGAGAAACACTGTAAGATTTGCCACACAACGTTTGAGCTGGATTTTGATTTGGAAGAAAGATATGCAATCCATGCAGCCACTTGTAGGGAAAAGGAGGAGACTGATACGTTCCCAAAGCACAGAGTTCTATCATCACAGTTGCAGTCTCTGAAAGCTGCAATTCATGCTATAGAGGTGAGTAGTTATGTTGAGTTTGTTTGACATTTCCACTGCAGCCCACGTGTTTTTACTCTAGAGACTGCCTTGAATTCTTGTTGTCTATATGGATAGATGCTTCTAGTGTATAATTGCAAAATGCTTTGAATGTGTGATATTTCTGCTTGTTATATTGTCAACCATAGTTTGGTGTGCATCTGGGTTTGTTGAAAATCAAAAAGTTAGATGGTGGATAGATAGTCAAGCAAAGAAAAGGTTGCTTTCTGGAGGCACCATTATATTCTGCCTGGGAATTATCAGAAAGACAACAAAAGCACTAGTCCAGCGTGTTTGAATGAGCTGCTTCTGATACTTTTGCCTATGTTTGGTCGGTGTCTTTTACGTATTGGATTGAATAAGTTAATATTTCTGGCTGATTCTTAAGATTGGTACCTTCTAGTGGTTTGGTCTTTCCATGGTGGACAAATTGTTTGTGATTGTTACTCTATACACGGATAAGACGGAAACGCAGTATGTTCCTAGAGTAGGCAGTGCTTCTGTTTCATCACTTCTCTCCTGTTGACCAATTAAAGACCAGAGGAAGGTCGTTTGTAAAGCTGATTGACTCTATGGTTGAGGTGTTATCTACTTGGACCCCTTGAGAGAGTATGTTTTATGCTATTATATTCCCACATAGCTGACTAAATGGGAATTTCCATGTTATTGCAGTCAGCTATGCCTAAAGATGCACTTATTGGTGCTTGGACCAAGTCTGCCCACAGGCTTTGGGTAAAGAGACTCAGACGAACCTCCTCTTTGGCAGAGCTTTTGCAGGTTTAATTTGGTGTATCTATTGGAAACCTTATATGGGTTGGTTTTAAAAGTTTGTTTGCCTCATCCGTCTAAGATTGTTCAAAATCTAATTTACATGCCTATTTATTTTTATGATCTTCCAGGTCCTCGCAGATTTTGTCAGCGCCATTAATAGGGATTGGTTGCGCCGATGCGACACTGTGCCTGGTTACAATTTATCTGGGGAAGAAATAGTTGCATATTTTCCTACTCTTCCTCATACTACATCTGCAGTTGCGCTCTGGTTGGTCAAAATGGATATGCTAGTAGCTCCGTACTTGGAAACTTTACGGTCTAATAAGAATCATTAGTTAGTTGGATTTGTCGTAAAGGTATCATTCTCTTGTCGATGCATTTCTTTGTATATCGGAGCTGTGTTCTCAATAGTCTTATTTATGGTGTAAATTGTAATTGACCTCTACTACTCAATAGGCGGTGACGTTTGGCACAAAGAGGTGAGCATTCCTACTCTTGATCTAGCAAGGAGTGTTGAATGTGAGGTACTCGAAGATTGCATATTTTCACCAAGGTCCAGGGAGGATTGTGCCATTACTTATGGAAAGAGCAGAAGATCTGAATAATTCGTACCGCAGGATGTTGCTAGGGCACCAGATAGGAGCGGGAGGGCAGCATAAGAAAGCACTTTTTTACATCCATTTATGTTATGGAGGCATTCTGAGGGAACCATTTGTTACTGAATGATGTTGTAAAGCACGAGGCTTTTGAAAAGTTTGAGCTCTGGGAATAGTCACTATACCAGTGGCCTGCGCCTTTTGGCAACACTACCTTTGCTCCTCATTTCTGGAAAAAAAAGAAAGAAATAGTGCACGGCCTTCTCCGGCGAATCTTTATTGGAGAAATGAAGTTTTGTCCGATGTAAATTGTTTGACTAGGCCAATGAAATAAAATTTTAAAGGGTTATGCAGCAGACTGTCAAAGAAGCACACATTTAGTTTCATTTTCGTTACATGGTAGGTAGCCTATTCTTTGTTTCTGTTCAGATTCTTCTCTTGTATTACTTTTGTTGGGGCCAGATGTTCCATTCTGCTTTAATGGCATTTGGGGTCTGTTGCACTCTATTTACCTTCGGCCGTGGTCCCTGAATTCTTTTGAAGGATAAGCATTTATTCCTGCTGACACTGGTAGTTATCTCCAGAAGAAGGGTGAGTCTGATGTGCGGGACAGTCGGCATGTCGAGATTTACGTTTCTGTTTTAGAATAATGGGTTGGACGAATTCAGACTTGGAGAACCAAAAGGAATATGTCCTCCGTCGGGATATGATCTTGAGATGGGTCGCCAAAGAGATTTCCTTTTATCTGACTTCGCTATAATCTTCGACTGTGCAACGGTCTTCAAGCATTAACAGAGATTGAAACTGGAAGAACAGAGGTAAAATCTTAGGGGACTTGCTACAGACCCCAGATCCTCCAAAGGTAAAAAAGTAATTGCATCGAATGTTTGCAGGTTGTCAATCCGCAAGTTCTCCGTGGCCACTCCCCTAACCATATTTGAGCAGAATGCAGTTGGGAGTCTTTCCTATTCAAGGAGGGTGTTTGGACAGAGCAGCCAGGTCCAACTAATTTGGTAAGAATTACTTTCAGTTGTATGTAGACTTAGGCGACCCATTTCGCACCGAACGTCGGGGTTTCACCCGAGCTCGAAAAGCAAGGCCTACATTTTCGTTCATGGGCCGACGTTAGTCCACTGGGGCTCGTCCATTGTTCCGATATACTCCCATCGCCTTGTAAGCTGCAATTCATGCAATAATAACTACCAGTACCAATGTACCAAAAGATACCAAACTTCCCAGCTCTTCCTTGTATTTTCCTAGGCTGTGCCAAACACTCCAACGTCCGAACTTCAATAAGGCTGTGCTTAATTCTCAACTAAGTTTTCCCTAAGCCAGTAGCAAAGTACAGAACCACGTCTGCTGACGCAAATCACAGAGAAAACAGTCACAGGTATAGATCAGCGTGTCCATCCTGGAGATTTCCTTTTCAATTTCATCAGTCCATTTTGCACTGTGGACGAGTTCGCTTGGAAAGACCACGTGACAGCAACAAAACTCTCTACTTAGCCAAAGCAACTTTGGTTTCACTCATCAATAATAAAACGATTACAATCAATAAAACAACATTTAGGAATAACACGGAGATACAAAACATTGGTGATTAACCGGGCGGAGAAAATGCCAGAAGACAATTCGAAAGAACAGCATCACGTTGCATGATTATTTATTTGAGCCACCATAACGGACATTCCACCTGATCACCTGAACTTACTTGATCGCTTCGAGGCACCTAAGCCGTTAAGAAAAATCTAGGAAGAGCCGCAAGTCTATTTCCCACATAGGATTTGGAAAAAGGAATGCCAATTATTGAATTGTTGTTTTATCTGAGAGATTCTAAATCACATCAAAGTGCTCAATCAACACCCAAGAGGAAAACTTCTACAGTTAAGACTTTGAGATTGACATACCCTTTGAGAAGCCTCGAGGTCCTCCTAGAGGTGATATGGTGCGAGATCAATTTTAAGTTGCCGCTTCCCTTTGCTTGCCCTCTTTGAAAGATCAAAAGAAAGCTCCAGTCATAATTCAATACCATGTTGTCCACTCATAAGATGATCCAAAGCAATTTTAAGCAAGCTCATATTTTACATTTTACATCAATGATTTCTGAGGACAAATAACAGAACTTTTACAACAAACAATAACCAGTTTTCAGTTACTGCAGATTATAATCATTTACAGCATTCAGCACAAGCAGTAATATCATTAAGATCTGTGGAAGTACAAAATTGGCATTTTCAATTGCCAATGCCTTTCTTCTGGGTTTTTTAGCAGCGGAAATTTCCTCTGGATCAACCATGTTTTTAGACTGGTAAGTAAACTTCATTTTCTCTAGATTACCACATATTCTATTCCTTGAACCACATCACACAAAGCAGACATAAGTTTTCTCATCTATTCTACAGAAGTGAGCTTTCCAGTCTATCTCCATGGTGCCAAATGAGAAACATAAGCTTCCAGTTTCATCTACAGCATAGAAGCCCTTCACATAATTAAGAATTAGGAATGTAATCATTTGGCCTTTTTTGGTTAAACTCTATTATACATAACATTATGTCATTTCATTCTGGGATTCTGTCAATCATGCCTGGTGTATAAGTTAGTTCTGGCGTCCTCAGAAGATAATCAATTGAAAGGTAATCTCACTTAGAAAAAGTTTGGATGTCCTCGGAACATGATAAAATTAAAGGTAACAATGCAAAACACACAGATACATGCACTTAATTGTAGTATGATTCATCATATAAAGGATAAAACTCACAGCTATTGCCACAAGCTCTTCCAGAAGCTCCTCAAGATGGCGTAAGGGCTGTCACCATCAAACAGCAGGAGTTTAGACTGTTTAATTCACAACTTAGCCATATGTGGTCATTAATTCCACACAACCTTTAAAAAGTGCAAAATTTTCTTTGAAAAAAGGTAGATCGTCAGCAAAAAGACATTTACTGAACTCACCCATTGAGTTGGACCATCTACTGGTGCATTTAAAGGATCATTGTGCACCTGAACACATCCAAAGTGAGTCTCAGAAGACCAACATAATTGAATTCAGAAGAAGGGATACAAGAAAGACGCCTGTAGCTATACATAGTTGAGAGCACAGTTATCTAGGATAGTGTTGAGCCCATGGTTAACTAAGATGAAAGGGTTGATAAATGACAGATGAATGCTTTTCTTGGGAGAACATTCCAAATGAGGGAAAATCAACAGCTCTTTGTTCGAAATAGTGCCAGTAACTCCTAGAATGCTTCCATATACATGTGCAGGAATCAAACCAGTGTCCAAAGAAAAAAATATGCACGTGAGCAAATGAACTCCGATGCTGGTCTCTAAGTAGTATCACAACCTATGCCTTTATTCTACTCCCTGAAAATAAGGCTCTTCATTCCTGAGTAAAAATTAGGGCATGCACCAGTCTGGAGATTTCCAACAATCTAAATAAAATTGTAATAATGCAACAGTAATCAGGACTCAGCATACCTCCATAAAAAGCCCATCCACTCCAACTGCAACTGCTGTTCTTGCAATGCATGGTATGAGTTCCCGAAGACCTCCAC
Source organism: Syzygium oleosum (assembly GCF_021117445.2). Taxonomy (NCBI): domain Eukaryota; kingdom Viridiplantae; phylum Streptophyta; class Magnoliopsida; order Myrtales; family Myrtaceae; genus Syzygium; species Syzygium oleosum. Next base: position 6,720,868 of record NW_026607494.1, read on the forward strand.
TGGCAACACCTCCACCTTCCAACTACAGAAAAAACATGGTTCGACTTTTCAAATATGAGCAGACACTACAGACAGGGATTTACACTGGGTAAATAAAAGCAACTACCTGGAAGATCTAGGGACAGACAACACTCTTTGGTGACATCATGCATTTACAGGAATAGAGGCAAACAGGACACTCAATCTAACAAGTTCAGCCTTAAGGTGTAAATCACCAGACAAAAAACAATAAAAAGTTGTTATCTATTTCTCCATATATAAGAGAAGTCGAATATACTTCAACAACCAAACTTAGGAGGGAAGAAACAAGCAAATGTAGTGGGAGCATGAAAGGTAACATAGCCACCAGTTTTATTTTATTTCTGAGATATTCGACAAAAACACAGGAAAAACCAAGCTTTCCCATCTTGAAGCATCCATCTCCTGTTTGCAAGTGGTTGTGCAGCTAACAATATAAGGTCATAAAAGCACGTTTTTCATTCTGAATGATGAAATAGATAGTGTTCTCGTCAAGACCGGCAAAGCATGGTAGGTAAACTAAATGACAACAATATCACTAAGATCAGCTAAGCGAATAGCAACCCATCTCAATTATTTTATAGACATTTCCCATGAGGTTCAATGAGAAAAACTCAAAAGTTTAAGCCAGTAAGAATCCCCTGTTAACATTATATGAATGGAGTTGGTACCTTTCTCCCAGCAGGTTGTTGGAGTGAATGTGTGACATCAGCAACCTGGGGCAACATAAGGTCAAATAGTTTTCCTACAAAGCAGTGAAGAACTCACAGGCACAGTGAAGACACTCCTCAACAGATTAATGTCTGTTGATGCATGCAGGCACATTGACATTGGCGAAGGCTATCACAAAATACAAAATTCTTTTTGTTTGTTTCTGGAAAACAAACGAAAATTTTTTCCCTACCATACTAGTTAAACAAGAAATTTCAGTTATAGTTTTGTAGGAAAATCATCTTAAAATTTCATGTGCATGCACAAGACAGTTCAGACAGCATGCAGCAACTCACCAATCTAAGAAACTATAGTATACTTACAACAGGACAGTTGGCCTCTCTAATCCACTCGAGATTGCGTGGATCCACAATTAAATCATCTACAGACAGAATGAAGAAATGAATCAATCACACGGGATAGGAAAATAACTCTGCAGATAAATTGCCTCTCCTGTGATCACAATGTTACTCTTAAGTATGTAAACTAAGACATAATCAGCCAACTGAAGCCTAAAAGAAAATCAGAATCTTTCCACTAGGGATAAATGAGGTGTCATCTAATCAGAGCTTGATTGAAAGCTGGTCGCTTATCCAACTATTAGTTAAGTATCAATATATAAAGGGACCACAAGTCAAGTAGGATGCACAATTCATAAATCAGATTATAAAGGTCCCTGGAAGTAGAGAGCACCACCCTATCGGATATCAGAAGCTTCAAGTTTTGACAAGTAAAATGCAATCGAAATCATCTATCGTCCTCAAAACCCTGAATGAAGTTGACAATCTTTCAATAGCATTCTACAATACTAGAATCACTTACTATAACCAAACATAGTTCCTCTTTCACAAACCATTACGTGCGGATTCCCAGCCAGTCTAATCTTTTCGGCAGAGTTCGCCATGACCTGCATATCTGCTAATATTAGCAAGGTAGGATTGCACTTGACAAGTCAAGCAAACAATCAAGCACATATAAGCACTTCAAATCTATGCACTGGATCCCTAAATTTCCTCAACAATCAGCCTAATTAAAAAAGTTTCAATAGAAAATATTACTGGAGGATCCAAACTTTCGAAGTAAAGGAAGTTCACTCACAGAGGAAGCACAAAATTGGCCTTTCTTAATGTTAATAATCTTCCCGGTCTTAGCTGCTGCAACTAGGAGATCTGTCTGTCAATATGATTAGAGTAACTTGATTTCAGACTTCAAAAGCCTTTGTCATTGTCAAGATGAAATGAGTTACATATCCAACATCTGTGTCGCAGAACCTGACGGCATAAAAATGCTGGGATTTGAATAATATCTGCAACTCTTCCTACTGCTTCACACTGAACAAAACAAAGGAAAAAGACAGATAGTTGATACTGATGCACAGAAAATTCTCAACGAGTTTCGTGCAGTATTTCACACAAACAGCAATCCTGCCACATTGTAATTACAGAGAGACAAGAAGAGACAGCAGCAATGCTAGCAATTTGCACCACAGGCATAAGAACAAGGAAGCTGTCAAATGGAAATGCTAAAACAGAAGTACAACACGATATGATATTCCAAAACAAGTATTTAATTAGAAACACTAAATGAAGCTGGAAATGTGCAGAAATAAAAGGAAAAGTTTCTGAAATTAACTACTCTTCTATTCTTTCACTTTTTATGAGAAGTAGCATCGTAGTTGTAAATTAATACATAAACTTGGTGAACTTTGCAGCTAAATCAACTTGGAGAAATTTTTTGTTGCGACAGGCAGCATCATTTAAGCGGTCAATAAATGAATGTAGGTCACATCTTTGTGAGAATGATTCTTGATGGGGTTATAGTCGTCAACAGAGCATGACCTTACCATCAGTTGATTTTCAAAGAAAGCGAAATAAAAAGAACTAACAGAATAGGACAGCTTGAAAACCCATATGGACTATGAAGGAAATGGAAAAATCAGACCAAGCCTGTTACAGATAAGAGGCTGCACTCTTCCCACAGAGAAGTCATACTGACATAAGAAGACAAGGATTACCTGAATTGTTTCATGTACATCAGTCACAATAGGAATGTCATAAGTCGCCTTAACTTTCTCAAGGATCTGTAAGCAACCAAAATAGCATTAATCTTGTAACATACAGATTGAGAGAAGAACCGCAATTATCAAACATGTTACAATTGAGGGACCATATGTGCATCAAATGGATAAATTTCATATTTCAATTTTCCGCACAACTATGACTATCCTTGATGTTCTTTTTGTACCCCTATCCCAATTGTCAATTTCTGTTGCACTTGCAATTCGAAGATATATACATTCCAGATGGAAAACAATTAAAAAGGAAGGGGGGGTGGAAGCACCTTGAGGCCTTCAGCCATGCCAGGACCCCGAAATGATTTCGATGACGTCCGGTTGGCTTTGTCAAAGCTTGACTTGAACACAAGCGGCAACCCGACTCTGCAAGAGTGCGAGAAAAAGCCTCAACACGAAAAAGTACCATATCAATTCACAATTAGAGCAATGCCAACCATACATCTTTGCTCGGTTCGCCAAACAAAAGTACATTGACTACAATTTTATCAGGAAAGCAAGTGAAGTCCTGTGAAGTCAAATGATGAAAGCAATAGAGAACAAAACAAAGCTACGGGCATCTTCCTCCGTGTTCCCATTTCCGCCCAAGGCAATGGCTTTCACAAAACCCAATCCCAAAGGGAAAACATACTTTGCAGTTATGCTCGTTATGTGCTTCGCCATGTGCAAAACATGCTCCTCCGACTCGATCACGTTCGGTCCGGCCAACACAAAGAATGGCTCAGCCGCCTGTCGAAGAGTTCGAGCTATATCAACTACCAATCGAACCACAGCTCCTTAAGGTCATCGGTTAAAGAGAAGAAGAACAGATGCGCGGCGGACCTTGAGCTGGTTGAACAGAAGCGCCGACGAATCCATCTCCGTCGAATTACACCAAAACGGAACAGACACTGCAAGTGGACAAAAACACAAAAGCCAGATCACGCTTCCCGAGGACTCGACAGCATCATCAGCATTCTTAAAAAATTTCACCAAAGCAGACTCGATCCTCGCGCTCGACCAGGCGAGCGGGCGAGCGAGACGAGAAGCGATTGCACGCGGTTCGTTCGATTAGGGGGAAGGATACGAGCGAATGCGGATCGCGGATGCCCCGACATTGCGCGCGGAGAATCGACGTCGAGTTCGTTTATCACCTCTTCTTCTTCAGGCGGGATCTTCGAGGAGCTGGGGCGAGGAAATGGCGACCGGACACGCAACGGCGGAACGGAGAGAGAGGGCGAGAGAGAGATCGGAGAGATGAGCTTCGAGGACTCCGATGCGACGGCGACGGCGACGGCGACGGCGACGGCGACGGCGACGGCGACGGCGACGGCGACGGGACGATGAAGATTCGGAGGGTCGACGTCTGCTGTTTCGGGCAGTAGTGGAGAGCTTCTTACGTGTGTCGAGTGGAGTCCCCTGCTTGCCAGTCAGCAGTGAGCTTGCCGTTGCGGGGGACTTGGCATCGTCGCTTTGTTCTTGATTTATCGATATTGGGTCCGTTCGTTTGTTTAAGGGAAGGATAGATTTTCTTTTATTTTGTTCTTTTTCTCACGCAAAATAATGTTTTGCTCAAAAATGTGGTTTTTATTAATAAGATGGGAAAAGGCAATACTATTTATTAGGGTCGGAAACCAGGAACCTTACCAGAAGGGTCGATTTTTGGCTTGTGAAACGGGAACTGGCCCACTTGGTTCTGGTCCTGGAGTAGATTGGACAGAACCGACCGATCCAGTCCGATTCAAAGATGGGTCCAAGAACCGGCGTTGATATCTTTTTTTTTTCCTATTCCCCACAAGACTGTAAGTGTTGTTACATAGTACAAAGTCTCGTTATTTAGTATTTTTGATCTTTAATCAATAAAAATCTATGGTACGGGTGGTTCGGTTCACACACCGAGAACCAAACCAACAATCATCGATTTCAAATTTAGGGAACAGGTAATTGGACCGGTTTGCACGGGAATTATCCAAAACCGTCCAGTTCCAATGTCACTCCTACTATTTACAGACAAAAAAAAAAGGTCACCTCCTACTATTTATATGCTTAAACATCGTTGCCAGTGATATAAGTATCAAAATACACATGTGAATTGAGTTAAAATAGTCCAAAATCGGAGAATTGGGGTGATGTCATAGTTAATATATCATAATTTGCTTGGAACTCATTGGTTTAGGCATTTGAGTGAAAGTGAATCTATCTGAATATGTTTTTTTTTTGTCTATCTAAATATGTTGACAGGTTCAGACTTAAGCTCCCTTGGCAATATCCTAATATGGACGTATCAAAGCTTTTACTTGGTGAATATCTTAAGAAGGAATGGGCACGATGATCTCCTAGGATGAGGTATTCTGCTTGATGAATATGCTAAGAAAGAATTAGCCCTGCTATCCCCTAGGATGAAGGTATCGAATAAATCATAATCGGGCCATAAAACTCAGTGGTCTAACTAGATATGTTAATGAATTTGGATTTGGGCTCTTTCTCAGTGATATTCTTGGAATGAAAGTATTATTAGTTTAAGCTATTGAATGAAGGTTGATACAATTAGATATGTTGACGGACTCGAATTTAGGTTGTTTTTAATGATCTCTTAAGATAAATGTATCAGGACTTCAGCAGTGCGGACCAAGGAAATTGTGCATATGCACATCTAAGTCGTGTTAGAAAAGTTTTACGTCTTACATTTGAGAATATGTGTGGTATGGGATACTTAATACATTACAGTTGATCCATAACTAATTAATTTAAAAAGTTTTTAAATGAATATAGGTTTAACTAGATATATTAATGGACTTGAATTAAGGTTCTCTCTTAGCGATCTCTTCGGGATGAAAGTATCATTAGTTTTAGCTTTTGAGTGAAGGCGATTGATTTAACTAAATATGTTAGTGGACTCAAATTTGAACTTTCTCTTGATGATCTCCTCGGGATGAAGGTATTAGAGCTTCTACTGCGCATTCCCAATGAAGAGAATTTTCAAATAATTGATTTTCCCATTTATAGACGATTCCAAATGATTTCGACTACTTATATTTACATTTTTCCCCATAAAACCCCCGACAAATGGCTAATATTGGTATTAATAAAAGGTTGAAGAGCAGACATGCTCCTTGGACAAGCCCCTCGAGGGGCAAAATGAGCGGGCCTAAAATTGGGCCCGGTCCAGCCCGATTCCATCCGGCGCCGGCCCGTTTTTCTCGGAGCCCCGACTCGACACTGGGGGGCCCATCCGGGTCGGTTTGGATCCGCAATCCGCTCCGACGGGGGCCCGGCTCGGTTCATCTCTTTGGAAAGGAAGCGACTTCCGCTCTAACCCCTCCGTCTCCATCTCTCCGTCTCACTCTCTCTCTCTCCGCCGTGTACATGCGCGCGCGCACGTCGATTTGCGGCGGCGCCGGAGAATCTCCTCCGTTGCCATTGCGAGGTTAGAATCCTAGCATCGAAAGCAGCTCGTCCTAGCTTTTCTTCTCCGTTCTGCGCGCAGTAGAGAGAGGTAGGTAGAGGAAACGATGTTCGAAGGGCTGGTTCGCCAGCTGCTGCTGGGGTACCTGGGCCGCTACGTGAAGGACATCCAGCGGGAGCAGCTCAAGATCACCCTCTGGAACGAGGAGGTCCTCCTCGAGAACGTCGAGCTCATCCTCGAGGCCTTCGATTGCCTCCGCCTCCCCTTCGCCCTCCGGGAGGGCCGCGTCGGCCGGCTCAGCATCCGGATCCCCTGGAAGAAGCTCGGCTGGGACCCCATCATCATCGTCCTCGAGGACGTCTTCGTTCGCGCCTCCGACCGCCGCGACGAGGAGGTGAGCCCCCCGAGTCCCCGCGTTTTCTAGTACGTGTCGCCGTCGAGTCGTCATCGGTAACTGTCTGAGTGTCTCTGTGGCGCTTCGGCGCGCGCGTTGTGGTCGCAGTGGAGTTCGGAGGCTGTTGAAAGAAGAGAATTCGCTGGCAAGAAGGCAAAACTTGCGGCTGCTGAGCTTGCGAAATTGTCACGACGCATGAGCGGTAAGCTGAGCCTGTCTCCCTTTTTCTTTGTTCTTGTGCTGTACTTAGCGCATTCCGTATCGAGGGGTCAGAGAATTGGAGTTGCCTTGTTATTTGATATGGGTTTCTTTTCCAATAAGTATTCTCACTTTCCAGAGAGCTGTTGGTTTACTGGAGAATCATTCAAAGCCTTCCTTTAAGTGATTGCTGGGGAGGACAGTTTGTTGAGGTGGCAGATATTTCTTTGCCCCTCATTGAATACGGTCCGCGTGTAATTTTTCATTTTCGTGGCCTAAGACATCGAATTAGCTTCTGCTCTTCACTTCTAGTACTAACCGTGGATCTGCCTTGCCCGTTTATGGATGTTATAATATCGTTATCCTGATTTAAGTGGACATAGTCGGTATATATATCTACGAATGTGTGAATAAAGTTGCTGCTGGGCTTCATTTTGGGACGGTGTCAGCTGCATTTCCTATGTGTGTGTATATGCTTTTGTTGCGCTAATTTGTGTTGGAGTTCATGGCAGATAATCAGGCTGGGCAATCATTTATTTCCTACATAACTGCGAAGGTAATTTAATGACTTTATTATTAGTTTGCCACTTATGCATTAGGCTCCAAGAACTCCAAGGGTGCTTTGAGGGTGAAAATTTTAGTGTCATCCGCTACATGTTGATAATTTTTTTTCTTTCACCACAGATACTTGACAGCATTCAAGTCTCCATTAGAAATGTCCATATTCTATACCAAGCTAATCAGAACAACTTGCAGAGTTCTTCCGTAAGTTCTACTCTTTTACTGTGTCCATCATACTGCATTTTATGCCATATGAATAATTCTTATGCATTTCATTGCATATTAACGTCTACCATATTGATGTGCACCCCGGGGCCTAGCATTTCTCCTTGTTGATTGGAGCTCTTTTAGTATTTTGTCTTATTCGCAGATAATGCAACACACGGTATTTTAATCTGTCGAAAACCCTGGATACAGGGATATGGTAATTAGCAGGTGTTTCGCATTAGAAGAAAGATAGAGCATTATATGGCTAATGAAATTTAGAATCTTCTTTTTTTCCAATTAATAGTGAATGTATTGATGTAAAACACCATGGAACGAGATGGGAACTGCTCATTGGCAGCCCCTAGGAAGTTGCGGCTTACTTGCAGATTGATATTTCTTTGTTGTTAAAGCGTGAGGTACCACTGGTGTATCAATATTGGATTACAAAAGAAGGAGAAAGAACCTTTGTACCCACCCTGTGGTTGTGGGCATGATGTATCTAATTTGTGATGGAGTCTTTATTATTCAACACAATAATTCCCACCCTGTTGTTGTGGGCATGATGTCCCTAATTTGTGATGGAGTCTTTAGATTTTAATTTCTCTGGAAAAATTTAACGTATAGAAGGAGATATTCTTGCTTTCAGTCTTATAGTTCTCTTGTACATTGCTATTTTGATAACCATATGGTCTTGTTTCAAGTTGCTGTTTAGGCAATGATTTTCATCTTCGGAATTCCCTTTGCTTTACAGATTTCTTCTGATTAGATTATTGCTATGTTTGATTTATTCCCTGCACTTACAGGCATAACGCTTTTAAATAAGTGACGACTTGAAATGTGGATTCAGTTTCTCCTTTGTATCTGCTAGTGCCGTATCTATAAGTCGGCCGGACATCCATCTTGACAACTTTTTATATTTCACAGGCACAGTTGATTTTTGGTTTGAGGTTATCCAGCTTGAAAATTATGAAGCAGATGTCCGTTAGGTAATATTTATATCAACTGTTGATTAGGTCTCATCCTCCTTTTCTCAAATGGTTTAATGGGAATTGATTGGATCTGTGATGTCAGTAGAGGGTGAATCTTGGGCTTGGCAGGATACATGGTGCTGTTCTGAGGAAACTTCATAATTCAACTCGATCCCTCTCTTTATCTTCTATTTGTCATAAGAAAGGCATTTGGAGATTTTGAAAGAGAGAAACTCCCTTAGCGGTTTTCACATATGGTTGAGACAACTTAATCGAAAAGCATAGTGAAAATGTCAGGTTGGATGTATGAGTTCTTGCAGATAGTTTAGATTAACTAGCCTTATATTTCATGTCCACTTTAAAAAACCGTGTATACATGTTGGCATCTCCTTTGTGTCCTCTGTTGAAACAATTAGCTTATTCGGCTATAAAAAAGGAGAAAAAAGCCAGCATTAGCATCAACTCAGGATGGAATTGGGGAATTAAGAAATGTTTGGAAGAGCGGGAGGGGAGGAATAGGAGACGGGAAAAATATGGAAGTTTTTTAATATTTCCTTGTTCGGGAAATATATACAAAATGAATTGAATGAAAATCAAAAGAAAAAAATAATTTTGTAGGTTCAGCATTTTAGCAATCATTTAAAGATGGAGTGAAAGAGTAGAAATTGAACAGATTTTTTTTCCCTTGAAATAGGTTGTAACTTTCCATTTAGGGTAATAAGAGGAATTTCATCTATCAAAATTTTTCTCCATTTGAAACAAGTTACTCTATCTTAACTTTCATTATCATGCTTCAAAAAATGGGGAAGAAAGTAGTACTCTTCTCTTCGACATACATTTCACCCAATTTTTTTCTTTTATTTTCTCCTCTCCCTCTCAAACCTTACATTAAGGTAGTCCAGTAAACTTGCTTTTCCATCTTTGAGCAAATCACAGGCATTGTTGTGGATAACTTACAACTGTATAATGCTTTCGATCATTAAGTTATGTATACCTTTTGTATGATCTCATCTACAATGCAAAGAAGTTTTCCTTATAATCCAGAACTGACTAAATGTGTTAAATTTGCAAAGTGTTTCTCTGGGGAGGTACTCTATAGGTAGTGCAAGTCCAGCTGGCACAGTATTGATCTGTAGTTAGGCATATTATTGAATTCCTCTCCCAGGTATCAATATTCTTTTTCTTTGACCTTGGAGTTAGATATGGTTTAGTTGCTGGTGAGTTATAGAGGAATTGCTTTTCAGTGGCAAGTTGCAACATACAATGCCTGGGAGCTTAAGCTTCATGAAATGCAAGGCTTTATGATGATATTTCTATGCGTTTTTTCTGTCAGTCAAGGAACTATAGAGGGCCTATCTTGGCATTACCGAGGCTTTTGGCTTTAGTTTTGGCTTTTGACCTTTTGCTTCAGTTACACTATATTTAAATGTCCGCCGCATAATCATTACCACTCTTCCATAATCCTGCTAATGAAATGAGCCCATAATCTTACCATTCTTCTGCAACCCTTCTAATTGGGTGAGATGTCTGAAACATGTGCATTGCTGGTCAATACAGTGAGGCGTGCACATTTTCCCCCCTGAGATGTGAGAAGAGCCAAACTGACTGTATTCAACAAATAGAAGTCCCATTATTTGATGATCTGCTTTGGAACTCTGTGCTTAGAAGTTAGGATATTTACGTGCCTATTTACTTCTTTCTCTTACTTTCTTTTACAGCTTTATGGTGCACGTTTGATTGATTTTTGTCTTAGTGAGAAACCTGAAGTTCTCTTTTCTCCTTTGCCTAGCACAAAAGGTCAAGTCCACAAAGTTGTAGAGATCGTGGGTTTAGAAATCTACTGCAACTCCTCCAATGGAGCTTCGAGTTTGACGATCAGGGACAATGCTGGAGACAATCAATGCCTGGGCAATGCTAATTGTGAAAGCAATCAGTTTCACCCTATTCTAGCACCACTGAATGTGTCAGTGTCACTTTCGGTATGAGTTGTTATTATCTTGCCTATCCTTCTTTCTCTAGACACAGGAGTATTTTCATGTCGAGCCCGTCATTTATGCACAAATTTGGTCTTTCTTGATGCTAATAAATGTGGCATTGAATGACCTAAAGGACCCGCCAGCTGTTAATGCACACAGTTTTTCTTTCATCATTGGCCTGACTTTTTTAACCATTCTTGAAATAATTGATTTTCTAAACCATGTGCAGCATGAAAATGGTATCCCAGTTTCTGATAGTTATGCATGTTTTTCAAAGTAAAAAGAATCTTGTTCATGTGTGCATCTTGGATAAGGATATAAGTACGAATTTAATATTTGACCTCAATAATCAATTTGCGATGCAACTCATCTTACGCAATGTTATTAATATGGTCTCAACTATCTTCTTTTGTTGTCATTGTTATGCTCTTTCTTTTCCTTTTACAGATCCTTTTGTACTTACCATGGGATCCAGTGGCTATCGTTAAGAACAATATTTTTCAACGTGATGCTTGTCATTAATGTGGCATTGTTTTCATGAAGTACATGGTGATTTATAGGGTGGTAGATTGGTAGATGTATTCATCATTTGATCAGCTGTGTCAGAGGTGCTGGTTCTTTTGTAGTGAGGGTCTCCTGAAGCTTTTTTGTAGATTATTCCTAAAGGGGTACTCAGTTTCTTCACAGATTAGTTATCAAAGCTCATTTCTTCTCAAAGGGATTGGTGTCGTTTCCCTGAAGAGCAAAGATCATGAGTACTTTTCCTTTCCATTTAGAATTGAAAACGGTTTGAATGGCTAGTTGAACAACCCGGGAGGGATTTGAATATAATCAGACATGGTATATGCAAGCTGAACGAAGAGAGCATCAATTCCATTTTACAATGATCTGTCAGATCCTTTTTTTTTTTTGTCTGGAACTCTATACTCTAGACTCAGTTGCGTATATTGTTGAACAGTTTCTCTGGGGATCCCTAAAATTTTCTTAAAGGGCACAGAGGAATGAAGGGAAAAGAGAAGTTTTTCTTTTGGGGATGGGTAGTTAAATGTCTTTGAAAGTGTTGCAAATATGACGGTTGTAAACAAAGGAAATCCAATCTCAAAAGAGTGGGAAAGCTGGTTGGGAATGGAGGGTTGTTTTTCAGTTCGCTTCAAGGTTCTATTGACTAAATAGTTGGTTTGAACAATTCGGTTAGGCAAAAATGGTCCTTGTTGTAATCCTAGATGCCTTCTCATAGCAGTGATTAAAGCGTTGCCTACCAGGAAAGGTGCCACTAAGGCTGGTTCGTCATGCTTCCTGTGATATTTCACAATTAGACAAAATAGTGTATTTGTCTATTTCCACTGGAGGTTTTTTGCGTTGGAGTTTCGCCATTTAACAATTATTAATTATTAGCTCCCACTTAGATGTATGCTGAGTTCCTGTATATAGTTCCTGTATATGTCTTCATTTAGGGGGCCTTCTTATGTTTGCTTGCAAAATTAAACTTAGTCAATCATGCATGTGCTGCTTCTGGTTTGATCTGTCTTAAATATGCACTTCATGTTGTTAATATTGGTTTCTACTATTCACTGGTGGTATCATAGCATTGATCCAATGTGAATTTCAGAGATTTTGTTGCCCCAATTTTTTGTTTGTTTTTGAAGGTGTGGAAGTGATACCGATAAAACCCTGAATGTATTCTTCTTTTGGCCAAAATAATTCTATTTGTATTTTCATCTGACTGATGTAGTTATTTCCATTATAGGTCAATCGATCTGGGAAGCTTGATATAGACACTCCACAATGGTCTGTCTGGGCTGAAATAACCAGCTTGGTTGGTTTGTGCTCTAAAAATCTTTAGCATGTGATCTTTTAGATGATTGTATTAATCGTAGATGGCATACTTGATGCTTTTGTGTTCTCTCCACTTGTATTAGGTAATATGTCTTGACGATTTTCAGCTTCGACAGATCTTGATGTTGTTGGACAACTTGACTATATGTCAACTAAGAGAACAGTATGTTTGAACATTAATGCTAGTTTCTTATATTTTATCTTGTTCCTTTGATTCAGATGCTTTTATAGTATTATGTGAACGTTTCATCTTTGTCAGTTCACAACTTTGCTTGGTGTTGCTTTTTGTGCTTACCTATTGAATTTTCTAGTCATGTAGTGCAGTTTCATGATTTTGTTCATTGTCCTGATTTGTGGAGTATATTAATCCACAATGGCTAGTTGTTTGCTGTGAGATAGATGATAACCACTTCAGATGGTAATGGTCATGCTTCTGGTAAAGTACTTATGCCCTGTCCTGTCTAAGGTTACTTTGCTAATACTAAGGCCAGTGAACATGTTTGTTGAGTATCTAGTAGTTGGCAGACCGGAGCTCTAGAATCTCTACTCAGTTATTTATTGTTGTGTTCTTTGGCAAAGAAAGAAAACTATGTGGCTAGCATGTTGAGGATAGTTGATTGTTTATTCTCCAATCTCATTGAGGGTTCAGGACAGCCAATTCCCATAGTTAGATTCTGAGAAAGTTTTTGAATATAAATGGTTCTTGAGACAGGTTATAACTACGGAAGATTGAAAAAGTCCATCTACTGTGGTGCCGTGACAAAATGCTATATGTCAAACATGATGATGGAGGGATTGTCAATTTCTTAATTGATTGTCTCACTCTTTATGAATCCTTCTTCCCAATTGGTTGTTTCATTAAAGTTTCATATTTTCTTTATTGCTAAATTAGATTGGGAATATATCCTGCCCGATCTTGTAATGACATATGGTATTGATGGTACTTTGCGGTTGATGAATTTTTTTCAGTGATAAATAATTCTTACTGACTTATCAAATGCAAGCAAATCCTTTTTCTGCTCAAATTTTGATATTTATAAATGTAGGTATGGACGTTACCGTCCATGGTCCAGTCCATTGTCAAGAAAGCTCAAAAACTGGCAGAAACTGTGGTGGCACTATGCACAAGAATCTGTCCTGTCAGATGTTCGAAAGAAATTAAGGAGGACTTCATGGAGACACTTTGGTCAGCGAATGTGAGTTTCAGTATTTGATATTCAATGTCTTTTGCATTGTGGTTTTGCTGGCTTGTAGCCCTTTGGTGCTCTAATTGGGTAAGAGTAGATATTTAGAGAACTGTTGTTCTGATATGTTTTGTTTTAAACTGCGCATGCTGGTTGAAATCTGGCCATATTTTGAAATTGTTCTAATGGAGAGGGAGTTAATTGCTATAAGCTCAGGATGATGCACAGAGATACTGGGCTTATACAATGGAATCAAGGGACGTGTTTAATAACCTGCTTATTAATGGAAGACCATTCTCACATGCTCATATACTGACATTGCAACTTGCACTTGATGTGCTCTCTGTCTCTGTCTCTGTCTCTGTCTCTTTCTCTCTCTCATGGTACAAGATAATTTGTCAATCGTTTTCTTCTCATATTTGCCCTAAGCAGTAGCTTCTCAAAGCAATTGGCTTGTTGTGGTTACAAAAGATATTCAATGAGAGATTTTTTTATATATATTTGACAAAACATGTAGAAAATAGAAAGTCTTATGAGCAAATTGGGTAGCCTATCTCTTTTCCAGTTAAAGTCTTGGAAATGTGGCCATTTGCCTCGATAACTGCTTTGCTTACATGGATGTCAATTCATCTTATACTATTCTTTTTTATCTTTTCTTTTTCTTGCTTTTAGAATGTTTATCTTTATCTAGTATTTTGGTTTTTCCCTATCTTGAAGCGTTGTCCTTAATTTTAAGGTTTTTTTTTGTGTATTCAACTCATCTTCTTGAGAAGTTGATCTTTACTGGCATCACAATATCTTATCTTACAGTTGACAACAAAATTCTATTTGTCAAAATTAAGCATAGGAAAATATGTTATTCTTCTCTCTTCTGTAAGATTGATAAATACGATGGCGAGCTTTTATGTTTTCCTTCTCACTTCAAGCAACGGATGCATACCAGGGTACATGCACATGCATCTGTAAGTTTGTCTGTTTGTACATTTTCTTTTTGGGAAAAAGGTGCTGTTAAGGAAACATTTGGCTAAAGAATCTGAAAGCCTTTGTTTTTTCATTATGATGGTGGCATCAGTCTTTGTGCTAAGACAAAAGGCCATCCTCTATCATCAGATAACTTGCACATACCTAAGCAGGAACTTGATTGATACTCCATGGCTTGCCTTTCTTGAGCATTTCCTACTTCTGTAGCATCTTCTTGAGTAGGCAAGATGATCTCAAAGTGTGTTTTTGATATGGTCAAAGTCAACTACATGTAAGATCGAAATCCCTTTGGATCTGGAGAGTATTTGCTCTCCCAAATCTCAAAAGCTGATGTTGGTGCTTCACCATGATTATGCTAATAGTTGACTGCTTCAGCGTGAATGCTAGGGGTTTCTTCTTTCATGTGTTATTTGACAGAGAGGGCTGAGGATCTGAAAATTTTTAAATTGGCTTTGAATAATGATTGCTGCAACTAAAGGGCATCTTTTTCAATGGTCATCATCGATCTGCGTAGCAATTTTCAAACATGCCAAATAATGCCAAATTTTACTCCGTTGCAGAAGCAATCGTCGGGAATATGTTAGCTTGTACAAAAAGAAACTAGTTTTTCTTCGGCAAGAGCAGGTGGTCTTCCTCAACATCAATGAACATTGTATTTTTATATTCCTTTGTAACGTTTCTCCTTTGTTACTGCCTCTGGATTCTGTTTAGGATTTTCATCTTTTGTGTGTTGAATAAGGGTCTATAGCTGGTTGTGGAGCATTTTTGGCTTGTGATGCCTGAAATTTCTCTTGTTTCTCTTGAGATGCTAGGTGGTTATTTGGATGTTTGAGGTCCATACTTCATATGATTCTGGAAATTGACATTTTCTTGTTCGTTATGCTCTTGCTTTGCTTATACATTGATTTAGTTGGAATTTTTTTTGTTCAATGACTTAAGCAAGCGGTTATCTGTTTCAAAATATTAGTTGAGTGAACATGAGGCGACTACGTATGGTAATTATATATCTGCATCTTTTGAGGTATACGGACGTTTTTCATTCTATCAAGTTAAGTTGTTCATAAAAGCTTGTTTTTGTTGTCTGATTGTGATTTGACTTCTTTCATGGTGCTGAGAAGGACAAATGAAATTTCAATATACTTGATGTGTGAAGGTTATGAACAATTCATAGTAGAGTGCTATTTATCTAGGCTGGCGATTAAAGAAAAAGTTAGTTAAAGAGATACAAGTCCTTAGCATTCACGAAATCATTATCCAAACCCTCAAAATTGCTCTCGGGTTCCTCTCTCTCCACACTGGCCAAAGATCTGCATTGTCTCTGGGACATGAATTTTTTCTCTTTTGTTTGTTCTCTTCCATGCATTTATCTCCTACCCCATTTGCTGCACAAAGCCTTGTTGGAATGCGATAAAAAATTTATAGCCAAACTATCTTCAGAATAGGGAGTTTACTTATTCCCCATTAAACAAGGCTGAAATGGTAATCTTCTTGACTACCTCCTCCCTCTGAAATCGCCTCATAGGGAGTTTACTTGTTCCCCACTAAACAAGGCTGAAATGGTAATCTTCTTTACTACCTCCACCCTCTGAAATCGCCTCTCAATGTTCTCAAGTGTCTTGGCTACCGCACTTGGTGGGGGAACAATGATAGGAAACAGACCAGTAGAGGAACATAGCTTGATGTGTTAGACGTACTAAGTACCATTTCCATTAAATTTGGAAATTTGGCATTTGCTAGGTGCCATTACATTGAAATTGTGTTTTTTGCGCCGTTTGCTTTGTTGGTCTCGAATCAGTTTTGTGGGGCTTTCTGCTTTTCATCAATTCAATCGGTGACACATATAGCTAAGTGAAGGGATGAGAACTCATCTATCCCATTGTGTTGTAGATCTTTAGAGAAACTAATACTGGATGAGATTCATAAAGATAGATGGGTTTGATGATATATGTGAAATTCACTTCAGAAATTTCCCAATAAAGATTTTTGTTCTCTTTGGCATCCTTTTTATGGACCATATACAATCTGTCTACAATTTCCTTGTGTCATTTCTTATCAAAGCTGGAAAATATGTTTTATCATCTTGTGAATTTCTACCTACCTTAATATGACTCCATTAAGGACATAAGATAGCCATACACTAATTAGACAACTCTTAGTTGGAGGATAAGCACAATGCTGTCTTGCACCTGCTAGAAATTTCTTTCACCATAAAAAGATACTGAAGCCTCTTGGACCTTGTTTTGTCACCTAAAGAGTTATGTAAATTAGGGGCCAATCCTGAATACCTATGCGCAGGTTCATTTTTGCATAGCTAATTTACCTCATCCTGTCTTCTTAGATGTTTTCCATCAAGTTATTTTGTTGACAGATGTTCAATTTACTTTTTTTTATTCTTAGAGAAAATCGTAGTTGTGATTTTGTTGTTAAGTGATGATACATGACTCCTTATCTAGTTTAAGCTATATGGAGGTACCTGTTCCAGCCCTTCTTTGAAATCCCTAATGTAGAACACTGTAAATCATTGTGGATTCTTCTAAAGTTTCTTAAACTGCTAGATGGACCTTAATTTAATATATTATTGGTTACCCTTCTTGTTAGGTTGAGATGTGTCCTGAATTTGGAGCACGGAAAATGAAGTTGTAATCTGTAGGAAATGTGAGGCCTGGAGATTTGACTTCAAAACCTCCTACTTGGACCATATAATGAGAAAGGAGAGTGTTAGAGGAATATAGAAGCGGTTAACTCACACATTCTTAATTTATAATATATGTTGTGCCACTAGCAAGTCTTGAATAGGTCTCTTTTCGAATTAATTCCTCATTTTGGAGTCTGATTTTATCAGTCAGTTGATGAACAAATTCTTCAAGAGTTGGAGCAAATGGAAAGAGCATCTGATATAGAAGATATTTTAAGTTATCGCTCAGTTGCTGAACGTGAACTCCAGGTATGATAGAGGTTTTGTGTCACAATTTGCTTCATTTATTTGTTTTTGAATAGTACTTAATAATAGCGATGATTGCTGTGTGTGTTATAGTGATTGGTTTAGTTTTCTGATGGTAAATTAGACTTACAGTTTTTTTGTTCATGTGACTGTCAAGCAAATAAATTGTTAGGTCTTTAATCTAGTTATTATGTTTCTAGGAGCTTTTATGTGAGTCTACCAATAACTTTGTGGAACCGAGTCTTGAGAAGTCACGGAATGATGAGCGGTCATCAGGCAGGTCGCGTGGATGGTTAAATTGGCTGTCTCGTGGTATGCTTGGTGCTGGAGGTACAGACGACTCTGGTCAGTTTTCTGGTGTCGTTTCAGATGAAGTTATAAAGGTAACTTTCTCATGAGCAATTATATTTCTGCTTCCATTCAATTGAGAAACACTAGTCCTTGAAGTTTGAAAAGTAAGATCATAAACAAAGATCTTTGAATGAGTTAAACTGCAAATAATTTGATATTCCTTTATTCTGCCAGTGTCAAATTATCAAAAGGTGTAACGACTACCTTTTTAGCGACAACTATTACTCCAAATTGTCATAATATCTATCGCCTTTGAAACTCTTTGACACTTCTGCAGGATATATATGAAGCCACAGAATTCCATCCTCCATCATTAAGCAATGGGGACACTATTGCAAGTGATAACATGTGTAGATGTGAAGTCAAGTTCTTAATTCATCGAATTTCTGCAACACTCCGAAGCATGTAAGGTTTCTATTGTTGATATGTTTTATTATTGGTCATCCAAATGTATGGCAGACAGGTTGATTGTACCGACTATTTAGGCTGTATTTACTTCTTTGACAAGCTCTTTATATATTTGCCACAATTGTTAAGCTCTTTATATATTTGCCACAATAGGTTGGGGGGGGGGGGATGGGTTTCAAAGTGGGAGAATAAAGGAGATCAATGGAGTTAGAAGCATGTATAATGTAATTGTAAGTAGAATAATGATGTATATTTTATTGATAAGAAAATACGGTATATATACACATCAAAATCCCAAAGACCATTATACCCTTTAACACTCCCCCTCAAGCTGGAGCATGGATATCAAGCATGCCCGACATTGTTACAAATATACTCAATCCTACTTCCCCTAGAGATTTGGTAAAAATATCGCTAGTTGTTCACCAGTCCTAACATGACTAGTAGAAATAACTCTAGCTTGAAGTTTCTCACGGACAAAGTGGCAATCAACTTCGATATGCTTGGTACGCTCATGGAAAAGCTGGATTTGAGGCAATATGGACACTGCTTTCGATTATCACACCACAACTCCATTGGTGCGGGTCTTCAAATCCAAGTTCAACTAATAATTGACGCATCAAACTAGCTCACAGGTAGCTTGAGCCATAGCTCGTATTCGATTACGCACTTGATCTAGCCACAACACTTTGCTTCTTACTCTTCCAAGATACTAGGTTTCCTCCTACAAAGGTACAATACCACGATGTAGACCTCCCATCTATAGGAGATCCTCCTAATCAGCATCCGAGAAGGCTTCCACCATACGTGACCATGATCCCGATAAATGAGACCACGACCAGGAGCTTTCTTCAAGTATCTCAAAATTTTGATTACGGCAGCCCAATGTGAGGTGCGGGGAGAAGACATAAAGCGACTCACAACACTCTTTGGAAAAGAAACATCAGGTCGAGTGATAGTCAGATAATTTAGCTTTCCAACAAGTCTTCGATACCTCTGCGGATCATCCAACAGCTCACCATCTTCTGCTGTCAATTTAGAGCTCACTTCCATTGGTGTATCCAGTGGTGTAGCACCTAGCATACCTGTCTCGTAAGCAAATCCGAGAACATATTTTCGTTGTGAGATATAAATACCTTTCTTCGCTAGTGCTACTTGATACCGGAAAATATCTAAGAAGACCCAAATCCTTTGTATGAAACTTTATTTGCAAATACCTTTTCAACTCTTTAATCCCTGTAGAATCATCTCCAGTTATGACAATATCATCCACATAAACTACAAGGAATATCCGACCAGCTCCAGAAACTCGATAAAACATAGAATAATCTCCAGTACATCTACACAACCCAAACTGGAGTACCACCTCAGTAAACTTCCCAAACCAGGCTCTGGGAGACTGTTTCAAGCCATATAAAGATTTGTTTAAGCGACAAACATGACCAGACTCCCCCTGAGCAACAAACCCTGGTGGTTGCTCTATATACACCTCTTCCTGTAAATCTCCATGAAGAAAGGCATTCTTTACATCGAGCTGAAATAGAGGCCAACAAGTAGACGCAGCCAAAGAAAACAAAAGACGAACGGAGGTCATCTTAGCCACCGGAGAAAAAGTATCACCATAATCAACCCCATAAGCCTGTGCATACCCTTTAGCAACCAGTCTAGCTTTGAGACGAGCAAGAGAACCATCAGGGTTAACTTTAACAGTATATACCCACTTACATCCAATGGCTGTTTTCCCTGCAGGCAAAGGAACAAGATCCCAAGTCTGATTTTTGTCCAGTGCCTGTAATTCCTCTTCCATAGCTGCCCTCCAGCCTGGACTAGATAATGCTTCAGCAACAGTTTTAGGAATAGGATGATTATCAATGGTCATTAGACTAGCTCGACAAGAAGCAGATAAACCAGAATATGAGACAAACTGGGCAATAGGGTGTTTGGTACAACTACGAACTCCTTTGCGATGAGCAATAGGAATATCGAGATCAGTATGTGACCGACTTACCTCAGGTTGAGAAGACGAAGTAGATGAGATAGGCTGAGGTACATCTGCAGGGGGCTCCACATGCTGACGAGGACGTCGACTATAAACATACTTGGACGGTGGAGGAATAAGCTGGAGAGTCAAGTGGGTGTTGATTCCATAATAACATATGTTAAGGAATCATCATCCCTTGTAGGAGTCTCCATCGAATTATCAAAATAGACAGTAGACTCGAAAAGGAAACATCTGCGGTGGTGAAGTACTTATGCAAAGAAGGACAATAACAACGGTAACCTTTCTGTGTACGAGAATACCCAACAAAAATGCATTTAAGGGATCGAGGATCAAGTTTGGAAAGTCTTGGACGATGGTCACGAATATAACAAACACAACCAAATATACGAGGTGGCAAATGAAACAAAAGGTCGGAAGGAAAAAGAAGAGAGTGAGGAATGGCACCCTTAAGAACGAGAGGGCGGCATGCGATTGATAAGATAACATGCTTGTCATAAAGCATCAGCCCAAAAGGATTTATCTACCTTCATTTCAAACATCAAACAACGAGTAATTTCTAACAAGTGACGGTTCTTCCTTTCGGCTACACCGTTTTGTTGTGGTGTATCCGAACAAGAAGATTGATGAAGAATGCCCAGTTGGGACATGAATTCGAGAATGTTCTAGAAAAATACTCCTTGGCATTATCACTTCTAAGAATGCAAACAGGAAGCGAGAAAATTGAGTATGTACTTCATTAACAAACGCACAAAAATTAGAGAATAATTCAGAACGACTTTTCATTAGATATAGCCAAGTGGCTCTTGAATAGTCATCTACAAAGTCACGAAGTACTTGAAACCCAACTTTGAAGTAGTAGGACATGGACCCCAAACATCATAATGAACTAAAGAAAACGGCCGAGAAGCTTGTTTATTGACTCTTGGACTATAACTAATACGATGCAATTTTCCAAACTGACACGACTCACACTCAAAACTAGATAAAGAATGAAACCGAGAATCAATTTTCTTCAAACTTGCTAAAGAGGATGTCCCGCGACGATGTGAACTTGATGTGGAGAAGCTGCTGAACAAGCTACCGGTAGCATTACCAAACACATATAGTCCCCCCGACATATGTCCTTTACCAATCGTCTTCTTCGTCTTCAAATCTGAAAAACACGGGAATCGGGATAGAAGGTTATAGAAACGATTATATTCTTTGGTAAGATGACCAACGGACATAAGGTTAAATGGAAAATTTGGGAGGTACATGACAGAGGATAAAGATATGGAGGATGTCGGTGGTACGTGCCTATCCCTTTTACGTGGACAGAGAGCCATCGCTAATGTAACACTAGACGAAGACTCGTGAAAGACGAGAAAAGATACACGAAGATCCAGTCATATGATCGGTAGCACTGAATCAATGACCCGGGCGAGAGGTAGATGAAAGACATCTTTGTTGCATTACATACGAGCAAAAGTAGGCGTGGAAGAGGAAGCTGGTGAGAAATCTGGAACCGATTGTACCTAGCAAGTTCCTCTTCGACATTCTAATCGGTGTTCCTCCCCGAAGGCTGCGAAGAAACACCCAACTCTCTTGCATTGGCTACATTAGCGACAGTAGAATGAGGGCTTTCCATGAAGCTTATAGCAAAAACGCTGAATATGTCCGGGCATACCACAATAATGACATGTTCGTGCAAGTCCAGTATTACTCCCTTTGTCACTAGAGATGCTTGCTAGTATGACGTGATTGGCCTCTATTGAACCCACGGCCACTACCACCACTATTAAAGCCACGGCCACTACGACCACCACCACGACCTTGACCACCACCTCGATTTCCTTGGGAGCGCCAAGGCGAGTAACTATCACTGTGGGGGATATATCCTTAGATGACTCACGTGAAACCCTTAAGACCAGAAAAGGTCTCCGTTAGTGAAGGCACGATATTTCCTCCAAGAATTTGTGAACGGCGCATCGAACTCGGTCCAAGTGCTCCCAAAAATCCCATAACAGCCAATTGTTCTCGTTGCTCCTACATCGTCTTAACATCAGAGGTAATTGGCAAAAGACGATTAAACTCCTCATACATTTGTTTAAAATCAGCAAAAAATTGAGTAAGAGACCGATTCTTTACATCTACTCTAAAGAAATCTTGGGAGATTTCATAGATCCTTGAGAGATTATTTTCCCCGAATAAAGGACATTCAAGTAATCCCACAAATCCTTAACGGTAGTGGCATGTGTAACTAAGGCGACCACGTGAGATTCCATAGAATTCCACATTTGCCCAAGAATTCGGCATCCATGGTATCCCATTTAGTATCGGCAGCAGTTCGTGACACTGTCAAATGGTGATTTTGCTCTCTTGGTCAATACTATCACCACAATTCTCTTCCAATTGAAAGTTGGTGATCCCAGCTAATTTTTCCTCAGTCAAATGATTAGAAGATGTAGATACGACTTCAGTCAATACTCCTTTGTTCTTATCTGCCATAATCACTCACACTAAACTAGAAACAAAACTCCACAACCTATCACAACAACTTCAAAATTATCGACCAAATCCGAACCAATCAACACATTTCCGGTACGGTAATTATACGCAATTTTCGGCCCCCTCTCTCAATCTACATGTATAGCACTACACGTAATCGGCCAATTAGCCAAACCAACATCACATCCAATCATCCAAACCAACATACACGCGATAATCTCCCTTCCCGCAAGCATATCAGCAACCAAGTCAAACTTTAGAACACATTCACCTTCTCCTCCTTCTTCTTCTTCTTCTTCTTCTTTTTTTGATTCCACTTCAATCGCAGCCATCGAAGGGGTTGCTCCTCACTTAGTGACGTCGAAGACGTCGAAGTGGGTCGCCCGGCCCGGAAACCTTCGATCGACGCCTGGAGGACTTAAATCGGCGCCGGAAATGGCTTCGCCAGGGCTGGGTGACCTCGGGTCCGGCTCGTGCGCCCAGGGAACTGGCGACCTCGGGTCTGGCTCGCCGGCTGCTCCCCGGGGCTCTGGGCGACCTCGGGTGCAGCTCGCCGGCTGCTAGCCAGGCTAGGGCGACCTTAGATCAGCTCGCCGGCGCCGCCGGGCTGGGCGACCTCGGATCAGCTCACCGGCGCTTCGCGGGGCTGGGCGACCTCGAGATCTGGTTCACTGGGCCCGGCCGGGTCGCAACGCTCGCCCGGACAGCCGGATGAGGTCGCCGGCCTTGTATGAGGTTGCCGGTCTTGGGTTCTACGGTGGTTGGTGGTGGACGACGGTAATTTTAGGGTTTAGGCTCTGATACCATGTAAGTAGAATAATGATGTATATTTTATTGATCAGAAAATACGGTATATATACACATCAAAATCCCAAAGACCATTATACCCTTTAACAGTAATTAATTGAAAACATGACTGTTGATTACATTTTCACAAGGATGAAGGCAGTGACCACTGTGCAGAAGGTGATGCAGAAAAGGTAGGTCCTTTGGATTCTTAATTGGAGGGAGTTACAATTCTAATCAATTTTTGAGACTACACTAAATGTAGTGCACATTGAGTGATTTGAGAATCAGTGCACTAGGAGTCCTGAAACTTGTGTACACGTGCAGTTTAGTCCTACAACCTTGGATGGAGCAATGAGTTCCTAAAGCGATCGAAAAGTTATTATTGACGTCCTTTTGTTAGTTCTTCAGTTAAATTAGAAGGTAATTCTATGTGGTAGTGCCACCTGGGGGTGTATGAGACTGATGCACATAGGTTTCAGTGAAATTTTTTTGTAGGACTTGATAGACTAGTAGTCGAAACTTTTTGGGGTTAATTGTTCAATTGAAAAGTTTTAGGGCTGAATATTCAGTATACAAGTGTTAGCAATTCTGGTGTACTTAATGTCGAAAAAAAGTTATGGCCGTATTTTCTGGTGGGAGACAATTTTATCATCATGTTTAATAGATGCTCATGCACATTTAAATAAGGTGATGATGGATTCATTGTATGTAATTCCCAATACCTCAAGGGCTTTCGTGTTTGATCACTTGGTCAGAGAGCTTTCTTATTTGTGTGATAAGTCTTGTGCTTTTTGTTTGTTCCTTTTTTCGAGTACCTGTAGGAACCTTTTTGTACCTAGTTTTCATGGTTTGAACCTTTAAACGTGATTAGAATGTTTCGGTATGATTACCACTCCCATGGAATGTTCTGCATCTTGTTAGTATCGTTAAATTATTTGCTTTGGCACAGGAAATCTGGGAAAGACATGGCAGAGCTCCTTGTTGACGAAGCTTCTGTTGAATTTACAATGTGGGAAGAATCTGCTCTAGCTATTGCTGGCATCAATACATTCAGGATTATCTACCCACAGGACAAAAATGTTGTTGTACAAATGAGGCAGGTTGGTGCTTTTTTCTTCGAACTTTATGGCATGTAATATGCTGGTTGAATCAAGTTTGCAGTCTAGATTAGAAAGGTAGATGTGATTGCGTAGTGGATCATTAATTCAAAGAGAAATTTCAAAATATCATAGGAATGAGTGTAAAATTTAGAAAGGGGGGGGGGGTGTGGAAGAGAGATTTTAGAGAAAATACTACACTGGAGGAAGCGAGGGAGGGATCGATTGCAGATAACAGCCTAATATGTCAAGAACCAAATCTGACAACTGAAAAAACCAATTATTTTTGCAATTGAAGTATGAATACATTTAACCGGTTTGACTTTTAAGAAGCACCCTGTAGGTGCTTGCGAAGCTATGGCTTTGAGGGTTTTTAAGACAATTTTTATCGATGCAAATGACTCCAGTATTTAAGGCACTCTTCCCAATTGTTTTGGAGGATGTAGAACATCTTCAAGAATATTTTTTCCTTTAATTAGTGGCTACTGAACTATACAACATCTACAGCACCCAAAGCTACCGCAGGAAGTTGCTACCGCCAAACACGCACCCTAATGAGCATGTCGGTTAAATTTTTGTTACTTTTCCCCTCTACCAAGTATATAAGTTAGACACTCAAGATTTACTGAGAGGAGATTGGAGGCAACCAAGAAGGTTGACGTATTGGAGTAGTTTGATTGAGAATCAATAAAAATCCGTTTGGACTAAAATTATCTTTCTTGGAGAGTATAATCAATGAGAAATATGGAACAGACCATTTTGGATTGGTAAAATATATTGCTAAAAATAGATGGTCTAATTTCAGCTCCTGTCCTGCTTTAATGGCTATTGAGTGTGTGCTCCTGTGAGTCGTGTGAAGTTAGCATCATGTAGTGCGTGTATGAGGGATAGTCTTAGTGTCGGCCTGAGACATTTGCCATCATGCGGTGCTTGTGGCTTCAATATTAAGAGATCCATGAATTACATCATTCTGAGCTATCTGCTTCTCTGAAGGCAAGTCTATATGAGTGCCTTAAAGGCTTATTCTCTGTCTTCTACTATAGCTAGACTTTATCATTTTATATGTTTCCTCTGCTACATCTTGCTTAGCATTCTTATGGTCAAAGTAAACTAACCATTGTTGCTGAAGAACTTGGTAACAGTGGCATGGCATACTAGCATGAGTGATTTTTTCCTTTTTGGAATTATATTGCGTCTATCATCTGAACAAAATAAATAATTTTCGAATTATAAAACCTTACACTGATATGTTTTTAGTTTACATTCTTTTTGAATTACGAAACCTTAGACTATTGTTTCTTCATGTGAATTTGAGGCTTATGCAACAACGGCAATGACGACAACAACATCGAAGCATTATTCCACTAAGTAGGGTCAGCTGTATGAATCCTTTCACGTCATTGGGCATGATTTTGACTCGAATTTTTTGTAAGACAATGTTTTTAAATCTGAACTAGACTGGCGGGTTCAACCGGTTAAGGCCGGGAACCGGACCACGGTCTGCTCCTGCTTTACTCAATTACTGGGACTGGACAAGAACTGGTCAAAGCCGGTAGTGACCTGGTTTAATTAGGCAACCAGTGAGCACGTCACTAGTTTGACCGATCTTTCTGTAACAAATTTAGAGAGAGGAGGGAAGGGGAATAGACCCCCAGTCTTCTAGAAAGTGGAATGAGTGTCTCAGCCGTCTGAGCTGTGCTCTCATGTTGGGTTGGATGGGTTTCACTGTATACTTACATGAGTAAACTGTGCAACTAATTAACCCTGTGGTTGAACCTGTTCAACTGCAAACTGAAAACCAGACCGGTTCTTTCTGGTTTTGAAAACAATCTGTAATATGAAGGTATTCCTTATCCTTGTGTAATGTCTCCTCCACGCCATTTTAGGTCCTTTTTTTTGCCTCTTTCTAGGCGGACTCTTTATCTCATGTCTATTTAGATCGCAATACATTTCTTTATGGAACTGTCTTTTTCTTTTTTAGCTTAACCTTCATTTGCATCTGCTGACATTACTGCAGGTTCTTCCAGGGGAAAGTTTGCAGGCTGCTGACAATCCTTCCTGTAAGATACAAGTGGATATTTCACCAAAACAAGAAGTTGCAATGTCAATAAAGGTACGGCCTATTGCTTCAGTTCTCCATGTGGAGAGTAACTTTTATGCTAGTCATCAGTTGTTTAGCTATTGATACTAGACTCAAGTCTGTGTTATTTACTTAAGTAATTTATCTGTTGCTTCTCTTGTTAGGTTACGATTCAACCCCTCACAGTGGTAATTGATACTGAATTTTTCCTCGACTGCATCAAGTTTCTTGATATATTGGAGTCTTTTGAATTTCAGCATGAACGGGTAAGTTCTAGCCTTTCTTTGCATTGCTTTTGTTTTGCTAAATGTTGTTAATATCTTGCCTTATTCCTTTATGACAGGGCTTGATTTATGCATTTCCTTGTTTAATATACATTGCTTGATGTGTTAGATTAGTTGCTTCTCTGTTTATTCCTTCTGTGTATGTGGCATGCGCAAATTTCTCAAGCAGGCATTACACATCCCCAGACCTACCAGAACAAGTACCGCATCTCTCTCTCTCTCTCTCTCTCTCTCTCTCTCTGTCTCTGTTGGGTTGTTGGAGCTGGCTGTGTTTGGTGCTGTTCACTGGGCAATGAGTAATTTCTTGTCCCCCAGATCAGCAGAAACGGTGATTGCCACCCACATTCTCTGCCACCATCATGGACCTCCAAAGCCTTGCACTCTCTCTCTCTTTAAATCAATATTGTCACAGAGTCTATCGCTCCCCCCCTCCTCCAACAACACACACATAGCAATTGAGCCACCCACACGCACACACCATATCTGTCTCGTAGATCGTTGCATCACCATCTATCAAATTGAGAGTTGAGTGGAACACCTGCTAGGTTGGAGCTATCTGTCTCTGTCTCTGTCTCTGTCTCTGTCTCTCTTAATCCAATTCACCTTTCATCCAGTCAGCATAGTCAAGCGAGCTAATATTTGTTTAAATATTGACCTCTGTACTAAGTTGTGGTGAAGATGGACTATTGTCTCGATTCATTAATTAAATAAGAATCCAAAAGGATTAGGATTCTTGTTGGAGTTGAATTAGTAGTCTTTTTTATTGGAATTTTAAGTGTCCCTTTCGTATTCCGGGGGATATTATTTCCTTTAGAGGTTTCCTATTAGGATTAATTTCTTGTTTAAGGGTTTTGTTATTTCAACCAGGAGTAGAATTTTTGAAGAGTCTATGTATATGGTTCTTTTTTTTTTTTTTCTCAATAGAGTTGAAGAATAATTCAATCTCGGTGAATCTTTGCTTTGGACTTGTCTGATGCAATTCTTTTGTTAGATGAGATGCTTAAGAAGCCTTAAATGTGATGCCAAAAGAAATCGACTTATTGTCATTTTTCATTTGTTGGGATTCTCTTCAAGTTCTCAATTAATGGGGCTCACTACTTAGAACTCATTTTCCTACATCAACCTTAGAATAGGTAACTGGTTCATGGATTTGTCATTTGTGATGAGGAACAATACATGCCACATAATAATTTTTGATTGGCTGAGACAATCATAGACTGGTAGAGGATTTGCGTTAATTAACAAAAACATGTCCTGTCTATATTAATAATTGGATTCGTTTCATAAAATATGACATAGAGAATTCATATATGAGTGTTTTACTTTGGTCTTACCGGCTCATCTGATTATGAGGAAAGTATTGTCGCCTCTTTCATGTTCATTGCACGTATTTTTCCGTTTATTGTCCTTGGATGAGAGTGATTGAGCAGCTTCTTATACATGTACTGAATTTCCGCTATTCGTTTGTCATATCTTTGCTGATCTGGAGAGAACAGAACAAGAGAGCCTTTTTTATTTGGTTGAAAATGAGAGAGCCTTTTAAGGAGTGAAATCTTGTGGTTTTGTAATTTAAATCTCAGGGTTTTGCTATGAAGGGAAGTTACATGTGGACGTAAATGTAATGATTGGCATGGTATATTCTTTCTTAAAAATGAGCTCTCTATCTGTGGTTCTCTTAGTTCTTTTGCTGCCAGAAGAGTGATTTTTTGATATCCATGAAATGAAAATGTTTATTCCACCTAATTTCAATTTCTCCATCTCCATCTCCAATTCACCTATAATGCTGACAAAAAATTGCATATAAGATTTTAGAATATGTCTAGTTGCTGTTCTGTAAAATCACTTTTATGGAAGTCATATGGAGATCTGCTAGCTATCTCATTTGGTACTGACATCCAGCTTGATAACTCTGCATCAGTGCATATTCATTGAAACTTGTGACCGAGTTAATGCTTAATAAATGACCGGCTGGGAATGGGCCCATTGCAGGTCTGGTTCTTCTGTTTAGATTGAAAAATGGTTTGAGCCAAATTTGACCCGGTCGAACCGGTGAACTGGTCAATGCTGATTGGGCTTTATAAAAATTAATTTTCTGTGCACAAAGAGATCTATATCCTATTGGAAGCTGCTGACATGTGAAATGGGCGCATAACAATACTGAACTCAGCTTAGGAGGAAATCATGAAATCGGAAGTATAAGAAATTACTCCTCGCAGCATAAAACTTACTCCGCTACCAAGGCTGAGAATTTGTTTATGAATATGGTGCTGTATTTTCTGTGTCTTACTCACATGAGCTTTAGAAACCTAACTGCATGTATAAGCGGGATTCAAATTTTAAATTGTTCTCTTGTGGGCTGCAATCAGTGACTACCTGGAATGAAATGCAGCTGTGCCAAGGGGGTACCGCCCCTATAGATAATGGCTTCAGGTAGAAGCCACCCATACACAAAATTATGCATAAAAAACTTTATAACATTTCCAACAATCTAGATTTATGAAACTGAACTTCCTGCTATACCAAAAGTGAAGAGTGTACAACCAATTATCTCTAAAAGAATCCTAAGAAGATTCAAATACTTGCAATGCCCTTTTGTTCTCTCTCTCTCTCTCTCTAAATGGGCCAAAAAACAAGGAGAGGAATTATCTTACAATCTGTTCCTTATCAACGCATGAACTGAAGTCTCTCTCCAAGCCCAAGTGAGCATCACATCGTGCCTGAGATCACCTAATTTACTCCTAAAATTGCAAGTATTGTAGTCCAAATCTCTGTGGTCCATCTACATTTTTAAAGTAAATGATTCACACTCTTCAGTCTTTCACAAAAACACCCATTATCTAGTATTTTTCCTCTGATTAACCAAAGTTAGAATAATCCCCAAGCAGCTTCCCAAGCAAAAAAGGAAACCTTCAATGGAACCTTTACTTACCAAATAGATATCATGGGAAGAGTGTGCTCTGCTATAATTGCATCTGAGTGAAAAAGAGTTTGGAATAATAGGATTTGACTGAAAAATTCCAGAGGTACAACAAGTCCACGTAGCCTATCATCCTCACTTATATCTAGCATCGCCCGATAGTTCTTTAGTAGTAACCCCCCAGACTTCACTGATCCCTTTGATATTGATAAGGACCCATCGCGAAGCTTCCTCATCGGACCACTCCATTGCAAAAGCATCCGTCAACTTGATTCTATCCTGTCCCTTTGCTTCTTGAGATACTGTAGGAGCATGTATGATATGAGACTTCCTTCCCACTCTAGATTTCAGAATCTGAAGAAAAGTTGTCTGAGTAGCAAAAATCTTCTTCTTCATCAGATATCCTTTGGCCAAGAACATTCTCAACAGGCACATCACTGCTATTAATAGACACATAGGCATCAACAGCAGCAAGGAAAGAGAATTCCACGGTTTTTGCCCAGACCAAGGAAATGAATTTGTCCCATCTTCAAAAGCTGAGCTAGCTTTATTATCAGCTAGGATGTCCCACTGCACAGCCACCATGACTCCTTTTGTTTTATATGTGCATTCGCCTTATCTTCCTCCTCAGAGAGCTTTGTAACATCAAACCTGGGTACTCTAGTTTTTTCTTCTCAATCAATATCTCAGCAAAGCTTTGGTTTGGCTGAAACCTCCCATTCAAACAAAGCCACAATTTGGGCAATTTCCAGAAGACGAAGTCCCAGTGGGGTCGACTTCACAAGAAGGAAGAAGTTTTTGTGGCTTTTGCATTGATTTGTCTCATGTCACTCCTGGGAGCATAACCTGTCCTAACTCAAGGAGATTCATGTAAATTTCCACCACCCTTTAGCACCGTGGGCTTCTGGAAACAGAATTGTCCAAGAACCACCCTGGTTGATCTCAAGTGAAGGCAGCAATCGACCATTAAAATTTTTTCTCAAGGACAAAGAAGAAGCCTATCTCCACTTCAGAACTTCCTCGTCCAATGCCTTTCTCCTTGTTCCCACCAGAATTGATACAAGGAGTCAAGCAATATTAGCACAAATAACCCAACACTCATTAGGGTCCTTCGATAATTTTTGCTCTCTCATAAATAACAAATATTCCTGCTAGTCAAAAGGGTGCTCTATTAGTGTATTCAGGTTACATAATCAGTTTCGGTTAAAAAGGAGAATTAATGTGTTTCTTTTAGTTGTTGATCCTTGCGAAGTAGCTTTTACATATAGAGCTGCCAAATATTTTATTTGGAGATGACCATTGTTTTATCGAGTTTTTTCTGTTCCAAGTGTTTTGCTCCAACAAAGGTAAAAATTGTCATAACGGAATGGTATCTAATAAATCTGAAAATATTATCTTTCTGGTGCAGATACTCTCTTCACTAGATGGCATTGAAGATGACAGAATTCGAATACTTTCTAAAGCCGAGTAAGTTCTCTATAGCATTTGACTTGTGCTATTTTGTCTTTTCAAAGGAATTCTTAATGTCAGCTGTAATGTGATTTTGTCCAAAAACCATTCAAATGTGCCTCATAAGTTTGTTTTATTGATTTGTCTTTCTTTTTGCAGATATGTTTTGTCAAGTCACAGAAAAGTGTCATGGAATGTCGATATCATTGATGTCATCTTAAATGTGCCGTGGACTGGTGCAGACTCAGAACTACGCGAAATGGTTAGTCTTGGATATGAAACATAGAACATAATGTCCATGGCCAGAAACTGCACTTCATTGATCATCTCTCTGTCAGCTCCATTTTGGTGCTTGTCTTTTTGTTCATTTCCTTTTATGCAATGGTTTTAGATTCAACTCTTTAACTTTTCACATGTTAGTGCTGTTAGATGTGTTAAAATACAAAATATATATGGCCTTTGAGTCAGTTTTTGAATGTGACCATATCAGAAAGTCCAATTGGAAAGTGTAAGCTATTAGCTAGATCAATGATGAACCTGTAAGTAATTGCTGTGGGAATTCTTTAAGGGAGGTACTGTATTGCTGTCCTGACCCTTGACCTGAAGCTCTGATAGTATGTTGAAGAACCATTTTTCTGAAATGTTTTGGCTGTGAGGAAATGGGTCCACAGTGATTGATATACTTATATCTTAGCAGTATTTTATAACTAATAGAACTTCTTTTTGCAAGTCATTTGAACTTCTTTCTTGTCATATCCAACTACAAAATGATTGTGCAATTTATCCTTTTCTTTGCTGGCGCTGGATGTCAAACCCCTTACGTCCTGATATAACCCCCACCCCCCAATTGCTATCCAGTGTTACTGAGAAATCCTTTCTTCATTGGCGATCTGAATCGCTCAATCTGGTGTTCCATACGATCTGCACAAGTCAAGGTATAACATGCTGAGTATAGATGGCCGGAGATCTGCACTCGTCATCTATGGCCATCTGGATACAAGCGCTTCAGTCGTGTGTGCACGAGGAGGGGAGAAGAGGGAGATGCTTGTTAGATATTCCAGATTATTTATTTTGATCTTCAAAAACATTCCTGTTCAGAATTAGTGATTTCGTTTGGCATTTGAAGTTACCATCTTCATTCAACATAATGGAGTGATCTGCATATTGGGTAACCCTGCAACTATCCATCAGGCCGATTGCCTGGTGTTTATTGGAGCAGTTTATAACTATCATAGGATACTTGAAATTTATGAAGACATTTGTGAAAATATTTAACAGAACTAATTGTGTTTTCGTTTGTGGGTCTTTTCTGTTCTGCTTAAACAAGAATGCGAATGTAATTTTCTTTTCTTTTAAATATGACGACCTTTTAGTTCTGTCCATTGTAGTTTGGCATCTTCATTGAGTTGCTTACATGGTTGTTAAGCATGGAATTGAATCTGACTTGTCTCGCCATAATTATTCAGTCATTGAAGGTCGGAGCCTTTCTTATTAAATCGAAGTGCCTTTTGGATGAAGACCAGACTTATGCACCTACGGGCGTTTCATCTTCCCTTCCAAAATATGATTTCTTGGAGCTCCAATCTTCGGATCTGTGTGATCATTTTGAGGTCAAGCTGGACGATTGCGAGGTCTGTCTTCAGAACCTTTTGGGTGCCTCAGCATTTTCTTTTGCTGTTTCTTAATCAAAAGAACGAACATTTCATTTTCCTACTGGAATCTAAACATTAAGATTAACATAGTTTTTGCTGTTTCAGGTGAAACTAATCTCATCTTCTCATTCTAAACCAGTCACGGTTTTGGAGAATTTCTCTGCTTCTGGTTTCCTGGCATCCTGTGCCATTGTGGATAAACTAATATCAAAAAGACTAGAGGTAATCTTATCCTCTTCTAATCTGTGTGCATGCTTTTCACAAATGAAAGCTTGTGTTTTTGAAGTGCCTATTGGCATGTAGGTGGGTAGGTGAGATTAGTACTTGTGCGTGATTATGCTTACATGCGTCTGTGCGTGTAGCTCACTTAATTGGTACTCTGTGTGCTTTTGCCAATGGATGCCTTAGTTGCAGGGTCTATTTCACAGTTTATGGAGAGGCTAGAGTTGTTGGCGTCGAGATGTGTAGAACATTAGAACTGCAACTTATCATCAACAGTCGAATGTTAAGGAACGGTACTGTGATCCTCAACTATGTAGTTTTGTCAATGTTAAGAAACTGCAGCATGAACTTAGCTGTCTAACTTGAAGGATAAGAATAGGTGCTTTGGTCTTCCACAGCCAAATTACCACTTTGCAGCAAACTCCAGAGATATATCTCATTCCCACTGAAGGTCCAAGAGGAATCTCCCAATCGGAAAAGGGAGAGAATAGATGAATAACTTAATTAACTAGAAAGACGAGTTTCACACATTAATCGTTCATATGATGGAAGTAGTCTGTAGAATGAGAACAAACAGATCAGGTAACATGACAAGTAGCTCTAGGACATCGTCAGCGTAAAGAAAAGAGAGCATCCTAATTCAATAAAAAGACATATACAATATAGTAATTTTCAGCGTTTGATGTCTTTCCATTGGTTAAAACAAAATGTCACTGAAGTGGCACCAAGGGGGTTGCTAGCCCTCAAACAAAAATCATTTGCAGGAGAAGTATCAGGTAGGTCTAAGATATGTACCATCTCCAACCATCTATGTATTTAAGAAAAACTTCGATGGTGAACTTTTATGCCCGCCAGATCTCTTTCTTCACCTTTAGTAACTCTTACGTTCCTCTCCATCCACACTAGCCAAAATCAAAGAGTTGTAAGACAGATCTCTTTCTTCATCTTCAATAAAATAGGCTTGCTCAAAATGGTTTTGCACTCAAGTGGTGGTGGTATGCATTTGTGAGTTGTGTTAGAGAAATCCCACATTGGATAATTGGTGTGGTGTAGAGCAGTCAATATATCTTAGTTGGCCCATAACTCATTGGCTTAAGCTTTTGAGTAAGGGTGGATCCAACTGGATATGTTAACAAGCTCGGACTTAGGCTCCCTTTTGGTGATATCCCCGGGCGAAAGGTATGGAGCTTCTGCTGCACGCTCCCTAACAGATTATAAGTTTCCCGGAGACTTTGGAGCCTCTTAAGCTCCTAGCAACACGATGTGAAACAAGGCAGATGTACATGACACTTTACACGGTTGGTTATTGACGCAAGAATAACTTGTACGTAACATTTAAAGGCCAAAAAAGGGAAACCTTACTGAAAAGTCATCCAAAACCTTCGGTAAACTGTAATTTCCCAATTGATAGGCATAGGATATGCTTTTTGCCAACTTTTTGCTATCTCCTTTTGGGTTCTGTCTCCTTGGAGTTTTAATGCAATTTTTTTTTTCAGCGAGACAAAGGGAAAGGAAAAGCAAATCCCAAATAACCTGTTCTTTCATTTGCCATATAAAACCTCAATGAGTTCTATGTTAAGAGTTCTGTATGCAAATCACTGGCCTTATGTTTCAGAAGTCAAGCTTTCATAAATTTTTTTTTTTTGGCTCATCACCACTGGCAACAGAACGAGCGCAGAATACCTATATCCTTATAGGTATATAAGTGTAATCTGCACCTTTGAACATCATCATCAGATTATGTGCATGGTTGCCAGAGACATGTTACATGTTTTTTTTTTGGGGTTCTCATAGAAATTATTCATTTAGTTTCCTCTGATTATAAATTTATATTGTTCTCTATTGTATAATTTCAGGTTTGTATGACAGTCTCCAGGTTTGATGCACATTTTTCCCCCTCTATATACCTTGCAGCAATGGAACTGGTTGAATATGTAAAAGCTGTGCATCATCAGTATGAACTTTCACCAGTCAGGAGCCTCAGTCCATATTCCAACAATTCGAACAATATGAAAAGTTTAATCTTTGGTTTCTCAATTGCTGCAAATTTGAAGGAATTCACTCTACTTGTCGACCTTGAGAATGAAGGGGAGAACAACTCTGCATGCACTTTCTCTTTGATTGAATTAGATATCAGGTAGTGGTTGTACGTAAAACTTGTTTCTTAGTCGGCTTTATATGCATGTCATACTTTTGATCATTAATAATTGGATGTCTGTAATTTATACCTTCAGCTAGAAATTAATATTTACTTAGTTTATCATTGTTCAGTTGTAGATCTTAAGTGTTGCTTGATTGTAATTGTGTTTTCTCCTCTCTTTCATGTGCCCTTTTTGGTTCGTTCCTTTAGTATTTCGTTTCAATTTTTTTGGCCATAGTGTACCTTGTTTCTTTATTGTAACTTTGTTCATCACTTCTGGAATTAAATTTTTGACTCTCCTAGCATGTGTTGGCTGATGCCAAGGACAGTTCTTCACCTGTTTCATTTCTGGAAGTTAGTCAGTGGATCTCATCCTCCTAAGAGAAGTGGAGTGCTGTCACTTTATGTCTTGTGAGGTGCATTGCGTGAGAAAAAAATATTGTTAGAAGAATTTCGGTGTCCATCTTATGTTTTTCTATCTTTCAAGCACATTTGATGGTTGTTCTGAGCTGTCAACACATTAGAGTGCATTTTCTTTTTGGTTTTCACTGTTTTTTAGTTCTTGTATACTCCTAGTGTGCCAGAACAGCCTTTCCATTGTTAAAGCTTGTTTCTTTACTTGGAAAAAGTTTTATTTGTAAATAAACAGGTTTGTACTCCCTTGATGCCTCTTCCACGAATTGTGTTGCTTTACACAGATTGTGGAAAATAAAATCCATAAAATTCGTTAATCCGGAATTTTCCCCAAAATAAGGGTGTATGAAAAAACATAGGTGTAGGGAGTCTGTGCATAGCTTTTCCTATATTATCATAAGTAATTGTTTTCATCTCATAGTTCTCTTTTATAGCAATAGTTGATTAAAAGAAAAGAATTAAAGGCAATGTACTTCGAGTTATTAACGTTGATGTGGAATTGGATACTCCTTGTAGGGTAGCTATGTTCTCTGTTTTGTTCTCATTGTACACTCGAGAAGAGAACCCTCAAGGTCTCGTAAAATTGAGAATGTTATTTAATTGTTATGCTGGCCAGACTTTTTTTCTTTTTATTTTTCTGGAAAGTTAAGTTCATGCAATGCCTATTTTCAACAGGTATGATTGTACAGAGCGTCTGAAGTGCTGGATATGTGCAAAGGCTTTGAACATCATTATTTATTCTTTGAAGGATGAAAGAAAAAAGCATACTGTCTGCTTATTTGGCAGTATGTCTACTACTGGTGCTCCTTGTCAACAGGGCTTCAGTATTGGGGCCAGCAACATGGACAAAATCGACTACAGAACAGTCACATCTGCTGATTTTTGTTTTTCTTTAGATTATGAAGCTTCTAGAAACGAAACCACTGGTTTCCATAATTTTTTCATATGCTTGAATAATGGCGATCTGCATTGTCACCCTTACATATTTCCTTTGATGGAAGAATTTTTTGACAGACTAGCTGGGTATGGTTTGTCTAGTAACACTGAAATCTTGTCTCCCCTCATTGAAGATAAAAGAGTTTCAATAGCTCTACCTGGTGCTGGGAGTCAAAGGTTTGGTTTTTCAAACTTCATTGAAGCTGGATGCCTTGATCATGCAAGCATTATGTTAAGTCACTTTCCATTTGTCACTATCCGTCCTTCTGGTTATTTGAGTAGCCTTGAGAATTCTCTTCTCTATGATGTTGCTGATTGGAGGAATAATTTCACTACAAGAACTAGAAAATCAAGAAATCCTAAGTCCATACCAAAAAAGAGATCCAAGATTTGTCTTGCATCATCACTGAAGTCCTTGTTTGGTATGGATGCTCGTTCTCTACCTGTTGAATCCTCTACCAATCAGTTTGTCCTTAATCTGAACCTCTGTGGTGTCAAAGTGCATTTTCATGATTCCTCATGCATTATTGGGACAGTTTCGCTGCCTACAGTTAACTCGGCAGTTATCCTCTCTGAAGATTCCATGGATATCTTGTGTTCAGCTGAGGAATTAGTTCTGACATCATCATGGTGGAGTCAAAGGATAAACGAATTTTTGTGGGGTCCCTCTTCTGAGAATCATTCTCCTGTTTTAAATGTGCGTGTGAAGAAAGGAAACACTCATTTAAGTTCCCAAGTTGAAGTGAGCATTGGCATTCAGCATGTGTGCTGCATTCTACCTCCTGAATATTTGGCCATATTAATTGGTTACTTTTCATTGCCTGAGTGGACTTCATATTCAAGTAAGCAGCTCAATTTTGAAAATAGTAGCAACCAGCGTGCAGAAAGCGAGAGTACACTTGTTTATAAATTCGAGATATTGGACTCCACAGTAATTTTAATTGAGAAAGAGAGAGGCTCTCAATTTCTAAAACTTGAAATACCACAGTTGTACTGTAGTTTTGTGGATGGCAGATCTCTGAATGGTTTATTGAAGGACCTTCCTTCTGAATGTTTGGTCCCAGAGTACAAAATCTCGAAGGAAAGTCACTGTTTAAATATGTTTGGACGGCAGTTATCGCTTTCAGTTTTGTTATGTAAGGATGATAGAGATTGTAGGCTAGGTGTAGATGAACGTGGTCAGAAATATATTCACACCTTGATCGAGACACTCAATGCCGATGTGTGGCTAAGAATACCGCGGGAGAATGTTTCTTCTGATGCTTCTATGTGCATCATGGGAAAGATCTATGTATGTGAACTTATGGCCGATGGTAAGCTGGTTCTATCTTTTCATGAACAGTCTATGGGTCTTCTGAATTTGGCATGTCACTCTCTTTGTGTGTTCAATTACTGATGGTTTTTACCTTCTATGTGAACAGACAATTTTCTAATTGATGGATTTGCTGCACTGTTGGATGTCATAAATCAGTTGTCTTCAGTCCAAGAGGAGTCTGAACTTTTCACTTCAGATGTATTACAGTTTCTTCAGTCAAGGAGATCCATAAACAAGTATAACACTTCCTTACCTGTGGTCCCAAGCATGCTCTTAACAGAAGTTGTGCTCTCTATTGACTCATTGTCAACAAAGTTGCATCATTCAACAAAAGACTCAATCCTTTCGGAGCCATTGGCTAGGGCTGAGATGCAGTTTAAGTGCTCTGCATCATTGAGAAATGAGACAGCTGAATTCTTGAACTTGAGCTTCTCTTCAGTGGTCTTGTACTCTTTACGTAGTCATGCAATCTTAGCAAGATGTTCTGCCCCTCATTCAGCTTCATCAGTTCTCGGCATTACTTACTCCAGATTTGATCAGGTCAAAGATGAGCTATCTATTTTTCTTCCTTCTCTTGATATTTGGTTGGAGCTATTGGAGTGGATGAAGATCGTTGACATGATCAGTTCTATTATTGGAGAAATGACTGATGCTGATCATTGGGAAGCATCATCAACAAATGCAGATGATGATCCTCATGTTGTTGAGAATACAGTGCTTATAGTTCCTGAAAGTCCTTCAAATTTGGCTTCTTCTGATTGTGTTGTATCAGATAATATCAAGCAGGACGCATCTTTCCTGATTGTGAAATTAGAAAACATTGGTGTTGCATTTCATTTTCCCATTAATGTGTGCAATTTCTGCTGCATGTATGGGAAATTCAAATGCGGACCTGCTGAGGATCATAATATGTCGTCTTCCATGCTGGGGAAGAAACAATGCAAATTCGCTGTGCTCACTATCAAAAGCAAATGCACTGAATTGTGCATTAGCGAGAGGAATTCCAACTTGAGATCCATTGTGGAAAATATAAGCTTGAACGTTGAGATAATGGAAGACGGTGACCTTCACTCGTCCCCATTTGTCCAGATTTTTAAGATCAATCTTGAGGCAGAAATTTATAATGGCAAGACTGATAATAGACATGTCTCTGCAGATATTCAGTGCGACCATATAGATCTGGTGCTTTCACATCAAGTATTCTACTTTTGGCATGATGTTGCTATGAGTATTCCTGAAGGAGGTTCCTCTCAGTTTGCAATAGGTTGTTTTGAGTGTAAGCTCCATGTGCGGAGGGTATCTCTACTGCTGACCGATGGAAGGGTATGTTGAGAAATCTGAACTTCTATTTGCTGTCTGTTTCGTTGGTCCATCTATTGTAGGTTTGATGACTGTTTTGGGAATGATGAATGATGCTGTTTTTGCACTGAATCTGGCTAGCAATCTCCCTCTATATGCTTGCCAAGGAAAAATCTTTAATCGATGATGGCCTCAGATACATATTTTTTGAGAATGTCATTCAGTTGGAGGCATCACAATTAACATGGGAAAATATGAATCTGTGACCAGTTAAAGGGATTACAGTCCGGAGAAGCAACATTGCCGTCGGAAGGAAGATTAGATTTGTCTTCAAGAGTGCATTAAACATGTGTTAACCCTAACAGTAAAAGTCAGATGCATTTGCAAGTATCTGCATAATTAGGCATAGTGGCATGATGAGATCTGTTGTATATGACCTTAAGATGCAAGATCTTTTGTTGTCAAATACATGTGGGTTCAAAAAGTTTCACAGGCCAATAGGATCTAAAGAAGCTTCATGTCTGGCTACGCTTAATTGTTGCCTTATAATACTTGCAATGATTGGTGTGGATGTTATTGCCTTATTTTGCATTCATACATAAGGAAAATTTTTAGATATATTTTGTGCATTAAGGATCGTTTTTGTTGTTTTCTCATTATATTTAATCACATATTACATGTCTCTAGGGTTTGACTGAATCATTTATAGTCTTGAATTTCATTCTGATTTAATGCAGTGGAGTTGCAGTGGACCTCTCCTGGAAATTCTTATCAGGAACTTGATCTTCCATTCTAATGTGTGTAGAACTACTGTAGAGTGCTCAATTGTGAGCGACCTTGAAGCTAACTATAACAACATTCACAAGGTAAGTAGTTTATTGAATGCAAAGTTGTCAGAAATAGTTTCTTGTGAACATATGGTAAAAATTCATCACAGGTCATGTGGGAGCCATTTATTGAACCTTGGAAGTTTCAGATTAGCATTAGTAGGAAACGTGAGATCAGTATTCTTCTGAATAGTTCCATCATCACGGATATCCGTCTTGACTCTGTGGCTCAGCTCAACTTGAACTTTACAGAATCCTTTCTCGAGGTATGCAATGATCTTATTTTGGGTGGTTGTTAATTTTCTTTCCATTTCCCCACTGTATTTGTTTTTTTTTTTGGTTGAACACTACTGTGTATTAACTCTTTAGTAGAATGTAGTACTTCAAGTTCGATTTGCTGAAATGTCTTCAACAGCTGGAAAACTAGTGTAGGAGGGAAGCTTCTGACAGTCGCTGATTTCTTATTACTAATTGAGATTTTTTTTTCTTCAGTGAAGAATATAGTTTTAGAGATTGAACAATGCTACCAAAACAAAAAACCCGGAACAAAAACATTTTACTTGCGGAAAGAGACTAAATTTCAAACATTTAAAATGGTGAGGGAATCAGTTAATAAGAGTGGCAATAGTGTAGCTAAGATGGTAAGAACTGTTCTTTACCTCAATTAACAGGATGCATGTTTTGTTCTTCAAATGGGGAACTCTTTGATCCTTTCAAATGTAGCTATAATTTGATGCCAGGAACTTATGTACTTACACTAAATACTGTTTAAGCTTAACGGCTTTCGTGAATGATTAACATCTTGGTCATTACGGTTGCCTGTTATAGTCTGTTTGCAGGGCTCTTGAGATGATCAAGGATGCTTGGGATGAAAAGAAACCGACTGACCTCTCAGAAACACGGACATTCTTGAACTCTCCTTATATGGAAGATGCCTCTATAGGAAGATATGCTCCTTATATTCTTCAGAACTTAACTTCTTTGCCTCTATCATATTGTATTTTTCAAGGATCAGGAAATTCTGCACTTGATACCAAAGAAGTGAAGGGTTGGAGTCTTGTGCAATCGAGCTGTTCTGTCCCAATATATAGTAATGAGACTCCCGAGGAACAATTGCTTCGTTTTAGACCCACTCGTTCCTCTGGTCAACTAAATGAGAAGCAATCAAGTGGAGTGGCTCACCACTTTATTTCAATCAAGCTTGACGGAACCTCTGTTCCTTCTGTGCCAATTTCCATGGATCTTGTCGGATTGAGCTATTTTGTGGTGGATTTTTCTAAGGCATCAAATAAATTAGAACTTGAGAAAACCGTGGATATTCCAAGGTACACAAATCTCGAAGAGGGCATTAATGCGGGAGAAGGTTTTATTGTCCCTGTTGTCTTTGATGTTTCAGTACAGCGCTTCAGTAAGTTAATTCGGTTGTACTCGACGGTATGTGAAAAATTGCTCTTGTGTACTTTTTAAGGGTTTGATCATTTGCTTCCTTCTTATAATTACAAATTTCAGGTCATAGTATGCAATGAAACTTCTGTGCCATTGGAGTTGCGGTTTGACATTCCATTGGGTGTATCTCCAAAGGTAAGGAACTTAAACATATTTCTATAGAGGAGGAGATTTTTATTTGTGTAAGAATAAAAAAATTTTACCATCTGTATTTTCTCGCCCATAATTCTAATCTATCTTTTATATTTCACTATTTCAGATTATAGATCCTATCTATCCTGGGCAGAATTCTCCACTCCCTTTGCACTTAGCTGAAGCTGGTCGTATAAGGTGGCGACCTTTGGGAAACTCTTATGTATGGAGTGAACCTCATAATCTCCCAAATATTCTCTCCCAAGAAAGCAAGATTGGATCCCTTCGTTCATTTGTATGCTATCCTTCACATCCAAGTAGTGATCCATTCCGCTGTTGTTTGTCATTAAAGAAGATCTATTTGCCTCCATCTGTAAAACCAAAGAAGGTTTCTGATCTTCTTCTAAAAGATATTTCTATGGAACCTGCTGGGAAACATAGTGAGGATTTACTACTTGGCCTTGATAAATCAAGTAAACACTTTATTTACCAGCTTAGTTTGAGTACTCCTTTGGTGGTTCACAATTATCTTCCACAAGCTGTGTCATTGACTATTGAAAGTGGAGGAGTTAGTCGCACAGCACTGCTTTCAGAGGTTTGAATTCTACCTACTAAAACTAACATGTTTGATTTGTATGTAGCGCTCTGTTCTTCTCTTTATATGCCAGCATACTGTTGAAGCTGCGTCTAGAAAGTTATTAATTGCTTAGTTTCAGGTGCAAACAAACTTCCATCACGTTGACCCTTCGCATGAACTGGGGATTGAATTTCATATGGAAGAATTTAAACCTTCAGTTTCAAGATTTTCTCCTGCAGAATCATTCACTACCCTAGCCAAGTTCAGTGGAACCAAATTTACAGCGTCAGAGACCTTGACTTTCGATCCTTTTATCAACAATGGTAACTCATATCTACTGCATATTTTGGCAATGGTTTTTTACACAAATGTATTTTAATAAGCTGTTAATATTCTGTTCAATAAACTTAGGTCCTATATATGTTACTGTCGAGAAGACATTGGATGCATTTTCTGGGGCTCGGGAGCTTTTTATCTTCGTTCCCTATTTGATCTATAATTGTGTTGGTTTTCCACTCAGCATATCAAACTCTGCTGATGAACTGAAAGAAAGTTTATTCACTGTTCCATCATGCTATGAGTTGGTAGAACAAGAACAAGTTCATATCAAGAAGGAGGGCCTCAGCCTTTTATCTTGTAATCATGATCATGATTCAGAATCTCCAGCATCACAAACTGATTGCCTTTGGCATGACTCTTCCGATAATTCTATTGTTCCAACTTGGAATGATGCGGTTGCTGATGGTAAGAGGATGGCCAGAAAACCTCTGATCAAATCGGGACCTTCCATTGTGCATTTGGAAAAGGATGGTAAGGAAGATCAAAGAAGAATCTCACTGTTTTCTCCGAATAAGGGAAGGCATTGGAGCAACCAGTCAAGCTCCAGCAACTTGAATATTGTAGATGATGGCCATGGGAAGGCTAAGGGGTATGCGTATTCCCCTCACCCCAGTTCAAGTCTGGGTAATAATATGGTTAGGCTATGTAGATCTCTGCCTAAACGTGTCAAAGAAAAATTGTCTAGCAACTTATGGTCAAAGCCATTTCCTCTTATTCCTGCTAGTGGATTCACCAGTGTTCTTGTTCCTCAACCATTGCAAAACGCTGCATATGTAATATCTGTGACTTCATCTATTCTTTCTGAACCATTTGCTGGGAAGACAAGGGCCATCACTTTTCAGCCCAGGTATGGCAGCTCCGCTAAAAAGAATGGTCATAGATGTGCACTATATCCTGCTAGCTTGTTCATCTCTTCTCTATTTGCAGATATGTCATCAGTAATGCTTGCAGCAAGGAGTTGTGCTATAAGCAGAAGGGAACTGACTTCATCTTCCATTTGGGCAAAGAGCAACATTCTCATCTTCACTGGGCAGATAGTACAAGGT
Source organism: Syzygium oleosum (assembly GCF_021117445.2). Lineage (NCBI taxonomy): Eukaryota > Viridiplantae > Streptophyta > Magnoliopsida > Myrtales > Myrtaceae > Syzygium > Syzygium oleosum. The sequence goes on from NW_026607494.1 coordinate 6,764,508, forward strand.
ATTCTGACCATGTTTAGTTAAACCGTACAAAGTTATGTTTTTCCTCATGTTCGAATCATATTTAATTCTTGGTTATGTGGTGCTCAAAATTGCCAGCTGTACAGAATAGGGGATTTATTATGACATACATTGGGTGGTATGAATATGTCATTTTCCTCTGATGTAAAATTCCAAAGACTGTTCTTGTTTGCTTCCATTGGTTCTTATTTCACTCTGAAGTTGGTAACAGTATCTATGGCACATTTGGTTGCACTAATAGATAAGGTGTCAGGGTTCTAGTAGTACAGACTGTAAAAGCTATTACACTGTTTGGTTTTAGTGATGGAATAACTATTGCTTTCTCTTGTTTGAGACCGTAACAGCAAAGGAATAGGGATAAAATCTCCAAAATTCCTTACCACTTTCTCTAATTACATGATTACAAATGTGAAATACTATAATCAGATTATTTTAGTCTATAAATGTGTTACCTATTAAGCATATAACAATTTCATTAGTACATTATTATTATTAACTATATTATCAATTATAAATAGTGTTGTCATTAAATAAATTATTGTGCACTCAACATAATACTAATTACATCATCGTGTGATAATTGTTAAGTTACAGTCTCAATTTCAGTCATCATGTAATTCATCATTGAAAATTGATATCATCTCACCACCGGTATAGGGAGGAGTAGGAAAGAGATAGGGCTTTTGCAGAATCTCTATTGCATATAGCTGAAAGTAGGCATGCAATGGCTCCATAGTAGGCTGCGCTCTAGAATATTACAGTTTTGGCTTTAATATGAATTTTAAGTGATAGTTATTGCTACAAGCAGACTGTATAATATGCAGTAAACCTGTATTAGACCTACAACATAGTAGGCATTACTGCAATTAATCGTGCAGCTAGAGGAATGATTTCATTCACCTTAATCTCTTAGCTAATGTTGGACTGCCCTGGTGAAACTAACTGTACCTAGTTTTGACCCTAGCATACCTAGTAGTTATTCTCTCTTGTCAAAAGATTACACCACAAGAACTTATGCCAGTAGATGAGAACATGGGTTTGTATTGGAATGTTGTTGTGCTCCCCTTCTAGATGAAAGAAATGGTGGGGGGAAACAGGATAAATGGCCCGAAGTTAGGGGGCTATTTTGTTGAATTCTTTAGAGAGAGTTGTCTCGTGCCCCTAGGTGTGGGATGGTATTTGGCCTAGAACGGAATTATGGAATTGATTATAATTGGGCATGAAAATGAAGGACCTGGAGAGATTTAAGCACGGCATTATGTAACAATGCTTTCTTGTGATCGAGTGCTCAATCGTTTGTTTAGTGATCTCCCAGTCCTATATGGTATCCAACCAAGATGTCTCGAGCTCATTTTCTGTCCCACTTAGTTCATTTGTTTGTCAGTTTTCCTCCTTTATGTGATTTGGATTTCAATAATTCATTCACCCATATGTATTGGTTCTCATACTTGAGTTGTTGAGCATCTTACTAGATTCTTTGTCCAAGTGGGGTTAAATTGAAGTCGTCATTACATGCTCTAGTAGCATTGCTCTTGGCGCATTTCAGCCATTGGATTGAGGGAATATTCACTTTAATGCATAGGAACCTCATGTATCCAGTAGCTGAGGTACAATGGACTGATGCTTTTGGAGCACCTAAAATTCGTTACAATATAACATTGAATCGACACCATTCTCTAACAATTGAAGTTTTCAAAATAAGTGGTTGCACAATGACAATTTCTTTGCTTGCTGATGATTGCAATAGCTAAATCAATTCTTGCTTTTGCTACTCGTTGCAGGGACTTGCTCGTTTGCATATGTTATGATGAACCTGGATGGCAATGGTCGGGCAGTTTCTTGCCAGAAATTTTAGGTGACACCCAAGTAAAAGTGCGGAACGATATCTCTGGTGCAGTAAATATGATACGCGTTGAAGTGCAGAATGCTGATATCTCCATGTGGGATGACAATGCTGTTGTTAGTCTTCATAAAAACCCAGGAACACACCTGATTTTGTTATCGGATGATGATTCAGGTTATATGCCTTACCGCATAGAGAATTTCTCTAAGGAGGTTTGTTATGTCTCAATATTATTTTACTTACATTAACCAATCAATATCTCTTTCTTTCTTTTTTTGTAGTGCACTGCATATTGTTATTACCAAGTCAGAATATTAACTGTATATTTCTTTTTCTTTTTTTTGTACTTTAGAGATTACGTGTTTATCAACAGAAATGCGAAAGCTTTGAAACTATGGTTCCTTCTTACCATTCTTGCCCTTATGCATGGGATGAACCCTGCTATCCACACCGTCTTATAGTTGAGGTACTCTTCGTTTTTTCTGTGTCATGTATTTTTTTCAGAGAAGTCTTCGTTAAGATGTTCGATACTCAACTTTCGTTTATGTATTAAAGGTACCTGGGGAACGTGTGCTAGGATCATATGCTCTTGATGATATAAGGGAGAGCACGGCTGTCCATTTGCCTGCAACTTCTGAGGTCTGATGTTCTACCGATGGCAAATCAAAAGAAAAAACTTTCTTTCTGTTCTTTTTTTTTCCTTGAGTGACCCAATATTTATTCTGATATTTACCAAGTTGGATTTTATTTCTTTGTTTGGCATGTAGATGAAATACGAAACACTGATTAGTTTCTTAGGAGGGATAGTTACTGTAGGTCTTGAGTAGAATTGGCAATAGAAATAAAGGTGCAAAAGAAACGGACTTTGAAAGGATTTTGATAATGTAATAACAAACCAGAAATTTACCAATAATGAACCCCGAGAGTAGGTCTATTCTTTTTCCTAACCTTCCTGTCCAAAGGATATAGGTAATACTTACACGTAAATAACTGTTTCTTCCAAGCAATGTGCAACCTCAAGTAATACCACAAATAGCTCACGAATCTGTGTTACATCAACATAGGAAGTATAGATATATTGAGCACGCATGGGCTTGCTAGCATAAAAACTCTTTTAACACATAAACCTGGTATTGGTGATACTAAAATGTACAACGCAGGCAACACATAAGCCTGGCAATCAAACACACGTGTTGGGCAACACGTTGGTCCGATACACCCTGTACACACATAGAGCTATATACACTGCATGACAGTAAAACAAAATTATAAGAACTATTCCATAGTATCAACCCAATCCACCACTCGAAAAACTAAATCCTCCTTAATCCCAGCCTAAAGATCCATCATCCACCACAATTTCCAACTCCAATATCTGTCTGACCTGGAAAATATAAGTAAGGAGCAAACAACCACTGGTTAAATGAATCTTCAAGATTTAAAATAGAAAATCTCCTCCCATCAGCTAACTCAATGCTTAGAGAGAGAGAGAGAGAGAGAAAGAGAGAGAGAGAGAGAGAGAGAGAGAGAGAGAGAGAGAGAGAGAGAGAGAGAGAGAGAGAGAGAGAGAGAGAGAGAGAGAGTCTATTGACAAATAAAGCTAAAGACGGGTTACCTATACAATCACGGTTTAATCACGCGCCAATGTTACTTGATTTTTCCATTTAGACAATGTGGGCTCTAACAATTTCATGTCAATGATGGAAAGTCGAACACACACATGTGACATGTATCTCTTGAATACAAAAGATACCACTTACTAGCCCATCGAATATTCACAGATGGCGTCTAACAACTCACGTGTCTACTGGCCGGAGATTCTTCCTGTAAAGGGGCATAACCAAGAAGGTGTTCAATACAATTTTCCTATTTGTAGTCCACGGGGTCTAGCAGTTCGATATGCCCTATTTATATCCCACGGGGTCTTGCGGTCATTTATGATAAGCATGATGTTACTAGCATTTATATCGAGTGTCATACAACGAGAGCCACATCTTTCACTTACATTCTCGATATTGAATTTCCATTTTAATGTTTTTAATGCCTTCTTTACCATTCTGTGCTACCACATTTTCACAAATAGGCATTCACATTTCAATAGAGAATTCATGCATTGAATACACAACAGTACAAGATAAACGTCAATCCTTATAAACACTCACATCATAATGCTAACACATAATTTCAGGTCGAAATCACATTCTTTTCTTTCTGTTTCCATGCTCTATAATCCTAGCCAAAGCCATTATACAATAACACTAGAACATGCTCTGATTTAGCATTTCCTTTCATTCTGGACAAAATAGTTGCAACTGTTCTGATTCATGGACAGATTAAAAGTCAAATTACTATGTCCATTCTACTCAATTTTAGGCCCTCAAACTAGTGATTCCTTGAAGCAAACTGTTAGAAAGTCCAACCCAAAAGCTTAAGCTATTAGGTGGAGAGAGACCACATGAATATAAAGAGTATTTAGGACTCGTTGCCAATTGATGTGGGATAATACTTCAACACCCCCACTCATGTGCAAGCGCGATTACGAGTAGCATGTGAAATTTTGACATTGCACATTCACATGGAATTTTTACCACGCGCATTCGCGAAAGGGATAGCATTGGCTTTGATACCATGTTAGAAAGTCCAACCCAAAAGATTAAGCTATTAGGTAGAGAGAGACCACATAAATATAAAGAGCATTTAAAACTCGTTGCCAATCGATGTGGGATAATACTTCAACACAAACGTATAAACACAACCCAATTACACAGAGGTACATGTAATGGATGGATTTATTAGAAAGTCCAACTCAAAAGCTTAAGCTTATAGGTGAAAGAGACCACATGAATATAAAGAGCATTTAGGACCTATTGTCAATCAATGTGGGATAATATTTCAACACTCCCCCTCACGTGCAAGTCGGATTACGAGCTGCACGTGGAATTTTGACTACGCACATTGACGGGGATTTTTTAACCACGCACCTTCGCGTAAGGGATAACTGGCTCTGATACCATGTTAGAAAGTCCAACCCAAAAGCTTAAGCTTATTGGTGGAGGAGACCACGTGAATATAAAGAGCATTTAGGACCCGTTGTTAATCAATGTCTGATAATATTTCAACATAATTTTTGTTTCATTCAATCACGTACTCGTGCACCTATCATCACAGCCACGTAAAACCTCGAAATAACATTGATGTGCAATTAGGTGCAAGATTTAGGATATTGCAGATAAAGCCTCTAGTGGTGGATGCCATACTACTGGAATCAATTTATATGTGTAATTCTGCACAAGTATATTTTTTTCTATGTATCCACTTGATATGTGTTAGAATATTTAAATAATAAATCACGCCTTCATCTAACAGCTTAAACTTTTAGAATAGTTGACAGTGGTCCACAAAATCTCACATAGTATCAGAACTGGAGGTCTCAAGTTCGAATATTTCTAGGCCCCATTTGCCTCTCCAATTAAATATTTCCATGCTTAATACTAAGGAAAAAGACTAGACTAAGCGTGAGGGGGAGTGTTAGAATATTTAAATAATAAACCACGCCTTTACCTAACAGCTTAAGCTTTTAGAATAGTTGGTAGCGGTCCCACAAAATCTCACGATGTGCTATATATCTTGTAAAATTGGTAAATTAATTCGAGTGGAGAAACAATGCTATGAACACTATATGATGTTATGCATGCACTAGCACAAAACATGCATTCATTCAAGATGTTCCGTTTTTGCGTGACTAAAATTTCTATCGTTTGTTTTGTCAACTGCTAGTGTGGGTAAATTATGTTCGACAAGCATATAGACAAAAAATTGGTTCTGTTTATTCAGCAAGGAATATATGACTCATCTGCAGAATGAACAAGAAAAGAATGCCAGTAGAAAGTATCGAGTGCATAAAGAGCTTCTTTTAGATGTTCGATAGATGGGGCGTGCGTGTATTCCCTAGTACTTGATTCATGCGATCGATGTTGTTTATTTTTAGAGTTATGTAGATGATTAAACGAAATTATATATCTTTCGGCAGAATCAGTATGTGAGCTGTCCCATTGGGTCTTATTTTGAAGTATTTGACTCACATTAAAGTTTTCCTTGTCTTACAGAAACCGGAGAGAATATTGCTCATTTCTACTCAAGCCGTGGGAGCAACAAAGGTGCACATTCTCAGTGATTCAACTAATGATAAGTCTTTTTTGGTCAGTTTTGTTGACCATTTTTTTTGTGTCCTCACTGCAGGTTCTTTGCATTATCGATTCAAGTTACCATGTGAATCCATCCATTGAGAACAGGAAACATGAGCAACGACAAGAAATCTTCTCTGAGTACCAGGAAAAGGTCTCAATCGATATACCTTATATTGGTATTTCTTTGATTAACTCTTTGCCACAGGTATGAATGAAGAAGCTTATTGAGATGGCATGATATTTGTGGTTGGTTTTCTGTCCCTTCACCATTCATATTCTTTGTAGGAATTGCTTTTTGCCTGTGCAAAGGGCATCAGGGTTCATTTGCTTCAGAGCATGGATCAACAGAAGGTTTCTTTGAAGGTTTTATCATTGCAAATAGACAACCAAGTTCGTGCTGCCACTTATCCTGTCATCTTGTCCTTCAATCGTGGATACAGAAGTAGTTCGTCTAACTACGATGATGGTGCCCAGAAAAATGAGAATTCACAACTTCACTCTGACAACCCCTGCAAATCGGTGATTCATCTAGCTGTTTCAAAGTGGAGAAAGAAAGATCTATCATTGATTTCATTTGAATATATAACGCTAAGGTATTAATCACTAGCATCAGTATCTTTGGTTACATCAGTATCTTTGGTTATTCTTTTATCTTCAAGAGCAAGAGCTTATTGAATACTTACTCTGGCAGAGCGGCAGAGTTTCATCTTGAGCTTGAGCAGGAAGTGGTCTTAGGCTTGTCCGAGTTTGTTAAATCTGTTTACTTGAGATTCCAGAATGGAGTAATGCCCTTTTCTGATCCGACATTGCTACCACTTCTACATGATAACCCTCTTGTAGGGAACTCACACTCACATATTCCTATCAGTAGTGTTCAAAACAAAAATCAAAGAATCAGTGTATTATTTCCCTCAGTAATTCCAGTTGGAGCACCTTGGCAGCAAATTTATCAGTTGGCCAGAAGACAGAGAAAGATATATGTTGAAATGTTCGATGTAGGAGCTATAAAATTCACTCTAAGGTAGGTGACAGATTGCCCCGCTTCCCTTTTTTTGAGAGTTATACCCATCGATGTCTGAGTATTGCTGTGATATAATTTGGCTGTGCAGTTTTTCCAGTGACCCATGGATGCTTAGAATGGGGATCCCTATGTCAGGAGATTCTCTCGTGCATGTAAGTAGCTTATCTTATGTTGGCTAGCTGCAACAGCTTTGATATGAGGGATTCCTGCTCGGACATTTGATGCATGCTTTTGATTTTTTATCTGTTCCTAGCATTTCCTATTTGATCCTTTGAATCCATCTGACCTAGAACTTTGACATGTGCGATTCTGTTCATGAACTATGCATATACACGATTTTCCATGTTTCTAGATAAATGCATGTTTGGCTAACCATTATGGTTGTTTCAATAGTCTGTACTTCACATTAAGTTTATTGATTCTATGCTATTTTGATGCTGATAGATTGTCTATGCTTCTTATTTGCATGTCTGGACAGTCTGTTCATGAACTATGCATATACATGATTTTCCATGTTTCTAGATAAATGCATGTTTGGCTAACCATTATGGTTGTTTCAATAGTCTGTACTTCACATTAAGTTTATTGATTCTATGCTATTTTGATGCTGATAGATTGTCTATGCTTCTTATTTGCATGTCTGGACAGTCTGTTCATGAACTATGCATATACACGATTTTCCATGTTTCTAGATAAATGCATGTTTGGCTAACCATTATGGTTGTTTCAATAGTCTGTACTTCACATTAAGTTAATTGATTCTATACTATTTTGATGCTGATAGATTGTCTATGCTTCTAATTTCCATGTCTGGATATGCTCTGTCCGGGGTCATTATTTCTTGATCAAAGTTGTTATTTATTACTATTAATATCTGGTGAAGTTGTAGACCGTTTAGTGCCAGTTTGAGTTTTATCTGGAATCCTGTGCATAAATCTATAAAAAAGATTTATTAGTATCTATATCTATAATTTATAGGTATCAATTGTTGAAAGTTGAACCTGAATTTGGGTCATCTGAGATTTTCTAGGATTTACTGTCTATCGTTATGGTACACTCGTCATCCCGGGACAGTTATTAGGCAGGGTTTATAATTTGTCATCTTTGGATAGTTTTTTAGGAAGGGTTTTAACTCAATGTAGTTGGATAGGCAAACCATCTAATTGTTGATGTGGGATAGTAAAATATTATGTCAATTTGAATGGATTTGATTGAATTTCCCGAATTAGCTTCTTTTGAGCCAGGACTTCAGAAGCAAGCTGCTGGGCTGTACTTGTTGATATTATTTTGAACTCTAATCAGTTACTATCTAAATTTTTTGAGCTAAATTCTCCTTGGTACATGTGATTTGGTGATTCTTAGTTTGTGATCGTCTTTTTTGGGTCAAATATGTGGGAAGTAGACACCTTATAGCTGCAGATCAGAGTGGCTTGGTCAACTCTGCAAGTCAGATATCCATAACTATAGTACAAACATTTGCAGCGAAACCGCTTTCTTGAATTTAAGTAAATCGATGTTATTGCCAATGATCTCTTGCTTTTCTTACAATTAAAAAATTTGCAACTTTTTGAGACATCACTATGTGATCTTCCCCTGTGACCAAGAAAAAAAAATAGTAATTTGATCTCTCTTCTACATGAGGTAAAATGATAGATTCAATTCTTTTAGCTAGCAGTTATTTGCACTGGTTGGCTCATTACATCCTCCGTGCATCACTGGTTGATGTTGAAATTGAGAATTTTCCTCCCTGGTGGCATATTTGTTAGTTTTAGCTCATGTCCTCATAAAGGTTTTGCTGACATAAGACAATGAATGGTTACAGAGAGGCCTTATGGCTCTTGCTGACATTGAAGGAGCAAGAATATATCTCAGAGAGCTAAAAATAGTACATCACATGGCTGGTTGGGAGTCCATTCAGGAGATCGTCCTGAGGCATTACACAAGGCAACTTCTGCATGAGATGTATAAGGTAATTGGCTGATGCCTTTTTTATCGGTGTCATAATGCTCAGAACATGACCATATTTTGGTAGAACGAGGAAGTTTTGTTATGGTCAACTCTATTTGGCATTTGTCAAATTGTTGATTCTAGTGTTCTAGTTTCTTTTCACTCCATCTGATTTTATTGACATTGTATTATGTACTTCTTTACTATCTCAAGAAAGCTTGTCATGTTCTCTTTATGTTTTACAAGTCCGAAATTCAAGAAAATTTGTAAAACTCGAAACCCATGTCGTGTTCTAAGCTACTGTTGCATAAATGCATAAAAGAGTATTAAAGTCTAAACCTTTTCTGTTGTGAGACATTTTGGGCAAATGCAGGTTTTTACTAGATTGTCTAGGGGAAAATTTGGCAAAATCTTGTGGAATATTAAAAATTTTTGACTTATGGAGTAGGCAATATGGTGTAGCAATTGGCAAATCCATTGGTGAAAATTTTCTTTTTCCCCTCCACTTTATCAATTACTAATGATACGTTGGGCGTCGTCTGCTTGTTACATTTAGTTAGTGCTTGATAAAACAGTATGTAATATTTTGTGAGACGAGTAACAACTGTTTTAAAAGTTTAAATTGTTAGAAGAAGACGTGGTTCCCTTCGGATGTTGGCTTTGATTTGGCATAAGACTAAATCTGAAATTAATAATAGGGGAGGCAAACAAGAGGGTTGTTTGAATTCATGACTACCTACCCTGGTACCCTGTAAAATTCTGTGAGGCCACTTCAGCCGCTCTTTTAGCTGTAAGATAAAAGTGTGGTTTGATATCCAAATATTTCAACAAATCTCTACACCTACATTGTTGAGAATTGATCTTTAACAAACTTCAGCATTCCTTTAAATATCTGGAGGGAATGCAGAATTATTAAATAGTTGTATGTACTATGCAAATGCAAAAAGGCATTAATATATATGCCTTTTCTGTTACTTATAATAAAAGTCCTTGTAGGTGCTGGGTTCAGCTGGTGTTATAGGTAACCCCATGGGATTTGCCAGGAGCTTGGGGCTTGGCATCAGGGATTTCCTATCTGTTCCTGCAAGGAACCTTAATCAGGTATATAGGGATCTTGTAGTTCAAGTTTTACCATCCATCATTGTATTTAGTAGTACAATTTGCTTCTACAGAGTCCTGCTGGACTTGTCAGAGGTATGGCCCAAGGAACAACTAGTTTATTAAGCAACACAGTCTATGCCTTGAGCGATGCCGCCACTCAGTTCAGTAGAGCTGCTCAAAAGGTACATCTACGAGTGATGGCTTTTGAGAAATTTTATGCCCATACTACTCTCTGACTTTTCTTATTTTTTTCTTTTAGGGTATAGTTGCACTGACTTTTGATGAGCAAGCTTTTTCTAGAATCGAGAAGCAACAAAGGGGTGCAAGTTCACATAGTGAAGGTGTTATAAACGAAGTTTTGGAGGTACGCAACCGTCTATCTACTTGGTTTCAAATCAATATTTTTCATCTGAGCATGCATGGTTGTAAATGAGTTCCTTAGAGGGTGAGAACAAGGACAGGGACTGCATCTAAGACTTCTCTCAGTATGCATGTTTAGAAGGGCCCAATTCCCTAAAAAACCCCCCAACTTTACCCTTTGTCCCAATTATATCCCAAACTTTTTTTGTCTTATAAAAAACCTCAAATTTTACTTTTATCCCAAATCTACCCAATTCACTTTTCGTCCAATTTTTTAATATTATTTTTATTTTTTCGAATTTTTTTTTTTTCTTTTCTTTTCTTTTTCCTTTCCTTTTCTTTTTTTTTTTGTTTCACGTTTGGGTTTGGGCCGGTCGCCGGGGCCAGCGACCCGGCAGGCAGGAGGCCGGCGGGGCGAGGCTCGGCCTCGCCGGCGTTAGGCGGCCAGAGCCTCGTGTGTGGCGAGGCTTGGTCCCGCCGGCGTTGGCGGGCCAGAGCCTCGCCCCGGATGGCGAGAACTCGGCCACGCCGGCGGGCGAGGCCGACTCGCCCGGTGCCGGCGGGCCGACCTCGCCGGCCACGGCGAGGCTCGGCCCCGCGGCTATGGCGAGGTCGGCCTCGCCGGCGGCGGCGTGGCCGAGTTCTCGCCAGATCTGCGAGGCTCGGCCCCGCCTGGCAGGTCGGCCTCGCCCGGACAGCAGCGAGGTCGGCCGAGGTTGAACCTCGCGTTCTTTGGGCGAGCCGACCTCGCCGATTCTTTGGCGGGCCGAGCCTCGCCCGGATCTGGCGAGAACTCGGCCACGCTGGCTTGGCGCCGGCGAGCCGACCTCGCCGGCTATTGGCGAGGCCGAGCCGCGCAGCTGGCGAGGTCGGCCTCGCCCGACTGCAGCGAGCCGAGCCTCATCGGTGGCCGGCGGGGCCGACCTCGCCGGCCCCACCTCTGGCCGGTCGCCGGTCCGGCGGCAGGCAAAGAAGGTGAAACAAAAAAAAAAAAAGGAAAGGAAAAAAAAAGAAAAAAAAAAAAAAAAATTCGAAAAAATAAAAAATAATATTAAAAAATTGGATGAAAAGTGAATTGGGTAGATTTGGGACAAAAGTAAAAGTTTGAGGTTTTTGTAAGACAAAAAGTTTGGGATATAATTGGGATAAAGGGTAAAGTTGGGGGTTTTTAGGGAATTGGGCCTACTTAGAAGCATGTAACCGTCATCATTATTGTACCCCTCTCCAGTGTTTAATCCCCGAAGTTCATTTTTCTTTTTGTAATCTGAAGATTTTGGGTGTCTTCCTAGGGCTACTGCACCCTTATGACATTTTCTGTTTTCTTTTGACGTTGGGACATCTTCTTCTAAAGAACCTTAAATGTGTTTTTCCATCTGAATCTCTATTGGTGCAGTAACATTTTGCAGTGTTGATTTCTCTCTCTACTTTGTTTCTTGATTTTGGTTGCAATGTCTATATCAAACTACTAAACCATTAGGTCTACGAAAAATGGCCTGTACTGTTGCAATTCCTTGAAATATTTCCCTTGCTTTGGGTGGCACTTGTGCAAATAGGATTTGGAATCCATTTCACAGTATCCTCCATTCATTTGGATCTACTAGTGGGATAGAGTAAGGTACCAAAAACTGCCCTTATATTATGTTTTTTATTATTAGCAGATAAATCTTTGCCAGAAGTTTCTGCCTCCTTTTCTGAACAGCCTCAATGAAAACCCTTATTCCTCCCTCAAGCTTCAATTCTCTCTGGTCTCATATGCAACTTTTTGCATAGACAGAGTTACAACCTCCAGAATGTCTAGGTATTACCTTGGGAAATTGGATAGAACTTCAGCCAAAAAAGAAAAAGGTTAAGAACTTGTCTTGGCAGAGTAGTATCGTTCATTATATTGAAATAGTGATTTCTTCAAATCGCTTATTGGGAAATTGTCTTGCTGCATGTAGTTTTTTCCCCTAGAAAACTGTTTCTTTCGTAGTATTTTGTTTGTCCATTTTCTGACACCCATTGGCCAAACTTTATCGCTGTAGGGGCTTACTGGACTTCTGCAATCCCCTATACGAGGAGCAGAGAAGCACGGTCTTCCGGGGGTCCTATCAGGTAACGTAGGAGCATAGATTGCTAGTTCAAATGCATTGACATGGACCATGTTGCTTTACTTTTAACAGATATTGCTTGCTATCGTCCTTTGCAGGGGCAGCATTAGGACTTACTGGACTAGTGGCAAGACCGGCAGCTAGTATACTTGAAGTAACCGGGAAAACGGCTCAGAGTATCAGAAACAGAAGCAAGCACTACCAAACTGGCACACGTCGAAGGATCCGTCTCCCGAGGCCTCTGAGCAGAGAATTTCCCCTAAGACCCTATTCTTGGGAAGAAGCGATTGGAATATCTGTGCTCACTGAAGCCGGTGATGGCTTAAAATTCAAGGACGAAGCATTAGTGATGTGCAGAGCTCTTACGCAAGCTGGTAAATTTGTTATTGTGACCGAGAGGTTGATACATCTTGTTAGCTGCCCTAGCTTAGTGGATTATGCTAACCCTGAATTTCAAGGCATTGAGGCTGATCCAGAGTGGGACATAGAATCTGAGATCTTTCTTGACAGTGTGATCCACATTGATGCAAATGATGGGATCTTGCACATTGTCGGTAGTGGTTCAGATGCTTTCTTGAGGCAAAACCAGCACCAGGCAAAGCGAAGTGGAATGAGGGTGCATGGTGGCAATCCAACTCTTCCACTATATCAGACTGATTTGGAACTGGCACCCGGAAAAAACGCAGAAGAGCTATTACAGATTTTGCAGTCTGTAATAGAACTTGGAAAAGAACGAGGATGGGGTGGCAGGTCTGTGCTGCATCGATGTAATATCAAGTGCAAGTCAACTGCTTACTAACAGGACAAAATATACTAGAACATAGCATCATATCTATGAGCTCATCCACATGGCGGTTTAGTCAAGGAAGGAGATTTGAATCAATGTGGGTCAAGGATCATACTAGTTTGGAATCTGTAGTAACCTGGAAAATGCAAATGATTAGGATTGCATCTACAGGAAAATCGACCGGGGGTGCCGTAGCAAGGAGTCCTTGTTCAAACTTCTCCTTATGTCTACTCAAATCTAGAAGCGAGGAGCTCTCCCGGCATGCACCATCCAGACTGTAGAAGTGGGGAGGGATTGCTTGTGCCACAATGGATGTGGACCTTTCATCTGTAAATATCATCATGTACAGCGTAGATATAACACAACTATAGTTTCTCCAACATTAATTGCTTTCTATGAGATGCATCAATTGTATATATGTGTTAATTATAGCAATTTCATTGACTCATGGATCATGTACAGTCATATATATATTAGAATGAAGCCTATAACTACTCAAACTTTCGTCTGTGCCGGTTGGAATCGAGATTTGTAATATCCAAGTGATGCATCTTATTAGACGATAATACGCCTTCACGGAAACTACAGCTAAATTAATTTTGTTGTGTCGCAGAGGGTGTTTGTTGCCGCATTTACGTAGATATGTTCATGCCGTTTTTTGAAAAGTCGAATTTGCAAATTGGCCTGCTAGATTGATGTATCTATTCTGTGTGAATGCGCTGTTAAAACATGCAAGTACTCTGGGTTTATATCTAAATCAATTGCTCAATCTACAGTGTCATACACCACCTTGTCCTTCATTTAGGGACCAATAAGGAAACACGAATGAATGAAACCTCTGCATTCCAGGCTTAATGCCAAGGACTCGGCCTACGTTGAGTCGAGTTCGATTAGTAAGGATGGTTGTGTTTTTGTATGTTACTTTCGGGGTAAATTCTAAATAGACCTGATCAATGGTTGGGCGGGGCTGGCTATTCAGCCTAAATGTTCCTATTAAGCTAGCCCACGAAAAAAATACTTGTTCGGGCCTACTCAAATTAAGCTTTAATGAAATGGACTTTAGTTCGTGGATGACATGATTTGAACTACATAAGTCAAATAACCTATCATCAAGCTGTTGTCATTTCAAGTTTTACTACTTTACATGATCCGTGAGGTTCATGGGTCAAGCCTTGAGAACGGGGCCTAAAGTCATGAGTTTTGGTGAGGTTTTTGTTATCTTTTACTTCACATCTTCCATCTCACTTTCATCTAGAACTTGGAATCAGCCAATGTTTAGATGTCGTGGGTAATGAAATGAATTGGACTTTAATGCGCGGCTAAGTGTTTTGATACTAATAGTAGCCGATTTTGGTACAATTATCCAAAAAGTCATAAACCTATTATACGGATGCCAATTCAATCCAAAACCTTTTAATTGTGCCAAATTAGTCATAAACATTTTAAAGATTTGCCAATTTAGTCCTAAACCTATCATTTGGATATTTAGCCGGAAGAACTACATTAGCAAGTCGCAAAAGGTTTAAGACTAAATTAGAAAATTATCAAAATGTTTAGGACTGAATTGGCACAATCGAAAAGTCCATGACTAAATTACCAAATCGTCAAAAGGTTTAGGACTAAATCGACACATTGAAAGATTTTGCGATTGAACTGGCCTCCGCATAATAGATTCAAGTCTCCAGCCCCCTCACCCCCCTCCCGGCATTTCTTACTTGGATCTTAGAAAGTAAGAGTCACCAACATGTGGAATTATGTAAACATCGATTGAGTGCCCCTTTTGCCTCTTTCTTTTTTTTTTCTCCCCCTTGTCAATATTATTAGCACTACCGAATAATCCATTCAAAGCCTTACCTTAATCCCACAATTCCGTGGGCTTTGATGGTAAGCAACCAAAGCACGGAAAAGCCAACGACCCCCCAAAGAAAGTCAACGGTCAAACTTTCCAAAGCCTTTCACCTGCTTTATTTGCAATCAATCTGCTCCCCCAAAAATCTCCAACGGTATTTCGCAACCCAGTGGGCTCCTTCTTCACCTTATCCCCTCCTCTTCTCTCTAGCACGACCTCCATGAAACCTCCACCACCATCACTATAAAGCAGCAAAGCAAAGCATCGCCATTTCCGCTCTCAAGAAGACGCGCAGCGAAGCTAGCAACAAGCCGAAGATGCCGCCGCTGGCCACCCTCTCCCTCTCCTCCGTCGCCTCCCACTTCCCCTCTTCTTCTTCTTCTTCTTCTTCTTCCGCGTCCGGCAGAGCCAGAGCGTCCGCAGCTTCGCTCGCTTTCGGTTTCGGAGCGAAACCCGCGATACCCATTAGGCCCTTCGGGCGACCCGGCATCGTCTCCCGCGATCCCCCGGCCCGTCGCGCCGTGTCCATCGAGAAGGAGACCCCCGAGACGGAGCGGCCCGACACTTTCCTCCGGGAGGCGGACGGCGGCGGGGGCGGGAACGGCAGCGCGGCCGCCTCGTCGCCGCCGGGGTCCTCGGTGCGGGCGAGGTTCGAGAGGATGATAAGGGAGGCCCAGGACCGGGTGTGCGAGGCGATCGAGGCGGCGGACGGGGGCGGGAAGTTCGTGGAGGACGTGTGGTCGAGGCCCGGCGGCGGGGGCGGGATCAGCAGGGTGCTGCAGGACGGCGCCGTCTGGGAGAAGGCGGGGGTGAACGTCTCGGTGGTGTACGGGGTGATGCCGCCCGAGGCTTACAGGGCTGCAAAAGGCGCTGCTTCCGAACAGAAGCCCGGTCCCGTTCCCTTTTTCGCCGCCGGCATCAGCTCGGTGAGTGGATTTCGCGATTCGATTGCGATTGGTTCAGTTTGCTCTGATGAAGATTGTGAGAAATGGGGATTCTTCGGTTGTGGTTATATGATTATGGTTCTTTCTTTCCCCCAATTTTGATAATGATAAGTTTCGGTTTTTGATGATGAGGGGGGACTTGTGGTGGTGAAATGTGGGACAAGTTATGGGTGTCTCAGACTCTCAAGTCAGTTATTTCCTAATAGCGGTTCAAACTGATAGAGGCATTCTGCTGTGTTAGACGAGCCTAGCGGAATATAATTGCTCGAGTTTGAGTTTAGGACGATGGCAGACAAAATGCATTTTGCGACCAGCGAAAAGCCTCTTTTCTTTTTTAGCTCGCTAGAGAAATGTAGCTTTCCGAAACAACTTGCAAGAATGACTTTGTATCGCTGAAAAACCCGGTTTCAGTGGTTTAAGGTTATCCGAATGAGGTTGTTCAATCATCAAACTGTTCGAGTTGTGAAAGAACTACTGAGGTTTTTCAATGTCTATATCCTCCTTAACTTGCTCGCTGGTTTTTTTTTTCTTTTGCCTTATCAGGTCTTACATCCGAAGAATCCTTTTGCTCCAACGCTGCACTTCAACTATAGATATTTTGAGACTGATGCTCCTAAAGGTACTGACCCTTTTTTAGGTTTTTAGTGTCCTTTTTTCTATTATTGTTCCAGCATCCCGTTTGATTTCATTTTCAGAAGGGGATTTACATGTGATATCGGCATATATAATTATACTATATTTTCACTGTTCGATGGTCTGCAGTTCCACATTCCACCCCATTTATCACGGTTTAAGAACTGAAAGCAGTTTTTAGCTTTCGGTGGATTTGGCCTGTTGGCATAATCGGTAAGGAAGTACATTCCACCTTCATGATGTGGCCGCAATGACTTACTTCATAGAACTGCTTACTTGACATATTCGCCTCTTGTGAACTCTTTAATTGAGATTCATGCTGGAAAATTACAAAGGCCCTTGGGAAAAAGAAGTGTTCTTTAAGAACTGCTATGCTTGTCGGATCACTGTCCGGATAGATAGAGAAATGTCCATATTGGGGGGATTGGACTGTATGTATGGTCTATCTGGTATCATAACCTCAATGAGGTATACAATGAGATCCTCTCTCCAGTCTTATGCCCCCACAAGAGCCACTCCTAAAGGCAACATCTGGGTACTATGACATATGAAGGTTCCCTTTTTAAATGACCAAACCATTTGAATGGAATAGAAGCACTATTAGCTTGATGTGGTCATGCACGAAAGAAATGCAACTAGAGTATCTCTGCTTTATATTCTTTTAGATTGTAGTTCCAGCTATTGTTATGACTGCTACATGCTGTCGATTTGGATGCTGCTACGCCATCGCCTGTCTCTGTTGTAATATTATTTCCCTCGTTGAACTGTCTTCTGCCAAGCGCAATGTTTGAAGACTTCAAATGCGAGCATTAATCTGTTCAATCATTGATAATGTTTTGCTTAGCTGAGGTATTTGATTGACATCATCTACTATGGGGATTGAGTAATCCAATTACATTATTTGGGAAGCTTCTGTTTTACAAGTTATCATCTGAACTGTAGTTATACACGCATGGATATCATTGGTTTTCTTTAATAAGCACGAGGCATGTTCTTTAGTGATATCTTCCCATGAAAATTTGTGACACAAGGAAGAAAAGGATAGCTTCATCGCCCGTATTCATAGTGTTTCCTTTGTGTATTGCATGTCTCATCACATTCTAATTCTTACTTGCTAGTCTTATACATGTGCATTCTTTGCTTTAGCAGTTGTAATCTAATAACTACTGGCTAACGATTGTAAAATTTTGTAGATGCACCTGGAGCTCCGAGGCAATGGTGGTTTGGTGGTGGAACTGATTTTACTCCTGCTTACATCTTTGAGGAGGATGTCAAGCACTTTCACTCGGTAGATTGTCCTTTTAACTTGGCCAATTTGTTCAATCCAAATAATATGCATAGCTTGCGATCTAGTGGCTGATTATGTCTTACGAAAGCCCAGGTCTAGCGACTAGTTGTAACTCCTTTGTTCATATACTCCAACTGGGTTTGACATAGGCATGAAAAAAAAAGTGCATTTTCTAGAACTCTTAACTGCAAAAACTGTCCACTGTGTTGACTTCTCCCCTCGACCAGATTTAGGTGGCTCGGTCACTCTGCATAGCCAGAGTTTTTTTCTATATCCCCTCACTGAATCGCCTTTAAGTTTTTGCCCCCATCGCAATCCTACTGTGACTTATACTTACCATTTATGTGCTGACTTCAAGTTTTCACTTGCACAAGAGATGTAGTCACCTTGATGTGTCGTGTTAATGAAACAGGTGTGCTTATAGTTGCTAATAAGTCGTTCGTAGAACTTTAATTGCAAATAGTAGATACTCCTGCTTGATATTAAACTCACTCCTGCTTAATTTTTCAATTATAAGGTTCCTGAAAGGACTTTGTTTATTTTTCTTTGTAGGTTCAAAAGAATGCTTGTGACAAATTCGATCCTTCCTTCTATCCTCGATTCAAGAAATGGTGTGACGATTACTTTTACATCAAGGTACGCTTTCCTCAAAGCTTCTCATTATTGAATCTGTGCCTTCTCTGACATTCGGCACCTAATTGTGCATTGATCTTCGGCTGTATTATATATAAGTCTATCCTTCTCAATTGATCTAGTGGGGATTCATTCCCTTACTGGGATCTTCAGTGAATTCCTGCATTACAGGGAGTTGATTAAATAGGTTTGGCTATTTGATGCTGCACAAAATGTTCCATTTTTCATGTCATGCATTTTGACCAGGGCTGGGTTGAAAGGTTTCTTATGCTAGATACCATTACCTCTGTTGGAATATTCATATTTCATGATTGTCCTCAGGGTACCTATATCATGGTGATCAGTTATCAAAAGTCAGTACAAGTAGTTGGGTATGTGAGCTTAATTTTTCTCCATCTCAATCAAAATTTGTTGATTTGCAGCACCGAGGTGAAAGGAGAGGACTTGGAGGAATCTTTTTTGATGATCTCAATGACTACGATCAGGAGATGCTTCTTGCTTTTGCAACTGGTAATGCACATAAATGTGGGAAGGAAGCTTCCTCACGTGATTTCACAGTGGAATTTTCTTAGTGTTTCTATCGGACAGAAAGTAACATTTTTTTGCCCGTTTTCAGAATGTGCCAATAGTGTGATCCCCGCTTATATACCGATCATTGAAAAGAGGAAAGATACGCCGTTCACAGAGAAACACAAGGCATGGCAACAGCTGCGTAGAGGACGCTATGTAGAATTCAACTTGGTATGAAACATAGGAGAACACAAAAGAGGAGCAAAGCTGATAAAATTTAGTAAGTTTTCAGTTTTTCCCCTCTAAGCCTCGTAAATATTTTCCTTTCCGAAAATGTAGGTTTATGATCGGGGCACAACATTTGGACTGAAGACGGGAGGGCGAATTGAGAGTATCCTCGTTTCTCTTCCTTTAACTGCTCGGTGGGAATATGACCATGTAAGGTTTTTTTAATTGGTCTGTGCAGATATATATATTGGATCCAGAAAAAAATTTCTGAAGCCCCTTAACTCAAATCTGGATTATCTCCTTGTTTCTGTACAGAAACCAGAGGAAGGAAGTGAGGAGTGGAAGCTACTAGATGCTTGCATTAATCCGAAAGAATGGCTCCAGTAATTCTTGGGAAAGCTTGATGTGCGTTATTTTGCAGTGTGTAGTAATCACCGTTTCTTCTTCCCCGTCAGGTTTGTTTTGCTTGATGACCGAGTTGGTAGGCGCGCCCCAGAAATTGTTTAATGGCTAGAGGTAGGAGATATCGGCGGATCTCTTGTAAATCATGTTGTTGTGTACTCTTGTGTATCGGCGGCGAACGATAATTGCTCAATAAAAGCACTTGAGATATTTCAACAGGCTCTTGGTGATGGTGGATGGTCTTGTTGAGTTTGTCCCTTCATGGAGTAATTCTCTAAAGTTACTGCTTTTCTTCTTCCCCCTTTGGCCAAGGACATCGCACTACAACTTTTTATTATTTGGTCAAAGCAATAGGACTCGAGAGGTTGCTTTATTGCAAATCCAGACCACCTGTATAATCAGAACACCGTTTTTAGGAAAGCTTGGTTCCTTTTTGGTCAAATGCTCGGTTAGTAGTTTTTGAGCTTCCAAATCATCTAGTTTATTAATAATTGTGTTCCTTCTTATTCTATTAGTACTTGGCAAATTATAGAGCACAAGTTAAGGGTCATAATTCATTCTAAAGGAAGAATTTTCCATTTTAAAAAGTTTGGCTTCATGGGTCAAATATTTGATCTTGTGGTTTTTGAAACTTTCAAATCATGTAATTTACTTATAGCTGTGCTCATTTTGATTCTATTAGTACTCGGGAAAGTTTAGAGCATGGGTTGAGAGGGCCATAATTTCATTATGAAGGAAAAACTTCCTATTCAAAGAAAGTTTGGCTCATTTGGGTCAAATGCTTGATCATGTGATTTTTGGAGTTTCCAAATCATCTAATTTACTTATATTTATATTCAATTTGATTCTATTTGTACTTAGGAAAATTTAGAGCATAAGTTGATGACCCTAAGTTCATTCTAAAGAAAGAAAAGTTTGGCTCCTTTTTAGATCAAATGATTAATCGTTTGCTTTTTGGAGCTTCCGAATAATCTAATTTATCTATAATTACGTTGATTTTGATCCTATTAGTACTTAGTTACACAAAAAAAATAAGCGGTCGGTCAATTACTTTTACCAGAGCTGTTGAAACAAATAGGTTTGCCAACAATCATTTTGTCAGTACTAATGACGAGAACAAATTACCGTTAGATTACTTACTCTTATTTGGGCCATTTTTCAAAATCTAATATTAAAATCGTTTTAATATCATCAATTATATTAATAATTCGCTCAATTTTCGTTTTTTTTTTTTGTGGTCGAATTCCTCATTTTTTTTCGAAGTTATCATCTCTCGCGTGAAATTAGCAAAATTTTATCCGACTCACTTATCATTTTTGTTTATCACTAACAAGAAAAGAAAATAGCACTTTGAATGAACCGCTTGGATCACATCCCCAGATTGATCCAACGGTGGAGAAGCGGGCTCCTGGTTAAAAACCTCGCAAAACCCCTCAACAGAAAAACTCCATTAACTCACCGACTGTGACTCTAGACCCACCATCCCCGTCCATGTCTTCGCTCGTCAGGCAACGCCTCGCCTCCCTCGCTCGCCCCTTCTCCTCCTCCTCCTCCTCCTCCGCCGCCAAGCTCCGCCACCTCGACACCGCCGCCGCCGACGGCGACGTCGCCCCCGCCGCCCAGCTCTACTCATGGGGCCGCGGCGCCTCCGGCCAGCTCGGCGGCGGCATCGAGGAGGTCCGGATGTATCCAGCTCCCGTCGCCGGCCTCCCCCTCCCTCCCTCCTTCGCCCTCGCTCCTGTCCCCGGCAGACTCCATGGCTCCGGCCGCACCGACTCATCGCCGGCCTCCGATACCGCCGTTGAGGTTGGCATATCGTGCGGGCTGTTTCATTCTTCGGCGGTTGTGGATGGTAAGCTGTGGATATGGGGAAAGGGCGACGGCGGACGCCTAGGCCTTGGTCACGAGGACCCGGCTTTCGTGCCGGCTTTGAATCCTAACCTGGACGGTGTTCGGTGCATTGCTCTCGGTGGTCTTCACTCAGTCGCGCTGGATTCGCTTGGTCGGGTTTTCACTTGGTGCGTCGCGTCTCTCTTGAAGTGATCAGGAGTGAAATCTTTGTCGCTCTTGTTGTTGCTGTTGTTGTTAATTTGATTGGAATGTCGGTTCTGATGGACTTGAGCGTCCTCGGCATTCTGATGTGAAGTGTGCAGGGGTTATGGTGGTTTCGGAGCGCTTGGGCATTCCGTGTATCATAGAGAGCTCTTGCCGAGACTGGTGGAGGGGTCGTGGAATGGGAGGATTTGCCATATTGCGACTAGTGGCACTCATACTGGTGCAATCACGGAAGCAGGTAAGCAAACTAGAGTTTTTAACTTCCGTGCTCTCGTGATTTGGATTTGTATATGTGTGTTTGAGGTTTGAGGCAGGGAGATGCTTGCCAGTTTCTAATGTTTTGAGTATTTCTGGTTAGTTCTGGAATTTGTAGCCGTCTAAAATGTATTGCTTTATTGTTGTATGACTTAGCTGCTGGTGTTGAACGGTGAGAAAGCGTGCTTAATTGGAAAGTTGGTGCCTTTTCACCCCTGAGGGCATCACACATTGTAAAAATTCACATTAATCAATTCACTGTGTGAACTAAGAAATCATTTAAAATCATGACGCATTTGTTGGCTTCCAA
This sequence comes from Syzygium oleosum, assembly GCF_021117445.2. Classification (NCBI taxonomy): domain Eukaryota; kingdom Viridiplantae; phylum Streptophyta; class Magnoliopsida; order Myrtales; family Myrtaceae; genus Syzygium; species Syzygium oleosum. Next base: position 6,786,969 of record NW_026607494.1, read on the forward strand.
ATCATTTCTTTGATCAGTAGTGCTGGTGATGCTCCCTGTGTCATGTTGCTGCCCGGATCTGATCTGGTTGTAATTATGGTAATGCAAAGTACGCTGTGAGTGAATAATGCACCTGGGGAGGGGAGGGAGATAGGTGAATATGTGACTGTAAGCCAGAAGTTAGCAGTCAAAATCAGGCTCTTGGATTGGATTAATAGGGAATCTAGAGATTACCTTGTTTCGTTTCGTATATGTCAGGTTCTGAAGTTATTACTCATCCGATGTCATTGCTCTTCACTATATGTAGGCGAGCTGTATACCTGGGGTCGAGAAGAAGGAGATGGTAGATTAGGCCTTGGTCCTGGTCGGGGACCAGATCAGGCAGGTGGCCTCAGTGTTCCTTGCGAAGTAAAGGCGCTACCTGTACCCGTGTCATCTGTTTCTTGTGGTGGTTTTTTCACCATGGCACTAACTAAGGATGGGCAAGTTTGGAATTGGGGAGGTTCGGAAGTTTATATTTTTGTTTGTATTTTTCTTAGTTATTTGGTTTTGCATTAGTTGCTTTGGCTGTTACAATTAGTGAAGTGTTTAATGAGTTTGTTGTTATGTTTTTGCTATATGCTTGAGTGGAGATCAAAACAAGGTTATCAAAATTGCGAACAACTGATGATTGTTTGGGTGGTTTAAAGCACATCACGCACAAAAAGTCGGGGCACATGCGGAAAAACTTTCTCAGTTTGTCTCCAACTGAGTAAAAACTGGAGGCACTGAAGCTCAGCTCCTCCAGGATATGATATTGGCCTCAGCGCCATCTGGGATATCTCTTTTTTCTTTTATTTGTTTACAAACTCTGTATATATAAAAAAATAAGTAAGACCGGATAGGCCAACCACAAATTGGCACGTGGCGAATCTTGGTGCAAGCTTGGGCCTCTTTCTCGGTATTCTGCATTAATGTTTTTAAAGATGTGAAAAGTGGACATGCAGAGAAAATGATCTTTCATTTTTCTTTTCTATTTACGCCAGTTTATGGGACACGTTATGTGAAGTGGTATTTATTTAGAGAATTGGTCAGTGTGCAATATTTTAATTAGTCTTTAAGATTGCAAGTGTTTGAGGGTATGGTTTAACAATATTCTGGACCCTCAGTAACTAGCTCTTTCTCCTAATAAAATAATATATTATTATGCATTAAGAATGTAAGAAAGATAACCTAGTGAGAAACTACATTGTAGTGCATCTCTTGATAGATGCTCAACCACTTTGAAATTGCAAAAATCACCAGTATTTTGTTGAACTCTTATGGATAGTTATCATTGAGGGTTGAGGGGTCCCTCACCCGATGAGAAGGGTCTACTCATTTCATTTCTCGCAAAAATTTGACAAAGGGAAGCAAGGCATAAGAATGAAAAAATAGACATATTTAACGAGTGAGAACTTTAAATTAATGTAGCTAACAAGGACTAAGAGAGAAGAATGATGCAAGGCCAGAGCCGTCAGTTATAAGTCGACAAGTCATGGTCAAGTGATTGTAATCCTTACACTTATTTAGCTAAAACTGTCATTGCGGCAGTTCATGGTAGAGGGATTTTTTTGTTTCTATGGTGGTATGGTGGTAGTGGAACTCACCATATACATTAACGGTGTTTTCAAGTCACTGTCATACTGGCTGGGCCTTTATGGTTATTTATTTGGGGGATTTTGCAACAGAAGAGACAAATTTCTAAAATAATTGAAGGGACTAAAATTTGTAAGATAAGTGGCCATTCTAATAGTTTCAGCAAGGTAACTTGCATCCCAAAATGTTCTGCTCATTTTCCATCACAATAAGTCGATGGATTCTCAAGTTTTTCTTGTAAGAAGTTCAATTTTACAGGGGAAATGCTATCTCAACATGGATAAATGAGTTTCTGCCATGCTCATCATAATTTCTGATTCTTTTTTGCAAATAATTTTTCATTGATTGTTTTATCTTCTTCCTTCTTTCAAAAAAAGGAAGAGAGAGAAAAAAAAAATCGAACCATGTACACATGCTTTTAAGCACATTGTTATGAGATAGTTGACCTTGTCCTTCTTCGTCATACTGATGGAGCGTTCTTTGTGCTTTTTAGCTAACTCAAATTATGAACTTGGAAGGGGTAACAAAGCTGGTGGCTGGGAACCAAAACCCATCCCAAGCCTTGAACATGTTCGCATCATCCAGATAGCCAGTGGTGGATATCATTCTCTTGCTTTAACTGGTAAACAGTTGGAAAATTTCTTTATGGAAATTAGTCTATGCCTCTTTTTCTCTGATTCTGATGGATGTTTATGTTACATTGTATAAGGTGATGGAAAGGTGTTCTCCTGGGGTCATGGTGGACATGGTCAGTTGGGCCATTCTTCTATCCAGAGTGAAAAAGTTCCTACAGTGGTCGAGGCATTAGCTAATGAGCATGTCATCTTTATTGCTTGTGGAGGTTCAACTTCAGCAGCTATAACTGGTAAGAAGTGAGAAATGCATTAAGTCCTGTGAATTTATCTGTTAAACTGCATATGTTACTTACAGTCGTTGCTCTTTATGGGAAGCAGCATCTTGGTTTATCAAATCGTAAATATCCCTTCTGGAGTATTTGTAAGCAAGACTTTTAAGTGTTTTTTTTGTTGAAATATCCACTCTGTGATGTTGGGGTCCTTTCAAGGGTTGCAGTTGCGGTAGTTCTTGTGCGCTTGGGCATGCTTATAAATTGGTGCTTTGGGCCTTGAATCTCTCAATTTGTTTTTAAAGGAGTTAGCTTAGTACATTTATTTTTCAAGTCCTTGATGGTAGAAAGAGTAGGTAAATACTTTCTCTTTTGTCTTCAACAGACAGAGGGAAATTATACATGTGGGGAAATTGTAAAGATTCTCAACTTGGAGTTCCTGGGTTGCCGGAGGTGCATCCTACTCCTATTGAAGTAAAGTTCTTGAGCGAAGATGATGGACTGGGGCCCTGTAACGTGTTATCCGTTGCAATTGGTGCTTCTCATGCAATGTGTTTGGTTTCCAGGTCAGGTTCTGCTATATCTGTCTCAAAGGATAACCAAGCGGGTACTGACTGGCAAAACGGGAATGATAATTAGATAAGTTCTTAAAGTGATGAGGCGTCAACTTTTGTACACACATCCATGTACTGTTATGTCTGATGGCTGGAAGAGTTTGCAAACTTTTGAGAGCGAGAAAGTTTGAAGGTAGCTTTAAGATTTCTCCGTCTTCCCAAGGCAATTATGGTGTGGGGGAGGTAGACCTCAGAAAGCAAGCCTGTCTTTCTGCAAGAGAGCCACCGTTACGCCAAGCTCGTGATTCTAGAATGTCCTTGGAAATCAGTCGAGCAGGGTTCAGATCCAGGGTTTTGTATGAAAAGAAGAGGAACTGAGAGTTGTTGTAGTCTCAATACTTGTATCATGATTTCTAAGACCCTGTAACCTTATAGAGAGAGGGATGCAACCTTTTTGACAGATGCTGACATTGCCGCATGTTGTCAAGGGGATTGCTTCCGGAGCTCAAGCTCATTATCAACGTCGTCATTGTCACTCGTCATGCATTGCCGAATAGATTATTTTAATAATAATTTTTCCCTTAAAATCTGTCAATCAAGCCTGTTGCTTTTGCTTTGATGGCTTTCATTCTCCGAACAGGTTTTTATGTGTCTCATTAGTGGCGGTGAATGCCGGTGTAACCGTCAACCGTACATTATCTGAAACTTTCTCCTCATCCTCCTCCTCGTCCTTATAGAACACTCCCAAATATCAACTTCAGAAGTAGCTGGTAATGTGAAGTCACCAGTTCGAGGCTTGGAAAATCGTGCAGTCATTGTTCTGAAACTTTCTCCTCATCCTCCTCCTCGTCCTTATAGAACACTCCCAAAGATCAACTTCAGAAGTAGCTGGTAATGTGAAGTCACCAGTTCGAGGCTCGGAAAATGGTGCAGTCATTGTTCCGATGGGCATTGAAGTGGAGCCAAGGATGGGGTGGGAATTGGCTTAGCTGGGAACCCGGGTCGATTGTCACGTTCCAAAAAAGAGACGTTACGGGATTCATAAAGATGGCCATCAACAGGGCCGAGGCGGAGGACAAAACATCTAGAGTACTTGGTAGGGACAAACGGTCCTTCCATGTAACTACAAGACCGCTCAAAACAGCTCTGCTCAGTCACTCCACTCGTGAATACAAAAGAAAGGACAGAGAGAGAGAGAGAGAGAGAGAGAGAGCATGCGCGTAGGGACGAAATGAGCAGCACTCGATCTCTCTCTCTTTCTCTTCACCCTTCGGGCCACACTTTGTTTGGTCGCATGACTCGGAGGCCGCCGTAACTGGTTCATGCGTGACCTTTTTTGCCTTGCCCCCCCCTTTTTTTGTGGGGGGCGGGGGAAAAAGTAATTATTTTTGGCTTTGTTTTTTTTTTGACAATCATGCATTCGGGCCTTTCCTTATTTACTAAGCCTAATAATGGGAAAGGCACCTTTCCTCTTTTCTGGTTCACAGTTTTCACGTATGCTTCATTTACTCCTCTTCGCATGGCCTCGTCCAAGGTAAGAGAATCAACAAAAGAATGACGCAATCCGCGCATGCCCATCGGCATCTTTCAAAGACCCGTTTTCGCGCTTTTAGTGTAGCTTACTCGGTATAATCCTAATTCATCTCTTAACCATCGCAATGTCGAAATTCAATAGTTATCATCTTGCCTCCATCCCGAGCGGATCCATCTCCGCCGACCCTTTCATTCCATTCCCGTGTTTCTCGTATTCGGGATTTACATTCTCTGGGATTAGTAGTTAACTCCCCACTGTTCAACATTGAGAGGAAACAGTCGACAGCTATGGCTTCCAACAGCGATATTTGATCAGCAAGACAGCATGGACGACAAAACGAAGGAAGAAGCGACAAAGGACGAGAAAAGACCATAGCTCATGCAAATGTCACTTCACCGCCCCCTTTTTTCATTGATGCTGTATCAAATCCATCACACCCCGTCACTCCCCTTTTTGTCTATTAACGTACGCTAACAAAATTAGTAAAAGAAAAAAACCCCATAAAAGAAAAAATCAAAGCAAGTTACAACCTCTTTGAGCAAAATTAAAGCAAAAAAAAAAAAAGGGAAGGAAATGGCCAAAAACAAAAATTAGAATTTGAGTTAACTAAAGTATTCCCCCCAAATCTACAAGTTAAAATTGTATTGGAAACCTCGTATAACATCTTGAAATAATGTCTCGCGTCCCCGCCGACCATGCCGTCAATCAATCTCGCGGGTTTTCCCCGCCGCGGAACGCCGAGCACTGCGAGGCGGGCCGCGACGGCTGCGTCCCGGCGCTGGCCGGGCAGCCCTCGAGCCCCACGGGCGGCGCCATGCAGTTGTACGACAGGCAGACCTCCGCGGCGTCCGGCACCGCCATCCCGCGGTCCCACGGGAACCCGGAGATGTAGTTGTGCTGCAGGTACAGCGTCCGGGTGCGGCCCTGGAGCACGCTCTTGACGTACTCCTTCGGGACGCTCCCCGTCAGGCGGTTGTTGTTCAGGTACAGGGTCTCCACCCCGATGAGCGCCGTCGACAGCTCCCCCGCCAGGGCGTTGTGGCTCAGGTCCACGACGGATCCGGGGCCGTAGGATGGCGGGTCGGAGGCGGCTCCGGCGGCGGGGACCCCACCGGAGAGATTGTTCCGTTGCAGGAGCATTGATTGGAGGGACGGGGTGGAGAAGAGGGAGGGCGGGATGGGCCCACCGAAACGGTTCATGCTGAGGTCGAGGTACACTAACTCCGAGAGCGATGCGAGGCCGCTGAGCGGGCCCCACATGGCGTTGCCGCTGAGCGACAGGTACCGGAGCGTCGGCGGCAGCGGCGGCACCTGGCCGAAGAGGAGGTTCTTCCTCAGGTCCAGGTGGAGGAGCGCCGCCGAGACGGGCGGCACCCGGCCGAAGAGCCGGTTCGACGCCAGGATCAGGACCTTGAGCCCCGGCAGCGCCGGGAGGCGCGGCGGGATCGGCCCGGCGAGCTGGTTGTAGCTCAGGTCGAGGGTGTGGAGGCCCCGGAGCGCGGCGAGGGATGCCGGGATCGGGCCGGTGAGGCGGTTGTTGGTGAGGGAGAGGACGCGGAGCTCCGGGAGGCGGCCGAGCTCCGGCGGGATCGGGCCGGTGACGATGCCCGGGGAGAGGATCAGCTGGGTGAGCCCGGTGAGGCGGGCGAGGGACGGGGAGAGGGAGCCGGCGAGCCCCGGGGAGCCGGAGAGGCCGCCGGCGCCGAGGGAGAGGACGGCGACGCGGCCGGAGAGGGAGCAGGTGAGGCCGGCGAAGGAGGAGCAGGGGTCGGGGGCGGCGAAGTCCCAGGTGGAGAAGAAGGAGGCGCCGGGGAGGTCGGTGAGGCTGCCCTTGACGGCGAGGAGGGCGGCGAGGTCGGCGGCGCTGATCGCCTGCTGGAGGGACGGGGGAGGGCGGGCGAGGAGGAGGGCGGCGAGGAGGAGGAGGAGGGGGGCGGCGGAGGGCGGCGGTCCGGCGGCCATCGGCAATGCGGGGGGGAGTGGAAACGGAAGTGGGGAGGGGAGTGAAGGAGGTGACGACGAAGACGATGCAGAGGTTTGTCAGTTTGACATGGATTACGGTAAGTTGGGGGCTATTTCAGATCGGTTTTTGTGTTTTCATTTTTATTTTGTATTTTGTTTTGTTTTTGTTTTGTTTCCGACCAAAAAAACGAATTATTTATTTTTTGTTCTTATGAATTGTGGGTAAGAAAATTGAAAATGGGTAAGACAGAGGTGGTGGGGGGGGGGGGGGGGGGGAGAAAAACGGTCGGTTGGAGGAGAACGGTGGCGGTATTATTCAATTTGTAGCCAAGGGTGTGCATCATTTCGGAAAATGATTTTAATTTTAGTTTTGATTTTTAATTTATATGAACTGCTAAAGATCGGATTGGAGAATATAGGACGGGTGAATTTTTTTTAAAAAAAATTGGATTAATTTTTTTGCCACGTGGGGTCTTGGGTTTTTAGTTTTGGAGAGGCTCGCCTTGTGACTCTAGAGAGAGAGAGAGAGAGAGAGAGAGGGAGGGAGGGAGGGGGGGGGAGATTCCACGTGTCCAATGAGGAAACGCCACGTAGGATTATGCCATCCTTCGGTGGCCAGCAATGGCGATCACGAGACTAATCTAGAGAGAGAGAGAGAGAGAGAGTGAGTGATGCAGATCTGTGCAGCAATCTTAGAAAGGATACGGCCAAACCAGACCTGATTACACGACCAGAAAAAAACAAAAGACAAAAAACCAGACCTGATTAGGGCCTTAATCTTATGATAATCAGATCAGTCAGTCTTAATTAGTTTTCTTACTTCTTCCTCCTTTCTGCAGCAGTCTTCTGCAAATGTGCAGCAGTTGGACTTTTATATGTTTGCAAATAAATGTGGAATCTTTTCCGAATCTTTCGTGCAAGGCTAGTTGAGTAAAAGAAAAGTTTCGATTGTCAAATCAAAGTGAAAATTCGGATCCTGCTCGCTCAGATTTTGAATTTCTTCTTCTTCTTTTTTCCACATGGTGGTATGGAATAAATAATTGAATAGTTAAAAAAAAAAATTAGACATGCCCATTTTTGGAGGGTTAATTTAATACTTCCGCTTTGTGGGGCCCGCTTATATTATCAGAAGAAAAAGGGGAAAAAAAGAAAATGTTAATACCACTAAAAACCCAAACTGGTACATTTGTGATAAATTTACAAAAAAAAATCCAAACTGGTATATTTGTAATAAATTTAACCTATATTAGTTTCCGTTAAATAAACCACGAACTGATATACATGTGACAAATGAACGGTAAAACCGCAAACTGGTATAACTGTCAACTGCCACATATCATCCAACTCAGTAATTTGACTGTAAAATTTAATGGAAACTAACGGAGGATAAATTTATCACATGTGTGCCAATTTTGGGTTTCTAATGACCAAAAAAATAGGTTTTGGTAGACTTGTTACAAGCGTACCAATTTGGAATTTTTCGTGGTATTAACCCCAAAAAAAAATGAGGAGCCCTCGAGAAATCCTGACTCAAAATTGGTCGGGATAAAGACTACATTGGCCAATCGTTAAAAGGTTTATGATTAAATTAGCAAAAATGAAATATTTGGAATTGAATTTGGCCGTCCCAGAGTAGGTGTATGACCTTTTTTTGATAAATTTTCCGAAATCCTTCATTTTTTTAACAACGTAATTAATAAGGGATGAGATCAAAATATTATTGCGGAACCAATTATGATGAACGAAATAAATGAGATCGTTGTCTTTTTTTTCCCTAGAAATTGAAAACGTGTGTATTGTGGTTGGGCTTCAATTAATGGAATTGAATTGAGTTTATCATCATCCGGAGTCGACGATCGAATTAAAGCTTGTGGATGAATTGCCATTGATTGTTTGCATTTGTGTCATTCCACTCATCTCACAATAATTGAGACTTCATGTTGTCATATCGATTTCAGCTGTAAGCACTTGGAATTTGTCGTGCAATGCAATGCAGCTCGTACAATGTTATCATCTTCCAAAAAAACAAAAAAAAAAAAAAACATGTCCTACGTTTCAAAAATGAGAAAAGAGGTTTCCATCATAATTTGAATAAATTTGAATTCCTAATTCCATCGTTTCAAGAAAAACCCCGAGCTGATACATTCGTGTCATATTTACTCAAAACTAATTTTCATGTCAAAAAAAAAATCTCAAATCGGTATTCCCGTAACAAATCTACCGCAATCCTGAGTCAAAATTAGGGATTTTGGTAGGCTTTCAAAACTGGAGGGAGTTTTTAGGGGAAAATTAGCAGATTTCCAAAATCTCACTTTGTTTTACTTCATATCTGGCTTCCCGAATCGACATCGTTTAGGAGACCCAGGTAGGTTGATTTTCCATGTCGGATGCACGTCGCAAACTCGTCATTCGAGTTGTATTGCCGCGTGTGGTTCCACCTCAACAATCTAGCCGATGATAGATTTGTCATGGGAGTATCAGTTTGAGATTAATTGTGAAGTGAAAATTAGTTCGGGGTAGATATAACACAAGCGAACTAATTTGGGATCTTTGGTAGTATTGGCCCGACTTTCTTCCCAACAAGAAGACAGAGAATCTCATTTCAAGAATTAGGATATGTTTTTTTTTTTTGTCGTTTCCGAATAATGCCAAGACAAAAAGCTTCAATAATATGCACGTTCAACGTGGATCACACTGGCAAGACTCCAGATGGGACTCGCACCATCCAGCTGATTAAATAATTCGAGGACCTTTTTGTAAAAAAATCTTAAAGTGGATGGTCAAATTAAAAAAATCGATTTCAACCCATGCAAGCACATGCAATGCCAAAACGAGTACCAAAAGTCGAGACGGAGAGACGTCGTGACGTTGCCGCCACCAAAGGAGAGACAAAATCTAATTTAAATAAAATTACGAATAAAACTCGTAAAATATAAAGAGTCTAAAGCAACACTTTACTAGGAATTGCAAATTCGATTTTTATTCAATGTGCAGAGGAAGGGAATCTAATGATGTTGCGTAATAATTACACACTAAATCTTATAATCTTATCCACCGAATCGGTCTCGTCGACCGCAATTTTCAAATATGTGTTGTGGAGCGGCGACACTCGACTGGAAGAGCGACGTTATGCTAGTGTCACGTGATGGGACCGTTCTACACATTATGCTCTTAGACGAATGTTGTTATCTCGAGCTTTGCGTGTTCGTCTACTGAACCGCTTGCCATCCCGACAACCTAATTTTGCAGAACTCGCACGTACATGGGGCAATTTGGATCTCATCAAAATCGAATCGAAATCAGAGTCGAAGCTCGTAGAGCCATCATCATCGTGCCGAAGTTACTGACAAGTGGCACGGATCATGGGGCCTGATTTAATACGGGCTTCAACAATTTTCTTGGCAAAACGTCTCATTATTGGTCGATATCCTATTAACAAAATGGGCCTTTTGGGATCGGATCTATGTACCGTGAGTTGCAACTAAACCTATTAGTGTAGTGTCTTGTCAGCCCAAAAAGAGCCCATCGGAACTCACCAACTTCTGAGATCATGCATAGAGTAGGAATGATTTTTTGGGCCTCAAAAGATCTCAATTTGTTTCCTCTTTTTGTCCTATTTAGTCTTTGAAATCGGGAGTTCACATGGACCTTTTGCTGTGTAAATTGCTTTCTACACATGTGGCCTCCATTGGGAGAATCCGGTCCGGTTCGATTCAAGGCCAGTTCCAGGAAAGAGCAAGAGTGTTCACTTGTAGAAAACTCCGGAACCGACTGGGCTCCATTCCAGTGTTAGGATCGATTTTGAACCGGTTAAGACTATTTCTTAAGGTAAAATTTTGCTTTATTAACAACTAAGAAACTCAGAGAATTAAAAGAACCCATAACTCACTCAGTCATTCTAGTCTTTAGCCTTTCTTTTAGTCTTTCCAATTTCGCCAAAAATAACAAGAAGAGGAGGAGGAGGACGGCTCTATGTTCTACCTGGGTATTGGCTTGGAATCGGCCGGTTAGGTTTCAAAGGAAACCAGTTTGGGTCCCGATTCTAGGTTTATTGAAACCGGCCCTCTTTGCTCGGTTCTTGATTCCAACTCCAGAACTAGACCACCTAGAGATGCTCGAATTACTTACCTTAGTCTAATAATGACCTATCTCTCGAGGGACTGTGAAAGATGTTCCATTCCAAATATTCATGTTATTGCGTTGACTTATATTCCCCATTGGAAGCCAGCTAACAAACCTACCTACCTACTACGTGATATTTCTCATTTCGATCTTTTGAGTAACGAAAAATCTCGTATGGACCACAACGATTTCGACAATTATGGCACAGCCATTCGAAGAAGAGTTGAGCTATGCTACAATTAGTCAAAATGACTCTCCCTGCTACCAATTCTTTGATCATCCTTTCCATCCTGTCTAAGTGCTGACACAGGCTTGTCCCTTCTTGCATCTTGCTCGGAAAGAACCGTTGCTGAAGAAACTTTATGTTTGCCATTGTCATTGACTCATACATTCTCGGCGAAGTCTCCCATTGAAACTATTACCTTATCCTTGACTGGCATTAGTGCCATATCCGCGGGCTATAACCCAAAACTGACCGGGCTGTAATTAACACTGTTGATAACTGCTCGTCATCAAGGAAGCTTTTCATGGCTTCAAATCCAGTTGGCTATCTCATCCTATAGATCTCTTCTTCTTTGCGTATAGGGGTCTAGAACATTCAGCCTCTATAGAAGGAAGGCAACTCCTCTTTAGGGTGAGTGGTTTCAGATTCCTTATAGGTTCCACATGGAACCTAGAATCTACCATCGGGTACAGGTTCCTCATTTTTTGGAACTTAGAACCTACCCGTCGGAACCTGAAACCTACCCTGTCACAGGTTCCAAAGTCTAATAGGTTTTTTTTTTTTTCATCAAAACGAAAATGAACGCAACAATATTGAACAAACTTGTTATTCATTAAAGAGAATACAAAATACTAGTTTTCCTGACATTACGGTTCAAATAAATATAATTAAAATGAGAATTCATTACATAAATCGATACTAGGGGTGAGCAGTTTCATGTTTCGTATAGGTTTCACCCATGATAATAGGTTCCTTATTTTTTGGAAGGCCCAATTCTTTAAAAAACCCTCAACTTTAGCCTTTGTCCCAATTATATCCCAAACCTTTTTTTGTATCATAAAAAATCCCAAACTTTCACTTTTGTCCCAAATCTACCCCATTAACTTTTCGCCCAATTTTTTAATAATATTTTTTATTTTTTCGAATTTTTTATTTTTTCTTTTCTTTTCTTTTTCCTTTCCTTTTTTTTTTGGTTTCACCTTCAACCTTTGGCCCCGACCTCGCCGGCGAGCTGAGCTGCTCGGACCGGCCGACCCGCCGTAGATTGAAGGTGAAACAAAAAAAAAAGGAAAGGAAAAAGAAAATAAAAGAAAAATAAAAAATAATATTAAAAAATTGGACGAAAAGTTAATGGGTTAGATTTGGGACAAAAGTGAAAGTTTGGGGTTTTTATGAGACAAAAAAAAGTTTGGGATATAATTGGGACAAAGGTTAAAGTTGAGGGTTTTTTAGGGAATTAGGCCTTTTTTGGAACTTGAAACCTATCCTATCACAGATTTGAGGGTCGGTTCCAGAGTCTACTCAGGTTTCACCTGCATTATTAATTGAATAATTGTAGTGAATTATCACCTTTAATGACCACCACTTACTTCTATAATCCACTAACCGCAACTTATATTTAGGCATGCGAAAAATATAAAACGTTAACAAGTTATAAAATGAAAGTTCAGATTAGTGGTTTCAGATTATATTATCATCATCTAACGCCATGAAACACAGCAAAATCACGCGAAGATATAGACTAAGAAAAAACACAAAAAACTTGTTTTGGTTGCATGTTGCGGGTTGTAGGTTGCAGGTTTCACCTATCTAGAACCTGGAACTTATCCGTCGAAACAAGTTTTTCAATTTTTGGAACCTGGAACCTACCCTGCATACCTTGAAACCTAAAACCTAGAGATTTCTACTGATCAGGTTCCAGGATAAAACCTGGAACCATGCTCACCTTTACTCCTCTTTCGTCTTTTTTGGCTCTCCCCCATATCTTTTGTTACTACTCAAAAGTTAGAAAAAACTCTTAAGTGCATTTGTATGTCCGGGTTGGTTTTGCTTCTAACTTTTAAATTTCACTTGTGTTTCTTATGTCCAAGAATCTTATGCGTTTTGTCGTTTGATGTCATTTCGCACCATGAAAAATTTGTCTCGTGTTATTATCAAGAAAAATAGTTACTCACGTAATGTGTAAATTGTAGGGTTCATCAACAAAAAACAACGCAGCGGAATATAGAACCCTAGATAGGATCCATGTGTATATTGAAATCAAAAATGAATTTCGATACGTACCTTTTGCAGATCGAAGATAAATCAGCAACTGATTGTGTCTGGATGAGCGCCCCAAGTGTTGCGCCTCTACCGGTATCCACACACACGAACGGAATTCTCCAACGATCCACGTGCTAGCGAAAGATCTTGAAGTTCCTTTTCTTGAACGCCTTTTGATTTTCGATACTCTATCGAAAAAACCCTAGAAAGAGAACGACTATCTATTTATACAGCCTCATTATCTAGCGGAATTAAAAGAAGTGGGCCGGGCTATTTGGGCCCGCCAAACCGTCCACCTTCAATCGTACGTTTAATCGTTATCTCATAACGCGCACGACCGCATAGATAATTTAAATAGGAGAATAAATTAAAATCTACTTCTTAAGTAGATCAAGGCGCACAGACAATATTAAGTCCATTTGCTATTGTGTGCGACCCTGTAGGTTCACTAAACATTAGCAGTGTGCCCAAAACTCTTTTGGCCCACAAGCCATAAGCGGTCTCTAGCAAGACATTATGACTACCTAAGTATAGTGAAGATCGATTTTCCGACACAATCTAATCCACAACTAATATTAGAGTATCAACCTTGATTGATTCTTAGGGCAGACCACTAACATAAATATTTTAGGATCTTCAAGAGAGAGGGAGAGAGAAAATGCGTATGAGTTTCATCTTTATCGATAACTTTTTTTTATACAATTTAGTCATAAACATTATGACAATTTGCTCATGTAGTCCTTCCGACTAATTTTGGTTTGAAATCTCTGACGTGGACTCTGATCGTCCTACGTACATCGTTCACGAGGACAATTTTTTAATTTATTATTAATTTATTTTATTTTATTTTCTAAATCGTGGCTGGCAAGGGTCACCAAAATAAAATGTATATAATTTATAAAAAAATTAAAAATTTGTAAAAATTATCCACATCAGAGCCGGTTGTGCAACGTAGGATAGCTCACGTCCACATTAACGATTCCCACCGAACTACATTAGTAAATTGTCAAAAGGTTATGACTAAATTGGCCAACTCAAAAGGTTTATAACTAAATTGGCATCCATACAGTACGGTTTGCACCTTTTTGGTAATTTTCCCAGAAATAAAGCAATGTAATGTAACAAAAAAACTAGTTATCTTTATCTAATAAGAAAATAACAAGATATCATATGATATACATGATATTCAATATCTCCAACAATATTCTCTAATAGGGAATTCTCCACTAATCCACAAATATTTCAACGTTATGGCAAGAAAGTCAGTAGGTATTATATTGAAAGATTTCATGCTGAGGTACCTCATAGAATGGCAATTTGGAGACATAATCGATCATTCAACTGAAATAATAGAAGCACTTATGGCGTATTTGTTTCGGGGAAAACTACATGAGAATGGAAAATATATTCCCGGAAATAATATTCCAGGAAAATGTTCTAACTTTTTAAGTTAGATTATTCATTTTCCTAATTTTTAGCATACATATTTTCTTTGATCGTAAATTATTTTCGATTGACTCATCATTTTCAACAAACTAAGCATGTTCATGTCCAAAAAACTAATTCGGGAAAAATTCTCCACTCAAACAAATGCATTTTAAGGTTGCGAAATCTTTATCCTCTAGGTTCATGTGGTGGATGAGGATTTACAACAGATGCAAAATTCAGGTAGAGCTAAACCAGGGACCACATGCACATATTTGGTTTACTAAACAGTACAAAAGATCACAAAGTTTCATGTGGACCGCCTAAATTTCCACTCCAAGAAGATGCCGAATTTAAAGTTTTTATAATGAAAAATCTTCTTGGGAATGATAATTATGCAGTCACGGGTCACACTGCCAAGAGTATCTTTTGGGTTGCAGGACATGGTGGGTGTTCCAGGTCTTATTGCTTGTGTCCTTTTGTGTGGTGCTCCTTCTGATGTGAAAGTGGTAGGTGCATGCAAGACCCTCGTTTTAGGCAACGTCAATTAAGAGTTTGGGACCGCTTTGGCTTTAGGTACCCCCAAAAGGTTTTATTCCCTATTTTTGGAAGCAACTCTCCTAGATTTTCATGAACTCATTTTTTTTCTTTTTTTCTTTTTATTGTGATCAGATTATATCTAAAGTTATGACATGCCATCATCGTCTTTAGAGAATATAAACAAAACAATTTTGTAGATTCAATTCTGTCAGGCCACGCCACTCACGCATCAAAGAACCTTGATTGAACAGGAACTATTAAGTTTTTTCACGTTTTTATGGGATCGAAATTGATACTATTCATCACATTATATATAGAACAAGCCTATATGGTATCTATTTTATTTACTCACGTCGAATTTCGAATCAGTGTTCGCTCTCGAGGCTTGAATCTTGAAAGAACCCCCCACCAAATCACATGACTCACCAATTAACTTGATCTACCTTTACGAATTTAACAAATAATTAGGTTCTTGGCATACTAACCATGAGAATAGCCCGACTCCCATCATATATTTAGCAAATTAAACATGCTTATCATCCTTTGGCTTTGTGGGGCCAGTCTTTAACTACTACTTAAACTTTAGCTGTTACTACTCCTCGAGGGCCATCTTAGACTAGGGACAGTATCCGATGGAGAAAATAATATTTTCCTCCGGCCTTTTCCTTTATGAAGGGGAAACCTATTCGAGTTCCTCATAACACAAAAATTACAACATTGCTAAGGATAAAAGGGTTTCTTTTAGATTTTCCAATATGTTTCTATGAAGGACTTAATTGCGAGGTTTTAGCAAGCTGATTTTTGTCCGGAACAAAACGCGTGAAATCCCGTGTTTTACGACATCTTGTCTCCCATTCATAATGACTTTAGAGACTATATTAATCGCTCTGTCAATGAATCCTTAGATTACTATTCGACGATGCGTATAGACGGAACGGCTTCGTGCACTTTTAAAAAGATTAATCGAGTCATGCATTTGAATACCCCCGTATTATAAATAATTTTCCTTTTTTAGCCACGAGTCTAACGTGATTAGCTCATGCAACATCCATGATGGATCACGGGATCAACTTTATTAATCGCTCTGTCGGTGAATCCTTAGATTACTATTCGACGATGCGTGTAGACGGAACGGCTTCGTGCACTTTTAAAAAGATTAATCGAGTCATACATTTGAATACCCCCATGTTATAAATAATTTTCCTTTTCAAGCCACGAGTCTAACGTGAATTGCTCATGCAACGTCCACGTGATGGATCACGGGATCAACTTTATACATGCAGAATTATCAAAGGAAGAGATTTGATGAGGTTGGTGTCGGTACACGTGTGAGCGAGAATCTTTGACGGGGAAAAGCAAGTACGGTACAGCTCTACGAATACGAGATGTAGTCCACAGTTTCTCCCACCGTATATCGATTCGATATACGATGGACATAAACCCAAAAAACAAACGAAAAAAAATAAAACATCAGACACAAAAACGAGCTACGCTGCTTCTTCTTCTCGCGAAGCTCTCTTGTGGGTTATTGTCCTTCGAAGCAGTCGATGCTTAGTTCGAGGGGTACGTGTATACGCTTGGAAGCGTTCGCCTTTTTGGTTAGGCGGGGCATTGGAATCCAGCAGGAGGCGTTTTGCCGCAGTCGACGAGCACTTGGAGGGCGATGGGGATGACGATGCTGATGTTGAGGAGCTTGGCCTTGATGGTGGTGCAGAGGCACAGCGCCGCGTCCAGGTCGAGCAGCCCCTGCAGCACGGGGCAGCACGTGTCCTTGGCGCTGCTCCCGATCCCGATGTGCACCAGCCCGCCCAGCACGTCCACACACGCCCCGAGCTTCAACGTGTCGATCGGGCACGTCTGCGGCGCCGGCGGCGGAGGCGGGCACGGCACGGGCGGCGGCGGCGGCGGAGGGCACGGCTTCTCGACGGGCGGGGGAGGGGACGGCGGCGGGGGGAGGACGACCGGTGGTTTGGGCACGTAAGGCGGGGATGGTGGCACGACGGGTGGCTTCGGGGTGGGCGGCGGGTACACGATGGGAGGTTTAGGAATCGGGGGCGGTATCACCACCGGAGGCTTGGGCACGTAAGGCGGGGATGGTGGCACGACGGGTGGCTTCGGGGTGGGTGGCGGGTACACGATGGGAGGTTTCGGAATCGGGGGCGGTATCACCACCGGAGGCTTGGGCACGTAAGGCGGGGATGGTGGCACGACGGGTGGCTTCGGGGTGGGCGGCGGGTACACGATGGGAGGTTTCGGAATCGGGGGCGGTATCACCACCGGAGGCTTGGGCACGTAAGGCGGGGATGGTGGCACGACGGGTGGCTTCGGGATGGGCGGCGGGTACACGACGGGGGGCTTCGGCTTCGGGGGAGGCTTAGGCGTAGGCATGGGAGGAGGGCAAAGGGCCGGAGGTTTGGGTCCGTAGGGAGGGTGGACGACGGGAGGCTTGGGAAATATGGGAGGCTTGGGGAAGTGGGGCGGCTTGGGAAATAATATGGGAGGCTTGGGGAAGTGGGGCGGCTTGGGAAATATGGGAGGGTGGACGATGGGAGGCTTGGGGAAGTGCGGCGGCTTGGGAAGTATGGGAGGGTGGACGATGGGAGGCTTGGGGAAGTGCGGCGGCTTGGGAAGTATGGGAGGGTGGACGATGGGGGGCTTGGGGAAGTAGGGAGGTTTGGGGATGAAGGGCGGTTTGGGGTGGTGGGGCGGCTTCACCACCGGAGAGGTGGGCGGTTTTGGCGCCGGGTAGGGGCAGTAGGGGCAGGCGAGGGCGGCGAGGAAGGTATCAGCGACGACCAAGTAGGCTAGGAGGAGCAGGAGGTGCTTCCCCATGGCCATGGCTGCCCAGAGAGAGAGGGAGCAGGAGCAGCAGTTGAACTGATACACTTCGAGTGAAGTGCAATGCAGTTCACGCAAATATCACTATGGTTTTATAGAGAGAGAGAGAGGGAGATAGCAATCGTTGTCCTGCTCTTGAAAATCTAGTAATTTATTGTGGTTTGTCTTGGTTCATTGACTTTACAGCTATGCGTTGGGACATTACTGTCAGCCTAGTGGGGTGGGAGCCAGGGTTTAAGCCGGATTTTGTTTCCCATTTCATTCAGTAGTCCCGATTGAGTGTCTTTTCTTTTTCATGTTTCATTTCCATTTCTGTTACCAGCATCGCTTGAATACAAAATGCCTCGAACCCTTATACGAGTCGAATCTCCTCACATGCACGGCGTCATCGAATTTCGTACGTAATCCCAATCCGGAATGTGGATCCTCCAAACCTGATGAGGTGCTCCTATCGATGCCTCGACGAATCCCTAAACACCAATGAAGATCAAAGTTTTTCAATTATCAATGGTCGAGATCCGTTGAGCTGTTGAGAGAAGCACCACACGACATGGAGAATCCGCATCGCCCGCTCCGGTTAGACTCTGACGTCCGATCCTAATGGGTTTTGTCCCATGAATGCCGGGTCGCATCGCTCGTGAGCCATCCTCCTCCGTCGCTGGCGTGTTCATGCGGAGATTTTGGTTAAATGTCAAGAACTTGGGGACGCGACCCCGAGAACGTGTCTGGCTAAATCGAGCGCGTGCGTCGTTTTCTTCCCGCTCCCCTTCTTTCCCCTGTTATCATCATTCAGTAAGTATCCAATGAATAGCTCCAACCAGCTTTCTTTTCCCACGTCAGTGTTCGGTCCCAAAAGCCCAAAAAGAATAGCCCGAAATCCAAGGCGCTGACGTCATATTTACGAGTGGAGTAAAGCTGGAATCGAACATCGGAGTACAGGATTCTACAAAGTGCGATAATTATTAATTTTTCCTTTTGGGTGTCTAGAATTCTTACAAAAAGTTATAATTAGAACAGCCGAAAGGATTGAACTTTAGAAAAAAATGGAGAAAACGCGGATGAGGTTTTTTTTGGCGTGTATCTGACTGTCGAGCCCGTGAACACGAGGATCTTCTCAGGCCCGTGGCCCCACGCGGGCCCCGTCCCGCTCTTTCCTCTCCACGGACCCCGAGCCAACAACACGGCAGCGCTCGATGGATGTCGGATTTCTCGCTCTCGCACCGCTGGTGTCGCTTGTCACTCCGCCATCCGCACGATCCTCAGACCACCAAATCTTCAATCAAATAAGGGATAATGAAATGGATGGTATCCAAAATTTGACCTAACGCGTAATACAGTTTCGAGCTTTTTAGTTGTTTAACGTGTGGTTTATGAACTGTTATTTAATGTGTAATGTAATCGCTGAACTTTTAATTTGTTCAATGTGATTTATGAGCTTTATATACATATTCAACTTAGTCATCCAACGTGGACTAAGTTGAATATGTATCGAAAGTCCAGAAATTACATTACACATTATGTTACAATTTATGGACTAGGTTAAACAAATTAAAAGTTCATGGATCAAATTACACATTAAGCTAAAATTCAGAAACTATTTATGTTATTTTCCTATCAAAGAAAGAAAAAAAAATTAATTTAATTCCGAAGCGCCTATTGAAAAAGCAGGCATCAAGGACCTCTGAGCTTATCAAAAGGGTATCAACAAAACTTTAAATCTCATTTCTTGTCATTGTACGTGTTCATCTCAGCCGATCCTCTAGTGCCAACACGACGGGGGGAGGTCTCTGTCCAAACCTCTCATCTCATGCCAAATCTTCACCGTAATCAGCAGTAGCGGGGTTTCGCGTTTTAACTTCTGGGATATTCTCTGTCCCCGACAAAGTATTGTGTTAGCAAACACATGAAGCATCAAGCCGAGTTTCGCGCTGTTCCTTTCGGATATCCTTTGTCCACAACGAAGAGTATCGCGCTAGTAACGCATGCATCAAGCCGAGTTTCGCGCCGTTCCATTCGGACATCCTTTGTCCACGATGAAGTATCGCGTTCGTAACACATGCATCGAGTCGAGTTTCGCGCATTTTTCCTTTCGGGACATCCTTTGTCCCCGGTGGAGTATCGCGTTAGCAACACATGTATCGACAACCAAGCAAATTTATTGGCCACGAGTCGATTCTTGTAAAAAGAAGAAGAAGAAGCGACGCACGTAATGTATGTCCGGGGAGATTGATTTGAGGGAAAATTTGGTGAATTCTGAGATGTAAGGTACTTTTGGGACTAAGCAAGTAAGCAGAAAGGAGGAGTCAGCTAAATTATCAAGAGCAAAAGCAAACGATTAAAGTTGATGCTGATATTGCGACCCCACCCCCCCTCTGTCGGCCATATACTTACAAACCTAATAAAGTGGGAAGGGGAATTATCGTAGAATAATATGAACCGAAACCCTAAATTTGTCAATTCAGAATAAAGCAGTTGGTTGAAGAATTGCCTACGCGGTATGCAACTCCAAACCCTACTAGGTTCGAAAGTCCAACTTAAAAGTCGATACACACGAAGGGAGGCCACAGATTGTAAGAAGAACAAAGAAACCCGATTTAACACTATATACAAATGTGAAAAAAGCAAAAGAACGAGCGTTCTCACGTCGAAACTTAATTGGAGTTGGTCACAACTTTTATGTGTCTAAGGCATCCTCACTCAATCATTGAGAATTTAATTTAATTACTGATTAAGGGTGCGTTTGTTTCATGAAAAATGATCGCTTTTGTATCACTTGTAGAAACGAATCGACGAAAAAGTTTTTCATTGTCCATGAAAATGTTAATTTAGGCATAATTGTCGTCAATAATGAAAATATTTTTCATTACCTAATTATTTTAAATAATACAAGCGATCATTTTTATTCAAATTATTTATTTTCTGCGAAATAAATGGAGCCTTAATTTCTTTATTTTGTTCTCATGGATTTTACGTTTCCTGAAAAAGGTATCAAGTGAATAACTTATTCGCTATCTTCCTTATCATCAAGTGATGATATTTGTTAATAATTCATTCCTATATTTGATCGTCCGTTTAGTTGTGAGATTGATAAGTATGAAGTTCTTCGATAATTGGAAAGAATGACAAGAATAATCATATGTTTTCTCATTTACTTTTCAATCCCAATTTTGATAAGAGTTTTCAAAAAAATGAAAGTTGGAGAAGGTCTCTAAGCCAAGCAACGTTCCTTAGTTCCCAAAAAGAACCCCCACTTGCCTCTTTCTGGGACTAATTAAACATGATTAAGTAGTCCCGTGACAATTTCGTACTGTTAATTGGGGTGTTGTAGAATTTTTAACTCGAGAATTAGAGGCTATCCGTTCAAATCCACCAATTACATGCAAAATACTCTGGATCGGAGTTACCGGTGAAAGCCAAAGGCTTGGACTTAATCGGTTCACCCGAAGTTTGGATGGTGTTTCATGGGCTTTTGAATAGCTAGAACTCGATACCCTTGCATCCGAATCATAAAAAAATGAAGGAAAAAAAAGATAGAGGAAGGATTGAGATGAGATGAAATAGTCAACCAGTTAATCTCGAGTAGCTCTTTCACGAGCTAGCTCGGTTGCATCGTGAACGAGTAAATATATTATCGTGAAATGATTATATCACGTGACATGCCGACGTGATATATCGAAATAATCGATATATATCATGTCGGCGTAGGCACTACTTAAATGCTTGCGGGGGTGATCAGGCTGCATGGAGGGGAGGGCGAAAGAGCGGGCTCTCCTCAGATGCCGGTCGTGCATCATATCTCTTCTTGTCAATAAAGAAATCTTTGATCGTACTCTATGCCGACCTTTGTCGACCCTATGTCTATTCCCTAGCCTACGGACCGCCAAATTGCCGTAAATAATCCTTTCTCGTTTGTTTTGGCGCTAACCTATAATGACTTTTGTAGGTTCCTGCACATGGTCGTGTTGTGGTAATTGTTTGCTGGATGTCCAAATAAAAATTGATATTATGCATCCGTTTCATAGACATTGCCAGGGCGGGTCTTGCCGCAATATACCACGATTATAGAATTTATATATATATATTTTATGTACATGCGGTCTCGCTCTATTTAAGTATTTGGATTAAAATTTTTAACATGATATTAGGGCCAGTTCTGTCCCAGTTAATTTCCTGCTCACGTCTCAAATTCGACGTGTCGTTTTTAATAACATTTGCTCATTTCTAATGGAAACTTGATAGAGGTTGTTGAAATATATCACATAGTCTGCGACGCGGAACTTGTTAATGAGGCTATTATTTTGGAAAACTGTGTGATTGACACTTTCATGTGCGTGACAATAGAATGATTCCGAACAATTAACTTATCTTGATGTCTCTCCTTTTTCACTGGTCCCGCCAATAAAAGGAATATCCTGCTCATTAATTGCGTCTTTTATGAAAGAAAATTCACTTAAATCACGACTTTCCTTTTCCTCCGTTCTCGCTCTTTCTCCTTCGCCCACTGCTCTGGACCCCAGTCGCTGCGACCGTCGCGCCTTCGGTGACCATTGCTTCTCATTAGACTTATCAAAATAGGTCACATTTCTTAACTCATATTTGATGGGCCTCATTGTTATATGAGTTTTTTATATTTAGTAAACGGTTCATAAATGGGTTTAAAATGGTGAAGCCCAAAATAATATGATTGTTAAATGGGTTCACAACTTACTTAGACCCAATCACCTCTATTGCGCTCTCTCTCTCTCTCTCTCTCTCTCTCTCTCTCTCTCTCTCTCTCTCTCTCTCTCTCGCCCTCATTCGATATCGTACTCGCTCACTTTGTGCTATCTCCTCAATTTGGATATGAGTTTTTCTATATTTGGTTAAATGTAGAAGTGTTTAGCAATATGGGTCGGGTCGAGCATGAGTTACCAGATTTATATTGCATGTAAATAGGTCAAAACGGACTAAATGGATCAATTTGAGTCAGATCATTTTCGATCCGATCCAAACTCGACCCGATCTGATTCGACCCACCTGTTTGATATGACTACTCCTCACCACGCCACTGGCACTTGAGCCTGTGCACGTGATCAATGTGCTCTTGAGCCTGTATGGAGCTTGTGCTGAGCTCGTTGCCTATGACCCGGAGCTAGACGCTCCGCATTGAGGTTTGTCCCATAGTCGTCGAGATCTTGACGTCTATGTATGCTACATGTATCTTTCCGAGGTCTCCATAGCAACACCAACGCCAAAACACAAAAGAGGCTTGGTATTAGGATTTTGAGATTTTGGTTGGGTGAAGTGAACTCCAAAATGATGCGAATCTTATCGGCATCTTGTAAATGAGACGAGGGAGGACATGCTCGAGGGCCGAAGAGATTACCGGCTCATGAATCGGAGGTCACCATTCAAATCCCACAGGTTGGGTGCAAGCCGTAATAGATTATGACCACCTGCTCAGGCGAATGGTCAGGACTTAATCAATTCATAGGGCTTAGAGGGTATTTCATGAACTTCTAGGTAGTCAGGCTTTGCCTTCGTACCCCTAGATTATAAAGATAGAATAAAAGATCAAACTTGAAAGCGAATTGCATCCCTCGATTCCCTCCATTTCCATTCTGTGGATAATTTATGGCCACAGGCGTGAAAATCTTTCACTACTTGGAGGCTCATGAAAATCAAGAGACTTACTACTGTGCCAAGTTCATCAATTTCGACAGTCATGGGAACATATGATCTAACCTTTTTTGCAATCCTAAAAGAAAAGGGAATTGGTCCTAAGCAAGACCTAAAATTGCTTCATCTTGAGCCTCGTCTGTATTTTGGGATTCTCGGGATATAAAGCAACATGAGGGTATTTCCACCTCCTAGGGAATACAAAGACTTTGGGGGAATTGAAGGAGCAGAGCATGCGGACACCGGCATGTTAAAATAAGAAATTTATTTGTGGAGTCCGCCATCATTGCAATGCAAACGGATAGGCCGCGGAAGCCCTCACTGAAGCTTTGGCTCCTTCTCTTTGGTGAGATTGATTCTTAATAGAACATCAATGATCCGAAGATAGCTCCTGATTAAGAGGTAATCTCTTGGGTGGGGACGAGCCATGCGGCCTCCAATCAAGTTTTGATTCATCAATCAATGAAAAATCCGTGAAATCAAAGTCAAAAACTATGAACCATTCGGATTGATTCTTTGTAAGATTTGGTTTATTTATGAGTTTCGTATTTTTCATGCATGTAATATATAAATTATGAAACCATTGACAAGAACGGTGGTGGAGCCGCTTATCACGGCAATTATCGCCAAAATATCTCTGGCACGCTGTACTCTTTGCAAGTTGACATGGTCACGAGGCAATTAGTACAGTGTTCATCTAGAACGTCGGTGAGCTTTGCAATTGTAGCCAAATACTTATATTCAGGGATAATTGTCCAAAAAGTCCTAAATCTTTTGTATTGCGGTCAATTTAATTATAAACTTTTCAATTTCAGTAATTTAGTCTTAAACATTTTGACGATTTTCCGGTGCAGTCCATCCTACTAATTTTGGCAGAAATCGCTGTCATGGCGGTCCAGACGCCGACCGTCTCACGTGGCACAGCTAGCGACGAATGGCGCTGAAGTGAACAATTTTTCTCTTTATTAAAAAAATATTTCTGAAATTTTAATTTTTTTTTCCTTTTCTTTACGTTTTTTCCTCTTTTCTTGTTCCTCCACCGGTCGCCGTTGCGGCAACACCCTCACCTATGGCCAATAAGAGTCACCGGGGCCCCCGGCGACCTTGCGAGCTGGAAATACGATGAAGGATAAATGAAAAAAACAAAGAAAATAAAAGAACGGAAAAAAATAAAAATTCAACAAAACTTAAAAAAAGTTGTAAAAATTGTCAATGTCAGCGATTTACGGCTAAAATTAATCAGATGGACTCCATTAAAAAATCATCGAAAGGTTCATGACTAAATTGATAAAATTGAAAAGTTTAGGATTGAATTGGCCGCCATATAATATGTTTGGGGCTTTTTAGATAATTTTATCATCATATCTATACGTAAATTTTATAATAACATGGTCGGGAGGCGACTAATACAGTGTTTATCCATGAACGTAGGTGAGCTCAACCTGTTTCGCAGGCTGCTAAATCCATGGTTAGAAACCATGGGTCGATCTCTCTTGACAAATACATGAACAAGTAGAGGTACGAGTACGATAAATCGAAATCATTGCTCTACGTTTTTAAAAAAAAAAAAATTGTCGACCATTAATCATTCGGTTTAAATTTTTGATTGAAGTGCTGAACTGGAAATCAGAGTATTCAATTGGACGCCGAGGATACATGAGATGGATTACAATTAGTCCACATTTCTCACGTGGCACCAAGAACATGCCACGTCGGCAATATAAAAGTTTCGAGAGAGAGAGAGAGAGTAGCAAAGGTATGGCAGTCGCCGGAAAGGCCAGGAACCACACCTTGAGGGCCGCCGGCGCATGAGACTTGTGAGGAATGGCAACCTTCATGCTTGTGATTATGTTAGAAATGAATAAGATTGCGGTTTGAACCTTACAGTCCTTTTTTTTTTATAACGAAAAAAGTAACAATTTAAAAAATATTTTTTCTAAAAGTGATCGTTTATATAGTCTAGAAAAATTAGTCAACGAATTATTTTTTATCATCAATAATAATTTATGCCTCAACATATTCATCGATGATGAAATTTTTTTTGTTAACTGTGTTTAAATAAAAATATTTTCCAAATCATTACTTTTTTGGGAAACAAACACACTCTGGGAATATTTGTATTTATTTCAACTTTTTACATCTAAATTGGGTCGTGAAATTTGTACAATGACCTTGACTTTGGGACATCCCTGGGTCACTTTTTCCCTAATCCTGATTTCTCCTCGAATACGAATCACATTTCTTGCACTTGCTCGATAGAATCGTAATAAAATCACATAATTCATATAAAAGAATCCGATTGGTCCTAAGCAAGACCTTAAAAGGCTCAAAGAGAAACATGAGAAGTAACTCCCCGATATGGTGGAGGGATCTTCCTGTAATTTATCTCCGTATTCTTTCTCTCTTGGAAAGAAAAACAACGGAAGGGAACTTAGGGGTTTGCGGGTGAGAAATGTAGACTCCATAGTAGTCTCGGCTCGCTACCGTTAGGCGGGTAGGTATATTGGCCTCCTGCGCCTTGGGTGACACAGGAAAGCTTCGACTCCTGCTTGGTTGGAAGTAACATGTAACCGTCTTGCCAACCAAGTACCTTTGGTTACATGTCATTGAATTCATATAAAAGAATCCAAAAGTAATTATATATGACTGCGTTTGGTCGTCTAGATTTATAGCCATGATAGGATTGGATATGATAGGATATGAAATTCAAGAGATTTGCTATGTCCTATTTACTGTTTGATGAATCGCAGTAATAAGTTTGGATATTTTCACATCTTACCATGTTCGTTATTTTCAATGAGTATCATATCAATAAATGAACCTAAAAATTACACAAATGGAGATAATAAAAATCTCTCATGGAGGAATTGGTTGAGTAGCTGGTAATTGATGACTAGCCTCATTTTTCCTCTGTTACCTACTTCATTTTTATTTGCTTATTTTTTAGGGTTAATACCACGAAAAACCCCAAACTGGTACACTTATGACAAATTTACCCAAAACTAATTTTTTTTATCACAAAAAATCCCAAACTGGTACATTTGTGACAAATTTACTCTCCGTTAATTTCAGTTAAATTGGATTAATGCAAAAAAAAAATCACAAACTGGTATACCTGTGATAAATTGAAGGTAAAACCCAAAACTGGTATATTCGTCAACTACCAAGTGTCATTTAACAAAGCAATTTAACAGTAAAATTTAACGGAAACTAACGCAGGGTAAAATTGTCACAGGTGTACCAATTTAGGATTTTTCGTGGTATTAACCATATTTTTTTATTATTTTTCCCTCTCTTTTTTATTTCTTTTTTCCCCTTCCATCATTCTAATTAAATAGTAAAATAAACTAATATACCTAAAATATGTAATAAATATAAATACTAAATGTGTATATATATATATATATGAAATTTATATCATAAGATAAGAAAGAAATTTGAATATATAAATAAAAATAAGAATAAAAAAAATTATTGTTATTTTTTGTTATTTTGAATGAATTTTTATATTAAAATTCAAAGATTAGTTATATTCAAAGATTATTTTAATTTTATTAATTTAACAAGTTTGCTATTCGAGAAAAATAATTTTTATATTATGGATATTAGAAATCCTATCCACCTTTCTTCTACGTCCCTCATAGGATAATTTTATCCTGGTTATATCCCATTTATATATGACTTTATCCTATTTGGGCAGGCACTAAATACGGGATAAGATGAAATTTATTCTATTTTGAATTTTATCATGACTACCAAACGTAGCTTATAAGTTTGCTTCCAAATGCTTAGGCCACTATTAGGAGTGTCAAACTGGTGGATTGAGTCGGGTTAAAAATGGTCTGACCCATATTGACCAATTTAACCCGTTTTGATCCATATTCATGTAGTGTAAATCTAACGACCCATACTCGACCCGACCCGTATTCTAAAAGACTTTAATATAAAATCCAATTTAGAAAAAAAAACTTATTTCTTATAAATTTTTAAAAATATTTATATTGCTAAAATGCTTCAATGCAATATTAGCAATATAAAATAAGTGAACAATTTTTATAATTTTAATTTTTTTTTATGTTTTATATATCTTTATTTTCTTTTTATGTTTTATTTTTAAAAATAAAATTTTTAATTATTTTTCTTTTTCCTTCTCTTCTATTGGCCGCCGGCGATCGGCTGTGGGCGAGTTTGACCAGATCAGCGAGCTTCGAGCTCGAGCTCGCTAGATTCCGGCAAGCTTGACCTTCGGCGAGCTCGAGCCTCGCCGACCTCTAGTGAGCTTGAAGCTCGCTGATATGGCCAAGCTCGCGATCTGGACAAGCCTCGAGGTTGTCGATTTGGATGAGCTCGAGCTTGAGATCTAGACAAGCTTGAGCTCGCCTAGTGAGCTCAAAGCTCACCTATGGCCGGTCGCCAGCCATCGCCATGGCCGGTCGCTAGCCGTCGCCATGGCCGGCGATCGGTTGAAGAAGAAGGAAACAAAAAAAGAAAAGGAAAAAAGAAAAAGAAAAAAAATGAAAAGAAAATTTAAGAAAATTAAAAAATCAAAATTTTTTAAAATAAAAAATATATTTTTTAAATAACATGTATGATAATATGATTCACTTAAGCTATTTTACCCTACAGGGCTACAAGTTAATAACTTAAATGGGTCAAATATGGGTTTACAACCATATAAATTTATGGTTAAACCCACCCATCGGTGGCCGCGTTGGTTTGCGCTCAGTTCCTTTCACGAGAGGTTCTGGGTTCAAAACTCGCCCATCGGTGATTTAAGTGGGGGTCGTGGCGGTGGGATCTTTGCGCTAGCCCCCTCGAGGACTAGTAGGGCATCACCGTGGTTTGAGCCTTAACTCGGCCGCGTGACACCTCGATTATCAAAAAAAAAAAAAAAACTTAGGCTTTAATATTGCAAACCCATTTTGATCTGTTTTCAAAATTTCAAGTGACCCATAATCAACTTAGGGCTACTAAAAATGAGTTAATAAATGGGTTTTTGATCTCTATTGCCACCTCTAGCCACTATGTACCTAGTTGGGTATTTTATGAAATTTGATTCGCTTAGAGTGAAATTTCACATCTTAGGAAAAAAAAGGGGGAAATGACATGCTCCTTAGACTTTGACTAAATGTGTGACATCATTTCTGATTATTTACTTTGCTTGATGTGGTCTTAGAATTATTAGTAAACGTTCAATATAGTCATCTCGTTTGCTCAAATGACAAATCATACATTATTTAATAACATGAATTATTGTATGTTGAGTTGGATTTTTAAAAAGAAGGATGAATCAACATGTTAATCTTTTTAGGGATAATGATATAGATGGTACTTCAACTTTGGCTTAATTTGTAATTTGATCTCTGAACTTTCAATTTATTTAATGTGGTCCATGAACTTTTGGTACACGTTCAAATTAGTCCATATACTACATGAAAATGTTCAATGTACAACATTGAACATTTTCATGTAGTCTAGGGACTAGTTGGTATCACGTTAAACAAATTAAAAGTTTAGGGACCACATTGCATATTGGGCTAAAATTTAGAGATCACTTTAAATAAATTGAAAGTTCAATAACCACGTTGCACATTATAGGGGTGTAAATTGTTCGGTTTTTTAACAAAATCGAACCGAATTGAACCGTTAGTGGTGTATCTTTGAACCGAACCAAATCTCGCTCGAACTGAAAAACCGGTTTGGTTCGGTTTTTTCTTCTTATTCTTTTTTTTTTCTTGCTTTTTATTCACTGCTTTGTTTTCGATTTTGGGTCCCTCTTCTTCCTCCTCGTCTCCTTCGTCCTCTTCTCCTTCTTCTTCATCGTCGTCCTCTTCTTCCCCCTGACTACCATCTCCTTCCTCATCGTCATCTTCGTCGAAATCCTCATCGCCGTCGCTGTCGTGGGTGGATCCGGAGCGACTGGGGGCTGCACCGTCGGGGTAAATCTTGGGATCGTGAACGAGCAAGGCGCGGAGCCCCATTGTGGAGACGGATCAGTTTATGGAGCCGTAGGTCATTGGGCGACTTGATGACGACTTCCTCCGACGAGAATGCAGGAGGGAGCCCCATGGTTCAGCACCGTCAAGGCCTGGTCTGGTCTTCTGTCTTGCTTTGCGTGGGGAGAGGAAGGGAAGCAAAGGGTGTGCCGGGTGAGGGAAGAGGAGGAGAGAGAATAAAGAAGAAAAGGGAAAGAGAGAGAGAGAGAGCGAGGGATACAGGAAGAGAGAGAGAGAGTGAGAGGACGGCTTCTGACGGTGAGAGTGAGGAGAGAGAGTGTACGCGAAATGAAAAAAAAATACAAAGAAATCGAGATCCGATCCGAACCGGACCGAACTATGAACTAACCGAATTTTTTTACTTATTGTCTGAACCGAAATCGAAACCGAACTGAAAATGCATGAATTTTCGGTTCGATTTTTGACACCCCTAGCACATTGTACCAAAATTCATAAATTATTTATGTCATTTTCCCATCTTTTTATGTATCTACTTTAGAAAAGCAAAAAAAAAATTAGGGTGTTAACATGTCCATCATTATTTGATGACATGGATTTTAATATTCTGATTTGAGATGAATATCTTACTCGGACAATTCATGTATAAATTTTTGTTGTTATATATCATTCAAACTTAACGGATTGGAAGCCACGTTAGCAGATTTCGTTAGTTTGAATCAACGAAAGGACGGCATTGAACATATTTATATTGTTTAGGAACTATATTTCAAGGTTCGCCTTAAATAAATTATAAGTCCAGGGATAATATTACACATTAGATTAAACTAGATTAAAGTTTAAGAATAATTTGTGTCGTTTTCCCAAAAAATTTTAACATGTGTATAAAGTTTTAGATGCCAAAACTATTAAAATAAAAAAATCGACTGCCATCGAAGATAACTGAAAAAAAAGATAAATTGAAAAAAAAAAAAAAAACAGAGGCCGAACGAGCCTTAACGGCCAATCAAACACTATCTCCACCTCTCTCCGGAGGCGAGACCAGGAACTAATCCCATGATGGCGACTTCGGCACTCCCTCTGTTACCGCCCTTTCCTCACTCTCACATCCCCACCGCCACCGCCACCACCGCCGCCGCCGCCGCCACCGGCGGCGAAGCCCTGCTCTCTCCGCCGAAGCCGACCCTCAAGACCCCTACCGTCCGCTCCCGCCTCAGCAGGCTCTGCCAAGAAGGCCAGCCCCTCCTCGCCCGCCAACTGTTCGACACAATTACTCGCCCGTCCACCGTCCTATGGAACACCATCATCATCGGCTTCATCTGCAACAACATGCCCGACGAAGCCCTCCTCTTCTATTCCCGGATGAAGAGAGCCTCCCCTGACGTCCAGTTCGATTCCTACACTTACTCCTCCACTGTCAAGGCCTGTGCCGAGACGCGTAATTTGAGGGTAGGTAAGGCCGTGCACTGCCATTTCATCCGGTGCCAGCCGAACCCCAGTAGGATTGTGTATAATTCTCTGTTGAATATGTACTCTGCTTGCTTGAGCAGTGCGGAGAATGATGTGGGTTGTTTGATGGGTTCCGGCTACATCGCGAGTGATCCGGTGCGGAGAGTTTTCGATACAATGCGCAGGAGAAATGTGGTATCTTGGAATACATTGGTATCGTGGTATGTAAAGACCGAGAGGTATATGGATGCAGTCAAGCAGTTTCGGACAATGATAAAGACCGGAATAAGGCCGAGTCCGGTCAGCTTCGTTAATATCTTCCCTGCCATATCAGGTGTTGGGAAGAGAAAGCTAGCCAACGTGTTTTATGGGTTTCTTGTAAAGTTGGGAGATGAATTTGTGAATGACTTGTTTGTTGTCAGTTCAGCTATATTTTTGTATGCAGAGCTTGGGTGTCTTGATATTGCTAGGAAGATTTTTGATCATTGTCTTGAGAAGAACACAGAAGTGTGGAACACCATGACTAGTGCATATGTTCAGAGTGATTGTCCTGCTGAAGGGATTGAGCTCTTTGCTCAAGCTTTGGCTTCAGAGCAAATGGACCTCGATGATGTAACTTATCTCTCGGTTTTAATGGCTGTTTCACAGATGCAACGATTGGATTTAGCTTTACAGCTTCATGCCTATTTGATTAAGAGGTTCATAGTATTGCCCATTAACATATTAAATGCAGTGATAGTAATGTATTCAAGATGCAATTCAGTTCAGACGTCATTTAAGGTTTTCGATAAGATGCTGCAAAGAGATATTGTCTCTTGGAATACAGTCATTTCTGCTTTTGTCCAGAATGGGCTGGATGATGAAGGTTTGATGCTTGCCTATGAGATGCAGAAACAAGGGTTTATGGCTGATCCTGTGACAGTGACTGCTTTACTCTCCGCTGCATCAAATCTGAAGAATCAACGCATTGGCAAGGAGGTTCATGCATATCTTCTCAGGAATGGGATTCAATTTGAGGGAATGGGTAGCTATCTCATAGACATGTATGCTAAATGTGGGTTGATTAGGACTGCAGAACAGATCTTCAACATTGATTACATGAATGACCGAGATCAAGCTATATGGAATGCTATGATTTCTGGGTACACTCAAAATGAACTGACTGAAGAAGTTTTTGTGATTTTGCGACAGATGCTTGAGCAAAAAGTCATGCCCAATGCTGTTACAATAGCATCAGTTCTTCCTGCTTGTAGCTCAATTGGAAGTATAAGTTTCGGTAAGCAAATCCATGGATTCTCAGTTCGCAACTTTCTGGACCAAAATATCTTCGTGGATACTGCTCTCATTGACATGTACTCCAAGTTGGGTGTCATCAGAGATGCTGAAAATGCCTTCAGAAGGACCACAGAGAAAAATTCGGTCACGTATACCACCATGATACTTGGTTATGGTCAGCATGGGATGGGTGAGAGAGCTGTTTCGTTATTTCACTCAATGAAAGGGCTTGGCATTGAACCTGATGCAATTACCTTTGTTGCAGTCCTGTCTGCGTGTAGTTATGCTGGATTAGTTGATGAAGGCCTTCAGATATTTAGGTTAATGGAGAGGGAATATAAAATTCAACCATCAACTGAGCACTACTGCTGCATTGCTGACATGTTAGGGAGAGTTGGGAGAGTGGGAGAGGCGTTTGAGTTTGTCAGTGAGTTGGGTGAAGACGGTAATAAGTTGGCAATTTGGGGTTCACTTCTGGGAGCCTGCAAAATTCATCGACATTTTGAAATGGGGGAAAGTGTTGCAAGAAAGATGATTGAACTTGGGATAGGGAACACCAACTCAGGCTATCAAGTTTTGCTATCAAATATATACGCGGAGGAAGGAAACTGGGAGAGCGTTGATAGGTTGAGGGGAGAGATGAGGGAAAAGGGTCTGAGAAAGGAGGTTGGATGTAGTTGGATTGATATAGCAGGTACCATGAACTATTTTTTATCAAGGGATCAAAGCCATGAGCAATGCGACGAGATACATAGTATGTTGGATGGATTAGCCATGGGGATGAGGAATACTGGTTATAGGCCTTATCTTGATCCTGATCATGTTGAGGTATTTGAATAAAATATCTAGATTGTCTCTGATTAGCACATATTTGGTCTTCTCTCTCCATGAATCTGCGGACGGCTGGCAACTGGAAACTAAACCTTTTGTTGGATGTCTTATTCTCCTATTAAATATCCGCCCTCCCAGAACATTATGTCAAATCTTCAAGGGAGAGTGTTTTCTGTGTGCTTGGAAGTGTTGAACCCGAATTTTGGTTCACTCAGATTTCCGGGGTATTTTTATTTCAGAAACCTACATGGTTATTGCTCCTTGAGTCTGTTGATGAGGATTAATGTAGCCAATGCAAGCAATGGTAGATGAATTGCTTTAAGTTATTGGAGCGTCGTCAAAAACAATGCATATGCCATATAAACAACACAGGTTGGTTATCAATGACTGTGCATTCCAATACTGTGGGAGGATTTGAATGCAGTTAATATAGATTGATATCTTTCAAGAGAGAGAGACGCCTTCAGCTTGACTTTGCACATTTTTCCCAACCCTGCATGAGTGAAGGTAAACTGGAAAGGCTTGATTTGTTTTCCATAAATGGCCTCTTTATCCTTCAGTAGTGATCTGTGTTTGTGTAATATAATCTTACCATTTATCTTTTTGTTAATAGATGAGGCCCCTGTTATCCAAGTGAGAAATTACGTACAATTATCATCCGGGCACTTGGGGAAAAGGTTTCTTCCTCCTCCAACTGAGACCACCTTCATTGCACCATTTTCTGTAACACGATCTGTAAGTTGGCGGAATATCGACTTCTCATAATTTATATGCTTGTGAGTTTTCCTCTACCCGTGATACAAAGTAGCATGACTAGTGCCAGCAGAAGCAACTTCCTTGTCCTTTCTCCAATCAAAAGGACAAAAAAAATACTGTCTTTTAGCATTTCAAATAATTGGACTTGCAGAGGCTTTATCTTCCCCATACGGATCAGAACCTCTCACGACCACATGCCCTCTCTTGTCCTCTTCCTTATCCATAACACCAAAACTCTATGGCAATTTCAGGACTAAGAGAAGAGAAAAGATAAGATCCAAGTTTCAATAGCCATGAAGAGGGGAGAGCTGGTATTCATCCCTTCACCCGGCATCGGTCAACTTGTACCCACTGTTGAAGTCGCCAAGCTCCTTGTCCAAAGAGACCACCACCTCTCGGCCACAATATTCATCATTACATTGCCGTTTGACAATAAAATCACCACCTACACCGACTCTCTTGCTTCTTCTTCCTCCTCCATTGATGGCCGCGTTAAGTTTGTTACCCTCCCTGAACAGAAACCTGCCTCAGAGGGGAACTTTTTGACCTCCCTGATAGAAACCCAGAAACCCCATGTCAGAATGGCGGCTGCCCGGTTCGCTCATTCTGAGTCAGGCCGTGAGGAGACGAGACTTGCAGCTTTCGTGATTGGCATGTTCTGCACGACGATGATTGACGTTGCCAATGAGTTTGGAGTCCCCACTTATGTCTTTTACACTTCAAGTGCCGGTGCTCTTGGCCTCATGCTCCATCTCCAAAGCCTTCGTGACGTCCATAGCCAAGACATCACCGAGCTGAAAGACTCGGATACTGAGTTGACGGTCTCGAGCTGCATCAACCCAGTTCCAGCCAAAGTGTTGCCCTCTGTAGTGCTAAACAGAGATTGGTCCACGGTGATACTGTATCAATTTCAGAGATTCAAAGAAACAAAGGGTATATTGGTAAATACGTTTCTGGAGCTGGAATGCCATGCCGTCAAGTCCTTTGCAAACAGTGAAATCCCGACGGTGTACCCGGTGGGACCCATACTAGACCTCAAGGGCGACGCTCACGTGGGGTCCAGTGATGATCAAAAGAGGGAGGATCTCATCTGTTGGTTGGATGATCAGCCTCCGGCATCGGTCGTGTTCCTTTGCTTCGGGAGCATGGGAAGCTTCAGCGAGGATCAAGTGAGAGAGATTGCGTGCGCGCTGGAGCAATGCGGGTATAGGTTCGTGTGGTCCCTACGTCAGCCTCCGCCAAAAGGCAAGATGGGGTACCCCAGCGATTATGCCAATCCTGAGGCCGCATTACCCGATGGGTTCTTGGAACGGACGGCCACGGTCGGGAGAGTGATTGGTTGGGCTCCGCAGGTGGTGGTCCTGGCCCATCCGGCGGTTGGAGGGTTTGTGTCCCACTGCGGGTGGAACTCCATACTGGAGAGCCTTTGGTATGGCGTGCCAGTCGCCACGTGGCCGCTGTACTCAGAGCAGCAATTCAATGCCTTTGAAATGGTGAGGGAGCTGGGATTGAGCGTTGAGATAAGGATGGATTACAGGAGAGATGTGAGGGCTGAGAGCGAATCAATGGTTTGTGCAGATGAGATAGGGAGAGGGCTCAAGAGTTTGATGGGAAGCGGCAGTGAAATGGAGATGAGGAAGAAGGTGAATGAGATGAAGGCAAAATGTAGGATGGTGACCATGGAAGGTGGGTCTTCATACTCTTCTCTGGGTCAGCTGATTAGTGAGATTTTGGACAACATGCAATGAAGTGGACAAATGACAGCTACAGCTACCAAATCGACGCTGGAAAAAGGACGTCTGCAGAGAATTTTTCTTCCACCGGCGTTGGATGCAAACACTACCGTGAAACCGCCGTTGTATGCAGAAATTATTGCTTTTTTATTACGTTCTATGTCAAGGACTTCTTTTGTGTGTATGTAAGACAGGATCTATCATTACAAGCAAATTTTCTTCAAGCCCATTTGGCCAAGAGAGACATACAGCCAGCACCAAGAAGAAGAGCTACATTGGACCAAAACAGGAGCCTCCCGTTGTTCTGCAGCTTAGGGCTCAAGAAATCAGCAGCAAGAAGATCGACCAGGGCCATGTAAATCAATATCCCTGAAGATGCAGAATTGAAGATGCCCTCCACAATGAGTGCGGTTGGGCTGTTCTCATCATACACATTGGTGATTCCCAATCCTATACCAATGCCAACTGGGGTTGTGAGGGAGAAAAACAGCGCCATGATTGCACTTGCCCGAGTCTCAAACTTGGCCTACAATAGCAAAAGAGAGAAACCAGACATTAGTTTTAATAGATGTATTTGGTCAACACCATAATAAGACAAGGACAATTTTGATGCAGTGGAGGTGATTGGACAAATTATGAAAAGGCAATCACTAGGTACTTTGGTACTTCACCACCATTCGATGTATTTTGAAAGTTATGCGGGAAATTAGAACTAAAGTGGTAATTGCTAATTTTTAGTTCCATTGAGTGAAATGATCGACCCTTATGGTTGTTTTACAGATTTCTAAGAAAATAAAGCCTTTTTTAAAGGTCGATGTTGAGATACATCTGCATGAGCAGTAGAAATATGTTGGAACGAATGACTGAATCAAGATTTAATTCAAATTTCTTTTATGCCATGACCCATATAAGGCGCCGACGGGGTAATTTGGAAATGATCAAAAAAGTCATAAACCTTTCAATTCCGACAAGTTAGTATTAAGATTTTTGACGATTTTTAAATTTAGTCATTTTAGCCAATTTTGGCTGGAAATTATTGTTGTGCACAAATTTTTTTTTAAATTTTTAATTATTTTTTCTTTTCATTTTTTTCCAATCTTGGGCTGCCGGCCAAAGGCGAGGGTGTCGCGGCCCTCCCTTTGACGAGGGTCACCTCTCCCATGATTGGTGAGGGCCTGGAGCCACCTCGCCGGCCGAAGATATAAAAAAAGGAAAAAAATAAGAAGAAAATAAATAAAAGAAAAAATTATTAAAAAAAAAATATTCATGTCAGCGCCGGCTCTCCTAAGTGTTATGGCCGGCATTGAGTAAACTTTTCCAACCAAAATTGATTGAAATGACTAAATTGACAAATCATTAAAATATTTAAGATTAAATTGATACGATCAAAAGGTTTGTGATTGAATTAGTAAATTATCAAAAATTTTATGACTAAATTAGTCAAATCGAAAGGTTTACGATTGAATTGACACAAATACAGTAGGTTTAAGACTCTTTAGGTAATTTTTCCTCTAGTCGAAATATGTATACACCGAATTATTATTGCAAGATGATAGAGATTGACTTCAAATTCAAATATCAAAAACTTGTCCTGCAGTTTCACTGGTCAAATGTCTTAACGTGTAGATAGACCTTATCATGTTCGGAAGCATTCAGGAAATTAATGCTACCCAATTGACCAAAAACCATAATAACTGTAGCTTTAAAAGCCCCTTTTCCTGGAAAATTCAAAGATTTTACATGATTGGAACCAGAAAAGAAACTTCAATATGCATGGGAAAATGCTGTTTATTGAATTCAAAAGCAGATTTTGAGGATTAAAGAGCAAAAGTACCTGAGAGATGCATCCACCGAGGCCCATGCCTTCAAAGAATTGGTGAAAGGTCAAGGCAGCAACAAGAGGCCTGATTGTGCTTGGACTCTCCGAAGCTCCCAACGAGATCCCTATGATCACTGAGTGCACCACAATCCCCAACTCTAGCACCTAACGATGTCATAACCCCAAATCTCGAATGATATCTCACCATTTTAACTAAAACATAACTGTAATAGAAAACAAGTCAAGACGACTAAGGTGCGGAAATTGGGAATAACGGAATGAACCTGAGATATCACTCTATGCCGTAGGAGATCCGAGTTCGAGTCTGTCGATATCGAACCGTGAGAGTGGCCATGAACATGACCTTGGTTTTCTCCGGCCTTCTCTTCATCTCCGATGCTTTTACCCGGTCCGGCCTTGTCGGTGTACAACTTCTTATAATAGGAAGTTGCGAGAGTGTCCACGATCAGCGTCCCGAGGGCGGCGAGCATCGCCACGAACCCCGCGAACGGGAAATCCCCCCATGGGGTCTTGCTCAGGCACGGCGAGGTCAAGTTCTCAAAGGCATCCGGGAGTACGTGTATGAAGCCGGTGGACGCTATCACCCCGGCCGTGAAGGCCTTGATGATGAAAAAGATACTTCTCTCGGGGTGCAGAGCCGGGACCGTCTTCCCAACGATCGGGAGGCACACCCCGATTGCGCCCGCCACGAGGATCGAGGCTATCGCCGCTAGCTTGTACTTGAGGGCCTCGTCCTTGTTGCGGTCCTCGCTGTCTCTCTCGCATGTGCAATCGGCAAGGACGAGCGGGATCAATGCGAGCACGCCGAGCAGGCACAAAAGCCTCATAACTTGAGTTTGAACAAGAAATTTTTGCTCTCAATTGAGGTGCCTAGCTTTCACCTTTGGTATAAAAAAAAGTTGGGCTAGATGTTTTTGTCCTTGGGCTTCCCGAGACTTTTAGGTGTTTAGAGGTTCAACATATAGTTGTATTGTTGAGATGACCGGAGAAAGAGGAAAATTGTCCAAAAAGTCTTAAATCTATTGCATTTTTGTCAATTCAGTCTTAAATTTTTCAACTTTGCTAATTGAGTCCTAAAAGTTTTCGCTTTTTGTCAATTGAGTCTATCCGGTCACTTTTGGCTTGAAATGGGTGACGTGGACGCCGCCCTTCCTACGTGGCATCGCCGACGCCGATGTGGGTAGTTTTAAATAATATTTTATTATTTTTTCGATTTTTTTTTTCATTTTTTTCCTGTTCTTTTCTTTGTTTTTTTGCTTCTTCTTCCTCTGGTCGCCGGCCTCCTCCATGGCCGGTGACCGGCCGCAGGGGAGAGCCGGCGAGGGTCGACCTCATCAGCCGAGCGAGGCTCGCCTCCCAGGTGCGACGTTGGCGGGCGAGGTCCCCTCACCAGTTTCTGGCGAGGGCCGAGCGAGGCTCGCCCTCGCTAGCTTCGGTCGAGCCTCGACTAAGGCCGACCCATGATAGACAGGCCTTGATGGACAAACAGAGCTACCGAGGTTCGACCAAAGCTGGCGAGGCTGACCCTTGCTCGCCTCGGCGATGTCACACTTGGGAGGTGAGCCTCGCTCGCCTGGCGAGGTTGGCCCTCGTCGGCTCTCCCTCGCGGCCGGTCGCTGGCCATGGAGGAGGCCGGCGACCAGGAGGAAGAAGAAGCCAAAAAACAAAGAAAAGAAAAGGGAAAAAATGAAAAAAATTTGAAAAAATAATAAAATGTTATTAAAAATTGTTAACGTCAGTGCCGACGGTGCCACATAGGACGGCCGGCGTCCACGTCACCTATTTTTGGCCAAAATTGGCCGGATGGACCTAATTAACGACAACTGAAAATGTTTAGGACTCAATTGGCAAATTTAAAAGGTTTAGGACTGAATTGGTAAAAGTGTAATGGGTTTAGGACTTTTTGGATAATTTTCTTGGAGAAAGAGTGTGGTCAGTTGTTGTTGTGCAAACTTGAAAGCATTCATGGGAAGTGATTTAAGAACAAGTTAGTGAAGAAAAGATCGATGAGTTTGAGGTAAGCAGGTGTGTTGATACTAAGTTGACATAATTTGAATTTTAAATGCCTAAAATAGACAACGTCCAACGGGAAATACGGACATTCGGAAGGGGCCAAATTCTCATCTTGCTTTTTATTAATTACTCAGCCCGTTTCAATAATTTGAGAAAATCTCAAATCATTACACTCCTGACAAATTTATCACCCGTTGATCAATCAATATGTTTGTCTTACATTGATCCTAAAATAATTTTCATATAGTTAAAAATCTCAAATCATTACACTCCTGACAAATCTATCACGGGTTGGCTTCCGCTGAATTGCTGAAGTGGAAACACACGCGAAAACGACTCAGACTATCGGCGTGTGACGTGGATATTCAAAATAAATGGGTTTCTTGAGCTGGGTGGTTTTAGGAAGCCAAATCAAAAGAAAATAAATTGAGATTATGGCTTCGTTTGTCTGGTGAAAAATGAATAATTTGAAAAACACTTTCCTCGATAGCTTGTATTGCTTAAAAAATGAATAAACGAAAAATATTTTTATCGTCCAATGATATGTTTCGACATAAATTGTTGTCAATGATTAGAACATTTTTCATTGACTAATTATTTCAAGCGATGTAAGCGATTACTTTTAGGAAAATAATTTCCAAATCGTTAATTTTCTGCGAAACATACTCACCCTATGAAATATGCTAAAATCTACTAATCTTGCCCCCTCACGTTCCAAATATTTGCTAAAATCCCTAAATTTGTCCCAACTTTGCTTTAAAATTTTTGATAAATCTATCAAGGTTTACCGGTTTTCGATTTTTTATGACACGAAAATTAATATGGAGAAAATGTGTCATGAATGGACTAATTTGGAATTTTTGGTGGCATTAACCCTTATTTTTAATTGCAAATTGAGCTAAATTCCTAATGGAGAAGTGATTTGCAGTGAGAGAAATAAAACACAGGGCAAGTATTATTGTATAACATGGACTAGTTTTCCTGCTTGAGAGCTTGCTTCATTCTTCGTATATTAAATGTGTAAGCTGCCAGTCCTTCTATTTCGTTCCTCATTTCAAAAGCAGAAGATTATTTGCATCCCAGGTCAAGCAATCAAGTCTGAACTATTTTTTGAGATAGAGATTTCACATGATAACTAGACCGTCATGTCGGTAATTTCCGGCCAAAATTACAAAATTTGTTCATGTCAGTGCTGTTCGTGCCATGTAGGACGGCCCGGTGCTAACTAGACCATCGTGTAGGCGATTTCCGACCAAAATTGGCCAGAATGACTAAATTGACAAATTGTCAAAATGTTCAATAATTTTTTTTTTGGTCAAAAGAAATTTCATTTCATTACCAAAATGATACATGAAAGTATTGATAGGAAATCTCAAAAGTCACAATAACAAGGCAAGCCCATAGAGCTCCATAACAAGCTGAAAACCAGAAATCAAGGTATATTCTCAAAGCATGGTTGGCAGAGATAATCACATGCTCGTCCTTCAAGAACAGATTTATGACTGTATTCAAGCGAAAGGATGGCGGCTAATCACCGAATCACATAGCATAATCAGTGATAAGTATACACCGGGATTTCTATCTGTAGTTACAGATTTTCCTTTCGGCAATGTGCGCGTAGATTCGGTGTCCTCAACACCATCACTATACGGAAACAACATAAACATGTTGAATAAACTCAGATTTGACACCTGTGAGAGTGAGCCATTTAGCCAGTGTGAGGCATCAAAGCTTTTAACTAAAACAGGTTGAACGAGCACATATATGACATTGAAGCTGCCGTGAACACCATTGAAACTTGAGGCGAAGTACTTATTCATTAAAACTCAAAATCTAGAATTAGATCAGACGAAAAAGCTCCCAGATATAAGATCGGGAGAGCAAAGCTCCCAGATCTAAAACTAGATCGGGAAAATAAAAGGTTCCAGATTGAATTGTCACAATTGCAATAAAATTTAGTACTTTTTTGGTATTTTCCTAAAAAAAAATTCGCATGGACCACGAGAGCTTGTCAAAGATCTGGAGGTATGTCGATCACGCTATCCGCTTACTCTTGATGAGACACGAGAGGCACAAAGCTATGAGAAATCGAACCATTCAGCTTGGTAGAAAATCTAAAAAGCTCTAATTATCATATGAACAAACTACATGTATTTAAGCTCATCGCAACTTTTTATTCTTTTTTATTGGCAATGTCAATCCCTTCATGTCCACGAGATAACTGAGGTGGGCTTGTAGTGGGCTTGACGACATAGTTTTACGTCATCATCAATCGATGAGACAATGTCAACTTTTTCATTTCTCTTCTTTCTTTATCTCATCGACATAATTTTAAGTTATCATCAATCGATAGTGTTTGGTTAAAAGGTAATTGAAGTGAGCTTGACTATGAATTGTGAGTGCCGCCTTGTTGGAGATTTCGCAGGTCCATTTAAGTTTGGGTTAATAGCACCAATGGTTTCTGAATTTTGGTTCAATGTGCATTGTCGTCCTTGAACTTTTAATATATGTAATGTGATCTCTAAACTTTGGCCCAATATGCAATGTCATCTTAAACTTTTAATTTATTTAATGTGGTGTATGAACTATTGATATGTGTCCAATGTGGTCCTTAGACTAAATTTAAAAATTTAGAAATCACATTGCACATTTGATCAAGGTTAAGGTACTGCATTGAACAAATTAAAAATTAAAGGATGACATTACATATTAGACCAAAGTTGAAGATCATTTATATCATTTTCCCTTGAAGTTTCTGGCTTCTTTATTTTCGGTGCGCTTATAGTCTTAGTTGGGCCCCGAAATATCAAACTCTTGTACTTTCATTTTTCATGCGACATAACGTCAGAAAGGCGGCCGCCCGCCGGTTGACTCATCCTGCACGACAATGATGGACATTGCCAATGAGTTTGAAGTCCCCACTTATGTCTTTTGCACTTCAAGTGCTGGCGCACTTGGTGTCATGCTCCATCTCCAAACCCTTCGTCACGTCCACAGCCAAGACAACACCGAGCTGAAAAACTCGGATAATGGGCTGACGGTGCGACGCCCTACAATGTCACGTGCAATATGTGTCCTTTTCAATTATATTTTCTTATTAATATCAACATGTATAAGATACATAGTTCCAAACAACAAATCCAACAAGATTAATTAATGTACACATGCGTCTTTATATTAACATCAATAGATGATGTTTTGATACAGCGCCCGAGCAAAACACAATTATATAACATAAGTTGGGAAGGATCAGGGTCACCCAATTCCGTCGTACCACTCCTACGCCAAAAACTTGCCCATACAAAAGCCCAGTTATTCACCGTGAGACGGGTCGCCGTCGTCGTCGCTGTCGTCGTCACCATCGAAGCCTCTAAACGGTCCAACCAACTTAGCGTCAATATTTCAATACCAAGCGACAAATCGATGAGCAATCCACTCTTGAAGCCTCCCCGAGTCTTTCACACATACTCATACAAAGGAATTCACTCTTTAACGTATAGGTTGTGGCAACGGTCTTCATCACATAGCATCACTAATTCATTCGTAAAGGGTAAATGTCATGCACATCTCAACAATCACCATTACAATGAAAGTGTGTTAATATGTCAACATTTTCCACATACACGATATTAACCCAAATGATTCATGCACTCCAACCTGTATACCCTCATTCTCTTCTCACCATGCTATCCTTGTTTAACCAAAGGCTTTATTCAGACAATCGTCAACTTTAGAGATCAGTACTTAGACATCGATAGCTTCGAAATCGATAATTTAGCCGGAATCAACAAGTTTGAATTGGGCAACTTGGTCGGAAATCGGCAATATGAAAATTAGCTAGTGGAGTGATATTGGCCAATTGGTTAATAAATCGACTTGGACTGAAAAATGGATAAGATGATTAAGATTGGTGAGGTGGTCGAAATCGATGGAGTAACCTGAATCGGTGAAATGGTCAATTTTACCCTCAATCTTAAAATCAACCATTTGATTAGAATTATATAACTTGATTAAAAATCAATGACTCAGTCAAAACTCGTGATTTGATTGGTCGACCAACACGTAATTGAAATTTCGAAAATATCACTTTCAAGTCCAGCATTACTGTTTTCCATTTCTCCTACTCGAAGCACGACAATACCTTTGAGAAGATAAACCAAGCACATCCTAAGCATGGGGATCACTTTTTAGCTCACCCAAACAATCATAAAAGTTCAACATGCCGATAATGAAATTCCATCATACTTAAACTTAAACCAAAAGTACAAACATCTAATCAATCAAGTCAAGCTTACTAAATATATCAATCCAACTAAGCTCCTAAAGCTTTTATTTACCTTAAATAAAAGAAGGTTGAAAAACTCAAAGCTTTAATTACTTCAAGGAAAAACAATCAAAATAGGAATTGACAACTCTCCATCCTTTTAAACAACAAAACCAATTTGATAAACAGAAGAGGAAATTCAATAATTCACCTTGTAAACACTTGAAATATCGAATTAGAAGCTTCATTAATCAAGTGTGGGACCTTTGTCTTTATTCAAAAGATTAGAAAGTGAGAATCGAAGAGGAAAGTGAAGTGAGCTTTATTTTATTTCTTTTGCATGAACAAGTTGCAATTCTTTTTAAAGCTTGAATACTTGTAATGGTTTACTTGATCAAGAAGGGGTTGTATTTCAGTACGAAAACAAGGAAAACAGTGCCCAATCTACACACCGATAATACGGAAAAATATTTTGAATTCATTAAAAGTTATCAAAAGCTGGAGAATCACAACTTAGTAAATTTCTAATCTCAACATTGTATCGATCCCATTAACAATTGCCAAGGCGGTAAGTTAATCACCATCATT
This sequence comes from Syzygium oleosum, assembly GCF_021117445.2. Lineage (NCBI taxonomy): Eukaryota > Viridiplantae > Streptophyta > Magnoliopsida > Myrtales > Myrtaceae > Syzygium > Syzygium oleosum. The sequence goes on from NW_026607494.1 coordinate 6,831,011, forward strand.
CTACACAATCGACACATATATAAGTATCTATTAATTTTATCCTAACGCATCGCATTTCAAGCGACTACGGACGCGGAAAATCGTTCTTCGAACTTTCAGCACGTCACAAAATTAGTGACTCACTTGATATTCCATACGGGCCATCTAAAACTCCAAATTAATCAATAATTAACTTTATATCCTATATATATTATTATCAAATATAGAAAATTTCAGATGTCCGAGTTGCGTCAACCCAGTTCCAGCCAAAGTCTAGCCCTCCGTGGTGCTAAACAGAGACTGGTCCACGGGGATACTGGATCAGTTTCTTACATTCAAAGATACAGAGGGCATACTGGTTAATACATTTCTGGAGCTGGAATGCCATGCCCTCAAGTCCTTTGCAAACAGTGAATTCCCATCGGTGTACCCGGTTGGACTTGTACTAGACCTGTCCAGCGATGATCGACAGAGAGAGGATCTCATCTGTTGGTTGGATGATCATCCTCCGGCATCCGTCATGTTCCTATGCTTCAGGTGCATGGGAAAGCTTCGGCGAGGATCAAGTGAGAGAGATCGCCTGCGCAATGGAGCAATGCGGGTATAGGTTCGTGTGGTCCCTACGTCGGCCTCCGCCAAAAGGCAAGATGGGGTACCCCAGTGATTACGTCAATCCTGAGGCCACATTGCCCGACATGTTCCTGAAACGGACGGCCACAGTCGGGAGAGTGATCGGTTGGGCCCTGCAGGTGGCGGTCCTGGCCCATCCGGCGTGTGGCCGCTGTACTTGGAGCAGCAATCCAATGCCTTTGAAATGTCGAGGGAGCTGGTATTGAGCGTTGAGATTAGGATAGATTACAGGACAGATTTGAGGAGGGAGAGTGAATCAATGGTCCGTGCAGACGAGATAGAGCGAGGGCTCAAGAGATTTGATGGAAAGCGGAAATGAGATGGAGATAAGGAAGAAGGTGAATGAGATGAAGACAAAATGTAGGATGGAGACCACGGCAGAAGGGTCTTCATACTCTTCTCTGGGCGAGCTCATTGTCGAGATTTTGGACAACATGCAATAGAGTGGACAAATGACAATTAAGTCAAGGTACTTCTCTTGTGTGTATATCAGACGGGATCTGTCACTTAAATACATACCCATATTTATTCGGTGTATATATAACATTCACCATCGTTTCCTTCAAGCTCGAAACACCATGACATAGTCGAAAAATCATATATGCTCATTGACTAATGCCTAGGACTATGAAAAGCTAAAACCTTTCAAGCAACTAAAATGCCTTCTTTGATATGTTTGATCTCTTTTTTGCTTCCTTTGCTTCAAGCCCATTTAGCCAAGAGAGACATGCAACCGGCACCAAGAAGAAGAGAGACATTGGTAAAAAACAGGAGCCTCCCATTGTTCTGCAACTTAGGGCTCATGAAATCAGCAGCGAGAAGATCTACCAGGGCCATGTAAATCAATATCCCTGAAGAAGCAGCGTTGAAGATGCCCTCCACGATGAGTGCGTTCGGGCTGTTCTCATCATACACGTTGGTGACTCCCAATCCTATAGCAATCCCAACTGGGGTTGTGAGGGAGAAAAACAGAGCCATGATCACGATTGCCCGGGTCTTAAACTTGGCCTGCAAAAGCAAAACACAGAAAACAGAGGTCATCTTTAACATGATCGAGTTAAGATTCAATTCAAATTCCTTTTATGCCACGCCCAGTATAAGAAGACAACTAGTATCTTGTCAAAAGTTATTCCAAGATGATGATAGAGATTGAATTCAAATTCAAACATGAAAGACTTGTTCAACATTGTCGGCGGTCAAATGGCTTCATGTGTAGACAGACCTCATCGTCTTATGAACCCAGAACTGACAAAGCTGACACAGGAAAAACCAGATGCTTTAGATGCATTCAGGAAATTAATTCTACCAAATTGACCAATGGCCAAAACAAACTCTATAGCTCCTTTTTCCTGGAAAAGTACACTGATTTTACATGGCTCCCATCAGAAAATAAACTTCAATATGAGTGAAAGCTACTTCAATTAAATTCAAAAGCAGATTTGAGGATTAAAGAGTAAAAGTACCTGAGTGATGCATCCACCGAGGCCCATGCCTTCAAAGAATTGGTGAAAGCTCAAGGCAGCAACAAGAGGCCTGATTGTGCTTGGACTCTCTGAAGCTCCCAACGAGATCCCTATGATCACTGAGTGCACCACGATCCCCAGCTCTAGCACCTAACGATATTGGGAAGAAGAATTAATAGAGTTAATGAGAACTAATGCGCGGAAATTGGGAATCACGGGACGAACCTGAGATATCACTCTATGCCGCAGGAGATCCGAGTCCGAGTCCGTCGATATCGGACCGTGAGAATGGCCGTGAGTTGCGTGCGTGTGCGCTTGTACATCGCCTGGGTTTTCCCTGGCCTTCTCTTCGTCCAAGACCACGCTTTTGTCCGGTCCGGCCTTGCTGGCGTGCAACTTCTTATAATAAGAGGTGGCGACGGTGTCCACCATCAACGTCCCGAGGGCGGCGAGCATCGCCACGAACCCCGCGAACGGGAACTTCCCCCACGGGGTCTCGTTCAGGCACGGCGAGGTCAAGCTGTCGAAGGCGTCCGGGAGGACGTGTATGAACCCGGTGGACAGTATCACCCCGGCCGCGAATGCCTTGATGATGAAGAAGATGCCCCTCTCCGGGTGCAGGGCCGGGACCCTCTTCCCGAGGATGGGCAGGCACACCCCGATCGCGCCCGCCACGAGGATGGACGCGATCGCCGCGAGCTTGTACTTGAGGGCCTGGCTCCGGTTGCGGCCCTCTTCCCCGCTGTCGCACGTGCACTCCGCCGCGGCGAGCGGGATCAGCGCGAGCATGCACAGCAAGACCCGCATGGCTTCGATGTCGAACGACCGAGCTCGTGCTCCCAACGGTGGGGTTGTGCGCCACAGCCAAGGTCGTCGCCGGGCACCTCCGGTGGTAGAAATTGCAGGGTATCACCTCTGTCAAATCGTTGTTTCTTGCTCCTCGTACTTCTGAGACTCTAAAGGTCGTCCTGGAGATTCGATATATAGCTGCGGGGCTGAGATTATTGGAGAAACAGTGGGGTCATTGTTGACCATTCATACGCGTTTTTGAGCCGACGAATGTCGGGTTCGTTACGCGAACTCGAAAGCATTGAAGGAAAGTGGTGACGGGCAGCGATGTTCCACAAAAGGATGGTGACGAGCAGTTCGATGACATTGAGGTAATTGGCGAGACAGTGTGTCAATACTATGTCGACATCCTTCGGGGGTTTTTCACATTGCCTTAAATAGTTCGACGCGTCAAGCGGGAAATACGGGACGAATTTGCCCACCAAAGGGGACATCCGTGTCTGCCCAAATACGGCGTATCTTGTTTATTCATTTCTCAGCCTGTTTGTCGGTTCGTATTTACGTTTCGAAAAATCGATTTTTTAATATTTTAATCGCAAATTTTCGGGTTGAATTTCTAATTTGAGAAGTGATTTGGCCTGAGAGGAGTAAGATATACAAGGGGAAGTACTTTGGGAAGTTAAAAAAGATAGTGTGTTTGGATAGTGGAGATATCACGGACAGAAGTTTCTTTCTTCCCATATTAAATGTGTAAGCTATCAATTCCTTCTATTTTCGCTTTTCGTTTAGAAAGCGGAAGATTATTTTTCGTCAACACCAATAGATCGAAATTTAACTGTTTTTCAGATAAGAGATTTCCTATAATACAATACTATATCAAGCTATTTTTTGGTTAATGTTCATGGTTAGTAGTTTCCTGATTGGAGTAGGTTTTTCTGATTTGGGAAGTTTGCTAGCTTGGATGGGTTTCCTGAAAAGATTGCTTTGTCGGATCCAAATATTATATATATAATAATCGGAATTTTACTCGGTTATTATGTCTAGAGTTTGAATTCGTGCATGAAATCCGATCCATGTGGAGGATGTAGAGCGATTTGTTAAACCGAATCAATTAAAAGGAAGAAATCTATTTTCCTATTTAGATTAGAATTCCTCCAATTATCTAACGAAAGGGGTCCTTCATCTCTAAGGTCTCTCCCTTAGGCTTTTAGAGATGTAAAACCTCAAATGGGATATTAAGATAAGCATCCAGGTGAAACTTAGGGGGCTAGACGTGCGGGCACCGACATATAAAACAAAAAACGCAATTCTTTCAACCTACAGAGTGCATGCACCTGGACAGGCAGGGCGATTCCAATCGAAGGTTTACTTCCTTTGCTATGGGGAGGTACACTTGTAACCACCATCAAGGATTAACGATAAGCATTTAGTTACGAGTGTACATATTACAAGGCACACTCGTAACCAATTATCTATTTGGATTAGAATTTCTCCAATTATCTAACGAAGGGCCACACATACATCGGCTATTGAGGTCTTCGGTTTCTTTGGTCAGAGGACTTTTGTGTTTGTTTTTATTGGTGGAGATATTTTTCTTCGTTTGACCGATATAGCGGGACTCTCGCAAAAGTTGACGGGAGACTCCTTTAAAAGGCGACCCACACGCGCACGCGCGCGCATATATATATATATATATGCCGAACAGAGGGTTTTCTTGAGAAAATGAGCCGTTGTACGAAGAAGAAAAAGAAAGAATCAATTGAGTTATTTGTTTGTAAATACGGTAAGTGTGAACTTAATCTAGATGGAAGAAATATATGAATATATGAGCGATTGTAATTTTGATTTTCCGATTATTAATGAATTATCTGTTGCTGGCTCTCCTGTTGTAGTATATATCGACACTTGGTCCGAATCATGTAATTTTCTGTTGTCATCTATTGTTTCTCGTTTATATCTTTGGTGATTTTGTGTTGATTTAATTGCCAGATTCTATCAATTTCTACGTTATATTTCAACATCAGCACCGTTTCAATCACGTTTTGGTAATATGATTTTTTTTTTAAGAATGTCCTAAATACTTGTTGACCATAAAAAAGATATTCCAATTTCCAGAGCATTCATTTTATAAAATATGAGAAAAATGGTGAATTTGAAATTGGTGAATCTTTTTTTTGGCAGTGGGTTGATAAGTATTTCGAAACACTCATCAGTTGAGGTATATACGACAGAGATCTCGAAACGAATCGTACTCAAATTTAAGGTTGAAAGTTCATTTGGAATTTGTTTATCGTATAGTAAGATTATCTTTTGTCTCTTAAACCCTGTTACTTTATTATTATGTAAAGAAAAATCTGAAATACAAAGAGAAAAAAGTATTAACTCAAACTACCATTAACTTTGAGAAGTCCATCACTAATCGCCAAATTTGAAGTAACGCATGTGACAGCTCACAAAAAAGGGTGCACAATTCAAATGGAACCCATTCGGGTTTTTTTTTTAATTTAATTGATACGACGTTCGATTAATCTGCACACAAATAATTATTTTTTCCGCATATCGTACACATGTATCTTATTTTCTAAGTAAAATGTGCTTAGCTTTCTAAATGTGATTGGCCGGCATCAAATTGAACGCCACGTGTCGGAAAGATAAGCCCGTTATTGTATCAGTTTCATAATGGTGGTGGCTGTGGATGAGAGGAGGACCAAAAGAGTTGCCAACCACGCTGCATTTGTACATCCTTTCCTTTGACCAAAGACCGATTACGTCATATAGCTAATGATGTAGCCTTGGCAAAAAATTCCAAAGGCACATAAATATATGCTTAATTTAAAATGACCAAGGTTGTGGTGTGCTTGACTTTTCGGAGATGTGCCTTATGGGCCCCCTTTTGTGAATGGTGGTGGAACACATGGTGATGGGGCGCACGCGTGGTGGTCTCACGTTCACGTTCACATTCACAGTCAACCCTTCTTTCCACCTTCTATCCCTTGTTCGAGGACCTTTGGTTTGGACTAATTTTCAACCCAAATCTAACTTATCGAATCGATTTTTATTTTAATTCGAATAGAATTCTCGAATTGTCGTAAGGTATATTCGAATTCAAACCCGATAATGTTTATCTCCAAATTTATAAATGAGAAGGATAACACTATTAAGTAGAGAAAATGTACTTCTTGTTACGAAAAACAAGCGATTGAACGTACTAGTAAGCAGAAAGAGGAAATAATTCAAACACTAGGTATGATCTGGATAGCATAATCAAATAAGTGATCATACCATTGGTTTGGATTGTCAAAATTGACACTGTTAGATATGGAGTTCAAAAAGTATGAATGCTTAAAATTCTTTTTCCATCGAGACAAATATGTAGTTGCTCGGTATCTCATTTACTCCAATGTGATGAATAACACATAGTGCATGTCTACTGAGGTAGCCCTTAAAAGCAAACATCCCACAGATGCAGCGAACTTCAGTTCCCGTGCTACGACACAAAACCTCAAGTACGACAATTTTGGAATTACCATTATCATGATCGCCTTGATGCTCCTTTACTCTGAAAGTTGATGCTACTCCATCCGTGTGCACTTGAGTTACGTTAAAGCACTGCAGCATCGTCTCAACTTCAACTTGAAACTTTTTAAAGGTACTATGGGTATATATGGAGCAGAGTTGCCTCTCATAAACACTTGGTTTTCAACAAAGGTTCTGAATTCTGACTGACTTGGAGTGCAAGCTCATATTTAGAGACAAAATCACTCAAACATGTTTGTCTATGTACATATCCATCAAAAAAATAATTCATACCCTAACTTCTTTGAGTAGTTGACTTGCCTGCAAAAAATGTATTTTTCAAATAAACTTGCACCTCCCGACCAAAAAAAAATAAAAAATACTTGCACCCATTTTTCCTGTTCCTCATACAGTGTTTGAAGCCAGTCGGTTTCATGGAGTCCATGTGCATCAATCAGCTCCTTCCAAGCAATCTCAAAGTCACTCACACGTATAGTGAGTCGCAAACTGCTTTTTCTATTGCTAACTTTATACTCTTACATTGAAGATGACCCCCTAATTTTTGCGGCAATTTTTGCATTATATGCCATAAACAAAGGTGATGACGAGCAAACAGAAGTACTTCAGAAATTGCATTCTGCATTGCTTTACACTCGTCAATAATAATAGCTTGAGGGGCGTTCCCTCACATGCAATCAAGCCTAGCCTTAAACAACCAAATGAAAGAGCTTGTTGTCTCATTTGCAAGCAAACCACATCCTAACAAAACTGACTGACCATTATGGTTGACACCGACAAATGGAGCAAAAGGCATGTCATATTTATTTGTCAAATAAGTGGTATGAAATGGGACTACATCTTTAAAATATTGGTGCGCGTTTCTTGATTGTGTGTCCTCCCAGAAAACATAATGCAGTCTTTGTTCATCATCCAAATCAAGCACATAATAAAAATTGGATTTCTTCAACTGCATGGTTGAAAAATAATTGAAAAGTGCTTGCCCATCTCCTTCTTGCAATTTCAACCTTTTGTACTCTGTAACACGATTTCTAACATTTTTTTCTTCTAAATTTAAGTTCTCATGTCCTCTTTCTTCAACAACCAACGCTTGAAACGATTCATTTGTTCTAATCCCTGCATCACAGTGCAACTCGATTTTTCTTTTTGTTTTAGAGTCAATATTCCTGTGTGATGTAAATAATTTAGCGCTTTGAGGAGTTGTTAAATGATTATAATCAAGTACAACTTTTGTTATTTCCCACTTCTAAGACTCAACTGGATGTACTCTCGACCATTACTGGACAACCGCATCTTTTTCCCGATCTTGACTTAAACAGTTCCTTTCGATCTTGTACCCTTGACGACTGCAACAAAGTGCCGCACCACATTTTTCCTCGCTATCTTTTTTTTTTTAGAGTTAATGCCACAAAATACTTTATATTAATATATTTGTGATAATTTTATCATCCATTAATTTTCAATAAATTTTATCGTAAAATTTTTTAGTTATATGACAAGTGACAGTTAACGGATATACCGGTTTTGTGTTTTACCTCTTTGTTTTTCACATGTTTATCAATTTGTGATTTTTTTTATTAATTTAATTTAACAGAGGGTCATTTTGTCACAAGTGTACCAGTTTGGATTTTTTTTGTGGTCAAAAAATTAGTTCAGGGTAAATTTGTCACATGTGTACCGGTTTATGACTTTACCAAAAAAAAAAATTAGCTCGGGATAAATTTGTTATAAGTGTACCAATTTGGGGTTTTTCGTGGGATTAACTCTTTCTTTTATACGAGTTTAATACCCTAATGCCAAATCTCGCTTCTTTAGCATAATTGTTATAAAATACATAAGCCTCATCATAAAAATTAAACTCCATACCTATGCAAGGTGCAGATTTCAAGTTCTAGGCGCTTTCATGACTAGCATCTTCGGTTGCATTGTTCATCTCTTCTTCACCACCACCATTATTTTCATCAATACAAACTCCATCCATCTGAACAAGATTAGAAGAAAAATTAAGCATTATATGTAAAAAATATAGAAACAAACTAAAATTCGACGACAATGAATACCTCTCTTACTTTCTTGCAATAAAATCCTACGATAAGCGGAAGTTCAAAGTGTACGAGATCATTGTATTTTTTTGAGTTGTTAAGTTGTTTTTATTTGGGAACAATATCCACATGATCTTTTTCTTTGGCCGGAGAATAATATCCACTATTTTAAAAGTTGCAACTAAGTTCTTCATATATTTCTTATTGTTTGATTATTATCACTTTGATTTGTTTCTTATTATTTGAATATTATCACTTTGATTTGTTTCTTCATATGTCAACCGGTTTCAAATTGTTTTTTATGATTTTGTCTCTCAATCTAAGCTTTTAATAAAGAAATATAGAAATCTCAAAAAAAGAAAAAGAAAGAGAAACTTAGGGTCAAAATTTGAAATCGGTTGAGGAAGCTTACCCGTTTCCTCCACAAAAATCTTGAGGCCGAGCTCTAACCGTCATTCCGTCATTTTACGAAGACGGTCAGCTCAGCATTTTCCTTTTATAAAATACGAGAAAAATGGTGAATTAGAAATTGGTGAATCTTTCTTTTGGAAGTGGGTTGATAAGTATTTTAAGACACTCATTAATTGAGGAATATTCGACAGAGATCTCGAAACAAATCAGATTTAAATTTAGGGTTAAAATTTCATTTGGAATTCGTTTTATCATATAGTAAGATTAACTTTATCCTCTTGAACCGGGTTACTTTATTATTTTGCAAAGAGAAATGCGAAATACAAAGAGAAAAAAGTATTAGCTCAAACTGCCATTAACTTTCAAAAGTCTTTCAGTAATCGCCAAACTATAAGTGATGCATATGAAAGCTCACAAGACAGGGTTTGCAATTCGAATGGGAGCCCATTCGGGTTTTTTTTTTTTTGGTTTAATTGATACGACGTTTGATTAATCTACACATAAACAATCTTAATTTTGCGTATATCGTACACTTGTACCAAATTGTGTTGGGAGAAAATCCACGTGAATCGGAACATAAAGAAAATGGAATCAAACTTTGAGGCATGATAACACTATCTTAAAGGAATTTTTTTTTGTTGCCCTACAACGTTGTTAATGGTTACTGGCAAAAATTCTTCAAGATACAACAAAGTCTTGAATGAGAATACCATATAACAATTGTGGTACTTCTCCAGAGTCTCTAGGAAAACAATTGGAAACTATAGATGTATATCTCTTGGAAGAAACGAAAAACAGTAGTTTTTTATACTGAACAAAAACGTTGAAAACTTATATATGTTGAACAAACACAACCTTTCAAATGTGAAGAAGTTATCTGTGAATAGACACAACTTTCTAAAGGTTGCAAGAGCACCTATTAACCGTTAGGCAGTAAATAAAAAATCGATATTAATTAATAATAAAAAATAACCATAACTATTTCAATATGACATAATAGTTATTATTATTTTTTTTTAATAATTTCGAATTTTGATAAATTAAAAATAATAATCGTTGATTAGTGTCAAATTTCGTTTAGTAAGCACTCATTTCTTTTCAATATGGAACAAGGCGCCTCTTAATTTGTTTTTTACCAATAAATTATACGCCACATGTCGGAAAGATAAGCCCCTTATTGTATCAGTTTCATAATGGTGGTGGCTGCGGTGAGAGGAGGACCAAAAACAGTTGCCAGCCACTTTGCATTTTTCCATCCTTTCCTTTGACCAAAGACCGATTACTTCATATAGCTAATGATGTAGCCTTGGCAAAAAATTCAGAAGGCACATAAATATATGCTTAATTTAAAATGACCAAGGTTGTGGTGTGCTTGACTTTTTGGAGATAGGCCTTATCGTCTCCCTTTTGTGAAAGGTAGTGGAGCACATGGTGATGGAGCACGCATGGCGGTGTCACATTCAACCCTTCTTTCCACCTTCAATCCCTTGTTCGAGGCCTTTGGTTTGGACTAATTTTCAACCCAAATTTAACTTATCGAATAGAGAAAAGAAATTTAATTCGAATAGAATTCTTGATTTGTCGTGAGGTATATTCGAATTCAAACCCGATAATATTTATCTCCTATTTTATAAATGAGAATGATAGCATTATTTAGTAGAGAAAATGTACTTCTTGCTGCGAAAAACAAGTGATTGAATATAATAGTAAGCAGAAAGAGGAAATAATTCAAACACTGGGTATGATCTGGATAGCATAATTAAATAAGGGGAGAAGAACAACAGAAGTGCCAAAAGTTATGTATGGCGCTCATTTTAGTGCCGAAAGTTTTCGCCGGCTCACTTAAGTGTCAAATCGGAGGAAAAACGATTACTTAAGTGTGAACGGCGAGATATTTTAGCCAAAATTAATACGTGGCTTTTTTAGCTAAATCTTGTAAATGACTTGGCAAATTTTAAAAAAAATATATAGTCCATGTGGACTTCGAAAGCGATGTCGCATTGCCTACATGGCTCGGACGTCCAATGCGACGTCATTTCCCCTAGTTAACAAAATGACGTTGCACGAAGGAGGATCAAATTAGGGCTGATCTGGTCGTTGTTCAGGTGAAGGAAGTCATCGTTGTTCAGTAACGGTCGCTTGTAGTCGCTCGCTTCGTCGCCGTCGTTGCTCACCGTCACTCACATGTCGTCTCTTACCCTAAGTCATTCAAGTTTGTCATATTCTCTCTATGGTTCAATTGGATGGAAAAATTAGGGCTCCGGGGAGACAATTAGGGCTCCAAGGGCAAAAGTAGGGCTCAGGGGAGAGAAAAATTAGGAATATTTGTGCAGCCGTGGGCACAATGATAGTAGAGAAGGAATCGCAAAATAGTGATTGTGGGGACCTTAAAATCTGATTGTGGGGATGCCGGTACTAGCTGTGTTGCTTCGTTTCTACTAAACGACAGCGACTGAAGTTATTTTATTTCGACAATCGCAATTTGTTTAATCATTTAGTTGCAGTTGTGAGGACCTCCATGTGAAGTTATTGGCTTTTGTGCTTTGTGGTCCCAAAAGCTAATTTTTTTTTCTTTAGGTATAGCATAGGCATGGGGGACAATTTTGCAGCTCCAAAATAGCCACCAATAAGGAACCCAACACTAGTTGCATCTCAACCAAGTGATCCCGACACCAACAATGACCCTACGGAGAGCTCTCATCAAATGACACGGCCTATGAAGAAAATGGCTGCTGCTAAGAAGAAGATATATGAGACAGGAAGGCTAGTTGAAGAACCTGCACATATAGTTAGAAACAATGCAAGGATTATGAATCAAGCCAAACGTCTATTTAAATGAAAAGGAACTGGGGGTTGTGCATATTGACTGATGGGAGGATGCTAAATATGGTAGTTTTTGTTTTTTGTTGGGAGGTTGTGCATATTGACTCATGGGATTGACATTGTACGGCGTTGAGCTAGTTGAATGTTTTGTTTAGTGGGAAGCAATTCCCTGGATGTTGATGTTTTAGTTAGTTATTTATATTGACCAAATGTAAAAACTAAGTTTAATGTCAATGGACCGATGTTTATTTTGTCTATACTTTTGAAATTTTCATATTTTGCTATTGATTGTGCTAGTTGTACTGCTGATGTGCTAGTTTTGCTAGTGTAGGTGGTGGTATTGTGCTGGTGCAGTGGTTGTGCTGGTGCAGTAGTGGTGGTGGTGGTGGTTGCTGGTGTATGTGGTGGTAGCGTAGTGGTTGTGGTGGTGCAGTAATGGTGCTTGGCTGGTGTAGGTCGTGGTGGTGGTGTAATGGTTGTGGTGGTACAGTGATGGTAGTAGTGCTTGGCTGGTGTTGGTCGTGGTGGTGGTGTAATGGTTGTGATGGTGCAGTGGTGGTGGTAGTGCTTGGCTGGTGTAAGTCGTGGTGGTGGTGGTGCTTGGCTAGTGTAGGTCATGGTGGTTGTGGTGCTTGGTTGGTGCAGGTCATGGTGGTGGTAGTGCTTGGTTGGTGCAGAGCTTGGTGAAGGTGTTGAGGGTGCTTGGCTGATGCAGGGCTTGGTGCTGGTACCGGTGGTTGTGCTGGTGTAGGGCTTGGTGGAGGTGTTGCTGGTGCTTGGCTGATGCAAGGCTTGGTGCTGGTGGTACTTGGTGCTGGTGTAGGGCTTGCACCAGAAATTATATATGTTAATGGTGGTTGTGCTGGTGCAGGGCTTGGTGGAAGTGTTGCTGGTGCTTGGCTGATGCAAGGCTTGGTGCTGGTGGTACTTGGTGCTGGTGCAGAGCTTGCACTAGCAGTTATATGTGCTAGTGCAAAGTACAAGCTGCTGGTGCTAGCCCACCAGTTATGTGTCGGTGCAGCACATAGGTTGCACCATCTTATGCTTACACCAGCTATGTATTAGTGCAAGCACAAGATGCACACTCTGCAGCTGGTGCAAGCAAGCACACCAGTTATGTGTTGGTTGCTGGTGCAATACAAGTGAAATGAACATATCAACAAATAGCACTTAAGTGATCACTTTTTAACACCGATTGACATTTAAGTGATCACTTTTCACCACAAATGGCACTTAAGTGATCAGTTTTAGCAAAGCTTGACATTTAAACAATTACTATTTACAACATATGACACTGAAATAATGACTTGTGGACTTGTTACCACTCCTTCGTTTGACAAGTGTTTGCAGCAACAATTGCAACAAACCAGCATCCCATTATCAGCAAACATTGCAGCAAACATTTACCAGTAAACCATTGCAGCAATCCAAACATCTCAAGCAAAACTAAGCAAATCAAGATCGAGAATACACAACCAAGCAAGAGAACTTGTAAGTGTTCACAACCAATGAATTTCAACCTTCCATTTCCACCATTGATTACAACAAACTTTTGTTCCAAACAAAAATAGCATAATATAACTATACTTACAAATTACCCAATACAAGTACATAATCCACTCATCTTCAAATATAGTAGACTGAGAAACTTCTTCTCATCACTCGCTTTACATTTGGCCATAAAATAAGCTATACAGCAGAACAACAACACAATCAATGCTCGATAACACTTCCTTTTAATTTTCATCCTTGAAACTTTTTTATTTAAATGGTTGGCTAGAGATGCTAAAGCCTTTATTTTAGCTTGCATTGAGTCGATATCCTCTAATTCGTCCATTAATGTAGGTGGAGGTTGATGGCGTCCTTCAAGTAGCTCTAAGATCACCTTTGTTGCTCGATTGGAGAATTTCGCATCAACCAATTTGAAATATTTGCACTTCGAGCCTTCTTTATACATAGTGCAACCATTAAATCTTCTTTCGGGATTCAACCGAGTCCAAGATGTTCTTATTGGACTCGATAACCCGCAAAAATAGTAATATTCACCTTCTTGTTTGCTTCGTTGAAATGAATTTGAGTCACTGCTGAAGCTGCTGCTCTCCATTTGCAAGATCGAGCTCGTAACTTTGGGGGTGAATCTAAATAGGGTTTCAATAACGGTTAGGGTTGCAAATTGGGGTATTCTCTTTCAATTTGGGGATTTAGGGTTCTTATTTGGGGGAAAGAGTACTAAACGACGTCATTTTAGGGATTAGATGCTGATTGAACTCTCTAGCGAGCCACGTCGTCTTAAAAAAACTAATAAAAAAAGGCTACGTTAGATTTTCGGCCAAACAAATCGGAGTTGGCACTGAAATGATCGTGTTTCAAAAATTTTGGCATTGAAGTCATTCAAAAGAAACTTTTGGCACTTAAGTGAGCGCCGTACACAAATTTTGGCACTTCTGTTATTCTTCTCTCATAAATAAGTGATCATACCATTCGTTTGGATTGTCAAAATTGACATTGTTAGATATGGAGTTCGAAAGGTACGAACGCTTAAAATCCTTTCTCCATCGAGACAATATGTAATTGCTCGGTATCTCATTTACTCCAATGTGATGAAGAACACATAGTCCATGTCTACAAAACCCGATAAATTCTCAATTTGTCGTAAGGTATATTTGAATTCAAACCCGATAATGTTTATCTCCGATTTATAAATGAGAAGGATAACATTATTAACTACAGAAAATGTACTTCTTGTTGTGAAAAATAAGCGATTGAACACAGAGATAAGCAAAACGAGGAAATAATTCAAACACTAGATTTACGTAATTCAGTCAGTTAATGTGATCTACTCCACCAAAAAAGCCGTACAAGATTCAACTATAGATCAAGGGAAAATTTCAAATAGAGACCTAAAGTGGAGTTATTTTCTCAAATAAGGGTCCAAAGCGGACATTGTCTTAAATAAGGGTATGAAGTTGCCCACTTAGTCTCAAATACGGGCCTCAACTCGCCCACCGGCCAAATTTTCACCGGTTGACTTATTCCAGCAATTAAAGCATGGGCAATTTCGTCCAAAATTTGTAACTGGTAAAAAAAAAAGTAGTGAATCCTACGAACGAAAGATCCCAAATTGAATTTTAGGGCTCTTTGTGGATTTTCTTTATCACGTGGTCTTCCATTCTCAGTGCTAGTTCTCTCTATAGATTTTTCTCTCAAACAAATCAAAGAGAATCCTCTCCGCTCTTGAATTCTCTCTATAAAATTTTCTGCCAACCAAATCAGAAAGATCCCAAATTGATTTTGTCAAAAAAATTATGTTTTGACCCAATAGAGAAGTCAGGTTTCTCTAACTTGAATCTTCCTTCAAAAAGTTAACCCCTTTGTGTGGCGAGCTTCTCATCGAGCCTCTCCTTGGCCTCTTTGCTACACCCCCAAGCTTTTCAGGTTGATAGCAATAACAGTTTCTCCAGAGATAAGGTGAAAAGAGGCTCAAAGGGAAAACTTTTAAGGAAGAGATGTTGGAACCAAAAGGAATAATGATAACTTTGGAAGTTTGGAACAAGTGCACAAATAAAGATTGGATGGGGAACTTATTGAATTGCAAATGCCTTTACTTTAGGTGTGTCTACAAATCTGAAGCTCTCAACCTATTATAGTGGTTGAAAGTGTACATAGCTTGACAAACATTAAATGAAAAGACCATAAATGCATACAAATAAAGTCAAATAAAAGACGCACAATAAATGCTTGAAGATAGGCATGGAGAACTCTTTAATGAGCTTTACTAGCCTTCTTTGTCTTCGTACTTCAACAGCTTCTCTTCTTCATTAAATGCAGTAGCTCTTCTGGCTCCTTCTGTCTTCATTTTTCCTTAGGCACCTACCATGAATCATGCTTCACTGATTCATTTTCATTCTTCTTCTTACGCCCACCATAAATCATGGCAATCCTTGAAGAATACTAACAACCAAATCTATAGCTCATTAACCAACGTGCTCAAATATTCAACAATCAATTTTATACTATTCTAATAGTCTCCCTTAAAATTGATTTTTGAATTCAACAACACCAAGCGTCTCCTTTAATTTTTCAAACGAATCCGCCTTCAATGATTTCATCAAAATATCTACAATTTGATCTTCTGATCTGCAGAAATTAAGCTCAATCTCATTATCTTTGACTCGCTCGCGAATATAGTGATACTTAATGTTGATATGTTTGCTCCTGCCATGAAAAACTGAATTCTTGGCTAATGCAATAGCCGACTTATTGTCACACATCATTTTGATAAGACCTGTTTGTTCACGCTTCAATTCACACAGCATCCTACGAAGTCATATCGCTTGACATGCTGCCGAAGCTAATGCCATGTATTCTGCTTCAACTGTCGAGAGTGCAACAACTTGTTATTTTTTCGAGGACCAAGAAATTACTCCTGATCCAAGAAAGAAAGCATATCCGGAAGTACTCTTTCGAGTCTTGGTATCACATGCTCAATCACTGTCTGTGTATCCCACTAGACTAAAATTGTCAGTATAAGAATATAAAATTCAATAGTCATGAGTTCCACTGAAATACCGCAAAATTCTTTTTGCTGCCTGCAAATGTGATTGGTACGTTTTTTCCATAAACTTGTTAATAATTCCCACTCCATAGGTAATATCTAGCCTAGTAGAGGCAAAATATCTCAAATTGCCAACAATGCTTTTGAAATAAGTGAGATTTACCAGTTCCTCGGTTCCTTCTTTCTTCAGTTCCAACCGTTCTACTATGGGAGTCCGAATTGGTTTGAGCGATTCCATTTTCAGTCGTTTCAAAATATCATTAGCATATTTCTGCTGTGAAATAAATATGCCATCATTTGCTTGCTTCACTTCAAGACCCAGAAAATAGGACATTAATCCCAAATCTGTCATCTTGAATTGGCAAGTCATAGCCTCCCTGAATTCAGCAAACATCTTTTCACAGCTCCCTGTAAATATCAAGTCATCCACATAAAGATACATAATTATTATGTCACCATTAGTATTTGACTTGATATATAATGTATGCTCATATGGGCACTTTTGAAAATCATGCTTTAACATGTACATGTCGATCCACGTGTACCAAGCACGAGGTGCCTGTTTTAGCCCGTACAATGCCTTCTTTAGCTTGTAAATTTGATTTTCATGCCCTTTCTTCTCATAACCTTGTGGTTGCTCCACATAGACTTCCTCTTCAAGAACACCATTAAGAAATGTTGATTTCACATCCATTTGATGGATCCTCCAACGGTTTTGAGCTGCGAGTACTAAGATCATCCGAATGGTATCTATTCAGGCCACTGGTGCAAATACTTCAAAATAATCAATACCTGGCTTTTGCTTGTAGCCCTTTACAACCAGTCTGGCTTTGTAATGGTCCACCTAACCGTCGGGTTTGTACTTTGTCTTGTACACCCACTTGACACCAATGGGCTTCTTACCATGAGGTAAAGAAGTTAGCACCCATGTGTCATTCTTCTCAATGGAGTAGATTTCTTCATCCATTGCTTGGATCCACTTCTCATCTACAGCTGCTTCATCATAGGATATAGGATCACATTCAGCAAATAAACAGAAGTTTACCATAATTTCTTAAGGGCAAAAGGACACCAGAAGTGCCATAAGTTGTGTACGAAGGACACTTTGGTGCCATAACTTTTTTTCGGATCACTTTGGTATCAAGTCGGAGGAAAAGAGATCACTTAAGTGTCAATTTGGCCGGAAATCCGACGTGGCATTTTTTATAAATTTCTGACGCCGATGTGGCTTACCGAAGGATGAGTCAGCGTGTACAGTCAGCATTTTTTTTTTAAATAATTTTTTTCCTTTTTATTCTTTTTTTTCCTCTTCTTTCCTTTTTCCTTTTTTTTTCTTTTTTTCTTTTCTCCCCTCGTCGGCCGGTTGCCGGTGGTTGGCCCGGCTGCCGGTGGTTGGCCCGGCCACCGACGAAGCCTAGGAAGGGCTGGGCGAGGGCGGCCTTGCCCATGGCCGGCCATGGCGGCCTTGCCCATGGCCGGCCATGGCGGCCTTGCCCATGGCCGGCGAGGGCCGGCCTCGCTAGATCTGGGCGAGGCGACCTCGCTGGCGACAGGTGAGGCCGCCCCTCGCTGGCCATGGGCGAGGGGCCGCCTCGCCAGATCTGGCCGAGGTGACCCTCGCCGACAACTGGTGAGGCCGCCCCTCGCCGGCCATGGGCGAGGGTCGCCTCGCCAGTCCCCGGCGAGGGTCGCCTTGCCAACCTTGCCCATGGCCGGCGAGGGGTGGCCTTGCCAGATCTGGTCGAGGCGACCCTCGCTGGCGACTGGCGAGGCCGGCCCGCGCCTCGTCCATGGTCGGCGAGGGGCGGCCTCGCCTGTCGCCGGCGAGGGTCGCCTCGCCCAGATCTGGCGAAGGGCGGCCTCGCCTGTCACCGGCGAGGGTCGCCTCGCCCAGATCTAGCGAGGCCATCCCTCGTCGGCCATGGGCAAGGCCGCCCTCGCCTAGCCCTTCCCAGGCTTCGTCGATGGCCGGGCTGACCACCGGCAACTGGCCGGCGAGGGGAGAAAAGAAAAAAAAGAAAAGAAAGGAAAAAGGAAAGAAGAGGAAAAAAAAAGAAAAAAAGGAAAAAAATTATTTAAAATAAAAAATGCTGACTGTACACGCTGACTCATCCTCTGGCGAGTCACGTCGGCGTTAGAAATTAATAAAAAATGCCACGTCGGATTTCCGGCCAAATTGGCACTTAAGTGATATCTTTTCCTCCGACTTGGCACCAAAGTAATTCGAAAAAAAGTTATGGCATCAAAGTGTCATCCGTACACAACTTATGACACTTCTGGTGTCCTTTTACCATTTCTTAAGTGATTTCATCATTATCACTGTCATCGTTCCTTGTGACCACATAATCCCTGAATTTTGCTGGAGTTTCTTGCAATCGCTGTGAACGACGTAATAGTGGTGCTGAAGCTGTTGTTGATGAAGAAGATGCACCACCAATCGAAGATGATGGATGTTTTTCTGTATATCCCTCTAATGGTTCATCTTCGATGGTAATGCTTTTTTGGTCAACCTTTTGGTTCCAATCGCAGGCTTTATCTTCTAAAAACTGAACATCCCTGCTGATGATCACCTTTTCAGTGATTGAGTTATATAGCTCATAACCTTTAGTTGTGTCACAGTAGCCAATGAAGATGCACTTCTCGCTTTTGTCATCCAACTTCTTCCTCCGTTCATCTGGTCTGTGGGGATATGCCACGCACCCAAATACTCGTAGGAACGAAACATCTGGCTTGTTGCCGCTCCAAGCCTCTTCTGGCGTTCTTCCAAGAACTTTCTTTGTTGGACACTTGTTTAGCACAAATACAGCACACGCAACTGCTTCTGCCCAAAACTTCTTGGGTAAATTTTTAGCTTTTAGCATCCTTCCTGCCATTTCAAGAATTATTTTATTTTTTCTTTCTGCTATACCATTTTGCTGAGGAGTATAGCTGACGGTCAATTGACATTTTACTCCATGAATTTTACAATATTTGTCAAATTCATTTGAAGTAAATTCTCCGTCTCTATCCGATCTCAATGTCTTCAAATTAAAGTCACTATGGTTTTCAACATAGACTTTAAATTCTTTAAACTTGACAAAAGCTTAGAATTTTTCTCTCAAGAAATAAACCCAAGTTTTTATGGTAAAATCATCCACAAAAATTATCATGTACCATTTTTGTCCGAATGATTCAACCTCAACAGGACCATATATGTCAGTATGTACCAACTCCAATGGTTGTTCTGCTCTTCTGGCTTTTCCAACTGGAAAAGTTTCTCGATGTTGTTTTCCAACAAGACATCTTTCGCATGGACTATTCGGATAGTCAATCAAAGGCATCCTGATTACCATCTTTTTCTAGATAAGGGGGTAAGTACAGCGCAAGTGCCATAACTTTTGTATGGAGGACACTTAAGTGCCATAACTTTTTTTTGGCTTACTTGAGTGCCATAACTTTAAAAAAAAAAGATCACTTAAGTGCCACTTACGAGCTGGTCGTGAGGGCCCAAAACCGCGGCTTTTCCGGCCGAACAATGACCTTCCCGGTGAGGCGAGCACCACCGGCTTGAAGAGGGGGTGTCGGTGAATCATTCCATGGCCTCCGTTCGTCTCGAAATTTCCGTTTTGGCCTCCCTTGACGAAGGTAAAAATGCTTCGTAGTCACACATTTATCGAGCCAATTTGTGTGACTACGAAGCATTTTACCTTCGTCAACGGAGGCTAAAACGGAAATTTCGAGACGAATGGAGGCCATGGAACGATTCACCGACACCCCTATTCAAGCTGGTGGGCTCGCCGCTCGGCCGGAAGGTCACCGTTTGGCTGGAAAAGCCACGGTTTCGGGCCCTCACGACCAACCCCTCTGACAAGCTAGTCGTGAGGGCCTGAAACCGTGGCTTTTCCGGTCGAACGGTGACCTTCCCGGCGAGGCGAGCACCACCAGCTTGAAGAGAGGGTGTCGGTGAATCATTCCATGGCCTCCATTCGTCTCGAAATTTCCGTTTTAGCCTCCGTTGACGAAGGTAAAAATGCTTCGTAGTCACACAAATCGGCTCGATAAATGTGTGACTACGAAGCATTTTTACCTTCGTTAATGGAGGCTAAAACGGAAATTTCGAGACGAATGGAGGTCATGGAATGATTCACCGACACCCTCTCTTCAAGCTGGTGGTGCTCGCCTCACCGGGAAGGTCATTGTTTGGCCGGAAAAGTCGCGGTTTCGGGCCCACACGACCAGCTCGTAAGTGGCACTTAAGTGATCTTTTTTTTTTTTTAAGTTATGGCACTCAAGTGAGCCAAAAAAAGTTATGGCACTTAAGTGTCATCCGTACAAAAGTTATGGCACTTGCGCTATACTTACCCCTCTAGACAAGTAATTTTAGTCCACGAAAATTTAGATGCCCGAATCGAAGATGCCACAATCAGTTGCTGTCTTTCATTTTTTTTGGTAAGGGTAAGGTATAGTTGCTGTCTTTCATCATCGCTTGAAAAACTCAAGAAATTCATCGTCTGAAGAGTTAGGGGAAACATCCGGTTCTTTGTCATTTGCACCTTCGTGATCAACTTGTCGTTGACACTTTTGATGGTGCAAACTCTATTTTCAATATGAGCCTTGTAGCCTTTTTCGGAAAGTTGCCCAACACTTAACAAATTCCAAAAAAGTCCTGGCACAAAGTAAACATCCACAATAGTAACATTAATACCATCTTTTGACTTGATATTGATGTTACCTTTGCCTATCACGGGAACTTTTGATTTATCCCCGAAGTTGATTTCACCTCGACTTGTCTCGTCTAGCTGCAAGAATAACTCCTTCCGACCAGTCATATGATTGCTGCAACTAGTATCCAGGTACCATATGTTGGTGTCTTTAATACTTGAGTCATCCTTCTTACATGCTAGTCGCATGTGTTCTTCAGCATCGATGGCATGTGCATGTTCCACCTATTCATACGTCGCTTTTGCCCGGCATTCAGATTTGCAATGTCCAAATTTATTGCATTTTAAACACTTGACTTTTGATTTGTCATGTGGTTTAAATTTTCCAGTAAAATTTGGATTTCCACCTCTACCTCGGCCTCCTCCGCGACCTCGACCACCTTGATAGCCTATTCGGCTTGGTGGAACAAACCGACTTTGCAATACTTGCTCGGGATTTGAACCGATGGACTTTTGATTTATTCTTTGCTCATACGAGCACAATGAACCCATCAACCACTCCAATGTTAGGGTTGATACATCTTGCCCTTCCTCGATCGCTGCGATGACATAGTCAAATCTTTCGGTCAAAAACCTCAAGATTTTTTCTTTGACTCGAACATCTTGGAGTTCTTCACCATTAACCCTCAATTGGTTAACGATAGCTTGCACACGATCAAAATATACCGAGATTGATTCAGAGTCGGTCATGCGTAGAGACTCAAAATCACCTCGAAGTGTTTGAAGCCGCACACGTTGGACACGATCATCGCCTTTGTAGGATTTTTGCAAAATATCCCACGCTACTTTCGCGGTCTCCGCACTTGATATTTTTTCAAATATTGTTTCTTCCATAGCTTGAAAGATCGCATATAATGCTTTTTGATCTTTCTTTCGCGACTCCACCAAATAATCTTTCTTCTCCTTTCTTAAAGCCTCGAATGCTTCAGCATCGGCCACTTCGGTGTAGCCATTTTCCACCGGATTCCACAAATCTTGCGATTTGAAGAGAACCTTCATCTAGACGGATCAGTTGTTGAAATTCCTTCCATTCAACTTTGGAAGTTGCAATTAAACGGAATTAGTGGATGCCATTTTGAGCTCTGATATCAAATGTTGAAACCAAAAGGAATAATGATAACTTTGGAAGTTTGGAACAAGTGCACGAATAAAGACTGGATGGAGAACTTATTGAATTGCAAATGCCTTTACTTCGGGTGTGTCTACAAATCTGAAGCTCTCAACCTATTATAGTGGTTGAAAGTGTACATAGCTTGACAAATATTAAATGAAAAGACCATAAATGCACACAAACAAAGTCAAATAAAAGACACACAATAAATGCTTGAAGACAGGCGTGGAGAACTCTTCAACAAGCTTTACTAGCCTTCTTTGTCTTCGTGCTTCAACATCTTCTCTTCTTCATTAAATGCAGCAGCTCTTCTTGCTCCTCTTGTCTTCATTTTTCTTCAGGCGCCTAATAGCTCAGAAACCAACGTTCTCAAATATTCAACAATCAATTTTATACTATCCTGACAAGAGAAGCGTGTATTTGACACTGGGCATTATAATACAATTGCAACTGAAGTCAAATTGATTTTGGTATTTGCTTTGAATCAATTCAGTTTATAACTTGAATTGAGGAATTCGTTTGCTATCCGAGACGAACGAAAACCAATTATTTTTTGCAAAGTCTCCTGTTGAAGAATTTTTTTGCTGTTCGAAGCATCCTAAATTGAAGAATTTGTTTGCTGCAGTTAGTTCACTCAAAAA
The DNA here is from genome assembly GCF_021117445.2 of Syzygium oleosum. Lineage (NCBI taxonomy): Eukaryota > Viridiplantae > Streptophyta > Magnoliopsida > Myrtales > Myrtaceae > Syzygium > Syzygium oleosum. Next base: position 6,853,689 of record NW_026607494.1, read on the forward strand.
CACGTGGTGCACCACTTTGAAGAAGCGCTAGAGGAGCATCGATTCCATCAAATTTTAGCGTCCTCTAATTTGCTTCGTTTTGACCGAGGTCAGTTTACTAAATTGGTGCTTCTAATCGTTTGTTCGTCCAAGAAAAGGCCATTACAGCTTGTTCAAGCAACATGTTGACAAGGTATATGGATATTGTGGAATACCACACTGATGGCAGCAACGGCAGTGATGGTAAGAGATATTTTTTAGTATTTGCTTGTTCCGTCCGATTTATGGGTGCATTTTGTCTCCTTTTCAAGCAATGCCCGTGAGTTGCATTTTGTAATGGAGGTGATATTCATTGTGAATTTTCTAATTCGATTTTCTGCCATCGTGGTCCCTACATGCCGGTTATGGTACTTAATTTGTAACTTTACTATTTTCGTTTTTCTTTTTTTGATATATATTTTGTTATTAACAACCAATCTATTAATTGTTGGGAGTTGTGAATTTTCTATTTTTATCTCCACCAAGTAAAGACCTAAAGGAACTGTCATAATTAATTGTATTTGATCTACCCATCCACTCTTTTGGCATTTGGTGTAATTTTATTTACGAGTAGGGAAGAAGGGTTGGATGATTGCATTGTTGGCTTTTAAGGATTATACTTTAGATATCACCATGATGATTATCTTTGTTATATCGCTTGATATGTACTAAACTTGTGGACAAACATAAAGCTTTTTTACTAAGTTAGTCAGTCTCTACAGTAGACCATGTCGATTTATCTACCTTAGCCATCATTAACTAGCAAGAATTAGGACAATAATCCATTTCTTTTCCATAGAATTAGTAAATGAGCTTTTGTTTGCTGGAAGCTTGGAAGAGACTAGTTAGTACTAGTATTGTTGATATGTTATCGTTGTGCTTCCTTCACTAGTTAAGGCTATAACAATTGCTATATTAAACTTCTTCCTTTAGTCATTCTATGGAGTAACTCATCAATCTAGGAGACTTAATTGTGTTTGTAGCAAAGAACTTGGCTTTATCTTCTTGGATTTGCATAACTGTAGGTATACTTGTCAGGGGAATATATGAATTGGGAAGTAGGGAAACATATTAACATTATTTTTCATCTATTTGCACCAGGTGAGGGATGTGAAGAAGTGAACAATTCTATGCTTGATATTGGGTGTATTGAGGGTGCTGAAGAAGATCGGTTTACTATTATTGATCTTGATGACTTATACAGAAGAAATGTAAGATGTGCTCAGGGTGATCGTTCAATGGAGTAGGATATGGATGTTGGAGATAACAGCTTGTATATTGATGTATGGGCTGATAGTGTAGATTTCTTAAATATGACTAGACAAAATGAGTATACACATCCTGAGTTCAATGCTGAGGTTGATATAGAGAATCATGTCTTCAAGTTGGGGATGTGCTTTAGTAACCCTGAAGAGTTTAGAGAGGCTGTTAGGAACTATGCCATAAAAATGGGAGACAAGTGAGGTTCACTAAGAATACACGAAATAAGTTGAGGTCAGTGTGTTCTGAGGGCTGTGATTGGCTTATGTATGCTTCCAAAGTGTAAAGGGAGCATACTTTACAAGTCAAAACCTTCAACCCCATACACACTTGTAATAGAGTGCAAAATGTTCCTCAAGTAAGCACTAAATGGCTAGCAAACAAGTATTGTGATAAATTGAGGAATAATCCTACATGGCCAGGTGCTTCAATGAAGAAAACAATGGAATCCGAGAATGTTTTGAAGTTCTCAAGGTCAATGGTTTACAGAGCTAGGGCTTCAGCAATGACTATGATCAAAGGGAATGAGGAGGAGCAATTTGGGATACTTAGGAGCTATTATCAAGCACTTCTTGATGCCAATCCAAGATCCACAGGTATAATCAAGATTAAGAAATGGGCAAAAGTACACTAGAAGTGCCATAACTTGTGTACGGCGATCACTTTGGTGCCATAACTTTTTTTCGGATCACTTTGGTGCCAAGTCGGAGGAAAATCGATCACTTTAGTAACTCCGGCCAAAAAACTGTCCTGGCATTTATACTAAAAAAAAAATGGTCTGACTTGTACACGGTGGAAATTACGTGGCTTTTTTTCGAATTTTTTAAATTTTAAAAAAAAAAAGTTGCAGCGGCGGCGAGGAGCCCTCGCCGGCTGCCGCATAACTCCCACCACCGCCGGAAGGGCCGGCGGTGGTGGGCGCTGTGGTCGGCGAGGGTCGCCGGCCTCGGCCAGGCCCGGCGACCCTCACCGAGCCCGGGAGGGCCGGATCCGGTGACCTCGCCGAGCCCAGCCGGATCCGACGAGGCGAGATCCGTGCGCGCGAGTCTCGCTCACCTGGCGAGGCGAGGCCGCCGCCGTCGCGACCGCGACGTGACGAGGTCGGTCTCGCCTCGCGGCGAGGCGAGGGCCGGGCGAGGCAAATCTCGCGCGCGACGGCCGTCGCGTCGCCCGGGTCGCGACAGCGAGCGTCCGCCGTCGCCTCGCCGCGAGGTCTCCGCCGTCCCTCTGCGACGGCGAGGTCTCGCCTCGCCGGATCCGGCTCTCGTGGGCTCGCGGGGCCGCGGCCCCGCAAGGGGCGACCCTCGCCGACTATGTGCCACTCACCGCCGGCCCTTGCCGGCGGTGAGTGGGGTGGTGGCTTAGCAATGCGAGGGCTCCTCGCCGCCGCCGTAGGTTTTTTTTTATAAATATAATTTAATTTTTTTTAAAAAAAAATACACGTCAGCTGGCTAAACGGCGTCGTTTTTGGTTTTTAATGCTGACTGGACCTCTCCGGCGAGCCGTGTCAGCGCCACATCGGATTTCCGGCGAGCCACGTTAGTATTGGTACTAAAGTGATCGATTTTCAAAAAAGTTGGCATCAAAGTGATCCGAAAAAAAGTTATGGCACCAAAGTGATCGCCGTACACAAGTTATGGCACTTCTAGTGTACTTTTGCCTAAGAAATGTCAAGACAAATTCAAGTTTAAAGTAGGAGTTTACATTTGTCTAGATGCATTGAGGAGGGGCTTTCTAGAAGGATGTAGGCGCTTTGTGGGGTTTGATGGTTGCCATTTGTCATCAAGTTACAAGAGTATTCTTCTGGCAGCTGTGGGCATAGATGCCAACAATCAAATGTATCCCTTTACATGGGCAGTCGTGGGACAAGAAACATACAAGACATGGCATTGGTTTATTAGTATGATTGCAGAAGACTTAGGAATTACAGACTCAGCAAATTCAAAATGCTGGACTTTCTTAAGTGACAAGCAGAAATGATTGATGCAGGCACTAGCAAATCTAATGCTTGAAGCTGAACATAGATTTTGCTTGAGGCATCTTTATGAGAACTTTAGGCTGCATCACAAAGGATTGGAACTTCAAGTGTTGGTTTAGAAGGTTACGATGGCAACTCGGGCATGTGATTTTGACTTGGCAATGAAAAAGCTAAAGGCAGTTAATGAGAAAGCATATAATTGGTTGTCCCAGAGGCCTCCAGTGCAGTGGAGCAAGTCTCACTTCAAAACAAGCTCAAAATGCGACATTTCCTTAAATAACTGGTGCGAGAACTTAAACAAAAGCATTATTGATGCCAGGGACAAACCTATCATCACAATGCTTGAAGCTATAAGAGTGCAGACAAAGAGATGGGTTGGCTCAGCACATTGGTGTGATCTATCCCAACATCCAGAAGATATTGGATCTTCAAAAAAAATATTTAGCATCATAGATTCCTGCGTGGAAGGGGAAGATGAGTTTGAATTGAGTGGGCCATATGGAGACAAAAGAGTTGTTAATATTAGACATAGAACTTGTAGCTGTAGAAGATAGGACATCAGTGGAATCCCTTGCTGTCATGCTGTGGCGACTCTTATACACATGAGGGAACAACCTGAAAAATGGGTTCACACATGCTTCCTTAAGGAAACATTCATGCAAACTTATAGCCACCTTGTGCATGTTGTGGATTCCAAGGACACATGGCTTGCTCGAGAGCCATTATTCCCCCCCAGATGTGCCTAAGCAAGTTGGTAGAAAGAAGAAACAAAGAACGAAGTCAGTGAATGAAATAGCTGATAACAATTTGAAAACAAGGAAGAAGAAAGTTGTGCAACAGCCCGTTGGAATGAAGTTGAAGAGACAAAATACAACAATCACTTGTGGGAAATGTGGTGGGTTAGGCCATAATAGGAATCATTGCAAAAATCCATCAGTAACATCAACACCAACAGCAATAGCATCTGCGGTAGCAGTAGCATCACGCCCAACAGCTTCCACATCCACCTCATGCTCCCAAGACGTGGTCGAAAGCACTCCCTCAGCCCCATCAACATCACAACCTGAGACAATTGAACTACTTGCTTCAATTTTTGGCAACACTTCAAACTCATTGTCATTTATGGGAAGAGATAAGATGCAGATATTAATTTGCCTTGACTTTAGGGGTGTCCATAAAGCCCACGCCGGCCCGGCCTGACCTGGGCTAGTCAGGCCCGACCCTAAAATTTGGGTTATTTTGGGGTTGGGTCTTGTCTTCTTTGGGTAGGGCTGGGTATTACTAAATTAGGGTAGGATTGGGCCCGATCCATAGACACCATGAGACCACCCATGGGCCACAGTCCACACCTCCCTAGCTCCCTCTCCTTCGTCTCTCCCCTTCTCTCTCCTCTGTCTCACTTTTTGCGCACATTTCATTGCCTGGTTTTCCGACACCGATCTCCGCATCCATCGCCTGGTTTCCATCTCGCCGGAGCTCGCTCTTTCGCTCTCTCTCATGAAACTCTGTTCGGAGATCCATGGCGCCTCATCGTAGCTCGTTCCTCCTTGGTTTCTCAAGCCCTGCATTGCTCAAATCCCTCTGCTTCTGCCGACAGGGCCGTGTCCTCCCATCGATGCCGATCTAGCGAGCCTCGACCTCGTCCAAATCCCGGACTTCCGACGATTCTGTCGATTTCTCCCTCCTCCTCTGGCGTCGTCGTCCTCCCCCATCCTTTTTGCAATGAAGCCCAACAGCAGATTCTTCACGATGGGGCTCGTACTTGCAAATCCCATCGGTACGAACTCTAGGCGACAACAACCGCAGCCCCGAGATCAAGCGCCGCCGCGACGCACGCGATTTCTCAATGTGCCGGAGATTGGGGAAGGAATCGAGGGCTGGATTCGGTGGATCGACGGATAAAGACGGGATCGAAGAGGGAGGGGTTGATTTCTAGGGTTTTGCAGAAGGGGGGAAGAAGACGGAAGGGAAGGAGTGAAGTCAAGGAGTGGTGATACTAATGAAGAACTCGTCGTCACCGCCGTCGCCAATCCCCACCGATGCCTGCCGCAGGAGGTTCCCTACTGCTGCGATTTACATGATCGGGTGGACTAATTTCCAATCCATCTATAAAAAAAATAAAAACCTGAAACCAGACCTGGCCTGGCTCGGCCCGGCCCGGCCCTTGAGGTGTGTGCTAAACAGGGTCTTGGGCTGGGTCTGGGCGGGTGAAGCGCGACCCTATTGATTTCGAGTCAGGTAGGGTATTATAAAAGCCCGACCCGACCTGACCCAACCCATTGACACCCCTACTTGACTTTGTCCTAAAATTGTTCTTAGTTGTACTTGATTTTTTCTTAACTAAATTGATTTATTTTTTGATTCAACTGTAGGTGAAGAGAATGATGTAAGGAACCTCAACATGAAAGTGGTGGAACACGAGCAATTTTTTGAGATATACAAAAGCAACAAGACCAACAAAACAAATTCTTTTTTTTTTTATCTATTGATTGATCCGGATGGGTTTGTATAGGTCAATTGATGAAGCATATTAAAGTAAAAGTATAAATAGGTCTGCTATGTTTGGAAGATGTCTTGTATTAGAAAGTTTCTCTTTTCCATAAAATAATGTGGATCAATTTAAGTTTAACTAATGACATTTCGTTTGCTTTGCCTTCTTTTGAGTTGTGGTTGTTGTGCCATAGCTCACAAGAGTTGTTTATGCAGCCTTTTTTTGAGTTGTGGCTGTTGTGCTATGTTGAGCTCACAAGAGTTATTTATGCAGCCATTTGGAGTTGAGTTGTGCCTTCTAACCTCTACCTCTTTCATGGTGCTATAACACAACACAGAAGTTGTGCGTGCGCATGCACAACACAGAAGTTGTGCAAATAGAAAAGAGCATTTTTTTTTTCTCCACGAATGTTGTGCACATAGCACAACACAAACGCTTGGCCAACAGTAGCATATGAAACATTCATTCATCACTGCAACCATTTGACCAAGAAATCATAATCACCAACTCATCATTAAACTTAGATATTTGCATTACAAGAAGAGATGACAACATATGAGTTTACACAGCAATTAAACCTCCCACAAATGACATCCATTAATCACAGATCATCCTACAGCAACCAATATGAAACTCCAAAAGACACCTACGACAATTGATCAGATCCTCGAAACATTACGACAGGAAGCATTCACAGCCCCATCAATTCCCACATCATAACCCATGAATTTGCCAATCTTCTATCAATCAAATCTTTCAATTCAATGTCCTGGGAAACCTTCCCTCCTTCAATTTTTGGCAAAACCTGGGAAATACAAGAGAGAGAAAGAGTCAAGTTGAATCATACAATATGATACCAAAGTTAGACAACAAATGCAATCAAATTGAGGGCATTTCTCATGACTGTACGGTACAACAATACATTACTGGATCTTACCAATCTCCAAGAAGAGGCCACAGAACTAGCAGGGCAACAGAGTCCCAAAAGTTATAAGACAAAAAGGCAACGATGTATTGGATTGCTTAGGTAAATTCAACGTCAAAACTCAAAAGTAAAGATCCACGACATCTAGGTCCTGCAACAAAATTTTTGAACATAAAGTATTTGTAAATAGAAAAACAAACCAGCTCATCATTGTAGTAAACATCAAAAGCACCAAAGCTTTGCAGGAAGGGCCGGAACACATTGCGAAAAGCCAAGTTGAAGCAACAATCCCAACCTGTTTGCACAAAGAAAATGGGATGCACTGCAATCCCAAGCATTGGAAAAAATGCTCTCTGGCCATGACGATAGCAGATACTCCTATCTGAGTGACTGGCACCAACTTAGCCAAAATGGGCTTTGGCGGTGGTGGAGGGTAGTTTGCAAGAACAACATCAACACCAGACAACTGTATCCCCAGCATCTTCTTCATTGTTACTACAGTACCCGGGACATAAACATTTTATGTGAATAATGAAACGAAAAGCTGATATTTGATACCCAAAATAGTAATTGATCCAATTGACACTAACATTACTAACAACGAAAGAGCCACAGTTTTATGTGACTATAACACCGTCGTTAATCATATCACATAAGTTACTCCACCCATTTAATCACGCTTCACAAAAGTTAGGCAATTAGTTCATAATCTTTAAAGAAGTTTGCAACCCCTCTAATCCACATAGATGAACAACTATGGCAAGTTATGGTCCTGAAGAGGCTATTGATTAGCATCATCTCGAGCTTGTTCCTTCCAAGCCAAAAAAGAACATATCTCACTAAAGGGAGAGCATAAATTGCTCGCACCAAACTAGTTTCCAGAAGTGCGATGGCTTCATATTGCAACCAACAAAAACATACATTATATAGCAGCATTCTAGCACTAATCTGAAATGTGCAAACGATCACATCGGGAAGCGTGAAGCAGAAGAATTTCACACATCACTATTTTCACCTCCTTTGATTGCATGCTTGTTCAGCCCGAAAGTACAACAATTGGCGGATGCATCGCAGGAGTCTTAACACAGAATACTCTACTCTCAAAGACTCCCTACTCCTCTCAGGCGAAAAATGGTTGCAAAACTACCGACAATAGTGAGTCGAGCTGCGAGAATCATCGAACTGGAATGTCAGCTCAACTCGTGCGACACCATTGACACTGAATTAAAAGCACCACATAGTCGCACACCACCAATGAAGAAGAAAATATGCGCGAGAGCGGAGAGAATTGCTCATCTTTTGGGAGGAATGGCGAGGACTTTGACGGGAAAACACATCGCTGGCGTGATCATGTTCGAGTTCCCGGACAAGATGGTGTGCCACGCGGACTCCTTCCTCGACCTCATGCACGGCGAGGCATACTATATCCTCGGGGAAAGAACAGCAGAAGTGCCAAAAGTTGTGTACGGAGCTCACTTTGGTGCCAAAAGTTTCAAACGGATCACTTAAGTGCCAAAAGTTGTGAAAAACGATCACTTAAGTGCCACATCACCGGAAATCCGACGTGGCATTTTTTTTATTAATTTCTCAAGCTGATGTGGCTCACCGGAGGCTGATGTGGCATTTCTTTCTTTTCTTTCTTTCTTTTTCTTTCTTTTTTTTTTCTTTCTTCTTATTTCCGATGGCCGGCGTCCGGCCACCGGCCATGGTCGGCCTCGCCGGCGTTGCCTTCCTCCGGCGAGGGCCGGCGAGGCCGCCGTGGCCTCGGCGAGGGCCGCCTCGCTCGGATCCGCGAGGCGAGCCTTGGCGGCTTGCCTGATCCGGCGAGACGGCCTCGCCGGCCTCGCCCGAGGAAGGCGACGCTTGGCGAGGCCACCGTGGCCTTGGCGAGGGCTCATCTCGCAGTCCGCGAGGCGAGCCTCGGGCTCGCCTCGCCGCGAGGGTCGACCTCGCCGGGCGGCGGCCCCGGCGAGGCTCGCCCGTCGAGGAAGGTGGCCCTCGCCGAGGCCACGCGCCTCGCGGCCTCGGCCGGAGGAAGGTGACGCCTCGCAAGGCCGCCGTGGCCTTGGCCAGGGCTTGCCTCGCCAGATCCGGCGGGGCCAGCCCTCGCCCGGAGGAAGGCGACGCTCGGTGAGGCCGGCCCTGGCCTGTGGCCGAGCCACCGGCCATGGTAGAAGAAGAAGAAGAAGAAAGAAAAGAAAGAAAAGAAAAAAGAAAAGAAAGAAAAAAAATACTTAAAAAATTGAATTATATACGTGGAAATGCCACTTGTCATTAAAATTTAAATATAAAAGCTACGTATTAAATTTGGTCGGAATTTCTCGCCGTTGGCACTTAAGTAATCGTTTTTTCTCCGATTTGATACTTAAGTGATCGCCGGCGTAAACTTTTGGCACTTAAGTGAGCTCCGTTTGAAACTTTTGGCACCAAAGTGAGCTCCGTACACAACTTTTGGCACTTATACTGTTCTTTCCCCTTTTATCCTCCCGCTCGATTTCCTGAATACTTTGTCCTCTCGCTGGATTGCTTCCCGAGCCACATCAGCACCTTGAGAATGAAGGGCTGTGTCTACGTCCGAGAGAGAGAGAGAGCGAGAGAGATGAATGAAGGACCTCGGGTTTTGGGTCGTAAATGTACCAAAAACAGCTGAAGCTTCTCTCTAATTTGGTCGGGAGAAAAATCTATAGAGAGAACAGGCACTAAGAATTGAAGAGCAACATGGGAGAGGAAGAAAATTCACGAAGAACCATAGAATTCAATTTGGGATCTTTCGATGTAATTGTTTACCAATTTTTTTTATCCAGTTACAATTTTTGGACGAAATTGCCCATGCTCTAATTGCCGGAATAAGTCGATCGTCGAAAATTTGAGGAGCCCTTATTTGAAACTAAGTGGACAACTTCAAACCTTCATTTGAGACAAGGTTGGCCCTTATTTGAGAAAACAGCTTCACTTTAGGCCCCTATTTGAAATTTTCCTATAGATTAATAATACAACAGATGTTACAATTATACTCGAGTTATTTAAATACTCTAAGTGATTCTCTACCCTTAATTACACTCAATAACTCATTCAGCCTCACGATGACTCGCGAAACAATAAATTTATAGATCTTACCCCAAGATTTATTGGTTTTAGAATATTTGCAATTTCTTTGAAATATAGTTTACAGGCACGCGTGCAATTGACTATTACGGCCAAAAACTTTTCTCATCACTAATGTGTAAAAACCACCAAAATCCATTTCTTATATAAGAATTCTTGCAGGATATACTGAAGTATAATCAGATTGTGATTTTATTACATTGTTCTCTTTGATTTATACCAGTATTCATACCTCTAAATTCTATAAGAATATGTTTACATTTAGTTGCAAATCTCAACTAAAGTTCTTATAGAAATAGTCGTGCGCTTAACTGATTATATATATGCATACATACATATATATATGATATTTGAATTCGAATAGGAACCCTATTAGCCAACTCAAATTAGAAAACCTAATCAAACTAGTATTTGGAAAATATTACGATAATTTTTTGCTTGTTTGATTGTCAAACCCCCAATGCTATTTGGATTTAAATGTTTACTTAAATTAAGTTTCCTTAAGGGGCTCAAACTCAATGTCTATTTAAATTAAGTTTCCTTAAGGCGCTCAAACTCAAGACATATTTTCAACGATCTCTCCACATTCACTCAATATTTGAGTCAAGTTACAATCGCTTTGCTAGAAACTGAAACAGCTACTTTCCTACATCCCCTTATGGGCTCGACCCAAGATTTTTCAAGTCCAAGCCACGCTTGAACTCCGTCAAAACAGCGGGCCTCATCAAAATACCAAGTCTACTTGCACCTTCAACCGTTCCATGAGGATTCGCAAATGCAAACTTCTTTATTATAGATAAAGCATTGTTGTATCTACATCAAGAGATCAAACACAAATCTTATCAAACTTAGCAGCTATAGCAATCGATGGCCCTACAAGCTCCACCTCTCTATAGACAACAACCGTGTCAATTACCGCGGTCCTAACCCATCTTACAGCCGGAGGGTTTGGGTCATACTGTGGGTGGAATTCCATGCTAAAGTGCCTATGGTACGGCGTGCTGATCGCCACGTGGCCGCTGTACTTGGAGCAGCAATTCAATGGCTTCGAAATGGTGAGGGAGCTGGGATTGAACGTTGACATAAGGCTGTATTGAGAGATGTGAGGGGTGAAGAGTGAATCAATGGTTTGTGCAAACGAGATAGAGAGAGGGTTGAAGAGTTTGATGGAAAGCGGCAGTGAGGAAGAAGGTTAATGAGATGAAGGCAAAATGTAGGATGGCGGCCATGGAAGGTGGGTCTTCATACTCTTCCTCGGGTCAGCTCATTAGTGAGATTTTGGACAACATACGATGAAGTGGACAAAGGACAACTGCAACTACCAAATCAACAGTGAAGAAAGAAAAACCTGCTGTATATCAAGTTACTTCTCCCTTGTGTCTATCGAACAGGATCAGTCAGTAGAAGATATCCGACATTTATTCCACGAGAATCGTCATCTCCTTTGAGCTCAAACATCATGAAATGGTCGAACAATCATATATGCTTATTGACTAATGCCTAGGACTAAAGAAAAAGCTAAAGCTCTTCAAGTAACTAAAATAAAAAATTGTACGTTAGATCTCTTTTTTCCATTTATCTTTCTCTTTGCTTCCTATGTTTCAAGCCCACTTGGCCAGGAGAGACATGCAACCAGCACCGATAAGAAGAGCTATGTTGGTCCCAAACAGGAGCCTCCCATTGCTCTGCAACTTAGGGCTCATGAAATCAGCAGCAAGAAGATCGACCAGGGCCATGTAAATCAATATCCCTGAAGATGCAGCATTGAAGATGCCCTCCACAATGAGTGCGGTTGGGCTGTTCTCTTCATACACACTGGTGATTCCCAATCCTATACCAATGCCAACTGGGGTTGTGAGGGAGAAGAACAGTGCCATGATTACGATTGCCCGAGTCTTAAACTTGGCCTACAAAAGCAAAAGAGAGAAAACAGAGATTATCTTTAACATGACCGAGTTTAGATTCAATTCGAATTTCTTTTAGGTCACGCCCCCTATAAGAAGACAACTAGTATCTTGCCAAAAGTTTATTCCAAGATGATAGAGATTGTTTTCAAATTCAAATATCAAAAACCTGTTCAACAGTTTCAGTGGTTAAACGGCTTAACGTGTAGATAGACCTTATCATCTTTGGAAGCATTCAGAAAATTAATGCTACCCCAATTGACCAATAACCAAAATAGTGGTTGCTTTACAAGCCCCCCTCTTTCCTGGAAAATACATCGACTTTACATGGCTCAAATCAGAAAATAAACTTCAAAGTGCATGAAAAGTACTTTCTTATTGAATTCAAAAGCAGATTTTGAGGATTAAAGAGCAAAAGTACCTGAGTGATGCATCCACCGAGGCCCATGCCTTCAAAGAATTGGTGAAAGGTCAAGGCAGCAACAAGAGGCTTAATTGTACTTGGACTCTCTGAAGCTCCCAACGAGGTCCCTATGATCACTGAGTGCACCACAATCCCCAACTCTAGCACCTAACGATATCATAACCCCAAATCTATAATGATGTTTCACCATATTAAGTAAAAAATATGCACGACTAATGTGCGGAAATTGGGAATAAAGAAATTTACCTGAGATATCACTCTATGCCGCAGAAGATCCGAGTCTGTCGATATGGCACCATGAGAGTGGCCATGAGTTGCATGCACATGAACATCAACTTCGTTTTCTCTGGCCTTCTCTTCATCTCCGACGGTCTTGTCCGATCCGGCCTTGTCGGCATGCAACTTCCTATAGTAAGAAGTGGCGATGGTGTCCACCATCAACGTCCCAAGGGCGGCGAGCATCGCCACGAACCCCGCGAACGGGAACGCCCCCCACGGGGTATCGCTCAGGCACGGCGAGGTCAAGTTATCGAAGGCGTCCGGGAGGACGTGTATGAACCCGGTGGACAGTATCACCCCAGCCGCAAAGGCCTTGATGATGAAGAAGACGCTCCTATCCGGGTGCAGGGCCGGGATTGTCTTGCCGAGGATCGGGAGGCACACCCCGATCGTGCTGGCCACGAGGATGGACGCGAAGGCCGCGAGCTTGTACTTGAGGGCCTGGCTCTTGTTGCCGTGCTCGTGCTCACTGTCGCACGTGCAATCCGCCGCGACGAGTGGTATCAGCGCGAGCAGGCACAGCAAGAGCCGCATGGCTTCGAGATCGAACGAGCGAGCTTGTCCGCTCCCAATGTGGGGGTGGTGTGGCCAAGTTCGTCGTGTGCCTCCGGGGGTAAAAATTGCAGGGTGTCACCTGAGTCACTCGTTGTGATCCTCATATAGTTGTGGCGCCTGAGATTACTGGAGAAACAGTGGGGTCATTGTTGACCATTTAATAGGAAGGTGTTTATGGGCGGCAACGTACGAAAAGGATATTGACTAACAAACAGTTCGATCACGTTGAGGTGATCGGCGAGGGAGTGTGTCGATTCTATGTCGACATGATTTTGGATTTTGAACAAACCTTAAACAACGCGTCGGATACGGGCGAATAACCACCAAAGGGGCCAGCCTTATCGGGGCCAAATACAGTATCTTGTTATTAATATCTCACCCTGTTTTTGTTCGGATTACGTTTCGGAGAATCGAGTTTTTTTTTTAATTTTATAAATTTCGAATTCGGTGTTGAATTCCTAATTCGAGAAGTGATTTGATTCGAGAGAAATAAAAGATAAGGCAAGTATTTTGCAAAGTTAAGAGATAGCGTTGGGAGAGTGGAAATACAACGTATAGACTTGCTTCTTTCTTTAAATATTAAATGGATAAATGCATTAGGAATCCTAAAATTCATGGCGAGAGCACAATCGAATCTTCAAACTTTAAAAAGTTGCGATCTAATCATAAAACTTGTCAAATTATTGTACTCAAATAACTTCGCTAACTTCACCCGATTTGGTTAACGGAAAAAGTGAACGTGGTTTGTTTTTAATTATTTTTCTAAAAAAGAAGCGCTCATGTGGTAGTCAATTTTCAAAATAAAATTACTAGAAATTAAGAAAAAAACTGAAAGAAATAAAAAGGAAAAGCCGGATGAAGATTTGAGGGAACTACTTTCCGAATTTTTTTTAGGGAAACAAGAATATTAAAAAAAAAAAAGGAAAATCAAACAAGAAAAAAAAAAAAAAAAAAAACATCGCCTGTAGCAATGGGCTAGCTGCAGCTGAGGCGGCAGCGGTGCCGCCACTGCCCACACACCGGCGAGGGGCATCAGGCAAAGCCGTACCTCCGGCCCCGGCAACGCCGCTGCCTCTGCAAAGGTCGTGGCCATCCCCACAGATCTTGGGAGGGCACATCTCGCTCAGTTCTACAGTCCTAGAACTCCCTGTGGTTATGTTTGGCCAATTCATGCGAAACTTCAGCTAGCTGTCGCGCTATAACATTCCTCCCTTTGGTTCCAGAGCTTGGCAATTGGCAAGGAAATTGCTGCGAGTCCGTCTTTAGATCATAGCCAAGTGCGTATAATGGGAACGAGTTCAGCCAGTGCACTGCTGGGAATAGCTATAGTCCTGATTAATTTGGTGCCGCGAGGAGCGAAATTCGGGCATCACTCTGCATTTGTAATCTATTGAAATTCTTTGACAAGCAGGGTTCGGATGGAGGAATCGTTGTTCCATGACGAGCGTGTGCGTTAACGCATCGTGTCGCGCCCTCGCCATGAGCGAGGTCTGCCCCCTCGCCACCATTTGTGAAGAGGACCGTGACCCTCGCCCCCGAAGTGGCGCTTGCGAGTGGCAAGATCGCAGCAAACCTCACTGGCGAGTGGGGATGCCGACGAGGGCCGCGGCCTCGCCTTGCTCACTTGCCATACGTACACACAGTCCTCTGTTCTCTTTCAGCAGCTGAGGTAGTGGCAGTGTCTAGGCCGGCTTCGCCCCAGCTGCAACTACCTTTTCTCTGCTACAGCTTCCCCATTGTTATTTTTCTTGTTCGATTTTTCCCTTTTTTCAGATTTTTGTTTTCCCAAAACTTTTAAAAAATAATTTCCCTCAAACCTTCAAGCCGCTTTTCCTTTTTTATATTCTTTCATTTTTCCCTTTAATATTTTTAAAATTTTGTACTAAAATAGCTGATGTGGCAACTACTTAACCAAATTAGATGGAGTTAACAAAGGAACTTGATTGCACTAATCTGACAAGTTTTAAGATTTAATTACACTTTTTAAAAGCTATAGAACTCGATTGTATTTTTACGATAAGTTTTAGGACTTCTGGTGAACTCATCTCTATATAAATGTGTAGGCTATCAATCCTTCTATTTTCGTTTTTCATTTAAAAAGTAGAAGGTTATTGTTCATCAACGCCAATCGATCAAAGTTTAACTATTTTATAGATAAGAGATTTCCCACAATACAATACTATATCGAGCTATTTTCGCTTTATGTACATGGCTAGTAGTTTCCTAATTTGAGTAGGATTTCTAATTTGGGTGGTTTGCTAGTTTAAATACGTTTCTCAAAAAGATTTCCTATTTTAGATCCAAAATTGTGTTTTACTCAGTTATTACACACTAGAGCAAACAGGAGAAGTATTGTGTTTCTCCATGAGTTTCCTTTGTAAGATAACGCTTGTGCGTTTTACTTTAGGTGCAATTTAGGATTGGGAAACAGTTAAGTGATTTTAAGCTATGTATTCTCTAATGAAAATTGACTCTCTTGGTAAAGTAGGTGTCATCACTTGAAGTACCTTGTTTATTTCTCTGATAATTTGTTATGTTAGATTTAAATTGCAAGATCCGTTCACCTTGGCAATTATTTTATGACAGTTGGTATAAGAGTTAGGGTAATGGTTTCTGGATTTGATTTGGGTTTTTTGCTTCTTCGAATACTGTCTAGAAATCTTGTTCTTGTAATTATGCCCGGAACGAAAATAGAAATTGAGAAATCTAACGGGAGGAAATACTTCGGATCGCAAAGTGTTAAAATACATGCGCTATTAACAATTAAAGGTTTCGCCAAGATATTAAATGGCGAGGATAAGTTGCCGAAAACGATAACGAGGCCTATAAGGATGAGTCAACGAATAGGGCAAATAATATAATCTTGTTGAAGGTGTTAATAGAAGTGGCCGAGGAGATTGATGCCCCAATGTTGTGGGCAAGTTTCTGGCCCTTATTTAACAAAAGGTTTCAATAATCGCTTACGCATGTTGAATAGGATGTTTCTATTTTGATTTGCTGAAGGTATTTGCATCAGAGCCGACTTAAATGAGTTTGTTTGATAGATTTGAAGGATGTCAATGAGGCACCAACTAATGAAAATCAAGGCATGATGTTGTTGGTGTCTACCAAAGTCATGGCAACACTTCACCGATTCGCTGTTACAGGAGCGTACTACAATTGCCTCGGAAGAGATCTGCCTTGCTTTCTAAAAAGTGGCATAGAAAGTTGCGTAGCGCGGGAACTAGTGGTTAGAGATAGAGATAAATATCGAGGGTCTAACAACATATGTAAAAGCAGATCGAATTAGTGCCCTAGAAAGTCTGAGGGTCGTGTGAAGTGCTTTAAGCGTTCAAAGTGGAGAGGCCAATGAGGAGAGACAGTCCCTATCAAGCATTCATTCGACAAGAATCTATCCAATTTCGAATCGTCCACCGTGGAAAAACTTGAGTGGTCAAGAGACAGGTCGAGGGACCTCGCCATCCCCATCATCCAGCCCCATTTTCCCCGTGCCTGCCTAGGTTCACTCGTGTGGAAGGAAGGAATCCGTGAGTTTACTTCGTGATGCTCAATGTAACCTTTCCCACGGCTACAAAAACCATCAAACAATGCAACCAGTGCACTTGTTATTTGTACACAATGGCTGACTTGGCCACCATTTTCTACCCCTTCACTTTTAACCAACCTCCAACTCCGTCCTCCGCGTGCAATAAGAAGAGGCATCAGCAATTGCATGTCCATTCCAACTTCCATGAGATCACAACTTCGAGTCATTGTCGTGAGCGAAGAATCTCTAATCAATCTCAGCTTTTTAGGCTCGTCAACCCTGGACCTCAGACTGCTTTCCACACTTGCATGTGTCTGAAAGGATTGTGGAAGTGAGCGATGGTATCCGCATGCTGTTTGGGTCATCATCAACGGTGACAGAGAGTGCCACTGTGCATTGACTAAAGAAGAATCCCAAGGTCGATGCTTGGTCTAGGGGATAAAACTTCCAGTGGGATTCGTCCGTCTCGCATGTATTTTGAGAGCGACATTATACTTAATTTTCTTTTTATGATGAGGAAGCACTTTATGTAGGTATATTCCCAGTTTATAAGATATGTATATAAGAAAGGAAATTTTACTCGGTTATTACGCACCAAAGCAAACGAGTGGAGTGTTCCAGTTTCTCCATAAGTTTCCTTTGTGAGATAATATTTGTGGATTTTGCTTTGGACGTAATCTAGGATAACACTTAGAAAGATTTTAAGCGATGTTTTCTCCATATGCATAATGGGTTTCTTGGTGATTAGCTCTCCTGGTGGAGTAGATATCGACACTCGGAATTCCTTGTTGATTTTTACGGTAATTTCTCCTTCTATGTTAGACTTAAATTGCAAGATCTATTCACAGTAACAATTATTTCTCAACAATTGGTATAAGAGTTAGGGCAAAGGTGTTCTTGATTTGATTTGGGTTTTTAGCTTGTTCGATTACTGTCTGGAAATTTTGTTGTTGCAATTATGTCCAGAGCGAAAGTGTAAATTGAAAAATTTAATTGGAGGAACAACTTTGGGTCATGGAGTGTTAAAATGCTTGCGCTATTAACAATCAAAGATTTGGCCAAGATATTGGATAGAAATAATAAGTTGCTGGAAAGGAGGACAGAGGCCGATAAGGATGAGTTAAAGAAGAGGGTATATAGTATAATCTTGTTGAAGGTGTTAAGAGAAGTAACCGAGGAGGAGGATGCCAAAGCGTTGTGAGCAAAGCTTCAAACCCTTTATATAACGAAGGGTTTCAATAATCGCTTATACTTGTTGAAGATGATGTTTCTATGTTGTTTTTATGAAGGTAATTTCACCAAAGCCCACTTAGATGAGTTTAACGAACTCATGATGGTTATAAAGAATGTCGATGAGTCTCTAACTAATGAAAAGTAGGGCATGATGTTGTTGGTGTCTCTAGCAAAGTCATGGCAGCATTTTATTGATTTTTATTATAGGAGCATATCATAATTACCTCGAAAGAGGTAAAATCCGTCTTGCTCTCTAAGAAGTGGCGAAGTACGTTGCGAGATAACAGTATAGTGCAAAATGTATTGCGAGTACCGGTGATTCGAGGTAGAGATAAATATCGGGGATCCAATAATAGAGGTAAAAGCATATTGAATTAGTGCCATAGAATGTCTAAAAGTCGGTTGAAGTGCTTTGAGCGTCATGAGTAGGGACGCGAAAACTACCAAAAAAGTACTAAATTTATTGAAATTATACCAATTCAGTCATAAACCTTTTTTTTTCAATTGAATCCTAAATCTTTTGTATTTATGCCAATTTAGCCCATCCAATCAATTTTAGCTAGAAATCGCTGACATGGACACCAGCTGTACTACGTGACGCGACCGTAACTGACGTTGACAATTTTTAATAATATTTTAATATTTTTTCATTTTTTTATTTATTTCTTTTCTTTCTCTTTTTTTTTTCTTCCTTCTTCCTCTACCTCAATGACGGGATGGTGAGGTCCCTCGCCCTGTCTCTTCACTGCTCAAATTTTTTCCATAGTGAAAAGATTCGAAAATGGATAGAGTCTTGTCAAATGAATGCTTGAGTAGGGACGGTGAAATTCTGCCTACCTCATTTATTTCTCGATTTCGGACAATCTCTCCTCATGTGCTTTTACTCGGGAGAATTATCAAAAAATTTATAAACCTATTACAATTGTGTCAATTGCGATGGGAAGGGCGAGTCTCACTAGGGATAGAGGGGCCTTGCTTGCCCCTCTGCCCCTAGCAAGGCACAACTTAGCGTAGATCTGGCGAGGTCAAGGGGTGAGCGAGGCTCGCCCTCGCCTCGCCCTTGCCGGCCAGAGGAAGAAGGAAGAATAAAAAGAGAAAGAGAAAGAAAATAAATAAATAAATAAATAATTCAAAAAAGTAATAAATGCTATTGAAAATGTCCACGTCAGCGTCAGTCGCGCCAGGTTGGACAACTGGCATCCGAGTCAGCAATTTCCGGCTAAAATTAGTTGGATGAACTGAATTGGCACAAATTCAAAATGTTTAGAACTTGATTGACAAAAAAAAAAGCTTAGAACTGAATTAGCACAATTACAATAGGTTTATGACTTTTTTGATAATTCTCTCAAATAGAGATTGTCCGAAACCGAAAAAGAAACAAGGTAGGCAGAATGTCACTGTCCCTACTCACGCATTCATTCGACAAGAATTTATCCGATTTCGAATCTTTTCACTGTGGAAAAAAAAATTTGAGTGGTCAAGAGACAGGTCGAGGTACCTCCCCATCCCCGTCATTGAGCCCCACTTTTTCCCTGTGCCTGTCTAGTTTCACTCCTCTAGAAGGAAGGAAGGAATGCATGAGTTTTCTTCGTGATGGGCCACAAGCAAGGCAACCGTGAAGAAAACGCAGAAGCTTCCTTGTCTCATGCTCAATGACCCATCAAATAATTCAACTTGTGCACTTGTCGTTTGGACACAACAGCTGACTTGACCACCATCCTCTACCCCTTCACATTCAACCAGCTTCCAACTCCATCCTTGTCCGGGATTGCATGTCCATTACTTCGAGCCATTGTCACGGGCAAAGAATCTCTCATTGCTTTACAGGCTCGCCAATCTTGGACCTTAGTGCAATGTTCACACTTGCAAGAAT
The DNA here is from genome assembly GCF_021117445.2 of Syzygium oleosum. Lineage (NCBI taxonomy): Eukaryota > Viridiplantae > Streptophyta > Magnoliopsida > Myrtales > Myrtaceae > Syzygium > Syzygium oleosum. The sequence continues at coordinate 6,873,260 of NW_026607494.1, forward strand.
CCGATAGGATTTCGAAAGTGAGCTCTGATATCCACATGCTGTTGTCGGTCATCGTCAACATTCAACAATGACAGACTGCCATTGTGCATTGACTTAAAAAGATATCCCGATTCAAGGTCGATGTAAAAACGTCGAGCAGGATTCGTCCGTCCCGTGTGTAATTTGAGAGCGGCATTATACTTAATTTTCTCTTTTTATGATGAGGAAGCACTTTGTGTAGGTAAATTCTGAGCTTATAAGAGATGATAGTTAGTCACTGAGCATTGGAACGCTGGGCTTCTATTATCGAGTGTTATTTTGTGGAATTTTACCATCTTCCTATTCAAATGCACTTGACAGATACTAGCAGCAATCTGGCCAAGCACGTATTTCGATAAAAAGACAGACAAATTGCAAGTCGGGAATGGTGTGGTTCCTCTCCAATTGCCTTGGTGAAAGTTCTAATTGCAACGGAAGTGTCGCGCGACCGTTTGCCCGATCAATTGGGTTCAGTGAATCGCCTTGCTTTCCTCGAAAGAAAAACTTCATTACGATGGTTATTGATAGATGTTTGTGCAATGCTCTGAGATCACCTAAACTTCTCTCATTTTGTTTTATATCCAATTGCGAGAATTCGACTAACCTTTATCTTTGGAGGGGACTAAAAAGGGGGAAAACAAAACCCATGTAAGGCGTAGAACACGAGAGCTTATAAAAGATATGGCAAAAAAGCCTTAAACTATTGTATTTTTGCCAATTTAGTTATAAACCTTTTCCACGTCGGTGGTTTCTGGCCAAAATTGGCCGGATTGACTCATTTTGCAAAACGTGAAAAAGTTCATGACTTAATTTGCACTATTAAAAGGTTTGGAACTGAATTAGCAAAGATACCATAAATTTAGGATTTTTTTGATAATTTTCCTGAAGATCTGGAGGTGTGTCAATCGCGCTATCGTTTAAAGCTGTAGAATATATTTCACCGCAACTTTTTTCCATCTTTTTGATTGCCAATTTCGATCCTTTATCACTACGCCTGTATGTCATCACTCCATGACCATCCGAGGCTATGTTATGGGATTAGCGTACCGTCGTCACCAAGAGGTAATTTGAAGTGGGCTTGAAGATGAATTGAGAGACTGTGGGCTTGTGGGAGGTCTCAAAGGTCCATTTGAATTTCTTGACCTATTGGTCTATTTTTTTTTTGGGCCTAAGGAATGCTTGCGGTCTAAGTTGGGCTCATAACGTGTTGCTATTTCTCATTTCTTTAGACTTCGTTTGTCTCGCGAAAAATGAATGATTTAAAAAACGTTTTCCTAAAAACAATCGCTTGTATCGCTTGAATAATTAGCCAATGAAAGATACTTTCATTATCGATAACCAACTATGTCTAAGTATTTTCTTAGACCTTGAAAATACTTTTCGTTTATTTATTTTTATAAGTGATATAAATGATCGTTTTTACGAATATGTTTTTTACATCATTCATTTTTCGCGAAACAAATGAGTAAGGGTCGGTTCTCCATAAAAAAAAAAAGAGTCGGGTGGGATGGCATCACATGGCACGTGACTCTCTTATTCAATGTCACCTCTTTTCTTTATGGGTTATTCTTGCAAATTGCTGGGCTTGGTCTTCACTGGGCTATTCGATCAAGCCCATGAACACCGCCAAATGTCGAACTTTCCCTGGGTTTACATGATTCATTTTTTCTTTTCCTAGTCTTTCAGTTTCTGTTCAACATGACGAGACCGATTCACGTATACTAGTTTATTAGCTCGTTTAGTTTTAACGATATCCTCACCGGGTCAATATGGGTCAAGTCTTGAAAAGAGTACTCTAAGTAATCGCGCTTGGTAGTCACAATCTTAGGGTTAAGTGTTAGTTTATATATCGCTCAATGAGGTAGCTCCCATCCAATGTAGGACTTGAGATGTTACGAACCCTCTCACTTAAGAATCGACATCCCTGTCAATGTTGGCCACTGTTGCCCAACGATACTCCCTCCATTCGATGTGTGATTCGGTCCATCCTACTCTCTTTTGACATCCCAAAAGCCTGCTAAGAGCCACACCAGTTCGAGCCCTCTGGCCATGGCTATCTATCTCTGCTCTCGTTAGGTTGAGTATGAGTCTAGTCCATCCACGAACCACACATCGATTGTAGGTATGTAACGACCTAGCTCAGTCCGCATAATGTCAAGTTCTCAAAGGCGTGACTTGAGATATCGCATTTATACTAATTCAAATAAGACAGTACCATATTGCTTTTGATACGAGGTTTATCAAACTTTAGCGCTGACAGCATTCCATCAAACAGTCAAATCTCCACCGTCTACTAGTTCCATAGTACTTTGTGCGATTGTCGCATCACGAAACTTATGAACATCGTCTCAGCAATCAAATGGATTGTGCGTGTACCTTATGTGAAAATATGATACAATTTACTTCAATCACGTTTCTTTTATGCCAATATCACAATTTCTTGTTAGATAAATGAAATAATAATAAGTTTAATTATTTCACTAATTAGCTTGTTTTTTTGGAGGATCAGTGAATATTTTGTTAGTCGGTGATAATATCATCAGATAAACAAGCGATGTTGGGTCTATAACTAAAGCAATATATCAATCTTCGTAGTCATCGTAATGAGTTCATATTGAAACTAGAGCCCACCCCGATGTTGGTGAGCCATTCTTGCATGCGCCGGGCGTAACACCTCACGAGGTAAACGAGGGTTATCACGTGAAATTCCCTCACTTGATTCCCCATTATCGTACTTTGGAATTCAACTAGAGCGGTTCTGGGCCACTCTTAGCAATATCTTAGCATAATACACACATGTATCTTGATAGTTCTATTCGGGCCGTCGCTGACACAATATTGTATGTTCTAGTCGTGACTCAATCATACCTACATAGCTTTAAAATATGTAGTGCTACTTTGGGATTGCACGAGATTATCTATCAAAGAAACGGTGCAGATGTAGGCAGTGTAAGATCGGAGATGTTTTTTGTATCTGACATTCACACTCTAGTAGTTATGAAGCCGGCCCCACCCACAGGGTTTGAGGCTGACAAAAAAAAACTCAATCAAAAGTCGTAAACCTTATATACGGTATGCAATCAAGTCATAAACCTTGTGTACAGAATTCAATTAAGTCATAAATCTTTGAATTAGTTCAATTAAGCAGTACATGTTTCATAAAAATTGCATGGTCTCGATAAACAGTATCTAAAATTGTCTCTGTGTTATTTAAGAATGACATCTTTAAATTGCACTCTTCAACATGAGTTTAGGGCTTAATGCATTTTCAGTAAAGGTTGACAACTTAATTGAATCAAATTAAAAAGTTTAGAATTTGTTTGTACTTTTTGGTAAAGATTTTCCATTGAATTGAACAAGTTGAGTTTTACGACATTATATTGTCTACTCTGGTCGTGGTTCACTAGCATTTATCGGCTTTAAAACCCGTCATGCAAGTTTAAGGTCGCGAGAGATCATCCGCGAGCACCAACAATCCAAACGTAATCGGTGCCTGATCAGAGATATTTTTGGACGTAGGCAATGCAAGATTAGAAACATTCGTAATGTTGTTTATCCACACTCTGCTAGCTAGGCAATAGAGGTGAGCATGGTTCCAAGATACGCATTTTAGGTTCTAGATTTCAAAAATTGGGGAGCCGGTTCGACAGGTAAGTTCCAGTTAGAATAAATCCTTGTATTTTTCTTGTTTTATGTCTCGCGCAATCCTGCAGTACTTCATGGAGTGTGTAATCTAAAACCACTGGCCTAATCTTCCATCTCCGATGATAATAATGATTAAGATTTTTACTTTGTTAATGTTTTATATTCTTTATGTGTCTAAGTATAATTTGTGGTAAGTGGCTTGTAGCAGCAAATGGTGGTCATTAGAGGTGATGATTCACTGCAATCGTTCAATTATAAATATAGGTGGAATTTGGGTAAACCCTGGAACCGGCCGTAGAACTTATGAGGGTATGCAAGGTAAGTTCCATGTTCCAAAAAATGAGGAACTTGTTCCGACAGGTAGGTTCCAAATTTCAAGTGGAACCTATAAGGAAGTCGAAACCACTCATCCTTATTAGGCAACCCTGTCGACTTTGAACCAAAGTGATATCGTTCATTCTGGTCGCGACTCGCTTGCACCGGTTTAAAACTCATGCGAGTTTTAAGGTGGTGGGAGATCATCTGCTCGGCACCAACACCCCAAACGTGGTTTAAATATAGTTTGTGGTTAGTTGATTATAACAGCAAATGGTGGTCATTAGATGTGATGATTCACTGTAATCGTTCAATTATGAATATAGGTAGAACCTGGGTAAACCCTGAAATCAACCGTGGAAATTGTGAGGGTATGCAAAGTAGGTTCCATGTTCCAAAAAATAAGAAACCTACTCCGACGGATAGGTTCCAGATTTCAGATAGAACCTATAAAAAAACTTGAAATTACTTATTCCTATTAGGCAACGCTGTCGACTTTGAACCAAAATAATATCATCTATCCTGGCCGCAAGTGACCAGCTTGCGCCGGTTTAAAACTCGTGCGAGTTTTGAGGTGGCGGGAGATCATCTGCTCGGCACCAGCTCCCCAAACATCCGCGACATGTGGTCAAAGATCGTGCCTATTAGATCTGTTCGGCGCCAACAACGGCCCCCAAAAATGATCGTGGGCGAGCCGACAAGTGTAATGGATGACGTGGCGTTCAATGCTTCTGAGATGGACGAGGTTGACTTTGCACCTCCTCGCCTCCTCCTCCACTTAAACGCCATCATTATGAGAGAGAGAGACAGAGGAGGCGGTCTCTCCACGTGTCCATGTGTTACCTTTGAATGAAGCTGGCATGTGTTTCCCAGAAGCTTCACATTTAAAAAGCACTATACTTTTCAGACCAGGCCGACACCATTTCCATTTTCAGAGTTTTGTTCTGTAAAATACGAGAAAAATAGTGTATTGAAAATTATAAACTTTCTTCGTGATTGATCGATAAGTGTTTCGAGATACTGGTTAATTGATTTATATTCGGTAAAGATCTCGAAACCAAACGAATAAAGAAATGGCGTGGCGAGAGTTACTAAAGCGAAAAGTAAAAAATCAAAGAGATTTAATGTCCACCATCTCTTACGAAAACTTTTTTCAATTTGTAAATGTTGAGATTGAGACGTGCGGTAAAATATCAATTCAGATCCGTCTTTGTTTTGGCAAGGACTATAGTTCCGAAGACTTTTGTCTTTTCTGTAGAGACTGATAGGAAGTACCTTGAATGTCTACAGAACTTGAGGCGATATCAGCGGGACATGATGGAATGGCTGGCTAGGAAAATTTTTCTACAAAGATGCTAATCGCCCTAATTTTGGGGTTGAAAATGCCTTTCGAGTTAGGCACGAGGAAAGCTAACCCTTGCTCGGCTCTTTTCTCTGTTTATCATACGGTAAGATTACCTTTATACTTTGAATGAGCTGCTATTGATGTGGGATAACAACAAGTTGCGGTCGCCAATGCCATCCTGACTTACACATTTGTAAGCGATGCTTGGAAGAGCTCACAGAACAGAGTTAGCAAGTTGCATGTGAAGCCATTCGGATTCTTTTTTCGGGTTTAATTACTACAACATCTATTGATTGATCTACACGCAAGCAATCTTAAGTTTGTGCACATCGCGCACCCCGCATGATGCGGGATTGGTCTACACACAATCAATCAGCTGCTGCTGACGAGTAATCGACTTGTATGCCACGTTTCGAAAGGATAAAGACCGCTTTCCTATCGGTTTCGCAATGCCGGTGGCAGTGGATGTGAGCCGGCCAGAAAAAAAAAAAACAATAAAGTCGAAAACCCACATTGCATTTTTCCCTCCTTTTCCTTTGACGGTAGCCAAATTATTTCAAATGGCTAATTATGAATCCCTCAACCAATAGAGACGGCGTAGCCTTGCCAAAAAAATCAAAAGGCACTTAATACACGCTTAAATCGACTAATCAAGTATTATGGATATGCTTGACTTTTTGGACATGTGCGTTATTGTCTACTTTTTGTGAATGGGGTGATGGGGCCCCGCATGGTGTGCTCCCATTCATCCCCTCTTCCCACCTTCTATCTATTTGTTCGATAGAAAACTTTTTCTCAAGTGAAATTACTTTGTACCCTTTTAGGCCAGCATCGTAGAGATGTTTGCGCTTTGGTTTGGACGAATTTTCAACCCAAAATCCAGCTCATCGACTCGCGGAAAAAACATTTCAATTTGGATCGAATATTCGATTTGCCATAAGGTTTGTTTGAATTCAAACCTGAACTCGTTCAATGACACAAATAGTCTTTGAACTTTGGCACAATGTACAATGTGATCTTTGAACTTTTAATTTATTCAATATGATCATTGAACTTTTGGTACATATTCAATTTAGTTCCAGAACTGTATAAAAATGTTCAATGTATTCATTCAATTAATTCGAGATCAGGGACTACATTACACATGTACTAAAAGTCAAGGGACCACATTGCATATTGAGTAAAGTTCATGGACCATTTGTGTTATTATCTCATTTTATAAATGAGAATCATAACATTGCTAAGTTTAGAAAATGTACTTCTAATGTTAAAAACCAAAAACAATTAAACAAGATCGGAGTTATGAAACAAACATTTATTAGCCGGGCATTTATTGTTTTAGCTCAATTTATAGATTTTAGACAAATCTGTTGTTGCATGCAAAACATTATATTAGTCTTAAAAGCAAATTCTTCTATAAATGAATTACTTATTTTGTGACATGTAAAATGCATCAAAAGGTTAAAACTAAAACAAAAAGCTCTTCGGAATCTATGCACTTGAGAAATTGTCGAAGCAAAACCAAATCAATAAACAATAAACTAGAGATTTTTATTTGATTTGATTTGATTTAGTTCACAAAATGCAAATGTTGGTAAATAAATCCATATGTAATTTTCAAAAGATTTTCAAATTTGAATAACATTGTAAAGTTTGGCTCATTGTTTGCTTTTTTACTTAAGCTGGAACAAATAAGCACAAAAAAATAATTTTCTCTTTCGTCAAATTTAAGAGAACTAATTCGTTTGAAAAATACAGATATTTTCAAATGACTTAGATCTGAGGTAATGTTGCAACGGCTCTAAGATTGACTTTGAAAAGACCTTTTAAAAATTAAATACAAGAAAAAAATTAATTAATACTTAACAAGTATTCGAAGGTGCTTATTAACTTACACTCACTCAACTTTTATATTAAACTTGTTTTTCTTTCCAAAATCATTATTAGCTCACAAAAGTATCTTAGAAAATTTAATTTTACTACGAAAGAAATAAATTTTCTATGAAAATAATAGTTTTTTTTGGTCGAAATGAAAATAATAGTTTAGTCTGGACAAAAAAATGTAATGCATTCGCTTCAATCATTTACACTGGGTTGCTCGGAGAATATCTGTTTTCTGTGAGATACTATTATTATAATGATATGAGTATAAATGGCATTTTCCTAAATAAGTTTTGTCGGTCCAATATTATCATTATCAAAATACAGCAATTTTTGGTCCTCATATGCAAATGTCAAAACCACGTTTAATGCGTGGCAAAATTAAATGGAAAAAACCACGTTTTATTGGGACTCATCCCAGATTTTGCCAAAATTTGTAAATTGCAGCACAACCTTCCTAATATATATTCGACTTGTTTATATAGTAAAATAACGTGAGAAATATGCTCCACGTGGCAAGTTCGCTATTTTCCGTAATTTAAAAAGACACCCTCCATTTTGGGTGTAATTTTTACTCGAGGACAATCCCACCTTTGACTAATAATTTTGCAAGTTTTGGTGGGTAGTGAGGCAGCGCATTTTGAGGGGCTAATGCCGTATAATTAGTGGAATAAGAAATCAAAAAAATGCTTTTATTTATTTATTTTAAAAAAAGAGAGGAAATTTCAGCCTTTTAGCCACCGGCACATAGATTACGACTTATGCTCGAGTTACCCTGGTTTGGCATGTTTTGACCAAATACCACATTCAAATGAGCATTATTATCGGCGGATGTCATCGGCGATCAGAAAAATCTCCACAAGCGACCTCAAGAGTCAAGATGTTCTATAATGATATCGACCATTTCTTTAATATTACCGTAAGACTAGTCTAAGGATAAGTGTCTAGAAAGCCTTAAAACATATTACACGGCGGCTAATTCGGTCCTAAACCTTTCAATTGTGCCAATATAATCTTAAACCTATTATATGACAGGTAATTTAGTCCTAAACCTAACGATTGTGCCAATTTAGTTATAAATATTTTAATGACTTGCCAATATAATCTTTCCTAATTATTTTGGCCAGAAATCGCGAAGCACTGTGTCGGCAAATCATTAAAAGGTTTGGGATAAAATTGGCAAATCATTAAAAGATTTAGGACTCAATTTTGATATAATTGAAAGGTTTATGACTGAATTGGCCGCCGTACAATAGGTAAATGACTTTTCAGATAATTTACTTGACTGGTCTATATATGAAGATCAGCGCACGAATTTCAAGTATTTTCATAAATTAATTTTCATATGATCTTTTGCATTTTCGTTAATTCAATTGCATATAGATCGTGGCATTCATTGGGAGTTGGCCATGTCGTCCGGGAAAGATGGCGAATTTAGGGGCATTGTGCACACAATCGAAGTCCAAAAGTAAAATGCATGCAGTCACCATAATTGACATTGCATTGATAAAATTGATAGTTTAAATGCTGAATTATTGAAAAAGAAAAAAAAAACAATAACAGGTGGAGCCAAACCATTGGCTACTCAAACAGTCTGTACATGCAAAGAAGTCAACCTCTCTCTCCGAATCCAAACACAAGTCAGTGCCTAACTTTCTACGCTGCCTCATGAGCCAAAAACCCTATTCTCATTCGAAGCAACAAGAGGAATAACCCTAAATAATTTTGATGATTCTTGAAGAGGACCAAGACTGGAAAAAGAGGAGAGAAAAAGAAAAAAAATAGAAAGAAGCCCGTCATCGAGTTAGCGCAGCTTCCGATGTCGTTCCGATGAATCGATCGTGTACTGTATTGATTTCCTCAGAAGATGTAGTCGTTGCTCCGGTTGTTGTCATCGGAGGAGGAGGAAGGAGGCCTGGAAGAGACCTGGTGCGACGGGACACCCTCCATGCCGAACCCATCGGAAGCAGCCCCTCCTCCTGACGATCTTGAGCTCACCAGCCTTTGACGTTGGAGGGAGAGATCAGCAGGACTGCTGGTGTTTAGGGAGAGCATGTACTGCTGGTTCTGATGCTGTTGGAATAATTGCTGTTGATGATGAGGCTGCTGTTGCACTTGGTACTGCACGTGAAAACCCGACGGCCCCATGCCCCCCGGCCGGCCGACGCCCGCCTGCCCCGGCCCGAGCCCGATGTTGAAGCTCAGCACGCCCCCCGGCCCGTGCCCGGATCCGAACGGCGCGCTGGGGCCGCCGGTGAACTGCTGCACCAGGGCCCGGAAGTTGGTGGTGTCCGTGTTCATCACGGTGGTCGGGGTCCGCCGCGACGCCCGGGACCTTCTCCGGACGGGCTTCGCCACGCCCCCCTCCGGGCTCAGGTGGCCGGAAGGTCCCAGGTTGCCGAGCCCTGCCGCCGCGGCGTGGTGGCCAGGGGTGGCGACGGAGAGGGCCGCTGCGACGGAGGAGGCGGAGGCCCCGGCGGTGGCCCCCTCGGGCTGTGACCGGTCGCTGGAGACGGCCTCTGAGGCGGCGGCGGCGCGGCCGGAGGGCGCGACCTGGGAGAGGAAGTCCTGCTGGTAGAACTGCATCCAGTCATTGGGGGTGTTGGACATGGTCTTGTTCATTGCCAAGAACATGTGCCCCGGGGGAGCGGAAAAAACCCCTGCTTTTCGTGTAACTTTCGTAAGAAGGAAGGACTGAAGCATGGGGCTGGGGATGTGGTATTTAAGGAGGATCGAAGAACCGGTCAAAGGATCCCAACCCTTCAATTGGGTCCAAACACGCCGATCGCACGTGACTCGTCACGTGCGTGGATGTCTCTCTGCTGTTGCGGGGGAGCGTTTTGGCAGGTAGTGCGAACTTCCTTCTGGAAGGAAAGGGCACGTTTGGCCGACGGGGAAGAGCCTGGTTCCAGGAAGCAACCGTTGCACGACAGTCACGGTGACGTCACGGCGTCGAGTGGCCCCGTCATCGTGGGTTTTGGTTTTTATTTTTATTTTTGTTATTTTGTTTGTTTAAGTTAGGTGACTTCTATGACTCGGAGTCTTCAAGATGAAGACATGCATGTGGTCGTTTGGAAGCAACCGGGCAGCTTCTTGCTTTTGCTGAGAGATTGACGGTGTAACAAGGACATCGCACTTTCGCGTTCGCTAGATGTTTGTGCTTTAGGTCGAGCGCTTTGTGCACTTACGATACTTAAAAAGATGTGAAATGCGGATCACGTCGTTGTCGTCATTTGGCATTTTCGAGACTTTTTATTTTTTAATTTTAAAGAGGTCTCTGTAGACGCTTGACTTAACATGATATCAGAGCCCGAGATTTCGAATCGGATTGTCATATTTTTCCACATCGAATGATGTGTAGGAAGTATAATTTGCATTTTTTCTTATTAGCTTAAGCTAACAAGAAGAGGGTATCTTTTAATTTTGACATCATATGCATCCTTCTTCGACTCATGTTGATTCTATGTTTATCTCAATATGGTAGATACCCTTTTCTCTCTCTCTTTTCTAATAATTTAAGGGTAGGAGCATGGACGTCGGGCAAAATACTTCTTCTCAAATGATTTCTTTACATAAATATTTTTTTTAAATCACACTATCTTTCATGAGGTCGCACAAGAAGGTGTCGTGCCAATTGGAAACCACGCGAGACTTACCGGACTTTATATATAGTATGGAGGTCGTTTGAGAGGCGAAGGTAATTTATGTACATATCTAGTCCTAATCCAAATTCATACATTGAACTGGTGTTGATGTTAAGTATCCGACATAGATATCATGGTTTAAATATACTTTTGCGGGAGAACTATCTAGGTGCTCGCGAAACGCGATGTTCCTTTCCGTACAAATCCGTCATCGTGTTGTTGAGCATTATCATTTTGAAAGGAAAAAATGAAATTAATTATACTTAGCATGTGACGGTTGACTGGTGTGAACGAGATTAAATTCTAATGCAGACAATAGATATTAATGCGACCAGTGGCATGTCATTTATCAATCAAATATGTGCCTCATTCATTTGCGCACATTCCTTAGAAAACAACAAAGTGGACTATGCTCGTGTATTTAGCCACAAACTAGCAATCCTCGGGATTCTCTACCATGAATCCCGCGCCAAAAATCTCTGTTGTAAGATGCACATGTTGTAAATGTGATTTGATTACCTTCATCCATCTTCGGAGAACCAACTATTCACGTAATGTATCATGTCGATAACTTCTTTTCACGCCGGCTATGTTAAACCAACATCGGTAATTAATAAGAAAAAAATTCGATTGCAGAAATCGAAAAAGTCAGAAGACCCGACTACACAAAAAAAGTCAAAGGACAGAATCGACACCAGTTCGACGATCGGAATCGAGCTCAACCCTAAGAGCTAATCGGAGCTATGAGCATATCCACATGCTGCAAAGTTGTTAGCTATGGTGGGTATCCGATGAACGCCTTCCTGGTACTAATTAATTTACGGGAGACATGCGCCCTTTTCTTTGACTGAATTTGTGGACCAAGAAAATATTTTTTTTGACGTGCATCACATATAGTTTTGGCACAATGTTTCATATGAATGGCACATATCATATGGTACCATTCTAATGGAGTTTTGGTTGTTTTCCCATGAACGAGGAACGGTACAAGTGTCGGTCAAAGAAGTACACATACGATAATGATATGATTCAAGGTATATAAATGCATACATACATACATATATATATATATATATATATATATATATATATATATATATATTGATTGATTGCGATTTATATTCCTTCATTCATATGGTTCAAAAGCACGTGGGTTTGACTGCTATAAAACCAAGGGCTCCTCTTTGATTGACCATCTATCCTTTGCTCAATCTTCGGGAGCCAAGCCAAGCCATTGCATTTGATTCGTTGGACCTCCCCTAAATTCCAAAGCGTAGAGGAAGTGTCTTGGGAAGTTACTTTGATCGTGACTGCACGTCTCTTTAATGTTTCTTTTTATATAAAGATCGGCACACCGGCATTGGAATCGGAGAAAAACCTTATCTAGATATGTGAGCGACTGCCTTTTTAATCTCGAAGGAGTAGGTGCTAAACCGTTCTAAAAGTGTGGACATATATATTGGGGAGGCAAATAGGGCTTAAAAATATTTGAACCTTCTGTTTTGATACCATGTGAGATTTTGTGAGATTACTGTCAATTATTCTAAAAGTTTAAGCTGTTAGATGAAAGCGTGATTTAATATTTTAATATTCAATCGGAGTCCTACTTAATATGATGTGCTGGAAACGAGCGGCAGAAACCTGATACCTTCACTAGGGGAATTGCCAAGCAAGATTTCAAATCAGAGCTCGTCAACATATGTAGTTAAACTTACATTCACTCGAAAGTTTAAGCCATTGAGTTATAGGCCAACTAGAATATATTAACCGATCTATACCACACCAACTCTTCAATGTATGACTTTTCTAACAGTATTTTAACACGATGTGCCAAAGTAGTCAACTAAGTTAGGGTTTTCGATTTTTGTTTTTTTTTGTCGATACCTAATTTGGGGTTAACGGCTAATGTTTTGATCGGACTGAAAAGATAGGGTGCTGGCGCATGAAAGTTAACTCGAAATGTCACAACACAGTGCAAAAGGGCAAACAAAAATTGCTGCCTTGGGAACCCCATTGATTATATGGAACAAGTGGTTCTAAACTTCTAACTCATGTTTTGACTTTTGATTCGTGTTATTGATTGGTGTAACTTAACTTGTCCAAAACCCAATTCGTGAGTACTCACAGAAAATTTCTGAAGAATAAGCACGTGAGATTGTAAAGCATCTGGATATTCGCTTGTTATGAGAGGATCCACCAACTCCACCTTTGGATGTCTTGACTTTATACAGCCATGAGATTTCAAGTCATGGCATTTGTCTTTGGGCCACAATTATGCCCTATGAACGAGAGGTACGAACACCGGGGGTCGTGATCCAGCTATTAGGCTCATGATCCGGTGATTACTGGAGATGGCAATATCGATCGGAAACCCCCCCTTTTCAACTCAGTTTTAGCGAGCCAAATTGAATGTGGGTCACTTAAAAGTTTAAAATCAAGTTAAAATGAATTTAAAACATCCAACCCCTAATATTGTATGGGTCTATGTGGGTTTGCACCAGATCCATATTCAACCCATTTTGAGGTTGTCGGCTAAAACTCAAAATGTACCTACATGAAATCAAACTCAAACACGGCCCATGAACCTAATGGCGAGGGAGACAACTTGCCGCCATTGCTCGTCCCTCAAGAACTGCCATCGTCCCCCCATTGGTTGTCTCTTGAGCACCGTCGCCGTCCCCCATGGCTCGCCATTACTATTACTTGTCCTTGAGCACCGTGGCCTTCCCTCTTTTTTCTCTCTCCAAGACTCAAAAACCTCCGATCTAAGGTCGAGGACCTCCGCCGGCTTCGGATATAAGGTTGAGGATAAAAAATTGAGGAGATGGCCCATGTTCTACTTGGGACGTGCAAATTGCAATAGAAAAACGATCAGGAAGCTAAAAATTGGCCGAAAATTAGATTAGAAAAGTAGATGAAGCACGAAAAAGGAAAAAGTAGAGCAACGGACATCCCACATCAATGGAAAAAGGAAAAAGAGTGGGAGAAAGAGAAACCAAAATGGAAAAACTGGGCCAGTAGTAGTTTGGGCTTTGCAGAAGGGCCAGCAAAATAAACATGCAGATCGATTTCTTCTTGTTTATTTCATTTTGTTGCATAGCAAAGGGGATCCAAAGGAAACCTTTGACACCGAATGGGAAGGGGATGCGTACTCCCAAGTGATCTGCATCATCATCCTCATGTCTGTCTAGAGGACTGCAGAAGTTACTGAAGTACAGAAGTTGGTGGAAGAAAGTCAAGATGCTAAGAGATGATCCAGCAAGTTTTGCAGCCATGATATCTGAGATGACATCTCTTATGAGTGTGAGGGGTTTACTGCAGATAAGAAGAAGCTCACGCCTTCTGATTCTATCAGTTCATATGATCAGACGACATGGATCCCGATACTGATTCATGTCTCTGAGTAAACCTTCTCTACCGGGTTCGTCGAGTCCGATATACAATTCATGCAAGCTTGAAGTCCCATTCTTGTTGCTTAATTCTCTCTATGTTACCTGGTAATCGTGTTTAAGGGAAAAGAAGAAGAAAGGCTCGGATCTTCGTGAATCTGAAAATGGGGGAGTCATTCGCTACGAACTTGAAATTTAGGGAGTTTATACAAATATTTTGAAAGAGTCGGGCCCTTTGTGGCAAATTGTGTTGTAATTTTATAGTGAGAAGACAATTTGCAATTTTCTTGCTTTAAAAAAAGGGGAAAAGGACATTTTGAAACCCACCATACGAGTACCATAAATCGTCGCGTGATCCGAATTGTCGGCGTGGACCCCATCGCTGCTGACGAAGATACTAATCATACTTCAAAAAAATTGTAAAATATAAAATGAATTACATTGAGTAACTCTTTTTAGTACATTAAAAAATTCTTCTGATAAGTGATCCTTTATGAACTCAATCATTTCGCACCAGCAGAAATGGCTCCCACAACGTGTGTGCAAAGCATGAAAATGAAGAAAGGAAAAAGATAAAATGATCTAACTTTGAAACTTCCCTTTAGATTTGGCCCATATTGGCTCGTCCATGGCCACGACGGGACTTCCAAATCTGCAACAACCGTGGCTACAGCGATAGCGGCTCATCCATGGTTGCAAGCGACGGGCGGTCGACTTCAGATTTGCAATTCCATCCCCATGTCTATGATATGTGGCAACGAAGTTAAGGGAAGGAACGCCGATCACAAAGACGGCAGAGAGGGTTGGACATTTGGCAGTGGCGCTGGCAACCCCGTCGGTGGTTATGGAGGAGGGAGACGCGGAGTTGGGCTCAAGGTGGTCCCAGATGGAGGAGGAAAAGTGAGTTGGATGGAGATTTTTTATTTTGTTCATGTAAATTCACTCCAAGAATAACGTGGCTCACATGATGTTATTTTAATGATTTAATAAATATTTAATTGCTAAAACATATTGGTTATGAAAAGATGAAAATGGGAAATTTTATGGAGAAATTACGATTCCACCGAAGAGGTGCGACTCTACGAAACGTAATGTGCTTTGATAGAAGGCACCTATTGATAGCCTATATAAATAGAGTCTGGTCCTCTCTCCATTCACAGAAGTGAGAACGAATGTTGTGTTTTATCCTCCATCAGATAAGCTGCGTTAATGAGTAAAGTGGGTTAAGAAAAAGAAATCATATTTCTATGTTTCTTCTGTTTCTGCAACAATTATCTTTAAGAGCAACGCTATAGATAAAAGTATGTCTTCATCCCTCTTATTGTGAAAATCATGAAGATCTAAGATTCTGAATTTTAGAATTTTTTCTGCATAAAAAGATTATGTTATTACTTACAGTTGGTATCAGAGCATGGTTTAGGATCTCATAATTTCGGATTATGGCTTCTGGGTTTGGATTCGTCAAACGATGTTGATATTTTTGTTATTTGCCAAAGTTGTTGAAATGATTTGTTGTTCCGATTCATTTCGTCGAATCTTGAACCTGTGTGGTTTCGCCGACGTGGTCTCCAAAACCCACTCATTAATTTGGTCGGAAATGGGATGTTGGAGGAAACCTGGATGATGTAATGTGTGGCGAAACAGGATGGAAAATTAAGAAGGAATGTATGGCAGAATGGGACGAAAAAAAAAAAGCGAACGGGCACGATGAAGAAGGCGGTGGAAGCACGCGCCACGCGCATGACGCGTGCGCGGAAGGATCAGGCGCATGCACGACACGCACCCGCGTGGCAGTTGAGGCGCACACGCCTCCTGCCCTCTCCACCCATTATTTACGGTTCTGCCTTTCCTCGCGTGATTTTTCGGTTCTGCCCTTGACCGAATCATTTACTGTTTTGCCCTTGGTCGCATTATTTTACTGTTTTGCCCTTGCGTGCAATTTATGAATGGTTTGCTAGTCATCAAAGTGGCCGAACCATAATGTCTTGAATTTTGAAATTGTATAAATTTTCATTCAATTACCATTCAATTACCCATGACTAGTTGATGCTATGATAGAAATTGATATATTACATATCCTTATTGGTGTCATGGGTATATTGAAGTTCATTTATTATAAGAACTTAGGGATTGACCCAAAGATTAATTAATTTCTTATAATTCATGAACATAATAATTGGTAATTAATGTCTTGTTAGATTTATTTGTATATCCAAAGATATCAAATAAATTTTAACGAGGTGTATTTATAATTAGCAAATAAAAGTTATTAGCATCATTGTGGTTTATTGTTTGTTTGTATATCATAGGATCACCCATAGGAGAACTATAATATACATGTATTGTTTAATTTGAATATGATAATGTGATATTCTCAAAACATTAATGTATGAGTATATTCTTGTATATTTGCAGTAGCTATACCTGTTTCGCTTCATTCGCATGCTTCGTCTGTTCCTTTATTCAATAGAATGAATTTTCCAAATTGGAGTGAACAAGTCCAGTTTCACTTAGGTGTTTTGGATCTTGATTTAACACTTCAAGTTGGGAAACCAGCTGCTATTACTGATGAGAGTAGCGATAATGAAAGGTCTTTCCATAAAGCTCGGGAAAGACCGAACAGATTAAGCTTAATATTTATGCGAATAACAGTTGCAAACAACTTAAAGACAACTCTTCCCAAAACTGACAGTACTAAAGAATTTATAAAATTTGTGGAAGAGCGTCCTCAAACTGCTGATAAGTCACTTAATAATACATTGATGACTACTTTAACCACCATGAAATATGATGGTTCACATATCATGCATGAACATGTACTAGAGATGACAAATTTAGCGGCAAAAATTAAAGACTTTGGGAATGAACGTGGATGACTACTTTTTAGTACACTTCATACTTAATTCCTTGCCTCATGAACAATATGGGCCATTTCAAATGAATTACAACACTATAAAGGACAAGTGAAATGTAAATGAATTGGCCAGTATGCTTGTTCAAGAGGAAACAAGGATAAAGAATCAAAAGGCTCATTCTGTTAATTTCTTAAGTCATCAAGAAGCTGAGAATAATTCCAAGAGGAAAGGTGGAAGGAGCAAGAAGAAAGGTTTATACAACCTGAATGACTCTTCTAAAGCTTCTCAAATATATAAGAAGGAACACAATCTTATTAAGTGTCACTTTTGTAATAAAATTGGACACTTGAAGAAAGATTATCTGAAGTGTAAAGCTTGGTTCGAAAAGAAAGGTAAGCCTTGTACTTTAGTATGTTTTGAATCAAACTTTACTGAAGTTTCTCATAATACTTGGTGGATTGATTCTGATGCCACCACTCAAGTTTCAAATACGATGCAAGGATTTCTTTCGATCCAAACCATAAAGCCAAATGAAAATTATGTGCTCATGGGGAATAGAAGCAAAGCTCCAGTTGAAGGCATTGGCACTTATCGTTTTGTCACGCCCCGAGCCAAGACCGTGATGTTTGGTCCTAAGCCTGTCGTGAATATCATTGTTCCGAGGATTTGTAACGTGACGTCCCGTTATTGTTTCTTAATTAAGCTCAAGCGGAAGCAACTAGCAAACAATAACGAGAGCACAACATGAGCAAGGAAGTTTATTACATATGCACACGTAATTTACATGATAGACTGTTATGTTACAAGCCCTTCTTTCTTACGGGGCTTCTTGGTTATTTATTTACATCTGGATCACGTCCGGTTCTTTTCATACTAACCGCGTGGCTGGGGTTATCCTATCTTCACTACCTTCGTCCCTTCACAAAAAACAAAACCCAGCTTTTTCCCAAGCTTCTTCAACTAGCTACGGTGCACCCGTATTCCCATTGGGCGCATCATCACCAGCAGCCCCGGGTGGCCCGCCAAAGTCAGCTAGGGGTCCCAAAAGGTCTCCGTCAAACCACACGAACCATGCTTCGTAACGGTGGAGGACTAGCTCATCCGCACTCTCTTGGACCCAAATGGTTGTACTACATTTACGATATGTGGTTTTGGTCTCGACATCGACAACATCTATCACTCGCACATGCATTTCAATCGGAAGACCAAAGCAAACCAGAGGTGGTAGGGCCATACCTACAGAGCTGAAAATATAAGGAATGAGTTACACAATTCAGTAAGTTAAATTCACTATGCTTCGGCTAAGAAATAGCCTCGCATTGAACAAGAAAAATAACTGTCACCGTTAGCTTGTCGATGGTAGATCAATAGCAAATGCTTCTTACCTTGCCTATGTACTAAACATGGGATGTTCAATAAACAATAGAATATCAAGCATGGTTTTCAATGTTGCATGTAAAGATCAACACATGAGATTCATTATTCATCAATCGTAATCCATCGGTTCCTCCGGTTTTTCTCGGAAATCCGAGCCTCCCTCGGGCATAGCCTCGAAATCCATCGATGGCGGCATTGTCTCGAAATCCATCGATGACGGCATCGCCCCGAAATCTATCGGCGGCGGCAACGTTCCGAAATCCATCGGTGACGGCCTTAGTCTCTCGTGTGATCATGCAACAAACATCAAACAATTCGGTTCTTATCTTGATAACATTAGCCCATGCAATCGTGCGATACTTGTGTGATCCATGCTCTATAGGGCGAATTGCCTAACATGCGATGCGCAGTCGGGGGCACGTGGCTCGATCCACCATGCCGAGCGCCGGCTTGGAGACGGACTTGGCCCGAGTCTACACGCCTCAATAAAAACCCGCACCAAGCCAAGCTCGTCCCGTGATGCCATAACATGAGTACGAGACCATACGACACCTCGTTTCGTGATCAGTACGTGCATTGACTCACGGCCATGATGCATAATAACAAGCTCACAACAAGCATCAACCAAGGTTACCACTCGAGTCCAAACACGCAACACCATGTCCTAACCAAAGTATAGGGAATTAACTTACTATACGTATATCCTAGGGTGTTTGGTGGTGGTGTGGCGGGTGATCGAGAATGAGACCGAGAGAATGGCCGAGAGGGAAAGTGTGTGGCCGAAGAGAAGGAGAAGATGGCCGAGAGAGAGATTGGGGAGAGAGTGGGCTGATCGGTTTGGGGAAAGAATGAAATAACTTGGGGTTTCTCCTATTTATAGCCAAGACTTCAATAATAACTATGCCAAATGGACCAATTATCTTCATTCAAGTGGCACCTATTATTAGAGAAAATCTTGTAGGAATCTTATCTAAAATCTTAGGCTTAATAATTGGATTGTCTAAATGATTACCAAGTGCCCTATTAGGGTCATCATGCCCTGACTTAGGGTATATGAGTCACTTAAGGCATTAATTTCCTAGAGAACACATAAGTCTCTAATAATGGTCTCTCCATTAATGGTTCTTGTCTTGACTTTCATTCTTTCCCATCAAGCTTAGGGGCGTGTGGCACCTTATAGAGCATGCAAGATCACTCAAAGATTCTTAATTATTGAAGATTTTGCTAGATAAGATCTTCCTAATGATTATCCTCCAATAATTGATTCAATATTGACTTAGTCAAAATCGGCTTCTTACTCCCCAAGCTTGGCCGAATCATGTTGGTTCTTGTCCATCAAGGGCACCTAATTATTCACTAAGGACAACTGGCTAATGGCATTTAAGCATAATTCCCAAAATCATTAATGGTACTTAGCAAAGTTGGTTAAGTAAGGATGACTAAGTAAGTGGGGAAATTCCGAGTTTAGAAAGATTGGCCAACTCATTCGAATCGAGGTTCGGTATAGGAATATCTCCAATTATGACCAAACATAACCAAGCTAAAGTCCGAGTCTAATTGTGCAAGTTCGGGGCAGTCGGACTAACCAGGCGCGTGGCTTGTACTGTCGGGTCTGATCAGGCGTAGGGCCTGGCACACGGCCGGGCCACACAGGCACAAGGTCCGGTACATGGCCGGGCCATACGGGAGCCGCGCCGAGCTACACGGGTGGTGCGCCGAGCGCGATGCCGAGCCACACGAGCAAGGAACCGGTTCATGGACCAAACACATGCATTGGCTCATGAATAGGCACAATGCATGGCTCATGACCAAGTCCGTTAGGCTCGGAACTAGGCCGAAGCCGTATTTGACAGACACAATAACTGGCACAAGGGTCAGGCACAATGACTGGCACATGGTTGGGCATAAGACTAGTCCGTGGCCTAGCTGACGAGCATAATGGCCGGTCATGTCTAGGCACAAGGCTTGGCCGGCGCGACTGGCGCAAAGCCTGATCCTCGACCAAGCCACTAAGCTCGTGGCCTGGCACATGGCTCGTCCATGGCCTACTCGACTTAACACGACGATTCATGGCCGATTCGCGACCGGTCCACGTTCAAGTATCAATTACCCATAGTCGACTCTCGGTTGTCATGTAGCTGTGTGAAATTCAGTACCACAGGATTAATCCATGGCATCCGAGACCGATGCATGGCTGTGCGGAATCACCTGCGATCGACACATGCTGACACGACACTGATCTATAGTCGTCCCAGACCTTCCCACTAATGGCCCTTATGGTCGACGGGTCAATCCACAGTCGTATCACTCTAATCGGCTTGCATAATCAGGGAGTCATTCTATTGTCGATCCCATGGACAATCTTTCGATCGAACCATGACTAAACCTTAGTATACTCATTGCGACCATGTTATCCGTTCCATTACCGACCCTCGGATCGGATCGCTCGTCCATTCTATTACCATTCACCTTTGATCATCTTGGCCCCAAATTCAGGGATGTCACAATTCTCCCCCTCTAATAAAATTTCGTTCTCGAAATTTAAACACATATATGGTTCCTCAAATAAGTGCTAGTATTAACGCTTCATGATTTTCTCACTTTCTCAGGTGGTTTCTTCTATTCCATGATGACGCCATAGGACTTTTACTACGGGAATGGTTTTATTTCTTAATACTTGCTCTTTTCTGTCCACGATCTACATCGGCTTTTCTATATAAGACACTTTACTGTCTAATTCGACCTCGTGAAAATTTAGCACGTGTGCTGGATCGAGCTCATATTTTCTCAACATGGATACATGAAACACGTCATGCACCTAAGCAAGTTTCAATGGCAATGCCAACCTATAAGCAAAATTCCCTATTCTTTCTAGAATTTCAAACAGTCCTACGTACCTGGGGCTTAGCTTATCTTTCTTCCCAAAACGCAACACACCCCTCATGGATGATACTTTAAGAAACACGTGGTCGTCTACTTGAAACTCTAAAAGTTTCCGACGTCTGTTGGCATAACTTTTCTATCGACTTTAGGCAGTTCTAATTTTATCCCTAATCACTTGTACCACCTCCACAGTGAGTTGAACTAGCTCTGGACCCGTGACCTTCTTTTCCCCTACCTCGTTCCAACACACTGGAGTTCTGTAAGCTCGACCGTATAATGCCTCAAATGGTGCCATACCAATGCTTTGCTGATAACTGTTATTATATGCAAACTCAATAAGATGCAAATGTTCATCTCAACTTCCTTTGAAATCAATGACACATGCTCTCAACATATCTTCGAGCATTTGGATGGTCTTTTCCGTTTGGCCATCCGTCTGCGGATGATAAGCAGTGCTATATTGTAGCTTTATTCCCAGAGCAGTTTGAAGACTTCGCCAAAATGTAGTAGCAAATTTAGGATCTCGATCCGACGTAATTGTTACTGGAACTCTATGTAATCGCACAATTTGGCGAATGTATAATTCTGCATATTCTTCCAATGAGAAATCCTTCCTTACAGGAACAAAATGGGCTGATTTTGTTAGTCTATTGACAATCACCCATATGGAGTCATTTCCTCTCTGGCTTCTTGGTAATCCCATTACAAAGTCCATGGTAATATGTTCCCATTTCCACTCGAGAATTTCTAGCGGTTGCAATAGTCCTCTCGACTTGCAATGTTGAGCCTTGATTTGTTGACACGTCAAGCACTTAGCGACGCGTCTAGCGATGTCTGTCTTCTTGCCGCTCCACCATAAATGTTGTTGCAAATTTTGGTACATCTTGGTGATGCCCGGATGAATACTGTAGTTACTTTTGTAGGCTTCTGTCAGGATTTCCTCCTTAAGTTGGTCATCGTTGGGCACACATAAGCGTCCATTGAATTTCAATATTCCGTCTTCGGTTATATGAAAATCAGGTCTCTTCTTTTCTGAGAGTCCTTTATGAATCTTTTGGATTTCCGGATCCGTTTACTGCAATGCCTTGGCTTTTGATAATACCTCCGGTTCAATTCTGAGAGCAGCTAATAAACTTTGATGGTGTCCAACTTTAAATTTGAAATCCAAGTCTCGCGCTTCTTCAAGTAAGGTCCATTGCTTAACCATTAATTGAGCAATGACAAATTTCCGACTAAGAGCATCGGCAACCTTATTTGCTTTGCCAAGATGGTACAATATTTCATAGTCGTAGTCTTTGAGAAGTTCCATCCAGCGCCTTTACCTCATGTTCAGCTCCTTTTGGGAGAATAGACACTTCAGGCTCTGGTGGTCCGTATAAATAATGAACTTTTCCCCATATAAATAATGTCTCCAAATTTTTAAGGCGAAAACGATCGCGGCGAGCTCCAAATCATGAGTTGGATAATTTAATTCATATGGCCTCAATTGTCTTGAGGCATAAGCCATCACTTTGTCATACTGCAACAACACACAGCCTAGCCCTTTATGAGAGGCGTCGCTGTATATTTCAAAGCCTCCTAGTCCTTTTGGTATTGTCAGGACAAGTGCGGTAATCAGTCTTTGCTTTAATTCTTGAAAGCTCCGTTCACATTTGTCTGTCCACTTGAACTTTACTTCTTTCTTCAGCAATCGTGTCAAAGGAATAGCGATGCTAGAGAATCGTTCCATAAACCTTCTGTAGTATCCTGTCAGGCCTAAGAAACTTCAAACTTCTATCACGGTCATTGGTCTTGGCCAATTGATTACTGCTTCCACCTTGGATGGATCTACTGATATTCCCTAGCCTGTTATTATGTGGCCAAGAAACACCATGTGGGAAAGCAAGAACTCACATTTGCTGAATTTGGCATAAATAGCGTGTTCCTTAAGCGTCTGGAGTACCGATCTCAAGTGTTGCTCATGCTCAGCCGAGTTCTTTGAATATATTAGAATATCGTCAATAAATACTATGACGAAACGATCCAAGTATGGCATGAATACTCGATTCATCAGGTCCATAAAAGCAACTGGAGCATTTGTCAAGCCGAACGGAATAACTGTAAATTCATAGTGACCATATCGAGTTCTGATAGCCGTTTTCGGGATGTCCTCCTTTTTTATTCGCAGCTGATGGCATCCCGATCTCAGGTCGATCTTAAAAAATACGAACGCTCATTGGAGTTGATCGAATAGATCGTCGATTCTCGACAATGGGTACTTATTTTTAATAGTGACCCTATTCAGTTGTCGATAGTCGATACAAAGACGTAATAACCTATCTTTCTTCTTTACCAACAATATTGGTGCACCCCATGGTGATGTACTTGGACGGATAAATCCATTATCAAGTAGCTCTTGCAATTGCACTTTTAATTCCTTCAATTCAGTCAAAGCCATCCTGTAAGGAGCTTTGGAAATAGGCTCCGTTCTAGGGGCTATTTCAATAGCAAATTCTATTTTCCGTTCCGGAGGTAATTCTGGCAATTCTTCTGGAAAAACATCGGGAAATTCACTTACAACAAGAATATCTTCTAACTTTGGTCATTCCTCTCTTGACTTGTTTTCTACTGTCGCTAAATACCCTTGACAACCTTTTTCTAAAGTCGGAGTGCTTCCAATGTAGAGATTAGAGGGGTAGAAGACTGTCACGGTCCGAACCCACGAGCACGCTAACATCCCGCCAAAGGTCGTGAAATGGCAACGTCCCAGGACGCGTCGCCGACCCAATCATTTTGACTTATGATTAAAAGCATGCGGAAGCGACAACAATCACCCAATCAACGGCAATAGGGATAGACAGGAAAACACACCTCAATAAAAATAACTTCATCAACAAAACATCGGGTTAACATATTACAAGTCCGCCACGCGGACCTTCCTGATTACAACCACAAAGGTAGAGGGTTAACCTATCTCCTCTACCTACGAGGTGACCTCAAAAGAAGTTTGACCCCTCGAACGGGTACCTAGTCACCTCCTGGTCCCGGTCAACAGGGACCCCAAAATCGCACGTGGCAATTTTTCATCACTTAGGGCCTGAAAATAATTAAACAACAACAATGAGATAAACTCAACGAGTTAACAACTTAAGTCTCGATTAGAAGGTTAACTCATCTCGGATGCACCTAAAACATGCAACTTAGCTCGACGTACACAAGATGCCATCACACAATCGTAGGTAACCTTACCTTACCTTAGCACACGCCCTGCACGTTATAACATCATGTACCATGATAATTCCATAAGCATATAAGGCCTGTTTGGTTCAACTTTGAAAATGCTACTTGAGGGAATGCAAATACTTTTGGGTGAAAGCCCATTGGGGAAATACAAATGGTGTTTGGTAAAAATATTTTGTAAAGCTACTTTGGACAAAATATAGTGTTTGGTGAATTTTTTTTGCAAATGGACTTTGGGAATAAAAAAACCTAACTACCCTTCGCCGGAGCCGGCGCCGGCCGGCCGCCCGGCGGGCCGGATCTAGCGCCGACGGCCGTCGCTCGAGGTCGGACGACAGCCGGCGGACAGATCAGGGCCGGTGGCCGTCGCCGAGGCCCGAGCGACCCTCGATGAGGGTCGCGGGACCCAGCGGCCGCTGAGTCGCGCGACCCGGGCGATCGGCGCACAGGTCGCGCGACCTGGCGGCCGTCGCTGGGTCGCGCGACCTCAGCGGCCGTCGCCCTGGGTCGCGCGACCTCGGAACAACCGCCGCTCAGGTCCGCGACCCTCGAGGAGTCGCCCGGCCTTGCGGCGACCGGCCGCGCCTCTTGCCGGCCCGATCCGGCGCCAGCCTCGCCTCCTCACCGGTCACCTCACGAAGAAGAAGATGAGCTTGAGACACACGAGGGGCAAAAGTGGGTTTTTAGACAAATTTTAAGGGCAAAAAAGGCTACTAACATATTTTCATTAATTGAGGTATTAGCATTCGAGAATTTGAAAGCTCAAGGCACCCCTAGGGTGCCTTGAGCTTTAGCCTTGAGAAGGCAACATTTGGCCAAAGAGTCCCAAAAATAATTTGCAAACACTCCATAATTCCCCAAAGGGCTTTGGAGGCTCAAAGCTCCTTCAAGCCAACCAAACACCCCAAAAGGCGGTTTGAATACGCGGTAACTTTTCCATGCACAATGCATCCACATGTATCCCGATTATAAGGTGAAACCGCTTCGGCCCGTCCCATACCGTGCCTCACAATTTTATCCCATAATCAAGCGCAATGCCACCACAATCTTTCATGCGTATTCCGATTACTACGGCCACACAGGGCACGGCACAACCCACGTTATTAGCATCAGGTTGGCGGTCTTCCAGCATAACCGGATATCGTCCCGCCTCGTCGAGCACGGCATCGTCTCACCCTACCACAATGACGGCATCTCATAAATGAGTTCGTTCCGAATCCAATTCGCGAACGACTTCGTCTCCCCTGCCCCTGCGATGACATCCAATTACCAAATTGGAGACACCTGTTAAGGCCACGGCCAAACCATAGGTTGGCGGTCATCCGGTATAACCGGGCACGAAAGGAACCTTTAGGTGATCATGCACACGGGGAAAGAACAGCATTAGTGCCAAAAGTTGTGTACGGAGCTCACTTTGGTGCCAAAAGTTTCATTTGGATCATTTAAGTGCCAAAAATTTTGAAAAACGATCACTTAAGTGCCACTTGCGAAATCCAACGTGACATTTTTATTAATTTCTCAAGGCGATGTGGCTCTGGGGAGGCTGATGTAGCATTTCTTTTCTTTTCTTTTTCCTTTTCTTTTTTTTTCCTTTCTTTTTTTTTTTTCTTTTCTTTCTTCTTATTTCCGATGGCCGGCGTCCGGCCACCGGCCATGGCCGGCCTCGCCGGGCATCACCTTCCTCCGGGCGAGGGCCGGCGAGGCGCCGTGGCCTCGGCGAGGCTCGCCTCGCCCGGATCCGCGAGGGCGGCCATGGCCGGTGGGGGCCTCCGGCCATGGTAGAAGAAAAGAAAAGAGAAAGAAAAGAAAAAGAAAAGAAAGAAAAAAAATTAGAAAAAAATATTTAAAAAATTGAATTATACATATGAAAATGCCACGTGTCATTAAAATTTAAATATAAAAGCCACATATTAAATTTAGTCGGAATTTCTCGCCGTTGGCCTTAAGTAATCGTTTTTCCTCCAATTTGGCACTTAAGTGATCGCCGGCGTAAACTTTTGGTGACTTAAGTGATCCAAATGAAACTTTTGGCATCAAAGAAACAAATCTCCGTACACAACTTTTTAGCACCAATGATGTTCTTCTCCCTCATGCACACATAGCAATCACTCAAGTCTCATTGTTATCTTTCTCAATTAGCCAATGCGGACAGGATCCGTGCTAATACGTCAAAATATTGCACTTTCACACGTAAAAAGGAACTAAAATAATCACACGTGATAGCGTGCATATAATTATATCATCAAACTTGGCATAGTTCCCAATTCAACATCCA
This sequence comes from Syzygium oleosum, assembly GCF_021117445.2. NCBI lineage: Eukaryota > Viridiplantae > Streptophyta > Magnoliopsida > Myrtales > Myrtaceae > Syzygium > Syzygium oleosum. The sequence continues at coordinate 6,900,106 of NW_026607494.1, forward strand.
CGCCCTATTTAGCTCATAAAAATTGACATACAAATCCGACACCTCGGGATTTACTGTTGATATGCCCGCAATTACATCTTTAAAAATGGCAATACAATTCATTTAGTTATACAATCTAATTTATACGGAAATTTCCAACATAGGCATCACAATTCAAGCCTAAAACAATCACAATTTATTATTAAATTCTACACAAAAATATTAATAAAATATTGATATTTAAATTCCAAAAATTAATTAATTTAATAATAAAATATTAATAATAAAATAATTCGATAGCTTATCGTCAAATCCTCGATAGCTTATCGCAATATCGACGATAGCTTATCACTAAAAATTCGATAGCTTATCGCATTTTCTCGATAACTTATCGAGTCCACTTATCACTTATTGCAATAACTTATCGACTAATCCTTAATTAATTAGTACTAAACATAATTAACCTAAACTAACTCATCCTAATCAAGTTTAACATACTAATCAAGGGATTAGGGCGATAACTCACCCGTTAGCGATTCCAATTACACGGACGCGACGGCGGTGGCGAGGGCTACACGTGGCACGGTCCGAAATGACACGAAACAACGACGGCGGCTGGGTCTCGGCTGAACAGCAGCTATAGGCGGCTGTTTGAGCTCGGCAGGGCTCGGTTGAACGGCGAAAATGGCTCGGATGGGTGGCGTACGGCTCCGGGTGAACACGGCAAGCTGGTGGTGGTTCTGTGGTGGTGCACGGCAGCAAGAACAGTAGCCCAAAGGCTGTTCTACTGTGGCCGAATGAGGAAAGAAAAAAGGAAGGAGAGAGAGGAGAGAGAGAAAGTGAGCTGAGAGATTAAAAGAGACATTTCTCTCATTAAAGCCATGCCCTTCAAGTCTTCTTCATCATTTCCCCACATAAATGCCAAGCCCAAAGTCTTCATGCATTAAACCCTTTTGTTTCTTGGTCATAAATGCTATAAGGGTAAAATGGTAATTTCACATGGTATAAAAATACTATACACGTATACGAGCTAGAATTTTGCACAGGCTCGTATAAATCAAGTTTAGGCTCAAACGGATAAGGAATGGGCTTGAAAATGCTATCGGGCTCAAACTTGGGCTTGAAAATAGAAAATGGACTTAGTGGGCTTCATTGGGCCCACTTGGGCTTGTCTTGGGCCCAATGTGCCTTTGTTCGGCCCACTTCCTTGTGGGCTCCAAATTTTCGGCCAGTTAATCCTTTTCCGAGAATTCCGAGCAAATCGATAAATCGGAGAATTAACGAGGAGACTTCCAATAGTTTAGTCTTGAAATCCTCGAAAGATCGACATCCAATTTCGGACTCTAACTCATGGTCAAAATCGATCAATTGCGACTTTAGTATATCTCAAACTAATTGGCGACTTTTAGGAGTTACGCGTATTCGACCCGTGGTTGACTTAATATCAATCTACGTTTAAGTTTTCTCGAACCATGGATGATCTCGGTTGTCATGTAATTGCGAGGGGTCAATCGCTAGTTCCGAAGTACACGATCATTAGGAATTGGTTTAGGGTCGTTCGCAATCCATATAATGGTCAAGCGGAATCACCCGCGCTCCAATTGTATACTATTGGCGAAACATTCTGTAATTGTTCCTTGATCGGTCTATGATGGCTCAAAATTATCCCTCGTCAATCCTTATGGTCGAATTGTTAATCCATGGTCGAGTTCTCAGGTTGAGCATACTTAATTCCTTAATGGCCTTTCCTCTAATGGTTAGTCTCTCATGAGTGATCAATTGAGAGCAAAATTTAACTAACAGTGCATCGATAAATAATCACTTCATTATATCCCGAATAGGGTCGAAATTTGAGGACGTCACAAAGACCCTCCTTTATTTCCCACAAATGTATAACAGGGACAATTGGGTGGACTAAACTGAATCATCTTGCTATAGCAATTTATATTGACCCGTTGTTTACTAAGCCAATTCATGCCTATAATAATATCAAAATCATACATAACCAGTACAGCTAGGTCTATGGTTTCTTCCAATCCACCTATAACAATTTTACACCCTTGGCATCCTAGGGTAGTCTGCACCTCATCTTTCATGGGAGTGGAAACATTAAGTGCATTTTTTAAGGACTTCATTTCTAATTTTACTAATCGCACAAATTGCTTGGATACAAATGAGTGGGTAGCTCCTATATCAAATAGTGCATACACAGCACGGTTGTTGAGAAAGATCGTACCTATGATAACTGTCTCGAAGTTGTCAGCATCTTCTTGAGTAAGCGCATATACTCGTCCTTGTGCTGGGGGACGTTTACCATTATTATCACGAGGCTGGACTCCATTTGATAACGTTGTTGGCCTTTATTGCGACTGCATTTCTTGTCACCTTTGGGGGCAGTCTCTCACCATGTGGCCTTACTAACCACACCCAAAGCATGCCCCCGTACGAATTGGGCACGGAACATCACCACGTCGTCTCCCGCAAATAGAACAAGCTTCACCAGAAATGGTAGTTACCCTTGAAAAATTTTGCTTCTTGTTATGAATGAATTGGCGCCTTCATTTCGGCATTGGTCTCTTACCCGGATGTTGATTCGCCCGAGGAGTAGAATAATAAGACCTTGCCAGAGTTGCCATCTCCAGCGAGTCTTTCTCTATCAATTAGGCCCGTTCTTACAACTCATTATAATCCTTGAGATTTAGCGGCACTAATTGACTTCGGATGTCAGATCTTAAGCCATCATGGAATCGCTTTGCCTTGTCCACTGGACCCTCGATAAATTTAGGGGCGTACCTGGACAATTGAGCAAATTTTGCCTCATACTGGTCCACCGTCATATTGTTCTGCCGAAGTTGCATAAATTTCTTCATCTTCCGATCACGAGCACACTCAAAAAAGTATTTTCCGTTAAATACCTCAACGAAGGCATTCCAAGTTATAGCAGTATTTTCTGGAAACACGATTTCCTTTGTCGCCTTCCACCAATGACTAGCGCTACCCTATAGCTGCTACACCGCCAAGGTTACCTTTTCCTCCTCAGAGCATTTCAGGAGCTCGAATATCTTTTGCAGCTCATCTATCCATGATTCTGCTTCTTCAGGATCTCCTATCCCGGCAAATCTCGGGGGTCGTAATTTCAAGAATTGTTCGACCAGCCCATGTATCGTTCGGTCACCATTTTCATTTGCTGCCCAATTCTCAGCGGCATTTGTTATTCGTTGCTGAACTTGTTGTCCCATGAGATCTCCAATGGTTGTAAGAGCTTGTAGAATTCCATCTATTCGGGGGTCTTGCTTCGACTTCCCCTTCGAGGTCGTGGCTGGGTCTTGAGCACTCATACCGCGATTTTCGGGGTTCTAAGGAAACTGTTCTATAAGATAGACAAAAAGTCAGTGGTCACAACCTATCATTAGGATCAATCAAGCGATCACTTGCGCTACGCTTTTTCCTGGTTATCTATCCCAAGACTCCCAGCGCACCTTATCACTCCAAGTAATAATCCCTTTTTAACTTCAGAACCGTTTTCCCCCGTTTAATGCCTAGTTCGGTTTGTTCCTCTTTCCCTCGACATCTTAAAAGCCTGTCAGGAGCTGTTCAATGATCAAACCTTTATAACCCCAGCGCCACTTCTATTTAGAAGCCGCTCAATGATCAGGAGTATACCCCGGCGCCACTTCTGCCTAGAGGCCACTCAATGATCAGGCTTCTTGCCCGGCACCACCTCTGTCAAAAGCCACTCCTTGATCAGGTCTTATGGCCCCGACACCACTCCCCGCCCTCATCGGATCGGGTTATTTCAGGATTCAACAGCCTTTACTTGACTCAACACCGAACTGCAACTTATTGGAGGGGAACCTGCTCTGATATGAAACAACACTCCACCTACATGCCATGCCCCGAGCCAAGGCCGTGATGTTCGGTCCTAAGCCGATCATGAATATCATTGTTCCGAGGATTTGTAACGTGGCGTCCCGTTATTGTTTTATTAATTAAGCTCAAGCGGAAGCAACTAGCAAACAATAACGAGAGCACAACATGAGCAAGGAAGTTTATCATACGAGCACACGTAATTTACATGATAGACGGTTATGTTACAAGCCCTTCTTTCTTACGAGCCTTCTTGGTTATTTATTTACATATGGATCACGTCAGGTTCTTTTCATACTAACCGCGTGGCTAGGGTTATCCCATCTTCACTACCTTGTCCCTTCACAAAAAACAAAACTCCGCTTTTTCCCAAGCTTCTTCAACTAGCTACAGTGCACCCATATTCCCATTGGGCGCGTCATCACCAACAGCCCCGAGTGGCCCGCCAAAGTTAGCTAGGGGTCCCAAAAGATCTCCGTCAAACCACACGAACCATGCTTCGTAATGGTGGAAGATTAGCTCATCCGCATTCTCTTGGACCCAAACGGTTGTACTACATTTACGGTATGTGGTTTCCGTCTCAACATCGACAACATCTATCACTCGCACATGCATTTCAATTGGAAGACCAAAGTGAACCAGAGGTGATAGGGCCATACCTACAAAGCTGAAAATATAATGAGTTAGTTACACAACTCAGTAAGTTAAATTTACAAAGCAAAAGAACACTACAAGTGCCATAACTTGTGTACGGCGCTCACTTTGGTGCCATAAGTTTTTTTTGGATCACTTCGCTAAAATTTTTGAAAACGATCACTTAAGTGTTAAAATTTTTGAAAACGATCACTTAGGGTCGCAGCATGGTAACCATTCGTTTTTCTATTTACTTCGAAATAGGTTTGGAAACAACCGTTTGAGTAACATAATTTTAATTTCTATTTCGGAACAAATTTTTGTTCCAGTAAATAGATTTGAAAAGAAATCGGAAGCTAAAATTTTAGGCTTTCTATTTGGAGGAAATGAGAAATATAAATTTTCTCATCGCTCGTCCTCGCTATTAGCCGGCCACCCCCGTCGCCGCTCACTATTGCCACCGGCTGCCTCCCACCACCGCCGCCGACCACCGGCCACCTCCCGCCACCATCGCCCGCCTTCTTTGCCGCCCGCCAAAAAAAAAAAATCCAAAAAATCCTTAAAATTGAAAAATTCCAGAAAAATTCATAAAAATTTCTAGAAAATAAAAAAAGTCGATTTCGGGAAAATAGGAAATTTGTTCATTTTCTCCAAAAAATAAAAAAATTTCAAAACTTCACAGAATGGCTTATAATACTTGTGCATAATCACTTTGAGTGAAATTTAAATTTTTTGAGGAGCAAAAAAAAAAATTTCAAAAATTTCAAAACTTTACGAATAGCTTAGAATATATATGACCACCCACTTTGTGTGAAATTTAAATTTTTGAGGTGCCCAAAAAATCCAAAATAAAAATTTCAAAATTTCGCTAGAATGACTTAGAATATCATGCCACCCACTTTGAGTGAAATTTAAATTTTGAGGTGCCCAAAAAATTTAAAAATTAAAAATTTCAAAACTTCACTGAGAATGGCTTAGAATACTGTGGCCACCCACTTTGCGTAAAATTTAAATTTTTGAGGTGCCAAAAAAAAAAAAACCAAAAATTCAAAACTTGAGAGAATGACTTAGAATACATGTGCCACCCATTTTAAGTGAAATTTAAATTTTTAGGTGCCAAAAAAAATAAAAATAAATAAATAAATTTAAATTTCACTCAAAGTGGTGGCACAGGTATTCTAAGCGTATTCTCGTGAAGTTTTGAAAATTTTTATTTTTTGATTTTTTAGCACATCAAAAATTTAAATTTCACTCAAATGGGTGGCCACGCAGATATTCTAAGCCATTCTATGAAGTTTTGAAATTTTTGATTTTTTTGAAAAAATGAACAAATTTCCTATATTCCCGAAATCAGACTTTTTTTATTTTCTGGAAAATTTTATGGATTTTTTGAATTTTTTAAAATTTACTATGCTTCGGCTAAAAAATAGCCTCGCATTGAACGAGAGAAATAACCGTTACCGTTGGCTTGTCGATGGTAGATCAATAACAAATGCTTCTTACCTTGCCTAAGTATTAAACATGGCATGTTCAACAAATAAGATAACATCAAGCATGATTTTTAATGTTGCATGCAAAGATCAACACACGTGATTCGTCATTATTCATCAACCATAATCCATCGGTTCCTCCGATTTTTCCCGGGCATCCGAGCCTCTCTCGGGCATCACCTCGAAATCCATCAATGGCGGCATCGTCTCGAAATCCATCGATGACGGCATCGCCCCGAAATCTATCGGCGGCGGCAACGTCCCAAAATCCATCAGTGATAGCCTTAGTCCCTAATGTGATTATGCAACAAACATCAAACAATTCGGTTCTTATCTCGATAACATTAGCCCATGCAATCATGCGATACTTGTGTGATCCATGCTCTATAGGGCGAATTGCCTAACATGCAGGGCATGGTCGGGGGCACATGGCTTGGTCCACCATGTCGAGTGCCGGCTTCAAGACGAACTTGGCCCGAGTCTACACACCTCAATGAAAACCCGTACCAAGCCAAGCTTGTCCCGTGACACCACAACATGAGTATGAGACCATACGACACCCCGTTTTGTGACCCGTACGTGCATTGACTTACGGCCATGATGCACAATAACAAGCACACAACAAGCATCAAACAAAGTCACCACTTGAGTCCAAACACGCAACACCACCACGTCCTAACCAAAGTATAGGGAACTAACTTACTACACGGATGGCCTAGGGTGTTTGGTGGTGGTGTGGTGGGTGAGAGGGAGTGATCGGGAGTGAGACCGAGAGAATGGCCGAGAGGGAAAGTGTGTGGCCGAGAGAGAAGGAGAAGATGGCTGAGAGAGAGAGATTGGGGAGAGAGAGTAGGCCGATCGGTTTGGGGAAAGAATGAAATGGCTTGGGGTTTCTCCTATTTATAGCCAAGATTCCATTAATAACTATGCCAAATGGACCAATTATCTTCATTCAAGTGGCACCTATTATTAGGAAAAACCTTGTGGGAATTTTATCCAAATCTTAGGCTTAATAATTGGATTGTCCAAATGATTACCAAGTGCTCTATTAGGGTCATCATGCTCTAACTTAGGATATATGAGTCACCTAAGGCATTAATTTTCTAGAGGACACATAAGCCTCTAATAATGGTCTCTCCATTAACGGTTCTTGTCTTGACTTTCATTCTTGCCCATCAAGCTTAGGGGCACGTGGCACCTTCTAGAGCATGCAAGATCACTCAGAGATTCTCAATTATTGAAGATTTTGCACGATAAGATCTTCCTAATGATTATCCTCCAATAATTGGTTCAATGTTGACTTAGTCAAAATCGGCTTCGTGCTCCCCAAGCTTGGCCGAATCATGCTAGTTCTTGTCCATCAAGGGCACCTAATTTTTCACTAAGGACAACTGGCTAGTGGCATTTAAGCATAATCCCCAAAATCATTAATGGTACTTAGCAAAGTTGGCTAAGTAAGGATGACTAAGTAAGTGACGAAATTTTGGGTTTAAAATGATCGACCAACTCATTCAAATCGAGGTTCGGTGCAGGAATACCTCCAAATATGACCAAACATAACCAAGCCAAAGTCCGAGTTCGATTGTGCAAGTTCGGGCTAGTTGGACTGAGCAAGCGGGTGACCTGTGCGGCAGGGTATGACCGGGCGCAGGGCCTAGCACACAATCGGGCCACACAAGCACACGGCCGGGCACATGGCCGGGCACATGGCCGGGCCACACGGGCGCCGCGCCGGGCCACACGGGTGGTGCGCCGAGTGCGATGCCAAGCCACACAAGCAAGGAACCGGTTTATGGACCAAACACATACGGCTCATGAATTGGCATAATGCATGGCTCATGGCCAAATCCATTAGGCATGGAACTAGGTCGGAGCCGGATATGACGGACACAATGACTGGCACAAGGGTCAGGCACAATGACTGGCATATGGTTGGGCACAAGGCTAGTCCGTGGTCTAGCTGACGGGCACAATGGCCGGTCATGTCTGGGCACAAGGCTTGGCCGGCGCGGCTGACACAAAGCCTGATCCGCGACTAAACCACTAGGCTCGTGGCCTGGCACATGGCTCGTCCATGGCCTACCCGACTTAACACGACGATCCATGGCCGATTCGCGACCAGTCCACATTCGAGTATCAACGACCCATGGTCGACCCTTAGTTGTCATGTAGCCATGTGAAATCCAGTACCATGGGATTAATCCATGGTCATCCGGGACCGATGCATGGCTATGCGGAATCACTCGCGACCGACACATGCTGACACAGAATTGATCCATGGTCGTCTTGGACTTTCCCACTAACGGCCCTTATGGTCGAAGGGTCAATCCACAGTCGTATCACTCTAATTGACTTGCATGATTGGGGAGTCATGCCATTGTCAATCCCATGGTCAATCCATGGATAATCTTTCGATCAAACCATGACTAACCCTCAGTAGACTCGTTCCAATCATGTTATCCGTTCCATTACCGACCCTCGAATTGGACTGCTCACCCATTCTATTACTATTCACCTTTGATCGTCTTGGCCCCAAATTCGGGGATATCACACGTTTGATCTTTGATACTGGGCATTATTTGGATTTGTTTCGAAACATTTATGTACCTACATTTTTACGCAATTTAGTTTCTTTGCCAAAACTTAATGTAACGGGATTCTTTTTTAAATTTGGTCATACATCTTTCAGTCTATAAAAGAACAATAATCTTATTGGAACTGGAATTTTATGTGATGGTCTCTACTAGTTTAAACTTGATAATACTTTTGCTGAGACCTTAATGACCTTGCATCATAATGTTGGCACTAAACGCAGTTTAGTGGATAAGAATTTTGCTTACTTGTGGCATAAACGTTTGGGTCACATATCCAAAGAAAGAATGCAATTATTAGTTAAGAATGAAATTCTTCCAAATTTAGATTTTACTGATATTGGAGTGTGTATTGATTGTATTGAGGGAAAACAAACAAAACACACTAAAAAAGGTGCCAAAAGAAGCATAGAGCTTCTTGAAATTATACACTGATACATGTGGTCTTTTTGACGTTTCATCATTTGGTGGAGAAAGTTATTTTATCACATTTATTGATGATTTTTCATGTTATGATTATATGTATCTATTGCACGATAAATCTCAATCAGTCAATGCACTTGAGGTGTATATTAAAGAGGTTGAAAGGCAATTAGTTAAAAATGTGAAAATAGTAAGGTCGGATAGAGATGGGGAATATTATGAAAAGTATAATGAATAGGGACAATGTCCGGGTCCATTTGCTAAATTCCTTGAAATAGATGGTATTTGTGCTCAATACACAATGCCGGGTATACCACAACAAAATGGTGTAGGAGAAAGGTGTAATCGTACTTTAATGAAAATGGTTAGGAGTGTGATGAGTTATTCATCTCTACCCTTATCATTGTGAATGTATGCATTAAAGACTTCTATGTATTTATTAAACATGGCTCCTAGTAAGGCAGTTCCAAAGACTTCCTTCGAACTGTGGACGGGAAGGAAACCTAGTTTATGATATCTGCATGTTTGGGGTTGTCCAGCAGAAGTAAAAATTTACAATCCACATGAAAAGAAATTGTATTTAAGAACAACCAGTGGTTACTTCATTGGTTATGCAGAGAAATCCAAAGGGTATAGATTTTACTGTCCTAATCATAGTACAAGAATTGCTGATTCTGAAAATGCTAGGTTCATTGAAAATGTTGACATCGGTGGGAGTGAAAGAATCCGTGATGATTGCATTCAAGAAGTTAGGGTGGAAATTCCTCTACCCAAAACTTCTAAAGTTGTTGTTCCTAATATTATAGTTCAATCCAATAATAATCAAGAACAACAAATAAATGATCAAACACTCCATAATGAAAATGTTAATATTGAACCTACAGTAGTTAAGCCACAAGAAATAGCATCAAGAAGATCTCAAAGAGAAAGGAGGTCGGCTATTTCTAATGATTATATGGTTTATCCACAAGAATTAGAAATTGACTTAGGAATTGGTAATGATCCAGGTTCATTTTCAGAAGCCATGGAATGTGATGATTCTACTGAATGGTTCAATGTCATCAAAGAAGAGTTAAAATCAATGGATCAAAATCAAGTCTGGAATCTTGTTGAATTGCTTGAAGGATGCAAAAAGGTCGGGTGTAAATGGGTCTTTAAGACCAAGCGCGACTCAAGAGGTAATATCGAACAATATAAGGCCAAACTTGTTGCTAAATGTTTTATTCAGAAAGAAGGCATTGACTATAAAGAGACATTTTCACCAGTCTCCAAGAAAGACTCACTTAGAATCATTATGGCTTTGGTGGCTCATTTCGATTTAGAGTTATATCATATGGATATCAAAACTGTCTTTCTTAATGAGAATTTAGAGGAAAAAGTTTATATGGACCCACCCGATGGCTTTTTAGTTAAAAGAAAGGAACACATGATGTGTAAGTTAAAGAAGTCAATATATGGACTTAAACAAGCTACCCGACAACGGTATCTTAAGTTTAATGATACCGTAACTTTTTTTGGATTTAAGAAAAAAACTGTTCATCGGTGTATATACATGAAGGTTAGTGAGAGCAAGTTTGTTTTTTTAGTTCTGTATGTTGATGACCTTTGCGTTCTACTAATAATCTTGGTTTGTTACATAAAATCAAGAAATTTCTCTCGAAAAATTTTGAAGTGAGAAATATGAAAGATGCAATGTATGGGATAGAAATAAAAATATTTCGTGGAAGATCAAGGATTGTCAGGATATGCATCAGAACAAGTCAAGGGTGGTGGCGTTATCGTGATTTGACCTTTTGCTCCCGGCTTGCATGGCCATCTCGATCACGCCCCCATAGATAATTCAACACATAGTCCCTCCTCCGTCTCTCTCTCTCTCTCTCTCTCTCTCTACAGTCTTGTTCTTGCATGAATTTGTGGAGCTTCGACAAACAGGAAGATGGTGATCACTCGGTTCCTCCTCGCCTCCCTGAACTCCCAGGTCCGTGTTCTTGAAACGGCGGCGGTGGTGACCGTCGTTGTCGTCTCCCGTTTCTTGATTTTTCAGCGGTAGTTCGCTTCGATTGCGAGAGAAATTCGGTGGGTCGGAGCGATCAACTCGTCCCAGACTGAGTTGTCTTCAAAGTTAGATCCTTTCATCTTCTTCTTGATCGTTTCGTCGTAGTGTCGGAAAGATTCTCGATTTGTTGGTAGAGTAGGGCGAGCTTGGGTTCATAAGTGTCGGGTGCTTGGTGTTTTGTACTATTTTCTTTTTTTTGGGTTACATTCTTCATTTCTTTTTAAATCGACTCACGGTTCTTGTTTTTTTATTTTTTGGGTAACTCCGTTCGCTCTAGTTAGTTTCTTACTTCACCAATTACCCAGTTGTGATTGCGGTTTGATTTTGCTGCTACAGAGAAGTTGAATGAGAGTTTGTAGACACGTCGTCGCGTATCGATCCAGATCCTGAAACGGGGCTTTACTCTTGTAGACCGGCGCAAAATGTGTGCGAGAGAGAGAGAGTCATATCTCAGACATTGAACTCATTAGGCAGAACCTAGCTGATCGAGAAAATCATTTTCAGGGAAGAAAATTATGACTTACTCCTCCTAAGTAATTCAGACCAGTAGGTGAAAACAGCTCGAGATATGATCAATTCATGTTTTGCTAGGAAAGTATCCAGAACGGTTCACGGAAACGCCCGACCTGGTTATTTTGGAAGTACTGATGTGCGAATCGGTTTCACTCCGAAATTAATTGATTCTCTTAAAGAAGACTCTTTTATTCAATTGTGCTGAATTTCTCATTCTGCACTTCGTTATGGCCACTGCAACGTCCATGAGTTGTTGGCTTATGATTTTAGCTATTCGTTGGACTTTCTTGTGGTTGAGTTCCATGCATGTAATAAATTATCTGATCCATGTCTGATTGAGAGTAATGACTAACGGTAATGCACAAGTTCTTCTCAGAACTCTGTGTAATTTCTTCTGCTCCTTAATGCAGTAGTCTCTTATGCCGAAAACTATGAGGGCCCTTTTTGCTTTGAAATTGATTGAATTTGGAGGTTAATCAATTTAGTTGTGCTCAGATCTGGAACTGAAACTACTAAGCACAATTTACTTTTTTTCTTGTTTTATTACAGCAACTAAACTTTGCTCTTTAGTTTCATATACCATGTTCTCAGATGGCATGACGTCATGAATGTCTAAAACTGAAAAAAGCAGTTGAGTGTGGATTGCGTCTGTCTTCTGTTGTCTCGCTTTATATCTGGCCATACTTTCTGTTACTTGTGTGATGGTAATCCGTGTGTTTTTTACTTTTAGCTTACTTCCTATGCAAGACATGCATCTTCAAAAAGTTGCCAGGAGCACCTCATACAAGTTCCTATACTTGCCAGACTGTATAGCTCTGGGGCATCCTTACAGAAGGAAGAATCAACCGAATCAAAAGATGGTCAAGGGTACATGGTCTTTCTTGTTTAACTTACTCTATAGCTCCGAGGCATCCTTTGATGGTACACCATGCATGTCTTGTTTAACTTACCCAATATATAGTACACCATGTATCCATATAGGTTATAGCATAAGTAGAGTCAGATTGATGTATTTGTGGTAACATCAGTACTGTCATCCAATACGTCACTGATGCAAACATTGTTCATATATTGGATACTTCTAGGTTTAAGGGCCATGATATGCTGGCTCCTTTTACACCGGGCTGGCAAAGTACAGACTTGCATCCATTGGTGATTGAAAAGTCTGAGGTAGGTGTTCTTCATATTCCCAAAGTTAATCTGGTATATACATTGTAGAAATATGCAGCTGATGCCACTCACTGGTAGAAGCCTCATCTATTGTTGGTAATTGTTATTTGAATATGATTCATTTTTTTCAAAAATTTGGAGCTTATTCCCATGTTAATGACTGATTTCAGGGTAGCTACGTGTATGACATTAATGGGAAGAAATATCTTGACTCTCTGGCGGGTCTATGGTGCACAGCATTAGGTATTCTTGACTTCCTCTGTAATCAGAATCCCCACTTCCCTTCTTGGATATTGGTGATACTTGAAAGATTAGAAACCTCATTATCCACAGTTCCACACTCAGAAATAGGAAAGGAAAGAGAAAATTGTCTACGGATCTGTCACTTGCAACTTTTTGTCCTGAGAATGTCTGACCAGGGATATACGACTGATAAGTCACGTGCCCATACCTTGTAGAAGTCCTCCAATACTTCTGTCTTTTGCTTTCTTCTCTGATCACGACTTGTACAAGTACAGAACTTACTGAAAAATGGCGATAATGGTTTTTTCAGTGAAAATTATCACTTTAAATTCTGATCACTGGCTTAATAATTGCAGGTGGCAATGAACCCCGACTTGTTAATGCTGCTGTTGCACAGTTGAACACCTTGCCATTTTATCACTCATTTTGGAATCGCACTACCAAACCATCTCTGGTACAAGATGATTCTTTAGTTTAGTTTGCTATGATAGTTGCATCAGGACTCGTTTTCTTTGCATGATGATACATATTAAGACGATATGTTTCTGTTGCTTTCTGGTGTTTCCAACTTCTTGTTTCTAATCAGATATCCCTCCTAGATATTTACAGCTTTGTCAGTTATTATATACGAATGAACAGACAACGAAGGGCTCTCTAATGATTCCTTGAGTACTATCTCATATTTCAGGACCTTGCTAAGGAACTTGTAGAAACCTTTACTGCAAGGAAAATGGCTAGGGTGTTTTTTACCAATAGTGGATCAGAAGCCAATGATACTCAGGTACGATAGTCTCCTTGATATGAATGTCTTAGTAAAATGAACCTTATAGTGACGTGAGGAAACACTCTTTTTTTTCTGGCTTAACTGTAGCATCGGATAAAAATCCTGACATTGTTTAAACGTATAAAGCAAGAAAGCTAGGTTGGAGAGGATTGATGTCGCACATAATTGCCTGCTAGAGCTAATAAGTCAGATTTATTGTACATTTAGGATATGCATAAAGAGAGATACATGCTTTCTTAAGCATTCTGTAAATGACTGCAGCAAAGATGTGCAGATAGAAGAAGGAAAAAGAGAAAAGAAAATAGAGGAAAATATCACGATCACCAACCATTTTGATTGTGTTCTGCTCATACGTTTGCTCATTCATATGTGAAGTGAAAGTGATCATTTTTGGTAAAAGTATCGTTGTTCTTCTCATGAAGCTTCCTGCTATATCTATGGCCATTGGTCTAGTACAACAATCAGGTCACTACCAGAATGTCTTATAACCATTTTTACTTTGATCAATGTGATTATAGGTGAAGTTGGTCTGGTACTACAATAATGCACTTGGAAGACCTGAAAAGAAGAAGTTTATAGCTCGTGCAAAATCGTAGGTGCTAGCAGTTAGTATTCATTGTTTCTCTCTGTGATACAAAAGTGGGACTCATGTTATTTCTGCTTTTTGATAGCTATCATGGTTCAACATTGATATCAGCAAGTCTTTCTGGGTAAGTTAATTATATTTTGCTATGCAAAAACCTTTACTTATAGTAGCCTCTCTAATCAACTGACAAATCAGCACATTCTCTCAACAGCCTACCAGCACTGCATCAGAAGTTTGATTTGCCGGCTCCATTCGTGTTGCATACTGACTGCCCTCACTACTGGAGATATCATCTTCCAGGTTCTAGCTTGGTTTTTGTCCATGGTAATAACTGCTACTCTGAACTTTTTACTTAGCCATTGGCCAAATGCATTTTTAGGTGAGACAGAAGAGGAGTTCTCGTCCAGATTAGCCAATAACTTGGAGAAGCTTATCCTCAAAGAAGGACCAGAGAAGGTAACTACTCTCTCTCTCTCTCTCTCTCTCTCTCTCTCTCTCTCTCTCTCTCTCTCTCTCTCTCTCATTCACACACGCACAAGCGCAGGTTAGTGTTCACGGGTACAAGTGCAGTAAGTGCTTGCTCACTTGCCACTACCTGTGCCTCTGCAGAATGGCAATGTAATTTGCATCGGTGGGCACGCAGTGCATGTAAATTGGTCATCCACTTGACCTCTGATTATTGGCCGTACTATGATAGTGTGCTAACCATTTGCAAATCATATTGGTGCTAGAGCACTGATCTTTCTTGATGAATTGAATGGAATGCCCCGGATCTTTTCTGATGTAACTCTGGTGGTTCCATTGCAGATTGCTGCATTTATTGCCGAACCTGTTATGGGGGCTGGAGGTGTCATACCTCCTCCAGCAACATATTTTGAGAAGGTGAGTGGGGACCAAAGAGGATTTCATTTATAAGGGCTTCCGGTGCTCAAGATGGACGGCTAAACGCCTGGGTTTTCTTGGTTTCCGTTCTTTGCATGAATTTTCCCACACACACTGCTTATCAGACGATAATTTACAGGCAGAAATGTGTCTCGCCTACACATTGGAGATCATAAATGAATTTTTCCTGTTTCTTCTCATCATTCACTTGTGCTCCACACATTGTAGGTTCAAGCTGTTGTCAAGAAATACGATATTCTGTTTATCGCAGATGAGGTTGTTCCACATCCTTATATGTTGGGTAACTTTTTGTGAGCTCTTTTTGTCTACCTGCAAATCTCAGCTTAAATTTCCCTTTTCTTTTAGGTGATTTGTGCATTTGGAAGGCTGGGAACGATGTATGGATGTGACAAGTACAATATTAAACCAGACCTTGTATCTGTGGCTAAGGTAAGATTTGGAGACTCTACCTCTACATACTTTTGGCAAGTTAAGCCTGAAAATTCGCTCTAGATAAGTTGTTTTTCCCATCTCCTAAGAATAAAGTGTTCACCTTTCAGGATCGATGATATTTTTTTCCTCGTGTTTTAATTATTTAGGCCCTTTCTTCTGGTTATTTGCCCATTGGAGCTGTAATGGTGAGCCCCGAAGTTTCGGATGTAATTCACTCTCAGAGCAACAAACTCGGTATGTCAGTTCCTTTTTCTTTATTATTTCTTTCCTTCTTCATTTTGTGTGTTTCTTCTCATCAATTTCCTTTTTATCAGGTACTTTTTCCCATGGATTCACGTATTCCGGACATCCTGTATCCTGTGCTGTTGCAATAGAAGCCCTCAAGATATACAAGTTCATTCCTATTTTCTTATGTTCCAAATTGGGTCAATTAGCCGATGCTATGTTCTGATAACATAACTTCATATCTTATTTTAGAGAATCATCTTGACTGTTGGGGCGTGACCTTGGTTCAGCCTATGGGAGTTGTACTAATTCTTAGTAGTCAAAAGCAACAATATATCACTGATTGTCTATTATGCGGGCCGAGTGTCTGTGAGATTTGTTAGTTTCGTTTGATACATCTCTAAATTTCGTATGGATGTTTTTACAGGGAAAGAAACATTGTTGAGCAAGTAAATAGAATTGCTCCAAGATTTCAGGATGGATTGAAAGCCTTCTCGGACAGTCCAGTCATTGGAGAGGTACAGTTCATATTTTGCATAACTAAAGCACATGATAGTTTCAACAACTTGATCTCATTCAATATGCGGTCCTCTTCTGCAGATTCGGGGAACTGGGCTGATTCTTAGTACCGAGTTTACGGACAATAAATCACCTAATGATCCATTTCCTCCCGAATGGGGTAAATCCTATATTAGATTCTGTCTGTTTCACAAATTCACTTCTACCACGAAATGAAAGAGTTGATGTATGACAGCAGAGAAAATGTCCCCGTTTCTTTCATCCAGTAAAATTTGGTCAACATCGAAAGTAAATTTCGTGTATCTGACTTGTTATGACCATGCAGAGACAAAAGGCAAACAAAGACCCCCACACACTTTTATAGACATGCGCATGTTTTCAGCAAAAAGGGCACTTGCGTGCACGCACACTTGCATGCTGCCTAATCCTAATACTAAGATGCATCTTTCATAATCGTTTGAAGTCACTCATGCAGTCCCTTAAAGCTAGTTATATGTTACTGAGTGGCTATTTGTCGTATTCTTGATTTCTCATTTGATTTTTTATCGGGTGAGCTCTGTATTTCTCAGGAATCGGTGCATATTTTGGAGCGCAGTGCGAGAAGCATGGTATGTTGGTGCGTGTAGCTGGCGATAACATTATGATGTCTCCGCCTTTCATAATCACTCCTGAAGAGGTCGATGAGGTAACGTTACTCACCGCATTCTCGTGTTCCATGTTCTAGTTTGAGATCTATCCTTCCTCCTGTTTTCCACTGCCTGAAATACTTCAGAATATTGCTTTTGTCCGGTTGCTGTTAGCTTCTCAGAGTGAGATGATAGATCATGATCACGAACACCATCTATCTTTTCATAGCATTTTATTGTTGGGCTTGACTCGATTCTCGTCTCAGCTAATAAGAATCTACGGAGAGGCGCTGAAGGCGACGGAGGAGAGGGTGAAGGAGCTGAAATCTCAGAAGAAGTAAATTCCGCAGAAGCCGATGAGATGATGGCGAAAGAACCGGCATGGAGCCTTTGCAATGTAAAACCATTTGGTGTTGTGACATCCGAAACAAATGGATATTTAAATAAAGAATCTGCATACCTTCCTCTCAAGGTGTGGCATTATTACCAAACTTGTCTCATTCCTTTTGTTTTTGGGTTTCACTTCACCACTTGCACCCTTACATGGCTTATTCAGGAAAGTTTAAGGTAACGTGAATTCAGTTCCCGACATGAGCGGTTGAACTCATCAAATTGAATGTGAACTTGCTCTCTTAATTTAGTTGGAGATCACTCGATCTCGAATGAAACGATTCTTCAAGATTGTTGTAAACAAGCACCGCAGAGGAAATCACTAGGACAAAAAGCACTTCCTTTGACTTTGTCAACGATCGTCTCGTTATGGATAAGAAGCATTTATACTTCTAAACAGTGAAAATGAGCGAACCACACAATCGATCTTGCAAATGGGTAAAGACCCGAGAAGATGCAAAATCCATTCTTTTTCACGTTTATGAGAGACCATCCATCAGAGCAAGAGCACTTGCTCTGTTCTCGAAATTCATGCAATCTTTCGACAGAAGAGAGTTGAGATTACAGATGACGATGTAGAAGAAGTAGAAGAACACAAACGCTGATCGAAAAATTCCGACCTCTCGTGCGATGAAACATCGTTTTGCACCGACCAAAGACCGACAGAGGAACCAGAGAAAGGTTCAGAACTTGTCGGGCTTATCGGCTTTCCTCCTGGCTCTCCGCTTCCTGGAACTCAGGGACGATTCGAAGCCGCCGCCTCCGCTCTCATCGGATTCATCCAGCTCTCTGAGCGATCTCTGCCCCCAGAAGGAGAAGGCGAAAACCCGAAAAAGAGGGGGTGAAAATCACGAAGCTTTCAATGGCGATAAATAATCAGAGAGAACCAGGAAAAACCGACGGTAACGGAGGCTTTCTTTCTTTCCGTTTTTTACCTCCCTGATCTCCGCGAAGCTGACGACGTAGAAGGTGACGGCGGCGGCGGCGACGATCCCCGCCACCGGAATCGCTATCTGCATCGCCGCGTCCATGTTCTCTCCGGCACCGACTGCGTTCTTGCACGGTTGAGAGGAACACGACGACGAACGGGTGCGCTGTCCTGCAAAAGCAGTCGCGCCACGTGTGGCGCGGACAAAACGAACGAACGCGTGAAGGCCGTCGGATCGGGTGCACGTGAGCCCAGTGCATTTCGACCGTTAGATCGCACGGATTACACGCGCGACCCATCAAAATCAAATGCTAGGATGTATGGAACTCGAATAGACGGGGCCAAATTAGCACTAGCTTGTGCTCCCCGCCATACGAGTTCGAAGTCGCTTGCTTTTAGGGCGAGTTTGTTTCGCCGTAAATGCATGATTTAGAATAATTATTCATATCAATTATTAAAAAAAAAATTATTTTTATCGTTCATGAAAATACCTTATTGTCAATTTATTGGTTAATTATTTCAAATTATGGAATCTGTCATTTTTAGGAAATTATTTACATATCATTCATTTTTCGCAAAACAAACGGAGCCTTAATAATATTTGTATCTTGACACATATATAAACGAAACGTTGCCGGACCGACATTTTTTATATACTTTTTAACTTCGTGCTAAAGAATTCCTTTTTTATTTCACCGGTCAAAAAGATTTCCATAAATCGATTTAGCAAGGCACGATTCAGTAATTTAGCCCTCGGATTAGGTTAAAGGATTGATGGGCGAGGGTTGCCCTCGCAAGATACACACAACACTGTCTTGAATGAGTCCGCGTCAACAGTCAAATCGCATATGGATGTTAACATTTCTTCTTCCTTTTTCTTTTTTTCTTTTCTCCTCCTCCCAATTCCTCGAATTGTCCTTATTTTGGCATTTATAATAAGAAAAAAGAATTCCCCAAATTGTCTCTATAATTAAAAAAAAATTAATTAATTGCTATTGGACACGTGTAATTAAATTGGCGGGTACATGAAACCTTAATTTGTTCACCCTTCTAACCATGCAGTATTCCGACAAAAGGAAAGAAAGAAAAACCATGTAGTAATATGGGGTCAAAGCTGACGCGGCCCGTTGACTAATAGCCAACTCTCTTCCCCCTCCGCTTCCCCCCCTACCCTCTCGCCTAAGCTTTGTCATCGCCAACTTGAATTCCAAAAGGAAAGGTGAAAGGAGCAAAAAGAAAGGTTTACATTACATGAATGACTTTTCTAAGGCTTCTCAAATTCACAATAAGGAATACAATCTTATTAAGTGTTACTTTTGTAATAAAATTGGACGCTTGAAAAAAGATTGTCTGAAACGTTAAAACTTGATTCGAAAATAAAGGTAAGCCTTGTGCTTTAATATATTTTGAATCAAACTTTATTGAAGTTCCTCATTATACTTAGTGGATTAATTATGGTGCCATCACTCATGTTTCAAATACAATGCAGGGATTTCACTCGATCCAAACCATAAAGCCAAATGAGAATTACGTGATCACGGGGAATAGAAACAAAGCTCCAGTTGAAGGCATTTGCACTTATCGTTTGATCTTAGATATTGGACATTATTTAGATTTATTTCGAACCTTTTATGTACCTAGATTTTCCCGCAATTTAGTTTCTTTGCCAAAACTTGATGTAGTGAGATTATCTTTTAAGTTTGGTTGTGGATCTTTCAATTTATATAAGACCAATAATTTTATTGGAACTGAAATTTTATGTGATGGTTTCTACAAGTTTAAACTTGATAATGCTTTTGCTGAGACTTTAATGACCTGCATCATAATGTTGGCACTAAACTACGTTTAGTGGATGAGAATTATGCTTACTTGTGGAACAAACGTTCGGGTCACATATCCAAAGAAATAATGCAAAGATTAGTTAATAATGAAATTCTTCCAAATTGGATTTTACTGATCTTGGAGTGTGTATTAATTGTATTAAGGGAAAACAAACAAAACACACTAGGAAAGGTGCCACAAGAAGCACAGAGCTTCTTGAAATTATACACACTGATACATGTGGTCTTTTTGATGTTCCATCTTTTGGTGGAGAAAGTTATTTTATCACATTTATTGATGATTTTTCACGTTATGGTTGTATTTATCTATTGCATGATAAATCTCAATAAGTGAATGCACTTGAGGTGTATATTAAAGAGATTAAAAGGCAATTAGATAAAAATGTGAAAATAGTAAGGTCGGATAGAGATGGTGAATATTATGGAAAGTACAATGAATCGAGACAATGTCCGCGTCTATTTGCTAAATTCCTTGAAAGACATGGTATTTGTGCTTAATACACAATGACAGGTACACCACAACAAAATAGTGTAACAGAAAAGCGTAATCGTACTTTAATGGAAATGGTTAGGAGTATGATGAGTTATTTATCTCTACCCTTATCATTGTGGATATATGCATTAAAGACTTCTATGTATTTATAAAACAAGGCTCTTAGTAAGGCAGTTCCAAAGACTTCCTTTCAACTGTGGACGAGAAGGAAACCTAATTTACGACACCTACATGTTTGGGGTTGTCCAGCATAAGTAAGAATTTATAATCCACATGAAAAGAAATTGGATTTAAGTACGACCAGTGGTTACTTCATTGGTTATGCAAAGAAGTCCAAAGGGTATAGATTTTACTGTCATAATCATAGTACAAGAATTGTTGAATCTGGAAATATTGGATTCATTGAAAATGTTGACATTGATAGGAGTGAAAGAATGCATGATGTTTGCATTCAAGAAATTAGGGTGGAAGTTTCTCCACCCAAAACTTATAAAGTTGTTGTTTCTGATATTATAGTTTAACCCAATAATAATCAAGAACAACAAATAAATAATCAAACACTCCATAATGAAAATGTCAATATTGAACCTACAATAGTTGAGCCACAAGAAATAGCATCAAGAAGATCTCAAAAAGAAATGAGGTTGGCTATTTCTAATGACTATATGGTTTATCTAAAAGAGTTAGAAATTGACTTAGGAATTGGTAATGATCCAGGTACATTTTCAGAAGCTATGGAATGTGACGATTCTACGAAATGGTTCGATACCATGAAAGAAGAGTTAAAATCTATGGATCAAAATCAAGTTTGGAATCTTGTTAAATTGCTTAAAGGATACAAAAAGGTTGGGTGTAAATGGGTCTTTAAGACCAAGCGCAACTCAAAAAGTAATATCGAACTATATAAAGGTAGACTTGTTATTAAAGGTTTTACTCAGAAAGGAGGCATTGACTATGAAGATACATTTTCATCGGTCTCCAAGATAGACTCACTTAGAATCATTATGGCTTTGGTGACTCAATACGATTTAGAGTTACATCGAATGGATGTCAAAACTGTCTTTCTTAATGGGAATTTAGAGGAAGAAGTTTATATGGACCCACCTGAGGGCTTTTCAGTTAAAGGAAAGGAACACATGGTATGTAAGTTAAAGAAGTCAATATATGGACTTAAACAAGCTTCCCAACAATGGTATCTTAAGTTTAATCATACCATAACTTCTTTTGGATTTAAGGAAAACACTATTGATCGGTGAATATACATGAAGGTCAGTGGGAGCAAGTTTGTTTTTCTAGTTCTATATATTAATGACATTTTGCTTACTACTAATGATCTTGGTTTGTTACATGAAACCAAGAAATTTTTCTCTAAAATTTTTGAAATGAAAGATATGAGAGAGGTAACGTATGTGATAGGAATAGAAATATTCCGTGATAGATCACAAGGATTGTTAAGGTTATCTCAGAAAGCCTATATTGATAACATTTTAGAGAAATTTAATATGGATAAATGTTCAGCAGGAGCAGTTCCAATTCAAAAAGGTGACAAATTTAGTTTTATGCAATGTTCAAAAAGTGAATTGGAACAAGAACGAATGAAAAGTATTCCTTTTGCATATGTTGTTGGAAGTTTAATATATGCTCAAACTTGTACCAGATCAAAAATCAATTTTGCTGTCAGAATGCTAGGCTGGTATCAAAGTAACCCAGGATTAGATCATTAGAAAGCTGCAGAGAAAGTTCTCAGATACTTGTAAGGAACGAAGAATCACATGCTCACTTATAAAATATATGATCATCTTGAGGTGATTGTATATTCAAATTTAGACTTAGCCGGATGTACCGATACAAGAAAATCAACTTTTCTTTGCTTGTATCTTTTGGCTAGAGGCCCAATTTCATGGAAAAGTGCAAAGCAATCAGTTATTGCTACATCCACTATGGAGGTTGAGCTTGTGGCATGCTTTGAGGCCACTATTAATGGGTTATGGCTGCGGAACTTTATTTAAGGGCTTGTGATTGTCGACAGTATTGCCAGGTTGCTAAAAATTTATTATGATAACTCTACAGCAGTTTTCTTCTCTAAGAACAACAAGTACTCTAATGGTGCTAAACATATGGAAATTAAATATTTGTCCGTTAAAGAAGAAGTTCAGAAACAAAGAGTGTGAATTAAGCACATTGACACCAACCTTATGATTGTAGATCCCTTAACAAAAGGACTGCTGCCCAATATATTTAAAGAACATGTTGAAGGATGGGTATTATTGGATGTCATTAATGATTGTATTATGAGTGCATTAAGTTTATTTATTTAACACTTTGTGCTCAATTATGCGTTTTTGATATTTCTTGTTTTCTATTTGGTATACATGATGGAACTAGATGAATGTGTAATAGGACAGTTTCTAACAGATACATTATAGTTGGACCATTACTATACTTCTCATTTATGGATCATGTTAAGTAGAGAGCTATAGTTGTAGTACATAGAAGAGACTATGTCGATTAATAACATACAACCACTATGACTCGCATTAGTTTCTTTATTTAACTGTGATCACTATGTGATAGCCAATTTAAGAAAGGTTTTAGTATAATATTATTGTGCACATTATGGTCTTTATTAAATCATGAAAGGGAAGGTCATATGGGCCAAGTGGGAGAATGCAAGAATAATGTGGCCTACATGATGTTATTTAAATGGTTTAATAAATATTTAATTGCTAAAATGTATTGGTTATGAAAAGATGAAAATGCGCAAATTTTATGGAGAAGTTACGGTTCCTTCGAAGAGGTGCGACTCTACGAAACATAATGTGTTTTGAAGACATCTATTGATAACCCATATAAATAGAGTCTGATCCTCTCTCCACTCACAGAAGTGAGAACGAACGTTGTATTTTATCCTTCATCAGATAAGATACGTTAATGAGTAAAGTGGATTAAGGGAGTGAAAACAGATTTTTACGTTACTTCTATTTCTGCAACAATTATCTTTAAGGACAACGATATAGATAAAGATATATTTTCATCTATTTTATTGTGAAAATTATGAAAACCTAATATTTTAGATTTTATAATTTTTTCGCATAAAAAAATTATGTCATCACTTACATTCACATTGATAAATGCATGTCAATCTATGATTGATAGTGGAAAAACGAGCGCTACGGCAATAACTGACATGACATGGCACTTATAAACCACCAATTATTTTCTCGTTCTCGGGGCATTTCCGCCACAAGCATTTTGCATATCGAAGGGGTTGAAGAGTAGTTGCCCTGCCAATAATTGTCCTGTCGGCCACTTCAGAATTCGACTTTTCTTTGCTCCCATAATTTCTCCGTGAATGGGCATTTTTTAAAAAGCCCACTTTTCTTTTTCAATTTAAAAGCCCACTTTTCTTTTTGCAATTTTTTGGGATCTTTCAAAGGCATGTAAATAAGGAAAACGTGCAATTATAAATTATATATGTCAATGTAAATATATATATATTTTAAGATGGGACTAATTTAAAAAAAAATATCAATTATACCTTGCGCGGCAATTCTGATCTGAACTGTTTTCATCTCAATAAAAAGTACTAATTTTTATTCGAATCTCAAATTTTGCCCCCGTAGTATGAAATTTTCAAATTATTCGGGCCAGATTTGAGATTTAAGTGAAAGTTCGTGATTTTTTATGCTACTAAAAAATAGGTCGGGCCAAAATTATCACTCAAAATAAACATGTTACTCTTTTTTTTTTTTCCTGAATTAGGCCGTTTAAGATGCTGTATGTGTGTGGCGAGAAACAATACAAAATTAGGAGCAGCAAAACTTTTGGAAACAAAAAGATACGAAGGCCACACGAGACGAATAATCAGCAAAAATCTGGATGACCTTGATATCACTTGCAGATGAAAGGTGGGTGTATTTCGGGAATTGAATCTGGATAATTTATTATATTCAATTTGTTGAAGAAAATAGAGAATCTTCACGTGATGATGATGGGGTCTGCATCCGCAGAAGGAAACGTGGGGGGCCTTATCTTGATTTGTCCTTTTGCTCTCGGCTTCCGTGGCCAGCTCGATCCAGCCACCATAGATAATAAGGAATCTTCACGTGGTGATGTTGACGTCTGCACCCGCAGACGGGAAAAGGTGGTGGCGATATCTTGATCTGTCCTTTTGCTCTCGGCTTCCGTGGCCAGCTCGATCCAGTCCTTATAGGCCATAGATAATTCAACGCACAGTCACTCCTCCGTCTCACTCTCTCTCTCTCTATATTCTTGTTCTTGCATGAATTTGTGGAGCACCGACAAACAGGAAGATGGTGATGACTCGGCTCCTCCTCGCCTCCCTGAACTCCCAGGTCCGTGTTCTTGAAACGGCGGCGGTGGTGACCGTCGTCGTCGTCTCCCGTTTCTTGATTTTTCAGCGGTAGTTCGCTTCCATTGCGAGAGAAATTCGGTGGGTCGGAGAGATCAACTGAGTTGTCTTCAAAGTTAGATCCTTTCATCTTCTTCTTGATCGTTTCGTCGTAGTGTCGGAAAGATTCTCGATTTGTTGGTAGAGTAGGGCGAGCTTGGGTTCACCAGTGTCGGGTGCTTGGTGTTTTGTACTATTTTCTTTTTTTGGGTTACATTCTTCATTTCTTTGTAAATCGATTCACGGTTCTTGTTTTTTTATTTTTTGGGTAACTCCGTTCGCTCTAGTTAGTTTCTTACTTCACCAATTACCCATTTGTGATCGCGGTTCGCTCTAGTTAGTTTCTTACTTCACCAATTACCCATTTGTGATCGCGGTTTGATTTTGCTGCTACAGAGAAGTTGAATGAGAGTATGTAGACACGTCGCGTATCTATCCAGATCCTGAAACTGGGCTTTACTCTTGTAGACCGGCGCAGAATGTGTGCGCGCGCTCTTGTAGACCGGCGCAAAATGTGTGTTGATAGAGAGAGAGAGAGAGAGAGAGAGAGAGAGAGAGAGAGAGAGAGAGAGAGAGAGAGAGAGAGAGAGAGAGACGCGCGCTCTTGTAGACCGGCGCAAAATGTGTGCGCGCTCTTGCAGACCGGCGCAAAATGTGTGTGTTGAGAGAGAGAGAGAGAGAGAGAGAGAGAGAGAGCGAGAGAGATAGAGTCATATCTCAGACATTGAACTCATTAGGCAGAACCTAGCTGATCGAGAAAATCATTTTCAGGGAAGAAAATGATGACTTACTCCTCCTAAGTAATTCAGACCAGTAGGTGAAAACAGCTCGAGATATGATCAATTCATGTTTTGCTAGGAAATGCCTGTCCTGGTTATTTCTGAAGTACTGATGTGTGAATCGGTTTCACTCCGAGATTAATTGATTCTCTTAAAGAAGACTCTTTTATTCAATTGTGCTGAATTTCTCATTCTGCACTTCGTTATGGCCACTGCAACCTCCATGAGTTGTTGGCTTATGATTTTAGCTATTCGTTGGACTTTCTTGTGGTTGAGTTCCATGCACGTAATAAATTATCTGATCCATGTCTAATTGAGAGTAATGACTAACGGTAAAGCACAAGTTCTTCTCAGAACTCTGTGTAATTTCTTCTGCTCCTTAATGCAGTAGTCTCTTATGCCGAAACTATGAGGGCCCTTTTTGCTTTGAAATTGATTGAATTTGGAGGTTAATCAATTTAGTTGTGCTGAGATCTGGAACTGAAACTACTAAGCACAATTTACTTTTTTTCTTGTTTTATTACAGCAAAAACTTTGCTCTTTAGTTTCATATACCATGTTCTTTGATGGCATGAGGTGCTGAATGTCTAAAACTGAAAAAAGCAGTTGAGTGTGGATTGCGTCCGTCTTCTGTTGTCTTGCTTTATATCTGGCCGTACTTTCTGTTAATTGTGTGATGGTAATCCGTGTGTTTTTTACTTTTAGCTTTCTTCCCATGCAAGACATGCATCTTCAAAAAGTTGCCAGGAGCACTTCATCCAAGTTCCTAGACTTGCCAGACTGTATAGCTCTGGGGCATCCTTACAGAAGGAAGAATCAACCGAATCAAAAGATGGTCAAGGGTACATGGTCTTTCTTGTTTAACTTACTCTATAGCTCCCAGGTATCCTTTGATGGTACACCATGCATGTCTTGTTTAACTTGCCCAATATATTGTACACCATGCATCCATATACGTTATAGCATAAGTAGAGTCAGATTGATCTATTTGTGTTACCATCAGGACTGTCATCCGGTACGTCACTCATGCAAACATTGTTATTATATTGGATACTTCTAGGTTTAAGGGCCATGATAT
This sequence comes from Syzygium oleosum, assembly GCF_021117445.2. Lineage (NCBI taxonomy): Eukaryota > Viridiplantae > Streptophyta > Magnoliopsida > Myrtales > Myrtaceae > Syzygium > Syzygium oleosum. The sequence goes on from NW_026607494.1 coordinate 6,927,066, forward strand.
GCTGGCTCCTTTTACACCGGGCTGGCAAACTACAGACTTGCATCCATTGGTGATTGAAAAGGCTGAGGTAGGTGTTCTTCATATTCCCAAAGTTAATCTGGTATATACATTGTAGAAGCATGCAGCTGACGCCACTCACTGGTAGAAGCCTCATCTATTGTTGGTAATTATTATTTGAATATGATTCATTTTTTTCAAAAAATTTGGAGCTTATTCCCATGTTAATGACTGATTTCAGGGTAGCTACTTGTATGACATTAATGGGAAGAAATATCTTGACTCTCTGGCGGGTCTATGGTGCACGTCATTAGGTATTCTTGACTTCCTCTGTAATCAGAATCCCCACTTCCCTTCTTGGATATTGGTGATACTTGAAAGATTAGAAACCCCATTATCCACAGCTCCACACTCAGAAATAGGAAAGGAAAGAGAAAATTGCCTACGGATCTGTCACTTGCAACTTTTTGTCCTGAGAATGTCTGACCAGGGATATACGACTGATTAGTCACGTGCCCATACCTTGTAGAAGTCCTCCAATACTTCTGTCTTTTGCTTTCTTCTCTGATCACGACTTGTACAAGTACAGAACTTACTGAAAAATGGCGATAATGTTTTTTTCAGTGAAAATTATCACTTTAAATTCTGATCACTGGCTTAATAATTGCAGGTGGCAGTGAACCCCGACTTGTTAATGCTGCTGTTGCACAGCTGAACACCTTGCCATTTTATCACTCATTTTGGAATCGCACTACCAAACCATCTCTGGTACAAGATGATTCTTTAGTTTAGTTTGCTATGATAGTTACATCAGGACTCGTTTTCTTTGCATGATGATACATATTAAGACGATATGTTTCTGTTGCTTTCTGGTGTTTCCAACTTCTTGTTTCTAATCAGATGTCCCTCCTAGATATTTACAGCTTTGTCAGTTATTATATACGAATGAACAGACAACGAAGGGCTCTCTAATGATTCCTTGAGTACTATCTCATATTTCAGGACCTTGCTAAGGAACTTGTAGAAACTTTTACTGCAAGGAAAATGGCTAAGGTGTTTTTTACCAATAGTGGATCAGAAGCCAATGATACTCAGGTACGATAATCTCCTTGTCTTAGTAAAATGAACCTTATAGTGATGTGAGGAAACACTCTTTTTTCTGGCTTAACTGTAGCATCGGATAAAAATCCTGACATTGTTTAAACGTATAAAGCAAGAAAGCTAGGTTGGAGAGGATTGATGTCGCTCATAATTGCCTGCTAGAGCTAATAAGTCAGATTTGTTGTACATTTAGGATATGCATAAAGAGAGATATATGCTTTCTTAAGCATTCTGTAAATGACTGCAGCAAAGATGTGCGGATAGAAGAAGGAAAAAGGAAAAAGAGAAAAGAAAATAGAGGAAAATATCACGATCACCAACCATTATGATTGTGTTCTGCTCATACTTTTGCTCATTCATATGTGAAGTGAAAGTGATCATTTTTGGTAAAAGTATCGCTGTTCTACTCTTGAAGCTTCCTGCTATATCTATGGCCATTGGTCTAGTACAACAATCAGGTCACTACCAGAATGTCTTATAACCATTTTTACTTTGATCAATGTGATTATAGGTGAAGTTGGTCTGGTACTACAATAATGCACTTGGAAGACCTGAAAAGAAGAAGTTTATAGCTCGTGCAAAAGCGTAGGTGCTAGCAGTTAGTATTCATTGTTTCTCTCTGTGATACAAAAGTGGGACTCATGTTATTTCTGCTTTTTGATAGCTATCATGGTTCAACAGTGATAGCGGCAAGTCTTTCTGGGTAAGTTAATTATATTTTGCTATGCAAAAACCTTTACTTATAGGAGCCTCTCTAATCAATTGACAAATCAGCACATTCTCTCAACAGCCTACCAGCACTGCATCAGAAGTTTAATTTGCCGGTGCCATTCGTGTTGCATACTGACTGCCCTCACTACTGGAGATATCATCTTCCAGGTTCTAGCTTGGTTTCTGTCCATGGTAATAACTGCTACTCTGAACTTTTTACTTAGCAATTGGCCAAATGCATTTTTAGGTGAGACAGAAGAGGAGTTCTCGTCCAGATTAGCCAATAACTTGGAGAAGCTTATCCTCAAAGAAGGACCAGAGACGGTAACTACTCTCTCTCTCTCTCTCTCTCTCTCTCTCTCTCTCTCTCTCTCATTCACACACACGCACACACGCACAAGCACAGGTTAGTATTCACGGGTACAAGTGCAGTAAGTGCTCGCTCACTTGCCACTACCTGTGACTCTGCAGAATGGCAATGTAATTTGCATCGGTGGGCACGCAGTGCACGTAAATTGGTCATCCACTTGACCTCTGATTATTGGTCATACTATGATAGTGTGCTAACCAGTGGCAAATCATATTGGTGCTAGAGTACTGATCTTTCTTGATGAATTGAATGGAATGCCCCCGATCTTTTCTGATGCAACTCTGGCGGTTCCTTTGCAGATTGCTGCATTTATTGCCGAACCTGTTATGGGGGCTGGAGGTGTCATAACTCCTCCAGCAACATATTTTGAGAAGGTGAGTGGGGACCAAAAAGAACTTCATTTATAAAGGCTTCCGGTGCTCAAGCTGGACGGCTAAACGCCTGGGTTTTCTTGGTTTCCGTTCTTTGCATGAATTTTCCCACACACACTGCTTATCAGATGATAATTTACAGGCAGAAATGTATCTCGCCTACACATTGGAGATCATAAATGAATTTTTCCTGTTTCTTCTCATCAATCACTTGTGCTCCATACATTGTAGGTTCAAGCTGTTGTCAAGAAATACGATATTCTGTTTATCGCAGATGAGGTTGTTCCACATCCTTATGTGTTGGGTAACTTTTTGTGAGCTCTTTTTGTCTACCTGCAAATCTCAGCTAAAATTTCCTTTTTCTTTCAGGTGATTTGTGGATTTGGAAGGCTGGGAACGACGTTTGGATGTGACAAGTACAATATTAAACCAGACCTTGTATCTGTGGCTAAGGTAAGATTTGGAGACTCTACCACTACATACTTTTGGCAAGTTAAGCCTGAAAATTCACTCTAGATAAGTTTTTTTTCTCATCTCCTAAGAATAAAGTGTTCACCTTTCAGGATCAGTGATATTTTTTTCCTCATGTTTTAATTATTTAGGCCCTTTCTTCTGCTTATTTGCCCATTGGAGCTGTAATGGTGAGCCCCGAAGTTTCGGATGTGATTCACTCTCAGAGCAACGAACTCGGTATGTCAGTTCCTTTTTCTTTATTATTTCTTTCCTTCTTCATTTTGTGTGTTTCTTCTCACCAATTTCCTTTTTATCAGGTATTTTTTCCCATGGATTCACGTATTCCGGACATCCCGTATCCTGTGCTGTTGCAATAGAAGCCCTCAAGATATACAAGTTCGTTCCTATTTTTTTATGTTCCAAATTGGGTCAGTTAGCCGATGCTATGTTCTGATAACATAACTTCATAGCTTATTTTAGAGAATCATCTTGACTGTTGGGGCATGACCTTGGTTCAGCCTATGGGAGTTGTACTAACTCTTAGTAGTCAAAAGCAACAATATATCACTGATTGTCTATTATGCAGGCCGAGTGTCTGTGAGATTTGTCAGTTTCTTTTGATACATCTCTAAATTTCGTATTGATGTTTATACAGGGAAAGAAACATTGTTGAACAAGTAAATAGAATTGCTCCAAGATTTCAGGATGGATTGAAAGCCTTCTCGGACAGTCCAATCATTGGAGAGGTACAGTTCATATTTTGCATAACTAAAGCACATGATAGTTTCAACAACTTGATCTCATTCAATGTACGGTCCTCTTCTGCAGATTCGGGGAACTGGGCTGATTCTTTGTACCGAGTTTACGGACAATAAATCACCTAATGATCCATTTCCTCCCGAATGGGGTAAATCCTATATTAGATTCTGTCTGTTTTCACAAATTCACTACTACCACGAAATGAAAGAGTTGATGTATGACAGCAGAGAAAATGTCCCCGTTTCTTTCATCCAGTAAAATTTGGTCAACATTGAATGTAAATTTCGTGTATCTGACTTGTTATGACCGTGCAGAGACAAAAGGCAAACAAAGACCCCCACACACTTTTATAGACATGCGCATGTTTTCAGCAAAAAGGGCATTTGCATGCTCGCACACTTGCATGCTGCCTAATCCTAATACTAAGATGCATCTTTCATAATCGTTCGAAGTCACTTGTGCAGTCCCTTGAAGCTAGTTATATGTTACTAAGTGGATATTTGCCGCATCGAATTCTCGATTTCTCATTTGGTTTTTGATCGGATGAGCTCCGTATTTCTCAGGAATCGGTGCATATTTTGTGGCACAGTGCGAGAAGCGTGGTATGTTGGTGCGTGTAGCTGGCGATAACATTGCGATGGCTCCGCCTTTCATAATCACTCCCGAAGAGGTCGATGAGGTAAGGTTACACACCGCATTCTCGTGTTCCATGTTCTTGTTTGAGATCTATCCTTCCTCCTGTTTTCCACTGCCTGAAATACTTCAGAATATTGCTTTTGTCCGGTTGCTGTTAGCTTCTCAGAGTGAGATGATAGATCATGATCACGAACACCATCTATCTTTTCATAGCATTTTATTGTTGGGCTTGACTCGATTCTCATCTCAGCTAATAAGAATCTACGGAGAGGCGCTGAAGGCGACGGAGGAGAGGGTGAAGGAGCTGAAATCTCAGAAGAAGTAAATTCTGCAGAAGCCGATGAGATGATGGCGAAAGAACCGGCATGGAGCCTTTGCAATGTAAAACCAAATTGCAAAAACAAATGGATTTTTAAATAAAGAATCTGCGTATCTTCCTCTCATGGTGTGGCGTTATTACCAAAGGTCTCATTCCTTTTGTCTTTGGGTTTCACTTCACCGCTTGCATCCTTACATGGCTTATTCAGGAAAGTTTAAGGTAACGTGAATTCAGTTCCCGACATGAGCGGTTGAACTCATCAAATTGAATGTGAACTTGCTCTCTCAATTTAGTGGAAGATCACTCGATCTCGAATGAAATGATTCTTCCAAGCATTGCAGAGGAAATCACTAGGAAGAAATGCACTTCCTTTGACTTTGTCAACGATCGTCGCGTTATGGATAAGAAGCATTTATATATACTTCTAAACAGTGAATATGAGCGAACCACAATCAATCTTGCAAATGGGTAAGACCCGAGAAAATGCAAAATCCAATCTTTTTCACGTTTCTGAGAGACGATGCATCAGAGCAAGAGCACTCGCTCTGTTCTCGAAGTTCACGCAATCTTTCGACAGAAGAGAGTTGAGATTACAGATGACAGAGATACTGAAACATCGTTTTGCACCGACCAAAGACCGACAGAGGAACCGGAGAAAGGTTCAGAACTTGTCGGGCTTATCGGCTTCCCTCCTGGCTCTCCGCTTCCTGGAACTCAAAGACGATTCGAAGCCGCCGCCTCCTCTCTCATCGCATTCGTCCAGCTCTCTGAGCGATCTCTGCGCGCAGAAGGAGAAGGCGAAAACCCGAAAAAGAGGGGGTGAAAATCACGAAGCTTTCAATGGCGATAAATAATCAGAGAGAACCAGGAAAAACCGACCGTAACGGAGGCTTTCTTTCTTTCCGTTTGTTACCTCCCTGATCTCCGCGAAGCTGACGACGTAGAAGGTGACGGCCGCGGCGGCGGCGACGGCGACGGTACCCGCCACCGGAATCGCTATCTGCATCGCCGCGTCCATGTTCTCTCCGGCACCGACTGCGTTCTTGCACGGTTGAGAGGAACACGACGATGAACGGTGCGCAGTCCTGCAACTTCCACGACCACTGAAGCAGTCCCGCCACGTCTCGCGCGGACAAAATGAACGAACGCGTGAAGGCCGTCGGATCGGGTGCACGTGAGCCCAGTGCATTTCGACCGTTAGATCGCACGGATTATACGCGGGACCCATCAAAATCATACGCTAGGATGTATGGAGCTCGTATAGACGGGGCCAAATTAGCACTAGCTCGTGCTCCCCGAGTTCGAACTCGCTTGCTTTCGGGCGAGTTTATTTTGCGAAAAATATACGATTCAAAAAATATTTTTAAAAAAATAATTATTCATATCAATTATAACAAAAAAAAAATTCGTTGTTAGTGATGAAAACTTTTTTCATTGGCTAACTATTTCAAGTTATGAAATCTGTCATTTTTAGGAAAATGTTTCCATATAATTCATTTTTCGCAAAACAAATGGAGCCTTAATAACATTTGTATCTTGGCACATATATAAACGAAACGTTGCCAGACCGGCATTTTTTATATACTTTTTACCTCCGTGCCAAAAAAATTGCCTTTTTATTTCACCGGCCAAGATGATTTCCACAGATCGATTTAGCAAGGCGCGATTCGGTAATTTAGCCCTCTCGGATTAGATTAAAGGTTTGATGGAAGACGCACGACACCGTCTTGAATGAGTCCGCGTCAACCGTCAACTCGCACGTTGACAAGAACCATTTCTTCCCTTTTCTTTTAGGGTCACCAGCACTTTGGCTATAGCTCGTGTAATCATGGCATTTACCACGAACTTTTTTTTTGTGGCACGTAAAAAAGCGAACTTTGCTTTTGTGCATTACATTTACCCCAATGTATTTAGTCCATGGGCATTTTCGTCTTTTACCTTTTCTTTTTTTTTTTTTTTTTTTTTTCCTTTAGAGTGAGAAGGGCCCTCGCCGGATCCGTGAGGGGCCCTCGCCGGCGTGGCGAGGGTTGCCCGCCTGGGCGAGCAGGGCGGCCCTCGCCCGCCAGCCGGCGGGTCGACCTCACTGAGCGAGCTCGAGGGCGGCTCGCTCGCCCGCCGCGAGGGCGACCTCGCCGGCGCCGGCGAGGTTCGCTCAGCCCTCGCGGCGGGGCAGCAGCCTCGCCCAGGCTCGAGGGCGAGTCGACCCTCGCCGCGTCGGGCGAAGGGTCGACCTCGCACTGAGAGTCGAGCCGAGGGCCTCCGTAGGGATCTGGCGAGGCGCCCTCGCTCGACGTCGGCGGTCGACCTCACCCCGAGGATCGGGCGAGGGCCGCCCTCGCTCGCCCGGCGGCGGACCCGACGCCGGCGACGGGTCGCCCTCGCCCTGGGCGGCGAGGGCGCCTCGCCCCAGGCTCGAGACGGCCGAGGTCGACCCTCGCCCGGCAACCGCTAGGGTCGACCTCGCCGGGAATCGGGCGGCGCGGGCCGCCCTCGCACCGGGCGGCCGGGCCGCCCTCGCTCGGCGGGCGCCAGGAACGAGGGCCCCCTCGTCCCGGATCCGCGAGCCAGGCACGCCGGCGAGGCCCTCGCCAGGAAGGAAAAAAAAAAAGAAAAAAAAAAAGAAAAAGCGAAAAGACGAAAATGCCCATGGACTAAATACGTTGCAAGGTAAATGTGTCATAGCTTCTTTGAGTTCTTGGTGTCACAAGAAAGTTCAGTCATGCGTGGTAAACGAATGTGTCATGATGCTTGGTTGGTTTTTTGGTGTTTTCCCTTCTTTATCCTTTTTCTCCTCCCTCCCAATTCCTCGAATTGTCCTTATTTTGGCGTTTATAATAAGAAGAAAAAATAAAGAATTCTTCAAATCGTCTCGATACGAAAAAAGAAATGGCGCATCTAATTAAAAAAAAAATTCAACGACCATTGGACACGTGTAATTACGTTGGCGGGTACGTAAAACCTTAATTGTTCGCCCTGCTAACCTCCTATAAACCATGCAACAATAAGGGGTCAAAGCTGACTCAGCCCGTTGACTAATCGCCAACTCTCTTCCCCCTCCTCCTCCTGGCCTATAGCTAGTCTGTCGTCGTCGTCGTCGTCGTCGTCGCCGACATGGCCGCGTCATGTGCGTCGCTCGCGTCGAGGTTTCTTGTCGGAGATATATATAGCTAGCCGAACGCCGCAACGCCAAACAATGACGCCTCGTCTCGGAAGAAGCTTGCCATCGCGGTCTTCGACGACGCATATCTCCGAGCGAAGGAAACGCCTCACGCCACCCGCTTCATCTTGATCCTTGGCCCTCCTCCTCCCTCCCTTCCTTCCTTCCTGATCCTTTCGTTTGCCGTATCGGCTGGGTAAGTAATCATCGACAATCACGACCCTTTGGGCTTGTTTTTCGTTTCTGGGTTCGCCTTTCCTTCGGCGGGGAGTCGGTGCTCCTCCGGATGGGCGTGGTTTTGCTGGGTCTTTCGATTTGGATTGGCTTGTGATGTGGGGGCTCGCGTTCTTGGCGATTTCGTTTCGTTTCCTCGCGCTGCTCTTGCTTTCCTTGTATGAATCGATGCCCTCGTCGATTTTGTCTCCTCTCAAGTCGGGCTCTGTTGGGATTCTTGATACGGTTAGGAAGAGCGCGGGCGTGTTGTTTGAGCACGTGCGCAGGGTCTTTTCGGTGATCCGGTTAGGTTCCTCTGTTCTTGCCTTCGGATTGATTGTTTATGTGGGTCGTTCCGTTGGGGGTTCTGTATTAGAAAGTGTGTAACTGTTCGACGATTTCCTGTTGTTTCTTGTTTTATACTGCATGTTTTGGGCGATTCTGGGATGATCTGGTTCGTTTTTATCCTTGGTGGACTTGATACGGAGCGTGGTTTCTTTGTAGCATGACGGAAAGCTGTAGCAATGCGAGTCCGAGCTCTAGCTCGAGTTTGAACAGCAGCTTCCATGACGATACGGAGGACGACCAAACCATCGCGGCCATCTTGGCGGAAGAGGAGAGCTCTAAGTCAGATGGAAAGCTTGGGAAGAGACTATCTCACTTAGATTCTATCCCGGTATGTTCTTGCTATCTACCTGATCCCTTTCTTTCGTAAGAAAATTCATGTCTACCACTCCCCTTGAGGCAATTAAGGAGGTTCTTTTTTCTTCTTTTTGTTTGATTATGGTATTATTTACTCCAACCTTCGTCGATTACACCGACGTGATAGCTACAATTTGAATTGCTATCTATGCAACTGCTAGAAATTTATACTCAGTCGTCGAGTAATACATGTTGTTGGATTGTAATTCCTAGAGATTCACTTCATTGATGGTCATTGCTTCTCATTCAGTGTAGGTTTCAAGACATCTTCGAATGTTACATTATTTTTTGTCTTCAAACTGGACTATTTTAATAGCACTAGCTGATGTCAAAGTTTAAAAATTCTCTGACTACTGGAGGTTAATCCATATACTATGCCAATCTAATTCTAATGTTTCAGCTCCAAAATATGAGTAGACACATTAGCATACAGTGGTTACTGGTTTCCTTGAAGACAGTGTGCGTAGGCACCATGCGCAAATTTGACCTATTTTGGGGCTTTGATCCTAGGACTTGTACTTGTTGACAGATGGCTTCATAAGAATTCAGAGAAGCAGCAACAATTTTTTTGCTTTACCATCGCTTGGTAATGTTGAGTTCAGGAGTGTTGAAGCCCGTATTTTGCGCCTCCACTCTCACTGACACTGCCATTAGGCAGAATACCTAGTAGCTTGTTATGCCATTGCTGATTTGAGCTGTGGATAGTAATTACAAGGGGCAGATGATTTACAAGTTTACTATGTTGGCAGCACACTCCTCGGGTAATTGGAGAGATTCCCGACGTGAACGAAGCAACATTGGATCACGAGCGGCTCTCTGAGAGGTTTTGTGACTTATAATGCGGTCGATCATGTTTGGAGTTAGAATATAGCAATACTTTTATGCTAAGACTGAGTGGGGTTCAGCATGGTCCTCTTTATGCAATATCATTTTCCTTGTATTCACCTATTCATCATCAACTAATTTTTGTTTTATTGAACTGAAGATTGTCATCAAGATTAATCGCTTGTTTTTGTGTCCTGGATATCCAGATACGTGGCCCTTTTTTTGTTTTTTTCTTTGGCTTTTTGTGTTCTCTTTGTTTCATGCAATAATACTGAGAAGCCTCACTTAAAACATCCGTTCGATATGACAATTGCTGTCCCCTTCCCCTTTATCTATGATAGTTATCGATTCAATATGCTGAGATGTGAAGTCACGTATGCCGTGCATGTTCATTTGTCTTAGGTCTCTTATACATTGCATCTTAGGAGTGCATTCTTTGTGGGATTTTACTTGCTGGATGATGGTTTTGCTTTTCCCCTTCTCTCAGATTAGTGACTTATAATCTAGAAGAAATGCAAATTGAAGGTGATGGGAATTGCCAGGTTTGGCTTTAGAGATAATGCTTTCATGGTTTGTTACTATGGAAAACCAATTTTTGATGCTATTTCAAATTGCACAGTTCCGCGCATTAGCTGATCAATTGTTTCGCAATTCAGACCATCACAAAATCGTAAGGAAAGAGATAATAAAGCAGGTATGATTGATACTGTTATCCCAAGGTTTTTAATTGTTTTCCCCTATGCTCTTCTGCCTCTTCCGAGTTTTCTTGGAAGAGATGTGATCAAATGCCTCTAAGATTGTTCCTTACCAAAAAAAAAAAATGCCTCTAAGATTGCTTATGTAGCTCCTGTCTATTAGAATTTAGAAGTTTTCATCTTATGACCTTGTCTGGTTTGATTCCAATTTTCATGTTTTTCCAGCTAAAGCACGAGAGGAAATTGTATGAGGGTTACGTGCCCATGAAGTACAAGAGCTATTTAAAGAAGATGAAAAGGTTAGATATCTTCAGTAACGTTGCTTTGTTTCCATATGCTAATTGTGATTTTTGCAAGTCTGATTTTTTTTTTACTTCTGGATGCCACCAGATCTGGAGAATGGGGAGACCATGTCACACTGCAAGCAGCTGCAGATCGTGTGAGTGGAAGTTTTGTTGTTGGACATTTTTTTCTGGTCTAGTGAACATACCTTGGTGAAAGGCCTAATGTTTGTTCAGGTGGCATTGCTGCTGTCCAGTTTATTTTTACGTAGACTTGAGTAACCATTTCTGTCATGATATGAATAAACTATACCCATTTCTGACGTCAGTTTTTGTATATGGGGATACAATTTCTGACATCAGTAACTTTGCAAAAATCTTTCATAGCATGTTAACTTATGCAGGATCCTGAGTTAGTAGCATCTTAAGCTGAATGACCTTGTTTTCATAGCATTCAGAGCTTTGTTAAGGAATAATCGGCAAACATGAGTTTTGTTCCAGCTCTAATTGGATGACTTTCTTCAATGTAACTATTCTTAACCTTTCAGATGTACTCCTTTAAATTGACTTTGAGAAAGACATCTTTTCTGTCGGACTAGCTATTTCAGAGTGACTGTGGGTCACGATTACATTTAAGTTACCAAAAATAAGAATAGTAACAATATATTTGTTTCAAGATAACTAAAGAGTCCAAAATCAAACTCAATTGAATAAGGAAAGCTTCTCCAATTGGATGGCGATTAACCAATTGGATGGCGAATCTTTTCAAGTCTGGATATTATACAGAGCTTCTCCTCCATCACTGTCTTCATATTATATGAAGCTTCTGTCACATGTTTACATCATTTTGCCATACCTAGGCTTTCTATGTGCTTTTTTTTTTGTGTTTCTAATTTGGTCACTTTCTCATTATATTTGACTAGAATTTTTCACGCTATTCTTCATCACGATCTTAGTTTTCCCCTCTTTTAGTAAATTGAAATGCCTTTCTATGATGACTTGTTGACTTATTCATGCTCGTTCGGTAATATTTGTAGTTTGCAGCAAAAATTAATTTGGTGACCTCCTTCAAGGACACTTCATACATTGAGATCGTTCCAAATGGGAAGAATCCTACAAAAGGTAAATAATAAATATTGTGACAATTCAGTAACCTCCCTGCATGTTTGAGCCTACTGGCTGTCCCCGTTCCTGTTGTAATCTGTCTACCCAAACATGGTTTGTTTCTCTTTTTCTACTTTCTTTGTGAATAATGATAATACTGGTATAAAGAGCTGCTGTGAGCCTATGACTTTAAATGTCTACTTTAACAATGCATCTTGTGCATCACATTGTCAATTTTTGTCGATATGGATGGCCTCTTTGCCTTCACAAAGCTACGGATGACGACATAGCATCGAAATTATATAAAGTGAATAAAAAGCAGTACCCTCCGTGAGATATTGTGGGATCACTACCAACTACTCTATGAGATATTATGGGACCACTGCCAACTGTTCTAAAACCTTAAGCTATTAGATGAAGGTGTGGTTTATTATTTAAATATTTTAACACTCTCCCTCACACGTAGGTTGGACCTTGGCCTAAGCCTAAAGCGTGGAAATATAATTGGGGAGGCAAATAGGGGGAAAGATTTGAACTTGGGACTTCCTACTCCGATACCATTTGAGATTTTGTGGAACCATTGCCAACTATTCTAAAAGCTTAAGCTATTAGATGAAGGCGCGGTTTATTATATGAATATTCTAACACCCTCAATAAATAATTAAAGCCGCTGCAGTGGCCCTTATTTTTTTCTGGAAAATCTTAATCAAGTGGTTTTTCATAACTTCTCATTGTTAAAGTAGATGCCTCTTCATTCTCTAAATAAAGATCCATCACTCAAAAAATTCTATTTTATGTCAAAGCAGGTTCTTTTTCCATTTTGGATTTTTATTGGCTACGTGTTTTTATGACTATCTCGGTTTGATTTTTACATTTGTTATTGTGGGACATATATGTTAGTATTACTTTGGTAGCTCTTAACTCCGATGGACCACTAAGTGGCCATCTCTGCATGATACTTGCCGGCTGTACATTGTACTGTTTTTGGCAATTTATGTGAGAGACCTGGTTGAAGTGCTGCTTAATTTTATATGCTGGCTTATCACGGCCTTCTTGTGACTCCAGAGTTGTGGCTCAGCTTTTGGAGTGAAGTACACTACAATTCATTATACGAAAGAGGAGGTGAGGATGCGCAACTTTCATATCAGTGTTCTGCTTATGGTTACTTCTCATGTCTCCAACTTTTGGCCCTAAATAACAAAAGATACTTTGGTGGTTTTTGTTTTCCGCAGATGTTCCTGCTAGAAAGCCACGAAAAAAGCATTGGCTTTTCTGAAGAGTCAATGTTATCATGAGGTCAACCTGCAGCATTGGCAGCTATTAGTTGAATGCATTGTTTGCAAGTGCTGTGCTATCGGTGTTATTTCCACTGCCGAGAAAACTTAGTTTGGAGATATGTTGCAGATCATCATTTTCTGTACATAACAGGAGTCCTAGATCGAAGAAGACAGACACTCATGTACACATGACGACCGAGAGTTTGCGGAAATTACTTTCATTGTATACCATTCTAGTTGTTTTTACATTCTTTGGACAAAAAATATGTTGGAGGAAGATAGCAAACTAAAGATGTAAAGTTGTTTGAAGGAATTGAGAGTTGAAAGGTCGTCCTCTCTATATTTTAGGCATTGTATTTATTCTTACGTAGCTATGGAGTGGTCAGTATCAGGGACCAGTTTCAGGCACTTTGACAGGGTAGGGTAACAAAACCAAGTGTTTCGCGAATTCCCCAAAGACATGAGGACATTGTTGCCAATTCTCTAGCTTTCTAGCCGAAAGCATAGTGAAAGATAGATTCAAAGAAGCCGATGTATCTCACGTTCAGAGAATTTCAGTATCCAACATTGTTGTGGCTCATCTTATCAGTCGGGGCAATAAAGCCGGAGTTTGCAAAGATTCGTTCCTTCCTTGAACTAGAAAGCATTGTCGAACCAGAAAGAAAGCATAGCGAAATCAGAATCAGGATTTCATAGGACTCTGATGATTCGGCGTCGTAAGCCATTCTTTTCCATGGCATAGCAACAAACTGCTACAGGAGAAGAAAGGAAGATTCAAAGGATATACTTTGAGTCAGCCTTAACTCTGAAGAAAATGCCTCAATGGTAGCAGAAGGAAAGCATAGCGAAATCAGAATCGGGACTTCATAGGGACTATGATGATTCAGTGTCGTAAGCCATTCTTTTACATACCATAGCAACAAACTGCTACAGGAGAAGAAAGGAAGATTCAAAGGATATACTTTGAGTCAGCCTCAGTCTGATGAAAATGCCTCAATGGTGGCAAAAACCCAAGACAACAGTAGTTTTGCTTGGAGACAGATATTGTGGACTAAAGGGGACTTCAAGGACACAGTTCAGTGAATAGAGAATTGATACAAGGTTACTCAGACATCGAAAGTAATTTCAAACATACAACCCAATAATCACGGGTCAATCCCCATGTTGTTATTGTACACGTTAGCCGAACAAGCTTCTAAATTATGAATTAGAGTTCATGCCCTTCGTGATCTCACCTAATATGCGAAGACGGGATGATCCATCAAGTCTCGAAAGATTTTATCGAATCTTTGGACGCAGATTTTCGCATCCACGTGGATACTGCTTTTTCTTTTGCAAGTGCATTCACTTTGCTGTGGAGAACTTTGCTATGTCTCTGTCTTTTTGTTTGGAGTTTTCCATTTATTCTTTTCATGCAGATGCCTTCCAGTACTGCCTTTCACTTTAAGAAAGAATTTAAGGAATCAAAGAGTAACATGTGTTTAGCAAATTGAATAGTCTAGTCAGATCATCACGCAATGAAAGCATTCCGTATATACGCAAATCTGAAGTTCATCAGCCAAAGCATTGTTGCTGTCAAACCAGTCCGACACGCCGCCCCCCCCCCGCCGACAGCAAAACGCTAGCGGCGAGCGTTGACGTGTATCGGAACACGTATGCGGACCACTCGACGTAATGTACACGTTGGAATATACGGTGCTTCTCCTACACGGCGGTTGTAATAAATTCATTATATTCCTATAAGAAACTACCGCTAAACTCATCAGCTGCAAACAGAGGAAAGAAGAAATAGAAAAGCTCTTCCTTTAATGGCTAAAACTCCAATAATCCTTCCTCAAGCAATCTTGGAGAGAGTTTGTTGTTGGGTGATCAAAAAAAAAAAAATGACGTCCATAGTCAAATCATCAGTCAAAAACCTGAGTTGCTCTCAGCCCTCTCAGTCTGACACGACACGAACATGGAAAGTAAATATATTCAGAACAAGGATGAGCTAAACACATGACACGCACACAATCTCTCCGATCTTTTTCTTCTGATGATGATGATGGAGACCCATTAGAACATTGCAGAAGACGACACCTCTCTCTCTCTCTCTCTCCTGCGAGTTTTGTCTTCTACTCAATGGCTCCAATACAAGACACTGCACCGTTTCGCTTTTCTCGTCTCGTCCCACGGTAGATCGATTTCGGTGGTTGCCCATTCTCTCCCACGCCCAACCCATTCCAGAATTGCTTCTCTATCCCCTTCTGCCGGCCGCCAGGAGGTGTTCGCAGTTTCTCTCTCTTACAGTGTACGAGGTGGTCAGTTGCCATTGCTTGTTCTTCCGATTCTCCATGTCTGTGCTGTATCTAAATTTGTTTCTGCATATGCGGTGTTTCTTTCCCTTAGCTGTTTGTCGGTGTTCTCTCTTCTTGTTGTCATTTTTCCACTCAATTACGCGTCTGCTACTGATTTTTTCGCCTTTCCTGTGAATTCGCCGACATCGTTAGACTTGTATATGGATCTCTCGGGTGCAAATCTTGCCATCTCTTTGAACCAAAACATTTCCTTTGATTTGTCGAGTTCTTTTCGTCGAGAATTTGCTTTCTGTATCGAGTTCGCCAATTCAAAGATCGAAACTTTCTCCAGTAAAACTGGACAAGGCCGGGTCTGTGATCCTGCGCATATCACTTCTACTTCAGAAAACCATTGAATGACATCCATATTGAGGGGCATAAAAAGGGTTGAAAGAGAAAATGTTGTCCACCAATTCAAGATCAAAACTTTCTTCAATAAAACTGGACAAGATCGGCTCTGTGATCCTGCATATCAGTTCTACTTCAAAAAGCCACTGAATCACTTCCAAATTGAGGGGCTAAAAAGGGTTGGAAAAGGAAATGCTGTCCTGTGATCTAGTTCTGAGTTATGATTGCCTGACTGTCAGTGTTGTAATTGGCAGTGATTTAGTTCGCATCAGATGGTGGTGGAGACTAGAAGAAGCGGCGGCGGCACCGAGCTGGTTCGGAAAGTAGTACTGGGAATAGGGTACTGGGTTCAGGGGCTGAGGTGCTTCCCATGGATGACTGTCAGCTTCTTCCTTAAGGATGGCCTCAATGTGGATCCCTCCACCCTCCAGATCCTCCAGAACTCGGCCAACCTTCCCATGGTCGCCAAGCCTCTCTATGGGGTGGTATCCGACGCGTTTTATATTCGGGGCCAACACCGCCTGCCCTACATTGCTCTCGGAGGTAAGTGTTTGGAGTCCGTTTGTTGGTCCAGCATCTACGTTCTCTTTGTTTCAATGAAGAAATATGCGGATGCTGCTTTGGATATTAGGGGTAAAGCGAAATTATAGATGAAATTAAAGTGAACTATCTTGATGCTTCACGCTTCACACCTTAGTTTCCCATGATGTTCAACTTGCTGCAATTTGTGTGTGTGCATGAATCAACTTGAGCAATGATAGATGGCAGATTGCCGTGGGGCTCAATGGACAAGAACTGTGTTCCTCTATTTAGCTGGTTAAATATGGATTTGAGAGGACTATCTCTGACAAATAGTAATGTATTATTTCCTCAAAAGTATGGCATAACTAAATATAAGAGGCACCTAGGTTATGGATAGGATATTTTCCCGGTTCTACAGTTCTTAGAGACACATGAATTGATTAAGTAGAAGTTCATTTTTCTGACTGTGAAAATCTTCTGAGAGAACAACATGAATGAAATAATCACATGCCTCCTTTTGTTAAATAGAGACCTTTATTTTCCTATCATGGTTTAAACTTCAGAGATTTTAAGTCATTCATTCATCGTAAGTCAAAGTGATATCATTGTATCGTAATATTAATAGATTTGCTTCACCGCAATCATATATGCTGGCGTATCTATTCGGATGCATTCAACTGAAGTCATTTTCTCTCATCTGTGTATGCAGCATTCTTGCAAGCAGTGTCCTGGTTAGCCATAGCAATTCTCTCCCCATCAAGTATAACGATCATCTCGATTTATCTCCTCCTAAGTAACCTCGGCGCTTCAATAGCAGAGGTAGCAAATGATGCCATTGTAGCAGAGGTAGGAAAACAGCCTGCTTCGTCTTCAAAGAAGACTAGGTCGCCTTCGTCCGGTAACCTCCCATCATTTGTTTGGATGGCTTCCTCTGCCGGTGGTGTCCTTGGGAACCTTCTCGCCGGGGTTGCTATTGGGAGAATTTCTCCGCAGATAATGTTTCTGTTTTTTGGCCTTCTCCTCGCAGTGCAGTTTCTTGTTACAATCAGTGTCCATGAAAGCGCTCTTGACCTCCCTAAAACTGTGACCAAAGCAGGGATTAGGAAGCAGCTTTCCGATCTCTTGTCTGCACTAAAAAGACCTGAGATTGCTAATTCCATAATCTGGCTTGCAGC
This sequence comes from Syzygium oleosum, assembly GCF_021117445.2. Taxonomy (NCBI): domain Eukaryota; kingdom Viridiplantae; phylum Streptophyta; class Magnoliopsida; order Myrtales; family Myrtaceae; genus Syzygium; species Syzygium oleosum. Next base: position 6,944,418 of record NW_026607494.1, read on the forward strand.
ATCCCATGCAGTTATTCCAGCTCTCACTGGGACCATGTTCTTCTACCAAACACAGTATCTCAAGATCGACACATCGGTATTGGGGATCTCTAAAGTGTTTGGCCAAGCCGCAATGCTCCTGTGGGGTATGGTTTATAATCGTCATCTGAAATCAGTCCCACCAAGGAAACTGATGTCTGCAATTCAGGCCATGATGGCCTTGTTCATGGTTTCAGATATTCTCTTCGTCAAGGGTGTCTACAAAACAATGGGAGTTCCGGATTCATTGTATGTGGTCATCTTTTCGGGGGTCTTGGAGGTTCTCTTCTTCTTCAAAATTCTACCCTTCAGCGTCCTAATGGCGCAACTCTGTCCACCGGGGTGTGAAGGATCTTTAATAGCTTTCGTCATGTCGGCCATCGCCTTAGCATTAATAATCAGTGGATTCCTTGGTGTTGCGCTTGCATCATCTGTTGGTGTCACAGGAGATGATTTTTCAGGACTTCCACTGGGTCTCGCAATACAAGCGGTTTGCACGCTGTTGCCGCTATTTCGATCATCGTGGATCCATGATGATACAAGATCCAAACCCAGGAGTAAAGAGGAGTAGTTTCTATAGTAGTGATGCTTCATCACTTGCAATTCTTTTACACGATTCAATTAGATATGCATCAATAAACTGTCACATAGGGATATTTAGGTGGTAGACACTATGAGCTGTCGTTGTGACAAGGTGTATCTTTGTAATTAGTCCTCCTGAAGCTGTCGTCATCTCCTTCAAAGGTTTAAAAGATCTCTCTCTCCAACAAAGGTAAGAAAGATTTCTTTATCCAATGTCGTTGACACGATCATTTATTGAGCCCTTGATCGAATAGAATCTAGTACTGAAGCAAACTGTTCTTTTGTTGGAGAATTCTGTATGTGATCTGGCAATTGTGTGAAGCTGGATTGAGTTCTGGTTGATGGTGCCTGGCCTCTTAGACATTTTTACAGTGTTGGCTGACACCTGCATCCAGAAATCTCACATGACTGAAAATATTTTGGTCATGTCTATTAATTTCCCTGATTTCCGCGCGGATGAAGTTTAATTATCGCAGATTACAGAACAATGATGAAGGCAAGATTGAATTCTGTTCACCGGTTGTCCATCAGAACAAGGATGTTCTAAAAGAGTAATTCCGGCAAATGAAGTTTCATTTGAAAATTTGTCTTGCACTAAAATCTGGAGGATGTTTTAAAATCAAGGATCTGATGTTTTGCAGGGAATCTTGCAGTCCGCGCATAATACCTTATGGTTCCTAGTATGGATCCTTTGATATTCTTCCATTGTGTGGCTGCTTATGATTAATTGCACTGATTAGACGCCAACTCGATAGATTTCATGGCAATCCGGACAACGAACAACTTTAGTTTTCCCTTGCCATTATTCCATAAAGTATTAAACTTCTGCTAGAAATGCAGATGACCAAAAGCGAAGAGATGAGATTTTTTCAATATCCTAGAGAGAACTTCTGCTGATGTTGATACCAATTTGAAGTCTTTGGACAGTTCTCATGTACTATGTTCCTGAACTCTGAGATGTGATGAATATGATAAGATGTCGCATTTTGCAGCTTACTATGGTTATGAAGACTGTCTAACTGTTGATGAGTCGAAGTGCCGGATATCTAGTATTGGTGATAAGTGATCACTCTACTGACCCTTGAATATGCCCCAAGTACACAATTAGTCACTACTTTTAATACAGTTTAGATATACAGTCTGATTGTTCCAAACTCTGCTTTTGTTTCTGGGCAATCCATCGTTCCATTTTATCCCCTACCTCACAAGAAAATGGTGAAGTATGATGTCTGGATAATGAGCCTAAAGGTTTTCCTATTGATGATATCGATACTGAGGATATGTTCGAGGAATCCCAGATGTTGTCAGAGTAAAGGATCATTCCGATTCGAGCGGATTTTTCCCCCAACTAACGAAGAGAACTACCCGTAATAACAAACTTGCAAAATGGATCTGTTTATCATAGAGAGATTCGTTGTTCATGATCCTGCTTTACCCAGGAGCAGAACCTAATTCTACCATTGTGTTTACACCAAGGAAAGAATATGACGTGTGTGAGTTGAAACGGAGTTACCGATCCGCAGACATGTCAATCATGACCATTATTCTGCCTTGTCACCAGGTTCTGCAATCTCTCCTGGAAATCTCTAAATTTCAGGCAATTCAATTGATCATCAAACATGTAAAAAGTCTGCATGATTTAGCGCGGCTGGGAAAGCAACCTCTTATATCCAATCCAACTCCGCAACTGGACCAACCACCTCACTTTCAATGTGTGACAGTTGGAGGGCCATAACCATTTCTATGCGACTTCTGCCATCTCCATGCAATCTTAAGGCTTAATTGAAGATCCGTATACTGAGCCGTCCAATTCAGGTCTTGCCTTATTTTCGAAGGATCGCTGTAAACTTCGGCATAATCCCCAGGCCGACGATCGAGATATTCGACTTTTATGTCGACCCCCGTCGCGATTTTACACGCCTCGACAAACTCCTTCACCGATTTACCTGAGACAGGAGAGACCAGAAGAGCTTCCAGTAAGCGGTAGCAAATATAGAGGAGCAAAGTTCGACAGACCTTAATGCACATTAGAGCTTAACATTTGAGAGAATTAATTTGTTCAATGAGAAAGGGTGAACATGACTACTTAACATGTTGAGGGTTACACTATATAAGATTTTCAAGACCTTTTCCTGTGCCGACATTGTAAGTCTTCACTTGTCGAGATTCGGCATTGGCCAGAGCTTTCATGTGAGCGTCAATGAGGTCATTGACATCAATATAATCCCTGATGCAAGTGCCATCAGGAGTGTTATAGTCTGTCCCTCTTACCTAGAAACATCATCATGAAGTCAATATCTTTATGTTCTTCATTTTTATTCCAGGTTTCACAGGATATTACCATGAGGAAATATAAGTCATACCTTCAACCCAGTAATAATGCCCGAGGCGGCATCAAAACAAGCACCTGATATCCGACCATGTTCACGGAGTTCCGGTCGGGGAGCTTCACCTAATCTGCCTTCTGGATCTGATCCGATGACATTAAAATATCTGAACATGTAGTAGTTTGTCGATTAGTAAAAGTTTGAGCTCTCTGCTGAGGACTAAAAGATACCGCGAGTGATGTAAATTTGCTGCTTGTACTTTTCTTTCATTATTTGACCTCTACCACCTTTAGGATTCCTCGGTGAAAGAAAGAAAAATTAAGAAAAACGACAGATGATTTAATTGATGTACACAGAGCCACAAACCGCAGGATCACGACGGCCATGTCAGAATTCTTGGAAAAATCCCGTATAATATCTTCTGCCATCTTTTTGGCTTTTCCATATGGATTGATGGGGAGCTGCACAGTGCATTTGGTAGTACAATCATTTTCTACACATATCCAGAGATTTGCCAATTTGAAGAGGAAATTTAGTATCGTATCACGTTTATGTTCACACAACGTTAGTAAATGACAGTAACGCTAGGTACTCGATTGAGTTGCACTGGCATCAGCGCATCATTTCAGCATCATCAGCATAAAATAGAGCAGAAGCTGTATACCATAAGAAACTTACTTGAGGAGTTTTTTCAGTGATGGGCATCTTCTTTGGCTCTCCATACGTTGCGCAGGTACTCGAGTAGATCAATTTCTTCACACCATGGGAAGCCATTGCCTCTAACACTACCAAAGTATTCGATGTGATATTATGGTAGTACCTGCCATGTACATCAAAGTTACCTTCAGGTACTTCGAAGTGACGTACTTGTATCCATTCAACAACCACAACAAAAGATGTTCTACCTACGTCTCGAAATTTGACTGGGATGTCAATTTTCTAAGAAATGATGAGCATAATACTGCCATTGCCAATCTTAGTGAGGGAAACGTTTTTCATGGTGTGACGGCTGTTATAGATGAACTCAATGCTGAGAGAGCTAGTAAAAGCACAACGATGGCCTAAAATTGTTGGTGTGAAGTGTGTGAAAACCTGGGTCTCTCATTTGTCCTTTACTTGGATTAGACCAGGTAGTGGAACAAATATAGAAAGCATAAGCTTCCAGTTCAAAGTAGTTCTTATGCTCACCATGAGAATGTCATATAATGAATAATAAATAACCTAAGATCTATTTTGTTAGACCTTCGAAATCGTGAACAGCATGCCTCTTTTTGGTTTCAGAAACTGGAATTACCTAAGTGGATCCAGTGTGCTTTCCCCAACATAAGCTACAGCCGCAAAATGAATGACTGCATCAAATGCATTCTCTGCAAAAATTTTGTTGACCTGCCATTTGAATTTAAGGAGAAACAATCGAATTTTCCCCTTCTGGGTTAATTGGAAAAAAGTGATTCAATAAAAAATAAAGTCAATATGTTTGATGAATTTTCCCATCAGGAGGATACTGCTTGTGGATCTCCCAGGTCTGCATTAATAAATTGAAGACGACCAGGCTCCGGAAATAGCTTCTCGAGAACTTTAACCGCACCTATATTTCCACGTGAAAGATTGTCCTTCAAAAGCAAAGAGAAGTTGTTGTTTGTTGATATGCACTTAAACTTTTAGAGTAAAAACATTAAAAATGAACGCTGCACATTTCTGAACATGCCGCACCACTATTGTTACTCGATGTGAATCTTTTAATAAGCGTAAGGCAGCATGAGAGCCTATATAACCAGCACCTCCAGTCACCAGCACGTGTATCCCCCCTGCTTTGTGCTGCTGAAACAGGCCATATAAAGTAGAGTGAACGAAGATATATCATGCAAGAAAAGAAACAAAAAGAATCTGTTTGCAGTATTTTGACTCAGCTATTCATACCTCTTGCTGCGAAGGAGTAGGGAGAGAACTATTAGAATTGTCCTCCCGATTTCCAGAAGTGGACTGGTCATAGGATGAAAGGAAGAATTTGATAAGATCTTGGAAAATTCGTCCGCTTGGTGACATATATTATCAACTGAAATAATGGTCAATTGAGTCCCAAGGAGTCAACATGGATCGAAAGAGCCATTCAACCACAGATAAAAATGTTTTGAAGTGTAAGATTCGACTTAGTCAGGAACGCTGTCATCCATCTAAATTCGTGCGAGTAGTTAGTATTGGATATATGGTATGAGAAGTATTTGCAGGAAGCAACTGCTGTTGAACTTATACTAAACAATATGCACAGAAGGCACTCATTTTCATTAAATTGTCAAAATTCGCGTCGTACTAGGCCGGGACGATTGTAAAGGGTTGGCTGTCTCAGCATCGCGATCCCGAAGATGGTAAGAGCAGAGGCCAAAAGTACTGTTCCAACAAGAATGCTCTTCTGCTTCAGGTCGAAAACATCCATGCCTACAAATGTAGCATCAATTAAGTTACTGTTAAGCAGCTTATTGGATTACATGCATTGTATGCGATATGCATAAGCAACCTCACACTCATATTTAGGTTATCGATGCAAAGAAAAAAAAGGAAATCTCTCGAAGTAATAGCCAAAATATCTACTTCAAGAAACAATCAAGTCATGATTGACAGAGGAAGTATTTGCAAGCCTGATATTCAATTCATCATCCCAGTGATCAACTCGACTTCATGTTCGTTGAAATATGTACCTTACTCCTTTTCCTTTCAGAAAGTGACATCGCCCAATTTTAATATGAGACGAGTCAATTGAGACTAACAAAGAGAGCATTTGAGAGTTCAGCATCCTAGACAATTACATGAATCTGACATGGAGAGTTACACAAACAAAAGCAACTGAGATTTTTTTTCTTGGCCAAAAGAAACTGAGCGTTGACATACCACGAACTCAACCATCCCATGCCCCAAGCAGAATTCAAGCGCTGAAAAGCAGGGAATTATGATCGTCGAAACAGATAAAGAAAAGAAAGCCAGAAAGGCAAAGAGAGTTGTGGAGTGAAAAGTTGACTTTTCAAATACCACAGAAGCAGCAATCTTTATCTACACTGGATGAGAAGGACAAAATCAGCAAGCACCAACAGTCGTCTTGAGCGACCAAATCAAACTAAAACACACATAGCATCACAAGATCATCCATAGAAAATCGACACCAATCGAATCGTGCACGGAACCGATCGGACGAGAAGTCTTAGCCAAAGCAGCAGAAGCATCACCAGAAAAGGCAGAGAATTAAACATCGAGAGAGCACCCCGGCAACAAACATGTCTGTGAACAATACGTGATTGAATGGAATTTGACCACCATCCAAGACAAACTTCAGCAGAAGAAAAGCAACACACCCTTAAGTTCAGAATTCATGGATGTATCATGTACCTGAAGGTCCCGAACAAGACTCGGTATGACTTCAGAAGGGCGCTTGTTGCAAGAAACCTCGGAAACTACGAGCTCTGTGCATTAGAAAGACACGTCCCTGACCATCAATAGGAGGCTGGAAAAAGAGAATTAAGGGTAGGACAGAGAGAGAGACACCCAGGTGGGAATTTGGAGCAAGTCCTGGTCTTCTGGGTCGTCACTTCCAATGCATCGGCTTGGACAATGGAACCGTAACGTTCCAACGTTGGACTCATATGCTTCCATTCAAGAAAGGATCAGCAAGAGACTTATTGCTCCACTTTTGGTTATAAAGTCAACGACCCACGAAACAATCCCTCAAGAATTCGATCGAGCGCCAGCCGCCGAGTGCATGTGCGTTCTTGGCTCGAAATCAAGGTCCAAGTGGGGACCGAGTCACGGCGTTTCGCATCCTCTTTAAGGCAACTTCCAGAGTTCAGATAGGTGGGGGACAGGATTATCGAGATATTTTTGTTTCCTCGCATCTTGTCTGGTTACTTTTCTAGTTCAAATGGGATGTTTGATTTCGTATGGAGTTCTAAGATATTTATCTTCATTTATTTTGTTATATTACATCGAATTTGCTGGTTGGACCCTTAGGTTGGTAAGTTAGTATTGGCTAAGACAAAAAACTTTGTTGGTAAATTCAAGATGTTAGGGATGTCCGAAAACAAAAAAAAAAATTGGAAAATTTATTTTTTTAACTCTTTTTCTTCTTCATTTTTTTTGTTTTTTTTGCAAAAGGGTCGAAACTAGTGTCTGTCTTTTCTAAAAAATAGTTTATTTGGCAGATAGCTAATTAGTTATTGTGTCAATGAGTTGTCTATTTCTTTTCTTTTCTTTTTAATTTTGTACTAGGCAACCATTATTCTAAAAATAACCAAAACACGAGTAAGAGTGAAAAGAATCATCCACTACGTTTCTGTTCGTTTCGCGGAAAATGTTATGTTTCTGGAAAATGGCACAATTTTCCGGTGTTCGGTTGAAATCTGAAAAAGTCTCGAAAAATATTTTTTGTTGTTCGGTATGGAAAAGATTTTCTTCCTTGCTATACTTTTAATACTTTTTTATTTTTTAAAAATATTTTTAATTTTCTTTTTTTTCCTTCTTCTTCTTCCTCGGCCGGTCGCAGGCCACGGCGGCGGCCGGCGACTGGCCACAGGCAAGCTTGAGCCTCACTACAGGCTGGCGAGGCTCCATCTCACTTGATCTGGCGAGGTTGAGCTTGCCCGAGGCCTAAGTTCGCCGGCCTCGGGTGAGCTCGGCTTCGCTGGATGAGGAGAGGCTCGACCCCATCGGAATCTGGCGAGGTCAAGCCCCGCCGGCCTGTGGCGAGGCTCGAGCTCGCCTGTGGCCGGTCGCGCGGCCGCTAGAGAAAGAAAAAGAAAAAAACAAAGATAATTAAAAATAAAAAAAAATAGAATTTTAAAAAAAGAAAATAAAAATAATTATAATGAATGATGAAAGAAGGAGGGGGAAAATGTTTTCCTCTTTTCAAAAAGTGAAAAATATTCTCCTCATTTTTTAAGGTGTTTTGTCCATTGAGCGAAAATGTTTTCAATGACTAATTTATTTTCCGTGAAACGAACACCAGAAAATCCGGAAAATGTTTTTCAGGAAGTTATTTTTCGTGAAACGAACGGAGTCTACTTTTAACAAATGCATTCGATTTAATTATAACTTTAATCAGCCGTGTATTTTAGCTGCTCAACTTTTGTTTTATTTAGTGAATCTGATAGTCCAATTTTTATTTAATTTTCATGCCATCATTGCACGATTTTTTAAAAGGTATTTTCCAAAAAATTAAAAATATGACAAAATTAACTACATTAAAAATTCTAAGCATCCAATATTATCATGCAAATTCAAAAGAAAATTCTCCTTAAAACATTACTAAAATGGAATATTATCTTTGCCTGGATAACATGGAATAATTAGCTGCTGACAAGAGAATTATGACAATTACAATTGCATTATAAAACATGTCATTCAAATCATTTGTAAATACATATTTTTGTCAATTTCAAAAGCATCATTATTTCCAAAAAAAACCATTAAAGATAAGAAAAATATCTTCAAAGTACAAATCATTGCAATAATAACAAGTTGCATATGCAATTTAACAAAAGTGCTTCCTAAAAGAGGTGACTCTCTGGGAAAATAAATATTTTACTGGAATCAGACAATAAAAATGTTCAATTATATCAATAGGAGAGTCTATTTACTTAAAAACAAATTAATATATTGGAATAATTTTCAATGTCATAATGCGAGAAGCTCCAATCTTATAATAGTTCTTTTAGGTTGAATTGTTGAATGTTTGAGTCCTCTATGCCTATTATATTTGACCACCTTGAATTCCAATGTATGTGTCGATCCAAGATCTTTGCCTCTCGATATTTATGTCTGACTATTATGGCCATAACCCTAAGTATCACATCCCTTCCCCTATTCAACAGTCTTAAAAGCTTAAGATCGCATCGTGTAGAAGTTATTTATCATTTAGTTCTTAAACGGGAAGAACAACTTTATGAAATGTAACCAAGGGCTCATATAAGAAATGTTCGCTTGCTTGTACAAATTGCTCCATTTGCTTTTGAACAACTTCTTTTTAGAAAGAAGCCACTCTTGATACCTCCTTTCCAACTCATAAAGTAGCCGTGGAAATGAATCTTCTTCCTTATTTTGAGTAATATCATGATCAAGAAAGGACTTTACATCAAGCCTTTATCGCGGATTAATTATATCTAGAGGCAAACTATCGAAATACCTAAATCTCATCTCATGCGCACATGGATGGCCTCATGAATTGCATGAAATGCCTAGTACAAATAGGTCGCTTAACCCTACTTTTAGCAATCTCGTATTACTTAAAGAGCTTGTTTAAAGCAAATACTGACACGCGAGTAATCAAGTTCCTAAAGAGAGGAATACAAAGATGATGAGGACCTCTTACTTTTCACTTGACAATTTGGTTTTGATTTCCTGAAACTGATTCTCAACTTGAGATATATTTTCTTTTTCACCTCGACTAAATCCTCCGTTGACAATTGTAGATATGCTTTCAAAGTTGCATCGCCCCTTCAGCTCTTGAAGTAACATGATTCCCAAAATGCATGTGCAAGTCTGTCCAAGTAGGCACAACTAGCTTTTTGAAAGGAAGCCATTCTTTTTAACGTAATTAAGAACCGACGGCTTTTCCTTATAACGATCTTCAAATTGCTAAATATTTTTATCAAATTTCACTTCGCCCTTGGAGTTCATAACCTCAGACCAACCAAACATAAAAGAATCCGAATCATTTCCTTCTTCAAACTGAGGTTTACATTTTACCACAATATTCTTCATAATGTGCCGAAAGCACAACAAGTTCGCACTTTTAGGGAAAATGAATCGAACGGCATTCAAAAATCCAATGAATCAATACCAACTCTCTATCCATGACAATAGTTTAAGGTTGACAATCGACACTCAATGTGTTGCTAAACATCGTCAAAACCAAAGCATAATCTTCGTCTTTTCACTTTCTCAAAAATGCAAAGCATGAGAATAACGAAGTATTAAAGCTGGAAGCTCCAACAATATCCAATAAAGGCATTTACTATCTATTAGTCTTATAAGTATAATGGTTAATACCACTAAAAACCCTAAATTGGTATATATGTGATAAATTTACTTCAAACTAATTTTTTTATCATAAAAAACCTCAAATTAGTACACGTGTGGTAAATTTACCCAAATTAATTTTTTGAACACCAAAAATCTCAAACTGGTAATCCTGAGACAAATTTACCCTCCGTTAGTTGATCAATTTGGGTTTTCCGTGGTATTTACTTTATGGATTTTCACGTGGACTTGCCACGTCACCATGTGTCATCCACGTCAGCAAATATAACGGTAAACTTTGACGGAAGTTAATGGAGGATAAATTTGTCACATGTGTACCAGTTTGAGGTTTTTCGTGATTAAAAAATTAGTTTGGAGTAAATTTATTACAAGTGTACCAATTTGGGGTTATTTGTGATCAAAAAATTTGTTCAGGGTAAATTTATCATAGGTGTATCAGTTTAGGATTTTTCGCGATCAAAAAATTAGTTTGAAGTAAATTTGTCATACATATACCAGTTTGGGTTTTTCGTAGTATTAACCCTAATTATAATCCATTACAAAGACACTTCAGGTTAGTGCCATGGAGATAGGATGAGAGAAAAAACGTGTTAAGTGACCATTGGCATCATGTTTAAAATGGTAGATGAATCCACCTACACTAAGCTTACCCATAAAGTTTGGACCATAGTGCGACCATTCAAATATTCACGATCACTTTCATGTAGTAAACAGTTTTAGCAATACCTTGGACAATGGGATTTCTTTGTCTCAAGAAAGAAAGAATTTGGTGAGGAGGTATACTAGCTTTAGATATCTCTTTCATACATGACTTCAACTTCATAAAAGCGACGACAAGTAAGATGTCTGGACAAAATACTCAAAGGATCGTGATAATGTGAAGCATTCAATATTTTGAGTAAAAATGATCCGTTCTTTTAATGAGAACGAACTTCAAAAGGACAACTAATCAAATGTGATACGGTTTTTCTTCTCTGACATGCAATAGAAAATATTATGTCAATCAATATTATTTTCTCCTCTATCGCTACCAAGAAGAACTTATATGTCTCTCTTTTTCCTTTTCATAGAGACAACATATTCTTGAGCAAGAATATGGCTCCGCATACTACTCAAAGGATCCTTTCGAGTTAGAAAATTACTGAGTAAAGTTTCAAATGAACTTGTTGACAAGACTAATTGCTCTTCTCCATTCATATTTCATCATTAATAGATATATTTAAGCAATTTGGATGCTCTAGAATATTGCATTTTATAGTGACTGCACTATAAAAAAAATATAATGAAAGATGAGTAACTTATATGTAACACATACATTAACCACAATTTTCAATTTTTGAGTAATTTATTGTATATTTGTAATGGAAATCAAAGTAAAAAAATTCACGATTTCGAGGAGAATCTAAAAGAAATAAAGTAAAGAACGTGCATATATAACTAACATCTCTTTACTCCATTGATTGGTGCTTGATCAAATTATAACAAATGGTTAAACTCTTATACAAGTGAACAATGGAGAGTAAGTTAAGAAGAAGACGAGCATGAAGGAAACATTGAAATATAATGAGTGTGGAAGATGCGGCTAGGATAAAAAAAGTTGTTTGAGAGAAGTATGGATAGTTTTGTATTTTAGTCAAAAGGAAATCTAAAAGAAGAAAAAAGGTGAGAAATAATCTTAAATCAAAAGTAGGACCTACAAGGGATATTATGGTTAGTTCGAGATAATTGAGGGTGTCAGAAATTAAAAAAAATGTGGAAAAAGTGCGACTCTTTGATAAATCGGTATTGAGTTTATTGATCGGCATTAGACTGCATGAGGAAAGGAAATCAAAGTCATTGGTGAGGATCAAGCAAGATGCCTAAACTCACTTTTTCACTTAAGATCGATGGCCCGATGGTACCTCTATAGCATTGTATTGTAACATCGTAAGATCTTACAAATTTTGTAAAATTAAACAAAGAAAATTTCATGATACGTAGAACTAGATATGTACTAGTGTCTATTAAAAAAGTAGAGAAATAACAATCCAAATATTGATTAATGGGAGTGAACTAACAAGGTAAATTAGCACGGTATGCTAGCAATGATAGAAGTACACCTTACAACATAGCAGTCATTCGTTAGTCACAAACAACTTGAAAATTCAATCTGCTCCAGCTCTACAGACTATGATACATCACAAACTATTTTAACTAGAACTGTGCAATTGGACCTATTCTACCCGGGAATCGGATCAAACCCCCTTGAAAATCGATCTGATTTCAGGTTCCCGATTTCAATTTTTTGGAACTGGTGGGAACTGATCCAGTTCCTGGTTCCAAGTGAAGAACCATCCGGGAATCGGACCAAATTTGGAATCGATTTATAAAATCTAAAAATCTTAATTTTTCTCTGGACATTTTTTTTTCTATCTCTCTTTTTTTCTGTTCTCTCCAACTTTACTCGGACACTTCACAAATCTTTCTCCCTTGGTCGCAACTTATCCTCCTCCTCACTCGCTCATGACTTGCCCTCACTCATTTGAGCCTCACGATTGTCGTTCATTCACGACTTGCCCTCGCTCATTCATGACTTGCCTTTGCTTGCTCACCCGCCCTCACTCATCTCATACTTTGAATTCATATGATTTTGTTGTAAAATAAAACCAAAAAAACAACAAAAGAAAAAATAGGATCTTGGGTAGACCCTAGAAATGGATCGGAAAAATAGGGGTAAGTTCTAGGGTTAGTTTCGGAGCAAATAAGACAGATTTTAGGTTTCAAAAATGGGAATCGATTCTAACAGGTGATCACCCCTAATTCCGACAGAGAAGGCAACCGCTTTGGAAATTCTTGGCAAAAACCTAAGTTTAAGGGTCGAGTCTGCCTACTTCTTAAGCAAAAACGATTCTTAAAAGGGTCCAAGTGCAAATGAAAACCGTCATTGATTCGTGTGTTGCTTTTGAGTAAGATCACGATGGCCTAATAACAGATGCGTTTTTCCAAGCCCCTACGACCTTATGTTGAGGTCGCCAGTGACTACAGTAACATTTCGATGTCGATTAAGCACCGAGGAAAGGAGAAGGGGGGGAAGCGGTCGAGAGTAGTATTGGTACGTACGAAGGACATGGACGATGCTCGGGGACAAAGAGATTGGGATTTGTGCAGGATTAATGGCGAGGCTATGGAGAATTAAGGGTTTCTCGAGCGTAATTGAAGAAGTAGAATTTGGGCCTTTTCTCTTTAAGTTAATGAAATGAGTCGAGCCAATTGACGAGTACTATATGCGCATCGCATTCAATCCCACGTGATTAATTGGGCGCCCCCCCACCCACGTGTATCACGCGCTTCAAGAAAATCTCCGCCACCCCCGAATCGCCGCCCGCCACGTGGATCACGCGGCCCCCTCCCCCCCTAAGATGGCGCCGACAGTATATGAATAATAAAACCGTCTCCGAACGCCAACAGAACCCGCCCCCGTAAATCGGGCCCCGGTTATCGTCCGACCCGAACCCGATTGGCAAAAGTAAAATGCGTGCGATCTCGGCCAACCCTCCTCAGCCGTCCGATCTCCGCTGGGCCCCACCACTACCCACCCCCAAAGGTCAACGGCGAGCCCGCACGCAAGCGAAGCCTCCCCCTTTCCTCAGTGGGGGAATCAGGATCAAACGAGACGCGCGAGAGAGAGCATATCTCCACAGTGGGGGGAGGCGCGGATCCGCACCGCGCGGTGCACGGCGCCTCCGTGCTCCCCCTCCACTCGCCTCGCGCCACGTAGTCACCGCACCCCCCCACTCCCAGCCCCACCGAAACCACAAAAAACCAAAAAATGAAAAATTACCTAACATGGCGACTCGAGAATAAAAACCCGAAAAAATGAAAAAATGAAAATACAAAAAATACAAAGACCTTCCTTATCGCGTCTCTCTCTTCTCTCTCTCGGGAGAGAGATTTGATCTTCATCGTCTTCTTCTCCTTTCCAGTTTCGATCGTCGGGGACGGGGAGCGAGGAGCGCTCCGAAACCCTAGCGATTCCCCCCTCCCCCGCGCCCTGAATCGCTGCCATTTCTGCAAATCGTGGGCTTTCGAGCTTAGTAGCTTCCACCCCACCTCCTCTTAGGTTCTCCCATTTCCGCGTTCTCGGCGTAGCTGTTGTCATGCTCGATACGGCCCCGGCTCTGTCGGTGCCGCTCCTCCTCCTACCCTAGAGCTCCGTGGTCCCTCTGGGGTTCTAGGGTTACGGAGCTTCGGCCGTTTCGCCCCCCCCGCAACGCTCATGGAGAGATCCGACTCCAAGGATTCCAAGGAATTCCGTGACGGCTCCTCAGGTTCGTTACCCTGAGATTTGGTCTCGTTTGAGCTTTGAAATTGTTGGGTTCCGTTTTTCGGTGTGTGGGGAAGATGGTGCCTTGGGGGATGGGGGGGGGGGGGGGGGGGGTTGTTCGCTGGGGAGGGGCGCGGTGAGGAGTGAGATTTTTTTTCGTCGGGCCGTTGTTTTCGGTTCTCGTCGGTTTCGGCGAGCTTCCTGTGTGATTCGCGGAACGAAGCCGTGAAATTTTTTTTGTTCTGGCGAAGTGGGAAGAGGGTTGGATTTGTGCGGAGCTGGGGTTTTAGGGTTTGGTGCTCTTGAATCTCGTGGCGGCTGCCGGGGAACGAGATTTCCGGTTTTGATGTGGCGAGGACATGTTAGAGCGGTTTCGATAAGATTGTTGTGAATGATTTATGTATGTTTTCAGTTATGCTTGGGCCTTGTAAGAATTAAGAATTGTATCTCTGATGTTTGTTAACCCATCGTAGCGATCTTTTGAGTGGGCGTAATGGTTAGCAATTTGTTGCTTCTTGGCTGACATTAAGTGATTGGTTTCTGATAAAAGATATCTCGATCTCTAATACTTAGATGGAGACTCCTACTCCCGTTTAGTGAAGGTTGAGTCATGCTTACTCCGTTTGCTTATCAAAGTATCATTTTGGTGACCGTAGCAGCTAACTTTGAGCTTCTGAGGCCGAATCACAATGGGCCGCAAAGGGTTTTTTTTTTGGGGGTCCGGAATGGTTTGTCCAGAGGATATCTGAGCTAACTTTTCTGTCTGGTTGCTGCTATCGCTCTTCAATGTTATTTTCTGTGCTTGCAAATAGGTCTGCTGTTCCTCTGTAAATTTGAATTGCCTTAGTACTACTCACGAATGGTATTCCTGCCCAATGCTCTCAAACTGTTTAGATGTTACTTTTATTTACAAGCTCTAATTTGTGTGTTCACTGTAATTCAGATGCGCTCTTCGATGCATCCCAATATGCATTTTTTGGTCAAAATCTTGTGGAAGAAATGGAATTAGGGGAGCTAGAAGATGGCGAAGGAGACTTCCCCTTTTTTGGACCTGCAGATGATGAGTATCATTTATTTGATAGAGAAGAGGTTTGTGAACAGCTTCTCCACTTTCTATTTTCCCTTACCGGAGGACAAACTTAAGTCCTGTCTTATAATATTCACTTTTTCTTGATTGTAGCAGATTTTTCCCTCTTAAACTTTTGCCTCAATTTTCGTTTTCAGGGTAGCGGTCTGGGATCTCTATCTGAAGTGGATGATCTGGCCACTACTTTTGCTAAGGTCATACCCTTTCTATGGCTTTTTTAAGTTGTTATTTGGGTTCCTAGAGTTCTTCTATTTTTCACTTGTGTCTGTCTGAGTCAATAATTTAAGCTCTATGGAGCCAATTAAAACACCAAAGCTTAGTCAAAACACCAAAGACTTGTACCTTTTTGATAAATGCTGTTCACCCAATGCAGTCATAATTGAAAAGTAAATGGTGCTATTAAGTCTCTCTCTCTCTCTCTCTCTCTCTCTCTCTCTCTCTCTCTCTCTCTCTCATTTTGTGATGATATTTCCCACCATTACCTTTGATGCTGATTCACTAGTCTGAACAATTGGGTAGGCAGTTTTTATAGTCTCTCTTTTCTTTTTTTGGATGGAGTAGAATTAAAAAGTGATTTTGCGAGTTAGATGTAGTTGTGAAGAGAGAGGAGGAGAGAGCAACCTTGTATTAGATCTCAAACTGAGCACATTCCCAATGTTTAGGCCCAAATAAAAATTCCCCAGTGCTACATAATGTTTTACCCATTTTACTCTCATCCTTCTCTGGGCTTCATTAATAACAGTTTCCTTGGTTGGGCTTGCTCTAGATTAACATTTAATTCTTACATGCTGTAAGTACAATAAAATGTATCTCAAGCTAATTATTGCGACAACCTGTTTTTGCTTCCGGTCAACTTTAAGCCTGCCTTTAGTGCCTCAGTTACCACTCTTGGAAGTCCTGATCCACAAATTTAAGTACTTTTGGCATAGGACCATCATTGCTCCCCTTTGAAGTCTTGCCTCCATAGAACTGAGCAAAGATAAAAATAACAGTGATGTGGTCTTTAAAGATTGCTTCATGACTTGATCTAATCTTTTTACCATTCACCTCATCATACATCTGATGGGTTGGTCTTGCTGATATATTTTAAGAGGATCTTGCCTTATATGTCTTAAAAATTTCTCCTGGTACTTCAAATTCCTCTTTCTTGATTTCTCAATTATTTGTTGTTCCATTGGCAGTTGAACCGAGTAGTCACAGGACCAAGGAACCCAGGTGTCATCGGGGACAGAGGATCAGGATCCTTCTCCAGGGAAAGTGAGTAAGCTACTTGTTTTTTTGGTTGTTTTCGAAGGGTCCTTCTACAATCGTATTGAAAGTCTAGAAACTTTTCCTGTGATTTTATTGATCCTTGTTTGTCTATGGTGGATGGATGTTTTATTATGGTTTCATTCGCTTCTGATACTGCTAGTCTGAAAATGTTCTCCGTTGCAAAGTTTTAAAAGCCCAACCCTTCAAAATTGCTGAAGATTGTGTTGGCTTTTTTATAATTTTTCTCCAAATAATTGTGTCTATTACTCCATGGAAAGGAGAAGCCACGGCACTGCTTTGGCTACATCCTTTTAAGAAGTTAGTTTGCATATCGTAAAAATATATCCATTAAGTTTGTGAAAATGTGAAAATGTGAAGAGCAAAGTTCCTTATGAAAGAAATTTCTGTAAAAACAAAAAGGGTAATGCTAAATTAGGATGAAATGCACCCTAATTTGATGATTCTTATCATACCATTGGTCATATTGAAGCTAGATCATGTATCTCTCAGCAAAAAATTGGGGTGGGTTAGCAGTTGTGAGTGCAATACATGAAGAAGATGCATGATGCTAAGAAGATTCAAATGTTTTTTGCTTCTCCTTTGCACCCTGCTGCATCCTTGCTTCCGATTGTGTTCCTTGAATGTTGCTATAGATCGCTGCGGTACAGAGGAGGATGACTGCTTATAGATTGTAATCCTCTTGGGTTCTGTCCTAGGTCTCTTATTCTTAATTTGTTTCATGGATTCTGTGTAGTTTAGTTATTGTGTTCAGGCCCAGTGGAGTATGGGTATTGAAATTCCAGATAGAAAAGTAGTAGGGGAAAGTTCCTGGAAAATTTCTCTTCTTGAATAACATTAGCCACTTTCAAATTTACATCTTGTTTCTTTTTTACAACAGCTTAGATGACTCATTTCAGATAAAAACCCAAGTAGGATAATCCATCAGGTTTGCTTTACGCTTAAAAATTTATGAAGGATGGGCATTGCGATAACCATAGATGGTATGTGAGCTTGGCAGGGAGGGAAAGCAGTAAAACATTTGTTGCCAATGGAATGAGCCAGGATATTTTTTTTCCTTCTGAAACTTCATCATAGAATCCAGATGCCATGTTAAAATGTTACTGCGACTTTGAACCATGAAGTGTAGCTAGATCTCATCACTTTTTGTCAAAGTCCGCATGTCCTGAATCATAAGATAATTTAAGTTGGAGTGAGGAGTATATTCTAGGATCAAGTACCTGTATCCCAGTTCAAGCATAGGTTCAATCAAATGATACTTTGACAAGTCTTTTCAGTTTAATAAAGGCGAACCAGTCCTCCAACTCTTGTTGTTAAATTCGCGATCTAACACGTAAATTCGTACATTTTTACGAGACAAATAATACGAAGTCTGTGAACTCGGCTGAAAATCATTTGTAGGGGTAAAATCGGCGAAGTTGTGATTTTAAATCCCAAAAAATGTCAAGATCATGAGTTGCCTTGCATTTAATTGGTGGTGGCTGTTTCTGCTCTCCCGGTGCACTTTATTTGGGGTGTTGGGCTAGCCCAAAACCAACTAAACAGGCCCATGCGGCATTAGTGAAATGGTGTATTTGACGGATGCCTAATTGAATAAAATTTAAATGAAAATGAGGAATAAAAAAAGAGAAGAGAATATGAATAAACAAGGTTGTCGCTTCCTGTTCATAGTACGAAGGCAAAGCTAGAGTTCTTGTTTTCTTCTTTTGGAATTGGTAGAGGTTGCACTAATATCAACCACCAACAACTGCACCAGAAAGTGAATGCAAACTCCGACTATTTAGGGACTGGATGAAGAAATTTTTTTGATTTAGTTGTGTGAGCTAAAACTATTTTCACGTCAGATAAACTATATTAGAAAAGCTAGACATTTTTTTTTTCTTGAGCGAATTTGTATTCTTTTGGGTAGAGTGTTTGTATTAGTATATTAGTTTTTCTAAGTTTTATTAGTGTAATATTCAGTTATTATTAATGGTACTGATGATTTGTTTATTTGAGACTACGATTTATTTGTGAATACAGTTAAGTTATGATGTCAAGTGTGCCGTCGATGTTTAGTTTAAGCACGGACTATTTACTTGGTTCTTGTGTAGTTTTTAACTATGCGGCTGTTGATGATCATTACGACCGAGACTCGCCAGTTTTTTAAAAGTTACTTTACAAAGTTTGTAAATTACGATTTTAGAATCTGATTCTGTGGGGACCTCATCGATCGTAGGTGAAAAAGTGAGTTTAACTACCTTGCTTCAACTGATATTCTTGGCTTTGAAGTGATGAGTACAGATAGACTTGTGTCTATAGCTGAGCACGGGAGAAAACATCCACTCCTGTTTGACTTTCATGCGTAAATGCCAAGTCCTCTGTGGAAGTTTGCTCGTCTTTTTTTATATATTGTCATTGTAAAGGAAATTACATGGTGTGTTTTGGTTATAAAACTACAGATCACAACTCCTTTGGAATAATTTGTCGAAAAATAATAATAAACAAAAAGAACCCCTTGGTCAACTGCATCCCTGGAAATTTCTATGCCATTTTGAGAGGTGTCTTTTGTTCTTATTGGGGGAGCAACAGATTCTGTGGCGTACGAGCTTGCTGCGCAAACTTTTGTAGAAAATTTGGAGGGATCACATTATGTCACTAGACATAATTATTTTCAAGTTTGTTGTATTATTGGTTGTAATTTTCTAGCTTCCAAATGCACTAGAAAGATGCATTGGGTCCTGCTAGTTTGCGTATGTTCCCATATTGAACATTTCCTGATTTGCTATGCATGTTCATGTTGATTCTGTGTGCATGCACATCTGTCACGTGCTGGAGTTAGTTCCTAGTTTGCCTGTCCATCAGATTCTTTGCTTGCGTTTTTTTGCCTTTTTTTTCTGAAGAAGCATCATGCATTTCTGTAGGTTTGGAGATATAGGATAAGGGCCATACCTAGTACCTTCAACTGGATGTTATGAAATGACAGTGTTTCTAAGTTTCTCATGTTCCTGAAACTGAATCTGTCTATGTTTTGCGTTTGCAGGTTCATCAGCCACTGATTGGGCACAAGATGGAGACTTTTCCACCTGGTTGGATCCTTATTCGTTTGATGCAGAAAATGCTCAAGAAGGCAAGAGATGGTCATCTCAACCTTCTCCTCGTTATGCAGACTCAAAGCCTTTGTACAGAACGTCCTCCTATCCTCAGCAGCAACCCCATCTCCATCACTTCTCAAGTGAACCAATTCTGGTGCCTAAATCGGCATTCACATCATTCCCTCCTCCCGGGAGTAGATCTCAGCAGGCTTCACCTCGAAACCCAAACATGCCCTCTTTAACTGGTGGATCGCAGTTGCCTTTCTCTGCACCAATCTTCTCTCCTTTATCTAACAACAATCTTCAGGTTGCTGGTTTATCCCATGGGCTTGAATATGGTAATAATGTGCCTCAATTCACCCCTTCTGGCCTTCCTTTTAGTAACAGGTCACAAAGCCACTGGGTCAACCAAGCTGGCGTACTTCATGGTAGTCAGTCTGGAATCTTGAAAAACATAATGCTACAACAACAATTATCTCATCAAAATGGGTTTATTTCCCCGCATCTGATGTCACCTCATCAGCAGCTCCAACACCAAAGGCTCCATTCCCTTCAGTCATCTTTGGCCCATTATGCTGCCCTGCATTCCCCACTCTACAGTACTCATCCTCCACCTTCGCATAAAATGATTCTAGGGTTGTCTGATGTTAGAGATCACAGACCCAAATCATCACAAAGAGGGAAACAGAGTGTACGCTTTTCTCAACAAGGATCCGATCTCAGTAGCCAGAAAAGTGATACCATTTCTATACAGTTCAGATCCAAGTATATGACTTCTGAGGAGATTGAAAGTATTCTTAAAATGCAGCATGCTGCAACCCACAGCAATGATCCTTACATAGATGATTATTACCACCAAGCACGTCTTGCCAGTAAATCTTCCGGGTCAAGATCGAAGCAGCGTTTTTGTCCTTCCCATCTTAGAGAGCTCCCTTCTCGATCTCGCAATAGTTCTTCGGAACAGCATTCTCATCTCACTGCTGATGCTGTTGGGAGGGTTCCATTATCTTCTGTTCGTAGGCCTCGCCCCCTCCTCGAGGTTGATTCCCCGCCTAATTCTGCTGATGGCAACTCTGAGCAGAAGGTTGTAGAGAAGCCTCTGGAACAGGAACCGATGCTTGCCGCCAGAATTACCATCGAGGACAGCCTCTGTGTCCTCCTTGATGTGGATGACATTGATCGCCTCTTGCAGTTTACTCAGCCCCAAGATGGTGGAACCCAGTTGAGGCGGAAGCGGCAGATTCTTCTGGAAGGTCTAGCTGCATCACTCCAGCTTGTGGACCCACTGGGCAAAAGTGGACACACAGTTGGGCTGGGCCCGAAGGATGACATTGTCTTTCTTCGGTTGGTTTCCATCCCTAAGGGCAGGAAGCTCCTATCCAGGTACCTCCAGCTTCTCTTCCCAGGTAGTGAGCTCGCTAGGATTGTATGCATGACCATTTTCCGCCACTTGAGGTTTCTTTATGGTGGCCTTCCTTCTGATCCTGGAGCAGCTGAGACAACCATGAATTTAGCCAATACTGTTTCAAGGTGTGTCAGTGGAATGGACCTTCGTGCGCTGAGCGCATGTCTCGTTGCTGTTGTTTGTTCATCTGAGCAGCCGCCACTTCGGCCCCTTGGAAGCGCAGCTGGAGATGGGGCATCTGTGATTCTGAAATCCGTTCTTGAAAGGGCGACCGACCTTTTGACCGGTCCCCATGCCCCAAACAGCTGTAGCATGCCCAATCGTGCCCTCTGGCAAGCTTCCTTCAATGAGTTCTTTGCTCTCCTTACAAAATACTGCCTCACAAAATATGAAACTATAGCTCAGTCAATCTTGACCCAGACCCAAGTTAGCTCGGAAATCATTGGTACAGAGGCAGCCAGAGCAATAAACCGGGAAATGCCTGTGGAGCTTTTGCGTGCTAGTCTCCCTCACACCGACGAGAACCAGCGTAAGCTCTTGTTGGACTTCGCTCAACGATCCATGCCCATAAATGCATTTAATGCACGCATGGGCGGTGGGAGCAGCCAAACAAACTCCGAGTCCGTGAGGGGGTAGTAAGACACGGTGTGGCGATTGCAGGCGTCATCAAGAAACTGTTGCAGAATCTAGCTGCTTTTGAGAAGCTCCCCTCGGTTACTCAGTCATGTGGATAAAGGGATGCTAGGGGGAAAAAAAGCATGCAGTCCTCGATTGTAGTAAATCCTAGGAAACAGCTCTATTCCCTTCTTCTTTCTTCTCTTCCCTTTTTATGATTTTTCGCCCTTTACTGTTCAATTAAAACAGGATTAGTGATGTCGTTTCCATGATCGTATGGATGAATGTGCATTAAGAAGGAAGGTTCTTGATGGGGGTTAAGTGGCGTCCTGGTTTCCTCTTGAGGAGCTATATTTTGCTGCTCCATGTTGAAAAAGTCCGGGAGGAAAGTTGAATTGTAGTGGATACTGAATGTTTAACATGTACATGGTAGTCTTGGGCAACAGCTCACCACTCTCCTATTAATGTGCTATGTCGGCTGCTTTATTTTTTAGCTCTGTAATGTTCCCAACTGATGAGCATCCCAGTAGTCGCACAAATCTGTCCTTTAGTTCAGTGTCTGGCTTTGCATTCAGCTTATCTTGTTCCTTCCCAGCAATAGTTGACTATGGTTTAGAGCGGAGTAAACTCTCAGTGTGTGACCAAGGTCTGAGTTTTACCTCCGGCGAGCGTGGCCCTCACCTCAGCACGAGACTGCTACATGTATCATATTCATGATTTGCTTTCATTTGATTCATATCAACGATTCTGTATATGGATCTTTCCCCATCCTCTTATCTGGTTTGTATTCACTTGCCCGAAGCTTTATTTTTGTCAAACTTAAGTTTGGCTCTAAATAGCAGAAACTAGGAAGAAGCTGCCAATCGGCACAGCCAGCATTATATCTTTCACGGTACAGACCGTTCTCGAAGAGTAGTTCGCATTTTAAATTGATTCTCTATGTTACCAGGAACCCTACAACAATGCGAAACAGCCATCTTCAGCTTTGGTGCCGAAATCACCCTTTTGTATACGCATGCCAAAATCCAAAAACACAAGGATCTATAGAGCAAAGCGGATTTTAATACAGATTAATAAAATCTGTTGTCACAGGTCCATTAAAGTAAGAACGAACAGAAATATGAAAAGCATTCAAGTCAGATGGCGACGCCATGTCTTTATAGAGATGCTATAGCATAAATTGAAAGACAGTAGCACGGCTTATGTCAAATGGAGGTAACACTGATAGTAAAACTGGAAAAGTTTATTTTTGCAATCACATAAACGATTATGATGATACAACATCAGCAGCGGTTGATTTCTTTCTCATCGTCCAAAAAGCTGCGTAATACCAATTCTGCAATAGACAAAAGAACCATCAGCATGAAACATGTCTTGAGGAAAAGGCTTGCAAGCTACCCAACTCAAAGATGTCAGTTAGACTATATGCAAAGCTTAGCATTTAATAATTCCATTGTAATTGCTAATTCATTTAGGTTCGTTTGGCAACCATTCTGTTCCCGAAAATAATTTCTGTTCAGAAATGATTCTTTTTTATTCCGTGCCGGGGAACAATTTCTAAGCATTTGAAGGTGTTTTATAACTACCCAAATTTCTATTCTTGCAATAGAAAAAGAACATAAGTATGTTTGGTAACGATACAAAATTTCTTTTTATTAATAATATTTTGAATTTTTTAATATTTCTTTCTTTTTTCTTTCTTTTTTCTTCCCCTTCCTTGGCCATGGCCAGGTCGCCGGCGTTGGCGACCAGCCCGGCCACAGGCCAAGGCCGGCGAGGGCGCCGTGGCCCTCGCTGGCTTTGGCGAGGGCGGCTCGCGACTTGGGCGAGTGCCGCCCTCACAGGGATGGACCCTCGCCGCCGCCCTCGCCGAATCTGAAGAGGGTTGGACCCTCGCCACCGCTCTCATCAGATCCGGCGAGGGTCGCCCTCGCCTTCACCGGCGAGGGTCGTGACGCCGTTGCCGGCCACAGGCTAGGAAGAAGAAGAAGAAGAAATTTTTTATTTCCATTTCTGATTCTTGTTCCCAGAATCAAGAAGCAACTTTTTGTTTGCTTCTTGATTCTGTTCCAAAACTGATTCTGGGAACAAATTTTTGCAAATTTGTGCCCGGGAACAAAAAATTTACCAAACGGATTTCTGTTCTAAAACTGATTTTGGGAACAAAAAAATAGAAATAGTTACTGTTTGGCTGGTTGCCAAACGCGCCCTTAGCGTTCCAAATCACCATCTCGAACTGCTAAAAGCAACCTTGCCCATTTATAACTATGAATGGCACTCTTACATAAAGAGTGTTCAAAGATACTTTCCAAAGAAAAATATCAAGGTTATAACTAAACCGATAAAAAGATAGCCAAACATATTAACAGAAGACGAGATTTAAGCAAGGGTTAAGAAGCTCACCTGCATCATTGCCCTAGGATTTGTGGTGTAGGTTGTCTCTATGGTTTTCTCATTCTGCGTTCAAGAAACATGAGAGATGACTTTATACGCAACCAATAAATAGAATAGATGTTAGATGGTTGCAAGTGAAATGTCAGCCTGAATTACCTCAAATACGAAACCGTAGTGCAAAGCAACCCTTTTTACATCCTCCAAGCTCAACTCAATGGACATCTCCTGCGGTTGCATTACGTAGATGCGAGAAGTTCAAAAGTATAAGAAAGGGAAGGGAAAAATGAAACCGACATTTTGAGCCATCCTTACTTAAACCATGTGATAAATCACTAAAACTCGCGTAACAAATGAGAACTTACGTCTTCTCCACACATGTCAGCAAAGTGATATAGAAGAGGTCCCAAATTAATCCACACCTGGAAGTCATGTATTTTGAAATTCCATTAGAAATCCAATAGGAAGATCCAAGGAAATGATCAAAGGGAAAAAAAGAAAGTCATTATCCTAAGTATTTGAGAGCTTACTCCCCCTTCTTTGAGAATTTTTGATATGATTTCAATGTATTCGACAATGTTATGCGCCGTATCAATAAAAAAGCATGTTACAACTGAATCCCAAATTCCTGCATGTTCCATAAAGGTTTTCAGAGTGAAGTTAATAGGAAGATCAACATGCTTCAAATAAAATGGAAGAAGAGGATGCAACCATAGAGCAAGTTCATTTCCGATCTCATTATCATAGCACACAGAATAACAAATAGACAGGACCAAGTTCAATTCTGCTTCTCCTACCTACTTGGCAGGGGTCACTGTAAACCTCAACAAAATCACCACCGCACATGGAGAATCCTTCTGTTATCCCTGCACTGGTCCAAGGAAGTACTCCATGATAAGCATGAGACGAACCATGTCTTAGAACGCATATTAGATGGCCAAGGATTCAACACAACATTTTTCCATTTAAAAGCCAAATTAGGGGATAAATTGGGGGACAAAGCTATAAGATTAGCTCTGCTCTTTCAGAAACTTCTACCTACCAGAGAGCGCAATTAATCATGAATAGCTATACAAGGAGAATTAGGTAACAATAATGATATGTATTGGAATTTTCCTCATAGAACTAGAAGTGGAGCAAATCCACAAAGTTGTAACATATTACATTTCAGTGGATCAAGTTATCCTTGCCAGTGTGGATAATTTGATTCCAAACTGTTACATAAAAAACAAAACTCTAAGATAATGGCACATAAATATTATCGTTCGACATGCGCAAATTGACAAGCTGAGGACAGAATTCTCAGACAATGCATATTTGAAGTTCAGCCTTACCATTATCCCTCACTAATGTTTGTAGATAATGTCACGATGACGAACATCATATTTTAAACTCCCTGGGTGAAGTCATCACTTTTCACATGATCTGGCCTGCTCAAAGCAGTTATGGAAACGCTGATGATCCCAGTAATCACTCGGCCTAAATTAGCCTATAACCCCTTGTTCAACACGTACATCGAGGGGAAAGTCAGAAGCAGCCTTCGTGACTGCTCAGCCTAACCACAGATTACCTCTTATAACGTCAAATCAGACAGAACTCTCATTTTACCTAGAGATAAAAACTTTGAGAGAATGTTTCCATTGTCACCTAATTATTAAGCAGAGCCCTACTAATATTCTTTATGTTAATTGCTGTATAATATAATAGAGCCAATAGTTTCCAAGAACCTATAATAAGATAGGTTATCAAACACTCGACAACTTTATTGAAACACTTAAGATTTAACTAGATATAATCGTCGCGCAAGTTTGCAGCTAAGTATACACTCGGAAAGACCTCCAGAATGAAGAAGGATGACCTCTTGTACTTGATCACAGTGTCCTCTCAGTAAAGAAACAGCGCAAGCATTAGTTCTCACATCTACTGATTTGACATATGGAACAGCGAGTTTTTTGAAGTAGAGAAACAAAGACTAATGTCATAACATCATTTCAACATGAATATAACTAGGAAGAACCATGTGGAGAAGTAACATTTATGTTAATGGAGAGATGTCGATTAGAGGTACTTGAGAACTGAACATGGAAAAAGGGCCTCCAACGTAAAATTTTCAATGTAGATAAGCAGAACTGACGTCATATCTGGATAAACCTATAACCTACTAAACTATCACCATCACATGAAACCCAGGATGTAGATGGTGAAAAATGTTTATTTGGCAAACGACGGGCAATTTTCCCCGATATGCTTTGGGGTTCACAAGCTTTCAGATATTTACTCATGACAATGAAGCAAGCTCTTCTTTTTCACGTTATTAGAACTTACAAATTTTTCCTCTGACCCTAAACTCAAGTAGTTATTCTATCTAGTTCAAGCCACGCCACACCTGTTCATAGGAAATGAATCGATACCAGATGCATCTAATTCCTAAAAAAAACCGCATGACTGAACTTTCTCTAGCATCTAGAGCCAGTAGCCGACAGAAAAAAGCAAGTGCCCAGCAAAGTGATACCTCGCTGGATGAATATCTGGAATTGACACTGGCCGAAGTTGGTCACTGTCTGAAAGTGAATTGCAATTGCTATGGATCCAGGGATATATTGTCCACTCATCAGCAGCTTGAGTTCTAACAATTTCAGCAGAAAATTGGAGCAGTGAGGCCAACAAAACAGAAGATATCTTGTTAATCTTAACAATGCATGGAACTTTGGCACAAATTGCACAAAGACTCTTACTGATTTAGAATGAAACTCGAGCATATCATCATGTAGTACGAAAATTCATTTCCCTGACTTATGAAACCTGTCTCTCAGAAGAGAAATGATAAGGCAAAAAGGAAAAAGCAACCAAAAAAAA
The DNA here is from genome assembly GCF_021117445.2 of Syzygium oleosum. Lineage (NCBI taxonomy): Eukaryota > Viridiplantae > Streptophyta > Magnoliopsida > Myrtales > Myrtaceae > Syzygium > Syzygium oleosum. The sequence continues at coordinate 6,971,368 of NW_026607494.1, forward strand.
AACTATTGAAGGCTGACACCTTGACATACCTAGAGATGATATCTCCAAAGCCAACCGCCCAAGTCCAGCCCCAGGAACTAAACAAGAAGGAGGGCTGTATGAGGAAATTCTTCTCTTGTCAGCATTTTCTCATTACAGCATCTCTCCCAGAGAGTAATAAATCAACAACTTAACTATTATGTGGCCAAAGAGATTTAAAAGCCTTAGGAAAACTGATAAAACAAGAAAGAAACTAAATTCTGTATACCTTTCCCTGGAGCGATTGGGGAAAAGGGCATCAAGCTCTTCCAAAATAGGCTTGAAGCATTGATCACGTTCTTTCTGCCCCTATGTGAGAAAGAAATTACAGGAAAAATACTACAATTCAGTAACAGTTGGACTCGCAATATTTTAAATAAGAAGATCAAATTACAAGATACCTCTGCTGCCCAGTCTCTAACAATGTTCCTTATTATACAACGGACCTGTTAAAATTTTGAAAAGGATTATTTCAAAGGGGAAGGCAATACAGATATGCAGTAAATTCATCACTTGTTACGCACATCAAGTTGCGACTTCTAATTCCTTCACCCTCACCAACATCATCATGTTGATGCACAATGTGAGCCCCCTTAAATACGGTGCCGACCATAATTCATCCATTTGAAGAATTCGGCAATTAACTGAAAGAATATGCAATATAGAACACGGAACTAAACCACCCTCCAGTCCATTAAAAATAGCTAGAATTGACCTCAAGATCATATATAACAGCAAGAAGTACAGCAAATCCAAGATGTCATTTTGAAGAAGCAATACATACATACACCAAGATACCTCACAAAGGTACTAGATTACCGAGTCACCAGCATTTAAATTACTTAAAGCTGCCAAAAATCTGGGCACTGACCAAGAGTAAAGATGACCTATTAACCTTCACTGTGTTATGAGCAGAAGCATTAGTACAAGGTTGGGCTGCTGCTAAGCTTTCAGCAACTCTAAGATCTCTGATTGACATGGCTAATTAGACATGATTGGCCGTTGGCTAAGCCAGATCCATCCACTAATTGATGCCCGTTGTGGCTATCGAGACCAGTAGTAGCTGTAATGAAGCATTAATAGCAGCATTCTAACACACAGTCTTCTCATGGCAAGTGGACTTTTACGCTTCTCGAATCCCAATTCACGCTACCCTCAAGGAATAGGACATTATCGATCATTAACTGAAATCCTCAATCCACTTTGCATGCCACAAGTTTTGCATGTAAGGCTCTTGAGCTTGAAGAAGTTATGACAATGACAATAACAATGTAACAACTAAATAAAATCTCCTGATGCTATATCAGGGAACCTCCTCTCCACATGAATTTCCCACAAATCCAATTTACCGTAGCCATTGGTCAATTAAGGACCAACCACTGATCCAAAACTCATAATCTACACATGGGACATGTCACCCATGGCTTCCTTGCCTCTTGTGCATGTCTTCCATGGCATTAAAGAACCACGATTTAAAGACACTGAGAGTATGATCAAGCCAACCCTTTTAACATTCTAATTCTAAGCTCCTGCAGCAACCCAAGCATTTGCATGTTTCCAATTATACATGTACAATAGAAAGCAATGCGACCCAAGGGGAAAAACCACCATTCTTAAAGAGATGACAAACCAATGTAAAAGTAAAATCAGAATGATACATACCTTATCAACGTCAACCAAAGGGACATGCAACTGCAATGAAGGATCTAACCAGTCGCAAGAAGAGGAAGAAACCTGAAATTGTGAGCAACAAAGAAGTAACCATCTTGCATAAAATGCATTTTAGTTTTGGACAACTCTACACAGGCTTTGAAAATTCTTATGGAAACACAAGTGCCAGAATGCACTATCATTCAACGAGCAGAGATCCAGCCGCATGAGGCCTGATAGCTTTTCTCTTCTTTCTTACTCCCCATCTCTGTGGGGCACTTGCATTTGCCCCATTGGAGGTGATTAGTGAGCTTACATCTTTATTGGAGTCGGCAAGACTATTCCCATCACTTTCTCTTCTCTGTTCGTGGAACTCTGAGCAACCACAAGAATTCCTCGCAGTGGAGTCATGGTGTCCTCTGCTTGCAAGCTCCTGCAATGCATCTAGAGAAGTCAGGTTAGTTTGTAATGAAAAAGCACAATTGAAGTCGGCACACAACAGCTACAGAACAATTACTGTTACTCATGAAAGTTGATGGACCTTATTGTTAGTCTTTTCTTCTGCTTTGTATTTTGCATTGTCACAATCTTCAGAAGCAGCTTCGCATCCAGATGACAACAAACTTCCACTACTGAAAGCAGTCTGACTTGAGCAAATGTTCCTCTCTGATGAGAAGAGGTCACCATTTTGCATGTTTTCATGATCTGAGTGTTCACAAATATCAATCTCTTGGCTCAAATCAATTGGGGGTTCAAATGCCTGCAAAGAAAGCAAGCGTTAAACTTTAAATTGCACAACATGATGCCAAATATTGATATGTAGCCAATGGTGCCGAGTAGATGATCAATGTCTCAAAAAGAGACTCAAATTCAGTTGAGTTTAACAACTCAAGAATCATAGCACTTGCCCTGGAGCTCATTTCCAGTACTTCTTTTGCATAATTCATTAGAAACAGTTCTGATGATAATGAATGATTGTATAAAAGAGGAATGCAGTTGACTGATTTCAAGCACTTCAAATCCTTTTTTTAACCAATTTCATAATTCTAGAATTGAGGTAAAGTCGAGATTTGAAGAGCTTAAATTGGAAATCAATTTGATGAATGTGTCCTTAAAAAACCAGAGAACTACATAAGAACCTCAGAACCATAGACCCATACTTCGAATGTTGCTTTAGATGTCTTATGGTCCTGCTGGTTAAGGGTGTCATCAGTCCAGTTGTCAAATATCAACAGCAGAACCAATCTGGCTGAGGGATCATAAATTCAAAGAAACTTGAAAGATACAGATAAGCTGGAGTAGCTCGAATTTCCTAGGTGCCTGGTCCCTGTGAGGTCACCATGGCTCTAGATTTGTAGATTACCTGGAGCAATTGAAAGCCCTTGAGGAAGGCGAAGTGGCCAGTGAGTTTGAAAAAAGTGATAAAATAGGCCCTATATTACAATCAATACGCGTGTTGTTGCTTGCAGATTTTCTTTTCCTTCTTTTTTTTTTCTTCTGGGGGGGGGGGGGGGCGGGGAGGGGGCGAGCATAGTCGATTTTAGTTAATAGAACATATCAAACTTGCATGGCATAGAAGTCATAAATAACTAGTTTGACCAACTAAAGATTAGACAATGGACCCTCACCCCACCCCCCTAACCCTTAAGGTCAGCGCAAGTCACCTCAATAACCTCACAAGGGCTCATCTTTGGCTGGGTCAGCAATAGCATAAAAGGATCCATTATCTTGATTGGAGAGAAAGAATCAAGAATGAACTTATGGAAAAATATTATGGCATGGATAAGCTGCAACATACCTGAAGCATGCTGAAAATGAAGTATGAATTTGCTGAGATGCACCTGTATCATTGAGAAACTCAATCAAATACTACCTTTAAATATGCCCATGATAATCTAACTAACTACCAATATTAATATCCAAATGCAGCTTATCCAAGATAGCACATCCCCAGGATCGTAAAAACCAACCAAAGAAACTGTCAAAACCTCTGGCATGCTTTAGCAGCAAGCAAGAGTCCAGATGGATATCTAACTTTATAACAGAGACATGTAGTGTGGAACCTAAGTTCAAATGCTATATGCACAGATTTCAAAGATAAATCAAAAAGGTAATTGGGCTCTTTTACATAATTGAAAAAAAAAATTCTACGTATATCTGGGTGAAAAGATTAATAGAAGCAAAGCACTTCTATCTAGGATGCCAATTTTGGACCAGCATATTACACAATATCAAGAAAGTTGTCTATCTGCATTTTCTCTAAATTTGTAAGTTAAATCACCCAAAAGAAACTATAAAACCCCTATGACAGCAGTCAGTTCCAAATTGCCAAGTGAAGATGCTTCTGATGTATGGAAATATACTGAATAGGTCACAGTAGCATAAAAGAAAAATCATCTACAATCAAGTGTGCTTAACCTATGTTTATTGAAGGGGAGGGGACCATATTTAGTCAAAAGGCTTAATCATTGTGGTTATAGTATAGTAAATCTGGCATTGTGTTGCCTAGGACATACTTGAAGGCTAGACTAGAGTACTAGTGGACAATAACATAGCACAAGGACAACGTCCAAAGGGCTAAATGATAAATATTGGCGACTCAACATGTTTGGCTGGAAAAATAAACAACTGGCATGTTTTGAAAGAACCAATTGACATGTTTTGAGAGAATCAATTTGACATGTTGAATAACATTTATACTGTTCCAACACTGAGATGAGTGAATTTGACTTAAGAATGACTAGCACATGCTAAAATGAATTTAGTATGAATTCCACGATCCCCATGTATAGTGTTCATCTTCCCTATTTCCTCTTACAACACTCATTTAGGTCAGATATCACTGACATACCTTCTCATTGACAACAAAGAAGAAATGCAGACCTCTGGAAAACATTGAAAAGAACTAGAACGACTAATTGGAGAAGCAGATCTCAGAGAGCTTGAAGAAGGATGACACTACTAAGGGGCAGCGTGTTTGAGCATTGAAACTACAAACTGAACATATTGAAATAAAACCCATAATAAGTCAACACAAGAAACAGGCCGAAGCAACGCACTGTCTCAATCTTCGAAACTTCTGAGGGTAGTGTGACAGCAATGCCTGCAAAAGCACATTAAAGTAGTGAAACAATTCTACAATTAAACTAGTCAAACAGAATATCAGTAAATTTGTAGAAATTTAACAAATTAAGGTTCGTGCATTTTATCGAGTCACTCAACAAAACTAAAATGGGCAAACAGTGTCTTGTTCAAAATACAGGCCAATCACTTTTTCTCCCACACAAATTAAGAAAGCACTTGTCGAGCTTAAACAATGGCAATTTTAGAAGACTGCAGAATACATTCTTAATGCATCACTATTAAGACAAAGAATCATCAGTACGATGAAAGTTAGACTAAGCGGGGAGAAAAACATCAAAGCAATTCACTTACCAATATCGTTTATGTCCATAACAAACCAAAAATTATAGTCTTTACCAATAGTCCATAGTCTTTACAAATCTATGCTTTCAGCACCATGAGCGACAGTCGACACGAGGACCAGAATAAAAACTACATCAATATGACTCTCTTCTGCTTCATGCATAAGCTAAATTCATGCCAGCTGACCAGCTTAAACAACTTCTTCATGAATGTATAATTCAAAATGAAACACTACTTCTTGCTTCATCAGCCAACTCTTTTCCCACTCTGATGGTAGTGCTTTTACAACTTTTTCCTCAGAGAATGTAAGTTGACTAAAGGCAATTGATGGTTCTTTGAATTGAAAAAAAGCAACTTCTAAATGTTAAAACTAAGAGGAGTATCATACACTAAATCTCTGTCACAATGACCGACACAAACATTTACACCGATAATAAGCAAACAGAGGATTGAGGATTCAATATTGTAATGTTAAGAGAGGTATTGTCAGCTTCACCGAACGGTTCCATAGCCTCAACTTCACATAATTGGTTCCCTAAAGTTTATGACCTGTCCTTTCAAGTTTTCATGTTCCTTGGTCATTATTCCAACCATTCTCCTGGTTTGTCCTAGTCATAGGATAGAAAGAAGATCAGTTAGGGGGCATTTGGCAAGTTGTCAAATAGTGAAAATTTCTGTTCTTTTATTTCCAGAATCAATTTGGGAACAGAAATCCGTTTGTTAAATTTTTTGTGCCCGGGCACAAATTTGCAAAAAATTGTTCCCAGAATCAGTTTTGGAACAGAATCAAAAAGCAAAAAAAAGTAACTTCTTGATTCTGGAACAATTTTTCCATTTCTGATTCTTCTTGGTTTTCTTCTTCCTTTTTGGTTTGTTGTTCTTTTTCTTCCCGGTCTGCCGCCGGCCACTAGCCAAGGCGTCGCGGCCCTCGCCGGTGGCCGGCGAGGGCGGCTCGCGGCTGCGACGACGAGGCCTCACCTAGCCATGGTGAGGCCAACCTCGCCGTCGTCGGGGTGGCAATGGCGAGGGCGGTGGCAAGGGCTGCAACGCCGTCGATGGCCCTGGCCTGTGGCCGGCGCCGGCAACCGGCCATGGCCAAGGAAGGAAAGGGAAAGAAAGAAAAAAAAAGAAAAAAAAGGAAAAAAAAAGAAATATTAAAAAATTCAAAATATTTTTAATAAAAAGAAATTTTGTGTAGTTACCATACGCATTTATATTCTTTTTCTATTCTAAGAATAGAAATTTTGGATAGTTACCAAACGCCTTTAAATGCTTAGAATTGTTCCCGAGCACGGAATCAAAAAGAATCATTTCTGAGTAGAATCAGTTTCCGGGCATAGAATCGTTGCCATGCGCACCCTTACAGTCCTGGGTTGACGAACCCCTGGTATGTCCTGGTTTTCTCCTGGGGTTGCCCGATAATATCCTTTGTCAAGAGCAAATTCAGGATGACCTTCTGCACCTCGCTTGCAGAGTCAAGACTGATGTCAGGTTTGCCCGACAAAGGACAACTTTTTGAGTCTGACCTGGTCTGCCTTGACAGATCTCCATACTGTGTCCCTGCATTCGTGTTAACTCTATATCATGCAGTTCCGGTGAGAGGAAACTATCACCGGGTGTACCTCATATTTAGTAGAACAATCAGTCCTAGGCCACATGATCTTACCCCACTTAATACCTGGCAGTGAAGGTCAGTAATCACATCTTCCTAGTCGAGGCACAATTTAGAAGAAAGTTACTTATAGACTCCATATGCATCTGTTCACAACCATCAGGATGCTGTAATTTCCATCTATTTGGTTACAAAAGGTGCGGAGGGGGATGAAGACTAGAAGCCAGGATTAAGCATCCCCATTTCAAAATAACTTCCGAGGGGAATTTGATACCCACCTCACTCAAAATGAAACAACCTCATCATGGCAAAACTTCAATGCCAATAAATAATCTTGTGCCAGGAATAATGCCAGTTTATTATTACCAGGGATATTAGCATTGGTATTTTCCTGGTAACAGAACATTCTAGACTCGCTTCCCTCTTCAACTTATATAGAAGACATACCAAGGCAATCGTCTTCCCCGCCAACAAAAAAAGGTTCTAGAGCTCAGTTCGGAGGTTTGTCGTTTGCATTATCATGGCATGCCTAAAAGTAACAGAAATTTATCTACAGATTCTTCATAAATCACGGTCCAGCTCCCAAAAGTTGACCACCACAGTCCATAGCAATGACTTCTTTGTAAAAACTTCATTTTGCTAGAATGTTCAATCCCTCACTTTGCTAAAAACAACTCCCCCCCCCCCCCCCCCCAATAGAAAAATATTACCATTAAACACCTTCATAACCACTTCACACACAGCTTTATCAACTTGGGCTGATGACATGATGCCAAGACCCGATTTGATATGGGACTGTCTGACCTGACAAAAGCGGTACTTGCTCAATCATGTTTATCCCAGTCACATGGCGTCTACATCTTTCTCTTCCAAATGCTCTCAATTTAACAGGAGGAAAATCTCAAGAGTGCTTAATGGATTAGTAGCTGGCGAGTACACCAAGGAAGTGACGAGCAAGAAGCACAAAGCCAAATAAAATCTTGATTTTTGTCAAAGTTTGGAAGACGAACCTCTCTCTATATCATACTGGAGAATCAACATTTATTAACTGGAGAATCAACAATAATTTAACAAAAGTTATTATGTACCTCATGAGCAGGAGGAAGCTTTCTGAAAGATCTTTCATATCGTTTTACATCTTCTTCTGCGGCTTCTGGATAACTGTACAAGAAGATAGTTCAGTGGTACATAAAGATAAAACCGAAAAATGGTTCGCATGATGCCAACAAAGAAATGTATCACCTAAAACAAAAGGCTTCAAAATTTGAATAATCAAGGCAACAAAACAAAATTGAAATAGAACTCGATGAAATATAACATCAATTTTCGAGAAGTGCCATGAATTAAAGCTCTGAAAGCAAGCTACAAGGGAATCTCCATAACCACCATAACATCAGTGAAGCTTCCTCATCACATGTTCGAAAAGCTGAAAAGAACTAATGCTTTGAATATTTTGCATGCCAACAGCCAGAAGAGCGCTCTGCCACCAGCTTTTTCGACGGTTTTGTGACTAATAACCATCCAAGAGCACTGGTTACCGATATAACCTATCATCTCCGGGTTCAACTAGAAACAAAAATTAATCATAACAGTAATGCCATTAGATAGCAGAACGTGGGAAAAAAGAAACTATAAACTCTTTCACCGAAAAAGCTAATCCAGAACTATCATCTTCACCACCCCGGTACTCCCACATGCTTTTTCGCCAAATCACTCCTGTGCCCGAGAAAACCCCCCCCCCCCCACGCACACTTTACTTTCAAAGGATTCATCAGTGAAGTTTTTCTTTTTTTTGCCCTCCTTTCATGCATCCTTCAGTCCAACAGACAAATCAATCAACCAGCTAATTCTTGCGGAAATCAGATACAAGACCTGCGCTTTCCCGCTAATCGACCAACTTCATTTACCTATGTGTAACTATCTCGGCACAGCTATTGCCGCTTGAGCAAATTAACTTCGAATCAACACGCACTCACAGTCACAGACATACAGATGTGCAAAATGAAAATTCAACTGCCCCTTCCTTACATGAACCCACAGAAGCTGAATCTCGCAATTCTGGAAAAATGGGTACTCAAAAGAAGCATAAAAGAACGAAAAAAATCGGGAAATTTAGCACGGAGAGATAGACACACCAAGAGAGAGAGTGTGTGTGCGTACTTGAGAAAGGCGCTGATGATGCGCCGGAGAGACTTGGCTTCGAGAGCTTCCTCGAGCTTACGCTGGCGAAGCCGCTCCGCCCCATCTTCTTCCTCCACGCCTCCGGACATTGCCCTGTAGAGCGCCGTCGTGCGCCGCGCCCGTGCGTGCTCTTGATCTTTCGCGGCTTCGACAGAGGAAGGAAGGGACGATCGCCGGTGGCTTTTCATCGTATACACCGAAGAAGGTCCGAATCCTGAAACGGGCTGTGGGCCCTGAGGAGGGCTGAGATCCGCAATTCATTTGGGCCGCCCCGAATCCGATGTTGGAAAACAAAACCCGCCCGCACTTTCGACATTATCACCATCATGCCACCAATCAACAACATCCTGTCTAATTTGATGGTTAGTAATTATGAGTGGGAAGAATAAGCCCATCAAAGGTATGGTCTGACTATCTTAAACGTAAGTAAGAAGTATATATTACCAATGCATTACGAATATAACTGCTCAAAATGGGCGGATTTGGATAGGGCCAAGTCTAGACCGAGGTTCGGCTTTTCGACCTTTTACCATTTCAACTTTGACTATTTGCCTTTCGGGTCTGAATCGCCTATCGGATTAGTCGTTGAGAATGCCCTAAAGCATTGAGTCCGTTGCTCGGCAACAATGACATAAACAGTTCTTGAATTTTGGTTCAATGTGTAATTTGATCCCTGAATTTTTAATTTGTTTAATGCAGTCCCTGAACTTTAGTCTAATGTTCAATGTGATCCCTGGACTTTTGGTACATGTTCAATTTAGTCTTTGAACTATATTAATATATTTAATGTAGTCCCTGAACTTGAATTAATGGAAGGATTACATTGAACATTTTCATATAATTCAGAGACTAAATTGAACATATTTCAAAGTCTAGAGACCATATTGAACAAATTAAAAGTTCATGGACAAAATTATACATTGAGCCAAAGTTCAAGGACTGTTTGTGTCATTTTCCCTAAACGTAAGTAATAAGTATATATTACTAGTGCATTATGAATATAACTGCTCAAAATGGGCAGATTCGGATAGAGCCGAGTCTAGACCGAGGTTCGGCTTTTCGACCTTTTACCATTTCAACTTTGACTATTTGCCTTTCGGCTCTAAATTGCCTGTCGGATTAGTGGTTGAGAATGCCCTAAAGCGTTGAGTCTGTTGCTCGGCGATCTAAACTCAATCAGACTATGTATTCGTACATAAAGGCATAGGGGTGCTTGTCTCATAACTTCATGAGACTATTTCCAATGTCATCAATAGAAAGCACACGATTAGGTATCGGGTACTGCAAACTATTGATGCGTGTGACATCTTATGTCGTCTTGGTAAATTGAGATGAATCAAGCATAAGTTAGAGAACCATGTCTAAATAGCAGCCAACTTGATCTAAACTAGAATTGGGTGCTGACATATTAAACTATCAAATGTGTATCTACAATAGGACATCAACGTATTAAACTAATGTGACATCATCCAATCGTCGCGTCTGTTCACCCAACAGACATTCGATTAAGTTGAGATAAAAACAAAAACTTGATTGGAACGGAATGGAAAAAGGTTATGCGCCTTAATATGATAGTTACTTTTTTTTGTTCCATTCGATATTCAAATTAGGCATTCACACGAAAATTCTAACAAATATAACATTGCCAAATCTGGAGGAGATCAAAGAAGAAAGAAAACTGCTCGTAATGCATAGGATGCGAAATTAAGCATACAATCACTTTAATCTCGAATATTTTTGTTGATAAATTTCCCCCACAAGCACTAATCGACAGTGCCAATTTTAGTTGTTAAGGGGACAATAGTACAATATCATGAGTTAAACAAAGGGTGGTTAATGGCTGATATAAGGAGACATGGCTCGAGCCCTCTTCCTTCTTTCCTGGAGGAATCTCTGCAGCGATCTCTTCATTGACAGGCCTGAAGATGAGGGGCTCCACAGCTGGGTCTTCTTCAATGGCGGAGATGAACCAGCTTTTGATTCCACTTCTCTGCTTGCAAGCCAAATGATGGCTCTTGCCTGCATCAGCAGAAACAAAGGGAAGATGCATGAGTGTTGATCTTTCCTTCTCCTTCCCCTCAAAATCGCTAACCGCCCTCATCTTTGCTGTTTCTGAAATGCATGAAGCTGTGCCATGATGGGATTATACAAAAGAGAGAGAACGATCACGATTCGGGGTTCGACAGAATCTGAAGATTAGGGAAAACTCCGGCACAAACCGAGCACGCGTTTATGCACCCAATTCACGCTGACCCTCGAATAATGTGGATCCCACGTGGGATCGGGGATCCAAGAATTCAGGTGTATGGATTTGCAAGTGCACCCAATAACCTTAAATCAAAGATTGAGGAGGAAAAAAAGGCAACATATATCGCTTCTAAGGATGAAATCATCCGTGAATGGTAAAACGATCAAGAGTGCACGAGAATTCATTATGCGTCATCTAACGTGTCCTGAAAATCTGTACACAAAGTATGTGGATCTGTGCATATATGCCGATATCATATGCTTCTTTCCTTATCGAATTTTCTGAGAAACATGGGCATTGCAATGGACTTCCATTCGAGAATTTAAATTGATTTACCTGAAACTCTGTTAAGTCAAAGGGACGGACTCGCCCCTTGTAAAAAATGGCGAGCTGTTGTTGATTTACTTGCGATTGCTCAGTCCTGCATGCATTCACATAACCATGTGCATCCTCATGAGCTTACATGCAAATTGCACAGCAATCACATCAACATCGATAATCATCGATAATCAACGAACAAGCAGACCAAAGAAACCAAAAAAAACACGACGATGAACCCGCGTAGAGAGAGAGAGAGAGGAAGAAGGGACGCACGTTGATGAGCTCTCGTCATAAGAAGGAGAAGAAGAAGAAGAAGAAGAGATGGAAGAGAGGAGGTGAAGATCCAGGTTGCAGTTCTTCCCCATGGCAAAAGCCGTAATCGAAACGACGGCGATTGGCGCGCTCTCGCTCTAGATCTTGTCAGATTGAGGATGTAAGAACAAACGCCATAACTGCACGGAGATGAGAAGGAGGAGGAGGAGGACGCAACGAAGATGAAGGGCAGTGACAGGCCGTAGCGGTTTTTATAGTGGAATTATTATTTTTTTCTCCCATTTTTTTCATATTTTTTGGGTTATTTTCTTTTATTTTTTGTTTTTTAAGTGATTCGACGTAGCAGAACACGAAAAGAAACGTTCGAACAGAAAACATCGGCGACCATGTAAAAGCGCACGTGGAACACGAGCGAGCGAGCGAGCGGAGCATGTGCGGGGAAAAAACTGAAAAGAAACATGAAAATGATTTTTTTCGGAAATTTCCACAATTCACATGCTTTTGCTTTTGGAACGGTTACTAAAATTGGAAACTTTTCTTGTCTTTAATTTCCCGCTTTTGGAGGAGGCGGAAATTGGAATGAGGCAAACGACTTTTTTTATAAATAATTACTTTCACGTGATCTAAAGGAATGCAAGATATTTACCTTCCGTTGCCCTCGTTTAATCACACGAATAAATTTCCAAAATGCAGCGCGTCTGACTGCAACACAAATTCACATGCAATATTTTAAGGTACGCTGATATGTCATGCCACGGTTTTTTCTTCGAGTCTCTTATACTCGGTTGCTATGATATCATAACACAATCTTCACGACAACATGTCGTGACGATTTATGATTACAACGGAGATAACGCAGCAATGCCCAATTTCATATAGCTTGTGGAGAATTTTGATTGGGGTATAAGCATTTCCTAAAGTGATTGCAACGTGTTATATCGATGGCTCGAGGTGTTCAGATAGTCCGTTCATGTTATCAGGTGAGGCCTGATTACCATGATATAATGAAGCCCTCGATAGTTACCGGTTGATGTATTCGTTACATTTTCTTTTTGGTTGCGCGAAAATCCAGTGATAGATCGAAAGCCAAAAAAGGATGCCAAAAAAAAAAGAGGAAAGGGAAAAATGGCTACGAAAATTCGGATGAATAGCTCGCGAGATGGAATACGTTCAAGAGCTGGAACACACGCTAAATGTTTGTTGAAATTCTAGGACTAACGTGCGAGCATGAGCTTGAGCCTGAGCATTATTAATTAGAGAAGCGAAGGCAGCGCCTGATGTTCAACGAGGTTCTTTTGCCTCTTCGCCATTTGCCGCACGTGAACAACGTTTGACAATGGTTCCACATGGCACGTGCGCAATTCCTCGGGCAAAGGGCTCTCCCCCGTTCCGTCAATTACCAGATGTAGATCCTCCCAATTCGAGGGCAAGTTCATGTGCAATCGCTCTCAAATGCTAAATCGCCCACCAAGAGAAGGTCCTAATTTTTGTGCCGTTGCCGTTGCGGCTGAGCCGCCTCAATTGCTGCACGTCCTAACAAAGTCGCGTGCGATGATTGATTGGTAGGCTTCCAATCTATTCCGATATCCTTTTTTCGATATATTTAAAGAAAAAATTCTCATAATTAATACTTATTTTGAGTGATAGAAGAATGGACAGCTGATCTGATAAGCGTGATAGAGATTATGAGCGCCAGCGGGCTTTGGGCAACAAAAACACAGTGCAAATTGATGATAGTTCTTGTGCATAACTCCGGATGCATTACAATAATGTGAAGATTCAAGTTGAAATATGTTAATGCAGAATAACACTTGCATTGAGGTGACCATGCCTAAGGCTGGAGCTCGCACATGCATATGCATATGTGAGTTGTGTCAAATTAGTCCATTTATTTTGCTTTTACAATGAATATTAGTTTATATGTGAATTGTTCATGTCTCCATGCCATTGAGCAAGTGCCATTTTTACTAATTCCATTCTAACAAGAGTTGGATTGATACTCCATACTAACTGCCTCCTCGGGACATGAACAATTCTCTACAGTCAAGAAGCAAACTTGTCAAAACGAGTCATAAACTAATTTCTTAATCCATATTTAATGAGCTGAGTTGTTATATGTAATAGTTATATTTAGTATAAAGGTCATAAATAGGTTTAGATTGGCAAAGCCCAAAACGATATGGACGTTAAATGAGTTTACAATTTACTTACACTCAACCCACCTCTATAACTCTCTCTTTAATCTTTCTTACCCTCACTTGATCTCGCGCTTGCCACTCCGCACTCTCAATTCGGTTTGGGTATGAGTTTTATTAAATTGGGTTAAATATATAAGTGTTTTAACAGTACGGGTCGGGTCGGGTCGGGTTGGGTCGGATCGAGTATGTGTCACTAGATTTGTATTGCATGAAAATTGATCAAAACGAATGAAATAGGTTAATTTGGGTCGGACTATTTTCATCCCAATCCAAACCTGACCCGATCCACCCATTTGATGGGTTTAGTCAAGATGATGCAAACATGTTGATGATCCTGTAAATTGAAGACCAATTTAACCAATCTAAAATATTTTGCTTATAAAATGGTGTGTTAAAACTGCGGTTGGAATATTAAAAGGTTTTCTACTTTTTTCTTCCTAAAAGTAGCCTAGTTACTTGAATGTGGATCTATATCAAAACTCAAGATATTAAATTGTAGATATGATGGAATTTATCTTAATGGGACTTTTCATCACATTAGACACTTTTGTAAACGTAGGAATCGCCGATTAATACTTGGTTTTAATTTAAATTTTCATAAGGTTTTGGGATAAAAATGTGACGAAAGAAATTAATTTTTCATTGAAAAATAATATCAAGACCGGTTTTTTAACTAAAATCAAACATAAGGACTAAAGTTGAACATCACAAAAGTACAAGGACCGAAAGTGTAATATTCTAGAAACCCGTACATGTAGGCACGACTACACAACTAGACGGAAGATTGAATACGGTCCCTAAAACTTGTCATTGGAGATAAGTTCCAGCACCAAATTGTGTCGAATTCTGCTTAGATAGTACTGATTGCAGAATCCCATAAAATTCGGTGCAGCGGCCGAGTAAAATCAACACTCAACGACGTAATTGAAAGACCAACAAAAGTATACCATCCAAGCCCGTCGTGACTTGCGAATTCCACTAACTATCCCGATCATCGGCGACGGATAATAGGACCGTATGAAAATGGGGACACGTCGGCCGACTCCCTTCGCCGGAAAACGTCGATCGGGACCGTGAACGTGTGCTGCTCGTGGAAGTTCTCGAAAAGGATTTCATGTGACGATGTTTGGCGTGCGGCTTCTGACTTTCTAGCTTTTGCAGTTCAGGCCGAACACAACGAATCTCAGCCTCACGAACCAGAAAGAGAAACTGACAAGAAAAGAAAAGAAGTAGAAAACAACGAGAGATATTTTCTTAGGTACGAGGGAGGAGAGATTTGCATGGGAAATGTGAATTTTCTTTTCCGGGAAAAAGTTGGGACTAGTCAAGGAGATATTTTTCTTTTTCTGAGGGAGGTCGTTGTATTGGTTGTGGTACCAATTCTTAGGCCCCAAGTCACATGTGCCCTTTCTGTTTGACCATCTCTGTTCTAGAGACGTGCAAAACGGATTACCCAAATCGGGAATCGCCCAGACCGGACCGAACTAGCCGGTTGGATCCGGTTCCTGGGAGTGTCAGTCCAGTTCCTGATTCCTAAAAGTGGAACCGATATCCGGGCGGTCCGGTTCCTGGTTTCAAGGGGAAATCGGACCGACTACATTTTTTTTTTTTTTTCAAAAAAATTAGTAAAATGTGAAATAAATCTTAAGTGAATTTTATTGACATAAATTCATTGACAAAAATTAGTAAAATGTGAACTAAGCCCTAAGTAACCGGTTTCATTGAACCGGTCCGGTCCCCAGTTCCCGATTTTGAGAAGCGGGAATCGATCGCCCATAGTTTTATTCACTTACGAATAAATTATGTCCAACGAAAATTAAAATACTTGGATCTAGTAAAGAACGAAGTTGACAGAATAATAAGGAGATAATTACCAAAAAAGTAAACATTTTAATTTAACCAATTTAGTCTTAAATCTTTCGACAACTCTGCCCGTATCTTGAATGTCGGCGTATGATTGGCCCGACAACTTTGCTGCGATTTAGCCAGCGGCGGAAATAGAAATGGCCCTCCCTCGTTCGCCGGAGCCAATTTTGCATGAAAACGAAATGTCTACTGAATAAATCAATACAACACTAATTAAAACAGCCAAGGACACAAATCAAGTATATTAGAGCAAATCCGAACAAGAAGCAGCAAGAAGAACGTTCCGAGGGTTCACAGTCGGCCGCAGTCGTATCGCGTGTGGCCGAGCCGGTCTCGGAAGAACAAAATTATCACCAATATGCAGATCAATTTCGCAACCAGCGACGTCGACTCGAGCAGCGACCCGATAGTGTAGGTGTTCGCAGACAACCGGACGAGCCTCGTCCTCCGTTCGCTTATATAGCTGTCCAATGCGCCACCTATTTTTTCCCTGCTTGATTCCCCGTGGTCTAGGGAAGCCATACGCAGCGCTAAGCATCGAGCTAGGACGATCGCGTCTTCTAATGCAGCGGACCCACCTTGTCCTAGGAACGGGCCCATCACGTGCATGGCATCCCCGGCAACCGTCACGGTTCCTTTCCTAAAGCTTCCGAGTAGCACTAACACGGCGCACGGTACCTCGTGCGTGTCAGGGACAACGAATTGGGCTCGCTGTTCTCGATCATCTCCAGGATTTCTGCTGGGAAGCCAAGCATTGATTCCACGGTCGATCGCTTGATCAGATCAGAGTTCTTTGAGATGGTTGAATCTGTCAAATGATGACACAAAATCATCACAAGATTGAGTTTTCTACGGCAAATTTGCTGATCAACAAGCTATAACGAAGTTGCAGACAACATGGCTATCACCAAAAAACCAGTTGAAGAGAACATGGAGGATTACATGAATCTTGGAAGAGAATGGCGCGAGAAAAGGAGTTACCTTGATGTGTCCACGGTCGGGCTATGAACCAGTAGACCGACTTATCGTCGAGTGGGATTCTTCCGAGAAAAACACGATTATGGTTTATCGTGACAAAGTCGTGAGGGTAACCGTGCCCGTCCGGATAAATTGTGAACCCCCTCACGTTGCATGTGGGTGACATTCTTGGCGGCCTCAAATCTAAGAAGTTAGCGACCTCGGAGTTCACTCCGTCGCATCCGATCACGACCTATGAAATCCACAATGAGAGACTGATCACGCAGTTGTTCAATTTTGACATGTTCTAACGGTGTTCGATCCGCTTCCGATCGTAGGTTCTTGTCTAAATGCACCAAGCACGATATATGAATCGGGATACCTTAGCTTTGATGACACTACCGCCGTGTAGCCAGAGGATAGGATATGAAGTTTGAAGATCCATTTCGATGGCCAGTACTCGGCTTCCGAAGCGTATTGTCCCGCTCGGTAGATCACCGGCTAAAGCTTCCAAGAGAACGCTGCGTCTCAAGCATCGCGCTTCTCCAAGCCTGTGAGCAATCAAGAAGGAAAGGGAACTTAGTTTCGACGAGCATCCATTCCTTTCGCCTCCTTCTGATTTCAGCGATTTCTTAGTATAACATAAGGTCAGTCCACATCCTAATTCTGCAGATTGGTTCGATCAATATGAGAGCATCCGCCAGAGATTTCAGCGTAATTCATATTGCGAACGGCTTCTGCGGTTCAGCTGAATTTCGAAGCTACTTTCGCCAGCAAGAATGGGTGCTTTATTTAGCTCCATCAGATTGTAACAATACATATGTCGAAGAAGAAAGAGCAAGAGCATACCCGACAGGAATCTCCTTCAGAGTAGTATTGTTGATCGATACATCGCGAAATCTGGCGACACAAACGCAAGTATGTCAATTTACATGCATAAACACTAGGGCATTCTTCATTTCGACCGGAAATTTTGATCATTTCACTCAATAACGTGACCATTTTTGTTGGGATATGCATCGATCCGGCTTAATTACGAGGCTTAGTGCACTAGACTCGTTCATTTATGCAGAAAACAGGACAACAAGAAAAGGCTTCCAACTCATATTATCCTCTTGAGATGGACGAGCCACTCAAGTTCAATCAAGCAAATAGAGGCCGGCCTAAGGTGAAATCCCATGTGCTCATATCGTATTGTATTGTCGCCATAACGTGATAGAATGGCTCGAGTTCACTGCGGGAGAAGTAGTGCTTACCCTTTGAGAGGAAGCGAAGTTTGTCTGAGCTTCGACCCAACCCTGAGTTGATCGAGCGCGCGCCAACCGTTAGTCTGAATGCCGATAGCTGTCCCTGTGGCCCGAAGAGCATCTGACCGTTCAAGAACCAGGCTGCTAACCCCCTTCCTGTGACCAATGGAAGCCAAGCATTGCACAAATATGAGCATAAGAACACTTTAGCTCGCAACAATTGCAAATTACACGTCCATGCCTCGGATATCGTTTGACGGGAAGATGAGCCAATTCTTTAGAGATGATAATAGACAGGCGATTACGTCAGCATCGACTGGTGCAGGCGAAAACTGACCGTGCAACGGCAAATTAAAACCAGGAAAAATCACAAGATCGAAAAGGGTATGATTCTAAATGACCTGTGAAGAGCAAGTGCAGTGGCTAGGTCACAGATGCCACCACCAACAATGACTATGTCTCTATGTTCTGCCTCTGCTGCTGCCATGATGCCTCCTCCCACAATTTCTCGGCTCAGTCACTAATAACTCTCTCTCTCTCTCTCTCTCTCTCTCTCTCTCTCTCTCTCTCTCTCTCTCTCTCTCTCTCTCTCTCTCTCTCTCTCTCTCTCTCTCTCTCTCTCTGTGCTGAATTTTGCATGGACACAGTTTCTATTCCATGGAGATTTATAGGAGTGGAAGGAGAAGTTCAAGTTTAATACATGCTTCCACGCGCAATAGAAAAGTAGCCAGAAACGCGCCTTCATGCGTATAATCGAAGTCCAAAATGTGGTCCAACAGTGCAGGAACCATCGCAGGCCAAAGGCGTACATGCTCGCTTCGTTCGCTGCTTCCTTCCGTTGACTTGTGATCAAGAGAAAAAAATGACTGGGGTTCGTGCGCGTGCTCATCTGCCGGCGGTAGAAATAATAACAATCTGCGCGATCGATTCGGTGATTAAGAAAAAGGGCTCGTGTGCAGTGACTAGACACCCGACATAAGTTCGAATTCTTCATAAGGCCGGCCAAATGCAAACAATTCGCCATTCAGGCCACCGCTCCGAGTCGTGATCCGCCAGGGTTCGCGAATCATAGCCGGCGGGCTCATCCGTCTCCAAGCCAAGTCAGAGATCGGCTTTGAACATAATTTGTATATGAAGGCATTCAATTACTTGAGATTGGAATCTTATTTGTGGTCGTCAACGGCTTGGTAGGAAGAACTGTGCGTGGTAGATTTCTGAGAACGTTCTTTTGTCTTTCTCATCGTACGAGGAGGTGAGCTATGTTCGTCAGCGTATACGACATTTACCTAGCATTTTAAAAGGAACTATATTTACGAAAAAAAAAATTCCAGAAAAAACTTGAATTGATTAAACACCAGGGAATCAGGTCTGAGAGATTGGGCAAAAGTCACGGAAAGATAAAAGTGAACTGTTTTTTTTTTTTCTGGTGAAGCAAAATCGAATCGAATTGAATCACATGATTAGGCCGGGTCGGTTCGGTTCGAATGCTTCATTTTTCATTAATCCTGTTGTTTTAGTTTAACCTGATTTTTTTAAAATTTTTGTCATGTTAATTGATGAGTGCTATAGAACGAGGGAATTTTCCAAATTTTTTAAATGTAACTGAAAATTGAAAATTTTTCTTTTCTGATTGCTGAGCATCGTTCATTTTTCTAAAACTAGGGTTTTGTTTGTTAGGACTCGTGAAAAGTCAAAAATAATTTTTTTTGTACTTTCTTATCAAATTCTCCCGTATGATTCAAATGTTAAAAACTATTATAAAATATATATGGAGGTTTTCAGTATTTTTTTGGTAAGGAGAGGTTTTCAGTATTGACATTTACATATTATCAAAATTTCAGATATTTAAAACTAAAAAAATTCAAAATACGTGTAATGTAAAAATGAGAAGGAAAGAAATAAAAAAAGTCAAAATTAAAAAGCTACCCCTGACAAACTCTAATTTCTGAGTTGTACTATCATCACAAGTAAAAGAGCGAAAATTAGAATATAAAACGTAACAATACTTACTTTTATACGTCAATATGAATTGACATATTTTTAATATAATTTAGCTATTTGGTATTTAGAATCAAAATCAAGATACACGAATTACAAACACGACCACAATACATTATCCCGAGTTCCTAACCTCAAAGCGTTTTTTCACCGTAAGTCGAATAATTCGGCATTCTTCTCGAGACATTGTTCATGTTGAGTCTCGATAAAACATGTTTTTTTTTTTTTGGTAAAGATCGATAAAACATGTTGATTCGTTTTTTATATAAAAAAGAAAAGAAAAGAAAGTAAGCGTAGGTGATAACTTTGTAAATGGCATAAGAAAATATTAAAGAAACATGAAAAGTTCTATGGAGAAAATCTGAATTTGTCATGGCTCAAAAAATTAATAGGATCAATTTAAAAATTGACATGAATTTATTTAATTTATTTCATAACTCAGCCTTTAATTATTAAAGGGAAAAAATTGATTGTAATGGAAAAAGGATATGAATGAATAAATTCATGCCAATTTTTAAATCGATCAGATTGATATTGTGAGCGTCGACTAATTCAGATTTTCTCCTAGAAGTTTTCATGTTTCTTGTTATTTTGTTTCGCTATTTACAAAATTATCACCTATGTTTACATTCTTTAAATATAGTAATAAGACCTAGGGGTGTTTACATTATATTTTAATACTGTACTTTGCTACTAAAGGTATTTGTTACTTTGATACGTGAAGTTTTCAATTTTTCGAAAACTGGAAAAGAACCACTCTAAAATACAAGAAATCTTTTCTTACTATGCAATTCTTGCCTTGTTCTTTAACTTTGTATGGGAAAATATATACATATATATATTTATATATATCATCCATCATTCATATGTAAAATAGAAGTATATGAACGTCAAGAACATATCAATATGAGCGGATGACTCCATACTATAAAGTTATCATGTACTCAATAATATTTGTCGCTACTTCGTAATTGGCATCTAATACATGCTTTTTAATATACATTTTACACCTTCAATTTATCAAATCACACCCATTTTCAAGTTCAAAAGATTTTTCTTGCAAATTCTTTAAAGTTATAGCAAAACAATCGCTTTGTTAATTTTTTTTTTATTTTGTACTGAATAGGGCATTTACTTGTGACGTGTACGCACTTAAATGGAAAATACAAGTTTCGGTTCTGCCTTTTAGTTATATGAGGATAATTAATTTGGACTATAGTTTTTATAATTCTTTGCCCATTTTTTGTGAGAAATCTGTAATCTGGGCCAAAATTATATAGTAAGGGAAATTTGTGGCCAAAATTATATGGTAAGGGAAATTTGTGGCCAGTTGATCAATTTTAGACATGCGTTAAGCTAGCAGCACTGTATTACTCGGAACGGACCGAACTGGCAGGTTAGATCCGGTTCCCGGGAGTGTCAGTCCGGTTCCTGATTCCTAAAAGTAGAATCGGTATTCGGGCGGTTCGGTTCCTGATTTCAAAGGGAAATCGGACCAACTACATATATTTTTTTTATTTTTTTTCAAAAAAATTAGTAAAATGTGAACTAAACCTTAAGTGAATTTTATTGACATAAATTCATTGACAAAAATTAGTAAAATGTGAACTAAGCCCAAAATGACCGGTTTAATTGAACCGGTCCGGTCCCCAGCGATTTTGAGAAGCGGGAATCGATCACCCGTAGTTTTATTCACTTACGAATAAATTATGTCCAATGAAAATTAAAATACTTGGATCTAGTAAAGAACGAAGTTGATAGAATAATAAGGAGATAATTACCAAAAAAGTAAACCTTTTAATTTGGCCAATTTAGTCTTAAATCTTTCGACAACTTTGCCCGTATCTTGAATGTGGGCGTATGATTGGCCCGACAACTTTGCCGCGATTTAGCCAGCGGCGGGGTAGAAATGGCCCTCCCTCGTTCGCCGGAGCCAATTTTGCATGAAAACGAAATGTCTACTGAATAAATCAATACAGCACCAATTAAAACAGCCAAGGACACAAATCAAGTAAATTAGAGCACATCCGAACAAGAAGCAGCAAGAACGTTCCGAGGGTTCACAGTCGGCCGCAGTCGTATCGCGTGTGGCCCAGCCGGTCTCGGAAGAACAAAATTATCACCAAAATGCAGATCAATTTCGCAACCAGCGAGGTCGACTCGAGCAGCGACCCGATAGTGTAGGTCTTCGCCGACAACCAGACCAGCCTCAACTGTCCAATGCGCCTCCTATTCTCTCCCTGCTTAATTCCCCGTGGCCTAGGGAAGTCATACTCGGCGCTAAGCATCGAGCTAGGACGATCGCGTCTTCTAATGCGGCGGACCCGCCTTGTCCTAAGAACGGGCCCATCACATGCATGGCGTCCCCGGCAACTGTCACGGTTCCTTTCCTAAAGCTTCCAAATAGGACGTCCCACGGCGCACGGTACCTCGTGCGTGTCAGGGACAACGAATCGGGCTCGCTGTTCTCGATCATCTCCAGGATTTCTGCTGGGAAGCCAAGCATTGATTCCACGGTCGATCGCTTGATCAGATCAGAGTTCTTTGAGATGGTTGAATCTGTCAAATGATGACACAAAATCATCACAAGATTGAGTTTTCTACGGCAAATTTGCTGATCAACAAGCTATAACGAAGTTGCAGACAACATGGCTATCACCAAAAAACCAGTTGAAGAGAACATGGAGGATTAAATGAATCTTGGAAGAGAATGGCACGAGAAAAGGAGTTACCTTGATGTGTCCACGGTCGGGCTATGAACCAGTAGACCGACTTATCATCGAGTGGGATTCTTCCGAGAAAAACACGATTATGGTTTATCGTGACAAAATCGTGAGGGTAACCGTGCCCGTCCGGATAAATTGTGAACCCCCTCACGTTGCATGTGGGTGACATTCTTGGCGGCCTCAAATCTAGAAAGTTAGCGACCTCGGAGTTCACTCCGTCGCATCCGATCATGACCTGTGAAATCCACAATGAGAGACTGATCACGCAGTTGTTAAATTTCGACACGTTCTAACGGTGTTCTATCCGCTTTCGATCGCAGTTTCTTGTCTAAATGCACCAAGCACGATATATGAATCGGGATACCTTAGCTTTGATGACACTACCGTCGTGTAGCCGGAGGATAGGATATGAAGTTTGAGGATCCGTTTCGATGGCCAGTACTCGGCTTCCGAAGCGTGTTGTCCCGCTCGGTAGATCACCGGCTAAAGCTTCCAAGAGAACGCTGCGTCTCAAGCATCGCGCTTCTCCAAGCCTGTGAGCAATCAAGAAGGAAAGGGAACTTAGTTTCGACGAGCATCCATTCCTTTCGCCTCCTTCTGATTTCAGCGATTTCTTAGTATAACATAAGATCAGTCCACATCCTAATTCTGCAGATTGGTTCGATCAATATGAGAGCATGCGCCAGAGATTTCAGCGTAATTCATATTGCGAACGGCTTCTGCGGTTCAGCTGAATTTCGAAGCTACTTTCGCCAGCAAGAATGGGTGCTTTATTTAGCTCCATCAGATTGTAACAATACATATGTCGAAGAAGAAAGAGCAAGAGCATACCCGACAGGAATCTCCTTCAGAGTAGTATTGTTGATCGATACATCGCGAAATCTGGCGACACAAACGCAAGTATGTCAATATACATGCATAAACACTAGGGCATTCTTCATTTCGACCGGAAATTTCGATCATTTCACTCAATAACGTGACAATATTTGTTGGGATATGCATCGATCCGGCTTAATTACGAGGCTTAGTGCACTAGACTCGTTCATTTATGCAGAAAACAGGACAACAAGAAAAGGCTTCCAACTCATATTATCCTCTCGAGATGGACGAGCCGCTCAAGTTCAATCGAGCAAATAGAGGCCGGCCTAAGGTGAAATCCCATGTGCTCATATCGTATTGTATTGTCGCCATAACGTGATAGAATGGCTCGAGTTCACTGCGGGAGAAGTAGTGCTTACCCTTTGAGAGGAAGCGAAGTTTGTCTGAGCTTCGACCCAACCCTGAGCTGATTGAGCGCGCGCCAACCGTTAGTCTGAATGCCGATAGCTGTCCCCGTGGCCCAAAGAGCATCTGACCGTTCAAGAACCAGGCTGCTAATCCCCTTCCTGTGGCCAGTGGAAACCAAGCATTGCACAAATATGAGCATAAGAACACTTTAGCTCGCAACAATTGCAAATTACACGTCCATGCCTCAGATATCGTTTGACGGGAAGATGAGCCAATTCTTTAGAGATGATAATAGACAGGCGATTACGTCAGCATCGACTGGTGCAGGCGAAATTGACCGTGCAACGGCAAATTAAATCCAGGAAAAACCACAAGATCGAAAAGGGTATGATTCTAAATGACCTGTGAAGAGCAAGCGCAGTGGCTAGGCCACAGATGCCACCACCAACAATGACTATGTCTCTATGTTCTGCCTCTGCTGTTGCCATGATGCCTCCTCCCACAATTTCTCAGCTCAGTCACTAATAACTCTCTCTCTCTCTCTCTCTCTCTCTCTCTCTCTCTCTCTCTCTCTCTCTCTCTCTCTCTCTCTCTCTCTCTTTGCTGAATTTTGCATGGACACAGTTTCCATTCCATGGAGATTTATAGGAGCTAGTGGAAGGAGAAGTTCAAGTTTAATACACGCGTCCACGCGCGACAGAAAAGTAGCCAGAAACGCACCTTCATACGTATAATCTGTAATATTTGGATTTTAAAAAAAAGTCAAAAAGAAGCTACAGTGGACTTTAGTTTTATAAAAAGGAACCGAGAGCTTGCGGGAGAGAGAAAAAGAAGGAAAGAAAAGAAAGAGGAAAGAAAAGGAAGAAAGGGAAAGAGAAAGAGAAAGAAGAGGGGTTTCGTACATAGTCGCCACGGACGCCTCATCAACCTGATTCAACTTCGATTCGCAACATCCGGTAAGGATTGCAGGAGAGAATTGGACAAGAAACATTATCCACCTTCACTGCATGATGACGTTGGAGATTGGAGAAAATTGGAAAACATGGCTCCTTACATAAAATGCTAAATAAGACGAGGATATTTACGGTTGAAGACTTTCTTAGACTTGTGGTTAGAGACTCACAAATACTGAGGAATATTCTTGGCAGCGGCATGTCAATCAAATGTTGGATATTCTTGTAAACCATGTAGAGACATGTTTCTTAATTGAGAAGCTTTACGTGTATTATCTGGATGATGCTAGGAATGTAGGAGTTGTTTTCAATAACAGATAACAATTTAGTGGCTTAATCGCAGATGGAATTAGTAGTGGTCGGGAAGAAACCTTAGCTAGAGCTAGGGATTGTGGCAATCAAGGTCAAAGGAAGGGATCTCTTGTCGTGGAAACTGTTGGAGAGGAAGACTCAATGATGAAGAGAATCTGAAAGGCATTGTGATGCATTGTCCGGTGGAAATAGGGGGTTATAGAGAGATGCAAAGTCTTTGCAAGAAGAAATTAAGGGCTTTAATGGGTGCTATAAAGTGTTTTCTCCCAAGTGGAGCAGGCTAGTCTCGACCTTGCATGTTTCAGACAAACAACGAAGTAAGGGCAAAACAAGAAAGTGCAACTTACGTACATCAAGTGAGGCACGTTTCGCGGGTTCGGAAAACTATGTACACTTTTTGCAAGAAGAAATTCGAATGAGGAGGAAGAAATTTGAGGAAGAAGTGGAGAAAGACGTAAATGCACAAGTTAAGATATTCATCTTGCATCAGTTTGTACAAGATTTGGAAGCAAAGAATTTATTCCTCTAATCAGTATATGAGAATCACGTTGAAGCCTCCTAATTATCTAATAAGTTGATCAATGATCTGGAGACTGAAAATCTCGAGCAGCCGGTAGAAAGGGAAATGCTGGCGGATGAAATTGGAAGGCTGAAGACGGCATTTTATCAAGTGTTTAGGGCTCTTCAAATTGATGCAGAAGTAGGGTGTGAAGGTGAGATCGAGAGGCAGCAAATGCTTTCCCAACTTGACAAATTGCCTTTAGAGCATATCTTGGATAGAGTAGGACAATCAAAGAAATCGCTCACAAGGAGCAAGGATGAAGAGCAAAAGTCGCTAGTTAAGAACACCATGCTGATAGTCTTTCTCGGAGGACTCAGATTAAAGTGTAATGAGCTCGGGCCAAGTAAAGACTCCTTCGAGCAGGAGCTCAGAATCATGACCGAGCAATATATGATGCTGGAAAAGATAAGCATGAACTCCTAGAGATGAAAACCTCTTAAAGATTGGATCTAGGCAAGGCGGAGCAACAATAGGAGGTGCTAGGGACTTATATGAAATTGTGCGCAAGAAATTGGTTAATGTGCCGATGACTCAATAGCGTTTGCAGGAAGATAACTCCAACATACTAATTGAAAACCAAGCTTTGATGGAGAAGATTATAGATTCGAAAGAATAGAAGCGTGTTCTTGCAGAGAGACTTCGAGATAATCAAGAACTGAATTCTCTTGGTAACCTCTCTCTGGTTTTCTAGAGCTTTGGAAGGAGAAGGTTGAAGAACTAAAAGCTCTTGCTGCTGATCTTTGTGGCCCCCAAGTGATTAACAACGATCTAAGGGAAGATTGATATGCTGAGGAAGAACCTAGAGATAGAAAGGTTATAATGAGCCCTCTGAACTGCAATTTTGTGAAGGCTTGATGGAAAGTGTTGCTAAAGCTCTAAATTCCGATGGCGATAATCATGTGGGCAATAACACATAATCTAGATCTCTGGTTTCTGAATACACGATGGTCTCCTCTCGGCGGGATGGTTTGAAAGCCCCCAAAAGCTGGGCACAAACACAACTTGAAGGATATAGTTGATTATAAGGAGAAAGAGAGAAGTTTGGCTGAATTGATGTACGATTCTATGGATTTTCTAGACGAAGAAATTGATCTTGACGGTAAGCTTCTGTATGCTGCTCATTTGGGGTATGGTCTAAATGGAAATTCTATCAGTTGACAATTGATGATAATGACGGTACTCATTCACTGGATAGAAAGAGGAATGACCTATACAGAGTCTTAGAGAACTAATTCTTTTTCCGAGATATGCTAGAAAGACTTCCCTCTCATGAAAAAGAAATATAGTATGACGATTTGCATGTACTGCACGTCACAAGTCTCGAAGGTTTTGCAAGTATGGTCAGACCGGTTTCTGTTTTCTGATACTCATGTGAATGAACTATGAGCTACTTTTTGCGATTGAATAATTCTGGGGGTGATGAAAAACCTGAAATAGAAAAGAAAGTAAAACTGATATTTATTAGAGGCGCAGCGGAAGTGTGGTGGACCTTTGGAATGTCCCAATAAGCTTAAAGAAGCAGAGGAGTTTTTTGAGAACATACATTAAGATCCAATGGCAAAATTGCATAGGGAGACTACTTGGGAGTATGAGGAAGACGAAAAATGCAAATATCCATATTTGTTTAATGGTGGAGGTAAGTCCAAATTTCGAGGACGAAATTTCTTTTAAGGAGGGATGAATGTAATAATTGGATTTAAAAAAAAAGAAGTCAAAAAGTCAAAAAGAAGCTACAGTGGACTTCAGTTTTATAAAAAGGGACCGAGAGCTTGCGGGAGAGAGAAAAAGAAGGAAAGGAAAGAAAGAGGAAAGAAAAGGAAGAAAGGGAAAGAGAAAGAGAAAGAAGAGGGGTTTCGCACATAGTCACCACGGACGCCTCATCAACCCGATTCAACTTCGATTCGCAACGTCCGGTAAGTGCTCGTCCCTCTCGTTCGTCCAATCAGAATAGTTTTCCGGGTTAAAGCTCATATTTCGGAATTATGTGTTATTTGAGAGGCGAAGTCCGATTTTTGAGTCGTTGAGCTATGAATATATATAGAATTGGTAGTTTAGGGTGTCGTGGAGCTGTGGGATTTTACGGATCTTGATTTAGACTTACGGTTTGCCCAATATGAATTTTTGAAGTTGGCCACGCAAGGTGAACAGTACGCGATCAGCGGCTTTTAGGCCGATTTTCGTCGGTTTTCGGCTCGATTTTGGGACGGCCAAGTTGGGGTTCTTGTACTGCTATGAATGGGCTTTCTATTGATTATAAGCTCGCTTGAAACGGGGTTCGGTGGAGGAATTTATGATGCAATCAAGTTTCGCGTTCAAGCTCCGCGTTGCGGACAGTTTGGATAATCACTTTGGACAAGCGATTTGTGGGCACCTTTGAGTTGTCTTGTTAGCGTTTAAGTGTCGTTTAGCCGTTTCGTAATTATCGTAGTATTTTACTTGATTTTGACGTCGATTCTCGTTTAATTATTAGGATTATGAGATCGTCGGTTCGAGTGAGCGTCGTTGTTTGATTTTTGGGGATTTCAGGTGAGTGGTCCTATCTCTTCTTTGGTTTTATAAAAATCATATCTCGAAGAAATTATGATTCGATATAAATATATATGTTGAACTTAAAAGTGCATTCTGTTGCATAAATTGGGTTCGAGCATTTACTACTTTTTTAGTATTTGAGAATGATTTGATAATCGTTTTTGGAAATGTATTGTGAAAGGATATATATATATGTGTATTGCGTTACGAACTGGTTTATGAAATGACTTCGAAAATGATTCAAGAAATGCTCTACGAAATGTATTTCTGGCGGATGAGCCATATTGTGAGAAAGTTATTTATTTGGTTTGTGAAATGTATTCTGGATTGGATTTCTGATATTGGATGATGGTTATTTGATGCTCAATATGACTGTGAACCCATTGAGGGGTTTTGGGGTATGCATACGGGTTTAGGATATCCTTCTGGGCAGAGCCACCGGCTTTGTAGGTGAAGACCTTATCAAGGGGGGAAATTTGGTTGCCTTGTCACAAGACTTTATGTCATGACCATGGTTTGATATTGAGCAATAGATTGGTCGATTGAATAGACCATTGACGTGTGATGTGATATGAGATTCATCAATGGAATACACCATTGATATGTGATTTGAGATTAGTCAATAGAATGGACCATTGACGTGGTTTTTATAGAGATTGATCAATGGACTTGACCATTGGGAAGATGTTAATCAAGGGCAATTGGAACTACGTCGATGGATGGAGGACTTACCATTCAGGCACCCTCAATGAGTTCTTGAATCTCAATTCTAGGGAAAATGTCAATTAAGGACCCAAAGTGGGTCTCTTTTTTCAAAAAAGGACCTCAAGTGGACAATGTTTCAATTAAGGACCCAAAGTACCCAAACTAGTCTCAAATAAAGACCCAGCTCGCCGGCCGGCCAAAGGTTCGCCGGCTGGCGACTGTGAGACATTTTCCGACGCCGAAATAGGAGCAATTTTGTCTTTTTCTTTCTTTTTCCTTTTTCGTTTCTCTCTTCCCTCTTGTGGCCATCGCCGGCCTCAAGCGACGGCCGCCCTCGCCTGGGTGGGCAAGGGTGGCCCTCGCCGGATCTAGCGAGGAACACCCTTGCCAGCCCAGGCGAGGGCAACTCTCGCCCGACGTCGGCAAGGCCGAGGGCAGCCCTCGCCGCAACCCTCGCCAGCCTCGGCGTGTCGCAACCCTCGCCTGGGTGGGCAAGGGTGGCCCTCACCAGCCCAAGCAAGGGCCACCCTCACCCGACGCCGGCAAGGCCGAAGGCGGCCCTCACCACAGCCCTCGCCAACCCAAGCGAGGGTTGCCCTCGCCCGACGCCGGTAAGGCAACCTTCGCTTGGACTGGCGAGGCCAAGGGCAGCCCTCGTCGGATCTGGGCGAGCGAGAGCCGCTCTCGCCTGGGCTGGCGAGGGTTGCAGCAAGGGCCGCCCTCGCTTGGGCTGGCGAGGGTTGCGGCAAGGGCCGCCCTCACCCGATGCCAGATTCGGCAAGGGCCACCCTTGCCCTTGCCCTCGCCAGATATGGGGAGGGCAAGGGCGAGGGCGGCTCTCGCCCGACGCCGGTGAGGGCGGCCCTCGCCTGATGCCGGTGGACGTCGCCGACGATGGCCACAAGAGGGAAGAGAGAAAAGAAAAAAGGAAAAAGAAAAAAAAAAAAAGAAAAAGACAAAATTGTCCCTATTCCGGCGCTGGAAAATGTCTCACGGTCGCCGGCCGGTGAGCTGGGTCTTATTTGAGACTAGTTTGGGCACTTTGGGTCCTTAATTGACATTTTCCCTTAATTCTATGATCAAATGGAAGTAATAGATCAATTTTAGATCCAAAACTAAATAGCTCTGCTTATTGTTCGGCTATCGTCGGTTTTTTTCGCAAATAATTAAATGAAATATGCTCGTGCTTTAGTTATTATCTTGAAATTCTTCTATTGTAATAAAAAAAGATTAAAATGAATTAATTCATGCCAATTTTAGATTAATCCCGTTGATATTGTGAGCCGTGGCTAATTCAGATTTTCTTTCTAGAACTTTTCAGGTTTCTTATTATCTTGTTGTACCATTTACAAAGTTATGACCTAGCTTACTTTCTTTTGATGTGCTTACTTTGTAGTTTATGCAATTTTTATCTTATTCTTTTAACTTTTTGACAAAAACTGAAGAATATTGGAGGAATTTATCGTATTGCTCTAATTTGTGCGCACGTACATAAGTCTATTTACAGTACAAGGAAGAAAGACGGAAACAGGAAAAAAGGAATATACAAAATTACATTTTCCTATTTTACTTAACTGATTACGGATTGATCGTATCGATTAGTTCGTAATCAGAATCGGTATCACAATCAAATCCCTTCATATCTCCAACCATATATATCTCCAACACTTTTTATTGCCAATAATATTTATTATCATCTACCATTCTTGTCTCAAAGATTTATTTTGCAAATCCGTTTAAGACATAGCATAAAATGACTCTGTTAATTTTTTTACTTTGTATTGGATAGGCCATTTACTTGTCACATGTATGCTTTTCGAATGGATAGTTTAAGTTTCAGTTTTAACTTCGAGTAATACAAGAATAATCAATTTGAAAAAAAAAAAAAATATCGACACGCAAATTTATAATATAATTATGTTACTTCCTCGTAATCTTTTTGAAATAGTATAACATTTTAAATTTGGTGAAGAAAGAACAAAATAATAATATATACTTCTAAATATACGAATTCGTATGTCTACGGCCGTACGCTTGAAAACGCATTGAACGAAAGGGGCGGGAAAGACGATGTGCCAGAAAAATGGAGCTATAAAAACCCTGAAACATATGCAGAGATTCGAAAAATCACGGAAGGCGGACGGTCGCGGCGTCACCCGTCCGGCCGGCGAGACCATGAAGAGAGAACTCCGGCAGATCATCGACCTCGACGACGGAGAGGACGCCGATTACGACTTCCTCTCCCAGGTCGCCGACGCCGAATCCCGCGCTCTCTCCTCGAAGGCCGCCGCCAAGCGCGCCAGGCCCTCCTTCACCGCCGCCGATGATGCCGGAGAAGTCAAGCCGCAGGTCAAAGGGGCGTACCTCGCGGCTCTGAGAGGGAACGACGCGACTGGCCTGTGGCGCGAGCGGCAGAGCAAGTCCGCCGGCGCGGGAAGCCGGCTCAAGGTCGTCGCGGCCAACGGCGCTAATGTTGGCGGCGATCGGTTAGGGCTCGGCGGCGGCAGCGGCGGCGGCGGGGATAACGCGTGCTTCAAGTGCGGTAAGTTAGGGCACTGGGCGCGGGATTGCGATGGTGCTCCGGTTGGGGGAGGGGCGCAATCGAGCGAGCCTCAGAAGGCGTGTCCCTGCGGGTTGGGCGATTGCTTGGTTCTCACTGCGAATACGGAGAAGAACAGGGGCAGGAGGTTTTACAAGTGCCCTGTGAGAGAGGTACGCGTATTGATTTTCGCATACTGGAATGTTGATCAGCGATTGGAGATTTATGTTGAATGTTTGATGATCTGACAAGAGTGTTAGAACCTACAAACACTCGATATGGTTTATGCGGAAATGATTTTGCTATTCACTGAAAGCGTGTATGTTCCTTCCGGAGAGAAGCTGGAACTGTGGCTAGCGTTACCATTGCACGGCATTTTGGTGTAAAAATTCTCAATAGGGAGTTCGAGAATTCCAGTTACAAGTCATGATTCGGGAAGCTTTACAAGAATCACGCAACAATCTGCAATGTTGCCATCTGATCACTTGGCACAAATCTTTCGCAAGATGGCATCAATTGGGTGCTGCCTGTGTACTACTACAATCATTTCCACTGAACAATCAAGAAGATAAAAGAATGGCCAAAAACTTAAATGAGTTAACCAGTCCGCATCGACCGTGGGAAAGGTTGGTGCGTCCTTCATTTGTGTGTGATAAAATCATGGGAGAAACACTAGTCTCAATGTCCTCAACAGCTATATTAATTTCTGCCAAAGTAGCCGAAAAATAGACAGTGCAATCAGATTTTCTGATTCCTGAAGAGCTTATCTGTTGCCAGTTGAAGCCTTGCCTCATTGTAGCTTCGTGACTGTTGTTTCTTAGCTTGAGTAATGGCCAACTACAATAGTTCCTCTTTCCTTTAATGTTTATTGAGCTCTCAATTAGCCATGAACCATATTCTTCATACAAAAAGAGTTTGGCTCAATCCATGAAATTATTTCACAGATAGAGGTCTGGCAAGTTATTTCATCCTATTGGTTTCTACTGTCTTGAGAGGGTCTGGCTTGATTATATAAGAAAGCTTCTGTATTTTTTTTTTTGTCAGAAATAAGAAAGGTTCTGTTGCCTTTTGCACTAAAAGGATCATGATTTTTTGTCCTCTCAGTCTTCTTCTCTCTCGTTTTCTTTTCATAACTCAAGTGTTACGCCAGCACACATATTCACAGTGTACTTGGTTTTCATTTAAGTAAGTTCAGTGGAGATATTGCCGTTTAGGCTGAAGCAAGTTTTAAGGATATCTTGAATGTCTCTAATCTGACAGTTGAGCTCCTGTCATTACTTCGTGGACTAATTGTTGCTTTTGTATAGGAAAATGGGGGATGCGGTTTCTTCGAGTGGTGCGATAATGCTTCTGGAGCAACCTACATGCCCAATATGTCTTTTGATAGTTGCAGCAGTTCTCAATTTCCAGATCTGTTATGCCCATGTGGGGCTGGGTCTTGCTTAATTTTAACTGCAAAAACGGGGAAAAATGTGGGGCAGCAATTCTATCGGTGTCCTGCCAATCAGGTATCACTCAGAGGTTTAATCCTCATAGATTTCCAATATTCTCCCTCACATATTAAAGTTTCTCTGCTTTTGCAATCTCTTTCCCTCTTCATTAAATTGTTCTTTCTGGAGTTTTGAGTTGAACTTACTTGGATAAAACCATTACTATTTTCACCGTGTCGTAGATGCGTGGCTTGTGACTCTTTCACCAGTTTCTGCATCAGCCTAGCAGTCATAAGTCAGATAACTCCTGTTCAACAGTTTAGCACACCGCAAGTCAGATAACTCCTGTTAAAGATTTTTGCATATTCCAATTGAAAGTTCCACTTTTATCTCAAAACAAGTTACTCCCCTACCTGCAGTATGTCCTCCTCCAACATGACACAAGATGTGCCTAATCCCACTTGAGCACACAGCAAAATATGAGGTCGGCGGAAATAGAAGCACTTTGGGGACTTGTTCTGCAGTTCCAACTTGAGAATAGGAAATGATTGATATTACAAATATTCGGATGGGTTTTTTTTTTTTTTTTGTGAAACATTTGTCCTGGTATTGGTGATATTAGCAGTTTTATCGGTCTTTTGTTCTTCTGGCACCGTTGAGACTCTGTTGAATGACCTTGGACTCTTTTTCAGATCTTCAATAGAAGTTGATGGCGACAGCCTGATTAGCATCACCTAATTGGTTATTTAGAACTTCCATAAAGTGTCAAATTACTCTCGGGACTCATGGGAGTACTTTTGATGAAATTTTGTGGTTTGTGAATCTTAGCTGTTGTCCAATTTCATGCAGGGAAGTTCCTGTGGTTACTTCAAATGGTGCAATGACCATACGGCGGTAGCTAGTCTTCCAGCAAGTGCCAGTAAGGTCTATAACAGTTTCAATGACATGGGCAGCAAAAGCTATGGCACACCAAGTGGATCGTCCTGTTTCAAGTGTGGCGAGGAGGGACATTGGGCGAAAGACTGCTCTTTGCCTGCACCGGACTATTCTTCCGCTTCAAGTGGAACTGGAAAGTCATCTGCACCCGGTTCTTGTTACAAGTGCGGCAAGGCAGGGCACTGGGCAAAAGATTGCCTTTCTCCTAACTGGGCAAAAGATTGCCTTTCTCCTAACTACGAGGGGAGGAAGGCAATAACAATGAGCAAGGCAGGGCACTGGGCAAATGATTGCCTTTCTCCTAACAATGAGGGGAGGAAGGCAATAACAATGAGCAAGGCACGGCACTGGGCAAAAGATTGCCTTCCTCCTAACAATGAGGAGACGAAGGCAATAACAATGTGGCAGAGAAAGTAACTCTTTTCGCTGTCACCAAAAGACAGGATTCTACCATCTGATATTGCTTTTGTGCATACGTTTAAGGAACTTTATGCTTGCTCTAATTTGATGATTTTCCTCCCCTTGAAATTTCTAAAAACCCTGCTGATTAGATCGAGATGTTGCTTCCTTTCCTCAAAACTACAGCCAGAGAAGTGGCTTTTGAATGTTAATGTAAAGGTTTGTTTCATGCCTATTTGGAAGTAGCTTGAGCTTTTAATAATTGAAATGGCTTATTGAACTTGACATTGTGGATACATGCAAAGTAGAGTTGTATGGCAGTATTAGGTCGTTAGACGAATACCTTTGCTCTTAGGATTCTCCAGTTGCAGTGTCTGCAACCATCCTAACTTATTTTAGAACTTGCCGAGACTCAGAGTTTTGATAGTTGGATATCATGTCTTTGTATACATGGTGTCATCCAGTGTTGGGATCAGACCCTCACTCATGTCACGTTACATCCTGAAGTCCCCTCCAGAGTCCTTTGTCAACATATTGAAGAAGGTAAACAAGTCACGGTAACGACAGATGAATCTAGGTATAGTAGCACAACGTTATGCAGCCAGTTTGACATTGCATTCACCGTTCGTTTGGCCCATGGCACTTTCCGACTCTCCTGTTTTGCCTATGTAGTTTTCATTGTGCTTCAACTACACCTTACAGAATTATTCAGTCTTAAAAATGCTGTTAATCAGTTTGGTCATGCTGTTAAGAGTGAAAATAACGACACCAAACACTATAGGACCAAACAAAATGCAGGCGTTGCAAATGAACTTGATCGAGTGAAGTTAACATGTAGAGACAATATGATGAACTATAAATTCAACTCAAGTGAGTGTAAAATCCTGACTTTTGTTCTTTGAAGAAACCCGTCATTGATGTGCGGCTGCAATATATGTGCTTTGGTGTAGACATTTCTATCTTCTATAGCGTCATGAACATTTCAAGCTCAATGTTTACACTACAAAGAGAAACATCTGTTATGCACGGATCATGCAAAATCCCAACTCAGACAACGCTGGTCTTAGCAAGGTAGTCACATCCTTGATATACTTCCAACCCTGGATTGTTCAGCTGGTCCTCTGTAAAGCAGGCACAATGCTTGCTCATCTTCCCCGTCAAAGCAATCTCTTGAGGTCTCTGTACCAATCTTGGGAAGCCAACGTCACACCAAACCTGACAAATAAGGAAAGATGTTGAAAAAAAAAACGGAACATTTAGATCATCAGAAATGATGCGCAAGCAGTCATGCACGCTTCAGCGGCTTGAAATGCCTATGGGTATTGCAAAAATGATGACGTGTTTGCTTTCGTCCGACACAGCACACAAAGAAATAGAATCTGTATCATGATCTAGAGGTTGTTAAAGTAGACATCTGAAGTCATCCAACTTGACATACCTGTCCTCCCTCGTCCTGACTCCATCTGGAATTGCAACTAGGCTGCTTAGCTTCTTCTTTCTTCTGCTTTTCCATTAATTGCGCACCTCTAGCGGCCTTAGCTTCAACTCCTTTCAAATATTTTGTGGGGTTCCCTTGGCTGTCATAATAACGGCCGACTAACTTGCCTACATATCTGATGACATAAGGAAAACATATAAGAGACTTCCACACAAAAGAACTTTTGGTTTAATTAAACCGAAATTATTATGGCGACCACTACATTAGATAACAAAAGTTGGGTATAATCTCTGCATTTTGCAAAATTACAATTACCCACTTTCTTGATCCATGAACCCACCCAAGGGCCAAGGTTCAAGCCATTACCACTCACCTCTTCCATTCCAAGTGAAAAAGATGACAGAGAGTATATCTTGAACCCACATAAGGGCCAAGGTCAAGACGTTCTTAATTACTCTGAGACCTCCAAATAGACATTCAAGCAAAGTATTGCAGTGAGATATAAAACTCGGCAAGCCCCATGAAACTTTTGAACACCCTCTTACAAAAGTCATATTCAGGTGAAAATCTTTTCTACAAGATAAAGTGGTGTGAATATACCTCCTAGGGAAGAAAAAGTAAATTGATCGAACAAATAAGCTACCCCGAGTCCTCAATTCTCAGCATCAAAGCACTCTCTGTGATTTTCGGATTAAATGGTTTTTCATTCTTCTATCAAAGGAAGTATGTTATGCAGAAAATCTCGACCTATAATACATGCAGACTTTAAGTGCACAGAATAAGAAGCTACTAGTAAATCTAAGAATGTAGCATATACTAAACTCATGTGTAACTTCTAAAGTAGAAGTCCCTCCAATCAACTACACTCTTCACCTGCACAAAATGGCAAAGTAGAATCAAAGAATGACCACTATCGGATAAGCATGGACAGCGACATGATTTTTTAGTTCGATTGTTGTAGCATACATGTCTGCATAGATTCCCCAAGTACCAATGAAGCCAATTCCTCGTCGAGTAAGGTTTGGGTAAGATACAGGTCTTCGGCAACTCAAGTGAACAAGATTACAATCCAAAACATAATTCCGACTAAAGCAGCACCATACTTGAGGAAATGACAAAGTTCATTTTTTTATCTCAAAAATTACTTTGGTGCTATCAAATAGCTTTAAACTAAGTACATAAAAAACAGAAGAAAAATTTGTGAGCTGCTATAATACATGTAACAATACAGGTGCAACTAAGTGTTGACTGTGGCAATGTGTAGAAGATTTTGACTATTTTTGAATTTTAATGCCCGATGCTCATATGCTCGTCTTAGAGTCCTTTCTGTTTCGTGTCCTTTTGGTTGCCAATCACACAACCTTAAAGACCTTCTTAAGCACAGTTACACTTGCACCAGCTAAAGCAAAGGTCTATCTGACGAGGTGAGTCGCTGCAAATTCATGAGCCCAAGACAACAATTTGGAGTCCAAAATAATGTTAATTACCTCAGAGCTGGATAGATCACGCAGCGAGTCCGTAAGTCCTTCTCCTAAATGAAACAATACAAGCACACAAAGAATAAATGTAAATAGAACTGGAAGTTTTGGAAACTATAATTTAAATATGTCAGAGCAAATTATCATCTCTCGATTTAGACTCCATAAACTATGTCATTTACTGAGACTAGTACTCGGATGAGGATGAGGATGAGAATGAAGAAACCAAACTGATACTTGTGCAACTACAGACTGAAACTTGAAAGAGAAACAGTTAAGGCCCTACATAGTGAAGGCAGAGCTAATAAAGCCTAAAAATACAAATTATCCACATAGAGTGT
Organism: Syzygium oleosum; assembly: GCF_021117445.2. NCBI lineage: Eukaryota > Viridiplantae > Streptophyta > Magnoliopsida > Myrtales > Myrtaceae > Syzygium > Syzygium oleosum. Next base: position 7,008,938 of record NW_026607494.1, read on the forward strand.
TAGACTTATTATCCTCTCTTAGGTAAAAGAAATAGATATAAATCATTACCTTTAGGAATGCCTTGCTTTTTATTATCATGAAATCTTATACCAGATGAGAAAGAAGAAAAGAGGTCAAAAGAACCCAGAATTTTTATTATGTGGGCACCAACCCATTTTTTACCCATGAATTCTTTCATTTAACTGCAATACAGTATTCATACTGAAAGGAAAGATCACTATTACCTGTAAAGTTTCCTGAAACAAATGCTCGGGAGGCGTCTCTGAGTTGACCAAGGCAACATGTCAAGACTGACATCAGTACGTGAGTCACAGGTGAAAGAAATTCAAGATCCTATAGCAAAATGCTAACAGATAGGGTTTTAACTGAATTAGAGGCTTGCCCAAAAGTAAGAATTGCAGCAGATTTTGCCAGAGCATCCAGTATCATTACCAATAACTCCCATAACAAATAGAGCTCTCGAGTATCATGGTCAAAGCAATAGAAACACCAACTTTTACAGGTAAATTACATAGGTTTCGCGCTAAAGACATAATGTGGACTTCCCTGACAAGCCAGTCTGAATCAGTGCATAAAAGCGAGAATCATTTGCAATCATTTACTTATTGAACTAACCCAGAAAACTTTCATTAAGAGATCATACTTGAGGTTTTCGTTTCTGCAAATTCTTATCCTGTGAGTTCTGCTACATCATTATCAAGGAGTACCCTCCGTTGGTACGAACAATCTTTCTACTCTTCAGCCTTAAAGACAATTTTCGTATGGAGATTGGATGATAATATATACTATAATGATGAAATCTACCTAACATATGCCAATAGATAAAATCCTCAACACACGAAATGTGATTGTTCTGCCTTAAATTTTCTCTGAATAATTCAATCCGACTATAATTAACAACGTAATTTTAAAGTAGCATCCTCAATTGTACAGTCTTCAGGTAGAAAGGAGATGGATTCCCCTCTTTCCAAAAGATACTAAAGTAATATCCTTTATGCGATTGCAGATGCCCTGAATGCGTTCATCATGTAAGTTAACAATAATAGCCAATATTGCCTGATGTTGATAGTTTCTTCTACAAGCAGCGTCCAATACACTTGCATCCACAAGCAACAAGATACAGAGCCCAAATCGAATCACATACCTTCCAGCAAAATGACGGTAGCCTCCTCCCACGCCATAGTGTGACTTTCCCTTTGTTACGTCAAACACTGAACTGGTCCAAGATAACATGATACCAATCTCAAATGAGTAGGAAATACTAAATCAGCATCACAAACTACATGCTTCTTGATTTTGATATGAGAAAAGCTATTCTTTGATTTTCCTGTCTGTGTTTGCTACATTAAAAACCCTCAAAATCACACAACTCGGTTTTTTGAAACATTGTCTCATTCTCTCAGCGAAGTGCATGTGATTGTTCTACGCATAGAAATCTAAGTGGTTCCATTATTAGTTAATATCCAATTATATCATAATTCTCCTGTTCTTCAAGAAAAAGTAAGACCCACTCTGTCACAGTGGCAATTCCTTCGTTTGAGCAATCATAACAAGTTCTCAAACTTCACGATTTCAAGAAGTATAACAGGAGAGGATTTTCCAGAATGAAGTCAACATATCTCTACATAACAAAACTAGCTATTCATCTGATCGGATCATACGAACATCCCCTGTAGTAAGTAGAGAATCATTGTCACCAGATAGCTAGACAAATGTTTTGAACCCAAGTTTAATCGGTTGATGCTGAAGAGGAAACATAAATTGACAATTTTGAGGAATCCCACGTTTCTTTTTCTTTATAAATAAGCAGAATCCCACGTTTTGATATTCATTAAGAATTGAACAGACGAGTATATTCCTTCGGATACAACATCAGAGAAACTGAGAGTCTGAGACATACAATTGCAATGAGAGAGAGAGAGAGTACCCAAGAATTCCTAGAAGAATAGGTAAAGCCTCATCAGTCCCATTATACAAAGCTAGTTCTTCAACCGTGAACACCCGCTATGATATCATAACACAATCTTCGAGACTCTTATACTTGGTTGCTATGATATCATAACACAATCTTCATGACAACATGTAGTGACGATTTATGATTACAACGGAGATAACGTAGCAATGCCCAATTTTGATATAGCTTGTGGAGAATTTTGATTGGGGTATAAGCATTTCCTAAAGTGATTGCAACGCGTTATATCGATGGCTCGAGGTGTTCAGTTAGTCCGTTCATGTTATCAGGTGAGGTCTGATTACCATGATATAATGAAGCCCTCGATAGTTACCGGTTGATGTATTCGTTACATCTTCTTTTTTGTTGCGCGAAAATCCAGTGATAGATCGAAAGTCAAAAAAGGATGCAAAAAAGAGGAAAGGGAGAAATGGCTACGAAAATTCGGATGAATAGCTCGCGAAATGGAATACGTTCAAGAGCTGGAACACACGCTAAATGTTTGTTGAAATTCAAGGACTAACGTGCAAGCATGAGCATTATTAATTAGAGAAACGAAGGCAACGCCTGATGTTCAACGAGGTTCTTTTGCCTCTTCGCCATTTGCCGCACGTGAACAACGTTTGACAATGGTTCCACATGGCACGTGCGCAATTCCTCGGGCAAAGGGCTCTCCCCCGTTCCGTCAATTACCAGATGTAGATCCTCCCAATTCGAGGGCAAGTTCATGTGCAATCGCTCTCAAATGCTAAATCGCCCACCAAGAGAAGGCCCTAATTTTTGTGCCGTCGCCGTCGCGGCTGAGCCGCCTCAATTGCTGCATGTCCTAACAAAGTGGCGTGCGATGATTGATTGGTAGGCTGCCAATCTATTCCGATATCCTTTTTTCGATATATTTAAAGAAAGAATTCTCATAATTAATACTTATTTTGAGTGATAGAAGAATGGACAGCTGATCTGATAAGCGTGATAGAGATTATGAGTGCCAGCGGGCTTTGGGCAACAAAAACACAGTGCAAATTGATGATAGTTGTTGTGCATAACTCCGGATGCATTACAATAATGTGAAGATTCAAGTTGAAATATGTTAATGCAGAATGACACTTGCATTGAGGTGAGCATGCCTAAGGCTGGAGCTCGCACGTGCATATGCATATGTGAATTGTGTCAAATTAGTCCATTTATTTTGCTTTTACAATGAATATTAGTCTATATGTGAATTGTTCATGTCTCCATGCCATTGAGCAAGTGCCATTTTTACTAATTCCATTCTAACAAGAGTTGAATTGATACTCCATACTAACTGCCTCCTCGCGACAAGAACAATTCTCTACAGTCAAGAAGTAGACTTGTCATAACGAGTCATAAACCAATTTCTTAATCCATATTTAATGAGCTGAGTTGTTATATGTAGTAGTTATATTTAGTATAAAGGTCATAAATAGGTTTAGATTGGCAAAGCCCAAAACGATATGGACGTTAAATGGGTTTACAATTTGCTTACACTCAACCTACTTCTATAACTCTCTCTTCAATCTTTCTCACCCTCACTTGATCTCGCGCTTGCCACTCTGCACTCTCAATTCGGTTTGGGTATGAGTTTTATTAAATTGGGTTAAATATATAAGTGTTTTAGCAGAACGGGCCGGGTCGGGTCGGATCGAGTATGTGTCACTAGATTTGTATTGCATGAAAATTGATCAAAACGAATGAAATAGGTTAATTTGGGTCGGACTATTTTCATTCCAACCCAAACCTGACCCGATCCACCCATTTGATGGGTTTAGTCAAGATGATGCAAACATGTTGATGATCCTGTAAATTGAAGACCAATTTAACCAATCTAAAATATTTTGCCTATAAAATGGTGAGTTAAAACTGCGGTTGGAATATTAAAAGGTTTTCTACTTTTTTCTTCCTAAAAGTAGCCTAGTTACTTGAATGTGGATCTGTATCAAAACTCAAGATGTTAAATTATAGATATGATGGAATTTATCTTAATTGGACTTTTCATCACATTAGACACTTTTGTAAACGTAGGAATCGCAGATTAATACTTGGTTTTAATTTAAATTTTCAGGAGGTTTTGGGAAAAAAATGTGACGAAAGAAATTAATTTTTCATTGAAAAATAATATCGAGACCGGTTTTTTAACTAAAATCAAACATAAGGACTAAAGTTGAACATCACAAAAGTACAAGGACCGAAAGTGTAATATTCTAGAAATCCGTACATGTAGGCACCACTACCACACAACTAGACGGAAGATTGAATGCGGTCCCTAAAACTTGTCATTGGAGATAAGTTCCAGGACCAAATTGTGCCGAATTCTGCTTGGATCGTACCGATTGCAGAATCCCATAAAATTCGGTGCAGCGGCCGAGTAAAATCAACACTCAACGACGTAATTGAAAGACCAACAAAAGTATACCATCCAAGCCCGTCGTGACTTGCGAATTCCACTAACTATCCCGATCATCGGCGACGGATCATAGGGCCGTATGAAAATGGGGACACGTCGGCCGACTCCCTTCGCCGGAAAACGTCGATCGGGACCGTGAACATGTGCTGCTCGTGGAAGTTATCGAAAAGGATTTCATGTCACGATGTTTGGCGTGCGGCTTCTGACTTTCTAGCTTTTGCAGTTCGGACCGAACACAACGAATCTCAGCCTCACGAACCAGAAAGAGAAACTGACAAGAAAAGAAAAGAAGTAGAAAACAACGAGAGATATTTTCTTAGGTACGAGGGAGGAGAGATTTGCATGGAAAATGTGAATTTTCTTTTCTGGGAAAAAGTTGGGACTAGTCAAGGAGCTATTTTTCTTTTTCTGAGGGAGGTCGTTGTATTGGTTGTGGTACCTATTCTTAGGCCCCAAGTCACATGTGCCCTTTCTGTTTGACCATTTCTGTTCTAGAGACGTGCAAAACGGATTACCCAAATCGGGAATCGCCCAGACCGGACCGAACTAGCCGGTTGGGTCCGGTTCCCGGGAGTGTCAGTCCGGTTCCCGATTCCTAAAAGTGGAACCGGTATCCGGGCGGTCCGGTTCCAAGTTTCAAGGGGAAATCGGACCGACTACATATTTTTTTTTATTTTTCAAAAAAATTAGTAAAATGTGAAATAAATCTTAAGTGAATTTTATTGACATAAATTCATTGACAAAAATTAGTAAAATGTGAACTAAGCCCTAAGTAACCGGTTTCATTGAACCGGTCCGGTCCCCAGTTCCCGATTTTGAGAAGCGGGAATCGATCGCCCATAGTTTTATTCACTTACGAATAAATTATGTCCAACGAAAATTAAAATACTTGGATCTAGTAAAGAACGAAGTTGACAGAATAATAAGGAGATAATTACCAAAAAAGTAAACATTTTAATTTAACCAATTTAGTCTTAAATCTTTCGACAACTCTGCCCGTATCTTGAATGTCGGCGTATGACTGGCCTGACAACTTTGCCGCGATTTAGCCAGGGGCGGAGGTAGAAATGGCCCTCCCTCGTTCGCCAGAGCCAATTTTGCATGAAAACGAAATGTCTACTGAATAAATCAATACAACACTAATTAAAACAGCCAAGGACACAAATCAAGTATATTAGAGCAAATCCGAACAAGAAGCAGCAAGAAGAACGTTCCGAGGGTTCACAGTCGGCCGCAGTCGTATCGCGTGTGGCCGAGCCGGTCTCGGAAGAACAAAATTATCACCAATATGCAGATCAATTTCGCAACCAGCGAGGTCGACTCGAGCAGCGACCCGATAGTGTAGGTGTTCGCAGACAACCGGACGAGCCTCGTCCTCCGTTCGCTTATATAGCTGTCCAATGCGCCACCTATTTTTTCCCTGCTTGATTCCCCGTGGTCTAGGGAAGCCATACGCGGCGCTAAGCATCGAGCTAGGACGATCGCGTCTTCTAATGCAGCGGACCCGCCTTGTCCTAGGAACGGGCCCATCACGTGCATGGCGTCCCCGGCAACCGTCACGGTTCCTTTCCTAAAGCTTCCGAGTAGCACGTCCCACGGCGCACGGTACCTCGTGCGTGTCAGGGACAACGAATCGGGCTCGCTGTTCTCGATCATCTCCAGGATTTCTGCTGGAAAGCCAAGCATTGATTCCACGGTCGATCGCTTGATCAGATCAGAGTTCTTTGAGATGGTTGAATCTGTCAAATGATGACACAAAATCATCACAAAGATTGAGTTTTCTACGGCAAATTTGCTGATCAACAAGCTATAACGAAGTTGCAGACAACATGGCTATCACCAAAAAACCAGTTGAAGAGAACATGGAGGATTACATGAATCTTGGAAGAGAATGGCACGAGAAAAGGAGTTACCTTGATGTGTCCACGGTCGGGCTATGAACCAGTAGACCGACTTATCGTCGAGTGGGATTCTTCCGAGAAAAACACGATTATGGTTTATCGTGACAAAGTCGTGAGGGTAACCGTGCCCGTCCGGATAAACTGTGAACCCCCTCACGTTGCATGTGGGTGACATTCTTGGCGGCCTCAAATCTAGAAAGTTAGCGACCTCGGAGTTCACTCCGTCGCATCCGATCACCACCTGTGAAATCCACAATGAGAGACTGATCACGCAGTTGTTCAATTTCGACATGTTCTAATAGTGTTCTATCCGCTTCCGATCGTAGTTTCTTGTCTAAATGCACCAAGCACGATATATGAATCGAGATACCTTAGCTTTGATGACACCACCGTCGTGTAGCCGGATGATAGGATATGAAGTTTGAGGATCCATTTCGATGGTCAGTACTCGGCTTCCGAAGCGTATTGTCCCGCTCGGTAGATCACCGGCTAAAGCTTCCAAGAGAAAGCTGCGTCTCAAGCATCGCGCTTCTCCAAGCCTGTGAGCAATCAAGAAGGAAAGGGAACTTAGTTTCGACGAGCATCCGTTACTTTCGCCTCGTTCTGATTTCAGCAATTTCTTAGTATAACATAAGGTCAGTCCACATCCTAATTCTGCAGATTGGTTCAATCAATATGAGAGCATGCGCCAGAGATTTCAGCGTAATTCATATTGCGAACGGCTTCTGCGGTTCAGCTGAATTTCGAAGCTACTTTTGCCAGCAAGAATGGGTGCTTTATTTAGCTCCATCAGATTGTAACACCACATATGTCGAAGAAGAAAGAGCAAGAGCATACCCGATAGTAACCTCCTTCAGAGTAGTATTGTTGATCGATACATCGCGAATTCTGGCGACACAAACACAAGTACGTCAATTTACATGCATAAACACTAGGGCATTCTTCATTTCGACCGGAAATTTCGATCATTTCACTCAATAACGTGACAATATTTGTTGGGATACGCATCGATCAGGCTTAATTACAAGGCTTAGTGCACTAGACTCGTTCATTTATGCAGAAAACAGGACAACAAGAAAAGGCTTCCAACTCATATTATCCTCTTAAGATGGACAAGCCGCTCAAGTTCAGTCGAGTAAATAGAGGCCGGCCTAAGGTGAAATCCCATATGCTCATATCGTATTGTATTGTCGCCATAACGTGATAGAATGGCTCGAGTTCACTGCGGGAGAAGTAGTGCTTACCCTTTGAGAGGAAGCGAAGTTTGTCTGAGCTTCGACCCAACCCTGAGCTGATCGAGCGCGCGCCAACCGTTAGTCTGAATGCTGATAGTTGTCCCGGTGGCCCGAAGAGCATCTGACCGTTCAAGAACCAGGCTGCTAATCCCCTTCCTGTGGCCAGTGGAAACCAAGCATTGCACAAATATGAGCATAAGAACACTTTAGCTCGCAACAATTGCAAATTACACGTCCATGCCTCAGATATCGTTTGACGGGAAGATGAGCCAATTCTTTAGAGATGATAATAGACAGGCGATTACGTCAGCATCGACTGGTGCAGGCGAAAACTGACCGTGCAACGGCAAATTAAAACCAGCAAAAATCACAAGATCGAAAGGGTATGATTCTAAATGACCTGTGAAGAGCAAGTGCAGTGGCTAGGCCACAGATGCCACCACCAACAATGACTATGCCACTATGTTCTGCCTCTGCTGTTGCCATGATGCCTCCTCCCACAATTTCTCAGCTCAGTCACTAATAACTCTCTCTCTCTCTCTCTCTCTCTCTCTCTCTCTCTCTCTCTCTCTCTCTCTCTCTCTCTCTCTGCTGAATTTTGCATGGACACAGTTTCCATTCCATGGAGATTTATAGGAGTGGAAGGAGAAGGTTCAAGTTTAATACATGCTTCCACGCGCAATAGAAAAGTAGCCAGAAACGCGCTTTCATACGTACAATCGAAGTCCAAAATGTGGTCCCACATTGCAGGAACCAACGCAGGTCAAAGGCGTACATGCTCGCTTCCTTCGTTGCTCCTTCCGTTGACTTGTGATCAAGAGAAAAAAATGACTGGGGTTCGTGCGCGTGCTCATCTGCCGGCGGTAGAAATAATAACAATCCGTGCGATGGATTCAGTGATCAAGAAAAAAGGGCTCGCGTGCAGCAACTAGACACCCGATATAAGTTCGAATTCCTCACGGGGCCAGCCGAACGCAAAGGGTTTGCCGTTCAGGCCGCCGCTCCGAGTCGTGATCCGCCCGGTTTCGCGAATCATAGCTGGCAGGCTCGTCCGTCGCCGAGCCAAGTCGGAGATCGGCTCTGAACATAATTTTTGTATGAAGGAATTCAATTACATGAGATTGGGAGGAAGACCTGTGCATGGTAGGTTTCCGAGAAAGTTCTTGTGTCTTTCTCAACATACGAGGAGGGGAGTTATGTTCGTCAGCGTATACGACATTTACCTAGCATTTTAAAAGGGACTATACTTAGGAAAAAGAAATTCCAGAAAAAGACATGAATTGCTTAAACACCAAGGAATCAGGTCCGAGTGATTGGGCAAAGGCTAAGGAAAGGTCAAACTGACTTTCTAGCTTTTGCAGTTCGGGCCGAACACAACGAATCTCAGCCTCACGAACCAGAAAGAGAAACTGACAAGAAAAGGAAAGAAGTAGAAAACAACGAGAGTGGTCGTTGTATTGGTTGTGGTACCAATTCTCAGGCCCCAAGTCACATTTGCGTTTGACCATCTCTGTTCTAGAGATGTGCAAAACGGACTACCCAAATCGGGAATCGCCCAGACCGGACCGAACTAGCCGGTTGAATCCGGTTGGAGTGTCGATCCGGTTCCCGATTCCTAAAAGTGGAACCAGGTATCAGGAGTCCGGTTCCTGGTTTCGGGAAACCGGACCGACTACGTATATTTTTTTTTATTTTTCAAAAAAAATAATAAAATGTGAACTAAACCTTAAGTAAATTTTATTGACATAAATTCATTGACAAAAATTAATAAAATGTGAACTAAGCCCTAAGTGACCGGTTTCAGTGAACAGGTCCGGTCCCCAGTTCCCAATTTTGAGAAGCGGGAATCGATCACCCATAGTTTTATTCACTTACGAATAAATTATGTCCAACGAAAATTAAAATACTTGGATCTAGTAAAGAACGAAGTTGACAGAATAATAAGGAGATAATTACCAAAAAAGTAAACCTTTTAATTTGGTCAATTTAATCTTAAATCTTTCCACAACTTTGCCCGTATCCTGAATGTCGGCGTATGATTGGCCCGACAACTTTGCCGCGATTTAGCCAGCGGCTGGGTAGAAATGGCCCTCCCTCGTTCGCCGGAGCCAATTTTGCATGAAAACGAAATGTCTACTGAATAAATCAATACAACACTAATTAAAACAGCCAAGGACACAAATCAAGTATATTAGAGCACATCCGAACAAGAAGCAGCAAGAAGAACGTTCCGAGGGTTCACAGCCGGCCGCAGTCGTATTGCGTGTGGCCGAGCCGGTCTCGGAAGAACAAAATTATCACCAAAATGCAGATCAATTTCGCGACCAGAGAGGTCGACTCGAGCAGCGACCCGATAGTGTAGGTCTTCGCGGACAACCGGACCAGCCTCATCCTCCGTTCGCTTATATAACTGTCCAATGCGCCACCTATTCTTTCCCTGCTTAATTCCCCGTGGCCTAGGGAAGTCATACTCGGCACTAAGCATCGAGCTAGGACGATCGCGTCTTCTAATGCGGCGGACCCGCCTTGTCCTAGGAACGGGCCCATCACGTGCATGGCGTCCCCGGCAACTGTCGCGGTTCCTTTCCTAAAGCTTCCAAATAGGACGTCCCACGGCGCACGGTAGCTCGTGCGTGTCAGGGACAACGAATCGGGCTTGCTGTTCTCGATCATCTCCAGGATTTCTGCTGGGAAGCCAAGCATAGATTCCACGGTCGATCGCTTGATCAGATCAGAGTTCTTTGAGATGGTTGAATCTGTCAAATGATGACACAAAATCATCACAAAGATTGAGTTTTCTACGGCAAATTTGCTGATCAACAAGCTATAACGAAGTTGCAGACAACATGGCTATCACCAAAAAACCAGTTGAAGAGAACATGGAGGATTACATGAATCTTGGAAGAGAATGGCACGAGAAAAGGAGTTACCTTGATGTGTCCACGGTCGGGCTATGAACCAGTAGACCGACTTATCGTCGAGTGGGATTCTTCCGAGAAAAACACGATTATGGTTTATCGTGACAAAGTCGTGAGGGTAACCGTGCCCGTCCGGATAAATTGTGAACCCCCTCACGTTGCATGTGGGTGACATTCTTGGCGGCCTCAAATCTAGAAAGTTAGCGACCTCGGAGTTCACTCCGTCGCATCCGATCACGACCTGTGAAATCCACAATGAGAGACTGATCACGCAGTTGTTCAATTCCGACATGTTCTAACGGTGTTCTATCCGCTTCCGATCGTAGTTTCTTGTCTAAATGCACCAAGCACGATATATGAATCGGGATACCTTAGCTTTGATGACACTACCGTCGTGTAGCCAGAGGATAGGATATGAAGTTTGAGGATCCGTTTCGATGGCCAGTACTCGGCTTCCGAAGCGTATTGTCCCACTCGGTAGATCACCGGCTAAAGCTTCCAAGAGAACGCTGCGTCTCAAGCATCGCGCTTCTCCAAGCCTGTGAGCAATCAAGAAGGAAAGGGAACTTAGTTTCGACCGAGCATCCATTACTTTCGCCTCGTTCTGATTTCAGCGATTTCTTAGTCCACATCCTAATTCTGCAGATTGCATGGTTCAATCAATATGAGAGCATGCGCCAGAGATTTCAGCGTAATTCATATTGCGAACGGCTTCTGCGGTTCAGCTGAATTTCGAAGCTACTTTCGCCAGCAAGAATGGGTGCTTTATTTAGCTCCATCAGATTGTAACACCACATATGTCGAAGAAGAAAGAGCAAGAGCATACCCGATAGGAACCTCCTTCAGAGTAGTATTGTTGATCGATATATCGCGAAATCTGGCGACACAAACGCAAGTATGTCAATTTACATGCATAAACACTAGGGCATTCTTCATTTCAACCGGAAATTTCGATCATTTCACTCAATAACGTGACAATATTTGTTGGGATACGCATCTAGTGCTTACCCTTTGAGAGGAAGCGAAGTTTGTCTGAGCTTCGACCCAACCCTGAGCTGATCGAGCGCGCGCCAACCGTTAGTCTGAATGCCGATAGCTGTCCCTGTGGCCCGAAGAGCATCTGACCGTTCAAGAACCAGGCTGCTAATCCCCTTCCTGTGACCAATGGAAGCCAAGCATTGCACAAATATGAGCATAAGAACACTTTAGCTCGCAACAATTGCAAATTACACGTCCATGCCTCGGATATCGTTTGACGGGAAGATGAGCCAATTCTTTAGAGATGATTATAGACAGGCGATTACGTCAGCATCGACTGGTGCAGGCGAAAACTGACCGTGCAATGGCAAATTAAAACCAGGAAAAATCACAAGATCGAAAAGGGTATGATTCTAAATGACCTGTGAAGAGCAAGTGCAGTGGCTAGGCCACAGATGCCACCACCAACAATGACTATGTCTCTATGTTCTGCCTCTGCTGCTGCCATGATGCCTCCTCCCACAATTTCTCGGCTCAGTCACTAATAACTCTCTCTCTCTCTCTCTCTCTCTCTCTCTCTCTCTCTCTCTCTCTCTGTGCTGAATTTTGCATGGACACAGTTTCCATTCCATGGAGATTTATAGGAGTGGAAGGAGAAGTTCAAGTTTAATACATGCTTCCACGCGCAATAGAAAAGTAGCCAGAAACGCGCCTTCATGCGTATAATCGAAGTCCAAAATGTGGTCCAACAGTGCAGGAACCATCGCAGGCAAAAGGCGTACATCCTTGCTTCGTTCGCTGCTTCCTTCCGTTGACTTGTGAACAAGAGAAAAAAATGACTTCATGCGTGTGCTCATCTGCCGGCGGTAGAAATAATAACAATCCGCGCGATCGATTCGGTGATTAAGAAAAAGGGCTTGTGTGCAGTGACTAGACACCCGACATAAGTTCGAATTCTTCATAAGGCCGGCCAAATGCAAACGGTTCGCCGTTCAGGCTACCGCTCCAAGTCGTTATCCACCAGGGTTCGCGAATCATAGCCGGCGGGCTCATCCGTCTCCAAGCCAAGTCAGAGATCGGCTTTGAACATAATTTGTATATGAAGGCATTCAATTACTTGAGATTGGAATCTTATTTGTGGTCGTCAACGGCTTGGTAGGAAGAACTGTGCATGGTAGATTTCTGAGAACGTTCTTTTGTCTTTCTCATCGTACGAGGAGGTGAGCTATGTTCGTCAGCGTATACGACATTTACCTAGCATTTTAAAAGGAACTATATTTACGAAAAAAAAAATTCCAGAAAAAACTTGAATTGATTAAACACCAAGGAATCAGGTCTGAGAGATTGGGCAAAAGTCACGGAAAGATAAAAGTGAACTGTTTTTTTTTTTTTCCGGTGAAGCAAAATCGAATCGAATTGAATCGCATGATTAGGCCGGGTCGGTTCGGTTCGAACGCTTCATTTCTCATTAATCCTGTTGTTTTAGTTTAACCTGATTTTTTTAAAATTTTTGTCATGTTAATTGATGAGTGCTATAGAACGAGGGAATTTTCCAAAATGTAACTAAAAATTGAAAATTTTTCTTTTCTGATTGCTGAGCATCGTTCATTTTTCTAAAACTAGGGTTTTGTTTTTTGGGACTCGTGAAAAGTCAAAAATAAATTTTTTTGTACTTTCTTATCAAATTCTCCCGTATGATTCAAATGTTAAAAACTATTATAAAATATATATGGAGGTTTTCAGTATTGACATTTACATATTATCAAAATTTCAGATATTTAAAACTAAAAAAATTCAAAATACGTGCAATGTAAAAATGAGAAGGAAAGAAATAAAAAAAGTCAAAATTAAAAAGCTACCCCTGACAGACTCTTAATTTCTGAGTTGTACTATCATGACAAGTAAAAGAGCGAAAATTAGAATATAAAACGTAACAATACTTACTTTTATACGTCAATATGAATTGACATATTTTTAATATAATTTAGTTATTTGGTATTTAGAATCAAAATCAAGATACACGAATTACAAACACGACCAATACATTATCCCGAGTTCCTAACCTCAAAGCTTTTTTTCACCGTAAGTCGAATAATTCGGCATTCTTCATTGTTCATGTTGAGTCTCAATAAAACATGTTGATCCGTTTTTTATATAAAAAAGAAAAGAAAAGAAAGTAAGCGTAGGTGATAACTTTGTAAATGGCATAAGAAAATATTAAAGAAACATGAAAAGTTCTATGGAGAAAATCTGAATTAGTCATGGCTCAAAAAATTAATAGGATCAATTAAAAATTGACATGAATTTTATTTAATTTATTTCATAACTCAGCCTTTAATTATTAAAGGAAAAAAATTGATTGTAATGGAAAAAGGATATGAATGAATAAATTCATGCCAATTTTTAAATCGATCAGATTGATATTGTGAGCGTCGACTAACTCAGATTTTCTGCCTAGAAGTTTTCATGTTTCTTGTTATTTTGTTTCGCTATTTACAAAATTATCACCTATGTTTATATTCTTTAAATATAGTAATAAGACCTAGGGGTGTTTACATTATATTTTAATACTGTATTTTGCTACTAAGGTATTTGTTACTTTGATACGTGAAGTTTTCAATTTTTCGAAAACTGGAAAAGAACCACACTAAAATACAAGAAATCTTTTCTTACTATGCAATTCTTGCCTTGTTCTTTAACTTTGTAAGGGAAAATATATACATATATATTTATATATATCATCCATCATTCATATGTAAAATAGAAGTATATGAACGTCAAGAACATATCAATATGAGCGGATGACTCCATACTATAAAGTTATCATGTACTCAATAATATTTGTCGCTACTTCGTAACTGGCATCTAATACATGCTTTTTAATATACATTTTACACCTTCAATTTATCAAATCACACCCATTTTTCAAGTTCAAAAGATTTTTCTTGCAAATTCTTTAAAGTTATAGCAAAACAATCGCTTTGTTAATTTTTTTTTATTTTGTACTGAATAGGGCATTTACTTGTGACGTGTACGCACTTAAATGGAAAATTCAAGTTTCGGTTCTGCCTTTTAGTTATATGAGGATAATTAATTTGGACTATAGTTTTTATAATTCTTTGCCCATTTTTTGTGAGAAATCTGTAATCTGGGCCAAAATTATATAGTAAGGGAAATTTGTGACCAAAATTATATGGTAAGGGAAATTTGTGGCCAGTTGATCAATTTTAGACATGCGTTATGCTAGCAGCACTGTATTACCGGAACGGACCGAACTGGCAAGTTGGATCCGGTTCCCGGGAGTGTCAGTCCGGTTCCTGATTCCTAAAAGTGGAATCGGTATTCGGGCGGTCCGGTTCCTAATTTCAAAGGGAAATCGGACCAACTACATTGCCTAGCATTTTGAAAGGGACTATATTTAGGAAAAAGAAATTCCAGAAAAAAAATATGAAATTCATGTTTGACCTGAACGTACCGGTTTAATTGGTAGGTTTCCGAGGACGTTCGTGTGTCTTTCTCAACGTACGAGGAGGGGAGTTATGTTCGTCAGCGTATACGACATTTGCCTAGCATTTTGAAAGGGACTATATTTAGGAAAAAGAAATTCCAGAAAAAAACATGAATTGCTTACACAGCAAGGAATCGGGTCCGATTGATTGGGCAAAGACTAAGGAAAGGTCAAACTGAAATGTTTTTTCTTTTTTTTTTCAGCGAAGCAAAATCGAATCGAATCTCATTATCATGCCGGATCGATTCGGTTCGAACGCTTCGTTTCTCGTTAATCTTGTTGTTTTTAGTTTAACCTGAATTTTTTTAAAATTTTTATTATTTTAATTGATGAGTGTCGTAGAACGAGGGAATTTTCTAAATTTTTTAAATGTAACTGTACTGAAAATTGAAAAATTTTCTTTTCTGATTGCTGAGCATCGTTCATTTTTCTAAAACTAGGGTTTTGTTTGGTGGGACTCGTGAAAAGTCAAAAATATATATACTTTTTACTTTCTCATCAAATTCTCCAATACGATTCAATATAATAAAATATATGGTGGTTTTTAGTATCGACATTTACATATTATCAAAATTTCAGATATTTAAAACTAAAAAAAGTCAAAGTACGTATAATGTAAAAATGAGAAAGAAAGAAATAAAAAGAGTCAAAATTAAAAAGCTAGTCCGGACAAACTCATAATTTGTGAGCTGTACTATCATGACACGAGATAAAAGAGCGAAAATTCGAATATGACCCGACATAACAATACTTACTTTCATATGTCAATATTGACATATTTTTAGTGTAATTTAGTTATTTGGCAGGTAGAATCAGAATCAAGATACACGAATTACAAACACAACCGCAACACGTCATCCTAAGTTCCCAACCTCTAAAGGCGCTTTTTCACCGTAAGTCGAAGAATTAAGCGTGCTTCTCAAGACATTGTTCATGTTGAGTCTCAATAAAAGTATAAAACCTGCCGATCCGTTTTGATATATATAAAAAAAAAAAAAAAAAAAGTAGGCTTAGGTAGGGGTGTCAATGGGTCGGATCGGGTCGGGTTTTCATTATACCCGACCCGACCCGAAACAATGAATATGTGTGCTTAGCCCGACCCGAAACAAGATCCGAACATGATATAGCCACACAATCGGGGTCGGTTCGGGTCATGTTCGGGTCGGGTCGGGTTCGTGTTTTGGAAAGAGGGAACACCAAATTAGATATATAGACCAAAGCTCTCAAGAATGCTCTATTGGCAATAGCTTTCGTTATGCATAGATATATAGACCAAGACACACGGGAACACGACTCAATCGCCAAATTAGTAGAAGCTAAGTAAGTCGAACAATTTATGCTATTTCACGTATATTTGAACATTATTCGAAGAAAAGGAGTTCCAAGTTGGCACGATGCTGCCCCCTCACCACAATAAATTCAAAGAACGGTGAACAGAGAGCAAAGAAGTACACTGAGCCATCTCTTCACAAGTTCGTCTTCCAATATTCACTCAAAAACCCAATACCGGCAGCATTGGAGTAGCTCCACTCTAAAGGAATTGCCAGAAGGCATTGCACCGTTGTTTTTCCCTATGACCTCTTCATTATGCACAGGAAATCAAACCAGTGACCAAGATTCTAGACATGCAACTCACATTAACTATCATATCATGAATCACTTGAGGCAGAACTGGCCTCTGCAGATTTTTTTTCCCTTTGTTTCTCCCTTTTCTTCTTGTTTCTCAATGCATTCTTGCTCAACGTTCTGTTATAAAAAACCAACCAGCATTGTGAATTAGGGGCTGTATTAATCACGTAAAGGACAATGTAACAATGAACGAAACGTGTAAGCATCCAGATGGGTTCCTCATTCTGTTGAACAGAGATCAGTCAAAACATGGTCATCCCACAAACAGATGTTGCCTTAAAATCACACCACAAGGTGGTGCTAGCTTAAGTCCCACTAGCAGAGCGAAGATCAGCTGCTAGAACAACAAGAAGTACACAAAAAATTGAACTGAGAAAACTCTCGATACAATCACACACCTTTTAATTCCATTCATCACGCAACAAAGAGGGAAAAGAGAAAAGCAAATGCCAGCAAGGTAAGAACAGGACTTTCAACAAAGGATGGCACTTCCACTTCCAGTTGAGAAGCCAAACCAAACTCGAGAATTCAACCCACACCAGCACAGGTAAAAGCAATGAAAATAGGGCACGACCCAAGTCGCAGAGAGCCGGAATCACCCACGAATACAAATGCGGGAGACTAGAGCAACCCAACTCACCCGGACCGAAGACTGAACGCCGGTCGAGCGCCTGAACCCAGATGAGGGGAGCCGAAGCCGAGACCAACCCAGAACCGCAAACGATCCGATACAGGGGAGGAGAAGCCGGAGGCGGAGATTTTAACGCAAAATCTCAAGGCACACGTTCGATTCGACTGACCTCTCTCTTCTTCCTTCGCTCCCTTCCTCGCAGATTTACCTTCGTTGAACAGAGAACTTCTGGTCACGAACCCATGAGAATATTTCTGGAACACTGCAGAACCCTACTTCGCCGACTTGGTGATGCCAGCCGCAATCAGGGTGGCGCCGGCGGCGAAGACGCCGATCGTCGCCGCCAGTTGCCTTTACGTCGCACTACTCGGTTGCAGATCCGGAGCTCTGGAAGAAGATGACAGATCGCGTCACACTATCACGATAAACAAGGTTTGGGGCAGGCTTGGAGCAAGAAGAACAAATGGCTCTTGTTTGTTTTGGGTGGGCTTGTTTCGGACGGGTTCGGGTAGATCCAAAACAAGCTTAAGCCTTGTTTATACTGTTACCCAAACAAGTTAAGGCCAACCCGACCCAATGCGAAAATTCCTTGTTCGGGTCGGGTCGGTTCGGGTCGGGTCATGTTTGAGCGGGTATTTTTGACACCCCTAGGCTTAGGTAATAACTTTGTTAATGGTATAAGAAAATAATAAAGAAACATGAAAAGTTCTATGGAGAAAATCTGAATTAGTCACGGCTCAAAAAATTAGTAAGATCAATTTAAAAATTGACATGAATTTATTTAATTTATTTCATAACTCGGCCTTTAATTATTAAAGGAAAAAAATTGATTGTAATGGAAAAAGGATGTGAATGAACAAATTCATGCCAATTTTTAAATCAGATTGATATTGTGAGCGTCGACTAATTCAGATTTTCTGCCTAGAAGTTTTCACGTTTCTTGATATTTTGTTTCACCATTTACCAAATTATCACCTATACTTACATTCTTTAGTTATAGTAATAAGACCTAGGGGTGTTTACATTATTTTTTAATACTGTATTTTTCTACTAAGGTATTTGTTACTTTAGTACATGACTCGTATGTGCACCGACTCTCATTTTTTAGAAACTGAAAAAGAAAAACCACTCTAATGTACGCGAAATCTTTATTTAATATGCAATTCTTACCTTATTATTTTAACTTTTTATGGGAAAATTATATCTCTATATCATCTGTCATCCATATCAAAAATGGAAATAAATAAATGTTGAGAACATTTCTTTATAAACTTGTCATATACTCAATAACACTTGGTCTCTAATTCAGAATTGAAATATAATACATATTGTTTAATATAGATCTTACACCTATTCCAATACATATTGTATAATATAGATTTTACACCTTAAATTTATCAAGTCACACCCATTTTTCAAGTTCAAAAGATTTTTCCTGCAAATTCTTTAAAGTTTTAGCAAAACAATCGCCCTGTTAATTTTTTTTTATTTTGTATTGGATAGGGCATTTACATGTGACGTGTACGCACTTAAATGGAAAATTCAAGTTTCGGTTCTGCCTTTTAGTTATATGAGGATAATTAATTTGGACTATAGTTTTTATAATTGTTTGCCCATTTTTTGTGAGAAATCTGTAGTCTGGGCCAAAATTATATAGCAAGGGAAATTTTTGGCCAGTTGATCAATTTTAGACATACGTTATGCTAGCAGCACTCTATTATTTTATCCTGGGTACAATTCTAAAAGGATATGTAATTAAATTAGCAAATTTTTAGTGTCATTTTCTTTATAACAGTCAAGCCAATGGATTTTTTGCTAAGGGAATCACCATTGAGAATTTTGCGGGGCCAAGGATGCATCAAGCCGTGGCTTTTCAGAGCAGCTCGGAAAGTCGACGTTCTTCAGGTCAGCTTCTTGAGATACCAAGACACGCTGTAACATTGGTCTTCACCTGTATCACAACTGCAATGTATACGGCATGGTGGATTTTGTGTTTGGAAATACGGCAATGGTTCTCTAGAATTGCAGCCTGTACAAGAAAGCCATAGGAGAAATGGATGAGGGGATTCGTGGTGACAAAGGACGGTTCTGGTAGTTTCACTTCATCCATGAGCCACTCCGATTAGCTTTGGTTGATTAAATCCATTGCAACAACACCCAAATGTGCTAAATTCTTTTTCAACTTGAGCAAATTTTTGAAATAAAATCCAAAGAGAAACCATTCAAGCACATGAAAACACGACACATTGCACGACTCACGCACAAATCCTGCTCGAACCTTGCACAAATTCGGTACGAACCTTGCACGAATTCTGCTCAAAATTTATCGTTTCAAATTATTCCGATACCAATCCACTACTAAACATGGTAATTCACCATTTCGATTACCAAATAGTTCATTCAAATTATTTTATTCCAATTAAACGAACGAGGGTGAAATCATCTTGGACTATACATAATTATGGAATGTTTTTCTCTTTTCTTTCAGGAAGTTTACAAGAACCATTCATAACTTTCCTCTAATTCCAAAACATACACGTTGCGTATTACAATTATGAGACCACACAGTTATTAAAAATGTCTCCCACTTGTTCTACAATTCTCCTAGACATTTTTGGTAGGAGTGTCACACAACACAAATCAAAGTTATTTAAACCTCATTTTATGTTACTATTTTTTTCCAAACATGGCTTCAAGTTCAAAATCATATTTGTGCATCCAGGTCTTTTCTCTCCTAGGTTCTAACGTATGATTTCTGGGTATATTCTAGGAGCTCGTGCGTCTATTTTCAGTCCAATGTGCTATTAATGTCTCTATCGTCTTCTTTTTGTTAAACCTTTATTGTTTTGTACAGGTTTGTGATGGTATATTTGGAGTATGTGTTGTGCACAGTAAAAAGACCAATGTCATATTAGTAGGTGACAGGATTGGGAAGATGTTAATCAAGGGCAATTGGAACTACGTCAATGGATGGAGGACTTACCATTCGGGCACTGTCAATGAGTTCTTGAATCTCAATTCTATGATCAAATGGAAGTAATATATCAATTTCATATCCAAAACTAAATAGCTCTACTTATTATTCGGCTATCGTCAGTTTTTTCGCAAATAATTAAATGAAATATGCTTGTCCTTTAGTTATTATCTTATAATTCTTCTATTGTGATAGAAAAAAGAATTAATTCAAGCCAATTTTAGATTGATCCCGTTGATATTGTGAGTCATGGCTAATTCAGATTTTCTCACTGGAACTTTTCATGTTTCTTATTATCTTGTTGTACCATTTACAAAGTTATCACCTAGCTTTACTTTCTTTTGATGTTTTTACTTTGTCGTTTATGCAATTTTTGTCTTATTCTTTTAACTTTTTGACAAAAACTGAAGAATATTGGAAGAATTTATTGGATTGCTCTAATTTGTGCGCATGTACATAAGTATATTTACAGTACAAGGAAGAAAGACAGAAACAGGAAAAAAGGAATATACAAAATTACATTTTCCTATTTTACTTAACCAATTACGGATTGACCGCATCAATTAGTTCGTAATCAGAATCGGTATCACAATCAAATCCCTTCATATCTCCAATCATATATATCTCCAACACTTTTTATTGCCAATAATATTTATTATCATCTACCATTCATGTCTCAAAGATTTATTTTGCAAATCCTTTTAAGTCATAGCATAAAATGATTCTGTTAATTTTTTTACTTTGTACTGGATGGATAGGCCATTTACTTGTCACATGTATGCTTTTCGAATGGATAGTTTAAGTTCTAGTTTTGACTTCGAGTAATACCGGAATAATCAATTTGAAAAAATAAAAAAATATATCGACATGTGAATTTATAATATAAATATGTTACTTTCTCGTAATCTTTTTGAAATGATATAACATTTTAAATTTGGTGAAGAAAGAACGAAATAATAATATATACTTCTAAATATACGAATTCGCATGTCTACGGCCGTACGTTTGAAAACGCATTGAAAGAAAGGGGCGGGAAAGACGATGCACTAGAAAAATGGAGCTATAAAAACCCTGAAACAAATGCAGAGATGCGAAAAATCACAGAAGGCGGACGATCGCGGCGTCTCCCGTCCGGCCGGCGAGACCATGAAGAGAGAACTCCGACAGATCATCGACCTCGACGACGGAGAGGACGCCGATTACGACTTCCTCTCCCAGGTCGCCGACGCCGAATCCCGCGCTCTCTCCTCGAAGGCCGCCGCCAAGCGCGCCAGGCCCTCCTTCACCGCCGCCGATGATGCCGGAGAAGTCAAGCCGCAGGTCAAAGGGGCGTACCTCGCGGCTCTGAGAGGGGACGACGCGACTGGCCGTTGGCGCGAGCAGCAGAGCAAGTCCGCCGGCGCGGGAAGCCGGCTCAAGGTCGTCGCGGCCGACGGCGCTAATGTTGGCGGCGATCGGTTAGGGCTCGGCGGCGGCGGCGGGGATAACGCGTGCTTCAAGTGCGGTAAGTTAGGGCACTGGGCGCGGGATTGCGATGGTGCTCCGGTCGGGGGAGGGGCGCAATCGAGCGAGCCTCAGAAGGCGTGTCCCTGCGGGCTGGGCGATTGCTTGGTTCTCACTGCGAATACTGAGAAGAACAGGGGCAGGAGGTTTTACAAGTGCCCTGTGAGAGAGGTACGCGTATTGATTTTCGCATACTGAAATGTTGATCAGCGAACGGAGATTTATGCTGAATGTTTGATGATCTGACAAGTGTGTTAGAACCTACAAACACTCGACATGGTTTATGCGGAAATTATTTTGCTATTCATTGAAAGCGTGTATGTTCCTTCCCGAGAGAAACTGGAGCTGTGGCTAGCATTACCATTGCACAGCATTTTGGTGTAGAAATTCTCCATAGGGTGTTCGAGAATTCCAGTTACAAGTCATGATTCGGGAAGCTTTACAAGAATCACGCAACAATCTGCAATGTTGCCAGCTGATCACTTGGCACAAATCTTTCGCAAGATGGCATCAATGCGGTGCTGCCTGTGTACCACTATAATCATTTCGACTGAACAATCAAGAAGATAAAAGAATGGCCAAAAACTTAAATGAGTTAACCAGTCCACATCGACTGTGGGAAGGGTTGGTGCGTCTTTCATTTGTGTTTGATAAAATCATGGGAGAAACACTAGTCTCAGTGTCCTCAACATCTATATTAATTTCTGCCAAAGTAGCCGAAAAATAGATACTGCAATCAGATTTTCTGATTCCTGAAGAGCTTATCTGTTGCCCATTGAAGCCTTGCCTCATTGTAGCTGAGTGACTGTTGTTTCTTAGCTTGAGTAATGGCCAACTACAATAGTTCTGCTTCCCTTTAATGTTTATCGAGCTCTGAATTAGCCGTGAACCATATTCTTCATACAAAAAGAGTTTGGCTCAATCCATGAAATTATTTCACAGATAGAGGTCTGGCAAGTTATTTCATCCTATTGGTTTCTACTGTCTTGAGAGGGTCTGGCTCGATTATATAAGAAAGCTTCTGTTTTTTTTTGGTCAGAAATAAGAAAGGTTCTGTTGCCTTTTGCACTAAAAGGGTCATGATTTTTTGTCCTTTCAGTCTCCTCCTCTCTCGTTTTCTTTTCATAACTCAAGTGTTACGCCAGCACACATATTCACAGTGTACTTGGTTTTCATTTAAGTAATTTCAGTGGAGATATTGTCATTTAGGCTGAAGCAAGTTTTAAGGATATCTTGAATGTCTCTAATCTGACAGTTGAGCTCCTGTCATTACTTCGTGGACTAATTGTTGCTTTTGTACAGGAAAATGGGGGATGTGGTTTCTTCGAGTGGTGCGATAATGCTTCTGGAGCAACCTACATGCCCAATATGTCTTTCGATAGTCGCAGCAGTTCTCAATTTCCAGATCTGTTATGCCCATGTGGGGCTGGGTCTTGCTTAATTTTAACAGCAAAAACGGGGAAAAATGTGGGGCAGCAATTCTATCGGTGTCCTGCCAATCAGGTATCACTCAGAGGTTTAATCCTCATAGATTTCCAATATTCTCCCTCACATATTAAAGTTTCTCTGCTTTTGCATTCTTTTTCCCTCTTCATTAAATTGTTCTTTCTGGAGTTTTGAGTTAAACTTGGATAAAACCATTGCTATTTTCACTGTGTCGTAGATGCGAGGCTTGTGACTCTTTCACCAGTTTCTGCATCAGCCTAACGGCCACAAGTCAGATAACTCCTGTTCAACATTTTTGCACACCACAAGTCAGATAACTCCTGTTAAAGATTTTTGCACATTCCAATTGAAAGTTCCACTTTTATCTCGAAACAAGTTACTCCCCTACCTGCAGTATGTCCTCCTCCAATATGACACAAGATGTGCCTAATCCCACTTGAGCAGACAGCAAAATATGAGGTGGGAGGAAATAGAAGCACTTTGGGGACTTGTTCTGCAGTTCCAACTTGAGAATAGGAAATGATTGATATTACAAATATTCGGTCGGCTTTTTTTTTTTTTTTGTGAAACATTAGTTCTGGTATTGGTGATATTAGCAGTTTTATCGGTCTTTCGTTCTTCTGGCACTGTTGAGGCTCTGTTGAATGACCTTGGACTCTTTTCAGATCTTCAATAGAAGTTGATGGCGGCAGCCTGATTAGCATCACCTAATTGGTTATTTAGAACTTCCATAAAGTGTCATATTACTTTCGGGACTCATGGGAGTACTTTTGACGAAATTTTGTGGTTTGTGAATCTTAGCTGTTGTCCATTTTCATGCAGGGAAGTTCCTGTGGTTACTTCAAATGGTGCAATTACCATACAGCGGTAGCTAGTCTTCCAGCAAGTGCCGGTAAGGTCTATAACAGCTTCAATGACATGGGCGGCAAAAGCTATGGCACACCAAGTGGATCGTCCTGTGTCAAGCGTGGTGAGGAGGGACATTGGGCGAAGGACTGCTCTTTGCCTGCACCTGACTATTCTTCCGCTTCAAGTGGAACTGGAAAGTCATCTGCACCGGGTTCTTGTTACAAGTGCGGCGAGGCAGGGCACTGGGCAAAAGATTGCCTTTCTCCTAACTACGAGGGGAGGAAGGCAATAACAATGAGCAAGGCAGGGCACTGGGCAAATGATTGCCTTTCTCCTAACAATGAGGGGAGGAAGGCAATAACAATGAGCAAGGCAGGGCACTGGGCAAAAGATTGCCTTCCTCCTAACAATGAGGAGAGGAAGGCAATAACAATGTGGCAGAGAAAGTAACTCTTTTCGCAGTCACACTGGATTGTTCAAAAGACGGGATTCTACCGTCTGATATTGCTCTCGTGCATACGTTTAAGGAACTTTATGCTTGCTCTAATTTGATGATTTTCTTCCCCTTGAAATTTCTAAAACTCTGCTGATTAGACCGACATGTTGCTTCCTTTCCTAAAAACTACAGCCGGAGAAGTGGCTTTTGAATGTTAATGTAAAGGTTTGTTTCATGCCTATTTGGAAGTAGCTTGAGCTTTTAATAATTGAAATGGCTTATTGAACTTGACATTGTGGGTACATGCAAAGTAGTGTTGTATGACAGGATTCGGTCATTGGACGAATACCTTTGCTCTTAGGATTCTCCAGTTGCTGTGTCTGCAACCATCCTCACTTATTTTAGAACTTGCCGAGACTCAGAGTTTTGATAGTTGGATATCATGTCTTTGTATACATGGTGTCATCCAGTGTTGGGATCTGACCCTCACTCATGTCACATTACGTCCTGAAGTCCCCTCCAGAGTCCTTTCTCAACCCATTGAAGAAGGTAAACAAGTCACGGTAACGACAGATTAATCCAGGTATAGTAGCACAACGTTATGCAACCAGTTTCACATCGCATTCACCGTTCGTTTGGCCCATGGCACTTTCCAACTCTCCTGTTTTGCCTATGTAGTTTTCATTGTGCTTCAACTACGCCTTACAGAATTATTCAATCTTAAAAACGCTGTTAATCAGTATGGTCATGCCGTTAAGAGTGAAAATAACAACACCAAACACTATAGGACCAAACAAAATGCAGGCGTTGCAAACGAACTTAATTGAGTGAAGTTAACATGTAGAGACAATATGATGAACTATCAATTCAACTCAAGTGAGTGCAAAATCCTGACTTTTGTTCTTTCAAGAAACACGTCATTGATGTGCGGCAGCAATATATGTGCTTTGGTGTAGACATTTCTATCTTCTATGGCGTCATGAACATTTCAAGCTCAATGTCTACACTACAAAAAGAAACATCTGTTATGCACGGCTCATGCAAAATCCCAACTCAGACAATGCAGGTCTTAGCAAGGTAGTCACATCCTTGATATACTTCCAACCCTGGATTGTTCAGCTGGTCCTCTGTAAAGCAGGCGCAACGCTTGCTCATCTTCCCCGTCAAAGCAATCTCTTGAGGTCTCTGTACCAATCTCGGGAAGCCAACGTCACACCAAACCTGACAAATAAGGACAGATGTTGAAAAAAAACACGGAACATTTAGATCATCAGAAATGATGTGCAAGCAGTCATGCACGCTTCAGCGGATTGAAATGCCTATGGGTATTGCAAAAATGATGACATGTTCACTTTCGTCCAACACAGCACACAAAGAAATAGAATCTGTATCATGATCTAGAGGT
The DNA here is from genome assembly GCF_021117445.2 of Syzygium oleosum. NCBI lineage: Eukaryota > Viridiplantae > Streptophyta > Magnoliopsida > Myrtales > Myrtaceae > Syzygium > Syzygium oleosum. The sequence continues at coordinate 7,034,725 of NW_026607494.1, forward strand.
TGTTAAAGTAGACATCTGAAGTCATCCAACTTGACATACCTGTCCTCCCTCGTCCTGACTCCATCTGGAATTGCAACTAGGCTGCTTAGCTTCTTCTTTCTTCTGCTTTTCCATTAATTGCGCACCTCTAGCGGCCTTAGCTTCAACTCCTTTCAAATATTTTGTGGGGTTCCCTTGGCTGTCATAATAATGGCCGACTAACTTGCCTACATATCTGATGACATAAAGAAAATATATAAGAGACCTCCACACAAAAGAACTTTTGGTTTAATTAAACCAAAATTATTATGGCGGCCACTACATTAGACAACAAAAGTTGGGTATAATCTCTGCATTTTGCAAAATTACAATTACCCACTTTCTTGATCCATGAACCCACCTAAGGGCCAAGGTTCAAGCCATTACGTCTCACCTCTTCCATTCCAAATGAAAAAGATGACAATGAGAGTACCTCTTGAACCCACCTAAGGGCCAAGGTCAATACGTTCTTAATTACTGAGAGACCTCCGATAGACATTCAAGCAAAGTATTGCAGTGAGATATAAAACTCGGCAAGCCCCATGAACCTTTTGAACACCCTCTTACAAAAGTCATATTCAAGTGAAAATCTTTTCTACAAAATAAAAGTGGTGTGAATATACCTCCTAGGGAAAAAAAGTAAATTGATCGAACAAATAAGCTTCCCCGAGTCCTCAATTCTCAGCATCAAAGCACTCTCTGTGAGTTTCGGATTAAATGGCTTTTCATTCTTCTATCAAAATAAGTATGTTATGTGGAAAATCTCGACCTATGATATATGCAGACTTTAAGTGCACAGAATAAGAAGCTACTAGTAAATATTAGAATGTAGCATATAATAAGCTCACGTGTAACTTCTAAAGTAGAAGTCCCTCCAATCGACTACACTCTTCACCTGCATAAAATGGCAAAGTAGAATCAAAGAATGACCACTATCGGATAAGCATGGACGGTGACATGATTTTTTAGTTTGATATTTGTAGCATACATGTCTGCATAGATTCCCCAAGCACCAATGAAGCCAATCCCTCGTCGAGTAAGGTTTAGGTAAGATACAGGTCTTCGGCAACTCAAGTTAACAAGATTACAATAAAACATAGTTTCTGACTAAAGCAGTACCATATTTGAGGAAATGACAAAGTTTATTTTTTTATCCCAAAAATTACTTTGGTGCTATCAAATAGCTTTAAACTAAGTTAATAAAAAACAGAAGAAAAATTTGTGAGCTGCAATAATACATGCAACAATACAGGTGCAACTAAGTGTTGACTGTGGCAATGTGTAGAAGATTTTGACTATATTTGAATTTTAATGCCCGAAGCTCATATGCTCGTCTTAAAGTCCTTTCTGTCTCATGTCCTTTTGGTTGCCAATCACACAACCTTAAAGACCTTCTTAAGCACAGCTACACTTGCACCAGCTAAAGCAAAGGTCTATCTGACGAGGTGAGTCGCTGCAAATTCATGAGCCCAAGACAACAATTTGGAGTCCAACATAATGTTAATTACCTGAGAGCTGGATAGATCACGCAGCGAATCCGTGAGTCCCTCTCCTTAATGAAACAATATAAACGCACAAAGATAAATGTAAATAGATCTGGAAGTTTTAGAAACTATAATTTAAATATGTCAAAGCAAATTATCATCTCTCAATTTAGACTCCATAAACTATGTCATTTACTGAGACTAGTACTCGGATGAGGATGAGGATGAGAATGAAGAAACCAAACCGATACTTGTGCAACTACAGACTGAAACTTCAAAGAGAAACAGTTAAGGCCCTACATAGTGAAGGCAGAGTTAATAAAGCCTAAAAATACAAATTATCCACATAGAGTGTTAGACTTATTATCCTCTCTTAGGTAAAAGAAATAGATATAAATCATTACCTTTATGAATGCCTTGCTTTATATTATCATGAGATCTTATACCAGATGAGAAAGAAGACAAGAGGTCAAAAGAACCCAAAATTTTCATTATGTGGGCACCATCCCATTTTTTGCCCATGAATTCTTTCATTTAACTGCAATACAGTATTCATACTGAAAGGAAAGATCACCATTACCTGTAAAGTTTCCTGAAACAAATGCTCGGGAGGCGTCTCTGAGTTGACCAAGGCAACATGTCAAGACTGACATCAGTACGTGAGTCACAGGTGAAAGAAATTCAAGATCCTATAGCAAAATGCTAACAGATGGGGTATTAACTGAATTAGAGGCTTGCCCAAAAGTAAGAATTACAGCAGATTTTGCCAGAGCATCCAGTATCATTACCAATAACTCCCATAACAAATAGAGCTCTCGAGTATCATGGTCAAAGCAATAGAAACACCAACTTTACAGGTAAATTACATAGGTTTTGCGCTAAGAACATAATGTGGACTTCCCTGACAAGCCAGTCTGAATCAGTGCACAAAAGCGAGAATCATTTGCTATCATTTACTTATTGAACTAACCCAGAAAATTTTCAATAAGAGATATACTTGAGGTTTTCGTTTCTGCAAATTCTTATCCTGCGAGTTCTGCTACGCCATTATCAAGGAGTTCCCTTGACCATTGGTATAAACAATCTTTCTACTCTTCAGCCTTAAAGGCAATTTTTGTAAGGAGATTAGATGATAATATATACTAAAATGATGAAATCTATCTACCATATGCCAATAGATAAAAACCTCAACACACGAAATGTGATTGTTCTGCCTTAAATTTTCTCTGGATAATTCAATCCTACTATAATTAACAACGTAATTTTAAAGTAGCTCAATTGTACAGTCTTCAGGTAGAAATGAGATGGACTCCCCTCTTTCCGAAAGATACTAAAGTAATACCCTTTATGTGATTGCAGATGCCCTGAATGCATTCATCATGTAAGTTAACAATAATAGCCAATATTGCCTGATGTTGATAGTTTCTTCTACAAGCAGCGACCAATACACTTGCATCCACAAGCAACGGGATACAGAGCCCAAATCAAATCACATACCTTCCAGCAAAATGATGGTAGCCTCCTCCCACGCCATAGTGTGACTTTCCCTTTGTTACGTCAAACACTGAACTGGTCCAAGATAACATGATACCAATCTCAAATAAGTAGGAAATACTAAATCAGCATCACATACTACATGCTTCTTGATTTTGATATGAGAAAAGCTATTCTTTAAATTTCCTATCTGTGTTTGCTACATTAAAAATCCTCAAAATCACACGTCTCAGTTTTTTGAAACATTGTCTCATTCTCTCAGCAAAGTGCATGTGATTGTTCTACGCATAGAAATCTAAGTGGTTTCATTATTAGTTAATATCCAATTATATCATAATTCTCCTGTTCTTCAAGGAAAAGTAAGACCCACTCTGACACAGTGGCAATTCCTTTGTTTGAGCAATCATAACAAGTTCTCAAACTTAACGATTTCAAGAAGTATGATAGAAGAGGATTTTCCAGAATGAAGTCAACATATCTCTACAAAACGAAACTAGCTATTCATCCGATCTGATCATACGAACATCCCCTGTGGCAAGTAGAGAATCATCGTCACCAGATAGCCAGACAAATGTTTTGAACCCAAGTTTAATCGGTTGATGCTGAAGAGGAAACATAACATGACAAATTTGAGGAATCCCACGTTTCTTTTTCTTTATAAATAAGCAGAATCCCACGTTTTGATATTCATTAAGAATTGAATAGACGAGTATATTCCTTCGGATACAACATCAGAGAAACTGAGACTCTGAGAAATACAATTGCAATGTGTGTGTGTGTGAGAGAGAGAGAGAGAGAGAGAGAGTACCCCAGAATTCCTAGAAGGATAGGTAAAGCGTCATCAGTCCCATTATACAAAGCTAGTTCTTCAACCGTGAACACCCTCTACAAATAATTCAATAACAGCACCGTTAAGCACAGTCCCATCAAAAAAGCCTCCAAGATGAACACCACCGTTGCCACAAAAAATCAACCAGTCCCACTCAAATTCAGCTATTGCTTGAGCAATTGGAGAGCTGTTCGAAGTCAAAGATCCAAACTTTCGTTCGTTGGACAATAAAAGTTGGAGACCCAGAACTCAAAATGACCCCGAGTATCGAAAGGAAGAAAGAAAAGTAAAGAAAAGCAGGGAGATGGCAAGCGAGAGCATGCGGACCTGTCGAGAGAAGGAGAATGGAGTTGGGTTGATCTTGATGAGAAGGGCAACGAGAGCGACCGAAACTGAGGTGATCCCCACCCAAGCGCACTTGGGCACCGGCATATCCTCCCCGACGCTCGCGGCGGTTCCCGGTTTTCTCGTACTAATGTCTAACGGCAGGCATGGACCGCTGTTCTTCTGCTCGGTTGTTGGGGTTGGTGTCGTCTTCCTTCTTCTTCTTCTGCAACTATAGTTCGTTTCCCTTCTTGTTTGTAGAGAGAGAAATCAAAATACCATTTTTATTTTTTTGTCAAAAAAATACTATTTTTATTGGCTCGCTATTTTCACTACCACATTAAATTGACTATATTATCTTTTACCGGTCCGACTTTTAATTTGAGATGATTTCTTACCCTTTTTTTTACTTGATATTTTATTTCAATTTTCTTGAGCTACCCATGATCATCTCAAACAATATTTATTTAGGTTAAATATGAGATTTGTTCTTGATTTAAGATTTTTTGCCTTCTTTTCTTCTTTTTTAGTTTTTTTCTTTTCTTTCTCCACTTGGAATAAGTTGGTGTCAAAAGTAGTTTATTTAGTAGATGACTAACTAATTATTATGTTAATGAGTTGTATGACCTTTTTTTTGTACTAAGAACTATTATTTGAAAAGTAACCTAAGCGCAAGCAAGAGTAAAAAAAACAATCTACAAATTTTTAGTATGCATTTCGTTTAATTATAACTTTAATATGTGTCATGACGTAATTTATGTATTTTAGCTACTCGACTTTCATTTTATTAAGTGAATATAATAGTCTAACTTTTAATTAATTTTGGGTTAATATCACCAAAAACCCAAACTAGTATGCGTGACAATTTTACCCGAACTTTTTTTACCACCAAAAACCCCAAACTAGACATTTTTACTCAAAGTAACCGTGATAAATTTACCCTAAACTATTTTTGACCACGAAAAACCTCAAATTGGAACTGCAATTTTACCCCGAACTAATAATTTTTAATATTATTTTTATTTTTTTTTTTTTTTTTTTTTTCCTTTTTTTTTCTTCATCTTCAACCTCGGCCGACGGGCCGGCGAGCGAGCGAAGCGCAGTCGGCCCGCCGCGCCGGCGGGCTGACCAACCTCACCGGCGTGGGCAAGAGCTCCTCGCCCGCCCGGACGGGGGACTCGCTCGACACAGGCGCCTCGCCGCGCAGGGAGTCACTCACCGGTCGCTGAGGGCCTCGCCCGATCGGCGAGGCGACCCTCGTCGGCGCCCTCGCCGGCTCAGGCGAGGCGGCCCTGCGCCGCCTCGGTCGGTCGCCGCGGCGGCCAGGAGGTGAAGATGAAGAAAAAAAAAAAAGAAAATAAGTAAATATAATAATCTAACTTTTAATTATTTTTCATGCCATCATTGCATCATGTTTTAAAAGATACTTTAATAAAATTAAAAATTTGACAGAGTTAGTACATAAAAAATTCTAAACATCCATTATTATCATGCAAATGCAAAAGAAAATGCTCCCTATAACATTATTACATATAATACTATCTTGCCTTGATTATGTGATATAATTAGCTGTTGACAAGAAATTATGGCAATTGTAATAGCATCATAAGACAACCCGTTCAAACCATTTGAAAACATATTTTTTTTTGTCAATCTTGAACGCATCAGAATTTTCATAAAATCATCAATGACAAGAAAATTATCTTCAAAATACAAATGTATTGCAATAATAACAAGTTGCATATGCAATTTAACAAAACATATTGTCCATTCAGTTGCTTTTATTTGAATTAGACAATAAAAGTTATTAATTATATTGATGAGAGAGTCGTTGTTCGCTTAAAACAATATATATCAAGGAATAATTTTATCCAAATGAACTTGCTGACATGATTCATTTCTATTCTCCAATCGCAATGGATATAGTCAAGCAATTTGGGTCATCTTCAATATTGTCTTCCATAGTGCCTACATTGTAAAAAAAATACAACAATCTTTGAGTAAATTCTAGTATATTTGTACCGAAAATCGAAATAAAAAAATTCACGATCATGAGAATTATCCGGGTTGGTGGAATAAGTTTAGAAGAAAACAAACATGAAGGAAACCTAAAATGCGATGGGTGTGGAAGAAGTAGTTTGGGTGAAAAAAATTGTTTGAAAGGGACGTGGGTAGTTTTGCCTTTTTATAAAATTGAAACAAAAGATGTAAGAAATAATCTTAAATTGAGAGTGAGACTCGCAAAAAGCAATATAGTCAATTTATAGTAATAAGAGGGTGTCAAGAGCCAATAAGGGGCTTGTTATTTTGGCCAGGAAACCAAAAAGATTGATTTTGGTCATCCAATTTTTATAAGAACCTTGGTTAACACATGTTTTTGGGAAAATTACCAAAAAAGTCTTTCAATTTATTCAATTTTGTCAATTTTCATAAATTTTTTAAATAATTAAGTCATAAATTTTTTTTTAATTATTCGGCCAATTAAGATACGTGACATTTTTCAGCGTCTTTCCGTGCGTCAATCTGACCTTAAGAGCAATCGACGTAAACAAATTTGTTATTTTATTTATTTTTCTTTTCTTCTTTTCTTTTTTAATTGCGGCGATGACGTGGATGGCGGGTGAGGGCCAAGACATGCTTTATCTATCATACTTTAATTATCAACTCACTCTCTAAATAAATAGCTAGATGATGTAAAATTAAAATAGATAAAAAGCGAGAAGAAAATTACAAAAAAAAAAAAAAAAAAGCCAATTGTCTTCTAAATAAAATAACGTCAATTAAAAAACCCCAACTTTTTATTTTTTTCTCTTTTCCTTCTTTTCTTTTTTTTTTAACTGCGACCGGTGAGGGTCGCCAGGGGCCTTGCTTACCGCGGGTGAGGGCCAGGACATGCTCAAACCTTTTTTTTTGTCTGTCATACTTTAATTCTCAACTCACTCTCTAAATAAATAGCTAGACGATGTAAAATTAAAATAGATAAAAAGCAGAAGAAAATTGCAAAAAAAAGAAAAAAAAAAAAAAAATTAAAAATATAAATGGCGAAATCTGCAATTGCTTGATTCGGGTCCGTAGCTGGTTGACCCGAATCACCTATCTTTCTCCGTCGTCATCTCCCTCTCGCTCTCTCTCTCTCTCTCTCTGCAATTGCCGACCGCGATCACGACCGCGACTCGTCGGGTACGAGCTCATGTGCTTTCCGATTGCATCGATTCCGTCATCGTCTCTTGCTCGATCTTTCTTTGCTTCCTCTTCTTTTTTTGCGGGTGGGTGGGGGATTGTTGAATGGGCCAATGACGGGAGCATCTCGTGATCGGCGTTTTCAGGTGACGGCGAATTGAAATTCCGGAAGATCTCCTCTGCGCTGAATCGAGGGTGAAAAAGAGGGAGGAAAGACCGATGGGGGTTAGGCAAGCTCTGAAGAGCCTCGATGCGTTCCCGCGCGCGGAGGAGCACCTGCTGCAGAAGACGCAGTCCGGAGCTCTCGGTGAGCCGTCGCTTTTGGGGTCCTTTCTTCGGGTTTTGCTCGCGCTTCGCCGCGTTGTTCTCGGTTTTGGTGGGATTGTTCGCGAGAATGAATGCCTTTTTTTTTTCGGGGCCCTTCGCGGTTCGTCTGTGACTGGTGTAGAAGGGGGTCGAATCGGCTCTTCCTGATTGCGATTGCGGGTTGCGATTGCGGGGGCGTTTGCGATTGTGTGCTGAAGGGGGGGATTTGCCGAGGGCCTAACTTTCGATGCCCGTCCTGGAGGGTGTGTCGCTTGAATAGGGCGGGGGGAGCAAATTGCCGAGATTTGAGGGGGCCCATTTGTTGGCTTAATGCAACTTCCTCTTTGCATCTGTCTTTTTTGAAATTCTTTCTGATAGGGATTGAGTAGTTTTAAGGATGCTTTTGGCAGGGGTTTCGGACTCACAGGGGCGTGTAGTTTCTTAGTCAATTCGCTTCTACTATATGGGTTTCCGAGAAAAGCAAAATATGTGGTTGATTAGGCGTCACCAACCTGTTATTTCCTCTTTTACCTTCCTCTGTTGCTAGTCTTTTCTCAAACATAAAAAAGGACGTGAAGTGAGTGTAGAAGGAGCTGAAGAGCATAGAGTATTGGTCCTCCAACATCAAGGTTTACTTGAGGATTTCAAATTAAGTTTCTTAGTCCACCCATAAGCTAGCTCTGCTGGCTGTTAGCCGTGGCACGAGTATAGGTGATATTTATTTCATTGTAGTCCAAAAGAATTCGACTGCATTCTGAAAGCTCATATTGAAGATTGTCCGAAATTGTGCCTTCTTTCCAGACCATCCTATATTTGTTCTAAACACATCTCCAGTCTTTCATGATTATCTTGTCAATAAGTCATTTAGCCGTCATATTCGTCTAAGTTTATGCGGTGGATAATTTAAAACATGCGATTTTGGCAATGGCTGATGCTTTTCCCTACAATATGAAGTATTGATAACTGTCATCGCTGGTTGATTGTTCTGATCCTCCATATGGACGGTTGATAATGTTTGTAACCCGAGACTTTTCCTTTATGTTATTGTAGTTTCTGTCATTGGGCTCACAATAATGGCCACATTGTTCTTGCACGAGCTGAGATATTACATTACCACGTATACAGTTCATCAGGTTTGTTTCTATCTTTCTCTTGTAGATATACCGATGCTGCAACTTTTTTGGGATGTGTGACTGCTTGGGGTTTAGGCCAGTTTCAGATGTTTCATTCCAGGATTGACAGAATTTGTGGTTCTTGGAATCTGTCATACTGAGTTATGCATGGAACTCTCAAGCACATCCTTTAAGTGCCGAAGCCCAGGGACCAGAACTTATTTGTTTTGTTTTCATGGGCATGAATGACATCAGCATGCTATTGATTTATTCCTTTTTTGATACATGTTCATCCTGACAACATTACACGCCCTTTCCTTTTGCCTCTCGGTAGTCTGACATTTGTCCCATGTCAATTTGCTGTCTAATTTTTCCGAGTCAAAAGTTTTCAAACAGTGTCTGTCTGCTCTTCTGCAACCGTTTGTGATTTTTGAGGGTTGCCAATGAGATGACCATAAGTGCATGTTTCTCCTGAGTTTTTTTAGGCAAAAACCACTTTGTTGTTAGAGTTACTTTTGGCAATTTGTGCATGAGATTTCATATATTTTTCTTGTGGAACATGCGTATGAAGGACGTCTTCAAGTTTCTTGAGGATTGTTGGCACTTGTTTCTCTGCATAGTTGTAACATCTGTTTTGTTTTGTTATGAATGATGCAAAATGAGTATAAATCACTTTTTCTTTACAGGAATAGCTTTGATTATTACTTCGAAGTTCATGTTAGAGCATCGTTCTTATTTTTCTCATAGTTTGTGATTGTTCTGCTAATGCCTCTGGACACTCTAATCCTTAAATCGGTAGATGCGGTTAGAGAGAACGAGGGAAGAGGATGGTTTAGTTCTATTCTCCAATGCTTTGTAGAGAGCAAAGAGAGGAATTTAATCATGAAGCTTTTTTCACATAGTGTGTATGTTTTCACCATAATATGTATATGGTGTATCCTTGCTCGAGATTGAAGTTTCTAGGGTTGTCCAGGCACTAGATATTGTTGCAAAAATTAGTGTTGGAAGGTAAGTGATTCTAATATCTGTTGTTGGTGCCTCACTTGGTTACGCATGTGTGGCAGATGTCAGTGGACCTGAAACGAGGAGAAACACTTCCAATTCACATAAATATGACGTTTCCATCTTTGCCTTGTGATGGTTCGTACTAAACATCAGCAGTTTCTGTCAGCTTATCTATACGTAGGCTTTGTTTTAATCTTTTTTTATATTTTTGGCTTCATGCAGTTGTAAGTGTTGATGCTATTGACATGTCGGGGAAGCATGAAGTGGATCTCGATACTAACATTTGGAAAGTAATGTATTCTTGCTCCATATTGAAACCCTTTGTTGGTTTGAGCTGATTGATGATTGAATGCTATGTGCGTTATCTCTTGTTAAATGTATAATTACTCACTCATCCACAAGTTTTGAGGAATATGAGGAGACCTTTATCAATGTATGATTAACTCTCTGCTCCCTGACTGATTGGATTGGCAACAGCTCTCCACCACTTGTGGACATTCAAATTTTTACTTCACATTTAAGTATATGAAGAAATCAGGAGAAAAGCAATGGAAGAATTGCTTTGCAGTTTGGCTCGACTGTAAGGAAAACTATTGACGAAGAGCTCTTTGTTTATTCATTGTTAAAAGGTTTTCTTGCATTAATAGTTGATAAAGAGAACACATTTTAAGGAAGTCATTTGTCAGTGAGGCAATATTTCTACCATTACCCATATCTAGATGCCATCTCTGTTTAACAAAGGGGTTATGGATTTAGGTCAAATAATTATTCTCTGCCCTTTATAGGCAACATTTCTCTTTGACAGATGAAAGCTAACATGCTTTGTGACATGGGCACTTCACCACAATACTGTGGACATACCTAGGTGTCTTTGTGAAGCTTCAAATTTCAAATTGGTGGGGTTATTACCTCTCAAAGTTGAAAAGGCAGTTGCGAAAGTTGTTTTAGTAGGATGTGATATGTGTTTGCTGTGGAGAGCCTAAATATACTCCTTTCACCCATATTCATATGGATGTGTTGCGCTTGTTTTGCAGCTTCGACTGAACAAATATGGCCAGATAATTGGTACGGAGTATTTGTCGGACCTTGTGGAGAAGGGGCATGAACATCATGAGCATGAAGATCATAAGCATGGTAAAATCCTTGGTGTGAATATCATTTTGTGGGCGCAATATTAAGTTTTTAGCTGCTCTTTTTGTAATAAGTCCACAGGTGGCATAGATTGTCACTTATTCTAAATTCTGTTTGCTGGGAATGTCTCTGAGGTGCAGTTCTGTTTTGTGGTTGTATATGATGTCATATGTAGGGTTTGTCCCTCTCGATAGTGTATTATTAATCACTATTTTGCATTATACTTCACTACACATATTTAGGGTATAGCATTATCAAATAAGATACAAGGAGGATTAACCGGCAGTATCTACAATGGCAGTTTATCCTAGATGCCAACCACCAAACTTTCTTCATCGTCGTTGGTTGCTCTTTCAACTGTTGGCATCAACAAATCCTTTCATTAGATGAATCGATGGGCTTGAACAATGATTTACCTTTCAATAGTTCTCCATTGACCATATCTTTCATCTTCCAGTTTCGTGATTTACCCTAAGAAACTATATTTGCATTGCCTCACTTATGAAGAAAGTTGGAGCAACACTAAGGAGATATACAATTTACCTGATTAGCTTGATTTGAGAGGCAGAAAATGTGAAAGGCAAGAAAACGGAACAGCAAACAAATTTACCAAAGGACCAAGAATAGGAATTTCACCAAAAAAAAAGGGAGAGTAACGGCAATAAGAACCGAGACAGGAAGATAGGCAAAGAAAATTGCAACATACATGTATTAAAGAAAAGCTTTCAGAGCATAAGTTGCTCTCAAGGCTGTAGTCTCATATCATGGTTTTGAGGCATTTTTATTTATTTTTTACCTGCATGATAAATGTTGGCTCACCACAAGTGATTAATAAGTTTATCAGACCATTGATTGTGAAGTTACCAAGCGATTACTCAATTAATCACTACTTCAAATTACTCGTCCCTTAATCAGGCTAATAAAAGTTAATTGCCGATGGGCTCGTTTTGGAGGTTTCCTACTAGTGAGGTATCTAGAAGGTATTAGACTCCATTAGGAGCAAGTTGAAAAGTATTATTAAGCTGACGCTCCTTTAATTGATAGGTTTTTTTTTTCTTTTTATTGGATAAACTAGCTTTTTTACAGTCCTCGTATAGAGAACGGGTTTACTTTTGATATAGAAGAAACTTGGTTTATTTTCTTTCATTAGGTTTCAGGAAAGTCGGTTGTGATAAAAGTAGTCTATTTGAAGAAATTTAGACATAATTCCATCCCATAACTATTGACTTCAAATTTTGCTGAACGGGCCTTGTTTTTTTTCTTTTTTAGTTTATTTTACCCCCTAGATAAGAATAATTTCTTTGGTTTTGTTCGTGTATCATTACATCCTTCTGTGATTGTCAACCCACTATGGGTTGCAGCTCATAAAGCTGCTTTTTTATTTTAACATATTAATGTGTATCAAGAGGGTGTACGATTATAACATTTAGAAAACGTTGACCAGATGATGGTAAGGATCATCACAAGGAATCAAGTGAAAAGACTCATGGCCATGGCTTTGATGAGACTGCAGAGAAAATGATTAAGAAGGTGAAGCAAGCATTGGCAAATGAAGAAGGCTGTCGGGTACTTATGTCCTTACTTTGAATTTTTTTGCATACATGTTCATTTAATTAAGTGTGGCTCTAGTTTAAAAGGAGACAAACGTTGAGTTGCTGGTAGTTTCTGCTCCAAATATGCAATAGCTAATTCATTACCTTGACACTTTTTCCAGGTGTATGGAGTTCTGGATGTGCAAAGGGTTGCTGGAAACTTCCACATTTCAGTTCATGGGTTGAATATATTTGTTGCTCAGATGGTAATGCCGCTTCTTCATTTTCCTTTTCTATGACATTGATCTCTAGTATTCTGTCAATTGTATATGCTCGACTTCATATTTATCTTAGATTTATCTCTTATAGATTTTGTGAAACCTAATGCTTAAAATAGATGTGGGTAAAATTGAGGATGGTTGATTTGTTGAGATTGTGGGGCTTGTAACATAAGATGCTTACCACTTAATTAGGTTTAAAGTTTTTTCATAGTCAAGTTAGATTCATAAACACTCAACTTTGTTACTGAATTGAATTTCGAGGAGAGCTTAGAGAGATAACAACTGCATGAATGATTGCATGTCTACTATTGCTTGTGTGTCAAGAAAATAGTGTCTATAATTAGGTAAAGGTCCCGATGGATTTATAACAGGAGGTCATGGCAGATTAGTTCAACATAGATTCAAAATATTTTACTGAATAATATGATCAAAAAAGTTAATTTTTACCCTAAATCACACGAATTTTTAAAGAAAAAATTGTGATAACTTACTGTAGGTTCTTAACAATAATAATAATCAGCTGCTTTTTTGGTGAAATAGCGAATCTGGCAAATGAATCTATATTATATCTGTTTTGAATTACGTTTAAACTGTGAAAATGTGTTGCCCCCTGTCTCCTCATATGAGAGATAATCTCCATAGGCCAGCTTTGGTTTTCAGCAGTTCTTGTTGTTTTACTGTAATAGCCTTCTAGGCTTTTAATATCCATGTACTCCTAATGGTTTTAAGATCTTGATATTTAGTTAGTTTAAAGAAATTATCCCCATTTCTGATGTAATTGTTCGCTCTATTGGTTGGCTGCTTTCAACCTTTATCTCACCTATCTTCAAAAGAGAAAACATTGAAAAAAGCCAAAGAGAAAACATTGAAAAAAGCCAAAAAGAAAAACCGAAAAAAGAAAAGAAAACCCAAGGAATTGACAAGGTTTGGATTGAGTGGTGTCAACCTCAATTGGACGCTGGCAGCAATGGCTGCGCTTGGATCTGGCTTATCCTCTCTTCTTTGGGCAAGGGTCGATGGCCCTTGCCAACGCCCTGGCGAGGGTCGACGGCCCTCATCGACGAAGACGGGATGGCGTTGGTGCCTCTTCAACCATCACTCATGGCCATATGTGGTCTTCCTTTTTCCATATTCATTTTCTTTGGCTTTCCTTTTGATTTTCTTTTTTTTTTCTTTCTTGGTTTTATTAATTTTTAGTTATGGCCTTTCTTTGACATGGCACCCTTTGACGCCACATCTACACCATGTGTCATCAAAATATGTTAAAAAAATTCACATCAGAATTTTCATCAATCAATTGGACGGAGCTAACGGAAGTACGTGATTGTACAAATGAACGAGTTTTAGAACTTGATTGCACTATTTGAAAGTTTTAGAACTCGATTGCACTTCATTATAAATTTTTTAGGATATTTAATGCACTTAACAATTAGGTAAGTCGATGGATAAAAAATGTAACTTTGTTATTGTGGGTGGACTTCTGAGGATCTTTCTATTAACTGCTCGTGCTACTTAAGAACCTTTCTAATTGAATGTTTTATTGAGATTGTACCTTCATAACCTAATGTTCTCTTCAAATGTTTAGAGTTTGTTCAACGAATCTTCCTTTTCTTGTTTCCATTGTATCCTAATGTAAAACTTCAAAAGAAGAAGAAGAAAAAGAAGATTGTTAGAGCATACTTGATCTTTTGTGCAACAAGTCTGATGTAGGTCAACTCCAACAATCGCCTAGTTGGTGTATGTTAAGCTTGAAGCTTTAACTTGAGAGTGGGTTGAATTTTATATTACAAGTTGTCTTAGATGCTTCTGTTGAGCCTTAAGAAACATTATTAGCTGAGAGACTGTTTTCTTTTGCTCTTTTTTGGAGCTTTAGCAGTATTATCCAAGCTGAAGTAATATGTTAGTGCAGATATTTGAAGGAGCTATGCATGTAAATGTTAGTCACATCATCCACGATCTGTCATTTGGCCCAAAGTATCCGGGACTCCACAATCCACTTGATGGGAATGTGCGAATTCTACATAAGGCGAGCGGAACTTTCAAGTATTATATTAAGGTATGATTCCATAAACCTTTCAATTTGGATGGAGTCTGGATTTCAGATGTCTTTCATCAGGTATAAAAGCATTTTGGCAGGAACTAGAATTAATATGGGGTCAAGGCTGTGAAATGACTTGACATGAAGCATGAAAAAATTGAAGTAGAAGCTAGAAACAAGATAGCAAAAAATGTCTTTCCTGGGAAAGAGATCTTACTTTTGTCTGTATTGTCTGACTTCATTACCCTCTTTGTGTGTGTGTGTTTTTTTTATTTTTTTTGGGGGGTGGGGTGTGTCTTCATGTGGCTCTTTATACACTCAAGGCTCAGGTTAAGTTTTCACTGTCAATTATTTGGTGCTGTCGTCATCCTAGGTTTTCATTCTTTCGAGTCTTCTTTTGTTCTACTACTTGGATTTTCTTCTTGTGAAGTGCTGAATTATCTAGGTGATATTTATGTGTTCTCTTTCCATGAAATAGCCAATTAAGAGGAAAGCATTTCAGATTAAAAGTGCAGAATTGTGGCATGGAAGCTTACTTCTCTCATAAGCATTTCCATGTTATAGCTCTATTTTAGACTATTAATTGTGCTCGCTTCTGTAACTGCATTGCAGATAGTCCCGACTGAATATAGATACATTTCAAAAGAGGTTTTGCCGACAAATCAATTTTCTGTTACAGAATACTTTTCGCCAATGAATGAGTATGACAGGACATGGCCAGGTTAGACTTCTTTTGTCTCTATCCTTTCGTTTGTGTGAGCTTGTGTTGTGCTCAAGGCATGTCATTTGACTTATTTTGTGACTATTCAAATGTAGATATTAATCTTGCCTTTTTCCTCTATTCTTTTCTAATGAAACTTCTCTGCTTTTTCTTGGTTCAGCGGTTTATTTCCTGTATGATCTATCACCCATTACTGTGACTATCAGAGAAGAACGTCGTAGTTTTCTTCATTTCATCACTCGGCTTTGTGCTGTACTTGGCGGTACATTTGCTTTGACAGGTAGGTCTCGCCCTCTTCCTGATGTGGGTTAGAATAACTTCCATGAGTACCCTTGGACTGGAATTTGAATGGGGTTGCTATAGAATCAACTTAAGGTCTTGAGAGTGGCTCTCTTGGAAATATGATAAGCATGGAAAGTCATGGACTTAGCTAGATATTAAACTCTTCTCTTCCTCATTGTATTGCTGCTAATGATGGTGAATACGTAATATTTGATGTAATGAATCATGCGTAACTTATGGGAATTAACTGGTGTTGAAATTGTGCCTGCAATTTATGCGTGAAAGTAGTGCTTTGTTGATGGTTCTTCTTCAACTGCCCCGTGTTTGTCAGTTCCTTTTAGATGCATTTGCCTAACCTTCTGTATGCCTATTTCTTTCTTGCCCCATCGACAGGAATGCTTGATCGTTGGATGTACAGGCTTCTTGAGACCATCACTAAGCCAAACCCGAGAAGTGTACGCTGATAAGGTTGGGGAGCTCTGATTACCTGTCATTTCTCCTGAAAATTTTGAACAGAACATTCTTAAATTCTATGGGAGATTTCTCGCCCATGCGCCATTGGGTTAGATATGAGGCCGGGGGGTTGAATTGTAGATCTCGTCTAATTATTGTCGTCACTGTAGTTTCAGTAGACAGAAAGTGATTTAATGTACTGAATGTATCTTAGTTTTGACCAAGAATTTGATTATTTCTACAAATCATTTCCAAAAGAGAAGCAAATGAAATCAGATAGACTTTCTTTTTAAATGTGTGAACACATCTACCTCAGAGAAACAGAGTCTAGAACAAGCAGTACTTGAGTACTTTGTTCCGGAGTATGATCTCTATGGCGTGCTAGTCACGTTTTGGTGGATCCGCAGTAGTTTCACGTTGGCTGTATTGGCTGACAGTCTTCTGTGCCTGCTCGAAACAGAGTCTAGAACATGTATTAGTTCAGCATGCAGGAGTCATCCCCATGTTGGTTTAAGTGGATTCAGGTGAGTCATGATTCGATGTTGAATTGACAATGGACGGACCATGCTGCAGTTGGGTAATTGTCGGACCATGCTGCAGTTGGGTTTCACGTTGACTATGTCGGTTGAAGGTCTTTTTTAGCCGGCCTGAGGGCGGGGGCACGAAGGTTGTCCGCCCCTAGTGAACATGTTTCCAAAGCGGTTTCTCTCTCTTCTCTAGCAGGTTTCTCATTTTGAAAGTAGATTGTAACTCTTGGGTTTCTGTTACAATGTTCTTGTTTTAGATTGTCCATGAAAGTATGGCATTGCTATCTTAGTAATTTATCCATGTCAATAATTAGCGATTTGACTGATGAATCATCACGGGAATGCGATCCCATTAATTAAGTTAATTAGAGGGTTTGATTTGTGCATAAAACAAATGCGATCATTCTGGTTCTAAAAGAACTTAACGAAGTATGGAGCAAAAATTGAGGATCAAAGTACATCTTAAAGGAAGAACTTCTAATTCTAAGAAATTAATAATTATTGGGTCAAATGATTGATTTTGTAAAGATTACAGTTTCCAAATTAACTAATTTTCTTATTAATTGTGGTCATTTTGATTTCTGAAGAATTTCATAAAGTTTGGAGTACAAATTGAGGGTCATAACTAAATCTAGTGGAAAATTTTCGAATTTTAAGAAAGTTTAGCACCTATTGCAAGACTGGAAGTCCCCATCACAAGACGAGCATGGATGAACTTCCACATCCTATCCTTTTTCAACATTCTTTCAAAAGTCTCGCCAAAGTCGTTGCTGCGTTACAAGTTCGTCTCCAGAGTCTGGAAAGACAACATTGATGGTCGAAATTTTCGCATCTGAAGAAGAACCCATGTTATTGCATTTCAACGTGAACTCTCTCAATAAATGGGATTATCTTATCAAATGAAGCCGAAAGGAGAAAGAGCGAGACTTCCTGAACTCGACATTCGTCGATTTGGGTAGCTATGGCAGGTAAAACCTTTTATGGAGATGGAAATTTCTCGAATCGATCTTCAAGAAAACTGATCTACGGAGTCTCGGTTAACACCGTTACAAAAGGAGATGTTGAGGTAGCCAATGGCTGCAATGGCTAGAGTCTCGTGACATCATGATGGACACAATAGGGGTTCGATCGTTGCGCAAACACAGACAAGACAGTTTGCGTCTACGCCATCGACTCTGGAAAAAGACTTGCAACAGCATAATGGGGGTTCTAGTTTTTATGACTTTAGAAAAAGAGCGGAGAACTTGAAATGTCCCTCCTCATCCTCTGGTACCCAATGATTCCGTGTTCATGTTTGGAGCTCTAAAACTGGGGTGCCCGACAGATCTTCAGCACCAAATGGTCCCCGGAGAGAGATGCTTTCATTCGATCGCAACAAACAGGAATTCAACTTGATCGAGATCCCATAATTTTCCGGACATTTCGTTGTCACTCGACGTGGAAGGAATGTTCGAGCTTGAAGGGACCTTGGCACTGGGATGACACGAGCAAAGAGTGGACACACCAATATAGGATCACATCAGCAGGACCCTCCTGCGAATACTATAGTGACTACATTTCGATAGATCTACATGAAACTAACAAGCTGCCACTGCGTCATTTAGGGAATGAGTCCATTTGTACAATCTCGAGAATATGAGGTTCACAGCATCCCATCCTACAGATCTTCCAAGTGGTTGTTGGGGATGGATGTTACATAAAACCGAGCTTTGTCTTCTCCAAAGCCTCGCGGCAATGAAGAAACGAAGAGTAGTCGCTCACGAAGAAATAGTTACGAGTCAAGCAATGCTGACAATTCTCTTCTTTACACGAGCTAAACGTATCATATACGGAGGTTATTTTCCATTCTACACTCCGGTTATCCCTGGCCACATTGTGTGTTAATCCACAGGATTCTTCTCTTCTTTAAGTCTTCGGAGTGCAGTCCCCCGTCTTACGACCTCTTCAACCGAACTGCTTTCCTTGGGCTTCTTGTTTGATTCATTTCCATGTTACTCAATTTCATGATCTATTTTCTTCTTTGACCAAAGATATTTATTAGATTTCTTTTGTCAGAATACAAAGACCGCATGCACATATCATCTCTAATTTGTACAGATTCGATTTAGATAATTATCTTTTCTTTTCTTCTGTATTTTATACTTCATAGTGAAGTGCTTCACAGGTCATTACGTGTGGTTAGAAGTTCTGAACACCCATTTCTCAGGAAACAGTGAAATAATTTGACCATTCGCAATTTGAAGACCTCGTGCAACTCTACCTCCTGATGAAAACCAGCATTCGACCCAGTGATAGGGACTTACGTGCTCTGCTGAATCCCCATTTCTTGCCGATTGGATCTATCAATTGGAACTACACTCGGTTCTTCTGTTGGTTGAAGTTGATGGTGGTGCGGGTTTTGACGATCTTGCTGGTGATGGATGTGGTGATTATGCCGTTGTGAGTGCTCTAGATGTTGTTCGTGGCGTGCTTCATGCTGCGGAGGGTGCAAATGCTGCCGCTCCTGCACTCTTCTGTTCGGATTATTAGGACGAGGTCTTAGTTGCCTGCTCATTCTCCATCGAAGGTACTCCACAAGGAGGGAGTTAGTGCTGATTGCAATCCCGAAACCCGTGAATGAGGACAGTAGGACCGAGAGAATGGCGTTCACACTAAGCTGCATTAGCAGGAAGAATCGAGTTAAAGCGACGAATTACAGGGGACGTTCAGATACAAAAGTAGAATGCAGAAAGTACTTATTAAATTTGTTTCACTCACCACGTTATAGAAGATATGAGCAAAGAGGATCACAATGGCAAACTGAAACGAAGCATATGCCCAGATATAACCCCTGCTCACTGCAAATATCCGAAAGTCAAAGGTTGAGACTCCTACGGGAGGCTATACACTCTGAAGTGCAGAAACAAAAATAGACCTAAAAAACGACACAAACAAAGCTGACAGAGTTTGACTAAGATTTCTGCATTATATAAGGCAAGGGCAGTGATGGTCTTTTGCTGTGATAAATAAACCTGTTGCTACACTGCATCCATGAACTCAAAATTTTGATTAGAGACAAGGATATATAGTGCTACAGGAGGGACGTCCAACTTACTGAATTTATGAGTTAAAGGTCACAGCAAATAGCTACACAGGAATCAAGTTAGAGCTGTAGCAAGTAAACAAAAACAGAGAGAGGTAAAATAAAAGTTTGAGAATAAGACCTTTAGTAGTATTATGCTGAATAGAGCAAAAAACTGGGGTGTCATTCACCTCCCATATTCTGCTTTTAAACTATTTACTCGAATATTACCGGAAATTCAGATGGGTTAGGCTTCAGAAAGTCCAAAGATCTTGTTGGCTTAAAAAAATCAAATAGTTTGTCTATAGAATGGCAAATCCATGTAATGTCTCTTAAGTAAATTTTATTCTTATCAAAAGAGTGTACATAAGTTGACAAGACAAAATTTGTACTTCTAATCATTTTTATCTTGGTAATCTTAATAATCTAAGTTAACAATCAAACAGACCATCTTTGATTGTTTAAATTGTATTTAAATAATCGTTCACCAAACACCTCGTATAGATAGTGCTAGGGTGCAAAAAACCTTGTGATTATCATATTATAACTTTTTATAAGAAAATATACAAGGGTAAACTACAAATGTTGATGTGTAATATTTAGCATAATATACCATGGATTATCATAGATAAAGACCACATCTACCGTAAAGTTCATCATCAAACATCATAAGCAGTTGAACTTAGGTTAGGCAAGATACCAAAATACATAAATATAATTGAATTTATTATTGTGCGAAATCTGAAAAGAGTAACATCTATAATTAAAAAGTAGGCATAACTAAAGCTAAAGTTTTTAGTTCACTATTAGAAAACATTTAAAGAACTCAAGTTTGGAATACATCGAGTAAATTACACACCATTTTCCCAGGAAAAACTAACATTATTCTTTCCACCTCTTCAAATTGGAAAATAAATTCACAATTTTTAAGAAGACCACATCACCCTAGAACAACCATACTCTCATTTTGTTTTTGTATATAGGCACAATGTTGCCATATCTATCAAAATTGGAATATTACAAGATTAGGAAAAGTA
Organism: Syzygium oleosum; assembly: GCF_021117445.2. Classification (NCBI taxonomy): domain Eukaryota; kingdom Viridiplantae; phylum Streptophyta; class Magnoliopsida; order Myrtales; family Myrtaceae; genus Syzygium; species Syzygium oleosum. Next base: position 7,055,540 of record NW_026607494.1, read on the forward strand.
AGAATACAAATACATTGAGCAATTTGCGAGATCGAAAAATAAATTTAAAAGCATACGAGAATCTTCTAGAGTCCTCATATTCTTTAGAACCCCATTCTACTTTGTTGAAAATGTATATACATTTCGTTTTACTAATAGTAGCCAAATTTTGAAAAGCAACGATGCATGAAAACCAAAAACAAAAAGAAACCATTGAAAAAATCTCTCGGAGAGCCACTCATCATTTTACAATTTCCACTTCAATCGCTTTATATATACAAAATTCCATGGAATGCATTATAACAAAAGCAAAGTGAATAGAAGTGAACAGGTGGGACTGACAAAAATGCAGATGAAAAGTAAGCAGTAGTAATTACTAAATACTGGCAATACCCAATTGGAATGGATAAGCTATATGGCCTTGTGACAGCAGAACACAACTTAAACTCAAAGAAAGATCAAGGAGATGGCAATAAGAGAGTTTTATAGAAGAATGTTAAGTTGTTTAGCATTCTCTGACTAGATGAGAAACGATTGCGCCCAGAATGCATTTTGACAGAAATTCTTGGAAAATAAGCCAGGACTAAAAGGTGAAGACATCCTCAAGAAGTACTAGTAAGAAAACGTGAATATAGGCAAAGCACTCATGAAGACTGGAAAGAGAGAAGTTAAAGAAAGCCAAACTAAGTGTCAAAGAACCCACAATATGTGGACTTTATTCAGTCGTTCAATCTTTGACAGAAAGCAATAGCATAGGATGATCCATGTATTCACCCATTGAAGGGGAAATCATTATTTGGTAGCGGTAGGTAAACGTGGGAAAGATGTCAGATTTTCTTTACCAAAATAAATGGCAGGTAATTTAAGGCTTTTTGACTTACCCATGGTGGAAGCAATCATAGATGAAAGAAGGCCTAGGACACACGAGAAGGGCAATGCTATGGCTAGAGCTCTAGGTCCCAAATCTGATACCTGGGTAAAATATATAATGTCATCAGAGTCAATAAGAAATAAAAGTTCTTTTAGGGGCATTGCTCAAAATACAATCACCAATGGGGTTAAGAAATTAAAAAAATAAAAAAAAACTGAACATACATGGTTATTTACAAGAAGGCAGACATATAGACTGAACAAAAAATACGCACATGCATCTAAGAGAAGATTAAATATCCACAAACAACTTGCAGCTTTTGTCCTTGTAGTATAAGTCTACGGATGGCTAAGATGAGTGGAACTTTATTTTCATGTACATCTTTAAGATTCTTCACTAAAAAGAGTTGTGCTTAGTATAGTGAAGTTTGCAATAAGTTTCAAACTAAGTCTTGAACCTTGCGTTACTACCCTGCTTAAGATGATCATATGAACTTATAGACACACAGCAACTGAAGATGGTACTCTAATGAGAAATTAACCATCAATTGAATAGTTGCTAAGTCATATGGCACCATAATGTGATCCACACAATGACAAAGGTATCTAATCTCGGGAATAAACAACTGTTCAAAAAAATGCATGTACCAGGAGTTGCTCCAAAAAGCAAAAGTATGCGAGCATGCTGACCATGACTAGGACTGGTACATCCTGCCAGACCCTGTTAACCATCGAACAGCCAAGAGAATATATTAGAGATTTAATTGGGCTACCAAAATTATGATGTGCAGCAAAATTGATACAGTCTACTTGGATGACATAGGTCGCATCATCAATCCATTTATACTGCTTTTCACCATCAAATACAACAGCAAACAGCTCAATCTAGGGTTAAATTCCTCTACAAAATAAACATGGATTGAGAAAGCATCACAAGAAGAAGTCTTAGTCATTCTAAGCAATGCTATGAACTATTTGACTCCTGTAGAGCCTTCAATATTGTTGCATGGGAGGCCGCGAATCAAGTCACAATCGTGCATCAGCAAATAACGCCTACCACAGATAACTTTTTTTTTGGTTATACTACCATAGAAAACTCATATTGGTAAACATTGTGGTAGTTTAATGAAGCATGCAATATATCATCCAGAGAAGATACGAACAGTTAACAGTTTTGAGTAGTAGGTAGAGTCCAATCAACTATGGATACCACCATGGCAACGTACAATATGGTAGTAGGACCTATTCAAGTGTCATATTGGTAACATTGTGGTAGTTTAATGTTGTTTTCAAGGAAAAAACAAGTCGATTAGAACTTAGAAGACGTATTTGGCACCCTCCCTTGTATTTTCATCTTCTGAGAGCTGAAACAAAACCAGAAGACAATAAACAAGTTCTTTCCCATGTTTTCTGAATGAAATGAGAAGAAAAACTCTGAGGATGAATTTTTTTAGCATTTGATTTACTGGACCACATCTATAGCAAACTAAGGGAAAAGTCAAAAAAAAAAGTTAATAGAGATAATGTACCCATTCAGTGGCATTTATCTGATTTGGAAAGGGTGGAAAGGGAGAGTCCAGGTTCAAACCTTGAACCTCATGGTAGAGTGGGAAGATGCAAGTGGGCAGCTGTCTTACTTTGAAAGAAAAGAAAAATATGCATCCGAACACATTACAGGACAGTGGAAAAGCAAAAATAGTTGGCGGAGAAGATTTAGTGTAACTGGAAACAAGAAGACCTCTCAAGAATCAAATGCATCCCGAAGCCTTTGCAGCACTTCTCTGAATAGATAACTAGTAGGACGGTGTCCAGATTCTTTCTCCCTTTCTAGAGAAACATGCTTTTTAACAAAAAAGAATCGCATATTTTATTCATGGAAGTATTGACAATCCCCACCCAGAAAAAGTGCTAGGAAGATTGTCAAAATTCGTGGGGCTTGCCTGTAACGAGGTACCTCCCTTTGCTGCTGTACATTTGGTGGCCGTCTAATTACACCCTGAGGATTATGAATCTTTAATAATGTAACTGGTAAGTTCCGAACATCTTGCTTGCAAACATCACAAGTCTTGTTCCCTTTTATGCTGAACCACTTCACCGCACACTCTTGATGAGCAAGTGCGAGCTCCCCTTTGCAGCTGCATTCCATTTTTAGAGTATCTCCTCCTTCACTAAGCTCGACCAAACAAATCCTGCAAACTGCTTCCTCTTCTGGAATATCTTCACCGGCATCTTCATTACCTGAAGCAGACAATTTGCAGGACAGCAATACTTTTCAGCATGTACAAGACAAACGAAGCTCGAGTTTTCCAGCATCATTAATCTTACCAATATCATCTGCAGGAGCATCATTCGCCGAGGCAGGATCTACGGCTTCAGGGCGAGGTGTGGCCGAAATCACACGGATGAGGCCCCCGGAGTTTATCCTTTTCAGACTTGTAGTTTTGACATTAACCGGAACCGAGAAGGATCGCGTCATATGGTGATGAACTTCTGTTTCCTGTAATAATGAATGAAATTCACATGACCAGTACTAATTACTACCTTTTAAGTTATGATCAGAGGGAACAAATAAGGACCACTTACAGAGTGATTAGGACCGTCAACTGGCCTTTCCCTCGCATTTTCAGGACCCATACTGGTAACCGGGGTAACTGGGACAGAATGCGCGACTTTCGCCGAGGAAGGCGAGAAGACTTCCTTGAGGGAAAACGATCTCGGGGTATTAGGCCTATTAGGACGACCGTCGGACAGCGGAGCGTCCGGGACGATGAGAACCGCCTTCTCGACATCCCGGGAGATTTCTTTCGCCCGGAGGCTCCTCTGAGGAAGCAGATTCCTCACGGACGATTTGAACTTGGCGGAATTGGGTCTCGGGGGCAGCCCGAGTCTGCTCGAACCGGGACTCGACGTCGACGGGATATCGATTCTCACGAAAGTGGAGATGGCGCTTTCCAGAGACCTCTCGGGTATCTGCAGGGACGACAGATTCGGCCGCCTAGACTGTTGAGCCGGGTTGATCTGTTCGCTTGTTTCTATCTCGTCGCACGCCTAGAAAGATTAAACGAGTCGCTCAAATAAACAAGACAAGAGCATCCAAATTCAACACCAAATAATGCCAGGATAGGGTGGACGAAGCTAAGAGCTAACTGAAGATGCGAGGAGCACAAACAAATCGGCTCCGCTCCGCTCCGCACGGAACGGAACGGCACACACTCCACGAAATGTATCCGAAAGAATCATCGATAGCTTGAGCAAACATTTCAAGCACACTCGAGCGGCGGCCTAACGAAACATCTCGCGAACGCGATCATCGCATCCCCGCAGTAACACTGTAACATGATCAGCTCATCACTATACTCCTTGCCCTAGGCGAGGAGAAGGATCAAACGCGACATTCTTCAGCGGACGAATCACGCGCGACACCGACGCCGCCGCCGCCGCCGCCGCCGCCGGAAGAATCGCCATATTCCTCCCCTCGGACTCGACCCCTTTTGTTTTGTTTGTTTCACCGCGACGGCGACCGAACCGCTCGAACACAGAGCGGCAAAGCGAGAACGGGATCGAGCACCGCTCGTCTCCGCAACTCGCGCACCGCATTCGTCGACTTCAGGCACGGGACCAGGCGGCTGCGAGCTAACGGACGGAAGTACCTGGGGACCGTAGGGAGGTTCCGCGGCGGATTCCTCCGGTGCTCGGCGGCGCTCGCCGGCGGAGCACTCCATCGGAGCTCGGACCGATCAAGCGGAGAAGGAAAGGGAGAGAGAGAGAGAGAGAGGCAGTGGTAGGTTGTACGCATCCGGGGGGGGGGGTGGGGGGATGGAGTGAAGTTCAAAAATTTATATTGGGGCTGGGGGGGGGCAATGGTAATGACGATGGTGACAACGTAACTCACTCGGCAGTGCGTGCTTGGGAGTGTTATCACTTACCACACAAGAGGATCGCTTGTGTCTCACTCATTCATCATTAGGAAAGATCGTTTTCTCTTCTCTTCCCCCCCCCCCCCCCAAAAAAAAAATGTCAAATAAAAAATGGGACAATCGACCCTAGCAATCCTCTTTTGGGCATCATTATAAAGGGCTCGTAACGAATGTTTAGTATGAGCCATAATTATTTCGCATCGCCTGTGATGTGAAAATTCAAGGTCGACAAGCCCGTCGTCTGCAATCCCGTCGAGATATTAGCAACCGTGAAGTTTTTTTCCACATAAGTGATGCTGCAATCAGGCAACGCAACACGAGCCCTACGAATGTTCGCTAGCAACATGAATCGATCTCATTGGTGCGTGTTTGTGTGTCCAAGAGACTATAAAATCTATTTTTGTGTATCTACAGTTCAGTAAGTGTTCTTACGAGGCATGAAATGGGGAAAACGGGACTCCTCAAATCTGCTTTGGAAATCGGTTTTCTATCGCCGATGGTAAAAGAAAGTTGCACGAAGATGATCAAACTAAAAAATTACGATGGGTCAGGATAAGTACTGACTAGGTTGAAGGACTTACGAAATGTTAAAATAGGATACAATTAACTAGATGTTTCATTAGCAATTACGCATACAACAAAGAATTCACGAATCACATGCACCAAAGAACCGACGACCACCAAAGGGAAATTACGGGGAATATTGTGTAAATCATAGGGATCGCAAAACTTACAACAAGAGGAGGAAAATAACCAATAAATGCACGCGAAAGAGAAAATACTATTGGTGAGGAAGAAACTCCTCGGCTCCGTTCGTTTGGCGAAAAATATTCTCCTGGAAAATATTTTCCGGGTTTTCCGGTGTTCGGGGGGCGAAAAATGTTTTCCACGGGAAAATATTTTCCTTCCCCCCCTCACAAAATAGCCTAAGTCTACGGAAAATGACTTCCGCTTCTTCAAAAGCGAAAATCATTTTCCGGAGCTTCTTCTTCTTCTTCACTAAGGTCGCCGGCCGCCGCCATCGGCCGCCGCCGCCGCCGCCCGGACGTTGGCCGTCGATCGCCGGCGAAAAATATTTTCCGAAACTTTTTCATATTGATCGCCGAACACCGGAAAATTATGTTTCGAAAAAATATTTTTCAGAAAAATGACTTCCGAAAAAATATTTTTTAAATGGAGAATATTTTTCGCCAAACGAACGAAGCCCTAACGTCAAAAGAAAAGATACAATCAAACCGTGTGAGATCCGTTCGCGTTTTATATTTGTCTTAAAAAACAGCCACGCCAGTTGTTTTTGTTGCGTGCGCATCCATAAATGCGATGCGCTCCTTTTTCTCACTTTCCCCATTAATAAATAAAAAAGAGAATAGGACGCTGTCAGACGGTATGTTGTTTTCTCGTACTTTAACAAAGACAAGACAGCAAAAGCATTGGTCCCACTACCCTTTCTCCCCCCTTTCGTCCGCACGAGTGCTGTCCTGCTGGCGTCCAACGCCCCCGTATCTTATGGTCGCATCGTTAAACATAGGATTAGGAAATTCATCAGCTACTTTAACCAATACAACGTTAAAAGGGAAACACTAGCAACTACCCAGCACTTCCTGTCGCAAGAGGAACGGGCAAGGAAGCGAAATTTGTTTTACTATTGATGCGGAAAAAAATAAATAAAAAATCAAAGATAGGCCACCTCTTTTTCCTCATGTTGGATCTCAACTACAGTTTATTTCCCCCATAGAATGATAACATCTAGTAGATATCGACAACACAAAAACCCTACGCGGTTCACACTAACTTCACCACTTCAGCGCTCTCGTCTTCGGTCAAGTAAAAGCCCCGACGGAGACCCGTATCCTTGCAGCAAAACATCATGTGTGCAGAAGCTTTGACATCAATGGGGCATTAAATTACCTTGGTAAACATTTATATGCCTCTTCTAGGCACCTGCAATTGGAATAAAAGTGCACGCATGGGAGATTTGAGAAACACCAAATAAATGATCCTTATTACTAACCATCTTGACACCAATGGAAAGCATAACCGCCTGAATTATACAAGGGAGGGAAAAAACCCATAATAATCTCGAGTGTAGTAAGGTCGGGAGAGCTGCACTACAGCAGATCGGTACAGGCAACTCTGTCGCTAAAGCAAACTTTCAATGCAGCATTTATATAGTCTAGATGCACAGGTGACTTTGAGCATGTACTTGAGTACATGCAAGAGAACATAGGCGAGAAAAATTAACTGGATAACTAATGAAAACACAAAGCAGACAGAAAAAACGGAATATTTGAGGACAGGGCATGCTCACCCTTCAACTGTATTGGATGATCTTGCAGTTTACAGATCATCAGCTTTTATTATCGCCAAAGCCACCAAAACGGCTGGAATAAGAGTTGCCAAAACCACCACTTCGGCTAGACTTATTATCTCCAAAACCACCACTCCTGCTGGAACTGTTGTCACCAAATCCTCCAGTGCGACCTGATCTGCCTGAGCCAGAGTCTCCAAAGCTGTTGGAGCGATCGCTGAATCCTGAAGGGCGACCAAAACCAGAGCCACCAAAATTCCCAGATCGGTTTGAGTTACCAAAGCCTCCTCCAGAAGAACCTGTACTAGGACCACCAAAGGAACCAAAACGACTAGAGTTGCTAGAACTTCCGTATCGACCAAAGTCTGAACCTCTTTGACTACGTCCAAATCCTGAATCGCCGAAACGACGTTCTCTTCCACCACCATATGAGCCAGATCGGCCACCACCACCACCGAAGTCATTGAACATATCCGCACTACCTCCCTCAACAGCTATACTGGGAAGCTAATGAATATGATCAAGGACTAATTAGTCGAGTAAACTTTAACATGAAAAAAGGGACAATTTTACACTACACCATCGAGATTTAAAAATTCTTAGATTAAATTTTTTCTCCAAGCAAGAACCTGCAAATTCTCCATCCCTTTTACACAATTATGCTGCATTTTTATTAACAGCATATGATTCTTTTTATAGAATTTAAAAACAAAAAAAAATGAAGAAAGCTTGCCGGGAAGAAAAAAAGACACAGAAGATAAATGGCTGACAAAGCTTATTCAACTATCTAAAATGTATGAGTCAAACAGGACTTCGATGCAAACATCTTGAATTGAAGAAAATACAAGTGGGAAAATGCAAGGTGCAAATTTACCTCGATAAATCGGCATCCCACGTCTCGCTCAATAACCTTCATGGCCCTTGTCTGCTCCCGTGTGTAGATGAGGATCGCACTTCCTTTCTTACCAGCTCGCCCTGTTCGACCAGAGCGATGTACAAAAATCTCTGAAGAGTTTGGAAGCTCAAAATGTATGATCTGTACATTAACGGATTAAAACATAGAACTTTAATAGATGGTAACAAAAATTTAGTAGGTGTGCAGAACAGCTGCATATATCTATCAAGATATTATGTATTAAGCAGTCTCCCCTCCAAACAAAGATCATCCCGCACGCAACAATATCAGAGGCATTGGTGAGCAGACAAATTAAGTATAAAGCACACCAACCACCCTTTATATCACACAAACCGCATCCACTACTACCCATTCTATTCCAGCCTATGATGAACCACTACAGAATATTGAGCTGCAAGAAAATTAGCAATAAGGTCACATTCAGCTTGTACTTACATTACATACTATGACGTTAAAACATTAGCCACTAAATAAAATTTAAAAAAAAGCATTGCACCCAACCGAGAAGAGAGTATCAGAGACAGAGAGAGAACAACTTGAGAAGTAAAACCAAATTAAGGGCCATCAAGTCACCAGGCAACAATGACTGCACCCCTAACAGAAAATATCAGTTAATATACAACTTAGTTCATGAGCAGAAAGCAGAGGTATGAAATATCAAGAGATTGTTATCCAGAGAGCAGAAAGCAGTAGAACTAACCAAATCAACATTGGGAATATCAAGACCACGGGAAGCAACATCTGTCGCCACTAGAATATTAAAATTGCCATCCCGGAAACCTGAAAGTGTTCTCTCCCTCTGACTTTGTGAAATATCCCCATGCAGAGCCTCACATTTAAAGTTCCTGCCCATAGCATATGCCAGTCTATCGGCATCTCTTTTTGTTTGAGTGAAAACAATGCACTTTCCACCTTTTGCATGTTCCTACAAGGTCATCAAATAACAGAAATAGGAAACCTGATGAGCGGGCAGCAGTATTTAAGCATTAGGCTCCAGAAACGGAGGAGGAAAAGTTGACAATTACAAGAAGGCATCTCATTAAACATCTTCACAGTAACCATAAGGCTTTGGGTTCTTACTGTTATCAGAGGTCCAATAATTGATGCTTTTCCATACATGTCAGATGCAATCGAATATAGTGAAATACCTTCCGCCAACTTTTGATCAGAATCTCCAACCTGCAATTTTACATGTAATCAGCACTCCTAGCAAAATCAATCGCATCAACACGTCCATTTCATGTACTCTATGCTGCTGTTTCTTATTTAATAAAGAGCTGTCTCCAATTAAGCAACAGTTATTTCCATCCACATTACAGCTTACCCATGTTTGTATTTAGGATACTAACAATATGTGTCATTTCACCCTTCGATCCAAAGACTCGCCATGTAAAAGCACAAAATGGGTGGGATTATTTTGATCGGCTGGAAAAAGTTAACAAGCCACTGAAACACCCCAAAAAGAAGATTTGAAACTGCACATTTCTTCAATTTTTAATTCACTAAGCTGCATCAGTTTCTCTGTAATAATTCTATCGCACAGCAAAAATAATGATATTTTTGGGTAGTGTTCCAGTACAAACGCCAAGAAGCAGGTAATGGCGCAATTTTCAAAGCGGCCCCGAAAAAAAAAAAACAGAAGAATAAGAAGGAGAACAAATGCAGAAACTCTTGTGTGTTCTCGTGCATGCTTACCAAATCAATAGTCAACGGATCCTTTAAATATTTCCTGGTGAGGCTTTTTATCCAATTTGGCATTGTCGCTGAAAACATCATACTCTGCCTGTTCTGTGGCAACTTCTGTAATATTGTTTCAACATCTTCCTCAAATCCCACCGCAAGCATCTGATCCGCTTCATCAAGGACAACAAATTGGACTTCTGATAAGTTCAGTGCACCTCTCTTGAGCAGGTCAATAATACGACCAGGTGTTCCAACAACGACATCAACACCATAGTCAAGCTGCTTCATTTGTTGGCCGATGGGTGTACCCCCATAAACACAAATAGAATCCAAATTGGGAGCAGACTCACAGAATTCCTTATCAACTTGTTTAGCAAGTTCTCTTGTTGGAGCCAAGATTAAAGCCAAGGGATTCCTCCCACGTCTGCGCATTTGGAAATCACAGGTGTCATTCCATGATTACATAATTCCCATAATCCCGAGCCTTTCCCACTTAAAAGCGAACGAAACTAAACAAACTGATTATGCAAAAGGTTATCAAAGTGAACAAACCCATGTTTTGCATTAAACTGAATTATCTTGTCCATGATGGGGATCCCAAAAGCAAGAGTTTTTCCTGTTCCAGTTTTGGCTCGGCCGATCATGTCCCGCCCTTGCATTGCTGGTTCAAGGACAGCTTTCTGCACAAAACGAGGACAGCAAAAAGTAAAGGGCCTTTACGGTCCAGCTTTTCTAGGCTATAACTAAAAAGAGATTAGTTTAGTATTTTTATGTTAGAATTGTGCATGATCCCAAATGTCTAAAATTGTCCGCCTGCATAAATTTTTAAATGTTTGTGGGTGTTTGATAGCAATCAAAAGTTGAATCTCAAATGCTAAAAGAAAACAGAAAGCAAAAGGCCATAAGCAAAGGTCACTCCAAGCAGACTTTAAAATTCAGATTTCTAGGCAAAATAACCATATATAACAACAGAAAAAATATCATTCAATGAGCTCTTGCATTTCTAATGCGAAATTCCGCCAGGATTACACTCCTCATATCGAGAAAGAAAGATCCATTCATACTACCAGAGCACATATGTAACCTCAGTAACAGAGAATCCAGGATAAGAATCCCAAAAAATACAATCGCCTTGAAAAAGCTATCAATTATGTAAATTCCGTAAACATACTTAAAGAAATAGCCCTCAGTAATCAAACTGAAGAATATATACTCTAACATGCCAAAGATTCCAACCCTCAGTCATGATACATCCAAAACCCCAACTACAGAACGATTCGATAAACAAGAGGAGCCGCTAACAGTTGGACACACAACAACTACAAGAACCGACAATCGAACCGCAATCGGAAAATTCACACGGTAGAGTCACGGCAATTTGTACCCCCGTCTTCCCAAACGACGTCACAACAGCAAAACAGAAGCACACAGACAGGGATACCTGTATGGGAAAGAGCTTAGTTATGCCCTTGTTAGCCAAAGCAGAGACGATCTCCGGAGCAATCCCGAGCTTCGCGATCTCGAGACCTACGTCGCTACCGCCGCTCCCTTTCTCCTCCTCGTAGGGCGCGAAATCGTCGACGGCGAACTCGGCCAGCGAGGCCCCCGACGCCCGGAACCCCAGCGGCCCGGGGCTCGCGTGGAAGCCCCTCGCCGAGGAGCCGCCGAGCCACGGCTGCGGCCTCCTCAGGAGCCCGCCGGGGGCCGGGAAATGGGCCGGCTCGACCGCAGCCGCGGCGGCGTCCGAGGGAGCGGCGAGCGGCTGGGGACGGCGGAGCAGGGTCTCGAGGGCGGCCGAGAGCGCGCGACCCGGGGCGATCGGCGAGGAAGACGCCTTCCTCAGAACGATGTGCATCATCTTCGTGGAGAGATGCACGCTCAGAGGAAGGGGCGGGGGGGGGGGTGGCGCGGAGGAGGGATTAGGGTTTAAGGAGTGGGGGAGAAAGCGAGGGTTTTAGGAGGAGGGGATGCTGCTGCTGCGGGGTGGGGGTCAGAGGGAAGTGTGTGAGAAATGAAGAGAGACGTCGGGAAGGGTTTATGTGCGACTGTGAGATTTTTCTCTCTCGCTTTCGTTTACTTTCTTTGGTTTCACGTCCGGAAAGAAAGATATTTGCGGAGGTGGGTTCGCGTGCGGCGAGGTGCACCTGCTTTTTGCTGGAGCTGCTCCTGTGTCGGTTCGACGGCTGGGGTGGGGGGCCGGGGGTGTCAGAGAAATCCCCCCGGCTCTTTGATTTCGTGAAATCCGCGTCCAGAGTGCAAGGGGATCGCAAGATCGACGGTCGTGATTCACCCGATCCGGTAGACCCAAGTCAGAGAAAGAAGCTCTCCCTTTGAAATATGGGGTTCCTATAAATCCTCCATATATATAGATTGAGGCGGCGAATGATAAATTAAATGAGTAAATTGAGACATTTGATTATCAACTTTTAACGTGTTTTTGTGTATTATATCGTAATAGATGGATGTGATTATAAATAGACTTGTCTAACGAGCAGGCTGGGTTAAGTTTGGATCATGTCAAAAATAATCCAATCTAAATAAACACATTTAATCCATTTTGATTTATTTTCATGCAATGCAAGTCTAGTCACACATAACCAACTCGGCCCATATCCAACCCAATCTATATTACTAAAACACTTATATATTTAACCAAATTTAAGAAAACTTGTACCAAAACGAAAGTGAGAATGTGAAGTAAGTGAACGCGAGATCGAGTAATAGTAAAAGAGAATGAAGAGATAGTCATGGAGACGAAAACACTTATATATTTAACCCAATTTAAAAAAAAAATTGTACCAAAACCAAAGTGAGAGTGTAGACTAAGTGAACGCGAGATCGAGTGATGGGAAAAAGAATGAAGAGATAGTCATGAAGAAGAGTGGGATCAATAAATTGTAAATCTATTTATAACTCACTTAACACACATCTTATGTTTTAACCCATTTATTAAATATAACTAACTTAGATAACAATCCAGCACATTATATATGAGTTAAAAAATAAATTTATAACCCACTCTAACGAGTTTAGTTACAACCGACTACGATCAATGTCAGTATCTCTCAATATACCAAAGAGGCCCTTCGAAATTTGCGTCATGCATAATAAGTATGTGATTGGTTCTTAATAATCGCGTACCAAATAAAAGTGCACAAAAAGAAAACCTTCTCGATCTAAAAAAATGTGGCTGATTAGACTTATAGCCCATAATAAATACGAAAGATCACTGCTGCTGTTAGAAAGTCTAATCCCAAAATATCATTCTTTAAGTAAAGATGGATTTTATAAAGACCGTTAAAACCCTGCAAACGAGCAATAAGAACTATTTTCAACACACTTTTCCTGCTAGGTCCATAACTCGATCCAAGTGACTACCCGTCCAATATCACTGGAGGCAACCTGCCCACGGAATGGCACGGCACAAGACCATCACGGGCCATGTCGGGCCAAAAGATGGCTCCCATAAGTCCTATTCAGGTTTAGTCCCGTCACATCAGGAACGGGATAGATTCCGCCATCGATTCAACACACCTTTTGCATGTTCCTACAAGGTCATCAAATAACAGAAATAGGAAACCGGATGAGCGGGTAGCAGTATTTAAGCATTAGGTTACAGACATGGAGGAGGAAAAGTTGACAATTACAAGAAGGCATCTCATCAAACATCTTAACAGTAACCACAAGGCTTTGGGTTCTTACTGTTATCAGACGTCCAATAATTGATGCTTTTCCATACATGTCCGATGCAATCGAATATAGTGAAATACCTTCCGCCAACTTTTGATCAGAATCTCCAACCTGCAATTTTACATGAAATCAACACTCGTAGCAAAATCAATCGCATCAACACGTCCATTTCATGTACTCTATGCTGCTGTTTCTTATATAATAAAGAGCTGTCTCCAATTAAGCAGCAGTTATTTCATCCACATTACAGCTTACCCATGTTTGTATTTAGGATACTAACAATATGTGTCATTTCACCCTTCAATCCAAAGACTCACCATCTAAAAGCACAAAAATGGGTGGGATTATTTTGATCGGCTGCAAAAAGTTAATAAGCCACTGAAACACCCCAAAAAGAAGATTTGAAACCGCACATTCTTCAATTTTTAATTCACTAAGCTGCATCAGTTTCTCTGTAATAATTCTATCGCACAGCAAAAATAATGATATTTTCGGGTAGTGTTCCAGTACAAGCGCCAAGAAGCAGGTAATGGCGTAATTCTCAAAGCAGCACCGAAAATAAAAACAGAAGAATAAGAAGGAGAACAAATGCAGAAACTCTTGTGTGTTCTCGTGCATAGAGTGCTTACCAAATCAATAGTCAACGGATCCTTTAAATATTTCCTGGTGAGGCTTTTTATCCAATTTGGCATCGTCGCTGAAAACATCATACTCTGCCTGTTCTGTGGCAACTTCTGTAATATTGTTTCAACATCTTCCTCAAATCCCACTGCAAGCATCTGATCCGCTTCATCAAGGACAACAAATTGGACTTCTGATAAGTTCAGTGCAACTCTCTTGAGCAGGTCAATAATACGACCAGGTGTTCCAACAACGACATCAACACCATAGTCAAGCTGCTTCATTTGTTGGCCGATGGGTGTACCCCCATAAACACAAATAGAATCCAAATTGGGAGCAGACTCACAGAATTCCTTATCAACTTGTATAGCAAGTTCTCTTGTTGGAGCCAAGATTAAAGCCAAGGGATTCCTCCCACGTCTGCTCATTTGGAAATCACAGGTGTCATTCCATGATTACATAATTCCCCTAATTCGGAGCCTTTCCCACTTAAAAGCGAACGAAACTAAACAAACTGATTATGCAAAAGGTTATCAAAGTGAACAAACCCATGTTTTGCATTAAACTGAATTATCTTGTCCATGATGGGGATCCCAAAAGCAAGAGTTTTTCCTGTTCCAGTTTTGGCTCGGCCGATCATGTCCCGCCCTTGCATTGCTGGTTCAAGCACAGCTTTCTGCACAAAAAGAGGACAGCAAAAAGTAAAGGGCCTTTACGTTCCAGCTTTTCTAGGCTATAACTAAAAAGAGATTAGTTTAGCATTTTTATGTTAGAATTGTGCATGATCCCAAATGTCTAAAATTGTCCGCGTTGCATAATTTTTTAAATGTTTGTGGGTGTTTGATAGCAATCAAAAGTTGAATCTCAAATGCTAAAAGACAACAGAAAGCAAAAGGCCATAAGCAAAGGTCACTCCAAGCAGACTTTAAAATTCAGATTTCTAGGCAAAATAATCATATATAACAACAGGAAAAATATCATTCAATGAGCTCTTGCATTTCTAATGCGAAATTCCGCCAGGATTACACTCCTCATATCGAGAAAGAAAGATCCATTCATACTACCAGAGCACATATGTAACCTCAGTAACAGAGAATCCAGGATAAGAATCCCAAAAAAGTACAATCGCCTTGAAAAAGCTATCAATTATGTAAATTCCTTAAACATACTTAAAGAAATAGCCCTCAGTAATCAAACTAAAGAATATATACTCTAACATGCCAAAGATTCCAACCCTCAGTCATGATACATCCAAAACCCCAACTACAAAACGATTCGATAAACAAGAGGAGCCGCTAACAGTTGGACACACAACAACTACAAGAACCGACAATCAAACCGCAATCGGAAAATTCACACGGTAGAGTCACGGCAATTTGTACCCCCATCTTCCCAAACAACATCACAACAGCAAAACAGAAGCACGCAGACAGGGATACCTGTATGGGAAAGCGCTTAGTTATGCCCTTCTCAGCCAAAGCAGAGACGATCTCCGGAGCAATCCCGAGCTTCGCGATCTCGAGACCTTCGTCGCTACCGCCGCTCCCTTTCTCCTCGTCGTAGGGCGCGAAATCGTCGATGGCGAACTCGGCCCGCGAAGCCCCCGACGCCCGGAAACCCAGCGGCCCGGGGCTCGCGTGGAAGCCCCTCGCCGAGGAGCCGCCGAGCCACGGCGACGGCGGCGGCTTCCTCAGGAGCCCGCCGGGGGCCGGGAAATGGCCCGACCCGACCGCAGCCGGGGCGGCGGTGTCCGAGGAAGCGGCTAGCGGCTGGGGACGGCGGAGCAGGGTCTCGAGGGCGACCGGAGGTGATCGGCGAGGAAGATGTGACACCTAAAAAATAGGGAGTAACTGTCGATGCCACTCCTCCACTACTTTAGTGCGTACAACCACCCCTCTACTTCTTTGGGAACGTGTGAAGGAGAGAGAGAGACGGGAGGAAACAGTTAAGAGTTAATGTGCTTTGGGTTATTCCTCTGTTTTTTCTCTACGTTAAGGTGAAATAGAACTTGGGGTGCAGGTTATTTCTTGTAAGGGAATCTTGGGTGTGCGATATCTCGTGATTGTGAGAGTTATGCGAGAAAAGATTCACGGTTGAGAGTGCGACCCACTTGTTTGGTGTTTGTCGGGTTGAGGGGTGTGCGTTGTAATTTCTCCCGTTATACAAGTGAGTTCCGTGTGCTTGCCCCGTGGATGTAGACAGACTTATCTGTCGAACCACGTAAATTTGTGATCTCCTCTTTATATTGCTGCACTTGTTTTGCTTCTCACTTCGTGCAACGTACGTACCGGTTACGTGAGGTGAATTAGCGCAACAATTGGTATCAGAGCCGACGGTTCGAGAAGCCTGTGCTGCACGTGATCGACGTCAACGTACGTGTTTCAGCTTTGTGCGATGGCTGCATCAACTTCTACAAAGTTCGAGGTGCCAAAATTCAACGGATCCAACTATCCATTGTGGAAGCTGAAAATGCAAGCGGTGCTGGTGAGAGATGGTTGTGCAGTTGCTCTTGCCGGTAAAGACGAAAAGCCGACAGAGATGAAAGATGAGGATTTTGCACAGAAAGATCAAATGGCAATGGCGGATCTACTTCTGGCGTTAGATGATTCTGTCCTCTTCAATGTCTCTGAAGAAACCACCGCCAAAGGCTTATGGGAGAAATTGAAGAATCTCTACGAAGGGAAAACAATGTCAAACAAAATTTTTCTTCGTCGGCAATTATACAGTTTAAAGGTGAAGGAAGGCTCCTCTTTCCAAGAGCACCTGAACAGGTTCAACACCCTATTGAGCAAATTGATTTCCATCGGCATCAAAATCGAGGACGACGAGAAGGTAACACTTCTTCTATGTTCTATGCCTGATACATGGGATTCCTTGATCATGAGTCTCAGTACTGGAGCGAATCTTGACATGGATTCAACTATAGCTACGTTGCTGACGGAAGAGTCTCGTAGAAAAACTCTCGAGAGCAGTTCTGGTAATGCTATGATGGCCAGAGGAAGATCCATGGACAAAGGTTTCAGTGGGAGAAAGAAGTCAAGGTCCATGTCAAAGAGGCGAACTTTGGGTCCTTGTTGGAAATGTGGACAAAAGGGTCACATGCGTAAAGATTGTAAATCCAAGGAGAATCAACAAAATCGCAAATCTGATTCCCAAAATGCATCAACATCAACAAATTCCCAAGGAAACATCGTTGAAAATGCAGACTTACCTGAAGATGGCGAGGTGATGACTGCAATTCCAATAAAGAGCGTGCAACATCAATGGATTTTGGATTCGGGCGCTTCTTTCCATATGACACCACATAGAGACTGGTTCCATACGTATCAGTTATGTGATGGAAGTACGGTATACATGGGCAATGATAACTCATGTCAAATCGTGGGGATTGGAGATGTTCGTGTTACCATGCTTGATGGCATCACGCGTACAATATCTGGTGTACGGCATGTACCAGATATGCGGAAAAGTCTACTGTCGCTGGGAAAGTTTGATGAAAATGGCTATAAAATTATTCGGAAAAGGGACGAGCTAAGATCGTCAAAGGAGCACTTATCGTGGCGAAAGGAGAATTAATAGGCGGTTTATACAAAGCTAATTGGAGAGACCATAGTCGGTGAAGCCATAGTTGCAAATCTTGTGTGAGTCGGCAACTATCTCGGCACGGGCGTTTGGGACACATGAGCATGCAAGGACTGAAGGTACTTCTTGATCGCGGTCTTCTTCCCTGGTTTAAAGACTATTAATTTAGAATTTTGTGAAGATTGCCAGTTTGGAAAGTTTCATAGAACTCCCTTTTGTCGTTCCACAGCAAGAAGTCAGAATATTTTAGACTTGATACATTCTGACATTTGGGAGTCTCTTGATGAGTCTTTGGGTGGTGCAAAGTACTTTATTTCATTTATCGATGATTTTTCCAGAAAAGTTTGGGTTTACATCCTTAAAAGGAAAAGTGATGCTTTTGCTTCTTTCAAGAAATTTAAAGCGTTGGTAGAAAATCAGAAAGGAACAAAAATAAGGTGTTTCAGAACCGATAATGGAGGAGAATATATGCTGCAAGAGTTCTTAGATTTTTGCAGCGAGCATGGCATTCAAAGACATTTCACGGTCCCCAGAACTCCACAACAAAATGGAGTGGCCGAGCGTATGAATCGTACGCTAATGGATCGTACTCGAAGTATGTTGAGCTGTGCTGGTATGAAGCAGAGTTTTTGGGTGAAGCTGTATGTACGGCATGTTACATAGTGAATCGTTCCCCAACAACTGCTCTTAATGGACAGATTCCAGAAGAGGTATGGTCTGGAAAAACTGTTGACTATTCTTTCCTCCGTACTTTTGGTTGTGATACTTATATGTGGGTTCCCAAAGAGCAAAGGACAAAGCTTGAAGCGAGGTTCAGAAAGTGTATTTTTCTTGGCTATGCAGAAGGTGTAAAGGGGTACAGATTGTGGGATCCTACTACCCACAAAGTCGTTATTAGCCGAGATGTCGTCTTCAATGAAGATTCGTTGCAAAAAGACAAAGAAACGCCAAATGCTGACTTGTCACAAATATTTGAACTTGAATCATCAAAAGAAGTTCAAAATCAATTTGAAGAACATTTGAGCGATCGATGAAGCTAGTGGAGATGAAGGCGATAGAGAGCATACGGATAAGGCGGTAGTGAAACTCGGGGTGACCAAGGACCTCATAGGAGGACTACTAGACCTCCGGTTTGGCTAAATGATTATGTGACAACTTTCGCTTGCATAACTGAAGAGGGAGAGCCTTGTACATATCAAGAAGCTTGTGAGTCCAGTAATGCTCCTCAATGGAGGGCATCTATGGAGGAGGAAATGGAGGCTTTACACAAAAACAAAACCTGGGATCTTGTCAAGTTACCTGAAGGACGAAAGGCTATCGGTTCCAAGTGGGTCTACAAGTTGAAAAGAGACAATAACGGAAATATTGAACGATATAAATCTCGTTTAGTGGTGAAAGGTTATGCTCAGAAATCAGGTATCGATTTTAATGAAATTTTTTCTCCAGTTGTTCGTCTAACTACTATTCGTACTGTGTTGAGTGTGGCAGCTGTGCTTGACTTAGAGCTTGAGCAGTTGGATGTAAAAACAGCCTTTTTGCATGGAAATCTTGATGAAGAAATTTTTATGACTCAACCTGAAGGCTTTATTGAAGAGAACAAGAAGAGTTTGGTTTGTCGACTGAACAAATCGCTTTATGGCTTAGAAGCGGGCGCCAAGATCTTTGGTATAAGCGATTTGATTCTTTCATTATGAGTTTGGGGTTCAAAAGATGTGAAAGCGACCATTGTGCCTATGTTCGCAATCATGGTAATGGTGGCTTTATAATCTTGTTGTTGTATGTTGACGACATGATAGTTGCGGGTACTTGAAAGAAGGTATTGCATACCTCAAAGCTCGTTTGGCTAGGGAATTCGATATGAAAGATCTGGGAGCCGTAAACCGAATTCTTGGGATGACCGTACTCAGAGATCGTGAAAATAGGAAGATCTGGATAACTCAAAAGAGCTATGTGGAAAAGGTTCTGCGGCGCTTCAATATGCAGAACGCCAAACCAGTTAACACCCCACTTCTTATTGGTTGTAAACTGTCTTCTGAACAAAGTCCTAGCACAGAAGCAGAGAAGACAAAGATGGCTCGAGTACCGTATGCGTCGGCAGTAGGGAGTCTTATGTTTGCCATGGTCTGCACCAGACCAGACATTGCGCAAGCAGTGGGAGCAGTCAGCAAGTACATGGCAAACCCGGTCGAGATCATTGGACCGTGGTGAAATGGATCCTTCGGTACTTGAAGGGTACCTCCGATATGGCTATTCATTATAGTAGCCAAAATTTGAGTTGGTTGGATTTGTGGATGCAGATTTTGCGGGAGATCGTGATAGACGAAGATCTACCACTGGGTACTGTTTCTCTTTAGCTAGTGGAGCAATTAGTTGGATGTCTAAGTTACAATCTGTGGTGGCATTATCTACTACAGAGGCTGAATACATCGCAGCAACAGATGCTTGTAAAGAAGGCATTTGGTTGAAGAGATTGCTTGATGAGCTAAGAATCAAACAGAAAGTCATCACTATTCATTGTGATAGTCAGAGTGCATTACATTTGGCCGTTAATCCAATGTTTCACTCTCGTACGAAACACGTTGATGTCAGGTACCATTTTATTCGTGATGTAGTGGAAGATGGAGTTATCTCTTTGCAGAAAATTCACACCAACGACAACGTATCGGATGTCCGACGAAGCCTATTGCGAGAGAGAAGTTTTTATGGTGCGAGAACTTCTCTTGGGCTTGTAGTTATCACTTGATTGGTGATGGTTGGGCAAATCGGAGCCGTGAAGCCTATTCGAGAATAGTCTTCAAGTGGGAGAATGTGACACCTAAAAAATAGGGAGTAACTGTCGATGCCACTCCTCCACTACTTTAGTGCGTACAACCACCCCTCTACTTCTTTGGGAACGTGTGAAGGAGAGAGAGACAGAGGAAACAGAGTTAAGAGTTAATGTGCTTTGGGTTATTCCTCTGTTTTTCTCTACGTTCGGGTGAAATAGAACTTGGGGGTCCTGGGTTATCTCTTGTAAGGGAATCTTGGGTGTCGATATCTCCGTGATTGTGAGAGTTGTACCGAGAAAAGATTCACGGTTGAGAGTGCGACCTTGTTTGGTGTTTGTTAGGTTGAGGGGTGTGCGTTGTAATTTCTCCTGTTATACAAGTGAGTTCCGTGTACTTGCCCCGTGGATGTAGACAGACTTATCTGTCGAACCACGTAAATTTGTGATCTCCTCTTTATATTGCTGCACTTGTTTTTCTTCTCACTTCGTGCAACGTACGTACCGGTTACGTGAGGTGAATTAGCGCAACAGAAGACGCCTTCCTCAGAACGATGTGCATCATCTTGTGGCGCTCAGGAGTGTAGAGTGAGAGAGAGAGAGACTAGGGTTTAAGGAGGGAGTAGAAAGTGAGGGTTTTAGGAGGAGGGGATGCTGCTGAAGGTGGGGCCCCGTGGGGGCAGAGGGAAAGGTGTGCGGAGGTGGGTTCGTGTGCGGCGAGGTGCACCTGCTTTTTGCTGGAGCTGCTCCGGTATCGGTTCGGCACCTAAGCAAAGATCCAAACAACCCCCCCTCCCCCCACGGCGCCCCGCTCGCGGGGGCGTTGGAAAAAAGAAATCCCCCCCGACCCTTTGATCCTGTAGAATCAGAATCCCCGGGGATAGCATCGCAAAATCGACGGTCATGATTCACTTGATCCGGTAGACCCAAGTCCGAGCTCCCTTTGGAAATATGAGGTTTCTATAAATCCTTGATATATATATATATATATAGATTGAGGCGGCGAAGGACGAATTAAACGAGTAAATCTCAGTCATTTGATCATAAACTTTTAATGTTGTTGTGTATTATGACATTTATATGTGAATGGTAATGAAATGGACGTGGTCGGATCAGATTTTGGTTGTATTGCAAATGGTCCGACCCAAGTAGATATATTTAATCCGTTTTGACCATTTCCATGCAATGCATGTCTAGTGATACATGCCCGATCCGGCCCATACTTAACACATACCTCGACCTTATCAATATTGCTAAAACTCTTTTATATTTAACTCAAATTATTAAAACTTATATCCAAATTGAGGTAAGAATGCCGGTGAGTGAATGCGAGATCGAGTGAGGTCGAGAGAGGATTAGGAGAGAGTGATATAGAAGAGTTAGGTTTAAGTAAATTACAAATTTATTTATGACCCATTTAACATCATATTATGTTTAAATCAATTTATGACACATTTACTGAATATAAATATAACTAACTAATCTATCAACCCAGCCCATTATATGTCACGCCCCGAAGCCCGCTATGGTCGTTATGATGCGACGACCCAGGACTCGTCGCCGACCCTTTTCTTTTTATCTTTTAATTACGCATGCGGAAACGATCACAACAATCCCCGGACAACAACAATAAACAGGGATAGTTAGGAAAATAATTCACAACAGTCAAACCACACTATTTTGATTTTCACTTGATTAACCCCTGGGAACATTCTTACAAGCCCACATCGGGCGCTACCACAAAAGCCAGCAAAAAGAGTAAAGGCTAGGGTTAATCTACTCCATCAACAAGTCGATCCCAAAAAGCCAGCTTCCAGACGCCCTGAACCAAACTGGGTGCAACAACATGCTAGGGGCCCGAAAAGTGGTTAACAACAACAAATGAGACGAAAGTCTCAATAAGTTAATGACTCTAAGCCCCGCTTAGGAGGCTAACTCGCACGGGGTCCCTAACCAGGCAATACAAAGATCAACAAGCACATCATTAAACAGTCACAGGCATCCTTACCTCGCCTTGGGACACTCGTTGATGAAATGCATATGTCGCAAACTCGAAGCATCTAGATCAATTACTCATGCATCAATGCATCACAAGCGGGCGTGTCCCGATTATAAGATATAATCCACTTGAGCACGTCCCATACCATGCCTAGCAGTTTCTACCACATAATCAAGCACTATGCATCACACGTATTCCAGTTATTACGCCCCTGGGGCCACCACACATCAAGCGATACGCAAAGCAAGATGGCGGTCTACCGGTAAAACCGGGCTCCGTCCCGCCCCGTCGGGCACGGCTACGTCAAACGATCTACAGTAAGACGGCATTCCAATACGGCAACATCAAACGATCTACAGTAAGATGGTATCCCGTAAGGAGCATCGAGTCCGGCCTCGGGCCGCGACAAGGCATCCGGGGTATCGGCACTCCGGATAACCCCCGGGCATCCGATAAATCGGGCATCGTCAAGCGATACACAAGAAGACGGGTCCAACGTGTGACCACACGAGCACACAAGCATTCCTAGGCCAATTATTATCTTCTCAATTAGCCCATGCATACATGAATCGTGCTCTCCTCAATGTCATGCAATAATACCAAGTGGCCACACATGCCAACAGTCAATCAATTCTTGCAATCTTCGATTTCAAACACGAATATCAACCACAAAGTATCACTAACATTACTTGGCATAACAGAATAAAATAATTTAATTCCAAAAGTCTCATAAATTTTCCACAGAAACTTTCGATCAAACAATTTGCCATAAAATCAATTTAATACGACAATACGCGGCAAA
Organism: Syzygium oleosum; assembly: GCF_021117445.2. NCBI lineage: Eukaryota > Viridiplantae > Streptophyta > Magnoliopsida > Myrtales > Myrtaceae > Syzygium > Syzygium oleosum. The sequence continues at coordinate 7,078,671 of NW_026607494.1, forward strand.
ATCGCCAACATTCAAGCTAGAAATCATAATTTGAAATTATAAAATTTTCCGAAATAACAATAAATTAAATTCGGAATTAATTAATTACTAATATCCGAAAATAATTTAATTTTCCAAAATGTCAAAATATTTCCTCGAATCGAAATCATTCAAATCATTTCCTAAATACGCCAACTTATACGGCGAAATCCAACATCGACATCACAATTAACGTTAGAAAATTTTCCGAAAATAATACTATTTAATTTTCGGAAATTAATTATTTAATAATAAAAATAATAATATTTAATTCGGAATTAATTTATTAACTAATAAAATAATATTTAAATTCCGAAAATAATAACATTTCATATAATAATCAATAACAATAAACTAATCAATAACTTATACCCTAAACACAATTAATTAACCACTAACCCACAATTAACACAAACTAACCATAAATTAAACTACCCTAAGCAAGTTTAACACCCTAAACACGGGATTAGGGGTTAACTTACTCGGCTAACGCCGGCGATGACGCGAGGACGACGGCAGCGACGAGGGCGGCCCGCGGTGTCCTCGGGATGCTCCGGTGAGCGACGAACGGGCGTGGCGAGGGGAGACAGCTCCCGTAGTGGCTGGTCGGGGCTGGTTCAAGGACTGAACGACGGCTGATGGCGGTGTTTCGGCAGCCGGGACAACGTCGATGACGTCTAAGACGGCGGTGCACGGCGGCGAGCGGAGCTGGGCAAGGGCGAGCTCGGTCCGACGAGAGACGGACGGGTGACGAACGAGCGCGGCTGCTGTGGGGCTGATCCAGCGCAGCCTGGGACTGTTCCAGGCGGGAATGGCGGCCGATGGTGGCGGCTGGGGGTACTGGACAGCGGCGGTTGCTCGCGGCGGGGAGGATGACGGCTGGGCTGACGGGAGGCGCGATCGGCTCCGGCGAGGGGCGCTGCTCGCGCCTTGCTGGGAGAACAGCCGGAAACGAGGGCTAGGGGGGTGGCGCCCCGGCAGCTGGGACGATGGTGACGAGCGGCGGAGGTGGACGACGCATGGCGGGTGGCTGGTTCCGGCGAGAAGGGCTAGTCGGCGGCAGCAAAAATGAAGAAGCAGAAGCAGTAGCCGACGGGAAGCAGAAGCAAGGGAGAAGCAAGACCAGCGAAGGAGAAGAAGAAGGGAAAAAGAAAAAGAAGAAGAAAAGGGGAAATGATGGGGCTAGTGAGGTAGGTGGGGGGGGTTTGGTGGTCAGACACGCAAAAAGGGAGGGGGAGACCGGCGGAAAAAGAGGAGAGAGAGAGAAAAAGCAAAGGTCAAATCGTAATAATCGCGATCCAACGGCCACGATTCAAATCCAAAAACGATCCGACGGTCCCCGAAAAATCCTAATTAATATTTTTAGGATTTGGCCAAAATGGTGTTAATAAAAACACACTGCGAGGGTGGTCTACCAGTCCAAATTCGCACCCGATAAAAAATTTATTTTTCACGTATCTCAGGTAATATTGAGATTGGCCATACTAATATCGACACCGTCCAATTAAATTCGTTCCGGAATTCCGAGAAATTCGATACCAGAGTTTGGGCTCTAAATAACTGCCAAATTCGATCGAATGCGATTCTAGCGAAATCTCAATTTTAAAAACAATAACCGGGAGTGATCAGTTCCCGGGCGAGATTTTACTATAAGCACACTGACGAATTACACGTTTTATAAATCCCAAAAAGGGGTCGAAATTCGGAATGTCACATTATATATAAGTTAAGATATGGATTTTTTTACCCATTTTGAGAGGTTTAGTTATAACCCATTACGATCAAGGTCGGTATCTCTCGAAGGCCCCTCGAAATTTGCATCATGCATGATAAGTATGTGATTGGTTCTAGGTAATTGGGTACCAAACAAAAGTACACAAAAAATAAAAACCTTCTCATTCATAAAAAAAACTCATGTGGTTGATTAGACTTACAGCCCATAGTAAATACGGAAGATCACGGCTGCTGTTAGAAAGTCTCTACTCCCAAAATATTATTCTTCAAGTAAAGATTAAAGATGGATTTTATGTTGACCCCGTTAAAACCTCCCACAAACGAGCAATAAAAATTACTTTTTAACACATTTTTCCTGCTAGGTCCATTGCTTCGATCCAAGTAACGACCCGTCCAAAATCACTGAAGGTGGTGACATGAATCTCAAGCATGCGAAGTTGTTCTTATTCCGGTCAAACTCGGATATGCCCATGGATGTGACCTGGGATCTGTGTTTGTCCGAGCGGGATGCTAAGGCTGCGCATGACAACCATTCTGTGTCCAGAATCTGATTCTGAGCAAAAATGATTCTTTTTTGTTCTGTACCCGGAAATAATTTCTAAGCATTTGAAGGCGTTTGGTAACTGCCCAAAATTTTTGTTCTTAAAATAGAAAAAGAACAGAAATGTGTTTGGTAACTACCCAAAATTTCTTTTTATTAATAATATTTTGAATTTTTTAATATTTATTTCTTTTTTTCTTTTTTTTTCTTTTCTTTCCCCCTCCTTTCTTGGCCATGGCCTGCCGCCGGCGCCGGCGGCCGGCCACAGACCAAGGCCGGCGAGGGCGTCGCGGCCCTCGCCGCCGCCCTTGCCGTCGCCACCCAGGTCTGTCGCCACGGACCTGGGTGGCGACGGCGAGGTCGGCCTCGCCTTGGCTGGACAAGGCCGCGAGCCGCCCTTGCCGGCCCTGGCTTGTGGCCGGTCGCCGACGGGTGGCGGGGCCGAAAAATAATAGCAACCAAAAAAACGAAAAAAACCAAGAAAAATTAGTTCTGAAAAAATTATTCCAGAATTAAGAAGTTACTATTTTTTTATTCTTGATTCTATTCCAAAATTAATTCTGCCCGGGCACAAAAAATTTAACAAACGGATTTCTGTTCCCAAAATTATTCTGGAAACAAAATAACATAATCAATCACTATTTGGCAAGTTATCAAACAAGCCCTAAGCATATCCAAGGGCGCGATGCACCCTTTTGTTAGTTTTGGTGGTTGGATTCTAGATGCCAAACAACATGGGTCCCTTGTGCGTCCCAACATGGAATGTGTGTTCAACCAAACCTACTAGCGTAACGGACCGTGTCTGGCATGGCCAGCATGCGGCGGTAATGGGCTGTGCCGGCCCTTGCCCCATTCACTCTGGGCCACACAGGGCCCAGAGGCGACCCGCCCCTCGGAATGGCCCGGCACAAGACCATCACGGGCCATGTTGGGCCAAAAGACGGCTCACAAAGAAGTCGTATTCGGATTTAGCCCGGTCACATCGAGAACAGTATCGATTCCACGATCCGAATCAGACCCATCGATCCCAGCAGAGGCCGAAGATGGATCTGGGCCGGGCCTCGGCATCGACCCCATCTATTTACATCAATAAGGTGGCGCATTACCATGAGCTGAATTCCAGTCAATGAGCCCAAGACAGAGGGAAGCCGAAACTAACTACTTCCATGCGCTTGAAAGCGAAAGTTGTTTTGGTTTGGGAGGAAGCCCCGACGGACAGTTCAAGACCTTCAGGACAAAACAAAGGTATTACAAAAAGGCTCGATCCTTTGAGGTACTAATGTGAAACGTAGCCGTACAATTCCTGAAAAGGCACGGACATTGGACAAAGGACCTACTTATCTCCTTGTCCCCTTCCGACATTGGCATTCTGCTAAAGGAATCGGGCCCCACGGTGCTGTCATTTGTTCATAAACCTGTTCACTAACCAGTTCGAAAATGGAAAAATCCTTAAATATAATCCAAATCACGTTCACCGTAACACAAATATTCCCAGCTTTTATCAAAAACCCTAAACTTGTCTAGTCTACTATGACACAAATACTTTCTAACTCTTTTTTTAGTCACGAAAAAACCTAAACTTATACATGTATAATATATATACCATTTATTTCAATTATATCTATTCGAGGTTAAATTTTACAATAGGCAAGCTTAGAGTTTTTAGTGATATAAAAAGAATTTCAGAATATTTGCATCACAGTAATGGGTATAATTTAGGGTTGTTTGTGGTATTAACCCGGCCAAAAAACCAGTCCACCAAGCATTCCAATTTCGAAACCGGCGAAATGAGTAATTTCAAATTTCATAAAAATGATTAGGGCGGCGTTTGTGGTTAGGTTGCGAATTCTGATTAGGAACACGTCGTAACCAATAATCAGAAAAACCTGCATGTAAATTGAAAATCCAAACATTCGAATCTCAAACTCCGCCCGAATTTTTTCTCAGCAGCTTCGGAGGAAACGAAGCATCTTTTGAATTAATCGAAAAATTCGAACAAAAGAAAATTAATCGAAAAAAAAAAGGAGGAAAAGGGAATTCAATTGTGGAAAAAATTAAAAGGAAACCAAAAACGAATCCAAGATTTTGGTCGGATCAAGCACGAGAGGCGTTCCTGCTCCCGAACTTGGACCTCAACAGAAGCGCGCTTCTGCTGCTGCATATCACATGCGTCGCATTAGTCCTCGCGGCCGCCGGACCGCTGCCGCCGCTGCCGCCTCCGTTGCCGCCGGCATCGTCCCTTCTTCTTCCCCTCCTCCTCGTCCTCCCTTCTTCGTCCCCTCCTGCTCCTCCTCCTCCTCCTTCGTTGTCCGAGCCCGCCCCTCCTCCCTCGGCCCCGTCGAACACCAACGACCCGGCGTCCACCGAGATCACCAGCCCGCCCCTCCTCGCCCTCAATTGGCTCACGCTCTCCTGGCCGATCCCCCGGCACCTCTTCACCTTCAGCTTCACCAGGCTCGCGCACCCCGCGACCACCGCCTCGATGCCCCGCGCCGTGATCGGGCAGTTCTTGATGCAGAGCTTCTTCACCGCCCCGAACTTGGCCGCTATGGCCTCCATCTCCCGGTCCCCGACCGAGTCCGTGTTGCACAGCGCCACCCTCTCGAGGCACGGGCAGTTGGAGGCCAGCAGCCCGAGGGAAGGAGCCCTCACCGGGACGCCCATCAGGACGAGCTCCTGGAGGCGCGAGCATTTCGCGGCCAGGGCCGCGATCCCCTCCTCGCCGATGGTTCGCCCCCCGAACCGGGTCCACGCGTCGATGTGGAGCTTCCTCAGCTTCTTGCAGGAGCTGGCGATCGCCGACAGGCCCTCGTCGGAGCAATCCGTAACTCGGCTCAGGTACAGAGTGTCCAAATCGGGGCACGAACCGGCGATGGCGGTCAAGCCGGAATCCCCCATCTGCACGTTCTGCATTTGAATCTCGGCGATGGCGGTCGCTCCTCCTTCTCCGCGGAGCCGGAGGCTCTCGAGCACTCTGTCCCAATTTCCGGAGCTCCTGCAACACAGGAATGGATTGATTCGAAACCGTCGCCCTTCTAATCGATCATTTCGAACTGCATGGTCGTGTTTCGTGTCAAATCGAAGATGGGTGTTGAAAATTATGCGTGTACTAGCATTTACCTGCAAACGACGAGGCTCTTCAATGGCTTCGACGAGCAGAGAAGAGGGATGAAGAGGCGAGCGTTGTGCAGGTCCTTGATGCACAGTCGCTCCAGCTGAAAGTTCGCTTGCTTCTTCTTCTTCTTCTTCGGCGCATTCGCGTCGTTCGCTGCATGGTCGTCGTCGTCGTCGCCGTCGTAATACGCGTCGATCGAGAGAGGGGTGCTCTGCGCGTCGAGCTTGCGCAGCCGCTTGAGCGTGAGGTCGCGGAGCGACGGGCAGTTGAGGAGCAGCGAGACGATCCCCCGGGCGCCGAACCCGCACGCGGCGAGCGAGACCTTCTCCAGCGCGGGGGGCCGCCGGAGGGAGAAGGCGCGGAGGCCGTCGTCGGAGACGTCGACGCAGCCCTTGAGCTTGAGCTTCTTGAGGGACGGCAGCGACGCCGCGACCCGGGCGAGGGCGTCGTCCCCGAGGCTCACGAGCTTGCGAGAGCACTTGAGGGAGAGCACCGAGACGGAGCTGAACCGGCGGAGCAGCGGCGGGAGCGACGGGGATGCCTCGGAGCGGGCGTGGAGGGCGAGGCGCTGCCGCGACTTGGCGTCCACGAGGTGCCACCGGCGGCAGGCGAGGGAGCAGGAGTTGCGGTCGTCGGAGCCGAGGAGGGCGAACACGGAGGCGAGGCACTCGTCGGGCAGGCCCAGCGTGAGGTCGCAGGGGGCACGGCCGGCGGCGGGGGCGGGGGCGTCGCGGGCATGGCTGTCGACGGTGGCGGTGGCCGAGGAGGAAGAGGAACAGGAAGAAGGAGCTTGACCCATTCGAGAGGCTCGAATTGGGTTCGTGGATGAACTTCTGAGAGAGAAAGGGAACAAGAAGAAGGAGGTGGAACGTGAAACTGGGGTTATTACAGTAGAGATAGAGAGAGAAAGCGAGCATTTCTTGGTATCGGTAATATCAACGGGGGGTCGGACACGACCCACCATCATTCGCTAACGTTTGTTGGGAGGTTCCTTCCTTGTGGACAAAAACTTAGTTCTCCTTCTAGTTCTAGTTATTCCAAAGTTCAAACTTATTTTTCTATTTTTTATTACACCTTCACCATTGTAAAAAATAAAAAAACAAAATTTAAGGCGCTCACCATGCGAGAGAATTTAATAATAAAAAAGGCTTCGGATACACGTTTCATGTATCCAAACGATATTGAGTTTTGTAAAAATGTTTTGACGTTCTTTTGAGAGGCTAGTAAAATTTAACAACCGTCCTAAGTTTTTTTCTTCTGGCATTTGGACGGTTTTGGATTTCTTATCCATCTATGGATAAACAAAACAAATTTGCATGTTAATTTTCTCGAAAAAACAGGGGATGATGACACAAATAATCTTTGAACTTTGGTATAAATGACTGGCTGGAGCCAATTTCCTATTTGAGCGTAAGAAGGAAAGTAGCTGGAGATCTGAAAGGGCAATATAACTAACTTTTTTTGGTCTGGTTCCTCAGGAACTGGATTAGGTACACAAGGTTCTATCATAAAGATAGTAGGAAGGGCGAACCTCTTGCTCAAGCCCTTCAGGGACTACCTTTTAACTGCAAACTACTCGGAGATTTAATTCAAAATAGCAAACCTCTGCGGTCTTCAAATTTTGAATTCGTCAGGAAAAGGCATGACTGGCTGAGGCCAATTTCCTATTTGAGCGTAATAGGAAATGGCTATTATGGTACCTAACCAGTAAGTACTTAATAGCTATTGAGTTTATTCCGAGAAATTGTTGAACTTGCTGAGTTGTAAAATCCTTTTTAGGAAATTTTTTTAAAGAGACTGATGTGCCTTTTGAGTTTCTCTAACTCTATACACTATTTGGTAATGAAGAGTTGCAGCAATTTCGGGATTATGTATCTCAAACCAACACTTCCATATAATTCATAAACTTTCAATTTGTTCAGTGTGGTCTCTGAACTATTGATACATGTTCGAGCTAGTTCCTGAACTATATGAAAATATTCAATGGGAACGATATTGCACATTAGGCTAAAGTCTAAGGACCACGTTAAATATTTAAAAGTTTATGAACCTCATTGCACCAAAGTTCATGGACCATTTGTGTTATTTTTCTCCAAAAATATTAGGTGCACCAATATGATTGCTTGTGTGGAGGCATTGCATAGTCTATAAAAGTTGGAAATTTTTTTTGGGTCAAATATAAAGGGTGGAGTTCCTCTGTTCGTATTCATGCTGTGCTCCGTTTTATGTCTCGACAAATTTCAACCGTTGACAAAATTCTTATAATCACAAATCAACTTATTTATATATAACGTCATACTTTTTCCTCAATGTCACGGTGTATTTGAATTTTTAAATCACAATGTATAATACAAACCGTCTCAATCTCATGATTTCCAAAATCTAGATGGGTTGAGGAGAATATATCTTAAATAAATATTTGAAAAGGAATCTACTTTTCTTCCCTAAGTCCACACTAAAGGCAACAAAATATAGTAATAAACTAAAAGCAAATTACAAGATGCATTCTCCTAATATTTTTGAAAATGGATTATTCGTGGAAACACTAGCGAAGGAGAAGATTTTCTTCACATCCGACCGCATCATTGGCGATGTGTTGACTGTAATCATGAACCACTTCACGAACTTTATGCACTGACAGTAACGGGAGCCGCGTGTGGAGAAATGTTCTCCACCGGCGAAATTTACAATAAAAAAAATCCTTCAAAATTACGAAATGAAAAGTATTTATTTCTAATCGAAAGCATGAAATTAAAGTTAGGGAAGACCTTGGACACGGTTCTTGTAATTCAGCCCGTATTAAAAATGTTATTTGCTTCGTAAGAGAGCCTTTACAATGTCATATGTTTCGAACAAAAAAAAATATCATATGTTGATTACGATACTCAAAAGTGGTGCGATGCGATAATTTTGGACGAGTTCCGCTAGCGGCAACTCAATTGTGACGCATTCTGTAATGATGAATCTAAAATGCACATCGGGGTGTCCTTTCGAGATAGCCAAGTTACCACCAAAACTCTTGCGGATCTCCGAACATCTCATGTTATGTTGCCTAGTTGCAGTATATTTGATACGGAGAGGCCTTCCAACTTTCATCATCCCGCTGGAGCTATGGTAATAATTCACCAAACTCAGAATTTTGGGTCACCGGGGAAGCATAATACTCATGACTCAAACCGAACATTGCATAATCAGTGCGTAGCTCCTTCGATGATTCTCGGGGAGGGTCGCCGGTGCCAGTGCCGGTCGCCTCGCCTTTTTATCCTTTAAAAAAAAAAAGAAGAGTTAGAGGGGTTTGGGATCTAACTTATGGAGCTGATTGCGCGGGAGAGGAGGGAGAGAACGAGCGGGGGTCCGCACTGTCCTTCAAATTGAATGCTCACAATTTGTCGGCTACTCAGTACAACCATCGGGTGCGATGTTCGTGTCTGTCTTTCTTGCTGGCCTTTCTTTGCCCTTTCCCTGCTTCTCGTTTCGATTGGCGCATTTTGGAGGAGGAGTGGCATCCAAAAAGAAACGGGGGAAGTAAAAACAAACAAACAAACAAACAAACAAAAAGGTCAGTGCAGTTTCGAACTTCCAATGCAGCTACACCAATAACTCAAACTTCTCGTGGCGCCAATACATAAATAAATCGCCAACGAAAAAAAAAATTGGGCATTTTGATTTGCCTTTTGTCCCCCAAATAAAGCAAATTTGAACAAGGGCAGGGGCAGCTGCAAATGAGAAAGTTCAAATATTTGGGTGCTTCTAGAATGCTTTTTCGGGTTATCCATTAGAAATCTCAAACCAACAGTCCATAGTACATTTATTTCGAAGAATTTAAGTCTCACGAGAAATCTTGAACTGGTATCCCCGATTCAAATCTATTCTCCACGTCGGAACCCAACCAGCTAACGGGGTAGATTTGGGGTGAATGTGTCGTTGGGTACCGGTTTGAATTTTTTGTGAGAGGAGAATTAGTTTTGAGTAATTATATCAATGGGTAGTGATTGGGGATGTTTATTAAGTCGAAAATTAGTTTGGAGTAGGTGTGTCATAGTTCCGCGGGATACTGGTTTGGAAATTTTAATGGGAATTCGCTCTATTTCTTCTTTGATATTCCGATGGGATTTCAATTTAGTCATTTTAAGCATTTAGTGGCCCACGGTCTTTTTTTATTTTATTTTTATCTAACATTAGTTTTGTGATTGCTCCTAAAGTATCGGGCCCTGCCGAAAATTATTAACCTAATGTAGATCAAGCCGTGACGAACGGAGTTTTTAATTATGAAACTCATGATGGCAATTAGTGAGTATAGTAAGCTCAATTTGTCATCTATGGATTGAAGATGGGGGGAAGTGGTCCAAGAAGGAAAAGCTTATATTCCAAAGCATCCCTTTTTCTTTTCTTTCTGATGAAGCCAGAGACATCTGTTGAGTCTCATCTTTTTGGTCAAAAGAGTGAACAATTCCAATGATTATGCTTTAGCCTACCTTTTTATTTTCAAGCACCTGTGGATATTTTGTAGTGAAAATACTAGAATATGAAAACAATCTCATCGCTTCTATAGGAGGACAGGGAAATTTTCTTTTCTTTTCTTTTTCTTTTTCGGCAAGGAGATGGGGAATGCTTTCGGTTAAGCAATGGACCGAGAGAACCAAGTCATTACATGAGCTTTTTGTAAATGGAGAGGAAAATAAACATCTATCAAGTGGTACTTGTTTTTAAATTAGTGGCACAACTAGTCCTTGAATCGGCGAAAGTTCCTATTCTAATAAATATGAGATCAAATGTAAATATCACTCCAAAAATTTTTTTAGTCTTTTAATAAAATATGTAAACCACAAAATACTTTAGGTAGAATGACATAAATAGTTCGTGAATTTTGACTAAATGTGCAATGTAATCCTAGACTTTAAATTTGTTCAACGTGTTCCCTGAAATTTAGCCCACTATACAATGTGGTCTCTGGACTTTTAATTTATTCAATGTGGTCCCTAAACTTTTTGTACACGTTCAAACTAATACTTGGACTATATGAAAATGTTCAGTGCGATGTCCTGGAGGGAGGTCCCCTCGTCGGTTCGCCGAAGGAGTGATGGTACATATTCAAATTAGTATCTAGATTATATGAAAATATTCAGTACAATGGTCTGGAGGGACGTCTCCTCGTTGGTTTGCCATAGGAGTGACGAAGCCAAGGGACAAGCTGTCCATGGTGCATGCGTGCGGACTCTTTGCCTGAATTCTTTTAACTTAAATGAACTCATTCAAATTTAAAAAGTCAATAAGGTACATATAAAAATGGCTTTGTCTATTTATTTTTATCGGCAATCTTTCATATTCCTTCTATGGCCAATCTAGAAAATAACTTTCTCCAAATAGTTACCATTAGAATTCCAGTTAAGTAATATATCCAGGTATACCGTGGGCATTCAACTAGTAGTTCGCTATTTTATGAGATTATAGACCGATATAAGTAATTTTCAAAGCACATGTACATTTACATTTCAATCGAGAAGAATTCACTCTCTTCTTGAGCAAGTTCTTGCCAAGATGAGGTCAATGTGGACTCCAGTCATACTTAGACGTTGATCACGTGGACACGACGTGACCAACTATTTCAATTGCATTGGATTCATGGACACGAATCCGACAACACTTTCTACTTCTATCGAGTCAATATGTATTTGGTCAGAGCCTATTTGATATGGTAACTGTGATTGGGGGCTGGTCCAGGCATCGAGTCTTGGCGGAGCTTGTACGAAGCATCAAATTTTTCGATCGTTTCTTTCTTGGTAATTTTTCATCGCACAAGTCCAAGTCTCTTTCCTAGTAATCAAACTTAGGTCTAGCTTTGATAATATAGATACTAATTAGCAAAACATAAACTTTTACAATAATTCGAGTTTATGGACAACATTAAATATTTTCATATAACATGCTGACTAAATTAAGTCTTGAGGCCCCATAATCAACGACGTACATAGACTTGAGTCGCTATACACACACACACACATATATACATATGCAATAATTTTCTCTTGATGTTCCTGTATAATGGATTTCTTAAATTGCAATGTGCAGTACAGAATCAGGTATCTCGATCTCGTAAATTTCAAAATCCAAATGGGTCGAGAACAATACTTAAATATTTGAAAAGGAATTTACTTTTCTTCCCTAACTTCACACCAAAGACAAAAATATAGCAATAAACTAAAAGTATAGTACAAAACGCATTCTCATAATATTTTGAAAATGGATTATTCGTAAAAACACTACCAAAGGAGATGATTTTCTCCGCACACGACCGTAGTCACTGGTGATGTGTTGATTGTAATTATGGAACACTTCATTAACTAATACACCGACAGTAATGATAGCCGCATGCGGAGAAATTTTCTCCACCGACCAGCTTTACAATAAAAGAAATCATTTAAAATTAGGGTCAATACTACTAAAAACGCCTAATTGGTAAACACGTGATAAATTTACTCAAAATTAATTTTTGGATCACTAAAAGCATTCCGCTGCAGGGGGGGTTAAAGAAATCGTCGACCTTTGTTTTCTCTAGCAGCCACCATTAATTTTGTGAAATTCACCAATGAAGCTCACGAGAGACTGCAAAATATTGATAGATCGATACATATAAGGAATATGTAAAGAATTATATTATTTCGAGAAAGAATAAAAACGCTTTGTGAAGGTGGATGATTTCAATAAATATTTATAACGATGGAGAGATTTAAGCATAATATATATTTGTTATATTGACCTTTATGTACATATCATACCAACAAAAGAATATTGTCCGTTTTACTAGTGAGTGTGAGCAATTATGAAATTTTCCCGTAAAATTTGGAGGTTAATTTGGATGATCATTCATCTGCAATTAGAGGTGATTAATGGGTGGGACTCGGACCCTTAGAGACATGAATGCGGTGCTCTCTGGGTTATAGCAATCATTTCATAAAGATTGGTAGTCCACGGCTATTGACAAATGGTAAATTTCACTGAAAGTTATCAATTCCCCCATATCGAGAATCGTACTAAACCAACCAGAAAATTTTGCGACCATTGACAAACGGGGGGGCCTGCCCGTCTGGATCCTGCATTTCTTGGTCCGCTCTCCGCTCGTGTAGTCCTTGAGCACCCACACGTCGATGCCCGTCGTGTTCGAATAACGGACCAGCACCAAACGATCCTCCCAGCTCGTGCATCCGCGTCTCTGGCTCCCGGATGAAGTCGTCTGGGATTGGGATCGAGCTGCATTCCTCCTTTGGTAAGGTCGAAGGAGAGCATAGCCTCTCGCCCGCAGGCCTGGCAACAAGTAGCTGCTCGGAAACCTGTTTAAAGCTCCGGCAGCATAGACGAAACTAGAACGAACGTCGCCGATTTTATGTATTTGCCTTTTCCTACTTCGATTATTACCCTGAATATGTGATTTTTTTTTAATTCTGTATTTTTGTAAATTTCCACAGAACATATCATTTCTCTACATTGTTAAGCTTTTATACATATTTTGGTTAAGCTTATGAAAAGGTGCATTTTTGTTTTTCAACTTAACCACGGGAGAGAGAACATTATTGTACAAGTTCAAGTTTTGACTTCTTATTATCTATTGTCCAAGCTAGACCTAAGTCTGATTAGTAAGGAGTCGTGCTACGGGAGAATTCCATAAGCGCTCGCACTTACCGGTAAAATGGACAACAATCTTTTGTCGGTATGATGTGTACAAATATATATTATGCTTAATCTCTCAATTACTATAAATATATATAAATATATCTAAATCATCCACATTCTCTTGTTTTTGGTCAACTAAATCATCCACATTCACGAAGCGTTTTTATTCTTTCTCAAAATACCATAATTCTTTATAAATTCCAGATACGTATCGATCTATTGAGATTTCTCTGTTACTTCTCTTTTACTTGTATTATTGTTTGTTTAATCTATTCTCGCAGTTCATGCTCTTTATCGAATGGATAACAAATGTTAATTTTGCAGTCTATCGTGAGCATGACAAACGCATTCGTATATTATTTTGTCCATAATTATTGTAAATTCTTAAATGGCATTTGTTTGTGTTTGCTTTTATTTCAAGCCAAAAGAGGAAAGGGCGCCCCCGTCCATTATTTGAACAACCAACCAATCATGAAGCAGCACAGCAGAATCCAACCAAATTTTGGAAAGATAGCGATGCCGATCTTTGAGGAAGATATCAATATACAAATCCGCATAGAAGAAGGAAACAGACGATATAATTCAGATTCTTCCTTAATAAATAATCCTTCTCTTTCCTCCCTTCCTCCCTTCCTCGTACTCTATATATACACAGATGCTGCACAGCCTCACCACTCATGGAGTGATGAGCATGGATGAACTTCCACTAGCCCTCCTCTCCGACATCCTCTCCAGAGTCTCGAGCGAGCCGCTGCTACGGTGCCGGTGCGTTTGCAAGCGCTGGCGAGAAGTCGTCGATGATCCCTGCTTCCGCAACTCGGTGCACCGCGTGAAAGAACCCGTGTACCTATACCACGAGATTGAGGAAGAGAAGATCTATCTCCTGAAGACACGTGAGGGGGAAGCGACGACACACGAGGAAGCGACGGCCACGACGCAGATGATTGAGATAGCGCAATTCCCGGGTCTGAAAGACTACAGGTTCCGCGGCGCCTGCAATGGCTTGCTCTTTTTTGCGCCCATCACCAATGTCAGGAACAATCCCGAGCTCCTGATTAATCCCCTTACTAGAGAAATCCGGAGTTTGCCTAGAGCACCCGATCTTTCGGCATTTGCGTCGGTTTATGGGTTCGGGTTCGATCGCTCTACCGACACGTACAAGATGGTGCAAATCAATGCAATTGGCTATGACGAGAAGACCGGCACCCGCACGATGGGGGCTAGAGTCTACGACTTTGAGAAGCGGTCGTGGAGGACCTGCAAAGCCCTGCCGTCTTCTCGTGACGTTCATCCTGATTTCGTCTTTGCTTCCGGAGCTTTGAACTGGTTTCTGCTGAGTAACTCGTTGCCAAGCCCGTGGACGAGAGCGACACTCTCTTTCGACCTTACCAAGGAGGAATTCAGCTTGATCCCGCTCCCGGACGACTTCTCCGGATCCGGCCGCCCCACCGTCCAGTGGCAGTCTGGGCGAATGCACCAGCTGGGAGGGTCGCTGGCGCTGGTCCATCATTCGAACTGGATGCATATTGACGTTTGGGTGCTCAAGGACTACAGAAGCAAAGAGTGGACTCGGAAATACAGGGTCGACACGTTGGAGGCCCCATGCCCGGACGGCCTTGACGGAGGCAATTACTTCGTGATCGGCCTTTACAAACGCGACAAGCTCGTTCTCCGTCACATAGGGGACAAGCAGTTGTATGTGTACGATGTCAACAAGGAAACATTCACGAGGTATAGGACCAAGGAGGACATTGCAATTCGCTGTTACGCCCTTTTCTGGTGTGAGACCCTAAGCCTCGTTTCTCTTGAGCGACATGGAGACGTCGCCAGGATTCTAATTCGAGCACCTTTTCAAGGACATTTTTAATTTCAATAGATTTTATGTCTTGCCTTTTTCCTACTCCGATTATTACCCTAAATATGTGATTTTTTTTTTAATTCTGTATTTTTTTTTAAATTTCCACAGAACACATCATTTCTCTACACTGTTAAGCTTTTATACATATTTTGGTTAAGCTTATAAAGAGGTGCATTTTTGTTTTGCAACTTAACCGTACGGGAGAGAAAACATTATTGTACAAGTTCAAGTTTTAACTTCTTATTATCTATTGTCGAAGCTAGACCTGAGTTTGATTAGCAAGGAAGACAATTGAACTTGTGCGATGAAACTTTACCAAGTAAGAAACAATCGAGAAATTTAATTAATACGAAAAGTTCGTTACTTTGCAGGCTTCCACAAGACTCAACGTCTGGACCCGCCTTGATCACGGTTGTAATCGTTGCACAAATACTATATCGAATAGGCTCTGACTAAATACATATTAACTCAATAGAAGTACAAAGTATCGTCTGATTCGTGTCCATGAATCCAATGCAATCAAAATCGTTGGTCACGTGGTTTCCACGCAATCAACCTCTAAGTATGACTTGAGTCCACATTTACCGCGTTTTAGGCAAGAACTTGTCCAAGAAGAGAGTGAGTACTTTTTGATTGAAACGTAAATTTACACGGGCCTCGGAAATTACTTCCGTCGGTCTATAATCTCATAAAATAGCGAACTACTTAGCTGGAATTCTAGTAGTAACTATTCAAAGAGAGTTGTTTTCAAAATTGGCCGTATAGACAAAGCCATCTTTATATGTACCTTATTGACTTTTTAAATTTGAATGAGTTCATTTAAGTTAAAAGAATTCATGCAAAGAGTCCGCACCCATGCACCATGGACAGCTCCGCCTTGTCCCTCGGCTTCGTCACTCCTCCGGCAAACCGACGAGGAGACCTCCCTCCAGGCTATCGCACTTTTACCTCGCCGCCTCGGACTCCTCGCACCGCTTCCATCGCTCCTTCGGCGAACTGACGAGGAGACCTTCCTCCGCGCTGTCGTACCTTCACCTTCACCGAATCAGCCACTCCGTGTCTCGCGGGTCGCTACGTTGGCAATGCCGTCAGTATCGCGAAATTGGGCAATGCCGACTAAAGCTCCTCTCTCTTTTGTGAAAATTAGCATTCTTAACTCCTCATGTATGTGTTATTGCAATTGATTGATTCATTTAATTATTATTTTTGTGACCGTCCAAAACTAAGTGTAGCTCTCGAGCCAATCTAATTTAAAAGCACACTTGCTTGGTTAATCATGTCGCATTTTCGCATCGACGAGAAAGCCCACCTGAATAGACACGAGAGACGAGTAAGACATGATCCGGCTCGGTTTGGATACCAGCTCAAATCGAAAAGCAAGGATACAATTTTAAGAAAAATAAAACCAAACAAGATTCAACTATAAGTTTGAGCCAACTCAAGTCAAATTGATTTTTCCTTTTTCGGATCGATCCACACTATAGTAATGACTGCATGAAAGAATGTAGTGCGTTTGTCTTTGCAGTTTGAATTGTGTAACCCCAAATATAGATTCGTCGTTGCTATAACAAGTTCAGGCAAAGAGCTTTCCATGTTTATGTATATATTAAAAATGGGAAAAATTCATTATTTCCCACGTGGAATGACCGACTTATTAGTTTGTTAGAATAAGCGGCAAATTCAGTTTTTCTGAGTTGACTTGCAAGTCTAATTCTGTTAGTCAGTTTTCTTACATCACGTGTCACAATTTCAAATGTGTTCTCCCGATTATTACTGCAAGTTAAGAGAGTTCTTGCATAAGTTCGAATTTCAAGAGACAGAACTATAACCCGTCTCTCTCCAAAACCCTATACCCAATACCCACTACCCATTCATCTCCTTCCTGCAAAAAATGCTTTCGAGGTATTCTTTCGATATGAGCTTTAGCAGATGTTTTTTTTTTTTACTGTGGCTTTAATGATTTTTTTTGGATGCCTTTAGAGGAACTCTTTCAGTCGCTATCGTCCTCATGTTTCTCTCCTCCTTTTGCAGAGAAGAAAAAGTGGACATGGGTCTCTCTTACGAATGGGCTGTCGACTGCATTAACATCATCATGCAGTTCGACGTTTTCTCTGGCGGGATGTGGAAGAAGTTTTGGGATCAAATGCTCGAACAAAGTCCGGACATGCCATTGACTGTCGAAGATACACGCTTTGAGGTTGGTGTCCTCAAAACTATCTATCTGTTGTCTCTGTCCATCATTTCTGAGAAGTACAGGTTATTCAATTTTCAATGCAATGAGCAGGTTTAAAGATCTCTGTATTTAGAATTAGTTGATGATGGATCTATGACAGCTAAAGCGTGAAGGAAAAATCTTGGTTCCCACATTTGAAACAATGGTTCTGTTTTCACAAAAGCACCAAGATCTGTCAGATATGCAATGTAACACAGATCTGTTATGAGGCAAAATGATTTCGACCCAAAGGCTCTGGATATCCTATGCCGTTCGCATTACTTAGTTATTACAGTTTTGGAGTTTTTCTAAAACCAGCATGTGATAGGTTTTCTTTTTTTCAAAACTTGATGATTTTTCCTTCGGCAGGCTTTCAAAACTTGTTGATTTTTTGTTGGGCAGGCTTTAAAAGAGGCACTTAGACTATGGGATCTACGGTTGGTACCCATCTTTGAAGGGGAGGAGGAACCTTCTCCAAAGATTGTGAATGGTTTCAATGCTATTTTTCACTATTACTTCCATTTCCACCGAGGGTTTTGCTATAGAAAAGTGAATGGCAAAAGGCTGGATGAGAAAGGGAAGGTCATAAGTGTGGACCAATGTTGCGGTTATTTGCACGGATTAAAAGAACTTGGTGAAGTGAGATTTTATGCTGTAGATGGGGAGCTGAATTTGGGCAGGGATGAGATCATGAGAAGAGCTGCACCATATTCTGAGGGCGTTGAAGTTCAGGAGAAGGCCGTTCGTGATTTGGCTGAAAAATACAGATTAGTAAAGAAATACGGATGAGAAAGTGAAAGTGAGTACTGGAAGTGTACTGGTATGGATGGTATATACGGAAGCTTGACTTGTTGATACTGACTGTGTACTGTTGTTTTTTTCCCAAGTATATCGTTTTCTCTATGTTGGTTCTACCATCTATATTCTTTACTATGGCTGCCTATATTATTAGAAATATCCTCCAAAAGATAATAAAGGAGCACCCATAGATCGAGTTTTATTAAGATGCATCAAACTCCGGATTTCTCTTAGGTCGAGCTTTATTAAGATCCATCAAATTAAGAGATTAATCAGGAGCTTTATTAAGATGCATCAAATTAAGAGATTAATCACGAGCTCAGGATTGTTCCTGACATGGGTGATGGGCGCAAAAATAGCTGGCCATTGCAACTGTAGTCTTTTAGACCTGCGCTATCTCGATCATCTGCGTCGTGGCCGCCTCGTGGGTCGTTGCTTAATCTTGCGGTATAGGTACACGGGTTCTTTCACGCGGTGCACCGAGTTGCGGAAGCAGGCCGGGATCATCGATGACTTCCCGCACCGGCACCGTAGCAGCAGCTCGCTCGAGACTCTGGAGAGGATGTCGGAGAGGAGGGCTAGTGGAAGTTCATCCATGCTCATCACTACACGAGTGGTGAGGCTGGGCAGCATCTGTGTATATATAGAGTACGAGGACGTGAGGGAGGATGGAAAGAGAACGATTATTTATTAAGAAGTATCTGAATTATATCGTCTGTTTTCTTCCTCAAAGATAGGCATCGCTATCTTTCCAAAATTTGGTTGGATTCTGCTCTGCTGCTTCATGATTGGTCGTTCGTTCAAATATGGACGGGGGCGCCCTTTCCTCTTTTGGCTTGAAATAAAAGCAAACACAAACAAATGCCATTTAAGAATTTACAATAATTATGGACAAAATAATACACGAATTCGTTTGTCATGCTCACGATAGACTGCAAAATTAACGTTTGCTATCCAATCGATAAAGAGCACGAACCGCGAGAATAGATTAAACAAACAATAACAAGTAAAAGAGAAGTAAAAGGGAAATATCAATAGATCGATACAAATCTGGAATACATAAAGAACTATGTTATTTTGAGAAAGAATAAAAACGCTTCGTGAACGTGGATGATTTAGTTGACCAAAAACAAGAGAATGTGGATGATTTAGATATATATGTTTATAGCAATTGAGAGATTTAAGCATAATATATATTTGTACATATCATACCGACTAAAGATTATTGTCCATTTTACTAGTAAGTGCGAGCGCTTACGGAATTCTCCCGGTAGCACGACTCCTTACTAATCAAACTTAGGTCTAGCTTCGACAATAGATAACAAGAAGCAAAACTTGAACTTGTACAATAATGTGTTTTCTCTCCCGTGGTTAAGTTGAAAAACAAAAATGTACCTTTTTATAAGCTTAACCAAAATATGTATAAAAGCTTAGCAATGTAGAGAAATGATATGTTCTGTGGAAATTTAAAAATATACAGAATTAAAAAAAAATCACATATTTAGGGTAATAATCGAAGTAGGAAAAGGCAAGAGATAAAATCTACTGAAATTACGGGTTAAGACATTGAGAGAAGAGAAAGAGGGTGTACACCATCTTTATATATATATATATTCCCCAGGGGCCTAGTGAAGATGATTTTTTGAGGGGGACCCCCGCAATCCACCCGTTACGTTAACAATTGCATGCATGGTGAAGATGACATTGATTGATTGAGGAAGCGTACGGACGATAAGGGGACACATTTTACACTTTTAAATAAGACGGTTACGAAGAATGTTCGAAGTTATTATAAATTTTTTTAACCGAGATGCTATTAGAATGTACAGATTTTTTTAAATCAACCTGCGATGATAGAACCATGCGAAATTTTACCTGATTGGCTTAGTATGGTTCTCGACATAGGTAATTGAGGACTTTCAATGGAACTTTATTTATTATTTTTATCAAGGGTTGTGGTCTGCCAATTTTTTTTATAGGATTGTTATAACCAAGAGGATTACATCCACCCGCATCTATGGCAAAATGGACAATAAATCTTTTGTTGTTATGATATATACATAGAGGTCAGTATACCAAATACATGCTATACTTTTTTACTCCTTGCTTACTCTACATATACGTTCATGCTCTTTGACTTAGTTTTTTCTAAATCCGATAATTTGAAAACTCTCCCATTGACACGCAAATTCGTGTGTGATTAGCTCATACTTATTTGAAATTTAATTAGTATTTGTTCGTTTGCTCTTTTTCGCGCCCATCATCGATGTCAGGAACAATCCCGAGCTCCTTGATTAATCGCCTTACCTTACTAGAGAAATCCCGAGATTGCCAAGAGCACCCGATCTTCCGCGACTTATGTCGGTTTTCGGGTTCGGGTTCGGGTTGGGGTTCGATCGCTCTCTACCGACGCGTACAAGATGGTACAAATCAACGCAATTGGCTATGGTGAGAAGACTGGCACCCGCATGATGGCGGGTAGAGTCTACGATTTTGAGAAGTGGTCATGGAGGACCTGCAAAGCCCCCCTCGTGACGTTCATCCTGATTTCGCCTTTGCTTCCGGAGTTGTGAACTGGTTTCTGATGAGGGACTCGTCGCCAAGCCCGTGGACGAGAGCGACACTCTCTTTGGACCTTACCAAGGAGGAATTCAAGCTCATCCTTTGTCACTTTTTTTTTTCTTTTTCTGGTCGACATCCTTTGTCACTTAATTGGGGGACAAGGAAGTCGTATGTGTACGATGTCAACAAGGGAATATTCACGAGGTGTAGGACTGAGTACATCGTACTACGCTGTTATGCGCTTTTTCTGGTGCGAGACCCTAAGCCTTGTTTCTCTCAAGCGGCACACTGACGAGACGACGTGGACCTTTCATAAATCTAATTGTTCTCCAAACATGACACCGCAGTTTGTTCTTTTCTTATCCATTAGTAAAACTCGAGCACCTATGCTTGCTCCTTTACGATCTTTTCAAGGATGTTTTTAATAATCTGCATGGCCATAGTAAGCAATAAAGAATGTAGAATAAAAAAAAATTTCCCTATTTTAATTTGTTGCCACATCGATAATGAATGCCCTTTTTTATGAGCTCGACTAAAATAGGTATACAAGTTTTACAATGCGGAGAACAGAGAAATTCCGTGGAAAATGTTACAACAATACAAAAATAACATTCATATATTTCTAGTAATATCTGAAGTAGGATAAAGCAAGAAACCAAAAAATTGAGAGGGCCGATGTTTTCTGGGACCCTCTGCATGCACCCGTTACATTGGAATTGCATTCACGCACGCACGCACGCACGATGAGGATGACGTTGATTTGATTGGGGATGTGTACACGGACGACGGAAGGGTTGAATAATCAAAAGGATTAATACCAAAAAAACCCGTATTGGTATAACCGTGATAAATTTACCTTCAGTTTATTTCCGTTAGATTTTACTGTCAAATTACTTTTATTAAATGACACTCGACAGTTGAGAGATGTACCGATCTTATGTTTTATCCTCCGTTTGTTACAACTGGTTTGTGATTTTTTGTGGTATTAATCCAATTTAACAGAAACTAACGGAGGGTAAATTTATCACAAATATATCAATTTGAGATTTTTGGTGGTCAATAAATTAGTTTAGGATAAATTAGTATCTGGATTTTTTGTAATAAAAAAATTAGTTTAGGGTAAATTTATCACAGGTGTATTAGTTGTGTTTTTTGTTCTGTTAACCCTAACCAAAAACCTGAGAAAGCTGTATTAAACTCCTGCCCAACACAAACAGTGGAAGCCAAAGTCGACAAAATCTTGTCAATTTGTTGACAAACAAATTTGCATTCGATTGTTTTCATCATTATTGTAAACTTAACTTATCTGCATGAGTTTGCTCTTTCTTAAGAAAGAAAAAAAGAAGAAAAGTGGCCAAGTCTATATTTATGAACAACCAATCATGAAGTAGCAGAATCCAACCCAAATTTGGAAAGATAGTGATGCTGATCTTAACGCATGTTGAGGAGGAAGGTGATGAAAGATATCGATCTATACATATCTCCAAAGAGCAATCCTCATCCGAATAGAACTAGGAAACCTCGTGAACTCTCAATAAATAACCCTTCTCGTTCCTTGTAATGGACATACGTACGGCGCTGAACAGCCTCAGCAGACGATGGCTCCACTCTTGACGAGCATTGATGAACTTCCGACAGCCATCCTCTTCGACATCCTCTCCCGAGTCTCGGGCGAGTCGCTGTCGCAGTACCGGTGCGTCTGCAAGCACTGGCGAGAAGCCATCGATGATTCCTACTTCAGCAACCTTATCCACTGCTCGAAAGAACGAGCGGTTCTATTCCATAATTATGATGAAGAGGAGATCCATCTCCTGAAGATACACGGGGAAGCGGCGGCGCAGATGATCAAGATAGGTGAATTCCCGGTACCGAGAGGCTATGCAATCCAAGGCTCCTGCAATGGCTTGCTCTTTTTCAGGCACAGGACCGATGTCAAGAACAATGGCGAGCTCCTGATTAATCCCCTTACAAAAAAATTGCTGAGATTGCCAAGAGCACCCGATCTTTCGCCGGACGTGTCTGTTTATGGGTTGGGGTTCGATCGCTCTACCAACACGTACAAGATGGTACAGATCAATGCAATCGGCTTTGATTACAAGACTCGCACCTGCACGATGGGGGCTCGAGTCTACGATTTCCACAAGCGATCGTGGAGGACCTGCACAGCCCCGCCACTTCCTCACAGCGCTGGTCCTTCACGTAACTTCGTCTTTGCTTCGGGAGCTTTGAACTGGTTTCTGAAGAGCTACTCGTTGTCGGACGGCCCCTTGGCGAGGGCGATGCTCTCTTTCGACCTTGCCAAGGAGGAATTCAGCTTGATCCCAATCCCGGATGTTTTCTTCGAATGCGGCGACTTCAATCTGGGGACGCGAATGCACGGGCTGGGGGGATCGCTGGCGCTTGTCCATCGTCTGGGGAACGAGGACGTCGACCTGTGGGTGCTCCAGGACTCCACGAGAAGAGAGTGGACCAGGAAATACAGCATGCGGCTCAAGAACAACTATTTCACCGTGGTAGGTGCGTACAAACGCGACGAGCTGATCCTCCGCCGCGACGGAGACATGTACTTGTACGATGTGAACGAGGATAGATTCACGAAGTGTTGGACCGGCGCACGTGGTTGTTATGCGCATTTCAGATATGAGCCCCTAAGCCTTGTTCCTCTCGAGCGACTTGGTGACGCCGCCAGACTCTAATTGTTCTCCAAATATGACACCATACGTAGCACCTTGCTCCTTCCTTATCTTTTCAAGGATATCTTTAGAGAAAACCGTATACTTGGAACAGTTTTGTGTAGTCAAGCTGTACATATTATGGTATTCCATCCGTATATCTCTACATTAGAAAATAACGAGGTTATAGACCGAAGCAACTTCTAGAGCACATGTAAATTTACATTTCAATCGAAATATATTCACTCTCTTTTCGGATATATTCTTGCCTAAAACGCGATCAATGTGGACTCGAGTCATGCTTAGACTTTGATCACGTGGACATCACGTGACCAACGATTTTGATTGCATTGGATTCACGGACACGAAGCGGACCACTTTCTATTTCTATCGAGTCAATATGTATCCGGTTAGAATCTATTTGATATAGTTTTCCCGCGACGTTGGTAATGCTTTATCGCGCGAGTCCAAGAGTCTTCCTTAGTAATCAAACTTTGGTCTAGCTTTGATAATAGATAATAGTTACCAAAACATGTATTTTTACAATACCGTCTTCTCTCCCGTGATTAAGTTGAAAAACGAAAATGCACTGTTTCATAAGCTTAACCAAAATATGTATAAATGTATTAGTGTAGAGAAATGATATCTTTCTGTGAAAATGTACAAAAATACAAAATAAAAAAACTATATGTTTATGGCAATAATTGAAATAGGAAAAAGCAAGTAATAAATTCCGTTAAAATTACAAGTTAAGAATTTAAGAGAAGATGATGACAATAATTGATTGAGGATGTGTACGGACGATAAGAGGACGTTTTTTACGGATTTTCTTTTAAAATCATGAGGTGGCTAGGAAGAGTTTTAACTAAGACTTTACTAGAATGATTGGATTCTTAAAATCAACTGGCGAAGATAAAGTCACGCGAAGTATTCTCTGGTTTACTCAGTATAATTCTCGATATAGGTAATTGATCACTTTCAACTGATTCGGGTCCGCCCATCACCTCTAATTGCAATTTCATGTTTCTCATGGAAGATGAATGACTATCTGGCCTTCAACAGGTACAGGAAAATTTCATAAATGCTCGCAATCACCAATATTTTATCGATTTACCAATAATATTTGTTACCTTTTACTTTTTGTTTAGTCCATTCTTGCGGTTCATGCTTTTTGACTCTTTTTTTTAATCTGAAAATTCGAAACTTTTACGTCCACACACAAATTTGTGTGCGATTTTATTCATAATCATTGTAAATTTAGTAAGTAATTGTTTTTTTTGTTTGCTTTCTCTTAAGAAAGGTGACCAACGATATCGATCTCTGTGTATCTACATAGGGTAATCCTCATGGGAATAGAACAAGGAAACAGAATATATAATTCAGATACTCTTGGTAAGCAATCCCTCTCATTCCTTGCACTCTATATATACACAGATGCTGAACATCATCAAGCAGATCGTGGCTGCATTCTTGATTAGCATGGATGAGCTTCCACTAGCCCTCCTCTCCAACGTCCTCTCCCGAGTCTCGAGCGAGTCGCTGCTGCGTTGCCGGCGTGTCTGCAAGCGCTGGCGGGATGTCGTCGGTGATACCTACTTCTGCAACTCGGTGCATTATGCGATAGAACCCGTGTTGCTGTACCGCGAGGTCAAGGAAGAGAAGATCCATCTCCTGAAGGAACACGAGAAAGCACCGATGAAGGTGATCCGGATGGTGGAGTTCCGATCGAAAAACTACATGATCCGAGGTGCCTGCAATGGCTTGCTTTTTTTCGCGCACTTTAACGATGTCAAGAAGTATCCTGAGCTCCTGATTAATCCCCTTACTAAAAGAATCGTGAAATTGCCTAAGAGCACCCGATCTTTTGCCGGACATGTCTGTTTATGGGTTGGGGTTCGATCGCTCTACCAACACGTACAAGATGGTACAAATCAATGCAATCGACTTTGATGAGAAGACTAGCACCTGCACGTTGGGGGCTCGAGTCTACGATTTCCACAAGCGATCGTGGACGACCTGCAAAGCCCCGCCACTTCCTCACAACGCTGATGGTCCTTTACGTAACTTCGTCTTTGCTTCGGGAGCTTTGAACTGGTTTCTGAAGAGCTACACATTGTCGGGCGGCCTCCTGGCGAGGGCGATGCTCTCTTTCGACCTTACCAAGGAGGAATTCAGCTTGATCCCTATCCCGGACGTTTTCTTCGAATGCGGCAACTTCAATCTGGGGATGCGAATGCTCGAGCTGGGGGGATCGCTGGCGGTTGTCCATTCTCCAGACACGAGGCACAACGACGTGTGGGTGCTCGGGGACTACACGAGAAGAGTGGACCAGGAAATACAGGATCCGGCCCCGTGCCCCGGCGGCTGCTATTACACCGTGGTAGGCCCATACGGACACGACAAGCTGATCCTCCGTCACCGCGTGGAGGAGGAGTGGTATTTGTACGATGTCAACGAGGATGGATTTGCGAGGTGTCTGAAAAAGGACATTGCAAGTAAGCTTCTCTGTTGTGCGACGCTATTCTGTCAAACATTGATCGATGTCCGGCCAGACTCTAATTGTTCTCCTAATATGACAGTACGTTTTGAAATAAAACTCGAGCACCTATGGTTGCTCCTTAGGATGTCTTTACTAATCCTAGTATTTTACTCCTCTGGGAATATAGTAAGGAATAAAGAATGTAGAACAGGAGTCAATCTCACTCCATCAAGCTCTATCAATCTGGCCAACCATTCTATCACTCTTCAATATAGTAGCAAAGTTCCTCCTCTTCAAAGTTCCTTCTCTCATGCTGGTTTTAGAAGAATTCCAAATCTGACACAATTTGAGGAAACTCATAACAAGTCTTGCCAAGGGGCCGAAAACCAGTCATGATCTGGGAAAAGAATAAGCATGATGTCCTAAGCCATAAGCTTTGGCTCAAAATCTAAGCTCATCTGCTGTTAGCAAAACCAACCAATTTAAACCTTTATACTGACACAGCAATAAGCACACTTGAAACGCGGTGAAAGAATTAAAATTGCGGTTGAAAGGCACCGTTTCAGCCTTGAGCAAGGAGGGACCGACTGAGCGGGACATGATTTGCACACCGACACTGTAGGATCCTCAGTAAAGTTCTGCAAAATCACCTTCAAGCGGTGAATTTTGCAGCCTGGACTGCATGCTTGATGACTGTAGATTATGAAAGCACCATTTCACCAGTAATCTAACACCTAGTTATCCGGGTATAAAACCCACTAAATCATATCTGTCCACAGCCCCAAGAGCCAATAGGCTCAAACCCCAAACCTGCTGAACCCAATGTCCTACAACACCAAAACAGGCCAACGGACCAAATTGAAGAACTAGCCCAACCTTTTCTGCCATGGAAAGATAGAGTTTGTCCTTCTGTTGAATCGATATATATTTGATTAGGGCCCATCTGGTATAGTTTTCTTGCAACGGATACAGCTGTGGTTGGCTCGGATCCAGGCATTAAGACTTGGGGGAGCCAACATAAAGCATCAAAATTTTTCATACTCATTAATTTTCTCGATTGTTTCTTGCTTGGTAATGTTTTATCGCACGAGTTCAAGAGTCTTTCCTCAGTAGTCAAGCTTAGGCCTAGTTTTTATAATATCTACTAATTAACAAAACATAAACTTTTGTACTTTTCCCAACTGACAAGCATATTTTTCTCGCGTGCATGATGAACATGACATTAATTGACCGAGGAAGAGTACGGATGATGGAATGGTAGTAACTCCTGCCCAACACAAACAATGGAAGCTAAAGTCACCCTTTGACGAGTTGATCCTAGTCACTAAATTTGTCATCTTGAACCAAAAACATCAACACTTGTCCAGAGCCTAAGCAATTCTTCCTGGTGAAAGCACAAAGTGTGGTCGCAGAAAACCGTTCTCTGTACTATTTATTGGTGACCATCTTGGTCACCATGTTTTGGACTAGTTCTCGATTCACAGCTATAAGTACTCTCTCCACATATCATCCTCAAACACACACACACACACACACACACTACACTTTCTTCGAGAAGTTCGACATAAGTTTCTGTCGACTGAGAAAAGATATGAAGGGCGTGGCTTTGGCGGCGGCCCTTGCGCATCGTACCTCACTAAAGGAGGGTACCCGGGTCACTGTGCTGCAACGGGATGAGAGACCTGAAGAAGGACCGGCGCGCCACCTGCTCAGTTTTCCTAGAGAACCCATCCTTCGGTGCCGACGACTATCTGGAAATTCGAGTTGCGCTCTTCCCGTCGACGGGAAACCGTTTCGATGGTCCGGAGATCTCGAGCATCGGATTCAAATTGAGCAACCAGACTATAAACCACCTCCACAATTCAGTCCCTATTTCTTCAGTGCATCTCCTTATGCTTTCAATAGTGTACCTTGAACATCTAGAGAGACACTGTTGACTGTTTTCCAGGACAATTTGTAAGCTTAAATAAAAAAGGTTGACCTTGTGGGGTTCTCACTAACACCGGCGATCAGACAATTCCTTACCTTTTCAGCAAGCAGAGGATGATTGATACTTGTAGACATGAATATCATAACATCGTTAATGTAACCTTACGATACATATGATGGATGATCGTATTGTCACTTTTATGAGCCCATCAATAATAATAAAATGGTACGAGAAAAGAGGGATGATATATGCGGATTGACCGGTTTTAAGTCGAGCATTTACCTTGAAATATCTTTATCGGTGTTGTATCTTCCTAAATTATAGAAATGTGCTTGCCAAATATTCGATTCTTGTTTGTGGCATTATTTTTGGAAACAATTAAACCAACTCACTCAATCACCTTATTTTCCTAAAGTCAATGTCGAATATTGGTTTAATAGTGACATAGTACATCAAGCAAGCACTACAAAGAAACATGTTTTTTGCGACGGATTATTTTCGTAGCAAATTTGCGACAAACTTTGCGACGGAAAAAAATTCCGTCGCACATTTGCGACGGAAAATAAATCCGTCGCAAATTTGTGACGGAAAAAAATTCCTTCGTCGCCAGTTCCGTCGCTAATTTGCGACGACTAATTTTCCGTCACAAATTTGCGACGAATTTTGCGACGGATTTATTTTCCGTCGCAACGAATATTTTATCCGTCCCAAATTGCGACGGATTTTGCGACGAAATTGGATTCGTCGCAAATTTGTACCGGAAAAATAATTTTTTGATATGCACCCCACCCCACCCGTCAATCCGTCAATTTCTCTCTCTCTCTTTCGGTAGTGATTCGTCTGGTCGCCTGCTTTTCTCTCACCTTCTCCTTCTATCATTTCTCTCAATAATCCGTGCGCACAGAAATCAATCTCGGTGAAGCTTTTCCACAGGTAAGTATCGTAGCTAATTAAGTCCGTTTAAACGTGCAACTAATATGGTCATGTCCTTCTGATTCATCGTCAGATGCGAATTTTTTTTTTATTGACATTATTTTCTGTTTTTGTTGTAAATTGGTGGCCGGTAGCTGACCGGCGACCTGCCACCAATTTGCGACGGACGGTTTTGGTCCGTCGCAAATTTGCAACGGACGGTCTTTGTCCGTCGCAAATCAAATTTGCGACGGACGAAAGGGCAAGGTGCTAGTCGACCTCGCCGCGGTGGCGGCCTCCCCCAGATCTGGGCGAGGCCGACCGGCGTCGACCCATGGCCGGTGAGGCCGCGCGGGGTGGCCATGGCCGCGGGTCGACCTCGCCGTCGCCCGCCGGGCGACGGCGAGGTCGACCCGTGGCCCAGCGGCGAGGCCGGTCGGCCTCCCCGGATCCGGGCGAGGCCGCCGGTCGACCTCGCCTGTCGCCCGGCTAGGCGACGGCGAGGTCGACCGCGCCATGGCGACCCCGCTCGGCTTCGCCCAGATCAGCCGGGCCGGCAGCCATGGCGAGGCCGAGCGGCCTCGCCGGCGACCGGAGAAAATTATAAGAAATTTTTTTAAAAAAAAATTCGGAAAAACTAAAAATTTTTTAAAAAATGAATGTTAAGTGATTTTGCTTTTATTTAGGTACGTGTCCAATTGAAGGTCTCGCAATCCAAGTGAACTTTGCAATTCTCTTCAAATTGACCACTTTATGCTACCAAGATTTCAGTCAAATATCTGGGTAAGTTTTCTTTACATGGTAATTTTTCCATTTTTTAAAATTTCGTAGTAATTGTTGCGTGAAAAACAAAATTTTAGTTTTCATAATTTTTTTTATTTAACAACGGTAGATATGATATTTTAAATATTTTACGATATTTTTTTATTTTAATACAGACACAATGCAAAGAAACAGGGCTTGGATGTATAATAAGAACTTACCTGGACGTCAAGGATTGACCGATGAGTTTCGTACTGGGTTGGAACTATTTTTAGACTTTGCTAGTAGTAAATATGAGTTCATGGATGGAAATAAGTTAAGGTGTCCGTGTAGAAAGTGCAGTAATGATAAATTTCATGTGTGTGATAGAGTTAGAGAACATCTTTGTAGATTTGGGTTTACTCCGAATTATTATAATTGGACTTGCCATGGTGAACCATTTATATCTGATGAAGGATATCGAAGAAGTGACCAATTTTTAGGAGGCGAAAAAAGTAGCTATTATGACCAATTGAACCCATACGAGAGGATGATGATTGATGCAGCTGGTCAGAATTTTGTTTCAGATTCGAACCATGCAAGTACTAGTTTTACTCCTACACATGAACAAGTGGGTACTAGTCATACATCACAATTGGAAGACATGGGAGTAACGGGTTTTGATGAGAATGTGTGTAATAGAGCTTTTTCATATAATCAATTCTGGGAAGTGTTGAAAGCAGCAGATGAACCTTTATGGCCAGGTTGTGACAACCACACTAAGTTATCTGTGACAGCAAGACTGTTAAATATCAAGGCAGAGCATAATGTGTCGCAAGATTGCTTCAACTCTTTTGTTGAAGTAATGCGGGAAACAATGCCACGTGATAACAGCATGCCAAGTGATTGTTACGATATGAAAAAGCTAGTGGATAACTTAGGTCTTCCGGTTGTAAGGATTGATGTATGTAGTAGGGGTTGTATGTTATATTGGAGAGATGATGAAAATGCAGAATCTTGCAAATTCGTAGCCAACCTAGGTACAAGATTAACAGGAGGCGGGGTCGTAATCGAAGCGTAGACCATGCAAGCAAATGTTTTATCCGCCCTTAATCCCCAGTTGACAAAGGCTTTATGCGTCTCAAGCCACAGCTGAACACATGACTTGGCACGCAAATCATGAAACAGAAGAGGATCTAATGTGTCATCCTTCATATGCAGAGGCATGGAAGCATTTTGATATAACGTACCCTGAGTTTGCGATAGAGCCTCGAAACATCAGGTTAGGTCTCTGCTCTGATGGATTTGCCCCATTTGGGAAATCAGAAAAAAGTTATTCATGTTGGCCAGTTATCTTAACGCCATACAATCTTCCACCTGGTATGTGCATGAAGACACCTTATATGTTTTTGACATTAATCGTGCCTGGCCCGCAAAATTCGAAAAAGTTAATAGATGTTTATATGCAACCATTGATTGAAGAGTTACAACGGCTATGGGAGGAAGGTGTCCTTACATATGATGTTTCTACCGATTAAACATTTGTAATGAAGGCTGCTCTTCTTTGGACGATAAATGACTTTCCAGCTTACGGAATGTTATCTGGATGGAGTATAGCTGGAATCTTAGGATGTCCGATATGTTTGGAGAGATCAAAGTCATTTAGATTAAAACATGGAAAAAAGCCCAGCTATTTTGACTGTCACAGACAATTTTTACCGATAAATCATACCTTCAGAAGGAATAAAAAAGAGTTCATGAAGAATAGGACTGAAAGAACACGTCCACCATTGAGGTTGACCGGCGATCAAATTTGGGATCGGGTGCAGGACTTTCCAACTGTTGTTCAGAACCCTCACGGTACGACTTTTGCGTACGGAAGTAGACATAAGTGGACAAAACGCAGTATATTTTGGGATCTACCGTATTGGAAGGCCCGTCTTATTCATCATAATCTTGACGTCATGCACATAGAAAAGAATGTTTTCGACAATGTCATAAATACTGTGATGGATGTCACCTGAAAAACAAAAGACAACTTGAATGCAAGAAAAGATATGAGAGATATTTGTGATCGACCAATACTAGATGTGGATGCAAGCAAGACGGGGACCAAAACCAAAAGCGGTTTATACATTGGATAAGGAGCGAGGCGAGTTGTTTGTCAATGGTTGAAATCTGTGCGGTTTCCTGATGGATATGCTTCGAACCTCGGAAGATGTGTTGATTTGAATGAATGCAAGTTGACAGGTTTGAAGAGTCATGATTGTCACATATTGATAGAAAGACTAATTCCAATAGCTTTCAAGGAAGTTCTATCGAATTTTGTTTGGGGCTCCATTATAGAGTTAAGCAATTTCCTGCATGATATTTGCTCGACAGTGTTAAAAGCATCGCACATGGACAAACTAGAGAGAGATATTCCAATTATTCTTTGCAACTTAGAAATGATATTTCCTCCATCATTTTTTGATTCGATGGAGCATCTCTTAGTTCACTTGCCTTATGAGGCCAAAGTTGCAGGTTCCGTACAATTTCGATGGATGTATCCATTTGAGAGGTAAATTATTTTTTAAATAAAGTTCAAATTACTTTATTATATATTATGTTCCGATAAACTTCTTTCTATTGCAACTAGATTCTTATATCATTTGAAGAAAAAAGTGAAGAATAAAGCACGTGTTGAAGCTTCAATTTGTAATGCATATATTGTGGAAAAAGTGACAATATTTGCATCATACTATTTTGAGCCGCGCGTGCAGTGCAAGAGGCGGAGAGCAGGCAGAAATGATGAGGGCCCCATTGATCCCAATTGCAAAGCATTCTCTATTTTCAATTATCTGGGTCGACCAAGCGGCGCATGTCAGTCTCGTTACCTAACAGGCGAAGAATTGCATGCAACCCATACATATATTTTACTGAACTGCCCAGAAGTCGAGCCATACTTCGAGTAAGTGTAAATTTGCAAATATATGTATTGTGTGTCAAATATTTGCTAATATATAAATGGTATTTATTACTAGGATTTTCCAAACTTCAATGTATGGACTACCACAAAATGAGTTTGACCGTATGTGCGATTAACAATTTGCAAGCATGGTTCAAAATATATGTAAGTTGCCTATGGACCGTTCACTTGCCTTTTTAAAATTTTATACATCATTTATTGAAATATATATTATTGACTTTGCGTGTGTAACCTTAGCTTCACAATAATCACGATGAACTTGGAGAGCAAGGATTGCTATATTATCTGTCATGGGGTCCACAGTTAAGAGTGCGGAGTTGGCCAGCATATTTCATAAATGGATATAATTTTCACACTCAAGAATATGGAATGGGAAAAGCCACAATGAATAGTGGTGTGTCTGTTCGGTCATCCAATGGTGGCAGTTCAAAAGATGATTTTTATGGATTGTTGGATGAAATCATAGAGATAGAGTACCATGGATCATTAATGATGCGGGTTGTGTTATTTAAGTGCAAGTGGTTCGACCCCGTCAAAGGAATGAAGGTGCATACGAAGTTTAATTTGGTTAAAATAAATCACAAGAAAATGTATATGAAATATGAACCATTTGTCTTGGCACAACAAGCAATTCAAGTATGTTATGCATCATATCCAAGTTTGAAACGTGATAAAGCTGATTGGTGGGCTATATGTAAAATCAAAGCACGGAGAAAAATCGAGGAACACTGGAAGGACAGAGCCTATCAACAAGAGGAAGTTTCTAACACGGTTGAAAAGCGAGGAATATAACATTCCAACTTTACGAGATCCATGTGGAGCTATGATAGATGTGGATCCAACAGAAATTTGCGAATTAAATGTACAAGACTGTTCAGAATCTGATTTTGAGACAGATGATGAAGACGAAGAGCAAGACGAAGACGAATTGGAAGACGAAGACGAAGACGCAGATGAAGACGAAGATTAAAATTTTTGTGACAAAACACTAATGATGTGTAATTATTATTGCGACAAGTGTTATTTTGGTTGTCATAATTATTATTATTGATATTGTTATTAACATTATTGTTGTTTCTATTACTGTTGTTGTCGCTTATTCTTCTTAATTTAATTGATCGTCGGAAAATTTGTCGCTAAATGACGACAAGTCAAATATTATTCGTGCGATGACATTTGCGATATTATATTTTCCAATAGATTTGGATCGTCGCTAAATTCGTTGCTCATTTTACGACAACAACTTATTCGTGGCTACTGTTCATCGAATAATTATTGACGGATTTGCAAATTCACGGCAATTGTTCGAATCCGTCGCAAATTGACGGACCAAAACATGTCCGTTGCAAATTTGCGACGGACAAAAACAAGTCCGTCGCAAATTTGGGACGGAAAAAAAAATTCCCTCCCAAATTTGCGACGGATATAAAAAGTCCATCGCAAATTTGCGACGGACTCAAAGGAAATTTGCGTCCGTGGCAAATTTGCGACGGACTTTGCGACGGACGAGACTGGTCCTTCGCAAATTTGCAACGGACGCAAATTTCCGTGCAGTCCGTCGCAAATTTGCCACGGACCAGTCTTGTCCGTCGCAAATTAGCGACGGACGAGACTGGTCCGTCGAAAATTTGGGAGGGAAAATTCCCGTCCCAAATTTGCGACGGACGAAAAATGTCCGTCGCAATCTCTCTCTCCCGCCTGCACGCGCACGTGCCCCGGTCAGCTTTTCCTCTCTGACATTTTTTGTTGTTTTTTGCCTCTTATTATCCGTCGCAAATTTGCGACGGACCACTCTCGTCTGTCGCAAATTTGGGTGGAAAAATTCCCGTCGCAAATTTGCGACGGACAACTCCCGTCCGTTGCAAATTTGCGACGGCCGATACCGTCCGTCGCAATATCTCTCTCCCGCCTGCACGCGCACGTGCCCCGGTCAGCTTTTCCTCTCTGACATTTTTTGTTGTTTTTGGCCTCGTATTATTGTTCTTCGTCTTCTTCGCCGAGTGCACTATCCTCGTCGTCGTCGCCGTCTTCTTCGTCTCTTTGCTCCGTCGCCGCAGCCGACGTCGCCGTCGCCCCCGTCGCCGTCTCCGCCGTCCCCGTCGTCGTCTGCCCACGCGTGGGGTCTCCGCTCGCCGTCTCCTAGCTCGCCTGCGCACCTCGCCGGCCCGGATCGCAGCCGCCTGAAGCCGTCGTCGACCAGCCTCGCCGAGCTCGCCGTCGCCGCCCGGCCGCCCAACCGTCGCGCCCAGCCCAAGCCTCGCCGAGCTCCGCCGCCGCCCAACCGTCGCTGCCCAGCAGCGGCTCAGCCTCGCCGAGCTCGCCGTCCCCGTCCAGCCGCCGCCCAGTCCATCGCCGCCCAGCCGCCGCCTAGTCCGTCGCCGATCGGCAGCCGCCCAGCCTCGCCGAGCTCGCCGTCGCCGCCAGCCGCCGCCTGAGGCCTCGCCGCCCAGCTCACCGCCGTCTAGCCGCCGCCGCCCAACTCTCGCCGTCCCGAGGCCATCGCCGCCCAGCTCGCCGCTGTCCAGCCGCTGCCGCCCAACCTGTCGCCGCCACCCGGCTCGCCGCCGTCTAGCCGTCGCCGCCCAGCTCGCCATCCCCGAGGCCGTCGCCACCCAGCTCGTCGCTGTCCAGCCGCCCAACTGTCGCCGCCGTCGCCGCCACCCAGCTCGCCGCCGTCCAGCCGCCGCCCCCCTTTTTGCCGCCATCATTCACTAACGTTTGTTGGGAGGTTCCTTCCTTGTGGACAAAAACTTAGTTCTCCTTCTAGTTCTAGTTATTCCAAAGTTCAAACTTATTTTTTCTATTTTTTATTGCACCTTCACCATTGTTAAAAAAAAATAAAAAAAATTAAAGTGCTCACCATGCGAGAGAATTTAATAATAAAAAAAACTTCGGATACACGTTTCATATATCCAAACGATATTGAGTTTTGTAAAAATGTTTTGACGTTCTTTTAAGCGGGTAGTAAAATTTAACAAATCGTCCTAAGTTTTTTTCTTCTGGCATTTGGACGGTTTTGGATTTCTTATCCATCTATGGAAAAACAAAACACATTTGCATGTTAATTTTCTCGAAAAAACTGGGGATGATGATACAAATAATCCTTGAACTTTGGTATAAATAACTGGCTGGGGCCAATTTCCTATTTGAGCGAAAGAAGGAAAGTAGCTGGAGATCTGAAATGGCAATATAACCAACTTTTTTTGGTCTGGTTTCTCAGGAACTGGATCAGGTACACAAGGTTCTATCATAAAGATAGTAGGAAGGGCGAACCTCTTGCTCAAGCCCTTCAGGGACTACCTTTTAACTGCAAACTACTCGGAGATTTAATTCAAAATAGCAAACCTCTGCAGTCTTCAAATTCTGAATTTGTCAGGAAAAGGCATGACTGGTTGGGGCCAATTTCCTATTTGAGCGTAAGAAGGAAAGTAGCTGGAGATCTGAAAAGGCAATATAACTAACTTTTTTTTGGTCTGGTTCCTCAGGAACTAGATTAGGTACACAAAGTTCTATCATAAAGATAGTAGGAAGGATGAACCTCTTGCTCAAGCCCTTGAGAGACTGCCTTTTAACTGCAAACTACCTGGAGATTTAATTCAAAATAGCAAACCTCTGCAGTCTTCAAATTTTGAATTTGTCAGGAAAAGGCATGACTGGCTGGGGCTAATTTCCTATTTGAGCGTAATAGGAAATGGCTATTATGGTACCTAACCAGTAAGTACTTAATAGCTTTTGAGTTTCTCTAACTCTATACACCATTTGGTAATGAAGAGTTGCAACAATTTCGGGATTCTGTATCTCAAACCAACACTTCCATATAATTCATAAACTTTCAATTTGTTCAATGTGGTCTCTGAACTATTGATACATATTCGAGCTAGTTCCTGAACTATATGAAAATATTCAATGAGAACGATATTGCACATTAGGCTAAAGTTTAAGGACCACGTTAAATATTTAAAAGTTTATGGACTTCATTGCACCAAAGTTCATGGACCATTTGTGTTATTTTTCTCCAAAAATATTAGGTGCACCAATATGATTGCTTGTGTGGAGGCATTGCATAGTCTATAAAAGGTCGAAATTTTTTTTGGGTCAAATATAAAGGGTGGAGTTCCTCATTTCGTATTCATGCTGTGCTCCGTTTTATGTCTCAACAAATTTCAACCGTTGACAAAATTCTTATAATCACAAATCAACTTATTTATATATAATGTCATACTTTTTCCTCAATGTCACGGTGTATTTGAATTTTTAAATCACAATGTATAATACAAACCAAGTGTCTCAATCTCATGATTTCCAAAATCTAGATGGGTTGAAGAGAATATATCGTAAATAAATATTTGAAAAGGAATCTACTTTTCGTCCCTAAGTCCACACTAAAGGCAACAAAATATAGTAATAAACTAAAAGCAAATTACAAGATGCATTCTCATAATATTTTTGCCAATGAATTATTCGTAGAAACACTAGCGAAGGAGAAGATTTTCTTCACATCCGACCGCATCATTGGCGATGTGTTGACTGTAATCATGAACCACTTCACGAACTTTATGCACTGACAGTAACGAAAGCCGCGTGTGGAGAAATGTTCTCCACCGGCGAAATTTACAATAAAAAAAATCCTTCAAAATTATGAAATGAAAAGTATTTATTTCTAATCGAAAGCATAAAATTAAAGTTAGGGAAGACCTTGGACATGGTTCTTGTAATTCTGCCCGTATTAAAAATGTTATTTGCTTTGTAATAGAGCCTTTACAATGTCATATGTTTCGAACAAAATATATATATATCGTATGTTGATTACGATACTCAAAAGTGGCGCGATACTCAAAAGTGGCGCGATACGATAACTTTGGACGAGTTTCATTAGCAGCAACTCAATTGTGGCGCATTCTGTAATGATGAAATCCAAAATGCACATCGGGGTGTCCTTTCGAGATGGCCAAGTTACCACCAAAACTCTTGCGGATCTCCAAACGTCTCATGTTATGTTGCCTAGTTGCAGTATATTTTATACGGAGAGGCTTTCCGACTTCCATCATCCCGCTGGAGCTACGGTAACAATTCGCCAAACTCAGAATTTTGGGTCACCGGCGAAGCATGCATGATACTCATGACTCAAATAGAACATTGCATAATCAACATGTAGCTCTTTCGATGATTCTCTGGGAGAGTCTCTAGTGCCAGTGCTGGTGCCGGAGCCGGTCGCCTCGCCTTTTTATCCTCGAAAAAAAAAAAAAAGAGTTAGAGGGGTTTTCGGATCTAATTTATGGAGCTGATTGCGCGGGAGAGGAGGGAGAGAACGAGCGGGTCCGCACTGTCCTTCAAATTGAATGCTCACAATTTGTCGGCTACTCAGTACAACCATCGGGTGCGATGTTCGTGTCTGTCTTTCTTGCTGGCCTTTCTTTGCCCTTTTCCTGCTTCTCGTTTCGATTGGCATTTTGGAGGAGGAGTGGCATCCAAAAAGAAATGGGGGAAGTTAAAAAAAAAAAACAAACAAGCAAACAAAAAGGTCAGTGCAGTTTCGAACTTCCAATGCAGCTACACCAATAACATAAACTTCTCGTGGCGCCAATACATAAATAAATCGCCAACGAAAAAAAAAATTGGGCATTTTGATTTGCTTTTTGTCCCCCAAATGAAGCAAATTTGAACAAGGGCAGGGGCAGCTACAAGGGAGAAAGTTCAAATATTTAGGTACTTCTAGAATACTTTTTCGGGTTATCCATTAGAAATCTCAAACCAACAGCCCATAGTACATTTATTGCGAATAATTTAAGTCTCACGAGAAATCTTGAACCGGTATCTCCAATTCAAATCTATTCTCCACGTCGGAACCCAACCAGCTAACGGGGTAGATTTGGAGTGAATGTGTCGTTGGGTACCGGTTTGAATTTTTTGTGAGAGGAGAATTAGTTTTGAGTAATTATATCAATGGGTAGTGATTGGGGATGTTTATTAAGACGAAAATTAGTTTGGAGTAGGTGTGTCACAGCTCCGCGGGATACTGGTTTGGAAATTTTAATGGGTATTAGCTCTATTTCTTCTTTGATACTTCGACGGGATTTCAATTCAGTCATTTTAGGCGTTTAGTGGCCCACGATCTTTTTTTTTTTTTCTAACATTAGTTTTGTGATTGCTCCTAAAGTATCGGGCCCTGCCGAAAATTATTAACCTAATGTAGATCAAACCGTGACGAACGGAGTTTTTAATTATGAAACTCATGATGGTAATTGGTGAGTAAAGTAAGCTCAATTTGTCATCCATGGATTGAAGATGGGGGGAAGTGGTCCAAGAAGGAAAAGCTTATATTCCAAAGCATCCCTTTTTCTTTTCTTTCTGATGAAGCCAGAGACATCTGTTGAGTCTCATCTTTTTGGTCAAAAGAGTGAACAATTCCAATGATTATGCTTTAGCCTACCTTTTTATTTTCAAGCACCTGTGGATATTTTGTAGTGAAAATACTAGAATATGAAAACAATCTCATCACTGTTATAGGGGGAAAGCGAAATTTCCTTTTCTTTTCTTTTTCTTTTTCGGCAAGGAGATGGGGAATGCTTCGGCTTAAGCGATGGACACAGAGAACCGAGTCATTACACAAGCCTTTTGTAAAAGGAGAGAAATATAAACATCTAACAAAGGGTGCTTTTTTTTTTAATTAGCGGCACAACTTGTCCATGAACAGCGAAAAGTTTCTATTTTGATAAATATGAGATCATACGTAAATATTTCTCAAAAAGAAAATTTAGTAATTTTGTAGTGAAAATACTAGAATATGAAAACAATCTCATCACTTTTATAGGAGGACAGGGAAATTTTCTTTTCTTTTTCTTTTTCGGCAAGGAGACAGGAACGCTTTCGGTTAAGCGATGGACAGAGAGAACCGAGTCACTACATGAGCTTTTTGTAAATGG
The DNA here is from genome assembly GCF_021117445.2 of Syzygium oleosum. Taxonomy (NCBI): domain Eukaryota; kingdom Viridiplantae; phylum Streptophyta; class Magnoliopsida; order Myrtales; family Myrtaceae; genus Syzygium; species Syzygium oleosum. Next base: position 7,117,802 of record NW_026607494.1, read on the forward strand.
AGAGGAAAATAAACATCTATCAAGCGGTACTTGTTTTTAAATTAGTGGCACAACTAGTCCATGAGTCGGCGAAAGTTCTTATTCTGATAAATATGAGATCAAATATAAATATCACTCCAAAAAAAATTTTAGTCTTTTAATAAAATATAACCTAAAATTGGGTTGATCTTGATTTGCCGTGAAACTTATTGAATTAAAAAGCATTAGGCATATACGTCCATTGGATAACAATAAAATATATTGTTAAGTATGCTAATATTGATTTACATTATTGATTTGCTAAATGATGTGTCAAACATATAAATAGATGGGTCATATTCAATATTTAATAAAAGCCTACCATATCACCCAATAAATCATTTTTGTAAATCGATTTTAGTAAACCTAACATCATTTTCGAGAATAATACGGTAGATTCCAACCAAACCTCTTATTCCAATCTCTTTTTTCTTTCCAACTCTACATTATATATATAATATATCGTCATAAGCTTTTGAACTTATGTCCTATGCAAAATACGACTTTCCTATTACTTTTATAAGAATTGAAATCTTATGCACATAAATGAATAGAATATATTTAACTTATTATTTATCAACATGTTGGCAATTCACAACAATAAGTAATTTTAACTTACTTATTTATTCCAAATTTATCGATGTGGAATATTGCAATAGTTTTTATCTAATCATATGTTGGGCGCTTCAATTTCCTCACCAAGAAAAGAGATCATGACACAAACAATACTTGAATTTTGGTCCAATGTGCAATGTAGTCCCTCAATTTTTAATTTGTTCAATATAGTCCTTAGACTATTGGTACATGTTAAATGGTTGCTACAGTTCAGGGACTATATTGAACATATTAAAAGTTCAAAGGCCACATTGCATATTGAGTCAAAGTTTAGGGACTGCTTGTGTCATTTTCTTCAAGTTACTACCTTCAACCAAGTTACTAAAGACAATTTGCATGATCCTGACCAAAAAAAAGAAAAGGCAATTACATTAACCACAAAATACTTTATTAGCAATGAGCGCTCCATTTGAATCTACATTATCTAATTGAAGTGAGTTGTTTGAAAATTTTCAATTATCAATTTCAAGTTTATGTTATCATTTCTAATTTCAATGTGATTAAGCTTTATTAGACTTTAAGATTTGCTCTATAAGTTAAGTACGTAATCTTTTTTTTTGTCAAGTACGTAATCTTATTTGAGCTCTTCATAATCTTATTTCTACTTCTCTATAGCAGTTTCATTTTTGTTTGATTTTTTTTTTATTTTGATTTGTATTGAGTTATAATTTTAGTATAGTATTCTAGAATAATCATAGGGATAGTATTGGAAATGTATGCTTGGATTCTAGAGAGTTATTGTGGTTAACACATGTAAGTCGTAGATGGAGAGATTGGATTTTCACCGTAAGATGAAGAGGAGATCTACGGTTGTAATTAGAGAAGTTCGAGTATATATTGAGGTCCCTTCCCCAATATTATCGCATAATACAATTAGAAATAATAGTGTATACTATCATAAGCATTTTCTATGCACAACAAGAGGCAAATGAGTTCAAGAAGTGCACAGTCGTGATCTTAAGCGTTCTCAAAAATTCTTTCACATCCAACAGAGAAAATCTCGACCTGCAGGATAATGTTAATGCATCGAGCAACCATTTATCAAAGCAACCCATAACCATTTTTCTTCCTTACGAATTAAAAGGAGGAGAGACTTGGGAATTATAGACACAAAAAGAGTTCATCTAAACCCATAGAAATGATTGAGATCACAATTCAAAAAAAGGCCCATTTCGAAAGAATATCCCATAAAATGTTTTCCACGGAGAAAAAGAAGAATATGGGTATTTGGGTTCACTCTCATGATCTCATTGTCCTCATTCAAAGAGTTGCCATTCACTAGCAAGATCCTCGATCCAAATGGAAGTAGTAGGGAAGAATGGCATTGACGGCAACTAAGTGCCTCCTTTAAGGCCTGCCGAAGGAAAAATCAGTTTCGAAAAAAAATAAAAAGGTTGAGTGCTCCCATGCTGGTCTTAGAAAAAGACCAAAACTGACATAAACCTAATGACCAAAAGAAACTACCCAAACCAAACACATTGTTTCAAATGTGGGAACCAAGATTTTTCCTTCACGCTTTTGCTATCTTATAGCAGTAGATCGTTTATCAACTAATCCTTTTGTTCTAAATACGAGATTTTTAAATCGACCGCTGATTGCATTGAAAATTGAATAACCTCCACTTCTCATAATGATGGACAGAGACAACAGATAAATAGTTTCGAGGACACCAACCTCAAAGTGTGTATCCTCGACGGTGGCGGGCATGTCCGGATTTTGTTCGTGCATTCGATCCCAAAATTTTTTCCACATTCCGCCAGTGAAAACATTGAATTGCATGATGATGTTAATGCAATTGACAGCCCATTCGTAAGAGAGACCCATATCCTTTTTTTTTTCTCTACAAAAGGAGGAGAGAGACGTGTGGATTATAGTGACTGAAAGAGTTCCTCTAAAGCCATCAAAAAAAAAAGAGATGAATGGGTATTGGGTATAGGGTTTTGGAGAGAGACTGGTTTATAATTATGTCTCTTGAAATGTGAACTTATGCAAGAACTCTCTAAACTTGCTGTAATAATCGTGAGAACACTCTTGAAATTGTGAAACTTTTTGTAAGAAAACTGACTAACAGAATTAGACTTGCAAGTGTACACAGAAAAACTGAATTTGTTGTCTATTCTAACAAACTCACAAGTAGGTTATTCCATTTGTGAAATAATGAATTTTTCCCATTTCTTTTATATACATAAACACGGAAAGCTATCTGCCTGAACTTGTGATAGCAACGAGGAATCTATATTTGGGGTTACACGATTCAAACTGCAAAGATAGACGCACTACATGAAAGTCATTACTATAGTGTGAATCGATCCCAAAAAGAAAAAATCAATTTGGCTTGAGTTGGCTCCAAGTTATAGTTCAATCTCATTTGGTTTTGTTTTTCTTAAAAAATTGTATTCTCGGGTTTCGATTTGAGCTGGTATCCAAGCCGGGCCAGATCACGTCTTACTCGTCTCTCGCATCTATTAAGATGGGCTTTATCGTCGACGCAAAAATGCGACATGATTAACCAAGCGAGTGCGCTTATAAATCAGATTGGCTCGAGAGGCTACACTTAGTTTGGAATGATCGCAGAAGTAATAATTAAACGAAGGAGTTAATTGCGATAACACATATACATGAGGATTACAACCGTGATCTAGGCCGGTCCAGACGTTGAGTCTTGTGGGAGCTTAACTAAATTTCTCGATTGTTTCTTGCTTGGTAAAGTTTCATCGCTCTAAGTTCAAGGGTCTTCCTTACTAATCAAACTTAGGTCTAGCTTCGATAATAGATAATAAGAAGCAAAACTTTGAACTTTTACAATAATGTTTTCTGGGACCCTCTGCGTGCACCTGTTACGTTGGAATTGCATGCATGCATGCACGCACGACGAGGATGACATTGATTTGATTGGGTAAGTGTACACGGACGACGGAACGGTTGAATAACCAAAAAACCAAGAAAACTCTAGTAAACTCCTCCCTAGGGGTGAGCATGGTTCCACCTGGCACTTAAAAACCTGACCAGTGGAACCTGTATGTTTTAAGTTTCAAGATATATAGTGTAGGTTTCAGATTTCAAAAATTGGGGAATCTATTTCGACGGGTAGGTTCCACATTCTAGGTAGGTGGAACCTGGAACTGGAACTGGAACCTGAAACCTCAAACAAGTTTTTTGTATCTTTTCTTGATCTATGTCTTCGCGTGATTCCGCGGTGTTTCATGGCGTTAGATGATGAGTGTATAATCTTGAACCACTAGTCTGAGCTTTCATTTTATGACTTGTTAATTTTTCCTATTTTTCATGTGTATAAATATAATTTATGGTCAGTGGATCATAGCAGCAAGTAATGATCAATAAAAGTGATAATTCATTGCAATTGTTCAACTAATAATATAGATGGAATCTGGGTAGATCCTGAAACCTGTGATAGGGTAGGTTTTGGGTTCCAAAGTATGTAGGGTAGGTTCCAAGTTCCAAAAATATGAGGAACCTGTTCTCATGGGTGGATTCCAGGTGAAATCTGTACGGAATTCTATATGGAACCTGAAACCGCTCATCCCTATTCCTGCCTACCACAAACGGTGGAAGCTAAAGTCCACAAAATCTTGTCAATCTGTTGCATTCGATTGTTTTCATCATTATTGTAAACTTAACTTATCTGCACGCGTTTGCTTTTTCTTAAGAAAGAAAAAGAGAAGAAACGTGGCCAAGTCTCTATTTATGAACAACCAATCATGAAGTAGCAGAATCCAACCCAAATTTGGAAAGATAGTGATGCTGATCTTAACGCATATTTGGGAAGGTGATGAAAGATATCGATCTATACATATCTCCAAAGAGCAATCCTAATCCGAATAGAACTAGGAAACCTCATAAACTCTCAATAAATAACCCTTCTCGTTCCTTGTAATGGACATACGGCGCTGAACAGCCTCAGCAGACGATGGCTCCACTCTTGACGAGCATTGATGAACTTCCGACAGCCATCCTCTCCGACATCCTCTCCCGAGTCTCGGGCGAGTCGCTGCTGCCATACCGGTGCGTCTGCAAGCACTGGCGAGAAGCCATTGATGATTCCTACTTCAGCAACCCTATCCACTGCTCGAAAGAACGAGCGGTTCTATTCCATGAGTATGATGAAGAGGAGATCCATCTCCTGAAGATACACGGGGAAGCGGCGGCGCAGATGATCAAGATAGGTAAATTCCCGGTACCGAGAGGCTATGCAATCCAAGGCTCCTGCAATGGCTTGCTCTTTTTCAGGCACAGGACCGATGTCAAGAACAATGGCGAGCTCCTGATTAATCCCATTACAAAAGATTTCCTGAGATTGCCAAGAGCACCCGATCTTCCGCCAGACGTGTCTGTTTATGGGTTGGGGTTCGATCGCTCTACCAACATGTACAAGATGGTACAGATCAATGCAAACGGCTTTGATTACAGGACTCGCACCTGCACGTTGGGGGCTCGAGTCTACGATTTCCACAAGCGATCGTGGAGGACCTGCAAAGCCCCGCCGCTTCCTCACAGCGCTGGTCCTTCACGTAACTTCGTCTTTGCTTCGGGAGCTTTGAACTGGTTTCTGAAGAGCTACTCGTTGTCGGACGGCCCCTTGGCGAGGGCGATGCTCTCTTTCGACCTTATCAAGGAGGAATTCAGCTTGATCCCGATCCCGGATGTTTTCTTCGAATGCGGCGACTTCAATCTGGGGACGCGAATGCACGAGCTGGGGGGATCGCTGGCGCTTGTCCATCGTCTTGGGAACAGGGACATCGACCTGTGGGTGCTCCAGGACTCCACGAGAAGAGAGTGGACCAGGAAATACAGCATGGGGCTCCCGTGGGCGGTCAAGGGCAACTATTTCACCGTGGTAGGCGCGTACAAACGCGACGAGCTGATCCTCCGCTGCGACGGAGACATGTACTTGTACGATGTGAACGAGGATAGATTCACGAAGTGTTGGACCGGCGCACGTGGTTGTTATGCGCATTTCAGATGTGAGCCCCTAAGCCTTGTTCCTCTCGAGCGACTTGGTGACGCCGCCAGACTCTAATTGTTCTCCAAATATGACGCCATACGTAGCACCTTGCTCCTTCCTTATCTTTTCAAGGATATCTTTAGAGAAAACCGCATACTTGGAACAGTTTTGTGTAGTCAAGCTGTACATATTATGGTATTCCATCCGTATATCTCTACATTAGAAAATAACGAGGTTATAGACTGAAGCAATTTCCCAAGCACATCTAAATTTACATTTCCATCTAAATATATTCACTCTCTTTTCGGATATATTCTTGCCTAAAACGCGATCAATGTGGACTCGAGTCATGCTTAGACTTTGATCATGTGGACATCACGTGACCAACGATTTTGATTGCATTGGATTCACGGACACGAAGCGGACCACTTTCTATTTCTATCGAGTCAATATGTATCTGGTTAGAATCTATTCGATATAGTTTTCCCGTGACGTTGGTAATGCTTTATCGCGCAAGTCCAAGAGTCTTCCTTAGTAATCAAACTTTGGTCTAGCTTTGATAATGGATAATAGTTACCAAAACATGTATTTTTACAATACCGTCTCCTCTCCCGTGATTAAGTTGAAAAACGAAAATGCACTGTTTCATAAGCTTAACCAAAATATGTATAAATGTATTAGTGTAGAGAAATGATATCTTTCTGTGAAAATGTACAAAAATACAAAAAAAAAACTATATGTTTATGGCAATAATTGAAATAGGAAAAAGCAAGTAATAAATTCCGTTAAAATTATGAGTTAAGAATTTAAGAGAAGATGATGACAATAATTGATTGAGGAGGTGTACGGACGATAAGAGGACGCTTTTTACGGATTTTCTTTTAAAATCATGAGGTGGCTAGGAAGAGTTTTAACTAAGACTTTACTAGAACGAGTGGATTCTTAAAATCAACCGGCGAAGATAAAGTCATGCGAAATATTCTCTAATTGACTTAGTATGATTCTCGATATAGGTAATTGATCACTTTCAACTGATTCGGGTCCGCCCATTGATCACCTCTAATTGTAATTTCATGTTTCTCATGGAAGAAGAATGACTATCTGGTTGACTATCTGGCCTTCAACAGGTACGGGAAAATTTCATAAATGCTCGCAATCACCAATTATTTATCGATTTACCGATAATCTTTGTTACCTTTTACTTTAATTTGTTTAGTCCATTCTTGCGGTTCATGCTTTTTGATTTTATTTTTTTAATCTTAAAATTCGAAACTTTTACGTCCACACACAAATTTGTGTGCGATTTTATTCATAATCATTGTAAATTTAGTAAGTAATTGTTTTTTTTGTTTGCTTTCTCTTAAGAAAGGTGACCAACGACATCGATCTCTGTGTATCTACATAGGGTAATCCTCATGGGAATAGAACAAGGAAACAGAATATATAATTCAGATACTCTTGGTAAGCAATCCCTCTCATTCCTTGCACTCTGTATATACACAGATGCTGAACATCATCAAGCAGATCGTGGCTGCATTCTTGATTAGCATGGATGAGCTTCCACTAGCCCTCCTCTCCAACATCCTCTCCCGAGTCTCGAGCGAGTCGCTGCTGCGGTGCCGGCGCGTCTGCAAGCGCTGGCGGGATGTCGTCGGTGATACCTGCTTCCACAACTCGGTGCACCGTGCGAGAGAACAAGTGTTGCTGTACCGCGAGGTCAAGGAAGAGAAGATCCATCTCCTGAAGGAACACGAGAAAGCACCGATGAAGATGATCCGGATGGCGGAGTTCCAATTGAAAAACTACATGATCCGAGGTGCCTGCAATGGCTTGCTTTTTTTCGCGCACTTTAACGATGTCAAGAAGTATCCTGAGCTCCTGATTAATCCCCTTACTAAAAGAATCGTGAAATTGCCTAAGAGCACCCGATCTTTTGCCAGACATGTCTGTTTATGGGTTGCGGTTCGATCACTCTACCAACACGTACAAGATGGTACAAATCAATGCAATCGACTTTGATGAGAAGACTAGCACCTGCACGTTGGCGGCTCGAGTCTACGATTTCCACAAGCGATCGTGGAGGACCTGCAAAGCCCCGCCACTTCCTCACAGCGCTGGTCCTTTACGTAACTTCGTCTTTGCTTCAGGAGCTTTGAACTGGTTTCTGACGAGCTACTCCTTGTCGGACGGCCTCTTGGCGAGGGCGATGCTCTCTTTCGACCTTACCAAGGAGGAATTCAGCTTGATCCCGATCCCAGACGTTTTCTTCGAATGCGGCAACTTCAATCAGGGGATGCAAATGCACGAGCTGGGGGGATCGCTGGCGGTTGTCCATTCTCCAGACACGAGGCACAACGACGTGTGGGTGCTCGGGGACTACACGAGAAGAGAGTGGACTAGGAAATACAGGATCCGGCCCCCGTGCGCCGGCGGCTGCTATTACACCGTGGTAGGCCCATACGGACACGACAAGCTGATCCTCCGTCACCGCGTGGAGGAGTGGTATTTTTACGATGTCAACGAGGATAGATTTGCGAGGTGTCTGATCAAGGACATTGCAAGTGAGCTTCTCTGGTGTGCGACGCTAAGCCTTGTTTCTGTCAAACATTGATCGATGTCCCGCCAGACTCTAATTTTTCTCCGAATATGACAGTTAGTACGTTTTGAATAAAACTCGAGCACCTATGGTTGCTCCTTAGGATGTCTTTACTAATCCTTGTATTTACTCCTCTGGGAAGATAGTAAGGAATAAAGAATGTAGAACAGGAGTCAATCTCACTCCATCAAGCTCTATCAATCTGGCCAACCATTCTATCACTCTTCAATATAGTAGCAAAGTTCCTCCTCTTCAAAGTTCCTTCTCTCATGCTGGTTTTAGAAGAATTCCAAATTTGACACAATTTGAGGAAACTCATAACAAGTCTTGCCAAGGGGCCAAAAACCAGTCATGATCTGGGAAAAGAATAAGCATGATGTCCTAAGCCATAAGCTTTGGCTCAAAATCTAAGCTCATCTGCTGTTAGCAAAACCAACCAATTTAAACCTTTATACTGACACAGCAATAAGCACACTTGAAACGCGGTGAAAGAATTAAAATTGCGGTTGAAAGGCACCGTTTCAGCCTCGAGTACGGAGGGACCGACTGAGCGGGACATGATTTGCACACCGACACTGTAGGATCCTCAGTAAAGTTCTGCAAAATCACCTTCAAGCGGTGAATTTTGCAGCCTGGACTGCATGCTTGATGACTGTAGATTATGCAAGCACCATATCACCAGTAATCTAACATCTAGTTATCCGGGTATAAAACCCACTAAATCATATCTGTCCACAGCCCCAAGAGCCAATAGGCTCAAACCCCAAACCTACTGAACCCAATGTCCTACAACACCCAAACAGTCCAACGGACCAAATTGAAGAACTAGCCCAACCTTTGCTGCCATGGAAAGATAGAGTTTATCCTTCTGTTGAATCGATATATATTTGATTAGAGCCTATCTGGTATAGTTTTCTTGCAACGGATATAGCTGTGGTTGGCTTGGATCCAGGCATTAAGACTTGGGGGAGCCAACATAAAGCATCAAAATTTTTCATACTCATTAATTTTCTCGATTGTTTCTTGCTTGGTAATGTTTTATCGCACGAGTTCAAGAGTCTTTCCTCAGTAGTCAAGCTTAGGCCTAGTTTTTATAATATCTACTAATTAACAAAACATAAACTTTTGTACTTTTCCCAACTGGACAAGCATATTTTTCTTGCGTGCATGATGAACATGACATTAATTGACCGAGGAAGAGTACGGATGATGGAATGGTAGTAACTAACCCAACACAAACTATTAAAATATGGTTTAAACTATGATCGAAATTATTATTTTTGTGAAGATATTAATATTGTTTGATTTTGAATCGTGCTGGTATATGGATTGTTTATTTGATTTGGTAAGGATGTTGGTTTTGCTATAGAAGCAACGTGGACTTGTGTGGAATAAATCCTCTGGTCGCAAGAAAACAAATAGGAGCAACTTGGACTTGGCTATTTTGTGGAATATCCTTCCCGTTGAGTCGGCCACTTTATTTTTTTTGATGATACGTTTTTAGCACCGTTGATGCTTGGATTGTGTTTTGTTTGTGATTACACTAATTTAGTTTTATGTTAATTTTGTTGATTTGTGTTATTTTGGATTATTAAGTGTTTTGTGGTCTGGGCGCGAACCGGTATTTGTTTTTTTTGTTTGTCTGCCCAACACAAATAATGGAAGCTAAAGTCACCCTTTGACGAGTTGATCCCAGTCACTAAATTTGTCATCTTGAACCAAAAACATCAACACTTGTCCAGAGCCTAAGCAATTGTTCCTGGTGAAAGCACAAAGTGTGGTCGCAGAAAACCGTTCTCTGTACTATTTATTGGTGACCATCTTGGTCACCATGTTTTGAACTAGTTCTCGATTCACAGCTATAAGTACTCTCTCCACATATCATCCTCAAACACACACACACACACACACACACACACACACACACACACACACACACACACACACACACTTTCTTCGAGAAGTTCGACATAAGTTTCTGTCGACTGAGAAAAGATATGAAGGGCGCCCTTTGGTGGCGGCGGCGGCGGCGGCCATGATAGCACTCATGGCGAGCCCCGCAGAGGGCATCACTTGTCAGCACGTGGAAAAGTCTCTTGGCCCTTGCGCATCGTACCTCACTAAAGGAGGGTACCCCGGGTCACTGTGCTGCAACGGGATGAGAGACCTGAAGAACAACACCCCATACACTGCGGACCGGCGCGCCACCTGCTCAGTTTTCCTAGAGAACCCTCCTTCGGTGCCGACGACTATCTGGAAATTCGAGTTGCGCTCTTCCCGTCGACAGGAAACCGTTTTGATGGTCTGGAGATCTCGAGCATCGGATTCAAATTGAGCAACCAGACTATAAACCACCTCCACAATTCAGTCCCTATTTTTTCAGTGCATCTGCTTATGCTTTCAATAGTGTACCTTGAACATCTAGAGAGACACTGTTGACTGTTTTCCAGGACAATTTGTAAGCTTAAATAAAAAGGTTGACCTTGTGTGGTTCTCACTAGAGAGCCACATTGGTCCATCAAAATAAAAAAAATTTAGATTTCTAAGTCATCTACTTAAAACACCGGCGATCGGACAATTTCTTACCTTTTCAGCAAGCAGAGTATGATTAATACTTGTAGACATGAATATCATAACATCGTTAATGTAACCTTACGATACATATGTCGGATGATCGTATTGTCACTTTTATGAGCCCATCAATAATAATAAAATGGTATGAGAAAAGAGGGATGATATATGCGCATTGACCGGTTTTAAGTCGAGCATTTACCTTGAAATATCTTTATCGGTGTTGTATCTTCCTAAATTATAGAAATGTGCTTGCGAAATATTCGATTCTTGTTTGTGGCATTATTTTTGGAAACAATTAAACCAACTCACTCAATCACCTTATTTTCCTAAAGTAAATGTCGAATATTGATTTAATAGTGACATAGTACATCAAGCAAGTCACTATTTAAACAAATCGATTGCGCATTGTAACGAACGAGAAATTTTACTTATGAATTGTAAAAATGTTAAACCCTCGTCTAATGTACAAGTTACGTACTTTCTCGTATCAAGGTGTTAATACGAGAACGACGCTTGTTACGAGTATTTTGAATTTATAAAAATTAGTGAGTCGAAGAAAACAAATTCTACGTATAAACCAAAAGGTCAAGAAGAGAAGTGAGTGGAGTTAGAAGATGAATTGCTTGGTGTAGGATCTAAGCATACGACGAGAAACAAGAGATATACAGTAAACACTAAGCTGGCATATAAACTGTTGCTCAATATTCGATAATTCACCGAGCCTTAATCATGTAAATTTATACATAAGTAAATTTTGCCCTTATACGATATATATACTCAGTATATTTTATTCTCTTATAGCTTAATTAGACTCGTAACAAATAACATAAGCATTCATATGTTCCCCTCACCATCTAATGGACCTTACTGTTTTATTTGTCCAAAGAGCATATATTGAAAAACTATGTATTATTATATGTGAATTTACTTGTCAACTTCTACGTATTGTGAAAGTTTCTAGAGTTTAGGATTTCAAAACAAAAATCAAAATCAAAATGCGCGCGTCTCAAAGATTTAAACTAAGCAAACAACAAAAAATAAAAATAAAAGGTCTATTTAGACAAGCACGGTTTAGAGATTGAAGTGCGTTCAAAATGATGCGTCTCTATCAAAATGTTCGACTCAATAATTCATGTATAACGTACTAGTCAAGTGTCTTTGTTAGCTAATGTTTATGGTTTTGGTAACGACATAACATATATCTCTTTGGTCAAACACGTAGAAAGATTTACAAAAAAAGTCATAAATTTATTGTAATTATGCAAATTCAATCCCAAGCTTTTTTTTTTTTGCCAATCGAGTCCTAAATCTTTTGCATTTGTACCAATTCAATTCACCGGGCCAATTTTTGCTGGCCGGTGCTGACATGGACAATTTTTAACAAAATATTATTTTTTTTGAATTTTTTATTCTTTTCTTATTCTTTTTTTTTTCTTTCTCTTTTTTTTCCTTCTTCTTCCTTCTTCCTCCAGCCAGTCGCCAGACCTCAGCGACTCGCCAAAGGTAAGGGCCGACGAAAAAGAAGGAAGGAAAAAAAAATAGAAAGAAAAAAGGAAAAAGAAAAAATAAATAAAATATTTAGAAAAATAAAAAATTATTAAAAAAAGTCCACGTCAGCATACGCAGGATGGCCGGCTCTGGTCGGCGTCCACTTCAGTACCGGCGGCCAAATTGGCCGAATGGACTAAATTAACATAAATACAAAAAGTTTAAAACTTGATTAGCAAAAAAACGGTTTATGACTGGATTTGTATCATTGGAACAGATTTAGTACTTTCTTGGTAATTTCCCTTCAAACGTCGTATGACATACCTTCCTAGAATTCCATGGGGCCATAAGAAAACGATGCGAGTCAATACGTGCCTTGAAGGCTTGAACTAGTCAATGAGTGTGGCGCATACGCCCAAAAAAATACATCTCCTTCTATTGACTGAAGAAACCATTTGTTCCTTCTATTTGTCATCGATGGAAGCCGGCGGGCGGAGAAATCTGTTAAGTGGAAACGTTGTCCGGTTGTTCATGATTGCCGCGACAGCGACCAAGGATGCGAATGGACCTTTTTGTGTGCTGTGGCGTCAATGTCGACGGCAAAAAGAGCACCAAAACTAAACACCTATAAACACCTTTTTTCCTGCATTATAAGTTGAAACTTACAGTTTTACTAAGAGCAAGGTGATAACTCTATAAAAATAGAGTTATTTTATCTACTCTAGGCAATAAATAATGCAATATTTGTTAGAATATATTTGGATTTCCTTTTATTTACTTAATTTTTTCTTATTTATGCAGAATATTGAGATATGGAGAAAATAAGGAAAATATGGCAAAAAGAAGGAAAGGAATATGCGACCCAGAGAAGAGTTAGAAGATGGATATCACATTGGGAATTCTATGATTTATTCCCTAATTTTATGCGAAAAAGAAGCAATTGCCTTGTGAGAGAAGTCTTGAATGTTATCATATAAATAGGATAACTTGGGGGAACATGGAGTTTTTTTCTTTTAGATCGTTTTTATTTTCAGTGTTGAGTTTTTCAAGTATTTTGAAGAGAAGACAAAAGTGGTGACAGAATCCTTGTTCTTTGATTCAAGATGTTCGGTTTAATTTCTATTGCCGCTTCTTCTTCTATTATGTTCTAATTTTCTTTGTTAGAGCTACGATGTAGCCTAACCATGATGACATAAATTTCATGATTTTTATGCTTTGCAAGTAATTTCATTCATATGAGTTATATATTATTGTGCTTAATGCGTTTAGATGATTGGCCACCACTTGAATGATCTGATGTGCATGTTTGAGACTGAGATGTAATAATATGCAATTGCTCCTTATAATATATAACTATGAATTAAATGTGGATAGAAATATACCATGTTATTTGTGTAGCTTTCGGTGATAAGGTGGTCCAAAAGATTCATTGTAAACCGAGAATATTCACAGATTTTAATGCGCTTATGTTTATTTAAATTCACATAGAAATATAGTGAATTGATAAACTGAGTAGGTTTGCTATACCTAGAAATAGGATAGTAAATAGACTAGTAAATTCCGCTATCACATGTTTGATATTGTTCCTGTATGCATAATGATCCGAAATTCATATCTAGTGGTTATGGTGAAATCAGATGCTCTAACATATTTTACCTGATTGATTATCTACCTTTAGTTTATAAAATTTCGTTTTTAAAAATTGTCAATTTTTATTTGTTCTCAATTATATTTTGATCTGTTAGATAAATTTTAGAATTAGCTTATTTTTAATATTTAATTGGTTTATTAACATCAATCTCTGTGGGATGATACTCTTCTCATCATTGTATTACTTGTTCAACACGTTGACAGGTGCAGAATTTTACGAACACAAGGCCATGGGAATCATGCAGAGTTTGGTCTTGTTCCTGGCTGTCTTGCTTGCTGGGATCCAAGTCATCTGCTCATACACTGATCCTGGTGACTGTAAGTCGATTCGATTTGATCAGTTGAATTCATGTTACGCCAACCTTAGCTCCTGAGAGTGCACATCCTACTTTTCTTTTGATCATCTTCAGTTCTCCTCAAACGAGAAGACATTTGTTACTTTGGTAGGGAAGTACATTTATATAGGCAAGTTAGGAGCACTCGCATTGCATCTGATTAATCTGTTTGCTGCAAAACATCGCATGATTAACTGCGGCACTTCAATCTCTGAAGGCAACATGGCAGAACACGCAGCCGAGCTGGGAAAAAGACGATCCTTGCGGGGCACCTTGGGATGGTGTGACCTGCAACGACTCGAGGGTGTCTGCGCTATGAGAAATTTCTGCGAACCTTTATACTTTCTATAAACTTTATCTATCCATTTTCTTGTCCATATGGATTATTTCAACTAATGCACCTAATGTTCCGTGATTATCCTATTTCAGGAGCCTTTCGACTAGGAACATCGCAGGGTCATTAAGTGGCAACATCGGAAGCCCCACGGAGCTAATATCTTTGTGAGCACTCTGGTCTTCAATGAATTTGAAAAGTTAGATACCACAAACATTTTTGTGATTTAGCAAAGTTCGCTCGTGGGAAATCTTTGATGCAAGGGCTAGTTCTCTGTATCGTTGATCTTGACTTATGTCGGTTTTTGTTTTCATTACACTTCTATCTTCTTTCCAGGGATCTGTCTTTTAACAGAGAACTCACCGGTCCCCTCGTACCGCAACTGGGAGATCTGCAGAAGCTAACTACCTTGTAATGACTATTTCACATTATCATTTCTTAATCTCCAGAAGAAAAATCATCCTTTACCTTTTTCTTTATTCGTGTGCTTATTCTTTCAACTGTCAGAATTTTAGCAGGCTGTGGCTTCACCGGCGAGATTCCTGATGAGTTGAGCAAACTTTCCAACCCGGTCTTCTTGTAAGAATCCAGGATTGATATACTGAAGTTCTGTTCAATCTAACCATCTTGTTCCACAACTGGGATTTTTGTTGGGTTATCCGGTGTAAGAGTGACTTAATCTCTTGTTTAATCTAACCTTCTTGCCAGGGCTCTTATTAGTGATAATTACTTCGTTGGTAGTCTTCCTCCCTCTCTGGGCAAATTGTCCCAGCTCTTTTGGCTCGATTTGGCTGGAAACCAGTTTAGTGGGACTATACCTGTTTCGACAGACAGTGCCCCGGGCTTGGATCTTCTCCTAGATGCCAAGCACTTGTGAGTAATCATCTGATTTCTTTGCTCATATAGCTTCGAGATCAGTGCACGCATATTTTCGCACATACATGTTTTGACCTGTATAATCTCATTCTCTCTCTGCATATACAGCCGTCTCAATAAGAACCTTTTCTCCGGTTCCATTCCTGAGAAACTATTCAGCGCAGACATGAAATTGACGCACTTGTAAGTGGATAGTTAATTATTTATTGTACTTTTGTGCTATCCTCTTAACCAGTTCCATTTCTTTCTGGCAGAGTACTTGATAACAATCAACTTAGCGGACCTATCCCGTCGACATTAGGACTTGTTCTGACACTCGAGGTTCTGTACGTGAAAATTCATATGCTATCCTCTTGTTCTTTTAATTGGCCACCCAAACCTTTATGACCTGATGTCTCTGTTGATTTGGTGCAAAATGCAAAAGTCGACTTGACAACAATTCGTTTTCGGGGGAAGTCCCCGCGAGTCTCAACAACCTTGTCAACGTCATTGAATTGTCAGTACCTTTTTTCTTGTCCAATGTTTTCAATGCTTTCCGTTATGCCAGTTAGAGTTCACGGACACATTCTCCGGCCTTGCGCTTGGCTTCTCTTTCAGGAATTTAGCATACAACAGCCTGACTGGTCTCTTTCCCGATTTGAGCAAAATGGAGTCGCATACCTTCGTGTGAGTAGATGTCGAACACTCAAACGTCCCAATTCCACATCACACAGTCCATCCCTGCTTTTGTACTAACGATGGTCGGTATCATGTACTAAACAGGGATCTCAGCAACAATTACTTCAGCCCGACAGATGTTCCAGATTGGCTCTCAAACTTGCCATGGCTAAGCACTCTGTACGTCCTTGTGTCGGTCATTAAGGGGTCGCAAAATATTTTTTCGCAATCTGGTGGTGAGATCGTTTGAGACTCTCTAAAGTACAGGTTTGTGCAGGATTGTGGAGAACGGATCGCTTCAAGGGCCTCTACCGAAAGAACTGTTCAGCAGTCCAGAGCTTCCATTTGTGTAAGATCACATTTTCATGGACATATTTATCCTAATGTGTAAAGCTCAATTTCGAGACTAAAAATAATTTCTTTTGTGCAAACTCAACCAGAAAATTGAGAAACAATGCAATCAATGGCACATTGAACATGAGCAGCAATATCAGCCGTAATCTGGAGCTCGCCAATCTCCGATATAATCAGATTTCCTTGGTGGAAACCAATTCATCAGAATATGCCAATACACTAGTGTGAGAAATTATATTTTTTGCATTACCAGCAATGTGCATTTTCGCTTCTGATGATCGTTAATCTTACTGATGAAATCTTGTCAATTCAGGCTCTTAGGCAATCCGGTCTCCAACAACAGTCTTGCAAACACAAGCTACTGCCAACCTCCACAACAACCTGCGACGTCTAATTATTCTACCAGCCTCGCGCATTGCGGAAACAATTCGTGTCCACACAACCAAATGCTCAGCCCTCAGAGCTGCAATTGCGCTTTTCCGTACCAAGGAAAATTATATTTCAAAGCACCCTCCTTCAGGGAAATCAATGTGACCTTGTTTCAGGATCTCGAGGAGAGCCTCCGAACAGGATTGGACCTCGCTCCCCACTCGGTTTTCCTAGAGAACCCCTTCTTCAATATCGACAACTATCTGGAAGTTCAAGTTGCGCTCTTCCCGTCCCCGGGAAATCAATTCAATGGTTCGGAGATCACACGCATCGGACTCGACCTGAGCAGCCAAATTTGTAAACCGCCTCAACAACTCGGTCCCTATTAGTTTATGGCATCTCGTTATGCTTTCAATACAACCTTGGGCATCTAGAGAGACACAGTTGACAGTTTTCCAGGACAATTTGAAAGCTTAAATGGTGAGTAAATCTCTCGGTTTTGATTACTTTTAGTGCAAACTAGCAAGCATCAGGAGTATGACTTGCATTTCTTTGGGTAATAAAAAACTAAAGGCCTATTGATGATCCTATTATGGTTCCATCATTACACAACGGCAACTTGATTTTCTCATAATTGACCTAATTTTGTTCGGATCGATCAATTTTCGCCTTTCGACTGTGTCTGTGTTAATTATGTCTAATGGCCCTCAACATTGCGGCAGTAAAGATGGTCATACTCGTCAATGAATCGAAGGCAGTTTGGTGTCTACTTTCCTCCACTTTTCCTTAGCTTTTGTCCACTCAATAAAGAAGAGTTTGATCTTTCATCGCTGCATTTCTACCGTCTTCATAGTCTGCAGAGTTTCTTGACGTTCAGACAAGTTTATTAATCTGATAACGATACTCTAGTGATGCTATGGTTCGATGCAAGCACGCGTGTCCTAATCAAAATAGGCGAGGTTTAACGACAATATTATTTGAGGCATTGAATTGAACCCCCACTTCGCAAGCTTGACGTTTACTAGTGTCTTTGGACACTTGTTAACAAGATGATTGGAATATGAGATGTTCAGAGGAATTATTGTAAGCTAAAAAAAGAACAATATTGGACCATGACAAATATTTTCGGTCTTTTAGTCGATTTGTTCAATATGTATTGGTCATTTTTCTATCATTCTAACGCTGCAAATTGATCATTCTTTGCACTTATGAGTGTGTAGTATGAATTATATAAGCAGCATAAAAGTTGAATCGGGCGCAGAACTATCCAAGAGGCCTGCACTACTTGGACAACTCGGAGATTTCAATGTACCGATCGTCTAATCATAGGTGTTCCATCGTTCCCATCTCCTCGTAATTAATGATTAAGGGCGTGTTTGTTTTGGTAAAACTCTACGATAAAAGAAAATATTTCCCGAAAAATCATGTTTAAGGAAAAAATGTCCTCTTTTCAGATTGGAGAATTCATTTTCCTAACTTTAAGCATGCATATTTACTCTATATGGTTTTCCGTTGACTAATCATTGCCAGCAAACCAAACGCGGGAAACTAATTTGCGAATAATTATTTCACTCAAACAAACATACCCTAAGTTTGAATTCTAAGATGAAGGGTAGGGTCTCATGAAATCTATTCTTGGGTCAATCTTCTCGGTCTTTATGGGCTCTACAAGGGGGACGAGTCATCAAAAGGAGTTCAATCATCTACACAGGTGGGGAAGCTGTGGAGCGCAAGAAGTACGTCAATGTCATTCGGAAATGTTGACGGGCTCGGGGCGATCTCCTCGAGTGAAGGTATTGCGTCCATTTAATGTGAAGAATACATGTGCCAATCCGAGGCGAAGATCCTTTCCGGCCATTGTAGGCCCTTATAACTCGAACAATGCGGCAAGCGTGAAGTTATTAGCAGAAATACAACAAAAGAGATTTCGAGAGGGCGAAGAGTTCGAAAACAGAGTTAGAGCTCTGTAGTTTCTGAATTAGAGGTTTGTGTCGATGGATTTGACTCCCCTCCATCTCTAAATTATGATGATTATGCAGTCCATAGCTGAAAAAACTGAATCAAAATGACGTGATTCGATCGCTGAGACATTCAGAGAGAAATACTGTGCTATGAATCAACACCGAAAAACGCATTCTCCATCATAAGGGCTCGTCGCATCCTCTCCCTCCGTCTTCTAAGTCTATACATCCTCATACTATCCAAGTATACTCCAACATAAACTTCCAGTGCACTTATTCCTTTAAGCTTCGGTAATTACTTGCTTTCGGCCGGCACATAAAAACTTATTATGCTTGTCCTGCCAAAGAGTGTTAGTTGTCAACATGAGGAGGGTTGTGCTTCCTGCGATTATTCAAATGATCGAATTTCGCGAGTGCATCAACCAAAGGAAAGAGGACAAGCGAATGGCACTGCATAGAGTGACTGCTAAGCAACAGAGAGTACGAGGCAGGACAAAAGAGGAATCGACCTCTTTGTTTGTCGCCGACCCACTCATTCCATTGCAGTCCTCGACCCCTCGTATTGAATTAGTTTACAAACTGCGTAGTAGTCTCCAAATGGGTCTTACGCGCCAAAAGGAATAAGTAAAAGCTCCAAGTGGCATTTCGACGATTAATCGTACCTGATCCTACGTGTTACGTTGTAGATCGATCTCGTGAGTCGATGTGTACTTATCATCGTTCCACTTCTTTCGTCAAATCTTCGATGGTGTATGTGTTAATGAGCAACTTATTGGTATTGTAACCATTGACGATGGCAAACCCTCTTCCAAAATCGATGTTTGACATATCCATTTCGCCACGATCAAACGGGCATGTTTAAAGTAGACATGAGATTTATGTTTTTCCTTACTAATCCTGGGAGGGACATCATGGGATTGATTTGTTTTTACTAGAATGACGATTGAACGTCGAGTCGGGTGACCGGGCACGAGTGAAAATTGAGGAAGAAAGAATGCTTGATATCACATGACAAGTCGCCGTACCGATTAAACTGTTCTGGTTCGCAAAAATTCGAGGGATAACGGGTGCCCTCTATACAAAACAAAGGCATTGGATTGAAAATGTGCCTTGTATCCTGCTCTAAAAAATCCTTGTTTCCTGGTAGTTTGTCATCTTTGGAAAAGCTGGCGGACGGAGAACACGGTGAGCGCATTGTTTAATTGTTTATGACAGTGACCAAGCAAAGGCATTAACGCGGAAGAATTGAAGCATAACAATGATTACTGAGCTTTGGCTTCCAAGACACGGCAAACAAAAGAAGAGAACACCTCCCTAATCAAGATTAACCACCCACAAAAGCCTCTCCCTCTCTCTCTGTGTCTTTCCTTTTGTCTCAGCTTCGAGGATCTTGAGACACTTCTTGCAATTCCAAGAGCATATCAATCAACTTAACTCCCAGACACACCCTTTTCTTGCTCCAAAAATGAGAGTTTTGCCGATAACTTTCTCAGTGAGGATCATATCATGAACTTAGAGTGGCTGAGGATTGTTGTCTACTAAGACCAAGCTTTGCTCTCCTTCTTTTTTTGGGTTTTTTGGTGGCAATCACAGAAATCATGATGAGATTGGTCTTCTTCCTGGCTTTCTCACTTGCTGGGATTCATGTCATCTGCTCTTTCACTGATCCTGGTGACTGTAAGTAAATTCTTGAGAGTGCATGTTAGACCAATAAGATTCGTTACTTTGTTACGCCAATACATTTAGATGGCCCAGTTAGTGTATGATTTATTGCTCTGATTCCTGTATTTGTGAGATTGTGATTGTGAATGAACAAGCTAAGGGGGGATATTTGGGACTCGGGAGTTTTCAACATGTAGGAAGTATGCTATATTACATATGTAGACTTAGTAATTTTGAAAAATAATTAAGCACGCGCATCCAATAAACTCTTTTTCGCTTCAAAATGTCACATGATCAGCTGCAGCGCTTCAATCTCTACGGGGAATATGGCAGAACACGCCGCCGAGCTGGGCGAAAGACGACCCCTGCGGGACACCTTGGGATGGCGTGACCTGCAACGGTTCGAGGGTGACCGCACTGTGAGTACAGTAGTTTCACTTCACCTTTTTCCGTGAAATGCCCATCGCTGTACTCCATATATGACTCACAATCAATCGATGTACAATAATGTCGTGCGGCTATTATTGGTTTCAGGGGCCTTTCATCTATGAGCATCCAAGGGTCATTGAGCGGTGACATAGGAGGCCTGACGGAGCTAAGATCTTTGTAAGTCCTCTGGCCTTTAAAGAATGATTCATAACTAAGATCAGATAGAAGTTCTTCCTGATTTTAGTAGCAGGCACTTCAATTCAAAGAGAAGAGCTATATTTCTTGATAGGCTCAATCTCAACTCATGTCTATTTTTTTCTCATCGCAATCGGTTCTATCTTATTTCCAGGGATCTGTCTTTTAACACAGACCTCACCGGTCCCCTCACGCCCCGACTAGGAGATTTATCGAAGCTTAATACTTTGTAATAGCTCCTTCGCGAGAATGTTTTTTGATCTCGAAAAAGTTTGTGTTCTTCTGTTTTTTTTTCTTTTTTTCACTTTTGCACTGTGCTTAGTATTTCTTCTATCAGAATCTTAGCAGGTTGTGGCTTCACCGGCAATATTCCTGATGAGCTTGGCGAGCTCTCTCAGCTGACCTTCTTGTAAGAATTCGGGATTGTCATTATGGGAATTTCGTTTGGTTATTCAGTGTATAAGTGACTTATTCTCTCCGTTCAAGCTAACCTTCTTGCCAGGGCTCTCAACAATAATAAGTTCACCGGTAAAATTCCTGCTTCTCTGGGGAAACTGTCACGACTCGGTATGCTCGATTTGGGCGAAAACCAGTTAACTGGACCAATACCACTCTCGGATGACACCCCTGGATCCCCTGGATTGGATCTTCTCCTAAATACCAAGCACTTGTGAGTTTCATCTAATTAATTTGCTAGTATAGATTCAAGGTAAATGCAAAACGTGTTAATGCGTACATGTATGAGCATGTATGGTTGTCCGCCTGGGTATGATCGGAATGAGATCTATTTAATTTCTTTCGAAATGGACCGCAAAGAAGTCACTCGTTCTTGGTTTGGTTTTTCAGCCATTTCAACAAGAATCAGCTCTCGGGTTCCATTCCGGACCGACTATTCAGCCCGAAAATGAAACTGTTACATGTGTAAGTTTTTCGCTCAAGTGATGGATGTGTAAGTTGATACTCGATTGTTAACGTACTCCGCCACCGTCCTCTTAATAAGCAGTTAAATTTTCCTTTCTCACAGATTATTCGATTCTAACCAATTTAACGGATCAATCCCGTCCACATTAGGACTTGTTCAGACACTTGAGGTTCTGTAAGTGAAAATCTCTTTATATGGATTCTGGCGAATCTTTTTTATCAGTCACGCGAAGCTATCGTGACCATTCTTGTTCTGTCATTGAACTCGGTGCCACAAATGCGACAGTCGTCTTGACAGGAATTCCTTTTCGGGAGAAGTTCCATCAAATATCAGCAAACTTGTGAACGTCAATGAATTGTTAGTACCTATTTCATTAATCCCTTAGCATGTATTCCGATATGCCAGCTTTAAGTCCAGTGAAATTGCTGCTGTGATCTCTTTCAGGAATTTAGCGTACAACAGACTGAATGGTTCTTTCCCAGATTTAAGCAACATGAAATCGCTTAGCTCCGTGTGAGTAAATGCCCATGTACTCGATGGTACTGATTTTACACTACACGTTTTATTCTCTCCTTTTGCGCTGATGAAGGTCAACGTTGTGTACTAAATAGGGATCTTAGCAACAATTATTTCGACCCAACAGATGTTCCAGAGTGGTTCTGGACCTTACCATCGCTTACCACTCTGTACGTCCTCCTTGTACTCGAAGCATATTCAGTAATTTTTTTCCCCAAGCTGGTGGTAAGATCTTTTGGGAATTCTCTGAAGAGCTATTTTGGTCAGGGTTGTAGAATACGGATCGCTTCAAGGGACTCTACCAGAAGGAATCTTCAGCAACCCACCAATTCAAGTAATGTAAGATCATATGTTTTAGACCATTTTTCGTAGGAAAAAGGAAGTGCGATTTCGAGACCAGAATCATCCTTTTTTTCTAACTGGACAGACAATTGAGAAACAACGCACTCAGCGGCACATTGAACATGAGCAGCAACTTTAGCCCACAACTCGGGAGCATCGATCTGCAGCATAACCGGATTTCTCTGGTCACGCAGAATTTTCTTTCATATGGCAATACACTGATGTGAGAAAGTTCATCCAAATATATTTTTGTCATGGGCAAGAACGTGCCTTCTCTCTTTCTCCGATGATCACTAATCATGCTAATGATTCTGTGCTTTCAGGTTATTAGGCAATCCAGTCTGCAACACAAGTCTTGAGAATACCATCTACTGTCAGCCGCAGCAAGCCAAGAAATCTTATTCCACCCCCATGAGTTGCAGGGCAAAATCTTGTCGACACTATCAAAAGCTCAGCCCTCATAGATGCAGTTGCGCTTTTCCATACGAAGGAACATTATTTTTCAGAGGACCTTCCTTCAAGGAAATAAATGTGAATTTGTTTCAGGAACTAGAAAAGAGCCTCGGGACTATATTGGACCTCGCCCCAGGTTCGGTTTTCATAGACAATCCTTTCTTCAATACAAACGACTATCTGCAAGTTCCGGTGGCGCTCTTCCCGGCCAAGGGGAAGTATTTCAACCGGTCGGAGATCTTGAGGATGGGATTTGACTTGAGCAACCAGACTTTCAAACCGCCTGGACAATTCGGTCCTTATTACTTCCTCGCCTCGCCTTATGCTTTTCAAGGTAACTTGAATATAAACTCTGTAAGAATTTGATTCTACCCTCGACATTGAGAATTGATATATTGACGAAAAAAAGGCCACTATTTCAGATCATAAACGATCCATGAGTGCTGGGGCAATAGTTGGCGTCGCAGTTGGATGTGGAATTCTACTACTTGGCGTCATTGCAATAGGTGCATACGCGGTTCGGCAAAAGCAACGTGCCGAGAAGGCTATCGGCTTGAGCAAACCCTTCGGTAATTTTCTGCACAAAAGCTTTCATTGTCGCACTGAATTCACATACGCTGGTGAAGGACATTTGACTTAGATCAGTGTCTCTCTTGCAGCGTCATGGGCGCCGAGCGGGAAGCACAGTGGAGGCGCGCCTCAGCTGAAGGGAGCGAGATGGTTTTCTTACGATGAACTCAAAAAGTGCACCAATAACTTCTCCGAAAAAAATGAGATCGGTTCTGGAGGCTATGGCAAGGTGATTCTTTCACAATCGCCTTTCGTGCGGCTTTTCATCGATTTTACTGATTAAGTTGATATTTTCTCTGGATCGAATGGTTAACAAACCTATGAAGTTTCTGCACATAGCTACTAATTGTTGATTCTTGTGTTGCCATTTCCTCTAGGTCTACAGGGGAATGCTCCCCAATGGACAAATGATCGCAACCAAAAGAGCTCAACAAGGATCGATGCAGGGCGGTCTCGAATTCAAGACAGAGATCGAGCTCTTATCGAGAGTTCATCACAAAAATCTCGTCGGGCTCGTGGGTTTCTGCTTCGAGCAGAGAGAGCAGATGTTGATCTACGAATTTGTGCCTAATGGAACACTCAGAGCGAGCTTGTCAGGTAAATTTCAATGTCTCACCAAGATCCTTAACTTAAAGCAAAAGTGCTTCGAAAACATAAGTAGATTGTGCTCAACGGCTCATGAGTCATTATACATTTCGTGACTCTCTCCAGACGCTGCTGCATATAACATCTTTTTCATAGCACATTTCACTTGTGTGGCAGGAAAATCCGGCATTCACCTTGATTGGAGGAGGCGACTCCGGATCGCTCTCGGGTCCGCTAGGGGGATAGCGTACCTTCACGAGCTTGCGAATCCTCCTATAATCCACCGAGACATCAAGTCGACTAACATCCTGTTGGACGAAAATCTAATGGCAAAAGTTGCTGATTTCGGCTTGTGCAAGCAGGTATCAGACAGCGAGAAGGGGCATGTTTCAACTCAAGTCAAGGGCACACTGGTATGTCTTGCCGCTTAGTTAGCTCTAGGTTTGCGAAGAAACAGCAGAACATGATTCATCGAGCGGCTTCCCTTTTGATCTTCATTTTATCTTCTTGAAGTTATCACCAGAATTCGAATTGTGTAGTTCCTATATCAGTACCTAAATCACAATAAAAGCTTCCGTCAGAGATAATTTTTAGAGCCTCGAAATTTCTTGTGATGTGGATGGGTTAACAAGTAAGATGAAATGAGATCATATGATCCGTAGCTTCCATTAAGACTTCCAAGTCTAACATCTACTTCGTAACTGGGAATCTGTGGCAGGGCTATCTGGATCCGGAGTACTACATGACCCAACAACTAACAGAAAAGAGCGACGTGTACAGCTTCGGCGTGGTCATGCTCGAGCTGATAACCGCGAGGCAGCCAATCGAAAAGGGCAAATACATTGTGCGGGAAGTGTGCACGGCGATGGACGCGAGGGACGACGAGCACTATGGCCTGGGAGAAAAGATGGATCCATCGATCAGAAACTCGGGATATCTCGTCGGCTTCGCTATATTCCTGGAGCTGGCCATGAGGTGCGTCGAGGAGTCGGCCTCGGACCGCCCCACGATGAGCGAGGTGGTGAAGACAATCGAGAGCATCTTGCAGCACGACGGAATCAACACGAACTCGACTTCCACTTTGTCATCCGCCACGGACTTCGGGGCACCGAGGGGACCATTTAAGCATTCTTACAGCGACACAACGCCAAAACTGGATACCAGCAACGAGAGCAACGACTCCTTCGACTACAGCGGCGGGTACACGGTTTCCATGAAGATCGAACCAAAATAGCAGATCATCATCTTTAACTAGTTATTTTCAGCACTTTGTGATTCAGATGTTTATGTCCCTAGTCTTTCAATCTTTTTTCTTCGCTTAACAATAAAGAAGAAGGTCAACTTGGCTTCAATGCAATAAGAGATGACACACGGGTAAGGCTGCAGCAACATGAGCAGAACTTTTGAGGTAGACGAGAGGGATTGAGTATTATCTTCATTTGTCCTCTATTTGTAAAGCTAATATTACTATGAAGCAGACAATAACTAGAGTCGTGTTTCGTTACAATAGTTTCTGTTTTTTTCTCCTGGGCACTGCAGCATTAGAAGATGTTTATGCAGAGTCTGTCTGTTTCTACATAAATTGAGAGCCAAAAGTGAGGGAATCTCATAATGCGAAATTCAAATTGAGGAAAGGACACAAATGGTGGATAACCTCTTCGACAAAATAATTAGGGTAGAATGTCCGAACATGACACCCCGTTTTAAAAGTTATATGTTGCATAATGGAGACTTCTACGATCTTTCGAGGGACTCATTCACCGTCCTTAAAAAGTCGTACCCTAATACATTTTGTCGTACCTTATATACAAAATGTTGTACCTCAGAAAAATTTCAAAGATTTTCGATGGACAATCGAGATCTGTTCTTTTGTGATCCAATAATTACTGTTCCTGATGATTCGATCTCAGGCGATTTGCAAAAACGCCCGACGCACAATTTTCTTACTTATAATTTCATCCATACTCCTCCTATAAGATATATCATGAAATTATTTTTCTTTTGTCAAATATTACATAATTATTTGACATGACAACCACTAAAGCTAGAATGATTAACGGGTATGTCAAAAACACTTAGTCCAGGTGCACTTAGATCATGCGACTTTCATACAGGACCATGTGATTTAACGGACCCACATGATCTAACGGACATGCATTAGAACTATATATACTTAAAATGTTTCCCCCGAAGCTATCACATGCATTTTAGACGTGCTCATTTCTCACAAAAAGAATATATTTATTCAATGCTTTCGTTTTCGACTTACAAAGTCTCGATGCAATTTCCCTAATTTGTGTGGTCAATATGTAACTATTTAAGAGATTTCATTAGGGCCACAGAAGTCAGAAATCTAATTCCAGCAAAATTAGCAAGGCACGCAATTGTTAACGTAATTAAGACATTTTCAAATCCTCCGATGTAGGCACACTTGATTGAATTTCTTCGAATCCCACTCATTGCATGCAAATTACTCTAAGTCGGGATCACTTGCATAGCAATTTGGATTAATCAGTTCATGAGACTTGCACGTTGTTCCTTGAGCTTTTAGATCAATTTTTTTTTGAGCTTTCAGATCATTGGACCTTTACATTCGTGCCCCTAAATTGCTAAAAAATAAAAAAGTAGACATTTTCAAAATACAAATTTGGTAGTAATATTAGGTTTTGACTTATAAGTAATATAGACAATCCTAATGTCCATATGATAAACTTTTGTTTAAATTAAAAGCTCATCAAGTTCATTGAAGTAACTCGGGGGTTAAATCATGAGATAAAAAGACAAATTTACATATGCAAGACAAATTGACATGATATCTCCATTTTCAGAAGATAAATGGGCATTTTTCTGGAAATCGAAAACTATCAAAGTATCAAGTCAAGCTAAAAAAAGTTTGAAATGTAGATAACCAAGTTGATTTTCCTCTCTCCTTGAGTGCTTGGGATCACCTCTTTTTCTCATAAATAAAACTTCAAAAGAAATGTCCGGTCACAAAACTCTTTGACAATGTCCTAAAGTTTAACAATGGACTATTATCTCAGTTTTCTCACTAGACAAGAAATTTAAGGCGATGGAGACAGAAAATGTAACAAGCATGTAGAAAATCTTTATAAGGCCAAAAGGAGAGGACTCGTATTGGTGCAACCCATTTTCCTAGCACATGATATCACCCGGCTCACCTAAATCACATTCTCAACCATAGTCCCAGCAACTAGAAAATCCTCACTAAACCCATGATAGTTCAGTTTCCCACATCACCACCAGAAGAAAGTCCTCGTAATCATGGTCGACATCCATGCCGCCGACGTGGTTTGCCCCGAGCGAAGTCTCTGGCCTAGTGAGAGAAATGGCGAATGAGCCCGGCCGAGGCTGCATGCAGATTCAGCGGGCTCCATGCGGACGCGGTGAGCAAGCACAGGTCCTTCCACCCGAGCCTGAGAGCCCCGTTGTCCTCCACCAGCGTGTACCCATCGCAGGAGAACATCCCGAGGAGCAGCGTGGCCTGCGTCGCGGCGTTCCCGGCGAGGGAGACACCCCTGAACCCGGCTTGCTGCAGCTTCTCCCTCCAGCTGGTGAACTTGGCCTCCCCGCTCCTCGACAGTCCGCCGAACGCGAGCACGTTCCGGATCTCTCTGGAGAGCAGCTGCTGCTCGACCACGTTCCTCTCCTCGCTCTCCTCCCCATAGCTCGCCCCCAGCGAGTCGAACAGCGCCGAGTAGTAGTGGATCGCCTCCACGAAGCGACCGAGGAACGACCCCGCGTGGCTCAGGTCCTGCTCCACCACCGTGACCACCTTCGGGGCCAATCTAGATTACAGGAAAAGACTAAATGGTCATGTTACAACCCAAATAATGTGGAGCATTGAACCTCAAATGCACCCGCTTCTAACCATCATTATTTGAGAATAGTGTTCCCAGGGAGATGTAAAGATCAGACAATCAAATGTGGAGGACAACTTTACAGCTCCTTCAATGGAGAAAAACGGGGACCAAGTGGGCAATGATTTTCGCTCCTCCCATGGAAGCGACTTGGACGTGCCTAATGGGAACAAAAAGGAACTTCCTTTTGTGTGGAAAAAGATGGTGCAGCTATCTAAGTTGGGTTCTCTTTTGCTATTGCTTTCCTTTCACTGAATCAAGAAAAGGTGCAATCTTTCATCGCCCAGCCATCCTTTATTTCTTTAGAAACAAAGGGAAAAAACAACTGGGTAATCAAAATCACACGTCCACTTCTATCTGAAATGATGACCAACCAAAACCCAAAATGTGAACAGTCAAAAGGCAAAACCACACACTTCACAGCACACATGAAATGGCGATGGCATCGTTACTCCCGCGACTAGATAGCAGAAAAGAGAAGCTACCCTACTTGCTAGACCTCTTCAACTACATCTCGGGAAGATAAAAATTTGAACTTGGAACGCCAAAAGCAAAGAACGAGCAAAAATCGGTATTGGGATTGTGAAAAGATCGTTCACACTTCTTTTCTTTCCTTTACCTCTGCAAAAGCCAAAGCGTGTTGGCATCAGAACCCGTGACGTCGTAGAGCGAGTGCTGCAACATGTGAACCGCCACGGCCTCCCTCTTGCTCACGTTCAGCCTCTCCGGGTCCAAGTTCCCGACCTTCTCCGCCACCGGGATGAACTCGAACGGCAATCCCAGCTTGTCGGCGAAGTCGGCCAGCCGCTTCCCCGTGGCCTCCAGGGCCTCCACGGAGGTGCCCAGCCCCGTGAGCCGGACGTGCGGCGGGCCGCCGGGCCGCGACGCGAGTATGTGGAACAGCCCCGGCCACTGCAGGCCCTGCATGATGTCGAGGTCGATGATGTGGACCCTCTCCTCGCGCTCGAACGCCTCCTGGATCGCCTGGTTCGCCGTGAAGTGGGAGAACTTGACGAACGGGCTGATCCCATTGAAGACCTGAGAGCAGCAGCAGCAACAAGCACGAGAACACGATGAGAACACGACCGGCCGAACCTTACCCAACACGGACACGACGATCTCGGATAGGATAACGCGACATGAATTGACAAAAACCCTACCTGGAAGGCGGAGGAGATCTTGTGGCTGTGCGGCACGGAGGGCAGCGTTGTGTAGATCCCCAGGCAGGAGTTCACGAGCCGGGCCGAGATCGCCTCCGAGAAGTAGGCCGCGACGCGCTGCGCCGAGGTGCCGTACGGCGTTGAGAGCTCGGAGATCTCCAGCAGCATCCGGTTGGCCTCCTCGAGGTTGTCCGCGGACACGGCCTCCGCGCACTGGAGGAGCAGGGTCAGCAGGTGCAGGCCTTCCTCGTCCTTCTTCTGGTTCCGCATCTCCTCCTTCCTCTCCCTCGCCAGGGCCAGGGCCGTGGCGGCGGAGGCGGCCGTGGCCGTCGGAGTCGGCGCCGTCTCCCCGGAGGTGGACGATTTCTCGTTCTCCGCCTCGCTGCGCTGCTGCTGCTGCTGCTGCTGAGGTGGCGGTTGTTGCAGCGGCTCCGGCGGCTGAAGCTGCGGCGGATTATTAGGCGGCGGCTGCTGCTGCTGCTGCACCTGGTTCAACGTCAGAACCGGAGCCCCCGCCGACGAAGCGCTCGCCTCGTGCTCCTGCAAGCGGCGGCTGCTCTCTTGGCCGACGGCCGCCGGCAGCGATGCGAGGCCATAGTTCAAGTACTGACTCTGATGGATCATCGAATCGGGGAGAGAGAAATGCTGGTTATTATACTGCCTCTGTAACTGCAAATCCACCGTCGGAACCGGCTCCTTCATGAGCGAGCGTAGCCGGTACTCGAGAACGGCGGCGAGGTTAGGGTTGCAAGGGTAGATGATCTCCCTCACGTTATGGATGAGCTGAGGGATCGACACGGACGTGGAGTTCTGGATGAGATCCTTGATGATACCGTCGACCCACGCCATCGCTGAGCTGTCCTCCATGGGAATGCCCCCGGCGCCGACGCTAGGGTTTATCGCCGTCGGAGGAGGCGGCGCGAAACCGGCGGCGGAGCGGGGTTTCTCCGGCGGGAACAGCGGGAGGCCGGAGAAGACGCAGAGCGCGGGGGTTTGGAGCTGGGGCTGGGGCTGAGACGGGAGGAGGGGCGGGAGGGCGGCCTCGGCAGCGTAAGGCGAGGTGGTGGTCGTCGTCGTCCTCGTCGCGATGCTGGTGCATGGAGTGGGGGATAAAAACCCTGGCCCGACTGACGTCACGGTCAAGTTCGTGGAAGAAGGTAGCATGGTCATAGTGGAGTGGTTGGGGATGATAATATCTCTCGAGGGCACGAAGCAGTGCGCGTCCGATAGAGGGTTGCTCATCAGCGAAGCGTTGGCGACGGCGGCGGCGGCGGCGGCCGAGGCGGAGGCGGTGTTTCGCCGGGAGAGCCTGAGGTAATCGGCGGCGGCGGGGGGCGCCTGCACCTCGAGCTCCGAAGCCATCCTCTTCCTCACCATCCTGTTACCGCTCTCCAGGAGGCGGCGCTGCTCTTCGTGCGTCGGTTGCTGCTGCTGCTGGTGACGGCGGTGGTGGTGGTGGTGGAGGGTGCCGAGGAGGTGGTCGCCGGCGCCGCCGACGTTGGAGGAGCTCATGAAGCTCGGGCTCTCGCGGCGGCCGCTGCTGTCGTCGTTGTTGCTGCCGCCATTGTCGCCACCGCTCAGCAAAGCGCAAGCAGCCATGAGCACCAATTCTTCATAACAGGGAGAGAAACGAAGGGGCGAGGGCGGCCAAATGAGGGGGGGGGAACAGAGGGGAGGAGGGCTCGTGGCGGGTGTAAATATATTGGGGAGAGGAGAGGCGAAGACCAAGGAATGCACGCCAAGTGCTCGACGAAAAGGTAAAAACCAAATACTTAAAACACAGCGTTGGGATTCTACTACCCTCTTTTCTCCCTCCCTCTCGCTCGATCTCTCGATTTCGCAAGAGACCCAACACGGCCTTCAAGGACCCTTTTTGTTGCGGGGGGATTTGATTAGGGGGGGAGGATTAAGATAACGAGGAAGCAGGTCGAAGCTATGGCTTTTGGATGGTTCCGACCACGCAGAGACCGAGGAAAAAAGAAAGGAAAGAAAAGGGGAAGGAGGAGGGGGAGAGGGGAGAGAGAGAGCAGGTGGTGGTTGAGGGTGGCCGTGGCGGGTAGCGCGGCGTCGCCACTCGGGTGGAGGAAACTGGGGCGTGGGAGGAGAGGAGGGTGGTGTGGTGTGGTGTGGTGGTGGTGGCAGATTTCAGACAGCTCGGCCAAATCAAATGTATTTATCAAATGGACATGGGACTATGGGAGCAACAAGCGCGAACACGTTCATGTATGAAAGACAGGGAGAAGAGAGAGAGAGAGAGAGAGAGAGAGGTGGTGGTGGTGGTGGTGGGCTGGCAATGGCGAGTGGAGATGTGTGCCGGGAGGGGGGTGGGAATGGTGGGAATTGATGGTTGGGCTTTGCGATTCGTCGTCGAGCGCTTGACTTGTACGCAGAGTTTCAGCAGCAATGGCCATCGAGCCATCCTCGAGTGGCACTCCCGGGCTCCTTTTTCACATTTCCATCGAGCATGCAGATTGTTGCGAATCGCAAGTGACAAAAACAAAGCCCTCCCCCCACCTCCCTAATCTTTGTTCAGTTTCGATCAATCCCGTATTTCGATTTAATTAAGGGTGCCAAATTAATTAGCTTTCGTTAAGATTAGTGAGCGTATCGTGCGCCTCGTATGCTCTTTGATGCCGCGCGAGCAGTATTGAATCATGCGTCGCGAAAGGAAAGAACCCGCGTTGGGCATTGCTGAGATTTGCTTTTCTGTGACTCGGTTTTATGGAGGGGCGCGAGAAAAATTGCGAGTGGTCTTGCGCATTAGTCGAGTGGAGTCCATGTCATCGGTCTCTAAATCAATTTGTTTCAATCATTCCTAGCGGATAGGGTCGTTTTGAAAGAAAACCCAATGTTTGGATATTTGGCTTAAGCTTCCTCGATCCATCGAAAGAATCAAAATCCATGGGCGAAGGGAGTATGGCATATGGTATATTAATAAATGAAAATCGATTAATTTTCTTTTAGCATTTCAAAGAAGTAATTAGGGAGTGTGCAAAAGAACCGAGAACCGGCCCGAACTACTCGAAATCAGGCTGAACTGGCGTTTACCTTGGATAGAGATAGGTGTACGTTATTCTTTTTTTTTTTTTTAAATACATTTATCGCTACCAACTTGATGAAGTTCCGACTGATGGTGTAAAATGGTTTTCGAAGTTTAATGAGATTTTCCGTTTTCATCAAGGATGTCGTTCAAGAATTGAAGTCACGCAAGTTGGATACGCATCCTTTTCCTGCATTGAATTTTCTTTTTATAACAAGAATTATCCAAAGTTTGAGTTTCTTTCGAAAAAATCTATATGGCTCCTGAGATAGGCATAGAATTGATTATCAAGGACCCATTACTCGACATCGTAACCAAAAGTTGCAATTATCGAAATTCATGTCCTGATTTACTCGAAAACTTCCCACAATAATCTCTAATTGATAATAGATTTAATCAGAATTGAACAAATCATAGCTTAACTACATTCAAAGGCAAAGAGAAGATGTCGCAATTATTCTAGTTATTATTGCACGTATCGAACCCTTTTTGAAGCTATCATTACTCGAGAAAGTCCATCGAAGGTCAACTATGATATCATAGGGATAGAAAAGTTTGGGAATGGTACTTCATCTCTCTCTTTTTTTCTAAAAGTACGATACTTTCTCCCCAATCTAATTATCTTCCTTCAATTTCATGCATCAAATACTAATTATAATTAATCGAATTATAGCAAATTTTTCTATTTTATAATGTGTAACGTTGCACGAATAATTACGTCTCCTCGAGTGGCACAGTGCTTAAATTACGTTGCATTACCTTCGTACCATTAATCTAAATTTACACGCATTTTGACTTAAACGGCCGAAACCTTTTCTAGATCTAGGCCTAAGGGTGGGGCACATTTCCACACATGAGAAAAGGCCAATAATTAAATAATTTTTTCTTAATTTATAGAATAAACTACATGCAAAAAAGAGGAACGTACTTCATGCTTATGGTTCCGAGACCAAACAGCGCTCACGATGCGTTGTTTCAGCTTGCATCGATAGTCGCGAGGAACTTCGACATTCCTACAACGTAGCCCTAATTTATTCATTAAAGACAAATTGTGACATTTTTGGCCAATGATCACGGGCATTACGTGGGTGATTAACGTTATTCGCTAATTAATCCTGGACGAGGTTAGAAAAAAGTCGTGCGTGCAGGCCATGACAGCTTCAACGATGTCGAAAGTCTCCGGGTCTTGTTGTTTGGGGAGGGGGGACTTGGGAGTTCATCTCGAGATTGATAGCGAGACGTGTGAATTCAGAATGCTCGGGCATGATTTTTTGTTGGATTAATCAAATTTCGCGATAGAGAGTTTTGTCGATTCATCGCCGGTTGTACTAAGTTTGGACTGAATGCGACATTTCTTTTGGTTTTAACCCGTTGGCAGATCGTGGTAACCCTTTTGTCATGTTTATGTTTTTCCATGCGAATTAAAAGAAAAATCCCAAGTTTTGATGACCATTGGTGTAGCTTTTCGTCTAACAACATAGTTTCCAATGATGATGATAATGATCCCATATTTGGCAAGGATGATTCCCGCCCGTTAACTTATATGGACTAGGCATTAGCTGCAATGAGACATCTAAAACACTATTCAATAAAATTAGAATCCATGTGAGCTCCACAAATTGAACAGTCTTGTACACTTACTCCCAGTCCATCTAAGTATTTGAAGTCTCCGTTCTAGAGAGGCTCGCTCTAAGCTAACATGGCCAAATTGCACTTTGATTTTTTTCACTATAAATGACAATTTAGATAATCTCCCAGAGGATTTCTTTTTTTCTTTTTGTAACAAGAGAATATGTATCTAAACATGGTAATGCCCACATCAGTCGCTTGTGGGGAGAACGAAAGGGTGGAAACTCTATCCAAAAATGGACGTGGGTCAAAATCCAAGCAATAAATGAATTTTTTGACTTAGGAGAAAAGAGGGGGTTATAGTTCATCATAAATGAGAATTTCCTTTTTGACTTTTCAAATTTTCATCCACCTCAAAGGCTCGAAAAAGATGCCCTTTCTCCTTCAAGTCCTTCCCTAGAGAAAGAGCAGAATCGAATAGACACCAAAGGGGAAAGAGCTCAGGCAGGCAATGTCCAGAACCAAAAGCAGCCTCCCCATTACACGACCGAATGCAAAAACGCTGCGCACCACCCAACACAGCACGTTCGAGCTGCGAACTAGAGGACACCAACGAGGAACAAAAACGCAGAAATTGGTCAAGGAGGAGGAGGAGGAGCTTGTAAAAATGGGAAATTAAAGTTGAATTCGATCAAATTAAAAAATACCCAGAAAAATAAAAATAAAAAGGAGAGGAACCCTCAATTCCCCACGAGAATGCAACCTAGCGTTTTGACATTTTGCATCCAACCGCATCATCATGACCAACTTTTTCCCACCCCATGTTTTTTAAAATAATTTATTTATTTTCTTACCTTTTCGATAGGGGCAAGCTTTCTAGGCTTCTAGCGCCTTGTTTGACTCCGTGGACAATAATCAATGGCTTCTTTTTACCCCCCCTCCCGCCCTGCCCTGCAGTTTGCAGTCTTGCCGAGATCGGACAAGATACAGAACCCAAAAAGCCAAGCGCGCCCCACGAGGCACCAAAAACAAATGAAATGTCAGCAAAAAGATTTTGAAAAATTTTCGTTGCGACAGTACACGAGGAATTATAGGGGCTTCGAGCAGTTCAATGACAATGTGGGGCTCTGTAATTTTTTCTTCTCCTTCTTCTTTTTCAAATCTATACCATTAAATATTACAATATCTGAAATGGTACATTCGTGCTGCGTTAATCTTGAATTAGATTTCGCCTTACAAAGAATTTCAAACCGATACAAGCCATTTCATCCCATAAAAAATCTTAAATTAGTACCCTCAATCTGAATATTTCCAAACTGCTGACGGAATTAGATTTGGGTGGCGGGCAAGAGATTGGAATTTTTCCGGGTCAAAGATTTTACCTTGCAATGTGTTACGAGATGGAAATTTAGCCGGGAGATAAATGTGTCGTGCCGTGCCGCGCACCGATTGGGCGGTTTTGTTTAGGCGAAATTGATTTGGAGTGAATAATTTGGGGGTGGGAAACAATAATTTGGGGGAAAAGGGGGGGGCGGGGGGGAAACTTGTACTTGGCCGGAAACACGTGAGGGGCACGAAGCCCGAAGCTAAGAAACGAGATGGTGCGTAGCGTTTGGACCGGCATGAGTTGCTTTCGAATCGGTCGGGTGCTCGTTACAGATTGACATTACTTTTCAATGCTCTTCCGGTCAGGAGGGAGGGGGGGCTCGGTCCCTCTTTTCTTGTCTCCATCTTCACGTTTCCAATCCTTCTCTTCTTTCTTTCTTTTTTTTTTTTATAAGAAAAAGCCACAAAAGAAAACCGAAATTATACTCACCGCGACACATTTACTTACTGTGTCCACCGTGACACATTTACCCTAAACTTTTTCTCGTGACATAAATACCTAAATTTGTATTTACGTGATATATTTACCCTCCGTTAAAGTTCTGTTGGTTGATTTTTTCAGCTAAAACATCGTCGCATGTGGGGGGCCATATCAACACCGTTTGCTTTCTGGCGTCCATGTTGGCAGATTTTTAACGGTTCTCATGGGCAGAACTTTGACGGAAGATATATGTGTTGCACAAGTACAAGTTTGAGAATTTTTTATGTCACGAAAAAAAGTTTATTGTAAATATCTCGTGGGCATAGTTTAGGGTTTTTTTTGTGGCTTTTGCCCCCTTTTTTTTGTCATTTTAAGATTCCATTCATTGAATGGCCCGGCGAAGGAATGCTATGGTCATGTTTTTTTCGTTTTAATTATTTTTGGAATTTTTTATATGCGAATCCGTCAATCATTCTTTTTATTACCTTTTGCATTAAATGATTATAGAGGAAAATTTATCGATCGTTATAATTCTTATGGTTAATACAAGTAAAAACTTGGGGCATTTAATGAATTTAATTTTTCTTATTGTAAATGAAATTCTAATGTAGTAATTAATTTTTAATATGTCTGAACGAGATTGAAACTTCATAAAATAACATTAAGAGACTTCATTAACCCAATATATTCTCACAATTCATCGGTATTCATTTTTCCGGTCACACACACGAAAATACTTTTCATTAAACTTTTTATAATATGTAGTGTCGGTGTGCTTTTCCACATGGAACGATAACAATATTAAGCTGAGTATGTTGAGAATTTCCCCCTCCTTTTGAAATTTCTACGGCCTAATACCCTAAAAAATCCCCAAACTTTAACTCTAGTCCCGATTATATCCTAAACTTTTTTCGTCTCGTAAAAAACTCTCTACTTTTGGTCCGGTACCAATTCTACTATAAATTTTTTTATCTCATAAAAAATCACCAATTTTAAGTCTAATCTCAATTCTACCCTAAACTTTTTTTTTGTTTCGTGAAAAAACATTAATCCCATATTTGCCATCATTAATCCTCGGTCCAAAATTGTCCTTAATGATATGACATTTCCATGGCATTGCTCTATTTTCCCAAATTTCATGTCTAAGAAAACACCTTTTGGAGATGAATTTCTATGTTGACCTAAATGACATCTTATTGGATATGAAATTTGAGTAAAAACTAGAACAATTAGAATTTGTTTTCTTTATTTACTCTTGCTCTAAAGATAATCTTTCTTCCATCTCACTTGGGGATCTTCGATTTTGCGCTCACTCTTCAATCTCTCGTGCCGGTCGGAGAATTGGTGCTTAAGACACTCAGCTCGGGACGCTCAAACATCTCGCTCAAGAGTTTTTCATCTCTCAATTGTCCAGAGAAATTTTGGACGGAGGGTTAACGGCGGCAAATTTGAGACTCAAGTTAACTTTGGTAGTTTTTACGAGACAAAAAAAAGTTTAGGGTAGAATTGAGACTGGACCTAAAGTTTGAGGTTTTTAATGAAACAAAAAAATTTTAAAGGTAGAATTGATATTGGATCTAAAATTTAAGATTTTTTAGGGTATTAGGCCAAATTTCTAACTTCGTCAAATTTTTTATTTGTCAATTTTGTTTTGTTTTGTTTTGTTTTTTTCTTATCATGACAATTTAGTTCTGATTTTTTGTATAAAGTTGAATACCCGAAACCTAAAAATACATGAATATTAACATGCCAAGTTGTTTAAAATTCTTTTGTAATCTTAGAAAACCTAAGTCTTTTCTCGTATGAAAAAGTTAAGGACAAGGGGAGGTTACCCAATGCCAAGGTCAAGGCATACCATAGACTTAGAAGGTCTATAGTGGATTTACAAATCGCCTACTAAAAGAGATTGCTGGCAGTGAGATTCAAATCTGGGTATGGTGTGCGGTGAATTCGAACCTTACTAACTGAGCCAGCTCACTTTGGCCTTAAGATTTTTTATTTATGTGTCAAAAATTTTGAAGGAAACATAAATTATATCTTCCTACATCAGTGCATAAAGAAAATGTTGCTTAAAAATTAAAAGTCAAATTCCAATGGCAAGATTTTTTCCCGTTAGGATTAACCATAATTAGTGGAAACGAGAGCTGTCTTGTCTCCATCCAATAAAGCAACTTTCCCAAGAAGGTGACATCGGTGGCTGGTTTTGTTCCCATCTCTCTCGACATGACTTCACTTCAAATCCCACTTGGTTCAAAACTTTTCTCGAACAACATAAGTGCATGAACATTTATGGTGGTAACAACACCACATGCGTCTGTGGAGGGGGGAAAAAGAGGAAATCTATCCTCGTTCATGCAAAGAGGTTCTACACATGCAATGTCGTTTTACATTTTTTTTTATTCAGTTCGGTCCCTGATGTTTCACGAATCCACTTAACCAATGTAAACACAAAGGCTACGATTTGTTGCGATCGAAATAACTTTAGAGTAAAAGAATTTCCGGATTTTTCAGAGTTTGGGGCATGAAAAGTAGACGGGTCAAAAAAAAATATTTGGGTTAATACCATAAAAAACCACAAATTGGTACACCTGCAATAATTTTATTCCAAATGAATTTTTTGACTACAAAAAACCCCAAACTGGTACACCCGTGATAAATTTACCAAAAA
The DNA here is from genome assembly GCF_021117445.2 of Syzygium oleosum. NCBI lineage: Eukaryota > Viridiplantae > Streptophyta > Magnoliopsida > Myrtales > Myrtaceae > Syzygium > Syzygium oleosum. The sequence goes on from NW_026607494.1 coordinate 7,156,388, forward strand.
TTAATATTTTGACCACTAAAAATCCCAAACTGGTATATTTATGACAAATTTACCCTCCGTTAGTTTTCGTTAAATTGAATTAATACAAAAAAAATCACAAACTGTTACACCTGTGACAAACAAAGGGTAAAACAGAAAACTAGCACATCAGTCAACTGCCGTGTGTCATTTAATAAAGCAATTTGACAGTAAAATTTAACGAAAACAAACTGAGGGTAAATTTATTACACGTGTACCAATTTAGGGTTTTTCGTGGTATTAACTCAAAATATTTTAATCAACAAAAAAGAGTCCTTTCAAGATGGGGTTATGTCTTTTCCTATTATTAGCGTCCCTCTCCCCTACATTTTGCCTTGTGCAAGGGCATTGCGGTTTACAAAAGCCTATTTGGAGTAACTTGAATTTTGTTCCCACAAATGTGCCTCTTTCAATTCCATGTAATCTATAGCTGAATTGATCCCTTTGAGAAATGCTCAAGGATTTGCCTATGGCATATTGGCAATTTTCTCTCGCAATAGACGCGAGTCTATCGAACCGGACATCTTCCAAAGCAACCGTGGCCACTGATGTGAGCGCAATTTTGGCCCGCAAATTTCGCAATTAGACCCAAAAACTCTGGGACAAATCATCATTGGCAAATGATACGATATCGATCGGAAACCCCGGGCGCTCATCCCTAATAATGCACGGCCCTTTTCTTTAGCACGATCCATGTGGGAAAATCATTCTTATTCGGGTGTCCTCACTTAGATGGGAGAAAAAGCAAGGGGACATTGCAGGAACAAATTTCTTGACCTATAGCAAAGAGCAAGCATTCACCTTTTCCCTGTGGAAAACATTATTTTGGATGCCACTGTTGGGTTACAAGGAGAAAAGCTTTGAATGATGGGTATGGTTATATGACTGGTTCTTGTCCTTTTCCTATCAATTACATATTATCGTTTGCGAGTGATTATCTTCTCCCCCAAACCCCCTTCAAAAATTGCCCGAGCTTCCTGTTTCATTTCATGCCTTTTTCCATGTGGCTTTGCCTCCTTGATCCGAGTGTTTCCAATCACTGTAGCTTGTGGAACATTGCAGGGCCAATTGGGTCATACCCATGTCCTTGACTGGTTGCCTTCTTCCATGAGGAACATGAGCAAGGAACAGTGATCACCACCACCACCACCACCACCACCAAAATCTGATGTTTCAACATCACTCGGATTCTAGTGAGTGATGGGGGAATCAAAAGTTTGTGGATTTCTATCATTAATTGTCTTCAAGGTTTGAGGTGACATTGATGTTGCTTCAGCTGTTTGTTGTGACTTTAGTGGGATTAATTGGTGTCTAGGGAGGGAAAAAGGGCCTTGCGGGGGCAGATCTTTTTTAGGCTGAGAAAGCACGATTTGACTTGTAGATTTGTTAGGGAAAATGGTCCATTTTAGGGAAAGTAGACGGTATAAAGTATGATGTACATACTTTGTTAGAAGTCGGAAATCTAACGTCACGGCGACCGAGTCGGTTTAGGATGATAAGCGGGTGTCTCGAAAAACAGTCTAAAAAAAGGATCGGGGCCGGGAAAAAACGGGACTCACAACAGGCGAGAACTAATCAAAGATCGATAAATCCTATGTAAGAGGAAAAAGTACACAATTGAGATCAAGCAGATAGCATTTGATCCACTAATCCCTAGCAATTATTTTTCACAAAAGCCTAGCCACCGACACCATGCCATATGATGCTTAATGATCACAAAATTCGGGTCGGGTCCGGTCGGGTTCCTACCCGCGGATCTCCCCCGCTTTAAGGCAAGTCGGGTCGCAGAGCAGGTGGAGAAATGAACTCGGTGTAGAATTCAATGGGCTCTTCTCAGCCCACTCCATCGTTCGGCCCATCACGGGCCCAACCCAGGAAGGCCCACGAAGGAAAATCCAAGGCCCAAGTTCGGCCGAACCAGAAACCTCCGCCATCAACCTCCGAAAACTAGCTGGGCAGCGTTGCCGAATTGCAGAAGCAAGCAGAGCTTCTTCCGCCACGACCCGAGACCGCGAGATGATCGTGGAGTCGCGGACGGCGTTGCTGCTGCTGCTTCGGCCATCTCGCCAAGCTCAGCTCGTGTCATGAACCGGTGCGGCGGCGGCGGCCTTGTTGCGGAGAACCCGGGCGGTGCTCGGGACGCGGCGGGAAGGAGGAGGCGGTAAGGAGAGGAGGAGGAGGAGGAGGAGGAGGAGGAGGGCTGGAAGGCTGAGATCTTCGGAAGGCGCAAGAGGGTATAAGAAAATGGTGGTGCTGATGAGGTTTTTGGCTCAGAGGTTGAGAAAGTCAATCGGGTCTACAGTATCCACACGCCCACGAGCAGTGCATTCTGCTGTGGAGGGTAAGCATAGCTCCCAGATTATCATGTCGCCGCCGCTCGTTTCGCTTGATCTCCCGGATGTATGGGCTCCCAATTTTAGCCATTTGGGTCCGCCGTTCAACCACCATCACCGTAAGCAGCTTTCCATGTATGTTCTGTGTTGGTTCCGTGTGAGTGAGTTGATAGGTCTCTGCGGATCTTTTGATGTAATTTGTTCTTCTCATGCCTTTTGTAACAAGTGTAACTACCGTACTACTTTCCCATATCCTGCTGGCTCTCCTGTTTGCAGCCCTTCAAATTCTTTTTCACCGCTCTGTTTTGTTTCCCTGGAAACCAATGTACCATCTCTTTTCGCGTCGGTTCTTTGGGTACTAAGTGGCTTTTTGGATTTTAACAATGAGGCTTGCATTTACGTGGTGTTCATATTCGTGGTTAGATTGCACCCCATTATGCAGTCTGCCGGCCCATTACACTTCTTGTTTCCATGCGGATACTCTGTCTAATTAATATGAGGAGGGTTAAATTTGAGGGTTAATTGAAGATGAATCAAATGCACCCCGCCTTGTTTAGTTCGTAGGTATAAGTGTTGTTTTGGCTTGACTGAAGTTTTGAATTGTTCTAGCTAAATGGTAAACTACCAACTTTCTAGTTTCAAGTACCATTGTCTTTGGCTACATCGATATTACATAATAGATTTGTTCAAACAATGAAAGCAATACACAATCATATGACTGATCCTCAATGTAATAGATGGCAAAACGCGACTTTTCACTAGTAGAGAATTCTTTCACATATTTATTGATAAGCAATAGGTGCAAAACCTGATTCACTATAGTGATGACTTGAGTGTCACATGAACTTTACTAGGATATTACTCATACATTCCCTCAGCTAGGCCTTTACACTAGTTGAAAAGTTTAGTTAGATTTCTGATTCATTGTGTAGATTTAAATCCCTTTCTGTCAGAACATCAACCTTTTGGACACTCAGATTTTAACTTTATATTTGATTCCTTTCTAGCATACTTTTTCGTTAAGATTCTTTTTGTGTCTTGAAGAATATGTCGTAGTGTTAGGCTGTCAGCCATCAGTTGGTAGATAGTAAATAATGTAGTCGCGTCTTCTCTAAACTATATGCAGAGCATCTTATATGCTCTTGTAAGAAGTCCATTGAGTAAAGATGTAATCAGCTTTGTTTTCCTCTCTTACTCTCTGGTGATCCTAAAACATACACCGAATTGAAATCCTTTTCTATGTCAAGAGATGGTCCCCTTGGAAAAACTGCTCTTTATCAGCTTGCTAGGAATATGGTTTTCCTTGAAAAGCGGAGAAGTAATCCCTACATATAGCTTCGAACCTGAATTATTATCAAAGTCAGCACGAGTTTTATCATTGATGAAAAGGAGTAGTGACTGTAATGTGCAGCATCCATCTTCATGTGTTCTTCCTTAAAGAAAAATAATCGAAATGAATGAACAATTTTTGTATGGGTACAATCATCTATGTTTCGGTATTTGCGGTGAATTGTGAAAGTTTCTTGAGTTCTTACGACAGTAATATCTTGTTTGCAGCTAAATAAAACCACGGTCCAATATTTGTTGTTCAACTGTGTTCCTGAGCTTGTTTTAGCATGTTCGTTTTTTATTTACTCACTTCCAGAAATATGTGCGAGAAATTGCGCACGAATCTTTTTGTCATTTGTCTTGTGATGGTTTGATCAATGAGGTAAGTTTTGGTGACCAGGAAAGATTAGGAAAGAAAGAAATAAAGATTGTTGTGTTCAACCTTACTTTATGAATCGAATGGCCGAGATAGTTTAAGAACTGATTTGTCTCATTTCTTGAAATTGATTTCTACTCTAAGAACCAGCTTTGAATATATTGGGTATTCATCACAGCCAATGGACAGACAGCTGCAGTGATCGATGGGAAGTTGATTGCTGAGGGAATCAGGTCAAGAATAGCGAGTGAAGTTAGAAGGATGAAGGACTCTATTGATAGGATCCCAGGCTTGGCTGTAATTATGGTGGGACAGAGAAGGGATTCTGAAACTTATGTCAGAAACAAGATGAAAGCTTGTGAAGAAGCTGGAATCAAGTCTGTACTGGCGGAGCTACCTAATGATTGTTCAGAAGATGATGTTCTCGAGGCTTTATTAAGTTTTGAAAATGATCCGTCAATTCATGGTATTCTTGTGCAGCTGCCTCTACCAAATGTAACTACTCAAAGCTGCTCTCTGTACGTATCTCTTTTTTTCTTTTTCATGTGAGAGGGAGGGGGGCGGGAGAGAACAGTGTGCAGATCCTTGTACCTGGGATTATGTGTACATGACCTCCTGAACTTTGATCTATCCCCTTTAGTCCCTATGTTATTCACTTTGGTGAAAATAGTTCTTCTATTCTGTTGTGTTTCTGACGCAATCCTCCCACATTAATTATTGAAATTAGGGCACAGAGGGACACGTAAAAATGCAGGAAGCCTTAACGCATTCACCCTGTTTTATACAATTATGATAGCACACAAATTGGCCATCTCTCGTGACCAAAAAATATACCGGCCCTCACTTCTCTCTATATGGTCCTTAAATTCCTTAGTCCCTTGCTTTGTTCCAAATACCTATCATGTTGTAGTCCATTCTTGAGGTATGGCTGTAGGGTCAGATGCCTTATTTTAAAGAAATTCTTCTGAAACCAGATCTGTTACTTGGCAATACGCATGCTTGACAAAAGTTAAGCAAGCAAATGCAGTGTCTTTCCTTATACTATGGACAAATGTACATCGCTTTTAAATTTTGCTCTTACCACATCAGGAAATGCTCCATAGAGCATCATCTGAAACTGAAAGATTCTATTAGATGTCTGTCCTTGCATTCATAGGTTTTTCTTTGTACCATACAAGTCCATTTTGGACACGATTCTTGAGTGAATGCTCTTGTTCAGTAAGGTTTTACAGAGAAAATATAATGGTGATTTGCCTCATCCTATCAACTCTGCTATGAACACGATGGTAAAGTATTATGACTGACTTGTGGAATTGCCTCTTTATTTGGTACCTAAATCTTGAGTATGTACAGTGTTCTGTAAAGTGTTAGCTCGCTGATGCAGTATATATTCCCTATGGCAGCATTTGAATGAGGAGAGAATTTTGAATGTTCTGAGCTTAGAAAAAGATGTCGATGGCTTCCACCCAATTAATATGGGTAATCTTGCGATGAGAGGCAGGGAGCCTCTGTTCATCCCCTGCACTCCAAAAGGTTGCATCGAGTTATTGATAAGATCGGGTATCGAGATCATGGGGAGAAAAGCCGTGGTTATTGGGAGAAGCAACATTGTAGGGTTGCCCACTTTCTTGCTGTTGCAGGTATTAAGATGTTATTTTTCAGAAAAAGGTGGATCATGTATGTTTTTTTCTTCGGCCAGATCAAAGATGTTTACTTACTAGCATTATTGGGCAGAGGCACCATGCGACCGTGAGTGTTGTGCATGCTTTCACGAAGAACCCTGAAGAGATCACGCGGGAAGCTGACATCGTGGTCACGGCTGCCGGAGTACCAAATTTGGTCCGTGGCAATTGGCTTAAACCAGGAGCTGTCATTATTGATGTCGGAACTCATCCAATTGAGGTGAGAATTCTGGCATATGGTGCAGTGTATAGCATGACATCATAATGATGGTCAGCAGATGTCCTTGACGTGCATGCACTTGTTGCAGTTGATGCGTAAGGCGCTCTTTTCCTTTTGCTATATTTATGACAAATCTGTAAGATCATTATGGACCATGTTGACAGGATCCAAACCACGAGCATGGATACCGTCTTCTGGGAGATGTTTGCTATGAGGAAGCCGTGCAGGTGGCGAGTGCTTTAACCCCCGTACCTGGAGGAGTAGGTCCCATGACAATTGCCATGCTTCTGTCCAATACTCTTGATGCCGCTAAGCGGGCACATGATTTTTCTTGACTTATGGGTAACACGGAAAAGCTTTTGTATTTCTTGCCTGGAATGTTTCGGTAGCTTTCCCATGGTGGGTAGCTTTTTTGTGAGGTCATAATGCACAGTAGCTGTACATGTTTAAGGTTAGGCATCTCTTGAAGTTGTCATCTTTAGAGGAAGGAGTAAAGAATAGATTATGTAGGTTTTTATCCAACCATGTCAATATTGTCGACCTGCATTCCGCGGGCAACATTTACTAACTGAACGGGAGGTCGGGCATTTGAAAATATGGGCGTTTATGCAAATCTTTGGGCTTCAAGATGGATAAATTCATGCCCCAAGTGACTGGTAATGGCCGGCGATTGCTAGCTCAGTAGACCACTTACACTAATACGTAAAAAGTCGCTGACTACATATATTGTGATGGTTACTATTCATTAGAAAAAATTCACTGTATATATTGTTGAAAAATGAAGCAAAAGCCTGTTACATACTTATCTAAAACAAATTGCTCTTGCATTTATCACCTAGCACAACGTATGTTAACTCCCCAGGAGGAAAAGAAAGAAAAGAAGCATACGTTTTAGATATTAGCTTTCACGGTGGATACTTGTCGCGCGATTTTAGCTCTCGGATTAGGTATTTGGTCTTAAGAAATCTAACCAGTAAGCGATTTAGATACTAGCTCAAATTTTTCCTCTCATGCGATAATTTTAAGAGGTAACGAGTACCATTTTAAGATCAAATTCACGAGCTCGTGATCCTAGATCCTCGGGACGTAGTGGAAGAAGGGAAGAGAGGTTTTAACCGGAGAGCACGCGAAAGCAAAGAAACTTGGATCTCAAAATTCGTGTTGGTCGATAAGAGGACTACCTCGACCCAACTCCGAGCAGGCCCTCTCCCATCTCACTCCTTCCTTTCTCCTCCATCGGTCGCCTGAATTAGCAGAATCTGAGGTTCTGCCGCAACCCTTCTCTTCCAAGGCATTACTGCTTTCCTGAATTTACCCACTTTCACATTCTGTTTCGATTAATTCAATCACTACATTTACCAGACAGTAAGAAAACTGCGTCGATGACTGAACAGGCTAATCATCTTTTAATAATCATAAAGGAGAATTGATTACATTGTGTGGTGGAGTATATACAGAAAAGTTACAACTTCCGAACAATTTAAACACTAGGATCACCTTTTCAATGAGAAGGATGCCGGCGTAAGATATCCATCCCAGCAAAAATTCTGGGGGGCAGAGATTAATAGAGAACATCACAAACAAATGCAAATAAACTGACAGAGGCCTCATGCTTCCTCTTCGGACATAGACTGAACTGGCTCCACGACTGGAGGGATGCAGTCTACCTTGAAACGAAGGGCCTATCGCGAAATTCAAATTATAAGTCACAAGTATAGTGTACTAATTCCCTTCTAGTACTAAAAGTTACGAAACTCGAATAACTTTGATTCTCTTGTTGAAAAAGCAATGATTGTACTACTTTCAAAAAATGCCTGTAAAGTAGACATGGCCACGGGCTGGTTTCGGCCCGGAACCAGCCCGGGTCAAACCCGGGACCGGTTCCCCAAAAAAAAAATTGCAGATAAGTGGAGAAACTCTTTTTTTCTCCAAATTTGATTACAATGTACATTTTGATTACATTTTATATTGAATAATTCATTATTTCATAATTTGATAATTCATTATTTTTTTAATTTTTACCGGCCGGTTCCGAACCGGGCCGGAACCGCCGGTTCCGGTTCATACATGGCCACGAACCGGAACCGCCAGTTCCAAACCAGAACCGCCAGTTCCGAACCGGAACCGGCCGGTTCCGAACCGTGGCCATGTCTACTGAAAAGTAATAAAATGTTAAAGCAACATAATGGGGCCCCAAAAGAAAAGAGCGTATACCTTCTTAAAGAATGTGGAATATGAATTATCCCAGACTAGCTTGTAATTTCCAGCAACGCATGTGCAAAAGTTACCCTGCCCAGAAAGCAATCGGAAGCCGAGAATAATTTGCTTCTCATAGAAATCAAGCTATTGAGGACATGAACAAATAAAAAGTGCAGCACTCACTTGGTCAGACTCATAACGACGGTAGGGTAATATTAACTGCAAAACAGCCAACAAGATGCAGTCAAAGATCAATAGGAAAGCAGGTGAGTAAGCTGCCGAATCCAGTCTTACTGAGCACAAAGCCGGCAGGCCCACGGAAAGGTCCCAAAAAAACAAGAATCTAGATAATTCAGAGTTGAGCATGTAGCTGGCGGATGCTCAAAAATATTGTAACTCACAGTTTTTTGTCCCGAAGAATTTATACACTCCACACTGAATCCAATGTCCTGACAGATGGAAGAACATATATCAAAAGATATTCTTGCAATAATCTCTAGCTTGCATACCAAAAAACTAACACTCTGGACCATGCATTCATTTTGATTCTCCTAATTCAATTGCCAAATTCAACGTCCTGTCTGATGTGTATAAAAAGAGGCACTCATTTCAACTACCATCATCAAATTGTTAAAAATAAATAAAAATACCCAAGCCAAAAAATTCAACCCACAACCAAATTCGAGAAAGGTGTTTGTTTGACTCAAGATCAAGCCTATAGTCTATGACTTGAAGAACTTGTCCATATAGTCAAGCCAAATGCAATTTAATATCAAGCTAACAAAGCCAATGGGTAAGGGAGATGGTAGTCAGTAATCACTCCGTAAACAAGGCTGGTTTGGTCAGTCTTGGGTCTGCAATTGTAATCACAAGTTAGTGAACATGTTGAGGTCATGCACAAGAATTCTTGCTTTCAGTCAAAGCTAAATGGCTGCAGCTACTTCCCAGTGCATAGGAAAATGTCAGGGAAGTTTGAAATTACTGCGGCAATCGGCCTTCCACTTTGAGATTTTGGTTTACAAATCCCATTAGTTTCCACATGAATGATCTTTTCAACTTGGTAAAATAACTCCATGTTTGCACGGCCTTATAAAGGGAGGATGCTGCCGCAGGAATATACTTTTTTCTCTGTTAAAAATTCATTAAATGGTTCAGCATGAACTACTCAAGCTAATACTTTTAACTCTTATACCAACATATCCCTCTGTTCTTCTTTCAGCTGCATCAAGCAATTGTGGTCAAAGGACGGTTGATGAGGGCGAAAGATTGAAAAATCATGAGGAAAAGGCAAACACAAACAGCTTGCCACCTCTCTTAGATGATGGGCCACCCAGTACATAGTCTTAAATGAAAGATGATTGTCAAGTAAAAAAAAATCCTACCACAGCAAGAAGCGAAAAATTTCTCGCAGAATAGTACAGATGATTCAACAACAACAGGAAAGAAAGCCTCGTGACTTACTAGGTTAATTTTGCCTTGTACCAGTGCAAAATCCCATGCAATGTATGAGTTCAACGAATCCACCATCAAGGAAACCTAGCATAGAGTCCATTATGAAGCATAAAAAATTTTGGAACCGAAACAGCATCATCGAGGTTACAGCAGGAGCAAAAAAGTTACTAATAGACAAGATAATTCTATGGCCAGTAACCAGATACTTTGAGACACGAATTAACCCAGTTGACTTGTGATTCTGAAGCACAGCAATCCCATTGTTTTATGCAATATACATGGACTTGGACAAAGTGCAAACCAGAAGTATCACGAACTGACAAACTCCTGATCCTACAGTTCCTCGAGAGTCTTATCCGGTCAAATGAACGTTAAATGCGAAACTTTTGTGCGAGGATGGCAGGGTGAAGCAAGCAGAATCCAAAGTTTCATCAAGATGATGGACTTATTTATTAGAGGGCACAGCAAAGGAAGCTAGAAGACATTGTTTGGCTTGTGTTAGGGAAGAACCCACAAAGGACAAAAGCTTTCAAAGCGATACAAATATTGCTTCTAACCATCAACATAAAGTTGTCTACTGTGCTCTTCTTTGGACCAATCGGGAATTTAGCTATTGAATCTCATCAATCTCTGGAGTTTCTTAAATTTCTGAACCAACAAAACATATCTAGCGTAGGAGTTAGATTTATAACATATTTTATACCACATGGCTGGCACCCTTTTGGTAGGACCCATGATTAGGAAATCAAGAAGAAAACCAAAAATAGAATTATAAACCATAAATCATTAAAAAAAATTACATAAGAACATGCTACCCAATTATAAAAATTCAGAAGAAACAGTAATCAATTATTTTCAAGCTTATAATTGTAAGAATCAACAGCTCTTGATCATCTGCATTCAGAGTCTAAATTCTCGATTGAAAATCACTAGCTATTCGATCAACAAAGAATAATGTTCCATATAACTTGTACATAAGTAGAGATATGTATCGGTTTATTAATAAATGCAGAAAATCTCATTTCAAATACAAATCCGTCTCTAATCTATGAGCGGATTCAACTGCTTATAACCCATCAGCTATGCAGCCAGGGTTGACTCAATGATGCCAAAAAAGACAACTTGGTACAAAGAAAATATGTAGCTTACTTCAAATGCTGTCATTTGACAAGGTTGAAAACGTACCTCATGAGTTTTACCAGCTGGTATACTTATCTCTTTATAGTCATCATTTTCCCTGCAGAAAATGACCGGATGCTTGAAAAGACACATCAGGGTTACGTAACAGAAAGGCAAGAATGAGACTACGACAAAATTACCCTTCTATTGCGCCTGCTTCCTCTGCTGATATGAAGAAGGGGGAGTTCACAAATACTTCACTAGAAGAAGGAAAATATACTGGTCAATACAAAAAACAAATGTCGAATAGAAGTAACAGTGAAAAGGAACATATACATAACAATGAAGAACCTCAAAACAGTTTCTGTTCGTTGCGGTCATAAAAATTTCACCATGTGACCCACAAAGTCAGCAAACTGATAAAAGCAACAGATTTGACATATTCTTGTTAAAAGACACATTCTTTAGAATTTAAAAGATAGGATTATCATCTGATTCAGTTTATCATACCGCTACTTAAAATGCATGTTGCTTTCTTTAATATCTTTCAGACACCATAAGCTGAGTCTTTGTGTGCTTAGGATATTTTATCATTGATTATACAAAATATCTTGTTTGAATAAAGTAATTTGAAAGAACTACCACATGCCTCATCTTCCCATTCATTGTTTGCCTAGCCTCTAAAAGGCAATGTAATTGCAATGATCCTCTTCTGGAGGCCCACTGCCGCTCAAGCCCATGATTGTGCTTTCTCCAATTTCGAGTGGAGAACTTAAATGGCAATGAAAAATTTTTTTACCATCACACCAGCAGCAGGCCAGTAGCTACAAATTAACAAAGGTTTTGCAGCACGAGACACTATGAATGTGGAATTGGAGTCCAGACAACGCTAATTCGGCATTGATGTGGCAGACTGCTGTATGGATCAGCAAGCTAAAGTGTGCTATAACTTTGTCGAAAATAGGCTGATAAGGATTTATAAATCATGAATGCATTCTGAAAAATACATTTTGTTTTCCAAACCAAGGCTTAAGCATACTTGTCAATATGTTGAGAATCGCTTATAACCCAACATAATTTTCAAGTTTCAGCCAGCTGCAACATAGGCTGTGTATTATAATAGCTTAAGGGATCCAGCACTAAGCCTCCGATCATGAACTTGAACCATCACTTAATCAGTTAATCCTTTCCAAATAGAAGGCACAGATGCGCAGTCACTTAGCACAAATGTGACATTTTCACTTGAACAATATCATTTCCACTACCCGTCCGACTGTTTGAAAGTGACATTCCAAGGTAACTAGTTAATCAGTACTAACTAAATCTAGGCAACGACACATTTGTCAAAGCCTCTCAAGAAAAATCTCTGGTTTGGAGTTGAGAGGTTTCTAGGAGAACAGCCTGTTCAGGATTTTGGCTTTGCAATTATCACACTAGCACTACATTAGTGCATTCATGCGTCTTTTCCTTTTGAACTTGATGTTTTTATGCACCTGTGCCCTAAAAGATTCATCACTATTCAAGAGCTAAAAATTTGTCATTGCTGGTAATGTTAAAACCTATTTTCTCTTTCAGATAAGAAAAAAGTTACTATGACACATTTGTTTATCATGATAATATTCTCCTGAAAAGTTCATTCAAGCAAAATAACATTTTTTACATCATATGGTTATAGGAGTTTATATGGGTGGATACTCTTAATTTTTTAAAAAACATACCAACCTCACAAGAGACATAAATATGGACACATTTTGACCTCCAATTGCTGTTATTCATCAAGACATCAAGACATATTTTTCATGTATATTCCTGTAGGTACAGCATCTATATTTATATTAAACATTAGTAGATTTAGTATTATTATGCTTATGAGATATCCAGAACTATTATTCCCAAAAGATAAATCAGTTTTCATACTCCAGGAAGCCTTAGAAAACCAAGAGACTACTCAAAGAAATGGAAAAGAAAATGGAAAAAAGTGAAAAAAGAAAAGGGAAAGAAAAGGATGTTCAGCAAAGAAGAAGAAGAAAGAGATAAATCAGCAACATAACAAAATGTAAAAATAAACTAAGCATGCATAACTATGAGTCGTAGCAATGGTTCCTTTTATCATCTATATCTCTGAATGTAATCATCCTCATCATATGAAATAAGTACCTGAGAAATTTGATGAATCTCCCGAATTCTGAGGTGTAGACATTCACTGCTTGTTCCAATGCAGCTAACTCATCTCCTTTTCTGCTCATTTCATGATGACAAGTGCATAAATAGATGCAAAAGAGGAAAATGCAAGTGTCATATCTCAAGAATCTAGATACAAAGGTTTTCCTTATGGAAGGTTTACTAAGATGAAAGAAAGACAAATTAGAAAAAGGTGAGGCATCTCACAATTTCCGAGTCTCAAAGCGTCCCCAAGATAGTGAAAGAAAAAGACGAATGAATAGAACCAGTGACGTGAGGCTGTACAAAGGAGGTCCATATCGTTGTCTTTGCTCTTCCATGGGCCTGTCAGTTGTTAATTAGAAACAATCAGAACGTAGTATTTGTAGGGATCACTCGCTCACTGGCGGTGAGATTAAAATGAGTAGACATGACATCGGTAAGAAGAGAACTTCCAGGGAACTTACCCATCATCATCGTTTATTTGCTTAATGAAGTCCAGTAAAACCTGTACCGGAAACATCAGGAATATATAAAGGAGCTTGGCAAAAGGAATGGAATAATAAAAAAAAAATATGAGTACATTTTGCACAATACGTGAAACTGAATATAGTGCGGATGCTTAAAAGTATTTATCCGATCGACAACACAAGGTGGAATAAGAGTTAATTTATTGTGGTTGTAAAGCTTGCAAAAGGAGCAATGGTAAAAAATCCAGCCCGAACAAGTTTTCTAGCGAATCAGAAGTCCACGAGCCTTTTTAGACCACCATCACCCTGGCTAGAATACCAAAGGGCATGACAATGTACTGGTCCAGATTCGGATTAAGGAGTCTCATTAATTTTTTGGCCACTCAGGAACAGGCTACTGAATTTCTAAAGCTTATAAAACAGTACGCAGCACCACAGCCCACAGGCAGAAAAGTAATGGTAAACTATGACCATGCAAACAGAAATTACCATGTAATATATTCAAAATGGTAAAAAACTAAGCTATTGTCTCTTTCTTAAATACAATCAATCTAAGCAATAAGATGACAAGGCAACTAAACTATTACGCGAATAATTAACAGAATTACAACAAGAGAGCATAAGTGTAGTTCCAAAAGCAGGGTGCAAATAAAAGTAGACAGGGCAAGAGGTAGCAAAAAGCAATACATACTTGTGGAACCCCTACTAAGTACTTCACAAGGGTTTTGTAGACACCTGTAGCAGAACCAAGCTGAGCTAACTGTCTTCTCCTGAAAGATCATTTAATAGTTACACCATAAGATCACTCCCAGCCTGTGGCATCACAACCAGCAATTTGAGAAGCAAAGATCTCACCTATCCATTTGCTGTTTCCATAGCAGTGCATATCTGTCTTGTATACTTCCACCAGAATTAATTAAAGCATCAACCTCTGCTTGCTTGTTCCTCTCAGAGCGATCCCTTTGCTGTCTAATAAGTGTCCCCCGAAAGTCTTGAGGCAGGTAAGTCATGACTGCGGATATGGATACATTCCTCATTCAAAAGTTCTTTATGATATTAGCAGTATTATATGCTACTTAAGTTATTACACGGTGATCACAACCAGAAAGATGCATCCACAAGCAAAAAAAACCCATTTAACGTATAGACCTAAATTATATAAGCTATGGCAATCAAAAAGAGGCATCAACAAGAATGCACGGCCCATTTATGATAAAGATTTAGATAGAAGTCTCAATGATGTTTCACTATTATGCTAGATTTCTCATAGATTTGCAGCAATTAGAAATGGAAATGCATTATAGTATGAGCTTAGCGTAGTCATATTAACGAGTCAACACAAGAAACAGAAAGACTTTTTGGCGATTTCACAAAAACATTTGAAATTTTGAATGACAAAGCTTCACCTATGCACAATAACATAAATCCATTGCTAAGGGCCTTCTAACTATTAGGTTTCCAAAACCTAAGAAGATTCTGTAAGTATTGTCACATATTTTTTGCAAACCATCTCTCGGGATTTAATGCTAGTGATTTTAGCACGATAACAGTTCAGATGATACTCAAACATAGGCTGCCAATAACCACATTTACCTTAACCATATGGGATGAGCAATACTAGAAATGCGATAAACGCCAACAAAATAGGAGGAAAGGTGCTGAGGATTTTCACTGTCTTTCTCCAAGTTCAACAATGAAACAAGACACAAAGATAAATAATAGGAGAAGATGCACTGAACACATAGAGCCCCTCACTTTAAGTTCCAGAAATCAAAACCTCCAGCTTCAATTTTTGGAACAACTAGGTCCTTGGATTCAACTTCTCATAGCAGAGCAGCAATTTTCCATCAGATTTATTGGAAAAAAAGAAACATCACTCTTTACCACACTCAAATTCTTCATTTCTCACAGATTGATCATCAACTCATCCCACAAGATGAATGAATCAAAGTTCAGCCACTAATGGTGGGTAGTGGCACTTAAATAGAAACTGCATCTATCAGATAGGGATGCGAAATTTCCATTCATAGCTTAGCACCGGCTTGTGATAGTGAGACCTATTGCCACCATGTGCGAACATTTAAAGCTATGTCTGCAAATCTACATGTCAAAAGCTGTTGCGCATATCTTCATGTCAAAAGCTATTAATCCCAAAAATGGCAGAGCTTTTTTACGCTTAAAAGTGATGAAAGCGAAGTGTACTGGCATTCATTATGTGAATAAAAAGCATTGGTTATACAAGCATTGACACATAAAAAGAGAGGGAGAATGAGAGAACGAGAGAAAAACCTGTGTTGAATACACGTTCAGAATTTCTAGCCTGGAAAGACATCAACAAACTCAAACTTTCTTGAATTTTATCTTTGATCTGGCTCAAAAAGGTAGCAAGCTCAGCATTCTCTGTGGTTGATTGCTGCTGAAGCTGCACTCGCCATGCGAAAGCAAAACGACCAATTAAAAGAGAAAAAATCCGACCTTTGACAAAAAAAGCACCCATAAGACTCGAGATCATTGCACGTTCGACATTACGTAAACATATGTATTCGCAAACTCCTAGACACACGAATATCTTACCGCCGGAGGCCACTGCGACTTCTCGAGCAGAAAAACAATCTCTTCCATCTGCTCTCGATTCTTCCACATGTTCTCGTCAATTTTATGGGGAGGCGTCCTATCGGCCTCCTCTATCAACAATTTCTCACCTAAAACCACAGCAGACTAAACCAGCATGACTTCCACGTATCGTTATGCACATAACACGTTCAAAATCGTCCACGACACACCAAATTTAAAGCTAGGGCAAACATCACATTGAACCATTACGGCAAGACAGACGCACGCACGCGATCCAGCATCAACCTCCTACGATCCTCCCAAAAGAAGCAAGCAAAGACGGAGACCGTACCATCGGTAGGTGGGAAATCCTCGAGCAGGCCGTCGGAGAGGGAACGAATCTGGGAGGAGAGCCGAGCGACGTCCTCGCAGAGCGGAGGGAACGAGTACTTGTCGTAGTAGGAGGCCAGAAAGGATCTGGTTATCGGCACCAGACCGTCCATCGACGCCATACCTTAGGGCCGACGGTTCCCGGCGAGATCGCAGCGGCTCCACCGATCCGCGGGGCGGACGGATCCGAATCGAGCCACGGGACTGTAGCTCCGCCGCGCGCGGTGGCTCTGGCGCGAGAATTCGTCGCCGCGAACGGAGGTCCGGAGGAGGAGGAGGAGGACGAAGGAGAAGATCTCTCCTGAAATTGAAAGTCCACGCGAGAACGCAAGCGAGTGCCGTCACGGTCGGTGCATTTGTGAAGCGGGCCTCTATTTTGTTTTTTTTATTTTTCTTCCTTTTCTGCTAAATAAATGATCCTTTTTTATTAATTAAATTATATTAAGTTTGAAGGGATAATGATACAAATAATCTTGGTAATCTCTGAACTTTTAATTTATTCAATCTAGTCTTTGAATATTCACTCAATATGTAATGTTGTCCATGAACTACTTTGAATACTTCTATATAGTTCAGGGATAGTCCGGGGACTAAATTGAAAATGTACTAAAAGTTTAGGGACGACATTAGATAAATTAAAATTTCAGGAATCATATTACATATCGAGCTAAATTTTAGGGACCGCATTGAACAAATCAAAAGTTCAGAGACCACAATGTATGCTGGGCCAAAATTCAGGGACTGTTTGTGTCATTTTCCGTAAGCTGGAGTAAACAAAATTTATTTAGTTTGGTCGTTCACAAATATCAACAGTCTTCACTTTATTTATGTTAAAATGAATAAAATAAATTTATGGACGGCATCGCGGAGTACAGAATTGGAATAATTATTTTTTTATGTTGAGTGCTGTAGTTCTTTGCGATTTATATTATTTTTACCACAATTTCGGGACTAGGAGAAATAATAATAAAAAAATGGTGACGAGGAAAATAGGGAAGTATCTTCCGACCGAAGGAGGAATAATTCCGTTTGGATGCCCCTTTCAGGCTCTTCTTTTGGCGGGCGGAGAAAATTGGATGTGATCTGTAATTTATTAAATGTAAAATTTAATTGGAAGCAAAATCACGTTTACTAAGAATTATGGCTATTTTTAATCATTTGAAAAGTGGACACCAAATTCAAAGTTTTATTTTATACATGATATAAATATAGATTTTTTTTGGGGTGGTGTTTGTTAAGAAGAGTATGTGTTGTTGCATGATGACCAAAATTATAATTTAATAGACACATACGATCAACTCTGATTGCTCATGCTTTTGTATCAAGCCCCTATGGTTAATGGAATAAAATAGCGATGGAGAAAATGCTGAGTTTAGTTCAGCATTTGGAGAAAAGTGGGTTTCCATGAAAAAGCAAAGACTATTTGATAAATTGTAATTAAAAAACGCATTGGGAGGCAACTCTGAGAGAAATGCCATTTGATATTTGAAAAGTCATTCAGTGTGGCCAATTAAAGTATTTTTTAATTTGTTTAAAATTAAAAAAAATAATAACCGCAACTTTTATATTTAGTTCGTGTTGATGTAATGTAAAGGAGACACATTAACAAATTTGCAAATAAAAAATGGCTAATATCGCCTGAAAGCCTCAAAATGGTATACATGTTAGGGGTGATCGGTTTCAGAGTAGGTCGGTTCTAAACTTGGAACCTGAAACCAACCCTCTTATAATCGATTCATAGTTTTTGGAACCCGAAACCTATCCTATTTGCCATAGACCCTGTTTTGGAACTTACCCTATTTTTTCGGTCTGGTTCCAAGGTCTACCCAAGTACCTGTTTTTTTTTTGTTCCTATTTTTGGTTTCATTTTTCCATGTAGCAAATAGGAAAACTTATAACTCAGGTCAAAGATTATAAGCTTGATTGTACAAACAATCTTAAGTATTAATACAAAAGCAGATTATCTTATCCTAATAATTTAATGGACGTGATAAAATAATATAGGTTCCAGTTGGATATGTAGTTTTTTCGTTACAGAACAAAAATTTTAAGAAAAAAGAAATTGCTCCCTATAATGCTTACAAGTCCTTAAGTTAGACTATTCGCAAATAATGATTACCTCTCTCATCCTTCATGATGTAATGCTTTGAATTCTAGCAATATAAAATTGCAAATGGACCTCCATATAAAATCGGTTCTAAAACCGGTCCAGGTGGGTTTTCACTTGGAACCGAAAACCGGACCGATTCTAACCGGTTCCCAAAAAATGGAACCGATTCTCAGACCGGTTCAAATGGGAACTGGTTCCCAGACCTGTTTTTCTGGTGGGCCGGTTCGGTTTCCGGGTAAACCCAGTCCGGTTGCACACCCCTAATACATGTGCTATATTTATCCAAAATTAATTTGTCTCACAAAAGGTCCCAAATTCGAGGCACAAGGCACTAGATTATGGGTAAATGTGACACGAATGCACCAATTTAAGAAAATTCACATTTGTTTTTTGGCTAAAAAAATCACATCAAAGTGGACTCTTTCTCAATTAAAAATAGAGTATTTTTGTTATAATAAACATGGTCATATATGCCCCTAGAAAATATATACGTTATCCTTAAAAATTACAAGCATCCTTAAATATTTCCCAAACTTATAGATATTCCATTATACGACAAAAGATGCATTATCCTTAATAGTAAGGGTAAATGACACAAACGATTATTGGATGTTGGCCAAATGTGCAATGTGATTTATGAACATTTAATATGTTAAACGCAATCCCTCGACTTATGGTACATGTACCAAAAGCATCCTCTACAAGAGATGTGGCAATGCTGCTACTTTCAACTGCTAAACAAATTTTGTCAATTTGTTTTAATAACTTAGCAACTCCAGTCAATTTCTTTTATTTCTTTCCTCGAGCTTGCCACACTAAACTCTGCTTCGTTCTTTTATGGCTCTTACTTTCAATTGGTTTAACAATTTTTTTACCTACATTACACTCTAAATTATCAGTTGATACCGTACCATCACCGATATCAAGTTGTGGGCCTCAATATCCTCATTACATGATTTTTGTGCAGGATTTCATGTGACATTTCCAATGGCAACCGTATCTCTAAAATTTAACAAAACTTCAAGATCCGGATATATGCCTTTCTTTCTAAAAACTCTTACACGTTCATCACTCACATCACTAATGTTTTTCCTTGAATCCATCCGCTGTGTAGATAATAACAAATAATTTCCTTTACCAAACATCCTTACTTTTTCTCATGTGACTTTAGAGGCCCAAAGTCCCTTTAGTAAGCCGAACTGAATATATTCTAACTACTCAATAGCGAGCGATAGATATAAGGGATTGGATTTAGGTTCTTATATGAACATTTATATATATTTTAATGAAAGGCTCGTATAAAATTGTATTACCTCATGACCATCCAACTATGCATTACTAAAACATAACATGCGTGACTATAGCTATCATATGTGAATATACGGTTAAGGTTGTGCTTGGGAATGGCTTTCCTAAAGGATTTTGAGCCTCCAAAGGCCTTTGGACGAATGCATTTCCAAAGTCTTTTAAAGTCCTTAGCCCGAGGCGGGTTCGTAGGAGTTTTGGGCTTTAATATTTCCGATATGTTAATACACTTTTTTCTTCTAATTTTGCTCTCGTTAAAAAATTTCGAAATTCTGAAAATGCCCTCACTACCGACCACCTTGCGCGATGTCGCGAGCGACACCAAATCTACTGCTGGCGAGCCCTTGGCGGGCAATTCTCGTCAAACACTGGCGAAGGGTTCGAGTTGTTTTTTTTTTTCATATATTGAAAGTCCTTTTATAAGTGTACTGATTCTAAAACACCATTTAAACCAAAATTGCTTCCCAATGCACTTTTAAGTAAAAGTCTTTGCATTTTCCCGAAGGCTTTCTCCAAAACCCAACAAACGTATCCTAAATCTACATGGCAATTCCAACCATATATATCCATCTATCGGGAACTTGTCTTGACAGGCTAGGTTCCGAGTTGTAGGTGGAACGGGAACCTATTAACTTATCATTGGAAGTATGTTAGTATACATCTTCATCCTCGTTTAATACTATAAGATGAAATAACTAATATTTTTAATAATAAAAGAAATGAACTTTCACTCTCCATTGTACATTTCTAAATTGCTAAATTGACTTAAAAAAATTAGATTTCATTCATCTACTGTTACACTAATGCCGAGAGAATTATAACAAAATCACTCAAACATAGTAATTGAACTGCCAAAGTAGAATGCTTAGATAATTGAACCGCGAGAAAAGAAACATTTACTTAGAGATCGTAGGGGAAAACATTTAAAGTAATTTAATAAAATATTTAAATATTAAATCATGCTTTGATATGAAAATTTAAGCTTTCATAACAGTGATCCCATCAAAATCTCACATGATCAATAATTTTAAAAAAAGTTGATAATAGGTTGGATTTAGGATAGTTCAAAGGTGGAATGCCAAAAAAAATCACAATGAAAGAAGGAGTGGAAAAACAAAACTCAAAGGAATATGGAGACTTTGGACATAGGAGGAGAAGCGAAGCACGGCCAATGATGAAATCAAACTTTTCCAGGTAGATAGGAGAGAATGATGAACAACTTTCGGATGTGGACGAATTGATGTTGGAGACTCTAAATGCCATAAGAACATTAAATTGCACATCTAGGTGCGGCTAATTTCGTGGAGAAAGCACCGAAAATAATGAGAAGAGGCGCCCATTTAGGTATCTACAATCTTAAATGGTAAGTTTGCTGGCTGCACTTAGACAAATATTCCGTAGTAATATGTTTACATGGACAAGCCGTGCAAAATACAAGTCACTTGAAATTATAATTCGAGCACCGTTACCGAGACCGCTGCATGCACATCTTCAAAATGTTCTTCTCGACGTATCTCGCGATCGTTCGTGACGGGCAATGTAATAAATTTCCGTTGCTCAAATTTCTCGTGTAACATTTATGCAGCTCGAATCTTAAAAGGCAAAATTCACGAGACCTCGATCCGTTGCTCGCCCGCTTCCGATAGCGATCGACAGAGGGCGATTTTGCAACCGACATTGGCTGGTCTCTTGTGACTGGTCGGTCACGATTGATGGGATGATCGGTAATTCGAGGCTCGATTAAAGTAATCAAGGACGAAATCAAGGAAAGGACAAATGTAAAATTAGAGGGTCAAAAAGGCCCGTTAACTTTTTGTTTTTGTTCTTGCGATCGA
Organism: Syzygium oleosum; assembly: GCF_021117445.2. Lineage (NCBI taxonomy): Eukaryota > Viridiplantae > Streptophyta > Magnoliopsida > Myrtales > Myrtaceae > Syzygium > Syzygium oleosum. The sequence goes on from NW_026607494.1 coordinate 7,177,939, forward strand.
ACACAAAAAAAGTCATAGCTTTTGGGACAAGAACACGACCTGCAAAATCCTTAAACCGAAACATCAGAGGAACAAAAATAATAAAATTAAATAAATAAAAGAATAAAAGAATAAGAATAAAAAGGAGAAAAGGGAGAAAAAGCAAAATGGGAGGAAACGCCACAGTGAAAAAGAGGGAGCAAAAGAACAAACGATGCGAACGCGAATCCTGAACCTCAACCCCAGCCAACGCAGCCTCCGCGCCGCTCGCAACCGCATCCGATTCGCCGCCGCCACCGCCGCCACCGCCGCCGCCGCCGCCGCCGCCGCTCCCTGAGCGCTCATTCCCCTCCCGTCGCCACCCGCGCAGAGCCAATGGCAGGTCCGGACGCGGTCTCGGCGCCGGAGCCGCAGAGCAAGGCCAGGGTCCTCGCGGCCCTCCTCGTGGGCGGCGCCGTCGTCGGGGCCTCGCTGCTCGGCCTCTACCTCACCGGCGCCCCGCTCGGGATCGGGGCGGGGCTGGGGGGCTGCCGGAGGAGGAGGAGGGGGAAGAAGAGGCCGGTGAGGGTGTACATGGACGGTTGCTTCGACATGATGCACTACGGCCACTGCAACGCCCTCCGGCAGGCCCGCGCCCTAGGGGACCAGCTCGTCGTCGGGGTCGTCAGCGACGCGGAGATCGTCGTGAACAAGGGGCCGCCCGTGACGCCCCTGAACGAGAGGATGATAATGGTGAACGCCGTCAAGTGGGTGGACGAGGTGATCCCCGATGCGCCGTACGCGATCACCGAGGAGTTCATGAAGAAGCTGTTCGACGAGTACCACATCGATTATATCATCCACGGCGACGATCCCTGCGTCCTTCCCGACGGCACCGACGCCTACGCGCTTGCGAAGAAGGCCGGGAAGTACAAGCAGATCAAGCGTACGGAAGGTGTTTCGAGCACCGATATCGTTGGTACGGTCTTGTTCTTGTTCCTTTCTTCGCAGGTTTCTTCTTTTCTCTTCCCTTTTCTAGTGTAGGCATTTGCAGCGTGTGGGAAGTTTCTTGAAATGCTTCGGAATATGGATCGTTAATCTTCCTTTGTTCTGCAAATGTGTCTCATTGTGTATTCCAGCTTGTAAATTAAGCTTCCTATGACGGATCTCGAGAAGGAAAACTTTTTTCTGCTATTATAGTTTTACTCATTATGGTGGATTCTGGTGGCATTGGTCCTCTCAATGGACTCCTGGAAGGGAAGGTTTTGGTAACGCGGCGTGAGTTTTTATGATGGTGGTAATGAGAGTTTGAGCTGCGAAAGCTGCTGATGAGATTACTCTTTTACCTCAATGGATTGATCCTTTTTTTTCAACAGGGGTTTGTAGGATGTGCATGATCAGTAATGTTTTAGCATGTACTGAGCAGGATTTGTTGGTAATTATTTTTGAGTTATTCCTTTGAGCAATTCGCAATTTCTGTTCTTATGGAAGTTCTCTCGCTGAAACAGGTCGGATGCTGCTTTGTGTGAGGGAAAGAACTATTAGTGACACTCAAAATCATTCTACCCTGCAAAGACAATTCAGCCATGGTCGGAGTCCAAAAGTTGAAGATGGTGGATCTGGTGCTGGGACTCGTATATCTCATTTTCTTCCTACATCTCGAAGAATTGTCCAATTTTCTAATGGAATTGTGAGCTACAGTATATATCTATTGTCCTTATCTATCATCAGCATGATCTTAGAACATAGATTTGTGATTGGAAGATTCTGGTAGATCACCAGAAAGAGCAATCTCTATTTTAGTCGTCGACAAGATGAAGTTGCATGTTACACTTTCGGAGTAGATGACCAACATGATTTAGAAATGTCAACATTGTAAATATAAATTGGGATGACTAGGATCAGTTGGCTATTAGAAATCTGATGTTGTAAAAAGCTATCAACACCCCTTCCCTTTATGCCTTTTTTTTTTCCTTCTCTCCTTTAGACTTGCCTCTTCTTTAGTCTAACCGTTATTTGCTGTTCTCTGTTTGTGTAGAGCCCAGGACCAGATGCTCGTATAATCTATATAGATGGTGCATTTGATCTATTTCATGCCGGACATGTGGAGGTACTTATATTGCCTTTTTGCCTTTGCATACCCACAGATAGGCTGCCACACATCATGAGAATGTTTGTTGTTAAGAGGAGGAACTATCCACGCAAAAATTCTCTCTTTTTGCCTTTTAATATAATTTACCTTTTCAGCTTTTCTCAGTGCGAAGTGTTAACATATGCTCTCAGGGAAGAATATCTTAGACAGAATTAGTTGGAAGGAGGACAATTGAACAGCTATCTAACATTAATATCAAAGGAAGTAGTTAATGGTGATAGATTCAATGCTGGACAGCTAGTGTCCCCCCATTGACAACTCTAGTGTAGTAAATACCAAGATCTGTTGATTTGTCTCCAGCTTAAGCTTCCATTAATTAGACGTCTCTCTTGGAAATTATATGATGTCAGTGGCCTTTTCAAGAGTATAGGATTAGTCGCTAGCCTTTGTGTCGGCTCATGATATATCTCAAAGTCACTCTGGCCACATAGATTATTGGTGGCGTGCCCTTCTGTTCTGTATTTTCTTTAAGCCAATAGATGAGCTGCAATTTACTTTGTCTATCATATGTGCACCTGATAAATCAATAGAGACCTTGGTACTATTTTCAATATCACCCAGAGACAAATTGCTTTCTTGTCTTGTCCTTCCTTTTATTTCTCTTTTAGTGTTCTAATGTTACGTATGTGTTGTTCTCCACATATTCATTCCTAGTGCAATTAAATGCCGCAGTTCTTGTACCCTTTCAAAAGCTGAGTCAGGCAGATGAAGCCAATGGTTAGTATAAGTGAGAAATGTTGAGATGTCTGCAGAGTACCAAGATCTGTAATTTGGATGTCTACTTTGTGTCAGGAGTTTGAACCTATTTTTGCGGTCTTTGTTTATAGATATATAGTAGGAACATGATTGAGAAGGCACAAGATGTCTACACAATTGAAAATCAAAGAAAGGAAGCTAGACAAGCTTACAAGAAAACATAGACCTGCCAACCTGTTAAGTGACTATTTATATACTACACGTGGACATACATACACACCCTATGATAATTGATGTTTCAGACTTAAACTAACAGGTTTGGTTTAGGAGAATTTGATACCTATTAGAAAACTGTCTATAGCATGAGCTAGGTTTATAGTAGATTATATTAGCTTATCTTTTCTATAAACAGCGGTTAATTTTGGTATGTTCACTGTCTACTATGTCTTACTATAGCTTTACTCCCTGTGGTCATAAGGTGATAGAGAAGTATAAAATAAGAAACCATGAATATAGAGATAATAGGAGGCAATGAAGAAAAAGCAGAGGGATTCCTTTGCTTTTCTTATTTCTGCAATACAAATTGATTCCGCTCAAATGGCTTTTGGGTGGATCCAGTAAAAGTTGCCCAGGAGATTCTGTTGGTGCTACTGAAAGAGAAAGATATTGGATGAAAGCCTTCCCAAGACATGCCTCTTTTGTTTCTTATGCCCTCCGTTTCTCATTGATTTCAGGGGCTATTTGGTTTCAGGCTTTCAGCTATGGCTGTTGTACACATTCTGTTTTGTGATAAAGTTCTTATTGCACTTTTAATAGATCTCCATTGTCGATTGCTTGCTTTTAGTGAAGATAACGTGCTTTAGTGTTTATACTGGTCAGTATGAGCTTGTTGAGAAGTTTGTCGGTATTATCACTAACTTCGGTGTTTTGTACAGATTTTGAGGGTTGCACGTGCGCTTGGAGATTTTCTTCTTGTGGGAATACACACTGACCAGACCGTCAGGTTGTGAACTCTTTCTTTTTCTTTAATCATTTGTTCAAGGTTTTGTTTGGTGCATGTCAATTACATGAAACTCTAGAGTTTGAATGTTCACTTTGCTCTATGTCTTATCATCTGATGGTTCTATTGCCATTTCCCATGGCTGTCGCAGTTAGTCAGTGTAATCTTGCAAATACTAAGCAGTCAAGATTCTGGCCTGAAGGCAGAATTAGTCTACCTTTTCGAAGTTGTGTGAATATGTGGTTTATTCTCTTTCAGCCATGTCGCACAGCCCTGATCTTATTCTAAAAAAGGCAATGGCAATCATTAGATGTGCTTCCCATTATAGAGCATCGATAGACCACTATTTTATGGGTGACTAACTAGAAAGATTACTAGTTTATAGGGGAACTCGTTAGTACAACACTGATGTGTTTGTTTTGCTCTTTTCTGAGTTTTTACATCCATCCAAAAGTTGCTGCCCCACTCCCTAACCATGTCCTCACCACTGTTAAGTGGTTTTGCAAATGGATTTTTTGGTTCAAGATTGATAAGATATATAGATCATGACAGTGGCATAACGTCTCTGATATTGAATTACTGAAAGCCGTGCTGCTTATTCATGTTGAACTTATCCCATTTATGTTAATTTCTTCTAAAAGTTACCAAAGAGGACCTTGCTTTTCCTGTGTTATCGCTAGCGCTTAGTAGTTTTGGGAGCTTTGTGAAGTCAAACCATGCATACGCACAAATCTGCCTCTAATATGATTTATATGGTATTCTCACTTACTTCTTGTCTAATATTAGCAGCAACTCCTTGTAATTATTTGTGGTGATTGGGTTATTGTTGCTAATGTTGGTGGATATTTCTGCTTGAATGGCGCTAATTTATCTGCTTTCAGTCTGACTTACTTAGTTTTAAAGCATTCACTCATGGATTATATGTAATGACAATTGTAGTTTATATTAATGATACTTTGATGGGTCCAAGGTTGCTTTTGGTTTGAATTTCTCAGACTTAACACATTTGTGGTTTGTCAACAATGGCTTTGCAGTGCTAAAAGAGGAGCACATCGGCCAATCATGAATCTTCATGAAAGAAGCTTAAGTGTTTTGGCATGCCGGTATGTGGATGAGGTGATAATTGGAGCCCCATGGGAAGTGTCCAGAGATATGGTTGGTATTCTCTCTGAAGCTATATACTTTAGGATGAGCTTGATATATTGTATTATCAGTTGCTTTCGTCCAATTTTTTAGCAATCTCCTTTCTAAATTTTGAGGGTGTGGAAATGAAATTATTAAAATGTTATCTATGGTGAATGATTGTTAAAGTTGAGGTGGATGTTGCGATTTTGTCTACAAATCACTCATTTAGAGGATGGGGTTGTTAATGACACAATCTGAGGGGCAGAGAGAGGGAGGGATTGACGGATTCCCAGGCTATCTTTGTGAAAAGCACTTATGTTCTAGAAAGATAATCTCAGACTTCCCTTTGATATCTTATTTGGATTATCTTAGCAAGACATCCATTTATCACTTTAGGTTACTAACTCGAGTTCTTGTGCAGATCACAACATTTGATATTTCCTTAGTTGTCCATGGAACAATAGCAGAAAACAACGATTTTCAGAAGGTGAACAATAGCACATGGCTGCTTGTTATACAATTGCTTATTCTGTTGAAGTATTAATATTCTTTTGTTTGTTAACTACCCACATGAATTCATAATGACAGGATGAAGGGAATCCATATGCTGTTCCAATCAGTATGGGCATCTTCAAAGTCCTGGAGAGTCCTCTGGATATTACAACTACAACAATAATTCGGAGGATTGTAGCAAATCATGAAGCTTTCCAGGTAGGTCCTTCCTGACATGTGATTTTAGCTCTCTGTATTTTCTAGGCGATCTATGGATTATACCGTCTTCTTACTTTTCAACGACGATCAAAGTGCTATACGTATAAGAAAATAAATTCTTCTTGGCCATTGCACACGAAACTATTTGACTATACTTGATCCTTTCTGCCCGGGAGGTGTATCATTAAGGTAATTGACCTTATTTGATTTCCAATGAATATTGTGTATCTAAAATTTGTCAAGGAACCAAGGCGTGGCCTTGAGGTGGTTCACCCTTACCAACATCCATGATATCTTGTTCGATTGCTATTTTCTCCCTCTCGTCTTGTCTAAGACATTGTTCCCTGTGGGCTGTATTTGCATTGTAGAATGCTGATATTACCTGCCCTGCAGCAATAGACATTAGTTGGTTTTCCACGGTAGAAGTTCAAGGGGTGCTTAGTTGACAAAGATATAGAGTTCTTTCTTGGACTCACAAAAAACAAGATAAATGGAATTTGCAAGCACACTAACTCCACCACCAATGACTTTGTTTTACTTTCCTGCAGAAACGCAATGAGAAGAAGTCAGCAAGTGAGAAGAGGTACTATGAAGATAAGACTTATGTTACGGGGGATTGATGTTAGAAAATCTGGGGCACCTCCATGGTTTATTGCCCCAGCAACTTCCCTTATTTTTTATTGCAAAGTAGAACAGTTGCAGATTATTCTAGGATAAAGCTCGTGTCTTACAGGGATGCGGCATTGTATACGGCTCAATTGGGATACTGATCATTTTGATGATCGCATGTACTTGATGAGTTTGGCTTGCCATACCCCTCTCTGTCTCTCTCTGAGCTTGATCGGTGTCTTGCAGTTGAGTTCACCATCGTGGTAGAGTTGTAGGGGCTAAGAAATTAGGTGGGTGATTCATCAGAGACTGGAGGTAATCACAGTCACCCATTCTTGTGTCATTTGGGTCATTCATTGTTGTCACCCTGCACCTAAAGCGATTTTGGATTTGTTGACTGCATACGGTTGACCTTTGCTGTCTAATTACGGTGGTACTGCAAGTGCAAAGCATGAAAGGGAAAGAGAGCCAAAAGAATTATGGTTGTTTGTGTGTATGACCTTGGACATCTGAAGCAATCTGATTCACGTGCTGGTGGAGGAGACCGGGAACAGAACCCGAGTCAAGTGAAATACGAGTTTAAGCAATGGTGGTACAGGGCAGTAGTTTTTTTTTTTTTTGGTCGGAAAGGGCAGTAGTTTAGTGGTTGTGAAAAGGCATGATGAGGGCAAGAAAGTGCACGGCAGAGAGTAAAAAATTGCACGGGGATAATGAAATATCGTGTTCGGTAGCAAGTTAGGTCATTTCTGTCGAAATGATGCTGTCTGGGTGTTGAGTGTTCGAGAACTACCATTGTCAATATATGTCATGGATTGATTCTTATGCAGCTTGACATCTTCGAGCTTATATCTCAGGTTTTAGAAACTACCAGGAGTGAAGATTGCCATCCTGGTTGCTCTATGGATCAACCAAATAAGTCAAATCTGCATTAGATATGTTGCTTGGTCAACCTCGAGGATGAGCGAACGATGAATATCCAACATGTGATCGAAACTGGAATGATTTGACGTACATTGTGATGGCCCCCGACATTTCTTAGCGACTTGAAAGTGAAAACATGTGGGAATTGGAAATAGTAGAATGGAAAGGGATGCAATCGCCGCAGTAGAAATGCTGATTTCATATGATGGATGGGAAGTGAGTTAGGTTCCTTTTTAAGTTAAAGCCACGGCATTTCCAGTTTCAAACCTTGTATGGAATATACAATACTAGGCTTTTGCGAACAAAATAAGATTGAACAATAAGAATTCTATGAATGTCGCTGACTGTACCATGTGTGTCGTCTCTCTCTTTGCCCTCGGAATATTCATCCACCGTCGTCATCTAAGAACACAAAACCAGTGTGTAGGGTTTCCTACAGATCCAATCCAAGATCACGACAAGGCGAGCTCCGGGTTGCACCGCCAAGCTGAACACGTCGTCCCCTAGCAGGACCGCTGTGTTCACTGTCTTCCTCGATATCTTTGCCACGATCTCCCCTGTGGAGCTCCTCATGATGCAGTTTAGCCTTGTGAGCGAGCCTTCGATCGCGAAACCGGCGCCTGACCCGTGCTTTGCACATCCTCCCAATAACACCTCGGCTTCAATGTTGCTGCTCTTGTGAAAGAGCAGTGAACTCCTCGTGGAAAATACTCTCAAATGGGGAGTCCTCTTTGCATAGTTGTTCTCTCCGTTACAGGCGTGCCACTGGCATTGCATGCTCGGAACCTGTTGACAACATAACACTAATTGGAGAGAAGAAATTGGACAAAAATTTCTCAAAAAAATTTATGGTTTTTTGCAAATTTTTGTAGCTAGAGCCAATTCAAATCTCAAAACAATCTCTGATTACTCCCTCTGACAGCCTAGCAAAGTTTGAATCGGAAGGAACATTAATATTACGCATCAATTGGAGAATATATATATTTTCAGCAGTTACGTAAATTTCTCTTTATTGAAAATCTAGACTCCTTGAAATGATGGATCGTATAATCCGAGCATCCCTCTCGGCGACAAACAAGATAAAAATGTGAATAGCACGAGTCTACCTCCAATTTTTCCGTCCCTCTACGCAATCTAATATCAAAACGAAGGTGGAATTTAATGTCTCACTAAAGTCACAGCTGCATAGGAGCCAAATATTTTTAGCATCAAAACTAGCTGCTTCAGGAGGCATGGCGAAACATATAAGAGAAATCCATCACCCGTGGTCTCAAAGTTAGAAGGCCATTTCCGTCTCCTTCCATCAGCAGAAGCCCCCCTCCTCCGTGCTCGCACTGACATTTTATCGAACAGTTGTCGACCCGGAAGACCCAGCCTCCCGCGCTGATCGAAGACCGTGTACCCATCGGTCCCTTGGAAGCTCGTGCTCGATTTCTTCCGCACGGCGAGCTTCGCCGGGCTAACGACGTCGCCGCCGGAGTCGTCATTCTCCTCCCGGCGGCGGCCGGCATTCGCACCGGTTCTCGTCGTGGTGAATCTCTACGCACGATGGCTTCTACGATGACCACAAATCCTCGTGGGGCTTGGCTCTTGACCGCGAGGTTCAAGTTTCTTGTGTGAAGGTTCCGTTTTGCTGGTTCTTCCCATCCTCTGTGAGGGAGAGAATGTCGTTTTTCTGGCTCGACCTGTGACGGTTCTCAAAGACTCCTGTTAGGGTTTCGTAATGGATGCCAAGGACATTCTCGGGCTGCCCAAGAACCAGCTTCCCATCCCCCAAGAGAAGAAGTCTAGGCCTCCGAAGGAGCCTCAGAGGAAGCCCGATGGCATTTCGCGGGAGGTGATTGGTTTTTTGAGTCCGCCCTGTTTCTCTGTTTTCTCTGTTGTCTCTGTTACTGTGGCTTATATATTTGTGAATTTCAGCAGCTACAGAGAGCTTTGAATCTGCTAAAATTTTGTAGGTTTATGCGCTTACCGGCGGTTTGGCGCCTCTCATGCCGTCAGTTGATGCTTCTCAATTGAGACGACATCCTCCTCCGGACGAGAAGGTTCGTTGAATTTTGGTTTAAGGTAGTGTAGTGAGGTTGGTTTTGGGGTTTAAGCTCATGATCAGGTCTAGAGTAGTTATAGGATTCTAGGGGTGGCGCGTTTGTACTTAAGTATTGGTTAAAGGGCAGAGTTTGATGTGCCTATCTTGGTTTGTGTCATGAAACATGACTTTAACACTCTCAGTAGGATATAACGAATGATGTGTTAGTTGTTGTAGAGATTTTGTAGTATCCGCGTGGGCTGTTTCTCCCAAATGACAGAGCTTTCTGGAATATAGATGACACTTTCGGTTAGTCCACATATTGTCCATTGCTTTTGTAGAATAGAATGACCAATCATTCTATTCATTATTTTGAGTTCCAGGCTTCTTTTATGTGTAATCTCTTGTATTAAAATCACTTCAGAGAATTCTGCCCTTTGCTCAGATTACTTGGCAGTGGCTACCTTTCACAAATTCTGCTAGAAAGGATGATTTGCAGCTCTTCCATTGGGTAAATTTTCCTGCCCTTCACAGTTGAGAACTTTTTATCGGGCTGTTGCCAGTGGTAAAAGCTCCCTTGTTTCTTAAAAATGTGCAGGTCAGAGTCGTGAATGGTGTTCCACCAACTGGTGATTATGCTTTTGCCAAATACAACAAGGTAAAGCTCTTGTTGGTTATAAATTTTCTGTATGTTGTCTGGTGAGAGAAGGTTTTTGTGTTTATGTGCCAATGTAAATGTGAAAGTTTATCAAACTGTTTTTGATGTAATGCAGTCTGTCAACATTATTAAGTATACCGATGAGGAGTATGAGAAGTACTTGACTGATCCTGTAGGTACCCTCTCAAGTTTTGTCTTCGTAACCTCGGAATAGATACAGTTTTTGTCTGGTTTTTTCCATTGGAAGAGAATACACTTGATGCTTGTTGCACATGACTTTATCTGTTGGCTGGCTTTTCAAATTCTCCTTTCCTGACCAAGTTGTTCTACCTTTTTTCAGACATGGACCAAAGAAGAGACAGATCAATTGTTTGACTTGTGTGAAAGGTTTGATCTCCGCTTTATTGTGATAGCTGACAGGTTTCCCTCATCTCGCACAGTGGAGGAACTGAAGGATCGCTATTATAGTGGTAAGTGTCTGTTTTTGAGGTTGAGTGAAGGTTTGTTCACATGAACTTTCTTGTTTTTTATCTTGATGGCTATTCGGCTGCATATGTTTAGTATCTCGTGCTCTTCTGAGTGCTAGAGCTGCTCCAGGAGATATCGCCAATGACCCTCTTGTAAAGGTTGGTGATGAAGAATTAAGCATCTATATTATATTTGAGATGGTTAATTAGGGCATGTCCCTGAGTTCACTTTGTACCCAAGTTAAATGATTGCCATACTCATCTGTTTCTTCACGACACAGGAACCTTACAATATGTCACAGGAAGTAGAGCGCAAACGTGCCTTGTCAATGGTCCTCTCTCAAACAAAACATCAAGAGAGAAAAGATACTGAGGTCATTATTTTACTATGGCTTTCGGCAGAAGAATCGAGCATTTCTTGACCGGTAGATTCATTGATGAGCAAATATCGACCTTTTCTTTTGTTTCTCATTAATTTGTTGTTTTCTTAGGTACTGGCTGAAGCAAAAAGGATAACAGAGTCACGCATGGCTGCTAAGGTTGGTCTTGTTGCCCTATTGCATAGCTTTCTAGTTTTGCTTTCCGTTTTCAGGAAGGGGGCATTATTACTCTTCAGAAAGAATGAACTTAATGAATAACACAGCTCTGGCATCCAGAGGAGTATCTATTCTTACTCCAATTCTGATAGTGTGATTGTGCGACGTTTCTGGAGATTGCAGTTCTTAAGTCTTTTTTCTTCATTTCCAGGGCCCTGAAGAGTCTGAGTTGCCCGTAGCAGCAAATATTGGTCCTGAAAATAGTCAGAGAGCTGTGGTCAGTGGTGACGCTGTAACTCCTTCAAATGCTACACTTCCCTCTGCTATCACTGCATCGTCAACATTAATGGCAGACAATGCATCTACTCTTGCTTCTCTTCGCATGGTAGGTACTGTTTGCATCTAAGATGACCTTCTTTTCCCCTTAAAAGTTCCTTTTGATTCTTCCCTATTATTTTGGTAAGTCTGCCCCACTGAGTAGTTTACTGTTGACACTATTTCCGGTATTAAACTTTTAACGCCTTCGCACAACTCTGAGAAAATTTCAGCTCCGTGTGTACTTGAGAACGTATGCTCTTGATCAAATGGTGCAAGCTGCGAGTGCATCTGCGGGACATCGGACAATCAAGCGGGTTGAGCAAACGTTGCAAGAACTTGGGGTATGTTTATTTCCTCTTTCATGGAATGGTTTCAGGAACCTTTCTTGGCAGGGGAATTTCATGTGGTCGTTATCACAAAATTTTTAATTAGGATTTAAAAAGAGTTACTTCCTGCTCTATGTTATGTGAATGGATTTATTGTTCATTTTTTCTGTTGCAGTTATAAGCCTTTGCTAGGTTTTAATTCTCCTGCGACTTGGTAATAAATTTTTAAGCTTTTTGTCAACAAGTGTACATAATTATTTCAATTCCCTCTATTTTCAGGTGAATTTGAAACCAAAAGTTCCAACCAAAGCTGTTTGTGCGGAGCATCTTGAATTAAGGAAAGAGATATTGAGTCTTCTCAATCTTCAGAAGCAGGTAATTTCTTGTGTAACCATAATTATATTCGTCTCTTTGTCTTAATTGTTTGATTTCTGAATTTTTCATGAGCAGATTACGTATCTCTAAGCTTTTAGATTTTCTTTCAATCAGAAGGTCTTCCATTTTTGTTTATATCTCAGTAAAAACTACATTTGCTCATTGTGTCATCAAGCTCATGTATCATCTGCTGTCATGACATTTGAATTAATACAAGTAACCATGATGGCCTGGTGTAGCTGTTATTTAGTTTTTGACAGCAATTGCATTTTGAATTTGCTTGATATGGCTGCTAATAGTGTCTGGTTGCTCACTGACCATAGATTATCTGAGTTTTGATTAAATAAAGAAGTATGCCTGTGCAGCAATGAAGTATTTTAATAGCTCATTTTCCCTAATGTTCATTAAGGAAATAACACGAGAGGAAACCACATAAAGAATAATTAGATTTGTTGAGTTTTTTTTTTTTGGTCAGGAGATTTGTTGAGTTGGAAAATTACAAATTTGAAATTTTCATTAATGCGCATGCCCACTCTCAAATTTCAGCTTCAATATAAGGAAGCAGAAGGTACGTCTTTTCATGACAGTCCTTACTCAGAAACACCAGGCACCCCAAAGGTCAGTATTTCGATACTCTAGCAGACTGAGATGAGATGTAGTTGAGCCACTGCAATCATTGCTTTGCATTTGCTACTATCGTTCTGAACCGTATTCTGTATCCCGTAAAAATACTGCTCTGTAGTTTTCTTTTATGATTAAAAGTCAAATGTCTCTCGTGATAACAGCGCACGCCCCGAGGGGACCAGGATCGGCCATTTATGCCTGACCCTCTTAGTTTTGGAGGTATCTTTTGGTGGTTACTGTCAATTTCCAATTTTTCACTCTGTGGAACCTTTTGTTGTTTCCTATTAATAGTCTCCTGTGATCCCTAGACTTGTAGCTTGAAATGATTGAATTCAGATACATGAACGAATTGCAGGTGATAGATTTGGCAAAAGGGACCAGAAACGCAAGGTAACCAGGTTCTCCTATTAAGTTAAAGATGTACTTGTTCTTGTACAAGGTCCAGTACCTAATGTCATGATTCTTTTCCCTTTCGTAATTAATTTGGCATCTTCAGGCACCTGGAAGATCATCAGAAGCTGCACAATCCCCATCTCAATCTAAAAGGCCTCGCAAGATGAAGGCTTCTGACATCTAGTCATGGGATGATTGACTTTTGGGCTATTGGTAACAGTGGCTTGCAGCATGATGGTCTGACGCAAAATTTGTGCTTCCCCAGATGCTTGGTGAACGATTAAGCACGAAAAGCAGATGCAGCTCCCTCGAGATTGCTTCTTTTTGTCGGATTTGGAGTTGAGCCGAAGCTTAGACATCAATGCTGAGCTTTTCCTGGAATGAGTTGGTACACATGACAATTACTCATCAACGTTCGGGTGCCTGTCCTGATCATGAAAATCCTGCTTCCTTAGCTGACATTACATATATATAGAGTGACTACCGTGGTGATCTTTTATGGATGGGGGGTTTTTCCCATTAGCATCATCTTTCTCTGGAATACGCAAGCACACTAACTCCACCACCAATGACTTTTCCTTTCCTGCAGAAACGCAATGAAAAGAAGTCAGCAAGTGGGAAGAGGTACTATGAATATAAGACTTATGTTACAGGGGATTGATGTTAGAACATCTAGGGCACCTCCATGGTTTGTTACCCCAGCAATTTACCTTCTTTTTTATTGCAAAGTAGATACAGATGCAGATTATTCTAGGATAAAGCTCGTGTCTTACAGGGATGCGGCATTGTATACGGCTCAATCGGGATACTGATCGTGTGATGATCGCATTTACTTGATGAATTTGGCTTGCCATACCCCTCTCTGTCTCTCTCTGAGTTTGATTGGTGTCTTGCAGTTGAGTCCACCATTGTGGAAGAGTTGTAAGGGCAAAGAAATTAGGTGGGTGATTCATCAGAGACTCTGGGTAATCACAATTATTCATTCGTGTGTCATTTGGGTCATTCATTATTGTTACCCAGCACCTAAATTGGACAATGCGATTTTGGATTTTGTTGACTGTGTACGGTTGCCCTTTGCCGCCCAATGTCGACAGAGTTGTACTGCAAATGCATGAAAGAAATGGAGAGTTCCTCATAAAGGATGAAAGGGAAAGAGAGCCAAAAGAAATAGGGATGTTTGTCAACTTGACCTTGGTCATCTGAAGCAATTTAATTCAAATGCTGGTGGTGGAGACTGAACAGAACCGAGTCAAGTGACATATGAGTTTAAGCAACAGAGGAAAAGGGCAGTAGTATAGTGGTTGTGTAAGGCCATGATAAGGGCAAGAAAGTGCATGACAGAGAGTAATTTGCTCGACGATGATGAGGTATCCTGTTCGGTAACGAAGGTCGAGGCAGGTTATAAAATTTTATAACAAGTTAGTTCATTTCTGTCAGAAATCATGCTGTCAGGGTGTTGAGTGTTCGAGAACGACCATTGTCGATATATGTCATGGATTGATTCTTATGCAGCCTGACATCAACGAGCTTATATCTCAGGTTTTAGAAACTACCAGGAGTGAAGACTGCCATCCTAGTTGTTATGTGGATCAACCAAATAAATCGAATCTGCACTATATATGTATGTTGCTTGGTCAACCTCAAATATGGGTGAACGATGAATATCCGACATGTGATCGGACTGGAATGAATTGACGAACATTGCGATGGCCCACGACACTTCCTTGTGACTTGAAAGTTAAAAACATCTGGGAATTGGAAATGGTAGAATGTAAAGGGATGCGATCGTTGAAATAGAAATGCTGATTTCATATATGGAAAGTGACTTAGGTTCGTCCTTAAGTTAAAGCCATGGCATTTCCAGTTTCAAACCTTGTCAGGAATATACAATACAAGGCTTCTGCGAACAAAATAAGATTGAACAATAAGAAATCTATGAATGTGGCTGACTACTATGTGCGTCTCTCTCTTCGCTCTGTGAGTATTCATTCACCGTCGTCATCTAAGAACACAAAACTGGCGTGTAGGGTTTCCTACAGATCCGATCCAAGATCACGACAAATGCCATGGCGAGCTCCGGGTCGAACCCGGGTTGCACCACCAAGCTGAACACGTCGTCCCCGAGCAGGACCACCGTGTTTGCTCTCTTCCTCGATATCTTCGCCGTGATCTCCCCCGCGGAGCTCCTGATGATGCAGTTTCGCCTCGTGAACGAGCCTTCGATTGCGAAATCCGGCGCCTGACCGTGCTTCGCACACCCTCCCAAGAACACCTCGGCTTCAATGTTGCTGTTCTTGTGAAAGAGCAGTGAAGTCCTCCTCATGGAAAATACTCTCAAATTGGGAGTTCTCTTTCCATTGTCGTTCTCTCCCTTATAGGCGTGCCACTGGCATTGCATGCTCAGAACCTGTTGACAACACAACACAAACATTAAGTTTCACAGAAGAAATTGGACAAAATTTCTCAGAAAAAATTGTGGTTTTTTGCAGATCTTTGTAGCTAGAGCCGATTCAAATCTCAAAACAATCTCGATTACTCCCTCCGACACCCTAGCAAAGTTTGAATCGGAAGGAACAATAACATTATGCATTAATTGGAGAATATATATTATAATTCAGCAGTTAAGTAGACATCTCTTTTTCGAAAGTCCAGACTCCTTGGAAAGATCGGTAGTATAATCCGACCGATCGCTCTTGGCGATGAACAAGAAAAACTGCAAATGGCACGAGTCTACCTCCAAATTTCCGTCCCTCTATGCAATCTAATATCAAAACGAAGGTGGAATTTAATTTCTCCTAAAGTTTATAGTTGTGTTGAAGCATTATACTTTAGCATCAAAACTAGCTTCTTCACGAGGCATGACAGAAACATAGGAGAATTAATCACCTGAGGTCTCAAAGTTAGAAGGGCATTTCCAACTCCATCCATCAGCACCAGCCCCCCTCCTCCGTACGCGCACTGACCTTTCCTCGAGTAGTTATCGACCCGGAAGACGAGCCTCCCGCGCTGATCGAATACCGTGAACCCGTCGGTCCCTTGGAAGCTCATGCTCGACTTCTTCCACACGGTGAGCTTCGACGGGCTAATGGCGTCACCGCCGGAGTCTCCATTCCTCTCCCGGCGCAGCCGGTATTCGCACCGGTCCTCGTCAGGGTGAATCCTGCACATGACGGCTTCTCCAATGGCCACAAATCCTTGCGGAGAAAAAATAAGGAAAGTGGGGTGTGGCTCTTGAACGGGAGATTCAAGTTCCTTGTGTGAAGGTTACGTTTTATATTCGGAACTTTGGCGTCAATAGGAAGTGCTTGCACAGAGAGAGAGAAAGAGAGAGAGAGAAGGAGAGAGGCCCTTGGTTTCGGATGGTTGTATCGCTTAGTGGCTAACACTACTCAATTACGTAGGACCTTCGCTTTATTGCGCCATCAATGACCCTCTTGATTGTTTTTTAAAGACCCATCTTCATGGTTGTCCCCGAGCTGCACCAATAGGGTTCGCCGTATGCCTGTGTGATTTCACTGCCCACATTTTCTCTTTCTTTACGTACTTCAAGAACTGGCACTGGATAATGCCCTAATGACCTCGTGATTCATGTAGAAATGAGACAACTTTAATGCTCGAGTCAAAGCATAATAATCTACTCCATTAGCTCTCGAACCAGAGGAAAATTCAAATCTCCTTTTGGGGTGAGGGATAACAAGTTATAGTAAAAAAAACGAGTCAATATTCGTTTGGTTTTATATCCGGGAAAACGATACCACAAGCGGCACTCGATAACGCTCGTGAAAATAGAATTTTCTACGTATCGAACTATCTAGGAAAATTGCAATTTCCACTGACGCTGGAAGAGATCAAATTAATAAATGAAAAAGGGAGTTTCAATTAAAGAACAAAGCATGAGGGTCAATAATAAATAGGAGAGTGTCTCATCTTTGCAAGGTGAAGACGTGGGCGACTTTATACTATAAGTCTATAAAAATTCGAGACGATTTAAGTAGAGAATTTGTTCCCAGAATTAAGTGAAGTCATCATTTTGTCTTGGCTTCAAGTTCCAACATGGGCATGACTCATCTCCAACATCATAAAAGAAATTACATCAATTTCTTTTTTGGTCTTCATAAAGCCACGCTGACAATATCAAATGGAAGTAGTTCCCTTACCTCCCCGCACGTGAAAATAATTTATATTCATATCCATAATTTCAGAAAATAAATTATTTCTTCCTTTTTTCCAAAAAGAAAAGAAAAGAAAAGAAAAGCAAGTTTCTCTTTTTCTTTTCTACGTGGATGAATGGATTGGACCAAGAAGAAGCCGGCATTGTCTACGGGGAAATGCGACAAGGGATGTGGACGAGGACCTCGTTGGATCCTCTCGTTAGTCCAACAAAAAGAATGGGGCCACCGAACATCTTTTATGCATATATTCTTTTAATTTTTCTTGGGGGATTGATTAATTAATCAAATTAATTCTCATTAGGGTTTGCTTTGGTCACATCAACAACCTATCGAAAGGTTTAGTGGGGAGAATCCCAAAGTTTCTAAAAACTAAACCTCGTTCGCCTCGCTCTCTTTGGTGCACATTCCCTAGGACGACTTTCTTAGTAACTCCAAAACGGGTTATTACTTCCTTAACATTTCGAACAAACCGTCGAGAGAGGAGTTCATCTTTGTTCGTCGAACACGACGCTTCGGGAAGGATGAACTATATGGACATCGAGAATGGGATACTTCATATTCATCTAGGGCGTGTTTCTTGGCTTTCGATAATTTTCCTTTTACCCGGGTGTGATCTCTAATCTTATAATTCACACTTCCAAATTCTTAAGGTTTACTTTCTTTTTTTATATTTTCAAGAGTTACGCTACGTGATACAATGTTTCATTCCACTTCACACTGGTCAACCTATATGCCCAAAAAAAATTGGATGCTTGATAATATGGTAACATAATCTTATGTTGTAATCCAAGGGATTGTTTAGTTGACAAATAAGTAGGATTATGTCCCAATGCATCATGAAATCCCTAATTTCACGTCGGTTGATTGCATTTGACCAAACCAAAAGAACTGGACTTTGTATCTATTTAGAGCCGTGATTGAACAATAGTCATGCTTCACTACAAAGTAATGTTGCCTGTATGTGACAATATCATGGAATAGGCGGAGCATTTTAATAAACTGCTGTGAGATTAATAGTATATTTTGGATCACAAAAAATATTTAACAAAAAATTATAAATTGTTATGGGGTCCACTCCTTCAAGAATTTATGGCTCACAACATGATGTTACTGTCACATTGGCCTAAAGACTGTTATGCTAATAAAACCCTTTATTAAAATCAGTTGCAGCTATGGGAATATTGCGATTGTGGAGCATATGCCAAACATCTTATTGGCCGCAACACCCTTTATTATAACTCAACCTATTGCGAAAAGTTCATACCGAACCATCGATTTGTAAATGTCATGCAAAAGCTAACCAAAATACCATTTGATGGGGAAAAAACTCGAGAAAAATACCAAAAAAGTCTTAAACCCATTGCATTGATACCGATTTAGACCTAAACCTTTCAATTAGACCAATCTAGTTATTAACTTTTTTTACATTGATACTAGTTGAGCATCCGACCAATTTAGGTCAAAGATTGCTGACATGGACACCGGCCATCTTGCGAAATGCGACTAGCGTTGACATTGACATTTTTTCTTTTATTTCCTCCTTTTCTTTTTTTTCTTTCCTTTCTCTTTTTTCTTTTTTCCTTATTTCCCTCCACCAGTTGCCAACCTCCATGATGGCCAGTGGAGGTAGCTGGTCGTTAGTGCGGGCCGAGACATCCTCGTTGGCTAGAGGCGAGGTCGGCCCTTGCTTGTCAGCCTATAGCAAGGGGCAGCCTTGCCCAACCCTTGCCCTCGCTGGAGTCTATCAAGCCGGCCATCATGAAGGTTGACAACTAGCGAAGGGAAATAAGGAAAAAAGAAAAAAGAGAAAGGAAAGAAAAAAAAAAGAAATGAAGGAAAAGAGAAGAAAAAATCAATAAAAATTCAAAAACATATTTTAAATAAAAAAAATGTCCACATCAGCTCTAGCTATATATGTCACGTAGGACGGCCGGCATTCACGTCAGCATTTTTTGCCTAAATTGGCCGGATGAACTCAAATGGTACCAATGTGAAAAAGGTTTAGGACTAAATTGGTCCAATTAAAAGATTTAGTGATAAATCGGTACCAATGCAATAGGTTTAGTTATTTTTTGGTACTTTTCCCAAAAAAACTAGTAATTGAGAATGAAAATTTTTTGAATAAAATCTTGATGTTATTTTTTACCTAGGTGTGATCTCTAGTACTATAATTCGCACTTCTTAATTCTTAAGGTTTACTTTTTTTAAAATATTTTTAAGAGTTACGCTACGTGATACAGTGTATCATTCCACTTCACACTGGTCAACCTATTTGTCCAAAAAAAATTGGATGCTTGATGATATGGTAACATAATCTTACGTCATAATCCAAGGGATTGTTGAGTTGACAAATAAGTAGGATTATTTCCCAATATATCACGAAATCCCTAATTTCATGTTGGTTCATTGCATTTGACCAAACCAAAAGAACCGGACTTTGTATTTGTTTAGAGCTGTGACTGGACTACAGTCATGCTTAACTACAAAGTAATGTTACTTGTATGTGGCAATATCATGGAATTAGGTGGATTAGTTTAATAAACTATGTGAGATTAACAGTATGTTTTGGATTACAAAAAATTAATAATAAATAATTATAAATTGTTGTGAGGTTCACTTCTTAAAAAATTTGTGGCTCACAATATGCTGTTACTCTCATAGTGACCCAAAAATTATTATGCCAGCAAAATTGTTTATTCAAAACAGCTATACCTATGGGAATATTGTGATTATGGCGTGTATACCAAACATCTTATTGGCCGCAACACCCTTTTTTATAACTGAAATTATTGCGAAAAGTTTATACCGAACCATTGTTATGTAAATGTCATGCACAAGCTGACCCAAATACCATTTGATGGGGAAAAATCTCGATAAAAGTACCAAAAAAGTCCTAAACATATTGCATTGGTATTAATTCGGTCCTAAACTTTGTCAACTATACCAATTTAGTTCTAAACCTTTTCATATTGGTTCTAGTTGAGTCCATTCAGGCAATGTATGTCGAAATTGCTGACTTGGACATCAACCTTCTTACATAACATGGCTGGCGTTGACATGGACATTTTTTTTTAAATTTTAAATATTTTTTCAAAATTTTTATTGATTTTTTCTTTCCTTTTTTTCTTCTCTTTTCCTTTTTTCTTTTTTCTATTTTCCTTATTTCCCTTTGCTAGTCGCCAGCCTCTGTGATGGCCAGCAGAGGTCGCTGGCCGCCAGCAAGGACGAGGGCCAAGAGGCCCTCATTGACTACAAGCGAGGCCGGCCTTCGCTTGCTGGCCTCTAGCAATGGGTGGCTTTGCCCAGCCGTGACCCTTGCCTATGTCCAGCAACCTTTGCCGACCATCACGGAGGCTAGCAATTGGTGGAGGGAAATTAGGAAAAAAGAAAAAAGAGAAAGGAAAGAAGAAAAAAAGAAACGAAAAAATCAATAAAAAATTCAGAAAAAATATTCTTGTCCATGTTAGCGCCAGCTGTACCATATAGGACAGCCAACGTCCATATTAGCAATATCCGGCCTAAATTGGCCGCATGGACTCAACTGGTATCAATATGAAAAGGTTTAGGACTAAATTGGTCCAATTTTAAAAAAAATTAGGGCTGAATTGGAATCGATGCAATAGGTTTATGACTTTTTTAGTACTTTTCCCGAAAAAAACTCGGAAGTGAGGATGAAAAAATTTCCCATAAAATCTTGATGTTCTTGTGGAATCTCTCCAAAGGAACTTGTTCAAGATTAGGTGTTCATCATTCAAAGTCCTTGTGATCTTTCCCCATGAATCATGATAATAAAATTTTGTTTCTATCCCTCGTGCTAATGTGCAACTTGGTCATCACGCAGGCTAAAAAACCCTCATAGGCAAAGATTGATTGCAATAGGTCTTATCGTTCTCTTGTTCTCTAGCTCAATGTCGCGATTCAGAAACCTCGCATGAAATCTCCCACATGATCACAGCTACGAATGGTCAAATTTGATCATTTGCTGTTCAACATTTAAAAAATACTTCAGTCCACGAAATTAACAAACAACAAGTTGGTCAATCAGTGCAGTTCAATGCGAACCAGGAATGGTGCACTCGCCAAATAACTTGTTCCTACGTAAACAAGATCCGAATTGATTAGGAATAAACTTAATTAGTAAAATATGGTACGAGCAGCCAACATTTTCAACGAACTGGACACCCAATGAGGGATTAATTATTAATCAAGAGAGACCAAGAAAGAAAAAAAAGGAGTAGGTGATGTGAACATGCACACGTCCAACTTGAAAGACCTTTGGCTTCTTCTCCAACTACCATATGATGTTCTAATTTCCTAATTTGAATTTTCTAGTTATATATGGAAGAAAATCTTGGGGTGACGGTGCTGATCCTAATGTCATGTAATTAGAAAATCGAATCGGGAGATTCTTGCAATGACTAAGGAGGGTGTTTATGCATAAACTATGTGCGAAGAAAACAACTGAAGTCGATGCTCGTGAGTGGTCAGAATACATTAATGTTTGATGACATTCTTGTCTTTTGGTTTCTGTATTTCGTGGGCAAATTCGTGGAGGACGATGCGTCCGATGTCATAAGAAGATCTTTACGTGTCATGCCAGCGACACCAGCCAATTTGAAAGACAAGGATACGTCCTTTGATTGACGACTGTAATGGCGGTTGCTTATATAAAAAAGGGAAAAAAATTCCCTCTCCTATGTTAAAAAGAATGGGGGAAAGAACAATGTCTTTTGATTTCTCATTTACATTCTTTGGCATCGAGAACGAAGCTGATCTCTTTATGTCTTTCGGAAGATTCTCTAAACTGACCCTTCGAGTTGGCTTGGTCGTCGGGAAATTTCCACCTCATGAACTGGATTTTTCAAAAAAAAAAAATCGTTTTTCCTATAGAAAATAATGGAAAAAAGAAGTTAACTTTATGTCTTACGTTAAATTTGAGAATTTCTCGCTCATGAACTAGAGATTGCTCATTCAAATTCTGTCCACCACATGCACGCAGCTCTAGGTTAAGGCCACCTGCATAGATCAAAAACCTATACTTAATCGGTTCATGAAGCTTTGAGGGCATTTCATAGGACGTCTCTAGATAGCCGGATCTTCACTCCCCGTGCCCCTAGATCATAAAAAAATAGTATGAGTTGGTATTCCTTGATAGATCATACCCTACATTTCAAATTTCATTTTCATTCTAATAAGAGGCTTTTTTTAATTAAAAAAATAGAAGAGTTGGCTCATCGGCATAGAAACTTAATTGAGTCACGTAATCCTTAAACAATTGGAATGAAAAGTCACGAGATGTTACCATATATTATTTGGGGGTGAATATGGTTCCAGGGTAGAACCTGGAATCGAAGAATCGGACTAGTAAGAACTTGTTCGGTTTCAGGTTCCAAGATATGTAGGTTCCTGGTTCAAAAAATTAGGGAACCAATTTTGATAAGTAGGTTGCAAGTTCTAGATAGGTGGAACCTGAAACTTGAAACAAGTTTTTGTGTTTTTCTTTGTCTATGTCTTTGCGCGATCCTATGGTATTTTATGCCGTCCGATGATGAGTGTATAATTTGAAACCGTTAGTCTGAACTTTCATTTTATGATTGAGACTTTTACTTTGTTAATGTTCCATATCCTTCGTGTGTCTAAATATAAGTTGTGATCAATAGATTGTAGTAACAAGAGATGATCATTAAAGGTGATGATTCACTGCAATAATTCAATTAATAATACAAGTTGAACCTGGATTGACCTTGGAACCTGTGACAGGGTAAGGGTTTCAAGTTTCAAAAAATGAGGAATTTGTTCGAACGGGTAGGTTCCAATTCCATGTGCAATCTGGAACCGCTTACCCCTAATATAATTTGGGGATAAGTGTACTAAAAATACTAAAACTTGTCACAAAAGTGAAATTGAGTCCCGACACTTTTAACAAGTTCAATCAAGTCATAAAACTTGTTAAATCGGTGCAATTAAGTCCTTCTGTTAATTCCGTTCAACTTGGCTAATGAAAGACGCTGACGTGGCTTTTTTTTATATTATTTTTTCTATCCTTTGTGACGCTAACATGGCTAAAACATGAAGAACAAGATCAAAATGACGTTGTTTTGGTCCAAATCTGATTTTTAAATCTAAATATTATTGGCATATGTTTAAATTCATCAGTAGTACATTTACATCAAATTTAGATAAGAAGATAAGGAATTGGATCAAACTGAATAAATGGAAACATCATAACCTATTATATGAATTTTTTTAATTAATATTAGGAAAAAAGCCACAAAAAATTTCAAACTATGCAAATTATAACACATTTACCCTACATTTTTTTGTGATATTAAAAACCCCAAACTATGTCCACTATGACACATTTACTCTAAAGTTTTAATTAAAACCCCAAATTGTACCTATGTGACACTTTTACCCTCTATTAAAGTTTTGTTATATGATTTTTTAGCCAAAATGCCGTTGCTTTTATTTCGCATAGGTCACGTTGGCATCATGCCAACAATGTTTGCTTTATAGCATTCATGTAAGCAGATTTTTAACGGTTTTCTATGACGGAGGATAAATGTGTCACACAGGCACAAATTTAGGATTTTTGTGTCACAGAAAAAAGTTTATAGTAAATGTATCACAATGAGCATAATTTAGGGTTTTTTTGTGGCTTGTGCCCTAAATATTAATCATCCTATCTGATATAGCTTAATCTAGAACACAGAATATAGATATAGACATAAAAAAATAATATTCCTCAGCGCCATGACGTCATTGCTTAGGCAAGGGATTAGCTTGGCTGACGCAATAAATGGGAAAGAAGTAGACCACGAAGACCTAGAACAAATTGAAGCCTTCGTACGTTATTGTAGTTGCATGCGCTTCGGTCAGTCGGATCCGGGTCAAGGCTCCAGTTGAGACTGGGGCGACTCTCACGTAGGTTCGAGGTTGGTATTCCGGGTTGGATCGGACCTGTGATGTCCTACATCCACCATGGAAACATGATAGATTCGGACCATGAAACATGTTAGGACCGGGTCGGGTTTTAGCCTCCTGCCGCCGGGCCTGTAGCGTCACAGGTACATGAGATGGACAGTCTCAAAATACCGGGCTCAATTTCGGCCCACGAGATAGGTTTTTCTCGTCGCGATGATTTCGACTCCATCTCGTAATGTTTTCGCCGAACCAAATATTGATCGAATTAGCAAGACGACATCAATGGAAGGAAGCAAATAGAGGGTAGTGTACTCCCCTTCTTGTATTGCGATAACAGTACTTGGCGGAAAATTAT
Source organism: Syzygium oleosum (assembly GCF_021117445.2). NCBI lineage: Eukaryota > Viridiplantae > Streptophyta > Magnoliopsida > Myrtales > Myrtaceae > Syzygium > Syzygium oleosum. The sequence goes on from NW_026607494.1 coordinate 7,202,285, forward strand.
TTTTTGAAATAGAAAGTAAATACATAGGTCTAGGTCCCATGAAATGTCAACACTTACAATAATGTAGCTATATAAGCCAATGATTTCTATGCACATTGTGTACAGCCTATATCAATTGAAAAAAAATAAATGATATAGAAATTACACGGACGTAATCACAAAGTGTCCCCCAATTTCAGTATATCCTCAACAAAAGCAAAGGCCAGGCAAAGATTTCCAACAAAGCATTTGACATCCTTCTCTAGTTCAGATTCTGAAGCAAGCACAGGAAGAGCGTATGTATACCAATGTGGTGATTGATGCTGCTAAACGGCACAGGATGTGCAGCTGCAGGACTTGGGGACGAAGGCGCACACCCCGAAGGGCTTGTTCGGGAGCTGGCAGTCGATGCTGAAGCAGCACGGCATCGTGACGCACACGGGCGTCGGTGCGACAGCCGCACAGCACTTGCACGCGAGGCAAAGCTGGAAAGGGCCCAGATGCCGCCGCCTCCCGGCCTCGTCCTCCCGGGGGAGCTCCCCGAGGACCCAGGGCTCCGACTCTACTGCCACAGGCCGGAACTCGAGATCATCGACCGCGCGGGATCCTGGCATGTCTCAAAAACATGTTAATTCTGGGGGGGGGCAGATTGAATTGAACAACAATGGAAAGCTTCCTCCTAACAAAAGAAACTGCAAGAATGATGGCTTTAATTTTATACCTGGAGTCATGAGGGAGAGAAGTAGAGCCACTAGAATGATTGCTGTGGTGCAACAGTTGTTGGGAATGGAGTTGTCCATGGATCGAGACAGAGATGAAGAGAGAGAGGAAGATGGTGTGTGGTGGGAAAGGTTGAAGGAAGGAAGGAAGGATGCAAGGAAGGAAGGGGGATTTGCAATTGCAAGGGTGGGGAAGGGAAGTGAAGTTTGGGTCAATGAGTGGATGGAATTGGAAGCAGACATTGGGGGGGTGGAATTGTTCATGCACAAATCCAAGAAGCAGAGCCAGTGATATGATAGGGACACAAGGGCACAGGCGTGGGTTCTGATTTTGGCATGACGAGACAAGGTAAGATTATGGATTTTTGCTCCATGCCCACTTTGATAGCTAAACTTGTAATAAACGGGCCCAGCGCAAAGCCCATTAATTTTGTCTCAAAGCTTCAACCGCCTGAAAATTACAAAAGAAGAAAAACGAGGGACCGACGGTATCAAAAGGGAAACGAACATAAAAAGAGAGAGACCGTGACCGTGACCGTGAGGAAAGCAAAAGAGAGAAAAATTCCCGTGTATGTGTGCCTTAGACATCCCGACAAGACGAATTAACTTCGTTTCGTAACATCCGATAAGGGTTCGAGCCCTTTGTTCATCTGGTCGGAGGAAATTTTGAAACCGAGCTGTGAACTCCGATCGATGCAGACTTTTAGTTTTGTGGGTTCATTTTAGAGTTTTTTTATTAAGCTGTAAAGTTTTATGGAAATGATAGTTTAGGATGGTATGGAGCCATAAGATTTTACAGAAGTCGATTTGGAGTTATGATTTGATCGAAACGAATTTTACAAGTTTCGCATGAGTTACACTTAGAAGACCACAGTGAATGTCCGCTATGGGCAAGTTTCTTTGTTAGCGCAGAGGAGTTGTTTTATCGCCGAATAAGCTTGATTTAATCGAGTAGTAGTTACTTGATTTTTTATATCGTTTTCCACTTAATTGATAAGATTTCGAACTCGTTGGCTTGAGATAACTTTTGTGGTTTGGTTTAGACTTTCTCAGGTGAGTGTTACCTATCTCTTCCATGAATTTGAAAACTCATGTCTTGAAAGTGTTAGGAATTCGATAGATTATAAGTTATTAAAAAGCATGTTTGTTACGTAAAATTTGGATGGGCATCTACTTCTTTTTGGTTATTTGTGAATAGATTGAGAAACGTTTTATGAAAGGTACTACAAAAGGTTGTACACATTGATTTATGAACCTTGTTAATGAAATGAATTTTGAAATGGCTTGAGAAATGATTTATAAAAATTCTGTTTGGTGAATTAATTTGTTAAATATTATATTTTTTGGTTCATGAAACCGATTTAAAAGATGGATTCTAGAATTGATTTGTGAGTTATTGGGGGATGGGTTGATGTTTGATGCTCAGTGTTGCCGGGTTTTGAGCTCATTGAAAAGTTTGTGGGTATGCAAACAAACAAATGGCCCAAACTTAGTGTTAGAGAGTCGACTAACTAGGTGCACGTGTAAATGAACTGGTCAAATGAGAACTTGCGATCTCAAGTTCGAGGGTTTAGTCATGCATGGGATGGATTGGCATCCCACGACACCCTTTCGATACCACAGCTCTATTTTTGGTTAAAGCCTAAAACATTCATCAATTTTTAGTATCAAAATCTTGAAATTTGAAATGTCGCCCGAACCCTTATACAATGAGGCAGTTTTCCTGTGTACAATGGCGTGACTCCATTTTGTGTGTAAAGGTGTACATGAAAATGTCGATCGAAATACAAAGTTCAATTACGTTGTACGAATGATATGACCTGGCAAACTATACGTAGCAAGACACGACAAATCAAATTCATTACGGGATGATGAAATGATATGGCGTGGCATTAATTACGTGTGACATAATAAGACACAACAAATATAAGGCATAACGATTAGATGACATGACAAATCATATGCAAAATATAATGGCGAGATGACAACACGCGTCATGACATGATATAACCAATACCAGATGTAATAATTCAATGACATGACATGACATGATAATAATCGCATATAGTATAACTTGACAACCATGATGCAAAACATAACGGTGATATAACATAACACGATAACAATCATATGCAGCACGACATGACAAATTGATATGACAATAATCACATGTAGTGTGAACATTTGATAATCTCGTCGTGTCATGTGGTATGATCCGCTTTATCGACATAGTTCAACACCTTTATTAAACGCGTCTCGTTTTAATTTATCGTACTCGTATTATACGCTATCCCGCCACGTCGTTGAGTCCTTCTCCGTCGCCCTTTCTCTAGTCCGTTTGGTAACAGGGATAAGAAGGTCCCGCGGTAGCAGCAATCTGGAATATCCTTATCCCCGCGAGCCAAACACGACGGTGCGCGCACGCGCGCTTCGCGAAGCCGCATGTAGTTTATTTCTCGCTCCTTCTCCACTCTTCCATAGCCATGACTCCTGGAACTCTCTTCCCAGCGCCAAGTGTAAAAGCTTGGTCCCTTGCATTCAATGGCCTCACGTCACTCCTCTCCCTTCATTCATTGCTTCCATTCCAGCACCTTCTTCTTCTTCTTCTTCGTTGGTGGAGACGAGACGAGACGAAGTTGGTCTGGTCTGCTCACGGATTCATTGATACGTGTTGTCGACTTTTGGGTTTGGTGGTTTTGAAGAGAGAGAGAGAGAGAGAGAGAGAGAGAGAGAGAGAGAGAGATGGGGAGCTCGGAGTTCTCGTGGAAGCTGCCGGATCACACGAGGCTGCCCAAGGGGAGGACCGTGGCGGTGGTGGTGCTGGATGGCTGGGGCGAAGCCGAGCCCGACCAGTATAACTGCATCCACGTCGCCGATACTCCCGCCATGGATTCTCTCAGAAAGGTTCGTCCGCCGAAAACACCCTGAACGTCTCGGTTTTGGTGCGTGTTCGCTTGCTGATGAATCTAGTCTGGTTGTTCGGCGGCGACTTCGATGCGGCGGGGTCTTTCTCTGACTCTAGCTCGTTATTGTCTGTTTCTTTTCTAATTTGATGACTGAGCTCGAGTTGGAATTTAATGGATTGTTGCATGTTTTGCCTCCGATTGGTACCACGTTTGGGATTTGTCCCAGAGAAAACAGGGGATGTTGTCATCTTGTCATATACAGGGTACACACACAAGGCAATTCAAAGAATTGCAGTGCATATGTATGTAAGAGTGGGCAAAAATGGGTGGCTGGACCTGGAACTAACTTTTCTGCTCATGTATTCCTGTGTAAAAGGGTGCTCCTGACAGGTGGAGACTGATCAAGGCTCATGGAACTGCGGTGGGGCTTCCCACGGACGATGACATGGGCAATAGCGAGGTCGGTCACAACGCCTTGGGCGCTGGGCGCATTTATGCGCAAGGGTTAGCTTCTCGTCTTGTATCAAAGCATAATTAGTGACTTCGAATTTCCAATGTTATACGAATTTGAATCGGATTTAGAAGTCTGTGACCGAAATATATGCGCTGGATTGCTGATATTAGTGTGGTTGATAACCGGCAGAAAATTAGTTTTATAACTTTAACATGAAAGTGTCTCTCTTTCGTATGATTTCAGTTGTGGGCTCGGATAGAATTTGAACACTCGTCTTAGAAAGTAGGAACCTCGCGTTGCATTACATAGCAGCGTAGAAAATTCCGATGTTAGAGAATATACTTTGCCTGAGGTTTTGGGCCAATATAACTGAAGAAAACAAGGATGTAATGTACCTCGGCCAACTTGCATGGGTAATTAGGGTTGCCACAAGTTTAGACTGAAAGGTTAAAAGTTGATTGTTCATGAGTAAACTGACTAAAAGGAACGACTTTAGTACATGTGGCCACCTTCTGTATCGTTTAGAAATAAGCATGTTAATAATTAAATCCAATCTACAAATTGGCTGAACGAGTAGATTAACAAAGAAATGTTGATTAGATTTGTTGAATCGCATAAAATTAGGATGTATTTGGCCTATTGTCATGGATTTCTAGCAATATCACTTCTCAAAACCTTGATCTTTCATGATCTAATTGATTGGAAAATTTGGATACCCTGAATTCATTGAAATGTGCTTGTCTATCTTAGCTGTATGATGTGGTGATTATGTGTATTATAAAATGGGAATTTGGATTATCGCTTGTCACGCTCTTATTTATTCTTTAATTCGTGTGCTTCTTGGCATTCAAATGTACAGCAGTTACAGCATCCTGAATCTCATCCATTCTTGATGCAGTGCAAAACTTGTTGACCTGGCTCTAGCGTCTGGAAAGATTTATGAAGGAGAAGGTTTTAAGTATATAAAGGAGTGCTTTGAGAATGGAACGTTGCACCTAATTGGGCTATTAAGTGATGGTGGTGTTCACTCTAGGCTTGATCAGTTGCAGGTTGTTCCTGTTCTTGACTTAATCTATTATCTTCTTTAGGTGTGGTCGTGGTTGTGCCAGAATAATTTACTTATTTTATCTTTCTTATGCAGTTGCTCATAAAAGGTGCTGCTGAGTATGGTGCTAAGAGAATACGAGTTCATATTCTGACTGATGGCCGTGATGTTTTGGATGGTTCGAGTGTGGGCTTTGTCGAAACTCTTGAGAATGATCTTGCAAAATTACGTGAAAAAGGAGTTGATGCACAGATTGCATCTGGTGGAGGTCGCATGTATGTGACCATGGATCGTTATGAGGTAGGTTACAAATGAACTTTAATTGGTTATACTGAGCGCAATGACTTGTCTTAAACCATCTTTATGCATGACCATAATTCTTTTTCCCAAAAGAAGATATTTTCTGGGTACCTTCTAGCTGAAGATCTGGTAGCCCATTTGAAATAGCTTCATAAACTCATCACGCTGTGGATCTTTTACAGAACGACTGGAATGTTGTTAAACGAGGATGGGATGCACAAGTTCTTGGTGAAGCTCCTCATAAGTTTAGAAGTGCTGTTGAAGCTATAAAAAAACTCAGGGCAAACCCTAATGCCAATGACCAATATCTGCCTCCTTTTGTCATTGTTGACGAGAATGGGAAGGCTGTTGGTCCTATTGTGGATGGTGATGCTGTTGTTACATTCAATTTCCGAGCAGATCGTATGGTTATGCTTGCCAAGGCACTTGAATATGAAAACTTTGATAAATTCGATCGGGTTCAATTTCCTAGAATTCATTATGCTGGAATGCTTCAGTATGATGGTGAACTGAAGCTTCCAAGCCATTACCTTGTTTCTCCACCAGAAATAGAGAGGACATCCGGTGAATATCTAGTTCACAATGGTATCGGAACATTTGCTTGCAGGTCAGCAAGCATCAATTTGCTCTTTTTAGCAATAATATTGCAGGTTATCTTTTTGTGTGTTGGGAGGGGGGGATACTGGCCAATTTGTCAACCATGGTAAAGAAATGTTTTGAACAATTAAAATAAGAAAGAAAATACTTTATTTTTCTTCACCTATGTCCATATATCTCATGCTTTCCATTTTTTTTTTTGGATTCCATTTTCTTGAAGTAACATTTTAGGGTCGAGGCATATTATCCAGTCCTTTTTTTTGTTGTTGAATATTATCCAGTCTCATTGATGATAAAAAAAGGAGTAAACCAATTCCTCCATTTGGTAATTGGTAGATTGGTTGATTGTTCTCAGTTGATGTTTTTGATTTCTTGCAATGCTAGTTTGTACCAACATTTGTTATTGTCTCATTTCTATCGTCGAGCCATACATCTGCTGATCTATTCATTTGTGTTTACCAGCGAGACTGTCAAATTTGGTCATGTCACCTTTTTCTGGAATGGCAATCGGTCTGGCTATTTTAACCCTGAATTAGAGGAGTACATTGAAATCCCAAGTGACGCAGGAATTCCATTTAACGCCTGCCCAAAGATGAAGGCAGTAGAGATTGCTGAAAAGGCAAGGGATGCCATTCTTAACAGAAAATTTGACCAGGTAATCTAATCGACCTTCTTTATGGATATTGAGAAAATAGCTGGATCTGATCCCTTTGATCGCATGCATAAGCAGGTGAGGGTGAACCTACCAAATGGTGATATGGTGGGGCATACAGGAGATATTCAGGCAACAATTGTTGGATGTAAAGCTGCTGATGAGGCTGTCAAGGTTTGGTCTCTGCAAATCTGCTATTCTTTTTGTGCCACCCCAAGATGGTGGACATGATTTCTTTGGATGCAACAGCAACTTTTGTTCTTGGTCCCATTAATTAGGTGCCGTAAAGTTAACAATGTTGAAAGTTGAAATTAATCAAGTAATTAACGTTCACAATATATCTCTTGGCCTTTCAGACAGCTCAATTCCGAGCCGGACTTTTTTCTGCTTTTGGCCTTTTCCTCCCCTTCTTTGTAGTAGTATGTGATATTTTTTTGCAGCAGCATTGCATGTTGGCACTTAAAAGGAACTCAGTCATTGTCTTTTCCCTGTCCAATAATTGTTGTTATTGTTCTCTCACGAATAATTTCGCTCGTCTGTGTGTGACTGTCTTCTAAATTGCAGATTATCCTAGATGCAGTAGAGCAGGTGGGTGGAATTTATGTTGTTACAGCAGACCATGGGAATGCTGAGGACATGGTGAAGAGGAATAAATCTGGGCAACCCCTGGTCGACAAAAATGGCAACATTCAGATTCTTACTTCTCACACCCTTCAACCTGTAAGTTTTGTTTTGTTACTTCTTTGCTGGTAGGATTTGCCTAAGACAACACAGACATTCTTATCCCAAAAGTGGGTCAGTCAACTAAATTTGGAGGATGTAGCTTTTACGTACTATAAGTTCTATTCGTATTAATTTTGGTCCAAGTATTCAAATCTAGATTGGGTCTGGGCAGTCATAACTTCACGCGGAATTGTTTGGGCAACTTGGATGTAAGAGGGGAAAATGAAAAGTATATGCTACAATCAGCCTGGCAAATTTTGTTTCAGCACTGTGAGATTAATGATCACGTCGGAATACTGGCACACTAACAAAAGCAAATGCATGGTTGGATCAAAATGGCCTCTCCTAGGAGGATGAACCTTGAGACACTGAAAATGATTTGGTTTTTGGCTTCTCATTTGCGAAATTCAGCATATGGTGGTGGAACCATTTGTATGCGGTTCTGCATTTGGAGGTTCTTTTGTGGAAAGAGAATTAGGTGGTCAGAGTCGATTTTGGTGATTGGTAAGCCAGGTGTGATCTTGAAACCGATCATTTCGAATATTCCGTGGATCTAAGCGAGTCTCGACACTCTATCTTCTGTAATTAACTATTGTTATTGCTCAGTGTCCAAAAAGTTCACTGCAGGAATGTCCAATATTTCCGTGTACCTATGTGTGATCTTGAGCTCATTTTGAGGCTGACTTTAGAGTTCCTTGGCACTAGGTGCCAATCGCGATTGGAGGGCCAGGACTGGCGCCAGGTGTCAGGTTCCGCCGGGATATGGCTGAAGCCGGGCTCGCCAATGTTGCTGCCACCGTGATTAATCTCCATGGATTCGAGGCTCCCAGCGATTACGAGCCCACCCTCATCGAAATTGTCGAGTGACTCGGAGCCTGCCAAAACTCAAATCACAGAGCTAATATGCAGAGTTTTGTATGTAAGTAGTCTGTTCATGGTGAAATAAGCTCTTCCTTCTGGTGCTCCCTCCCAAGTATAGGGAACTCTTTTGGAGCCTAAGCAGCACCTACTGTTCAGCCTCCGTTGGCCAAGTTAGCAAGTTAATAGCAATTAATGAATTAATAACGGCTGATTAATGCCGGTCCTATAAGATAAATGAACAGATGTCTGGGCATCTCCTTCCATCTCATGGATCTTAGATTTAACTTATTGAGAAAAGTCCAATTCATTCTTGTAAGTACGTGTACATATCATGGGTAACTAATGAAAAATTAATGGATGGTGGATATGTTGTCATGTCGTGTTTCGACCGCGTCATTAGAAGGACATAGTTCTCTTATCTTAGTTATGATTTTGATATTTGGACTAAAGTCTTACGTACAAGCAAGTAATGCTACATGCTGTCTTCCATGGATTGGGTTTTGAGAAGTGATTTTGTTCTTCTCTTTCGAGCAAAAGACTTTTAGACATTTTTTTTGAGAAGATGCATAGAGACTTGAGGTAAAATGCCGGACAACAATGATGGATAGTGATTTTTCATTGACTGATTAAGTTTTTGTCTTTTCAATCGGGAATTGATAGAGAAAGTAAATATTTGATTAATACAAAATATGAACCGAACTAAATAAGCCAAGTTGAAGACTCGGTCCATCAAAAATAAAATATAGGTGGTTAGTTTAAACAGCAAAATCTTCTTTTTAATCGGTTTTAGCCCTTTTTCATAAAAAGAAAGTATTTGACACTAGGGAGAGTAGGTTTGGCAAGCAGAAACTCCATGTTGCCGATATTCTAAAACAGATTCAATGGCAAAATTGTCCAAAATTTTTTAAAATTTCATTACTTTTTTGTCAATTCAATCGTAAATCTTTTAAACATGTGAATTGTGAACTGAGTTATAAATTTTTTCACTTGATGACTGTTTATATATATATATATATTTAATGTTGAGATTGTATTTGACATAGGTATTTTTCCAAAAGGAAGGACCATTCTAATAGTAATATCTATAACTAGGGTTGAATAAGGTGTCCCATAGTGCCGTGTTATCCGCGCGTTGACCCTGGAGATGTGCATACGTCCACGGCAGGTCAATCGTTCACGACATGAGCCATACTTACGTATGAACAAAGTGCGTGAACGATTGAAACAAAAGCATCCATCCATCACGATCAAAGTCGAGTCATGTTGAAGTTAACACGCACTACGTTGTAATTCGTCGAATCCATCTTGTCATCACAAGTCTTATCTTTCTCGCCCCTTGTTTGCCTCCTGCGACAGCAACACGGGACTCAAATTTCATGCACCAATCTAAAGTTCATGTTCATCCTACGAAATTTGAAATACCCTTTTGTTTTAATGAGTAACCCGATTGGACAAAATTTTCCATGATCGCTTTGGAAGTCGACTTTTTGACACAAATCCATCTAACTGCTCGCACCTTATGGTAATTTCTTTGCAAAAGTATCGTGATGGATGGATTTGTAAAATTATTAGTCAATGGTCCTTTGTTTCTACATTATTGCGCTTGAATGTCACGATGAAATCCTTTACTTTTGTAATCCAAAGAATTTCAGTAAGGAGGAAAAAAAAAACGGTTTTAGAGAGACCGTACAATCACCCTGCTAAATTTGTGGGTCTGAAAGGGAAAAAAGGCATCATAGGAAACTTTTCATAAAGTATATGCTTTTCTTTTTGTCTGAGTTGGTGCTTCTTGTCAGAATTATGGACGAAGATGTTAACATGGCTATTAAGTCTCCGTTAAATAATGTCGTGGTGTCCCACTTGACATTTAAAAAAAATATAAAGTGATTTGCAAATGATGAATATTAAAAAAAACAAATTAAATATTTTAAATAAATTATACAAAGGAAACTTGGAAAGATAAAATATCAAACCGGGTAGCCCGACTCGTGCGAGATTCAACCTTTGGCCTATGACATCCTCTAGGCATCATGAGGGGTTACCCGATCCTTGACGACACCTGGCTAGGTTGTGCGAACCAATGACTGCTGGTAAAGGCTCGGCAGCCCCTATTGGCCAACCCCTTATCGGTGCGTTGTCGTCGCCATCGCTTCCTCTCTTTCTTTTTCTCTTTCTCTAAGTGTTTGATTTTTTTTTTTCGATTTTTTCAAAATTTAATCTTGTCCACACCTAAAAATTACATGTAAGCATCAATTTATCGAATCGTTACTGACTAGGAGCATCAAAAGACCTGACCAAACCGAAAATTTCAGGTCTTTTCCAATTCGAGTTATAAGTAAAGGAATTTGGGTAGTTTGATGGTTCACTTCAGGTCAACTTTCGTTTTTTTTTCTTGTTCTTCTTCTTCGTCTTTCCTTCGCTTCACTGCAATAAGTCTAGAAAAATGTCAATAGGAACTCGCTCGCCCGAGTTTGACGAGTCAAAATGGAGGAATGGATCTCACCCGCAGAATTGCCCACTCCGGCCGGCGGCAAAGCGGCAACAAGGCATGACCGAAGAATTCCGCTCTTCCCTACCCCTTGCGAGCTCTCGAGAAGTAACATCGGCCAGTGCTACCTCCCCCAAATCAAGTTCCTGTCCTCGCCCACGGTCCTAATCGACTTTGGGTTAGCGAAGCAGAGGCGGTTGCTCCGATAGCTCTCCCGCCGGAGCTTCCAAAGCTAAGGGACGGTGGAGAAGGCAGCGGCCTGTGATAGCACTCACCATTCCATTATTCCATAGGGGAGAGAGCGATAGAGAGTGCACTATCGGAGGCTCGTGCAAGGCAGAGGATGCAAAGAAAAGAAGAAGAAGCCAAAAAAAGAGAGAGGAGGAAACCAGAAACCCGGCTGGAACTGAACCGAATCGAATCGTGTTTTAGGTTCGGGTCAAAACATTCACACATCCGACACAATTTGGTTAGGGTATTATGGAAATCGAATAATTGACACCCCTAATATTGACGTGATGCTTACATATCAGTTAATATTAGCATTTCTGTTTTTATTTTAACAAGAAAATCAACTTCAAAAATATATATATATACACACACTATAAGAATCTAATTGTACAAAAAGAAAATTAGTTTAGAAATATGATTGGACAATTTGAAAAGGTTGAGAGACCTCCTTATTGTCTTTTTGTACATTCTGAAACGTGAAATCCGAACCATGCGACCGCTGTCCATCACCGCCGGCTAGCTATAATGCTGTCGTGAGGAAGACGATTCAACTGAAAACTCTTCCTTCCACACGCCCATATGATCATGCCCCCGTCTTGTCTTGTCTTGTCTTTACTTCCTCAGTCAAAGTCGGTGCTGTTCACACGCCGCAATCCAACTCTCCCTCTCTCCCATGGCATACACTTCCATAGCGTCTCTCTCTCTTCCTGCACTTGCACTTCGCTTCCTTCTCTGCCCACTTTTCCATCGCGTCATTTTCTCGGGAAAACGGAAAAAGACCAGAGAGCGGAAGGAGAGAACATTATCGGACGCAACCTCCTCCTCCTCCTCCTTCTCCTCCTCCTCCTCGCGTGCTGTTATCATTATCAAGATTCGACTCAATACTGATCAAAACGCCACCACAGAAAGGCCGAAAGGGTCACGCTCAAATTTGACTCACAAACTTGATTCGACGTCGCGGGAACCGCCCAAACGAAGCCATAAAAACGCAGGAACATCTGCATTTCGCTGGTCGCGATCATCCTCCTCGTCGTGGTGCTGCTCGTGATCCTGGCCTTCACCGTGTTCAAGGCGAAGAACCCCGTGACCAAAGTGAACTCGGTGAAGCTCGAGAACCTACGGGTGTCGTTGCACTCCGCCCCGCTTGGTGTCGACCTGAACGTAACCCTAGACCTCGACCTGTTAGTGAAGAACCCCAACAAGGTCGGCTTCAAGTACAAGAACAGCACCGCTCCGTTATAGTACAAGGGAGAGGTCGTCGGGGAGGTCCCAATCCCCGCAGATGAGATATCGGCAGATGAGACGAAGCGGATGACCCTGACGCTCACTGTACTGGCGAACCGTTTCCTGTTGAACTCGCACACGTACTCGGACTACCTGTCCAGGGTCTTGCCGCTCAACACGTACACGAAGATGTCCGATAAGCTGATCATCATGGGATTGTTTAAGGTCCATGTGGTTTCCACGACTTCCTGCGATTTAAGTGTGTTTGTGTCCAGTAATCAACAGTGTAGGTATAAGACCAAGTTCAAGTCGTAGCTGATCGATGTCTATGTTGGTTGCTTCTAGGATTTTATGGTGCACATCTGTTTCTTTGCCCTTTTTACCCTTTCTTCGAGTGGATATTTGTTGGGATAAATAAGTGAAGTTATGAGATCATAGTCGAGAATGGTATAAAGAATTTTGTACAAATTCCAGATTCGAATTTAATTGTTGTTTCGCAATCCATGTCTCACTAGTCTAGCCTCCGGGTATATCAATGTCGTGCACGATGTTAAAAGCCACTAAGTCTTCGCTCAGATGTTGATGTGATGTCTTACGTGACATTTGAAAAAATAATAGATGATATAGAAATGGTGAATATTAAGAAACAAAATAATTATTAAAAGCTAGAACAAAGGGAACTTGAAATATAAAAATCAGACTCGGGTCGCGCGACTCTGACCTTGGGTTCGTGACCCCCTCCAAGCATCGATGCCTGTCGACGCCTAATTGGGTCATGCGAACCTAGCAACGGCCAGCAAGGGCTCGGTGTGTTGTCATTGTTGGCATTGCCTTCGGCCGCCTCTTCTCATGTCTCCTCTCTTTCTTTCTCTATTGTAGTGTTTGATTTTGAAAAAAAACAATTCAAAAAGTATCTAGTCAACAAAACATGTGAAAAATAACATTACATTTTCCACTATAGGAAAGAATTGTCTTTTTTCGTCACTATTCGCGATATAATTTTTATACGAACCGTGAAAGATATCATTAGAGTGTATTTTTTCTATAATATACTAGAAAACAAAAAATGTGAAAAGCTTAATCACGGTGACGAGATCTTGAATAGAAAAGGAATGGGTTAATACAACGAAAAACCCCAAACCGGTACATCTGTGATAAATTTATCCCGAACTAATTTTTTTGACTACTAAAAACTCCAAACCGGTATACTTGTGACAAATTTATCCTCCGTTAAATTGGATTAATACCACGAAAAATTATAAATTGCTAAATCTTTGACAATAACAGGGATAAAACCCTAAACTGGTATACTCGTTAACTGTCACGTGTCATCCAACTAAGTAATTTGACGATAAAATTTAACGGAAACTAATAAAAGGTAAATTTACCATATGTATACTAGTTTGAAGATGGTCTGTTATCTTCTTCGTCATCATGGAGGCTTGTACAAACGGAACATTGATAATCTAGATCTCATAAACGTATTAGTTTGGAATTTTTCGTGATATTATCGCAAAAAGAAATGATGATTTTGACTCTGTCGCCGGCCATTACATCAACGTGAGGAAGATGTGCAACAACCTCACTCTTCCCTTCCACATGCCGTCTTTATTTACCACAGCGAAAGTCGGTACTGTTTCACACACGGCAAACTCCAGCTCTCTTCCTCTCTCTCTCTCTCTCTCTCTCTCTCTCACATGGCGCATCGGCCATGGATTTCGATTTGGACCTCCCAACCACACGCCTTATTTAATGGCCGCCCTCCCTCCCTCTCTAATCTTCCTGCGCTTCGCTTCCTTCCTTTCTCTTTCTACTTACTTTTCCCGCCGGGCCACGCTTTCTCGGGAAAAAGAAAAGGATCAGTGATTGGGAGAGAGAGAGAGAAAGTATCCAACGCCAACCCAACCCCCCCCTCACGTGGTGGCATCGCATTCGACTCCTCTCTCTTCCTTCCTGCCTCGAACGCCACCGTATGAAGGAAAAGGCAAAAGGGTCGCGCTCAAATCGACTCCGCTCGAGCTTGTTGTCATCAATTTCGCTTCTTTGACTCCATTAGTGAGAAACCCAGAATTTCTCCTGAGCTTTTCTCTTCTGGGTCTTCGACGACCCCTATGACGCGCTTCGAATTTAAAGCGCTCCCTCTCTAACTCCCAACTGCTTTTTTAGCCTCTGCCTAATTGCACCTCCCCTACTCTAGGGACCCCTTTATCTATCTCGCTTTGACACGCCAGTTTGATTCTCCTCTCGGGTCGTTTTGGACGTTTGAAGTGAAGATTGATTGGTTTCGAAGCTGCCCCCATGGACGTGGAATCTGCACCGAAGCCCGGGAAGCCGCGGGGACCGGCCAAACGAGGCCACGGATGCAGGAACATCTGCATTGCGCTGGTGGCGACCCTCGTCCTCGTTGTGGTGCTGATCGTGATCCTGGCCTTCACCGTGTTCAAGGCGAAGCACCCCGTGACCACCGTGAACTCGGCGAAGCTCGAGAAACTGCAGGTGTCGCTCAACGTCGCCCCTCTCGGGCTTGACCTGAATGTAACCCTAGACCTCGACATCTCGGTGAAGAACCCCAACAAGGTCGGCTTCAAGTACAAGAACAGCACCACCGTGTTGAATTACAGGGGGGAGCCCGTCGGGGAGGTCCCGCTCCCCGCGGACGAGATAGGGGCGGACCGGACGAAGCAGATGAACCTGACGCTCACCGTGATGGCGAACCGGTTCCTGTCGAACTCGCAGGCGTACTCGGACTTTTTGTCCGGGGTCTTGCCGCTCAACACGTACACGAAGATGTCTGGTAAGGTGACCATCATGGGATTGTTTAAGGTCCATGTGGTTTCCACGACTTCCTGCGATTTGAGTGTGTTTGTGTCCAATAGAACTGTGGGGGATCAACGGTGTAGGTATAAGACCAAGTTGTAGTTGATTGATGTCTATGTTGGCTGCTTCTACGATTTTATGGTGCACACGGGTCTCTGTTTCCTTGGCCTCTTTACACTTTTTTTTCCGGGGGGATATTTGTTGGGATAAATAAGTTATGAGCTCATAGTTTGAGAATGGTATAGAGATTTTGTGCAGATTCTAGATTCGAATTTAGTTGTTGTTGTTTTGCAATCCATGTCTCACTTGCCTACAGTTATATCAATGACATACAGGATGTTTTGGCATTATCTGCCATGTTAAAAGTTGCTTGATTTATCAGATGTACTCGAATGCAGACATGCAATTGCATTTGCAATGCACTGTTTTTGGCTTATATGGACAATGAAGGACACAAACAATATACTGGATACACTTGTCCTTTTAAGTGCTTCAACAGGACAATTTGTCAAATTATGTTCTCACTGCTTAGCAGTTAAAGAAACGAATTTTAGAACTCAAGACGATTGCATCAAATTGTTTTATATACGTTACCGAAGGTAACTTCGAGTGAGCTGCTATGTCCTATTGTTCTACCTGAAGATAACTTCAAGCGCTTAATTTGGCTATTACACCAATTAGCATGGAAGGGCATGTTTTTGTGTTATGTCCCTGAATTGCTGATATACTATATATGTCGTCTCATTAATGACTGATAAAAGAAAGTTTTTTGATGTGTGACCAAGTTTCGCTTTTTCATATCTTGGACTGAACTGAAAATTTAACTTCTGATGTCACGGAATTTATAAAGAATTTACATCGTGTTTGTGCATCTTTAAGATGTCAGTTCATGTGATGTAAATCATTCTGTTATTGGTCAGTTATGTCCAAGTTGTTCTAACGGCGGAAAATGCTAGGTGCCAAAGTATACTTGTATTCTTTAAGGCGAAGAAGAAATAAATATGAAAGTTCTTAACAGGTGAAGAGATTGAAATTAACAGGAAACAAGGTGAAACTGACTTATTTTATAGAGTGCAAAGCGATGAGACCGGGGTGATAATCTATGAACATGTCCTAGATTGAAACTTGCAGCTCTGTCCAGCTAGACCATGAAAATATATGTATTCAAGTGTTTGACATTAAATGCTTATTTTGTCAGTCAAAGGTGTTGTTAAACCATGAATCTTTTTTGTTATTCCATTGATTGCTGTCAACAGTTTTTTAAAGGAGTTGACACCTCACAAGCACAAGCTTTATTCTTACGTATCTTACTAGTTTCATTCCTAAAACCAATAAAACAAATATAGTTCATTGACTAGTTGCTATAGCAGGGCATTGTCACAGTTGACATCCCACATCAATAAGCATCCCTTTTAATCTTGAACTTGATTCTTATATTTGGCATCCCACTTTGATAAGCACCTCTTATATTGAGCTTTTCTAGCAAAAGAGCTCATCATTGTTTTGGCTTCATCTTCGTGAATCGACAGTGCTCTGGTGGGATTTGATGAAATTTAGGCACTCTATTTTTCACAGCATGTTTTTAGTCAAAGTAGCTGTTGCCATATTTCTTTGCCTTTGTTGGGTTATGGAACTTAGGATCTAGATGCCATTTCTCAGTTGTCTTGGTTGGTATCTGCTGGTATATATGATCTGTCCTTGCTGCAAAGAATTGCAAGTTTGCGCATTGCCTGCGTGATAAGAAGTAAGAACCTCCTGCAAGCTCTTGGAGGAAGTAGAATTTTATCTCTGAACCAGTAGTTGATGTAGAAGATGACTGAGTTTTTTGTGTTGGTCATTACCATTTTGTTTTTTGGTTGGCCCTATTTTTGCATTAAACTCGATCTAGAGTCCTATCTGGCGAGTGACTTTGCATGTTTGATTGATCCTGGGATGTCTTGATTGCGGAATGTATACACTTGTTGGACTTGTTGTTGGCTCTATAGAATGCCCAGTGAAATTTTTCTTGTCCATGTAAAGGTGATCTACACATATCCAGTTACTGAAGAGTGTGCAGCACTAGTAAATTTTAACGCCGTTCAAAATGTGCATATAAAATGGTTTCTTGTCTTAATGGAGCACTACTTCCCCTAAAAGAACGGCTTGGTAAATCTAAAGTTATCGTGCATGTCAAACTCCAGTAGAATTCGAGTCCTTGTGAATCGTACAGGTGGTAAAGAAAACAACTATGCGTCAATGAAATTTAACTAGATCAAAGTACAAACAAATGGTTTTGCACGCAACTTCTATAGGTCCCGTGTTTGCTTATAATGGTGTTGTGGGCTTTTGCTAAGTTTCTCCAGCAAATTCGGGCATCTGTCTATTGCCTTCGTAGCAAGTAATTTTGAAAGCCAAGGGCTATTTGTTAGATGATGATTGTAGTTTTTCTTATTACAGAAAAAGTGTGAATGCTGCAACTTAGAAACAGCTTTTAGGATGATGTATTTTTTTTCTCCCTGACTGCTCGCCAAGACAGCTTTTAGGATGATTCAGTTGTCCGGTCCTGCTCTGTCTTGCCTGTCCTGTCTTACTATAACGAAGCCAGCATAAGCACCATCAAGTGAAGGGGACGCATGACCAAGATAAACTCTGAAGTTGCTTGTTTAGTGCCATTCGTTGATGATTATCAGAAACTCACTGGAAATCAAGTTTGACAGCAGTACTTGCATGGTGAGTACTGCTTATAAAGCGTTAATGGGCAAGCCTAAGAATGAGAGAGTGACTGTGCTGATCATGGGAGAAATTTTTCATGTGATTGAGTCCAAAGTCTATTACGAATAGGATGAATACGTGCAGATTCTGATGAAGACATTGCACTGCGTGTGATAAAGGCTCCGATTCGTCTTCCATCTTATTCTTCCAGAAATTTCGTTTTTAGGCATCATGAGAGCTAGTCGAACTCCGCTCGTGTAGTGTCAAGTCTCCCTGTTTGCAGACAAGCCCGTGACCTCCTTGATGGATTGCCTTTCATTTTGCTTCTATATAAGCTCACTTGACTAGCTCCCTTTGTCGGCCTTGATCCACTGACTTTAGTCAAGCTCAAACAATTACTCAAATCACAGAGTGCTTTGTGGGATATCAATGAGGCCGTGTTTGAATATTAAATTGTAAGAGGGATAAATCATTAGATCCACCGCCAGGTTAACGAAATTTTTACTCATTATTGGATGATGAAACATCTACATTTTGTCAATATCAAACTGCGCTTTTGTGAGAGCGTTGAATTATCAAGCTACGCTTCCCCGATCATACATGTAAGGGCTATGGCTACGTCCATCTCTTTGCTGTCACCTACTTCCATAGCCCACGGCCATCGACAAGCAACCTATTGCCGGGTCTATTTTGTATTCCTGAAACATGTTTCTCATACATACAGAGCATGTTATGTAACAGTTGGTAGGTGTGATCCAGTGCATTAAAAGTTTCAACCTCCCACCGCTCCATGAAAACCTCTCTTCATGCGTATGCATGTGCATTGTCCCTTGTCATTCTCTTTATATCTCCTTCATCTCTCTGCCTCAGGTTGTTTTCTGTTGTCGTTTCAACTCCCAACCTCTCGCTCTCTCTCTCTCTCTCTCTCGCGAGCGACGAACACTTATGAATGAGCCATGAACACTGAAAAGAACGACCAAGCTTTCGCCGCCGAAGGCCAAAACTCCATCAGAGGACGACGTTGCCTCGTATTCCTCCTCACAGCGCCTCTCCTCCTCCTCTTCCTCCTCTCCGTCATCTCTCTCGTGCTCTCCCTCACCCTTCTCAAGCCGAGAGACCCCACGACCCGCCTCGTCTCTGCCACCCTCAATGGCATCTCCCCGCAAGTCACCTTATTTCCTGTCCTCAAGGTCGAGCTCAATGTCACCCTCAACCTCATCCTCCTCGTCCACAACCGCAACCACTTCGGCTTCAGGCATGGGCCCGGCAAGAGCATCATCTTGTACAGAGGCGGACAAGTCAGTGAGGCGGACCTGCTTTCAGGGGAGATCCCCGCAAGGAAGTCGGCAGAGATGCCGTGCAGGCTGATGCTGGAGGTGGACAGAGTGGTGGCGGAGGATGTGGCACCGCTGGTGAGGGATGTTTTGGGTGGGGAAGTCGTGGTCGAGAGCAGGACGAGGATCCCGGGGAGGGTGAGGCTATGGAACGTGTTGCAGAGGCAAGTGGTGGCAACGTCAGAGTGCCGGTACACGATTGGAGTGCCGGCAATGACTATTCTGAGCCAGGATTGCAAGTACGAGACCAAGTTTTGACTTTGTAAGAGCAAGAGTTCTTGTCTGAACGGATTAGTATATACCTCAGGCAAGAGGTTCATTCGAACGTGAGACGCTAAAAGACCATGTAGTCAAATTTAACATACTTCCAATGTGTCACTTATTGCGATTCCCTAAGAAATAGAGGATCCTCATCTGTAAAATCCGTCAAGTTATCATGCATCATACAAATTAAATACATATCAAAACGGAAGGACCTAAGCTGGATAGTCACTTAAATGCACATTTAAACACAGTTCCTACACAATTTCGACAAGATCGATTTTGTCCACCGTATCATCTACAGACTATAATGAGTCATACGCATCGTATCTCATTGTGTTTGGTTTCATACGTCATGTCGGCAGTTTTACAATAAAAGATTAGGAATAGCATGTTAGCTCTTCTGTCCCACATTCGAACTGCTTCCTGAAGCAAAACCTGACCTTTTAGAACTAGTCACTGCTCTTGACATTAGAAACAGAGGGGGCTTTCAACAGAGTCCAGAGGGGAGGCACATGCCATTGTTCATTATCCATTTAGTAATATGGAACCCGTAACTTCTGCAAAGTCACACAATTTCGCTAACCAAACAAGACGCTTTTCCAAAGCAATATCCATGCGGAAAGCTCTATACCCAATTAAATAATAACACGACAACATTAAAAGCTGGTAAATTTGGGTATGATATCAATTCATCCACTGGCGATCAGCAACAATGGGCACTTTTTTTTTCCAGACTAAAATGCTTATAATGATGGTCGCTGAAGAAAGATTACACCGCAATATACTTCAATGAAAAAGGCAAGTTTGCCAGAATGCAATGCCAAGAACACGAGTTAACTGTACAAGTTAAGCAGCATAAGCATGGTGGGCAAAGAGTAACACAGACTTGTTATTTGATTTCGACATATTCCTAGAACAAAAAGCTACTGGAAAAGCTAACAGATTAGAGTTTATAAATCAGCACATTTACTTGATAAAGTCAGTACCACTGTTAAGTCGAGCCTGCGTGAGCCGGATGGTGATCAAAACAGAAGCTTTCTGCACGTGCCCAAACTGGTATTCCTCGACACCATTGAAGACTTCATGGGAGCGCCGGGGCATGTCTCAGCAACGCCATTCAAAAGGGGCAGCGAATGAGGAGTCTTGCATTTAGAGAAATCCCAGTCTGAAATGCTAGCGGAAACTTCTTCCATCCGATTCGCGATAACAACTTCCAAGATAATATTGTACACCGAATCAACAATCTCTTTGTCGGATGGAGCGCTCGAACAGTTCATGTCAATTCGATCTTCCGAGCTACTAGCAAAGCCCCCGAATTTGAGGCGGCGCGCGACGCTGCTTTTCCATTCATCAAGGCGCTTATCGCATCGGGGTGCCAGCAACAAATCTTCCGGACCAGGTGCAAACGGGTCAAAGACGCTGTGTTTAGGCGTGTGAGGGCTACTGGTCTGATCGACACGAGCAAGCGCTTGATCATCGTTTTCCCTCGAGGAATCGAGGACATCTACTTCCAACATCATCTCCGGCAGAGTGAGGGGGGATTTGAGGCTCACAAAAGTGTCCCCATCCTCTCTGTCCGTATCGGGAGTATTCGGCCCAAGATTATCTCGATCTTCCTCGCCGATGGCAGCAATTTGCTCCAAGATCTGCTTCTTAGCATCGATAACTCTTAAAAGATGGAACCTTTTCACAGGCTCTGCACACGTGAAGTCTCCACAGTCCCCAGCTAAATCCGCAGTTCCTCCAGAACCCATATAAACCCCAGAACGGAAGTAAACAATCGCTGCTAAAAGCACAAAAACAAAGGGTCGCATTAGCTCAACACCCAAAGCGCTCTAGTCCTGGAACACCAACACACAGAAACCCACAAATTGCTTCCGCCGGTACGAAAACCCTAGTCCTCTCCTTCCCCCGTAAAAGAATCGATCGCGACAGAGACACCCACCAAATTCAAAAAATGCAAGAAAACAGTTCTCGCAAGAAACCATCGACCCGCAACGAGAAAAATCGAACCCCGCGAGCAAAAAGAGGAACTTTTCGGAACTGGGTATCAAAGGTCGAAGCTTCGCGAACCCAAAACAAACCAGAGAAAACGACAAGTAATCCCCACGGATGTAGCAAAACGAGGAGACACAAATTTAAGGAAGACGCACCTCGTTCTCTCGCAGGAACTCGACCGGGACCGAGAGGGTTCGTGGGGGATCGTCTTCTTGGAGTTCTTGTGGGAGTTTCGAAGCAGTGGAGCGGCGAGTGGCGAACCCGACGACGGCCAGCCAAGTGAGACAAAAGAGGTCGAAACCGGAAGAGGGCCGCTTTCCTCCTGCTCTGTCGTTTCAGCAGCAGTAGGGAGGGAGGAGGAGAAAACGGACACGGCGTGCCTTCCTGGTCGCTCGCGCCTCATCCGCCGTCGGATCCCGAATTCCCCTCGGACCGATTGACGGTGGCGATGATGACGACGACCGAGAGGAGGGAGGGGGGTCCCACCATTTCCAGAGATTTCGCACGCTGCAGCCACAAAGACCTTCGACGCGTTCCTTGGCTTTATTTTCTGCCGGGTTCGGAGAAATTTCAGAAATCGCGTCTTCCTCTTTTGGGTTCTCGGAAAGATCGGATGACGGTGATGCGTTGCCGATGACTCGTTGCTTATTCGGACCGAAAGCTTCCGTGGTCCGCGCCACGCCATCGAATAACGAGTGGCGTGCTAAACGGAAAGATTGTGAAATTGCGATTAAGTAACCATCCGACGTCTACTCGGGATGAGCATAGTTTCAGGGTGGTTACGGAAATTGGAGAACCGGTGGGGTGAGGTATACAAGGTAGGTTTCAGATTTCAGAAATTGGAGGACCAGCTTCGACATGTAGGAAGTGGAACCTGGAACTTGGAACAAGGTTTTGTATTTTTATTGTTTTATGTTTTCGCCCAATTACGCGGTATTTCATGGCGTCTGTGTGTATTGTAGAGCTACTGGTTCGAGATTTCATTTCTGGCGATATCCATGATTGAAGCTTTTACTTTATTAATATTTTCATATTCCTTGTATATCTAAATATGAGTTGTGATCAGTAGATTATAACGGCAAATGTTAATCACTAGAGGTGGTGATTTACGGCAGTTATTCAATAATAAGTACACGTGGAACTTGAGTAGATCCTGAAAATTGTAATAGCGTAGGTTTCACATTTCAAAATATGTGGAGTAGGTTCCGGATTTCAAAAATTTGGAAACCAGTTCCGACGGATAGGTTTCATGCTCCAGGTGGAACATAGACCGATTTTGGAACCACTCTCTCTTAATATCCAATTCTGAATTTCGAGTGAACATAGTAAATATCAGACTCGATCATGAGCCCAGCGCCCCGCTTAGACCCATGAGGACATAGAGACTTTTTTCGAGTAGGCTTGAATAAAGGCGTTTCGCGAGAAAGCCCGGCTGGACTCGATTAGGCCCGAGCGAAAGTGGCCCCCGGGTTCGAAGATCCGTGTGCGCGAATTTTATCATGACGAGCTCGGGAAAGTTTAGTATTGACCTTAAGATCCGGTCCGAGCCCGCTCAATGATCAACTATATAATAGCGGATAACTTAAATTAAACAGCCTACGGAAGGCGTGGGCCTCCCTATACTAGAGGTGCTGAGAGAAAGCAGCTGCGGTTTGTCACGCCTCGTCGCTTTTGCACATGAAATTACAGTGATTTCTCTCCTTTCCTAGATGGCATCATCATTGTCCTCACTTTCAAAAGGGCAACAAAGCCAACGCTTACGACGGTTCTTGTTGGGCCCGCCCCCACCACCACTCGAACATCTTTCCTTACGATTTTGCAGAAGTCCTTCGCCTTCACGTCTTCGGTTTTTTTCTCCTTTCACATTACCCCCAACTTTCTTGTTCTCCCGTACATGAGACGAGCCCACGTTTGCACGACACGCCCCGTTCAGTTAACGTCCCGAATTGACGGGAGTCGACAACTTGGGCGGACGACCACGCTTCGAAAACGGGATTCTCTTTAATTGCGCGCCTAGGCAATGGTCAGTCAAATGGAGGGAGCTTGATTGGGTCAACGAGCCGCGGCCGTGGAACGTTGGCTAACTCATATCAAAGGGAGAGATATTTGGGCGTACGTTCGTACCCGATGGGAATCGGAATAAGGAGAATTTGAAGCGATCGAATCTTTGTCGAGATAACCCTTCTAGCATTCAAAACAAATTTGCATCGAATGCTACACAATAGCGGCGGGAAATCCTTTAGCGCTCGCAGTGAGTCCAAATCCACGTGCGCGCTAGATCGAGCGAGAGTCCACATGGGTCCCGATCGCGTCTAGGATCATCGGGGCCCCCACGGATCGACATCCGAATCGAACTTTCGGAGAGGAAGAAAGAAAGGGGAGCCCCAACACGACGACTTAAAGCGGAGGAGAAACGACAGCGAAAAGCGAGTTTGCCTTTGTGGTTCCAGGAAATGAAGAAGAGAGGAGGAAGGGTCAAACGCGCGGTAGTCGTTCCGCGCACATGCCCATAAAAGCGATCATGCACAGAGAGAAAAGAATCCCATCGTCCATACGCCATCGTTCTCCCCCTCTGAAGAAAACCGAGCCCCGAACATGGAGGTTGCTGCTCCGGCGACTCGGACCAACGGCTCCTCGCCTTCCCGCCGCCCGGCGCTCGGCGCCAAGTCGGCCTCCTTCCGCCTCCACTCCCCGAGCCTCAACTCCCTCCGCCTCCGCCGCATCTTCGACCTCTTCGACAAGAACGGCGACGGCCTCATCACCCCGAAGGAGCTCTCCCAGGCCCTCGCCCTCCTCGGCCTCGACGCCGACCTCTCCGACCTCGAGTCCATCCTCCGCGCCCACATCAAGCCCGGGAGCGACGGCCTCCGGTTCGAGGACTTCGTCGCCCTGCACCAGTCCATCGACGAGGCCTTCTTCGGCGGCGGAGGAGACGAGGCCGCGGCCGAGGCGGGGTCGCCGTCGCGGGAGGAGGCGGACCTGACCGAGGCGTTCAAGGTGTTCGACGAGGACGGCGACGGGTTCATCTGCGCCCGGGAGCTGCAGGCGGTGCTGGCCAAGCTGGGGATGCCGGAGGGGGAGGAGATGGGGCGGGTCGAGCGGATGATCACCACCGTCGACCGGAACGACGACGGCCGCGTCGACTTCTTCGAGTTCAAGGACATGATGCGGAGCGTCCTGGTCAAGAGCTCTTGAGCCTCCGTAGAAAATTTCTCCATTAGTCATCATCGCAGACGAGCTGCGATCGTCGTCGTCTTTCACTTTGTAATAAAATTCCTCCGCCTATAATAATCGTTCCAATGTACCAACGTTTGATCTTCGATCGTGAAAAACTTGCTGGACCAGACAGGTACGTCGGATCGCTCGCGAGTCCTGATGCTTGTTTCTTGATCTTTCCATGGTTACCCACGTTGAATTCTCTCCCTATTTTCTTAGTACTGTTCTTATTTCATCAGCGATTCTTATTAGTCCTTCTGGAAGAGCATATTCATGCGTTGATTAGAAATGTGCTTTTGAAGAGTAGAGAGATCCGTGGAGAATACAAAAAGAAATCGTTGACCGAACGGCCTTTTGACCGGCGGTCGAGCTCGTGGAAAATTAATGCGGTGCATTGAATGATTCCGACGCAAGTCGATGGCTGTCGCTTTCGCTAAACCACCGTGGAAGGTGAAGAAAGTGGGGAGAGAGTGGAAATAGCTACATTTTGTTGATAGATGATGAATCACGTAATATCCTCTTTTGGGTAATTTTAGTTTTGAGAATTTCCATACACTATAGTTTGATCATAGTTTAGTAGGGGTAATCAGTTTTGGGGTGGATCAGTTTCCACCAAGAATTGGACTAGGCCGGCTCGGTTCCTAGTTTGTGGAACCGGTCCGGTTTAGTTCTAGGATCAATTCGAAACGGTTGATTTCTTTCTTTCTTTTTTTCGGTTTCTTCTATTTTTTATAAGTGGGAGTTTCCAAACATTAAAAGAGAAAAAAAAAATTCTATTTAGGGTTTGCTTTAAAATAAAAAATAAGAAAAAATCTTGATTGGTTTGAGGAGTACAGTCCAATTCCTTATATGGAACTGGTCCCCTCGGGGACCACCCGGAAATGACAGGTTCGGTCTGGTCCAGTCTGGTTTTCAAGTACTTCTATAGTCTAGGAGTTACATAACTTCTGACTGAAAAAATACCAAACGTGATCGAGAGAACCCCCAAAATTGCTCTCCAGAATATTACCTACCTTCATGTTCGAAAAAGCAATCACGAAAATAAGCAGAACGTTGTTTTGTGCAAGCACCAGTCCCGACTAGTTCCGCAAGCCGCGCCATATGCCGCATAAGCATTTCCGCTAGAAAAATGGAATAATGGATGTGTTCGTCTCTCGAGCAAAAGTCGGTGGTCTTTTTCGTTTTTTTGTTCGTTTGAAACGTGGTGTGTTTATGGTCAACAAGTTGGTGCTCGAGGCAACACGAGGCCCATCCGTGTCCGCTCAATTCTCCACGAATTTGATGAATTCCGAGGACCACAGAAGAAACCCACCACTTTTCTCACTCCTTAGGCCTAATCCAATCGGCCAAGCCTAGTCCTTTGAGTCAAAAAACCTAGGGTTGGAGATTCCTATAAGGACAACCTTTGACAATGCCTTGGTTTTTCTGCAAATTAAGAAGGGTAAATAAAAATTGGTAACAAATAAGAAAATTTGGTTACTAAAAAGAAATAAGTTTATCGAGTAACTCAAATTAAAGTTGATAACAAAGAATTGGCCAATAGCTTAATTAGAGAAAAAGGTCAATAAATCACTCTGATTAAGATCGGTAATTTCTAAAACGGTTGGTAAATTCGAAGTGCTGCTGAGAAATGCAAACAAAGCCTATAAATAATAGGGTTTTCTAAATTAAAATATCAAATGAACGTGGGTAAGTTATTCAAATTAAAGCTGGTAATGCAGTACTAGTCGATAATTTGATGGGACAAAAGTTGGCAAGTCAAGGTAATTTAGGTCGATAATCTCTAAAAATAAAAAAGTTAATAAATGTAATGAGTCACTAATCAAGACTGATAAAAGTCGGTAACTCGATAGAAAAGCTGATAAAATAAAACAAAGTCATGCAAATGGTGGCTAATATATAAAATCAAAGTTGCGAATCTAAAAATAATTGGCAATTCGATACAATAAAAGTTGGTAAAGCCGCTCTAATCTAGAAAGATCTCCTTTTTAGAACTTCGAAAACTTCATCCTGGCCCCGGAAAAGTGACCGACCAAGGGCCTTTGGACAAATGAAAGAAAGGGTAGTTGGCAAATTCGAAACATTAACAAGTTAAGTAAATATAAGTTGGTAATTCAACACAAAAATTGCTAATTTGCAAACTATATTGGTAGTTATATATGTAAAAGGTATTGGCCAAAAAAAAATCCTTAGCCGTTCAAGGAAAAAGAGAATTTTTGAGAGTATTTTATAGTACTTGATAATGTTTTGGGGTTGTCCACTAATTGCGCCGAAGGATTCGGTCGGTACGGTCGATTTCTGGGAAATACAAATTTAAACTAGAGGATCCAAATTTTGCACTATACGAACACGACTCGATACCAACAAAATTCATTATATATCGTTTAACTAATATTTGGCCATTTAATTGGACTTGCCTAGCCCAATGGCTAAAGTACAAAGGGTGCACTACTCACACACATCATACACAATGCAAGTTTCGCGCACCTTCCTCGGTCCACTTCTCCGGGCATGTCAATTTCCGCGCACCTCGATTGGCTCCACCTCTCTTGGCATTTTTTAAAAAGTCCGCTTCTCCACGTCGGCCACGGCCTGGTGCATTCAGAATTTTACTTTTGTTTTCCAACTAGACTCGATTCCAAGACTATATATAATAGAAATATGGCTTAATTCCCTTAGAAAACCCCACGACCTTAAATCCAATCCCAATTCTGTTCCGAATTTTTTTATATCTCAGAAAAAAAAAAAGACCTCCCAAACTTTAGGTCAAGTCATAAATCTGCCCCGATTTTTTTTTCTAAAATAAACCACAAATTTTCAATATATTCTTAAATCTACCCCGTGGTCTAGTCTCAACTTGACATAGCATTTCCACATCGATTAATTCACATAAGCAAGGTGACGTAAAAAATTATCTCCAAAATGAAATTGTTCTACGATATGAAAATTAGGGACGATTAATAGCGATTTTTTGACAGAGGACTAATTGGGGCAAATTTGAGACTGCAGTGAAAATTGGTGATTTTTTTCTTAGAAAAAAAATATTTCAAGGTATATTTGGGACTGAATCTAAATTTTAGGGTTTTTTTTTTAGATAAAAAAAAAGTTCACTGGGATTAGATCTAAAGTTGGGGGGTTTTTAGGGAATTAGGCCATAGAGAAGCAAAACTTTCTTGGTCAATCCAAAATCTCATGGGTTATCCTTTTAGAAGATTAAAAATTAATGATGTTTATGCATTTTAAATGGTCCAAAATTTGCTGGCAACAGAGCATCCTTTCGCTTTCCAAGGATACTACAGACGACTGGTGAAGAGACGGGATCCTCTCGGCCGGGCATTCCCGGGACGGTGTATGCCAACAAAAATAGTAAGATATTTCAGGCATTGCCTGCTTTCCTAGCATGTGATGGACCAAACCCTTCATTAATTAAGATAAATGCTCACCAAACCCTTTCTTAATTAAGAGAAATGTAAGACTTGGATACTAAGTGACGTATCAGACCGTTTTTGGCTGTTATATAAGACTCACTTGTAAAGCAAAAGCCATTCATCATCAATTGCTGCCCATAGAGAGAGAGAGAGAGAGCGAGAGAGAGAGAGAGAGAGAATGAGACGACTCTTCCTGGTGGAGATATGTTGGTCCTTTGGGGTGATGATTGTATGCAGTTTCGTGCTTCATCTGTGCAACATACTGTGGCTGAATCACAGAAGGCTGAGAAGGAAGCTCTCGGAGCAAGGCATAACCGGACCGCCGCCGCGCCTTTTCCACGGCAACATTGCCGAGATGCGAAGCATCGCGACCCGGTGCGAGCCTGAGCCGCTCCCTAGAGGCCGAGTCTCTCACGACTGGGCTCACTCCATCTTCCCGTATCTCCACCACTGGGCTCTCCGCTACGGTAATGCCTCTTCGTTCTTCTTCTCCTACTTTTAGGGAAGAACTAATGCATACTTTTATTTTGCAAGTCACGGGCCCTTGTTATTTTCTGCGCCGTTGGATCCTGGATTTGTTTCTGTCAGAACGATTTGGTATAGCGTTATCTTCTCCGCAGACCGGAGTGCGTTTTCTTGTGAAATGTAGCTTGTTGTATGTTACTGCAAGTCCGTGAGATGAGATGGCTCCTGTCTGAAACAAATTGGCTAGACTGATGAGATCCGATAATTCACGTGATCATGAGTTGCGTTGTCCTCAAATCGACACTACATCTTCCTTGGCATGCTCAGCAGTCGAAGCACTGCCACAACGACAATAAGCTTAGTATCACTCAATGTAGCAATCACCCAGTCGACTATTGACCATACAAAGATAGGTGATCTAGAGAGCCATGTAACTTTTAATTAACTGTTTGACCGCGCTTAATTTATCTACAAGCTCGAGGTATAGATAGGTTGATCACGATCTGGCATGATTCAACATGGGTATCAGACAAGATATTATCCCTGAATTCGTCGCCATGTCGATTAAGTTTCTCACTCCCTTGCTTCGAAGCAACCATGTCCTGTTGTTCCAACCCTCGAGCGTTCGCTTTAGCCTTAAAATTATGTCGAACGAAGTCGCTGCTCTATAACACGAGTATCAATAGATCACTTGAAGGTCCTTAGTTCTTTTAATGATCACTGCATATCAGGAAACTCTTGATCTTGATAATATAGATGGCCATATTCATTGGCTAGTGAATTTTCAGATAACATTGATGTAATAGATGACTTCGATAAGTGATCCCACATGAATTTTCCCTAACATGCCATAGTGTCCGCTCTGATGAATTCAGAGGACGGCCTGAAGCTTGTTCCATCTCGGATTTATGTACTGGTTTTTCTATGCAGGCTCGCTGTATATGTACTCGACGAGGCAGAAGCTGAACTTGTACATGAATAGGCCGGATTTAGTTAAGTTTTTGAACTTACATAAGCCTTTGGATTTGGATAAGCCCTCGACCATAGTAAAGACGCCGAATCCTTTATTCGGCAAGGGCATTATGAGGGTCACCGGGCAAAATTGGACTTCTCAGAGAAAACTAATTGCTCCCCAATTCTTCCTCGACAAAGTTAAGGTAAAAAGATATTGACGTGAACTCGATCTGTTCAGTTGGTATAAATGGGGATTTGGTAGTACTTCGATGTTCAACTGTATTGTTTGACGATCATATAGCACAAAAATGTGTTTACTGCTGCAACGTGAAACGGGAGATGGTTTGTATGCAGGGCATGATGGATTTGATGGTGGACTCGGCCATGACAATGATCGAGAAATGGGAAAGTATGATTTTACAGAGCAACGGGACAGTGGCCGACATGTATATAACTGAAGACTTGAACAGTCTGTCCGCCAATGTCATCGCAAGGGCATGTTTTGGCAGTTCTTACTCGGAAGGTAAGCAGATTTTCGCCAAACTGAGGACCCTTCAGCATGCCTTAGCAAAACCCGATCGGTTGTTCGGATTCCACAATCTTCGGTAGGTAGTTCTCTTGATGTTTGGTCTCCGTGTACTAAACGGATTAATTATAGTGGTAAAGGATTTTCCCTTTTACGGCGTGCTCTAGATTTCTCCCTTCCAAGGCGAATAGAAACTTATGGAGGATAGGGGAAGAGGTCGACTTGCTGATACTGAAGATGGTTAGAGCTCGCCAGGAAGAAAACCGGAAGGCTCTAAAGCCCGAGAAGGACCTGTTGCAAATGATCCTTGAGAGTGCTGATGTCGACGGCGCCATGAATGAGAAAGCATGCGATAGTTTTGTCGTAGACAGTTGCAAGAATATCTACTTTGCAGGTCATGAGACGACAGCTACGACCATCTCCTGGAGTTTGATGCTGCTCGCAGTGCACCCCGAGTGGCAGGACCGCATTCGTGCTGAGATCTTGGAATTCTGCGGAGTTCGACTTTGTCATCGTGGTTCCCTAGACTTTGATACTCTTCGGAAGCTTAAAGTCGTAAGTGTTTTCGGCTTTTAGACATCACGAGGGCTTGGCCTACCGGTCTGGGAACCTTGCAGGAACTCAAATCAGAGGATCAGTTCTATACTTTCGATTTGAAAACCTCTTACACGTTAAATTACTGCAATCTTAAAGATTGAATACCGTCGCCCTAATAGTCAATCATTGGTCCTTCCTCGCGGCATTATCTCGACTCTTACAGCTCATTTCTCCTGGTGAATTTTGTTATGCAGCTAACCATGGTGATTCATGAGACATTGCGCCTCTATTGCCCCGGGATCATACTGGTGAAAGAAACCATGACAGATATCAAGCTGGGAGAGATCAACGTGCCCAAAGGCGTCATCCTCTGGACATCGATCCCCGCGCTGCACCGGGACCCTGAGAACTGGGGTCCGGACGCCAACGAGTTCAAGCCGGAGAGGTTCAAGAACGGGGTGTCCGAGGCTTGCAAGCATCCTCAGGCGTATGTGCCGTTCGGGTACGGGAGCAGATTGTGCCTGGGACAGACTTTCGCGATGATGGAGATGAAGATCGTCCTCGCCCTCGTCCTGTCCCGGTTCTCGTTCGCGCTGTCTCCTGAATATCGACACTCCCCGGTTTTCAGGATGGTGTTGGTGCCGGAACACGGGATGAGACTCGTCGTGAGGAAAATCTAAATGGCCACGGATTGAGGTTGTCCCCAAATACTAAATCCGAGGATGTAAATGGCGTATAAGCAGTAGCACTGTACTTCTCAGAGATTTTGTGATTCTTGACAGTTCCTAGGACCGAGTTGGATTTGGTATCGAGTGACTTTGCATTTAGATTCCCTGTACCTTTATGGCCCGGTCAGAACCAAGATGATAGCCACTTCAACAGGACATTATAGAAGAAATTCCCTCTCTGTTTTTCTTTCAAAAGAGGAAGATTCATATGAAACGGGACATGATTCGGGGAATTATTTATACTGAAATAAATACTACACAAACGTGAAAAATAATTCATGGGCTAATCACCGGAGGTTGTCTCCATTTGTGCTTGTGAGACTCCTG
Source organism: Syzygium oleosum (assembly GCF_021117445.2). Taxonomy (NCBI): domain Eukaryota; kingdom Viridiplantae; phylum Streptophyta; class Magnoliopsida; order Myrtales; family Myrtaceae; genus Syzygium; species Syzygium oleosum. Next base: position 7,233,749 of record NW_026607494.1, read on the forward strand.
CGATATCCGCCGTACATTTTCGAGTTCATTTGCACTGATATGCAATTCCTATCAAATAATGGACAGTATACGACATGAAAATCTCCAACTTTATCACCGGAATTGACCAAACAATGGAGAAGATATGGCAAATCCCCGTATTTCATATATTATTTTATTCAATCTTATCCCGGTTAGAAATCAAAACAACCAAACATTGCCTAAGTGATTTCATTTGATACGTGTGTATACATCTCCTAAAATATCTGGAAAATTAACAAGCAAAGATATTTTCTAAGTACGTTGTTGTTTGTCATTTACGTCATTATCTAGAGTGTAGAGCACGTGACATCATCTGTTTGTTTTTTTTTTTTTTGTCGAAAACGAGACTTTTATTTATATCATATAAGTTCTAACCAACGGGGCCCGCAGAGGGAGCATCCTTACATAGCAAAGCCCAAAGGGCTTGTGGGGGTAAAGAAATCCAGTCACGAGGAAGACACCGATTCTTATGAGATTTCGCAACCCGATCAGCAACCATATTAGAGCTTCTTGGGCCGAATTCAAGCATAACATACGGAAGGCCCGCGAGAAGGGAAGTGCATTCCTTGATAAGCAAACGCGCGTCCCATGGGAACTGATCTGCGGAGATAAGAGCACGTATCAAATCTAGTCGGTCTGACCGAATACAAACTCTACCCAAACTCCTTCTATGTACGAGCCGAAGACCTTCGAGCAAAGCTAGGGTTTCGACTTGTGCTGGAGTGGAGGCCTTTACCGAGATGGTGTGACCGGCGACGAGGCTCCTAGTGAAATCTCGACATATGCATGCAACGGCACCGTCAGTCGTTCCCTCCCCAAGAGCGCCGTCAACGTTAATTTTCAGTTCTCATTTCTCCGGCGTGACCCAGGTAAGAGAAGCTGATGGTTCCTTGTTTTTTCCATCCTGCGAAGCCTGAAAATCCCATTTTTTGAAGTTTTCTTGCAAGATCTGTGCTAATTTTCTCTGTTTGTTTGTGCTTGTAGTAATTGAGGGTCCACTTTCGATGATTGATTTAAAGCCTTATCTAAATAAATAGAAAAACAAAAAAACAAAGGCATCATTTTAACCGGGAATCAAATAATAAAGTAGCCCAAAAAAAGACACAAAGTCATAGCCGATGGGCTTGGAGTTATGGGCCGTGGTGGCCCATGCCGAGCTCAAGGGCCACTAAGTGTTAAATAAAATATATTTTCTTGATCATGTCAAAGCTAATGCTCGCGAAAAAGAAATGATTTTTCTTAATCAAGAAGCGTTAACCACAGGCTCAGATCAATCAGAAGCGACGGACATCTTACTCGGGACACCTCAACGGTTCGGTTCGGTTCGGGTTTTTCGAAAATCCGAACTGAACTGTTAGTGTGTATCCTTGGATTGAACCGAATATGAATCGAACCGAAAACTCATTCTATTCGGATCTGATCGGTTCAGATAAAAAAATTGGATATTAGGGTTTCTCTTGGCGATTTTGAGAGAGGTGAGAAAGAGCATTCAGTTTTTGTCGAGAATTTTAGTTCGGTTTGGTGAACCGAACCAAAATAATCCTAACCGGAAAAAAGCAACAGTTATTTTTTCATGATCCGAACCGAAACCGAACAAAACCAAACTGGTTCGATTTAGATCAGGTTCTAGTTTTGGTTCGATTTTCAATTTGGTCTTTGACACCCCTACTATCTGGGACACATTTAGAACCTAAGCGACTCTCAGATATAATAACGCGTCGAACTTCAACGCACATTAAGCCCGTCCGGATCTAGACACCGACCCGTTGTAAATCACTCGAAAATCAGGCTCGATGCTCCACATAATATGTGGTAAAAATCTTTTAGCCATCTCGTTTTCCTCCCATCAATAGTTTTTCTACATAAGTTTTCACCTTTTTGTTTTGGAGAGAAAGAAAAAAGACTAGAAAAAAAAAAAGGGTAACGAAGCTTCTTCAAATGCTTAGGATTTATTTTTATTTTTTTTATTTTTTTATTTTTTTGGTCGGACAAATGCTTAGGAGTTAAGGATAACGTGAAGCTTCCAACGTCGCTGTCGCCGTCGCCGTCAGCAACAGTCGCAGGGTTACGCGTGGAGTGGGCCCGAGCCCGGCCCACGACAAAAACCGGGGAAATTGCTCGGGTTCGTACTTTGTTGGACGTGTCCCCTCTAGCACAATTACAAAACCGCTCGTGTTTTCCTCTAGCCAATTTTTCTTTTTTTATTTAACGTACGCGTTGTTCCTTTACAAGTATTATTTATGATATTTATGATCGACGATCAATTTGTTTCGAGAAGAGTGAATGATTTGAAATATATATTCCCCAAAACGATTATTTCTATCGTTTGAAATAATTAGTGGATGGAAGATATTTTTCACTATCGACAACAATTTACGTCTAGACATTTTCGTGAACGATGAAAATATTTTTCGTTCGTTCGTTCGTTTTTTAAGCGATACAAGCGATCTTTTTTCTAGGAAAATATTATCAAAATCGTTCGTTTTCCGTGAAACAAATGGAGCCTAAAACAAATCTATATCTACGGTAGCTCTCTCGGTCTTTCTCTTCCTGCTCGTTTTTGTAGTGCTTAGTTGCTCCGTTTCATGACGTAGATCATTGTCGCTCCGGTATGACCTGTTGAGGGAAGGAGAGAGGAGAGGTCGGGTAGAACCACCACGGGCGATACGATAGTGATGAGTTGGAATCAAGAGCGGTCGTGATGGAGCGATGACTGAGATGGAGTGAGCTAATTAAGCTAAGAAGGAAGAAACTTAGATTTTCCTTTCTTGATATGGCTAAAAATTACCAACGTGAGCATATCTTTTCTAACTATCAATCTTCGATTGGTCGGAGGGAGGTGGAATCCACAGTCCATAATTTGATTTTTGTTTTTTTTTGTCGAAAGAAATTTTTGTTCATTACCAAATGATACATGAAGAGATTTATAGGAAATTCCAAAAATCACCACAATAAAGAAATCCCATAAAGCTACAAAACAAACTAAAATCCAGGAATCAAGGCATATCATTAGAGCATGATTGGCAAGGGTAAGCACACGTTCATCCTTCAAGAACAAATCTATGACTGCATCCAAGCAAAAAAATCGGCGGCCTATCAACAAATAACACATCATCATTAGTGATGAGCATATATCAAAATCTCCACTGTAGATATGGTTTTGCCTTTTAGTGGTATGCACTTAGGTTCGGCGTCTCACACCATCAACGTATGGAGACAATAACAACATATTGAACAAGCTCAGATCTGATACCTGTGAGAGTAAGCCTTTAGCAAGTGTTAGACACCAAAACTTCTAGCATGAATGTGACACCGGAGTTTCTATGAACACCATTGAAATTGGAGGTGATATACTAATTCATTAAAACTCCTAAATTTAAAATTAAATCGAGAGACAAAAGCTCTCAGATTTAATACCGGGAAAGCAGAGCTCCCACACGTATAGTAGAGTAAGAAATAAGAGAAAATAGAAGAAAAATCAACCAAAGAGGGAGGGGAGGGAGAGATATAGGTTAGATCCCTCCCATCCGGAAGCTGAAGAAGGGAAGAAAGAGTGGCTGAAACTCCGAAAGGGAGAGGGAGGGAGAGAGGGGTACGACTGTCCGTGATTAGATTTATCAATTCACAAAAAGAACAAAGTCAAAAAGAACGGGTCATTCATGTGACGATACAGGCATCACCCGTACTCATTTATGCTAGATTTTGCGTTTCTTTGATGTCTTATATGTGTGAATTTATTAATCGCAAGTGGTGTTTCAATCAATTTCTTTCGACCGAGAACGGTCTCCTTTCGAATCGAGTGGTGGCGTGGTGACGAAGAAGAAAGAGCGAAGCGACCTTTCAATGGAGGTTCGCAGAAAGACACCGTAAGAAAGGATAAGGAAAGTGTATTTGCCGTCGCCGTCGCCGTCGTCGTGTCATTAAGATTCGGCAACGATCCTTGGAGCAATTTCGGAGTTCACAATTTGCTTTCATTTCCACCTTGTGCTTACCACCAAACGTCGATGGACCTTCTACTTGCATCCCCGATGATCAATCATGGACCTCTTCCTGTCACGTCCAACGAAACAAAATAAGATAAGATTCTTGTCCGCTCCGCATTTGATATCAGCCCAAACGGATGCTCTAACAACTCGTACACCCATTTTTGTTTCTGTTCATCTTCATTTGTATCTTTTCATGTTTTGTATCGAGTCATCTTCATTTTCTTTCATCTCGAGTGTCGAATAACCAGCTTATTTTCAAGCCATGTCGATAATGAAAACGACCCGTTATGTCGCGTCCAAATTTTTTTCAATTTCATGTAACGTTTTTGTAATGATATCATTTCAACATAGAGATAGTCTTAGTTTAGCACGTATTTGAAAGGATGGCGAGTGAGAATTGTCGACACTCTTCTTATCTTTTTCTACATCTAACCTCATATGGTATACATGACAACAAGTTACATATGTTTGAGCGAGACTTTTAAGACTTGCCACTCTAGAATATTTTATGGTCCGATCACTTTCTGCCCTTTAAAAATACTTTTGGTTGGAGATATGTGCATTAAAGTGGTATTGTCTTATTCTTGAACCCCATTGATGGAATTCTAAAGAGCCATCATGTGCTAAGAGCCAATTCACCAAGCCCTACCCAACGAAGGATGCAATAAGTGCTCCACTTGATTTGGCAAAATCTATAATCTCTAGATTGCCTCCGGTACTTTAGGGTCTGTTTGGTAACGTTTCTATTCCTGGAAACAATTTTTGTTCAGAAATAGTTTTTTCTAATTATGTTCCTTGGAATAGTTTCTGAGCAAAAAAATGTGTTTGGTAACTGCACAAAATTTCTATTTCCAAAATAGAAAATAAACAGAAATGCGTTCAGTACAACCTTAAAAATTTCCACACCCAATTTTTTCATTTAATTATAAAATGTGAGTGAAGACTTAACAATTCTTCATGTTTGGATAAAATTGGAATAGAAATAGAATCAGAATATATTATGATATAGAATTGGATAACCTTAATACAATCATAAAGAAAATTACACCTTATAGACAAAGTAAATACCGGATGGTGGTTGAGGAAATAGCAGTTTAGGATTTGGGGTTTGGGTTTTGGGGTTTGGGATTTTAGGATTTGGGGTTTGGGGTTTATGGTTTTAGGATTTTGGTATTAGGGTTTGGGGTTTAGGGTTTGTGATTTAGTGTTTCGGGTTTTAGGATTTGGGGTTTAGGGATTCGGGTTTTGGATTTTGGGGTTTGGATATAGGGTTTAGTGTTTAGTGTTTCGGGTTTTGAGGTTTAGGATTCAGGATTTTGCGGTTTATGATTTTAGGATTTAGGGTTTGGAGTTTAGTATTTCAGGTTTTGGGTTTTAGGGTCTAGGGGTTTAGGGGTAGGGTTTAGGGTTTTAGGGTTTCGGGATTTAGGTTCAGGGTTTAGGTATTGAGATTTAGGGTTTAGGATTTTAGGGTTCAGAGAATAGATTTGGAACTCCAAATCTATTCCCTGGCCACTTTTCTATTTCAGGGAACAAAAAAATTGACTGACGTTACTAAACGGATTTATGTTTCTTTTTTGTTCCGGGAACAAAAGAACAGAAAGTCAGAGAATCTGGAGCGTAACCCATCAGGTCCTTATTGAAACAAAACAAAAGCCACCACCATCTAGGTTCCAATTCAAAAGTGTCTTCTCAAAGCTATGACGATCGCCTAATGAGCCGTAGAGAGCCGATTCTCGGGCGGGGAAAAGACCCGTGCGCGTGGATAAAAGGTCGACCGATGCAAATCCGCTCCCTCACGCCACAGGCATAAAAGGGTCTTAATGGACATGGGCTATGGCTCTCGTTTCGTCTCGTCGTGCATGTGCATCCGCATCCATGCTTCGATGCGTGTCGTAAGCAAATGAGTGATTCCCCCATCGAAAGGATTGGGCAAGATTTTCCTTGTACGTATCTATCCAATTGTTCAAAGGTGCATCACGCCACTTCTTTTGTCCGAAACCCTTAAAGCGACATTGTCCATTTCGCATAAATAAACATCCACGACCGAAGTGGAAGAAGACTATCGCATCTTTTGGTGACGTTGGGTGGGTTTGAAATTGGATCACATCTCCACTGGCTTTCATCTGTCGTTTGATTCTTTAAGATCTAAATCTGTCGAATTTTAGGACCACGAAACCTGAATTATATATACTCCTCTTGTGCATGCTCAGGCATGTGAACCACATATGTCCTGGCTTAGATGCCCTTTGCTGGGATAATTATCAAAAAAAAAAGAAAAAAGTTCTGAAACATTTAGTATAGAGATCAATTTAGTCTTAAATTCTTTGATTTGGCCAATTTAGTCTTCAACATTTTAACAATTTACCAATATAATATTTTTCGGCCAATTTTAGCCGGAAGTCGCTGATATGGATGCCGGCTGTCCAATACTACACAGCAACCGACGCTGACGTAAATAAATCTTTTAATTTTTTCTTAATTTTTGTAGCTCAAGGTTGCACAACCCTCAACGTCGCCTGGTTCAGGCCGTCCGAAGGGTGGCGAGATCTGGGTTCATTCACCGGCTCTGAAAGCTTCAAGTTTGCTTCCTATTCATCCTTTTCCTTTTCTTTTCTATTTTCAAAATTTCTTTACAAACGCTCAAAGCAAAATAGTATTTACTAAAAATACTTTGCATTTCACGAAAACCTTTTCATCTAAAATTCTTTACATTTTCCCCAAAGGACTTTTCCCAAATGTCAAATCACACGCAGATAGCATTCGACAGGGCCGGTAGTCTTTCTCTAGCCAAAAACGAAAAAGAAAATAAGGGAGTAGGAAATTATAACAAAGCATAAATGTCAACTAATAATGTGATGCGATGAACTTTCATGAATCTATGAATATTGACACTTTTCATATCTACATTCATTCAGAGACTGTCTTATCGTTACTCGATTGCGAGATTGGCCAAAGAGAACTACCATCATCATCGTTTGCAGATATAGATGGTACTCCTTCAAGACAACCCTTGAACAAACCAAATCATCCACGCCCGGACATCAACAACGGTGGATTTCATCGGGAGAGGAAAAAAAGGTGAAAAGAACTCAAAATCAAGATGTTCATCATTAGGAGCAAGACAATCTCCTAACAAAATCTTGACATCTTCAAAGATAAGATCAAAGAAAGGTGCTAATTGCGATGCAATAAGTATCCTAGATCACCTTTATTGATATCCTCAAAGCATGTGATCTATAATACTTTCGACGGGACCTTCGGGGACATAAACCTTCCATGATTGGCACGGTTAGCTAGGACATCGGGAGATTTTCAGCTCAGGTTACGAAAGTCACCTATTGAAATCCACGAATTGAGTGCAAAACTATTCCGAGTAAGAGCCGCACAAACATATCAGATGTTAATTTAAATCGATTTATGGGGCTTGTAAGGCATTTTCTAGGTTTTCAAGTAGACGGGTTTCCATGCTCGTATCCTTCGATTAGTCCCGTCAGTTAGCTCTAAAAGGGAAAAATACAAAAAAAAGTTTTAAACCTATTACATTTGTGCAAATTCAATCATAAACCTTTTAATTCGACCAATTTAGTCATAAACCTTTTACATTTGTACCAATTGAGTACATTCAACCAATTTTAGTCAGAAATCACCGATATGGACACCAGTCGTCCTACGTGACGCGGCTAGCACTGACGTAGACATATTTAATAATATTTTGAATATTTTATAATTTTTCATGGTTTTTTTTTCTTTTTCCTTTTCCTCTCTTTACCATTTTTTTTTGCTAAGGGCCAACAAGGGTCATCGCCCAACCCTTGTCAGCCACAGGCAAGGGCTACAACGCCCTCGCAGTGGTCGGTGAGGGCTTGGGCAAGGGCTGCGATGCCCTCGTTGTGGCCGATGAGGGCCTGTGCCCGCGAGCCCCTCGCCCAAGCTCGGCGAGGGTCAGCCAATGACCCTTGTCGGCCCTCAACCCAAAAACAAAAATGAGAAGAAATTAAAAAAACAATAAATATTTAAAATATTATTAAAAAATGTCCACGTCAGCACCGGCCGGCGCTGGCACCCATGTCATGAATCCCGGCCAAAATTAGTTGAATGGGCTCAATTGGTATAAATATAAAAGATTTAGGACTAAATTGATCTAATTGAAAAGTTTAAGACTGAATTAACGTAAATCCCAACAGGTCAAGAATTGTTTTTTTATACTTTCGCCGCTCTAAAACCATAGGGGCATCGTTAGGCCAACCTGAACAAGCAAGCAATCCCATGTAATTGAGCCTTTGACGCGTTGGTAAGACAATTTGCCACGTCCGTGAGCTATCGTTTTCTCCGGGCCGACATCCATAATCAATACCTAACCAACGATTAACGCTCAATCAGTTTTGTGATTAGACCTAACTCTGCTTGGACCGGAACACCGTACCGTGCGACGTGCCCTTGTCTTTCAGACAGCGATATCTCGAGCGAAGGTGTGTGTCCGAATTGCGTGATCAATCGAAAGACTCCCGTGAGTGACGAAAGGTCACACGAATTGATCGACATAGTTCCAATGTAATTGTATTGCGTGGAGACATGAGGGGTCGTCCTAGGCATCTCGTTTTGTTCTCTTGTGTATAAATTGGCGAATTCTCAATAATTGGGTTAGACTAAAGCTTGTTTCGTAGTTAATTACCATGGTAATTCCTAGTGCATCGCCAATTACATAGGGACCCGTTGATCGCCTTTGCTTTCTAAAGGTACCATCTCGCTTACTTATCAACTTTCGATAGATTAACTTTAATGAAATAAAAATTTTAAATGTTCAACGAGAATAGAACTCGTAATCATAATAGTATGTCATCTAGACATTATTGGGAAATTATATTCGATTGTGTCAAATGGGGAACGAATGACCGAAGCCGAAGCCGGGGTCATTAGGATTAATCAAGAGCAAGTATTACAACTTCCCCAAATACGTATTACCTCGAGCTCTGATTGATCGTGCGCTGACGTACTCTACTCTTGATGCTAATCACATTTAATAAAAAAAAACTAAAAGTAACGTACAAGATGTTTTTTGGCCATTTAATTAACTTAATAGTTGTGGGGTTTCCAACTTAATTAAATCTGGAATATCAGCAATCACATCTCGGGCACGAGAAACAGCGATGATGAATGACAACGAAATGTGTGGTGATGGACATAAACTATGTCGGGGCATTATTGTCCACGATGGTACCATTATTCAATAAAATTATTAATTCCTAATTTTTTTTAAATGTTTTTAAATGTTTTTGGCTTCATGTGATGTCATATCGATATGGCTAAAATAAATGGTTCGAGCCGGACAAGGACATCAGAGCAACCACATGTATAGGAAGTCAATTTGGTTATTTCTAGTCATTTGCAATCGTAGGTAAAAGAGCCATTTCTGGTGAATTTTGTATGTCCGATCCACTTTAAACGAGTCGCTCGACACATGAATTTTCCACATCAGCAATACTGGGAGGGACATCGGATGGTTGATCCGTGGCGAGCATGCCAGGTTTTGGAATTTCTCATTATGAGAAAATTAGTTTTCGATAAATGCATTGCGGATCACTCATTTGAAATTTTTATGATGCAAAAATCAGTTTGAGATAAGTATGTAGGGAGCATGGTAATTTGGACGTCGCAATCATGAGGACCGGCACCCCCGTGATTGGATACATTGGATGGTGCATAAAGATTTCTTTGAATTATTAGTACGGGAAACTATGTGATAAGCATCAATCATGAAACTTAACTAGAGATTTATCGAGTTAATTACAAGTGGCCCATTGTATATTCTTCTGCATTTAGTTCAGATAATAATAATAATAATAATAAAAGAACATAAAAGAAAAACCTACGAAACTTAGGAATCGAAGCATATGATCTACTATCTGCAGGAACGTGATTCTGTAGCAGTTGCAGCTTCGGATCGTACGCATGAGGAAGATTCTCATAGTTTTAATTTAGATGCTATGGTAATTTAATGCCAATTATCTTTATGATAATAACTGCTATTCATTCAAAATTAATCTTTTTAGGTATCTAATTTCTTTGTAATACTACTTGAATAATGGAAACCCCGTTTTCACGTACATTATCTATATATGAGTATGTAATAAGAAGGTATTCCCCGAGGTTTGTCTCTAAAATTGACTCATTAGGCTCTGATCTGCGACAAATTTTATCCTTTTTTTGTGAGAAGAAGTAATTTCCTGCTCTCTCCTTTCATTTTGCTGCAATTTTGATGATTTATATAACTTAGAAAAATGAATCAATATATTTTTTTTTTATAATCAACAATAATTTATGCCTCGTTTTTGCTAATAATGAAGAATTTTTTCACTTGCTCACTTTTCAAGCAATACAAACGATCAAAATTAAAAAAAATATTTTCTGAATTACTGATTTTCGTGAAGAAATGGGGCTTTAGAATTTCGAATCGGCTCTACCCAAATCCAAGAATCGAATGGGGGTCTATTAGAATCGATATGCTTCCTAGACCTAGAACCCAAGTTGGTATCCTTAGGTCGATAGATTAAAGTATGTTAGATGGTAGATGGTCGACGTGCCAAAGCCTGATAAAGGATCGCGACTTTAGGTTGACTTATGATTAGAGTTTCGAGGTCGGTTCTCAAGCGAACCAAGTACAGTCACGGGTAAAAACATCGACAGTAGTGGGCAAGGGCGGATCATAGCTAGACCAGTTCTCGAGTAAAACTAGCGTTTAACCGGAATCCATCTTATGTTTACAAAAAAGGGGTAAGTGCACCAAAAGTCCTAAAACATCGAATGAGTTATAAAACTTTCAAAAAGTGTAATAAAGTTTTAAAACTTATCACGAAAGTGGAATTGAGCTCTAAAAGTTTAAAAAAGTGCAATCAAGTCATTTCCTTCCCTTAACTCCATCCAACTCCACAAACGGAAAATATTAACAAGTTTGAAGACTTGATTGCACCAATTTGATAAGTTTTATGACTTTATTGCACAAATTTGATAAGTTTTAGGATTTTACTGCACTTTTCGAAATCTTTAGGATTCAATTCCACTTTTGTGACAAGTTCTAGGACTTGTCCTTAAAAAAAACAAAGATCCACAAGTTGCAAAGAAGAAGAGATTCGACCCTAGGTAGCTTAAGAAGCTTCGAGGCGCTCAAAATAAGTCTAATATTACCTTACAAATCGAAACGGAACTAACAATCTGGTTCTAGGGTTTACACGGGGACTCTTGTTCTATTCCCGCCCCATTCCAAGAACCCGCAGCCGCATTTGCGGTCACGTCCCGTGCGGGTGTGGAAATTTCCTTTAGTCCCTTAGCCTTTGTTGGCGGCCCCCGTTTCATGTACGTGTCCTTCGTGCTTTGAAAGGTCGGCAATCCGGGACGGCGACCGATAGGTGGGGGGGGAAAATTTTGATTAATTATTTAAAAAAGACATATTAGTTTTTATTTTTATCTTTCTCTCGAAAATGTAAACTCCCACCAACTTTTTTTTTATAATTTCTGGTAATTCATAGGCAACATTAAATGTGGGCACGCGAAATCTGAGAATTTTCGGGCCAAATGAACTAGCACAATCCGAGAGCAATTTTTACTGACGAGCAGCCAAAGCGACCGACCCGTGCTGCTTGGCATTCAGCACCTTCGGTTCGTCGGGTCGGTGGGGGGGTTAGCGCCGTGCTCGATTCTTTAGGGCCGGTGTGATTTTCGTGACCTCGTGTTTTTTTTTGTTTAAGATGGATTTTCGTCCGTAGCGAGTTGCTCTGGATTTGATTTGGAATGACATCCTTGCATAAGCACACTCTCGTTTCGCAAGAATAGATCTGTCTCGACGGTTCGAGACACAAAAAAACGGGTTGAACAGGTTCCCAGATTTAGATATAAATCGGGAGAGGTCGAACGAGCACGGAAACGCTTCTTAGAAACTCACAGATCTAAATCTAAATCGAGAAAAAAGAGCTCATAAATTTAAATCTAAATCGAGAGCTAAAAGCTTCCAGAAGTCGTATTAACCGCTTCCAGTGCAGCATGAACTCATCGTGCTCCTCAGTTGATTCTCAAAAATTGAAACAGAAAATACGTCTAATGGTAGAGAAGAGCGGTAACGAAAAAACACGAAAAACCTATGTGAAAATAATAAAATACTAGAAAATCTCAATTCAAATTGAGAAGATGGGGCCTCCCTCAACTTGGAGTGAGCATGAAGTGAAAGAGAAGAAAGGTAAAAAATCTGAAATAATTGGCTAGAAAACATAGTGACACGTTGCTCATCCAATGATCAAAGTGTAATGATTATTCTACACTGGAGGTGGACCCAATAACCACTTAAAAATGCGATTTCCGAACATTTTTATTATTATTATTCTTACCTTGTCGTTTTCTACCCAAACAAACCCTTGAATTGTATAAGCAGATGGAGCAACCCGTTTTTCACTGGAAGCCGTCCAAATTCCGTACAGTCGATCAGCAATTCAAAGTTTGGATTTGGTTCCTCGACCCTGAGAAATCAAAATCGTATTTGAAAAACTGTACCGATCATCATCAATTGATATAAACCTCGAGAGTTCTTTTCGGATAAGATCAATCCACTCTGGGCACTAATCAAAACAAAATGTATTCCTTGACAATTCTGGTACCCCGATTTATTTTCGTTTTTGGGCCATTGGAAAATGGAGAACTTCGATTCAAGAAACCGGTCGAGATACCCATCACGGGGGTTCCTCACCCACCTTGGATTCATGTATCCAAATTCGAAAGAAAAGAAATTTATCAGATAACGCGAATTTAACGCGTTCATATCCATGTGAATTAAGAGCGGCATGCATCGGGCTCACGTGCATCGGGTCACGACGAACATGCGACGGGACCCTGCAGGGAAATCTGACTTGGGTTTTGCTGTGCGAGCACAAGTGGACAAACCCATCGTGTCCAAAAGCGAGTAAAAAGTTGCTACGAAATTTCCGTTGGTACGGGCTTTAATTTTACCCGCCAAGTGCAGACACGACAAGACTCGGGAAATTGCGGGAGATGGCGATCGCGTTCTCGGGTCTCCTCGTACTTGAAATCGGGATGCTAACCCGGCACGCGAAAGAACCTCGTGAAGAAAGTAATTCTTTTCTTCTTCTTTTTTTTTTTCTCGAAAGTAAAGAATGTAATACATATAAATGCTCGCGTACCTTGCCTACGGTCGTGGCACAATGGTATGGGTCGGTATCCGCATAACCCGCGAGGTCACGGGACAGTCGACGCATGCATCCCGGCTCTTTACGCGAGAGTGTTCGATATCTCCGAATGTGCCTCGACACGCGCGTGCCGTGACAAAATCAACTGTCTCGAATGCTTGGGTTACGATTCCTGCCGAGTTACCATCTCTCGGACGATATTCTATAATGGATAGGCGTGATTAGTTCCCAAAATTGGGAACCGGGGACCGAATCAGTTCGAGTTGGTCTGGTCCGGTCCAATGAAACTGATTACTTAATGTCAATGAAATTTACTTAGGATTTAGTTCACATTTTACTAATTTTTTGAAGAAATAAAAAAATATAAAAAAAAATCATATGTAGTGGATCCGATTCCTTTCTTGGAACTGGGAAGAGCATCAATTTCACTTTTATGAACCGAAAACCAGACCATCACTTTTGGGAACCTGACTTTATTAGCCGGTCTGAGCGGTTCCCAATTTGGGCGGTCCATTTTGAACACCCCTAATAATGGACACAAAATCCTCACGTTAATGCTGAGAAGAGCGAGAAGAGCAGTTCTGTCAATCTCGATCGCTCCTCCTCGTTCCCTTTTCCTCGTTTGCTTATTCCCAACTCGTGCATATCGACTTTCGACGACAGTAACGAATTCCGAATGGCCGGCTCATCGCTTGACGTAATTTCCTAGTAAAATGCACATCATGACCGGTCTTTAGTACTTTCGAGACACTAATTAAACACAACTAAGAGCGTAGAAGTATATTTTTTTTTTCTTGACCGGTTTCGAAAATTGAACGAATCATACATCTTTAAGGAAGTTTGCTTACTTCGAATGAATTATTTTAAGGACAAGATCGTTAAAAAAAATTTCCCTATTAACAATGTCGCCGCGGAAGACTGTAAATTACAGTCCCTCTCGCTCTCTCTGTCGCGCTTCTACGTTTGATGGTCGGGCGAGAAGAGTCAAAAAGCTTCTAACTTTTCAGATGGGGAAGCGGCTTCGAGAGACGATGATGATGCAACAACTACCCAACAACGCACGCAGCTTGAAGGGAAGACGGGCCGAGTAGTTCGACGGACGCCCAAAAGAAAAAGATCGGATTTTTAAGAAAATATAAATAGGGGTAGATAGATAAAAAAAAAAAAGGCTCCTCTTTTATTTTCTTGATCCCTTACTTAAATCTCGTTTTCGATTGCGGAGATGATAAATTTTTTCGCTGCTGCTGCTGCTGTTGCATCCGGAAGAGCCCCCTGAAACGCTCCGATCGGATCAACCCCGCTTCTTCTTCCTCCTCCTCCAAGTGTTGCCCGCACGCGCGCACCTGTTATGTGTATGTTATCCCGTCTCTTTCTTCATCGTTTTCTTCGGCTGCTGTCATTTATTGTTTGCTCCCGGCATTTTCCTCCGACTTCTCGATCTTGGGTCACGCGGAAATTCGTGTCTTTTGCAATTTTTTTTTTCTTCTTGGGAGTTCTTCTCGCGCGAGTTCTGGCGCTTTCTCGTGGCGCTTCACGTGGACGGCTGGCGCTTTCAGGCTTTGCCGTTCACGGGGTTGTTGCGTTGGGGAAGGTTCGTGAACGATGATGAGTCATTGAGTCGTGCAAGAAATTCTTGCTTTTTGCTGATGTTCCTGTGCGTTTAAAATTCATGTCCTGCGCGGTGGGTTGTTTCTTGATTGATGCTGGGTAATTGGCTCTGGTTTTTGGATTTTACCGTCGTTTTGGTGTAATTTGATTGGTACTCGGACTCTGTGTTCCTTTCTTGTTCTTGGGTTCGGTAGCTTGTCTTCGTGCATTGTCGAGGATTGGAGCTCTGCCCTTTTCGAATAACGCGTTTCTGGTTTTGTTCTTGCTGGTGCAGATTTGAGAATCGAGCAAAATTGTTGAACAGGGCAGTATTTGGTCCTCGGACTTGAAGGAAGTCTCGAACTTCTCTGAATCGGACTCGACGGTTTGCATCTGAGAAGCTTCGAGCTGAATTTCAATGAGGATTGGATCCCTAATCGAGCTCGATCGGAGGCGTTTTTGTTGATCAATTGTTTCAGAGGTTTCGAGGCGGTGTTGGTGAATGTGCAGGGGGAAAGTCTCCTCTGTGAAGGGCGGAGAGTATGCAGAGATTCTTGGCGATGGCGGCGGAAGCTCAGGTCGGGGGAGAGTCGCTTATGGCAACCATCAAGATCGCCGTGCTCCCGATTGCGAAGGTGTTCACCATGTGCTTCCTGGGCTTTCTGATGGCTTCCAAGTATGTTAACATCTTGCCTGCCAGTGGGAGGAAATTACTGAACGGGGTGAGCTAAATCGTATGTTGGTCATATGTTTGTTTTCAGTTTCCTCTGTACAAGCAAATATGGAAAGATTCGGCGGAGTGATGGTGGCTAATTATTCGTCCCAAGAACATAGATTTTCTCCATAAATAGTGACGGCCAATTTCTTTTTTTTTGTTTACTGTGTTGTGCAGCTGGTCTTTTCACTTCTGCTTCCATGTCTGATATTTTCTCAACTTGGACAAGCCATCACTTTGGAGAAAATGATCGAGTGGTGAGTGTAATTCGGCCTTCTTTTTCGACAATGCTACTTAAAAAGTAAAAGGATTGATGTCTAAAAGTAGATTTCATCTTCTTGCAGGTGGTTCATTCCAGCTAATGTTGTTCTAGGAACCATATCAGGATCACTTATAGGTCTAGTCGTGGCGTATATTGTCCGGCCGCCTTACCCTTTTTTCAAGTTTACAATCATACAAATTGGAATAGGTAAGCTACTGTTTGAGAGACAGAAAATCTCGAGAAGCTTTAGCGCTTTTCTTGTTCATTCACCATGGATAGTGGCAAGATTAAGCTAAGTCTGATTAAAAATACTTGACAACAGAGAATTTGGATAAGTTTGATTATCATGCCCATTTCTGACGAAAAAATTGTGGAGTATGGTTTCATGCGATGCTATGGATTCTGGACAGTGTATGGTCCCTTGATTTACATTTTGGAAAAAGTTATGTCAGTATGAATGTCCACTCATGGTTCTGGGACCCTGTGGGGGATCAACTCTTTGGAATTTATGCACTCTGACCTACTTATGTTGCTTTAGCATTTAGATAAGTAAGTTCCCTGTCATGATATCGCTGTTGCTTGCAGGGAACATTGGGAATGTGCCACTTGTCCTGATTGCTGCTTTGTGTAGAGATAAATCCAATCCATTTGGAGATTCAGGAACATGTAGTACAGATGGGACGGCGTATATATCATTTGGGCAGTGGGTAAGTTTCATGCACATTTCACTTAACCATAAAATTTTGCTATGATTTTACATGAGCAGCTGACATGACCTGTCAGACTGTTGAATTTCCCTCTATAGGGTGATGACCTATAATACTATATTACTTTTAACAAACTAAATCTGGCGGTTAGATTTGATTGCCTTGAAGTTGCCACTTCTACGTCACTAATCTTTACATGGCAGGGGAACTGATTGAGTCGCATAAACAAATTTTGTGCCCGTGGCCTTTAATCTTATTCTAGTGGTGTCAAGAACACTGACAACAAATCAGTGTTATTGCAAAGCTAGTCTCTAAGTGATTGAGTGCTCAGTAGACAATTGAAGTGTTCCAAACAGACGATGTTACGGTAGTTAAGTAGGTGGTAGAAACATCATAAAGAGTCAAGATGTTGACATACAAATCATGTTCACATCCTAATTCAGCGGACTGATTACTATTTGCATGTCTGAACTGTTAGTAAGACGATTGTGTGCAACTTTTGAGTGGTGAATACAGCTGGAATCAATGTTGAGTACATTTTTCCTCATAGGTGACTCTTTAAATACCAATTAATCGCTGATGTGCGTGTGGTCAGGTTGGAGCAATTGTCTTGTACACATATGTTTTCAATATGTTGGCACCTCCTCCAGAAGGAACCTTTTACGTTGAGGAAGCAAATCTTCCCATTAGAGATCCTCCAAAAGATGGTGCACAAATCCCAAAAGATGATTCTCCAGAACAAGCTCTGCTGCTTACACACGATGATGTGCAGTCAAATTCAAATCCTCAGAAGAATGGGAAGGTAACAGCTTCTTGTTCTGCAGATGAACTTATATCGTCATTTGCCAAAATATGCACGCCATGAGTGAGTTGAGTCTTTATTTGTTGTTGTATATGTCCAAATATGCACTTGAAAACACTGTATTAAGTTTGCTTGAAGACCTCTCCTATATGACAGTTTTTTCCCTTGTATCTGATCTTAATTGTGAAAAATCTGCAATGCAAATGGTATTAAAGATGTATGACCACTCCCCCTTAAAAAAGCTCAATAATGTTGAGGAGGGGTGCCTCAAAAATAGGAATTGTGTATTGAGGTCTAACAAGAAGAAGTCGACAGGATGGACAAGAGACCAAGTATAGAGTAGAAGTAAGACATAATGGTTTAGAAAGGTATTCCTGCAGCACATAAAGCAGCATATTATTGTAACATGATCAAAGTGCATATACCTTCCAGCAGCGGGTGAGGTGGTCCCAACCCCATTCAAACCCTATTTTTTTAGCAAAAAGAAAAAACTAAAAGTAAAAAAGCTTAGCTATTCATCATCTCCAATTAAAATCAAACTGGAAGGAATGGTTTTTGGCACACTTGCTTGTTTTGCCTCACTACACTGGCCATGGAAACTGACGGGGTAGAACGAGAATAACTATGATAAAGAGAGTAATCTAACTAATTTACAATCACAAGTCATGCAGAATAGGCTATTCTTGACACATCAATGTCATGATATTGGATAAATGTATTCTTGCCAATTGCCATCTGAGTTTTCTGCACTTATAAAGCTTCTTAAGGTAAATTTGTTTTTAATTCATTCTTCTTTAGGTTGAGAATGTGAAGAAATTGATTACAGGTTAAAACTTGCTTTTAAATTGTGATAAAATTTTATAAATTTTAAATTCAACAGTTTGAACTCTAGACAGTCAGGAAGGGGCTATTTACAAATCATTCTTGGGCTTTCTTAAGACTCTAACCTTTTTGTATGTTTTTCATTGCAGATGAAGCAAATCCTTGTATTTCTATATGAAAAACTGAAACTCAAGCAGATTCTTCAGCCTCCAATCATTGCTTCTGTAAGTTATATTCTGCTCTATTTCATCCTTAATATCACTATTCCATAATTCTTCTTGGGAAGTGATGGTGTTCATTGTTGTGTCGTCTTATTGCTCTTGGTTCCAAATCTTCTCAGTACGTTTGATTTACGCCTAGAAAATGAGAAATTGACATTAAGAAACTATGTGGAATAATCTTCTGTTTCCGGTTCAAGGGACAAAAGGAAAGGCCAAAATAAATTTGATCAGAGACCCTGTAATTGTGCCTCTTCTGGTGGATCACCCTGATTTTGCAGGAAGATTTGGGTCATCCAATAGTAAGGGCCATCACCCTTTTGCCAAGGTTTTTTTCTGTCTATAAATCAATCATGACCAACTTTGCTTTCATAATGAGGTGGAAATTCAGTTAATTTTGGTGTAGGTTTTTTTTATTTTACTTTTCCCTAACTTTAGAGTTTGAGTTTGGGCTTTTATTCAATGAGCAGCTTGAATCTTTAAAAACACAGAAGTAATAACATTTAAAGTCACCTTGAGTTTTTTCTTAATTATTCTTTATTTTGGCGGGAATTTGTGGACTTTTTTTTTTGGTCAACCAATTCAGCAATAGAAGAAAGAAAGAAAGAAAGAAAGAAACAGGTAAATCATGAAGATTAGTCTGTATTGGACTGCCATTGCTCTTTCAATATGTACTCTTCAGAATGAATAGGCCAATATAATGAGAGATGTTGCCTGCTAATGGAAAGTGCCAGCCAAAAACTTGTTAAGATGGCTGAGATGCTAACTTTTGGATTTTTTATGGAGCATATCTAAAGAATAGTCAGTCGGCACTCTTTGTTTTGCTCTCTCTTACCACATGTTTCTGTTTTTTTTAGCTTATGCGTTTTATCGACATTCCCCATTACATGCAGATCTTGGCCATGGGTCTTGGAGTGATACCATTTTTCAAGAAATTGATCTTTACTTCTGATGCTCCACTTTTCTTCTTGACTGACGGCTGCATTATTCTTGGGTACGTGTCGTATCCACTACAGATTCTTCCTAATTTCTCTGATACCTGCTCATCAGAACTCGCTTCTTGTATCTTTTAGATCCGTGTAACTGTAGTGTTATACTTCAGTTCCTCCCTGTTATTGCTTTTATTGGCTTAGTAATAACCCATGATTTTGCCGATTGCAGTGATATTTGAGAGATGATCTAATAATTGTAGCTTTCAGCATTTTGGCAAGCATGGCTGCTTTTAAAACTTAAAATTGCACCACTACAGCCTGGAAGCTGAGAAACTGTTTTCAGGCAAAATAAAACGCAGATCTTTTTGATATTGATGTAGTTATTTATGAGTTATGCACATGGGTTGTAGTGTCCCAAAGACTATTACATCTCGTGAGCCTAGTCATTTTCTTATATCATGAAGCATGGTTACTTTGTGCTCAATTTTTTGAGTTTATAATTCTTTTCACTATCTACCAGGGAGGCCATGATTCCGTGTATCTTGTTGGCATTAGGAGGCAACCTTGTTGATGGTAAGTAAAGTTCCTAGCCACAGTTGCATGCATTTTACAGAATGATACATGCATATCGCATTGACAACTTTACATTTGGGTTGTGGACCTAAGTGAGAAACGATAGTTGCATTCGCCATTCAGGCATTTGACTACAAGTACTTTTGGGTGCTTGCAGGTCCCGGAAGTTCAAAACTCGGTCTACGTACTACTGCTGCAATTATTTTTGCACGTTTGCTTTTGGTGCCTCCAGTAGGTCTTGGTATTGTCATGCTTGCTGATAAACTGGGCTTCCTCCCAGCTGGTGATCAGATGTTTCGATTTGTCTTATTGCTGCAGCACACAATGCCAACTTCAATCCTGTCTGGTAAAGACCCTAACTCTTATCTTCCCGGCCTTATTTGTTGTGAAATGAAAGTGAAGTGAAGTGAAGCTCTTCTGTATCCTTAAGATTGTGGTTGATAAATTTCTTGCCATTGTTGAAAGCAATTGATATTTTGTAAATGATGGTCTGGCATTAGATCACTGCTTTCGGATAATTCAATATAAGGGTAAACTTTAGTAGCACACTGTCCATCGCATAGATACGACATTGTCATGTCCTGTGTGCTAAGTATCCAAACTAATATCCTCTAAATGTGTTGTCAGAGCTATTTGATCGATACAACACTAAGCAAGGACTAGTTTGGGACTTTAGCATGTTGAAATCTACTCCTCACATACTTTGGAGGTGTGCAAAAGAAACCACTGATCACTCGTATCTTGTCCACAGGTGCGGTTGCTAACTTACGCGGCTGCGGTAGGGAGGCGGCTGCTGTCCTGTTTTGGGTTCACATATTCGCGGTCTTATCTATGGCTGGATGGATCACTCTGTACCTCAATCTACTGTTCTGAATCTGCAGCGCCCTCTCAGCTCAGCGACAAGCCTGTTATTCTTTCGCTTGTTCTGCATTTCCAAATTCAGTGACACGTGTGCAGATCAACGCGGTATCGAGAATTCTTTATATGGAAGAGAAAAGCAAGGGGTGATGATACGCTCGAGAAAGGCGCACGCGGAGTCTTTCCCGATCTCTGATATGTATCTAATTATCATTCTCCCGTATTAGTCATCCTTTCTTTTTACTTCCACTTACTAATTACTGTTATATCGGGAAGTAAAAGGAAATCAACAGCTTGTAAGTTAAGAAGTTGGCCCAGTTCTAAGGAAGATATCTCCATTTGCTCGTTACGAAAAATTGTCTCGTTCGATCCTGTGTGGCCGTACTGTGCAGCAGGCCGAAATGTTGATGCATCATCACTGAACCACTAAGTGATGTTTTAAAGTGGCAATGGTTCCTGATTATGTGCTGTAAGCAAGTATTGATTTTTTTGCAATGAGGGTTTAGGAGGGGTCTATTTGAGGGCATGTTGAGGCTCCATCTGTTTTGCGCCAAAATGAATGATTTAGAAAGTTTTTTTCTTGAGAATAATCGGTTATATTGTTTTGAATAATTGATAATGGGAAATGTTTTTATTATCGATAATAATTTATGTCTAAATATTTTCATAAACGATAAATATATTTTCGTCCATTCATTTCTTTAAATGATATAAGCAATAATTTTTAGGAAATTTTTTTTCAAATTATTTATTTTCCTCGAAAAAACACACTTCGAGTGCTTGAATTTTTGGCACATATTTGTCCATTCTTATTAAGTGATCATTTATAGAAAAATATTTTTTAAAATTACTCATTCTCCGCGAAACAAATGAAGTTTCATAATGCATTAGTTATCATGCCATAAAAAATTAGAGTTGTAATAGTTATTATGCAATTTGGTTTAAGTGATGTAATTTACCGTTTGGTTTCATGAATAGCATATAATATAAAGGACAAATAGTATAATAATTTTATTAAATACCCTTGAAATTACAATAAGAACAGGTATAATGATTACAAACGATAATTGCTTATTAAATAATAGTTGATAAGTTCTTCATATAATTTGTGATTACTTTAGAATAGATGTTATATTGTTACATTATTAAGGGTATAATTGAAACAATTAAGTGTTTGACTATTTAAATGTTAATTAAAGTAGTTTTTAATAAGATAATCATTATATTTTGGATAACATTTTATTGAGTTGTGAAAAATATAGATAATGATAACCAGTAGTAAACAGCTTATTCTAGTTGTTACACTATGAATAAATTTCAATATAGTGAATCATTATATATTCGCAAGATAACATAATTTGTTACTCATTTTTTACTTATTATTTGATACTTCATTTGTGATCATGATTAACTATCATAATTTTATGTGATTATTAGAAAATATTACATTCGGTTTCATTACGTACGTAATATAAACAAATTAAATTGTAATTAATACAAAATTTAGTCATATTTATTGTAATTTAAAATAGGTAAAGTAAGGGAGAGAAAAGAAACAAGGGTATTTTAGAAATAGCTGTAATAGCATTTATATAGAAAGGGTCATGTAATAGCCCCAATAATTTTGGCTACTCCAAGCAAACACTTCATATGTAGTCAATCCGTGATAGGCTTATAATGTAATCACCGATCATCAAATTATAAATTATAAGTTCATAACCTTAGCACATTTCCATTTTGGGTGGAACAGAATTAATAATTCTTTGATTCCAGTTAGTAAGATGGATCTTGAACTAAGAAACAGATTCTAAAAGGTAAAAAAGAGTATCCTGAGCAATTGCAAGATGGATATCCATAGGATGAAGCTACTGATTCTACCGGAAGAAAATTTTCCCAGAATGATAATGAACATCCGAGGAGAATGTCATATAAATTTCCCCAAATATGCATAGATTTAGGCCCAACTGAAACTTGGCACTACAAAGGAGGGGTATGGTTCTTGAATCATCTCCATTCGTTGACATAGATGATAGATGCAACAAACCCCAATTCCCCGTGAATTGAAAAAGGTTCAGGTTGAGAGCATCTGTTTTTGACCTTCAGTGCTACAATCTGGATGGATGCCTTCTAAGAACCCAAAACATAAGACATTATATATTACAATCTGAACCCAGAAAACCACCACAAAAATTGGTGATCGATTTGACAGCAACAGCCCACCTTGGAAGTTGCTGCATCGCATAAGACAGACTTACTAACATCTCCAATAGCCGAGAAAATTCTCAGACTTGCCATGCTAGGCACCAAATTAACAATTGATCGCGAAACCTCTAATCCATGGAAAAGGTTCTGATCAGCACACATTCAGAATCAGCGGAATGAATATATCACAACACGACTCCTGCTTAAAATAGATTTGATAACTGAATTAGCGATTAGAGTTATCAGCGAAAAACGCATTAAAAAGGGAACCACCATCTCCCGTTTGTGCGCTCACTTCTGTTAGATGCAGAAGCACCAAAACCAGGAACCTGGCGTAAATGCCCTTCGGTGAAGTTGCGATTGTTAGTGGCTCTTCTCCTTTGAGCAAGAGGATTCCCCAACCACAGCACGAGAGCCACACCCACAAGGCTAATAATTGGAGCAGCAGCGAGGACTAACCATCTGCCTCTTCCAGTCTCTCCATCAGAACCGTTAACGCGAGGATACCCATCCGACATGTCTCCCTGCTCCATAATATTTTGGTCCAGTTCACGCTCTTCATCTGCTTCAGCCCCATCTGAGGAATTGTCGTCAATTGCTCCTGTCCACCCACTACTATCATCAATCTGCCTGCTCCTACTGATGTTCTGTTTAGCCTCCTCATAGTCTCTATCGTCAGTTGGAAGTTCATAGCGACAAAGGGGGCATGAGTTGCGTGTATTCAACCATGGCAAGATACAGGAGGGGTGATAAAGGTGACGACATGGAAGCTGGTTCGCTTCTGTCCCAACTGTTAAGACGTCCTTGCAGATTGCACAGGCTGTGTCATCATTCTTCGGAGTATCCTCGTCAATGACAATCAGAGGTAAACTATTTACAAAAGAAACTGCTGCGGGAGGAGCTCCTCGATGTGAGTTCTCATTATCTGCAAGATACTCGAGCAATTCTTCAAAGCTTCTTGCATCCAGATAATCTCCTGAATGCCCAACCTCTGATGGCAACTGTGATTCGTCTCCATTAGTGAGGATGTCACGGAGATCTATTTGCCTACTTTGCCGGATTCTCCAACGTATCATACCCTCTTGGGGAAATACAATCAAGTGACTCCAGTCAGGGGGGCCACTGCCTTCAGCTGGACTTGAAATAACCGCATTTTGAATCTGACCATGGCCTTCTGCCAATTCAGGTATGTCTTCCTCTGCATCAGTTTCTTCCCATTCATCTTCTTCTGCATAGTCTTCTTCCCCTTCTCCTTCATCTTCTTCTCGGTCATCCAAGCTCCAGTGGTTGATACCAGCATGCATTGGATCAATATCAGTATCGCTGTCTTGATTACTTGCCTCATCTGGTTGAAAGAATGCTTCCGCATCCATGATACTGTTGCGCCCATCAATTGATGCATCCGAGTCCCATCCATAAGCACTAAAGGAAACTCCGTCACTCTCGGCATGAAATACCCTGAACCGACCAAAACCGACACTCGTGTCGCTCTCCCCATAAGTAGAATCCACATTGTCAAAACCATCACTCTCTGCATCAGAAACCACATGCCTCCATCTTCTAGAGCCAGTTGGAGTAGTGTAGGTGCTTGTCTGCTGCAATAACCTCGCAGAAGTTTCACCATCTGAGAAATTCTCCTCATGCATATAGGCAGTGGACTGGTTTTGCCTAATCAAATTAAGCATTTGTGAGAACTGTCGCGAGAATCGACTCTCTGTAGACTCAGAACTGCTGTACCTAGTTCTTCCTCTGCTAATTCTACTTCCTCTGCGAAATCTATCACGGGATTCTCTGATCGGGTTCTGAAAATCTTCAATTAACAAAAATTTACACTCCCCACATATATTAGATGGTTCCTGATCGCCATGCGCAACACTATTTGCGTGACATATAGCACATACTGCTGGCTGGATCAAATTCTCTCTAGATAGAACATCAGCCATATTACCATTCTCCGTGGACTGGGGCAACTCCTCTGACAATGCGTGTAGGTCCGCATCCATTGGAGGAGAACCTAAAGAAAAGCAAAAGGTTTAAACAATGATAAGAATGATAAAACAAATAAAAAAAAAGGAAAAGAAATCAGAATCAGGGACCACATCATGGTCATGCAACATATGTCTTCATTATGTCCTCACAGCTTTAGCCGAAAGTTAAAGGCAGCGGTGGGACAAGATGTATGGAGATACCCACAAGATACAAGTTATACGTTCAAGAAATCCGTAATAGCTCATTCATACCAATGCAAGCAGTGTAGAACCACTATAGGATTGGGCCACAAGCATTAGTGTGCTGACGTCTCAAGAAGAGAAGCACCACTGCGGTTGGAAGTGAAAGTAGCAGCAAATACACGGGAAAAAGTAAAAAGTCGTTTGCAGAATTGACAGGTCAACCTTTGATCTTATACATACATCAGGAAGACAAGAACATTACACATGATGATGATAACTGCTGCAAGAGGCCTCCAGCTTAAAGGCATTCTAGGTGGAATTGCAAAACCCATCATATAGAAAGAGATAAAAATGCTTCCCATTCAGGTTTTCCAAGATACCACGATACAACATTTCCAAAGAGATCTGCCATTTGAACAGCTCCTCCCGTGTCATGGAAAAACCAGTAATCTGGAACACTCAGATCAATGTCTCAGTGTTTCAACATCCACAACTAAGCATGTAATTTGGTCTTTTAGCTATGGCTCATGCACTTTAGTATGGATATCATCCCAAATGAAATTAGAGACCAGGTCGTCATATCTTCAACTACCTCATGTAGAGGACCTTACCCCTATTGTAACACATCTTAGTCAAAGTCAGTTTCCACAAACTGGAAGAATCCACACACTCCAATTAACCTTGCAAAAGAGACTTAGGCAAGTAATAACATAGAGTACATAAACACAAGTAGGCATGCAGCCCCTGAAGGTTTATAAAGTTCTCTTAAAGGAAAATGCCGAACCAAACCGGTTCCCTTTATGCCTTCTCCCTATGGATGGGCTGTGTTACTCAAAGCCTTTTCTTATACGATCCCGTATTGCTACACAAATTAAATCACTCGTTTTCCTCTAACCAAAAGTAATGTTCAAAAGCAACCTTGCAGTCAGGATTCAGCCATCGAAGAGCCATGCAGCACGCACATAATTCAAATTGCAGAGTAACAAGATACCAATTCACTTGCCGTCATTTCCCTCATATGCATTCAACGGACGCTAAACAAAGAAATCCAAACTAGCGACTTGCCCCCACTTGCTGAAGCAAACCCATGGCTTTCCCACACCAATGGCAAGCATCAATCAAACAATCGATCAAGACCCAGATCAAGAACCCCCACAATTCACTTCTCGCCCCTCCTCCACACCAAAATCTACCAGACCCAAACAGCTAAAAAGGGCACGACCAGCTCTGTACCGCGGCGCATGACCCAGATGCCACAAAACAGTAAATTCTAACCATCCCAACAAAGCAAAAGACGGAAAAGCTCGAATCGGAACCCGTAAACATTACCCGGAGGAGAACAAACACGGCGCTCAGCACCCCCAGCACAATCAACAGCGATGGCCCGACAGCGTCCGGATCAACCCGTCTCTCCCCGAAAGGCAGCGCGATCGGCGATTGCCCGAGTGGGATCGGCCAACACCATAGGAGAGTCAACGCGAAAACAAGAACACCCAACAACCCAAGAAACGAACGGGGAAGAATTTAGGGGTTGACTAGGCGAAATGGGACTTCGCCGGTCACTTCAAATGAGCAGTCGCGCGCAAGATGGCGATTTCGAGTCGCACGGGAGCGAGGCAAAGATGGGATTTTTCCCACCGAGGAAGGGGAGTCAAGGGGGAACCGCATCAAGCGAAAAAGATGAGATTTTTCCTTCTCCAAAAGAAAAAGGAAAAAGACCAGTAATTGAATCGACGACAATAATTTAGGATAGATGGGAGAAGAATGTCACACACATGGAATGCATCCAAAGACGAAGACACTTCGCACATGAAGATGAGCAGGACAATCGCCCTTCTTTGTCATCACCTAACCTCCTCCACTTTTGCCTATCCTCCCCTTCCTCTGTCCTATAAAAAGAGCAAACAAAAGCAGTTGGGACACTCACATGGTAATCTTAGCCGGGTTTAATGAATTGGCCAAACTCGGCCACACCATAAATTTGTACGCATAAATATTCATGTATGACGACTTTTTCATGTTACAACGGTATCCAAACTTGCCCATTTTGGGTTGGACAGGTCGAGTGCACCGTCCACTCATTAATCACCTCTATAAATCAAAGGTGTTAAAACATGCATTGATTAACATAGTGAGTCGTAAAATATTCGGACCATGTAATGAGGTGTTGGCTGGGTTCGAAACTCAGCATGGGCAAACGAAAGAAAAAAAAAAGGTGCATTTGGTCGTGAGCGATAAAAAAGTTGAATGGCCTTTTTTCATTTAATTTAATTTTTCTTCTTACTGTTTATTTTTATAATATTTGGCACTGATGTGGCACAAAACACTTGTTCGGTAAAGGCAAGGTATGATGATCCTCGTTATGTTTAGGTGAGGGATGAGAGAACAATGGAGAGAAATTTAGATCTATACACACAGAATCAAAGACGCTTAAGCGCTCTTGCCACTATTGCAAACTCCACATAAATAAGAGAGATTTCATGTGAGAATCATTTAATTCAACGTTATGATTATATATTTTAGTGCTTCCATTAAATATATAAAATGAATTTTCACTATTCAAGTTTGGGTCGGGTCGGGTCCGCAGTTACAGATTCGAAGAATCCCTCGCCCCATCCCGGCGAGCTTTTGTCATCCATTGGCTAAGATCACTTTCTTGTGATCACTTCCACCATTCAAGCTGCCTTCACAATGGCAAAGTATCACGGATCAAAGAATTATCAATCCAAAGGAACGCCACGTTATCGATCCAAAGGGCTCATCAAAGCCTATAATGACTCAAATCTCTTCCATTGGATTTGTTCAACAAGAATCGATACCATCAACCGTTGGATAGAGCCAATTTTCACCGTTGGATTAATGTGACGAGGATCAATAACCTCCATCGTTAGATCGAGTGAATATTTACTATTGGATCAACTAAACAAAGATTGGCATCCTTTACCATTAGATCATATAAAAGATTAGTGGTTGTGATTAGAGGGATTTTTATATAAATAGGGGAACATCCCCTCATTTGTATCACCCATTTCATTTGTGCAATATAAGCATTCTCTAAAATTTCTTTCTACTTTTTCACTCTAAGAATTCATTTCCATGATTCGAGGTCTAGGTGCCGCATGGTTCGCGATCAAAAGAATCGTGACAAAAGGCCAAAGTTAAAGGGGTGGTTGAAAATTGCACAATAAAGCAGTCAAATTTACATTGTTATTTTCGACCAAAAAAAACATTTACATTGTTATTGCCGTTCTATCTTCAGCTACTTCCAAACTAAACTGGCCACATATTACATTCTCAACCCAGCAAATTTCACACACAAACTCATCGAAACGTAGCATTACGCGGGAAAAATGCAGCAAAATTACCAAAAGCAGCATGAAATCACACGATATCAGTGAACCGAACTCGTGGTGTCTACCATTCCAAAGGAACAAGACCTGGGTGAATATGCCCAGAGTTCGACCAGAATATGCCTTCCGAAATGACGCATACGCAGTTGGGCGAGGCTGAGTTGCATGTTTCATCCATTAATTTGAAAAAAAGTAACTAAAGTCACCACTCGTTATCACTTCTAGTAAACCAAATGCATTGTTTGATGCAGTGAGTCGTAAAACATTCGGACCATGCAACAAGGATGTTGGCTAGGTTCGAAACTTGGCAAAAAAGGAAAAATGTGCATTGTGTCTAGAGTGATGAAAAAGTTGAACAACTTTTTCTTCTATCTAATTTTCATTTTTACTGTTTATTTTTGTAATATTTCGGCACCGATGTGGCGCACAACACTTGCACCTTAAAAGGCAAGGTTTAATGATACTCGTCATGTTTTGGTGAGAAATAAGAGAACAACGGAGATATATTTAGACCCATAGACATACGCTTAAGCGGTCTACACAAAAATAAGAGGGATTTCAGGTGACATTCATCAAATTCAGTAGTAAAAATATATTTGAGTACTTCTATTAAAAATATAAATAATAATTCTTCAATATTCAAGTTTGGGTCGGGTCGGCAATTGAGATTAGAAGGGTCCCTCCCCATCCCTGCAAGCATTTGTCATCCATTGGCTAAGATCACTTTCTTGTGACCACTGCATCAATTAGTGGTCAGTGAAAGGAACTGCCCAAACCAAGAGTTGCCCGAATGGGACCTAACCGGCTAGTTTTGGACGATTCTCAGGATAACCAGTCCGATTCCCAATTCGATAAAATTGGAACCAGTGAATTTCGGTTCGGTTCATGGTTCCAAGGGTGACACTGACCACCCGAACTCGAACCGAACCAGTTATTTTTATTTTATTATTTTATTATTTCTTACGAATTTGAAAAGAACCTACTGGATACTCCTATTCTCCCTCCTTGTCTGGAGAGCTAGCTTCTTACAAATCTGATAAAATCCGTCAATCCCCAGCCAAGGAAACATATGCCTTGTCTCTCTCCTTCAATCTCAACGAAGAAGAAGAACGAATCTCCCTCTCTCTTCAATAGCCAATTCGATCAGAATCAAGGTCGAAGCGCATCTACAACTCAGCTTCGGATCAGGTGATCATGATCGGTGCGAATGTGAGTTCCGAAGCTATCTTGAATGGGGAAAAAATGTGCGATGAGAGCCACCGATTCCATTTAGCCATTCGGAAATCGGACCGAATTCTAGGACCACCGATTCCTGAGTGGAAACCAGACCACCCGAAAACCGATCGCCTGCTACCAATCAAGCTGCCTTCACAATGGCAAAGAACAAGGTTAAAGGGGCCCCTTTTTTTATTATCTTTTTCAATCTCTCTACGGTTTTGTTCAATTCTCTATATTTTTATTTTCAAAAAATCAACGTTATTGACGCGACACCTACTTAATGTAGGTCAGCACCAAGGCTGCGCATGACAACTTGCCAAACAGTGTTTGATTCTGTTCTTTTGTTCCCAAAATCAGTTTGGGAACAGAAATGCGTTTGTTTAATTGTTTGATTCTGGGCACAATTTTGTCAAAAATTGTTCCCAGAATCAATTTTGGAACAAAATCAAGAATAAAAAAAAAATAGCTTCTTGATTCTGGGAACAATTTTGAGAATCAATTTTTTTTTCTTCTTCCTTTTCTTGATTTTTTATTTAGCTTCTAATGTCCGGCCCGAGGACCGCCCTCGCCGGATCTGACGAGAATAAAATATTTTAATAAAAAATATTATTAATAAAAAATGTTTTACCGGCCATGGCCGGCGACCAGGCCATGGCCATAAAAAAGAAAAAAATATATTTTTAATAAAAAATATTATTAATAAAAAAATATTTTACCTGCCATGGCCGGTGACTAGGCCATGGCAAAAAAAGAAAAAATATATATTTTTAATAAAAAAATATTTTACCGGTCATGGCCAAAAAAAATAAAAATGTATATTTTTAATAAAAATATTATTAATAAAAAAAATATTTTACAGGCCATGGCCAAAAAAAAAGAAAAAATATATTTTTAATAAAAAAATATTTTACCAGCTATGGCCGGCGACCAGGCCATGGCCAAAAAAAATAAAAATATATATTTTTAATAAAATATTTTAATAAAAAATATTATTAATAAAAAAAATATTTTACCGGCCATGGCCCAAAAAAATAAAAATGTATATTTTTAATAAAATTATTATTAATAAAAAAAATATTTTACCGGCCATGGCCGGCAACCAAGCCATGGCAAAAAAAAAAATATATATATATTTTTAATAAAAATATTTTAATAAAAAAAATATTTTACCGGTCATGGCCGTCGACCAGGCCAGTACTAAAAAAGACAATAAAAGAATTCTACGTAGAGAAACGTTCGACTTTCTGTCACCTAAAACTAGCGGACTCAAGAGAGATACTAAGGGCCCGTAGGTGCGAATGTGAGTTCCGAAGCTATCTTGAATGGGGAAAAAATGTGCGATGAGAGCCACCGATTCCGTTTAGCCATTCGGTTTGGAAATCGCGGCCCGTCAGCGCGACCAACCATGGCCAAAGAAGGAAGGATAGAAAGAAAAAAAAAGAAAAAAAATATTAAATAATTTAAAACATTATTAATAAAAAGAAATTTTGTGTATTATCTTTTTCAATCTCTCTACTTTTTTATTCAATTCTCTAGATTTTTATTTTCAAAAAATCAACGTACTTAATGTAGGTCAGCACCAAATGTACTAAAAAAAGACAATAAAAGAATTCTACGTAGAGAAACGTTCGACTTTCTGTCACCTAAAACTAGCGGACTCAAGAGAGATACTAAATCGCACCATTTCTACGAGTTTTGATTGCATGACCTGAAATCTTAAAATTTAGAATATTACATTACTCCTTAGACTTTTCACAGGGTTTCATTGCCCTTCTATGGATTTCAATTTGTGCGGCGAGATTTTACCCCCAAGCTTTGTTTTCCATCTCAAATATCAAAATGTATCTCGCTTGCAAGCTAGGTGATCGAATGTCAGATCCGATTCGGACTAGTTGAAACCGTGAAGTGATCTGAGATATAAAAACTTCAAGGGGGTAATCTGATGCAAATCAAACTTGGGAGGGCATAATGCACCAAGTTGAAAGACATAGTGAATGAGAGACAACGAGACAAAGTCACAAAACACGAGTGATGGAACTAGCGAGTGAGAAGAGAAGAGGTGATTGGATATTGTGAATTAGCTTATGCAGCTCTTCTCTCCAGAATGCCTGAAAGTCTCAATCCATCGATTAATATGCGAGGAAGATCCGAGCATCAATTCATCAAACAATGCAGGACTAAAATGATTACTGAGCAATTCACGTAGAAACCATCCTAGTGAGAGAGGCATCTCACAATTTAAGGAAACATTATGAATCGAATATCGAGATAAACAATAGCAAATCATGATATTGCATCACATAAACTCTCTCTCCTCACCTAGAACTCAACCATATGCATTATTTACTTCAAATTTTAAATCCCCTAATGTCACAAATTCAATACCTTAAGTTGACGCCGCAACCTATACGAGGAAAGCGTGTATCTTAGCAGTCGGCACTAAGCATACATGTCAGTTCAAATGGAAGAAGGCTTTCATTGATGAAAAATGGGTACAATTACATATGTCGATTGTTTTCTATGAAACATACTTTCTTCTATACCGGAGGTTAGGTACACTCGGTACAACGTATGAACACATAGCCAGTTTGCAATTCGGGGCTACTTCAATCAATCTGATTTTCTCAGAGGAACACAAACATCAGACACAGCAAGATATTGGAGGATCTGCCTCTGCGGTTGAAGATGCCAACAAGATGGTACCTGGGATTTGCCTTCTCCATAAAACTCCAAGGCTTTTAACAGTATAAGCTCCTAAAATATCTGGAAGAACAGACTTGTCGATCCATCGCCAAATGATCTAAGATCTGCAGGTTTCACCAAAGCCCTGCACAGCGGGCATGTCCTTTCCCTTTCAAACCTGTTTGTACAGGAACATCGGTAACGAGACCTTAAGCCAAACCAGTGCTCCAACGCAGAAGCATAATTACACATAAAGTACACAGAATATGATAGCAAAATACAGCACAAACAAAAGAATTGCAAATCATGATTGGAAGTGAACATGCATCCGCTTGAAGATGAGTAGAGCCATATTTGGCATCATTTCCCTAGAGAACACAGTATTTATTAGTTCCGGTGTAGTTCCAACAAAACTTTTGCGTAGTATTTATTCTTAAGAAGAACTTCAATACTCATCTTCCATTTTGTTTGACACGCAACGTTCTCTTTCCTTATTGCATTAGGTATCGTCTGAGAGATTATCGGGGTAATAAACAGTATTTACAGCACAAACTGATGTAAGTCTATATCAGGCCTCATTTTTTAGTAGCCCAGCTTCTAAGAGATTCTTTTTAACAGACAAGAAGTTGCACAAAAGATGCAATATATAACTTCATCAACAGAGAAAGTGTTGTTCTGACCATTCAGAGACGCAGTCTTCACAAAAGATGTGCTTGCAGCGAAGTAAGATGGGAGCATGCATCTTTTCCTGACAAATTGCACACAAATCTCCAGCCACATTGACCTGCATAACATGAAGAACTCCTTCAATGCATGGGAAACTCTCACGTCCACCCCACAACAAAGCAAAAACCAACTGGAAGAAAGGACAAAACAGTACTGCATGACCAATAGAAGCTGAAAAGACAAGTACAAACATTGCACGCGACCAGGTACATATGCAAGGCATCAATGAATACTATTATTGTAGCTGATGACGTTTCATCATGTGTAACTGCCAGTAATGCCGTGGACAAAAATCCTATCGTTGCTCTCAAATGAACAGTAGCATGGAGATAAGACATGCAACATTCAGTTCAAAATATTAACCAGAGAAGAATAACAAATGTAAGTCCAATAACCTGCTCAGCAGTTGCATAAGCCCCGTAGTGGATGTCCTTACGAGATAACGCCTTTAATGCAGTAAAAAAGGACTGTACCTGAGAACAATATATTAACAAGAATATAAGACCAAAAATATATCAGGACATAAGCTTAACAAAAGCTTCCACAAGAAGGAGATGTAAGTTTAAATGACTCTACCTTCTCAACGACAGATGTGAGCTTGAAAGTCAGATACAACCCAGTCATCAGGGAAGAGAAAAGGCTTCCGTACTCTTTATTCAAGAAAAACCTGTACCAGACAGGTGTCGGCAGTAACGCACGGTATAGCAAAAGCAGATACTCTACCAGAGTTAGCATTTGACCCTGCAAAACAAATGACACTGGGTTAGAAAGCAGTATTGACGCCTAGCAAATGTTATTTAGTGCATCTAGTACAAACCATATACCTTTCCTGGACAAATTACGCGATGAGACAGTACTAGTAGATTGATACAATGACAGGGTAACATATTAAACTCCATATACACCTAGAGCTTTTATTCTAGTAAAGATGTGAAAGAGTGCAGGGAAGGAGAAGAGGGCAAGACAGTTGAGGGGTGAAAGAAGCTAGAGATGAGAAACATACACATTCTACTCTTCTAACAAAGCATCTCAAGAATCACAAGTTCCCTTAACGGAAAAGTGTAATAATTCTCTGATTTGACCTCACCTGCTTGCGATAATTCCGCCCTCGACTGTTTTTGAAATATATTAGTAGAAGACACTTGATCACCATAGCTGCTTGCCGGACCAAAGTATCTAAAAGAACCACATTCAGAAAATTCAGACAACACTGAAGGAATAATGTCCAGAATCTCATCAAGCAAATAAGTGAGAGTTAATCTGAATACACAACGAAGAAGGCATCTAAAAGAAACAAGATTCAGAAACTCAGAAGGGGACCAAAACAAAACTTTGTCCCCAAACTATAAAGGATATAATACTTGGATCCCAACAATTACTTGACCAACATGCACGGATCTTGTGCTTCTGTAAATCGCGTGCCTATGTTAAACCGACCAGCATTGGCAAAGATCTATTTAACTTTCCATCTGCTCACAATAAGCCTTAAAAACGAGAATGCAACATAGCACCTATCAGGAAAGACCACTCTTGTTTTGGCTCCAGAATCCCCTGGCTAACACACTATTCTATCACACATTTCTTCAGTTGTGATTATGCGTAAAAATAATAATGCTCCACTCCAACCTTAAAATTATAAGATCTACCAGTCAAGGATCAATGTAACTGACGTGCTACATCAGATATTAAAGAATAATCGAGTCATAGCTATAGTTTCCTGCAAGGGTAATGAAGGATCTTCAATAATCCCACTTCTCCCTATTTAAACCCATCCTTTCAAAAGTCTTTCCCATTCCACATCTGAATCTCCCTTGTTAATCTCCACCTTGCTTTCTGCTGAGCAGCATCCATCTCCTCTCAAAACCCCCAAGTCAAAGATAATAAATATATCCATAGACCCACTATAATCAATTGAGCATAGGAGGCATGCCCGAGGGGCAGCGGCAGCAGTGTGATACGCTATGTTCAACTGAAAGCCGAACAAAGCACACGAATGCAGATGGAAGAGCAAGCCATTGATCCTAAGAAGTGAACCTTTCTCAATTACATAATTAACCTTCTTCTATTGTCTCTTGCTATCCTTATCCACTCGAGTTTCCTTCAACTTTATTGAAATATGACAAATAATATGGTTGCGTGATAAAAATCTTCAGTCCGATACATGCATAAGGTCAAGCAATCTCTGCATACTATTACACTGGAATTGAAGAAGAGAAACAATCCTCCATTTTAGCAGCTGCCAAATCCAGCTCAAGACTGAAAAATCCTACACCTTAATCTTGGCACAGAACACCAATCAACATTGCTTCACTCAACATGGCTACTTAGTTAGCTACGAGAAAGCTCAAGACTCTGTCTACATTCTCTTAAAACTTATTTCTGGCAACAAATGACATAATATACCTATAAGATAAGTACTGATATGCAGTATATGCTGAGTTACTCATGTCTCTGTTCAACAATGGTACTATACTGAAAGACTTCTTACAAATGTAGCCTGCAGTTATGTCTGCTGACTGGTCATAGCTTTTAATTTCACTTGGTGACATTTAATTAGTGCCCCCCACCAACAGAGTAGGATGTCTATTTATTTGTCACGATGATACAGACAAAACTCTTCTTTGTACTGATATGCCATAGATAAAGATAAGTTCCCATGAAATAATGGCATTCCGTGGTGCCTTATTCATCTAATACAACAAAGCTATGATTCAGAGGCATATGTCAGGGGTTGCAAGGGGAGACCTAGTCATAAAAGGAAAGTTTTCAATGGTTCTTTTTGGCTGTTCACAAAAGATTGCTGATAAGCCTACAAAAAGATATCATATTGTAATTCAGCATGGACAATTCCTGAATGTTACATTCTAATCAATCTGTTGCTTAAATATGAATTTCCCAATTCTCTTGCTCTTTCTAAATGCCGTGTGAATTAGGAGTAGAAGGGTTTTTTGTCTGGATGGTAGCATAGGCTAGTACTCAAGCGCAACACCACAAACTGAAAAAGATTGTTAGAGTAAGGGAAAGAAGATAGTAACATTGGAAACAATATATCTATTATCATGGAGAAAAAGACTTACCATTGACTACAATGACGAACATCGCGTGCCAAAAAGGGGGTATTCCCTTGGGAGGAAACATGATCAATGGGTACAAGAGATCGTCATTGCGGTACCACCAGTATACCCCAACAATATGAAGTGTGAATGCAAGTGAAATACCGATAAGAAAAGAAATTTTCCTCTCCCCCTGCAACCACAACCAATTGCCCCTTTTAACCAAACAATCAAACAACTCTGGAAAATATGGACTGCCTACAAAATATGGAAGTACCATATATGTGAAAAATAAGCACCTTTAGAGCTGTTTGCTTCCGTAGGATATCATTTGACTTGAACAAGACAGCGGCAATCCAAATGGTAACAAAGAAACCTGTAATTCCTTGCCAAAAAGAATTGCGAATCACTCAACATGAAACTCCACTCTCATACATACATTTCTCTAGTTAAAAGGAAGATAATATGGCATTTACTTCTACAGACCTACAAAAGGAAAGCTCTACTGCTTTCAAATAACCATGCTGTACTACAAATTAATATTTCCGCGAGAAAATTCAATCACCATTTGCAATCTAAGGAGCCAAATCACATTGTTGGCCCCTGTGACCAAGTATGACAACCACTTTTGACTTCGCAATGACTTCTTGTTACTATATCCGAAAAATGTTTCTTTTCATTTTGGCCACATCAGTAATGAAAAGGCCTTCAATTCCTCCACAAAATTTCCCAAAAACTAAAAAATGTCCATGCTGCATACATATCCACTCTAGACCAGGAGAAGGAGCCTAAAATAGAACACTTATTAACTTCTTAAATAAAGAGTAAAAAGGT
Source organism: Syzygium oleosum (assembly GCF_021117445.2). NCBI lineage: Eukaryota > Viridiplantae > Streptophyta > Magnoliopsida > Myrtales > Myrtaceae > Syzygium > Syzygium oleosum. Next base: position 7,270,659 of record NW_026607494.1, read on the forward strand.
TCATAGTTTACCATAAGTATATAACATTTTTGCAAGTTTTCATGTCACTTGATTTTAACATTCAGAAACAAAAATTTTGATTTTAAGAAGAGTAAGCTTGAGAGAATGCTACTCAACAAAAAGAGAGCAGCTGCAGCTATAACAACCTAGCCTTGAATTATTAGTCGCCCAAACTCAAACCGTCCCATTTCTTCGTATAATGATTCATAATTACTTCCAGATGATCTCTCAATCGCTTCATTCATAGTCATCATCAATGTCAAGTAGCAGCAGCCATCCATTGGTAGAGAGATTTCAAAGATTTGATATGGCTATTTCATGTTCGTAACCTATACTAGCATTTCCATCCCATACAGCTTCAAAGTGCCCTTTGATCTTCTCTCTCGTGCATTCTTGACATAACAAAATCAAAAGAGGCACCCCATGTTTTGGGAATCATGTGATCAACCGTAATATGCAATATCACAATCAGGCATACAGACATCAGGGAGAAAAAAATCCAAAAGAAAGTTAAAACCGACAATCATCACTAATCATTTGGCCATTTGGAAGACAACTATCGCACTCTCACGAGCATTCATCTCTAGGCAAACTATCAATCTCTTAATAGTGCAAACCACTAAATGCCAGGAAGATACCTTGCAAATGCTGCCGGATGAAGACCACCAGCAAGAGCAGTGAGAATGGCAGAATCTGCTCAATCCACCTCGCGGCCTGCTGAATATCATATCTCTGGTACGAAGACTCCCTGCCATTAGCTTCCCCGCCTTCTGAATCACCGCCTCCATTCCCGGGCTGCGAAGCACCCTCACCCGCTCCACTCCTAGCATCTCCCTGACCATCGGCTGCCGCTATTGCAGCCGACGATCGCGTAGATGCCTCATTTGTTGCACCAGCTTCTCTCGCCTGCTGACCCACCACCAATCCAGCCCTCTCCCTATGATGCTCCTGTTCTCCCGCCCCAATTATCCGAATCGAAACCTCCCCATCGTTGCTCGTCACTGTAGAATCCTCCGCCCGGCCGTGAAGACCTCCAGAGACCCCTCCATGGAACAAAGGCTCAGTTTCTAGATGGTTTGGCCTCGTTCTTAACAGACCCGAATACTCCAGTAAAGTGGATATGGGCGACTGTATGAGATTCGAAGCCGATAATAGGCTGTATCTTCTCGAATTACTGCTGCTGCTGCTGCTGCTGCTACCACTGCTCCCGGTCGCGGATGATCCCCTGTACGGGTCCGAATTGCCCCCAGACGCCTCCATTTGCCTAGACGCCGAAAACCTAAAGCACCCATAAACAAGCGCACACGCCCGCGATTAACCATTCTTGAAATTCAGAACCTTGATCCGACCCCTTCATAAAACCAATCAAGAAGACACGAGGAAGAGCTACATCGCTCCCAACGGGGCCAACAAGTCAAAGAAAAGGGGGTGGGGGGAAATCTTGCGAGGAGGGTCGAACGCACCTTCGAGAGCGGAACTCCGTGGATAATCGGCGGAATCAAAGCACGAGCTCAAAGGCGAGAAACCATAACCCTAGAACAACTCGATTCAATCGCCAAGAACGGAGAGGGAACAAGAGAGAGAGGGGCAGGGGTGCACAAAAGTCAGCGACCCGGCAACGATAACGCAGCTCGAGTTTGACCGGACCGAGCAAAGAAATGCACCGAGATCAGCGATCTTCAACGAAGCGCTAAGACTTTTCTTCCCCCACAAAAATACAAGAACAAGTAAAGAGAAGGAAAAACAAAGAACAAGATAGCGTGCGCAGCAGGGCAGGAGGTCCGAGGATCATCAAGGCAGAGACCCACCCACAAGGACAAGATCGACTGCAAATCCCGAAGACGAGGAACAGGAAAAGGAACAAGAACGGGTGGGGTTCTTCCTGTCCCTCTCCTCTGACCCTTCAATTTGTTCTTCTCCCCTTTCCTTTTCACCTCTCTGTTCACGCCGAAGAGAGAGAGGAGGAGATGGAGGAGGAGGAGGAGGAGAAGAAAAGGACAAAGGGGAACAGTTAAAAAAATGAGGAAACGGGGCCCGTCCAACGTTGCTGGGGTCACCAATCGCCCCCTCTTCTTCTTTGCTTGTTCCAAACCGCGTCGCACATACCCCGTATGCACAATTCGCCTTTCTTTCTTCCTCCCCTTTCTTTTTTTGCTTTTCTACTAGCAAGGGTGAGCAAGATAGACCGTCCAAATCGAAACCGGACCAGACCGAACCGACCAGTTGGGTCCAGTTCTCAGGAATATCGGTCTGGTTTTCGATTCATAAAAGTGAAACCGATTTCTTGGCGGTCCGGTTCCCGGTTTTAGATTGGGAACCGAACCGAACCGAACCTAACCGGATCTATATATATATAAATATATATATAAATATATATATTTTTCTAAATTTTTTATATATATTTATTTACTTTTAAAAAAATTTGAAAAAAATAAAAAGTCTAATTTAATTTTCCTAATTCCCTCTTACCTTTACCAATAAGTGATTGATCCTATTGAAACCGGTTCACGGCCCCAAAACTAGCCGGTCCGGTTCGGTTCTCGGTTCTTGGATTGGACTGGACCGGACCGGGAACCGTTCATCCCTATTTTCTAGTATGTAAGTTATGGCTCTAACGGCGTCCATAAAACTTGTTTCGTATTGCTTTTGACTGTTGTTCATTCGATATTAATACTCCATAATAGAAATGGTAAATCGCCCCTCGCGAAACGATTGAGCAGGCTTCCTAAGCACGAGGCAACACGAGCTCCGTCCCGTTCGGATTGGATTTCGAGAAAATGAAAATTGGGGAAAGGGGGGAGCAGATCGGTGAGCTGGCATCGGCCCATTTTAGTCTCGAGAAAGATTTTTTGAGCTCGAAAAACGTTATTAGCGTCGCACTCCGATGCTGGCCGACGATCCGTCGGCTCAATTCGGTGCATGAGGGACTTGATTAGATAATTTGTGAAGTTAGAATGACTTGATTAGGAAAAATTAAATAGTGCGGGGACTTGATTGGAAAAGGTACGAAAGTGCAAAGATTGTTGCCTTGCATTGTTTATTTGTGGGCCGACGAAGATGGGCTATCATAAAGCCCATGACGGATGTGGGCCGTTCATGGGCATTCCCTTCGCCGAGGCTCGCTCGGAATGAGAAACACCAGTGACTTGAAAAGCCCAATGGGCCCAGTCCAAGTTAACAAAGCCCAATTCTTGTGTTAGCCCGTTCTTTTAACACATCTCGCATCCAACACGGTATGACGCGAATTATTTTTTATTTTTAACGAGCAACGAACCGTTCGTCTCGAAGTTGAGAGGTGCCGGATGCGTAGAAAGAAAAATACGCCGATCGCGCAAACGATATCGATCCACGGTAGTTGACATTGCTATCTTATGAGAAACGTTTTTTTTCCTTTCCCTAGCGATCGTTCTCGCGGGAGCACACGATGTCGTCCTATTGATTCCGACCAAGCAAGAAAATTCGATATTTCGAGACCAACGTAATCAAGATCCGTGCCGTTTCATATCTTGAACGATCGGGAGCTCTCTGAGTTCTCTCGATAACGAATGTCGGTGTCGGATAACACGGGACCGCGGCGAAATCCCACGAGCCGCTCTCGCCGAGATCCCGGGCCAGAAACGCCCCGTGCATCGCGGCGGCGATTTCCCCGGGTTCCGCCGGTAATCATTGGGTTAGGGCAGCAACTGGGAGGCGACGTGGGCTGTAAAAAAACATATGATTGATTCGTGGAAAACTACCTTAGGAATGCATCCATCATCATGAGGGCCGAGCACGAAAGGCTGTAAAGCAAATTGGGGGCGTGGTGGGCAGGCGGGTAGGTGCAAAAAGGCCCTCTTTTCTCTCTCTCCCCCGACAGCTTTGTCCTGTCTTCGTCGTTTTAAGCGATAATCAGTTATCGTACGCTGTTAAAGCATCGACACGGGGAGAATAATTGTCAGAAGTAGTAGTAGTACGCAACGCAAAGCAACGGCCGAGGCATTTGTATGGAGCGGTGTTGATGTTCAAATCAGACCAATTCTCCCGTCCCTACAAGACGAGCCTAACCGGGATGCACGTGGATGGAATGAGTTCGCGCGCGTTCGCGCAGGGATTAGTCGGGTTCGAAACGGGGGAGGGAATAGTAAGGGTGATCATTCCCGACTATTTTTTGATGTTTGGCGCGATTTCCTATCAAATGTATGCTGCGTATATAGAAATTTCGAGTGGAATTTTCTACATCTCCCCCGTTGAGGTTCCCGCGTTAGTCCATCGAAACTCTTGTGTTTCTTCCGAAATGATAGCGCATCTCAACACGGTGGTGACCGACTTGACTGAAGAGAGACTCTTCTTCGTAAGAACACTCGACGTTCCAAAAATTAAAATGTCAATCTATGCGAGAGACTAGCATGATAGTTCACTACATACACTTAAAATCTTGTTATTTTTTTCCGCAGAAAGGGAACGAGAGAGAATAGTTTAGAGATATCCGAGAGGGGTATGACAATCTCCGGGTCACGGGTAACTTAAAACAGGCAGTGGGAGAGAACACTCGAAAGGCTAGATTACGATAGACTATGAGTCGGGTGTGGGGCGGCCCGGGCGGGCGTGTACGAATTTAAAAATCGAGAAAGAACAAAGCGACCTCTCTCTCTTCTCCATTTTCGCACCCAACAATTAGCCAATTCGATCCTTCCTTCTTAGGTAAGCCAGACGAGGGCGGTGCATCACGAGCCCCCACCTAGACGCATGCATACACACACACACACCCCCACTATTCACTTGGGTGCTCAAAATCTTTCCTTTCCCAACAACCGCAATCTTCACAAAGCAAAAGAAAAGGTGGTCCCCCTTTCCCACTTCATCCGTGCTCTCTTTTTTTAACATGTTGCATTCGAACTCGCCCGCCCGCCCGATCGGTTTCTAGGACACGGCGCAGACATGACATTGCGCGTATCGAACGAGACTCTAGCACTAGCTTGAAGATCGTGGCCCCCTCGAGACTGCTTCGTGTGAGCACCGCGCAAAACACGACATCGCACGCGTCAAACTAAGTCGAAGATTTGCTCACGGAGTCTATTTTATGGACCGATCTTATCGTACCTATGTTTTTTATTTAGGATCCTTTCTTTTAGTCGATTCTCTTCCCCGGATGTCCATACAATGTGGGACAGCAGATCCGGATGCTCGCGCCAATCTTGTCTTGTGACCGGGTGCACAATACGGCTGTCCTGTTTAGACATCCCTCGGAAAATCAAATGCGTGGACCTGGCCACGAGGGCAGCCATGAATGGGTTCTTCTGACTTCTGAGATACCCGTCGAGTATATTTAATTTGATGCTATACTTTAAAGGGGTGATCACTGTATAGCACATGGATGATTAGCGTATTGAAAACGGTAAAAATTTCCTCCAAGTAGTTATTTAATAACCGTCCCCGGAGCGCTTGTCAACAAAATCGCAATTTAGAATACCACCCGACCGTAATCAAAAGGGGATTTTGTTAACGGATAGCTCGGGACACTCGTTGGGCATTCAAATAATGAAACTTTGTCATTTCCAGACGAATACTTTCTTCGTGTTATACGCAGTTATTAAATTGAAAACGAATTATTCTTTTTTGTTTGTTATAGTTAATCAGTACTTTGAAGTAAACCTGTCAAATTGGGTCGAAAATAGTCTGACCCAAATAGATCCATTTAACCCGTTTTAACCCATTTCCATGTAATGTAAATTTAATGATCCATACCCAACCCAACCCAATCCGTAAAATACTTCCATATTTAATTCAATCTAGGAAAACTCGTGCAAAGTGAGTGAGCGCAAGATTGAGCGAGGACGAGAGAGATGAATTGAGTTTAAATAAGTTGTAAACTTATTTATGACCCGTTTACGATCTATTTAACACTCATGTTATGTTTATACCTATTTATGACCCATTTAGTGAATATAATTAACTCGTTTATGACTCGTTTATTAATACGTGGATTAAGAAATTGATTAATGATCGAAAGGTCTACATTGAAGGCGCATGTTAACAAAACTCGCAAATTTTTTTAAATTCGATGCATGCATTAAATTTACTTAATTGACTTGCCCACGAACTAACTAACGCTGCAGATGAAAGGAGCAGAACCGTTAAAAAATAAATAAAAAAACTGAGGGGGCTACAGCTGTCGCTATTGGGGTTTGGCGAAGTCACGTGCACGGGGCACGTGCGGGACCACTGGCGGAAACCAAAGCAAGAAGCCGCTCCCCCCCCCCCCAATCACAAAAGCGAGTCAAATGCCCTGCGAGCTGGCACGGCCGAAATCCCGAAACTGCCCCTATTATTACACTCCCCCATAAAGTAATATAAATAAATAAATAAAAAGTAAATCCTCCGTGCTCTCCTCCTCCCCCTTGCCGGAATGTTTAGCAGATCGAGTCAACCACGTGTCGCTAAATTGCTGCCGTCTTTCTACGGTCACCATCTACACTAACAAATTTAATTAAAATCGGGATGATTGTCTAAAAAGTCCTAAATCTATCATACGATAGTCAATTCAGTCCGATTTAATCCTAAATCTTTTTGAAGATTTATCGTTTTAGTCCTAAAATCATTATTAAAGGTTTGTGATTAAATTGGTCGCCGTATAATAGGATTGAGACTTTTTGGATAATTTTCGGATAATTTCCCCACCAAAATCATAACGAAAATTCACATCGGCTCCTATTGAGAGACGTGATTTTTCATGTAGATCTCAGGACGTGTTACTTGCGAATCGGGAACTTCTGCTCTTTAGCCAGACGGGTCTTGAATTCCTGTTTTCACCGGTGGGTTGATCTACAGAAATGATTCTATAATTGCTTCGGAGGCGGCGCGACACGTGTCTGGAAAGTGCATCGGTACGTACGTGCGGCGCTTGTTAATCTAGACTTTAATAACCAACTATGTTTATTCAAATTCGTGATCGTTGTTGGCCCTAGCTCTACGTTCTAGTAATGGTTAATTCAAGAGAGAGAGAGTGTGTGTGTTGATTTATAACCCATTATGTCCACATTTTTCCCCGCCTCGGGTTTCCGTTTAGAACCTCTGAGGTATCCACCTTACGATTCCATGGGGGCCGCCCTAGAAGGAAAAATATTTCCCTAGCGACAAGGGGTTTCGAGGTCGATCGGCCGCCGTGTCATAAAACGAAGCGTTGTAGTCTTGGAAGGTGGCAACATCCTACTGTGGTGAGGTAAACCTTACCGAAAACACCAAGGAACCGTGGCAGCTTGCATATGCATCTTCCCTCCCTTTTATAAATGGTTAATATTACGAAAAACTCCAAACTGATATATCCATGACATATTTACTCAAAATTAATTTTTTGACCACAAAAAATTCCAAACTAATATATTTATGTCAAATTTACCTTTTATTAAATTGGATTACTACTACAAACTGATACATCTGTGACAAACTGAGGGTAAAATCTCAAATTAGTACACTCATCTCTACGTGTCTTTCAACTAAAAAATTTGACGGTTAATGAAAATTAACAGAAAGTAAAATTATCACAAATGTACCAGTTTAGAATTTTTTATGATAAAAAATTAATATGATATAAATTTATTATAGGTATATTAATTTAAAGTTTTTGTACTATTACCCTATATTATAAACGCGTTGATGATTGAAATCACTGAATTCCTTAGGTGAATAAATTTAGGCTAGCCCCTATGGTTTAGCCACAGCCTTTTCCTCTGTTTTCGAAGCTCGTGCTCGAATAAAATATTGATGCTCTCTGATTACTCGACAATTAAAAGATACCCTCAACTGCCCTTCCTGAGATTATTAATGTATTAATTAATTTAGTTAATTAATTAATCAAAAAGAGCATACATATGCTGTCAAATCGCTCTTGGAATTTTATAAACATTGTACACTAGGATACACAAAGTTTTGGTAGCTCTACTCCCACGAGTAGTGCCGCAGAAGAATGGCCGAACCATCGGTTGGAATGGTCTCCTCCCTCCATCAATCTACTTCGCTAGCTCCTCTCCAATCTTCAAAAGAATATGCCGATTCTTCTTCTGTGATCGCCGCCGTTAATGTTCTGGATGGTGCATAATTATGTACCCAGTTTTTTGTTTTGAGGACGAAGATAGATCGGATTTGGTTCGGGTTTGAGCGTCGAGTGGCAAGTAAGAAGCGTCGTAGGGCAAAAGCTTGGTCGATGAGAAGAGTTGAGATCGCCTTTGGAGAGAATTCTACCGGGGTTCCATTTTTGGATCCCAAAATGAGTAACAAGTGAGCGCGTGTTTTAGGGGATGCGACTACTATCGTAAGTGAGCGAGATCTTGCCACGTGGCAATCTCATCGTGAGGAGATCGGCGAACGGTGTGTCGCGTCATGTCATGAGGACACGGGGCCATGAATCCCACCGTAAAAGATTAGGGATAGACCTTGCTAGGCTTTTCCGAAAGCCGAATCTCTCTAATTTATCCGAAGAAACGGATAATCTAGGATCACGCCACTAATCCAGTTATCTCTTAGACCCTTACGTCGTGAAGTATAGCTGTAATAAATCTATAGGTCTGAGCTTTCATTAGCGAATTCGAAACATTATAACGATGAATAATATATATTTACTTAAATTTTAAAGAGATAACGCTATAAACGTACAGTATCTCCTTCGATAATTACCATATAAGCATGGAGTAAGAGAATCACGCTCTATTGCTTCTAAAAAAGCTTCAAACTCCTCGTCGATAGAAGTATTGAATAATGTTTTTCTCAATTTTTTTTTCGTTGCTACTTTAGGATGATTGCAATTCTTTACGTTCATCATCACCCTTCACCTCGAAGCAAATTAGATATCCGTGGGCTCCACCAAAAATTGCGACAGTTTGACGTGAGATCTCCATATTCAAATCGACCTAAATGGGCGAAAAAACTCCATTAATCTTACGTGGAGAAATTTTCTTTCCTCATTCTCTTTGTTTTATCCTTAAACGGTCGAGGGCCATCGACGATCGCAACTAAGGCGTTCAGTCTCATCTCGATCGAACGATCATCGGGGTGAACGCATCTTCAAGAGCGGCTTAAACCCCTCCCGGGTCGCGCCCTCTCGGAGCACGACTCGGGCGACGGGTCTTAGCCTCATTTAATGACCTCTTTAGGGACTCGATTAATTTAATCTCTAGGTAATCGAAGAGCTACTAAGGGGAATAAAATTAAATCAAGAAATATTCAATTCGAATGAAAAGAGAAAACGAGACAACTACTCTAGCTTCCACGCATGGTGTGCTCATATCAAAATTTTCTGCTTCCCGCACTCCTCCCTCCCTCCCTCTCTCTCTCTCTCTCTCTACAGACCAGTCTCGCTCCACTGGCAGCAGAGGCACTGGGAAAAAAAAAGAAGCTCATCTTTCTCTCTCTACCGCCCTCCCTTTCTCTCTCTAGAAGTTACAGTCCATCAATGCACTACTCCTCCTCTCTCTCTCTCTCTCTCTCTCTCTCTCTAGCATTTAGCTGTGTGCATCCGCTTGTCTCGTAGCTCTCAACCGCGCCGAGATCAGCTCCTCCTCCTCCTCCTCCTCCGCCATTGCCTGCCGCCGCCGACCAGCGCGGCGTCGAATGCGTCGGGCCGCCGCCCGTCCGTTGCGAGCACGGCCGGAGCTCCTCCCCCTCCGGCCAGATTCGGTCGTAATGCGGTCGGTTTGGGCCACCCCCGCGGCCTCCGTCCGGTCCGGTCGATCTCCGTCTCCGGTCGAGCGTTGATGATTTACCTCAAGATCCTCCGGTCCTTTGCGGCTTCTGGAGCTTCGGGGGATCCGCATTCCGGCTGCTTCGCGAGGGTGCGCTCGTCCCCGGGCGGCCGGCGCTGAGCGGCGTTCCTCGGGCGGAGGCTCGCGGGTTTTTGCGGGCTCGGATTTTAGGGTTTGGAAGCGAGAGGTTTTTTTGGATCAGGTAACTTCGCTGCGATCGCCAACATCTCTTCGCTTTTCTTTTTTTTTCGGTTTTGGATCGATTTGGTTGGAAGGGCGTTACTTTCAGCGGGGAGGTCCCCGAATGCATATGGGGTTTAGCGCGACTAAATAAATTTTGTCTTGTTTACTTGCGATAGCGACTTCTGGTTGACCATTCAAAGGCGGGGGAGGAGGTGATTAGACGGCAGTTTCCTCTCCCTGTGATCCATTTGGACGCCGGAAATCGTTGATTAGGGAGGAAAATGCCGGCGAAGTGGTGATGGACTCGTTTCCTCGCGAAAAAGGCGAAGCTTTTGAGATTCTCGTCCAGCAGTTGTTGGTCCATGAGGCCGGGCGTAGTAGCCTCTTTCACAAGGATCGGAAAAAGGGAAAAGTAAATCTGGGCATTGCCATCAGGAGTTGCAACGGCTGAATAAAGCTTTTGCTCTCTCGCCTCCTTCTACACTGAAACACACGCCCCCCCCTTTTCTTCTGCAGTGCCCGTTGGTGCTGCTTGTCATTTGGTTGAAATCTTTTCGGGGTCTGGGATTTGGCAGAAACCAGGCAATGTGGGTGAAGTTTCTGTAAGACGGTTCACTACACAGCTCTTGCAGTGCTCGTTTATTTGTTGGGGTTTATTTGGGGAGTTGAGTTCCCGGCTGTTGAACTGGGATATCGTCGATTCGAATAGAGAGTGGCATTCTGCCGATTTTTTGCCCCACCCGGAGCATCGATGGGGCGTCTCTGGGGTCTCGTGATGCATGTCCTTCTTTTGTGCTTATTCGAGGTTGGGAGTTCGAATGCCCAGTCTACTGTTGGATCCGCGCGAGCTTTGGACGCGCTTCTCCGGGAATATGCCTATGAGGCTTTCGACCGCCCTAGGACGGGCATTTCTTATGACGGAGATGTTCCCTCAAACTTGACGGGGATTAAGGTATCTGCAATGAGGCTCCGGAGCGGCAGCTTGCGAAACAGAGGTGTTGCGGCATACAAGGAGTTTGAAATTCCAACTGGAGTTACTGAGACTCCATATGTCGAGAGGCTGGTTCTTGTGTATCAGAACCTGGGAAATTGGTCTGTGGTGTTTTATCCATTACCTGGTTACACGTATTTATCGCCTGTTCTGGGTCTTCTTGCTTATGACGCGTTTAACTTGTCGGCTACAAATTTGCCGGAGTTGGATATCAGGGCATCTGCTGACCCCATATTGATTCATTTCACAGATGTGAAGTCTCCTCCTTTGGGGTCTGTTGCCAGGTGTGTTTCATTTGATATAAATGGTTCGATCAATTACAGCAATCTGACATTGAGCAATGTATGCTCTACAATGGAGCAGGGCCATTTTTCCATAGTGGTTGAATCTATTGCTCCTTCCCCTGCGCCTGCTGCGCCAATCTCTCCGCCTCCAACATCTGGCGGTGGAGGACCAAGTCCAGGAAAGGCAAGTCATGGAAAGTCCAACACCGTAGTCTGGATAATTGTTGGGTCTGTTGTGGGAGGAATAGCATTGATTGGGCTACTGGGTTTGTTAGTGTTATGGACACAAAAGTTCAAGCAAAGAAAAAATATGCAGCAGATGGAGAAGGCTGCGGAAGCCGGGGAAACTCTGCATATGACTTCGGTTGGTGAAACGAAAGCACCAGCAGCTATGGTCACCAGAACTCAACCCATTCTTGAGAGTGAATATGTGCCCTAACTTCATATATTCTCGCAAGCTTCCACGTTCATGGAGCTGCCGCATTTATTCAAGTTCACTTCCTCTGCCCAGAAAAAAGCTTTTTTTTCCCTGACCGCACCTTCTTTTTGGTGGTGTCTCCCATCTAATCTCTTCATTCATGGTAAGTCCTTGCTGCTAGTGTGGGCAAATTAGGATTTTTGTGTAAATCTGTTTTTTTCACTTGCGAGCATCCATAATTTTGTGATTCGTTGTCGTGTGCATTTAGTGAAAACAGTTAAATTCTAATTGTGTCGAATTTACTTGCCAATTGAGAAGGAATAAAAGGAAATTTTCGCTTTATCCGACTCTTCTGTTCGGCCCCATACTGCTCACTTCTGATTAACAACATGATTCATCAGATTAGTTTGCTACTGTTTTCCGATGGCCTAGACCGGCTTAGCGTCTCTTCAACTGGGGCAAAGTCTTAATGTGCTCTTATGAAACATTGCAATCTAGCATTGTCGTGTCTTCTCATCTCTTTTTCAAGTTTCACCCCGGACCCATGATTGTGCGAACTGTTACTCCTTAGGAGGTTGAGTTTTTCGGTCTCGTGTGAAGAGATGTGTACACAGGTTCTACACAAGAGCAAGCTGTCAGGTCGCCACGGGTAGCGAACCTAACCTCCATGAAAGGGACTGGGGTAAACTTCAAGAACCCCTATTAGTCCACTCGTTTGTGTGGGCATTTGAAAATGGAAAAGCATATTGGACGTGTGAAGTCAGAAAGTCAATTCCTTTTTGCTTCGGCTAGGGTAGCTTTCACTTTCGGCCTTTATTCAGACATTATTCAAAGCAAAATGGTGTGATGGAGAATCCTCTTAATTAGATATGACTTTGGCCACTATGTCCAAAAACATGCTGCTCATCACTCCTTTCTGTGTTGGACTAGCCTGCTTTTTCTCCTGTCTCCATCCTTTAACAACTCGGAATCAGAATGTCGAGTCGAGGCTTTTTTGTGCTATGATTGACTGGTGGATGATGGTACCATTCCAGGTGGAAAATGAACTCACTAATATTTTGACTTATCTGAGATTATGGGCAATTACATAATAAAATGGCTCAAAGATACTTAAAAAACGATTTGACGAAGTACTTTTGTTCGAGTACGATGGGATGCCGGTACTTTTCCATAATTCCTGAAAAAAACACGAGGAAAACGAAAAACCAAGCGCGTGGTTGTTATATGCAAAAGAAATTAGTATACTAACAGAGGGCATAATGTCGAGCATTTCATGAGGGAAGATTTCACATGGAGAAATCAAACTTGATCCGACAATTCGATCAACTTAAAGAAGTTTACCCCGCTCGATTCAACAATGCCATCGATAACTTCGATCCTATGTTTGTCTCAAATTCTTTTAAAGTAGCCGGTAGCTTCAATGTCATGAAATGGAGAGGCAAAAAGAAAAAAAAGATCAGTAAACAAACAGTCGGATGAACGATTCAAGTCGTTTGGAATTAGCCCAAACTGAGTGAATCGCGATCACGGTTCTCTCACAGAGTTCTCTGTTTAGCCCAAAAAGAGTTAGGGAAGAGAAACCGATAGTACATATGTACCTTACTAATCTTGGAATAACGTGGTAAGCAATCGGATCAAAGGGCGGACTTGCACAGTCCAAAAAAAAAAATGGAGCCAAGATAGCTAGATCTGTGGCACAGCGAGGCAAAGCAGGACGAGGAAATGAAATTTAAAGTGAATTTGGGTATATCACGGGAACATCCGTTCCGTGACGGGTCACCTCCATTTTGTACATGCTCGTTGTCGCTTGTTCTTCTTCGTTCATCGCATCATGAGAACAAATAGGAACAGATTTCCTCTGCGAAACATGTTTCACTGTGGCTTCACGCTCTCTCTTTTGGTATTAGAGTTCTATTATTGTCCTTATACAGAGGAAAGAACTCTATTAATTTGTCCATGTTCAGTACGGACGGTAATGGAAAACGAGGTCTGACCAGCTAAAGTGCAGTACTAGTCGCCCCGGCCGTGCAGATGCTCTGGCTCAGCTCAAATAGAAAATCGCCATCTATTACCCTACCGAAGTACAACCTTTTAAAATTGTTCTTCGGACCCTATGTTTCAATGCCTTTTTCGGGTGTGACTTTGGCTCTTGGTTCGAGTTCTAAGGCCAAAACATGAGAGCTATTGCTTTAATTCGGTTTGACTTTAAATACTGTTCTTTGTATGTTTTGAGGCGTTCGACATTCACCTAAAGTTAATAGAAAAAGCCAAAATTTCAAAAGCAAAGTTCGTACGGAACATCCCGGCTTTTACGATTATCTTTTTCGCTCACGAATGAAAAGCATCTATACATGATTATATGATAAATCTGAGGTTGACACGAACTTAATATGCATAGGTTTTATAGCATAATTAACAAAAGCATAGTGTTTTCCAATGACAAGATTACAAAAATCGATTGTACCTGGTACGTGAACACGTGTTGACAACCCTTCATCCAATGATTTGCCACATTGTTTCCACCCAGAAAGAAAACGGGCTGTACCTAAAAAGCTGAGGAGGAAAAAGGAGTCAAAGCCCCTTTTATGGTTGGGCGTTTCAATCTTTTGACGATGATGAGAAGCCTAGTGTCGGAACAAGTGGAAGCTAAAAGCCCCAAAATTATGTTAGTAAGGTTGCGTTTAGTCATCCGAATTTGAATTGTGATAGAATATAATAAGGTGAAATTAGAAATTTTCAGAATAATCTTCAGATTGTAGAAAATCACATCACATATTTATCGCATTCCAAGATAAAATTAAAATTCTTTGAAAATCCTAATCCAACGCAATCTCCCGCGACGTACAGATCCCACCACTTGAGCTCCCTTACCAGTCTCAAACCTCCTTTCTTCAACTCCCTCCAATTTGTCTCCTTCAACGCCAATTTCGCCAGATCCACTGACATCTACATTTCCAGACTATAGTCCTCCATCAGCTTCACTATATCAGAGGCAATTCGGACACTAGCGAAAACGAGTCTTGGGTCACCGAGGGTGTCGTAGAGCGATCGAGGGAGGTAGCGGCCACTGCGATTTGATAAACAAGGTAGCAACGGCCGATTTAAGGGTGGCGATAGGGTGGTGCACGTCGCATGCGAAGCTCAAGTGCCACTTATGGATGTGGAGAGGACGTGGACGGAGCACTAGGGGACGGCACTTGAATAGCGAGTAACGACGATAGACATGACTTTGTTGTGGACAACGACCTCGAAGGATCTATTGCACTCGTGATAGGATTCGAGTTCTTCAATGGTGATGACCATGTGATGTATAACTTTTTCTTTTCACTCCTAGTCGTTGGAGCACGATGGTGGTCGGATGCAATGACAACTGCAGGGTTGTCGAAAGTGACGATGATCGGCTGTCATGGAGGTGGTCCTTGCGCGTTGGTTGGCAAAGCTAGATGTATCTCTCCTTCGCTCCATTATTGGAAGGAAATTGATAAGTTATTATTAATTTTTTTATCCAATTCGGGTTTATCCCGCCATGTAACCTAAATTTCTTATTCGGCATTTTATCCAGGTATATCTGAGGTTATCCGATTCCAAGGACGTCACCAAACATCCGATACGATATTTTGTTATACTATCCGGACTCAAATCCGGATTACCAAGTGCAGGCTAAGTGGTAATTCAACTATTATGAGAGTCAGATTAGGGTACTAATGAGGCATTAATACATGCTGCCCATATATTAGAGAGGAACAAGAGGCTTTCCCATCCTTTTGATCAGAAAAGAAGAACCTGTTTAGACATTGGAGGAAGCTAATGGCTTTCACATTCAAGGACATCAAAAAGGGAAAATAGCGGACCTAAGAACCGCGCGCCATCACAGCCGTTGGTTTTTGTACCACGACTATGAGAACCCTGGAGGATCCGACTGTGATTGATCCCAGTCTATGTGGACCCTGGCCCATCAAAATGCATACATGGTTCCCATCAGATTGCTCAACTATGTCGGGGAAAGGCCCCGTTCTAAAAAGAAACAGCCCGAAAGAAAGGATGCCTGAGAATATTATAAACCAGGCCATTTCATATCTGAAACAAGGCGATGCCCAATTCTTAGACCTGATTCACATATTAATAGCTTAGCTAAATACACATCTCTTCAACCCAATCATGGTGTCTCTTCCTCGGACATGGGCATTTACACACAATGGAACGTGTGATTGATTTCTTAGAAACTTAATATTAGTCTTCTTCCAAATTCCAGGTCTGTATGCACCTAAGATTACTAGTTAATCCAACAGCATTATGATAATCTGGCCCAAAAAAACAAAATAGTATGGCTATAAGACAAAAGCATGGGCAAGCGACTGTCTCAAGACTTTATGCATCTCTATAAAAGTTCAAGCACATCAATACCATGAAAACTACCCCAAGGACAACAGCACAGTAAAAGCATTAAAAAGAAATAGACAAGAAACTGGTGATGCGTCTTCTTTGAACTTGCCATGAATTCAGACCAACTTCTTGATAGGTTTTGCAATCAATGACTCAAAAGAAACTTTACATGACCAGCTGACACCATAAGATTAAAAGATCCTCACATCCCTTACATATTTTCCCTACCCACTCCTCAACTTCTCTCCCCAGGTCTAAATCAAACTGATTTTTTCAGTCTATAAATCGACACCTCAGTTCATACACTATACTCTGAGAACTCAAGTTTAGATGTGCAATTTCTTATAGCAATGACAGCAGTGAAACATCAACCAGATGAGGATCATCAAACCTCCACAAATAAATTCATTAACAGTCATAAAAAGTACATTTAAGGTCCAGTATCTTCAAATGTCCCCCAAATGGTCTGTAAGGTCATCAAAATGCACATCCAAAAACGAAAAAAAAGAAAATGACCTCATTAGATATTGCTTTCAGACTCCTTGCCATGGATGGAACACGGATCAGCATTTTATTACTTCACTGACTTGTTCGACATTCCTGCATAATGCAATTTAATTCAGTTTTGATATCAAGCTGCATTTAGATGTAATGAGGGAAGTGCAGAAGAAAAAATGCCAAAAGTATTTGCCATGTCTCTATGGATGTGATATGATACCACACCTTGAGCCTCATTCAGCATGCGCATGCAATTAACCCTTGCTCACATAAGTAATCAATAAGGGCTAGCTGAAAGACCATCCTTTTGAAGCTCTTTCAACAGAAAATCAAGGCAGATGGTACAGAAAGGAAACAGTAATGCAAACGATAATTGTCTCGTTCACTAATAGTGAAATAATAACATGGTCAATCACATTTCTATCCAAATGCAATTATATGAAACAATAAGCAGAAGGATGATGCCGCATCCTCAGCTTATTCTCTTTTCCTGTCTTCTTTCGCCAACAATACACCAAAACAAGAAAATTTGAAAGAATATTCATGCGATTGAAAGGGCATATATTACTCAATCATCTCAATAAAGCCCTCACTGTTCAGGCCCCAAAAAAAATCCCCCCGCTGCAGCGCGCAGCACTAGAAATTCAATAAACAGTCAGATCTAAAAACTACTTGAAATGCTATACCCAAGATAGTGGTCATAACAAGTTCCAGAGCACGGTTTCTAATTATACAGTATACCCATAACAATCTATCAGTTTAAAGAAAGGAAAGAACAAGACAATCTGTTTGAGGGAAACAACACTACTATGACAGACAAGTTCCTGAGAGTTTGCATGGTTAGCCACCTCCGTGCAAAACTCTATCACTCTGACAAATATTTGAAGTCGTACTACTCTAGTTGCAGCTAAATGGTTTTAAAGGCAATAGGAACCGATTAACAAATTGACCATTGTAAAAGGCAAGAACTTCCACCATGTTCCCATAGAAATATAATGAAGTAGCATGCTGCCACTTCCAACTTAAAAATCCAAGAAACGAAGACAGAAGAAATTTTTCTCACCAAAACAAGACTTTCAACAAGTGAAGTTCTACTGAAAACCATTGTCCAAAATTATCTCAACTTCACCAAGCTAGCCTCTGTTTTTCATACGGAAAGCCACAATCGACCTTGAAGATAGATCTTTCAACTATCTACTCTCGCTACCATCTTCTTAAATTTTGACTTCTACTTGATTGAATATGATGGCACGCTATGACCAACGAAATTAAACCAAACCGGAGTCATGGGAAACTATGAATTCAATTCAACACGACCTTAGCCCTGGCTAGATTAGCTAGGTGAAGCAAAATCACGCGTGTAGATGTAGTAGTTCAAGATGAAGTCTGCTTTGTTTAGGAGACAATGTGGCGCCATAATCCATGAAAATTCTAGAATGAAGTGGGATTAGGGGGTTATGATGGCATCTAGATGATCATGGCCGTGGCATTCAGTAAGGAACAAGGAGATTCTGCCCAACAAAGTTTCATATTATCAGCACTACAACATGGAGGTAATGGCTTGAATTCTAACAAGTGGTGCTCAAAGGTTTCTAGCCAACTCTAGGAATGACATTCCCGCATCTTTCATCCCTAGAGACTCAGCTCTTTTTTAGTCAATGGACATGAAACAATGGGAAAGAGAACCGTGGATATCGAATATGCAACCCAGAATCCAAATGGCAAACCAAATCACAACCTTTCTGACTCTCGAGTTTTCCTGCCCTTTAGATTCCCTTGCACACAAATAAATAAGATGGACGTCCCAGTCCATTTTTCAAGAAGTAAACACCTTCTGTTCAATATAGCAGGTTGCAGTATTTTTTCCTACCGACCTGTTAACTGTAAAGAAGGAAAAAAATCCTATTGCACTGCTACAACCCTTTATGATTCTGTTGAGACTAAGTTTACCACCTGCAGTCCATTAAATGCATATAGCTCATGGTTTTCTGCACCCTGAACCATCATCAATCAAAGCAATCCAAGCGATGAACATTAACCTATCAACCACGAAAACATTCTAGTCAAGATTATCGACCCAACTTGCAGAAGCGCAGAATGTCGACATCTCAGCTCTGCCCGGGTCACTCACAGCTTTCAGCTTAAAAATATCATTCCGCAATGTTATTCTATTGGGTCGCAAATGCCGCAGAGTAACTGGCGCCGTGACAGCACCCCACAAGAGAAGAGAAAAGAAGCGAATTGAGCCAAGCAGTCCACCCAATACCCTAAAAACCAAACCCTCGCCTGCCAGCCAGCCAGCGCAGACAATGCGACCCAAGCTCCACGAGCAGCTCAGAATCATATTAGAATCCACGGAGAAATCGAATGGGGCATATACCGAGAGAAGTGAGATGGGGCGGAACCGACGGGAATCAGCTGGAAGGAGCGGAGGAGTGGTTCTCCACGAGCTTCTTGTCCCGCCTCTCCATGGCCACGTCCCACACGTCGTTGCCGATGTGCTTCGGCTGTTCAACCAACCAACAAAAAAAAAAACAAAGAAAAAAAAGCTTCAGAATCGACGGCGGAGAACGGAGGCGATCGGGAGGCGATCTGAGAGAGGGAGGAAGGGGGTGACAAACTTACGCGGCCGTGAGCGGCCTTGTGGATGAAGTACTGAGCGTTGCCCATGACGCAGAGCATCCCGGCGATGATCCCGAGCGGAAGAGCCGCCTCCATCCACACCCACGACGCCATTTCTGCACCACCACCGCAAGCTTGGATTGACGAAAGGGATGATTTTTCGCACTGCGAAAGTCAATTTGGTGAATTCCAGCCCCAATTTATATATACGGTCGCCTCCGTCCTTTTCTTTTTCTCTTTTTTTTTTTACTCTTGTCACTTTTATTTTCCCCACCTAATTGGAGATCTTTTTCTTTTTTTTCTTATGTTGGGTTAAGAAAAAAAAAATTTAGCGTTCCTATAAAAAATAACTCCCTCATTTTAAGGAAAAAAAATTAGTTTTGTGAGCACCTGACTATTTTTTTCATTTCTTTCTAAGGACAGTTTGATCTTGCAGAAGCACGAGCTTCCTGTTATTGTTTTCTCAAGCTAATTTCCGTCTCGGAAGAAATTCCAAATCGGCACCTCATAATACATCGACTCCAAACTAAAACTTTCGTTAGGTACCTCCAATCGAAATTTACCCTCCACGTTAGATCGTGAAGAATAAAATATGGGTGAGGAGTATCGGTTCGGGATTCTTTGTAAGAGAAAATTAATTAATATTAGATATATCAGGGGTATCAACCTGAAATTCTTTATTAAAGAAAAATTAGCTCGAGGTAAATGTCCTGTATCGGTACTAATTCGGGATTTTTAATGATGTTGAATTTTCTTTCAATGTTTTGTTTTCTGTAAATACAAGGACAAATAACACTTCTTCTCTTTTTGTGCCAATGCCGTTTAGGGTTTTGTCTACTCGAGCGCGGTCATGCGCGAGGTCTCTCGAGGCGAGGGGGTATATATGCGGAAGCTTATGTCATCCTCGTCCCTGTCCTGCGACACCGCCCTACATCTCTCTCTCTCTCTCTCTCTCTCTCTCTCTCTCTTCCTCCCTGTGCGCTCGCTTTTTCTCTGCACATTTTCGCTTCTCCCCCGCACGCACGCGCGCGCGCGCGCCCCATGTCGAGATCCTCTTGATCCGCCGCCGACGAGACCCGGATTGACCACGCCCCCCATTCAATCCCCGGGGACACGTTAATCCGTCGACACTGCAGCAGCTCTCGCCGGTCGCGCTGATCCGGTCCTTGGCAGCAGCAGCAGCCGCCTCCCCGCTTCTCGTTCTTGCATACCCACTTCAGGTACTCGCTTTTTCCGCCGAATGCATCAAATCTGGAGCTGCTTGCGGCGTGTAAAGTTGCTTCCTTTTTCTGACCCGGGGCCGTTTGGTACTTGGCTTTGGTTTGTCTGTTGGGATTGGCAATCTGTCCAGGACGATTCATTTTTGGGTCTTTCGCGTGATCTGGATTTGTGGAAGTTTTGCTGTTGTTGTTTGTTGATTGCCTTGCTTGATAGCTGTGTGTGTGTGTGTGTGTCTTGTTCTTGTTGGTTTCATCTTTGGATTGAATATGCAGACGTGGGTGGTAGGTGAGGTTGGTGAGCGAGCTACTGTGTTGTAGAGATCAAAGACTGAAACATGGCTACCCTGTCTCGACTGCGTTACAACCCGAGTCACAACCCACTTGCCGGGCACCGTAGCTTCGCCGATAACCGCCATCGTATCAGCAGTAACCCGTCTGCGGTTGCCTTCTCACCTTCCTCATCCTCTCTCAATCCTCAAAACCTGTCCTGTCTCCTTCCAGAGATAAAGCCTGTCCAGGCCAAATTGCATGCGAAGTTTGATTTTTCATGTGGTGGCGGAGGTGGCAACAGTGGGGTTGGCCATGGGAGCAGCGGCGGCGGCGGCGGCGACGACGACGACAGTGGCGGGTGGAGTGGGGATGGCAGTTCTGATGAGTCCTCGTCCCCATTCGCAGGTCTGGGAATTTTGGGCCTTTTCCTCAATGGGTGGAGATCCAGAGTTGCTGCAGATCCCCAATTTCCATTCAAGGTCTTGATGGAGGAATTAGTGGGGGTCAGTGCATGTGTTCTTGGAGATATGGCTTCTCGCCCCAATTTCGGGCTAAATGAGCTCGATTTCGTGTTCTCGACTCTCATTGTTGGATGCATACTGAATTTCACTCTTATGTACCTCTTAGCGCCCACTGCATCTGCGGCATCCTCCAGTCTCCCTGCCATTTTTGCTAGTTGCCCGAAGAGTCACATGTTTGAACCCGGCGCTTTTGGCATAGTTGAAAGATTTGGGACTTTTGTGTACAAAGGGACGGTTTTTGCTGCGGTCGGGTTTGCTGCTGGCCTTGTAGGGACAGCTATCTCGAATGGCTTGATCAAGATGAGGAAGAAGATGGATCCTAATTTTGAGACACCAAATAAGCCTCCCCCGACCGTCCTGAATGCAGCCACATGGGCAATTCACATGGGTTTGAGCAGCAATTTCAGATACCAAACTCTGAATGGCATTGAGTTCTTGCTGGAGAAGTGGCTTCCCCCACTGGGCTTCAAGACATCTGTAGTGGCTCTGAGGTGCGCGAACAATGTGCTTGGTGGGATGACGTTTGTTATATTAGCTAGGTTGACAGGATCACAGAGTATCGGGGAAGGGAAGCCTGACAAAGTCGAAGACGGGTTGGTTTCAGAGAAGGGGAAGTTGGTTGTTGGGGAAGCTGAGGATGTCCCGGGCAATGAGAACAGTTGCAAGTGATGTAGGCTTAATTATATCCGTGTTGCTCTTTCAAAGTTCTCTATAACCATAGGCCTTATCTGTTCATAGCTTTGATCAAAGGCTGCAATAAAGTTTGAAGAGGTGGGTGTTACTGGGTGGTCTTGATTATGGCTTGGACCTGATGTGCCATGTATTTGTTCCTACGAAATCATCTTTTTGGCTTTAATGGAGAAATCTTGAAAAAAACAAAAAAAATTGGGCTGTGAACTTACTGTTTACTAGCATGAGTCTGACCAACCAACAAAGGCCAGTTCTCGGACAAACACGTTTCTATTTTGCTGATGTAATGTTGGTATATTATCTCAATATGTTTTGTTCAATTTTTCTTGCTCTTTTGCGCGGGTAGTTGTGATGTTACCGATGCCGGCATCTTTGTCTGCTCTTGAAGACTTGGGCTTTGAGTCCTCTTCTATGGTGGAGCCTCTGTTTTATGTCCTCTTCTGAAACTAATCATGCGAGAATCCCTCCCTCACCGGAACACGTTTGTATGTGTCTGTGAGGGAGAGTGGCGGAAAAATCTCTAAAATGACTAGTCTCCTTGCCACGAGAGGGCTTCATTTAGAATTGGAGATTGGCATCTAAATTTAAATTGTATTTTTAAATCTCAGTTTAGGTCTCAAGTGTATTCAAGGATGATGGCTGCTGCTACGGGTGGCTGTAAGGACTTGGTCAGAGATGCCAATTCTCCGCACATGCCACCAAAGAAGTTTTTAGCAGCCTAGCAGGTAGAAACAGCAAGTGGGAAAACCAACCATCGAGACATCAGTTCTTACATTTCGGAGGACAAAGCGATGACTAGACTAAAAATTCTGATTGTTCTACGATAAAATATCTGTAACCCATCATCCTGCTCATTCAAAATCCAATAACTAGTCGATAGCCCGGCCATTCATGGACGCACTTTATGAATTAGAATTGCTTTCTCTAATACAAGAGGCAACAGCCCCCTCCTCGGATCGGTACATCCTTTGCATAATCTACATCAGGTGAAAAATCTGAGTTCAATAACTGATATGCATTAAATCTTTACATGTACCGTGTCCTCCAAGCACTTCTTGACGACGTTAGCTTCTTCTTTGAGTTAAATCCAGTAGAGTCGCCAAACAGATGAGCCAAAAGTATTGATTTCTGTTCGCTCCTAACAAGTTTGCAGCAAGATATGGAGCATTGCCAAATTATCTGACAGCCTCCGGGGCCGAATTGCAGTAAGGTGTGTGCAAGCACACCAACTTGGTGCATGTTAAGCAAATGGTGGCAAAACCAACTCCCATTAACAAACCACAACTGCTTTTGCTTGCATCCAATCTCGTTGCTCTTTTTACTATACGAGCAAAGCTTGGGAGTAATCCCCCGCAAGCAAATACCATCACGTGGTCAAGACCACTGTAATCAATTCCTGCGAGGATGGCCCCAATAGCAGAAGTCGGACCCATAAACCCGATAAGTGCAGCAGCTGCGAGGGACCCGTGCCAACTGTCAGTAGCTCCAAAGATACAGCAAGCGACAGCCGCACCCCTTGGAAGCCCGTGCAGAGAGACTGGAAGGACCATATGCCGGCCCAGCCCGTACGCTTTAGGTGCTGCAACTCCTAGGGCAAGCCCCTCAGCTAAAGCATGCAAAGCAACTGCTCCACATGCTAAAAATGACTGGAGGGTGAATATGCTCAATGGAAAGCCAGTAACTGATGGCAAACTGTTCACTGAAGTTTTCTTGCGTCCTGCAATATTCAAGATGCTAGATGATACGGCATGGACGAATGCTGATCCAGCAGCGATAAGCGAAATCAGAGGAAAGAATCCCATCTTCGAGGAGAGCAGTAGTTGCAATGGACGCCAAGCACCGAGGACAAACGCAATTCCAGAGGCGGCACCCATGAGGAGGGCATGCTGCAGACGGAAGGCAAGGGCAAATGCTACAAGAACCATGCCACCCAGCAGTGGCCCAAGACCAAATAGTAAAGAGACGAAGAAGCCAGAAGCATCCTCCGAGCTGAATGATATCCCACAGTTAGTTTCATATAGCATACATGATGAGAAGTTGGAAAGAGAGGAAAAGAAAATCATGACTAATTGGTATATCTAGTGCAGCTCAAAAAGATTAACGTGGTTAACACAGAGAAAATATCATCCCAACCCTTATTCTGTCAGTTAATAAAGCCCGAGTGCTGGTCCAAACCATACTAAAGCAGAAAGACTAATTATTAAACAGAGAAGACGACTGATTTCAAATAATTTGGCTGCGATGACGAAAACCATATTAGGGACTGGGTGAACAAAGGATGAGAAAAATGAAAGTGACTGATGAAAGTATGTCAAAGGAGGACAATTGGCAGGCCAGCTAACTCTTGATCCAAACTCAGCACGAGCAATGGAAACAAACTGGAACAATAACAAGATGCATGCTCGCAGCTTGATGGCTGCTAAATTGATGATGCCTATGCATGACCAACAGAGGATGCTATGGAAAAGAAAATGTGAAAATCATAAATTCACGATCAATGAAAGAAAATCCAAGCAGTTTGCTCATCAAAGAAGAAATTCCAAGTAATTCAAGTACGGATAGGTTCTTTACCCTTAACCTATTTAGGCCTTCCTTTGGGTGCTACGATATGCGAATTTGGGAGCCTATTATGTGCCGGGTTGGGAAAGATCCTTGTCAAAAAAACACTCTCTGTCATCTTCCTATCTATTTCATGTCTCTATTTCCTATTCCTTGTTCGGTGCCAAATGGCTGGAGGCTATTTGGAAAAAGTTTTTTGTGGGAAGATTACAACGAGTCACATAAATTTCATTGGTTAATTGGACAGCAGCTAATCAACCTTTTTCTGACAATGGTCTTGGCATCAAAGTCTCTTTCATTGCTTAACAAGGCTCTTCTAGGCAAATAATTATGGACGTTCAATGTTGAAAATGATTGTTTTGGAGGAACGTTGTTGCTAAATTTGGCCGTAAAAGAACCGGTTGGATTCCCAAAAGTGGAAGAATAGCTCATGAGTGGAGTGAATTTGTTACTCATATGAATCCTATTGTGGGAAATGGTAAGCAGATACAATTTTGGCTTGACACTTGGAGTGGGAGTATTTCTTTCAAAGATCGTGTCCCTTACCTCTTTGACATCACTAGGAACAAAGAGGCTCTTATGTCAGATTGTTACTTAGGAGATTGACTCTACAAGACAAGCCCAAGATTGGGAACTTGAATCTTTTGGCAGCTTTCATGATTGCCGTATAACTCTAAGATTTCCCTCACTAGTGTGGATACTTTGTCTTGGAGTAGCGGTAGAGATGGACCCTTTCTGTAAAGTCTTATTACAGTTTACTCGAAAAGAAGATTTTCAGTGGCAAGGCAGTTTTTCCTTGCTATTTGGAAAGGGAGAGTACCGATATCAGTTTCATTTTTTGTATGCGAAGCATCTTGGGAACGTAATCTCACACTAGACAATTTGAAACAAAAGAGGGATTGTGCTGATTAATAGGCGCTTTTTTATGCAAGAGAGAGGCAGGGATGATGCAAACTTATGGGCGCAATGGGCTATCTTGTGTTATAAAAGGATCTATCGAACAAGAATTACGGGCATGGCAAGGTCGCCTTTTGCATTGAAAACGATTTCTTCGATCCCTCTTGCTGTTTTATTATTGATTTAAAAAGAGCTTTCATTGGAGAAGAAACGCCCTTTTTTTTTGTAATTATTGAAAGCAGATTGAAAATCTTACACTTCTGGTAAAATGGACAGTAATGCGTGGATGTTAATCCTTTAATCCATATCGTAGATGATTTGTTTTGTACATGGGCTCTGTGGATATGGGTTTGTACGCCCTTTGGTGCCCTTCAGTAGTATTTTTATTTTCTATAAAAACAATAAGAAAGACATTTCTCTGTGTTCATGTTTAGGATCAAGTTTTTAAACAGAGAGACCCACCTGTAGTCATGGCTGAAGTTCTGGAAAAGGGTGCTGAGAGCTTCCATGAATGCCACAGAAAGCGTAGCTGCTGATGCAACCTCAGATGGAGAAGCTTCCTACGAGTGAAAAGCCCAATGAACCTTAAATCTCTAGATACCCTAAAACAAATCTCAGTGCCTGTTGGTTAGCCAGCCCATTTTCAGACACGAGGTACTGAGTTAAAGGTTCACAGAACTAATCCAATATATGTTTAGCAAATAACTAAGGGTGGGTAGATAAGTACCTTGAACGCATCAGGAAGGACTTCTGCAACAACCATCCAAATCATACATCCTGCAGCAAAGCCCGTACAGAAGGGCAGAAACTTGCTAAATGCATCAGCACAGATGAAAGAAGGGACTGCTACAATTGGCTGCAAAAACAAATAATAAAGCCAGTTACTGACAGCCAAATAAGGAGATGAGCAGGATGCAGGTATTCACTGGTATCAAACAGTCAATATTCAAGCAAACTGAGTAGTGAGCCCCCGATATAAACTGACTAAGGTCTGGTCTGGCCATTCCAATATTTTAATAAATTTCACAAGAGACACTGTAACCTTGGGCTTCTCCATTTTTTCAGTTTTAAAGTTTTCAACAACAGGAATAAAATAAAATCAAGAAGATAACATAATGTACTTGATTTGGTCCAAGGAATTGACGCGCTGAGTCTGCATCAAATATTCCATACTCTAGAGAACATGATATACAGTTTGCATGTTCTCCTCATCCTTCGTAATGAAACTTCCATGCTTATTTCTTTTCTCTGGATTAAAACAACTAAACGAGTAGTGCAAACAACCATTACAAGCAAGAAATCCAACTCGATGGCATTTGATAGCCCAATAATAAAGTTGCAGCTGCAATTAAACTGAATAAATTAGACAGAAACACCACAAAAAAAAAAAAACGACAATCTGACAAAGAATTGTAATAGGTAATATTCATGCTTAACTATTAAGAAGCATATGTCTGCTTATAATGTAGTTTTAAATCAGTCAGAAAAATCTGGCTTAGGAAAAGGCTTCCACTTTCCCACAATGACATATACTTTAAAGGTAACAAGAAAGAAAAGGTTTGCCAAGAAGAAAAGCCTACAACATTTCACTCCATACCTGAGGTAGGGATGTAATTACACTCCATAACATAGCATTTTGTGGAGAAACGCCCCTTGATGCCAGTACCATGCTGACAGCTAATCCCTCCGGTATGTTATGAACTGCTATGGCCAAAGTCACTAGTAGACCTTGGGAAAATCCTTTAGAACCAGCAAACGAAACTCCAACTCCAGAGCCTTCCCCGAATGAATGAAGAGTCATAATCCCAACAACAAGAACTACTTTAGTAGCATCCGCGCCCTTTATGTCTAACATACTGACTTCTCCATATTGTTCCAAAAACTGAAACCATCAAAGCAGAGTGCAAATTGTGACTGAGACTAACATGTGTTTTGCTTTTCTCGAAAAAGACAGATAGGTGAAATCAAGATACAGTCATACACCGTATCAAGCAAACACAAGATATTCTCTAACCGAGTATGAACTAACACCTTTTATAAGGATGACAATTCCAAAGTCATCCAAATGAATTTTTCATAAACACTGTCCTAGCCATGAGTCTGATACTATTCATCCTCGAGTAAAGTCTTAAGTCACTCTATTTACAGACTATGAGTCAAGGGCGCTGCATTGGACATGCAGATATGAACAAATATCTTGGCAGAAAATCTCAGAGACAAAAAATGTAAAAGTATCAGGAAACTTTATACAAAGGTGAATTGGCAATATAAAGACAATCTATTACCTTCTTACAGAGCCAGATAAAAATGCCCCCCGATAAAATCCCAAAAACAACCCAATTTCCGGCACCATACTCCTGCCCTTCCTGTACAAGGTCAAAACTTGCAGCCAGCATTACACCAGCTGCCATTCCATTGCATAATCCAGCCCATTGTTGATCAAGCTCCACAAAGAAGAATGGAACAGCACCAAGACCAGTCGCAGCAGCCATTGCCAGGGTAAATAAAGCAACAGTAGAGACTGAGACCTTACTGTCGGCATTCTTCCTCCCGCCCAGTATGTTACCTGCACCATCAAAACTTAGGACCTTCTCCTCGCCAGTACCATCTATGACATTACTTGCCACATTCTTGTGAGGGGCAGCTCTCAGACGTGTAATGTCATTTTCAGATTGTGCCGCAATGCAATCAAATGCCACCAAGGAAAAGATGAAGAATAAGAGGACTCGTTTTGCTACCATCTTCTTCTACATACACACGAAGAAGATATGGGGCCTTCAATATATCAAGAGATGCCCCGAGTGATCCTCTTGCAGACCATTCGGTCTTTCTACCACTGACGGCAACAAATAATTTGTTTTGCAGAGAGTTCGCAAGAGAGAAACTCCCATATGCTCAGTGCTACAAATACGAAAACGACCCCCCTGCGCGCGGGTAAGAATCACGCCAACAGAAGCAAATGTACGTGCAGGGGCCAAGGATTGAGAACTCACTGCCGCACAATTCTCCGATATCGACCCAGCTGCAGTAAAAAAAAAAATTATCATCCCATGAGCAAAGCTCTCAATATCAACCGATTCGTAACAGAGATCGCCGAATTATACCATGGCAAGGGCAAATTCCTTCCTAGGCAGGCCAAGGTACAAACTTGAAAGACCAGATAAGACAAAAGGTCACCAAAAACTAGCCAGGAATTGACAAAAACCTTCAAACTTAGCAGCTCATTAGCCCCATCTCTAATCAATTCTCGAATCGCCGCTAACGGAAAAACAAAAAAATTTTGCTCGAGAAATAAACGATCGATCACCATCGGACGATTCAAGGGCAAACATCCAACAGGGAAAGGAAATCCGCCGAAAGGACACGCACCCGCGAGGCATATTGACTCCGTTTGACCAAACAGAAGAAAGAAAAAGAAAAAAAAAAAACGGGGAACCCAGAATTTTCCTAACATCAATTCACGAATTCAACGGTGCGCACATCGAGATCAGACAAGCGATCGAGGACGCACCAGCCGCCGCAGAAAAAACAAAGAAATCCCCGAAACCCCGAAATGCCTGATCAAACCATCGAAATTTCGGGTAGGGAAGAAGAACCCCGGGGCGGCGGCCGATCGATGAGGCCGACAAGGAATCCACAACCGAGGAGAAGCATTGCAACAAATATCAAAAGGGGAGAAATTTACCGAGACAACGGAAGCCAAGAATGATCCAAAGAGCCAGAGACACGGAAGAGGAGAAGAAGAAGAGGAGAAGAAGAAGCGCGTCTCTGGCCCAAAAAAAGGAGAGGACTTTAGGAATGGCAGGGCACAGTAGCTTCCACGGAATAAACCCCTCCCCACCCCCCTTCCAATACGGGATTATTTGTTGCCATCATCATTAATTATTTATTATCAATTTACTTAATTTTTGAATTTTTTCCTAAAAAAAAGATATATTTATGACGCGAGCACGTTGTTTTTGCTCCCCAGCCCCACCGTCGAATTCAAAACCAGCCAACCCTGGGGGCAAAAATCTGTGTTCTGGGAGGGCCCCCTCCTCCAAAAAGTCAGAATTGGCCCGAAACGCCGCCGCTGACGACGTCACCCGCACGTTCCAACGGTGGAGGGACCCCCCATTATTTTATTTTTATGCTTTTTGGAATTTACTTAATTAATAGTTGGGATGACTTAATTACTTCCTTCCTAAAATCGCACGACAAGGCGTTTAAAATATCACGTTGTCCGAATCAACTCTGAATCCCTCAAAGTATCTAAGCATCGACCTAAAAAAAAAGAAAACGTCATTGATAGAAGCAGCGACAATATAATCGTTGGGGCGTTTTCGAGCGGGTAGCGAAATTGGATTCGGACCGTCGAATCCGAATATCCCGCTCGGAACCCCACATTAGTGCCTGATGTTTGACTTTTGATGTGATTAGTTACTGTGATCAATCTCTCTGAGTGGCTACGATGTTGCTTGGAAGTAACCACTGATGATGGAGATACCCCACCGCTATCATAACCATTTGTCCTAACTACAGTAAAACTCGTATCGGAAGATGGAATGTGACTCAAGGTAAGCAAGGGCAGAGGTGATCCCAGATTTGGGTAACACACCAAATGCAAGCAAGTCAAAGCCTCATTGTGCTCTCAAGCAAGCAAATCAAGAGCAAGCCATTGCAGCAAAGATCCCAGCTGAATCCCAAGACGGCAGGATACAGACTAGATGAATGTAATCCTGGTTCTTTACAGTATGTGTAATAGATGATGCATAATCTGCAAAATGAATTGAGTAGATTCATAAACCACCGTTGAAGTGCACAATCCTTTTCTTTTCAAGGCACTGCCGGACGGAAAATCAAGTCTCAATCTCAGCGTGACACAGCACGGCTGCCAAGGATATAATAAAGCTTCACGGCGACGAGGAAACGAAGTACAAAGAAGTACAGCTATTTTGACCAACAATAGTTGCGAGACCAGTTCATGCGTTATAATGAAGGCTCGTGAGAGTGAAATCAGCGGCCGAGCATCTGAACTTTTTGCCCACAAGAATCTTGAAAACCACCCCCCGTCCCTACTAAACAAATTGCTATTCTAAAGAAGAATAACACCGCTATCGTCTTGACTTTGAAAAATTCTGGATCGCGCTTAATTGCTACAATTGAGAGACAAGACCCAGCAAAGAATCATTTTTGGACTCGGTCTTACAGGATCGACCTTTACAATGTACATTTCTTGAGTAAAAAACATGCCACAGCTTCATCTTACTGGTCTTCCATCATCAATGTCGAGGGCTTTTCCCATGGCTCTGCAGCGGCAAAATCATGCTTGTGGTAAAGAACCGGCCGCTAATACTTCGGGTACCAAAACATTCCTTTGATTCCCTCTGGGTCAGCTTCAAAACCCAAGTTCCGGTAAAACTCTACAACTGCAATGAAAGTGACAAAGCAAAGTGAAAAACGCATATCTACTCGAAATCAAAATCAAAATCAAAGCCAATTGAGGAACTCTAAAATTAGTCAAAGCTTCCAATATCTCCAGGGACAGCACTCATAACAGCTGGAATCAGAGGCAACCAATAATTAAAAAACAATATCCTCAAACTGATATATGCATTTCATTGATATATTTATTCTCAGAACATAGAAGATTTGATCATGCACTTCTCATACTGTCAAGCACATGCTGGTACATAGGAGGGAGGAGATCGATGCTCATAGAGGAAAAGAAAATTTGAGAAGCAAATCAATTTGCCAAGAATAGTAAGATGCGTGTTATCAGTAATTTCTGCAGCATTGGAAATCAAAAGTGGGTTTGTTCTGCAAAATATATTTACAACAACAAAAGGATATGTGAAAGTAGCATGGTCAAGACATTTGCCTCAACCTCTATGATGATATTACAGCCTTCGAAAATTTTCAAAAACATAAAACAAATAAAAAAGAGAAATATAACCTGAAGAGAGATCAGGATAAGCTAATAATCTATCAATAGTAATAACAACAAAAATAACAATAAGAATCAAATTTCAGCAATTTTGAAAAAGTATAGCATTGTCATAAGAGCCAACATCCAGTCTGCTTCGACCCCATAAAAAAAAAATCCTCCAGTCTGCAACCACGACATGATGACAACAGGGATAGGAAACAGATGGAAAAACTTTGGACATGATTTCTCTTATTTCTTCTAGTTTGCATGGCCTACATATTTTATTACTTCTAGTCCATCATCATTATTTCCTCCCAAATATTAGAAGGTAAAGCACTTCACCTCAGAAAAATCAATTTACTGATTTCAAATTTTCCGTCTCCCACAAAGAGGCGCAGATTAAATGACTATAGATAAACAGATGCATCAAGTCTCATAACTTGGGTATACATTGAAGTCATTCAAACTCCAACAAGATTGACTTTACTCAAAGGTAGTAACAGGCTTTAAACTGAGATCTGCTTTTCAGGCGCTTTGTCATTGGCGAAGAGAAGCCGCTGTACAAACTTTTTCTTTTTTTTCTTTTTTCAAAAGAAGAGCTGAGGTATGACCTCAATCAGTTGCCATGGACAATATATCCTATGGGAAGGATCAAACAACATCACTGCTCACATACCTTTACTATCGGCAAAGAGCGATATATTGCCAATGTCCCTCTGCAGAAGAGTCCTGATAAGATTTTCCACAAGAGTCTTCCCAAGGCCTTGACCCTGGATGAAGAGAACTTCATTAACACAACTGCTGTGTGGTATGTAAAATCAGAACACAAAAAAGCGTCCGGTTATTCTCGAGCAGTAAATAACCATGGCACCATATGTCATTATCAGGTAATAACTATCCCACAAAATCTCCCAGAATGTTGGCCTTAATGTTTTGTTCGGGTGGTGAGTGTGGAAAATGGGGTAAAATTCTCCATCTTTGCAAACAAAGCACAAGGGTCCCTAGATCTGTATTATACCATAATTAAAAGTTTTAATTAAGAGTTGGGATAATAAGTAATAGTAGCATGTTAGCAATTAGTTGAAACAGTGTCACTTCACAGATATCCACTACATATTAGGAATGCCTTAATAAATGATTATTCTAAGGTATACCTTTTGATTGGCTATCTCAATTATGTAATGATGCCATAATTCAGCTTAATCATATGCAAAGATTATGGCACAGAAGCGACACAAATGAAGGCCAAGGACCGAAATAGCACAAAATTCAATATTTAAAGACTCAAACCTCAGGATTCAATGATCACGGACTAAACCATTAGAATGGTGAAACCTTAGGAACAAAAGATGCCGTTTCTCCACTTTTCAAATTATCAGTTATCAGTCAAGCCAATAAAACTCGCTCAACTAAATCTCATCCAGATCTCTTATGGTTTTCTTACAAAGAAATATTTCTCTGAAACACTAGCTTAGTCTGTGACACAAGATTACCTGATAGGAAGGATCAACAAGGACATCCCAAATGGTGGCATTAAAGGCATGATCAGATGTAGCACGTGCCATCCCAATGAGCTTCGTTTGGGCACTCTCATCTGTAGGTAACTTTTGCAGGTACAATAAGACTATCATCAAATAGTCTTTTACTGAAAGGAAAATGCGTATACAGCGGGTATAAACGGATCTACTGCAACACACTAATTTCTTGTGTTAAAGTACCTGAGCCAGGGGAATTCCTTACAGAATGCAATGTGGCCACAATGTAGCTATTTTTCAAAGCTGCAGCCAGTTTGGACAACGGCCTCCGAGGCCATCCCACCTACAAAACAGGTGAAACTGATTTATTTCTAATTACCACTGGAAGCACAAATGTTCTAGCTAATACATTAATATAAAAACAGGGATGAAATAAAGCAGAGTTGACATGAATGATCTTGATCGAGCGAATCAACTCCACTTCTACACTAAGCAGCTCAAAGAAACCTGAAGATATACCTAACACTGCATTGCAAATACAAATTTAACCACCGAAAGAGAATTAGGTATTAGCCAGCTCTTGCAGGTGAAGAGACACAACAATGACCTTATAATCACCTTATCACATAGTGCTTGAAGATCATACACATCAACATCACCACCAGATGAGAATATTATTTGTTCAAGTGAGCCATCTGGTAGAGTCTTCTCAAATAGTAAAAACTCCTGGGGTAAGATCTCTTCCTCCTCTTCAGGAATGGTTGGTGGATCAACAATTTGCGTCGCACTGTCCTTCAATAAACTGCCAAAAAAATGAAATTGGTGAACTTTCATAAAACAGGCGGCTAAATACCACCAGAGATTATTGGCAAAAGGATCTGCTAATGAATACACCACAAAGAAAAAGGCATGCCAATGTGTGTCGCACAAAAGCTTTGAATGAGGAATAAGAAATGGGTGAAATCTAGCAAAGAAGAAATAACATGGCATCCAAAATTAAACTGTTAAATATGAGAATCATCAAGAGCAACAAATGAACTTGTATGTTAAATTACAAGGGCTTTTCATATTTCTGGAACCCACATTTCATGAGTAAAAAACTTAGCTTCGTCCCATCTAGAACTGGTTGGGACTTGATAGTTGTGGTAATATTAAAAGCTTCTTGCAGCACGCCATGTAGGTTTTAGAATCAGCTCCGTATAGTAAAATTTGTGCCTCAAGTTTGATTGTGCTCATACAATCACAATGAATAGTAAACTGAGATGCTTCAGAAATAGAGTTCTCACCATGTCCAATATATCTCTAATAAACACAGGCCTTTCATCAATGTTACTCTAACCTCTTTTACATCGTTATACGATAATTTTTACTATGTCAAAATGGACCATTTTCTTGATTAAAATAAGCTGCTGTGGCCATGAACTAAACTACTTGCGAAAATAAACGATGCCCAACTTCAAATTTATGCTTTCACTGGAAAAGCATTCCAAGCTATGAGATTTCGATAAATATATAGGTGACAAATGTACTGATAGTGATATCCATTTTCTTCGCCTGATAAGGCTCGCAAGCAATTCAGCAAAGAAAATAGAATTTAAAAACATAAATAAAAAGTGCTATTGTTCAAAATCCCTCATGCCACTAAAAGCTTTAAAAAACAAAGTAGCTCAAATAAAAAGTTTCGTACAGCGGAACAACCATGCTGATGTAAATACCACAAGAAAGGATAGCTATTTAACGCTTCAAATAGAGATGAATGATCAGAAACCGGAAAGCATTTGATTTGCAATTCGGGTGCACGTGCATCATATGCTTGCCAGCATAATCAAGGCTTTTACGATTCGTCAATTACCCTGATCTTATGGTTTCCCAAAAGCTTGCCTTGAGCGGAAAAACTTTAAACCTTCGGCTTGCTGCAAAAAGTAAGCCAGATATCAATCAATTGCCAACTAAGAGACTAAAGGAAAGAAAGTGATCATGCATTAATGGTAGAAGCCGAGAGAACAAAGGAAAGATCAGTACCAGAGAATTGGACCTTTAGCTATTAGAAAATGCAACTAAAGTTTTCCAGTTTCTCCTTTCTTATCCGTGTGGTTCAAATGTTCAAACAAAGAGTGTTATGGTGATGATCCAACAGACGAAGCATATCTTATAGACTGAGTGAAATGCAAACACTTCAGCCTTGGAATTCAAAATGCAAGAAATTGCCAAACAATAAATAATATTTTGACATAGCCAAAGTGAGAAAGTTATCTGCAATTTTTTCATTCCCTAAGCTGAAGATATGGCTTATTTAATCTGCATCACCTGCCTACTCAAACATTTGGTTGTTGTTTCACAACTTCCAGTTTCACATAACGATGAGATTTGGGATGTACAAATACAAGCACCTTTGAATTCAATTCATGATAAGAAAAACTCGCCTCCATTGGTTACCATTATTTACATTGATCAAGCTGGTTTGCATGACTTTTATCTTCATAAGCAAAAGATATAAGAACGCGGAAATCCAATAGACGAGCACTTTTTTCATGATGTACATGCTACGCATCTCGACGATTTAAATCTCCAAGAAACACGGTACTGTCGTATCGATACTAAGAATGCCAAGATCAAGTGCCTTATTCTAGTGCAATGACTCCATGAATTTCGATATCTCCAAATTTTCAAAAGTTCTCGATCCTAATTCTATTCCACTTCAAAATGGATAGCGTAAGCAAACGTTCCATCTCTTCAAAGCACCACGGCCAAACCAATCCTTACGCGAGAAAGGCTTTAGACATGCATAATCCACAACATTAGACTTGCATACCGCGCTCCGGCCCATACCCCCCATTACTGATACTTGCGCCTTCTTTCTAATAAGCCAAATCTCTCACTTTTTTTGGGACAAACTTTCTCAACCCACTTAACTTCGACCTAACTACTCACCTCTCCCTCCCTAGAATTTGACTTCAGAAGAAACAACTCGATTCCTTCTTTCACTCGGTTCGAATTGCCCGACCAAACGCCGTTCTCCTACAACGGGAGCTCCGGCAAGCAACATTTCACCCACTCAGCCCGAAGCTACGCCGCACGAATCGAAGCCGACCCGATTCGCGTTTCACTCGACGGAGCCGAGAGAAGCAGGCGGATCAACGCGATTCTATCCTAGGATTCCCATCGCAAGATCATCTCGACGACGAAATCGACACGGACTCATCTGCCCGACAAAGGGATCGACGGACTCGTCAAAGAACAATGGGCGTCTAAAAACTCGCTGGTTGGGTTGACTTCGAGGCAGCAGCGCGGACGCTTACCTCCGGCGAGTCCAGAAGGGGAGGCGTCGGGGAAGAGAGGGTGGTTCGGAGGCTGGCGGCGGCGGCGGCGATCGAACGCGAACGGGGAAGGAGGAGCGGAGGACGACGCCGGGGCGACCAAGTTGTGGGCGAGCATTTTCTCGCCACTCTCTCTCGCTCGCTCGCTCTGTGGCTCAGGAACTGTCTACCGTTTAGGGGATGAACGCGCCAACATCACCGCCTTAACTTCGTTCGCCTAGGTGTGTCCATAAAATCTCAAACATTAATAGTTCGTGAAAAACGAGGATGATATCGACGGTTGAGATTTATCGAAATTCCGAAAAAAAAAAGAGGCACTATATGAAATGGTGAATCCCTACCCTCATAAATTCAAGAATATTATCCGCATGGATTGATCGCCAGTCCTAATCCTCCTTATTTATAGGTTACCATTATATCGTATTGGATTCAGGGAAAATTCCAAGTAAGGCTATCTAAAAAAAAGACTTGAAGTAGATTTTGTCTTAAATAACGACCCGAAGTGGTTATTTAGTCTCAGATAAGGCCATGGCTTGTCAGCCAGCAAGGAGATGCATCTCGAGTGCATATTCTGACAACTAGGTCAGGGTTATTTTCATCCAAAATTTTTAAAATTTTTCTTGCTCCCTCTTCTGCCCTATTCATTTTCTTTCTGATCAAAGCCGTGATTGTCCCTTTTCATCATCTTCTTCGTTAAGGTCGAGGATAGGCATAAGATTAATGTCCCAATTAATGCTTGGAGAGTTGCTCCGGAGCGGTGGCATTGGCAGTCTCGGCACCGAAGATGCTAGAGAAGCGGGAGTCTGATGCTACACACACCCTTAAGGGAGGCAAAGGGAATCGGCTTAGAGGCGGGAGTGGCTCCAATAATGTCGGAGCCGAAGCTATTGCGACAATGGATGAGGGTCTTGGTGACGATCACAACAAGGAGGAGGGTGATGAGGATGAGGAGGCAGCGGTAAGTCCGCTTATGAAAGGCTTGCTCCTCCACCTCATTTGTACGGTGCGTTTGGTTCAGCATTCCCAATGGGCTTTGAAGGAATGCAAATACCTTTAACTTAAAATCTCCTGGAGAAATGCAAATTGCGTTTGGTAAAAAATCCTTTGTGAAGCTTCTTTAATCCAAGTAGTATTTGGCAAATTTTATATTGCAAAGGGCGTTGGAATTTTTTTCTATTAAAAAAAAGAACTTACCCTTCATCGGAGCCGGCGATGGGCAACAGCCGCCGGCCCGATCTAGCCTTGAGCGGCTCTGGCCAGTCGCCCTCGCTGGCCACCTTCAGCCCAAAGAAGATGAACAGTTATGAGGGGCAAAATTGGAATATTGAAGAATTAGTGAAAGTAGTTTTCGGAAGAAAAAAAATTGATTTCAGTATTAGGCAAACGCTGAAAGCTCAAAACTGGTTCAGACTAGCCTTGGGCTTTCAGCATTCTCAATTCTGGCTTTCGGTCGAAAGCTCATTGGAAATGCTCACCAAACGCCTTAGCATTTCCCCAAGGGGCTTTAGAGGCCGAAAGCCCCTTGGGAATGTTAAACCAAACGCACCCATAGCCCTTGAGGACTTCATCGAATCCATTCTTCACCTTCTTGTCTTCTTTTTTTCCCCAAAAAACTCCAATCAAATCTGAATTCCAAATTGATTCGAGTTCCTTCACAATATGTGTAATGAGAGTGAGCGCGTGAAATGTGAAGTGTTAAAGAGAGAAAGAACGGAGAGATGATGTGGTTTTTGGAAGGTACTTGATTTGGGCATCAATTAAAAATTTCTTGAAAATGATCATTTGTATCGCTTAGCTAATTTAGAATTCATTGTAACATGCGAAGCAAGACAAAAATGGGTGTTAACAATTTCTAGAGAGGTGGCATGCTCTCTATCATTCATCATCGAGACAAGCGGTCTTCGAAGGGATTGGGCCTAGTTACAAAATAAAGCCCATTGACAAAGGTCGTGGGCCGGGAAATTTGATCTTTTTGCAGATAAGTAGGAATTAGTTCAGAAGAAAAAGGGATTTCATACTAGGGTTACACCTCATCCAACCAATGTTGCGTGGTTTAACAAGTCAATCAAAACTCGGTGATCCAAAAATTCAAGTTGCATGTGGTCGGATGTTTATTACACGTAGACGATGTGATTGGTCCGTCCCTTGCTTGAAGTTACCGGAGAGGGGGAGTCGAGGGATATTTAATTTTCAACGGGTGCTTTTATTTCTCAAAAAATCCATGATTCGAAAAGTATTTTCATAAAAAATGATTGCTTATGTCGATCACAAAAATAAATGAACGAAAAAATGCTTTCGTCGTTCACGAAAATATTGACGATAATGAAAATACTTTTCGTTGACTAATTATATCAAGTGATACGAAGGATTATTTTTTGGATAAAAAAATTTCGCGAAATAAACGGAATTCCCAAGAAAATAGATTTGGGAGGGCTGATCTTCTCAAATGGTGAAGCTGACTGAACTCCGCACGCGTGTCTCGATCTCGACTCAATTTCGAGTCGGGTTCTTGAATGAAGCCTTAAATCATATATGCTCGAGCTCGCCAAACGGTTGAAACTTCTGGCCCATCCTCTTGTCACATCACTTTGCAACAACTATTCTACTAAAAATATCATCTGATTTTTTTCATCTAGTCGAAAAATCACGTATCGGGCGCCCGAAAAATCAAATCCGAGATGCGTTCGAGACGTATAGGGCTACAAGTTCGGGATCTCAAATCCGACCCGCTTCTTGACACGGAACATACGTTAGTCCGCTCGCGATTCGACCGGGCCAAGAAATCCAATTTCTTCATAACCAAAATTCGTTTCCGTGGGGGGGGTGTGGGGGGGGGAGGGTCCGAGTAGATATCTTCGGACGGCAGATGAGGAACTAACTCCTGACCCAAGCATTCTCGGCTTTGAGCTATCGGACAATCGCATACCCTGAAGCTGTATTTGGTCCTTTGGATTGGTACAATGAAAAAGTTTAAAGACTGAATTGATCACGAGTGCAATAGGTTTAGAACTTTTCGGTAATCATCCTCACTTCCATGTATGCTCGAGTACATATAATTCTGGGGATGGATACATCCAAACCAAAATTCGTTTCCATAGCGGGGGAGGGCAGATATCTCCGGACCGCAGAAGAGGAACGGCTCCCGACCCGAGCATTCTCTCAGGAGGCATCCTCGGCTTCGATCGCTTACCCCGGGAGATCGATCCGGGGGCGGTCGAAGAGTCTCGAACGCATCTTTATTCAGGAGGAAGAAAGGAAAAGAAGGAAAAAAAGGGAGAAAGGAAGATGAGGAGTCGAGAATGATCGGCTGGCAGGTCCCTGTTTGGTCGATTCCTCGCGTGTGTTTTTGTGAGCTGAGAGGATCGGGAATCACATGTGGTGTGGGGGTTGGGAGGAGGAATTCGTCCATCCTTTTCCACGATCCCACACAGCCGGTGGCACATGGCTATTACCCTCCTCTCCTGCCCACGCGAATCTCTTCTTTTTCTCTCTCGTTTGGCCCAGCAACTTCATCTCGCTAGAAGAGCAGCCTCATCCGATCCGATCCGATCCGATATGATCCGATCTGATCCGGTAGCAACTTCATCTCATTATAAAAATATTTTATTTTTATTTTTATATGGTATGGTTGGTCCACCTATATATCTATTGATTATTTCGTGCACAATTCCTTTGATCCCAATTCCAGCCCACGCAAGCCCTTCCCTTCCCTCTTTTGACCTTTCGAGATTCACATTAAAATGTGATTGAGATTTGATTTGATACGTGCGTACGGACACGCAATCACTTTCCCCCCCGTGTACAAGCTAAATTAGCTGCTTCTTCTCCCCTCATCGTTGTCGAAGAAATTTTGAGATTGCTAATTTCGTCCGTTTTGTCAAAAAATTTTATGTGGAAAAACGTTTTTCCCATTTTCCGGAATTGGAGGATCACTTAAGAAAATGGGCCGACGGAGAAATCTACTCATAGTCGGCGAAAAATCTATGCTCAGATTTAAACAGATAATTTCCTCTTTTGAAAATCGAAAATCACCTTCCATAATATGACTAGACAACGACGTTTGGGCACGGGAATCCCGACACCCTACCATGGTCCACGACCTGGCTCGAATCTACAGAGGCCAGGCTCAGGACCCCATGTCTGTGCCTGGGTCCACGGCATGATACCTGGCTCCTAAGCCCAAGTCACTGGCTTGCGGACTAATTCCCGGCGGTTAGGGGTGCGCATAATACCATTCTGCACTTAACTATTTACGAACGAAATGATTTTTTTATTACGTGCCTCTAAACAATTTCTCGAGTATTTGAAGGCGTTTGATAAACTGTCCAAAATTTCTATTCCTGCAGTAGAAAAGAACGTAAATGCGTTTGGTAACTACACAAAATTTTTGTTCCTAAATAATATTTTAATAATATTTTGAATTGTTTAATTTTTTTTTCTTTCTACCCATTTTCTTCGTTGGCCATGCGCCACGGCCACGGCCCGGGCCGACGAGGGCGTCACGGCCTCGCCGCCGGCGGCGGAGGGAAGGGTCGCCTCTCTGGCCGGCCGCGGCGGAGGGAAGGGTCGCCCTCGCGCCCGGGCGAGGCCGAGCCTCGCCAGGTGGGTCGCGACGGCGAGGTCGGCCTCGCCGTGAGACGGCGAGGCCGGGCTCCTCGCCGGATCCGGCGAGGCCGAGCCTCGCCGTTGCGACCCACGGCGAGGTCGGCCTCGCCTGCAGACGGTGAGGCCTCTGCCTCTCCAGATCTTGGCGAGGCCGAGCCTCGCCGTCGCGACCCACCTGCGAGCTCGCCGCCAGGTCGGCCTCG
Organism: Syzygium oleosum; assembly: GCF_021117445.2. Taxonomy (NCBI): domain Eukaryota; kingdom Viridiplantae; phylum Streptophyta; class Magnoliopsida; order Myrtales; family Myrtaceae; genus Syzygium; species Syzygium oleosum. The sequence continues at coordinate 7,311,416 of NW_026607494.1, forward strand.
CCGAGACGGGCAGTGAGCTCCCTGGCGAGGCCGAGCCTCGCCGTCGCGACCCACCGGCGAGGCTCGGCCGCTGGGTCGCGACGGCGAGGCTCGGCCTCGCCAGATCCGGGCGAGGTCCAGCCTCTCGCCTCCGGGCGAGGCCGCCGCTGTGCGGCGAGGGTCCAGCCTGCCTCGCGCGAGGGCCGTGACACCTCGCCGCCCTGGGCTATGGCTTCACGGCCGCCCACCCAGGGAAGAAGAACACAAAAATAAGAAAAAAAAAACCGATTCTTAAAATTGTCGAGAAACAAGAAGCAACTTTTTTACTTCTTGTTTCTCTTCCAAAATCGTTTTCTTGGCACAAATTTTTGCAAAAATGTGCCCGGAACAAAAAGTTTACTAAACGCATTTGTTCTCAAACTATTTCAAAACAAAAGAACAAATTTTCACCTGCTTGGCACGTGCCAACGGCCCAGGCCTACGTCCACAAAAGCTTGGCCTAGGTCTCTCGAGGCCATGCCCAAAACCCCCGACAACAATGCTCGTGTACCCAGCTTCGAGTCCAAGTCACCGGCACCCTGGCCCGAGTCCATCAAGGCCGGGCCGGGTCCCTCGCGCCCGTGCTCGGGTTCTTCATAGATGGGCCCGAGAAACATTGACTCTTGCTATCATATTACACGAATAATGCATGCCTTTTTTAGGAAAATAAGATCAAGTTTTCGTTTTCAAAAGACGAAAAATAATTGTCGCTCCACTTTCATTTTTTAGTCAAATGCCGAAAAATATTATTATTATTTTTAAAAAAAATAATGACTTCTTAAAAAAAATATTTTTCAGAACATCAAAATTTTTCACGGAATTAATGAAGACACGGAATAAAGTTATGTCGAAATAGGGGGCTAGGAACCTCCATGCTCGCATCACGTCATCCGATAAATCTGTCCATGTAGCCAACAGCTGGCGCGTGGCTCGTATACATGCACGTTGCATTGCTGAGCATTACTGAATCTGGCAGCTGATTATGAAAACGTATAGATCACATCATTATGTTGCGTGCACTTTGTCCCTACAGTGTTACGAAGGACCGTGTGTCGTGGGACAACGCACCCATTTGAAATTATGATAAGCACATTGATACCATTCACGATCCATACGAAGTGACCGTTCCTCGTTGGTTGGCGCATTAATTAGACGCTCGGGCCTTCCGCCTCGAAAACCCAAAAAAAAAAAATGCCGAGTGCTCCCGTATTCAATCCACAAGAATCCGCTCGATTCCATTAATGTTCAACGCGAATTAGTCGGTTGCTAATTGGTGCCGGACTACCCGACGATACCCAAAAGGCGGATCGCACTGTGCGACGGGCCGATCGATCTCGCCCGTAGCCTGGACCCGAGTCGACGCTCTATTCGACCCGAATCGACAGAGGGGTCTCGGGTTTCGAACACTTATCAGATAGCACGAACATGGAAGGCAACAACATCGACCGACGGACATGGCCCGTGCCCCAAAAAAAAACAAAAAAATTTCAAGCAGGAGGTGGTGGGGACTAGGGAGGGTGGCTAAACGATGCAATTTTGTGGGGATTCACATGCACATGCCCCTTCCTTTGCTTCCGATTAAGGTAGCTCAAAATCTAATTTCTAATCACTTCTCTCGCGTCACTGTTGTCTTCCCCTTTTGAAAAAGCCAACTTTTCTTCTCTCCTTTCTCTATTTCTTTTCCTCGGCACACTTTGTTTCTTGCTGAAGTGACGCGACACCGCCTGGTGGTTGGTTAGATGGAGCTTCGATTAGTCAACAGTTTGCCTTTAAATGAACGACCATAAATTTTGGAGGGATGGTACGGACTAAGGTTCGTGCAACGTTGATTGGGGGGTGGTGGTGGTGGTGGTCCCGTGCCGTATGATCCCCCTTAAGATCGACCGACCGACCGATGTCGAAGTTCACGAACCGTCCCTATTCGTTTCTCCATTACATAAGAGTACAAGAGGCGAGGCCACTGTCCATCATGTGATCCGACGATCCTTTCAGGCGATTTTGTGTTCAATCGGCCAAAATTCTCGGTGTTGGGGGTAAAAGGAAATCCGATTGATGCCACGTGTTTTGGCTGGCACGCGAGTTTACGGAGCCTTCGACGACCATGTGGGTCGAATAAGTGACGCGTGTGTGGGTTAAGTGCACGGCTCGGGTCCCATATCGATACCGCCAAATGCGAACAATCCCGTATTTTTGGGATTGTAGCGAATGTTTCTCCCTGATTTCATTTTAGTGATGGAACCACAAAACCGGAGTGGCTTCGAGTAATATTTACGTGTTTGCAAAATATTTTTGGGTGAAACAGTGATTCGAGTAATATTTATTGGGCATCTCTAGGGATCGGAACTTCCGATCAATCCTTCCTAAGAATCGTCAAAAAAAATCTTAAAATTTACTATACGACGGCTAATTCAGTTATAAACTTTTCATTTTGATCAATTTTCATCTTAAACCTTTTATTGATTTGACAATATAACTATATTCCAGCCGATTTTGATTGGAAATCACTGACGTGAACGTGGACGTCGATCGTCTTACGCAGCACGGGCGATATTGATATGAATAAATTTTGCAATATTTTTTAGTTCGGACGATCCGATCTTCACGTAACTTTATGCAATTTGGCCAAAATTCTCAATTCGGAGGGCGCGCGAAGGGATCCGATTATTGATGGAAGCCACGTGGTTGGGCTCAGCACGTGTGAGTTCACAGAGCCTCCCGATGGTCACGGGGGACGGAGCTTTAGGATTTTCCGGACGAGGCAAATGTTAAAAGAGACTTTTCATCAAGCACAGCCCAGCAAAAGCAAAAGCAAAAAAACCAAAAAAAAAGGAAGAAATGATTGGACCAAAGGCACGAAAGGGGGGCGTCTTCCATTTGAGCGTGACGGATTTGGTACCATTCGAAGCTCTCAAACTCGCCCATTACATACGTTCGTATGTTTTACGTAGTGCGCGTAATCTTGCTATGCCCAATCCGCAAAAGATTTTCATGTCAGCATCGACTTTTTACGACAATGATTTCCGGACAATTTGCCAACGCAGTCTTTTTTTTGGCCAAATTGGCCGTCGCAACATAGGTATGTGGCATTCTGGACAATTCTCCTCCGTCGTATGACGCGGTGACGGTGTTGCCGAAGGCAATCCAAGAAGAACTCGTCCCGTGAATGGGACCATTACATTTTGGTTAAATAGTTTTTTTTTTTTGATAACCGAGGTGTCCGCGCGGCCGGCGAGCTAGGGCTCAAACCAGCGGTGATGCCCGACTAGTCCTCGAGGGGGGCTAGCGCAGCATCCCACCGCCACGACCCCCCACTTAAACCACCGATGGGCGAGTTTGAACCGAGGACCTCTTGTGAAAGGAACTGAGCGCAAACCAACGCGGCCACCGATGGGTGGGTTTGGTTAAATAGTTTTGTAAGCACTTAAAACATAAGATTGCATCCCGCGTACATATTTGATTGGGTTCGTATCACGAAAAACCCAAAACTTGTACAACCATGACAAATTTATCCCAAAATTAATTTTTTGATCACGAAAAACCTCAAACTGGCACACATGTGACAAATTTACCCAAAACTAATATTTGGATAATAAAAAACCCAAAACCGGTATATTTGTGACAAATTTACCCTCTGTTAATTGAATTAATACTATGAAAAATCACAAACTTGTATACCTGTGACAAACGGAGGGTAAAACCCTAAATTCATATCATCAAACTCAGAAATTTGATGGAAAAATTTAATGAAAACTAACATAGGATAAAATTATCATAGATGTACCAATTTGGGATTTTTTGTGGCAAAAAAATTAATTTGGGGTAAGTTTGTTACATGTATACCAGTTTGGGATTTTTCGTGGTATTAACTCTATTTGATTTGATATTGGATCAGATTGCAGTGGATGCACATCTCATGATTGTAGAGTGACGGGTTTTTCTAATGTTGCCGCTGAAATCATTGGTCAAATAATGGAACTCCCGAAGCCAAAATTCGCACAAATTCTTGAAACGGAAGAAGAAGCTAAAGATGGATACGTAGAAGCAAGAATGCCAAGAGTATCGACTTTCACACCAAGAAAAGAGAAACCTTAAATTCAAGAACATGCCTCCTATATCGGGTCGATTGGCTTTTTTTTTTTTTTTTTTTGTAATCGAGGTGTCCGGGCCAGCTTGCGTGCACCTCGACTATTCCTCGGGAGAGACTAGCACAGCAACCCACCGCCATGGCCCCTCATTTAAATCATAAGTGCTCAGCTGGGAAATCGAACCTAGGACCAGTGCGCCTAACTACACAATCCCAAGTACGCCCTAATCAACTGCGCTACCCATAGGTGGGTGGGTCAATTGGCCTTTGCTGTTGCAAAAAGCCAAAAACAAAATAAAATAAAATTAATATCACCGAAAATCATAAATTGATATGGCCATACCGCATTTATCTCAAATCAATCTTCGTGTCCCAGAAAAATTCCAAACCGGTACATTCGTGATAAATCCACAAAATATTAGGATAAAATTGGAGCGAAAAATTAGAGATCAGGGAGCTCTTGAGGCAAAATCGGCATATTTTTTGCATTCTCCCAATTCATTTTGTTCAGACGTGGCTTCTCCAAAACCACGTTGTTTAGGAAATTCGTTCACGTTGCATTTCTCACGTCGGATTCACATCACATGCCAATCATCCGATTTGTCCGTCGCTTGAGTTTCCGCGTCGACAATTTACAGGAACACTAAACAGAAGCCAACCGAGAACAGATTCGCCACAAGTAATGCCCGGTTGGGATTTTTGGCGATACACATATCAGTTTCAAATAAATGCGGCACGGGAATTTCCTTTTCCGATGGTGTATAAAAACGAGAAAAAAAAGAGAGACCCTTTGATGAAGGGCGCATGATTGTTGAATGTGGAAGTTGGGAGTTCTTAAGCGATGGAGATTAGATGCCAACGGTGGTTGCTATGTCATTCGGACGTACCATAATGATTTTTTTATTTATAAAAAAAAAAAAACAAACAACAAAAGGGTGCTTTTTTTACTCGTAATCTGTCAACGGCACAGAAACTTTTGCTCGGGCTTTTACACCGCTGACCCTTTTCTTGTTCAACCGCTCGACCTTTTTCCTTTTTCTTCTTTTTTTTTCTTCTCTTGTTTAATTATCATTACTAGTTAATTAATCGTGAAAATCACGTCACTCGTGAGCTTGATTCGGCCTTTTGGGTGGGTCCAATTTGGCTTGGAATGGCATGATTCGGACGTTTAGCCACATATCTTATAGTGCGCTTGGGCACCGGTTAATCATACGGAAAGCGTATTTATTTCGGATAAAACTTTGTAATAAAAAAAAAAAGCTTTTTGGGGAAATCATTTTTTCGAAGGAAATGTTTTTTTCCGTTTTGGGACAGAGAATTCATTATTCTAACATTAAGCATGCGTATCTTGTTTATCAAAAGATCGCTTATACTGTCTGAAATAATTAACGATTACTAAAATTGAGCGAATAATATAGATACAATTAATTTGCAATCATGGTCTTCGAGATCAGACCCAAGCCTCCGCTCATGAAGGAAAAGATCATCGCCTTTGCATGTGCGCGCAAATAATGTTTGGCTTCTCCATTTATAGTGATTAGGAAAAGAGCATATGCCCATGCGGTTTCCGAGAAAAAAAAGAGTTTTAAATTTTCGCGAAAAAGCGGTAATTGTTTATAAATTAAAAAAAAAATTGGCTTAGGAAAGAATTAAATGAGGGCGACTTGCATTCAATTTGAGAAAAGTAGGGTATTTTCAATGGGATAGGTTGACAATTATATGGATTATTGAAGATTGCAGTTTTGTCTATTTTTGGGTATTACTGTATTGTTGTAATATTTCTGAACAAAATATATGGGCATTTTAATGGCATTTTTGGAGTAGAGGATTTGAGATTGAAATCCTCATTTGGTTCGATATATATATATATATATATATAACAATTATGATAATGTATTTTTTTACTTTGACAAAACAATATGCTCCTTTTTAAATTTTTTATTTGGATTCGATACTATGACGGTCTTTTAAGTATTAGCAAATGTTCAAACGTTGCATGGGTACGATTGACATTTGAAAGATTGAATTTGTTATGAAATATTGGAGTCGTTAAATAATAGAAAAAATAATCGATGAAAGTACATTATATAAAGAAACTGTATTTATGGAAAGAGAGTCATTATGACATTGAAATCTTTCTACGAAAGCAGTTGTAATCATAACGTTCTTAAGGTAGCGAAATTCCCTCGGCTAAGTTTTGATATGCACGACGATTTGGGCACTATCTTCAAGACAGTGAGCATGGTTCCAGATTCTACCCTGAACCTAAGAACCTGATCAATGGAATTTTGCAGGTTCCAGGTTCCAAGGTATGCAGTGTAGATTCTAGGTTCTAAAAATTGGGGAGCTTGTTTCGACAAGTAGATTCAAGGTTCTAGATAGGTGGGACCTGAACTTATCTTCTCGTGATCTGTGGTGTTTCATGACATTAGATAATGAGTATATGATCCAAAACCATTAGTCTAAGCTTTCATTTTATGACTTGTTAATATTTCATATTTTTCGTGTGTTTAAATATAAATTGTGGTCAGTGGATCATAACAGTAAGTGATGATTATTAAAGATGATGATTCACTGCAATTGTTCAATTAACAATACAGGTGAAACCTAAGTAGACTTTAGAACCAACCCTCAAAGCTGTGATAGGGTAGGTTCTAAGTTCTAAAAAATGAGGAACCTATTATCATGGATGGAACTTATATGGAACATGGAACTGCTCACTTTTAGTATTGATTTACGCAATGACTTCTCATTTTAGTTATATTTATTTTAATCGTAATGTCAGGAAAACTAGTTTTTTGTATTTTTTTTTTATGAATAACAAGATTGTTCAATAATGTTGTGGTCATTTTTGTTTTGTTTAACTAAAAATGCAATAAAAAAAAAGAATCTGTTAGACTCTGGAACCTACCCTTCCAAGTTTCGACGGGTAGGTTCTAGGTTCCAAGAAATGGGGAACATGTACCTGAAGGTAGATTCCAGGTTTCATAGAAGGAACCTGTAACCGCTCACCCCTACTATCTTGGAGGGAGACTTTGAGAAATACACGTGTATGTGAAGATATGGACTATCTGCACTTGGATAGAAAGACTGCTTTACTATTCCCTAAAATTGGTTCGAGCCATTCTCTTGTGCCGAAACTGATTCTTATATTTGCTTTATACGATATCATATATAAAAAAAATCTCATCTCAGAGCGAAATATGCGAAGTTTTACGCCTGATTTCGTCGCTGGATTGATACGGAATAATAGCAAATATAGGAAGATTAATTTATAAAAATGGTTAATACCACGAAAAACCCAAAACTGGTACATCCGTGACAATTTTATCTTTCGTTAGTTTCCGTTAAATTGGATTAATACCATAAAAAATCACAAACCAATACACTTATGACAAATGGAGGGTATAACATAAAACTAGTATACGTGTCATTTAACAAAACAATTTGATAGTAAAATTTAACGGAAACAAACTGCGAGTAAATTTATCACAGATATACCGGTTTGGGGTTTTTGGTGGTAAAAAAATTAGTTTGGGTAAATTTATCACAGGTGTACCAGCTTTTAATTTTTTGGTAATATTAACCTTTATAAAAACGAAGCGATAAATATTTATACCGCGTTGAATATGATCAATTTATTTCCGCTCAATATTTATTATTTAACTTTTTCCTTATAAAACTGTACAGGGCGAGCCTAGATTTTTGGCGTCATAAATACGATGGCAGTCAAGATCACGAGGTAGGAGAGGGAGGGAGGAGGAGGAAGAAGAAGAAGAAGCAGGAGCCCACCATTGTTGTCAGAGAAACTGCTTCTTCCTTCTTCCTTCTTCCTTCCTTCCTCACGACCATTTACTGCGCGCACAGATCTTGATGCTGCTGCAGTCACCAGATCCACCACCACCTCTCTCTCTCTCTCTCTCTCTCTCAATCATACATGACGTAAAGCTTAAATAACCGACGGAAAAAAACAATATCCGCGGCCACTTTACTGTCCGTCTGTCCCTCCCTTCGCATCTACTGCACTCCTCGCCATCATCCCCCACGTTCTCTCTCTAGATCCCTCCTCGGTCCTCGCTCCCCCTCCCCCATGAGCCGCATTTGCCATTCCCGCGTCCCTGCCGCCGCCGCGGCCGCCTCGCGCTGAGGAGTCGGCCGGAGCCCCGGAGGCCGGGGAGGGAGCGAGCGCCCGCGAGATGAGCCGGAGCGGCAGGGAGTATCTGTTCGGTGGGAGGACCGGCCCCGCGGGGCCGCTGAGCCGCCACCACCACCACCGGCGGGGGCACAGCGTGACCGGCGTGTCCGCCGCCCCCTCCCGCGACGCCGACGAGAGCCTGGATCTCTTCTCCAAGAACCGCCGGAGCGTCTCCGTCGCGTCCTCCGACGAATCGTCCGACGGTAAACGACCGCCCCACCCCCCCCCCCCCCCCCTCCGATCGCCGACGCATCTTTTTTTCTTTTTTTTTAATCCGATTAGGGAGGGCAGCTCCGTCATTTCGTCGGATCGCCATTCAGTTTTCTCCGGGAGGATTTCGGTTTGTCTGCTTCCGGCTCGGTTGTTTGCATCTTCCCGGAGGGAGAAGATCTTTTGGGGGGGAACGAAAACGATGTTTTCCTTGGATTACGCATTAAATGGAAGCTTGTCTTTCGGCCAGGATGCACGAAACGATCGCGTTTTCGGGAAAAAGTTAAATCGGTCCTTGTGTTTTTTTTTTCATCTTCCCCTGCAACAGGTAAAGTAGGAATTGGCTGTTGCTTGTAATGATGACGGTTCATGGCCACTCGGCAATGATCATCTTCTTCTCGCTTCGTCGACCCAGAATTTTTTTTTTTCCCAATCCCCCATTTTCTCGTTTCTCAATGCTGCTGCAATTTTGAAGATTTGGAGTTTAGTGTGCATCTAACGTGCTGCATCTTTCATGGGTTCTTTTTCTTTTCTTGAATGGGGGTATGTTGGTGGTGGGATAAGGATCCTGAGCTTTTTTTCTGATTCAGTAATTTGATCCCCAACAGCTTCTTCGATAAAACTGGGAAGGCTTTCCGTCGGATCGGCGAAAGTGGCGCAACGGAGCGGGCTCGATGATTTGCTTTCGTCTACAGATGGAGGGAAGCACGATTACGACTGGTTAATTTCTTGCAATGATCCCACATCAATGCAGTACTACACCTTTGTAACTGTGCTCTTTTTCTGATTATTTCTTTCTTTTCCCCCTCATTTTTGGATTTCCTTTCTGTTGTTGAACTTTGGCTGTGCTGACATTCTGCTGACGTCCTTACCAAAATTTTTTTTACCCTTACCAAAAAGACATTCTGCTGACGTAGATTTGGGAATGTCACAATTATGTGCAGAAGTTTGGTTATCTGCTAGAGATGTTTGGTTGTTCAACTACTAGATTTGTTCATGTCTATTCAAATCTGGGATAATAAAGTCGGGATAAGTTTCTGTATGGACAGGATTTAGTGGTGTTTTCTTATGTTGACTATGGGAGCGACATGATATGGGTCGAGCACGATAAGGACTCTTATCTTTCAAATTCTTGAACAGGACTGTTCATGTACTCATCAAGCATAGACTTTGCAATAGAGGAAATTGGATTTGTGTGATCTGTGATCTATAACTATAAGTTTCTAACTGCTATGAATTGAGACCTCGGCATCTATCTGAAAGCATTTTGAGGTACTCTCTGCACATTGGCTTAGGACTTGGACTTTGCCTATTAATAAGATGAGGCGTCCTTGCTCCTTTTAATAGAGACTCCACTCTGACCAAAAGAATAGAGACTCCACAGGTAGTGTTCTGGGATTCTAGCTCAAACAAGGAAAAAAGGTGAAAAGAGGACTAGTCATCTTTGATCAATTATAGAATGTTGTATCTGAGATTCATGATGGCTAAGCTAACTAAACATTGGTTTAGCAACTCTTCAATGGTTTCCCGCCAGATCTAGATTTCCGAGTACCTATTTTATTTTTCTGTAGCTTTTGGTATGAGACTTTTAGATTGTTTTCATTCTTCTTTTTTCTGAACTTTCTGATATGGAAAAATGTTATCAGGCTTCTCACTCCTCCGGGGACTCCTCTATTTCCTTCATCGGACGGAGGAAGTGAGTCTCAATCAAACATAGCGGTGTCGAGAAGCAGTTCCATGGTCCGATCAACCTCTACAACTAAGGTCTCCAGGGTATGTGCATCTTCTCTAATTTTTAGTAAATATTATTCCCCATCCAGAATTTAAACCCTTTTACACTTTGCAGCGTGTTTGCTTCTCTTAATCTGGTTCATGCGGTAATTTGAAGAAATTAGGCACAGGCTCTCTCAACATCGATTTACTTCTGCTGCCAAGTCTTAAAAGAGTTAATTATCGCCTGCTTTGGGTGTTTTGGTTTTCCGTGCAGCCTAAGCTTGAACAATATTGCTAGCAGTAATCAGTCTGCATCGTGTGTATCTCTTGTTGCAGTTATCTGTTTCACAGTCGGAGAGCACTCATTCCTCCAGACCTACCAGAAGCAGTTCGGTGACTCGCCCTTCTGTCTCTACTTCTCAATATAGCACCTATTCTTCTAATAGATCATCATCAATTCTGAACACCAGCTCAGCCTCAGTCTCATCCTACACTAGACCATCTTCCCCAATTACCCGCTCTTCCTCTGCGGCCAGACCTTCCACCCCATCTGCCCGTGCAACTGCATCACGATCCTCAACTCCTTCAAGAATTCGTCCGGTCTCCACAAGCTCCTCTATTGAAAAACCTCGACCATCACAAAACTCGAGGCCTTCCACTCCAAGTTCAAGGCCACAGATTGCGGCAAATATAAGTTCCACCACTGCTCGATCTAATTCTCGTCCATCTACGCCCACTCGTAGGAACTCTGCACCTTCCCTATCCCCGTCAGCAGGCACTCCAATATCTAGTGGGCGAGTGCTTTCAAATGGTCGCAATGGAGCCCCTGCATCAAGACCAAGCTCCCCAAGCCCACGACTTCGACCTCCCCAACAACCTATTTTCCCCCCCGATTTTCCTCTGGAAACACCACCTAACCTTAGAACTACCTTACCAGACCGGCCGCTTTCTGCTGGTAGGTCGCGTCCTGGTGCCGCTGTCACTGTTAAGGGGAACTCAGACATCTCGGGGCCAGTAAGCACGACAAGACGACAACCATCACCCGTTACTACCAGGGGAAGAGTCGCGACTGCGGAGTCCATCGGAAGAGGTCGAGTCCATGCTAATGTTACTGATGCACTCGAGCCTCGTAGATCCCCTAATTCATCAGAATTGGGAATGAGAAAGCCTGTGAAAAGTGTGATGTCTCTTAGTGAGAGCACTGGATTTGGAAGGACTATCTCCAAGAAATCACTAGATATGGCTATCAGGCATATGGTATGTCTATCCTCATCATATCAAGATATGGTAATTTTGATGCACAGTCACATTACTTTTGAGATGTCAGTTTGCAAGCTTCACAAATAAATTTTAATTTCTACAGTGAAGTTTAGTTTAGGTGTATCAAGTTTCTTTCCTTACATGGTTGATTGGAATTGTGACTAACAGCTAGAGCTGTTCTCCAGTCGTGATTTGATTTCTATTGAATTAAGCAACAAGGCCATTCACTCTTTATTTGTTTTATCTATTCTGACGGCGCAAAAGTCATATCACTAATGTAGGAGTACTTGGTTGAAACTGTGGTAGTTGAAAGAAACTTTATTATAGGGGACGGATGGCAGTATGTCAGTTTGCAAGCTTCACAAGTAAATTTTAATTTCTACAGTGAAGTTTAGTTTGGGTATATCAAGTTTCTTTCCTTCCGTGGTTGATTGGAATTGTGACTAGTAGGTAGGGCTGTTCTCCAGTCGTGATTTGATTTCTCTTGAATTAGACAAAAGGCCCTTCACTCTTTAGCATCATTGATGGGATCAGTTATAGAGATATTGCCAACAGGGTTTATAGCTAATTCAGATGCAGCAGTCGATCAACAGCTACAGTCTCGTTCATCCTCGTCATTGAGGTCTCATATATTATTTTTAATGTGACCCTTCCCATATCATAAAGTTTCTTCCAACTACCACAGTTTCAACCAAGTACTCCTACATTAATGATATGACTTTTACGCCGTCAGAATAGATAAATAATTAGTCTTTGCTTTTGTTCTTTTGGTGTAGAACTCGCTTTCCTTAAAAGATTGCTAGTCTTCTTCTTCTGTAACTTCCAATTGAAGCAATTTGGGATTCATAAGAAATCTTTCTATTGACTTGGCAAGAGCAGAGGGCTGGCCTGTCAATAGTTTACAGAAAGTGAACTTTCTAACTTTCTGACTTCATATATACAAACAGGATATAAGAAATGGAGCAGGAGGCAGCCGTGCACTTTCAGGCACCACCCTTTTCCCTCAGAGTATTCGATCTTCTGCTTCGAAAAACCAATCAGCTCGCACTTTGAGTGCACCACCATCCGTCAACGGCAATGGCAACCAGCACTGCATGAATGACGTAGTCTTTTTGGAGAATGGCAGCAGAATGAGAACTCCAGCAGTTGGTGGAGAGGTGGGCAATGGAAGGTACTCCGCCAAATTGACAGAAGTTGATATCTACGAGAGCTCGCGCTACGATGCGATGCTGCTCAAAGAGGATTTGAAGAACACAAACTGGCTCCACAGCTTCGACGATAAATCCGATCAGGGATTGATCTTTGATAACGGGTTCGAGTCTCTGCCCGAACCATTCGCCCCCTTATAGCGTGACCGAGAGACGCGGCCTTCCTTCCTTACTACTCCCGTTATTTATTGGTTGGAGTATGGTTTATATCTTAGCCCTAAAGAAAAGCAGCACATTGACAGAGAAACAGGGGAAGTGCTCAAGTGTCCTCAAGGAGAAATCAGCTTGATGTGGGTCTTTCTGTTTTGCGGCCATTCCTCATGGAGAAATCGATGTTGTTCCCTTTCTCTCTATAGCATCCTACAGTTTTCTTGGATTGGGCAATGTAGGAGCAGCAACGCCCTATTGATGGATGATACGGGGAAGTACGTTTTCTTTTTTTTTTTGTTTCTTCTTTGGGATAAGTGAAGAACTTGGTTTGATGGATGTGTTAATGTAAATCATAGTTTAATTATCTAAGCATTTCTCGCGCATCTTATTGAATGAAATAGAGGGGTGTGCACTGGCCAAAAGCAAATTAAGTAGAGCTAGGGGTTTAGTCAATTGGCTTCTTGGTTATACAAGCACAAAGACTTATCATGACGATCTTGAGGATGTGAATGTTTTCATGGGCGATATGATGTAAAACTTGAAGCGGGTTCGACAGAACTATTTTTATTAAAGGTAATCTAAGAATTTCTTATTTCTTACAAACTGTGCCTTTTACTTTCCTCTTAAATAATCTAATGTGAGTCTTGAAAGCGAAAACGGTGTAATTAAATTTTCAACGGTCATTTTGCGATCCAGATTAAAACGTGAAAAGTTCAAAGTAAGCTATGCTTTAGTTTTAGGTAGCATGATAACCATTCTGGTTCTGTCCAGAACTAATTTTCTGTTCCCAGAAACAGTTTTAAAATAGAAACCCGTTTGGTAACGCAATATCATTTTTCTATTTCTGGGACAACTTTTTGTTCCAGAATCGATTCTGAACCAGAAATCAGAACAAAAAAAAAGTAGGTTTTCTATTTCTAGACAAAAAATGAGAATCATTTCTGAGAGAACTCTTTCTTCGAAACACATGTTCATCTGGAAGTCATGATCTTTGAGGTGGGAAAAAAAAGAAAAAAATCAAAAATTTCAAAACTTCACAGAATGGTTTAGAATCTGTGGCTACCCACTTTGAGCGAAATTTAAATTTTTTTAGGTGCCGAAAAAAATAAAAAAATTTCAAAATTTCACAAAATGGCTTAGAATACCTATGACCACCCACTTTGAGCGAAATTTAATTTTTTTTAGATGCCAAAAAAAATAAAAAATAATCAAAAAATCTAAAATTTAAGAATTTCACAGAATGTCTTAGAATACCTGTGGCCACCCAATTTGAGCGAAATTTAATTTTTTTTAGGTGCCGAAAAAAATTAAAAAAAGCAAAAAATAAAAAATAAAAAACTTCACATAATGGCTTAGAATACTTGTGGCCATCCACTTTGAGCGAAATTTAAACTTTTTTAGGTGCAGAAAAAAATAAAAAATAAAAAATTTCAAAACTTCACAGAATGGCTTAGAATACCTGTGGCCACCCACTTTGAGCGAAATTTAATTTTTTTTAGATGCCAAAAAAATAAAAATAAGCAAAAAAGCAAAAATTTCAAAACTTCACAGAATGGCTTAAAATACCTGTGGCCACCCACTTTGAGCGAAATTTTATTTTTTTAGGTGCCGAAAGAAATAAAAAAAAGCAAAAAAGCAAAAGTTTCAAAACTTCACAGAATGACTTAAAATACCTGTGGCCACCCACTTTGAGCGAAATTTTATTTTTTTTAGGTGCCGAAAAAAATAAAAAAAAGCAAAAAATAAAAAATTTCAAAACTTCACAGAATGGCTTATAATACATGTGGCCATCCACTTTGAGTGAAATTTAATTTTCTTTAGGTGCCGAAAAAAAATAAAAAATACCATTTGGGCACCTAAAAAAAATTAAATTTCACTCAAAGTGGGTGGCTGGAGGCATTCTAAGTCATTCTGTGAAGTTTTGAAATTTTTGATTTTTTTATGTTTTTATTTTTTTTTCGGCACCTAAAAAAATTTAAATTTCGCTCAAAGTGGGTGGCCACATATATTCTAAGTCATTCTGTGAAGTTTTGAAATTTTTGATTTTTGATTTTTTTTTCACCTCCAAAAATTAAAATTTCACTCAAAGTGGGTGGTCGCAGATATTCTAAGCCATTCTGTGAAGTTTTGAAATTTTTGAGTTTTTGAATTTTTTTGGGAGCCTTAAAAAATTTAAATTTCACTCAAAGTGGGTGGTCACATATATTCTAAACTATTATGTGAAGTTTTGAAATTTTTGATTTTTTGATTTTTTTTGGGCACCTAAAAAAATTCAAATTTCACTAAAAGTGGGTAGCCACATGTATTTTAAGTCATTCTATGAAGTTTTGAAATTTTTTATTTTTTTATTTTTTTTGAAAAAATTCAACAAATTTCCTATTTTCCTGAAATCTGAATTTTTTTTATTTTTTGGAAATTGTGATGAATTTTTCTAGAATTTTTCAATTTTTTTGGATTTTTTGAATTTTTTTGAGATTTTTAGGAATTTTTTGGATTTTCTAATTATTTTTATTCCATTTCTAAAAAAATGGATTTTTGTTCCTGGAAATAGAATTTTGTGTTGTTTATTATCAAACAGGTTTTTGTTTTAGGAAATAGAAATTTTGTGCTGTTATCAAACGGGTTTCTGTTCCAGAAATAGAAATTTTTGGTCGTTATCCAACGGGTTTCTTTTATCAGAAATTCATCCTGGAACCAGAAATAGAAAAATTTATTTCTGTTTCAGGAACTCATTTTGGAATAGAGTGGTTATCATGCGCACCCTTAGAAACCAACAAACTTATTCCGGGAAAACACCCACGTGGTCAAGATTGGACAGATAATTAGATTGGGATTTAATTTTCATCTTTGAAATATAAATTCTCTCAAACTGTTTGAATAATAAATAGGCAATGCATAAGTCGTCATAAAAAGAAATTTCTAATCTTCAATATACCTTTTGTGATTGAAAATACGGGACCATAAATTAAAATTAGCAACCTTCTCTAGGCAAACCGATAACAAGATGCAAGATAATATGATATCTTGTTGGGCGCACGAGGCATTTTATTGTGAAAATGACGAGAGAAATAATAGAAATAAAGTCGGTTTTGTTGACGAGCTCGATAAAATAAGGAACTATACACTAAAGAGAGAGAAGAAGGATATTTTGGCCAATCAAATAAAAAAAAAGGGATTGTCTTAGTCAAAATAAGAGTGGAAATAGCGTCGCCCTTAATTATAAATGATATTTCGTGATAGATCCATGTATTCATATTTTGGCTTTTACCATGCTTAACTCTTCGAAATGAATGAAATACATCGTGATCTATTTTTTTTTTTTTAAATTGGTCGAGAAAATATTTTGTGAGTTTTTTTAAACCGGTGAAATTTCAACGTCAAAGTGGAGGACGGGTGCTGGAAGGCTTGTGGGAATCCTTCTCGCGTACAAACAACGAACGTCGGTGGGGCCGGTCCCATGATATTCATAAGGGAAAGTTGGCGAGCTCCAAAACCAAAACTTGGAATCTACCCTTTCTTGGGTTCGCATCCATGTGCTCCAAAACCTTGGGTTTTGTTTCATCTGCAGAAGAAATTTCACTCCTTGCCCGAATTACATCGCAATTCCCGCAAAGAGAAGCGAACCCATTTGGTCGCTTCCTTCGAAGTTCACATCTTCCTACTTGATCGAGCCCGGTCTTTCTGTAATTTGTCCCATCGTCTGGCCAGATTTGGAAATCTAAGCGTTCCGCGAGTTTGCGACCGCCCCGCACGCTTTCGAGATCCAGCACTTCGGCAATTCCGATGCTGCTCTGCGCGTAGACCGGTTCGTCGCAGAACAAACCTCCTTCCCCACGGTTCTTGGTTGGTTTCTTCTGCTGAGCGAATAAAGGTTGTTTTAGTCATTGTTAGGTGGGTCAGCTGTACGTGCTTGCTAAGGCTAAATTGAATTCTTCGTTTCTTGTTTTGAGTTCATATGGTGTCGAGTGACTCGTGGAAATTTCGAGTCTTGAAGTGTGAATTTTCATCAATTGTTGTGTGGTGTTTAGCATTTTGACTGCTTGAATGAGCCGAAGCAGGAGGTAATTGTTTTCGTATTCATGTTCTTGATGGAAGCAAATATGTTTGGTACTGTTATCGAGCTCGTTTATTACGTTGTTAATCTGCATTTTCGTTTCCACAAATTTTTATGGGTTTTGTGTCCTACTTTCTTAGCTGAAATCAGGGAAAGAAGTTTGTCAGATTTTGAAATAGAATTATCGGTGACTTGTTTGGAAAGGATTCAAGAATGGACATACTGTCCAGAAAAGATAAGATTTTTAATGCTCAACAACATTTATGTTCCCCAACATCGTCTGTTCATTAAAAAGAGGAGTGCGGGGCGGTTTTTGGAATAATACTTGATAGAACTTTGAAAAATCAGGACTTGATCGGCCCCTCCGATCAGCAGGTTTTACGAGTGTTGGAATGGTATCGTCATTTGTAAAGCTGAGTATTCAGTTTCCGTTTCAAGCATAATTGCCTCGTGAAGTTCGATAATATATGTTTCCAGGACTTTGATAATGTGAGCACAGATTAGGAACTCTGAAACTTTTTCAATGTTCAGTCTTAGAGGTTTCTCTAGGCAATGATTGAGCTAACTCTTTCTTTGAATTTTTTTTGTGAAACCTGGTTTCCATGTTTATTCCACAAGAATCACCCAAGTAGCTTAATGGATGCTTGAGAAAGTGCTGTACTTTTTGGGTGCCACGACGAATTCGTTTCCTCTCACTACCTCTCAGCTTAATCGTACTCCTTGGCACGTGCTTTAATTGGTCTGGAATGCTCTAGTTTGTCCGCCAATTTATTGAGGTTTCTAATTCATTTCCTTCGTATCATAGTCAATCTTGTTGGTTTAATATGTAGCCTTGGATTTGATGAGTATCTTTTCTTTCTTTACATGTACCGACAGGTCTGCTGCTGCTTT
The DNA here is from genome assembly GCF_021117445.2 of Syzygium oleosum. Taxonomy (NCBI): domain Eukaryota; kingdom Viridiplantae; phylum Streptophyta; class Magnoliopsida; order Myrtales; family Myrtaceae; genus Syzygium; species Syzygium oleosum. The sequence continues at coordinate 7,329,199 of NW_026607494.1, forward strand.
GTTTCTCAGGGTCCTTGTGTGTCTAAGTATTGCAACTCCATTCCAGAAACCTCGTCATGGGACAGTGTTACCCTAAGGTATATTATTATATGGGAACGTGAGCTAAACAATTGATGGAATGGAATCTAATTCAACCACAAGTGTTGCTCTTGAAGCTGGAAAAGTTTTAGCCTACATTTAAGCCGCTTATCACTTCTCTCATATGATACATTAACATTCAAGTGAGAAGAAACCTTTTCTTTGTAGTTATCTTACTCTATCACATCACACATGTGATTGTATTGAATAGCAGTCAAATTTATGTATAGTTGCTAAGTAAAAACAAATCGAGGTTATATGCATTTGCCTGCATAATCTGCTGAGGTATGCGCTTAGTTTAAAAGTCCATGGTCATTAGGTGCTTTCTTGGTGCACCTATGGAAGGCTGCCTGTTAAGCATCTACTGATCAACGGTATAAACCAAATTTTGTCAAAAAAATGGCATATAGAAAATACATGTCCTGGCTTTCGCTACATGAGTGCTCGCATTCGTGTTTGGATATCTTTCCCCTCGATGAACCTTGCATCAGCTCGCTGGAAGATGGGGGAAGGCGTGGTTGTGAGGAGTCAAGCTCCTGGCCTGTATAAAATTTCCGTGAATTTACTGACTCATGAAACTAACATCTGAGAAACTTCCCCGCTGCAACATTAGTTTCGGTTTCAATACGCCATTCAATCCATCAAAGTAAACTATTTTATCTATCACCTTGCTTTTGAATGCATGGATATGAGTCTTCCAATGGAAATAATGGATACACAGTCCTTCTGATGGACTTATAATGCTTGCAAAAGACAGCTGATAACTGTCGCTTTCTAACTGAGCATCTGTCAAAAGCCTGAGGTGAAGAGAATGTACTATGGACACTTTCAGCAGATACCAGATGTCAAGACACATGATCTTTGGAAGGATTCGCTGTTAATTGAAAGACTTTGTTGAATGATCATTATGGCCTTTCAATTTCATGGAAAAATTTTGTCCTAAGCCAATGGTTGAATAGGTAATTCATTAAATCTCACTACGATCAAGATCCTAGTTATGCAATGCGGGCTTTAGCTCTAAGAACCACATTGAGAGGGAAGAGTGGTCTGTGGGTTGTGCTGAATGGTTGACAACAGGGTATTTACTGATCATCAATAGCCTTGTGTAATACTAGTTTTACCATAGCCACACACAATAAAGGTGCATTTGTGGTGTCATAGCCTAATCCGGACTTGTATCTTGCTCATTTCTGAAGCTCTTATCATGTGCACAGTTCTGGCAGTATCAAAAGGACGAAGGAGATTCTGATCACCATGTTGAATTTGCTGGTGGGAATGTACACCTCATTACTACCAAAGAAAGCTGGGACCAGAAGCTGTCAGAAGCAAATAGAGACGGCAAGATTGTAAGTACTCTGCAGCTGCTTTTAGAAGTGTATAATGAGCAAAATTAGCACAATGCTAATTAGTTTGATTTTTTATGAGGTACGTTGGGAAAAGATTTTGTATGAGCAATTGTCAAGCATCAGATCAGCAGATCATTTTTTTGGGTTGTGAATTCAACTTACAATTATTTGTATTAGGTCCAGCATGCCTAATAATGTCTTTCAGCATTTTCTCTTTTAGTTGAATATGCTCAAATAAGGTGTTCTTTACTGCAATAGTTAGGCCAAAATTTTATGAACCGTCTCAGAGCTGTGCTTCTTGCATAAGAATACCATGGGAGACTCGATTGGATTAATTAGAATATTATTGAATTTGCATTGGTTTCGTATTTAATTGGATCACTGTGCAGGTGCTTGCAAATTTCAGTGCAACCTGGTGTGGTCCTTGTAAGCTGATGGCACCGTTCTATTCGGAACTGTCCGAGAAACATACTTCTATCATGTTTCTGGTGGTTGATGTGGATGAGCTAACTGTAAGCAATGGAACTTACTTATTTGCCTTGATCCTTAATTCCAACCGCTTAGCCTAAACAACAACCACATGCTCACGCAGTCATTTTCTAAGTTTTCTTCCACTTTAGCCCTCAAACTGAATGCAGCGAGTGCCCCAAGTGTTCGCAAGACAGGAAAAATAAAACACTATTAGGTACAAGAAAAACAAAATAGATTCCATTGGGGGTTATTGAAATGTAGTGGAATTTGCAAACAGGTCGCTGACCTTTGATTGCAGTTAGCCAATATACTAAACTTCACTTTTTGGCTATTGATACGCTTTGTCTGGAATCAAATCAATTTTCTGGCAAACGCTAATGTCAATGCCCACATGGTGATAACGTAGCATCTACAAAATTGTGACACATCTGCCATGTCAGTAGTTTGCCGAAAAATTGTTGGATTCCAGTCAGAGTACTTAAATTGCAAAAACTCTAAAGGCTAGTGCATTTGGTGATTGAAGTTAAAGTTCAATGACCCAATTGCCAATTCCACTTAAGTGACCCGGGATGTAATTTACGCAGAAAAACAGGAGTTACATAGCGGCATGATCAACATATAGAACGATTGACAATGTCTGTTGTTCTTCTCCACTTTCCTATGTGAAATGCGTTAATTATTTTGAACTTATGCAGGAGATGAGCACATCATGGGATATCAAAGCCACTCCCACTTTCTTCTTCCTCAGAGGTGGCCAGCAAATCGACAAGCTAGTGGGTTCCAACAAGCCTGAGCTTCAGAAGAAGATCACTGCAATCCTTGATTCAGCCAACCCACGTTAGACATGAATTTGTAATCAGTGTGTGTATGTTTGTGTGTGTATTTGGGATCCTTTTTTCAGCAGATGCAAGTGTACGGTTTTCTTGAGCTTTCTTTGGTAGTGATTGTTCTGACTCCCACTCATGAAATCCTCTGTTCCTAACATCTTTCGGATTATGGAAAAATCCGCATGAGTTTCTGGAAAAATGTTTGGATTATGTTCGAAGCGTTTTGGTGTAAAGGATGTCTTAGTTCTCCGGTTGCCTCTATTCTTTCCATTTTTACTTTCCCAAATATCGTCCATGATTGTATTCTCCGTAGTTTTGCAACCTGTTATTGCTTTGCTTTCATTTTTCATTTATGCTCTGTCTGGGACACTAAGAAAAGGGAGGGAATGGAAAATAGAGAAGAAAATTATCTATCTACTGTTTGCAATTGACAAAAATTTTCCAACGTTTCTCCAATTTTCACCCAAACTTACTTTTCTTCCATTCCTCTCCTAAGAGAATAACATAATTATTTTGAAATCTACCATCGGGTTGTTTTAGTCTCGAGTAGTCATGACTCAAACCGAGCAGCATATCATAAAATAATTTAATGTCTCTTTTACAGGGTGAAAATTCTGTATCAGATTTCGTTGAGCCGGTTCTTGGTAACCAAGCATTCCTTACTCTCACTGGATAAACCCAACATAGCTGACGCGGCAAAAATGCAACCTCTGCTTACTCTCCTCAGTTTTCCCGAAACAAACGATCGAATAAACGGAATAAAGGTCCCTTCTTTTCTTACTTCGAAGCAGCAATTCCCATGGCTTCCTTGCTCTTCCCAGCACCGCCAACTGCGACCCAACAAAACCCCAAATGCGCTCATCTCTCGCTCTCTCCTTCCTCTCTGAGACCCACTTCAGCTTTCCATCTGTGCTTCTTCTCAAACCGAGCGAAAGCCACGAACACCCTCAAATGCGACGCCTTTACGAGCGACATTGCCCAGCTGGTGGACCAGTCGCTGTCCCAAGTCCCTCTTTTCCAATCTGGGTATGAGCGAATTCTGGGCGTGGCCGAGGAACTGACGGAGATGCAGAGATGGGGGGTCGTCATATTCGGTGGGCTCACTTGGGTTTACCTGACGGCGAGGCCTGGGGTGTTGATCGGCGCGATCGATGCCTACGTTTTGGCTCCGCTGCAGGTGGGTCTGGATAGCTTGAGAGGGAGGAGGAGGTTGAAGAGGAGTGACTTTTTGATCGGGGACAGGTTGGGTGAGGGGTCTTTTGGGGTTGTGTACTCCGGTGTTGTCGTCCCCGAGAATGTGAATGTTGAGGAGAGAGTGCAAAAGAGAGGGCGTGGCAAGAGAGCTCTGGATTTGGATGGGAGGTTCAAGGAGAAGGTCATCTTGAAACAGGTAAGCCACAGACACCCAGTAAAAACCGATCATCAAACCATGCCTTTTGTGCCTCTAGTTTTCGCTTAACTCGTCGAATAAAAGATAGAGATGTTGTGGCCGAAATAAGGATGAAGTTTGGTGTCTTGCATATGTTTTTGCAATTTGAAGCAGAGGGTGAATTTTCAATGGGTTGTGTTGGTTTCTGTGAAGGTGTTTTGGTAATGTCGAGAAAGATAACCTTTTTGTTGGTCGCATCGATGAGAATGTTCAGGTTAAGGTTGGAGTCCAAGGCGCAGAAGAATATGGGGATTATGAGGAGTGGTTCAATTACAGGATGTCCAGGGCAGCACCTGAGACCTGTGCCGAGTTTTTGGGGACTTTTGTTGCTGATAAGACGAATTCACAGTTCACTAAGGGTGGGAAATGGCTGGTTTGGAAATTTGAGGTACTTATTCTCAGGATAAGCTCTGAATTTAGTTAAATTTTATGTCAAGATCCTCTGCTATATCTCATTGGATCACTCATGATTTGGCCGGAAGAGTTGTCTTTCTTTCAATAATGCCGACCTTTCAAATATACTAAGAGATTGTAATTTACCATATCTGCGACTTACCGATGAAGGTCAGATGGCTGCATTGAACTTGTGTCCTTGTTTTGATCAGCTAATGTGTTCCTTGTAATAGGGAGATCGAGATCTTGCCGATTACATGAAAGATCGTAGCTTCCCTCTGAATCTAGAGTCCATCATGTTTGGCAAAGTCTTGCAAGGGGTAGACTCCGTTGAGCGGAATGCGTTGATCATTAAGCAGGTGATGCGGCAGATCATAACTTCACTGAAAAAGATTCATGATACTGGCATTGTCCATCGGGATGTAAAGCCGGCCAACTTGGTTGTGACAAAGAAAGGGCAGATTAAGCTCATTGATTTTGGGGCAGCCACAGACCTTCGTATCGGCAAGAACTATGTGCCTAATTGCGGCTTACTTGATCCTGATTATTGTCCCCCCGAACTTTATGTACTTCCAGAGGAAACGCCAAGTCCACCTCCAGAGCCAGTTGCTGCCTTTCTTTCTCCCATCCTGTGGCAGGTAACTGCTGTTCTGCTGAGTAGGTTATGACTTGTTGTATATCAAATGAAAGGGAAAGGTGCTTGCTATCGTCTTCCTAGTTCATCAATGATGCTTTCAGCTTTCTGGACAAGGCTTCCATCAGCTAAATTGAAATATTTGACATAGGAAGAATGATCATAGTCAGTTTTCTTTGTTTGTTATGTGGTAGCTAACTAAATGAGGAGCACCGATGCTAACTAAATGAGGAGCACCGATGCGCTTCTTTATTTTTAAGTGGAGTCCATTAACTCGAGCTTGGATAAGGCAAGAAATATCAAGTATTTTTCAGCTTTGAATATGTTTAATTGCAAGCTCAAATAAGCTCAAAATATAATCCATATGTTGATTCTCTTTTCTTGAGTTTGATATGCTAAATTCCGGTTTGTACTGGATTTGCAGCTGAACAGTCCTGATTTGTTTGACACATACTCTGCCGGAATCGTACTCCTGCAAATGGCGATCCCGACCTTGAGGACCTCTGCAGGCCTGAAGAATTTCAATTCCGAAATTGAGGCAGTCAAATACGACTTGAATAAATGGAGGGACTGCACGAGATTGAGGCCCGACTTAACGATTCTCGAGCTCGACTCGGGAAGAGGGTGGGATTTGGCCACAAAGCTCATCTCGGAGAGAGGTTTCCTGAGAAGGGGAAGATTATCGGCCGCCGCAGCCCTCAGGCATCCTTATTTTTTACTAGGAGGTGACCAAGCGGCTGCGGTTCTTTCTAAATTGAGCTTGAGAAAATAGGAGGTTCGCGAATGATGTAAGTGCAAGCATCGCCGTTCATTCATCGGCCATTGTTTTGCGTTCTATTCTACATTGAATTCTCTTTCCTGCTTATCATGTACAGATTTTGTAAAGCCAAGAGCTTTCTCATTTACGCGCAGGTCCTAAGATGTAATTCATAGTGCATAAAAGGAGTACTGGTCCAGTTTTCTTCTACTCCCTACTTGAACCTGTTGGCTCTCTACATGTCTCCGATACCGGCTCTCAAGTCTTGTGATGGCGAATCTTAAGAAATTGAGTTCAACGTACAGGTAAGGCAGTGTTGCGGGAATCATCCTGATGACATGGGTTAAAGTCATTGTCCTTTGTATGATAAGTACAGGTAAGGCAGTGTTGCGGGAATCATCCTGATGACATGGGTAAAAGTCATTGTCCTTTGTATGATAAGGTCGTAGGTCGGATGTTTTTCCTCTGGTGCACGGCGGTTCAGCTGCTCGATAGTTTCTTCCGTTGCCTGAAAAGGAGTTCGGATAGTGTTGCGGCGAACGGCGAATTGGAGAGGAACCCTCTTTCAAGACCCGCCGTGCCATCAGCATGTTCCCCCTCGGACTGAGACTGCTGCAGATCTCCGTCAGCCAGTGAATCTCGTCGCCGCCTCGCCGTGCACGAAGACGGTCCTGACAAATTGTTTCCGGGTCGAATTCGAAGAAGTATACATAAGAGAGAAATGCATCTCCGGTGCAGCTTGTTCCTAGTACAGAATCAATGTTGCAAAGGATGTCTTTTGCTCTGTATCTGCCCGTGGAAATTTGGAGGCTCTCAGACCATCTTCTATCCCCAAATTCTGACGCCGTCCATAACAAAATCTAAAAACTAGAGACATTCATGTACAACTGCAAGCATATCATCATCAACTTTAATTACGCTCCCATTATTTAATATCTCTTCAAGAAAATAACTTTCTATCATTCACTTCAATTTAGTCTTCTCATAGTAAATATTTCCCGAAAAACTAAGATTGTAAAAGGGTCGATACGAGAAAATTACTCGTCATTCTTCAAAATAAAAAAATTACTCATCATCTTGAAAAAAAAATAAGTTTATTGAAAGTCCTAAAACTTGTCACGAAAGTGTAATTAAGTCTTAAAATTTTTAAAAAGTTCAATTAAGTCCTAAAATTTGTCATGAAAGTGTAATTAAGTTTTAGGATTTGAAAATTTGTTAAGTCATTTTATTGATTGTACTTTTTTGAAAATTTTTGGATTTGATTATATTATTGCGATAAGTTTTAAGATTTGATTGCATCTTTTAAAAGTTTTGATGGTTCAATTATACTTTTGCGATAAATTTTAGGATTCCCGGTGCATTTATGCCGAATAAAAAAAATTACTTACGTTCGTCTATCAAAACCTATTTACTAAAAATTCATTTCATTCTTGAGGTGCTGACATGGTGACACGTGCATATTATCTTCTCGGCTTCTCAGGATCACTTCCTCGTCGCTCTGTAATCCAAACATTTGACCCATGATGCTTCGCCGTGTTCGTTGAGCCTCAGGCGCTCGTGTGCTCTCGGCTGTTCTACCATGTGCGACCGCGTCTCGTCGGCTCCTCCTCTGCCGTCGTTCCTCTCCGGGAACCGCAAGCTCCCCTCGGCCGCCTCCACCCCGACGCCGGGAGCCGGGCGGTTCCCGACCCGCCGTTCTCTTGGCCTCAGGAACCGGCCGCACGCCGGGCATTCGGCAGCCAGGTCATCCGGCGGCGCCGGCTTCGGTTCCCGGGACGGCGAGTTTTACGGCCGGCTAGGGCTCAAGGACGGCGGGGGGGAGAGTTTCGAGCTGGGGACGAATCGAAGCGGCGGCGCGGAATCGAGAGAGGGGAGCGGAATCGGCGGGGGTGACGCGGCGGAAGGCGGAAACTTGGGTACCGAAGAGCCGGCGCGGCGGTCCTGTGAGGAAGAGGAGGGGGAGGAGGTGCTGCTGCGAAGCGAAGGCGGCGATGCCGGCGTCGCCTTGAGGAGGGAAGAGGAAGCGGAGAGGAAACTGAGGGTGCGGGGCGGGCGGCAGGTGATGAGGCGATCGAGCATGGTGGCGAAGCAGGTGATCAGCATCGAATCTGCTCTTGGCTTGGGGTTCGTCTCTCAGCTCTGGGTGGACACCGCCTCGGTAAGTGGCGCAGTTCTTCATCTGGGTTTCTTGTAGTTTTCTGTTATCTGTTGCGGGAAGCAAAACCTCTCGTGCCTGCAGAAGATTATCCATTGAAGAATCTAGGTGGGTTGTGCTATAGCAGGTGACTGTGAATGTTAAGGAAGGTTTAAAAGTGTTGTCTTTGTATACCAACTCCTGGAGTTTACTAGTATTCAAATATTCGAGTCAATCAGAGCGAATAACTTCAACAAAAGCTAAAAAGACAGATGATCGTAAATGTCATGCTGGTCTGCGCGTTTGTTTATCTTTTGCTTTTGGTATCTCATTTGTAGTTAGCTAAATTTATTCGATAGTTGGAGGAAGATAGAGATGTACATAAGAGAACACATTTGCTTTTGGACTTGATTGTACTACTTAATCAGTCCTCAAGTGAAGTTTGCTTTGGCAATCCCTTAATAATGGAGTGTCCATTGGGAAAACCAGCGATTTAGGGAAGAACCAGGTTTAGGTGCAGTCTTGATTATTCTTGTATGCTACAAGATTGCTTATGGGAATTGGAGATTGTCATCTTTAATATGAGATTTTTCTTTGACCCAGTGGAACGTCGTGATTGTGGAAGTGAGGCCGAATTTGCTTTCTGGTGATTCAGAGAGATTTCTTCTTGAAGATGTCTGCCAGGTGCTTTTTTGTTTTTCACTTTTTCTTTACTCAGTAACCTTGCATTTCCCTTTTGTCTGCATAATCGTTACGGTGGATGCATGTACTCTGTGGAATAGTGGGATGTTCGCTGTTGTGATGTATATCAGTTGCAAATTTAAGGTTCCACCACTTTGCTTAGCAGTTATTAAGAGTCATTGCTTTGTAGTTATTTGGAGTAAATTTGACTATGAACATACTCGATATATTTGTCAATGAGTCTGAGTCGTTCGATATATTATGGCCTTCAAGTTCTTGCTTGAGTCATTTCTTTGATGGTTATTACATCGCCCAAAGTTTTGTAGTTCAGGTCGGTGATGTCGTGCTTGTTGAGAATGAGAGGGTAATGGAGAATGAGTTGAAAATGGTGGGGCTGGATACATTGGTATGTTTCTGTACACTATAGTTCCTTCTCTCTTGATTCTCATCTTATTTATCTGCATAAGTAGGATCATGTGCTCAACTTGTGATGGAACTTGCCTAATAGGAAGGCCTGAATGAGGATTGACGGTGATTTGGGTTAAAATCTCTTTGTAAAATTGACCTTTTCCAGAGAGGTGCACAGAACATAGTCAATCAACTGATAATATGCGCATATAAAAAGGATGGTGGAGTTGTGGTTTGGCTATATTCTGTACCTGATCTGTACAACCCCTTCAAGAAAGGGAGTGTGAATCCTTTGTAACTGTTGGCTATTGACGAGCGTGCAATATTAAGGGAACATGAATCCTGTACCTGAAAACTGTAATTTTTCTGCATCAGTTGCTTGTGTGTTTCACGATCTTGTGCATAAGTTTACTATCAAGAACTTAACTTTCTATTTCTGTTAGGTAGGGTATGAAGTTGTAACTCCTGGCAGAAGAAGTATTGGCAAGGTATAATGATATTTTGCAGGAGTTATATCTTTTTATAGCTATGTTTGCAGGAGCTATAGTGTGTCATTGCAAGTGTTATCTTTCTTAATGAACTTCCTTTTGGTATTTACTAGGTCAGAGGTTATACGTTCAATATTAATTCAGGGGCTCTGGAGTCCCTTGAGCTTGATTCATTTGGTATCTCGATCATTCCATCAAGTTTGGTATGTGAAGCATTCCTTTTGAATCTTGCAAACTGAGTATTCTATGTGTGCGTGGACCCGTGTGCGTCTGTATCGGGTCTTGATGGGTATTTATGGAATATGTGTCAACTGCAAAATTCATCTTTATATATGGTTGCTGTTGTTTCAGGTGAGTACTTATGCTTTGTTTGTTGAGGATGTGCTAGAAGTTGCATCGGATAAAGTATTTGTGCATGAAGCTGCAGCAGTGCGCTTACAGAGGCTAACAAAGGTACGTCAGAATCGACACGAACCAATTATCATGTCCTCTAGAACATTTAGCGTATCAACAGCTGTTTCTTTGCTACATGCTCAATGATGGTCTCTAGAGCATCTCTGACTACATCCTAGTTGATATAAGCACCTCTTAACTCGCTTTTTGGTCCATGTCCCATCATCTCACGTGCCAGGGTTGGTGGGGTGCCCAGAACGTCGGGAAATCCATCAATGAAGTTGAAGAATATTATGATCTCGAAGAAGTTGACAGATTAGCTAGTGACAGCCGCACAAGAAGAGAATTCCAGCGCAGGAGATCCCGTCCTAAAGCGAGGGAAAATCAGGATGACTTGGACCTTCCAATGGACTTTTTATGATACTCGAGCCTACGCAGTGTCCCCGGTTCGAGCGTGCAATAATTACCCTTGTAGAGGGCCTTTGCACGGGTCTTGTGCGTTACATCGACCATCCAGCGTGAGGACGTCCTTTCTCATTCCCTTGTGGTCTTTCCCTTCTCTATAGGACGAGGCAGTTGAAGTCCATAAAAGAGCTCTTCGCAGGTGCTCGTTACCCGTTGATTGGTTCGCAAGAGCCCGCGAGAGCCTTTTCTGTCAAGTACTATAGTGATTTCGACGGAGCATTCAGCAGATCTCGGGAAACAGCAGCAATTCGATGCAGATTCGGATGAGCGAAAGGAGGCCAAAAGAGTAGGCGATTAAAGAATGATGATTTGGTAGCTTTTTCCTTATCTTTATCTTTGCTCCACTGCATTGGGGATTCTTTATGATTGAGCCATGTACATAAAGCCTCTTATTGCGCTAAACCTGTGAGGTCTGAAGAGCCATGTTGTCGCTAAGTGCCAATTGTAGTTGCAACAACGGCCACATCGTCCATTTTGTCAAGTAAATAAAAGTGCATGTGCGATTATTTTTTAGTAAAATGTTTTTCATGTCATTTATTTTTTTATCATTTTTATGGACGATAAACATATTTTTTGTTGATTCGTTTTCGTAAGCATTATAAGTAATTATTTTGTAATAAAATAATTTTTTAGATTATTTAATTTTTTACGTAATAAATGCTACCTAAATGAAAGGAAGAGTTCACTGCGTCGTCCCCAGCATAGCAATTCTTTGTTTGGATGCGTTGCCCGGATAAAAAAAAAAGTGATTAATTACTAATTAGTGAGCTTAAAGGAGTATTGAAGGTTCACCAGCTAAACTTTTCCAATAATCGTCTTACATTTTTTTCGCTTCTCAATTTTAGGTCTGCTTGGAGCGACTTCTACTTTTTCGACTTCGCGGCTTTTTATTTATTTATTTATAAATTTTGCAATTTTAATTTGATTCCAAAATCAATAACAAATACAGCCATTTTTATTTATTATTTACTTTTTTTCGAAGTATAAGAGTCTCATTTAAATTCTGTCCCCACTGACGACTCAAACGAAAAATGGATAAGTGTTGTGAAAATCCTATTGAATTTTGAAATTTTTGAAAGTTGTAATTAAATCTTAAAATTTTAAAAAATTTATAATAAAGGCATAATATTTGTTAAATAGGCACAATCTTGCACGAGTTTTAGAATTCGAATTGCACTAATCTCAAAAAAAAATAAAAATCCCCCCCTCCCCTCTTTTCTCTCTCTCTCTCTCTACCTTCTAAATTCTTCCATCCCCGAACCGCTAGACCGGAGCTCCAGTGACCGATCGCGAGGCAGGCCGGTTCTTCAACCTCTCGGCGGCCCGCACGCGCCCCCCGGTCGCCGGTCGCCGGCCGTCGCGAGCCAACCGCGCGGATCTCGGGGGTCTGTGCCTTCTAGGCGGCGGCGGCGGCTCTCCGTTTTTGTAAGCAGTCTTTTGCCTTTTTGCTCAGTGTGATCACAGGCTGCTGTAGCTAGCGATCTCCCCTCTCTCAATTACGCGCGTTTCCACCTGCGAGAGCCCTAGCGCCGCCGTCGTGGGCTCGATCCCCACCTCCCGATCTCCGATTTCCAGGCGGTTGGTCGTGGTGTTGCTATGCTGCTTCTTCTTTTTTTCTTTTCTTTTTTTCACATTGGCCGATTCCGGTTGCGCGCGTGTTGCGTCTAGCTTGTTCGGAGGACTTTTGAAGTGTACCCTCTTCTAATTCTCTTTCGCAACGGCCTGAGTGCTGTTCTTGGGTGTTGACTGGTGAACGAAAAAAGGGGTGTTGTTAGCTAGCGTGTGGGATTTGAATGAGCAAAAACGGTAACGTGGCCCCGCCGTGACGGGTGGCGTCAATTATGCGCCTGTGTTCGCTTCTGCTGTGACGTGAAGCGGAAAGTGGGGGTGGGAGTGGGAGTGGGAGGGGCGTTTACCGACGGCGAGGTTTCGGGGGTTGTTTGTTTGAGAATGTGGAAGGGTTTTGATAGGTATCTGATCTTATTTTTACTGGATGAGGCATTTGCTGATCGAGTGAGATGGATTTACGTCTGCTCGATTGCGGGCACGGGCTTATCGCGAATTCAGCGATACTTCAGTTTAAGATTCAAATCACATAACCATGAAATTGGCACTAATGGTGCAGTTCCTATCGAGAATCTCGTATCGTTATGATCACCATGCTAGAATATGTTTACTTTTGTAGAATGAGGAAATCGGAGACCCGGTACTGCTTTGAGTTGTCATTATTTCTCTGCAAGCCTTTTTTGAGAGTTAGCTTTCTTATACAGTGTTTTGAGAAGGTGCTGTTTTACTTATGTGTCACGGTTGGACTTTGCTTGCTTAGATGTGTCGATTGATCAGCATCGAGATCTTATTTTGACTGATTTGTTGGGCACACTTTACAGATTGTGTCTGATGATGTTCCTGCTTTTCCTTTTCAATCGGTAGGTGTAAATGGCATTGGCAGAAACTACAGGTACTGAAAGAGGGCCATTACCAGCCAATGGTGGTCCAAGGAAGCCGCGGATATTGCTGGCCGCTAGTGGAAGCGTGGCCGCAATCAAGTTTGGGAACCTCTGTCATTGTTTCTCCGAGTGGGCCGAAGTGAAAGCAGTCGCCACTAGGGCTTCTTTACATTTCATTGATAGAGCATCACTGCCCAGGGATGTAGTCCTTTACACTGATGAGGATGAGTGGTCAAGTTGGAATAAAATAGGGGACAGCGTCCTTCACATTGAGCTGCGCCGATGGGCTGATATCATGATCATTGCTCCGCTATCAGCGAATACACTGGGCAAGGTAAATCATACGAGCAATCTAGATATTCTTCTTGTTTTTTTTCGTACTAGATACTTGGTTCATTGAGTTATTTCTTGGTTAGTGTCTGAAGTTATATACTTCAATGTGCCGTTGGGTCATCTGGAGACGGCAGAAATGTTTATCCTATAAAAAAAATTTCATTTTGTGCTCATCTCAGACTCATATTGAAGTCATTCAATTTCTCTTAGTTCATTTAATCGTCTTTCCTTTGGTTATGGAGAAAGATTCTGATTTGTTAGTTCTTTGTGCCGTCTCATTCTAGATTGCAGGAGGCTTGTGTGACAATCTGCTAACATGCATAGTACGAGCATGGGACTACGCCAAGCCCCTCTTTGTTGCCCCAGCTATGAACACACTCATGTGGAATAACCCGTTCACGGAGCGGCATCTTATGACAGTTGATGAGCTCGGAATTTCTCTGATTCCTCCTGTATCAAAGAGGCTAGCTTGTGGTGACTACGGAAATGGGGCAATGGCCGAACCTTCACACATCTACTCAACCGTGAGACTTTTCTACGAGTCTCGAGCTCAAGCAGGCAGCAGTAACTTTTAGGAAGCATTTGTATCTTTTTAGAAGTGATGGGGACACTCACTTAATCCGGTAGGCATTCTTGCACTATCTTTCTCATATATATTTAACGAGCAGGATAACGCTGATTCAAGACTGAGGTTTATCTAATCACCAGGCCAAACTTTTGGTTTGGTTATCTAATTTTACAAATCACCTATGTAATTCAAGCATCTTTTGTATAAACTTTGAGTTTGTTTGGCATCATTGGCTGCTGCTCTTAGTAATCCGACTGAAGTTCAACTCTCCAAACTTTTACTGATCTCTCGATCCATATATGCACGGCGCACACAATAGGTTTAGCCTCATACTTTTCAGCTCTCCTTTGCTGTTTTGCGATCTCCATCTTCGACTCAGATAAAAAAGAATATTCATTGTCACGACTGCTTGATAGATTATTATGTCATCGAGAACAACTCCGTTTACAGCAAAATGAAACTTCGGCTCCGGTGAATTAGCGCCCGCTACATCTGTTGGGGAAGATTCTTTTAGAATTACCAGCTTGTAAGTTGCCTACATTCTATTTTACTTTCTATTCTGATATTCTCCTTTGTTTCTGTTCTCTACTTCAGCATTCCTCTACTTCATGTTAATTCACCTAAGGTCGACCACTTTCTTAAAAAACATGCCTGCATTTATATCGCTGAAAATGTTGGACTAGGTTGGTCATCCTAAACAGGACGGGTCATCCAAATCTTTCTTTATGTCATCTGCTTTGCAACTATGTTGTGGGCTTGGCATCCTAAAACGTGATTAATCTCACTTTCTTAAGCTATGCAACTATGCATTATTTATTTTCTTTACTCGTAACTTTTCGTGATTAAATGTAAGTTTGGTCACCTTTGCATCGGTAACTTTCCTTTTAACGTTAGTAATTTACGAGAGAAAACCAGTTTCGCAAAGCGGATATGATTGTTCACGCTTTTGCCTTTTTAACCAAGGATTCACATTGAAGGCGAGGCTGCTTTCGTAAAAGCACTTACAAGCCCTTTGGTCCTAAGTAAGACCTTAAAAGGCTTCGGCTCAACTCTGATATGGAAAATGCGGGGTATTCTCGAAAGAGAGGAAAGAAATTTTTTTTTATAATCGGGAGGCTAGCGTGCGGGTATTAGCATATTAAAATAAAGAACGCAACCGTGTTAATCTGTTAGGTGTATACACCTGGCCAGGTGGGGCGGTTTTAGTCACCTGCCAAATTTTCCTAATCCACCTCACTAGGGCAAATTATACCTAGACAGGCGGGACGGCCTCAGTCACCCGTCGAATTTCCCTAATCCACCTCACTAGGGCAATCTGCAAAAATTTTGCAAGAACTTCTGTACTCTTCTGTTTATTTCTGACTCGAAAGTACAAATATAAGGAAGAAAATGTTTGACCATCAGGTATCTTGCGAGAAGCTGGAAGGTCTAAGTGTCTCTATTGAGTCGTACACTTTTATTTTAAATTTCCTGAACAAAAAAATTCTATTAATTGAGATATAAACAGTTCGAGACTCTACTTATATAAATTGATATATAGCATATCAGATGAAGCTAGCAAACAACTGGGGAAACCAATGGAATTATTATGGAAATAATTTGTCAAATTCATGTCCAAAGTTAATGAT
Organism: Syzygium oleosum; assembly: GCF_021117445.2. Lineage (NCBI taxonomy): Eukaryota > Viridiplantae > Streptophyta > Magnoliopsida > Myrtales > Myrtaceae > Syzygium > Syzygium oleosum. The sequence continues at coordinate 7,344,679 of NW_026607494.1, forward strand.
AAATTATATAGTCGATAAAAATTAAATTTAGCACACATAAGAATAACTTTAATGGAAATCAAATACGTTGATTTTCATATAGTGCATTCTAAGGTACCGTGTTTGTTGCGTCAATCGTTTCTTGCAAAGTTCATATAAAAAAAACTTACTTTTTGGCAATTGCATAGAAAAAGAGAAAAATTCCAATAGAAGTATAGATAAGAAAAAGCTTGAAAGTAGGGCTAGAAAGTAAGAGTAGATGAAGGTGAAAGTACATACTTTATAATGTCCTTAAAGGCTACATCTGAACTCTTGGACGTAAAATTTCGGAGGTATTTCCTAGGGAGAGGAAAGAAAAACTTTCTCCTCAATTAGGAGGACTGGACATATTGGCACTAGCACGTTAAAATAAGGAACGCAGTTCTGACTAGCCCGTCGGATGTTTATACCTAGACAAGCAAGATGACCCTAGTTGGAAGCTTGCTTCCCCTGCTGTGGTGAGATATCCTTGGTAACCACCGCTAAGGATCCATGGCAGGCCCTTGGTTACCGAGGATATTCTAAAGTATTGTGTTTGTTATGCCAATCGTCTCTTGCAAAGTACATATAAAATAAAACTTACTTTTAGGCCATTGCATAGAGAGAAGAAACAAACTCCAATAAAAGTAAGAAAAAGCTTGATAGTGGGACTAAAAAGTAAGAGTAGATGAAGTTGAAAGTAACATTGGAAGCTAATCTCCCTTGTATGTGCGATCAACATATTTTCGACTTACCCATCTTGATATATAGAGATAAGCGGACGTATAATCTTCGTTGCACCTTTTCCGAAAGGCGTATGATTCAATTAGCTGGCGCTATCGATTCAATTGCACGATAGATTCGAGACTTTTATAGCACGTTTCATGATAAATCGGCTAAGTTAAAGAAAACGAACAAAAGCTATAAGGGGCCATGAGACTCTTCAAACCATCTCCCAAATACACACATCATGACACGAGATTGAGATGTCTTCGAAGAGTGCGTGCATGTTTTGGTTTGTCATAAAAAAAAAAAATACATTAGAAGTCATAAAACTTGTTGCGAAAGTACAATTATATTCTAAAATTTTCAAAAAGTATAATCAAATCCCTAGTTCTAAAATTTTCAAAAAGTGCAATCAAATCCCTAGAATTTATCATGAAAGTGTAATTAATTAAAGGGCTCGATTAGATTATCGTGATAAATTTTAAGATTTTCAATGTGAATATCCAAACGAACAAAAGAGAAACATGGTTTTAAGTTGGAAATGGGAGACTTCATCTCTGCATTAAATTTTGGGTCATATCCCGAATTCAATGAGATCGGACCTGCTCGATCTCGAAAGTTTCGAGGGTTTAAATTATGAGGACGACAGAAGAGTACAAGAAAAGTGGCAGGATTTCCAATGTTCAAGTCCTCCTCAGATTTCCCCAAACTGGCTTTTCTTTATAGCGACAGTGACATTCCAAAGCCCCCACGTGTCTCTGTCAAAAGATATAAAAAAAATCTATTTCATTCAGATAAGGTTAGAACGTCTAGCATTTTCTGATTAACCACACTTTTGCTTTTTTTTTTTGAGGGCCTAATACCTCTAAAAAAAACACCACAACTTTAGGTACAATCTCAATTCAATCCCGAACATTTTTTTTATCTCATAAAAAATCCTCCCAACTTTAGGACGTGGCATTTCCATGTCATTGTTCAAGTTTTTTTTTTTTCCTGAATTTCATATCCGAGAAAATATATTTTGGAGACGAATTTCCATATAAGCCCAAATGACGTACTATTGGTCTGAAATTTGGGTAAAAGCTAAATTAATTAGGGTTTGGCTTTCTTCCTTCCATCTTGCTCGGGGATCTTCGATTTTGCGCTCGGTCTTTAATTTTTCGCGCTCGGGAATTTTCCATCTCTCATTGTCGAAGAGCTCGCACTCGAGACACTCGGCGTCGGGCCCTCGAACAACTCATACTCGGGATTGTCAAGAGAAATTTTGGACGGAAGGTTAACGTACGCAGATATGGGACTCAAGTAAAGGTTTACGATCTTTTATGAGACAAAAAAAAGTTTAAGGTATAATTGAGATTAGACCTATAGTTTGGGATTTCTATGAGATGAGGAAAAGGTTAAGATAGAATTGGGACCGAAACTAAAATTGTGGGTCGTTTAGGGCATTAAACTTGCGAACTCAGCCACCGACATGGCCACATGACCGGTTACTAGATGCAACAACTGTTCAATATTCACTTGATTGGGTGAGTTTCACATTAAGCAATGTTAGATCTATGCCTAATATAATGCATGTCGAAAACTTTCCATTGGCACACAACCATCCCAGTGGGTATAACCGTAATTGCGATGAGCCTCCATCGGCTTGTCGGTCGTCGCTGTTGAGACTTCTAATCAATCGGCGGTCGGTATCGCCTTGACCGACGATTGCCGTCCTCGCAAAACATCAAAAAACACATCTTTCTGTGAAATTCCCCGATCGAAGATGTTTTTGAATCAGTGTTTGCTGCCAATTATTGCCTGAAATTTGGAGGGAAAGTGATTGATAGTATCGAGAGTTACTCTTTTCGTATGTTTTTGGGTATCATCTCATGCACTCCACCTGGCTTGCTCCGGCGACCTTTGCCGGTGGCCGCGCGGTGGCCACTGGTGCTCGAAGTGAGAATGGTCTTGTTACAAGCACATTACTATTTTTTCAAAAGATAATCCAAGAAGATTATTCTTGTTCCTATAGAAGTCTCGTATACGCGAAATAAGAATTTCGTTTTTCTTTTTCTCCGCAATCAATCTTCTCATTCACGGTTTGACACCTTCGAGAATCATTTTTGAGCGAATATATTTCTATGTAAAGATAGAGCATTTTGTCGAAGTCTTCTTCGATAATGATCTTCGGTGCATCATGAGGTTCTCCAAAGATCCTTTCATGCATTATGTTAGATATCAAGAAAAATCAATTCTCGCTTCAAAAAGACAGGTCTCTCCTGACGAATAAATTAAATGGAAATATCATCTTGTTAATTCACGACAATATCGTTTTTACGCACGATTTCAACCGGAAAGGATCGACATTAACCAATTACGCAATAATTCTCCTGACTTTTTTCGAGTTATTGCTCGAGCGTTCGGCTGAATTTGTCAGTTGCACCGCCTCTCTAGCTTACGACCATCGGCGACACTCGCCACTGAAAACCTTGGCGCTCGCCGGGACGTCCCCCCGTCCTCGACAAGTGCCGCGCAACCCTCGCCCGCCACCGAAAAGGGGGTCGCGCCGCTCCCGTTGGCGGCAGAACCCCCGGCATCATTTATTATCCACACACGTTATGTGATTCGAATGATAACCGCATCTTGTTATGGTTTTTTAACCATATCTTGTTAAAAATAATGGATAAAACGACGGTTCAAAAGGATGGCAAGACAACCGCCCCAGAGTTCAAATCAAGTCTTACCAACTATGTAACAATTTGAGCTTGTTCGTTCAACGGTAATTCTAATTTACCTTCACCAAAATTTTCGTGCCAACCACTTCTCTTCCGTGGAGTCAAAGTATATAAAAAAAATACTAATACATTTTTTTTCGCCAAATAAAAGAAAAAAAAACCTTATATAGGGGCATATCTTCTTGTTTTGTCAGCATTTACTAGGGAATATAAAAACTTTCCAATCTCGTATTAAGCATGATCATATCGACGCCGACGCCGACACGCGTAACCGTCTTAATGCGAAAAGATTGGATTGCGCATATTAAAAATTCAACGACCCAACTGCATAACGGAAGGCACCGAACCAAAATTCAGCAAGCAAGGATACGGAATTTAAATCGTCAATCCGCGCCGATCAGGAAGCTTTACTCGTTCGTTACAAAATTACCCCATCTAGCCTTTATAAATGAAGTGAATATGCATATCAATAATCATGAATCACGTGCACGTGTGTATATATATATATGATGAATTTTTATAATACGCTAAAAATTTCTTTTCTTAATTACTAGATGCCCATCTCTACAAAATTAAACTCGATATATCTACACATACGACGTTATTTTTGGGAGCTTAATTAATTTTTTGGGTCAGAGAAGCTTAAATAACTTGCCTAATTTTTTCTTTTGGTCAAGTGATTTACCTAATTTGAACTCATGAAATTTGATGCAAAGAAAAATAAGGAAGCGATTATAAAAAAAATTTTGTGTGAAAAGAAAGGGGGGGGAATAAATTTTCGATTTCGAGGGGGGGGGGGGGGGCAGCAAAAAGCCAAGATTGATGGTGCACCGCTCGTCCTCCTCTGTCTTCCTCCGTCGGCCACGCCTTTCGTGACACACAGACGCAGACGCAGACGCAGACGCAGAGACGCCATTCTCTCTCTCCTCTCCAACCTTCGAAGCTCTCGCTGTCTCTCTCTCTTCTTTCTCTCTCTTCCGTGCGTTTGTGGGTGAGCCCTGAGCCCTAGCTCCGTTCACGTTCGCCTCGGCCCCCCGTCGCTTCGTCCGATGCGCGCGCTCAGATGGGCAGCAGGAAGGGCCGGAAGGTGGGGGAGGGAAGGGCTTTTGATCCGATCCCGATCCTGATGGTTCGGGCGCGGTGAGAAGAGGTGCTCCGCTTCCGTCCCGGATAAGAAGGGGATCCCCGCGCGTTGCGCAGGAGAACCTCCCAGATCTGCGACGATTTCAATCAATGCCTGCCGCCTGCCCTCTCCTCTGTGCGCCCTGACATTTTGGCCAATTGATTTCGTCGTAGTCAGTGCATTGATTGGAATCGGGCTGCGGATTTGCCCGAAGCGAGGCCTCCCGTTCAGCTGGTGGCCCCACCCCCCTCCCCCTCGCTTCCCCGAGGCGATAGAGCTTTCTCGATCCCGCGGAGGTTCGTGCTTTTCCGGTTTCTTTGCCGCATCGTTTAGCTGCGGGATTCAGACCCTTTTCAGCTCAATTCGATCGCGGGACTAGGGTTTTTTTTTTCGTTTTTTTAATCTTTCTGGGGAGTCAATTTGGGTTCTTTTTCTTCTGTCGGTTTTTTTTTTTTTTTTGTTTTGCGGTCTTGGCAGTCTGTTTCCATTGTATCCGTGTGAATTTTGTCGACATTGAAGTGAATTGGGGTGGTTTTCTTTTTGGGATTATCAATCATCTGCATTTGCGGGTTTCTCTGCTTGTAAAATGATGAACTCGGGAAGAGGCTCTTTTTGTCCGCAACTGAGCTCGTAATTTATCTCGTTTAGAAAGAAAAGTTTTGGTTTTTTTTTTTTTTTGGGGTCGGATGGGAAGAAAAGTTGAGAAGGAACTTATCTGCTAGAAGCGTGCGGGGGCCTTCTGGGTATGAATTTTTGGGCGATAATTGCCTTTATGCTCAGCATCTGCATGGCGTTGGTTTTTGGCATTGCCCATTTTTTAAAGTTTGAATGGCGTTGGTGTAATGAATTTTGAGATGTTGGGATGGTCCTGGTCGATTTGAGTGGAATAAGAGCGAGTTTAAATGATGGATCTTCGTGTTTTGAGCTGTGAATCCCGGCTGTGTCGGTCTAACTTTGGTTTCTCTGCGGATGGAAATGCTCTGCAATGCGGTGTGCTTTACCCTTCTCTTTCCTGAATTTTTAGGAGTCCAGCCGTTCATGCATCCGGTTCTCCAATGTGGTCGTTGGAGGATTGTTATTTATGACTTCTGGCCTGCCATTGCTGTCATCCTCAGATCCTCCACCGGTGGCGCAATCTTCTAAGCCTGATAAGAGTGTAGGCACCTTTGGATGTCTCTGCCGGGATGCTTCGTTCACGTCGTCTATTCTCGATGACAAACAGAGCAATTTGACAAGCGAAGAAGGAGACTCATCGCCTTCAGACATCTTTCCTGATAAACCACTTGCACGAACCTATCGACCTGCAGCGAAGAAGCAGTTTTATTCAGCTGACTTGCACCATCACCAGCGGTTTCCATTGGAATGCCCCACGCAGGGAAGGAAAGGGCAGGTAGCGTGGGGTTCAATGGAGCTGCCCAGATCTAACAACAACAGTTTCGCCACTTTTGAAATTTCTGGGGCCTCCTCGGTGGCTCAGAACAAGAGGAGTAAGTCTGAAAGAGTACGGCACAAAAGTACGCAGTTTGAAGAGAACCTGTTTCATGAAGAGAACTCCAGATTGATTTATATCGATGATCCAAGGAGGACAAATGACACTTACGACTTCTCTGACAATGAAATCCGAACTAGCAGATATACTATCATCACTTTTTTGCCTAAGAATCTCTTCATTCAATTCCATCGCGTTGCATACCTATATTTCCTTGCCATTGCTGCTCTCAATCAACTCCCTCCACTTGCAGTCTTCGGGAGAACGGTGTCTCTTTTCCCCCTTCTCTTTGTGCTTTCCGTCACGGCTGTTAAGGATGGCTATGAGGACTGGCGAAGGCACAGGTCAGACCGGAAAGAGAATAATCGGGAAGCACTAGTGCTTCAGGGAGGTCAGTTTAATTTGAAGAGATGGAAAAATATACAAGCAGGCGAGGTGGTGAAAATTTGTTCGGATGAAACAATTCCATGTGACATGGTTTTGCTGGGAACAAGTGACCCTAGTGGGCTTGCGTACATTCAGACAATGAATTTGGATGGCGAGTCCAACCTGAAGACGAGATATGCAAGGCAGGAAACTGCTTCAGCTGTGTTTGAAGGTTGCGGGATCTCTGGAGTGGTTACTTGCGAGCAACCAAACAGAAACATCTATGAATTCACAGCGAACATGGAGTTTAATGGGAATAAATTTTCTCTCAGCCAGTCTAACATTGTTTTGCGAGGTTGTCAGTTGAAGAACACAGAGTGGGTGATTGGTGTTGTCGTGTACACTGGACAGGAAACAAAAGCCATGCTGAACAGCGCAGCATCCCCTTCCAAGAGGAGTAAACTAGAAAGTTATATGAACAGGGAAACCATGTGGCTGTCGATTTTTCTTTTCATCATGTGTGTGGTTGTGGCAATTGGAATGGGGTTATGGCTTGTACAACACAAGTATCAGCTTGATACTTTGCCGTTCTACAGAAAGAGAAATTTCAATATGGGAAAAGATGACGGGAAGACATACAAGTATTATGGAATTCCCATGGAGACTTTCTTTTCATTCCTCAGTTCTATCATAGTATTTCAGATAATGATTCCAATATCTCTTTATATTACGATGGAATTAGTTCGATTAGGACAATCCTATTTCATGATCGGAGACAATCATATGTATGACTGTAGTTCTGGATCAAGGTTCCAGTGTAGATCATTGAACATAAATGAAGATTTGGGCCAGATACGCTATATCTTCTCTGACAAGACTGGCACATTAACTGAAAACAAGATGGAATTCCGAAAAGCTAGTGTCTGTGGTAAGAGCTATGAGAGTTCTTTGCCATCGCTGGAGACCAGCATTACAGGTATAGATTCTGTTTCTTCTACTTTGCAGACGATGCTTGTGGCGTTTCTTTTTCGATTGCATTTTGAACTTAATTGTTTTTTTTGGTAAGGTATTTTTATTTTTTTTGGTAAGGTTTTGAACTTAATTGTTTATGTATATATAATTCTATTTTATCCTCTCTGTCAAGTTATTAAATCTGCTGCTTCTAGGGTCATGTATATGTTTGGAACCAATCTGTATAGGATAAATGTTTCACACATCTAGGACGAAAAACTCCTACTTGTTGACCATGTGATGCAAATTTACTGCAGGACAAGGGTTGAAATTTGTACCATGGGCTTGTTTATAACTTGAGGTCAAAGAGTCGTAATCTCGTAATCAATAATAAAGATGATATCTGTCGTGGCACTATTTGATGTTGTTCTAATGAATTGTTATGTTGGAGCTGTTGTTATCTGCAATTCCTTTTCTTTATTTTGCTCCACACACTACAGCAAGAGACCAGATGATTAGTCTCAACCTTCCTTTTTTGGCTCAAGGAATCAAACATCTATATGTGAATTTGTTTTAAAGTTTCAATGGTGTTTCTTTCTGGTATATTTGCAGGTACTGATCTTTTGATCCATTGCTATCTGTTAGTATGCTAACTGTACGACATAGTGTTTACTTTTGTCTGAACATGTGCTTTGTATTTCACTATATTCTTGTTACAATACATTTTTCACATACGTTTATCTAAGATTATGTTATGATCTTCTCCAACATATTATCAATTTGGCATGTCTTTCTGTAGAGAGAGGTATGGGGACACCAAGGTGGAAGCTCAAGTCAGAAATCGCTGTTGATCCTGAACTTATGAAGTTATTGCACAAAGAAGTAATTGAAGGAGAAAGGCTTGCCGCACATGAGTTTTTCCTGACACTAGCTGCATGCAACACCGTGATCCCAATCCTACAAGATGACATGGTAACAATTGATTATCAGGGTGAATCTCCAGATGAGCAGGCACTAGTTGCTGCTGCATCTGCTTATGGATACACTCTTTTTGAGCGAACATCTGGGCATATTGTTATTGATGTGAATGGCAAGACACTAAGGTAGAGTACTCTCTCTCTCTCTCTCTCTCGTACACATACACATGCTCACTGAGTGCTTAATTAGTCAATGGTCTCTTTTATATGATTAGATTAGTAGTAGAATGGAACTTTTTGGGTTTTGTTTGCCAGTATTTTTTTGCCACGGATTGAGATCTAGCATACAATTGTTCTTACTTTGGCAGTTTCTTGCACACCTGTGAAATAGGTTGGATGTTTTGGGACTGCATGAGTTCGATAGCGTGCGCAAAAGGATGTCTGTTGTTATAAGGTTTCCCAACGATGCTGTGAAAGTGCTTGTGAAAGGAGCTGACACCTCTATGTTCAGTGTTATTTCGAAAGATACTGAAAGAGATGATCATATATGGCAAGAAACTCAAGAACATCTGATTGAGTATTCATCAGAAGGTCTACGTACACTTGTCGTTGCAGCAAGAGATCTTACTGTTGCAGAACTTGAGCTGTGGCAGTCAAGGTATGAAGATGCCAGCACTTCCTTGACAGATAGAGCTGCAAAGCTTCGTCAAACGGCTGCTCTCATTGAGTGTAACCTAAATCTTCTTGGTGCAACTGCAATTGAAGACAAGTTGCAAGATGGAGTTCCTGAAACCATCGAGTCTCTCCGGCAAGCGGGAATTAAGGTCTGGGTTCTGACTGGAGATAAGCAGGAAACAGCGATTTCTATTGGACTCTCTTGCAAGCTACTGACGATGGACATGCAACAAATCATCATTAATGGCATCTCAGAGGCTGAGTGCAGAAATCTTTTAGTTGGTGCCAAAAACAAGTATGGAGTGAAATCATTGAGTAGAAGAAATGAAGATTTTGGAAGGGGAAGTAATTCTGAAAATGGCTATCATGAGGTCTCTCTTCATACAAAGTCTTCCCAGATTCCCCAGTGGACTGTTTTCAAGGAAGAAGTCAAACCAAACGCGCCACTGGCACTCATTATTGATGGCAACAGTTTGGTTTACATTTTGGAGAAAGATTTGGAGTCAGAGGCATGTGTTTGCTTTTTATTTAGTAGATGCTGCAATTCAATTTTATGAAGGATCACTGATAGTCTAACGGATGTTTTTCTAACTTTTGAGAGTTTCAGATGTATTTGAGAATCACTTGCGGAAGTATTACTAATATTTCGTTTTTTCTTCAGCTTTTTGAGCTGGCAACTTCATGTAGTGTTGTCCTGTGCTGTCGTGTTGCACCCTTGCAAAAAGCTGGGATAGTTGACTTGATTAAGAGCAGGACCGATGATATGACACTGGCTATTGGTGATGGTATGCTGTCTTCTTCAAACTTCAGCTGGTAGCATGTGCATGCTGTTTGTGTCAATCGCTGTGCTTCCTTAGTTCTCGATTCTCAGTCGCGTTAGGCCATTTGAGAAGCTAGTTGATAATTACAGTCTAGTACAAAAGTTGACATTAGCAAGCTCATATATCTATCCTTGGTTTTGTCTAACTAATTGAATTTTGATAGGGGCAAATGATGTATCCATGATCCAAATGGCTGATGTTGGTGTTGGAATATGCGGTCAGGAAGGGCGTCAGGCAGTCATGGCATCAGATTTTGCTATGGGGCAATTTCGGTTTCTGAAAAGATTACTTCTGGTGCATGGTCACTGGAATTACCAGCGAATTGGTTATCTCGTTCTGTACAACTTCTACCGAAATGCTGTTTTTGTCTTGATGCTTTTCTGGTACGCCTCTTTGTTTCGTTTTGAGTGTCCAGCTGTATTTACTTGATGATAGCTTTGACATATGTTTCGACTAGGACCCAAACAAATGCACGTGTTATGGGGGGCCTAAAGTGGCACACTTGGTTTTCTGCCTCCCATTTCCCCTCTTTTAACCATGAAACTTCAATATTTTGGGGACAGAATTCCTGGCAATGCTTGCTTTGATTCTTTTTGAAAAATTCATTGCTGAAAAGCATCTCTTCAGAGCGTTATGCAATGATTTTTTGGTAGATAATTGCTTTGTCATATTTTTGGCTACATGTGGTGCTTGGTTGTAAAACTGGAGAAAAGGTGGAAGCTTCATTTTATGCTAGCTGTTAATTTGTTTTACCATATGAGCTGTAAATCAGGCCTGGGGCCTTTTGAAAGCTTTTCTGCTATTAAATTATGAAAACATGGTCAGCTCCCGCATATGGCTGTGGTCTTATCTTTCTTTTTTGTTCATTTCTTGGTGTGTTTGCAGGTATATTTTGTGTACAGCCTTTTCAACTACTTCTGCCTTAACCGACTGGAGTAGTGTGTTCTATTCTGTCATATACACTTCAGTTCCAACAATCGTAGTTGGCATTTGGGACAAGGACTTGAGCCATAAGACACTTTTGCAGTATCCGAAACTTTATGGTGCTGGGCATAGACACGAGGCTTACAATTTGCATCTTTTCTGGATTACGATGATTGATACACTATGGCAGAGTCTTGTTTTGTTTTACATACCGCTGTTCATGTACAGTGAGAGCTCAATTGACATATGGAGCATGGGCAGTTTATGGACCATATCAGTTGTTGTTCTCGTCAACATTCACTTAGCTATGGACATTCAAAGATGGGTATCGATCACGCATATTGCTGTATGGGGATCAATTGTCATTACATATGCCTGTATGGTGGTTTTAGATTCCATTCCGGTCTTTCCGAATTACTGGTCAGTCTCATATATTTGTGACTTAATATGGTTTCTTTATTTCTATCTTTTAGCTGATTTTCTTAATGCTTATTTTCAGGACCATCTATCATCTGGCAAAATCACCTTCATATTGGCTCACCATTTGCCTAATAATCGTAATAGCATTACTCCCTCGATTTCTTTTCAAAGTGGTGCGGCAAACTTTTTGGCCTTCTGATGTCCAAGTGGCTAGAGAGGCTGAGATCCTAAAAAGATGGCCCGATCATTTGGTTTCTAAAGGAAATCGAACTTCCACGTGACATGCACTGTGTTTGGAGACAAAGCCAATTCAAGAGCTTCCCTTGTGCTGGTCTGTTGTACAGCTCTCTTGAAACGCATTGAATAAAGCTATGGTAAGTATGCGTGACATTTCAAGCACTTACCTTTTTTTTTTTGGGTTTTCTGGTTGAGATGCCTGAGGACATTTAAGAGCTTGCCTGAGACTTAAAATAAAATTGTGCTCATCTGTCTTTATGTTGAAAGTTTCAATCATTTACCGTGCTTTGTTAATAGTACTTTTGCCATTTGTACTTCTCAGAACTGTTGAACCGGCTCATGGTATACAGAAAATGAAGACCTGCTTTTTATAGCATAGAAGTGTGAAGTGCAACATTTTTCTTGGCCAAATAGGGAAGACATTCGACAGAGCCGGGAGAGCTGTTTGGCAGCGTGGAAAATGATTCACGTCGGGGCTCTGGGGGGGTTGGGGGGGAGGTTGAGAGAGTGGCTCAGGGATACTGATGAATGTAACTTAAGATGTTGATTGGGCCGTTTTGGTGGAAGGGGAATTTTACGCCGAGTGTATCATGATGGTACTTGTTTAGGGCATTGAATACAGAGGAAGGAATACGAGAAAAGAGAGTACATAATAGTTTGTAAAGAAAGCGGTCCAGTAACCGAAAAAGGAAAAAGTCTTGAATCTTTGAGACTTCGAAGTGTGGAAGTGTTCAGAGATGTTCTATTTATCTCCTTCCTCTTTGCCAATTTCACTATATTGCCTGAGGCCAGATCGGATCCTTCTTTATGAACAGGTAGTGTTACTTCCCAAATTCCCCAGATGGCCCTTTCATGTTTCAAACTTCAGCATCTTTGGGAGTAGATATGCAAAAGTGGGTTCTCGTCTGGTATATGCACAGGGCTTTAGGGTTTCTGATCTTAGGTTACTGATGAAGGCCGAGACTTGGAAATAAGTTCTCTGGGTACGACAGTTTCTTTATCGTCCCTCTTTGTTGGTTTGAAGGATAGATTTCGAAAGTCACATGCGGTTTCTGTCAATTATCAAAATTGTGATGACATCTCGCAAAGGACGAATGTCCAATCTATGCATAGGCTATGATGGCAACTTATGTGCCCGTATTATTTAGTCTAGCGAGACTTGCACATGGAAAGCTCAATTGTGAGTAAATCTGCAAACCTTCACTAATTATCGGACTCGATATTCTATTACGGTGAAATGATGATAGTGGTGAGTAACTAATTGCAGGTTCGATGGTTGCAATTGGGATTATCTTAGTAAAGTGTTCACCAAAATAGAGGGAGACGTGCCGCCATCTGCTTTTAGTATCAATTGTCTTATCTTAGTAATCAACAATTTGCTAAATTTGCTGACACATGGGTGCTCAATCCAGCACGAATTCCGATCGATCTGGTCAGGAAAACTGTCCCTCAGACAGCAGGGAACAGTTCAGGATTGTCCGACTTCCCTTCACACCCTACAATTAGGAAGAGTTCGAGCTCATGTAATTCTTCGTGATCAACTTCATTTGCTAAGTAATTCCCATAACGAAGAGTGCCTGCTTCACACGAGATCCAATTCACCGGAAATTTATTATTAAAAAAAAAATCGCGTTTTGGACCGGATAAAGAACATATAGAGTGACATGTGAGAAACTAATCCCCCAAAATTGCAAATGCAATGTAGCCCGACACTTGAGGAAGTCTTTAGGTGAGAGAAGAAGACCATAAACTTGGAAAGATCGTCGAATTGACTGGTCCTATTCCCGTGGTAGCTAGGAAACTACAGTACTCCTGATGGATTCTCGGACTTATGTGAGGCTGAGTATTCATCGATTCTCTATCTCTCCGTCCTTTTGTTTATTGCTAAGGTTTGTGCGTATTCGAAACTGGTGTGTAATCACCTAACGTCAGTCATTTGGGAATTTGCGTTGGGATGGACACTGGGCAGTCAAGAAAGACCTTTTTTTCTCTTTTAAACTTGGTATGAGCCTAGAACTTAGAGCCGATGTTGTCCTATAGTTTCTGTACTTCTGCACTTCGTGTTGTCTCATCTCCTATCTCATATATTTTCTCTCCAACCATCACCCTTATATCGTCCATCTTGTTCACGGGATGAACTTTCCCTATTCATTGAATAGAGTTCAATACCCGATAAAAGTTCGACAACCCAATTTGCATAGCCTCCTCATTTCCGACCAAATGCCTCCGATTCGACTCGAGGGTACGGGCTCTTCTCAATTCGGGGCCGACAAATCAGTCACGCCCCACTTTCAAGATATCCCAGGTACCCGACGCAAAAGAGAACTTTTCAAGTAAAAAATTTCGAGGAATCTAGAAGAATTGTACACCACCTAACTTGTCATTGAAATCGTCAACAAACCCTACTCCAAGCAGATTATTTATGTGGGATCAATGTGTTTCTCGTGAGGCCGTGTTTCCGTAAATGCCGATCCAATCGAATCAATAAACTAAAGCCTTGGGTCATTGACTTGTACTCCTCGAATGGTGGAGGGTCAACGGTCAGCCGAAGGTCTTGGAGCAGAGCAGGTAACGCCACTCCCATACCCCGCGTGGTCAAAACGAACGAACACACACACACGCACGCACACTTCCGAGAAGAGTCCCTGACATTAAATTTTCCAAAAAGGGGTCCTACGTAAATGTAATCGACGCGGTCTATTTTAGGGTTAGTTGCAGTGATTAACGTGGGAACGGGTAAACCGAAGTGTGAACGGTGCGGCACTTGGTCTAATGGACGCGCGAAAGCGCTTCGATAAAGCTCGACTCTCTTTCACGGGGCTTGAATTGGGACTTTGTACTAGAGTTTTACTGTGTAAGGACAAGATGGGTTCGGGTATGAATTTGACGAATTTGGGAATTCGCTTTCCCATTATGTAACCATGTCTGTCTATGGAGTTAAGGAAGGACGTATTCAACCACCCTCTTAAATTTGATTTAGCTTTGACCAAATACTTCGAGCCCTCGCTGTCGCTGAGCTGAGGACATCCCCCAAGAGAGTGGGGGATTTCGTAATATTTCTGATTGGCTGTCTTGTGTTTCTAATAAGTTGTTTAACAGTTGGCATCTTTCGAATTATAATCCTAGAAACTATTTGTGTCTATATTTGATGGGAAGATGATATCAAAGTGAGTGATATAGTAGCTGGAAGGCGCGGGAATTTTCGCTTTTGTCGGTGGGAGAAAAACCCTCGACAGATATTTCTAAATGAAGATGGTTCTAGTTCTCATGAAGAACATATTTGACCGTATGTCTTGCGTGTATGTATGTGTAAAACTTGTGTTGATACTAAAATGAAGTTTAGATTTTTCTTGTACGTAGATGGGCGGGTGTGACCCGTTGATCAGAGACAAGTTTAGAGGCAACGTCTGGAGGGCAGTATAGCTCAATTTTAATTTGCAATGACCGCGTGACAAAATCAATCCCAGATAAAAGCCCTCTCCCTCGTGTTAGCGTTACGGCTACTTAGTCAAATTAAGGGGAAAATGGTAAAACTACTGGGAAGAATATAGCGGAGAAGTCGCGACCTAAGTTGACCCGATGATCACGGCTTAATCCCTAAAAATTCAAACTTTGCGTCCAATATCAATTCTATCCTAAACTTTTTTAAAAAAAAATTAAAAGATCACAAATTTTTACCTTAGTCCAAAATTTGCCCCCGTTAACCTTCCTAAAAATCACCATCGATTTCTTGAAAATTATATATATTAGGGTCACTTAGAGGTTCATTATCAAAACTCGCGTCTTTATTAACATCCCCATTTCGTAGGGAACAAAAACAACTTTCCGATGTTGATAATTTTGAGGAAATCAATTGCGATTTTTCGACGGAGGGCTAACCAAAGCAGATTTGAGACTAAAGTGAAAGCTTGTGATTCCTTTTAGACAAAAACAGTAGGGGAAGAATTGGAATTGGATCGAAGTTGAGAGTTTTTGCGAATTGCCCAATGACCACTTATGTACCTTTCTTTTTACAAACCCAATTTTTTTTGGACAAAACAAACCCAATTCACAAACCTCGTAAAGTGCGCATAACAACTTGCCAAACAAAGTGTTTGATTACATTCTTTTGTTCCTAATCGTTTGGGAACAGCAATGCGTTTGTTTAATTTTTTGATTCTAGGCACAATTTTGTCAAAATTGTTCTCGAATCCGTTTCAAGAATAAAAAAAGTAGATTCTGATTAAGAATTTTAAGAATCAATTTTTTTTCTTCTTCCTTTCTTGGTTTTTAATGTAGCTTCTAATGTCCTACTGAGGACCACCTCATTGGATCGCGACGAGAATAAAATATTTTAATAAAAAATATTATTAAAATAAAAATATTTTTACATAGCCATGGCCGCGCTGAACCATGGCATAAAAAAGAAAAATATATATTTTTAATAAAAATATTTTAATAAAAATATTATTAATAAAAAAAATATTTTACCCGCCATGGCCTATGTGAAAACTTGCGTTGATACTAAAATGAAGTTTAGATTTTTCTTGTACGTAGATGGACGGGTGTGACCCGCTGATGGCCATGGCCAAAAAAAATAAAAATGCATATTTTTAATAAAAATATTATTAATAAAAAAATATTTTACAGGCCATGGCTGACATTGACAGCCATGGCCAAAAAAAAAAAAAATATATTTTTAATAAAAATATTTTAATAAAAAAATATTTTACCAGCCATGTTTGGCGACCAGGCCATGACAAAAAAATAAAAATATATATTTTTAATAAAAATATTATTTTACCGGCCATAGCATAAAAAAGAAAAAAATATATTTTTAATAAAAATAATTTAATAAAAAATATTATTAATAAAAAGAAATTTTACCAACCATGGCCGCAACTAGGCCATGGAAAAAAATAAAAATATATATTTTTAAAAAAAATATTTTACCGGTCACTTAGAGGTCATGCTCCTGAGTGCCATGGCCAAGAAGGAGGAAAAGAAAAAAGAAAGAAATATTAAAATATTTAAAAATATTATTAATAAAAAAGAAATTTTTAAGGCGTTGCTACAAACGCATTTATGTTCTTTTTCTATTCTAGGGATGGAATTTTGGAAGAATTGGAATTGGATCTGCAATTGAGAGTTTTTTTGGAGAATTAGGCCCAATGACCACTTAAGTACCTTTCTTTTTACAAACCCAATTTTTTTTTGGACAAAACAAACCCAATTCACATACCTCTAAATAAACCTCAAATTGAAAAGACTAAACTGTCGCTTATTTCAAACTAATGTTTTGGGTATGCATGAGAATTTAGTATTTCAAGACTGACAAATTTACAAAGTAAACGGCATTTTCGTAGATAAAGACACGGAGATAGGTGCCATTAGGATTAGTCGCGCGAACACAGAGAAATAGATAGTAAAGGCAAGGAAGAGAAATCGAGACACAAGATTTTATCCCGTTTCACCTTTTAAACTAGGGCTATATCAAGCAGAATGATTTTACTATAATCAGCACCTCGCACCTCTCTGTCACAATCCTCAATTACACGTAAAATAAATTATACATACTCAATACCTATACATGGCTCGAGCTTAAATTACCAACAAAACACGAGCCCCAACTATAACAACTTTCCAGGTGCCGTGGGGACGCTGCCCCCTTAAAGGTGCGACGGGGTTTCCAACAGCAAAACTCGGGTGATATATTTTGTGTTTGTTTTTTTAAAAAAAAGTGAAAGAGTATACAAGTGGTCATTGGTGGAAGGTTAGATATGTTTGTCTTTTCTCCACGTGCTCTTTTTATTTATTTTTTTCGTTTTCCCGTTTTTGTTTAATTCCTCGGACCTCGATGTAATAATAATGCGGTAACGTTAGATAGACTACGGACGACTCGGGGGGGCGTGTTACCACTTACCTACTGTGGTTTTGTCCTTTTCCTCCGGGGGGGGGGACGGCGAAAAGACGCATCTGCCCCTAGTGCTCGGGAGGAGCGCGCCGAAGGGGGAGGCCGTTCCTGTCATTTCGGGCGTGCCGCGGGGGGCTGCGCAAAGTGGATGATAGCCCCGGTGATGACGCCACGGTGGCGACGCCACGTGCTTACGCCAGCGGCACGCTCAGCGGGTGGGAAAAGGACGCAGTGTCCTGATGGCGGACGACCAGTCGCGGACCGGAGCGCGTGTGTGGGACTCGAGCGCTTGTTTTATGAGCATTTTGAGTTTAAATTTCCATTAATAGGAAGTGTTGTCATTCCTTTTTTTTTTTTTTTTTTTTGTGTTCATTGGATTAGGAATACAAGTGGATCATTTCGGAAATTACAATTATATCTCGAGTTTCGAGTTACGCGATTAATATGAGTTTTGTCCATAATTTTTTGATTGATTTAGGATATTGTCGATTCTCATCTCTATAAAAACGCAGGATTTGATACAAACATGGTATGTGCTCGATCTGATTGACACTAATCGCTCCCCTCTCCTTCCCGTCGTATGGGTAATGATAGTGTAGTTAGTCAGTGAGCCATACGACTTTATATTGTGCTATAGACTGTCATGTACTTCACTGGTGCAAGACAGTCTTTGTGCTATACTTCTTCACTATTCAAGTCAAGGTCAGATTTTTCGACCGGGTAAAAAGAAAAAGAAAAGTCCAGGTCTAATTTCATTTTAATCAAAACTAATCAAGTTCAAAAAATCGAATAAGTTCGGTCGTCTTGCCCCTCTCTTTGTTGCTATCGCCGTGTCAAAGGTATCAATGAATCGAGGATGAAGATCCTTTGGCACAAACCGATCCCGTCATCTCCACCTAGTAGGGGCAAGGAAGTTGGTGACCTAACAGGGGCCGGTGACCGAAGTCACCGTGGACAATAGCCATAACCTAGGCCAAGCACTGTACGAAACAAACACGTGTTGCAATTTCCAAGTCGAGGCGGATCATTGTGGCATGATTTGTAGAAGAGGATATGGATAGTGGATATGCGACTCGGTGTCCAAGGCCGAAGGATTCAATTTCACGTCGAACAAGTTAGATGACTTGAATTGCACAAGAAATTGGGAAGGCAAAAAAACTCACAAGTGGGGGCAAGGAAGTTGGTGACCTAACAGGGGCCGGTGACCGAAGTCACCGTGGACAATAGCCATAACCTAGGCCAAGATCGTACGAAACAAACACGTGTTGCGTTTCCAAGTCGAGGCGGATCATCGTGGCATGATTTGTAGAAGAGGATATGGATAGTGGATATGCGACTCGGTGTCCAAGGCCGAAGGATTCAATTTCACGTCGAACAAGTTAGATGACTTGAATTGCACAAGAAATTGGGAAGGCAAAAAAACTCACAAGTGGTACTGCACTCAACCCAATGCCAAAAAGAGAATCGCTTTTGTTTCAAAAAAGGGATAATGACATAAATGGTTACTGAACTTTGACCCAATGTATAATGTGATATGTGAACTTTTAATTCGTTTAATGTGGTCCCTAAACTTTATCTCAATGTGCGATGTGGCCCATGAATAAATTGGTCCCTAAACCTCTGGTACATGTTTAATACAGCTCCTGAATTGTATAAAAATGTTCAGTGTTGTCCTTAATTCAAGTTCAAGGATTGTAACAACC
This sequence comes from Syzygium oleosum, assembly GCF_021117445.2. Classification (NCBI taxonomy): domain Eukaryota; kingdom Viridiplantae; phylum Streptophyta; class Magnoliopsida; order Myrtales; family Myrtaceae; genus Syzygium; species Syzygium oleosum. Next base: position 7,363,638 of record NW_026607494.1, read on the forward strand.
CAGTCCGATAAGGGGAGTGGTCGCTGAGGCTAGAGGGTTGGACAAGGATCGGCTCATAGCAAGCTTCTAGGATAGTGAAGGGAGTAGGAATGAACCGAACTATGCATCAAATAGGAAAAGAGCGATTTTGGAATAAATATGTGAAAACTATAATCAACTCACAAAAGCGCCTTTTGACTTAATGGGCAACATTTATCTTTGGAACTTCAAAATTAAGCATGCTCAAGTAGGAGTACTTCCAGGATGGGTAACATTCTAGAAAGGTGCCAACCTGTACGCCAAATGACAGAACCATGAGGTTTGGTATGGGACGGATTAAAGTAGACAATACCTCAGTGAGTTAATTCAGGAATGTCACAATATGGAATTAGAGTGGTACCACCTCCGGTAGTTGTATGATTCGGGGACAAACCACTCGGAAGCTGGTGGGCCTATAACAACCCGGTCCAACGAGGGCAAGGATTGGTTGCCGGGGCTAGAGGGCTTGAACAAGGAGTGGCTCTTAGTGGGCTTATAGGATGGTGAAAGGGTTCATGCACCGAACAGGGGAGAGCGATTCTGGAATAGATATGTGAAATTTGGAACTAATTCACGAAGGTACCTTTTGACGTAACGGCTACGTTTAGCTTAGGTGGGAGCACTCCCAGAATAGGTAATCTCTTGGGAAGGTGCCCACCTTGTATGGAATGGGCCAAAGCAAACAAAACCTCAATGATTGAATTCAGGAATGTCACGGGGATAACATAGAATATTTTCATATGGTTTGAGAACTAAATTGAACATGTCCCAAAAGTCCAGATATTACATCGAACAATTTAAAATTTCAGGACCTACATTATACATTAGGCCAAAGTTCGAGAATCACATTACACGTTAGGTCAAAGTTCAGTGACCATTTATGCCGCCATTTTCCTTTAGAAAAATTGCAGAAAAATGATTAATCGATGTTGATGAGATAGCGCGCGTGGGGATCCGGGGACCCCAGTGACGCGTGATTTTTACTGGCAACTTTCTCGGCTCCTTCCATGAACGATCCCCTTTCGCTTCTTTTCGCTGAGCTCTTCCTTATTTATTTTCCGCACTACCGACGTAATCTCCCCGGCTCTTCCTCCACGATCCATCTTTCTCTCTCTCTCTCTCGCTATCTACCACTGACCATCATCATCTGTAAGCAAAGACGCCCGAGTAATTAATACCCCACAAAAGAAAAGAATGGAACCCTCGTCGTCCTGCCATCGGAAAATGGAGGCCATGAAAGAGCTGGTCCGAGGCCAAGATCTGGCCAAGCAGCTACAGGAGCTCATGTCCCGCGGCGGGTCGCCTTCGGTCGAGGACGCCGCCGACCAGCTCATCACTTCCTTCACCAACGCTCTCTCCATGCTGAGCAGCTCCGAATCCGACGACTGCTCGCAAGTCTCGGACGGTCACAACAACAACCACGCCGCCACCAGGTCCGAAGGTTCCTCCGGGGAGAGTAGCAAGCGCAAGGACGGCAGAGGACGCTACAAGAGAAGGTAAGTGATATGTCGCCGAGAGATTCGTATGTCACTAAGTTATTTTTCGGGAGCAAACATGGATGAGATTTGATCTTCTTTTGCCCTTTTCTTTTTGTTGGATTTGTCGGTGTTGCAGGAGGGGTTCGGATACATGGTCAAGAATCAGCGCTACACTCATCGATGATGGTCATGCTTGGAGAAAGTACGGCCAAAAGTTGATCCTTAACTCCGATTTCCCCAGGTAATGAATAGCTAGTTTTCTAGAGATGCGTTAGGTCTCGACCTCCGATCTGAGGTGGGGGAGAGTTTAGAATTACCTCTAGTTGATTGTCGCGGTAGATAATGAAAATCCATACGTATATATCTTGATCTTTATGTAGGGCTTTTTCCGTGAAGTTTTCTGCGTAATCTTAAATTTCTTCGTATTTTTCTTGTTGCGATTTTTGGTATGCAGGAGCTATTATAGGTGCACTCACAAAGTGGAACAGAAGTGCCAAGCGACCAAGCAAGTCCAGATGATATCCATGGACCCTCCCATGTATCGGAGCACGTACTATGGCCACCACACGTGCAAGAACCTGCTAAACTCCCCTCAGATCATCGGCGATCCTGAGGATGAGGACGCCAAGAACCTCGTCAGCTTCGGCAGCAACGCCGCGAGCTCGCAGAACAACCCCTTCTTCTCCTCGTTGGGCTTCGGGTCGATCAAGGAGGAACACAAGCAAGAGATGGTGCCGGAGGGCGATCACACCCTATTCTACACCCAACCGCCGCCTAGTGATTGTAATTTTCCCATGGAATACTGGCCGAGAGAGCTGGATCAGCTTGAGGATTTCATGCCCTATGCATCTTATCGATATATAGGGTCATCGCCTCGAACCAGTGTTGGTACTCCTGAGGTCCATCTGCACTATTGAAACTGGTGGGCCTCATCAATTTTTACTGATCAGACGAATGTGTGCCCTGATCTTTGTGATGTTTTCTACTCAAGATGGAGGTCGATGGTCACTGAGATTCTCCAATGTTGTAAAATCTAGCCTACTAATTCGGAAGAGATCAATAGTTAGTCCCTTTCAGTATACATTAACGGGAGAATCCTTTGTGTCTTCTCACATTGATCAGCTCAGTGGGAGCTGACAGATGGTCTCCTATTAGTTTGGTCATGGCTTGTGGCTTCATGTCCTTTGATTGGTAATACTTCAAGTTTTGGAATTTTGGTTGATCCACTGTGGCATATGAATGTGATCAATTTGCGTTCTTGATTACTTTCAAATTCAAGTATCTATCCTTCTTGATTATGGACAAACACATACTATATCTCGTGGGTTTGTCCACATTTGCCAGACATGCCAGCCGTATTCTCAAATTGGTCTATAATTAGGAATTTATTTACATACAATCTTGCTTTTATGAACTTAATGTAGTTTGGACACGATTTATATAATAGTTCTGGAGACGATCTTCTGTTGAATTGTCGCCTATACCCATTGCTATGATGTATACGTTTCGATATATGCCTAAGCTACGCGTTTAAATTGGTCGCGTCTTTTTATCTTGTGATTTGGCTTTCGCCTTTCGTGTAAAATGCTATAAGATGGGGCTTCTTAGCATGAAGCAGGGCCAATCGGTAGGGCAAAGTGCATTAACTCTTTAACTCATTTTGCTTAATTAGTAATGTAATTATCGTTCTGGGCATTTACTCCAACTCCTGCTGAAAGCTTTTCGACCTTTTGCTACGGATGAGCCACACGACCGATACTATGAATCTGCACCAGGATCGATTTGATTGTGTGTTTCCGTATGGGCTTACGGATTATTTCCTGTGTGAAACTGTACAGTAGTAATTGGAAACTAAACATGAACCAAGTACTAGGTTAATTGGCTTGCGGGAAAATTCCAAATAGGAGTATAAAGTGCCATCGTTTTCTTAAAGGAGGACCCGAAGTGAACTTTATCTTAAATAAGTAGCCGAAGTAATCATTTAGTCTCAAATAAGAATCCGAAGTAGTCATTTAGTCTCAAATAAGTGCTGACTCGCCGGCCGGCAAACAAATGCATCTCCCGTTCGTATTCCGGCAGCCGGTCGGGGGTATTTTCGTCCTAAGATATATATATTTTCTCTCTTTTTTGACCCTGTTCATCTTCTTCTGGATCCGAGCCATGGTGTCCCTGTTCATCATCTTCTTCGTCAATGCTGAAGGGGTTGAATCTGAGGTCGCACCAGAGAGAATGCTCCCGACTGTACCATGACGAAGCAAAATTGGGGAGGAAGAAGATCCATGGGCCTGGAACCAAAAGAAGAAGATGAGTAGAGGGAAAAAAAGAAGAACAAAAAGAAAGAGAAGTATGGAAGTGACGCGACCAAACTCTGCCTTCTCTGCGACCACCAAGTCCACCCCGCCAACCTCTCCTCCCTCGCAAGCACCTCCGCTCCCAGATCTGCGACAACTGCGCCTCCGCTTGCTGCTCCACCGACAACCGCGTCCTCTACTAGGACTGCGACTGGGACGCCCACGTCCCCTCCACCCACCGTCGCTCCCGGCTTGACGGATTCTCCGGCTGCCCCTCTGCCCTCGAGCTCGCCTCCCTCTGGGGCCTCGATTCGGACGACATTAATCTAATGCCTAACGAAGAAGAAGAAGATTTTTTTGTGGTCAAACGAAGAAGAAGATGATGAACAGGAATAAGAGTGAAAAAGAAAAGAAAAAAAACGCCTTTGACGAAAATACCCCCGACCGGCTAGTAATTTTTAACTCTTCGACTTGCCTCGCGGGCGATTTGGGGGCACGGTGCTGCTTCGATCATGTCGAGTTTGAATCCTCCCTCACGCATCCAGCTCGTGCAACGCTACCGTTGATATCGACACCACCATTCACTGTCATCCAGGGTGGTCCACAACGCAATCTTTTCTTCCCACAACGCAGAACGACACATCGAAGCCAAGGGAGCCGATTCGATGATTGCCTTCGCGTCCAGGTCGAATTGACTGTGAGTTGTACAGCGTGTATAATCAGCATGGAAGTGGACGAATCTGGGCCAAGTCGATCCAGTTTCAGCATCTGTCGCTGGGCTGTGTTAAACCGCTTCCGCTTTTTGGACTTCCGAAAGGACAAGGACAGACGAAGACCCTTCGGCTAAGCTTTGGACCACACTAAGGAAAGATTCAGATCCTTGCAGCAGCACTTCATTTTCGTTTTGCCCTTATTCACCTCGTAGGTTTTAAGGAATATTCCTGGCAGTTCATATGTTAAATATAATATGTCTTCAGGCACATGCTTCTGTATGAAAAATGATCAGCTCGATTTTTTTTTTTGTCTCCATATAAAGATTTATCCTGAAGATATACATTATTTAATCGAGCATAGGGCAAGAGGACAAAAGAGTATATCAAACCAGCACCATGATCTGAAACCGAAGGTATGAATTTGAGATGATCGCTGCATTTGTTTTTATTGTTAGTAGGGATAGCCGCGGACGAGTTCGAGAGGGTTCTCGCCAGTTTCGAGTTCTCATGCACTTTAGTGGGAATAAGATGGAATGCAGACTCAATTTGAAAGACCCGACTCGAGTTTGGAATAAGTTTGGGATTTATTTGCTAATGGGATTTGGGTTTGGACTGGGCCGATCATCCCGAATATGTCTCGTGTGAGAAAATTATCCAAAAAGTACTAACCCTACTGCACTTTCACCATTTTTTTTTTTGGGAGTGGGAGGGCAGAACCGATTGCACCGCCACTTTGGCCAATTTACTCTTAAACTTTTTCACGTTTTGCCAATTAATTTTATCTGGCTAATTTAGCGTGAAATTGCTGAAGTAGATGTCGACCGTCCTACGTACCATAGCCGGTGTTGATATGTACAATTTTTATAATTTTTTAAAACTTCTGAATATTGTATTATTTTTTTCTTTCTTTTTCTCTTTCTTTTTCCAAGCCTAGAGAGGTCGTCGGCCAAAGGCAAGAGCTTCGCGGTAGGAGCGTGCAAAAGAACCAGGAACCACACGAACCACTCGAAAGTGTGCCAAACCGGCTCATAACCGGCAGTTCCCATGGGAACTAGTCCGGTTACCGGTAGTTCCCATGGGTACTGGTTCGGTTACCGGTTCCAAGTGTGGAACTGCCCACCCACCCGGACCGGATCGGACCGGTACATATATATTTAAAATTTTTATGTTTTCATATTAAGACCCTAGTTTCCTACCTATCTCTCTCCATCTCTCGCATCACTCATCACAATTGATTCTTAGGCCACTTAAAACCCCATCGAAGATGTCTTCTTTGTCAACTCTCCTCCTTCATTCTAAATCCCCTGCGATTCCTCCCTCTCGCTTCTTCCTCCCCTCGTTGATTCTCCAGAAAGCACCACTCATCCGGAATCTCCATCTCAAGCCTCGGCCCTCCTCGTTGGCGATGCCGCGGAACACAATGTTGGCGCAAGGAGCTCTTTCGAAGGCCTGACCCTGATCCAGTCGGCCCCTCCCATGTGGGAGTACACCGTCTTCAACAACCTCTTGATCTTCAGCGCCGGCTCTCCCATTCTCGTCGTTGGCCTCTCTGAGTCCAGCATTGGAGCGGCTTTCCTTCAAGAGACTCTCACCCGGCATGCCTTCAATCCCTCTGGGTTTCTTCTCGTCGCTGCCTACTTCGTCATCGTAAGTCGAAACTCTTGAAATCGTGCAATTCATTTTGTTGCTTATAGCTTTTGCATTCTAATACGACTGAATATTTTGCGCTTCGCGGAGATTTATCTCCATTTAGTGAGAGACTTTGATTTGCAGCATCTTGATCACGGTTGAGTATGTTCCTGCTCGTTGTCTCTCTATCTCTCGCCTTGTGGCTCCTTCCATTTTTAGCTCTCATGTAAGCAAAACATGGCCCATTCATTTCATTTGATCATTCTTTCATCCTAAATGGAATTAGGGATGCAGATTCTGTGTTATCCTTTGAAGACCTCTTTTCATGTTCACTTATGTAGAATGTTGTAGGGGTGTCAATGGGTCGGGTCGGCTTCCACTACTACCCGACCCAACCCGAATCATAAGTGTTCGTGCTCTCTCTGACCCGAACCAGACCCGAATCGCATAGGACCTGTACTAAAAATCCGGTTCGGGTCGGGTCGGGTTTCGGGTTTTTGCGTGGGTTTTTCGGAGAGTGCGTTTAGAAGCAAGTCTAGTAAGAACTTTTTTTTTTATAGAGTGGGTATTTATTAAGCTGCTCGTCACTTTGAATACAACTAAATTGCTTGTGCTGAAATCAACTTGTGTACAATAGCTTTTTAACTTAAACTGTAAGCTTCACCATCTTTAATGCCTGAAAAGAGTATAGAATCCAATTGCACTGGAAGCAGCAGCAACATCCAACAATCTAGAAAAGGAGCTCAATTGCCATAACAAATAAATATCTTTTCCCCCACAGAATTAAGCGATGAACTAAAAGACAAATGATTCGGAGTAGAGAACTGCGAAAGCTCCTCATTGAAGTTAATAGAAAAACATACGAAACCTCCTCATCGACGGACGACCAAGATGGAGGCGAAATCAACGCCGGCGACCAAGGGGGAGACCAAGATGGCCTCGATTGAGGGGTTGTGGAAGGAGACGAATCGTTCCGTGTGAGAGAGAGTGTATCCCGAGTTAATACTTAGGGGTGTCAATTCAATTTTGGTAAACTAACATGTTTCGGTTCAATTTGTGTTATGACCCGAACTGAACCGAACCGAACCGAACTGAAACAAGTCACAATACCCATTTTATAAATGTATACCTGAACATAGTAAGACCCGAACCGAAAATACCTTAAAATTTCGAGCCGGTTCGGGTCAGTTTGTGTTTCGGTTCGAGTATTGTGTTTGGTTTTGACACCCCTAGAATGTTGTGGTTTTGTTTGGGATATTTCCGATCCAGTTCCCGGGTGGATCTACGAAACCAACAAGCGATTTCCAGTTCCAGGGTGGGAACCACCCACCTAAAACCTATCACCCCTACTTCGTGGCTCTCGCCTAATGGCCAACAATGGCCGACGAGGGTCGCCATCCCTCGCTCGTGGTCAGTGAGGGTCGGCCGGCCCTCACCTGTGACCAGCAAGGGTTGATGATCGATCCTCGCTAAATTTGGTAGGAAAAAAAAAAGAAAAGAAGGAAAGAAAAATAAAAAAAGAAAAAATTGTAAAGAAAGAAAAAGAAAAAGAAAACAAAAAAATAATTAAAATTTTTCAGTTTTTTAAAATAATTATTCACGTCTGCATTAGCTGTTATATGTGGTTGGCCGTCCTATGTGGTACTACCGGCGTAATGGACTTAATTGGCAAAACATAAAAATTTTGATGATTGAATTGACGAATTAAAAGATTTATAATTGATCGACTAAAGTGCAATAAGTCTACAAGTTTCTGGACAATTTTCCCGGCTAGTTGTCGTCCCTCCTTTTTAGGGGACATTGGTTCATTCAAGCAAAGCACTCCGACTCGTCAATTCTTGACCCAGATAGTTTCACGTGATTGGACCAACACTTGGGGCTTTCACCTGAAGAAGTGTGAGGTCCCGACTGCAAACCCATTATTGGTCTCTTCGGCCACCCTCAAGAGTCACAAATTCGCAAATTTCTGTGCCTCTGTGATGATCGGGTGTACCAAAGTGGGTCCTTTTCTCAATCAACATCGACTAACATGTCGTATTTACTATTGACATGAATTTTGATCTTATATGTGAGCGCAATATTTTCATGGAGGAAGTCTATAACTTATAACCTACTGATCAGAAACATAGTCGGAGAAAATTTCCCTTGACTATACACCATTTCATTTGCGATTCTTCCACATATAAAATGTTCTTATCTTGCTAGAAATTTAGGTCTTTTTCGAATCACAAGCCCGGTTGCATTTGTGGCGAAAATGAAAAGTTCGGTAATGTCAAAACTAAAGATCGTCGACTAAGAAATGTCATCGAGAAGTTGAAGAATCAACAGCAAATATAATGAAAATAACACACGGCAGTAGACATATCAAGCCCTGCCTAATCATTCGAATTGCAATGTCCTTCTTGCGCTAGAGACTCTCTCTGCATTGGATCCATCACAATCCGTACAATTCCGAATCACTCACGCGCGAGTTTTCCCAGTGTGATGCAGAGATCTTCGGGCGAAATCGAGCTCATAAAGCCCCCACACCAACGCCCCGGTGGAGAGGGCGACCAGGACCGGCCCGAACATCCACATCAACAGGGGAAACGTCACGCAGAGCAGCCGGTTCCCGAAAAGGGCCAGCAAGAACCCTCTCTCGAAAACCAATTGCGTGTACATGGAAGAAGAGACCGTACCATCGCTGGTAGCCGCATTTACTAAGTAATTCATGTCGATCAAGTAGCCGACCGCCATCGAGCTGCACAGGAAGCTGAGGCTCGAGAAGAAGGATGCCGATCCGTACTTGAGGGCGAAGATCTTGGGGGATTTGGAGCCGAAGAAGGCGCTGCTGAAGAGGTGGTCCGCACTGTAGGCGTTGTTGGTGAGAGCCGCGAGCGCCAAGTTGATCAGGATGGCTATGGTTGCGGTCAGGATGGTCACCATCAGGGTGTTTCTTGTGCTTTGGACAGCCAACATGCCCGCCTTCTCGTCTCCCTGCACACCGAAAAAACAGAACACTTGAACTACAATTGCCAGTCTATTGAAGCATGATCTGGGAGACAGGGACTGGGCTTATTACCTCTTTGAGGGCAAGAAGCCATGCCTTGCGCTTCTGCGCGTCGTGACCGATGGTGGTGATGGAGGGCTTGTGCTTGATGTTGTGCCAGAGATAGGCGTGGTAACCGACGGTGAGGAAGAGGCTCAGCGGCACCAACACCGTGTCCAAGTACGCGATCACTCTCATCTTTCGATCTGAGTTGGGCTCAATTCAGGAGGATGTTGCCTGCTGTACACCCGAATAAAGCGAGCGTTAGCTTATCCTGCATCTCTGCCAAAACTTACCGAACTTCTGTATCATCCACTTCTATAGTCTCACGGAAGTGGCTGCTTTTGGGCCATGGGATGATGCTTCCTAATCTTGTTGGGATTTGCATTTGGAATCTATACGCCGTGTTGGACTAACATGGCGTGAGCGATCAATTACAGTGTTCGAATGACACGCATCCCAATTAACTTTATGCTTGAATTTTGCCGGATCTCATATCTAATTGACCCACTTCTTCACGTATCACTGTCACGTGGCACAACTGTTGCATAAAATATCACCCCCTAAAGAAGGGGTCGTGTTGCGTTCCATGTAACAGCGCACGAACCATAAGAAGAGCTTCCACTAACACAAAAACGGCAGTCCATGATGCATTAAAGAAATTCAAATGGGGTCGGTGTCACCATGCAATATCAACAGGCACCAAAGTGGACGAGGCAAAGGCATGGTCGTGTCATAAAGCTTGAGCCAACTTTGTGCTTTTTCTGGTGATTTGTCCTCTGCCCAATAGCCAAGATTTGGGTTGCCTTTTCTGATCGTTTTCTTCAGTGCGCTTCCTTTAACTTGGGTCCCTAGAGAAATCCATAGATGATATAAAACCATTTTCATTGTCTGGGAAACTTTGCCCATTTCAAGTTCTTTCTTCCTCTAACAATTACTACTCTTTGATATTCGCAGGCTAAAGTAGAGATGATTGTCCCGAGAAACTTCTTTTGCTTTGGTAGTAGGCGGTGGATTCGATGCGAGCAGGACAAGAGCCGAATACATCGGGCGAACAGGACATACTTGTCTTGACCCGGGTTTATATGGATCGAGCCTACCGCGGTCGTTGATCACGTGAGTTCCACATGATCAATGGTTATGATTTTAGACGGTGCGTGATTGGACGTTTGCCGGAAACTTCCATGCTGTCAATGTCAATAGCTTAGAGTTTCTAGAGGCCGAGTCTAAAAATTAATTAACCTCGTCGGCATCACTCTGATTATTTGAGAGGGTCAATGGCTAGCACCGTAATTTGTCCGAATGGATTACCTCCCTCTCTTTTTTAATCCGGGGTAAGGGCGTCCTATGTTTGTGGTTAGAAAGTAATTTCTTGCGAATTTCCTAATTTCGGTGGCATAGAATCGTCCGATGGCCGAATGATTAATGTCACTCCTGATTAGACCCGATCTCTTGCCCTTCCTTTTTTTTTAACCTTAATTTTTTTTGGTAAAGTTTTAACCCAAATTCAGTCATCACCTTTGATACGCTCTACAATCTTTTCTTTAAACACCACATAAGTCATATGCACTAAAGAGAGGTTTGACTATAATCACCTCATGGGGAAAATTAATTACAAATAAAATCCTTAGAGATCAAAGCACTTGATTTTGAATTACGAGGGCTAAGTGCGAAACTGACTGAACTTTAGAGACCAACGCATCTACATCGTGAAATTGTGGAAAACATTGGTAAAATTTCGAGACACTTTGGAAATTGAATAAGTATACATTCCAAGAAGGCCAATTACTTAAATATAGAATTTTACATTTCCAAAGCATATCTAAGGAGATTATGTCTTGAGGGCACTTTTTAACATTCTTCTGAAGAATAATTCTTTTTTTTCATTTTAGAGATTCAAGACCACTGATTTTTATATGATGTTTTGCGTCTATTGCAAGCATAGCTTCATAAATATATTGCTGTAAATGAAAGGTTTTCTTCTTTTGTCTTAATAAACCAAGTGCAAGGGTGCAACCACTTCGTGGTTCATGGAACACCCTGCAAGATCACAAGCTCAGTTAAGTATCTGTTTTTAACCCACGCAAATGGACTTCACTCATAGCAGTTTGTACACGGTGGATTGAAATAGTTAAATGAGTGACCTCTAGTTTTTGAGCGAGAGAATGTAATTTTGGTGTGTCAAAATTACAATATTAATTTATTTGAGTAGTGGGAAAATTCTTAAACAAATTTGATGGAAAACAAATTTGATAAAAAGAAGATTTCTCCACTTGCATACATAGAGATGGTAGCGAGACGGATATAATAAGGTATGCGACTCATTCAAATCCTAACGAGACGTAAATGAGTAACGGGTCTGGGAAAGTGGTACAAGTCCGTGATCAATTGCTAAAACGCCTAAGGATATGAGATAGTGGGGAAACTCGATACCCACATTAGATATGTATAGCTGTCAAAATGCCGTTTGTTTGTTCCCTATTGTACCCTCTTCAAATTCTATTTATATTGACCTTACTTCATTACAACTCGAGCGTAATGGTATTACAAAAGTTAAGGACAAAGTTTAGTATGATCGAACATCTTTCAACGACTATCACCAGTTTAGATCTTACATATTCATGAACATTGATCTTGAATTTTTTCAGTCGCATATGCATGAGTTTCGACTAAATAGTAGTGTCTGTTCTATAAAACACTAGGACAGGTTGCGGGTAAAACGGTTACTTTAAAGTGGACGTGTTTGGAACGGCACGCAGTCCCATACCCGTTTGTTCAAATTCACACTTTCTTCTTTGGAGCGAAACTCTTCGTACGCTGAAGTCCACCTGATGAGTGATGACCCCGATGGATTCCTTCTGCTTACGTTTGTCATTCAGACACGAGACAGAGAATGGAACTGATGCAGGCGGGTGAAAAGGGACCTCGTCTTGGACTAATCGAACGTCGTGTTTCGTACCTTGTAAACATCAATCCAAGTCGTCGCATCTGCTTGGACTTTTCCCCAGCTAGAACGATTACATGGTCTTCTCCATCTCATGGGCAAGCACCAGTTCGATCGGTCAGAGGGGAAGAATGGCGAGAACGTGGGAAAGATCGAAGCTTTCGATCTGGGTTTGGTGTCTCCTATGTGGGTCTTGCGTGGGAAAGTTTGTGGTGGAGAAGTTCAGCTTGAAGGTGGCTGCTCCAGAATCGTTGAAGGGAGATTACGAGGGTTCGATTGGGAATTTCGGAGTCCCTCAATATGGGGGGTCAATGCGAGGGACCGTAGTTTATTCGAAAGACAATCGGGATGCGTGCAAGAGCTTCGAAGGTTTCAATGCTTCGTTCAAGTCCGCTCCAAGGGAACTGCCCACTATTTTACTTGCTGATCGGGGAGGTAAGGACATGTTTGCGTGTTTCTGGGTTCGTGTTTTGAGTAGTGAAGTTGATTCGCTTTTGGTTAGCGGGTTCTTGTTTTGTGTCGATATCGATCAGTTGCTCTTTGTTTTCCAGTTAATTAGGATTGTCGATCATGTAATAGGTAACTTGTGTCTGATGGTGGTTAATGTATCATTAATGATCTGATGGTGGTTAATGTATCATTAATGATTGAGACTTGAGAATACGAGGGCCGCTCTCACCTCATCTTTGACTTAAAAATTCACGCTTCCCAAAGATAAACCTATGTCGACTTTGTAAAATTGATCGACTGATTGGCTCCAGCACTTAAAAAACAGTGTGTTGTGGCATCATCCCTGTTTGGCTGCTGCAGAAACCGAAAAATTATTCTATCCGCAAGAATAGTCATGTCCTTGAATTACAGCTAGGAATTAGGAGTCAGATAAGGTACATCTAGTTTATATGTGCCTTTGCTTGCCCACAGTTAATTTGCTGTCAATGCAGAGTGTTACTTCACAATGAAGGCATGGAATGCGCAGAATGGTGGTGCTGCCGCGATTCTTGTTGCAGACGACAAGAGAGAAAAGGAATTGATCACCATGGATACCCCAGGAGGAGACCATAATGGTTCTGATTATCTTCAGAACATCACTATTCCCGCTGCACTTATCAAAGAATCATTGGGAGATGAAATAAAGAAAGCTTTGTCTGATGGGAAGATGGTTACTATCAGCCTTGACTGGAGTGAAGCTCTTCCACATCCAGATGAGCGGGTTGAGTATGAATTCTGGACAAATAGCAATGATGAGTGTGGACCAAAATGTGACACTCAGATTGAGTTTGTTAAGAACTTTAAGGGGGCTGCTCAAATACTTGAGCGCAAAGGATATGCTCAGTTCACACCACATTATATAACCTGGCTCTGCCCCGAACAATTTCTTTCAAGCGAGCAGTGCGAGTCACAGTGTATTAATAACGGAAGGTACTGCGCTCCGGATCCTGAGCAGGATTTCGGTAAAGGTTATGATGGAAGGGCTGTTGTGCTTCAGAATTTACGCCAAATTTGCTTTTTTAAAGTGGCTAATGAGAGCAGCAAGCCATGGCTTTGGTGGGATTTTGTGAGTGACTTTGCAATTCGGTGCCCAATGAAAGAGGAGAAGTTCACCAAAGAATGCGCAGAAAAAGTCATCCAATCACTTGGTAAGGTTCATTCATCCTTGAAACTCATAGACTTTGGTTCGTCTTCTTAGCAGTTTCTGGATGACAGCAGACATGAAAATGTGTGGTGATGCACTTACCAAAAAAAAAAAAAAAATGTGTGGTGATGCAGCATCGTATCAGGCCTGAAGATTTTAAATCATGCATGAACTCCATTAAGTATACCTACTATTATCTGCTTATTGACATACTTTTTCACGAGAAAAAGTCCAGCTTTCAATGATTTCTGGATCTAATCTCACATTTAAATCTGCTGGTGAGGAATTGTTATTTTTAGTTGTTCCAAATGACATCTTTTTTCAGAACACTAATAACCCGACTAAAAATGTTTTCCTCAAGGACTGAGTGTGCATGTGGCTCTTGTGCGTGTGCGTGTGCGTGTGCGAAAAAGAGTGCAACTGCACTTGTGTTCTTTTCCTGCTTTGTGGGTCACAAATTTGGGTTCTCATTACTCTTATGTTGTTCTTAGCTATGTCTGCAATGTGCTCATATGTTTCTAGAGGGAAGTAATAACATATTTACTGCTAAAATGCCATTAGGTTGTCATCCTGCGGAATTGTTTCTAGAGGGGAATAATCACAACTATAATTGGAAAGATCCCCAATAGACTGTCGAACCGCAAAATCCCTCCTTGGCAATTTAACTTGATAAAGCTATGATGCTGATTTAATTATTTCTTCTGGATCATGGAAGACATGATGGTTTATATTGTCTAATTGGCCATGTACTTTGACGGTTGCCATCTGTTAATCTTGCTGTGCTTGGCCATCTAATGATCTGAGGTTTTTGGACAATGTTGGGGTCATAATATTTAAATTACTTGCTACGCTCTGAAGGTGTTGATCTCGAGAAGATAAACCAATGCATAGGTGACCCTGACGCTGACGTGGACAACCTAGTCCTCATGGCTGAACAGGACGCACAGGTTAGGCTCCTAACTGAATGTTTCTGATTTACTCTATTAGTCTCTCCATTGCTCAGTCTTTGTTGTGCTTTTTTAATGGGTGATTTTTTCTTCAAATTGGTTTCAGGTTGGCGCAGGGTCTCGCGGAGATGTTTCTATTTTGCCTACTTTAATCATTAACAATCGACAGTACAGAGGTCTCAGCGAGCCATGACTTCAAAAGTTAATGAAACTAGTCTTGTTTGGCTGATCCATTATGTCGATGGTTGTAGGTAAATTGGATAGAGGAGCAGTTCTAAAAGCCGTATGTGCAGGTTTCCAAGAAACCACTGAACCAGCTATTTGCCTAAGTTCAGGTCCTCATCTGTGATCCTCTTTCTCTGATTCCATGCATTATAATTATTTTGCTTTTCGCCTTCACATACTTCCTTTGTACATCATCATTGTGCTCAAACTTTCTCGGTCTTATAGGCAAGCTCAATAATCTGTTGCCCTTTTGCTCTAGTGCTTAACTGGCAAAATTGATTCATGATCTGTCTATAATGTGTATAAAGACAAAGTCGATTTGAGAACTGGTAAAGGAAAAACTTAAGTTGGCATCTGAATCTTTTACAGTCTTTAGTGATGTTTTAACAAAAGTTAGTTTGCTTGTCCACGTGGTTTGGCCATACTTCTTAAGTGAGGGACTAGCCTTTGTAGTAGAGAACTATGGGAAAAAGGACAACACCAGTATCATAACTTTTTAAAGGCACTCGCTTGAGTATTATAACTTTTTTTTTATCACTTGAGTGTCATAAACCATGTCCAGCATTCATTTAAGTATCATAACATTTTTTCCGATCACTTGAGTATTATATAACTTTTCAATCAATCACTCGAATGCTATAACTTTTTGAAAACATTCACCACAAGTGTCCTGCCACATTAGATTTGCGGCACTTAGATGAACATTTTTAAAAAGTTATGGCACTCAAATGATCAATTGAAATTCATGTTACTCAAGTGAACGTTTTTTTTAGAAATCACGGCACTCAAGCGATCGAAAAAAAAAGTTGTGGTACTCAAGTGAGCGCTCTACAAAAATTGTGGCACTTATCCTGTGCTTATCCTGAGAACCATGCATTACCTTTTTAGTGTAAAAGGGAATGCACAAAGAGGGAGGATGACTACATCGGATGCAAGGCCTATTGGCATTTTACAAGTGATAACCCGATGTAACTCAAGGTTTGACTAGATGAAATTCGGCGGAGGGAAAAGAGGAAAAAAAAAAGAAGAAGAAAAGGAAAAAGAAAAAAAAAAAAGAAAAAAAGAAACAAAAAAAATTTAAAAAGCAAAAACGAAATCGGATGCAAGGCCTATTGGCATTTAACAAGTGATAACCCGATGTACTCTGAAGGTTTGACTCTAGATGAAATCCAACTCCTTCTTCATCCTTGGAAATAATTATAGAGATCAGGGCACTACTTAAGATAAATCTCTTAATATGGCTTGCAGTTGCAAACTCTTCCCCTCCTCTACGGGCCATATTTTTCATAGAAGTTATTCACATTGGCTTGAGAATTGTCAATGTTTCATTTGTTAATTTGACATTACAGATAGATCCTTATATATTTCAGAAAATTATGTATCTGCAGATATTGAAACAAATGAATGTTTGGAAAACAATGGGGGTTGCTGGCAGGATGAAGTTGCTAACATTACCGCATGCCGGGTATGTTCTCAAAATCTTTACGATGTAGTTTAGGGTCCTTGGCATCAATTCTTGACGCTCTGCATTGGTTTCTTCTATTTCAGGATACATTTCGGGGAAGAGTTTGTGAATGCCCTCTTGTGCAAGGTGTGAAATTCGTCGGCGATGGTTATACACACTGTGAAGGTAAATATTTTTCATAGAGTGCAAATTTAACCGGTTCTATCAAATCTAAGGATGTGCAAAAGAATCGAGAACCGCCTCAACTGCCCTGAACCGGCCCAAAACCGGCGGTTCTCATGAAGATCGATCCGGTTCCCGATTCTAATTTCTTGAAATCGGTGGGTACCAGTCCGGTTCCCTATTCCAAATGTGGAACCGACTACCTACCCACTCGGACCGAATCAGTATACGTGTATATGTATATTTAAATTTAAGATTTCAAGGACTAGACCCTCTCTCTCTCCTGTGCCTTGCACAATCAACTATCATCTCTCTCCACTTTCCTCTCTCTTCATTTAACGCGGCACTCTCTCTCCTCTTTCTTCTGCCTCAATCTCTCTCTCCACTTTTCTCTCTCCTCCATCCCTCGCTCTCTTCAATTAATAGCATCTCTCTCTTGCAAGATCTCTCCTCTCTCTCTAAACAAAGTTACGTTCATGACAATTTCTTCGTTCTCGCTGAGTTGGGTTGCAAGAACCTTCAAAGAAAACAATTTTTCCGTTCTTGATTTCTGAATATACCTCACCGTTTGCGTCCATTATCTTTCACAGCCATGTTAGAGTGAATCACCTCGAACCACTGCCCTTTCGTAAAACCCGACTCTCGCTCCCCCTCTCTCCCCACCCTCAACTCCTGTCGCCGTACTCATCTCACCCCTCGTCTCGCCCTCTCCCACCTCTGCTCCACCCCACTCAACAACCCATGCCCGCCCTTCCTCCGTCGCTCCCTACCCTTCTCCTTCTCCCCGGCCGGTTCCATGGACCCACTCGGGAACCGGACCAGTGGGTCCGGTTCCCAGGTGGGTCTAAGAACTAGTGGGTGGTTTCCGATTCCCATTTGGTGGAACCGGCCCTTAACAGGCGGGACCGCCCGTCCGGACCATGCTCACCCCAACTCAAATCAAACGGAACTGGAGAATGTGGTCAATTTAACATTAAGCAAAACTTGAAGTATAGTAAAGCATGCAGTCTCTTAATTTTCAGTTAGGACTGTTTTGAACAGGAAATCTGAACTTCACTGGAAGAAATTTTTTTCCAAAAGCTTATTTCCGTCCTATCGTCTTCCTGAAAACCCTCTAGTAACTCACTTTTGGCATTTTTCGAACTTGAGACAATAAGGACATTCTTTTTGTTGCATATCTTTCTCATTCAACTGCTCAACAGCTTCTGGAGCTTTACGGTGTGAAATCAACAATGGCGGCTGCTGGAATCAAACACGTGGTGGCAGGACATACTCTGCTTGTGCTGTAAGCTCATGCACTCTTTGCTTTAAGCATTTAAGTTGGTCCATTCTGTCCAAATATATGTGATTGTTCTCCCAGGATGACAGCAGCACCGGTTGCAAATGTCCTCCTGGCTTCACTGGAGATGGAGTAAACTCCTGTGAAGGTATCGAAATTAACCTTTCCTGATTATCGGCTCTAGAACCTCTAATCTTGTAAAGTAGAAAGTTCTTTCCGGAGAATGCAGTTTCTGTCTGGGCATCTCAGTTTCCATCTGAAAATTATTTTGCCATGGATGTAACACTGAGCTCTACATAGATCAACTATTCATAGAATCAGTTGATATACATAGAGAATACATTCCCCGATATCTTAGTTGCTGTTAGTTTCACTTTTTTGGTTATGGTAGGGTTTTGTCACCATGTCTTGCTCTGATGCATTCGGTCCTTGTAGTAGTTTTTCAACCAATCAATTGTGGGCTTCTTGGTGTGTAGGGGAAAAGAATAATGACTTTTCGCGTGTCAACAGCATTTGTATGCATGCTTCTATTTCTTGTTTTGCTCTCACTGTGCATGGATGATTAAACATATAAAAAGTGCTTGGTCAACTGCTGCTGAGCTTGTGAGATTATTGATGGTTCTGCTTAGATGTGGACGAATGCAAAGAAAAGAAAGTCTGCCAGTGCCCTGATTGCAAGTGCAAGAACACATGGGGCGGCTTTGAGTGCACCTGCAGCGGTGGTTTATTGTACATGCAGGAACCCGATACCTGCATAAGTGAGTGATCTTAATCTGCTACACTTATTAATAGATAATTGACTTTTCTGAACTATAACATAATACCATGACCCACAAACCTTTGAATGTTGTACTTGCTAATGGGTTTCTTCCTTTGCTTTGAAAAAGGAAGTTCTAAGTTTAAGTGCACAACTGTTTGTTCTAATTAGACCAATAGAGAATGCAATTTATACAGTGTAAGTTGACACTCTTCCTAATGGATTGACATGATGGACAAAAGCCTTAAGCATGTGAATCTGATGTGTGTGGATAAAAAATTTGTAATAATCCCTAAATCCTGAACAGAAAGAAAATGTATTAACAAGTGAAAGGAGACTGAGGAATTATAAATAGATGAATAGAGACTCAGAATCGAGATTGAAACCTCTTCTATCTAAAAACTGCAATCTTCTGTTCCAAAATTTAAGCTGTGAGCTATCTAACACCAATTTTGAGCTTCACAATAGACAAAGTGAGGAGGAAAAGCAGTGACTCATAAGTTAGAACCTGGTTAGGTCAATTAAACCTAAGCATGTCAAGTTGCTTGTCTATGAAATGTGGAATTTTTCAACTTTATATTTGGTTTGGGGACTTCATATTCATATGACAGATAATTTTGCCTTAAGACATTTTCAATGTTTTCTTTTCCTTAATGCAGGTACACACTCTGTCACAAAGTCTAATTTTGGAGGATTTTTCTGGATTGTCATTTTCGGCTTGGCTGCTGCTGGAGTTGGAGTATACGTGGTCTACAAATATAGAATCCGGGTAAGATTTCCATTGGCTCGTTTGTATTGGGGAGATCGATTGTTTCGGTTTATCATGAAGGGTCACAGAGAGGCAATTGGGCCGTGAACACCTATCAGTTTATGATTTGAGTAATCTGAGTATAGCTTAAACCGTCTAGAGAAAGGCAGCGTGATAGTTGTAGACAATAAGCATCGTCCTTGAACTACCTCGTATGTAGCAACTTGAAGTTACGAAAGTTGAGAACATCAGAAGAAGAAAAAGGAGCTCTATATTATGTGATATGTATAGCCATTCAGTGCATCTCTTGGTAGGCCAGTCAAAACCATGGTTATCGGAATTGTTGTTGTAGTGATTTCTCATTGAAATTGTGTCGCAGAGTTACATGGACTCCGAGATACGATCTATCATGGCACAGTACATGCCGCTGGATGGTCATGTGGAGGTGCCGAGTCATGGCTCTCACGCCAATATCTGAAGGGAGACGTGTGTGGGGGGACTCCGTCAAGTAATACAGATATTTATGTAAGCTAATGGCTTTACCGCGCACATAGTTATTCTCTGGCCTCACAGGTTTATAAATCCTTTGACACGGGCAGCGTCCCTTGCTGGCCTTCGCTTTTCATAGCGAGCGAACACGTTGCTCTCTTCCTTGGATTATGTATATCTGCACCTTTTTCAAAACATAATCCCACTTTAAATAAAGAAAATAGAATCATTTGAGACTTGAATGGGCAAAGCAGCTACTTGTTTACCTTTTGCTTTCCATCTTTTTTGTTTTGCCCCTTTTTCTTGCTTTTCGAGTAAGTGCTAACCCACTTCCCCCCTCATAAACGGGTTTAAATGCACACAGATTGGTGTTCTGTGATTAATGACATGACAATGTGATGGTTACCCGGAAATGGAATTGCTGCTGTATAATTACCTGTCGACAGCTTCCTCAGTAGTTATCATCCACATGAAATATAAAGATACAATATGCGTGCATCTAAGAACTATGTATAGTAAACGTGTTTGCTAATCCCACAACGACTTCCATCAATAACCCCAGAAGAAGGCGTCAGTTTTGACTGCTACTCGACAGGAGATCAGAATATTCTCATGCCATGGTCTACAAGATGGTTCTGTCCATCACAAGTGTTCTTTTTTCTTGTGTAAATCTGATTTTTGGATGCCAAAATCGGCTCTAATTTAAACAGGATAGATTTTTCCGATAGTTGATGGGAGGGAATGGGTCTCTGTTGGGTCTCTGTTACCTGCAACAGGCCATTAGATGTTTTCTGATTTACTCCTGCAGATCATGAACATGACCATTCAACAGAACAAGGACCGCGTGCGTGCATTATATTTGTTTCGGTAAGAACAAGACCGAGTAATTTATATTGCTATTGTCACAAGTGTTTTTCATTGGTGCTTAATAAGTTTTCATTATGAGAACCGAAATCGTTAAAATAACTACTTGCTCATCAGTAACTAGTAATCTCTGTTGTTTAGTAACTTTTCATATCAGTAGGCAAGTTTTGAAATATTTAACACCAACTTATGAACGAGCGTAAAGAGTTACTTGATAATCAAATATTTGGCCAGCTTTCTTTCGCTTTTGTTGAACGTGATCACAAAGATCTGAATTGCTTCTCTAAAATCTGATGATCCGAATTGCACACGGATGCATTTCCATTTTTAAGCGCACATCAGAAATAGATTCCACCTCAAACTTATCATCAAACCCAAAGAGAGAGTTCTCAGCAAAGCAATAAACCCATGAACAATGCACACTGAACCAGGGAGTCGGCTGAGTTCGCCGACTACCCACCGGCCATGCGTGCCGTACCGCGTGAACTTACATAGAACTCGCCGACAATGCCATTATAGTATGCATTCAGTAAGCCGCATGAATTTTGATTGATCAAGAAGAAAGATCAAACCTTTCAAGGCACAAATTCCTTATATGACAATCGACAATCCAAAGCTTTGATTCACGGCAGACATCTTCAAACAAATTCTCCGCATTTAGTTTAATATACAGGGGAAAAATAAACCCCACTACCCGAGCCTACGACAAAGACAGGATTCTGCATCATTATTATTCTCACCCCCAAAACACTCAGTCCCCAAAGATTGAAAAAACCTCCTATTTGATTTGACACCACGAGATTATCTTCAGGTGACGCGCGCAAGAACACGCCACAACTGGTGGACCCCGATCTCCAATAGCATGTAGCGCTTTCTGCTTCTGCTTGCTGCACCTCTTGCATATCCTAGCTACTGCAGTTTTGTGAGAATTTCTACACGAAGAATTTAGAGAAGTGCAGAGTCAGATTTATAGCTAAGTTAGGCCACTGGCCAGCCACAGAATCTCGGTTTATCTCACAGAATCACTACTTTTCATCTGGAGGACACCGTAATGAGAATACGATGGATGATACTTACAATAACTGTTTCATTGAGTTTCCATTCCCTCTTCGTAGGAAGGACCTTTCATCTGATCTCTATTCTGCTTGATCTTATACAGATAAAACACTAGCATCCCCCCACTGCAAAAGAAAACAATCTATCAATAGGAAGAATAATAGCTGTATGAAACACTGCAGAAAGATGCACCAAAGTGGGAAAAACAAATTGGTCGCTGTAAAGATCTCCAAAAGTTCAGTAAACATGAAGATACTACATATTCAGTACAAGAATTGCACGTTTTCTACTGTTCCACTTCTCATATCGCTTGATACTTGCAATGTTTTCTCATCCTCTGAAAAGTCAACCGCATAAGAAGTTCACCAGTAAGCCAGCCCATGATTTTGTCAAATGTCTCCATTTCTAGGGGAGAGGGACAAATATTCCCCGGGCACAGTTTCAGCATCGTAATCTATGTGTTGAGCAAAGCAATGTGGGAGTATCTTACCGCTTACGGAGCTAGCAAGGCGAAAGTCTAAAATCAGAAGACAATGAACCTAACGATTGCATCTATTTACTAGGAGTTGCCACATGGCTCAAAATGACTAAAGTCTACCGATAAGATTCGTGAGATAGAAAATGAACCTACAACAAATTTAATGAAATAGAAAACGATAAATTAGTTTAAGATTCACTAACCTGATGATGGTCATCAAAAAACTGAAAAGGGACAGCCTCTGCAGAAGAGAAGAAAAGATCATCAGAACTCTTGACAATAATCAATCGAGCACATAAGAAAGTAGACAAACACTGAAAATTGTCTCATAATGAGCAAGGAATATCCATCTACCTGAGACAGGATACGTATCTCTCTAAGAAATATTATACCCGCAATCCCTGCAAACAGACAAATGTATCTTAATATGAGACCCAAAGCAATTGGAGTAGCGTACTCAGAGCTAACAGGATTATAAATAAAAAGAAAAAAGGCTTATGCATGCCCAAATCTATTTTAAAGGACAAGGTTCATTGCACCATGATAAGAGTAAATGGCCAATGTATTTGCATCTTTACACATCTTTAAATTAAGGAAGACATTACTTTCTTTTCACTTGGCACAGTCAGAAGATCCTGATTGATACTCATTTACCCAAGAAAATCATTCTGTAAGTTGCCATTGAAATGGATTAACAAAGAAACAAGAAGGTACTTGACAAATAAATCATTGCTTGATAGTGACAGAGCCCCCCTCAATTCCAACCAACAGAGGCCCCCTCAATTCCACCATGAACACCCAAGCATCATAGGTATTGACCATCAAATAGGTAAAGGGAAGCCAATAGAAAGAAATCTTTTGGCAGTCGAACCGCATGGGCCCAGCTAGATTCAACCGGTTGGAAAGGGAACCATCTTCTGTCCGGTTCACTTTTCAGATTTGGCTCATTTTGGATAAGAACACAAGCGAACAGGATTTAAATTGGTTAAATCTGCAGTCAAGATCAGCCCAGTTCACCTGGATTGACCAATTGAGTTGTGGGGAAAAGATGTTCAACTCGAGCATAAAGCATGGTCCAACCCAACCTCTAAATTGCAGGGAAAGTGCTATGCTATCTAAGCCAAAGCTACTCTCACTGTCTCACGTATATAGGGGCCAGTTTTTTACTTTCTTCACGGACTAAGTGTTTTTGGAAAGTCAATTACAAAATGACAGTCACGAGATTGGTACATAGAGCTTGTGGATACCAGAAGCTTGTGCTAACCAAGTACTCCAACAACCTTTTTGGATCTGTTGTGAGCATAATGTGCGTGTGTGTGAACTTTTACTAGGTCCACTGCAGTATAAAAATGATTTAGTCATGTATTTGGATGATTGACATATGAAAATTTTGGTTACGTAATTATTTTAAAGTACACATGCCAAAAATCTAATGCTGAACGGAAAAAAAAAATTACATTGGTGGTGAACTTAACAATTATTTATTCGCTAATCATATATTTTGATGATGTGAAAATCAACAAACCAATAAAACTACAAACCGCAGTTCTGACCGGTACTTGGTTCTGGTCCGGTTTAAATTACTAGCTTCTTGAGAATGAAAACCACATTGCGCCACTGCGTGTCTTTGATGCTTGTGCATCACAAACATGTCATAGAAGCTTCATCATGTAGCTTTAATAGATCTTAAATTTCTCAAGCTAACCCTTGGATCTCTCGTGACAGCTCTAATTGATAGCAGAAAAAAATTTCGAGCCTGTTTGGTCAAGCTTTCTAAAAAGCAAAAGACAACATGTTGCTTTCTCACAAAAATTGCAATGTTATCTAAATTTCAAAAATGAACAATTTTATGTGGATTTACATGACAATATTTGTCTATTATGATAGTTTCGGGTGTATAGGGTTAAGAAAAAGTCAAAATACATCCATCACAAAATACTAAGCAAAAAGCAAAAATATATCCAAACACTCCCTTAAGGAAAGAAAAAACTTTCCACGTATGCAACATATTGAATTCCCGTCACGTATGCTCAAATGTTGGACAATCCAAATTGGTAACAGAACTTGTGAAAATAGAAACCTGAAATTTGGACATATACCCAGAGCCAACAAGGCATCAACACATGTGATACAAAGCCACGTCATGATGATTCTGAAATAGCTAGGTAAGGCAAGGCCTATAGTGAATGACAGCATGTAGATGGATTTTCGAGCTATAGTATCGGATCAACAAACTCATCAACCAATAGAAACGTTACTTTAACACCAATCCCGGCAGACCACTACCCAGGCGCTACCCGTAATTATGTCATCTGAAGGAGATTAGCCTCGAAATGGCAATTGAGACATAATTTGTTTTATTACCGTAAACGACATGATCACAATACCAGACATAAATGCGAATCGGGAAATGAAAACGGCATGCCAATATTTGCGCCAAGAAGCCTCTAATAATGGAAAAGGAAAGACGTACTAACCTGCCTGCCCTTTCAACGCTAGAGAAGAAGATTTTCCTCTTTTGTAATATCTCAAACTTGACACGCTCAAAGCCAAAAGAGTACCTCCAAGGATGACACCAAATCTAATGGCAGAAAGGCTCCCCGTCAGCATGAAAGAAAGAAAACCTCCGACGGAAAGAGCCAAACCTGCAAAGCATCTAAAAATTGTTAAGTGAAGAAGAAATGAGTAATAAACTAACTTACAAGGAAAGAAAAGCACACATAGGAGATTATTTTTACGCGAGCCAAAGATATTAATCTCAAAGTACGTGGATAAATGCTCAGACTATGCAACCCGATGGAAAGTTTGCTAGAAACCTCTTGTCAAGCCACTCTTTAGAAAGTAATCACAAACGTAGTTGGTCAGTCAATTCTCACGTGGGCAATCTTACCGAATGGTATTCCAAGGTAAAAGTCCTGGACTTTCGAGATATCATTTAGATCCTCAGTCGGAGTAGAGAACGTTTCTACAATCTCCTTCACAGGTTCGGGTGAGTTCTCTGCAGCCGCGGACAGATACTCTTTACCTTCCTCGCTGAGTTCTTTCGCTACTACACCCAAATCATATCTGGCCTTCTCTGCTTGAATTTTCAACTGCTCCGAAGTCTCTTTCAGAATAACCGCCGCTTTCTTCGAGTATATCTCATAGGCTTCCTGCGAGATGCTCTGCATCTTCAGAGCTTGCTCCTTGAAAGCATCTAAAGTCTGCTTCCACGCTTCTTCCGATTCTTCAGATTTCGTCTCAAAATCATCCTTTTCCTTTTCCACATCGATTTCCGAACGCTTCTGGAAAAAGTTGAAATCAGATAGAACAAGAAAAGGACCTCGTTTAATTAAATCTTATACCAATCAAAGGAGACAAAGATAGTGATGAAGTATGGGTAGTGGATACTAGTACTGCCGTGGAAAACAAAATTAACAAAATTACCCGAATACAGTAGTACAAATTTCTCAGAATCTTTCTCACTATGATCCATTTTACCACCGGAAAATCAGAACAATAAGCCCTAAGATGAATCGGTAGATCAAAGCCTTCAGCAAAAGATGAAATTGGTCCCTAATACCTATTCCAGCGCCAGACGACCATGCCTAATGAAATGCAATGAAATTCCGAAGAATCCTAGTTCACACGCACAATTGCTCGACCGAAAGTCATCATCAAGAGAGTAACGAAACAGGAGCAAGATCAACGAAAAAGAATATAAACTCAACGACTCGTGCCCCAATCACCGGAAAACGGGAACGCGAACGAAATCTCGTCTCGGGAGCTTACCGACTCCTCGTGCGAAGCTGCGAAGGTGACGGCGGACGGACTCCTCCTGTCGAGCGAGAGGACGCCGAACCGGAGCCCCACGGGAGGGACATTCTTGAAAGACGCGGAGAACCCGCGGGCGCGGGGCCGGAGGATAGGCGCGAGGCGCAGGGACGACGGCGGCGGCGACGGCGGAGAGACGGCGGAGCGCCGGCGGAGGGGCAAGGAGGAGGAGGCGGAGGAGCTGAGGCTAGGGTTTCTGAGCAGCAAGGACTCCATCGACACGCTCATCCTCTGCGCACGACGGAGAGAGAGAGTTAGGACGAGGGTTTAAGGGGGAGAGAGAGGGACACGACGGCGAAGTTCCCGAAGACACCAAGGCACTTCACCGGTGTCCAAAAGTACTTGGGAGACACCAAACTCCCTCAAAAAAAAACTTAGGAGAACAACAAACAACTTGAGGCAGCAATTGACACCCTATATAAAACTTAATTCGTGTGTGTATATATACACTAATATGTGTTAGAAAAAATTCATAACAAATGATTATATATTTAATCGACAGAAGGACGTCATGACACGTGATATATAGGCCCCGTCTGTTTCGAGCCAACTGAATAATTTGGAAATCACCAAAAATTTGACACTCCCCAACCGGTCATAAAGGCATTTACAGCCGACAGGCGACAGGGAAAACTCCGACGAGCGACAATAAAAATTGATAGGTGACACAAAGTGATCGCTTATATGAATCGCAAAGAATGAACGAACGAACGAAATGTATTTTCATCGTTTATGGAAATTTTTAAACATAAATTGTTATTGGTAATGAAAATATTTTTTATTCACCGGAAATTTCGAGCGACGCAAGAAATTACTTTTGGGTAAAATCATTTATTTTCCATTAAACAAGCGAAAAAAACTTTATGATGATGGAAAAAATTTCAAGGAAAATTATTACTTTTTGTTTGTTTTGTGGTTTAGGGAGAGCGGTTCTTCCTTCTTGCCACAAGAATAAGTTATTTTCCCACAATTTAAACTTGTTCTTTCCGGTTCATGGGATATGTTTTTCTATAAATCGTTTAGTTTTCCATTATCCTAACATTGGGAAGTTGGAAAACGAATTTTCGAAAACAGTTGTCCTTCAAACAAAACAAACCCTTAAATAGAATGCGTATTTCGATTACAAGACACCTAAACACGTGTTCACTCGGTTAATTTGAAATCGTCAAGTGGAATTAATAAATTTCATTTACTACCGATTTAGTTCGGGATTAGATACTCATACGAAACTTATGGAGGTTACGGTAAATTTCGAAATCCAATCAAACCATGCAGACATATTTAAGATCCAATACCAACAGTTAAAGATCCCTTAAAAATTAAACGTAAGATTCCGTGTGGCCTATAAATAAAAAAATAGACGTAGCGTCGCCAAAAACCGAATCAGATAGAACGTTATCACCTTAAAAAAAAAGGAGAAGAAGAAGAGGTAACTCGAACGATATTGGAATTTCCACATTCCAACACATGAAAACATTAGAAAAGAAAAACGGATTTTACGTAACTTTTGACCTATAATCGCAATTCGAACATGACGATTATACGCCACCTTTTTCAGCTGATACCTTAAAGCTTCTCTGTCAAGTCCATGGGAGGGAGGCCGATGGAATCGGGGCAACGCGAAAGTTCAACGACGAGCATTTCGCAAGGCGAACATGATAAAGTGCGAGGGATCCAAGAAAGGCATAAGAAAAACCGAAATCGAAAGCAGCAATTGGGAGGCAAAGAATCGGAACAAGAACTCGGGACCAAGCAAAGCGCACCCGACCACATGCGACCACATCGAAGCACCCGACGCCCCTCGCCTTTTTCCCACTTGGCCCATGAATCATCCATGATGATTCGTGATGTAAAGGGAAGATATCGCCAGAGGCTTTAGGTTATGTCCACTGTAACCCTAATTTAATCCTTTTTTTGTTCTTTATAACCCATACATTTGGTTTGGCGCGACAAATATGTCCCCCGTCGCAGTCCCATCCAGGACGGCCGAGAAACCCTGCGTGGCAAGTTAGGCGGTCGATGGCAGGCAAATGGAAGCGAACGTGGATCCGACGCGGCTTCAGTCCAGCCAAAACGGTGCCGTTTAGTGATAATAAATTGGGTCAAATTGTGTGCGATTAGGGTTCTTCAAGGGTTTTCACTTATCTTTTTTCTTTTTTTTATGCCGATTCACAATTCGCCGATGCCTCTTAACCAGAGACTTTTCTTGAATCATTGATGTTTGGTTAAGAGTTAACCTTACTAAAGGAAGGGAGTCGAAGCTCATGCAAGAGCCTCTGCGGCCTGTTCATTTGATATATAGGGACGGCGAGCTTCACAATTCACGTATTGGTACATGTACACTATGCATCCCCTGTTCCCCCTATATCATTGTCTTCCCTAAGGAGAGAGAATATCTTTTAGCTGTTTTACATTATTGTGATCCTGAGGTTCGGACGAGAACGGAGACAAAACCTGTTAAGGATATGCTTAGGTCGAGATCTTTCCCTTACGCCGTTCTTAAGTATGGAACGATGGGCCAGCTTCTGTTGGGTTTTCTGTTTCGCCATATCTTCGACGGTTTTCGGTTCTAATTTTCGACGAGTTGATCAGCCCAAGTCGGGTTGGGCTTATACTTATATTGGGCTTGTAGAAGGCAAAGACTTGCCAAGGCCCATTAAAGGCCTGTCCAATCGGATCCAAAGTCAGGCCCAGAGATCCCTCTGGCCGATGTTGCCTCATTGTCCGAATCGGGTCGCCAGGAAGAAGAGCCCATTTCTACGGTCCCAAAAATAGCAGTTTACGGTCGATCGATCGCGTGTCAATCAAATGTTCAATTGATTGATTAGGCTGAGGCCATCGGCAAAGAAAAATATATAAATTATATTCGCCACGCACGATTAGTACGATCAATCCCCTCTTTAGCATTAGTTCGTTTTAGAAAACTCGCGGGCTCGGGTTTTGTTCTTTTCTACATTTTACTCGATGAATTCATTGGTTGTGCCGCGCCAGACGGCGCTACTCGATTTGCCGAAAAAACGAAGCAATGGAAGTACCAGAGGGAAAACGACGTCGCGTGGGAGACCGCTTTCTCTAATCCCTAATTACGTAATCAAAAAATTGGATTCGCCTCGCCAACCCCAACCATTTCGGGTGAAGAAATCTGCCCCCAATTTCAGTTCACCAAAAGCATTGAATCGGGCACGTAGGAACAAGCCATGCCACGAACTCTCGTAGCTGGTACTGTTGCAGCAACCGCCAACTACTCTTTTAACTAACTCCACAAGCATATATATATAAAAAAAAAAAAAAACGCATTCAATCACAGGAGGGTTGTTCCAAAGCTAGGCTCCATCGATGTCACATTAGAAAAAAAGTGGGACGCATTATATTATATGTGTCGATTACGATTGGACAGATCGGATCTCATGTTCATCTGGTGTGCATCCAAATTGATTTTGCGATTGGACTTAAAAAAAAGGAAACGAAAAAACTCCCGCTCACGAACGGTTCGCAATCGTCGCCCCGTCGCGTGATGCATCTGGTGCACAAAAACGCGCGCTCACCGCTCGACCCCGGATAAAACCGGCACGTGACGTTCGAGGGGATACGCATCCAAAATAAAAAGATGAACTTCGGACGTAACGCTCGATCACGCGAGACCGTGCAATCGATCGCTCGAGAAATCTAACCGGTCGTACTCGTTTGTATAATCGGAACAATCCGAGAGCCTCCGAATCAACTAATTTTTCGAGGGCGCTCGCAAAAGATCCCCATCCACGTGCATCGGGGGCAAAGGCTCCGGCCGTCTCGGACAACGGGCGAGATGCCTGAACCTAACCGCTCAGCCAACTACTTGGAAGCGAAATTCGACGTACCGATCTCCTTTTGTGCGAATCGGTACATGTGCATCCCCCCGACACATTGGTTGTTCACGAACTGGGACATCCTTTGGAGGCAAATAGGGTCCACGCGTATCTGCCCAAAAGGCTACCCGACCGGACCATTATTGAGACCCTCCTGTGGCCAACACCGCGGCGGCAATAAATCCCCGCAGCCGACACCGTCGCGCCTCCCACCACGTGTGGCCCGATTTCACTAGGGCCCCGCCCCCCCCCCGGATGAGTAGCCCCTCCTCCGCCACATCAAGTGTCGTGTCCTTGGGCGACCGAAGATAAAAAATGAGAGGGAGGGTTATTAAGGATTCGGATCTACCCGACTTTTTTCTTCGGGCACGGCACGGCGCGTTATGATTCCGGCGACGTCGTTTTTGGAAGTTCTGTCATTTCGAGCGCACTCGGGGGAGTAAATGAGGTTCGGGTCGGATTTCTTATTCAAGACACTGACAAACAGTCGAGAGAAACGCGCATCGAATCACTTGATAATTTCGTGAACAACGAATCTACCCCGAAATAATCACGAGAGATCAACACCCAAAGTACGTGCCCACCTTTCCACTAGTAAAACAAAAAGGTGGGGGAGATATTTGTTATCTTCCTTGGTCGATGATGCGAAATTTTTTTTTTTAATTTTCCCAGCATTCATCATGAAATTCAATGAATTGATTCTCCTAAGATGACGTCGACGTCGGGAGGCAAATGGTCTAGCCAAAAAAAACTGAACCTATTGCTAGTGGCACCAAAAATCTCCCCCACCGCACTCTTCAATCCAGCCGGGCAGGTAAAAGGCAACTATGTATAGATAATAAATTATAAAAAGGAAACAATTACTTGATCATTGACACTTGGGAGAAAAATTTGGACCGTCCTTATCTCTCGAGTTAATATAACCATACTTTAGAAACTTTTATGTAGATGCATAATCTTGATTTTTGCAAGTGGACCTGTCACGATTTGATTGAAGTACTTCGGTTCCTGTTCAAGCATAAGACAGAGCAGCTCTTTGTCGTGGAGTACCAAGCCGTATCGATGCACATGCAAAGGGAGCCCCGTCCTGTAGTGGCAAGCGCGAGATAAATATCTCGCGATGGTAATTTTTTTTAATAAGACGGTTGGGTGATGTCCAGTCAATTGTTGGCGCACCTCGACCCGGTCCATAATTTCATTAGTGCTCGACTCATGTGGTCTTATAATTACTAGTTGGGTCATCGATATCTCGTACGAAATATTTCTTTACTGGTAAAATTTATCAACGTCCCGTGATTATTTTGTCGGGCGGGCCCGACAAGACAACTTGATGATCGGGGGACGGGTTTCATCTCGTAAGATCTTTCCTTCAATTATTTAAGGATTAGACGGACGTGATGTGGTTTACTTGTAATTGCCCAAATATTAAAACCCCTTGATATC
Source organism: Syzygium oleosum (assembly GCF_021117445.2). Taxonomy (NCBI): domain Eukaryota; kingdom Viridiplantae; phylum Streptophyta; class Magnoliopsida; order Myrtales; family Myrtaceae; genus Syzygium; species Syzygium oleosum. The sequence continues at coordinate 7,394,943 of NW_026607494.1, forward strand.
TTGATTAGGTGCCTAATCTTCTTCGCTTCACCCGCTCCTCCTCCTCCTCCTCTCTGCCTTCTCTCCTTCTTCCTTCTCTTTATATCTTCGCCTCGCCTCTCTCGCTGCAGCCCTTCGCTTCTCTCCCTCTCTCTTAATCTCTCTCGCCGGAGCAAAATTTTCCGACCGACCGACCGTCGCTTCGCCGGCGGGACAGATGACTGGAGGAGGAGCGGAGCGAGCCCCGATTCCGATTCCGATTCCGGTCGCCCCACAGTTGCGCGTCGCCCCAATCGTCTGACGATGGAGGACCATTTCCCTCGCCATCAGCAAAGCTCGAATCGTGGATGAGCTGCTCCAACGGTCCCAATTCGGATAAAATCCGTTCTGGAGATGTGGCAAATGACGCGCTCGCTTTCCCTTATCTAGCAGACACACACACACCCACCCAAAGCAGATGCTCTTTCCGTGTCCCTTTCTAGCTGGAATCTCACCCAACATTGCCGTCTTTTCGCTTTGATCGAGTCGACTCCGAGGTCATATCCTCGCTTATCGTCTTCCACTGAACCCCGAGTCTCGTGGGTTTTACTGGGTTTCCGGCCATGAATCGGCTCAGCCTGAACCGGAGGTTCCTGGCCGCGGGCCTCGGCATGCCGCCGTCGGAGGCGTCGGGGGAGAACGGGACGACGGCGGCGGCGGCCAGCGACTCGTACATCAGCGAGACGAACTTCGACACCAACATGGTGATCATCCTGGCCGCCCTGCTGTGCGCGCTCATCTGCGCCCTGGGGCTCAACTCCATCGTCCGCTGCGCCCTCCGGTGCAGCCGGCGGTTCGTGGCGGAGACGCCGGAGCAGGCGGCGGCGAGGCTGGCGACCACCGGCCTCAAGAGGCGCGACCTGCGCCAGATCCCCGTGGCGGTGTACGGGTCCGCGGCGGCGGCGGCGAGCATCCCGGCGACGGAGTGCCCGATCTGCCTCGGCGAGTTCGTCGACGGGGAGAAGGTGCGGGTGCTCCCCAAGTGCAACCACGGGTTCCACGTGAGGTGCATTGACACGTGGCTGCTCTCCCACTCGTCCTGCCCCAACTGCCGGCACTCGCTCCTGGATCGGCGGCCGCCGGAGAACGAGCCCGCCGTCGTCGTCGATTAGCCCGTAGAATCCCGCGGCGGCGGCGGCGGCGGAGGTAGAAGAAAAGGCCCACTGTAAATTCCTCGGGTTTGATTGATAGTGTAAGGCTGAGGCAGTGTGTGTGCCCGCTTTAGTTTTGGAGGCGGAAGTTTCAGATGTATAGGAAGAACACGGCGGAGCGAGTTCCGGCGCCGATCCGACTCAGCGAGTTTCGAAAATTGGTAGATATCTATTTTCTGCCTCGTTTCCAATTCAAGCATCGCAGGATTTTTTTTTTCGCTTCTCTCGATTAAATTATACACGACGCAGTAATCTCGAAAAGACGATAAAATGTAAAAGATAAAAAACGGAATCGTTGAATATTTAGTAATTCTAATTTCTTTTTCGATCGATTCGCCTTTTGGCTAATGAAATAAATTCATTGTATCCCACCAAATAGTCAAACCGGAATGCGAAAAAAATCGGAATAAAAAAGAAAATAGCATCCCAAAATGAAAGGGGCGATCTAATAATTTTCATTCAAAGCAAGGGGAATAGAGTATCATAGGATGTGCAAATTACCCCCCACATCACGTGTGATGGAGTTGCGAAAATTTCTAATTTAAAAATATCATATTTTCACAAAAAAAATATTATTTTTATCTACCGGCCTAATAGGCTAGCTTTACTATACTATAAAGCCTATTGCGAAAAATTTCCCACTGCCGCCTCATGTTGGAACCTCATGGGTAAGAAGGATAAGGTAATTTTTTCTTACATCTAACCCGCCGCCCCCCTTCCCGGAGCCCAGGTAATTGGTGCCGTTATTCCTACTTATGCAACTATAGGTTTTACCCTTTCAAAAAAATTGAAATGATTGAAATTATATGGAAATTTCGAATCTTAAACTTTCTAATATACAGCAGCATATTGCATTCCGCAGAGATGGATCAACGCATTATTTAGACTAATTAGCATGATTTATATTTTAAAACAAATATGACCTGCTTTCAGATAAGTTTTCGTAATAGAAAAGGCAAAAATCTTAATCCAGCGAAGCATGACAACCGATTGGATGGATAAAGGAAGCATGTATGTACTTCATCGAATTACACGAAATTAAATTACTATACTCCTAAAAATGCTTGACACGATCGAAAAATTCACGGTAAACTTATTTTAAAGCTAATGTTAAGAGTTAAATCGTTACACCATTCTATTTCACCAATAGATGTAAGGAAAAAAGAAAACAACACAGAAGTTTCCTTTACACGCGGGTCTAGTTGTCACCGAAACAAAACGCTCTGATCTCTTCATCATTTGCATCCTTATGTTAAGTCAAAGGAAAAACCCAAGATGGTACGCTTGGTCTTTATCCTATCTCTAGTCGTAATATATCCAAAATCTCAAAATTATCGTTTTTAGAATAATAAATATGCACTTGCATTAAATCGATATTCGGAAGAAGATCAAGCAAAAAGTTCCAAAACCACTGTTTATTGAATTAATCGAATCATTAAGTAAGAGAATTGATCATAGATGAAATACGCGATATTGATAAATGACATAAATATACATGGACAGATATAAAATATGTCGAGATTGAAATTTTCCTTCGAAGGTCATTTTGTGTTTTAAGAGATCAAATTTTGATGTTGAAATACCGGATGAATAAATTAAAATTCTTACACGCGATCTCTCGTAAATTCGATATTTGTAAAATAAGTAATTGAAGATATTATGAGAAGAAAAAAGAAGAAGATCGAAATCCTTTAAAAGCGGCGCGGTCATCTTTGCCAAAGAGCACCACCTTTCACATACCAACTACACTTAGAGACGCCGATTCTCTACCCTACTCGATGCCCCCTGTCCTGCGTCAACTAATGTCATTATTATCACATTAGACGCAAAATTTATAACCACCTTAATTCTTACAGGCTAATGATTCGACCGATGTTGACGGAAGTAAACGATCCCGTCCCCCTCATTTAAACCCTCGTTCACGCTCGACCTTAGCTTAAAAAGGCCGACAAAGAAACGTACATTTACCCGATCAACACGAATCGAGTACAAGCGTTACGTACACAAGTCTTGTAAGTACGAAAGAGAGGCTTCTAAATACCATTATACCCGATACATTGAATTTCCCGATTTTTATTTATATTTTTTTGGGCTGAATATAAATGGGGTCCACGTGTCATCCATCCAGGCGTTCGATTAGGCTAGCGCGACGAAAGCATCAAGGGCCGATATTCGAGGCGCATAAGGTCAGGCGTCTAAGCACGATGCACCGTAGCCGCGTCCCTCCGCCCAATGAAACGACTTGGCGCCCTTTCTCGTCTTCTTCAGTGAAGCTTCTCCTGCAAGCCTTCACCCCCCTCTGTCACACACACACCCCATCTCTCTCTCTCTCTCTCTCTAAAACGAAGGGTTTGCGAAATTCAAACCCGTTGCAGAGCCGCCCTTCGTCGTCTTCTTCCACGAGGAGCTTCTCTTTGTAAGCCAGCCTCACACTCTCTCTCTCTCTCTCTCTCTCTCTCTGGTCTCGAAGAACAAGGTGCTGCGAATTCAAAAAACCTTGATCCGTTGCAGAGCCGCCTGCTCACAGCCCCGATGAGAAGGTCGAAGCGAAAATCTTCCGTAGCAGCCGTTGAAGTTCGCGATTCGGTAAACACGTTTCGTCGCCTCTTCAATTTTTGTGTTCGGCATGTCTTTTGATTTCCAGGCTAGACGGTGTTCTGATTCGCAGCCGAATACTTCGTTTCCGGAGTGATCTGTTGTTTAGGTTTCGTTCCGGATCAATCTCGCACGATTTAGTTCCTCGGGAGGCGATTTTTTTTTCTGTGGATTGAAAGATTTCTCCCGTCTGATTACGCGTGTTCCTGTCAAACCTGGCAATTGAATTGAGTAGAATGCGTCTCAATTCGTGAAATTTTAAAGCTGTGCTTCTTGCCTGTGTGCTTATACTTTGATTTGTATGTCCTTCCTTCATAGATCTACTTGATGTATTTCTTTCTGAGCAATAGCTATGACTGAGAATATGGTGTTTAGTGCTCATCGGTTTAGAATTCGGTTAAGGAAAAGATGATAAAGCATGTCTCAATTGGTTTTCCGGAATATGTAGATTGGGAATTTCCGTACTAGGTGTTCTTTGTGAAGCGAGAGGAGAAATTATCACATGATCAACATGGTGTAATAAAGAATGTGGGGTTTGGTAATTTGTTGCTCATACCGAATGACACTCTTAGCAAGAAATTTTTTTTTTTGGGTCAAGACTCTTAGGAAGAATTTATTGGTTGAGAATATGGTGACTCGTGCTGATCGGCTTGGACCAATGTTCATAAGTAGTGTTTGAAATTCGGTTAAGCGAAAAACATAAAGCATATCTCAATGGTTTTCGGAAATATGCAGATTGGGAATTTCAGTACTAGGTTTTCCTCACCATCCTTTGTGAAGCGAGTGGAGAAATTATCTTATGATCAGCGAGATGCAATAAAGAGTGTGGGATTTGGTAATCTGTTGCTCATACCGAATCACACTCTTAGCAAGAATTTATTGGTTGAGTTGATGGAGAAATGGAGCTGCGATAAGCGTGCCTTTGTACTTGCTCATGGCGAAATTTCCATGACTCTCATGGACGTTGCTTTGGTTTTGGGGCTTCGTGTCATTGGAAAGCCGGCGATACTTCAGCAGGACGAGCCTTTTTCAGATCTAGAAGAACATTATGGTGCTGTTCCTGGAAAGAGGAAAATTACAGTTGCTTCACTTGAGAGTAGACTTGATTCCCTTGGTGGGGTAGCTGATGATGACTTTATAAGGAGCTTTTTACTTTTTACATTTGGAACTTTTCTTTTTCCGAATACGACTGGAACGATTGATACTCGTTATCTTTCTTTCCTTAGTAATTTGGATTATGTACATCAATATGCTTGGGGTTCTGCTGTGCTCGAGGATCTGATAATGTGGCTGAGCAGAAGAAAGGAAAAAAGTATGCAGTATGTTGGAGGTTGTCTTTTATTCCTTCAGGTAATTTTTTCTTGGATATCTTGAAAGCCATCTTAAGCTTTCTAGTTTATCAGTTCACCCTATATGCAAGTTCGTGATCATTCAATTTTAGATGCATTGTTTATTCTTTCTCAAATCTTGACATACATGCCCAAAATAGATGGTATGAATGTCTGCGACGTTTTCCCTTTTTGGGATTTTGCACAAATCACATCTCTATTTTGGTGAAATTGTGCAGATGTGGTTTTATGAGCATATTGACATGGCTCGGCCTAGTCTTCAAAATGATTCATTGACTTTTCCCCGTGCATGTCGATGGGGAAACAGTAGACCCCATCCAAGACTATGGGTCATTGCAGAATTTGAGAATCTAAGAGATGATCAGGTGGATCTTTATCGTTTTTCTTTTTCTTTCTTTTACCTTTTTTTTTTTTTTTAAATGCTTGAAGTTACCTACTCTACCGGTTACATCTCTCTCAAACTTTATTGGCATCTAAAGTAGAATTATGGAATTACCTGATCAATTCTCAATTTTAAATGGCTTTTTATAAGTTCTTTACTGCTTGCATGCATTAGATAATCTGGGAGCTTCAGCCTACTGCGATTGAGTTGGAAGCTGATATAATCAAAGAGATTTTGCCGGCACGAATGGATGACTACCAAGAGACAGGTCCGCAATCCGGGACAAATGATTTTGTGGAGAATCTTCCAATGGATCCTGTGAGTTTAGCTATTCTATTTTCTTCCACTCGTCTCTCTCTGTTCCTATAATTGAAGTGGATATTTCTCGTTTGTAGGCTAACACCTCAATTGTGGATTAACAGGATGTCAAAGCAAAAATTGACTGTGATGTAGATACGATTGATAGAGTACAAAGGTCAGAGATGTTTAATGGACTGAAACCTTGCTCGTCGCTCGATAAAGTGAACTCTCCGACAAAAGCTGATTATCTATCTCACCGAGAAGTATGCAATGAGCATCTTGAATCACCATCTACATCATACGACTCTCCTGGAAAATCATCAGCTTGCACGGTAGGCTATTCAATTGCTTCTCTTATATGGGCCAGTTTGGTTCGATTTGGGGGAATGCAAATACCTTTGGGCTAAAGGGATTTTCCGAAATGCAAGTAGTGTTTGGTAAGTGTTTTTTAAAATCAACTTAGGCTAAAGGACTTTTGCTAATTTAAAAAAAAAAAAAAAAAAAGCTCCGGTGGAGCTACACCACCGGCCACCGCCGCCGGCCAGATCTGGTCGCCAGCCAACCGCCGATGGCTAGATCTGGTCGCCGGCGACCGCCGCCTGGGGTCGCCGGACCTCGGGCGTCGCCTGGGTCTCGCGACCTAGGCCAAGCGCTGCCTGGGTCGTGCGAACCAGGCAATGCCCGAGGTCTGGCGACCCCAGGCGGCGGTTGCCGGGGTCGCGCGACCCCCAAGCGACGCGCGACCCTCCGGCGACCACCGCCTGGGTCTCGCGACCTAGGCCAAGCGTTGCCTGGGTCGCGCAACCCCGGCGACGCTCGAGGTCCGGCGACCCCAGGCGGCGGTGGCTGGGGTTGCGCGACCCCCGAGCGGTGGTCTCCGGGTCGGGCTCCCTGCGGTTCCGGACCTCGATGGGGAAGATGAGTGTCGATGAAATGAGTTGCATTCAAATGCCTCCAAGAGTTGGCAGTTGAGTCTTGATTTCAAGTAAAAATCCAAAATTTGATGATTGAATCCGGGGCCTATGTCAATACATTCATTTATCGGAGTTTTGATTGCTTTGATTTGTTAGGAAGATGACTTGATGTTGAAAAACCGGATATTGAAAGAGAAGATTGTGGAATTGGAGAAGGAGATGAGTGAACTGATAAAGGAAAACAATCAATTAAAGTGCCAACTACTCTCGAGTCCATCATTAGAAAAGGAAAATGATGATCTGAAGAAAGAAGTGGCTGACTTGAGAAGAGAAAATCAAATCCTAAGCTTGTCTTCAGATCATCTTGTGGCTCGGCTTGAGAAATTGCTCTTGGATGAGGAAACTGATGGTACAGAAGAAACATGACTATACCGTATGGAGGTACTTGAATCTTTGTATGGTCTTTTTTAAACCATTTCTGCTTCTCTCCTTCCATGAATCAAATGCTAACATGGCCTAATCGCCTAGTAATATCATTATTCTTTATCATGCATCTCTGTTGGCTCTGTTCTATGATCATCTCTAAGAAAATCTGTACCTGTCTGCAGAAAAATCCGGAGAGAATATATAATTATGCATGCTGATTTTCGAAGACATTGCATATGCTGGTGGCAAGCATAGCTGGGATACATGGCATAAAATTCAGTTAAGTGGAGATGGGGCAGTCGATCCTGGGATTACCACTTCCTTCATCCGGGCTTGGGCTGGGCCGAAGGGTTATGAAGATAAATCATTGTAAAGGTAAAGTTTGTAGCCAGGCCTTAACTATCAAAATGAAAGAGAGTTCCCCACTGATTGGTTTTTTGATCGGAGCATCGAGCAACGCAACCCGTCAGCGGGCACAAAAAGCAATTTCTAAGAATTTGGTTCAGTCATAAGCTATATGCTTTCCCCATGTAACCCACGAAAAAAAATGAAGATAAGCCGTGTCAATCGGACAGCAAATTGTGCTGTCTTTTGTATGAGCTGTTTAATACCCGAAGATTTAGGAAAATGTTTAGGACTCCAAATCACTAATTATTGTAATAGCCTTTTCTTTTCCCAGAACAAAAGGAACAGTTAGCTGTTCTGCTTTCTGCTATGCGCTCTCTCTCTCTCTCTCGTTAGCACTTTAGTAGATGTACTTGGCAGCTCCTCATATGCGATCCTAATCTATATACTTTTATGGGATAATGGCACAAACAGTCTCGGAACTTTGGTTCAATATGCAATTTGATTCATGAACTTTTAATTTGTTCAATATAGTTTATGAATTTTAGCTTAATGTTCAATGTGATCCCTGAACTTTTAATTTGTTCAATGTGGTCTTTGAACTTTTGGTACATGTTTAATTTTGTCCCTAAACTATATTAAAATGAACAATATAGTCTCTGAACTTGAATTAATAAAAGGACTATATTGAACATTTTTATAAAGTTCAGGGACTATATTGAACATGTATCAAAAGTTCAGGGATCACATTGAACAAATTGAAAGTTCAAGGATCACATTGAACATAAGGTTAAAATTCAGGGATTATATTGAACAAATTAAAAATTCAAGGACTAAATTACACATTGATCCAAAGTTCATGAACTGTTTGCGTCATTTTTCTTACTTTTATCTATATACATCATTCTGGTTTCGTGGCTTGAGTTGTCTGCAAATCATAGTTCAGTAGGAACTATACCTCAGCTCTTGGTTGAACAGGATACGTTCGGGTTGTTGTTCGTTTCAGATGCTGCGTACGGTCGCTTCGCTTGTATGGTCATTATACCATTTTCGCTTTAATTGTTGGACCACTTCGTAGGTTACTGGCATCTACTCTCTTACTTTTAGCAAGTTGTCTATCACATAATATTTATAAAATGTCATGTTGGTATTTCTCGTTACTCAGATTATATAGTACCGATAGAGAGATTTGATTGAACCGATTCGACAAGTTTCAGAATTTGATCGCACCAAAACTCAATCGGACTTTTCTAATTGTATTGATTAGGCTTTCGCAATAACTTTTAAGGCTTGCGACGCGTTGATACCCCTAAAGTTGCTCTGCTATATCTTGAAAAGATGTGGACAAGAGCCTAAAGCTCGACCGACAAAATTGATGGTCCCGGAGCCCCCCATCGTTGTGGTTGCTGTTGAATTAGCTAGAAACCTCAAGTTAGGTTTCTCATTCGAGGGCTGGGATCACCAGACAGAGCAAGGTCTAACCTGAGGGTCCAGTTTCGAGGAATCTTATGTGTGGCATGTCTAGATGCCGCCATATTTATGAGATGGTTGAATTATTGTCCTTGTTGGCCATTTGGGGGCTACAATAACACATGATTCGCACAGAAATCCTTTGCAGGACCTAACAAGGACGATGCGCAAGTTCATTGCCACAATGTTTCTATGGGAAAATTATCAAGAACATTATAAATATATCGTACTTATGCCAATTTAGTCCTACACCTTTTAATTTAGCTAATTTAATCTTAAATCTTTTGAAAATTTATCTATTTAGTTCAGCTGGCCAATTTTGATAGGAAATCACCGACGTAGACGCCGGTTGCTTGTGTGGCACGATCAGCACTAATGTGAACACAATTTTTGATTTATTATTAATTTTTTGAATTCTTATATTATATATATTTTTCTTTTCCTTCTTCCTTCGCCGGTTACTGGGCCTCTGTGATGACCGGCAACTGGCCAAAGGCGATGACTGGTGAGGGGCGACCTCGCCAAATTCGGTAAATTTGAGCCTTGCCAGAGGCTGGCAAGGTCGAGCCTCGGCGACCGGCGGAGGAAGAAGAAAAAGAAAAAGAAAGTAAAGAAAAGAAAAATATAATAAAAAATAATTAAAAAATATCAACATCAGCGTTGATCATGTCACGTAGTATGGCTAGCGTGCACATCAGTGATTTTTGGCAAATTGGTCGGATGGATTACATTGGCAAATTATCAAAATGTTTGGCAAAAAAAAAAAATTTGGCTAGATTGAAAGGTTTATGGCTAAATTAACTTAAGTATAATAAGTTTAGAATTTTTTGACAATTTCTCCAAGTTTTTATTGTACTTCCCACGAGGTAAGTGTCGCTCGAACCCGTTCCCTCAGATAAAATCAATCATATTTTAAGTGCATACCAATGCATCTCCCTAAACAGAACTATTATTTTCTCTATAGTTCTAGCTTCATGGTCCATAGTACCCTGCAAAATAATTCCAAGTACTCCGCCATCGTCTCTATATGGTCATTTAAGTCCTTGAGTAGCCTAATCTGTCTCAGATTTCTCGTAAAGCTACGACACATATCTGTCCATTAATTAGAGCCGATGACTGCACTAGCCATGTGGGGGACCCCTAAGGAAGAAATGTCAACACATTAATCACATACGAATTTGTTCTAGCAAAAAAACTCTATATTCCATCGATCACGGTCATGCATTGAATCCACAAGACGCCAACGAGCCCTTTCATTAGGTGGGTCACTCGAACCTGCGTGACAGACACAATAATGCCTACGGTGAGAGAATCCAGCAAAAAAAAAAGAAAAAATTTCTTATGCATCGGTCGCATTATCGACGCGTGAAATATCGATTTTCTATTATTTGGATCTGTTAGATGGAGACGTGATAGAGGTCCTATCGAAATTTTACAAGATTCATGGAAGAATTGTACTAATAATACAAGTTTAAGTGTGATTTGCCTCATTTCTCTTATCTTAATTTTAGCCAAATGAAAACTGTCCAAATCAAAATGAGCGACCTTAGGTTGTGGATCCATGTGGTGGAGAGAAAATCAACCGCAATGTACGAGCCGCCTGAAAACTCGCTCGTCGGAACGGAACCCGGAGTTTTAGTTTAAGCAATACTTAGTCGAGGCGCGCGCATTCATGTGCCGGACAAATTTACTTCATTGTAAACGTTATATTTTTGTGAAGTCGCGTAATGTCGGCGAGAGCCAAATTTGCACATTTCGCCAACATAATCCATGAATAGAGACAAGCACAGTACAAGTTATGGATCATATTCAATTTCCGGCAGCAACCCTGCTTTTTGTGTGTGGATTTCCTGCTTTGCAATTAGGAGGAGAAAGGGGAGGGATAGATTGAAAAAGGCACACTCGATCACCTCAGCCAAATAAATATTACATTCGGTCCCATAATATTATTAATAATGTGCACGGCACAGAAAGACCCGATACAGACAACAACCTTAAATAACAGGAAGCACGGAAGCTTCGTGTGGACGTGTCATGCCCCTTTTATTTCTCACTCTACGCAATCATTCCCTAACAGTAATGATACTTATGCGGTTCCCAGAATCCTTCTCCACCATCTTCACTTGACGCTGCAACACAAAACAGACGGTTCATGAGAAAAAGTGAAAAAGGGTCACCAGTTTGCAGGGTGAATAGCAGGTCAAGATATCAATTCATGAAGAACTAACGAGTATACTGCAGAGTAATGTTTGTCAGTGCGTGGTGTTGACGACATTAGTATTATATAAATGCTTCGTTGAGTGATTAACCTGTTGCAGTTAGTGCTGGGGCTGATCTTGTAGGGAATACTGACTCCGCACTTGCCGGGGATCCCGGCGACGACCCCGTAGTTGAAGCCGGAGATGCTGCTGGCGGCGGACTTGAGGCACCTGCAAGTGGCCTGGCGGTCTGCGGTGGTCTTGGCGGCGTTGTTGAGCGACCTTATCCCGTTGCAGCACGCGGCCGGCACTGCCCCCCTGCCGCTCCTCGCGTAGGGGATGCACGGGGCCAGGGAGCTCGACACCTGGCCGCATGTCACGGCGGCCTCGGCCACGGAGGAGGCCACCACCAGGCACAGGAGGGCCATGCACGCCAGCCTTGAGAACCCAGAGCTCGCCATGATGTCTCGAAACGGCAGCGGATGCCACGAACAAAGCGCAAAGTGCTGGACAGTGGGATGGGATTACAGTGGATCTGTATGTGGCGAGAGTGTGAAGGTCCAGTGAGGGAGGATACCAATTATATAGGAGAGGGAGAGGGCCTGAGATCGCGACACGTGTAGCATGTGGGGGACCGGGTGGTGATGGATTGAGATTAGTTGGTAGTTGGGGTATTCAATTGAATGCTGTTTTGATCTAGACGTGGTTGTTCTTGTTTGTGTATATGTACTATTCAGGGGCTAAAGTTTGATTTCCATTTGAAGATCTATCGATAAGAAAAGTTAAAAGAAGCGTCGACAACCACTAGCTATTTTTAACCTTCGGCGCCGTGCACTGATCCGCGCGCGATCGAGAGGTCCCGAGAAATTACTTCGATAGACTCATCCTACGTTATAATCTATTGTATGTGCAATGAGTTCATGCTATTTTTTTTTTCCTAGAGAATCCCCTTGTGATGAGGTCTAAGATTTGGTTAACTAGATTAGGAGTTAGGTGTTGTGCCTTTTATTGGGTATGGAGTTATTTTTAGGGTTAATACCATGAAAAACCCCAAACTGGTATATTCGTGATAAATTTACCCAAAACTATTTTTTTGACCACAAAAAACTCCAAACTGGTGCATTCGTGATAATTTTAGCCCGAACTATTTTTTCAACTACAAAAAACTCCACACCGGTACACCGGTAATAATTTTACCCCCGAACTAATTTTTTGACCACCAAAAACCTAAAACCGGTACACCTGTGATAAATTTACTCTCCATTAGTTTCCGTTAAATTTTACTATCAAATTGCTAAGTTTGATGACACGTGGTAGTTGACGGGTGTACCAGTTTAGGATTTTACTCCTCTGTTTATCACAAATTTACCAATTTGTGATTTTTCGTGATATTAATTTAATTTAATGGACACTAAATGAGGATAAATTTGTCACAGGTGTACCGGTTTGGAGTTTTTTGTGATAAAAAAATTAGTTCGGGGTAAAATTATCGCAATTATACCAGTGTGGGGTTTTTTATGGTAAAAAAAATAATTCAGGGTAAATTTGTCACAGGCATACCGGTGTGGGGTTTTTGATGGTAAAAAAAATAGTTCATGGTAAATTTGTCACAAGCATACCAGTTTGGGGTTTTTGATGGTCAAAAAATTAGATCGGGGTAAAATTATCACAGGTGTACCAATTTAAGGTTTTTTGTGGTATTAACCCTTATTTTTATCACTTATTAAAAATTTCGCAAATATCGCAACGTAACTTTTCTTAATCGTCAAATTCTAGAAAAATTTCAATATATGCAAATTCTGAAATATAAGGCCTTGTGTTTTTGGCAATTGGAATGGCTTTTTTTAATCTCTTCATGTAAGGATTATACATAATTGCTCATAAATTACAGTAGAAAAGTCCATATTAGTTTTTTTTTTTTTTGCTTTAAAAACCAAAACCAAGGGCCGCTAATTAACAACTTTATACATACTATTTTTCAATATATATATGGTCCGGCCAAGTCAGCAGTTAGGATTTTCTTTGTGCATATATGGCTTTTTAACCTAACAAGGCTGTGTTGTGTAATTTTCCAATCTTCGAAAAGTTTCTTGGTATCTCATCCCTAAAAAAACCATGCCGACTTTGACTCGACGAGGTAAAATCTGTGGAATCATATCAACTTTTAGGGTCTTTCTCCATTATATAACCTAAAGTGAAATGACAAGTGCCTCGGACCTAACGAGGCATGAAGAAGACCCACGAAAGGAGAAAAGCTGATGCAGAAACGACCGAACTAAGGCACGACGTATCTACACGATAAGATCACCAAGAAAACGACAAGCTCATGTGGCAAATCAAACGGGCTCACCTATGTCATCTTCAAATTTGCGAAATTAGCGCCACCCAGAAGTAAAGTAAGCTGTTGGGTGACCTGAATTAGAACCTAGGATGATGTCTTTTGATGTGTGGATTGAACATGGCTTGCATGAGATAGCGGTTGCGATTTCTCCCATGTGCTCTGTTGAATTTCGTCTCCCTCACATTTCCGGAACGTCGAAAATCGTTGCAGTCTCAGCCTCGTGGCGAAGTGGGGATGTTCTGTCAAAATTTCGGATGAATTTTAGTAGGGGTGTGCAAATGAACCGGGAATCGTTCGGACCGCCCGGAACCGGATCGGACCAGCCCGAAACTGGTGGTTCCTAAGGGAACCGGTCTGGTTCCCAGTTCAATTTATTGGAGCTGATGGGTACCGGTCCGATTCCCGGTTCTAGGTGTGGAATCGCCCACCCGAACTGGACTGGTAATATATATTTTAATTTTTAAATTTTTAAAAAGTGAAAAAGTCTAAATCCCTAATCTAGCCGGCGTCCCCCCTTGGTGGTTCCAGCTGGAAGTTGCACGAAATTATAGCTCCAACAAGGAGAGTCCAACTATAGTTTGATTGAATCAAGAGAGTTTGCTGCCGCGAGAGTTGCAAATGGCAAAGAACTCAGTAAAAAAAAACTGGACTATTGCAGGAGCTACACAAACAGGGAAATGGACAAGGATTGGCAACAATCTTAAGCCAAAAATGGGCGGAAATTGCAGCTCGTATTTTGACCATTTGAGAGGTCATTTGAGGTGACAAAACAAGGGTCAAAACCTTGCTGCATTTGCTGGAAATGCAGAGGGAGATAACTGCTGTAAGGAGGGGAAATAGATTGTAAATCTTGACTTGCAGGGGGAAGAGACAGAGGAAGATAACGTTGGGAAACGGACCGGACCCACCCGGGAATCGGACCGGACCGGTGGTCCAGTTCCCGGGTGGATCCATGGATTCAATGGGCGGTTCCCGGTTCTAATTTTTCGAAACCGGACCTTAGTGGGCGGTTTCTGATTTCGGAATGGGAAGTGCCCATCCGAACCATGCTCACCCCTAAATTTTAGAGCGCGTTTATTTCACGAAAAATGAATAATCTAGAAAATATCTTCGTTTGTACCACTATAAAAATGAACGAACAAAATTTTTTTCATTGTCTATGCAAATCTTTAGACATAAATTGTTGTGGATAATAAAAATATTTTTTATTAGCTAATACTTTCAAGGGATATAAGCATTATTTTTTTAGAAAAAATATTTTTCAAATCATTCATTTTTCTAACGAAGAAACGAGTTTTGTAGTATCGATTTCATGATTTGTTCATTTTGTGGTAGTAGCTCACATTGCATGCTTGAGGCACTTGAGATGCTGGAACCCAGACCATGATGTAATATTATTGACGTGGTTTAGGTTAATTTATGGTGTAAAAATATGGCGTGCACATCAAATGATATTGTTATTAATAGGATGACAGTTGGCCTTTAGTATGTTTTACTAAGAGGGGCCAGAAGCACAGTCAACTCGTAATTTGTGCAAGGGTATGCATATTTCTTTTTTATTTGTTGGTCAGACAAGGGTATGCATATTTCAAAAATACTGTTTTTGTCCTGACCGACATACCACCGATAAGCACATATTTTCTCTAGGCTTTACGAAACAGTTTTGAATCCGACTTTGATACAACGGATCAGAGCAAATTGTCAGTTTCTTTATGTCAATCATACCGGAAAAAGTATATACATACTCCCTCGCTTTCATTTTCTTTTTTTAGCGTGTATTTATTTCGTGAAAAATATATTATTTTTCAAAAAAAACTTTTGAGGAAGTTAAACTTCGTTTTTCGATATTTGGTTAAAACCTAAAAAAGATTTGAAAAGTATTTTTAGCTGTTTGGTGAGAAAAATTTGATAGTGAAAATTATCCAGAAAATTTATATTTTTATAATTTTTAAATTATTTTTATAAAGAAAAGAAAATACATGAATGTTTTCCTTCTTAGAAAGAAAATAAAAAAAGAAAGAAAAGAAAATAAAAAATATTAATAAATTCAAGATAAGCAATTATGGAAGGTGTTTTTACCTTCTTTGATTAGAAATTCACTTTTCTAATTTTATACATAAATATTTTTCTTCACCGAAAAGTGTTTTCAGTTGACTTATCATTTTCGGTGAATCAAACGAGTGAAAATCCGGAAAACGGATTCTCAAAAAACACTTTCCCTCAAACAAACACACACTTAATCTTATTTATTAGAAAAGTCAATCTAAAAGCTTGAGATAAATCACGTGTATATAAACGAGCATGTATCATCCATTGTCAAGCACGAGATATTTCAGCACTATTTTCTCATTATCTTCAAATTCATTCTCGAATTATACGGACCGATTGGGATGCATCGAAATTAACCCATATGGAGGAGAACCTGAGGCTGATTTGGAGTCTATATCAAGATCCTTCCGTACATAATGATTTTAATATACTTTTCGGTTGAAATCTTTCGCAATAGTAACATGGAAAGCACGTTGTTTCCTGTGTGCATGGAGAGTAGGAAAGAGGGACAAAGTAGGCTTTGAGTAGCAACCGCCCACTAATTATCACAATTACCATAGTAAACTTCAATAAAACATTTTATTTAACAATCTAGCATTTGAGTTTTTCGAAAAGGGTAATTCGTGAAAGTTCATGAATTAACTTCTATTTTTGAATCATAGAGCAAACTCCTCGAGTGTTTTAAAGTAGTACATTAGAGCTAACTTTGGTGCGATGTTCGTCGATAAATCGAACTGACCGGTAAATGATCTTCGAACATATCTGTTAGTCAAATCATAGATATTTCTTTGCCTTAATCCGCAACAAGAGGCAAAGAGAACGCTGAAGCATTTCTTTTTGTCCGGCCAAAGAAAGTTGTACGCATTGAATTTGATCATCTGGGTAGTCAGAACATGTTAGAGGGGATAATGAAATAAACTCTCATACAGTAAGCAACAGGAAAAGTCAGAAGTTCAACGTAAGTTCGTGACGTGTTAAGATACTTTCCTTTAAAGCTTCTTCAACGTATCGAAAATGTAAGGCGCAATAAGTAACACTTAAAGACGCTATAAAGCCTGTGTACTTTCCCAAAGGGCTTTTGACCAGGAGAACAACTGTTGATATAATTTCGACAGCGAAGAAATTAAATGAAGGTCGAAAGTATCGCACGGTAGCACTCGCTCATCATTTTCGGAAATGGTAATGACAAATTTGGTGATATATGTTCTATTATTGTTCGGGTGAAAGGTTGCTGATTAGGGTTTCGGAGCAGTTTTGTCTCGTCTCATGGATTATTAGGGAATTCGGACGTTAATTTGCAATGTTGCAGTGGCGGTTCAGAGGAAATCAGAAAGAGAGAAACACCAAGTAGAGATAATTTCACTGGCCGAAGCACATAATATAAAGACAAGTACGTAGACAGAAAACAGACACGAGACCTCCTACTACAAAACGACAAAGCATGCCGTGCAGATACAGCGAACTAATCCACGTCCCTCTTATTATCATCATCTTCAACGTTACCATACCATCATCAGCGACGACCGAGCTCATGAACCTCACTTCACGCTGCAATACAAGCCAACAGAGAAAGAAAGCAACGTTAAGTGATGAAGTTTTTGTATCGTACGCAGTCTGTGTGAAGCTTAGTTCACCCAAGAGTGCATTGTAGTCTGGAAATGATTGATGAATGGCGAGAGGGAAAGAGGAAAAAGAAGATGGCGGAGAATTTTACGAGTTGCAGTTGGTGGAGGGGCTGATCTTGTAAGGCACGTTGACGCCGCACTTCCCTGGGAGGCCGGCGGCGAGGTTAAAGTCGATCCCCGGGATGCTCCCGGCAGCCGACTGCAGGCACCGGCACGCTGCCTGGCGGTCCGCCGTGGTCTGGGCCGCGCCATTGAGGGACTTGACGCCAGAGCAGCAGGTGTCGGGCAAGGGGGCGGCACCCCTCAGGTAGCCGATGCAGGGGGCCAAGGTGGTGGTGACCTGGGAGCAGGTGACGGCCGCGCAAGCCGCCGGCGACGAGGCCGCCACGAGGCAGGCGAGGAGGAGGAGGAAGCAAGAGAGCTTGGAGAGATCAGCCATTCTTGGAGGAGTTGTTGAACGGACAGCGGGAGCGAGAGAGATGGTTAGGGTTTATGGAATTGGATGACGGTTTTGATGGCGAGTGAGAGGAGATTGTGAACTTTTGGAAGGTTTATATAGAGAAAATTTGAAGCGAGGAGAGAGTCAAATGAGAGCCACGTGTCTTTGCATGAGACGAAGGGTGGTAAATTTTGGTGGTTGGGATGATGTCCAACTTTCCAAGGCCATTTATTCACTTAGTTTGACTCTTGGTGTGTGGTCAGAAAGTACGTTAAGAAGCGGTGAAGAATCATGGCAAAAATCTTGGGTTTCATGGGATGAAAGATTTGCATATTTTCATGTAGATGCAATGTGCATCACTAGCATTAAGACCTGTACGAATATTGAACAGACTATCTAAGAAAATTGTTCTCGTTGCATCTCGATTGTAAGATCTATTGATTTGAGCTGATGTGAAGGGGATATTGTACCCCGTGATCCAATTATGCAGTCGCAGAGGGGATTCATATGGAGCATTGTAAAGAATCGTAACTTTCAAGTACGTAAGAGTGCAACCATCATCAATGTCTAGATATACTTTTGAGAAATGATAGATGTTTCATTGCAGCTCAACGAAAAAGCTCAATCATGAAATGTTATGATGAACATTTTGCACCCGTCATGCACGTACTCAAGTATGTATCTTGTTCTCGGATATAGCACGCTAACGAGGCAAAACCTTTAATCAATCAACACCTCGTGCGTTGTCCCGTTAATTGATGTACGAGCTTCATTAACTAGCTTGCATAATCAGAATTGGTAAAAGAGACTAAGAACAATATTCGTCAGTCACATATTTGGCGCGAATCCTATATGCAATCTTGAACCTAAATTACAATCGATTACCTCAGGATGCTATTTATGGTCATATAGACGTTGGGAGTTTCGATATACGTATAGATGTGTGGACACGTTCAAATTGAGTATGGACCAATCGGCTACTTTATTTAAGTATATAATATGTCACATGATCGATCTTGTCCGTCTATCTTCTATAAGCCAATTTCAATATGCCTAGCATTCTTCACGTGTCTTTCTGCTGCCATTACTGACCTTTGCAAAAGACTCTATCAAAGATTTGGTCCATCTATTCAATTTATGTCTCGGTTATGATTATGGATAGATTAGGTTAATTAAAGAGGGTCAGAGAAACTAATTGAAATCCAACATGATCCTTGAAGCGCTTTGATTAAAGCCACTGACTTATGGTACCTGGCACTAAATGGTGTACGTTTTCAGCAATCGTACCACCAGAGTTCCACGTGATGAAAAAGCCTACATTTTGTAGCCAATACCAACTTTGGTGGGCCGCATCAATCTTAGTTGAAAATTAAAGAATAGACAAAACTCCATGAATCTCTTTTTCTTGAGATTTTTGTCGTATCAAATAGTCCCGCTTGTATTGTATACCTTAATCTATTGTTGGATTGAAAAATATCATACTTAGTGAGACGCAAGAGCCAACGGTGACACACTCGCTAACAAATGCCCTTTTTTTCCGGTGAATTTCTTGTGCGTCCCAAAGTTATGTGGATCAATATGATCATTTCTCTCATTTGAAAAGCTTGGATCGACAAGTCTATCGAGGCATTCTTGAAAACTTACGTAGTAAAAATAAAGTGCTTCTTTTTTGTTATTATTATAAAAAAAAATCCAAACCGGTACGCTCAAAACATTTACTCTCAAATGAATTTTCAAGTAACAAAATTTTTTTAAATTAATATAACCATGACAAATTCACTAAAAGTTATATACCTTCAAAAAGGCTACTTACAAATTCGGTACCTCACCCTCCTCCCTATTCATAGGCCGCTAGGCCTAGCAATAGGGCACTTTGTAGGTGGCCAAAAAAAGTTGAAAAAATGAAAATGCAATTATAAATTCGTTACACGTCTCATCAAATCTTAAGATACTAATTTCCATAAGGACCTTTAATATTGGGAATTACGAATAACGAAATACTAGTAGTAGTATTTAAAAAAACGATTAATATCATGAAAAATTCTAAATTGGTACACATTTGATAGAGCCTCGTACCAAAAACTCTAATCTGATACCCATGTAATAAATTTACCCAAAATTAATTTTTTGACCATCGAATATCCCAAACTAATATAATTGTGACAAATTTACCTTCTGTTAAATTATTTAATATAACGAAAAATCATAATCTGGTAAATTTGTGATAAAAAGAGGGTAAAACCCGAAACTGGCACACACGTCAACTGTCACGTGTCATCAAACTTAGCAATTTGATAATAAAATTTAACCAAAATTAATGGAAGGTAAAATTGTCATAGGTGTACTAGTTTGAGATTTTTGGTGGTAAAAAAATTAGTTTGGGATAAATTTGTCATAAACGTACCAGTTTGAGATTTTTCATGGTATTAGCCCTTTAAAACATAGATTTATCGAAATTGTTGTGGTCGATTTGAGGCACACATGATGTTTTTCTCCAAAAATTAATGAATATGAAGTGGTCAAAAAAACCAAAAAAATGATTTACTTAAGGCCCTTAAGTTAAGGGGTAATATTATGAAAAACCTTAAATTTGTTGTGATAAATTTACCAAAAATTAATTTTTTTATTACCAAAAGTCCTAGATCAAATTTATCTCAAATTAATTTTTTGACCACTAAAACTCATAAACTGGTGCACTTGTAACAAATTTACCATCCGTTAATTTTTGTTAAAGTGGATTAATATCACAGAAAACTCCAAACTAATACCATCTCGTAGGACGTCATTTTCTAGTGGAACTAGATATGTCCTCGTTCACCTATGACAAACAGAAGGTAAAACCTGAATCAGTACACCCGTCAACTGTCACGTGTCCTTCAACTCAATAATTTGACGATAAAATTTAACGGAAACTAAACATAAGGTAAATTTATCACAAATATACTAATTTGAAATTTTTAGTGATAAAATAATTTAATTTTGGATAAATTTATTATTATTATATAAGTTTGGATTTGTCAGGGGATTAAGTATTCACTAGACAAACCGCGAAACTGAAAAGGTCAAAAAGAGGTGGCCCCCACCGAGAGAGAGAGAGAGAGAGAGAGAGACCGCACAACCGATTCGAAGGAGAGAGAAAGGGGAGGCAATAAATGCACCGTGACAGACGCATTCCGAAAAGTGACGGGGGGACACGTGTCTCCAAATGGGTGGGCCAGTCAGAAAAGGAACCCGTACCCGCATTGGGCCTCCCCGCCTTAAATTCTCCCGCCCTTTTCTGATCTCTCTCTCTCTCTCTCTCCCCCCACCCCCGAAACGCCGGGGCCCGCACCATACGACGGACAGCCGCGCCCCGACCAAACGCCTCGCGCCACGTGGCGCCTCTCCCTTTCTCGACCCCGCACGATGAATTTAATTCCAGAAAAAAACCTGAGCATTTATGACCACAGAAAAAATAAAAAAGAACACAGAGATTTGTACTGATGTTTCAGACGAGGGGGCTTCGGATCTTGATTAATGTTTTTACAGAAAAGCCGGTAAGTCGAAAGCATGAAGAAAAGAGAGAGCAGAAGAAGGGTCGAAATGCGAATCAATTCGACATTAGTAATTTGCTAGCGATGTCGAAGCGAATCCGGAGCGTATGGGGAACATTCTGTTTAGGCCCGGACCGACCGAATACCTAAAGCGGCCATTGTTCCGGCCGGAAGGAAAGTATCGGTTCGGGATTTATCGAGGCCGAGTACTCACTTATCGATTCTCCCGCCAAATTTTAACCTCGTCTTTTAATTAGTTAATGAATATAAAAGGAATTTACATAATTCTACCTACAAGTCGAAAAGTTAATATTTTGAATTGTCTCGGGTGTTTTGTACTGATAGAAACTCGTATCGCAAGAGCCAGAAGATTTTCTTTTCCAACTAAAGAGCTGAAAATCGCTCTATGGACGACGCGAAATGCGAGACAATCGACCCCCACCGGCTTTCCACCACGCGCACCGATTCCAATTTAATGACGCCGGCTAATAATACGGACACGCACAACTGTCGAATCGAATCGATGCAAAGCCCTAAT
Organism: Syzygium oleosum; assembly: GCF_021117445.2. Lineage (NCBI taxonomy): Eukaryota > Viridiplantae > Streptophyta > Magnoliopsida > Myrtales > Myrtaceae > Syzygium > Syzygium oleosum. The sequence continues at coordinate 7,416,616 of NW_026607494.1, forward strand.
TCTCAAAGTCTCAAAATGCATTGGTTTTGGTTCAAAAAGAAGGGGGGGGCAATGTGTTCACTTTGTAAGGAGACCACCATGTGCCCTCACATTGCCCCACTTTCCCCCTTTAGAGCAGGTCTTGGTGTAAGATCCATAAGCTTCAAAGGTCCTTTTGAAGTGTCACTTGCCCAATCATGGATCCCACATTTCCCCACTCTAGCACTACTGCTGGATCATACATCTCGGTAGCATCACAGCAGAAACAGAACCAGGAGATTTCTCTTTACTTTTTGTCTGCAAATGAAGTTATCAGCTACACAAACATGATGCTTTTTATTTTGCTGATGGATGAAGCAAAAGGGATGATATAAGATAAGATAGCCCCACTTCAACATATGCTCAAAGCTGGCCAGATCTATGGATCCTCAACTAACCCCTTTACCCTACATGGCTTGCATACACAAAATGACCATTCCCCGTCCGTCGTTCGATAAGAACAGTTGCAAAGTAATCGAGACCTCAATGTCTAGTACGACTTTTCCTCAATTCCACGGGCCATTTGATCAGTCGAAAGGATAAGTGGCATTATGATGAGAATTCTTGCTATTCTATTTCCTTCCTTTATGATATCATCAAGAAATAGCAGTCCTAATTACTTGTATTGAATATTTTGCTTTTATCTCTCCCATACCTCCGCCGCTACTCATCGCTATTCAGCTACTCAAAATACTCTACAAAGGTTGCACCAACTACTAAAAGGCCATGACCCTTCAAAATTGGAACTCAAAGCTTCCCAAGATTCCACCGGGTCATTGCGAGTTCCTAGTTCTTTTAGCGGCAAAAAGTTGGCGAAGAAAAGCAAACTTCCCTTTATTTCGAGCGGTGGACAGTGCCATGGTGCCGTTACTAGTTGTCGCAGCCTCGTTGGAATCTGGTTCTTGTGAGGATTGTGTAGGTGGCGAAAGAGTGAAGAGAAAAGTATTGAGCATGCGGATGATCTGGCTGAAGCTGGGCCTCATGTTAGGGTCCTCGACCCAGCATGACTGTATGATGAAGGCGAGATCGGGGGATATATCCTCTGGAAGAGCCGGTCTCTCTTGCTGCAACTCATATTAAAAACATTATGGTCAAAGAAAGTCCAAAGCTCTGCCAGACCCAGCATAAAGAAGTGAAGAAAATGATGGGATAGAATAGGACATATCGTGAATGTGCTCTAATCAGCATAAAACTGTATCATGGCAGGCAAGACGTAATATACTACTAATAACCTTCTCAGACTCGTGCATGCTACCAAAGCGAAGGATGGATTTTGGCATATTGATAACAAGAACTAAGGTTGCTTCCCCAGCCAATAAAGGAAAAATAATCCAATGGTGTAGAGTCTAGAGCTGTCAGATTTTACATTTCACCATGTGGGAGCAAAATTTGGCAATTTCAAAGCCCAGTTACTTCAGTTACTCAATGAACTTGGCCTGGTTCTGTCCAAAAGGTAAATCTTCGATCACCCTCGAAACAGTATACCCTCATCAAGTGGCATGCCTCTCAAAAAGCTTCAACAAAGAATTGACAAAAGCGAGGCTTAACAAATACTTACATGCAGATTTGTAAAGCAGCGATAAAAGAATTCCAGAAATTGACAGAGAAGAATTGAAACAAGCGTTCTGCTAACCTTAAAAGCGGCCGCATAAGCAGCTTGCAGATTGGACATGCCTTCAAATGGCATTCGGTTGGTCAATAGTTCCCATAGAACGATTCCAAAGCTATAGACATCAACTTTATTGTTGTAATGCTTCTTCTCCCCCTGCCGCAAAGTCACAGTGCTATACAACTACAAAGACGCTCGGGTTAACAAAAGGAGTCAGCTCTTGACGGTAAATCCTCCAAACAGATATTCATCTAACAGAGAGCCTGATGGGGAGGAATGCAACAGTAAGATTATGTGATCCGGCAATGCAACATCGGAGCTATCATCCTGAGGTATGTAATTGCATAATCTCTAATTCAAAGAGGTGAGAAGCCGAATACGAAACTAAGAGAGATATTCTGATCAATATACAAATTGGAAAAGACTTCTTGTTTCTGCCATTTTTACTATTACATTCTGAGTAAAAATCTGCAGATTTAATGTCCAAGAGTCTGAGAATACACTATATGCCTTTTTATGCATTCAGACAATAAACAGATATGCTCAAGTGTCAGACCTTCAAGGATCTAAAATCTAACAGTACCCCACATCTCTCTCTCTCTCTCTCTCTCTCCCTGATACCATTTCTGAAGCCCCAAAGTGCTCCTCAAAGTACTAAAATTTTTATTTCCTTCCTAGTATTCTTGATCACAAATTAAGTTAACAGCCAAAAAGTCCCCATCAATCAATATGAAAACGGTACCTCAGAAAAGTTAGAAAAGATGACCCTGGGAAAGATTATCATTGCACATGATCACACCAAAGCTCTCTACCATGGCCTGTCTACTTCCAATCAACACTGCTATTAATCAACATTTAAGAAAGCATTTTAAAGAACTCTATTGTCTCCGCCTATGCCTACTCTGTTCATATGGTCCTGCATTTAAATAGCATGAAAGGCAGGCTAACTGTTTTGTGCATTGATCATGATATGAATGTTTTCTCCGAGAACAATCGCTAACGAATTTGGTACTAATAAATATCAATGTGCCATCAGGGTCTCAAATAGAGTGAACCAAAAGCACCAAACCGAAGTGATGACCAATCCTAGTAAAGATATCCTTTTACTTCACTTATTCAGCTATGACTTTGATATCTTGCATGGAGGTGGAGTCTGAGTATTAGTTTAAAGAATGACAATTGCAAATTTATCAGTTAAGTGGCTCACAGAACATCAATGAACCATGACAGGGTTTCAAGGCCATGGAGATAGTTCCACTGTCTGGAATTGTACCATCCAAATACAACTGAACTATAGTTTTGAAACCATAATGTCATAAAGATATATATCAAATTCAGAAAGGAGATTAAACTATGTTTCTGAGAAACTACAAACCTCAGGAGCCATCCAGCGGTAGGTCCCTGTTTCTGCGGTCATCATCTCAGTCACAGTTTCTTCCCTTGCTAGACCAAAATCCGCAAGCTTTACAGATTTCTGATTAGCGGTAAGCAGCAGATTGTCTGCATCGAGTTATTAGTTTGAGTCATCAGCAGATGTTAATGTCATCATAAGTAGCAATAGCGGTGCGCATATGCATCACAAAAAATCCAGTCACTAAACTGTGAGTCTAAAACTGGTTGTAATTTTGCTCCTCACTTTTGTACTCATGACATACATCGAGACACCAAAAACCATAGTTATCCACAAACATGACGTAATCAAACTAAAGTATTGGTGCGTCACTACATCCCTTCTCTGCAAGAATTTCACAGACAATTATTAACTCCAGGCTTAATGTGAACGTGGCCACATACAGAGGCGAAATGTCACAGAAATGACTTTCACAGGAGTTTTAATCAGATGCAAGACAGGAAGGATGACCGCGTGATCTGAATATTCAGCCTCAAAATTGAGAAAAATCCACAGAAATAATCGAGCCACTTTAAGAGATGATTGCTTCACATCCAGTGTATAGAAGCTTATTCAAGAACAATATACAGCTGTCTGCCACTAATAAATTTCTTACCTGGTTTTAGATCTCTATGAATAATACCATTAGCATGCAGACATTCCATGGCGCGAGCAACATCTAGGGCATACTTTATCGCTACAGTAAGGTCTAATACATTTGGCCGTATGCTGACAAGATATTTCCTCAGAGACATCCCCGGTAATAGCTCAGTAACGATTACCATGAAAGGATCCTTACAGGCACCAATGAACTACAAAACCGAAGACAGAGGACATTGGTCGTCAAGCAAAATTTGATTGAATAAACTAGTACAAGATCAATTTAAGGATGCCCTCGAAAGAGCCAAAAGAACACTGGAGCTACAGAATACTGACCTTTACTAGATTCTCGTGCTTAACTCGTGACATCATATTGACTTCCCGAGCAAAACGATTTTCAAGTGCAGCTCTTTCTTCTGGTGTCTTTCCACGATTAAGGACTTTTATAGCGACAATTTGATCTCCATACCTGGAAAGATATTAGGCTATACCTATTCAACTAGGACACTAACTATCACAAACTACTCCAACCCACTCGGTTTAGTATGATAGCGCATGATCATTGTGCATCGATTACATTGCAAAAGGCAATCACCACCATGAAAGCAGCTGAAACTTTCGCAGCAAGACAAAACTCATCGAATAAAAGATGAATGCATACGAGCAACAGAGAGCTGTCCTTTGGCCTTTCCATAACTATAGATTGTTAGCAGCTGTTATACAGCAAGATTAGGTGAGCATAAGCAATCTTAGCTTCTACTATAACATGTGAATTACACCCCCAAAAAATTCGCAAAAGTTTGGATAGATGCACCAGGTCAAATGCAGGGTTGCCGTAGCATATCAATGCCTAGAGAAAAAACAAACACATCCTTGTAATTTTACAGTAAGACACGTTCATAGACATCAGACAAAGGTGATTACATTACGATAGAAAAGGACAAATAAGGAAAGCAGCTCTGTCCAGTCCAGTATACTAAAGCTAATTCATAATTGCTCCAAGACACCCAAATTCACAACCTGGCCACATTATACCTTTTTCTTCCAATAGAGAAGATAAAAATCACTGACCTTCCTACCTTACCAAAAAAAAAAAATCACTGACCTTCCTTCATAAACTTTCCCATGAGCTCCTTCACCAATTTTCGACCCGATGAGCAATAACTTCGGGTTGACCAACAAATTCTCGTCTATAGACAACTGAGCGTCCGTTAAAGATCCATTCTCCGAGAGGGACTTGGGTTCTCCATCGACAGACCTCCTCGGAATTTGCTCTTCGCATCGACCCTCTTGCCTCTCCCTGCAATTGGAGCTGCAACTCATGTTGCAACTCTTGAAACAACTCAAACAATACCCGAGTTCCTCATTTCAAAATCTTGAACCTTCCCCAATCAATTCATTTTTTTTTTGCTGTTACCCCGCGACCTTCTTTTTCAAGAACTTCAGCTTGTCGACAAACTCTCAACTCTCTCTCTCTCTCCCCAGACAGCAAAAAGGCTTCACACCAATGAAAAACCACACTCCAACTCCTTCCACTTGCAGTGCTGCTCCCATCCAGAACAGAGAGCAAGCATGGACCAAGAAATACTAGAAAACGGTATCAGTTTGTCACCGGATAAGAGAGAAAGAAAGAGGAAAAAAGAAGTGTTCTTGTTTTTTTCCCGAGAAGATAGGCTTTCTTTTTTCCCAGCGTAAGCTGGAGACTTGAGAGGAATTTTCGCTTGACCTCCACGCCTCGTCTTCCGCGCAGGGCTCATCAAGGAACAAACCCTAAAAAACTGATAAAGGGCATGGCACAAAAGCAAAGCAAGAAAAGTCCCATCAGGTTTCCCGAGAAAGTTCTTGGTTCCTAACCATACTAAGCATACTTTGACATCATCATCCACTTCACCCCCCCGAGCTCAAGCTGCGTCCTTTCTTTTCTCTTTACACTAATAATCACTGGATGAGAAAACCCAAAAGCCCAAAGAAAGGAAGGAAGAAGAGGCTAGAAGCTAGCGCCACGAGTCTATCCCTGCGCTTGCTGTGGGGAGCCAATGAGACCCTTTGTCGTCCCGATGAAGATATTCCAACGACTCGGCTCCCATACTATCTTCTGGTCCAACGAGCCACTTCTTTTGCCATTTTAAACCAAGAAAAGAAAAACAAGAATTTAAAGAAGACATGATTGTACTGTTATCTTAAGCATTGTTCTTATTGACATCGTGCCTGAAAAGAAGAAGAGAGAGAGAGAGAGAGAGAGAGAGAGAGAGGGGCTCGTGCGGGGAGATCGAATGATGAGAGGACACGTTGGGAGCACGGAAAGAGGATTTCTGTGGTGGGAAGAGAGAGAGAGCATCCTCCGATTTGGACGTTCGTGGTCCTCAGATGCCTTCTTTTCTCCTTTGGTTTGGTTTGGTTTTTGGATGGAGGCCGCACTCATTGCCTCTTTTTAAAGTTTTCATCTTTATTGTCTTCCTAGGCATCGAAATTAGTCCGTCAAATTAAGGTACTAAATGCATAAGCTAAATCTCAGAGACACATTCATCCATTGAGTGCTGAACGTCACCCGTTTCGTTTAATGTCGAGTATGACTTATATGAAAGTCTATATTATTCTCAATCACATCATTTACTATGTTCACGTCATGTATGAATTTTGACATTCCGAATTTTTACTCTTTTTCGTATGATTCTTTTTAACGTGTCTTGAGAGTATTTATTAAAGATGCCCGCGATATGTCGGTCTCATGAAAAATAATTTATCATAATTCTCGGTTTTCCCTATTCGACATCGATTCATAAAAATGGGACAATACTCTCGTAGCCAGCAAAAAGAATTCATACTTAGAATTTCGGAAAAATGATTTTTTTTTTCAAATCGTGATTTACTTTAGAAATCCGACTTGATGCCTACCTCCACCACCACCATGACCATCCCCTTCATCAAGACCCAGGGCTCCGGTATCAAAACTCGAGATCTTGAGGGTCGGGTTACGACCCGACCCTACGAAAGATCAAGACTCGAGATCTTGAGGGTCGGGTTACGACCCGACCCTACGAAAGTCGGTGGATCAAAAAACTTCAACTAAATTCTCATTTGGATTTGAACACTTAATACATGGCCTACCCATTGAATTAGTATAGAATTCTTTTTGGTTGGCTCGGCTCGTTGTCGACTATCTTTAGGCTTGTTGGGCTGCCTCGGCTTTCCCCATTTGACTTTGATTTTAGCCTCGTGAGGGTAAGTGCAGAAGTAGAATATAATATAGCCTTTTTACCGTTTGGCTGTAGACGATTTTCAACATTTTGACTTTTCCCCTACTTGTACTTTTAAAGCTCTGTCTATATTCTCTTTCATTTTCCCTTTTGCTTCTTTAGCTGGTTTTGAAATTAGTAAACGGTTAGTGGTTGCAATGAGATTGTCAATACCAACTTTGAATTTAATCCCCTCTGTCCGTAGTATGTAAATACAGAACTTTTGGCGGGCCGTATATTATCCTAAAAGAAAGTACCCACTAACAGAATGTGATCTCCTTCTAAGACAACACTACTTTCCCCAAGCATTAAAGACCACTATTGTAGGTATGAATTGGGTGTAAGTTAGGCCATGACCCATCGATGAAGGACCGACTGTTGCCCAAAACTTCCGGTCTTTGACATTAAACGTGGCATCGCGAATCCTATAATTAGGCCTTTTGACAATTCTATCATGGAAAAACAGGTAGAAACCACTCTAAACATGCAATATGTGATGATGGGATATAGGTGAGAGGTTACCATCAAATTTGACTCCTAACAAGCCGATTTGAACTCTATATATCATGCATGTGTAGTAGTCTCTATACTTCATTTTCTCCGTTTCTTTTTGGCCGAATAGTAGTCTTCTCCATTGGGTTTTGCTCTTTGAGAAAAAAAAATGGGTTTTGCTCATTTTTCCAACTTTTCCCATTACAAGATGTGCTCAAGTCAAACCTTCAACACTTACGTAACCCTAACCAAAGTTTTGAATATACTCTATAGGCATCAACTCAACACACAAACACATAGATAAAATGAGAGAATTATAATGGGAGCATACGGGTTTGGATTATTAGTGGGTGGACCAACCATATTTTAATGCGTTATATTATATTATACGTGAGAATGAGAGAGATAGAGACGTGATTCGATTCTTGCCTCTTTCCTAGCCAAAGAACAAGTGACCCCCCTTACCAAAAAAAAAAAAAAAGAACAAGTGACCCCCAAGTCCATCATCATCTCTCGTTTAGGATATGATTAATTTTGGATATGATTCAAGGGAAATGCTACTTTCATTTAATATAAAAGAGGTGAAGGGAGGTGGAGATGTGAAACATGCCCCAATCTTTGCACGGATCGCATTGATGTCCTTTAGAAAAGGGTTTTGTTAAATTAACCTAAACATTCCCCACCTCGCCAATAATTGCAACATGTTTGAACTTCTTTATCTCACAAATCGGACCACTACTACTTTAGCAAAACCTCCACTAATCATGAGTTAATGCATAAAGTAGTACCCTTAGCATCTTCATGAGTCTGCCTAGAGAAAGGGGAACACAGGCTATGCTTCCCGCTTCTTAAGAACTAGCCAGAATGATTTTTCTCTTCATCTCGCTATCACAATAGAAAAGATTGTAACATTCGAGGGACACCAACATTTTCTTTGGGGGGTGATATGTGTAATTGTAATCAATGGTTGGAAAATCAAAACATCTATTGTTATGTCTTCTTAATGAGTGTCCTCAGTGGTTTTAACAAGTGGACTCGTGCGCTCATGAATAATAAACATAACACTTGCTTAAAAAATATTGTACATAGTGGAGAATATTCTTAAAGGATTTTGATGATAACGCAGCTTAATCCAAGTATTAAACGGGTTCATTTAAGTCTGCATATGCTTATGTCTAAACCATGCAGAAATTAGGATTTGACTCTACAAATATATAAGTCAGAATTCTACAGAAGGAAAAATGCGGAGCCAAAATCTTTATTATATAAAAAGGTTAGACTAGGTCGTTAGTCACTTTCCGTTAACATATTCAACGACGGTTGGAGTTTCTAAATTGAAGGCCCAGCTCATAGCAATAAAATATGATATTCCTAGGCTATTTGTAATCACAGAATAATTAGCTCAAGAGATTGGTGTGGTGTTGTGATCAAAATCTGTCGTCAATAGAAAATCTAATCGACAGCCCAGATTGAGGAAAGGTTCGGCACATGCTTTTCAAGGAATTATGCTAAAATTATTTACAGAGAATTAGGTGGATATAACGTGATCCAAGTGCAACGTTTGAATTTAGAGCTCTATAAATTGGAGAAAACTTGGCCAGAAGTCATACAGTTGAAATGGGAAAAAAATAAGAGAAATTAAGCATTCTTGAGAGGATTCTGAGTTCGTATCTTTTGTAGGTTTATAGTAACTATTTAAGGGGAAAAGTGTCGGAAAAGTCATAAATTTATTGCATTAGTGCCAATTTAGTTCTAAACCTTTTGACCTAGAGCCAATTTAATCCTTCTAACTAATTTTGTACGGATATTGTGACGTGCCTACATGACATGGTAGGTGCTAATGTGGACATTTTAAAATAATGTTTTAATAATTTTCGATTTTTTTCTTTCTTTTTTTCGTCCTCTTTCCTCTAGTGTGACCGGTGAGGCCGCCCTCGCCTAGGCGATGCCTGGCCCTCTAGATTTGGCGAGGCCGATAGGAGACGCCGGCCTCGCCAGAGCCCTTGTCGGCTACTGGAAGAAAGAGGAGGAAAAAAAGAAAGAAAAAAGAAAAGAAAAAAATTCGAAAATTATTAAAAAATTATAAAAAAAAATATCCACGTTAGCGCCGACTGTATCATATAGGGCAGCCAGCATCTGTGTTAGCAATATCCAGCCAAAATTAGTCGGAAGAACTGAATTGGCTCAGATCAAAAGATTTAAGACTAAATTAGTACTAATACAATATGTTTAGGACTTTTTTGACACTTTTCCCCCTATTTGAATGCTGTTCCTTAGAGTTAGCAAGAGTGGCAAACCAATCTATAAACATACGAGAAGTGGTTGTATTTAGAGTGAAGGTGTTTATCTAAGTGAGAAACAAAGTATTATTGGGACTCTTTGTAAACGCTTAAAGGTGTGGTTTATAGCTTGGAGAGAGTATTTACCATGCTGTGTGTACAAAGGTGTAAGGGCAACTCTATAACAGTGGTGTTGTAGAAGGAAGTTAGGTTTCACGTGGCAGGAGGTCCGACATTTGTCACAAGGCGCTATTTATACTTATGGTATAACTAGTGAAATTTAGCATATTTGGACTGCGAGGACGTAAGAGCAATTTACCCTAAATCAAGCAGGACCTTTATATATCTCGTTTGTAATTTTTCTTTCCCTAAACTTGTTAATATTCGTTGCTTGTGAACTAGCGTACGGGGTTGATTCTACAAATTAGTTTGTACTTTTTTGAAAAATCAATTTGCCCTCTCTTTTGATTGCTTGTATGAATCTACCAGTACCGAAAAGAGTTTGTGGGGGTGTCAGCCAACATGAACTCAAAAGCCACTCAATGACATGGAGCTTAACCAATGCAAAAGCCTGGGCATTATTGCCCTCTTCCAAATATTTTATTTCCTAGATTAACAAATAAGTCTAGATGGGGACCATTAAAGAAAATCCCAATCTCTATCTCGGCCTCTGATGTTATGAGTTGATCGTGTCTGCAAATTATTATCCAAATAATAGGTTCGGGACTAAATTGACAAATCTTCAAAATGTTTAGAACTAAATTGATAAATTGTCCAAAGGTTTATGACTAAATTGTCACAATTGAGAGGTTTATGATTAAATTGGCAAATCGTAAAAAAGGTTTAGGACTTTTTGGACAATTATCCGTCGACAAACAAGTTCTACGTCTATTCTCGAGTCCATGAATTCAGTTTGCAGGCAAATCATAATTCAAAACGAGCAAGTAAACTTCGTATTGTCGCGTTGGTACATGTATTTTCTCTCTTCTTTGCTCCCAAATCTTGTATAAACGCTTCAACCATGAAATTTAAACTAGTCATATAAGTCAAGCTCAGCTGTTGAAGTTATAGTTCCCATCAAAACAATGCTAAGTATACAAAACTAGAACGACTTCCTAAATTAATATATCAAGTGATGTAACGGGTTGCGGTCTCTAAATAAGTGGGGCATACTCAAATGTCTTATGAGTACTTGTCGCATTATTGAGCATTCCAATATAGTAAATTAGTCGTAGTACACTTATCACTTTAAGAGACCTCAGCCAAAGGCAAGTTGGTTCTCAAATTATAGCAACACCATGAACAACTGAAAAGCTTCCAAAAGCACGTCATAACATATTCAGATCAAAAGTTGGTGGACACCCCAAAGGACCAATACACCGCTGGTGTTCTCAAAATTCAAGACAGGAAACGATAAGTTTCTGCAGTAAATAAAATGGAGCATCGCCTTTGCAGTTTCACACAAGATCGAATTAGGATCATAGCTGATGATCCATCACGGGCTAGACTTTGTAGTTTGAACGTGCGAGGCTTTGTGAAATATCGACTTCGAATTTTTGCAGCCTGTCTTTTCTTTCTTTCCTCTGTGTAACTTTAGTTTGCTAGGCTCTGTTCGTTTGGCGTTTACTCTCACTGTCCCTTCAGGACTGACGCGTCGATTTGTGTTTTTCAGTTCGCTGTTCGCAATACGCATTCGGCTCACAAGCACGAAATTTCACCAAGAGAAGGATGGGGTTGAGAGCTTTTAACTTCTTTGCTAGGTTTCACCTATTATCAGCCGTCCACATGATTCTTGGAAATCATTCTCTGGACGAGGTCTCTCTCTTTCTTCTCTCCCCGTATCAACACGTAGGAGTATCAATATTGGTTTGATTGCCTACAAAATGAGACATCTACATGCTATGGACTGAATTTAGTTGCTTGGAAACATGTCACTGTCTCAACTTAATTTATGGAAATTCGAACGGTCTACTTATTTAACCAACGACGTGAACTGTGAACATGCTTTTCCAGGTGGCGCAAGCAACACTATCACTGGGCAAAACTGCCGCCCCAATTGCAGCCACCACACTCCTCATCTTCTCCAGGTCCATCATCTCCATGCTCTTCCTGAGCCGTCTCGGCAGAACAGACCTGGCCGGTGGTTCGCTGGCGCTAGCATTCGCAAACATCACAGGCCGCTGTGTTCTCAAGGGCTTGGCCATGGGGATGGAACCCATTTGCTCCCAAGCCTTTGGGGCCAAGAAACCGTCCATTCTCATCCAATCCTACCAAAAGAACCTCCTCTGTCTCCTCCTCATCTGCATCCCGATCTCGCTCCTGTGGCTCAACATGGAACCTCTGTTCCCGAGACTCGGCCAGGACGAAGGCGTCGTGAAAGTCGCCAGAGCTTGCATGGTTTGCTTCGTTCCCGAATTGTTTGCTCAAGCTCATCTTCAGCCTCTGAGGACCTTCCTTAGGACACAAGGTTTGACAACTCCCGTGACATTGGCTTGCCTATTCGCGGTTGTCTTACACCTCCCGATCAACTATCTTCTTGTGATTTACATGGACTTGAGGGCGAAAGGCGTTGCCCTGGCTCTTGCCTGGAACACAATCAACACTAACTTGGGTGTGTTGACCTACCTAGTCATATCTAGGAAGACCCTAAAACCTTGGCAAGGAAGGGGCATCTTCCTCCGAAATAGTTTCTGTGAGTGGAGGTGGAGGCCGTTGCTAACCCTAGCAGTGCCGAGCTGCATCGCCGTGTGCTTGGAGTGGTGGTGGTACGATATTCTGCTCTTTCTGTGCAGCTTCCTCAAAAACAACTCCAGAGCGAGCATCTCTGCAATGGGGATCATGATTCAAATAGCAGGCTTATTCTACACGCTCCCTTTTGCTCTAAGCTCGAGCCTCTCGACTTGCATTGGCCATGTACTCGGTGGGGGTCACCTGTGCTGAGCCCGGGTTCTATCCACTGTAGGAATCACTGCATCAATTTTTCTCGGTTTCCTTACCTTCATTTTCATGATTACCATGAGATCGGCTCTCGGCAGAATGTATACAAGCGAGCTGGAGATTCTTAATTTAGTTTCCACAGCGCTTCCAATCATGGGGTTGTGTGGGCTTGTGGGTGCTCCTCAAACAGCTGTTTATGGAGTCCTAGCAGGGACTGCTCGCCCGGATCTGGGACCGCGTATAAAGCTATTTTCGTTCTACTTCATTGGAATGCCGATTGCTATTCTATTGGCCTTCAAGTGGGAGTTCGGTTTCAGGGGGCTATGGTTTGGGCTTCTAGCATCTCAGATCTCTTGCGTTTCTATGATGGCCTATACATTGATGAATATGGATTGGAAGCAGCAAGCCGGACGGGCCAGCGAGCTGACAGAGGCTGCCGGAGACAAGGATGATTAAGAATCTCAAACAATTCCGATGGGATTGACCCTGTAAATACGGTGTTTCGTGTGTGTTTGTTCGGACATCTGGAACTCACTTTGCATTGTGACCAAATGTGATATTAGTGCCTTCATGTACGTACCATGTAAGAATCCACAAAGCAGCTGTGCAAACTAGCCTAATATTTGCTGTGCAATTGATAGGTAAGACTGACGTTATCTAGCGTTAATAATACTGTGTTCAACCACCGGGACCGCAACGAGAAACAGAGGTAACAGATGTCAATTACTGGTTTCTATCCGAATATAAGTTTCCCATACAGTAATAAGGGTGCTAAAAACGTTTCAAGAAATCATATGCGACTCATATAAGATAACATAGACAGCATAGAGACTTGTTAGCAGTGAACGCTGACAAAGATCAACTTTATAAGGGACGAAATACAGAACAGAAGATACGATTAGCATACAACCTAAATGTGGTCCACAAGGCAACCCTCATAGGAGCATCAGGCCATTGTTCCACATGTAACATCTGTTGCGTCGATAGATCAACAGCAACGACACTAATACAGGGATTGACAATATCACAAAGCAGCCGCCTATGCATCACGCTCTGCTAGTCGTAAAACAATCCAAAGATCTTCAAGGAGTTCAATATCATTAGAAATTCACAACACATGCAGACTTAACATAACTTTTTTTCTTGGTGATATCTGTAATTGTAATCACTGAGTTCGAAAATCAAAATATCTATTGTTATGTTTTCTTGGTGAGTGTCCTAAGTGGTCTTAACAAGTAGACTCATGCACTCATGAACAATTAACATAACACTTGTTGAAGAATAATGTACCCGTTGGAGAATATTCTGAAAGGATTTTGATGATAGCACAACTTAATCCAAGTATTAAATAAGTTCGTTTAAGTGTGCACATGCTCATATCTAAACCACGCAGAAGTTAGGATTTGACTCTACAAGTATATAAGTCTAATTTCACTAAGTCTGAAAACAGCATGAGGAGGGATGCAAAGCCAAAATCTTGGTTCTACAAAAAAACCAGACTTGATCGTTAGTCACTTTCCATTAACAGAAACTTTCTAAATAAAAGACCTAACTCATACCAACAAAATATGATTTTCCATGGTTATTTGTGCCCAAAATCATGGACAAATTCGCTCAAGAGATTGGTGAGATGGCTCGATCAAAACCAACCATCAATAGAAATTCCTATTGACAGTCCAAATCGAGGAAAGGTTCAGTGTTTTTCAAGGGGAAATGCCGAGATTATTCACAGAGAATTAGGTAGATATAATAGCTACGTGATTCAAGTGCAACGTTGGAATTTGGAGCTCCATAAATTGGGGAAAACTCGGCCAGAAGTCATATAGTTAGAAAGGGCAAAAATAAGAGAAATTAAGCGTTCTTGAGAAGTTTTTGAGTTCATATCTTTTGTAAGCTCATGATACTCATTTGACCATTGTCCTAAAGAGTTAGCAAGAGTGACAAACCAATTTGTACACACACGAGAAGTGGTTGTATTGAGAGTGAATGCTTGTGTTTATGTGAGAGACAAAGTATAAAGGGACTCTTTGTAAACACTTAGAGGTGTGGTTTATAGTAGTCTGGGGAGAGTATTTACCGTGCAGTGTGTACAAGGTGTGAGAACGACCATTGGGAGGTGCTATAGAAGGAAGTCAGGTTCCACGCAGAAACAAATCCTGCACTTGTTATAACTAGTGGAATTCGGTCTATTCGGACTGTTAGGGCGTAAAAGCAATTTACCCTAGACCAAGCCGGATTTTTATAAATTATGTTCGTAATTTCTCTTTTCCTAAACTCGTTGATATCTGTTGCTTTTGAAATAACGTGTGGGGTTGGTTATACAAAATTAGTTTGTATTTTATTGAAAAAGCAATTTCCCCTCTCCCTTTGATTGCTTGTCTGAACCTAACTGTACCGAAACGAGCTTTGTGGGGGTTGTCAGCCAACATGAACTCAAAAACACTCAATGACGTGGAGCATAATCAATGCAAAAGCTTGGGCATTATTGCCCTCTTCCAAATATTTTATTTCCTAGATTAACAAATAAGTCTAGATGGGGACCATTAGAGAAAATCCCAGTATCTATCTCAGTCTCTAATATCCAAATAATAGATTTGGAACTATATTGATAAATTTTCAAAATATTTAGAATTAAATTGACAAATTGTCAAAAGATTCAGGATTAAATTGGCAAATCGTGAAAAGATTTATGACTTTTTGGATAATTATCCCACGACAAACAAGTTCAACGTCTATTCTCGAGTCCATGAATTTCAGTTTGCAGGCAAATCATACTTCAAAACGAGCAAGTGAACTTCATATTGTCGCGATGCTATATGTATTTTCTCTCTTCTTTGCTCCCAAATCTTCTATAAACACTTCAATCATGAAATTAAACTGGTCATATAAATAAGGCTCAGCCTGTTGAAGTTATAGTTCCCATGAAAACAACACTAAGTATACAAAAATAGACCAACTTCCTAAATAAGTGGGAGATACTCAATGTCTTATCAGTCCTCGTCACATTATTGAGCATTCGAATATAGTAAATTAGTCGTAGTACACTTATCACTTTAAGTGACATTGGCCAAAGGCAAGTTGGTTCTCAAATTATAGCAACTCCATGAACTACTGAAAAGCTTCTAAAAGCACGTCATGACATATTCAGATCAAAAGTTGGTGGACACCCCAAAGGACTAACGCACCGCTGGCGTTCTCAAAATTCAAGACAGGAAACGATAAGCTTCTGCAATATATAAACTGGAGCATCGCCTTTGCGGTTTCACACAAGATCGAATTAGGATCATAGCTGATGATCCGTCACTGGCTAGACTTTGTAGTTTGAACGTGCGAGGCTTTGTGAAGTATCGACTTCGAATTTTTGCAGTCTGTCTTTTCTTTCTTTCCTCTGTGAACTTTAGTTTGCTAGGTTCTGTTCATTTGGTGTTTACTCTCACTGTCCCTTCAGGGGTGACGCATCGAATTGTGTTTTTCAGTTCGCTGTTAGCAATACAAATTCAGCTCACAAGCGCAAAATTTCACTAAGAGAAGGATGGGGTCAAGAGCTTTTAACTTCTTTGCTAGGTTTCTCCGACCATTAACCGATGGCGCGATTCTTGGAAATCATTCTCTGGACGAGGTCTCTCTCTTTCTTCTCTCCCCGTATCAACACGTAGGAGTATCAACATTGGTTTAATTGGTTACAAAATGAGACATCTACATGCTATGGACTGAATTTAGTTGCTTGGAAACATGTCACTGTCTCAACTTAATTTATGGAAATTCGAACGGTCTACTTATTTAACCAACGACGTGAACATGCTTTTCCAGGTGAGGCAAGCAACACTATCACTGGGCAAAACTACCGCCCCAATTGCAGCCACCACACTCCTCATCTTCTCCAGGTCCATCATCTCCATGCTCTTCCTGAGCCGTCTCGGCAGAACAGAACTGGCCGGTGGTTCGCTGGCGCTAGCATTCGCAAACATCACAGGCCACTGTGTTCTCAAGGGCTTGGCCATGGGGATGGAACCCATTTGCTCCCAAGCCTTTGGGGCCAAGAAACCGTCCATTCTCATCCAAACCTACCAAAAGACTCTCCTCTGTCTCCTCCTCATTTGCATCCCGATTTTCCTCCTGTGGCTCAACATAGAACCTCTGTTCCTGAGACTCGGCCAGGACGAAGGCGTGGTGAAAGTTGCCAGAGCTTGCATGGTTTGCTTCGTTCCCGAATTGTTTGCTCAAGCTCATCTTCAGCCTATGAGGACCTTCCTTAGGACACAAGGTTTGACGACTCCCGTGACATCGGCTTGCCTGTTCGCAGTTGTCTTACACCTCCCGATCAACTATCTTCTTGTGATTTACATGGACTTGAGGGCGAAAGGCGTCGCCCTGGCTCTTGCCTGGAGCACAATCGACACTAACTTGGGTCTGTTGACCTACCTAGTCATATCTAGGAAGACCCTAAAACCTTGGCAAGGAAGGGGCATCTTCCTCCGAAACTTCCGTGAGTGGAGGTGGAGGCCGTTGCTAACCCTAGCAGTGCCGAGCTGCGTCGCTGTGTGCTTGGAGTGGTGGTGGTACGATATTCTGCTCTTTCTATGCAGCTTCCTCAAAAACAACTCCAGAGCTAGCATCTCTGCAATGGGGATCATGATCCAAATAGCAGGTTTATTCTACACGCTCCCTTTTGCTCTAAGCTCGAGCCTCTCGACTTGCATTGGCCATGCACTCGGTGGGGGTCACCCGTGCCGAGCCCGGGTTCTATCCACTGTAGGAATCATGGCATCAATTTTTCTCGGTTTCCTCACCTTCATTTTCATGATTACCATGCGATCAGCTCTCGGCAGAATGTACACGAGCGAGCTGGAGATTCTTAATATAGTATCCGCGGCGCTTCCAATCTTGGGGTTGTGTGGGCTTGTGGGTGCTCCTCAAACAGCTGTTCATGGAGTCCTAGCAGGGACTGCTTGCCCGGATCTGGGAGCGCGTATAAAGCTATTTTCGTTCTACTTCATCGGAATGCCGATTGCTATTCTATTGGCCTTCAAGTGGGAGTTCGGTTTCAGGGGCCTATGGTTTGGGCTGCTAGCATCTCAGATCTCTTGCGTTTCTATGATGGCCTATACATTGACGAATATGGACTGGAAGCAGCAAGCCGAAAGGGCCGTTGAGCTGACAGAGGCTGCTGGAGACAAGGATGATTAAGAATCTTAAACGATTCCGATGGGATTGACCCTGTAAATACGGTGTTTCGTGTGTGTTTGTTCCGACATCTGTAACTTGCTTTGCATTGTGACCGAATGTGATATTAGTTGCTTTGTGTACGTGCTAAAAACCTTTCAAGAGATCATATGCGATTCATATAAGATAACATAGACAGCATAGAGACTTGTTAGCACTGAACGCTGAGAAAGATCGACTTTATAAGGGACAAAATACAGAACAGAAGATACGATTAGCATACAACCTAAATGTTGTCCATAAGGCAACCCTCGGAGTAGTATCAGCCCATTGTTCCACACGTATCATCTGTTGCCTCAATAGATCAACAGGAATGGCACTACAGGTATTGACAGTATCACGAAGCATCTGCCTATGCATCATGCTCTCCTAGTCGTAAACCAATCCAAAGATCTTCAAGGAGTTCAATATTATTAGAAATTCACAAGACATGCAGACTTGACAAAAACTAATTCTTAGTCTCAACGTAAAGCAACTTCTATCAAAAAACTCCAAGAACTGTAAATCAAAGCCAGCTATCAGAATAAAGAAACAATGTCCAATACTAACTACGGGTGAACATTTTCAGAGAGAACTGTATATGTGCTACGCTCATAGGCTCAAGGAGGGATGCAATTCGAACATTCTTAAGAGGCACTGTATGGATTTGGCCAAGAACAGCCAGAACATAAATACAGGTATAGCTCACATCTTTCTGGCCATGTAAGACTGTAGACAAAATTCCTGCATGTAAAGCTTTCTGTCCATTAAAAAACAGATCCCCTGATAGGTCCTACAAGTTCCTCTTGATGAGGCCGATTCTGAATCTACAAATAATTCCTCTAACATTCCGACAATTTGTCACTCAACTTTTGCCACTCCGCCGACAGGCATGCTGCTCTCTGCAACAGTTTCTTTGACAAACCTGGAAAAGTGAATCCTCTATCAGAACTGAATAAGATGGAATAGATGATTGTCCCAAATAAAATAATGGAGTCATTGATGTAGATAGCAGAACATTATCACAGCAATATGTAGGACGGCAATTTCATGATTGAAAATTATAAGGCCTTTTAAACTATTGTTCACAAGCTTATTGAGAGAGAAAAAAATTGGAGTTGAAAATTTTAATCACTCCAAACAACCAACAAATTCTCTTTTTCATGACAAATATAGATATCTGAATGAAGTCGCGTGACTTCCTTCTGCTACACAGGCAAATGTAAATGTTCAAGTTCTCTACTGCATATCCTCCCACCAGAAACTTAGAGACAAATCTCATGATATTTCCTCCTCTCTTGTTATGTTAAACTCTTTTCTCTTTTTCTGTTTAAGAAGCCACTAAATAGAAGAGTATGGAAAGAATTTTGGTAGGTGCAACTTCATCTATAATTATCGCAGCCTATTTCCACAGTAAGCAATGACTTGGGTAGACTAATGTTATTAACCTATAATCTACCAGAATCAAAAGACAAGCTAAAACTAAATCCTCCTTTATGCTTTAAAAAGAGCGAGGGAAATCAAAAAGCACATATAGAAAGTACCTCGCTAGTTTTTCCCGGGATGATTGCAAGACGTAGATTGAGAGTATGAAAGACAGGATGAGTCCTAGTCAAAATACATGAAGAAATATTAAAGCTGAATCCATCTCTCTATAAATATGGTACTTGCAAACACTAACACTTGAACAAGGTGTAGATAGAGAGTATGAAAGATAGACAAATATGTGCAAAAGGAGTTGCTTGACCAGATTGATACCTGATCCGAACAAAACGTAAAATCCAGAAGTCACATCAATCTCTGACTGCTCCTCCCTGTTGAAAAGAACAATATCAAAATAACAACTTTTCACATGGAAGCAAATTTCAAGGATGTTAACATTACATAAAACATGTACAAGTAAATGCAAAACAGGGGAACAGTTAATAACTGAAAAAAAAAATTAACCAGATTTCTAGCATAACCATACTTAAGCCACTGAATGAAACTTGATGAACATTTTGGCCGGTTCGTGCTAAATCGGGCATAATAATACACCCAAGCAAAAATGCAATAGGTCAATTGACATGATAATAGTCCATAAAATATAAACCCATGTCATTTAAAACATACAAAGGGATTTCCAAAGATGAGATGCTTTTTGCAAGAGCACAAACCTCACGGTTGAAAAGTACAAAGTCTTCCAAGAAAATATAAAAAAAAAAGTTCAATCGTTATAAAACAGGCTACTCAGGTCAGAAGATGCATGTCTTCAAGATAAATATTGATTCCACAATGTATTCTCAGGAATGCATGGAAAGATTCATTTACATGATTACACATGATAGGTATTTGCATGGCCAAGACTTGCTGGTCAAAGAGAGCAAATATATCTCTACAATTAATGTTACTGAAATTGAGGTTCTTAGCTGCTAACCTAATAGAAACCCCTGGCAATGAAAGCCAATGCTTGGAGACACTGACCAGCTTATTTAATTATTTCACTGTAGGTTGCTAAGTGATATACACTTTCTGGGATCATATAATAAAATGAGCTAAAACTTAGTAACTTACCATGAGTATCTGACAAGCACGTGTTTTGGCCAACTATTGACATCCCAAAATTGTTTCATGATGTTGGGATGAGTTTCAACATCTGTTCACAATAAACTAAGTCAATAGCTGCAACTTCTAATGAAAATGAAGAAATAAGACCGTAACTTGCAACCATTTTTCCTTGAAAGATTGACCCAAAGACTAATTGCAGCTACCAAGTTTTGCCAGCATCATCTTTTCAGAAAGTTTCAAGTATGACCTACATAAATGATAGCAATACAAGCAAGCTTTGACATGCTTGCACAGTAAAAGTACAGTAGAATCTGAAGCAGTAAAAGAAGAACATGAAATGGATATATAGCAGGACAGATAAACATCAGCAAGAGTAAAAGCATAATAAAATAGATTTCAATCGTGATTACATGAGAAAGCTTTCAAAAATCAGACGGGGTTTTTCAGTCTTTTGATCATACCACTCAAAGTGATTTAGACGCTCTTTCATGGATTACGACTAAGTTTGGTAACTCTTAAGAATTTGTATTAGTCACAAGAAATGTTGCTGTTATAATACATACATATTGATGAAGGCAAAATAAAATTGGTGCCGAGCAGAAGTCGTTTTATTAATTCCTTTTCTTAACAGAAAGAGACACGGATGTAGAAAAAGTCACTTACAATGGTGAGGCATATCCATGACTTTGGCTGTCACACCAAGCAAATCACTTCCCGAGTATCTCTACACAAAAATGATGGCCAAGAAAATTTGTTAAACAATTGTCATGAAAATCACAGAAAAATATCAAGGGTGATACTTACCAAATGCACATCAATCATCGGCACCTCTTTACCGCTGCGATTTATAAGAAAAAGCCATGGGACTAGAAACTTCTCTCTTCCAACTTGGAACGATCTGCGTATGTCAAACAATTTTCCAACCAAAATAAACACAGTATAACAGAGGCAGGGAAAAAAGAACAAATGAATCCTATCTTGCTACACTATCAATCAGCCCAGTGGTCTGCAAAGATAACTTTTTTCCCAAGCCTCCAACATAGGAGCAAGGACAGAACCCCCACCCAAACACTTCTCCTCTTAAAACACCGGACCCCTGCGACAGCAGAGAAGATCCAAACCAAGAACTCTTGAACAGGAGAAATGCAAATGTCTCCAGTGCTTCTCATGCTCAAACATAA
Source organism: Syzygium oleosum (assembly GCF_021117445.2). Lineage (NCBI taxonomy): Eukaryota > Viridiplantae > Streptophyta > Magnoliopsida > Myrtales > Myrtaceae > Syzygium > Syzygium oleosum. The sequence continues at coordinate 7,438,107 of NW_026607494.1, forward strand.
CGGGATTTGTTTTCAACCCATAATTGAAGATAGGAGCAGCAATTTTACACACAATGGGACACACATGGAGCGGCACTCGTAAGCAACACAGCGTGAAGACCACAGGAAATACAGAGAGATCAAAGAGATGTGAATTAGATAGAAAGCGCAATACGCACCCACACGAGATTCCCGAAAATCAGTTGCAATTGCAGAGACTGTAATTCGCGGGAAACTTTGCAGAGAGTATGAAACAGAGAGAACAATATGACGAAGGAAGACCATCCAAAATGCGATCCTACATCATGCCAATATCAGCTTATCGCGCAAAAGGAATACGAAGCAGGACAGCCCTCACACAAAACCATAATTTCGGTTCGCGAATTCAACTGTCATCTGGTCACTCACACTTTGTAAGGATCAGCGTTCGTAAAACCCTCCGGCCTCGGAATAGGAACCAACACCTGCTCCAACACGGAAGACACAGCAAAAGTCACGATCGCGAAAGGAAAGGCCCGACTGACACAACCTCGGAGAAGCAAGCGAGAGGAGGGAGGGCAATCACCTCGCGATTGACGGCGAACACAGGGCAGTGGCGACCGATCACGTCTTGCCACGGCGACCTGTACTGATGGAATCGCCAAAAAAAAACGAAGCAAACGAATCGAACATCAAGAAAAAGAAAACAACACAAAAGGCAAAAGGAAACTCGTCGGCGGACAATGAACAGAGCACGATTTCCAACACAATCTCCAGCGAGAACAAAGTTTCGAGAGAGCGTACGGAGTGGTACTGTCCCATCCTAGCCATGGGGACGATGTCGCCCGGCCTGTAGGCGACGCAGATCGAAGGAAGCAACGGCAACAGCAACAGCGAGATCAACGACGGCGAGCCGAATCCGGCGCCCCCTCCGACGGAGGTTCCTCCGCCGTGTCGTCCCATCGGTGCTCTTTCACCGGCGCTTGACTCGATTCTTCGAGCGCTCGTGGAGCTTGCGGAGAGCAGAAGTGGAAGAGCTATGGCGCTCTTCGATCTTCGCCAGGTCGACGGAGAAGGAAGGGACGGTGCTGATTCCAGCAGAGCAGGGCCCAGGCCCAAGCCCAATCTGTGCGGCCTTTGCCAAGTTGGGCTTGGGCTATTCATTAATGGAAGAGGAGCCCAGAAGGCCCACATGTCGAACCCAAAAGTCGCATGCTGAAAAGGACAGCGGAAATGACACGAGAGTTCATTTTTTTCGAACGAAAAATGTTTTCATTGAAAAGCGATACTGGCGATAAATTGTTGTTGATTATGTAAACATTTTTCCTTTGGTTAATTGTTCGAAGCGAAACAGGTAATAATTTTTGAGATGATCCCTGATTGGTGACCGATGTCTGATCTCATCTTTAATCTTTTAATTCGTTCGATATGATATTTGGATTACTTCTTAAATGTTTAATGTAGTCTTCTGTTTGATCAAACAAGAAGTCAAACGTCGTTTAAGAACTTGGAATATTCAATGCTGAGTTGGACTTTTGAAATGATGGGTAAATCGATACAAGAAGATGTGATCGTGAATTTTATTTTCTTATCCATCTTCTTTTTATAGAGGAAGGTTTATTCTTTTTCTGCTATCTATTTCTAAACTTTAATAGATTGAAGGGCATGTCAGCAAATTCAATTAACTCGAACAAATGAAAGGACCACATTGCACTTCTTAATATAGTCTAGAAATTACATCGAACATTTAGCAACTCATAAAATTCCAAAAATAACATTATACGTTAAGCCAAAGTTTAAGGATTAATTGTGTTGTTTATCAATAAGAAAAAAAATTAAAACCGTGTCAGATCGCACCCGTCTCGAGTTAAATCTTATTTGTGTCTTTTTAATTATGACGCACGCCGAATCAATTTATCGATTGAACTAGCAACCATGTCGATCGGCCTGCTGGTGACAGGCTGAGGCATTTTACAATTATTTGAACAATTACTTATATCAAACCCAATTAAAATAAATCGATAAATGGCGGGTTTCTCAAGCTCGTGTGATTTAAGTAACTGGGCAAGGCATCATTGAACTGAACTTCCCTTGCAAAGTTCAAAACAAGACGTGCCTCCTACGCCGTCTGTATGGGCCCTCTGCTTGAAAGCATCCAACCACGCTCTCCAGAATTGGCTCTTCATCAACTTATATCACTAAAGCAGACGTGATCTACACACACCTCCAACCTCTCCTCCTTCCCGTGCATGAAACCCTAGCTGATTTGCCGAGCACTGCCTTCCATGGCCTCAACTAGTAATCCTACTAGGAGACATCGGTCGGTGGCGGCGCCGCTTCCTTCCCCTATCCCCACGGCAAGAGGATCCCGGTCCGCTGCGGACGAGATCTTCTCGAGGTACCTCGAGGCCTCCCTGCGCGTCCCCGAGCTAGCCATGCCGCGGCCTCAGCATCCCCCTCGCCGAGCGCCGGAGGTCATCGATCTCGAGTCGCTCGTGCTGAGGGACGGGGCATCAGTGCACAGGCTCATGAGGTCCGCCAGAGAGTTTGGCGCGTTCCGGATCCGCGGGCACGGGGTCTCGGACGAGGCGTCACGGTTGTTGGTGAGGGAGGCCGAGAGGGTTTCGGAAGTCCTGGAGAAGAAGAAGGGCATCGACCTTCGTGAGGGAGGCGATTTCGCCGGAGAAGGGCGCGGTCGGGATAAGGAAGAGGTGATGATAATTTGCTTCAAGGGAAGAATAAGATGGGGACAACATTATGTCGAGGCCGAGACCTATCGAAACCTTAGGTAAACCAAAATCATTACAACTTCTACTATGCTTTGCATTCATTTTTTTTTCCAATGCCTTTTGTGATCATGATTCTTGGTTGGCCTTCAACTTTATCTGGGCATTAATAACTTGGAAATCAATATCGACGAGAGTCGTGAATTCTAGGTAAATATTCAAACATTCTTGGAGCAATGATCGCATGAATTGATCTAGAGATGTTTGCGGTGAATGAAAGGGATACAATCGTATTGAATCTTCATTTAGTCATGCAAGCATGCTTAGTATGCAGAACTATGTTTTGACAACGTATCCATATTAAAAACGCAATATAGTGTATGAAAATTTGTTGATACTACGTAGCAAAGAACCATGATAGAGTAAACATTATAATCGTTTTTCTGACAATCGATACACTTTGATCGGAGTCTAGTCAATTCTTCGATGAAAATACTAACAAGATGGGAACGACGTGTTGCGATGACGTGGCCTCCAAATAACCGGCCACTCACCCGCCATGTCAGCATTCGCTAGGAAATCCGTCGAAGTCCGGTCAAAAGATGCATAGATTGCGAAGAAGTAGTTATAGATGATGAGAACTAATCTCTGGAGCTATAGCTCAGAACCTTGTACGGCTACATTAACGTACTCCGAATGCCTCGTTACAGACGAGCGACCGGGGAGGTGACCAGCAAACTCGACGTGGTAGCGCAAGAAGTGAGCCAAGTTCTTTCAGAAAACCTGAGGGCGAAGCCTGATGAGCGTTTTGAAATGGTGGAACCAACCCTGTGCGTGTACGGACACGTCCATGATCGTCATATCATCGTACCCAGCCCAGACGCACAGCAAAGCCACAAGGTGGACGAACCTTTCAATTACGCTTTCAGCATGTACCTCCCCGTCGGGAAACACAGCGGGTTCTACCTCCGGACATCGCGTTCTCCTCCGTATGCTTTCCCTGCAAGCCCCAGCACAGTACTTGTCGCCTTAGGAGAACCGGTTGAGGTAAATATTTCGACCGTTGTTTCTTTCATTTTAATGCATGCATGCGATTCTCTAATCCTACTTCGCTTCTAACCGATGAAATGTGATTGTGCATGCATTTGACCCATTAGGTTTTCCCGTTGGATTCATGATTGAGTCTAATATATAGCATAGACTATATGTTTGTCATATATGTCGAATCGGCCCTGGACCGGCCTTCAAATTCCATCAGATTTATAGATACATGTTTTGTGACCGGGGACTACCTAACCCCCGGTGGGCTTTCCCATCATCGGAAAAAAAAACAAGAACTAACCACGACGTGGCCTCCGTGACTCTGCGAAATATGCTTCCAAGTTTTTAATGGACTCCGGCTGAATTGTGGAAACGCCTTATCACAATGCTTATACCATGTGATATGCTTATGAAATGAATTGTACGTGCTCTCTTGATGCATCTTCATCGACCGATGGGCAAACAACATAAGGTGCCAAAGACTGACTAGGTTTTTTCTCTTTTCGTTTCGGTTCATGCATTGGTAACAGGAATGGAGCGATGGAGAACTCAGATCTGCTTCATGGGAACCCATGTTTGGTCACTCGCATGGGACTGATCATGACGATCATATCCAAAACGATGGAGCTGAGACGTTCTTCTCCTTGGAGTATAAGTGCTCGCCTCCTTGGTTGAATCCAAGTCGCGACACAACTCAAATGGTGGTCTCCATTTGCGATCAGATCCTAATCGCCCTTTTCCTCGCGTGCCTGATCTATTCTCTCGCATTCCTATTTTCATCAGGTGCGGCACGCTGAAAGAACGGGGATCCTAATGAGTACTCGACTCGCTCAAGACATTCGAGATCATGACACGCCACTCTGGAAAGTTTAAGGACGACGATCCATGTATGTGTCGTGCACGGCACATGCATATATAACATATAGTTTGCTCATGATCACTACTAAATGCTCCTATTGGTAATGTTGTGTGCATTTCCTCTGGATACGTACAATGTTAAGGTAAAAGAAAGGCGAATATGATAAGAGTATGTGATGCATCAATCCATTTTGCTCCTTGCTTCGTTGCTACTATATACTGTTTCATAAACGAAGCCCAATTCTAGGCGATACCTCATAGACCCTAAGTTGTACGGAAGATAATTAACGATCAAAACTGTACATATTTTGTAATTATTGTTCACAAATTCCACATTCTCCACCGTTGACGTGGGTAATAGTTGCTTGCAAAAAGTGAAACTACCAATATCAACGGTTATAAATGTTCCACGGGTAAAACTTTTGTTACACAACTTGTTCATTGAACAATCAATTAATCGGTACGACTGGCTCTGCCGGTGGGAGTGCACTCGCGAGATTGTGTTACCATAGGCTTTTACTGATTGATTCGAGGCTCTAAGTCGGAGCACGTTCTAATTAACTTCAAAAGAAAGCAAAGTAGATGCTAATGCTTAAACCTAACCGTAAGGTTTCGATATCCCGAGCAGGTATGGGTCGCTTGAACTCGACCCGGAACTAATCGGATAGGACCATCACTTGATGAATCAAACAATTCGAATTTCAGAACTTCCCATCACTCGAGGGTCGATCTTGATTTGCATCGAAGCGATCCTCTGAACCTAAATCCCATGCCCAAGAAAGTGATCGCCAAAGCCCCACTATCAATCACAGTCCACTACACTATCAACGAGCATTGAAGCTAACAAATAGAAATTTTAGAAACTCCATGGCTCCGTTTGTTTCATGAAAAATTCGACATTTCTGAAAATGTTTTTCAAGAAGCCATCTTCCAAGGAAAATGGCAATATTTTCCGGTGTTTTTGCGCTTGACCAATGACTATCGTTTCTTTTTTAACCCTACATAACGACCGGTACGCGCGTGCACAATTTTGAACATTGTTAGCGAGTTCCAATGTGCTGATAAAGGCTTAGAACACATGATTACCCACCTAATCTTGCGTAATCTCTTGATGGCCCAAAGCACCTTTTTGGCCCCTGATTGTCGTCGACTCTTTTACCTCTCAACACAAAACCCAATTTCAAGATACTTGTGCTCCGTGCGGTTTCGGTTGGGAAGTCGCAATTAGTGACCCCACCCCACGGCCGAAAATGCTGCAAATGTGAAGGGAACGACCAAAAGATTAGGGAAAAGATTTTACACCGACCAAGGGACGATTAGTGATTGGTTGCCCCTTGTTTCACGGCAAAAAGGAAAACGAGATTTCTCTTGGGTGGTGGTTGTCACAGTCATTCATCTTGCGATTTCCTCCATAGAAATGAGAACATGTACTTGCTCTCCCGCAAACTTGCGCGCATCCGTCGCACGCGCTAACGAAAAAAGAACGGCGAAGAATTAACAGCCGTAATGAGATAAGAGTTCATTCTTTGAAACTATTATCTTTTACTTTCGGGACATTACAACCGGTTTAAGACCTAGAAATCATGTACAAATATGATACGATAGTACCCGTTTTCAACACCAAGGGTGTGTTTATTTTAGTGAAAGTGTTTTCCCGGAAAATATTTTCTAGATTTTCATTCGTTTGGTTTTCCGAAAATGATTTGGTCAAAAGAAAATACTTTTCGGTCAACACAAATATCATGTTTTATTTTAGGAAAATGAATTCCCTTATCTAAAAAGGTGAAAACACTTTTCGGAACTGCCCATCTTGAATTTATTAATATTTTTTCTTTTCTTTACTTTATTTTTTTTCTTTTCTTTTCTTTCTAAAAAGGAAAACATTTGTGTATTTTCTTTTCTTAATAACAAATAATTTGAAATAATTTAAAAAATACAAAATTTTTTGATAATTTTCACCGTCAGGTTTTCCTTACCAAACAACTGAAAATACTTTCCAAGTCTTTTTTAGGTTTTACTCATTTTCCTGAAAAATGATTTTTCAAAAAATATTTTTCAAAAATTATATGTTTTTCGTGAATCTCAAATTTACAAATGCCCACGTCGGGTTATATCACCGACGGATCGTTCCCATCGACGGATCGATCGATCGATCGATGGGCAAAGATCTACGTGATCTCCACCGAATGCGAGAGAGAGGGGGGTCCGCTGTGGTTACGTCTTTTTCGTGTTTGTTGCGTGGCGTGGAGAGAAAAATTAACTAAAAAGGGCGGTGCAGCGTAAGGACAAAAGAAGCGGGATGCAGACACATTTCACATGGGGCCCCACGTATAAATTTCCTAAATCTAACATGTTTGTCCTGCGCTCGTGTACATTTGACTCTCTCCCTCAAAAGCTTGGATCCTACAAAGATCTTGTGTCCCCCCCGCCCCCCCGCCCCCCCAACCCTCAGAGCACGTGCACTTTATCCTCGCTCGCATCGCTCGGGAGGAGTCTTTTAAGGGTGCGAATGTAGCGAATTCTATTCCGCTCCGAAATCAAATGCTGTAATCGATTTTAATTCTGCGAATCGATTTACGGAGGAAAATCGTTTGGTAAACATGATTAGTTACCAGAAATTGATTTCAGAGCAATCTGCTTTTGATTTGTTGATTTTTTTGCACCTAAAAAATTAAAATTTTACTCAGTGGATGGCGCATGTATTATAAGCCATTCTCAGTAAAGTTTTGAAATTTTTGATTTTTTTAATTTTTTGGGCACCTAAAAAATTTAAATTTCACTCAAAGTGGACAGTATTCTAATCCATTTGCGAAGTTTTGAATTTTTTATTTTTTATTTTTTTGGGCACCTCAAAAATTTAAATTTTACTCAAAGTGGGTACTACGATATTTTAAGCCATTCTGTGAAATTTTGAAATTTTATTTTTATTTTTTTATTTTTTTGGGCACCTCGAAAAATTTAAATTTCACTCAAAGTGGGTGCATGGTATTTTAAGCAATTTTTGAAGTTTTGAAAATTTTTATTATTTTATTATTTTTATTTTTTTGGGCACCTCAAAAATTAAATTTCACTCAAAGAGCACATGCGGTATTTTAAGCCATTTTGTGAAGTTTTGAAATTTTTGATTTTTTTGAGCACCTAAAAAATTTAAATTTCACTCAAAGTGGGTGGCTACATGTGTTTTAAGCTATTCTGAAGTTTTGAAATTTTTTATTTTTTTATTTTAAAAAAAATTCACCAAATTTCATATTTTCCCAAAATCTGACTTTTTTTTATTTTCTGGAAATTTTTATGAATTTTTATAGAATTTTTCAATTTTTATGCATTTTATGAAAAAAAAATTGTGAAAAAATAGAGAACGCATTCGAATCGAAAGCTACAAAAAGTAGCTTCTCTTTCTTGCCAAAACTCATTCCGGAATCAAAAATACATTCGGAATCAAGAATACATTCGGAATCAAGTATTTTTAACAAACGCATTTTTATTCCAGGAACGCAAAAATCGCTCCGTAATGCATTCCGGAAATTTTTTAACAAACGCCATTCTGTTTCGGAATGCATTCCGAATGAATTTTATTCCGGAATGTATTCCATGCGCACCCTAAGAGTCGCCCGTTGCTTCCCGAGAGTTCAAGGATTTTTATGGGGGGGAGTAGACACATTTTAGGCGAGAAAATTATCCGAAAGGTTCTAAACATACTGTACTTTTGTTAGTTCAATTCTAAATTTTATAATTTTATCAATCGAGTCTCAAATATTTTCACATTTTATCAATTGAGCCCATCTCGCCCGAAGCATTTTTTTGGGAATGCGCTCACGGGAGGAGTCTTTATAAGAATTACTCATTACTTCCCGAGAGTTTTTATTTATCTTCATGGGGAGTAGACACATACGAGGCATTTTTTTAAGGGGGGGAAAATTGTCTAAAAAGTCGTAAATTTATTGTACGGCGGCTAATTCGATTCTAAATCTTTTAATTGTGTCAATTTAGTTCTAAACTCTTTATTGGTGCCAATGTAGTCCTAAATCTTTTGACATTTTAGTTATATACCCTTTGACAATTTGCCAACGTAGTCCTCCTGGACAATTTTCTAGATGATAGGTTTATGACTGAGATGATAAATTTTTAAAAGGATTAGGATTAAAGTGACAAATCGAAAGGTTCAAGACTAAATTGGTAAATCGTTAAAAGGTTTTGTTGTGTTAGCCGCGGATTCTCTTCTCTGTCCATGTTGGGACGGCGCGGTAAAAGCCCCGACGCTTTCGTCCAGAACATCACCGGAAGGGGGCTCGAGTGTCCGGGTTCGATAACATGTCCAATTAGGCCTATGTTCCCTCAAAAAGTTTTAGCATTGAATAGTAAGCTAGAAAAGACTAATCGGAGTGGGGGAGGGGATTTTTGTAATGCATATATGTACGCGAGAGAGTATTCAATGTCGAGCAAAACCCAGAATCTACGCATCCATGTCCCTTTGACTACGCAAGTTTCCCCTTGCTGCCCGCCGACACACACCCAACTACTGACTCTCCACGTGCACCACGAAATAGAAGAGTGGAGGAGGAGACGAAGGAGAAGAGTGATTCCAAGCACAACATAGCCCATAGGAACCATGAGGATTTAGGTTGCAAAACTTATTGACTAAGGAGGCTTAAATTGCACAAATCAGATGGGACGATGGGATCTATTCCGAAATTTTACTTACACTAGAGATGCCGAGTTCAATATTTTCCGAGGGTCGCTATCGAACCACTAACGGGTAGGTTCATCATAAACTGAGATTGAAATGTGATGGATCTCGGATGTTCAATAGGTCTCGGCCTGAGTGATTGTTATTTTTTTACTTTTCTGATCCAATGGTGAAAAGTCCAGGAGATACGTTACCTCTTGAAGACCGTAGCATCACCTTAGAAAATTGAGTCCATATTGGAATTTCCTTGGGGCGGCGTTATGGGAGCAAGCTTAGAGCGCTCAAAAACTCCTTTTATGTCTCACGCCAATATTACGGAATCAACTTCTTTTCACCTGTACTCTCCGTCCTCCTACACGAGATGCTATGCATGGATGGACTCATTATAATTATGCCATATTCACTCTAAAGTCCACCAAAACAAAAGATCTAGATGCATTGGTCTCACATGGGCAGACATGTAAAAAACTTTACAAAATTGAATAGCTATAACGAAAAGCAAGACGAGATGGACTGAGAAGGTGCATGTACCATGTCTTGATAAGGTGAACACTTATGATTCTAATCCAGTAGAGACCTTGACCACAAATTGTGTGCATTTTTTGGCTATGAGCACCCCATGTTTGACCTTGGACGGAGCCATTAACTTGACCACATTTTTCTAGGATTCCAATTCTAGCTTAGTCAGCTAACTCCCCGCATATTTGCTGCACATACTATACCTTTCTGTTCGATTAATACCAGGGTGTTAGAGATTCTTTCAAAACACGAAGCCGTATTGAGTTTTGATTGAGCATGAACACGAAGTCGTACTGAGTTTTGATTGAGCATAACCGTCTGTCCGTCACACATTGAGGCCAATTGGCAGAGCATCGTGCTCTTAGGGACATATTTGTGATTATGGGTAAGCGCGGGGATTTAAATTGGCATATCGAACATTAATAAAAACGACCATGCTTATTAATTGTGGATGTTTGTTGTCCGGAACTCTGTCATTTTCCGTTAACGCGGGCGAGAAAAAAAAATGGCCTGAAGACAAAGGGAAAGTGTATCTAAGCCATTAGTCTAAACAGCCATGTCTAAATAGGAACAGAAATCCTAGTTTTGTTTCCATATGGTCTAAGGTTTTTTGCCCTAATAGAATAGCATTATCACCGTTGTTTGAAGACTGTTGCTGCCCTGTCTCTTTGCTTAAAACCTGCCTCGGGAAATGATTAGCAATCCCATTCATGCCATGCCACAAGAAGTTAAAAACGAAAAGAAAGACGAGAGAACGTTGTTTGTGAATATGCATTTGGTTAGTTTGCGCGCTGTCCCGAAGATACCGTGCCACGCCAGGAAATCAGGGATTGAGACTGAACGTGTACAAAACTCGATGGATTTGAGCGGCAAGACCGACCGAGGATCTTGTGTCTTTAGAAGCCTAAAGTCTCTCGGGATCAATTTCTACTTGGCCCGACCACTAGAGATTTTGCCTCTAGAAACCAGATTCCGAGGTGGACGGCTTCCCCTTATGATTGGATTGCAAAGATGGAGCTGAGGCTACTTGATCGATCAAAAGATTCAAATCCGAGTGGGGACGATTTCTTATATAATACTCGACCGTTTAAATAGAGCAAAACTCGAGCACACCCGAGAAGCGCCCTCTAACAAAGTGCATTCCCTCGTTCTCCAATTCGCAAACTCGTATTATTCCATAGCAATACTCCACTAGAAAACATGGCAGGAACTCGTATAAGACGGACACATCACTTAATTGAAACACAATTCCCCCCCTAAACAAGTGGATCATATTAGTACCTGATCAGATTCTATCACATCACTTATGCTGGATACACACCAACTATATACACCCATATATCCATGATTGGGCAATGACTCGTAAAGCAATTGGATGATTGCCCCGTCAAGGAAAAAAGGGGGGAAATGGCAATAATGTCGAAAACTTTCTATCCTTTTGTGGCTGACTAGCACGCCGTGGAACATAAAAATCAATCAAGCACATGAAGTTTTGTCCAGGAAAGAGAGGACAGTCGAGGAAGAAAAGGACTTCACTTTCCAAGTTTCTGAAAAAGAAAAAGAGAAAAAAAAATAACTCTTTTCTTCTTGCGCCATTTCACCATGAAATCTAACCTTTTACTGCGTGGGGATCTCTCCTCCTATAGTCGCAGGGGCTATCGGACAGGGAATCTAGGACACCGTCACCTTTTTCTTACGCGAGGGGAAAGTGTTTATATATGTGCTGTGGTTTTGAAAATCTCGCGTTGCGACTTTTGAAGTTCTCCAAGCAACTTCAACTTTTTGCCAAAAAAAAAAGAAGAAGAACAACAAATAATTTGAAAACCAACGCACTTTAGGTAAAGTTGCTGGAATTTGAATTTTGGGCACCCATCTGATCATCCTCCAATCGCCTTTTGTTCAAACTTTGTCCAATCTTTTCGGCGAATTATGTTATTTTCACGTTTTTACGATATTACAAAAAAAAAAAAGCGTCGATACCCTTAAAAATCTTAAATCGGTACACTGATACCACGTAAACTCTAAACTAATTTCATGCCACAAAACAAAAATCCAAAATTGATATGCCCATAACAAATCTATTGAATATTAGGGCGAAGTTGGGGGCAAAACTAAGGACTTGGTCAGATTTTTGAAACGTTAGGGAGCGCCAAGGGCAAAGTTAACGGATTTTTAACATAGTTTCCAATCTCGGTTCATTTTCTTCGGATTTGGCTTGCCTAACAACGATGTAGCTCATACGACTTGCTCATGTTGAATTTCCGTGTCGGATTCACATCACACGTCCAATCATCCGAGTCCCTTGTCAAGATTGTCTCCACGTCAGCAATTCAGCGGGAATTAACGAAGCGCAAATTTGTCACTGTTCATATCGAGATACTTCGTGACACGAAAATGGATCCGGGGGCAAATGACGGGGCACGGACAGTATCGGTTTTAAATTTTTGCGGGTACCAACCAAATAAAAACAAAACTGTACAACATGAGCTTTCTATCTCTTCATGATGCGATATTAGTGGGGGGAGGATTCGGGCTCTATCTTATCAATCGGAAGGCCGAGTACACTACAAACACACACACACATATAGCCTTGATAGAAGGAGCAGAGTTAACTTTCCCTCCTTCTCTCCTTTTCTCGTGCTTTTTGGCTGGTGGAACAGCAGAGGCCTTTCGATTTCGAGAGAATGGCAATAAAGCTGCTGCTCCTCTTGTACTTAAAGTTCGTATTCTTTTGCAGTCTGAGAAACCCCCCCTAAAAAAAAGGGACAAAAAAATAAAGGGGTGCTTCCCATAAATAATAGTGCGTTCGCAAATCTAGGAATTGGTGTGAGTGGGGACCCGTCATTTACATGCACATGCACATTTGCGTATTAAGCAGGGAACAAATGAAGGGGTCGCGTCCAATAGCCAAACTAGGGAAAGAAAATAAAGAATTTCTAATTAGGACCCAAAAAAAGACAAAAAAAATAAAATAGAGATGTTATGTCGATAATGACTATTGCAAGCATGTTCATTATCTTTTATGATCACGATAATTCACGAGCGTTCTATCGTTGAAGTTCATAATTTACGGTTAAGTACACAAGCCTATGATAGATATGAAGATGGTCGTGCGTAGTTTACGGGGCTGGGGTACGATATATGATATATCGAAATGCTTTAGTCGGCATGAGAAAATGGAGATTTTTTTTTTTTATATTGAGCAGTTTTAGACGGTCTTAAAGATATAATGCCTTTATCCCTCCAAACCAATCAATTTATGTGAAATATTATCGATGGAAAATGGTTAGGTAGCTCGTGACATAAGACATACCATGATTGACAAGAGTGAATGGCAAGAGTTTCTACCTATGGAAAAAAAAGAAACAAAGAATAAGGATTTTCATTTGAGGGTTTGCTTGGCCAAAGGAGGTTTAACATTTGGAGAATATTAAAAAAAAAAAATTCGATTTGTAACGTGGTTGGATGAAATTATTTGGTCTTTGGGGCGGGCCCCACCATCGCTCTTTTGAGGCAAAGGAGTCTTGTTTCCTTACGTCCTGCTATGCAATCTGGTGTTGACACTAGAAAACTCCCATCATTGCTCCCAAAAAAGATATTATTAAAATTCCACGCGCACCAATCATTCACATATAATTGGACATGGACGACCAATCTCACACCTTCAACAAAAAAAGGAGAAGAAAAAAACGACAAGACAAGAGCAAGAAAGCAGGGCTGATTATTCAAATTAAAACCAAATGTGTTTCAAATGGTACTTCACTACCTAATTTGATTTCCTTGATTATATTGTTAGCGTGTTTCCCGCAAAAAGTTACATGGACATCTGGTCTTGGACATGACCGGTTAACCAAATGATGTAGCGGATCATGTGCACGATCCTTGCGAAAGCGACGGTGCGGTATTGGGAAGTTTTGATTTTGACATTGAGAGGGGCACGGGCGTAGAAGCCCGGGTACCTAAAGGTCCACGAAACATCGTGCAAATCTCGTGAGCTGGTTGATTTGAAACCTTAACCTGGACACAGATGGTCCCGACTCAAAGCAGCACCTACGTAATTTGTGGGATTTGGAGAGACGGCTCTCGATATCCGAGCTTCATATCTCTTGGCACATCGACGAGTTCCTGGCTTTGATTCATACTACGTGTGAACCAAAATGGATTCGACAAATGGAGAAAATAGGAAAGAAAATTCGACTGTAACGGAAAAAAATGAAGAAGAAATTTTTGCTCAAAGGAACTCTCTATGAACAATGTGAGCTTCTATTGGAAGAGGGCTAATATATACCGGTGATAATCATATTAGAACTAGACATTAGGTTAAAGAAGAGTCAACGTATACAAGAGTCATCATCATCGCCACTTCTTGAATCTAATAAGAAGTGGTGTCACTTCAGGCGAGTGCAATTCAGGTCGAACCAGATTTGCTTGAAGACCTTGATGATGAGATCGTGGTACTCGTCCGAATTCAGCGACAGGTAGCAAGCCAGGAGCTCCTCCAGGTCCTTGGACGCCCTGATGTCGTTCTCCACGATCATCTCCATCATCGAGTCCCTGAAGTCGCTCTGCGGATCGACCGACGACTTCATGACGGCGAAGCTGTCCGACACGCTCCGCCTCCTCCTGTTCGACGGCGACGGCGACGACGCGCTCTTCCGGCCGGGGCGGTGGTGGTGGTGGGTGCCCTGGCTCTGGGCCCTCTTGGTGCTCGCTAGCCTCGGGGAGTTGATTCTCAGCTTCACCCCTGGCGAGCTCACTGAGAACGACCTCCTGGCCTTGCTGTGTTCCTGCACCGTGAGTCGCTCCGCCTTCACGACTCTGACCGTGAGCTGCGACGTCGTCCGGCCCTCCGTCGGCTCGTGGGTATCTCTGTTCTTCATATTCTTGACCATGTCACTGAAGTTCGCAGGCTTCGTCAGGATTGGGGGAAGCTCGACCTCTGTCGACACTGACTCGCACCCATCTGGGCTCTTCGCTTGCTTCCTGTCAGTCGACTCGTCGGAGTCGAGCACCCTGCATCGGCACGAGGAGCTGGACCAGGACACCATCTGGTCGAACGACCGGTGCGCGACGACCCCGCCGCCGCACGACTCGGGGCTCAGCTGGGGCAGAGCATCGGACACTGGGAGGAGCTCTTCCGAGTCGGAGGCGGTGGAGGCGTCGGACGGAGGCGAAGTGGAGCACTCGGGCACCGGCTCGGGCTTGGTCCAGAACGAGCCGAGCGTGGCGGTGGCGCGGCAGCTGCAGCCGGCGGAGACGGAGGAGGCGACGAGCCTCGGGGACGAGCGGCGGGCTCTGCGCGGCGGCCGCCTCTGCTTGGCCGACTTCCTCGGGGGGCTGGGGAAATGGTGGTGGGGGTGGGGAGGGGTGAGCTCCCTGGCGAAGTGGTAGGACTTCCTGGGATGGGGCGGGTCCGGAAGCGGGTTCGACTTGGAACCGGAGGAGTGGGGCGGCGTGGCGGAGGAGGAGGACGGCGACTGCTTCTTCTTGGTCGGAGGAGGGAGCTGGTGGTGATGATGATGAGCTCTTGATGATTTGGTCCTACTGTTCATGTCCCTGAGCTTGTGCAGCCAGGAATTGGGGATCATGTCTGACAATCTGAACCTGTAATTCCCCATCTCTCTCCTTCTCCTTCTCTCCCTCTCTCTCTCTCTCTCAAGAACTCGCTGTTTCTTCTGCGTGCATGTGCAGAAGAGGCTGAGGAATATGACTGATGCTGTGCCTTTTCTGTCTGTTCTGCGCTGCGAGCTGTAGTGAGGGACTGAACCGAGGATAAATAAAGGGTGAACTAGATGGATTGGGGGAGTGGGTGAGAGTCCCCTACAATTAAAAGCCTAGAAATTACTAGAAATTTACATGAAGTTTTGATTTTTTCTCTCTCTCTTTAGATGAACGGACGAACTATATTTGTTATGATAATTACTTAGTATTAATATGACGATGGCGTCAACATAAATTTTTTTTTTTTTATTCTTGTGGGGGAGTGGGGGGGTCCACAGGGGAGGAAAAATTTGGCCCAAAAAGAGTGGGGCCCTTGTCAATATGTTTATACTGTTCATAGTCGTACTCATTGTCCGGTTCAAAATCTGCTTTAGGGCTTTCATAATTGGAAGTTTACAAGTTTTAACAATTTTTTTCCTGTAAAGTTAGGGGATTAGTCAATAATATCCAGCAATACAACTGGAATTCTTCCTATAACTATCTTCCTTTTTATCTGTGTTATCTATTTTCTGTGATTACATCTTGGGATCGCCTCGAGATCAAGACCCAAACGTTTCGATTTGAAGGTTAATGTAGGGGTAGGAGATCGTAGACGACGCGAGAGCAAGGGCAATGCGCGTGAAAGGCGTGCCCGGAGGACCTCGAGATCATGACTCGTGAATCATGCAAGCGAAAGACAAATCTTGGCAATTGATCGTGCGGTTTCCACAATAGTATTCACGTGATTGGTGGTTCAGATGGGTTGGGGCTACGCTGCTGAAAAATAATATGCTATGTTGCCCTGATAGACGACTGGAATGACGAAATTATTCCAACTTTTCCTGATTGATGAAAAGTAAGGCGATTCGGAATTTCAGGGAAAGGCCTCGGCGAAAAAGGCTTAAAAGAGCAAAAGACAGGAAAGGAAAACGGTCGTCCATGTTTTAACAACAGGCAATGTCCACTAACTTGTAAATCAAGAAGTGGTCCAACGACAAGATGTGCGCCAAATGAATGTTTTGCTCGCAAAGGAAAGGAAGAAGCTTACATCGAGTATCTCTGAAATGACTATTCAGTGATTGCCTGAAGAAGAAAACGAGAGAGATGACCGATTGTCTTCTCCGCCATACGAGCCGAGGAACCGGCCTTTCCTCGCATGCGTCCATTTTTTCCCGGGGGCCGAATGTTAGAAGGGGAATCGGGCATCGAGCTGATAACGATATCTGTTCACGGACCGGCTCTCTCCCTTACCGTGCTCATAACTAACTCCAAATTGGGCGAATTCGTCGCTAGAGACTGAACCGTCCTTCTCGGCCCCGTGGTCCCTATTTTCAGGAATTTTCCATGTACAGGAACTAGAAAGATACAAAAAGGGGGAATGAGCATGTTCCACTCTCCTCTGAAGCGTGGGGCAATGGGGGACCAAAGGACGAATTTAATGAAACGATGGGGGGGCTTCTCCTACTGGTGGTGCTCTATGACGAACTTAGTTCTTGTCTCGGCGTGACAGGGAAAAGAGCTACGAGACCCCTCTCAGTCCACAACCCGTGTGGAAATTTGCACTGGGAAACGTACGCTTTCCGGTGGGGTTTTGCTGTTGACGTTTGCCCCAGGGGGCTGAAACGTTAACACCACCAACGTCAATATTTCATGAGCTTCTTCCGAGGTCGTGTTTTGGCCACGACCTTGAACTAACGTCTTGATCGTCCTGGGAAGGGGAACAAAAGCATGTGGCCCCTCTTCATGATTTACAGTTCGATTCGACGGGTAACATTGCAATGGGGCGATAGTGAGATCCATCCAGCTGCACGCCCTATAAATGACGGCCGTATTGTCGTGTCGATTAGTGTTTCGTAAGAGGAGAGAAACAGGAGAGTCACTCGATTGCACGAGCTTCGTGCACTCGACCGACAAAGAGTTTGTAGAGCGATTGAACTGACAGAATTCGAGCATGGAGTCCGAAATTGGATAAGTCATTTGAGGCTATTTCCCTCCCGAGATATCACATTCGTCTGTCTCTAAGTTTGCCCCAATATCTTCTAGCCTTATATCATGTGCCCAGTTTGGACGGAACCATAGAATCATGCTGCTCAATTTGCAATTAATTCTTCGTTTTCTATTTATCTTGCTTATATAGCATTCTGTTTCTTGTAATGTTGTGGAAGCAAGCAATTGGTATTAGAGTTAGGCTTGACTGAGCTAAAGCGAATCGATTGCGACATAAGAAAGGAAAGTGAGAATCGACAAATTTGAAGAGAATGATTTTAGTTTCTAGAAGATGCAGATTGATGATTATTTGTATAAGAGGAATCTACACTTACTCATGTCTGTGAAGAAACGAGAGTCGATGAAGCAAGCTTAATGGGAATTACTAGATAGACAAGCTTTAGGTGTTATTCAGCTGACATTGGCTCATAATGTCGCTTTTAATATCGTGAAAGAGAGGATCACTGCAAGTTTGATGAAACCTTGTTGAACATGTACGAGAAGCCCTTTACTGTGATCAACAAGATCTACTTAATCCGATGTCTCTTTAACTTAAAGATGGGCGATTGTGCGTTAGTTGCTTATCATATCAATGAATTTATTGTGGTTGTTAGTCAATTGAGTTCAGTTGAGACTGACTTTGAAGATGAGGTACGTGTTTTGATTCTATTATCCTTATTACTTGATAGTTAGAATACCCCTGTTTGTGCTATTAGTAATTCCTCTAGGTCAACGGGCTTGACGTTTGATGGGGCTCAAAATTTAATTCTAAGTGAGAACATTCATAGAAAAGAATCTGGTGAACTTGTGCCTATTGCTTTAGTAGGTGAAAGAAGAGGAAGAACTTGTACACGTGTTAGCAAGAGTAGTATAAACTTGAACAGACGAAATCAATCTAGGACTGGTGGTGCTATCTGTTGAAGTTGTGGCAAGAGGGAGCATTTTAAAAGAGATTGCCTTAAGTTAAAGAAAGAGAAGGGTAAGGAAATAAGGGTTGAGTCTGCTGATGATGCTACTGCTGTAGTTAACTATAATTCGGATAGTGTTGATTATGTCTTGTCTGTCACTGAGAATTTGTCGTTTGACGGATGTAATATAAACTCTGGTTGTTCATTTCATGCTACACCAAATAGAAACTAGTTTACTATTTATCAATGCATGAATATTAGTAAAGTGCAGTTGGGGAACAACGCTGAGTGCGATATTGTGGGTGTTGGTGATATTATAATCAGAATGCATTATGGTATCATGAAGACATTGACCGGAGTGAGCTATGTTTCAAAATTGAAGAAGAACATAATTTACTTGAGTTTCCTAAATTCAGTTAGGTGTCGGTATACCTCATAAAGTGGAATTCGAAAAATCGTTCGAGGTGCCCTGGTTATAATGAAAGGAATTAAGCATTGTGGCATGTATGAGCTTCAAGATGAGACAATGACAGATTTCACCACAGAGACATCGGATGCATCTATTTGAGAGTTTGAATTGTGGTGTATGCGCTTGGGCGCATATTAGCGAGAGAAGTCTGAATGTTCTAAATGAAAGAAATCTTTTGTGTGGTTATATTTCTGACGAACTGAATATATGTCGGTGTTGTGACTTAGGTAAACGATGGAAAGTGCAGTTCGGTACGACTGTCAGAGAGTCCATAGTGATTGCATAGTTGATTCATTTGGATGTTCACAGGCTATCGTGGTTTCCTTAGAAGAATAGTGCCATATTTATGCTAACAGTTGTGGATAACTACTCAAAGAAGATTTTGGTTTTTGTATTCAGGCATAAGTTTGATGTTGTTGTCAGGATTAGGCAATTGAGAACTATGGTCGAAAAGAAGATTGGTAAGACGATCAAGTATGTACGGACAGATTGTAGCATGGAGTTCTACTCGGAGCTGTTAAACAAATTCTGCATGAAAGAATGCATAGTAAAACATCACACTAGTGACAATAAACCATAGCATGTTGCAAAGTTGATAAGCTGAACAATAGTAGAGATGACCCATAAAATGATCAACTGCAATTGAATGTCGAACTCCCGAAAAAATGTGGTCATACAACGTTGCTGATTATTTGATTGCCCATATTATATTTGAGTGAGTGATGGTAAGCTTGTTGGGAGCGCAAGAAATTGTATGTTTTTAGGCAATGCACAAGATGAGCGGGATTATCGGTTACAGTAATCGGAATTAAATTCACCTGCTGTTAGTAGAGAAGTCACATTTGACAAATCTCCAGTACTTTTGAATATGAGTGTTATTGGCAGTGTTCATATGGATCTAGATGGCGTTCAGCTCAAGGTAGAATTATGACCACAAACTCTCGAGATAGTAGGTACCAGTGAAGTAATCGAACAGATGGTGCTTGTAGCGAGGTGAGCCTGTAAAGCCATCAATTGCTGTAATTGCTGAGTGTGAAAATGTGCATGTATGGATGCCACGATGGTTTTGGTTTATTTATGGTAGATATGGTTATGTCGGAAATTTCTTGTGAAGCAGTTAAAGGTACAGGTGGAGTTGGTGGTCTAATGAGATCCACAATTATGGCAAAGTTCCAATGAGACTTGGACTTGAAAGATGTTTGTGGTGGTTGATCCCATGAGGGGCTGTGAGAGAATAGCAGTGAAGTTCGGATTCCAGCGAAGCAATTATGACAGCTCAAACGTTGAGCCAAAGTAGAAATTGTTGAAAATGTATCTCGTGATTGTTGAAAATGGTAAGCTCCTAATCCAACTTGGTTTCCTAGTTGAAGAAATTTCGTATTTTGGATCCAAATCTTGCCTATATATATAAAAAAGTGTCTTCACCGTGAAGAGCATTCAAGAGGCTACTTCTATGTGAATTTATACCCTGAGAGCTTTTAGTGTGGAAGTCAATTAAATCTTGTGAATAAGCTTTGTGCATTCCTTCATGAGATTGAGAGGTTATTTTGTGAGAAATTACCAATTAAATCTTGTGAGTAAGATTTGTGAATTCCTTTATGAGATTAAGAGATTATTTCGTGAGAAATTGTGAAGCTAAACACTATTGAATGAAGACGAATTATTGGGTGTAATTTGGGGCTTGAAAACACCGAGAGTGTTTGAGTGTGGTTGTAATCTTTATTGTGTCGCTTGATCTATAGTGGAATTTTTTGCAGCTCTTCCTGAGTGCGTAGGTCACATTCACCAAATCACGTATTTATGGTGTCCGATTTATTTCCTAGTTTTGTTTAACTTGTTGTTCGATTGCCAATTTCCGCAACATGTAAGATATTTTGGCCTTCATAAAGCGAGACTTTCTCTATTTGAGATTTGAGCATGTCTTCATTCATTTGAATGGAGGAGGGATCGAAATTCGTCTTTTCTGCCCTCGCTTTTACTGCATTAAAGATGGAACAATCGCAACAAAGCAGGCGAGCATCTCTAAAGAAGATGGAGAGGTGCAAAGACTCGTGGTTGGCCAATATCATCACCTAGAATATACGGCCAATATCTTTACCTAGAATATACGGCCTATACCATTACCTAGAATTCATCACATTCATGAGGAACACAATGCCGCTACGTGATGTCCTAGAAATGAGAATGACAGCAACTTACAGGAATTGCTGATTCACTTCAGTGACAGTGAGTGGCATCGGACATACTCAAATCTTTGCGCGCCTTGTTCATCTGTTTTATTAGGAGACATCTGAGCAGCCATGACGTTCAGACTTCAGGTTGATTTCCGGGGATTCTGAATTCGAAATTTTTTCTTGCTTCGCTCAGGATCGTGAATCTGTATTTGCTTCTCTAGCCTGTGTGTGTGCTTTGGACATTGACAATTATGCAGATGATAATAACTCCGCCGACGATTGTGCGATCCCCAAGTTATTCATCGAACATGATGAGAAATCTGCTGAAACTGTTGGTTGCAGAACAACATCGTGTAGTTAGGCTAATCATAGACATGTCCTTGTGAGAGGGCTGATCATTTGAGGGTCCTGAAAGAGGAAAGATTCAAGCCACTTCCTGTGGATACACTGCAATTTCGATCAGAATGTCTAAAACAATGAACATATAAGGGCATGCCATTTCTTTGGCTAGAATTTGGACAGGGGCTTTGACAGAATGAGAACTTCGAATGGTTTTATAGAGTAAACAGCGATCGAAATTGAAATTTACCATGGGAAAGTGACTGCAAGTTGTTCGCCTGACTGCATAAGAACGTAAGTAAAGCTAGTCAATCATGTCACAGAGGAGACCGATGTGTTCCTCCGATTTATACCTGGAACTCTTCAAAGGGGTGCACTCCATTCTTGTCTAAGCATGAAACTGAGACTCTGAACAGAGCTTCAATTGATAGAAAAGAAGAATTGGGCGAACCACACTATATAAAAACCACTCTTGTTTTGGTTGATCTAGTTTTTGGTTGTAGTCTTGGAGATCCCATGAATGACTACATTGCCTTTGAGCCGATGTCATGGTTGATCTACAAGGGAATCTTGTTAATCTTTCTTCAAACAGCAATGCAACTTCACAAGGGCTCTGCGTGATGTGCTTCTTCGCAACTTCTATTTTTTGGTCCGAACTAGCTGCAAGTTAAGTTTTACATTTTGGGGTTGAAGTCAGCAGTAGAAAAATTCGCTCGTTAATTTCCAAGATCGTCCTTCATAAAGACACCGTCCAGGCAACGGTTCAATTTCAGAAATTGGATGGGCCTTTTAAAGCCCTGTACATAAGCTGTTGGTCTGTCAGACTATATGTACTCTCTCAATCTCAATACGCTCAAACAACCAAATTCTCGTTCGTGTACAAAATGCCATGCAAGTAACATTTGTGAAGACCACATTACGGTGATTTGGATGGAGGTTTATCTTTTTTGTCTGGTGACAGTGAGCTCTGATCTGACATGGCACCAGAACGACTGCAAAATGAGTAGTAAAACCTTGAATTGAGTCAGATTCTGCTCTCGCTTAGTTAACAATGCTATACTAAAGTAGAGAAAATAAAAATAGAATTCAAGATCGCGAGATTTTGTCTAGAAATGTCGTGCGAAGAACGTGCTTCTGCGAACTTGATCATGACTGCATGCTTGTCGCACGACTCGTGATATATACACGATCGTGAGTCCGGCCATAAGTTGGGCATGTCCAACCTTCTTTTGTCGACGGGCCCAGATGATGGTTTGTGGCATGTAATGTAAAGGAAAACTCCGCTGTTACGGCCAGCATTGTCAAGAAGATTTTCAAGATTTTTGAGTCGTTCTGGGCGGGCTTGAGCAGAGAGCGGAGCCTTTTGCGTGAGTCTGACCGATCGAATTCGGCCGTCGACATGGTCTACAATGTACGCAACAACAACGCAATGTTCCTTGTTCATCACTCTACAAGATCATCATCATTCAAGTCTAGAACAGAACTTTTAAATCTTCTTGGTCTTTCACTGAGTTTACACTAAAGTATATGAATCTCTTATGAACATGGCCGTGCCGAATTTGCGCAGCGCAAGAAAGAAAAAGAACGAAAGAATCAATGTATGAAGCGAATGGAAAGAATCGACGAAGAAATCGAAATCGCAACGCTCGCAAGCAGCATCAGCTGATCAAGTTGTTGGTGCGCTTGCTTGGGCCGGAAGGCGGGACTCTCCCCTTTGGAAGCGAATTCAGCAGCAAGAACTTGGCCTCCATCTTAACATCATCCCTGGATGACGAGGAACCGCTCCCCCTCCGAAAGGCGAGGTGCGAGGCCGGCTCGACAGCCACTTCGCTGCCGGCCGCCAGGAGCCTCGCGCTCGAAGCTCGGGACGCTAAAATCGCCACGAGCACCGCGACGACCAAGATCTCTTTCGAACCCATCACCGCACGTACGTCCCGAGAAGAAGCAGAAACTAAGTCGATGCGAGCGTGCGTCGGATTGTCCCGAGAGATTGTATGAATGTATCGATGGGCAAAGCTCGAAACCGGGTTCGCCATTATAAAGAGGATGACTTCAATTAATGACCCAACGCGGTAGCCTCTCTTGCACTAGCGGTTTCGCAGCCGTGCGTGTTGTTTGAAAGTCAAACGTCTACTGCTAAAAGTGCTCGTGTTGCGTTCCGGAAACTTTGACTTTTCGCCATTTCCACATTATCCTACAGCTGCGAAGTGACCGAGTCCTGCAGTTGACGGTGATCCCCGGTCGTACCCCCAACGCGGTCACTCCAGCTGCAATGGCGGTGCACGATGCAGCTTGCCAACTTGACCACGCATTTGTTGATTAAGATCTTGTTCGACTTATTATTGATCAGGCTTTGCTTTGACGAGCATCCAGTCTCCTTTTCTTATCATTTTCTCCCTCTTCATTGCACGCAAGCCGCCATAGCATCTGGAGGCTAACCGGCGGATTACCGTCTCTATCGACGTTTACATCGGTATCTAATTGACAGGTCTCGACCGTTCTCGTATTAGTCGTAAATTTCACAACTAGCCCACACTTATATCTCCCGGATCAATAATGCATGGTTCGATTGCATATTGCATCGGATTAAGATACCAACGGAGCTGGAGGATCTCGTCCCATTCTTGCTACCATATGGTTATTATTGATTAGGCTGTGCAACAGGTCTACTAGTCCGATTCTACTGGGGAACTGGACCGAACCGGCCATAGAAATAGGTCTGGTTTTAGAACTAGTAATGTGCGGGTAGGTTTTAGGTTTTACGTGTTGAACCCATCGACCGATCAAGGATTCGGTTAGAACCTGTTTTATGAAGTTGGAAAAAGATAATTTATCTTTCTTCAATGAGTATAACTTCCCTATTGTTTTATATTTATTCATGTTTTGTATCGACATTTTACTTTGAACCGTTTTGTTGCTCATACCATTTTACTGTAACTGCTATTTATCTTGATTTATAAAAAATGAAGCAAAAAAGAGAAAAAAAACCAGTTCCTAAGTAAACCCTACGATTGGACCGGACAAACAGGGTAGGTTCCATGGCAAACATGGTAGATTCTTTTTTTTTTTTGGTCGATAAAACATCGTAGATTTAAAGTTCCAAAAATTGAAAATCGGTTATAACATGGTGGGTTCCAGATTTCAAATTCTAAGTCTGAAACCTACCCAACTTAAAAGCGATCAACTCTATTATTGATGCCAAGGGTTTGTACCTTACTTTTGGTTCAATCATCGGAGGTACTATTCATTGGTTTCACTTTAGTTCTTGTAAAGCTATCTAATAGTACCCTTAATTATTTGCACTTTTCAAGTTGAATACCATCCTGTCTAGGGGTGATTGATTTCAGGGTAGAACGGCAGGAACCTGTTAGGAAAACCTCATAATATATTTTTAAGTTGACAAAATTGTCCAAGAGATTTTATAAGTCCGATAAATACTTTTGAAGTATTCTAAGTCCAGACTTTACAAGGATCAGAAGGAGAAGTTCGGGTTCTGCACAGTAAAAGACGAAGTTCAGACTTTGTACACGGCAGTTGAAGAACTTCAGTTTATATTAGAAACAAAAGATTTAGAGGTTAAAGAATAAACCATTCTGACTCAAGTTCTGAAATACGAGATAAGAATTAGACTTTATCCAGACGCTATCGCAAACTCAGAATAATGGCTAATAATCTGGCTTGGATTTCATCAATGAAAAGTATTGATTGATTCGATCTTAAAAGGTTATTTTGCAAGGAATATTTACATCGCGAAATATCTTTGATTGATCGACAATCAACTCTACGACAAGTTTATTTCTAATTGAAGAAGCTCTGGTTATGGAAACCAAAGTTCTTGTTGTATGGCCGACTAGATTCAACGAGATTCAAACTTTATCACTCAACGGCTGTTCAATCCTTTTTATACAAATCTGCTCAAGGTGAAGATTGGAAGATAATCCTCTGAAGACTGTCCAATGGTTAGTTTGGAAGTGGAGGAGTATAAAAAGAAACAAATTGTCAAGGAGTAGAAGTAGAGAGACGATATCCAGAATCATCTATTCTAAAGTTTGAGTATACTTTGACCAGTATAACTGATCCTTCTTGAGCTAAAATTTGTGATATTGAGAGATCTGTTGTAAGAGTGATTGAGTGATCTATCTTTCACAGGAAAGTTATTACTCAGAATTTGTAATCTCTTGATTGATCATCCAGTGGAATCCAATCAGTAGGCTGTCAGCGTTGGAGAGTGGACGTAGGCTTGATCCAAGCCGAACCACTATACATCTGTGTGCAAATTTTCTCATCCCTAAAACTCCTTTTATTTAATTAATTGCACATTTACTTGTTTGTCATTTAAAGATTGATTAAAATCTGAACATTGTTAAGACTTTACTTGTGATCAATTATTTTCGCGTTAAAATTGATCAAATAGTACTCAAATCACCTATTCACCCCTCTTTAGGTGATATTTACTAGTCTCATTAGAATCAAATCAATAGAGTCGGTTCTCAGTTTGTGGAATCGAGAATCGGCCCACCTGATCCTGTACCTACTCGGAAACCAGACCCACCTACGTGGGTCGAGGAACCGCCCATGAGCACTTTGGTCATATCTTTGCATCATTTGGAATTTCTCGTTTCTTATACTTTTAGTATTGTGGTCATTTCTTTCATTACAAGCTCCTTCGTTTAGCACAGATTAAGTACAGGAATCAAAGCCATAGCTAGGACCCAATGAGCTTGATGCGACCAACCAAAGCGGAGAACGAGAAAAGAAAACTCAGAGAAGTGCAGCAAAAAACAAAACCCACAGAGGCTAAAACTTTAAAGAAGCGAGAAATGAAAATGGTACCCGAAAAACCGTCGCTTTTTTTCAAAATGTTTATTAAAAGAGAGCTGAGAGACTGAGAGCGAGCGTGAGCATGAGGCTACAAGAGGCGTGCATCGTGAGCGAGAGAGAGAGAAGGGGCCGTGAGTGAAGAATGGGTAATAAGAATAGTTATTAGGGTTTATAGTAGAGGTTATAATAATAATAGAATATATATATATATATTGGTCTGGTCCGGTTGAGTGGATCCACACTTAAAACTAGGAACCAGACCGATATTCATCGGTTCCAATTTTTAAGTGCTGAGAATCGCCCAGATTTGATCGGTTTGGTCCGGTTCGGGCAGTGTCTAATTCGGTCCGATTCTTTTACTTACCTCTGATCCTGCTTGCCATTGAGCTTTGAATGACTTGCTATAGGAAGTTTGGGATGACCCCTACTCTTTGGGACCTGATCCGACCAGCCAGGGAGGGATGGGAACTATGCAGGCATAGTATAGGGATGGGTTCTCTTAGTTCCGATCTCGACCTTGCCCTCGCTCGACCTAGGTTATTGCTTTTTTTGTTTTTTTAGAGTTTTTGTTCCCTTGTTGTCCGTCGATTATACTAATTTCCCTCTATCACATACTATAGTTTCATTTCCTAAGAAAAAATTAAATTAACAATAATTCGTCAAATACACAATTAGGTTATTACTCTGGGAGCATACAACGATGTACCAATAAATGATGATCCGTTCACCGTATTCATCCATAGAACAATACTCCCGCTAATTAAACCCGCACTAGATACCTAAACAAAGGGCATGTTTCGTTGATTTGGAAATTACGATAATGTGTATACATATCTTTTTCTGCGTAACATAAAATGACTCAATTAGCATATGCATCATTATAGAGAACAATACTCTATTTCAGGAGTGAGCGATTCCAAATTCTGTATAGGTTCTATTTGGAACCTACCCATTGGAACAGGTTCCTGAAACCTACTTTTACGTACTTTGGAACTTGGAACTAGGATCGGTTCGAGGGTCTACCCAGGTTCCGCTTGTATTATTAATTGAACAATTGCAATGAATCATCACCTTTAATGACTACCATTTATTGCTACGTTCTACTGACCACAACTTATATTTAGAGACACGAAGAATATGAAATATTAACAAGTCATAAAATGAAAATTCAAACTAGCGGTTCCAGATTATGCACTCAATAATTAACGCCATGGAATACCGCATATCACACAAAGACTTAGACAACGAAAAAAACACAAAAAGCTTGTTTAATCTAGAACTTACCCGTCGAAACAGGTTTCCCAATTTTTGAAACCTGCAATATACCCTGCATATTTTGGAACCTGGAACTTATATCTTCTAATCGATTAGGTTCTCAGGTTTATGGTTCTATTATGAAATCATGCTCACTCCTACTTTATTTCCAAAGGTATGTTTATCCTTTAATTCATTTCGCGTAGGAAAAAGTGGTTCTTTTCTAACATCCTCACATAAGTGGTCAGCATGTTCAAGTTCACATGGTTCAAGTGACTATAGTTAGTAGTTACCACAACATCTACATAGCATTCCGCTAGTAGTTACCATATGTTTTCAAAATCATGCTAATTTTTTATCCAGTCTCGGAATTGATGAGCATCAAATTGTAGGTAAGTAGCTGGAAATATCACTAAAGTCAACCGGTATTTTATAATCACGCAACTAGATTATGCCAATACCGGCTTCGGGGGAAGGAAAAAAAAAGCATAATTTATCAACAAGTAGGGCAAAAATACAAGACCGATCGTGAAATGAATTGAAGTTGAACTATACGAAGCGAATTTGCTTCGATTTGATCGCCAAAAAGAAAGAAATAAATTAAATCCAATTGAGACTTTACAAGTAATTGATTGGACCGGCGTTAGCTCGGCAACATTATCCTCGTCGCGGTCACGTTGGTCGTGTAATCGGGATCCACCGGATCGCCGTCGACCAGCCCCGCCGCCCATCGCCGGAGTGTCCTCAGTAGGCTGGCCGCCTTCCTCTTTGCCCGCCCGGTCCCTGTCCCCATCAGCTCCCATATGACCCTCTCGATCCCGGGCATCGTCGCCAGCTCCACCACCGCATCCGGCCCGCCCTTCCTGCATATCATGACGAGGGTCGCCGCCGCGCTCTCCCGCGCCCGCTCCGACCCTTCCCGCAGCACCCTGCCCAGCTTCCTGATCGCGCAGTAGGCTGCCGCGACCGCCACCAGCCCTCCCCGCTTCACCACCGCCTCGAGGATGGTCACCGCCTCGTCCTGCAGGCTCTCCATCACGTCGCACACCATCTCCACCATCCCTTCCTCCAGCAGGTTCGCGACGGCCTCCCTGTCCCCTGCCAAATTCAAAATCGCCGCGAGCGCATCCCTCCTGGCGCTGCCGTGGCCGTCCCGGGCCAAGTCCATCAATCCCCTCACGACTCGCGTCTTCCTCCCGAGCCGTTTCATGTGGGAGTGTACGCCGGAGAGGCTGAATATCGTGGCGGCGGCATTGCCCTTCGCCTCCCACGTGGTGCCGGTGCGCAGGACCTCGATGACTCCGTTGAGCGCGCCGTCCGTCTCCATGATCCGAGCCTTGTTTGCGTCCAGGATCGACAGGTTGAGTATAGTCGTGATGGCGTTGACCTGTAGGCTCGGATACTCCGAGGCGACGTCGGAGCCTAGGTACCGGACCAGCTGCGGGATGGCTCCGGCCTCCGCGATGAAGGCCCGGCTCTCCGAGTCGGACTTCGCGAGCGCCCGGAGCTCGTGGACAATGCCGTCCGCGACCTCCGCCGGCGGGCCGCCGCGCAATTTCCGGAGCAGGAACGAAACCGTCATCTTGGTGGCCTCGATTGCGGCTTTGCTCCTCGCGCCGCCGCCGCCGCTGGCCCTCGCGGCGTCGCCGGCGGCTTCGAAGGGTATCTTCTGCTCCCGGCACCACAGGGAGATGAGATTCTTCAACGCGCGGTTGGGGATGAGGTCCGAGTGGGCCAGGGTCTGACCTGTCTTGGGACACGTGTTGTGCCCCGATTGGATCCAGAGGCTGATGGACTCGCGATCGTACGTCTGCCCGGTGGCCACGACGACCGGGTCCCGCATGAGGTCCAGCGTGATGGGGCACCGGAAGTCCGCCGGGAACGCGATGCTCGACGCCGACTTCCGGAGCCGGAACTCCGCCGGCCGCTTCGGCGGCGTGGACCCGCCGTAGAGGACGCACTTCGCGTACCGGACGAGCCCGATCAGCGCGATCGCCTGCGACTTCGCCTTCTCGTCGCTCTGGTTCTGGACCTCCTCCTCCAGACTCTCCATCTCTTGTCCGCAGCTGGACGAATCCCGCAGCCCCAGGCCCTCGAAAGCAGCCGCGAGCTGGGCTTGATCGGGCACGACCTCCCTCGCGATGCCGTCCAGCATCGCCAGCACGCCGCGCCTGAGATCGTCGTCCCTCGGATCGACGCGAGCCCCGGCCCGCGAGCGCTGGTTCTTGATCAGGTCAACGAGCTCTTCGACGTCGTCGCCCAGTTCCGCCTCCCCGACCGGGAACACGTCGAGCGACGTGGTCAGGTCGGCGTTGAGCTCGCGGAAGCTGTCGGACACGAGCTCCACCTGCAGGAGCAGCCACATCTTGCTCCCGTTGGAGCAGTCCTCGATCAGCGTCTTGATCCGCTGCAGCAGAATGTACATCTCCTCGAAGCAGAGGACCGCCGACGGGGAGCAGTACCCCGCCCGCTTCCGCAGCAGCTCCTCGAACAGGACCGCCAGGAGGTTGACCTTGCGCGCGATGGAGAGCGAGCACGACCTGAGGAGGTACTGGAACGGCCGGAGGGACGCGATCTCCTGGGAGAGCTGGAGGAGGGACTGGACGAGCTCCACGTCGGACAGCCTCGGCGACACGAAGGCCCCGGCGGACGGCCGACGCTTCCGCGGCGGGAAGGCCTGCGGCGTCACCGCCATCGGAGAACAGGGTCCGAACGGAACAGGGGGCCGCGCGCGAGAGGCTCCGGCTGCGGGCTCCTCCAATTCGAATAAGAAGAAGAAGGAGAAGAAGGAGAAGAAAACGGAATCGCCCGTTGATGGGCAAGGCTCAAGAACGAAGAAGATGAAGAGAAGAGAAGGAAAGACCACAAAAGGCGAGAGCTTTTGGGGATCTATGGGAAGACGAGAGGTTTCTTGAATGGAGAAATTGCGCGTGTTGCAGAGGAAACGATGTGTGTAGAAGCAGGAAGGTGTAGTCAGCCAACTCGCATGATTTTGTCTGTTTTTGACCGTCTCTTTTTCCTCCCAAGAAACTAAATTATACACATTCCTTTTTCAATACAATGATTAAAAAAGGAAAGAAATCGACCCCCCCCGCGGAAAATAATTAATCGAATCGGCATCCAATCCGATTCAATTTCGAATACGCTGATATTCAGATTTGATTATTCGGGCGGGTACGGGTATCCCGTACGTTATTTCGAACTCATAATCAATTAGCCTCGAATACGGGCGTGGGTCGGACCGGTCCGTATTATCGATGCGAATTCGCGCGTGCGATTGCGACGGTGATTGGTGGAGCAGGGCCGACTAGGCAAAAGAGGCGAAAGGAGATAAACCCAAAATTTTGGATTTGGGGTTTGAACTTTGAACGAGTAGAGTTATATTTAGCTAAGAATGAGGAAGACAGTGAAAGAAAGAGGGGGACGCTACGTACGTCCACTTCACCAAATGGGAGAATCGCGACCGTCTTCCAGCGCCCGCCGCCGGCCGCACGCGAACTGGACCAGCCTCGGACTTAATTTTCCTCAGCAGATCCCCAATCCCGGAGCCATCGGTTTCGGCATCAACCCCCTTATCCGAATCCGAATCCGAATCGGATTCGCCGTTCCCGGTTCCAGAACGAATAGGTATGATTCGATCGGTCGTTGGTCATTCGTCGAGACGAGAACGGCGCCGTCCCCATTCCGTCCCAATCATCTTGCTTGTGATTGACCTTTACGTCCACGGTTATCAATTGCAAAATGATTGTGCAAGTCAATTTTCAATTGTCTTTTCACATGGAGATAAAGCCAAGCCAACCCATCTCTTACGTAGTCATTGGGGTGGGTGGGTGCGGCACGTAATTGACCGTGGCCTCATTTCTTGCATGCAATTCAATAGCCAAAAGATTATAATAAATAAATAAAATCAAACAATGAAAAACCTATAAAGAAAGAAAAAGAAAAATTGACCCCGATAAGCTCGATCGAGCACTTTGACCGGAGCGAAAACCCATCCTTCTCCATACACGACCGGGCCGACTTTGTAATTACAAGAAAACCCGGGGACGGCAGCGTAAATTTATCAGGGTGCCGTTCATGCTCCCCGTTGACAAGAAAGCACAGGAATCCCGCTCCTCGGTGAGAGGGCGGGAGTCCAAGGGGCCCCCCCGGCGAGGGTCGTAGGAGGCATCGCCCCCGCGACTTCAGAGGGCTTTCATAATTTGGTCCCGTATTTTATTGGTAGTTTGAATTTTGGACCATGAATAACTACCGAATATAAAATCTCTTTCTCTTATAATTGGAAGTTGTAACATAGATGTGATAGGTCCTAATTACAGTGAAATCCTTTGCTGGATGTAGTCCTAATTTATAGATGAACCGGGATAAAATCTTCGTCTCGATTTCTCTTCCTCGCCTTTACTCTCTCTATTTCGTCGTGCTTGTACGACTGATCCTAACAAAATCCATATTAAATATAGATCGATTGTTCAAAATTAGGTGCGAATACATATACACAATTTTTTTTTAATGTTAATGTGATGGGCCGGGCACTGGTTTTTAAAGTATGGTTGAGCCATCGGTGTATGAACTGGTAAAAGAGCACAAAGGGGCGGCCGCACATGGCACCACTCCTCTCAATTGGTACCAGTAGGTAAAGTTGTTGTGTGTGGTGGTGGGGGGACTAGGTCTCATCGTCATCCAAACAATTGGCATTATAATAAGGAAATTTCAATTCGTTATTTAATGTATGGCTTCTATCTTTTTGTACAATACCCACAAAAAGTTACATACTTTGGTATAGATTCCCTGTTTTTACTCGAGTCATCCATCATCTCTTTGCCCCTAATTTAATGCCTTTTGGGGGCATGGTCCCATGATTGCTTGATTGTGAACCGGATGTGGTCCAGACACCTAAC
The DNA here is from genome assembly GCF_021117445.2 of Syzygium oleosum. Lineage (NCBI taxonomy): Eukaryota > Viridiplantae > Streptophyta > Magnoliopsida > Myrtales > Myrtaceae > Syzygium > Syzygium oleosum. Next base: position 7,470,445 of record NW_026607494.1, read on the forward strand.
AACCTAATCACTATATTTATTCCTATACATTTCTCTTTTAATTAAGGTGGAGGGATGTCGTGGAAATTGTTAAGAGCCTTGCGCTCTTGGATTCATCTGGCTGTAACACGGGCGTTACCGACCGGCCGGTCAGCGACGGACCGCCTCGACCCGAGATCTCGAGCTGCGACGTCCCTCTTCCGGCAAGAAGATGGGTCGTTCCTAGTGTCTCCTCGACGGTTATTTTCGGGATTTTTCGTTTGATAGGATCATCTCGAAAAAATAGAAGGGTCGAGCAAATACTTGGTTCTCTTTTTTGTTGTTGTTGTTGTTATTGTTATCTTTTTTTAAGACATAGGACACGTTCGTGTGTTTCCCCACGTTGACAATATCAATCTCGAAGAGGCTTCCTAGAAAGTACTCGATGGACGTGAAGTCGAGGAAGAAACGTGGTGGAAGCAGCGCGGAAAGTTGGAAACTTTGGAAGCAGCGAATCGGCTCCCAAACGCCGCTTTCGCTTTCTTTCTCCCTCCCTGGAGTTCCCACACTGGCGTTTACTTTCAAGGAGGTTGAAATGGGAATCACATGCATGAAAAATTATAAGATCTGCTTTTCTATTTTATGTGAAGAAGCAAAACTAAGTGATAATATATATATTAAAAAAAAAGAGTAATTTATGAAGGATTCGACTAAAACTTTTAAACCAGTCGAGGTTGTTCTCCAACATAAACAAAGTCGGTGGATATTGCTAAAATAAAGTGAGAACTTAAAAAAACAGTAGGAAAGTGAAGATGAGATGATGTTGCTGTGCTTTAAGGGAACTCAAGTGCACACACTGATGGAGTCGTATCCACTTTCATGCTAACTCCAAAATAATTGAACGTTAGGTTTCATATGGCAGCACGGGAACAAAAAACGTTCATTGCATTTGTGGGATGCTTGCTCTCGGAGGCTATCTTTATAGACATGCATCATGTGCTCTTCATCGTATCGGGGGTAAATGAGATACCGAGCAATTGCGTATCGTGCCGATAGAGAAAAGATTTAAAGCTTCGTATCTTTTGAACGAGATAATTGCTCAAAAAGTCTTAAACATATTGTACCGTGATTAATTTAGTCTTGAACCTTTTAATTGTGCCAATTTAGTCATAAACATTTGACGATTTGTCAATGTAGTTCTTTAAGCCAAATTTAGTCAGAAAATTGCTGATGTGGACATTGATCATCCTATGTGCTACGGCCGGCGTTGACATTGACAAATTTTGCAAATTTTGTAATTTTTTTTTCCTAGTGAGGGGATTCGTGACCCTCGCTTAGGGGCCGGCGGGGTCGCAGGGCCTTGGCCAGTGGCAGGCGGTCGACCTTAGCAGTAACAAAAAGAAAATAAAATAAAAAAAATTTAAAAATTGCAAAAATTATCCGTGTCAGTGCCGGTCATGCCTAGCATGTCATGTAGGATGCCCGGCATCCCTGTCATCATTTTCTGACCAAAATTGGCCGGAATGACTGTATTGGCAAAATGTCAAAAGGCTTAGAAATGAATGGCCGCCGTACAATAGGTTTAGGACTTTTTGGATAATTTTCCCCTTTTGAACTCCATATCTAAGGGTGTCGATTCGATACAAACAAACGGTAACATCACTTATCCAAATCGTGTAAATACAAAGAGCATTTCACATTTGTTTTGGCAAGTATTGGAGGAAACAGACGAAAAAGATTCAGATTGCGGACTTGAATCGCGTTTGAAGAGCACTCAATCAATTCCTACCGGAACAATATTCGCGCGTAAATGAAACGCTTTCATTTCTTTCGTACAAACACTTACTCCTTTAATCCTTAACAAGTTCGATCAATAACAAGTTGCGATTCAGCTCAGGATACGACGTCTCGTTCCTGTAGGCGATGCAAGATTTGTTAATAGAGTAGCTGCATTACATGCTTTCTCTCTCTCTCTATTGTTCTTGCGTTGGTTGGAATCTTGCATGTCCTATCTAACACACCATCGATGACGAGAATCATGGAAAAACAAACACGACAAGCCTTGTAGCATCCTTCTTACACTACACCAACATAAACATAACGACAGGCTATCCAGAAAAAAAAAAACATGGATTTGATCATGGCCGGTCAGAACCACCTCCATTATTTAGAAGACGCCAGCTTAGATGATGACTCATTTGGAATTGCTTTTCTTCTACCTCGCACCCTTGCACGATCCTCGGGGGGAGGGGCGGTGGTTCGATGACGCGAGGAGGGTGGCCGTCGGCGGGGTGGGATGGTGGCAAACTCGGGTTGATGATTTGGGTGGATGGGTTGTTCGAGACTTGAAGTATTTAGGTTTTTCTTGATATTTTAGTCGTCCGAATGGGATTGATCGATGCGATTGAAAAAGTTTATTCATCAGGGATGGCTAACTCCGTACGTCCTCAATGTGCAATTTTAGGGACGGCTGCATCAGTCTCTCTTAGAAATGATATGAAATCAAGGAACTCTCCATATTCAAAGGACAACCATGTCATCCCTAATGTACATTTTTAGGGACAGCTGACCTAGCGAACTTGGCAACAGGCTAAACAAAACCGTCACTAGCTCTTTTTATTGGCAAACATAGGCGATGTTAGGCGATCAACAGTGAGCTGTCGTTGATTATTTCAACATTTAGAAACGGTTTCACCCGTTGCCCATGTAAAATTTTTTAGTAGTGCGAGAGAGCAAACTTGCAATTTAAAAACTATCTAAGTTGTAAAGTAGTAATGAAAACTTAGAATGTGTTTTTTGAACGAGTTGTGCTTGTTTGTATTCCAAGAAAAGTATAGCTGTTGTTGGACCACGCTTTCTCTCGCAAAGAACATTTCGTGACTTTGGAGCTATGCACATTGATATAATTTATTGAATCATTCAAAGATTTATATAAAGTAATCTTCTATTATTCCGGTAGTAGTGTTTTAAAAATTAAAATGTGTACCTGATCCAACGACAAAGTACACATTGGACAATGAGATTAATTTATCAAGGGCAAGCACTCTTTCTTGTTTCTTTCAATCTTATCGAGAAATTTTGGACCAATTGGAGTGGTGGTTCGATTTCACAAGTTTGGACTAATCAGAGTAGTTGTGAGCTTTGATCTTTCAAGAAGTACAATGATACGTATCTAATTCCCTATTAGTAGTCAAGTCTGTCTATGAACTTGTATTGTCAAATTTAATTGGCGAGCTCAATTAGCCGACCTGACGTGTCGCGATATTTAGGCTACATCTGGTGACCAGGGTAAAAGTCAGGTAAGGATAATATTCACATATCATGTGTTTGGTTGATGTCAAAGACATGATAATGCCGTATGAAAAGGGACGTGACCCTGATGAAAATATCTCATGTAAGGTGTGATGAAGGTGGATATAATTATGTCCATGGTATAAAAGCTATTTTCTGAAAAACTCTACTCTCTCCTTCTCCTTCTTATCCGGTTCATGTTGAAACTTCACGACTCCTTCATAGTTCTCTGGATTACGTTGAAACCTCACGAAAGTGGCGAGACGGTCAAAGCTCATTCTCCTTTGTAGCTCTCTAATTCAGTCGAAGCTTCTCGAAGGCAACAAAATTGTCGTAACTCATTCTCCTCTGACCCTCTAGTTCAAGTTGAAACTTTTAAGAAAGCGGCTAGCGATTATAAGTTTATGTTATTAATAAATATCGACTCTTTTGATATCTCTCCTTTTCGAAAGATTTTTACCCCTTAATTTGTTCGTAAACTCTCCATATTGAGGTGGGCGATATTCTTCTAGCCGGCAATTTAAAAGGAAATAATTGATTGTGATTGTCTTGGGGTGCGCATGAATACCATTATGTGCCCGGGAACTATTTCTGAACAGAAATGATTTTTTTTTATTCTGTGCCCGGAAACAATTTCTGAGTATTTGAAGGTGTTTGATAAACTGTCCAAAATTTCTATTCCTAGAGTAGAAAAGAACTGAAATGCGTTTGGTAACTACACAAAATTTCTGTTCCCAAATAATATTTTGAATTGTTTAATTTTTTTTTTTCTTTTTACCCATTTTCTTCTTTGGCCATGGCCGGTCGCGGCGACCGGCCATAGCCCAGGCGCCGCCGCCGGCCGACGGCCAAGGCCGGTGAGGGCGTCACGACCCTCGCCGGCCGTCGGAGGAGGCGAGGGTCGGCGAGGGCGAGGGCGGACCCTCGCCAAAGACGGCGAGGTTCGGCCTCGCCTAGATCCGGCGAGGTCGAGCCTCGCCGTCGCGACCCAAGGCGAAGTCGACCTCGCCGTGGGTCGCGACGGCGAGGCTCGGCCTCGCCGGATCTAGGCGAGGCCGAACCTCGCCATCTCCGGGCGAGGCCGAGCCTCGCAGATCTCTGCGGGCGAGGCCGACCTCGCCGTCGCGGACCAGACGGCGAGGCTCGGCCTCGCCCAGCGGCGAGGGTCCGCCCTCGCCCTCGCCGGCCCTGGGCTGTGGCCGGTCGCCGGCCGCCGGCCCAGCCCAGGGAAGAACAACACAAAAATAAGAAAAGAAAAAGAAGAAAAAAAACTGATTCTCAAAATTGTGCCGAGAAACAAGAAGCAACTTTTTTTTACTTCTTGTTTCTCTTTCAAAACTGTTTCTCGACACAAATTTTTGCAAAAATGTGCCCAGGAACAAAAAGTTTACCAAACGCATTTCTGTTCCCAAACTATTTCTGGAAATAAAAGAACAAAAATTTTCACTGTTTGGCACGTTACCAAACGAGCCATTGATTTCCAATCCTTCATGAAATTCCTTCTGGTCTAAGGTATCAATTTCGACTTTTGCAACACACGAATGGACAAGACCTTTAACGATGGGACCGGAAAAAAGGTTCTTCGGTCCGAAAGGAAAAGGCACTTCGTACGAGAAAGATAGGTCCCGGTCTTCGTTTTCCTCTTGCGTTAAATTTGGAGGAGAAGAATGTCCATTGTCGATTAGATCTATCATGTTTGAATCATTCAGAAGTAGCTCGATTGTGTTAATTTTATGCTTGATTTCATAATTTGTTCCACATGCTATGAACAAAGAAACCAAAGGACTAAAACATAGCCTTAATATCTCCTAAATTAAGGATGATCGGTTCTCGGATTGGGCAGGTTCCACCCTAAAATCGATAATCGGACCGAACTGTTCGATTCCGGTCCCAGTCCTAGATTAATCCGGTTTAGGGTTTTGGAAATTTCCTTTTCTATATTTTTTAAAAGAAAAGGGCAATGTTAAAAAAAAAAAAAACGTATCGTTTCGGTTCGGTCTATCCAAGCAGTTCGATTCTGCACCTGGAACCGAGAATCGGACCGGTCCCTGTACACACCCCTATCCTAAATAGGTTTTTTAGGCATTAATAACAAACCAAAATGCCTCGACTTTTATTACTTCTCCCACTTTCCTATGTATTAAACCGTGCTGGACAAGACCGAATAACATGCGTTGAATGACTAGGACTTAGGGGTAAGCATAGGATACAGAAAATCTTATGTTGTGCTGTAACTTATAAGTTATAACCCTTTTGTTTCGATTTTTCAAAGCGACATGTTGCTTGTTGACTTTCTCGCCAAAATACAGAATAATTACTTTAATTTAAAACAACTGTGAAGTCCATCATGGGTCTAGATTCATGAACATTGAAGGTGGTCTTTGATTCTGGGCCCAATCTGGCCTGCTTCTTTCTGTTGCTAAGCCCGACCATCTCACTAGCTGGACAATCTGTCCACAGGGCTTGCGATCATGTACACTTGTGTCTCACGATTCATAAATTCATTACAAATAAAACGGAAAAAGGGCACCGCTATTGCCATCGTACGGCGCTGACTTGAGTACTGTAACATTTTTTTTTCTTTCCAATCGCTTGAGTGCCATAACTTATTTACGGCACTTAATCAAGAGCTGTAACTTTTTCTTTTTTCTGATTACTCACAAGTACCATGCAAAATCGGATTTTCGGCACTTGGGTTAATATTTTTAAAAAGTTATGGCACTCATGTGATCAATTGAAAGTTATGATACTCAAAATGAATCTTTTTTTTTTGTTGGAAATAATTGGTATTCACGTGGTTGAAAAAAAAGTTTGTGGCACTCAAATAAGCGCTATACGAAAGTTATAACATTTGTTACGTTCTTATTCTCAAATAGAACAAAAAAACGTCGCTCTATGAATTAGAATCAAGACTAATCTTATTGTATAGCTTTGAAAGGGACAAAAATATGGATTTAACTTTATTGGGATATTTTTTACATTGAAATTTCATTAGCCATCACTTTTAGTCGTTCGACAAATAGAAGGGAAATGAAAGGGCACAAGACAAGGTAATTTCATCATAGAGAAGGCGAAACACCCACAGGGGCCTCCGCGGCCTATTCGTTTGATATACAGCGATAACGGACTTCACGAATACGTTCCTTATTTTAACGTGTCTGTGTCTGCATTTCCCTAGAAAGAGGGAATGTCTTTTACGTGCTTTACATCTTGAGGATCCCGAGATTCATATGAGATCCAAGATTAAGCCTTTTAAGGACATGATTAGATCTAATTAGCCATCACTTTTAGTCGTTCGACAAATAGACGGAAACGAAAGGGCACGAGAATTAATTACAGAAGAAAGGATCCGAAGCATTGATGTTCTCAAATTCCTCCGAATCATCACCCATACATAGAGGAACAAGACAAGTTAGGAAACATGTGAAAACATTGAATCATTGTCTTGCTATAGCATGGAAATGTTTCCGAAGGAAAGGTCCTTTTTCTTTAAAGGAAAAATAAATTTCACGGATCGACTTGCCGAGTAATGGTAACATCCTTCGTCTCCTAGGCAAGAGACCTCGATTCTAATCCCGATGGTGCTCCGTAGTCGCTCGATCGGCATCCTCCCTCGAGTCGGGCGAGAGGAGCTGAAGCCCGATAGCCGACACGACACCGTCCAAAGATTATCTCCAATATCTCACAAGAATTGAACCCGACCCGACCCATGTTTTCCTCATTTCCCCCAACACGAATAACTTGGGCAAAGTACACTGTCATCACCACAAAAGGAAAGAATGACACCTTTTGCAAGTCCTTTCACAACCCCCAACAAATTCAGCAACGTAACCATCGTACTTGTTCCAAATCTCGTCCAATTAACCTGGGGGACACACATACGAAATGGACATTTGCCTTAAGTGCCTCGACATAGAATAAAGTAACCACATACATGCAATCGCACGTCAACGACTCTTTCTCGGGTCCCTCCTCAAAAGTATCTAATTAGGTTCCGTTTGTTTGATGGGAAATTGTTTTCAAGAAATTATCTTTTGACTTTTCGGTGTCTGGACGATGAAAAATTTATCAATTTATAAAAAATGATTTCTATGGACCGAAAACAGTAAGTTTAAATCTGGAGAAAACGACTTTCCTTTGCACATTTAGTAAAAGTGAGATCACTTTCTCTAAACTACCAAATAAATCAAAACCAACCATTTATTGAAAATGATTTTCTATATTATGAAGTTTTTGGTAAAACAAAGGTGCCCTCAATCTCCCTATTAATCCAAAATTCCTAAATTATGCTCATTGAGGCACATTTACCCCAAATTATACCCAAATTTTTCTGACATAAAAAACCCCAAATGACACATTTACCCCGAACTCTTTCTTGTGACATAAAAACTCAAAACTTGTACTTATGTGACACATTTACCCTCCGTTAAGATCCCGTCAGATGATTTTTCAGCCAAAAAAATGTCGTTTTTATTTTATTTAAGCCACGTGGGTGTCATGTCAATAATGTCCATGTTAACAGATTTTTTAACGGTATTCATTGACGGACCTTGATGGAGAGTAAATGAACACGTGTACAAGTTTAAAAATTCTGGTGTCACGGAAATTTTTTTTATCATAAATGTGTCGCAGTCGGCATCATTTGGGATTATCGGTGCCTTTCGCCCTAATTTCGTGTGGTCCCGCGGTCAGACCGCCCGGTCCGAAACCCGAGCGGAGAGGGAACCAAGCACCGGTCCGGACTCGGCCCCGGCCCCGGTCCGGCTCCCACCCCAACCCCCACTATATAAGCCGAGAAATTGGGTCCTCGTTATTTTCTTTCGGGCGACCCATTCTTATCTTCTCGCGATTTCTGCAAATTCTTCACAGTTCCTTTCTTCGCTAGCAAGAAGGACAAAAAAAAAAATCCCGACCCGGATCGGCCGGCGATTATCCCGATTCGCGACCCGACGGAGCTTCCCCGAGCCTCTCCGGCGACAGCAGGGCTTCGTGTCCGTGCCGCGCCTCGCATTCCCGGAATGGGCTGCCGTCCTGTAAGTCTTCGAATCCCCAATTCGTTCGATTGAGAAAGCGGGGGGGCCGAGGAGGAAGGAGGAGGAGGCGAAACGCGCTCGTGTCCTTTGCTGTTTGCAGCTCCGTTTGGACGACGCGGGGTGTTGTGCGGAACCCTGGAGGGATCCGTTCTCGAGTTCAGTGATATCGGTGGGGACGTTGCTCGATCATCGGCGGTGGAGCGGGTTGAATTGGGCGGTGTTTGGGTTGGATTCGAGGTTGCCTGGTATTGGTGCTAGGTTTCTTTGGGGGGGGGGGGGGGGGCCGATTTTTGCGTTGTCGTGTTCGGGTTCGATTCCGCGGAGGAATTAGGGTTGGTTTTGGAGATAGAGAGGGTGGTGGGTGCTGGTTTTGGCTGTTTCTAGGGTTTGGTGAATTCGTTTGCGTGGAGGATCACGGGGGAGATAGGCGTCAGTTAGTGGATAATGTGTATACTGTGTGTGATTCAGAAGTGGTCGCGCCGGGTTGCGACTATGCTGCCTTGGTTGGTGATTCCACTGATAGGTCTATGGGCTCTTTCTCAGCTGTTGCCGCCCGCTTTTCGTTTCGAGATTACGTCGCCGAGGCTGGCTTGCGTTTTCGTGCTGTTGGTCACCCTCTTTTGGTACGAGATTTTAATGCCCAAGCTGTCGGCTTGGCGGGCGCGTAGGAATGCCAAGCTTAGGGAGAGGAAAAAGAACGAAGCCATTGAGTTGCAGAAGCTTAGGAAGACTGCGACCCGGAGGTGTCGTAACTGTTTGACTCCGTATAAAGATCAAAATCCAGGTGGGGGTAAGTTTATGTGTTCTTATTGTGGACATATTTCGAAGAGACCGGTTCTGGACTTGCCTGTGCCGCCCGGCATGGGTATTTCAAACTCTGGGATTATTAAGGATTTGGTTGGAAAGGGTGGGAAGCTATTGAATGGGAGGGTGTGGTCTGACAGTGGATGGATGTGTGGTCAGGATTGGCTAGAAAATGGGAACTGGGCAGGTGGGTCTTTTGCAACAAAATCTGGTTCATGGAGGAGAACTGCAAATGGGGTTTTTGAGGGAGATGACCACTGTTTGGCAGAGAATTCGTATTCAGGAGTTGTTATTTTTTCCTGTAAGCTGCTGACATCTTTTTTCTTGAGCATTAGGTGGCTTTGGAGAAAGATTTTTAGAAGTAGTTCATTGGGGGAAGATGCAGCTTTGGATTCTGAGCATAGGGGTATGTTGGCTAAGAGGGATGGTGGGAATTCATATGAGAGCAGAAGTGAGAAGGCACGCAGAAAAGCTGAGGAGAAGAGGCAAGCCAGGTTGGAGAGGGAACTTTTGGAGGAGGAAGAGAGGAAACAGCGTGAGGAGGTCGCAAGGTTGGTTGAGGAGCGAAGGAAACTTAGGGACGAGAAAACTGAGGCTGAAAAGGATAGTGGAAAAGGATCATCACCCAACAAGGAAAGAGATAGGAGGAGGGAGGCAGAGAAAAAGCGTCAGGAAAGAAAGAAAGATAGAGACAGGGGCTCAAGTAAGAGCAACTCCGATGCAGAAGAACTGGAAAGAAGAGTCAGCAAGGAAAGTGAGAGAAAGCAGGACTCCGACAAGAAGAATTTACCTGATCGTCAACCTCAAAAATCTGCAACAGAAAGTGTAAAGGGTCAGGGTACTGATATGGGGCGTGGTTTAAAGGGTGTCTCTGCCAATAGTGCTAATAGGGGCAGCGCGGGAGCTAGATACCTGGACCGAATGAGGGGTACTTTCTTATCTTCTTCTAAAGCATTCAGTGGGGGTAGTTTCTTCGGAAGGGCTGCGAATACTCCTGCTGCAACTTCTAAAGAAAACACACCTATGGGTGCTGTAAATCATGTCCATACTTCTTATAAGAGAGATCATTGTCCACCTGAGCGAATAGGTGGCAAATCAGTTACGAATTTGGAAGACAAGAGCAGTAACTCTCCTGTAAGTTGTCTCTTCATATGCAGTTTTGTCCTGTCTTTGCTGTAACCATATATCCGTAGTCCTGAGCAAGTAATGGGCATGTGAACATACTTCTGAACTATTGTTGAGCAAACGATTTTTGTCTGCTATCCTTCTTTTGCAATTTTTTCAATTGCACATTACTTATATCCTTTGTTATACTGAATTTATCCTTGAGCAAAGAGCTGCTTTTATGAATTTACAGTTCATTTAGTGACATGATCTGCGGTGTCATGATGCTTGTGCAGTGTCTGTATGTATTGCTGAAATGTTGTTAGTAACATGTTTTGATGTTCACTGACAGGTACTCTCTGATACACAAACGGCATCTGCACCAAAGAAAACATGGCAACAATTATTTACTCGCTCATCATCTGTTCATCCTTCAGCCAATGCCAATGTTATAAGCAAACCGAGTCCCAAGTTCCAGGAAGAAGGTCAAAGCCCATTGGCACCTGGTCAGCCCTCAACAACTCAGTTATTTGATAATCCCCTCAACTTTGGGTTTCCATCACCATTTACTTCACCTGCTTATCAAAATGGGACACCCAGCAGTAGTTTAGGGTTTTCGCCTGCAATTGAACCCATCTATTCTCGAGCTGGAGAAGGATCTCATGAATTTATTACAGAAGAGACAGAGCTTTTTGAAGACCCATGTTATGTTCCTGACCCAGCGTCATTACTGGGGCCTGTTTCTGAATCACTTGATAATTTTCAGTTAGATCTGGGGTCTGGCTTTTTTACGGACTTGGGATCAGAAATGCCTCGTGTTAGAAAGAACGCCGTCACTGCTTCTGAAGTCACCAAGCCATCACCTATCGAGTCTCCAATGTCACGGTTACGAGGTATTGATGACAGGCATAACAATGCTAATCGTTTCGCTCGTACTCCGAAGGCCCCAGACACGAGCAATTTTTATGTGGGAGATGCAAGTACCGATGATAAGAGAACCTGGCAAATGTGGGATACTTCTCCTTTCGCTCAGGATGGTTTAAGTTTAATAGGTGCCCCGGCAAGCTGGCTTTTGAACCCTGAGCGGAACAGATCAACTAAGGAAGATAATCTTCGCTCTTTGTCACAGAATAGTTCAGTCTCACTCTTTTCAAAAGAGGATCCCGTCCTACCAGGTATTCACACTCCACAGAAAGATTTTCTTGGTTGCGGACGAAGTGGTGGAACTTTAAGCCCTTTGACGGGCTTAAATAATCAAGATCCATGGGTCCAGAGAGCTTTCATTCCCCCTCGGTCAGATGGTGAAAATCATCTTCCTCTTGCGTCTCAGGGAGAGTCTACTCCAAATCAAATGTATTTTGGAAGCCCTACTAGATCTGCTTTGACTCATCCGTTTGAGCAATCTCCAGCCAATTGTTGGTCCAAGTGAGTGCATGTAAATTCTTATATATGCCGGGAAGCATTCTTTCATTATATACAGAGTTAAGACAAATACGTTAACTTTGGTTATATGTTTTGCTGATAGTTAGGTTAGATAAAAAAGGGTGTTACTATCAGCTAGAGAAGTTTGTAAAAATGTATATGTCTTCGTACACTATTGACCGCAATTATATCTTTATTTGCATGGGCAGATAGTTGTGGCAACTTCTTGAATAGAGTGTAGTTTCCAGGACCTAACATTTGCCAGTGTCACCTGTACTTAAGTATTTTCACCTGCGTATTAGTCTCATTTGCATTCGGACTACCCTGTGATAATGTTGCAAGTGTTTTTCTTTTAACCAAACTTAAGTAAGTTGCCTACGGTAACTTTGCTAGCCACAGTCCATGTAAGTGGATAATTTTTCTCGACAGCTGCTTCCATTCATTCTGATCACGTTCTCGACAGCAGCATTATTAGAAAAGCAGCAACTTTTTTAGTTTTTCTTGTGAAATCTCCTTCCTTTTCTCTCTGCATTTTTATCCATTGCAGTAGAGAGATGCTTTCTTGCGATAGCTTCCCGTGACTTGGGGAGCCCCGGATTTACCTTGATATTTTACGGACTTTGTGTGCCCTATGTCCTTGGGTTTAGCCTATTTTAGCCCATAATTTGCTATTTAATTGCATGCATTGACTGAAAAGTAGCATGCTCTCAAAAGCCAAAAGGCCCAACACACTAGTAGGCCAAGTAGCTCCAAACAAACTGATTAGGAGATGTGACAATTAGGTTTTTTATATGGTTCTTTGGGGGATCAAAATCAGATTTCAACTTCAATCACTTTAGAGAATTAGCTGTTCAGTGTCATCTTGCTGAGAATGTTGGATTAGCAAGTTGAATGTAGTTATCTGACTCAGCTTTTGAGGATAAATTATCTGGAAGCATTGAGCACCTCCTTGTGTGTCTCCCTTCTTTATTCTGATTGTCAATAAGCTTCAAAAGAGGAAAATTTCCTTGTAAGTACAAGCAACCTCTGCAGAAGCTCTCAAAGGCAGTCAACTTTCTTTTGCTGCATCATTATTAGGTTAAGTTAGTTTTGCTATTTGACCAACAAAGTACCAGGGACTAATTGGGGGTTTAGGTCGGTCATTCATGGAGGATTTGTTTTCTTTCCAGAGATAAAATCATTTTTGGTTTTCTCTATCATTCGGTGATATTTGGAAAAGATAGATTTATGAGCTATTCCTGCTAGGTCTGAAATTGACAGTTGGTTCTCTATCTTTAATTACTTGAATTTGGGACATGGGATGAGGTACTCGTGGAAACTTTCATTATTTTCTTAAAATAGGTTTTTCCACTGTGCAGAATCGATGCTAGTTATTTTAGATTCCCCTTGTTGTACTTGTCTCATCCCCATCGGCCCTCTTGGGCGCATCTCTTTTCCATCGAAGAGAGAATTTTCTTATATTTAAATAATCCGTTTAATGGGGGAGGAGTTTATTTCTACAGGCTACGGCAATAAGCTGAAGATTTGTTTGTGAATAGGTTATATAGACTGATCTAGCTGAACTAGATATTTCCTTTATCTGCCATTGATAGATAGCAAATTATTCAGTTACCTTGATAAGAGATGATTCACCTGACCAACCGGATCAAGCTGAACCCCCTATAATGGAGAAGATGATCCTTGGATAATGGATCTTAGTAAGAAACTCGTTCATATCCTCGTGCATTTTTTGTCCTGGGTTGTTTCTCCATCCCGGTGTAGTAAAGTACGTAAATGGGAGTGAGGTAGGTCTTGCTGAAGAAGCAGATGATTATCTGATATGATTGCTTTTTTGGTTGATGATTTCGGTTCGGTATCTCATAACTGCTTTCACGTTACTGGCTTCATGTCAACCATTTCATCTATGGTTGATGGTGCTCCCAGCGACCATGGATACTGAGCCATCAGAGTAATAATATAGGAAATGTGCCTGCATTAAACTTGACGAACAGAACATCCAAGCTCCCTGCTGTTCTCATATCCTAAGTTACTTTTTTACATCTTTGGACTTTTTCGATGATCTTATGTTTGGTTTATTTACTTTTGCAGTAAGGAATGGGCTGCACAAGGATCAGGAGAAGGCATCAGGAATCCGTCAGTCTCTGGGTCCCATATCGGTGGGCTTTTCCCCTCAAACATGTATAGTCACCCTGGTGACTTGATTGAAAAGACAGAATGAACAGAATTTGAGGGATTTATATATGCCTGTTCTTACAGAGGCAAGCAGCCTCCTTTTTTGGGGAGAGTTCAGATATTGGACGCATTGTAATCTTCCTTTTCTTTACGAGGGGGATTGATATATACTTAGATTAACATCAAATAGCAATACAGGTCAAAATGCATGCACTTGCCCCTCAGGCAACAATGATTTAGCTCATCGCTACACCGCCAGTGACTTCTCCGTCTTCCACGAGGAAGAATTTCGTTCTGTTCACCCAGTCCTATGATTTATTTAACATATCCTGGCACTATGGCACTCTCGACCGGTGGGCCAGGTACTGTCTTGAGCATGTGGTCAGTCCCTAACTATTTGCTTCGTGACCTATGGCTATAGCGAGTGGTTATCAACCGTAAGAAATTGCCGTCGAATCTTGTGTTGTTATTTTTTTCAGCTTGAGTATTGCTCGTGGGGGGATGTTTGAAGACCTATTGTCATGTAGTTTGAGATATATTTGGTGGTTCCACCGTAAGGCATGTTTTTTGGTGCTTCAGGAGACCGAAGATAATAGAGAAGTCGATTTTGCCGTGAAGCAATTTCAGTGAATTGAGTATGTCCGGATGAGTTCTCAAGTAGGTCCAGTATGCGAAAGATAAATGGGACAGCTATGGCTTATGCCTAAAAGGTTGTTTGGACGACACTGATTCTTGATAGTTCGTCTGCCAATTTCTCCTGCACTTGCACCACACCCTAAACTCAACAGCATGAGAACTACTTTGGCAATAGGGTCGTCCTGCACCAGGGGTTCACTTGAGAGACATGAAGAGAGAACTGTTTTCGAGTTTTGAAGGAGAAGATGAGAGGTGGGGAGAGGCGTTTTTCGCAAAGCATCGACACTGCCTGTGTTTTCGCATATTGCTGTCATTTGCATTTTGCATGGCAAGTAGATTTTAGTCATGCCAAGTAAATACAGAAACAAGACAGGAACTCAGTTGTCCTAAAGGCAAAAAGAGCAAATAATCCTTGCCAATTGCACTCGTGTTCGCCTAACACGACTCTGTAGCGCCCTACTACTAATTTCGTATATGCCCACATGATGGTTAAATTGCGCAAATTGAAAGGGTCAATGACACAAATCACAACGCTCAGTGGTATCGTTTCGGAAGGGGAATGTGTCATTGCCCTCTTTTTTGCCATTTTTCTATATTTTAAAGTAAAAATTCTCTCTTTTTATTCGCACTGTAGGGGGAAATGGTACTTCGGAAGAGATTTTGCTATTGGACCGGATGCAGCAGACAGAACTTGGAGCTCAACAAAAACGAATTCAGCCATCAGCCATGACAAAAGAATAAGGGGATTAGGGAACACCAAACTGACCACTATATATATATATATACATACATCGCAACAATGGCTAAGCAGAATCTAAGTAGTTTGATCGACGTTCTCTTGTCCGACAGACACAACTATTGTATGACAAACATAGTAAGTAAACATAAGTAGGACGTCGATGATGCTAGGTGTAACTGCAGCACTAGTGATCGCAGCAACGATTCACCAACACTTCCAGACAACACATTTCTATGTCTATATGATATATATCGGTCATAAAAGGGTTTCGTTTCCAGCTCTACCAGGTCACGTGTAAAGACACTAATGTAGGGTTGTAGGGTTGTGATCTACATATATGAACTATGCATTCCGCATGACGAAGCTTCAAGAGTCGGATAGCAATGGCATCTCCCTGGTGGGTACTGATTCTTCACATTTGCTTTCGGATGCAGTGCACACATGCAACACAGTGCATACATCAGCTGCCTCCAGAAATTGTTCTATGTTGGCAAGAATAAGTGGCCCGTACTCAAAGACCATCTTCTTACACTGCAAAAAGTGAACAGTAAATCTATATTAAGGTGCTGCTGCCTCAGAGAAAGGGAGAGAGAACTAAGATACAAGCGCTTTGATGCAAGAGTAAATCTTTCATGTTTTTGACTTGAATTAGACAGCTTCCAACGCAACTAACTCAATTCTTGACGTTCAAGAAACTCCTTCTAGGAAGAGTTGTTGAAAAGCCAATCCATATTAGCATAGATTAAAAGAAACAAACGAGGGTGAGGGAAATATGTTGTTCTTATCCAACATTTTCATACATAAATGTGTGAGTGCACATTCGCATGTGATAAAAAGAAGATTTACCTTGTTCTCGTAGCTCTCAAGGGAATCACAAGCCTTCAGGAGTAGCTCAATTATGTCCATCTGAGGTCAATATGAGACCCATATTAGTTATCATTTCAGTGGCAAGGTTCGTGGAGTGTAAAAAGGAGGATAGTTTTTATCTTGTTTCTTTGTGCCTGAAGGTGGCTAAGCGAAAGATGTAGTCCCTCACCAGGGATAAGTTCAAGAACACAATGGCTTTCTGCTGTCGAGTGTTGCTCAAAACATACAAACTACCATAATGCAAGAAGAACCAACCTGAGTGTCAGGGTCTTTCAACCTATCCAAGATTTGCGAAACAGTATCATGGCAAAATTCACAGCTGTCTTCCTTAAGCTTTGGAGAAACTCTCACCACTGATTTGCAGAGACTGATATCCTTGCAGAACTCTCCAGGTTGGATTGAAGAAACCTCTAAGAATAACAAGGGAACAAAATAATCCACCAGAGTAATGCACTGCAGATGAAAATGACAATCATATAGAAATCATGATGCCGTAGAAGCCTTTAAAGCAATGGAGAGAGAGAGAGAGAGAGAGAGAGAGAGAGAGAGAGAGAGAGAGAGAGAGAGAGACCTCTGTCTTGAAAATCGAAGCTTGGGAGCAGGTCAAGTGAAGAAGTTCAATCACTTCAGATTGAGTTTTATTCTTTTCCAGATACTTGAGTGCCAATTCGGCGTACTCCTCGCACAATGTGCACACTTCTCCATTCCTTGAACTTCCCTTTTCCAGCATGTGGTACTGCATAGCTGAACCCAAAATGTAAAAGCATCATTCAGTTGCTAATGTATCAACATGTGAGACATCTACTACGAAACTTAGTGCAAAAATACCCTTGGACATATTTGCCATGAAACTTGTCATACAATGCAAGAATGTTAAACAATGACTTGGCATCAGTCGCATAGATTTTACGATTGCTTCCTTGTCAGCTGACACAAACAAATGTTTATCAATATACAAATTGCACCAGGTATTACATTATAGCTCGTTCAAATCCGTAAGAGGACAATATGCATCCACCCTGTCATCGGTAGCTGGTGTGATCAACATGACTCAGTAATCCACATGTAACACCTGTTTTTATTATGTCATCTCATAACAAGTTGTGTCATTATTTCTAGAATTTTATCAGCCCACGACATGCCAATAACACCTTGATATAGTTTCAGTCAAAGACAGAAAATGATATTATGATGATAACATCAGATAGAGGTAATTGTTCATTACAAGCATTTCCTGAAACTCCTTGCTCATGATTTGTGAAATAATTATAGTGAATGCATGGTCAAATACATTTTAGCAAACTTGTTTGAAAGGCAATTTTTTGTTAGATATTTCTAAAACTAAGCTTTCCCTTTTGACAATGTTCATTACTTGTAAGAATTGTTACTAGCACTTGAAATCAGATACCTGAAGGCCACATAGTAAGGGAGGTAGAATGCTTGCCAACGCTAGTGTAAAGAAAAACATTTTAAACATCCATGAAGAAAACCTTTAAACATTGAGTAACGCTCTTATCGTGGACAATCAAACAAGTTTTTCACTGTTCTTCAGTGCAGGGGAGCAGATATTTCTATCACTAGCGGGGAAGATCCAGAAACCAAGCAAAAAGAAATGAAGGTAAATCAAAAGCAAACTCAATGAGTACCTTCAAGATTGCGTGGCAGTTGCCTAGTATCGAGGGTCGCAAGAGCACTCAGAACAAGAAGAAACAGGAATCCTATCTTCACACCCATGATACCTGAGACATAACATCAATCCTACAGATTTAAGTATCCATATCCAACGTATGCTGACAGAAATCCTTGCCTTAATCAAATAACGACACGTCGAGAAAGCATATCATATATGCAAAACAACATGAGGAGCAGAATTCAAGCCTGCACGTGAATTCTACAGCCAATTGAACTTCGAAACCAGGGTTGGCAACCTCAACCCTGCTATTCTACCAGCACGTATGTTGCACCTTTTCTTGGATAGGAGCGACACGGGTACGCGCTCAACCATCAAGCTGATCACCTCTATGACACCTTGTTCTTGGGTGCATGTGATATCAATTGGTGATAACACAGCCACAGATAATCGAATCCCATTCCGCCACATATACCCCAGTACCTCGGAGATTCCAAAACTACCAACTCGACTCCAGAGGAAAAGCCGCTAAAACACTTAACACACTATAAAAAGCTGCCTAATTGCAGCTGCTCATGGACAACACTAAGGTGAGGACTGAGGCATTTGAATTCACCATCATGGGCATTAGCATGTTCAGAGGATAGCTACTGGGTGTTGAGTTCCAGGTTGACAATAAGAATGAAAGATCATGCACTGCTTAAATTAGACATGAGGCAACATAAAGACCTCAAAGAACATTCTGTTGCGCGAAGGAACAGTAAACTAGTCGTCGGCGACGAGAGAGAGAGAGAGTACCTTCGGCGACGAGAGGTGGTCAGCGATTAAGGGGAATGGATCATAAAGAAAGCCAAAGTCAAAGCCAATCAACCGTCTGTTCTGCACCATTTTTTTATCAAACTTCTTCGTTTCGTCCTTCTGGGCAATTCTGGGTCGGGGTTGGACTGTCGGATTGAGCAAGAACGAGGAAGAGTAGTTGAAAGTCGGTTGGGGGTTTGCCGCTTTTCGAATATTCCCCAACCACCCTTTTGAGCTTCGACTCTTTCGGAGATTTCTACGTTGTAATTTGTCTCAATTTGTCTATAAGTTTGAAGGTATCGTGATCCTACCCTGCTACGTAGCTCATGATCTGAATCTAAACCTGGATTCCTCAAAGCTGAAAATGGACTCAGTACTGTCAATTGAAGTCTTAGTATGGATTATGAATGAAGCCGGACGTAACGCGAACGGTGAATCTCACCGTAATTTTCACGTTAAGTGTCGCGAATATCTTTAGTCGGCATGATTACTCACATAAATGGCGCGGATATCACTGACTATTGAAGTCTTGGAAAGTCTGGGATTGCCTATATTCAACGTGAAACTCGCCAAAATGAAGTCGAGGTACAGAATTATCAAGATGAAATTAGAGGATCAACAAGAATTTATTAGAGGATATTCCTGTAGAAATAAAAAAAATAGATACCTTATAGTGTTTCGTACGGATCTACTTGCCCCGATAAAAGTAGACAAAAATAATGAGAATAAGAAATTGTGGGCGGTTCCATGTTACAAAGCTACACCAACCGGTTCCGTCATAAGTTTTTATATTCACGATATCTTGTTCTTTTTTTTTTTATATCAATTAAGCTTATCTCAGTTATATTAATTAATGGATTAGTACTTATCCCTCTCAATTAATTATTACGTATCTTCTACAAGCATGAATAAACCAGAACCTGATGAGAGAGACTCAAGTAACATATATCTGCTTTTAGCAAAAAAAGAGTAACATATATCTGCAGTTGCTGTCAAATATATGTATAATCCATTATGGGGAAAAACAAGAGTTTTATATAAGCCACGAAATCAAGCTTAATAGATGGAAAATGATAGAACCTAAACTTGATTTGGAAATAGTAAGGCAAACTTGATGCCAAAGGGAAAAAGAAGAGGACCAGTTCGATGTTTTCGTTTTGGGGACCAAAGTTAAAAGGGCCCAGTTCGGTCGATTAATTACGTTGGCTCTTCTATGTCTCCAACCCGAGACTGAGAGTCGATGCCAAGTTATCTTGCTGCGCCAAACTTCACATTGGATCTCGGATTGATGCGATGCTATTCGATGCATATTTCAAGGCATTGATCACAATAGATGATACTGTCCTTTGATTAGATACATGATTACAGCTGACAGGTTATGCCATACGAGCCTATACACAAATAGAGCACCAAGAAGTGCCACTGTTCGTCTTTAAGTACTGCATGCTACATACATGAACACAAAACTTCTCCTACGAGAACGGCCACCATCAATGAACTTACATCCGCATGCAGTGACATCACTACTAGTGCCGGCCTCTTTGAGACGTCCAATGCCTATATGCTTCTACAACAATGTGCATAGAAGAAAATTATGGGTCCAACAATAAACAGGTCATCAGGCAGCAGCAAGGAAAAGCAGCTAAAAGCCTGATGTCTGATAAAAACCTAAGGTTTTTGACCAGATTTGGTGACTTCGTGTATTGCATTTGCCAAATAGTCCATGTTTCTCATTGTAACTCCCGCCAAGCTGCTCAAACAAGGTCCAACATAACTCATTAAACAATTGCGAGAAACACAACACATAATAAAGGACTGTGAAAAGGCGAAGCCAGTCAATCAGCAGGCATGCAGATTGCAGCTTAAGCTATTTAAATGCCAACGATGATTTCATTTCAGGAAAGCTGTGCTCCACTGATGAGATGCAGACTCATATAGCCGCAAAAGGAAAATTCAACTCTCTTTCGGTCAATAAAAGACAATTTTCAACTTACTCTGCCATTTGTGAAGGCAGGCTTTAAGAGAAGATGAACAAAGAAATCTTAAAGATTGCACAGATCTTTCGGGAAACATAGAAAGTGCTACATGAACTGACTCAGTGAATATTTCCTCTTTGGGGGACAAATAAATTAGTTCTTCATATACAAAATTAGAAAACAAGCACTCCTGGGCTATTAGGAGGCGGCTATCTCAAATCCAGACTAGAGGCAAGGAAGTACCTGATACGGCCATCAGCAGTCATGTATATGTGGAACTCCCTCTGTAGCCGCTCTATCTGTAGCGTAGTTATACCAGAAAAGCAAAACATGCCAACCTGGTTTGTTATATGTTCCCAATTGAGAGGAGATCCCAATTTCTCGAGGCTTTCTCGTAGAGCTTCCCGAATTTTACAAATGCGATTTGCCATTGCCTTGCAAAATACAGGCCAAGATAAGAGACTTCACAACAACTCTTGTCTAACAATACGGCAATAAAACGAAATGTGAAAACTGATGAATCAGAAAATGATTGCAGAAGAAGAATAGGAAACTACCCTCAACTCCTCAACCCAAAGTGCCTTAGTGTCTGGATCTCCTAAGATTGTCGAGACCAGCAATACACCATGAATAGGAGGACTGCCATACATTGCCCGTGCAATCTGCCGCAGTTGGCTTTTCACTGCAACTGCTTGCATTGTGTTGGAGCAAAGAAGGCTGAAAATGTTAAAGAGGAAAAGAAAGATGAAGAACCATATAGATTGGTATTGCAGCAATGGCTAGATATTGCCTATCTGCATCACCTCATCCCACCATTAGAACAGCAGGTGGATGTGCATTGCATGAGGATTTTTGTCAAAATAAATTTAGTTGTTATAAACACAATAGTCTTCTTATAATGCTGGTTGCTAATGTTCTACTTTTCCCTAAACTCTCCCTGCCTCATAGCTTTGCAAGGACTTGCTGGGCCACGAAAGATCTCTTTCACGTATAAATCTGTCATTTTTATTCCCAAAGCACTGCAGGAGAGAACCCTACTTAAGAGTGCAAGATATATCTGTACCTGAGACAACCAACTCGGTGTCCATAAAGTCCCATGTTCTTCGCAAAGGATTGAGCACAACCAATTAAATGTCCATCTTGAAGAAAAGTACGGATTGCTTGTGCATCCCTGTCTAGATCGCCGCTAGAAAAACCTTGATAAGCCATGTCAAAGAATGGGAAATGATTCTTCACCTGACAACGATTGATGTTTACAGTCAGTTTAAGAATCGCGGGATCCTCGCATAGCCATGATGGTACATAGGTCGCAGTTACCTTTAAGTGATATGATATTTCTCTCCACTCTTCCTCGGTTGGATCAACACTGGTTGGATTATGAGCACAAGGATGGAGTAAGAAAAAGGAACCTTCTGGGGCATTCTAGTGGTAGAAAAACAAAATCAGAAACTAATAGCACCATAGAAGTTGCACGGGGTACAAAATGTACGGGTAGTTATAGTCAAAGCAGGAAATTTATGAGGCGGTAATATAAAGCGCCTCTTTGTAACTTAATCATTATATCATGGGGGTGTATGAGACGTTAATATTATTATCATCAAAAGAGTACAGGTTCATCAAAAGAATACAATTCTTACCTTGATATCATCTATGAGTGCTGGAAAATTCAGGCCCTTCGAATTAGGGTCGTAGTAAGAGAAGGTGCTCTGAGGAACTTCAGCATCCTTCCAAATACTATGGTGGCTGTTTTGAATGTCAAAAACAATTAGGGGTAGTCAAGAGAATGACAAGGCCAGTGATCAGTTGTATCAAGAATGCACAAAAGTTTAAAAGTCATAAACCACCCTCACTTCGACCAAGTTGGGTCAGGGAAATAAACTTTTGAACTCGGATAAAAGCGCCTTTGAAACTCTGCAAAGAGGCGACAAGCGCCAGTTCCTGAGAGCGTTTGAACGCCAGCTAATCTTCCTTCTCCTATGACTTTTGTGTCTTTTCCATAGACCAATTTCATGCTCTCCTCAACCAGTCTAGACTTAGCCGAAGCAGAAATCGACTCCCTGACAAGGATCTCAAATCATGAGATGCAAGTATTCAGGATTAAGACATAAAGCTGCATGAATAAAATTAAGTTTCACCTTTCTGGTCAGCTAGATAAACAACATTCCCCATCACAATCAATATGAGAAAAAATCTCATCCCAAATGCCAATGGTAGTGTCTCTGTAAACAGGTGCCAACTTCATCTAGCAATCCATCAGCGCAAATTCGAGTCGAAGATATCAATCCGCTGCTACTCTCAACAAGACCTATGGCACCTCTGTTTACTATGTAATCTTCCCAGCTTAGCCAGGTATACCTCATGTTGTTACAACGGTTTACCTTCTTCTCATAAAGCTGCTTAATATGCAATTTACAGTCTTCTACCCCAAAGTTCCTAGTGACGATACATAAATCCCCCAGCCAGTGGTTTTAAAACAATTTCATAACACATTAGACCAAAATATATCAGCTCACTAAGGAAATGTTATAATAACTGCTACTGAAGTACTGGATATTCAATACAATGACCATAATTTCTAAAGCGGAAACAGAAGCACGTCTTTTGATCAATCAATTCATTCCCTCTGTAGCTTTTTTTCCCACAACTCAAACATCTAATACCTTTCTTATCACTTCACAGTTAACTGAATCAAGAACAAGAAACAAAGCGGGGACAATTGCCGAAAGAAGGGATAAACGGAGAACTCACAGGAATTCGCTACCCGCAACTTTAGCCTCCGCGTTCCTCACGCACCGAAGCACAACAGGCTTGCCTTCTTCATCCCTGTAAGCACCCTGCATTCCCCAACACAACCGCCCGTCAAAACGCACGCGCTCACCGAATCACATCGCAGTCAAGCAATCATTTTCACGACCGAGCCGAAAAGAAGACAGCAAATTTGGAGGTGGGGTGGGTGGAATCGCCGGCGTACCACTCCGAGATTGATCTTGTTCGGGCTAGCGTCGGCGAGGAAGGCCTCGCTGACGCTGGTGATGGGGTCCTCGGGGGCCGGCCTCACGCGGTCCCACCACTGACGATGGGTCGACACCCGTCTCCTGGCTACCGTGTCCACGATGGCTGCTCTCGACATGCTGCTGCCGCTCCTCCTCCGCCGCGTTCCGACGCTCTAGCACCGCGAGGCTCGACGGTGGCGATGTTGAAGCCGCTTCGATGGGTGGCGGTGTGGTGAAGAAGTCGTGAGCTTTACAGCGCGGGTGTGGGGAGTATAAATGCAGGGGACGAAGCGTCAGGGACGGCCCTTCCATGAGGCGCCGGAGCTTTCGCCTTCTCCTTCTTCTTCTCCTTCTTCTTCCTCCTGTTTTGCGGGGTTGCAGTTCCAATGGGCTGCTCTGCTGACTCGTGGTTTTCTCGGAAGCTCCTTGGAAAAAACGGGAGACGGCGACTTTATTCCGCATCGCATGGTCTTGGTCGGCCCACCTAAGCCATGGTCCCCCCTCCGCTCGTTGATCGCCACGTGTCCGGTGGGCCCACGTTTCGGCCTCGACGATTTCCCCGTCTTTCTTTCGGATTTATTTTGAACTTTTAATTTGTTCAACGTGATCCCTAAACTTTTGATAAATGTTTAATTTAATTCTTATTAATTCAAATTCAGGGATAACATCGAATATTTTCATAAAGTGCAAGGGAGTAAATTGAAAATGTACCAAAAGTCCATGGATCATATTTAACAAATTAAAAGTTTAGGGACCACGTAACATATTGGTATAAAGTTCAGGGACCACATATATATTAGACTGAAGTTCAGAGGTCATTTGTGTTATTTTCTCTATTTTCTTTCATCCTCCTCTCTTCGCGGGAGCCTCCTCCAACGCACAATCGCAACCGCGCATGGCATCACGTGTCGCCGGCCATGACAGCGGGCAGGGGTCGTACTTAAATCGAATTTGGCAAATTTGACAAAAATAAATTCATATAATCTGAGGCACCCTCATGCATGCAAAAGCTACTTTTAGCAACGTGACGTGACATCGGATAGAAAAAAAAAAAGTTTTCGTTCGTATAGCACACAACATGACATACTTAATTCGTATATCACTTTCGTTGTTGCATGTTCATTAATCTTTTTTTGCTGAACGTTAGATTAAATTTTCATGGAGTACGAATTAACATGAACTATGTTTATGATGAAGATGCGCGTGGCACAAATCCTCTGTCCAAACGTCCTAAATACCACGATTAGATAAAAGCAATAAGTCTTAGGATTTGATTACAAGTAAATATTTATGTCACAAATTTTGGAGCAACTTCAATTCAATCTTATAATACTCTAGAGATTGAACCCAATTATTTTCTAAATGATAAGTATTATTAGTAGTTTCTAAACCAAATAATTACTTATTGAGAGACACTCATTTATATGATCCTTATAAGGCTACTTCTACCCTGCCATGGCATTGAGGTCCAGTCCAAATTTATCCCTAGATTGTTTTTGTCCCGAAAAAACTCTCAACTTTAAATTCAGTTTCAAATTTGTCCCGTACTTTTTTTTTTGTCTAAAAAGATTCATCAACTTTAATTTTGTCCCAAATCTGCCCCTGTTAGCCTTTTGGCCAAAAATCGTCATTAGTTGTCCCTAATTTCCCTAACTTTCATATCAAGGAACGGTTTCGTTTTGTAGATATTTTATATGTCAACTTGCTGATGTAGATTTTTTACTAACGTGGAAATGCCATATCAAACAACTAATGGCGATTTGGATTGAGGGTTAGCATGGACAGATTTGATATTAGATTGAAAGTTGGATATTTCTTTTAGATAAAAAAAAAAGTTCGGACCAAATGAGACTATAGTTAAAGTCGATGATTTTTTTTAGATAAAGTAAAATTTGGGGTAGATTTGAGACTGGATTTAAAGTTGAGATTTTTTTTAGAAAAAAAAAAGTTCGGATAGAATTTGGAATAGACCTAAAGTTGAGTATTTTTTAGGTAATCTTTTTGGTCTGGGAATTCTTTGGGGAATTGGGCCATCATACTTATCCACCAACAAGAACTTTTTGCATCGGGTTAAAGATAGTCGGGTCATGTTAACTCTTATATTAAGAGAAGTTCCTGCTCTCTTGAGCCTAGCTTGAAATAATAGATCGAGCATAGAAGTGCCAAAACTTGATCAATCGAGTCTATTGCAATTCATTTCGACAATACACTCATTTGATCGGCCTCACACCAAGATTAGCTCCTTTCTAAGTTACCGCCCCGTAATTAATTGAATGGATAGTCACGTGACAATAAGAAAATATAAGAGATATCTTTGCCGTTGGCAATGCGTATGAGACCCTTGCTTATGAATAATCATAAGGTAAATTGTTTGCTAACATAGGAATTGATAATTAGATTCCTCGCTACATCGTATTCAATTGATAAGCCCAAGTTTCTTTCAACAGAGAATGTAATCCATTATACGATATAGATGCTACAGAATCTTACAACATCGTCAAATTATCATCACGCCCAGTGAAATTGACTAGAAACACACACCCAACTGTTTAACAAAGAATTACAAGACACTTAATTCTCAATAAGATGTTCTGAAAATAAGAAGTAAAAATGGGAAAACATTATGAAAAGAACAAAAATCGCCAGGATTGAAATCGATCGACTATTCTGCAATCCGTCCTGATCTGACTGGTAGACCTAGTGAGGGGGCTAAGGGCTCCCATCATGACCATGGCATTGGCAAAATCATTTGTGATCGAACCCAAGTTCTTGCTATAGCCTGTCACTTGAGGATTCGTCGAGCCCCACTGAACAACTGCTGGTCCGAATGAAGCAGGACCTTTTAGCTCACCAAGTTGTTGAAGTAGGTGTTGTCGAAGGACCGTCAGGCTCGAGATGTCAAAGGGGAAGAGGTTGTTGTTGCCTCCCAAGCTGGGGCAATTGGCCTTTAAAGATGTGGCAAATAAAGAGCTTATGTCATTCCCATTGTAGAGCCGGGTCCAGAATGTCATGCACCTGGCCTGGCCTACGATGTGGGATCTTGAAAGTGCCACCATTTCTTTCGCAGTGAAGCCTTTGTTAGAGGAAAAGTGATAAGGGCACTGAGATAAAGAGTTGGAGCTAGGAGGTTGGTATTAGCAGCGTTCAGACTCGACGTGGTTGAATCTCTTTTCCTAGTTGAACTTGCCAACTCGGTCCACTCAACTAAACATTAAATTAATTGAATCCACATAAGTTTAGGAAAATAATAGTTTCCTTTAGAGATAATTAAGGATTTCATTTGATTATTTTGTTGATTATCGTATCTCTCAAGATTGTACATATATTACACGTATGTTGCACGTGCAATATACGTGTAATATGAGGGCACTGAGAAAGAAGTGATGATGGCAATCATGGTTAGACGGAGCAAGGACGCTCCCATGCGAGACTCGTTGGCCACTGCCGATTTCACGGTGGATCCATTGGTCTCGAGTGCTCTCGGGCACCTTCACGCAATTCATTTCGACAATATGTTGCGCTAATTCACCTCACGTAACCGGTACGTACGTTGCACGAAGTGAGAAGCAAAACAAGTGCAGCAAAATAAAGAGGAGATCACAAATTTACGTGGTTCGACAGATAAGTCTGTCTACATCCACGGGGCAAGCACACGGAACTCACTTGTATAACAGGAGAAATTACAACGCACACCCCTCAACCCGACAAACACCAAACAGTGGGTCGCACTCTCAACCGTGAATCTTTTCTCAGTACAACTCTCACAATCACAGAGATACTGCACACCCAAGATTCCCTTACAAGAGATAACCCAGACCCCCAAGTTCTATTTCACCCAGAACGTAGAGAAAAAACAGAGGAATAACCCAAAGCACATTAACTCTTAACTGTTTCCTCCTGTCTCTCTCTCCTTCACACGTTCCCAAAGAAGTAGAGGGGTGGTTGTACGCACTAAAGTAGTGGAGGAGTGGCATCGACAGTTACTCCCTATTTTTTAGGTGTCACATTCTCCCACTTGAAGACTATTCTCGAATAGGCTTCACAGCTCCGATTTGCCCAACCATCACCAATCAAGTGATAACTACAAGCCCAAGAGAAGTTCTGCACCATAAAAACTTCTCTCTCGCAATAGGCTTCCAAGACATCCGATACGTTGTCGTTGGTGTGAATTTTCTGCAAAGAGATAACTCCATCTTCCACTACATCACGAATAAAATGGTACCTGACATCAATGTGTTTCGTACGAGAGTGAAACATTGGATTAACGGCCAAATGTAATGCACTCTGACTATCACAATGAATAGTGATGACTTTCTGTTTGATTCTTAGCTCGTCAAGCAATCTCTTCAACCAAATGCCTTCTTTACAAGCATCTGTTGCTGCGATGTATTCAGCCTCTGTAGTAGATAATGCCACCACAGATTGTAACTTAGACATCCAACTAATTGCTCCACTAGCTAAAGAGAAACAAGATCCAGTGGTAGATCTTCGTCTATCACGATCTCGCAAAATCTGCATCCACAAATCCAACCAACTGTAAATTTTGGCTACTATAATGAATAGCCATATCAGAGGTACCCTTCAAGTACCGAAGGATCCATTTCACCACAGTCCAATGATCTCGACCCGGGTTTGCCATGTACTTGCCGATCGCTCCCATCGCTTGCGCAATGTCCGTCCGGTGCGCACCATGGCAAACATAAGACTCCCTACCGCCGATGCATACGGTACTCGAGCCATCTCTGTCTTCTCTGCTTCTGTGCTAGGACTCTGTTCAGAAGACAGTTTACAACCAATAAGAAGTGGGGTATTAACTGGTTTGGCGTTCTGCATATTGAAGCGCCGCAGAACCTTTTCCACATAGCTCTTTTGAGTTATCCAGATCTTCCTATTTTCACGATCTCTGAGTACGGTCATCCCAAGAATTCGGTTTACGGCTCCCAGATCTTTCATATCGAATTCCCTAGCCAAACGAGCTTTGAGGTATGCAATACCTTCTTTCGAAGTACCCGCAACTATCATGTCGTCAACATACAACAACAAGATTATAAAGCCACCATTACCATGATTGCGAACATAGGCACAATGGTCTGCTTCACATCTTTTGAACCCCAAACTCATAATGAAAGAATCAAATCGCTTGTACCAGCATCTTGGCGCCTGCTTCAAGCCATAAAGCGATTTGTTCAGTCGACAAACCAAACTCTTCTTGTTCTCTTCAATAAAGCCTTCAGGTTGAGTCATAAAAATTTCTTCATCAAGATTTCCATGCAAAAAGGCTGTTTTTACATCCAACTGCTCAAGCTCTAAGTCAAGCACAGCTGCCACACTCAACACAGTACGAATAGTAGTTAGACGAACAACTGGAGAAAAAATTTCATTAAAATCGATACCTGATTTCTGAGCATAACCTTTCACTACTAAACGAGATTTATATCGTTCAATATTTCCGTTATTGTCTCTTTTCAACTTGTAGACCCACTTGGAACCGATAGCCTTTCGTCCTTCAGGTAACTTGACAAGATCCCAGGTTTTGTTTTTGTGTAAAGCCTCCATTTCCTCCTCCATAGATGCCCTCCATTGAGGAGCATTACTGGACTCACAAGCTTCTTGATATGTACAAGGCTCTCCCTCTTCAGTTATGCAAGCGAAAGTTGTCACATAATCATTTAGCCAAACTGGAGGTCTAGTAGTCCTCCTATGAGGTCCTTGGTCACCCCGAGTTTCACTACCAGCTCGTCTCGTATGCTCTCTATCGCCTTCATCTCCACTAGCTTCATCAGATCGCTCAAATGTTCTTCAAATTGATTTTGAACTTCTGTTGATGATTCAAGTTCAAATATTTGTGACAAGTCAGCATTTGGCGTTTCTTTGTCTTTTTGCAACGAATCTTCATTGAAGACGACATCTCGGCTAATAACGACTTTGTGGGTAGTAGGATCCCACAATCTGTACCCCTTTACACCTTCTGCATAGCCAAGAAAAATACACTTTCTGGACCTCGCTTCAAGCTTTGTCCTTTGCTCTTTAGGAACCCACATATAAGTATCACAACCAAAAGTACGGAGGAAAGAATAGTCAACAGTTTTTCCAGACCATACCTCTTCTGGAATCTGTCCATTAAGAGCAGTTGTTGGGGAACGATTCACTATGTAACATGCCGCACATACAGCTTCAGCCCAAAAACTCTGCTTCATACCAGCACAGCTCAACATACTTCGAGTACGATCCATTAGCGTACGATTCATACGCTCGGCCACTCCATTTTGTTGTGGAGTTCTGGGGACCGTGAAATGTCTTTGAATGCCATGCTCGTTGCAAAAATCTAAGAACTCTTGCAGCATATATTCTCCTCCATTATCGGTTCTAAAACACCTTATTTTTGTTCCTTTCTGATTTTCTACCAACGCTTTAAATTTCTTGAAAGAAGCAAAAGCATCACTTTTCCTTTTAAGGATGTAAACCCAAACTTTTCTGGAAAAATCATCGATAAATGAAATAAAGTACTTGGCACCACCCAAAGACTCATCGGAGACTCCCAAATGTCGAATGTATCAAGTCTAAAATATTCGACTTCTTTGCCGTGGAACGACGAAAGGGAGTTCTATGAAACTTTCCAAACTCGGCAATCTTCACAAAATTCTAAATTAATAGTCTTTAAACCAGGAAGAAGACCGCGATCAAGAAGTACCTTCAGTCCTTGCATGCTCATGTGTCCCAAACGCCTGTGCCAGATAGTTGCCGACTCTGTCACAGCATTTGCAACTATGGCTTCACTGACTATGGTCTCTCCAATTAGCCTGTATAAACCGCCTATTAATTCTCCTTTCGCCACGATAAGTGCTCCTTTGACGATCTTAGCTCGTCCCTTTTCCAGAATAATTTTATAGCCATTTTCATCAAACTTTCCTAGCGACAGTAGACTTTTCCGCATATCTGGTACATGCCGTACACCAGATATTGTACGCGTGATGCCATCAAGCATGGTAACACGAACATCTCCAATCCCCACGATTTGACATGAGTTATCATTGCCCATGTATACCGTACCTCCATCACATAACTGATACGTATGGAACCAGTCTCTATGTGGTGTCATATGGAAAGAAGCGCCCGAATCCAAAATCCATTGATGTTGCATGCTCTTGATTGGAATTGCAGTCATCACCTCGCCATCTTCAGGTAAGTCTGCATTTTCAACGATGTTTCCTTGGGAATTTGTTGATGTTGATGCATTTTGGGAATCAGATTTGCGATTTTGTTGATTCTCCTTGGATTTACAATCTTTACGCATGTGACCCTTTTGTCCACATTTCCAACAAGGACCCAAAGTTCGCCTCTTTGACATGGACCTTGACTTCTTTCTCCCACTGAAACCTTTGTCCATGGATCTTCCTCTGGCCATCATAGCATTACCAGAACTGCTCTCGAGAGTTTTTCTACGAGACTCTTCCGTCAGCAACGTAGCTATAGTTGAATCCATGTCAAGATCCGCTCCAGTACTAAGACTCATGATCAAGGAATCCCATGTATCAGGCATAGAACATAGAAGAAGCGTTACCTTCTCGTCGTCCTCGATTTTGACGCCGATGGAAATCAATTTGCTCAATAGGGTGTTGAACCTGTTCAGGTGCTCTTGGAAAGAGGAGCCTTCCTTCATCTTTAAACTGTATAATTGCCGACGAAGAAAAATTTTGTTTGACATTGTTTTCCCTTCGTAGAAATTCTTCAATTTCTCCCATAAGCCTTTGGCGGTGGTTTCTTCAGAGACATTGAAGAGGACAGAATCATCTAACGCCAGAAGTAGATCCGCCATTGCCATTTGATCTTTCTGTGCAAAATCCTCATCTTTCATCTCTGTCGGCTTTTCGTCTTTACCGGCAAGAGCAACTGCACAACCATCTTTCACCAGCACCGCTTGCATTTTCAGCTTCCACAATGGATAGTTGGATCCGTTGAATTTTGGCACCTCGAACTTTGTAGAAGTTGATGCAGCCATCGCACAAAGCTGAAACACGTACGTTGACGTCGATCACGTGCAGCACAGGCTTCTCGAACCGTCGGCTCTGATACCAATTGTTGCGCTAATTCACCTCACGTAACCGGTACGTACGTTGCACGAAGTGAGAAGCAAAACAAGTGCAGCAAAATAAAGAGGAGATCACAAATTTACGTGGTTCGACAGATAAGTCTGTCTACATCCACGGGGCAAGCACACGGAACTCACTTGTATAACAGGAGAAATTACAACGCACACCCCTCAACCCGACAAACACCAAACAGTGGGTCGCACTCTCAACCGTGAATCTTTTCTCGTACAACTCTCACAATCACAGAGATACTGCACACCCAAGATTCCCTTACAAGAGATAACCCAGACTCCCAAGTTCTATTTCACCCAGAACGTAGAGAAAAAACAGAGGAATAACCCAAAGCACATTAACTCTTAACTGTTTCCTCCTGTCTCTCTCTCCTTCACACGTTCCCAAAGAAGTAGAGGGGTGGTTGTACGCACTAAAGTAGTGGAGGAGTGGCATCGACAGTTACTCCCTATTTTTTAGGTGTCACACAATACACTCATTTGATCGGCATCACACCAAGATTAGTTCCTTTCTAAGTTACCGTCCCGAAATTAAATGAATGGATAGTCACGTGATGATACGAAAGTGTAAGAGATATCTTTGTCGTTGGTAATGCGTATGAGACTTTTGCTTATGAGAAATGACATTAGATAAATTGCTTTGCTAACACAGGAAATGATAATTAGATTCCTCGCTACATGGTATTCAACTGATGAGCCCAAGTTTCTTTTAACAGAGAATGTAATCCATTATACGATATAGATATTACAAAATCTTACAACATCATCAAATTATCATCACATCCCGTTAAATTGACCATAAACACGTACACCCAAATGTATGAAGAAGAATTACAAGACACTGAATTCTCAATTATAAGTTACGAGAATAAGAAGTAAAAAAGGGAAAACATCATGAAGAGAACAAAAATGATTGAAATCAATTGACTATTCTGCAATTCGTCCTGATCAACCGCTAGACCCAGTGAGAGGGCTAGGGCCTCCCATCTTGACCATGGCATTGGCAGAATCGTTCCTGAACGAACCCAAGTTCTTAGTGTAGGCAGTCACTTGAGGGTTCGTTGAACCCCCACTGAACAACTGCTGGTCTGAATGAAGCAGGCCCTTTTGGCTCACCAAGTTGCTGAAGTAGGTGTTGTCGAAGGACCGTCGGCCTTGTGACGTCAAGGGGAAGAGATTGTTGTCGCCCCAGGTCGCCTTTAAAGATGTGGAGAATGACGAGCTTCGTTGTAGAGCCGGGCCTGAAATGTCACGCAGCTGGCCTGGCCTACGGTGTGGAGAGAGCCACCATTTCTTTAGCAGTGAAGCGTTTGTTAGAGAAAGAAGTGATGAGGGCACTGAGATTAAGAGTTGGAGCTAGGAGATTGGTATTAGCAGCATTCAGGCTTGCCGTGGTCGAATCTCTTCTTCCTAGTTGGACTTGCCAACTCGATCCACTCAACTAAACATTAAATTAATTGAATCCACATAAGTTCAGGAAAATAATAGTTTCAGTTAGAGATAATTAAGGATTTCATTTTATTATTCTGTTGATTATCATTTCTCTCAAGATTGCACATATACTAGACGTATGTTGCACGTGCAATATGCGTGCAATATGAGGGCACTAAGAAAGAATTGATGAGGGCAATCGTGGAAGTGAAGATGGAGCAAGGACGCTCCCATGCCAGACTTGTTGGCCACCACCGATTTCACGGCGAATCCAATGGTCTTGAGTGCTCTCGGGCACCTTTGCGTGTAGTAGTCTTGGTTAGACAATTGCACCAAGGCGGATCTCGATGTGATCGCACAAATGAAGAAGACAAAAGCAGATCTTCAGGTTTTTATTGGAAGCCACGACTGAAGGGGCTAATCAGAAGGGAAAGAGAGAGACAAGGGAACAAATCTCGGTTTGGGTTCTTAGCGAACTTCAGCATGTGGAATTTATAGTAGGATTCTAGCACTTTCGGACATATTTTTAGGGTTTTTAGAATTGGTTTTGGAGGTCAACGCAAATGTGTGGAGAAAGTAAACGAGTCAAATTAAAAATTATTAACCATACTTTAGAGCAACAACATATGTTATCTCTAGCTTGATACAAATGACCTCCTTGATCAATTGTTTCTTAATCAAAACAGGTTAGTGTTGTGCTGTCATATGTGAAAGCCAAACGTTTTGACTAGCTATAGACGAATCTTCATATAATCAAGTTCCCCAGAAATTGTAACTATTCCAAAGTTTACTTAGGTGGTAGATTGTTGACTTAATCTTATTGTTAAGACGTTAATTAATTCCAAGTCCACCTATCTTCTAGCTGATGTGGGAGCATCTAACTTAACTCCATCAACAAAGTCAGCACCATCGACGTTCATTCAACCTAAAGTAGAATTCGGTCATAACTTGCTTCGATGGATCATCGATAAGGAGATCATCAATTAAAGGGATAATCGATTCTTCTCGGTAAGATTCTTGTCGATAAACTGACAAAGCCAAAGATGAGACTTTTCTCTTATTAATCTTATCGGTAAGACTCTTGTCGATATGTCTATCTTGCCATTCAAAAATCAAATATCTTCTCGACAATATTAATAGCTGATTTCAATACGGATTGATAATATATCGATGGGAGGTTGTTCTAAGCAAGTTTCTATGACATATGCTGACTTAATGAGGTAGTTATCATCTCATCAAGGCTGGAGCACGAATTCACTACAAAAAAAGTTGGTTTTAGTGATGAATTTTGCCATGAAAAATTTGGCAAAATTCGTCGATAAACGAATTTGCGACGGAAAAAAATTCGTCGCTAATAGGCCGTCGCAAAATTTTGCGACAGAAAATTTCAATTTTCGTCGCTAATTTGCGACGAACAAAAATTCGTCGCTAATTATTCGTGGCAAAATTCATGGCTAATTTACCACGAACTATATTCGTGGTAAAATTCGTCGCTAAATTGCCACAAACTGTATTCGTTGCAAAATTCGTCGCTAATTATTCGTGGCAAAATTTGTTGCTAAATATTCATGGAAAAACTCGTCGCTAATTTGCCACGAACTGTATTCGTGGCAAAATTCGTCGCTATTTTTTTCAAATTTTTTTTTGTTGGTCGCAAAATTGCGACGAAATCTTTTCGTGGCAAAAATCGTTGCTAATTATTCGTGGCAAAATTTATCGCTGATTTGCGACAAACACATTTTGCGGCAAAATTCGTGGCTAATTTGCCACCAAAATTTTTTTTTGTCAGTTTTTTGCAACGAACTTATTCGTGGCAAAATTCATGGGTAATTTGCCGTGAATACATTTCGTGGCAAAATTCGTGGCTAATTTGCCATCATTTTTTTTGTCAGTTTTTTGCGACGAACTTATTCGTGGCAAAATTCGTGGCTAATTTGCCACCAATTTTTTTTTGTCAGTATTTTGCAACGAACTTATTCGCGGCAAAATTTGTCACTAATTTGCAGGCAAAAGTACACCACAAGTGCCATAACTTGTGTACGGCGATCATTTTGGTGCCATAACTTTTTTTCGGATCACTTTGATGCCAAGTTGGCGGAAAAGAGATCACTTTAGTGTTAATTTGGCCGGAAATCCAACGTGGCATTTTTTATTAATTTTTGACGCTGACGTGGCTCGCCGGAGGCTGAGT
Source organism: Syzygium oleosum (assembly GCF_021117445.2). NCBI lineage: Eukaryota > Viridiplantae > Streptophyta > Magnoliopsida > Myrtales > Myrtaceae > Syzygium > Syzygium oleosum. The sequence continues at coordinate 7,505,591 of NW_026607494.1, forward strand.
CAGCGTGTACAGTCAGCATTTTTTATTTTAAATATTTTTTTTCCTTTTTTTTCTTCTTTCCTTTTTCTTTTCTCCCGGCCGGCCACCGGCGAAGCCCGGGAAGAGGGCGGACGAGGCGGCCTTGCCCATGGCCGGCGAGGGGCGGCCTCGCCGGATCCGGGCGAGGCGACCCTCGCCGGCGACAGGCGAGGCCGGCTCTCGCCAGATCTGGCGAGGACGACCCTTGCCGGCGTAAGGCGAGGGAAGCCCTCGCCTGGGCGGGCGAGGGTCGCCCTCGCTTGAGTCGAGCGTGGGCGACCCTCGCCTGACGCCGGCGAGGGAAGCCCTCGCCGGCGTCGGGCGAGGGTCGCCCTTGCCGGCGTCGGGCGAGGGTCGCCCACGCCCCACTCAGGCGAGGGCGACCCTCGCCCGCCCAGGCGAGGGCTTCCCTCGCCCGACGCCGAAGGCGAGGGTCGCCCTCGCCAGATCCGGCGAGGGCAGCCCTCGCCTGGGCCGGCGAGGGCTGGCCTCGCCTGTCGCCGGCGAGGGTCGCCTCGCCCAGATCTGGTGAGGCCGCCCCTCGCCGGCCATGGGCAAGCCTCGCCCAGCCCTTCCCGAGCTTCGCCGGCCGACCACCGGTAACCGGCCGGCGAGGGGAGAAAAGAAAAAAAAAGAAAAGAAAAGAAAAAGGAAAGAAGAAAAAAAAATATTTAAAATTAAAAATGCTGACTGTACACGCTGGAAAAATTTATTTAAAATAAAAAATATTGACTGTACACGCTGACTCAGCCTCCGGCGAGCCACGTCGGCATCAAAAATTAATAAAAAATGCCACGTCGGATTTCCGGCCAAATTGGCACTAAAGTGATCTCTTTTCCTCTGACTTGGCACCAAAGTGATCCGAAAAAAAGTTATGGCACCAAAGTGATCGCCGTACACAAGTTATGGCACTTGTGGTGTACTTTTGCCCTAATTTGCACGAAAAATTTTGACTTTTGCCATGAACATTGTTCCGAAACGAATTTGGCGACGAATTTTAATGAATAATTTAGCGACGAAGTCTGCGACGAATGTTGTTTAGGGACGATTTCGATTTGAAATCTAATTAACAGCAATTATAGAATTTATATTTAACATTGATAGAATCACAGTCAAGACAAGAACAAACACAAAAAAGAAAGAAATGGAACAAAGTACTAAATTTGTATGAAAAATCCTTGAGAGGATCCAACAAATTCAATTGCTTCAAATCCAGTTCGCTCTCTTGTTGCAAACTGTTGATCTTGCCAAGAAGTTCTTTCACAATATCAAACTCCTAACCCCTCTCAAATTCAATTGCTTCAATATCATGCATCATATGCATGCACGCTCATGACTGAAATAAAATTAAATTAAATCACATTTAATTTAATCTCAATCTGACTAATCGATTGCTATAATTGCAAACATATTTGCAATATTGCATCTTCCGTACAACGTCATCCTAAATTGGTTATGGTATGTGACATTCCTAGGTTCATCACTAAGCTGGTAGTAGGACTTGCACTAACACGTTAGTACTCTCAAGAAAATTGATTGTCCCGATCAACCTTTAGATCCTACAAGCGATGATTGACATCTAGCAATATGTCATGGCTACCCAGACAATGTGAATATTTTAAGAACATAATGAACCCGTCAGCTTTGGGTACAGTGTAATTCAATCCCTCTGCCTTACTATGTTCCGATCGAACAAAGACCATGGAATATTTGTCAAGTCATCAATTCGATCATATGCACAAATCTAATTGACATGCATTTTATATGAGACATGAACAGTTCATTCTCGGTTACAACTCCGGCCGAGGATTTTAATGGAATGTCAAGATTAGATTGCATAGGACATCATTATTGTACCTTGTGTATAACAAGGAGACAGATTCCATTTTGCGCACACGTGTAACTTCGTATGTGAACGAACTATGGCCATCAAATACAGAGACGGATCAACGAACCAGCAATATGTGCACCTGTGAACCATAGCCATCCAACACACAAGTCAACACTGTACCTCAGGTCTAAGGATTATTTACACAAGACCAGAGCATGAACGATTAGGCATTGACCACGCTAAAAGCTTCCATGTTGCTAATCATTATATGCGTGTCACGTTCAGTGAACTTGTCTTATACAAACACCTGTGTTCTAGCTCGGGCATCACAATACCCAATGACTCGTGACTCGTCATTCCCTTAAATATCCAATACTTAATGGTGAAGCTAAGAACATACCGGTCTCAACAGGATTATTGATATCCATTCAATGATCCATCGACCGGGAACAATTTAAAGATTCAGTCTAACTGTGAACCTGTCACACATATTCTTAACGTCTTAAGAATAGATCCAGTCACAACTGATCTTATGGAATCATTCATATATTTAAATAATTGGACAAATGAATGAATACGTCCTTGCCATACGTCCTTGCCGGATTTTGCTGAAGTGGATGCCGACCGGCCTCCGGCGCTGACGTGAACAGCTTTTAATTTTTTTTTAATTTTCTTTTCTTTTTCTTTTTTTTTCCTCCCCTCCCTCCTTCCTCCAGCCGGTCGCCAGACTGGCGACCAGCCAGAGGCCAGAGGCCGGCAAGGTCTCCTCGCCAGATGGCCGCGAGGGCGGCCTCGCGCTAGGCGAAGCCCGACCTCGCGGCCTCCGACGAGGGCTCGAGCCTTGCCTACGGCTTGGCGAGGCCCGACCTCGCCGGAGGCCGCAAGGTCAAAGGCCTCTGGCGAGGGCTCGAGCCTCACCATGGCTGGGCAAGGTTGGACCTCGCCGGATCTGGTGAGGCTCGCCTTCGCCGTCGCTCGCAAGGCTCGCCCTCGCCAGTGGCCGGCGAGGTCAACCTCGTCGGCCTTTGGCCTTACTGGCGACCAGTTGAAGGAAGGAGGGAGGGAGGGGAAAAAAAAGAAATGAAAAAAATTAAATAAAAATTCAAAACAATTTGTCCACGTCAGAGCTAGTGACTGGCCGGCCGGTGTCCATGTCAGCAAAATCCAGCCAAAAATTGGTCAGAATGACTGAATTAACACAAAGACAAAAAATTTAGGACTGAATTGACATCAATGCAAAAGGTTTAGAACTGAATTGGCACCAAAAAAAGGTTTATGACTGAATTGGCACCAATGCCAAAGGTTTAGGACTGAATTGGCACCAAAAAAATGTTTAGGACTGAATTGGCACCAATGCAAAAGGTTTAGGACTGAATTGGTACAATTAAAAAGTTTAGAATTAAATTGGCACCAACGCCAAAGGTTTAGGACTTTTTTTTACACTTTTCCTGAAATCTTGGCGATCTTCTCTTTCTAATGATTGGTTGCTCGTATTGGAACTTGAATTGATTTGGCAATTTCCTTTAGTTGTTGCATTCTTTTCATTATTGACAACAAACTCAAGTAGCTTGAGCATCAAATCTAGTTTGAGCCTCGTACTTGATTTGAACAATTCATGAGCCTAAATTGTGTGTATATTCTTTTAAATTTGTATATTTTATGCATTCTGAAAACAGTGAAATGACTTCATAGTTTCATTGTATTTTGAAAGTTGGAACTCCAACTTGAGCTGAAACTAAAACTTTGATTGTAGAAATCTCTTAAACTGAGATTTTTATTGTACGTAAAGGCGTATGTTAAGTACTCTAATACTCTGCGACCAAAAAAAAAAAGTACTCTAATACTCTCTTTATGCAAATGCCGGTGCAAATAAGGAGTCTGAAAATGTTTAAACTCGGAATTATCTGTTGTTTCAATAAAGTATAAAAGTTTTTAAGATCATTACCAACTGTTCTCAATTTTAAACTACTAGATGATAGTATTGTTTAATACTCACATACGTTAACGATTAACCATATGGGTAAAATTGCATGAAATGAATACGTTACCTTAAAAGTCAAAAGCAAGATAGAATACAATTGATTCATCTATCACATAATTAAGAGATTTTTCCTATATATGAACCTAGCACAACCTACTTCAATGCATGTGCTCCTGTTATTTATGTTTTCTACGAGGCGTGTTGGCTTTAGTTTTCATGTGAAGCAATACCCACAAGGGCAAGGACTATGCACCTCACACATATATCAAGTCTCAATATTAGAAAAAGAAGATACGTAGCCTAGCCGTCTTCAGATTTTCCCACTTAAGCTTTCCCATCGTCAATCAGGGTCCAGATGATTTAACACTTGCAAATACATATCGCAATTTGTCATAATGCACAATCACTTCATCGATTAGCGATTGATTTTATTTCATTATTGTTGCAAACATAATCGGTACATGATATGCTTTTTTCACATAAATGATTAATTTATAGCAACCGGGTGTAACCAAAACAAAACGTGCTTGGTCGGTGTATGGTCCACTGCACTTAATGGTCTGCGACGGCCAAGTTAATCAGGGGCGGTTCTTCTATAAAGCTTTTGAATCGCATTCATGCCAATCACGTAAACCAAAGCTGTCTTCTGTCCCTTCCAACGTCCGATGCACCCAAAAGAAAAGAAAAGGTCAACATCAGCGAACCATGGACTTGTTTAGGCAACATCATCTGAGACATTGCTCAACTGGGCAATTCCCGATTGACTTCCATGACATTATTTTTTTTTCCCGTAAAAAAGAAACACATTAAAGAATCACAAAATTGAAAAAAAAAAAAACACAAGCACAAAAAGCAAAGCTAATTAGAAAACTTCTTGGTACAATAGCCGAGGATAGACTTATGTGGGGATCTTGAGCATGAAATGGTCGGCCATGTGTACAAGGTATCTATCATAAGAGAGATATAATGTAAAGTGTGATTATCTAAGGTTCTATGATTGATTTTGATTGTGTCCCAGTTCGTCGACAATTAACGAGTCAACTCTTTTTCGAGACCTACTTCCTATCAAACCTCCATTTGTGTGCATTAGATTCATGCACACTCAGCTCTTGAAAATAAAACAATAAGTGTTCAATCCAAGAATTCGATGTTCTTTACCAATACGGCTGGTTAAGTGCATATCTATCTATTTGAAAGTTTAAATGGGCGATATTTGTATTTCATTTTCCGATACGAGCACGAGAGATGTATGGATAATCTGACTCGAGACTTACTATAAATTCAACAGTAGGTTGTTTTCTTTTCCCGGAGATGATAGTTTAAGGTTGAACTAACCATTGTTAATTTTAAAAAGCTTGAACTGCTAAAGAATAAAATATCTCAACAAACGGAACCCTTACATTATAATGCCATGTCCGAATAAAGTATTGATCTTGAGTTGTATATGAAGCTCTGTCTTATCGAAGACAGAAATTATCATCTAAAACATAAAATTAAATATGATTTTCCTCATTATCTCCACATTAAGGTAATTACATTGGCCAACAAAGGGTAATGATGTCGACATTGATTTAGTATGAATACTTAATAGAAAACTCACTGTTGAGTCATCAGGGTATGTATTTAAATTGGCTTTACAAATTTAAAAAAAAAAAAAGGAAGAGAGAGTGAGAGAGAGAGAGAGAGAGAGAGAGAGAGAGAGGAGCTAACTAATCCATTATGGGCTATAATTCACCTAATCTCACAAGGGTATTCTCTCTATATCGGGGTCAAGACTTGATCAACAAACCAAGTTGCACAAATTAAGATTTGAAGGATCTTTATTTTTTCCAAAAATTGCAAAAAAAAAAACTATAAATAACAGTCCAATAATCAAGGGTCAACATTCTCGGAAAGAACCAAATTGGATAAATTATTCGGTTTCTTAGACAGACACGTTGCTTCTCGATGAGTTGCCTGAAGCTTCTTTTTTATCTTTATGTTCTATTTTTTTGCAATTTGTTTAAAAATAAAGCATCCTGGAGACAGAAGATAGCTATCATGAATTCGTTAGAAAGCGGACTCTTGCAGGGTTGACCTCTTTTTGTGGTAACTTTGGATATATTTAATCAAAAGGCAGACAGATTATCTCTCTCTCTCTCTCTCTCTCTCTCTCTCTCTCTCTCTCTCTCTCTCTCCATGTGCGTAATTGGATATTCTACTGAGCCAGCTGATTAATTAAAAGAAGCAAAGGAAGTTTCAGTGACGTCCCAAACGTGGGTTAGGGTTTCTCTGGCTCTTCCTAGTTCCTACATCAGCTTTTCTTGTATATTTGCTGGTAAGAGTTGGGCAAAGAAGTTGTCGGAGCTCACCTTTTCTCTTAATTCATTTCTTTTGTTATTCTCTAGGCCTTCTCGTGTCTCTAAAGAAGATGGATAAGCACGTGTGGAGTTGGCAAGATAATCAACTCAAACCAGTCTACTTAATAGAGTGATCCGACTTTATTCCTGACATGTATAAGAATGTTTTGAAATACACTACTCAAATGTCATTTCCGCTCATTCTGAAAAGTAGTACATATATAGTTTAATTGGATGAGCTGCCGATAGGCAACTTGGGCTCGTCAAATGTCAGAGGAGTCAAAGACTCTCAAATCTTGGTGGCGGTCTCTCCCAACTAATTACATACGATAAAATTGGACTTTGGCATGAGAAGGAGTCTTGAATGACGGACAGAGAAGAGGGCCACAAAGGGATGTGAAGTGAAGGATATAATACTTGAAGTTAGGATAACAAGAAATCGCTTGGTAAAATTGGTGCTTTAGATGGCATATCAAGGATGTCTAAGAAACGCTAATAAGGAGTTAACCAAGTGGGCTAAGATTCAACATCCAATTATGCCTCGGATACTGAACAATAACATGACTTTCCTCGAAAGCCATCTTTGGGGACTTGGGATTTGTAATTATGCCTTTCAATAACGAGCTTGGATTGGGTACATAAAAAGGCCCAGAAAGCCGCTTATTCTCGTCACTAAAGTGCTCTTTGAAACAATTATCGGTCTAGATGACACAACGAGAATTCGTACGTGTCCAATCTTATTAGTCCAAAACAGAGAAAGTACTTTTAGGACTGGCTCAAGACTACCCATATGGAGCGAAATACATCGTCCAAGCCCGCTTGAACAATCGACGCACATGCCTGTCAGGCCGCCTGGGGCAAGATCACCTCTACTTGTAATTACTCGATGACCACGAGATTAGTTTGATACTCTAAAGCAGCTTATAAATTAAAACGCCATAAACAACTAACATTCATATTCAACCGTAATCATAATCATTGTTTATTTCCCATCAAGTGTGTCATTATCTTTCCTCATAAATTATCAATTTGAACCGGGTAAGATCTGGCGAGAAATTAAAAGATGAGCGCTCGAACGCAGCCGATGCATGCATGCACGCAGAGCTTTTTGGCTTAGTCCCCATACGCTTGCTTTTGCTTACTGATTCGCTTAATATATAATAAAAGCTACATCATCTTGAACAACTCTTGATTTTTTTATTTTTTTATCATATGAATTGTTTACGAAGTCTGTCGGAATTGGTCAATGTTTATAATGATTTTGCATGCTCTGCAATGTGCTAGTGGGATGCACGTGAATGGAATCGGACGCGTAAAGAGGATTTGAAACCATGAACAATTAATGGTAATCATGACTTTTTGGAGCAGCCGCGATTTGTTTAATGAGATGTTTAATCAGTGATCGATTAGCGTGCCAAAGGGCCTTTACTAGAAAATAGTCGTCGCGATGAAATTCATGCGAAATAAAAGGTAAATGATTTTTTTTTTATTTTAGGCAATGTGAATAGAATGAATGAGGAGAAAACTCGGTGTAAAATACTTTATTAAGTATAAATAAAATCGATACCCACCGCAAAAATATACAGTTTTCCTGTGAAGTCAACGTGTAGAAAATTCAACGTATGAGAAATTAATCATTTGACCCCCCCAAAAAAAAAGAAATTAATCATGAAATGCTAAAAGGGCTTTCATTTCTCTTCGGCCTCAATCAAAGTGGCCTCTTTTCGGGTTCACGATGTGGTCTCTATTGAGCTCGGCCTTTGGCCTCGTTTGAGCAAAATTCGTTTCTTCACTTGACCTGGCAAAAAGAGCTTGGTCAAAACTTTGTTAAAGACGTATGGCGTGCCAAATACCATGGTCAAAAAAATAATGGAAGGGAAGATTGAAACACACACTGCCGGTACGAAAGAAAACATCACGCTGACCATCTTATCCGCCATTGATTTGAGGATTTCAACTACTCAATCTTTCACTAACCGTCGAATCAATGGTGGATTAGGCCGTTTAAGAAAATTTTCCTCACACGGGCAATGTAGACTATACAAATTCTTGATTAAGCCCTTCATCTCGTGCAAGTTTATAGCTAAAATTAAATAACGGCATAAATTACGTTTAACTATAACGGATAATCCCAAAGGTGCACGCAACTTGATTTGATCTACGGGCTTTCATTAAGTAGCACTTATGATCATGGAATCCCTCACAAGATATTCCATTTTTACTCCTAAACTGAGAGAAATTCAACCTAATGTCTTTGACCCTCCTCGGTGTTTAATAAAAAGAAATAGAACATAGGCGTGAATACTCAAGTTCTCCTCTATATTTGGTGTAAAATGAGAATCCAATGACAAAGTGAAAAGGGGTATTTACAGACGAAGTTGCCTCCCTCCGATCAAAAGACAAATTGAAAAAGAATAAATGAGAGGTAGCATCTCTCTATATGCCTCTCTTATAAAGCATAAATAGAGCTGCAAAACTCTCTCTCTCTCTCTCTCTCTCTCTCTCTCTCTCTCTCTCTCTCTCTCTCTCTCTCTCTCCCCAACGGTAAAAACCGTACTATGCACATGCCTCTCTCAAAAAGGATGAGAAGAGAGCTAGAAAAGGTGGGGAATTGTACTCCCCCTACTGTAGCTACCCTGAACTTGAGCATTTCAAGCGATGTGAAGCATAGAATTGTGCTGAAAATGAACTAATTTTCTCGGAAATCATCAACTAGGGATGGCAATGCACATCTGAAATTACAAGGAGAAACTCTCTACAAATTTTCATCTACATGTGATGGTCTAGCACAAGAGAAATGGAAGCAGAGATACAGTGCTAGAAAACTACGGGAAAGAGGAGGGTTGATAAGCTAAGCAAGAAGAGTGTTGATAGACATCAGTCGTCCTGGCTCACTCATTGCTTTCACTCCAGCTCCTAATAGCTTCCAAAACTGCTTGCTTCACCACCTTAGCATCCATGCCGTCACCATGATCCTAGGAGAAAAAAGATTTCTCCATTTAATCGTAAGATATAGTTCTACATATACGTGTGTGAGAGAGCATAATAGATATAAGGCGGATTGAATCGAACCAAGCTATCCATATCAAGAACAAGAAACTTATATTGATGAAGCCTTGAAGTTCTTCTTTGTAACTTTCTCGATATCTACACTACACGAATCTAAACCAATTTTCATACACACGACAATCGTTGGCATTTCCAGCAGAAAATTATCACAAGGATGACCAAGCTCTTTTCTAGGAGATATTTTCAAGTTTCAAGGTCCACACACATTGTGTTAGTTCAATTTGCATATATGCTTTTGTTCTCGAAATGTTATGCACCAATTTCTACAGATTGGAAGGGAGAAAAGAAAGAAAGACATTATTGCACCAGGTGCTGCTTTATACCAACTATCGAGATAAAACTCATTTACATGGATCAACGGCGATTGAGATTGATTGAGACATCAAGGGAAGCACCTAGCAAGATACAAAAGTCTTAACCATACATAAATATTCATTACTTCTATTCCAGGTGCATCCACGATTAAGAAGCTTTAATATCATTCGTATACTTTCCACAAGCGACGCTAGCACACCGTCATATCTACATATAAACTGGAGATGCACCTACAACTGCCTGTGAAAAGTGATTTATCTGCTGACGGGGATCAAATCGATTAGTACAAACGATTGCCCAAGCCCTATTTCGAGAAGAAATGAGAGTGAGGGGTTAGAAGAGAGGAGAAAGAGTTACTTCTCCTCCTACAGCTTCGAGATGGAAGTTGTCGGAACATGAAACCCTAGCATCGAGAACGTTGAGCCCGAGCTCCTCAAAAGCTTCCAGAATGGAAACCAGCAAACCCGGACAGTTCCTTTCCGAGTACACGTTGATGCGGAACCCTCTATCTAAGGTATCAACTGTCACCTCCTGAAAGATGGAAGATTTATATAAGACAAACCCAATAGTAATGAAGATCAATAAAAAAGCGCGAGCAAAAAGGTCATTTCAGCTAATTTCTATAGTATGAGATCATACTTCTTTCTTTCAAACTTGGAAAAAGGCAAATGGTTCCGGCGGAACCATGCTAGACTTTGCTTCCGCTCGGATTGTCCCTCATCTATATGTAACTATTTATACCCAGTTTTTCCCTATCCGGACTGAAAATAAGAAAAAAAAAAACACAAGAGCAACTCGGGTCTCTGCTTTGCATGACTTATCCCTATACAACTCCTATTCAAGATCATGCATATCCCTTCTTCGAAAGTTAATTTCACAGATTTTATTGAATGATGCAAGAATAAATTATCCCTGTCCTTCAATATCTTCATTGTAATAGGTATTAATCTCATAGACAATTTACCGCAAGACAAGACTGCTAAAACTTTGGATAATCCTTCACACGTCCCTTGAAAGAGGAAATTATATTCATCTAGTGGGGTGGAGATGATCTTGTTTATTACTTGAGACACGGGAAGGAAAAACGTTGATTTGAAATGATTCAATTCACATATCTTGAACTAAATAACCTCTTAAGAATCAAATTGATAAACCCTTATGCATAGCTCATGCGCATGATCTCAAGAAAGCTCGTGAGGTTAGGGGGAGTGTTTAGTGGGTTCTAATTTAGTTGCATAAAGCAGAGTTCTTCTTTATCCAGAAAAAGAAAAGAAAACTGTATTCTCATGCAAGTCCGTGAACGTACCATAGGTAACCGATTCGGTGAAGTCTGAGAGGTTCCGGTTCCTTGGTTGAGTCTCTCCACTTTCTCTTTCAGCTTGGAGATGTATTTGGTTGCATCCACTATGATGGAGGTCTTATTCACCTGCACATCAGAACGAAGATAAACAATTATGGAGTCACTACCCGACGTAGCTCACACGTAAGAACTGTATTGAATCCGCTGTTTGTTTAGCCAAAGAAACTTAGGAAGGACTTGGATTTGATCTTCACTTTGATTAATTCTGAGAGCATATTATATGATTAAGCTGATGATCAGTATCGGATTATAATCAGATTATGAGGAGGGGGACTATTATTGTTAACTTTACCGCGGTGGAGTTCGTAGCAGCGCGAAGCTGCTGCAACTTCTGATAGAGAGCTGCTCTCTTTCTCTCCCTCGAAGACATGGTGATGCTGCTGCTTCTTCTTCTTCTTTCTTGACTTGCTTTCTCACTCTATCTCTTGTTCTATTATTACTAATCTCTCTCTTGCTGTGGGGGGCCTATAAATAGGAAGGTTGGTGAGCTTGCAAAATCCATTAAAACTTCTATTGTTATTATTTTATTTCCTTTTGTGGGGAAATTGCTGGACATGTCCTTAACTTATTATACGGATGCCGATTCAGTCCTAAACTTACCAATTTTGCCAATTTAGTCATAAACCTTTGTGCGAATTACAATGTAGTTCTTTCGGCTAATTGATAACATGGCAGTGTGCCCTGTAGGATGGCCAACGATGACCGTACTACCGCGTCAGCGATTTCTAACGAAAATTGACCGAGAGAATTACATTGGAATTTCATGCAAAAAGTTTGGACTAAATAGGCTAAATTTAAAAGTTTATAATTGAATTAACATATGTACAATTGGTTTATGATTGATTGGGTAATTTTTCCCATTATAAAGATCTTTGCACGATTTTATAAACCATGTGAACCAATAGCATTTTAATCATTAATTATGTGGGTCTCATCGTAAGGCTGGCATGATCAAAATTGGTTTGATCTACACGTTATGATAACATCTTTTTGTACTAATGTGTTATGAACCTATAAAAACTTAGAAATGAAGATAAAATAATGATGTATTATGAAACTCCACGTTAGGTGTATAAACCCCGGATCAAAGAGCAGAATTTTATTGTTATGTGTCCAAAAGTATAATTTCTTTCGTACCGATAAATCTTAATAAGTGTTGCCCAGTATAAAAAAAACTATCAATTAAAAAATCAGTGTTTTTTTAAAGTAACATATTGATAACTTACCGATACTTTTATGAAATTATTAACTTTTTTATTCTTTGCAAATTACTAATTTCTATATAAACTTACCAGCTTTTATTTGCATAACTTATTAATGCTTTAAATTTGCTAACCCATATTTGAAATTATCAACTTAAACTAGAGTGAATTACAAACTTTTGTTAGACTAAATTACCAACTCTTTTTATTACCAGCTTTGATTTTTTAATTGATTTACATACTTCTATTTGTTCACTAAAATGATATGTTGAAGTAAATCAAGTTATCCACTTATATGCCAAATAGTTCCAAAAACAAACTATGCCATGCAAATTTGAAAGAATAATAATGTTCTCTCCATAGTCTATTTCAACCCGTTTACGTGCCTCTTTACATAATTATTTAGATTTTAATTTGTGCACATAATAATATTTTATAGATCGATTCACTATGATGAGCGGAAAGCAGAAAATTATTGGAGAATCTACTCTAGTGACCTAAACCATACTAGCACTCACAAGCCTAATTAGGCAAAATCATTTTAGGGAAAATGACACAAATGGTCCTTGAGCTTTAACTAAATGTACAATGGGATCCCTCAATTTTTAATTTGTTTAATGTGGTCCCTGAACTTTAACCCAATATGTAATATCGTCCATGAAATTTTAATTTGTTTAATGTGGTCCTTGAACTTTTGGTACATATTCAAACTAATTCAAATATCATATGAAAATGTTCAATATTATCCATAACCTTAAATTAATTGAAGGATGACATTGAATATTTTTATATAGTCTAAGGACTAGTTTGAACATTTACCAAAAGTACAAGAACCACATTGAACAAATTAAAAGTTTAGGGACCACATTGCACGTTAGGCCAAATTTTAGGGATCATTTGTGTCATTATCCCATCTTTTTATAAATCATTGAAATGCGTAGGTCAATACATGCGAGCGATTAGTTTTAAAAAATATTGAGGATGATCAATTAAGCAAATCTCGACTCACAATTGTTTGCTTTAGAAAGATTTACTGTATGACATATATAACATCTTTTCACTTGACAGAATATACTTGTTCACATGAAGTTACTTTGATATATATACATGCATATTGAGCTACGTATAAAGTTCGTGGAAGAGAATGAGTACGTACCTAGATGACCATAGGATAGTAACTTAAAGATATTTGACCAATCAATTGAATGTTAATATTGTAAATTGGTCAAATTAATCCTAAGATGCACATATTAAGTCAAAATCGACGGTGCTATTACAAGTCCATTTTCATGAGTGGGGATTACATGGTGATGGATGTAAGTTTTAAAAGTTAGAACGCTTATTGATGCCACTTTTTTCTCATGAGAATAAACTGAAATTTGATATACCTCCTAAATTAAGAGAATCACAATAGTACATATGTATCGAAAACAACATATTATTTTGGTGCATACCCCATCATACTTTCTACAACCTTTTTGTATTAAACCCCTTCTGTTCCATGATATGCTGCAACTTAATTATATCATTATTTCAAATCACTAACTTCTATACCTGAGGACCCCTGTTACTATGTTCACAACCATATATTCGTGGTATATGTGCATAGGTATTGACAATCAAAACATTTTATTTTGGGTATAGTCGTGGTGGCTACATATATAGATAAATTTCGTTGACAAGTGTCCCATGAGCACTAGCCAAACAAATAAATAAAGAAATATTGCAGTTTTTCAGCACAATGCTTTACTCATATTATGTGTATCGGTGCTCTAAAAACCAAAAGGTTCCTTCTTAAGTATGCTAATTGTTAGATGTCTCTAAGACACGCATTAACAAATTAGGCGTCGCTCATATCATTTGATGGTTTTAGTATTTAGGCGTAATATCGACACATTGCTTACGTCTATGAATACGTTGGAGGACTGCACCTTTTTATTTTGTAATCAAAATTGGTGTTAAAAGTGAAAAAGAAAAGCAGGTACATAGTAATCGTATAGTATTATATTATCTTGACAGTTTGTTTTTTTTTTTTTTGTATTTTCACACATTTTGTTAGAATATTTGCGTGTCTCTGTGGACAACGATGTATTTTCAAATATAGATAACGCAAAGGTTACTTATCTCTTGAGAGGAGCTAAGTGACCACCAAAAGCCTTTATAATGTCATGATCTATATAGTTGGCTTATAATATAATTAAAGGAAAAGGACTTCGATGTAGGACCCTCTTCACCCCTCGTTCACATTACAAATTAAGAAGGCTTTGAACTTGCCAAATAATTAAGAAGGCTTTGAGAATAATGATATATGCAAGAAGACTTGTGAGACGATGATGGGGATGAAACTCTACAGGTAAAAATCAGGGATAGATGTATACAGTTTAGGGGAGGAATCAAACACTAGTTAGCTTCTTGGCTCCGATACTTTCTTGCAATGATTATCTGAGGACTTCCTCGTTCACCCATTATTAACTTTGACTGTCTTTTGACATGATTCGAGGTGAGTTGTCTGCAGAGTCCGCATACACGGGCGTTCTTGTTTTCACCTTGGCGGGTTCTTGGTAGCGCCAGTAGATGGGGGCTGTGTGTCTCCATGCCTCGATCCCATCCTTGGTCGCCAACGAGAGCACTGTTGAAGGAGCGTCATGTCGATGTACTCTTTACTCAGATTATTGCAAGTGTGCCACTCGAAACCCTAAGCCTCAATCTCCCCTCTGTCTACAGAGTCAACAAGCCACCACAACGGAGACGGACATGGTTGATGGCTACTCCTTTAGCTAGCTAGAGCAATCGCCGCCACTGCCGCCGCTCCAACCAATGCAGCCACCATCTCTCTGTCTCTCTCTCTCTCACCCCACCGCAACCAAAAAGTCCTTGAGCATGGAAAGTTTGCTAGTTTTCTTGAGCTTGCCAGCAACTTTTTTCAGTCTTGCCCAGTTGATGTTTTCTTTCCTTTGTTTCTATGCATCATTATTACTAATTGTACCCATATCTAATGACATGGGCATATGCCAAATGGGTTGCCACATCATTCAGTAAAAAAATTCTTAATCACCTCTTAGGTAACATTAGTCAGCGGTTGTAATCATATCTCGGCCGTGCCTACGCTTGCACAATTTCAAATGTGGGGAGGTGACAATATTGCTGAGACAGGTCTGCTTGTGATTGTCTCTGATGTGGGGAGAGACAGAGGGAGAGAGAGAGAATAATCCCGTGAGAAAGTGTCAATGGAAAGGCAAAACACAAACCGAGGAACCATTTTTGGAGGCTTCTCTTTCTCTGGCATCGATGTGTCTCTTCCTCACCTCCTAATAGCCCTACCTCTCACGAGCATATTATTCCCTCTCAAACCGCGTCATACCCACATACACACACACACGACCACAAGAGGGATAAAGAGCGACAAGGGCAAGCCAACGCACCCTACGAGTGAAACGAAACTGGATTCGGCTTAACGTCACTTCGGTGGACCGTGCGATTCTCAATATCACGTTAAGTTCATCCCTCGGTAGCTCGCACGTCGTTTCGTTCCCACAGATTCGAAAGCCATGCTTGCGCTTAATTCATTTTCCACTTGCTCGTGCACTACTTCAGCTCCGTACACGTGAAGTCGCGCGTTCGCAATCAACCGTATCGCGTTTGAACACAAGACATCCCTTTGATCCTAACTATCTACTTAAGTTTCGGCATATAAATGAGCTTTACAAGAATGTGGTGTTTGGCTCATTCCAGCCATTGATTACCTCAAATCGAGACTGCATCCGATGTGGTGTGTTGTCGTTGATGAGAGAGAAGGGAATGGACCGAAATACGGCAGGATTTAGAACAAAGGGCATATGACTTTGGTGCTCATACTTACCACATCTCAAACACACTTCTCCATCGATCCACAGGACCATATCTGATCTTTGACCTATGCTAAAAACATAACTCGTGAAATCACGCAACTCCAAGAGATCAAGCGAGTTTTTAGACGGTTGAAATTTCGTGTCTCGAAGATATGCAAGGGATTCTCTAATTTAGTTCTGTCATCATTCCCGTGAGTCGAGGTCACTGGACTCTCCCCCCCTTGACTAAAAACTTAACCGAGTGCACTCATTCCGGATGCGCGATACATGAACATGAAACCTGGTGCCGCTATCAACTTGCACTTGATATTTTCAAGAATAGAAAAGAACAAAAACAAAAGAACAGGAAACACCCGCGTCACGAACCCACATATTCACGAGCGTTGCCTTAATCATTGCAAGAAACCAATTCTCCATAGGTACGATTCAACGTACATACAAAGTCTTCCATCCTCGCTCTCTCGCGTTTCTTTTGCGTTTCATCTTCTTAGGGTTTCTGCCTCTCTCGTGCATACCGTGGTGAGTCTTTCGGTTTTGCTATATGGTGGACTTGTACATTTATCTTGGATTAGTGCTAGTCATTCGTGTTCTCTCTCTCTCTCTCACTATCACCTTAATCACGTCTATCCACATTTTTGTGGAAGAGAAACAAATTTGGATGGCTTGTTGCCTCGCTTATTTGGAAACAAGTTCAATGATTAAATCACTACAAAAGTCCTCTCGATTTGGCTTTTTGGTTTATCGTTATGCTTCATAGAGATTTCAAATCCCTTGTATTTGGCTACGATGAAGACAAAGCTGGAAAGCATGCGTCTTCATATATATATATATGCCACCTCGATTCTATCAGTGACGGGACTATATATCCACATCTTTCCACCGCAAAAATAAGACCATATATACTTTTGGCTTCCTCAGTATACTTGTCATTATCAATAGAAGATAAGGATCATTTGAAGTTAGGAGGTAAGTCCATCGGATTAAACCAGCCTAAGTAAGTGGGGACTCGGGATTCTCACTCAAGGGACAATCATTCCTTAAATGTATTATATTATAAGAATCAAAGTTAGTGCAAGTGATGGTTAAAGGATATTAGAATATTTGAATTATGTTAACACTTGAGTTTCATTTACTCTTCATTTTTTGTTTTTCGGGAGATGGTGTGGGGGCAATGTGCGGGTTACTGTTGAGATGCACGTGTGAGTGAATTATGTTTAGAAAATGTCTCATATCGAAGAATTAGCATGGTGTGGAGCAGTTAATATATTCTACATGAAGATGGGTTCAACTAGATATGTTGACGGGCTCGATCTCAGGTTTCCTTTTGATGATCTCTCAAAGGAGGGTATTGCACTTCTGTTACAAGCTTCCAACAAATGATATCAGAGCCCAGGGATAAAGGTGAGGTGATGTTGTTGCTGCGGTCCTCACACATAACAAAGTGAAATTCAATTTGAAATTTGTGATGCTGAAGGGTAATTGCATTAAGTGTTAAGATGCACGTGTGAGTTGTGTCAGAAAAAGTCCCTCGATAGAGAATGGGTGTGATTTTGAATAGTTAATATATAATGGTTGGTCCATGACTCGTTGGTTTTAACTTTTAATAAAAATGAGTTCAACTAGATATGGTGACGAGTTCAAACTATGACTTCCTC
Organism: Syzygium oleosum; assembly: GCF_021117445.2. Taxonomy (NCBI): domain Eukaryota; kingdom Viridiplantae; phylum Streptophyta; class Magnoliopsida; order Myrtales; family Myrtaceae; genus Syzygium; species Syzygium oleosum. The sequence goes on from NW_026607494.1 coordinate 7,523,209, forward strand.
TTGACGATCTTCGTAGATCAAGGTTTCAAATTTCTACTACGCGCTTCCAACAGTTCTCTTGTGTTTGCCTTATTCACTTGTCTCGGATGTCCTCGAAGTCTACTCACGTCCGTTCCAAATCAAATCGACTATAATATCGAGTCACAATCAGCCAGAAGAAAAACTTTCCATTAGCTCTGACCTTGACACGCATATGCTCAAATTCGTATCCACCGTGGACACGATCACAACCTTTATAGTGAAAATGTAAAATTATCAGTAGTGGTATGCTCCATAATGAAAATATCATATTCTAGATATCTTTCGTGTTCCTCTTTGCTTCATTCAATATTAGTTTACATATATATCCAGTTCTTTCTATGCTTAATAAAAACTGAAGATCACTAGCTTCAGCTACCATTCTAACATCCAACGAGAGAGAGAGAGAGAGAGAGAGAGAGAGAGAGAATGAATCACTTTGATAGATATAGCCTCGACAAAGTTTCATCTCGGCTGTTCACATTGCACTTGGAATTTGCATAAAAAAAAACCTCACTGACCTAGATGATGCGAACCCAGCTCACCGTCAGACAGCTACATAGTATACTAAGTTATAAGCACTCGTAGACTAAGACAATTGCAAATTACGCTCTCAAGACACGGCCCCAACATTCTCATGAGAGCTCCATAACTTTTTCCAAATCGTTTGCAGAGATCTGGTCGGACATCGACTTCTTTCTGACGGTCCTGGTCTTACGTTGTAGCAAACTTTGATTTACTCGTACCCTTTTGAGAAACCCTTTGTGTGTTCCGAGTCTGGCGCTTATTTGTGAGATCTGACTCAATATTTTTTTGGGTATTCGATGCAATGCATACACGTTATGCTAGGCAATACATCATGCAACCAAAGTTTGCACAGATCATGCATATATTATACACCTAGCTAGCTTGCCTTTCGACTTGCATGCCATTCACTTCCACTACCGACCTAGAAGAAATGTTGACATTTGGATTAGGAGTGAACATGGTCTGGGTTGAGCTAGTCCAACACTTAACCCAAAGATCAACCCGCACAATGTTGATCCCCAATTTTTGGGATCGGGGACCGACTTTGTTGAGCCTAGGACCACGGATTGGACCAACCCTATAGGTCTAGTCCGGTTCCGAGGTCAACCCGGAACCAACGATTTTTTGTTCTTTTTTCGTATTTCTTGAAAGGACAAACGTACTTTTTGAAATTATATATCTATTGACAATGCGATTTTGAGCAACCAAATGGTGAACACGGATACAAATTAAACATAAATCTAAGTAAGGTAACAACAGAAATCTCCACTTGCCAAAAGCAACAAAACATAAAAGACGACCACGTAAAATAAAATAAACAATAAAAAGTTCAAAATACATAACATAAAACGTGAATTATAGAACTTCATATCTTGTCCATTCATAAAAGATTGCTTCAAATTTTGAACACCTGAAAACAAAACAAACAACAAATATAGTTAATAATTAACAATAGTTTTAAATTGAAATTACTATTAGTGCAATTGATAGAACATCCCACAACTTATATTCATTCAATTTCAACATGTAAACTCTATTTATCGATGGTAATCTCCTCAGTAAAACAATCCACATATATATATACACATACATATGTGGATATAAAAAAATTCGTTCATTAGATATACAAAGGAATTAACAAGTAAAAAAGAAATATACATGACTTAGACTTACCTACTCCATACCACCGAGCTGTCCTCACTTTTTCAAGCGAAACTAATGCGACATAGCCATCGCTATAACTAGATCAACAACCCGTAGTTGTCTCACCGTCTACAACCTTCGAATTCACCAAAGTCAAAACAGAAAATCATTAAAACCTTAAGTCTAACTTATCTAAAACATGGAGAGACATCTCCTGTCGCCAATCACAACCAAGCAAAACACTTTTTTTCCAACAAAGTTAAGCATGTCATCCACAATGCCTCGTAATAGACGAATCAACATAAAAAAAAATACAAATATGAAACAACGAAAAGAATCGGGGACACACCTATAGTAGCAGAGATACAACTTATTCAGTTACTAGAGGCAGAAGCACGAAAGGGTAGGCAAGAGAATCATTTGCTGAGTTCAAATGAGTAGAGAAAAAATGAAGAGACTGCCCTGAAGAGATGGAAATGGAAGATTTTGGCAATAATCTAAGATGGAGGGAGAGAGTAAGATTGAGACTCTAAGAGAGGAAAATGGCAGAAGAAGTAGAGGGGCACTTATAGTTACATATCTAGGGTTTGGACCCAAAAAAAAAAGACAACTAAAGGGTTAATCCGGGTTGGACCAACCCTAAAGCCCCAAGACTAGGGGATCAACCTGCACAATACAGGTTCAAGTGGCCCCAGGAACAAGAACAGACCTAGTCCCCATGGGAACCGGACTAGGACCAGCCAGGTTGAGCCGGTCTAAGGTCGGTCTAGGGTTAACCTTGAACTGATGCTCACCCTCAATTTAGATCACCCTCGAATAAAGGTCACAACTCTGAGAAAAATCAGGTTGCTTGATAAATAGCTCATTCTTTAGTTAGACAATCTCACATGTATGTGTCGTAATTCTTCAAGGACCCTCATCGACAGATTTGCACGGTCAGTATTGGTCTCCTCGGCCGCACAAGAAAAAACCTTAGAGCTCCTTGAAACCCTAAAGTACTTCATCTCCAAAAAACACGAACCCTTCTTACTCAAGTCAAATTGTCTCAAACTGATAAGTGCTTTGCGGAATACCGATCGGTTTACTAGGGAAGTACGTGTACTTATTGCCAAATACCGTGATCTGTTATTCCAACTTTCAGACATTCATTTAGCCCGTTGCTTTAGAGAGGTCAACGTGGTTGCAAACTAAATCTACTATGTACCGAAGTTATCTCATGAAATTGGGTGTCCTCTCTCCTCAAGCCCTCTGAAATCTACTATGTACCAAAGCCCCATTTGTGGGCCTTCTCGTCTTTCCTTAGCAAATAAATAAATTCTTTAAACCAAAAAAAAAAACACTTGTCTTCGTACCACAATGATTCATGAGGGCTTCTCTAGTTCCCCAAGAGGGGGTGTTTACTTCGCCACAACCAAGTGTAATGTCTGGTAATATTTGTTACGCTCAAACATTTAAAAAAGGTTCTTAATAAGCACCTGAAGTCTATGGATTTGTGATCCGATTGCAGTCAAATCCCGAGTAACGGCTCCTCAAGCGATTGCAAAAGCATCTGAGGGCCGACCCTTGAATCGCTTTGTGAGAACAGGGTTCACTTGCATACCTGTCTGATTTGGGACATCAAAATCAAGCATGGAAAAAAGAAGGCAAGCAATCAAGTTGCCTGAAAAGAAGGAAATACTTGGTAGCTAGTACTCACCCATCCACACGCTTGTCTGGTCTCGATCATGCAGGTCACCTTCATCCATTATTTACGTTTGAGTTTTGACTCGTTTGAACACAGTTATGTCACATGTGAGAGGAGCCTCGTTTATAGCGGTAACACTTCGAAAAAAGTCGCATGCCGGACTCTTCTTCATAGCTCAAGACGGGAGCATATCATTGCTGAACTCCGTGAGAGAGGACCAATGTTCCATCAATTCCGAAATAAATGGTGTCGACCCTTTTCGACACCCGATACGATGTTGAGTCGCGACATTGGCGTTCACGGGCCAAAGCGCCAGTACGAAAAACCAGACAGTGTCACCTCGATTGCGTTTACATTCTGTTCGATTCCTAAGATGCATGAAACCCTAAGAAGATGGAAATAAGGATTGACAAAGTGAGGAACATGTCGAATCCTTCGTTGTACAAGTGTCCTTGTCGCGTTACACCTCACGTGTGGAACAGCGACAAAAAGGAATTCCAATTGATTGGGAAACGAACAAATCACATGATTGCTTCGGCGTAAAGAATCCCTCTTTGCTAAACATAAAATCTGCATAAGGACACATTCATCCGGGCCTGCTGGACAGCTCAGATCACCCTCCTTCATTACTAATTTCTTCCCCCCTTTTTTTAGATATTTTTTTCTTTGTTTACAGGCCAAGTCCAATCACAATTTAAAGGAATACCCAAATTGATCCTCGTAATAAAAAGAAAGAATAAAAAAAGGTTTGTTCCTGAAGGAAAAAAAACTGTCATTAAATGATTGTATATGGTATTTTATTATAAGATGAATTTGAATTTAATTAAGTCTTACACCGAATAAAAATTGACTTGTATGTGAAGTCGCGATATTTGGTGCCCGTTTGACAACTATTTAATTTCAATCGAGTTTTGATGGTCTTTCTATCCTAGTGGCACCGGCTTTCTCTTTCTGGTCCTTACCAAAACTTAGTTGCGCAAACTCTTTTATTAGTAGAAAGGGTAAGAAGAGCAACCGGCATCGGTAATCCCTCTTAGGCATTTATCATAGGAGTTTCACACTGGCACGAGTACTGTCGGCATGTCCAAATACTCCATGTTGGCCCATTTGGATGGAAGCCCAAGGAAGGATATGGTGCATGAGAATTTTAATACCTAGACTTAGTTTTGCAGACTCTTTTATGAGTAGAAAAGGTAGGAAGAAGGGCAACCGGCATTGGTAATCCCTCTCGGGCGTTATCATCGCAGTTTCACACCGGTGCAAGTACCGTCGGCATGTCCAAATCCTCCATGTTGGCCCATTGGGATGGAAGCCTGAGGAAGGATATGGTGCATGAGAATTTTAATCTTTAGTTGCTTCGAAGCCCATAAACACTTGCTCCAAAAAGCCCGTCAAAACAATACGAAAGTTTCCCAGATGATCCACATGATAGGACCGACTCTATGCTATATTGCTGGGAATTTCACCAAATGACAAAGAATTCGAAAAAAGATGGGAACATGAAGCCCATCAAAGCTTGGAACCAGCAAAAAATAGAGTCAAGAGAAGATTTGGATCCTTCAAATTGCACACTGGACCATACAAGATACCTTTTATAAGAGAAGCTAGAACATATGATGGGGCAGAGACTGTTAAAAGCATGGGAAAAAGTAGATGAATGTGCAAACGTACGAGTCTTCCAAAGCAAAAGGGACAGAAAGTTATACACAAGAGCTGGAGACATGGACCATCTGGACCTTTCCATTGTGTGTGTTTGGGGCTTTGGCCCCCCCAAACCCCAAACTAAGGATTCGCACCATTTAATCAATTAAGCTTTACCATTAAGGCCATCGCCTATGTTGTTCACTTGTGGGCTTCTACGGCATTTTAGGTGAAAACCCACATTGCATTATGATGATATTATTCACAATATTCGCGTTTTACTATGATATGAACCTCGTACGATTAAAGAATATGACAAAAGTCGAAAGACGAAATCGAAACTGAAAGGGATGATTACTTCCCACACCCCTACTGAAACGTTGCATTTTCGAGAGTCGTGAACCCCCGGTGTTCCTCTTGGGAGAAATTATACGTTGCATCCTTCACTATACACAAAAGTCTTCTTTGTATGAAATTATAAAGGGAGAAGCATACCAAGAACCTTAAAAGAAAAGGGATAATAGCATAAAGGTTTCTGAACTTTAGCCCAATGTGCAATGACGTCCCCAAACTTTGGCCTAATATGCAATTCCGTCCCTAAACTTTTTAATTTGTTCAATGTGATCTTTAAACTATTAGTAAATGTTCAATATAGTGTGTAGACTATATGAAATGTTCAAAAGTTTAGGGAACACATCGAATATTGGATCAAAGTTTAGGAACCATAATAAACAAATTAAAAGTTCAGAGATGATATTGCTTATTGGACCAAAAATTCACAGATCATATTAAATAAAATAAAAATTCAAAGACCACCTTGCACATTAGATCAAAATTTAGTGATCGATAGTACCATTTTTCGTTAGAAAATTTAAAACTCATAGCAAAATCGAAGTGCAATTTAAATCCTAAAATTTTGTATGGAATTATATGTCCAAGTGATGCCAATTTTAGGAAATACGTTGGTTTTTAGTACTCCCTCGCTTCCCTCCACTCCTCCTCCAGCCCAAGCGCGGCGGTAGTCTTCCTAACTGTTCAGCCCAACCTCGTCGCTCCGATCCGCCGCCGCCGCCGCCGCCGCATCAACACCGAAAATCAAGAACCGTCGCTTCGATCAACCCCCTCCCCCCAAACCCGCTCATTCATTTCTTGAATCCTTGGACGCGAAGCTTTCGATTCGTCTCCCTCTTCTCACCAGCGGCATTAATTACCAGTACCCCATCCCATGTCGGCGCTCGAGCTCAGCGGGTCCCTGATCCCCTCCGTATAAGTAGACCGTCGCGGCTCCGTCGCTTGCCCTTACGCTATGCGCCGCCTAGTCCATACCAATCCACGCCGTTCGCGGGCGGCGGAGGCGGTTTCCCGCCAAATTAGAGCTCTCCTCTTCTGCTCAATGGGGAAGATGAGGATGGGTCTCGGCGATGGCGGTGAGCGGTCTTGGCGGAGGAAGGACCCGAGTTCACGCGGCGGTTCTGGGGTTCATCCTGACCCTGTGAGTATATTCTGTTTCTTGTAAAAATTCGTCCTTTTTTTTTAAAATCTCTCGTAAGTTGTTCTTGAATGTGGAATTCGCTGACGTGGGTTCGATGGAAGTTTTCGTGAAAGGGGTCATTCGAACTCGTTTGTGATACTGATTTATGCTGCTGAAGTTCCGAGGTAGAATTAGGCCGTGAACTTGCGGTGCATTGTCCTGTTTTTTCTTGTTTCTTGATATGAAGTGTTGGGCTGGTGACTGAAAAAAGGGAGGGAATCACCATCCCCTCTAAGTATAATCCAGAACCTTCTCCTTATGTTGCAGAATTAATTGGAGCAGAACATGATATGAATTGCTATTTCCTATATGTTTTTCAAATCTTTTGGAGGTAGTCTGTCTTTTCGACCATCGATTGTTTAAATTCAAGTTAAGATTGACAGTATTGGTGCAGCAAATGTCTTCTTGACTGTTCATGCTCTTCATTATCAGGTTGGGGATGATGAAGGTTCTTGTGGACTTTCTTCTGCATCTGCGGGCAGTAATACGCGTAATGGGGAGCGGGATCCACGGATAATGATGATCGGCGATGTTCCCGTTGATCTTGAGGTGACCCCGAATTATCCGTTATTCTTCTCTTCTTCATTCAACTGCAATGAGAGTCCCGGGAAAAAAAGAGTTGCACGAGAGAGGGACAGTGTCACAGAAAGTGAGAAATCAACAAACCATTGTGAGGTAAAGGCTGCAATAGAAGTTGTACATGAGAAAGAATCGGCTTCATATGACACCGGTACTCATAGGAGAAGTGATGGTGTAGTCAGCTTCATCAAGAGGAGAACACGAGTAGACCTAAGGAATCAAGGGATGACTAGGTCAGATAGTTCAATTCGAGTTGAGAAGTTGCATGCTTCTACTGGTTTGAAGGATACTAGGAGCTCGAGTGCTTCCATTTTTGTGAATAAGAGAAAACCGTTCGATATTTATCGTCCTCGAAGAAGACGGTTGGACTTTGCAGAAACTTCTGACCACATAGAGGATTGTGAACACACTCGTGAAGCAGTACAATTGGTGGAACCGGACAGCCGAGTGTTGAGGCCTGGAATGGTTCTGCTTAAGAACTACATCACCCTCAGAGAACAGGTAAGTTTGCGCTCGTTCAGTACAAGAAGTTTTAATTTATTTTGCTTTTGGTATTCCAGCTCGAAAAATTTAGCCAACAAAACATTTTCGTTGTTATGGTCATTGTTTTAAAGTATGGGATGTATCCGATATATATTAAGTAGTCGGCATGATCTATGACTTCAAAGGATATTCATTTTTGTAATTTCGAAACCTGCATGTACTTCCTTTATTTTTTTGTCATGTTATTCTTCATGTTTAATATTTCAAATATCTATCTTCATATAGACTGCTGGGTCTTAGCTTTTCGTCTCGGAGTTAAAATTTTATCCCATATCATTTTATCTTACAGTACATATTACTAAATATTGCAGATTGAAATTATAAGTAAGTGTAGAGAGATTGGTATTGGTCCAGGGGGTTTTTACCAACCAAGTTACCAGGATGGAGCGAAGCTCCGGTTGCAGATGATGTGTCTTGGTCTTGACTGGGATCCGAACACAAGAAAGTATGAGCGACAGAGACGAGTTGACGGTTGCAACACACCCGATATTCCTAATGAGTTTATTCTAGCAGTCAAAAGGGCAATCGGAGATGCACAAGACCTTGTTAAGAAGGGTGACAGAAGAAGTAATTTCAGAAACGGCCTCCCAACTATGTCTCCAAACATATGCATCGTCAATTTCTATACTACCACTGGGCGACTTGGTCTTCACCAGGTCTGTGATTCAGTAACTATGTCCATTGTTCTTCCAAATAAGTGAATTGGATTTTTGGGATCTTAGCACAGTTTGTCATTTGAAATGTTTCCTCAGTGTTTGTCTTCATCCATTGTTTCAGTTTTCATATTAATCTGCATTTCTCGTAGTCATCTTTGATAAATCGTGTATGTCGATTGGCTCGGAAGCTTGTTAATCATAATGTCAGTTTCGTCTTTCAAGTCCGATACTCGTTCAGAATTCGATTTTCTTGTGAATGGTTCTGCTTGAGAACCTGCAATGGCTGCTGAATTCTTTCTTTCGCCATACGTATTAATCTGGATTACAATGCAAAACAAAACCTCTTCCGTGGGTTTTGTTTTAATTATTTCATTTGATGCAGAAGTTGTTTGGGAAACTTCTCACCAGATTAGTCACTCTTTTACGTGGCAGGATCGCGATGAAAGCCGGGAGAGTCTGCGGAAAGGATTACCCGTGGTCTCGTTTTCCATTGGCGATTCAGCCGAGTTCTTGTTTGGAGACTACAGGGACGTGGACGGAGCAGAGAGAGTTATGCTGGAATCAGGTGATGTAGTGATATTCGGAGGCGAGTCGAGGATGGTGTTTCATGGCATATCGTCCATCGTCCCTAACTCCGCTCCCAAGGCATTGCTCGATGAGTCCGGGCTCCGCCCCGGACGCCTTAATCTTACCTTTCGACAGTTCTGAATTTTTCGTGGACGTGTTTGCTGTCTGGTTAAATGTATTAAAGTGCAAGTGCCGATGTATATGTCGTGATTTGCCATGCTTTTTATCCTTCTGATGTTTCTTTTCTCTGGTTATTCTTTCCAAATTCATGTATAAGAAGCAATCAACCTCATTAAAACCAAAAAGAGAAAACAGAGAAATGTCAGGAAAAGCACAAAAAAAGTCATAAACCTGTTATGTTAGTACCAATTCAGTCTTAAAACCTTTTGATTGAACCAATTTAGACCTAAATATTTTAACATCAGTGCCAATTTAGCTTGGAAATTACTGACGTAGACGTTGGTTATACTACACGGCATTGCTGGTGCTAACATGAACATTTTTTTTATAATTTTAAAAAAAATCGAATTTTTTATTAATTTTTTACTTTTCTTTTCCTTTTTTTTTCCCTTTTTTTGTTTCCTTGCTATTTATTCGTTTTTCTTTATTGTCCTTTGCCAGTCACCAACCTCCGTAATGGCCTGCGAAGGTCGTTGGCCGCTGGCAAGTGCGAGGGCCGGGATGCCCTCGCCAGCCTTGGCGGGGGTTGGACAAGGCCGCCCCTCGCCAGATCGGCCTTTGCAAAGGGTTAGACAAGGGACCTCCATCGAGGAATTGACCTACATCGGATTTGCACCTTCGATATAAACCCTAACTTTGAAATCGGACCTATTAACTCCCCGAATTGGAGCTCCTGATCGACATTCCCCAATCGACTCCACCAATTCAAAAACACTAAGCAGGACGCAAACACGAAAAAATCAACCACTACTCGTCAGGGATGCAAAATCCGATGAAACTTTGGGGGAAACTTTCTAGGAAAAAACTGAAGCGGAGAGAGAGAGAGAAATTTGCCGGAGGCCGACGAGGGGCGGCCTCACTTCAAAAACGCTAAGCAAGACGCGAACACAAAAAAATCAACGACCGCTCGTCAGGGATGCAAAATCCGATGAAGCTTTAAGGGAAACTTTCTCAGAAAAAAAAAATGAAGTGGAGAGAGAGAAATTTGCTAGAGGCCAACGAGGGGCAGCCTCCTCTGGCGAGAGTTGGGCGAGGGTCCCCTCGCCGGATCTAGCAAGGGCAGCCTCGCCCAGACCTCGCCGGCCCTCACCAAAAGCCGACGAGAGCGTCCCGGCCCTCACTTTCGTTGGTGGCCAACGACCTCCGCTGGCCATCATGAAAGCTGGCAACTAGCGGAGGAAAATAAGGAAAAAAGGAAAAAAAGAAAGGAATGAAAAGAGAAGAAAAAAGAAAAGAAAAGAATTCAAAAATTATTAAAAAAATGTCTACGTCAACGGCAGCAGTACCACGCCATATTAGCAATTCCAGATGGACTGAATTGATATCAATGTGAAAAAGTTTAGAACTAAATTGGTCCAAATGAAAGATTTAGAATCGATTTAATATTAATGCAATAAGTTTAGAATTTTTTTTTTCTTTTCTCGAGAAACGTGTAGTACCACAGAATCAAATTTTCACATTCGGGTCATAATTTAGTCACTGTGATTTTTTATTTGTATTATTGCAACAAGTTGTTTTGAATCACTCGCAAAGTCTTCCACGGCTCTTCCCAATGATTAACTAGGTTACAATTATTTCTATTTGAATATATCTTCTTCTTCTTATTCTTCTTCTTCATTTAATTTTTTGCCTTCATTCCAGAAACAATATTTCCTAATGTTGTTTGGGATTTCCAACCTCTGAGAGCGGCCGGTGGGATGGATGGGATCGCACACGATGCCCGATTTCATTTTCTCATTACTCATTAGATTTCAGTGCAGCAATTTATTACATTATATATATTTAAAGTCGAAGCCAAGAAGCTATCATCTCACACGCTGATAACGGGACACTTCACTTTTTCCTCTATGATAATCACGTGGTGAGGGAGCCACATTGCATAACTCCATCACATGGCCATGCACAATCAATTAGCAAGAAACTGGTGATTTGTCTATCTCAAACGTCCATCATTTATTTAATTTAAAAGGAACTATGTTCAGATATATTCGACCAATAAAATTGATAAAGACAAACAATTTTGGATTATAATCTCTTACGATTCAAATATAATTTAAATAATGGACAAGGAGAGATGACCTCGAGTTTTAACTAAACCATTAAGATTGAATAGAAGTATCATTTGAAAAAATATAATATGGGGACAAAGGAATACATATTCTCTAAAAATAAAATTGAATTTATGATAGAACTTAGGCTCCGTTTATTTCGCGGAAAATGAATGATTCCTAAAAATGATTGTATATATTGCTTACAAAAATGAATGAACGAAAAATACTTTCATCGTTTACGATAATGTTTAGATATAAATTGTTATCAATGATAAAAATATTTTTCATTTACTAATTATTTAAGCGATACAAGCAATCATTTTAAGGAAAATGTTTGCCAAATAATTTATTTTTTATGAAAGAAACGGAGCCTTATAATATTCACTCTTCCTTTCTAATTTTTCCATTATACAAGTACCAAATAAATTTTAGCAAAAAATTTGAGTTTACACTTTCAGCCGCATTCTGCATTTCCGATTTGAGAATATGTTTACTTTAGTTTTTCTAAGCTCAATAGATAACAACCCTCAATAACATGATGTAGAAATTATTGACACTCACAACAAAAGGGAGAATAAACACTACGTTTATCAATACATGTCCGCACAAAGCGCGAGCTACGTAACTGGTAAATAACACTGCCTCATTCAGGATTTCGTCTCCTCCTCCAGACAATTCATTATCATAGTTATTAGGAAAAATTCCAAATACGAGCTCGAAGGTGAGCCTTATTTGAGATTGACTTGTCCACTTCAGACCTTTATTTGAAATTGACTTATCCATTTCAAGTCTTTATTTGAAACAATATCCACTTTAGATCATCTTTTGAGAAAATAATACAACTTCGGGTCCTTAATTGGAAATTTTCTCCGGTTAACATTATGATCACAAGAGTTATTTACTCCAGCGCAGAGCCAGAAAAGCCAAAGTCACAAGAGTTCTTGTTGGGTTTCGTTTCTCCTTGGTGATGTTCTCTTTAGCCTGTGAGCAGGAGCAAGATAAGTTGGGCCACGTCCTCCCTGCATCATCGCAGCAAGCAAGCAAAGCAAGATAAGATTCCCTCTCTCTCGCTCCCCCAAATTATGCAGACAAATGCGTCTTCTAGCTTCAGCTCTCATTGTTCATGGTAGGTGAGTGGGACCTTCACTTGGCCATCCAACGTGTAATCATCGGTTTGTCAAACGTCCATCAGATGATCATTATCAACTGGTGTCTCTTCATGGCCATCGATTTCCATTAAAGAATGGGGAAACGTGGTGTTTTGGGTGGGAGTTCATTTGATTAAAAGTGATCTGTCAGCTTCTCAAGTGATCTTTTTAGGGCGAGTGCTGCTTTAGAATTGCAGCAGATGTTTATGATGCAACGCAAGAGGGACGCTCTTGTCCTCTCAATGGCAAATTCTTAGGAGGAAATGCCTAGGCATCGAGTAAAGTAACTCGCTCATTTGTCACGCCACCGAGGTGAGATTAGAGCCAGATTGTTTTGCCCTACCGATTTGGTCCAAGCATGCTCAAACAACAGAAACCAAACCTAGATAACATCTTATTTCGTTTTTTCAGGTATTATATATGTTGGGAAAATGACATAAATGGTCTTTGAACTATGACTTAATGTGCAATGCGGTCCCTGAATTTTTAATTTGTTCAATATGGCCCTTAAATCTTAGCCCAATGTGCAATATCATCCCAGAATTTTTAATTTGTTCGATGTAGTCCCTGAACTTTTTGTACATATTCAAACTAGTCTCTAAACTACATGAAAATGTTCAATGTTGTCCTTGAACTTAAGTTGATGGAAAGATAACAATGGTTATTTTCATATAGTCTAGAAACTAATTTGAACATTTATCCAAAGTTTAGAAATCACATGAAACAAATTAAAAGTTTAGGGACGATATTGCACATTGGACTAAAGTTTAGGGATCACATTGAAAAAATTGAAAATCCAAGTATCACATTACACATTTAGCCAAAATTCATTGACCATTTGTGTCATTATCCCATGTATGTTTTAAATTTCTATTCTAGTTTCAATATTTTCTAAATCGATAAAATGGACCGCCCATAGAAACCAGGCTAAACTGGAGCCAATTGGGAGTAGTCTATCATAAGATGATCATGATAATTGAATAAGGGAAGGTTATTCATAAGTTAATGGAAGGATAGCAATGGTTATTTTCATATAGTCTAAGAACTAGTTTAAACATTTACTCAAAGTTTAGAGATTACAGGGAACAAATTAAAATTTTAGGGACGATATTGCACATTGGGCTAAAGTTCAAGGACCACATTAAATAAATTAAAATTTAATGGATCACATTGCACATTGGGCCAAAATTCATAAATCACATGTGTCATTATCCCATATATGTTTTCTATTCTATTTTCAATATTTTCTCAAATCAACAAAATGGACCGCCCACAGAAACCAGGTTAAACCGGATCCAATTGGGAGTAGTATATCATAAGATGATTATGATAATTGATTGAGGGAAGGTTATTCATAAGATGATAGTTAATTGTTAGTTGTTATGCAAGTCATTATAAAGAATTTTATTCAATGGCGGTTTTTTTTTAGGTGAAGAGTTATAGTCGTTGAACATTGTGCAGGACATTATCTCGAAATGAGAGAATTTCAATCCTTCGAAGAAACTCCAAAATTGCAAAACCCAAATGTTATGCACCCCATTTATATGACACCATTTTTCCTTTATTTATTTATTTTTTTTTTGGTTACTCTTCTGCAATTTCTAATATCGATCCAAGACTGTTTCACCAAAAATGATGAAATATCCTTCTAGAATAAATGGATTGGTAGAAATCGATAAAGGTTGTGAAGGGTTTTTTTGTTGATTTTGGACAAGAAAGCAAATGACAAGTAATTTAAATATACAAAAACTAGAGATGTGTCCAGCCATATAAATTGTTAGAAAGTAAAAATAAATGATAAATTCACAAGAACATTGAGTTTTTTAATTGATTAGAGAATTGTACAATAAATACACTTGAGGTATTTATAACCCTTTACTGATGTTTGTATACAATAGTTACTTAATTTGAATAATGAAATAACTCTCTAATCTTATCGATAGTACCAGAAGTTACACAATCTCTGTAATCTAGCAACACTTATTCGCAAGAAGTTATAAAATCCTAAATTAGTGCCAATAGACATAATCACCCTGCGGTCATATTTTTATGTCGATCACTTGCTATCGTTGACTTTGTCGATCAAGTTCTCAAGTCTTGATGAAGACTCTTGTTGATAACTTTCAAGACGTTGTTGATGAATTCCTTAGCGAGTTGCCGATTTCCTTCAAATTATTGATTTATTTTGTTTATCGTTGACCAAACTATCCTCTTATCGACGAAGTCTAATACTTGTTGATAATAACCAAAAGTTCGTCATTTTTTTGTGTCAACAGAGATAATGTGACTCCGAACCTCCAACCAATAGGACCGAGCGCATGTTGCACCTTTCTTTTTGTAAGTGAATATTAACACAGAGCGAGGGAAGGACCAAGGTCGAGTTGAGCTTATGGAAGAAAGACAACTCGACAAATTTTAGGTCCAAACCAATCCTGCAAATATCAATCTTCCTATCTTTTGAGGGCTCTAGGGTTTGGGCAACCAAAAGCAAGCAATTTTTTACTTGTTTGTCGTTATGCAAACAACAAATCAATGGCTTGTTTAGGCTAGAGAGTCGCACAAGAGAATGTCTCCTATCATAGAAAACCCCATCAGGTAAAGGGGAAGAAAGATGTGGAAATCCTACACGGCAAACACGACAGATAGGAGTGACCTCTAATCAACACACACGATGTCGAAGTTTGAATAATGCATCCATTACGCATTTCGTCCTTTCATCAAGAGATATTTGCACTGCATAATGCACTTCCCTTTGTCCTTTAGTGGACTACTAAACTATTGACAATTACGAGATTAATCGATTGGGTAACCGCGGTTGTATTATTGCCATTTGCTCACCTCAAACCTCAGCCACAGCTTTAATATATACTTCATCATGAGCATGCTTGGTGATTGAGAAGGTTTGTTTGTGGGAAAACTCTCCAAGCGAAGACACCACTCCTAAAGGCAAATTGGACCCCATCAAAGCGTATTCCGATTACATTGTCACCTTGTCCTCATTCACAAAGTAGCTCCCTCGTTCTAAAGAATGGTTAGATGCATCTTTAGGGCTTTATCTGACAAGAAATTTCAGCTAGGTACATCGAAATTAAAGGATGGAAAAATGCGCCACGTCCCCATTAGTTAATGTTTGTAGTCCCATCAGAAAGATGATCTGTGCATGATCAAGCTCATCTTCTTGTAGTTTCAGACACCATTATTAGGTTATGTTGATACTTATCACGTATCCCATTAGGGCTTCTGAATTGTTAATTCATATAGTCCCAAGCCTCATCAATGTTGGTGGATGCCAATATAAGTTTGAAGGCTCTCATCAATGTTGACTTTTCAGGAAACCATTTATGTTTCCACAAACATCAGAAGTGAAGACACAGAAGCTAAACTTAGCCCATCCAAACTTCCTCATATGTTAGTGAAGATCTAAATTGATATATTATTTCGCAAGGAATTATGTGATGTTAAGACATGTCGTTAGAAATATTATAGGCATCCATGAAATTTTTTGATGACGCACACAATCTAAAATTAGCCAAACCGAACTCCTTTACATGTGCCATACTATGGGGACACTAATTTCTTCCACTGGCAATGGAGGGCAAGTTTTATCATCCGACACTTGATACGACAAATCGTAGGATGAGTTTCCTCTATGGCACGTAATCGCTTTTATTATACAACCCTAGCAACTATATGAAATGATACGTAAATCTCTCTTGTTGTCAGACACACGTTAATTACCAAATTTTACTCTACCTGTCCATGTACCTTCAGGAACAGTCCATCTCAAGTGTAAATAATATTATGTTAGGATATGTCATTCAAGATTTGGCTCGTGTTTTACCTGGCCGTATTAACGGACTATTCCCTGGGCAGGTGGAGATTTCTTATCTAATGGAGATGTGCGTTTCCGTAATAAAAACGGTCTATCTCTTCCACCATCAACGCTTTCTTGTAAACGCTAAATGTGCGTGGAATTACGACGAAAGGACAAGTCCCTCAACCTTGAGGTGCGAAGTTTACTCCTCAAACTATGGCTAGTCATGTTAATAGCGATGGATGTACGCTGTGTAATAAGTGGGTCATGTAAGGCATACACAGTATAAAAATCTAGGAAAAAAAGGGAAAAAAAGAAACAGAACGGTTGCACAAACACCGACCTTGTTTTTTTCATGTACATCTAAAAAGGAGCATGCACTGAAGCAATAGATTTATCTCTCCTGCATTATTAGGTGCTATTGCCAGAAACATAAAAGAAAAAAATCATTAAGCGTTGTGACAGTACTTGGTTAAAGCTTCTTTTTTTTGTTCTTGAAATCGAGATATGAGCGAAGGAAATTCGGTAATCTAGAAGTTCACGGCATTCTTTACGAGCCTCATAATTCTGTCTAAATTATTTATATGTGCGGGTGATTCCAATCTAAAGCAGTCTAGACGCAGCAAGTGGAATTCGAATCGGCGATCTCCAGTTCCCGAGCTGGCCCCGACCAATTATTTTAACCTGGTGGTTTGCTTGGCCAAAGTTAATGGCATGATATATGATCTATGATAAATAATCTCCATTTGGCACGTTAATAAAGAGCCAAACTCGTGAGAGTCGCTCAACGGAAAGCGACTCCCGCATTAAGAGAGCTGAGAGAATCCCACCGACTTTTGCATAGCGTCGTCCAGGAGACGTCTTGACATGAACTAAATGCGAAACACGAGTGCCGTTCACAGCTCCCTTCACTGAAAAATCATCAACATCTTCCCAAATATCAGCCACCTGAGCCCACTTTTTCTTCGTTTTTTTTCTCCAGAAAAAAAAAAAAGAAGATGCACAAGTCCACGGGTCCCGGTCCAGAGTTACGGGTTAAGGACGGCAACCGGTCGGAGGCAATCGAGGTTCCCTATCTGCTCGGGTTTCGGATTTTCGAGGCCGGTTTGTGATCCCGAGCACAAAAAACACTCCAAAGGCTTTACGGCTTTCGTCCAGCCGGGTACAACGAAATCTGAACCCCCTTATCCATGCTTGAAATGGCCATGGAAAATGTCCCGCATCCGCTGTACTGCGTGTGATCATTCATTATTTTTTGCTTGACGGCCATTCGGATTCTTATGTGTATTTAAATGAGTCGCGTGTGTTAGGGGTTTCACTTTCCAAGCTTATTAAGCTAATTTAGGTCTTATCTTGATGGACTTGTGATAGGTTATGAGCTAGCCAAACGCCTTCTCGTTCCCATTTCTAGTTTGTGAGGTGGCAATCCGGACCAGTCCCTCATCTTCTCCTCCCTCCAACCAGGCTGAATGCCTTGGTAACATCAAGGGTGAGTTCCTCCCTCCAAAACACTAAAGAATAGGAGTTTATACTATGCAACAATGCTCGCAGTCTTGCAAGAAATAGAAAAAGAAACAATATTGCCGCCAGTTCTTGGACCCACTCGAGAATCGACTGGTCCCAAGACTAGGTGGGCTGATTCACAGTTCCACAATCTGAGAATCGACCCTTCCGGTTCGATTCCTGATTCTAAAATTGGAACCAATGCACTTTAAAACTGATTACCCCTAAGTGATGTAGGGATCGTTGATGGAGTCGTGCCTCAAGTGGCAAGGTTCAATCACGGCCTGTTCATTATAGTGAATTTGACAGTGAGATTTGAAGAACGACCACCAGATTCTTTCACTTCTAGGGCTTGGACAACATGTGGCATACTTATTTCCAATGACAAGACATTTTTTAACTTCGACGTCCGCACACCCGCCCTGATACCCACAATGGGTAGGAGCCTCGTTGACTTCATGATATCTTCTATTCTAGTCGCAGGACACTTGTGCCCCCACGATTTCACAATGTCTTTCAATTGTATCAAGATTGTGCGAGACTTATTTATCGGTCCAACAAAATAGACCCGAGTGCTGCGAGATCAGAGACGTGTTTGATGTCCAATAATTTGTTAACACGCGTCGGATTCCTTCATCGAAACTTATCCTTTTAAAAGAGGAAAATCCAATGGATTTTCTTATCCTATCCTCCTACCTCATCCAAAGTCTGACCACCAAAACCTAATCGGGCAGTTTCACCATTCTCGGATTCCTGTATCATACAGATAACTCCTCGATCGGACCATGCTCTTGTAAAGAACAGCAGTTCAAGTACAAGATCATCCGAATGCCACCTGAGCGATGCCAACCACTAGTCGTTTTATTTCCAAGTGGCCAAACGCAACAAGAAGTCTATTCCCTCTTTTCTTCCTCAATTAAATCGCAAGTGTTTTCTCACGAAGAAAATCTGTATTCGACCACGGAAGGAGAAACTTGACTAATACCCACCCCCTCTTTGCATGTGTAGCTCAATTTGCAAAATAAAAAAAATGGTAAAAAAATTAAAATAAAGGAAGAGCCCCAATGCTAGCAAATGACAAATTTAGACAATATAATATAAATGGATTCTGATTTGATTGAGGTGTAGATGCTCTCTTCTTCTCGAAAGCTTCGCCATATATTATAAGAACTGAAGCAGAGAGATCTGATCGAAATATGTCATCTTTTGTAGCCTAATAGTATGCAATAAGTACGCGCTAAGACCCCATTTTTCGATCAATACAGCTCTTTTTGTATTATGCTTGCTTTTATTATGCTGATTAATCAGCTTAGGTTATGAAGATTCAAATTGTAATTCGAGAAGCAAGCAAAGAAATTGGGGACACCCCCTAGATTGTTTCACAGTAGTGTGGTTATGTTTTGGTAATGTGCTTTCAAGTATTGTTGTTAATTATTGTAATACCACATAGTCTCCAAACATTTGCTTGAAACAGTCCCCTACATTCAACCCGTCTCGTTCGTAAGCATGGTGCCAAGCCACGGTGTGACAACGTGGCCCCTCGTATTACTATAAATGGAAAATATTGTGATATCAGCACACCGATCTTGAACCTTAGGATTTAAGTTGTACTGAGTCGACATAGTTTGAACGAACATGTTACAGTGTGTTTGGGACTCCCTAGTGTAACAATCAGGAGAGGAGTCGAGGATGATCGGCCTTCTCTGTCCTTTTGCCTATGAAAAGAAACATTTATTATAAAGAAAGCATTACACCATCCTTCCTTTATTGGATAAAAAGAAATGGGTATTGCAAATGAGTCTCGTTCAACAATGACAACCTTGCTTAGAGGTGAAAAACTGGTGAGTTGGGTTGGGTAGATTGACCCCGTTTTCTCTTATTTAACCGATTTTTAAACCCATTCATTTTACATTGACCCATATTAAACCCGACTCGCCAAAATCCTCGCACACCCTTTTAGCCCGTTTTAACTTCTTCCTTCGAATATGTCTATTGAATACAATTTCTTAAAACCAAACTTATCGAATCAAAGAGACTTGTTTTTGCCATCGGTTGGGAGGTTTCTAGCAAGAGCCTTGTGACCAGGCGACGTCGTTGGTGAAATTCGCCTTCTCGCCCCCATCGAGCCTCTCTTTGTGTTTATTTTTATTTTCGTATATAATTACTTTTGGGGTTTGTTTGAGTTAGTAATCAAAATGAGTTGAATATGGATGTGTTCCAAACCCAAAGATACCCGCATTTAATCGGAGTGATGTTTCTATAAATCAATTTTCATACGCAATCTGTTCCCCTAAATGTGTGACGCAGATAGAAGCGATAACTTGGAAAACTCTTCCACAATTCGACTGGAATTCAATTCAATTTCATTATCTGAATACAAAGTTGAACGTCCTTTTATAATGATAGGACTCCTAAAGATATCCGAATTAATGAAGATAACATCAAAGCAAATCAAATCTAATCGTATAAAATCAAATAAAATCTTATCTAATAAAATCAAATCTAATCTTATCTAATAAAATCAAACGAAATATTGATAATTCGAAATTGCCTAAAGTAAAAAAACCGCCTAATCGAAAAGCGCCGAGATTTCCGGCCATTACGGCGATCATATTCTTCAAGATAATCAGGCTAAGCTAACTGTTCTACATCATTCCCTCCTCTTCGGGAAAACTCGCCCTCGAGTTATGATTAGGATAGAGGGTGTATCGGGAGCATGATACTCAAATAAGTCTCGCCACATTAAATGTAGGGGAAATGTTGAGATCACCGGGAAGGTCAACTACATAGGCATTGTCGTTGATCTTCTTCGGGATGCGGCAAGGACCAATCTTCTTGTGCTTCAGTTTATTATAGGTACCTACAGAAAACGCTCCTTTCGCAGAAAACCATTACCTCATCGCCTACCTCAAAAATTTTCGAACGTCGCCTTTTGTCGCATCCTCCTTATACTTTGAATTAGAAGGACCAATTGACTAGCAATAGCAGCTTGGACTTCATTAATTCTGGTCGCCAAATTCTCCGCCGCGACACTATAGCCGGGAATCTTGGGCAAGGGAACCAAAGCTAGAGTATGCCGTGGTGTACGCCCATAAACGACTTGAAAGGGAGATGTACCCAGTAGAGCGGTTAACCGAGTTGTTGAAGGCGATCAGCAGGAGCAAGATACCGGTCCCATCGCTTAGACATATCACTGTAGAGGCAGCGAATGATATCTCGCCATAGTACGATTGACAACTTCCGTTTGACCATCCGTTTGGGGATGAAAAGAACTACTATACCGTAAATCGTCCCAAACAAACGCCATAAAATACGCCAAAAATGGCTCAGAAATTTCGTGTCACGATCGGAAGTGATTGTCTTCGGCACATCATGGAGACGGACTACTTCATGAAAGAATAAACTCGCCACATGCGAAGCATCCGAAGTTTTCTTACAAGGGATAAAATGCGCCATCTTCTCGGTCATGAAGCCGCACTTCTTCAAATTAATAAATAATTGATTTTTTCGCAAGGTTAGCAGGGACATCTCTCAAGTGCTCCATGTGCCGTCGATCGTCCGGACTATAGATGAGAATATCATCAAAGAAAACTACCACAAACTTGCCAATAAAAGGTTTGAGAACCCGAGTCATCAAACGCATGAAAGTACTAGGCGCATTAGTGAGTCCAAACGGCATGACAAGCCATTCGTACAAACCCGCACTTGTCTTGAAGGCCATTTTCCATTCGTCGCAAGGACGGATGCGAACTTGGTGGTATCCGCTTCGAAGGTCGATCTTCGTAAAATCTGTGATTCAAGCAAGTCTGTCTAGCATATCATCAAGTCGTGAAATCGAAAACCTATACTTGATGAATCCGGTTAATGGCACGACTGTCTACACACATACGCATGGTGCCGTCTTTCTTTGGCGTGAGAAGCGCAGAACGCACATGGACTTTTGCTTTCACGCAAGAAGCCCTTTCGAAGGAGATCTCCCACTGCTCTCGTAGAATCTCGATTCTCCTTCGGATTCATCCGATAATGCGGCAAATTAGGAAGACTAGCTCTTGGAAGAAAATCAATCTCATGCTCGATATCCCTCAAAGGAGGTAATCCGTCAGGTAAATCCTCAAGCATAACATCACTGAATACCTTTAATAAGGGCTTAAGAATGTCAGAACACGAACCACAACTTGCTGGTCGCCCTTGTCCACAATCATATACATCCCTTCACCCTTTCGGATGTTCATCATAACCGCTGCATTCTGCTTCTTCACAATCTGAGGGGAATTACTCTTTGGTCTCAAAGTAATTTTAGTCCTTTTCCACACAAAAGAATACGTATTTTCCCTAGCTCGGTATGTAGCATCAACATCATATTGCCATGGTCGACCCAAGTAAAACATGACACGCATCCATCTCCACAACATCACGCATAATAGTATCTTGATATGATTTCCCGATCGAAATAGGTAAACGGCATAATTGGTTTACCTTAAGTTCTCGCTCCCTTGCGTATCCACCCGTTCGTGTAGGGCGCGGGATGCGGCTCCGTCTTTAGTTGCAAGTGATCCACCAAGGCCTTTGACACTATGTTCTCGCAACTTTTCGTCAATAATGATATCGCATACTTTTTGTTGACAAGATGCATGAGCGGAAAAGCCGATTCCATTGGGTCTCTTCTGTCCGCGGAGCAAGCAATAGACGACGCACAACACAATTAACTTGCTCGCCCACTTCTTCTTCATTTTCCCAATCTTCCTCATACACATCTTCGTCATGTTCAACGATATTGGCCATTCTACAACGAGGACAATCGCTGGAACGATGGCCCAACTCGTTACACTTGTAGCACCTGATCGGTTAGAGCTTGGCATATGGATTCGGGTATTCGATTGGGAGTGCGATTGTTTTCGCGACCGCTTCCTTAAGCATCCCAAAGAGTACCCCTAGAACTCGGCTCGAATCGGTGTTTGTTGACTAAAAGAACTTGCAACATCAGTGTCTTCTTTTCCCGAATGACCCACGACCCGAATAATTGCTACCACGAGTACTAGGGCTAGTCCTCTCCAATTGCACCTCAATTTTTCGCGCCATATCCCGGGCGTCTTCGACAGAGAATAGTCGATGCAAAGAAACCCGATCCTGGATATTAAGTCGCAAACCATTAATGTACCTAGCAGTTTGTTGTGCCTCGGACTCATCCAGTTATGGCGAGCGGAGAGTCGAAGGAACTCTTCCGTATAAGCTTGGACCGATCTATTCAATTGTTGGCAATTCTGGAATTTTGAAACAACAATTGCTCATAGTCCGTTGGAAGGAACCTCTTCTTCAACTTCTGTTTCATCGACCCCATGATCGAATAGGAGCCTTGCCTTGTCGACGTCGCATCAATTGAGTCTGTTCCCACCAAGTGAAGCGCCACCCTTCAACTTGTACGCCACAAGTTTCACTTGGCGATCCTCGTCAATATCCATAGCGTCGAAGAATTTTTCCTCTAGATATCCATTATGTACATAAGCAATCAATCTATCGTATAAATAAATCTATCTTATCTATAATCATCATCTTATCTAATAAATCAACAATATTGATATTCAATTGCCTAAGTAAAAGCCTATGAAAACCGATTATCATCACATTCTTCAAGATATGAACTTTCATAATGGGTGGTTGTGGGCGCATCCATAGTGACTGACCCCTCTATTTTTACTATATAATATACTAGTTGTTGATCCAATTTATTCATTTACTATTAAAAAAGGAAGAGGATTTCTATTTATTTATTTTTTGGATAGTAACTTCGACCTTTTTATTAGTGCAAAAATACCCCTAATTGGACATTTTACAAAATTTGTGGTTAGAAGATAAAAACTAACACTTTTGAAGACCAAGACTTACCCCCGTAGTACCTTTTACAACGAATTTCATCACTTCCACTTCTCTTTCTATTTTTTTTTTGCTTTCGTTTCTTCTTTGTATACTCAACACCGCTATGATTTAAACAATTCTTAAAGTTGGTAATCAATCGTAAACATACTCACTTAAAAATAGAAATATATAAATTGTGAACGCACCCAGTTCGAGCATGCACAAGTTTTGCTTGGAAAGTTATCAAAAAAAGGTTATAAATTTATAGTACGGATTCGAATTCAACCTTTTCAAATATAATCTTTCCTTCCAATTTCGATTGGAAATCGCTGACTTGGATGTCTAGTCAGCACCGGCCGTGTTGCATGGCGTGACGTGACTGGTGCTGTTGTGGGTAATTGTTGTAATTCTTAATTTCCTTCTTTTTCCCCCTTTTTTTTCTTTTTCTTTTTTTTCTTTTTTCCTATTTCCTTCCACCAGCCACAGGCGAGGCCGCCTTCACTAGCATCCAGTGAGGGTTAACGAGGGTCTAACGAGCGTTGCCCTTGCTAGAGGCTGACGAGAGCAGCCCTCACTAGACCTTCACCAGTGTCGGACCTCGTCTATGACCGGCGAAGGTCGCCGGCGGCAATGGGAAATAGAATAAAAAGAAAAATGAAAGGAAAAAAAGGAAAATTCCAAAAAATTTATGAATACAAAAATTTGCAATAGCAATATTCGGTCAAAATTAGTCGGAATAATTATATTGACAAATCGTCAAAACGTCTGATACTGAATTGACATCCGATTTATGACTTTTTCTCTATAATCATCCCGGTTTTGCTTAGAACGAGGCAAGCAAATCTTCCGCGATAATGATTCAGCATGCCAATACCATTACAGAAAATCCTAAGAACGTTCCCCGAGGAGAACTTATTTGGCGATATCATCAAGAACGTTTAAACAAAGATAATAAAGACCAGAGGATGATGCTTGACTAGATTGCCCTACTTTGATATGACTCCTCTAAATTGGCTGACGACATACAGCTTTTGGCTTGAAGGCTTCCATCCATAGAGAAGGCTTCCCTGTTTGCTCAAAATTTAACGAAGGCAAACGAAGGACGTCACTGGCATCCGCGGTGGATCTTCTCTGATCAAGCCCCCTCTATATATATACCGTCTTCTTCCCTCTGTCTCTGTCCATCTCTGCGTTTGGTGTCTTCCTGCGGCCCATACACATACCCATACCTCCAGCCAAGACACGCCCCTGCATTCTCGGAATCTTTCCTCGAGGTCCCATCTCTCATTCTCTCTTCCTCCTCCCCTGACCCCAGAGAGGCAGAGAGAGGCAGAGAGAAACAGAGCGTTGTTTCTTTCTGTTGCAGGGAGGGGAAGGAGATCCGTCGTCCTAAGCGAAGGGAAGGGAAGATGATGCAGAAGGGAATCGCCAGGGCCACCAGAAGAGCATTATCGTCGTCGGGATCTTCCTCCTCCCGCTTCGTCTCCTCCTCCTCTCAGGCCGCCCAGGAGACAAAGCAGGAGAATGGTGTCCCCAGGATGCCCCCCTTCGCCTACTCTCCCCCGCCGTACGCCGGCCCCTCCTCCGCGGAGATCCTCGCCAAGCGCCAGCAGTTCCTCAGCCCCTCCATGTTCTACTTCTACAAACAACCCGTCAGCCCTCTCTCTTTCTCTCTCTCTCTCTCTGCTTTTGTTTTGTCCCTTTTCTGTCGCAACGTTTTCGTTCGTCTCGTTATCGTCAATTGAGGAAAATAAATCGACCCAAGATTACGACGGCATTCATCGGAAACGAGTCTGCAAAAGCTAGTTTCACGTGGATTCGTGTTTTCTTGGGTCCCGATTGGTTGATCTCTGATGGGTGGCGATTCTTCTTTCCTTGCAGCTGAACGTGGTGGACGGCAAGATGCAGTACCTGTACGACGATAGCGGGAAGAGATACCTGGACGGGTTCGGAGGGATAGCCACCGTGTGCTGCGGCCACTGCCACCCCGACGTGGTGGGCGCCATCGTCCACCAGACCCGCCGCCTCCAGCACTCCACCATCCTCTACCTGAACCCCGCCATCGCCGACTTCGCCGAGGCCCTCGCCTCCAAGCTCCCCGGTGATCTCAACGTAATGAGAGCATGACCATCCTAAATTTTTTATGTGAACACTGCCAAAGATATCAATTTAATTGATAGCGAATATGTTCCCACCAACCCCACCTCCATGTTATTTAGTTCTTTTCAAATCGAAGATTGGTATTCTACCTACGTACTCGACGTCTTGAAAAATTGATTGGTTTTGTTTTTCCTTTGGCTGTGTGCGTTCACAGGTGGTGTTTTTCACGAACTCGGGGACGGAGGCGAACGAGCTAGCCATGATGATCGCGAGGCTGTACACTGGTTCCCACGACATAATATCGCTGAGGAATGCGTACCACGGGAACGCGGCCGGGACCATGGGCGCCACGGCCTCGAGCAACTGGAAGTTTAACGTCGTGCAGGTAACATAAATGCATACATACTCCTTAGTAGATTGTAATAACGACAATAACACATGCACATGATCGGGCTATACTCTTTATAGTTACAAGGAGAAGAAGAAGAAGAAAAGGTTGCTTTTTGTTATCTCCGAAATGAATCTGTGTGTCTCATGCTCTGATTCGGTTCGCACGAGTGTGGACCCAAAAGTCAGTACAGATATTATTTGTGGTCATGATTTTGACTTGGGGTGATGTGGTGGTGGAACCTGTTGATACCCAGTTGCATTTGATGGTGCAATTCGACCTACCATGCTGTACTTTGTCAAAAAGATCTAAAGGATTCTTTCAGCAACCTCTAACTCGCATGTACAGTTTGATTCTACCAGAAGCATGCATTGAATCTCTAGAGCTTTTTCAGGTTTCTCTCAGTTGTTCATCCTCGATCTTATCATATTGACATGTAGAGATTCTATGCCTCCTTTTCTACTTCTGTTCGTTGCTGAATTTGGGATCGATATCGGAGGTGGATCGTTATTGATAGTAAAAACTTAGAAATTCTCCCTCTCTTTTCTGAGGCACTTTTTTTCTAGCTGTTGTTTACAGAAAAGGATGAAATGAACTCTCGGTTATGAATGTTATTGATGAATAATTGCAATTCAGAAATGAGACAGAATAGTGATGGCCATTAGATTATTGGTTGCATGCTTGAATGTATTGATGTAAAAATTATAGTACTCCAAAATGGAAAGTTCAGATGGATTGAATCAACTGATGAACCGGCTTCTCGAATCATGTATTGTTCATTGACAGACTGGAGTTCATCACGCGTTAAACCCAGACCCCTACAGAGGTGTTTTCGGTTCAGATGGAGAGAAGTATGCCAGAGATGTCCAAGACCTCATCGAGTTTGGCACTTGTGGCAATGTGGCTGGTTTCATCTCTGAAGCTATACAGGTAGATCGATTCCCATGGTCTTTGCTTAATGTTGATCCGATACATTCACATGTCAATAATGCATTACCTATCTATGTGAACTGATTTGTCCTAATCAAATATCTAGATCAATCTGGTGAAACATCATTGCTTCGATTAACTTGCTAATTGATCACAGGGTGTGGGAGGCATTATTGAATTGGCCCCACATTACTTGCCTGCTGTATATAGCAGCATCAGGAAAGCCGGTGGCCTTTGTATTGCTGATGAAGTTCAATCTGGATTCGCTCGCACAGGAAGTCACTTTTGGGGTTTCGAATCCCATGGGGTTGTTCCGGACATTGTCACGATGGCAAAGGTGATTATCACATCTGCTCTTTGCTCTGCACATGTTTTTGTTGGCCAACATAATGGTTTTCTGCACTTCAAATTGGTCCTCAATTTGCTATCTTGGAATTACTTGGCAATATAACAAAACTGAAAGTTGCCTTTTCTTTTATCCCCTGTGGTTATGTATGCTTTCAGTACCTCTGATTCAGCTTCATAAAGGCATATCCGGTCCCATGCCCGTGTCTTATCTCAGTCTCAAATCTTGGTCGTGATTAGCTTAACCATTTGTTTTTTCTTTTCTACAGGGCATTGGAAATGGCATTCCTCTCGGAGCCGTGGTGACCACTCCCAAAATCGCAGAGGTGCTGACCCGTCGCAGTTATTTCAATACCTTTGGTGGCAACCCGGTCTGCACGGCTGCTGGGCTAGCTGTGTTGAAAGTGATCGAGAAAGAAAATCTTCAGGAGAACGCACACATTGTGGGGTCTCATCTGAAAGAAAGACTGACATCGCTCATGGACAAATACGAAAGTAAACCTTCTTCCCCAAAACCCTTTTTACCTAGATGCTCTTCATGTTCTACATGGTAGATAATGCTTATCATGATGTGCGTACCCTTATGCCTTGGTGTTGTTCGTTGCATGTGGTTAGTTGACCATATTCAACTAAACTTATACAGTAACTCTATTTACGTGGTAATGCGTCGATCTGTCTACAATATCAACTTCGTAATCACGATTTCGGCCATTATGATTGTTCTTGACTATAGTTGATTGATCACACTTTTGCTGATATAGTTATCGGGGATGTGAGGGGTCGGGGGCTGATGCTTGGAGTCGAACTAGTTACTGATCGCAAGTTGAAAACCCCCGCAAAAGCTGAAACTCTACATGTGATGGACCAAATGAAAGGTGTGTATTCATTCCTTTCTCCATCTTATTTACTTAGTCGATTGCAATGGAAACTTGATTTTACCATTTTATAAATCCTGCAAAATCCTTACAGAGATGGGTGTACTGATCGGCAAGGGAGGGTACTATGGAAACGTGTTCCGCATCACGCCGCCTCTGTGCATCACCAAAGAAGATGCAGGTATGCCTTTATGTTTTGTTGTTGTATTGTTGGAATTGAAGGGGACTTCTAATCAAATATATACTGCTTGATGACCCTCTAACGAGTAGTTTTTATTTTCATGGGCAGATTTCCTGGTGGATGCGATGGATTATACGCTGTCAAAGATGTGAAGTGCCTGAAAATGTAAATCTTTACATAAGCATCTGTGTGGTCTGCCACAGATTGATCTTACTACTGCTGTATACTGGTATGCGTGCTTCTTGTTATTCCTGCTTTTCTCGTACATAGGCTCCGAACAAGCAACTAGCGGCTAGTCGATCGTATGGTGAGTCAACAACTCGTTGTCTCTCTAAACAATTGAAATAAGCTCTGATGTTGCTTCTTTTCTTTTCCCTCAATTTCTTCCTGTTACTTTTGGCATATTGAGGTGGAAGCATTATGGATACAATCTGTTTGTATAGATGTTTGTTTCGAAAGAACCTCCAAGAACTTTTTTATACTTTGCAATCTAGTTTTTGCTTCGCGGGCTAAATCTCGCCAATGTCGGTCGACTAAAAAGTTGCGCTTCGGGTCAACGGCTTGTTGTCTCTGTTAATCATTTGCTCTGGCAAATACTTGTTAGATGCAGTTTAACTCCAAAGATGATATTCAACTGATTCTGTCACGTATGCAAAATATTTTCCAAAGATTCATGAAAACCTGCAGAACTAAAGCTTGCTTCTGCAATAAGATTCCAAAACTCAAAGCACACTGCTTTTAACCAAGGGAATGTGCGGATTCCAGAGAGAAACTCATTGCTCGATTTTCGATTAATCTGTAATACTCTCGACGGAAAGGGAATCCATGCTTGATTCACGAGGCCCTTCGTATCGAAGATCAACTTGTTTTTGAGATTTAAGCGACTGATCAGCTTGGACTCAAAAATCGAGCTTGCATTAAGTAACAGAAAAGTGCATGAGACTGAGCATCCGACATCGATCCGCTCCGTTCTATTGCTCGAGGGCTTATCGGAAAATGGGGCCGCAAATCGCGGAGGGGCGAGACGAGATCTACCGAATACGTATGTCAGAGTTGATCGTGAATCAACAGTTCAGTAGGTCATTGAGCGGGTCGAGTCAACTATGATTACCCAGGGAGAGCACTTGTCTTTGAAGGCAATACAGCCGATATATATCGCTTGACATGTCCCTTCTTCTCTGTATGAGCTTTATATTGCTCAAAATGATTATCTGTTCATGGGACATTACAAGTTTTTCAACATATGGGCGAATCAGCTCTTGAAAATTTCGAGGGTCGCCTTCTTTTGGAAGAAAGATTTTGTTGATTCTCATGATTATATCACATGTTGATGTCAACATGGAACTTCCTCTTGAAGCATCGTGGTTGGGTAACTTATGATGTGTCTGATTTTTTCAAAAGTAGCCTGATTTTATTATTGTCTTGATATTAACTGTGCCCTTCTACCTTACCAAAAAAAAAAAAAAAAACTATGCCCTTCTGCTCAAGAATATGTCTAGCTATATAATTCCTTAATTTGCTTGTCCAAATAATATTGTATCTGAAAATTATTTTGACCATTAAAGTTATAACTAGAAGTCATGCAATGCCCCGATATGAATACTAGTTTTGTGATAAAACTCCGGTAATAAGGAAAATTGTTCAAAAAGTCCTAAACTTATTACACTTTTGTCAATTTAGTTTTAAACATTTTTACATTTTGCCAATTGAGTTATCCGACCAATTTTAATTGGAAATCGCTGACGCAGACGCCGGGTGTTCTACGTGGCACAGTCGACAGCTGGTGCTAATGTGGACAATTGTATTAATACTTTAATATTTTTTCGAATTTTTAATTATTTTTCCTTCTTTTTTTTCTTTCCATCTTTTTCTTTTTCTTCTTCCAAGCCCGGCGAGGCCCGCTGGCCAAACCTCACCGGTATAGGTGAGGGCCAGCCTTAGCAATCGATGAGGGCTTCGCGGCACTCGCCCATTGGTCGGCGAGGGTCGGTCAGCCCTCATCAGACTTGATAGAAAAAGAAGAAGAAAAGAACAAAAAATATATATTAAATTAAAAAAATTTTAAAAAAAAACTGTCCACGTCACCAATTGTCGGTTAAAATTGGCTGGATAGATTCAATTGGCAAAATTGAAAGGTTTAAGACTGAACTGGCAAAAATGCAATAGGTTTAGGACTTTTTGGACTATTTTCCCCTTTATTCAATAAAATCCTTATGTTTTCAATCTTTTGTAGACAGGTAAGATGACTATTTAAGGTTACAATATCAATTACAATCAATTAGGATAAATCGAGAATGTGCACGAGATATATAAGCCATCAACGGATTTTTGTTTTGTTGGTCGGATATCAATGGATATATGGAAAATCTCATAATTATCTCCAATAGTTAGATTCACAATCAATCCAATATAACCAAAAAGGAAAAAAGGAAAAAAACTAAAACCCAAGTTACACTTTATTTCATTAAAGTGAGTTGACGTAAAACAAGAAGAAGAAGAACATTTTCCCCCCCACTTAGATGTTACATGATTTTTTATCTCTTTCCCCCACTAGTTCTGATTAAACCAAGACAATGGTTTATATACTTGTCAAATCTGAAAAGTTAGAGAATGCGTCTCGACTTCTTTTCGAGAGCGACCAACCGCGATCCATGGACATGGGATGAGACAATGCGCAACAATGAACGGCCCTTTTGGACATGGTTGAACATAAGAGACAAACCGTGAAATATAAAACAAGTGGTTAATAATTCAAGGGTTTTTAACTTTGCATGGTTAGATGATCGATGAGTAATGAGGTCATGACGGTACGTCACCTCTCTTGTATGGCTTCACTTAGTCCTTGGAAGAGTATGTTAAAAGCTAATCATAATGGCCTAAACTCGGAAAAAAAAAATCCAAAAAAATGCTGAACTTATTGTATGGTGGCTTATTCAGTGATAAGCTTATCAATTTGGCCAAGTCACTCCTAAACCTCATAAAGATTTGTCAATTTGACAGGAAGTCGCTGACGTAGATGCTGTCTATCATATGTTGGACGATCGTGGCTAATATGGATGATTTTTGCAATTTTTATATTTTTTCCCCTTTTTTCTTTTTTTTTTTTACCTGTTTCCCTCCTCTGGTCACTGGCCTCGGCCATGGCCAAGGGAGGTCATCGGCCACGGCCAAGGGTCGCCCTCTGGCAACCCTCGCCTTCACCTGTGGCCGGCGAAGGGTAATAGAAAAAAAACTGCTCGTTCACCCCCCCTCCCCCTTTTTTAATAAGGAACGATACATATGTGAGACTAATCTGTATCGAATATGGCATTGAGGGTATCCCTTTGTACTTGGTTGCAATTTGTTGACATTGCTCCCAAACAAAAGTAAATGCAAATGATGTTGTAACACGAATGAAAATGCATGCAGCATTTTCTTGTTTAAATAACTTCATTTATCGGACCGATAACATATAATTTAAGCATCATGAGCAAGTATGATACCATGTTCAATTCCAATTTGACTAATTTACCAAGTCATGAATACAAATGCTCGTGTTCGATGCAACCATTTTCGCGCAATACCGCTACAAAATGTCGAGCCAGAAGCCTAACCTCATCGAGGAAGCGATAATTGAAAAAAAGAAAAACACCTTTCATTCCTAAGAACGATTTTAATGTTCAGAAAATTTATCACGTTCACCATCGGGATAAAGAATTACTCCACAAACAAAGTTAAAAATACCAACACATATTTTTAATTTTACTATTAATAGTTGTATCCGTTTTGTTGATCGTTGAATCTTTCCATTCTAATACTAACAAAATAAAATACCGACACATGTATAAATATATATAAAGTTATTATTAGTGATTATAATTTTATTTGGTTGGTGGATGAATCTTTCCGTTTCCGATGCTCCCTGTACCAAAAGTGCCTTTGATAAAGCACTTATTTTTTTTTATATATATTCTAACGCCTTTCGAGTATAAGGTAAAGTTTACTCCAAGCGAATTGGCGGAGGAAGGGCCAAATGTATTGGTCAAAATAAATAATATCGAACAAAATACGGAGGAGACCGGCGATTGCATGCATAAAATTAAAAGGGTTAATACCACACACCTGTGATAAATTTATCCCGAATTATTTTTTTTATCACAAAAAATTCCAAACTGTTATATCTGTAACAAATTTATCCCAAATTAATATTTTGACCACAAAAATCTCAAACTGGTACACCCGTGATAATTTTACCTCGAACTAATTTTTTGACCACCAAAAACTCCAAACTTGTACAACTGTGACAAATTTACCATATGTTAGTTTCCGTTAAATTTTACTGTCAAATTACTAAGTTTAATGACACGTGATAGTTGACGGGTATACTAGTTTGGGTTTTACCCCACATTTTGTCACAAGTTTACCAATTTGTGGTTTTCGTGATATTAATCCAATTTAACGGACATTAATGGAGGGTAAATTTATTACAAATGTACCAGCTTTGAGGTTTTTAGTGATAAAAAAATTAGTTTGAGGTAAAATTGTCACAGATGTACCGGTTTAGGGTTTTTGATCGTCAAAAAATTAATTCGAAGTAAAATTATCACGGGTGTATTAGTTTGAAGTTTTTGTGGTCAAAATATTAATTCGGGATAAATTTATTATAGGTGTACCAGTTTGGAATTTTTCGTGATATCAACCCAAAATAAAATAAAATAGCACTATCTATATCCTTTCAGCGCCAGATCCGCCAAAGTGTATTCCATTTCCATCTAACCCTTACTTTTTCTTTTGGGGGGCCACTTTCCATATTTATTACTTTGCGGATGAGTTTGTATAAAAAAGAAAATTCTATCCGCGAATATACCGAGGAAAATTACCAAAATATCTTAAATTTATTGCACTTACATTAATTCAGTCACAAGCCTTTTAATTTGGCAAATTTAGTCTTAAGCTTTTTGACAATTTGGTAATTTAGTCTTTTTCGACCAATTTTGCTTGGAATTCACTAATGCGGATGCTAGCCGTCCTACGTGTCACAGTCGGTAGTCGGGTGGACAATTTTTGTAATTTTTTATTTCTTTATTCTTTAATTTCAAGGAAAGAAAATAAACAAAATAAAAGAAAAAGAAAAGAATTTTTTTAAAAATTGTCAACGTCAATGCCTATCGTGCCATGTAAGGCTGGCCACGATTTTTTGCCAAATTTTGATCGAAAGGACAAATCGTCAAAAGATTTATGACTAAATTAGTCAAATTAAAATATTTATGACTAAATTGACATATATAAGTTTAAGACTTATGTTTTGGTAATTTTCCGAATATCTTGAGTGAATAATTAAGTGCTTCGTTTGGATGCAATATACACTGAGTGGATGAGATATATGCATGCAAGCACATTCCATTTTGAAACACGGTATCTTCTACTCGATTATCACGGGAGGCCATACTCACGATAATGCGAGTGAGGCCTTTTCCCTATGCACGCGGAGGAGTTGATTCGGTACGTTCATAAGACTAGTCGAGTCGAAGTTCGAGGACTAATATTGTTATGCAGTTGCTAGATTATAATTCTGCCCAAGTTGCGATTGTCTCATTCTCCACTCGAATCCTTACACCTCTCAAGGAGATAGAAGGAGACAAAAAAAAAAAAGGGTCTAATTTCGATGAATAGGAAAAGCAGATATCTGGTGCGCGAATTCATACTATTTTTTCTCGTGATTGCTTAAATTAAAAGTTCAAAGGCGGCATCGACAAAAAAAAAAAAGAAGAAGGAAAAGCCGGTAGGGACCAAAATCTCTTTTTTACTTTTAATTCCGTACGGAAAATGGGCAACAAAATATTTGGCAACATATATTCACACAGATCCTTGCCAAAAATCTCGTTCTACTATTTTTAGTTATTATTTCATATGGAAAATAGCGCACCAAAATACGTGGCAAAATATTCACGCAGATCCTCACCCCCCCCAAAAAAAAAAAAAAGAAAGAGAAAAGGGGGCCACGACGTTGAAAAAGGGGAAATAAATATCGAAATTTTGAATTTCGCCAAAGGAAAAGAGTGGCGAATTAATTAATTAATAAAAAAAAAGAGGAAATTTTGCCCAAAGCAATATTCTCTCTCTCTCTCTCCTCCGAATTTCGGGAATTTAGTGAGAGAGAGAGAGAGAGAGAGGGAGGAGAGAGAGAGAGGCAGCTTCCTCCCCCACCCCTTCCCTTCCCTTCCCTTCTCCCCTTTTCCATTTCCTTTTTCGCTTCGCTTCGCTCTCCCCTTCTTCTTCCTCCTCCTCCTCCTCCTCCTGCGCTGCCGCTACCGCTAACGTCTCCCCCCCACGCGCCCCCCGTCACTCCTCCTCCCCCGGCCGTCGCCGCCGCCGCCGCCGACGAAGCCATTGCTATCGGCTCCCCCTCCTTCTCCCTCCATTCCTCTCGCTCAAGGCTCCCCTCCTTTCCTCCGTATCCTCTCGGGAAAATAAAAAGAAACAGAAAGCTTCTTTCCATCTCTCTGTAGGGTTCTTCGAGCTGGATTCCCTATCCTTCCTCCAGCGCATCTCCCTCCGCCGCTGGTTCAGCGGCTTCGTCGATTAGCGCCGCCGCCGCCGCCCCCCCCCCGTCCCCCTCCTCTTCCTTCCCCATCTTCGCCTGAACCCTAAGCCGCCGCCGCCGCCATCGCGATTGGGTAGGGCCCCCCTCTGGATTCCGGGTGGGTTTTTACGGTTGGTGCTGTGGAGGGGGATTGGTCTCGAGATTGATGGCATTGGGCGATTTGATGGCGTCCCGGTTCTCTCAGTCGTCCGTGGTGTCCGACGGGTCGAACCACCTGGACCACTACGTCCCTTCCTCCAGCAACGACGATGGCGATTTCGGCGCCAGCAACCTCTCCTACCTCCCCCAGAATGTCGTCCTGTGCGAGCTCCGGCACGACGCCTTCGAGGCCTGCGTCCCCTGCGGCCCCTCCGACAGCGGCTTGGTCTCCAAGTGGCGGCCTAAGGACCGGGTAAAACCCCTTCTGGACGTTTGCTTGGTCGTCGATGATGTAGATTGTTGTTGAGGTTGTGAATGAGCGCGGGCTGTCTCATCGCATTGCTGCCCGGTGAACTGGTTTTTTTCTTTTGTCGTTGTTGCGATTTTCGCGACATGGTGCTGTTCAAGTCGAGTGATTTGCTTTTCACGTGTTTATGTATGTATAGTTTGTATCGCGTTTTTTTGATTGGTAAGAGATGGCCCGGGGCAAAGAGGGATGAATTATCAATTGGGGATTTGGGGAAGCTAAGGCTAGCATTTAGTTCTACTAGAACTGGGTGCCACACGGGCCTTACCCTGGCTAACAGCTGACCGGAAATGTTCTCAATGTACCCTTCTCTGAACATGAATTTCTGGGCACAGTGATCTTCTGAAGTTAGCTGAGAAGCCATCTGGCGATCAAACTTTCAGTTGTAGACTGCTTTCTGTCATTATGATTGAAAAAATGGTTCTTTTGTTTGGATATACAGAAGTATTATAGTGCATTGTCCGTAGGCTCTCCTGCCATTCATTCCATTTTTTGATGGGTTAGAATTGCCAGGAATGTTCCTTGTGCTTTTTTATTTGATTCCACACGAATCCAAAAAAACAGACATGTTGGAATTGATCGATTCAAAAAGCATCTGCCTATAAGGCATGCAATTTGTGGGATATGTATTCGTATATACCAATGGCATAGTTGCGATATTCTCTGGCATAGATTTACTTAGGTATCGATTTTAACGATAAGTCAATATAGCTCTTTAGCTCTAATGCATGCAGCAGAGTAGCAAATGACTATGACTAGAAATCTAGAGAGCCATTTAAAATGCCTATGAAACCTTGCATTGTCTTGGAGGATCTTTTTGGCTCATCTAGTCGGGCAAATCTCTCTAGTCATTCTGCTTTGAAGCAATTGTCTTAATAGCATGGTGAATTGTGTTTAGCTGGAGCTTTTAAGGCGAGTAAGTAAATTGAAATTTTAGCTGCCTTGTGTGATATGAACAAGCGAAGCTAATCCTTATCTAGCAAATTATTTGCTAACACACTTATGGCTTTCATGGCGGTGGATATAGTGATTTTAGAACTATTTATCTCCACCTGTTAATGAAATGGTGTTAATATTTGACAAGTGATAAGGGTTAAATTACATTGAGGAGGAGCACTCTTATCCTCTGATGTTGTTTGTGCATGTCTATTTTTTTTCCTTTCGATTTTGTTGGGTTGGGGGGTCGCAGTGCTCGTGCTTCCCGAGTCCCAACTTCTGGGGTTGCATTTGCTCTTAGTTCCTGATGAGGTGCACGGCACAATAGCAAACGGGCTGTATGAAGTGAAACACTGAGAATCATTCATTTGATTTTGATTGAAACAGTGATATGTCTACTTTGTTACTTTAAGTATGATATGATCCACATCAATCAAAGCTAAAGTTATTGCAAAAAAAAATTCTTATATAAGGTGTTGGGCTCTCTTAAGGTGTAGAGATAAAACGATATCATTGTGGCATGGAGTATTATCATGAGTCATTGCTACGATTAATCTTATCTTGTTAAGATATCCTTGCTTGAATGGCTTTTTTTTTCTTTTCGTTGTTAGAGGAATGGCTTCTCTCCTTTTCAATCATAGAGAAGATGATATTCTTCATGTCTCCTTTCGTTGAGAGATACGGCAGTGTCCCTGCATTTTTTTACATGTCCAATAGTGCTTTTTACAAACCACTCTAATTTTTTTTTATTTAATTCCTCTGAGTTGGCTGTTGAGAAAGTAGTCTAAGGAAACTCGTTGATAAGAAATGTAAATTTTAAAGAGGTAGAATTCAAAGTAAGTGATGATGCTAGTTTGGCGAATGAGATGTTTCTAATGGTTTGTTGCTTGCTCTGCAGATGAAAACAGGATGCGTAGCTATTGTCTTATGTTTAAACATAAGTGTTGATCCACCTGATGTAATTAAGATATCTCCTTGTGCCAGAATGGAATGCTGGATAGGTAGATCATTTTCTCTCGTGCTTGGAATTCTTTTCTGTTTTTACATCATCTGCTTGCTTAAATTGTTGCATCATAATCTTCTGTGTGGGCGTATGTTGTTTTCTTAAATTGAGAACTGGTGCTTCTTTTTCCTATATCTGGACATACTTCCTGGCATATGATCCTCGGTTCAGTCTTAATTTTTAATCAATTGAAATCAGAGTTTTTAATTGGATAATATTCAAACTATCTCTTTATTCAGCGATTGTGAATTGCTCCTTTTCCGTCTTACTGATGGCAGGCACATGGAGATTATGGTTGTAGTTTTTACTTTTAATAACATTTTTTAATTATTCTTTTGTCTTGGATTTATTTCCCTTGTTAGATCCATTTTCCATGCAACCTCGAAAAGCTATTGAATCAATTGGAGAAGCTTTGAAAAAACAGTATGAAAGGTGGCAACCAAAGGTGACATTTCTTTAACCCTTTTCAAACAATTATCTCTTAATTTGTTTTATGGAGTTCATATAATAACTTCATTCTTGCAATCCGAGCAGGCTTCATATAAGGAGAAACTTGATCCTACCGTTGATGAAGTAAAGAAACTCTGTACGACGTGTCGCAGATATGCCAAGTCCGAGAGAGTTTTGTTTCATTACAATGGTCATGGTGTACCAAAACCAACTACGAACGGTGAAATCTGGGTCTTTAATAAGGTAATATTTTATTTTTCTTGGCTTTTTTTGCCATTTTGTTGAAATTATACCTTATGCATCATGGTTGGACTGGCTGCTTATGCGGTTTTAGAAATTAATAGTCACGTGTGATTGGATTTCTTTTACATGTTCTATTGTGCCCAATTTTGCAGAGTTATACACAGTATATTCCCCTACCGATCGGTGAACTTGATTCTTGGTTGAAGACACCATCGATATACGTCTTCGATTGCTCTGCTGCTGGTTTGATAGTCAATGCATTTATAGAGGTACTCAAAGATGGGTATGCTTTAAGCTGTGATTGTTAAAACAAATTTAGCCTTCTCGAGATTGTTATATTGTTCATCATATATTTTTTGGACTTCGCAATGACTAGACATTGGTAATTCCATGGTAGCCTAATGACTGGGGTGGTGCTAGCTCCAGTGGATCTGCAAGGGATTGCATTATTCTGGCGGCCTGTGAAGCGCATGAGACCCTCCCTCAGAGTGCTGAATTTCCTGCTGATGTCTTTACGTCTTGCCTCACCACACCCATTAAGATGGCTTTAAGATGGTGAAACCTAGTTCCTTACATATTACTTACATATTACTGTTTTGAATTTGATCTCACTCATTTTTGTGCGTTTAACAGTTTATGTTATTAGCCTTCAGTTATGTGCTGTACCTGGGTTTTTTCATGTGATGTTGCTTTGCGCTTCATTGGCTTATTTAAAATAGCAGCAAATAGTCGTTTTCACCAATGACTTGAAATAGGTATATATTGCATTTTCTAGAACCAGGGGACATGCTCCAGTTTATATGTGCTGGGTTTTACATAGGTACTTCAGTAACTAGGACAATCTCCGGTCAATTGACGCATATGCATGCTGCTGCTCTTCTTTGCTGTGGATGTGGAGGTTCATATGCTTAAGTTTATAAAGTGATATAGCTTTTGCCACGATAATTTGTCGTTATAGATGTTCTGCCTAGCTTCCTCTATGATTTTATATGCCAATTGTGTAGTTGAAGCTTGGCTATATGATCCATCTAAAATTGTTAATTTGACATTCATTCTGAGAAAACTCTTGCTCTCAATATTTGGCTGTCAGGTTCTGTACTAGATCACTTCTACGGGAGTCCCTTGATTATTCTCTGATTGATAAAATTCCTGGTCGCCCAAATGATCGCAAGACACCTCTGGGAGAACTGAATTGGATTTTTACTGCAGTGACTGACACTATTGCTTGGAATGTTCTCCCTCATGGTAGCACACTATTTACTTTTTGTACTTAATTTGTGGAGCTTTTTTAATTTTCTTATTTTGATCAATTGCGTTTTTCCTCCACCACTAGTCAATATTTATTGTTGTGCTGCAGATCTCTTTCAAAGATTGTTCAGACAAGACCTTTTGGTAGCCAGTTTGTACCGAAATTTTTTACTTGCTGAAAGAATTATGCGTTCAGCAAACTGTTCACCAATTTCTCACCCAGCACTGCCACCGACGCATCAGCACCATATGTGGTACTGCAATTTCTTTCATCATCAAGTGGATTCATGTTGAAGATATATTACTGATTTTCTTGTTGTTGGTATGTAGGGATGCATGGGACATGGCTGCTGAAATCTGCCTATCGCAGCTTCCATCTCTGGTAGAGGATTCTGGTGCAGAATTCCAGGTTGATACTTTTACTTTTTTCCTTCGAATTGCTCGATCTCACTCATGGTCTATCCTCAAGTAACATTGTTCGGCGTTCTCGCAGCCAAGCCCTTTTTTCACTGAACAGCTAACAGCATTTGAGGTATGGCTTGATCATGGGTCCGAACATAAAAAACCACCGGAGCAGTTGCCTATTGTCCTTCAGGTATGATATTACTTGTTATAGTTTGCAGTCATTCTTTGACCATGTCACAGTTATTGTTCTCTTGCTCCACAATTCTTCACTTTTTTTGTTTACTTTTAACGGTTAAAATGGTTAATATAACATGATGCTTATCAAGTTTAAGCTTCCTTGTTCAAGTTGTGCTTTCGGTTGATCAGTCCGTGTAACTGAGGTATCTATGTGTAATTTTAGGTTCTGCTCAGCCAGAGTCATCGATTTCGGGCACTTGTTCTCCTCGGAAGGTTCCTTGACATGGGACCTTGGGCTGTGGATCTGGTAATAATGGTAGTTTTGGTTTTGTGTTCTACCTTTGTTATACATCCTGCTACTTTTAACTGTAGTTTTCAAAAAAACTTCCTCATAGGCCTTGTCAGTTGGGATATTTCCATATGTTCTTAAGCTGTTGCAGACCACAACCCCAGAACTGCGGCAGATTCTTGTATTTATTTGGACAAAAATTCTTGCGCTTGACAAGGTAATGATGATAGCATATGTTGTTGAACTGCATAACATTAGACATGTTTGGCTGGCATGCTATATTTTGATCTTGTTCCTTGTGTATAACGTGTTGGAGTGTACTGCTTGGTCCGTCGCATTCTTTTGTGGAAATTGGATGGTTTTGCGAGGGTGTTTGGTGCGACGGCAGTGTCCAAAGTTAGATGAATCTCGATTTGACAATTGAGCCTCGGGTTGTCCAGACTCAAAAGAGTAGTTTTTCTCAAAGAGGTGCATAACTTAGTGTATTGAGACTGTTTTTCATCGTGAAAGGAAATAATGATGCTATTTATCTTAATTCATTGTATATATCAATTGATTTGCCATAGTGGAAGAGGAGTGCAATGTCTGTTCTGTCTTTGGAGTCTTTGTTTCTCTATGATCCTAGATGTAAATCTTTTGGATATTTCATTGAGCACTAAATAGCAATGGTACAGAATGTGAGTATATGGTCCTTTGGAGAGAGATATTTTGTTTAGGAGAAAGGGACCATATATTGAGTAAAAGGAAAAAATAATTTGGTTCTAATTCAATGACCATTTGAGTATAAGTAAAAGTAGAATATGGTTCTAATTCAATGACTATTTGAGAGTATGCTGTTTTCATTAGGAATTCCTTAATGATTTAGTGTTGTGTTATTCTGAATGGCCTATATGTTTTTGCTTGTGCAATGATAGTCATGTCAGGTGGATTTAGTAAAGGATGGAGGGC
Source organism: Syzygium oleosum (assembly GCF_021117445.2). Lineage (NCBI taxonomy): Eukaryota > Viridiplantae > Streptophyta > Magnoliopsida > Myrtales > Myrtaceae > Syzygium > Syzygium oleosum. The sequence continues at coordinate 7,564,194 of NW_026607494.1, forward strand.
ACACATACTTCATCAGGTTTCTCGACAGTATGGAAGCGTATCCTGAGCAGCGTGCGATGGCCGCCTTTGTATTGGCCGTGATTGTGGATGGTCATCGAAGGGGTCAGGAAGCATGTATCGAAGCAGGTCTTATCCATGTCTGCTTGAAGCACCTACAGGGTCCAAATCCAAATGACACGCAGACTGATCCGTTGTTCCTTCAATGGCTCTCTCTTTGTCTGGGAAAGGTTTGGGAGGATTTTACGGAAGCCCAAATGATTGGTTTGGAGGCAAATGCCCCTGCTATATTTGATCCTCTATTGTCCGAGCCCCAACCTGAGGTCTATATTTAGCTTTATCATTTAAATCCTGACAGGATCATTCCTGCCTGTTGTATGATGTAAAGGAAATTAGCTTTCTCAATTCTCTATTTTAAATTTCAGGTCAGGGCTTCAGCTGTTTTTGCACTGGGTACCTTGCTTGATGTTGGGTTTGACTCAAGTACAGATAGTGTTATTGGAGACGAAGAGTATGATGATGATGAAAAGACTAGGACTGAGATTAGCATTGTCAAAAGCCTCTTGAGAGTTGTTTCAGATGGCAGCCCACTGGTGAGGGCAGAGGTCGCTGTAGGTTTGTGATCTGCCTTTTATGCTCCTTTCTTTTGTTTTCTAAGATTCTATTTAATACAGCAAAATATGACACACTGAATTCAACTAATCTCTTGGTACAGGCTGGGATAAGGTGGTCATAGAACTTCTGGATCACTTAATGTTACAATCAGATTGATCATGTCCTGCTTCTGAGCATTAGATTATGTGTCTCTTGAGAAATTTCATATGTACAAAACTTTTTTTTTTCTACTTTTTGCCATAAATTTTGACAATTTCATGCAAATATATTGTTATACAGTTTCTATTAAAAAAACTATTATAAAAAAGATATTGTTCCATTATAGTCGGATGTAATTATTAGCTGTTGATACATGCTATCTTTTGATAAATGTATTATGCCTCATGCTTGAATTGCTCTTGCTGCTTTCTGTTTTAAAACCGTTTTCCTTATGACTTTAGAAGGTTAGCTTTAAGTTTTCCTCAAGTTACCTGCCGTTGTCATTGGCTACGCTTTGGTAATATTAAATGTTATGTTTCTTCACGCGTGCTTGGTACCGTCTTGTTTGGTCAGTTGGGAGAAACTATGCTTTAATAAGTATTTGTTTTTATTCTTTCAATCAGTCGAACTTTAAATTGTATATCATGGGCATTACTTGGGCATATGTACCCAGGCTATGGTTTTACTCATGGGAATGCAACTTTTTAGTCATAATCTTGCACATCTTAATGATTTAATGCATGTAATAAGAAGCATATGAAAGCATTTTGGAAGCATTATGGTGTTTTGCCTATGTATCAAGCATGCCATAGCATCTATGATCTTTCTCAAAATCTTCAATTACTTTAACTGATCCATCTGAATTATTCTATTACCACCTTCTAGTCTGCAAAGCTAAAATTATGTTCATTTTGGTTATTTCATGATCTGTTATTACTTTTTATCGCGCAACTTGACAGAAGTTGTTAGGAGGACGATTGTTCAAGGTGATCTGTCATTTTACTTTTACCCTAGGACTACCAACTCTTGCACGTGCACCATTGTGTTTTATATGTTCCATATTTCGTACCTTTCCCTTTTGACCACCCTCTTCTCTTCCAGCTATGCTCCTAAACGGGAGTTCTAATAGTTTATCTTGTCTCTCAGATGAAATTTCTTTAATTGGGGACTTTCCTGCATTTCTGTGGATTATATTTCTTCACTGGACTGAATCTGAACTGTTTAATTGAACAGCCTTGGGACGGTTTGCTTTTGGTCACAACAAGCATCTTAAGGCAATTGCTGCTGCCTGCTGGAAACCTCAGTCTAATTCTTTGCTGACTTCTTTACCTTCATTGGCACAAATAAAAGGCACAGGCAGTGGATGTAATACGCCAAACCAGCTTGGAAGTATAGTTTCATCTCAAATTGGTCCCATACTTAGAGTTGGCAATGATAATACATCGGTTCGGGATAGTAGGGTCTCATCTAGCAGCCCTCTTGTTGCATCTGGAGTTATGCATGGATCTCCTTTATCGGATGATTCATCTCAGCACTCTGATTCTGCAATAGTCAATGATGGTGTGAGCAATGGTATTGTCCACAGTTTCATGCCAAAACCACTTGATAATGCTATGTATTCCCAATGCATAGTGGCTATGTGCACTTTGGCAAAGGATCCGTCACCACGGATAGCAAATCTTGGCAGACGTGTGCTTTCTATTATCGGCATTGAGCAAGTAGTGACAAAATCCTTAAAAACCTCTGGCAATAATGTGCGGCCTGGTGAAACTCTAGCAGGGACCCCTAGTCTTGCTGGTCTAGCGCGGTCCTCTTCATGGTTCGACATGCACACAACAGGTAATTTCTACTTAGCTCCAAGTCTTTCCTATTCTTTTCACAAAGAGAAATGAAGTGCTTCCTCTCTTTTTTGATTACTTATAATGGACCCCACTTTTTGTTGTGTGGCTGCATATATTATCTTGAGTTGCAAGTTTGATAGTTTGTCTTCCTTTCTTTAAATCTGCTATCCCCTCCTTGATATTAAGCTATCATTTGCAGGTCACTTACCATTAACATTCAGAACTCCTCCTGTTAGCCCTCCTCGGCCAAGTTATTTAGCAGGAATGCGAAGAGTTTACTCTTTGGAGTTCAGGCCATATTTGATGAGTTCTCCGGAATCTGGCTTAGCTGATGCTGTTTTAGCTTCTGGAGGAACTCCAGGGGGTCCAGAGCGCAGTTTCCTTCCGCAATCAACTATTTATAACTGGAGTTGTGGCCACTTCTCCAAGCCAATTCTTACTGCAGCTGATGATTGTGAAGAAATATCAGCTAGAAGGGAAGAGAGGGAGAAATTTGCACTTGAGCACATCACTAAATGCCAACATTCTTGTGAGTCTTCAACATTTTCCTTCTATTCTTTTCTGTCATAAATTGTGAGTCCCTTACCTTTTTTTAGTTTCTTCTCATTTGCTCTCTTGACTTTCAGCTGTCTGTAAGCTCAATAACCAAATTGCTAGCTGGGATACCAGATTTGAGACGGGGACGAAAGCGGCCTTGTTGCAACCATTTTCACCCGTTGTAGTTGCTGCAGATGAGAATGAACGCATTAGGTATACCATGTTCTGTTTTATGATTTCACTCATCAGGGTTTGCATTAGCTATTCCATTTCAAAAGTATTTTTGGAGCTCAGCAAACCGGTTTGAACTTTTTGTTATATGTGGAATTTCCATGCAGATGTCCTAAGAGCTCTTCAAATGCATTTCGAGGCATCATATCTTTTTAATTTCCTAATATTCTATAATGCAGATGATACCCTTTAAAGTTCAATACTGAAAATGATCATTAAAGTTAGCTAACTCTGCGTCATGTGGACAGTTTATGTATTTATGCCTAAAGAAATGTGTTTTCCTTATCTTAAAGGCTTTTCAAAAATTCATTTTCCAGGATATGGAATTATGAGGATGCCACGCTTCTAAACGGCTTTGATAATCACGACCTCCCGGATAAGGGAATATCTAAGCTGTGCCTTCTGAATGAGCTCGATGACAGTTTGCTCCTTGTCGCTTCATGTAACTATCCTCTTTAAGTTGGTTATAATGGGTGGAAAGAGTTTACATTGTAATGGAGAGGAAAATCTTTTTTTGTGTAGGTGATGGAAATATTCGAATATGGAGAGATTATGCCTTGAAAGGCAAGCAAAGGCTTGTCACAGCATTCTCTTCAATTCAAGGACATAAACCAGGTGTTCGGAGTTTGAATGCGGTGGTGGACTGGCAACAGCAGTCTGGATATCTGGTACTGGCTTAGGATGTCCGTAGTAGTATGTTCTTGGTGGGTTTTCTGACTTTATGTTACCAAATGTTGACATATTCTTTTATCACCTTTTTGTCTTTATCACCAGTATGCTTCGGGTGAGATATCATCCATCACGGTCTGGGATCTTGATAAGGAGCAGCTTGTCAATTCTATTGTAACTGCTTCAGAATGTAGTGTCTCTGCGCTGGTGAGTTCTACCTCGTCCATAATCTAACTTAATTATTGAAGTAAAAGATGTATGGATCTATATACTTGCCAGATTTGCTGTTCTCCCCAACTTTCGGAAACTGTACTCTTCAGTTTGGTAGTGATGTGACCAAGTATCCACCATTGGGACTCGTCATTAGAGTGGAAATGGTTAAATTCAAACATGTAACATTTGGTCTTTTAATTTATTGCGTCACTTTTTGTTTTATCCTCAATTGATTAATGGGTATGCTATCTGAAGTTCCTGCACACTTTAGTCTTTCCTAAAAAACTTTTTATGCTGGAAATCTCTATGTTTGTTTCTTGAAACTTAAGTGGCTACTTGTGGAAATTGTCACTGTAGGTTTCTTAATGGATACTAAGACTGAAAGTGTACTGCTTTTCTGTCCTTGCGTTGTAGTCTTTGTTCTTCAATGCATGGAAACATTTTGCTATCGAGAGAGGAAAGATTTGAGGTGGATGGATGTGATATGATCTTGCCTGCAGTCTCTCATTCCTGACATTCCTGATCATTGTGGCATGTTGTCTGTGATGCCATCCTTGCATCGAGTTCTGTATAGTTAGCTACTTCTCTTTGAAAATTTGTTTTGCTGATGTTGTCACTCAGTATACTTGTGTTTTACGTAAGAATATACCTGTTTTACACTCTTGTTATGCGTTGTTTCGCTTGCCCCGTCTTATATATTTTCTCTAACTTTTTATATGTATACTCTGTTACATATGCAGTCTGCCTCCCAAGTGCGTGGGGATCTTCATGCTGCAGGATTTGTGGACGGATCGGTCAGACTTTATGATGTACGAGCACCTGAAATGTATGTATTGTTGTTATAGCATGATGCAAACGTTTGTCTCAATTTGGCACACCGCTTCTGAGCATGAACCTTCCTTAAGATGTGTATTGATACACTTCACTTGATAAACTCACCTGCCTTTGACTAGTGTGGTCATATTCATCTTAGGACTGGCAATTCGTGTTAGTGTCTAATAATCGTGTTTGTAATTCGTGTCAATGCACATTGGTCTAGTATGTCTTGAATTTGATTCTACATGTCAAATTTAAATTTGTGTCAATTCGTGTCAACATATACATTTAGCATGTCGTGTCACGTCTAGTCATTTTTGGGTTTTTCTGTCTGTAATTCGTGTTTTCCCTCATTTCATGTTCATGCTGTGCAAATGGGTCGTGTGCAGCATTACCAGCTCCTTACTCCCTCTTTCTTTAGACGTTTAAGTATCATGCATTCTTAGGGGCTTTTGATTGCCTGGGATAACCTGCTTGGTTTTTAGGCTCGTTTCTGCTATGCGACCGCACACAAAGGAAGTAGAAAAGGTTGTGGGAATTGGCTTTCAACCGGGACTTGACTCAGCAAAGGTAACTAGATTATCCATCAGTATCTTTCTGCCAGCCATATATATGTGTTTTTTTCTTCTCTTATCCCTTTTCTTTTGTTGAAGCATAAGTAGTTGCTATTTGAAATGTGAAAAGTTATGTTTATATTAGAACAAAGGCTTTGACCCAAAAAAAAAAAAAAAGAATAAAGGCGATTCAAGACACTTAAGTTATTTTCGGTCTTTCTGCAACAATGGAAGGAGAGCCATACTGCGATTGCACGGAAAAGAAAAAGGCTAGTGAATTTGCTGATTTGTGTCCTCGCATGAATTTGGGCATTTTTCTCTTTTAATACTGTTCTACCTTTCCTTTTGTCCAGTGGTGATTGGATGGATGGTCGTGTGTCACGTGATTGTGGCTATAATTAAAGAGAGACATCGCCATTTTGAATGGTCTTTAATTTAAATTATTTTCAGATTGTCAGTGCCTCACAGGCTGGAGAGATTCAGTTCCTTGATGTCAGATACTCTGGGGCACCCTACCTAACTATAAATGCTCACAGAGGATGTCTTACTGCTTTAGCTGTCCATAGGCATGCTCCAATCATTGCCAGTGGCTCAGCTGAACAGCGCATTAAAGTCTTTAGCCTTGACGGTCAACCACTCGGCACCATCCGTTACTACCCAACTTTCATGGCCCAGAAGATCGGTTCAGTGAGCTGCCTGACTTTCCATCCGTACCAAGTGCTACTTGCTGCTGGAGCTGCTGATGCTTGCGTATCGATATATGCTGATGAAAACTCACAAGGAAGATAGATGCACATTCTCTCTCTTTTGGGTGGCACTGCAAGTGCTTTGAGTTTGGTTGATGTGTCACACTGATGCTGCTGCTCTTTCGGTGTGAATTGATGATCAAACAGTCACATCTCTGTACAGAGTCTCCCGAAGGTTCACTGTGAAGATCCCGCCTTATCTCGGTTCTCGTGTAGACTGGTCAGGTGTGGAGTTGCATGCTACGTATTCTTTAGCCTCATGGAGTGTCAAAGATGGTCAGCGTCCTGCATATGATGGGGGCTTTGGCAAATAATCGGTTATACCCGTAAATGCCTGTAAATATCCCTCTCCTTTTTCGTCTTCTCCTCTCCTCGTGTGTCCAATTTTTCTCTTATTAATCTTCTTCTCTTGTTTAATCTGTAAAAGCAATGAAATGTGATGATTCTAATTTAGTTGTTGCAAAATGAAATGGGTGGTTTGCTCCTGTCAATTTGGGGCTTTAACTCATCTTTCTCCCTTTTTGTGTCGTTCTCATTGTCTAAGCTCGATGCGATTACAGTCCACCAGGTGAAAGATCAAAGAATATATCATTCGTAAGAATGCGGTTTTTCTATTATCTGAATCAGTATTGATTGCACTTGTAAATAGATGGCCAAGTGACATGTTCAACTTATCCGATCGTCCGCATCCTTGTCAATGCTCGTTGCCTCAGCACGCAAATATTTGCTTGCTTTTAACCTCGTAATTGCATGTCACTCAAGAGTGATGAACTAATTGTTCAATTCAACTCAATTGTGCATGTGTGATATGTGATTGATGTTAGGTTGTCATGCTCGAAAATGCAGGCGTAATGGTTGGGAACTCTTGTAATTCGTAGTTACGACGGCAATGCGTTCGTAAATTAATTGGGTAAATAGATGGTTTTAGGCTATTGCAACTCCATGCCATACTGAGTCTCCTCTTGGCTTAAGGTTCAGCTTCTGCCCGTGGGTAAATGTCTTTGTTATGTCTGCATATCTTATGTATGTCCAAGCATCAAACGATGTTGATGCACCAATACACAGGAGCAAAGTATTTGATGCGCCGCTCACATGACCGACGCGGCGCAATCGGTTTTGTGATATAGCTGCTAAGTGTTAAAAGCTTGTGGAAAGAATTCTACCAATTGATGAAATGCAAATCGCATCCGGTCAATAAAAGGAAGGCACACAAAAAGCTAAGGGTGAGTACAAGCAAAGGAGTGCTTTGCCACGAATGCGTCTTCGTTGATCTCTTCAAGGATCACCACAAGAGCAACAATGAGAGCATAATCTACATTAGGATACACCGTTATGCCGAACGTGTCCTTTCCGAGCACAACGCTTTGCGCCTTGTGATCCTTATGCATCTACAGAAAAACAAAACACGGTTAGCAAGCGCCGCGTATTCTTCGTACATCACACGACCCATACAAAAGCTCCCAATCAATTCAATCTTACTTGAGCAATGACTGTAGTGCTATTTCCAGCATATATAGTGCATGATCGTTCCAACCAGCTCCCTTTGACCTTGAAGTCACAAGTTTCTTCTCTGGTGTTGGCTGCTAGGAACACATCTAGCTCTGTCCCATGAGTTCGCATTAGCGATGATTTCTTGGCCATGAATATTAAATCGCCGGAGCTGGAGCTATCGCCTCTGTAAGCTTGCCATCTCCTATGAGCAGTCAAAATCTGATCGACCAGACAATCTAAACTGTAACTATTCAACAATTAAAAAGAAAAAAGAAAAATCATCATCTATTGCCGAGTCGACGATCATCAACTATATAGTCAAAACTTTTTAGCATGAAAATGCTTCGACAACATGGAAAGTATCTTCTGGGAGAGGACTGACGAATTTCAGTGTCAAACAATTGGGAAGAGATTTTGTAATTCGTATATATCGTGGAGTAAAATAATGAGATGCTTGGACAATGCGTTGCATAAATAAACGAACATGAACGTCAACCAAAAACATTATTTATGAAGGAAAAAAGTCCAGCAGGAGCTAAACTTCAGTGATTAATCAACCTTCTGTTGGAGGGAAACGACGGCATTGCTCGCGGCGTCGTTCAAGACAAGGTGTTCGTGGGCGCTAACGAAGGAACCCTTGACTCTGAACACGACGTTGCCATTAACATCTGTGACCAAAAAGCGGCCTTCGGTGATGGCGACGAGTTTCCTCACAATGACAAGATCGACCACATAAGGCATACAAAATTTCCGGCTCACGACAGCCACCGGGTTTGCTAACGGAGGATAGGTTGTCTCGGAGGCCATCATCAGAGACCGATCGTTCATTTTTCTTTCTTTTTCTGTTTGAATGTCGCAAGAGAAAATGGATCGAGTGATGGTCTTCAAGCCCTCTCCTTTTGAGGAACTTGTGCTCTGAGCAGTTTCTTGATCTATCGGATAGCGAATCGTGCGGTTCTAACACATTGGTGTCGCATTCGGGATGCAATAAGGATGTTTGCTCTCAGTTGTAATTTCATATTTATCCTTCTTTGCTTTCCATCTTTTGAACTTCAAGATGTCTTTTTAAAGTAAAGCATACTTGTTTGCAGAGATTTAAGGTCGAACGTGAATCTATATTAAGGTTCTTTTTGTTGCCAATTCAGCAAATTCTAACGAAATAGAGCATGTTTCTGAATGATGAATTTTGAATTTTGATATCTGAACCATTTCTATATTGATAATTCATTTTAACATCATCATGGTCACATAGGCGCACAACAATTTATCATTAGCAATGCATCTTACAGCTCACGGATCCTCCGATTATTGCGTGATCGGAACAATGCGATCATGAGATTGGATTCGACCAACATCTCGAATTATTCCATTACAGGCACACCCCTATATAACGTGACCTCCCAAAAGAAGGCCGACAAGGGCTTAGGATCAACCCTCGTCTTGGTCCTCCTTGTTGATTCCGTCCAGGATCACGATGAGCGCCGTGACGAATGCATAGTCGACATTCGGGTACACTGTCACCATGAATTTGTCCTTCCCGAGCAAGACACTCTGGACAGAGTGCTTCTTGTGCATCTGCAATATCAAATGAAACAAGTCATGCTCAAGACTCCGATAAGTTCGTCAAGACTGGATCTGGCTTACCAATCACTCCGTGTTTATCTGGCCGGCTAACAAAGCAACAAGATCTTGAAAGAGTCAAAACTATGTTAAAATAACGATACAAACTATATTGCCGAGTGGTAAATTTGATCAACGACATACTTGGGCAACTACGTTGTTGGATTCTCCGGCGTAAACGACGCAGGATCGTTCGAACCAGCTCCCTTCGATCCTGAAATCGCAGACGTGCTCGTTGGTGGTGTTGGTGGACAGGAACACATGGAGTTTAGTCTTCAACTGGATCATCGAAGAGCGCTTCACCGTGAACATCAGATCTTTCGGGTCCGTGCTCTCTCCTCTGAAAGCTTGCCATCTATCGTGCGCGCTCATGATCTGCAAACGAAACCATGGGCATGAAGATAAACGTCGAAGGACCACATCGTCCAAAGATGAGGCGGGTCGTCCGCGTGCAATTCTGCTGTGCAGATGTTGTATGCCTACCGATACTGGCATAAGAGGTTCGACCCACAAATGCTGCGAAAGAATGAAGTCCAAAGCGACAAGCAAAGTATGTCAAACCTTCTCGGTCAGAGTCACGAGCGGGTTCCCGGCGGCGTCGATCAGGACACGGCGGTCGTGGATGCTGAAGAGGCGCCCTTTGACCTTGAAGAGGATGTTGTCGTTGACGTCGGTGACGACGAAGCTGCCGTCCGTCAGGGACATCACTTTCCTCACGATCGCGAGGTCCACCACCTGCGGAACGCAGTACTGGGGTCCGATTATCGCCGCCGATTGCGGCATCTGGCTGACCGGTTGCGACATCGTTCTGTCTTGTGTGTGAGAGAGAGAGAGAGAGAGATGTGTTTTGAAGCGACTCCGATGAATCTGATCCGATGAGGGTTCAAGACGTGTTTTATAGTTGTGAAAAGGAATATGATCAAGCTAGCGGAAGGGTGACGGCGCGGTTTGCACCACAAATTTTGCCAAAGAAACCAGACGACTTGCTTGTCCCGGTCTCCTAGGGTTATCATGAAGGAAAACCTCCCTCGGTGAAAAGATACCGAGGACTTCGGACCCCCACGTCCACGTCTGACTTTCTGCACTGCTCTGCTTTGCTCCCGCTACTCTTTCTCTTCTCTCAATGGAAATGAAAGAAATTTGGGAAAATGACACCGACGGTTCCTGAATTTTAGCTTAATGTATAATATATTTCCTAAATTTTAACTTCATATTTAATGTAGTTCATGAACTTTTAATTTATTTAATGTCATCTCTAAATTTTCGGTATATGTTTAATTTAGTCCCTGAATAATATGAAATTTTTTAATGTAAACCTTCCATTAATTCAAGTTCAGGGACTATATTGAACATTTTTATGTACTTTAGGGATTATATTGAATATGCACCAAAAGTCTAGGGACCATATTGAACAAATTAAAAGTTCAGGGACCACATTGGACATTAGGCTAAAGTCCAGGAATCCAATTGAACAAATTAAAAGTTCAGGGACCAAATTACATATTGTGCCAAAGTTCAAGGACTGTTAGTATTGTTATCCCAAAAAATAAATGAGTGAAAAACAGATAACTCAAATAAAGAACAGCAAAAATTGATGGATAAAATGAACAGTGGCCCATGATTTCCTTAAGCCGAGATTGAGTAGTCGATGATCCCAGCAACGCCGCGCATGGCGAGCGCGTCGGAGGAGAAGAGGTTGGGCTCGAGGAGAGGGCAGCCGTCGAGGTTGAAGTTAGAGGGAGAGCCGCCGGTTATAAGGATGGAGTTGTGGGCGGGAGGGTCGGCAGGCGAGAGCCTGTGCACAAGAGCTTGAGTGGTGAGAAGGCGAGGTGTTGAGGGACGTGGTTGTAGAGGAGAGAGAGGGTCCTTGGGGTGCGGAGACGGCAGCGTTGGTGCTGGCGGGTGACAAAGAGAGTGGCGCAGGCAGGGAGCATTGGAGTAAATTCAAAGACCCGAGCCCAAGTCGAGGACCAGCGCTCGGCCTTTGTGGGCCCAAGCCCGAGTGCCGGGGATCAAAGCTCGAGCATCGAGGACCCAAGCACGACATTTACGGACCCAGGCTTAGGTGCCAGGACCCATGGCACAGGCATGGGCACTAGGGCTTCAGGCCTAGCTTAATGGATTTGGGTGTGGGCGTTGGGGCACCTTGCCGGTCTTAGGCTCGGACTCGATGGATCTAGAACTAGGCGCCCCTAACTTGGTCCTGAACATTGGGGACTCGGGAATCAGCATTGGGGTTTTCGTGCCTAAGCGTATTGTTTCGGGTTCAAGCGCCAATACCTAATCATACTTTGGAAAATGTTATCCGATTTTTCAAAGAAATAAATCATTTTCCAGAATTTAAGAATAGGTTTTCCGTTAACTCATTTTCCTGCGTTAGTTTCCTAAGCGAACTAACGTCGGAAAATGAATTATTAGGAAAACATTTTCTTAAAAAACGATCGTTTTTATCACTTACAAAAAGGAACGAACGAAAAACATTTTCATTGTCAACAAAAATGTTTATAAGACCATTGACTAATTATTTTAAGCGATCATTTTTAGGAAAAAGCTTTCCAAATCAATCCTTTTTCGCGAAATAAATGAAGCAAGAGTGTCTAAAACTCTTCCTAGTAAATCGGACCAATCATATTTCATAAGAATCATTGAATTTACACTAGACTCCCCCTTTAAAAAGAACAAGACCAATCCGTTGATGTCCCGTTCTATTCAATCCAATACATCTATCTGTTAGCGAGTGTGAAGAAAGTTCAATACGTCCGAGAGGGTTAAACTCACCTTCAGTCGAAAGTTTAAGTCAAATCCAACGACGAATTAGATACTGTAAGCCTCGTTTCTCATCAGATTTGTTTAAAAGAATATCTCAAGTCATGGTAAGAGTATCATTCATAAGCTCAACGAGGATGTCGAAAAGTCTAATTGAAGAAGTTTGAAGCATTAGGTAAAGTCAGATTGTATGTATGCAAGACTCGTTGAGGTTCTAAGCATGACCTTAAAAGGCAGTATTTCCTTAGATTGGGAAGACAAAGATAAGCCGGAATAGGGGGGCCTCTGGGTGGAGAATATAGACTCCATGTTGGCTGCAAAGACGACTATCTCCGGGTAGGCAGGTCTAGTAGCCTCCCGTGCTTGGGATGACAGAGGGGAGCTTGCTCCGGCAGACTAAGTCGCTAACGCGAATTAACCCGCTAGACGGAGACCCGCTAGACCTTTAAAAAGAACAAGACCAGTCCGTGATGTCCTGTTCTGTTCAATCCAATACATCTATCTATTAGCGAGTGTGAAGAAAGTTCAATACGTCCAAGCGGGTTAAACTCACCTTCAGTCGAAAGTTTAAGTCAAATCCAACGACGAATTAGATACCGTAAGCCTCGTTTCTCATCAGATTTGTTTAAAAGAATATCTCAAGTCATGGTAAGAGTACTATTCATAACTCAACGAGGATGTCGAAAAGTCTGATTGAAGAAGTCTGAAGCACTAGGTAAAGTCAGATTGTATGTATGCAAGACTCGTTCAAACCCCACGTTGGACGAAGTAAAACACGATGAGGGATGCTGGGTATAGTCAACGCTTTGTATTTTCGCCATTGTATTCTTTGAATCGAAAGGTGTACATGAGAGACTTATGTATCAAATCAACGTGGTCTGATCACCTTCGGTCAGATAGACGGTGATTACCAAGGATTAAGGAGAAAAACGGGATGTCTAAGAGGACAACAAATCACAATTTCGAAAAGAAAGAGAACCCCAAAAGTTCGTAATTTCTGAAATTCGAACCGGCCCACAAAATCTTCGAACCAAGAGATTTTCGATTTATTAGCGTCCACAATCGAAGTGCTTCGAGTAAATTAACGTGTGAAACCGGTCATTCCGCCAAACCCCACCCATCGAAAAAAGTGTTCGACACTTTCAAAGCATCACGTCGTCGTCCACCCAACTCATCTCGGAGCACCAGCTAACCGCGAACTTCCTCCGCCGGAAAAAACGGAAAAAGATAGTCGAACTTCCTCTGCCGTCCCAGCATCTAAAGACAGAAAGATCGAACAAAGAGGCTTATTCTTCGGGTGAAGTGGACGGAGATAATTTCCATGGTCGAGTTATAAGGTGTTCTTATCAATTTCAAGTATCACCATATCGTACATAGCTTTGGAGTTAGCCCATTACTCGCGACATTGGTGTCTTCATAATGGAGTAATTGAGGATTTCGTCTTGTATTGACGACGATTCCCTCGTGTGAAGAGAGCCAAAGGGTCCACCGAAGATATGGTCACTTTGCGCATGATCTTTGCTGAGAAAAGTTGACAGGGTCCACAGGCACGACGGTGACCCTAGTGCATTCGGATATTTCCAATCGAAATGTAGCCTTACACATCTTGTAAGGGAGTGCACGGTTCGATCCTCTCCGGCCGATTGTCGTCGGATTTTTTTGTTGCCGTGTGGTTTACTTACGACCGTATCGCACTTGCGAATTTCGTGGCGACGTTACGACGTTTTCGTACTTGTCTGCGACGAATGCGGTGTGATGCGGTGTCGCGAGGCCCGTGAAAGTGGCGGTGTTCCGTGGGGATGGGATTGATTATGCTTTTTAGGAAAGGACGTGCGTGTGTCGTTATTCCATGGGGATTTGATAAATCAAGAGAAGAGAAGAAAGTGGAAGCGAGTTGTTGGGGTGTGCAAAACGGACTATCCGAATTGGGAATTGCCCAGACCGGACCGAACCCGGACGGTTGGGTCCAGTTTCCGGTTCCTAAAAGTGGAACCGGTGTCCGGGCGGTCCAATTCTCGGTTCCAAAGGGAACCGGACCGATAGGACCGGATAGATTGGACCGACTACATATACTTTTTTTTATTTTTATTTTTATTTCATTCACGACATGTGCGTCAGCAAATATCATCCTCCGTTGAGCCCCCCACTCCTATCCATCTTCCTCTTTGCAGCCCCAAAAAGCTTCGCACCCGCCCTCTCGAACTCCAAACTTCAACCCCACAAATTAATCCTTCCCCGATTCACCCTCATTCCGCCTCCGAAGGTCGTAAGATTCTGATCAGAAGAAAAGAAAAACAACGCTCGAGTGCGACCCCGGACATTTTGCGCTCGTGGGATTTGCCTCGGCGTGACTGTTTCACCCGATATTTACGTTTCGTTGATCAAAGAGCGCACGGCAAATAGTGACTCTGCCGGAGCACTTGAGCTCGATAAACACGTCAGGCTTAGCGGATTGAGGCCCGGTTTGCATCTGCTTAACCGGGTATTGGTTAGTGCCCACAAATTGTTTGAGGGAATGCTCCAGGGGGACTTCACTTCTTCGTCTGTCTTGATTGACGGTTATATGGAAAAGGGTAAGCATGAAGAAGCTACAATGCTGTTTGTGAGGATGCTTTGCTGTATCGATGTGAGCGACGTTCGTCCGTGGAAATAGTGGCCGGTTCCATTGGACCAGACCGAACCGGGAACCGATCACCCCTAGCGAGTTGGCGGACATCCCTCTCAGACTCAGGAAAATCGTTTGAAAAGTCTCAAACTTACTATATGGCAGCTAATTCAGTAATAAACTTTTCAATTGTCTCAATTTAGTCATAAATCTCTTGACAATATTTCAATTTAATCATTCAGGCCAATTTTGGCCGGAAATTGATGGCGTGGACGCCGTCCGTCTTACGAAATACAATTGGGGCTGACGTGGACCATTTTTACAAATCTTTTTAATTTTTTAATTTTTTCTTTTCTTTTTTCCTTTTTAGTTTCCTTGAGACCAATCGCCGCTCAGCAAGGTTGCCCTCGCTTGTGGCCGGCGAGCGTGGCCCTAAAAGAAGTAAAAAAAAAAAGAAAGGAAAGCAAATAAAGGCAAAATTCAGAAAATTTTTTTAAAAAAATTAAAAATCGTCCATGTTAGCGCCGGTCGTACTACATAAGATGACCGGTGTTCACGTCATCAATTTTTGATCAAAATTGATCGAAAAGACTACATTAGCAGATCGTTAAAATTGGACAATTGCATCATGCATAGTAAACACCTGATTGGATAGAATCCGTCTTTTGTCTAGTCTTTTATCCTATCATGCATCAATCGATATATAGAGTACTAAAAATCGTATCCCATCTCATTTTTATCATGTATAATCCGAACAACCAACAACAGCTATACAGTTAAATTCAAAGTGAACTAAACTTGCGTGGTATGGGCCTTGCTTGACGAGTAACATTTGGGTTGCACCAAGAAATGGGCTTAGGCCCGATAAGCCTATACTTTTTTCTGCTCCAAGCTCCGAATTGCTTCTGGTTTTTGTGGATCTTCTCAGCTCTATCGCCTCCTCAAAACACGTGGAATGGTGGAAACATGTAATTCGTTTATTCTTCTCATAATACCGGGTGTTGATCGAGCCTGTCCACGTTTATTGAGTAAGGCTCTATGCGGAATGGCAAGCATGGCCTTAGATTTATGCTGGTAGGTTTGGTGGTTCGAACACGAGATCTACCACGTTCAGATCTAGCACTTGGGATAGTATAAAGCGCGACTTGTAATTGCATCACAATACTTATTCGATAAATTGTTTTATAAGATACGGAACGCATGATATAGGGTGAGTCGATCTTGTGCCCAAGACCGACTCCGTGCTCATAGGTCGACACTTTGAAACCTGAACATATCATGTCACCTTAGTACGTACGCATTATGAAATATAGAGTACTTTTCATGTAATCAATTACTCGGCATGGTAGCTAGGCAATCGATAAACGGCCAGCCATCACCTTGTTATTGTTATTACCAAGCTAGTAAAGTAACAACGAAGGATTTTCCAAGCAATGTAGGGCAACAGTGTAGGTAAAACAAGTCTTTTGAAATACAACTTTATGCAATATGATTTACACAGACACTTGCCATCCCGAGTGCATCTAACACAGGTCGTGTTTGCAGAATTGGAATTAATTTTTCCTAATCTGGTTGCATAAATGATATACAACTGGAACAATCAGATTGAAAATAGTAATAATTCGATTAAAGGAATTTGTGAAAAATGATTTTCGGCGTATGGATTTTTACGAGCTCTTCAATTGAAATTTTAGGTTCCACATTGTTCCTTGAACTTCGTGTTCTGTTTTTTTCCCTACGATTATCGACCAAGATTGTGGTTTAAATGTATTTCAATGGATGAATTATTGAAGGCTTAGTTGTTTTGATGAACTTAAAGGTCATTCATGCAGCTTGTCGATTACTAGATCTACAACATATTAGATTTCATGAACTTTATCGAAAGTTATCTTCGATCCCTTTAAAGTTTCTTTAATTTTGTTCATTTCAAACTATTTTTTTTTGGTATTGCATGTTAAAAATAATGTCTTAAGTTTGAGCCTATCGAAACCCAACTTGAATCGAATCGTTAAAGTCCCGACCACATGAGAGTGAAAAACCTGCATGGCATGTTGGGTCATCTCTAAGTCCAACAGACTATGTTTTTATCTAAGTTGAAGTCTGGCAATATAAATGAAAGGGGAAAGTCGGATCTGGACTTTGGTCTCCCACTTATGAATTTGGTGCTGGACCTAAGCTAGTTGAACTTAACTTAAGGTTACTATATATTATTATTTATGGGTTTGTTATTTTTGCCAATTGCTGGTGAATTATCCATGAATTACATTCCATGAAGTTAGTGTTTGAAACTTTTTTTTTGAGGTCGATTGATTTCTTCGCGAGAGTCACAGGAGGAAAGCCGCTCTGATGCCGGACGCGAAGAGGTCGAAGATAAAGATCAGGAGGTTGCTGAAGACGATGGACTTCCACGTGGGAGGGGCCGACGGGATCAGGGTCAGGGCCTCCGAGAGAGCTCCTTGCACCAACATTGCGTTTAGTGGCGTCACTAGCTGGGAGGGCCGAGGTTTGGGATGGAGATTTGGGATGAGTGGTGGTTTTTGGTGAATCAACGAGGGGAGGAAGAAGCGAGAGGGAGGAATCACAAGGGATTTAGAATGGAGGAGGAAAGTTGACAAAGAAGACATCTTCGATGGGTTTTTGAGTGGCCTACGAGCTAACTACGACAAGTGAGGCGCGAGACGGAGAGAGATAGATAGGAATCTAGGGTTTACATATGAAAACATAGAAATTTGAAATACATATATGTGTGTACCGATTCAGTTTGGGTGGGCGGTTCCACGCTTGGAATCAGGAACCGAACCGGGAACTGCCGGTTCTAGTAAAATGGAACCGGGAACTGCCGGTTTTGGATTGGTTCGGTCTGGTTCTTGGCGGTTCTCTTGCACTCCCCTACCTCTGACCCCATCTTAACTGACTCTTGCTGATTGAGCTGTCGGTTAATTATTTGGGCATTTTTTGGTGTCAACATGTAGCAATATCAATCATGATTTGGACTTCATAACATTGTTACGTGCTCCATTTCTCTTGCATGATTGCGTAACTTAATTTGATAGATGAAAATTCTATATATGGATCGTTGAAACAGTCAACCGCAAATGTGTTTACCAATTAATATATTGAAAACCAATACAATGGTAAAAAAAAGCCCTCGCAATGCACGGGTTTACCAATTAATTTAATGCGAATCAAACTTCACAAAAACCATGATCGTCTCCAATTGATTTCGAGATCCCAGCATTTCAATTTTCTATTGTTGCTCAAATGATGCTGTCGCGGTATGCTTTAAGCTTCCCATTCTAGATAAACAAGCGACAGAGCATGGAATTTCTAGTTTCCTACTTTCTGAAAATCAACCCTTTATTCCTCTAAGTGGGTTTAGTTGATCGGTCTTCCACCTAAATTTTGATTAATCAACTTAATCTTTTAAAGGGGTCATCGTTATTGATTGAGCTTCTAATGGAGAGATTTGGGACCGCGATGAAATATTCAACAAGAATCTCATGCATAGAGCAATTAGATGTTGACTAGTGGAGGCACTATCTTGACCAATCAAACCCTCATTGATCTTGTTTTAATCACTTTCTAGCTTTGGACCTGTCTAACATGTGGACCATCGATGGCCGTGATTTCATGTGGTCCATAGACAAAAGTCCAAGGTAAGAAATTTCCAAGGCATTGCCATCACGAATGGAATGTGAAACATTTGACAGAACACCTCTTATGAATTGCTCAACACATGAGATTGTTAAATGTAGGCGGGAGCAATGTCTAGGTGAATTCGATGGGGCAAAGTGCCTAATCATCATTTGATCCGTGAAATTCACCTAAGTATTTCCGATTATACAATGTTCGAATATCTAATCTCGACCCATGTCGAGTCTAGACAAATGGATCATGGTCGCGAGATTTGGGGCACCAAATAATTTTCATGACCAGAGGTCTAGTATGATTAGTGTGGCTGTACTTGCAAATAACCGAAATCAATCGATAAATAACACAGATAAATATTCTTGGAAATTACTTGTGGACGTCTATTATAATCTAGAAATGGGACAACATGGTCGATATTGGAGCTTAAGGAGATTTAAGGAAAAAAAAAGGTAAAAAATGCTATCAAGCTGCAGTAGGGCACAGGAATTAAATGCAGTTTGATGTCATCCATTGCATAATCGTGATATAATTAATGTCCTCTAATCAACCCCAAGAGTTAAGACAAGAGTTAAAGGAGATCACTCATAATCTTTCCTGTTTTTTTTTCCCGCTGATTAGACAAAAAAAATGTATCAAATCGTCCTGTCAATCACTTAAATGGTGTTGCTTGTCTCATCCCGAAAAGCATTGGAGATCGATTAGACAGCTCTATAGGATTTCTTCATTATGGTGATAGCATGTTACGTATACAACGACTTTTAATCGAACTAAAAATGGCAAATTTAATTGGCCTCGAGCCCGATTGATTCGGGATACATTACATAAGTTCATCAACTTAGAAATATACATGATTAAATGGCACGTCACATAGTCTATCATAATCATTAGCTAGAAACTTCAGTAGAAGTCTTTTATACATGTAGCGTTAATACAAACCAATAGCATTTTTGTACTTTGTGTAATGATCATATGTTAGTAGAATTCTAGTGTCCCACGCATAAAAAGAAAAAAAATATCCTCGTGGTGAATTTTCAGAAATTTATCGTGGTGGGAAAAATGATCCATTTTCATTAAATGGAAATAGTAGAGTCGTGCTCAGACAAGGAAAGAATCACTTTTGTTGTGCTTGAAAGCAATCCCACTCAGAACATTTTCAAAGAACGGGTCAACCACAAGTCTCAATCACGTCTATGTATTAGAATCGACAATTTCAAACATGGGTGAAATCGATTTTCCTAATCTAATTTATGACTAATCAAATATACCACGTCAATTTACCTGCTCATTTTGGAGCTTTTATGGTAGAAATATTGCAAGTGAAATCCAATCGACCTACTTGCCAAATTCAATGGACCCATGATTGACAATTACAGATAAGTTGATAGAGAGAGAGATCCCAATCATTTACTCATAATGGAAGGATCACTCAATGAAGTCTCGAATTCGTACAACATATCAGACAAAGATAGCTTCCATCCAAATAATCTTCTGGGACCATGATGTTACGGGAGTAACATTCTGATGTGTCCCGATTCCCATAATCTAATCACTAAATCGAGATTTCTAGCTTAAAAAATCTGCATTAAGATTTGTCTTCGCCATTTCTAGGAAATGTGATTCGCTCATTGGATTGGCGTGCCTAATGGCAACTTCACCTACTTCTCCATTGCCTTGTCCTCTCTCTCTCTCTCTTGCGCTTCCACAATCATCCAACATCAACTCATCAACCACCCGATGGCCATGTTCTTGAGCTCCTCTGTTCATCCCTTTGTTTTCCTCTAGAAGGTGATTTGCGTCATAAAGCATCTGAATTGACGTGTCTGAGGTAATGCTGCGTTGTGTAATTAAAAAGGCGATCTCCAGTGTATCTTGCTTTTCTGATTGCCGGGCTACTCTCGATTGTTTAGTGTGATTTGATAATAATACTTTCCCCAGTTACATCGTTGTCAGGGGGATCGGTGGAATTCCAGGTAATTCAGGCATATTCAAACTTAATGGTTAGACACAAGAGACAAGTTGATTGGGTCCAACCCAAGCCCTAGAGAGAGAATGGAAGATGGTTAACTACATTGCACCTTAGATCCATTTGCATAAAATTATGTTAAGAGTGGCTTTTACACGTGTGAACATGAGAATTTCGGATGGAAGAGAACGAAAACTAACATACATTTTGATGAACGGGAAGGTTTATTATCTTTCAAAAGTAAATATAGTTTCAGTTGTGAAATGTATGCTTATAGAAGAAATGAATGTGTGTGCGCGCACGCGCGCATGCTTGGCAATCTTCACTTCTTTGCTCTTCACCAAAGATATTGAAATGACCCCTTTGAGCAAAGTCTATCTGATCATATGGGAATTAAACGTGATGGGTGCCCGATTTGAGCGGAAGGTCAAAAAATTAGCCAATAGAGAATATCATTTTTGGTAGCCATGGCTAGACTAATTTTATGGCCAAGTTAATAAGTAGAGTCAATCACGATATGTCGGGTTCGCTCGTGTCGTTATAATGTGCCCTAAGAATACGATGCTTCATATTGAATAGGATGTGGCAACGCAAAACAAAAGGAGAGAGATTCAAAGAAAATTGATTTCTCCGGTCAACCTAACCACATCTCATTTACATTTACGTCTAAAACACTCCTCTTTTCTCATAATCCAAATCCTCGACGGAAGGAAGAAGGTAGATTCGCCCGGTTGTCTATACTTTCTGTCATGCTAAACGTGAGAACAGCATCTAAGACTCCGAGATAAAGTCTTGAAATCGACGGGCAAAACGACAGAATTTTTCAAAATAGCATCTCCATGGAAGCTGGCCACGTCTCGTATCAATGTCGCAAGACATTATTTACCTTCAGCTCGGTCGTCTAAGTGGATCCTACACGGTTGAATTTTCCTTCACGTTGGGTACTGTGATCATTGTATTTCGGGTTGTTCTTATATTCTAGGGTGTGGAATGTAATTCGGATAAGTGATTTGAGCATTTGATGGAACTTTCTTGTCCTGTCTTGGCAATTATTTACCGGTGAATTAGCAAGGGGTGGCATTGTTGTTGTGCAAGTGGTCAGGGTGAATGGTGGGTGATGGAAACTTCAGGAATGAGAGGTGACCATAAAGGTGGATTGACGAGGTGGGGAAAAAAAGAAAATTATACAAACTCAGTTTATAAATTATGTTTCAAGTAATAAATGAAAAGATACGATGTTGGAATATAGAAAAATATATCTTTTATAGTGGGATTGGTACGAGTCCCGCTAATCTATTAATATGTGCTTATCTTGACCTCGTAAAATTGTTTTGTATAGTTGGTAGTCCTCGAGGAGGGTAGTGAAGACATCTATTGGCGGTAACGGTAGAAAAGGTGAGGGCCGGAGGTGTCGGAGAAGAGAGTTTTCCGTGTAAGGAGGAAAAATAATCGTGTAAATTCAATGTTTGATGGGATAGAAAAAACCGATCACGCATTTTGGATACATACGAGTCGAGTATTTTCTTGTGGGAAACAATTACAAACCCGTCGTCTCCTTATGTCAGTTTATAGAAACATGGGCTTCACAAATGCTATATTGCGATGAGGTTGATGGAGTTGATGTGTTGTGTTCCTAACCTAAGTTTGGACAGCCATCGAATTTGAATACACGTGTACTAGACGTCTTCTTGCATTGGGAACACAGACGGGATTTTGTTCGTAGCTTAGGTCCGATGTACAAATGAACGAAGTGCGAATGGTCCTCGGCAAGTTTGTGACGAGCTGTCTTTCTGGGGGACACATCTTTTGGGCGGTCCCCAGCTAAACCACACGCCAACTAAGCTTCCATTAACCTATCTGTTTGTCCTAATCACTCCATCAACTCTTTCTTTCTCTTATAAAACCCTAGCAAACTTTGCTGCATGACTTAACTCTCTCTCTATCTCGATCTCGAAGCAATATGTGGCGCGGCAAGAGGTGTGCGACGAGCATGATGGAGAAGCAGGGCACGTGCATTACTAACTCATACAACAAGCCATGGAGGAACCGCCGTCCATTGACCGACACCGTGTTGAACACATTAGTTACATGGACCGGCAACATGCTCGCATCGCTGAGCGGAGTTTGTGATGCCGCCAGCTCATACACGCAGTAACTTTCGAGCTCAAATCATCTCTCCTCGGGCTGATGAGTTGGTTTTTCATGTGCCCCTCTTCCCCATCGCGACCACCGCACATAAATGGTCCCAGCTGCTTCTGCAACAACTAGCTCATCTCAGAAACATCCGGTGAGTCATTAGGATTAACCCGTAATTAGTCCATTTCAATGATTGGCTATGCAGAAGGAAATATAAAAGTAGCCGCAGCCAATGAATTTCCATTTCTCTGTGTCTTGGGTTTGTCGGCCACATGATTAGGCAGATCGTTTTGAAAAACGCGGTCGTGGTGAGATTTACAGTGAGGATTATGACAAATAACAGAAGATATAGCATCACACTTTGTAGGTCATTAAAGAACTTTGATCTGAAGAGAGAGATGCCATGCTAATCCCGCTTTAAGTGAACGTCAAGCAGGGGGTATGGACAGATTTAAGAAGGTTCAGGGACTCCTTTACCTGTTGACTATTACCAAAACCTCTGATATTATTAGGGAGTATGTATTGATGATTTTGTCAAATTAATTAGTTGTTGTCTATAAATGAGGAAGAGTGTATTTCCATGGGCCATCCAAGCTTATCTATACAAGGTAGGTTTTCTAATCATAAAAGAAGAGACATAAGGTGACTACGCTAACAAACCTATGAGAACGGTGTTGTATCGGGTTAATTTTCTCGTTAAATACAAATAGAAAAATGCGACTACATAATAGAACAGTGAGTGGTAATAGTTGACTTTTATTTTTATCTCGTCGCAACCCTCTTTGAGGGGGCCTGGAGAGGGTTATATGGATTGTTAAGCAGGCGTCCATAATCCTCTTGCGAAGTAGAGTTACCGCCCATGAACCCTCACAAGCTCTACTGATCGCAACTAAGGCTCCGTTTGTTTTGTAAAAAATGAATATTTTTTAAAATATTTTCTAAAAAATGATTACTTGGATAGCTAAAAATAATTAACTAATAAAAAATATTTTTATTATCGACAACAATTTATGTTCAAACATTTTCGTGGACAATGAAAATATTTTTCGTTCATTTATTTTTGTAGGGGATAAAAAGCGATTATTTTTCGGAAAATGTTTTTCGAAATCTATACCAGCATAAAATATGAAACGAAAAATAACAATAAATCAATTCGGGCCATCTCGAGCAACACATCGCCTTGTTATTACGCCTCGAAAGAGGATCCCGTGAGCAAGAATATGCGTAAATAACGAATGAAAAGAAATTCCAATCAAAATCTCTAAACCTAGATGCTTGACTTAATCTATATGGAAAACAAGACATTCTTTGTCTTTCTATGTGTCATGAAATGCTACCTAAATCAACTAATGCGGGAAATAGGAAATTCTTTTGCTTGAAAAACTCTAAAAGTCTAGACAATCTAAAAGCAAGGATGAAAAGCTTAATGACATATTTTATAATTGAAAACAAGTTCCTCTTTTTCGGAAAGTACGAGAAAAACGGCATTGGTGAAAATCTAAATGTCAAGCTATCATTCGATTTGTAATTTATTTTATGAGAAGAAAGGTCAGACATACTTTTTTTATTTGGGTCAAAAGCTCAAGCACACTTTAAACGGGTGAATTTCATACTCATGAAATATCGCATTAGCTAGTCCGCAATCCCCCCCAATTATATGTATTTGAACGCATACCGTACGATCCATTGAATCATGCGGGTCCCAAATGATGCGACGGCTAGAATGGCGTTGAGCCCATCTCGGCTCCACTTTCTTGGTTTTGGGCCACACAGGTCATTGGAGGAAGAGGAGGCAAATTCAAAAGAGGTGGGAGTGCCGTTTCTCTGTTGAAAATCTGTGCATTACAGAAACGTCCTTTGAATTTTGAAAGACAGACGCTCGCTTCACTCTGTTTCAGCAGTTAGTGTCCTTCATGCCGCGTGGCGCTTTCGGCGTTTGAAGTTCTTGAATGGACGAGCTGCCTCTCAGTTCTTCTTGAGCCGACCCCGAGAGTCGCGTTTCGGCACCTCCACCCGTAAGTTCGTTCAGCTGATACTGTAAGCTTGCTGGGTTTTCCTTTTCTTGCTCTTCTATTTCGTTGCTCTGTTGTTCGCTGAATGTGCATGGGGGGCTGCTTCTGTTTCTGTTGAGATTGTTCCTTTTTAAAAGAAAATGAAGTTTCAGCATTTTTGTGTTGAGTGGTTAAGTCATTACAAGTACGACGCTTTCTTGCTGTGGAATGAGCTCAAATTTGTCCATACTTTAGAGAAGGCAGTGCATTTGACGCTTTATTTCATGATGTTGAAGTTAGGGGTCGGGGGCATGCGAACTTAAGTTCTTGTGCTACAGTCATGGTGTTTTTAAGGCAACCCTCGAGGCATTCGTTCTGTTTCTTGTTTCACGGGTTGTTTTTCATGAACTCCCTGTTTGTAGTTTCCTTCTTCTTTTTTCCTGGTTCGGAGTTAGTCTCTGAAGTAGGAATTAAGGCTGAGGGAGCGAGATAAAAAGTTTATCCTGAATTTTTCTCATAAAATATGCTAACAAGATTTCGTAAGCTAAAACATTTAGCAGCCTTTAAGGTGGTTACTTTCGTAGAGTATATTTCGTCTATATAACACCGTAAATCTATTTGAGGAAGTGCTGTCCCTGATTGGTGTGGATGAGCGAGATGATGGTTGTTGATCAAATGGATAATACTTCATTGGTCATTTATGCTTTCTCTCATCTAAGCTACTTTGGTTGAATTGTTAAAGGAGGAGTGATCTTGTCCTGTAAATATGTATCTACCGAATTTGTTCATTTGCAGCAAGCAGATTTTCTTGAACATACTGCTCAATCTTTCTTTTCATTCTTGAATCTTAATTGGACTGGATTAGGGCCATCAGCATACCAAAGTTAGGGTGCGCTTGGGATGACTTATGAGTATCATCGACAAATTTGCATCCAAAGTTCACCTTTCATGATAATGTCGTTGTAATGTGGATTTTGGCCATCGCTCATCAGTGTATTTTGCATATGCTCTTTCGATCCTAGAGTGCAGAAGAAACTTGGCATATAAATTGCGCGGCCAAATTTTCAGTAGGAGAGTTTTCAAGTTTTAGGGTGAAATGGCTTCAAGAAGTGAAGGTGGTGTGGCCAGAGTTCAGGAAGGCCTCCATTCAAATGTGACACCGAAAGATTATCAGGTCAATGGACAAAGGACCTTGCACATTTCAACTTCCAGAAAAGGACTACTGAGTGATAAAATTCCTAAAAGAGGAGGCGTCTTTACTTTTCCCACTCCCAGCACATTCGGCCTTCTCAAGTTTGGTTCAGCGACCAATTTAGCTTCCCCATCGACAAAATTCAGGAAAGTAGCCGACGAAAGAGACGAAGAATCGTGTGCTGCCCCTTCTTCGACCAGGCAAGGTCTCCGGCAGCGTCTCGGTTTGGTCATTTCTAATAAGTTGGATTGGAGGTCTCTTGTGAAAATGTGCAAAGAATATGCAAATGACCCATTCAACGCTGTCCTCCTTTTATGGATAAGTTGTGTTGCTATATCGGGAGCTATTCTTTTTCTAGTCATGACAGGGATGTTAAACAGCTTGTTGCCGAAAAAATCGCAGAGAAATGCATGGTTCGAGGTTAACAATCAAATCCTCAATGCTTTGTTTACACTCATGTGCCTGTACCAGCATCCTAAGCGGTTCCACCACCTGGTTCTCTTGTGTAGGTGGAGACTAAAGGATGTATGTACACTTAGGAAAATCTATTGTAAGAGTGGTACCGTTAAACCCCGAGAGCGGATCCATATGATGGTGGTAGTTGTGTTGCTTCATGTGAACTGTTTTGCTCAGTATGCCTTATGTGGCCTCAACTTGGGTTACAAAAGATCAGAGCGTCCTGCAATTGGCGTGGGCGTGTGCCTCTCTGTCGCAATTGCTTCTCCTGCAATTGCCGGGTTGTATTCCATCCTTAGCCCTTTAGGAAAAGAGTACATATCAGAAGTTGATGAGGAAGCACAAGATGGAGATTCTTCCAGTTCTGCTCAGCCGGGCGACCTTAGAAGGAAGTCAATAGAGAAGAGATTGTCATTTGCATCCAAGAACGAGCATGGGATCATTGAACATGCGCCTGAATGGAGAGGGGGGTTATTCAATCTGTGTGACAATTCAGCAGTTGCGTATCTCTCTCTCTTTTGCAGCTTTTGCATCTTCGGTTGGAATATGGAAAGGCTTGGGTTTGGGAACATGTATGTCCATATTGCCACTTTCCTCCTTTTCTGCATCGCTCCTTTCTGGATCTTTGGCCTTGCCGCCATTAATATTGATGACGAGATAGTGAGGGAGGCTTTGGGGTTTACTGGCATTGTACTCTGTGTTTTTGGTCTGCTCTATGGCGGTTTCTGGAGGATTCAGATGAGGAAGAGGTTTAATTTGCCGGCAGATCACTTTTGCTGTGGGAAACCGGCAATTGCGGATTGTGTGAGATGGCTTTTCTGTTGCTGGTGCTCTCTTGCTCAGGAAGTGAGGACCGCAGATTTCTACGATATCATTGAAGACAAATTCTGCAGGAAACAAACGCGAGATTGCAGACAAGCCATGGTTTCTCATTTACCTTGTGAAGATGTAGCTGCTCAGAAGGAATCCAGCTCGTGTTCTCCGAACCAAAACAGCTATGGAGGCTTGCTTAGTGTTGGAAACTTGCAGAGTCCAGGTAGATATTCAAATGACACGTCTAATTTGGAAATGCAGCTTGCCGAGCTAGTGGAAGAAAGCAAGCTAATGAAGCCGCCTTCAAGTTCATTAATGGAAAGGGAAGGCATGTAGTAAATATTAGACACAGGCGTGGAGTGAAGAACCCGGCACTACCTAAAGTCTACTCTCTAGACATTTCCCTTCTTCCATGTGTCTTCCGCATCCTTCATTTTTTCGAGAGTGATTTTGTATCCATTATCTTTCGAACGCAGCTTATGGATGACACACGATGCTTCAATGTCTGCATTACACCATTTGAACTTTGTCCACCCTCGTTAAATTGCGATAATATTTGAAGTGGGAACTTCACTGAATAGTTCTGTGATCAATTTGTCCTGATTTATCTGTCCCACTTTCCCCTGCTTTGGCTAGTCTTTTTGGTTCGTCTGATCTTCTTGTGCTCAACTCTAATCAATCGATAAAACTTAATTTTCTTGGAGATGAGAAGCTACCCTTTTGCATATCACACCCAATACTTTTACAAATCTCCAGACTCCCTTGTTGAACTGTGATGTTTCTAGTTGTTGCAAATCTTGAAACGTAAGCACTGCAAATTAGCTTTACCAATGACAGATTTTCCTTCAAGCTTCCACTTGACGGCATGCCTTAGTTCCGCGCTTTAGTCAAATGTTCATCGCCAACATCACCAACTCGAAACTACCGCAGAGTATCTTACCTGATTCCCGAGGATCACTCTCCTGTCATTAAACTTACTTGTGAATGCATGGTCACAGAATGCGCCGATAATTTCCTCCTGCAAAGCCTCTCCTGTGTGTTATATCTGTCCACGATATTTAACTAAGCCCAGGAGCAATGCTTTTGCCAGCTGAGATTGGACTAGAGGGGACAAATGCCCAGTCCTTTTGAAGCACTCTTAAGAACAGCTCTCTGGGCGCCCTTCAGCGCAAAAAGATTTTTCGTCTTCCAAATTCTTGTTATCTATTTTTTGAGATTCCACGAGCAAATAGAAATGCCTTGATTAAACCAGTTCACGGGAACCCCGTGAACTGGTTTAATCAAGGCATTTCCTGTGCAGGTGGCCGTGATTCTTTTGCACATCGTCAGTAGGACTTTGAATAATGACATTCAATTCCTGAACTTCAGTAGCTTAATTAAGTGGACCGCCAGTGATTTTGAAATTCAAAATTTTCTAGGGGCTTCATGAAATTATCAGATATAAATCCCCAAGGGACGATTCGTCGTTCATAACTAAGCAACATTTGGCTCGGTTAGAACATCATACCTTCCTTGAAGTTTAAACACCATTAATCAGATGTGCATAGGCCACTCTCTTAACACCAATAAGCCCATTTAATTTCAGAAATGGAATAAAGTTATATTAAAGTTGTATTAGGAAAATCCTTTATGATGTTTTGAAGATGACAAAATAATCAAAGGCTACTAATGTGTGTAATGGTTGAGTAACTAGGTGAAGGATACACAAGCCGTTATGTAGATGATATTATAATAAAAACGTGTAAAGGTTATGAGTTCTCTATCAATGGTGAATACTGTATTGGACATAGAAGTGTCTACAAGCCTGAGGTACCAGAGTAGAAGGTAAATAAGCCTAGAACGGAGCGTTCGGTAAAGTTTGGAAGTACCATGGATAGGTGAACAACAAGGTAATTCCACGATTGACAATATACTCGGATATCACCAAACAACTGGACTTGGCTATCATCATAAGCCAGTTATAACGTGGTTATCAATAGCGTACTAAGTGGATATCAGCAAGGCCATTGCGTGAATATCGGAAAGTGATCTATGTGGATATCAGCAAGACTACTCAATAGATATCAACTTGGTTACTGCGTGGATATTATTAAGGTTTATGCTTGAATATCAGCAAGACAAACTCCGGATATTAGCAAGGTTTACGCTTGAATGTTAGCGAGGCAAACGCTATGAATTAGCAAGGTTTATCTTGAATATTAGCAGAGTGTTGTTTATTATCTATATTATTGCATGGATATCATTAGAGCTACAACGTAAATATGAACAAAACTTATACGCAGATTTCATCAAAGCATTTGATTTCTTCAAATTCTATACTAAAGCCGAATATCATCATATTACAAAATCTACTTATGGCTATATATATATATATATATATATATATATATATATATATATATATATATTCAGACACAAACTCCATTACCTATATCGTCACAGCTAGTGATCTAGCTCGGATTTCCAATATAGAAAGCATTGATTGATTTTCAATATTAAAGAACTTTGCTTATGAAAACAAAGATTTGTTTGTATGGGCGACCAAATCAACGGAATCTTTGATTGTTCTACCTCAATGGCTACCCTCATCTTCTCATCAATTGTCTAACAGCTAGCTTAGAGATTGATCATCACGAAGATTGTCCAACGGGAAGTTTTGGATGCTGAGGATTATATAAAAGAAAACCAAGACAACGAGGAGAGATAGTTCAAGAGAGCTTTGCATATTCTTAATTGTCTTTAGTGAGCATTAAATCATAAATCTTTCGAGAAGTGTTAGCAGTGTTATAGTTTGTGCTTAGGTGTGAGATAATGAGTCCTATCAACTTGGGTATAAGCAGTTCCAACCTTGAGGAGAAGTGCTTGAGTATAAGAAACACCTACTACTGTAATTTCTTATTGATTTACTAGTAGAATCCAGCTAGTAGGCTGTCAGCGTGAGAAAGTAGACGTAGGCTTACACCAAGCCAAACCACTATAAGCTCTAAGTGCAAAATCTTCTATCCCTTTGTTCTTATTTACTTATTATTTGATAGAAGATCATTGCACTGCAGAATATTATCACAACTTCGATAATATTCACATATTGTCTCTCTCGATCACCCTTTAACACTTTTAATTCCGCATTTTATATGTCAAAAGTTTTCAAATCATCTATTCACCCCCTCTATGTGATGCTATTAGCCTCCAACATAATGTAATAAAACTGTAATAGTTATTAGACTGTTTGGTTTAAATAATGTAATATCCATTACACTGCTTGGTTTTATAAGTAGCTTATGTAATAATGGAGTAATATTATCAAGATTCCCAAAATACCCCTTAAAATTAAAACTACAAGGAATATAATAACCGTCACTTTAATTGTCAATCATGAGTTTAATACACACTTATATATTATTTAGGCTCTGTTTATTTTGTAGAAAATTTATGATTTGGAAAATATGTTCCTAAAAATAATCACTTGTATTGCTTGAAATAATTAGTCGATGAAAATTTTTTTTATTATCGATGACAATTTATGTTTAAATATTTTTTGGGACGACGAAAATAACTTTCGTTCATTCATTTTTGTAAGCGATATAAGTAATTATGTTTAGAAAAATATTTTTTAAATCATTCATTTTCCGCAAAACAAACGCACCTCTAAAAAATAGCGATTACAGCTATACTGTCATGGTTATTTAACAGGGTGGTCTTAAAATAGCTATTATAGCCTTGGCCGCAATAACTCAAGAACTCTCTCCTCTTTCTTTTTGGTCTATCAAGCTTACAATGGTCGATTTGATCTCTTTACCACTAGACTGAGACATCAGGTGGTTGAAATAGACCTTAAGATCACGTTGGGTTAAATTAAAAGAACATGAATGAATCTTCCTAATCTAGGACATTTTTATTCATTCCAAACTACAAGTTGTCTTTATAAATTCTAATCAAGATAATATAAACGGCATTGTGGATATGTTGACATTTATGGTTTCTCTCTAATGACATGTTATGAAGTATAAAATAACTTTGAAAACAAAAAAAGGGTTGCGCTTTTCAACTCCTTTAGCTATAACACTCCTTAATGCAGTGTTCTGACCATTTTACCCTTCAAGGGTCCCACCTTTCATCATCCGAGAGCTATTGTGCATTGAATTTTTTTTCTTTCTTTTCTTGCAGGTCCCAATTTCCTTCTATCTTCTTCCTTTTCTCTTTTGCAGGCAATCCTCCTTTTCACACTTTTTGTGAAACGTGGTATTCTCAAGTGAAGTTGAGGAGGATGCAGAGGGTGATATTGTCAGAGTTGTGAGGGCACAACAAGCTCGAGTCGACAATGCTCCATGCTGGAGATCTCTATCTAGGACTCGTCGTCGGAGATCTTCTTGGGCGGCGTTTGCGTCGGCCTCTCCGACATGCCTGTCCGCGATCCGCTGGACAATTCGCTTGATCCACTATGGTACTGCCTTGAGGGTGGCAACACAGCAGAGAAGACCCGCATCTTCGGCAACATCCAAATCTCCGTCTTGATGGTCACCCAAGGCATGGAGCTCGGACGCACTATACGTGGTTCACACGCCCTTTAAGGTCTAACAATCTCCAAAGCTATGGTACCTGTAAGTGACATTGATCGAAGCTCGGGACCTCCACATGACTCTGAATTTGCCGCCACTGACGGTGCGAGTGGTGACGGTTAAAGCATAGTCCATGTGGACATGGTGAGGGTTAAGGAGTACAATTTCTTTACATCTTGATCTAATTGTTTGTTGCCCTTAAGTTATTTATATTTGCCAAGTTCCCTGACAAGGAGTTAAAGTATTATGCTACAACCTTCATTTTCCCATTCTTGAAGACCGACTTAAGTTCAAAGAACTTCTTTTGACCTCTCTTGCTAATTCCCTTTACTAAGGAAGAGAAATTTTTGTATCTCTATTTCGTTCTGTTTTTTCGATGTGGTGTTTTAACCTGGATTGTTTTCTAGTTTCTTACTTGAATATGGTGAAGAAACTTGTCTGTAATTGAATTGGAGCTTCAAGCTATGGTGTTTTATTCTGTTTTTCGAGGTGGTGTTTTACCTTGACTCTTGCACTCCGCAGGAGAGTATCAGGAATGAAGATAATTGCCTGAAGAGAGAGAAAGAGAGGGGGAAGAAGATGAAGGAAAGTGGGCCCACAAGAAAAGAAGAGAAGAAAACCACAATGGGGATGGGAAAACATAGTAAAGATGGGACTCATGAAAGGTAAAATCATCCAAATACTACATTGAGGAGTGCTTTAGCCAAACGAGTGAAAAAAGCGCGGCCCATAAAAAAAAGAAGTATAAAATACCATGAATAACATGTATTCTATACTCTTATGTAGCGCTTGGATTAGTTTATGATTGTTTTTGTTTTTTTTTCACGTAAATACAGAAATTGGAGTTGAATTGGTGCCGAGTTATTTTTAGTTTACTTAAATAGCTTTTAAATGAGATTATGTCCAATGATTTCGATGGGTATATACGTTATACATATCATTGGCCATGATATAATATTTGGCATTCTCGATCACCAGAGGTAAAATTTTTTTATAAAATTCGGTACATACTTCCGTTAGATAATTAAGACAAGCAAGATAAAAAGACAAACGAGTTTGGAAAAATTAAAGTTTGAGGAGGAATATTTCTATGGGGTAAGACAATTTGTGATTTTTGAAGAGCAAGTTGAATAGCATGTCACGAGCGTATACCGTGTATGCTCATGACTTCCTCTTCAAGATCCTCGTGACTATATAAGATAAACCACAAGATTAAGCTGGTAATCTTCTGTGCAAATTATAAGATAAATTAATTTTGGACAAGATGAGATTATTTGGCCACTCTGTTGCCGCAGTGAGGACAACAAAGTACAATGAAGCAGTACTTTAATTATTACTTGTGGATTTTGATGCAAAGCAGATCTCCATTAAATCACATCAGTAAGGGCAACAAAGTACATTTGTACTTTTTTTTTTGGTCAAAGTACATTTGTACTTTATTGCCTATGCTAATGGGCAATTTTTTCGTATGTTATATGATGACCTTATGCGATCAATCTTAAATCTATTATGTCCAACAAAAAGAATTTTAAATCTATTATATGAATGTCAATTATAGTCTTAAAGTTTTCAATTTTGACAATTTAATCCTTAAGTTTTGCACAAAATTCTAATAAAAGCCCCGATTACATCACCAAAAAATAATAATACAAGTAGGACATGCGAAATATCTACAAATATCTCATGTCAGTTTTTAAACATAATTTGCATAGTGCAGGCAATATATCAAGCTATTAACCACCATTATTTTGAAATAAAAATGGCAAAAATATAAGGGAAACAAGTTTGAAGTGCCATCATTTTCTTAAAAAATGGCATAAAGTAGATATTACTTCAAATAAGGGTATGAAGTGACCATATCGGTTTTAAAGAAGAGTCTAACATTGCTAGTCGGCCAAATTTTCGGGCTGATCAATGGCATTTTTGTCCAAAATACGTATCCTGTAATTTGGAAATGACGTGTGTAATTTGCAAATGCAATTTGCCGAGCTAGTAGAAGAAACCAAGCCAATGAAGCCGCCTTCAACTTCATCAATGGAAAGGGGAGGCATGTAGTAAATTTTAGGCATACAGGCATGGAGTGAAGAAGCTGGCACTGCTTAAAGTCTACTTTCTAGAAAGGAGAAAATATTAAGTGGTCTCGGACCGCCTCGTCAGCGTGGTCCCCAACCACTCACAAGGCGCCACGTCGACTGGCACTGCTTAAAGTCTACTTTCTAAAAGAAAGTCCCTTCTATTCCATATGTCTTTCGCATACTTCATTCTTCGAGAGTGATTTTGTATCCATTATCTTTCTATCACGGCGTATGGATGTTAACACACGATGCTTCAATGTCTGTATTACACCATTTGATCTTTGAACCGCCCTCGTCAAACTGCGATAATATTTGAAGCGGGAACTTCACTGGACAGTTGTGTGATCAATTTCTACTGATTTATCTGCCTTGTTTTCCCCTGCTTTGGCTAGTCTTCTTGGTTTGTCTGATCATTTACTGCTCAACTCTTATCAGTCGATAAAACTTAATTTTCTTGGAGATCAGAAGCGACCCTTTTGCATATCGCACCCAATACCTGCACTCTGCTCTTTTACAAATCTCCACACTCCCTTGTTGAACTGTGATGTTTCTAGTTGTTGCAAATCTTGAAAAGTAACCACTGCAAATTAGCATTACCAATGACATTGCAGATTTTCCTTCAAGCTTCCAATTGATGGCGTGCCTTACTTCCGCGCTTTCGTCAAATGTTCATCGCCAAGATCACCGACTCGAAACTACTGCAGAGTATCTTACCTAATTCACGAGGATCACTCTCCTGTCATTGAACATTCTCGTGAATGAATTGGTCACAGGATGCACCGATAATTTCCAACTGCGAAGCCTCTCCTATGAGTTATATCTGTCCACGACATTCAAGTAAGCCCAGGAGCAATGCTATGGCCCGCTGAGATTGGACCAAAGTGGACAAATGCCCAGTCCTTTTGAAGCACTCTTAAAGGACAGCTCTCCGGGCACCCTTCAGCACCAAAAGATTTTTCTTCTTCCAAATTCTATTTTGTTTTCTAGTTTTTGATATCCCATGAGCGCATAGATCATGTAAGCTCATGAAACACCCTACAAACCCCATGAACCGGTTTAATTAAGGCATTTCCTTTGCAGGTGGCCGTGATTCTTTTGCACGTCTTTAGCAGGACTTTGAAAAATGACCTTCAGTTACTAACCTTCGATAGCTTAATCAGGCGGACTGACTGTCTGCGATTTCGAAATTCAAAATTTCCTCAGAGCTTAATAAAATTATCAGATATAAATCCGCAAGTGACAATTCGTCATCCATTAATAAGCAACATTCGGCTTAGCTAGAACATCGTACATTCCTTGAAGTTTAAACACCATTAATCAATTCTACGTAGATCACTCTCTTAACATCGATAGCCCGTTTAATTTCAATAATGGAATATGGCTATAATGTAATTACGTTAAAATGTAATAAAGCTGTAATAGCTATTAGACTATATGGTTTAAAATATGCAGTATCCATTACACTACTTGGTTTTATAAGTAGCTTATGTGATATTGCTATATATAATGTATAGGTATAGTTATAACCGATATGATTCCAGCTGCAATTAACATAATCTAATACGGTAGAGTGAGTGGGAGAGAAAAAGACAAGTACTCAGGCTCCGTTTGTTTCGCGAAAAATCAATGATCTGGAAAACATTTTCCTAAAATGATCGCTTGTATCGCTTAAAATAACTAGTCGATGAAAAATGTTTTCATCACCGACAACAAATTATATATAAATATTTTTGAGAACAACGATAATATCTTTCGTTCATTCATTTTTGTAAGTGATACAAGCGATCGTATTTAGAAAATTATTTTCCAAGAACTCTCTCGTCTTTCTTTTGTGTGGATCGAGCTTAAAATGGTCGATTTGATGGGAGATTGGGGGCGGCTCTTGCTTGATGGGAAGAGCCGACCACAAGCCCATCTTAATGGAGTTTCCACACCCAACAGAGGGGGATTAAATATGTTCCCACTAGCATTTCATGGTTGCTCTAATATCGTCGAGACAATGCACATCCCTAGAGATATACTAAAGAAAACACACTAG
The DNA here is from genome assembly GCF_021117445.2 of Syzygium oleosum. Taxonomy (NCBI): domain Eukaryota; kingdom Viridiplantae; phylum Streptophyta; class Magnoliopsida; order Myrtales; family Myrtaceae; genus Syzygium; species Syzygium oleosum. The sequence goes on from NW_026607494.1 coordinate 7,599,745, forward strand.
TTGGAATTAAAAGTATGTATCGAGATTGGGGAGAGGCTAACAGTTGGCCAGCACCCCTTCCAATCATGGTGAGACCTAGCTTATTTAATTCCGACAGCCCTCGAGCTTGTCGCTCGTGATGGATTCTTTACGGCTAGCTCATGATAGGAACCGTGCCCGTTTCGCAACAACCGCGCCAACCCATGCGCATGTCAAGGGTGAGCTTATTATTCGCAGCGTGTCGAATATAATGACGCATCATCTAAACAGTGATTACAACGTACTTTGTATCCATATAATCTTCCTCCACTTAATGACTTAAGTCCTTTGGCCAGACATTATAACTGGGACATCAACAGTGGCCGAGTCGACAAGTCGACAACCATGTCATTGATGAGGTAGCGTTTTCTTTCTAAAATAAAGACATCTTTTGGAGAAAGGTCACATGTCGACGATAAACTATGGACCTAGAGCTCCAAAACTCTGGCTCCAGCTCGCGTTCATGCAAAACCCCAAAAGACAATTAATATTACCATGAGCTGGTGTTCTGTTCCAATGGTTAGTGAGATTCACAGGTTTGACAAGCCCGAAATACGCGGAGCGGTTGGAGATTTTTGGTACTTGATAGTAATATTTTAACTAGTCTTGTTAAACATCTACTTATAACTAACAAAGATCTAATTCCCTCCCGGATATATGGAGGACTTCGACGATGTAAAAGCGCACGAAATACGCGGAAAGGTAGGAGATTTTGGTACTTGAAATCATTATTTCAGTAATTTCTTAAGTTCAATTTATCTGAGTAAAGAAATTAATTCCCTCCTAGTCATGTGGAGGCCTTCGACAATGTGAGGCTAGCTCTTTGACTTTTCAGCAAGCAAGCAAGCAATGTCCCTTGTCTGCATCTGCAATCTGCTTTCTACGTTGGTATGGAGAGTAAACCATTTTGGACTGATTATAACTTTTGAATTTGCAACCCTAAAGAAAAAAGTTAATTGAAGGTGCGATGTCACGTACTACATCATTAGATATGTTGATGCTCGAGAAGAGCAAAGACACCATTAGAATTTTACAATTGAAGTTCCATTACAAAAGGCAATTAACAAAAAAGAAAAAAAAAGGCGAAAAGTTGGAAAAGAAAATCCTACAAACCAACACAGTTTCTTGAAGTGGTGACACCCCCATCAACAACCAAGTTGTGGCCACTGACATACTTGGACTCGTCGCTAGCAAGATACAAAGCGGCCTCGGCAATGTCCTTAGCCCTAAGCGTTGGTCCCCTCAGATTGGCAAGACTCCTCACAAACTCCTCCATCTTCTCAACTTCTTGCTCGCACGGTACCCCGAAACTCATACATTCATCTGCTCCCTCCCCTTCCTGGTCGCTGCCGCCACCGCCGCTCCATGCGTTGACTAGCATCGACGTTGCCACCCCGAAAGGCGAGATGCAGTTGACCCGGATCCCGTACCGGCCCAGCTCGCACGCCGCATTCTTCGTGAGCCCCACGATGGCGTGCTTCGACGCCGTGTAGGCGTGCGGGCCCAGGCCCCCGAGGACCCCGGCCACGCTGGCCATCGAGATGATGCACCCGCTCCCCCGCGGTATCATGGCCCGGGCCGCATGCTTCATCCCCAGCGCCGTGCCCCGGACGTTCACTCTCATCACGTGGTCGAACTCCTCGGCGTTAAAGTTCAGTATGCTCTTGCTCTTACCCGATTGGCTCCCTAGGACCCCAGCATTGTTGAAGAGGATGTCGAGGTGGCCGTAGCGGGAGAGCGTCGAACTTATCATGTTCTCCACGTCGGGTTCCGAGCTCACGTCGCAGTGAACGTAGGTGACACAATAATTAGGGGCCAGCGAACTCGCGAGAGCTTCTCCAAGGACATCTTCAACATCCGCGACAATGACCTTTGCGCCGTGTCTAGCAAAAAGCCGTACGGCGGCCTCTCCTATTCCTTTGGCGCCGCCTGTGACGATGGCTACTTTTCCCTCCAACCTGTGCATATGAAATGGGAATGAGGGAGTTGATTCAGATGATGAATGTCAATATAAAAGCAACAGACTAGGACTATAGTTAAGAGGGAGAATGATCTTACCTCCGGAGGTAATTAGCGGCATTGCTGTGGCTTTCTCTTTCCGAGAAATGAAGTCCTTGAAGAGGCTTCTCAGACATCACTTGGGCAGGCATTGTGTCTAGAGAGAGAGAGAGAGAGAGAGAGAGAGAGAGAGAGAGAGAGAGAGAGAGAGCGAGCAAAGATGGTGGGTTGCTCGAGAGGGATGAGCTGAGGGTTTTTATAGGCAAGGCAAGAAGGCAAGTTCCTCGGAGGGTGTCCCTGAACTCTGCATCTAATGCACTCCCCTGGTCCTTTCAACAATCGAACTTCTCCCATTAAATTAAGCTTTGAGGCCATATCTAGTTTTGTTTTTATTGAAAGAAACCAAGGGATGTGCTTTGACCAAAGTCCTTCTTCTATGCTTCCAAAGGAAACACGGCTAAAGCTATGCTTCCATGGCAGGTGTCATTGTATTTCACCGTGACGGGACGTAGAAACACAGTTTCAAAGCGGGGGGGCGGGGGAGTGGCGGGCGAGATTCGAAACCCTAATTCACGAGGGCAAGATATAGAAATTTTATATGAAATTTCACATGACTTCGTATATGTGTAACAAAAATCACACGAAACATGTATTGTCAATCCCCGCTAACCTTTTATCGAATCTGTCATTAGTTTTTTTGAGGGTACGTCGTCAGTAAATATGATTTGAGCACCAACAAAGCTAATTGAAAATAGTAAAATTACATTCCGAAATAGCGCGATATTCGATGAAAACAAGCATTCCAAGAAACCCACTGAATGAAAAAAAGAAATCAACAATGTCAAGGTATGTTGATCTAAGTATGCACCTCTGTATTTTCCCATTTTTGTAAATCTCGACAAATAACAGATATAGCTCTTTAGATGCAGGATTTTTCGAAGCAATACAGTGAATGTCGAAAGTTCCAGGACACATGATTTGTGGGAATCGAGAGATCCCGGATCGCGCATAATCTGTTCAATAATCAGCCACTTGCTCCTAGATGAAGATGGAACCTCCAGCTGTCTATTTTCTACTTTTTATTCAATTATTCTATTTATACTCGACGACTTGGGGGTCTCACTTCTTTTTATTTTATTGAACTTTTATTGCTCGATTCATGGCATTTCTTTAATCTAAACGTGGACAAGGTGACTTAGATGTGCGTGGATTTTGTTGGCTTTTGCTCGTCAGTCAGTGAGCAAAGAAGCTTTTGCTCGTGACAATTAATTGTGCGGTATGCTTATGAAATATCCGGTGAAAAACCAAGAATATTTTGGAGCGGTAACCTAATCTTTGCGTTTAGATTTGTGTACTTATTTGTGAAATTGAGTGATGATTCCATGGGTAATATTAAGGACTAAGCACTTGGTGTAATCGAGACTGTAAAACACCAAGAGTATTAGAGTGACTTGAATGTTATTATAATCTGCTTAAACTATTGTTTGATTGTTCTTCCGGATTAGAACGTGCTGATCAAATCATGCAAATTCGATATCTAATTCAATTCCTTATTTTATTTATTAATACGATTAGTTGCTTGTTTTTTACAGAAAAAAAGAAGAAGAAATTCACCGATCACGAAGCTACCTAAATCGTCGTGACCATGTCTCATTGGCCCATCCACTTCTACTTTGTGCATGGATTCGCGTTATTAATTAGACCTGGCAATGAGAAGTTATACTGTCCAATTAATTTACTAGATTAAGGTGACTTCATTTGTCAGTCACAGTATTCAACCTTATTTTTGGTTTTTTGGTGGGCGGTCCATGCCATCTGTATTCAAGTTGATGGTTATTAAGATTGGTGTAGGACGGTATAGAAAATTTAACCCTAAAGCGAGACTAGCTAGCTAGCCATCGAGATGTCATCAAGAACATAATCTCCTGCATTGGATTATTCGAAATGAATATGGTGGGAATACGGAAAAAGATACTAACAAAATCTACGCATCGAGTCAATTTGACACGGCTCACCTTAGATGTTTAAGCATGTGAACGCAAACCCTTTTGACTTCCATGCGTGTTAAGTTGATTTTCGTAGCTAGCAAGATGTAATTGACTTCAAATATTGAGAAATATTTTGATAAATAAATCCTTCTAAGGTAGTTTTTAGTATCCTTAACATTTCATCTTAATCCTTTCTTTCTAAACGGTAAAAGGTGGGGAGGAGTGGCCCACACAGGCTACATAATGTTTGGTTTAAGTCATAACTACTGTACACCAATGACGACTTGAAGGGTTGAGATTAGGGAGACCGTCGCTGTAGCCCCCATGAAAATGCTAGGCAGCGAAATACGGCATTTCCTTTCATCCAATAGCCCCATCGGCTTTCTTTTGTTTTGTTCTGTGGATATTCTACAGACTGGATTATTCCTTGACCCTCGTCATTTTTTTTTCAGTCAAATTAGGTTTTCAAAAAGAAAAAGGGTTATTGCATATCCATCGTTTTCGTTGCCACCCACAAATGCCAGCTATAATTTTTCTGGTCGAAGGTGTGTGGCTTGAACAAATTCCAGGAAAGAACTTATGTAGTCAAGGGATGACCATGGGCTCTCCAACTAAAGTGGAGCATTCTGAGCATAATGGAAGAATATAAAAAGAAGAGTTTGCATCAGACTTGGTCACACACGCGTCCACCTACTCTACCGAAAGTTGATATCAGAATCAGTACTATCCTTTTTTCGTATGTGCGTCCACCTCCCATCAGTCAAATTCTTCGTGTTGCTCCTAATCCGATTTTCATGTGAAAGGAGTGTTCAAATGTTGTCCTACATCGTTTGACAACGGTCCTATACGCTATTTATATTCTTGTAGTCTCTATTGGAGAAAATATCTCTCAACTCAATCAGATAAAGACCAGTCAAGAAATATTTGTACTCTTGGCAAGTGTAGCAAGAGTTTTCAAAGTTTACAAATTCATTTTAACTTTCTTTGTATAGAGGATTTTATCTTTCCATGTATAGAGGCTGTAGCTCGGGAAAGTTATTGCATTGCAAATAATCTAGCTAATGTCTTTCTATAAACCATTAGCTACCTTTTACTTTAAATACATGTAATAAATAACAGTTTAGAGTATCTTGTCCAATTCTTCAGTCTCCCTCCACCTATCAGCTTGAGGTTTTAGAATGGTTAGTGATGGTTCATGTGATATCGGAACAGAAGCTCTCGAATTCAAATCTTTTGAAAACCCTATCAGCCTCCCCACTTACATATTTCCAAACCCCTATTGCACTTTGAATTCCATGTATTTCGTTTCATATATTTTCAATTTTATGTATTTCAATTCAATATAAATTCAATGCCGATCCAAATTACTTATCCTCACACTCAGATTCGTAGTTTCATCCTTCCGTCCAAACCATATTTGCACACTTTGTGCTCGAGTATGAATTGCATACCCATGATCGCTCTCCAATTATTTAAAGTAAGATTATCTTGATGTCCAAGGCCACCATTCGATTTTCGCCAGACAGCTATGCGGAATCGACCTGGAAGAATCCTCGCAGTTTTTAGATTTTCTAGAGATGAAAGTAAACTTGTGGACTTGCCTTGAGTTTGTCTTTCCACTTACTAGTTTTGGCTTGGGGAATTCAAACATGTCATCAACATCATTAAAATCGGTGTGTGATCAAGCTGTCCTCTCATTGCTCTCATGGAAGATTTCTAAAGTACACTCGTGAAGTTGTCTTCTATGAATAAACAAACTCATTTATTAGAAGAAAAAAGTGTCGTGGCAGGTAGCCGAAGCAAATAGACTTTTCTTCTTACGAGTTGGGAGGGTGACCAACGTAACTACTTCCTTTGAATATCATGATAAGGGTGTTAGAATATTATATTATTAGATCAGGCCTTCATCTAAAAACTAAATTTTTTGAACAGTTGACAGTAGTCCCATAAAATCTCACTAAGGGTACTATATTCTCTAGAGAACATTCTGTTTGAATCATAACTACTCAGTTCACCAGATTTTGTACAAACCCATCACCACAATCGTGCCGACGTGCCAAAAATCAAAAAGTCTTTCAATAGGAGATGGCAAATGTCTACAGTCATACCAGAAATTAGAAAGTCTTTCAATAGGAGAGCAAATGTCTACCACACATGTTGATCGGAGGTTCGCTCACGAATGACTCAAAGTTGGAAGATAACTTGATCTCTTTACCACTAAACTGACATATTGGGTGGCGGAAATAGACCTTAATATCACGTTGGTTTAAATCAAAAGAACATACATGAATTCCCCTAATTTAGGACATTTTCGTTCATTTCAAACTACAAGTTGTCTTTATAAATTCTAATTAAGATAATATAAATGGCACTGTGGATGTGTCGATATTTATGGTTTCTCTCTAATGGCATGTTATGAAGTATAAAAATACCATGTTTATGCTTGTATTCTATACTCTTATGTAGTGTTTGGATTAGTTTATGCTTGTTTTTGTTTTTTTTCCCGTAAATACGGAAATTGGTGTTAAATTGTTGACTAATTATTTTCAGTTTACTTAAATATCTTTTAAATGAGATGATGTCCGATGATTACAAAGGATAATAAACGATTTACGTGTCATCGGGCATGATGTAATATTTAGCATTCTCGATCACCAGAGATAAATTTTTTTTATAAAGTTCGGGACATACTTTTTACGTATTTTTTGTTACCTAACTAAGATGGACAAGATAAAAGATAAACGAGTTTGGAAAAGTTAAAGTTCTATTTCTAGGGGTACGAAAAATTGTGGTTTTTGGGTATATGCTCATGACTTGCTCTTCGAGGTCCTCGTGACTATATAGATTAAACCAAAAGATTAAGTTGGTAACCTTCTGATTTTGCGTGCAATTCATAAGATTAATGGACAAGATAAGATTATTTGGGCCACCCTGTTGCTGCGGTGAGGACAACAAAGCACAACTAAGTTGTACTTTCATTATAATTTGTGGATTTTGATGCAAAGCAGATCTCCATTAAACAACATCATTAATTTAGGGGCAACAAATGCCTTCACGAAACAAGTACGTTTATACTTTATTCCCTGCATTGCCATAAGGTCATCGGAAAAAAAAACTTTTGGTCGAATAAGGTCATCAGATTACATACGAAAAAATTGTCCAATCAATCTTACTGTACGGATGTTAATTATGTTTCTAAACTTTTCAATTTTTGTCAATATAGTCGTGAACTTTTACACGAAATTCAAATAAAATCCTTTGATGACATATGCCAACAAACAATAATACAAGTAGGATGTGCGATATACATATATAAATATCTGGTGCCATTTTTTAAATACCATTTTCCTAAAAGACAGGAAGTCATGGTGCAGGCAATATATTAAGTTATTAATCACCATTATTTAGAAAAAAAAATGGCAAAAAAATAAAATAAAATAAAAGTTACTCAACTTGGCTACATGACGACGAGTCTTTCGGCCTGGTGCTTAGAGTCCAAAGAGGATGAGAGTAAATTACTCAATGATTGCACTATTTAAATTTGTCAACTTGGTGGTATTTTTACTTCCAGTTGTGTTGACCTTCTTCAATCTCCATTCTTATTTTCTCAATTCATCTAAATAATTATTTTTCTACATTGGGTATACGGACCCCCACAATTTTTTATATTTATATAATTAGATTATTTGTTTGCTTTTGAAGAAAAGGGGTCCAAGCATGATATTATCTCGGATTATAATTGATCAGGTTAGCTGTGCAATCATCTAAATTTGGACCGCCCACGAAAAATCAAATATGCATCTTAGACAAGTTGTCCAATGATAAATCTTAATCAACTGTGAACAATCGGCAGGCTTGTTGATATGGATGTTTGGTTTGATTTGCATGCTTAATACCCACTTATTTAATCACATTATATCGTAAACTAACGCTGTAAATCAATCTACCTATTGTTGTATACCAGACATTAATCTGAGGATGCGCTTGTTTCACGGAAAGTGAATGATTTTAAAAATATTTTCCTAAAAACGATGGTTCGTATCACTTACAAAGATGGGGAAAATTACCAAAAAAAGTCTTAAACCATTTGTAATTGTGCCAATTCAGTCCTAAACCTTTTTTACCATTTCGGTCCTAAACCTTTTACAATTGTGCCAATTCCCATCCGGCCGCTAACGTGGACGCCTGGCCGCGGTGATGTGACATTATTTTAATATTTTTTTCCTTTTTTTTTCCTTCTTCCCCTTGGCCGGACCGCCGGGGAGGCTCGCCGCGAGGTGACCTCGCCGGCCATGGCGCAGGCCGACCTCGCCCGGCCGACAGCGAGGCCTCGCCCGGACTCGGCGAGGCCTCGCGTCGCCGGCGAGGTCGAGCTCGCCGCCATGGCGAGGTCGAGCTCGCCGGCCATGGGCGAGGCGAGCTCGCCGGCGACGGCGAGGCCTCGCCCGGATCGGCAAGACCTCGCCATCGACGAGCGAGCTCGACCTCGCCCATCGACGGCGAGGCCTCGCCGTCGCCCATGGTCGGCGAGCTCGACCTCGCCATGGCCGGGCGAGGTTGACCTTGCCCATGGCCGGCAAGGTCACCTCGCCGTGAGCCTCCCCCTGGCCGGTCCGGCCAAGGGGAAGAAGGAAAAAAAATATTAAAATAATGCCACCGCCGGCGCGAATTGGCACAATTGTAAAAGGTTTATGACTGAAATGGCAAAAAAAAAAGTTTATGACTAAATTGGCACAATTGCAAAAGATTTAGGACTTTTTTGGTAATTTTCCCTACAAAGATGAATGAGTAAAAAATATTTTCATCATCCATAGCAAAAACTTGTTGTCGATAATTAAAGTATTTTTTTGACTAATTATTTCAACCGATACAATTTAAGGGTGTGCAAAGAAACTGAGAATCACCCAGACAGTTCGGAACTGGACCAGATTGGTCTGGAACCAGCGGTTCCCATGGGAACCGGTTCGGTTCCCGGTTCCAATTTACTGGAATCGGTGAGTACCGACCCAGTTTCCTATTCCAGGCGTGGAACCACCCAAACCGGACTAATATATATATATATATATATATATATATATATATATATATATATATATATATATAAATTCACTGATGTAGTTATATTGTGAAATCTGCTTATTTGATTTCACAAAAAGTAACATGCCTACACAGAGTTCGATGATGAAGCTGATAAGGAAAACTCTTATTAAATAAAGTGATGTATTTTGGAGAATGGCTTTTGATTTGCTTCCCTTGAGAATAACTTTGTCTCAATGTGTGAGAATAGAATTAGTACTGTTTTAATTAATTGCGTGATAAAACCAAAAAAGTACCCACACAAAAACTAGATTTACCATGGTATTGATTGATGAATGCAATTTTGTAAGGATTAGGGATCGGTTTCATGGACCCACTCGGGAATCGGATCGAACCGAGGGTTCAGTTCCCGGGTGGATCCATGGAACTAAAAGGCGGTTCTCAGTTCTAATTTTTCATAATCGGTCCTTAGTGGGCAGTTCCCGGGTGGATTCATGGAACTAAGAGGCGGTTCCCGATTCCAATTTTTTAGAACCGGTTATTAGTGGGTGGTTCCCACTTTCAAGGTGAGAACTGCCCATCCAAACCATGCTTACCCATACAAGCGACCATTTTTAGAAAAACGTTTTCAAGACAATTCATTTTCAATGAAATAAACGAGGCCTAAATTGAAAGGTTGGATTAAAAGAAGTATTCGAATTCTAAGCAAGTATAGATTTTTCCTTAGATTTCACAGCTCTTTTTTCTCTCTTTTTCCCTACTTCTGAAAAGTGCTATTTGAGGGCTAAGTGTTGTAAGGCTTCGTTTGATGGTTTTCGTTGATTAAGGATTGCTTGTAACAATTTCAAATGACAAGGCCCAATCTTTTGAAGGACTTCTTTGTCTGGCCCAAATCAATATTGCTCACTATTGCATGCACCGAGTAAATCTCTATATCCAATACATTAGAAGGCCTTAATTAGGTACGGTAAACACAATGTAATCCACCTAATCGAGAGCTTAATGCACGGATGCAAACGTATAAAACGAAATATGTTAAACCAATTGTTCCTGCTCCAATGTCTGATTAAGAAATTCGTCGAGTTAAGTCCTAATCCCAAAATCACTATATAAAGCGCTGCTTTTATATATAAAGACTCGAATTAAATCAATCACATCTCGGATTCTTTTTACAAAATTTTACAATTTTTGAATCAATTTCTTGTCATTTATCGCTCATTTTTCTTCTAAGCTTTGAGTTTCCGGTTACAAGCAAGATGTGATCAACCCAACTAGGGCATGCTTGATATAAAGAAAAACCTGTCTATATCTCTTTATTTTCTTTCTAGTCAAAACCGCATTATAAACGTATTTGATCACGCAATGAAGAACCGTTAGCATATGAAAACAAGGGAAATTGTTTTCAATTTTCGTAATTACATATCGAAAACCCAAAAAAAAAATACAAAAGAAGGTAATTTTCGACTTTTTCGTCCCTAAGTTTGTTTTGGTCGAATCCCTAACCGAAAAGCAAACTCTATTGTTAAAAAAATATATATGCATTCAGAAATTTCCATTTATCTTGAAATAATTTATTTTCGCTGAACCAAACATGCTTTTAAGAAAACCAAAAAACCAAAAATACAAAACTGCTTTGAAGAAGAGTTCCATTTTTTACGAAAAATGAAAAGATGAAAACATGTATATTCACCCTTACCAAAAAAAAAAACATGTATATTCATGAATAAAGCAAGGCCTGGTCTTGGGTCCAACATCATCCGCCCTACGCGGAAGCCCGGCGACCTTTCATAATTACGAAACTCGAATCCACTCCATCATTGCGTTGAAGCAAAACCCTAATTCAACTCGAGCACTCCATCACAGAGAGAGAGAGAGAGACACGAACCATCGACCCAATTCATGGAAGTTTTGGTGCACCCTTAGCCTTTTGCTTTATGTTTTAGGGTTTAAGGTCGCCTCGTGCTCGTCACAATTCGTAATGTTAAAAAAAATAGAAGTAATTCCTTTATCCAGCAACGAAGCCCTAAAGTCTTTTCGGTCCGGCTTATGGTAAGATCGGACGCCCGGGGTGAGCATGATGCCAAGTCAGACGAGACAACCCCGCGAATCGGGAATTTTAAGGTAAATCTCCCCTATAGTTTCCTAGGAAAGGAAAAGGGGTTTGGGGTCTAAAGTTTTTACTAGGAAAGAATAGGGGATGGGGGTCTTAACTCTGGGGCTTGAATGATGAAATTTTTATTTTATTGTTTTCTAAGTGCGCGTATGATCATGTCAACGGCCGGCAATAAGAGTAGTTGGAGGTCGATTTTCATTTGCTTCTCTTTCTTTTCGGGGGAGGGAGAAGTAGTGGGAGTGGCCTTCATTGATACTACACCCGAACGCGAAGCAAGATCCACTTCGTCGCCAACGAGCGAAAGCTTTGAAGGAAAGACTCCATGATTATCTCCACCATTATCTTATACAGATAGTGCACTTAACGAATTAATAACAATGTGGTAAGAAAAAATTGATGCCGACTTAGCTTATGTAATGGAGGCGGTTAAATGTATACCGATGGTTATTGGTGCGAATCCGGGAATCTGGAGATACATGGCTCCGATCAGGACTCTAATTATATGGTTCTTTCATGTTGCTTGCGCAACGAGCTATGATTCACTGTTGATAAAGATTATATGCAAGTGACTGGTTAGCTTATATACTATTGTGTTAATAACCGAAGGCAGTAACTTTTCATCCATGCCAAATTGGTTCTTTGGCGCTAACTCGTCGAAAGCGTTTTCCTTCTTATTTTCAGAGTTTACGTTTATTTGTAAATCTTATGAGTCCACCCCACTATTTTTTATATATGTAACTTTTTCATTTTGCAGTCTGGCGATATATGCACTGAAAATATTTTCTTTTTTTTATGTGAACAAACATTGATCTATCTTTAGGACTGAAAAAATGCCGGTTTAAAAGAAACACACGAGTCATGAAAATCTTTTAATTGGCAATCATTTTCTCTTAAAACCATGGACTCTTTATTCTTCTTCTCCTTCTTCTTCTTTCAGCTATAGTTGGTGAGATGATTTGCTGGTGTTATCTTGATTTTGTGGGTTGGTAGAACGTATAAAAGAAGGGGGGGCAAAAGGGCTTTACCAGCTTGTGGGGAGAAGAAGAAGTATTGAGCTATTACATCCACTTTTTCCTAGGAATCTTCCAAGATCCATTTCCGACTTCCAATCTTCCAAATGTAAAAGGCCAAAGCTCGAAAGAATCAGCTTTTAAAGACAGCAAACCCTAGAAAAGGAAGCTTCTTTCTTGATCATGTGGGGCTGTGACAACAAAGGAAGAAACATTATTACGCAATTCCAAAAAAAAACAGAACATTACAATCATGGGTTACATCCAATAGCTACTCATCATCGTGTTCCTAGTATTTGCTTGCAGATTAATAACCAGAATGATGAAACTTGATTTATAAGATTGATATTGGTAATTCGAAAATCTCAACAATAAATATAGAAGTATTGGATAAGTTTGGTATGTAACTTAATTGTTCGCGATGGATGAAGCTGATCGTACGAATGCATAAAATATATGAACCGGTATTGTTATTTAATTAAATGAATCTTCTCAGTTATGAGATCGTGTTCGGTTTGATCTTTTAAAATGAATATAAACAGCCAATTTGTACCGTGAAAAGTCACGGCACGTGCATAGACGTGTGTCTTGCAAACATTAATAGTTAGCAATGACGAGAATGACGTGGCTGTATAAACCTATGTAAACAACGTTTCTTTTGCAAAAATGAAATTAGAAGCATGCCTACAACTACTTGTATGCATGTGAGAAATGTGTTTCATGCATATATAATTATTATTTTTTTGTCATTTGTTGGAGTATAGAAACATTAAATGCAACTTTAGAATGTGAAAGCAGTGGAATTTGGAAGAATAGTATAACTGCTTGTATTGGGAGAACTTGTGGAGGGAATGATTGTGTGTTTGCCGGTAAACCACGATGATAGTAATATGTCAACTTCTAGATTAATGGCATGGTTATTATAGTAATCCAGGGAGTGGACACCAATATTTATATAATATATATTGTTTATGAAGGCTCACATACAATATTTAATCATGATCTTTGGCTCAAAAAATAAGTGATCATGATGGTCCATGATCATTTGCATTATATTTACATTAATGACTTATAACAATAACAAAGTCATTTTTTTAATATAGGCTTTTGTTTTCTATTTCACTATTTATAACACTTTGTATATCTAGCACTACTCATTCTAAAATGTGCTGTAGCGATCACAAATTGATTGTTATTCAATTAGCTTTATCCATATATCTCTTCATTGAGTCTGCCTAATAACAACTTTACCGTGACATCACTGGGTGTTTGGTCTTGTGGCTTGCGATGTTTTAAAAACCGGACTCGACCGGCCTATTCAGACAATTTACAACTTTATACCATTTGATGGCCAAAACCGGCATTGCCAATTAAACCGTTTCAGTTTGAACTAGAGCAGAGCGATTCAATTTGAATGATCATTGAACTGTGTCAAAAATAAGTTGTGTCGAGGGGGCATGGTTCGAATCTTTAACTTCTTCAACACCATTCATTCACTTTTTTATCATCGGGTAGACCTTTTGCTCTATAAATGGCAAGCATAAAATTTATAAGCAATTTTTCTACCTTTTCTAAAACAAAAATGTTGTAACAAGAGCTTGGGGAGATTTAAGGTATTACCTCTAAAATAAGTGGAGGTGACTCCAACCAACTCAACTATGGGCAAATATACCTGTTAGCTGTTTAAGTTCTGCACTACGTTATATAAGTTATTTTTCAAGCAGTTTGGTTTTTCCGATTGAACCGCATACGGTTTGCTCGGTTGGTATGGCCTCCAATACGGTTTCTAAAACATTGGTGGCTTGGAGATTGGGAGATTGCAAACATGCTAGGTTCTATCCAAAAGCAGCCAAAAAAAAAAAAGTAAAAACTTGCTCCGAGAGTTAAACTTGTTTTATCATCTTATGATGATATCATAGTCATGGCATTTAGATCACATGAAATTATTTTGTGGACTATTTCTAATTGCAAATTCGATTTTCATGTTTTTCTCGCTGATTCAACATATAACTGTTCAAAAGGATTGACGTACAGGATTCGTAACAGGGTCAACTCGGTTCTCACGATATTTCTCATTTTATTGATATATCTCCATAAATTTTCATGGAATAGAAAAGTCAGCATAGAGCCAAACTAGGGGAACATAGAAAAGGTGAGGCCAAGTCACGAAAGACAAATTGATGCCGTTTGGATCTGCATTTGTCTAGCAAAATTATAACCAAAGAATATCAAACAATCTCATGACACAAGTGGTACTATTCGTGGCCTCATGTTCACCATCTAGACAAGCTTATAACTCAAGGCAAAAAAAAAAAAAAAGCATTATTCTACTTGTGGGTCCCGCTAGTTGTAAGTGTTCATGCTAGCTTATGTATAGGGTTTGTAAACTTTTTTAGGTGAAGTCTAATCTTAGCCGCAAAGCTCTACTTATAATATGGTTGTTGCATTAATGATCATATATGTTCCAAATGATTAATCACTATCCTAGCGGATCGGATCAATTACACGTTACGGATACGAGATATTGTGCTGGAACCGAGGAAAATATACGTCGCTCGGCGTTGCGCACTGTATATTTGCGTTTACTGCTTTGATTACTCGTATTTACCAGTAATTCCGTGTTTGCCACAAATAAGAGATTCCAGTAAAAAAGAAATCACGCGGGATAAAAGAAAGATCGCTCGAAAAAAGAAGGCCTGGCAATGAGGTATTGTCTACCGAAGTTTTTGCCCTCTCAAACTCTTTGCAATACGACAAATAATCCAAGGCATGTTTTAATAACTTGATTCCTCCTATTTTTCAGTAATTTCGTGTTCACCAAAAGAGTCCTGTAGAAAAATTTTGCGGGACAGGAAAAACAAGAGGGTCGCTCGAAAAAGATGTTAGAGCGATGGGATATTCTCCTCTGAAATTTTGCCCTATCAAAGTCCTTACATTAGGACATATAACGGGAGACATGTTCTAGTAGTGTATAATATATGTTTAAGGAGATAAACATCAACAACAAAAAAATTCTCATCTTCACCCGTAGATCGATGTCATTTTTGTTGATGATATTCATTGGTTGTCCATGATATTTTGTTAGGTCATTTGGTGTATATTGGGTCAATTTGGAATGATGCAATATAAAAAAAAAAAAGAAATGCGTTAAAAACATCAACACTCATGTTTTATAGAAGCATCATCATTAAATTTTTCATCAGCAGCTGTGGACATCTCAAAAGTGGCATCTAACCTAGCTATATGCCAAAACTGGTGATGTCATATTGAGTTGGTCGGAGCAGGTTAAGCAGTTAGTGGCATAGTAGCGTTTAGGAAGAGATTTCATACGAGGAATCAAGTTATTGGAACACGTCTCCTGTTATATGTCATAGTAAGGTTGTTACTGGTCAAATTGTTTGTCCATTTAAATATTAATAAGCACAAATTTATTTAACGGTTTTTTTTATTTTCTTTTATAATTTAGGAGTACTGAGTACAAAGACTCAATTAGCCGAAGGCCCACGGATTAATTAGGTATTGTCTACACCTTGGACCACGTGAGCCTAGATCACATAAACCGTTGGATGTATGGATCCCACCTCATCCGACAATTCATATGATCTGAGTTCATATAGTTCGGCGCAGTTAAGATTTTTCCTTATAAAACACTCCACAAAGTCCTGTGCATTGATTAAGTTCATAACTTTGAATTGTGTAGGTGGCCATTACTCGTAACTACTTATTAGATTTGAACATGAGGCTTTCGATTCTGGAGTTAAAAATCTCTAAAATCCAATCAATCGCACCGACCTTGGGAGGTTAACATGACAATTTAAACTTAAAAAAAAAAAAAGTAGTTACACACTCATATTTGAAGTTGATATCAAAGTCGAATACTTCGAATAGCATTCTTTGCATCTCCCTTTAACCTATTTGTGCACTTCCCTTCTTTAAACATCATAAGATCATATTGCATATGTTTATGCGAAAGAGAGACTTATAATTTAAAATATAATTCACGTTGTAACTTCAGTTGAATTCTAGTCTACTCGAGAGGGGAAGGTCAAAACCGCCCCTTTCCCCTCGACACTGTGAGCCTATGGGGATTTTTTTTTATTTTTTTTATAACCCATGTCCATGGGCATAAAGACCAAGCCATCTATAGGCTCCTCGGACATCTCACAAGCTCCGTAAGCCTGTTAGGTCTAGACATTTGACTTATGCAATTGGCTCTCACTTAGAGTAATTTACACGTAATTATCATATTTGAAGAAGTCGCTTCCGGTTATTAAACCGAAAATCTCCCGATGCCGTAACCGACTACCCCAACTCTGGAGTCAGGCGGCCTTCATCATCACTCGTGAGACGACTCGGAACCTTCATGCTCCCCATCTGGGTGTCGAGTCACTTGTCGCTGATCACACACCACGGGATGATTTCGTGCAAGGTTCGAATCGAACGATGCAAGAGCGACCTAAAGTATGAACACAAGCCAGCGATGGTAAAAACGACCTAAAGTATGAACTGAAAACCTTCTTCGAATCGAACCCCGGCGGCATCGATTCCGATTCAACTTCGTGGCGCGGGATATCCATGCAAGAACGTGTCCGGGGCAACCTGAAAACTGAAGTAAAGAAGTCTGATGAATCTCGTAAAGTTCTGTTCTGTGCGAGCTGAGACACGTCGGACCCCCGTGTACGTGCGATGGGACCACAACCGCTTGATTCTCGTCCTGTTGCTCTCTTCGACGCAGGACACGTCCGATCAATGCGTCCCCCCAGTCCTTCTGACACCGCTGGCGTTCCCTTTATTCACACAACTGTATATGCGCGCGGTGCCCACGTGCGTGATTGTTTTCCAAGAAAACATTGAAGGTCCGCTTGTTCGGAACCGGAAACTATTTTCCAAGAATTGTTTTTCGACTTTTTGATATTTGGACAACGAAAATTTAATTGATGAAAATTGAAGTGTTCTGTTAGGAGTTAACCTCACCAAAGAAAGGGAGCTTTTGCTTCTACAAGGGTCTTCGCTTTTACAAGGGTCTTCGCAGCCTGTCCCCGTCTTATGGGGTGAGCTCTATGGATGCGTTTCATATTTTAATGTACTGGTGCCCGCACGTCTTGCATCTCCAAATCCCCTTGATTTTTTTTTTCTAGGGAGAGGGAATTATCTCTAAATGTTTTACATCCCGGTGATCTTTGAGATCCGGATGAAGATCGAGATGAAGCTTTTTAAGGACTTGCTTAGGTCCAAAAATCAAACCGATTTATGGAAACCATAAATTGAAAACTATAAGGTTAGATTGTGGGAAAACGACATCCTCTTCTAATAAGAAGGAAAACACTTTCTATAAAATCTTAAATGAGTGAAAACCAACCGTTATTCGTGAAAATGATTTCTGCGAAGAATACTTGAGATGTTTCAGAAGTTGTTATCTTCCAGGAGAGCTACTTGTCCAAAAAAAGTTATAAACCTAAGTTAATTAAGTTCTAAACTTTTTTATTGTACAAATTTAGTTCTAAAATCCTTTGATAATTTGCCAACGAAGTTATTCGGGCCAAATTTAGCTGGAAATTGCTAATGCGGATGCTGGTTATTTTACGTGACACAATTGAAGCTAATTTAGATAAATTTTATAAATTTTAGGAAAAATTTCAATTTGGTATCTAAAAGTGGGGTTATTTTCTAAAAAAATGGTCCAAAATGAACAAAGTGTCAAATAAGGGTTTGAAGTGTCCAATCAGTCTTGATCGGAACAGGGACAATTTTATCTTTTATTACTATTATTTTTTTCTCTTTTCCTTTTCCTTTTCTTCTTCTTCTTTTTTTTTTTCTCTTTTCCCTCCGCCGGCCATAGCCGGGGTCGGCGGAGGTGGCCGGCCTCAGGCGAAGGCAACCCTCGCCGGTGTTGGGCGAGGGCAGCCCTTGCCAGACTCCGGCGAGGGCTACCTTCGCCTGAGGCCGGCCACCTTCGCCGACCCTGGCTATGGCCGGCGGAGGGAAAAGAGAAAAAAAAAAAAAAAGAAGAAGAAGAAAAGGAAAAGGAAAAGAGAAAAGAAAAAGAAAAAAAAGTAAAAGACGAAATTGCCCCCGTTCCGATCGCCGGAACAGTGACGTACTTGCCGACCGGTGAGCATTTGACTGCCCGCGCAAACCCAGGCCCTTACTTGAGACTAATTGGGCACTTCGGGCCCTTATTTGAGACTGATTGGGCACTTCAGACCCTTATTTGACACTTTATCCACTTTGGATCCCTTTTTGAGAAAATGACCTCACTTTGGGTACCAAATTAAAAATTTCCCTAAATTTTATAATTCATTTTATTAATATTTTCCTTTTCTTTTTTTTAATTGCTAAGGGTCGGTGGCCAAGGCCTGGCGACCTCTCGAGGCCCTCGCTCAAATTTGGGCGAGGGCCGCGACCCTCGCTAGCGGTTGGCCAAGTCTTGCGAGCCCTTGCCCAGTGGCCGGCGGGGGTCGCCGACTTTAATCGTGAAAAAAGGATAAGATAAGAAAAAGAGAAATGAATAATAGAAAAACAACAAAAATTCAAGAACAAATTTGTAAAATTTGTGCACGTCAGCCCCGGCCACGCCATGAAAGACGGACGATGTCCACTTCATCGATCACGTAATGTTGCGAGTTTTAAAAACCACTTGCCTCGTCGCCCTTCGTACAATATCGCGAAAGTAAAAAAGAAAAAAAAAGCATTTTAATGTCCAAAAAGAAATAAAAAAGAGCGAGACAAAAAAAAAAGGAAAAAAAAGAAAAAAAAAAAAAGAGAAAGGAAAGGGAAACCAAGACGAGCGCACCATGATCGCCACTATGCCCCCACGCACCGTTTCATTTCATTCCTTATTCCACAGTTCTCAACAGTTAGAAACGCCTCGTTTAATTAACGGGATTAAATAAAACCCCCAAAACCTAACTAATTATCTATTTTATTTTATTTTAATCATCGGGAGCTTTTATAAAAATAGTAATCGACGTCGCCCTCTTCCGCTTCCCCTTCACAAAACCCCAGGAGAACAAGAAGCCTTCGCCTGTGAGTCTGTGACCCTTCTCTCTCTCTCTCTCTGTGTGCCCCTGACATCACACCACTGCGCATCTTCGTTTCGTCCCCCGACCCAAATCTCAGCGAGCGCGCGAGCGAGCCCTTCGCCATGAAAATGTAGCGACGGAGCGCCGGAGGAGGGACATCGCCGTTGAGAGACAGAGGCAGGCAATCGGAGGAGGCGGACGAGGGCAGAGGGACTGAGCCCCGGCGACACTCGGAGCTCCGTCGCTGCGGCGTCGCGCGAGGGAACGAGGAGGAGAGGAAGGAGGGAGGGAGGGGAGGGGAGTGGAAATGCCGCTGACGAGGTACCAGGTAAGGAACGAGTACGGCCTGGCCGATCCGGAGCTGTACCGAGCCGCCGACAAGGATGATCCCGAGGCTCTCCTGGAGGGCGTCGCCATGGCCGGCCTCGTCGGCGTCCTCCGCCAGCTCGGCGACCTAGCTGAGTTAGTCTCTCTCTCCCTCTCTCCCTCTCTCTCTCACTAGAATTGCGTCGGTTGAGGGAATGCGGAGTCGCTGTGTGTCGTGGTTGTCCGGCGCAATTGCCGGATTTGATCTGAGCTCTTCCCGATTCGGGAGCTTGTTCGGTAGTGAAATTCGGTGTTCTTTACGTCGGACTGCAGATTTAGTCGTCTAGCTGGTCGTAGGTTGGGGAATGAGCTCTGAATCGGTACTTCGTTCCTCTTGTAAGTGCCTAGTTACGGTTCGGCCCGAAAAGAAGCGGTTCTCATCGAGATGGTGGCCGGAGTGGAATTTGAGTGCGCTCGTGCGGTTGCAGGGGTTAGGAACTTGCAAAACCATGTTTGGGAGTACCGGATTTAGGAATAGAGTTTCCACAGATGCGCGAGGGTGCTGGGTTTTAGGGAAAACGTGTATCTCGAGGCTTGAGCTAGGAAAGGACTAGTTGAGGTTGGCCAATGCCTCTCCGATTAACAGACTTTGGGAACTTCTGGATGGTAATTGGAAGTTAGATACACTCTCACAACCTATAGTAACACCAACATGCAAGTATTTATGTGGCTTTTTTTTTTATCATCTTTCGAATTTCTTTATAACCATCTCTTGGCGTTGATGTGATATCAGCCAAATTGGGCTTTTCTCTTCACCAATTCAAAACTCCTTCACAAGCATGGTTTTCTGATGTCTATGTCACAGTTGGATATCTCGACCATTTTCCATCATGTTTACATTATTATCGCGCGTCTGGTCATTTTTTCCATCACTGCTGTATCATCTGATAGAGAACTGCACATTTTTGTTCATTGTGGTTGACAAGATTTGCTGCTGAGATATTCCACGACTTGCATGAAGAGGTTTTGGCCACAGCTTCGAGAGGCCATAGTCTCAGGGCACGTGTTCAACAGCTGGAGGTAGAATTCCCTCTAGTTGAGAAGGCATTGCTGTCCCAAACAAATCATTCGTCCTTTTTTTCAAATCCAGGTTAGATGGTCCTCTTGAATAAGCTTAGCATGGGCTCTTATTATTTGTGTTGTCACCTTTAAGGAATTGACCGCACAGTCACTCATTAACTTCATACGTATGTTTTGTTTTGGTAAGGTAACTTCATACGTATGTTTCCTTTACGCAAAATTTATTATTGTGACATGTTTGTTGGTGATCTTGTTTCTGGAGAAATGATGAAGGCTCAGCTATTAGTATTCAGTGACATACGCAAAGGGAGATTGGCTGGCAAATAATTAGCCCGCTAGATCCTATAAAATTTTCTGAAATACCTTTGCAATAGAAATTGAGTAATTGCCCTCTATATGACTATCTTGACTTGTGTATCCCATTGCAATCATACCATTAGGTTAGACTATAGTCACTTCTTTTCTCTGAACTTCGACTTATTGCACTGTTGCTGCCATACAGTTTTGTTTTTGTTATAGTATGGATTGGCAGGGAGAAAGATAGGATATTTGCTTTGAAGCAGATATGGTTATCTTATTGAGCTCCTTCAATGTTGGAATGGGAATACGTTTTTTTGTGCTTAGCTTTTATAGGACTCATCTTTATCCTAGAAGTCTCCTTTTGTTGGTCAAAAAGAGCCTTTTCTTTTTTAAATTGAAGACTACCTTGGAAATTAAGAATTTGCAAACACGCACATGGATACGGTGGTTTGCATGTATCCATGCAGGATTGTCGGGTCAAAGGTTCAGATACCCCGCGTTATCAAAAATTTGCAAACTTAAGTAGCTTGGTGGCACATAATTTAATCATCATTAGTTGGTATCCCTATATAACATCCTTTTAACTGCTCCTCTGGTTTTTTAATCTCGGTAAAGATTTTGCCAAGAGCGACATGTTAAAGACAAAGATGTTAGGCAAACCTGAGGCAGGTGGACCTGTACTGTTTTTCAGTCACCCTTTTTGATGTATATACTTTTTTTGAGTGTTTTCACATCCTTCACATATGTCAATTTATCATGGCATAAGAGCCATCTATTTCAACTGCCGCAACTTGCAACCTTAGATGTTTAAGTAACCCACTTCACTTACTGAATTCTGATCAATGCATATGGTGACATACGATATGTTGCAAGGAGTAGTCATACTATCCTTCTTTCTCCTTCCACAGTTGATCGTACCTTGAAAGAGTTGAATGATATTAAGTTTATCACTTTACATATGTTGAGAAGAAATAACTGATTAAAATAGAAGTTGCAACTCCCTATACTTTGTGAAATTTATTAAACACCCTCCTTGTTTGGAACATCTGTACTCTACTGTAGTAACAGGGGCTTCTCACCCCTTTGTGGGGTGTATTATTTTTCTTGTCTCCAACTGAATGAGTGAGAATATTTGTTATCAGCTGACTGGGTTGATCTGTCATTCAGAAGATAAAAAAAATGGGGTAACAATCTTGGCTGGGAGTCAAGTTTATTTTCAAAACCGAGGATTGTCTCTGATAATTTTACCACAACCTAGGGCCGCACTGTAGGACTGTACCTGTCCCTGAAAAATTTCTTGAAAGTTATCCTCATGGTTTTTGCTTGTTGCTTTATAGGTGTTGATTGGCATGCTAATATGCGCTCACAGCAGAATTTGATTGCTCGAGGAGACTTGCCTCGCTTTATCATGGACTCTTATGAAGAATGTAGAGGCCCGCCACGGCTATTTCTTCTGGACAAGTATGACAATATGATCAGAAACAAATGTTGAGATGGCATTCTTTTTGCAAAAGTGAAGAATCTTACGATTTATTCTTGGATTTCCTTAGGTTTGATGTTGCTGGTGCTGGGGCTTGTTTGAAGCGTTACACTGATCCGTCATTCTTTAGAGTGGACGCTTCAGTAGGTGAAGTTCAGAGGGAAAGAAAAGTGCGCAGGGTAAAGGTATGTGACTAATTAATCCCTTTTCGACAATTTCAATACCTATGGTGGCGCTACCAACTTGTGTAAGAAAATTATTATTTGTTTCATTCGTGGATCAACACAAAAAGCTCACTACTATAATTTGGAAATAGGATCCTCAAAATGCATGCTCTGAATCTGCAAAGAATTTTCTTGTCTTGCATTTTGGGGTGATTAGCGTTAAGGCGGAGGTGCCATTGGAGTCCTTCGGGAAAGCTTAGCTGCGAAAATATCATCAAACTGTGGCAATGACTATTAGGATGTATATTTCTGGTTAATAAAGTTAACTCAATATCACTTACTATAGTATCAGAATTTTCTATATCCCAGGTCAGTATTCAATTCAACAGTTGACTATGATTTCTTCTTTGGGTGTGGATACCCTCTTTTCTTGCATTTTCTTGGCTCCTTGAATTGCGTCAAGTTTGACACCTACTGTGTGAGGTCCTCAAGGGAGTATAGGCACATGTGAGGAGCAACCAGTCACCTTCAGTGTGTTAAGATTCCTACCTCATGTTTATAATTCTCCGCAACAAACTTCATCAAGAAAGGCAAAAGCAAACTGCAACACCATAACTCAGTCACTGGTCCATTAAATCAGCACTAGCCAAGTTTACTGGGACAGACCTGGTTATGGTTGGTGGTTTACATCCTAGGCTTGGCCTGATATTAGTAATTATGGCTATAGGATTTGCTTCTGGGGCTGGTAACAGTACTGTTTTCTTGAGACTGAGCTTGAAACTGATTATTAAGGAAATGGATGTAAGGGGGACTTATACATGGGAAGGAAGGGAGGGAGGGAGGGAGCGAGGGTGGGGGTTGTATCCCCAAAGAGGTGATTAGATGAGCCAGGCTGGAGATATGATGATGGTTGACAAAGTTATATTATTAGATTTATGCATCTTTTCTATATGAAAATCACAATGACTAAACTTCTATAGCATTGGCAATAGTTGACTTGGGGGGTCCAAGCTGCTCAATTTATGATCAACCCACTGAACTAGTTCTTTCATTAGCCTAGTTCATGTTGAGGGATTGAGAGGGAGGGAGGGAGGGAGGGAGGGAGGGGAGGGAGGGAGTGAGTTTGCATGGCGCTTGGTTGGGCTTGGTGGAATCCCCTCCAGGATGCCTGATAAACTTAGGCTCAGGCGGCCTTTGCCTTCACTTCTTGAAGAGCACGGGGGAAGGGATGGAGGGAGGGAGTTTGCGTGGCGCTTGGTTTGGCTTGGTGGAATCCCCTCCAGGATGCCTGATAAACTTAGGCTCAGGCGGCCTTTTCCTTCACTTCTTGAAGAGCACGGCAATAAGTTCTTGCAGTTGTAAAATGAAAGTTCGAAACATCTGCTGGCTCGATTGAACTGAGTTTCTATTATTAGAAGTGTAACAAGTTACACTTATTCAATCAGTATACTTTTATTATCAGTTGATTATTTTGTCAAAAAAGTTTTTTTATACAGCTCAAATGAAGAAAGCCAGTTGACTTGGAGCCACCTATGCCATTAGCTTGATTAATTGTTTAGACAAAGAGAATCATCATTCATTCATGAAAATTTGGTGCTGTTGATGTTGGCAATTGGCAACCTCATTCGTTTGAGTTACTATTGTTGCGTAGCACTTCTCTATCGCGTATTCATAAATGGGGACCGCGTTCAACTTTTTAATTATTTTTAGGGAAAATTACGCAAGACTCCTCCAAATTTTGGGGTTAGTAAATGTTTGCCCCTAAACTTTCGACTGATACACATTACCCCCAACTTTCAATTTGTTACAGCCATTAATGGTCCACAATGTTTTTGTGTAATTTTCCCTTATTTCTAAAATCTCCTTGTGATGGACTCTCCTCCGCTTAGGGAAAGTCAGCTCCTCTTAATATGAATTTCCTTCTGAACTACGAAGATGATTCTAATAGTACTTTTTCTTTGAACCTTGTAGAAGAAAGGAATGCGTGGTAGAAATGGAGAAACTCCAGAGATTTTACCAGCATCACATGCCAGGTGAGTCTGAAACTACAAAATTCTGGAAAACTGCCTTTTCCTATTTTGTAGAGATCCCTTTTCCCTGGTGAATGTCACGGTGACTCATTTTCTTTGCATATAACAGACTGCAGCAATTGTTTATGGAGGAGAGCATTGCGAATAGTTATAGTAACCCTTCACGTCTTGTGAAATTGAAGAAAAGGCAGTTTAATGAACCTCCATTTTGTTCAAGAAATGGGAAAAGTTATATGGGGAAGTTTGTGGAGACTCCTTCACCTGAGAGTAAAACGGTGCGTGAAGTTTCCATTGCTCCACCATCCTTAAGATGGACAACGGATTGTGAATCAGGTAATGAAGTAGTTGATGTCAATATGGTAAGTCCAAAGAAAAATCTATCAAAAGAGAAGGGGAGCACTTTAACATCCATTACAGAAGCACTCTTGCCAAAACCATCTCTTGAATGTTTGAATGGGATGGTCCTTAATGGGAAGGAAATGGTGGAGCCTGAGCCACCTCATGATAATGAGACATATGGAAGTCCTACTCTTTATGAGGCTGAGAAAAAGGAGTTGGTTGATGCAGAAGCCAAGATGGATTGTGGCATGGATGTTTGCCATTCTGATGAGATAACCAGTGAGGTAGAGAATTACGTGGATGCCCTTGCTACCATGGAATCTGAAGCTGAAACAGACAATGAATACAGAGCTAAAAATGGCCAATGTTTCTTGAATGATGAAAAAATTGAGACAGATTCCGACACAAATGAAGATCACCTGGAACTTCAAGCTCAATATTCAGACTCTCAATCTCTAGGCTATTCTGCCTCGGAAGATGGAAACTCTCCTCTCATTAAAGGAAGTTCTAGCTTTACCTACTCTGATAGTCAAAGCAACTTGGTTGATAATATAGCATCTGATGGTGAGGGAATTGCTAGGGCATTCCCGTCTACTGAAACTTGTGCCTCTCATCATGTGAACATGACCGATAACCAGCTTCCTGCACATGGGGGAACTAGAGAATTAGAAGACTCCCATGAGTCTGTTGTGGCCAAACATATGGGCAAAGAAGATGATGAAATCAGTGATCTTGCGGAAGCATCTGCAGATTTATGTTCTATTGATATGAATGTAAAGCTTTCACCTTCAGCTCATGGACAAAGTCTACTAGTTGAATCAGAAACAGAAGGGTCTGACCAAAAAGAGGTGGAGGTAGACAGGATGAGAGCTGTTTCTTCTGATTCTGCTTCTCAGAACCAGGATGGTGCTTTCTCCCCCATTGCTTCTGAAAGCAATCCATTCTTTCAGTCAGCAGATGCAGATCCAGAAGTCTCATCTGATGTTTTAATGCACTCTTTGACCGTTCTCGAGTTGCCCCGTGAACATGAAAGTAATATTACCTATAAGCATGAAGAATTGGATGATAAATACAAAGGTGCAGATCACACTGGAACTGTGACAAGTGGAGAGATCACTTCTTGGCATTCAAATATGATGATCCTGGAAGATCAGTTCCAGTTTCCAGTAATGCCAGAAGCGTCCGGATGTTCAGATCTTCGATCACTGCCTGATAGTTCAGTCGCTCCACCTGCATGTAATCCAGATATGTTAAACCTGCATGGTGCAAATTCTGAAGTTCATCCTTCGGCAGCTGATTTGGTGAACTTGGAAAATCCAATCGTCGTAGAAGATGAGCAACAGACTCATATCATTAAACAGCAATCTTTTGATTTCACGTATGATGCTCCATCACATGAGCAAAATGCACTAGAAGTAGATGTTCAACCTTTACAGGAAAACGTTGAGTTTGGAAAGCATGAACCCCCCCTGGATTTTGATGATGTTGTCAAAGTTTCCTCGACCATGGAAGCAGTGGAAGGAGATGCCAGTCCTCTTAACTTCCCATGCAATAGCTCAATCCTTAATGAGAATACAAACATCCATGATGTGGGGACTGAACGAGCTCCAATAGAACAGTTGCTACTCCCTACTCCTGTTATTACCGCTACTGATGATAATGCCAGCACTAGTGTAGATCCAGCTCCAGATATAGTGGGGGGCTCATGTGCAGATTCACAAGAACCACTGCCTGACATTGATAATTTGCCTCAGAAAGAGTGTGAGTCAGATGAGGAAGTTTCTCCAGAATGTAATAAAGAGTCGCACTTGCTTGAGGAAGCAAGAGACCCCAAAGTTGCTTATGCAGAAAACAACTCCATCCCAAGTGATCTGATCCCTCACCCGGAATCTGCAGTGGAAACTGAGATGCCTGGCTCATCTTTTATGGAGAAATCGCTGGGCAGACATCCTTCAGATGATGCGACAATAGGTTCAGGATATGCAGAACTAGGCAGTGAGGAGCTTGAACCAAAACCTTCCTCCCAAGGTCATCTTCCATGGAGCAGTGAAGATATCTCGTCATCCTTGCACCAAGTAGACCAAGGAGAAACTCTAGAGCACTTGTTGGATGTGCCACCGCATGAGCTTCATTTAAATTTATCATGCGAAGATGAAGTTAGTCCTCAGACATGTAATCCTGAATCTGAAAAACTGCGATCAGCAGATCTCGTGGTTCAGGAGAACATTCTTTCTAGCAGACCGGGATCTCCTTTAGAGTGTCCTTTGGGGTTTCAAAATGACAGATCTGATGCAGAGTGTCTGCAAGATGATGAAACAAGAAGCCAATCGTCAACTCTTCTGTCTGGACAACTACAATCTTCGGACAGTATAGCCAAAGAAAAATATGCAGCTTTTGAATCATGTCCAGAAGATCAACCAACCCAGCATTCTATCTCAGAATCCTTACAAAAGTCAGCTAGCCAGGAAGTTGATGGTATTAGTCCAGTAGGGGCTTCATTACATACCAATATTGCTATATCTCCACAAACCTCTGATGTGGCTGAAATTAATCACGAGGATGTTCCCAATTTGGCACCTTTACCTCCTCCCGAATGGACAATACGAAAGGATCATCACGTTCCTCTTGCTTCACAGAGTGAAGTAATTCAAGATGGGCAGGAATGCTTCCAATGGTTACAACAGTTACCAGCTGAAGAAAATCCACAACTTCAGTTGTCAGCATCAGAGGGAGGATTAATATGGCCACATCACACATTTCTGAACACGGAAAATGAGAAGCTACACTCTGACGAACAAGAGGATAAATTGGCACTGCCCAGTCCGTTATCTTCTCTAACTCAAATCACAGATGGCAATTCCGTTATTCGGGATAACAATTCTGTGATGGAGGCTACAGAAGTACCGGACCACTTCTCAGCAAGTGTGTCTGAACATGCTTTCCTTGATTTGGGAAGAGGAGTGGTGCAATCCAATTCAAACAGTCTCCCACCTCATCCAGTTATTGAAGACGGACCCTCTAGAAGTGACCCCGTATCTTCACAGGGAGAAGTTACTCAATATATTGAGTCAACTTCGTCTGTTTCAAAGGATGAGGGTCAGCAGAATTTTAATGAGAAATCAGAAGCACAGCATGAGAGTTCTCGTAATGCATCCGGGCCATCAGAAATGAAGCAAGATGAGCATCTCCAACATGATCTGCGTAATTTAGATGGAGAAAGAGCATTGGAGGCAACTTCAGCTCTACCAGAAAATGAAGTTGTACAACCAAATGGAAAATCAATGAGTAATATTCCACGCCCGCCAAAACGTCTCATAGAGGCTGTTGCTGCTCATGATAGAAGCATGGTAATGATTATTATGGCTAAACTTCTCATTTTTTCTTCAACGTTTATGATGTTTTCTTTGTGAGTTCAACTCTTAGCGTCTACATGCTTTTACAATGTATGAAACTTATTTGCAGTTGAGGAAGGTTACTGAAAGAATAAAGCCTCCAATTGAACCAAGAGCAAATGAAAGAGATTCGTTGCTACAGCAAATACGGACAAAGGTTCAGATTTTTTATCCAAATTTTTACATACCTGTTTTTCTACATCTTGTCTTGTTAGCTTTCTAACATCATAACAAATTCCCACTGTGTTCCTATGTTCTCGTAACTTTTTCTAATCATAAGCACAGTATATAGTGTTGCTGAATTTTGTTTGTGCTTTTTTTTTCTTCCAGTCATTCAACTTGAAGCCTGCTGCTATCACCCGACCAAGTATTCAGGGTCCTAAAACTAACTTGAGGGTTAATGCTATTTTGGAGAAGGCTAATGCCATTCGCCAGGTCCCTCTTCGCTCTCTCTCTCTCTCTCTCTCTCTCTCTCTGTGCACGCGCGCGCGTTCCTGCCAAACCCTCCCCTCTTTCTAGTAGTAATTAGAAGTCATGATTGTGGCAGGCATTTGCTGGAAGTGATGAAGATGACGATGAAGATAGTTGGAGTGACTCTTGAGAACGTTTGATTCGTTGTGCAAAATTTTACTGCCGCATCTTCTTTGAAGAGGAAAATTGCCTATTTTGCCCTGATTTCTTTGTTCCTTCGTGTATGTATAAATATCCTCCCCACACCCCCTCCCAAAAGAAGAAAATGTTAAAAGGGTTTCAATCCTCACCTTTCTCGCACCAGAAAGTGAAGCAAGAGCATAGACTTGTCAAAGCCAGCATGTAAGTGCTGTAATCGGTTCATTTATGTACTTGTGTTTAGTATATATATGTGTTGATGTATAGTGTGCCATAAATTTTGATACGTAGTGTTTCTCATGTGACATTACAAAGTTCTATATAATGGAATGATGATTTAGCTCTGTTCGCGTATAACCTAGTTTCTTCTTTGGATATATCTTCTGAATTGCTTGATTGCTTTCTCTTAGGCCTTTTTTTGGCCTCTGAAGAAAGCAAAGCCTGTGCACTTTTTCTGCGAGCAGAACTGATGCGCTGATGCTTCGGCAAACATGTTGTATGCCTCGGACCGATGACATTATCTTTTGCACTAGTGTTCCTTGTTTTTTCTACTGTTATTTTATCATATGACCCTTTCGGAAGTTATTTTCCTTCGTTGTATGACTTTAGTCTTTTGAATTATTGCACTTCCCCTCTAGGACAAATAATTAAATGGAGCTTTTGTTGAGAGTAGGTGCTTTTAGCCTAGGAGGTTGATCTCCATCTAATTTATGATTTGTTTGTAGAAGATGCGATTAGCCAGAAATGCAAAAAACGTCGTTATATGTACGAATGAATGGAACACAACGGGGAAGCCACCGTACCCCATCCCTTTTGCTATACAGAAATGTGTTCATGCTTGATGCATCAACTATTTACAATTCAGACTAGAATATTTATCGAGTTTGAGCCCGTAAACGAAACCCGACTCAAGATAAATTGGATATTTTGTGGATGTCCGAAATTGACCAAAGCAAAATACGGAACTTCCTTTTGGCAAGTTGAAGTCGACGATATATTGCACCTGAAAGTCACCAAGGTAAAATAAATAGGAAAGTTGATCATGGACATTGTTGACTTGTTGACCGAGTCTCTCACTGGGATTTAGTTTCTTTGTCCAATACGTGTGGCCAATTGCATGAGAGAAAAGAAAAAGGAAATCAGATGCTACTAGAGTCGGTCACAAAAGAGGCGGTGGACATACGAGTTATATGTATCGAGGGTTGCTCCGTGAGGTGAAGAAGAAGACTTGAAGCGCCGAAATAGAGTGCTTGGCAGAGAGTTTCGTGGGTCTTTCTTCGGCAAATTACATTCAAAAGTTCAAGTGTTTGTGACGGATTAAATCTTGTGGTAAGATTTGTGTCAATTCCTTTATGAGATTGATAGATTATTTCGTAAGGAATTACGAGGCTAAACACTGCGCCAGCTATTGGGTGTAATTGGAGCTTTGGAAATACCGAGAGTGTTTAAGTGACTCAAGTATGATTATAATCTCTATTGTATCGCTTGATCTATAGTGGAATAATATATTGCTCTCTCCGTAGACGTAGGTCATTACGATCGAACCACGTAAATCTGGTGTCCGATTTATTTTTTTGTTTAATCAAATTTTATTGTTCAATCGCTTGACTTCCGCTACAGATTTCATAGCACCACATCAGCTGTTGATATTGCATGCATTTATATACTTAGGTCTAATTATTGTTGATATTGCCACGTCAGTGGCAAAGTCACTAGCATTGCGTTTAAGCCATCTAAAGATCTAAGGACGGCAACTCATCCACAAATTTAGAGACTAGGGGTGAGCATGGTCCGAGTGGGCAGTTTCCAACATAGAATCGGGAACCGCCCACTAAGGATTGATTAGAAAAATTGGAATTGGGAAATGCCCGTTAGTTCCATGGATCCTCTCGGAAACCGGACCGCCGGTCTGATCTGATTCCCAGGTGGGTTCATGGAACCGGTCCCACTAAATTTCATGCAAATAGAGGTGACCGAGAGAGAGAGAGGGAAGCGATAAATGGCTAGAGGGGCACTGGTGAGTTGATGGGAGTTGAGAGTCAAGTTTCAAATTAGGGATTTTATGTTTTACCGGTCCGAGTAGGCAAGTAGGTAGTTCCACGCTTAGAACCGGAAACCGGACCGGTACTCACCGGTTCTAGTAAATTAAAACAGGGAACTGCCCATTCCGAGCCGGTCCGGTTCGATTCTGGGCGGTCTAGGTGGTTCCTGGTTCCTTTGCACACCCCTACTTGAAGCAGTGGTCGTGGTGGTTCATCCATAGATCTGACTGCGATGGCTCAAGTGGTCGGCCACAGACAGTGGCTCGTCTATATATCTGTGAACAAGCCAATGATCCATTCTTCAATTTCTTCGTCCAGGATGGATTCAGCATCGAGATCTTCTTGGAAATTTTCTCAGCAAACATCCAAATCCAGATTTGGCAGCCAGCCGCTTCATGTACGTCGCTAGTGGCCAAGACTCCAAATTTACCAAGGCTCCAAAATTTCATATATGGATTTGGAGCCTTAGTTGCGAGAGATGGAAGGAGGGACTTAGATGACACCGACGATGGAGCCTCAGCTGCGAGCGCCTAGACTTTCGAGTCCGGATCTAGGCGCTGCTCCAGATCTGATCGAGGGTTTAGATGACGCCGACAATAGAGCCTTGGCCGTGGATGCCTAGACTTCCAAATCTGGCCGAATGAAACTGATGATGGCCAGTGACTCTGCTGTCCATTGCTAGTCGGTGACGATATTGTCTGTGGCCTGCTCGTCCATGGCCGTAGGCCTTTGTCGTCCATGGCCTAAAAAGCAAAAAGAAAAACAAAGGTGAGCGGCTCAACTGAGGTCCATGGCCAATGAGACAAGAAAATCTATTTATTTTATTTAAAATGAAACCAACAGACACATGTTAACCTATGAGTGGTTGTAAGTAAAAAATTCGCACCACATAAAGAACCACTGCATATTTTCTCGGGAAAATTTCAAATAAAGGTTTGAAGTACCATTATTTTCTCAAATAAGAGCCTGAAATGAATTTTGTGTCAGATAATGGCATGAAATGGTTTTTGTTACAAATAAGGTTCTGAATTGGCTATATCTATATCAAAGAAGGTTTGACTTTCCGGATGGTAAAGGCATTTTTGTCTTTTAACTTTTTTGAATTTTTTTCCTTTTTTTCATTTCATTTCATTTTTCTTTTTCTAGTTTTCTCTTTATTCTTCGCCGGTGGCCGGTTCCAACTGTCGGCCGGCCATCGGCGAAGCCCGGGAAGGGCTAGACGAGGATTGCCCTCGCCGGCCATGGGCAAGGCCAACCCTTGCTAGATCTGGGCGAGGGTCACCTTGCCAGCTACCGGCAAAGGATAGAGAGGCGAGTCTCACCTGGGTGAGACCGCCCTCGAAAACCATAGGTGAGGGCTGGCTTTGCTTGGGCGAGGGGTGGCTAGCGAGACCCTTGCCTAGGCGAGGCCGATCCTCGCTTGTGGCTTTCGAGGGCGACCTTGCCCAGGCAAGGCCGTCCCTCACCAGATCGGGCAAGGGAGACTCTCACCCAGCCCTTCTCGGGTTTCGCCGATGGTTGGCTAGCCACTGGAACCGGCCACTGGTGAAGACAAAGAGAAAACCGAACAAAGAAAAAAAGAAAAGAAAGGAAAAAGAAAAATAATTTAAAATTAAAGTTATTTTTGAACGAAAATGTCCTTGACGCAAATGATCAGGCGCTGCATTCTTATTTGAAACGTCACATGGCCACTTTAGACCCTTATTTGAGACGACATGCCATTTCGGTCATTATTTAACACAAAGTCCACTTCAAGCCCTTATTTAGAATTTTCCCAAGTTTTGTTAATGATAATCATTAAAAATCTGCTTAGATGAACTTCAAAAAGCAAATAATGTTGACATGACGCCCACGTGACTTAAGCGGAATAAAAAATGTCATTTTGGTTGAAAATTATCTAATGGAACCTTGTCACATATATACAAATTTGGGATTTTTTAATGTCACAAAAAAAAGTTTAGGGTAAATGTGTCATAATTGACATAGTTTGGGGTTTTTGATATCACAAAAAAAAAAAACTAGAGAGGATAACATAACACAGGAGAAAAATAAATGGTTCGAGGGAAAAAAATAAATAGAAATAGAAAAAAAAACTATTAATTCTTGACAAGAAAGGAGAGTCCTCTTCAAATAAATAACCCATCTAAACCATCTCCATTGTCATCCCTTGGCCTTTTAGGGATGGAATGCCAATAAAATTATATTGACTTAAGCGAAAACAAAATCGCCATTTTGATTGAAAATCATCTAATGGAACCTTGTCACATAGATACAAATTTGGGATTTTTTAAAATGCATACAATTAAAAATTCTAGAAAAATTCATAAAAATTTTAGAAAATAAAAAAAATGTCGATCGAAAATATGAATTTGGTGAATTTTTTTAAA
Organism: Syzygium oleosum; assembly: GCF_021117445.2. Taxonomy (NCBI): domain Eukaryota; kingdom Viridiplantae; phylum Streptophyta; class Magnoliopsida; order Myrtales; family Myrtaceae; genus Syzygium; species Syzygium oleosum. The sequence continues at coordinate 7,633,060 of NW_026607494.1, forward strand.
AATCAAAAACATCAAAATTTCAAAACTTCACGTATTTTTAAAACACATATGACCACCCATTTTGAAAATTTAAATTTTTTTAGGTGCAAAAAATCAAAAATTTCAAAACTTCACAAAATGCTTAAAATACGGCCACCTACTTTGAGTGAAATTTAAATTTTTATGCCCAAAAAAATAAAATTTTCAAAACTTTTTTTTTTTTACTGCCCCGAAGGAGAGCTTGTTTTTCTTTTCTAACAAGAAAGTACCGATTATTCAGCCAAAAAAAAAAAGAAAATAATTCAAAACTTCACAAAATGGAGAAAAATAAATTTAAATTTTCGAGGGCCCAAAAAAATTTAAAAATCAAAAATTTCAAAAACATAATGGCTTATAAACATGGCCACCCACTTTGAGTAAAAAAACTATTAATTCTTGACAAGAAAGGAGAGTCCTCTTCAAATAAATAACCCATCTAAACCATCTCCAATGTCATCCCTTGGCCTTTTAGTTTTTACCATTTGGGAAAGAAGTAGCAGCAGAACTTGCCATACATGAAAACAACAGACGAATTGCCCCATTTCGCCTAAGGTGCATCATAAGTAATTCACGGGGGCTCTACTCATTGTTACAACATCATTACAACTTGCAATGATTTGAAGATGAGAGTGAAATGCAAGAATGATGCAACATGGGGGTGTCAAAGAGTGAGTAGCAGGCATTATGGTAAAGTTGAGGAGCAAAGTCTTTGAAAATGGAAAAGTTACAGAGAAGTGGACCACTACGAGGGACGTTGATTATAGAGCTTTCCTACGTAAAACAAAACAAAAATCATGAGAGTTACGAGGTCAAGGTCTCTGTCTCTTGCTTCTGCTTTTCGCCTGCTTTTAGGAAAGCTTCTCCTCGATGTAAGGTCCAACGTGGAATGGAATTTGGTACGAACCAACTAAATACGAAGACTTCTTTTTTTTTTGGTCAGAAAATACGAAGACTTAACGGATCCACTTTCCCTAGGGATGAGATCAGGAATCATCATCTCCCCTGAAGCAAAATGTCATTCCTGTTCTAGATATTATACGGTCTCTGAGATTCTGGACGCCTCATACGTCTTTCGTAGTATGTAAAGATGGCGTCTCAACGTGTGCTGGAAACCAGTTTGGATCTTTAAAATTTGTAATGTAGACGTGAAATGATTCGAGGATCTTTAACGACATTATTGTACGAAACTAGCAGGGATAACCCATCAGGCCCGTCTTTCTTCACCTAACAGTTCCATTCGTCTTCCTCACTCTGTGTCTCTGCCCTCTCAAATTGAACGCCATGTCCAACCAAGCTCCCAATTGCCTGGTCGTCGACAAGGCCATCGACGATGACAACTCGGTGGTTTTTCTCCATCCGGAGACAATGAAGAAGCTCCAGCTCTTCCGTGGCGACACCATCCTGGTCAAGGTTGTATAGTTATGCATTTGGAGATCAATTCGACTAGAAGTTCTCATTTGGGTTATTCGTGGGTGTATCATGTTCTAGGATTGCTTTGGATTGGCCTCTTGTGATCCGTTTCGAGCGTGGAAATTTTTTAAGCTTTGGGTAGCGTCCTCTTGTCGTGTCATGCCGTGTCTGGGTTTTAGTAGATTTTTTTTTTTTGAGCTTTGAGGTCGATATGCGGTTGGATTGCAACCTAGAAGCTCTGCTTACCAACTTTGTGATGTTATGTGAACTTCTGCAGATTGTAAGGTGGTTCCATTGAGTTGTTTGCTTTACACCATGTCATTTCCTGCATTCCTGCATGTGGGAGACGATTGATGCAAAAGATCCCTTTTAGCTCTGACAGTCATAGTTTCTATGCTATCATGCTCAACGTTAACTCTAATGACTCGATTTTACTACGTCAAAAGATCTCTCTCTCTCTCTCTCTCTCTCTCTCTCTCTCTCTCTCTCTCTCTCTCTCTGAGTACACTGCTGTAAAGGACATCTTTTTCGGTAGCATGACGATATAGAGTTCAGATTGGAGGCAATGCATTGTGTTGGTCTTTAAAACACTAATTCTTACTTCCAGGGGAAGAAAAGGAAAGATACCGTTTGCATTGTAGTTGCTGATGACACATGCCGGGAGCCAAAGATAAGAATGAACGAAGTGGTGAGATCAAACCTGAGGGTTAGACTGGGAGATGTTGTTTCAGTGCATCAGTGTGCTGATGTCAAGTATGGAAAGCGAGTTCACATACTTCCCGTGGATGACACCATTGAAGGGATTACTGGAGATCTCTTTGATGCATACTTGAAGCGTGAGTTTCTCTTTTCTAAGGACTTGTAATGAATAACTGCACGGTTCCCTCTCGTTTATGCTGATGTAGGAAATAATACTGTTTTGCTCCCTTCTTTAGCTATTGGTCCTATGTGATCAGTGCCTTCTGAAGTTGTCTTTTTAAATCAAACATACCATTTGAAGATGTATTATGAACCCTTTTTTCTTTCATGGAATTTACGTTAGTGCTGTATGTAACAATAAGTGCATATTAAATTAAACACTTGATGAAGTACAAAAATTCATGAACGGGGATAACAAAAAAAAATAGACAACATAAATCTGCCTGTGAATTTATTTCTACTCTTCATACTTTTGCCAGTTCCTAAGTAATGATGCTTAGCATCTTGAATTTTGTTTTAATATCCAGGCTTGTGGCCCGTGTTAGGTGGGCTCATTGATCATTTTATCTTTTTTAAATGTGATCCTATTGCTAAGTGTTTGTGCTTTGAACTGCAATCACTTTCCTATAAGTTGGCTACATTTAGTTAGTACTTTAGTAACAACTGAATATTGGGAGTGCACCACATATTGGATGGCTCTGCTCGTTCCTAATGTTTTTTGGTAACAAAATCCAGTGAATCCTAAAGTTGCTGGTGAACCAGACCATACCAAAACACTGGTTTGCCTGGGTTCAATATGGTCTATTTCAGTGTTTATGTTTTGTAAAGCACTTCTCTTACAGAACTTTTCTCCATACTATCTATCAGAGGAAGTAACTTCCTAAAAGTGATCGACTCGTATATGCCTTCTGATAGCGGGTAAAGCATGATAAAAGATCTGTGAACTACTGCTAGCCTTTGCAAGGGATGCTGGCACTTATTTTCTTGTCAAACCATTACACCATTGACTGCATAATCATGGTAGTTTGAGCACAGACACTAAAATAGCTCACTTCTTTTTGCAAAGATGATCCTTGGATTGGATGGACAAATTACTAACGTGATGGATCCACTCCCTGTAGCTTACTTCCTGGAGGCATATCGCCCTGTGAGGAAAGGTGATCTGTTCCTTGTTAGAGGAGGAAGGAGAAGTGTCGAGTTCAAGGTTATTGAGACCGATCCTGCCGAGTATTGTGTCGTTGCGCCAGACACAGAGATCTACCTTCAGGGAGAACCTGTGAGGAGGGAGGATGAGAATGGATTAGACGAGGTTGGTTATGATGATGTCGGTGGTGTTACGAAGCAAATGGCTCAAATTAGGGAGCTGGTAGAGCTGCCATTGAGACATCCACAATTATTTGAATCAATTGGTGTGAAACCGCCTAAAGGAATCCTGCTGTATGGACCTCCTGGATCTGGGAAAACCCTCATTGCAAGGGCAGTTGCAAATGAAACTATTGCCTTCTTTTTTTCTATCAATGGACCAGAGATCATGTCAAAGGCGGCTGGCGAAAGTGAAAGCAATCTCAGGAAAGCTTTTGAGGAGGCAGAGAAATGTGCACCTTCCATCATCTTTATTGATGATATTGATTCAATTGCTCCGAAGAGAGAGAAAACTGATGGAGAAGTCAAGAGCAGGATCGTTTCTCAGCTGCTAGCACTCATGGATAGTTTGAAATCTCATGCCCATGTCATAGTTATCGGAGCTACTAACCGACCAAACAGCATTGACCCATCTTTGAGAAGATTTGGGAGATTTGACAAGGAAATCGATATTGGAATTCCAGACGAAGTTGGGCGCCTTGAAGTCCTCCGCATTCATACAAAGAACATGAAGCTTGCTGAAGACGTATAGGATTTTCCCTTTTGTTTCCCAAGCAGTTTGTTGTATGGGCATCTTCTTTTTCCCCTTGGTTCTAATAATTTAATCGATGTTATGCAGGTTGATCTGAAAAGAATTGCTGAGAACACGCATGGCTATGTTGGTGCTGATCTGGCTGCTCTCTGCACCGAAGCTGCACTTCAGTGCATCAGAGAGAAGACGGATGTCATTGACTTGAAAGATGAGTCAATAGATGCGGAGATACTCAACTCGGCAGTTACAAATAAGCACTTCCTAACTGCTCTTGGAGCAAGCAACCCATCTGCTCTCCCTGAGACAGTAAGTATACTTAATACGGAGCTGCTGCATGGTATTGTTCTCCTGCCCCTGAGTTCGAATCTAATCCTCACACTTTCAGGTGGTTGAAGTGCCAGAAGTGAGCTGGGGAGACACTGAAGGTCTTGAGAGTGTTAAAAGGGAGCTTCGAAAGGTATGGTTATTTGTGTTCTTTTGTTTTTTGTGTGTGCTTCTATCATTTGTGTGGTCTTGAGAATGTTAAAATATGTCGTGTCACTTTTTTCGTCGGTCGAGTGTGGAAATGTATAGGTTTTGGGGCCCTGTGCACCATGTCTGTGTTAGGCATGCGACAACGAGGGGCTCGCATGAATTTCATCTCTTCACATGATTGTTCTGGTGCTTAGTACATTTTGTTTCCGAGGCCGTGCTTAATGGTTCATTAAGACTGCGAATGATAATTATTTTGTTTTTTTATTTTCTATTTTTCTGTTCCTAGGAACAAGTTTGGAACAGAAATTCGTTTAATAACGCAATTTCATTTTTCTATTTCTAAAACAAATTTTAATTTTAGAAATAGGTTTGGAATAGAAATGAGAAGTAAAAATTCTTTTCATCGCTTGCCCTCGCTACTAGCCGATCTTCCACCTGCCACCCACTGCCACCCACCTACCGTCTGCCACCTCCCGCCGCCCACCTACTACCATCGCTCGCCAGCTGCCTGGGTTGCCACCCGCCGTCTGCTGCCTCCCACCGTCCGCCCTCTCGCCACCCTCCTCCCGCCTCCTGCCGTTGCTCACCTCCCATTGCCGGCCGCCTCTTGTCGCCGTCCTTCGCACTAGTGTCGCACTGTGCTTTCGAACACTAAGGAGGTACTTCCATTTGTCACGAATGTGAAAACTGTCCCCAAATGGGCTACTAAGGCCCGGTACGGATATTTCACCCAGATGTCCGACAGACATCCCATCACTAGACAAACGGGGGTCTGTCCTAAACCATACCTCACATGACAGTGGGTTGTATTTTTTTATCTTTCTATTTAGTCTGAGTTTTGATTTTGGAGTCGCCACTAGTCATTCTTGATAGATTGACTAGAAACCTAATCAGCGTACGGGAGAAATACTACGATTTTGCGAACTAGAGATTCTGAGTAAGGGGACTTGGTTACATTAATAATCCCAAATTAAGATTACTAATGCCCTTTCAGTACCTAAAACGATACGATATATCTAACATGTCACACAAGTTTCCGAAATCTACCCACTAATTCTAATCATTCTATTCGAGAGAAATCAATCAATCAATGATTAAATGCATAATTAATTTCAATCAATCAATGATTACATGCATAATTAATTTCAATCACACAAAACAATCCTAAAATGATTTCTGAAATAAAAATCAATCAAAAACCCAAAACCCTAGTAAAGCCCTAAAGGCTTGTTCATTCAATTGATTGTGTGATTCTAGGGTTTTTTAGGGGTAAAAACCCTTTTTAATTCCTAAACAAAGGAGTTCCTAAAAATGTCATTTAAGCACTTCCAAAAATTCTAATTTCACTTGCAAAGGTTGGCCACAGTATTTCTAAGTCATTCTATGAATTTTTGAAATTTTTATTTTTGTTTTTTTTGAAAAAAATTTATGAGAATTTTGTTTCCCGAAAAATGATTTTTATTTTATTTTCTGAAAAATTTTATGGATTTTTCTGAATTTTTCTCATTTTTGTGGATTTTCTGAGAATTTTTTTATGAAATTTTGGAAATTTTCTGATTTTTATGAATCTTATATGAATTTTCTAATTTTCTGAATTTCTAAAAAAAATTATGATTTTCTGAAATTTTTTATTTGATTTTCTGAATTTTTTTATTTTTTTAGAATTTTATGATTTTTGTTATTTTTTTGTTATTTTTTTAAATTTTCTCACCGAGGAGATTGAACCGGGCTGACCAGTTTAGACCAGTCCAGCCAAGCCGAACCGGCACCGGCACTGGCGCCGGCCATTGCCCCGGCGAGACATAGGACCAAATTGGTGTCATTTGAGGGTTTTCTCTTTGGGGCAATTCGTCAAGTAGCTGGTGGACACAATTTAAAGCTTAGTGTTTTCGAGACCGTCGGTTTGTATCGATCTCCGGCGACCTTCCGATGATGTTTTGACCACTCCACTTGATTCAGTGTTGAGTCCATGTTAATCTTTATCAAACTAGCTTGACTAGCTCGCCGTTGGATCGCCGCCGGCCGGCGAAAAAACTGATCTAAACACCCTAAGTAATTACTGACCTAAACAAGCTTCTCCGAGGTTCAAATCCTTATTCTAATCGCCCTAGCCGTTTAAACCGATCCAAATCAACATCAAAATGTCAATCAAGATGAGAATCAACTAACTTGAGTAGCCTATGGCCACGAGAGGCGCTCCGGCAAGGTTCAGGAAGTTCCGGTGAGGTTCAACAATGGTGGCCGACTCGTTTAATGCACATTTAACGATCCAAAATGCAATCAAACAATACAAATATGATCATAAACGTTTTTTAGACATCAAAGGACTCATAATCATCAAGAAAATCGCATGATCATCCATGTTAAGCTCAAACTCATTTTCTGGAATTTTGGAAAATAGTGACAAACATCAAACTTTACCTGCTTCGATAGCGATGAAAATGGAGTTTCCGAACCCAACGATGACCGTAAAACGATCTACTGATGTCAATTCTTCAAGCCAGTGGTCACCGTCTCGCCGGGAAAGGTCTAGACTCGCCGGCCGAGCCTGATTTTCAGGCCTTAGCAGTCAGGTTTAACTCAGGTATTCAGGTGAGGAGACTCACCTTCCAGGCCGATTTGTCGGCGCTTTTCTGGCCAGAAAAGCATCGATCGCTCGGTCTTTGGAGTCTCAACTCACTCCCTTGCTCAATCTCCCTCTCCTCGCACTGGTTCTCTCTCTCTCTCTCTCTTTCGGGATTTTTGTCGAACAATTCGTCTCCCCAAGATAACGTTTCTTCTTCCTTTTCTAACCCGATTTCCCGCCAAAAGTTTGTTCCCACCGACCTCCAAGTTGGTTATATCGAATCTCCAATGCCAATTGGAGATCCCCCGGCCGGTAAAACTGTTTTTCACATGCTTATTTAGCCTGAGTAAGTCGGTGAAATAGCGGGTCGGGGAAGATATTTTCCTCATATTTTTTCCAGGTAAGGGTGAGTTGGGTGTAGAAGGAGACCAACCTGGGTCGGGTCGAGTCGATCCGACCGACCCGGCAGACTCGGGTTGGTCCAAAATTGCAAATTAAGCCAGATTTTGACCTAATTTTTCAAATTTAACCCCAAATTTGAATTCCTTGGCACATTTTGCATCCAAATATGGGATTTACACTAATTTTCATCACAATTAAACTCAAAATTCCCAAATTTTGAACTTATGTTAATTGGGTTTTTGTTTAATTCAGTAGCCAGATGACCTAATTGGGCAAAATTGACGCCAAAATTGAATTACCCATGCCTGATTAACCGTAGGAATGGTGCTGCCTTAGTTCAACAATTCCGAATTGACCAAGATCCCCAATTTGGGCTTAAAATCCCAATTTTCAATTGATTTTTGGAGTTTTTTCAATTTTCTTGTTAAATTGTAAAATTGGACCGACCAATATGCAATTTAAGATCCCTGAATCATTTTTTTGTGAATACACTATGGACTAAAAATGCCCAGAAATGACTCAATTGAATTTTTGGTTCAATTTGGGTGTGAATTTGCCCAATTTTGGGAAAAACATATCCCCAATTGAAATTTTTCAAAATTGAAGCTTCAATGATGAAATTGGAATTAAAATAAAGCTAATGACTATTTTAATGGAATTTTTGAACTCCATTTGGTATTTTTCTTGATTTTTCACTCATTTTGGCCAAAAGAAATTAAGGAAAAATTCTAAAAAATTCTAAAAAATTTATTTTTGGTTTAGAAATAGGTTCCTAAGCATGGCCAAGGTTCCTAATCCTAATTTTGTGATTTTTTAGGAAATTTGAAAAATGGTTCAAAAATCAAGTGTCAACAGCTAGTCGCGCCGCCATCCGCCACCTTCTCCCCCCACTGCCGTCCACTCACCAGCCATCCGGGATGGATAAATTTTGTACCGTTATCAAACAAATTTTTGTTCCGGGAACAGAAATTTTGTGTCGTTATCAAACGCGTATTTTTGCTTAGAAACTCATCCGTGAAACAGAAATAAAAAAATCAATTTTTGGTCAGAAATTAATTTCCGAAACAGAGTGGTTGTCATTCGCGCTCTACCCTCTAACTAGCCATATCCGGAGATATATACTTGTCATCGAAGTCATGAAAAACTGGTTCAATAGTCAACACTCAACCATCAAGAAGTCATTCTTGAACACTTTGCTTTACATGATCGCGTTGTGATAAACAGATAACCAACATCCATGAAGTCAAATGTTGAAATCCAAGTTCTTAGTCAGTACTCAAATTGCAAGATGCAAAGTAAAATTTTTGGAGTGGCTTGACAGTAAGATTATCAATTTATAATTAAATAGTCTTATCCAATCACAAATGGAGTGGCTTGAAAATTTAAGATAAAACAAGCATGAAAATCAGTAACTCGCATGATGCATAGTCTGGGAAATTTGGAGGGAAAAAAGAACCAAGCAAAAATGAAAGTAGTTTGAAACAAGTGATGATTTCTCATGAAGGATAAGACATTGTTCATGGTCCTACCAGCTGATCATGCAAAAGCCTGAGCCTGGATCAGAAAACAAGTTAACTCGTGCCGCGTGCAAATTTCACGGTCACTCTTCACATTCAATTTGCATGCATATAAAACGACGAAACCCTCTGTGCAAATCTCGCCAATCACCCTCTGCCAGCCAATCCGATCGCGAGGTGAACCCCATACTTCAAACCATGGTACTCCTGTGCATCGCCGGAAGAGAGATCGCGCCGCAAATCGATGTCGCACACTTCGACACCAATCTCCACTCGAAGGAGATGATACGAGACGTACTTGGCGGGACGATTGGCAGGCAGACGTTGGCATACGATGAGTGGGCTGCTCGACGATGAGGAGATCCGGCACTGCATCTTTGGCCGGGACTCTGCAACCGTGACGCTTTGCGTGGCTCATTGCCCAAGGGGATAAAGATCGCTGCACGGCTCGAGTCCTCCATGGGGACTCAGGAGACGGACCAAAATCTAGAGGCGATGGGGTCTTGGGAACTGTTCCGTCGCTCTCTTTTGCCTCGACACTCAAATGAATGAAGACCTGCCACTCTCTGCATATTTTGTCTTTGATGGAACTGAGATTGATGTTCAAGTCATCGTATTTAAGGAAGGTCGTTAATACAGTTGGAACATTGATGTTGAGTGAATAGGAAGGATCGGAAGTGGACAAGGGGTGTTTAAAAAAATCTAAACGATCTACCTAGCTATTCTAGTCTTCCAAAAGGACCAAAACCAAACCGATATGGAGATGATTGAACAAATGCATCTATAAAACCAGTCGAATAATTATTCAGCAGAAACTCGAGTCTCGGGCCTCTTCAATCTGTCGCATTTTTTCGCCTTTCTTTGCCTCTCTTTCTCTCTCTGTCTCTCTCTCGCTCGACTCTATCTATGCGGACTCTCATTCTGTCCATCTACAAACATGGCCTCGCATTACACTAAACATTCAACAAGAGGAGAGACACAGAAACACCCCAGATTCCTTGAGTTCCGAACTAAATGCTCGATGGAGTCAGCAAGGAACTGGCTTTCTTCGTCTTCCTCTGCTCCTCCGTTCCATCGAAGAGTCCTCTCCAGAAAATCTCTCCCCTCTGCCTCTTCAGGTACTGCGTGGTTTTAGCGAGCTATTGCATGACTGTTTGTCCGGGCTCTAAACTTGAGTGTGAAGGTTACATTTTTTCTCTCAAGGCCTTTCCTTAAGACTGTCTCGTTCGCGGGTGCTGTTTGGATATATGCTTTTTAAGGTATCTTGCACTGTACCCATTACAGCATTCAACATAACATAGTAGTGAGACTGTCCTGTCCCTGACGTTACTTTTCATGGAGCTAAAGATACGGTCAATACACGCTACAGGAAAACAAAGTTGTTATCTTTACTGCTCATGGACGCGGATCAGCTGACCCCTTCCATCGGCCAATCTGCTGTCTCCAAGGAAAGGGACGCTGACAGTTGTCCGGCTGAAAGCTTCAAGAAAGAAAGCAAGCTGTGGCTGCAAAAACGCAGGCACCGCATGTGAGCTTCAATGAATTTTTTAGGCCTTATGTTGTAACCTATCTCCAGTGGCCCAATGTTGGAATAACAATGAAATAAGTTAATAAATACTGAGTTTGATCGTATGGACCTTTGGATAATATGATGAGGGGATTTTGTGACATCTTATAGAGTGTTTGATAAATGTCCGAATATAAAGTAGATATAACACAAATTCTTCTTTCTCCCTCCTCCCACCTTTGCGCTATCGTCATCAATATGATGTCACTGTTGCTTTCTGCTGGCACCTGTCAAGCTGCCGTTGGCATCGCCTCTGTTGAGGATGATGTCTTGTATTCTGTTATATGGAAAAGCTAAATATTTTAGGCTATGTGGGCAATTTTGTAATTTGTGCCATGTAGGGTTTCGCTATATATGTTTAGGGCGAAACAGGTCTCTAAGAAGAGAAGGAGGGAGTGAGAAAGAGCGGCTGTATACTTTTCTACGTTATTAGTGAAACAGATCTCATCTCCCTGTGAATGTAGGTAGGCGGAACATCTCCCCTGCTGAACCACGTAAATTCTTGTGTTGTGCGAATTTTCATTACTTTTCTTGCATCATTGATAGGATCGAATTAGATATTCGACAATTGGTATCAGAGCTTGGTTTGGCAAGCTATCAAGATGGCAGGAAAGGGTTCGAGTGTCAAGTACGACATCGAGAGGTTTAATGGAAAGAACAACTTCACTCTCTGGCGACGAAGAATGATGGATCTTCCGATTCAAGCAGGCCTGTCGAAAGTGCTGCTGGGAAAGGGAAGAAACCAAACGAGTGATGAAGATTGGGGGAGATGGAGGAAAGGGCGGTAAGCGCCATTCGATTGAACCTATCTCGATGAGGTTCTGCAGATGTGCCGGATCTCAAGTCGGCTCCGCAGTGTGGTCGAAACTTGAGAGCATCTATATGACCAAGTCCCTAACGAACAAACTGTTTTTGAAAAAACAGTTATACTCTCTACAGATGGAGGAAGGCTCAGATCTGTTAGAACACATCAACATGTTCAATCAGATTCTGAGTAAACTTGCAAGTCTGGAGGTTTCAATGGAAGATGAAGACAAAGCCCTATTATCGCTATCGTCGCTACCAAAGATCTTATGATCATCTGGGTGACGACACTCTTGTATGGAAAGGAGACGCTTGAGACGGATGAGGTCACCGCGCCCTATTATCTAATGATACGAGAAAGAGGGTTAACAAGTGCTACATGGGTGAGGTCTCATCGGAAAAGTCAAGGAGCAAGAACGGGAAGAACAATCCAATGGGATCCGGAATAAGGGTCAATCGAAATCAAGAGGGGTAAAACAAAACTCTCTTTGTTATTATTGCAAGAAGGAAGGACATCCGAAAAGAGACTATTATAAGAGAAAGGAAGACTTGAAAAAGCGAGAAAACTTCTAATCAAGCAAGTGTGGTCGATAGCTCGACGGTGATGATGGAGATCTTCTCTCTATATCATCGTAAGAATCGCTTCACCGATTCATGGATTTTAGACTGGACGCTCTTATCACATGTGCCCGAATAGGGATTGGTTTGATTCATGGTCATACAATGGTGGATCTGTTCTAATGGGGAATGATGCGGTTTGCAAAACCATTGGAATAGGGACTATTAAAATCGAATGTTTGATGGTATAGTCGAACTTTAGTGGATGTAAGGCATGTTCCGATCTAAAGAAAAATTTGATATCTTTGGGTGCGCTTGATGTGAATGGGTGCAAGTACGCAAAGAAGTGGAGTTCTCAAAGTCATCAAGGGAGCTATGGTTGTCATGAAAGGAGAGTTGATCGGAAGTTTATACAGCTCATAGGGAGTACAAGATAGGTGGAGCATCCGTGACTACAAGTAGAGTCCGATCTGAGATGACACTCATCCGTGGCATATGCGGTTAGGGCATATGGGTGAAAGGGTATGATGGAGCTTCACAAAAGGAAGCCGTTAAAAGGTGTCAAAAGCCGCAAATTGAACTTTCGCAAATACTGCGTTTGGAAACAGAAGGTGGTTAGTTTCGAATCGAAGCATACGAGCAAGGATGTACTTGATTATGTACACGCGATGTATGGGGTCCCGCACCGATAAAATCAAAAGGTGGAGCCGAATATTTTGTGACCTTCATTGATGATTACTCAAGGAAAGTCCGGGTCTACTTCATGAAGTCAAGAACGAAGTCTTCTCCAAATTCAAAGAGTGGAAGGTCAAGTAGAAAGGCGTGACAGAAAGAAGCTAAAGTGCTTGAGAACGAGACAATGGAGGGAATACATGTACACACCATTCCCTGGAACTATGTAAAGTGAAGGGATCACACGTCACTTCACAACATCGGATACACCACCAAAACGTGTAGCGAGAGGATGAACAAGACACTTTTGGAAAGGGCTCGAGTATGAGGCCGAATGCAGGGCGAGTAAAAGTTTGCAAGCGTAAGCAGTTAATATGGCATGCTATCTCATTAACAGGTCTCCATCTACACCCATTGAATGCGAGTTCCCGAGGAGGTATGGACAGTAATCCGATTGACTATTCTAGTTTGAGAGTATTTGGTTGTCCAAATTCTATGTTCATGTACAAAGTAGACATCGTTCCAAGTTAGACTCAAAGTCTAAGTGTATCTTTCTTGGCTATGAGAAAGGTGTGAAAGGATTCAAGCTATGGGATCCTAATGCACGGAAGACCGTGGTTACAGGACGTTGTCTTTGATGAATCCGACATGGTGAAGGCAAATAACAGTTCACATGCAGATGGCGAAGTGAAGAAGGATCTATCTGGGTGGAGTCGGTGAACCGAAATAGCGGGAGGAAGGGAATCATCCAAGAATCACCGTAATCACAGGAGACAATAGAAGATACCTACACCATTGCGTGAAGGTAGAGGAAAACGTACTTACAAAGCACCTGTGAGATACGGGTTTGAGGATATGGTTGCTTATGCCCTCACGTAGGGTACAAAGCGATCCATCTTCCTATCAGGATGCGATATCTGATGCTGATAGTGATAAATGGATGTCAGCTATGATGGAAGAAATGGAATCCTTACATAAAAACAGGACTTGGAAGATTGTGGAGAAACCTAAAGGGTGAAAGATCATTGGGAGTAAATGGATCTTTCGCAAGAAAGAGGCAGTGTCTGAGAATGAGCAGGTAAGGTACAAGGCTAGACTTGTAGCTAAAGGGTATGCACTGTAAGGAAGGGGTGGATTATAATGAAATATTCTCTCCAAGTAGTAAAGCACACTTCCATTCGGGTTCTACTTGCCTTGGTAGCCATGTTTGATTTTGAGCTGGAGCAACTTGATGTGAAGACGGCGTTTCTTCATGGAGACTTGGAGGAACAGATTTTCATTGAGCAACCTCACGGGTTCAAAGTGCCAGGAAAGGAAGATCACGTTTGTCTGCTTAAGAAATCACTTTATGGCCTTAAGCAATCTCCAAGACAGTGATACAAGCGTTTTGACTCTTTTATGGTGCAAATTGGCTATTCGAGAAGTGAGTATGATTGTTGTGTTTATTTTAAAGTGTCAGATGATAATTCGATTATTCTTTTGATGCTTTATGTTGATGACATGCTCATTGCTGCTAAGGATATGCATAATATTGTCTCTTTAAAGTCCTTGTTGAATAATGAGTTTGAGATGAAGGATCTTGGTGTCTGCTAAGAGGATCCTTGGTATGGAAATTCATAGAGATAGAAGTGCAGGTAAACTTTGGGTATCTTAAAAGAGGTATGTTGAAAAGGTGCTTGAGCGTTTCAACATGAATAAGGCTAAACCAGGTGAGACACCATTAGCTAGCCACTTCGGGTTATCTCGAACAAGAATGCCCCACAAAACATGAGGAGATTGAGGAGATGACTCGAGTTCCTTATGCTAGTGCGATTGGGAGTCTCATGTATGCTATGGTGTGTAGCAGCCGATTTATCTCATGCAATCGGTGTTGTTAGCAGATACATGAGTAATCCAGGGAAGGAGCATTGGAATGCGATCAAGTGGATCTTTAGATATCCGAGCGGGAGGCTGAGACTTGGGTATTATGTTCAATCGCGACGGAGGTTCGAAGGAGTTAGCGGGATATGTTGATTCGACTTTGTCGGTGACCTAGACAGGAGGAGGTCTACTACAGGATATGTCTTCACATTAGCTGGTGGACCTATCTCATGGAGGGCGATGCTCCATCCACAATTGCATTGTCTACTACAGAGGCAGAGTACATGGCAATTATAGAAGCTGCTAAGGAAGGACTCTGGTTGACTAGGTTGGTTCGTGAGTTGGGTTTAGAGCAAGGAGGTGTGGTGTTACATTGTGACAGTCAGAGTGCCATACATCTCACCAAGAATCAAGTGTTTCATGCAAGAACAAAGCATATAGATGTGAAGTTTCACAAAATCAGGGAGCTTGTGTCAGATGGCAGCATTCACTTGAGGAAGATTCACACGAATAGCAATCCCTGCATTGTTTTACCAAGCCGATCACTATTGAGAAGATTGGGTCATGTTTGGGCTCAATTAATATAACTCCGTTGAAGGTGAGGACGACTCAATAAGTGCGGGAGTGTACCTCTTATGGAGGTACGGGGATAAAGACATCTATATTTCATATTCTTTCACAGGTGGCTTTACAGAATCCAAGCCAAGGTGGAGATTGTTGAGGATAATGTCTTGTATTATGTTATATGGAAAAGCTAAATATTTTAGGCTATGTGGGCAATTTTGTAATTTGTGATGTAGGGTTTCGCTATATATGTTTAGGGCAAACAGTCTCTAAGAAGAGAAGGAGGAGTGAGAAAGAGTGGCTTACACTTTTCTACGTTATTAGTGAAACAGATCTCATCTCCCGTGGACGTAGGTAGGCGGAACATCTCCTCGCCGAACCACGTAAATTCTGTGTTGTGCGAATTTCCATTACTTTTCTTGCATCATTGATAGGATCGAATTAGATATTCGACAGCCTCACCTCGCCTTCCGCCACCCCTTCCTCGCCAGGTCCTCGGCCTCTCTCTCCCCCCCCCCGTCTCTCTCTCTCTCTCTCTCTCTCTCTCTCTCTGTACCCCTGTGCGCGTGTATCTGCCTCCCAACCCACCCCTCTTTCTAGTAGTAACTAGAAGTCGTGATTGTGATAGCCATTTGCTGGAAGCGATGAAGATGATGATGAAGATAGTTGGAGTGACTCGTGAGAACGTTCTACTCCTCACGTGAAATTTCTTACTGTTGCATCTTCGTTAAAGAGGAAAATTGCCTATGCAGCCCTGATTTCTTTGTTCCTTCGTGTGTATACATATTCCTCGCCACACCCCCACCCAAAGAAGAATATGTCAAAGAGGTTTCGTGTCCTCCTCTCCTTCCTCACACCAGAAAATGAAGCACGGGCATAGACTTCGGAGAACCAGCATGTGAGCGCTGTGTGTGGTTCATTTTTTGTGCTTATGTTTAGTATATTTATATATGTTGTCGATGTATAGTGTGCCATAAATTCAGCTCTATGTTCAAATATATCCTAGCTTGAGTGCTTCCTATAAGGCTTTTTATTCCTCGTTTTTTTGGGCCTCTGTAGAATGCGAAGCTTGCGCACTCTTTCCGCAAGCGGAACCGATGCACCGATGCTTTGGCGAAGCACGCCATGTGCCTCAGACCAATGATATCATCTTTTTTACTGCCATTCCTAGTTCTACTCAGCCTTGCCACTGAACCAACGTCCAATGGACCGACTATAAGAGTTTTTTTTTTTTTTTGGTCGGATGACTAGAAGAGTTGCGTTGCTGCGAAATTGATCAAGTCTCTCTCGAGGCTAAAGAGAATCAGTTGCTAAGAGATCTTACACATAACATGTCAGACACCATAACCATTGATTCTGTAGTTTTTCTGTAGCCAATTCATATGCCACTTCACCAGTAATCCCTGCATGAACAAGAGCCATCAATGAAACAATGAAATCCGTTATTATCCCTAACAATGATCTCTCTACGGGTGATCTTAGAAATAAGCTTGAGTGCCTGATGACAATCACCACATACTCGGAGGTTCTTCACCACTCGAATGACCGCATTCGGGCCTGTGCTTATCAGATCAAATGCAACAGCCAGCTTCTCGCTATGCCAACTCAGGATATGCTCCTTCTCCTCCTCTTCTATGTCGAACAACACAAACTCGGTCGTAGGAAATAACTGGCCGCTTTCAATTCTTTAGCCAGTTCCTCGAGCTTTGCGTATATTTCCTTTGACAGGGATGAGACTCATCTACAACAAGGAATTCATGGACAATACCATCTACTTCAATCCAACTATATCTAGGTACTTTTTGGATCCCTTGATTGTTCATTCTCGACCTAATGTCAGCTGCATCGTCCCATCTACGGCTTGCGGAGTAAATATTGGATAAGAGAACGTAATTACCTGAATTCCACGGTTCCAACTCAATCAGCTTCTTCAGTACATGTTCGGCCAGCTTGGTGTCTCGGTGGAGCCTACACCCACCAAGCGACGCGCCCCAAACAATGGTATTTGGCTCCATAGGCATATCTTTGATCAAATTATGGGCCTCTTCCAAATGAACTGCACGGCCGAGGAGATCCACCATACATCCATAATGCTCTATTGAAGGAGGCAAAGAAAATACATTGACCATGCTCTTGAAGTATTGCCAGCCCTCATATATCAGATTGCGTGCGTGCGTGCGCAAAGCAAACTCATGAATGTTTGTGTTGAGGCACAAGTTTGATATTTTGTCAAGATCAAGCAATTGATATTTTTATTTGAAAAGGAGATTGTTAGGATAATCAAGCATATGCGGACTGACAATAGCAGAATGTTAAGACAATCATCTAGTTGAGAGCTTTGATCGAAAAGAAGATTAGTTCGGAGTTATTAAAGGAATTCTGCATGACGAAAAGCATAGTGAGACAAGCACTAGTGCTAATGAATCACAATACGTTGCAGAGTTGATAAGCATAATGTTTCTAGAGACAACCCATAAATTGCTCTTTAGTGCTGGTATAGCTACGAGATTTTCTGGCAGATGCGTTTTGTACAACAAGTTACATGGTTAATAGATCTCCATTGACTACGATTGGATATTTGACTACCGAACAAGTGCGGTCAGGTAACATTTCTAATTATTCTATTTTTAGAGTATTTGGGTGATCGTGTTATGTTTGAGTGAGTGATGGTAAGCTTGATGGAAGGGTAAGAAAGTGCATTCCTAGTTATGCACAAGGTGAACAGTGTTATCGGTTGTGGTACCCAAAATTAAATTCACCTGTTATCAATAGAAAAGTTACATTTAATAAGTTTCTAGTACTTCTGAGTAGGAGTGGCTGTGACGGTGTTTATACTAATTTGGACGGTGTTCAATTCAAGATGGAGTTGCAATTAGAAATTTATAAGGTAGTGGGTACTTACACAATAATTGACACAGATGATACTTGTAGCGAGGTGGAACCTATAGGGCCAAAGGTTGCTGTAATTGTTGAGTTTGACAAAGTGCGGGTTTGATCTTCAATGGATGCAACATGGTTTTGCTTTATTTATGGTAGATAAAGTTATATATGTAAATCATTGTGGAGTAGCTAAAGGTGCAGGTAGAGTTAGTGTTTTGATAATGTTGATAGTTATGGCGAAGTTCAACCAAGGTTTATGGGAAAGTTCGAATTTTTCGGCGAAGCGATTGTGACTTAAACGTCGAGTCAAGATGAAGATTATTGAAAATATATTTCGAGTTTGAGCCTGAAAAGAAAACTTTCCTAATATAAGTAGATTTCCTAGTGTGAGTAGTTTCCTAAAAGGGTTTCCTATTTTGGATCCATACCTATTCTCTATAAGAAATGGGTCTTCTTTGTGAAGAGTATCTAAGAGGTTGCTTCTTCGTGCAATCCCAGAGTTTTTGAAGCGGTGAAAATCTTGGGGGTAAGATTTTGCATAGTTCTTTAGTGAGATTGAGAAATTATTTCATAAAAAATTGTGAAAGCTAAACGTGTGAGTTATTGAGTTTAAATAGGGGATGAAAAATACTAAGGCTACGCATTGCAACTTGCCAAATAGTGTTTGATTCTGCTCTTTTGTTCTCAGAATCAGTTTGAGAATAGAAATCCGTTTGTTTAATTTTTTGATTTTGGGCACAAATTCTTGCAAATTTGTGCCCAAAATCGTTTTAGAGAGAATGAAGAATAAAAAAGTAGCTTTCTTGATTCGGGAACAAAAATGAGAATCGCTTTTTTTCTTCTTCTTTTTCTTGGTTTAAAAAAGTAGCTTCTAATGTCCAGTACAGGGCCACCTCGCCAGTATCCAGCAAGATTAAAATATTTTAATAAAAAATATTATTAATAAAAAAATTACCGGCCATGGCCAGCGACCAGGCCATGGCGAAAAAAATAAAAAAAATATTATTAATAAAAAAAATGGGAAAATTTCGATTAAGGACCCCAAGTGAGGTCAAATTCTCAAAAGAAGGCCCAAAGTGAATATAGTGACAAATAAAAGGCCGATATCATTTCCATTTTAAGGACCGAAGTGCTTCAAAAGTCTCGAAAATAAATTCCCGTCCAAAATTCCTTCGTCAGAATGTTACTATTCCGTACCAGAGCAGTAAATTTTTTTGTTTTTTTTTTATTTTTTCTTTTCTGTTTTTTTCTTTTTCTTTTCTTTTTTTTTCTTCTCTTCCTCCGTCGGGGCCATAGCTTGCAGAGGTCGCAGACTCAGCGAGCGTCGCCGAGCGAGGGCTCGACCTCGCCGCAGTCGGCCGAGGCCTTGCCGATTGCGAGACCGGGTACGCCTCGCCGACGCCACGAGAGGTCGAGCCTCGCCGGATCTAATGAGGCTCGACCTCGCCGCGTCGGCGAAGGTCTTGCCGTGGTTTGAGGAGACCGGCCTCGCCCGACATCCGAGATCGAGCCTCGCCGGCAATATGAGGCCGACCCCGCCCAACCCCTGCAGCCGAGGCCGCGGTCCTCGCTCGGCGTGGGCGGCCTCAACCGAGGCCAGGCGACCTTCGCGCAGAATTCCTATGAGCCGCCAAAGAAGGAAGAGAAGAAAAAAAAAAGAAAAGGAAAAGGAAAAGAAAAAAAACAGAAAGGAAAAAATAATAAAAAAATAAAATTTTTACTGTCCTATGCCGAAATAGTAATATTCTCGCCGACCGACGGGCATTTTTCAGCTCCTGCGACCCAGCCCTTATTTGAGACTTTTGGGCACTTCGGGTCCTTATTTGAGATCGATGTACTTTTGCCCTTATTTGATATTATGTTCACTTTGGGCCCTCTTTTGAGAATTTGACCCCACTTGGGGTCCTTAATTGAAATTTTCCCAAAAAAAATTTTACCGGACATGGCCAGCGACCAAGCCACGGCGAAAAAAAATATTATTAATAAAAAAAATTTTACCGGCCATGGCCAGCAACCAGGCCATGGCGAAAAAAATAAAAAAAATATTTTCAATAAAAATATTTTTATTAAAATATTATTTATAAAAAATTATTTATAAAAAAAATATTTTACCGGCCATGACCAGTGACCAGGCCATGGCGAAAAAAAAAGAAAAAAATATTTTCAATAAAAATATTTTTTAGTAAAATATTTTAAAAAAATTATTAATAAAAAAAATTTATAAGAAAATTTTTTACCGGCCATGGCCCAAAAAAATAAAAAAATTATTTTTAATAAAAATATTATTAATTAAAAAATATTTTACCGGTCATGGCCAAGAAGGAGGAGAAGAAAAAAAGAAAATAAAGAAATATTAAAATATTTAAAATGTTATTAAAATATTATTAATAAAAAAAAATTTATGCCGTTACCAAACGCATTTCTGTTCTTTTACTATTTCAGGAATAGAAATTTTGGACCGTTACCAAACGCCTTCAAATGCTCAGAATCAGTTCCCAGGCACAGAATAAAAAAGAATCATTTCTGACCATAATATGTTCCCGGGCACAGATTGGTTGTCATGCGCAGTAAAAGTGCTTAAATGGCTCGAGTATAGTTGTAATATATGTTGTACCGCTTGATCTATAATGGAATTCCGTGCTGCTCTTCTGTGGACCATGGACTTAGGTCACGCCGATCGAACCACATAAATATGATGTTTGATTTATTTATTTTTTATGTTTATTGTTCGATCGCTTGTTTTAAACAACAATAGTTATGTTTTATTTTCTTTTTTCACGATTTTCAAATAGTACCTATTTCTCCTTTTAGTTCGACACTTTATTTTTGTTGATTATTCATCCAAAAAATTGCCAAGTGATTTAATAGAGAGGAATATACAGAAATAGCTGATTCAAAAAACTAAAAATAAAATGTTAAAAGAGAGGGCAAAAGCCACAATAACTCTAAACTATGTCAACTGTGACATATTTATCCCCAACTTTTTTCTATAACACAAAAAATGCCAAACTTGTACTTGTATGACACATTTACCCTTTGTCAAAGTTCTGTAAATGAGAACCGTTAAAAATCTGCCTAGATGGACGCAAAAAGCAAACGGTATTGATATGGCGTCCACGTGACTTAAGTGAAATAAAAAACGACATTATTTTGGCTGAAAAATCATCTAATGGAACCTTGACGAAGGGTAAATGTGTCGCATAGGTATAAATTTGAGCTTTTTTATGTCACAAGAAAAAGTTTATGATAACTGTGTCGTGGTTGACATAATTTGGGGTTTTTAATATCACAAAAAATATCCAATTTAAATGTTTCATAGTGGGTATATTTTGGGGTTTTCCGTGGTTTTTTCCCTGAAAGAGAGCTTGTTTTTCTTTTTTAACGAGAAAGGACCGATTATTCAGCCAAAATAGAGAGGATAACATAACAATGGAGAAAAATAAATGGTTCAAGGAAAAAAGAAGGAAGCTTTTATTTCTTGACAAGAAAGGAGAGTCCTCTTCAAATAAATAACCCATCTAACCCGTCTCGATTGTCATCCCTTGGCCTTTCAGTTTTTACCATTTGGGGAAGAAGAAGTAGCAGAAGTCGCCATACATTAAACAACAGACGAATTGCCCCATTTCGCCTAAGGTGCATCATAAGTAATTCATGGGGGCTCTACTCGTTGTTACACCATCATTACATCTTGCAAGGATTTAAAGAAGAGAGCGAAATGCAAGAACGATGAAACATGGGGTATCAAAGAGTGAGTGGCAGGCATTATGGTAAAGTTAAGGACGAAAGTCGTTGAAAATGGAAAAGTTACAGAGAAGTGGACCACAACAGCGAGGGACGTTGATTCTGACCCGAGAGCTTTCCTACGTAAAACAAAACAGAGAACATGATAGCCACGAGGTCAAGGTCTCTGTCTCAAGCTTTCGCTTTTCTAAAAGCAAGCTTTTGCTGTTCCCCTGCTTTTAGGAAAGCAAGCTTCTCCTCGATTTAAAGTCCAACAGTGAATGGAATTTGGTACGAACTGAATACTAAGACTTAACGGATCCACTTTTCCAAGGGATGAGATCAGTAATCATCAGCTCCCCTGAAGCAAAATGTGATTCCTGTTCTGGATTCTGGACGCCTCATACGTCTTTCGTAATTATGCTGAGTCGAAACCGGCTTATGTAAAGATGGCGTCTCCTCATGTGGTGGATCCCAGGTTGGATCTTTAGAATTTGTATTGTAGACAGTGAAATGATACAAGTATCTTTAAGGACATTATTGTACGAAACTAGCCGGGATAACCCATCAAGCCTGTCTTTCTTCACATAACAATTCCATTTGTCTTCCTCACTCTCTCTGTCTCTGTGCTCTCAAATTGAACGCCATGTACAACCAAGCTCCTAATTGCCTTGTCGTCGACAACGACATCAATGACGACAATTCGGTGGTTTCTCTCCACCCAGAGACCATGAAGAAGCTCCAGCTCTTCCGCGGCGACACCATCTGTGTCAAGGTCGTGGATTTACACTTTTCCGAGATCAATTCGATTATGAGTTTCTCGTTTGGGTGATTTGTGGGTGTGTCGTGCTCTAGGGTTGCTTTGGATTGGCCTCTTGTAATCCGTTTTGAGTGTGGAACTTTTTAGAGCTTTGAGTAGCGTTTTGTTGTCTCGTGTGTCTGGGTTTTAGTAGTCTTTTTTTTTTTTTGGAGTTTTGAGGTGGATATGTGGCTGGATTGAAACCTAGAGCCTCTGCTTACGGATTTTGTGATATTATCTGAGCTTCTGCAGATTGTAATGTGGTTCGATCCTGTTGTTGGCTTTGCGCTATATCGTTTCCTGTATTCCTGCACGTGTGAGACGATTGATGCAAAAGGTCTCTTTTTTAGCTCCGACAGTCATAGTTTCCATGCCATCATGCTCAATGTTAACTCTTATAACTTGATTTCACTAAGTCGCGACTGAGCCATGTAAGCTAGTTAGTTACATTATTCATGGTGATTGAACATCTTTTCATGATAGAATTCTCTCTCTCTCTCTCTCTCAGTACTTGTGCACTTGCAGTCTCCATCTCTCTGCTGTAAAGGACATCTTTTTCAGTAGCATGACGATGTAGAGTTCAGATTGGAGGCAATGCATTGTGGTGGTCTCTAAAACGCTATCTTCTTATATCCAGGGGAAGAAAAGGAAAGATACTGTTTGCATTGCTCTTGCTGATGACACTTGCGAGGAGCCTAAGATACGGATGAACAAAGTGGTGAGACAAAACCTGAGGGTTAGACTGGGGGATGTTGTTTCTGTGCATCAATGTCGTGATGTCAAGTATGGAAAGCAGGTTCACATACTTCCTGTGGATGACACCATTGAAGGGATTACTGGAAATCTCTTTGATGCATTTTTGAAGCGTGAGTTTCTCTTTTCTATGGACTTGTAATTTATAACTGCACTGTTCTTTCTCATTTATGTTGATGTAGGAAATACTGTTTTGCTCCCTTCTTTAGCTATTGGTCCTATGTGATCAGTGCGTTCTGTAGTTATTTTTTTAAATCAAACCTACCATTTGAAGATGTATTATGAACCCTTATTTTCATGGGATTTACGTTAATGCTGTATGTAACAATAAGTGCGTGTTAAATTAAACACTCGATGAAGTAAAAAATTCATGAATACGTTAGTAACTACTGAATATTGGGAGTGCACCACATATTGGATGGCTCTGCTTGGTCCTAATGTTTTTTGGTAACAAAATCCAGTGAATACTAAAGTTGCTAGTGAACCAGACTATACCAAAACACTGGTTTGCTTGGGTTGAATATGGTCTATTTCAGTGTTCATGTTTTGTAGAGCACTTTTCTTACAGAACTTTTCTCCATACTATCTATCTATGAGAGGATTTAACTTCCTAAAAGTTATGCCTTCTGATGGCGGGTAAAGCATGCTAAAAGATCTGTGAACTACTGCTAGCCTTTGCAAGGGATGCCGGCGCTTATTTTCTTGTCAAACCATTACACCATCGACTGCATAATCATGTTAGTTTGAGCACAAACACTAAAATAGCTCACTTCTTTTTGCAAAGATGATCCTTGGATTGGATGGACAGCTTACTAACGTGATGGATTCACTCTCTGTAGCTTACTTCCTGGAGGCATATCGCCCTGTGAGGAAAGGTGATCTGTTCCTTGTTAGAGGAGGAATGAGAAGTGTCGAGTTCAAGGTTATTGAGACCGATCCTGCCGAGTATTGTGTTGTTGCCCCGGATACAGAGATCTTCTGCGAGGGAGAACCTGTGAGGAGGGAGGATGAGAATAGATTAGATGAGGTTGGTTACGATGATGTTGGTGGTGTTAGGAAGCAAATGGCTCAAATTAGGGAGCTGGTAGAGCTGCCATTGAGACATCCACAATTATTTGAATCAATTGGTGTGAAACCGCCTAAAGGAGCCCTGCTGTATGGACCTCCTGGATCTGGGAAAACCCTCATTGCTAGGGCAGTTGCAAATGAAACTGTTGCCTTCTTTGTCTTTATCAATGGACCAGAGATCATGTCAAAGGCAGCTGGTGAAAGTGAAAGCAATCTCAGGAAAGCTTTTGAGGAAGCAGAGAAATATGCACCTTCCATCATCTTTATTGATAATATCGATTCAATTGCCCCAAAGCAAGAGAAGACTCATGGAGAAGTCGAGAGCAGGATCTTTTCTCAGCTGCTAACACTCATGGATGGTTTGAAATCTCATGCCCAAGTCATGGTTATCGGAGCTACTAATCGGCCAAACAGCATTGACCCAGCTTTGAGAAGATCTCGGAGATTTGACAAGGAAATCAATATTGGAATTCCAGACGAAGTTGGGCGGCTTGAAGTCCTCCGCATTCATACAAAGAACATGAAGCTTGCTGAAGATGTACAGAATTTTCCTTTTTGTTTCCCAAGCAGTTTGTTGTGAGGGTGTCTTCTTTTTCCCCTTGGTCCTAATAATTTTATTGAATGTTGTGCAGTTTGATCTGATAAGAATTGCTGAGAGCACGCATGGCTATGTTGGTGCTGATCTGGCTGCTCTATGCACTGAAGCTGGACTTCAGTGCATCAGAGAGAAGACGGATGTCATTGATTTGAAAGATGAGTCAATTCATGCGGAGATACTCAACTCCATGGCAGTTACAAATAAGCACTTCGTAACTGCTCTTGGAGCAATCAATCCATCTGCTCTCCCTCAGACAGTAAGTATACTAGAGCTGCTCCATGGTATTATTCTCCTGCCCCTGAGTCTGAATCTAATCCCTGCACTTTTTTATCACTCAGGTGGTTGAAGTGCCAGAAGTGAGCGGGGAAGATACTGAAGGTCTTGAGAGTGTTAAAAGGGAGCTTCGAAAGGTATGGTTATTTGTGTTCTTTTGTTTTTTGTGTGTGCTTCTATCATTTGTGAGGTCTTGAGAATGTTAAAATATGTTATGTGTCACTTTTTTCGTCAGTCGAGTGTGGAAATGTATAGGTTTTGGGACCCTGTGCACCATGTCTGTGTTAGGCATGCGACAGCGAGGGGCTCGCATGAATTTCATCTCTTCACGTGATTGTTCTGGTGCTTAGTACAATTTTGTTTCCGAGGCCGTGCTGAATGGGTCATTAACCCTCTAACTAGCCATATCCGGAGATTTATACTTGTCGAAGTCATGAAAAACTGGTTCAACAGTCAACACGCAACCATTAATTAAGAAGTCACTCTTGAACACTTTGCTTTACATGATTGCGTTGTGATAAACAGAAAACCAACATCCATGAAGGCAAGTGTTGAAATCCAAGTTCTTAGTCAGTACTCAAATTGCAAGAGGCAAAGTAAAATTTCTGGAGTGGCTTGACAGTAAGATTATCAATTTAAAATTAAATAGTCTTATCCAATCACAAATGGAGTGGCTTGAAAATTTAAGATAAAACGAGCATGAAAATCAGTAACTTGCATGATGCATAGTCTGGGACATTTGGAGGGAAAAAAGAACCAAGCAAAAATGAAAGTAGTTTGGAAACAAGTGGTGATTTCTCATGAAGGATGAAACATTGTTCATGGTCCTACCAGCTGATCATGCAAAAACCTGAGCCTGGATCAGGAAACAAGTTAAACTCGTGCAGCCTGCAAATTTCACGGTCACTCTTCACATTCAATTTGCAAGTTGGGAATAAGTCGCGGAAGAAATCGACTAACCTCTCGATGCACACCCTGGAATATAGATTGAATTACCAGCGAATGATGACGAATCTACAAGTTCGCAACGGTCCGAATATAATCACGAGGAAAATATTATTATTCCATAGCGTTAATGCTAATCGTTTTCTCAAAGTAACGATGGAACATTTTGTGTGTTATATTGATAGAGAAAAAACGTAAGTTCTTTTCTGTACATGTGTCTTATCTTGTCTCTATCTTCAGGAAGTTATTTTAACTTCTCTTAGAAGACAACTCACACCCTTTCAAAGGGTGCCTCTTATATCACACTCCATCGTGGGCGAAACAGTGTCATTTAACACATGCATGTATAAAACGATGAAACCCCCGGTGCAAATCTCGCCAATCACCCTCTCCCAGTCAATCCGATCGCAAGGTGAACCCCATACTTCAGACAATGGTGCTGCTGCGCATCGTGGGATCGCACCGCAAATTGAGGTCACGCACTTCGTCACCATTCTCCACTCGAAGGAGATGTTTCGAGACGTACTTGGCGTGAAGATTGGGAGAGGCAGACTTTGGCGTAAGATGAGTTGGCGCTGCTCGACGATGAGGAGATCGGCACTGCATCTTCAGCTGGGACTCCGCGACCATGGGGCTTCGCGTGGCTTCGTTGCCCAAGGGGACAAAGATGGCTGTACGGCTCGAGTCCTCCATGGGGACCAAGGAGACGGACCAAACTCGAGAGGCGATGGGGGCCTTTGGGAACAGCTCCGTCGCTCTCTTTTGCCTCGACACTCAAATGAATGAAGACGTGTCACTCTCTGCATGTTATGTCTTTGGTGGAACCGAGATTGATGTTCAAGTCACCGTATTTAAGGAAGGTCGTTAATACGGTTGGAACATTGATGTTGAGTGAATAGGAAGGATAGGAAGTAGATAAGGGGTGTTTGAAAAAATCTAAACGATCAACTAACTATTCTAGTCTTCCAAATGGACCAAAACCAAACCGATATGGAGATAATTGAACAAATGCATCTACGAAACCAGTTGAATAATTATTCAGCAGAAACTCGAGTCTTGAGCCTCTTGAGTCATTACATTTTTCCGCCTTTCCTTGCTTCTCTTTCTCTCTGTGGACTTTGTCTATGCAGACTCTCATTCTGTCCATCTACAAACATGGCCTCGCCTTCCGCCGCTACCTCCTTGCCAGTTCCCTCTCTCTCTCTCTCTCTCTCTCTCTCTCTACACCCGGGCGCGAGTATCTTCCCCCCAACTCACCCCTCTTTCTAGTAGTAACTAGAAGTCATTATTGTGATAGCCATTCGCTGGAAGTGGTGAAGATGATGATGAAGATAGTTGGAGTGACTCCTGAGAACGTTCGACTCCTCATGCGAAATTTTTTACTGTTGCATCATCGTTGAAGAGGAAAATTGCCTATGCATTTCTTTGTTCCTTCGTGTGTATGCATCTCCCCACAACCCCCAACCCAAAGAAGAATATGTCAAAAAGGTTTCGTGTCACCCTCTCCTTCCTCACACCAGAAATTGAAGCAGGAGCATAGACTTCGGAGAACCAGCATGTAATTGCTGTGTCGGTTCATTTTTGTATATTTATATATGTTGTCGATGTATAGTGTGCCATACTTAGTATATCTCATGTGACATTACGAAGTTCTATTCAGTGGAATGATGATTCGGCTCTATGTTCATATATATCCTAGCTTGAGTGCTTCCTCTTAGGCTTTTTATTCCTCGTTTTTTGGACCTCTGTAGAATGCGAAGCTTGCACACTCTTTCGGCGTGCCGAACCGATGCACCGATGCTTTGGCAAAGCACACGGTGTGCCTCAGACCGATGATATCATCTTTTTTACTACTGTTCCTAGTTTTTTACTGTCATTTTATCATATGGACCTTTTGGAAACTAGTTTAACTCGTTATGTAACTGATGCATGATTTTAGTCTTAATGTATTTCCCCTTTAGAGCCGAAAGGAAAGAAATAAAAAAAGAAGGGAGCTGTTGCTGGGAGTAGGTTAGCCTAGGAGGTTGACTCCACCTAATTTGTGAATTGCTTGTAGAAGATGCGGATTAGCCAGTAATTCAGAAACTAAAACGAGGAAGCTACCGTATCCCGTCCCTTTTCCTATATAGAAATGTGTTCATGCTTGACGCATCTACCATTTACAATTCAGTTGAAGCCTCTCTGCGATATGGTGATATGTAGGCACATTTGACATCTAAAACTCTGGCAGGGACAAAAATGCTTCTCGACGGGGATATCACAAGAGAGCTCGCACTGTACTCAAAAAGTTCTGGTTGAATTCAAGGTCACTAGAAACTTTGGGCCAATGAATCATGGGTAAACCTCTGGCCCCAAAAACAAGGGCAAACTCAGTAAATGAATTGCTGCACTTATCTCCATATTTATTCTCTGTGGTGCAAGCCCACTTCGCCTCACAATACATCATAGCAGCCCACGAATAGAGTAAATTTTAACCGTCAAAGCAAACTAAGAAGAAGCATTGTGCCCGAAAAAGAACAAAAAATGAGAAGAAAAACAGTACCTTGACTTTTGAAGAAATGGATTGCTAGGATCTACCTGTGCATTGGCCCTTCCGGCCTAAGAGAACAAAAGGAAAGTGTGAGGATTAGTTCCTTTTTTTTTTTGGTGTTACTAAATGAAAGTTTTCATCTACTTTCGAACATGGGTTGTGCCCTTTCTCCTCAGCCGTGCCACTAAACCAACGTCCGATGAATCGACTAGAAGAGCTGTGCTGCTGCGAAATTGATCAAGTCTTTCTCTCAAGGCTGAAGAGAATCAGTTGCTAAGAGATCTTACACAAATAACATGTCAGACACCATAACCATTGATTCTGTTAGTGTTTCTGTAGCCAATTCATATGCCACTTCACCAGTAATCTCTGCATGAACAAGAGCCATCAATGAAACAATGAAATCGGTTATTATCCCTAACAATGATCTCTCTACGGGTGATCTTAGAAATAAGCTTGAGTGCTTGATGACAATCGCCGCATACTCGGAGGTTCTTCACCACTCGAATGACCACATTTGGGCCTGTGCTTATCAGACCAAATGCAACAGCCAGCTTCTCGCTATGCCAACTCAGGATATGCTCCTTCTCCTCCTCTTCTATGTCGAACAACACAAACTCAGTTGTAGGAACATAACCGGCTGCTTTCAATTCGTTAGCCAGTTCCTCGAGCTTTGCGTATATTTCCTTTGACATGGGATGAGACTCATCTCCAACAAGGAATTCATGGACGATACCATCTACTTCAATCCAACTACATCCAGGTACTTTTTGGATCCCTTGATTATTCATTCTCGACCTAATGTCAGCTGCATCGTCCCATCTATGGCTTGCGGAGTAAATATTGGATAAGAGAACGTAATTACCTGAATTCCACGGTTCCAACTCAATCAGTTTCTTCAGTACATGTTCTGCCAGCTTGGTGTCTTGGTGGAGCCTACATCCACCAAGCAACGTGCCCCAAACAATGGAATTTGGTTCCATAGGCATATCTTTGATCAAATTATGGGCCTCTTCCAAATGACCTGCACGGCCAAGGAGATCCACCATACATCCATAATGCTCTATGGTAGGAGGCAAAGAAAATACTTTGGCCATGCTCTTGAAGTATTGCTGGCCCTCATTTACCAGACCAGCGTGCGTGCATGCGCAAAGCAAACCCATGAACATGTTCCCATCAGGCCGAACCCCAAGCTTCTCCACTTGGCCAAACAATCCAAATGCAGGTTTGACATGCCCATTCATGGCAAGGCCGGTTATGGCAGCGTTCCAGACCACTCCATCCATCTCTCTCATTTCTCTGAAAAATCCCCAGGCTCGAGCCATGTTTCCGCATTTCGCAAACATGTCGATCAATGCTGTGCCCAAGATGGGATTATCCAGAAACTCATTTCTGTCTATTAAGTTGCTGGCCCAACAGCCAAACTCCAGCGCTCCCAATTGAGCGCAAGCATTGAGTAACCCAACCATGACATAACAATCAGGCCTCAAGTTCTCCCTCTGCATTTGGGAAAAGATGTTCAAAGCCTCTCTAGGTAGGCCGTGAGATGCATAACCTTGAACCATGATACTCCAAGGGACTACATCCTTTTCGGGCATCGTATCAAACACGTAACGCGCCTTCTCCATGTTCCCGCACTTGGCATACATATCCAGTAATGAGGTAGCAACAAAAACATTCTTTTCCATGCCACTGCTTGTCACATATCTGTGTATCCACTCTCCACTGCGTACATCCCCCATACGCGAACACGCAGACACCACCTTAACGAGGGTAACACAATCCGGCCTCAGACCCATTTCCAACATCCTCCTAAACATATCGACCGCCTCCCCAAACCTCTCGAACTCGATATAACCAGTTATCATCGCAGTCCACGAAACCACGTTCTTGTCGGGAATATCGTCAAACACCTTGTACGCATCTTCGACATATCCGCATTTCGTATAAAAACAGAGCAAACCGGTCTGGACATAGACGTCGCAGTCCAGACCCATCTTCACCACGAGAGCGTGCGTCCTCCGGCCGAGCTCGAAGTCCGAAAGCCTCGCGCACGCCTTCAGGACGAAAGGGAGGGTGAAGTAATCGGGCAACAAGCCATCCCTCCGCATCGACCTGTAAAAGCCCACGGCCTCGCCGAAGCGGTCGCTCGAAACCAAGCCGCGGATCATCGTGTTCCAGAGGTAAACGCCGGGCCGCCGGGCCTGGCGGAAGAGGAGGCGGGGATAGCCGGCCGCCGCGGCGTCGGGGAGTTCGGAGGCGCGGCGCAGGACGGGGCCGAGGAGGGAGGGGTCCTGGTCGAGGCCATGGCGGAGGAGGGAAGCGTGGACCTGCTTGAGCTGGTGCGAGGAGGCGAGGCCGCGGAGGAGGAGGGCCTTGATCTCCGAGCGCTTGCGGCGGAGCGAAGCAGAGGCGGGAGCGGCAGCGACTGACATGTATCATGGTTCTTTCTCCGACCGTTCCTTTTTGTTTTCAAGTTGTTCCCTCGGTCTTTCGCTCATGGCATTGTGTGTTTTTTGTTTTTTTTTTCGCTAGAATTCATGTCATTGTGTTTGATGATTGAGCAAGGGAAGATTCCAATCAATCATCAGCTCGTAACAGGCCTAATACCCACACAAAAAAAAAACCGCAAATTTTAGCTTTTGTCCCAATTTTACCTTTTGTCTTATAAAAAATGTCCAACTTTAGATCATATCTCAATTCTACCATGAATCTTTTTTTGTCCTATAAAAAACCCTCAACTTTAGGTCAAGTCTCAATTCTACCATGAGCTTTTTTTGTCTCATTAAAAGCCCTTAACTTTAGGTTCAGTATCAATTTTACCCTAAATTTGTTTTCATCTCGTGAGAAAATCCCAACTTTAGGTTTAGTTTCGATATCACTATGATTTTTTTTGTCTCATAAAAGATCACCAGCTTTTACTTGAGTCCCAAATCTACTCTCCATTAACCCTCCGTCAAAATCGCCCTTATGCTTGGGAATAAGCACTCTGATTGTCAATCTATCGCGTTTGGGAATGTTTCATCTCTCGCGATTGGAAAGCGCTTGGGACGCTTGAACATATTATGCTTGAGAGTTTTCCATCTCTCGGTTTGTAAATGAGAAATTTTGGACGGAGGTTAATGGGGGTAGATTTGTGACTTAAGTAAAAATTTGTGATTTTTTATGAGACTGTAAAAATTTTAGGATAAAATTTGGACTGGACTTAAAGTTTGGGATTTTTCATAAGACAAAAAAAAGTTTAAGGTAGAATTAAGATATGACCTAAAGTTGTGGGGTTTTTTAAGGGATAAAAAAAAGTTTATGGTAAAACTGGGACTGGATCTAAAGTTTGAGGTTTTCCAATGAGATAAAAGGTAAAATTGGAACAAAAGTTAAAGTTGGAGGTTTTTTAGGATATTAGGCCCTCGAAATGAGATCAATTTTTCGGAATCAGTTTCAAAAAGTGAATTTTGTTTCAAATAAGCATTTGAAATGATCCCATTAAGGGCATTATTATCCAAATAAAAATTTGAATAAAAATTGAAAAGAAAAGAGAAAAAACTGAAAAAGAAAAAAGAACAAACAATATTAGCCATTACCATTCTTTGCCTTATTCTTTTCTAGACCCGGCGGAGGTCACCAATGGTGTCGCCGGCCTTGGAGGACACCAGATCTGGGATCTCCAGGGCCAGGGATGCCGAATATGGGATTGGCGACGTTAGGGGTGTAAATGGTTTGATTCGGTTCGGTTCGGTTTTTCAAGAAAACCGAACCGAACCGAACCATTAAGGGTGCCACCTTGAGCCGAACTGAATTGGAACCGAACCGAACCGAAAAATCAATTTGGTTCGGATCAGTTTTTGGTTTCAAGTTCATTAAGCAGAGAGAGAGAGGAGAGAGGAGAGAGAAGGGGAGAGAGGGCAAAATAGCCCTAAACCCAAGTGTTTATTTTAGTTCGGTTCGATCCGAACCGAATCGAAATAAACCAAACCGAAAAGAAAAATTGGTTTATTTTGATGATCCGAACCGAAACCGAACCGAAATGCACAAAATTTTCGGTTCGGTTCGTATCTCGGTTCGGTTCTGACACCCCTAGGCGAGTTGGCACGACGTCTCGAGCCCAGACCCTCAGAGATAGAGGGCGGAGGGGCTTCGCTCGATGCTCGGGCTTGCGACAACGCAGGGCCCCGGCATCTTAGGATAGCAAATATGGGATCTCTAAGGCTGGCGACATCAGATTCGACATCTTGACCCCAGATCCGTCACTTGACCCGCAGAGACAAAGGATAAGGGTAATGGGCTTTACTCAATGCTCAAGACTACACCTAGGCTTGCGACGATGAGGTGGTGGCGAAACACAGTGAGGTGGTGCGATGGTTGGTCGACGCATGGTGGGCTGGCAATGTCGATCGTGGTTAATATGTTATGCTGACAGAAAAATCAAATGTTTTGGACAAAACCGACGGCTGTGATTTTTTTTTTTATGGTTTTTTTTAAATTTTATTCATATTTTGTTTTGGACCAATATGCCATGTTCCAATTGTCGAAAAAATCAAGTGCTCCCTGCCTCGTGAGTCAAGCCCTTATTTGAGATTGACTTGGCCAGTTGATACCCTTATTTGAAACAACATTAACTTGAAGTCCTCTTTTGAGAAAATTATCTCATTTCATACCATTATTTGGAATTTTCCTCATGAAATAATGCCTAGGTAAGGAATCAAGGAAGTCTGTCTTTCTAATTTGTATTTTTCAATTCACGATGTATTTTTAGAAGAAGTTATTAAGAACTCGATCAGCGTTTGACCCATTTTTAACAAAAATATGAATTTAAATTGAACGGGAGTAACGAGTGTGCTTTAAAAGTACCTAATAATTTTTCAACGGAAGCCAAAAATTGACCCCCAATCAATTGAATTTAAATATAATTAATTTTTTGATATTACTGCATTATAATCTTTGAAAATCTTAGTTTGTTCAAGTGATGGGACAAAAATCCTTTAATTCGTAGTGAGGATAGCTCTAATCGCATATTTAAATCAAACTCAACTGAAATTAATCTTGAAGCATTTTCTTTCTTGATAGCATAATCATAGTAGTATTGGATTTATTTGACTCATTCAATTGGATGTGGACTTATCCACTAGACATGACATGTGTGGTGAAAGATAAAGTCACCACCTATGTTTTGTTTTCTTTTTCCTCACAAATTTAAAATTAATTCCCTTAAGCTCCTTTTTTTTTTTGCTGATTATTAAGCCAAAAAAAGTTCCAATCGATATTAATAGGGAGGAAAATACAGAAAATCGGTAATTCATAAAACTTAAAATAAAAAGGTTAAAAGGAGAATATTTTCTTTCCTAAGGACCAATTCGGACCTAAGTATATCCTTAAAAAGGTTTCATCTTGATTTTCGTCCGAATGTCGAGATCACCAGGATGTAAAATTTTGATAGGGTATTCCCTTTCCCTAAGGAAGACAAAGATATGGGGGGAATTTGGTGGCACAGATCGTGCGGATATCGGCATGTTAAAATAAGGAATTCACCTTGAAGGGAAATGTGTCAGAAAATTGTTAATTTAGTCTTAAATCTTTTGTCGTAGTGCTAATTCAGTCATTCCTGTTAATTTTGGCATGAAATTGTTGACATAAACAACCTATTGTCAGGCAAGGTCTAGCGACTGGCGGGAGGAAGAAGGGAGAGGAGGAAAAAGAAAGGGAAAAAAATAATTCGAAAAAATATTAAAATATTTTTAAAAGTTGTCCATGTACAGCATTCACGTCAGCAATATTCGGCCAAAATCAGTCGGACAAACTGAATTGACGCTATGTCAATTAAGGTTCGGGACTAAATTGACAATGATGCAACAGATTTATGATTTTCCCGACACCTTTCCTCGTCTGTGAAATTGAAAAAAAAGAAAGGTTTAAAAAGGAGAACTTGCCTTTTCTTTCCTAACAAGAAACGACCGATCGATTATCCGGCCAAAAAATTTTCCAAGTGATATATAACAGAGACGATAAAAATTAAAAAAATAATAATATATGGTTCATGTATAAAAAGGAAAGAAAAAAAAAAGAAGAAAAGAAAAAAAAACTTTTCTTTTCTAGCAAGAAAGGGGGAGTCCCCTTCAAAATAAATACAACCCCATCGAGCCCGTCTTTCTCTCTCTCTCTCTTCACATAAGCGATTCCCTTCCGTCTTCCTTACTCTCTCTCTCTCTTCCCCGTCTCTGCGCGCTCGCTCGCTCGCTCGAATCGGACGCCATGGCCGACCATGCTGAATCCTCCGACGCGTAAGCCCCGGATCCTCTCTCTCGCTCTCTCTCTCTATCTCTCTCTCTTTCATAAAGGGCTCGCCGTCGCCGGTTGCGGTGCTTTCTCTCTCCGGCCAATCTGACCTCGCCGATCGGTTTTTTTTCTGTTTCTTGGTTGTGCGTGCGTGTATGTGTGTGGTTTGTGATGATGGCAGCAGCAAGGGGACGAAGCGGGACTTCAGCACCGCGATCCTGGAGCGCAAGAAGGCCGCTAACCGCCTCGTCGTCGACGAGGCCGTCAACGACGACAATTCCGTGGTCGCGCTCCACCCGGAGACCATGGAGAAGCTCCAGCTCTTCCGCGGCGACACCATCCTCGTCAAGGTCGTTGCTCTTACCGCCCTTTCCCCCCGGGATATCGATTCGGTTATGCGTTCGATTCAACGTTCGGGTGATTGTGTGTGTGTTGGGGGGGGTGTCGTGTTCTGGGGTTGCGTTGGATTGGCCTGTTTGTGATCCCGTTTTTTTTAGTCGCGTTTCGTTGTCGTGTGGTGTCGTGTCTGGATTTTAGTAGCGCTTTTTCGAGCTTTTGAGGTCGATGTGTGTCTAAATTGAAACCTAGGACCTCCTCTGATTATGGATTTTTGTGATATTATCTGAGCTTCTGCAGATTTTAATGTGGTTCGATTCTGCTTTTTTCGTTACACTACGTCGTTCCCTGCATTGAATGCATGTGTGAGACGATTGATGCAAAAGATCTCTTTTTTAGCTCCGACGGTCATAGTTTCTATGGTGTCATGCTCAATGTCAACCTTATGACTTGATTTTACTAAGTCGCCACTGCGCCATGTAAGCTAGTTAGTCACATTACTCATGGTGATTGAACATCTTTTCATGATAGAATTTTCTTTCTCTATCTCCCTCTTAGTACTTGTTCACTTGCACACGCGATGGCATTGTCTCCATCTCTGTGCTGCAAAGGACGGCTTTTCCGGTAGCGTGACAATATAGGTTTGAGATTGTAGGCACTGTGGTGGTCTTAAAACGCTATCTTCTTCTATCCAGGGGAAGAAAAGGAAAGATACTGTTTGCATTGCTCTCGCTGATGACACGTGCGAGGAGCCAAAGATAAGGATGAACAAAGCGGTGAGACAAAACCTGAGGGTTAGACTGGGGGATGTTGTTTCTGTGCATCAATGTCCTGATGTCAAGTATGGAAAGCGGGTTCACATACTTCCTGTGGATGACACCATTGAAGGGATCACTGGAAATCTCTTCGATGCATTCTTGAAGCGTGAGTTTCTCTTTTCTATGGGCTTGTAATTTATAACTGCACAGTTCCCTCTCATTTATGTTGATGTAGGAAATACCGTTTTGCTCACTTCTTTACCTATTGGTCCTATGTGATCATCGCCTTCTGTAGTCATGTTTTTTTTTTCAATTTAAAAATTATACCTACCATCTGATTGTATTGTAGTGCTGCGATTTTTATCTTGACGATGTTTTATGTACCCACTTTCTCATTCATGGAATTTTGGTTAATATTGTATGCAAAAATTACTGCATATTAAATTAAACACTTGATGGTGTAAGAAACCATAAATGGGGATAGCCAAAAAAAAAATATAACATAAATCTGCCTGTTTCAATGAATTTTTTGGACCCTTTATGCTTTGCCAGTTCCTAAGTAATGGTGATTAGCATCTTCATTTTTTTAATATCCAGGCTTGCGGCCTGTGTTAGGTGGGTTGATTTGTCCTTTTCATCTTTTATAAATGTAATCCCATTGCAAAGTGTTTGTGCTTTGATTTGCTATCACTTTCGTATAAGCGTCGCGACATTTAGTTAGTACTAACTACTGAGTACTGTGAGTGCACCAAATATTGGATGGCTCTGCTTGGTCCTCTTTTTTTTGGGTAAACAAATCCAGTGAATACTAAAATAGCTGGGGACTCAGTTCAGACCATCCGAAAACAGTGGTTTGTTTTTGTTAGTTTTTATGTTTTGTAGAGCACTTCTCTTATATAACTATTCTCGAGAGATCTCAGTGAGACGATGTTACTTTCTAAAAGTGATTAGTTGACTCGAATATGCCTTCTGATATCGGGCAAAGCATGCTAAAAGATACGTGAGCTACTGCTAACCTGTGCGAGGGATGCCGGTGCTTATTTTCTATTCAAACGATTAAACCATTGACTGCAGAATCATGTTAGTTCGAGCACAAACACTTAAATAGCTCATTTCTTTTTGCAATGATGATCTTTGGATTGGATGGACAACTACTAACTTGATCGGTTCACTCTCTGTAGCTTACTTCCTGGAGGCATATCGTCCTGTGAGGAAAGGTGATCTCTTCCTTGTTAGAGGAGGAATGAGAAGTGTCGAGTTCAAGGTTATTGAGACCGATCCTGCCGAGTATTGTGTTGTTGCCCCAGATACAGAAATCTTCTGCGAGGGAGAACCTGTGAGTAGGGAGGATGAGAATAGATTAGATGAGGTTGGTTATGATGATGTTGGTGGTGTTAGGAAGCAAATGGCTCAAATTAGGGAGCTGGTAGAGCTACCATTGAGACATCCACAGTTATTCAAATCAATTGGTGTGAAACCGCCGAAAGGAATCCTGCTGTATGGACCTCCTGGATCTGGGAAAACCCTCATTGCAAGGGCAGTTGCAAATGAAACTGGTGCCTTCTTTTTCTGTATCAATGGACCAGAGATCATGTCAAAGCTGGCTGGTGAAAGTGAAAGCAATCTCAGGAAAGCTTTCGAGGAAGCCGAGAAAAATGCACCTTCCATCATTTTTATTGATGAGCTAGATTCAATTGCTCCGAAGCGAGAGAAGACTCATGGAGAGGTCGAGAGGAGGATCGTTTCTCAGCTGCTAACACTCATGGATGGTTTGAAATCTCGTGCCCATGTCATAGTTATCGGAGCTACTAACCGACCGAACAGCATTGACCCAGCTCTGAGAAGATTTGGGAGATTTGACAGGGAAATTGATATCGGAGTTCCAGACGAAGTTGGGCGCCTTGAAGTCCTACGCATTCATACAAAGAACATGAAGCTTGCTGAAGATGTATAAGATTTTCCTTTTTGTTTCCTGACAAGTTTGTTGTATAGGTATCTTCTTTTTCCCCTCGGTCCTTAAAATTCTATTCAATGTTATGCAGGTTGATTTGGAAAGAATTTCTAAGGACACACATGGCTATGTTGGTGCGGATCTTGCTGCTCTCTGCACTGAAGCTGCACTTCAGTGCATCAGAGAAAAGATGGATGTCATTGATTTGGAAGATGAGACGATAGATGCAGAGATACTCAACTCCATGGCAGTTACAAATGAGCACTTCCAGACTGCTCTTGGAACAAGCAACCCATCTGCTCTGCGTGAGACGGTAAGTATTTTAAAATGTAGCTTATGTATCATTTTGAGCTGCTCCATGGTATTATTCTCCTGCCCCTGAGTTTGAATCTAATGCCTGCAACAATTTTCCACCCAGGTGGTTGAAGTGCCGAACGTGAGCTGGGAAGACATTGGTGGTCTTGAGAATGTCAAAAGAGAGCTTCAAGAGGTATGATTACTTGTATTCTTTTTGTTTTTGTGTACGCTTTTGTGAGGTCATGAATTTGAAATTTAATGCTTCCTTTGTCGTTTTCTGTGCAGACTGTTCAATATCCAGTGGAGCATCCTGAGAAGTTTGAGAAATTTGGAATGTCACCTTCTAAGGGAGTCCTTTTCTATGGTCCTCCTGGATGTGGCAAAACTCTTCTGGCTAAAGCTATAGCCAATGAATGTCAGGCAAATTTTATCAGTGTGAAGGGACCTGAGTTGCTTACTATGTGGTTTGGAGAGAGTGAGGCAAATGTACGTGAAATTTTTGACAAGGCCCGACAATCTGCCCCCTGCGTTCTATTTTTCGACGAGCTCGACTCGATTGCTACACAGGTTTGGTTTTCTTCATTCTCTATGGTTCTTGGGTTGGATTTAAAAACCGTATAGGAATGGAAGTATATCCTGATTGTAGTATTAATGAGAATGGTTGAATGCAGGTGATATTCTCACGTCAGTGAGTCAAAATGTATCGAAAGAGTTATTATAAAGCAGATACAATCTCATCTGCTTGATGTGATAAAACTGAATATTGTTTGTAGATTGGTAACCTAGAATTCATGGCAGCAATTTAAATATATCAAGTGCTGTTTATATGCGCAAGTTAATGAACTACTTGTCGTCAATAATATTATTATTTTCTGTTTGTGCTTCATGTCTTTCTATCAATCCCCATAACAGAGTATTTTGAGGTTTAAAAGTTGTTAATTTCTGATGCCTAAACAACAGTGGGATTGCAGATTGTGCTACACTGATTCAATAAGCAGTAGCTTTTATTATGGTTGATTTTTGTTAATCCTTTATTGAAGAACTAATAAGGCAAAACTTGTTATGTACAAATGCCTTAGTTCCTTTTCCTTTGTGTTTTTTTTTCTGAGATATGTTGGTTCCTTAATTGTCTCGTTTGACTTCCACCTCATTTTCTTGGTTGCATTACATGCAGAGAGGAAGCAGTGTTGGAGATGCTGGGGGTGCTGCTGATAGGGTTTTGAACCAACTGCTCACTGAGATGGATGGGATGTCTGCGAAGAAAACTGTGTT
This sequence comes from Syzygium oleosum, assembly GCF_021117445.2. Classification (NCBI taxonomy): domain Eukaryota; kingdom Viridiplantae; phylum Streptophyta; class Magnoliopsida; order Myrtales; family Myrtaceae; genus Syzygium; species Syzygium oleosum. The sequence goes on from NW_026607494.1 coordinate 7,672,515, forward strand.
CATCATTGGAGCCACCAACAGGCCAGACATTATAGACCCTGCACTTCTACGTCCAGGCCGTCTTGATCAACTGATTTACATCCCTCTCCCTGATGAGGACTCTCGACATCAAATCTTCAAGGCATGTTTGAGGAAATCTCCAGTCTCCAAAGACGTTGATCTGAGAGCTCTTGCTAAGTATACGCAAGGTTTCAGTGGTGCTGATATCACAGAAATATGCCAGCGTGCGTGCAAATATGCCATCAGAGAAAACATCGAGAAAGTACAGTTCCTCTCTTATTTGATGTTTTACTGTGTCTCTCCTTTTAATGACTTGAGTTATGATGTTCGTGAGATGGGTGGGAACTGAAGTAGAATCAAGGTTCTATCTTCATTTGATTCCATAATTTCAGTCGCGCAAATTGAAGGGGGGATGACCGCTTGTGGTCTTAACACTCAGAATGCGTGAATTCTCTGGTTCTCCTAGTTAAAACGTATTGTTCAAATAGTTGCATGTTTACCCATTTTCGCCATCATGGTTCTTTATGATACTGCCTGTAATTTTTTGAGGATTCCTTACACATTGCTTGTCTATTGCTGACATACGAATGAGTGCTCATTACATTTCGCATACTTTCCACTTCTCCTAGACTGATCAGTTTCCTGTCTAGATGTTTTGCTACCAAATATAGCCTAGGAACTAAGCTTTTCCTCTTTTGTCGTGTGTTTTGCAGGATATCGAGAGGGAGAGAAGGAGAAGGGATAATCCAGAAGCCATGGAGGAGGACGTCGAGGATGAAGTGGCTGAGATCAAAGCCGCACATTTCGAGGAATCGATGAAGTATGCTCGCAGGAGTGTGAGTGATGCCGATATTAGGAAGTATCAAGCTTTTGCCCAGACACTCCAGCAGTCGAGAGGGTTTGGAAGCGAATTTCGATTTGCAGAGGCTGGTGCCGGTGCTGCGGGATCAGATCCTTTCGCAGCTTCTGCTGGTGCTGCTGATGACGATGACCTCTATAGTTAATCAGATGGTCTCTGTGTTTCCATTTCCATTTTAAACCTTTTTCCTTCCTGTTTTACTGTATTATGTTGGAATTGTCTCATGGGAGGGCCATGGCTTCATATTTGTCTGACTGACACCAATCAGTTTCAGGTTCTGAACTTCCTGTGTTTCTCACATTATTGCTAGCGACCATCCATTTGAAATCTGTACTGTAGTGATTTATCTTGGTCGATGAGCGTCACTTTTTTTCCGTTGGTCGCGTGTTGGAATGTATGGGTAGAAAGGGGACCATGTGCACGACGTCTGTTTTCAGCATGCGATAACAAGTGGCTCGCATGAATTTCATCATCCCATCAAACGTATTCAAATTGCAAGATGTACAAACTACTTCTTGAAGGAATCAATGTTGGACTTATTGGATCTTTAGGGCTTATTTAGTAACGTTTCTGTTTATTTGTTTTTCTGTTTTTTTGTTTTTCGGAACAGAAAAATAATAGAAATCCGTTTAGTAACACCAGTTAGGGTGTGTTTGGCAATTATTCTGTTCCCGAAAGTAATTTTTGTTTATAAATGATTCTTTTTTATTCCGTGCTTGGGAACAATTTATAAGCATTTGAAAGTTTTTTATTCTTGGAATAGAAAAAGAACAGAAATACGTTTGATAACCGCATAAAATTTCTTTTTATTAATAATATTTTAAAATTTTTAATATTTATTTTTTCTTTTTTTTTCTTCTTCTTCCCCTTCCATGGCCATGGCTAGGTCGCCGGCGACCGGCCACAAGTGAGGGCGGCTCGCGGCTTGGGCGAGTGTTGCCCTCGCCGATTTTGGTGAGGGCGACTCGCAGCCTAGGGGAGGGCTACTCTTGGTGGCCTGGGCGAGGGTCGCCCTCGCCAGATCTGGTAAGGGCGACCCTCGCCCAGGCCGCAATCCGCCCTCGTCGAATCTGGCGAGGGTCCAGCCCTCACCCTCGCCGGCCTTGCCCTGTGGCCGGCCACAGGTCTGGAAAAAGAATAAGAAGAAGAAGAAAACCAAGAGGAAGAAGAAGAAAAAAAAAATTCTCTTTTCATTTCTGATTCTTGTTCCTAGAATTAAGAAGATAATTTTTTTTGCTTCTTGATTCTGTTCCAAAACTGATTCTGGGAACAAATTTTTGTAAATTTGTGCCCGAGAATAAAAAATTTACCAAACGGATTTCTATTTCAAAACTGATTCTGAGAACAAAAGAATAGAAATAGTTACTCTTTGGCCGGTTGCCAAATGCACCCTTAATTTTTTTGTTTTCTAGAACAGAAAAGTGGTCAGGGATATATTAAACCCTAAACCCCAAATCCTAAACTCTAAAGCCTTAACCTCAATAACCAAACCCCAAAACCTTAAACCTCAATAACCAAACCCTAAAACCCGTAATATTAAAATGAAAAACCCGAAACCCCAAAACCCAAATCCCTAAAACCCTAAACCTTCTAATCCCAAACCCAAAACCCGAAACATTAAACCCTAAACCCCAAAACTCCAAACCCGAAACCCTAAAACTAAACCCTAAAATCGTAATTCCAAACCCTAAATCCTAAAACGTTAAACTGCAAAATCCCGAACCCTAAACCATAAATCCCAAACTCTAAACTGTATACCATAAACCCTATACCCTAAATCCCAAACCCCAATACCCAAAATCCGAATCCCTAAAACCCTAAACTACTAAACCCCAAACTCTAAAACCCGAAATCTGAAACGCTAAACCTAAAACCCAAAACTCGAAACTCTAAAACCTAAACCCTAAACCCTAAACCATAAAATTCAAAATCTAAAACCCAAAACCTCAAAACCAAAATCCTAAAACCCTAACCCCTAACCCCAAATCCTAAAATCCTATGCCCTAAATTGCAATTTCCTCGACCACCACCCGATATTTGATATGTCTATAAGGAGTAATTTTCTTTATGATTATATTAAGGTCATCCAATTCTATATCATGATATATTATTATTGTATTTCTAGTTTAATTTTATCCAAACATGAATCGTTAAGTCCCCTAAACTGTAATTTCCTCGACTACCACCCGGTATTTGCTTTATCTATAAGGAGTAATTTTCTTTATAATTGTATTAAGGTCATCCAATTCTATATCATAATATATTCTTATTCTATTTCTAGTCCAATTTTATCCAAACATGAATTGATAAGTCTCCACCGACAATTTTATAATTAAATAAAAAAATTGGGAGTAAAAATTTTTAGTGTCTTACCAAACGCATTTCTGTTCTTTTTCTACTCCGGAAATAGAAATTTTGTATAGTTACTAAATGCGTTTTTTTCTCAGAAACTCGTCTAGGAAATAGAAATAGAAAAAACAATTTCTAAACAGAAATTGTTTCTAGGAACAGAAACGTTACTAAATAGACCCTTAGCATCAAAAGAGGGGTTTTAAGTTTGTTTCTTTCGCTAAGTCAAGAATTTTCTATCTTTAACAGGATTTTACGCTAGTATCAGAGGTATACTCATACCCTTTTTTAATAGTGGATTGTCAATTTGAACTCAAATAGTCTTTTATCCAATCACAGATGGAGTGACTTGACAAATTAAGCAAAAAGAAGCATGACATCTGTATTCAGTACCTAGCATGATGCATGCTCCGGGGAAATTTTGGAGGGAAAAAAGAACTAGGCAAAAATGAAACTAATTTGAAACGAGTGCTCTCATGAACGATGAGACATTGTTCATGATCCTACCAACTGATCATGAAAAAGCCTGAGCTAGGATTTAGAAACAAGTAATTCATGCAGCGTGCAAATCTCATTGTGGCTCTTCACATTCAATTTGGATGCATATCATCCATATAATTGACGAAACCCTTTGCGCAAATCTTGCCAATCACCCTCTACAAGGCAAGCCAATCGAGAGGCGAACCCCTTCCCTCCCCAATCTTCAGACCATGGTGCTCCTACGCATCGATGGAGGAGAGATCACGCCGCAAATCGAGGTCACGTACTTCGACACCATCCTCAACTTGAAGGAGATGATCCAAGACGTCCTTGGCGTGGAGATTGGGAGGCAGACCTTGGTGTATGACGAGCGGACACTGCTTGATGATGAGGAGATCCGACACTGCATCTTCGGCCGGGACTCCGCGACTGTGACGCTTAGCGTGGCTCCATTGCCTGAGGGGACAAAGATTGCCGTCCAGCTCGAGTCCTCCCTGAAGCAGGGCCCTATGAGGACCCGAGAGACGGACTCCGTCGCCGACCTAAGGAACAAAATCGAGAGGCGATGGGGTCTTAGGAGCTGTTCAATCACTCTCTTTCGCCTCGACACTCAAATGAACGAAGACCTGCCTCTCTCTGCATATTACGTCGTTGATGGAACCAAGATTGATGTTCAAGTCACCTTATTTGAGGAAGGTCGTTAATACGGTTGGAACACTGACGTTACTGTGGGAGTGAACTAGGCATTTACTTCCTTAAAAGAACAGTTATTAAGGAATAAAGGGATGCTTGCATACCTACATCCCACTTATACTGCTAAATTTCTTGTCGTCTCGTGTTGCCGAGTTCACAGTTAATCGAGTTCCTGCTTTCTTAATCTTCTATGGCTAAATTGGAAAAGAAATCATAGTAGCCGATTCTCCGATGCAATTGACTCAGTGAAGGAAGAAATCTAACAATCAACCAACTGTTCCTGCCTCTTACGTTTAACAATCTTACGAGTCCTGATACAGGGAAATAGCAAGTTATCATTAACTTTGGGTTAAAAGTATTTTATCCTCCTAGGCGTTCTCTCAGTGTATGTATCATCTTTCATATCTCAGATTGCCATCGGCAAAAACTAGGGTTAATCGATGCTCGAGCATGCAGTCAGTCACAACCAATCCAAAGCGGCTTACCGACGATGAACTGTCCAATGTGGTAATAAAAATGCGCGTCGAGTAAGGAAACTGGGAATTTTCACAGTAGCCATACACAGTCCGTCCCCACTAAACTCGTTTAAGCGGCTTACTTAAACCTGTTTTAATCGGGTTTTGAACTTTCTTAGGAAGGAACCCATACACAATCCGTCCCCACTAAACTCGTGTTTAGAAATGGAATCCCGATCTATATAGACACCTCTTTTTTACTACATAAAGTGCTAGTTGTTAAAAGATAGTTTCTCTTTCTGCAGATAGTGTAACTTCCACCTTCTATTGTTGCTAATAAAGATTTACAATCGAGTGTCATATTTGCCAGAAGAAGATGTTTCACAGTAGCACTTTAAAATCATCAAAGGAACTGCTTCTGAAGAATCAACAACATTCACTTCCGGAAGACGAGTTCCTTCATTCCAGGCCAAGATGAATCCTTGCTTCAGACTTTCCAGTTCAGATAACAGCATGATCCCAATGACCTAACTGCATAGAGAAGCCAGTAACCACCTTCCATCCTCACCTTGAATTAAACCTCCGGCACTCGGCTCCCCGGGATTCGTTTTCGCGCTACCATCGGTATTCGACTTTCGCCAACCCACCAAAGGAGGTTTTCGGTTCACCTGAAATTGGCTTCTGCAAACTTGAAGCGCATCAGAGTTCTCCGTTGACTCTCAAGTCCAAAATGAGTCTTCGGATCATTCCTTGGAGTTCTCGTCTTCCAGATAACCCAGAGAGAAGCAAGAAATAACATTCTTTTTTTTCAGACGAAACAACATTCATTTGAAGCCAAGCAGAGATGTTTCCATTGAATAAGGAAGGCCAAAATGAAATATTGATCAAGCTTTCCCGCACCTCCCTCGCCGTAGAGGTGATCCGTCGAGGCGTGACGAGCATCTTCAGGTTCTTTTGTCATTGATATAGCTCTAAAAATTAGTTAATTTACCATTGAATAAGGAAGGCCAAACTTAGATATTGATCAAGCTTTCCCGCACCTCCCTCGCATTAGAGCGATCCGTCAAGGCGCGACGAGCATCTTTTGGTTCTTTTGTCATTCATATAGCTCCAAATATTAGTTAATTTCCCTGTAAGATGAATGTGAAACATGGGGAATGTGATTTAGTAAACATGAATTTCCAGCAAACTTTGAAATATAAAACCCATGCGAAGCATGCGCAGGTACACCAGTACATAGAGTAAAGCATACTTTTGTTCATTGAAAGCGATCAATTTGTCCTTTTCCTTTTCGTAAATAAAACTTTGTTTTGTGAAATTTAGTTACCAAAATCTTGTTTTATATATGAGGGCTCTTGGCCATTCATGAGGTACAATTGATGATTATTATTTTCTTCACATCTCACATCCAATGTGCATAAAATTGGAATGCACAAATTGATGAAACTCTTTCGTTATTCTCTTTATATTTGATATTTATATATCTAATTATATCGATGTATACTTATATAATTAAAGTAGAGCTCTTCTACAATATAAAATGGTGTAGGGTGTATGATTGGGTTTTGTGCAATAAATGAGGTGATTAAGTTGGGTTTTGCCACTAATACCTTTTCACTTAAAGATGCCTTGGAAAGGTAGCTAGCTGATTTGGCTAAAGTTGAGTTTGGAACGATAATTGTTAAGTATAATTTACTAATAAGGTTTTCATTCATTAACCGAGTAATAAGATGCTCGTCTTGATTTGAGAATCTAATGCTCGAGGCGATTTTGAAAGTTACATATCACAAATTATCCGGATTAGCCATTTTGGCATATCCGTCCTTTGATTACTACCCTCATAAGAAAAAAAAATTCCACTTCGAACGTATAAACTGGGAATTTTCAGGATCACCTCATGTGGGGCGGGGCTCGAATGGCGCAAATCGAAAACCTTTCGTTAGGGTTTCCTTCATCGCTGATTTTGCTACTTCACTTTTCATGTTTCTCCTCTTCGATCCACAAGTTTATGCTCGAATTGCCTCGAGTCAGAAATTTTAAGATTGCCTTTCAACATGTCGCATACACTCGTGCACATTAGTTTAATTACGGGAAAATTACCAAAACAGTCCTAAACCTATTGTAATTGTGTTAATTCAGTCCTAAACTTTTTGCATTTGTGTCAATTCAGTCTATCCGGCCAATTTTGGCCTGCCGGCACTGACGTGGACGTAGCCTGGCCGGCCAATGCTGATGTTGCAATTTTTAATATTATTTTTAATTTTTCAAATTTTTTTATTTTCTTTTTCCTTTCCTTTTCTTTTTTTTTTTTTCCTTCATCTTCATCTTCAACATTTGGTCGGTCGCCGGTCCGGGGGTCGGCAAGGACGAGCCCTCGCCAGATTCGGCGAGTTCGAACTTGCCGGCAACTAGCGAGGTTGAGCCTCGTCAGGGGTGGACGAGGCCGCCCTCACCAGCGATGGCGAGGACGAACCCTCGCCAAGGGCTGGCGAGGCCGACCTCGGTGAGGGCTCGTCCTTGCCGGCAACTGGCGAGGTCGGCTTCGCTAGCAACCGACGTGGCCAACCTTGTCGGCCCTCGCCTTTAGCCAGTCGCCGGACCGGCGACCGGCCAAAGGTTGAAGATAAAGATGAAGGAAAAAAAAAGGAAAAAGAAAAGAAAAGAAAAAATAAAAATAATATTAAAAAATTGCTACGTCAGTGTTGGCTGGCCGACCATCATCCACGTCAGAATCGGCTGGCCAAAATTAGCCGGATGGACCGAATTGGCACAAATGCAAAAATTTTAAGACTAAATTAGTATAAAAAAAAGGTTTATGACTAAATTGACACAATTGCAATAGGTTTAAGACTATTTTGGTAATTTTTCCGTTTAATTACACTTATAAACTTTAGGGTTTGGTCTGGGTCAATCTTCATATACCCTCAATGGTCTTATGCGTTTGTGCTCAATACAACACTAGGAAAATTGGAGTTCTATTGGCGAACGCAATGAAGAGATAATGCATTCAACAGGGCCAAGTCTTGGTAAACTCCTAACATATACCAAGACGCCATGTGTCACTTCTCTATCACGCTCTCTACAATGTGCATATCTTGCATAAAAAGGAGCTTTTTCTCCACTCAGCTGCGTACTGATCTGATCTCTTTTTCACCCACTAGTTATGATCAAGTGTTCCAATCAGAAAGGTTGCCGATGCTTCTCAACTTGTTTTGAGAGCGACCAACCACGACCGATGGACATGATATGAGACAGTGCGCAACGATGAACGGCCCTTCGGACATGGTTGAAACAGACAGACAGGGTTGGTGTTTGTTTACAAACAAACAAATAAGGCATTTTTCTTGTCCATATAGGAAAGAAAGAAAAGTTTTGGTGTATTTATAAGTTAAGATATTATCCTTTATTGTAAATGGAGAAAAAATGGTGAGTGGGCTAGACCCCATAATACCCGCATGCGGGTGCGTGATTTTAATGCGCATTTAGCACTTGGCACGCATGTTCAGACCAAAACAAACCTTAATCAATAATTTATTTGATTAATTTTTTTAAATTTTTTTTAACTTATGAACAAAACTGTCCGTTTTAGGATACGAAAAGGTATGTCTAAAATTGACAGTTTCATGCTCGAAGAGTTGTGTCCGAATTGCAACTTTTCGGACATGAACGGTTGTGTCCGAGTGGCGATTTTCAAACACGAAGGGTTATGTCTGAATTGCAATTTTTCGGACATGAATGGGTGTGTCCGTATTGGCAGTTAGACACCAAGAGATATCTTCTATTCGCTTATATATATGGGACAATTCTGTTCAATTGACATATATTCAAAACTCCCTTCATTTTCGTCTTCCTCAAGAGAAAAACGAGATAGCCATTTTCTCAATTGTTTCGCAGAGAGTTTTAGGAGAAATACTGGAATTGCTATCCAGTATTCTTACCGTGACTTTGTTGTATTACGAAGGGAATTTGCCAGTAACCTATAGCAACTTCGTGAGACAAATTAATCCTAAAAGAGAGTAATTACACACCTCAAAGTCCGACTATATTCCGATTCCATTTCCTACTAATACACCTTTTGTTCCAACAGACAGATCCTGGAGAATAAACAAAAGTGGTTTAATAATTCAGGTTTTGTAACTTTGTAATGCTGAGATGATCGAAGAGGAATGAGGTCACGACAGCTGCGTCACCCCGTGTGCATGATAATGGGCCTCAAGAGTCCTTTGCATCTCGAATTCTTTATGCTGACTTTTCGGAAGGACTTGAGAACTGATCTCCCTCCTGAAAGTGTCTTAAGCTATTGCTGGTGATAAAAACATGCATTATTTGTCTTTGAATGACTCCATTTACTCGATCGATAAAAACGTCATTTCGGAGCAAGGAGCGAGGCGGGTACCGTGTTCTATTCCCAATTCGAGTTATTTACCAAGTCATGAATACAGATTTACCCGATCCGTGCAGCCGGTTTCGAGCAATTTCGAGCGACGCCGCTTCATAAATGTCGAACTAGAAGACTGACCTCATTGAGGAAGCCATAGTTGAAAATGTACCGATGGATTTTGATCTTTAGAACTTTTGGGTTGTACACTAATGGGATGAAACATTGGCTCCACGAACAAAATCAAAATACTAACACAAATATGAAATTTAATATTTAATAGTTTTATCTGTTTCGTGGATTGATGAATCTTTCCAATCTAATACCAACGAATTTATAATACCAACACGTGTAGAAAGTCAATATTAATAATTGTATTCTTTAAGTTAGTGGATAAAATCTTTCCGTTTCTAATGCTTCTCGTGTCAAAAGTGCTTTTGATAAAGCAATTGATTTTATATTCACATGCCTTTTGGGTATAAAACAAAGTTCACACCTAGCGAATTGGAGGAAGTAAGAATTTATACTTGCCAAATGCATGCATGAAATGTAATAGCAATATATCCGTTTAATCAGTATATTTTCTACTCGATTGTCACCGGAGAAGAAAATCCTTCGACATATATTCCATCTAGCCTTTACCTAATTTTCAGGCTGCTTCCCGTGCTACAACTTTCAAACTTATCACTTTGTCAATGATTAGGTACTATGTACGCAGCGGATTTCATTTCAAATTACAGTATTTTTTACTCGATTATCGCCGGGAGGCCATGCTCACATAGTGCAAGTTGAGTTATTTCTTGACGCATGCGGACGGGATGATCCGGTACATCCATGAAACCAGTCAAGTCGAGAATTCGAATACAAACATCATAAAAACAAAACCATTTTCTTTCTGTCAAGTTATAATTTCGCTCGATCGCTCTCTTCCGATCCTGCATTCAAGTTCTTAACACTCATAGGGAGGTGGAGAGAGGGAAAAAATTGTCCCATGAATTTGCACTAACCTTAAACTTACCATTTAAGTAATTTAGTACATGGTGATTGGTAGAAATTTCTTGGATCGAGTGCAATTTTCACGGGATCAACACGAGTGTTATATAAAGAAAGAGATCAGCGTCCGTATGAAACGAAAGTTGCCGAAGATTCGGCTAACTGTTTTTTTGGCTGTCGGAGTCCCGACATGCTCGACACCAGGTTGACTTGTCGGCGACGGCACGGTTCTTCCTTCCACCTCGGACTTCTCGTCAGCAGCTGCTTCTCCCTCGGCTGCCGCCGCAGCCTCGACACAGACACGCGCCTCCGTCGCTCCCTCTCCTCCTCCTCCTCCTGAAACCTCCGTATCTCTCTCGGGTCCTTCGAGCTGGATTCTCTAGCCGTCCTCCTGCGGGTCTCCTTGCGCCGCTGGTTCAGCGGCTTCGTCGAGTAGTCCCCGCCCTTTTCCGCCTCCGCCCGAACGCTTGCCGCCTTCTCCCCCCGTTTTTGTGATCTGGGTGGCTCTTTTTTTCTTCTGGGTGTCATGGTGTTCGGGTTATATGGCTGGTGTCACCGAGAGGGATTGGTTTCCAAATTGGTGGCCTTGGGGGACGTGGTGGCTTCCCGGTTCTCTCAGTCGACGGCGTCCGTGGCGTCGGATCGCCCGGACCACCACGGCCCTTCCTCCAGCAACGGTGATGGGGACTGTGGCGCGAGCAACGTTTCGTACTCGCTGCAAAATGTCGTCTTGTGCGAGCTCCGGCATGAGGCGTTCGAGGCCTGCGTGTCCTGCGGCCCCTCGGAGAGCAGCCTAGTCTCGAAATGGCGGCTTAAGAAAAGGGTAAACCTTCTGGCGTTCCTTGTCTCTCCTTTTTTTTTTCCACTGCTCGTTAGCTTGGTTGATGATGTCGAGGTTCTTAGTTTGTGAATAAGTGCTGGCTGTCTGATGGGCAATTTGCTCTTTTCGTCTTCACATTGTGGCTGTTGGGGAGTTCTCTTGCCCGCTGAACTGGTTTGTGTTGCGATCGTGACTTGATGCTATTTGGGTCGAGTGATTTGCATTTCACATGATTATGTATGTAAGTTGTATTGCATTTTTTTATTGTTAAGAGATAGCTAGGGCAAAGAGGGGTGAATTATTTCTTAATAACTAAGGCTTATGAATATTCTCTAATGATACAAAACACTTGATGTAGATGCGTGAGATACTGAGGAATTTTTTTTGGCATTCTTCCTATAACCTCCATTTCTAAAGGGGACGATGGGGGACTTAGGGAAGCTAAGAACATATGGGTCTACTAGAACTGGCCGCCCCTTGTGTCTTACCCTGGCTAACTGACCGGAAATGTTCTCTTTATACTTCTCTGAACATTAGGTTCTGGGCATAGTCTGATCTTCTGAAGTTAACTGAGAAGCCCTCTGGCAATCAAACTTCCAATTCTAGACTGCTTTCTGTCATTATCATTGTCAATCTATACAGGTAATGCATTTCCATATATGCACCTGCGAAATGGTTCTTTTGTTTGGATGTTCTGCTTGGTGTACAAAAGTATTATGGTGCATTGACCTTAGGCTCTCCTGCCATTCATCCAAGTTTTTGATGGGTTAGAATGTGCTTTTATATTCTATTCCACACAAATCCAAGTTTATATATCCTGTAAGGCATGCAACTTGTGGATATGGATTCGGATATAATGATGGTAGAGCTGCAATTTTCTCTGGCATAGATTTCCTTAGGTATCTGTTGGAATATTATCCCATATTGATTGACAACGGGTCCTAAATGCTCTTTATATTCATTTGGTCTCCCTCCACCTAATAGCTTAAGCTTTTGGGTTGGACTTTCTAATATGGTATCAGAGCCAATGCTATCCCTTTCGCGAATGTGTGTGGTAAAAATTCCACGTGAATGTGCGTAGTCAAAATTTCACGTGCTGCTCGTAATCCGACTTGTACGTGAGTGGGGGTGTTGAAATATTATCCCACACCGATTGACAACGGGTCCTAAATGCTTTTTATATTCATGTGGTCTTCCTCCACCGAATAGCTTAAGCTTTTGGGTTGGACTTTCTAACAGTACCAGTATCATTTTTAAAGCAATAAGTCAGTAAAACTCTTTAGCTCTAATACATTCAGCAGGATAGCAAATGACTCTAACTAGAAAATTGGAGAGCCATTTAATTTGCCTATAAAACCTTGATTTGTCTTGGAGGATCGTTTTGGCTTATCTAGTTGAACAAATTTCTCTAGTCATTCTGCTTTGAAGTAATTGTCTTAATAGTAGGGTGAATTGTGTTTAGCTGGAACTTTTAAGAAGAGTTTGTTAATTGAAATTTCAGCTGCCAGTTGTGATATGGACATGCGAATTTTTTATCTAGCAAATTATGTTCTGAAAGACTTATGGCTTTCATGGCAGTGGATATATTGATATTAGAACTATTTATCGTTAATAAAATAGCTTTAATAGATAAAGGTTGAATTACATTCAGAAGAAGCACTCTTATCCTCTGATGTGGTTTTTTATGTCTGTATTATTTTTCCTTTCTATATTATTGGGCTGGGGGCTCGTGGTGCTGGTGCTTCCCGAGTCCCCACTTCTGGTATTGCATTTGCTCTTAGTTCCTCATGAGGTGGACATTTCAATATTGAGCGGGCTGTTAAAAGTGAAACACTGAGAGTCATTCATTTGGTTTTGAGGGAACAGCGATTTGTCTAATTTATTACTTCAAGTATGACATAATCCACCTCAATCAAAGCTAAAGTTATTGCAGAAACAATGCTCATATAAAGTGTTGCTCTCTTTAAGGTGTAGAAATGAAACCATACCTTTGTGGGATGGAGTCGTAGCATGCAGTCATTGCTACGATTATTCTTTTCTTGCTAAGATATCCCTGCTTGAATGGGTTTTGTCTCTCTATGTTAGAGGAATGGCTTCTCTCTATCAATCAAAGATAACGCAATATTCTTCATGTCTCCTTCCGTTGAGAGATATACAGCAGTGTTTGTGCATTTTTTTTGCACGTGTAGTCATGCTATTTGCAGACCACTCTATTTTATTTTCATTTACTTCATTGATTGGAAGTTGGCTGTTGCGAAAGTAGTATAAGGAAATTCATTAGTAAGAATGTTAACTTTACAGAGGTAAAAATTAAAGGAAGTAATGATGCTAGTCTAGAGTTGAGATATTTCTAATGATTTGTTGCTCTGCAGATTAAAACAGGATGTGTAGCTATTGTCTTATGTTTAAACATAAGTGTCGATCCACCTGATGTAATTAAGACATCTCCTTGTGCCAGAATGGAGTGCTGGATAGGTAGATCATTTCCTACATGCTTGGATCTCTCTTCTGTTTTTACTGTATCTCTTTGCTTTACGGAATTGTTGCGTGATATTTGCGCGTGCGCATGTACTTAAATTGAGAACACTTGCTTCCTTTTCCTATATATGGATATACTTCATGGCGTATGATCCTGAGCTCAATTTCAATTTTACTCAATTGAAATCAGATTTGTTTAATTGGATAATTTTCAAACTATCTCTTGATTCAGCAATTGTGGATTGCTCCTTTTCCATCTTATTGATGGCAACCACATGGAGATTATATTTGGAGTTTTTACTTTTAATAACATGTTTAATCTTATTCTTGTGTCTTGGATTTATTTCCCTTGTTAGATCCACTTTCCATGCAACCTCAAAAAGCTATTGAATCAATTGGAGAAGCTTTGAAGAAACAGTATGAAAGTTGGCAATTGAAGGTGAGATTTCTTTAACTCTTTTTCAACAATTTCCGTTTACGTTGTTTTCTGGTGTTCATTTACTTCATTCTTGCAGTCCGAGCCGGCTTCATATATGGGGAAGCTCGATCCTACCGTTGATGAAGTAAAGAAACTGTGTACAATGTGTCGCAGATATGCCAAGTCCGAGAGAGTTTTGTTTCATTACAATGGTCACGGTGTTCGAAAGCCAACGATAAATGGTGAAATCTGGGTCTTCAACAAGGTAATATTTCTATTTTCTTTTCTCATTTTTGCATTTTGTTGAATCTATACTTTATGCGGCATGGTTGGACTGACAGCTCATGCGGTTTTAGTAATTAAATGTCACATTTGGTTGAGTTTCTTTTGAATGTTTTATTGTGCCATTTTTGCAGAGTTATACACAGTATATTCCCCTGCTGATCAGTGAACTTGATACTTGGTTGAAGACGCCATCGATATATGTCTTCGATTGCTCTGCTGCTGGTTTGATAGTCAATGCATTTATAAAGGTACTCAAAGATGGGCGTGCTTTCAGCTGTAAATGTTATATCAAATCTAACCATCTGAGATTGTTTTAGTGTTTGTCATATATTTTTTGGACTTTGCATTGACTAACATTTGTAATTCTGTGGTAGCTTAATGACTGGTGTGCTGCTCATACCAGTGAATCCACAAGGGATTGCATTATTCTGGCGGCCTGTGAAGCGCATGAGACCCTCCCTCAGAGTGCCGAATTTCCTGCTGATGTCTTTACGTCTTGCCTCACCACCCCCATTAAGATGGCTTTAAGATGGTGAAACCTAGTTCCTTAAATATCACTGTCTTGAATTCTGTCTTATTCGTTCTGTGCCTTATAACAGTTTAAGCTATTAGCCTGTACCTCGGTTTTTTGCGTGCGATGGCGCTTCACGCCTTGGTCTATTTTAATAGAGCAGTGAAAAGTTGTTTTCAACAATGACTTGAAAGAGGTATATATTGCATTTTCTAAATGAGGGGAAATGCTCCAGTTTATATGTGCTGGGTTTTCCATAGGTTCTTCAGTAACAAGGATAATTCATCGCCAAGTGAAGCATATGAACGCTGCTGTTCTTCTTGCTGTGGGTGTGGAGGTTCTTATGCTTAAGTTTGTATAAGTTATATAGCTTTCTCCAATCATTTGTAGTTAGAGATGTTCTCCTTAGCTTCCTCTATGATTTGATAGGCCAAATAGATGATGAAGCTTGGCTATATGATCCATCTGAAATTGTTAGTTGACACAATTTATTCTGAGAAAACTCTTCCTCTAAAAAAAATTTGGCTGTCAGGTTCTGTACCAGATCACTTCTATCGGAGTCCCTTGATTATTCTCTGATTGATAAAATTCCCGGACGCCCAGATGATCGCAAGACGCCTCTGGGAGAACTGAATTGGATTTTTACTGCGGTGACTGACACTATTGCTTGGAATGTTCTCCCTCATGGTAGTAGTGTGTATTTATATATTCTTTGTACTTGATTTGTGCAGTTTTTTAATTTTCTTATTTTGATCAATTGCGTATTCCTCTGCCTCTGGTCAATATCCAATTGGTGTGCTGCAGATTTGTTTCAAAAATTGTTCAGACAAGACCTTTTGGTAGCCAGTTTGTTCCGAAATTTTTTACTTGCTGAAAGAATAATGCGTGCAGCTAACTGTTTGCCAATATCTCACCCAGCACTGCCACCGACGCATCAGCATCATATGTGGTACTGCAATTGCTCTCATGATCAAGTGGTTTCATGTTGTTGAAGATTTACTACTGATTTTATTCTTGTTGGTATCTAGGGATGCATGGGACATGGCTGCCGAAATCTGCCTTTCGCAGCTTCCGTCTTTGGTTGAGGATTCTGGTGCAGAATTCCTGGTTCATATTTTTACTCTTTTCCTTCAAATTGCTTGATCTCACTCACGGTTTATCCTCAAGTAACATTGTTTGTGTTCTTTCAGCCAAGCCCTTTTTTCACTGAACAGCTAACAGCATTTGAGGCATGGCTTGATCACGGGTCCGAACATAAAAAACCACCAGAGCAATTGCCTATTGTTCTTCAGGTGTGATATTGCTCTAGTCAGAGTTTGGAGTCATCTTGTGACCATGTCACACTTTTAGTTCTCTTGCTCCACGATTCTTCACTATTCTTGCTTGTTTACTTTAAAGCAGCTAAAATTGTTAAAATAACATGATGCTTATCAAGTTTAAGCTTGCTTGTTCAAGTTGTGCTGTTGGTCCATCAGCCCGAGTGATTGAGGTATCTCCGTGTACTCTTAGGTTCTGCTCAGCCAGAGTCATCGATTTCGGGCACTAGATCTCCTCGCAAGGTTCCTCGACATGGGACCTTGGGCTATAAATCTGGTAATAATGGTGGTTTTGATTTTGTGTTCTCTCTTTTGATGTACTTCCTGCTACTTTTAACCGTAGTCTTTTGAAAAAACTTCCTCATAGGCCTTGTCAGTTGGAGTGTTTCCATATGTCCTAAAGCTGTTGCGCACCCCAACTCCAGAACTGCAGCATATTCTTGTATTTATTTGGACAAAAATTCTTTCCTTTGACAAGGTAATGATGACAGCATATGTTGTTTAACTGCATAACATTAAACATGTTTGGCTGGGTTGCTATATTTGGATCTTGTTCCATGTGTAGATAGTGTCGAGTGCATTGCTTGGTCCTCGCATTCTTTTTTGGAAATTGGATGGTTTTGGGAGGGTATTTGGGGCCATAACAGTGTCCATATTTTAGATGAATCTGGAATTGCGAATAGTGGAAGTTGCTTGTCTGTTCTGTGCTTTGGATTCTTTGTTTCTCTATGATCCTAGAAGCAATTTTTGGGATTGCTTTTCATCAAGCACTAAATAGCAACTGGTACAAAATGTGAACATATGGTCCTTTGGAGAGAGATTTATTTTTTTTAAGGACAGAGGGAACATATATTGAGCGAAAGAACACAAGAATATGGTTCTAATTCAATCACTATTTGCGAGTATGTTGCTTTTATTAGGAATTCCTTAATGATTAGTGTGGTGTATTATTCTGAATGGCCTTCAATTTTTTGCTCGTGCAACAATAGTCATGTCAGGTGGATTTAGTAAAAATTGGAGGGCACACATACTTCATCAGGTTTCTCGACAGTAGGGAAGCACATCCCGAGCATCATGCAATGGCGGCCTTTGTTTTGGCCGTCATTGTGGATAGCCATCGTAGGGGTCAGGAAGCATGTGTCCAAGCAGGTCTTATCCATGTCTGCTTGAGGCACCTACGGAGTCCAAATCCAAATGACAAGCAGACTGATCCGTTGTTTCTTCAATGGCTTGCTCTTTGTCTGGGAAAGGTTTGGGAGGATTTTACGGAGGCCCAAATGATTGGTTTGGAGGCAAATGCCCCTGCTATATTTGATCCTCTATTATTCGAGCCCCAACCGGAGGTCTAAGCTTTATCATCTCAATCTTGACATGATAACTCCTGCCTGTTGTATGATGTAAATGATATTGGCTTTCTAAATTCTGTATTTTTAACTTCAGGTCAGGGCTTCTGCTGTTTTTGCACTGGGTACCCTGCTTGATGTTGGGTCTGACTCCAGTACAGATAGTGTTACTAGAGACGAAGAATATGATGATGATGAAAAGGCTAGGGCTGAGATTAGCATTATCAAAAGCCTCTTGAGTGTTGTTTCAGACGGCAGCCCACTGGTGAGGGCAGAGGTCGCTGTAGGTTTGTGATCTCCCCATATGTTGTATGCGGTTCTCCTTTCTTTTGTTTTCTGAGAATCTATTTAAGTCAGCAAAAGATGATACACTCTATCCAACTAATCTCTTGGTACTGTCTGCAATGAGCTGGTCATAGAACTTATTTGATCATTTAATGTTACAATCAGTTTGATCATGTCCTGCTTCTTTTCCTTAGACTATGTGTCACTTAAGAAATTTCAATTTTACAAAACTTTATTTCTCTACCTCTTGCCATATTTTTGACAATTTCATGCAAAGATATTGTCGTACAGTGTCTATTAAAAAACTATATCAAAAAGATATTGTTCCATTATAGTTAGATGTAATTAATTGCTTCACTTATATGCTATTATATTGGAAAAGTATTTTGCCTCATGCTTGAATTGCACTTGCTGCTTTCCGTTTCAAAACCATTTTCCTTATGATTTTAGAAAGTACTCTAGATCTAAAGTTTCCCTTGGGTTACTTGCCGTTCATAGTGGCCTCGGCATTGTTGATATTAGATGTTATGTTTCTTCACAGTTCTTAATGCCGTCTTGTTTGATCAGTTGGGAGAAATAATGCTTTAATGAAAATATGGTTTTGTTTCATTTAATCAGTTGTATTTCATGAGCATTACTTGGATATATGCATCCAGACTATGGTATTACTGCTGGTTGCAGTCATTATCTTGCACATTTTAATGCTTTAATGCATGTACTAAGAAGCATACTAAAGCTAAAATTGTGCTCATTACTTCATCATCTGCTATTCTTGTTTATTGGGCAACTTCACAGAAGATGATAGGTAGATGATTGTTCAAGGTGATCAGCCTTGATGCTTCTACCCTAGGACTACCAACTCATGCACTTGTGCCATTGTTTTCTTGGGTTGTAGCTTACAAATGACCCTTATTAAGGAAATCCCAAGCATATTGTGTTTTATATGTTCCATGAATAACTTTCCTTCTTAACCACTTTTTTTTCTCTTCCAGCTATGCTACTAAACGGGAGTTCTAATAGTTTATGTTGTCTCTCAGATGAAATTTGGTCTAGTCTGTGATGTGCGCGCAAAACATGTGCAAATATTTTTAATTGAGGACTTTCCTGCATTTCTCTGGATTATATTTCCTTACTTGACTGAATGACATTTTAATTTGACAGCAATGGGACGGTTTGCTTTCCGTCACAACAAGCACCTTAAGTCAATTATGGCTGCCCGCTGGAAATCTCAGTCTAATTCTTTGCTGACTTCTTTACCTTCATTGGCACAAATAAAAGGCATGGGCAGTGGAGGTACCCCAATCGAGCTTGGAAGTATAGTTTCATCTCAAATGGGTCCCTTACTTAGATTTGGCAATGATAGTCCGTGGGTTCGGGATAGTAGGGTCTCATCTAGCAGCCCTCTTGTTGCTTCTGGAGTTATGCATGGATCTCCATCATCAGATGATTCGTCTCAGCTCTCCGATTCTACAATAGTCAATGATGGTGTGAGCAACAGTTTCACGTCAAAACCACTTGATAAGGCTATCTATTCCCAGTGCATATCGGCTATGAGCACTTTGGCAAAGGATCCATCACCACGCATAGCAAGTCTTGGCAGGCATGTGCTTTCTATTATGGGCATTGAGCAAGTAGTGACAAAATCCTTAAGAAACTCTGGCATTAGTGTGCGGCCTGGTGAAACTGTAGCAGGATACCCTAGTCTTGCTGGTCTAGCACGGTCCACTTCATGGTTCGACATGCGTGCAATTGGTAATTTCTACTTAGCTCAAAGTCTTTCCTATTCTTTCCACAAATAAAAAGATAAGAAAAACGAAATGCTTCTTCTCTGTGTTAATTACTTAAAGCAGACCCCACTTTTTGTTGTCTGGTTGCATTTGTTATCTTGAGTTGCCAATTTGATAATATGTCTTCCTTTGTTTAAATCTGCTATCCCTTCCTTGATATTAAGCTATCATTTGCAGGTCAATTTCCATTAACATTCAGAACTCCTCCTGTTAGCCCTCCTCGGCCAAGTTATTTAGCAGGAATGCGAAGAGTTTGCTCTTTGGAGTCCAGGCCATATTTGATGAGTTCTCTGGAATCCGGCTTAGCTGATGTTGTTTTAACTTCTGGAGGAGCTACAGAGGCTCCAGAGTGCAGTTTCCTTCTGCAATCGACTATTTATAATTGGAGTTGTCGCCACTTCTCCAAGCCAATTCTTTCTGCAGCTGAGGATTGTGAAGAAACATCAGCTAGAAGGGAAGAGGGAGAAATTTGCACTTGAGCACATGAATAAAATGCCAACACTCTTGTGAGTCCTCAACATTTTCCTTCTATTCACCGTGTAGTAACATGTGCGTCCCCTTACCCTTTTTTAGTGTCTCTCTTTTTCTTTCTTGACTTTCAGCTGCTGTAAGATTAATAGCCAAATTGCTAGCTGGATTAACAGATTTGAGACGAGAACAAAAGCAGCCTTGTTGCAACCATTTTCTCCCGTTGTGATATCTGCAGATGAGAAAGAACGCATTATGTTTTGCATGTTCTTACTTTGGAGCTCAGCAGGGCGACTTCTATGTTTCTTTTCAACTGTTTAACCATAGTTTGCGATTGAAGATTTTGTTGAATGTGGAATCTCCATCCACATTTTCCAAGAGCTCTTCAAATGCAATTCTAGGCATGATCGTTGAAGTCAGCCAACTCTGCTGCATGTGGACAGTTTATGTTTTTATGCCTAAAATATACATGTTTTCAATAAAATATATTTTGTTTGATGACCCTCTAACGAGCACTTTTTTTTTTTTAATTTCCGTGTGCCAATTCCGTCTAGATGCGATGGATTATACGCCATCGAAGATGTAAAGTGTCTGAATATGTAATACTGTACATAGGTGTCTGCCTCGTCTGTCACAGATTGATCTTTATTAGTGCTGCATCAATGTATGCATGCTTCTAGCTATTCCTGCTATGTTGTACATAGGCTGGCTAGTCGATTACATGGCGAGTCAACAACTCGATGTCTCTCCGAACCAATGAAATAACCTCTGATGTTTGTTTCTGTTCTTTTTCCCTCAATTTCTTCCTGTTGGTTTAGGCATTTGCAGTGTCTGAATCTCTAAGAACACTGCTTTACACAAGGGAATGTGTGAGTATTGAAAATATTACCATCTTAGATTCGAATCTATCAATATTTGATCAATGCGTTGCCAATTTATATTTGAAATTAATCAGCGTTAACTATGTGTAGTAACCCGATACTGCACTTTCTTTTATGAGTAAAAGAGTTGGATGGGGCGATCGGTTCTAACGAGTCTCTCTAAGCTTTACCGGAAAAGGGTCACACAGTCTCTAGGAAATCTTTGGTTTGAGCTATAGCTGCTCAATCGGAAGGTCTGAGGTTAGCAAGCTTGTCATCGCAATTCCACTAAAAGCGTAGTAATTGGAAGTTGTGACTTTGACGGGCATTTGCCAGAAGTGATGAAGACGACGATGAAGATAGTTGGGGCGATCGCAACAACGTCCTGAGTGCTAATCCGAAATTTTAGCGCTGCATTCGCCTATGCGCCCCGCCCCGACCTCTTTGTACTTTCGTGCATGCAGAATAAGAAAATGTTAAAAGGGTTTCACGTACTCCTCTCCTTCGTCACACCAGAAACTGAAGCGGCAGTGATGGCCTGGGCATAAAACTTCGGAAAACCAGCATGTAAGTGCTGTATCGGTCCACTTATGCACTTTGCCATAAATTTCTATACATCAGATACTAATTTTCTATTAGACTTGTATTTAACAAACGCATGAACCCTTCTATGAGATCGGGACCAGTGACAATAAATAAATTTGACAAAAGAAAAGGATTTCACACCTCATTCAATTTTTTCTTTTTATTTTGTAGCGCTAAATTACTCGATTATTCATGTTTCGTGATACCACCAAATTTGTCGTGACGAAATAAAATCTTTACAAGTATTTGTTTAAATAAGCAACAGCACATGCTTTCAGTCTCTCATACAGCGGGACGAGGGAAATGTCTCGCCTCAAGCTAGCTCATTGACTATTTTCATTCAGCTCGATGCTGTCTCAAGTCTTGTTTGTTACGCGTAATGACGGCAGCGACCAACACATCAGCGGTGGAGTTGGAGGTGTTCCTGAGTTTTAGGGCACCGGATACTCGGCACATCATTACTAGTTGCTTCCTTCGTGAACTGGTGCAGAAAGGACTCCGCGTCTTCAAAATGACGAAGAGCTCCGAGTGAGTCAAAATGATTGGCGGAAAGCTTTTGCGAGCCCTCGACGACTCCTCTAGTCCGTGGTGTCTCCGTGAGGTTGCGCATATCGTGGATCGCACTTTAAAGTCGGGAGGGAAGAAGGAGATCCCCTCCGTTTTTCTTCAACGTAGAGACAGATGCTGTCGAGCTTAAAACCTAATAATTCCAGTAGAAGGGTTTATACATGTGGTATTTAAATCGACAGTGATTTATCTTGCCCCATGTAACCTCAAATTCTTGTTCTACATTGTGTACAACTAACGACAAAGAAAAGAAAAATGCTCAAACTTCCGTGCACGCAACATTGTTAGTCGTGTTGTTGACTCTATATATTCATTCTTAACCCCAACCCTTTTTAGGGGTGAGAGTAGAACCTCTTATGTTTTTGTTTCTCCGTGGATGTCAACATGTGATAACATCGATGGAGAAATGCAGCTGTAAGGCGTTTCGTGTCTTTAGTGATGCCCCCAAACGTTAAGGTAAGCATTTGGTCAAATGTGAGTGTACTTTCAAAGTGCCAATCATTACAAGAGGCTATTTTAATGGTAGTTGTTGCAGAATCAACTGATGAAGCTCGGTTTTAGCTCGGTTTTACCTAATAACCCGTTTCCTTTCTTCTTATTATATTTAGTTCCAATGAAACTTAAATCGATTAAGGTTAGCTTTGGGACAAATTTGCTTGATTTATGATCAAAGGTGTAAAGCTGAAAAGATCATGTCTAGTGCTTTCTCACTTGTTCTTTGCGGACGATTCTTTATTTTTAGCAGAAGCAAAGGCGGATGTTGCAGGAGGCTTAAGGAATTACTAGATTCTTATTGCAAAGTCTCTGGCCAACCAATCAATTTCCATCAGTCATAGCATTTTCTTAAGTTCCAACGTACCTAGTGAAGTAAGAAAAGAATTGAGCCAGGTGCCTGTTACTCGGGAAACTACAAACCTCGGATCTTACCTGGTGTTGCCAACTGTGTCCGGTAAACTATAAAAAAAGAGCTTTCGGGTTTTGTAAAGGTGAAGGTTATGAAGCAACCGGCAGGTTAAAAAAAGTCTTTTTAGTCAAAGCTGGGAGAGAGATTCTTGCTAAATCAATTGTGGACAACAGTCCCTACATATTCCATGGGAGTTTTTTACATTTCTCTGAGGATGGTACAGAGAGGTGAATGAATTGATACCTAAAGTTCTGGTGGGGTCAGTGAGAGGAGGAAAGGAGTGTTTTTTACTGGAAATACTGGAGCTTGTTGACTGAAGCTAGGAAGATCTTATCAATGCCTTTGTTAAGGAAATTCGCTTTGGAGGCAGCAGACAGACACAGCCTAATGCTCTGGTGGCCAAAGGGTGTTGAAAGGACTGTACTATAACCACTTCAACTTCGACTGAGACTAGGAAAGAAGGAAGGGCATCCTGGGTTCGGAGAAGCAATGATGTTCTGATGAAAGGGTCGACGCGACAAGCGGCAATGGAGGATCTTGGAGCAAAGGAAGGATGACCCAGTTTCATCCACACTTGGTTGTGGCTGACTTGACAGACTGAAGATCCTGGCACCTGGAATCTTGGCCCAGTTTCAGGGGTAGCCATCGCTGAGCAAGAAAAGACAGGAGGAGGAAGTTCCAAGTTCCTCGAAGAAGGCTCAAGGGAGCAGGATATGCAGCAATGGCGTTTGGAGAAAGGTGGCAACTCTTTACAGTGAAGCCTGCGTACCGTCTGGTCTGACCCATTCAAGAAGAGAAGGATTGACAGCAGTGCCAAGGCATCCGCTGCTTGGAATCTTGGCTCGATTCTTGTCATTTGTTTAATGTTCTTTTCCTCGGTCTTTCGCTTATGTCATTTATATTGGATCATGGAGCAATGACAAGGTAAGGAATCAGGGAAGGATGTCATACTTATAATTTGTCTTCCTTTTCTTTTTTTTTCCAATTTACGGCATATTCTTCGGCGCTAGAAATTTAATTAATAGTTATCGCAATCTCGATGACTATATTTTCTTGTTTCACATAAATATAAATTCAAATTAACATGAGCTCGGTATACACATTGACTTGTAAAGAAACGAGTGTAATTTAAAAGTACTAAACGATTTTTAAATGAAAGCAAAGGATTAATCCAAGTCGATTGATTTGTCAATGTTATCAAGTGCTAAATTAGCATTATAATCTTTGAAAATCCCAATTTATCCAATTAACGAGAAAAAAAAGTCATTCAATTGGTAGTCAATTGTCAGTTCATCTCTAGTCGACTATTCAAATCAAACTCAATCGAAAATCATATTTTACATCTCGCAGAGCGTTTCTTTTCTTTTTTTCCTTCTTTCTTGTATAGAATTATCTATTGTAGGGTGGGATTTACATTGCGCATCCAAAATAGATGTGGGCATACTCATGTGAAAAAAAAAAGCTTAATTTTCATGGCCTCACTGCGACCTCCCAATTCAATGTTTCAAATTGTATATGGTGATAAATCAACCACAAATTCATGTTTATTCAGGAAAAATAAAAAAAATTATTGTTTTTGGGTCCAATAATAAAAATAAATAAATGGTTAAAAGGAGGAAAAGGAAAGGAAAATTAAAAATAAAAAAACATTTCTTTGCCAACAAGAAAGGAGAGAGTCCTCTTCGACTTTAATTACCCCCCATCGAACCCCGTCCTTCTTCGCTGCGCAATTTCCATATCGTATTCCTCACTCCCTCTCTCTTTCTCTCTCTATCTCTGCCTCTCTGCGCTCTCGAATCCGACCGCCATGACCAACCAAGCTGAATCCTCGGACGCGTAAGTTCAGATCTCCGTCGAAAAATCTTGTCTTTCCCCTTCTCTGTCTGCCATTCACGTTGTTTTTCTCCGGCAATCTGACCCTCGCCGATCGGTTTGTTCTTCCCCTTTTTTTTGGGTTTGGTTTTGGTTTTGATGGCGGCAGCAAGGGGACGAAGAGGGACTTCAGCACCGCGATTCTGGAGCGCAAGAAGGCCGCCAACCGCCTCGTCGTCGACGAGGCCATCAACGACGACAATTCGGTGGTCTCGCTCCACCCGGAGACCATGGAGAAGCTCCAGCTCTTCCGCGGCGACACCATCCTGGTCAAGGTCGTCGATTTACGCCTTTCCTGAGATCAATTCGATTATGAGTTCAAATTCAACGTTTGGGTTATTTCGTGGGTGTCTCGTGTTCTAGGGTTGGTTGCTTTGGATTGGCCTCTTGTGATCCGTTTTTGAGTGTGGGGTTTCTTTTAGAGCTTTGGGTAGCGATTTGTTGTCGTGTGTGTTTGGGTTTTAGTAGAGTTTTGTTGAGTTTTGAGGTCGATATGTGGCTGGATTGAAACCTGGAACCTCTGCTTGTGGTTTTTTGTGATATTATCTGAGCTTCCTGCAGATTGTAATGTGGTTCAATCCTGTTGTTGGCTTTGCGCTATGTGGTTTCCTGTATTCATGCACGTGTGAGACGATTGATGCAAAAGGTCCCTTTTTTAGCTCCGACAGTCGTAGTTTCTATGCCATCATGTTCAATGTTTAACTCCTATGGCTTGATTTTACTAAGTCGCGGCGGAGCCATGTAAGCTAGCTAGTTACATTACTCATGGTGATTGAACATCTTTTCATGAATTGTGGTGGTGTTGAAACGCTATCTTCTTATATCCAGGGGAAGAAAAGGAAAGATACCGTTTGCATTGCTCTTGCTGATGACACTTGCGAGGAGCCAAAGATACGGATGAACAAAGTGGTGAGACAAAACCTGAGGGTTAGACTGGGGGATGTTGTTTCTGTTCATCAATGTCCTGATGTCAAGTATGGAAAGCGGGTTCACATACTTCCTGTGGATGACACCATTGAAGGGATTACTGGAAATCTCTTTGATGCATTCTTGAAGCGTGAGTTTCCCTTTTCTTAGTACCTGCATGGTTCCCTCACATATATGTTGATGTAGGAAATACTGTTTTGGTTCCTGCTTTGGCTATCGGACTTATGTGGCTAGTGCCTTCTGTATTTTGTTTTTAGATCAAAACTACAAACCTAACTGAACCATCTGATTCTATTGCTGTTAATTAAACACTTGTTGGAGTAAAAATTTGTGGATGGGAATCTGAAAGTTGAAAT
This sequence comes from Syzygium oleosum, assembly GCF_021117445.2. Lineage (NCBI taxonomy): Eukaryota > Viridiplantae > Streptophyta > Magnoliopsida > Myrtales > Myrtaceae > Syzygium > Syzygium oleosum. The sequence goes on from NW_026607494.1 coordinate 7,698,504, forward strand.
TTATTAGGGGACAATAATTAAAAGACAATGTAACTCTGTCTGTTTCCGTGAAATTTGTCCATTCTTTATGCTTTACCAGTTCCCACCAAATAACGATTTGCAGTTTCATTTTTTCTTATATGTGGGCTTTTGGCCCATATTAGGTGGGCTAGTTGACTATTGTTTTTTTTTATCTTTCCTAATGTAGAACCATTGCAAAGTGTATGTGCTTTGAACTGCAATCGCTTTTCCATGAGCTTTGTTACATTTAGTTGGTACCTGATGAATATTGGGATGTATCAAATATTGGATGGCTCTTTTTGGTCCTCTGTATTAAACAAAATTCACCGAATACTAAAATTGCTGGTGAACCTGACCATACAAAAACACTAGTTTGTTTGGTTTGAATATGGACTGTGGTTTTGTGTTAATATGGTGTAGAGCAGTTTGTGCAGAACTTTTCTTTTTAGGTATCTACAGGACAATACAACATCCTTAAAGTGATATTTTGACTTATGTATGCCTTCTGATATCGCGTGAAGCATGTAAAAAGATCTGTGAGCTACTGCTAGCCTTTATGAGGGATGCTGATGCTTATTTTCTTGTCAAACCATTCCTTTGACTGCAGAATCATGTTAATTTGAGCACAAGCACTAATGTCTCACTTCTTTTTGCAAAGAGAATCTTTTCTTGGATAGGATGAATGCTTTTGTAACTAGATGGATTCATTCTCTGCAGCTTACTTCCTGGAGGCATATCGCCCTGTGAGGAAAGGCGATCTCTTCCTTGTTAGAGGAGGAATGAGAAGTGTCGAGTTCAAGGTTATTGAGACCGATCCTGCCGAGTATTGTGTTGTTGCCCCGGATACAGAGATCTTCTGCGAGGGAGAACCTGTGAGGAGGGAGGATGAGAATAGATTAGATGAGGTTGGTTATGATGATGTTGGTGGTGTTAGGAAGCAAATGGCTCAAATTAGGGAGCTGGTAGAGCTGCCATTGAGACATCCACAGTTATTCAAATCAATTGGTGTGAAACCACCTAAAGGAATCCTGCTGTATGGACCTCCTGGATCTGGGAAAACTCTCATTGCTAGGGCTGTTGCAAATGAAACTGGTGCCTTCTTTTTCTGCATCAATGGACCAGAGATCATGTCAAAGTTGGCTGGTGAAAGTGAAAGCAATCTCAGGAAAGCTTTCGAGGAAGCAGAGAAAAATGCACCTTCCATCATCTTTATTGATGAGATCGATTCAATTGCTCCGAAGCGAGAGAAGACTCATGGAGAGGTCGAGAGGAGGATCGTTTCTCAGCTGCTAACACTCATGGATGGTTTGAAGTCTCGTGCCCATGTCATAGTTATCGGAGCTACTAACCGACCGAACAGCATTGACCCAGCTCTGAGGAGATTTGGGAGATTTGACAGGGAAATCGATATCGGAGTTCCAGACGAAGTTGGGCGCCTGGAAGTCCTCCGCATTCACACAAAGAACATGAAGCTTGCCGAAGATGTATAGGATTTTCTTTTTTGTTTACTAACCTATTTGTTGCATAGGTATCTTCTTTTTCCCCTTGATTCTTATAATTTTGTCTAATGATATGCAGGTTGATTTGGAAAGAATTGCTAAGGACACACATGGCTATGTTGGTGCTGATCTGGCTGCTCTCTGTACTGAAGCTGCACTTCAGTGCATCAGAGAGAAGATGGATGTAATTGACTTGGAAGATGAGACCATAGATGCGGAGATACTCAACTCCATGGCAGTTACAAATGAGCACTTCCAGACTGCTCTTGGAACGAGCAACCCATCTGCTCTCCGTGAGACGGTAAGTATATGTAACATGTACCTTTTGTATAGTATTGAGCTGCTTACCAATTTGGAGCTGCTTCATGGTCTTATTATCCTGCACGAGTTTGAATCTAATTCCTACATTTTTTTTCCACCCAGGTGGTTGAAGTGCCAAATGTGAGCTGGGAAGATATTGGCGGTCTTGAGAATGTTAAAAGAGAGCTTCAAGAGGTATGGTTACTTGCGCTTTTTTTGGGGGGTTTTTGTGTACGCTCCAACTATTTTCAAGGTCTTAAATTTGGAATTTAATGGCTGCTTCATTTTTTACTGTGCAGACTGTTCAGTATCCAGTGGAGCATCCTGAGAAGTTTGAGAAATTTGGAATGTCACCTTCTAAGGGAGTCCTTTTCTATGGTCCTCCTGGATGTGGCAAAACTCTTCTGGCTAAAGCTATAGCTAATGAATGTCAGGCAAATTTTATCAGCGTAAAAGGCCCCGAGTTGCTTACTATGTGGTTTGGAGAGAGTGAGGCAAATGTACGTGAAATTTTTGACAAGGCCCGACAATCTGCCCCTTGTGTTCTGTTCTTCGACGAACTTGACTCGATTGCTACACAGGTTTGTTTTTCTTCACTTATGACTATAGTACTTGGGTTGGATTTTGAGAACCATTTAGGAATGGAAGTAGTATTCCTGATTGTGATTTTGATGAGAATGCTTGAATGCAGCCGAAATTCTTATGTCGCTAAGTTAAAATGTATCCAAATGGTTGTAAACAAGATACCATCTCATCTGCTTGATATGATATGGTAGCAACCTAACATTGATGGCCGTGATTCATAATATCAAGTGCTTCTCGGATGTGCAAGTAATTGAACCACTTGTTGTCGATGGTACTATTATTTTCCACTTGTTAATTTCTTCAATATTTCTCATGTCTTTCTAGCAATCCCTATAAAAAGTAATTTGAGGTTTCGAAGCCAATATCGTTTGGTGCCAAGTCAAGAGTTGAATTGTAGATTGTGCTACACAAATTTCATAAGCAGTAGGTAGTTTGGTGGTTGTTGGTTATTAATCCTTGAACGAACACATAATAAGATGAGCTTGTTATGTTTAAATGTCTTTGTTCTTTTTTTCTTTGGTTTTCCTTGAGATATGTTGGTTCTAGATATGTTCCTTGACAAGTGACTTCCACCTCATTGTCTTGGTTGCGTTTCATGCAGAGAGGAAGCAGTGTGGGTGATGCCGGGGGTGCTGCGGATCGGGTTTTGAACCAACTTCTTACAGAGATGGATGGGATGTCTGCAAAGAAAACCGTGTTCATCATTGGAGCTACCAACAGGCCAGACATCATAGACCCTGCACTTCTACGTCCAGGCCGTCTTGATCAGCTGATTTACATCCCTCTCCCTGATGAGGACTCTCGACATCAAATATTTAAGGCATGCTTGAGGAAATCTCCAGTCTCCAAAGATGTTGATCTGAGAGCTCTTGCTAAGTATACGCAAGGATTTAGCGGTGCTGATATCACGGAAATATGCCAGCGTGCATGTAAATATGCCATCAGAGAAAACATCGAGAAAGTATGGTTTTGCTCGTCTTTGATGCTTTACTGTGTCTCTTCATTTAAGTACGTGATTTACATTACCTGTCGGATGGGAGGGAGCTGAATAGAATCAAGATTCCATCTTCATTCTATTTCATAATTTTGGTAGTGGAAATTTGAATGGGGGATGATCATCCGGCTAGTGGTATAAACATCTCGAGAATGTGTCAGTGCCTTTCCTAGTTAAAACATCGAGTGTTAATTGTCACATTCTTTCCTGTCTTATCCATCAAGGTTCTTGTGTGTGTTTTGGGTAGCAAATATAGTATAGAAACTAAGTTTCTCCTGTTTGTTCTTTGCAGGATATTGAGAGAGAGAGGAGGAGAAGGGACAATCCAGAAGCCATGGAGGAGGACATCGAAGATGAAGTGGCGGAAATCAAAGCTGCTCATTTCGAGGAATCGATGAAGTATGCTCGCAGGAGTGTGAGTGATGCTGATATTAGGAAGTATCAAGCTTTTGCGCAGACACTCCAGCAGTCGAGAGGGTTCGGAAGCGAATTTCGATTTGCAGAAGCTGGTGGCGGTGCTGCAGGATCAGATCCTTTCGCAGCTTCTGCTGGTGGCGCTGATGACGATGACCTCTATAGTTAATCAGATGATCTCCTCTATGTTTCCCTTTGCATATCAAACCTTTCTTCTTCCTGTTTCACTGTATACTGTTGGGAGTTGTCTCATGGGAAGGCTTTGGCTTCATGCTGCCCGTCTCATGGGAAGGCTTTGGCTTCATGCTGCCCGACTTACTCCTCCGATCAATTTGAGGTCCCTGTACTTCCTATGTTTCTGACATTCTGAGCTAGTGGCCCTTCCATTTAAAAATCTTACTGTCTCTGATTTATTTGTGCGTTAAGTATGAGCAGTGGAATTCAGTCCGGGAAATTATAACATTATTATGAATTGCTGTTTTTTCGATCTTTTCTGGAAATATTTTGGTCTATCTGGGACCGTGTGCATTTGTGTACATGCTCACAGTGCGATAGCACGGTGCTCCCGCATGAATTTCATTCTGTAGCATGAATTTCCATTGTCAGGTGTTCAGATCCATAGGTACATTTTGAATTAGAGCCTGTGCAGGTTATGGGTATCTACTGGTGAATGGGTACTTTGCCCTTAAATAACCACAGGAAGCTTAATCTTGTTGAAGTCATTCCTATGGTCGTGTTTGTGGCTTATTAGGTCAGAAAAGTTCTTTCTCTGTATGTGAAAAGGGGGTTCAACGCAACGCAGTAACGAAGTCAAATCTTGCATGCTTTGTATTATGAAGGCAAATGTAGTGAATGGTGAAATCCAATTTCTTTAGTACTCGAGTTACAAGATCCATAGTCTTATTTTTCGACGCAAGTGTACCTGTAGATGCATCGTAAGATGTGAGAGCGTTGTGTCTGGGGGAAGAGAGGGGTTTTCAAGCTTTCTGTGTTTTCTTTCCGAGGCCTCTTTATCTAATTTGATGGGGATTTTCCTTCGGTATTAGATCTACCCTCATCCAATACGATTGTGTATATTACCAATCTAATCTTGACCTCCCCTTTCGTGGTGTCATCTGAAGTCTCATTTGTTTCCTGAGTCGTGTGCTCAGTCTCATAAGAAAGGGTAGTAGATTACTAATCTAATCTTAAAACAGTCTTATTAAATCACAAAAGAGTGATGGGTAAGTGAAAAATAGAAGCATGAAATCAGCATTGAATGACTAGCACTATGCATACACTTCGCCAGACTTTCGGAGGGGAAAAAGAACTAAGGATTAATGGAATTTGAAGCAAGTAATTCATATAGCTCGCGAATTTCACCATCACACTACATGGTCAATTTGCATGCATACCTTAATTATGAATGATGAGACCCCTTGTGAACCCCGCCAATCACCCTCCTTAATTCAATCCGACTGAATCGGAATATTGCGTAGAGACATCCCACTCCTTCGAAAGAACGCTCCCTCGAGTTAATTAGCACGTCAGCGGGAGAAAGTGGACGACCAACCCAGATAAATTGCTCGGGCACTAATCGTGTCCGTCTTCCTCACTCTGGCCTTTTCTCGAGTCCGGCCACGCGGCACGGACCCATTGATCATCCTAAACGGCATTCGTCGGGATAAAAATCCGACACGATATTTCATCACCAGATTCGATCCTCCAAAAGGAAAAAGATATGGGAGCCATGCATCAATGGATGAGAATTGCTTGGACCAGGGGTGTAAAGTAAACCGGATCAACGGCAGGGTCGAGAGCCCCAAGCACGAAGTCGTAGCGATCGACGGCCGAGATCTCGAGTATCTCGCTCCCTCGCTAAAAAGTTTGGGCCGACCGGATTCACTTGGAACAGGGAGAGAGAGAGAGAGAGAGCCCAACCTCATCCTTAACTCCCTCTTGTCTTGTCTCGAGCGCCTCTGAAATCGTCGCGTGTTTTCGCCTCTTCTGTCTGCTTCTCTTATCTCTCTCTCTCTCTCTCTCTCTCTCCGTGACTCGGCTCTGCCTATGCAGCAGCGGAAGACTCGCATTCTATCCGTCCACAGACGTGGCCGCGCATTGCACTGAAAGCATTCCTCAGGAGCAGAGACACCGGACACGCCCCTGAGTTCCGAGCTCGATGCCCGATGGAGTCCGCAGGGAACTTGCTTTCCTCTTCTTCCTCTGCTCCGCCGTTGTTCCCGCGGAGAGCCCTCGCCAGAAACTCTCTCCCCTCCGCCTCTTCAGGTAGCGCGTGGTCTTGGTGTGCTGACGTGGGTCTGTTTGTCTGGGCTCAACGAATGCGTGTGAAGCTTCCGCTTTTTCCTCGAAACATTGTCGTGCGCGGATGCCGTTTGATAGTTTGCCTTTTAAGATATCTTGGGTTGGACCCGTTACCGCATCCGCCGTAATATGATGGGTTTGTTTATGCTGTTCACATCGCTCTTTATTGAAGGAGTTAGATACGGTAGATATGCGCTATAGTGAACAAGGTTGGTATCTTTGCTGGGATTACCAGGTGTTTGCAGAGATAGTTTTGGGACCCAGTTCAGAAATTTTAGGAACCACGCATTCTCTTTTTCCATACGCAACAGCAGAACTCATCCATCACTAGTGATTCCGGGTGAACAGCATGTGTATGTATTTCACAATGCTAGCCATGGCTTTCCTATTCATTTCTTCCGTTTTATTGTTTCCATGAACTAGGAGCCGTTCCGTCCGTGCCTTCCCTATCAAGGGCTCGAGCTATTACTATGTCCGTGCACTTACAGGAGCAGCGAAATGAGGACAGGCCTCTCTTACACGTTATCCAAGACGACAAGTCATTACAGGTTAGACCGTCGATGAAAATGCCTTGTGCAGTCCACGCAGGGGTGATGAATGAGTTTCTTTTTGGCTGGAATGGAACTGTGATCCCTACGTGATTGTTTATGAGGTCATTAGTTTGAGTATGCTACTTTTTCCGTTTTGTGCAATAGGTATCGAGAAACAGGAAGCAGATGGAGACTGGGGTGGTGACTTTGAGAGATAAAAGTCTCGATGAGTCTGAAAGTTTATTCCAAGATTTTGAGTATCACTGTCGTCGCTGGCCTGGTTTATGGTACCTGTAAGACACTTGCATAAACCTGCCTCTTATGTTGACGATTGTACAAAATATGAATACAAACTTAGTCTAGATGTGGTTTGAATATTGTCCCCTTCTGGGCCACCTCTTGAGTGTAATTTATTATCTATGATATTGCAGATTGCCATCTATAAAAACTAGGGATAACCAATGCTCGAACATGCAGTCAGTCACAATCAATCCAAAGAAGCTTACTGACGATGAACTGTCTAATGTGGTTTCCCTTGCTAAAAAAGCACTGGAAGCTTCAAGGGAGGCAGCCTTGTTGGCAGACTCTACGTTGCTTGGGACTGATCTTGATTTTGCACTTTCTCCTAGGTTTGTCTCATGTAAGCTTTATGCTTGGTTTGTTCTACTTGCTCTCTAGAAGTAAAGCTTTTTTTCTGATGTTAATTCTTTGATTTCTCTCAGTACAAGCACTGCAACTTCAGTCGATATTCGAAAGGAGGAAGTCAAAACAGTGAGATCAACACGGCTGCTTGAGAGGCAATCTAAAAAGAGGAGGGTGTCAAAGCCAGTAGGTGTGGTCACTGGGAACAAGAGTTCCAAAAGGCTAGATACTAAAAAAAGACTAAATGAAGGTTTTGATCCTAATGATCCTCTTCGAATGTTCTTGTGGGGACCTGAAACTAAACTACTCTTGACATCTAAAGAAGAACTAGAGTTGATCCTTAAGATACAGGTGAATATAAATACTGATCCTACCATATTGTTAGTGCATTCTTAGTTTACAAGCTCTAATAGCTCTTTCACATGGATATGTGCAACAGGTTCTACTTAAATTAGAGCAAGTGAAAACAAGGCTTCAGTCTCAGTCTGGCCGTGAGCCTACCCTGCTTGAATGGGCTGAAGCCATTGGCTTAAGTTGTCAGGATTTGCAGTCACAGCTTCATTCTGGAAACAGTTGTCGGGAAAAATTGATTAATGCTAACTTACGTCTGGTTGTTCACATTGCCAAACGATATCAGGGTCGAGGTCTCACCCTACCAGACTTGCTGCAGGTAAACGGAGACACTGTTCTGGCTTTATACGTTTCCTCGTCCAATTGGGATCTTTGATTTTTGAAACATGTCGGCTTTTTTATATGATGTTTATATGTGAGAATTCAGCTTTACCCGCACAATCAATGTCTCTATCTGTTTGCAGTGCACTTATGAAGAAGCTGAGATATTTGTTCCAAGTCTTTCCAAATCTGGGTCTTGGATTAAAGAGAACACCTGTCACGCTGGGCTTATATTTGCACCTGTGTATGGTTGGGGTGGGGTTTGATTCATGGTGTCCAGCATTTCAAACCTCCATTTTGTTTTTCCGTAGCATGTTCCTTACGTAAAAACGAAAGGGAGTGTGAGTTCATAGAAATTGGGATGGGTTAATCAGCATTGGCAAGATATATCTTGTTTCCAAATCTTGACCTTGTGGACAAGCACTTTTAAGTTTCTGGGAGAGAAACTTTCGTTTCTTGATTTATTAGCTCTCTACTTGCTCACTAAATTCAGGAAGGAAGTATGGGTCTTATGAAGAGCGTCAAGAAGTTCAAACCCCAGGTGGGCTGCCGGTTTGCCACTTATGCTTACTGGTGGATTAGGCAGACAGTAAGGAAGGCCATATTTCAAAATTCCAGGACAATACGTTTGCCGGTATTTAGTCTTATTTTATCCTTTGCTTTTCTTTCTTTTATCAGTGTCCCGCAGCTGCGGAAGCAACTGGTGTTTAGGAGTTGAATTGTCTGGCTTTGTTTGCTTCTTTGAATGCGCAATTCAGTAAGTCGAGAAAATATTGACATTTTGTGTAATTCTCGTTTGAAAATTTTCTTGCAGGAAAATGTCTATGCCCTTCTCGGCAAGGTGATGGAAGCAAAGAGATCTTGCATTCAAGAGGGACATCATCATCCAAGCAAAGAACAAGTAGCTAAACGTGCTGGAATTTCAGTCGACAAGTTAGAAAGACTAGTATCTACTACAAGAACACCCCTCTCACTGCAACAGCCTGTGTGGGCAGACCAGGATACCACCTTTCAGGTAGTGCCGCCTTTTTTCTCAGTCTGCTTTTGGTAGGTCATTTCAACAAGAGAAAAGATAATGCGATGCATGTTCTCACCTTGATGAAGACCATAAATGGATACGCTTCTCACAATCTCTTTAAATGGCTTATAAAGCATGTCACTTTGATGAATCTTAAATGTGACATGTATCTATGTTGTGATGAATGAAATTCTTGTGCAACAAAAAGCAATTTGAAAGCTAGATGTCTGATTTATTGAGAACTAGACTGTGGATCAATTTATTATGCATCATTAAATTTAAAGTTCTTACAATTCTGTGAATGCTGCCATGGTTTATAAGCTTGCCGGTGTGGTTCAATTGTTGAAAGCATGCTTTAGCCTCTAAGCCTGCTATCTTGGGGATAATCATGGAATAAATTTACTCCAGATTTAAGCATACCAACTTGTGTAGAAAGGGATGGTGGCTATACACTCATGCCAGTGCACAAAGCTGAATTCTGATGCCAAAGTAAATTTTAGTGAGCTCTAATTAACTTGGGATAGAGATACTCATTTTTTTGGTGATGGTGAGCATGAATTGAATGCTGCATTTGCAAATGCTTCAATTGCACCTATTTGACTCACTTATATCATTTATATACTCATCCTCAATGAAAAACGTTACGTTGGTGGCTCTATCAATAATCAATTCTACATAGTCGTAAGGTAAAACTTAAGGCCGCACTTTTAGCTCTAACATCCATAGAGTCAATGATTTTCTTCTTTCATCTAACCTTGCTGCAACAAGTTGCTGCTAGGCATGCGAACACTCCGTTAAAACTTCAATTATCTTTGCAGGAGATAACTGCAGACACTGGGGTTGAGATCCCAGATCTTAGTGTCTCTAAGCAATTAATGAGACGACACGTGCGCAACCTCCTAAGCACGCTCAGCCCTAAGGAGAGGCGGATCATCAAGCTAAGATATGGCATTGACGGCAGTGAACAGAGGTCACTCTCGGACATTGGAAACATCTTTGGACTGTCGAAGGAGAGGGTGAGACAGCTGGAGAGTCGAGCGCTATACAAGCTGAAGCAATGCCTCGGCAGCCATGGCCTTCATGCATACGGTCATTTGATTATTTAATCATATTGGTTTGGAGTGACATATTCAGTGGTTAAAGGGATCGTGATCCAGAAGAATAAATCTCGATGGGGACAAATATCGCAAAGATCATTATGAGCAGCAGGCAATGTATTGATTTTGTCCAAAGGCATTGGCTATGACCTATGTTTAAGATCTCAGCAACGTGACAAAACTGGGAAAATTTCTGCATCATTTATCTTGTAAGATACAAAATTGTAATTCATTTGTATATTCTTGTAAGAGCCATGAATTATTTGATTATGGCTGTCAATATCACTAATGGAAAGATTTCCCATTTCTTTTCTTGGATATCAATTCAGGAATTACTCCTTTTTCTGGTGCTATCAACGATTGGGGATTACTAGCCGGTATCAAGTACAGAGGTACTTCTGTATATAGGGAAATATTTGTGATGAAGGAATACACGTAAAGCAAGAATAATAAACTCAATGGATTTTTTCTTTTTGCCCGCCCTATGTCCACGCTCTAAATGTCTATGCTCGTGCTATTTACACCCTTCAAATGGATTTAGGCGCACCGTAACCGTAAAATTTGAAAAGGTCCAAAATAACTCTCATTGTGATCTTATTAATGATAAAACTGATAAAAGAAGGGAAGTGGATCAACTATTCTCATAATTTTGAACCACCTTCCTTAACTGTTATTCTTTTTTTGTGTGTTTAAATCAGAGGAGTTTATAGATTCTTTGTTTTTCTTTACTAGAATCCTCCAAGAGTTGAGTATTGTATGATCAAGATTCTAATTTAAAGGAATATTAATAAATTTAAGGTTGCGATGTCTATGGAACGTTTATCTACAATCTCTTTCTAAAATACAGTAGCTGATAATTCACTTTCATATACAATTAATTGTTAAAGTTGTCAACTCTTTATGGGATTAGTTGATCTACTTCGTTTATCATTATTGAGATCCCAGGACCATTCAAATTATACGGTGCGCCTTAAGCTATTTGAATTGTGAAAATGGCACGAGTCTTTTTTTTCATGAGATTTGTGGATTGGACGTGTTCTTGTAGTCAATCGATTCCTTATGCCGAGAATGATAGAATTGTAAAAAGGGTCTGGCATAAATTAGTTTGAAGATAGGATAAGGAGACAAATTATGTGAGATTGCAAAATTAATCACGACACTATCCAAACAGCCAACAAATTAGAGTTTTTTTCTTTTCGGCCAAACCATATAATAGGAAAGTAATTACAGTTTTTTTCATTAGTGTCGACACCTTCAAACTGTATTACCTAAAATAATCGAGTGCCCCTCGCACGTGCTCTCCTAGTGTCCAATTAATTTTCGCTTTCTCAGATGTAATTTTGTTTCCTAATTTAGAAAACCACCCCTTCCTTTCTTATCTTTTTTTCTTGAGAGAATTTGAATTAACCGGAAAAAACAACCAACGGTCGTATCCTACGAACGTCTCCGAGGTTATCCGATCATAATCTTGGCGAATCTCAGCATACGGTCTTAAAACTTTGGACTCAAGAAAGAACTCAGAATTACCCTAAATCTCTCCCTCCTTTGTTCCCATTCGAAAACAAACACTGACATCCGAAGCCTTCGTACGTTTCTAGTTGTTGATCCTTTTACCGTCTTCATCGAGCACTGCATTCTGGGTCTGTCTCTGTCTCCGAAGAGCTCATTTCGCGTCTCGAGGATGGAAGACTTTGGCTCCAAGAAACGGAGAATGCCGCAGCCTGTGGCGGCTCTCACGAAGAAGAAGAAGAAGCAAAGGATGATGGCTGGGAACGCCCCTGTGCAGTTTCCCCGACCGCGCGCAGTCGAGGGCAATGACAATCCAAACAGACATTGTTCTGACGGTTCCGAGAAGGTAATGAAAGCTCGGACCGCCCAACTATCAATGATTTATGGTAATGTCGGTTACCCAGATGTGGAGAGGATGCTCCGCGTGGAGAAGTTGAAGCAGCGGTTCGCCGACGTGATCCTGAAGGCAAAGTTGTTGATACACGGTGAGGCAGACGTTCCAGAAAAGCCGGCGAGCAGACCGGTAATTAGTTCTGGAATCTTGCAACAAAGATCGTCTGTTAAAAAGCCGGCAAGCAGACCGGCAATCAGTTCTGGAATCTTGCAACAAAGATCATCTGTCGAAAAGCCGGCAAGCAGACCGGCAATTAGTTCTGATATCTTGCGACAAAGATCGTCCGTTGAAAAGCTGGCAAGCAGACCGGCAATTAGTTCTGGAATCTTGCGACAAAGATCGTCCGTTGAAAAGCCGGCGAGCAGACCGGCAATTAGTTCTGATATCTTGCGACAAAGATCGTCCGTTGAAAAGCCGCCAAGCAGGCCGGCAACTAGTTCTGGAATCTTGCGACAAAGATCGTCCGTTGAAAAGCCAGCAAGCAGACCGGCAATTAGTTCTGGAATCTTGCAAAAAAGATCGTCCATTGAAAAGCCAGCAAGCAGACCGGCAATTAGTTCTGGTATCTTGCAACAAAGATCATCCGTTGAAAAGTCGGCAAGCAGACCCGTGATTAGATCTGGTATCTTGCAACAAAGATCGTCCGTGAAGACAGAACTGAGAAGGGAACTCGAACGGAAAAGAGAGGTGGCTCGAACCAAAGTCGGGAGCATGAACCAGACAGCAGACCTTGCAGAGAATTTGGATGCTTTAAAGGAGCTCAAGAGGGTGTTTGGGCGCTCTCCTTGGGTGATGGAAGCATTTCACGGCGCTCGGAGAGAGAACCCGCTGGAGAAACTCGGGTTGTTCTTGAAGGACGCATCTGTAGATGAAGATATTGAAGCAGACCTACGCGACAGAGAAGAAGGAGAGATCTACTGATCACCTTGGTTTTTTGTAGTAATTGTCCAAAATCCCGAGATTCAATTCATGCTGAAGCTACAAACTTTTTAGCTAATGATGTATGATTACGTAGTGTTACATAGAGACTCATGATACTTTTTGTGATTTCGCGAGTCCTCTCCAAAGTGTAATACATGCGACCATGGGTCGGTAAAATTGACTGTATCCACTGAAATTTTGATCAACAGATTTACAGCTAAACAGGGGATACGGATTTTTGACTCTCAATGTCCACGTGTGACTTGTTTGATTTGTATAACGATTCCAAATCTGCAATTTGTTCACAGATATTCAGCAAACCCTGAATATTTTTCCAGATGGTTTCCTTTTCTATCGCGTTGTCATGGCATACTGCAATAGTTCCTACGGACACTTTTGGTTGGATCTAAACTCTGTCATGAGCTCAGCTAGTAGAAGGAATAGATTGCTTATCGCCACTGTAAAGGACCGATAACTCTCGACGCGAGCCTTTAACACGTTAAACGATATAATAGTGCTGTCTCGACAATATTGTACTTCTGCAGACCCTCCTTGTCTCCTTTTAATCATCCTTGAAGTACAACCTACCAAATCTTGCTCGTACATGCAGCAGAACCCTCTTTGAATACTCGCGAACTCCAGAGTTTTCAAGGGTGGAAAGGGTCCATTTCCTAGAGAGAGCATAAATAGAACCCGAGAAACAGAATACCTGAAAATTACCCTCCAACAAAAGATTGATATCAATTCAGAACTCGAGGGAAACAGATTTGTGTCGATCACATAGCACAACAATTTCAATACCTGCTCTACATTTTACAGGAAGCTCCTCAACTTTCCATTCATGTACCAGGTCATCCTTCTTTTGCGGCCAAAAATAATGAGTTTTAATTCATCTCATCATAGGCCTTCCATGTCCAGGCTGCAGATTGCGATACTCTTGCTCATTAAATTCAGGAAGTATGGGTCTTATGAAGAGCATCGAGAAGTTCAAACCCCAGGCGGGCTGCCAGCTTGCCACTTATGCTTACTGGTGGATTAGGCAGACAGTAAGGAAGGCCATATTTCAAAATTCCAGGACAATACGTTTGCCGGTATTTAGTCTTATTTTCTCCTTTGCTTTTCTTTCTTTTATCAGTGTCCAACAGCTGGGGAAGCAACTGGTGTTTAGGAGTTGAATTGTCTGGCTTTGTTTGCCTCTTTGAATGCGCAATTTAGTAAGTTGAGAAAATATAGACATTTTGTGTAATTCTGGATCGAAAATTTTCTTCCAGGAAAATGTGTATGCCCTCCTCAGCAAGGTGATGGAAGCAAAGAGATCTTACATTCAAGAGGGACATCATCATCCAAGCAAAGAACAAGAAGCTAAACGTGCTGGAATTTCAGTCCACAAGTTAGAAAAACTGGCATCTACTACAACACCACCCCTCTCACTGCAACAGCCTTTGTGGGCAGACCAGGATACCACCTTTCAGGTAGTGCTGACTTTTTTCTCAGTCTGCTTTTGGTAGGTCATTTCAACCAGAGAAAAGACAATGGGATGCATGTTCGCACCCAGATGAAGACCATAAATGGATACGCTTTTCACAATCTCTTTAAATGGCTTATAAAGCATGTCACTTTTTTTTGTTGGTCGAAACAAACCATGTCACTTCGATGAATCTTGAATGTGACGTGTATCTATGTTGTGATGAATGATATTCTTGTGCAACTAAAAGGAATTTGAAAGCTAGATGTCTGATTTATTGAGAACTAGACTGTGGATTAATTTGTTGTGCATCAGTCTGTGCTTTCTGCAGCCGTTAATTTGAAGTTCTTACAATTCTATGAATGCTGCTGTGGTTTGTAAGCTTGTCGTTGTCGATAATGGTTCAATTGTCGAAAGCATGCTTTAGCCTCCAAGCCTGCTATTATGGGGATAATCATGGAACAAATTTTCTCCAGATTTATGCATACCAACTTTTGTAGAAAGGGAAGGTGGCTATACACTCATGCCAGTGCACAATGCTGAATTCTGATGCCAAAGTAAATTTTAGTGAGCTCAAATAAACTTTGGATAGGAATACTAACTTTCGGATGGTGACATTTGAGATTTGACTTGCTTTTCCAAGACATTGCTGTGCTTTTATGAATGGAATGCTGCATTTGCAAATGCTTCAATTGCACCTATTTGACTCACTTGTATCATTTATATACTCATCCTCAATGAAAAACGTTACGTTGGTGGCTCTATCAATAATCAATTCTACATAGTCGTGAGGTAAAACTTAAGGCCACACTTTTAGCTCTAACATCCTTAGAGCCAATGATTTTCTATTTTTATCTAACCTTGATGCAATAAGTTGCTGCTTGGCATGCCAACGCTCGTTTCAACTCCAATTATCTTTGCAGGAGATAATCGCAGACACTGGGGTTGAGATCCCGGATCTAAGCGTCTCTAAGCAATTAATGAGAAGAGACGTGCGCAACCTCCTAAGCACGCTTAGCCCTAGAGAGAGGCAGATCATGAAGCTAAGATATGGCATTGACGGCGGTGAACAAGGGTCACTCTCGGACATTGGAAACATCTTTGGACTGTCAAAGGAGAGGGTGAGACAGCTGGAGAGTTGAGCGCTGTACAAGCTGAAGCAATGCCTCAGCGGCCATGGCCTTCATGCATATGGTCATTTGATTATTCAATCGTATTTGTCCCAAGTGACATATTAAGTGGTCAAAGGGATCGCAATCCAGAAGAACAAATCTCAACGGTACAAAAATCGCGAAGATCATTATAAGCAGCAGGCAATGCATCGATTTTCTCGAAAGGCATCGGCTATGACCTATGTTTAAGATATCAGCAACTTGACAAAACTGGGCAAATTTCTGCACCATTTATCTTGTAAGGTTCAAAATTGTAATTCATTTGTATATTCTTGTAAGAGCCATGAATTATTTGATTATGTCTGTCAATATCACCAATGGAAATGTTTCCTATTTCTTATCTTGGATATTAATTCAGGAATTACTCCTTTTTCTCGAATTTGGCAATTGCTATCAATGATTGGAGATACTTCTGTATATAGGGAAACATTTGTGATGAAGGAATACACGTAAAGCAAGAATAATAAGCTCAGTTTTTTTAAATTTTTGGCCCACACTATTTCAACGCTCTAAATATCTAATAATTTCCAAATAATTAATCGATTAAAATCACAAGTGAAAGGGGTAAAAGTTATCATTAGCGACGTTTTTACATTATCATGAAAATACATCACTCTTGATTATGATCACAATAATGTGGATTTATTCCACCCACCTTTTGTTACTTTCATTTCGTTTTTAGATAACTTCATCTTCTCTCTTTTACTTACTAATGTGCTTAAACTGATTTTTATAAATGTTTTTTATTATGAGCTTGAACCTTATAGGTAATCTTTATCAGTTAAAACATCTCAAATCTAAATTGTAATAAAAAAGAATTCACAACTTTATCCATTAATTGTATGTGAAAGTGGAGTTATTAGCAATTATAGTTTAGGGAGAGATTGTAAATAAATGTTCCATAGACATCGCAAGGTAAAAATTATCAACATTCCTTTAAATTAAAATCTTGATCATACAATTCTCAACTCTTGGAGGATTCTCGTATAAAAAAAACAACGAATCTATAAACTTCTCTGATTTAAACACACACAAAAATAAAAAGAATAACAGTTAAGGAAGGTGGTTCAAAATTATGAGATTAGTTGATCCACTTCTTTTATCGATTTTATCATTAATGAAATCCCAGTGAGGCTTATTTTGGACTATTCTAATCTCACAGTGCGTGTAAAGTTTTTTAAAGGGTGGAAATAGCACTAGCCCTTTCTTTTTCATGAAATTTGTGAATTGGATACGTTCTTGCAGTTAATCGATTTCTTATGTCGAGAATAATAGAATTTGTAAAAGGACTCAGCATAAATTAGTTCAAAGATAACCCTCGGATCAAGGAAAAAATTACGTGGGGGTGCAAAATTAATCACGACATTATCCAAATAGCCAATTAATTAGAGTTTTTTTTTCAGCCAAACTATATAATAGGAAAGTAATTACAGTTATTTTCGTTAGTGTTGACACCTTCTAACTGTATTAACTGGATTGATCATGTGCCCCTCGCACGTGCACTCCTAGTGTTCAATTAATTTTTGCTTTGTCAGATGTAATTTTGTTTCCTAATTTAGAACACCAAACTGTGGTTAATTTCCAGTCTTTTTTTTTAATCTTTTTTCCTTGAGAGAATTTGAATTAACCTGAAAAAAACAACCAACGGTCGTATCCTACGAACGTCTCCGAGGTTATCCGATCATGATCTTGCCGAATCTCAGCATACGGTCTTAAAACTTTGGACTCAAGAAAGAACTCAGAATTACCCTAAATCTCTGCCCTCCTTTGTTCCCATTCGAAAACAAACACTGACATCCGAAGCCTTCGTACGTTTCTGGTTGTTGATCCTTTTACCGTCTTCGTCGAGCACTGCATTCCGGGTCTGTCTCTGTCTCTGAAGAGCTCATTTCGCGTCTCGACGATGGAAGACTTTGGCTCCAAGAAACGGAGAATGCCGCAGCCCGCGGCAGCCCTCGCGAAGAAGAGGAAGAAGCAGCAATGGACGATGGCTGGGAACGCACCTGTGCAGTGTCCCCGACCGTGTTCGGTCAAGGGCAAAGATGACCCGAAAGGTCAGAACAGACACTGTTTCGACGGTTCCGAGAAGGTGATGAAAGCTCGGACCGCCCAACTTGCGATGATTTACAATAATGTCGGTTACCCAGATGTGGAGAGGATGCTCCGCGCCGAGAAGTTGAAGCAGCGGTTCGCTGGCGTGATCCTGAAGGCAAAGTTGTTGAAACACGGTGAGGCAGATGTTCAAGAAAAGCCGGCGAGCACACCGGTAATTAGTTCTGGAATCTTGCAACAAAGATCGTCCGTTGAAAAGCCGGCAATCAGAGGAATCTTGCGACATAGATCGTACGTTGAAAAGCCGGCAAGCAGACCGGCAATTAGTTCTGGAATCTTGCGACAAAGATCGTCCGTTGAAAAGCTGGCAAGCAGACCGGCAATTAGTTCTGGTATCTTGCGACAAAGATCGTCCGTTGAAAAGCCGGCAAGCAGACCCGTGATTAGATCTGGTATCTTGCAACAAAGATCGTCCGTGAAAACAGAACTGAGAAGGGAACTCGAACGGAAAAGAGAGGCGGCTCGAACCAAAGTCGGGGGCATGAAGCGGACAGCAGACCTTGCAGAGAATTTGGATGCTTTAAAGGAGCTCAAGAGGGTGTTCGGGCGCTCTCCTTGGGTGATGGAAGCGTTTCACGGCGCTCGGAGAGAGAACCCGCTGGAGAAACTCAGGTTGTTCTTGAAGGACGCATCTGTAGATGAAGATATTGAAGCAGACCTACTCGACAGAGAAGGAGGAGAGATCTACTGATCACCTTGGTTTTTTGTAGTAATTGTCAAAAATCCCGAGATTTAATTCATGCTGAAGCTACAAACTTATTAGCTAATGATGTATGATTACGTAGTGTTACATAGAGACTCATGATACTTTTTGTAATTTTGTGAGTCCTCTCCAAAGTGTAATACATGCGACCATGAGTCGGTAAAACTCACTGTATCGACTGCAATTTTGATTCAATACATTTGCACCACAACAGGGGAAACAGAATTTTGACTCTCAATGTCCACATGTGACTTGTTTGATTTGTTTAATGATTCCAAATTTGCAATTTGTCCACAGATATTCAGCAAACCCTGAATATTTTTCCGGATGGTTTCCTTTTCTATCGAGTGGTCAAGGCATTCTGCAATAGTTCCTATCGACACTTTTGGTTGCATCTGAACTCTGTCCTGAGCTAAACTAGTAAAAGCTATAGATTGCTTATTGCCACTGTAAAGGACTGATAATTCTCGACATGAGCAGTTAACACATAAAACGATATAACAGTGCTGTCTCAACAATATTGTACTTCTGCAGACCCTCCTTATCTCCTTTTAATCATCCTTATAGTACAACCTACCAAATCTTGCTTGTACATGCAGCAGAACCCTCTATGAATACTCACGAAATCTAGAGTTTTCAAGGGTGGAAAGGGTCCACTTCGTAGAGAGAGCCTATATAGAACCAGAGAAACAGAATACATGAATATTACTTTCCAAAAAAAGATTGACATTGATTCAGAACTCAAGGGAAAACAAATTTGTGTCGATCACATAGCACAACAATTTCAATACCTGTTCTACATTTTACAGGAAGCTCCTCAACTTTGCATTCATGTACCAGGTCATCCTTATTTTGTGGCCAAAATAATGAGTTTTGACTCTTCTCTCATCATAGGCCTTCCATGTCCAGGCTCCAGATTGCGATACTCTTACTTCTACATCAGATGAGTTTCTCTATACGAGAACAATATATTACAGCACAACCAATAATTATTGGTCTCTTGTGCCTACAATGTGTTGAACCCGAGTTCCATCCACGCCATGCTGCCTTTTTTTTCTACTCTTGCTTTCTTTTGCATAAACCATGCCTATTTACATTGAACCTTTGCTTCTCAGCACGTCCTCGCAACCTTCAGTGTCCAGATCCGACCCAACCACCCATTTTCCCAAGCTTTAAAATCAACGATCCTTCTCTTATTTTTCGTTCCAGTATCCCCTTGTGTCTCTACTGATGTAAAACTATTCAATGAGTCCATGCCAGTTGATTCCCTCACAATCTCGTCCACCAACTCTAACACCTCACTCATCTTAGGGCGTGACTTTGGGTTTTTATGCAAGCATTTGTTGGCTACCGTTGCAAGCTTGTACACAGACTTGACCTGGTATTTCCCTTCAAGCCTGCGATCCACTATCAACTTAAACTTCTTTGAATCTGATAGGTATGGCTTCACCCATTCTAAAAGCTTCTGTTCACTCTTGGGGAGGTTACGGTCTAAAGGACGCCTACCAGTGATTAGTTCATAGAGGAAAACCCCATAACTCCATACATCATTCTTCGACGTGAGACGGCCAGTTTGCAGGTATTCAGGAGCAGCATATCCGATGGTTCCCACAACCTGGTATAAAACCATCATTAACAATACAAGAAATATAGCTAGAATCGTCCATTGCACAAAAATTGTCCAGGAAGACTTGCATGAGGGTGACACTATGTTGTACTTTAATTTATTCATAGTTGTACCTTAATCAAAAGTGTAACAAATTTGTGCAAGCGTTAATGTTTTTAGCATGATTCGCTTCTAACAAAGGAAGAGGGCAGGTGTAAAATTTTAGCGCCCCACAAGGCATACAGTATGTAGAAATCACTTTCACGATGTCATTCAGGTTTTACCAAACTTCTCATGGCTGCAGGCACTATGTTTGCTTTATTAAGTCTAGCAATGAAGCATGGCAAAGAGATTAAAAGGATATCAGGGTTTTCTATGGAGTTGTACCAAACTCGGAACATTCTCAAAATTGAGTTGGGTTCCACATTCATACAAAGTCACATTCATAAAAAGCTGATTTAAGTACATGAAGCACACAAGCCCATTTTAGCAGTTGCTGGATGAAGTACGTCATCCCAATCACTAAAAAGTCAAAGTAACAAGAACATGCCTGCCAAAGGAATTAAAAAGGGACGAATTGATCTAAGTAGAGTATTATTAAATTGTCTGCTATAGTAAATGGTCCATCAGAGTGCTAGTCATACCTTTTAATCTCTATGAATATACGTAATGGATAAAGACTATTGTAAAGCTTTTCGACCAAAAAACAAAAAACCATTGTAAAGCTTTAACAAACAATTAATGCTAGCCGTTGATGCATCAGGATTTGTGTTATGGCTTTTTTGTTAACAATTGACGCTGCCCAACTTTCTTTCAGAAATGTTAGCGCTTCTAGAGACAAAAAGTACAATAGTCTAGATCACTAAATGGTCCGTACAGAACAAAAATCTTCATGCAAAAGTCATCATACAAACATGCCCAATTAGCTATGGACCTTTCTTTCTGTGACTAGACTGTCTTCATAATAATGAAAATGAATATTAGACAAAGAACAATGAGAAGGTAAAAATGATGGGAGATGCTACTGAATAGAGCTTTAGTTATTTAGCACTGAATTATGTCTTTAATTTACGCAGGAACATATGGACAATATATAAAAGAATGATCAATCTATATGAGCATACCGCCGTTGATACATGAGTGAAACCCTCTTGAGGTCCGAGTCTTGCTAATCCAAAGTCTGACAACTTAGCATTCCATTGCTCATCCAGTAAAATGTTCGATGATTTGAAATCTCTAAAAATTATCTGTATCAGAAATCACCCAAAAGGTAAGTAAGAAGGCAGGCCC
Organism: Syzygium oleosum; assembly: GCF_021117445.2. Lineage (NCBI taxonomy): Eukaryota > Viridiplantae > Streptophyta > Magnoliopsida > Myrtales > Myrtaceae > Syzygium > Syzygium oleosum. The sequence continues at coordinate 7,719,728 of NW_026607494.1, forward strand.
GGACTTTCAGATGTGTAATCCTGGCCAATGAGAGAGGTTGCTGCCATGTCACTATACTAAAGAAAACGATTTCAGAAAAAGTAGAAGTTGCTCATAATCATTTAGAGTCATCCCACTGACTCCCATATCTAGGCAAAGAAATGAAAAAGGAAACTTGAAAAGAAGAGGATGAGATAGGAAATTTCAGTTCTAATGGACAAGTGATGCCTAGGTGCTATGGAAATGGGATGGCTGAACTCGAATGAAGAGAAACAAATGAAGCCATTTATGAGTCAACGTAAAATGATCAAGGTAGTAACCTGGAAGTCCATCTGCTCATGTAAGTATGTCAGGCCACGAGCAGTATCTTGAGCTATTCTTAGTCTCATTTCCCATGGAAGGGGTGTTTGGGAGCGAGATGATAAATGATCATCAACGCTTCCATTCGGCATATACTCGTATACCAAAAGCCGTTGAATTCCTCTTTCATCGTCCTCGGCACAGTATCCAACTAATTTTACAAGATTTGGATGCTCAACCACACCGAGAACATTAACTTCCGTCACCCATTCTTTATGTCCCTGCAGATAAACAGCAAGCAGAAAATACACTATTACGCATAATCTTAAAAACAGATGATTACACATGATTAGGGAGGATAAAGTTTTACCTGGGTTCCTTTCCGGCCCAGCTGCTTCACAGCCACTTCAAGTTTGTTAGATGGATCTTCCGTAATCTTGATCGTACCCCTATAAACAGACCCAAATCCACCCTCTCCAATCATGACAGAGCGGCTGAAGTTCTTGGTGACTGATTTGAGTTCTGAAACAGTGAAGGCTTTGAGATTGCTGGGTTTCTGCGAAACATTAGGACAGGCAGTCCTCCCTATAGATTCTGCGCTTGCTTCGGAGAGGTTTCGAGAATTCAATTCAGAGCCAGTTATCTTAAAATCAGAATCAGTAAATATAGAAGCCGTGGACTGAGCCGAAACCCACTTTGGAGTTTTCACATCTTCCTTCTTGTCCCCGTTTAAAAACGAAAAGCAATTCATAGCTGTAAAACCAGGAGATAAATCAGAGATTGAAACACCTCATAGTGTAAAAGGCTAAAAGCTACACATTGAACAGCACCCGGTGTCAACGGGGTTAGGTGAGTCCATGATTCATCATATCATCATTGTTCATAAGTTACTATTTCTCCCAGGTTAAATGGCTAACGCTATTGGGGCTCTGAAGATCGAAGCACTCAAATATACTCGAAGTTCAAAGACAAAAGAAGTTTCCAGCAACCAGCCGAGGCATTGATGAACAAAACAAGGCAAAATTGATCATACGAATCACATCAAACCCGTCAACCGCTCTCGCAACAGGGAATCCTTCACCAATCAAATGAAGCAGCTACGAACATATTCATGCCCAAACGATGAGACAAAGACTCACCTCGGACCCTTTCACTTCACGGCGCTTCACATAAGACTTCAGCTGCGAAATCAATCAAATTCCCGATTTTGAGGCAAACCAGAAGCGACCCACTTGGCAAGACTTCAAAAAGATCGAGCAGGGAGCTACCAAGTCCGAGAGATAAGTCATCAACACGGCAGCTCCGAGTCAGCTCCCCACCCAAAGCCAACGAACAGAGAGATCAAAATGCACCCAGAAGAAAAGAAAAGGACGAGTTGCAGCTCCGCATCTGTCGTTGTTAAGACGGATGTGGTTCGGACACGTCCGTGTTGGAACGGGACTGAAGCGTTGGAAACTTTCGACCGTGTGGGTCAGCTTGAGACTTTGCATGAAGAGAGAGAGAGAGAGAGAGAGAGAAAGGGTGTCGAGGAATTTTCGGGATCTCAGAAATAAAGCTTTATCCCGATTCGCTGCTTAAAGAAATGGGGATCATTACTGTTCTTAGGCTTCGTTAAATGATGGCGGCTATTTCATATTTCTCGCCATTGCTGATTTGCATCTGTACTTTTCCCCCTTGACGGCGGTCGTGCTGAACTCTTCCTCACACTTCATATTTCTTGCTTCTTGCTTCTTTCTTTTTCCAACAAGATTATCAAGGATTAACATTTTACAATTAGTATTTTGAAAGTAATATTTTTTTTATATAAAATTTGCCTACGAAGTGTCCAAACAATACTTAGGAATTAAGTTACGAAACCACGGGACGGGGATTTTAAGCGGCTAGGTATTTCCGTACGTCCTCTACTTAGAAAATGCTTTTATGTCGGAGTTTCAATGTATTTTTCTAGATATAAAAAAGGGTTACTACCAATGAAAATTCCAAAGCATAAAAATTTCACAGATAACTGTCGGTCGGATCTGCCGACGGAGGATAAATTTGGATCATGAACGCCGGTTTTGGATCTTTGTGAGACGAGAATGAGTTTTTGGTGAATTTGTCGTGGGGTACAAGTCTGGAATTTTTTTAATATTAGCGTGATGTTTGGTCTACGCATTCAATATTTTAGCTGAAAGTGTTCTTTTTTTCTCGGTAAGTAGTATTTGGTCAAGTCCAACAAAAATACTTGACCATATGCCTCGAGGAGGAAGAAGCCCAAAATTGGAAGAAGCTTCCATGAACCAGAAAGGAAAAATCTTGGTGTCTTCCTTTCTTCCCATGGATAACCTTTTCAAAAACATACTGCTTAGAAGCTTACAAAGGAAATCAGTATATCGATTTTTGTACAGATTGCAGATAAGACACTCCATCGGAATCTGATGAATCACTCGGTATATCAATTTTCTAAGACTAGTATTAGCATGACACAGTCAAAACTTGGCCTGTCCCTAGAGGGAAGGAGGGATGCAAGTAGTGATATGCATCGCGATCTGTCAAATGACACCATCTGATGCAAATGGCTGTGAAGGCGTGAACATAGAAAGATGGGCACTGTGCCGCTTAACCGTACGATGTAATTCCCGTGAGAATCGATGGAAGTACAGTCAAGATTGTGTAGACTCGCAATTCAGTGCAAAACACGGTCACCCGATTGAACCATCATGGCTTTTGCCTGTGCCCTTTTGCCATTTACATGTATCCATCCCTTCAAATCAGCCACCTCTCTCTCCTAACCATTGCTTCATCCTAAAAAATGGGGACTTGCCACGTTTCTCAAGCTCCATCGTTTGCCTCTCCACAAGCTCTTCACGTTCCCATGAGCGAAACAAGAATGGCCCATTACTCTGTTCTCGATTCTTGAGCTGAAACGTCCCGAAAAAAGACGTGGTTGATTCATGAATCTTTTGTGAAAATGTCAGAAAAGGATTTCCTGAAGTTGCCATTGTTCATGATTGGCATCATAGTGCAAAGCTGACATTGCATCCGATTCTAGTGCCTTTTTTTTATACATGTATCCAAAGTTTGATCCTGGATGCCGGCCTTTATATGCTATTTCAAGAGCTCTATTTGATCGTAATGAGAAGGGGAAGGAATTGCAGATGCCTTCGTGCCTACCTCGTGTCTCTCTTTCTGGTTGTTTTCTTGAGTTTCTTGTGTCGCACGAGCTCTGTGGATGGGGATGATTACAGTCAGACCAACAACCCAACCGTGTTGCCTCTGGTCACGGAGCTAATCTATAGCCGGCTTTCAAATCTTACCTCATTTTTCAGAGCCGACATATCACGCAGCTTGGGCTTCTGCATTAAGGATGTGTGAGTAGTTCCTTCTGTGTTTGCTTTCTAATCGGTCATGCTTGTATGATTTTCCCTCTGATCCAATGTTATTTTGGCCTTCAGGGATGCCGAGTGGAATGGGGCGTTTAACTTTACAGGGAAACTGGATTTTTTGACTTCTTGTGTCGAGAAAACTAAAGGTGTGAGCTTTAGCACAATCTCGGATTCTCTCCATCTTTTATTGAAACTGCTTTGTCTCGGAGAGGGAAAGAGAGAGATGCTCTTCATTGACATGGTAAAATGAAAGGCTTATTAAGTTATAGTTAAGCACATTGGAAAAGTAAGGAAAAAGACAAAAGGAAAAGCTTTTTAAGACAGATAAGGTTGATTTCACAAATTATCCAGCAGAAATTGTAATCATGCTTCTTTTATATCTTCTGATGGGGGTAACATTTTTGATTAACAGGAGACCTTACCAGAAGAATTTGCACAGTCGCAGAAATCAAGTTCTACTTCAGTAGTTTCTTCGAAAACGGGCCAACAAACACAAATTATCTAAGGCCTAACAAGAACTGCAATTTGACTTCTTGGGCTTCTGGATGTGAACCTGGATGGGGTTGCTCGGTGGAAACAGATCAGAATGTCGACCTCAAGACCTCGAAAGAGATGCCTTCGAGGACACATGACTGTCAGCCTTGCTGTGAGGGCTTCTTCTGCCCTCAGGGCATTACTTGCATGATTCGTAAGTATATGACTGAATTTCAGATGTAAACTATTAGATGTAAATTCTGAAATAGAAAATTTTGCATGGTATATGCTTCCTAAGAGTAGATATTGATCGAAAAGTGAATACGACAGAAAAATTTGGCAATTATCTAGTTAAAACGTTATGGTGTTACTCCACTGGATGACCGTTTAAGGTAAGGTAATGCATGAATAAGATTTCCGAATCTTGGACCAATCATAAGCAGAACAACTGCCTTATTTTAGGAAAATTTTGAAATGCTAAAAGCATAATTGGGAGCTCGAACTGGCCAAACAAAGCTTTAAGTATACCATAACTACAGAACAAATTGAGCAAATGGAAAAGGGAAAAAATTCGGGAAAGAAAAAATGACATTAAACAATGAGTGCAAATGCTTTCCAGGTATATATGTGAATTGCCATCAAAGAGGCAAATGATGGTCTTGAGTATTATTTTCAAGCTATTTTCAGGGCAAACTTAGTAATACTTGATAGGCAATGTTATAGATGCAAAAACGAAGTAGGAACTCTGCTTATCCTTTGGGTTGACTAGATTTTGCGTGGACAATAATAAATGAAGCAACTTTTAGTTCATGACTCGCAGCTCTAAAAGTTGATTGCTCTTATGGATCCGGCATGCTGGACTTCACACGCTTATCTTGGCTTCCATGTGTCGTTAGATTGATTTTCCAAAGACTAAGAAATAGGAACTTATATCTGCTGTCTTCCTTTTCTTGTCAATGAAGCATGTCCTTTAGGTTCCTACTGTCCCTCGGCAAAACTCAATAAGACTACTGGAATATGTGATCCGTAAGTTTCTGGAAGTTATGAATTGCTTTTCCCTCTGCATTGCTACATTTATGAACTTCAGTGCAAGGTATATTGCAGATACAATTACCAAATCCCACCGGGACAGCCGAATCACACGTGTGGTGGAGCAGATATTTGGGCCGACGTCGAGAGGAGTAGCGAGATATTCTGCTCTGCAGGATCATACTGCCCGACTACCATAAAAAGAATGCCTTGCAGTAGTGGGTAATGCCTTGCAGTAGTGGGTATTAATTTCCATCCAAGGCTTGATAATTTTAATAATTACAATAATAAACCTGAACGGTGTCGCAGACATCTCTGGGAAACTTAGTTCATAATCTACCAAGCATAATGCACTATAATACCAATTTTCCATGCTCAGAAAAAAGTTGATGTCTCTGTGTTCATTTTCAGACACTACTGCAGGACGGGTTCAACCTCAGAGAGAGGTGAGTTTTAATTGGTCCTTCGGATCTTGATTCTATGACATGCTGAATGGAGATCTGTCTGTATATCTACATTTCTCTACTTTGTCCATCTATGTACTGATAGGTTTCATTTAATTGGAGGGTGGAAGCAGAATTATGCGATATCTAATTTTGGTTGTGCTAACCATCGTAGAATGCTTCAAGTTAACTACCTGCCCCAAAAGCACTGCCGCCCAAAATATCCATGCATATGGTATCATCCTTATCGTAAGTACATCTTTGATTATGCATCTTTTATGGATTGGACTCGTTTCACTCTGTCAGACACGAATGATGTCAGCTCGGAAGTTTTTCGGTGTACATCTTGCATAGGACTAATTCTAGGATTGTTTCCCCAAGACCTTGAAAGATCCTTAAAAAAATTTCGCCTGGAATAACATTTACAAACTCATGAGATTATTGTGCACAGTAATAGATGCTAATGAAAAAGTTAGAACAGCCAAATACAATTTGCAGATCTTCCAAGTGCCAATTGACCACGAATTGCGAACTTTTCAATTCAGGCTGCTGTAAGCACTCTACTGATCATCATATACAACTGTTCTGATCAAGTTCTCACCACTCGGGAAAAAAGGAAAGCTAAATCTAGGGAAGCTGCCGCAAGACATGCAAGAGAAACTGCACAAGCTCGGGAAAGGTGGAAATCGGCAAAAGATGTTGCTAAAAAACATGCGGTGGGCTTGCAACAACAATTGTCCCGTACATTTTCTCGCCAAAAATCCAGAATGCAACAGGAGCAGTCAAAAGTTGGGAATCAAACTAAGCCTGACACAGTGTCTGCATTATGTCCATTAGATACTTCCAGTTCTTCTGGCCAATCATCTTCTGCTTCAAAGAAGAAAAAAGAGCCGACCAGCCTTACCAAAATGATGCGTGCTCTTGATGAAGATCCAAATAGTCATGGAGGATTCAATGTTGAAATTGGAGATAAGAATATTAAGAAGCAAGCACCTAGGGGTAAACAAATGCATACACGTAGTCAAATTTTTAAATACGCATATGGTCAGCTTGAGAAGGAGAAAGCTATGCAGCAGCAAAATAAGAACTTGACCTTCTCGGGAGTAATCTCTATGGCTACTGATACTGAAACGAGAACCAGGCCAAGAATTGAGGTCGCATTTAAAGATCTAACTCTCACATTGAAAGGAACGAACAAACATCTGCTCAGGTGTGTTTCTGGAAAAATCATGCCTGGCCGAGTCTCTGCTGTGATGGGTCCATCAGGAGCTGGAAAAACTACATTTCTTTCTGCTCTCGTTGGAAAAGCTACTGGGTGTACTATGACAGGTTCAATCCTCATCAATGGGAAAGATGAATCCATCCATTCGTACAAGAAAATCATTGGTTTTGTACCACAGGATGATATTGTTCATGGAAACTTGACTGTAGAAGAGAATCTTCGGTTTAGTGCTAGGTGCAGGTATGTGAGAAGTTATCTGCCATGAAGCCTATCTACTTTTATGCGTCGTGACGAATTATTTCATGATTTAGATTCATATTGATACTGGAATTTAGTACTATAAACAAGGAAATAACAAAGAGTCGAACAGATTATTGTGGTAGTCAATTCTCAAAATTTGCACAGAGATAGGAAAATTAGCTTTTCTTCATAATGCATAGTTTTCAAGGGTCCTCCTTTCACATAGTCAATTGCACATTAGTGGTTTTCTCCTCGTCTATCCTACAAACAATGATGGGCATTAGTATATTCTTTCACACTATGTTACTTATCCTTCTCATTTGCTGTACTTAGAAGCCTTTAGACCTTTTCTTTTCCCCAATGTAACATGTAAGTCAAGAAGGTTGTCCTCCCTGAACACTATGTGGCCTGAAGTAGATCACTGAATTTATTTGTTTCTTGTCAGTAACCTGTGACCAAGTAGTTCGAAAGGAGAAGTCTTTTTACGTTGTCTGGCATGCCCTGAATATGTTTGCCTTCTGTCATTCTGGATCAAAGTCATGGGTCAGTCAGTCGTGCATTTTTCAGATTGCTTGCTAGCAACTTAAAGTTTTCTAATTTAGTTTTCTGGTTGGAATGGCCAAAAAGACTATCTGCAGACATGCCAAAACCGGATAAAGTACTGATTGTTGAAAGAGTTATCGAGGCCTTGGGACTGCAGACAGTGAGGGATTCTCTGGTTGGCACAGTGGAGAAACGGGGAATTTCTGGAGGCCAGAGAAAGCGTGTCAATGTTGGGCTAGAAATGGTCATGGAACCTTCACTGCTAATTTTGGATGAGCCCACATCTGGTTTAGATAGTTCATCTTCCTTGTTACTACTTAGAGCACTGCGTCGTGAAGCACTTGAAGGAGTAAATATCTCCATGGTTGTTCACCAACCAAGGTACTTTTCTGTATTAAATGAAAAAGAATTATTAGTTGCTTTGATCAAGAGAGAAAACCTTCATCTACTTTTGCATCTTTTCTCTGACAGTCACTTCTTCCATATCTTATAAACCCAGTAAGATCATTAATCCACTAATTCCTTGTTCAAGTGAAAGTAAGTGAATGATCATTGAGTTGCTTATGGATTCTAATGAATTTCTCTATGACAATCCTTGTTTTGATTGGGTAAACAATCTTGGGATATTCATGACATCCAATTTGTCTTGGCACATGCATGGTCTAGGGCTAGGGAGGCTGGTTCTATGCGTGTCGCAGCCACTGTCATCATCAACATTAGAAAGTGGTTCCAGTTGCAAAGAATTGTTACGTCAAATGACTCTTAAATGCATAAGATAGAAGCTGGGATTAAGGCATTAGTTAGTTGCATACAGTATGCCCCGCATGATTATATAGTAGTCCTGTCAGTTATTGAACAGGGTTTGGGAATTTGCTATAATCTATGTTTTGAGTGTTTCGCCAAGGAGATTTGGTCACTTAGTTCTTCAAAAAATCATTAGTTTAAACTTAGTTGAATAAAGATGCATGATAATTGTTTTCCCTTGTATTGTCTTGGCTAGTCGAAGGTAATCATTGCCCTTCTTTATCCAGCTACGCTCTATTTAAGATGTTCGATGATCTAATACTTCTAGCAAAAGGTGGGCTTACGGTGTACCACGGATCTGTCAAAAAGGTCGAGGAATATTTTTCTGGACTTGGGATCACTGTTCCAGAACGCGTCATTCCTCCAGACCACTATATTGACATCTTGGAGGGCATCATAAAACCAACTTCAGGGGTCAATCCCGAACAGCTTCCTATAAGGTGGATGCTGCACAACGGATATACAATACCCCCAGATATGCTCCGATTTGCAGATGGACTTGAAAAGTCTTCCACTGATACAAATGCAAGCAACACGTCAGATCCTAGTGCTGGAGGCACTGAACAATCATTTGCTGGAGATCTCTGGCAGGATGTTGTCTATAATGTTGGGCTTAAGCGTGATCATATAGAGCGTAACTTTGTGAAGTCTAAGGACTTGTCCAACCGTATCACGCCTGGTGTACTTCGTCAATATCGATATTATCTGGGGAGGTACGTACTGTTGGATATGAACACTACCGTCACATTCAAAATCTTCTAGTTCTACTGATTAAAGCTGCAACAATTAGCTCGAATGCTTTCAATACTTTTAGCTCTTGAGTTTTAACCTGCTTGATGAGCCACAAGTTCTTGTGAGATGCCACATAATGCTAAAATCTGAGAACTTCATCATTCTAGTGGGCATTTCTGTACTTCACTGAAAAAATCAAAATTTTGCTTCTAAAATGCATCTGAATGGACTTACCATGGACAATATTGTGTGGGCCAAATCTGAAACTCTAAACTGTTTATGTTTCTTTGTGACTTTTACATTTTAACTTTTGGCTTAACCTTGAACTTTCTGAATTTGAAATTGAACTTATATTCATGCTGGTGAAAGATTAACATTTGAACTTGCCAAATGTTTTTCCATTATTTTTCCACGAATTAGAATATGATTTCTACTGTGGTGGGAAATTTAAATATGGCCTATTGGCAGATCTCTGTATCTCAACAGAGTTTCTGGATTAAAGATTCTGGATATTTGTTTTAATAACCAAGTTACTAATCTTCCTAGACTGATATTCAGGGTAGGGAAGCAAAGACTACGAGATGCTCGGATACAAGCAGTTGATTACCTAATACTCTTACTAGGAGGAGCATGCTTAGGTACTCTTGCCAAGGTCAATGATGAGACTTTCGGGGTCCTCGGTTATACTTACACGGTCATTGCTGTATGTAAGTTTTCTTTGATTTCGATTAATAGCTACGCGCATATTGAAACATCTTATTAGTAATCGAGGCATACTTACTTGAGTTTAGAAGTGGCTGTAAAACTCTGTTACATGGATCCAATCGATGAACATAACCATCTTCTGTTACTGGTCATTTAACCTGGCATATCATACAATTGTTCTCCGCGTCTCTTTCTTACCAATATCCAAAATTTCCAATCTACAGCATTACTTTGCAAGATTGCAGCACTGAGATCATTTACTCTGGACAAATTACAATACTGGAGGGAAAGCGCATCGGGGATAAGCAGTCTGGCCTATTTCTTATCCAAAGATACAGTGGACCATTTCAACACAGTGATCAAACCACTGGTTTATCTATCCATGTTCTATTTCTTCAGTAATCCTAGATCATCTTTTGCTGATAATTACACCGTCCTGCTTTGCCTCGTGTACTGTGTAACCGGGATAGCTTACATATTTGCAATCTTCCTTCAGCCCGGCCCCGCCCAGCTGGTATGTATCTGATCCCAATGAATGAGCCACCGTGGACATTAACTCACATTTATCTGCAACTCACCATTTTTCGGGGACTTTTCTTCGACATGCAGTGGTCTGTGATTCTTCCTGTGGTTTTGACTCTCATTGCAACACAGCAACAGACGGACCACCGCCTTGTGAAGCATCTAGGAGATTTGTGCTACCCCAAGTGGGCTCTGGAGGCTTTTGTCATTGCAAATGCTGAAAGGTTCTTTCATCATATAGACAACTATAATTTCTGCAAGCATTCGGTCTTGAGTTTCAACACCAATTTATAAAACACCTACTTCGGGGAGAAAAATAGCAAGTGGAGGCCATTCTGGGCAATCAAATTCATGTCCAATGGGAAATGCACATCTTCAAAATTCATGCACTCGTTGAGACAAAACAAACCATTTTCATCATTTGAAGTCCTGTTTTTACCGTGAATAACAAAACACAAAAAAAAAATTAAAATAATCCTTTCAAAATATGCTCCTATACTATGATTTTACATTATCTGAAGCCATTTGATGTTGAGAATCTCTGGCCTTCAGGTACTCGGGAGTGTGGCTGATCACTCGATGTGGAGCACTCATGGAGAATGGTTACGATCTTGGCGATTGGTCTGTTTGTCTGATACTCCTGATACTCATGGGCGTCGTTACTCGTGCTGTAGCATTCTTGTGCCTCATTACCTCCCAGAAGAAGTGAATTCCAGCTTCCCTCTTGCTGACACCTTTCCTTGGCAGCACTGAAGGAGCCTCTTCTCGGCTCTTTTGTACATACCACGAACTCAGAGGTAGATCCCAAGGTCGGGCAAACCGGCTTTGAAAGACAGGATGTATAAATTCTAGGAAAGTGGCTGCACATTATGCAAGTTAAAGGTGTCAGGATCATGTCGTGCGCAATTAAAATCCAGGGATGCAGAGTGTTTTCTTTTATAGACGAATGCTGTAATCTCGCTCCTTTCGAAACCAGCCAAATGATGGTCGAACCTGTCGCAAGATTGGTACAGAAATGCACTGAACAATGTTTTGGAACCAGTGAACATTAATCTGCAGATACATGAACTTGAGATTTGGATGAGTTGTATACGTTTGAGCTCTCTTATTTGTGGGAAAACGCGAGCACCTGCAAGCCCATCACGCATGGTCAGCACCAACCATTCCATGCAAGGCATTTATAGCAGCAACAGAAGCAGACGGGATCGGCCACGAAGGACATTGAGCTTCCAAGTGACACCGTACTTCGCTATCCGGACAGCCACCGTGATGAGATGATTTTGAAAACAATGAAATATTTAATAAGAATCCTAGATTGACTATTGAAAGAGTAGTGGAAAATAATGTTATCGTGCAATATATTTTGTAAGCAGTACGTCGACCGTGACATCCCAGGTCCCCCACATCAGTTGGAAGAAGTCCCCTTTTGTTGACCAATTGATAAGCCGATATCTACCTAAATAATTACGATCTTATATAGTTGTTGGAAGGCCCCACCCACGTGGGTCGGTCTCCCTTCAATAGGTGTGTGGCTCGAGGACGGATTGGCCCTTACTCAATTCGACGAGCGTAAGGAGCGACCACCAGGACGAGAAGATTTGGACAAGGTGCGGCACTTGACAAGTTTTTAGGACAGCGGAAGGGTTAGGAAAGAATGGAACGACACGTCGGATTAAAGGGAGTATCACTTGGCGACACAAATCAACAATGATGAAAACGTCATTTTAACATGTGGAACCCGAGAGAAATTGTGTTTTATGAGATAGTTGATACGTGGAGAAATAAGCCAATCGAAAACTACAAATTTCAAATTTTGACTAAAGTTGATTGGCCTGAATATCGCGAATAATATGAAAGAGTAGTGCACCATATTAGCCGTATCACTAATATTTAAAAGACGCCGTTGTTGATTCAGGAGAAGCAGTGTCATTTCACCAAACTAGTGTGCCTTGCTGACATACAGTTTGAAAACGTTCATGCGCCCGCGCGACTAGCAACATCAAATGACACATTCGCTTGCACGAACGAAAGGAACAAAAAAGAAAAAAGTTGTCCAAAAATCCTAAAGTTATCACACTTTTGTCAATTTAATCTTAAACTTTTCAATTTTGTCAATTCAACCCTAAATCTTTTCAAGTTTTGCCAATTGAGTTCACATGATCAGTCTTGACCAGAAATCGCTGACGTGGACGCCGATCGTCCCACGTGGCACTGCCGGCGACGAGCGGCACTAACGTCAACATTTTTAATTAATATTTTAATAATTTAAAAAAAATATATGATTTTTTCCTTTTCTTTACTATTTTACGGGTTCTGGAGAGATGGCCAACAAGGTCGCCAACTGACCCTCGCCAACTGACCTCACCAGCCATAGGCGAGGGCTCGTAGCCCTCACTATGGCCAGACGAGGGCTTGGCGACCCTCCGTGGCCAAAGCGAGGGCGCTCGAGCCCTCGCCTGGCCAGATCTGGCAAGGGTGTCACGACCCTTGCTTGGAGACGACAAGGGTCGCCGACCCTCACCAGCCATCCCTCCAAATAACAATAAAAAAAGAAAAGGGGAAAAAATAGAAAATGCATAAAAAAAATCATAAAATAAATGAAATATTATTAAAAATACCCACGTCAACGCTAGTTGTCCTACGTGGCTGACTTTCCTACGGCTGTTCCACGTAGGAACGGTTGTGCCACGTAGGACAGCTGGCATTCTTGTAAGAAATTTCCAATCAAAACTGCCCGGATGAACTGAATTGGTAAATTGTCAAAAGATTTAAGACCGAATTGGCAAAATTAAAAGATTTAAGACTATATTAGCAAAAATGCAATAGGTTGATGACTTTTTGGATAATTTTCCCGAAAAAAAAGCCTTAGTAATTGACATATTTGCTCTTCATAAAAAAAAAGTTTGTCCTATAATATAATTGTTGGAAAAGTAGGTTTTTTTTCTTGCGTGCACAAATTCATGCATATTTTTTAAGATTTTGCGGAGAGGACGAATATTAGCACTATTAGCTAGAAAATACAAAATTCTAATTGCAAGAAAAAAAAACATTGATTATATAGAGAAAAATAAAGAATAACGACACAAACGGTCCCTAAACTTTGGTCCAATGTGCAATATAATCCATGACCTTTTAATTTATCAAATGTGATCCTTCAACTTTTTGTTTATATTTGATCAAGTCTTTAAATTATATGAAATTATTCAATGTTGTCCATGAACTTGAATTAATGATAGGACGACATTGAAAATTTCAATATAGTTTATGAACTAAATTGTATTACATTGAACAAATTTAGAGTTTGAGAACGGTGTTAAAATGTATGTATTCGTGCCTATAAAAGGCCACGCCTGAGTTTGAATTTCACTTTATTGGACATCATTTTTTAGCGAAACTAAATATGTACTCGTTCTCCCGGACGCCGAAGTTCAAACAAAAGCAAATTCCACGTCTAAAGTCCAGGGCATTGGGCCGAAGTTTAACCGTTGGTGTAATTAGACAGCTTTTTCTCTTTGCTGAAAAGAAAAAAACAGATGGACAGTGGCGACCCGTGCTAGCACCTTCTGGACAATCAAAAATTGCCTTGTTAATGTGTTGTGGGTTCGTAACAAAATTCGTCACAATTGACAACTTCTCAACATCCCGTCAAAGAATCATTCGGTCCGACCCGAAAACTGCTCCCGGCACCGCCCCGCGAGCCGGAAGCCCCCGAGGTCGGCGAACCCATCCGCCGCCAATCTCGACACCCACTTGGGGCGTTGTCATCATACAATTCTCACGCTCATCAAAGAATCATTCGGTCTGACCCGAAACCCCTCCCCGCACCGCCTGCGAGCCGGAAGCCCCAAGGTCGGCGAACCCATCCGCCGCCAATCTCGACAAGCGGGGGGGCATCTCTCCACACGAGATTCGCGGCCGACGATGACGATACCTCCTCCCTCCTCCGACCAAAAGAAAAAAAAAAAAGATAAACCCTTCCCGCGAGCCCGCAAATCGCACGCGCGGCGACGGCGAGGGGCACGTGGGAACGGGGGACCGGGGGGGTCCGGACATGAAGCGGGGATTATATTAGTACCGGCTCCTGTCCCGGTCGTGTCGTGGGGCACTCCATTATAAAACCATTTCGATTCCGTCGCGGCGAATAAAATATTTAAAAAAAAAAAGAGCGAGGAAGAAAAACCAGACAATCATCCCCCTTCTCTCTCCTCCCTCTCCTCCTCCTTTTCTCTCTCTTCTTCTTCTTCCTCTTCTCTCTGTGCGTGTGTGGGTGTGGGGGTGGGTGCGCGAGCGTACGCCTGTCTGCATCGCGATCGTGAGATGTGATTTCGTGGCGCGATTTGGCGGTCTCGAGCTTTTCCAGTGCGGACATTCGCTCGATTTCCTCTGACACCACCATCATCCCCGCCCCGCCTCTCCCTCTCCTCCTAGGTCAAATCTCTCTCTTTCCTCCCCCCCCCCCCCTCCTTTCTCTCTCTAAAGAAGTCGCGCTTGCTGCAGTGGGAGTCGCGCGCGCAGCGCCGCAGCATCAGCAGCAGATCTCGCCGCTCCTCAGTCCCCTCGTCGTCGGCGTCGGCGGCGGCGGCGGCGGCGGCTGCTTCTTTCCGGCGGCCACGGTTCCGGCGTAGATCGGAGGAGAAGGGAAGGGGGGTTTTTCTCGAGCTCGCTTCGCTCATGAACGAGGTTCGCCCTCTCGTCTCCTCTCGTCGGCATTGCTTCTCCGATCGTTTGCTTTTTTTCTCCGCCTCGATTTGCATGTGGGGGAGGAAGGATCGGATCGCGGGTGCTGTTGGTGGCTGAGTTTTTTTGTCCCCGATCCTTCGGCTGAACGGTTGTGTGTTTGCGATTGTTTTCTCCGAGTGGGGCCGGACAGGCGGACGGACATACATTTCTCGCGATCGTCCTAGATAGCGAACCCCTTTTTTTTTTTTTTTGCGACGTGGTGTTTTCCGTTGCTGGTTTGGGGCTTTGTCTGTGAATTTTCGATTTTTATTTTTTTCCGTGTTCGTCGGTTTCGCATTCTGATGTGTAGGAATTTCTTCGATTGATTGAGGTGGTTTAGTGTGTCTGCTGGCTGCGGAAAGAAATGTTGTTGCGATCTGCCATTCGGAAGACTGTGATGAGCTCCACTCGATGCTGTGATCCTAGGATGTAAAAAAAAATGTTTACCCTTTGATACTGATTGTCGAACAGTTTTGCAGTTGTCCGAAAGCTCAGCTGACTAGTAGATACGCGTGTCATGCGCATGAGCGGATGATGGAGTGTAGGAAGAGCATGACCATTTTGCCAGGGTAGAATAGAATTGGGAGAATGGTGCTGCATTTTGAGTGATGTTAAGTGGGATGAACAACTTTGGTTTTCAAGGTGGACTGGGTTTTCACCATTAGCTTCAACTAAAGCAGAATCTTTCGCAGTCTTCACTAATAGTTGGAAAAGTGAGGAACTTCTCTTTTCAAAGTTACATGAGGGCCTTCGTATTAGGAGGAAAGTGGGGTTCAATGGCACACAAATTTTGTTTGCATGGAAGTTTGATGATCTTGAAGGAAGTTCTATTAGCCCCAGGCTTATTTTCTGCGTAGAATCTCCTCTCTCTCTCTCTCTCTCTCTCTCTCTCTCTCTCTCTCTCTCTCTATATATATATCTATATATATATATATATATATATATATTACAAGATTAGAAGCACTCAAGTTCTCACTAAAGGCATATCTTATTTATCCATTTCAAAATGCTTGTTTGTCAAGAAGCCTATGGCTGCATCTCTTGGGCTTGGTATGAGTACAAGATATGTAGTCTGTTGATTCTGTGCGGACATGCTTAGATGTTCTCCTGTTTACGATTGTTGTTAATTCTAAGTGACAATCTCTATTTGAGTCAGTGCTATTGCTGAAACTGCATTCATCTTCCACCTTTGATAGGTTAAAGAAGAAGAATCTATTGTCCCGCCTATAGAAGACGAAACTACTGAAGTCGAGCATTTACTCGAAGAGCCTGAAAATGATGACTTCTCAGTGGATGGTGTGTTTTGCTCTAATGAGGAGAATGCCGGGAATTTCTTGGATATTAAAGACTTCAATGATGAAGTGGAGTTTAGCTTCAGAGGTACCGGTTGCGAGACAGAGCAACCTGCTTATTTCAGTATTTTGTTCATCGAATCAAATTGTTGGGTTCTTCAGCAGAAGCAATTAAAATGAGATTTCTCATGCATTTGAGTTGGATGTTTTCTTCTCCATTGCTACCCTCCATAGACATTTTACAGCTCCATTCCTTGCACGTATCCAACTCTGACGGAGTGTATGCACTAAAAAGAAGGAGAAATTTAGTAGCAAGATTTACTCTAAATATATATTGCTAACTTAAGTACTTAATCTTAGAATCAAGTCGCCCCTCTTTTCTCATTTTGAAAATGCAATGAAACGATTTGAGTAAAGGCTTATTCCACTGCACTGCATGGCTCTATGCAGTTGGCAACTCCATAGCAGAAACTGTATGTATGGCAATCTTATTTCTAAAGATCGAACTGCTTCAAAGAAGAATGAAGCTGTTGATAGTTTTCTGCTTCTGTCTATATATATTTTGCCAGTAATCCTAATTCTGGTAAACATTTCTGCTTTTGTGCAAGGTGGACTGGATTCCTACATTACTCCAGAAGGAGGAGATGCACTAAATCTTGGAGTACGTATCCCTTACATTGATTTCCTAAGGCTCTGTTTGTACTGTCTTAAGAGAAAGTACCTTCTGCTTTCCTTCCAAAACTTTTGAAAGCAAGACAAAATATTCTAAGTTTTAGAAAATTATGGAAAACTTCTAGATTGCTCTATATGTCAATGCTTGTATGTATGATAGGTTTCAGGTGTTTGACTCAAATTTCAAACGCTACAACAAAAGGAAATTACCAAAAGGTAGTAAGTTGTCGAATGAAACCCTAAATTTGTATTTACACTTTGAAATCCCTCTTTTGGAGAATTTGGTTTGCAATCCCTCGTCTTACATGATTGAAGATCCAATTTCCATCCTAACTGTACCTTGATTGAATATGCTAGTTGCTTATCACTTTATGTTGTTCTCGTCATACATTCTTTGCTTTAGATGGCTGATATTTGCATTGGGAACTTTTAGCAGGTGCTTGATGGAATTTTGGATGAAGTTGATGATGTGGAAGTTCTCAATTCTTTGGATGGTCCTGCTGTTGCATGTGAAGATTATCTTTTAGGTAATCCCAAGTCAGCTTATCATATGCTAATTTTGATGAGAATAAGACATTGATGACAGTGTCTTTCTGTAACAGACATGGATCTTGCTCAAGAAGTCTCTGCATTGGATATTGGTCTCCGCGATGGCGTCCGCTTGGGGAATTCTAGTACAGACAGTCATTCTCCGGGATATAGCGGAAGTAGTAATGGTGCCATTGAAATGTCAGAGTCATCTGATGGAAACAATCCAGAGCTCAATTGCAATGACGATTCACGTCAAGGAAGAATTGGTCCTGTGGATTGCAATTGTCTTTCACGTGAATCGATAAAGGTTGATCAAGTGCAAAATAGTTCAGATTGTGTTGTTAGCTTGCTGTCAAGCCGAAACCAAAACAATCCTGCTGCAGAAAGCAGATTGGTAGCGGGTCTTACGCAAAAGAGACAGCGGAAGCCTACTCGGAGGTACATCGAGGAATCGGCAAATATGAAATCTAGTCATCTTAGGCCAGAGCAAAAGCCTTTTGTGGTTAGTTCAAAGAAGCATGTGAACTTTAGAACTCCTGATCAGCTACACGATGTGGAACCTAGAGAGTTAACTTCAGTTCCTGTGAAGGATTGTCCAGAAGAAACTAGCATCAAAACACTGTCTCACCCTCACTTACAGGGAAGACGATTGAAGAAACATGAACCCCTCATGGTAGGAAAAGTTTTGACCTGTTAGATGTTAATTCTTTAATGTTGCTTGTCCACTATTGTAAAGCACAGTTTCTTTTACTTGGTAAAAGCTGTGATTAATGTGATGGTCATTCTTAGTTTAATGGCTTGGAACTAGGTAACACTTTTAAACACTAATGTGGTTCCGGAGACTGTTATTATGAGGCATAAATTGAGCTGGATATGATTGTTTTAATTGAGTGAAGAGTGAAGTTGAAGTTCTGCACAAAGTGGGTCACATATTTCTAGGTTTGCAAGATAGTTTGGTGGAGTTGATTTCTGGATTAATGTCCTCTTTACTACTTTTGAGTCTGATTTTATGCTATCTTTAATGTTCAGGAAGATGATTTGGGAGCGTATTCTTCTGCATCTGAATCTGAAGATGACTTTGTCGAGCGGAGACCTAAGAAGGGTATTGATCGGAGGAAGCATCAAAGGATGTGGACTCTTGCCGAGGTGACAAAGTTGGTTGATGGCATCTCTGAGTATGGAGCTGGAAAGTGGACAGATATAAAGAGGCTTTTCTTTGCTACGTCTGCCTACAGGACACCCATAGATCTCAGAGTACTCAATGTGTTATATATCAATGAGTCATAGTTCACATTCTTATTTTACAAGGTTTTCATGATTAACACTTGAATTCTGCAGGACAAGTGGCGGAATCTTCTGAGGGCTAGTCATGCACTAAAATCACACAAGGGAGAGGTTAGCATTGCTTTTCCTTTACTGGTTGTGCAGTGCGATTTGCATTCTGTGAATGCAGGGTATACTGTAGCTTCATTATACATGACAACAATCAAGGTCCATGAGCCTCGTAATGAGCTATAGTTGGATCCTTTTAGATGATACATACTGAAAACAGAGGCTGCATTGGCATTATGCTGTAGTATGTGTCATATTTGTTATAACTTTAGATTATGTCCTTGTTTTCACTTGTCGACGATGGTCTGCTTTAGACGTGGTATGATGAGCTGCAGATCTATTTAGACAACTCCTTTTTATGTCCAAACTTGCTTTGTTGGCGTCCTATTTCAACAATTACTCCAGACCTTTTCTATGGAATCCGGGTGGTGTTCATATTTTGCCACTTTCTCCAGAATGTGCATAAAAACAAGTCTAAAAGTAGTTTCTATTCACTTCATAATAAGTGTTAAGAAACTCCAAGGAAGGGCCGTGTCTTTTAATTTTATGTCTCCTGCCTGTTGCTGTGGAGATTTAGAGGTTGGGCTTCCCTTAAAATTTGGGCTGGCAATTCGTGTTCAACTGTCATAATTGGGTTTCATGATCATGTCAAGTCATGTCACTGGAAATACTATATATTTGCTAATTATGCTATAATAAGTTGTATATTAGATTTTTGTTCCTTTTGGATTTGCCATTTAATCATGTACAAACGTGTTAACTCGTGTTAGAAATTGCCAATCCTACTTAAAATCTTATAATATAATTGTTTTATCTCTAATATAAGCATCACGTGTAACATTTATGTCGGATCTGACATTTCTCAGATTAGTCCTTACCATTCATTCTAGTGACTTAGCGGTTGTACCACTTGAAAATTGTAATATGCGTCTGACTTTGATTTGGTGTACGAGGACCATCATTTTCAGTTAGTGTGTCCATAATTCAATTCTATTTGAGACAAAGTGCACTGAACAGAGATTTTATTCAGCCAATGACGGTTTTGCAGGCCGAGAAGAAGGAGAAGAATGCTGTCCGTCCACTGCCAAAGTCCTTGCTACGCCGGGTTCGTGAACTAGCAACGATCCATCCATACCCGAGGAACTACAGTTCGAGATCTCGCCCAGTTCCTACTGCGAAGAAAGGTGCTAGTCCCAGCTCCAATGGAAGAAATGTACGTAGAAGAATCTGCTCTTGAAAGAAGCATTTGCTAAAGCTGTATACAAAGTAGCCTTAAAGCGAAAGAAGGAAAAAGACCAAACTTTGCTTCGCATCGATCTTTAAAAGAGAAAGAAAGATTCTCTTCTATTGTAGTCTCAGCTGGAGAAGTGTTGCCACAGAATGTGGTGAAACATTGCATCGCGCAAATAAAGAGTAAGAGGACAGGTTAATTCGATTGTCAGCTTGCAGATATAGAGTTATTTGGCTTTTTGTTTCTTTTACTACTGTCTGAGCATGGATAAGTGATATGAGGGTGTCGATGATGTGCAAAGCCTCAATTCTATGCAATTCGTGATGTGGTATTGCATTCATGCACCACCTATCCGATGTCTATGGCTGGTGCATCATTTGTCATTGGCCTGTGCTTGGAGACATTAGGTCACATTTTCATGCTAACAGTTGTGCATTAATGCGTCACCCTCACATGTTGTTTATGACTGCTCATGCATACATCATACCATTTGCCCATATGCCTTATGTCACCTGATCAACCATATTCATCATGCATGTCCTATGCGTTCTTCATGTTACATGCTTGTGGCAATCTTTCTCTCGCAATCGCATGCATCGTGCTTGTAACAGTGCCGTGCGCGCACCTTCTACCGTTACCTGCCATAGTCGTGATAGCAGATTTTCATTGTGATCATGCACCAAGCGGTTTTCCACCCATGCCAAATGCGTTTTATTGTACAATAAGATTTCTGCATTTTGGTCAGGTGAAATTTCTTAGCTCTTTTTCTGTATATAGAATTTCACCTAGGTACACGAGATGCCACAAACTACCAAAAGAACCAAAGAGATGTTCAAATACGGAAGATGCTTGGATTACTACTATTTGTTACGATCCAGTAAGTAAAACCAAACGTGACTATTTGTTGACGGATAGGATCAGTGAGATCTCATAAGAGACGAGAGTCCTGTCCCCCCAAAAAGGAAACAATAACGACAACAAAAGCAAAGACAAAATTCGAAACAGCAGCAGGAGATGTCCAGAAGATTTCGCGAATGCGTTGAATACCGAATTCACTAAAAATATACCGAGCACCAATGTTTCAGCCTCTCTCACCATCCCACACGCACAGAAACTGAAGCCAGAAGGCAGAGCCGGCCACCATGATGGCGGCGAAAATGGCCGGCAAGGGGGAATCAAACTTGGACCTCCCCACCATGCTTCCCGGAATACACAACACTTCTCCAGGAACATCGTCCAAAGGAATCCTCAAGTAGTTGTCCCCAGGGCATGCTCTCGAGAATGACGACGACGACGAAGATACGGCGGAGACGAAGGCAGCCTCCGGAGCGAAAATCGTGACACCCACCGTCAAAGTCAGCAGGGCGGTCCACAAGGCGGCACGCCACATCCGCCTCACACACGCCACGCCTACCATTCGCCGGGAAAGTGAGGCGAGGAATGAGGGCGATGGCATGTCGGTGCTATTCAGCGCGGCAGTTTTGATACAAGTGAAAGTGGATCGTGGCCCTCTTTGTTTGTGGAAACCAAGCCAAGGGAAGTAAATATGAGGGAGGGAGACATGTAGCCACAATCGTGCGAATATTTTTTGGTTACAAGGGATAGCACATAACTCGCGCTTGCGGCTTCACGCCACTTCAAAAATCACAGATGATAGAGAGGGATGACGTAATTTTAGGAGCATTAACTTCCATATGAGTATTTATTAGTTTACATGCACGTGCTACGGGGGATGTAATTCATTGGGCAACGTTATGAGCAAATAATAAAGTTTCATATCTTTACTTACACGAGAAATAAAAAACTTTTGACGTCCTATGGTTTTTTTATCGAATGCAAATTCTAATCTAGATACTAATATTTTGATTAACAATTTGGTTTTTTTTTCCTCTTTGCTTTACAATTAAAAAATAATTAAGTTACAAAGGTCCAATCGGTAAGGGGGTCTGGCCTGTGAACTGGGTGAGTTCACTCTCATCTTCCTTGTTTAACACGTCTCTCGTCGTAAAAGGTAAATCATCCTTGAGTGGAACGCCGAGGACATATGACCAAATTTTTCGATGTCACAATAAAACTATGTATTCAGTACAGGACCATCAGAACACAGGAAGTCACCAATCTCGAATCGATAGCTTAAAACAAGAGACCTCACACTCGATAATTGCTTATAAGAAAAGCCCACATTATCCCGTCTTTTGACACACAAATGACAAGCAAAGTAGGGAATGAGATGGAAATCGCAATAGGTATGGGACGCTTAATGATCAAAATTTAGAATAAGGCCGGTCTATTTTGTGATAATAATACCAGATAATAGCTCATTCAAAATCGGGCTTCTCTGGGTAACTGCAACCGGGTCTTTGGATAATGACATTCGAAGCATAGCAGCCAGCTTTAACACAGTCCTCAACGGGCTTCTGCTTAACCAGTTGAGACAGAAATCCCCCAACGAATGCATCACCTACACATCATGCATGCATCTGTTAGGCACACACCTCGAAAAGTCCCTAAACAAACAATAAGTCCAGCCCATGCCTGCATGCGCATGTATGTATGCTTTTTAAATGCGTACACAAAGGTCATATAGAAGATGTACCTGCTCCGTTGGTGTCGACGAGTTTCTCTTGGGGCAACTTTATTACAGGGAACTTCTTGACCTTCCCATCCTCTGCAACAACAACAGGGTCGGGACCCTGAGTAATAACAGTGATCCTCTTGTATGTTCCCGATGCTTTGGGCCATTGGGATATCTTGAGGGCTATCTCCTCGACATCGTCGGTCTGAACAGCCCAAATTAGTTTAAACCATTCACACAATATATAATATCTTAAATACACGGAAGAAGCAACGTTACCTCCCAGCCATGAACTTTAGAGAATGTCCGTGCCTCGGTCTCATTTCCAAAGACAAAGTCCATATAGCTGGAGTGAGAAAGTCACGCCTTTGAGTTAAAATATAATCTTTCTTATGGTAAATACTGCGGCAGAAGGTTCAAGGTAATAGATGCTTACGGCAAGGCTTTCTCTTGAGCATCCTTGAAAAATTCACAGATGAATGGAGCAGAAAGGTTCATCATGAATATCTGAGAACACAAACATTTGATCGAGCAATCTTAGGTAAAGCTGCTGCAAATTAGCAGACATGAAGAGCTATCTACTTTTTCCTTCAAGCAACCGACCTTGTTATTTGCAGCTGCATGTTCAGCAACAAGCTGGATAGACTCTGGGGATACAGTGAGGAAAAATCCAGCGATATAGAAGTATTTGGCCTTCTCAACTGTTTAATGTAGGTCCAACAATGATGTCTATTAGTGACACCGTACAAGTAGAAATGATTCAAGTTACCAAAACCTGAAGTTGGAGAAGCTACCTAGCGCCCAATTTTCTGGTTGTTTCAAGTGGTCAGCCTTGTAGCAATTGGCCGCAGAGAGATTGGCAATGAGAGACCTAAAATAAAACGACAACACAAACTTCTTCTTAGTTTAACTAATTATAACTTGCAAGAAAAGTCCTGAAGGTGTGGACAGTTAAAGCACACCAAAATTGTCAACCTGAACTAGGAATACAGCCAGGTTAGCACTACCTCTGAATCATGAAGTTTAATTAACTCTTAAGAGTCCTTTTAAAGTTCCAAGCGATTGCCACTTTAGGCCCTGAATTTCAAAGACTAGACAACTTGGTCCCGGAACTATATTTCTAATTAACTATGATTCCTCGGCCAGATTTTCGGGTTCCCAACTACATTTTAATATCTCCCATGCACTCAAAGTAGGCTACAGCACAAAGCACGTCAAAAATATAAACTTCAGGAACAAACAGTCAAGTTCAAAATGTAGGGAGTAAAGCAATAATCACCTAACACTGTAGGAACAACAGAAAATTTACCCTAATATTAACAATCAAAATAACAAAATGAATGTGTCTTTTCCTTATGGTAATGAGTTTCGATCCCCTGACTTGTGTTTCCACCCCCAACCCACACACCTAGACCACACCAATGGCATAACAAAATGAGTTCTTTTTTACAACTGCAAAGAGGGGCACAACGTACAGATATCGAATCTCTTAATGATATTACTTATTATGCTGTCAGCTTCTAGAGGAGACAGTGGTCTTCTATCATTCTATAGCATGACCATACATGACCCAGAAAAACGAAAAGGCACACATATATTAACAGCTTGAGAGTGAGATTTCTGACAAGAGTCAGACTCAATAAGCCTGAAACGATATGAAATCACCCCAAGGGACATGGTTGGATGGACTTACATTTGACAAGCGCACTCACCATAGAAAGAAAGAAGATTTATTCACACATTTTCCCTCGTGAAGATAGGGTTACACAAAGCATTTGGAGACTGTAGGCAGTATTTATGAGAATAAGGTAAAAGGCCATCGGATTACAATGGAAAGGCAAGCTCTAGCTGATCAGAACACTAAATAAAATTTTAACATGTATTAAGGAAAACAAAATCATACATCAGTAGAGATTCCTCTTCAAATAAGTTTAAGCACATCATTGCATACAATAGGAGCCTCATAACTCATTCAATAAAAGAAAAATATTTGAAGTCCTTACGTAAGAATCAAGAAACACTTGCATCAATATAAATAAGTGTCGAGATTGAGATGTGAATATCCAAATGAAAAAGGTAGTAGAATTTGTAAAACCCATCCGAGCATCAACTGACCTTTCACCGCCAACAACACAGACGGCACAAGTGCCAGTTGGTGCATTTTCATCCTCATAATAGTGAACCTGAAGTATGAATCAGATCATTGCATCAGCTTAGGCATGACAATGCACAGAACAATACAAATAACGAGAGAACAAAGACCTACATTCACACCAGCAAGTTTTGCATGCTTCTTCATCTCATCCCCAAATTTGTCCTTTCCAATGCAGCCTATGAAGCTGGTTGCACCAGGAATCTGAAGCATCCACTGTAGAGGACAAAGAAAACTTTGCTAAGTCATCAGATAACACTTTATTTTACCGGATACTAGAACAGACTAACAATTCCTGGATGTACCTGAGCAACTCTGATTGAGTTTTGAGTAGCACCTAGAAAAGAAGAAAGATATCACGTGTGGAACAGAAATGACGCATAGTTCTGATTACAGATATCAATCTAGTACAGGAGCGAAGTGCATAATATGTATTACCCCCAGCAATGAAGTCTACGCTGTACTTGTTAGTCATTTCGTCATACCTGCAACATGTCCACTCAACATAGTAACACATCATCCACAGAAATAACTCTTTAAAGATCAATGAGGGCAACCGAAATTCATCATAGTCATACCAGAAAAAGGGGAGAGATCTCTTCCTACTAGTAGACAAAAACGGCGCTATCTAATTGTTGTCATAAGGGAACGAGGGGAAAGGAACGGTGAGCTACTCCACTTTGGAAGTACTCCTTTCCTCAGACACTCATCTTTCACACAGAAACTAAGAAGTCTCGGTAGGAAAAAGAGAGAGCTGAAACAGGGCATTTCGTAGCATATCCACATTAGAAGTTAACCAAAAGTTCGCAGGTGAAGAAGAAAATGAACCATTTGCGATCTGCTGCTACATACGCATAAGCTTGACGGGATCAACACTAGATGCACAAGCAATCACCCTAAGCCGCAATCATCTTGCACGTCTTAATACTAATCTTTACGGTCAATATCGCAAAAGACATATTCAGGTCCAAACCATAAACTACCTAAACCACGTGAGAGAAGGAAATCTTACATTGGCAGGTGCTTGTCCTCGGCGAGAATCGCATCGTTCAACTTGATGTCATATCTGTCACATAGAAACGGCCAAGTTCAGTTCTCGGGGAAGAAGAGTAACAGGCATATGCAGGTTCATCTCAAGATCAGCAATCAATATCCATGCAAAAGCTCATCGCGAGCACGGCCCACGCTCGATTCAACATTCAAACTCAAAACATCAGAAACCATTCCCGCCAAGAAGCCGCCGCATCATCAACCACCGTTACCGCGGAAGCATCGAGCCATTCTACTAAAGCAGGGAACATCGGAACGAACTAGCCGTTAACGCCGTCGTTCCCGCGCCCCCTAACTTCCGAACTAGAGCCAGATCTAACGCGAAAGGACGCCAAAACCATCGAGCATTAACTCGTTGCGTAACGCAGACGCTCGGGGGGGCGGCACAGGATCCGCACCGCCGCGGGAACGAGACGTCCGAACAACAACATGACGGAAGCCGGAGGCCGCGAGCGACTCGGCCGAATCCGACGCGCCATCGCATCGAAGGGAGCGCGAAGGCGGTGCGGGACGAGATCGGGAACGGAGGAGGAGGAGGAGGGGGACGTACTTGCGGAGGAAGTCGTCGTCGACGACGGCGGAGATGTCGAGGAGGGGGTTGCCCATGCCGAGGAGGACGCCGTCGGAAGCCATGGCGGAAATGCGCGCAAGGGAGCTCTAGAGAGAGAGAGAGGTAGAGAGAGAGAGAGGGAGAGATTTCAGATCTATATCTGAAGGAGGTGAAATGGGGAAGGAGGGGAGGGGATCGAGATTTTATAGGGGAAGGGGTTTAGACAGCGTGGAAGTGTCGACATCTCTCACCAAACCAAAACCCCCTCCCTCCTCAGTTGGCCGCAAATTCTCCTTAATTTTGTCCTAATTTTAGTTTTTCTTTTTTAATTATCTTATTCAATGTGGATGTGAGATTTTCTTTTTCCCGACAAATGCCTCGGAAGATCCCGAACCATGCCCGTCGTGACACGAATACCCGCGAAACTTACTATGTGTCGCCGAATACCCCGAACTTGCCTGGATATTCCAAACTTTTTTTTCTTTGTGTATCGAAAAAAGATCCCGAACTTATACCGATGCAACATATATATCATCGATTTCAGTTTTATCCGGGATGTATGTGTGTCGCGCCGGTGCAACCAAAAAAAAAAATTCGGGGTATTTCGTGTGGCTATGAGCAAGTTTAGAGCTTTTGATGACAAAAAAAAAAAAAGTTCGAGGTATGTAATTTGGAATTTTTCGCGACATTAATCGTTTTTTGTGGAGATATTTTTTTTTTGCAGATAATTCCCATTTATTTATTTTCCCCGCGTTTTAAAATTTAAAAAAAAATGATCGGGTTCAGCAACTCTCTTTTGGTTTTTGGTAGGTTCGTAATATGGCCATATATTAAAGAAAAATATAAAAGAAAAGAAAAAGGCAATGTCGGTAGGTGAAGATGGAGATGGAGGTGAGGAAGAGCAACCTCTCTCGCATTTCATATATATAGTATGTATTTCTTTGTACTCTTTTGTCAATCTAAACCTTCAAGTGCACCAACTAGCCTAGGAAGATACCATACAGGCCAGGCGATCGCGGCTTTGACCAACCCTAATTGCATAGGTGATTTTGACCCCCTACAAAAAGAAAATGCGAAACTAACTATATTAGCGCTAATCCGGACAAAAAAACCGACATCGGTCTACAGCTAGCTAGACGAGAATGGAGCTGTGCTGTAGAGGCGGCAAATCGATGGGTTGGATTAGGTTTGAGCATGTTGTCTAAGAATTTGAACAGAATCGAGTGATTCAATTTATATCAACGAACTGTCACGATGTATAAAAGAGAAAAGTTTTACATGCCTAAATCCCGTTGAAGCTGGATCGAAACCCTAGTATCCATGTTTTCGAGAGCCAATTAATAAGGTCGATCGCCGAGATTGATATGATTAGGAGATTTCTCGTATGGAAACTGAAGGACGCTCGCTCGAGTCCCGCCAACTGCGTGTAGATTGCTATGAAACCAAGATCATTTGTATAGATCAAAGGGCCGAAACTTATTCGATTTATTGCGTTTAGTACATGCGCAGTTTATTCTTTAGACTATAGAAAAATGTACAATAATGTCCTCCGATTAATTTAAATTTAGAGACAGCATTGAATATTTTCATAAAATCTAGGAATTAAATTGAACATGTAACAAAAGTTCAGGGATCATGCCGAACAAATTAGAATCCAGAAATCACATTGCACTTTCGGCCAAAGTTCAAAAACCATTCGTGTCATTTTCCCGACTGATAAAATCGAGTGTTTTCGTTAGCTGCATCCAATTTTAAGTTACTGAAAATGCCGACGCGGTTTTCCTTAACATTTCCAAGGGTTTAATACCACGAAAAACCCTAAAACAGTACAACAATGACCATTTTACCTTCCGCTAAATCTTACCATCAAATTTCCGAGTTGGATAACACGTAACAGTTGACGGGTGTACCAGTTTGAGATTTTAACCTCCGTTTGTCACGGGTGTACCAGTTTGTGGATTTTTTCGTGGTATTCATCGAATTTAACGGAAGGCAAATTTGTCACAAATGTAACAGCCTGAGATCTTTTGTTAGGGTAAATTCATCACAAGTGTATCAGTTTGGAGTTTTTCGTAGTCAAAAAATTAATTTAGCGTAAAATATTTCGCGGATATATTAACTTATGATTTTTTATGGTACTAACCCTATTTTTCCAAAGTCGCGTCGAGGTCCGACGTGGCGCCAAGTGGGCCCCACGTGAAGGTGGGGGAGAAGAAAAAAGAGGTCACAACAATAAAATAAAATGGGGGGGAAGACATTCCACGCAAGAGTCAGATC
The DNA here is from genome assembly GCF_021117445.2 of Syzygium oleosum. Taxonomy (NCBI): domain Eukaryota; kingdom Viridiplantae; phylum Streptophyta; class Magnoliopsida; order Myrtales; family Myrtaceae; genus Syzygium; species Syzygium oleosum. The sequence continues at coordinate 7,748,467 of NW_026607494.1, forward strand.
AGATGGGTGCCGACGGGGAGATCTCGACCGTCGGTGGGGTTCGTTCATCGAAATGGGGGGCGCGACCATCCCGCCATAGTGCCGGCCACGACCGACAACTTGTTTCCTCGCTCCTCTCCTTTTATCTAATCAATAGAAGAGCCCCCACCAGCACGAACTCGAACTCGAACTTTTTTTAAGCACGTAAAAAAAAGCAACTGAAAATAACAAATTCGGGAAATTTTGGTTTAAGTTGGTCGAGGGAAAAATCAACATTCGTGCTTTTAAATTTGGTAAGCGAGAGTTTAAGTAATAATTGATTTCGAGGGATTTTTTTTTTTTTTAAATTACGACCTCCATCCATCGTGCAAAAAAAAAGCACATTGCAGAGACACGATCGGATACCTACCGTGCATGGGCTTCTACGGAACTCGTGAGGAAAAAATTTGATATCGAGAGGTTCCCTTGTATTTCCCGTGCGGTATAACGAGATTTTCTTTCTTTCTTTTTTCGGTAGTTTTTTATTTCGAGATAAATGCATCGCAAGTACCTAAACTTTTCCAAATCATTCACTTAGGCTCTTGAACCTTTTTTTTTTTTTCTGTGCAACAAGGTTTTTAAAGTATACGTCTTCCGTTAAAACAAAAATAGAAATGCTGATGTGGACTGACGCATCAGCGCCGCATCAATGCTCATTGTATATGTTGGTGCTTATGTGTAATTTTCCTTTTCCCTAGTGGCCTAGCTAGTTGACAGGGTCAATTCAAGCTATTTGGATTCTAATGTTCTATTTCGAAGAGGGCACAAATTTTAAAAATATCATTAAAACTCATCATAACATTGGCGATTGCTAATTATATTTGTTGAATTTCGAACGCTGTTGCAAAAAAATTTGAGAGGGCAAAACTTTGGAAACAAATATATTTCATCGCACAAGGAATCATGGTGTTCTTATCCCGTATGATTTCTAACTTGACTCCATTTGACATTTTCCGGAAGTCATTATCGAGTCATATTCGACGAAATAAACAGGCGACCGGTACAGCGGGTTGACGCTAGATTTTCCACGAAAGTTACTGCCTACCCATGCCGTACCCAAGATACTGAAAATCACATGTCGATTTTGAAGCATGCTAAGCACACGAAAGAACTGACGGTAACCGGCGAATGCGGTTTGTAGTTCGGAGGAAATGAGGATGTATCCAGCCCCTGGCATGAGAGGCTGTGGAGGAGCGTGAGGTAATGTAGACAGCCAGGGTAAGAAGAGCACACACGATGGGGGAAGCTGGATGAAGCTATCGGGCGAACTCGCGGGCGACGCGGGCCTCGACACTGGCAGACATTTCGAAGAGGAAGGAGGAACGGACGCTGCGAGATGTGATGTGGCTTGTGAAGCAGATCATGGATTAATTCATGGTATGTGGCAAAGAAAACTAAAAAGCTTAGGTTGTTGAAAGTTCCTGAAGCTAAATACACGCCGAATTAGTTCAGACAAAGTTAGGTCGCGCTAGCCGAACTGCGGAACCTGTCCTAAAAGACGTGAGGGACGCAATAAGTGAGAAGAATTTGCTAAGAGAACATGCTAATTGGATGGCACTTCACCTTAGAAAGGGGACCCTGCCCTTTAAAATTGGGTGAGTTCGCTCTCATCTTCCTTGTTGAACACGTCTCTTTGTTGTAAAAGATAATCATCCATGAGTGATGAGTGAGGACATAACAAAATGTTTCATCTAAGGATGCAAGAGAACAATACACGGGGGAGATAACTTTGCATTCAGTGCAAGACCATCACAGCATACAAGTCACCAATCTTCCCATAAAAGTGCACACAAAAGACCTCATACCCGACATCGCGCCGAAAAGCCTCATAGTACATAACTGTCTTATAAGAAAACAACCCCGCATTATTTTGTCTTATGACAGATAAATAACAAGCAAAGTTGCATAGTGATCATAGGCCGGTCTAATTTACAATAATACCAGAAAGTAGCTCATTGGAAATCGGGCTTCCCTGGGTAAAAGTGCAGCCAGATCCTTGGATAATGAGGTTAGATGCGTAGCAGCCAGCTCCAACATAGTCCTCAATGGGTTTCTCCTGAACCAGCTGAGACAGAAATCCCCCAACAAATGCATCACCTGCACATGCATACTTTTATCACGTAAACACCTAAAAAGGTCCCTAAACAAATAATAAGTCCAGCCATGCCTGCTTGCGCATGGACATACACATTCAAAGCGCGTATAAAAGGTCATATAGAAGATGTACCTGCTCCGTGGGTGTCAATGAGTTTTCCTTTGAGCAACTTTGTTACGGGGAACTTTTGGACCTTCCCATCCTCTTCAACAACAACAGGGTCGGGACCCTGAGTCATAACAGTGATCCTCTTGTATGTTCCTGATGCTTTGGGCCATTGGTATATCTCAAGGGCTATCTCCTTGACAACATCGATCTGAACAGACCAATTTAGTTAAACCATTCACCCAATATACAATAACGGGAGTACACAGAAAAAAAGCAACTTTACCTCCCAGCAATGAACTTCTGAGAATGTTTGTGTCTGCGTCTCGTTTCCAAAGACAAAGTCCATATAGCTGAAAAGAGAAAGGCACGCCTTTGTGTTAAAAAATCCCTTTCTTATGGTGATCACAATGGCAGAAGGTCCAAGGTAATAGATGCTTACAGCAAGTCTTCCTCTTGAGCACAGATGAATGGAGCAGAAAGGTTCATCATGTACATCTGTGCACACAAACGTTTGATCAAGCAATCTTAGGTAAAGCTGCTGAAAATTAACAGACACAAGGGGCTATTCACTTTTCCACAAAGCAACCGACCTGGTTATTTGCAGCTGCATGTTCGACAACAAGCTGGATAAAGTCTGGGGATTCAGTGAGATAAAGTCCAGCAGGGTAGTAGATGTACTTGGCCCTCTCAGCTATTTAATAATAAATAATGTCCTTTAGTCAAGCCGTACAAGTAGAAATGATTCAAGTTACCGAAATGTGTAGATGGACAAGCTACCTAGTGCCAAATTTTCAGATTCTTTCAAGTAGTCAGACTTGTAGCAATTGGCCACACAGAGGTTGGCAGCAAGAGACCTAAAATAAAACACCAACACAAACTTCTTCTTAGTCCAACTAATTATAAGTTGCAAGAAGAGTCTTGAAAGTGTTGACAGTTGAAAGCACACCAAAATTGTCAACCTGAACTAGGAATACACCCGTGTTCGCACTACCTCTGAATTATTAAGTTAAGAGTCCCTTTAAAGTTCCAAGTGATTGCCACTTTAGGCCCTGAATTTTAAAACTAGACAACTTGGTCCCTGAACTATACATTCTAAATGACCATGATCCCTCAGCCAGATTTTCAGGTTCCCAACTACATTTTCATATCTACCATGCACTCAAACCAGGCTACAGTACTAAGCACATGAAAAATGTAAACTTTATGAACAAACTGTCATGCTTAAAAATGTAGGGAGTAAAGCGATAATCACTGAAAACTGTAGGAACTACAGGTGATTTTCCCTAGTATTAACGGTCAAGTTAACAAACTGAATGTTTCTTTTTCTTGGTAAGTTTTTATGATAATAAGTTTTGATCCCCTGACCTTGTGGGTCCTCCCCCAAACCACACACCGAGGCCATACTGATGGCGTTACAAAATGAGTTTTTCTTATCAATTGCAAAGGAGGGGCACAACGTACAGATATAGGATCTCTTAATGATACTCCATAATATTTTGTCAGTTTCTAGGATAGACAATGGTCTTCTATCATTTCATAGCATGACTACCTATGACCCAGGAAAACAGAAAAAGCATCGCATATTCTAACAGCTTGAGAGGGAGATTAAACAACAAGAGTTCAGCTCTAGAAGCCTGAAACGACATGAAATCACCCCAAGGACATGGTTGGATGAACTTTTAGAAAGCGAGAAAGATCCATTCACGCATTTTCCCTCATAAAGATATGGTTAGACTAATTGTAGGCAGTATTTATGAGAACAAGGTGAAAGGGCATTGGATATCAATGGAATGGCAACCTCTAGCTGGTCTATCAAATTTTGACATCTATTAAGGAAAACAAAATCATACATCAGCCACGATTCCACTTCAAATAAGTTTAAGCACATCATTCCATGCTATGGGAGCCTCACAATTCATTCAATAGAAGATACAAATTTGAAGTCCATATTTTGGTATCAAGACCACTTGCATCAATATAAAAACTAGTGTCATGTGTGTATACCCAAAAGAAAAAGGTAGCAAAGTTAATAAAACCCATCCAAGCATCCACTGACCTTTCACCACCGACAACACAGATGCCCCCAGTGCCAGTTGGTGCATTTTCATCCTCATAATAGTGTACCTGAAGTATGCACCGGATGATTGCATCAGCTTAGGCATGACAATGCAAAGAACAAACCAAATAACTGGATAGAAGAACGACCTACATTCAGAAAAGCAAGTTTTGCATTCTTCTTCATCTCCTCCCCCAATTTGTCCTTTACTATGTAGCTGGTTGCACCGAGAATCTGAAGCAACCAGAGGACAAAGAAAACTTTTTCAATTCATCAGATAACACTATAATTTACCAGATGGTAGAATAGACTCCCAATTTCTGCATGTACCTGAGCAACTCCGATTGAGTTTTGAGTAGCACCTAGAAAAGAAGAAAGATATCACGTGTGGAACAGAAACAACACACGGTTCTGATTACAGATATCGATCTAGTACAGGAGAGAAGTGCATAATATGATATTACCCCCAGCAATGTAGTCTACACTGTACTTGTTAGCCATTTTGTCATACCTGCAACATGTCCACTCAGCATAGTTACCACATCATCCACAGAAATAACTCTTTAAAGATCATTGAGGACGATTGAAATTATTCAGAGTCATACCAAAAAAGGCGAGTCTCTTCCTACTAGTAGACAAAAATGGCTCTATCTAAGTGCTGTCATAAGGGAATCGAAGGGAAAGAAATGGGGAGCTAGTACACTTTGAAAGTAACAACTCCTTCCCTCAGACACTCATCATTTGCACAGAGACTAAGAAGTCTCAGTAGCAAAAAGAGAGCTGAAACAGGGCATTTCATAGCACATCCACATTAGAATGTGACCAAGGTGAAGAAGAAAATGAACCGTTTGCTATCTGCTGCTACATATATGCATAAGTTGCTAACGTGACTGGATTAACATTAACTGCACAGTTTTCACCTTAAGTCTGAACGATCTTACATGTCTTGATAGTAATCTTAACAGTCAACAATGAAAAAGAATTATGTAGGTACAAACCATAGATTACCCAAATCTTGTCAGAGAGAAAATCTTACATTGGCAGGTGTTTGTCCCCAGCGAGAAAAGAATTTTTCCACTCGGTGTCATACCTGTCATGCAGAAATAGCCAGGTAAGTTCTCAGGGTGAGGCAACAAGAAAATGTGGTTCATTCTAATATCAGCAATAAACATCATGCAAGCTCATCAAAAGTACGGTCCACGCTTAATCAAACACCCCAACTTAAATATCAGAAACCATGCCCTCAAAGTAGTTGTTAACGTCGTAATTCCTGCGTAACTAACTCCCAACAGAGGCAGATCTAACAGTAAAATGCAAATCATATGAAGGAAAACAAAATCATACATCAGTAAATATTCCACTTCAAAAAGTTTAAGCACGTCATTGCAAACAATAGGAGCCTCTTAATTCATTCAATAAAAAAACAAATTGGAAGTCCATACTTAAGAATCAAGAACCACTTGAGACAATATAAAAACAAGTGTCAAGATCTAGATGTGAATTTCCAAATGAAAAAGGTAGTAAAATTTCTAAAACCCATCCGAGCATCGACTGACCTTTCACCGCCCACAACATAGACGGCGCAAGTGCCAGTTGGTGCATTTTCATGCTCAGAATAATGGACCTGAAGTGTGCATCCAATGATTGCATCAGCTTAGGCATGACAATGCACAGAACAAAACAAATAACTAGAGAAGAAAGACCTACATTCACGACAGCAAGTTTTGCATTCTTCTTCATAAACTTCCCAAATTTTTCTTTTCCAATGCAGCCTATTAAGCTGGTTGCACCATGAATCTGAAGCATCCCATGTAGAGGACAAAGAAAACCTTTTCAGGTCATCGAATAACACTTTAATTTACCAGATGGAAGAATAGACTCCCAATTTCTGGATGTACCTGAGCAACTCCGATTGAGTTTTGAGTAGCACCTAGAAAAGAAGAAAGATATCACGTGTGGAACAGAAACAACACACACTTCTGATTAAGGATATCAAATTAGTACGGGAGAGAAGTGCATGACATGATATTACCCTCAGCAATGTAGTCTGCACCGTACTTGCTAGCCATTTCGGCATACCTGCAACATGTCCACTCAGCATAGTTACCACATCATCCACAGAAATAACTCTTTAAAGATCATTGAGGGCGATTGAAATCCTTCACGGTCAAACCCAAAAAGGTGAGAGACCTCTTCCTACTAGTAGACAAAAATGGCTCTATCTAAGTGCTGTCATAAGGGAAACGAAGGGCAAGCAACGGGGAGCTAGTCCTCTTTGTAAGTAACAACTCCTTTCCTCAGACACTCATTGTTAGCACAGAGACTAAGAAATCTCAGTAACTAAAAAAGAGCGCTGAAACAGGGGATTTTCTAGCACATCGACATTAGAAGTCAACCAAAAGTTCACGGGTGAAGAAGAAAATGAACCATTTGCTATCTGCTGGATTAACAGCAAATGCACACTATTCACCTTAAGTCTCAACGATCTTACATGTCTTGATAGTAATCTTAACAGTCGACAATGAAAAGGAACTATTTAGGTGCAAACCATAGATTACCCAGATTTGAGAGAGAGAGAGAGAGGAGAGAGAATCTTACGTTGGCAGGTACCTGTCCCCAGAGAGACGAGCACTGTCCCACGGGGTGTCATATCTGTCACGTGGAGATAACCAGTTAAGTTCTCAGGGCGAAACAATACGGGGTTCATTCTAACATGAGCAATAAATATCCTGCAAGCTCATGACAAGTTACGGTCCACGCTTAATCAAACACCCCATCTTTAAATATCAGAAACCATGCCCTCAAAAAGCAGTTGTTAATGTCGTAGTTCCTGCGTTTCTAACTTCCAACAGAGCCGGATTAACAGCAAAGCGCAAACTCATCGTATATTTGGAGCACAAGCTCGAAAATAAAACTCGGGGAGAAAGGCAAACCACTCAGGCGGCACAAAGATCTGCACAGCCGCGACCAAAACGAAACATCAAGAAAAGCACGCGCGCGCATCGGTAACCGAAAAACACAAGAAGCCGGACGGCTGAATCGAAGAAACGAAGCGGGGGGAGACGACGAACGAGGCGCTTCATCGATGACAAGTACCGCGACACGAAACAAGATCGCTAACAGGGGAAGGAGGGGCGTACTTCATCGGGGGGGAACGCCCGTTGACGCCCGGAGGGGTGTCGCGGGGCCCATCGACGGGCGCGACGAGGAGGGTGCCTCCTGACGCCATTGAGACACGCGAGCAAGAGGCAGATGCAGAGATAGACGGAGAGAGTGAAGGTGAGACAGATGGAGAGGGAGAGGGAGAGGGAGAGGGATAGGGAGGCGGAGTGATGCATTCAGATCGATGGTGGAGGAGGAGGAGGAGGAGGTGGTGGAAAGGAGACGGAGGAAGTTTATAAGGGGCGGTGGGTCGAGCCTTCGGAGAGAGACCCTCGAGTGTGGAGTACCCAAAAGCGCACAGCGCACGACACTCGACGTTGGTGATGAGGAACACGCGAAGTTGCGGAGCTGGAGGTCCGGGTTGGCGATGAGGAACTTGCGAAGTTGCGAAAAAGGACGCCCGGGTTGGTGATGAGAACAGGGGGTTGGTGAGGAGATGTCGACACTCGACGTTCTGGGCCTCCGGGTACGTGAATCCCATTCCACCGATGTTGGCGTAGCTAAGGATGACGCAAGCGTTCTCCCCGCGGTTTGGAAAAACAGGGGTTCATCATCAGGAAAACAGGGGTTGTCCCGCTCAAAAAGTCTCCTTGGGTTGGTACGCATCAAGCAACTGGTCTCTCTCAGAGAGAGAGAGAGAGAGAGAGAGAGAGGGACCCATAAGATTTCCCATGCACACGGAGGAATATCCCTCCATTGACACGCCGCCGATGCCCATCCTCCACATCATGTGGTGAATGTACGCTTCTAGCATCCCATTAAAATCAAGAACGTCGCTCATCCGATGTTGGAGCAGACACAGGTGGGGTGGATTCAACAGTAGAATTTTATGAGGAACGGCACGTTGAGAGAAAGGGAGGGACAGTGACGAACAGGGGAGGGAGAGGGTGGTGGGAGCGGCGCTGCCCCCGGCGACGGCGGCGGGGAATCGGCGGAGCAGTTCTCTTCTTTGTAGATTTTATATGGAGAAAAAAATTAAATGGAATTGTTCTTATGGAGTTCAGCAGTCCTCTCTGACACAGACTAATGTCTGTCATTAAGATCATTAATTACCCATACGGAGCACATTACTTTGTTTTACATTTGTCCACCCGATTTGATCGACGAAAAATATTGATGTGACTTTTTTAAATATTTCCTTTTTCTATTGGTGATGACGTGGATAAAATATGAAATATAAATTTAAAACGATATTATTTTGGTCCGAAACTAATTTCTAATATAAATTTTATTTTAATTGAATTAAAAAAATAAGCTAAAATGAAAAAAAAAGAAAAAGGGAAAAATAAGAGGAGAGTTAGATCGGGTAGCGAGCGCCATCACCCCACCAACGTTGGGAAGGGCCAAGCAATGGTGGGGAAATGGTCGAGGGTCGGGTCGCCAGGGGCCGACAACCTCGCTAACGTGCGAAGGGTCGCCACGGCCAACGTCACCAAACATTCCTCCATTATCACCGGTCCTTTCTGGCAATGGTGGGGCTGTAAAAACTTTTTTTTTTAATTTTAGCTTATTTTTAATTTAATTTAAATAAAATTTATATTAAAAATCAGATTTTGACCAAAACAACGTCATTTTAGCCATGTCATCATCACATATGAAGAGAAAAAATAAAATGGTTAATACCACGAAAACCCTAACCCAGACACTTGTGATACATTTTCCCAAACTATTTTTTTGACCATAAAAACCCCAACCCGGCGTACAATTTTACTCCGAACTAATTTTTAATATTATTTTTAATTTTTTGAATTTTTATTCTTTTATTTTCTTTATTTTCTTTTTTTTTCTTCAATTTCAACCTACGGCCGGTCGCCGGTCCTGGCTCACCAGAGGCGGAAGCCTGGCGAGGGTCGCCCTCTAGCGGGCCGCGAGGCCGCCTCGCTCGACTCGGCAGGGCGACCCTCGCCGGATCTAGCTAGGGTGGCCCTCGCCCAGGCGTCTGGATGAGGGGCCGCCCGAGGGCCCCACCATTGGCGGCCCTTGCCCACGGTCGGTGAAGGGTCACCAACCATTCCTCCACTATCATCGGTCCTTTCGGCAATGGTGGGGCGGTAAAAAGCCTTCGTTGCTTGGTTCTAACTTTTTTTTTTAATTTTAGCTGAAAAAAAAATAAAAGGAAAAAATAAATAAAATAAATAAAAATTCGAAAAAATAAAAATAATAATATTAAAATTTTAATTAAAAATCAGAGGGGTTTTGTGGTCAAAAAATAGTTCGGGAAATTGTCAGTGTTTGGGTTTTTATGGTCAAAAATAGCCATGAGTATCATCACATATACCGTTTAGGTTTTCTAGTATTAAAAAATAAAAAAAACCAAGTCAAAATTTTCCGTTAACCAAGTTGAACAGAGTTAAGAGAAGGACTCGATTGCATTTTTTATAAGTTTTAGAACTGAATTGCACTTTTATAATAAATTTTAGGACTTCCAATGAACATATTCCTTAAACTTCCGTAAACAAATTAAGTTTTGCAACGGAACATGTGCTTTATAGAAGCCGACAACTATAGGATATTTATTTTGAAAAATCTTTAAAGAGGGTTTCATGAAATTAGGTTTGTTAAAAGGTTTTCTTTTCGACAAAACTAATTTACATGAAAGTAAAATCTAACATTAATAAAGAAAACATAGTGGCCACAACAAATAAAACACGAAAAATGTGAAATTGTTAAATATGTGATTAGATCCTACATAAAAATAGAAAAACTAAAAAAGGAAAGAAAGTGAATAAATTTAGGGCCACCACTTAAATTGCAATTGAATGATTGAAGGCGGTTTTGTCTTTTTGGTGAAAATTAGGTGGATTTAGTCATATAAGGGGTGAAAATAGCACCGCCCTTTTATTATTACCTCTTTAGGGGCATTTGGTTCAATTGAATAACTCTCAAAAATCAACTCGGGTCTCATGATTGATCTAACTAACTTACTCTTGATTTTGGCTACAATTAGATTCGATGAGTTCAAGATTGAAGATATCAATTCTATAGGGAAGTTCTCGATTTAATGAACTAGTTGTTGATTTCATGGTTGTTAATTAACTATCAATATATTCATTTACAAGTTTGTTGTTGACTTTGAGACTGCTAATTGACTAACAAGCAATTCGAGGCTGTTTTAGTCAATTTCCATCGCTGCTTGTTGATCTTCTAAGGTGGCTATTTCGCTTTCAAGACTGGTGTACAAATTTGGAGGGTCTAATCCTCATTACTATGTATTTGGTTTTAGTTAAATGCATTTAGTCGTAATTATCATGCATTAAGTCCTAGTTATTATGCGTTTTAATTGTGTTATCGTTTTCTAGTCTTAACTTCTAAGATTTTGAGATTAATGTATTAGAAGTCCTAAAACTTGTCAAAAAAATGCAATTGAGTCATAAAACTTACAAAAAAATGCAATTAAGTCCTAAACTTGTTAAATTAGTGCAATCGAACCCTTCCGTTAACTCCGTCCAACTTAATTAACGAAAATTACTAACGTGGCTTCTTTAAGTTTTACGAAAAATAATAGAAAATTTATTATTCTTTTCTTTCATTATTTTCTCTATCTTACATGATGATGACCTAACTAAAATGACATCGTTTTGATCTAAATTTGATTTTTAATATATGCTTTATTTAAATTAAAAAAAGTTTTGGTCGAAAAAATAAGAAGAAGAGAGGAACCCTCATTGCCGGGTTCCTCTTTTATTATTATTATTATTATTATTATTATAAATTTAGCTTATTTTGTAATTTAATTTAAATAAAATTTATATTAAAAATCAAATTTAAAACAAAAATGGCGTTGTTTTAGGGCGCAAATGGTAGCCATTCTGCTCCAGAAATCAAATTCTTGCAAGAAATTGATTTCTGGAGGAGAAATCTGTTTGATAAAACATGACTAATTCTGCTCCAAAAATTGATTTCTGGAACAAAAATCTGTTTTGATTTGTTGATTTTTTTTGCACCTAAAAAAATTTAAATTTCATTCAAAGTGGGTGGCCACAGGTATTCTAAGCCATTCTGTGAAGTTTTAAAATTTTTTATTTTTTGATTTTTTTGGGCATCTCAAAAAATTTAAATTTCACTCAAAGTGGGTGGTCAAAAGTATTCTAAGCCATTTTGTGAAGTTTTGAAATTTTTTATTTTTTTGGGCACCTCAAAAAAATTAAATTTCACTCAAAATGGGTGGCCACATGTATTCTTAAGCCATTCTGTGAAGTTTTGAAATTTTTGATTTTTTTTGGGCACCTAAAAAAATTTAAATTTCACTCAAAGTGGGTGGGCACAAGTATTCAAAGTCATTATGTGAAGTTTTGAAATTTTTGATTTTTTGATTTTTTTGGACACCTAAAAAAATTTAAATTTCACTCAAAGGTGGCTTCTAAGCCATTCTGTGAAGTTTCAAAATTTTTAATTTTTTTATATTTTTTGAAAAAAATTCACCAAATTTCTTATTTTCCCGAAATCTGACTTTTTTTTTTTTTCTAGAAATTTTTATGAATTTTTCTGAAATTTTTCAATTTTTATGCATTTTCTGAAAAAAAAAATAGTGAGATCTCAAAAAGTGTTGTAAAGGCCACGAAAAAGAGAGAAAAGAGGGAGAATGCATTCTGGAATAGAGAAGCTACAAAAAGTAATTTCTCTTTTTCTTGCCCAAAACCCATTCTGGAATCAAGAATGCATTCTAGAATCAAGTATTTTTAATAAACGCATTTTTATTCCAGAATGCATTCCGGAAATTTTTTAACAAACGCATTTCTATTTCGGAATACATCCTAGAGCAGAATTTTTGCTCCAGAATGGATTCCATACACACCCTTACCCTAGTGCTTCATGTTTTAGCCACGTCATCACGAGAGAAAAATATCGAGAAAAGCCAAACCAGCATTTTTTCATTAACGAAATTAGACGGAGCTAGTGGAAGAACTCGATCGCACTAATTTGACAGGTTTTAAGTCTCAATTGCATTTTCGTGATAAATTTTAGAGTCTCTAATGCACTTGTCCCTCGAATGAATTAAAAGTTCAAAAAGGACATTCCGCGTTAAGCCGAAATTAGGGACTATCAATGCCATTTTCTCTCTAGAAAAACACAAGCATGTATTGATAACCGAACAACATAAGAAGCCACATCCTAAGAGAAGCTGAAGACCCGCGAGGGAGTAAAAGCTGAATCGAAAGAACGGCGCAGAAAGGCAAAGAACCAGGCAGTTCGCCGAGAGAATCATCTATGGATCGAGTACAATAACATAAACAAGATCGACAGTAGCGAAGGAGGACGTACTTTGCCGGAACTCGCCGTCGGCGGCGGCGGAGATGTCGAGCAGAGGATTGCCCATCCCAAAGCTGGAACACAACCGTGAAGACGCAAGCTCGAGAGAGATAGACAGAGAGAGAGAGAGAGGCACCGTGTGCGAACGAGAGCGAGCCAACTTTATCGGTGGTTTCTCACGACTTTTGGCAGCTAGGAGCTGTCGATGTCTCACCAAACCAGCCTCCGATTGGCCGCAAGTCGTCTCGATTTGGCACGCTGTCCTAATATTCCAATTTTGTTTCATTTAAACATTGGATGCTTCTAATTTAAGGTAAGGAAAAATTCGTAAACTCGTGAAATTTCAGATGATTTCCACGATCTGATTTTTGATGAAGGGTGCATTTATGAGAATTTGCCTCTGGTGGAATGTTCATCCCATGGGTCCTCCAATTGCGCGAATTTTTTTTTTGTCTCTAACAATTGAATTTATAGCAGGAATTTCAGTGATATCTAAGGACGATGCACCATCTTTTTTCTCCACAAAAAAAATGTGGGTTCAACGACTCTCACGAGAAGTCCGCAGGAGTAGGTGTAAAAGGAAGGGAAAAAAAAAGGGGAAAGAGGCAATTTTGGTAGGTAGAGTAGAGATGGAGATGTGAAAGCGCAAATCTCTCTCGCTTTCGAAAAAAATGCAATTAAATCTTAAGTTAGCTCCGTTCAATTTGAGTAATAGATAATGCCGACGTAGCCTTTATAAATATTTTCAAAATCGCGTGACTCTAACGCGGCGTCGAGCGAGGTTCGCGTGAGAAAAAAAGCCAGAAACAAAACCCGAAAGAAATCCCGTAGAAAAGTCGGATCAGACCTGTGCAAATAAAAGATCCCGACCGTCATGGGGGTTATATCTAAATGTATTCTCACACTCACAAAGATGTTCACGTGTTACTCATCAAATCCACTAACATATATATTCTGTTCATATACTCTCTCACACACATCCATGTACATATACTTCGGTAATGTCATGCTTCGGAGGGCTTCTCGTGGGGCTGAAATGGAGGGGCAGGGGGTCCAAAATGGCGAGGCGCCCGAGCGGCTTCGCTCCGTCCGCGGGCCCTCCCGACGAGGTAAAATGCGAGCGCCACGATCAGGATGAACAGAATGGCCGGCAGCGACACCACGATTATGTATCCCATGTCGTGAGCAGCAATCCACGAGTGCGTCTTCCGCTGCTAACGCTGTGCTCAAACACCAGAGAGACCAGATACTTAATAGTTAAACAACATCATGCGCTCCAGGAATTGGACATCAATGCCTAGAAAAACCGTGCCGCGACACACCAAACAATTTTGACTAGGGATTCGCATCGCTGCGGCTCTAGTAGTAAATAAGACAATGGTAGAATGAAATTTCTCATCCAAAGTTGGGAAGAAAAGAAGAATTGAAAGCTTATGAAAAACAGTCTTGGCTGGAAGATTGAAAGGGCTTTTGTCTGATTTCATCAGCTTGAACCAAACTGCTTTCAAATTGTGGGATAATGTGTTTTTTAGCTTTATATGTTTGTCCACAATCATCATAGGAATGAAAATATCACCTAGATGTGTTATCATAGCAGAAATCATGAAAGCAACAGTAAGCTGGGACTCTCTGATAAAACAATTTTGGAAGCTATTGATGCCCCTCCCCAGCTTGTTAGATGGTTTGAGGCCTGCATTACCATACCTAAGATTGTGTCACTTCTCATGGGGAATTGGCAGGATACCTTTGTGGAAAGTAGGGGACTAAAGGCCGGGCGATTACATCTGGCGATGATATCTCTCTGTTATGGGGCTTATGAGGTTTCTCTCTAAAGTGCTAAATGCCGCGGCCGAGAATGGAGAGCTCAAGCATCACCCATTGCTCGAAAAGCCTCATCTCGCACACCCGGGTCTTGCAGATGATCTGTTTGTTTTCTTGAATGGTGATGGGGCAATCATTGGGGAACTGTTCTTGCCATCTTTCGACAGATTCGAAATCTTCTCTGGCTCGAAGCTTAACCCAGCTCGAACTGCTATGTTCGCAGCTGGTGTTTCCCAGATGAGGTCAAGCAAAATCTGCTAGAGCTTTGGCCCGTGAACTTCATCTTAAAATACTTTGAGGTGTCCCTTTGGTCTCTGTTATAAGCTTTCCCGTGCAGGATCGTAAACCTCGGCGCGTATAAAACAAGATAAAACAAGAAACAAAAAGAAAAGCTATGGAATTTCTCACTTCCCGTCGATCCCCACAAGACCGCATGATATTCCAAGACACCATCCAAGATAAAACAAGATCATCTCATGGTGATGCTCCATCAAAAGAAATCTGCGTCCCACTGAAGTATATCGCTCGGCGAACCGAAAAAGGGACAAAGAGAAAGGGAGAACGAATTTGATCACTGCCAACCATGTTTATCTTCATCACAATCTATGGCAGAATTAATAGCGAATTCGCGAATGAACTGCTTACCTCTATCGACGCATGCCCAGCTCAAACACTCCACACCCACCAGAAAGAGAGAGAGAGAGAGAGTGTTTGCGTGGTTAGTGAAGATGATGGTGATGAGGACGAGTTCAGAGACGGGACTCGAATGATAGTGAGTTTTCGTGTACAAAAGGAACAAAAATGAGAACGTAGCCAAATCACCAAATCCCATTCTTTTAATGTTTTCTTCCCGGAGCAAGAAATCCTGGGCATACGCACGACGCACGTGCTAGTGCAGTGCAGGTACGTAGCAGTACCTAGGCTCTTCCAGGGCCTACGCTCTCTGTTTCGTGTCCCTTAATTTGATTATGTCAAGAACTTCGAGCCATGCCGAACTCGATTCGACACGTTCATACTCCGGACACGGGCCGCCATACCACTGTGTGCTCGTGTTAGCTGCTTTCGATTTAGCTTTTATCTTGTAGCATCTAAGAGCTGACCTACGTCTAATTACAGGTAAAAGAACGAAACCCTCACGTAGTTCATGGGTTGCCGGTCAAATCATTTACAAAATGAGTCTATCTAACATGTTTCTTTTAATCAAAAACTGATCTTGACCATCCCTGACCTTTGGTCAGGTGACTGCTCAGGAAATGTCAACTGCTTTAGCTGAACCCACATTTGGTCGTCCAAGAGCTGTGCCCACTCTCTCCCTGAAATCACTTCAATCTTTCAAACTCTTGGACTCCATATGAATCTCCAGATTATGTTCTCTCTCTACCAGCGTTGGACCTCAGATTGAACATCTTCGCCTTGTTTTTCTTTGTCCAGATACTCTGCATGACTGGACTGCCCAAAACATCCTGGTTTTCGCTTCCTCATCCTCCTGATGAATAATAACTCTCCAAAGTTCTCAGCCTTTTCCGAATATTCAATCCTCCGGAAAAGCGAAGGTGAAAGAAGACTTCGCTAAACCTGAACCCATCAACTTTCACATGTTGTGCATGAAAGCACATACAATCACGCAAGGCCGATGACGCCACGTGTTATGATTTCCAGGGCAATGCCTGCTACAGTATGTCCCAAAAACAAAGGGTCTACCACTTCAGCAGTAAACCAGAGCAATTAAGACATTGCAGACTTAAAAACAGTATGGCTCTTGGTGGTCGGCATTTATCCCCAACTCAAGGAAACTCTCCTTTTTCCCCCTTTCTGGAGCGTTCGGGAAAAACCAATTCCAATATGTGCAGTAAAAGCTTGATAAATACAAGAATTAAACCCATAGCCAACCCCTTCTTTCCATGAGCTTTGACCAAGCCGCAGCATTTACATATCAGTATATCACATTACATACTAATGGTTCCATCAGAACTAAAGAAAAAATTGCAGCAAAAAGAACTTTGGTACAAGGAGAGAGAGAGAGAGAGAGCGAGAGAGAGTTCAGCTGCGTTATGAGACATAAGGAGCTGCATGAGGAATCTTGCGGACCCCCTCATGTGAACCGACCGGTTTGTTGGACAGTCGACGCTTGTATCGTTTGAGGACAGATGCCAAATTTTCCTTTCCCCTTGGGAAAGCCACATCACCTGCTGCAGTGCCCATCCGACCTTTCCTGCCCGAGATTGCAGTCTCCACATCCTTGACTGTTTCGAGGAGCATCGCCGCCGTTGTGCATTTGCCATGGGCAGTTTTTGCAGCCAGAGGTAATGAATCATGATTTCCAACAGCAGGGCTTGGTACCTGCTGGAAATTTACTCCGGGAATTTGGAGGCAAAAGCAAGGGCACATCGGTGTCCGGGGCTTAAAAAATGCCGGTTCAATGATTCCCTGTTAACAAGGCATGCATACAGTATGACAACCAGTGGATGCACGATAAACTAGAAGTTTTGACTAAGGCTGCTGCTTGAGGCTTCTTGCAGGGTTCCAATTTTGGACAACATTACAAATCAACCATTGAGGAAATGAAAGCAAGCTTTAAAGAAAGGCGTGAACTTATGCATTATGCTTCCCACCTAAGAGAAGCTAAGAATCTAAAATCAGAATGCACATAGCAGTTGGACTAGCACAATATAGGATAAGGGCTCACAAACAGTCATCCAATCAAGTAAGACAACTGTGACATATGCATACTCGGCAAAAATGAGATAGGTCAATCAGGATCAATATATTTTGGCAGAGTCAGGTACGGCCTACGAGCAATTTGATGTAACCACAAAGATCTAAGTCTAAGGTAGATCAGCAGCAGTAATCCGTCTATCTCAAAATGTTTCCAAAGTACACTACCTGAAGTCGGTTAAGTACGTAAGTATATTTTCCCCATAGCTCTGGTCTGCTTTCCATGAGCGACAGATCAAGAACCTTGTGTACACACCACACACCAAAGCTTATTATGAGATCGGCTCTATAGATACACTCATCACCACAATGGGGAATAGACGCAATCGAAAAATTTGCAGAACCAAACTCTTCATTCTTCAATGAAGCGTTGCTCATCTCCCTGTTCTCGACCTCATATAGAAATTTCTCCCTAGCAGCGACCTTGTCAATTAGATCCTCATCAGCACCATTGTTTTGCTTAAACAGCCTGTCAGATCCCTCCAACTTCAGGAGTTTCAAAATGCAATGTCTCAAGGACCGGAGAAGCATGGCCTCAGCATCCACAACAGAAGTAATTTCTCTAGAAAATGCGCTCGACCTGCTTCCTATGCTGCCCAACGTCCGACTTTTATCAGCAACACCAAACTGCTCAAAAGGCTGTCTTGACCAGAGGGATGAAGTATCCGAGTTTGATGTCAACTGCATAGACAACGCATCTTGATATTTGCTAGATGGAGAGAGCTCATCAAACACCAATGGGCCTACTCTAGCTACAGAACTGGAGGATACTGGTGGTTCATAACTTGTTCTATTTACAGATGGACCATATCCTATGGAAGTGTCCCACCGAGCATTCTTGGCAGACAAACCTGAATCGCGATTAAAGACAGACACTCCAGAAATATCTGGCAAACTCCGGTACTTCTTCTCATTGGCTGAAGCCAGTACACCGTGGGAAGGATTAGGAGAGAAATGCTCATAATATTGTCTCTCCGGATGGATTAAACTGTTTCCAGAAACTGCAACGTTCTGAAAGGATGTCTGTACAGGGCACAGCCCGTTCTGCAATTTTTGCCCCATAGAAAAAGCATTAGAGTCCTTGTAGCTGGTCGGCCCCAAGGACAGGGATTTTGAGATCGGCAGATCGCCCTGCCCGTTAAAACAATCAGAACTTCTTTCAGTCGCCATCCGACTGAGATATGATGCAATCTGATAACCATGAACTGTGGCAGGCTGATTATCCCAGCCATCAGAAGAGGGAGGAAGACGCAAACTAGAATAACGCCTCTCGCCAGTGTCTACTCCACGGTTAGAACTTTGAGCATATGCATCCAATAACTGCATTTGGTTGGACCATAGAGCAGAAGATCCCCTTTGAGACCCATAAGGTGATTCTCGGCCACTCTGTACCCTCTGTTGCTCAGGAGAATCAAACATATTTGGGCTCATAAATGGATCAGATCCTCTGCCAGCCAATGAAGGAAAATATGCAGAAGAGTCCAACCCAGAGGTGTCCATTTTAATTGTTGAAGCGACGACCTTCACATCCACCCCAAGCAACAGATCAAACTTTTTAGCTTTTGCTTCTTGAGTTACTTGTCCATGAAAGTCATAGAGCTGTCCCCAAAATTCATCAAGAATGGCCGTTAATTGACGCCTCGCAGCACGCCCCAACCCTGCTAATCTCGAAAGACTACCCCCACCATTTCCACCATCATCACTTTTGCCACTGAGACTCCTGAATGAGCCTGGAGCCTCGGGTATAATTGGAGGGCTCCCCAAAGCTCCTTTGGATAGTTCCTCGAGTTTCCAGGAATCTTGTCCGTCGTCCTTTTTAGCCTGAAGGTCTACGTCAACTCTCACAGTCTTCTCAACAGGTTCAACCGATTCAATCAACTCAATTGTTGTGGCCTTAGTTTCAGAAATCTCCTTTGACGCAGTTAAGTGCGGAATACATTGCGTTACAGACGTCGGTATTTCAGAAGAGCGTGTTTGTGAGTTTGTTAGCACAATATTAGACTGCTTCTCGTCTACAGTAGTCAAATTGTCCTCGTGGTCAGATACTGTCACTGGTGAATCGACCTCAGAAGTCACTACAGATGCAACAGAGTGGGACTTCCCAGGTAAAGGAGATGCATCCAGCTCTTGGCTGTGTTCTTCTGCTAAACACCCAACGCCACCAAAATCAGACTCCTCTTTCTCAGCATAAAGCTCGGTTGTCCTTTGCAAATCCCAATTCCATGCCTGTGTATTTGTTTGCGAACTCGCAGATTTTAACGGTGTAGTTGCTAGCCATAGCATCAAACCCAATGATGCACAAGAAGTGATGACAAGGACAACATAGAGGTAAGATGAATTACTGCCAATGTTCCATCTCAAATTACCAGCCCAATCACTACTTCCAAAGATCATCTCCAACACGAATATAATCTTCAAGCCAAGCATTCCAATAAATGTAATCAGAACCAAGAACTCCACAACCTGAGAGATCTTGTGGACACCCATCACTGTTCTGGATGAGGCAACACGAAAAAGAGGGACCACAGAGGAGGGGAGCAGCAGAGCCACCACAACCTGCGTAAATATGAGTAATTGGTACAACCCCTCAGCTCCGGAATTCCATACACAATAAATAGCAGGAATGATGGCAAGAATTCTGATTGAAGCACGGTGAAGCCAGCTCGGGATGTCCACCATCAAGAAATTATGCAAGACAACTTCTCCACTTATCTTCCAGGTTAAAGCTGTGGCTTGATTAGAGCTGAACAAAACCAGTAGAAAAAGAAAAGGTGCAATTGGACTCCGAAATACCTGAGCAAGTTGTTCAGGGAAGACATAAGAACTGAGTGGCCGACAGAGAAAAATCATAATTTATCGAGGGGAGACCTAATATAGTAAAGAAGCCAACCTGCTCCACTAAGGTCAGTGCATCCTGAAAAGTAAGCAAAACAAGGCCCGCACTATAGAACACATTTGCAGCCGAACTCATCAGCGCATAACTCGCCAGATAAATGCAACTGAATACACATATAATGGCAAATAGATGGTTGTGGATCAGGGAACTGCTAGAAAAATTTGGCTCTCCCTGGTAATGCTGCAAGAAATTTCACCAACGTTATTAAAGATCAAAAGTCAAAAGCAAATGTATGAAGCCGAAGAATTATTAATTAATACATCAGTTATGTGAATATTATATGATTGAAGCATAAAAAAATATGAGATAATCATCAATCGGTACTTGTACTGGATTGCATCTTTGACTACCAAAAGAAACAATCTCACTCAGTTGCCCCCCAAAACCAGGCATCTACAAATATCTATCGTGTGTCTTTTGATTGCATACCACAGAGCTCTTCACAAAATTCTATAGCATTATCTTGCTTTCATCCGCTCAGCAAGCAAGAGACAGAAATATTATATCCAACTAATCAGGTGCATGTATCCTCACATGAGGACCCACGTAATGCTAAAATGCCCGGTTTTCATTGTAGTCATCTCCTTGATGCTCCATAGTATGTAGAAGGGTTATTACCCCACAAAAGAGAAGACAAATATAGATCAAAATTTCATATTCAGCCTATACCATACTTTGAAGTAAAATGACACGTCAACTTACACAGACGTATCAAATCTAGTCAATTTACTTAAATTGATGCATCCGATGAAATTGGTTACCTGAAGCTATTATCTTTTAACAGATCAACAAGCATCTGATGAAAATGTCTGAGGCTCTTTTACATTTTCATGTCTGATTTAAAAGAGATTTGAGATGTATAACTTTTTTCCTTCCACAATAAAAACCAATATATGTGCAACAAATCTATGATGACATTGTTTGCCCATATTATATATATATATATATATATATATATATATATGTATGTATGTATGTTTCAATTAAATATGTATATTGTTGTTCTTCTGGATTTCTTCCACAAAAAAATAGAAAACTTCACCTCCTCAATGGGGCCTGCATGCTTTTCTTTTTGATTGGCGATGGTTGAAGATATATGAATGTTTTGAATAAGTGGAGTAAGTATGAATATATGCTTCAGTTTGTAAGCATACAATTTGGTATCATTGGGATTGAAGGCTGTGGAGCTATCAATTTGAAATGGATTTAATAAAACATTCAAAGCACAGATCAATTTCAAGATGCTGCAGTTTGTCTTTCATCCCTCCTATTATTCTCTCCCTTTTCCCTGTTGCCCTATTCTCTTCACTGAAGCAGATACTATCCAACTATTTCACACATTAGCAAGTTAAATCAGCCAAAGGTTTCTAGTAAAAAATCAGAAATAGACGCTTACAAAAGGAGAAGTATGAAAATAATGAACTTTGAAGTAATTATGGGGGAGAAGTGGAATCTTCTTCCCAAGAGAAGACTTCAAAGCTGTGTTATTCTAAGCCGCAAGGGTCCCTTCGTGCTTTGCAGTGCATGTGACACATACGCGCATGAGAGAGAGAGAGAGAGAGAGAGAGAGAGAGAGAGAGAGAGAGAGAGAGAGAGACCTGAACTAGAGCAGAATGGAGGTAAAAATTCTGAGGCAGAATACTTGCTCCAAGAAGACTCATTAACATAAATGCACTCTCCCCACTGAATACAGTAGGCATCCCATTCATGGTTTGAGGGATTTCTGCTTGACTTAGCAGTACTCCAAAAGCAAAAGCACAAATTATGAAGCATGCAATGCATACACATAGGAGTTTGGCCTTGCAATTCTCCTGAGGAAAAGAACTTAAAGAATTGGATCACGACAAACACTGCATGGTCAATGAATGATAAATTGCAGCTATTCCAGGCTTACCAGGAGGTTTGCAAAAAGAGGGTAGAAAACAGCATCTATAGCAGTCAAAAAAATGCAACTGAACAAATCCACCCCGAGAAGAAGATTTAGTGCGTGTGCCATTCCCACAATCTGGCATGAGTGAGAGTGAAGGCCAAAACAAAAAAGTAAGAATGAAGAAATACTCTAGATACTATCAACATAAAGGGAAAACTACTAGCCATCAACAAACAAAATTTAATACCATAGAAAGGTCCAATGCAATCATAGAAAACTCCATCTGAATCCCCAGTAGAACGCATACACACCTGTCGTACTCATCACTGCATATCTGCCACATCATTGAAATGGGGATGAAAATTTCTCAGAACTCGAAAAGATGTGCAACATTAAAGAAAGACTCATATCATTTAAATACATTTGACAACTTAATGCCGTGTTACAGACTGAAAATACATTCATGGGCACACTAACTCATTTAGAATGCGATAAAAGTTGCACAAGCAAATAGTGACGCAGTAGCATGTGGACTTCAGCATTGAATAACTGTGTCCTACGTCCTACTGCTTCCCCCAGCGTAGAAGTTTGGTTCTTATTAAGGAAAATTTGGGATGAGTTTGCGAAAAATAAAGCCAGTATGAGTGCTTCAGATACAAGAGACCAAGGGCCACAATAGGCCAAAACTAATAAAGAATATAATGGTCTGTAAACCTACACGTGCCAACAGATATTGTCTAAATGGCCTAATAAGGAAAATGTATACCCGTTGTGTATCAACCATCAAGTAGCTTCCTTTCTAGTTACTTCATGTTCACATAGAGGGAAAAAAAAGAAGTATTTCCTAACAACAAAATCTTCAGCCAGAGTATAAAATGAGTTAATGTAAAACGACAGTAGCCATGACAATGGCAAATGCAGTAGCAAAGACACACATCTAAGGGTAGAGGGGAAAGAGAGAGAGAGAGAGAGAGAGAGAATTATGTACCTCAGCAAGATCTCTCTTAGTGACCACACCAATTCGAGCTGACAGGTACTGACACAGAATTGCCGCAAAATTGAAAATAAGCACAAATACTACAAGATCAAGCCCAAATCGAGCACCTCCTTCGACATTAGCAGCCCACTTTCCAGGGTCAACATATCCAACTGAAATTAGAAATGCTGGTAGGAAAGCTGGAAGCACGCGATGAAGGCCCACAGCCAGATGGTTCGCACTTGCAGTTTCAGATTCCATACTTCTAAGGAGTACCCAGGCAAAAAGGGTTAAATCAGCAAGAGTGATTCTTTTGCAAGATTACCAATGTAGAGAAAAACCCCGTTAATTACTAATCGGGAATAAATATCTTTTAATGTCATAGCAGCTGCAACTAGTAGAGGAAACACGATGCATGCAGCACTTCAGAAGTAGTTTTTGCAGCAAGTAATCGGCTAACCATACTTAGCTAGTGACAACCAATTCCAACATGCTTCGGAACTCCACATTAGGGCGCTTGAAATCAGGACCAAACAAGTGATCAGGTTCAAAGGTAGGTATCTTTCTAATCTCGACCAACTCTACCAGCTTTTTTCGCATTCAGATATAGTTACATAACAAATGCTCGCATATCACGTCCCAAATTCTAGGTGTCTGACCATCAGATACCAACCTGCACTTTGCTATGAAACCACAATGCACACTGGCACAATGTGATGTAAAGACCTCATGAGCTTCACCACTTTAAGTCTGAGCCATAGAGGAAGATGATTCTGATTCAAGCAACCATTTCCCAGCTGACCGAATCGAAGCTGCATGAAATGGAGAGTCCCCTCGAAAGTCACCAAGCCGGTGCCAAATATAGAGAGTAACTTCCGTGTCGACCCACAACTCCAAAATCTAGTGATGTTGAAGCACAGAGGAAGTCAATCAATCAGTGAAAGAGGGATGATAATTTGGCATCAACACATTAAGGATATGGACATATCCTAAGCAGTAGAGTATTCGGTTCACCAACCAACAATAAACACGACATCAATGCTAAACTATCGACTTCCTTCATCCTTTTATCAGCTGCTGATTTTAAAGAGACAGACAAACTACTGGAAGTTCAGCGCAGATATCCCAAAACCCTATCTTATTGAAACTGGGACTCATCACTTTGACTAGTTCATCCATCAATAGAAAGTCAACTGGACCTTCAAAACAGAAAAAGGGTGCCATCATCATGATCTAACGAAACACATTTCACCAGCGTAAATCATTCACACTAAAATCAGGAATTACAACATGAGGGGAGGAAAAGAAAAGCAAGAACGCACTATTACTACACTCGCAAGAACTCCAACGGCACAACTCAAAACACCATGTCCAACCCTCCAAAAACAAGAACGCCACAGATCTCCAAACCCCACAAAGAAGCGAAGAACAGAACTCAAATCATAACCAAGAAACCCGAACGGACCATTCGACCCCAAAAGAACAAACCCACCTCCCCAATTCGCAAAAACAAGAGATTTCAAGCACCCCAAAAACCCAGGAAACTACCCAATATCAAAGAAGGATCAGAAACAAGCCGCAATGGATCTGATTCGCCCAGAAAAACAAGAAAAGGCACGCAAGTCAGACAAAGGGGAAAAGTACCCATCAGCACGGAACCCGAGGTCGACCGATTAGAAGCCTCAGAATCAGAGGAAAGACAGAAACCTAAACAGCACCACCCCGGAATTCACCTGAGATTACGTCCCGTCCTCCTCTTCCCCTGTCTCTCCTCTCCCCTCCCCCCACGCTTCGCTGCAGCGACTCGCGAAGACCCAGAAGACGAAAAGGAGCGAAAAAGAAAGAAAAGGGGGAAAGGGGAAAAGAGAGCGTGGATCAGAGGAGGGCTCGAGGAGTCCACGGGAGTTTTCTTACAACTCCAGGAAGAGTGAGCTCAAGTTTTCACGCACAGAAAGAGAGAGAGAGAGAGAGGGGGGGGGGGGAAGAGAGAGAAAGTGAAAAGATGTGCATTGGTGGGTATTTTAACCCAACCCCGAGGAGAGAGAGAGAGGGAGAGGGGGAGAGAGAGGATGAAGATGATGACGGTAGTGGGGGGAAGTGGGCTAAAATATTTAAAAATAAAAAAGTCACCTTTTTCGATTTAACGCAAACAGAACGAGTTAAGAAAAGGCGAGAAAGATCGGAAAGACATGTAACGTTTCTCCACGCCTTTTCATTTATAGCCGTGACAAGAGAGAGAGAGAGAGAGAGAGGGACAGGGACAGAGAAGGAGAAGAGAGAGAAACAGAGAGACAGGGACAGAAACAGAGCACTCCCTCTCTCTCTCTCTCTCTCTGTGCTCTGTAACTTTGGGTTTCTTCCTCGTTTTAACACTTCGGAGTTGACCCTTTTTGCTTTGCCCTGTTTTTTCTTCTTTTTCTTTTTTTTTTTTATGGGGGGAGGAGGAGGAGGAAGAGGAGGAGGAAGCATCCCCAAGAACTCCATTCCACTAGATTGAATTGATCATATTGACTAAAAAAGTGTAGGGAGGTTATGACACGTGTCTCTTGCGGGGTCGCATGCGTTATTCATACCGCAGTGCGAATCTCTGAATGGCTCGTGCACTGTATTGCCGAACCCCCCCTCCCCCCCGACGTGTCTCTCTTGGCGATGCCTTCGTGGCGTCTGTGAATCTCGGGATCGCCGGCGGTGCTGGATAGTTACGGCTCCAGATCGCACGTTCTGATTCCGTAACGGGCGTTAGATTCTTGTAATAATGTGTCCGAGAGGATTGTTAGAGATGATCGCCCCTTCCCATCCCTGTTATTAATGAAACAAAATAAAACGGGTCTATGTAATTTCTTTTTAGGGATCGAAGCGGTTGCTGAAAAGAGCAAGTAATCTTTTATTGGTGGTACAATAAAGTTATCTTTAACTTAACAAATATAGCCCTTAAATATCTCCGAAATTTATCATACATATTAAGAGCGCGAATGATAAGTATTTTCTTTTCGAAAAATAATTTATCGCCACTATTTATGTTTCCTGAACGAGTTTCTGAGCAGAAAGTAGCATTTGACGACGACACACCGAAAATTTATTTGGTAGCATTAATGTAGAATTTGTACATTGGCGAGTGCCCCCGCGGTGGTGGCGAGGGGTGGAGGCGACGATCAAGCAACGGCTGGCAACGAGTGCGGGCAACGAGGGCAGTTTCTATTCCAAAAATAGAAAAAATATAAAATTTATACTTTTCATTTCTATTCAAAACCTATTTCCCAAGAATAGAAAAACAAAATGTCTATCATTTACGCCATATATGTTAACTTAATTAGAAAACCCATTTTATAGAATATTTTTCTTTTAAAATGATCGTTTGTATTACTTACAAAAATATTTTTATCGTTTATGAAAATATTTAAATATAAAATCATGCGGACAACAAAAACATCTTTTATTTGCTAATTTTCTCAAACAACATAATGAATCATTTTTATAAAAAATATTTTTCGAATAGTTCGGACAATAACTGTGCAAATCTTCCTCGTGCTGCACCAAATATTCTATCTTTATAGACACAACTGCCACTTTTTTTTTTTTCTGCAAACGCATCTGTTTGTGCTTAAAATAAAATAGTACAGAGGTAATGAACGAAAACATTTGTTAAATCCCACACATCATAGTTTTGTAAACGATGATATTGGTCACATCACAGTGTTGTCCGATGTGACAAAAAAAAATGTTGCAGAAGAGATTCGGTTCTGACATTATAATTAATACCCTTTCACTTTAATGATTATTTGAGCTTATAGCATTTGGTCGAGCAACATTGACCTTCGAGTTCATCTTCAAATCCATCCTAAATTCAGAGAATTACTCTACATATATCGATTTGAATGATTCGATATCATGTTACAGAATTTATCACTCGTTGTGTCGAATCATATAAATATCAATTGCATCATTTAAGGTACGTCTATTTTGTGAAAAATGGATGTTTTGAAAATCATTTTCCTTAAAATGTTTGTTTATGTTGCTTGCAAAAATAAATGAACTAAATGTATTTTCATCGTTCATGCAAATATTTTAAAATAAATCGTTGTTGATAATGAAAATATCTTCATTGACTGATAAGCGATATGAACGATTATTTTTAAGAAAATATTTTCTAAATCATTCATTTCCTACGAAATAAACTGAGCCTCAATATCAAATTTTTCTCGGGATCTCTCTCTAATATCTGAATTTAGATAATGATTATATAGATATCAATTGAGTCGTTTGCTATTATGTTAAACTCGTCTTGAATCCCTCCCCTCCCCTCCTCTCCCCTCCCCTCCCCTCCCCTCCCCTTGTTCTCTCTCTCATTTATGATTTCAAAGAATGGAAAGCCAAGTATCAATCAAATCATTCAACGTGACGTTAAATTCATATTTCTCTTTTGAAATTCAATAACGAGTACATAAACATCAGTTAAATGTTGAATGAATTCAATATAACGTGATAAAATTCATGTCTTTCTCACACCGAGTTTAGAAAACAGACATACAACTAGTACTTGGATGATTCGATATCATGTTAACTCATCTCAGAATCTCTCTCTGCCTCTCTACATAGCATATGGTCTCTCTCTCTCTCTTACTTGAATACTTCAGAATTAGGTAATTCAATGGGTCAAATTCATTCTCCCCCCTCTCTACCATGCACATGCTCCATCAGGTCACTGGCAGTTCAAGGGGTCAACTCCATCCTCTCTCTCTCTCTCTCTCGCACAGACATCTCCCTACATCTCCCTACATTTCCTTAATAAGATAATGGCACGAAAGCCTTAGCCAAGAAAAGATAATGGCGTGAAAGAGATTGCTGTGTGAAAGTGCAACAACCGAAGCAGCCAAAGAGATGCAGCCCGGAACCTGAACCCCATTCGCTGAACTTCGCTGATGCAAACCACGTTCCGGCCTCTCTTTTTATGGCCACAACAAAGCATGTCGCCCTAATGAGCGGACATCTCATGTGCACACTTCCTGGTTCTTCCATGCTCAACATCACCAGCTCGGAAACTTATAAAGCTAATCGCTTTCACCCCCAAGAACTTCTAACACATGTAAAGCCCAGCATGGCTCAGATCACCAAGCTGCCAAGAATCTAGTTCCTGTCCAATCCTTTTGTTTACTAGATTGAGATTTTTGGGGCTCCGCAGCCTCTTAAAATATGTCTGTCTCGGTGCTCAGAGGAAGGAAGGGTTCACTGAACCTATCTCCCAAGAACACACATGCATGCTTACGCCTCCTTGCCAAGAGAAGGGACACATGCTCGGCACTGCGATCTTGCAACACCATGCTCCAAAAGACTCTGAGTTGACCCAACATATAAAAACGTCGGAGCCAACCGCTCCCATGTTTTTTCAGACACGTTCCTGCGCTTCTTCTTTCTGTTTTAGGGTTTTGCTCCGTGGGACTTCTCCTGATGAATGGCCCCCCACCAGGAAGAGAAGAGTCCACGCGGACTTCTCACTCCACGCCATCTGTAAAAGAATATACACGCACGCATGAAGTCCAGTCATCGATTCGGTCGGTATTTCATTGCCTCCGGTCGCCGGACGACTACATTGAACTCGGGATCAAAGTTACGGTTGTTGTATTAACTGCATAAATTAAGAGCTTAAAGATTTGATAACCACGTAACTTTTGAAAGATTTGATTACACGCAAGTTATGAGATAGGCATTGATGGGATTACCTCATTTATTTAAGATAGTTGTTTAAACGAAACCGAAAGAGCAACGTGGCACTCGAACGCAACGCTCTGCCAGGAGTCAACGCACGAAACTTAGGATGGGCTCTCTGTACGAAGTGGGCCAAGGGCGTCCTGACAACGAAGGCGTTTGGTTCGTGTTCGGTAATTTTCCGATTTCGTGTTTTATTAGCTTCGACTAGAGATTCTCCAAGACAGACAAGTTTTTTTGACCAAGAAGTGAAGAAATGTATAATGCTTAAGTGTATAAGATTGATATACAGGAGGAGACCAATCACTTAAAAAAGAAAAGAGAAAACCCGAAGTGAAAATAGCACGACTCCCTTTTCTCCGATGCCGGCTTTCCTCCGTCTTCGGAGGCGTATTCGTCCCCCCTTCGGCCTCCTATTTTCTGGGATCTCCTTCGAAAATCGTATATCGATGAAGCGAACATTTCTTTCCGAGTTCTTGATGCCAGGAGGGTCTTTGGATATGTGCTTTATTGATTTCAAAGCATGATATTTAAAGTTTAGCATGTTTCAAAAGATTTCTTTTTTTTTTCTTTTTTGTTTCTGTTTAATCTAAGTCTCGTGACAAATACATTTTGACTTTTTTCTAATCCCGCAATACCTGAAATTTCGGCAATTCCCAGATGTCGACATGTAACTTCACATGTAAATTATATATATGTACATATTCTAAATTTGGATCATATTTTAAGTTTTGAGCAAGAAAACGATACTTTCTACTTTTCATAAGCGCAAACAGACAGCCCTTTAAAAGCGAGGAAATAATTTACAGAAATTAATAATGGACACTTAAGTTGGAACATGTACTTTAATTAGTAACCAAAAAAAGGCAAATAATTATGAAAGATGTAACGTATTACAATGTTTAATATGAGATGACAGATTACTTAAACTCAAAATTTATATCAAAACTCAAATCTAAGATACCTTAACTATGGTTAGCTACTATTTAAGTCCAAATCCAATCCACATTTAAGTTCATAGTCGGTCGAATAAATAAAAAAGATGTAGTCAAAGCAAAATTGCGATATTTTTTGTATGGATGGAGAAAGGAAGAGAGGTGGTAGCCAATGAGGTTGATCAGTAGAACAAAAGTCAACATTTGGCGTTGGCACCGGTTTAGGAACTGGACGTCCCTAGTTGAATATCACAAATTTCGCATAAAATGCTTTGGGAGAGCCATTTGCAATTGCCAAAGGCTCTGATTTGCAAGGTGTGTCATAAGTTTTCAGACAACCGACTCCATGTCAGTGCACCTAAATTAAGAAAAAAAAAAGTCGACCTCTAAGGAGTTTGAGGATTTCTCACATTATGACAATGTTAGGACAGTTTCCTGGATTGGGCGTGTGTGTAATTTTTTGAAAAAGCTCAGATCTGGATTGGGTGTTTTCTTGATGTTAACTCTGTCACGTGTGAGTTCGATCCTAGGCACAACCTAGTGCATTCCTTGTGTGAGAAGGCCAACTGCCGAAAACGAAACACTGTTTTGGCAGTTTCCTCTCGCGTTTTCGTATTTCGCTTTCATTGTCAGTTTCCTCTCCAATTTCTTCGTCAACTTGGTTTGCGCCTGCAGACCCTATATTCACGTTCAGTGTCTCTCTTCACGTAGAGAGAGAGAGAGAGAGAGGGAAGAGAGAAGAAGGAGACAACATGGGATTCATTAATAGCTTGCTGGAGATCGTCGGACTCGGCATCGGAGTCCCGCTCGGCCTCGTCGTGGGTTACTTCCTCTTCCTGCGTTTCGAGCCCAAAGATGTGAAGGTGAAATGCATCACCCGAATTCTCCTTTTTCTTGTTCTTTTTTGCTTTTGTTGGATTCGTCTCGCCACGTTCGATTTGACTTTTGTTTCAATGCCGGTGTTCTGGCGATTCGTGGTACTTGTTTAATCTGCAATTTGGGCCCCTGCGGTTTCAGGATCCTCTGTCGAGGCCGCTCCACGAGTTCGACACTCACTCTCTGCTAGATCTTTTGCCGGAGGTCCCTCTTTGGGTGAAGCATCCGGATTTCCACAGAGCAAGTCCTCAGTGACTCACAGCTTTGTTCTCAGTTACATTGTCACAATTTGCATGTGACATTGATAGAGATTCGGTTCGCCGAAGCTGATGGCCTCCTGGTTTTGATTGCAGGTTGATTGGTTGAACAGGTTCTTGAGATACATGTGGCCTTACCTAGATCAGGTGATTATATTTAAGTTCCAGAATTTGATTGATCGTGAGGATTTATAGGTATTTGATGTGTTCTAAAGCATCTCGTGATCCGAGATATTTGACGGTACTGCAGGCCATATGCAATTTGATAAGAAGCAGCGCACAGCCAATATTCGGGGAGTACGTCGGCTCATATCAGATAAAAGCGTTGGAGTTTGAAAAGCTGAGTCTTGGAACTCTGCCTCCGGCAATTCATGGTTCGTTCCTCTCCTTTAACTGAAAGGCCGCCTTCGACCATCAAGGTGTCCGATTCCTGTGATCGCACTCAATTGTCTTTCTGAATATAGGAAACCAATTAGGATGCCCAAAATATGATCAACTTCTGCTTGATAAACCATCTGAAGCCCTAGCTACCAGTTTAGAAAGAAAAATTAGACAAGATCAACACCGCATTAGCCTTTTGACCTTGAATTTTTTGTGAGATCGTCTTACTCTCGAATTTGTTTCTTATGCATATCAAATGGCAGGTGTTAAAGTGCACGAAACTAATGAAAATGAATTAGTGCTTGAACCTGCGATTAGATGGGCTGGAAACCCCAACATAATCTTGGTGCTGAAACTCTTGTTCCTACGGATACGGGTCCAGGTTAGATATACATTCAACGAATATTTTAGCAGTAACATCATATAGCAATGTATAATGCTGTCACGTCTAGATGCAGTCAAATTTTGCTCATTCAACTTTCGAAGCAAACAGTTGAGTAATGCAATACTTAATTGTTGGAAGGTGACATCTGAATCATGTGATTTAAAGGATTGACTTTGGAAAGCAAAGCTTAGCACAATGTTTACTTAGTCTCGTAGGTGAGTCAAGCCAAACCTTTTCTTAATGATTTTCATTGAACCGAAGAGAACTCTTCTAATAAATAAAAAACTTATCGAAAGTTAATCTGGTATAGGGGAAGAATGGGAAGATTGGAAGCACATGTATTGCTTTTGGTTGTTTTGTTAGATGGCCGACATGAAAGGTCGATCTTAGCCAGATGGGTAGCAAAATTCAGGAAAGAAATGGGCTGCCTAGGATAGGCATTGGAAATACAGTGTAGTCGGTATGCATAGTCTCTAACATTGTTGTGTTTTGCTCTTTCCCAGCTGTTGGATGTACAGATATCCGCAGTTCCTCGAATAGTTCTTAAACCTCTTGTGCCAACATTTCCTTGTTTCACAAGTATAACGGTTTCCTTGCTGGACAAAGTAAGCACATCCAAGACTCGAGTTCTGATGATCAGGCGTGTTCACAAAATTAATCAAAGTCATACATATGGATATGTCTTTGATGATATGTCTTTGATGAGCTTATGTTTTCATTATCCCACAGCCTCAGGTTGATTTTGGATTAAAACTTTTCAACGGGGATATGATGGCGATACCATTGTTATATCAATCTGTTCAGGTGCTCTCTTTATACACCTTGTGCATATGGATTGGTCCACGGAGTTGAACTCTTCATAATGAACTATTCTTTGAATTATTTATGTAATCATGTACCAGCTGAAAGTTGACTTTAGTGATAGAATAGTAGTATTTAGCGCGCAAGAAAGAAATTGAACTCTGAACACTCCAGACAATTTTAAATTTGACTTTGAAGTATAAATAATCACCAGAAGCCATATCGTGCATACACATGGTCTCTGAAATAATTTAAGCTAAGGAGAATGATCAAAGGAGTAAATGAACGTTGGTAGAGTAGCCACATGAAACTCTTATTTTTTCTATTTAGTCTTCTCTGAATCAGCAATTTCATCCATTACACCTGTTCATAACTGATTAACCAAAGAAATCAGGACAAAGACATGCAGAAAAACTTGTGCCAGTCATCTGTGTTCTCATCACGTTTTATTGCACCATAAAACACAGTTGATGAGATTGTAACATGTGAGATCTTGCAATGTTTCTGTCAATTTTAACTACTAGAGAGATTTATTTACAAGCAATGCTTACTTGCGTTTGTTTCTTGTCGATGATATCAGGAAATAATAAGAAAGCAAATAGCTAATCTGTACCTTTGGCCTCAGACACTGGAGATTCCAATTCTTGATGGTCCAGTGTAAGTGGTTTAGATTGCTGCTGTTTTTACGCAGTAGATGAAAGGTAGAAGATTACGTCTATATCTACCATATGGCCGAGTACTTTATTGTCTGAAAGAAGGATCACTTGTAGCTCGCCCCGAAATTGTTAGTAATGAAACACGAAACAAAATTATCTATTCTAAAGAAATAGAAAAAGATCAAATACACTAACCAAGACAGTCAAACTGTCTATGCAATTGAACAATGAGCAAGTGGCTGGGTAGGCGTGATGAACATCAAGAAAATGATAAAAAAAACTTTGCAGAGAGTTACTTCAGATATTTTATTGTCCGCGTATCTCGTGGTTCATTAAGAAATTTTAGGTAGCCTTCTCTTATCGCTAACATGGTAAAAATACGTGGTTGACACATTGTAAAAATTTGCGTGACTCGTGCGTTTTTTTCCCAAGTTCTCTAGTCTATATAGGTTAGTTTGACTGTTTCTTAAACCATGATTAATTTTATCAGCTGGAATGATCCTTGGCATCAAGACGCTTTCGCTCTGATATGTCTTAGTATCTTCCATTGTCCCTTACTAGAAGCGATTTATAAGACTACAACACCTATGAATGGGCATGTTTCTCCATTTAATTTGCATAGCACCGATTAATATTAAGTGTTTATGTCTGAATAATGTTGCAAACAGCGGGGCAATAAAGAAACCCGTGGGCATACTCCATGTGAAGGTGATACAAGCTCGCAAGCTCCTGAAGATGGATCTTTTAGGAACCTCGGATCCTTATGTTAAACTCAGCCTGAGCGGGGAGAAACTTCCTGCTAAAAGAACAACTGTGAAGATGAACAATCTGAATCCAGAGTGGAATGAAAGTTTCAACCTCACCGTGAAAGATCTTCAAAGCCAAGTACTTGAATTACATGTCTATGACTGGGAGAAGGTACAGATTTACCGCGTTCCTTTAATTCTCTGCACGAGTACACACATTATCGTCTTATCCTGTAGATGAAATGCATGCCTTCAAGCCATAGAATACCAAAGAAGATGATCATAGTGCCAACAGAGACAATATGTTAGCCATTTATCCATATTTAGGCTTAGTGTAGGCCAATAATTGTTCCTTCAGCAAGCACTCTTGGTGATTCGTTGTTGTTGCTGCAATGTGTCTTTCCATTGTACTGATTGCTGCTTTTGACAACAGTTCGGGACTCACGACAAGCTGGGGATGCAAGTGGTTCCGCTGACGTTGATCTCATCTCATGAGCCAAAAGAGTTCACTCTTAACCTGGTCAAGAACCAGAATCTCAATGACCCTCATAACAAGAAACCGAGAGGGCAACTAATGGTCGAGCTATCGTACCATCCTCTGAAGGAAGACAGCCACAGGCTCAGCGGACCCCTGGAACGACATGAGAGCCAGAGCAGCGAGAGTGAAGTTATCGAAAGGCCAAATGAGGAAGCCTCACAAAATTGTCAAGCCGGTCTGCTTCTGGTCACTGTACAAGGTGCAGAAGACGTGGATGGCATGCATCACACAAACCCTTATGCATTGGTTCTGTTCCGAGGAGAAGAAAAGAAAACCAAGGTGAGACTACTTCCTGGTTTTGTTCAATTTGAAAAGTTGGCGTGTCGACAAGTGCAGCATAATGCTAGACAGCAGACACACGAGATGGGTTCGTGAAATTGGTGGACAAAAAACACGCGACAATGATAGAATCTTGTTCCAGTTTCTGGCACCAGTTCGTTAGACATTCCTTGTATTACTTGTACTTGTCGGATCATAGTTCATGTCCTAGACAGCTGAACAATGATATGATGTCTCTGTCTGTACAGCTGGTGAAGAGAACCAGAGATCCATGTTGGAATGAAGAGTTTCAGTTCGTGCTGGAGGAAGCTCCCCTTAAGGAGGAGATTCGTATACAAGTCATGAGCAGAAGGACCAAGTTTTGTTTTCATTTCAAGGTTGGTCTGGTCTGGACAAACTTTATACGGGGGTTTAAATCATTGCTTCCTCTTGCTCTTAAGACTTACTGAATGTTGTCAATTGAATTGAAACTTACAAGACTCTCTCTATGTACGTATGGCTTTGGTGCAGGAATCATTGGGTTACGTCGACATAAACCTAAGCGACGTCGTCTTCAACGGACACATCAACGAGAAGTTCCATCTGATCAATTCGAGGAACGGAGTCGTGCACGTCGAAATCCGGTGGGAGATGACTTGAAGCACGTTGAAGCAGACGATTTGCGACGATGTTCGATTAATTTTTTCGGAGAATATACTTTGTTTGATCAATAGTTCTGTTTTTTCCCCCCATTTTATCATGTAGATTATTTCTCTTGGGTCAATACAGGTTCACGTATGTAAGTATCGCTTGTGAAGCACTGGGGATGATAACAAGAAAAAAGATAGTTGGCAAGACCAGATTTGTAAAGATGTAACGTTGGTAGTAAATATGAAATATCGATAGTAAGTGAAAAGTGAGAAGTGTTTTAAGTCGATGACGAGTTACCAATGAAATAACAATTTTACCTTTCGCAAATCTAATGATAGATTGTGACTTACTTTTAGATTTTACGAGCGGATTGGTTATTCTCTGTAAGTTACTAATGAAATGTCAATTTTACCATCCATAAACCCAAAAATGGATTATCACTATTTTTAGCATTTATAAGTGGGAAACTAAAGAATTTCATCATCCTGAAACCCGATAACGATTGCCATTCGTTTTTAGATTTTACAAGTGAGCGTGTATTTTCGCTTGTAATGTCTCAATGGAATGACATTTGTATCATCCACAACCCAGATTATCACTTGCTTTTAGATTTTATAAGTGGGCACGTATTTTCACGAGTAAGTTTGCCAATGAAATAACAATTTTACCATCCACGTACCCAATAGAAGATTGCCACTTGTTTTTAGGATTTACAAGTGGGCGCATAACTATTTCTAAATTACCAGTGAAATTTCAATTTTAACATCCACAAATCCGATAGTGTAATACCGTTTGTTTTTAGATTTTAGGAAAAATTATAAATAAGAACCTTGTTGACACCTATTTTTAATTTGCCCAAAATTAATTGCACAAAATTTAGGAGTTAATTTTATTTAATTCCTAAAACAAAAATATTTCTATTTAAATGCATTGCATATAGAAATTAGGTACATTTGCACTAATAGAGTCTATTATAGAGTTTAATTTTAAAAAAAAAAAAAATCGAGTCGTGCCGGGTCGGAGTTGGGCCGACCCGGCCCATTTCTTTTTTTTCCTTTTTTCCTTCGGGCCCGACCCCTTTTCCTTTTCTTTTTTTTCCCTTCGCACGGGCCCGGCCCGCTTTCCTTTTCTTCTTCTTTCCCCCACGCCGCTGCTGGGCCCGGCCCGGCCCAGCCTTCTTCCTTCCTTCCTTCCCCCTGCGCCGGTCGCTCTCTCCTCCCCTGTTCTCCCCTGTGCGCGACCGAAGCGTGACGCACGGCGGCGCCGCTCCTCATCGTCGTCATCTGGTCAGAGGAGGCCCAGGCGGGCACGCCACAGGGACTGGCCATTAAGGCCAGTCCCGTCTTCCCCATCTCCCAGGCTCTCTCTCCCTCTCTGCACCCTCTCTGCACCGGCCCCCCCCATCTGCTCTGCTCTGCACCGGCCTTCCATGGCCGCGAAAGTCGCGGGGCAGGTAGGCCGATGCAGGCCATCGTCACGCCGACGCGGCCGGGCCCAGACTCGTCGTCGTCGGCTATGAAAGACAGAAAGAGAGAGAGAGGGTCGGCCATTTTTAAAAAAATACAGAGAGAGCGTGAGAGCGTGAGCCGGGAGAGACAGGAAGCCTCCGGCAGCCACCGCGCCTCAGCCATCCATCCCCGTCGCCGAGCCGACGGCGGCGACACAGAGAGAGAGAGAGTGGGTCGGCGATTTTCAGAGAAAAACAGAGTGAGAGAGAGAAACCGAGAGAGACCGAGAGAGAATAGAGAGTGAAACAGAGAAGAGAGAGGGAGCCAAGAGTCCACCGGAGCTAAAGAAGAACCAGCAGCGGTCGTCGACGCCGCCAGACCTGCCGGAAGCCGCCCAGACGCGCCGTCGACCGGTGAGCCCCTCTCGGCCGCGAAGCTCCCCTGTTTTCCCCTAATTTTTGGCTCGGTTTGGCCGGGACTCGCGCCGGCCGTTTCGCGCGAATCCCGGCCCATATCGTCGTCGGTCCCGACTCCTAGTCGCCGTCGGAGGTGAACCCAAGCCGCTGGAGTCGACCGGATCGCCGGAGGAGGTCGGAATCCCCCGTTTTTCCACGCGCCCGCCAGGCGTTCGACGAAATGTCTCAACCACGCCGGTTTTTGTTTCATCGCCGGCCGGCGAACGGTGGTCCGACGGCGGCTCAAGTGAGTGGCACAGCCCACAGGCGGTCCTAGTCGGGCGACTTGGGGGCGGCGCTGGCCTGGGTCAGCCGGCGGACGGCCAATTTTGGCCTCGCCGGCGCCCCCCTCCCCACGGGTCTGTTTGTTCGGGTCGGATTCGACCCGAATCAACAGATCAGGACCCGGTCAACGCCCGGGTCGGATCCGTTGACTCGGGTCGGTTCCGACCGACCCGGATATCGATTCCGACCCGGGTCAACGCCGGGTCGGATCCGTTGACCGGGTCGATTCCGACCGACCCGGATTGACCGATCCGCCCGGGTCAACGCCCGGGTCGGATCCGTTGACCCGGGTCGGTTCCGACCGACCCGGATTGATCGATCCGACCCGGGTCAACGCCCGGGTCGGATCCGTTGACCCGGGTCGGATTCGACCCGACCCGGTTAATATTATATTAATATTTTATTTTATTTAAAAAATTAAAAATTAAAAATTTTTAAAAAAAATTTTTAAGAAAAAATTGTTTTTTTTCTTTTTTTTTTTCCTTCTTCTGTATTATTATTATTATTATTATTATTTTCTTCTGAAAAGAAAAAAAAATTTATTTAAATTTTTTTTTTATATATGTTATATCTAAGTGTTTTAATTTATTGTATTATTATGCATGTTTTTTGTCTTGTTTGAATTAGACAAGCTCGAGGTTCTTGCGGTAGTATTTTGCATGTTAATTTTTATTATCTCGTATTATTATGCATGTTTTTTAATACAATTGCATGAGTTGTTGTGTTTTGAATGTCATCGACTTAGTTAAGGTTAGAACCTTAGGTGCATGCATTGTTGTGTTCCTGACTGCTAATCGTTTCTGATTATGCACTCGCTTGATCACCTCACATGTTAGGAGAAAGGTTCTAAAATCAATCCAAATTGCCTGACAAATGCTTTCAGAAATGAACAAGGTAAAAAGGTACCGAAAGGGCATTAGTTATCCAATTAGTGTAACCAAGTCCCCGAATTCAGTTAATCTCTGGTTCGTAGGAATAGGGTGATTCTCCCATTACCCTATTTGGGTTTCTAATCGGCCCACCCCAAATCGATTAGTGGCGACTCCTTGGTATAAACCACTTGCATGTTAAATACTTAAACCCTAAGTCGCGATATGGTATGGGCTTGGGAGGGCCCGAGTTAAGTCCCGAACCTAGACTTAGCACGTACCGGGCGAGCCCCCCTTTTTTGCATGTTCGATAAAAGAGGGCTCGGGAGTTCGGTCGCGACAAACCTGAATTGCTCTCATTTTCTCAAATAAAAGGCATGAAGTGGACCATGTGTCAAATAAACCTGAAGTGGCCAAGGACCTAACCTCACCGGTCGTCGGCCAGCTAAATATTCCGGCCGCTTAAGGGCATTTCGTCCAAAGGCAATTTTAATTTTAAATTATTTTTTTGTTTTTTCTTTTCTTTTTTCTCATTCCTTTTTTTTTACCTTGGCATCGTCAGTGGTCGGCCATCAACAAAGAAGAAAGAAAAAACGAGAAAAAAAAGGAAAAAAGAAAGAAAAAATTAAAGAAAAGGCAAAGGATGAAAATGCTCTTGACCATCCGGAAAAGTCAGGCTTTTCTTTGAAATTGACATAGTCACTTCGAGCCCTTATTTGAAACAATATCCACTTCATAATCTTATTTGAGAAAATGAGGTCATTTTAAGCCTTATTTGATTTGACCAAAAAAAAAAAAGCCTTATTTGAAATATAGTCCACTTCATACTCTATTTTCTAAGTGATTTAAAAAGGACACATGTTTGGTTCTCAATTCCATAAAATTAGAATTGGTGAATTTCGGTCCGGTTCTTAGTTCTAAGGCTCCGTTTGGTTCAGCTTTGGGAAGGGGCTTTCGGCCTCGAAAGCCCCTTCCCAAAATGCTGAACCGTTTGGTTCGGCTTTCCGGACTCGGAAAGCCGAAAGCCAGCATTTGGAATGCCATTGGAATCTTTGAAAGCCCAAAGCTGTCCGGACTAGCTTTGGGCTTTCGGCATTTGTGGAATCTTTGAAGCCTATTTTTCCTTCCCAAATTGCCCTCACTCAAATTTCAATTTTCCGGTTTTGTCCTGTCACTGTTCATCTTCTTCACGTGGCTGGCGAGGGTGGCCGGTGAAGGGCTGGCGAGGGCGGATCTGGTCGGCCCCTCGCCGGGCCTTCGCCGGCCAGATCCGCCCTCGCCGGTCGCCCTCGCTGGTCGCCTCGCCGGTGAAGAAGATGAATAGTAATAAGGGTAAAACCGGAATATTAAGAATAAAAATTGCCAAAGCCCTTTGCAAAATTTTTTTTTACCAAACACTACTTAGGCCAAAGTAGCTTCACAAATTTTTTTTTACCAAACACCACTTGTATTTCCCCAAGTGGCTTTCACCCAAAGGTATTTGCATTCCCCCAAGTTCCATTTGAAAAGCCGAACCAAACGGGCCCTAAGTGTGGAACGGACCCCCCGGACTGGATTGATTTGTTTTTAAATTTTTAAATTGTTTTATTTCTTAAAAATATGTAAAAAAAAAACCTAATCTATCTCCCACTTGACAAAGGAAGGCCCTTCAAGGTTAGAGTGATTACATTTACTTAGGCACATGAGTAAGATGACAAGAACAAATCAAAACACAATAATAGCTGCTCATTCCAATCAAATTTTGCCACAAATTTGAAAAATCTCTATGAAACCTACAATGTTATACGCAATTCACTGATTGTAGAAACACATTAATTATCAAAAACATCTTCAATTTCATCTTGAACACTAACTAAAAATCCAAAAAAAAAAAAAAACCTGAATATGCCACCTGTTCCGTTGGCCCACCTGTGACTCGGTCCAGTGCCAAGAGGCACCAGTCCGGTTCGCGGTTTCAGAAACTGGGAATCGGTCTCTCTGGTCCGGTTCTCGGTTCCAGCCAGGAGCTGACAACCCCTAGTCCGAACTTCCTTACTGGGCTGAAAATATCCCCGACCCGATGCGTTCTGTCCGGGCCAGATATTTTCTCCGGGACCCAAGCCCGGCCCGGCCCGCGAACCCCGAACCTCCTGCCTCTGCCCATATCTTATCCTCTTGCTCTCCTCTTCCCCTTCTATAAAACGAAACGGTCGGTCGTTTCCTCCTCCCTCGTTGCCTCCTCCTCCTCCTCCTCCTTCTCCGCCCGAAAACCTTATCCCTTCCGAGCGTCCGAGCTTCCTCCCTCCCGCCACCGCCTCAGCCATGTCCACTCTCTCCTCCGCCGCCGCCGCCGCCGCCTCGACCCTCGTACTCCCTTCCTTCGCCCCCAGGGCGGCGGCCGCCGCCGCCCCCCGCTTCCTCGCCCTCAAGCCCGCCCCCGTCGCCCTCAGCCTCCACCACCTCAAGCCCCTCGCCGCCTCCCCTCCGCCGCTGTACTCGGCGGCTGCCGCCTCCTCCCGCTTCCTCCGCCGCGTCTTCGTGTCCTCCGACGTCGACCAGGAGGAAGGGGAAGGGGGCTTCCTGAGCGACGACGGGGGGCGCGCCTCCTTCTCCCCCGACCTCAAGCTCTTCGTGGGCAACCTCCCCTTCACCGTCGACAGCGCGCAGCTCGCAGGCTTGTTCGAGAGCGCCGGGAACGTCGAGATGGTCGAGGTAAGTTAGCCTCGTCGGATTTGGAGACAAACGATGACGTTTCTGGTCTTGGGTGTGCACTTCATTTCGAAGTTGAAGCGTGTTATTGAAACCTCTTCCCGTGGCAGGTGATTTATGATAAAGACACTGGGAGGAGCAGGGGTTTTGGGTTCGTGACCATGTCCACGGCGGAGGAAGTTGAAGCTGCTGCTCAGCAATTTAATGGCTATGTCGGTATTTGAGACCCGAGTCTTTATTTGCTGTTCTTTATGTTTTGCTGTTTAACCCGAAGTGAATGTTCTTCATGTTGAGGCTGTCCGTGTGTTGTGATGTTGTTTAAAATGCTTCTTTTTGTTTGATGTGATGTAATTGCGCCGGTACTTTTGAAGGATGTGCCTCCATAATGTGTTCGAATGGCTAAAAAGATCTTTCTAGGCATATTTAGGGGGTATTGTTTCACTTGCTGAGACAAGATATAGTTTCCATGACTCTTGCTTCAATTTACATCGTGATAGGTGGTTTCTTCGTGTCACAATTATACGTGGTGTTGTGTTATAGACTTATTGGCTGCTTCTAGAAGTCAATGTTTTAGTTGTAGTGCGGTTGAAATCTAATTTTGAGGAAGTTTGATAATTATCATGCAATTTTGAGAATGCTACTCTTACTTGACTATCCTCCATTGCCTAATTAAAGATCGAGCTATCTTATTGAATCTTACCAAGAAGCTATGGCATTGGGCAGGAACTCGATGGAAGGCCTTTGAGGGTTAATGCTGGACCGCCTCCCGCTAGGAGGGACGGCCCACCACCTAGAATGGGTAGAGGCGGAGGCGGGGGCATGGGCGGGGCAAATTCCTCTAACCGTGTCTATGTGGGCAACCTCTCATGGGGTGTCGATGATCTGGCACTTGAGACATTGTTCAGTGAGCAAGGTAGGGTTTTGGAAGCCAAGGTGGTGTATGACAGGGAGACGGGCCGGTCAAGGGGTTTTGGCTTTGTATCCTACGGTTCTGCTGATGAGGTTAACAACGCCATCGACTCCTTAAATGGCGTGGTAAGCATAATACGACTTTCTTGAAATGGACCCTGTAATTGAAGCGCGACATTCTTGTTATTGTGGTGATGGAATGTTCCTCCTAATTAGAATTCTTGTTTCTCTTGTCTTCTTTTAAAATCTTTCCATGGCGGGCTCTTTTTAAAGATAACATTCTTTTAAATTCATAGTGCTGTGTTGATGTGGATTTCGAGTGGTTGCATAATGTAATTTCTGTTCTATATGTTGAGTGATGTTACATAGTTATAGTTTCTGTAGAAGAAATTAACTAAG
The DNA here is from genome assembly GCF_021117445.2 of Syzygium oleosum. Taxonomy (NCBI): domain Eukaryota; kingdom Viridiplantae; phylum Streptophyta; class Magnoliopsida; order Myrtales; family Myrtaceae; genus Syzygium; species Syzygium oleosum. The sequence continues at coordinate 7,790,674 of NW_026607494.1, forward strand.
CAACACTGTTCTTTACTGGTATCTGGTGTATGCTCATTTACGTTTGTTTGCTCTGTTCTATCGACTTTTAACAGTTGACATCTTTAATCCGGTGATGGTTATGAAATTTTGTCACGCTATCTAAGATGAAATTTGCTTGTGTATGCCATGGTAAAGCTGACTGTGTGCCGACCTTCTGGCCAAATCGAACCTTCTGTCTTTTCCCTTGATTGCAAATTTATGTCTCTAACCATCATGCATCTACTATCACCACCTTTGTTGTTGACTGTTACGTTGTATTCAAGTTCACCTATAAATCTTCATTGATGCAGGACCTGAATGGAAGGTCAATTCGAGTCACCCACGCAGAAGCTAAGCCAAGGCGCCAGTTTTGAGCCTAGGTAATATGTTAAGAACATTAGATTACACTGTCGATGTGGCTATTGAACTATGGATATGGGGTCTGCAAATGTTGTTCTTTGTATAGAGGAGCGGGATTGTTGGATCTGTCACATTTTAAATGCTTCGCGTGAAAGTAGAGAACTCTGGATTCTAATCTTTTCAGGAGCCATGAAGTGCAAGTACTTTTCCTCATGGCCTGATGATCCGGAGTGGCATCACCGGAGTACAATACTACGCGGCTGGAAGCTGTAATGAAGGCTATCGCAGAAGAAATTGCAAGCCCTGCTCTGATCTCGATGGACCGCGTGATTTGGCCTTCTTGACCTCATAGTAGAGTTTTGAGAGACATGGGATGCCATACATTTGTGCTTTTGCGTTCTGGGATTTTATAGTTCCTTTTTAGAACATGATCAGTGTAATCTCTTTTGCTAGAATTATCGAGTTGTTTATATACTCTTTGAAGTATTATGTGATTTCGATTTCAGATTTGCAGGGAAATATGCATCAAGGATAGGTTTAGTCCTGTCAAAATGGGTGACTCATTTTTTGACTCATAGTGAGTTGTTATATAGGTTAGTTGTATTAAGTAAATAGGTCGTAAATGGGTTTAGAATGATTAAATTCAATATAATATGGGTGTTAAATGGGTCATAAAAGGATTATAATTTATTTAAGCTCAGTTTACCTCAATGATTCTTTTCATTTTTTCTCGTCGTCACTCTGAGCTCGTGCTCACTTACATATGGTAGTGTTTTATGAATATAGGTCGGGTCGGGTACGAGTTGATTATTAATTAAATGGGTATATTTGAGTCGGATTATTTTCGATTTGCCCGCTTGACGGGTCTAGATAGGTCCTGTCTACGGATTTTGAAGTAAAAAAATTTGCTGTATTTTTAAAAACTTGACTAGATTTCTTAGAATGTCAGAACAGATCAAAAGGGTATGCTGTGATCTTGTGGTAAGGAAAGAATGGTAGTTTTTTCTGTTTTTTTTTTGGGTCAGAAGGAAAGAAAGTTAGTTGACTCTGTGAAGCATGGTGAAGTGTGGGAATTTCTAGAGGTACGAGAAGATTGTTCTTGCGAATTTGACGGATTCAATTAACGCGGTCGTTCAAACTGATAGAAGTAGCTGGACTGCCTCAAGAGTCAAGATTACTATTTTCTATTGAGAAGATCAAAAACTCCACAATAAAGTTGTCGAAGTCATTTTAATAATATAAGAATTATTATAGACATAAATTATTTATGTCCGTTACATACTTGAGTCATGAAAATTTTCGAATGATGCATTTAATCCTAGAATTTGTCACCGAGTTAAACCTTTCATTAACTCAGTTAATTTTTTTATAAATTAAAAAACTATGCGACATTTATTTATTAATCGTATTTTTATATTTTCATTTTTCTTGAAACTTTTTAGTTTATTTCTTTATTTGTCAATTCATTTATTTTAGCAGGAAACAAACGACTTATTTTATATTAAGCAACGTCGTTTTGAAATTTGACAAGTTTTGTCGTCTTATTAACGACCACATGGATGGAAAAATTAATAAAAAAGTTACTTCAGACTTCTCTATCCATCCGAAGCCAATGGAAGGATTAATGTGGAGGACGGCTGCAAATTTTAAAACTTAAATATATGTAAATAAAGATTTTAGAACTTTTTTTTTTGGTCAGAAAAGATTTTAGAACTTGAGTGCCTGAATGATTTAAATTTTAAGTTTTAAAACTCCTGCTATACAAGTCCCCTTTCTTAATCAATGCAATTTGATTAGAACCTAATCAATTTACTAGCAAAAAATTAACTTAACGGCCACGTGACTTCAAAAATGGCTACTTCAGTCTCTCGCGGAATCTCTAGATCTCGCCTTGAGCTCCCTCACCAGCATCGTCAAACCCGCCCTGTTCAACTCCCTACGGTTTGTCTCCTTCGCCTCCAGCTTTGCCATCTCCACCTTTAGTCCGTAGTCCTCAATCAGCTTCATCGCATTGAAGACGATCCAGATGCCGGCAAAGACGAGCCTTGGATCGCCGAGGTTCGCTGATGGCGTTGTGGAGCAACTGTGGGAGGCAGTGGAAGTGACCAATCTAGTAGACGAGGTAGTAGTGGCTGATGTGGAGGCGAAGGGTGGCAGACACCGGATGCGAAGCTCGGGTGCCACTTGATGTCAAAGTTGATGATTTGGTGGCAGTGAGGGGCGGAGAAGAGTTGGACGGAGATCTACAAGTGTATGGCGCTAGGGCAGCAAGTGACGAGGACGGACATGCCTTTGTTGTGGACGGCGACCTCAAAGGACGTGGCACACTTGTAAGAGGTTTCGATTTCTTCGATAATAGTAGTCATGTGACGTATAACTTATCATTTTAACCTCAGCCGTTGGAACACGATCGGCATTGGTCGGAAGCAATGCAATCGAGCGATGGTCGAAATGATGAAGATCAGTTATCGTGATGGTGATCCTCACGCGATGGCTGAAGCAATATTCGGATGCGTTATTCCATTATTCTTTCATTGAAATAATAATAAATTTGTCAAATTATTTTTTTAACCAATCAGGATTTATCTTTATCCAGGCTTATCGAATTTGGAGGACATCGCCAAACACCGCAGGAGGAATTTTGTCAATGACTAGTGTCGGACTTAGCAAAATTTTATTTGGAATTTATCGAAATTTTGACGGGACTTAAATAGTCACCTTGAGAATAGTACCATGATTAAAATTGTGACAAAAAAACGAGGCACGAAGACCAAAGCAAACCTTTAAAAAAAAAAACAGGAATTTTAGTTTAGTTTTTCACATTTATATGTCTATATGATTCACTGTCATGAACCGCAGCAACCTGCTCAAAGGGATTTTGACTTGACCGACCTTCCGAGATCCCAAGAACGAGAGAATGGTCAAATACCCTTCTGAAATTTGACAATATTCACCACCTTGTCGGGTAGAACAACACAACCCTCATATATAATCATTAAGTATTTTACACCCTCTAATTTCAAAATCTTATTTATGCCCTCTAAAAATTCAAAACATCTTATTAATAAGCGCGCTCAAAACACCTGTTGAACATGTTTAACTACGAAGGCTTTGATTCTCATACGTTAATTCGGTGCAATAACTGATGTATCGATTCTTAAAATGTTAATTGTATAGTAAATAATGCAGTGCGCCGAAATTATGGACGTTGCTTATTTGATAGCTTAACAAGTGCCTAAAGACATTCGCTAACGAATTATAATTTTAGAACCTACGTTCTTCATAGAAAGTGGGGAAAATTTCAAATCAGTACCCAAAGTTGGGCCATTTTCTAAAAAAAGAGTCCAAAGTTGACATAGTACCAAATAAGGGCATGAAGTGCCCAATCAGTCTCAAATAGGGGACCAAAGTGCCCAATTAGTCTCAAGTAAGGGCCTGAGTTCGCCGGCCGGTCAAATGCTCACCGGCCGACAAGCACGTCACTGTTTCGGCGACCGAAAAAGGGTAATTTCGTCTTTTACTTTTTAAAAATTTTTTTTTGTTTCTTTTGACCTTTTTTGTTTTGTTCTTTTCCTTTTCCTTTTCTTCTTCTTTTTTTTTTCCTCTTTTCCCTCCGCCGGACATAGCTGGGGCCGGCGGAGGTTGCCGGCGAGGGCTGCCCTCGCCTAGGTTGGGCGGGCGAGGGCAACCCTCGGCCGACCCCTAGGTCGCCTTCGTCGGCGTCAGGCGAGGGCAGCCCTTGCCCGACGCCGGCGAGGGCAGCCTCCGCTTGAGGTCAGCAACCTCCGCCGGCCCCGGCGGAGGGAAAAGAGGAAAAAAAAAAAAGAAGAAGAAAAGGAAAAGGAAAAGGAAAAGGAAAAGAAAAAACCAAAAAAAGGAAAAAAGAAACAAAAAAAAGTAAAATACGAAATTACCCTTTTTCGGTCACCGGAACAGTGATGTGTTTGCCGACCGGCGAGCATTTGACCGGTCGGCGAACCAGGCCCTTACTTGAGACTAATTGGGCACTTCGGTCCCCTATTTGAGACTGATTGGGCACTTCATGCCCTTATTTGGTACTATGTCCACTTTGGACTCTTTTTTTAGAAAATGGCCCAACTTTGGGTACTGATTTGAAATTTTTCCTAGAAAGTGAGTGATGCAAAACACTTTGGAAAAAGAGCATAAATCTCACATACTTCTTTTACTACACGCTTGATTAAAAAATTTCTTCCTTTCCATATTAAAAACATCTCTCTCATTTTCTTATTGTAGGATGGAGCCTATGTTCAACATCTTTTTTCTTCCTTCATTTATTTCAATTTGCTTTCAGTTTCATTGGTTTTGGATAACCAATGTCGACAATATGTCAATAGATGTAGAGATTTAGTTCAAACACGTGCAAATATTATGACATGCAACTCTCGTGTAATTAACATTTCTTTGCATTTAATTTTCAGTTACAAACTCCCCTGTGACCTAAAAATTTGGAGGATTTAGTTTGACTGTTTTTGGATAATCGTGGAGGCAGGCAAAGTGGTGACTTGTCCCCCATGCGCAAAACATTGCGTACAGTGTTCAGTTCAGATGGTATCATAGACCGAACTGCATATTAGTAGATCGAGTTCAACGGTTACGATATCAATATTATAAGATCAAGGGATAAGATTTAGCATAAATTCCTAATCTTAACAAGGAAGAAGTACGAGAAACTTGCTCGGTAGATCGATCGTTCCATCAGAAGAACAATTCGTAACATCTCATGAAGATGGCCGCCCCTAGATTCTATCTAAAACTTTGGACGAGATCGTTTGGAGAATTATGGGCCTTCTGCTGTTCATTTCAAGCTGTTGATTCCACTGTATAGATCACCTGGTCGATGATGGAGCATGGAGAAACCAATGTTGGTGTCTTCACTTTTGTCGCTTTTGCTGTCTAGGTAGCTTGGAAATCTTACTGAGTGCGGATGCCATCAGCATACAAGGCTGAGAGAATACTGTGAAGAAAATAAGTTCCGTTGGACTTGCCAATGGTGCTTACAATGGACGGCAGTTTCACCTTTTTCACTTGGGAGTTCCGTTTCTTGTTTCCGTCTTCCGCTCTTCTCATCATTCCTCTCCTGCTTCTTGCTTCTGATAATACCACGCCATGTCCACGCCGTCCAGCCTTTTTGCACTGACATACTTTTGCAGTTTAATCGGCGCTCGAGCTTAGGTCTATCCGACTGCAGGTCTTAACACCACTTGGATTGCCGCCGCATCTGCTGTCGATTATATCCCTTTCTCTTCAGCTGACGGTAGCGTGATCCCCGTTCTTCTGTGGAGGCACAATGGCTTGACATTCGCCTGCGGCTTCTATAGCCAAGCCTATTCGGAAGCATACTATTTCGCAGTTTTCATTGTTCAAGTGGACCCGCAGTCTGTCGTCAACGACAGCGTGCCTCCAGCGGTGGTGTGGTCTGCTAATCGAAACCGTCCTGTTGGAACCCGGGCCACCCTGGAGCTCACAGAAGAAGGAGATTTGGTATTGAAAGATGCCGATGGGTCCGTTGCGTGGTCGACCCAAACTCAGGGCAAGTCCGTTGCCGGCATCAACTTGACAGACACCGGAAACCTCGTGTTGTTCGATGAGAACAACATGGCGGTGTGGCAGTCCTTCGATCGCCCTAGGAGCACGCTACTCCCATGACAGAAATTGAAGGTGGGGGAGAAACTGACCCCTACTGATTCCGCGACAAACATGAGCGAACAGGGATCACTTTCGCTTTCTCTGACAAGCGAAGGTTTATTTGCTCAGATGGAGACCGACCCTCCGCAGGTTTATTTCCCTTTGCGGATAAGTTTTCCAAACACAAGCGACGACTCGAATTACGTTGAATTCACCCAAGGAGAATTGGCATTGTTTATGAATTTCGCGAGAAACGGTTCTTTGCTTTCTAGTTCTCGTTCGGCCGCGACTATGCAGTGCTTGAGGTTCGAATCTGATGGACATCTGAGGGTTCCTTTGTCTTGTGCAGCTTCGCAATTTCAAAGCTTTTTGGAGGTCCCCCCAGGATCGCTTACTTCACCTACAGGGAAGATCCCCAAAGCGCCCCGGATATTGGAAATACAGATGAGGAGAGCTCCAAAAAGGTTTTGCGCAAACAACTGCTCGTGCCGAGCGGCTTGTTTTCAATATGAAAGATGGCTATAATTCTTCCGGTTCATGCTACTTAGTGTCTCAGGTATTTTCGCTTATAAGCTTGAGCTTAAGCCCGTCCGATTTGGGACACCCCTCAAACGTATTCCTTAAAGTGCAGAATCCCATGAGGAAAATTCAGATTGAACCTGCTGCTTCTCCCAATACAGATGAACCTCATGTTTCTCCTGAAAAGAGTAGCCTCGGATCACTCTTAGCTCTCATCTTTCTCGCTGTCGTCATCAAACGCCTACTTGGAAACAAAGGCGTCGACAAGGTCGAAGAGGACTATTTAGATCAAATACCTGGAGCACCTAAGAGATTCGCCTACAATGATTTAAAAGCCATTACCAAGGATTTCATTAAGAGGCACGGTGAGGGGAGATTTAGCTTTGTTTATGAAGGCACTCTAGATAATGGCACAAAGGTCGCCGTGAAATACCTCAATGGTTTATGCCAAAATGAAAAATCTTTTCTTGCTGAGGTTGAGAGCATTGGTAATATTCATCATTGTGAACTTGGTACGACTCGTTGGGTTTTGTGCCGAGAACTCTCATAAGCTGCTTGTCTATGAATACACGTCCAAAGGGTTCTTAGATAAATGGATCTTTCATAGATTAGATGAGTCATTCCTGTTTGATTGGCAACAGAGGAGGAGCATTATTTGCGACATAGCAAAGGGCCTATGTTATCTCCACGAAGAATGTAGATGGAAGATAGTTCACATGGATATTAAGCCCCAAAATATACTCTTGGACGACAAATTCAATGCTAAGGTTGCAGATTTTGGCTTGTCTAAGCTAATTGATAGGGACCAAAGCCAAATTGTGGCCACAATGAGGGGGACTCCGGGCTATCTGGCCCCATAATGACTACACACAGCAGTTACCGAGAAAGTAGATGTCTATAGCTTTGGTGTGGTAATTCTGGAGATAGTCTGTGGAAGGAAAGTTTTCGATGAATCTCAAAATGAGGATGATATGTACCCGTTAGGAGTTTTTAAGAGAAAGAGCGAAGAAGGACGTTTGTTGGATATGATCGATAAGAACAGTGAGGATATGCAGTTGAACGGATCCCATGCGGTCTATATTATGAGACTCGCCATGTGGTGCTTGCAAGTTGATTTCACAGGGAGGCCTTCCATGTCGATGGTCATCAAAGTCCTGGAAGGAGTGATGAAAGTCCCAAATGACCTAGACTATAACTTCTCATATCCCACCTTGACGAATCTAAGCATAAGAATTGGACAAGAGGGTGTTGAATCGGGCGCCGCCATTTCGGTGGTACCCTCTGTTTTATCCGGTCCACGATGATCCACCCCGGCGGCGTCGCATACTTTCTTCTCCGCTGGAAAACAGTTGCAGAGGGAACTGAGTGTTTGCATATACCATGATTTTGTCTATTTGCCTAGCTGCACTATAATGTTCATGAACTGCATCCTTCTGTAAAGTTTTTCATATCCCCCTCCTCGTATATTCCTCTAAGAAGATCGAAAATGCATGCATGTATGTCGATGAACTTTATACTAGCTGAATTGCACGTCCATACGAAGACAATCGTCAAATGTGTATAACTCGAACCATGTACTTCTGGCGACGGAGCACATACGATTGTTAAAATTCTCTCTCTGTACTGTAGATATTATGATACTGCTATCTAAAACTTGACAAAGGACTAGATCTCTGTAGGGATACCATTCCAGTGGGTAAAATGTACAGGAACGGTGCAATTCTACCGTCGATTTTTGAAATATCTACTTCGCACGTGTACTTACTTTTCTCCCACTATATTTACTTTTCCTTGTGGGCTGATGATCCTGAGTTACGTCACGGGAGGGGACTATTGGGAAAAATTATCAAAAAAGTTTTAAATCTATTGTAATTTTGTCAATTCAGTCCTAAACTTTTTTTATTATGTCAATTCAATCCATCCAGTCCAGTCAATTTGGCCGATCGATGCTGACATAACACGACCGATGCTAACATGAAATAATTGTATTGAAAGTTCTAAAACTTGTCACGAAAATGCAATTGGGTCATAAAACTTTCAAAAGGTGCAATTAAGTCATAAAACTTGTCGCCAAAGTATAATTGAGTCTTAAAACTTTTAAAAAGTGCAATCATGTCCTAAAACTTATCAAATTCTCAAATTGCTAATAGAATCCGACCAAAAAAAAAATCGCCAATAGAAGAATAATACATACAGTGACTAATCTTTTTCGCTAGAATAAGATTTAGAGATTAAAATTGAATATTGTCAATTGTCGATGCACCAAAGTATAAATATTCATTTGGGGCTTTATATATGTGGGTACTATATGTCCATGATCGGGTGCTGATTTAGCAATTTTTCATTGGATTTTATCGATATTTTGATAGGACTTCAATAGTCAATTTGAAAATAGTATTGTAAAATTCTAGGATTTTCGAAAAAGAGAGAAAATCAATAAAGACTACATCTTTGCTTCATTGACTTGACTTTGCACGTTATTAGAGGAGGGTATTTATACCCGAACAACATGTATTAAAAAGAAAATTAACTATCTTAGAGGATAATGAAATATCAAATAATATCCTTAATATCAAACATCATTTTCTGATAGGAAAATCTCATGTCTCCGTAAATAAATTTCATCAAGTACCATGATTGAAATTGCGACAAAAACGAGGCATGAAGATCAAAGTGAACCTCTAAAAATGTGCAGGAGTTTATGGCGTAATTTTTATTATGTGAAAAAGTTATTTATAGTAAAAAAAAAATATTTTTTATAAGGTATATGATTGACGGTCAAGAACCGCAGCCTGGTCAAAGGAATTTTGAATTGACCGACCTTTTCCGGAAACCAAGAGCAAGAGGATGGTCAGCTATCCAACATTCACCACCTTGTCGGGTAGGCGAAGACAAGACAACTCTTACAATAAATATATAAATAAATACGTTTATTCAACTGAATTTTAAGATAAAATAAAATTATGAAAATCTTCTGGATGATTTCTCTCAATCACATTCTGTAGAGACATAAATTCGGGTCCCCAAAAAAAAGCTTGAAAGATATATTTTTGCACCCTTTAATTTCAAATTTTCATTTATGCCCTTTAAATCTAAAGCATCTTATTAATAAGTGCACTTGAAACATCTATTGAACATATTTAACAAAGAATACTTTAATTCTCGAAGTATCAATTGAATGTAACAATAACCGTTTCGATTATTAAAATGCTGGTTATACGGTCCAATAACTTAGTGCGCCAAAATTATGGACTCTGCCTATCGAAAGCTTAACGACTGCATTGATAAATTACAATTTTAGGAACCTATACATTTCGTTGTGAAATCTTGAAAATTTACAATTTGTTACCTCTGTTTTTCATAGTATCATATAAACAAGTCGTGAAGTATTATTTTATTTTTTCGAAATGTCATAATGTAAAGTATATTTTTTCGTGTACAGGGAGACGGACGCAGAGGCCCGACCAACTAACTAAGTATTATGAATTGGTTTATATTTAAAAATGAGTGATGCAAAATACTTTGTAGAAAGCGTAAATCTCTATACTTTTCCAGCCTTAGTTGAATTACTCATTTCTTGCTCTCAGCTGAATCATTTTCCTGTTCTCCATGAACTTTGACCTGGACTGTATCGACTTCTCTCGAAATTCTGTTCTACTTTCTGCATATTTCATGGCCTTAATATAATCCCAGATATTCGAACTTTTGGTCTGTTCTCTCTCTCTCTCTCTCTCGTTTTCAAGGATGGACTTCGGTGTTGTCATTTTCTCGTGATTCTGAAAAATGGGAACTCATCAAACCCACTGAAGATAGAGGAGGAAGAACCAAAAAATGGGTCACCAGGAAAGAAAACAGACAGTGTCGAGACTGCTAACCGCATGCCATTATATCTTGCTATGTTTCACTTGGTCTTGCATGCTTTTTTTGTACAAGAAACGCAAGTCCCACAGCCTCTGCAGTTTCAAGTATCCTAAGACATGTCAGGTTGAGAAGAAACTTGGCCGTGAGTATTTTTGAACTTGTTTGATTGAATTCTTCAAAAGCACCTCACTTCACTGTGTCTGTATAGCGTTGTCATTTACTGGCGTTTTCTTGATTTTCTCTTCGTATATCATCGGTTCGCGACTCGTGCGATAAGCAGTAGCCCTTGTCCACGGAATGGACCGGTAAAGTTATGGAGAAAAAATAGGCACAAGTCTTCTTAAATTCAGCGCCATTCACACTCACGGAAACACAAAAAGTTCGACTTAGATGTACACTTTGAACTCAGCCACTCCTTTGGATTGATTGACGCACTTGTGGAATTTCCTTTTCTGGGTCTTGTGCTGGTGATGATTATAACATGACCGTGAGCATATTTAATGTTATAGTTGGGAAAGTCAAGATTTTGCTTCATCTGCTCTTTACTCGATGATGAGTTTACAGCCTCACAGGTTTTGCTTCAAAACGAAAAGGGTTGCCTTCAACTTGTTAAAGGATGATATGCTTTGTCTTTCACATGATTCTTGCCAATATAAGTACGAAACCGTGTGGTTGAGACCTTATATTTCTGGGTTGTGGACAATATTCTTCATATCTGAGATGTTCTTCCGACTGCTATTTCTTGCAGTTAACACCCCTTTGAGTTGTAACAACCAAGGGCATTTCTCTGTCTCTTTCTCTTCGAAGCCATGTCTTCTGGTAGATCGAAATCAGTGAGGTAAGTCAGTCAACTAGCAGTTTGAAGTAGCAGACTTTGTCTGCCTAAAGTGTAATTATATGTCTGCTTGTTTAAGCAGTCTCGCATTATGTTTATTTTCTCATTGACAGAAGTGAATGCAAATAAATCGATACTTGCATTGGTTAGATCACCTGAGTTCTGTTTCCCTGAATGCCTTCAGTGTGCAATTTTCAGATTTCAAGATGATACGGATACCGAAACAGCAGACTCTGTGCAGCCCAATAGAGGAGGTCATGACTTGACATTCACCAGTAAGATCAGAGGGAGGCACAAGGCTCATTTCTGGCCCAAGAAGGGTGCCATCAGAAAATCCTGGCACAGAAAAGAGCTCTCCAGAGTTTTCTCTGAGGACTACGACGTGGTAGACACGAACATATTGGATCCTCGAGGACCCATAATCAACAGGTGGAACAAGATCTTCTTGGTGGCATGTTTGATCTCTCTCTTTGTGGACCCTCTCTTCTTTTACCTGCCTAGGGCCCACAAGGACATTTGCATCAACGCATCCGTACCTCTCGAGGTGGCTCTCACCATTGTTCGCTCGGCAGTCGACGCGTTTTACATAATTCAGATATACGTTCGGTTTCACACGGCTTACGTTGCTCCTTCCTCTCGCGTATTTGGTAGAGGAGAGCTCATAGTAGATTCTTCTAAGATAACTTCGAGGTACCTGCAGAGAGATTTCTGGCCTGACCTCGTGGCATGCTTACCTCTTCCGCAGGTATGGGACTAATTTCTGGCTCCCGGGAAACTCTCTCTCTGACTTTAAAGGCACTCAGTTGAAAGTAACAGCCTGCAAGGACAAAAGATCAGTGCTTTAGATATTTAGCCTGTTACTCATGATTCATCATAGCTCTGGCAGATGGTAGCCTGAGACCTGAACGAAGCAACTTATTATCGGGTGTTGCTAATGTAAATTTCGCCTTATTAATTTGACTTAATTAATGGATGCTCTGCTCCTAATGCAGTAGCTGATCCTGTAATCATCAATTAACCCTTTGGTTTGTCTATGGTCAGTAAGACAAACTTTATCGACTAGGTCTGTAACTCTCTGCATGTTTGTTAACTGAACATATGTGTTAAGTGTTCTTTTGTTTACGGTGTGAGTCTCTTCATGATGTAATTCTCAGGTTTTGATTTGGCTGGCAATCCCGAATTTGAGGGGCTCTTCTGTGGACAGCGTCAGGAACGTGATTCGATTCATTATCATGTTTCAGTACCTCCTGAGGCTGTATCTTCTGTTTCCGCTCTCGTCTCAAATAGTCAAGACCAGCGGAGTGGTGACGAAAACTGCCTGGGCTGGGGCTGCTTATAACTTGATGCTGTACATGTTGGCAAGCCATGTGAGTAGTGCCTGCTTCTGCTTAGCCACTGTGCTGTTTAATGCTTGCACAATTAATTTTTCGAAGAGAGTCCATGGGTTTTGTTGATTCTTTCCATTTTTTCTTTGTCAATTTCTAAATCTCCAGGGTACACATTGATTTTGAATACGCGTGCCACTCTAATTTGGTAGATGCATCTTGTACAATTAGATAGTGGAATCATTTTTGGCTTTCCCTAGTTCAGCTGTTAATATAGCAATCTATTGTGTCCCAAATGTCTGCAGGTTCTCGGATCGTCCTGGTACCTTTTATCTATTGAAAGGCAAGAAGAGTGTTGGAGGAAAGTATGCAATCAGGAAGAACCACATTGCAGCTTTGCATACTTGGGTTGCCAGAGCGTAGGGAACCCGAGGAGGGCTGCCTGGTTCAGGTCGAGCAACATATCGGGCTTATGTCATCCGAATGACAACTTCTTTCAGTTTGGCATATACGCTGATGCATTGACTTTCGGAGTCACAAACTCGAGGTTCTTCAACAAGTACTTCTACTGCCTGTGGTGGGGCCTGAGGAATCTAAGGTATCTAAATTTGGCTCGGTAGATCGTGGTTGTTGAATTTGATTTTGTTCGATCCAATCTCATTCTAGCAAGTAGCCGTACATTATGGTCATCAAAAAATTTCCGTTAGCTTTTAGTCTAGGACGCAAGTATGATTAAGCTGTTTAAGATCATATGGACAAATGGTGTAACTAGATTCTTGATGAATACTGCAGCTCGGTTGGACAGAATCTCTCCACGAGCACTTATGTCGGAGAAATAATATTTGCCATCGTGATTGCGATCCTTGGATTAGTGCTCTTTGGACTGCTTATTGGGAATATGCAGGTAAGCTATCGGCTTAAATGTCAGACCTTAACTTTATCCGGCCTCATCCTTTAGAAATCGAATAATGGGCGTGTTTCACTTCAAAGCATTCTGCAAACTCACAAGAATTCTGAAATCACTTTTGAAAATGGGATGAGCAAGGCAGGCTGTCATTCCTAGGATCTTTCCTAGAGCCTAGAGGTGTCAGATGTCCACAAACTTCAAAACATATGCAACTTGTTTACCGGTTCTCAAATGTATGACATTTTCAGGATTTTGCAAACGTGTAATTGATGAACTTGCCTTAAGTGCAGACGTATCTCCAATCGACAACAATGCGCCTGGAAGAGTGGAGGATCAGGCGGACGGACACAGAACAGTGGATGAAGCACCGACAATTGCCGCACGAACTGAAGCAGAGTGTCCGAAGGTATGATCAGTACAGATGGGTCGCTACTCGAGGAGTCGATGAGGAAGCCATTTTAAGGAGCCTTCCCTTGGATCTCCGAAGAGACATTAAGCGACACCTATGCCTCAATTTAGTGAGACAAGTGAGTTCTTTTGCTGTAATACTTCCACGAGTTGTTTGCGCTCGCGTTATGCAAATTCAGTGGTTGATACAACTATGTTGCCATAAACCAAGTTCCAGCTAGTGTCTCTGTCTAATTTTTGTTATCCTACTCTTCCTAACAAAATTTAGGTACCGCTGTTCGATCAAATGGATGAGAGGATGCTCGATGCGATATGTGAAAGGCTAAAGCCTTCTCTGTGTACCCCCGGAACGTTCGTGGTTCGGGAAGGTGATCCCGTCAATGAAATGATCTTCATCATCCGCGGCCACTTAGACTCATACACAACGAATGGCGGTCGGACTGGGTTCTTCAACTCGTGCCGTATTGGCCCGGGCGATTTCTGCGGCGAGGAGCTGCTGACGTGGGCTCTCGACCCTCGCCCAAGCATCGTCCTCCCGTCTTCTACGCGGACCGTAAAGGCTATAAGCGAGGTCGAAGCCTTTGCTCTCGTGGCGGAGGACCTGAAGTTCGTGGCTTCGCAGTTCCGTAAGCTGCATAGCAAGCAGCTGAGGTACACTTTTCGCTTCCACTCGCACCAGTGGAGGACGTGGGCAGCGTGCTTCATCCAGGCGGCATGGTTTCGATACAAAAGGCGAAAAGAAGCAGAAGAGCTGAAGAGAAGGGAGAGCTTCGTGGCTTCGATTTCGGAGCCGGCGGTGGATCAAAATGCCGTCTCCTCCTTGCATCGGACAGGATCCGGTTTCATGATGTACGCGGTGAGATTGGCCACGGGCATTAGGAGGGGCGGGAGCCAACGCTACGGAAATGATGTCGATATCTTTAGCTCGTTGCAGAAGCCGACAGAGCCCGACTTTACGGTTGAAGATAGATGAAGAGTTAGAGATTGATATAGATAAGCTGAGAGAAGTTAGTTTGAAGATAGTTAATTTGAAGATTCATTGGTATATAAGTTTGATCTTTGGCGAGAGAGGGTATGCGACATTGAAGTAGTGGGGTTATTAGTTAAGAGTTATGGCAATGTCCATGACTGATACCCTAAGTCCCTATGTAAGGAGAACCCTCCCAACATTACCTCAATGCGTTACTTATATCCCAGGATCTAGCCCGTCTTGTTAAGTTTATGCATGATCGATGACGCGTCGATAACGAACTATTATGGGACCGAATGCGTGGTGAAAGCGAGCGTAAACGCTAACACATCTGAGAACTGGACCGGGTAGAGATGGAAAATGGTGCCTGCAAATTCTGTGTCGAAATTCGAAAGCTCCATGTTTCGGCATTGTACAGGTTTCAATTGGTCGATTCTTCGTAGATGTCAAACAGCTTCCATAATCTGGTGCAATGGCAGCCTTTATGGCAGGACAGAAGATGGCAACTTCAGGAGAGAAAAAAAACGAACGGTTTAGTACATGGTATCTCCTAATAAAAGGCCCAGATCTTTAGATCCAAGAACCATCTTTGTTTACTCATGTTGGATCCCAATAAGAACCATCCTTGTCTAACAGTGGCTCATGTTGGATCCACATTTCTCTCTCTTCCTCTCTCAACACGAGATTCGGCGGTGCACGACATGTCGGCTATCGACGGGGCGGCGGTCTTTATCAACCCCACCCCCCCTCCCCCCCCTCTCTATCTCACACGTTACATATCGGTAGGCAAAGACACGTCGCCGATTCTTGAATACGACCCACCCGTTCAAAATGTCCAGCACGATACGCGCACCGCCACGAACATGCATGAAACAGAAAAAAGGAGAAATCTTTTCTTTTTTAATGACGTAATCCTGAAGCCAACAGGACGCAGCCTAATTAAATTTTCTTAATCAGTTGATTAATTTAAAGCTTTCTAGGTAGAAACAATGCCACATCTGGCGGAAAGTGGGAGCTGAAAACAAAGCAAAAAGAAGGAGACGTGAAGCTTTCAATAAACCAAAACGCCTTGGAAAAAAGCTTTTGTCCCCTCCCTCCCTTCCTCTCGATCTGTGCTTCTTTTGTTTTTGACCAGGATCGGTTTGACCGTTTGCTCTTTCCCTTCCTAATTAATTCTGGTTTTATAATGAATTTTTATGTCCCACTTGCCCATGCACGAGGAGCTTGTTAATGACCCCTTTCACTTGCTTCTTCTCTTCAAATTGGTACTTTCCTTTTTTTTCCCATCAACAATGAAAATAAAAGGAAAAATCTGAAGAAAAGGGGAATTTCGTATTTTCCATTGCTTCGACTAAATTAGCTTCTTGAAATTCGACTCTAATGTCGAGTCTCCGGCTTCGGGATCGGATTGGGTTCCATAATATACATAACTTACCGATGCCCTTAACTTGACGGAATCACGCTTCGACAAATACCGTTTCGCCGCGTGACCCCGATATCAGATGCCCTGATTACGTCGCGGGACGGCATGTCGGTGAGCTGCGACCTTTTTTCAAAGGATTACAAAGTCCGTGCTCCCACACTGATTTCGCTGTCAGGAGGCCTCGAGACGGAACTGGAAACACCAAATCACCGATAGCTTAAATTTCTCGGCGTCCGATGAAATCCAATCCTCGGTACCGATCTACAAAATCTCTAATTTTCGAAAACGTAGGAGGCAAAATTTGTTTTCCGACCCATTAAAAAGATGGGGAAAAATTGTTCGAAGCCGTGTGACTTTTTTTTTTGGTTGCTTTCCTATCTCAATTTCCACCCCTCAATTTCTAGATGGATTGAAACTTCACTAAAAATGGCCCAAAAAAAACACACACAAAGGGATGCACACGTGGGGGTTGTTGGTTATCATCTCGCGGGAGCTGGGCCCCACCCAAGCGAGAAATTTCCAGCCTTCCGTACGTGAATAAACATTATTTTAGTCATTAACCAAAACCATGTATAATTCAACGCCGCTCGAAAATGATGGGGCCGAAATTAATTTTTATTTAAAAAAAAAACACACACGCACACGAAGCTACTAGAATATGGAAAATTTTGTTCTTCATTTTCCTTCTACTACAAGAACTACCGAAGTTGCACGCCAGCCCAAATTCAAAGTATTTTCGCCGAGAAAATTCGCGGCAGGCAGGCCACGAATTGCAGAGCGATAGGTCGGGAACGCGGAGGCGCGCGCGTCGCGTGCGATCTCACCGTTCGTGGAGTGAATCGGAGGTTGTGTGAAAAGTCCGAATTCTGCCCCGCGACAAGGCGGCGGGAATTTCTCGTCGCTACGCCCGTGGAAATAGATAAGAGAAAGATCGTTACCCGTCAAATCTTTGAGTATTAAATAGGGGTGAGCATGGTTTCGGGGTTACCTGGAACCGAAAAACTGGACCTCCGATTCCAGGTTGGAACCTGTCCGATTCCAGGTTCTTGGTTCCAAAAAATTGAGGAATCTGTTTCGACGGGTAGGTTTCAGTTTCTAGGTAAGTAAAACCCGGAATCCAAAACAAGTTTTTGTGTTTCTCTTGATCTATATCTTCATGTGATCGCGCGGTATTCCACGACGTCCAATGATAAATTCTAGTCTAAGCTTACATTTTATTACCGAGACTTACAAGTTGTGGTTATCGGATTGTAGAAACAAGTGATGGTCATTAAAAGTAATGATTCACTACAATCGCTCAATTAATAATACAAGTGCAATCTAGATAAACCCCGGAATCTACCCTTCGTAGTTCGTAGGGCATGTAGAGGTTCTGAAAAATGAAAAAAAAAAAAATCCGGAACCGCTCATCCCTTAGTATTCAAGCCCCCGAGCTAGTTTATCGCGAATTATCGAAATAATAAAATATATAGAGTGAAATTTTCTTGGTAATTTAATTAAGTAAAGTAAAATAAAATATAAAAATTTTGTGAACTCATCGAACGAGATGAAGGGCAACGAAAAAGGCGTCCATTTCGCGCGAGAAAAAGGGGACCCGCGGGTTGCCCCGGGGAAGCGGTGGGTCCGACCCGACAGCTCCATATGGTTTCGCGCGAGTCAAACCGGATTTAAAGACCCGGTTCGGAAAAATATTCACGGGAAGGAGAAAAAGAAAAAATTTAATTGAAAAAAATCGGATTTTCTTTTCTTTTTTTTTAATCAATTTTATTTTTTTTTTTAAAAAAAAAAATCAATTTCCTATTTTTTTAACAGAAAAAACGAAAAAAGAGGAACAGCCCGGTCATCGAAACGCCGCAACACATGCGCAAAAAACATTAACATTAACACAACGCCCGCACGCACGCACGGCCATGCTGACGTAGGCCCGCACGTGGGGCCCCCCCTCCCCAACCGTGGACCCCTCACGTGGGAGAGACCCCCCCCCCCCCCTCTCACGTGCGGCCGACCAGCTTTATTACGGTGAAGAAACGGGCCGCCGTGAAAATCGCCTTCCGTGCGACGCCCCCTTCGACGCGTTGACCGGCGATGAGCTGTCGGAGCCAGCCATTTTCACGGGGGTAGATCCTCTGTCTCTATCGTTTGTCTTCGATCGAACGATACGTGTTCATATGGTCCATCGATGCACGGGACCGATGGTTCGACCGTCAATTGCCGAGGCGGACGGTACTTGTTCCTGCTTACAGCGGTGGACGACGGGTGTCGTCAGCTCGTGCCGTGGATTGTCGGGTGAAGACCAGCTCGCTGCGGTCGGAGTCCCGGTGAGCGACGAACAAGGGCGGGACATCTCCATTCTCATGATAATATCCTCATCGTCCCGATAATGATTGGAAATAGTAATTCAGTTGCTGCGGCTACTAGTGATTCTTTTTTATCGTTAGGATAAGTAAGTATCCCAAAGAGACACAATAACAGGGTAAAAGAGGAGGGAGATTCCCTATCTCGGACGACACTCCTCTCGAAGGCTTGTCAAATCTCGATTGTTGGAGCCGAACTTACTTTTGTAAACATCGATGACCGTGATTTATCGGGACATCGAAAAGACACCGGGTTGCCATATAAGAGAGAAATTGTTCATTGGCAGCTGTTATTTGACCATAGAAGAAAGCATAGACTAGCCTTTTAAATAAGGCTCTCAATTTTCGAATTCGGTGGTCATCCATCCCCGTATCATCTTGAGCCAGAGCCGTTCATCCGTTCGAATCTCGACTACTTTAAAAGCATAATAGGGTTTCGTGGGACACCGGAATTCCAATCGAAACGTCGTATCGCGTGACAAGGAAAGGAACCCGCGAATTCGGTGGCGTGACGGATTGAGAAGCGGATCGAAAATGGTCGGGTCGACATTCAATGCGTGACGAGACTCCGACGTCCGGTCCGGTAGAAGCCGCGGGGACGATTTCGCCTTCGCCCTCACTTCTATTTGACATCAATCTCTGTTCCCCAATCCCCGGTGACACGAATTGATTACACTAATTAAGTCTCGCTAATTAATCCACCATTAAAGTCTAATCCTACACTTGCGGCATCGGAACGGGACATTTATGTCCCCATTCAAAATCCAATTAAAGTTTAAACTACATAAAGAAGAAGGGGGGAGGAGGTCTAATCACGATCGTGAGTTGGGAGTCGCACCGCCCTCTTAAATACGGCTCTCAATTTTCGAATCCGACGGTCAGTCATCCCCGCACCATCTTGAGCCAGAGCCGTTCATCCGTTCGAATCTCGACGACTTTAAAAGCACAATAGGGTTTCGTGGGACACCGGAATTCCAATCGAAAACGTCGTACCGCGTGATAAGAAAAGGAACCCGCGAATTCGGTGGCGCGACGGACTGAGAAGCGGATCGAAAATGGTCGGGTCGACATTCGATGCGTGACGAGACTCCGACGTTCGGTCCGGCAGAAGACACGGGGGATGATCTCGATCTCGATCTCGATCTCGCTTTCGCCCGATCACGTGCGCCGAAAACTCGATGCGTCACGCGATGTTTTCCGCGCGGATGGTTTGGAAAAAATCGAATCGCATCACAAATTTTCCTTCGCCTCAACCAACAAGAGGAGAGAACCTCGTGGGGGAGGACTGAGGAGGAGTCAATCTGGGGGTTTCAGCCTGCCAGGTGGCGGTCATCCCGGTCGCCGAGAAATCCCTCGGTACGCAATCTCTAGGAATCTGTGGTCGTCCGACACGACACATACGATGATGATGACGATTTTCTTCTTCTATCTTCTTCCTTCTATCTATTTATTTAAACCCTTAAAAAAAAACCGAAAACTAAACGGAAATTACGAAAGGGTCCCCAGCCAGGTGGTGGTGGGGGTGGTGTGTGGAAGTCAAACTGGGATTTGGCCGTGTGACAAGACCTTTAACAACCTCCTGTGTTTGGGAGCTCTTCGGATCGTGCACGAAACAGCCTTCCAATTTCTCCCCCGATTTGCATCCGCGGATTTGCTCGCTTTTTCTTACTTCTCTTCTTCTCTGTTTTTTCCTTTTTTTTATATACCATTATAATAGATCTTGTCAAGGGAAAAGAAAAGATTTCCTTAAATTGCAGGTGTCCTCTTTGGAGCGGCATTGAACGTTCGATCTAGTCACGCAATTTGGGCTTGTTTGACCGTCTAACCATCATCAACACCCACCTGGTTTGATGCCAAAATCATTATCGTTGTTATTATTATTATTATTATTATTTAGCCGTCGACATATGATTTGCGTGGGTTGAGGGGCGACGCCGCCGCTTTGTCCGAATGTTTACATGCTTGCCGATTCCATGGCACAGCATTCGTGGTTTCCCCTTGCCGACGCATCTGTTAGCACGTCGGTACTAACGTTCGAGCTTCGACAGACGGACTCGTTCGTGGTAGGATTTACTGTGTAGCTTACGCTTTGTTAGTGTCGCGGGAGCCGGGGCGAAAGAGGAGGGTAAGGATGTAGAATGACATTCTGCACAAAGTTAGATTTGACTGTAACATACCAACCCATAGTAAATACTAAAATGGGAGTGCATATAAGAAACCAATGGCCTGAAAAAAAGGTGGATGCTTTGACTTGGGCACAACAAAGGAGGGCCAAATTCTTTTTGACTTGTGTCTGAGAAAGTATAGAGAGAACAACATTCAAATGGAAGTCCTTCCTTCCCTGATCAATGCCAGAAAGATTTTGCCTTCTTAGAAGACTTCAAATTGCTTTGCCAGAAGCCCATCCTGGACCGAAACAACTCCTCCGACCGTGACTCGTCGGAGTTTCGACCGTGACGGCCAGACCAAGAAAGAAGGAAGATAGGACAGGACATAGAAAGAGATGACTTGACACCAATGAACAAGACCCGTGAATCCATAACTGGACGATATTCAGTTTGTGCGAGTCACTCCTCCGAAAATGCAGCAAAAGAATAGTCTCGAGGTAAATCCAGCTCGAACGTATGCCCTGGTCCACCAAAATTGCAAGCGATGGTCAGCTTGTAAATGGAAGGTTTTGGTCAATTAGCTGTACACGTGAAGGTCATTGTTCGATTTCTTCTCTACTTTCCTACGCAGTTGCTGCTCGAGTTTGTCAAAATTGTCAATCTCTTGGCCTTTCTGATGAAATCGCTGCCCAATGAAACGAGGATGATATCAACAAATAGTCCAACCAACCAGTGTGCCAAGACAGATAAGATCACAGAAAGTCACAATGCAGACATACGGAAAGGTGAAAGAAACTCCTCACCTGTATGGCTCATCGCCGATGCGCTTCTCTCCACCTTTGTTATCCCGATATAGCACATGGCGGGCTAAGCTTTGAGTATTCTCGACGCCAAACATATCTGTTAGCTTCCTGCACAACTCGTCATATGAGGCAAGCAATGAGAGATCAAGCGTTCGACCCACGTCTTCCGATGCTATGAAAACTTTGCAATGGCCGATTTCTGAGCAGGCTTCCATCTCCTGTTGGTGCTCATCCTCATGCATTCTCAACAGCTCACATGACGACTGCCGCTCTGGTTGGCCCGACTGCTGACGTGCGGAACCAGGGCCGTCAGGGAAACTACCTGGTTTTTCTATCTTCTCTTCCGATGAAGTACGAGCGGGCGAAGCTGTAGTGGCGGTGGTAGTAGCAGGGCTGCTTAGAGAAATCTGCTGCTCGGTCAGTATCGGCTTACCAAAGAGCACCAACTGGGGAGGTTTCTTAACTTCCTCAAGCTTCTTAAAGACTTTCCCGTAATTCGTCATTGTCAAGACGGTAGAAATGTTGTCGTCGCTGCTAGATTTGTGCATTCTCGGACCATTGGAGGTTCTGATGGGTCTGATTGAGTGGTCGATAAGCGGAAAACCGGCAGGGAACAGACTCGACGGCTGTTTGCTGAGGCGGAGATCCGGTAAGGATGGAGAATAGTAAGGGTGCCTGGCTCCCTGCATGCCAGCTGCAGAATGGTTGCTGGGAAGACAACCAAACAGGCTGCTGGGCCCAAGGAGGTCGCCGGAGAACGATGGCATTGGGAAGTGCCCATCGAGGGGGAAATCCGGGTGATGTGGAAGTCTTAGCTTCTTCCTTGGTGGCGAGAAAGGGGAGAGATGGATTGCTGGCATGTTAGAGACGAGTTCGACCAGCCATGGGCTCACACGTTTCACGTTTTGCAGCAAATCCGGCTCGTCCCAAGTTACCTGTCAGTTTCGATTTCTTTCAGCATGTAATATATAAATACAGGGAAGTCCAAACAAATAACGAAGCTAATCCATGGGTAAACGGCGAACAAATCGGGGAAAACCCTAGAAGCTACACCCATTAACCAATGACAAAACAAGGGAAGGTATTGTATGAAAATCGATTCTACGCAGTCGACTGAGGTAAGCAAAGCTGCACCGAGGAATTATTAAAAACCATAAGTTTAGGTTGATTCACTGAACTACCTGGAGTAGCCTCCAAGGTGAATCCGGCCAGCGGATGGGATCGGCCACTTGAACTGAAGATATCGTCCCCATGAACCAACTAATCCGTGAAGAGTCCTCTGTTTCGAAGGCCATCTTGAACCTCATTCCGGAACACCACCGGATCTGCATCGCAGCTTTTACCATGGACGACTTCACACAAAATTCAGGGGTACTTGCTCGAGGGTAGTAAACCACCTCGAAAGGATGCCCATTTGCCGCGAGTGAGGCTGCTTCGATAACTGCCTCTGGCGTGACCCGTTTCTTGCCCATCAAACTTCCATTTCCGTTCATGCAGTTACCATGCCCATTGGTGATCAATTTGTTCTCGTCCTCTGTCAAGAATGCTGAGAACCCGCCATAAGGCACTGCACAGTTACCACCGACTGGGTTCCAACCAGATGAGGACTCGGGTCCGCCACCAATCCCTCTTTTAGCCCGGCGAATCCCAACGCAAAGATCCCCATTCTCCGCCCTCATGAACACTATTGAGTCCCCAGCCACAAGCTTCTTGTGGTTAACAAAAGTACTCCAACCTGTGGTCAAGAGATGTCGCCGCGGTGTACCTCGGTAGATATGCCTAAACTTCCATGTCTCTCCATGAACGTCCTTGGCTAGGATGGTTTGGACAGGAGGGTCTGCAGAATAATCCAGTCGTGGGAAAATCGTTTCTGCACAGTACCTCGGGACAGAGAAACCACCGCCGTTATTAGCATCCGACTGGGTCAAAGTTTTGGCAAAGGAGGCAGGCTTATCTTGACCATCTGATCCTTGAAGCCCTCCAATTCCATCATCCCCAAAATCAGGCTCATTATTTGTCAACGGAACCAATCTCATCTTAGCGAAGACCTCGTCGGTCTCTGGATCGGCCATGAACTTAATTGCAGAAACCCGGCAAGGTATATATGCTGGTATCCTGGGGCAGTTCCGAAAATCCCCGGGACCATACGAATGCTCGGCGTGGCCTTGAGGGAAATAAAAGACCTTGGAGTTCAATGGCGGCATTTGCACCATTCCTCCAGCGCAGGCATGCCATAGCTGAGAATCTAATGTTTTCTCCACCTCTTTCAGCTTCTCCTTAGAATCCATAAAAGTGATCATCTTGGCCAGAAGGCGGTTTTGCCGAACCAAGCACAGCTTTTTCAGGGCATAAAAGTCTTCTCCGAGTAGCTAGACTAGATGCTTCTGGTGCTTGTTTTTACAATAAACACTGAAAGTAACATGCAAGAACATGAATACGATTAGGCACAGGATAACCAGAATCAGACAGTTACCTAATTCGCCTTTCTGAAAAGTAAGAAATATTACCCGGTCGGTTGATCTTGCTCGAAACTCGAATTCGGAAAAATTACGTCCCACGTTTGGAGCCAAGAGAAAAAGGGGATTAACAAACTTCTACTTGGAAAAACACACAATCGCACAGTAACACCCCCAAAAGTCCACAAAAGCTCAAATTTGCTGATGAGAGAGAGGGAGACCCCTGAGACAAAGCAGGTCCATTTCTCTTCTCAGCTCAAAGGCTCCACCAATTCATCTTCTTGTACAAATTTCACTCTCACAATTCCCCCGAATTTACAGTGCCATACCATTAGCAGCCAGAAGCTCACTTCTTCCACAGCCACAAAAGACCGCAGCCTCTGTTTTTACTAAAACTAAGCTAAGAAGGAACTGTCGAATTCAGGAACTCAAGATCTACAACCGACAAAACCAGAAAGTAATTATCTTTCTTCCACCCCATCTCGGCCTCTAAAAATATCTCAATTCCCTAGCATCAAAATTCACCGCCAAAATCATCAGCACCCACCAAGAATCTATCTGCGTGCTCACAAAAGAATCTCTCTGCTGCTGCCACTTTTTCTCTCCCTCTCCCCCTCCTCTCTTCCAATTCAAAGATTCAATTGAGAGATCGATGACCACAGAAAGCAGATAGAAAAAGGAAAAGCCGTATTGCAAACACCATACACCCACCAACGCAAAGTGAAAGAAGAAAAGAAGGAGAAAGAAAGTTATTCAAAGATTCATTCAATGCTCTCTTGGAACATAACAAAGTGTCCAAAAGCAACACACGCGAAAGCAAAAACCAAACACATAAAGGCCCTGCCTTTTTAAACAATGGCTGGAACTTGAGCACAGTGAAGACTGCTCCTCCACTTTTGCTTACTGGGTTTTTCCCTTTTTCCCTTTTCTTTTTGGCTCCTCCTTTCTTTTCTTTTTTTCTTTTGGGTTCGCGGGTCTTCTGTTCCTAATCTCGGGTTTTTCGATTTCAGACCTTTTTCTTCGGATCTGAAGAAGCAGTTTTGTATCTTCAGAAGCCAGCAAGAAAACAAAGATCTTTAAGGAACCTATCCAATTTTTCCTTTCGTCCCCCTGCGTCAGCAATACCATTTTCTTCCCTTATTTAATGGTGGGTTGCCAATAAAGTAATCATTTACTAATTCCCCTCCTGAATAATCAAACTGGTTCTTTTCTTCGTGTCAACTTCGGTGGAAGTTTTAATAATTATTGGGCTCTGACAAAGAGCGTGTCTTTCCGATTCTATCGCGGTATTCTCAAAGACTCGGGAGAGGAGAAGGGAGGACGAGACGAGAGGAAGAGGGGGACGAGTCGTCGTGGGGCTCGTGAAAGAGTGTGACAGTTCTGATTCTGAAAGCAAGGCAGTGTGTCTTAACTGGACGTGTTAACCGTGGTTAACTGATCCTGTACCTAACGAGCGGGACATGTTAACTGTAGTTGTTTTGTTCCAAGAATTATGCAGAAGAGAAGAGAAAGAGAAGAGGGTCTCAACTCAAATCCTTTCATAACCCCGAAAGACTCAAACCCGACTCGTTTTGGTGCTCCAAAGTTCCAAAGCACCTAAAGCAGGCTCATTCTAGCTTCTTTTATCCGGTTTAAATTTGTTAATAAGTTTAATGTGGGCGTGCAAAATGGTTTGTGAATTGTCTCGGCAAATGTCACTACCAACCTTTCTAATATTATCCTAATCAGACTTGCTGTTTTTAATGGAAAGACAGTATTTTGCTGATGTATGCATTTGAGCTCGGGTTTGCCGATACCCGCTAGATGAACGAATCATAGACATGATCTAAAGCCCGACAAGCTTTTCTAAATGAAATCCAAAATTTGTCACGTAGTCTGTAATCCGAAATTCGAGGATGACCTATCAGGGTTCGGACCCCGGTCAGGTTTGCCGGGTTATTTGTGCCTAGCTTTCAGGGTGAACTATTTGGGCATAACCAACACGGACCTCAGTGCATCAGTCTGAAAGTAACTGATTCACCATGAAATGAGGTCCAAACTTGCTCCTTTCAACCAAAACAGATAAATTAAAGGCACAAGAAGGCCAAACAGAGAATTGTGACGGGCAAGGAAGGTACAGAATGAGACTCAAATGGTTCAACAGTAAAGAACGGGCAAGCTTGCTGCAATAGTGAGGTCCAATTTGTTAAGGCATTCCAAGTCCGCAAATATACGATTCTGTAACATTGCTTTACAAAATTTTGGAGCTGTGCATGATGACACTGCTATAAACGTTCAAAAGTTTCCAAAGTTTAAGGAAACACAATCTACTGTACTCAGGACAAAATGGTAGCCTTAACTGCTCGGTCGGAAACCATCTGATCCTCAGATTGATCCGCAAAAGAAACTGCCTTTTCCGTGTCAACGACATCGTCGTCATCCTCTTCCTCTTCCTCTTCATCCTCTTTGTGATCATCATTATCAACAAATCTTAAAACCCCATTCACCTTTAGCTCGGGGCGCTGCTGACTTACATTGCCAACGAGCAAATTGGCCTCTGCAAGTTCCTCCGTTGTTTTTGCCAGGGAGAGAAGCACGTTCTTTGCTTTCTTGTCAGGATGAACCCCAGAAGACTCCATTTCCTTGAACCACACCAATGCGCTGTCAAAATCCTTGTTTTTACCGTATGCATCCATGATCGTCGTGAATACAGTTTGATTTGCTTTGATTCCGCAGACTCGCATTTCTTCATACATCTTCATCATCTTCTCCAATTTATTCACCCTGGCATAACCTTTGATCATCGTCCCATAGGTAACGATATTCGGATCAAACCCGTCCTGCTTAAGCCTTCTGAAGAACTTCTCAGCACCATCCATATCCAATGCATTCACATAGGCTGATAACATGGTTGTGTAGGAGCAAAGATCTGGCATGTACCTACCGTGAAAAACGAAAAGGTTAAAGCCATTTTGAAGGAAGGTGGAAGAATGTAAGATCAGACATGGTGGTATCACAATGCTAGGCAAGAACATTCAGCAATTTAGGAGACGTTCTAATTAGCCAGAGATTAAGGGAGAACTAACTGACAAGAATGACAGTATAAATAACAACACCGAAGAGGTAAAACCATTTCTCCTCCTCTTTCAGCGAAGTTTGTAGGTTATTGTCAGCTCCGTCATAATCGAGATGACAACTGTGAAGGCAAACAAATTTAGTATCTTTAATCACAATGGTTTTGTCGAAACAGATGAGGAAATGTGCTCTTGTGCCACAACTATATAGATAACTCTACCTAAAAGACTTAACAGTCTGCACTAACGGTAAACACTACATGTTCATCCCGGCAACTTCATTTTCTAGAGTCAGAATCTGAGATGTTCAAGGAATCTATGCATAAGTGTTAGGATTTACATGTTCAGTGCAAAGTACATATGAGGTGTGAAATACAATGGCCTCACAATGGATAATTGGAGTCAAATGGGTTATTGATATACTAATTGGCCCTCAACTCATTGACATGGAACTTTTCGAGCAAAATGAGATCTCACCAAGTATGTTAATAGGCTCAAATTTGAGCTCGACCTTGTGATCTCCCAGTAATAGGTATAGGTTCAAAGGTGTGCCTTATGGTTAGAGGGATCCAACATAGCAATAACATAATTTGGTATTATAGAAGTCCAGCCGTACTGTTTGAGTTATGGAAGGTCAGATGCATGCTCTGTTGACATAGATAGGTCTGTAGAAAGCTTTGTTGGGGATCATAGCAAGTAGTTTGACTTTCGATCAGAATGATGAACTTACGAGGCACTTCCTGTGATTCAGTTGTGCCCCTCCAATGAGTTTAACGTGAAATGATTCTCGAGAAGATGGACGCTGAACTGCTTACGAAGCGACTTTCCGTATGCTGCAGGGGATCAGCCATCAGTTCTCAGTGTTCACCTTGATGAATTCAGAACCATGGTCATGGATCTAGAACGTACAGATGCTTAATCAATCATGAGGATTATCCATTTTTTGTGTGTTCATTCCTTCCTTCTACACGTTGAAATCAATCATGAGGATTATAAATTTTTGGTGTGTTCATTGCTTCCTTCTACAAGTTCTTTATAGAATCTTCGCATATAGCAAAGACGCAATTTCTATCAATGATGTTAAGGCGGCACTGCAGTCAAGGAATTGATTGAAAAAGAATTGACTGTTGGCCAGGAAGAAGTTTGGTAACTGGAGGAAGGTCAAGGAAGAATTCCAGTCATCAAATATAAGAATACACATCAAAGTCCAGTGATAAAGATCTTCCTTGCAATAACTGTGAGGAGAAGGGGCATGCTAAGGCGAATAGTTACATATTAATAAATAGACCGCCTAAGGATGGTCAAAGGGATAAAAACAAAAATGAGAAAACAGACGCAAGCTTTCATGGCTATGTTGACGCTGATGTTCTTTTGGGGACCAATGCTGAGCCATGGTCAGCAATGCACATGCCAGATCCAGAATGAGAATGAATCATTCTTCCATGTCGCAATAGAGATTTATTTTCCACATGAACCACATAATGGTGGAGTTGTGTTGGTGGATGTTAATGTCGACTGTAAGATTTTTATAATAGGAACACTCCGAGTAAGGATGCACGATGCCATTATGAGAACATTGATCATGATTCAACACATACTAGAACCTATGCAGGACTTGATTCCAATTAAAGTTAAAAGGATAAAAAAGAACTTTCAAACTACCTGTCCCTTCTCATGCTCTTGAATACGGTTCGTGCTTGCTCCACCATCCCAGATATTGCAAATGCATCAAGTAAAATATTGTAAGCTTTGTGGGTAGGCCTGGACAATAATTAACAAAGTAGATAACCATCAGCTCAAGTGTTTAACAGCATTATCATGAACACATCTTCATTTAATGTTCCTTCACCCAGAGAGAGAGACACAGACAGAGACAGACAGAGAGACAGAGAGTGAGTATGACCCTTATTGGAAACAGGATGCTGTGCTTCAATGGACTAAGACTACAGGAAGAAAGAGTAGTCCAATGTCCTAAACAATCATGGATCGGATTCGACACTCAATGAACATAACAAATCATGCAACTATTCCTCTGTTCAACTAAAAGAATACATCAATTAGTGGTGAGATGTTAGACTGAATGATAACTTCCACTTTAGCAAAAGAATTGCCATACTTCTTTTAAGCCACTAATGGAGCCATTGATTTTTTGATAGGTAAAGCAAACATTCACTATAGGGCACTGATAGGGTGCAAAACCATATACAAAAGGAGCTCCGAGAAACCGATGCAAAGTTGATTCAACAGACACGGCATCTAGAAGTCAGTCCACAAAAATGAAGCCATTATATAGATGGGAATTTCTTAGCTGCTTCACATCATACAAAACTTTTTTCTCAGACTATAACTCAAGCTTCAGTTGGAAAGTACACAAATTTATGAAAAATTCGAGAACTTAAAAGTTGACTATTAATTTTCTGCTTTAATCTCAAGTGGTTAAGACAAACACCACACCTACCTGACACTGGCATTCAGCATCTCCTCAAATACAGCTAGTGCTTCTTCCTCTCTCCTGGCTTTCCCATAAGCATTTATAAGCAAGGCATAGCTCACAACATCTGGCCGAAGACCAGCTCTTTGCATCTACAGGTAACCAGTAATTTCAGAAAGCTGATGGACACATAATCAATGGGCGACAAAAGGATGTGAATCATTTAGCCAAATAGACAGTAAAATAGCATAGTGGATTTTGAAGGCTGAATTTTCTAGATATTCAAAATGTGCAAGGATTTGAACAGCGTCCCCACATGTTTAATGTAAGTTGTTAAATTGAAAGTTTCAAATTATGCTCTGCAAACATCAGCTATGTACATACCATGAAAGAATTTTTGCAGCAATTACTTGAGCTTGATGGTATTATGTAAGATGACAGAGAAAGAATCCACAAAAAGTCAAAGGTATTACATACAACAATCAAGCCTTATTATGACATACTCCAGAATCCTGATGGCAAAACAAAGAAATTTATGGCCCTAGTATCATAATACTTTATTATCAAATAAAACAGTCTTTGCACTCCAAAAGCCAAAAACCCTTCTCTTTTATCCCTTTCCACCTTATGCCCCCCACCCCATCATCAAGCCAGTTCTGTAAAGTACCTGATCATATATCTTTGAGACCTCCTTGTAATTAGTTTCAAATGACATGAGGCTATTGTATGTCACGGTAGACTGCTGCACTCCTCTTTCGGCCATCAAAGAGAACATCTGACGAGCTTTCTCATAAGTTCCGGCTTTCTTATACATATAAATCATCATGTGGAACATTTGCTGGTCAGGCTTAAGAGGGGATCTCTCCTTATCTAAAAGGGTCTCAAAGACTTCTTCAGCCTCCGCAAATTTGTTACCCTGCAGCAGCCCCAGTAGCAGATATGAAGTTGCCGGTTCAGAATTATAGCAAAATTGAGCATTCTAAATAAATACCTCAACAAATGTTTTAAGAATGATTTGATACGTAAAAGCAGAAGGCTCAGGGCCTGAAGACTGCATCCTTCGAAATATAGCTTCTGCATTGTTATATCGTCTTCCTCTACCATATGCTTCCATAAGGGCAGTGTAAGCAATCACATTAGGGGCACATTTTTTCTTGTTTATAAAGCTCATGACTCTTTCAGCCCTGTTGAAGTCCCCTTGCTTTCCATAAGCTGTTATAAGCATCAGTAGGTCCATCTCGCTGAAATCCCACCATTGCTGAATCCTTAGCCACTCAAGAATCTAAAAGGAAATACAATCATACAGAAGAAAAAGGCCAAACATTCAAATTATCCAGCAGAAAAAAAACGAACCACATCAATTAACTCAGGAAAAGTATACCTCACTTTATTCTCAATTAGTTCAAGGCAAAGAGACAATCTAACTGTTAACGGATTGCACACCAAGGAGGTGTGATGTGAAAAAGAAAAATTTAAGTAAAACCATATATTTTCAGTATAGAAAACAAAAGACAGTCTCAACTTTCAAAAGGTCCTATTTTCTCACGCAAATTTCCGTAAGGAAGAGTCAAGAAGACAAAATTCTCTCATGCGATTTCTTTTTAGAACCCAAATGAACCATCATTTGCAAGGTGTCAATATATTGACCATGATTTCCCCTGTGAGCAAATTCTAGCGGTACTAATATTTAAAAAATTATCCTGATTAAAGAATATCTTCATCATTTAAAAAAAACTCCATTGACTATCCGATAATGAGATCATCGCAACAATGCTTGAAGCTCTACTGTTGAACATAACAATGCATAGGCATCAGCATAACAAATTGTCACTTTATCGATGACGAAGAGGTTGCGCTAGACATCTGAAAGAATCGCAACACCAAATATTTTTCAGAAGCATACAAGTATCTGTAGTTATAGGCCATATTGTACATTAAGTTCTTAGGATATATTGCAGTGTCCAGAGTCTAGGTCTTCAAGATGGTATATATAGTTCAGATATCTCCTCTTGGTAATAAGCATAGCAGGATACCTAACCTCATACTAGAGAATGTCTGATTTACGTTTTCTTTTTGTTCAAATATTATATACGAAGAGCAAAAAAGAATCCTCATGTACAACAATGTCACGTACGTGCACATCGCATTGGCCACTGTCACCATCATCCTGTGGGAAACTAAAACTAAAGCTTTCGCAGAATAAGGTACTTCCGGAAACATGCATTTAGAGGTGTATGGGCAATGAACATGGGAAAATTAACTTAAAATTGGTCCCCATACCTCACTAACAAGGTTCCATTTCTTTAGCTGCTTGAACCTTTTTAAGGTTCCCAACACGAGGTCTCGCGGAAGCACCTGCGTCCGAGCCCTCTCAGTCTTCAGGACAGCCGCCGCCGAGCCTGCTTCCTCGATCTCCTTCATCAGCCTCCTCCAGTTCTTTTGATAGGCTTCGTCGGCGGCGTCCTTGAAAACTTCCACCTTCTTCCTCTTCTGCATGAATTTCCTCGGCGCCAACATCCCCATACATACTACCCCCACTCTCCCACGTACACTGACCCTATCGCTAATGCACGTCCCACATATCTCTGGTCTACTGAAGGAAAAAAAAAGAGTTACAGTTAATTCAAGATTGTCACAGATTGCAACCACCAAAGAAATGCAGTAGAAAGAAAGAACAACGACAGTTACAGATAAAGAACAGCAAAGTCACATAAGAGTGTCAGCAATCAACTGAAAGAAAAAAAATTCAATCTTGCAAATGGGTGATGAGAAATGGAGCCAAATTTCACTTACCCATTTCGAAATGCACAAGAAACAAAGAGAACCAACGCCCATATTGACGAAACCCATCAGACACTATTCAGGGTTTTTATGGGTTTAAACAGAGCGCAGGAGAAAAACTCAAGGAAGGGGACACGAAACAAACCTGCAGTCATTCAAAGGAGCTGAAAGGAACGGCTTCAGAAAGAGGGTTTGGGGCATTTGAGAGAGATTGGCAGACCCTGCTTACTTTCAGGCCTTCTTCCAGGATTTGCTTCCGAGAATATGGTTCAGGTGAAGCAGCTCTTGTTGGGGGGTGAGGAACTCCGAGATAGTTTGGTTTTTGTTGTTTCAATAAAAATCTTATCTTGAGAGAGAGAGGAAAGAGAGGAATAGACAAGCAAACCAACCGCCAGCTGCGAACCGGTTCAACTGTGTTATGAAGAAAACCGGTCCGTTCCGACCCACGTGTCCGAGAAAGAAGGTTTGGGACATTCACGTTTATTCTTATTGACGGCTCTTTTTTTTCTCTATATGATTAAACTCACGTTTGGACTTGGGTATGTTCTTAAAAAGTTTCATCCGGACCTCAGGATGTCGAAATAAGAGAGTATTCCAAATCTCTCCCTAGAAGAAAAAAACAACACCGGAGAGAAATTAGGAATGGGCAAGTAGACCGGCCGCCGGTTGCTCAATAAGGCGTTGTAGCTTGCACAGATGGCAAAGTCAATGGATAAAATTATCCTTAATCGCTACATTTTCATTTAACGTAATGACTCGTAATTTATTTACTTTCTTTCTTATATGAATTTTTCAATGTCTAGGATCCAGTTGCCATATTAAAAATTATCACATGTTTTGTTTTAATTTATTATGAGTGTGCTATTCATATTGTAGGCACTATGTTTTCTCTTCATTTTTAGATTTTATTTCTGTAGAAATTAGTTTTGTCAAAGAGAGAAATTTCCAAGAAATCTAATTTTGTTCTGTATTGTCGTGCAAATTAACGGAATAACTATCTATCAAGTAGAATCTAGAAAAATCTCGACATACACTACTTTTTAACATAATCATGTTGTTGTGCACATCATCATCAAACTTTTCCTTATCAATTGTCTTTGACACAAACGTATGATGGGATGAACGAGTGAAACTCGATTTTCCAAAGCAAAATCACAATTAGATTCCCAACTTGAAATTTCAAAAGATGAAATCTAAATAAATCAAAACTTTAATTACATAAAATAATAATTATTTATAAGATAATGCCGGTGAAATTTCATTCGTTTTGGACTGATAAAACTTGAAGTGTGTAAATTTTTCATGCAGATATTTTCAATGTGTTTTTGCATATTTCTTTAACATCTTATATATTATGTCTAAAAGTATCTCATCAATAGTAAGGAAACACACAGATTATTTGATATAGTAAATATAGAGACTTGATTTTTTTTTTAGACCAACGAAATTAAAAAATAAAAAAGTTCACTGGGAAAGCGAGCTTGTAGATAAGAGGGACAAAGAATACTTATGTTATAGAGTAACGGTGAATAAGATACTACTAAGTTAAAGAAAACTAATTACTATGTAAATATCAAAACCATTCAGGCCAACTGAGTATGATTCAATCATATAGAGGTTGGAAATAGCCCCGTCCGCATACTCACAATACGCATCTTCTTTTACCCCTTCTTAGTTTGAACGTACTACATTATGTACTACTTTATAGCTTGATGCACCAATTCAACAGAGACAATTTAACAATTTTTTTGCTTGTTAATTGTGCATAAACGTTATCTTTTTGACTAATGTGTTTTAATGGGGAGAAAAAGAGCCATGGACGAAATTAGGGAAGAAAATGAACTCCTGTATGCCAAAGCACCTTAGTTTTCCCGAGTAACATGTGAAACTATCAGTCTTCCGGTGCATAGGATAAATCCTGTGAGGCACATATAGTTATTTGACAAATCCAAAAACGACACGAACTCAATATACATAGGTTTATCAGCTTGATCAACAAGTTATGGTTGTTTTTTCCAATGACACGGTTCGACGCAAGTACAAATTTCATATATAACACTCGATTGTGAACACAAATTGCCAACCGTATGCATGCATCAATGACCAAGGAACTTGTTCATATGGATTAGAGAGGCACGCACGCATGATGATGGTAGTACAGTAACCCGCTGTGAAAACTAATGTCCGCTTGCATTGCACACTGCAAAATTTTCTGCCAAAAGATGCGGTCCTTTCTCGTTCCATGGGAAGGTTTCTGAGATTATATATTCAGGAGGCTAAAATCTGTGATCCTAGCTGGTTCAGGCACAAAAACACCATCTGCTGGTTTGCAAATTCACACAGTAATCACCACGCGCGGATAAAGCTTTCAAGTTGCACCAGAAAAACCTTTCTAATTGCATGTGACGGTACTTCCATTCCACGAGACTAGCAAACTAAAAATAAATCGGAGCAGATTCAGACAAAAGGACTCAAAATTCGGCAATATACAAAAATTTCTGTCTCACTATGCTGGAAGCAGCTAGATATGCTGCCAACCACGATCTCGATCCTTCGCTTGCTTCATCGAGGCTAGGCTATGGACAATGTGCCTCTTCAGGGAGTTCAGCCAGAAAAGAAAGCTTATTAGGTGAACAAAGAGCGCAAACGCAGGATTGCACTCATTAGCAGGATGCAACGGGCTTTGTATGGGCAGGAGATCGCAATTGAGAAATGGCAGTGTCACCATCTGCATCCTCAAGAGGTATTGGTGCTCCACTAAGATTCTTCCTGAGCAGCAAATCAGAAGTATCAGATGTGCACAATCCAAACAACAAGTATCGTCTTTAAGTATTAAGAACTGAAAGCTGAGGAAACTTACAAAAGTACAAACTCAATGAATTAGCAAAGACGATGGTATTACACATGCTCTGCCATTTCTTTGCTTTAACATTTCAACAAGATGTTCATGGCAAAGCTGAATGTAAATTCACTAAGAAGGCTGCTAAGGGATTCAGATGAAAGCTTAAGCTAGCTTGAATTTGCCACATATTCGAATCAAGATAACTCAAAAGGCGTGGCATATAAAACACAAAAAAAGGAATTACAGTTGCAGATTCAACAGGCAAGGTGTACCTCTGAGAGACGAAAGTTTCCTCAGATAAAGCCTTTTCCAACCTCTCCTCAAATGGTGTTGCGTGCCAGCTTACTTTCTGATCCTGCAAAGAAAGCAAGATCTTGTCATATCTTATGACAATATATTCAAGTTTGTGCCTATTGGATGGGAAACAGGAAGATGCACCTCCTTATACTTGTTAGTCGAATTAGGAATTCCATTCCCATCCCACCACTTTTGTGAGACATGAGATTGTTCCTCTTCCTTCCAATGTGCAGCAACAAGCCCAATGATTGGTCTATCTGTGGGAGTTCTAGTAAGACGAGTTTTCCTGTAAGATACAGATCCAAATTTGCTACCGTCATTTTCCAAGTGAAGAGGCGGCTTCAGCCAAGCTGACAAGGTTGTTTCACCCTTAAAACCCTGCTCGGAACAAGTCTCGTCCAACCATGTTCCCCTGTTCAATGTTTCATTTACCGGCTGCCCAAGTGATTCATTTAGCTCGCCCAAAGGTCGATGATTATGACCATCCTCGTCCTTAAAAACCTTCAACTGCATGTTATTCTGGTAGGAACTTGGAACTGAATAAATATATTCAGACCTGATCCTTGGCTTTCCATATGGTAAATTTTCCATGTTCGCCGGGAAAACAGTTCCAGGTGTCTGCATCTCATCGGATAGCTTTAGAGGGGTTGGATAAGGTGAAAGTTTCATTGTACTCTGATTACCCAGGAATTCAGAATCTTTGATACCGTGGCTAGTATCTATTCTAAGCGAACATATATCAGTGCCAGGATCAAAATGAACCGACTTGTTCCTATTCTGAGTGTGTGAGGCAGAAGGCCAAGTTGTGATTGGAGTTAAAACACTGCTGTTCTCTACAGCTAGAATCTCGGTTGCCATATTCACATTCTCTTCACTACTGCCTTCGGTAGAGTTCAGAGGAATGCTAAAAGTGCTCTCAGCGTTTGATTTACAGCTGCAAAAGAAGGAAGCAATCAAAATAATCAATCATCTGAAGGACAGAAGTTTTATCAAAAGTTTAGCAAGACGTTGATCCTAGAGTTGTAAGGAAACACCAACGGATTCATTACAAGAAGACAAAAAAGTATACTCAGTTTGAAATAATATACAACTTCATAGACTAGCAACGGTTTCCTTATAACCATGGGAATGTGTAAAATTTAACTTTTGCTTTGTTTCTTAGTGGACAACAAAAATTAGTTTAAAAGCTTCTTTCTTGAAGATTTATTCCCCTGCTAAGTTAAACATTTCATCTGAGAAATCCATCATTGCAGATTACGAACTATTAGGAATATTCACCTTGTAGGCGCATGCTCTTGAGAAGCAGAATCACTTCCAGAATCTACGAAAAGTTTGACAGGTGTTGGGGAAAGTTCAGTAGGCTTAGTCAGCTGAAGTTTCCTGACAGATGTATGAGGAAGCCATGAGTGGAACTTTGAACTTTCTGAATCTTCGCGATTCGGTGGTGAAAACATGAACGTGTCTGTTGCTTTCCGAATTTCTGCAGGAGTCTCCGGTAAGGTTCCACAAGCTTTAAGGAACTTAGCCTGTTAGATAAATCTGAGTTAATAGGAAGTCAATGAAATGGACGGACCAGAAGTAGCCAACAACTCCAATTAAGTAAAATTCTACATTTGTGACAATGAAATCAAAAAGCACAAACTACCTTATTCAAACTCCTCAGACAGTGTGACCTCTAAGCAGAGAGTTAATGTTGCCATGATAATCTAGCCCTCTATCCTCTAAACTAATAGAACGTACATACGACAGACAGTTTATGCCATTTAGAATAGAAGACATTGGCATTTTGAGGCTTTGACCAGTATCAAGAACAGGAATTGACAAATTGGGAGGAAAAAGAAAAGAACCGAGAGGCTTCGCAGGATTACTGGAAGTGCCTTAAAGCCTACACAAGTATTGTTAAATAAGTTTTAACTCATGAAAAACAGAGAGCCTTCATCCTTGGTTTCGTCTTGAGTCTTAACTATAGGAGCATGAGCAGAAAAATTCCTCAAAGCGCACGATTCAGATAACCATACAGTCACTTCATAGCAAAATGAATATTAGGGCCATATTTTCCTCCATCCAATTTTCTCCGACCATACCTCTAATTGGTGGGTTACAAACTATAGACAGCCCACTTGTAACCCAACAATCAGAAGCATGATTGGAGGAAATTTCTCCCAACTAGGATGGAGAAATATATAGCCCAACTAGATATTAGTAACTCATAAACAAAATAGAAATTTGTCTTCTTCTTCTCATATGGTGCCTCTAGAGTGTATCGGTGGCTATGTTTCAATTGCACCAACAGCAACAAATCACCTGGGCTCGTATTCATCTCTCACTAAGATACAGGAGAAAATTATAATGCATCCCCCCCATATATTTGCCAGATTACAAGGAGGCCGTCTTTATTCGGGAGACTAAACTCATACCTCTAACAGGAAATATGTTTGAAATTACCTATAGATGTACACCGAGCACATCATTTACCTGGGGACCAAAAAAACATGAAATTCAGAGATAGATGTACCTCATCTTTGACATCCTTGCTGATCTGCGGAGTTCCAAAGGAGCGATCTTCCAGATCCTCGCTTCGAACGTCTTCTCTATCTTAAGCGAAACAATGACATTCCATGTCAGAAAGGGGCAAAAAACAAAAACGCAAGACTGAAAGCCCTACATTGGCTAGAGCATAGAACCTAACCGCGACTCTGTTTACGCAGAATAGATCAAATCATCTGAAACGAAAGTCGAGAAACAAACCAATCCTTAAGATGGTCCAACAAAAGCAAACGTTCACCTTCAGCTAAAAACAACGACGACAGCCGATTCCGAGACGCCAACGCCTCCTGCAAAAACAAAGCAAACTCAGCTCTCCGCGAACGCTTCGACAATAGCAGAGCACCCAACGGCGGGGGGGGGGGGGGGGGTTGGATCAAAAAGGCGAGCGCTTTCCTGCGGCTCCGCACCCAACTCGACAAACCCATCTCCGCAACTCACCGCGGCTTTCCTGGGTCGAGCCGTTTGAGGCAGGTGGCGACGCCCTCCGCCGCCGCCGCCGTCCCTGGCACGCAGGCAGACGAAGAAGCAGCCCATGGCGAAGCCCAGCGAGCGGTCGAGAAACCCGAGGAAACTCCGGAACGCAAGCCCGAGCTCACGATTTAACAGTGCGCATATCATCTGGGAGCAGCGAAGCACCACCTCTCTCTCGCCCCTTTGCGTTACTGGGTCATCGGTGAGGTGAGGGAGAAGCTCGAAGGAAGAGAGAGAGAGAGAGAGAGTTGTTGAGTCGTTTTTGAGGATTTGAACCGACTGGGAACGAGGGAAAAGACGGGCCTCCCCATCGGAAAGCTCAGAGGATGCGACTGGGATTCTTTCGGCGGTACTCGCGCTAGGGAGCTGACACGTCGCGATGGTTGAGGTTATTTATTTTTTGCGGATTTTCTGTTTTTTCCCTTATTGAATTTTTGCAATCGAGTCATTTAATTTGTGTAATCGGATGTTTCCTTGTGTGTTGCGTTTTCCTCGGATCCTCTTTAACGAGAAAATACTCGACATCCAAAAATTTAATTAATTCGAATGAGTTTCAAATTGGAAATGGAAAATTATAAGGGATAATGACATAAATAGTTTCTGAGCTTTGGCCTAATGTGTAATGTGGTTCGTGTACTTTTAATTTGCTTAATGTGGTCTCTGAACTTTGGCCTAATGCACAATGTGATTTCTGAAATTTTAATTTATTTAATGTGTTCCATGAATTTTTGGTAATGTTCAAGATAGTCCATTGATTATATAAAAATTACAATGTTATTCTTCCATTAATTCAAGTTTAGGGACAACATTTGGCATTTTCATATAGTCCATGGACTAGATTGAATATGTA
This sequence comes from Syzygium oleosum, assembly GCF_021117445.2. NCBI lineage: Eukaryota > Viridiplantae > Streptophyta > Magnoliopsida > Myrtales > Myrtaceae > Syzygium > Syzygium oleosum. The sequence continues at coordinate 7,829,921 of NW_026607494.1, forward strand.
TTAAAAGTTCATGAATCATATTGAACAAATTAAAAGTTCAGTGACGACATTGAATAAATTAAAAGTCAAGAGATCACATTGCACATTAAGCCAAAATTCACACACAATTTTTGTCATTTTCCCAAACTATTATGAACATTTATAAAATCGGCATGCTTTGAACAATGAAAATGCATTTTTCCATAACATGAAAGCACGGCTTGAATTTCAGAGGAGCGAAAATGAATTTTTACTAAGAGAGACACATAAGTTGTAGAAAAACTGTGAATTTTTTGTTAACATGGCAAGGAACATAAGTTAGCTAATGGGGAATAAGAGAATATTATTTAAGCTCCGTTTGTTTCGCGAAAAATGAATGATTTGAAAAATATTTTCTTAAAAATAATTATTTGTATCTTTCGAAATAATTAGTTAATAAAAAATATTTTCATTATCGATAATAATATATTCATTTTTATAAGTGATTCAAGCGATTATTTTTTTGAAAAATGTCGTTGAAATCACTTTTTGACGAGACCCGTTTGTTTGTAAATTAGGCTTAGGTATTTCTTCTTCTTTTTGTGTCTTTCCCTGGCGAAAACGGGGTCGTTGTGCCTGCAAGCGTTACTTTTTCCCTGCATATATAAGGAAGAGAGCCCTAACGAAGGCTCGGCAGAGCACAGGAGTAGGAGGGAAGAAGAAGAAGAAGGAGGCGGGAGGAGGAGGAGGAGGAAGGAGGAGTAGAAGCGGCGAGAAGGGAGGGGCGTGTGGATTCGACCCAAAAGCACTCTGATCGTTGGGGGGATCACCATGATGGCACCCCCACTTCATTCGCATAGTTTTCAATCTGAATCCTCCGCTTCTCGCTGCTCCTCTTGCTCAGCCCCTTCTCCCTCTCTCTCTCTCTCTTTCTCTCTCTCTATCTCTCCCCATCTCTCTGCATGCTCTCACCTGTCTGTCTGTCTGTCTATCTTGTCTACAAGAATGGATAGAAAGCAGGGTAAGCTCGTGCTGGCCTTATGATGGTACTGACAACACACGTCTCTGAAGGCTCAGACTCTCCACTCTCTCTTGACTACTGGGTTAATTTCTCTCGAGCCCCTTTTGATCTTCGTAGTTGGTAGTTCTTATTTTTTTTTCGCTCTTTTTTGGGTTTTTGAGAGATGATGACTGTGCCTTGATGCTGCAGTAGACAGTAGTGGTCGTCGTAGAAATTGATAGAAGTTCGTAGATTTTAGTGTTATACTTGGGGGAACTGTTCATGACCATAAAAAAAAGAAAAACACTCGGGGGAACTGTTGTGTTTTTTTTTTCTTTGCTGCTAAAACGGGGGAAATGTTGTTTGGTCTTGTTGTTCGTTGTTCTGCTGCTGGGATTGTACCAAAAATGTTTTCTTGGCACTTTTTTATGCTCGTTCGAAGTATCATTTGTACAAATAAGAATCCCCTTCTTTACACTTTTTTTTTCTTCGTATAGCGAGATATAGGATATGGGGCTTTTTTTTTTTTTTTGGTCAAAGATCTACGGGGCTTATTTAGAAGTACATTTTGTGCAAAAACCCTTCCTATATGATAGAAAACGGATCTCTTTTGGGATCTTAAATCCCAAGTTTATCCATGAAGTGTACGAACGGTCCTAATTGTTTAATGTCTAGAATTGATTTTTTCTATGTGATACTAATTATTACAAGATCTCGTACATTGAAACCCAGAGGTATGGAATCCGAATCCATTAGTATGGAACATTTTTTTTCACAAGTGAAATTCCCTGGTATATGGAGAGGTGAAAAATTGCTTTCGATGTGGTGGAGTAAGAAGTACTCTTCCTTATGAAAGCAGTGCTAGGTTGAATTAGGAGTAATGTGTTGAATCATATTGGTGATTTATTCTGAAAGTTATGATAATTTGTCGTGATCAAGTGTTGAAAAACGTCACGGAACATAGCAAATCGAGCAAATGAGCCACTGCACCATGAAAATCCCCCATCTTGTCGAACACAATCAATGACTCCGGTATCAAATTCTCGAATCGAGCTTCCATACTCGACTACCCTTGAACTTCAACTTAGTGACTTAAACGACCATCATTGCCGAGAAGAGGGAGAGTTAAGCAGAGGGATAATACTGGTGATTGCTATATGGCAAAGTCTCAACCCCTCAACGGTCTAGATTATTTAGTAGTGATGCATGGTGAGTTTGGGTGAGATTGTTAGGAACGAGTATTGGCAGAACCAAAGTATTTTATGCGTTGGTGGGAAAATAAGATTGGGATAAAATAAATTCACCGCCAAAGAATTAGATAAAGAAGCGAAATAATCACTCACTTGGAAAAAATTCTTGTACAATTTCAGCTCAAAACTTTGCATGATGGCGACCCCAAAAAAAAAACGTCCCATGCTTACAATTGACGATGCACCTCTTATTTATAGAAGCAACAAGAAACTAAACTATGAAATATCGTACTGGGGAACCGTCCGGCCTTTGATTCGGCATATTCTTCAATTTCTAGGAAGTCCATTTTGGACTTTTCTTCTCATTGGACCCATTGGATCATGTTGTGGCCGAAATCTCCGTGGGAACACACATCGAATGGTCTCTAATGTAATATGATGCTCTCGCGTCAAGTAGAGACGGTGAATGTGTTAATATACCTCAAACAAATCACAGGAACATGACTCAGAACGTTGATTTAGGATACTAAAGAGAACAATGATTACTAGAATTGTCTATCGTGATAGTGTGCCTTTGAAAATCAATGGGATCTATGGGTGTGTTTGGCAACACTTTGCCAAGGCCCTTTGGGGCTCTAAAGGTCCTCGGGTGAATGCATGTACTGTTTGGTGATTTTTTTTTGGAGAGTTTTCAGGAGATGCAATTGCGTTTTAAAGGCCTCTAAAGCCTTAGCCCATTGCAAGTCCTAAGGAGTTTGGGTTCTTGAGTATAATTGAAATGCTAATATATATATTTTTCTTCTAACTTTGCCCTCACTAAATTTTCTTAGCTTTGGAAATTCTCTCGCCTTACGCCACGTCGGCGAAGGGCTTAGGTTGCCAATGAGCAGCCAGCGAGCCAAATCTAGTCATTAAGGTTAAAGTTGCTTCCCAATATGTTTTTAAATTAAACTTTATCAAATACTATTTGCATTTTAAAAAAAAACTCTTTCACCTAACACTGTTTTCATATCCGATATACGATGTGTCCCTCTTCAATCACTCCTGAGTATTTCTGTTGAGCATGGAAGTCTTCTTAACATGGAAGCGGAGTGATTTTCAGGATTCATTGTAATTAATAGGCAACAAGAAAACCGAGAGAAGTAGTGTATGTGACCTGTATTGCGGGCAGATGTCATCATGATTTATATGCCCGGTGTTCGACTGCTGTCACCTTCATTTCCAATTACATCTGACGAATCAAATATGAAATAGTTTAAAGGATGGATAGTCACGTAAGCATTTCTCTCCTCAAACTTATGCTTTATCAGCGGAGGAATCTGGCATGTCACTTAATACCCAATTCGCGCAAATTTGTAATTGCCTTTCTAAAAGCAGGCGGGCAATGTGAACGGATGAGCAAACATGCAACGTGAATTGACCGTTGAGCACAGGTTCGACTCTCGTTTCGCGAAAAGAAAATCGACGAAGGACAGATCTTTCGAATTTCGAACGGCCCACAAAAGGATCATAATTGGAAGAAGGGAATTCATGGGAGCATGATGAATTTCCAACAATCCTATTGTCCAAATATATCATGTAGTATATACACATTGCAAGAGTAGAGTATTATCCAAATAAGTCAGGAAATCTTGCAAAGAAAACCAAGGCATGTAAATGAATGCGAAATCTGATTCTCCCGAGCTAATCCTAGCAGCATACCAACTGAGGACTGTGCCGTTGACTGATTATGGGGTGGGTTGGTTTATGATGGTAACAACGTGTGCAACTTCGTTAATGCTCTGGTAAGAGAGTTCTTTATAAACCCAGACACAGATTGGGAGGGAGAGTCATTGACTGGTCCATCGAGAAGAGAGAAGGAGAGGAAGAAAAATGGCGGTGAAGGTGTACGGGCCTGACTACGCGTCGCCGAAGCGAGTGCTGGTGTGCCTGATCGAGAAGGGCGTCGAGTTCGAGACCGTCCCTATTGATCTCTTCAAGGGCGAGCACAAAGCCCCTGAATTCCTGAAGCTCCAGGTCTGTCCCTCTTCTGGAAACTCACTTCTCTTTTAGTCGAACTCTCAAACTCGAAGTTATTTTTTATTTGTGGGTACTTAGCTTTTAGAGTATTCTATCTGGTTGATCCTGATTCGGATCGTGTGTATGTGTAGCCCTTCGGATCAGTTCCTGTGATTCAAGATGGCGACTATACTCTCTTTGGTAATGCTCTCAACTCTTGGCTTGCATCATATATTTGTTTTGTTTAGAGCCTTTGGATTTTCACATCATGGTCCTTTGCTCGGGCTTTTTCTAGCCGTCTCGAGATCAAAACGTGTGGATATACGGATGGCGGTTCTTCATCAAGCTGCTATCTTTGCAACTCATTACTCACTCGAGCACTTTAACAATCACTCCGAGGGTTTGTTTATACTCTCACCAGAAGGATGCTAGTGTAATCAAAATGCATTAGCGACGAGAGGGTTTTGAGCTTGGCAATCTGCACCATCCGGCATTTGTTAGGTTAAAGTTAGGTTGTCCTTATAATTATCTAGACTTTCTGGGAGTCTTTCAGCCTTAATCTCAAGTCAATTCACTTGCCTAAGGAACATATGATCTATAATCAAAGCTCCATGGCGAAGTAGTCTGAATCACGAAGGATAAAGAGAACCTGAATTTTCATCTGATTGTGTTTCTGACCGGTGTTTAAGCTGAATGATCAGTGCATAGACATCGAAATGTGTCTACACTAATACTGAGGGTCTAGTGTCATGAGAGAAAGAATCTGCTGGTAAATTCAAAAACGCGGTGCTTGTCTCTTTTAGGTTGCATTCTAGTTTTATGGTGCTTTTCATACGTGGGGATAAAGATTCGTCTGTCTACTCTCTGTAATATATCCTGTTCAATTCATACAGAATCGCGGGCCATCATAAGGTATTATGCCGAGAAATACAAGCACCAAGGGACCGACCTGCTGGGGAAGACGATAGAGGAGAGGGGGCTCGTCGAGCAGTGGCTCGAAGTCGAGGCCCAGAGCTTCCACCCGCCAATCTTCGACCTCGTCCTCAAAATTGTCTTCGGCCCGTTTTTGGGACTCACCCCGGATCCGAAGCTGTTCAAAGAGAGCGAGGACAAGCTCTGTGTGGTTCTGGACATCTACGAGGAGAGGCTGTCGAAGAGCAAGTACCTGGCGGGGGATTTTGTCAGCCTCGCCGACCTGAGCCACCTCCCGTTCACGCAGTACTTGGTGGGCAAAATGGGGAAGGAGTATCTGATAAGGGACCGGAAGAATGTGAGCGCATGGTGGGATGATATCTCGAGCAGGCCTTCCTGGAAGAAGGTCCTCGAGCTCTGGCCCGGTCTGTATTAGGACTGTTTTATTAGGTGCGCCGGGTGCACCCGAGTCTTCGGCCTATGCGAAGGAGTTTTCGATTTCCATGGACTAGCGAGTCTCTCTGTGCCTAATTAGTATGTTTCTACTCGATCCGAATCAAGTGGGTTCGGGCGATCTAATGAGCTCTGTTGAGTCTGATTTGTGAAGATCACGTGTCAAGTTGGATCACTCCAGCAAATTAAACTTCTGCCCAATATGTGGTCATTATTGAATTTTTAATTTGTTCAATATCATCTGCGAACTATTTCTAGATGTTCAATTTAGTCCCTCAACTTTTCATAACAAAGTCAAATCGGTTTTTTGATACTATTCACAAATTTTCGTAAATTACACTATTCCCCAAATTATAGGAGATCTTTTTATTTCAACCAATTTCCTAAATCAACAAAACATATGCTGTGTTTTTGTTACATTTTTACTTGTTTGGTCTTTCTAAATATTACGATAGCTTTAATTAAGTATATCTTAGCTTAGGATCTTTATAATTGTGAAAGTATCTGCATTTAGACTTATGTCGGGCTGCTATTTTAATTTCTTAATTGACAGATTTGACAAAATGTAATTAAGAAAACGTGAAGCACAAAAACTTGAAAATTTTATGTATCTAAAAAATAAAGATTAAGGTTAATATAAGTACATTTATGTATAGATAAATTAATATGGTTGTTCAATATCCTTATGAATAAACTTATTCTTAAAATAACTCGTACGTTAACCTAATATAATTTTAAATGAGATTCTACTTTCAATGTTATAGATATCATACGCTAAAATATACTTTAACGAAATTATCGTAATATTTATAAAGATTAAAAAGGTAATAAAAGTACAACATATTTTTTTGTTGATTTAGGAAATGAATTGAAATGATAAGATATTTTAAAATCTGGGCAACAATTTCGTTATGAAAAATTGTGAATAGTGCTGAAAAACTGATTTATGAAAAGTTGATGGATTAGATTGAACAAATTGAAAGTATATGGAATAGATTGAGCATTTACGAATAGTTTAAAGACCAAAATAAATGAATTAAGGGTCAAGAATAGTGCTTCACATTAGGCCAAAGTTCAAAAACCATGTCATCTTCTCGAAAGAAATTCGTGCAAGCATTGTGACTGTTAATATTCTACTGTCCACGTAACCAAAGGTAAGTCAAGAGAAAATGTTGCAAAGAAATCCAAGGCATATGCGAAATCAAATTCTACAAAGCTAATCAGCAGCACACCAACGTTGACTGAATATCTAACCTTGGATCCCCAAAGGAATCGGGTCGCGATGGGCGAGTTGGTGCATGAAGGCAACGTGTGCAACTTGGTTTAATCCTCTGATAAGAGAATTCTTCATAAACCCAGATGCAGAGCGAGAGAGTCAATGCAGAAAGATTTTTGGCATTGACTGGTCCATCAACAGGGGAGAGAGGAAGAAGAGAGGAAAATGGTGGTGAAGGTGTTCGGGCCTGATTGTGCAGCGCCGAAGCGAGTGATGGTGTGCCTGGTCGAGAAGGGTGTCGAGTTCGAGACCGTCCCTCTCGATCTCTTCAAGGGTGAGAACAGAGCCCCTGAATTCCTCAAGCTTCAGGCCTGTCCCCTGTTCTTGAAACTCAACGCCTCTTTCGATCGAACTCGAGTTTATATCGTCTTTCTTTCTTCGCGTGTACTTAGCATTTGAAGTACTTTATCTGGTTGATTCTGATTCGGATTCGTGTGTGTATGTGTGTCTGTAGCCCTTCGGATCAGTTCCTGTGGTTCAAGATGGGGACTATACTCTGTTCGGTAATGCTCTCAACTTTTGGATATTCACATTGCACGTACTCCGGTGCTTGGACCGATGCACGTGGATGTACGGATGGTTCTTCAGCATGCTTTTCTGTTGGTGCTTGTGTAAGGAAAATAGATTCACTAGTGGAGTTTGTCGGGTTACGGTTTGGTTTTTAAAGTCTAAAATGTTTCGCAATGAGAAGATACCGGAGGAAGTCGAAAAGTTCCAAGTCTATTGACATATTCAATTGATATTAGCTACTTGTTTTAGCTTCCGTACGTCCAGTGATTTGTCTCTGCAACTCATTCCACAATCGCGCGCTCTAGGGATATCTCTGAGGGTTCGTTTATCCTCTCAAAAGAAGAATACTAGTGTAATCAAAATGCATTAGTGGTAGAGGGTTTGAGCTTGGCGCTCTGCACCTTCTGGCATTTGTTAGGTTAAAGTTAGGTTGTCCTTTCTAGTATTTAAACTTCCTAGGAGCGGTTCGCTCGCAATCTCAAGTCGAATCATTTGCCTATGTAACAGACGGTTTCAAATCAAAGCTCTATGGCGAAATAGTCTGAACTATGAAGGATCTGGCATGCGTTTCGGTGACGAGACGCAAGTCTTTCAAGTGTTTACCTCAACAGTCAGGATTGCTTAGGTGGTATTTAAGGAAAAGAGGCCAGACTCATCAGCTGGCTACTTGGGAAGTATCAAAGGAAGAGTAGAGAGTAGCCTCGATGACTATTGTGGAGTTGTCGATAATCTGTTTTGTTTTGTATGTCGGCTGAAGGCTGTCGATTATCTGTTTGAACCTGCATTTTTGTCCGATTACTTTCCTGACCGATGTAGGTGCAGAATGATCAATTCATAGACATAGAAACGTCCCGCTGCGTCTACACCATTACTGTTGGGTCTAGCGTCATGAGAGTAAGACTGCTTGTAAATTCAAAAGCACGGTGCATCTCTCTTTTAGGTTGCATTCTTTTATGGTGCGTTTCATATGTGGGACAAAGATTTGCCTGTCTACTCTCTGCAATGTATCTTGTTTAATTCATACAGAATCGCGGGCCATCATAAGGTATTATGCCGAGAAATACAAGCACCAAGGGACCGACCTGTTGGGAAAGACGGTAGAGGAGAGGGGGCTCGTCGAGCAGTGGCTCGAAGTCGAGGCCCAGAGCTACAACCCACCGATTCATGACCTCGCCATCAAAATTGTCGTGGGCCCGTTAAGGGGACTCACCCCGGATCCGAAGCTGATCAAAGAGAACGAGGACAAGCTCCGTAAGGTGCTGGACGTCTACGAGGAGAGGCTGTCGAAGAGCAAGTACCTGGCGGGGGATTTTTTCAGCCTCGCCGACCTGAGCCACCTCCCGTTCACGCAGTACTTGGTGGGCAAAATGGGGAAGGAGTACCTGATAAGGGACCGGAAGAATGTAAGTGCGTGGTGGGACGACATCTCGAGCAGGCCTTCCTGGAAGAAGGTCGTCGAGCTCTGGCCCGGTCTGTATTAGGACCGTTTTATTAGGCGTGCCGGATGCACCCGAGTCCTTGGTCCATGCGAAGGAGGAGTCACTTTCCGTGGACTAGCGAGTCTCTCCGTGCCTAATTAGTATGTTACTACTTGATCCTAATCGGAGGATTCGGGGGATCGAATAAGCTTTGTTGAGTCTGATTTGTAAAGATCATGTGTCAACTGGGATCACTCCAGTGTATTATCCTGTCGCGGACCTTTCTGGTGTCGTCGGGCCGTGTTCGTGGTTAACTAGTACCACGACAGTGACTTCGGTGAAATGAAAAATTAACCACCTACTTATCAAATCTCAAAGGATCTTTTACAACGTAAAAGGAGTATTTCTATGTAAGTGTTCTTTTAGGCATCCAGTACTCGCTAAACTGGGGTTAGATGAGCTGTTAGGCTCATTCTAGGAGATAATAAACTCATCAGAAGAATGCAGTGCGTCCCTTTGCCATCGAGAAGACCGCGGTGTGCTGACTCTTTTGCATATATTTTCCAGGAAAAATGATTAAGTGATAGTCCTTAATTTATTATGAGATTAACAGCATGTTCGAATTAGGGTGAGCAAGATGGACCGCCCAAATCGGGACCGGACCGACCACGGTTTGGTCCGGTTCTTGAGAATATCGGTTCGGTTCTAGTTCCTAAAAGTGGAACCAGGTTTGAGCGGTCCGGTTCGGCTAAGGTGGAAACCGGACCGTACCACGATAAATATATATTTTTCTAATTTTTTCATATATATATTTATTTACTTTTTAAATATATATATTTAAATAACAAAAAAGCATTTGATAGTTCAATTTTATTCGGTTCCAATGGGACCAACCCAAAAATGCTTTCTATATTGGTCCCGAAAATACTTTCGGTTCCTCTTGCCTTTACCAATTGGTCCCATTGGAACCGGATCGAACCGGCCGGACCGACGGTCCGGTCCGTCCATGGTCCCAAGATTAGACGGTCCGCTCTCGGTCCCTGAACCGGAACGGTCCTCTGGTGGTTCCGGTTCTTGAGCCGACGGACCGGAACCCACCCCTATTCGAATCACAAAAAATATATATAATAAATAATTATAAATTATTATGAAATTCATCCTTTAAGAATTTGTGTCTCATAACATGTTATTTTCACGGTGGTCCTGGCAAAGCCCATTCAGAAGAAAAGCAGGACGTGGGTCCCACGTGGACTATGATAAACGGTTGCCATGCATGTATCGGGCTTTACTTGAAAGCGGTGCATGTTAGAATTTTTTCGGCTTACACTTTTTTTATTTTATTGATGTGACGGCAGCAATTGGGTATTTAGGCACCGAAGACATTTCAAGCATATCTAATAGGAATATGCCATTATGTCTTTATTTATTAGTATCTGTAGCGCTAGTTTAGAATCAGTATAATATCTTATATGATGGTTCTTACATCATGTGGAAATGACACGTGGTGTCACAAGTTAACAACAAGTATGGTACATAAGTCGCCCATTTACATGAAGAATTATGGCCGCCAACAAGCTCCTGCTGGTTGACTCATTTATATCCTCGTTAAAAAAACTCATTAATTCATGGTGTTAATTTAAATTTTATTAAAAAAGTATGCGATTCTAAAGTGACCATAATGGATGGTTATGAACATTTCCTTTCTACAAAGCCATCCTTTCTACGAAGCCGGGATGTCAATATATTCCTTTCATATGTCAAATGGAAACTTAGGCTCCGTTTATTTCGCAAAAAATAAAAAATTTATAAAATATTGTTCTAAAAATGATCACTTGTATTGCTTGAAATAATTAGTCAATAAAAAATATTTTTATTATCAACAACAATTTATATCTAAATCAATGACGTGATAATTTAATTATTGCTAGCCGTCTTACGTAGATGTTGCCACGTCAACGATTCCTAATGGAAATTGGTTATGTATATTGGAATTTCGCCAAATTTTAAAGACAAATTGGCAAAATTAAAAAAAATTATAATTAAATTGACATTCATGCAATAAATTTTGAGATTGATTTGACAATTTCCTCACTTTTCCTTTGGTGAGCCTATTTTCATTTGGGTTAATATCACGAAAAACCCTAAACTGGTACACTTGTGATACATTTACCCCAAACTATTTTTTTGATCACAAAAAACCCCAAACTGATACATTTGTGATAATTTTACCCAGAACTATTTTTTTGACCACCAAAAACCCCAAACTGATACACCTATGACAATTTTACCCTGAACTTACCACAGAAAACCCCAAACTGGTACATTTGTGACAATTTTACCATGAATTAAATTTTTAATATTATTTTTTTGAATTTTTATTAATTTTTTCTTCATCTTCAACCTCTGGCCGGTAGCTGGATCGGCAACCGGCCAGAGGCGGAAGCGGACGAGGTTGGCCCCGCCGGCCGCTGGCGAGGGTCGCCCTCGCAGGCGTCGGGCGAGGTAGCCCTCGCCTGGGCGGGCGAGGGCAACCCTCGCTTACGTCGGGCGAGGGCTGCCCTCACCGGCGTCAGACGAGGACAGCCCTCGCCTGGGCGGGCGAGGGCAACCCTCGCCTGAGTCGGGCGAGGGCTGTCCTCGTCCGACGCCGGAGAGGTCTGCCCTCGCCCACGCCGGCAAGGTCGAGCCTCGCCAGTGGCCGGCGAGGTCGAGCCTCGCCCGAGATCCAGCGAGGGCGGCCCTCGCCGGCATCGGGCGACCCTCGCTGCGTCGGGCGAGGCGCCCTCGCCGGCGTCGGACGAGGATAGCCCTCGCCTGGGCGGGCGAGGGCAACCCTCGCCTGAGTCGGGCGAGGGCAGCCCTCGCCCACGTCGGCAAGGTCGAGCCTCGCCAGCGGCCGGCGGGGCCAACCTTGCCGGCATCCGCCTCTGGCCGGTCGCCGGTACGGCGACCGGGCAGAGGTTGAAGATGAAGAAAAAAAAAGGAAAAGAAAAGAAAAAATAAAAAAATAAAAAATAATATTAAAAAATTAATTCGGGGTAAAATTGTCATATGTGTACCAGTTTGGGGTTTTTTGTGGTAAGTTCGGGGTAAAATTGTTACAGGTGTACTAGTTTGGGGTTTTTTGTGGTCAAAAAAATAGTTTGGGATAAATGTGTCATAAGTGTATCAGTTTAGAGTTTTTTGTGGTATTAACCCTTTTCATTTTGACGATGGTGGGTCTTCGAGCGTGAGCTGGATCTTGTGTTTTGTGACTCGATCCAAGACTGAGTGATTTTTAGGACTCGCTGTAATCAGTGGGCAGCAAGGAAATCAAGAAAAGCAGTGTATGTGACCTGCATCACAGGTCATATCATCACGGTGTACTTTTGCAGTCAGGTTTGATAAATCAAACCCGAAATTGTTTACTGGAGGTATAGTCACGTAAGTGTTTCTCCTCAAGGACACCTCCCTTCAAACACTCGAACCGACAGTCTATCGGTAGCATCTGGATGATGATGTTTTTGCTCATCTAAATCTTTGGTCGCATGGAAAAATGTTATAAAGTTTCTTATATTCTTGCACGCGGTAATTGACTTAGGTGAATAATCACGTCGAGCATATAATAGTCAATCGCCCCTTTCTTCCTCTCAAGGTTAGGTGATCAATAGCCTACTCAATTGCAGGGGCAAAGGAAGTTGACAAAGAAGACCCATTTGGTGATTGATGCAAAGGACACCTCAAAAGTGTGCAACCCCCATTGGCCAAATCTTCCTACTCCCTTGAATATATTGATTAAAGAAGACGCCAATAATTCATTAAACATACTTGTGGACAAAGGCCAATTTGGCCCGTCACCTACTCTACTACCCAATTGGAGCAAATTGACAATCACCTTTCTAGAAAGCAGGCAGGCAACGTAAACGGGTGAGCACGATGCTTTCTTGCCATTTCTTGCTGACGATTACTGTAAAGCGACTGTTCGATCATAGGTTCGACCTTATTTTAGTGCAAAAGATCGACAAAAAGACAGATCTCTCAAGATCTCGAGTGGCCCTTAGAGCATGATGAATTTGCAATGTAGAAGGGGTGAGCACGATGCTTTCTTGCCATTTCTTGCTGACGGTCCTCGTCAATCGACTGTTGAGCGTAGGCTCGACATTAATGTAGTGCAAAAGATCGACAAAAAGACAATCTGTCAAGATTTCGAATGGCCCCGCAGAGCATGATGAATGTCCAACCTTACCCAATTGTGTCCAACCGTATCCACACCGGAAACACATTGAAAGAGCGCAGTATATCCAAATAAAGCCAGAGAAAATTCATGGCATGGAACTAAATGCGAGGGCAGACTGTGACGTGGACTGATTAGCTAACCTTGGAACCCCCAGGGGAATCAGGTCGTGATTTGGTGGGTTGGTTCAGTGAAGATAACTTGGGCAACTTCGTTCGGTGCTCTGATGCAGTGCGTTTCTTTATAAGGCGAAGAGACACACGGTGGGAGAGACCCATCGAGAAGCGACAAGGGCGGGAGGCGGGTCGTGATTTGGTAGGTTGGTTCCTTGAAGATGACGTGGGCAACTTCGTATGATGCTCTGATGCAGAGCGTTTCTTTATAAGCCGAAGAGACGCACAGTGGAAGAGACCCATCAAGAAGCGACAAGGAGAGAGAGAGAGAGAGAGAGAGAGAGAGGGAGGGAGAGAGAGAGAAATGGTGGTGAAGGTGTACGGGCCTGACTACGCGTCGCCGAAGCGAGTGCTGGTGTGCCTAATCGAGAAGGGCGTCGAGTTCGAGACCGTCCCTATCGATCTCTTCAAGGGCGAGCACAAAGTCCCCGAGTTCGTAAAGCTCCAGGTCTGTCCCCTGTTCTTGAGAACCCACTTCGCTTTCAATCAAGAACCCTCGAAAGCTTGACTCTTTATCGTGTCTCCTTTCGTGGGTACTTAACATTTTAAAGTGTTTTTGTCTGATTGTTTCTGATTCGGGTCGTGTGTGTACGCTGTGTACGTGTAGCCCTTCGGATCAGTTCCTGTGGTTCAAGATGGCGACTACACTCTTTTCGGTAAAGCTCTCGGCTCTTTTGGCTTGCGTCGTTCTTCTGTTTTTGTTTGTTTTGAGCCTCCGGATTATCATATCTCAGTCCGGGGCGCTTGGACTTTTTCTTGCGGTCTTGAGATCAAAACACGTGCATATATGGATGATTCTTCAGCATGTAGCTGCTCCTAATTTACTATGCGCTGTTTGTTCTGTAATCGGCCAGCGAAGCGTCGCGAAAGTCTAAAAAGTTCCGCCATGAGTAGATAGATACCAGAAGAAGTTGGGAAAGATCGAGTCCCACTGACATGTTCAGTTGATATCAGCTACTCGTTTTAGCTTACATACATCTACCGTTTTATCTTTGCAACTCGTTACAAGCGTTTTGTTAGGTTGAAGTTAGGTTGTCCTTTTCATTATTTCTAGTTTCTGGGAGTCGTTCACTCTCAATCTCAAGTCAAATCATTTGCCCGAGGAACAGATGATTTGAATCAAAGATCTAAGGCCAGAGTCATAGCTTCCATATCTGTTGTGGAGTTGTTCATGATCTGTTTCTTTTCGTATGTCGGCCTAAGGGTCGTGGATTATCTATTTGGAACTGCGTTTTCATCCGATTATGTTCCTGACGGGTGTTTAAGCAGAATGATCAGTGCATTGCCATCGAAATGTCCCACTGCGTGTACACTAATACTGTTGGGTCTAGTATCAGGAGAGCAAGACGTCTACTCTCTGTAATATATCTTGTTTAATCCATACAGAATCGCGGGCCATCATAAGGTATTATGCCGAGAAATACAAGCACCAAGGGACCGACCTGCTGGGGAAGACAATAGAGGAGAGGGGGCTTGTTGAGCAGTGGCTCGAAGTCGAGGCCCAGAACTTCCATCCGCCAATCTTCGACCTCGTCCTCAAAATTGTCTTCGGCCCATTTATGGGACTTACCCCAGATCCGAAGCTGCTCCAAGAGAGCGAGGACAAGCTCTGTAAGGTGCTGGACGTCTACGAGGAGAGGCTGTCGAAAAGCAAGTACCTGGCGGGGGATTTTTTCAGCCTCGCCGACCTGAGCCACCTCCCGTTCACGCAGTACTTGGTGGGCAAAATGGGGAAGGAGTGCCTGATAAGGGACCGGAAGAATGTCAGTGCGTGGTGGGACGACATCTCGAGCAGGCCTTCCTGGAAGAAGGTCGTCGAGCTCTGGCCCGGCCTGTATTAGGACTGTTTTATTAGGCGTGCCGGATGCACCCGAGTCCTTGGTCCATGCGAAGGAGGAGTCACTTTTCGTGGACTAGCGAGTCTCTCCGTGCCTAATTAGTATGTTACTACTCGATCCCAATCGGCGGATTCGGGGGATCGAATAAGCTTTGTTGAGTCTGATTTGTAAAGATCACGTGTCAACTGGGATCACTCCAGTGTATTATCCTATTGCGGACCTTTCTAGTGTCGTCGGGCTGTGTTCGTGGTTAATTAGTACCGCGACAGTGACTTCATTTCACCTACTTATCAACTCTCGAGGATCTTTTACAACGTAAAACTTTTAGGCATCCAGTACGCGCTAAACTGGGGTTAGATGAGCTGTTAGGCTCATTCTAGGAGATAATAAACTCATCAGAAGCATGCAGTGCGTCCCTTTGCCATCAAGAAGACCACGGTTTGCTGACTCTTTTGCATATATTTTCCAGGAAAAATGATTAAGTGATAGTCCTTAATCTATTATGAGATTAATGGTACGTTCTGAATCACAAAAAATATATATAATAAATAATTATAAATTATTATGAAATTCATCCTTTAAGAATTTGTGTCTCACAACATGTTATTTTCACAGTGGTCCTGGCAAAGCCCATTCAGAAGAAAAGCAGGACGTGGGTCCCACGTGGACTATGATAAACGGTTGCCATGCATGTATCAAGCTTTACTTGAAAGCGGTGCAAGTTAGAATTTTTTCGGCTTACACTTTTTTTTATTTTATTGATGTGACAACAGCGATCGGGTATTTAGACACCGAAGCCATTTAAAGCATATCTAATAGGAATATACCATAATGTCTTTATTCATTGTCTTTGTTAATTGTATTAGTATCTGTAGCACTAGTTTAGAATCAGTATAATATCTTATATGATTGTTCTTACATCACGTGACAATGACATGTGGTGTGACAAGTTACCAATAAATATTGTGCATATAGTCGCCTATTTACATGAAGAATTATGACAGCCAACAAGCTCCTGCGGGTTGACTCATTTATATCCTCATTAAAAAAACTCATTAATTCATGGAGTTAATTTGAATTTTATTAAAAAAGTATGCGATTCTAAAGTGACCATAATGGATGTTTATGAACATTTCCTTTCTACAAAGCCATCCTTTCTACAAAGCCAGGATGTCAATATATTCCTTTCATACGTCAAATGGAAACTTAAGCTCCGTTTATTTCGTAAAAAATAAAAAAATTGTAAAATATTTTTCTAAAAATGAGCACTTGTATTGCTTGAAATAATTAGTTAATAAAAAATATTTTTATTATCAACAATAATTTATTTCTAAATCAATGACGTGATAATTTAATCATTGTGGGCCGTCTTACGTAGATATTGCCACGTCAACGATTCCTAATGAAAATTGACTATGTATATTGGAATTTCGCCAAATTTTAAAGACAAATTGTCAAAATTAAAAAAATTATGACTGAATTGACATTCATGCAATAAATTTTGAGATTGATTTGACAATTTCCTCACTTTTCCTTTGGTGAGCCTATTTTCATTTTGATCAAGAACATTATTCACGATGGTGTGTCTTCAAGCGTGAGCTGGATCTTGTGTTTTGTGACTCAATCCAAGGCTGAGTGATTTTTAGGACTCGCTGCAATCAGTAGGTAGCAAGGAAATCGAGAAAAGCAGTGTATGTGACCTGCATCACAGGGTCATATCATCACGGTGTACTTTTGCAGTCAGGTTTGACAAATCAAACCCGAAATAGTTTAGTGGAGGCATAGTCACATAAGTGTTTCTCCTCAAGGACACCTCCCTTTAGACACTCGAACCGACAGTCTATCGGCAGCAGAATTTCATCGGGATGATGATGTTTTTGCTCATCTAAATCTATGGTCACATGGAAAAATGTTATCAAGTTTCTTATATTCTTGCGCGCGATAATTCACTTGGGTGAATAACCACGTTGAGCATTGTCGCGACCGACCTCCCCGCTCTTTTTTATCTGCAACATGTAAAAAAGGGGATTTCGCCTGGTACTTGCTAAGTTTAGGTTAAGGACTTAACTCGGGCTCTCCCAAGCCCATACCATATCGCGACTTAGGGTTTAAGTGTTTAACATGCAAGTGGTTTATATCAAGGAGTCGCCACTAATCGATTTGGGGTGGGTCGATTAGAAACCCAAATAAGGTGATGGGAGAATTACCCCATTCATGCGAACCAGAGATTAACTGAGTTCGGGGACTTGGTTACACTAGTCGGATAACTAATGCCCTTTCGGTACCTTTTTTACCCTGTTCATTTATGAAAATATTTGTCAGGCAATTCGGATTGATTTTAGGACCTTTCTCCTAACATGTGAGGTGATCAAGCGAGTGCATAATCATAAACGATCAGCAGTCAAGATAAATATCCAGCCTTAGGTTCTAATCCTGACTAAGTCAGATGATATTCAAAACACAACAACTCATGCAATTGTATTAAAAACATGCATAATAATACAACGGTAATAAAAATAACATGCAAAATACTACCGCGCAATCTCAGGCTTGTCTAATTTAAACAAGTCAAAAACTTGCATAATAATACCACAATAAATAAAAACAACAAATATATAACATAAAAAAATTTGAATTTTTTTTAAAAAATAATAAATAAATAAATAAATACGAAAAGAAAAAATAAATACGGAAGAAAAAGAGAAAAAAAAATTTAATTTTTTTTAAATTTCTTTTTAAAAAAATAAAATAAAATAAAATAACCGGGTCGGGTCGCGGATCCGGGTCGGTCTGATCCGACCCGGGTCAACAGATCCTACCCAAAACGTTGACCGGGTCGGATCTCCGAATCCGGGTCGGGTGATTGGATTCGGGTTCGATCGGAACCGACCAGGATCCACGAAACCGACCCGAATTGATTAATTCGGGTCGGATAATTGGATCCGGGTCGGGTCTGATTTACCCGAATCGACGAACCGGCCCTGAATCGGTTTTTGAATAGCACCGGGCCGGTTCAGCCGGTTCCCAAGCCTCAAACATCGAAGGTCACTGATCAGACGAAATTTCGGCGATTCGCCGGATGTTTCGTCCGGCCAGTGGCATCATTCTCCTCAGCCCATCAAGCTGAGGAGTGTTTGATGCCTAGTCGCCGGAGAACTGGCCTGAATAATTGCCGGCCAAGCCCCGATCGGAATTCATCAAATCGGACGTCAATCGGAATTTGGCCGACGTACCCAGACCACGATTCGGCTTCCTCTGGTCCCTGATGGTCTTCACAACACCTACCTGAGTCGGCTGAGTCACCATTCGGCCCCCTACTCTCCGGCGAAGTTCAAACACAAACCGGACTTTGTGGGAAATTTTGACAAACAGTTGGTGGGCGTGACAAAAATAGGGGCATTTCGACCTATTCCGGGAGCTCGATCGGCCTTAACAACCACGGCTCGCCTCCGACGGCGAGTGGGGACCAGGATCAAGGACGGTATGGGCCAGGATTCGCGCGAAACGACCGGTGCGAGTCCCGGCCACACCGGACACAAAAACAGGGGCGAACAGAGCACCGGGGAAGGCTCACCGTTCGGCGACGCGACTGGAGGCTCTCCGGCTGATGTGCGGTC
Source organism: Syzygium oleosum (assembly GCF_021117445.2). NCBI lineage: Eukaryota > Viridiplantae > Streptophyta > Magnoliopsida > Myrtales > Myrtaceae > Syzygium > Syzygium oleosum. The sequence continues at coordinate 7,848,477 of NW_026607494.1, forward strand.
GACGGCGCGGCTGTGGGGACCTGTAGAAGCTCGAATCTCCCCTCTTTCTCTCTCTTTTCTCTCTGTTTTCTCTCGGACTCTCTCTGTCTCTCTCTGCTCTGTTTCTCTCTCAAATGGCCGAGCGTTTCTCTCTCTTTCTCTCCAGTTTTTGTAGTGGCCGAGAGCCACTGCTTCGGCTCTCTTACGTCGGCTGACGAAGGCCTGCACCGGCCTACGCCGCTTGAAGACTTTTGTGGCCATTTGCAGGCCGGTGCAGAGGGGGGGCCTGGTTCAGTGAGGGGCAGAGAGGAACAGGGAGAAGAGAGGAATGAGGAGATAAGGGAGACCGGGAAAACGGGGAGGACGGGACTGGCAATTAATGCCAGTCCCGTTGGCGTGCTCCCCCGGCCCTGCTGACCCGGCCCAACTCGGAAATTCTTTTTTTTTTTTTGAAAATTTGATTTGATTTTGATTGATTTTTTTTAAACACTCTAATAGACTCTATTAATACAAATGTGCCTAATTTCTATATACAATGCATTTAAATAGAAATATTTTTTGTTTTAGGAATTAAAGAAAATTAACTCCTAAATTTTGTGCAATTAATTTTGGGCAAATTAAAAATAGGTGTCAACAGCTGCCCCTCTTTGAAGGTGAGCTCGCAAAGATTACGTTCAAAGATAAAATGACACCTAAATTTGGCCCATGCATGCTCAATGAATGCTTTTTTTGGTGAGAGCGTGAGTCCCATTTTTATGATGCGATATAAGATGATGCATGCTAAAGCAAATAAAAACATACCTGGGGCTACTTACCTTATTGAAGGGTAGAGTAATTCCAGATAGTTGATATTGTGTGTCGAGGACCCGAATCTGTCTTCGGTCGCCTTGACGGGGAAATCGCTTGTCTAGGACCCGAACCTTTCTTCGATTGCCTTGACTGGGGAAATCGCTTGTCTAGGACCCGAACCTATCTTCGATCGCCTTGACTGGATTTCGTTTGTCTAGGACCCGAACCCTTCTTCGGTCACCTTGACTGGGGAAATCGCTTGCCTAGGACCCGAACCTATCTTCGGTCGCCTTGACTGGATTTCGTTTGTCTAGGACCCGAACCTTTCTTCGGTCGCCTTGACTGGGGAAATCGCTTGCCTAGGACCCGAACCTATCTTCGGTCGCCTTGACTGGATTTCGTTTGTCTAAGACCCGAACCTACCTTCGGTTGCCTCGACTGGGGAAATCGCTTGCACAGGACCCGAACCTATTTTCGGTCGCCTTGACTGGATTTCGTTTATTTAGGACCCGAACCTTTCTTCGGTCGCCTTGACTGGATTTTACTTTGCCAAAGTACCTGCATCTCATAAAGGGTACCTGAAAAGACTTGATGTGAACAGAGAGGGTTGATCCCATGCTCAGGAGGGGTACTATAACAATCGTAGGTACATGGTGAACAGAGAGGTCAATCCAATGTTCAGTTGGTGAACAAAGGGGTCAATTCAATATTTAAAGGGTACCATAACAATCGTAGGTACATGGATTTTTGGAACCGGGCATGGGTAGAATATACTTACCTGGGCACGTTCCTGCCTCTTAAGGGCATGTCTCCTGTTAGAAAAGTTTTTCTTTGTGCAAACACATACGCATTCATTGAAGAAATAGACAATTGAGGCTATTCTAGTATATCGTATGAAATATCTTGACCAGCTAGTCAAGATGCTTTTCTTTTTCAAAGGAACATCCTGTTTACCTTCTAGGTAGTTTGAAAAGAATTCTGATGAAATACCTAGGGTTTCTTACCCGGAGGTTTGATGCATCATCCGCTGAATACCCGATCTTTTTCGGGGCATCTCTCGTGGGATGATAATGAGGGCTTATCCAGCGCCCGAATTTTCGTGTTCTATCACTGGGGATCAAAACTCTGAGCTGTGAAAGCCAATTAGCACAAACATGCATGTATTCATCAAGGATAGACAAGCTAGGCTATTCCAGAATGCGCATTTGAAAGTTCATGCAAGATGATTTTGCCGTGTTTGCATCACCAAACATCCACCGAGGGTAATTATCAATTGAGACAATTTTCACTCGCAAGGTGGACTTCTCGAGATGCTGAACGAGAGACCTTCACTCAGAAAGGACTTTCCACTCACTCTCATTGAAAAGGGTTGTTTGTCCCGTCCATTATTGCGGGAACATCGAAAACACTCAATCTGACCGTTATCACATCCGCAGGGGTCTGAGTTTTCTCGCAAGCGGTACGACGCTGCCAATCTGAGAGGTCTTTTTCAGGGTCGTAATGTTGGCTTGGTCAATGGCTTAACAAATGTGACTGTCCAAGTCAAGGCCATGAAAGAAAATATTCTGCAATTATCTCCAGGTTTACAAGTCAAGAACCCTGCAAAACGAGATAAAAATAGTCTTGCTCGTACTTCCTCGAGCGTTGTTTATAAAAATTTGAAATTCCACATTAATTCAAGTGCCCTAGTTAGAAGAGACTTCATGAGGGATGTAACGTGAACTTGGTTTACAGGTTGAGGAACGAAATGATCGTTGGGCTCAAAAATGTATGTAAGGGTGAGAATTGGTGATCACCTAGCATTGTCACCAGTCTTATTCTCGACCATCAGGATCCTTTTGGAAAACTCCCTGGGTAATCCCGTGGTTTAGCTTATTGGACAGCTTTTTCTTGAGGAGTTTCTGCGTCAAGCATTTTCCTGGATACCATTCGATCTCTGTCCCAATTGCTTTCTCAAGAATAGGTTCGTTTTCATCTATCATGTGCCAGATCTTTGTCAAGACAGAGTTATTAAAGTAGGAATTTGTATCAAAGAAGAACTCAAGTTTAAACCCTTTGGGGTCGTCTATTCTACACCACTTAATATCATTGAGATATTTGAGAGTGCCTTCATCACGCTCAGAGATCTCCTAAGCTAAAACTTCATTGTTTTTCATAGCAGTTACCCAGAAATTAGGTACTCCTTTCTCTTCATCTTTTTCATCATTTTTCTTCTTCTTCTTTTTCTTTTTCTTTGTTTTTTATTCATGGGCATTGGCCTTGCTTTTACCAGGCACACTGCTTTTTCATGCCCCTAGTTTTCAGCATTTTTTTGCTGTTCTTTTGGTGTTGTCAGGACTAGCCTAAATAAGTTTGAACAGAACAATATTGTTTGACTCTTGGAGTCTTCATCTTCATTCGGTACTTTGGACCCTGATGCTCAAACTGTGGTGACTTTTGCCTTGCCCCGGTGTGGGGGATGATCACCAACTGGGTTCATACGAAATGAAATCGCTAGCTTAATTGGGCTAGCAAGGGATATAAGTGTATGGGATAGAAAAAGAATTGCTCTTCGTCATCCTAGGGCACTTAAATTATCGTGAGAGTTCATTTGCAAAAATAACACTTAAAGATTAATGCAAGTGAGAGCAAGAAAATTTCTATTCATCTTTTCATCTTGTGCGAGCTGTTGCGGGTGATGATCATAGAAAATTTTAGATATTACAAACTCCTCATTCTTCTTGTCTTGCTCAGTTCCTAAGTGAAAACATCACTGTTATCAATGAGATGTTGGCATTTTGGACAGGCTTTAGTTTGCTGCTCCTCTCTTGACAAAACCCTCTTAGCCTCGACCGTCCTGCCGTCGATGGTGTGCTTGTCTTGGAGGACCCTGTCGAGGACCATCAGATCCGTGAAAACGATGAGGCCGAAGCCACGGGGGCGGTGACCGAAAGGGAGGGACGCTCTTCTTGCTCCCTCTGAATTTGAATCCTCCCTGTGATACCGATTTACCTCAAGCTGGCCCAATGTGGGGTGGTTCTTGACATGGGTAATTTAAAAGGAACCTCAGAGTGTATGGGCTCAAAATGATCAAGCAAAGGATCAATGGTAGTGTATGGGGCAGAGAAATGAACTGCTTCTCATCATTTTGGCTACCGTACCTTATGCGAGAAATCCCTTTTACCTTATAGAAATGAAACTTTTTCGCTTATCTTGCAAGGAGTTTGGTACGTGAGAATGTGTATAGACTAGGGATTGCCTCTCATCATCCTGACACATCTCGTTCAATACATCGGAGCAGTTCGACACCATTCGTCGAATTGTCAAAGTTTTCACAGGGAATTGGTGAATTAAACAGGTAAAATTACCATGCGAAATTCTTCCAAAAGACATGTGATGTACTTGGAGGAAGGTTAAGCATTCATTTGCTTTAACATGTTTCCTCTTTCTCTGTTTCTTTGTATTCTTATGAAATAAGTTTTTAGAGAAAGAGATACTTACCTATGCTGCAATAGTAGGGCAAACCTGCAAGGTAATAAGAAAGACCGTGTTAATGAACGGCTCTTTGAGGGACAGGAATTGGGAACGATACAACATTACCCTTCGTGATTCCCCTCATTTGAGATTAAATTGACAACTCCTTGAGTTTTCTCGGACGTTGATAATTCCCTTCTGACAAAAACAGGAGCTTATGTTAGAAATGAGATGATTGAGGGTAAATTGAGAACGATACAAATTACCATTCTTCCATTTTGCCTTCAAAACTAGCAGAGTTTTTTTTCCTCTTTACTTTGTTCAGTCTTCTCTGTCTCAGTCTGCTCCTCCATACTCTTGGTCTCGAAGCTCGAATGAAATCCTCTATAATTAGGGGTGCTTCCAAATATAGGGTTCTATTGTCGGCGCACGCTGTGTCAATGCGGTTCCAGCATGTTGAGGAGTTTCTCGTGAATGCTCCGATTCCTGACTGCACAGGCATGTGCAATTACTTGCATGGGGATTTTCGCAGCAAAGCTAATTTCTGCTTTAAAGGTCTTTGACGGACATGGGCGTGACTACCATCGGGACTTCCGTGGTTGCCAGGATCGGCCTTGACGCAATTTTGTCATATGCAAAGTCCTTTTCAATTAGACTTGTTACCATGAGTGTTCTTTACTCAGTTTTGTCCTATGTAAAAGGAAAAGATATGTCATTTCTATGCTAAACTGGATGAACTTTAGGAACGAAATACATCCTTTTTTATGGACTGGGAGATCGCATGCCCCCCGGTCTACTCTTTCAATTAAGCACTTCTTCGTCATGTTTCATTCGAGAGGTCCCAACATTGGTGCTCTATCCGATTCGCTAGCACGTTAAAGTCTAGCATGTTTCCCAGTTCATTATCTGCAAAAGAAAAGGGATGGAATGTCATTTCCAAAATTTGTTAAGGAATAAGACATACCTTTTTCTTTCAAAAGGGGTAATCTTTTCTTGATTTGCCCCCGACTTTTGTACGAAATGATGTTTCACTCATCATGGGGTCAAAGAATGCTCAACATTCTCTTTGACTCTCTGGGGCTGATATCACCCACTGGTAGTAATGAGATTTGCCCCATGTTTCATTTGAAGATTGGATGATCTTCGCTCGGACTGCCCCTATCAGATGAGTTGGTACGCTAGCATCATCAGGGTCTGATGTGCTCTTCAGTTTGTGCCATTTTCAAATGTCCCCTTGTAATGACAAATAAAAAAGGAGTATGCTCTGAGACACGAAGTGAGTGAGTTAGAAAAACAAACAGGGTTATGAGCATGCACGCTTTTCCACCATCGTTCTTTTTGCCCTTTTGAAAAATGATAAAACGTTTGTTTTATTTTCAAAAGCTTAGAAAAAACGAAGCATGAGGAAGCCCGGGCCTCAGAACACTTTTCTTTATATGGGTGGATATCATCAACGGGCCGGTTTGGGATATTCCTCATGCCCTCAAAAAAAAAAAACATTTGTAATTCTTTTGAATAATTCAGGCGAATTATATTTGTTGGAATGGAAATTGTAATACTAAAATTCCAAGTATAATTAAAAATTCAGAAAACTGGGAATCTTAGAAAACAGCTGAGACTTTAGAAAGCAAGAAAAACTCCCACATAGGGGAGGATTCAAACTATTAAATATGCCTCTATTCTAAGGGAAGAAAATTGGGTCTTCAGTTTACTCAATGATGACATCCGCGCCTCCTGCTTGATTGGATGGTGCGTTACGGAATGAAAGCATCTTTGCATCCAACAATTTCCGGACCTCATTTTTCAAGACAACACAGTCATTGACGGAATGTTCTATTTCACTCAAATGATAGTCACATGCCTTGGAGGGATCGTAGTTGGGGAAACGCTCAGGATTTTCACGCTTTGGCTCTTTAGCAAGCAACCTCTTTTCTAGGAGAATAGGCAGGATCTGAGACAGAGGCCAAGGGAGTGGTGTGAACCGCTTTTTGTTATTTCGCCTTTGGGGTGGCTGGCGGCCTGAGGCCGGTTGCTGTCCACTGCTCATCTGAATCATTGGGGAAGGATGAACGGTTTGAGTATATGCAACATCCGCATCTGTCAGGGGTTCCTTCTCCTTCTTCATGCCGAGTTTCTTGCTTGTGGAAGTGGGGTCTGTAAACCATCCCTCACGCAATCCCATTTCGATTCGTTTGCCCACAGGAACAAGACGATTACGGGATTCAGCAGTGGCACTAACCAGGCGGTGTCTGTATTCGTACGGAAGCGACTTTATGAATAACTTCACTTGTTCATGATCAATGAGTTGTGGGGTAACCTGGGCGGCCAAGTTTCTCCATCTGGTGGCATACTCCTTGAAGGGCTCACTCTTCTTCTTTTCAGTGCGTTCCAGATCGTCACGAGTAAAGGTGACGTCAAGGTTGAATTGATATTGCTTGAGGAATGCATCAACGGCATCATCCCAAGACTTAAAAGCATCTACATCTTTCAACATATACCATGTCAAGGCTGGCCCCGTCAAACTCGCTTGAAAGGTCTGAATCACGAGGGGTTCGTTGTCAACGTACTGGGTCATCCGCACATGATACATGTGCAAATGATGTCTGGGGCATGAGGTACCATCATACTTCTCGAATTCCGGCATCTTGAACTTTTCTGGTACTTTGACCCGTTTGTATATAGACAGGTCAAGTGGGACAGCATGCTGCGGGCCTTGTAGCTATTTCAGCATTTCCTCGACCTTTGCAAGGCGTTTGTCATGTTCTGTCATCGGTATAACTTCAAATTCAGGCTTCCTGACGGCAAGGGAAAGCGGATCGTCCTCTAGCGGGGGCATTTTACTATCGCTGGCAGAGGCTTTGTCTTTTCCAGTAGACGGTGGTGGTAACACCACCTCAACTGCTGCAGGCGTGGACGTGAGCTTGCCCTGAATGGATTCCACCTGCTTTGTGAGATTTTGGATCGCGTTGAGGACCAGCTTCATCTCGTCCTCCATGTTATTGAGACGGACGTTTTCTTCGGCCATTTTTTGTAACTACCTATGAAAACGCTGATATGAATGAGTATAATGTTCAATAAAGAATCATTCTACGACCTAGTCATATTATTATTACATACTTTTTTTATTTGCAAAGAAAAAAAGAGAAAAAAGGTTTTTATTAATATTAAAATTACATGCGGCGTCCCCGGGGTTCGAACCCCGGTCGCCTCAGACCGTTACGCTACATCCCCGGATACCACTGAGCCGAAGGCCGCGGTGGTGTCATTAAGGCGTAAAAAATATTATTTATAAAATAAAAAGCGGTCCGAGTTATATTAACATTAGTATAACCCATAAACACTTTTAAAGATGAAAACCAAAACCCCTAAACATAAATACTATGAAAATATAAAAGACAGGGGCTTTTAACAAAAAAAGCGCCCTTCCCGGATGCTCATTCTATAAACGATGGGGAAGCTACAGTCTCTCAGAGCCGCTTATTTTCACGGACAAGCTCCGCAATAAGCGTATCCTTCGTCCCTACAGTCCTTTCAAGCTGATCGATCTGTGTTTGGCGACTGGGCTTGTTGGTTACATCCGAGACTTTTGGCTGTAGATCTGCCGGGATTTGGTAATGTATGATGTAGAATAGAGAGGCATGGTGAACCTTTTCTTGCCCTTTCAATAGTCTAGGCACAAGAATGTTCTTCGGCTGACATTCAGTCCACATGTCCTGGATGGCACGAATTTCGCCAGCGTAATTGTAGTTCGATCGAGTGAATCGAACTCGAAATAGGTTTGTCTTGAGAGGCGGCGGGACCTCCTGAAGGGCCCTGTACTGGCGGGCTACCCGGTAGGGATAGTACGAAGTGGCACCTAATAATCCGAGGAGTGGAACAGGGTTGTGAAACTGATGAGCATATCGAGCCTGACCCTCATGGAACCATTCAGCATGCCATAAGAAAGCTTTGGGATCGGGGTCTTTCAAAAAGTTTATCCAGGTAGAGTAATCCTTACGAGGGGAATTATTTTTTAAAACCTCAAACCTTTGTATCGGATGCATAAAGTTATCGACTTCAAAAAGCTGCATGAGGTGCCCAAATCCTCTCAAATGAGATAAAAACCAGATTTGCAAAATTTCTGGGGCGGCCCGCATGATTTTATCATCATTTTGTTTAAAACGGTTTAGAGACAAAAATGTTTCTGCCAGGACCGAATTAACATAACCCAAGCCGGTGCAAATTTGTCTGGCCACATACGCAATCGAAGGTTTATTGAATTTTTGCGATGGGGGAAAATGACACACCCGACAAAAGCAAGGATAAAAATCTTAGCTTTTTGGCTCATGGGTTGACTTTCAAAACACTCATTTAAGAAAAATCAGGGGCAGGCATTAATGAGCTTTAACAACTCTTTTCACGGTATTGCTATTGGTTCGCAAAAACTGGGATAATTCGAGTAGAGGGGACACACCCAAAAGTGGTTTGATGAGCTCAGATCCCAAAGGTTTTCCAATGACAACACTATACTTTTCCAGAGTCGGGGTCATCTCAAACTTACCAAATATGAAAGTGGATGTTTGTGGGCACCAGAAATGTGCTAATGCTTGCATTATGCCAGAATGGATGTTGATTTTGAGCAATGGGAGTAGGCGACCAATTCTTGCTTTGACATACTGTTGGCCATTTTGATCGAGTCGGTCCCACCATGCCAGAAGCTCTTTTTTTAGGAGTGGGGACGAATTGGACATCAGCTCTTCCCATCGTATATAGAATGCAATCAACGGGTGGCCTAACAGTAACAAATCAAATGAATAAGTAGGCTGCATAATAAAATGAGAAGGAATAGAATATATACCTTTCCTTGAACCATGGCAATCACAACAACATGCACATGAGGAATGAGGTTCGATTTCTATCTAGAATGGCTCAGCAAAATGAAATTAAAAGGGTGCCTGACCGTCGCAGTCTCGCGTTGGTGTCAAGTCCTTTTAAACTTGGCCAAATCGAAAGGAATATCTTATAGTCACGCGAATAGCGGCTAAAGATATTTCTTTACGACTTTTAGAAATAAATTTCGGGGAAAAGAAAGGCAACCTCTACATCGCGGGCTTGCGTTCGAGGTCGTATCTTTCTTAACACCATCCTAAAATGCCCTATTGCGGCCCAGGTCCGGCAGCGTGGTTGTGTGTGCAATAGTGTAGTGCTAAATCATTAAAGCATGCACAACAATTTATAAACAATCAATTCGAACCTGCAAGAACAAATAACACCTTAATGTTAGGATAATACCTGGAGTCCTCGCTGTCAAACAAAAATTATCTTGAACAGGATAAAATTTTTTTGGCTTAAGTCCACTTTAAAAAAATGCAAGTCCCTAGCGGAGTCGCCAGTCTGTCGCGACTGACCTCCCCACTCTTTTTTATCTGCAACATGTAAAAAAGGGGATTTCGCCTGGTACGTGCTAAGTTTAGGTTAAGGACTTAACTCGGGCTCTCCCAAGCCCATACCATATCGCGACTTAGGGTTTAAGTGTTTAACATGCAAGTGGTTTATACCAAGGAGTCGCCACTAATCGATTTGGGGTGGGTCGATTAGAAACCCAAATAAGGTGATGGGAGAATCACCCTATTCCTGCGAACCAGAGATTAACTGAGTTCGGAGACTTGGTTACACTAGTTGGATAACTAATACCCTTTCGGTACCTTTTTTACCCTGTTCATTTCCGAAAATATTTGTCAGGCAATTTGGATTGATTTTAGGACCTTTCTCCTAACATGTGAGGTGATCAAGCGAGTGCATAATCATAAACGATCAGCAGTCAAGACAAATATGCAGCCTTAGGTTCTAATCCTGACTAAGTCAGATGATATTCAAAACACAACAACTCATGCAATTGTATTAAAAACATGCATAATAATACAACGGTAATAAAAATAACATTCAAAATACTACCGCGCAATCTCAGGCTTGTCTAATTTAAACAAGACAAAAACTTGCATAATAATACCACAATAAATAAAAACAACAAATATATCACATAAAAAAATTTAAAAAAAATAATAAATAAATACAAAAAGAAAAAATAAATACGGAAGAAATTTTAAAAAAAATTAATTTTTTTTTAAAAATTTGTAAATTTTTTTTTTAAAAATAAAATAACCGGGTCAGGTCGTGGATCCGGGTCGGTCAGATCTGACCCGGGTCAACAGATCCGACCCAAAACGTTGACCGGGTTGGATCTCCAGATCCGGGTCGGGTGATTAGATTTGGGTCCGATCGGAACCGACCCGGATCCACGAAACCGACCCGAATTGATTAATTCGGGTCGGAGAATTGGATCCGAGTCGGGTCTGATTGACCCGAATCGACGAACCGGCCCTGAACTGGTTTTTGAACAGCACCGGGCCGGTTCAGCTGGTTCCCAAGCCTCAAACACTTGAGGTCACTGACCGGACGAAATTCCGGCGATTCGCCAGATGTTTCGTTCGGCCAGTGGCATCATTCTCCTCAGCCCATCAAGCTGAGGAGTGTTTGATGCCTGGTCGCTGGAGAACCGGCCTGAATAATCGCCGGCCAAGCCCCGATCGGAATTCATCAAACCGGACGCCGATCGGAATTTGGCCGACGTACCCAGACCACGATTCGGCTTCCTCTGGTCCCTGATGGTCTTCACAACACCTACCTAAGCCGGCTGAGTCACCGTTCGGCCTCCTACTCTCCGGTGAAGTTCAAACACAAACCGGGCTTTGTGGGAAATTTTGACAAACAGTTGGTGGGCGTGATAAAAATAGGGGCATTTCGACCTATTCCGGGAGCTCGATCGGCCCTAACAACCACGGCTCGCCTCCGACGACGAGTGGGGACCAGGATCAAGGACGGTATGGGCTGGGATTCGCGCGAAACAGCCGGCGCGAGTCCCGGCCACACCGGACACAAAAATAGGGGCGAACAGAGCACCGGGGAAGGCTCTCCGTTCGGCGACGCGACTGGAGGCTCTCCGGCTGATCTGCGGTCGACGGCGCGGCTGTGGGGACCTGTAGAAGCTCGAATCTCCCCTCTTTCTCTCTCTTTCCTCTCTGTTTTCTCTCGGACTCTCTTTGTTCTCTCTCTGTCTCTCTCTGCTCTGTTTCTCTCTCAAATGGCAGAGCGTTTCTCTCTCTTTCTCTCCGATTTTTATAGTGGCCGAGAGCCACTGCTTCGGCTCCCTTACGTCGGCTGACGAAGGCCTGCACCGGCCTATGCCGCTTGAAGACTTTTGTGGCCATTTGCAGACAGGTGCAGAGGGGGGGCCTGGTTCGGTGAGGGGCAGAGAAGAACAGGGAGAAGAGAGGAAGGAGGAGATAAGGGAGGCCGGGAAAACGGGGAGGACGGGACTGGCAATTAATGGCAGTCTCGTTGGCGTGCTCCCCCGGCCTTACTCTGGCCGGATAGGGACGGCGCGGAGCTGCGCCGCCGTGCGTCACCCTGCGGCCAAAACAGGGGCGAACAGGGGAGGCGAAAGGGACCGACGACGGGGGAGAAGGAAGGAGGAGAAGGGAGCTGGGTCGGGCCAGGCCCAGTTGCGCGGGGGGAGAAAAAGGAAAAAAAAAGAAGAAAAGAAAAGCGGGCTGGGCCCGGGGGGGGGGGAAAGAAAAGAAAAGGGCCGAGGCCCGCGGGGAGAAAGAAAGAGGAAAAAGAAAAGGGCGAGGTCGGCCCGGCCCCGACCCGACCAAACTCGGAAATTCTTTTTTTTTTTTTGAAAATTTGATTTGATTTTAATTGATTTTTTTTAAACACTCTAATAGACTCTATTAATACAAATGTGCCTAATTTCTATATACAATGCATTTAAATAGAAATATTTTTTATTTTAAAAATTAAAGAAAATTAACTCTTAAATTTTGTATAATTAATTTTGGATAAATTAAAAATAAGTGTCAACAAGCATATAATAGTCAATCGCCCCTTTCTTCCTCTCAAGGTTAGGTGATCAATAGCCTACTCAATTGCAGAGGCAAAGGAAGTTGACAAAGAAGACCCATTTGGTGATTGGTGCAAGGGACACCTCAAAAGTGTGCAATCCCCATTGGCCAAATCTTCCTACTCCCTTGAATATATTGATTAAAAAAGACGCCAATAATTCATTGAACATACTTGTGGACAACGGCCAATTTGGCCCGTCACCTACTCTACTACCCAATTGGAGCAAATTGACAGTCGCCTTTCTAGAAAGCAGGCAGGCAATGTAAAAGGGTGAGCACGATGCTTTCTTGCCATTTCTTGCTGACGATTACTGTAAAGCGACTGTTTGATCATAGGTTCGACATTAATTTAGTGCAAAAGATCGGCAAAAAGACATATCTCTCAAGATCTCGAGTGGTCCTCAGAGCATGATGAATTTGCAATGTAAAAGGGGTGAGCACGATGCTTTCTTGCCATTTCTTGCTGACCGTCCTCGTCAATCGACTGTTGAGCGTAGGCTCGACATTAATGTAGTGCAGAAGATCGACAAAAAGACAGATCTGTCAAGATTTCGAATGGCCCCGCTGAGCATGATGAATGTCCAACCTTACCCAATTGTGTCCAACCGTATCCACACAGGAAACACATTGAAAGAGCGCAGTATATCCAAATAAAGCCAGAGAAAATTCATGGCATGGAACTAAATGCGAGGTCAGACTGTGACGTGGACTGATTAGCTAACCTTGGAACCCCCAGGGGAGTCGGGTCGTGATTTGGTAGGTTGGTTCGTTGAAGATAAAGTGGGCAACTTCGTTTGATGCTCTGGTGCAGAGCGTTTCTTTATAAGCCGAGGAGAGACACAGTGGGAGAGACCCATCAAGAAGCGACAAGGAGAGAGAGAGAGAAAAATGGTGGTGAAGGTGTACGGGCCTGACTACGGGTCGCCGAAGCGAGTGCTGGTGTGCCTAATCGAGAAGGGCGTCGAGTTCGAGACCGTCCCTATCGATCTCTTCAAGGGCGAGCACAAAGCCCCCGAGTTCCTGAAGCTCCAGGTCTGTCCCCTGTTCTTGAGAACCCACTTCGCTTTCAATCAAGAACCCTCGAAAGCTTGACTCTTTATCGTGTCTCCTTTCGTGGGTAGTTAGCATTTTAAAGTGTTTTTGTCTGATTGTTTCTGATTCGGGTCGTGTGGGTACCCTGTGTACGTGTAGCCCTTCGGATCAGTTCCTGTGGTTCAAGATGGCGATTACACTCTTTTCGGTAAAGCTCTCCACTCTTTTGGCTTGCGTCGTTCTTCTGTTTTTGTTTGTTTTGAGCCTCCGGATTTTCACTTCGCAGTCCGGGGCGCTTGGACTTTTTCTTGCGGTCTTGAGATCAAAACACGTGCATATATGGATGATTCTTCAGCATGTAGCTGCTCCTAATTTACTATGCGCTGTTTGTTCTGTAATCGGCCAGCGAAGCGTCGCGAAAGTCTAAAAAGTTCCGCCATGAGTAGATAGATACCAGAGGAAGTTGGGAAAGATTGTGTCCACTGACATGTTCAGTTGATATCAGCTACTCGTTTTAGCTTACACACATCTACCGTTTTATCTTTGCAACTCGTTCCAAGCGTTTTGTTAGGTTGCAGTTAGGTTGTCCTTTTCATTATTTCTACTTTCTGGGAGTCGTTCACTCTCAATCTGAAGTCAAATCATTTGCCCGAGGAACAGATGATTTGAATCAAGGGAAAAGTGCCAAAAAAGTCCTAAACCTTTTGCATTAGTGCCAATTTAGTCCTAAACCTTTTTTGGTCAATTAGTCCTAACCTTTTGCATTGGTGCATTTAGTCCTAACTTTTTGGTCTTAATTAAGTCCTAAACCTTTTAAATTGGCTTGATTGTCCAACCTTTTGTTTTTGTCCTAATTTAGTCCTTGGTGATTTGATTGGAATTTCAGCGATGGGCCAGCGGACTCACGCCGGCTACGGCATGGATTGACGATGGACAAATTAAATAATATTTTAATATTTTTTTGAAATTTTATTTTTTTCCTTTTTTTTTTTTTTTTCCACTTTTTTTTTTGGCTTTCTCCTTCCTCTGGCCGGTCGCCGGTGCGGCGACCGGCCAGAGGCTAGAGGCCAGAGGCCGGCGAGCTCGACCTCGCCGGCCACTGGGGAGGGCGGCCTCGCCGGGCGGCGAGCCTCGCCATGGTCGGGCGAGGCCCGACCTCGCCGGATCTGGCGAGGTCGAGCCTCGCCCGGCCGCCGGCGAGGCCCGGCCTCGCCGGATCCGGCGAGGTCGGGCCTCGCCCGACCATGGCGAGGCTCGAGCCCTCGCCGGAGGCCGCGGCGATGGCGAGCCTCGCCATGGTCGGGCGAGGCCCGACCTCGCCGGATCGGGCGAGGCCGGGCCTCGCGGCGGCCGGGCGAGGCTCGACCTCGCCGGATCCGGCGAGGTCGGGCCTCGCTCGCCGCGGCCTGCGGCGAGGGCTCGAGCCTCGCCACTTTGCCGGCCTCGCCCGGCCTCGCCGGATCCGGCGAGGTCGGGCCTCGCCCGACCATGGCGAGGCTCGCCCTCGCCGCGGCCTCCGGCGAGTGCTCGAGCCTCGCCATGGTCGGGCGAGGCCCGACCTCGCCGGCGGCGGGCGAGGCTCGACCTCGCCGGATCCGGCGAGGTCGGGCCTCGCCCGACCATGGCGAGGCTCGCCCGCCCGGCGAGGCTCGCTTCTCCCAAAGGGCCGGCGAGGTCGAGCTCGCCGGCCAGCGGCTCTCGGCAGTCGCCGGACCGGCGACCGGCCAGAGGAAGGAGGAGGAACCAAAAAAAAAAAGTGGAAAAAAAAAGAAAAAAAAGGAAAAAAATAAAATTCAAAAAATATTAAAATATTATTTAATTTGTCCACGCTGCAATACTGTCGGCGCCGGTGACCGGCCGCCGGCAACCGTCCACGTCGAAGCAAATTCGATCAAAATTGACCGGAAGCGACTAAATTGGCACAAAAACAAAAGGTTTAGGACCGAATTGGCACCAATTTAAAAGGTTTAGGACTTAATTGGCACCAAAAAGATTTAGGACTAAATTGGCACCAATGCAAAAGGTTTAGGACTGAATTGGCACCAAAAAAAGGTTTAGGACTAAATTGGCACTAATGCAAAAGGTTTAGGACTTTTTTGGCACTTTTCCCTTTGAATCAAAGATCTGAGGCCAGAGTCATAGCTTCCATATCTGTTGTGGAGTTGTTCATGATCTGTTTCTTTTCGTATGTCGTTCTAAGGGTCGTCGATTATCTATTTGGAACTGCGGTTTCATCCGATTATGTTCCTGACGGGTGTTTAAGCAGAATAATCAGTGCATTGCCATCGAAATGTCCCACTGCGTGTACACTAATACTGTTGGGTCTAGTATCAGGAGAGCAAGACTCTGCTGGTAAATTCAAAAGCACGGTGCATGTCTCTTTTAGGTTTCATCCTAGTGTTATGGTGCTTTTCATATGTGGGATAAAGATTCGCCTGTCTACTCTCTGTAATATATCTTGTTTAATCCATACAGAATCGCGGGCCATCATAAGGTATTATGCCGAGAAATACAAGCACCAAGGGACCGACCTGCTGGGGAAGACAATAGAGGAGAGGGGGCTTGTTGAGCAGTGGCTCGAAGTCGAGGCCCAGAACTTCCACCCGCCAATCTTCGACCTCATCATGAAAATTGTCTTCGGCCCGTTTATGGGACTTACCCCGGATCCGAAGCTGCTCAAAGAGAGCGAGGACAAGCTGTGTGTGGTTCTGGACATCTACGATGAGAGGCTGTCGAAGAGCAAGTACCTGGCGGGGGATTTTTTCAGCCTCGCTGACCTGAGCCACCTCTCGGTCACGCAGTACTTGATGGGCAAAATGGGGAAGGAGTACCTGATAAGGGACCGGAAGAATGTAAGTGCGTGGTGGGACGACATCTCGAGCAGGCCTTCCTGGAAGAAGGTCGTCGAGCTCTGGCCCGGTCTGTATTAGGACAGTTTTGTTAGGCGTGCCGGGTGCGCCCGAGTCCTCAATCTGAATCGGCGGATTTGGGTGATCAAATAAGCTTTTGTTCGAGTCTGGTTTGTGAAGGTCATGTGTACAAGTGGGATCACTCCAGTAACTGATCCTGTTGTGGACCTCTTTCGTGTTGTACACGGCGGTGTCATGTCTTGTCGGGCCATGTATGCAGCTAATTAGTACTATGCTAGCAACTTTGGTGAAATGAAAATATAAACCACCTACTTAAATCAACTTTCGAGGATCTTTTACAACTTGAAAAGAGTAACTTCATAAACATTCGTTCATATGTCCAGTGCTCACTGAATTTGGTGTTAGATGAGCTATCAAGACTCATTCTGGGAGATTATAAACTCTTCATAAACATGGGATACCAAACGCATCAAGTTTTTATATATTGGACGTGGGTGCGTCTCATTGGCATGAAAAAGGCCGAAGTTAGCCGACTCTTTTGCATAAATTTTGCAGTCAGAAGAACAGCAAGAACTGCTGCAGAAGCCAAAGTAGCATAGCACACAATGACATCGGCAAAAAGATTAACACTGTAGTGTGCGAGAAAAGTTCGTATTGTCTCATGAGTATCAGCACTTGAAACGTTCTTGCTAAGGGCCCGTTTGGTAACGTGCCAAACAGTGAAAATTTCTGTTATTTTGTTTTTAGAAATAGTTTGGGAACAGAAATGCGTTTGGTAAACTTTTTGTTCCCGGGCACATTTTTGCAAATATTTGTGCCGAGAAACAGTTTGGAAGAGAAACAAGAAGTAAAAAAAAGTTACTTCTTGTTTCTCGGCACAATTTTGAGAATCAGTTTTTTTTTCTTCTTTTTCTTTTTTTTCTTTTCTTCTTTTTGTGTTGCTCTTCTTGGGTTGTGGCCGGCAAGGGCGTCATGGCCCTCGCCGGCCGGCGGCGGAGGCGAGGGTCCCCCCTGCCGGCGAGGGCGAGGGCTGGACCCTCGCCGCCCGGGCGAGGCGGCTCGCCGTCGGTCATGGCGAGGTCGGCCTCGCCCGCATCCGGGCGAGGCCGAGCCTTCTGCTGTCGCGACCCACTGGCGAGGTCGACCTCGCCGGATCCGGGCGAGGCCGAGCCTCGCCGTCGCGACCCACGGCGAGCCGACCTCGCCGTGGGTCGCGACGGCCAGGTCGGCCTCGCCCGGATCCGGGCGAGGTTGGCTTCGCCGTGGATCGCAACGGCGATTGAGCGAGGCCGACCTCGCCATGACTGACGGCAAGCCGCCTCGCCCAGGCGGCGAGGGTCCAGCCCTCGCCCTCGCCGGCAGAGGGGACCCTCGCCTCCGCTGGTGCCGGCGAGGGCCGTGACGCCCTCGCCGGCTCTGGGTTGTGGCCGGCCGCCGGTCGCCGACGACCGGCCATGGCCTGGGTAGAAAGAAAAAAAAAATTAAACAATTCAAAATATTATTAATAAAAAAAAATTTGTGTGTAGTTACCAAACGCATTTCTGTTCTTTTCTTTTCCAGGAATAGAAATTTTGGACAATTTACCAAACGCCTTCAAATGCAGAGAAATTGTTTCCGGGCACAGAATAAAAAAAAAATCATTTCTGTTCATAAATAGTTCCCGGGCACAGAATGGTTGTCATGCGCACCCTAAACGTTTAAGTAGTTGCGGACACAGACCAATTTGTATCCCTAATACCCAACACAAGCAAATTTGGAATTGTTTTTCTAGAAGGGAAAATAACATAAATGGTCTCTGAACTTTGACCTAATGTGCAGTGCAATCCCTAAATTTTTAATCAGTTCAATGTGGTCCTTGAATTTTTTGTACATGTTCAAACTGGTCCCTGAACTATATGAAAAAATTCAATGTAGTCCCTCAACTTTTAATTCATTCAATATGGTTCATGAACTTTTGATACATAGTCAAACTAGTCCATATACTATAGGAAAATGTTCAATGTTGTCATTCCATTTAATTAAGTTCAGGGACAACATGAACTATTTTCATATAGTTTAGGGACTAGTTTGAACATGTACCAAAAGTTCAGAGACCATATTGAACAAATTAAAAGTTCATGGATCACGTTGCACATCGGGCCAAAGTTGGAAAACTATTTATGTCATTATCCCTTTCTAGAACGGTTGAAAAAAGTATCGTAGATTGACTATCGAGCACAGGCTCAACATTCGTCTCATGGAGAAAAAATCGACGAAAGATATATCTTTTAAATTTCTAATGGCCCACAAACGAATTGTAATTTGGAAAATGAAATTTTATGCGAGCATAATGAATTTCGGCAATTCTACTGTCCAATTATATCGGATGGTATGCACTTATCCCTTTCTTTTTTCTCCGATTCTTAGTTAATTCGTCACGGAAAATACTTATTCCTTGAATTTTGGAGTAGCTCACGTATTAATTTAATATCTAACAAAAAATTCTACAGCTACTTCCGATATTACAACATCGATTTTTCCCCCTTGGAGGCCTAATTAAACTGACTTGTGGTTTTGCTTTCGATTTTAGAAAGTTCTAAAATTTCCAATGACTTGACTGGATCCAATTGGGCCATCTTAAGTCAAACCATGGACCTTGGACTTTCCACCCTCTCGCGTTCTAATATATTAAGTTCTGAATATTCTCTCTTCCCTACATCCTTGACTTGGAACTTACTCACACATTTGACCATCTCTCTCTCTCTCTCTCTCTCTCTCTCTCTCTCTCTCTCTCTCTCTCTCTCTCTCTCTCTTTACATAGAGCCAATATTGGCGGCACCGAATTCACGTGAGCTCAATGCATCGAAGTCGTTAAATCAGATGGGTCCCACGTGAGCTATGATGAACGGCTGCGATATGTGTGTCGTGCTTATTTGAAAGCAGTGCAGGGTAGAAATTTTTCTGGATTACATAACAGTTCGGATAGAGTCCGGCTGAACTAGTGCTGAATCATGCGATGGTTGCGATTGCATATTCAGGCGAAGAAGTCATCTCGAGCGTATCTTTCTAGATTATGCTAGATTGTCTTTATTTACTGCTCATGTGAATAGTCTTAGTATATGTAGCACTTAGAATCGGCATGATATTTTATCTAATGGTCATATCACGTGATAGTGACACGTGGTGCGACAAGTCAATCGTATGTATTCTACATTAGGGCGCCCATTTATCCGAAGAATTACGATCGTCAACAAGATCATGCTGAATATGACTCATTTAATATGGTCGTTGGAAAATTTGTTAGTTGGTGAGTTAATTTGACTTGGATTGAGAAAGTTGTGCAATTCCAAAACTGTGTAGAATCTGCTCTTTTTTTCTACAAGGCCAGGACCACGTCAATTATTCCTTTCATACATCAAAATGGAAATTGTGAAATCTCCTGTTCTCCTTGACCATATAAATCGGGTAGGAGGCTGCTCGAGGAAAATCTCGTTTCCATGAAACTTCATATTTCATTCCTTTCATACATGTCTACCGCTGTATGTACAATATATCAATATGCATTGAACCGGCGACGGATCGAGAAGGCTGGGATGGAGCTTGGCAAGGCCGTTGCCTTTATTAGAACGTTGAACCCAGAAGCTTAAACCAATAGGCAAAGAGAATGCAGGCAATGTGAAAAACTTAGTAGCCCCTTGACCGCTTGGTGATTGGTGCAACTTTTATATCAAATTTCACATGAAATGTCGATATCTCACCCCCTTTTCCTTGAGTTAGGTGTTGAAAATTCATCCTCGCCTGGGCGGGCGAGGGCAACCCTCGCCTGGGGCGGGCGAGGGCTGTCCTCACCCACGCCAGCAAGGTCGAGCCTCGCCAGCGGCCGGCGGGGCCAACCTTGCCGGCATCCGCCTCTGGCCGGTCACCGGTCCGGCGACCGGCTAGAGGTTGAACATGAAGAAAAAGAAAAGAAAAGAAAAGAAAAAATAAAAAAATTCAAAAAAAATAAAAAATAAAATTAAAAAATTAGTTCGGGGGTAAAATTGTCACAGATGTACCAGTTTGGGATTTTTTGTGATAAAAAAAATAGTTTGGGATAAATGTATCATAAGTGTACCGGTTTAGAGTTTTTCGTGGTATTAACCCTTTTCATTTTGATCACGAACATTATTCACGATGGTGGGTCTTCGAGCGTGAGCTGGATCTTGTGTTTTGTGACTCGATCCAAGACTGAGTGATTTTTAGGACTCGCTGCAATCAGTGGGCAGCAAGGAAATCGAGAAAAGCAGTGTATGTGACCTGCATCACAGGTCATATCATCACGGTGTACTTTTGCAGTCAGGTTTGACAAATCAAACCCGAAATTGTTTACTGGAGACATAGTCACATAAGTGTTTCTCCTCAAGGACACCTCCCTTCAAACACTCGAACCGACAGTCTATCGGTAGCAGAATTTCATCCGGATGATGATGTTTTTGCTCATCTAAATCTATGGTCGCATGGAAAAATGTTATCAAGTTTCTTATATTCTTGCGCGCGATGATTGACTTGGGTGAATAACCTCATCGAGCATATAATAGTCAATCGCCCCTTTCTTCCTCATCTTCCTCTCAAGGTTAGGTGATCAATAGACTAGTCAATTGCAGGGGCAAAGGAAGTTGACAAAGAAGACCCATTTGGTAATTGATGCAAAGGACACCTCAAAAGTGTGCAACCCCCCATTGGCCAAATCTTCCTACTCCCTTGAATATATTGATTAAAGAAGACGCCAATAATTCGTTAAACATACTTGTGGACAAAGGCCAATTTGTCCCGTCACCTACTCTGCTGCCCAATTGGAGCAAATTGACAATCGCCTTTCTAGAAAGCAGGCAGGCAATGTAAAAGGGTGAGCACGATGCTTTCTTGCCATTTCTTGCTGACGATTACTGTAAATCGACTGTTCGATCATAGGTTCGACCTTAATTTAGTGCAAAAGATCGACAAAAAGACAGATCTCTCAAGATCTCGAGTGGCCCTTAGAGCATGATGAATTTGCAATGTAAAAGGGGTGAGCACGATGCTTTCTTGCCATTTCTTGCTGACGGTCCTCGTCAATCGACTGTTGAGCGTAGGCTCGACATTAATGTAGTGCAAAAGATCGACAAAAAGACTGATCTGTCAAGATTTCGAATGGCCCCGCAGAGCATGATGAATGTCCAGCCTTACCCAATTGTGTCCAACCGTATCCACACCGGAAACACATTGAAAGAGCGCAGTATATCCAAATAAAGCCAGAGAAAAATCATGGCATGGAACTAAATGCGAGGGCAGACTGTGACGTGGACTGATTAGCTAACCTTGGAACCCCCAGGGGAATCGGGTCGTGATTTGGTGGGTTGGTTCATTGAAGATAACGTGGGCAACTTCCTTTGATGCTCTGATGCAGAGCGTTTCTTTATAAGGCGAAGAGACACCCGGTTGGAGAGACCCATCGAGAAGCGACAAGGAGGGAGGCCGGGTCGTGATTTGGTAGGTTGGTTCCTTGAAGATGACGTGGGCAACTTCGTTCGATGCTCTGATGCAGAGCGTCTCTTTATAAGCCGAAGAGACGCACAGCGGGAGAGACCCATCAAGAAGCGACAAGGAGAGAGAGAGAGAGAGAGAGAAATGGTGGTGAAGGTGTACGGGCCTGACTACGCGTCGCCGAAGCGAGTGCTGGTGTGCCTAATCGAGAAGGGCGTCGAGTTCGAGACCGTCCCTATCGATCTCTTCAAGGGCGAGCACAAAGCCCCCGAGTTCGTGAAGCTCCAGGTCTGTCCCCTGTTCTTGAGAACCCACTTCGCTTTCAATCAAGAACCCTCGAAAGCTTGACTCTTTATCGTGTCTCCTTTCGTGGGTACTTAACATTTTAAAGTGTTTTTGTCTGATTGTTTCTGATTCGGGTCGTGTGTGTACCCTGTGTACGTGTAGCCCTTCGGATCAGTTCCTGTGGTTCAAGATGGCGACTACACTCTTTTCGGTAAAGCTCTCAGCTCTTTTGGCTTGCGTCGTTCTTCTGTTTTTGTTTGTTTTGAGCCTCCGGATTTCACATCGCAGTCCGGGGCGCTTGGACTTTTTCTTGCGGTCTTGAGATCAAAACTCGTGCATATATGGATGATTCTTCAGCATGTAGCTGCTCCTAATTTACTATGCGCTGTTTGTTCTGTAATCGGCCAGCGAAGCGTCGCGAAAGTCTAAAATGTTCCGCCATGAGTAGATAGATACCAGAGGAAGTTGGGAAAGATTGAGTCCACTGACATGTTCAGTTGATATCAGCTACTCGTTTTAGCTTACACACATCTACCGTTTTATCTTTGCAACTCGTTACAAGCGTTTTGTTAGGTTGAAGTTAGGTTGTCCTTTTCATTATTTCTACTTTCTGGGAGTCGTTCACTCTCAATCTCAAGTCAAATCATTTGCCCGAGGAACGGATGATTTGAATCAAAGATCTAAGGCCAGAGTCATAGCTTCCATATCTGTTGTGGAGTTGTTCATGATCTGTTTCTTTTTGTATGTCGGCCTAAGGGTTGTTGATTATCTATTTGGAACTGCGTTTTCATCCGATTATGTTCCTGACCGGTGTTTAACCAGAATGATCAGTGCATTGCCATCGAAATGTCCCACCGCGTGTACACTAATACTGTTGGGTCTAGTGTCATGAGAGTAAGACTCTGCTGGTAAATTCAAAAGCACGGTGCATGTCTCTTTTAGGATTCATCCTAGTGTTACGGTGCTTTTCATATGTGGGGATAAAGATTCGCCTGTCTACTCTCTGTAGTATATCTTGTTTAATCCATACAGAATCGCGGGCCATCATAAGGTATTATGCCGAGAAATACAAGCACCAAGGGACCGACCTGCTGGGGAAGACAATAGAGGAGAGGGGGCTTGTTGAGCAGTGGCTCGAAGTCGAGGCCCAGAACTTCCATCCGCCAATCTTCGACCTCGTCCTCAAAATTGTCTTCGGCCCATTTAAGGGACTTACCCCGGATCCGAAGCTGCTCCAAGAGAGCGAGGACAAGCTCTGTAAGGTTCTGGATGTCTATGAGGAGAGGCTGTCGAAGAGCAAGTACCTGGCGGGGGATTTTGTCAGCCTCGCCGACCTGAGCCACCTCTCAGTCACCCAGTACTTGGTGGGCAAGATGGGGAAGGAGAACCTGATAAGGGACCGGAAGAATGTTTGCGCATGGTGGAATGATATCTCGAGCAGGCCTTCCTGGAAGAAGGTCCTCGAGCTCTGGCCCGGTCTGTATTAGGGCCGTTTTATTAGGCGTGCCGGGTGCGCCCGAGTCCTCGATCTGAATCGGCGGATTTGGGCGATCAAATAAGCTTTTGTTGAGTCTGGTTTGTGAAGGTCATGTGTAAAAGTGGGATCACTCCAGTAACTGATCCTGTTGTGGACCTCTTTGGTGTTGTACACGGGGGTGTCGTGTCTTGTCGGGCCATGTATGCGGCTAATTAGTACTATGCTAGCAACTTTGGTGAAATAAAAATATAACCCACCTACTTAAGTCAACTTTCGAGGATCTTTTACAACTTGAAAAGAGTAACTTCATAAACATTCGCTCATATGTCCAGTGCTCACTGAATTTGGTGTTAGATGAGCTGTCAACACTCATTCTGGGAGATTATAAACCCTTCATAAACATGGGATACCAAACACATCAAGTTTTTATTTATTGGACGTGGGTGCGTCTCATTGGCATGAAGAAGACCGAAGTTTGCCGACTCTTTTGCATAAATTTTGCAGTCAGAAGAACAGCAAGAACTGCTGCGGAAGCCAATGTAGCATAACACACAATGGCATCGGCAAAAAGATTAACGCTCTAGTGTGCGAGAAAAGTTCGTATTGTCTCATGAGTATCAGCACTTGAAACGTTCTTACTAAACGTTTATGTAGTTGCGGACATAGACCAATTAGTATCCCTAATACCCAATACAAGCAAATTTGGAATTGCTTTTCTAGAAGGGAAAATGACATAAATGGTCTCCGAACTTGGACCTAATGTGCAGTGCAATCCCTAAATTTTTAATCAGTTCAATGTGGTCCTTGAATTTTTTGTACATGTTCAAACTGGTCCCTGAACTATATGAAAAAATTCAATGTAGTCCCTCAACTTTTAATTCATTCAATATGGTTCATGAACTTTTGGTACATGGTCAAACTAGTCCCTATACTATAGGAAAATGTTCAATGTTGTCATTCCATTTAATTAAGTTCAAGGACAATATAGAATATTTTCATATAGTCTAGGGACTAGTTTGAACATGTACAAAAAGTTCAAAGACTATATTTAATAAATTAAAAGTTCAGGGACCACGTTGCACATTGGGCCAAAGTTCGGAAACTATTTGTGTCATTATCCCTTTCTAGAACAGTTGAAAAAAGTAACGTAGATTGACCATCGAGCACAGGTTCGACATTCGTCTCATGGAGAAAAAATCGACGAAAGATATATCTTTTAAATTTCTAATGGCCCACAAAAGAATTATAATTTAGAAAATGAAATTTTATGCGAGCATAACGAATTTCGGCAATTCTACTGTCCAATTATATCGGATGGTATGCACTTATCCCTTTCTTTTTTCTCCGATTCTTAGTTAATTCGTCACGGAAAATACTTATTCCTTGAATTTTGGAGTAGCTCACGTATGAATTTAATATCTAACAAAAAATTCTACAGCTACTTCCGATATTACAACATCGATTTTTCCCCCTTGGAGGCCTAATTAAACTGACTTGTGGTTTTGCTTTCGATTTTAGAAAGTTCTAAAATTTCCAATGACTTGACTGGATCCAATTGGGCCATCTTAAGTCAAACCATGGACCTTGGACTTTCCACCCTCTCGCGTTCTAATATATTAAGTTCTGAATATTCTCTCTTCCCTACATCCTTGACTTGGAACTTACTCACACATTTGACCATCTCTCTCTCTCTCTCTCTCTCTCTCTCTCTCTCTCTCTCTCTCTCTCTCATTACATAGAGCCAATATTGGCGGCACCGAATTCACGTGAGCTCAATGCATCGAAGTCGTTAAATCAGATGGGTCCCACGTGAGCTATGATGAACGGCTGCGATATGTGTGTCGTGCTTATTTGAAAGCAGTGCAGGGTAGAAATTTTTCTGGATTACATAACAGTTCGGATAGAGTCCAGCTGAACTAGTGCTGAATCATGCGGTGGTTGCGATTGCATATTCAGGCGAAGAAGTCATCTCGAGCGTATCTTTCTAGATTATGCTAGATTGTCTTTATTTACTGCTCATGTGAATAGTCTTAGTATCTGTAGCACTTAGAATCGGCATGATATTTTATCTAATGGTCATATCACGTGATAGTGACACGTGGTGCGACAAGTCAATCGTATGTATTCTACATTAGGGCGCCCATTTATCCGAAGAATTACGATCGTCAACAAGATCATGCTGAATATGACTCATTTAATATGGTCGTTGGAAAATTTGTTAGTTGGTGAGTTAATTTGACTTGGATTGAGAAAGTTGTGCAATTCCAAAACTGTGTAGAATCTGCTCTTTTTTTCTACAAGGCCAGGACCACGTCAATTTATTCCTTTCATACATCAAAATGGAAATTGTGAAATCTCCTGTTCTCCTTGACCATGTAAATCGGGTAGGAGGCTGCTCGAGGAAAATCTCGTTTCCATGAAACTTCATATTTCATTCCTTTCATACATGTCTACCGCTGTATGTACAATATATCAATATGCATTGAACCGGCGACGGATCGAGAAGGCTGGGATGGAGCTTGGCAAGGCCGTTGCCTATATTAGCACGTTGAACCCGGAAGCTTAAACCAATAGGTAAAGAGAATGCAAGCAATGTGGAAAACTTAGCAGCCCCTTGACCGCTTATTGATTGGTGCAACTTTTATATCAAATTTCACATGAAATTTCGATATCTCACCCTCTTTTCCTTGAGTTAGGTGTTGAAAATTCATCCTCTCATGAAGTTAGTTTTCTAGGTACGCTGCTGGAAAATTAGGTTGGTGAATGTAAGCAACACATGTTCGAGTAAAAGCTATTGAAATTACTTTTTAATTCCACACTCTCTTCCCGCAGTTCTCGACTAGACATTGTTTGATTCCGTGAAGTAGAAGTTGATGGAAACGTTGCAGTGACTTCAGAGTCATACTGCAGAATTTCCAACTTCGTAGCGGGGGAAGATGGCCAAGAAATGTATTATCTGGCAGTGGCAGGCTTTGTCATGCTAGTTGGTCATTGCAGAGCGTTCAAACATTCTCCAAAGCTTACACTAGTCGCGCAACCACGGCATCACGTGGTATGCTAACACGGTATCGCCCTCGTAATTTAGGGTTACGTTTTCTTCAAGCGCCAGCTCGATTTCCTTGGGTTATCGTCTTATTTTTTTTTTCTACTTTGCAATTTTCAAAGGGTGTTGTTGACGAAGTTTTGCGCATCAACATGACGACACTTGACGTCTCACGGGTATAAATTTTCTCTGGATGTCATGCTTGCATTTCGAATTGTAATCTGCGGTTAACAAGTCAAACGTCCATGGGCCGCTAAGGTGGACTTCCAACCTCAAAGAGGGAGTCGTCTTGTCGGTTCTCAGCTGCTTTTTCACCTGACAATATTGAACCTGCAAAAACCCTAGACCCGGGAAAAAGAAGGAGATGCACATCTCCATCAACGTCATAAGTTTACTTGGTCATGTGGACTGAGCAGCAAATGGATGACCTGACCCTCTTGCACGACTGCCCCATACAAGAAGCTTCTACTTCCAGAATATAACGGACACATTGTGCCAACCCAAAAGATCAACAATATAACGGAGAGAGAGAGAGAGAGAGGGAGAGAGAGGGAGAGAGGGATGGAACAGCGATATAGCAGTGATACAAGGATAACTGACAAGAAGAAGAACAAGGATGATGAGGAAGAAGTGACGCTTCCTGGGTTCCGGTTTTACCCGACTGATGAAGAGCTTGTCGGGTTTTATCTTCGCCGGAAAGTGGAGAGGAAGCCTCCCAAGATCGATTTCATCAAGCAGGTCGATATCTACAAGTACGATCCCTGGGATCTCCAAGGTAAGTAGACATACAAGTCACCGGTTGTTCGGTTTCTTTCTTTCTTCGCATGTCCCTCGTTTTCCCTAGACGATGGCACATCGCCTCGAGAAACAGATGAGAGGTTGTGAGATCCATTCAAAGGCGAAGCTGAGTCAATTTACTCACCAAGGATTTCAATAGCTTAGTAGCAACTCCAATTATTATTTAGCTGGATTAGTCTTTCATAGTTTAGAACTGAGATTGTAAGGTGAATCAACATATGCTTGTGTAGTATTGCACCGTTTTTCTTCTTTTTTTCGCTCAACATGAGTATAAGATTTCCTTTGCACGGATATAGAACCTAATAATTACATTTCTGATGGATGAATGTGAACAGCATAATCTTGCTTCTCAGTCACCATTTGTTCATAATCATCATCGTGACTAAACAGATGTTAGCAAAATGGGAGAGAGAGAAGGCTACTTCTTCTGCATTAGAGGGAGGAAGTACAGAAACAGCATAAGGCCAAACAGAGTGACCGGGTCTGGATTTTGGAAGGCCACCGGCATCGACAAGCCCATATATTCCAGTAAAAATCCCCATGACTGCATCGGCCTCAAGAAGTCTCTCGTCTACTACCGTGGCTCCGCCGGCAAAGGCACCAAAACCGACTGGATGATGCACGAGTTCCGGCTGCCGCCTGCTGGGAAGGGTGGCGCTCTATCTGTTGCAGATGACACAATCACTGAAGCAGTAAGATGCTAAATTCTCGTTGTAGGACCGCATCGGCTCGCTTTAATTCACTTTCCAATTGCTTTCAAACTTTCTATAAAAAAAATGAGTATTTGCCGGTTCTAGCTTGAGTTTCAGCTATGTTCAACATTAGTTACTATCTTACTAGCAGTTTATTTATGTCCTTTTCTTCCCTTAAATCAGCAAATGAGTAGCCAACCTGAGATGATCAATGTTAAAAGAGGACCAATCATTTTTGTCTGGGAGGGTATCTCACATTTAATTACATGCTCAAAATTTGGCCCTAAAACTGAAGGGTTCTCTCTTTTGGCAGGAAGTATGGACGCTTTGCAGAATTTTCAAACGCATACCCTCCTGCAGAAAATACATTGCAACACCTGAATGCAATGAGGCCACCTTCAAGCAGAGCTCAATCGATTCATGCTCTAAATCGAGCAGCTTCGAATCCGAATACGGAGACCCATGCTTGAGTTTTGGATCGGATCATTCAGCCATCCAACCAAGCAACAGAAAGCCCGCGACCCGCCATGTCGATCAAGCACAATACTCATCGGCCAACCATTGCAATTCCATCCCTCAGGCGCCTATGGCCACACCGTGCTCGAGCTTTTGGAATCTAAATGGAGAGGATATCTTCGCGAGCGGAATAAACTGGGATGAACTGAGATCGATAGTTCAGGGAGAGTGATTCCCCGCAAAAATTAGTTAGTCGTGCGGGAACTGGGAATTTGCGGATTCGAGAGATCAAGGGATGAACATGACACAACTGAAGTTTCTTTTTCCTGGGATTTATTACTAGGAAATGAGGACAGAAATAGGCATAGTTTTTCATAATCGAAAGTATGGACCTCCTATCTTACTTTGGCGTGGAAGTAAACCTGGACTGAGAAGTTTTGTTTGACAATAGCAGATTTTTTTTGCCTTGTGATCTTCACGTCCAATGGAAGGGCGACTTCGTGTAGTAGCTTTGCGAATGTTCGCGGTCATTGGATCAAAGTGTTGACTTTGACTATCAATGCCAAAATTTTGCTTTCCTTTCTCTAAATCTCCTAAAATCACTCCAAAGGGATTCGGAGAGATTATGATGACTTGTGAACATTTGTTTTGAACAAGTAAAGCACACTTTTTCTTGCCGATTTTTTTCAATTCTTTCTCCATGTGTTTTCTTCGTTTCACTAGCCATGCTGTAATCCCATGGTATTTGTCATGAACAGTGCGCCTGAAACTACATTTCTATTCTTGTTTTAACAAAAAAAAATTTCATTTTTCGTTGAATAAAATGAATTTTTCATGCTACTTCGTATTTTCTAATGAGCATTCTATAGCATGAATCAATTTTTTGATGATACTGAACCTTTGACGAGCACAAAGATAAAATATTCGTTAAACTATAATCAAATTATTCGCCATCCTTTACTCTTCTTCCACCAAGCATGAAATGACCAAACCCCTTTCCATCATTTTCCTCCAGAAGCATCCAAAACAATAATGCAGTTACTTTTCAGTTCTTGAACCAACCTTATGGCCTAATAAAAAAATAAAAAAAAACCAACCTTATGGCAACCAAAATCTTCACCGTTAGAAGTACAGAACGCGATAGAAGTGACCCAAAGAACAAAAAGAAAAGGAAGGATCGGGACTACCGGACCGATCAAAGACAAAATTCGTTTCGAGAAGAATCAGCTGCTATACAGTAATACTATCGAGCAGTTTTGGCGAAGGCCGCAATATACATTGATATAACGGGAAATCAAGCTGACTGAATGTACAATCGAACGAGTGAACCTGCTTATTCTAAAGAATGCTAACCGCATCGTGGAAGTCTAGGGTGTAAGTCCAGCTCATTCAACTTCGCAAAGAAAAAGGCATTGAATCATGAAGTTCATGCCCGACCTTCTAACCTGAGTGCACATAGTCGATTTTTTGTGCTTGTAGCTGCCAAGTGCCGATGTAACACTACCTTGGAAGGTTGACGCTCTTGTGCATCCTCCCACTGAGATGGATTCACCAATTCCTAACAACCGTTGTCGACTGGCTGAGTAACAACAGGAATGTCCAAGCTGCCTCCAGTCTCTGGAGCGATTTCTCTAACATCAGCTATTCTTGCTTCTGTTGCCTGAATGTCACTCCATTCCCCAGCTCTACTTGACCGAAGGCTGACTTCATCAACAGGCACACTCTCTTCGGAAACTGGTATAGCTTCAGAAACACTGAGACATGCTTTATCCACATTCTCCTCAGACTCTGTCTTCTCTTCAAAGACTTTCCTTGAATCAATGTGCTGTCTGTCAAGCATGATGTAGAACGTACAAAAAAGCATATTTATTTCCAACGTCATTTCAACAAGAAGATTAAACGTTCGCAAGAATAGAATAATGGTCCAGCATTCATTGAACTTTGTGACCCATAGGCTGAAATGATAAATTTGTAGGGCATAGTACATAAAAATAACCCAGGTAGACCAAATTTATTTTGTCAAGAGTAATGATTGTCTAATTCATAGCGACATTGTGTTTGCAACTATGGTTGGCGACAAAGAAATAACAAATGCACTTTTGCTAACTGAATGACTTACTTCACCAAAGACAACTTCTAATTGAAACAACATCGTCTGCAATTTGAGAAACTTTGACACATTCAGCACTTCCAAATCTATCTGCTTCCACACCCCTCCCACCACACCCTCCCCCCCTTTTCAAAAAACAAAGTTCTGTTTTTTTCTTGGACGTCGCACTTAAGTGGCATCTAATGTCACTGTCAGCGCAAAAACTGCATCCACTTTTGCTGTCCAAACAAAGGAAAGTCATCCACACGACCACTTTCCTGTCCAATTAAAGGAAAGTCCTCCACAATTCTTGTGGAGCAAAGTCTCATTTGCATTATTAACTTTGTTAAAAACCCTTTGGCTTATCTTCTCCCAGGTCTTCATATGTTGTGCTTAACATTATTATGTTTGATTGACCAATAACTAAACTTGAAACTTGCTAAAACTTTTAGAGCACAACTACTGCGCGACAGTGTTTCCTTGTGCGATATGACTATGAAAGCCAAGAATCGCAGCAACAACAGCTTCTTAAAAATGGCTTGCACAGTTTGAACAAAAAAAAAATATGGCTTGCACAGATATTGAAAGTTGTCAGATAGTAAACCTTTGTAGTTGTGCTTGCAACATGTTCACATATGCCAGAAGCTCTTGCTTCTCCTTTGCAGCAGCTGACTCTTTTTCTTGAACCTCCTTTTTTCTAGAATCAGCATCTGCCTCAGCAACTCTGGCCTTCTCTTCTGCCCTGACAACAGCTGCTTCTAATATGACAGAACGCTCTCGAGCTTTGCCAAGCTCAGAACGCAATAACTGCGCCTCTTGAAGAGCAGAGTCTCGCTGTTTAATCATTTCGTCTCTTTCTCCACTTAGAGCTGCAACTTTATCTTCAAACTCTTTCAGCTACATAGACAGGAAAAAGAGTTAACTGAAAGCTGTAAAAGAGATGAACAGAATAAGTCTTAAGCATTCCCTGACGTTTGTCTCCATTCAAACAATTAAACATATTTTTTGATTTTTCCTTCGAATCATCTACCAGTGGAGAGAATAGGAATAATGTTAACCGCAATTTTTTCCTTGTGCTTTTAGTCATCTAGTCTTAGTACAATGAGCTGTCAACATCATATTAACCGAAAGACCAACAAGCTGATAATATCTTGGGGACTATCGGAGAATATGTTGAACAAAGAAGCTGTCAAGAAAATTTGTAACAACCTTCATCTTTAATGACTCCAACTTCTTCTCACAACCTTCGGTCAAGCGCTCGATTGCAGCACAAGCTATCCTCCTTTGTTCATCCATCATATGGGCTGCAGAAGCTGCAGCATCAGCAGCGTCAGCAGTCTCTGATAGCTTCTCTGCTAACTCCTTTATAGTTGAATCTCGTGCACGAATGTCCCTCGCTAAATTTTGCAGTTCCTCATCCTTAACTCGTAGTGTCTCCTGAAAATGTACTTTTCAGTTTAACAGATAAAGATGGATAACAATAGATTACTGTTAGGAGTTGACATATAACCTGTAGAAAAGAAAATCTACAAAGAACAAACAGCATCACTTCCAACCAAAAGCAAAGACACAAATTTCATAAATGAAAATCAATTGATGATAATATGGAGAAGAAAAGACCAGATAATATGTAGTCACCAACCGCACACATTTTCCTCCACCACTCATTCCCCCATCCCTACTTCAACCTCTGTCTCTCTTTGTAAAGAAATCAATATAATTTGCAGAAGATTATACAAATGCTCCTCATCAGTCATTATCCATAATTATCGCCCATTTTAGCAGCTAACCCTTTTATCCCATAATTCACAACTAGCCAAGTTAGCTAACACATTCTGCTCGGCTGTGCAGTCTCCCATCATGTTTCTTGGCCAGTCATTACTTCCCCCCTTGATATTTTTATCCATCCAACCTCCGTGCGGCAGCATACACCTCAAAACACATGGTTCTTCTGCATCTGTTTCAGTGTAGCCTCAAATAATGTTTTCTTTGGTCCAAGTCTTACTTCCCCCATGCCTTACCTAACCATGCTCTGTAATGGTCAGCATTAGACATTGTTAGAAGTATCAAGGGCAAAGTGGTCTTTAGGACTCTTCGGGTTTATTGGGTTACCATTGTATAAATACGGTATTTTGCTGTATAATACAATAAATTTTTCCCTCTCTAACATGGTATCAGAGCCACAAAAATTCTAAACCCTAAACAGCCGCTTACCACTGTCTAGCACCAGTCGCCGCCGTGAACCATCCACCGTCGACCACCAACCAACCCCCTTCTCACCGGAATCTTTAGATCTCGCGTTGTCCAGGCCCGGCGAGCTCAGATCGAATGTTAGCGAGATCCGGCGAGCCTTGCCGGGGCGTCATCTAGGCCGGCGAGCCTTGCCAGGGCGTCGCCTAACGTCGCCTAGGCCCGGCGAGGCCAGATCTGGAGTCAGAAAGACCCAGCGACCCATGTAGAGACGTCGTCCAGCATCAATGAGGCGACGTCCATTGTCAGTGAGCCAGATTCAGCACCCATGTCTCTCGGTTAGGACCCACAGGTTTGATTTTTTGGCGGCTTGATGGTTACTGAGCTTCACAGCAGGAATTTTGAGGCGTTATTTGTTGATTAGGCTTGATAATGATGTTGGTAGCGCTTTATTAGAGATATGGATGTGTTTGTGGAATGTTTCTGAATTTTTTCGGAACTTATGCGATGCTGATTAGGTGAATTTTGGAGATTTTGGAGTTAATTATTTGGGGCTCTGGTGGATTATTGAATTGTTAAGGATGGGTGATCCGAGTAAAATTGATGGTAGTTCTGGAAAGAGTGATACCGTGACGACTGAGGTAATTTCCTCTTCATCTTCTCGAATTACTAATAAGAAGCTTGAGGGTATTACCAATTTTCAACAATGGAAGAAGATTGTTAAGTTTGTTTTGACGGGTAGAAATCAGCATATGCACTTGACTGAAACTAAACCTACTAATGATGCAAATTGGGATGTTATTGATGCACGTCTTATGGGTCAGCTTTTGAACTCCATGGAGAGCAATATTGTAGACTTGGTAACTCATATTGATACAGTCAAGGACTTGTGGGAGTACTTGGATGTATTGTATTCTGGCCAGAACAATATTTCTAGGATATATGAACTATCACAGGAGTTTCACCGATCTGAGAGCAAAGAGCGTTCTATTTATCAATACTTTGCTGATTTTAATAGAATGTATGAAGAATTGAATGCTCTCCTTCCTATTTCTTCTAGTGCTGAACAAATGCGACTCCAAAGAGAACAATTGACTATTTTCTAGGAGGTCTTGGTCCAGCCTATGATACTGTTAAGTCTCAGATTCTTGGAGGAGAGACTATTGCATCACTTAGGGATACATATGCTCGAGTTCTTGGAGCATCCCGTGGTTCTTCTCAGAGCACCATAGCTGTGGTTGATAATTCAGCTCTTGTTTCTCAATATCGAATTGGTGGAGGTAGGGGTGACGAAGGAAATCGTGGAGGGTATAATGGTCGTGGTGGTCGAAGCACAGGAATAGGAAGAGGCCAAGGACAAAGGCAGCTTTATGGATCTCCCCAAACTACTGCTGAGAGCTCAGGGACTATTCGAACTTGTCATTATTGTGGAAAACCTGGCCATATTCAGAAATTTTGCTACAAGTTGCATTGTAGACCAGGACAGCAACAACAGTTTGCAAATTCTGCATCTGGCACTGACTCTTTGTCCCTACCACAACCTTCACAAGGCAATGTCGTGGTTATGTCTGATGAGGAATTTGCACGGTACAACCAGTCTCAGATTTCACTACCTAATTCGTCTTCCACTGCTACTCTAGTCCAGATAGGTAATGCTACTGCATGCGTTTCAGCTAGTTCTCACCCTTGGGTCATTGATTCAGGGGGATCTGATCACATGTCAGGTCTTTCAGGTATATTTTCCTCTCTTACTCCATCGTCCACAGTTACTTTAGCTAATGGTTCATCTACACATGTTAAGGGAGTTGGCACAGTTCATCCAACTCCTTCACTACCTTTGACCTCAGTGCGTTATCTTCCACAATTTCCTTTTAATCTCATGTCAGTCAGTAAGTTAACTAAAACCTTTCAGTGTTCAGTAACATTCTATCCTGATTCTTGTATATTCCAGGATCTGGCTACGAAGAGGACGATTGGTAAGGACGTGAGGAAGGGGGACTGTATGTGCTTGAAGACTCAACTTCCTTTGCATGTTCTGGTGTTACTTCTCTACATCAGATCCATTGTCGTCTTGGTCATCCTTCTCTACACAGTCTTCAGAGATTGAATTCCAGTTTTAAATCTATTTCTAGTTTAGAGTGTGAGTCATGCCAACTTGGCAAATTACATCGTGTTAGTTATCCGCCTCGAGTCATTAAACGAACAGAGTCTCCATTTTTGTTAGTTCATTCAGATGTTTGGGGTCCATGTCATGTGACTTCCAAGTTGGGTTTTAGATATTTCGTTACTTTTGTTGATGACTATTCCAGAGTTACTTGGTTATATCTAATGAAAAATCGTTCTGAGTTGTTTTCTATATTTCGCGCATTTATATCTGAAATCTTTACTCAGTTTGGTGTACATGTTAAAGTGTTGCGTTCTGATAACGCTAAGGAGTACTTTTCTGCACCTTTTTCTGATTTTATGACACAGCATGGTATGATTCATGAATCTTCATGTCCTGATACACCACAGCAGAATGGTGTTGCTGAGAGGAAGAATAGACATTTGTTGGAAGTTACTAGATCTATGTTATTTGAGATGAAAGTCCCTAAAGTCTTTTGGTCTGATGCTGTCTTGACTGCATGCTATCTCATTAATCGCATGCCTTCCTCTGTTCTACGAGGTGGTATTCCATTTTCTACTTTGTTTCCAAATCAGCCACTATTTGCCTTACCACCTCGTGTATTTGGTTGTGTCTGTTTTGTTCGTGATCATCGACCTGGAGTATCCAAACTTGATCCCAAGGCTATCAAGTGTATGTTTCTTGGTTACTCCCGTACTCAAAAGGGTTATCATTGTTATTCTCCATTACTGAACAAATACTTCATAAGTGATGATGTCTCATTCTTCGAATCCACTCCATATCATGATGTTCCAATTTCTGTGTCCGAGTTGTATGAAGAATTACATGTGACTACAATTCGGTCAACCACTCCAGCTGTTTCACCTGCGTCTACACAGGAACCACCTCCTCTACAGGTTTATACTCGGCGTCCTCGGGTTCATACTCCCCCCCTTCCTCTTGTCACGACTGCGTCATCTTCCGTCCCAGATTCACCATTAGTCGATTCTCCTCATGTGTCAGATCTTGATCTTCCAATAGCTCATCGCAAAGGTACACGTGCCTGTACACAACATTCTATCGCAAATTTTATTTCATACTCTTCTGTGTCTCTTTCTTTTCGATCATTTTTATCTACTGTTGACCAATATCCTATTCCCAAGTCTGTATCTGAGGCATTACAAATTTCTGGGTGGAGGACAGCAATGGAAGAAGAGTTAAAAGCTCTACAGGTAAATCAAACTTGGGACTTGGTACCTCTTCCTTCAGGCAAAACTGCTATTGGTTGTAGATGGGTGTATGCTATCAAAGTTAATCCCGATGGTTCTCTTGCTCGCTTAAAAGCGAGACTTGTTGCGAAAGGGTATGCTCAGATGTATGGGATTGACTATCTGGATACTTTCTCTCCTGTTACCAAGCTTACTTCTGTTCGTATTTTGATATCTCTTGCTACCACCTATCATTGGCCTTTATTTCAGCTTGATGTTAAGAATGCCTTTTTGCACGGTACTCTACATGAAGAAGTTTATATGGAGCAACCTCCGGGCTTTGTTGCTCAGGGGGAGTCTGGAGGAATGGTTTGCAAATTAAAAAGATCTTTGTATGGTTTGAAGCAGTCTCCTCGGGCATGGTTTGGAAGATTTTTTGAAGCTGTACTTTCTTTTGGACAGTCTAGATGTGACAATGATCACTCTTTTTTTTTTATAGACAGTCAAGGAAAGGCAAATTATTCTTGATTGTCTATGTGGATGATATTATTATCACGAGAGATGATTTAGTTGGTATAGATGAACTAAAGATCTATCTTCAGAAACAATTTTAGACTAAGGACCTAGGAAAATTGAAGTATTTCTTAGGAATTGAGGTGGCACAGTCACAGAAGGGTATTGTTCTGTCACAACGAAAATATGTCTTAGATTTACTCATTGAGATAGGCATGTTAGGATCCAAGCCTCTTGATTCACCCATGGAACAAGGAGTTAAACTGGTTGCTAAAGGAGGAGAGCTATTCGATAGTTCTGAGAGATATAGAAGATTGGTAGGCAAACTAAATTATCTCACAGTTACTCGACCAGACATTGCCTTTCCAGTTAGTGTGATCAGCCAATTTCTGTCTTCTCCTCATACTTCTCACTGGGATGCAGTAATTCGAATTTTAAGGTACTTGAAGAAGACTCCAGGGAAAGGCATTATTTATCAAAATCATGGTCATAGTAGAGTTGAAGGATTTTCTTATGCTGATTGGGCAGAGTCTCCAGATGATAGGAGATCTACTACTGGCTATTGTACATTGGTTGGAGGAAATCTAGTGTCATGGAAGAGTAAGAAACAAAGTGTTGTTGCCCGCTCCAAGCTTGAATCGAGTATAGAGCCATGGCACAAGCAACATGTGAATTAGTGTGGATTCAAGAATCTGTTGATCGAGTTAGGCTTGAAAGTTTCAATTCCTATGTCTCTATGGTGTGATAATAAGGCTGCAGTACATATAGCATCTAACCCGGTGTTTCATGAGAGAACAAAACACATTGAGATTGATTGTCATTTTATTCGAGAGAAGCTGCAAAGTGGAACGATTCTTCCTAGTCATGTTAGAACTGGTGAACAACTTGCAGACATTTTTACTAAATCTTTGGGTAGCGGGAGGATAGAATATATTTGTAACAAGCTGGGCATGATTAATATCTATGCTCCAGCTTGAGAGGGAGTGTTAGAAGTATCAAGGCCAAAGTGGTCTTTAGGACTCTTAGGGTTTATTGGGTTACCATTGTATAAATACGGTATTTTGCTGAATAATACAATGAATTTTTCCCTCTCTAACAGACATGATAAGGATCAGCATACAAAAGAGGGACCAGTCCTGCGTTAATTAAAGTCCAGAATGCCCTTCTAACATTTATTTGTCATTCTAATTGGTGCACTAATAATCACTGTTTATCGCATTCTCCATTTTATGGTTGTATTTACTGGACAAATGACAATCTTCATCTGCTGCATCCAAGCATTGATGTACCTTAGCAGGAAATCATTCCCTCTTTCCCCAGCCCTGAAGGCTAACCTCAAATTATTTGGACATACATCCTAAGACCATTAAAAAAAGATGCAAGTTAGGCACTTTTCAGAGTGACTACTGCACAAACATCCAGCAGTTGCCACCTTTAATCTAAGTAACAAAGTACTTAGATATTGAGATATTGAGAGTTCAGCTTCATAAAGTGCTGGGATGCCTGTAGTAACAACTTCTATAAGTTATATCTTCTCCAATTTTCCATTTCGTATCATTTCCTCTTAACATATCGTTATCACTCTCAATTCTCCATATCCTACAAGTTTCTTGCTGACCCTACTACATCCAGTACAAACTACAAGCTAATTTGGTGAACACAGACGAAGTAACGTCTTTTGTTGCTTTACATACTTCCAAACCACAAGTAATGTCACAGCATAGCACTGTGAAGGTTTCACGAAAATTACAGAAGATACCAACATTCAGTAAGACTTTGGCCACAGACAGTACCTTCATTATCGTGAAATCATCCAATGGACCATCCATAATTCTATTCGTGATCATTCCAAGGGAATTTCTCATCGAAATCTGCATTGCTGCTTCAATTTCCTTAGAGGATTCCAGAGCTGTTGAGTTAGCTGCAGCCACTGCAGCAGCCACTGTCCCCAATTTCGCAGAACCATTTCCACTCAGAGAATTTACAGCCTGTGTATGAGCCTTTAAGACCAGTTGTGTAGCTCTGATTTGGAAGAGAGAAGGATGGAAGAGGTGAGTACCATGGAAAGTTAAACAGAAAAACAAATTTCGATAGTGACTAGTATGATCCTGGAAGCATAATTATGCCAACCCAGGCATCCCAAAATAGAGAATGTCCCAAGTGGCCAGCAATTTGGAACTCATCCCATTTCATGGTACACTAGCAGTTTGGAACACTAAAATCAGCATTTCCCATCATCCCAATACAAACAGTGCTATGTTTTTCTCGGTTAACGACAATATATGTTATTTTCACATGATGTATTTTCCATGCTAATATTTTTTGACTCTGTTTAAGCATATACTATTAGTACTATCAATGTTAACTTTAATATATATTAACAATCATTCTAATTTAATTTACATGACCAAAAGAAGCCTATCCATCCCATACCACAGTTTTAAGAGTGACCTTTCACATTCCATTTTCATTCGAAGTACCACAGAAAAGTCAATAAACCGTAGCATATGCTGGTGACTCAAATAAACAATCATATTCGTGTGTTGATTTCAATAGGAAACCTCCCAAAAACTTACTGTAGCGTCGATACCCAAGCTCTAGCAGCACCAGGAGTTTCAGCACAGAAAAAGTAATCTCTCCTTGATGGGGTCCCAATATCTAGAGACGAAAGTTAAGAACGGTGCTGCAGCAAATTAAATCCATATCCAGATATAGACACAAAAGGCAAGGGAAAGAAAGCCTAAGATCATTTAATAGTAATGTTGATGGATGAGGATACAGAAGCAGCAGCCATC
Organism: Syzygium oleosum; assembly: GCF_021117445.2. Taxonomy (NCBI): domain Eukaryota; kingdom Viridiplantae; phylum Streptophyta; class Magnoliopsida; order Myrtales; family Myrtaceae; genus Syzygium; species Syzygium oleosum. The sequence goes on from NW_026607494.1 coordinate 7,887,674, forward strand.
GTACTTCGGCAATCCGCTGAAACACAATTGGAAGGTGATAAGAAACTATCCGTTGAACTCAACCAGATAATAATAACTGCAGAAGCAATAAGGGAGCACACTTCTGGTACATCATTCTTACTTGAAGTTCACTGGAGATAAAGTTATAGTGCTGTTAGCATCGAACACTATGGTTCCCTTGACAGCTGGCTCATTTCTCCTGACCCTGGAAATAAGTAACCAAGAAATGAGATATTTCTTTTCCCAAGTACTTGGCTTTACGTAAGTGTACAAACAAAAATTACCTACTTGTACTCCATCCTCCCTGTGGTTGGATCTAAGATCACCCATCGCTCATTCCACTTCCTTAGCTATCAAAAACATGAACATATCTGTGAGAGCTATGAATGACAAGATGGAAAGAGCTTACGACAAACAGGAGAAAATAATCTTTTCACAATATCCAACTATACTCTGTTTCAGTCCTCTTCCCCATTACTTAGAAAAAGTAAAGTGACTAACAGAAGATACCAGTCCATTATTTTCTAAGCAAGTGTATGTGCGCTATCAAAGAAAAGCTAAATTGAATCAACCCCCTGGCTACATGTCACTGTGTCTCATCATTTACGTCATATCGATTTGCACAAATCTTTCACTGTTGCCCACTACCTTATGTGGGATAAGACATTTGCCCGGACCCAATCAACGGATAAGATAGCACGCATCCACTAGAGAATACTGACCTCACTTTTCCCGAGGCTGACCGCATCATAACGAAAGAATCTAATCTTCACCACTTAGGCATTCTGAGTTAATCTTATTCCCACTCAACCATAAACAAAAAAATCCAGACATATAGCCTATCTATCGTCGAAGATCGCAGAGAGCACTAATAATCAACCAAGTCTTGCTTAGAACGAGAACCACACGAATTTACAAATCACAACCTGAACCGAAAAAAAATAGCCTCGAATCTTCAGACAAGCTATTCCATCGGTTTTAAAGTTGCAGACACACCATCCAACAACTTCGATTCATCCACATAGGAACCAACGCAATCCACCAACACCACATCTTCTCGAAATAGCAACAGCGATGCAAACTGGACGATTCGACACAGCGTCTACAGAACTCAAGCTAATCCAAAACCTAATCAAGTAAACTGCACAGGACCGCAATGCCAAAGCAATCAACTGAGAGAGAGAAAGAGAGAGAGAGAGAGAGAGAGTTACAGTCTCGGATCGCTTGAGGAGAGGTCCCTGCAGCAAGGTCTTCCCGGAACCGGAGGCCAGCTGGCGCTTGATCTTCTCCAGGCTGCTCACGGCACCGCCGGCCCTCTCCTGACCAAAAACGGTGAGGGCAATCGCAAGTCAAAAAGAGCTCCCATCGCCGCCACGCCGATCCCGTCGTTCCCCATCACCCCTCGGGAAGCGGAACAACAGCAAAAGCAGGAGCGAAGGAGGAGGGAGAGAGCGAGAGAGAGAGGGAGAGAGAGACTCACCGTCGAAGCACCATTGGACGCCATCGCCGGCGACCGAGCGAGCGATCGATCGACAGGGATTTTTCTCCGCAGCAGAAGAGGAGGAAAAATCGGAGCGATTCGGAGGAACGCGATCGTCTTCGTCTTCTTCTGGCTGTCGGTTATTAACTGTTACCGTTAGGTCACGGCAGGGAGGAGGAGGACTCGTGTGAGCCCACCCGTGTGAAACTCGGGTGCATGCAATGACGGAGCTGCTCGGCCATCGCCTTCGAAGTCAACGCGTGCTCTGCCGAAAGCCGACGTGGAATTGCCCCGCTTCGTGAATAGCTAGTTTTAATCATGTCGCATCGTGAGCCCGGCCGAGCATGCCTTGATTTCGATCTTGCCTCTCTTTTGTTTCTTTGGACCCGGCACGCTCGTGTGGATGGATTGTCACCGATGTTGTTTATCGATCCTCATTTTGAGATCAGTTTAAACCGTAGATTGATAAGACGAGCATATTCGAAAATATTTGATTAGCAGCGACGCGAATGATAAGCTACTTAAAAGATGAACTTTCGATTCATATCTTGACTCTAAGATTCAAAACCGTGGCCGCGCTTGCTCCTATATGACCAGGGACATGAGATTTGAATTGTGCCATGACGATTCAAGGTTCTAAAGTCTGTTGTGCTCCTACGAACATGTAAAGAGTGCTATGACTTAGGAGAGTCTTGCAACATCTAAAATTAAAGTAAAATATATATATGAGATGTACCTTGAACATTAGAGTTTTCTTCACTAGAATAATCAACGGGTGGGTCTGAATATGTGAATCGTACTGATTTCGAGCACTTTTGAGTTGTGTTTGGTTCAACTTTTCTAAGAGATTTTAGACTTTCAAAGTCTCTTAGGAAAAAATTAAGGTGTTTGCAAAAAAAAATTTGGGCCACTACGAGGAAATCCTAGCATTAATAAGGCAATCTACCTTGGGCTTTTAGCATTTTCAAAAGGCAGATCCTAAGATAAATAATTTTTTTTTTCTTTCCAAATTACCTCCACTAATAATCTCATATTTAGATTTTGCCCTAGCAACTGTTCATCTTCTCTGCAGATCTGGAGTTTGCGAAGGTGGAGGATCTGGACGGAGGTCAGCGAGGGGTCGGCTGGGGTCACGCAAGACCAGCGTTGTGTTGCTTGAAGACGCGCGGCCTTGGCTACCTGTCACTTGGCTTGCACGGCGTCGGAGTTCAGACTTTCCACTTGGCTCGCGTGACGCCTGAGTCTAGATCTAGCTCGCTTGAGGTCATGCGACCTTGGTGTCACCTCACCCGGGGTAGCGCAACCTCAATGGCCCTCGCCTAGTGACATGCCGACCACCTAAGGATAGGATTTGCTGAGCTCAACCGCCAAAATTTTAAATCTGGGAAGTTTGAAGTCTCGCGAGCTCGGCGACGGACCTAGCCTAAGTTTCACTAAGCTCTGTGGCAACGGTTGGGCTTTGCAGATCTACTTGCATGAGCTATGTTGTGATGGTCGGGCCTCACTGAGCTTTATTTGCCTCACCTGAGCTCTACTACGACGAGGGTCGTCGGTCGGCGCTCGCCTAGCAAACGGTCACCGTTAATGCTCGCTTGTGGTCACGGCCGAAGCAAGGGAAGTATCCTTGCCCTCTTTGTCTCTGGTTGCTCGGTTGCCTTCTCTCTTTTTTCTTTTTCTTTTTTACTTCAAAGTTGCTTTACACAAAATATTCATCAACCAAACGCAATTTGCTTTTAACAAACACACCTTCGTCCAAGGACACTAGGGAAAATGGCTTTCCATCCCCCAAACTTGAACCAAACACAGCATCTGTCTATAAGGTGTAAAAAAGTTTACAATTCATAAGAATTAATTTATAAATGCGAAAATCCTTTTAATGGGGTCGAAGAAACAAACTAGCTATAAATGTTCATGGAACTTAAGTAGATTTAACCCCCAGTTTATTTCATTATTTGTATTCATTTACGTTTTTTTCCTAACAATGAGGAGCTTGACGTTCTTCAGTTCACCTTATCCGAGCACGGTTTGTGCTTGCACCTGGGTTGCTCCAATTGACTACGTAAATACATATGCTGACAGCTCAAACTCATGTCCTGACATCAACAAGAAAGAAAAAACATGTTCATGACTCGAACAGGTACGATGTAGTTCGTCCGTCGATACCGAATTTGCTTAGTATCGGAAAAGAATGTCACCGTGATAGGCAAGACAACGCCATTAGTCATGCATCTTGCTGGCTTCGCAGCATGAGGCATGCTATCACTAACACCATTGCAAATCCAATAAAAAGGAAAAATAAAATAAAACATTATTGAGAATACAACATCATTGACCATGCTTTGTGTGATGTCCTTTCAATCATATAATGATACATCTGTTGTTTACATATACTTACACATTTAACATGAAAAAGCTTGCCGATCACTTTTCCACCAAATGCTTTTATAAAGGAGGAAACTATTTTGTGTCTAAATTTTCAAAAAATTGACTACCGGCTTTCATACCATGTTGGAAAGTCAAACAAAAAAACTTAAACTATTAAGTTGAGGAAGATAGCATTCATATAAAGAATATCAAGCAATGTCGGACAATATTTCAACGATGTTCGTCTCCACTTCCCTCGTTATCAACCAAAAAGTCAGATCGTTGTCTTCTAATATAATGCATTACTTAGACCTTGCGGGAGGAAGTAAAAGAGCACGCAAGAATTCCAGCTTTGGACGAAGTGATGCTTGATGCTTTTTTAATAAGCAAGAAACGCACGTCACTCCACGTGAAGAATCAATGAAGGATCCTCGGATGTATAGTTATGGAACGTGCAATCAATTGGGAAAATTATCCAAAAAATTCTAAATCTATTGCACTTTTGCCGATTGAGTCCTAAACTTTTACACTTTTGGTCAATTGAGCTCATCCGGTCAATTTTGGCCGGAAATCGCTGACGTGGACGCTGGCCGGCCACGTGGCGCTGACGCCGATATTTTTAAATAATATTTTAATAATTTTCTTAATTTTTTATGGTTTTTTTCTTCTTCTTTTTTTCCTTTTCTCTATTTTTTTGGGGTTTCGGAGTTGGCCGGCGAGGGTGGGCTAGCCCTCGCCTGTGGCCAGCGAGGGTCGGCTGGTCACTCTCGCTGGCCAACTCCAAAACCCCAAAAAAAAAAAAAGACAGATAATAGGAAAAAAAATCATAAAAAATTCAGAAAATTATTAAAATATTATTTAAAAAATATCCACGTCAGCGCCACATGGCCGACCGACATTTACGTCAGCGATTTCCAGCTAAAATTGATTGGATAGACTCAATTGGTAAGAAGTGTAAAGGTTTAGGACTCAATTGGTAAATTCGAATGGTTTATGACTCAATTGACAAAAGTGTAATAATTTTAGGACTTTTTTGATAATTTTCTCGCGGTCAATCCTACAGTAGTTAATTAAAAAACGATGTATAAAGTAATACCTGCTATCTATCAAATCATGATCTGACACCTAATTATATTACAGAAAGAATGGAGAGACCCTTATCTTTGAAAATCTTTTGCTTGATGCAAAGTCCAATCGCTTATCTTCAAACCCAATAAGAAAATCGTCAGATGGTTGATTATAAGCTGAGGCGATATGCGACACGCATGCTCGTGCGAGGTTTGCCGCGAAACGAACCACTGGAAATTCCTGCACGTGCGCCCATGGTAAAGGAAAGACATGGCCCGTCCTCTCCGTCGCCGCACGTGAAGTTGAGCGGAGATCCTTCGGAGAATCGTGTTTGGAAAGGTTACGTTCCGGTGTTGGTCGGGAAGGACGTGGCGGCGATGCAGAGATTGCACCTGCCGACCAAGCTGGTGGGTCATCCTTTCGTCGCAGCTCTGCTCGAGCTCTCGGCAAACGAGTTCGGCTGCGAGCAGCAAGGTTTGCTGAGAATCCCTTACGACCCCGACTGTTTCAAGCAGATGATGAAGAGGATATCGAAGAAGAAGTGAGAGCCCAGGTTATCTCATCCTGTACTTAACAAAGACATGTATCGGCGATTTAGTTTAGTGTCCTACTGAGAGAAGGAAAACCCTAGCAATAAGGAGAAGCTAGTTCTTCCTAAATCTTGATCAAAATGGCTTACATTCTCCCCATGGTGTTCACTTCTAGAAAAGCTTGTGACTTAGTAGTATGTGCAAGTTTTTGGGATGCAGGAGTATGAGGTAGTATCAACAAGTCCCAGAGTCAACGCGTTCTGTTCTATTTCTTTTTTTGTACGTTTATTAATACTTGGAAGAGGGAAGATAATGGAAATTGTCTGCATAAATTGTTCAAGCTTGCCAATTTAATCATAAACCTTTCAGTCGTGTCAATTCAATCCTAAACCCTTGAAGATTTTCCGATTTAGTCCTCAACCTTTTGACGATTTATCAATTTTGACCAAAAATTGCTGATATGGATATCGGCTAGCCGCCGGCCATACTACATGGCCATGCTGACATAGACAATTTGAACATTTTTTTTTAAATTTTTCTAAATTTTTCCTTTTCTAACCTATCACCTGTGGTCGGTACTCGGCCATGGTCAGCAACCGGCCAGCCGAGGGCTCGAACCTCACGACCTTGGGGAGGGCGACCCTCATGGCCTCTAGCAAGGGCAGCCCTTGCCAGCAGCCAGGAGGGTCGCGACGCCCTCGCCTAGCCAATCACCAGTCATAGTTGAGTAACAGCCATAGGCGAAAGGAAAAAAGTAAAAATAAAAAAAAAAGGAAAAATTCATAATTTTTTTAAAAGATACAAAAGCTATCCACGTCACCCCCAGCCATGCCATGTAGGCTGGCTCTACGTTCACGTCAGCAATTTTTTGTCAAAATTTCGGGGAGGGCAACACTCATGGCCTCTAGCAAGGGTAACCCTTGCCAGCGGCCAGGAGGACGGCGACGCCCTCGCCTAGCCAATCGCCAGTCATAGTTGAGTAATGGCCATAGGAGAAAGGAAAAGTAAAGAAAGGAAAAAATTAAAAATTAAAAAAAGGAAAAAAATTCATAATTTTTTAAAAAGATACAACAGCTATCCATGTCACCCCTAGTCACGCCACGTAGGCTAGCTCCGCGTTCACGTCAACAATTTCTGGTCAAAATTGGCTCGAAGAATTACATTGGCAAATCGTCAAAAAGTTTATTTCTAAATTCGCGCAATTGAAAGATTCAGGATTAAATTGACAAAGTGTCAAAAGCTTTAGAATTAAATTGGTACAATTGAAATGTTTATAAATCTCATTTCTTGTTGTCGATCGACGCCATTACTCGTGCATCTTATTGGCGCCATTACTCATGCATCTTATTGGCTTTGAAGCATGAAACATGGAAGACAATGATGCCCAATCTGAGTAACCCGACATCATCGCGAATCCTAAGGGAAAAAACAAAACCATTATTGGGAACACCCCATCACTGACCAAACTTTTTCAAATCTATATCTTAATCGTCTTTCTTCTTCACGTATCATCGACCCGATATAAATTCTTTATCGTGAAGAGAAACTTGGAGCATCCACACTTGTTCACATTAGACTAACTGATAAGCATTCCTTCGCCCACTTATTCTGCATGTGTTATATTTCAGCTAATGCGTTCAGTTCCTTTTCATATCCTCCTTGGAGCCGCTACGGTTGACGTGCTCATGTTTATATATGCAATGCATTATACAGACCTTGGAGAGGAAGTTAAAAGCACGCAAGGAATCCAGATTTGAAACGGAAGAGTTGAAACTAGACGAAGAGATGCTATTTTTAAGCTTTTTAATAAGCAAGCACGTCACTCGCCGCCGATGAAGGATGCTCAGATGTATTATTTTTGAACAGGAAGTCAGTCAATCCTCTAATTGTTAATTAAGCAACAATGTATGACTAATTCGTGTTATCTAATGACTCGTGACCTAATTATATTACAGAAAAGTGAACCAACCTTTATCTTTGAAAATGCTGTGCTTCATGCAAAGTCCAATTGCTTATATTCAAACCCCAATAAAATAAAATACAAACGTCAGATGGTTGATCATAAGCTGAGGCAATACCGGATATATATATGATCATGCTATCGCGAAGCAAGCCGCTGGAAATTCCCACACGCACCCATGGCACAGGAAAGACACGGTTCGTCGTCTCCGGTGCCGTATGTGAAGTTAAGCGGAGATCCTTCAGAGAATCGTGTTCGGAAAGGTTATGTTCCGGTGTTGGTCGGGAAGGACGCGGCGGCGATGGAGAGATTGCATGTACCGACCAAGCTGGTGGGTCATCCTTTCGTCGTGGCTCTGCTCGAGCTCTCGGCAAACGAGTTTGGCTATGAGCAGCAAGGTTTGCTGAGAATCCCTTACGACCCCGACTGTTTCAAGCAGATGATGAGGAGGATATCGAAGAAGAAGTGAGAGCCCAGGTTATCTCATTCTGTACTTTTGCTTTTTTTGGTCGAATCTCATTCTGTACTTAACAAAGACATACATCACCTATTTTGTTTAGTGTACTACTGAGAGAAGGAAAACCCTAGCAATAAGGAGAAGCTAGTTTTTCATAAATCTTGATCAAAATGGCTTACATTCTCCCCATGGTGTTCACTTCTAGAAAAGCTTTAAGAGTTGTTGAGTCACTGAGATCTTTTTACCTAGAAATTACTATACTGAGTTTTCTTTTTACCTGGAAAATCATTAGTGTTGTATAAAAAAATTTACATATCAGAGTGTAGTTTTCAGCGCATAAGCTCTTAATGAACTTCTCCCCCTTCACTAACTTGATTTACTTTGTTCCTAGTTTAAAGTATCTCGTTATATTAGTTACCATGCATTCATTAATATCTTTGTTTGCTATCGCTTCCTCATTTAACTTGGTAATATCGGAGTCGCCGAAGATTTACAAGGTGACACCACTCACCAGCTAAGCAATCCACCTCAGAGTTAATATAAAACTCTAATCCTAGATTTTAATCACGAAATTCATTAATCAAAATACTCTAACCCTCAAGGAAACCTTAAAGAAATTTTTTTAGACTCAGCTTAGAAGAACCCTCCAAGCATAAACATATTCCAATACACCTTATCTTTTCTTTTTCAAGATAAGACCAACAACCCTAGACAAAACATAAATTGAAATAATGACTCTCGGCTCAATATGACTCTTTGAACAAAATAGTATGCACAGGACCAACAAACTCATAGAAAGACTCAAAGACTCGTTCTAGGGTAAACTGAGAAGCACTCAGCAAATGGAGCATAACTTCCTCTAAAAACGCCAAAGAGCATGAAACTGGATGCATTAGCAACTAGACACATAGAGCTTCCAAACCATATATTTTCTTTTTCTGGGAAATCGTTTGCTTACTTTTTTGTGTTTGGATGATGGAAAACTAGTCGATTTACGGAAAATGTTTTCCATGGACTGAGAAAAATAAATTTATATTAGAAGAAAACGACTTTCCTTTCTAGCAAGAAGGAAATCACTTTTTTCTAAATCACTAAACAAATGAAAACTAATTATCTTCCTTAAAAATGGTTTCCATGAAAAAAATTTACCTTTACCATGAAGTTTACAGTTAAACAAACATACCCGAAGTAGGAAAGCAGTTAGGATGCAAAGGACTTTAAGTTAAAGGGGTTTCGCAAAATGCAAATAGCATTTGGGTAAACACTATTTACACAAACTTGTAAAGGACTTTAATATTTTCTTAAAAGAAACATGGAAGTATAGATTTGGCCAAGTGATGGCCTGTCACCAAGGTCACATGACCCCAGGCGAGGGCCATCGAGGCAACACCAAGGTCACACAACCTCGGGCTTCCCAAATTTGCCCCTTTGACGGTCAATGCGACCCAAAAAGAGGGCTTCCGAGGTCAATGCAACCCCAAGCGAGCCTCATCCACAGCAAGCCAAGACCTTGTTGGCCCTCAACCTCGACTTGGGCAGTCTCAACGTCAACGTCCTCGACCTCGACAACCGGTAGCCTCGACCTCAACTCCCTTAGCAACTAGTGAGAGGCATCTAAAGTGTGCGACGAAGAAGATTAGTGGTGTTCTTTATGAGGGTAAGACTGTAATATGAAAATATCAATGAGCACAAGATTGGAAAGAAAATCATTAGACTCCAAAACGGCAATCCAAAAGTGTTGCAAAGCCAAAGCAATGGAGGACCTGCCTTGAGCTTTGGGCTTTGCCAATGCTAGCTTTCTTTCAAAGTGATCCAATAAATTTTTATTGAACGCCCCAACTTTCATTCAAGAGACTTTAGAGGTCCAAAGTCCCCTTGAGGTAATTCTTAATCATTCTCTCTCGGTTGGAGAAGGCTAGTCCTCGAGTCTGGGTTTTCTTTTAGACCGAGAAAGAAAAAAGAAATATTTACGTTTTTGTAATCACGGATGATGTGAGAAAGATTTCATTGTTTAGTTTACATACTGATTTCCATAATTTGGAAGTAAAATAATACAAACTTAATGTTTTTGTTGGCAAAATCTGATGTACATTTAGACTATATTTTTTGGGAGGGAGATACTGAGATTTCCATGCGTGAAAAGAAAACATAAGAAATGGCACTGGGCGATGCACTGATGGGCCTCATGGTAGCTATAAGTTTGAAGAACATTGGCCAAAATATATCTTCAACTCGAAGATGACACAGGTGAGAGGATTACTGCCAAATTCCTACGAATCACGTATTATTTTCTTTAGTCCAAAGTGGGTGTCTCGTTGTGGAGAAACAAATTATAGTGCTTTTTGAAGCAGCATCTTGGATATGGTAATTCAATCAGGAGCAGAAGAGCTTAGCTACTTCAAAACATTACCTATCCCACGTGCTGTTCTGCACAGTCATGCTTGGCTTGATCGTTGACCAGCTTTGGAGTGGCCTGATCAAGAATTGGGGCTTGCATGCCGAAGACAATCTTAGTAAAGATAGAACGATCCATTAGCCAAACCAGAAGAGATTTACTGTTAAGAACATTGGATGACACTTTACATCGTCATTACTACAAGCTAAGCGCTATTCAGACAAACACTTAATTCATCATGCATGGTCCTAGCAGCAAACTATCTATTCCAAACATCTAAAACAGTTGAAGTTGAGTGCGCGAAGGCTCGACGATGCAGTTTAAACTGTTAAGAATTGCATGGAATAGTATTTTGAATCGTTAGGGTTCCTAATGGATAAAGAGTTGGATAACCACAGACCCCACGTCCAATCCGGACCACACAAGTTTGAGCTGTCTAGAAGATCAAAACGTCGACGCTTGTCGGTTCACATCCCATTTGACATGACGAAAAACCATTGCAGACAAGACAATTAAAGTTGAAAATCATTCTAGAGAACCGAAGCCACACGTATTTCTTGAAAAACCATAGCAAGAAAGGCAAGAAAGTCAGGTGAAAGAAAGAGGAAAAGGGAAGACACGCCAAAACTTGGCAATAATAAAAAACTAACCGAAGAAATGTTACCAGCGGTATGCGCAGGGTAAGATCTAGTGTCCTAATCAGATATCTATTAAAGGAGAAACATTATCAACTAAAATCTTAATGAGATCATAATGAATCTAATGATGAAGAAATTAGTTGAAAGCGTAATCTTGGTGTGATTTGGATCTTCATCAATGTGAATCCGACTCCTGCACACTGTTGAATGAGATGGCCCCAATACGCATGCACTTGAGCAGGGAACTTCCCCGTTACTTGAACCGTTGCCAACACAATAATTTTTACTCTGGCATGGCTCTAGACGTGTTGTACAATTTGAGATTATGCGGAACTTATCTATTGGTACAGTGGCCTGTATATCAAATTTAGAGTTATATTTGGCAGTTCGTTGTCCCCACTCCCCAAACTGGCTCTATACCACCGTAGGTAGTACCACCTAGGCTGGCAGTTAGTTAGTATTATATTGTCCGATTCGGTCATAGCTCACCCCTGTCCACATGGTCTTAGAATGCATCGTGCTACTTTGAGTCGTGCAAGACTTATTTACGAATTTAATAGTCCAAACATAGGTAGTATATAATCATGGACATAGCCAACTGCCAACATCTCCAAATATAACATACATGTTCACTCAAATCAATCACTACGTGATTCTTGCCATGCGATGATACACATGATGGACGGGAAAATCGTGAGTTAAAAACACCTAAAAAGTGCATAAGAGGTAGAGTGTAGGAGACTGGTATTAATGCGTTTTCAAAACACTTTCGGAAACACTTCAAGCTAATGGAAGATCCAGAGAGAGAAAATGCGCATGGTGATTGACCCTACATATGACACAACCGGACCAGATAGTCCCATTATACGAGCAGCACTACTCAAAAGGACATAGGTCTCATCAGTTCGAAATCGACTCAGAATGTATCATTAATCAGCAGAAGCACGAACCTGACAATTACTGATCTTGCACATGGTGCAAGCTCTTTCACTTCGAAGACATGGAAACAAGATCATCAAAAGAAACACAAACCAGACACAACACAAGCATGATTAACTTGAAATTACGTGGCTTTAATCCCCCTTTAACTTGTTTTTAGTTAGGAACACCAACAACTTCGACAGAATTAAAACTGTTGACATGTAGAATCACATATGATTTTTCATATATATTTTTTAATTCAGATAGTATTTCAAACTTTAACAGAAAAGCCAAAAAAAAAGTACCTTTTTGTTGTGTTTAATCTTAAACAAATAAGCTTATATCGTAGAAAACATATTTATGTTTGAATAAACATGAATTAACACAGAACTTACAATGCCAATATGCAGAGATGGCAGTGAGTCAAGTCTGATAGGATAGTCAACCTGTTATGAACCCTAACTAAGTGGGTTGCCGTCTATAGGTTTGGAATACCATTTGCAAAAAAACCCATTATTGCCAATTACATAGAAATATCTTCGCCATATTGAAAAACCTGAGATCAATTACCTACTTTCATATACTCAGAATATAGAAATTACTCGTACTGATTATATTCTTACACAGCATCCACAATTCTTTTTTTTTTTTGGTCACTTTTGTTGATAGTTTGGATATATGCAGTAATTTGAAAGTTGAGGCGCTTGTATAATCTCGATTTTCTTGATTGTGGATGTCGAATCAAGATAACATATTATTACATGTTTTCAGATTATTCTGTAATGAAAAATCATGAATAAATGAGAAGATAATAAACATTAGGGGCATCGAGAACCCATTGAGATCCGACGGCGACGGATATCCAAAAATATAGGTTGGACAGGTTTAAGATACCATCCACGAGGGTTAATTCCAAGAAAAAAGCACAAATTTTACGTCGATGGACAATTCTGGCCCAAACTTTTTTTGTTTCATAAAAAAGCACAAACTTTAGGTCGATGGACAATTCTGGCCCGAACTTTCTTTTGTCCCATAAAATAACACCAACTTTAGGTTGAGGGACAATTTTGGCCCGAACTTTTTTTTATCTCGTAAAAAAGCACTAACTTTCATTTAAATCCCAAATTTGGCTCCTCATTGACTTTCTGTTTGAAGTTACCCTTGTTTGAGAAAAAAAGTTTTGGTGGTGAGCCTGGCGAATCTCTTCCATGGCGTCTGTCGACGGGCGGTGGTCTACAGCTTCATATTACGACAAAACGACGAAGTTTGGCAAGAAAGATTCAATCTAGAGATATTTTTGACTTGCCGGTGAAGTGAAGGAGACAAATAGTTTCACCGTTATTTTTCAAGCTGTGGTTCAGAGAATAAGACAATGAATAATGCTTTAAATCCAGTCAGCAAGCCACGTGGATTTATTGCTAAAGTGGTATAATCAAGTTGGAAAATCAATGGTTTTAAGTCAATAAGGGCCAGATTTAGGATTTAAGTGAAAGTTGATACTCTTTTACGATACAAAAAAAAGTTCAGGCCATAATTGTCCCTCGTCCTAAAGTTGGTGCTTTTTTACGGGACAAAAAAAAGTTCGGGTCATAATTATCCTTCGACCTAAAGTTAATGTTTTTTTATGGAACAAAAAAAAGTTCGGATCAAAATTGTCCATCGACCTAAAGTTAATATTTTTTTTTGGAATTAACCCCTATCTATGAACTCCTCCGGGGCTCCAGACGGGCTTGAAAAATAATCAAAAGTTACTGGGATGGGTTTGGGACGAGATCAGCCATCCAAATCAGTCCCCCGCCGTTCCTGCCATCGAGATGACGTGACCTAACATAGAAACAGGCGTCCGGGTATCGATCAACTTGACTCGATCATATACAGGATTAACAGAGAGTGATTGATTTTTCCAGATTGCGAACTCAAGAGCAAATACACATGAATAGCAAGAAACATGTGCTCGAACATGGCACGTTCTCAACCGTTCGATAATGACCAAAGCATGAGGAGCACTGTTCCGTTCGAAACCCTCCTTTGTCTTACTGATAAAGAGGAGGAATACCCCTTCTTGAATACGATCGATTCACATGTATGGATGGCACGCAAATCCCTCAGGTCACATGTACCATTCCCTTTTGCAGATGAAGCAGCCTCCGTCCTTCACGTTCTGGTGAGCACCATCGTTGCCACCGCAGAGTGGAAACCAATAAAGAACGGCAGATAATGAATCACGCACGATGCCTCACCTAAAAGTGCCTAAAAGTTCCACAGAACTTTTTCCCTTTTTCCTCAATCTTGGTCAAGAGATGGGCACGCTCTATCAAGTGCGGGGTTCTGGAGGTGATGGCGAAATGCCAAGTTTTGGCCGACCTGTACTTGTCGCGTGGGACGATTTGAGAAAAGTTGGAAGTTGCTCAGCTTCTCTTTCTCTGTGGTGGTGAGGTTTCAGTGTTATCACTTCACGGTCCCCCATATGTGTATGCACCATATTCAGCAATATTAGGTACTTGTTACTGTCAAGTGGGGTTGTGATTGCGATGTGCATCAGGAGTTTCTTCTTCAATTTTGTGTGCGCTATTTTTGGTTTATTTTAAACTTGGTTTTGCTTTTTTGAGTTTGGCCGAATGATTTAGGGGCGAAACCGAGCCGAGCTAAGCGGTAGCTACACACGAGTAGCTCGGTCTTGGCTCGATGATTACTAGAGATCGTTTCGCTTACTTTCAAGTCTAGCTCGAGCTCGAGTCGTCCGAACATTTTTTTTTTTGCTAAATATAAATATACGGCTCACACGTTTTGACTTTTTTAATCCAAAACTCATGAAACTTTCAGAGAACTCAAATGTTGATATATAAATTAACATACAAATTTTTTTTTCATAATTTTTAAGTAATATTTTAAATTTTGGCAAGAGTTTTTGTTTTGATTGTAATCAAGTTGGGAGTAAGGCCTTGTTCGAGCATTTCGAGTTTTCTAATCGAGTCGAACTGGAGCAGAAAAAATTAAAACTCGATTAAGTTCGAGTTAAGTTTCAAGCATAGAATATACAGGTCGAGCTTTACTTGACCTCAGCGTGACTCGGGCTCGACCTCGGCTCGACTCGATTGCATCCCCGGCTGATTTGAGCATACGGGCTAATTTAAACACCACCCATAATTTTTCCCGATAATGGAAAGATCGCCCATAATGTCCCTTGTCTAAATTAGCACTTATGACTTAGGAAGCGAATTGGTAATGTCAAAATTGCTTCGACGATGATAAGAATAATTATTGAGTTTTCCTTGCATTTGATAATAAAGTCATACTCTTATTTGACTACCAAAGAACCTATGTTTTTTTTATTTTTTTTTGAAGATTTTCGGTCAAAATAAAGCTTTACTTGATGAAAGATCCGATTTTCTAGTGGCTACGTCACGGGCAGCGATGTTAAGTATTGATTGCACGCTTTAAGCCGTTTAAGGAAATGTGTTTTTCGGGGAAAACTTCATGATAAAAGAAAGTGTTTTTCAGAAGATCATTTCCCAGGAAAATGTTTTTCTTATTTTCATATCAGGAAATTCATTTTCCTGACGTTAAGCATGCATATTTCCTTTGACCATAAATTATTTTCCATTTGTCGATCATTTTCAGCAAACCAAACCTTGAAAATCTAGAAAACTAATTCGCTGAAAATTCTTTCACTCAAACAAACTTAATTGCAATCCATGCTAATCGTATGAAATTTTAGTTTGCCCATGAGTTAATGTGCTCCATACGTTCGAAAGGCAAGTTTTGTAAGTTACAATAATTTATGCCGTGTGAAATTGGTGCACCGCTAGTCATCTTTGATATCTTGGGAATATAAAGTGTTTATAACGTGACCTCAAGACGAGTGATCTCAACCAGACATTTGCTGGCATTACGATTCGAATATTGCCAGAGATTTAGAGATTTAATGGAATTCATTCTCAAAACGGTGTCTCGGGAGTCTTAAATCTATTGTCCGGATGTTGATTCGGTCTTAAATTTTCTTATTTTGTCAATGTAGTCCTAAATCTTTTACCGAAATTCCAATGTAATCCTTATCGTTAATTGCCGCTGGGAAATCGCTGACGTGGCGATCCACAAATTGTCCATGTTAGTGTGCCACATAAGACGGTTGGCGATGATGGGACACCACGTTAGAGATTTTCGACGGCAATTGGTCGAAATAAGTATGCTGAAATTTCGTGCAAAGATTTAGAATTAAATCAGTAGATTCTGTACAATATGTTTAGGTAATTTTTTCAGTAATTTGATATGGTTATTCATTTTTATAGTGTCATGTTGAAAACATCCCTAACATCATCACGATTTAAAACGATATAATTTTGAGAGATGGGCGGCCAACGATTGGCCAATGAGGCCTACCACCCATGAAACTATATAAAGGAGTCTCATGCCCTATCCAATTCTATCTAAGCATCCAGCATTGCCAAGTTGCAGCACCCAACACCTTCTACTTCTTTCCCTCCTTCCCTCTCCCTTTCCTTCTTCTAGGTCCCTCCTTTCCGCTCCTCGCCATGGCTTCTGCCGAGAGCTTCGCCCTCGGAAGCAAACCCCACGAGGAAGCTGCCGAGCTTGAGATACCGGAAGTCGACGGGGCGCTCCTCCGAGAAATACTCGAGGAGCTCGACAAGGACGACATGGCCATAGGCAGTAGTAGCTGTGGCGGTGCGGAGTATGCCGTGCAGCCGCCGGAGGTTCGCCGTCCTAGCCCCGTCTCGGAGGCCCCGAGCTCTGAGCAGGACGGGGTCCCGGTCCAAGACCTGGATTGGCTTGAGGACGTGATGCCACCAAGTGAGGAAGTGAGGATGGGTTGGTATGGGGATGAGATGGTGGGGACCATGGAGTTTCACTACGTTGTTGAAGATTGTGGTAATTGGGAGTTCTACGATGAAATTGCCTCAGAAGAAATGGGATACGGTTGCTTGTGGGAAAACAGTTAGGAACATCACCACTTGGGTCCCCGGTGGAACAGGACAGGTAATAGGATTCTAGGAATGTTCTTGTGGGACTTAAACTCATGCCATAAGTTACTTTTTTTTTCTCAGCTTTTTTACAGGATGTTGCCCAACGTGTCGTCGCGTTGACTCATAGCCTAAGTGATTGCAATTCCAGTAATTCTACTGTGATTTTTACTAAACCCGTTTCTTTGTTATCTATGTGTGCGTAAAGCTGCACGTGTATTTGGAGAATCGACCGTTTACGTATCCAACCAATCGTGGATACAGGCGGTATTGGTACTAGATTTCACTGAGCCTCTTCGAGCTTTCGACAGAGCAATTTATAGTAGGAATCTGCGTTTTAACAATCAGACGGAACGGATCTCATTCATTCAATCAAATCAACAAGAATCAACAAGAACCAAGCAATCAAACGCATTAGCAAAAGCATGTAAAAGTATTTAATTTAACACAAGCAAGTAATGATTTGTCTCTAATTGCTTTTCGCTTCCTTTGGAAACACCCGTGCCCTCGCCTAATGATATATCCTAGCTCTAATACTTTGGCATAATCAATTAAGCTGTTCCTTCTCGGTTTAGGTTGTAGGGTCGACATCAGGCTAAGGGCAAAAATAATAGCCTTGAACGACTCTTCCTTCATATCGAATTTTCTTCTGTCTAAGAATGGATGTTGCACAAGCCACAGAGAGACGATGCTAGACACGAGCAATTCCTCGTTTAGTCTGCGATAACCTGAGTTCACAAGTTGCAGCCATCTGCAGATTTAGGTTTCCTTGTTGACAATAAACTTGGCTATGAAAAAGCCAATTGTATCAAGAGGAGCCGATGGGTCAAATCTCTGGACAAGTTCTTCCTCCCCTGGTTTTAGCCACTCCCTGCAGACAAGCACCGTTACAAAGGTTGGAGTGTGAAAATTAAGCAGCCTACTGTTTGCATTGCAAAAAGCAAAACTTCAGCAAGCAACATAAATGAAAAGACAGAAATTCAAAGGCATAAAAGATTAGAAGCACAAAGACCACCAATGTTTTGTTAATTCAACAAGATGGACCATCCTAAGATCAGCCAGTCTTGCCTCAGATCATTCAACATGCCTTACGGTACCATTCTTTAAAAGAAAATCATATATCAACCATCTCGGAAATAGGATCGGGTAATTTTTTTTTTTTAACAATATATGGTTGGACAAAAGTACTTACTCTATATATCCATCAGTATATTCAAAAGAACCAACAAGGCCTGAACCTCCAACTCTTGGATGCTGAAAAGAACACAAATGCAGGTATCCATGAGATTACAAATAAGATGAAATATCAGCCAAATAATTATGCATATCAAAACGTTAACAGCACAATCTAACCTGAGGGGCTAAAGAGAGGAACTTGTAAGTGTCCAAAGCATACCGAACCAATGCTTCGTTTTCACCAGGATTTATTGTACATCTAGCAAACCATAAATAAACACCCTGTTAAATTTCACAGATGCTTGAGGTGGCAAAAGATTTAGAGCAATAGTAATTTAACACAGCGATAACTCGACTTGGTGCATTAAATTAATGATATAAGCACCAAATATGCAAGCTTGTTATAAGAAAAGTACCATACAAGTGCTTAGATGGACGAGTTTTTTAGGACCTACAAATGGTACAGGACCCGATTAAGCAGATGACGCTTGACTACCAATAGCAATGACTTAGCATGCATATAAAAAAATGCAATTTGACATGGTTGTATAATTCTTAAGTATGAGTTATGCCCCAGGAGAATAATAAAAAAAATAAAAAAAACAACATGCTAGGCATTTAAACGCAGCAGTTTCTGAAGGAAAAAAAAAACTCGGCAGTTGTTTTGAGAGATGTAGACACTTTAACCCTGCTTGTGCAACATGCCACTGCACAGTGCCACACCTTTCTAATGTGAGATCAAGTGCAATTGCAGATTCTTCATATGAATGGGTAATGAAATGCTCAGTGCACATGGCGAAGTAATCAGTCTCATATCTGCTTAGAATGCTACTTACAATTTCATATTGCACTAAAGGCATGCATATAATCAAAAATGATAACTAAAGAACTTGCAGAGAGTAGATTGTGCATACTAACGTTGAGTATACAATAACTCCACCAGGGCGTACTAACTGAACAGCCTGATCAAACATTCTTCGTTGATACTTTGCATGGCTTCTTAAAGATTCTAATGTTTCCTGGAGAAAAGAACAAAGCAAACATTATAAGCATAGGATGAACTACAACAAACTGGAACTTCATTCATCCTTGCAATTTGTTACCAAAACAGATTCGTCACATCTTCCATGGTGAAAGAAACACCCTTTCAAAAAAACAAGATCAGCTACAAGCTTTCTCAAAGAGGATAAGGGTTCTCAGACAAGATAAGCAAGATAACAAATCTTTCTTATGTTATAAAATAGGGCTGATCTTATTCTTGGTCCTGAAGCTAGGATATGCAAATCTGTACATGGGCATACCCTGACTACTTGGTCGTCCTCAATTCTAAGAATTACTACAACGAAATAGCAACTAAACTTTCCTTACCAAAAAAAAAAAAAATAGCAACTAAACTTAGGGAATGAAATGACAAATTAAAATCAAGTCATTGGATCCATCAAATGTCTAACCTCTCCAGAAAATAATCTGGGTCTCAGGCCAAGAGCAGAACATGGAGCATCAAGAAGAACTCGATCAAAGCTGTGAGGTAGAAAACCTTTGGAATTCTCCGCCCTAATGCCCTTGCACTGGTTCCTTCCTGGCCCATTCCTCATTCTTCTCATACTCTTCCTCACATCAGATCGGCTTGCGTAAGTTTTCTCACCGCTTTTCTCATTTCTAACTATAGCATTCACAATATCAGAGATTAGTGTGTTGTTACTTACAACATGGAATATTATTAAAACAAGACAAGTGAATGCATATCACATGCATCAGAGGGAAGTTAAGAACTACAAGCTACAGAAGGAATATACAGATTTGACATCCCATGATTATAAGAGCGAGCTAGATATTCGCTCATTTCCAGGGGAAGGATGCGGTCAATAAAACGAGAAAAAGACAGGCAACAGAAATTTGAAGAACCAAAGTCAAAGCTAGGCTCAATAGGATCCAAGAAACAAAGAACTGAATTTTTTTCTTTTCGACTGAAAGAAAAAATCTGCATCAGGAATCGAATAGGAATTATGTGTTAGAAGGCAATTTGTTTACATGATATCAAGCAATCTCAAAAGAAATCCCTGCTTAATCCTGTATAGACATGAAGAAAATCCCTCCAACCTAGACAGCTCGGGTAAGTAACCCACACTATTCCACAAGTCTGCTAAATCGAGGATCATGAAGTTTTATGTGAAATGAGGACGTAGGCAATTCTACCACGATTAAGGGACAGAATCTCAGCCTTAAATAGCAATGCTGCCACAATTAAAGGACAGAATCTTAGCCTGAAATATCAAGTCTAAGTATAGAGAAAATAAGCATCCAGCATAGCTCATTTGCCTAAGGTTCAACTCCAAGAACTTCTAAAACACTGGAAATCCTCAGAAAATCTATTAAATCCAGCAAATAACCCAAAGAACCTTAGTTCATTTCTTTTCAACACAAGTCACTGAAAATTCGGAGTACATCCCATATGGTACATCCAAACTCAAGCATCAGACCCTGAAATTCAGACTCAATCCAATGATCATATTAAGTGTTATCTGATAATATTTGCGAGGTAAGAGAATTCATACAGTAGAATGTTGACTAAAGTTGGAAGGAGGATCTACCAACCATTGACATTACAAACATCCCTCGTACTAAGTCCAGCAATATCAGCGGCTTGCACCTTTTCTACCTGAGATTCCACTGTGCTAGAGTTCTGGTTTGTAGCATCACTTCGAAAACTATCACCAGAATTGGATGTGATGGCAGCACTGAGTTCATGACTTTTGCAAACAGATTTAAGAGCATCCAACTTATATGTGGTTATACAATTCAAGCCCAATTCAGCAGCCAATTTCTGAACATCCAGCACCTAGAATCAATTGCAAAGAACTCTTTAGCAATGACAACAATGTGAACCAAAACCGTCACACGTGACAAATATGCTTAGCAAGGTCAATCAAGGAACAGCTACTGCTCTGAACATGAATCATGATTTGTGAAAATTGAAGTTATTGAACCATGGAATTTCTCGCACTTTGCAATTTGATAATTTTTGTCTAGCCATGTGACAATCCATGAGTATTCAATTTACTGTAACTGCAAGAATTCCGGTTTTATCTTCAATTATTCAAATCTTCATGCCCCTCATTTGCCTCTCTATCTATAGATATTGTCCACGCTTTTCTAGTCTTAGATTTCTTAGCCTGAGTGTGAAGACAACATTAAGTAGTAAAGTTTAAAACATGCCATCACCTACCAAATTAAGCTTTTAAATGAATTCATGGTGGTCTCACATGATTTCCAATCTACAAAGCCACGAAGATTTCACGATTATTCTGTTGATTAACAATTGAGTCAAATTCAAGGATGCTACATACAATCTTATGAGAGCAAATGTTCTAAAATAAAGCCTTTGGTCTTCTCTAGCTGTCTTTTCTTACTGGACACTTCATGTGGAGAAATACTCTACACTATGCTTTTAGAGGCATCATGCAGGCAGATTAGCAGGAAGAATTCGTACCTTATTATGAGACCTATCAGCTGCAACAATCTCTCCTTCATCTTTCATAAGAATTGCAATTGCGGTGGTTTTTCCTCCCGGTGCTGCACACATATCTAGAATCCTTTCACCCTTTCGAGGATCTACAAGCTACAATATTTCAGATGCATGTACATGGTAAAACAAATATCCTTGAAACAAAATCATGCCAATCAAGTAGCACTATCTACTAATCTTTAACTGGTCCATTTTTTTTTTTTATGCAAAGTAGCTTGTGGAAAATAAAGTTACCTAGGGCATGGGCAGTGATGATACTTGGCAGGTTTTGAAGAAATATCTCCCCTTCAAGCACATCTGGAGACCAAAAAGGAAGAAGTTATAGGAGCTTTCGAGGTTTATGAACACAATGTCCAGAATCATGAGCTATATGAAGAAATTAAGTCCGTCAAGCAAGATCAAATGTGTCCAAGATAATAGTTGATTGGTTGCTAAAAGTTGAGAAATAAACCCTTCCTTGTCAGGTAGATTATTACATACAAGCGTTAATACAGGTTTTGATGACAAGAACGAAATATTGCATGTAAGAAAAACCATGCCACCACACAAAGTATCTTTTGCACAGTTAACCCAAAGAATTCTAAAAGAATATAGAATCACAGATTTGAATCATGCGAAGAAGAATTCTTCCAAAATCAGCTATTCATTGCATAATTCTCCACGGCTCCACAGTTTATCAATTTGCTGTATCTTCATCTATCAGCTCACCATTATCATTTATTACAGCTAATTTATTCAGGAAATGGATAGCCAAGGACTCGATGCAAACACAGCCAAGAAGCTTTATTCTTGAAGACTTGTCCTAACAAAGCGACATATTCGACAAATTGAAGTCTCAAGAAAAGGGACTTTCAACATCTTTACCCAGTGCCAATAACAGAAATAGAGGCAAACAACAGTTGGAATCATAGGTTTCAGTTGAAAAGGGGTCACAAGAATTTTTAGCAGATGACTGGACTTTGTTCACTGAAAGTAACTAAAAAAGGATGCAAGTGTCAAGGCAATTTTGTGACAAGCAACTTATGGAAAAGGAAGAAACCAAATATCATCCTTCTAAAGCAATGTAGATGGAATATGAACATTAGTGTCATCTCCCCAAGACGAGAATTGACGAATACCATTAAAAGAAGGCAGTCTGTAGACTCGACTTTTCATGTCAACAGCTACTCCTTCAGAGGCACGGAAGATGCCTGCCCTTGACATCATCGTTACTCCTTGGCCAATATACATGCCATTTCTTTCATTATAGAGAGGATCTGCAATCATAAATGAGTGTTCGAATAACAATCCCAGACATAGCAAAATCAGATAATCATAGTTAAATAAGAATATTCAATCCATGCAAAGAGAAAGGCAAATATGCACTGCACCCAATCAGGTGAAAAAGAATTCAACATTTATATAAACAACAGGATACTTGAGCATAAACCGCATCTTCATCATAACAAAGTATCTCCCCTGGGCAAAAGACCATAGAGAAGAACACTTGATCCCCTTGACAAGACATGTAACATGAGGCAGTTTTCTTTCAAAATAAGTGACCCATTTTGAAAGAGTACGCCACAACAGAAAACGTAGGGTGAAGATGACTAGAGATGCACTGCCCAGGTGCCTTTCCTTAAATTTTCATTCTTTTAGTTCTCCATGCTTAGCTAGGATATTTTCCCAAACTAAAGTAGGGACACCTTTAAAGTACTTAACTGATCGTAATTTAATAATTCATCGATGATTAGGCTAATGAGAGGATAAAGTAGAGGTGGAAAATGGAGAAATAAATTCAGTTCCTAACGAGGTCGTCCCTTATCTATTTTTCACTATTTGCCATTATCAGCAGTAGGGTAACCTATGTGAAAAAACAATAGCAGTTAGCTCACAATATTATCTAAAACTGAAACATGAAATTATTCAACAAACTCTAGAATGAACAGATACCACTAGAGAATAAGCTACTAATATCAATTCAAGCAATATGCAGATAGTTAATAAACAAGATAAAACATAAAAGGATCAGACTATGTTTAACTATATCTTTAATAAGTCTAGACCTCGACTATCTATTCTATTTCAGAAAGATTTATCCTTGTATGAAACAAGTGCCAATTAAATTCTTAAACTTCCGGTTTGTATATGCAGACGACAAATGAGATGTGCTAAGGCCAACACTTAATTTTCTACAAAGACAAAAGTAGATGAGACTCATTGTCTTGTCCTCACAAAGAGCAACATTCTCTTGCCCTCACAGAGAACAACTCTTCTGAGTAATCTACCCACAATCAGGATGTAAAGCATGTCTTAGAAACATGAGTTGAAGTCTATATGACAGCCAATGGACAATCCAATAGGTTCTCACAATAATTGCAAGTTGACAATTTCAGTTAATCAAAATCTAGCTCTGTGAAAATATTGATTGAATACTGAAATAGTCCAACTTGCCCGTCTGAAATCCCTGTAGAACAGTCCCACGGGTCATATTAACACCCCATCCACCATCAGGACCTGGCTGCTCAACTGCCACAGAAACTGCAACCACATCACCCTTCTCGACATGAGCACTGCAAGCCAGTGCACCCGGAACATACACCTAAACATACACTACCATGAGGATACAAATTAAGAATCAAGAAGCAGGTAGGCTTCCTCAAGAATACTTAATCACTTCACAAGAGAGTACCTGAGCACCCCGGAGGACAGCCTCTGCACATTTCCTACTGACCATGACTTCCTTTGGAGGTTTGTCCAAAGCATAACCATAGTCAATATCATGTGGTCCTGACCCTCTGATGAAGACCACATAATCTAAGCCAGGTATGTCACATTTAGAAATCAAACTACTGGGTAAACCTTCTTTATTCGGATCAACTGCATCTCCTAAGGACCCCAGGACTTTCTTACTCTGTCCTTCCAGACATGTATCTCCATTAGCATTAGTTAATGCGCCATTCTGCTGAGGAACCTTATCAGCATCAACGACAGTACGAGTTCCTTGCGAATTCACTTGGTCGGTCGAGTCTCCAAGACCTGCTTCCTCAGCAATGGCATGCATTTTCTCAATGACAGCATCACTTGTCGACTTAAGTGTGTTCACACGGATGCACGAATAGCACGACGGGCGCCTGATCAAGGGAGATAAAAATGTATAAGCAAGCTCCATAAAATCGAAAAAAAAAAAACCAGTGTCAGATAGCGTCTGCCGGTAAAAAAACGCGGCTCCTGTCGGCAGATAGATACCGCACATTGTGCTAAAAGTACGCAATGCAGTCGAAGTAAGAAGTCGCCTTCTCAAGCATCAATAACCCATTTTCCATCACACTGGGAGGTGAACCGTCACAATTCGCTCCACTGGAAACAGTGGACTCCGAACGACAATCCTACTAAGAGCAAAAGGAATCGAAAAGGAGCGAAAGAGCTCGAGCTCGAAGCTTACGTTAGAGCTGCGGAAATGCGAGCGAAGTGCTCGGCTCCGTAAGCCTCGATGAAGTACGCTTCCACCCGAGGGTCCCATCTCAGCGCGGGGTTGAAGCAGTACCGCTCCGACCGGTCCATCTGCATACACGCGCGCGCGCGCACGAAGGGGCGCGGTCGCGGCGACATTAGATCAAACACGAGCACGAAGACACGAGAAACGGGGCATTCGAATCGGGAACGACAGAGGTACAGACCGGAGAAGCAGGAGGGTTTCGGGAGGTGAACAGGGGGCGGCGCCCGCGGAGGTTCTGCAGCAACCGCCTCGCGTCGCTGCGCATTCACGGAGAGCTCCTCTCCGCGCGCGCGGAGGAAGAGACGGTGGTGCGAGGTGGACGACCAAGGAGTGACGGCGGCGACTTGGGGGTGGGGGGGGGGGGGGGAATTGCGATTCACGAGCGGCGCCCGCGAAGTGTTCGACGGAATGTCCGAAAGCCCATGACCACCAGGGAAGCTTGGGCTCCACGGCTCTTGATGGGTCGGGCCCCTTATCTACATATTCACAAACAGGTATGGCCTTTTGAAGCCGGCGTGCTAGGATCTATAAGCTCTTATACAAAATTTGAAGTATCAACGCATGGCCGCCTTTATTTTCTTTGAAACGGATGCCATCGACTGTCAGTCGATATCGCGATACATAAATTCTTGTCTAGACTCGGCATATTCGAATCGTTAAATGAGCGTGCCTCACGGGAGACCCCATGTTAAACTTTGTTTTTTTTAACCCCTCGTGGCTTCTGCGTACATTTCCTAATGGTGATTCTTGTGGGTTCGGGTTTAATCATGGATCGGTAAATATTTGCGAGTGAACGTGATTGAGCGATAGTAATCTCATCTTCACCGATTATAGTGAAACCCTCTCTTCGATATTTCGCCCCCCCCAGAGCAGTCACACCGGCGAACCACGTAAATCCATCGGGTGCAGATTTTATCTCCGCAATTTATTTCTTACTCGGGTCGTTTCGATTGCTGTTCACGCTAGCTAACTCGAATATTCCTTTGACAATCGTTTTGCCGATGGTCATTTTGGGGCTCCTGATCCTTCTGCTACTGCTGATACTGATGTTGTTGATCCCGTTCTGGTCAAAGCTTGGAGCTTATCCGCAGCTAGACAGATCAGGATGGCAAGGATAAGGAAGCAGCTGGAGCGACAGCGATTTGGAAGAAGCCAAATGCAACTGGTTCAAGCTCAATGTGGATGGTGTATACTGTATAGGATGGCAATCTGCATAAAGATAGAATCTGGAGGGCTCATTTAGAAAAATTGAAGGGGATTGGGTCGCTGATTTTGTGCACGAAGTGTTTAGAAACTGTTCTGCCAAGAAGGGCGATGTATCTTTCAAAACATGGATAGATCGATATAAATCGACAAAGGTTGTGTAGGGTCCTTTGTTGATTATTGTACTGGAAGTATAAACGGTAAGAACATTAAAGGTATGAACACTGGGAAGAATTGCCGTCAGTTTTGTAAAAGGTACCGCAAATATAAAATCTGATGAAAGTAAAGATGAACAACATTTCTTTTGGATAGATTGGCAGTGGTTTGTACAGATTACGATCTACAATCGACAGTTACGTAAATGGTAAATAGGAAAAATAAACATGCTTTACGTGACTCCCGCTCTTCAGCAACACTTGTTTACAAATGGTTACGACATGCGAGATCGTCGACTCCACTTTCTAACGGGGACGTCGCCTCCACCTCTTTGACAATTAGATAGATCCCATTGCTTGGTGGTTACGTTCCGTGCTCCTATTCGTCAAACGAGTTGGTCTACTTCATTCGTCGACTCTAAAACTTAACCGATTCTTTTATTGACATCTTTGTCAACCAAGATTAGGCATCCTTATCGACCGGTTCCACTTTATCAACCAATTGTTCTTAATACTTAAGCCATTTCCCCGCTTCTGTTGCCATTCTAGCAAGCATCCGTCGATTACACTATTGACTGCGACGCTTGGACATTTTTGGTGTCAATAGAAATCGATAGCGATTGACTCTCATGCTTAGGATTGAACACAGAGCGTTGTCGGTCATATTTTCTTGCGATTTTGTCATAACAAAAGAGATAGCGAAGCACGTAAGAATGAACGACGGTCGTCCCTACATACGTAGTCAATTGGTCAAGTCCTAAGGAGACCTAAGAAAAACTCACTTGGTAGAATGAATAAAAAGAGTTCGGTCTATCTAAGCAATTGCATTCCTAAAGTCCATGCACGCATCAGACCGTGCTTTGACATTGAATATAAATTGGAAACAAAAGGAGAGGTGGAGCCAATTGTTGCCAAACCAATTCGTTTACACAAATCGTCTATGAATTTTTTCCCCTATGTACAATGCGATTTCGAAATTTTTAATTTGTTCAATATGATCCATGAACTTTTGGTAAATGTTCAATCTAGTCTATTAATTATTATATCCTTGGATTCAATCTAGTCCAGAGATTATCTAGCTCATGGACTAAATTGAACATGTACCAAAAGTTCATGAATCATATTAAACAAATCAAAAGTTCATGGACCATATTGTATATTCGATTAAAGTTCAGGGATCATATTGAACAAATAAAAAGTTTAAAAATCATATCGCATATTGGGGCAAAGTTCGCGAATTATTTACATCATTTTTTCTTAACACAACGATTAAATTTTTCGCAAATTTTCAATTGGGTTAGCTTTTCTCACGATATATTTGACCATTAGATTAGAAAAAAACAACACTAATTAATACGATCATAAACAAATAAAGATATTGCGAAAAATAATTGGGGTAGACGATGCAATTCAAGTTGCTAGAAGACGAAATTTGCCAAATGGGTGGGAAGCCCCGTCACGCATCTCGTCCTCCAAAGCCTTTTCACCTTTCTCCAAGCGAAGGACTTATTACTCAGCAATGCCCTTCGGTTTTCGTGGATTGCGTGCTGGTAAACGCCTCACCCGCGACGCCATCTGCCTAAAGTCTCTCTCGTTCGCGTCACATCGCTCCACTGTTAAAACACACGAGGCACACAAAAGCAAAGACAAGACTCCTTACAAACTTACGTGCCCCGACGAGCGGAAGACGGGACCCGTGCTGAGTCACGTATCGTGAAAACCGTCTACATTCGAGCTCTTGTAGATCTGTTTACAGCGACCGTCGTCGATAACTTCTTACGGCTCTTGCACGGTGGGTTTCAACTCGACACGAGCATACAAAACCCTAGCTCCTCGAGCCCGCCAGATACGAACGCGACGACGGTTACCCCGAGACGGAAGTAAAGCTTGTTGAGTGGAATCTAGCTTTCCAAAATGTGTGAAAGCTCGAGCAAGCAAAAGGGTGTCTCTGCATGTTATGTGGGGTATCCATCAAGATGAGGTGCGCATCACATGGCATGGCATGGAAAGCAATGGGCGACATTTTTCTAAGTATGCGTTGGAGTCAACAAAACCCTAGGAAGTCCTGTGGTCCAAATTAAAAACCAAGATTAAATTATTCATGAATCCTGTCCAAATCTAGGAAGAATAATAGACAAAAAAATATAAGCTAATATGGCGGCAACGGCATGTTTGTCTGCTGCAAACCTCTACGACTCTCTCTCCCTAACAATACATGCATGTAGACATGTATATTTATAAATGGAAATTGTAATATAGGCACATTTTTTTTTTATACAGTTAGCGTCTGCTATTGTATCTCCAAATAATATTCGGCGAAATTGTTCGGTGATAAACGGACCCATTAGAACCGTTTCTCTCTCTTTAGGGATGATCTCGAGAAGGTTGTGTCCGTGATGCATGGCGTGTCAAGAGATTGCCATTGCTAATCGTTCCCGAAAAAGATCCGTTCAAGCCATGGAAGAGAAAACTTTGAAAGTGTCAACCTTCAATTTTGGTGTCGGAGTACCCTTCATTTCAGGTAATATTTGAGAAGTCATGAGTTAACCCTTCAACTAAATCCCTTATTCATTTGACCAATGTTGCGTATATTTCGATCCATAAAAAAAGGGACTTGCTTAAAAGAAGGAAAAAGAAAATATAAGGATAATATCACGAAAAATCAAAAATCATTACACATGTGATAAATTTACTCTGAACTAATTTTTCTACCACCAAAAATCTCAAACAATTACACCTGTGATAAATTTACTCTATATTAGTTTTCATTAAATTTTATCGTCAAATTGCTTAGTTAGATGACACAAGGCAGTTAACGGGTGTAACTATTTGGGCTTTTACCTCTCCGTTTGTCACAGATTTAGCAGTTTGTAGATTTTCATGGTATCAATCCAAAATAACGGAGGGTAAATTTGTCATAAGTGCATCAATTTGGGATTTTTCGTGGTATTAACCCGAAATGCAAATATGAAGAACTTTATTGATTAATATATATAATGGAGAGGCGGCTTCTCACATGTTGTGCAAGGCTTTGGAGACATATCGAACGGATTTTAAGAAAAATGTTTCTCTGCTATCTGAATAAGACATGCTCCTCTTTTTTCTAGGTAATTATAAATTATGTTGCTCTTCCCTTTGTAAATATATAATGACAAACCCTCTTATATATATATGTATATATAGAAATTTATAATGGTCTTAAAAACCGGCACATGAAATTTCAAATAGTCAAT
Organism: Syzygium oleosum; assembly: GCF_021117445.2. Taxonomy (NCBI): domain Eukaryota; kingdom Viridiplantae; phylum Streptophyta; class Magnoliopsida; order Myrtales; family Myrtaceae; genus Syzygium; species Syzygium oleosum. Next base: position 7,917,237 of record NW_026607494.1, read on the forward strand.
AATTCGTCTTGCTCCTTACAATGAGTACTTTCTTGGACCTTCCACTTGTTGTGTTTCCAACTAGGATTCGTACTTGCCTCATTAAATACAATGAATGATGGGTGACTTAGTCAAAGCACTAGCTTTTTATGAATTATAAATGTTGCAAAATTAGCAATTATTGAGCATCCTAACATTTTTTTTTTGTAACTCTTCCTATTAAATAATTTCCTCGATATATTTTTATTATTTTTTCTCGTTTCTGTAATATTGTTGTTGATTACACGTGAAAATTTCTCTATATCTTATTCATAATGATAATTAGAAATTTTCTAATCGTGTTATCGAGTATCTCTATTTTAAACCAATCAATCTTAAATACGAACTAAGAATTTCCTTCTTTATTATGTTCAAAAGGGGAAGATCGGCGTGAAATAGAATACAATTTTCCAAAAAGTATAATAAATATGATTGGCATGGTTACCATAAATGACCAAATTGAGTTGTGCCCTAGAAGGAATAAAAGACCACCAGATAAATAAGAAGATCCATGGAAGTTTCCACCAAACCCTAATTGTGCTACTTGGAATTGGGAATCAAATGGGGTTGAACCTCAAGACCGGTTTCACTTCGGTCCACCGACTTCGCTCGTTCCTCGACCCACCGACCTCGTCGTTGGAGGCAGACATTTAGAGATATTCTGCTTAATTTTATTGGAATTCTGCTAGCTCGGAGTCGTAGTACCGTACCGATCTCAATTCAATCCGAAATCTCTTCTTGAGTTGCTGATCCGATGAGTACACATTAGCTATTTATGCCTTGAAGAGAGGCTCCTTAGCACAAGATTTGAACCTTACATGTACGCCATCTCAACATCAGTAGAAGGTCTTGCATGGTTTCTTTATTTGAATTGCCGAGATTGATTGGCTCAAAAATTTGATTATTAATCAATCTCACTTGACGAATCTAGGCTCGGTACATCATTTCAATCGAGATTGAGATCCTCTAAATTTTAGAGGTAAATTAAATTTATCCTCTTGAAGGGAGAGACATAAGCACAATGGATTGTTTTATTTTTTCCTCCATCTGTGGTCGTTGTTGCCGTCGTCGCCCCGAAGTCATCGCGACCCCCCCCCCCCCCGGGAAGGCCTACGTCTCTTTCTTTCTCTGCTCGTGCATAATAATCGAGGGCCTGTAACTCGTACGCGCGCGCACGAACACGAATTGAGATTGTGACTCTAGACATCAAATATTGTGGACCTTACGCGACCACGAACCCAAGACCCCACTGCGGTCGCGGGACTCTTCAAGGGTCGTGAATCGAGGGGATTCAATGCCATTTTGGTGAAATCTTCATTGAGCATGAAGCCATTTTTGTCATTTCGAAAGATAACCGTACATGTTGCAATGACCTCTTTATTTCAGATGGCTTTACTACGTGCATGCGCATGCACAACATCAACACATTGCCACACATGTATAATACTTCCACGTGTCTACATGCCTGTTTCCTTTCATTTGCTAAATAGGTCGCCAACGCTCGAAACGACGGTGCGTGTCCGGTGCTCTCTCCTTGGAAGTAGTCCGTTCAAACCTGTCGCCGCTACCCCCGTTTCAAACCATGGACGAAAGGCGCAGCGACTGACCGACCTCTTTAGGATTTAGGACGACGGGCCTTGGTCGAGGTCTCGTTCCTTTTGCTTGCCCCGAAATTCACAACCCCTCCTCAAGACCCGTCATGGCAATACCGAACATTCCCCGCGCTCATGCGGAAAGGGCCGACCTCGATTTCGAATCCCCACGAGCAAGTCGTTAACAAGTGCTCCCGAAATACTTCGTTACGTATCGACTTACCTGATCATAGAGCAATGACCCGAGACAACCGAGCATCTCTCGGGATTCGAATTCTTACGGTGCGCTAGTGCGGTTGCAGCCGTCCTCGTTCCAAAACCCCCTTTTTCCGTCAATTTTCCGAATTCAACAAGCTCGATTAATTTCCTCTCCTAATTTTCTACTGGACTCAACCCATTCCACCCCGAAAGTTCCAATAGAATCAAAATCCACCACACTCCCTCACGTTGTGTTCAACCTTTTTGTGATGGGGTCTTCAGCTCCGGTCTTTGGTTGAATATGGAAAAATTTGGAAAACCGAAGGTTCACGCCATAGGCCTCGCGTCATCGATGAACCCAAATGCCACCCAAAAAAGAAGGAAATCATATTCAACTACTTAGAAAAAAAAAAAGGAAGAAGAAGAAGCCATACCAAAAGATTAGAGATTAATAATCACGATAATTAAGAAAACTTTTGGCTGCTTCTGTGCAATTTGATCCCTAGCACCTTCCTTCGTAGGTGGAAGCACCACCCCGCTAAAGGGGGCAAATTGCCCTAGTCATGTGCTCACACCTTGTCCCCCCATGTTTGTTCCCCTCGAGACAATTTCGCGGCAAAACATCTTATGGATATTCATTTAGGGCCAAGTCAAATCGTGATTAATCTCCATCGGAATTCTTTAATGATAATTATCTTGTTTGCGATGAATCGTCGTTCCTCGGACCGGTTTTGTACTAGTTATGTCCCTGCCAGCGCGATAAAGCAATTGACCCGTTCCGCCCATCTCGGTCCTTCTCGTCGAGAGCTTGATGGATCGCGCATCGACGGTGATAGAGCGAACCGAAAAAACGGGGTCCGGAAGAAGCCAAGCGTTCTCTCGACATGGGCACCGGGTGTAATTTGTATCGACATCACGGGTATTTGATGGCTGTGTCTAGTTCGATGCAAATTCGCACCATCTCTCATTTTTTGCCGCAAATATTATCAGATGAATGAAATTTCTCTCAAATAAAGTGTAAATTCGTCATCGTAATTGGTTGCCATACTCGTAGGTACTTTTGTTTATTTGTTAATTTCATGTTGCAGGTCAAGTGATATAACTGCCTCGCATCTGATTTTTAGTCCGATCAACACGAACCCATTTGTGTCATTTGACACGACTCCCACGATACGATGTGCTAAACAACTGCGGAACTCAAGATCCGCACTTCCCAAAGCACAGAGCGCGCTACTCGACCTCTTCTTGCTCTATACAACCGTTTCGACATCCGGTTGCCGTACCGGCCAATTCAACCGGTTCCCATCGAGTAACTCGTTACTATTCTTCTGGCCCCGTTCCCAGGCTGAACCCGGACCATTGCCGGCGGGAACCGCGTACCGTCCGGCGGCATTTTCCGACGTCCCCATTTCGGAAAACACCGGAAAGTGTCCTTTTTCTCTGCCCTAAAAAAGGGGGGAAGACATTAGATATTTTTAAATCAAGATAAGAACTAAGCAAAGAATATTGGTGGCAGTTGCGCATTTACTTCTTGAGAAGCGCGTTTGCAAACTTGGAAAAGTTCCTCATTCTCGTGCTCTTTAAAAAAAAAAAACGCACACAGGGGAAAACAGGAAGGAAGACCCCAAAAAATGAGGTCAAATCTCTACGCTTGGACCAGACCAGAAGGGAGCCTTTCGCTTTTACCAAGCAAAACACATCCCCCCGCGTGCCACTCTCTCTCTCGCTCTCGCACGCACAAGCACCCACTGCCGCTAGAGAGAGAGAGGGAGAGAGTGAGAGAGAGAGAGCACCTTTGCAGGCTCTCTCCAGCTTCACCTTCTGTACTGCGGTAACTGTAAAAACAGAGAGAGAGAGAGAGGGAGGGACAGACAGAAACAGAGCAAAAGAGGGGGCGGTGTGAATGTGGAAAGCCACTGGCGGAAAGAGAGAGGAAAGAGAGGAAAAGAGGGGAGCTGAATAAGGGTTCTTGCTTTGGACTTCAAAGCAGAGCCTCTCTCTCTCTCTCTCTCTAGAGAGTTAATTTTATATGTTTGTTTTCTTCTTGCCCTCTTTGAATAATCGCATCACACCCAACAACGAGACTCCGAAACCGCGTGTGGGTGTGTGTGTGTGTGTGGTGGGTGACTTCTGAGAGCGAGCCAGCCCCGGAATTCAAAGTCTTTACCGTCGATTCAACCCCCCCAACTCTTTCTTTTTCTCGCCTCTTCGTCCCTTAAATACATTCCCATCTCTCTTTTCCCTTTTCAGCTCTTGGTTTTACAGCGATTTTCTGCGCTTTGTCTCCCTCACCCTTCATTCGTCCTTCGAACCCCTCCCTGAATCGGCTGTTTTCCACTTAATTTCGTGAGAGATCTTTGGTGGGTTTCGAGTTTCCGAGCCGTATCGGGCTGAAAGTTTCGAGCTTTTTTCTCCTTTTCTGGAGCTCTGTTTTCTTGATTCTATGGTGGTTGCGTAGGAGGAAGAGGTCAACGCTATGGCATCCGAAGTTTCGTCCTCGCTGTTATTCTTTCTGGTGATAATCGCTTGCTTCTGTCGATCAATCTCTGAGATACATGGCCACCAGAGCCTCAATTCAAATGTCTCCACGCTCGCCGGGATCGAATTGCCCAGTCACATGAGCTTCAATGCCGGGTCCACTTCAGCGAGCTCTGGTTGCAGCCTCTCGACCTCTGAGAAGCCCAAAGACACGGAGTCGTCCTCGGCCTTTACACAGGCTTTGACCGCTGAAGAAGAAGAAGAAGACGATGATTGTGATCATGGTGGGGAGAGGGGAGAAATGGACGGCGATCGAGCTTCTTCTGCACGGGCCGAGTCGGAGCCGCCGCAACACCGAGAGACGGTCAAGCTCCACCTGAAGCACCGGCCGAGGGGGGACGGCCGCGGGATGAAGCCGCGAGAGTCCGCGGAGGAGTTCAAGATCGGGGACTTGAGCAGAATTCACACCCTGCACAGGAGGGTCACAGAGAAGAAGAACCAGAACACCATGATGAGGCTGAAGAAGGACAAGGCCGCGACGACGCAGAGGCGGCCGAGGAAGGTCGTTGCCGATGTGGCCGACCCATCGCCCGCGCCCGCGCCGTCCCTGGAGGCCTACGCAGGCGGGCTCTCAGGCCGGTTAATGGCAACTCTGGCGTCCGGCGTGAGTCAGGGCTCCGGTGAGTACTTCATGGACGTGTTCATCGGCACTCCTCCTCAACACTTCTCGTTGATTCTGGACACCGGCAGTGACCTCAATTGGATCCAATGCGTCCCCTGCTACGCCTGCTTCGTGCAGAACGGGCCGCATTATGATCCCAGCGACTCCACTTCCTTCCGCAACATAAGCTGCCGCGACCCCCGGTGCCATCTGGTCTCCTCACCGGACCCTCCGCTGCCGTGCAACTCTGATTCCCAGACCTGCCCTTACTTCTATTGGTACGGCGACAGTTCGAACACGACCGGCGACTTCGCGCTCGAGACTTTCACGGTCAATCTCACTTCGCCTGCGGGGAAGTCCGAGTACCGTAAGGTGGAGGACGTGATGTTCGGGTGCGGCCACTGGAACCGGGGGCTCTTCCACGGGGCAGCGGGGCTGCTCGGTCTTGGGCGGGGCCCGCTCTCCTTCTCCTCGCAGCTCCGGTCCCTCTATGGCCACTCCTTCTCCTACTGCCTTGTGGACCGGAACAGTGACACGAGCGTGAGCAGTAAGCTCATCTTCGGCGAGGACCGGGGCCTCCTAAGCCACCCCAATCTGAACTACACTTCCTTTGTCGGCGGCCAAAATAATCCGGCCGATACATTTTACTATGTCCAGATCAAATCGATAGTCGTCGGAGGTGAAATCCTGAAGATCCCCGAAGAGACATGGGCTTTAGGAACAGACGGCTCAGGTGGCACAATCATCGACTCCGGCACAACGCTCAGCTACTTTGCAGATCCTGCCTATGATGTGATCAAACAGGCATTCCTGGACAAGGTCAAAGGTTACCCTCTGGTCCAGGACATTGAGATCCTGCACCCTTGTTACAACATCTCGGGGGTCGAGAAGGTGGAATTCCCCGAGTTCGGGATCGTGTTTTCCGACGGGGCCGTGTGGAACTTCCCCGTCGAGAACTACTTCATCCCGCTGGTGCCGGGCGAGCTGGTGTGCCTGGCGATCCTGGGGACCCCCCGGTCCGCGCTCTCGATCATCGGGAACTACCAGCAGCAGAACTTCCACATCCTGTACGACACCAAGAAGTCGCGGCTCGGGTACGCGCCCATGCGGTGCGCCGAGGTCTGAAACCCCTCGAAAAGCCCCCAAAAATTTCCGGGTTTGATCAGGAGAGGGAGGGAGGGGGGAGGGTGATGTTGTAAACACTGGGTGGTATAGGGAGGTGGGGAAACGAAAATTTTTCATTCTTATTGTTACAGCAAAGTGTAAAAATACTTCGGGATTAGATTCATTCCATTCCATCCTTTTCCCCGGAGTTCCGGGTTAGCATCGCAACTACGTACGCCGCACCGGTAAAGAGGGGATATTCCAGATTCCGAGCCGCCGCCACCGGATTAAACCGCCGATGACTCTGCCCTTTTGCCCTCTTAAATTTGCTGTCTTTTTTTACTGCAGATAGCTGGTTGATTGAATACACAAAATCTCATTTTGCAGCAGCAAAGAACCATCTGTTCATACTTTCATTCTTTCCACAGTTGCGTGATTTTTCCAAGTTGGTGTCCTGTTCCTTCGATTCAGATTTCGTTGTTTTGTCTTTGATCTCTTCGAGGGGCTCTGATGAAGCAGCGCATGCCAACAAAGAATAGTCAACGGACAGGCGTGTCCTCCTCCCGCACTCCTTTAAAAACAAATGAACTGGTCAACGGTTAGGTTGCCACTTCACTTTCTATCAAATAAAAAATGATTGTTATACCTTTTTTTCTCAAATTTTTTCTTAACGAATTATTATTAGACTATGATTTTTTTTTGATTTGCCATTTGTATATTCGGGTCGGTCAATTGTTGTTGTCACTTTCGGTTTTCAGCTCACTTTGACATCAAAGTTCCCTCGTTGATCGGTCATCCAAGATCCCCAAGCAAATTTGCAAGCTCAGCCTGTCTATTCTGTCCTATGACCGGATCGATATATATATATTAATTTTTTCGTTAAATTATGAAAATGTATTGACATACGCTCGTTTCCGTGGTGATATACGATAGACGGAGTCAATCTTTACACAAAAGATGCAACGCAACATGCTGACGTCTAGATGTGAAGAGCCCGTGTTAAGCAGCACACCATAACAATTTGTGAGACCACCTGTTGATAAAATGAATGCGTGGTTTTAAAATTTACTTATTTAAATAATTTTCAATTTTTTTTACTTAAAAAATGGTTGGTCATGCATATATGAAAATTTTCAAGAACTTTTTTTTAATTATATGTTCTTTGCATTGATTTGTTGTCTTCTTCAGGCCAAGTTTAAAATGTTCATTCCTCTTTTTCAGTTTCATCCTAGTAAAAATGCCAATTTGTCCCCCAAAACAAATGGAAGTTGCCAATTTGCCTCTTACAACCACCGAATTTGCTTTAATACTTATCAGTTAGCTAAAAATCATCTAAGGCTACATTTGGTAATTGAGATAAAATTCAGAATAGGATAATCCTATCCCATGTTTAGTGCCTACTCAAAATAGGATAAAGTCGGATATAGGAGGGATATAGCCATGATGAAATTATTCCATGGAGGATGTGGGATAAATGCGGATATAATTTATAATATCCATAATATAAAAGTTATTTTTCTCGAATAACAAACTTGTTAAATTAATAAAAAAGTAAAATAATCTTTGAATATATATCATCTTTGAATTTTAATATTAAAAAATCAAAATAACAAAAAAATAACAATAATTTTGTTTTTATTTATTCTTATTTTTTATTTATATATTCAAATTTATTTCTATCTTATGATATAAATCTCATATATATAAATAAATACTTTTAGTATTTATACTTATTACATATTTAGGTATATCAGTGTAGTTTACTATTTAAAAAAAAGTTATTAGAGAATGATGGAAGGGGAAAAAAGAAATAAAAAAGTAGAGGGAAAAATAATAAAAAATAAACAAATAAAAATGAAGTAGGTAAGAGTGTCGTGAGAAATTTTTATTATCTTCGTTTGTGCAATTTTTAGGTTCATTTACACTAACATGACGTTCATTAAAAATAACGGACATGGTAAGATGTGAAAATATCCGGCTTTATTACTGCGATTCACCAAACAGTAGATATAATATATCAAATTACTTGGATTTTATATCCTATCATATCAAGTTCTATCATTGCTAGAAATCCAGACGACAAAACGCAACCTAAAGATTTAGCTCCATCACTTCATATAGAAAATCAATGTGATTAAATGGAGCGAGATAGGGCCTCCTAGACCAATAGCTTATGAAGCTAATTAATAAGAGGTGCGTGAATCACTTGCTTTTTAGTTCTCCAAATTCTTATTCCAAATATGCTATGCACGCTATAAATGATGATTAGTCTTTGTCTCAACGACACATTGTATGATGATGAATCGATGTGGTTAGATGTGGGAAGATAGCGTATCGAAATTCTTATTTCGAATATGTTATGCACGCTAAAACTGATTAAAGTCTCTGTCTCAATCACACATTTTATGATGACGAATCAATGTGATTAGATGTGGAAGATAGGGTACCCTTCTAGATAGATAACTTAAGCTAATAAGAGGGAAGTGAGTCACTTGCTTTTTAGTTTCCGAAATTCTTATTCCGAATTAGCCAATGCAAATTAATGATTAAAATGATGATTAGTCTTTGTCCCGATGATGCGTTTTATTCCATCACCAGCATCTAATTATGCCGAGCAAAGCTATTTTATATTAAAAGAGGCACTTGAAAAGGCAAGAAAAATGACCCTGTTAATAAGTGCTCAAATAATTTGCGAGGTCAAGAGGAGAAGAGCTAGACGATCCAGATGATTGATGGAAGAAAGACCAGACATAACCCAAACTCTTGCTCTCACCAAGAAATACGCCACAGAAAACACGCACCTTGAAGAAAACTATACACGTGTGCGAAAAGCGAAAGTTATTTCGAGATTTGAACTTTTCTTAGAAGATTGTTGTGAGGTATAAAAGAATCATAAAATTAAAATTGAAGAGACTGATTAGCAACTTCGGTCAATGAGAGGAGGGCAAAGTTGGATACGACTTTGACAATATGGAACAAATTGACATGTCCCTCGTACCATCAATTTCTAGGCCCATGAAAACGGCCCGAGGGGCAGCTTCCAATAAGTGGGATGGACCACGACCCACTCCCACCTTCTCCATACCACATAACATTCATTGGTCTTTTTAAGAAAAATATAACACCTAGCTTCATCTGATTTCAAAGATTGGGGATGATCTCTAGACCGACACCATATACTCAATTGCTCTAAAAGGTTAGACCATCTGATGAAAGCGCAAATTTCCTATATAAGGATTCCAACATGTTTGAATTTTATTGGGTCTCGACAAGTTCGGCAAATATGAATTGTTTTTTCTTTCAAATGATAGATGCACCTCGAATATTATGATCGCGAGCTCACTACTTGTAAAATCAATTTCAAACGGGCTGAAATCGTCACGTTTTGCATTCAGTGAGGGTCGAAGCCTCGTGCTTTTAGCTCCATACTTGCTGCCATGAGTTATAGACCCGGATTGCGTCAAAAACCACAGAAATCATGATCAAACCAAAGCCTCCGGAATTTGACCATCTAAACCACCCACCACATGCAATCGCATCAACCTTCACAGACTGCACGTTGGATCATTTGACCAAAAGTACATGTCGTGAATCAGTGACACATCGTTTTGGTTGGTTTACAACGAGTCGCCAAAGAGAAATCAAGATGATGGATGCCTATCTGATGCAGCTTCTGGTTTTTAGCTTTTGGATGTTCAAGATTCAAATCAAACACACAGCCCTCTTAATATAAAAAAAAAAGGAGCACAAGAAATCTAAGTTTTAGGTAATGGTCAACGCTTCAAATTTTCAAGAACGTATATGTAGTAACAGTAAGAGAGCCACATTGTATTTTTTTCATGATTTTTTTTAGAGATTTTTTTTTGTTTTGACAGGAAATTAGAAATGGGCTTTTTGTGGCTGGCTTTGATCCAAATCAAACATGAGTTTGGGCTGGACATACTCCCTTGAACTGGGTGGAGTACAGAGAGAGATTACATTAAGACTGTATTTGGCGGGCCGGATAAAACATTAGGTTATATCCTATCCGGTGTTTGGAATAACGTGAAATCCAGATATTACCGGATATAGCTCGGATATAGTCTGGATAAAAAAAATGTCACTTATTAGGGGATGTGATAGACCCGGATAGGTTATCTGAAGTTTAGAAAATTGATAAAAAAAAATTTATGGTTATTTCCTCACTTCTGCGGTGATCGCTCTTCCTCTCTTTTACCGAGCACCACCATCATTAGACTCTAATGGCCACCTCTCCTCCCACCAGCTCCTCTGGTCTAACTCGTTCAGAGTGACGCGGTTGAGGAGCTCTGTTGCGCAAGCTACCGCCTCCATCAAAGCGAAGGCGTCGGGCTTTGATCAGGATCACGAAGCTCCCCGCCAGGATGGAGTTGAGCGACATAAGGAGGCAGTGGAGAGTGTGGCCGTCGGACTTGAGGAACCACCAGCGAGAGAGGTGCGGCCAGCAGTGACAAAAGGCACGTATGCAATGAAAAACGATCTAGATGGTCGGGGCTTTCCACAACGAACTGTGCAACGACGGTGGAGGGACAATTCACTCTTGCAAGAATGGTGTTCATGAGGAATTCAACGGAAAACTTGCCAGGAGTAAATAAAGTAGTGAGCTCTTCAGGAACTGCTGGACATGCTAAGATGGTCGGAGTTGCTGCAGTACTCGTCGGCAATTACTGATTGTTCGCTGGGAGTTTGCAAGGAAGCTTCGTTGGTGCAGATGGAGAGGTGGGGCCGACGAGCTCCGGCGCCGCTTCATTATCCTATCCGACATTATCCTATTCAGCAAAAATGTTTGGACAACCAAACGCAGCCTAAAAATTTTCCCAAATTCCAAAGTGACAAAGCCGGGGAAAAGTACGAAAAAAGTCCTAAACCTATTGTCTTGATACTAATTCAATCATAAACCTTTCAATTGGGCCAATTTAGTGCTAAACCTTTTTACATTGGTACCAATTCAGTTCATTCGGCCAACTTAGGCCGAAAATCACTGATGTGGACGCCAGGCATCCTACATGGCACGGTCGGCACTGACGTGGATAATTTTAAATAATTTTTTAATAATTTTTTGAATTTTTTTTTGTATTTTTTCCTTTTTTTTCCGTGTCTTCTCCTTCCTTGGGCTTGTGGCCTGTGGCTGGCCACTGGCCAAAGGCGAGGGTGTCGTGGCCCTCGCCAACCATAGGGGACGGCTGCCCTTGTGGCTCGCGGCCTGGGGAGTGGCAAGGGCGATCCTTGCCCAGTCCGCGGGGGTCTAGCCCTTGCTAGATCCGATAAGGGCCGCCCTCGTCCAAGCCACGAGGGTCCAGCCCTTGCCCTCGTTGGAGAGGACCGCGACGCCCTCGTAGGCGCTCGGCCGACCACAGGTTCAAGGAAGGAGAAGTCAATGAAAAAAAAGGAAAAAAAAGAAAAAATATTAAAAATCCAAAAAAAAATATTTAAAAAATATATAAAAATTTGTTTACGTCAGCGCTGGTCGTGCCACATAGGATGGCCGACATCCACGTCAGTGATTTCCAGTGTAAATTAGCCGGATGGACTGAATTGATACTAATGTGAAAGGTTTAGGACTAAATTGATCCAATTGAAAGGTTTATGACTGAATTGGTACTAGTGTAATAGGTTTAGGACTTTTTTGGTACTTTTCCCGACAAAGCTGTGACAGATGGATCCGTTGATGACTCCAGTTCTGGGGCAAATTTAGTGATAACTTGGACCCCGTGGAATGTTAATTTGAGAAGGGATAACGACACAAATGGTGTCTGAACTTTGATCAAATATACAATGTGATTTATGAATTTAAAATCAATTCAATGTGGTCCCTGAACTTTAGTCTAATGTTCAATATAGTCCTTGAACTTTTAATTTCTTCGATGTGATATGAACTATATTAAAGTATTCAATATAGTCCCTGAACTTGAATAAATGGAATGACTGCATTGTACATTTTCATATAGTCTAGGGACTGAATTGAACGTGTATCAAAAGTTCAAAAATCACATTAAACAAATTAAAAGTTTAGGAATCATATTACACATTAAATTAAAATTTATAAATTATTTGTGTCATTTTTCCGTACTAGAATGGATAACATTGAAAGAAAGTATGACTGGTTTAATCACGAAGAAACGGATGGTTGGGGAGTTGGTGGGAGTCACCCCCGCAGCTCCAGCTAACCCAAATTTCATCTAATTTAATCTAAACTCATGTTCACCAGTTTCGCGGAAAAAGAAAGAACTATGAGGAAGGGGGTGATGGAGGTGGTAGGTGGAAGGAGAAGTGAAGGACAGCAACGTTCTCTTACGACTGTGTCGTCTTCTAACTCTATGCACTGACCTACCATCTAACTTGGAAGCCCACCCACCGTATTCATTCCTACTATCAGAGCTTCCATTCCTTGTTTTGTCAGCAACAAAAAGGCTTGTCCCCCACCCTCTCATTCTCTCTCTCCTGCATTCAGACCATCACAGGTTCCGTGCACTTGTGAGCTTGCACTCTGCTTCTTCCAATCTTTTTTTGCTTACGTGACCTTGTTTCTGGATTGTGAGTTTCTCGTGTCGTGTTTGATCTGATGTGCTCAATGGGTGTTCTGGTTATTGTGGGCTTTCTTCGTTTCTTGAAATCTTGAAGTTTGTATGCCCACTCTCGTGACGTAGGTGTTGCTTCTTTTGGCAGATTTTTCCCTTTTCTTGTTTCACTTGGATACCCTCAAATGGCAAAGGAAGGGGTGACCCAGGAAGAGGAGGTAAGCAGGGAGTGCTTGATTGGACATGCCAGCGAGCAAATTGTGTGCGCTTTGGTACCAAGTGTCACTGGATCGTCTGTAATGCTCAAGTCTTGATTTGGTCTTCTATAGGTTGTTCTTGCGGAAGAAGTTGATAATATAAGGGTGATCACCTTAAACCAGCCCCGCAAATTGAACGTCATTTCGTCTAGAGTGGTATGCTGGATTTCTCTGTGTTATAGCTCTTCTTCCTAGTGACATTTTTTGAGAAAGCTGTCGTTTACACTTTCGCTTGAATCAGGTTTATCTGCTGGCTGAATACTTGGAGAGATGGGAGAAAGATGAAAATGTACAACTTGTGATCATCAAGGTTAGTTCCGAAAATGTGTCTTGCTTCGGTAATATTACCACTGACTTATCAGGAGCATTTCTTCTTATACTGATCTTACAAGTAGAGTCATTGCACTAATTGACTGGACAAGTCCAGACCAGAAATAAGTAGACTTGATATTTTACAGCATCTTGCTATCCATTGAATGTTTTGATTGTCAAAGTTCTTATGGTTGTTAATACTTGCAAAAGGGAGCCGGTCGAGCTTTCTCTGCTGGTGGAGACTTGAAAATGTTCTATGATGGCAAAAAATCAAGTAAGGAAGCTTCGCCGAAAGTAATAATTTCAGTGCTACATCTATTAGTCTCAGGTCTCAGCATCCTTTTAGTATCTACGATACAGAGATAATATACTTTGCCTCTGTTTTCCCTTTGCCAGAGGATTCCTGCCTGGAAGTGGTCTATAGAATGTACTGGCTTTGCTATCACATCCATACCTACAAGAAAGTCCAGGTACCTCTTCGAACTTTGATCATTGTCGTATATTGTATATGAAAGAAAAAAAAAAGCTTATTGATGTCTTTTGAAAGGTCGCTCTTGTTAATGGAATCTCAATGGGTGGAGGCGCGTCTTTAGTGGTACCAATGAAGTTTTCTGTTGTCACGGAAAAGACGGTGGGTAGCTGATTCATTGAATTTCTATATTGTAGCTCTAAAAAATTTTATTTAAATTTAAATATACTAGTATCTTTTCTCTGGGCAAGTCCAGTTATAGTTGCATATTTGGCATATAGGTTTTTGCTACTCCAGAAGCGAGCATCGGGTTTCATACTGATTGCGGTTTCTCCTACATGCTTTCCCATCTCCCTGGACGGCTGGGTAAACGCATTTAGAGCAAGAAAAGTTCAAATGGATATGACTTTCTTTTTGTATTTCTTTCATTTTTGACTCCATGTGGTGATTATGTAGGGGAATACTTGGCTTTAACTGGTGCGAGGCTGAATGGCAAAGAATTGGTTGTAGCTGGACTAGTGACCCACTTTGTCCCTTCAGAGGTCAGCTGCAACTCTAATTATAGTTCTCTTCCCTCTATGTTTGCACCAAATTGCATCGTGCTTTTGATGCTGATTCCATCCATTCTTTTCTACTGCTGAAAATCGTCCTGGAAAGTTAAAAGGCCTATTCTTTAATTGCTGGTACAGTCTTGTGCCCTCAGAAAACTTGCATGCTGGGTGGCAGTGATTGCTAAATCTCTTTTTCAAATGCCATTTGAAAAAAGAAAAATAGATGAAAGCATAGTCTCTCGACTTCTGAATATGTTATGCCAAGCCACTTGTGTTTCTGTCTCTCTGTGGAAAAATAATCAGACAGTATACATGGATACGGCAATCTATACCGAAATGTTATAAATTTGGATAAGCTTTTGCAGTAACTTAAACCAGAAAAAAAGAATTGAGAATTGTCTAAACGGAATGTTGACCATGCACTAATCGATCAGCTTTGTCTCGAACCATCTACTTCATGAAACATATACTATTTCCCGATGCTGAATTCTCCTGCTTATGTCTAGTCTATCTAAGGTAGATGCAGTTTAAGGTAACACTTCGTCTTATAGACTGAATAGACTCAGCTGTTGTATTAACATGCACGTAAAGTGTCAGTCTTGATCTTCCCTGTTCATGAATCATGTTCCTCCCTCTATGTGTCAGCTAGTCAGCTGAGGTATTCTTTCTTTGCTTCAAGTCAGCCCAAGTATTCAAAAGTTTGTAGAGGAAGAAATTCAAAAGGGATGATGCAAATGGGTAATCGTTATGAAAGACTCTATGACGACCATAATTTAGCTTTGCAATTTTTATTCTGATTCCTTTCCTTTACAACTTCAGTGAATCCTTATTTACTTTTGTAAGTCATGCCTTCTGATGTTCAAGCTCAAACACTTATCCTACTTTGAAAAGTTGGATTTAGTCAATGGTTCCTTTGCTTTCAACTGTATACAATAGGCAATCATTACTATCATGACTAGATGGGGATTAAATGCAGGCTATTAGGGTGTGAAAATTTCAAATGTTCATGAAAAACTTTCTCCAAATGCATAGTATTGTTATTTTTTTTTTTTTTGTGAATCCCGCCCATATGTTTTCATCTATTTGATTCCAATCATACAATGATCATTAATAATGCGGCTACTAGGACAGTATGCGTGTGATGCCAACTTATTAGGATTTCATTCTTTTGGTCCAAACTGCCAGTTATAATAATCGGTCTGCTTGGTGATTTGCAGTTCTGCAGCTCATATGAACTTTCTAGACTCGGTTTAATTTATATTGGTACTTGCTTGTAATTTAGCCATTGAACTGATGTCACATGCATCATGAATCATAGGAGACCTTTGTCTTGGTTCTTGATGATCTGATGATCGCTTGTGAGTTCATTATTCCAATTAATATCTTTAGCATACTGTGGAGGTAGTAACGCATTCTTCATTCATTTTAGAAACTTCCTGAGCTGGAGAAGCATCTGATGAGTTTGAAATCCGGTGATGAGAATGCCATTAGGTCTGCAATTCAAGAATTTGCAATAGAAGTTCAGCCCGATGAAGAGAGTGTCCTGAACAAGTAATGTGTCCATAAAGCGAAGCCTCCTATGTGATATTCTTACTTTAACAAATACTTTAAGATTGATCGACCTGAACTTTGATAAATCCAGGAAGGCTGTAATTGACGAGTGTTTTTCAAAGGATAATGTTGAAGATATCATAAAATCATTGGTAAGTTCAATGGTCTTCCAGAATTCCCATGGTTGAGCTACTCCTGAAAGTGAAGATATAATGACAAGAGTTGTTTGTGGTTTATATTTCAGGAATGTGAGGCAAGCAAAGAAGGGAATGGGTGGATAGGACCGGTGCTCAAGGGGCTAAAGAGATCATCCCCTACTGGATTGAGAATGACCCTAAGATCGGTATAACTTTTGACAGGATTTGTTATGACAGATAAATTAGTGCAAATTAAGAAATTGACTTTATGTACAAAATAAACAACTGCGTTTTTTAAAGACTTGTATCATTCCTAAACAAAGAGAAAAGCAAAGGATTTGTTAATCTACAGATATTGAAAGCAAAACACATCCATATCTTTTCACTGAGCCTGAATATGTAAATAGAAACCACTCCTGGTACTTGTCCTAGCACTACTTGTCTAATGTTTAGTGCCCTTTCGGATGTCCAGGTGCGTGAAGGCCGCAACCAAAAACTGTCTGAATGTTTGAGAAAGGAATTTAGACTAACAATAAACACTCTACGAATGGTGATATCCGAAGATGTATATGAGGTAAACAACGGTTTCTACTAATAGTACTTCAGTCCACTTTAGTTTTACTGATGCAAAATCGCTTCTTCATCTCTAATGTGCTATTTTGTTGTCCTCTGTTACGTTGAAAAGGGAATCAGAGCTGTTTCTCTCGACAAGGACAATTCTCCCAAGGTGATCTCTCTCTCTCTCTCTCTCGCTCTCTGATGAAAACAGATATTCGTCTGGCCTGTGCCAAAACTTCTGTGCTCATTAAGTTGTTGCAATTGCTACACAGTGGGATCCGGTGACTCTTGATAAAGTGGAAGATGACAAAATCGATCTCGTGTTCCAACCATTCCCAGATGATCTTGAGCTCCAGATCCCAGAAAAGGAAGAATGCAGGTAGGAATTATCTCTAACTTCTCCATAGGATTGTATCATGTACCGAAACTTCTTAGTTTTAAGCACCGAACCACGCTTCGTTCCATCATTTAGTAACTGCGTCCTCATGTGTCAATTACACAGGTGGTCTGGGAAATTTGAGAGCACGCCGTACTCAGCTATGCAAGTGACGAACAAGACAAGCTGAAATTTTGCAGTTTCTATAGCTTGCGATCTCCCGTGACATGTTTCCCTCAAGATGATGGAGTGAACTGTGACGATGAAGAGTGCCTGCTATGAATGCGCTATGGCAAGCGTTTCTATCGGCTAGGATTGGTGTACTGATCAGAACTTCCCTTGTTACTTAACTTGCATATCAAGAATATGAATTGTAACAGAATCCAAACTCAGAAACTCTAATAATCGCACAATGATCGCCGACGGGCGACAGGTTAGCTCAATGCTGCGCAATCTGGCATGACAGCTCTCAAAGAGGCTGAAGAGTGGAAAAATACTGTTCATCGGCTTGTCCCTATAAGTATTCTACCATGGGTAACGTTTTCCTAAAACAATGTCAGTGTTTGATATCTACTCAACAATGAACTGCTTTATTCACCTAATCTTAGGAGCTAAATGCAAGATTATGGGCATGGAAAACGACTAATGGGTCAGCTACCACATCACCAACTTTTGAGCTATCATAGCGTTCCCGATTTTGTTGCTACCCGACCGAGGATAGGGGCAGTCGACGCCGCTTCCGGTAAAGTCACGGCTTCTCTATCTTTAGTGATGGCGGTAATGATCAGTCCGTCATCAATTCCCATTTTTAGTTAGGAAAAATACGCGTTTTGCTCTTTTAGGTTCAAAATTCTCGATCTAGTAATATTTATCATGTAATATTATAATAGTTTACACGTAAATTGACGGGTAAAATCAATGAGATAGGAAAAAACTTTTGGCCGCAGTGATTTGGTTTAGCATTTGGAATGGGCTTTTGGGCTCTAAAGTCCTTTGGTCTAATGCAAATGACGTTTGGTTTGTTCTTTTTTAGAATTTTGGGGAAATGCAATTACAAATAGATTTTTTTTTCTTCCAACTTTACCTCGCTCAATTTTCATAATTTCATAAATGTCCTCGAAAACCCTAACTTGCCAGCAAAGGCCTCAGCGACCGGTGAGCGGCTGGCAGTTGAGTTCGGCCGGCAAATAGTTTATGAGATTTTTTTTTCTAAAAAAATTAGCGATAGTCCTTTCAAAAAATTGTAATTTTCTTCGCAATGCGTTTTTAAAATATATTTTATCGAACACTGCTTTGCATTTTGAAATTTTTAGTAATTCCTAGAATGCTTTCTCAACAACCCCTTTGACTTTCCCACAGGGAGCAGGTCGGGTCAATTTGGTAATTTCCGTTCCCTGCCGACAACGGGGGAGAAATATGACCGTTGCGGAGATGCGATGCCGCGAGGCCCAGGCGTGTTCAAAACTCTCGTCATCATTGTCTCTGACCGAGATCCAAACCGCACGAAACGCAACGAAAGATGAGATTTTGACTCCATTAATACATTTTGTTCGGCCGATAACCACGGTCACGCTCGTACCCACTCTCTGTAAACGGCTTTTGCAGCTGATCTCTCTCTCTTCTCTCTCTGTGAGTGGTAACTGAAGAGCAGAGAAGAAAGCAAGAGAGAGACCCGGCAGAGTGTGCGTGTGTGTGGGGGTGTTGCAGAGTGAAGATGGCGAAGAGAAGCTCGGAGGAGATGGCGAAGGAGGAGACGTCTGCTGTGGAAGGGGAAGAAGCTCATCCCTACGCGTTTCACGTGTCTGGACCTCGCAATGTCTCCTCTCCCAACTGGAGAGACCTCCTCAATTCCAGTTGGTATGTTGCTCCTTCCTCTTTTCTTCTCTTTAGGCCCAAATTTAGCAAGTCCCATTTGGGTTCTTGAGTTGGTTTGCCTCTCCGGATGCGGAATTGACCAATTTCAGTTTGCTGGTGGTTTTGGCTGTGTGTTTTTTGACCCCTAAGGGACCGAAAGTAGTAGCTTTGTGGATTTTTTCAGTATCAACTCGAGAGTTGTTGGTTAGACATATGAAATATGAATGATGGGTCCATGGATTTTTTGTTTTGGTTCTGTGCATTCACTATTCCTGAGGAATGATCAGTGATTCTTTTACGGATCTTGAACTTGTTTAACTTGTGATAGATTGTCTTCTTGGGGCTCATTGGATTGCTTAAAGCAACAGAGGTTTTTATGTCTACAGGAAGGATGAGAATTACATGAGAACAGTGCTTGCCTGCTTCATCCAAGCCGTCTACTTGCTCGAATTGGACAGACAAGAGAACCGATCCGAGGAAAACGTGCTTGCCCCGAAATGGTGGCTACCATTCAAGTACAAGCTGTCCCAGACGCTAATTGATGAGCGGGATGGATCGATATTCGGCGCTGTGCTAGAATGGGATAGGGCTGCAGCACTAGCCGACTTCATACTGATTAGACCCAGCGGTGCTCCGAGAGCCGTGTTGGCCCTAAGAGGGACATTGCTCAAAAGCCCCACGATCCGCAGAGACATCCAGGACGACCTCCGGTTCCTCACCTGGGAAAGCCTGAAAGGCTCGGTCCGGTTCAACGTGGCTCTAGAGGCCTTGAGATCGGTGGCGCAAAGCTACGGGAGCAATAATGTGTGTATCGTGGGGCATTCGTTAGGAGCCGGGTTTGCATTGCAGGTGGGGAAAGCACTGGCGAAAGAAGGCATCTATGTGGACGCCCATTTGTTCAATCCGCCTTCGGTTTCACTGGCTATGAGCCTAAGAAACATGGGAGAGAAAGCAGGGGTCGCTTGGAAGAGACTCAAGTCCATGTTCCCTTCGAGTAGTGAACAAGAAAACCAGGTGAGCATCGACGAGTCACAGACAACTTCAGAGTCCGGTTTGAGGGGCTGGATGGCGCAACTGAATCGGAGCAAGACTCTGAATTTGGGAATGAAGAAATGGGTGCCTCATTTATATGTGAACAACAGCGACTACATATGCTGCCATTACAACGATCCGCCGGGTACGGATGAGAACGTCGGTGACAAGGAGAATGTCAGCCCGGGCTTGATGAACAACGCGCAACAAGTGGCGGCGAAGCTGTTTGTGATGTCCAAGGGGAAGCAGAAGTTCCTCGAGGCACACGGGCTTGAGCAGTGGTGGTCGGACGGGCTAGAGCTTCAGCTGGCCCTCAACAACAGCAAGCTCATCGACAGGCAGCTCAAGTCCCTGTACAGCCTCTCGCCTCCTACTCAAATGTCGAAAAAGCCGTAGGCCATTATGAATGTGCTGTGGCATCTTGCTTGATCTGTTTGTTAAAATAACTCATTTTCCGATACCGGTGATTTCGCCGGTCCTAAATGCTGCTCCGTAGTAAATCCTAGCGTGGCCTGGCTGATTTTTTTTCGGCCCTCTTGGAAAGCATTTGTTTGGAAAGTTCATATCGGCTTAAATAGCTAACTTACTGTATTTTCCTCGTGCCCGGTCACGATGCTCCCAAGCATATGTGTGTGAGTAACTCAACGCAACTTGTAAAGATTGTGTTTGATGGGTGAAGGGTTCAATCTTCAACTGAAAGTGTACTGAATTCTGTTCATCAAACTTTGATTTCATCACATTTGTGCCGGGTAAATGCAGGCTCCTTGAGACCTGAACACCAGGTTTTGTGGAAGGAGGAGATGAGAAGCGAATGAAGCAAACACAAAAAGTTTCATAAATTCAATTGACAAAAAAATAATAGAAAAAGATAAGTGAATTAGCTAAGACGACTCCACTGGGGATCGAACCCAGAATCTCTGGTTCCGTAGACCAGCGCCTTATCCATTGGGCCATGGAGTCCCTTTATAATGCAACGTTTTAACTAAATATATATATTCTCGTAAAAAGAGTTCCATTTTCTCATTAAAAAGCATAAAAGTTTGTAGACAATGAAAACGTCGTTTTCGCGCAAATATATGTTTGCTTGAACTCAATCGCTGCTATGACTAAAAAATTATCGAAAAATTTATGTTATTAATCATTCAAAAAGTCATAAACCTATTGTACGGCAACTCATTCAGTTCTAAACCCTTTAATCGTGTCAAATTTAATCATAAATGTCAGCTGTCCTATATGGCATAACCGACGCTAATGATTTGCCAATTTTTTTTTCTTTTTTCTATTAAAGGCTAGCGAGGGACCCAACGACCCTTGTGGGCCATTAAGCAAGGGTTGGCCCTTGCTCATATCATGACGAGGATTGTGACCCTAGCCATAGGCCCCGCTGACCTTTAACAATAAAAGAAAAGAAAAACAAAAGTAAAATAAAAATGTACAAAACTAAAAAAAATTGGAAAAATTTTCCACGTCAATGTCGATCGTACTGTGTAGGTGACCGGTGTCCACATCAGCTGTATCCGGCCAAAATTGGCATAAGCAAAAGGTTTATATCTAAATTGAAATAATTGAAAGATTTATGAGTGAATTGACTACCGTACCATAAATTTAAAACTTTTTAGACAATTATCTCATGTAAAATCAACAAAACCATGAAATAGGGCATCGATCTTCTTTCATTGAAGGTCAAACGAAATTAAAAGAATATCAATTCAGAGGGAAAGAAGACCTTTCTGCAGGGTGTGAACCGATGGTCCTCGTTCTTGACAAAATCGGGCATCGCCTCGTTGAACAAGGTTTCCGCGCTACACCGGTAAAACTCAATAGAAAGGTCGTGCAACGAATTGAGTCCAAGAAGAAACAATTACGCAAACAAGCTTGTATGCACACTGACGAGAAAACAAATCGAAAAGTAGTGCTCCGAAGTTGCGACGAGTGCACGAAGATATGCAAAATGCGATGTATTTTCTGCCAGAATATTTTGACACTTTAAGCTTTTGGAGTGGTTTGCAGTGGTGCTTATGGGCAGCAATCTAGGTTCGATATTCTAACGTTAGATTTAGAGGTATTTAGGCGGTCTTTCGGAGTAATTTCGTCCAAACGAAAAGCTACGGACTTCAAAGTTAAGGCGCTTTCACATGTTCGTCCCTTTTACTTTTGACGATTTGATCACTCGATAAACTCAACACCATCCGTTTGCAAGTCAAACACTCACAATTGCTATGAAAAATTCCAAAATCATAATTATATATGTACAAATTACACGAGTGTGCAATGTATAGGCAGTTGGATAATTTCCATATGCATGATCATGTGTATTTACATTACAATTCTTCGATGACACGAAGAAACACCTTGTACTGTCACCGGCATCCCAGAAATGCTTCTCGGCATTTTACAACAGATGAATTTTACAACACTTTTGTTTTGAAGAAAGAATTTGGTTTACAAAACATGAATCTCTCTACAGTTGATGAATGTGATCAGAAGGGCTATGTCTTTATATGCATATATAACCACGTTGATGAAGAAAATGAAAAACCCCATTGTCACAACATCTCTGAGAAGCCATAGTCATAGATGCTGACCTCCTGGTGGTGATCATAGTAATAGCTGCTCTCACAGAAGGGAACTGCCAAATGATCCACATCCTCCAAAAGCCAGGACTCCAACTCTTCAAGGCCTACCAAACCCACCTGCTGATGATTGATGTTGCCCATAACATGAGATGATTCAATAGTGGGCACTTGAACCTCCGCCCTTGCACTCCGGGAGTCTCCGTGATGATGATCTTGATCCTCAACATAAAGTGGGATCGGCGCCTGGGCTTGTACTGTTCCTTCGCTGGCTGTTTCCTGGCAGCTTGTTAGGATGCGATCATAGGGTGATGGAGACGGCGAGTAAGGCAAAGAGGGGACTAATGCGTTCGAAGGGGCATTGCCAGTGAGCTCCTGAACGAGCCTCTTGAAGCTGGAGGCGTCGGTGATGTACACTTTGGGCTTCAAGACTTTGATCAGGCTGTGGAGATGCTGCTGGTGGGGGTGTGGCTTCTTCTCACTATTCTTGGACACCTTCATGGATGCTTCGCTCACCATCACTTTCTTCCCCATCTAGCTTCCTCTCGACACGTATCTTCGGATCGGATGAGAAACGCTTGCACACCCTTTGCGGATCAACGGAACAGGGTATATATATATACAAGACACGTACATCTGTGATTCAGAGCTTGTGATAATCATTGAGAACGGTTCAGCAAAAGAACAAGGGAGAGGATATAAGGCAGAGAGAGATGCTGAAAGTGACGCTGCTTGTGGCCACGTCAAGGGTTGTTATGGTTACAGAAGGAGGACTCCATGCCTGACCACCAAACCTTAGAATGTGCGAAGATTTGTACGTATTTGCATGCAGATGAAGGCAAATGATTAGTGCTTGGGCACGTGGACTGGTCTGTTTATTCAGGAAGTTTGGTCAATACATTATAATATTTATAATTAATCTGTGATTAGGACAGATATTAATGGGCAAAAAAGATCTAAATACACGCATGATCACGATGAGATATAAACAAATAATAATAACTCCTGCGGGCTTGACTATTCACGAAGCTGTCTTCTTGTGCTTGTGATCTTCCTGTTGCTCTCTCGTCGTTTGCTTATTTCAATTATATTTTTGTGGGGTTTGAAAAGGAGGGTCTGTTGTAATTAATTGTTTAATCAAGAGTAAATGCCGTTTTTATGGATGGAGCTGGAATAATTGAGGTAAAAGACGTTCGGTCTTTGTAAAATTCTGCATCTAGTATTCTATGGAGCGCGACTTCAACGTGGCTAGTGCTGAAATTGGACTGGAGATAATTGGTCCAATTCTAGAGGAACAATCTGTTCTTTCAAATCGCTTCCAATCATTGATATCAATCCAAATTTGGTTTGACCATTAGCGTGAGAGATACAGTAAATAACAACAGCAAAAAGACGTAAAAGGGTGAATTTGTTTTGCAAAAAATTGATGACTTGAAAAATACATATATTGTCATCATTAAAGAAAATTTTTGGCATGTCTGAAAAATCTTCCGTTGATTAAGTTCATAAGCAATAGAAACAATCACTTTTACATCAATGATTTTCCCATGAAATTAATTTGGGTCAAGTTCTTTATATATATGGAGGTGTATCCTTAGGTTGTAACGTATATATGTTACCCGTAACCTTTCCACAATGAAAAGTAAATATAGAAAAATCTCAACCATAGTCAACAATTTTGACGCGAGTTGTAATTTTTTGACCAAGCCGGTAACAACAGACCATAATCGATAATTTGTGTTACCAGTTTGACCATTTTTAAACCGGATTTGTTGAAATGTCCCGTTGTATCAGTCTTGACCTGTACAAGTTAGCAAAGGGAACATTCTCCAGATACAGATTGATCTTCCACCGGTGCACATCATCTGTAGTTGGTCAACACTCCGCGAAGGCTTGAACGCTAAACCATTTTGACTGGGGAACGTGAATTTTCAATGGGACTGACCAAAACAGACGGTCCTAATGACAGGGATTTCTATATACATCACAATGAAAGAGATACATTCACAGGTGAATCTAATAATGCAGATGTCTCATGCACTTTCATGCAAGGATCAATAGTTCAAACGAGAATTCGCGCATTCGACTTGATCATGACTCGATCACGAGTCTGATGAGTTATAGTGGCTCTGATCTTTTTA
The DNA here is from genome assembly GCF_021117445.2 of Syzygium oleosum. NCBI lineage: Eukaryota > Viridiplantae > Streptophyta > Magnoliopsida > Myrtales > Myrtaceae > Syzygium > Syzygium oleosum. The sequence continues at coordinate 7,941,635 of NW_026607494.1, forward strand.
CGTAGGATTGTCATGTAACACACGGCACAGAAGGTCGTAGCGACAGAACAAAGGCATGTGTTTAACCCTCCTGCAAGTCAAAAGGGAACATGATGATCATACAAAAGCAATGTGTGAATGTGTTTCCATAATGACCAGCTAAAAAAGCTATTGCTCGGGCTACCAAAATCATGTCATCTGCAAGTAGCGATTACTTTGCTGGCGATTGCTACAAGTACACGCCCTTACCTGCTCACCCCTTTGTTTCCTCCTTTTTAGTTGGAATCTGCTTGTGCCGGTTGAAATCGGCAACATTCTTCGCATTTGCCAATTTATCTTTCTTGTCTTTTTTGAGCAAGGCTTGTCCCTGCATGGTTTTCATCATCTCCTTCATTGTCTTCTCCTCGCCCTTGAGCTGCATCATCATGATGGCCTCAGCCTGCTTGTCGATAGGCTTGAGATACTCTTCAGTGGCAGCCTCCTGCGTAGAGCGTGATGTCCCCTTGAGATACAATATGACATGACTGGATATCCAGACATTTGCCCACGAAATTAAGATATCTTAAATCTGAAGTTGTCCTCCCTTCATTTGATAGACAATGCAAAAAGATCTAAATTTTAATCATGCAAGTAAACCACCGCCAAGAACTGATCTAATATAATATCAAGAGAGAGCATGGACAATGCCCGCAGAAGCAAAATTCACTGCCATGTCATGGCAGAAGCCAAAGCATCCGGGCAACTCTGAAAGTGATATATGTTCTTTCTGACATCACCGGTAACAAGAACCCTTTTTCTCACCATCCAGAACTTTTCAGGCTAATAAATACACAATTGGTTTTATATAACCAGCTCAGCTGTGACCACGTTAGAGAGCTTCAGTGCGGTACATGGGAAACTAGAATTGACTGAGTATACAGACTAAACGTCACTCTTCCAGCAAAAAGGAGATAATTCACTGTATCTTCCAGCTTTTTATTTAAAGCTTGCATCTCTTCAACCATTCGCTGGACCTTGGTCTAGATAACCCGCTCAGGAACCTTTCTTAAGGATGCTTTCCTTTCATGAGCCTGCAGGGAGAAGATCAAATGAAAAGAGAACCATTATTGTGACAAGTTGATGCACTAGTGCAAGAATCTTAGGAGCCTTACAGAATTCGTTAAACGTGAAGAAGTGCTAAGCAGTCCTAATGTAACTTGTGAAAGTACAATAGAAAATGATCAACTCAGTCAAACTAAAATACTGTCCTTGTCATCAGGACACTCATGTGCACCGATTTTAGCAAGACGGATAAATCTTTCCTGAATTTTGGAAGGTTAAGGATAATGGCACAGGTAAGGCAATGGGAATTCCGTAACTTCCAGCTTTATAGGGCTGTGAACTGAGTCTGCTTTTGGTATGCTTTCCAACACACTTTGTCCATTATATGTGGACAGCTCAAGTAGAGAGAACCGGTAACAAATCTGTCCTTGTAGCACAATCGAGTAATAGAATGAGACATCAAATCCAGCCTCGGGATCTCATGATCAAATTATTAGTTAAATTGAGTTTAATGCACTATTATTTTCATTCTTACATAGGTCTCTGTCAAGACGAATCATCAATCCACCAGTTTTGGTAACATGGGTTATGGCACCACCGAGTCTGTCCGGACTTCTCCCCCCTCTTTACCCCCTTTTACCGTGTGCAAAACAAATAAATAGATGTCATAGAAATGCATTAAATGACTCAGAACAATTGCTTTGGATGATGAATAAAACAAGGCAAAGAACCTGTTGGAGGTGCTTCTCCAGCTGCAATCTGAAAGACCTTATCCTCCTTTATTTATATCCAGAGAGGACACTAACATAGGGCCTTTCTTCCAAACTCCAACAGCTTGTACATCACGGTTCAGCATCAAATGCACAAGAAAACCTGCATAGATGAAATCAATCCGCTGTTTCCCAAAGTCCATAGCGTGTAGCAATTACATGTTAACATACACACAGAGATGCATATAGATATCTACAGATGTTAAATGGGATGAGAACACTAGAAGTCCTGAATCTAGCTAACACAGTGCAATCAACCCTCAAAACTTTCCAATTGAACAAGTTAGTCATCAACCTTTTGAATATGTCCTATACTTTTTTGAAAAGGTGCGATAAAGGGACTCAAATGGCTCCGGTTGACTAATTTGCCACCACAAAATGCTATATAGAAATTTTTATACAAAAACTGTCCTACATAAATATTGATTACATGCTAGTTTCATGGATTGTTCATTTCTTTCACTACTACTTTCGCAAACTCCCTGCGTGGGCGGGGATGAGTCTGATTAAGTCCATCCTAGTGAAATAGCTAAAACAAGCGAGCTCGAGGGGACAATGAAGAGAGGTAGGGTCTGCTCCTCTCACCTAACTGACTTTTGACCTCACCTGATATGCAGAGACGAGATGACTCAATCACCCCATAAGTTTTCTTCATGCGCGGATTCGTGCAGGCATCGGTTTCCTACAAGTTAGCCAAAAAAGAAAAGGGAAGGCAGAGTTATTGTTGTTAGGCTTATTTTACTAAACCAAATCAATCACACTTAAACAAATAGTGCGGCATCCTGCAAAACACATGTTTTAGCATATTTCTGACATTAACTTTGTTCACCAGTTCTTCCAAATGAGGATATTGTATGAGAGTTATTTTCACACTGTAAAGACGGATCGAAAATGTACCATATTTAAGGCAGGTTGCTGATTGGCCTTAATGGTTCGCACATCATTTGGATGGACTTGGGCAAAGCTTTTATCCATCAGCAATCATCTCTGAGGTGGACTTAACATGTTGGATAGGTGTCAAATGGGTGGAAGTTATGTCGATTTAGATCAATATGATCCATTTAACTACAAGTACCTGTTTTTATACATACACAACATGCCCAAACCAAACGCCGTGCCACTCTGAATGGATCTGATTAATTCACATTTTGACAACAGTTCACCAGCTTTGCCAATCCACTGTACCCTGCCCATTGCCAACAAAGTCGTGCCACCGCCTTCACCATTATTGATTCATTAGCAATGCTAAAAATAACCTTGAGTGGAATAAAACATAATCACACATGCAGAGGCGCCTTGCCTGGAGCCCCCTCACTATCATTCATGTTATTTAGCTTCCTACATGATCTAAATGGAGTGCGCGTCGCAGTTCTATGAAACCGTCTTTCTACCAGACATTAACCAAACACTTAGTGAGCACACTCTTTCACATGTCATGCATGTCAACAAGTACATTGCCACAGACACATTCGAATAACATCATCACACCCACTAGTCCAGCAAGCACGAATCGGAACTAACGCATCGCCATATGAGAAAGGGATTAAATTCGCTCAAGCTCACTTGCCAATTATCATTGAACAACGGCTGAAAAGATAGGAAAGTCAAGAAACTGCTGTAACAGGGAGAATCCACGAGTTGGGATATATGGGCAGATAATTGACAACCCACATCACCCAACTTCATTAACATTACAGTGAAAATGGAAAGGGAAAGAGACCACCCCAAAGAAGAGGACAAAAGAATTGCAAGGAGCTCACCTTTAACGCTTGAATGAGAAGAAGAGAAGGTCAATCAGCAAAGAAAGACCAGAAATGCAGAGACAGACAAGCCAACTTGGAGGAGTCTATGCTATTACTGCAGTGACGTGATGTGAAGCCATTTGTATGCATTCATGGGGAAATGAAGCTCGATTTATAACCTGCATTTTGTTGATTTTGATTATTTAGTGCCTGTTGATCCCCCCACACGAAATGTTTGATAATGGGTGCACTAGAAATTGAAGGACAAGATCCATAATATTACCCGATTGAATCAGCCTTCAATCATCTAATGACGTATTTACATTTGCGGAAATCATCCATAGAATTAGGGCATGAATGGGATTTTTAATGGAAAACGCTAGGTCATAGTTTCTACAAACATTGAATCAACGACTCGCCTAATTGAAAAACTATCTAGAAATGTTATCCTTTCCAACTTTTACATATTTGGAGACGGACCCGTCTATTATCAAATGAATTGAGTTTTCAAAATAACAAAATGTTTACATATTTGGATACGGACTCGTCTATTATCAAATCAATTGAGTGCTCGATATAACAACTTGATACTAAAGAAATGTGTGTGAAAATAATTAAAGGCGCGATTTATTATCTAAGTATTGTAACGTATCGACTTTAGCAATAAACTCATTGTTATATATATTTTGTTTGGATCAAGAAAGAAGAGAAACTATTTGCATTCTTTTTTTCTATACTAAACATGAAATTTAAGGACTAGATGAAATTATTTTAGAATAAGAAGCAGACCCATGACCATGAGTTGTTCCGATGGTCGCGTTGCATTTGGTTAGGACAAGGACTGGTGTAGGTTGAGCTTCAGCTTAAATGTCTAAGCTAGATTTGGAGTTTCCCTCATCTCTCCTGTTGGGGTTGACTTTGACTCTTTCCCATCTGTCTCTCTATCTCTCCACCATTTCACCTTCGAGGCTATATAATATTATTTTCTTTCTCCCACTAGCTGTAAATGCAGTCCCTGTTCCTCTCATTTTGCTTTGCCTTTACTGTTCCTCTTTCTCTCTCTCTGTGCAAGATTTCCTCCATTGCAAACCAAGCTTCCCTTTCCAGCTCTTGCTAGGTCCCTCAAGAAATCAACACACACACACACATACTCACACATTGCTCTGCATTTTGCCACCAACCCATTTCGCCACCTTTGCTTTTCTTTCCCTCGAAACTTCCCATCTCTAATTCCTCAAGTACTCTCTCTCTCTCTCTCGCCTTTAAAGATTGGATTTTTGGGTGATCCCCTTTTTGCCATTTCCTTCCATTGTTCTTCTCAGTTATATTGAGGCATTCGTTCAGCTGGTGATCGACTCTTGTGCTGGAAATCTTGTCTTTCTTGGGGTTTCTGGTTAGTGCGTGTGGCTATATTTTTGGTGTTGCAGGTCTACAGTAGGCTATCTATGCTCATAGAATCCTTGTTTGCTCATAAAAAAGAAGTCCTTTCTTTGCTTCTCTGGGTGCTCAAGGAAGAAGAACAAGGGGGTTAACTCAGATCGGCCATAAAGGTACTTGCTTTCCTTTTGCCGGAAGCCTTTTTTTTTTCTTTCGATTTTCAGGATTCACATTATTGTTTATTTTCTCTTACTTGGACCATAAGTGATGCTTCTTAATTTTATTCCTATATATGACAGTTGTGCTATAGATGTGGACTTGCATATTATTTATTTGTTGCTTTTCTCATTAAGATGAGTCGTAAGTTTTAGGTAGTCTTAAGTATTTTCTGCTGTTTTCTTTTGGGGGGTGGTTGTTTGATAAATGCTTGAAAAGGGTTCCGAGAGATTAATTGTGTCAGACCAGAATGCTGGAGCGATGATGTACAAGGCATTTTCTTCATTCTCTGTGTCAGTCAAGCAAGATATTTCAGTTTTAGAATGAATAATGTGGGGGTTCTTTTGCTTAGTCCATCAGATTGGGCTTGAAATCAAGATATTGGTGATGTCTTGAAAATTTGCTTGTCTATTAATTAGCTATTTTTTTCAAGAAAATTTAGCAGCATGTAATGAATCATGCTTCTGAAGGTGCAGCAATTTGGTATTTATGTTGGCATTTGTGTTGTTTGGGAAGTGCATGACCCAACTTTGCCATATTGGCAGGAGCATATTATATCAGGGGTTGACAGGGCCCAACACTTTCTTGAATTTCTGTATCTGGGCCAGAAGAAATGTCGTCAAATGGTTCTCTAGATGCACATTTGTCAAAGAAGACATCATTTTTGGGTTTGAGGTTATGGGTATTGATTGGCCTATGCGTTGCTCTGTTCATAATCTTAATTCTTTGTATACTATCGGTATGGGTTACATTCAGAAGAAGATCAAAAAGAACAACAGACAAGTATCCTCTTTCCCAAATACCCAATGTGTCAAAGGACATCAAGATTGACAAGGTTGGACCCCAGAGTTTCCAAGATTACCCAGAAAGCGTCTTTCTTACAATTAATGAGAAACCGGCCGATAAGAATGCTGACACACAACTTGTTCATCTGGCTACAAGCAAGAGTGATCCAGATAACCTCAGTCAGTGTAGCTCAGTTTATCATCATGAGAGAGGATTCAGTTCACACTCAGGAGAAGTAGGAAGCCCAGGAGTGATCCAAAAGAATCATTCATCATTGTCATATGGTGGGCTCGTGACAGCTTCTCCTTTAATTGGTTTGCCGGAAATTTCGCATCTTGGGTGGGGCCACTGGTTTACTCTTAGGGATCTTGAGATTGCAACTAGTCGGTTTGCTGCAGAGAATGTGCTTGGGGAGGGTGGATATGGAGTTGTTTACAAGGGCAGATTGGTTAATGGCACGGAGGTAGCAGTCAAGAAAATTCTTAATAATCTGTAAGGATATTTTTGCAAGACCGCATGTTATAGTATTGATGCCATTGTAAAGCATAGTTTTCATTATACTCTTGGATTGGTTTATAGGGGACAAGCAGAAAAAGAATTTAGGGCTGAGGTCGAGGCGATTGGTCATGTCCGACATAAGAATCTCGTGCGGCTTCTGGGATATTGCGTAGAAGGAGTTAACAGGCAAGTTTTGCTGTTCTATGGGGTGATACTGTTTTACTTTCGCATTTGATTATATCTAGCCATATTTTTTTTGCTAAATACTTCATATCAAATATAATGAATGATAAAATGAAAAGAGTAATAGCATCCATTGTTGATAGCTCTTATATCTTTTCATTACCTTTGATATCAAGTTCTCTTTTTAGAGCGATAATCAAGTGAGATCGCTATTTTCACTGCTCAAACTACAGGATGCTGGTGTATGAGTATGTGAACAACGGTAACTTAGAGCAATGGCTACATGGATCTATGAGGCAAAATGGTGGTCTAATTTGGGAAGCTCGCATGAAGGTCATTCTTGGAACTGCAAAGGCGTAAGTTCCAACTAGTTATTTATCATGACCTGTATTGCTTGAATGAATACTTTGAAGTTTGATATCAATTATAGAGCGGCTAAAAATTGAGCATCGTCGAAATGACAAAGGTGTTTTGATAGCTTGTCTTAGATGTTAGGAAGAACTGGTGTACTTTCTTCATCCCTTAGGTTAGAGAAACATGTACATTGAGATACTCTATTTGGTGAATGGAGCATACTGGTTTCATAATGCATTATTTTTTGCAGGCTTGCATATTTACACGAGGCAATAGAACCCAAAGTTGTTCACCGAGACATAAAGTCGAGTAACATTTTGATTGATGATGATTTTAACGCAAAGGTGTCTGACTTCGGATTAGCCAAGCTTCTGGGTTCAAATGAAAGTCACATTGCAACTCGAGTAATGGGAACGTTTGGGTATGAGTATAACCTGAATTGCTTTCCCTCGAGAAGAATTGGTTCACAGAGAAAAATTTTGATATCTATCTCACAACATGCTTTGTATTAAATGAACAGTTATGTGGCACCCGAGTATGCTAATACTGGCTTGTTGAATGAGAAGAGTGATGTCTACAGCTTTGGGGTCCTCATGCTTGAAGCTGTTACAGGAAGAGACCCTGTGGACTATGGTCGTCCTGCTAATGAGGTACAGCACAGGTCTCCAGATTAGAGATTCTGTCTGTTTCTGTCTGTCTCTCTTTCAGTGCATGGACATTAATACCCATAAAAGCACCAGCGGTACAAGGAGAGACACTGAGTGTGCATGTGCACCTACACAGACTCCAGCAAGTTTGCCTGTTTATGTTGTTTATCTGGTTATAACAAAGATTCAATTTTGGTTTTCTGAGGACTTGCAAGTTCATATTTTTCTTCCATCAAATGCAGGTAAATCTTGTTGAGTGGCTAAAGTTAATGGTAGGGACAAGAAGAGCTGAGGAAGTTGTGGACCCAAATCTCGAAATAAAACCATCAACGCGTGCTTTAAAACGTGCCCTTCTGGTCGCTCTTAGATGTGTTGATCCTGAATCGAACAAGAGACCTAAAATGACCCAGGTTGTACGCATGCTTGAAGCTGATGAATACTCATCAAGAGAGGTACGCATCACTGGTTTTTGGAATATTGGACTTACATGACTATGGAGACGTGTCTCTACTATGTACCGATTTGATGTATTTTCTTCATGGTGACAGTTTCTATCTTTGATTTTTCAAGCTATTGATATATTAGGCACATAACTTCTTTTTTCTTTTGTTCCCCAGCTGATAGCCTTTGGGCCATTAAGCTTATGTTGTATATGTAGTCATTTCACCTTCACTTTACTTTTACATATTCCGGCTCAAGGGCTGGTGTACATAACAGGGGACAGTTTTCCTAATTTTCGAAACTTTAATGAAGATGTGAGTTGGTCGCCGGTTTTGGGTATAATTTAGTGAGATTGGATGGAGTTACTGTAGTGTTACTTAGGCACGTTTTGTTGCCACTCTCTTCTGTTGGCATCAAGTTACCAGTATACTTAATGCCATATACTCTTAGGAATCAAAACCTGGTGAGGAACCGGTACCGTTGATGATTCATCATTTTGAGAATACACTGAAAATGCATTTTGGGATTTAATTATGTAGCTTTGTGCATCTTTTTCCAGGATCGGAGAAACCAAAGGAGCCAGACAACCTGCAGGGAAATTGAACCTGTCAAGGAAGTCTCTGGTTCTGGTGACATGAGAAACAAGGTGGACGATCTGGAGAGCCACCAATCGGAGACAATGGTGCATAGGACTGACTAGATGATCCCGGTTAAAGATCTTGACCTTAATGCCTTCAAACTTTCGAGCACCCATTTTCTGTTTTCACATTGCGGAGCAGTTTCCATTTGAGATAGGAAGGGTATAAAATGGATCCGAGGAAGTCGACTGCAGTGATCATTTTTCCTTGTTTCTTGAGTGTCGGCAGGCAATATTTAAAAGAACCACCTGCTACCCAGAGAGAGAGAGAGAGAGAGAGAGAGAGAGAGAGAGAGAGAGAGAGAGAGAGAGAGAGATGACTTGATGTATAGGTATACTTCGTGCTGAACTATCTCTACGAATGATGTATTACTCATTTTCTTTAATATCTTATATAGAGTTCAAACTTTTCTTCTGAGATGCAAGATCATCTTGCTTGAGTTTCTGTTTTTGCCCCTCTTGGTCTTGCTTTCCAGGGATGTCTCTCGAATCTTTTGCTTCCATCTGGTTAGTAGTCTTATGTCGCTCTTTAGCTAAGTCAGTGCAGCGCTGATCAATCTTCTGCTACTGATCCACCGTTCATCAAAGCATACAACGACTCTCTTTGTATGCCTCAACGTAAGATGGTAGAATGCACATTTTCACCAAGTTAAGATAACTCCGCAGCCAATTTCTAGAGGGTATTTCATGGGTTCAGGGTTTATCGACCTAAGGTGGAGTACCAGTCCATAAAAAAGGAATGCTTTTGTTGCCAAAACTGCTCACTGCCATTTGCTGGCCGGGCAAGCCCGGTCAAGATGATGCGGAAGTGATGAATGTAATTATACTTCCGCACATGTTCTGTTCACAGCCTTTGCTCTCCGAGCATGACACTCCCCTCGCATGCCGCAAGGTACCTGGGATGTCTTCATGGCTTTCTGTCCGAATCCAACTTACGTCATGTGGAATCCTTACTTCTCCATTCGATCTTCACATGTACTTCCCTCCTTAATACTGGATTTTTGCTTCGCAACAGTTTGTGACCTTAAGGGGACTCTGCATAATGAGTTCATTGCTGCAGCATCATGCAGAGCAGACCTGGAGTCTCCGAGATTGAAGTCCTCTGTTCCTGTTCTTTTGGACAAGAGGCCATAAGCAGCCCATGAATAAGGTTTGTCTTTGTTAAAATGAACTCATGATGCTAACATCGATCCGACCGGAATCACGACACTTCGACACGATCTTCCGCCTCAGCTGCCCGTCCATTCGAGCCAATCACTAAGCATGATCTCATCGATACGTCCGATTTGCTTAAGTCATAAATTTACTATATTGATACTAATTCAATTTTAAACTTTTCAATTAGACCAATTTAGTCATAAACATTTTCACATTGATACAAATTCAGTCAATCTAGCCAATTTAGGCAGGAAATTATTAACATGAACGCCGGCCGTTCTACGCGGCACCGTTAGTGCTAACGTGTACAAATTTTACAAATTTGAATATTGAAAATTTTAATTATTTTATTAATTTTTTTTCTTATCTTACACTTCGGACCGCACAAGGTCACTAGCCATAAGTTAGGGCGTCGGGCCCTTGCCTCAGCCCTCGCTTGTGGTCGATGAGGGGCGGAGACCCATGCCCTGACCTCCCTTGTGGCTGGTGGGGGTTGGCCGGTGACCTCACCGGCCCACAATTGGGGAAAAAAAAGAACGGAAAGGAAAGAAAAGAAAAAACAAAAATATTAATAAAAATTCAGAAAAATATAGAAATTTGTTCCCGTCAGTACTGTGTCAACCGTGTCACGTAAGACAGCCGTCGTCTACGTTAGCAATTTCTGGCCTAAATTGGCCGGATGGACTGAATTAGTATCAAGATTTAGGACTAAATCGATCAACATAATAGGTTTTATTTTTTTTTTTAATTTGTATCTACGTTCGAGTGCATGAAAATCAATCAATCCATTTGAGGTCAAATCTACAACTAACCCACAAATGGGGCGAGATTCCATAAGCTATGTAATTGAACATGCTAATTGCAATTTACAAAACCTTCATCAATATGGTCAACGTACTAATCAAACACGCCCTTCACGGATTCAAGAATTAACTAAACCACCCACGTCTTGTCGCATGTTGCTTCCGATAGCTATTCCACATGTCTAATTATGGCTCTGCAAAGACTTATTGCATTAGGACAAAGATGTGTCCTATTTCTATGAATTGGCAGATACATGTTCTAAGCACTAAGTCTCAAAAGAAAGTATTGCTATGTGGTGGCTATATAACCATAATCATTGCATTATGTTTTAGAACAAATATTTTGATCATAGTTATCTGAAAAACACATAATTAACTTGAAAAACTCATAAATGCAAAATATATTAACGAAAGCTATCAGAAAGGAAAGAATTATTTCGAGAATAAATCGAGGGAAGTTTAGATATGCACTGTCGGGGGAAAGAAATGTTGCGAATTTCTTTAAGAACACAAATTGAATGTTGCATACTTTTTTACCCAACAATTCTTTTGTGATATATATTGTCATGGATGAGACGCCCATCGACTTTCACCCAAAAAAAAAAAATAGATATTTAAATGGTTATTAAAAAGAATAGGGAAATATGTGGAATCGGAAGATGATCTTAAAAAAATCACCTCTAAATCTCTATAAAACCATTTTACACTCAAGAAAATTCTACACAAATAGCATGCTTGCGTTGTTTTTTTTTACGCTAAGCCGATGGCACAAAGGTGAAAGGAAAGATATCAAAAAAGGGATTTACATACTTTACTCTTTCATGTGTTGTATTAATTCATTTTATTTTACTTGTTCGAAAAATATTGCATGTTATTGTGTTATTATTCAATAAAAAATTACATTTTTCTTTTTTTTATGTTTTCTATTAATTAGAGGATAGACCTATATTGTGGGCTTTCAAGTACATTTTTAATAAAAATCCACGTAAAATCTGGCGGGAAAATTGATTGATGTGTATATTCATTTTGTTATCATTTTCTGCATATTATTATATTTCTCTTACCGAAATTCACATTGACACCATTTAGAATAATATAACAGATATAGTTTTAGACTCGTGCAAAGCACGGGCATCTTGCTAGTATACATTAAAACAAGTTTTTTTTTTGCCTAATAATCACAAAGAACAATAGGTAAGACAGAAGAAAATAGATGACTGATTTTGTTAGATCCCTCGGCATGCTAAGTAGTTGCTTTCTCAAGATCAAGCTCAGCTTAACTGAATTTTCATTAATATTTGAGCTTGACTAAACTTCACTCAATTAACAGGTAAATTTCAGTCTAAACTGGAGCTCAAACTCCAGCTGGAGCTCGAACCCAAAATCAAACTATATAATGCAATAAGATACAAAGTAAAGACGCTATAGCTCAGCTGTTTATGATGCTTACACGTGCATAAATGTGATGAAAATAAACATGTAGAAGTTCTATTATTCTATTAGACTCGCTAACTTATCGAGCGAAGATTGGCTTCATCAAGCACTAGATTAGCTTCAGGTTGAGAAGAAGTGAACCGAATTCGAGTAAACTGCTAAGTAAGCTCTAGTAGCTCCGGAGTAGCTTGACTTGGTTACATTCATATCTCCACAAACGGGGTGATTTAAAACAAAAGATTCATCCTATCGCAAAAGAATAATCTTGGGCATATATCTGATGATCTTTACAGCAACATACTTTTATTTACCTGGGGAAAAAAGAGTTGTGAAGAGGAAGCTGTGTATCAAACAATCAAAGGGTTAAGTTCAGTTGTGCAACTGTAACTCTAGCCTTCTCATTTTGTCTCCAAGTTCCTTACGGTCATCTCAATCCTATAGCACGGGTCGTTCCCGCGCTTCACTCGAGAAACTGAAAATTCTGTTTCCCTTAGCAATGCAGGTAATATCAGAATTGATGGACTGAGCCACATCGGCCACTAAAGCATGCCAAGAGGCACTCAGGATCTTCCACAATCGATAACCGAATCATGCTATGTGTCCATGTCTACCAGGTCTTGACAAGAATTTCACAAATATAATAGGCCATGACCTATCTACGGTTCGGATACCATATCGACTTACAGCAATAAAAGTGGGTTAACCAGTCACGGCTCCTTTTTCTGGACGAACGAATTGACCATGTCATGAAGCAAACCCTGATCAGGAAGCTGGAATTGTTGCTGCTGAGGAGCTAGGGTTTGCGGATAGAACATCATGGGATTGCTAGAGTCAGCTCGATTCGGATTCCTCATCTGAAGCAACTGAGGCAGGAACAAATTGTGAGGAAAGCTCGGTCCCATTGCTGATGGCGACGCAAAAAATGAAGGCGATAAAATGGCGGCGGCCGCATTGCCTCGGAGGTTCGCCGGGCACTCGTGGTTGTGTTGGCCCTCATATGTCGTGATCACAATTGATGGGTCCTGGAACGATCTCTCGACTCGCTTCTTGACGGTGCATTTCTGAGTGGTGCATCTATAGTAACTCCTGGGAAAACGGGCAATTAAAATAAAATCTCAGCTTAATCACTAGTAATACTAGAATTGCAAAAAGTATTGGTGATTATGAAACTCTTGACATTGTACGAGTACAAGTCTCTCCTTTGTTTTTGTAAAGATCAGTACAAGGCACTATATGATGTGCACGGAAAATGCAACCAAGGACCATGAGATCATAAAATTTTAGGAAGTAGGTTCCAAGAAGAATCCTCTCAGATAATCAATTTGTATAGAAAATTTTCGCATATATTCTATATCTACTTCTATATTTCCAAATAAACTGAATCAAATCCTAGGGACAAGGAGGAATTCGCTGAAAACCTCGGATAAGGGCTATTCTTGACCGCCTTTTGTCCATATTTTCTCCATCTGTATCCATCTTCGAGATGATCGATCTCGCTCTTCGTTAAAAAGGCAAACCGCGGTTCCCTCGGGCGTTTCTCTTTCTTTTTCAGCTTATTCCTGTCAAAATTCACAGCGATACATAATATGAGTAACAAAATAATCTTTGAAGATGCAATAAACCTCGTATAAATTGGTTCATATGTTAAGAAAAAGACACATTTAGTGTGTGAGATAAGCAGGTGGGAATTCTTTGACTGTCGAATCCTCCCTTTTCAAACTCTTGACCCAGAAAAACTCAAGCTCCGAAAGTACACACAAATTCTTCAAAAGTTAGGCAAGATTTGGACAAAAAGAAGTTGAAAACCCAACTAGAGAGTGATCCCGTTGACCAAAGTTAGAATGAAAAGCATATTTTTCTTTTCACATCAAAACATGGGAAAAGAGGAAAGGAAAGAAAACACAAAACCCTACCCCTTTTTGGACTTGTCATCATCTTCATTACACTCGGTCTTGTGATCATCCTCATCTTTCTTGCTGTTATCTCCATCTTCTTCGACCGCGGCTTCTTTAGAAGACGAAGACACTGAAGAATATGGAGACAGCGGGCCGTTTTCGCTCGCCGCAGCTGACGACTCAGTGACCGCACACTTTTTTGAAGAACCGCCCTCTTCTAGGTTTGGCGTGATCACCTCGGACGATGAGCAAGACACATCGAAGGCTCTTGACAAGGTGTTGTAATCAGCCGAACCGCGTAAGCAGCCGGTGAAGCTCATGTACTGCCCGGGGTTGTGTGGAGCTTGTTGATGATGAGTGAACATGGAGAGATTAGTGATATCGTCATCGAAGAATCGAAACTCCGGGTGGCTGACTCCTCCAATGTTGTCGGGGATGTAGAAAGGATTGTAGTTAAAAGGGTCATTGTTCTTGCCGCCGGACATGCCGGAGAGGAAGATCAAGAACAAGAATTTGACCAAAACAAAAAGAACAAGAAGAAACTAAAAAGTTAGAGCACAGAGGAGAGCAAGTGTTGTGGAGAGAAAACAGCCGAGTGGGGAGCGCTTTATGAATGGTCCTTAAAGCTTTGTATCCGTGACAAAGAAGGCTGATGAGAGAGAGAGAGAGAGAGAGAGTCTTGTTTTTGGACAATGTGTATGTTTCTCACACCGAAAATAAAATAAAAAAAATGATAGCTTTTGACTTGGTACCTCAATTATTTGCCGATGCATGATGACTTGGACTTTGTTCACTTATTCCCTCGCTTTCTAGTTCCCAACGGGACTCAAAGTGCATACATCATGCTATGCAATCTTATAAAAATTGCAGGAGACAAGATAAGTCATCGGACGCGCTTTCCTGATCATGGGGCATAGTGATCGAGCCCTAAAATTCGTTTAGGAGGATCGATGACACAAGATAAGCAATTTGCAACATGCACAAAAAGGTTATATGTTATGGCGGCTCACAAAATTTTGGTGCGTTATACATTTCGCTAACTAGACTTTGGTTTCAATTACTTTCTAGGTTGAAACTTTCATTTTGTTTCAACTATGCACCTTGACTATTTTCCATTCAAATTTCCAGCAAAGAAAAGCTGAGAGTGGCCATATATGTGGCAATTTTAGCCAGTTTGGCGACAAATGATACTTGTGTGGTGTCATGTGGGCGTCACGTCTCGACCAAAATGTTCACAGGGAGGGAGAGCGAGAGAGAGATAATTGAGCTTTATCATGACATCGTTCCTGATTAGATTGACCCTCGACCTATCTTGCTCACTATCAAGCATGGCCAATCCTCATCCCTAGCCACGATAATCGCTTCACTCTCCACTATTCGAGGCGAGGGCTACGGGCCCTTGGCCTCGGACGGAGAGGCACATCAACCCTAGCATTTTGCATCCGAAATGTAGTCAGCAAAACTGTTTATGAGCGTCGAAGTTGCAAATAAATGAAAATTCATTACGTTCAGATGTTCGAAGCTTCGTTTGTGCGATCATTCATTTGAAATGGGGCTGTGCAAGATATATTCATTTGCATAGTTTCAAATGACACTGTTTTTCTTTCCCATTTCGTAGGGCTCCTCTTCTGTGTGAAATGAGAAGGGAGATCGCACGTGTGGAGGACAAGGCTCCTAAGGGTGCGAATGGTAAACATTCTGCTCCAGAAATTGATTTCTGGAGGAGAAATCTGTTTGGTAAAACATGACTAATTCTGCTCCAGAAATTGATTTATGGAACATAAATCTATTTTGATTTGTTGATTTTTTTTGCACCTAAAAAAATTTAAATTTTACTCAAAGTGGGTGGTCACATGTATTATAAGCCATTCTGTAAAGTTTTGAAATTTTTGATTTTTTTTTAATTTTTTTTGGCACCTAAAAAATTTTAAATTTCATTCAAAGTGGGTGGCCACAGGTATTCTAGGCCATTTTGTGAAGTTTTGAATTTTTTTTTTATTTTTATTTTTTTGGGCACCTCAAAAAATTTAAATTTTACTCAAAGTGGGTGGCTACAGATATTCTAAGCCATTCCGTGAAGTTTTGAAGTTTTTTATTTTTTTTTATTTTTTTGGGCACCTCAAAAAATTTAAATTTCACTCAAAGTGGGTGGCCACAGGTATTTTAAGCCATTTTGTGAAGTTTTGAAAATTTTTATATTTTTATTATTTTTATTATTTTTGGGCACCTCAAAAAATTTAAATTTCACTCAAAGTAAGTGGCCACAGGTATTTTAAGCCATTTTGTGAAGTTTTGAAATTTTTGATTTTTTTTGGGCACCTCAAAAAATTTAAATTTCACTCAAAGTGGATGGCCACAGGTATTCTAAGCTATTATGTGAAGTTTTGAAGTTTTTGATTTTTTTATTTTTTTGGGCACCTCAAAAAATTTAAATTTCACTCAAAGTGGATGGCCACAGGTATTCTAAGCCATTTTGTGAAATTTTGAAATTTTGAAATTTTTTTTTTTGAAATTTTTTATTTCTTGTAAAAAAGGAAATTTGGGCTAGAATGCATTCTGGAAGAGAGAAGCTACAAAAAGTAGCTTCTCTTTTTTGGGCCAAAATTCATTCTGGAAGCAAAAATTCATTCTAGAGCAAAAAAAAGTATGAAGTTTTACCAAACGCGTTTTTATTCCAGAATGTAAAAATTGCTCCAGAATGCATTTCAAAATTATTTTAACAAACGCATTTCTGTTCCGGAATGCATTCTGGAGAAGAATTTCTGCTCCAGAATGGATTCCACGCGCGCCCTAAACCATAGTTTGAGTTTGACTATAGCTGGCACGTGGGAGTTTATTAACTTTTCTTTTTCTTTTTTGTGGGTCCCCCCTATTCATTTACACGCCTAATTTACTTGTGAAATGCGCCATCTCTTTGTCATTCCCCCGGAATTTCGTGGCAATCTTCTTGTCAAACTTTCTACTTCTTTCAGAGAGTCTGTCGCTATCGTTCTGGCTATTGTTCTAGGCCCCCCTCATACGCTAGATCATACGGATTTCACGTGACTCATCTTATCTAATGATACACATATTTCACTGTCTAAATACCCTCCCTCCAAAAAAATAGCTCCCTCATTTCACTGTCTTTTCGATGCGTCTAGAAATGAAATGTGAAATAAACAAAAGAGAATAGATTTAGATTATTTTCATTCAACCTCATGTTATTTCGATAGTGGGAATTATGTCTAAGTCATAAAGAAAAATAAGTGTTTAGCTGACTCAAATGTAAGAAAAATCTTAAATGATATAAGTTCGATGCATTAACGGTTCTATCGTCATGTGATGTTGGAAGACATGTCAGCTCCATTCATTGTGCTATGTTAGGAAATCACAGAAGCACTTATTAATATCATTCATAGCACACCGTCCGATTAATTTTTTCGTTTGATAAATGTTTTAATTTTTTCGTTTGATAAATGTTTCTTCGCGACAATGAAATCACCTTGGATCGATGAATCCTAAACCGCACCTTATGAATGTCGTAAATCACATAAGCGACGGGCCAAATCTAGATATGGATGACATCAATCATGCTCAGCATATCGATGTCGAGCCTTTGATCCATACACACAAGTTCGCCGTTTAACCATTAAAATCATTCCGTTTGATACAATAGCATGACACTTTAACTTGAGTTTTCTGGTAAAGGTGAGACTTTTTCACTTAGATACTAGGTAAGTGATTAAGGAAATGTCTATTTCCTAGTGCCTTCTTAAAGTGGTGCCATAATCAATGACCCTTTTAACATCCATAAAGCTTAATGAACTCAGTTGAACTTTCCATGCTCTCCGTTTTAGGCCAGTGGGAGCCTACGGTGTACGTACAATTTGCTGCCCATGCCCATGGAAATCTAGCAAACCTCTCTCACACACCACCTTTTTTTGGCAGATGAAGTTGACTTTAAGGTGCATACCTCTTGTTAGAGCGCCACACACTACTCAAACATGCAACGAAAATGGCCTAACCTCAGCAGATCACGAAACCTAACATTATAAACTTTCGGATCAGATCTCCAACATTAACTTAACAACAGCCTTAGACTGTTAAAGTCTCTTCTCGTACCACCATGGTCCCGTGTAGGCCGTGCATCTTACGAAGGCTTAAAAGCTGGTGTCACGAGTGACTCAAGCTCTGCGTGATCATACGTGGAAGAATGAACACCTCAAGTCTTGTGGTAAGAAGCTGAGAAAGTTTCACATCGTGTCCACACAGTGGGGGAAAGATATGAACCTCATCGAGTCGTACCCTCTCGATCGAGCTTGAGATTGTTGACCCTATGTCTTTTTCAATTCAATTTGTCATGCATATATCTATGTAAAGCATTGATTGTATTCTTTTTCTTGGAGTTTCCGGTCAACGGAGGGCAGGTTACTTTGTTAGGTATGCCATTACACAAATCAATCTTCCAGACACCGACGTTTCCATCTTCGATGGGATTTTGGGGAGGATAAGAAAAATCGTTGCACAAGGATTAATGGCAAGTGGGTACTTTGGCAATAGGAGAGGTGAAATTCGATCCTTAGTGTTGGCTGCGGATGAAAAGTTTTCAGAATGTGTACACATGCGTGATGCGAACACTGCGGCCAAACAAAATATTCCACATCTATACTGTACACATATGTTGACCTTCGTCGGGATACAATTTACTAAGCCGTTACTCATCGACTTTGTTAATGCAGTCTTCGTTTAAATATTCTAATTGGTTTACTTGATATATTAAGTTTCCAGATGGAATCCTAAACTGTCAGTATGCTGATATATATGGCATACATAGCATGTTTTGGACGCTCTTTCACATGGGTACGCACAAGATGAAGACATGATCATTCACATGGACAATATATAGCTAAGAGAACTAAGATTAGAAGGCACAACACATAAACAGAACATTCGGGTCTGAACTCATCATACGTGCGCTCCGATGTCATATGGTAGACAATGGTTTTCTTAATAACCAAAGAGGTCAAGAAATGGGCAACACGATGTATATCTACCATGTATTTTGTAAGAGCATTTATAGAGCGTTAGGGTTCAAGTTCATTATACGTGCGCTCTGATGTCATGTGTTAGATAATGATTTTCTTAATAACTAAAGCGGTCAAGAAATGGACAACACGATGTATATCTACCATAAATATATCGCAATAGTATTTACACCCATGTCACATAATCAATATACAGACTCTGATGCACGCAACCTTCCTGAACATGGCAACTTAGGTTGTTAAAATCGCCTGTCCATAAAACTGTGAACCCGCACCAAGATGCAGAGTCATCGCTCGGCGGCCATGTAGCTAGGTTTTGTCACTTTCTAGAGTACCGAAATCTTTGACCAATAGCCTCACGCTACATTACACCTAAAAGTCTTCATTAATTAGCATTAAGACTGTTGATTAGCAAAGCTGTTCATATCATAGAGAGGAGGCTGGACAGTACTCGAACACCACTTGCCCATGATTCGGCCAATAGCCTCCAAGTGCGTTCGAGGAAAAACAAGAAGTAGAGAGAGAGAGAGCAAACGCGGAACACTATCTAGAAAACACGTCCCTCTTATCATCTCTCTCTTTTCACTATTTCCGGTTGGCTTTGGATCCACGAGACCTTAAAAACAATGAATGTTCTGATGGGCCGAGACTTGTGTGGGAGCTAATTTGCTATTTACGATTGACTTTTTCGAGTTCTTCATCCACTTCCTCTTTCCTAGGAATAACTTGTCACATCCATTTCACACGTTATCATACCGTTACAATTAGGTAGATCCTATATTCGACTCCTCTTAGGTCTCTGTGATCAGCAATCTCTTGTTTTAACCTAAATGGTGATTGAACCTTTTTTATCCATCCAGAATCACATTAACACGCAAGATACCATATAACCAATCAGTCCCTCCAATCACTCCTTGATATATAGTAGGGTTACGTGTTTAAATGAAATCCAGATGTAAGTTTAACATCAAGAACACCTACCCCAATTGCATCTGTTGCTCAGTCTTTCAGCACACGCCAAAGGAGATACGAATTAATAGAGACTTAAACCAAATTTAAACTGGAGATGTAAAATAAATTTAGACCTCAGGTATTATTTTCTGAAGTGCTTCTATATTTTATAATCTGGCTAGGGTTCTTCATGGAAATGGACGGGATCTAGAATAACTTGTTTCACTGGTTTTTTCAACTGTACCCTAAACTTAGTCTTTCTGTTTCAATATCTACCCCTGTTACTAGCACACATAAAAACACATATCATCGAACTCGACACGTTTTGATAGGCCGTCTAGTTGGGTTCGAGATTGATGAGCAAATCTGGACAGAATCCGTCGGCAACAAACTCTGCAGAAGGGTTCGCTTGCTTTATTTCGAAATGTCCAACCATCAATGATGCTCTAAATTTTCTATGCTTAGGTTCGTTTTTCACATTAATCTCTTCATAACTGAATCCGCTGACGTTGTTTTCAACAGTAGTCTCTATCTTATTTCTTTCCCCGTGTGAAAGCAAGAAAATTGTTAGGGTTAGGTTCGCCCTAAGATTAGAAACATTCATGACTCCTTTCAACCACCACCCAAGAGCTTTGACTCTTGAGAGAATCTATGCAGCGTTCGAGCTTTATTCCTCTATGTATTCGTATATTTAATCATTCGTATACTAGTTCTTCTGTCGTCTGCTCCACTGATAATGATGTTCTTCTCAAATACATCAACTGAGGTCCATAAAAAGACAATTTCGATAGATCGATACATATATTATTTTGACGTGAGTCATGCACCATGCTCCATTTATTTCAAATGTTGACTCCCTCATATGTTTTTTTATGTGCCGAAAATGCATAACGGCGTAGAAAAAGTCAAATTTCGGAATTCACACGATACTCGCCCGATTATAAAACTATCCTCGAATGGAACGAGGAGGTCAAACAATAGACAGATATCTCTGGCAAGAAAAATGAAAAATTGATAAATATATATTGACCAATGAAAAAGAAAAGATTGATGAGCTGGGTCAGATTAGATTTCTCCTAGAAACATTCTATTATCTTGCTATATATATATATATATAGAGAGAGAGAGAGAGAGATTGCATGGCAATAAATTCTTTTGGGGTATGATACTATATAGGGTAGGTGTACGTACATTAATATATAAGCAATATCATTTGGCACCGAATATATTCAACGTATTTTATGGGGGTCTATTGTCGAGTATAATATATGTGTAGGAAATACAGAATAGGCATATATAGATAGATAGGGGGCAGTCGGAACAATAGCACCGGTGAAGCTTCTGACAATGTGAAGGCTCCGTTTGTTTCGCTAAAAATGAATGATTAGAAAATATTTTCTAAAAAAACGATCATTGTACTGTTTACCAAACTGAACGAATGAAATATATATTTTCATTGTCAACGGAAACGTTTAAACATAAACTGTGGTTGATAATGAAAACATTTTTCATCGACTAATTATTTCAAGCGATACAATGGGTCATTTTTAAGAAAATATCTTTCTCAGTTATTCATTTTCTATGAAACAAACGGAGCCGAATATGATTATCATTGATCTCCAAGAGAAAATAGCAAAAATGCTTCAACGTACATCTCGGTTGCATGCACAATTAGATCGATTTACAGGTAGTCCTGATAGAGAGGGATTCTATTTCTCGACAAGATGGTTACTAACATGAGAGTTTTGCAACCGTTGTAACCAAAAAGGTTTGATGATAAGGAGTTTTTCCTAACGTTTTTGCAAGTCAACGAACGGGCAATGACCGATGACATATGCTTACATGTTGCTTAGCACATACATTGTTATGGCTCATTTTTTAGGGGGAAAACTCTTGTGCCGACTTGAGTCCGCACGGACCTGGTGAATCGCAGATTGTGTGAGTCCCAAGTGATCGATAATTGTGATTGTTTTAGGTCGATGTATCTGAATGCAAGCAAGAGTTTCTCCGTTTTTGGACTATTTGCTCTTTTTTTTTAAGCCTCTTTCTCACTCTCTCTCTCTCTCTCTCTCTCTCTCTCAATTTTCATGCTTGAAGCCATTTTCATTTTGTGCGAGCCCCTTGACCACATGCACAGACAAATTAGATAGGGGTTTGAATGAAACTAGGAGTCCAGGATTAAATCTCGAGAGACGTCCGTTCGTTTAGGCAAGCTTATTTACGTAGCAATCTAATGCACATGGGAGAATTACATGATTCACAGATTTTTTTCTAGAGAAACGAAATTAAATGACAGTCCTATCTTATTGAATATATATATATATATGTCATAGGCGCTATGGTTTAGCTTTATGGGCGTCATAGATAGTCGATGGGATGGGGACTTTGGGAGGACACCATAATGTCAAGATGGTTGGTGTGGAGTGGAGGTAGATGATATGACGTTATCATTAATAATAATAATAATAATGATAATAATAATAATTTCTTTTTTTGGTGATTTATTTTTGATGGAGTAATCAATGATGGGCTGCTCGAGGAAGGAGGAATAATGAGCAGTGAGTCGCATCGACATGAAAATGAAATTATATGATTAGGAGAAATGGTCATATATGGACCGAATTCTTCTTGGACATCCTTTCACGTGGGTCCTACTTTTGATAGCATCAGCCTACCAAATCGAAAGTTACGGGAGAAAAAAAGGTGACATATACCTTCAAAAGTGGTATTGGATCGTAAGTGCTACAAAGTATTGGTAATCGGTTTTAAGGTGGGTAAGTTCTATGGGTGATTGATTCAAATTATGAACCTGTTATGTTGGAATCGCTTTTCATTTTTGAAATCTGAAACTTATCTTATTTGCTCTGAAACTTACCGTGTTTTCTTGATCCAATTCTAAGGTCTATTCTAGAACCCGTTTTTCTTTTATTCCTTTTTTGATTTTTTTTACATTAAAATAATATGAATAGCAAAACGATTCAAAGTAAAAGATGAACGAGGGCAACGGATCGAAGGCGAGTCAAGAACGAGCGAGGGTGAGTTGTGAGAGAGAAAGAGAGAGAAAGAGAGAGAGAGAGTTTCTAAAGTGAGGTTGAAATGAACAGAGAAAAAGAGAGCTATAACGAAAAAAACACCAAGAAAAAACCTAGAGTTTTTAGGCTTTATAAAACCGGTCCCAAATTCGATCCTGCCAATCCAATTTCCAGTTGGTTCTTTACCTGGAAGTGGAAACTAGATTGGTTTCCACCAGTTCCAAATTTTTAGAATTGGGAACCGGACTTATTCCAACAGAAATTTAGAGCTAGATTAGTTATCAAGGCAGTCCAGTCCGATTTCATTCTTTAATTGTGAAACACTTATTATCAAATGCCAAATGATGCCTAAGAGGACGCTTACCCACAAAAATACAAAGATGACCAAAATAGACTTTTAACATAGTCGTTCGAAATGATTTTTAACTTAAACTGATAGACGGCGAGGGGATTTCAACCGTTTATAAACTTCATAAATACTGGCATCAAGCTTGCAAGCTTGGAAACGAGTCCTTTAACGATCCCGCAAGATCCTGAACAAAGGAACTTACCCGGGTGCACTCGCTGTACTGCAGATCTTGAAAGAGACTGGAAAATTATTCTGTTTCTTGTGGACACCCCAAGACCAATGATTGCTAAGGATCATAGTGGCACTATGCATGAGTTTAGGTTAGCCCTTGAGTTGACGCTTCTTTTGACTTGCTAATAGAGAGAGAGAGACAGACCGATCCTGGCCCTTCTCCTTATCTTCTCTTTTAGCAAGTGAAGATGATTGTTGTTCTCTTTGTTTTGGGTATCTTTCTCCTTTCCACAGGGCCTATATGCTTGTCACTTTGATATGAATACGATCCTGTCGTCTTTCAGTGTGCCACCCTGACATTCTGGGGCCTTTACTTTGTATATTGGGACAAATTTGTGGAATTCCCTCCATTTAGTTCTGGTGTACGTACTTGAAAAATGGTCCTTCTCATTCTTGACGAGAACTTTCTTGCACCTACACAGCCTCTAGAACTGCTATGTTTCGCTTTAAAATTACTCGACTGAATCTTGAATAGGACGGCATGGCTTAAGCGCCTGAAATGGTGGTAAATGATAATGTCTCTTGGTTCTTCGATTCCTGCCAGGGGTGTTAGGTGCTGAACTGAATTCACCAGCAGGACTCTGGTCTGACCTAATTGCTCAGTTGCCGTTTACTTTTTTTTTTGGTTGTACTGTAGCAAGGATTTCAGAGTTGTAAAAAAAGATTTCCTAGGATGTTTCGTTCGACTTAATTGTGTACTACTTGAGAACTTTGCTGACATATAATTGAAGAGGTTTCACAGGTTATGCTATTCCAAATATTTGGAACGCCTAATGTCCGATTTTTCCCCTAAGTAGCTTTCCGCAAGATACTCATGTTGGGCAAGCCAAAAGGCCAATGGAGACTTACTGTATTTTCTTTCCCCAACTAAACCAGTTTTTGAAAATGAAGATACGTACTTGTACCTTGTGTCTATGTCTCCTGTTGTGAAAACACCGTGCGATGACAGGTTTAATCTCTCACTATTTGGCTCACTAATCAGGAACTGAGTCTGCTTTCTCTCTTGACAGAAACACATAAAGAAATTATTAAAACTGCATATTTTGCAGAAATTTCCGGACATTAAACGAATTTCAAGGAAGAAAAGAAAACTTAAGCTTCTCATCTCTACGTTGTGTTTTGGTGGGAGCCGTTATTGCTTGACCAAGAAAAATGAAGAGCGAATTTGTTGAGGCAGTCTCTCTATGCTGTATTCTTGGATATTTGGTAAGCTGATACACTGAAAAAACAGGAAAAGCATGTTAATCAGCATCAAGGTCTCAAGGAAGTTTGGTTTCTCAAGAATTTTATGATTAAAGACATTTCCAGGTAGCAATTCCTCTTATTACCTGATTTTCTGCTTCATATCGTCCGGCTAGCATTAATCTTTCCAAGCACGCATGATGCACCACTTAATCAAGTACCCCAGGTAGTGAAACGCCCCAAAAGAATTGATTGCCTTTTCTTTTCTTTTTTCTTGAAAGGACAACAGACAAGCACCAGGATTGGGCTTTCCAAGCGCATGCCACACTTCACTCCACTGATCATTCACTTTCCATAAGATCAGAAAGGGTAATCTTGCCACATTTCCTAGTGTCCAAAACATTGAATTGGTTGCTTATCAGCGCGATATCTCTCTCTGCTATCTTTCCCATCTGTCTTAGCTTGTAGATAATGAACTCCGATTTGCTGCTCAGAACACGAAGTTAGAATTCTTCATAAGGATTGATCTATCTGAAAAGAGGTGCACAGTTCTTATACAGAACAAACAGACGTGGGACTTGCAAAAACTATCATTTCCCAGAAAATCTGAACTATAGAAGACGTGAAGAGGCCATATTCAGATCATACTTTATTGCTGTTAGTGGACACAGAAATTTGGACACCACACACTAGGAAATACTTATCAACAATTTCTCAGATAGCTTCTTTTTCAAGCACAGCATGAAAGGTGGGAAGTCATGAACTGCTCCTCTAGATAGTGGTCCTTTCAGGAGGGTTTCACGTCTTGTGTTTAATCGACGCTCTAAGGAAAATCATTGGCATATCCTCACATGTTCTTCAGTAAAAGGAGCACATATTATCTACTATTCACGGGGTAAGGAAGGTGAAACCTCTCTAGAACTATATTGGAATAGGTCGACTAACCATATGAAATCTCCAGCTTGTTCTAAATGTCCGTCCTTACTATAAATTTCAAATGGAGCATCTCGAAGGCACTCTTTCGGTATAGACTATCATCCATGTGATCTAGACCAAACTGTCCTTTTGCTTTAAACTGCTATGCTAGCTATGTTATAAGGCCTAACCACCTAAAATTCTAAAGTTCTTCCATTTGTTACTGTCTTTTTCCTTTGTCTCTCCAATGCTGCTTCTGTCTGACTTCTGCTCCGCCTTCAATTGGAGGCTCTGGTGCTTAGATTTCTCATGTTATGGTGACCAACAATCTCTGAAGAGCGCCGACACTGTGTTCCTGAGTGTTACTATAATGATTTTCAGTTTTGAACCTAATAAGAGATCAAGTCTTCTGTTCTTTTGCCTCATGCCCTGATGTACTCATCTGTTAACTTGTTTCGATCTTGCCAGCCGCTAATTCTAACTAGATATCAGTCTGTCTTTCTCACAATGGGGGTCCATTCTATATCAAAGAAAGGGTTTACTTCAAAAGTATGAGTGCTCTCGAAAATTTACTTAACAGGCAATCTGGTGAGTCATTTTCTTTTAAACTAGTTGTTAAGGCCACATGAAGGATCGGCTTTGTTTGCAGGCCTCACATCATACTCTCTCTCACAATCTAGCAGTTAGCAGTTAAACTAGATTGCATATATCACTTCCAGTGCTGCAATCTGGCAATATAATCTTATCGAAATGGTTTAACATTCTACTGACATCAACTTCAAATATAACCAGTTAACATACGTGAAGGAATAAGAGAAGAGACGATACTATTGTCTCCGATCGACAGTAATCTTCTGCAATCTAAATTTTTTCCTTGTCATGCCTTATTGGTTCTGCATCTGCCTGAATTCTCATCTAATTGATGAATATAGTTCTACTGTTGATATATCTTGGCTGTTTCTGCTATTGCTAGCTACAACTAACATTCCTCACTAACCATACTTCTTAGACTGAGGTGATCATGTCTGACCGAGCATCTATACCATCATGTGTGTTGCTATTTCCTAGTATGTTCTGTCTTCCTTATTCACCTTCCTCTTAGCCCATTCATCACGTGCTCTTCCACCTGCCGATTTGCTGTGAGCACATCAGTCTTAATCACATCTATTTTCAGTCATGCCCCGTCACACAAAATTCTTCACTTCAAATGATGATTATGTGATGCCTATCCTGTGCATAATCACGTGCAGTCATTTGACTATCAACTATTTCTCCCCAAGAACACAGAATCACGTGCAGTCATTCGTGAAAGGCGCTAATTCATAGCTTACTTCCAGAGCAGAAACTAAATAAAACCGCCGCATGTCAAAAAGGAGAGATGATGAATCAAAACAAAGAGCACTACCACTTCACCAGAATGTATAATAGTACGCTAAATCGCAGGGTAGAATCCATAGAGTGAAGGGTCATATGTACCTGACATATCCGTCATTGTCCAAGTCAGCAGCGACTAAATCTCCCAAAGTCATCTTCTGCTGGAGAACCCAGTTTGCAATCAGGCGATTCCTCTTGTCGACTCTCAGTTCGGTTAGGTACACAAATGCCTTAGCAACGGCCAATGTACTCAATAGCAGCCACACTATTGCGAAACACCTTCCTTTCGCAGTCGAAAACCCACAATCTCCATAACCAACCGTGGTCACTGAAATGACAGACAGATAAAAGCTATCAACCCAACTCAAATCCTCCAAGAAACGAACCGTCACCGTCCCCAGGGCAATGCAAATTAAGACTACACCTAAGGCCAAGCAAACTTTGATCCTTATCCTCATCCTGCCCTTTTCTTTATCGACCATATACGTCTGAACCATCGCATTGAAGCTGTTCTCATCCACAGTGCTCAACATTACGGCTTCCTGCCGATCGCAGATGTAGGTGACCAAACCATTGAGCAGAATCCCAAGTAATCCGAATCCTGCCAGGATGAACACGCAAGTGAATAGCTTGGTAAATGTGGTGCTTGGGACGATATCGCCGTAACCGATCGTGCAGAGCGTGACCACAGTGAAGTACACGGCGTCGATGAATCTCACCGTCTCCTGGCCCTCGAAATTTCCAGTAGTTATGTAGATGACAACGCCGAACATAAGATACACGAAGACGGCTATCAATGCTTGACGGACAATCGAAGAGGTCAACTCAGGGGCACGTCCAGGAAATGAAAGGTCGGGAACTGATTCCTTGTTGCTGCTGAACATTGAAGGAGCGGAATGCGAACGGCAAATTATCTTCTTATTGTTCAAGTTGGCAACGAAATTGACATATGAAGAAGAAGAACGGGGTGTCCTCGGAATGGTGATACCGGCATCATGGGCGACATCACGTGCGCCGGAAGGAAGATTATCACACGCCGAAATGCCGGATTCCTCTGCTTCTCTAGGATTCAAGAGAAAGGGTTCGTTTTCCATGACGAAACTGCAACAATAGGAAGTAGGAAAGGAACGGCGATAGCTTCTGAAAGAGAAATGATACGTTCTTGAATTCAAGCAAACAGTCCACCTATAAGTCAATGCTTTGGTTGAAGAAGCGAAGGTTCTTGACAGGTAGTTCGTTCAAGATTCACAATACCCAGATCCGATTTTCAACTTTCATTGGGGAGGGGTGATTAGCAGATGATGAAATTTTATTCGATCCAATGGAAAACTCCATTGATGTGATGTTACTACTTGAGTTGTATAAAACAAAAGGGAAGTTTTGGCAGTTAGTGCTAGCGATCGGGAAGTGCAAACTCAAAAAGGTTACCAAACTATAAGACGAGGATCCGTCCTAAACTTAATTGCAAACCTTGTGCTTAAAATGTTTTTAAAAAGCATCATACCTGCCATTCACACCCGGTCGTAGTAGATAGCCATCATCTTGCGATAGAGATTGAATCAAGACCACGAGTAATGAACCCCGCCAAGAGGGCGGGCGTTCGGCCTCTTGGCGGGGCAAGCGATAGTGTAGACCATGTTGTCATGATGAATTAGTTTATTTAGGCAAAACATGGCTAATTGAGAGCGGCAATCGCTACAAGGCGGAGATGATCATTAAGCAACCCTGTGCCTCAATTCAGGCCCTCGCACCAATAGAGAAACTATGAAGTATATATCAGTTCGGTGGGTCGGGTCAAGTTTTATAACTTAATGCTCTCAACCAACACTCCAAATTGCTCTTCGGTGCTATTTGGTCAAGGCTCGTAGATTGCCGGTGCATGATCAGGTCTACTATATGGACACTTTCGCGCGTTGCATAGTCTGTAATCATTTTTGTATATTCTTTAAATATTTTATAATGACATAAAGCGACGTGCGTGATGACATTGAGTAGAGGATGAAAGTGTCAATCATCGTACAAACTACTAAACGAAGGACGAATGCTTAAGGCTTGTATTGCGAGCCCAAACACCACCAAAAGCTAGACTTCATTGTTGCCCATTATATGTGTACAAAATTTAGGGTTATGCTGCGATCGAGTTTAGAGGTGACCAATGAGAGCGATCTAACTAGGCCGGGCCTAATTTGTTGCCCAAGCTCACCCATAAGGACAATTTCATGAGCCCAACGGGGCCGGGCCGGACTTTATAACTAAATTGCCTTTGTCCAAACCTGCCCGAAAGTACCCTTCAGGCCCATCTAGTTTGAGTGGGCCCGTAGACAGTCAAATCCATCATGGTCTATATAATTAGGTTGTTATGTTATCATCGTACCTCTGTGAAGTGGCACACATGCATCGTACTTTCATGTCGCCTAAAACTAACTCATTTTAACAGTTTATCTACAAATTTCCCCCCTTCCGCATTTCTTTCTTCTGTTCGACTTTCCTCTCCTCGCACTCTCTCCCGCGTGACTAATTAGACCTCAACTGTCCTCGTCCATCTACCAAACTTGATGCTCTATTTACAGGACAATTTCGAAAATGCAGTGGAACTTTGCACCAGGAACCTTGCCCGATGCAGGGAGCTTGCTGAACAAGGGCTAAATAGCGCCCCCCCCCCCCCCGGGCCACGCGCACCAGGCCTTTCCCCTTGCTTATTACGCCCGGCCCGCGTCGTGTCGGGTAGCGCGGGCCCTAGGCCTGTGCCAATGCTAGCTCGGCACTGGCGCTGGAGCGCCGGGAGGGCTGATCATACTATAGGTCACATAAATGTCACGTAATTGTGACTTTATTATTACCATGCATCAAGGAAGGGAACAAAATCTCAAAATAATGGATGAAAACTAAATTCCGCATAACTCGATTCTATATGGTGAACGAAATCTCAAAAATTAGGGATCTTCTGTGCACTCAAGTTCAACAATGGTTCCCATTCAACGTGAATTTTTTTTGACGTATATACTTAATTAGTAGCTAGAGATTAAATGGGAGTTTTTTTTTTTCAAGAACCGAGTAATTTTTGGTCGACCCTTTTGCTCACTTTTTTTTTGGTACGGTGCTGGGCCAAGCTGGGCTCGGCCCAGCCCATTTGGGATATACACAGAACGAGGACACGACGGTAATTACAGGATTCGCTGACCGGTGACCGTTGTGGAAGTTAAAAGAGACAGTTGGGTGAAGTGAGGTTCGAAGCACCCCGTTTCTTCCTGTGAGAAACAGAGTCCGTCCGCCCTCTGTCAGCGAAGGGTGTGCAAATCACTCGCCTCCGAACCATCCCATCTCTCGCTTTCTCATAATTTGAATTCGCAGAACGAGAGAGAGAGAGAGAGAGAGGGAGGGAGAGAGTAGCATCTGGGTCTTCTTGATCGACTCCTTTCAACGGAGGAAGAAGAATGAAGGAAAAGAACAGAGAGGAGGTACCAATGGAGTTGAAGGCGCAGGTCGAGCGTATAAAGGAGATATTGCCCGATTGCACCGACCGGGAGATTTACGAGGCGCTCAAGGTCTGCAAGATGGATCCCGACGACGCCGCTCAGAGACTCCTTTCTCAAGGTTCTTTCCGCTCTCCTTCAATCTCTTCTTGTGTCTTGGTTTATAGTCTTGAGAGCAAGAGATACCCGTTGTTTTGGTTGCTTTGGGTCCAACGTAGACCCTTTGAATCAGTGCAGCTGATGTAGTTTCTCATTTAGTTCTTGACTTTTCCATTTTGATGAAACTGTCGAATTCGGGTCTCCCTGATTGACTCTACAGTGGAGACGGAGGAAAACAGAGAGGCGGTACCGATGGAGGGGAAGGAGAAAGTCGAGCGTATAAAGAAGATGGTGCCCCGTTTTGCCGAAGAATTGATTTGGGAAGTCCTCAAGCAATGCAACATGGACTCCAACCTCTCCATTCAGAGACTCCTTTCTCAAGGTTTTTACAGTCTCCTTCGATCTGTTCTTGTTCTTGGTTTAGTATTGAGAGACACGGCAATCAAGCAAAAAGACACCCATTTTTGTTGTGTTTGGATCTAACGTGAACTGTCAAGCCAAAAAGAAAAACGTGAACCCTTTGGGTGGGTGCAGCTGATTTAGTTTCTCTTTTTGTTCTTTATTTTCATTCTGATGAGATTATTAGTTTTGAGTCTTATTGATTGACTCTTCAATAGAGACTGGGAAAAACAGAGAGAGGTCACCGATGGAGCGGAATGAGCAATTCGAGCGTATAAAGGCGATGGTGCCCCGTTTCACCAAAGAAGACCGAGAGGGGGTACCGATGGAGTGGAAGGAGCAAGTTGAGCATATAAAGGAGATGATGGCCTGTTTCACCGAAGAAATGATTTACGAAATGCTCGAGCAATGCTACATTGACTCCGACCTCACCCTGCCGAGACTCCTTTCTCCAGGTTTTGCACGCTCCATCCATTCTTTGTTCTTGTGGTCCGTTAGTCTTTAGAGGAATTGCCATCAAGCAAAAAAGCACCTCATTTTATTTAAAACAAGAAATGTAAATTTTTTTTTGTTTCTTTGTTTCCACATTTGATTATACAATCAGATGGCCTTTTGATGTTTTCTTTTGGCTTCAGCATATTTTGTTCTCTTTGGTTCCTTCTTGTTTGAAAAAAGAGAACATCATTTTCTGATGTGCTTTTCATTGTTTTGAATTTTATTTAGATGTTCTTGTTTAGGTGTCATGCGAGACAAGCATAATAAAGTCGACAACTTAGGCTTGTTAGGTTATGCGCTTGAAGCCATATTAAAGACAGACATGCATTTTCTTCTTTTTGCAATGCAAGCCGATAAAAAATGTCTTTGCAGAATTAGAAGAGCAGTGTAAGTTTTCTCTGATGATTCAATCAGATTCATGCTCTGATGATGATTCCAGCAGGGTTCAGGGTGAGCTATGAAGGCTAAATCAAAATTTGTGTTATTCAAAAACTTTTCTAATGAAACAGGTCAGATGGAAATACTAGTCTATTGCTCTGGCCATAATTTCTAGCATTTGAATGAGGAATTTAACTGCTTGCAGAGAATTTTTCTCTGGTGCATTTGCAGTTTGAGTTGCATATTAAAATTGTTTTTGGCTTACAATGGGGTCGGTAGTGGGTGAGGTTTGTTGGTTGTATGATCTTTTTCGTTCCATACGTATCTGCAGTTGCTGGAAGTCACCATAGTGAGCCCTATTAAGGAGTTCTTGTCATCTGGACTGGTAGGATTTTGAGCAAGATAGAGGTGCATTTCATGCATTAGTCCTAAGCTTTAGGATTGATCTTGAAGGTAGACGTTGTTGATAACATTTAGCATTATTCCACATAGCATTTTAACATTGAAGCACTCGTGATGAATTCATCTCTTTGCCGGATGATCTATGTAGCAATGTTTAAGTTCATTGACACAGTTCCCCTTCTTTCACCTTTACCAATAAGAGCGCTCTTCAATTTCAGAAACGCCTAGCAATTCAGGATCACTGTTGAATAATTTTTCATCACCTCCGAGCAATGCCAAGTCATCAATAGCTTCTCAGTTGCACAGTGTAAGTTTTGACAAAGGGAAGGAAGTTGTTCGCCGCACAGAGGATGACGCTGCAACTACGTCAAGAAGTAATGTCCGAGCCTTGCGTGCCAAGGGTCCTTGGAATTCCCATGCAGTGCAAGCTGGTTCTAATCCAATGGCTCTTGGACATGATGTGGCTAGTTCCTCCAGAGACGATTCGGGATATAATGAGGCTCTTGGAAGTTCTGAGTTTCTGGAATATAAAATCTTCCCACCGCCGACACAACAGGTACAATTCTTTACATATCACATTTGACTACTGAGTTTGCTTATTTATGCTTACAGCTTTAAAACTCTTCAGTGCGGCTAGTTGACTATTGTCCTCAGCCTTACTCTTTAGTAAGTCAAACTAGTTAATGGCAACATCCAATGCCTAACTGGATGACTTCTCAGTTCTCACTATTATGTTTCCGACCATGTTCGATTGGACACTACAGGTTCTACAGCTAAACATAATGGGTTTGGCTATATTAGTTTACTGTTGTTTGGTGTTGACCATATTTTCCTTTTGTTTGCGTGATCTTTTCTGTCTCCCCAAGTTATTCAAAAAATCATTGACCATCCAATTTTTTGTTTGATATGTGCATCTATGAGAGTTTGCGTTGACCACTATTTTTTCGTTATGTTGCTAATTCATTTCCACAGTATGGAATATCATTCACGCTGAGTGATTTGGTGGCAAATGCTGATCAACCGTCAGAACTTCAACGTCTCCTTAGATTCCCCTTTCTAGACACCTCATCTGTACCCTCAAGATCCAGTGCTGCGGGGTCTCAGCACCCACAAACATCTACGTCAGAGGTATGAAAATTTTAGGCTTTTAGCTTGCGTAATTTTCCTCTAGTGGATAACACAATCAAGTGCCTTTTCATCAATTTACTTCCCAAAACGAAAATGGGAAATCTTCGAATTATGGAGTTCCATAGTTTTAAGGGAATTGAATAGATTGTTTTTTGAAAAAATCTTCTACAACAACCTCTAAGTAGCAGTTTTGTGATGTGCTTTGGTAAGTAATAAGAAGGCGATACATGACTGTATTCATTGAAACTATAGAACCTTTGTCAGTCTTACATATGTGGTAGGGTACTTCTGCATCATTCTCTTCTGTTTCGAAATCCTTATCTATTGAGCATTGCAGCTGTCTAAATGCAGACAGTATGATTTATTTATTTCTTCCTTCTTGCTCATTGTCAAACCCAAGTAATTCAGCAACGTCTCGCATTCAGCCTTTTAGGGATCCACAAGATCCAGTCCTTGATGCCCCGTTTGCATGCTCAAGATATAGTCCTATTCAGCATCCAGGAAAAATGTCAGAGGTCTGGTAGTATTTAGCTCCATTTTTCCCCTTCTATGGAATGCATGATGCTGGCCTTTTCTCTCAGCTGATTTCGCCATAAAGGAAACAGCAAATTCTGATACTAATGATTGTACCTTCAGAGGCACAGAATTTTTTTTGATGTGGTTTAGTAAGTAATAAGATGGTGTGATGTGACTGGTTTAATTGAAACAGTACAACATTTGACTTATACATCGAACTGATATGACAATGCTGTCAGCTGTGGGCATCCTTAATGTTAGCTTCTATTAGCGAAATAACCACAAATAACGCATGTAGTTGCAATCCTTCGAGCTCCATAAAAACTTTAGAGCATGTATGCTAAAGGATTGCAACAGACAGACAATACACAAGCAAAACTGACTGCCGAGTATATTCATGATTTTACAAATGTTTGAAAGGGAATACTAATTGTAGATCAACGAGTAAAGATAGGCCACGCTTGTGGGTTTTGTTGTTTGATTGCCAGTTACCACTATAACTCATGTTTGGAACAGTCTTTGTAGTTTCCTAAATGCCGATTGTTTGTAACCTATTCATCCTTCCATGTGTCAAACCCTTGATTGAATTGCTGCATTTTAACCATTTGCAATAATCGCCTGTGTTTCTTCTCCACAGAGTGGACTATCAGAAGCCACCCCAAGTAATTTGCTGAGACGTTCCATTCAATCTACTCCGAGAAATGCACTTGATCTTCCCTCCTCGCGATTCCATCATGCCCACTCTGTATCTGTGAGATTCAGTATTTTGCTTTTATAAGGAATTCGTAAATGTTGATGCTTGGCCTTCAGATTGAGTACCACAGTCTAGGGGGGCTGACTAGGTTGCATCTCTGTCAAGTTAAACTATTAGTTTATTGATCAAGCATGACATTCTAGACTATGTACTCTAGAAATTTGAAGCAGTGCTTTCAATTGATTTCTCAGAATGCACAATCTTTCACATCAAGTGCTTCCATCCATCAGTCACTAGAGACCCCGATTCTAGGAAACAATATGTCCACTGGCCGTGGATTTACACGTCCAAACATAGAACTGAGCTCCAATGAGCCTCAGTGCCCCCTGCAACAACATGGTTCCATGGACGAGGGTGACAATATGCATCAGAACTTTGTATATGATATGCCATCTGCTCAACAAGAGGTGCATCAAGGTCGTAGCTCGTCTCGGGCCAATGCTGATGTTTCTGGTCGGGGAAGCTTCCTGGGCGCGGGAAGTACACCTCATCCATATCTGACTAA
The DNA here is from genome assembly GCF_021117445.2 of Syzygium oleosum. Taxonomy (NCBI): domain Eukaryota; kingdom Viridiplantae; phylum Streptophyta; class Magnoliopsida; order Myrtales; family Myrtaceae; genus Syzygium; species Syzygium oleosum. The sequence continues at coordinate 7,976,803 of NW_026607494.1, forward strand.
TTCACCTACACCCTCTGACATATCCAGGACCGGCTACGACTCTGCATTGCACTATCAGGCTCAGCATCAGCAGAGAAATGATTGTCGCCCTGCAGGAATGGCAAAGAAAGTTTGGATCCCACTTGGATGGCTTTTGTATCTACTAGTGCTAATCTCCCCGACAGAATTGTAATGCAGTGATGTAGCTAATAAGTTCTCTCACCGTATGTCTTTTCTGCAGAACTATAACAACGCTGTATGGAACCAGCTGCCTGGTTCTGGAGCAAAGTCTGCGCTCCCCGAGATCCAACATGGTGGCTTCCCCGGATGGGCGCCTCTGCCTGCTGAAGCAAATAATCAGCGCGGTGAAGGATCTTCACTGCAATAAGCTTATTAAGGCCACCCGAGCTGGTACCTTCCTGAAACGAGCATCATGCTAAATCATCAGCGGCTAAGCCCACTGTCGTCGCTGATTACTGCTTGTTATCTGCATTTACAGGGAAGGCTTTCTTCCTCGAGTTTGACATAGAAGCTTTACGGGTGGCAGATTCATTGTAAAGATACTTAGGTTGCTGCTAATCCACTTTCACACACTTCCTTGTTTCCTTTGAATTGGAGATAACATAGGGGTTCTTGCTTGTCCATGTGTACATACTTTCAGCATATAATTCATTGGCTCAATATCGCCTTCTTGTTTCATAACTCTCGGGTCGGAACAGATTTCGTGCAAAGATTTTGTTCTGCAAGTAAGAGGGGGTTTTAGTGTTGCGTCCAAGGAGAATCCTAGTCGCAGGATGTTAGTTCGACCGGGTATATCTTCATAAGCTCTAGCCCTTTTTCTAATGCTCTGAGTAGGTAATTATCGCCGCGGTCGTGCCCTATTCTGCATATAGACGAACTTCAAGAGTTTCAGTACAGATACTGGGAGCTCATATAATGGCCTTCTAGAGTGTGCTTGTCCCTCTAGGAAGAGAATTGACATGAAGTCATTATCAAAGAAGTGTAAAGAGTGCATTCTTACAATCTTGTCTTAATCATTAATTCGTTCTATCAATAAGGAATGTGCTTTGTTTGAAGTTTCAAATTATTTTCGTGGAATTAAAGTGTTTAGCTTCAAATATGGTTGTAACCACATAAAACGTATAATCGCGTAATTGTCGCTTTATAAGACAAATCTATAAAATCATTTTAGCAACAATTTTAGACCATAATATTTTTAGTTGGCTGAAATATGGTCCGATGCTCATATACCATGCATCGCGGAAGGGAACAAAATCTCAAAATATAGGATAGAAATTAAATGGTAACTCGATTCTATATAGTGAACAAAATCTCAAAATTGAAGAACGTTCGTGCATTCAAGTTCAACTATTTCAGTTCGACGTGAACTTTGACATATATACGTAATTAGTAGCTAAATCACTCGCCTTCTTTCTCATTTCTTCATGTGAAAAACAGAGTCCACCCATCTGTCAGCAAGAGATACCCATTGTTTTGATTTCACTGAGTTCAACGTAAACCCTTTGAACCAGTGCAGCTGATTTAGTTTCTCATTTAGTTCTTAATTTTTCAGTTTGATGTAACTGTCAAATTTGAGTCTCCCTGATTGACTCTTCAGTGGAGACAGAGAAAAACAGAGAGGCTGTACCAATGGAGGGGAAGGAGAAAGTGTGAAATTTTGTAAGGCCATTGTCAACTCTGAAAGGTTGGTTTAATAATTAATTATTCTAACACTCTCTTTCACGTTTAGTTTGGTCTATTTGCCTTAGTACTAAGTGTGGACGTATTTAATTGCGAAGGTAAATGTGATATGGAAAGATTCGAACTAGAACCTCCCGTTCTGATACCATGATAAAAATAAAGCCGAATATAAACTTGTAGAATTTTTTCTATATTCATAATGAATTATACAAGAGCTTACTCATTGGCTTTATAGGAGGCTAACTGTAATAACATAATATTACAATAGAAATTACAATCAATCAAAATAACATGATTGCAATACATACACAGAATCATGAAATATCTTTATAGACTTTACGGGAGGCTAACTAGTAATGTTACGATAGAAAATACAATAGATCAGAATAACGGGATTGCAATCTAAAATATACACAGAATCATGAAATATTTTTCCAACAGTTTCCTTACCAAGTGTAAATAATATCTTTATGTAATAGAATCCAACAACTTTGTTCTTTAGAAAGCCGAGCGTGTAAAGAAGATGGTGCCCCGTTTTGCCGATGAATTGATTTACAAAGTGCTCGAGCAATGCAACATGGACTCCAACCTCGCCATTCGGAGACTCCTTTCTCAAGGTTTCTACACTCTCCTTCGATCCGTTCTTGTTCTTGGTTGGGTATTGAGAGACATTGCCATGCCATCTTTGCTGTGTTTAGATTTAACGTGAACCCTCCGTATACAGCCAAAAAGGAAAAAAAACGGGAACTCTTTTGGTGGGTGCAGCTGGTTTAGTTTATGGTTTTGTTCTCTATTTTCATTCTGATGAGATTGTCAAATTTTGGGTCTTCTTGATTGACTCCTCAACAGAGACGAGGAAAAACAGAGAGAGGTCATTCATGGAGTTGACGGAACAAGTCGAGCGCATAAAGGAGGTGGTGCCCCGTTTTGCCGAAGTAGACGGAGAGGGGGTACCGATGGAGTGGAAGCAGCAAGTCGAGCGTATAAAGGAGACAGTGCCCTGTTTCACCGAAGAGATGATTTGCAAAATGCACGAGCAATGCAAAATTGACTCCGACCCAGGTTTTGTATAATCTTTTTTGTTCCATACGTTTCCGCAGTTGCTGGAACTCACCGTAGTGAGTCCTTCAAGGAGTTCTTGTTGTCTGGACTGGTAGGATCTTGAGCCAGATAGAGGTGCATTTCAAACATTAGTCCTAAGGTTTAGGATTGATACGTTGTTGATAACATTTAGCATTATCCCACGTAGAATTTTCAGTACTGAAGCACTCGTGATGACTTCATCGCTTTGCCAGATGATCTATGTAGCAATGTTTAAGTTCATAGACACAGCTCCCCCCCTTTTCTCACCTTTACCAATTAGAGCGCTCTTCAATTTCAGAAACGCCTAGCAATTCAGGATCACCGTCGAGCAGTGCCAAGTCATCAGTCGCTTCTCAGTTGCAGAGTGTAAGTTTAGACAGAGTGAAGGAAGTTGCTTGCCGCACGGAGGATGATGCTGCACCTACGTCAAGAAGTAATGCCCGAGCCTCGCGTGCCAAGGGTCCCCAGAGTTCCCATGCATCAGTAGCTGGTTCTGATCCCGTGGCTCTCGGAAATAATGTGGCTAGTTCCTCCAGAAATTATTCGGGAAATAATGTCTCTCTTGGAAGTTCTAACTTTCTGGAATATAAACTCTTCCCACCACCAACACAACAGGTGCAATTTCTTTACATGTCGCATTTGACTACTGAGTTTGCTTATTTGCGCTTACAGCTTTAATACTCTTCACTCGGCTTGTAGACTATTGTCCTCGCCCTTGCTCTTAGGTAAGTCAAACTAGTTAATGGTAACATCTAAAGCCTAACCGGATGACTTCTCAGTTCTCACTATTATGTTTCCAGCCATGTTCGATTGGACACTACAAATTCTACAGCCGAACGTATTGGGCTTCGATATATTAGTTTACTGTTGTTTGGTGTTGGCTATCTTTTCTTGTGTTTTACTCTGTCTCTCCTAGTTATTCAAAATCATCCACCATCCGTCTTTTGTTTGATATGTGCATCTATGAGAGTTTGTGTTGACCACTTTTTTTTTCGTTATGTTGCTAATTCATTTCCACAGTATGGAAAATCGTTCATGCTGAACGTTTTGGTGGCAAACGCTAATCAACCGTCAGAACTTCGTCGTCTCCTTAGATCCCCCTCTCTAGACTTCTCTGAACCCTCAAGATCCAGTGCTGCGGGGTCTCAGCACCCACAAACATCTACATCAGAGGTACGAAAAATTTAGGCTTTTAGCTCACGTCATTTTGCTTTCGTAGATAACACAATGGAGTGCCTTTTCATCAATTCACTTCCCAAAAAGAAATGGGCAAATCTTTGAAATATGGAGTGCCATACGATAGTTTTAAGGGAATTGAATAGATTCTTATTTTGAAAAGATCTTCTACAGTTAGTAGAGATATAGTGATGTGCTTTCATAAGTAATGAGAGTCGTATGACCTCTTCTTTCGTTTTGAAATCCATGTCTATTAAGCATTGCAGCTTTCTAAATGCAGACAGTAAGATTTATTTTTCGTCTGTTGTCAAGCCCTCGTATGACTTGGTCCTTGCTTTTTCTTTCTTTTATTGCTGATTCTTCTCCACAGAGCGGTCCATCAGAAGCTACCCCAACGTCTACCATTCAGACTTCTAGGGATCCTCAAGATCCGGTCCTTGATGCCCCCTTTGGTGTCTCAAGTTACGGTCCTATTCAGCGTCCTGGGAGAATGTCAGAGGTATGGTGGTATTTAGCTGCTTTGTTCCCCTTCTATGGGATGCATGCTGCTGACCTTTTCTCTCAGCTGATCTCTCCATGAAGAAAATGCAAATATTGATTACCTCAGAATTGTACCTTCAGAGGCATGAAAGTTTCTTTTGATGTGACTTAGTAAATAATAGATATGGATTTACCACAATAATTCGTGTTCGGGACAATCTTTGAAGTTTCCTAAATGCAGATTGTTTGTAACCTATTAATCCTTCTTTCTTTGTGTCGGACCCTTGATTGAAATATTCCATTTTAACGATTTGCATTTATTGCTGCTAATTCTTCTCCAAAGAGTGGACGATCAGAAGCTACCACAAGTAATTTGCCAAAATGTTCCATTCAATCTTCCTGGAGAAATTCAACTTGTCTTCCCTTCTCGCAATTCCATCATGCTGACGCCCACTCTGTATCTGCGAGATTCAATATTTTGCATCTATAAGGAATTCGTAAATGTTGATACTTTGAACTTCAGATTGAGTACTGCAGTCTAGGGGCGCTGACCAGGTTGCGTCTCCTTCAAGTTGAATCATAAGTTTTGATTGAGTAGGACAAACTACTGTACTTTGAAAATTGAAGCAGTTCTTCCAATTGATTTCTCAGAATGCACAACCTTTCACAGCAAGTGCTTCCATCCATCGGTCACTGGAGACCCTGTCGCTAGGCAACAATATGTCCGCTTGCTGTGGATTTACACGTCCATACATAGTACCGAGCTTCTATCAGCCGCTGTGGCCCCTGCAACAACATGGTTACATGGATGGGGGTGACAATATGCATCGGAACTTCGGTTATGATATGCCATCTGCTCAACAAGAGGTGCATCAAGCTGGAAGCTTGTCTCGGGCCAATGCTGACGCTTCTGTTTGGGGCAGCTACCCAGGCACAGGGAGTACGCCTCCCGGATCTCTGACTATTTCACCTGCACCCTCTGATATTTCCAGGGGTGGAAACGACTTCGCATTGCACGCTCAGGCTCAGCACCAGCAGAGAAAAGATTATCGCCCTGCGGAAGTGGTAAAGAGAGCTCAAATCCCACTAAAATAGCTTTTCTATCTACTAATGCTGGTCTCACTGACAGTCTTGTAATGCAGTGATGCTAGCTAATCAGTTCTCTCATTTTATCTGTCTTTCCTGCAGAACTATAGCTACTCTGTGTGGAACCATCAACCCGATTCAGGAGCAATGTCTGCGCTCCCCGAGCTCCAACTTGGTAGCTTCCCCAGATGGGGGGCCTCCGCCTGCTAGAGCAAATAATCAACGCAATGAAAAAATGTTCGCCGCAATATGCTTATCGAAGCTACCCGAGCCGGCAACTTCCTGAAACGAGCGTCATGCCAAAGCGTCAGTAGTAAGGACCATATGATATGACCACGAGCGATTTGCAGGACCCATCAACAATGCAACCACCTCGAGCTACGCTGTTATCGCTGATTACTGCTTGCTATCTCCATCTACAGGGAAAGCTTCCTTCCTAGAGTTTGACATAGAAGCTTTAAGTCGTTCAAACTGTTCTAAAAGCTTAATTGGTGTTCGGACAGTTTTTTTCACGCAAAGATTTTGTTCTGCAAGTAGGGGGTTTTGACATGGCGTAGATCCTTCTAGTTGCAGGATGTTAGTTAGACTGTATATATCTTCCTAGACTCTAGACCTTTTCCAATGCTTCGACAAATAATCACCAGAGTTGCACCGCCCTATTCTGCATTGAATGAACTTCAAATTGTTTCAGCGAGTTACTGAGAGCTTATATTATAGCTTCCTAGAATGTGCTCGTCGCACGCAATTGACGTGAAGTTATAGTCAATTGGGAATCGAAGTGAAACGAGTACATACCTTTTGAAATTCAGAATTCGCCTTACCAGAGAGTTTGGTCCCTGACTGTATACCTTGCCAGGGTTGGCACTGTCCTGATCATGGCGGTATCGTTCATTAACCCGACTCGATCGCCTACCATTGGATGAGGATGACGACGACGATGATGCAGTTTTAGTGGCAACTGAAAATCAGCATTATTGGAACTTGCTTAATGAAACATCTCGCGGAATTTATTAGGCCCTCTAGTAAACAAAATGCCCGCCCGACCCGAAGCGCGATCGGGCAGGCCTAAGCAAGCCATTTTCTCGTCACTCCGATCGTCCGGTCATTTTGACGAGAGGAGTTTTCGACCCGATACACACTAGGCAGGAGTTGCCCATCTAACAAGGTACAGATACTCACTCCAATGAGTAATGCACGGTTTGATTGGATGCTGTCGTATGTTTTTTTTACATTCGACGGTCCTCACTAATCTCACCCATAATAAATATGTTTTCTTGATACATAATTAATCAAATATTGGGGAAAATATATATCTATATAGCAAATGAATTTTCTTTTAGCAAAATTGAGCTTGTCAAATATATTTTTTTCTCGAATATATGTTGCGGATGGCTCTCTTGGCCCAGGCCCATTTGGAGTTTCGAACGAGGGGCATGACCGTAAATACGGAAATTCGCTGACCTTTCCGGTTGTGGAAGTTAAAAGACAGTTGGGTGAAGTGAGTTTCTGTGAAGCACCTCATGTTCTTCATGCGAAAATAGAGTCGACCCATTCGAAAAAGAAAAACCCATTTCTCTCTCATAATTTGAATTCGTAGAGCTTGAGAGAAAGAGAGTAGTAGCAGTCTCCGGGAGTTCTTGATCGACTCTTGTGAACAGAGAGAGAGAGAGAACGATGGGGAAGAAGAAGAAGAACAGAGAGAAGTCTGAGGTATCAGTGGAGGCAGAGGAGGAAGTTGGTCGTCGAAATTTCCCCGGGCAAGAGATTTTTGAAGTTTTCAAGAGATACGCAATGGCCTTCGGAAACTTCATTCGGACGCGCTTTTCTCGAGGTTTTTACGCGCTTCCGTTATTCTCTGTTTTTGTTGCTGGAGAGTGGTATCTTCTTGATCGACTCTTGATGAACAGAGAGAGAACAAGAAACGGGGAACGAGGAGGAGGAGAAGAAGAAGAAGAAGAAGAAGAAGAAGAGAAAGAAGAAGAAGAAGAACAACGAGAAGGTAGAGGTTCCAATGGAGCCACAGGAGCCTGGGCAAGAGATTCACGAAGCACACGAGGAATGCGAAGTGGACGCCCGCAACGCCATTCTGAGACTCCTTTCTCCAGGTTTTTACACGCTTTTGACATCCTCTGTTTTTGGTTGCTGGTTAACTCTTGAACAGAGTCACTGCAATCAAGCAAGAAAAACCCATCATTTTGTTTTCTTTTGATTCAGTGCGACGTGAACCCTTTGCATCATTGAAGTTGATTTAATTTCTCGTTTTTCTTTATTTCCTTTTACTTTCCATTCTGATGAAATTATCAACTTTGGGTCTTCTACCGGCAGAGGAGAAGGAGCAAGTGGAGCATATAGAGGCGATTATGAACGGTCAATTCACCCGAGAAGGTGTCTGCGAAATGTACATGCAATGCAACAGGGACCTTGACCTCACCACTCAGAGACTCCTTTCTCTAGGTTTTACACACTTGCACGTCATCTATCCCATGTTCTGGTTTTTATTAATCTTGAGAGGCATTGCCATCCTTTGAACCGGTGAAGTTTTTTTAACTGTCTCCCTTTTTTTGCTAGCTCCCCTTTGAATGAAATTATCAAAAAGGTTGAACTCATACCATACATTTATCAGCGATGTTCTTGTCAAGGTGCTGTGCAACAGATGTATAAATAAAGTCCAAAACTTCGGCGTGATAGTCTTGTTCTTGAAGCCATATAAATGGCAGTTATATGCATGTTCTGATTTCGATTACGATGCTAGCCAACAAGATCATAGTTAACCATGCCAAGAATGTCTTTTTGCAGAACTAGATGCGCAGTGTTAGTTTTCGATGATCATTCTATCTGTTTCATTTACGATGATGGAATGTCCTTGGTTACAAATGTACTTATACATTCACACATGCATATTTCCCTTCTTAAGGAGTCGCCCATGCCATTTTCTTCTGGGAACTGCTAATTTGTTATTATTTGAATCTTTGTAGGTGGATTTGAAAAAGTGAAGAGCAAACGAACAAAGAAAAAAGAGGTAATGTTTGCAAAGCATGAGCATAATATTTACTTATGCTTATCTGTGATGTTTATGCCTTCATAATTACTGAATGTTATGCTAAAAACAGTTTTTTCCATATAAGTGTATAGACTCATGCAGTAAATTCGGACAAGAGGTCATTGTAGAATTTAATCCTAAGTTTTTATAAGTTGTGATAAGTGGTCCGAAATTGTTTGCCTTGAAACTGCACAATGATGTCATGCTGAACATGACACGAATTGGGAAAAAGAGCTGTTCTTCCTCAACACCGCTTTTGACGTCTTATGCAATTCCATTCTCTGCTCTTGCCCTCTCTTCACTATCTGCATCATTGAATTGTCCAGAGGATCAATGCGCAAGAGTCTAAGTCACAACACGAAGTTGGCAGCAGCAGCAGCGTCTTAAAACAAGGGGGAAGTGTTGTTGATGATGCTGGAAGAACAGATACAACTCATGACAATACAGTCCAGGATCTTCAGGGTGGGGCATACAGCATGTAGTTTATAGGGAAGGCTAAACCAGCTTTCTGTCGTTCAAAACTTTTCGAGTCTGACATGTTTATAGTATGCTAGCCAATCCTTCTGGCCAGAGTTTCTGGCATCATAATGAGAAACAAACTGCTTGTGGCTGATTTTTCTATCATGGCATCTTCTATGTCTGCTATCTGAATGAAATGCTGATAGCTTTAAATTGCTTTTGGGGACTATTGCTCGGAATGGTATCAGTTCCCAACAAGCCATGCGGATATCAGTTTTTTTTTTTTTTTGTTCATAGTGAGTACTTAAGGAGTTCTTGTTGCTTAGCCACGCGGATATCAAATAGCATGCTAAGGGTCAGGGTTGTAATCTTGATTTCTAGATTCTGTTTACTATTGTCATTCATCAATCTGCAGTCTGTTAGTGAAGAACTTATGGTGACTTCAAATTGTATGATGTCATTGTGTAACAATCTGCGGAAGCGTGGACGTCCGTATTTCTTAATCTGCATATGGAAGATCGCGACCAGATTATCTTAGTCTCCTTTGTGTCTTTTTAACAAATGATCCATCTCATAATGTTAGAATTCACCACCTTAGCTGGTTTTTCACCTTTACAAATTGTAACACTCTTCAATTTCAGAAGCGGATAGCAAAGCAAGATCACAGTTGGATAATGGTTCATCACCTCCGGCTGCTGCTGTGTCATCAGTGGCTTCTCAATTGCCCAGTATAAATATAGGGAAAGGGAAAGGGAAGGAAGTTATTCGAAGCACGGGTGATAACACTGCAGTCATATCAAGAAGCCATGTCCCGCCCTTGCTTGCCGTGGGTCCATCAAGAATCCATGCATCAAGAGCTGGTTCCGATCCCAGGGTATCTAGAAACAATGTGGTTAGCTCCTCTAGAAATTATTCGGGAAAGTTTCCTGCAGCATCAGGCGGTTCATTGACCTCACGCAACAGGTACGTGCTAGTGTTTTTGTTAAATTCGTCTGTTTCTACAAATGAAAAAAATTGAAGTGAGTTCAGTGGTGAAAGATTGATCAGGGGCCCACGGACTTATGCAAGTGTAGCCCGCGTAGGGATGCCTTTGGAGCAGGAAGAACGGTTGATCCCACGTAGGGATGCATGTGAAGCCCGGCCGGATGCATCCAATCCCAATTCTGGAAGTTCTAGGACTTTGGAATGTGAACTCTTGCCAACTTCAAGTGAACCAGTATGATTTCTTTAGATATTCCCCTTTCCTCTCTTTTGATTCTACTCTTCATTTTGGCCCCTAAAATGTTGACGCCAAGTAGTCCTCTACGTAGCCGACTTCAACCCCAAATCTACTGTTTGCCTTCTCTTCACTATCTGCATTATTGAATTTTTCAGAGGATCCATGCAGAAGAGTCTAGGACTCAACATGAAGTCGGCAGCAGCATTGTAAAACAAGGAGGAAATTGTGATGATGATGCTGGAAGAATAGATACAACTCATGACGATACAGTCGAGGGTCTTCAGGGTGAGCAGACAGCATGAACTTCATATGGAAGGCTAAACCAGTTCTCTGTCATTCGAAACTTTTTGAATCTGACGTGTCTTGTAGTATACTAGCGGATCCTTCTGGCCAGAGTTTCAGGCATCTTAATGAGAAATCAACTGCTTGGGTCTAATTTTCGTCTCGTGCATCCCTTGTGTCTGCTATCTGAATGAAATGCTGATAGAGTAGAATTGCTTTTTGGGGACTATCGCTCGGAATGGTGTTGGTTGCCAACGAGGCATGCTGATGTCAGATATCTTTATTTGTTCATAGTGAGTCCTTTAAGGAGTTTTTGTTGTCTAGACAGGCGCGAATTTGGGACAGATAGAGGTAAAAATTTCATAAATTAGCATGATATGGCTCTGGATTGTAATCTTGATTTCTAGATTCTGTTTATTATTGTCATTCAACTATCCCCAGTCTGTTCGTGAAGCACTTGTGGTGACTTCAAATAGTATGATGTTACCATCTGGGGAAGCATGCGGTATTTCTTATTCTGCATATGGAAGATCACGACATGATGGTCTTAGTATACTTAATGTCCTTTTACCATATGATCTGTCTCACAATGTTAGAAGTCACCCTCACAGCTGGTTTTTCACCTTTTCAAATTATGACGCTCTTCAATTTCAGAAGCGGATGGCAACGAAATATCACTGTTAGATAATGTTTCATCACCTCCGGCTGCTGCTGTGTCATCAGTTGCTTCTCAATTGCACAGTCCTAATATAGGGAAAGGGAAAGGAGAGGAAGTTGTTCCAAGCATGGGTGAAAACACTGCAGTTATATCAAGAAGCCACGTCCCGCCCTTGTGTGCCGTGGATCCTCTGAGACTCCACGCATCAAGCGCTGGTTCTGATCCCAGGGCATCTAGAAACAATGCGGCTAGCTCCTCCAGAAATGATTGGGGAACATTGCCAACAGAATTAGGCAGTTCATCAACCACTCGCAGCTGGTACATGCTAGTGTCTTTGTTCATTTCGTCTGTTTCTGTATGTTCGGTTCATACCCATATCATTATTGATTTGCTGTTGGTTTTGCAAATGAAAGGAATGAAGATACGTTCAGTGGAGAAGGACAGATCTGGGGCCCTTGGGCAGTGTTTTTGCCACCAGAGCCGCAAAAATGGGAGATCCCACATACGTATGCATGGGACGCCCAGGCCGACGCATGCAACCCCAATCCTGGAAGTTCGGGAACTTTGGAACGTGAACTCTTGCCAACTTCAAATGAACCGGTATGAATTCTTTATATATTTACTTTTCATCTCTTTTGATTCTACTCTTTCATTGAGGCCCCTAAAATGTCGATGCTAAGGAGTCCTCTTTAAATCATGCGGAGTAGACATATGAATATCGCACGTGCCTCTATGAGTGTTAACGCTTTTTTCCATGTAGACTATTTGGCACCAATCCTTCCTTCCTTTCCGTTGTTTGTCTCTAGACTGTATTTGTTCGGTTTCAATCTTTTCATTGCATTGCTATTTCATTTCAACAGCATGGACCACCATACACATCATCGCATGATTGTCTGTCACAATGGGTTGCTCGACCAACAGAACATCATCCTTCTGAATCACCATCTCGCAACACCCCGTCTGTTGGGCCTCAATTTGAGCTTCCAGAAATATCTGTGTTAGAGGTATGAAAGTAGTAGACTTTTGGCTCATGTATTTTCCCTTGTGAAATGCCCTTCCCATTGATTCACCTCTTAAAGGAAAACGGGCAAATCCTGGCATTTGAGAATCATTCTTTACACGTGGCTTATGAAACAAGATGGCTGAAAAATATTCTTTTTGGTCCGTGGATTAGAAGTTTTGTGATGTGCTCTAATGAGTGACATGACGGCGTTATACGACTGTTTTTCTCGAAACTGTAGGACCTTTTCCAGTCCCACGTAAGTGGTAGGACATCTTCATTATTCTCTTCTGTTTTGATATCTATAACATCGAGCATTGCAGCTTTCTAAATGCAGAGAGAATGATTTATCGTTTTTCCCTTCTTATGGTCAAACCTTTGAATGGCTTTGTCCATTTAACCACTGCTTTTTTCGTTGCTAATTCTTCTCCGCAGAGTGGTCCATCAGAAGATACCCCAAGTAATTCGGCTACATCTTTCATTCATCCGTTAAGAGAACCTGAACCTCTTCACTTGCCAATTCTTGATGCCCCACTTGCACCCTCAAGATGTGGTCCTATTCAGCGTCCAGCAACAATGTCAGAGGTATGCAAGTTTTTAGCTCATGGTTTTTTTCTTCTTTTATGGATGCATGATGCTCTCCTTTTTCCTTGGCTGATTTCTCCATAAAGAAAATAGCAAATTATAATACCGAGAGAATTGTGTATGAAACCTGAAGATGGGGCTAAAGTTGTGTGATGGTGCTTTAGCAAGTAATAAGATGGTGTCATACGACTGTTTTATTGAAGCTAGAAACCTTCGACTTATTCATTGAACTGATACTCTACAAGGTTGACATGATTATGCTGTGGGCATCCTAAATGTTGGTTCCCACTAGTGAAAGAATCTCAGCGATGCATGTCATCTCAATCCTTTGAGCTCTAGACAAAACCTCACCTCATTTAGTTCTGGATTTACAACAGCAACTTCAGCCATTTTAATACTCTTTTAGTGTCGGTAGGACATTGTTGTCCCTGGCAAGTTGGCATTGCTTCCTCCATGTTCATATTTCCAATTGTGACAGATAATACCAAAATGACTGCCAAGTATATTTATGATTTCACAAATGCTTGAAAGAACAATACTAATTATAGATCAACATTAAAGATCGGCCATGATTGTGGGTTTTCTTGTCTGATATCGCCAGTTACCACTATATCTCGTGTTTGGGACAATCTTTGGAGTTTCCTTAATGCAACATGTTAATTTGTTGATCCTTCCTTCGTATTCACAGATAATTGAATTACTTCTTTTTAACCATTGCTTTTTGCTGCTAATTCCTTCTCCACAGCATGCATTATCAGAAGCTGGCCCAAGTAATTCGCTGAGATGCTCCATTCAATTTAACCGAAATGATTTACCTGACCTTCCCTTCCCACCATTCTATCACAGTGACGCCCAATATGTACCTATGATGTACATTTTAATGGAGTGTCCAGCAGTGATGTCAGTGGTATGCAATCTTTTAAGCACAGCCTATTTATCCATAATGAATTCGTAAATTTTGATACTTTTTCCCTCAGATTGAGTTCGACATTCTAGGGGGTCTGACTATATTGCAACTCCGTCAAGTTGAATTCCTAGTTATTGATAAGGAAAGTGCTTGATGGACAGAAGCCTTTGGGTGATGTGTTTTAAGAAAGTTTAAGGTGGTGTGCCACAGATGTTTTTTAATTGAAACCAGAAAAAGCAGATTTCTAGATGACTGGAACCTTAGTTTCCACAATGCTGCAAACTTCTAAAAGCAGTGCTTTCAATTGATCAGAATGCACCACCTTCTACACCAAGTGCTTCCATCCATCAATCATCACAGACCCTGCTTCGAGGCAATAATTTGTCCACTGGCCGTGGATTTACACATCCCTACATGGGACCAAGCTACTATCAGCCTTGGCTGGCCCTGCAATATGGTCACATGAATCGTGATGGGTATGTGCATCAGAACCTCGGATATTATATGACATCTCAACAAGAAGTCTATCAAGGTGGCATCTTGTCTCAGGCCAATGCCGGACCTTATAGTAGGGGAAGCTTTCAGGGCATAGGAAGGCCGTGCTATCAATCTCCGCCAATTCCACCTTCTTATTCACCTGGCCCCATTAATATTACTTGGACCTGCAATGACTCCAGATTGCATGCTCAATACCAGTATAGAAATGATCATCGCCCTTTAACAATTCATGGACTGGCCACAACTCCACATGGTAGCTTCCCTGGACAGGTGTTTCTGCTATTTACACCTTCTTCACCTGGCCCCTTTAATATTCTTTGGACCAGCAATGACTCCACATTGCATGCTCAGTACCAGTATAGAAATGATCATCGCCCTTTAACATTTCATGGACCGGCCACAACTCCACATGGTAGCTTCCCTGGACAGGTGTTTCTGCTAATTCCACGTTCTTCACCTGGCCCCTTTAATTTTCTTTGGACCAGTAATGACTACACATTGCATGCTCAGTACCAGTATAGAAATGATCATCGCCCTTTAACAATTCATGGACTGGCCACAACTCCACATGGTAGCTTCCCTAGACAGGCATTTCTGTCTGCTAATGCTAATAATAGGCGCAGTGGCGAAGGGTCATCTCTGCAATATGATAATCAAGGCGGCCCGAGCTGGCAACGTCCGAGAACAAGGATCAGGCCAAACCATCAGCAGCGAAGCCCATATAATAAGACAGCAGGCAAGTTGCAGGACCAATCAAGCATGCAACCACCTCGAGATCCGGGACCTTAAGGCTGATCACCGCTGATTATTCTGCATTTACTAGGAGGGCCTTTTGCCTAGAATCTGATGTAGGAGCATTAGGGCGTGGCATTTTCATCGGGAAGACATGTTAGGTTCTTGCTTACCCATTTTTACGCACTTCACTGCCTCCTTTGATTGGAAAGAATGTATAGGTTCTTGCTTGTCCATTTGTACATACTCTTCAGTTTTTCGGAGCCAGAATCCAACTGTGCATATACTTCACTGGTTCAATATTGCCTTTTGTTTCTTAATTGGTGTTACGACAGATTTTTCACTCACGGATTTTATTCTGCAAGTAGGGGGGGTTTTGATTACGCATATGATGACAATTCTAGATGCAGGATGTTAGTTCGACTGTATATAATTTCCTAGGCTCTAGATCTTTTCCGACACCTATTCTGCATTAAATGAAGTTCAAAATGTTGCAGTGGGTTACTGAGAGCTTAATTTATAGCTTCATAGAATGTGCTTGTCACTCTACGAAGGAGGGCAATTGACGAGAAGTTAGATTCAATTCGGAGTGGAAGGGCTACAAGTACATTTCGAAATTCAGAATTCGCCTCACTTAAGAGTTTGGTCCCGATGATATACCTTGCCAAGGTCTGCACGGGGGGCAGATGATTGGAGGAGGCGTGGTCAGGCGCTGATCACCTCAGGCAGTGTCCTGATCGCGGTAATCTCGACATTCGACTGCCAACCATTGGATGAGGACAAGGACGACGTTGAAGAAGTTTCCGTGGCAGCTCAAAGATCAGCATCACCAGAACTTGCTTAACAGAACAACTCTAGGAATTCATAAGACAGACCGCTAGTAAATGAGAAACAACAAAAGCTATCCTGGAAAAGTAATAAACTTCAGGAGTTGGTGTTGTTTTGAATTCTACAATAAGGCCCAAAAAGACAGGCCCCTCTATGAATTAGGCAAATGCCTCTCGCTGCACAGAAAAAATACCCCTCCAGGTGTACCATTCACCACAACCATGGACACCCTTTGATTTGCCAAATGATGCTCAAATCCTCAAGATTTGGCTTTTCGATATCAAATCAGAACACCCCTGCTAGACCCGACGGGCAATCGGGCGGGCCTCAACAAGCTATTTTCGCATTAGGCTGATCGTCCGATCATTTCGACGGAAGAGCAAGGAGGTCTAGACCTGATACACACGCTAGGTGGTGCCCATTTGACCAGGTATACACACATTCACTTCAAAGAAAGGCCATGAAGAGCAAGTCCTTTTCGGAACCAGTGGTCCTATGAAAGCTCACCATCCTTTATTGTCACGAATTGTGTTGGGCCCTGATTACTTGAGGAGGGAATCAATTCCCTTTCATTTACCCCAAAATACGAGAGGAAGCAACAGGTACAAACCCATATATGGAGTATGATGGTCTTTTCTTACGGGGTTAATATCACAAAAAAATTCAAACCGGTACATCTGTAATAAATTTACCATAAAGTAATTTTTTGACCACCAAAAATCCCAAACTGGTACACCTATGATAAATTTACTCTCCATTAGTTTCTGCTCAATTTTACTGTCAAATTGCTGAGTTGGATGACACATGACAGTTGACGGGTGTACCAATTAGGGGTTTTACCCCCTCCGTTTGTCACAGATTTACCAATTTATGATTTTTTGTGGTATTAATCCTATTTAATGGATGGTAAATTTGTCGAAAATGTATTGGTTTGAGATTTTTGGTGGTCAAAAAATTAGTTCGGAGTAAATTTGTCACGAAGGTACCAGTTTGGGGTTTTTCGTGATATAAACCATTTCTTAAAACATCATCCTACGTAGATAAAACCTGAAATAATACGCAAATTATCCTAATAAGAAGACTAGTTAATAACTAAATCGAGAAAAATTCATAGAGGATGAAAATATTAGCAAAATGGTAAAAATACATTACAGCAAAATGGAGTGTGCTTTGTTTAGCGTTTCAAATTATTTTCGTAGAATAAAAATGTTTAGGTTGCAATATGGACATAACCACAAAAGAAATATAAGTGAGTAATTGTCGCCTTTATAAGACAAATCTACAAACTCGTTTTAGTAACAATCCTAGAACATGATATATTAAGATAGCAGAAATATGGCCCGATGTTTATTATTATAGATCATCGAGGAAGGGAACAAAATCTCTAAATATAGCATACATATGAAATCATAAATCGATAATATATAGTGAACAAAACCTCAAAATTTAAGGCCGTTTGTGTGTTCAAGTTCGACTACGATTTCGATTCGATGTGACCTTTGACATGTGTACGCAATTAGTAGCTAAAGACTAAGTGTAAACCTTAGGCCATTCGTTCTAGTTAGAGTAACTTTATTTTTCATTATATGTATGCATCAAAATACTGGATGCACCATCTAAATTATGAATGAAAAAAGAGATAAGGATTAATATAAGATTAACCGATTATGATGTCATATGCTTTTACATCCAATGGTCTGGTCCAAGATAATCTCACCATACATACATATATACATACATACATATATATATAAATATATATAGTCTTATTTATTTCACACCCACCGTTGAGGAAGTTAAAAGACAGTTGGTGAAGTGAGTTTGAAGCACCTCATGCCTTCATGCGAAAACAGAGTCCATTCTTTCAGCGAAGGGTGCAAATCACTCGCCTCTGAACCATCCCATTTCTTCTTTCTCATACTTTGAATCCGTAGAACGAGAGAGAGAGAGAGAGAGAGAGAGTAGTCTCTGGGTCTTCTTGATGGACTCTTGCGAGCAGATATAGAAAAGGCAATGGGGAAGAAGAGAGAGGCCAGGAAGAAGTTTGAGGTGCCACGGGAGGCAAAAGAGAAAGCGGAGTGTCTAATGGCGATGCAGATGTTCCGCCATTGCTCCGAGCTAGAGATTTACCAAGCACTCGTGGAATGCGAGATGGACTTCGACGGCGCCATGCGGAGACTCTCTAATCAAGGTTCTTTTACGCACTTCCGACATTCTCTGTTTCTGTTGCTGGAGACTAGTCTCTGGGTCTTCTTGATCGACTCTTATGAACAGAGAGAAAGAGATATGGGGAAGAGGAAGAAAAAGAAGAGAGAGATGGCAGAGGTACTAATGGAGCCAATGGAGAAAGTCGAGCAATTCCTGATTGCCCCAAGCAATTAGCGAAGCACTCAAGGAATGTGAAATGGATTCCCTCAACGTCATTCATTAACCTCCTCGAGAAAGGTTTTCGCGTGCTTCCGTTGCTCTCTGTTTTTGTTGCTGGTTTACTCTTGATCAGAGCACTTGCTATCAAGCAAGAAACACCCATCATTTCGTTTTTGATTCGGTGTGACGTGAACCCTTCGAATCAGTGAAGTTGATGTAGTTTCTCTTTTTTCTTTCCATTTATTTTCCATTTAGATGAAATGATCAAATTCAGGTGTTCTTGCTCGCTTGAACAGAGAAAGAGAAAACCAGAGCAGGGGTACCGGCAGAGTGGAAGGAGCAAGTCGAGCGTATAAAGGAGATTGTGAAGGAGATGGAGCCCAAATTCACCGAAGAAGAGATCTACGAAACGCTCAAGCGATGCAACATGGACCCCGACCTTGCCACTCAGAGACTCGCAAACTTTCTAGGTTTTACACACTTGCACTTCACCTACCCCATATTCTTGTTTTTTGATTAATCTTGAGAGGCATTGCCATCCTTTGAACCGGTGAAGTTTCTTAAGCGTCTCCCTTTTTATGCTAGCGTCATTTTGAATGAAATTAACAAATAAGCTGAACTCATCCCATGCATTATCAGGGATGTTCTTGTCAAGGTGCCATGCAACAGAAGTATAATTAAAGTCATAAAAATTTGGCGGGTTAGATCGTGTTCTTGAAGCCATATAAATGGCAGATATATGCATGTTCTGCTTTCAATTACAATGCTAGCCAATATAATAATAGTTAACCATGCCATGAATGTCCTTTTGCAGAATTAGATGGGCAGTGTTAGCTTTTGAAGATCATTCTATCTGTTTCTTTTATGAGCTAATATACCAGATGATGGCATGTCGCTAGGTTACGAATGTCCCAGCATCCACGCTTATGCCCTGAGTCACCTGTGCCCTTTTCTTCTGGGAACTGATAATTTTCTTTGATTTGATTCTTTGTAGAAGAATTTGAAGAAGTGAAGAGCAAACGCAAATATAAAAAAGCGGTAATGTTTGCAAAGCATGCGCAGGATATTTACTTATGCTTATCTGTAATGCTTATGCCTTCATACTTACTGAATTCTATGGCAAAAACAATTTCTGCATATAAGTTGACAGACTAATGCAGATAAATTCGAACAAGAGGTCATTCTCGGATTTATTCCTAGGTTTGTAGAAGTTGCAAGAAGTATTTAGAAATAGTTTGCCTTGAAACTACATATTGATGTCATACTGGACATGGCACGGATTGGAAAAAAGAGCAGTTCTACCTCCACACGGCTGTTTATGTCTTATGAGAATCCATTCTCTGCTCTTTGCCTTCTCTTCACCATCTGAATCATTGAATTCTTCAGAGGGTCGATGCGCAAGAATCTAAGTCACAACACGGAGTTAGCAGCAGCAGCAGCAGCAGTGTTGTAAAACAAGGGGGAAGTCGTGATGATGATGTTGGAAGAACAGATACAACTCATGATGATACAGTCCAGGGTATTCAGGGTGAGCATAGAGCATTTCATTGATATGGAAGGCTAAAACAGTTTTCTGTTGCTCAAACTTTTCGAATCTGACGTGTCCTATAGTATACTAACCGATCCTTTTGGCCGGAGTTTCTGGCATCTTAATGAGAAATCAACTACTTGTGGCAGATTTCATCTCGTGCATCTTCGGTGTCTGCTATCTGAACGAAATGCTAATTGAGTTTAAATTGCTTTTTGGGGATTATCGCTTGGAATGGTGTCCTATAGTATAAACGAGGCATGCTGATATCGGATATCATCTTTTTTGTTCTTAGTGAGTCCTTTAAGGAGTTCTCGTTGTCTAGACAGGCACGAATTTGGGACAGATGGAAGCAAAAAATCCATACTTTAGCATGCTGGCTCAGGGTTGTAATCAGGATTTCTAGGTTCTCTTTATTATTGTCATTAAACTATGCGCAGTCTGCTTGTCAAGCATTTGTGGTGACTTCAAATAAATAAATTGCATGATTTTATGTGACTATCAGGGAATTCACCAAGATTTTCCATTCAATCTATCGGAAATGATTCACCTGACCTTCCCTTCTCAGCATTCGATCACATGACATACGGTTCAATGGAGCATCCAGCAATGATGTCAATGGTATGCATTCTTTTAGCCCAGCCGATTTCTCCATATGGATTACATAAATTTTGATACTTTTTCCTTCAGATTGAGACTGACATCCTAGGGGAACTGACTATATTGTTTCTCTGTCAAGTTGAATTATTAGTTATCGATTAGGAAAGTGCTTGATGGCCAGAAGTCTTGGGGTGATGTGTTTTAAGAAAGGTTAAGGTGGCGTGCTGCAATTTTTTTTTTATTGAAACCAGAAAAAGCAGATTTGTAGATGTCCAGAACTTCGGTTACTAAATGCTGCAAAGCTTTTAAAAGAAGTGCTTTCTTTGATCAGAATGCACCACCTCTTACACCAAGTGCTTCCATCCATCAATCACCACAGACCCTGCTTCAAGACACTAATTTGTCCGCTGGCCATGGATTTACACATCCCTACATAGAACCAAGCTACTATCAGCCTCAGCTGCCCCTGCAACATGGTTACATGAATGGTGATGGGCATGTGCATCAGAACTTCGGATATGATTTGACATCTCCTCAACAAGAGGTATACCAAGGTGGCAGCTCGTCTTGGGCCAATGCCGATCCTTCTAGTTGGGGAAGCTTTCTGGACAGAGGAAGTATCCCTCACCAATTTCTGCCTAATTCACCTGCCCCCTCTGATAGTTCCGGAACCCAGCTCAACTCTACATTGCATGTTCAGGCTCAGCACCAGCATAGAAATGATTATTGGCCTGACGGAACGGTAAAAAATGATTTGGCACCTGCTTGATAGCTTTTCTATTGTCTACTTCCGATCTCACATACAGTCTTGCAATGCAATGATGCTAGCTAATCAGTTCTCTCAATTATGTCGCCGTTTTCCAGAAGTATAACTTCGCTGTGCTGAAAAATCAGCTTAATCCAGGAGCAATGTCTGCACACCCCGAACAACAACAGAGTGGTTTCCCCGAACAGGTGCCTCTACCTTCTGATGGTAATAACCAGCACCATGATATGCCATCGGCTCAACAAGAAATGCATCAAGGTGGCTGCTCATCTTGGGCCAATGGCAATGCTTCTGGCTGGGGAAGCATTCAGGGCACAGGAAATACATCTTATCAATCTCCGCCAATTCCACCTTATTCACCTTCTCCTTTTAATATTTCCCGGACCAGCAATGACCCCACATTGCAAGCTCAAGACCAGTATAGAAATGATCATCACTTCTTAAAATTTCCTGGACTGGCTTCGACTCCAGGTGGTAGCTTCCCGGGTGGGGTGCCTCTGCCTGCTAATGCTAGGAATCAGCACGCTGGTGAAGGGTCATCCCCGCAATATGATCATCAAGGCTACCCGAGCTGGCACCATCCTGGAACGAGGGTCAGCCCAAACCATTTGCAGCAAAGCCCATATAATACAGGCACAGGCGATTCGCAGGACTTATCAACCATGCAACCACCTTGAGATCCGGGACCTTAACGCTGATCACCGGTTGTTATTCTGCATCTATTGGGAGGGCTTTTTGCGTATAATTTGATATAGGATCATTAGGGCGTGGCAGTAACAATTGGGATGACATGTTAGCGCTTGCTTACTCATTTTTACGCACTTCAATACCTCCTTTGATTGGAAAGAATGTACAGGTTCTTGCTTGTCCATTTGTACATACTCTAGTTTTTTTGGAGCTAGAATCCAACTGTGCATGTACTTCAATGGCTCAATATTACCTTTTGTTTCTTAATTGGAGTTAGGACAGATTCCACGCAAAGATTTTCTTTTGCAGGTAGGGGGTTTTGATAACGTGTAATGATGATAATTCTAGTTGCAGGATGTTAGTTATACTCTATATTTTCCCAGGCTCTAGAGACCTATTCCAATGCTTCGAGTGATAATTGCCACAGCTGCACCGCCCTATTCTGCATTGGATGAACTTCAAAATGTTTCGGTATGTCTCTAAGAGCTTCCGTAATAGCTTCCTAGAATGTGCTTGTCGCTCTAGGAAGGAAGGCATTAGACGTGAAGTTAAAGTCAATTGGGAGTGGAAGTGAAAGGAGTACATGTTGAAAATCAGAATTCGCCTAACTAGACAATTTGGTTCCGACGATATAAACTTGTCAGGGTCTGCAAGGGGGCAGTGATCAGAGGAGGCGTGTCGGTACTATGATCGCCTCAGGCACTGATACTGATCACGGCGGTATCATTCATAAACCTGAGTATCGATAACCTACCACTGGATGACGACAAGACGATGATGAAGAAGTTTCCGTGGCAACTCAAGGAATCAGCATTAACATAACTTGCTCAACAAAACAATGTTAGGAATTCATCAGATGGACCTCCAGTAAAAGAGAAACAAGAAACGCTATCCTGGAATAGTATAAAAAAATTCAGGAGTTGGTTGTTTTGGATTATACAGTAATGTCCAAAAAGCAGGCCCCTCACGAATTAGGCAAAAGCCTCCCCGGGGCCACCAGAAAATTACCCCTCCAAGTGCACCACCATTCACCGCAACCAGAGAGAACTCTGGTCTAGCAATGTTTAGCATGCAAGTGATCCTTTGATTTGCCAAATGATGCTCAAAAAGTTTCAAGATTGGTCTTTCAAAATCAAATCAAAACGTCCGCCGGACCCGAAGCGCAATCAGCCGGGCCTGAACGAGCAATTTTCTCGTTAGGCCAACCGACTGACCGATCATTTTTACGAAAGAGCAAGGTGTTTTAGACCCAATGCCCGCTAAGGAGTGCTCATTTGTCTAGGTATACACATTCACTCCATAGAAAGGTCAACATACACTAAACGTCGGGGTTGTAAATAAATATGGGCCATGAAAAGCAAGTCCTTTTCGGCACTAGTGGTCCTATGAAGGCTGCACGATCCTACAACTATACTATCTTGCGATTCCACACATCTACTCGCACTATTCTATTTATGATCTCATTTCGTGATTTAATTGGTCCACTGATCCATCATTCTCTATATAAGGGTCAGGTTTCCGTTTAGACATTATTATTCCGCCCTCAAGACGTGGCTTGACTGATTAATTGAGGGAATCAATTCTCTTTAATTTATCCCAAAAGTTTGAGAGAAAGCAATAAGTAATTATCCTCCCCTTCAAACCCATATCTTGAGTATGATGGCCTTTTCTTACAACATCATCCTCCATAGATAAAACCTCAAATAATACACAAACTATGCTATATACAGTAACCAATCTTAAAATAAGAGGAATCTGTTTGGCCGTGCATTCTTAGGACCCCATTTTTCTTTGGCCAATAATAAACAAAGAAATAAATAGACAAACATAGGTTGTGATATCTCATCTACTTATGAAATAGACGTGAGAAAATTTACACTTGAATGTTGCGAAAACCGTCTACAAAAGCAAATAGTTTGCACCATAACTGCGAATATAGGATAATAAAAAGAAACCCTTCAAAAAATAGGATTGTTGGAGGAGAGGGTCCATAACATATAAGAGCCACACATTACTACTTCATATTGCTTTAACATTTGCTTTCATTTGTTGTCTCCCTCATTCATTTAACAACACACACTTTCATATACCAACACCAAAAACAACATTCATGGATGAACAGTGCATCGTCCAGCCTCTCTTACCGGCAACCGCCGCCGCCGCCGCCTCCTCCATTCCGGCCATCCCTAACTACCCGCCTCTTAACAATGACGAAGACGCCAAAGACACGAGCGCCCCATCACCGGACTCGAGCATCATCTACCGCCTTTCGTCCATCTTCTTTATCGGGCTCCTCTCTGTGTGGGCGAACCTCAAAGCATCAAAAGGTTTCAAGCTAACTGTTGCGAACGATGCCACGCGCTCTCTGGCTGGCAAGCGCTTCACTCGAATATACATCTCCGACGACAAAGCCACGCGTGAAGTCCTCCATGCGAGCAACTTCGTCGAAACCTTCTCTACAACTACATCAGAAGCGACCAAACAACCATAAAGAAAAAGCCTATAAAGCACGTCATTATCCGGCTAGCTCGATGGAACCTCACAAGGACGGTAACTGTCAAAGCCACAGGAGATCACAAGTTTGTCATGAATCTGAGCCCTTCTCTAATGGAGGCCAAAGATGTGAAGTACGAAGTGGCCTTGGCAATCCACCGTGGCATGGCGCAGATATGGCTATATGATGGCAGCTCTAAGGTTCCGCTGGCGCTTCTCAACGGCATGGTAGAGTATATAAGCATTTTAACAGGATTTGGAGAAAAAGATTACAATGGAAGTGTTCAGGGATTTCAAGAATCTGTTCCAAATTGCTAGGAAGACAAAAACCCAATGGTTGTGGCACATTTCTTGAACTACTGTGAGAGGGAGAGTGGAGGGTTCATCGGACGGTGGAACGAAGCCCTGTAAGACGAGTGGCGTGATTGGACGGTGGATGAGGCTCTTGGGATGCCAGCTCAGCGTCTGTGCAATTCCTTCAAGAGAGGTCAAACAGCAGTTTAAAGTTTTACCCAATTAATACAATTTCCATAGCCGGTCTTCATGACATGGAAAATTCGGCGAATTAGGGTGCGAATGGTAACCATTCTGCTCCAGAAATCAAATTCTTGCCAGAAATTGATTTCTGGAATTCTTGCCAGAAATTGATTTCTGGAGGAGAAATCTGTTTGGTAAAACATGACTAATTCTGCTCCAGAAATTGATTTCTGGAGCAGAAATCTGTTTTGATTTGTTGATTTTTTTTTCACCTAAAAAAAATTAAATTTTACTCAAAGTGGGTGGCCACATGTATTATAAGCCATTCTGTAAAGTTTTGAAATTTTTGATTTTTTTAAATTTCAATTAAAGTGGGTGGCCACAGGTATTCTAAGCCATTTTGTGAAGTTTTGAATTTTTTTATTTTTTTATTTTTTTGGGCACCTCAAAAAATTTAAATTGTACTCAAAGTGGGTGCCTACAGATATTCTAAGCCATTCTGTGAAGTTTTGAAATTTTTTATTTTTTATTTATTTTTTTGGGCACCTTAAAAAATTTAAATTTCACTCAAAGTGGGTGGTCACAGGTATTTTAAGCCATTTTGTGAAGTTTTGAAAAATTTTATTTTTTTATTATTTTTCTTTTTTTTGGGCACCTCAAAAAATTTAAATTTCACTCAAAGTATGTGGCCACAGGTATTTTAAGCCATTTTGTGAAGTTTTGAAATTTTTAATTTTTTTTGGGCACCTCAAAAAATTTAAATTACACTCAAAGTGGGTGGCCACATGCGTTTTAAGCTATTCTGTGAAGTTTTGAAATTTTTGATTTTTTTTTCATTTTTAAAAAAAAAATTCACCAAATTTCATATTTTCCCGAAATCTGACTTTTTTTTTATTTTCTGGAAATTTTTATGAATTTTTCTAGAATTTTTCAATTTTTATGCATTTTCTGAAAAAAAAAATTGTGAGAAAATAGGGAGAATGCATTCCGGAATCAAGAAGCTACAAAAAGTAGCTTCTCTTTTTCTTGCCAAAAACTCATTCCGGAATCAAAAATGCATTCTGGAATCAAGAATGCATTCTGAAATCAAGTATTTTTAACAAACACATTTTTATTCCAGAATGCAAAAATCGCTCCAGAATGCATTTCGAAATTTTTTTAACAAACGCCATTCTGTTCCGGAATGCATTCCAGAACAGAATTTTTATTCCGGAATGCATTCCATACGCACCCTTATTGTTCTATGATTCTTTGCATGTGCCGGGTGATGTTCCATGTTCGGACGAGACAACGACGTTAATCATGTGGGGCTCATTCTTGCACGTGCATTACTCTGGATGACTATGCAGATAAGGGTTGGGACTTCCGGTGACCAATAAAACAGCAATTGATATTTTCCAATTTCAGGGACCTTCATCATTAAGCAATCATCACATCACTTAGATACATTCAATTCGTTCACAAACTTCTCAGTTCTTTTTCAGTTAGCCACTACAACCTACCAGAGCTTTCACCAATTGCTAGCCATTGAACAACCCAACCCACGAATACAAGCTGCCAGAAGATGCAGATCGCTAAATGCATGACAGCTAATGTGGATGTGGCCAGCCACTCAGGATCAAGAACCATAATAGAGAAGACCAACTCTGACTCCTCAATCTTATCAGTTTCTTATAAACCTTTTTGTTTGCTCCGTGCATGTCATCAAGCTCCTATTTACTTCAGTTCCATTTTTTAACTTTATTTGGAATGCCATGCTCTGCACTTATGAAGGAAACCCAATTGATTTTTTACTTCAATTGAGACCAATCCAACCAAACCACAGCACCAAAACACCCGAGGAAATCTTGAAAGTCCACATAACTTTGTGGAGTTGACAAATAATAGGAACGTCTGTACAAGATTAAATATACATGGATTAACAATGTACCAGACAATTTTTGCCAAGCAGGCTCTGTTTCTCTCCTCTGTACATATTCAGAAACAGTCCCAAACCCTTGACCAGTTGAACCCTCATTACATGCCTCCTTTACAAACATTTAACAACATTTTCAAATGAACCTGAAAGATCCCTGCATGAAATCGAACCAAAAAAGCACACAAGGAACAAATGACATAAACCCTCTTACGCAAATAGGTAAAAGCACTGCACATGGCTGCAGAGAGACTTCGACAATCCAGCAATATGCTTAACCTTATTGTGCACTCACAGGTTAATTGACATTTACATCGCTGTACTTATGAACAAAATGCTCTCCGCAAGCTCTTCATCTACAATTCCTTAGCCTTATGGAGCATCCGTCGACAAAAAAGTGGACACTCCCCACCGTAACTTGAGATCATAGATTATATATCCATCCCTTGGTTTCTCCTCTGACTATGTACACTTCTTACCTACGCAAACAGTTAGACTGTGAGCCGTCATCATGGAAGACTGACAGTAATATACACCATGCGGAGCTAAGTTAGTACTTCTCAATCAAGATCTGCCTTCGGACTGTCCAACGAATCCCCTAAGTAAGACCCATCGGCTTGACGAATACAAATGTTCAGGTTGCCCGAAATCAAGTAGTCCTGGAAGATTTACAAAGATTAGGCTGATTCTACGTAAAGTGAGAGATGATCCACACAGTAAATATTTCCTGTCTGATTGTTCTATATTAATGGATAATGCAGAACGATTGGATGTTAGGCACAATAGAATGTCATCTATATCATCAAAGTAGTTACTCCCATTACATGAATCAAATTTCCAATCATCTTCAATCATTTTGGAACCTTTTAAAGCAAAGGAGAAGACACAGGAAGCTCAAGTATCGGAACAGGGAAGCCAAGTCAGTGAGTAATGTCTAGTGTTACCTTATCGCCAGTATCC
This sequence comes from Syzygium oleosum, assembly GCF_021117445.2. Taxonomy (NCBI): domain Eukaryota; kingdom Viridiplantae; phylum Streptophyta; class Magnoliopsida; order Myrtales; family Myrtaceae; genus Syzygium; species Syzygium oleosum. Next base: position 8,004,309 of record NW_026607494.1, read on the forward strand.
TGGCCCTCAGAATGGAAAACTATTGGGCGGCACCGTTTATCTTCATTCATCAAGCTTGAATTCTGGAAATGTGTCACAAGTGCAGCTTTACCCTGGATCCTTGCATACGCCAGTGAAGCAACCTTTTCACTATTAAACTTCTCCCACTTCTTCCCGTTAAATGTCTGCACACAGTTCAAAGATGTAGACTTTCTAGAAAAACTAAAATTCCCAGTCCCATTACTAATCACACACAATGACAAGTCACATGCCATTCCAACGTACTATATTGGTGATGCAACAAATTACATAATCACCTCACGTAGACAAGAGTCACATCTACATTCACATATTAACATTAAAATTAACGACAAATACAAGGTCAAGTAAAATTTGATCTCTGAGTATTGGAAGGCTGAGAAATGGACAGGAAATCTGACTTACTTTATAGAAAGACACTATATGCGAAGGAGAAACCATATTGATGAAAGCATAGCCCACATTGCATTTGTTCTGCAACAAATTCAGAGGAAGCTTTGATCAATTAAACAACGGCTTGCTAGCAGTGTTCAACAATTTTCCAAGAATCCGAACAATCACGTGTTTTCGAGTGAGCTTCGCCTAATAGACTCCTACTCATTTGGTGCTTGTAATTTAGGCCCAAAAGAATCATGAAGAGTTACCTTAAAATCAATAGGCAAGTAGAGAAAATCGTATGTCCCACTGTGATTTTCATCAATCGCAGCAAGCAGCATCTTCGATGTGTACCTAAATTAAAGGCAAAAGGCAAAGTAACAATAAGTACCAGGCAAGTAATTATATTAGAACATAAACATTCCAAATGAGAATTATACATTAGTCTTACTTGTTGGGGATGTTCTTGATCATTAATGTAGTCCTTGTATCTTCTCCGTTCATAATTTTATCCAAGTCCAGTTGGTACTGCTTCTTATTATCCATCTGATTGACATTTGTCTCGACCCGCCTATTTCGACCATGTTCACCCAACCCATCAATGCCAGTTGCCCCAGGTCCGGAAAATAGACCATTCCCAACAATCATGGGGCCATGCCTAGCCATTGGTAGCATTCTGAAACTCGGGGAACCGTTTTCAGCCATGTCTCCTGGAAAGCCAATGGCAGTCATAGTTGGATGGGTACCCGCATTCATGTAATTAGCTTTGTTATGACTTAAACTCAAGCCCCTCAAAGCGACAGAGTTCATAAGTGATGATTCTGGTGACTCAGGCACATAATTAAAACACCCGTCAAATGGGAGACCAGATGGTGCAGATCCAACATGATGAGGCTGATTTGAAGGAAGAAAAGAGGTATGGCGACTGGCGTAAGGAAAACCCTGCCCCCTTCCTTGACCGCTGGATGAAAGTGCATGTCCTGTAGATGAACTTGGCCATGCAGAGGAATGGGAAAGCCCAGAGTACGGAGTAGAACTTCCCCAGAGAAACTGAGGACCGGATAACGTCGTAACGCCAGAAGAATTTGTTGATTCTCCTATGACACGGCCAGGACTTGGCCTAACACCGTGCTCAGGAAAAGATTGAGAACTCTGGTACGCTGCAACTTGTGATGACCCTGTCTTGTTAAAGATCGGACCAACATAGTTAATTCTTCCTTGGTCCTTTCCTATAGGCGCCATCTTTGGAGAACTAGACAAATGAGTAGGAAGAATTGATGCTAACCCCGGCAAATGATTACTGCTAATAGGGCTAGGTCCCAGACCAGGAGATTTGCTAAAAGCATGCAGAGGGTTCTGCTCAACAGGGCTGCCATATTGGGCCCAGCTACCTACCAAAAAATTAACATATTATAATTAAAAGAAGATAATAACAAGGGGCTGTTGAAGATCGCTGAATGCAAGATCACTTTTAAAGCTACCAAGATCACTTTTAAAGCTACCAACCTGGTGGAGAGTTGGTAAGTGGAGAACCCACTTGGTGCCTGAAAGTCCGAGATTCATCCTGTTCCAGCTCTTGATTTAGTTGCTGCATCAAGCTAAGAACAAAAAGTACAAACAAATTCAATTTAGTCCACCACATGAACCAAAAAGTAACTAGGACATTCTGAAAGATTCTCCAGAGTGCACGGTAAGAAAGGAAAAGACTATGAAACCGAGTTTTGACCGAGTATCTCATATGCTTAATAACACGGAGCAAATTATGCAGCAAGTCCTAACTCTAAGGGCTCATATAAAATTGAAAAATAAGTGATGAAAATTTAAGCACTGAATTATGAGTGTTGAAAATAGACATTAAAAGTTGTTTGCTAACAACTCAAAATCAATTGACTGAAAATTATTAATTTCTTGCCATAGATGAAATGGTGATCACTTTACGTATGCTTTAGCAATATAATTGGTAAGATTCTAAAAGCAGTCAATTACTTTTCCACTTAATGGATAAAGTAACCCCTTCCTAATTTACCCCATGAAGTAATTTTTAATTGGATTTTAAAAGTCAATGTTAGTTATAGTTGTCAAACAAGCTTAGTCTCATTAAGTGCTGAATCTTTTACTATCCAGAACTTAACTGGCTTATCAAACAGGCCCTCAGGAAAGCTGTGTCTAATTGCATCCAGAAAAGACACATATACAGACAAACCACAAAAACCAACACCCACACACCATAAAAATTTCAAACATGTTAAATGCCTCGGATTACATCAAATTCATTTCACAGAAGACATTTATGTTTTAATAATATTTCACATTCTTGGTAAAATTTATCGATTTCTAGATGATGTCCATGATGATTTTGAAAAACTGATCCTCATAAAGCTTTAAATGTATGCTTTTTACCAAATTTGATTTATAACCATATTTTACTCGAATTGATCTCTTTTTTCTTTTCCGTTTTACTTTGTCTACTTGAATAAATTTCTTAACTACTTGATTTTAGTATCCAAAGAACTTCATACCAGTAACTAAAATGCACCGTGCGATAGCATGGTTAAAGACAGATATAAAAATACCATTTGGTCAACCCCTGGCTCCACCTTGACCAGAAAATAGAAAGTTCCAAAACAATATAATGCAAGCACTTACTTTCGACGTGCACCACCAGGACGGCTAGGTTCCACTTTGATCCGTTTGCCAGCTATATCACTCCTATTTAAAGCTCTAAGAGCTAACTCGGCAGCTCTCACATCATAGAACTCTATGAACTTATGGTGCTTCTTGTGTGGAGTTTCCCTGATCTGTATTTCAATGAAGCGAAGTCAAGACCATGGTGAAGCCTAGCCACTATAATTGTCAAATGATGCAAATTTAATCATATCTCTCAACCAATCTAACCTCTTTGACCTCTCCATATGCCCCAAATATTTGACGAAGGTCATCGTTTGAAACAGATGCGTCTAAATTGAACACTACAAGAGTTCCCTGATTAATATCCTTCTCTGATGGATTGTCCTGTTAAGGGTCACAAAATTCGTAGATGGATTCAAATGAATGTCAATATGCGGAGCATGATTATTTTATGTGCAAAGAGATTCATACCTTAGGAATTGAAAAATGAATGTCAAGTTTTCTTCGTCTCAGGGGCTTATTTTGTAAGGCACGCATTGCAGTGCGAGCATCTCGGATATCATAGTAAGATATCATTACAAATCCTCTATGCTTGCAAGCTGTATACAGAGTTCTGATGTCCCCATATTGCTACAGAAGAAAAGGAAAGAGTCAAAACAGTAAGTAGTTTCGAAATAATTAGCTCCGACACCAAAGTTAGAAACCAAAACAGCCTTAGATCATAGACATAGAATGACGCATGACAGCAAATACTGCTATTCATTTTTATCCTCAGCCCGACTACTAGAAAAACTCTAGATCAGTCATGAATTACCAAATCATACCATGGCAAAAAGTATATTGCTAATTCCATGTCTGATTCAATACAAAAATATCATTCTTGAGCCCAAAACGAAAAATAATGCTTCCTTTGGATGAAAATTATAAAGCAGTCAATTAGACGTGATCAAACATGAAAACACTTTCTAGCAGGAAAAATGCGGCGGTAAGAGAGGTAAACAGACAACCAGATCAGCTACCAGTAGTTGCACTGAGGAAACATTACATCTGCCTGTAATAAGTGACTCCTCTTCCTGTCTAGCATCACAAGGAACCACATAGAACTTCCTTTTCAAGGAGGGTAAGTTAATCTCCAAAGTAGAAAAATGCATGAAATTAGTGTTTGTAGAAGCCTGTAATTACCATGCGTAAAAATTGCTCAAACTGTACCAGGCCTTCGCCGAGTATAGACTTCAAGTAATAAAAACAAAACTTAAAACCGATCCTTGTGAAAAGACCTTAATACTTATGAAAGTCCCCAAGTATATGTATGCATGAAATTAGTATTTGTAGACGCCTCTAATTAGCATTCACGGCTTCTCTCATTAGCTCTTAGCTCTCTCATCGGACTCGCAAAAATTTCTCAAGCCATTTCTAACAATACTTTCTGAAGGCATCATCTCTGATTCCAAAGAAAAGAATCAGCTAAATTTGTAATTAATATCATAAGCAAGTTCAGACATCTCAAAAAACATACTGTCCGAGCTACCAGATGACCCCTTTTTTTATTCACCTGAAGGCCATAATATCTAAGCATTAAAGGCAAGAATGGGAAAACAAAACAACATTCTTACGGAAAAAAAAAAAAAGAAGGTCAAATACAAGCAGGTCAAAAGTCAGCACAATTCACCATATATAGCTACATATCAAGAATCAGTTGAAAGTATAGAAAGTTTGAATGGAGATGAGATATAAACATTCTACAAGAGTATCACCTCAAAAAGAGATCTCAATTCAGAGTCTTCAACGTTGCTGTTAATATTTCGAACAAAGAGTGTCCTAGAAGGATGTTCACCATATGGATGTTCCCCAGCAACAGTAGCAGTTCCAGCTCCATTCGTATAAGTGTACTGACCCAATCCATTTGAGGTAACACCTGCTATGCTTAACTTTGACAGTCCAATACTTAAGCTCTCTTGAGGATCAATGTCTAGTTCCATTCCTCCTCCACTACCGAAAATGTCATCTTCTTCCAGATCTTTCAACTGACTAGGCAACCGGCTCAAGTCAAAATCATCCATTATACCAGCAAAAAGCTCATCTTCATCAGGGAGCAAGCTTCCAAGAGCACCTGGCTCGAAATCTTCAGCTATATCCTTAACTTCATCTTCTAGGTCAACTTTGTCTAGCTTAGGGAAGTTATCATCAACAGACTGAACACCATTCACCGGATTAACATAATTCACTGCATTTGGCCAAAATTTCTTCATTAAATCCCCATAAATACAAAAGAGCTCTACACAAAATTTCGATAAAGCATACATACACTTCTCGTGTGGAAGAACAGGCAAGGAACTAGAAAACAAGCTAACATCATTGGATGCACGATAGGCATCGGCACCACGTGAAATCCCCCAAGCACCATTTCCAGCTTTCCTTGAAATATTAACTGATGGAATGTCTGATGGACCTACAAAAAGATGAGGAAAAATCATTGTGCAAACTTGAGTCAACCTAAACCTCCTAGCACTACACAGAGTAACTCTCTATCGTCCATTGGATGAGACTATTGCATGTTTGTTGGTCTGAATCAATTATATTTTAAGTTTGACCAGTTTAATGCTACCATTATTTTGAGAAGCGTGCTCATAATGGGAGAAAAGAATGTTGTTCTCGCATCTCAATTACACATCTTTTGAGACAAGTTCAAGGAGGGTGGGATCTGCATACGTCATTATACTCTTACCAACCAAGAAGAGCTCAAAGCTCAACCCTCCTCACAAGGGCTAATTCATTTCTTCAAAGATATTGTTAAAGTTGGTCTTAGATGGCCAAAGTTGGCTTTCTTCTGGAATCACAAAGTTCTATTATTTCAGATCTTCTTTTCAAGAGAATATTCAGAGCCTGATTATAATAGAGTACTTTGATGGTAAGTACTGCATAGTAATCAAGCAAAAAGCAATCGTGCATCTTCCATGAGCCATGGTCATACCAAACTTAGTTGATAAATTTCCCGCTTCTCCTAAATCAGTAGCTTTCAAAGTTGTAACCAACATCAAAGGTAAAAGGACAAAAAGCTAAGATAATGGTCCACAAATAACATAGGTTAATTTTCCCATCGAGCTTTCATCTTTTCTTCATCAGCGAAAGAAAGGAATCGCACCTGTAGGAAAATCAGACACCAAATCCTTTGAGAGCTCCTCCATTTATTTATACACTGCCCAAAAAAAAAAAAAATAAGATTGTGACTAAAGTGAACTTAATCGGTCGACAGAGGCATACAACGACGAGATGCAAATCAGGATGTACGTACCATTTTTCAAAAAGGGATACAAAAATTTGAACGGCAGTCACAAGGCACAGGAGTATTCGATAAATCAATAATTCTACATACATACTACAGGCGCATGCATGATCCAATAAGTACCCGCATGAAAGCTCCTATCTAGAAGCAGTAAGCAACCCCAGTGATAAAGACTATGAAAGCTCCTCTATAAGAAGACCAGTAACTATACTTTTACATGCCGATAACAAATTCCATGACTGCATGCACGTAATCAGTTGTTTAATTGTCTCCATCTAAATTTCTAAATTTTGTGCAGTATCAGCCACAGCCCAACACCTGCTGAATCTCCTACCATGATCCGTGAAGCTACGGTATACCAATGTTGTCAGAAGACTATCATATTCCACTGAAAAATTTCGTGCAACCCTATCTAATCAGCTTTACACGTTTCCCTCCCCTTTCATTGATTTACTCCACGAAATGCAGATGACAACATTGAACGCCTGCAATCTGATTAGCTTCACAAAGAGAATAAGCATATGGGAAATAGCATATCCCAAGACCGAGCACTACAGTCTAAAGACACAACTCTGCAGCTGATGAAACTCAGCGAAAGTCACACGGACTCCTAAAGTCAAAGCTCCACCATTGCCTTGACCAGAAAAACTCGAGCCATAAGCTCATAATCTAATCGCAGCGATTCCTCAGCCAAAACCCAATTTTCTTCAACCTCAAATTTATCTAAGCAACAACAATTAAAAGCGAAAACCCACAAAAAAAAATGCAAAATTTCCCGCTGTATCAGCTGATCAACAACCCCATCAAGCACCACTACGCTAAAAGCATCAAACTCTCCAAAAACTGATCATGCGAGCACACACAAACACAGACACGCATAGAGAGAGAGAGACAGAGAGAGAGAAGAGACTCACACTTTGCAGGAAACATGAGAAGATCCTCGAAAGCCGACAACAACAGTTAAAAAGGAGTTGGGTAAAGGAGAGTCATTTGGCAGTCACGACCCAGGAAAGAAAACGAAAAATAAAGAAATAGCTTCCACCCTAAAAAGACGGTGAGAGACAGAGAGTTTCGTAGAAGCAGGGAAATTTCTTTCTTCTACTCTTCCACTTCCTCCTCTCTCGCCGAGAAACTAGACACGATACCGAGAGGCAGAGAGAGACAGAGGGGGGAAAGCGTGGGAAAATTATAGAGAGAGAAAGTGAAGCCAAAAGGGAAGCAAAAAAAAAGAAAACGGGGGGGGGGGCGGCTTTTAGAGAGAGAAAGCACGGTACAGTGGAGAAATGATTGGAGAGAGCCAACAACGATCCCGCATCTATTCAATTCAAGAGCGATATAAAAATCAAATCTTTGCGTTTCTTGCGGTTCTAATAAAGAATCCTTCGAACACCCGATTGAATTTCGCTTGTTATCGCATCATCCGCGCATAAACCGATGCCTCGTTTTCCATCAGAATGATGTGCGGAGGAAGCCATTAGATTCCAAGAAATGCAAAAACAAATGCGTCCTCGCGAGTGTCTACTGTCACTTGAGCATAAAGAATTCAATTCAATTATTCAGAGTTTCAGACAAACACAGCAGAGAAAACCTTAAAAGAAATGAAACAGCAAACAACAATCTCTCTCTCTCTCTCTCTCTCTTCTCTCTCTAAGCCCCAATAATTCCAAACAAGAATTCGGCTGCATTTGAATCCTGTTTGGCGTCCGTTGACACCACCCTCCTCACACTCTGACGTCACCGCTCAAGAAACCCGACCCGACTTGCTCTTGCTCCCTCCCCTCCTCCCCCTTTCCTCCTGACTTTCTCGTGACAAGAAAGGGGGCGGAAGAAACCCCGCGAGAGGAAAATGTAGCGGCAAGTTTGAGGTTGATGCTCCTTTCAGCTTTGTGTTCTTCCTGCCGTATTTCCTTGATTTTGTACTATGTTTGAGAGAAAGCGAGGAGATGAAAGAACGGAGCTGCTAGGAGGGAACATGCACGAAATTCTTCTGACTTTCTTATTCTTCCACTCAAGCTTTTTTTTATCTTTCCCCGTTTCTCTTCATTTTCCGAACATAACATTTGAGAACAATTTGAGTTCATGTCAATTTTCCGTGGCCTCTAATTGCGGGTTCAGATGATTGTTATCGTCGGATTTGACTATGGAATACTCGTTTCCCATGTTGTTTGTTAATAATTCTATATTTGTGAATGTTTTAGCAACAAAAAAAAAAGAAAGAAACTCTATATTTGTGAATGACTTTAACATGTAATTATAGCAGCCATCGGCGACTAGGGTGGACATCTCCATAGTACCCTAGGATTGTTTGATCTTGGACGGATAGCGAGGGTCAACCCTCGGCACTCGACTCTCGGAATCAAAGAGAAATAACCGAATTCACATGATTTAGCTACGGAGGATCAAACTTGAGGACAAGGGACTCGTTTCAATTTAGCTGACGACGGATCACAGAGACCCCGAGTCGGGGCCGGCGACCCGTTGTCCCGACGAGGGTCGCCGGACCAAATCTGGGCTCCATCCGTTGTGGATATAACCGATAACACCACGCCCAAAGCCCAACACATACTGTTTCAGCCCAATAGTGAAATCCAATCTCAGGCCCTACAAAATCATCTCAGCCCTTGGATCAAGCCCACGTACAATCTCAGCCGCCCAATGGACCTCACCTCCATATAAACAGCTCAAGAAAAATAAACACCAAGAAACCTTCCTCTTAAACCCTGCAAAAATTTCAAGAAACCCTAGACCTTCCGCACCTGCTTCCTCCAATGGCCGTGCTCGCCCACCCGCCCCTCGCGCCGCCGCCGCCCCGGGTGAGCGCCGGCACCATCGAGAGAGCCGTGCAGGCCCTGCTCAAGTGGAAGGACGCCAAGTCCAAGACCCAGAAGGCGTCGCTCCTCGAGCCCGACGACTTCGTCTACCTCATCCTCACCCTCAAGAAGATCCCCGCCGCCGCCCGCACCAACCCGCTCAAGATCCCCCTCCCCCACCCGCTGGTCGACCCGGCGGCCGCCGAGACCTGCCTCATCATCGACGACCGCCCCAAGTCGGGCCTCACCAAGGACGCCGCCCAGAAGAAGATCAAGAGCGACGGCGTCCCCGTCGCCAAGGTCCTCAAGCTGTCCAAGCTCAGGACCAACTACCGCCCCTTCGAGGCGAAGAGGAAGCTGTGCGATTCGTACGACGTGTTCTTGGCCGACCGGAGGGTCGTCGGCATGCTGCCCAGGCTGCTCGGGAAGCAGTTCTTCAAGAAGAAGAAGATCCCCGTGGGGGTGGACTTGAAGCACAAGAGCTGGAAGGAGCAGGTGGAGAGGGTCTTCGCGTCGGCCCTGTTGTTCGTGGGGACGGGGACTTGCAGCGTCCTGAAGGTCGGGAGGGTGTCGATGGGGAAGGAGGAGATTGCCGCGAATGTGGCCGCGGCGCTCGAGGGGGTTGCGGAGGTCGTGCCCCGGAAGTGGCGGAATGTGAGGTCTTTCCATTTGAAGCTGCTGGACAGCTTGGCCCTGCCCGTTTATCAGGCGTTGCCGGATGTGAAGCTGAAGATCCAAGGGCTTAAGGATAAGGAGGAGGAGGCGGAAAAGGAAAAGGAAGGGAATGAGGTCGAGGAGGAAGGGAAGGGAAGCGAGGGCGCGGCTAAGAAGAAGGGCGCGAAGAAAGGGCGAATTCACGAGGTGAGGTATATGGATACCAATGTGCATTCATTGATGGATGAGGACGATGATGCTGATGATGCCGACATGGGTGAAGTCGAGGAGAGTGATGACGACGATAATGATGAGATAGATGGTAGCAAAATTAAGGGGAAGAAGGGAAAACTTAAGAAGGAAGGAGATGTTCATGAATTGGGTGGTGAGAAAATTTCGAAGAAGTTGGTGAAGTCGCAGAAAGAAGGAGAAAAGAAGACAAAAACCACTCTATCCGGAGACTCAAAGAAAGGGGATGGTGCTAAGAAGACTAAGAAGAGCAATTTAACAGTAAAAGAAGGGGAAGTATCTAAAGGCAAGAAGGAGAAGAAGAGGAAGATTAAGGTTTGATGAAGGGAAGAGAGAGCCGGACATTGATTCGATGGTATCCGAATGAGACGGAATAGGCTTTTTACGTGCTGATCACCGCTCCCTCGAATCCTAGTGAGGTCGAGTATGTATGCCTTCCGAAAAGTTTTGGCTTCAATTATCGATTATATATTGAGTTTTATCGTGCTAGTGATTAATGACATGTATTGCCTGATCACTTGCCTTGTCTCTTGATTGTCACCTTGTTGCTCACAGAATGGTTACTGACCGTCAGATTTTGTTCTGCTTGCTTCAACATTTTGCTGCTGTTTGGTTTCTTAGCTTTGACAAGTTAACAATCTTACCATCCTCTAGTTTGTACTCTGTTTTGTTCTTGAACTAAAGAGGTGAAGAGAACTTAGGGTCAGTTGGATTACGTGGAGATGCAAGTAGGAGAGCTGCTTGCCCAGAGAGTACCCCGCATTCATGTGGTGTTCTAGGATAGCTGACTTGTGCCTTCTCAACTCTACACACAATTTACTTCGCCTCTAACTTGATTTTGAATATAGTGGCATGGGGTAGTCACTTGAGATTTTCGATCATGGACTCTGTGTCCTTGAACGCCTGACTCGCAGATTGGGGGAGGAACCCTTAAGCATGATGGGCATGTTCCTATTTGTTGGGTGTGAACATAATCATCACGTAAGGCACATTAGTGAGATCTATTGCAAAGTTGACGTCTTGGAGTTCTCCCTACACGCCTGAGAGATTCGAATTGACCAAAATTAGAAGAGCAGGATTATCCTATGAGATGATAGATGGAGATTCTTACCTTAGAAATTGAAAAAAAAAAAAAAGGATGCATGTCAAGTTTTCGGGTCTCGCAGGCTTAACTTATAATGTGCGCATTGCAGTGCGAGCATCCCAGATACTATTGTAAGTTGTCATCGCAAATCCTACATGCTTTCAAGCTACGCATATAAGTTAAAACGGGGGGCATACTCGAACGGTCAGCTCGGGCACCAAAATAGCCGAAACTGCCTTAAATGACAGAATATAGAATGACGGATGGCAGCAAATATTGCTACTCTTCTCTGTCCTCTGGCGCAGCTAAACAGAAGGCGAAGTCTCTCATCAATTAGCAGAAAAAATGTTAGCCACGCCCAGTGCATATCACCCCAACTTAAGTGTGCCCTTGAATGAGGCAGCGCCCACATGATCTAACGATAACGGTACATGTGAGCTAGGCCAACTTGATCTAACGATAACGGTACATGTGAGCTAGGCTCAAACCATTCGCATGCACCCAATACTTGTTCCAATTTCCAAGAGGATAGCACGTGTGACCCATATTGATAATTCCACGACCGTGGAAGGTTGTCTGGAATCAGCATACCTTATTCTCAGAATTGCTGCAACTGTGGAAGGTTTCTCCTTGGTACAAAACCTAACAGCTATCCCAGCTATCCTTCCAAGAAGACCAGAAAGCGTTTGGAGGTCCATTTTTTTTTTTTTTGCTGTCATTTTCAACGCACCTTCATTCTAACCCAAACGACAAAATCAACCACCATAACAATACACTGATGAAGATGGGAGTCAACATCTTCACCAAGCGTAAGTTCCTGAAAACCGATGAACTCAAGATACAAAGACAAACAGATCTCGAATACACTAAAAAATTTATCCAAGTCTGTGACCTAAGCTGTCCTCTATCATTCTCAGAGATTTTTTGAAAGCATTTCTGTAGAAAGAAAAAGGGATAATGACACAAATAGTCCCTGAACTTTGACTCAATGTGCAATTTGGTCCCTATACTTTTAATTTGTTCAATGTAGTCCCTGAACTTTAACCCAATGTTCAATGTGGTCCCTGAACTTTCAATTTGTTCAATGTGGTCCCTGAACTTTCGGTACATGTTCAATATAGTCCCTGAACTTTATAAAAATGTTCAATGTAGTCCTTCCATTGATTCAAGTTCAAGGACTATATTGAACATTTTTATAAAAGTTCAGGGACTATATTGAACATGTACCGAAAGTTCAGGGACCATATTGAACAAATTGAAAGTTCAGGGACCACATTGAACATTGGGTTAAAGTTTAGGGACTACATTGAACAAATTAAAAGTTCAGGACCAAATTGCACATTGAGTCAAAGTTCATGGACTATTTATGTCATTTTCCCAAAGAAAAACTGGCTGAAGGGATCGTGTATATTTCATATGAAGGAAAGGATCAGGTTAAGTGTTCAATGTAAATGCATTTGCAAGTTATTACTTGTCATTTGTCGTGTGCATTAAGCCAACTTGAAGCTTTTCAGTTTCTAAACTATATTGTTTGATTGACTTATGCATTTACAGCAAGAGATTTATGAAGGAGAGCATGCACCAGTGATAAGGTGCGAATCTGTACTCTTACTCTGTCACAAAGGCAATAAAGAAACAAACAGCAGATCATCTGCAATCTCGATCTCCACTGCCCACTGAAAGAACTTGGAAGAAGACCCACACAGAAACAACTCGACATTTATCTCTAGTCATCTGCAAGAAAAAATCTCCCTTACATTTAGGAAGGAGATTGCACTGGTAAGCCCCCACAGGATACCCAGAAATCATTATCTGAAGGCAAGGCCGTAATACCTGAGCAAGTGCAGAGTGACAACTGCACCCTATTCTGCATTGTATGAACTTTAAAAAGTTTTGAGTAAGTTACCCTAAGGGAAAGCTTAATTTAATAGCTTTCCTAGAGTGTGCTTGTCAATCGAAAGTGCTGCATAAGATAGTGAATTCTGTCCACAAGGCAATTCACATGAATTTAAAGTCAGTTGAGAGTAGAAGTGAAAAGAGCAGTTTTAAAATTCCCTTTTCTACAGAGTTTGGTATTACTTAACCATGTCCTAATCATCAATCATTCCTTCCTGTTGTTGGTGTTAAATTATTGCCCAAAAGCTGCCTACTTATACTGCTCTGTGCCTTTCCTGCTGTGTTAAGTGAATTCAACAAATTCATAATCACCATATCCAAGCGGGATTGGCGGTTTTGTGTGCAAATGGCAGGCGGTGCAGATTTAGCTGTCCTTCCTCTATGCAAAAAAGCTGTTGTTGACAGAAGCCAAGAACCCGGCAAGAACCACCACAAGAACCTGGTTTCTTCTGCAGCAGAGGGAGAGACAATTCGGCGGCCTCGGGGAAGGCCCGCCGGTTCCAAGAACAAGCCCAAGCCACCCATCATTGTGACAAGGGACAGTGCCAATGCCCTTCGAGCTCACGCCATGGAGGTGAGCTCTGGCTGCGATGTGGCCGAGAGCCTGACCAGCTTCGCCCGCAGGAAGCAGCGCGGGCTCTGCATCCTCAGTGGAACAGGCTGCGTGACCAATGTGACAATCCGGCAGTCGGTGTCCTCCGGGGCTATCGTGACCCTCCATGGCCGGTTTGAGATCCTCTCGCTACTAGGCTCGATCCTGCCCCCACCAGCCCCGCCCGGGATAATGGGCCTGACAATATACCTTGCTGGGGCCCAGGGGCAGGTGGTTGGAGGGGGTGTGGTCGGCGGGCTGATTGCCTCGGGCCCTGTCATGATCATGGCCGCGTCATTCATGAACGCGACGTTCGACCGATTGCCGCTGGATGATGATGAAGTGTCTGTGGCAATTCAGAATCAGCATTACCAGAACGGTCGGCACCAGCACACGGACATATCTGATTTATACGGAATGCCTCAGAACCTGCTTAACAATGCCGGGAGTCTCCATCCGGAAATGTATGCTTGGGGGAGCGCACGGGCCGCGCCGAAGACTTAAGCTTACTTGGGAGAAACTTAAGAAAAACAATCCTCAATACAGAAAGAAAAGTTACTATAAAAAGGTTGTTTGTTTGGCTTTTCCTGAAGCAGCATAAGCATTGTAGCTTTGGTTACTGATCAAATATGGAAATACTCACTTGGTATCACAGTTCCATTCCACAATGAGAGCATGAGGCACAAGCGCAGTCCTAAATCCTTCACTGTCCTCAAATTGTTATTATCACCAAAAAGACCAGGAATTTTATCGCACATCTCGTAGTAGTTTAGATTTAGATGATTTTAGCATTTTGCAATGTTCCGCTACTAATACACCATGACCAGAAGCATCTCGACGTGTATCAAGCTCTAAGGAAAGCATGAGCTTGGTTCTTATAGTCGGAATATCAGCAACATTAACTGATGACCTGACACATTATACAAGAAAAGAAATGCTACCATTGGAAAAGCTATCAAATTCATATGACTATGGTAAAAACAATAGTAGGTCCATGTCCATCTGAATCAGATAAAAAAAACAATCTCCGCAGGCCGAAAACAACGCAACATTCGAAATTGCAGAGATCATTCCTGTGGTAAGGCGGCAACACAAGAAAATTAAACGATCATTTATAGGAAGAAAGGAGAAAAACAGAAGATGCTATCCTCCCAAGCCTGCCAAACTCGAAGCACAAATGGGAACGTCCGAGCACATTTCCTCCTAAGTCCAGGCTCATCTAGGTCTGCTCATATGTAAGAAAAATCTTCCTCTCTCTCGGAAGGCTGATTAAGGGTGTAAATTAACATTCTTGGCTTTCTACATTGGGATGTGATGCAAAGAGGGGCAGTTAAAATTCTAGCCGGCTCATAATTCATTAATTTAAATTTTTAAGTAAAAGTTGATCCAAAGAACTCAAAATTGGATTCCCTCTTGCTTGCAAGTAATAATATCGGGTCCCAACACTTTCACGTTTGTAAATTTCTACTCAAGGACGAAGAAAAAAAGGATAATGACACAAACAGTCCTTGAACTTTGGCATAATATGCAATGTGATCTCTGAACTTTTAATTTATTTAATATGGTTCCTGAACTTTAACCTAATGTTCAGTAGACTGAACATTTTCATATAGTTCAGGGACCACATTGAAAATATACCAAGAGTTCAGTGATGACATTGAACAAATTAAAAGTTCAGGGATCACATTGCACATTAGATTAAAGTTCAGGGATCACATTGAACAAATTAAAAGTTCAAATATCACATTGCATATTAGGTCAAAGTTCACGGACTGTTTGTGTTATTTTTCCAAGAAAAAATGGGAACTTTTTCCTTTCTTTCACTATCACATGGAAAAAGAAGTGGAAAAAAATAATGAACCTCAAACTTCGTATCTTGTTTCCACTATACATGCTTGTAATGCCTTTCTACTTAAGTAATCCTCCAATGCTCCGAGACAACCTTCTTCTCTAAAGCTTAACTTGAACTGTTAGACCAAAGAGGACTAGGCCCTCTCTTTTTCTTTTGGAGACGATGCTTTTTCAAAGGGAAAGCACTGCAGAAGGATCCTGGTCCACCATCACACTATAGAGTCCACACACCCCTATCTCTAATTACGCAAGCACTCTCCATCTCTCTCTCTCCCTCTCTGTGCAAGCTTTCTCTTGGAAACAAGAATGGATTCTTCCTGGCCGGAAGTTGTGATCTTCGACGTAGAGACGATCATAGAAACGGAAGCCATCATAGAATTCGGGGCCATAATCGTATGCCCACAAACGCTGGTCGAGAAAGAGTACTTCTCTTCTCTGGTTCGGCCCCGACACGACTGGGAGTTCGGAGAATTCGAAGAACGAAGTAATGGACTCAGAAGAGAAGATATCATTTCCTCCAACATCTCCTTCTCGGACATCGCTCACACCGTCTATGACATGCTTAACGGTATATACTCACAGTCTAAAACATGCTTTAATACAACGTTAAGTTTCAGCTTGATCTCTCCTCCCCTTAATCCTTCGTTGTAGGAAGAATTTGGGTAGGCCACAACATCAAGAACTTCGACCGTGGAATTGTTGAGGACGCGTTCCACGAAATCCGGCGGCCGCTGCCAGAACCCTTGGACGTAATCGACACGTTGGAGTTGTGCGAGAAGTTTAGAGGGGAAGTTGACAATCTAGCGGTATAGGAAAAGCTTTTCCAAATTGGCGTTTCAACTCTTTACCATGTGATTTCTTTTATTAGACGCTTATATACAGACACTTTTTACTTGATGAAATACATATATATGATCAAACTTTGATTAAATCCTGAACTCCCACGTAGTCAAGGAATGGAAAGGTTCCAGTCTCCAGTATTTAACATGCATTCGACGAAAAAGAGGTTTTCCAAAAAAAAAAAAAACAACAACCCAGTTTGTGGTAGCTTTACAATGTTGTTGCATGTCCTTAAACCTCCTTATATGCTTGACCAAAATGTTTAGGAAAAATTATCCTTAATTAATCAACAAACCGGAGTTTTGGCCTCATTATTTAGATGAATTATACTTCTTTTCCTGATGCAGATGGCAACACTTGCAGAATACTTTGGTCTCGGAGAGCAAACACATAGGTAGTTTTCTTTGTTATTGGGATCTAAATTGTACATCAATTGTCCAACCGATGATTTGCTCTTACTTAAATTTATGTAATTTATTTAACTCGAACTCTTTTATCAATGAATTTACTAGAAGTTTTAAGTGCCCTCGGCTATAATTAACTTAAGGTTTAGTGACCATGCAAGGAATTTTTGGTAGATTATTAACAAGAATGTTAATGGAGTAAGGGCTAATTAAAAGCGGGGTGAAAGTATATGGTGAATTAAACAGGGTGATATGTATGCATGAAAGTAAAGAATGAATTTTAACGATTATTGAAGTAGTTTTTACCTAGTGATCACAAGCTGCATTTTGGAGCTGAGAAAAATATTTACCTAGTGATTAAAAACACAGGAGCAATTCCATCTCGAGTACTGTTAAATATTGAATTGCTTTCATCGTATACATTGTTCGCCAGGAGCTTAGATGATGTGCGGTTGAATCTCCGGCTATTCCAACGCTGCGTCGAGGTTTTCTACCTGGTAATAATTCCAAGTTTGTGTGTACATTTTACGGGTACCCGCCTTTCGCCTATCTTAGCTTTTACTCAATGTTTAATCGAAGACATGATTTTTTCCTTCGGTTCGACCAAGTACATACCTAAAACTTTCAGAATATGTCTCATATGGTCCTTCCTATGTGATCATGTGTTTTTTCTTGATCCGACTCTCCAGACCTAACTTTCTGTCGCTCTTTATGGGTTATACATAGACGGAGTTCTCAAACCTCTTGATGAGGGCTGTGAATAACAACGGCGTTCCAAGGTTTTTAGACCCTGGAGAGGATTCCATTCATACGCTCAGAGCTCATTGCGACTCCTGTGATTCTTTGGATCAAGTAGGAGATGTGTATTTGCCAATCTCTTGTGCTTCTCTGAACGTGAGGTGGGGGATCGAACCAATAAGGTTCTGGGACGACAACGGCCGCCCGAAGCTGAGCTTCGTGGTCAACGCACCGGGCAGCCTGAGCACGATGCTAGAAGAATGCGATCGGATGGTGGAAGGGTTGTTTAGGAAATTCGGGATCAACTCCAAGTGGACAAAAGTCGTGGACAGAGGAAGGAACTCCCCCGCAGTAAGGTTGCGGTAAGTTTCAAATCAGAATTTGAGCTTCTACAATGAAAGTAGTAGATTTAGTCGATATACACATGAAGTCTCCTTCCACGAGTCGGATTTTTCCTTGCAATTACAGCATGAAGATTGATTAAAACTATAGAGACAGATGACCGATAACATAATTTTTTCTTAAAATTCTTTTTTCTCTCGTGATTGAGCAGCATCACAAATACAGCAAGCAAGCAGACGATAGTATGCAAGAGGATAGATTCGGGAAAAACAAAAAGGCTCGTCTTCGATGAGAGCAAGCTCGGGACACTCATCACTCCAAGCACCCAGTTGGACGCCTACTTCTTCTTGGAACCCTACGACTATCAAGGGTTCGCTGGTATTAGATTAGTGGCTCATAAGTTGGTCATGGATCCCTAGTTTCCAACTGGCGTCGGACATCCCCAACGACGTGAATGAAGAACAGTACGTCTATACTATAGTATCTCTATGGAGATGTTGGAGAGTATGGTGTGCAGAGAGTGTGTATCAGGGAATCACTATAATATGTATACAGGCGAAGCTGCTGATGACATTTTAAGACTTTGCATAATATTAACTTGTTGAGATGTTTTCCTCTGTTACTTGACTTCTGTTATAATTTCATAGAATTACTTCCTATGACATCAGAGAAGAATGAATAGAGTGGATTAAGAAATGGGTTTCGCATGTTTTTCCATCTTATGTCTGGTTATGACAAAAGAATGATGCAAAGATAGAATGGTGATTACTTTTCTATTGAATCCTAGTTATTTCGGGCTCTTGTGGAGTCGCTCTTTGAGGTTGATAAGGCTTTACTCAAGAGTGAATTAGGCTTGGATAGGTTCGAAGGTTGAATCACTTTACCCCTAGAAAGAATCGAGGCGAAATTCCGCTTGAAACATTCACATTTCTTGGTGTTAGTGATGCGAGATTAAACAGATATGATGTGCTCAAAGGTAAAGTCTTGTTCTTCTCAATTCCTTTTTCACAAGGATAAATGCGCACAATCTGTTTGGACATTTCTCTGTATTTATTGAACAAAGTTAGAGAACCCTGTTGTCGTGTAAAATCCCTGGATCGGTCGGGGATGTTGGTTTCTGTCCAATAAATTTCAACTATTTTCAACACGTTTGGTTGCAGTAATCGTTATTACATCACAGATATATTACAAATTGATTGTCTATTACAGGTCCGAACACATTTCCTCCCAAGTCCGGGCTCATCTAGGACCGATCATATGTGGGTGTTAGGCGAAAGAAATTTCACATCGGAGACATCATGCAACATGAAACAGTTAATATATCATAATTGATCAATAATATTTATTAGCTTTAGTTTTTAAGCGGAGGTAGAACCGAACTAAATATCTTGACGAGCTCAAATTTAATTTCTCTCTCGGTGATCTCCCCGCGCATGGCCCCCGAACTTCTGCTTAAGGATGAAGAAAAATGGGAACTTTTTTTTCCCTTTCTATGGCCATCACATGAGAAAAGCAAAAGTGGAAAAGATAATGAATCTCAGACTTCATATCTTGTTTACACTGTATATGCTTGGAATGCCTTTCTACTGTAATATCCTCCAGTGCTCTGCGACTTCATCACTAAGACTTTAGACTAAGAGAAACAGTGACCAAAGCCGGCTCGGCCCTCTCTTTTTCTTTCGGAGACAGACGCTTTTTCAAAGTAAAAGGTTCATTCTATCCTCCAGTGCTCTGCGACTTCATCACTAAGACTTTAGACTAAGAGAAACAGTGACCAAAGTCGGCTCGGCCCTCTCTTTTTCTTTCGGAGACAGACGCTTTTTCAAAGTAAAAGGTTCATTCAACTCTCTCTCTCTCTCTCTCTCTCTCTGCGTGCAAGCTTTCTCTTGGAAGCAACAATGGATTCTTCTTGGCCAGAAATCGTGATCTTCGACGTAGAGAAAGATAACAGAGAGGAGAACCATCGTAGAATTCGGGGCCATAACCGTATACCCGCAAACGCCGGGCGAGAAAGAGTACTCCTCTCCTCCGGTGCGGCCCCGACACCGCTCCACCGCGCAGTGGACTCAATAGAGGAGACATTATCTCCTCCGACATCTCCTTCACGGACGTCGGCTCACGAGTCACGACCAAAAGGAACAGCGGAAAAGCATAGCCATCCGTTTCGACAATAATTGTTCACCACATCATCCATAAATCTGTGTTACAATATAATTATTTTTCTTTTATTTAGCATGTGCGCTTTCTTTTTCTCGTCAATGCTTTTATTGTCATACCCTAACTCTTATAGGTATAGGAGTAATGACACTGTTGTCCTTCTACCTAAACAACTCATTAGTTATGACATAATATATATATTCCAAACTCAACTCAACAAATATCAATAAACATATTCAACTATCTCAACTTAACTTACATAAAAAACGCAACTACCAAAAGGTCCTTGCCAATAGCACTCTCATCCTACTTGCCGCTGGCTAAAGAACTTGCAAAAGATTTAGAAAGTATGGTATGTATAAATCTCTTCTAAATAGATTGAGTATTCACTATTCATCTTTTTAGAACAAATACATAAGTAGATAAAAGATTAGTAAATGTCGGATTCGATTTTATGCGTCCAATATGCCATAAGGAGACTTTTTCTTTCAAAGGAATATCAAACCCTGCGGTGCCTCTTTAACTCATGATACAACTAATTCCTATGAAATATATCTAATTCCTATCATTTTCAAGACATAAGTTTTACAAAATCGAAGAAGACAGTAGCACTAGTCACTTGGGTCAAGCTACCCGAGCCAATGAACTTATAATCCTATCAATTAAGTGAGAAAACATATCAAAATCCAGTAAAATGCTACTTTAACTAATGATTTGACTAAACTATGCTTATCGAGCGACCAATCAACTCCTACTTGCCAACGAAAGGCTCGCCCGTAGCGGATACGCACTGCTATCCACTACGCGCAGCTCATGCGCTGAATTTGTTCACGCCACAATTCTCTCCACCGAATCTCGAATCAAATGAGATTACTATCAAAAGAAAACCATTTCAATACAAGTTTGAGATGTCACAAAGCATGCTTGAAATATCACGAAAATGGATCAAGCTAGGAGGAGTGTTTAAATTTGTGATCCATTTTCTAAGAATTCTCTTAGCCAAATCTAGAGAAGTCTACCCATGCGTGAGAAGCAATTTTGCTTCTAGACATTAAAGCAAGAAAATTGTTTTAATTAGCCACCATTTATGGTCGGTAAAGTAAATTCCACGGTTGTAACTGTAAAGAACACCAAGAAAGTGGTTTAAGTTGGTTGAGATGGCCTCTATATATAAGAGTGATCATCATTCCTGAGATAGTTGGGGGAAATGAGCTGGAAATGCATTTCCTATGCTCGTCCACCTAAACCATTGATATAGGCCCTACATCCAATCTATATACCTTGTTTACCTATTCATCACCTACCAAATATTTCCCACAAATGTGCATATTTGCACATCACCAACAAAAAACTATCATCGATATTAAAATCATGATTCCGGGCAGTCAAATTTTTAACATCCTTCCTAAATAAAGCGTGTCAAGTGATCATGTGTTTTTGCTTGATGACTCAGCAAACCTAAATCTTTTGTTACTCCTTTTGGGTTATGCACAGACAGAGTCCTTAAAAATTTTGAGGGCACATTATAGCAACACGAACAGCAACAACGTTCCAAGGTGTTTAGAGCTGATTATGACTCTTGTGATTCGTTTGATGAAGTACGAGGTGTGTTTGCAAATCTCTTGTGCTTCTCTGAATGTGAAGTTTGGGCCTGAACCAAGAAGGTTCTGGGACGACAATGGCCGCCCAAAACTGAGTTTTGTGGTCAACGAGCTCGGACTATCTAAGTACGATGCTAGATGAATGCGACCAGGTGTTGCGAAGGTAGCTTTGGAGATTCGGGATCAAGTCTGAGTGGAGAAACGTTGTGGACAGAACACGGAACTCCCCCACTGTAAGGTTGCGGTGAGTTTTAAAACTGAATTTGAGTTTATACGAAGAAATGAGTAGATTTAGTAGATATATCTGTGGTCTCCTTCCAAAAGTCGGAGTTCTTCCTAAAATTGCAGCATGAAGATTGATCATAACTACAGAAAGAGATGATCGATGATATGAGATTAGAACAGAGGAGTTTCCGGTCTGGTACCACGTGAGATTTGAGTGGGAATACTACCGATTTACATGAAAAGCATTAAAACTGACACAACCTTTTGTTTAGCTTTAGAAACGTGTCATTCAAATTTTGATTTTTCTATGTTGTGATTTGAGTAGCATCGCTTATACAACAGACAAGAAAACGATAGTATGCAAGAGGAAGGATTCCGGGGGAACAAGAAGGCTTGTCTTCGATGAGAGCAAGCTGAAGACACTCCTCACTCCAAGCCCCAAGTTGGATGCCTACTTCTTCTTGGAAACCTACGACTATCAAGGATACGCAGGCATTAGATTGGTGGCTCATAAATCGATCATTCATCCCTATTCCTGGAAGCAAAAGCTGCTCTTTCATTGTATGCCCAGAAAAATTTTATCAGTTCATTGCCAACTGATGTCGGACATCCCCGACGACATAGGTATGTGTCTACTATTGTATCTCTGGAGAGATGCTGAAAAAGTATTGTGTGCAATGAGTGTCTTCTTCGGTACTACTGTTATATTCATACAAGCGAAGCTACTGATGACGCTTTAAGACTTTGCAAAATATTTGCTTGTTGAGATGTTCTCCTCTATTACTTGACTTTTGTTATAATTTCAATTCCTTATTCACAGGGAGAAATGCCCATAATCTGCTTGGACACTTCTGTATTTATTGAACAAAGTTAGAGAACCCTGTTCCGCTATAAAATGCCTAGATCGGTAGGGAATGTTGGTTACCGTCCAACGAATTTCGACTATTTTCAGCTCATTTGATTGCAGTATCCATTATTTCATTATAGACCTATTACAAGTTGACTGTCCGTTACAGGTCCGAGCACATTTCCCCCTAAGTCCAAGCTCATCTGAATCTGATCATATGTGGAAACATCTCTCTCTCTCTCTCTCTCTCTCTCTCTCTCTCTCTCTCTCTCTCTCTCTCTCTCTCTCTCTCTCTCTCTCTCTCATAAGGCTGATTAAATTTGCATGTAAATTAACCTTCTTGTCTTTCTGTTAAGATACACGCATAAAGGTGTTAGGTAAAAAAAAAATTCCACATCAGGGATATGATGTAATGTGAAGCGGTTAATATATCCTAGTTAACTCATAATTTATTGACTTAAGTTTTTGAGTAAAGGTAGATCCAACTGAATATGTTGACGGACTCAAACATGCATTCCCTCTCGATAATCTCCCCATATGAAGCCTGTAAACTTTTGAAGAAAAATGGTGACTTTTTTACTTTCTATCCTCATCACATGAAAAAAAAAAAAAGAAGAAAAAAAACTGGAAAATATAATGAACCTCAAAGCTTCATATCTTGTTTTACACTGTGCATGCTTGAAATGCCTTTCTCCTTAAGTATCCTCCAATGCTCTCCCAGAATCTTCCTCTCTAAGACATGAGTTGAAACAGTGACCAAAGGGGATTACGCCTTCTCTTTTTCTTTTGAAGCCGATGCTTTTCTAAAGTGAAGGGACTATAAGATGCCTATCCCATAATTGAAATGCTTAATGGTGCCATAGAGTCCCACACACTCCATCCCTAATTACTCAAACAGTCTCTCTCTCTCTCTCTCTCTCTCTCTCTCTCTCTCTCTCTCTCTCTGTGTGCAAGCTTTCTGTTGGAAACAACAATGGATTCATCCCGGCCAGAAATCGTGATCTTCGACGTAGAGACGGTCATGGAGAGTATCAAAGGAACAAAAGCCATCCTAGAATTCGGGGCCATAATCGTATGCCCACGAACGCTGGTCGAGAAAGAGTACTTCACTTCTCTGGTTCGGCCACAACATGACTCCGGCTTCGGAGGATTCCACGCACGAAGAAATGGACTCAACAGAGATGATATTGTTTCCTCCAACATCTTCTTTTCGGACATCGCTCACACCGTCTACGACATGCTTGACGGTATATACTCAACATCCCACGTCTTTTGTTCTTTATCTACTCATTATACTACATCATACCCATCGTTCCAACGGGTAATAGCAAGAAGGCGTACCCACCCTTTTCAACCTTAATAGTTCACCACATTATTCACGGCAAGCTTTCTTTTTCTCGCCAGTGCTTAAGTACGACGTTAAGCTTCCTTCTTTGTAGGAAGGATTTGGGTAGGCCACAACATCAAAAAGTTCGATCGTCGAATTGTTGAGGCTACGTTCCGTGAAATCTGGCAGTCACCACCGAAACCCTCGGGCATAGTCGACACGATGGAGTTGTGCGAGAGGTTTGAAAAGGAAGCTGGCAATAAAAAGGTCTATGAAGAACTTTTCCCATTTGGTGTGTAATCTAGGTGATGGAATGGGTGATCAAATGAAAGTCATCAAATGGACCGCCCATTTCATGAGTATGTCAAGATATGATGAGCGCAAAAATCAAGTGTATACTAGAGCAACATATAATTTTACGAAGTCTTATGTTGTAAGATTTTGTGCTAATTTGATGAAGGGTGGATCTTATATCTCATGTAATGCAAGCATCCACTACTTATACTTCTGCTCACCATGTATGTTGAGTTTAATTTGAGCAAAAAATCAAGTCTTTCATTGAGCGATATCTAGGTCCTTAATGTTCATAGAATAAACTGTTTTTCTTGTGATTTCTTTTAGTACACGCTTATATATGGACATACTTTACATGATGAAATACATACCATCAAAATTTGATTATGATAGAGGTTTTCCAAAAACCCTGAGTTTATGGTAGCTTTCCGATGTTAAATAAAAAACTTATCAAGCCCTTGCATGTCCTTAATCCTCCATATATGCTTGTCCAAAATGTTTATAAAAAATTTTCCTTAATTAATTAAAAATCGGAATCATGTATTGTTCTTCTTTTCCTTGTGCAGATGGCAACACTTGCAGAATACTTTGATCTCGGAAAGCAGACACATAGGTAGTTTTCTTTGTTATTGGGATTTTCGTTTTACATCAATAGTCCATCCAATAATTTGCTTTTTCTTTAATTTATGTACTTTCTTAATTCAAAATCCTTTTATATTTTGTTTGAATGATTTTACTAGAAGTTTATAGTGATCTCAGCTATACTCATATTAAGGTTCAGTGAGGAATTTCCCGTAGATTATTAACAAAAACGTTATTGGAGCAAGGGCTAGTTCTATGAAACATCAATTTTCATTTGGGTATAGACGAAAGCGGACTCAAAGTATAAGTATCTAGTGAATTAAATAGGGTGATATATATGCATCATGCATGAAAGTAAAGAATGGATTTTTATGATGATTGAAGTAGTTCATTTGTTTTGGGAAAAATTCTAAATAAGGGCCGAAGTGCTCTCGTTTTTTCAAATAAGAACTTGAAGTAGACATTGTCTCAAATAATGACATGAAGTGCCTTCATTTTCTCAAATAAGGGCCTAAAGTGGACTTTATTTCAAATAATGACCTGACCTTGCTATCTGAAAGGCATTTTCGTCCTTTACTTTTTTTGAATTTTTTTTCATTTTTCTGTTTTTTCTTTTCCTTTTCTTTTCTTTCTTCTTTTCCCTCTTTCCATCACCGGCGGAGGTCACCGGACTCAGATGAGGGCTGCCCTCGCCTAACGCAGGTGAGGGCAACCCTCGCTTGAACTGGTAAGGCCAAGGACAACCATCGCCCTCGCCTGGGTTGGCGAGCCACAAGAGGGCGAGGGCAGCTCTTGCCCGACGCTTGTGAGGGCGACCCTCGCCTGAGGCCGGCGAAGGTCACTAACGATGGCCAAGGGAGAGAAGAGGGAAAAAGGAAAAAAAAAAGGAAAAGAAAAAGAAAGTTAAAAAAGCAAAAAATTAAAAATATATACTTAAATTCTTTGACTAAAATACCCCTTCTCCGATGGCCAGAATAGTCACCGGCCGGCCAAAAATCTTTATTTGAGACAATTTGACCACTTCAAGCTCTTATTTGAGACTATTTAGCCACTTTAAACTCTTATTTGAGATGATGTCTATTTCAAGCGCTTATTTGAGAAAATTATGGCACTTTAGGTCCTTATTTGAAAATTTCTCTTTGTTTCGTGGAAAATGAACGATTTGTAAAACATTTTCCTAAAAATGATTGCTTATATCACTTGAAACAATTAACCAATAAAAAATATTTTTATTGTCGACTACAATTTATAACTAAATATTTTCATGGTCGATAAAAATGTTTATTGTTCATTCAACTTTTATAAGCGTTACAAGCGATCATTTTCAGGAAAATATTTTTTCAATTATTCATTTTTCGCAAAACAAACGCATCTTAATCGTGCTCTTACGTGATCACGAGTTGCATGCATTTTGAGTCGAGAAAAAAAAAATTAACCTAGTGATTCAAAACAAGAAGAGCAGTTCCATTGTGAGGTTAATTATATCCATTGATTGCCAGGACCTTAGATGATGTCCGGTTGAATCTCCGACTTTTCCTGCACTGTGCTGCGGTTTTCTACCTGGTAAATTATTCAAAGTTTATGTGTATACGTAAAACGGGTAACCGCATCTGCGACTCTCCAAACCTAATATTTTTGTCACTCTTTTCGGGTTATATATAGACAGAGTCCTCAAACCTTTTGCGGGCACAAGATGACAACACGAACAACAACGTTCCAAGGTTTCCAGACCCCGAGGAATTTTCAATTCCTTCGCTCAAAGATGACTCTTATGATTCCTTTGATAAAGTACGGGAGCCAATCTCTTGTGCTTCTCTGAAGGTGCGGTCCGGGATCGAAATGAAGTTCCGGGACGACGATGACTGCCCGAGGCTGAGCTTCGTGGTTGACTCGCCGGACATCCTGAGCACAAAGCTAGATGAATTCGACGGGATGTTGCAAAGGTTGTTTTCGAGTTTCAGGATCTACTCCGAGTGGAGAAACGTTGTGGATGGAAGATGGAACCCCCCCACTGTAAGATTACGGTAAGTTTTCAAACTTAGTATTCGTTACTAGATCACAGACACGATTGCTTAGATTATTTTATGAGCTGTACTGAATTTAATTTTGGTTATACTGGTATCTTCATTTTCCAACTAAATCTGGACAACTGATGCATTGCTCCAACTTTCGATAAGGTTGTAAGAATCAAGCACGTTGCAAGCATAATCCAGACCAAGAGACGGTCCAAAGTGTTTGTTACATCTCATTACATCTGTGCTTTGTCTATAGCAGCAAAAAAAGCAAAGAAAATTGGTCCTTACATCAGTTTCAGCCTGAATCGTTGTTTATTGTTTTTAGTAAAACTATCCGGGCCAGATTTTCGCTCATTATTATCCAAATTCTCTTATCACCGAAAATGGGGGAAAGAGGGTTTCTTCATACAAATCGCAGAGTCAAAAGTTCAAACCGATAGAATGAACTTGCGGTTTAAGATATAAAGTCTCCTTCCATAAGCCAGAATTGTTCCTAAAATCACAGCATGAAGATTAATTACAATTACAGAGGGTGATGCCGATGAGATGAGATCTGAACAGAAGACTAACTGCTCAAAATACCACATGAAATTCGAGTGGAAAGCTTTAAAATTGACACGACTTTGTTTTGCTTGAAAAATGCGTCGTTCAAAAGTTTAAACTGCCGGAAAAAAAAAGTTCGGGGGCCATAAATTATAACTAACACATGTATTTCATTTTCCTCTCTTGTGATTGAGTAGCATCACAAATACAGCAGACAAGCAGACAATAGTATGCAAGAGGGAGGATTCCGGGAAAACAAGAAGGCTTGTCTTCAATGAGAGCGAGCTCCGGACACTCCTCACTCCAAGCACCAAGTTGGATGCCTACTTGTTTGTGGAAACCTACAACAGTAGAGGATACGCAGGCATTACATTGGCGGCTTATAAGTTGATCATTCATCCCTAGATTCGGAAGCAAAAGCTACTTGCTTATTTTGTATAAGTTATATGCTCAGAGAAAGATTGTTAGTTGATTGCCAACTGACATCGGACATTGCCGACGACGTAAAAGACGGATGATATGCGTGACATGTTGTATCTTTGTAAAGATATTGAAAAGCATTGTGCGCAAAGTGTGTGTATCAGGGACTGCTGATATATTCACGCAAGCGAAGCTACTGATAACATTTTAAGATGTTGCAAAATATTCACCTGTTGAGATATTTCTCTCTATTACTCGACTTTGGTTGTAGTTTGATGTAAGTACTTCCTATGACAGAAGACAAGAGTGAAATAAAGTGGATCGAGGAATGGTTCTCGCATTTTTTGTCTTAGGTTTGGTTACGACAAAAGAATAACAGACTTCCTCTCTATCAAATCCTAGTTATTTCGGGCTCTTGTCTAGTCACTTTTTTTTACATTGATAAGGTTTTACTCAATGGTGAATAAGGCTCGAATAGGTTCGAAGGTTGAAGCAATTCACCCTTAAATGAATCAAGGTGAAATTTTGCTTGAAACTCTCATATTTCTTATGATTGGTGATACGGAAATAGACGAATACGGCGTGCTCATTTATATCTATGCATCATTTTATGATAATTATTATTGTTGTCGTCGTTGTCATCATTATTATTACTGCAAATAAGCACAGAACCTTGTCAATTAGAAATGGACTTAACTAGAAACCTTTTCTTGTGATAAAGCTTCATTCGTTTCTTTCACCTAGTGATTGGCAGGATGCCTTCCCCTTCTTTCCCGATTGCCCCCAACAGACAGTACAGACAGATCACATGACATCCTCGTGCAATTTCCATCTCCACGTTGATGCCAAACCAAAAGGAAAACGATGAACTGAAGATCCAAGTGGAATCGCCGCATTGCGAATTCACCGCAACTCCCACGTGCCTTTGTTTTAATCGACCGGCCCCCCAGAAAATTTGGCAAAAGATATTCTTCTCCAAACTCCACCACGAGCCGAAAGCAATGACACTCAGAAGCATATAACTTGTGTAAGCCCCAAAAGGGATAAAAACCAATTAAAATTCAAGATGCCATCGCCCTCCTCTTTCACTGTTGCCTACCCAAGTAGCAGTCACCCCTTCCCCCCCAGGCGCTCCCTCTTCGATCCCCGCCTCAAGCGAAGACGACCCAGTAGCCTCACCCTCGCCAAGACGCAGGCGGGCTTCGTCGAGACCTGTTTCCTCCTCGTCACCACCACGAGCAGCAGCGGCCGCGGCAGCGAGGAGCGAGAGCATCTGGGTAAGGGCCAAAACCATACCTTTCTCCAGAATCTCTACTCTTCCGTCGAGAGGGACGAATCCCAGGGCCAAAGCCCGGAGACCCAGGATCGGGAACGAGATCAAGATCCGTCCTTGGAACGAGGGGGGTACAAAAGGGCCAAGAAGCGCCGCAGGGGAATTTTCACAAGCATGTGGTGGGCGGACGTGAAGGCCGCGATTGGGCAGAGGATTAACTTGGAGGCGATCGTCTGCTCGGCTTCCGTGATTGCGAGGGACCGGCATCTGTTGCTGCCGCACGTCTCTGTCCCTGATATACGCTACATTGATTGGGCGGAGCTGCAGAGGAGGGGTTTCAAGGGCGTTGTGTTTGATAAGGACAATACCCTCACTGCGCCTTATTCGTTGAGGCTATGGGGCCCTAATGCTTCTTCGATAGACCAATGCAAATCGGTCTTCGGTCACAATATCGCGGTTTTTAGCAATTCTGCTGGTAGTGTTTGGTTGAAGCTCTTAAATTTGAAAGTCATTGTGTTGTTTATGGCTCGAGAATGTAATACGTTTGGCATTGTCTATGTCTTTGTTGAATTGGTGTTACAGGGTTACTGGAATATGACCATGATGGTTCGAAAGCGAAAGCACTCGAGTGGGCAATCGGGATAAAAGTTATAAGGCACAGTAAGTTATTTAGTATTTCAGTTTCGATCCTTTTTCAAGGGAACTTTTGCAAAAGGGTTTCTAGTATCCATGCTAAATGTCTCTGCCAATATCGATAGGTTGTGCAACTCTATGGAAAATTTTGGGATTTGCTTATAGAGCACTGATCGTCATGCTTATGTGATTGCCCTTGATATTCTTAACTAATCATACATTAAGATGGAAAGGAAACTCTTGCAAGCTCGTGACCGCCATCTCATCTGAGTCAATTGAGGATGAAAGCCTATCATAGGTTATTCTGTAGTCTTCAACATGCCTTAAGTTGTGGAGGATACCTAAGTAGTCATTTTACCCTAACCACCAAATGTAATCCCACATGGTTGTTAGTCGTAGAACAGGAGTAAATGGCTCCTAAATTGTCAAGGGGTTACATGAGTGTTGCTACAAGCAGAAAAGAATATATATAAATTCATGATCTAAATGTCTAGCAAGGGATCCAAATTTAAAGCTCTCTCACATGTGAGAAACTGATGTAGTTGTGGGGATGCAACATGGGAAAGCTAACTACTAATATTTTTGGTGGGAAGAATTTTCACGGTTGACATTTTTCTTACCCTATAATATCGAACTTTGCTAAATGGCGGGAGTACTATCCTTTTTCCAACAGAAGGATAAGCAAATTCTGGGGTTGAACCTGATAAGATAATCCTAACATTTTTGAGAAACCTAATAATGTTATTTCAATGTCTTTTAGCAACCTAGTGAGCTTTTACTTGACTCTAGCATGCATGTTGTTTCTCAATCAGTCAGTTTTCATGCATGGACAATCTTGGCAGTTAAAATAATTATAAAAGCACGGGACTAGAGATATAGTATGTCTATGTCCTTGGTGCTGGCTGTTTAGGAATTATTCTTTGTTTGACATACTTCATTTATCAGAATTTACACTTTTATATTTCAGCTCTCGGTTATTCTTCGCTATTCCATTTTTCTTTTTTTGTTGAATATGGGAGGAAAGGAATGTATACTTCCTGTTTTCTTATTAAGACTGTTTTCTTTGATGTCCTGATTTACTTATTTTGTGTAATTATTAGGAGTGAAGAAACCAGCTGGAAGTGCCGAAGAAATTGAAAACCACTTTGGCTGTGATTCGTCGCGCCTTATAATGGTAGTACACTTGAATTCCTCTTGATGTTGCTCTAGTTTCTTCCCTGTGAATGTTCCTAACTTGTCAATCTGTTTTTTAGGTGGGAGATCGTCCCTTCACAGATATTGTCTATGGAAATCGAAATGGATTTCTTACTATATTAACCCAGCCCTTTAGTCTTGCTGAAGAGCCATTTATCGTGAGACAGGTCAGTTAGTTTGTAGTTTGTACATTTTTTATTGATGCACTGTGCGTGCTTGCCACAAATTATAACCATTTCCAGCCAAGCCACATAGAGAAACTGAAAGATTGGATATGAAGTACAATAAAATAAAATTTTGGGTAGCAAATTTCATCTTAAAACTCTAAATGCTTACGCCCTTTTTCATTTTCATCTTAAAACTCTAAATGCTTATGCCCTTTTTATTACCCCTTGTCTAGAAAACACCTGTCCACGGGTTCTTTTGCTGCACGATTGATATTTTTCAGAAAGTTATGAGATTGCCATATGCTGGTATTCTCTTTATAATGTTGATATAAACCTTCTAGCTTATTATGCATGTAAGAGTAGTGGTGAATGTGAAATCAAATTATGGAAGGATATTTGGCAAAGAAGATTGTCATTTAAGCAGGTTCTAATCGCAGGAGAGACATCATCTCCTTCTAGACCTACTTTTTGCATCTCTGTTGAAAAAAATAAATGAAAGAATCACTAAGTTTTCTCCACTCAAGTTCATCCCTGATGTTCCATAGGTCCTTTTATATCTCTTGACTTTCCTTCCCCGTCATATAGTTGCATTTTGAGTTTTTGAAATATCCAGAATGCTAAAAAATGTTTCTCATCTCATCCTCAATATTACCGGACCAACATTACTGAAACGCAGTCATTGTAATCCTTTATATATTTGAGTGCGAATTGATTTGCTGAAGCAGTCTCATCATGCAACACTCATTTTTTCAACATTTTGGTACTTGCCACCTAGCATTTTGTGTGATAAAGCAATCACTTTTGTATCGTAAATTTCACCCTGTAGCTTTAGTGGGTGTGCTTATACTTTTCATCCATCTTGCTTGTATCACGTGGATGACTTCTCAATCAAGTTTTCATTCCTTTGCAAAATGGATCCAATAAAGCGGAATTATTTGTTCTTGGGTATTTTGATGTCCCCATTTCTCTACTGCTTCGTTTGAATCTTTTCTTTTATTAATCTTGTAATCCGCGCCAACCACTTCTGAACCAACTAAATTGAATTTTGACATTATTTTCTTGTTCACAATTGCTGATGAATGAGAGTCTGGTGACAAGCTTGAACTTAGTCTAAAGATTGAACTTTAGGAGACTGCAAGCAGACAAATGACAAAAATAGCTTTCGACCCAAAAGTCAAGAGGTAAAAACTAATGTAGGCCCAGACAACATGCTGTCCTTGTGTACCATTGCATGGCTTCGGCATGCTAAGGGCAAAAAACATTGGGTCTGTCGCACAAATGACGCAATTTCTAAGGGGTATAATTTGAATCTGTTAAGCCAGATTTGGGTGCCCACCCAGCGGGAGGGTTAATAAGGTTCTGTGAAAAACATAAAAGTAAAGGTTTTTACTGTGCTCTCTTGATTGCTTCATGGAAATGATTTTCTCTGGAATGCTCAGCATGTAATAGATATTTTCTGCTGCTCTGTTTTTGCGTCAACAAATTTGCAGGTAAGGAAACTGGAGAATACCCTTGTCAACCATTGGCTTAGGGGAGGAGTGAAGCCGACAAGTAACGGATTGCTTCCAGATGGCTCTCATTGTGTGAAAGAACCTACATCCTTGTAAAAATCTTTTGTAAATACAGGCAATCCTTTGTTTCGTTGCTAAATATTGAGGTTCCTGTAGTTAATTCAACGTGATTGCTGCATGGAAATGCATCTTTTTCCTTGTAGCTAAATTTTGTTAGGTTGTCCAATATCTGAATCCAAAAAATTAGTGCCAGAAAGAGGTAGCGTAGATAAAAATTCTTGTTCTTCTCAATTTCGTTATTTACAGAAATAAATGTGCAAAATCTGTGTGGACACTTTCTCGCTATTTATTGAACAAAATGGGCACGGTTAGAGAACCCTGTTATGGTGTCAAATGCCTGGATTTGTAGGGAATGTTGGTTACTTTCCAATGAATTTGAACTGTTTAATTGACCATCATGCCGGCGAATGAATCATTATTTACTTGAAATCAGTCTAAAGAATTCACCGAGGCATGCGTCTTGGTCTCTGTTGTGCCACGTGATTTGTCTGCCTTCAGGTCGAGCGCTTTCCCTGGATAGTAAAACGAGGTGCGTTCTTTGATATTCAATGCGAATCGGCACGCGGTACAGATTCCGCATTAGCTCCCACGTACATCTCAAAAGTAAGCAATGGGCACTCCAAATTTCAACCAAAATCCTGAAGCTTGACTTCTGTAACTCCTGTTCCATCCAAACACTTGGTTTCATCGGTGTTGCAACTTAATCTATTCAAGGGCTTTTCTATTGTTCCATGGGGCTGGGCAACCATGTCGGTTCAACCTAGGCATTGGCTGGAACAAGCTCAATCGATACAGTCCTAGGCATGTTCTCTTGCTAATCGGTTTGGCATCGGGTTCCTAGAACATATTTAGCACATTTTGTTGTAGTACTGGTTATAACATTATAGATCCATTACAAATTGAGTGTCTGTTACAGTGTTTGCTTGCAGTAACAACTATTAGCGTAATCTCTATTATAAGCAAGACTGTATTAGCTTTTGCAGTAACAACAATAGGTATTACATTACAATCTCATTCCATTACTACAACCAAACGGGCTAATTGTATTTTTGGTCATACTTCTCAACATGTGACTCAACGTCACGCAATTTCCAGTGAGTTGCAATAGTATAGTATTCATATTGTCATCTTGATGCTAGTGGGATTCGAAAGAGATAAGAGACGAGAAGACGCTAAAATCGAGTCATCTTGATGCTAGGGTCGGCCTCCTCGATGGCCCGAGATCGGCTACAGGCGATGGTCGGCGAGGACTGACCTCGCCCAACGAGCGAGGCTCGCCTCTCATGGGCTATGTCGAACGAGGTTGGCGAGGTTACCTCACTGGTATCTAGCAAGGGTCAACCTCGCTGGTCTCGCCAGAGGCCGGCGAGGAGGCCTTTGCCTAGCCTCACCCAAAGCTGGCGAGGTCGGCCCTCGCCTGTGGCCGATTGCAAGCCATTGAGGAGGCTGGCAATTGCGGAGGAAGAAAGAAAAAGAAAGAAAGAAAGAAAATAAAATAAAATAAATTACTAAAAGAATTCAAAATTTTTCATAAAATATTTAATGTATGAGCAAAATGCGATAGTCGTTAACGAGTTTTTATAATCGAGTTGGGATAAGGTAAAGTCTTGTGATTGCTTGACGCCAATATTTTGACCTTTCATAAATATGGGTTATCTATCCTTAACGGTCAAAGCGAACCAAATCCCTGACTGACCAATTCCTCTCGCGTTATTTTCTATAATGGATTCCCCCAAATTCGAGTTCAAACAAACCACTGAGAATTCAAGTTTTGAAGTCCCGTGGATTCTTTACTGAAGAACATTGGTATTAGATAGGAGTCGAGGCATTGTTTGGGGTCCGTCGTCCTTTTTAGCTTTGGGTTTTGTGCGGCTCTTGCTCAGTTCAATCGTACGTGCCTTCTGTTTTGTCTTCTTGTTGAGGATTCGTAAACAATTGAAAAATTTAGGACTGAATTTGACATAAATACAATAAATTTAGGACTTAATTAGTAATTCTCTCTCGAGCATTAGATCATTTCACGGGTGCTAAACTTAGGATGACTAAAGTGTTAAATCGCCTGTCGCCACATCGTGTCGCCTCTCGAACTCACATACGACACGGGACGCACATTGTTCGATAATCGAGATGAATCGAATGGCATCCGACTCGGACAACTGAATGTGGTCGTGCATGCACATGCTGCGCAAGTGCAATCCGAGAAAATATTAGGTGGTCCGGGACCGCCAAGCCAGCGTGGTCCCGGACCACTCATGAAGCGCCACGTGGTCCACGTGGCACTTGTGGGGGCGGCTCGCCCGGATGGAAATTTTGCACAAAAAAATAATATTCATTATTTATCCTTAGCCCTGCGAGAAAATATTAGGTGGTCCGGGATCGCCAAGCCAGCGTGGTCCCGGACCACTCATGAAGCGCCACGTGGTCCCAAACCTTGGCTTCGTCGGAGAGGGGGGAGCAACGAGGAAGCCGAGCGAAATTTGAGAGCGAAATCGCAGAGATTCAAAATAAATTTGAAAGCCAAAGAGGAAAGAGCGGTGGGTTTTCCTCTTCGATGCGAAAACGAAGGAGGAGAAGAGAGAGAAGAAATAAATGCGTGCAGAGGAGAGAGAGAGAGAGAGAGAGAGGGGCTAGCGTGCAGGGCTAAGGAGAAATAATGAATATTTTTTTTTGTGCAAAATTTCCATCCGGGCGAGCCGGCCCCCACAAGCGCCACGTGGACCACGTGGCGCTTCATGAGTGGTCCGGGACCACGTTGGCTTGGCGGTCTCGCACCAATAAATATTTTCTCGTACTTTAGATATTTGTGGAAGCCACGCGTTCTTCTGTCCATCACCGATAGTTCACCGTGCAAAATGTACCTTCGACTCTTTTATCCTGGTCGAAAGATTTACGCCATTGTCCTGCTCATTTTCATTTTATTCAGAAAAAGCCGTACCTTGGTAAATAACTAACAAGCTTAAATGTGGCGGCGTTACATGATAGATTTGAGACAGCTGCGAAAGAAAATTATCCAAAAAGTTATAAATTTATTACACTTTTATTAATTCGATCTTCAACTTTTTAATTATGTCAATTGAGTATTAAATATTTTCACGTTTTGTCAATTGAGTCATAAATATTTTCATATTTTGCCAATTAAATCTATCTGATCAATTTTGGCCGGAAGTCGTTGACGTCGATGCCGGTCACCTACGTGGCACAGTCGATGCTGACATGGATAATTTTTAATAGTTTTTAATGCTTTTTTTTCTTTTCTTCTCTTCTTCTTCTTTTTTTTTTTTTTAACTATGGCCAACGAGGGTCACCGGTTATCGCCGGGCTTTGTCGATGGCCAGTGGAGGTCGCTAACATCAGGCGAGGACCACCCTAGCCCAATCTAGCGAAGGTTTCCCTCACCAGCCTAGGTGAGTGTCGCCCTTGCTGACCTGACGAGGGCAAACCCTCGCCTGATTCGGCGAAGGGTTGCCCTCGCCAGTCCCAGACCAGGTGTCCCTCACCCGAGACCAGCGACCTTCGCTAGCCATCGACGAGGCTCAACAAACGGAAAGGGGAAAAAGAAAAAAGACAAGAAGAGAAAAGGACAAAAAGAAAAGAAGGAAAAGAGAAGAAAATAAACAAATAAATATTAAAATATTATTAAAAATTATCCACGTCAACGTCGGTTGTCCTACGCCACCATACCACATAGAACGACCGGCATCCATGTCAGTAATTTTGAGACGTACTCAATTAGCAAAATATGAAAATATTTATGACTCAATTTACACAATTAAAAGGTTTATGACTGAATTTGCAAAAGTGCAACAGGTTTATGACTTTTTGGACAATTTTCTCGACAAGTTTATCCTACATTGCAAATTAAATTCATCTCGCCAAATGTCGTACAACAAAGTTACGAGTAGTAGTTAGAGAGTCCAAACAACAATTACCCGGCATCGATGAGATGGGAGAAGAGCGAACGAACGAACGAGGGTTTTGCCATCGGTTGCTTCCGAATGCGATTCGATTTCATGCATTTTGAGGAGGGTGATTGAGATTTCAAAACCAAGATGCAAGTCTTGTTGGGGTGGCATTTACTGTGCCCTCCTAAAAGTGACCACTGAAAGATGTGTGCTGAGTTAGGAAAGGGGCAACACTGTTCTTCACACAGTCACCCACTGAATTGAATTGGAATTTAGCCTATAAATGCACATATTTAGTCAAAAAATATAAAAAAAAGTAAAAAGTAAAAAAGACATGTGTTTATGGCAATTGACCCAAGACCCTTCAAATAAATTCAATTTTCTGTCTATAAAAAAAGGAAAATTTAAAAACTGCTCCAACTCATTGAAGTCTTATTAACTCCTGTTCTTTACAAGCCTCACCAACTCCTCTGTCACTGCCATTACATCTCCACAGCTCCCACATGACCTTCCATGCCAAGAACAGGAAGACCACCAAGCTTTTCCTTAGCTATTCACTCAATATTTTAACTATTTAAATGACATTTCTGACTACACTACTGTTCACTAGAAAGAGCAAGTACCTTAAACGAGACAGAAATCATTGAAGGGGTCTTGAATGGGGCTCTTCAACCACCACCAAAAAACACCATCTTTTGGATGAGTGATGATGATGCTCTTGGTATTAGAAGCCCCATAAGAAAGAGCTTACAGAATTATTTAGTTCCTATCATTCTTTTTTCATAAAAGAAGAATGTAAAAAAACAATTGAGAAGATGGAATTTTCAGAAAATTTGGAGCAGACGCAGTGAGGAAACTCCCAAGATTTTTGCCTTTCATTGGAGAATGTCAAGTCTGAAAATGTTTGCATCCTTCATTCCCGTAACCTTGCCTCAAGGCGACAGGTGAAGTTTTAGTGATTCATGTCACGATCACGCCACTTCAATTGTCGAATGCCGATGATAATTCTCACTGGATGCTCCTCACCTCGAGAGTAATTCAACTAAACGGAAAGTGTGGTTTACTAGTGAAACACTCTGAAGGAAGTGAAATCGGATATTCCCCGGTTGATGATCAGGTGGTCAACACAAAATCTTCCAGATTAGTCATGAGGGTGATGTTTTAGGACCACCTAGGTTTTCTTATAGTGACGGTCCTAATGTGCCGTACAAGGTGGTGGTTGGGGGGCTCAGAACTACAGTTGCATTTTCGCATGTTTATCGGTACAAACTCGAATATTAATCTACTTATGCTCCTACCAACATACTCTACACTATATCAATCACGTAATTAAGCACATTTAAGATAGTGAATCACCTGAATTTGGCTCTGTTATAGGAAGTTTGACAAGGACCCAAGTGTTGTTCCACGTCTAGACCATGTTCTGAATGATATTTAACCTAAAGTGTCCGTGAGATTTTTTTTTTGCCATTTATTGCAGCTATGTCTAGCATGTAGGATATGCTTGGATCTATCATAGTTTATATATATCTGCATAAACTATACAGTGGACTTTTCTATCAATAGTACATTATGGAAGTTGGATTTAATAAATGTTAATAATGCCATCAAGTCGATGACGTCATTCAGGTGCAATCAGCAATCGCCTCCATGATGTTAATTCGATCGACGTTACCAGCAACTAAACACTTCTTGCTGAAAACAAACAGAAGTGTTTAGTTGGGAAGGGAGGGAAGTTGTCAATATATCTCCATTTTTCTTTTCTTGGATTCATACCCCCAAACCATCTTGACTCAAAGCCTTGCGTATATGAACTGAAAAACAAGCACGAAGATTCACAAAGTAACTCCTTCCAGATGGTGCAATCGATGATATTACGGTCAACGTGTAGAGTAGATGCTTGTAAGATAACATGTCACGATGTATGTTCGAGCCCGAACTGCTAAAACTAAATTGTCCAACCGACATCGGTTAAAGAAAACTGAAGAACATTGAACATGAGGGACACGGAGAGAATTGAATGGAGCGAAAGCTAACAGCGATAGCTGTTGCATTCCACACAACACTTTGCATGCTGTGTTGCAAGCTAAGAACACTTCAAAACACACACAGAAACCCACTCTCGATCATGAAGAGAGTGTAATGAACATTAAAGTCACGCATAAATGCGCTCTGCAACGCATCAACTAACCTCATCGTCGAACCTGCTTCTATTTACTGAGACTCTCTCTCTCTCTCTCTCTCTCTGGTCTCGACTCTTTATATTTACCCGCTCCCCTTCCCAAGCCTCTCTCATCACTCTCAAGTGGGTGGTTTCTCTTCTTTTTCAAGCTCTCTCTTTCTCGTTGATCTCTTCGCGTGTTGTCAGAGAGAGCGAGAGAGAGGAGAGGAATCAAAGAAAAAGATGACGAAACAGAAAGGCCGGAGCCTGAGCCTCTTCATATGCCTTTGCGTTGTGGTGGTGGCTCAGAACTTGGTCGTTCCTGCGGCGAGTGAGGCCAGCTTCGAGGACAAGAAGAACTACTACACTCCTGACCCTCGCATTGGCACTCCTCCTACAGGTCTCTCTCCCTCTCTCTCTCTCCAGTACACTTTGCATAGACGAGGCTTTACATGCTACTGATGAACATATCTTCGATCTTTTTGGAGCTATTTCCTTGCATGAAGCTTTCGACGTATGATTTGCTGGTTAAGACTGATATACGACGGTTCGTGTTATTAAGAAAGATGCTCTTCACCCCCCACGCAGTTCGTTTCTTCTTTTTCAACTATTCGTCACCTCTCATTATATAAGACTGTTCATGTTATTTGTCCCTCGTGTCATTTTCCATTTGAATGGATGTTTACGTGACACGTTAGAGCTTTTTAAGTTTAAGTATTCTGACTTTGTTTTCTATTGCACCAAATGATTCGATAAAAAAGGAGAGTTCAGAATCCTAATGTTTTGACTTATGGTGGCCGCAGTTCCCCGCGTAAGTCCACCCCGCCGGACTTCGCCGCCGCGCGGGCACGTAGGCACGCCGCCCTACCATGTGACCCCCACACCACCAACCGGAAACTGCGGAAACCCGCCGCCCGTCCCGACGCCATCAACTCCTCGCGGCGGTGGCGGATCTTACTATAACCCACCCCCATCAACTCCTGGCGGCGGCGGATCTTACTATAACCCGCCCCCATCAACTCCTGGTGGTGGTGGTGGCGGCGGCGGATCTTACTCTAACCCCCCGACTTCAGGTGGCACTCCACCAACTCCGGTGACTGTCTCCCCACCGACCACCCCCATTATTATTCCGGGTACCCCCAGCGCTCCCACCATTCCTACGCCCCCGTTTGATCCGAGCTCGGATCCCTTCACCGGGACATGCAAGTAAGTTTGCAACCTCGGGACGACGTTTATTAAATGCATGCATAGTGTATTGCTGACATGAAGACATGATTTCGTTATGTCGAATCAAACATTACCAGAAAAATTGAGTTAACCAAGTGAAATTTGGAATTTTCAATTTCTATTTCGGTTAGAGAAACCTATAAGCGTTCTCTCTTTACTTTGGATTTGTCAAATTACCTAAATTGGAAAGTAACCAAACGTCTAGGATTTGATATTACTCTCTGAACCAAAAGGACGACACCTAAATTGCGTACACAGACACTAACATTTTTCATGGCATTTACGAAAAATTTAGCTTCTGGAGGACCCACCCTACGGTGATCTGGGGCTTGGTAGGGTGGTGGGCCACCGTGGGCGGCACGTTCGGCATCACCAGCATGCCCGGTTTCCCGGCGAACCTCAACTTGATGCAAGCGCTCTCCAACACCCGGAACGATGGCCTGGGCCAGCTTTACAGAGAAGGAACAGCTTCGTTCCTCAACTCCATGGTCAAAACCCGGTTCCCTTACACCACCCACCAGGTCAGAGAGCACTTCACCACGGCGGTTGGCTCGAACTTGTCTGCGGCAGCTCAGGCCCGTCTCTTCCGGCTCGCCAATGAAGGGCATATGAAGCCCAGGGATTGAAATGAACCATAGCTGTGGAAAGACCTTTCTTTGATGTTTCTATGAAGGATTGTTGTATCAGCAGTTTGTGCGTCAATTTGTGGTTTTTTTGTGGATTGTTGGTTTGCTTTAAGCTTTATTTCGGGTGTTATAGAGCACTGAGATGGAAAGTTTGTGGACATTTTTAATGCTTAATGAATGTTTTTTCTTCCAATTCGAGGATTGCAAATATCATTGTGTTCTCTCCCTCAAAACTTCAAATTCTATACACCTAGATCTGCTCCTGCCAACAGTAATTCTTCATCAAGTAGTGTCTTCTTCTCCAACAACATTCTCTGTCCTTCCAAATTATGTACTAATCAAACAGTGAGTTGCTCGTCTTTGGGTCGGTTTGAGAATGGCTTTGCCAAGCCACTTTGTGCATCCAAAGCCCTTTGCACTAAAATTTAGTGTTTGGGAAATTTTTTAGAGACCCCGTTAAGAAAAGTTGGCTTTTTGAAAGCTAAAAGCCCAAGGCAACCTCCTACTTGCCTTGGCATTTCTGCATTCTCGGCATGCTGTAGGGATAATAATGAATTTTTTTTATTGCCTTTATCGCCCTTATAGATTTATTTAATTTCCACTTTAACCCTTCTTTTGTTAGAAACCCTAGAAGCAGCGGTCACGCTAACCCCTTACACTCTGCTCGTTTCGTCTCTCTCTCTCTGGTTGCTCTCTATTCACCGTTTTCTTCTCTTATGCTCGCCTCTTGGTGGTCTCTCTCTTCGCTCAGAACCAAGTCGCTCGCCTTGCCATGCTCGCCTCTGTCTTCGCTCGGAACCCAGATGCTCGTCTCACCTCGAATCCAGGTTATTTTGCTTCAATTCCTTCTCGTAGTGTTTTTTCTAGCTGTGATTGTTAAGTTGCTCGCCTCACTCGTGCTCGCCTCTCTCTTGGTGGCCTCTCTCTTCGCTCGGAACCGAGTTGCTCGCCTCGCCGTGCTCGCCTCTATCTTCGCTCAGAACCCAATTGCTCATCTCACCTCGAATCCAGGTTCTTTTGCTTCGATTCCTTCTCGTAGTGTTTTTTCTAACTATGATTGTTTAGTCTTTTGCCTCACTTGAAATGCCATGTTTATGCAAGATAGAAGTCTTTGTGGTTTTTTCGGTTGCAGATGAAAGCTAGCAAATTCTTGAGGCTAGGGGGCCAGGGTTCGGTTGCTGGTAGCTTTACGAGTTTGCTCATATTATGGCAAGTCGAGAGTAAATTTGTTCCTGTTCTCATTTGTGGCTCTACAGGATGGTCAGATGGATTGAGCTAACTTAGTGATAAGGTTAACAGTTTTTCTCAAAGTGTTTGGCTGTCCTGGTTAGTCAATTATTAAGTCAGCAGCGAAGGGGTTCATTTGCTTAATCTCTTTAGTAATGGAAGAGTGTGGATTCTATGCAACTATGAAAGAGAAGATATTG
Organism: Syzygium oleosum; assembly: GCF_021117445.2. Taxonomy (NCBI): domain Eukaryota; kingdom Viridiplantae; phylum Streptophyta; class Magnoliopsida; order Myrtales; family Myrtaceae; genus Syzygium; species Syzygium oleosum. The sequence goes on from NW_026607494.1 coordinate 8,046,265, forward strand.
TGGTTAATTCTTGTTTGCTTTTCTGAAGTTATGCTTCAGCAGCGCCAATGCTGGTTCTTTTGAGTTACTTGGGTTTCTTATGTGCAGTAGGAACAACGTCTACAAAGGTTTCGTCGGTCATTCCATATGCAAAGGAAAGGCAGCTCTGACAGTGGAGCCCAGATCTCCAGAATTCACTTCCTTAGATGTACGTTAGAGACTCTTTCTTCTTCTTATATATCCAAAAAGTCCTGAGATGTTAGTTTATGACCTGTTGAAGTTTTGGGTTAAATGCTGTAGTCAGGGGCATATAAACTGTCTAGGGAAGGATTTGTGCTGCTTCAATTTGCCCATGCGGCTGGCACGCGAGTATATGATTGGAGCAGAAAGCAGGTAATGTATTCATCATTGCGTCTCTATGACAAGGAATATGGTTTCTTGTTCTGCTACATTTTAGATTGTCTCGGCAGTAAAATGTCTCTCCCTCTTTATGTTTCCTTCTATTTTTCGTGTTTTCCATTTTGGGGATGCGGCATCGGTTTTATTAAAAGCCTAAGGCCCTGAGCTGTTTAATTTGGGCTTAAGATTCTATGCTTCCCTGTTCTTTAAGGGTGCGTTTGGCAACCATTCTATTCCCGAAAACTGATTCTGCTCAGAAATGATTTTTTTTTATTTCGTGCCCGGAAATAATTTCTAAGCATTTGAAAGCGTTTGGTAAATACCCAAAATTTCTATTCTTGGAATAGAAAAAGAACAGAAATGCGTTTGATAACTGCATAAAATTTCTTTTTATTAATAATATTTTAATAGTATTTTGAATTTTTTTAATATTTCTTTTTTTTCTTCCCCTTCCCCTTCCCCTTCCTTGGACATGGCCAAGTCGCCGACGCCGGCGACCAGTCACAGGCCAGGGCTTCCAGGGCATCGTGGCCCTCGCTGGCTCCGGCGAGGACTGGACCCTCGCCACCTGGGTGAGGGTCGCCCACGCCAGATCCGGAAAGGGCGGCCCTCGCCTAGGCGGCGAGGGTCCAGCCCTCACCCTCGCCGATGAGGACCGCAACGCCCTCGTGGACCGATGAGGACCGCAACGCCCTCGTCGACCCCTAGCCACAGGCCAAGAAGAAGAAGAAGAAGAGGAAGAACACCAAGAAGAAGAAAAAAAAAATTCCATTTCTGATTCTTCTTCCCATAATCAAGTTACTTTTTTTTGTTTCTTGATTTTGTTCCAAAACTGATTCTGGGAACAAATTTTTGTAAATTTGTGCCCGGGAACAAAAAATTTACTAAACGGATTTTTATTCCAAAACTGATTCTGGGAACAAAAGAATAGAAATAATTACTATTTGGCCGGTTGCCAAACGCACCCTAAATACCATTATGCTATTCTTCTTTTGGCCTGCTTTTTTCCTGAATGGGTTTCACTTTCTGTAAAGACTTTTTGTAGTTACTTGGGGTGCGAATGATAAACATTCTGTTCCAAAAACAATTCCTGGAATAGAAATAGATTTTTCTATTTCTGCTCCCAGGACGAGTTTTTGAGGAAAGAAACCCATTTGATAACGACCAAAAATTTCTATTTCTGGAACAGAAACCCATTTGATAACAGCATAAAATTTCTATTTCTTGAAACATAAACCCATTTGATAACAACACAAATTTCTATTTTCCGGAACATAAATCTATTTTTTTTAGAAATGGTCTCTAAAATGAAAATCAATCAAAACACCCAAACCCTAATAAAGCCCCAAAGGCTTATTCATTCAAAGGATTGTGTTGTTTTTTAGGGTTTTAGGATTTTTTAGGGGTAAAGACCCCTTTTGGGAGTTAAACCCCTTTTAGGGTTTTTTAGGGGTTAAAACCCCTTTTAAATCCCTAAACTAAGAAGTCTTCAAAAATATCATTTGGGCACCTTAAAAAATTTAAATTTCACTCAAAGTGGGTGGCCATAAGTATTCTAAGCCATTTTGTGAAGTTTTTGAAAGTTTTGATTTTTGATTTTTTTTGAAAAAATTCACCAAATTTCCTAATTTCCTGAAATCTGAATTTTTTATTTTCTAGAAATTTTTATGAATTTTCTGGAATTTTTCAATTTTTATGGATTTTCTGAAAAGTAAAATTTGAGATTTTTAGGAAATTTTCGGATTTTCTAAATTTTTATGAATTTTATGAATTTTTGGATTTTTTTCTGATTTTTCTGAATTTTCTAAATTTTCTAAATTTTCTATGATTTTTCTAAAGTTTTTTTAGAATTTTTTTATTTTCCCGTCAGGAATGAACCGGACCAAACCGGCTCGAATCAGTCTAACCAGGATAGACTAGGGCTAAATTTAGGAAGAGATGTGTTTTGAAGAGAGAAGACATGTTCTTTTAGAAATGGTTTTTATTTCTCGTCTAGAAACAGAGAACCTACTCTTTTTTTGTTCTGATTTTTGGTGCAGAACTAGTTCTGAAACAAAAAGTTGTTCCAGAAATAGAAAAATGGAATTGCATAACCAAACGGGTTTATATTTCAAATCTGTTCCCGGGAATAGAAAACTAGTTATGGATAGAAACACAATGGTTATCATGCATGCCCTTATATACACGGTTACAAGTGGTTTTTGAAGGTAGCAAAGGACTGTATTCTTGCATATGGAACTGTTGCTGCAAATTCTCATCATGTGACTGATCACTTAGCTGCCACCAAATCACATTTAGTTGGAGTCGGGCAACCCTTTTTAATAACAAAAATAGTGATCTGATTTTGACAAATGATGCAGCTTCCCCGACTTGATTGGTGGTTTGGGGTGTTTGGCCATTCCTTCTTACCTTTTTATTGCACTCCTTAGGCCTCAAGAACATGCAGGAACAATTGGAAATATCATTTGCCAGAATTTCGACAAAGTCCTACACCTTCAGGTTATCGGGAGGTATTCAACCGTCATCATTCCTCACTAAGATAAAAAAATTGAGCGAGCCTTTGGTGATCTGAAGAAGAAGTGGAAGATTCTAACGCATATACCAAGTTATTCATTTGAGAAGCAAGTGAAAATTGTTATAACAGCAATGACCTTGCACAATTATATACGAAGAAACGCTGTCAATGATAAACATTTTGCAAGAGTAGATTTGCATCATAATTATGGATATTCAGTTGATCTTGATGATGTGAATGATGGGACTAGTGCTTCAAATGATAATTTATTTTCTAACATGACACGTATACATGATCAAATAGCCATGAGTTTAGTAAATACTTAATGATGCTTGTAAATTTCAATGATAATCTATTTTTTTCCTCAATGCATATGTGACAATGTTTATTATAATTAAATTACTCTCTTTTTGCAAAGATGTGGTTTATTTATTTAATAATTTGTTAATATATCTCTTTTACATTACTCTAAACGTGAAAAAATAAAAGTTGCAGTCATTATTTTTTTTCAATTTTAAACAAATTAAAATTAAAAAACTTAAATTGATTAAACCAAAGGACTTCCTCAAATATATATTTTCCTAATAGTATTTCCCCAAAGTTGCTTTACAAGGCATTTTTCAATTACAGTATACCAAACAGTCTTTGCATTTCACCAAAACCCTTTAAACTAAAGGCCTTTGCTTTTCTCCAAAAGCTTTCCCCAAAAGCCTTCCCAAACGCAGCCTTTCTTTTAGGGGTGAACAAGATGAATCGCCCAAATTGGGACCGGACCAACCGGTTTGGTCCGGTTTTCAGGAATATTGGTCCGGTTCCCGGTTCCTAAAAGTGGAATCAATTTTTGGGCGGTCCAGTTCCCGGTTCTAGGGTAGGAACCGGACCAGACCGGATCAATAAATATATATTTTTTAATTTTTTCATATATATAATATTTAATATACGTATGAAAAATATTTAATATTGGGCCCATTGGAACCGATTGTTCAATTTTTTCATTTATTATATATTTTTTCAATTTTTTTCATGGCCTGATGAGATCAAATCAGAACTACAAATGAAAGAACGAAACAATCGGTTCTCGATTCACAAATAATATTTATTATTGATCCCATTGAAACCAGACTGGACCGGACCGGACCGATGGTCCCAAGATTAGCCGGTCCGGTCTCCGGTCCTAGAAACTGCGAACCGGTCCTCCCGGTCCAGTTTTCGATTCTTGATTTGAATCGGACCGGATCGGAAATCTCTCACCCTTACTTTCTTTATCTGACTAGTTATGAGCATACTGATACAGCAAAATAATTACAGCCTGAAAGTACCATCGTGCTAGTTACACGAAAGATGAATCTGCTAGAAAATCAGAAATGTCTCTTCGACTAGAGTCCATGGATGACAGTAAGATCTCAACCAAATGCCTTCTTACGGACTGATAAATTCAACAGTCAAGTCATAATGAAAGTTAGGCACGAATGACAACCATTCTGTTCGCAGAACGAGTTTCTAAGAAAAGAAACCCGTTTGATAACATCCAAAAATTTCTATTTCTGAAACAGAAACCCGTTTGATAACAGCATAAAATTTCTATTTCCTGAAACAGAAACCCGTTTGATAATAACACAAATTTCTATTTCCCGGAACAGAAATCCATTTTTTTAGAACCCATTTTAGGGGTTAAACCCCTTTTAGGGTTTTTTAAAGGTTAAAATCCCTTTTAAATACCTAAACTAAGGAGTCTTCAAAAATACCATTTGGGCACCTCAAAAAATTTAAATTTCACTCAAAGTGGGTGGCCACAGGTATTCTAAACCATCCTGTGAAGTTTTGAAATTTTTTATTTTTGATTTTTTTTTGAAAAAATTCACCAAATTTCTTATTTTCCCGAAATCTGACTTTTTTTTATTTTTTGGAAATTTTTATGAATTTTTCTGGAATTTTTCAATTTTTATGGATTTTGTGAAATTTTTTTTTGAGATTTTTAGAAATTTTTCGGATTTTCTAATTTTTTTATGAATTTCCCGAATTTTTCTGATTTTTCTAATTTTTTTAGAATTTTTTTTTATTTTCCCGTCGGGAAGGTACCGGACCGAACCAGTTCAAATCGGTCTGACCTGATCAGACTTGGGCCAAATTTAAGAAGAGAAGTATTTTGAAGAGAGAAAATAGATTCTTTTAGAAATGGTTTTCATTTCTCGTCCAGAAACAGAAAACATACTTTTTTTTTGTTCTGATTTTTGGTTCAGAACCAGTTCTGGAACAAAAAGTTGTTCCAGAAATAGAAAAATGGAATTGCGTTACCAAATAGGTTTCTGTTCCAAACCTGTTTCCGGAAATAGAAAACTAGTTCTAGAGAGAAACAGAATGGTTATCATTCGCGCCCTTAGTATGTACGTAAAGAAGGACAACTGCCATTCTGCTTCCAGCATTGCAGAGAAAAAAATTACGACAGTTTATAAAGCTTTTTTTTTTTTTGCCGAAATATACTTTTACTGAGAATGAGACAACTTCAAACATTTAAGCCAATTTGGAGGTAATACTTTCTGCCTTTCTACCTTTGGGCTTTAGCGATCCAATCTGCTACACGGTTAGACTCTCTTGTTCAATGGGCCAGGGTCAAATGCTTAATTCCACTACGCGGTTGGACTCTCTTGGCGCGGTAATTCATGTTGACGACAGGACAGGAATTTAAGGAATTTTGTAGGTGATTACTGTCCTGTCTTGCGATCTTTTAGACAACTGCAAGGTCAGAATCTAATTGCTAAACAAGATGTTCACAAGGAACTCAATCAGATTTACCAACATAGAGCTAGTGATTCAAAAGACCTCTTGTTGATGCTTCTTTCAATTACCCATCTTTGATGAGATAAAAATTGAATATAAGTTCACAAAACTATGTATTATATCACAGTTCATGTCTCTGGAAAGACTACCATCCAATTCTTGGCGTGTATGACCCCCTCAAGAGAAGTTATCAGCTTACAAAGTCAAGTGCTAAGAGGACTAATCTGTTCAGATATGAACAGGCTAGACCAAGAAAGTTAGTTGAACAAAGGGATGTACCGCATAGGCAGCTACCACGAAAAACAAAACAAAACATCAGTTGATCACCATATGATTCACAGCATCTGATTTCACATTCAGCATCACTTTTCACCCAACAGAGGAGAAATTTGCATGCGTTCCAGTTGTCGTGGTCGGGAACTGATCAATTATGCATTCCTTTCCAGTCAGTGTCCAGTGCCGATACTTCATGTTTCTACACACCGTAAACTCAACAAGGAAACTTATGCGTCTGTTTCTATTTTCAGGCCAAGGTCTGTACGGAGCTGTATGAATGAGAAGCAATCGGGGGTGAGCATACATTAGATACTTCGGCACCAATGCAAAGCTCATCCCTATCAAAAGGAAAAAATCGCTGCCACAATCAGCTCATGTGAGACTCAAACCACTTAAATATCTGCTCGGACTGCAAGCTCGTCATTTCATGATATGCAAATGCAAGGTTCAACTCCTCCTGGACATGATTAACCAGTTGCCTATCCAGCAATATATTCTTATTCTCCTGGAGAGCCTTCTTCCAGTGAGTAGCACGCCCATCACTCTTCATATACCCATTTGCATCTATGAAGCCCTTACTACGAAACAGCTCAAATAACTTGGCTGAGACATTTTCATCTACACCGGGAATTCTATCAGCAAAAGTACTCGCCGACAAAGGAAACTCCACACATTCAACTGCAGCAACATCGATCCCCTTACTCTTCAAAACTGGCATGAATTCATCTATCTTCTGCTGTCTATTGGTGTCCTTGGGCATGTGAACAAATAGGGAGGGCGGATAATCCTCTGGTACATCCATCTGATCAAACATCCCCTCGGCAATCATCAGCACAATGCTACTAAACCTCAAATTTGACGCGAGGGCAGAAACAAAGTAACCACCAGAGGATGCCCCTAAAGCCACAAGAGGAAGTTTTTCGAGCTTGTTCTTCCCAACCCACCATCGAACGATATCTCTAACAATTAACCTTTCCTTTCCCATTGTCCAGCATCTTCCCGCGCTGGAGACGGTGAGGACAGCAAAATTCCTAGAAAGACCTTCGAGAACAAGTAGTCTTTCTTCAGGCAAGCCAACGCATTGCTGGCAAGTAGGAGATCTGTCCCAAAAATTAATAGCTTTGCCATTACACCCGTGAGCTATAAACAGCACCGCTTTTGGAGAATCGGGTATCTGCGATATCAAATCTGTCCCATTCCTGAACTCCACAACTGGGCGAAACTGAACCGAGGACTCAAACCTATTCCATCTTTGCCTCAGATGTGCCAGTACTGGCACCGGCTTTTTATCACCACCCCGGTAGAGCATAACCAGAACTAAAAGAATCAGAGCGGCAGACGTAACCAGAGCCGGAATGCTAAAGTTATGAATGCCGAACCATTGTTTCGATCTGCCTCCGCGCTTCAACATCACTGCATGGCAAAATGAGACGATTACATCGAAATGAATTCCTGAAAGCCAATGACTCACGTCTACGACTCCATTCCACATAAATTCTTCTTTTCCTCATTCTTTTCCTTTGGAATGATTCCCCGTGCTTAGGAGACAGAGATCGAAGGACCCCATTACGCTATAGATCACACAAGTCCCTTCCTCAAATAAACCATAATTCATCATCAATATCAACCTCTCTACAATCTCCATGCGAAAGACTGAACTTTGAACTTAAGAACAAGATACAACCTCTCTCTTCAATGGTGGGTATCTGACCAAAAAGCAAATGAAATTCAAGATCGCCGCTTTCACTTCCAATCTAAAGGGCTCAGCTTTTTTCTCTAGAACGCAAGTCAATTCACTCGAAAAAAACACCAAAAAAAACAAGAAAAACGCAGGTGCCCATCAGATTGAACAAGCAACATGTAAACTTACCAGGATAAAGGGAGGAAAACAGCGGCGAAAATAGGAGGAAACGAAAGAGCTTCCTTCCTTCGGCTTCAATGGCGACACTGAAGGGAGCCTGCGATCCGCATGCACGCGCACGCGCCCCTCCTTTCCGCGAGTGAAAGGTTGTTTCTCCAGATGAAAAATGGGGAATTGGGCTGAGATTGATCGACATCGCGGCCCAAACTGAATGGGCCTCCGTAGACCACGCGGACCCGGGCTCGCATTTGGGCCCAATTCTCGACCCGGGAACGGTTCGATGCAACAAGTTCCCGAATTACAACAATGATCCAAGTTTGATCGAAAGCAGACCTGTCAAACGGGTGGATCGTATCGAAAATTATCTGGCCTAAATTGGCCCATTTTAATCCGTTTTCGTGTAATACAAATCTAGGAACATGTACCCGACCCGACCCATATTGTTAAAACACTTTTTTATTTAACCCAAACTAAGGTGAAACTATGAAGTAAGCGGGCGCGAGATCGAGACAGAATGAAGAGAGATTCGTGGAAGTAAGCTGGGTCTAAATAAGTTGTGAACTCATTTAACACTCATATTAAACTCATTTATAGCATGGGTCTAAATCTATTTACGATCAATTTATTGAATAAAACTAACTCATATAATAACCAAACCCATCAAATATGGGTAAAAAGAATAGATTTATGACCCATTTTGTCTAAGCGCGAGTGCAACATATACTGAAAAATGATTATTGAAATGCCATCGTCCCATCATTCCTGCCATTCATGTCAACAACGCTACGTTACCAATCCCGACGGCCCGAGTACGCGAAATGCCTCGAGAACATCCCGGATCGAGTAAAAACCCGAACGCAAAATCCAAGCGGATCACATGTTTCACCCGACGAGTTCGAGTGGAGCGAACCGAACCGGAACCGATTTTCGATTTCAATGATGTGCGGCGACTGGGGGGGTCCCCATCTTATAGGAAATTAAATTGGACATAAATTTTTGGTCCGCATCTTTAGGTGGAGGTAATAAATTGATAATTCAGAAGAATTGTGGTTGGCAGGGGAGGCCATCATGTGATGTAAAGGGATTCTGCTCGTGTTGTCCGTGTGATGCCCATGTGACCTAAGTGAATTCCAAATCAGAGCATTAGATCCCCCATAGCTTTCAGCATCAAATGCCAAAGGTACATTCAAAGAGAAAAATCAATAAAAGTTGAATGAAAAATAATGATCATAATGATAATTATAGTGTAGATTTAAATTTTTTTTAAAAATTCATAGTACATAGCGGGTAGGTTGCATTATTTTGATATGGACCACGTCTTCTTCTTTCCTAACAATGTTAATCATAAATCCATTTGTCGCAATTAGTGCAGTGAGAACGAGAGGGAATGGTTTTTGATGACATTAAACTTTGAAAAAAAAAATGAAAAGGTACGCGTTACGCATTTCTAATGCGCAAATTCGAGAGATTTGAGGTACTTCGAAACAATTAAATTGCCCGCACAGTTAATCAACTAGAGGGTACAATGCATTCCAACAAAAATAAATGGTTAAATAAATAACGGGTGATCAACATTTCTTATTATACGATCGAATGAATGGACAGATGAAGCGATAATTTGCAAAGACCAGAAATTTGCGGGTAAGCACTTCGATTTTTTCTCAATCACAAACACCCGAAAATTTTCACAAATATTACAAACGTCGACACGTCGTACGGTTTTTCCCATAATTTTTTGAAATTCGATGGAAAAAAAACGAAAAATATTTCCTCGTCATGCATGGCTCGATGCACCTACCCAAAAATTCTTGGCATCGAACCGAACAACTATTGCATCGGTAGAGAGTACTTAAGAGTACCAAACAAGGCTCATCAATGTAGGTTTAAAACGGACAAGTAAACTAATGGACGGACATTAAACAAAGAGGGGAATGTTCAAAAACCACAGCACCCAAGGGGGGACAGCGATTATTAGCAGAAGTTCTCCCATGTGATGCTCGCATAACCCATAACATCCCACATAAACAAAAATACATAATTAATCCTCGATTTAATACAATCAATTAAATTTAATCCCCCATTAATTAATTTAATAAAGCAAAAAAAATTTAAAAACAATAGAGCTAAAAACTCCAGGACTTGGGCATGACTTGGATACAAGGAAATTAACAAAAAAGTCATAAACCTATTACACATTTGCCAATTCAGTTCCAGACCTTTTAATTGTGCCAATTGAGTCATAAACATTTTCACGTTTTGCCAATTGAGTCCATCCGGCCAATTTTGACAAGAAATCGCTGACGTGAATATTCTATGTGGCACGGTCGGCGTTGACGTGGACATTTCTTAATAATATTTTAATATTTTCCCAACTTATTATTATTATTTTCTTTTTTCTTTTTCCTTATTTAATTTTTTTTGTTAAGGCTGATAGGGCTGCTGACCACCGATTGAGGCCCGGCGACCCTCGACGACCGTGAGCGAGGGCTGGGAAGCCCTCACCAACATCAAGGGGAGGGTCGTGCATGTATGACGGTCGTGCCACGTAGAATAGCCAGCGTCCACGTTTGCGATTTCCGATCAAAATTGGCCGGATGGACTCAATTGACAAAACGTGAAATTGTTTAGAACTCAATTGGCACGATTAAAAAGTTTTATGACTAAATCCTCAAAAATGCAATCAGGTTATGACTTTTTAGACAATTTTCTTCTTGGACGGAGGTTAAGGTCTCCGTATGCCGACGTGGCGGGATCCCATTGGCCCACGCCGCGCCCCTCTCGAGGAACCGCCAGCAGGGGATTAATCAAGCCGTCGCTAATTAAAAAAAGAAGAAGAAGAGAAACGAGAGGTTAAGGATCATTTAATTAAAGAACCTAATTAAAGGAAGCAATTAGCGACGCATATTTATAAATAGCCAGTGTAACTACCTTCCATTTCCTCCCACAGTCGCTCGCAGATCTCTCCGTCCTTCTCCTCCTCCTCCCTCCCCCCCTCTCTCTCTCTCTCTCTCTCTCTTCCTTCCCGTCGCCATTGTTGCCGAGCTGTAAGCTGCGGGATCGCCATTGCCGGATTTGCCCCCTCCCCCCTCGTCGCGGGCCCTCGCCGGCGGATTCCTGTAAGTCGCCGTTCTCCCTCCGTTCTTCGTCGTCTGATGAGTTCGGTTCCTGCAAATGTATCGATCGAAGGGCCACCAGATCTCGCGGTGGATGATGATGGGGTGATCCGTGCTTCGGAGTCGCGCGATGATCTGATGAGCTCTCGCGCAATGCGCTCTGCCGTTTTCTTTTGTTTTGGTTTTTGGTTTGGTTTGGCATTGATGGATGTGATCATGCTGAATTGTTGCGGATGTCGAAGGGGGAAGGGCGAGGGTTGCGTTTTGAGATCTGGTTCGTTCCAGGCTCAGATCTGGCGATGTGTTGTCACGCCTTGCCGGTTGGCGGTGTGATCTGGCGTTCTTGTCGAGGAGAAACGGGGCTGGTCGGACCGGTTTGCTGCGGAAGCGTTTGTTAATGATCGGTTTTAACGCGGATTTGGTCTTTACGTTGCCGTTTTGAGTTTCGCTGCCTCGTTTCCTCGTAGTTTCATAGCACAGAGATGACTCTGCGTGCTTCTCTTACATGGGATCGTTCCTGTGGTTTTTCTCTGCTCTGTGTTTCTTCTTCACATTCTATTGGAGATGTATTTGCTCACCGATGATCTCTTGTTTGTTTTCGTATTGCCACGTGAAGCATCATCTCGGCTTTTTTTTTTTCTTTCTTTTTTTGCGGTGAAAATGACTTCTTGAAAGATCATTCTTCTGTGTGTATGTGTGGGAACGATGTGGATTCGTAGAATGGAGTATAGAAGGGCTGAAATTTTTTACTATATTAAGGGGAGATCTGGAATGCACATTTGGGAAAATGAATGCACAAATTTACGTTTAAATATCTTCTTTAGATGGAAGCCAAGTGACCAACATTAATATGACTTAGGGAGTTTGCTGCTGGCCCTCTAGATAGCCTTTTGTATATATCTTCAATCTAATAGTTCATTTTCATATCCCTTTGCTTTTGAGATTGTCTTTCCAAAGGGACCAGATATCTGGTGCCTACACAAGTTAAAAAAAAATGAATGATGACATGGTACATCCTCTACTCTAAAGTTCCAGCCAAAGTATCCCAAAACTGCATATGGGAGTTTGCAAAGGAAGCTAGGGAAGTTGCAGAGTGACAGAAACTTGTTAATTCTGTCTTTCCATTTTTGGTTCATGAACTTTATGGCACCAACAGATCAAGAGTGAAAAGATTCAGTTAAATTTTCTGAAATGTTCGTGAAGTTTTGACATTTCTTTTGAATTTGATGTAAAAATGACATATCCACTGCCTTCTGCTTCGATTTAGGTAATTTTGCTTAATTCATTACCTTCAACTTTCAGTCTCACTCTGTAATTTTGTTGACACGTGTACAGAGTCTTTCACTATGGCTACAGCATACACACCAAAGAACATTCTCATAACTGGAGCTGCAGGATTTATTGCATCCCACGTCTGCAACCGGCTTATTCGGAACTACCCTGATTATAAGATTGTGGTCCTTGACAAGCTTGATTATTGTTCAAATCTGAAAAACCTGCTTCCATCCCGATCCTCTTCAAAATTCAAGTTCATCAAGGGGGACATTGCCAGTGCTGATCTTGTCAATTTCATCCTCCTTACTGAGTCCATTGACACTATTATGCACTTTGCAGCTCAGACCCATGTGGACAACTCTTTTGGTAACAGCTTTGAGTTCACCAAAAATAACATTTATGGAACCCATGTCCTTTTAGAGGCCTGCAAAGTCACTGGCCAGATCAGGAGGTTCATCCATGTAAGCACAGATGAAGTTTATGGGGAGACTGACGAGGATGCTGTGGTCGGTAATCATGAGGCTTCTCAACTTCTCCCGACAAACCCATATTCTGCCACAAAAGCTGGTGCAGAAATGCTTGTTATGGCTTATGGGCGATCATATGGGCTGCCTGTCATCACTACCAGAGGGAACAACGTCTATGGTCCCAATCAATTTCCTGAGAAGTTGATTCCAAAATTTATCTTACTTGCCATGAAAGGACAGCCCCTTCCAATTCATGGGGATGGATCGAATGTACGTAGTTATCTCTACTGCGAGGATGTTGCAGAGGCATTTGAAGTGATTCTCCACAAGGGTGAAGTGGGTCATGTCTACAACATTGGGACTAAGAAGGAGAGGAGAGTAATTGATGTGGCAAAGGAAATCTGCAAACTTTTTAAGATGGACCCTGATACGCACATTAAGTTTGTGGAGAACAGGCCCTTCAATGACCAGAGATACTTCCTAGATGATCAAAGGTTGAAGAACTTGGGATGGTTTGAACGGACCACGTGGGAGGAGGGCCTAAGAAAGACAATGGAGTGGTACGTTAGCAATCCAGAATGGTGGGGAGATGTTTCTGGAGCACTGCTTCCTCATCCTAGAATGCTCATGGTCCCGGGGATCGAAAGAAAATTTGATGGGCCGGATGTTAACAACTCTTCCTCATATGCGGTGGATAATCATACTCCGAATGGGATGGTGGTTCGAGCTCCGAAGAGCAGTCCCTCTGCTCAAAAGCCCGCTTTGAAGTTCTTGATTTATGGCAGAACTGGTTGGATTGGTGGCCTACTGGGGAAGATCTGTGAGAAGCAAGGAATTCTATATGAGTATGGAAAGGGACGACTGGAGAACCGTGCACAGATCTTGGCGGATATTCAGACTGTAAAGCCCACGCATGTATTCAATGCTGCTGGAGTGACTGGTAGACCAAATGTCGATTGGTGTGAAACTCACAAACCTGAGACAATTCGGACGAATGTCGCCGGCACGCTAACCTTGGCCGATGTCTGCAGAGAGCATGGGCTCCTAATGATGAATTATGCTACTGGGTGCATATTTGAGTATGACGAAACACACCCATTGGGGTCAGGCATCGGTTATAAAGAGGAAGACAAGCCAAATTTCATCGGTTCCTTCTATTCTAAAACCAAAGCCATGGTAACTCCTTTTCGCATTTAGAAAAGCTCACTCTGATTACTCATCTAATGCGATTGGCTAAGCATGTCAACTAATCTAACCTTTTTTCATTTTCGTGCCAGGTTGAAGAGCTTTTGAAGGAATATGACAATGTTTGCACTCTTAGAGTGCGAATGCCAATATCTTCTGATTTGAGCAATGCGCGTAACTTCATCACAAAGATTTCGCGGTACAACAAGGTGGTCAACATCCCAAATAGCATGACCATCTTGGATGAACTTTTGCCGATTTCAGTTGAGATGGCCAAGAGGAACTTGAGGGGTATATGGAACTTCACGAATCCAGGGGTGGTTAGCCACAACGAGATCTTGGAGATGTATAAGGCCTACATCGACCCTGATTTCAAGTGGGTCAACTTCACGTTGGAAGAGCAGGCCAAGGTGATTGTCGCGCCACGAAGCAACAACGAGATGGATGCGTCGAAGCTGAAGAAGGAATTCCCCGAGTTATTATCCATTAAGGACTCACTCATAAAGTATGTCTTTGAACCCAATAAGAGAACGTCTGTCGCTTGAGGGGCAATTAGGCCATGAAGAATGTAGCTGTCAGGAATTCTTTTGGACTGGAAGCATTCATCAAGCTGAAGCTTGAATCGTTCCTGCTATTATTTTCTCTAGGGTGATTGTAGGATTGTACGTGTTTATTTTCTCAAGCGCATGACCTTAATTCTATCATTCTATAGTATTTATTCCATTTGATCCTTTTATATTTCGTGAAGCCAACTGCAGGCTAGAGGATGTACTTTTTTGCGAATTTCAATTTGTCTAGAATTCACGAAGAAGTGTGTAATAGCCTTCTGTCGTTCATATTTGTTGCGAGTCAGTACATTCAGCCTTGTGTAAGAACACATTTGTGATGCATTTATCGTTTCGCCACTGCTAGAGGTGGCAAAATGGAATCCATATTTTTGTTCATATTTAATGGTGTGCGTGTTGACACCATAGCCTCAAACCGGTTGCGACAGTGGGTCATAAATAGGTAGGCTTAAGTTTTAAAAACAATCTTAAATGTGTCATAAATGATTTACTTAACAAGCTTAAGTGAATAATAAATACGTCATTTTTAAATTTTTTAAAGGAAAAATTGCAAATAAAGGCATAAAGTGTCGGCATTTTCTCAAATAAGGGCATAAAGTGGACCTTGTGTCAAATAAGAGCCTGAAGTGCCTCATTTTCTTAAATAAGGGCCTAAAGTAACTATAACAATTTCAAATAAAGGCTTCACCCCGTCGGCTGGCCAAATTTTCCGGCCGATCAATGGCATTTTCGTCTAAAAACAATTTTAATATAAATTTTAGTTAAATTAAATTAAAAAAAAACAAGGGGGAGGGCCAGAGACAAGGGCCTAGTGGCCCTCGCAAGAACTAGAAGAGGGCAGCGACCCTCTCCCAGATCTGGGCGAAGGTCGCCGGCCCTCACCCTAGTTCGATCCTCGCCCAGACCAAGGCAAGGGCTGGCAAGCCTCGCCAGATCTAAAGCAAGGGCCATCGGGCCCTAGTCGTTGAGGATCGCCGGCCCTAGCTGCTGCCCCACCGGTGATGGGGCGGCGGCCACATGTAGGAGGGTTGGCTAGCCAACCCCTTGTTTTTTCTTTTTCTAAATTTTAGCTTTTTTTAGTTTGTTTTTTGTGGAAAAAAACACAAAAAGAAAGAAAAAAAGGAAAAAAATTAAAAGACGAAAATGTCCTTGACTCCAGTGAAGTTAGGCCCTTTGTTGAGACAGAGATGACTACTTTAAACTCTTATTTGAGACAAGATTCACTTCAGGCCCTTATTTGAAAAAATGAAGACATTTCATATCCTTATCTGACATAAGGTTCACTTTAGGTCCTTATTTGAGAAAATAAGAGCACTGCAAACCCTTATTTGAAATTTTTCCTTTTTTAAAATTTTTTTATGAATTTTTAAATATTTTTTATTTTGGTTTTCCTTCTTCCTCGGTTGGTGGCCGACCATGGCGACGGCTGGCGACTAGCCACAGGTGAGGGACAAGCTTGTCGGTCTAGCGGCCTTGCCGACCTCTGGCGAGCTCGTCCCTCCCTAGTGGCCAATCATCGGCTATTACCGTGGCCACCGACCGGCTGAAGAAGAAGGACAAAGAAAAGAAAAGAATAAAATTAAAATTTTGATTTTAAAAAATAAAAATAAAATAGAAAAAATGAAAAACAATAATTATTAAAATGAGTGCACAGAGGAAAATCAATTTAGATTTTCCATACTAAACAACGGAAAAATATTTTCTAGTTCATTTTCAGGTTTCAGCCGAATACAGGAAAATATTATTATTTTCCAAAATGACTTTCCACAAAACATTTTCTAGAAATTTCACATTTTCCTCGAAACAAACGGAGTCTCAATTTTTTTAGAAAAATGATTTTTATTGAATGGAAGTATTTTAGCAACATAATTTTTTTTTAAAAATCATAAGAAACAAGTTTTTCTAGATTTGGTTAAATATGGAAGTGTTTTAGCATTATAGGTCGGATCGGATATGGATCGAGAAAATTTACATTATGAATAAATGAGTCATAATAAGTTAATGAGTCAATTTGAATCGGATTATTTATGATCTGATCCACCCGTTTGACAAGTCCAATCTCTGCCGAGTAGACTGTCTGGCTGTGATCAATTTCTGGAACAGCCAAGACGGTGGTCGATAGACCCCACAAGCCTCTTGATGCATAGTGAGTACTGAGTAGGTGGCCTTTGTGGCTCTAGCTCAGTTGGTGGTTGGTAGAAATAGTGGTCAATACTAGAATGGCCAGCATGCAATGTTCGGAGTTATTGCCGAGGAATGTCCGGTCAAAGACGGCCCATAAATAGCCCCGGTGTATGCTCGATCACGTACACAGACTAAACCAACCGGAAGAAAGCCTACAGTCGTCTTGCCTTGTAAAACCCAAGTAACAATGGTAAAAATTCGAGCTAATTACTCAAATGATCCCTAAAACGTTGGCTTTAGGTGCAATGTCATCCATGAATTTTAGTATGTTCAATGTGATATCTGAGTTTTAGCCAAATGTGTAATATGGTACCTGAATTTTTAATTTGTTTGATATTATCCAGAACTTATGGTAAATATTTAATCTAGACCCTAAATTATATGAAAATATCCAATATTATCTTTCCATTAATTCAAGCTCACGCGTAACTTATTTTTTTTGCTGACCGTTCAAACGAACCGGATTGGAAGTCAAATCAACAAATTCCGTCAACTTGAATTAATTGAAGAACACCATTAAAGATACTAAATTGAACATGTACTTAAAGTTCGGGAATCATATTGAATAAATTATAACTTTATGATGACATTGCACATTAGACTAAAGTTCATAGATCAAATTGGACATATTAAATGTTCAGACACAACATTATACACCATCTGTATCATTTTTTCCTAAAATTTAAGCTGTTCTTGGTTCCAATCAGTGTCCCACCCTCATATTCTCATTCGTCCACTTTCACCGCCGCGGCCATCACCAATGATCAAATTCTCATGTGGACAATCATCACCAGTCATTTTTGCTTGCTTACACCGCGAAACAATTGCCTGCTTAAAACTCTTCAACCGGGCGTGTATTTGTCCATGTATGAGCACGGGGCCGGAGGAAATTGTAGTACTCTAAAATGTCCTCTCTAGGAGAGTGATTGTCAAGGATAATGACTAGTTTCTGAAACGAGGATTATAACGAGTTCCGAAAAAAGTTCAATATCGTGTGCATACCGGGAAAATTGTTTAAAAAGTCTTAAACTTATTGCACTTTTGCCAATTCAGTCCTAAACTTTTCAATTTTAATAATTAAGTCCATCTGGCCAATTTTGGTTGGAAAGTACTGACGTGGGGCGATGATGTGGACAATTTTAATAACATTTTAATATTTTTTGAATTTTTTTATTTTTCTTTTCCATTCTTTTTCTCCTTTTTTTTCCTCCCCTTCTTCCTCCTCCAGCCAGCTATAGGGGGAGGGCCGGCAACACTGGCAAGGGTGAAGTCGGCCCCACCCGATTTGGCAAGGTCGAGCCTTACCCAACGACAGCAAGGTCAACCTCACCCAGCCATGATGAGGCCGCCCTCGCTAGACATGGCTGGGTGAGGTTGGCCTCACAATATCTGCAAGGTCAAGCCTCGCCTAGCGACGGTGAAGCTCACCCTCGCCAGTGGCCAGCGGGGGCAAGGCTCGCCCAAGGTCGATGAGATCGACCTCACCGGCCCTCTCCTTTGGCCGATTGCCAACACTCGGCGATTGGCTAGAGGAGGAAGGAGGGGAGGAAAAAAAAGGAAAAAAAAAAAGAAAAAGAGAAAAAAGGAAATAGAATAGAAAAAAAATAAAAAAATTTCGAAAATATTAAAATATTATTAAAAATTGTTCACATTAGCGACACGTAGGCCTAGCCGGTGTCCACGTCAGCAATTTCTAGCCAAAATTAGCCGGATGGACTCAATTGGAGGTTTATGACTCAATTGGCAAAGTTGAAAGGTTTATAACTGAATTGGCAAAAGTGCAATAGGTTTAAAATTGTTTGGACAATTTTACTTGTGGATACCCATTATGTGATAGTTAAAAAAGATATATTTAACATGATTATTCGTATATGACCGAACAAGCCATATAACGTAGGGGTGTGCATGGTCCGGGTGGGCGGTTCCCACCCCGGAACCGTGGACCGCCCGCTACAGGACCGGTTCCAAAAATTGGAACTGAGAACCGCCCGTCGGTTCCATGGACTCGCCCGAGAACCGGACCGCCGGTCCGGTCCGGTTCTTGGACGAGTCCATGGAACCGGTCTCAACAAGTTTTCCTAAACAAATAAAAAAAAAATCTGTGAACCAACATCGGATCAACATAACAAAAGGAAAAGAACATAACTTTTCATACAATTCCTACACTATGATCAATTATATTAACCACATCATCCATAAATCAAGTGGGTACCCATTAATTATTGAGAAAAATGACCAAGGTATCCCAACTACACAAGAGCTTTAGACATGATAACAAATTTTCTTCTTTTTTTAAATTTTTTTTGGTCAGATTTTTTTAATTAAAAATTAAAAAAATAAAATATATTATTATTATATTACCGGTCCGGTCCGGGTGGGCGGGCGGACGGTTCCACACCTGGAACCGGGAACCGGCCCAAACAGTACCGGTTCCAAAAAATTGGAACCGGGAACCGGACCGGTTCCCTTGGGAACCACCGGTTCCGGTCCGGTTCCGGGCGGTCCGGGCGGGTCCCGGTTCTTTTGCACACCCCTAATATAACGTAACCCACCCATGGGTAGCTCAGTTGGTTAGGGCGTACTTGGGATTGTGTGTTTAGGCGCATTGGTCCCAGGTTCGATTCTCCAGTTGAGCACTTGTGATTTAAGTGGGGGGCCATGGCGGTAGGTTGCTGTGCTAGTCTCCCCCGAGGAATAGTCGAGGTGCGCGCAAGCTGGCCCGGACACCTCGATTACAAAAAAAAAAAATTCATATAACTTGATAGACCATATATATTTAGCAAGTAAATGATATAAATATGCTCTAAGTGAGAAGATACCACAATAGTGCAAATACTGCATATTGATGCAGCGGATATCATTAAAAGAAACTTAGGCTTTGTTTGTTTCTCGGATAATGAATGGTTCGGAAAACATTTTACAAAAAATTACCGTTTGTGTCGCTTGCGATAATTAGCTAATGAAAAATGTTTTCATTATCGACAACAATTTATGTCTAAATGTTTTCGTGGACAATGTAAATATTTTTCGTTTATTCATTTTTCTAAGTAATATGAGCGATCACTTTTAGGAAAATGTTTTCCGAATCATTCATCTTCCGCGAAATAAACAGAGTCTTATAGAGCACGATAGCAAGTAATTAATCGAACAAATAAATATTATCATCGGATCATCGAAATATTAAACATATCATTTTATAAACCTATAATCCTAACACTAAATATCTTTCACAAAGATGATCTTCATCACCTTATAGCCTAGTTCTTGGATTTTAAGTTAGTTTTTGAAAGAGAGATGAACACTTTATGGATTTTGACGAACATTAGGAGATGAAAGGGGTGAAGAACGTCTATTTGCCCCACCAACTCCCGAAGAAGTAGATTCCGAGGTTCATCTTACTGGCCATGAAAGGACACGCCCTTCCGATCCACAGGCGCGGATCGAATTTGCGCAGTTATCTCTACTGCGAGGATGTGGCGGAGGCATCCGGAGCTATTCTCCGCAAGGGCGAAGCAGGTCGTCTGTTATGACATAGCGGCTAAGGAGGGAGAGGAGGGTAATCCAATGTGACGAAGTTTGAGGTGGATTCCAACTGCGCGGATAAAACTCGTGGTGAACGGGCCTTTCAACGACCAGAGTTGCCTGATGATCGAAGGTCTGAAGAACTTGGGATGGTTCGAACTTTGAACGGACTGCTAAGGAGGAATGTGGAGTGGTGTGTTGGCAATCCAGATTGGTGGGGAGATGTTTCTGGAGCACTGCTTCCTCGTCCTAGAATGCTCATGGTTGGCAGTCCCATCTGCTCAAAAGCCAGCTCTGAAGAGAAATTTTACAGTTTGAGGGGTGGCAAACTAGGCTCCTTAAAGGCATTCATGAACCCGATTCCGCATCAGTTCCCGCTATTCTCTTGGAATCAAGTAGATTTGTGTTGAAACCCCGAAGTTGGGCTGGTTTGATGCCTCTTCTTAGCTGGACTTGTCATCGGTGTTAAGAGTATGTCAGGTAGCTGTTCATTAGTTGCGAGGTCAGGAGTAGACTGCAAATTGAATTCAGGTGCCATAGCGGCACCTCAGCATGAACAATTCACGGAGTCTTCTTCTTAGGCGGGCCGTGATTCGTTTCCAATCCCGCTTCAAGTTGATATACAAGCTTGTAATGTACTTATCAATGGATGCACATATAACAATGGCTGTGATGCGCATCACAATGCAATAAAAACATCAAAGCAATGCTCATCGTCCCTCGTAATAAAATGATCACAAGGCAATGAGATATTGAGTATTCCCCTTGCTTGCACTTGCCATGGCTTCTGCCTAATAAACATGAATATTCATTTTCCATGAACCTGAACTTAGCACATATTACGCTTCCGCACTTCCTGCACACAACCGGCACCCAAACAGGGTGATCACGTACTAGGATTTAGATTATCTTGTCCTTGGATTTTCTTCATCATCATTTTCTCTTGTATTTGTCAAGTGCATGACCTTAATTCTATGATTTTGCAGTGTTTATTCCACTTAATGGCATCTTAGGCTTGTTGTTTTCCCAAGTCTGGTGACGGCTTCAAAGTTAACTGCTTCGTGAACGTAACTACTTGCTAGAGGAATGTTATTTTTCTTTTTTTGTGAATTTCGATCATTATTTGTCTAAATTTTATGAAGAAGCGTAATGACCCATCCGTCGTTACATCTATCAAATTCCTTCTCAGCCAATCGTGCTTTTAGTTTTGCGTGGTAAAGGAGATGTGAAGCATTTGTCAGCCAAGACAGATCGGCAGTTGGGACTGAACAACCGCCCCGACACCACCAGTCGTCAGTCACTACAGTCACAACTAATACCGGATAACCATTGCCAAGATCATCGGTTCGCCTTCATCAGTAACAGTGACACACCACCGTTACGACCGTCACTAATGATCATACTTTTGCATCAAACATTATAAACAGTCATTTTGCTTTCTTATACTGCGAACGGGCGCAAGGCATGCAAAAATGCGACATCCTACAATGTTTTCTGGAGAATGATTTCGAGATAAAATCATTTTCCATTAGTCCAAGCGTATATGAAAGAGGGAGGGAGGGAAGGAGGGAGGGAGAGAGAGAGAGATCTTAAGTAATATATAAACATTGCAATAACCCTTGTACAACACAAGATTCATCAATAGAGTTTGAAGAGTGATGAAGAGAAATTTCAGAGAGTACTTCCTTTGTTTAGGCGAAGCTCGTCATGTGAGTCTCTCCCCATTTCATTAATTCCTCTTTCAACTAACTCTAGCATATTAGAAAGCATAATCTAAAGTGCCAATACGTCCAGTTGCCAGTGCTACGTATTAACTGCACCCACAAAGGAAAAAGTAACTAATTATATGATAATTCAGAAAAGGAACGTGATTAGTGATAAGACTATGATTAGAATAAATAAATGATGAGCATAGTTAAATAATGGTCACAACTGTTCTTGACATCTTCACCTCCATAACCTAAACCTATAGTTTTCAGCACCTTTGTCCCCTTTTACATGTTGAAGCTACGATCCCATATGGCATTGGAGATAAATACTCAATCTATTTTGTTCCCAGTTCAAATTATTCATTGACAACTCTTTCTAAACAAAAGAGGAAAAAGAAGCACGCCCAATCATTAGCTGGTGCGCAACTATGATCCCGTAATTTCTTTGATGTGGTTACGTTTATACAGTGTTTTGATCACAAGATGATGAGTCCGTTGCCTGGTTATTTATCCTTTTGGGAACAAATTCAATTTCCCTAACGAAAATATTCTTTTTCTAATTTTGTAGGGGATTAATCATATATAAGCGTGATTGATTGGCATGTTCACAGAAACGCAAATAGGTAGAAAGTTTTGCTAGTAATACTGGAGTTGAATAGGAAGAAAAACGGGAGTGTACCTGAGCTTAAATTAGACGAGTTGGAGGGCAGTGTGGTTGGATCGAGAATAAGGTTGGTGATTTGGATCCAGGACGTTGACCGGCAGGAAGTTGCGATCGTATGCAGGCTGAGATGGTAGCGGCTCGTACACCGACGACGATCCCGCCATGTTGAAGTGATGATCACTTCCTTGCTGCTGCTGCTGCTGATGTTGTGCCCTCTCATTCTCAGCTATCTATATATCATCACAAACACAGAATTTGGTCTACTCATTGTCCATGTCCGAGTTCTAATAATTGCATCAGTTTTTTTATGATTATCCACAGCTCAAGTTATCCGCGCCTTTGCATATTTGTGACATAGCTCAACAAATCACATCTCTTCATCGTGACATAGCTATGCCTGTTATAACCATTTGGATTTTGGATTATAATATCTTGAGAGATACGATTAGTTTGGTAATATCACGTCCATATGACAAGTTATGTACGCATGTGAATGCTTGGGCAGAGAGAGAGAGAGAGAGAGAGAGAGAGAGAGAGAGAGAGAGAGATATACCTTTGCTCTCAGATACATGTTATCATTTTGCAGCTCAATTTCCTGCACAAGGCCCTTAAGTAGCTTGGAATGAGAAGATAAGCAAACGGTCGAAATAATTAAGCATGCAACAAAAAATATTCACAGCGAAAGCCAAAATACATATCAGAACCAACATGTTATACGTGTACAGAGTGGATCTTTTATAGGTGCTTTTTCTTGCACATAGCTACGAATAAACTCAATTTGAACATTGTATTGCATTATGTTGGTCACATAAAAACCAATAAGAACACTTGCAATTTGGTCATCACCATGTTGGGAATGTACTAGAATCAAGTTGCAGAAATTTCAAAAGATAGTTACTCACCCTCTTCTGCATGTACTCGATCTCGGCAAAAAGCATCTCATTCTGCAATAGTTAGCATTCGCAAAGTCTATTAATAAACGCATGGAAAAGAATTTTAAGTGCAAGTTCTGATGGTGATCACAGCTAATGGAGAGACATGAAATTTTACCTTCTTCGATCTAACTCGGCTGATTGATTTCTCTAATTTGTTCTCGAGATTCTTGAGATCCTTGGAGCTCAAATCACTTATACCCTCACCTAGAATATGCCTTCACACATAGAGTTTCGGTTTTATATTAATCCTCTAAGTATATAAATCAAGCAATCGTTCATTTTCAATCTAGTTCATACTCTCACCTATTTGAGATCTGGATTTCTCTTATTTGTCTCCGAAGCTTAGATGCTTCTTGCTGGTAAAACTGAAATCATCGTAATAACGGTGAGCATCTAAGAAACATGGCAAGTCAATAGGGTTTATTACTCATAAAATAACAATAATTAACACTTTTTAGCATTCGATTATATGCACGACGAACCATATAATTATAAACCTAGGCGATATCACATCCATACAAAGGTATATTGATGAATTACCGCTGATAGACACAAGCATGTAACATCATCATGCGCCATGTCTCTATAACTTTAAATAAACCAAAGTCAAATTTTGCTAACTCGGGACTCTGTTATGACCCATATCATATAACCTTTGGGATACTGAGGGCTAGAAGCTCTCGACAAAACTGTTCTAATTAGGTTACTATAGTGATCTGACATTAAGGTGCAAAAGAAGGATAAATTTTGGATGCAAAAGGCCAAAAGTGTTCTAATTAGGTTACTATAGTGATTTTACATAAAGGTGCAAAGGAAGACTATGATCCAGCTAGCTACCTTAATTCTGTCATGTTCTTATTAGGTTGAAATAAGTGAACTAGGTCAATAATACCTTAACATTCTCAGGGTTATAGGCTCAGCATACTACTTATGCTTCTAAGAGGAGAATTAGTGAGCTGTGAGTGACATTGGTAGTAGAAAGTAATGATATCGCATGCTAGATAAGATTCAACACCAATTATCTGGACAACCTACTCTTCTAGCCACTCAAACTTACCTCTTCTTTTATGAAGGTCATTATACTTATTATTTCTTCAATCAAGTAACTCAACTCTGATTTAACTTTATGTCAAAACACTCCTTTAGGTTTCCAACCAAAAACCAAATGCGTAAACAATGTGACTTCTAATGCTGTACACTCAACCTGAGTAGTCATCTGGCATTCAGTTTGCAAACTATTAGGCATTTAGTAAGCTCTTAATACTTATGGTTCTTTAATTCAATGGCTGACATGCTTCACGGTGGCAAATTAACGAAGGATATCACATTAGATCTCATGTCTGTTTCTTGATCAGTTCTTGACCGAAACAAAGCAAATACAAAGCAAATAACCCGATTGAAGGTGGAACAAATGTAGGATGACGACAACCTTATGTAATGTACTCCCAATTGCTGAACTGCATATTGCGCACCTCCTAAACTTTGCTTGATCTCACAACAACATGCTCTTGTGTGATTTTTCTTGCTTCGTGAATAATAAACGGCCTATATGTGTGTTTATAGCATGTGAGAGGATGCAGTGTACGCTAGGAGTATTTAGTATGTCCGTTCATTCGACTCAAATGTCACAGCGATGTGCTGCTAGAGTTGTCTTGATGTTCAAATGGAGCGTAATACCACACTATTACGTATATAAACACTACAGTAAAGGTATTTCAAATTATGAGGAAATCGTAATTTGACATACAAGTTACTCTATCTAACTATGCAAATCCTTAGGTTTTCAAGCTCGTGACATGTGAATCCAAATCGATCCCCGAGAGACTATACTACCTTTATACCATGCATATCTAAGTTTGGTAAATGACTCTGCGAAACTTCTTCAAAAGATTTGAACCATTTCACTGCTCATGGTTTGTCATCATTCCGAACCAGAAGCAATTGAGATTTTTTGGCAGTTGAATGGCATGGTTTAACCTCATATATGGACTGTATTTGCAATTAGCTGCAAAAAGGAGATAATGAGTTCTACCTGTGTGTTCACTTCAGAAACAGACTGTGGCTGTGAGGAATCGCTGCTTGTTTTCTTGTACCTCTCAATTGTTCCTCTGACACTGCAAAAATAACAAAAAGAAAGACTTAAAAAGCGAAAGAAAAAGGAACTATAGTTATTACATAAATTAAGAATCATAATGAATTCAACCAATGGTCGAGACATCAGCTGGCCTAAGAATTAAGCTAGCAACTTTCAGAATGATCTTATCGCCTGGGATTTATAATATCATGCTAGTAGATTAAGAAAGACAACCCTTATCAAGAGATATACAATTACAAGTATCGAAAGAAAAGGGCATAAACTCCATCAAGAAGTCTTGATGAGGTCTCGAATTTCATCAAGAATATAAGTTCTCTCTCCTTTCAGATTACTACCATACACCTGAGAGCCTATTGAAGATGTGGGATGGTCAATTGAAGCTTTCCTACTAGTAAAAGGATTATCTAGCTATAAGAAATACATTTCGGATCATCTTGAAGTTTGATTGGTTTGGATGAGTTCCTCTCAAATCATGCATTGATCCACACAGTCAGAGACCTCTATCTCACCATTAACTGCACCAACTGGTACTACCATCATGAATGACCATCGCCGCCATAATTAACCCCGCCACCAACTCCATCACCTTTTGCTAACTATCAATCACCACTGCCGCCACTTTTGAGTATACCGAACGATAGAATGAGATTTCCGGAATTTGGTTTCATAGAAATACGATTCCTTCTAGAATTCCATTCTGATTTGGCAAAAATATAAGTAGTTCTAGCCATCTAGTTAAGTGGTTAGTGGTTCTATATGTCTATTTCAGAAGAACTAATGACTATAATATGTATTAACAGTAGAGAACATGAGTTTATTTAGCCTTGAGCAAGTATGTATCTGCAAATATATAAACTCACTACTATATAGTCTAGCAAGCTTTTCTTTTGCACATCGATTGTGCGAATGGTTTTTGTTCTTAGGGTTCCTCCTTTTTCTAGTAGATCTTACTCTAACTGCAACATTTTTAACTTTTCATGAATGACATATGTATTTGGTAATTACATGAATTTCTTCGTTGGTAAGCTGTTAGAGCGAATAATGCATCTCACTGCAGATAATCTCAATCTAAAAGACTGCCTAGGATATCAAGAACTTTGTACTTTACATATTCCATAGTTTCATTCTAAAGAAACAATGCATGCATATGAAATCTAGCCAGCTTTAGTTAGATTCATCATGATAAAGAGTTGTGAACAACCAAAGTAGGTGGATGAAAATCGTTTATTTGATAACTTTCAGCGCACTATTTGCAAATTAACAGCATAATTTCAGTGAACAAGTTACATTTTGAGAGAAGGAACATAAATTGGAACGCCATAGCCATTTAGATCATCATTTCCTTGAAGTGACCGAGTTGCTACTTTGAGTCTCACAATGCACATTAAATGTACTTAGTACGAAGGAAAACTTCTAGACACTTCCTGTTCATTGAACTATTTCTAATTCAACCCTCTCAAAAAAATTTTGGATAAAGAAATATGTACGCATCAGTACAAATTGAACATCATCTCGGCTTCGACATTATAATGAAATCGTGAGAACTTAATATATGAATGGTTGGTCTGTACATCTCTAATAAGTATAAAGGGAATGCAGAAAGAATTCAAGAAATCAAATTACAATTGTCTGAAAATTATACATATATTGGACGCTTTACACTTGTGATGTTAAAAAGCTTAAAAAAAAATAACCAGGCCTAAGTAGACTGTGCTTTTAAATCTTTTTATAAACCTTTGTTGGAAATCATATTATTCTTAATACAACATTCGTTTCTCTTAATATATGAATTTTCAATAACATTGACGGAATATTTACAATATCAAACACACTTACATTTTGTTTATCTATCATACACCAATTGAATTGGAAAACAACAGCAATCATTTAAACTTATTAATCTCATTTAGTAGGATTATACATGAGAAACCTTTTCAAATCACCGTACGCATATAATGACGACGTACTGAAAAAAAAATCTGGCGGCAAAATTTCTTTTGTCTGTTTTCACAGTACGGCGAGTGCTAATCAAACTACATTGAATTTTTTTGCCACCTTAATTTCGTCGAGCTACCGAATGATTGGCTATCCCCTGCCAAGCTGGCAGAAGATACCAGCACATGATTGGTCCAACATTCTTTTAGTCAAAACCCCACGCAAATACCACGTGTAAGAAATCCCAGCAGAAGATTATCCAAAGGTTAATAACCCTAGGAACAACACCCTTCCTCCCTCCCAGCAGAAGAAATCCCAAAAACTGGCATCGTTTTTCAAAGGCGTGTCCTTTTGGTAGAGCACCTTTTTGTGACTATACCATGAATGAAGGTTTTGAAGAAGAAAGGGTAAAGAAAGTATTATTTTCCATTGTCTGTCTACATGCTAGCTGGTCAGTGTGAGGAAAAAACCCGTTTTGTAATGCAGTGAGAAGAACTCAAAAGTTGCAGAGTCTCTCGTTGGTTCGTACAAGACCCTCTCGTCCTCTTATCTGCTCTTTCACTCTGTCAGTTTCAACTTTACCCCTCTCTCTCTCTCTCTCTCTCTCTCTCTCTCTCTCTCTCTCTCTCCCCCCGTAACTTTTTTTTGACATTGTTGATTATGTGCAAAACAGAAATGCATGACTTGTTCTCTATTTATAAACTTTTTAGACAGATAATTAACTTAAGTGACCGAATGCAGATGAAGATGAAGTCACAGATTAAATCCCAGAAAAAAAATTTCTTCTTTTCTGTTTTTTTTTCCTTTTTCATGTTACACCCAGAAAACTTTTCTTCTGAAATGCTGTCACTCTCTTTCTCTCTCTCTCTCTCTTGTGTGTATGTGTTCATAAGATTCTGAAGATCTAAACAGGGTTGCTTTTGGTTTCAGGATTTCCTTAAAGATGAAAGCTCTCTCAGTTTCTTGCAATTTGTGAAGAAATGAGAGGTGGGGTTTTTTCTAGAATAGTTCTTGTTTTCCTTGTTTACTAAATCGCCAAAACTGAGGTTACTTTCTGGTTACATCGGTCAAAATCCAAAAGTGAAGGCCTGAAAATAAGGGCCGAAGAGATCTCGAAGTGGAAGAAAGAGAATTATATAGAGCAATTATTTCTTACCCTTTGAGATGCAGAAATAAAAGAGAGAAAGAAAATGAAAATTTAGGAAAAGGAAAAGAAGCAGAGAAGCCAAGCAATGGAATCACGACACACACCCACACACTCTCTTTACCTTGTCCCTAGTGATCAACTGAAAAATCATGTCTGACGTGACAAAAGATTCGTACGTGTTGTTGTTACTTATTAGACATGATACACACAGCTGACCCACACAAAAACAAAATGCAAAACCCTAACTAATCTCAAAACTTTCCTGTCTCTTCACTTCAATTCTAACGAGAGAGAGAGAGAGAGAGAGAGAGAGAGAAGCATGAATACGAGGGGACAAAATCAGTGGCATCCAATTGGCCAAACCCTCTCAGCTTTTTAACAGGCTGATTGAAGTGAAGATCTTGGAGTAAATCTTCAGATGCGTGCCATTTGGGATATTTTGAACCCTAATTTGATTGCTTTAAGGTACTTGTTCCTGGGTTTTTCTTTTCTTTTGGAGATGACATTTCATCCTAGGAAACGTCAAGAAAATGTGAAATGGCCCTTGAATGTGTCACAGCTTTTTGAGAGAGAGAGAGAGAGAGAGAGAGAGAGAGAGAGAGAGAGAGAGAGAGAGAGAGAGAGAGAGAGAGAGAAGAGACTCATTCAAAAGAATTAGGAAATCTCGACACCAGCATATTTGTTGTTCTTAGTGCTAATACTCTCTCTCTCTCTCTCTCTCTCTCTCTCTCTCTCTCTCTCTCTCTCTCCCCGCGTCGCAGCTCATGGGAAGACAGTCATTTGAGAGAATCGGACTAAAGATGGGTCATGATCATGAAATAATAAGATCCTAATCGTTATTTTCATGAAATAATAAGTTCCTAATCGTTATTTTCATCTGAAAACAGAAGCCTTGACGACTTCGTGATTGTGTGTTCATAAATCTCAGCCTAAAAGGTGAAAATCCAAATGAGAAGAAGAGCACTGAAAACACCACAAGAAGAACACTTTTGAAGAGAGTTTATTCATGGATTGCAACAAAACCTGTTGTTGGCATATTCATAGAGCCGGCCGCGGCTCGAGAAGACAATAAGCGCAACTTCAGCGTCGCACAGCACCGATAGCTCGTAAGCCTTCTTCAACAATCCGTTCCGGCGTTTACAAAAGGTGACCTGCCTGTTCGTCGCGTTCTCGATCCGCTTGATCTCTATCTTCCCTCTCCCCCCGATTCTCTTCTGTGAAGAGGCCTCCGAAAATTCACTCGGGAACTCCATACCGCTGCAAAAAGACCTGAAAACAAACGGGCAAAGTCACTTAGATCCGTCTATTTTGGCAAGGGGGAAAGTAGCAATGTATTTGATTGAATCTAGGAAGCATTCAACAACAAGAAGAGGGGCAAACGAAGTTGAGAGAAAATCGTAACACCACCCTTGGTGTTGAAGGTGCTTAAAAAAATAATATGAAAGGAAAAGATTCAAGAAACTAACAGCTTAACTTGGTTCTCTCTTCTTTGGTGTGTTCTTGAGCCAAACATTGAGAGAGAGAGAGAGAGAGAGAGAGAGAGAGAGAGAGAGAGAGAGAGCATTCAAGAAAAAAGAAGAGGGTATAATGAAGTTGAGACAAAATCGTAACACCAACCTTGGGGATGAAGATGCTGAGGAGAAAAATACGAAAGAATGACTCAAGAAACTAACAGCTTGACTTGGGTCTCTCTTCTTAGGTGTGTTCTTGAGAGAGAGAGAGAGAGAGAGAGAGAGAGAGAGAGAGGTTGCACAAAATGTAAGCAGGTAGGTTACAGCAGATGGATATTTATGGGCAGAGAAAATGGACCCTTAAACTATAGTCAAAACAGCTTTGCACTGTCTGTATACACCATACTAATTTCTTTTTAATTTTCCCTCCATCTGAACTAGTGTTTTGTGGGAAAAATCTTTTTTGGGGGTGAATTAGGGCATTGGCATTAGGGGAAAAAGGGCCTCCTTCTTTTTTACTTTTGACATTTCAGATTCCATCATTAGCAGTCCATTTCTTCGTGTATAGGGAAAAGGGTATGGGAGATCATTAAAGAGATCTTTGAAAAAAGTGACCCTTAATGGTGTTGATGAGTGAGGCCATTGGGCCTTGCCCATGTTTCTTCCTTCCACCTTCGATAGTGTTGGAATGGAGAAAGAAAAAAAAAAGGGGATTTAGTAAAGTTAAGAGCAGAGCTATGCTGAGAATAGTACAATTGGTGTATAAAATTGGTATTCTGAGTGATTTAGTATACTGCAAGTGAGCATTTGAAGTTTGAATAGTTGTGTCATATTTATCCTCCACTAACAGTTTAACATCACTTAGTATACCGATTTTTATAAACGACTTTAGTGTACATAGCATTTCTCATATTATTATTCGGGAATCTGATATACAGATATGTCTTTTATGATATATTTAGCCAGTAATTCACCACCGGATTAAATCTCTCTATCTCCCTTGCATACATAGCTATAGTGTTTTACTACAAAACGACATATGCATATACAAATTTTGTTAATGATATCATGATAAAAACCAATGGAAATACGTCAAAATTATGCGTCAGAATGCATACATTTTATTCACGACCCTTTATGATCTCTTTCCTTTTTTATGATAAGGAAGCTTATGTTTGGTGGTTAAACTATGGGAGAATAAAACAACCTACTAAATTCGTGAATTAAGTGACACATGAATCAAAACCTAAGCGAGTGATCTTGATATATGATTTTTCTAAACTTA
This sequence comes from Syzygium oleosum, assembly GCF_021117445.2. NCBI lineage: Eukaryota > Viridiplantae > Streptophyta > Magnoliopsida > Myrtales > Myrtaceae > Syzygium > Syzygium oleosum. The sequence goes on from NW_026607494.1 coordinate 8,077,606, forward strand.
GTGGGTGCGACGGACCGAATCCATATATCGCATCTGTACACCTAATTCGCTTTCATTCCTTAGTCAATAAACTACGATCTCAATACTCTGAAGTCCCATGCAATTGATTTAACGGAACGACTCCACGCGATAACCACTAGGGCATTTCTGTTGCGAATTCAATGAGGAATGTGACGTGCTTGAGGGTGACTGCCATGTGAAGTCCTGTTCACATCACATTCTCGAGTTCATTTATGGCAACAATTGGAGGAGGCCCATGACTGTATATTTCATCTTCAAGCCTGTAATGGATTGCCCTCTTTTAACTGTAGGAAATGGGTGGGATCTTCCCATCTGCTCATCGCCAAAAGTTCATCTCAAAGCTGAAGTTCTTTGTATACATGGTCAGGTCACATTTTTCAGGTAGCTACTGCTCCAATCCAAAGCAGCAAATTGTCATTCATTCTCATGTTCCTGGTCACAAGTACTCCTTAACACTGTTGTTCCAGATGAAGCATCGGGAAGTAAAGCAGCAACATTCTCTCTTGTCTAGCGCTTCCGAGGGACGGAGGAAGTGGATGACAGTGGGTGGATGGAGTTGGTAGTTACTAAAGAAAGCGGACGGAGTTAGTTTCACTTTTAATGCTTGTCTTAATGTTAGATTTAGGTTTAATTTAGATTAGATGTGAGAGCTTGATAATAATTTAGAGGGTGGACAGTATAGTGCCATGCTTTTGTGAGAGTACTATGTGATATTATCAAGCAATCATATCCCTCCATTTTGTTCATACAACAATTGTTCTATCCTATAGTTTAAAATTTAGCGACATAATTGACTTGGTGGTACAACGTCACTATGACACACAAAGTCATTCTTTCATATGGTATAGTCTCACAATGTAATGGATCGACATTGAATGGGGCATCTTAATTCATGCCACGTGTATTAGATGACGACACATGTCACTGACTTTTTAAAATTGAGTATTTACTAAGAGGAGCCTGAAACTGATGGTGATCCTACACATCGGAAAGGCTAAAAGAATAAAGTTTCCTCAGACCATCCTAAACCTTGTGGTAAATTTTTTAAGAGAAGCAAAAATTACAGATGATTTATTAAATATTGCAATTTATTTGTTGATTTGGCGGTCAATAATCAATAGGTGCCACTCCATTTATTCAATGCTCATATTGCAAAAAATAGTATTTTCTGCTATGTTGATATGAAAGTATATATCCATATGAATATTCTCTAATTGTTGTCAATAAATAGATCAATGGTGGATCTAGTCGACACACAACTCAATTATGATTTTTCTTCTCCCTTACGCTAAAGGGGTGATGACTTTGTACCGGTCGGGACACTCTCTGTCTCCACAGGTACGAGGTTTTTGTGTTCGGCCTCCTATGCTGTAAGTTGCGCGTTGAAAAGTTATATACTACTTATTTTACCAAAAAAAAAAAAGGGGGTGATGACTTTTAATGACAATTTCAGTGGCCATAGTACTTCAAAAGTGAAATGACAAATGAAGAAACTTTCCCTCGATGAGCAAAAATAATTTATGAATCACAGTCTGCACTGAATAAAGGAAAAACATGGGGGTGGAATGTCCAAAGTTTTAATAGTGTAGGTGGAAATCTGATGCAAAATTAACTATGAAACCCTAAAAAGTAAAATATACTTTTCTTTTTGTATTTTCATATGCAGATTGGTGAAGAAGATTGTGAAAGCACTGGACATGACTAGAAATGGTAATTTTCTGTAGCCTTGGAGTTGTCCCGGATGGCTATTATATTATACCTTTTGACCTTTTCACATTTGAATTCTGAATTCTGTTTATTTCTCAACATCTCCAATTCTAAGAACATTAACTTGTAAGCATTTCAAATCATTTTGAACTTTTCCCTAGCTTCTAAACTATTATGAATAAATTTTGGTTAGTCAAACTATTTTTATAAAAGTTTGAAGGCTTAGAAAATGGGTCAACAAAGTATAGTGTTTTCGACATCCCCGAATGTAAGCCAAATCCGACATGTGACGTACACATCTGTAACCACATCAATCAATTATAATGGCAACAAAAAGGAAAACTTGCAAAATATTAGGAGCAGATCTGATCATAGGTCTGGCTACCTCTGGTTCTTCCACAAATGAGCAGGCTTGGCCCTAAATTTTGCCGCTAGTGCTCTGGCTTGGGCAATTCTTTTTCCGAGGCTTGAACCTCGGCGAATATTGACCTGAATGACTATATTGGAATTTTGCACAATGGTTTAGAACTAAATTGGCAAAAAAATAAAAATTTTAAGACTTAATTGACATATGTATAGCAAGTTTATGACTGATTGGGAATACCCCCATGCTTTCCCATGGCTGAGCTTCGGTGCTTAACCAGGCCAGAAAGTTCAAGCTTTGGTAAGCATGTTCCGATACGATATTATATGAACCATTTTCTCCCAAATATTTAAGATCTTGGGTAAAACACCGACAATGCAGAGAAAACATATTATTTGACTTTCTAAGAACGAATGTTTATTTGTTTTCATAAAGTACGGAGGTTTAAATCCAAAAATCCCTAAACAGAGGACAAAAGTACCTTATCTTGTCCGCATCGCACATAGACCCCGGAGGTCCAAATGACATCAAGAGTACATGTACAAGTGCGTGCCCAATGATGTGATTGTACCATATCATATGCCATGATATGATATAGTATCAATTAAATTCTCAAGAGCGTAGTATAAAAAACTCATGGCATCAATCTTCTACTATATAAAAACTAAGGTTTTGCATTTACCATTTTTTAGGGCAAGTAATTTCTCTAGAGAAAGACAATAATTCTCTAGACAGAATTTCTCTGAGGTGCCAAGAAAAGAATTCTGGCTTTTGCCTCAGCATGCTTTATCCCACATGCTCATCATAATGTTGTGAAGATTCTTCTAGCTAGTAGCCCTAGCTAGACAACCGAGTTTCCCTAGCTAGACACCTGAGTTGGATCCACAGGCGATGACTTCTTGTATTCACCCTCTGAGAAATTATTTCATGAACTGCCATGTTCCATGCCTGCATATTTCAAGGTCCTGTGGAAACCCCCTCTTCTCTACCCCTTTGGCCATGACTCGTGGCTTGTGACTTTAATGATGGGGCCAAAGTTCTACATCAATCATCGCAAGAGGAAAATCACTTAGGAATTGTGTGTGGTGAGGACCACATTTCGACAAGTACTAGAGTACCACTCCTGATTCATGCATGAGAGAGAGCTCTAGACCCACATAAAGACTATTATTTGGGATGTGAGCTATCAAGGAGCCATGTCTCCCCCAAAAGCGTGATTGGGTCTAACCCCACTTGCTTACCCTAAGCCTTTGAACATCATCCACCCAAATTCATACATCGGCTTTGTATTTGGATAATCCATAGAAAACCTAATTGGTTGGCTACAAGACCGGTGGGGCGACCTTTGTGTTTTTTAGCGTCTCACGTGTTCGATTTTGCTCGTGTTACGGGTAAAAAAACAAAAAAGTAGCGGTAGGTTTATTGCATCACTTAATGAATATCTAAATTCAAAATCGACGAGTTTCTGTATGTCTAGCATTGTTATCATGTATTAGTTTCACGGCCAATGACGCCGCAAGCACTTGAACTTGTTTCCCGTTTTCCGATCAAATAACTTATACGGTTGAGTACCTGAACTTTTCTTTTTTTTTCGGTCGAAAGTACCTGAACTTTTCCGAAAGGGCTCAATATAGAGGTCTCTCTTCAAGCGCAAGAGGAAATTAGGGTTCCATTTATTGGGGGTTTGCACTAAATCAAAGGTGAAAGTGCTGAGGTCTTCTTCTTCATAGAACTTTCTCTCATCCTCTGCTAATGAGCTATTAGCCTATTACGCACTCTTTCAAGGATGGCTGCTGATGAGCTATTACGCACTCTTTCAAGAGTGGCTGCTCCGAAAAGGATCACCACTTGTGGAGCGTGGGAGGAACAACGTTGTGCCTCTGTGGAGTCCCAGAAACGATTGCAGCTGCTTGGAGCATCAATAATCCAGGGAGAACATATTAGTTCAATGTTAGGGCCAACTCCTGTATGAACTTACTACAATATTAGTGATTCATCAACTTTTTGCCAATTAAGTTACCGGTTAGTTCTGATTTAATTTCATATTCGTTTGAGTTAGTCACCAGCATTTATGTGATTTTTTTTAATTTAGTACTTCCTCTATTGGGTTACAATACTTGATGAGTCACTCAAAATAAAAGTTGTTAATTTTGTTAAATAGTTGGTAAATTAAATAAAGAAATTAAAATAAGTATAAAGATAAGATAAATTCTTTTTTTTTGTTAGAGATAAGAGAAGTTGGTAATTTGAAAAGAGCAAAATAAGCGTTCATGAATAACTCCAAAAAACGTAGTATGAAGAACTAGTTGATAACTTAAACATAAATAAAGTTGGTAAGCGAGGCAAATAAAAATTGTAACTCTATAGAAAAGTTGATAATTTAAAGGAAAATCAAATAAACGTTGGCAAGCAAAGTTTATGAGAGTTGGTAGCACAAAAGTAATTAACAACTTAATTCAAAAAATCGATAAGTCACTGTTTCGTCGGAAAATGTCCTCACGACGAAATATAATTCACCGAAAGTCGTTCTTCGGTTCTTAATGAAAGGAGACTGAGTTCTAGATCCAATTCCGGATAGGAGCAATCCAGGCATGAATAAAGGACTTGATTTTTACATAATATTCAGACGAAATCATCCAATTGTTGGTGGCGTCCAAAGTTCACAAAGACCTAAACAACTACAGCTAGGGAAACTGAAAGTGCGAAACTGGATAGTAAAGACTACAGCTATGGAAACTGAAAGTGCGAAACTTGGAAGTAAAGATAAAAGATAACATTTGTTTTGTTCATGTGTGCCGGGGGCTCTTTTGTTGATAATCAGACGCTATTTATAGCACAGACTTGGTAACCGTTCTTGGTGTTGTATCCAATACCTACCGTTGATTTCATCTTTACCGTTCATTTAATGACACCTGTTTATCAACTGTTATCGATCTTATCTTCTGTATGAAGTGATAACCGCTCGTGAGCCCATTTAATCTCTGAAACGACAACCGTTATCGAACCCATTAGTTCTCTAAGGCGACAACCGTCATCGAACTTTTCTCCGTTTGACACTTGTCTTTCGGAATGGTAACTGTCATCGAGCTTTCTCTCCGTCTGACATCTGTCTCCCGGGACGATAACCGTCATCGAACCTTTTCTCCGTTTGACACCTGTCTCTCGGGAAGATAACCGTCATCGAGCCTTTTCTCCGTTTGACACCTGTTTCTCGGGATGATAACCGTCATCGAGCCTTTTCTTGATTTGACACCTGTCTCTCGGGATGATAACCGTCATCGAGCCTTTTCTCCATTTGACACCTGTCTCTTGGGATGATAACCGTCATCGAGCCTTTTCTCCGTTTGACACCTGTCCTTTGGGACGGTAACCAACATCAAACTTTTTCTCCATTTGACACCTGTCCGCCAGAAATAGGGACCTTCATCGAGCTTTTCTGACTTGACATCTATCATCCTTTTCATCGATATCATCGATGAAAAACACCTTAGGCACTTGGATATCTGTCTTTTCCAGAGCAAAGGCCTTCATCGAATCTTTCCTAGCTTGACATTCGTTCTTGTCCTTGTCGACATCTTCGATGAAAATACCTTCAGCATTTTTATCCCATCCATCTGAATTTCAAATTTCCCGCTTATACCTGCCCGTACTTACCAGCTGCCATTTAGTACATAGTACAGATGACGTCATCCTTTGTCGTTTTATTCATTTATCTTAAGCATCGATATCTCTAATTATTTTCAGGTGTCAACAGTCACACACACAAAAAATAGATTAGAAGTTTCATGTAATAGTTGATAATTTTGACGTATTTGTAAGAAAAGGTAAATAAAAGTTGGCAGAGGATAAGATAAAAAAAAATTGTCAAAAATAAAAGAAGTTGGTAATTATAAACCAACATTGATAACTAACTAAGATAAGAGTTGGTAATATTAAACTGGTTGGTAACTTAATTGGATAAAAGTTGGTAATCACACTTATCAAGGTTGGAAATTTCATAAAAAAATCAATAAATTTTAAAAGTCGATAAGTAAGACAAAATAGGAAATTTTAGTCGGTAAATTTAAGATAAAAGAATAAATAATAGTAATGAGCTGAAATCACAGTTGTTAATGAAAATTTAGATAATAACCTAATCGGAGAAAAGTTGATAAGTCACATAGATAAAGGTTCGTAATTTCATATAATAAACAGAATATTTAAGCTATTGGAAAAAAGGTAAATAAAAATTGAAAATTTAAATTATGAGGTATATATATTACATATGAGACAAGTGTTGAGGAAAACTCCTATTGATTTTGAAGTTGACAAAACCTTCTATGTTATTGTAAATCTGATACTTATTCTGAACAAATTTATTCCAGGTCTGTATATTCTGGAAGCTCAGAAGAAAGTTATTCAGACTTTACAAACTGTCAAGTATATTTTTGAAGACCCACATAATCTAGGTTCTGAGATTCAGACGCAGAAGTTATTCAGATGCAGATGCAGAAGCAGAAGTTTTTCAGATGCAAATGCAGACGAAGAAATTATTCAGACGCAGACGCAAAAGTTCTTCTGATGCAGACGCAGAATTTCTTTAGACGCAGAATTCAGAACATAACACAACAGCTAGTGATCTGGCATGGATTTCACAGAAGGAATGTTCTGATTGTCTCAATCTAAATCAAATTGATTGACAATCAAACATCACGACAGGAATGCATTACAACGGACAAAGCTCTACTTATGGAAACCAAGATTCTGATTGTATGGGCGACCAGAATCAGCGGGATTCAGAATCTGTTATCCAACGGCTACTCAATCCTTTGTATACAAATCTGTCCAAGGTGAAGATTGGAAGATGATCCTCTGAATGCTGTCCAACGGCTAGTTTTGGAAGTAGAGGAGTATTTAAGGAGATCAACGAGCAGCTGAAGGAAGAACAGAATCAAGAATCAACAAGTCCAAAGTCTGAGCATACTCCAATCATTTCTCTTGTCGTTATGAGCAAAACATTAAAATCTTGAGGGACACTTTGTAAGAGTGATTGTGTGAGATAAAGAGTCCTATCATACACAAGAGTGTTAACACTCAGAAGTTGTAATTCCTCTTGATTACATAGTGAAATCCAGCCGGTAGGCTGTAAGCGTGGGAGAGTGGACGTAGGCTTGCTATAAGCCGAACCACTATAAACTTGTGTGCAGATTCTCTATCCCTTATCTCTTACTTTACATTCTGCACATCAAGAGCACCGTCTTTATAATCTGTCTTGAATCTGAATTTTATTCAGACTCTACTGTGATTTATTTTGTTTCCGCATAAATTATCAAAAATTGTTTAAGATCACCTATTCACCCCCCTCTAGGTGATCCTTGCTAGCTACATCAATTGGTATCAGAGCAGGTTGCTCATTTATTGAAGTGTCTTACTTCTGAGCTAACGATCTATATGGCTAGCTATGGTGCTCCAGGGCTCATTGAAGGACAGAGCAACAAATAAACCACCATATTTCGATGGCAAGGAATATAGTGTCTGGAAGAATAAGATGAAGGCATTCATAAAGTCAATTGATCACATGCAATGGGATGTCATCATCAGAGGAGTCAATCCAAGATCTTCTGATTCAAAAGAAAAGGCAGATGCAAGCTTAGCAGCAGTTCCTCCATTATCTCAAACTGAGATATCCAAAAGAGAAACATTAGATTTAAAAGCAATTTATTCTCTTTACTGTGCTTTATCACCCATTGAATATAAAAAAATTGCTGCTTGTGAATCAGCTAAGGAAATCTGGGATACTTTCCTTGTTACTTATGAAGGAACAGATCGAGCCAAGGAAACTCAAATCAATCTTTTGCTTGGTCAATATGAATCCTTCAAAATGAAGCCTGGAGAATTAATTGCTGATTTGTATGACAGGTTTACTGATATAGTAAACGGTCTTGCTTATCAAGGACAACCAGTTCCAGATGCAATGAAAGTCAACAAACTTCTGAGAGGACTGACAAATCAGTGGGATAACATCAAAACATCTCTTCGAGAGAAACAAAGGATCAAGCCTCTATCAGTGAATGAGTTAATTGGAACTCTTCAATCATATGAGACTGAGAAACGGAATGAGGAGATTGAATCCAAAGGTAATAAATCAATTGTTTTGAAGACTAACATTGATTCTGATGCAGATTCTGAAGATGAAGACGTTGATGATGAAGAACTAGCTCTCTTTATAAAGAAGTATAAGAAAATGAAGATCAAAGGAAGAAACCTCAGAGGTAAGAAGCCTTTTGAGAAGAAGAAGTCTTTCGATGAAACCGAGAGATCGAAGGATGTTATATGCTTTCACTGTAAGAAACGTGGACATATCAAGCCAAATTGTCCACTTCTGAAAAAGAAGACCAAGTTTGAGAAAGCAAAGAAGGCCTTAAAAGCGTAAAACCTGGAGTGACACGAGTGTGAAGACAAGTGATTAAGATATCTCAAATTTCTCGTCTAATGGCTAAGTCAGACTCAGACTCAGATTCAGATTCTGATCCCAAAGTGGAGATTGAGGTAAAACATTCTGACATGCCTATTGAAGTATCAAATTACATTGATGAATTATGCTTTGAATTCAAGACTGCTCTTAAATGCATCTCTTCTTTGAAAAAGGAAAATTCATCACTGAGGCAACAGGATGTTTCACAAAAAGAAAAAATCGATTTCCTTCAAAAAGAATTTCATCAAGTCAAGGAAAGTCGAGATTTTCTTTCCAAAGAAAATGCGGTTTTGAAAAAGCAAGTTTCAGAAATTACTTCCAAGTTTTCAAAGGGTTCAGAAACCTTGAAGCATATCCTTTCTATCCAAATTCCTTACTACAACAAATCTAGTCTCGGATTTGTGAAGGAAAGTGATAGCTTGATTGATTTTCCAAAGGTCAAGAAGAGATTAAAACAAAGACCTCCTCGACAAGCTTATAAAAACCATTTCAAAAGGAATTTTGTAAAACCTGTTGGCCGAAGTGCACTGAGGTGCTCAAAATGTGGAGATCCACAACATTTTGAGAATGAATGTCCTAAGGTCTAGAGACCTGTTAAAAGAGATTTTGTTAAGACAGCTTATACTAATACTCAAGGACCCAAATAAATTTGGGTACCAAAGAAAACTTGAGATGTTGTGATTTTTGCAGGTTACCACAAAGAGAAAAAGGAAGTGGTACCTAGACAGTGGATGCTCTAGACATATGACAGGAGATCCAAGCATATTCGCTGATCTACACTGTCTGAATGGTGGAAAAGTTTCCTTTGGAGGAAATACCAAAGGAAAAATTATTGGCAAAGGAACAGTTGAAATTGGAGGACTTACAATCAATGATGTCTATTTGGTGAAAGGACTCAACTACAACTTGATAAGCATAAGCCAAATTTGTGATACAGGTTTCAGAATCAACTTTCAAGAAGATACATGCTCAGGGACAAGCAAAGATTATTCTCAAACATTTACAGGAAGAAGACATGGCAATATCTATCTTCTAGATGTCAATCCACACTCCACTCATTGCTTGATCTCAATCAAAGAGGATGAAGATCTATGGCATAGAAGATTGGGGCATATCAGTATGAAACAGATCTCAAAGATTTCAAACAAGAAACTAGTTCGAGGTCTACCAGATTTGAAATACAAGAAAACAGAGTTATGCAATGCCTGCACTCTAGGAAAACAAGTAAGAAGTTCTTTCAAGTCTATACATCATGTTTCCACTAATCGTGCTTTGCAGCTTCTTCATATGGATCTATTTGGACCAACCAGAACACAGAGTATTGGTGGTAAGAAATATTGTTTAGTCATTGTTGATGACTTCACAAGATTTACTTGAGTGTTCTTCCTTGCTCATAAAAATGAAGCATTTTCATATTTTTCAAAATTTGCAAAACGAGTTCAGAATGAAATGGGCTATTCCATTTCCTGCATTAAAACTGATCATGGGGGAGAATTTGAAAAACAAAGCTTTTCAGATTTTTGTGAGGAAAATGGCTTTCAACACAATTTTTCTACTCCTTATACACCAGAACAAAATGGTGTTGTGGAAAGGAAAAATCGTTCTTTGCAAGAAATGGCAAGAACTCTGTTGATTGAAAGCAAAATTCCTTTTTATTTTTGGACAGATGCAGTTTTTACAGCATGTTATATCATTAACAGAGCTTTTCTCAGACCCATTCTTGAGAAAACCCCCTATGAGCTTTACAAAGGTAGAAAGCCCAACATTTCATACTTTCGAGTGTTTGGTTGTAAATGCTTTATTCTGAAAAATCCAAATGACCGCACTGGTAAGTTTGATGAGAAAGCAGATGAAGGATTTTTCCTTGGATATTCTACTTCAAGTAAAGCATACAGAATCTTCAACAAGAACTCTCAGACTGTTGAAGAATCAATGAATGTAAGGTTTGAGGAAAACATTCAGACTCACAAAGATGAATCTGAACCATCTCCCAACATTCAAGAATTATCAGAAGATCATCAACAATCAGTATCAGAAGGAAAAGAAGGAAAAGAAGATACAATACAGACTCAACCAGAAAGTTCAGAGTCTGCAGATTTTCAGAAGGAAAGATTTGACAAAAACTGGAAACATAAATCCAGTCATCCGAAGAACCTCATCATTGGAGAAATTGAAGATGGCATCAAGACAAGATCCAAACACAAAGAGAACATCAGCAACTTGGCGTTGATATCAGAAATAGAACCAAAAGAAGTTGGTGAAGCTTTATCAGATGAAAGCTGGATCGATGCTATGCAGGAGGAACTTCAGCAATTCAGAATCAATAAAGTATGGGAACTAGTGCCAAGACCCAAAAATCATCCAGTAATTGGAACAAAATGGGTATTCAGAAACAAACTGGATGACAAAGGGAATGTTACAAGAAACAAAGCAAGATTGGTTGCAAAAGGCTATTCTCAAGAAGAAGGCATAGATTATGATGAAACATATGCACCAGTTGCAAGGTTAGAAGCCATTCGGCTACTATTAGCTTATGCTTGTTTCCATAACTTTAAATTGTTTCAGATGGACGTGAAAAGTGCCTTTCTGAATGGATATATCAAAGAAGAAGTATATGTAGAACAACCACCTGGTTTCGAAGAACCAAGAAAGACTGATCATGTCTACAGACTCAAGAAGGCTCTTTACGGTCTGAAACAAGCACCCAGAGCTTGGTACGAAAGGTTAAGTAACTTCCTTCTGCAAAATGGCTTCACCAAAGGTAAGGTTGATACAACTTTATTTGTTAAGAAAAAGGTAAGGATTTCCTACTTGTTCAAATTTATGTTGATGATATAATCTTTGGATCCTCTAACGAATTGCTTTGCAAGGAATTCTAAAAAAATATGCAGAACGAGTTCGAGATGAGTATGATGGGAGAATTATCATTCTTTCTTGGCCTTCAAGTGAAACAGACCAAAGATGGTACATTCATTTGCCAAGAGAAGTATGCAAAGGAGATTATCAAGAAGTTTGGATTACATAATTGCAAGAAAACAGACATTCCCATGTCTTATTCATCCAAACTGGACAAAGATGAAAATGGTAAAAAGGTTGATCAGAAGGTATATAGAAGCATGATAGGTTCATTATTGTATCTAACTGCATCTCGACCTGACATTCTTTTTAGTGTCTGTATGTGTGCGAGACTTCAATCAGACCCAAGGGAATCTCATTTTTCTGCAGTAAAGAGAATAATCAAATGCATTGGAACATATCCAATGTTAGGTCTTTGGTATTCCAAAGATTCAGATTTTACTCTTCTTGGATATTCGATCTTGATTTAGTTTGGATGTAAAGTGGATAGGAAAAGTACTTGAGGTACATGTCAACTGCTTGGGAATATGTTGGTATCCTGGTACTCAAAGAAGCAGAATACAGTTGCACTTTCTACAGCAGAAGCAGAATATGTAGCATTGGGAAGTTGCTGTGCACAAATTCTGTGGATGAAGCAGCAATTACAAGACTTTGATATTGAAGAATCAAGTGTTGCAATCAAATGTGACAACACAAGTGCAATCAATTTGACAAAGAACCCGATTCTTCATTCTCGAGCTAAGCATATTGAAATCAAGCATCACTTTATTCGAGATCATGTTCAAAATGGTGATGTGAATATTCAATTCATTGATTCTAAGAATCAATTAGCTGATATATTTACAAAACCTCTTGATAAATCTTCATTTGAATTCATAAGAGACAAACTATGCATCACTTATCCATTTTCTTGAAGTGTTTGATAGACAGGAATTTTTCAGACTCATGTATTCTCAGTCTGAACATTTTTCAGACTCACAAAGAAAGGTACGTTCCTTATTCAAATTTTGGCGGGTATATTTTTGGCAGGATAGTTTTATAATCGTTACTTTTGGAAGCAAATCAGGTATGTATTCTAATTTATCTGATAAAATGTGCTTAATATATTGTAATGATATCATCATGCTCGGTTAATTTTCAAAGAGTATATTTTCTTTCTATTTGTTTGGGATATCTTTTTATTTACTAAAAATAACTTTTCCTTCCAAAAATTATCCACCTCCTTTTTTAAACCCGTCCTTCTCTTTTCCAAACCCTATCAGTACGACCTTTTTATCTCAAAACCCTTCCGATATTCAGAGACTCTCCTCTTCTTCCTCCAAAGATCGAAACTTTCGTCTCCAAAGGTGATCATAATGCCGGTCAAGATGGTGGCCCATAGAAGATCTTCTCGTATTCTCAATCAAGACTCAAAATCTACTGCACCGGCGGAATATTTGGAAGTTTCAGACTCAGAATCCGATCATCCTGCAGACCCTTTTGAAGCGTCAACACCTCAGCGATCGTCTCCACCAAAATCGTCTGGTAAAACTGATTTTCGGTTCAGAAGCATTAAACATGTGTGGGAACATTATCAAAGGTTGAAAAGGTATAATGCCTTTGAGTCGGCTCTTCGTGCTTGTCTGAAAGACAACAATCTTCGCTCTGAAACTCACCTTGTGAAAACCTATTCTGATTACTGCATTAAATCTGGACAAGTTCCAACCCGTTCCATCCCACAAGAGACTTTCTCCAGAAAGGGCAAAGAAAAGGTTGGAGAAGCTTCAACTCCTTCTGAAAAGAAATCGGTCCATGTAAGCCCTAAATCCACTAGTGCTTCAAAATTTGTTGTTCCTGATGATGATGCACGATTTTTTGAGACTTTTGAGATAAAGGTGGGAATAGCATCTGGTTTGCCTGGAACAGGAAGCTTGTTCAGAAGCACTGCGCATCATATGTGCTACAAGGTGTTACTTGCTAGAGGAGTAATGAACAATAGAACTGTGGATTTCGAATACCTGGAGAAGGCTGGCATTTCTGTACAGCACCTGTTTGAGAAGTTAGGGATTTATGAATTTTGCCTTCAATCTGCCAATACTTATGCTGAATTAACTGCCTATTTCTATTCCAATCTTTCAATTCTGTCACCAAATTGGATTCAGTTTACTGTTGGTAACAAGACGGTTGATTTAAAAGCACATGAGTTGGCAAGGATAATTGGAGCCACACACTCCAATTTTACTCCGTTGACAGTGAATCTTGAAGAAGCTTCTCAGGTGGCTTCTGACAATCCAAACTTTGCTCTAGGATCAAAGCGTCATCTCTCCTATTCTGACTTATCCAGACGATCTGTGATCTTGCATAAGATCATCATCAACTGTTTGAAGCCAAAAGATGCCTCAAAAACTAACCTATCAAAATCAGAGATAAAGCTCATTTGGGCTATCTTGAAAGGTCAATCCTTTTCTCTCCCTCACCTCATCATATTCCGTATGTACAGAGCATTACAGAAGGATAAGGGTCATCTGCCATATGGAGCTTTAATCACTCGTATCTTCATGTTTCTCAATATATCTATTCCTGATGAGCTGCGTGAAACCATGCTACCTCTTATGTTTGTTGGAGAACGAATGCTCTCCAAAATGAAGAACTTTGAAGATGTAAGGGACAGAGTAAAAGGAAAAGAGGCTGAAAAGTCAGAGGTAAAATCTGTTGGCAAGAAAGTTGAGAAAGTAAAGGAGCAAAGGAAAAGAACCAGTTCAGTCAGCAAGTAGCCTGATTCCCCTACCCCACTAAAAGTGTACAGTAAGAAACGTAAAATTCTTCTGCATGATGAAAATGATGAAGCAGAAGCTGAACACTTTGAAACAGGAGGCTCAGAACATATTCCTGAACCAGATCCCAAGGTTTCAGAATCCATTCATGCAGAACATGTTTCTGAAGATCCATCACCTGTTCAGGGGGAGATTCCGCCAGAATCAGCCACAGGGTACAATCAGTCTGAGGAAGCTAATGTCCAAGGTCAGCCATCCGAAAATCAGAACATCCTTTCTATTCTGCTTGAGATTAAAGACAAGCAAGCTGCTCTAGAACAACATATGCAGAATCTACATAACATTGTTGAGGAAAACACCAAGGCTCAATAACTTCAGGCAGTAGCAGATAAAGCAGCATTAGAGGAAGCCATTACTATGTGCTCATCCAACATGGATAAGGCCATCAGTCAATGCAGTTCGAAGATTGAGGAGGCTGTCTCAATATTGAAAAATTTTCAACTGATTCGTACTCCTAAAAAATAGCCTGTTTTTCAACATTTCTCTCCACATTTTTTTCTTTCAATTGGTCTGTAATATATCTCATACCTATTGTTAGACTGGTTGATTAGTTAAATCTCAGTACCTTATTCTCTCTATTATTATCTTTTTGCTGATGACAAAAAGGGGGAGAAATTATGTGCAGATTTGCAGGTTATATTCAAAGGAAAGAAAGACACAGATATCAACAGAGTTTGCTCTTTCAATCTATGTTTCATGAGCTTAATATGTTTATTCATTTTCAAAATAATTCAAACTGCAAGAAAGTTTTGTCACCATAAAAAACGGGGAGATTGTTGAGGAAAACTCCTATTGATTTTGAAGTTGACAAAACCTTCTATGTTATTGTAAAGCTGATACTTATTCTGAACAAATTTATTCCAGGTCTGTATATTCTGGAAGCTCATAAGAAAGTTATTCAGACTTTACAAACTGTCAAGTATATTTTTGAAGACCCACATAATCTAGGTTCCGAGATTCGGACGAAGTTATTCGAGATGCGATGCGAAGCGAAGTTTTTCGGATGCAAATGCAGACGAAGAAATTATTCGGACGCAAAAATTCTTCGAGACTTGAGACGCAAGTTCTTCGATGCGCACGTAGAATTTCTTCGACGCAAAATTCGAACATAACACAACAACTAGTGATCCGGCATGGATTTCACGAAGGAATGTTTCGATTGTCTCAATCTAAATCAAATTGATTGACAATCAAACATCACGACAGAATGCATTACAACGGACAAAGCTCTACTTATGGAAACCAAGATTCTGATTGTATGGGCGACCAGAATCAGCGGGATTCAGAATCTGTTATCCAACGGCTACTCAATCCTTTGTATACAAATCTGTCCAAGGTGAAGATTGGAAGATGATCCTCTGAATGCTGTCCAACGGCTAGTTTTGGAAGTAGAGGAGTATTTAAGGAGATCAACGAGCAGCTGAAGGAAGAACAGAATCAAGAATCAACAAGTCCAAAGTCTGAGCATACTCCAATCATTTCTCTTGTCGTTCTGAGCAAAACATTAAAATCTTGAGGGACACTTTGTAAGAGTGATTGTGTGAGATAGAGAGTCCTATCATACACAAGAGTGTTAACACTCAGAAGTTGTAATTCCTCTTGATTACATAGTGAAATCCAGCCGGTAGGCTGTAAGCGTGGGAGAGTGGACGTAGGCTTGCTATAAGCCGAACCACTATAAACTTGTGTGCAGATTCTCTATCCCTTATCTCTTACTTTACATTCTGCACATCAAGAGCACCGTCTTTATAATCTGTCTTGAATCTGAATTTTATTCAGACTCTACTGTGATTTATTTTGTTTCCGCATAAATTATCAAAAATTGTTTAAGATCACCTATTCACCCCTCTCTAGGTGATCCTTGCTAGCTACATCAACAAGTTGGTGATTAAAAAATAAATAAACACTGGTAACTAACTCAAATAAGAGTTGGTAACTTAATCGAAAAGAAGATAGTAATCACTATAATTGAAGTTAGTAATTTCTAGAAAGCAATTGGCAAGCAAGGCAAATAAAAGTAGTAACTCAATAGAAAAATTGATAAAATAAACAAATAAATATAAGTAAGTAACTCTAAAGAGAGGTGGTAACGCAAAACTAGTTGATAACTTAATTGAAGATAGATTGGTAAGCTACTCAAAAAGAAGTTTTTAATTTTATAGGGTAAATTTAAGAGTTGGTAAGAAAGATAAATAAAAGTTTGTAAAAGATAAAAGAAACTTTCTTTCTATCGGAAATAAAAGAAATTAGTTATTTAGAAAAACCAATTATATGTCGATGACTAACTTAAATGAGAATTAGAAAGACAAAAATAGTTGGTAATTTAATTGGAGAAAAGTTGATAATCAATCTAATTAAGGTTAGTAATTTCTAAAATAGTCAATAAGTTTAACGGGATGGTAAGTAAGACATAAAAAAGTTGATAAGCAATAGAAACGGGAGCCAGTAAATCAAAACTAGTTGGAAACTTAACAAGAAAAAATCGGTAAGTCACACAAATAAAGCTTGGTAAATTCATGTAACGTTGATAAATCGAAGACACTTTTAAGAATGACAGATAAAAGTTGGTAAACAATAACAAAATTTGACAAATTAGAAATAAACCAAATAAATATTAGTAAGTAATTCAAATGCAAGTTGGTAACCTAAAATAAGTTAGTATTTTAATCGCGAAAAAAGTTCGCATGTCATTCAAATAAATATTGGTATATTGACATAATGTTGATAAATTTAAAGGGCAAAAGGACACTATAAGTGCCATAACTTGTGTACGGCGCTCACTTTGGTGCCATAACTTTTTTTCGGATCACTTTGGTGCCAAGTCGGAGGAAAAACGATCACTTAAGTGTCATAACTTTTTTTTGGATCACTTTAGTGCTAAAATTTTTGAAAAACGATCACTTAAGTGCTAAAATTTTTGAAAAACGAACATTTAAGTGCTAAAATTTTTGAAAAACGATCACTTAAGTGCCAATCTTTCTGCGAGACTCCGGCGAGCCACGTCAGCTTCAGAAATTAATAAAAAAAATGCCATGTCAGATTTCCGGCAAAAAATTGTGTACGGCACCGGAGTTGGCACTTAAGTGATCGTTTTTCAAAAATTTTAGCACTTAAGTGATCGTTTTTCAAAAATTTTAGCACTAAAGTGATCCAAAAAAAAGTTATGGCACTAAAGTGAGCGCCGTACACAAGTTATGGCACTTGTAGTGTTCTTTTGCCAAATTTAAAGCGTTGATAAGAAAGACAAATAAAATTGGTAAAAAAAAATTGATAATTTGTAATTGTCGAAAAAGTTGGTAATTTCACAAAAGTGTTGTTAAGTAACTAACTAACAATAGTTTTCCGACACTTACCAATTCAAATCCATAAGCACGGAAAAGAGAATCCGTTCTTTCTTGCAACGATACGACAGAATCGTGTTGTAAACTTAGGGTTTACTGTGTGAAGTTGAACCAAAACTTATTGCTCTGGGTATTCTAATCTTGATAGTTCTAATTTGTGTTTTGTGTTGAAGCTATTTCCAAACCGTGCTTATCATGTAACGTCAAGAATCACTCCCAAATCAAACCAAACCAGGAAAATTTTCAGGAAGAGTATTATGTGCCGTCTGCCTGCAATGACGCAATGATACATCTTTTGCCATTAGGAACTACATTAGTGGTGTCATTTTCCAAACTGTCTATTAACGTACTGATGCCCACACGCCTTGCACCCCATAATTCCCTTCCTTTCTTTGTCTTCTCGAAAAAGAAGGAATACCCTCTAATTGCTTTACATCCTAAGGACTCTGCGGTCCAAGCGAACCTTTGCATAAAGCCTTTCGAGGTCTTGCTTAGGATCATATTGATACAAGAGCAATCTTGAAAGTTCGTACCTTAGCTACTCAGAGGGTGATAACACCGCTACACTCACCTAGAGCAAATTTTGCAGAATTAAAGAATGCAAGAGACTGCATTGTCTATAAAATGTGATTCCCATACAGTAACAATTTAGTCTGTAATCCAAGGCACAATAGCTTTGCATCCTTAGGTTTTCACGTAAATATTATAGCCGATCAGTCAATGCACGATTTATGTTCGACGCAATGACAAAATGATCGTAAGCTAGAGAATGATCATGGTATAGAAGATAAAGGAGGAAAAAAAACTTCTTACTATGATTCTCTAGGATGGAAAGGTAGCCGAAAGGAATGGCAGCACGTATTATCCAATTTTCTCCATAGAACGGTCGATTCTTTATCTAGTAACGAGCGAGCAACATTGACAGCGGAACCCATAACATTGCCGATGATGTTCTGATCACACACTCCCTCGAAATTTTTACTGCGCTGTGATGTCGGGATTACTTTGGCTGCCAATTTGTCGAGGACAATCTCATAGATTAATTGCTTGCACGGTCGCCGAAATTAATTGAAAAGCATCGACGGGCTTATTGCAGTCTACGATTTCATTGATCACGGAAGAAATTATTAGAGAAAAAACAGCAGAAGCTTAAAGAGGAACTGGATGCGTGCTCTATCCTTGTGATCTGGCAACAAAGGTCTAAACCAGATCTTGCAAAGCGGACGCATGCCGAGGAATTCGTCACCTTGCAAGTAATGGACAAGCAAAGTGATCAAGCATGATAAGAGGCATTGCCCAAATAAGAGGGCATTTTGCTTTTCGGTGTTGAAAGCCCAAAAAACACACTTTGAGTTTCATAGATGCCCGATCATACCTCCTGTCAACATCACTTTATTTAATCAAAATGTAGAACAAGGAAAGAGGACCTGAGCATTTTTGTACCGCACTTTGAGTTTCATTCAAAGCCGAAACGTGCGAACGTTGTCGCGTAGAATCACGTACGATTTTTACCTTGTCTAAGTTCAATGTCTTGTATAGCATAAGTCATAACTTAGTCACTTCTTTGACCTCCAAACTTGACTAAAGCCACCAACATGCCCCACCTAGTGCTGTATGATCCTGTCTGTTCACTAATTAGATCTTTGCTATAGTTGTCCAAGCAAAGAGAATTTTAATCATGTTTTAGCCCGGAACTATTGACAAGTAGGGGAGACCATAATCTCTCCAGATGCTCTTCTCTCGAAGCTGCAGCTGATCCATGGATTTTGACCCATCGAATATGCTCCAATATAAGCAAAAATTTCATTGGTCGAGATTTTGATTTTAATGCTTATAATTGATTGATCGAGCAAGCTATGGTTCCAGAGAAAGAATAAAGCCAAGCCTAGCCCAATGAAAAACGAGCCTGAACGTATCGATATGTAAACCTCCTATACACCTTTTGTAGCTCAAGTTATACATGTATTGGAAAGTGACAACTGACAAACGAGTATGGAAATTAAGTAAAATCAATCGGATTCTTAAGGAACATATCGAATTGAATTTGGTTACACGGTTGTTGATTATTAGGAGCACCCCGAAAACGTCTGGGCCACACAATTGCTAACTTGCATTTAATTAGATCAACAGCTAAATACAAAATCTCAGTGAGAAAGGAGACAGACACTGAGTGCATTACCTTGAATTGTTATGAACTCTCTAGTTCACTTCTTATCCAATCTTGGGAACACATCAGTGCTTGCAAGGTCGCTAAGCTGAGAGAACTGCGGTCCCGGTCGAGCACCTTGCCACCCATGTCAAACACCGACTCCGGGACAACTTTCGACATAGGAGCACCCAGCACATTTCGTGCCATCAGGGACAATATGGGATACCTCGGGGTGTGAACTTTCCACCAGTTCAACACGTTGAAATCGACATTCCGAGGAAAGAGAGGCTCCTCCAAGTACTTGTCCAAATCTGATTTCGTGCCGTCGCTTTGAGACGTTTCGTTGAGGAACTTATCGAACCCAACCAGCCTATCCTTAGCGCCGTTCCCGGGACCCGACAAGCTCCCGGTACTGCCACCAACTTGCCATGCCTGACCATGATGAAGAGTTGATAATGGAGAGCCAATGGAGTGTTCGTTGTAAAGCGCCTTGATTCGGCCACATATCTCATCGATGTGTTCGAGGGAAGTACTACCATAAATTTGGGGGAAGTAATACTCCACCAACTTCATCTTAAATCGAGGGTCCAAGAAGGCCGCGACAGCTAGTCCCAAACTACATTTATCCCAGTACTCATCAAATTTGCTTCTCATCTTTAAGGCCAGCGAACTGATGTAATCGTCTGAACTCTTACACCACCCTATCAACTTCAAATGAATATCGCATATGAGAGGAAAGTATATATTTGCAGTTGGGTATCTGCTTCGGGAGAAATCCTTCATAATCTCCAGAAAGACATTCAAGTAACCGGTAACAGCGCCGGCTCTCTCCCACTCCACATCAGAAGGACAAACCATGAATAGCCGGTCCTGTTCCCTCAGAAGAGAAAATGCGCTCTTGTACTCCAAGGCAACCTCAAGCATCCTGTAAGTCGAGTCCCATCTGGAGCTGTTATCGAGAGATAAGCACTTTTCAGTCTCGATACTTTCTTGTTGGGCCAACTTGTTGAACGTGTCTAACATCGCTTGTGAACTTTTGATGTACCGAATACTTTCCCGAATTTTGTAAATTACCTCCCCTAGCGCTTCCAAGGTATCCTGAACCATCCAATTGAGAACGGTAGCCACACATCGCACTTCAAAAAGTTGGCCATTGCCATAAAGAAACCTGTTCTGTGATAGACGATCTCTGATTCTGAGAACAAAGAAGTCAGAAGAAGAACCATCAAAAGTCATGGAAAACAATTTACGGTCGATGTCCCAGTCCATGAGACAAGTCATGATGACGTCTGCTTGCATGTCATCCGTGTGAGAAGAGTCCACCGACACAAAATTCAGTATCTTCTTCTTCAGCTGCCAAGATTCATCTATGAAATATGCGGCCAAACAGAAGAATCGAACATCACCAGAACCAGCCCAAGCATCAATACTGAGGCTAATTCTTCCAGGCAACTTATCCAAGACCTCAAAAACCTTTTGCTTCTCTTTTTCGTAGATTTCCAAGCAGTCAGCCTCTATTTTATTCATTGTCACAAGCTCAAAAAGAGGCTGCAAATTCTTGACAAACACCTTGAACCCCACATGCTCAACCATATTCAGTGGATAGCCATGTATAATGATCATACGCGCAAGATCAAACTGGCTTCTCCTTTGATCGTAGTTACTATCCACAGTCGCAGCATTTGCATTATCATCCTTCATCTGGTCGGAATCAAATTTGATATCCACAAGATTTAGCCCTTCATCCTTTTTCTGCTCTTGATTAAAGCTGAAATTTGCAATAGCAAGGGGTCGCTCCCTTTTCCTTTCCCTTGCCGGAATGAGTTGAGTGATGTCATGATTAGATCTTCTCTGACACCTGATCAAATGATTTCTCAAATGAGAAGTACCGCTAGTACTTGAGCCACTCAGTCTCTTTTTACAGTGCCTACATATAGCCACGCAGATATCACCTTTCTTGACTCTATCAAAGTCGTTCCAGACAACTGATTTTAATCTGCTCGAATTAACCGTTACTGCATCTGATAAGTCCATCGCATGAACTTAAGTTGGACAATCTGCGGATGGAAATAGAAAGAAGTCAATCCCTAAATCAAAGAAAGAAGTTTGCTAAATAGGAAAGGAAGTTTGAATAATCTAGCCCAATTTCACCAAACAAACAATTCAAACATGACCAAGAATTCATGAAATACAGTGCATCCGCCTCAAGAATTATGAGAGTTCATGCATTTCTCGAGACTTTGGATTTGAATTCAGTTAGACTTTTATATTTAACTTCAACATCTCCAATGTTGCACAAAGCAGATGTTAGAAACAAAATCAATTTCATATTGAGCATAAGCAAATGACATCAGCAACAACAAATCAACAGTTGCTTGCATTTTCGTAAGCCATCAATTTGATTTATCACCGATAGGACGATGCAGGGGAAGTGCATAAGTAAAGGCTGAAGCAAAACAGACCACTTTGTCATGCAGAGTAAGAAAGCAAGTGACACATACGTTGCATAACAAAAATCAGAGCAGATTCCAAGTTAATCATTAATTTGTCAATACAAGCTGGAAGGTCTTTCACTAACAGCAATATTCTGATCAGATAACGGTAAAGGAAAAACAAACCAAGCATTCAGAAGAAATTCGAAGAGGACCAGTCCGTAATTGGTCATTGTTACAAACCATGCATTAAAAAAAAGGACAAGAACGGAAGTTCAGATCCTAAAAGTTGTATGCTTGATAAGACCTGAATTCCATCAAAATCTACCACAACTATGATAGTGCCGGAATGCACCAGTTGCTTCTCTCGTATGGTTTACACAAAGGCAGATTGGGTCCAAGCTACTACTGTTACATCAGCTAACAACCTCCGAGTGAGACTCGTTTCGAATGAAAATACACACACGAATTTGCTCCCTCATACAGATGCCGCATTTCGCAAGTCCGGTTACGATTTAGCAGGGCACTGGCAGTCCCTGAACAGCAGTACCAGGGGGATGTTGGGACATGCTGCATTTACACAAGACACAGAAAATGTCCACACAGTAAGACGCACGCTATACCAACTTTTCCGGGTCTCAGAGCACAGAGCGTCAAGCCCTTTGCCCGAGATTACTTCATCAGAACACGGCATTCCAGGCGCCCCACAGGGATGGGCTCGGATAAACCGAGCAGCCCCGTCTTCATCCGACCGACGTTCTCCTCGCGAAACCGGTTAAACTCGAACAGGATAAACCGAACCGACCTAGGACGCTAACGAATGCTACTCCCTGCTTAAATGATCTCAACACCGAAAGAGTCCACACCATCCTCTACACAAACGGACACCGAAACTAAAAAGCGCCACCACGTTCAAACCATCCTCGCACCGGCCATTGTCCGGTCAAATTCAAACGGCAACATAGACTCGCTTCCTACGCCCACTCAGCGAGAACCGCAAACCGACACCACCCACAGCAACGTAGGAAAGACGGGAGCAAACGAAAGATGAAAACACAACAACGACTCACGACAAGCCGTACGTTAGAGAACCGCCCAAGACGCAAAAGAAAGCGCCACGAAGAAGGGACCCGAGCCGGGTCGGGAAGATCCGAAACCCGCCGCCCCACCATCGCCAGACCGACCCAGCTCGGGAAAAGCACGCGCGGGGATTCGGGTCGGGTCCAGACGGATCGGCTTTAATAGTCGGAACCCAAAGATGGGGTTTCGGATCGGGAGCGGGGCGCAGGGGTCGAGTCGAACTTTGCCCAGAATCCGACCGCCCCGCTCCACCACGCCCGCACAAACAGACAAAGAGAAGAGGGACACGGAGACGACCCGCCCCGATTGGGTTCCTCGGGGCTCCGGCGGGGGAGGGGCGAAAGGGCGAGAGCTTTTACGCGGCGGGAAGCGCGGCCGCGCGCGACGCGAGAAGAGAGGGGGAGGGGGGGACTTACGAGTGCGGCGCCGGCGAACTGCGAACTGAGATTGGAGGGAGAGAGGGAGGGAGGGAGGACGGGAGGGGAGCTGATGCTGCAAAATCCGGGGAACTGCGAAGATGGCGATTTCTAGGGTTTACGCCATTGACGCTTCCGATAGAGATAGAGAGAGAGATGGGGAGGGAATCCGGTGGGGAGGCGCGTAACGGAGCACGGAGGAGGAGATGAGGCGCGAAATTTTTTTCACCTTAGTTTTTCGCCCTCTCTTTTTTTTTGTTTTTTAATTTTCCTCCTCCTTTTTCTCTCTCTTTTGGTCGGATTTTTATTCTCCTCTTTTTACCCGGTTGGGTTTTGGGGGGGAAAAAAAAAAAGAAATGAAGATATTTTCGAAGTTTTCCCCAGAAAAAAAAGGAGGAGCTGAACTGTGTGTTTTTTTTTTTTGCCCCTTCTTCTTGATTCAGCTTAAATCTTGCTTCTTGAATCGAGGTGTGAATTCCGCTTACAATAGATTAATTTTATCTTGCCAAAGAACAAAATCGCTCTACTTTAATGCGGTTCTATAATGGCAGTGTTCGGATCTTAGCGTGTCCCTAAAAGGCTACACCTTGACCACATCGAATCGGCATGCTAAAGTAAAGAACGCATTGATGGAGCTCACCTGATTAAAATAAATATCGATAACAATTTTGCTTTTGAATTGAGGTGTAAATTTCGTTTATAATCGATTGATATTATCTTGCCAAAGAACAAAATCGCTCTACTTTAATGCAATTTTATAGTTAGAGTGTTCACCGTGGAGTTGATGAGGGCATCGATTTGAGGGATATAGTGAAGATATTATTGTTCATTAAAAATGAACAATACAAACAATGAATAAAACTTGCATTATTCTCGTGAAAGAATAAGTGGGTTTGTTTGCGTGAAAGAAATTTTCACGAATTATTTTTGTCGATTTCACGGGTTTGATTTGCTGAAAATTATCAATCAACCGAAAATAATTTATGGTCGAAGAAAAATATGCATGCTTAAAATTACAAAAGTGAATTTCCCAACCTAAAAAAGGTAAAACAGCTTCCCGAAAAATAATTTCTTGAAAAGTATTTTCATTTACCGTAAAGTTTTCTTTGAAACAAAAAATGCTCTGGTTTAGGGAAAATGATTTTTTTTAAACTAAAAACCGAAGTCGTTTTTCCCCCCAATTTAAGCTTGTTGATTTCAGTCAATGTAAAACGTTCTTTTCCTAAAAATTGATCAATTTTCAGTCGTCCATATATCGGAAAGTTGGAAAATAATTTCTCGGAAAATAATTTTCCATCAAACAATGGCCGTGGATAAATAATTATTTTTCTATAGGCAATTTCATTTTTCCCTCCTGCGAGGGAAAAAAAAGAAGGAAAACGCAAATTGATTTTGGTGTCAACAGAGAGTCTCTGTCTCAGAACCTTACTCTGTCGCTCTCTGTGTGCTCTGCTCTCTCTCCCTCTCCTTCAATCTCGCAGCAGAGTCAGGGTCTCTCTCTTCATCTGCACAAGTGTACCTGCTAGTTCTCCCCTCGAATCTTTGGTGTTCGGTGAGTTTTTCCTGGTCAAATTCTGAAATGGGTCCGTAGCATTTGCTGTACGAGCGTGTTGGAATGAGCTCCTGCATATGCCTTCTGGTCTCTGTCTTTCCTGCACGTCTCGCTTCCTTTTGCATTCGCTCGACCATCCGAGAGACGAACCCGGGACATAAGATTGTTGGGTCATTTTGATTCATGGGAATGGGACGAGTTCACGAGATACGAGGCGCTCATCAAGGGAAAAAAGAAGAAAAAAACAGGGTCATGCTTGCTCTGTTATTTTCGATTACGTTGTCTTATTTCTTCGGGTGGCGTTTGTTTTTTTTACCGCTTTTTCTCCGTTCGAGAATTGATTTGCTCGTTAGATAGGTTCAGCTTGTTCTTTCATTTGCCTTGATGACCAAAAGGAAAACGAAAAAGTGACGCTCTGTATGGCCTCGTGAATACCCGGTAGAGGATGGCAATCAGTCGCTTGTGATCATCGAAGTCGAGTGATAACATTTCGAGCCAAGCTCGTGATTCTCGAAGTCTCTCTTTGGCTTGTGCAGTTTCTCCCTGAAAATGGTAATCAACCTTTCAGTTTTATTGTGCAAGAAAATCACTGGAGCAGAACTGAGTCACTTTTTTTTTTTGATAACCGAGTGTCCGCGCGGCCGGCGAGCTAGGGCTCAAACCAGCGGTGATGCCCGACTAGTCCCACTTAAATCACCGATGGGCGAGTTTGAACCAGGACCTCTCGTGAAAAGAACTGAGCGTAAATCAACGCGGCCACCGATGAGTGGGTAGAACTGAGCCACTTTGCTCGTGTCTTAGGACAATTTCTGTGACTAAAGATTGGGGAATTAAAAGGATCTCAGTATGGTTTGACATTTTGGAAGAATATGTTCAAATCGAAGCATCACATCTCTGAAACTTGATTTGTCGTAAATTGTGTGGTTTTGTCCTTTTATGGCTACGTTTGAATCGTATCAACTCCTTCATTTTAGATACATCCAGTTATGCTTGCACTCTTACTTATGTTGTCTTTGGTCCCTTGCGCTCATGATTATTCACTCACCAGGATGTTTCATGTTCTATGCAGTTTTTGTTGTCTATGAGTGAATCTTCTTCTTACAGGGGACAAATGGGTAGAAGAAGTGACGGGGTGTCACTTCATGGTGATGACATGAACATATCTAGTGATGACGAAGAGCTTGTTGACTCTCCAAGCTTACGTGATCTAGGAGAGCCATTTCTGATGGACTTTTGTAGAAAGGCATCCACTGCATTCTTCCATGAGTACGGTCTCATCAGTCACCAGATCAACTCCTTCAACGATTTATGGAAAATGGAATTCAGAACGTTTTTGATTCCTTTGGAGATATTGTAGTGGAGCCCAGTTATAATCCATCAAAAAAGGGTGAAAGCGACTGGCACTATGCACTCGTGAGGTTCGGAAAGGTCACACTTGATCGACTGCAGTTTCTGGTGAAAAGCTAGCCAAATGCGGGAAGGTATATTTGAATTTACTGCCGAGGTATGCTAGGCTCCAAAACATGACATATTCATCACGGATGAAAGTGAACATACATTTTCAGGTGAATATGCGGTTTGTTGAAGGTGCTGAAATTCTAAGAATGCAGGTGTTCGTTGTTTTGCTTATGCATGATTCTCTGCAATGCTCGGTAATGTCTAATAGCCAGCATGCCATCCTCCAGTATTGTAGGGCATAGTCTGAGTTCCTTGCTGCACCTTGGGATAAGTTTTGCATCAGCACTGGGTAAATTGTTTCATAGATTTGATCTCACATATGTTTTTCCCTTGGATAAAAGTGATCTTAGACATTGGTGGAGGCGCTGGACCTCCTAATGCTTCGACATATATCACCAGAAACCTTTTGCACTTGCTTCATCCTTAGAGAATAGATGATGTGTCCTAGATTATGCGTGAAAAATTAATCATTTCAGTGCATTCTGGGGCACCATCGAAGTCTGTTTTGGCAACTGTTTGACCAACTCCAAATATATGGTTAGTTAGCATTGATTCAATTATTTATTGCCATTGTCATTAGGTGTACACCCAGAAACTGGTGCGCAGTGACATTCAAAATTGGGAAAGAACAATTTGTGGAGAACGAGGTGACAAGGAATAAAGATAAAGATGTTGTGGTTGGGAGGATTCCCATCATGGTGAAATCCAATTTATGCTGGATGAGCGAAGCTGAGAAAGGCGATAGTGACTTTGGTCTTGGAGGTTATTTTCTAGTCAAGGGTGCAGAAAAGGTGAGTCCGAAGCTTGTTTTTCATTATATCCCCACATGCTATTCTTGGTTGGACTTTGCGCAAAATTTTGTTGGCTTAGGCTAGTACACAGTGTGCTTTCAATTTAGATGCCACTGTGCACAGCAAGAGTCCTTGACTTTCGATTTTCTGGTCTGTTCTATTTATCCAGAGTGCTTGATATTTTGTCTTGACAGCTTCTTTTTGTTCCTCTAATAAACAAATCCAAACTAGGGTATCTCGTGTTAAAGCTTAATGAGAGAAAGTTCAAATATGTCGGTGCATCACCTTCCAACATTGTTCATGCGTTTGTCAATTTTGAGATTCTGACCATGCAATGAAATTGCTTATAGTGATTTATGCTTGCCGTATCTTGTTTCTCTGCAGACATTTATAGCACAAGAGCAGATCAGCTTGAAGAAACTCTGGATTCCTGATAATCAGGGTTGGACAATTGCATGCAGGTCGTCGTGGAAGAGGAAAAGCTTATATATAAAGCTTGCAGGAAATTGTGATGTTGAATATATCAGAGGGGAAGAAAAGGTTCTCACAGCATACTTTTTGTCGACTGAGATTCCTTTATGGATATTACTTTTTGCCCCCGGGGTGTCATCAGACAAAGAAGTTGTGGAGCTCATTGATTTTGGTCATGATGATTCCAGGGTTGTGAACATCCTATTCGTTTCCATTCATGAAGCTGATGAGAAATATGACAGTTTCCGCAAAGGGGGGAAAGCATTTAGTGAGTAGAGAAAAGCATAAAAAATTGCAAATTTCCTCCTGCAGAATCAATTGGGGAGTGCTTTGACAACTATTTGTTTCCGAGTCTGACTGGCTGTAAACGGAAGGCTAGATATCTTGCTTATATGGTGAAATGCCTGTTACAAGCATATACCGGTTGCAGAAAATGCGATAATAAGGATGACTTAGAAATAAAAGGTTGGACTTGGCTGGGGAGCTTCTTGAGAGAGAGCTGAGAGTGTAAATTTTGATTGCCCGAAGGCGCATGATGAGGGCTATCCAAGAGAGATCTTTATGCAGACGATAGTATTAAAGACATTGAACACTTTCTAGATACAACCATCATCACCAATGGTCTTTCTAGATTTTCAACTGGATCGTGGTCACATACTTTCAAAGCGGAAAGGATATCTGGTGTTGTGGCAACTCTACGATGAACAAATCCATTGCAAGCAGTTTCTGACATGAGAAAAATGCGCCAACAGGTCAATTACGCTGGGAAAGTTGGAGATGCCCGATACCTGTAAGTACCACAAGTATAGTAATGTCTCCTCGTAAGTTCAATGCTTGATATTGCCCCATTTAGCAGACTACTTGCCATGTGATATCAACAGGGTCGGTGATTCATTTTTAAGGTAAAATCCAACGGGTGCCTTGAGGTCAAATTCTTTTGTTTGGCCAGACACTTGCGCTGTGTAGTTATTTTCGTCCTACAGTTGACATTTATTTGGCATTGATTCTACTTTTTTTTAATAGTTGATCTTTTGTAATTGAAGATGCACTCACATCCATCTTAATCCTGTAGGCACCCTTCCCACTGGGGCAAAGTGTGTTTCCTGTCTACGCCTGATGGTGAAAATTGTGGGCTTGCGAAAAATTTAGCTGTGACAGGGCTTGTCAGTACCCATACATCAGAACCTCTGGATGGAACACTGCATGACTGTGGAATGGAAATGGTCACGGATGACTCTTCTACTTCACTTCGTGGCAAAATTAAGATTTTCCAGAATGGAGATTGGTTTGGCGTCTGTGAGGATTCTCTTTCATTTGTCAACAGTCTAAGAAACAAGCGGCGCCCGAAGGAGCTGCCTTCCCAGGTTCCTTGAAATTAACCCTAAACCGAATATACTCCTTTTTTTGTCCGTTCATTTACCTCGAGTTGAGAGCCCCCGAATCATGACCTGCAAAATTTATTATAGTAACATTATGCCTTCAAGCATATGCTTGTGAAGTATCGCAACTTGCTTGACCGATAAATTCCTCGGGTGGAGCTTATGCATTAGCATAGACAACGTATAGGATCTGTCAGTATAAGCAGGTTTAGCACTGATTTCAGGTTGTTGATTGATCTATTGGTCGAGGTTTGAATAAATTTTTCTGCTCTTCTTTCAAACTCCATGCTGAAAGTTGGGTGGTCAATTTATGTGAGATCTCACAATCTCTGATTGAGGGCTCAGTCCAATTGCTTCTTATCCCTTTAACCAGTAATATCAGTATTCCTTACTCCCCTCGTTTATTGGCTCAATGCACACCCTGTGAACTCCCAAATTAAGTTGTAAGAGCACACCAAACACTTCTACAGGCGTATGATTTAACTAGGCAAAATCTTCATCTGAGAGAACGAGTGCCCGTCCAGAGAAAATGCAAGTTGAGATTTCTAGGGCTTCTGTTGTTGGTAGTACTGAATTGATCGAAATATGGCATAGAAAATAGAATGGGAGTGTTTTTGCATTGATATCTCTATGGGATGAGGGCGCTGAAGAAGTGATTAGTTCGCTCTTTTTATCTGACAATTTCTATGTAGAGTCCAGGTCTTGGTTTATCAGCAAATGGTAACTTTCTTGTTGCTTCTCTAATTATTCTGCAATTATTGAATTTTAGGTGGAGATCAAGAGGGATGTACATAAGGGAGAAGTGCGGATATTTTCAGATTCTGGAAGAATTCTCCGTCCTCTTTCAGTGGTCAACAACTTAAAGCAAATCCAAGCACTGAAAGGGGACCAGTATGACTTCCCTTCTGGCAAGAGGGAATTCACTTTCCTTAAAACTTTGGTTATTTTACGAAAAATATTTTTTTTATTTTCCAGCATTTGGATGTTTTAAGAAAATAGTCAACGGAAAATCTATGGAAAATCTATAAAATGATTTTCTTTTTCCAAAACATAATTAGATATCGTCGCTTGGATCGAAAATTATACTTTTGGGTACTAAATTCCAACGCTTGTTCCCAGGTGCTTGATAGAGGCCCTGGACCGCAGCCAAGTCCGTTGGGGTCTATCGAGGCCAAAAGCCCAAGTTCGAAGAGGCCATGTTCGAAACCCCAAAGCTCGGGCCCGAGTCCACAGAGGTTGGGCTCGGGACACCAACACTCATGGCAGGGCCTAGGACTCTGGAACCGTTATCCGACTCCTCAGTACATCAGCCCTAGTCCATAGAGGCTGGGCTCGAGACCTTGGTGCTCGTGCCCTGATCTTTAACACCAAGGCTTGGGTCCATTAAGGCCAGGCTTAGGTCCACAATGCTAGTGCTCGAGACCTTGCACCCGAGATCGGGTCCATTAAAGTCGAGATCGTGACCTCGGCGCTAGTGCTTGGGTCCTCGGTGCCCAAGACTGGGTCCATTGAGGCCGCCCTCGAGTCTATCGAGGCCGGTCTCCGGTGTCCCGCGCCTGTATGCGTGTCCTAGACCTCAGTGCTAGTGCTCGTGCTCGGAACCTTGGCGCCCATGCTTGGGACCTCGCACCCGGGATCAGGTCCATAAGGCCGAGATGGTGACCCGGTGCCAACGCCCGAGTCCCTGGCGCCTTGGACCGGGTCCATTAAGGTCGCGCTTGGGTCTATTGAGGCTGGTCCCAGGTCTTTGGCGTCTTTGGCGCCTGTGCCCATGTCCATCGAGGCTGGGCCCGAACCTAAGTGCTCGCGCCCGGGACCTTGGCGCTCATGCTTGGGACCCCGACACCCGAGCCCGAAACAGTGTCCCTGCCCGAGTCCCCAACACCCGCCTGGGTCAATCAAGGCCAAGCTCGAGACCCTGAGATTTGCACCCAGGTCCATCGAGGGCGGGCCCGTGTCCATAGAGGTTGGGTTGGGACCTCGATGCTCAAGCCTAGGTCCCTAACACCCACGCTCAGGTCCATCGAGGCCAATATCGGGACCCTGGAGCTTGTGCCCCAATCCCCGGTGCCTAGGTCCATCGAGGCCGGACCCGAGACACTAGTGCCCGTAATCGGTTTTCGATTGTCTATACGCAAGTCATTAGCATTCGAAGAAATGCATATCTATTTAGGACGGAATATATTTTTCAATTCATTTTCAGACGTAAGCCAAACATTGAAAAATATTATCATGTTTTTGAAAAATAATTTGCTGGAAAAAAAAATTTCGCGAAACAAGGGAGGCTAAAATTTTGAATTATATTACCTGATCACAAATTCCTCCAAATTAGGGATCACCCACGAAATCAGCACCGGAGCAACCCAATGCGTACCGTCCTTCAAGACTTTGCCTCTCGTTCTTCTCCAATGGCGAGCCTCTCATTTCACTCGCCCTTCGCATCAAGAACTGCAAGATTTTCCATCCTTCTTCAACGGCACTCTCCGAGCGAAAGCTACCCTCCCTCCGTCGGTATGTACATCTCCTCCTCTCTTCGGCCCCTGCAAATTCGGAGCAGCGTTCCTTTCGTAACGTCGATTTAGCTCCAGATTTTTCCTGGGTTCGAGTTCTTGAAGAACCCCATTAAAGAAAAAGAGTTTTGGGAAGAGCCTGCGAGATGGGGATGAGGGTTCTTGCGATCTTGAAGTGTGCTTATAGAAACTACAGTAGCAAGAGCGGGGCGTGCCCTGGAAAACCCACTTCAGGCAAGGAGTTGCGGGAGGCGGGGAACAAGAAGAACTGCCCGAAAAGCTCTAGGACCAGCACTAGTCATCTACAATGGACTGAAGAACAGACCCGGATCATATCGGCCGTGTCCAGCGGCCGATCAGTCTTCATCACCGGGTCGGCCGGCACCGGGAAAACCGCTTTGCTGAAGCATATCATCAAGCTGCTGAAGGGTTCGCTGGGCCGGTCGACAGTTTTCGTGACCGCGTCCACCGGGGTCGCCGCCTGTGCACTTCGCGGGCAAACCTTGCACTCCTTCGCAGGCATCAAGAACCCCGGTCGCGAAGCTTCGGCTCTGGACATTTGTATGGACAAGAAGGCGTGTAAGAGGTGGAAAAAGGTTCGAGCCCTGTTTATTGATGAGATTAGTATGGTGGATGGCGAACTATTCGACAATCTTGAATGTATCGCTAGAGAGGTGCGGGAATCGGGCAAGACTTGGGGTGGAATTCAGCTTGTTGTGACCGGGGACTTTTTGCAGCTGCCGCCGATACCCAGAAAGGGGGATTGCGTGTCGAGGAAACAATTTGCATTCGAAGCAGACTGTTGGCAATCGAGCTTTGACTTGCAAATTGAGCTTACCAAAGTGTTCAGGCAATCGGATGAAAGACTTGTTAAGGTGCTTCAGGGTATAAGGAAAGGAGAGATCGGTCCCGCTGACTGGGAATTCCTAGAACAATCTTGCGCTTCCGATGAGCCAGATCCTTCTGTTGTTCAACTATATCCACGGAATCAAAATGTCAATGAGGTGAACAAATATAGAATTGAAGGGTTGGCAGCAGAGGGTTATACTTTTTCAGCAGCTGATAGTGGCAGTGATCCTTGGAAGAGGCAAGTTAAGCTGGGTATGGCACCTGATGAGATTTTTCTCTGCGAAGGTGCGAGGGTGATGCTGATAAAGAACAAAAACACTTCACGTGGACTCGTGAATGGTGCTGTTGGTACGGTTGTTGGATTTGTGAAGCCGGAGGATATGGTCGTCTCTGACCTATGTAGCGAGGGTGTCTTGCCGGTGGTAAAGTTCGATTCTGGTAGGACAGTAGTTATCAAGCCGGAAACATGGTACATGGTGGACGGAGGTTCCGTGGTTGCTCAGAGAAAGCAGATTCCCCTCATATTGGCTTGGGCTCTAAGCATTCACAAGTGTCAGGGCATGGGCCTCGACAGTCTTCATACTGATCTAACTAGAAGTTTCGGGTACGGGATGGTTTACGTGGCTCTCTCCCGAGTGAAGAGCTTGAGCGGGCTCCATTTATCGGGTTTCGATCCTGCCATCATCAAGGCGCACCCGAAAGCGCTGGAGTTCTATGAACGTTTAGCTCATCAGCGCGACGAAAGGAGGGAGGATGATGGCCCAGGCGAAGAAGAACATAACTGCACTGACATAGTTGATCACTCTTCCTGAGTTTCTATTGTCTGGCCGGAGGAGAAAACCGGTTCCTTCCACATCTCGAGCGGAGCGCATCTTCGCGAGATATTTCTAGTCCTGGAAAGTGTTTGTTCCAGTTCAGTCAAATTGGACAAAGCAAGCATACATGGTGGAAGCATTTCCAGCGGGGGTACTATATGTGGTGGGGGACTTCCCTACTAGTTCTGCTTACTATTGCAGACCGCGTAAGAGCCATTTGCCTTTTCCTTGAATTAGCTTCTGAATAAAAGAAACTTTCGCCGAGGCGCGATGCAAAGACTACAGGGTCCAATTTGTGGGTTCGCTCCACGGTGAAAACAAGGCAACACCAACCAAAAAGCTTCTATCGGTAAACTCGTCGCTCTACCGGCCCCTAAACTTTGCCCAGGTCCGTCGTGGCCCCGATAATTGTCCTGTGATCAATGTGAGAGGGTGCTTGTATTTGTCGACCCGGTATAGTCAGTTCATTTGTGCTTTCTTCAGGTGCGAAATGGGAGAATAGACTACTGTAACTCTGAGCTGGAGAGTGCGGAACATCGCAGTTCGATTGATACAATGAATTCTTTTTACATTTGACTGCGCCAATCTCTATCTTTTGGTGGATCGGCATTAGATTCCTTCATATGTATTTTGTTTCTTGTCCATTTATTTCGAACTTCGCATCAGGTGGATCTTCGCAATGTATCCATGGTGCATTGAGGAACTCACTTGAAAATGATGTTACCGTTACCAGTCCTCCGCTTGAAATCATGAAAGCGAAGGTCGTAAGTTTGAATCTCATAGTTCTTCACTCGGATAATTCAATAGGCTAATTGTATAGTTCACCTTTGCACATTCTGCACTACGCTTTCCGATCCAAAGTCTATTGCAAGTCCAAGTCGAAATCTGAATCAAGCTGACTAGATCAACTTGACTCGAAGCCAGTCATCTTGCCTCGACCTGGTAAGTCTAGTTCAACTTGACTTGATCCGATTAATCTGAACTGGAAAAAGTTGACAATGTGCACCAACGGTTTATCGATCATAATATGAACTTCCCCATTCAGGTTCGGATTGTACACCTAACAGTCGGCCTCTTGTTGATTACAAATCAGTGTAATACAGAGCCAAATACGAAATAGAATGAACACAAGATTAAAATAGTTTCATGATGGAAGAATAAAAAGATGAAAACTCTGCTTCTAATCCAGATAATTGAAATCCAACTCAGCCAAATGCCCAAGGACCGACATCGGGAATTACTCGCTCTCTTTGCACTTCATCACAGCAAAGTCAATCCAAAGTCAGTCCAAGCTCTTAGCATTCGGACTCGGTGGACGTAACTTGCAACACAATGCCTTCTGTGAATGGAGGCAGGCCTCACCTCACTGAAAGCAGCTTGGAGAGAGAACAAAGCAGAAATAGCTGAGAATCATTTTCTTTATGACTATACAGAGAAGGCAGGTACTGGCTAGCAAAATCTGTACAATGTCTCGGTACACATGCTGAAAGCATATGATGATGGGACGCTAAATTCAAATCATCAAAAGATGCGGAAGAGTGTTGACGGAATGATAAAGAAACAGAGTACTGCACGCACGACAAGATCTGCCAAAAAGATTGTTCATCCAGCAGGACCAGCACTAAAGCTGTGAGAAATGGAGGGATAGAAATTTTCATCTTGTTGAGTAGTGAGACGATCGAGTGCTTGGATTTAGGCGATCCCTCTTGAAGATTGCCCTAAAGCTCTCGAAACATTTCAAGGGTCCCACCTGCAATTCAGTTTGCGAAACATGAGTTTAAGGATATATTCAAAGTTTCGGATGAGACAGGAGAACAATGCTGTACAATGACATCGGGAAGTAAGATTTCTAGGTGCAGTGCATTTTAAAAAGATTATAGGAATTTAATCTGCAAAGTTGCGAACTGTGCAGCTGAGAAAGAAGTGTCTCAGAATAACTTCTCTGTGGCAGGCCAATCCCATCTAGAGAATATTTCTTAGAACTTTATCTTTGAGCCAGATGCTGAGGCCAAATTAAAAAGAAGGTAACGGTTTCTGGTTATATGCTCCTCCCTCGCACCACACTAACCATGTACTATCTATCATCAATTATTATCTGACTGATCCATTCCAGGTAACCAGTGGTAGCACCTTGCAGCGTCACCAACGAGAACCAATTCTTAGGGGATTAGACATCCTAGAATAACATTGAAGAGAATTAAATATATATTAGTAACACAACCAGCCCTACTACAACTGCAACAATAGATGTCTCTTTTATAGCCTCCAGCTTGCCATCTCCAATTGTATGTCCCAGAATGACTAAAAAACTGAGTCTACCCGTTCCCAACCAGCCTCATGAGATCAATCGACTAGACATACTATTCCCACTCTTCCTATTCAAAGACTGTCTGCTATGGCGAGGAGTTGCTCCATCATCTTCCCAACAGGCCTTTTCAGTTCCAGAACTCGAGCACACAATGGTGTCAATCCACTGGATGAGAAATGATGATCCCGACCTCCCAAGAAAAGCATGTCAGTAAAAGCCTGCTCTAAGAGTAACAAAAAGTCACTGGATGACTCGCTGTGCACTAGTTGTGCAAGTACCACGAATAGACAGGTAACTGTATCTCCTGAGTCAATTCACACACCATAACACGATTCTGGATCATGCTTCGGCATGGTCCACTTGAGCCGGAATCACAATTTATATGAACCAATAGCACTCAACCAACAAATCACCTACAGCCTCAAAAAGACATGAACTGATTTGGAATGAGCTTTTTACGAATAGCAACATGTAACTGCAATAGCGTCTTTTGAAGTTTGTGGAAAAACAAAAGGTTAATGTTTCTAGAACACAGAGAGAGAGAGAGAGAGAGAGAGAGAGAGAGAGAGAGAGAGAGAGAGAGAGAGAGAGAGAGAGAGAGACCTTCCATCGCTCTGAACGAGAAAGCTGGACACTAATTTGATCCAACCTCTTAATTATTTGACTAAATGTCGGCCTCTTCAATGGCTCTTCTTTCCAGCATTCTTCAATTAACCTTCCACATATATGTAACCAGCCATTTCGTTAAAACACAGTTTGAGCAATGCAGCTTAAGTATGCAATAAGATTTGTTTTGAGAGGAAAGCCATGCTTATGGAAAATTACAATATCAGAGATGGACCAGGACCAAGATCAATAAGATAACTCAGATCTCTGTCCTGAACATTTTTCACTCAAGCTACTCCAATGTGGACAAGGAAACCACATAGACATGGCCAAAATCCAAATAAATCTGACAAAAAAATGTAGCACATAATTGATATATTGTTCAGACCTATCTAAAAATGTTAGTGCACATCAAGTCCTTGGTCACATTTTATATATTGGACACTACATAAATCTACTGGAATCATAATAAAATTTTAACCATCTTAAGACAAGAGCAAGCATAAAAGGAAACAGTTCCATTCTGCAAAAATATTCCATGTATATGGCTAACTGCCATCACCTGCCAACATTCAGACAAGAACATTAATCATTTAGGTCAAATATGAGAGTTTGCACACTGACTTACTCTTTCAAACCACGAGCATAATGCTTCGCTGGAGCTTTAAAAGGTGGACGCTCGTTTTTGACATAACATTTAGGAACCTCATATTCTGGCTTTGAAGGGAACGGTACAGAACCTTCAATCATCTGAAACAGAATATTAAGTAGATCAATTACAATTTTTTCAGCTCGAGATCTGCTTATATCTTGCCCAAAGCATCTATCTAAATCATTATTTGTCCAACTAGTTTCAATTTGAAAGACTGAGTGGCCCTTTGAGATGAATTGGAAACAAAATATCGAGCATATCTTTATTTGATGGAGAGATTCCACCTTGTCTATTTCAATTAGATCACGCCAAATAAGCTTATACCATCCAAAGAATGAATAGGTAGAGTGTGGACAAAAATTTAGACAACCTCCTAAAGCAGAATCTCGAATCACAGATATGAAAGAGTTTAGGACACTGAGTGCTTGATTCGTCCTACTTGAACCCTAATGATACTAAAGTTGAACATCTATAATCACAGACATGTCGCAACTCGAACCTTTCAATCTAGAATATGCCATCCAACCATGGTGCCAATTCTGATTCACGACAACCAATCGTATGCCGAAAACAAAATAAAAGCTCTGACATTAACATTATATATCGTGATTGTCAATCTATCTGTGCCAGCTACAGACTCGGACATAGACAACACACCTAGAGGTACAAGATCATGTGCAATCATATCTTTCTACATAAGATAAAGATATAAAACAATGAAAAACTAGGTCTTGAATATTACAAACTGAAGTATGAGAAGGAAAATTTGTGAAGGTTTCGAGTATATGAATATCTTGCCTTTCCATATTGCCGAGGAATATGAAAAGTATTTGGCCCAAACAAGCGAAAAAATCACTTTGGATAGTTAAATTAAACAAGACTTTGCTGCAAGTGCAGCAATGTTCTCCTTGTCTCCATATTTATTTATATCATCTATCAAGTATGAGTGTAGCTTTTCATTCATTTTTTCTGTATTTCTCTAAGCTTATTAAGAGCACGTGAATGCAAAAGACAGATTCTGAAGGCATATTGGAGAATACATAACCCCAAAAATGGGGAAGATCATTTTTATAGTAACATCATACAAAACTTTGGTGCAAGATTTTCAATTTTCTCCTTTGTTTTAAATTTACCAACGCTAGCAATAATTGAAATGAGTACAGGTTCCACCCTTTGTTCAAATTTTCTAAACTTGCCTAAAGTCATTAAGAGCTTGTGAATACAAAAGCATATCTCTGACGTCCTGGTGACACCAGCTATTCAGCTATTGATCAAAGACAAATGGAAAAGATCATCTTGATCTGACAGGCTACAGGACATAGCACTGCACACAAAAAGCTAACATTAACATGTCAATCACGCAGCTCCTCTGTACTTATAAAAATGCATACTCTATCTAGGGATTAGTCTGGAATTAAATCAAACACCTTGACCAAATTCTTATTTAGCACCACAGGTCAATTGCAGACAAAGTTTGCATCTCAATATTATACAGGCACAAGTTATCAATAATTGCTTGAAAGCTTCCCTTTATTTTCTTGTTTCTCACATGTACACAGTCCGCAAACGACGCGCACGAGAGAGAGAGAGAGAGAGAGAGAGAGAGAGAGAGAGAGAGAGAGAGAGAGAGAGAGAGAGAGAGAGAGAGAGAGAGAGACTTACCTCTTGCAAGATCAAAGCAAATGAGAACACGTCCACCTTAGTATCATATTCTTCATTTTTATACACTTCTGGAGCCACATATCGCCCTAAGCATAAGCATCCATACATAAGTAAGATACCATCTTTAAAGAGAAATCCAAAGTGCAATCAGTTAAATTGGTTTTGCATGTTGCAAATCAAAAAGCCTGAAAGTGAAAGGTGATTGTATATTCAACAGTATGTCAGCAGCAGCTAACACTATCCAATAAAAAAAAGATTGTGAAAAGTCAGCAATGAAGACTAAAGTTGCCATAGAATAGATTTCAGCAGTCCTAATCTTTCAGTGCATGCAACTTTTGCATATATTTACACTTCAGAACCTTGCCAGAGGAAGAAAACGTACAGGAAGTGTCTTGACGAGTAACTTTTATATCTTCTTTGACTGTCTTTGCAACTTTAAGCAATTTGCTGACTCCGAAGTCTGCAACTTTCAGATGCCCAGAATCATCCCGCAGTATATTTCTGTTATCTTACTCATGAAGAATCAAGAAGCTTTCAAAACCCTCAACCACATCAGCATTTATG
The DNA here is from genome assembly GCF_021117445.2 of Syzygium oleosum. Classification (NCBI taxonomy): domain Eukaryota; kingdom Viridiplantae; phylum Streptophyta; class Magnoliopsida; order Myrtales; family Myrtaceae; genus Syzygium; species Syzygium oleosum. Next base: position 8,116,856 of record NW_026607494.1, read on the forward strand.
CAATGTCAACAAGCATCGTGCATGTGGAAAATACATGCTATTCATATACACATAAGTATGAATATGGTCATAGCTTAATATACTTCCTCACCAACAGAGAAGAGGGAAAAGAAAACACAGACACGCACAGAGAGAGAGACAGAGAGAACATACGAAGGCTCGAGATCCCGATGTACTACTGCTTCAGGTTTATGCTCATGCAAATAATTCATTCCCCTGGCCAAATTAGAGCGCTAGCTACATAAGAATATGCATTTCCCGAATATCAAATATTGCAGATTAAGGACTCTTCCAGAATCTATTATTTGCTTTATTTAACAAGGTCGACAAGCATGATCAGAGAAGTCCAAAAAGAGTCCAAAAATGACAAAGAAAGATTTCTTGTGTCATGTTTACATATACATTTACAAAATTGAAGACCAAAATCAAGACATGATACCAACAAAACTGGTAGTGTGTCCTTGTGGAATTGAAAATTTGAGAGTACGCCCATTCTGGTATCTAGTGAACAACGAAATGCTCTGGTACATATCAATGCCTCTTTTTTGGGTCATCACGACAACTCGGCAATTATTTCATTCTTCCTAGCCAATAGTACAGTGGTCCATATCCAAGCGAACAATTGTACTTTCTCCTTATTCAATGAGGAAAATAATGTAATGTTTGCTTGTCATTCATATTATTTCGTTTAGAAGTATTTATAAGATCTCTAGGTTCCAATAAAAATGAGATTGCAGGCTGAAAATAGTCTGAAGGCACGATCTCTTGTACATGCCAACCACGGAGCTTGCTATCGTGTTTAATGTGCAAACATAGAAAGATAACTGACCTTGCAATGTCCAGTGCCAACCTCACAGCAATTATGGGTTGCAAAGCACCTTTTCGTTTCAAATATGCTCTCAGATCGCCCTGAAACAGAAGAAAGACAAATTTATTCTCTATAAAAGGGGTAGGCGCCGAATGAAAAACCATACACCAACCAACCCAGTCACACAAACTTAAGTAATGCTGACAATAAACAAACAATAGCCGTGATTATGAAAGCTGTAAATTTCAGAGAAAACCTTTGGAAGATATTCTGTGACAATCATCATGGGACTGCTCTGTGTGACGGCACCCAAAAATTGGACAATGTTTGGATGGCGCAACTTCTGAAGAAGTGCTAGCTCATCCCTAAAAGCCTTTCTGTAGCACATTAAGTTGGCAAAACATTTATCATCAGATTGCACAGCAAAAGGCAAGTTAAAGCAATGGTCTAGAGCAAAAGACAATAGCGAAACTAACTCACATTTTTTCCTCATCAGTCAACACTTCCTCCCCTAGTGTTTTAACAGCAACTTGGATTCCACGCCACAATGCACTTCGAAAAGTTCCCTGTTAAAACTTCAAAAAATTAAAGTGCTGAAGTTTCTTCCACTTTTCTTTCACAAGAAGGGTATGATATCACACATCCAGACAAGGGGATCCATAGTCTGTACCAATATTGACATCAAAATATGTTTATCTACCGCAATAATTCAGAAGGAGATGAATATTGCAATTCTGATTTCATGCATCTTTCTTTTACTTTTTCCCAAAGAAAATTAAGCGTTGGCGTATACCAAAACTATACTCCATTTATTATTGGCGAATTTGTTCACCTGAGATTAAACTCTGCATATTCCGATTGATAAGGAGCCCTGGATTTATATCTATAACGTAGACTTCTGACAACTTAAAGAATGCGCAAAGAATATAATAACAAAATTCCCGTTCACACAAATCTATATATATCGTATTTGGCAGTCCAAATATAAGATTTATCCAACATAAGGACAATCCAGCATTCCAGACACTGTTTGCCTGTACTTACTATATTTACACTGCTATCAATTGGAATGAGAGAACACGTAAGCAGAAAAACTTGTAAGTAGGAGACCTAGAAATTTGATGCGGTAATAAACAACAAGGCAAGCCTTGTCCCAGTAAGTGGGATATGGCTCAGGAATTTGATACTAAATGAAAATGAAAAGAGAACGAAATCAGAGACCAGGCATCCTGTCGAAGGCCAACTCATGACCCCAGCAAGACTCACCATAAGAAGGAAGGAGTATCTTAAACTAGAGTAAAGACAGAGATTATTAATGTCTTGGAAGTAACATACTCTTTCTTCTTAATCATAAGAATAAAGTGAGTCACAGTACAGATTACATGGACCAGCACAGGAACATACGATAACTAAAGCGATACTTTTTACGGAAAACTTTGGTAGCTCTAGATGCTGTTAAAAATAATGCAAGAAGCCAATATGATGGCGAAGGAACACGAAAAAAAGAACGACTTACCTTTGTTATATTCACACTGTTCGAAAAATCAAGCTCTCTTGGATTGATTTCGTATTCAGGGACCTCCCGAGCATTTTTGACGTGCATGGGAGCCATCTATCAATTAAACAATAAAAATCAAGATGATGAACGCGCTAGCGTCGCAAGACAAACGGCTTCGCCGTCGGGCTTTATGCGTGCATACCCTAAGTAAAACATCTCTAAACTCAGTTATTTCAGAAACCATAGCATGATAACTAAAGCTTTCTCAGATGACCCCCCCGACGACAAACGCCAAATGCGAAATCATATGGTCGCACGTACCGGGGGACGCGCGCCATTCTTCTCCAGGAGCTTTATCACTTCTTGGTTCCTATAATATATCGCGTCCGCAAGAGGCTGTCGAAACAAAACGAGAATCAATCACAAGCTTGCCCAAGAATTTTACGCTTAAATGTATATGCTCTGCAAAGGTGCGTAATTTCATGTCAGGCAGAGAGAAGACTGTGTTTTGGCACTGAAGCAAAACTGAACCGAACTGAACTGAACTCCAACCCTATGACGGACTGCAATCAAGTACAGGCTACAATGTCATGCACACGGAAGCTCGAAATCACACAGTCAAAAAACCGCGAGCGAAGCAACAAGAAGATAAAAAAAAAATCAATTGAAAACGAAACACGGAGAAAAGTTCTCCGACGAGAGAGAGAGAGGCGCGACGATCTTACCGTGCTCCCCCAGCGATCCTTGGGATCGACGACGGCGCCACGGTCGATCAGCAGCTGCACGACGTCGGTCCTCCCCTGGCAGGCCGCGATGTGGAGGGCCGTCCGCCCGTCGATGTCCCGGAAGTTGACGTCGGTCCCGGAGTCCAGGAGGCCCCGGATCGCGTCCGGATCGCCCTCGTTCGCGGCGTACATCAGCCGGACCCGGGGGTCGACCGCCTCCGGGCCGTCCTCGGGGGAGGCGCCGGGCGGCGGGGCCCCCTCGGGGCCGGGGGCGAGGGACGACTGCCGTCCGAGCGCGAACCTCGATTGGGGCTTGGCGGCGGCGGCGTCGTCCATGGATGAGGCGGTGGGAAAGCTCGGCGAGCGGCTCACTCTCTCTCTCTACCCCTCTCTCTCTCTCTCTCTCTCTCTACGAGATAGCGGCGCAGTAGAGAGAGAAAGCCGAAGAAGAAGAAGAAGGGAACAATGGAGGATGGAAGAAGAACGAGAATCGAGAAGAGACGACTCCTCGGTGCTGCCAGGACTACTTCGAAGTTTGATGTTCTCTCTCTCTCTCTCTAGCTCTCTCTCTCTCTCTCTCTAGCTCTCTAGTCTCTACCTGGAGAGGAAATTAATTTTCCTTTTATTTATTTTTTTGTTTTCCTTGGCAATGTCTTTGCAATTTGCTAATTAATTAAACATTAATATCTAGCATCATTCGTTACCTGATTTTTTTGGGTCGAAATCATTCGTTACATTAAAAAATACAAATGGGACGAAATAAACAAAATCGTACAATTCCTAAAGTGGATCAACCAAAAATCCTTTGATTTTGGGCTTTCCCCTTGGAATTCTAGATTCGAATGCGAAGTCTAATTGATTCGATGTGGCTTGGTTTCATCTTTCTGAAATAACCGCTCGATTTTTGGATATTAATAAGTCGTACTCATCGGAAAGCAATTTGTTTTTTTTTGTTGTGGAAGAAACGAATGAGAGAGATTTTGGAAAAAGAATCGAGGCGAAAGTAAAGGTTTTTATTTAGGTGCATTGATTGGAGTGAATAGATCTTAACCTTTAGCCAATCAATGCACCTGATCATCGATCTCCCTTGCAAGATGAAATTCCGACCTCGGCCCACCCGAAACCGATACAAAAACATAAATTACAACCAAAAGAAAAATATTTCGGGTATTAAAAAAGAAACGAAATAAACATACAAACAGGCTCCCGACAGAATGAAAACGATCTTAGGCACTAGTTCACCGTACCTTATAAAAAGTATTTTTTGACTTTTCCAATGCACCGATTGTACACTATCCGAGAAAGACAGTGACTTGAAAACGATAAGCGAAGCCTTTTCTTTTTTTTGTCTATCCCATTTTTAACTCTTCTCTTTTTTTAATTTTTGATTTGCATCTTGCAGAGTGCGGGAGTCAAGTTTCACACCTATAATACAAGTATTTTCAATCTCTTTAACAGTATGGCTGCATGTCTATCGAACGACAAATTAAGTTCAACGAGAAAAGTAAAAGTTAGTAGGCCAATCATTTTCACGTTGAAAATTTGGATGCCCTTGATTTTGAATTAATTAATGTTCAACAGATCCCGGGCGATAAATTCTTTTCAGACCCCGTTCTTTTCGACGAGCCAGATGGAAAACGGCCTCCACTTTTCGGCATTGTCGCGACATCTCCAATTATTAATATTAATCATCATCAGCGCTTAATTAACAACATTAAATAAAATTTAATTAATTGCAACGGCCGCCCCCCGTTCGCGTGTCTTGCGTGCACTCGCTCATTAATTCGCACGGGGTTCGGTGGACGCGCCGAGAATCGTGACGGCATGAACATAAATCGCTTTTTCGAACCCAAATTAAAAAAAAAAAGAACATGAATTATTTTTTGTAGGAAATTAATTTTAAAAAATAAAGGTCGGATTAAATTAAATTAGTCATTAATTCCGTGCCACTTATCGCGATTTTGACTGGCTAATAATGCGGGGGGATTCAATTAGGCGAGTCGGTTGACTTTTGGGGACGAGTGCCGCCTTCGGTCACGGCGCAACGATTTCTTCCTTTACCTCTCCCTCCTTCGGTGGTGGTGTCAGTGACTTCATCTCCCACTTAAATAAAAAAGAAAATCATTTCGTAAATAAATATTTCATTAAAAATAATCACTTTTATTACTTTTCCATTACGTGTAAAAAAAATTAAACGAGCGAAATTTTTTTATCGTCCGCGAAAATATTTTAGACATAAACCATTATCGATAAAGCTACTGGATTAAATATGAAGAGAGGAATTCAAATGAATTCGATAATTTTTATGTTGGAATATTACGCCGCATTAACGGGTTAAAATAAAAGGGGAAAACAGGGAATTGGGTGGGGGCGACAAAACGCTGTGCGTTGGAGGAGGTGAAGGGATAAGATTTGGTCTCTTGTCTTTTTAACGAGACAAAATAGTTTTTGCTGCTCGGCCGGCAAAGATCGACAAAATAGTTTTTGCTGCGTCGTTTTCCGAATCAGACAGCTCCACGCTACAGCATTTGGCAACCCAGTGTCCCAAAAAGGTCAAAGATAAAAAAAAGAAAAGAAAAGAAGGTAAACGAATTAAAAGGAAAAGAAAAAAAAAAAAAGGAGGAAAAAGGAATCCCAAATGCAAATGCTCGAAAACGTCGTCGCATCAATTGAAATGCGCTGGGCAGTAGAAATTTTTGTTCCTGTACTTGTCGGTGCGAAAGTATGATGGGCGCTTCGGTTTTGGAAATGGGCTTTTAGCTGCTTTTCGGAGCCCATTTGGGAAATATTAGCATTTCCAAAATACTTGAAGATCCCCTGATCGAATGTTAAGTTCCACCAAACTTTGGTGTTTGAGCATTTTTGGAATACGACCCAAGGCTTGCCGGCCAAAATGAAAAGGAGAAAGAAAAAGAAAAAAAAAATTTGTCTACGCTCGAGTCGTTCATGTCATGCGGGACGTTTGGCATTCACGTCAGAGATTTTCGATTGAAATTAACACGAAGGACTCAACTGGAGAATTGTGAAAAATGTTTAGGATTACGTTAACACAATCGAAAGGTTTAAGGCTAAATTGGCACAAATGTAATAAATTTACGATCTTTTTGGTACTTTTTTCCCCGAAAACAAATGGCATAACCTTTACTCCGATATTACACACCGCTAAATGCATCAAATCCACGTCAGCAGGAACACACCCGTTCGTTTCCAACGTAACCCACATCCCTAGCTAACCCCACTGGGCATGCATGTGCATGCCTGCACGGTCTCGGCTCTCTTCTGGAGGAACACCTGTCCGTCTCCAAACGTCGCCCGCGTCGCACTTCGGCGCCGCCACCGCTGATTCATCTCGTCCCATCGCTCAGATCAGAGAACTCGCAACATCGTTTCAAAGAGCACTCGCTCTAAGAGAGAGAGAGAGAGAGACTGTGCACGTGGACTCGACCCTGGTAAATTCCATCTCTTCCACCACCCATCAGCAAGCTTAACGCCGATTTCGTTCCCGCAGGCGTGACAGAGCGGCGCTGCTGCTGCTGCTGCTGTTCGAAAGTTTGGCACGCTGTAACACCCAATGATCGACCGAGTTCTGTGATTCACCAAACTCGTCGCGAAATTTCTGTTACTTGGCATGCAAGAAACCCCTTTCGGTTTCGCAAAGATTTTTCAGGTATTTGACAGCGGTGGCATCACCTGTTGGTCTTTGCTCTTAATTTGCTGATTTCGGGTCTCGCGCAGGGTTGTGGCGTGGCGAGAAACCGAGGAACTTGCGCGTCGGGCACTTTGCTAGCCTCTACTAGGTCTCATGGAGTCTTAAGCGGTCCGATGCGGCGAGAGCCGAGGAGCTGAAGGGCCTCGCTAACAAATCCTTTCGCTGTGAGTACCTCTTTTACGCCCGCGTCACCGTGTTGGAGGGTCGATTCTAGCTTCCTTCATTGAGTACTGTGAGCTTCACATTTGGAGTGTGATTGTTGGACATGCCATGTGCTGTGTCTTGTCTTCTCAGACAAGTTTCGGCGTTCCGTCGAACAAGCTCTTGCAGAGTATTGCTGCCGTGCTGCCCTAATTCGTTTATGTTGTCATAGGCCACAAGTATGTTCTGGCCATCGAGCTCTATACTCGAGCGATCGAACTAGATGGGCACAACCCCGTGTACTGGCCCAACCGTGCGTATGCCCGTATTAAACTGGAGGAGTATGCGAGCGCCGTTCGGGACGCTTCGAAAGCTATCGAACTCGACGGCACGTATTGCAAGGTAAAAAGCCTCACCTTCTCGATCCTGTCGTCCCGCCGCGCACTCGAAACCTTCTGAATCGAGCATTGTTACAGGGTTACTACATGCGCGGGGTGGCCTATCTCGCCATCAGGAAGTACAGAGAAGCGCTCAGGGATTTTCAGCAGGTTTCTTTTTCCCTAGACAATAATAGTCGACACTCTCTCGATCTGCTTTCGTGTATTTGAAATCCGAATGTGGTCAGCTTCGCCGATCAATCGTTCCCTCCCCTTATTCATTTGGAATCGCCTGTCGAATGATGTGATTTCGCTCTTTACGTTCCTCTCTGCTTCCATGATCAGGCTTCGAAAATTTGTCCCCGCAATTTCGATGTCGCGAAAAGAGTGAGAGAATGCGAAAATGGGCTGATGCAACTTCAGGGAGCAATCATCCTGCCCGAACCGACGCCGGCGGCCTAACTCAAAGGAGCGATTGTTTTGCCCGAGCCTAGGCGGCGTTGATCAGCGGACTCCGTCAAAGGTAAGAAGTCCAGATTTTGTGATTAGCTTTACCAAGCATGCAAGTTAAACCTATCTAGTTCGACTATACATGCACTTAGGTCCGATTTTTTTATAAGCAATCACACGCATCAGGATACATACACACTGGAAATCTGTTCTTAATTACCTCGAACTCGAAATTAACCCAGAATGTCGACTCGACTCGGTACCATACATGTCGGGATCCTTCGGTTCGCAAGTAGCTTGAATCCATGCGGTATACCGCGGACATCGGGGTTGAGTAAATAGCAATTGGTGCTTGTTATGGTTATTCAATTTTTCATTTGCATCGTCCTGGTAGATTTCTCAGATTGCAATGGGCTCGAGCGACATTGCAGGTTCCCTCAAAACCTTTTCGTCGCGAGATCGGATCGGAGTCAGACGACATGATCCAACTTGAGGCTGCGATTGGACCAAACACTTCTCAGGGACGATGATATGTTAGGGTAATAAACCTGTAAATATCTTACGACATTTTTTCTGTGTATTTGGATGTGGAACACCGAACAATCTCATCAACTTCGTTGAGTCGGGGCGGGGCTCGAACCCGACCGAGTGACTCGATTACGGGATTGTTCGTGTTTAGTGAGCTGAAACCTGACCTGACCCGACCGAAAATGCAATGTCATCGATCCTTGGATGACTGAATTTAACAGATGGGGACATGTATATTCTCGCCTAGAAAGATTTTCTTGATTTCAATAATACGAGTTGTTCGATATAGGAGCACAAGTTACCTTTGCCAATAAACTTCTAGTTTATCAACTGCACAAAAGGTTACATTTCCATCATTTTCATGTCCTGGAGGCAGTATGGGAAATGAATTACGTTTTTCTATCTTTTTTAACGATAGAATGTTATATTTAGAATGTTATATTTCAGGTCGATGAAATTTAGAATAAGAAAAATTATCGACTTTCGTTCATGCTTCATAATTTATTAAATAATAAAAAATCGATTCGGCACATCGATTCACTCGAAATTAAAAATCTTAATGTATAGTTTTTATGCTCGCGACTTAGTTTGAGTGCGAAAATTTTAAAAGAGTACGATACAAATGTAAAATCAAGATTTTTATGTGTTTAAACAAAATCTGTACATGAAAAAGAAGGTCGAGTGACAATTTTGGCCTAAATTTTTTATGTTTCGTAAAAAATCACTAACTTTTATTTAAATCTCAAATCTGAATCTTTGATTTAGAACCGTTGATTATCCAACTTGACTATACTATACAACAATAAATTCACCTCTAGATTGATTCTCTCCGATCTCCGATCTCAAATAATGGTGACTTCAGATAAAGAGTCAACGGAGAGTCGGATTTAGAATAAAGGTGAAAATCAATAATTTTTTATGAGATAAAAAAAGTTGAGTGTCGCTCGACTTAAAGTTTTTTACTTTTTTTTTTTAGGGAAAAAACCACCAAAAACCCCAAACTTTGCCATCTGTGACACATTTACCCCGAACTTTTTTTTGTGACACCAAAAATCCCGAACTTTGCTTTTTGTGACACATTTACCCCAATGTATTTAGTCCATGGGCATTTTCGTCTTTTTCGCTTTTTTTTTTTTTTTTTTTTTTTTTCCTTTCCGTGAGGGCCTCGCGCGTGGCTCTCGCGGATCCGGCGAGGGCCCTCGCCGGCGTCCCGAGCGAGGCGGCCCTCGCCGGATCCGGCGAGGGCGGCCTCGCGCGCGTCGGGCGAGGTTCGCCCTCGCTGGGCGAGAGGCGGCCTCGCCCGACTCGGCGAGGTCGACCCTCGCCGGCGTCGGGCGAGGGTCGACCTCGCCGAGTCGGGCGAGGCGCCGCCTCGCCCGGGCGAGGGCGGACCTCGCCGACTCCGGCGAGGTCGCCCTCGCCCGGGCGGCGAGGGCGTCCTCGCCCGAGGCTCGGGCGAGGACGCCGCTCGCCCGGAGCGAGGCGAACCTCGCCGGCGCCCGGCAGGCCCTCGCTGGCGAGCGAGGGCCGCCTCGCTCGACCGCCGGGCGAGGTCGACCTCCGCCGCGTCGGCGAGGGTCGACCTCGCTCGAGCCTGGGCGAGGGCCGCCCTCGCTCGCCCCAGCGAGGGCGACCCTCGCCGGCCGGCGAGGTCCGCCTCGCTCGGGCGAGCGAGGTCCGCCTCGCTGGACTCGGCGAGGTCCTCGGCCGCGGCCGAGCGAGGGCCGCCCTCGCTCGACGCCGGCGAGGGCCCCCTCGCGGACCGGCGAGGCCCGCACGGAAGGGAAAAAAAGAAAAAAAAAAAAAAAGAAAAGCGAAAAGACGAAATGCCCATGGACTAAATACATCAGTAAATGTGTCACAAAAAGAAGGTTTTTATGAGATAAAAAATGTTGAGTGTCGCTCGATTTAAAGTTTGCACTTTTTTTTTTAAATTAGCCCAAAAAAAAAAAAGGAACTCTTACCCAAAACTCGTGACCCCAAAAGAGCTATAGACATCAAAAGGAGTACGCATCTGCACTGCATCTCCCTCCAAGCTGAGAAAATTCTTGAACCGTCCGGCCGATCTCTCTCCGATCCTCCGGCGTCGATTTCCGGCACCGTCGCCGTTGACAGCAACAGGTCCTTCCCTCCCTCTCTCTCTCTCTCTCTCTCTCTCTCTCTCTCTCTTTCTCGTTGCGTGTGTATGTGGGCTGGCCGCATCGAAGATTGTCTTGTTCTGCAGGTTTCTCAGTGTCTCGTTGATACTGCGTCGGACTGTGTCGGATTGATTTTGGGTCGAACGCAAGTTTTGGTTTTGTTGCCGCGAGCAACGTGAGCGTCTTGTTTGTTTATTCGTCTTTTGTCCGGATGATCGCGTGAGGGCGTGCGTAGGATGGGGGCAGTAGCGTTTTTCCTTTGCGATGGGTGAGATAGGTCTAATTTGCAGTTCTCTGGCTGGAAACTAGTTGTCTGGATCACGGGACGTCTGTGTGTTTTTCCTTCCTTCTCATTTTGTCAGTGTTTGCTTCAATTTTCTTTCTGGGTTGTTTAGCTTGATTGGTCCCCATCATCCAGGGGAAGCAATCATACCATGATTCCGCTCGTTAATTTGACTGGAACGAGTGGTCTGTGTGTGGCACTCCTTAGTTGGGCAACTGGGTTTCGTTGGATGCAACGCAAAGTCGCTTTTTTTTTGTTTTGTTTTAGATAGCCAGACTGCAGGACAACTACTACTAAGCAAGAAAATGGGGACATGACGCAGAAACTAAGGTTTTGGACTAAAGTTTTTGTTGATCTGTCCCATTAAACTGTTCTATATTAGATGAGGTATAAGTTCCACCTTAAGCTAATTCTTTCCCATTTTCAGCCACTGAGATGTCCTCTTATCTCAATAGATGGGCGAAATGCTCGATGCTCAAATCACTTTTTAGAGCTCTAGTATAAGGGTTTGGTCTATATCTGTGGAAGAATCTTGCCTTATATTTATAAAAAATGAACCTTTATAAATGATTAAGCGTCGGTAAACAGCTAATGTGAAACTTTCTGATCAGTGAGACCTTTTGTTGATTTTTTGTTCTCCCCACCATAGGGATATCAATCGCCATGGTATTCTGCAACTTCTTTTGTTCAGGCAATAAAGTCTCTTGGAGTTTCTTCCAATTATATTGATTCTGTTTCTGTCTGTGTTTCTCCAGATTTTTCCAATAATGTCGGGTCAAACCCAGCGCCTGAATGTAGTTCCCACTGTCACAATGCTCGGAGTTATGAAAGCTCGCCTTGTTGGCGCTACAAGAGGCCATGCTCTGCTCAAGAAGAAGAGCGATGCTTTGACGGTGCAGTTTCGTCTAATCCTTAAGAAAATTGTCTCTACAAAAGAATCAATGGGAGAGATCATGAAGTCATCTTCATTTGCCTTGACTGAAGCTAAATATGTTGCTGGGGAGAATATTAAGCACATTGTTCTTGAGAATGTCCAAAATGCGTCTCTCAAAGTCAGATCAAAGCAAGAGAATATAGCTGGTGTGAAGCTTCCTAAGTTTGAATACTTCACTGAATCTGAGACCAAGAATAACCTGACTGGACTGGCCAGAGGTGGTCAGCAAGTCCAGCTATGTCGAGCTGCTAATATCAAAGCAATTGAGGTTCTTGTTGAGCTTGCTTCACTTCAAACGTCGTTTTTAACACTCGATGAAGCAATAAAAACAACAAATCGGAGAGTTAATGCTCTGGAGAATGTTGTGAAGCCAAGATTGGAGAACACTATCAGCTATATCAAGGCAGAACTGGATGAGCTTGAAAGAGAGGATTTCTTCAGGTTGAAGAAGATACAAGGATACAAGAAGAGGGAGCTCGAGAGACAGAGGGCGTCAGCGCACCAATATGCAGTAGAGAAGCTCGCTGAGGAGGTTTCTTTAAAAGAGGGCATACCCCTTAACTCGGCCCACAACTTGTTATCGGCAGGAGCAGAGAGAGATGAAGATATTATTTTCTAATCTGATGTCCCAAATCTGGTCGGAGTCATATGTCAATATGGTATTATCGATGTGTTGCTGCTCTTTCAGAATTAGAATTGCCGGGTATGACTTAGATGGCCGTTCGATGTCATATAGTTTTATAGGGAATAATAGTGGTGGTGGAATGTGGTTCATGTGTCTTGTTGTATGGTTGTTATCAGACTCTTTAAGCATAGAATACAGAGCTTCTCTGCTGAGAATCAGTTATTAAGTCGACCAATGTTTGTCGAGCCAGTCATATGCACACTGAAACTATTGCTGGTACCGGCAGTTGCGGAGCCATTGTTGGAATTGCCAGTTTGCTCTCTTTGATGTAAGTATGAAGCAGTACGTAGATTTTGGGAAATTGCTTTGTTTCCATCTTAAATATCTACATGTCACTGTGTCTCCCTTCTTTTGTTGCAGCGCGACAGGTGATTCTACTCGGCTTTGGTTTCTCTTCCTTGAGTGGGGATTAGTTTGATCTTTGAATGAACAGAGTCCTCATGGATTTGCTCGCATATAGCCGTTCCTCCCGGCGACATATGGACGTCTGTGACTTTGTTCTATACGGTTCCTCGTGTCATTCAAACCAGCGCCCAGCAGAATATCGTCGATCCCGCTCCTAATGAGCTCTGTAGAGATGATTGCAACTGTCACTGTCATACCCTGAATGTGGTTACTTTGGAAATATATATGCCTTGTGCTTTGAGCTGAATAGTGAAGCTCATTCGGGGTTGAGTTTAACGCTTTGTTCTGTCTAGTACCCGTAGTTGGTGGGAAAGGGAGATGATGCTGTTTAGGGACGGAATTTCGTCATGTGCTTTGGTATTCTAAGAAACTTTTTATGAAATAGTAAAGAAGTTTACCTGTAGTTTTCGTGAGAAAATCCAGGTCCCCGCGAGATTGGGACAACAGTATATAGAATTAGATGGTTTTGAAATCGGAAATCTTTTTAAGTCCTTTACAATCACGTTCCTGTCCATCCATCCCAACGACGGGCTGATTTGAAGTGTTATTAACCAGCTTTATTTCCCTTTAAAATTAACTAGCAACGAGTATTCGGATGGATAGTTGATAGGGTTCGAGAGCACCTCAAAAAGCTTTCCCTGAAAACCAGCTCATCAGTTCTTGGTCTTTGAACTGATAAAAGAAGATCAGGAAACTCTATTTCTCGTGTATTGCGCTCCATGGGGCAATTTCATATGTGGAGCTGAGATTAGTTGATGCTTGCTTTCGTACAAGCAGTATACGACAATATTTGTGGCTTTCCCGACAGTTTGGCCCTTGTGCTTCGCTCACCGATAAGTGAAGAAGACTAGAGGAAGTTTCCTGAATATGTGCTCCGCAACTTTCCAAGGTGACATGCCACAAAGGAAAGAGGTTAGTGCATGCTTTTGTGCACACTTACGAATCCAAAGGACGAAAAGGAGTAAAAAGAAAAGAAAGAGGAAGACAGTTTGTCTGCATTTGACATTATTTCATAACCAAAAAGAATATAAGAAACTTATCGCACAAGGGAAAAGATAAACATGCGAGTCTTTATTAACCAAAAGGATAACAACAATATACCAGTTCCTAATCGGTGCTAATCTATGCAGTTTGCTAAGATAATGGCAGGGATGGCTAATGTCTACATCAAAGATTGTATTTGCATTCATCACTGACCCATCTCAACCATGAGTTCTTCAAATGTGAGTGCGCGAAAACTGGGTCTCACGTGCAAACTCCAACTCTGCCGTCCCACTTGGCAGTACAGAGGCAGAGAGGCAAGCGGCACATAGATTGAATTCACCCTAACAGACTTCCAGCAAAGTTGTCTCAATGCCTTCAAACTTCATCTTCCCATACGCACAACCTCGATAATCAGTCCACTTGCTTCGCGTTGTCGCCCTTATAAATTAGAGAAACTAGCACGCATTGTCATCCTCAATGATTGGAGGGACAAATCTACGACCCCGAAGGGTCTGTTCAAAGATGTGACCGACCTTGAGCAATTTTTCCTGCAAAGAACTCAACACATTCTTTGTCTTCAGAAAAATGCAGGTAAAAAAATGATGCACGACTGGTTTCTAGAAGGAAAGGACAGGAAGAGCTGTGGACTTGACAATACAGACGAGTAACTTCAGTATCAGGTAAAAAACTTGAATGAATAAGTGTGCAAAAAAACCTCATCAAATGCTGCACCGATCATCTGAAGACCAACAGGAAGGCCGGAGGGTCCACCATCAACATATCCAGACGGTAATACTAATGCGGGTAGACCAGCCAAGTTAACATTCACCTGTTCCAGTCATAAACTATTCCATCGATACAAGATAATAGTGAATCATAAGTGATTTAGTCCAGTAGCCCAAAACTCTACAATTCCAGTCCTAGGCCAATAGAGCCTAAACTGTGTAGTTCTCAATTCTATACAATTAGTAGACTCTAGCGAAGTCCCACATGATTTATAATATGTCTAAATTTTAGTGTGTTGGATCAAGGAAAGCAAGCATTTCTCTTGTCATGGACCACAGACATGGTGTATCAAATGAATGAAGTCTGTTCAGCTCATTCGATACAAAGCTTGGACAGGAATAAAACTGAAGGCAAGGAAAAGAGAAGGGCACGGCATGAATTCTTACTGTCATTATGTCTCCAGCATACATAGCCAAAGGATCATTCTTCTTTTCGCCTAAAATTGGAAACCAACGTGCAGTTTATATTAAGATGAGTAATCAGGCCAATCAAGGTGGAACAGGTGCAAAAGGAAATAGCTGCATACCAATTTTATAAGCAGCTGAAGGGGCTGCAGGACAGATAAGAATGTCATTTTCATCCAATGCAGCCTTGAAGCTTTTCTGAATGATAGTCCTAACCTGAAATACAAAATAAGGACCGCTAATGGATAAACCTTAAGCAAATCTAGAATCCCTTAATTACTTTAAACGCAAATACACAGGCTATCTCCATTTATAGGTTGAATGCTATCTTCCTCTAGTTCCCCTTTCTTGTTTTTTTGCTGATATGCATACAAGCAAGTGAAATTTAACAATAACATGGAGGCAAGAAAGCATAATGCTATCTTCAGCCCACTGAATTCACTCTTCAAGTTGAATAAAGAGAAAAAGAAAATGGGCAGAGACCAATCTATTACAAAATCCTAGTACCTGCTGAGCACGCTTGTAGTAAGCATCATAATAACCAGCAGATAAAGCATATGTTCCCATTAGTATTCTCCTCTTGACCTGTTAACATGAAGGCGGATTTCAGAGAGACAAAAGGGGCAAGAACAATAGCAATTTGCTAGTGAACCACTGTCACAAGTAAAGCTATAACTGACTGAAATTAAAAAGAAAAACACTGAAGAATTCATAATGCAACTTCACATCAGATGTACCTCAGAGCCAAAACCCTCAGCTCGAGAAACACCATATAAAGAACTCAACTCATCAGCAACTGCTTGGCTCCCGTACCTGACTACCATTGCAGAATAGTATGTAAGAACTAAATAAAGCTGACAGTTGACACAGAAATCTATCTCTGTGTCGCTTTTGGTAGAGAGAGAGAGAGAGAGAGAGAGAGAGAGAGAGAACATTTTCAATGAACAACAAATTGCAATGTTAACTGAGTAAAATAACCAAATAATGAGTGACCCCAACCGTAAAATTGTCACTCTGGGAATCAGCAAGGAACATTCCAGATGTTTTTATACCTTACACCATCATAACGTGACAGGTTTGATGATGATTCAGATGATGCCAGGATATAATAGGCTGGTAACCCAAGGGAAAATGATGGCAATGACACCTGCAAAGATAAGTCAAAAATAGAATTCATGACAATGTATGACATTGAAAGAGACTTAAAATAGAAGGATCCATTTAGCGATAACAAATAAACAGAGTAACAAGAGTACCTCTTTAACAATGCATCCTAACTCTTCCATGTGTGAAGCAGCAGCATTAATCACAGATACTACTCCTGAATCTACACCACTCCCAAGTGTCTCACATATAAGACCAACCCGCATTCCTTCCAGAGGTTTGTCTTCCAAAGTATTTGAAGCAGTGAAGTAAGAAATAAAATCCGGAACCTCCTGAATAGGAATTTGTGAAATCTTCAACAAGTGACTTGAATAAGCTGATAATAGTAATGTTGAATGGAGACATAAATTTTAGGAGTTTTTGGATAAGACTATTGAGATCAATTTTGAATGTATCAATTGCCTAAACAAGGCATCTTGCAAACACTGTAAATTATAAGTCAATGACTTGGTTTGGAACGTCAAAAAATTATTTAAAGAAGCTTACTCGCTTGCTGCTGGTGGCATCACGTCTATCGTGACCGGAAATTGCATTAAGAAGAATTGCAGTATCAGCAACTGATGAACCAAAGCACCCAATGACATCTAGTGATGATGCATATGCCATGAGACCATATCTTGAGACTCGTCCATAGCTTGGTTTAAAGCCAACAACCCCACAAAATGAAGCTGGCTGTCTAACACTCCCTCCAGTATCACTTCCAAGGGCCACCATACACTGCCTAGCAGAAACAGCAGCAGCCGAGCCTCCTGAGGATCCTCCTGGAACTCGAGATACATCCCAAGGATTTGCAGTCACCTAACGATTAACAGATGTATCACCTGAGTAAACCAACTACAGTTACCAGATGGAAGTAGCAAACACAAAAGGTTATGATCTGGCACTACCCAATCCAAAATGCTTCAAATCCTAGATTCCACAAAATTGTGAAGATGCAAAACCATAAAAAAAAATAAGCTCAAAACATGATCTTTTATAATGTTTCCACTAAAGATGCCAAAGAATATAGGATAGCACTGATATAGGATATCAAGATACCAACATGTACGAGAACAGTATCCAAAGTGAAAAGCACAAATAATGGATGACAAAAATATATGATCTACATCCAAAATATATATATATAAATAATCAGTTTTGACTACTCCAAAAGTGCCTACAGCCTAATTAGCGTCAAATGGGATTACAAGCATCCCAAAGTTCCCAAGTGCCTAACCTCAATTAGGTTGATCTGGGTTAAGCAATGGAAATGTTGCGTAAATTTGGTGCACGACTAAGGTTTGATCTCCACACCACTCAGTACAACCATCAACCCAAGTTTTGGCTCATTTTTTCTAGACCATGAGGTTAGTAAGTATTTCATGGGTCTGGATTTCATCTACCTATGAGGGAGACTTTCTTCTCATGAGAAAAAACTAAAGTTTCCCAGCGTCATTCCTTTATTTGGCAGCAGATGTTATATTCTTTTGAGTGGGCTTATCCCAATAGCCGAGGGTGAAGATTAACCAAACTCTCAAGTGCCACAAATTCCGCGATGGAAAATTCCCATTAATAAGAATCAAGCAAGGAGAATCGACTTTCTTATCGAAAGACAAAAATGAATGCTCGGGATTCAAGGACATAACCAGAAAAGAAGCGATTCCTTATTAGTTCCTCTATTCAACTCTTGTATTTTCCTATCCAACATGCACACAATATTTGTTCAAGTAATGAAGCAAATTTGCAACTTTTAGCGCTTCAAGTTTGAATTTTCTTTGAACTACATAAAATTCATCCATATGCAGAAGTGCTTAGACAAAAATGAATAAACCTCTACTACTAAAGACACGACAGCAAAGTTTCACACATTGATGATTTCTACGTACTTCCAGGATAAAGGCTATTGATATACATCGTCAACATGTCGAGCTACTCAATAACGTGCTACATAAACGACCTCAAAAGCTGACTAGCCGTTACCAGCCACTACTAAGAAATTGCTTCTTCACAGAAGCATCCCTTGATGCCCTGAGGATTCATTTTCAGTTTCTGTGAAAGAGAAATTGATTCAAACTAGCTTGGTTTCACCAAAAGAACTTACGATGTTAAGCTTATGGCAACGCCCAACAACACACTAACGACAAAGTTCACTGTAAAAGAAAGAAGACACGAAACAAATTCAAACCTTGTAAGCAGACCCTTCAGTGGTACTCCCCATCCCGAACTCATCCAAATTCGTCTTCCCCACCACAATCCCCCCCAGCTCCCGCACCTTCCTCACCGCCGTCGCGTCGAACGGCGGCCGGTAATCCTCCAGGATGCGGGAGCCCCCCGTGGACGGCATGTCGGCCGTGCAGATGTTGTCCTTGACGCCCACGAGGACGCCGGCCAGGGGGCCGACGTCCTCTCCCCGGCCGATCCTGTCGTCGACGGACTGAGCTTCCGTCAGGACGGCGTCGGAGACGTGGAGGAAGGAGTTGAGGTGGGGCTCGGTGAGGCGGAGGCGGGCGAGGTAGGACTCGGCGAGCTGGACGGCGGTGACCTGGCGGGAGAGGAGGGAGCGGCGGAGGGTGAGGATCTGGGAGCGCGGCGGCGGAGGCGGCGGCGTGGAGGGAGGAGGTTGGTCGGCGAGGAGGGAGGAGGAGGAGGCGGCGGCGGCGGTGGTGGTGGTGAGGGGGCGGGGCTTGAGGGCGTGGGCGGGGCGGAGGCGACAGAGCTGGGATTGGGCCGTCGTCGACAGCATTGTCGCCGGGAGAGAGAGAGAGAGAGAGAGAGAGTGATGGGTGAGATGGGTTTAAGGATTGGGGGAGGTTTTTGTTCACAGGATTGGGATAAAAAGCAAGAATGGTGCTTCATACTTGTAAATGTTTGGCACTTTTTAAAGTCATTTTACTGACGTTACTTTGTGTTTTTAGAATGTTGTTGGGATGCAATAACTCGAGATCTTGTTGGAAATTAAGTTAATCATTTCAGACTTCGGGCTCTCTATTGAGAAAAGAGAGGATCCAGCTCTGAATTATTAATTGAAATTTTCCTCGAAATTTAATTAAAATCGTTTGCTTATCTTTACTGAATGTAAAGCCAATCCTCCAATCGTTTCAATGTCAAAGTTTGGACTAAAATTTTTCTCAAACGCCTATCTTCGTCGATTGAGATATAATACAATCACACGTTTGGTTCGACACATAATCGATATGATAATGGTGTGATATTGGTTGAGAAATTCTGACTCTCCCACACGTGCTATCTTTAGAATTGAAAGATCCAAACTTCATGCTCATCGCTGACCTCATACGTCATAGTACTGAACTTCTCTCTCTCTTTTTATTTGAAACGATTTCGTTTTTCTTTTGGTTTTCAGGGACATTGTATTCTCAAATTTTAGGTTCACGGGTTGCAATTTACAATGGGAGTTTGCGTCTACTTGAAGATACAACTTACTAGGAATAGTTGTAGTCATAACCAGCCTAACATACATATCCTTCCTGCGAATTATCTCCCCCGTTAAAATTCCTTAATTCAAACCATGCGCATTAATCATCAACCGAAAATCGCTTTACGATCTGGTAATTGGAGTAGAGATCAGCCCTAACAGAAAGTACCTAAGATTTGGTAGGACCGCGGTATGGGAGACGTGAGCTCGCACACAGCAAAATCAGCCCGGAGGAGACATCGCATCCCCAACCTTCATAGTCGTTGCGTGTGATTGGACGAGGTCGTGCGACTTCCTGTTGGTGAAGTGACCCCAAACAGGGAGGCCAATCTGTAGTTTCAACACTGATGCTCTTTCAAGTGATATATGTACCACGATCTCAACAAGGTAAAGGGAGCAACGCAATTGAGAAGATCCCAATCTATTTAGCAAACTCCGGCAACCCAAAAAGGGAGAAGAGAGAGAGAGAGAAAGAGAGAGAGCGGGGTTCATTTTCAAGAACCATCAGGAGGAAATTGAAAAGCTACAGCACAAACTGTTAGGCTGATATTATTATTGTGGATCATATCCATGTACAAAGAGCATCGCGATACATCATCACAGAATCGACATTCTCGCTCACAGCTACAGAGGAAAGAAAGTTTCCTATAGATATTCTAATAGGTCTGGTTGACTCTCCAGGTCCCAAATCACCACTTTACCATCCAATCCTGTCATTTGGGGATTGGAAAATCAGGCGGCCTCTTGAAGAAAAAATTCGAAAAGATGTCCAACTTCAAGCATTAAGAAACATAAGATAGAAGTGTGTTTGTTTGCCAACCTGAAGTGCTGAAGCGTGTTATGGTCGAACTCCCGGCCTCCCCAAGTGGCAGAATACAACTGCAGAAACATAAAATTAATCTTGCGTAAGTCATTCATCCCATCATATTGGCATCCTAACTCATCAACTCTCCTACTCCACACCATCTACCAGACTCATGTTTGGAAACACTAAATGAAAAAAAAAATAAAATTGGAAAAGAGTTCATGGTAATATACATCAACGGGCATGTGCAGTCCAATAAGCACAAAAAAAAAAACAGCTGTAAGATAATTATCATCTTTATAATGTAAAAAGGAAGAAGAGATTGTTATCATGTTGATAGATACGTTATGCAGTTCTCGTGAACCCCTCCACGCTGTCTTGAATTGTCGACGGCATCATTGTTCATACCATACTTTGACTGGCCATACAGTTTCCCAAATGCTTCAGAAAACTGTCAAAAACAGGATGATGGTAAGTCATCTCAACAAGACAGGACAACTTTTGCTTATGTTAGTGCTGAATATTCTAGAAGCCCCTAGGAGGCATAAAATTTGCTAAACAATTACATTTGTGTGTACATCTATCATGGATTAGAATAATTTTTAGACCACCCTGTTGCCAACATGCAACACTCTTTGTGCCTCATGCATGTCGTTCGTAAACTAGTCTCAGTTGTACCAATCCAGGTGATTTTCCTTTCTCATTTTTGGTGAAAGATTGTCATATCTTCAAGTTGCAGGCAAGTTGGTCAATATTGTCCACCTCGGTCAATTCATTTTGATTGTCATAAGCAACTTGTAGCAGTAGGATGCTGAGTAACGAGTTGATGACCACTTTCCATGAAGACCAAATGCTCTAGCAAAAGAGGGGCAAAACTTAAAAGTGACTATACCTGCGAACCATACTTGGGACCAGTAGATGATGTCTTCCTCTCCCCAAGGAATCTGACAAAGCTCCTGGAAAGAAAGATAATTTACTTTTAATTCAGTCATTAGAAACAGATCTGTTGACTTCCATTAGACAGATGCAAACTCGCTGTGAAGAAAGATTTTGAAAGAGAAGGGTTGGGGAAGGGGATAGGGAGAAGTCTTCCATCTTTAGAAGATAAACAAAAGTGAAAATAAATCTGAAACTTCACATACCACATGCCACTTTCATCTGCTGCAAATAACATTGGGTTGCAGTCAAATCCCACACCAATGACGGTTTTCTCAGATATGAATAGCACCTACAAAAACGGCACATTATTTATCTGCTTCGGATGCTGGCTAAAAATCTAATAAAGTTCAGATGTGAAACAAGATAAAACAAGAAGGATGCTGACCCACATCACGGAGGGGCAAATCGCGGAATGCAACGTTCTGTGCCAATGGGGAAGGACCAACATCATCCACGAAATAAATCATAGAACTATGACCTGTAAATTCCACCAAAGGGATTAAAAATGGCTCATCGGTTAGAAAGTATACGTGTTTGCCCAAACTCTACGTATAAACAGACAATTGCTGGCTGCAAAAATAGTAAATATCGTATTATAAGGAATAGTAACCACTCGTTTGATTCACCAAATAGGATGGTTGGGTCATTTGAAGTAACTATAGCTGGTTGGAAATCGTCCCAAACAATGGAATAAGTATTTCATTGGGAATACGCCAGGAATAGAATGGCTACTGTCCTCACTCAAACACACTATATGCGAGCTAATGTAATGCAGAGCATGTGACTTTAATAATAGAAAATGTTATGCAAATGCAATAGAGAGGACCTTAATATACTTTCACATCTCAGACAGGCACATGATGGAAGACTTCATATTTACAAAACTCAATCCTGAAATAATAACAGGAGAATCAAACAAACTGAGAAAAAAACAAATCACTCACCGACATAAGCTAAGGTATTGCCGCTGGGTGACCACTTTACACCAAATGCCCAGGAGAATGAGAGGTCCAGTTGAAGAATTTCCTGTTTCAACAGGATAAGAAATTATTTTGATATGCGGCATCAAACAAAAATAGAACTGTATACATAAACTACACACACAAGCCTCTCAGTTCTGGAACGACATTGTTTTGCGAAGAAAAAAAGATGATACTCATGATATCACTTACGGAAAAAAAAAATGACAACTATTTCATGTACTCTCTATTCAAACTGTATGAAGTAAGCACCATCTCCATTTCGGGATAGAATTAATCCAGAGGCCAACAAACATCCACATACTTGTGCATATGTTCTTAGCTAGACGCCAATGTAGTTTTGTAAGCTATGCGCTTGCATTTGTAGAAAACAAAAGTATCAACTCCATAAAAGCAAAGACATTTCTCACCAATAGAGGATAACACATGAGAACATTTACATGCAACGTTAATGTCAGAGCAATGAGAATTAAGTCACATCATTTGACTAACATGAGACAGTAACATTAAAGCTTCGTGGTTGCCAGAACTTGAAAATGAATGAATGAGTTTCTTCAGCAAAGATACCACTTCATAGTCCAAATGTAGCAGGCAGTCACTATTTCAGATGCACACCAAATAAAAGCTTTTACCATTTTTAAACTAATCCATCACAAAAAGTGTACTGAATTTCATTTTCCAGCTATTCAATGATGCACCCAAAAAAAGGTGCTGCAAACCTAATTTATAGGATAAAAGAGTATAACTCAATTAACATTGTTAACTTAGCAAGTTCGCATAATCAATAAGGATAATAAAAATTTACCTCCCCAAATTTCGAGTCAGATGAAGACCCTGCTTTGGAATCCCTGGATCATATTCATTGAACAGACACATATACTAAAATTTAAGATTCAACGTGTGCTTGATCAGCAACAAACATATTTAATGATGGACTGGCTAGGTGGTACAGCTACCTTATATCAACACCTTTAATAAAAGTTGAAAATACACGACATTTTCCATCTGTTGATGTTGTGGCAAGAAGAATCTGCAATGAGAAGCCTTCAGTAACACTTGGACAAAGTAACGGTTGCTTTTGGGTAAGGTGACCCAATGTAGTGAAACTGCTCAACAGCAGATGGATGGGTCATGTGTTCACATGATGAAAAGTCAAAATGCTAAAGAAAGAACATACAGAAATAATTGCCAACTGCATATGAAGTAATCTCGAATGGCAATACCTGAACAGCGTTTTTTATTGTCTGATGCAGCACATAATGTTTAGAAGAACAGATTATATTTCTTTCAATGACTAAAAACATCTTCTAGATGATAAAAGTAAATACTTTTGACTGGTTGACATCATGGAAATATTTTTTGACCTCGCAAGCATGGATCCACATTTAAAGCCATCTCTTTTTCTTATTTAGGACTGACCAAAATGTAATATAGACCAAATAAATCTTTTAACATCATCATAATCATTCATCAGCAGATGAGACCACCCAATACACAAAGGTATCAACTTCAAGGAATGCCAGCCCTAGATATTAAAAAGGAAGGAAGAGTCAGCATGTACATCTTTATCCCCTTCTCCTGCTTTGAATCTCAAATCTTATCTCAAACTCTTTTCAATAACATTTGACTATATCAATTACGTCAAGAAAATGCATATGCCTAAATCAATGACTGATTGAACGGTCATCAACTCTTTTTCCCGTCTTATATCACATAGCCTATTCTCAGACTTATGTCGTGTCATACAAAATCCTCATTCAGGGAATAACAAACATAACTAGTGAACCGTTTCAAGTTTACTGTCTTCATGTCTATTTCTCCAGTACTGCACTGCGCCTTTTAAAACTATTTCCTGCTGAAACTGATTACCTTTCTTAACAGCTTTCATATGCAGGTATATAGAGAATAAGATCATATTCTGCCCTAAAATATAAATGAACTCTAACTCAAACAAATAGAGTAACTAACAGCAACACGAATAAATTGTAAAGCAGAAGGCATGGCTGCATATAACAAAGGCATTCACAGATGCAACCAGTAAAAAGATATAAAGGTTGGTTGCAAGCGCCAAACACCACAAAAATGTGAGAAAGAGGACATACTCACATTGTTAGGATGCCAAGCAACATTTGTTACCGATGAATTGTGTCTTTTCCTGATGAGTTTACTGACCCACCTATAACAGAGCATATATTAATAACTGCTCCTGAAGAGCTACCGAAATTAGAAACTAAGTGGATTAATGTCCTGTCTCTTTGATATGTAACCATCTCATTTGATTCATATATGTAGCAACAGCGCTGCTGCCAAAGTCTCCGTTGGAGCTGGCTCTCCAAACTCTACTGAAGAAATGAGTCAGTACAACAGCATCAACCCTGCCAGAATACTATTTGTTCCTCTTCAAGGTCCTCCCCCATAACTTCCCTGTTTTGCCATTTATATGTGCTTCCACAACTACATAAGGCTCATCCATGAGTATCACATACTGAGAAACGGCCTAGATCAACGTCAAGCAGACAATTTTTGGCCAATGCGCATACCCAAATTTAAAAGCTTTCACCTTAATAGAATGAGTTCAAATGCAGTGAACACAACCAACTTGTCACCCGAGTTTGGAAAACATATCACCCATAAATCCTTGATCAGTCAGTGATGACTTAATGAAAAACACATCAGGAGAATACATGTCCAAACCACCACAAGAATGTCAAAAAAAAGAAGAGAGAACCACGAAGAGGAAAACCCCAAAATAGAAGCTAATACCAGTTATTTTCTTGCTCATAGTAGCAAATGCACACTGTCTTCGCCCCACTTCCAACAGCAAATTTGTTTTCTGCAGGGAAAAGCAGAAACAACAAGAGTATTTATTAGCTCCTCGTACTCAGTCCATACGACAAGAGGAAATCAAGCAGAATAAAATAGCAGTCCATAATGAAAATATCTCTAGCATGTGAAGGAGGAGGAAAGGAAGGGGGGAGAGAGCATTAGAAGGACCGTTATAGAGTTGGAAAGATAGGAGAGAGGTCAAATTTGAAGTACAATCAGAGATCATAATTAACTCATTAGTCTGGTAAATGAGCTCTCTTTTGGCTTTGAGCTCTTTTTATGTATAGGTTGGCACCCCCTTGATGCCTCAAAGTGAATTTCTCTTTACTTATAGAGGAAAAAATAACCATAACCAGCTATCTACAAGGTCAGAAGATGTAAGATAAAACTAGATGCAACTGTTCAACTATATTATGAAACATGAAGAATAAACCTATTAGAGGAATTGTAATTCATGCGGAACCATATTGGTACTTCAAATTTGTAAAATGGCTCCCTGGAGTCTAACAGCTCACATGACACTTAAGAACAATTGACCAAACAAAATTCTTCTAGCAATTTCAACAGAATTTTATTCTTCTTCTATACTATGTAAATATTCTAAGAAGTTTTTGACAGGCGACATTCAACATCGAATCCTGTCTTCAAACTCAATGATTCTGCATACCCTTTGGACTCCATTGAACGCAAAGTGCAGCTCGGTTTAGCCTGAGGATAACTAAGGTAGGTACCCACTCTGATCCTTCATAATTCCATACATATCTACACAAGAACAAAAACTGCATCAGATACTTGAAAATATGCAGAAGGGAGAAGGAACACAAGGTGGTTCCAATCAGGTGATTTTACAAATAAAACAGGTACTCACGAGTTTCGATCATGGGACACTGTTACTATTCTGTTTGACCCACCGCTCCAGTCTATTCCAGAAACAATTTGGTCATGCTGTGACAATACATCCCCCATTGTTAGCACCAAGAACAAACTTGATCATTTAAACTACCGATTCGCATAGCATAGACTTTAGTCATTTTATCTTGTTATGTAAATGCAAAATTAAATTCTCGAGCGTAGATAAAGAACAAAATAAACCATCAGCATGTACTTATTACATGTTTAAGACAATGAAACAACAGTAAGGTGCATGCTAGAATCTTTCATTAAAATGTTGGAAATCTGTTAGTCGATGAGATGAGCTTTGTTAGCAAGATAAAACAAGCAACATCAAATTTCAAAGGTGCATCATCATTCATCAGTTCATTTCCTTGAAATCCAAAGGGGAAGAAGATAATGTGGAGCTTAAGTTGGAACTCCAGCTTGCGGGTCATACGTGGTCATCAAATCGCTGTTTAGAAATGACAGTTGACATTGTGGAGAAAGAAGTCATCAATACCATAAACTGGAGAGAGAAAGGAACAATAGAAGAGACAAGCAGTAGAAAAGGGAAAAAGCAAAAATAGGGTGTCTTCTGGTCCTTATTCTTTAGTTTTGGACTAGACAAACATGGCAGGAGAATTACTGAGCTGAAGACAAGAAATCAGAGAACTCAACATGTATGCGGTTTTACTTATCTTTTGGTAAAAATAGTTTATGGCTTTTATTTCTGTGCTCATCATAAAAAATGTATAGTACATTTGTCATCCTCGTGTTTCAGTCATTTGAATTCAAAGTCAATTACTCTTTAAGGATGAAGTACTGTAATAATGACCTTTTGGAGAGTATGAGCTTGCTCCCACTTGTCTTCTGAAAGTTTGTAAATGTGAACTTCACTGTTGTTCGGACAGAATGCAACCACTACAAGACAGCAGATCATATAGTTATCATTAATACAATCTACTGATAAACAAAGACTATAGAGGAAGGAGCATATTAAGAGATTTTATAGTTCTAAGAAATTACAGTAGAACCAGACAAACGGAAAATCCAAAATCAGAAGAATCACAAGAAGTAGTTATGCATGCTTGATGACATGATGAGAATGAACAACATCTGTTGACACGAAACAAATTTCTGGTTTAAAAAGAGACTGTGAAAGGTATGGGCTTGATCTCAAATTGAAAAGGCGCAATCGTGCAAAAGACAGATAAAACAAGTAGGAATCTATGTGGAAAAATCCATAAAGATTGCTTGAAAAACATTCTAATTCGACAAGATCATCAACTAGAAAGAGTAACGTAGGATAGCAAGAATACACTAAGTCAAGGTACTGACAGAGAAAAACTAATGCGAGATTTGTCTACAGTCAGGAAGCTTGTCAACCATTGACAACATCGATCAAGGCATATATACTTTCTAGGTTGATGAACTTTATTTAGATTTAGCCAGAACAGTTTTGTTTTTTAAAAAAGCAATTATTAGTATAAGTAAGGCAATTAGAAGCGTTAACTATTACTACCCTGCATGAAACACCTAGTTGACGACAAAGTAGCAATTACCACAAAAAGGGCAATAATTAGCATAAAAAGCAATGATAACTTTTACTAATTACAAAGTGATTACACATCTCACTAGAATCATGAAAAGCTGCTATTCGCATTTCATCTGCTCTAAGCAGATTAAGGATAGGAAGTTATGATGGATCTTAGGATGCAAAATCAAATTAAATGTCATCCTTCCGCTGTACCTATTCTTCTTCAAAATTTACTCCCCTCATACTTCACCACCTGGCACAAACACCATTGCCTTTGGCCACCCATTCAGACTGCGAAAAGCATCTTTCGTGGTTAAGCAATTAGCGGGACATTTCATGGCCCAGTATTTATCTATCTAAGATGGATCTCCTCATCAGCTGTTAGAAGTCAGACTGCCGTTCAAATTGCATTTTATCTATCTGTAGCTGTTAGAATGCTTAGCTTTAACCTAACTTCTCACAGTGCAATTTATTAATTGTCACTTGTTAGAACCGCCTTCAAAAAACCCAAGTTCGCATTCCCCTTTTCGCCCCGTAACAGTCGATGAATACAAGGACTACGATTCCATGATGCACACTGAATGATATAGAGATTCGTACTCTCCGAAATGCGCACATTGCCCTCTGTTACATCGATCATCACTACCATACGCAAAAGGCTTAAGATAAGTTCGATCGCTCTTCCTCAAGCAGCCTATCAACTCACCAAGGTGCCCTTTTTTATCGTGTGTGTGCAGATATCGAGTTGCAATAACAGAATAAAGCAGCGACGAAGAACCCGTCTAATTCCACAGCGTCCTAAGCACCATGCGGCCAGTTCCGAAGCAATCAAAACACCCGCAAACGAAATCAAATCGAGGCAATAGCAGCGGGGATTTACTAGAGCGGTCGGGACTCCAGGCGTGGCAGGTGATGCACGGGGCGAACTGGTGGACCGCGACCGCCGCCATTCTCCGCCTCCTCTCTCCTCCCTCTCGGATCAACCGGGAATCGGCGATCCCTCCAAATGTCGCCGGAGAATTCCTCCGCTCCGATCCCGATCCCGATCCCGATCCTTCACTTTCGATTCACGCTATCGGATCGCGAACCAGTGCGAGATCCGAAAACTGCAGAAGCGCTTCGATCGAACAAGCTTCAGCTCGGAATTTGTGGTGAAGAAAAAGGGGAATTCTTCAGCTCGAAGTAAAAGCTCCGCGGCTAAATCGCATGGGGCTAGTGCTCGGCTCGGCCAGACGAAGAAGACGATACGCCCCACCTGACGCACCATTTTTACCTTTGTCCATATTTTTCAATGGTTTATTACGAAAGTTTAATATCACGAAAAACTTTAAATTGACTGATAAATTTACTTGAATTAATTTTTTAATTATAAAAATTTTCAAATTAGTATATTCGTGATAAATTTATCATAAATTAATTTTTTGATCATCAAAAATTTTAAATTGATACACTTATAACAAATTTATCTTTAGTAAAATTAAATTAATACAACGAAAAATCATAAATTGATAAATTTGTGACAAATGGAAGGGTAAAATCCCAAACTGGTAGACTCATCAACTGGTACATGTCATTAAACTCAGTAATTTGACGATAAAATTTAACGGAAACTAACGGAGGGTAAATTTATCACAAGTGTACCAGTGTGGAGTTATTGATGGTCAAAAAATTAGTTTGGGGTAAATTTGCCATAAATGTACAAATTTAAGGTTTTTTGTGGTATTAATCCAAAATAGAAATCTTTATTTGATCTATTATTCCACATAATGTTCGCAAAAGTTAGTTTGCAAAAGATACGTCATGTAGGGTCGATTTGATTAAAACTAGCTTAAACAAAAAGAACAATGCGCGAAACGTTGACAATTGTGTTACAAAAGTGATTTTGAAGTGACACGACAAATTTTTATTGAGGTTATAAATATCGGTCACATGTTTAATTTCTCAATTACAACTTGCAATATAGCCAAATTATATGCTTATAACTCTAGCTTCCTTTTTATATAAACTCAAAAAAGGATAAAAAAAAATATAAACCGCCCACAAAAAGGGATTTTTCTTTCCCTAATAGCCCAATTTTCTATGATGGAATAAAAAGCTGAATTTGAAATATTCACTTATTCTAGCAATGTCCAGATTCAAAAGTTGTGAGCTACTAGGGACTGGTAAAGGAACAAATTCCAAGTATCAGGAACTCCAGGAAGGCACCAGTGGCTGCAATCCATGTTCATGTGTCCTCCCAAGCCATACACCGATGGATGTCCATCTACTCGGAGCTGCGAGAGATACGAGATGTTGAGTAGACGGATCGGGTACGTCATCGACCTTATCACTTCCTCCGCCACCAACTCCGCCAGGTCCGGGCCGGCTGGGTATCTTGACACGGCAAGCGGACGCGTCTGGTTGAGACAGGCATTGGCCTTCGGTTGACCCCAGTCGCTTGCACTGCTTGATTTGAATAGTATTTGATAAATCACGGGTTAGATTAACAAAATAGAAAACGATATATTCTTGAACTCAAAATTCTTACTTTGCATGGTCCGGGGAAACTCCTTGATAGAAGATTGTAGTTTTTGATGGGTCGACACTGGAGTCCACCCATTTGGCCCAAGTGTTCAACGCCATATTGTAGGCCACCAAACGATCCATGTCTTCATATGTCTTATTCCCTACTTGCATATAATCCCATCTGAATTACCTCAACATAAAAATAAAAAAAAACAAAAATATATAAGAACCTTCGATAAACAAAAACAAAAAAAAAGATAGATAGATAGGAGTCACGTTGATTTGGAAGAACAACTTTACTTCGTATCGTTGAGCACGACTCAAACAAGTACGGAAGGTTTCTGCATAAATCACGCACGCAGATTTTGCGGCTCCTAAGAGTGATACCCTTAATAAAAATGTTGTGGTCACCAGATTTTGCCCGACCTGGCTTGAGCCCGTGCATTGATCACCTCTAGATAGAAGTCATTATGGCGCAGAAACTATAAAAGAACTTGTGCTCTTTAGTGAGATTTCATACGAATGCGATTGACTTAATCCAAATTCCAAGTCTATGCAATGCTTGCCAAGACCGATCGAGACTCACGGTTGTTTCCACCCGACATGAAGCCACCAGTGCCACGAGTTGAATACCAACACATCGACGCCCTCCCAAATCTTGGCGCTCTTGAGAGAGTCGAGCCTGAGAGCTCGCCCGGTGCTGGTGCTCACAATGTCCACCAGGAACGCGTCTCGGAAGAACATCAGCTCCACTCCGTATCCCTGCACATGTATCTCAGTTGATGAGCCATTAATCTCATCACTTTAAGATTGACTTTTCGAGTTGAAGAGTAAAAGAGCAAAGAGCAAAGAGCAAGTGAAGAGGTCTGACTGGGAATGAGATGTTGGAAAGCCCAGCAATTTTTGTCAAAGTGTATATGGCCTCAGGCACTGCGGCGTGCACCATGCAAGTGAGGGATTGCCATTGATTCAAGCTCAGCGAGTCCCCCACAAACATCAGCCTCTTCCCTCTCAATCTCGACAAGAAGTGCCGGCCGTCGAACCTAAACCAAGCAACTTTAATGAATCAGGAGAGACGATATGTTATGGTGCATAAATCGGAGTCCTAGTGCACTATCGAATCGATTCATCGAGCATTGATTAGTGCTTCTCTTATCCGTCGAGACCCAATACCGGACTCCATATCCAAACCCTTTACTTTTCTTTTTTACTTTAATTTCATTTAGTCTCCTTTTTTGTTCTACATTGATCCAACACTAAACCTTTTAAGAATCAAGACGCTTAATTTTGTATATCGAAAATTTGTATGATTAAAGATCATAAGAGAAAAGATGCACTTTCAAAAAAAATATTGCTTAAGGACAAGATGAAAGCAACTTCACAATTACATTTCCCATATGTAAAGAATTGCAACCTATGATTTGAATTTGTTTCTTTAACCGCAAGAGGGAAAGAAAGACACTCAATGATTGGTGGATTCAATATTGGCCGTTTTGGCTTTCTTTTCTTCGTATTAATCTTTTGCACGCATAGAATACTTCCCATGATGACAAGTTCCTTCTAAAGAGGGAAAATGACGCAAATAATCTCTGAACTTTAGTCTAATGTGCAATGCGATCCTTGAACTACTTTAGTCCAATGTATAATGTCGTTTCTAAATTTTTAATTTGTTCAATATGACTCTTAAACTTTTGGTACATGCTCAAATTAGTGCTTGGACTATATGAAAATGTTCAACGTTGTCTTTGAACTTGAATTAATAGAAGAACAATAATGAACATTTTCTTATAATCCATGGATCAAATTGAACAGTACTAAAGTCCAGAGACCATGTTGAGCAAATTAAAAGTTCATGGACGATATTGCACATTTAGTTAAAGTTAAATGACCACATTAAAAACATAAACTTTAAGGATACATTGCATATTTGGCCTAAGTTCAGGAATCATTTATGTCATTTTCCCTTCTAAAAATGTCCAAGAACTATTTAGGAAATGAGCACAAGATTTATAGGACCATGCTTATTTGGAAGCGACAACATTAAGTGACTTCGAGACTTCATGTGATGCGAAATGTATATCACAATCAAATAGGTAGCAATCCATAGCTACCTCAATCTCTTTCCAAAGACTATGGCTTACCGATGGCTAATTATGCGCGTATATGTAGTCTCATGGAGATGTTCCTTTCGATTTGTATTGCATCTTACATGAAACTTCAAATCAGATGGACTCGATCGCTATGAATTTTGAATCGAGGATCAGAAATGGAAATCTTATTCCGGGTGAGGGTTTGAAGAATGTGGCTTATAGCTTAGAAGATAATAAGATAGTGGCTTTGGAGAGTGCGGTTATCAACGTACCATTTGACATCAGCTTGGCTAAGGTCTTTTTATATCGGTAGCGCTTGATAGAAGAACATGGATGCAAAACCTATGCTATCTATTCCTCATGACAATACTGGAATATACGTAGGTTACTTTCAAGTTGTGAAGAAGTTCCAATCCCTGCAACAGCATCTCCATTATGCACCTCCAAAACCAGGATCATCATCGACTCCAGACAAGAACAACGAAACCAAAGACATCACCAACATTCACCTGGTCTTAGCCAAGTTGGGTCTGAAGCAGAGTGTTGCGGAGCGCGCGCAGAGAGAGATAGAAAGAAAACGTACCTTGGCAAGTCGCAGTCACCGACGGGCTTCCATCGGTACTTGAGGTAACCTTTGTCGAGCCTGTCATTCTCGAGGCAGTTGAACTGCTTCTCTAGGAAAGGACACTGCGATGAGTTATAGAGAGGGTATGAACTGTCATAGACCCACTTTCCCGCGAAGGCGGAACCGGTCTTGACAGTATCTTCTCTCTTTCCCTTAGTACGTCCTAGCGCTGTAACCACTTGGTCACTCACAAGTAGAAAAATGACCACGAATATTGCACCTCCAAAGACACCCATGAGAGAGAGAGAGAGAGAGAGAGAGAGAGAGAGAGAGAGAGAGAGAGAGCGAGAGAGAGAGAGAGAGAGAGAGAGAGATGGGTTGGTTGGGACTTGAAATGTGTGTGAAACTGTCAGGGATTAGCAACAGAGATTAGTGTTAATGGGGGGAGATTATATAGAGAGAGGGTGAATGTTTTGGGGGTTGAATCGAATCGAATAGAATAGAATTTGGAAAGGTGATTAATGGAGTTACGAGAGGTTTACAATCATCACAATTAGGAAGGTTGCAAAATGGATCTTATTGGATTTCACTTCTATATTGGACGACATATTGCGGAAGTAGAAGTTGACAGAGACATAAGCTGTGGTTTTATGAGGAAGAAGAGAATGGATTCTCAAGCCCCTTTCAATGTCAACTCATTCAATGTGGGGCCAACACTTAATTGTTGGATTATACTGCCAAATTAGAGTTTGTTGGTCATCCATCTGCCCTTTTGTAGTTTTCCAAACCCCTCAGTTTCATTCAAAACCATTGATTTTAAATAATCTAATATGAATCGATTCAATAGAAATCTCAAAAATCCACCATAGGGCTATATATCAATTTGTTTAGCCTCGAAACTTTGAGTAATGTTTTATTACATATAAGAAACATCTACTGAATCTTGATGCTGGCAACATTACAAGTACACGCGTCTTAATGATTATTGGATATGAAAGTCGAGAAGTAATGATAATTATATAGAGGTCATGGAATGTACATCTGTGGAGCCACATTTTTCCATTTAAGCATCCGATGGTAGCTACTAACGAATTTAATGACATTGCTCGTCTTTCCTCCATAGGCTCCGCATGCACAGGAGATGATTCGAAATACTCAGGACTCCAGCAAAGCACTTGTGGCTATCTAGCCCATGTTGTTGAGATCGCGGCCGCTGCCATAGATCGTTGATTGGTGACCCGTCTTTCCTCAATTGGGGCACTCAGCTTTGGGTGTGAACCATTGGAACATAGAGCTTCATTTGTTCACTTCAGTTCCCTTGCCTCTTGGCCCCTCAGAGACTCGAACTGATCGTGCAAAATATAGGACAAGGAGGCATTAAGGGATTTGGACTTGGACAATGACTGAGATTGTACAGTGGATGATGTAATTGTGCCTCATGAGGATGTTATATTCGGAATGTCGACCAATTACATGATATTATGGCGAGCCATCACGAGTGACGCATGTCAATTGTTGAAATCTGTAAATTTTTCATTTTCAAAAGAAATTTCTATGGGTATTATAGCAGTCAATGGCTTTTTCGCTAGGATGTATTGCATCAACAACTTCTATTGAACAGAAAAATAGAACCCTATTATGGTTTATTATTCGCGCATGGTTCATTTGCTTAAGCTAGTTTAATCAAGTTGACGCAACATGTTGTCGCAATGATGGAATAAAAATATAAATTTGAATTATTCGCCTATTCTAGCGATGTTCGGATTCAAAAGTTGGGAGCTGCTAGAGACTGATAAAGGAACAAATTCCAGGTATCAGGAACTCCAGGAAGACACCAATGGCTGCAATCCGAGCCCTTGTGCCCTCCAGAGCCATACACCGATGGATGTCCATCTACTCGGAGCTGGGAGAGATAGGTGATGTTGAGTAGACGGACCGGGTACGTCATCGACCTTATCACTTTCTCCGCCACTAGTTCTGCCGGGTTCGGGCCGGCCGGATATTTTGACACGGCGAGTGGACGCGTCTCGTTGATACAGGCATTGGCCTTCGCTTGACCCCAATCGCTTGCACTGCTTGATTTGAATATGATTGATAAATCACGAGTTAGATTAGCCGAATAGCAAACAAAAATTTTGGAAAGAATTTAATAAACTATAAAATGAAAACAATAAAATACTTATATTGAATGAATTTGCATCATAAAATTTTCTTACTTTGCATGGTCCGGGGAAACTCCTTGATAGAAGACCGTAGTTTTTGATGGGTCGACACTGGAGTCCACCCATTTGGCCCAAGTGTTCAATGCTTTCTCATAGGCCACCAAGCGATCCATGTCTTTATATGTCTTATTCCCTTCTTGGATATAATCCCATCTGAATTAACTCAAAAAAAATATACGTGAGAACCTCCAAAAACATGAGAAGAAGAAGCAATATATCAATTTTGCAAACTCCTTATAAAGTGAAAATAGTCATGTTAATTTGTAGAGCTACGCAGATTCTGTGGTTCCTAGGGGTGGCTCTGAAACTAAGAATTAGTGACGAGAAGAACGAACTTCGGACTCTTTATAAAGTTAAATTGGTCAAATGTCTTAACCAATATCGATCTTCCGGAAAGTTTCTCCTTGGTAATACAATGATTGCAACGGGAAAGATGGTCTATTGGTGATGCGCCACATAGCTACTGATCTTGGGCTTGGATGTCCACCGGCCTGAAGGGCACTTTTGGGTGGGCTTGAGTAAGGTGATTTAGTTGTAAAGTCCTGCCCGAAAAGTTCATACATATATTATTCTTACTTTATGGCATGGGCACCAAAATGAGGCCCGACCTGGGTTGGGCCCATGCCTTGATTACCTCTAGACAGAAGTAAATATGGTGCAGAAACTACAAGAGAACTCGTGCTCTCTAGTGAGATCCAATATGGGTGATGCAGATTCTTGAAATGCGATTGACTTGATAAGGAATCTAAGTCTATGCAATGTTTGCTGAGACGGACACTTACGGTTGTTTCCTTCCGACGTGAAGCCACCAGTGCCACGAGTTGAATACCAACACATCAGCGCCCTCCCAAATCTTGGCGCTCTGGAGAGAGTCGAGCCTGAGAGCTCGCCCGGTGCTGGTGCTCACAATGTCCACTAGGAACGCGTCTCGAAAGAACATCAGCTCCACTCCGTATTCCTGCAAATGTAACACAGTTGATGAGTCATCGATCTCATCACTTTAATTTTGACTTTTTGAGTAAAAGAGTAAAGAGCAAAGAGTAAGTTAAGAGGTCTCGCCGGAAATGAGAAGTTGGAAAGCCCAGCAACTGTTGTCGAAGTGTACTTGGCCTCAGGCACTGCAGTGTGCACCATGCAAGTGAGGGATTGCCATTGATTCAAGCTCAACGAGTCCCCCACAAACATTAGCCTCTTCCCTTTCAATCTCGACAAGAAGTCTCGGCCGTCGAACCTAGACCAAGCAATCTTCATTAATGGGGAACGGTGATACGTTATAAGCACATAAATCGGAAACCTACTGCGCTCTCTAATTGATTCATCGAGAATAGATTAGTATTTCTCTTTTCCTTTGCGACCCAATACCATATTCCTTATCCAACCCCTTTACTTTTCTTTTTCACTTTAATTTCATTTCGCCTCCTTTTTCGTTCCACATTTATCCAACACTAAACTTTAGAAGAATCTAAAGCTTACCTCCGTATATCGGAAGTTCGTTAGTCAGAGACAACAAGAGAAGAGGTGCACTTTCAAAAAAATATTGCAAAAGGACAATATGAAAGCAACTTCACAACTACATATCCTATATGTAAAGAAGTGCACCCAATGATTTGAATTTGTTTCTTTACGTGCAAGAGGGTAAGAAAATAGACAAAATGATTGGTCGATTCAATATGGGTCGTTTTGGCTTCTTTTCGTCGTATTATTCTCGTGCACGCATGGAATACTTCCCGTGATGATGACTGCCTTCTTAGAGTGTCCAAGGAAAAGACCACGAGACTTGTAGGACCAATTTTGTTTGGAAGCAACAACGTCGGGTGACTTTGAGATTTCATGTGATGCGAGACGTGTATCACAATCAAATGGTTCCCAATCCATTGCTAATTAAGCGCGTATGTGTCGTCTTGTGGAGATGTTCCTTTCGATTTGTGTTGCATCTTACATGAAACTTTAACCAGATGGACTCGATCGCCATGAATTTTGAATCGGAGATCAGAAATGGAAATCTTGTTCGGGGTGAGGGTTTGAAGAATGTGGCCGATAGCTTAGGAGATACTAAGATAGTGGCTTTGGAGGGTGTGGTTACCTATGTACCATTTAACATCAAGTTTAGTACTAATGAAGACTAAGGTTTTATATATCGATAGCACTTGATATAGGAAGATAGATGCGAAACCTGTGCTGTCTATTCCTCATGACAATACCGGAAAATAAGTAGGCTGCTTTTAAGTTATGAAGAAGTTCCAATCCCTGCAACAGCATCTCCATTGTGCACCTCCAAAACCAGGATCATCGTTGACTCCAGACAAGAACAATGAAACCAAACGCATCACCAACGTTCACATGGTCGTAGCCAAGTCGGGCTGAAGCGGAGTGTTGTCGAGCACGCACCAGGAGAGAGATAGTGAGGGAACGTACCTCGGCAAGTCGCAGTCGCCGGCTGGCTTCCATCTGTACTTGAGGAAACCTTTGTCGAGCCTGCCATTCGCGAGGCAGGTGAACTGGTTCTCTAGGAAGGGACACTGGGATGGGTCATAGAAAGGGTATGAACTGTCATAGACCCACGTTCCTGCGATGCCTTCGCAGGAACCGGTGTCGACAGTTTCTTCCCTCTTTCCCTTAGCATGTCCCAACGTTGCAACCACTTGGTCAATCACAAGCAGAGAAATGACCACGAATATTGCTCCTCCAAAGACACCCATGACAGAGAGAGATAGGTTGGTGGGACTTGAAATGTGTGTGAAACTGTGAGGGATTAGCTGCAGAGATTAGTGATGATGGGGGGATCATAAATAGAGAGAGGGTGGATGGATTGGGGGGTTGAATCGAATCGAATTTGGAAAGGTGATTAATGGAGGGATGACAGGTTTACATTCCCCACAAACGGTAAGGTTGCAAGATGGATTTTCTTTATAGGGGACGCCATATTGCGAAAAGTAGAATTTGAAAGAGACAGAAACTGTCTTAATGAGGAAGAAGAGATCGGACTCTCGAGCCCTTTTCAATTTCAACTCATTCAATGTGTGGCCAACACTTAATTGTTGGATTATACTGCCAAATCAGAGTTCCTTAGTCATCCATCTGCCCTTTTGTTTTAAGTTTTCAAAACCCTTCAATTTCATTCAAAACAACTGATTATAAATAATCTAATCTGAATCGATTCAATAGTCATCTAAAATTCAAGGGAAAACTACAAAAAAAAAGTCATAAATCTATTGCATTAGTATCAATTCAGCCATAAATTTGAAAATTTTAGTCCTTAACCTTTTTATGTTTTGTCAATTAAGTTCATCTAGTCAATTTAGGTCGAAAATTGCTGACATGGATGTTTGCCATCCTACATGGCAAGACTGATACCAACGTGGACAGATTTTTTTATAATTTTTAAAAAAATTCTGAATTTATTATTATTATTTTTATTATTTTCTTATTTTTTCTTTCTTTTCCTTTTTTTTCTTCCTAACCTAACGTGGGTCACCAACCAACACTCGTTGGCCACGAGCAAGGGTCGCGGCCCTCGCCTAGACCTGGCGAGGTCTTCGTGACCCTTGCTTAGTGGCCTTGTCGGACTTGGTATAGAAAAAAGGAAAAGAAAGAAAAAAAAAGAAAAGAGAAAAGAAAAGAAAAGAAAAGAAATATAAAAATTATCTACATTGTCGTCGACCATCCCACATGGCAATACTAGCGTCCACATCATCGATTTTCAGCTAACATTGGCTGAATGGACTCAATTGACAAAACATGAAAAGGCTTAAAACTAAATTGAAAGGTTTATGACTGAATTGGTATAAATACATGTTTAGGACTTTTTCGGTACTTTTTCTTAAAAATCTATCAGAAGGCTATATCAATGCAGTCATCCTCAAAACTTTGAGTAACGTTGTATTATATATTAGAAACATCTACCGAAACTCGATGCGCTACATTACAGGTACACATGCATGAATGATTATTGATTATGAAAGTCGAGAAGTAATGATAATTACTGTCGACAATCTTCATATATGGTCAAACTCTTGAGGCCATACATACATTTCTTATACAAGAGTCACAGAATACTGTACATCTATTGAGCCACATTTTTCCACTTAAGTGTCCGACGGATTTAGCTACTAATGAATTTGACGAGACCGCTTGTCGATCCTCTGTGGGCTCCGCATGCACGGAAGATGATTCCAAGTATTTGAGACTCCGGCAAAGCACTCGTGCACTACAAAAAAACACGAAATTTGCGACGGAATTTACGACGGATTACATTTTCCGTCGCAAATTTGCGACGGAATTTGCGATGGTTTTATTTTCCGTGGGAAATTTGCGACGGAAAATGTAATCCGTGGCAAATTCCGTCGCAAATTTGCGACGGAAAATACAATCCGTCGCAAATTCCGTCGCAAATTTGCGACGGAAAAACGTTCGTCGCAAATTTCCGACGGAAAATAAAACCGTCGCAAATTCCGTCGCAAATTTGCGACGGCATTGTAAGTCCGTCGCAAATTCGTAGTTTATCAGCCCGTGATATTCCAACCCTATCTCTCTCTCGCTCTCTCTCACATTCCAACCCTATCTCTCTCTCTCTCTCTCTCTCTCTCTCTCTCTCTCTCTCTCTCTCTCTCACTCTCTCTCGTTTTTCTCCCTCTTTCATATGTCTGAAATCAGCAAAATCCGCGCACGCACATATTAATCTCGGTGAAGCTTTTGTACCGGTAAGTGTCA
Organism: Syzygium oleosum; assembly: GCF_021117445.2. Lineage (NCBI taxonomy): Eukaryota > Viridiplantae > Streptophyta > Magnoliopsida > Myrtales > Myrtaceae > Syzygium > Syzygium oleosum. The sequence continues at coordinate 8,156,339 of NW_026607494.1, forward strand.
TAGCTAGCTTCGTGACTATTCGTCGTTGCATTGTAATTTCTTTTTTTTAATATATGTTTATGTTTGTTTTTTTTTTTGTATCTGCATCACCGGTTTAACGACCGGCGACCGGCGACACCTCGCCGACCTTTGGATGAGGCGGAACGGCCACGCCGTTTTGCGACGGAAATAGTTTCCGTCGCAAATTTGCGACGAGTAAATGAAAATTCTGTTGCAAATTTGTGACGGATACTATGTGCCATCGCAAATTTGCGACGAATAAATGGAAATTCCATCGCAAAATTTGCGACGTAGTTAAGTATCCGTCGCAAATTTGCGACGGAACATAGTATCCGTCGCAATTTTGTGACGGATACTCTATTCCGTCGCAAATTTGCGACGGAACATAGTATCCGTCGCAATTTTGTGACGGATACTCTATTCCGTCGCAAATTTGTGACGGATACTACGTTCCGTCGCAATCCGTCGCAAATTTGCGACGGATACCTGATTCCGTCGCAAATTTCCGACAAATAAATGAAAATTCCGTCGCAAAATTTGCGACGGATACTATTTTCCGTCGCAAATTACATTCCGTTTCCATCGCACATTAAAAATTATTAAAAAATGATTCTTAAGTGATTATTCTTTTTTGGATATGTGCCTAATTGAAGGTCTCGCAATCCAAATGGACGTTGCAATTCTCATCAAATTGATCACTTTCTCTTACAAATATTTCAGTCAAATATTTGGGTAAGTCTTCTTTACATTGTAATTTTTTCTATTTTTGCAATTTCATATTAATTGTTGCGTGAATAACAAAAATTATAATTTCCAAAATTTTATGGTTTTAATTAAGAACAATAGATATGATATTTTAAATATTTTACCAGAATTTTTTATTTTAATACAGACACAATGCAAAGAGAAAAGGCTTGGATGTATAATAAGAACTTACTTGGACGTCAAGGATTGATAGATGAGTTTCGTACTGGGTTGGAACTATTTTTAGACTTTGCTAGTAGTAAATATGAGTTTATGGATAGAATTAAGTTAAGGTGTCCGTGTAAAAAGTGCGGTAATGGTAAATTTCTTGTGTGTGATCAAGTTAGAGAACACCTTATTAGATTTGAGTTTACTCCGAACTATTATAATTTGACTTCTCATGGTGAACCATTTATATATGATGAAGGATATGGAAGAAGTGACCAATTTTCAGTTAGGGAAGAATGTGGCTATTATGAGCAATTGAACCCATACGAGAGGATGGTGATTGATGCAGCTGGTTATAATTTTGTCACAGAATCAAATCATGCAAGTACTAGTTTTACTCCTACACGTGAACAAGTGGGTACTAGTCATACTTCACAATTGGAAGATATAGGAGTAACGGGTTTTGAGGAGAATGTGTATAATGAAACTTTTCAATCTAATCAGTTCTGGGATGTCTTGAAAGCAGCAGATGAACCTCTATGGGCAGGTTGTGAGAACCACACTCAGTTATCGGTGACAGCCCGACTATTAAATATCAAGGCAGAGCATAATGTGTCTGCGGATTGCTTCAACTCTTTTGTTGAAGTAATGCGGAAATCATTGCCTCGTGATAACAACATGCCAAGTGATTTTTATGATATGAAAAAGCTAGTGGATAACTTAGGTCTTCCGGTTGTAAGGATTGATGTATGTAGTAGGGGTTGTATGATATATTGGAGAGATGATGAAAATGCAGAATCTTGCAAATTCTGTAGCCAACCTAGGTACAAGATTAACAGGAGGCCGGGTCGTAATTAGAAGCGTAAACCATGCAAGCAAATGTTTTATCTGCCCTTAATCCCCAGATTGCAAAGGCTTTATGCGTCTAAAGCCACTGCTGAAGACATGACTTGGCATGCAAATCATGAAACAGAAGAGGGTCTAATGTGTTATCCTTCAGATGCAGAGGCATGGCAACATTTTGATAGAACATACCCGAGTTTGCAATGGAGCCTCGGAACATCGGGTTAGGTCTCGTGCCGATGGATTTGATCCATTTGGGAGAACAGGAAAAAGTTATTCATGCTGGCCGGTTATCTTAACGCCGTACAATCTTCCACCTGATATGTGCATGAAGACACCTTATATGTTTTTGACATTGATCGTGACAGGGTCGCAAAATCCGAAAAAGTTGATAGATGTTTATATGCAACCATTGATTGAGGAGTTACAACGGCTATGGGTTGAAGGTGTCCCTACGTATGACGTTTCTACCGATCAAACATTTGTTATGAAGGCTGCCCTTCTTTGGATGATAAATGACTTTCCAGCTTACGGAATGTTATCTGGATGGAGTACAGCTGGGATCTTAGGATGTCCGATATGTTTGGAGAGGACAAAGTCATTTAGATTAAAATATGAAAAGAAGCCTAGCTATTTTGACTGTCACAGACAATTTTTACCTCCAAGTCATCCTTTCAGAAGGAATAAGAAAGAGTTCAGCAAGAATAAGACTGAAAGAACGCGTCCACCATTGAGGTTGACTGGCAATCAAATTTGGGAGCGTGTGCAGGACTTTCCAACTGTTGTTGAAAATTCGCACGGCACGACTTTTACGTACGGAAGTACACATAAGTGGACAAAACGCAGTATATTTTGGGATCTACCATATTGGAAGGCCCATCTTATTCATCATAATCTTGACGTCATGCACATAGAAAAGAATGTTTTCGACAATGTCATAAATACTGTGATGGATGTCGCCGGAAAAACAAAAGACAACTTGAACGCAAGAAAAGATATGAGAGATATTTGCGATCGGCCAATACTAGTTGTGGATGCAAGCAGCAGGGGACCAAAACCGAAAGTAGTTTATACATTGGATAAGGAGCAGAGGCGAGTTGTTTGTCAATGGTTGAAATCTGTGCGGTTTCCTGATGGATATGCTTCGAACCTCGGGAGATGTGTTGATTTGAAGGAATGCAAGTTGACAGGTTTGAAGAGTCATGATTGTCACATCCTGATGGAAAGACTAATTATAATAGCTTTGAAGGAAGTTTTACCGAACTTTGTATGGGGCGCCATTACAGAATTAAGCAATTTCCTCCATGATATTTGCTCGACAGTGTTAAAAGCATCGCACATGGAAAAACTAGAGAGAGATATTCCAATTATTCTTTGCAACTTAGAAAGGATATTTCCTCCAGCGTTTTTTGATTCGATGGAGCATCTCTTAGTTCACTTGCCTTATGAGGCCAAAGTTGCAGGTCCCGTCCAATTTTGATGGATGTATCCATTTGAGAGGTAATATTTTCTTTAAAATACAGTTCAAATGAGTTTATCATATAATATGTCCCGATAAGCTTCTTTCTATTTCAACTAGATTCTTATATCATTTGAAGAAAAAAGTGAAGAATAAGGCACATGTTGAAGCTTCAATTTGTAATGCATATATTGTGGAAGAAGTGACGACATTTGCATCATACTATTTTGAGCCGCACGTTCAATGCAAGAGGCGGAGAGCAGGCAGAAATGATGAGGGCCCCATTGATCCCAATTGCACAGCATTCTCTATTTTCAATTATCTGGGTCGACCAAGCGGTGCATGTCAGTTTCGTTACTTATCAGGCGAAGAACTTCATGCAGCCCATACTTATATTTTATTGAACTGTCCAGAAGTCGAGCCATACTTCAAGTAAGTGTAAATTTGTAAATATATGTTTTGCGTGTCAAATATTTGCTAATAATGATATGGTTTTTAATATTAGGATTTTCCAAACTTCAATGTTTGGACTACAACCAAATGAGTTTGACCGTTTGTGCGATGAACAATTTGCAGCATGGTTCAAGACATATGTAAGTTGCCTATGGATCAAAACCAAGTTATTAAAATTATATACATCATTTAGTTAAATATATATTATTAACTTTGCATGTGTAACCTTGGGTTCACAGTAATTATGAACACTTTGGAGGGCAAGGATTGCTACATTATCTGTCATGGGGTCCACAGTTAAGAGTTCGAAGTTGGCCAGCATATTTCATAAATGGATATAATTTTCATACTCAAGAATATGAAATGGGAAAATCCACAATGAATAGTGGTGTGTCTGTTCGGTCATCCAATGGTGACAGTTCGAAAGATGATTTTTATGGCTTGTTGGATGAAATCATAGAGATAGAGTACCCTGGACCATTAATGATGCGGGTTGTGTTATTTAAGTGCACGTGGTTCGACCCCGTCAAAGGAATGAAGGTGCATATGAAGTTCAATTTGGTTGAAATAAATCACAAGAAAAGGTATATGAAGTATGAATCATTTGTCTTGGCACAACAAGCAATTCAAGTATGTTATGCATCATATCCCAGTTTGAAACGTGACAAAGCTGATCGGTGGGCTGCATGTAAAATCAAAGCACGGAGGAAAATCGAGGAACACTGGAAGGATAGAGTCTACCAACAGGAGGAAGTGTCTAACACGGTTGAAATTGAGGAATATAACATACCAACTTTACAAGATCCGTGTGGAGCAATGATAGATGTGGATCCAACTGAAATTTGCGAGTTAAATGTACAAGAATGTTCAGAATCTGATTTTCAGACAGATGACGAAGACGAGGACGAGGACGAGGACGAAGACGAAGATTAAAATTTTTGTCACAAAACACTACAGATGTGTAATTATTAATGCTACAAGTGCTATTTTGGTTGTTATCATTATTGTTCTTGTTATTATTGTTATTGTGCTTTTTTATTATTGTTATTGTCGATTATTCTTTTTATTTTAATTGATCGTCCGAAATTTTGTCCCTAAATGCCGACAAGTCTAATATTATTAACGTGCCCTAACATTTCCGATATTCTAATTTCTATTGCAACATTTGAGATGCCTAAATTTAGGATTGAAAAAAAGATGTAGCAAATTTAGAACCCAAATAAATGAGATGCTAAATTTTTGACCGAAAAAAAAAAGTCACAAATTTACAACGTTCATGTAGTATGTGCATATTTGCGCCGGACTCAAGCTGTCCGTCGCAAATTTTGCGAGAGAATTTGTACCGTTCGAAATTGTATACGGATAATTTAATCCGTCGCAAATTTGCAACGGAATTTTTTTTACGTCGCAAATTTGCGACGGATTTTTATTTCTGCTGGAAATTTTTTGTCGATCGCAAAATTTGCGACCGATATAGAAAGTCCGTTGCAAATTTGCGACGGAAAGTTGATTTTGCGATGAGATTTTTACCGCTCGAAATTTTCGGCGTAAAAAAAATCCGTCGCAAATTTTGCGACGGACTAAGATTTCCGTCGCAAATTTGCCGTCAAAATTTTGCCGTTTAAATTTGCGACGGAAAAATTAATCCGTCGCAAATTTGCGACGGGAAATATAATCAGTCGCAAATTTACGACGGACAGCTGAGTCCGTCGCAAATTTGCGACGGATGGCTGAGTTCGTCACAAAATTTGCGACGGACGGCTGAGTCCGTCGTAAATTTTGCGACGGACTCAGCCGTCCGTAGAAAATTTTAGGAGGGAAAATTTTTCCGTCGCGAATTTTTATCGGTGGAAAATTTGCGACGGACTCAGCTGTCCGTCGCAAATTTTACGACGGACTCAGCCGTCCGTCGCAAATTTTAGGAGGGAAAATTTTGCGACGGACGGCTTAGTCCGTCGCAAATTTTCCGTCCCGAATTTTTGACGGTGGAAAATTTGCGATGGACGTGAGCGTCCGTCGCAAATTTGCGACGGACGTCAGAGTTCCGTCGCAAATTTACATCGTTATTACCCCTCCCCCTTCCCTGACGCCGCCCCGCCCGATCTGCGCATTCCCCCCGCCGTCGCCGTCACGGCCGTCGCCGCCCGGCCGTCGGCCGTCGCCGTCGCCGCCCGGCCGTCGCCGCTCGTCGCCCGGTCGGCCCGCGAGCCCCCGCCGTCGCCGGTCGCCCGCAAGCCCCCGCCCGTCGCCGGTCGCCCCCGGCCCGCCCGCGGCCCCCACGCCCGTCGGCCACCCCCGCCGGTCGCGCCCTCGCCCCGCCTCGCCGGACCGCCCCCGCCTCGTCGCGCCCTCGCGCCCGCCTCGTCCTTTGCCCGCCTCGCCGCCACCCCGCCGGCCCGTCGCCCCCCCCGCCGGTCGCCCCTTAGCTCCGCCTCATCGCCGCCCCCCCTGCGGTCGCGTCCCGGCGGACCGCCGCCCCGTCGCCGCCCGGCCTTGCCGCCGTCGCCCGCCCGCCGCGAGGAGCGGCCAGCCTGCTGCCCAAGTTCCCTTGCCATCGCCGCCCGCCGCCGCCCGCCTTGCCGCTCGCCGCCGTCCGCCGCCGACCAGCCTACCACCCGGTTCCCGATCGCCGGCCCGAGGCTATCGCCCGGTCCGCCGCCGCCGCCGAGTGTCGCCCGTACCCCGCGTCCCCCCACGCCGTTGCCGCCGCACACCGCACCGTCGCCGTCGCCGCCCACGACGCCGTCGCCGCCGAGCTCCGCCGTCGTTCGCCCGGTCGTGGCCGAGCACCTGGCCGACTAGTCACCATTTGAGCTCACGCTTGCGCCGGGACCGCCACTGTTCTATCGGCCGATTTTTATTGTCCTTGAACTAAGTAAGCATCTCTCTAAACCCTAGTTAGTATAATTAGGTAATTAGTCGGAATTGTTTAAGGATTATTTAGGATCACTTTTCGTTGGCTAAGTTACGGGTCGATTTCAGGATTGCATGTGGCTTTGATCGATGGTCGACTGGTTAATTTGTCTATTATGTGGATGATTAAGCGTTAAATGACGATAAGGTGATTGATTAAGCGTTTTCACAGAAAATGCTTGAAAATTGAACAATTCTATAAAAAATCAAGGAAAATTACGGAAAATTAAAACAACGGTATATGTTGGCAACAAATATGAAATTTGACCGTAAAAGTTTTTTAAATTTTTTAAAAAACAAAAATTTCAGAATATTACAAAATGGCAAAAATTAATAGTGACTACCCATTTTCAATGAAATTTAGATTTTTTAACGTTCCGGGGAAAAAAATATTAAAAAATTAAAAATTTCCATAACCTTATAAAATGGCTTAACATAAATGTGGTCACCTATTGTGAGGGAAATTTTTATTTTTATTAGGTGAAAAAAAAATTAAAAAAATATAAAATTTCAATACTGCACAGAATTGCCTAGAAAACATGTGGCCATCAACTTGCAGTGAAATGTAAATTTCTTTAGATGGCACAAAAAAAATTAGAATTTAAAAATTTTCAAAACTTCACGGAATGACTTATAATACCTGTGGCCACCCACTTTTAGTTATATTTAATTTTTTTAACGTGCCCTAAAAATTATTAAAATAAATAAGGACAAAAATTTTGGAAACTTTACTTAATAGCTTAGACTACCTGTGGCCACCCAATTTTAGTATGGACAAATTTTTTTATTTCACGAAAAAAATTTATATTAAAAAATAATAATTTAAAAATGCTTAAAATTTTAAAATTTCAAAACTTTACAAAATTTCTTAGAATATCGGTGGCCACTAACTTTTAGTGAAATTTTTTTTTAGGGCCCAAATTTTTTTTTTGCAATAATAATAATTTTTTTCTTACAAAACTGTACAGAATGACTTAGAATACCTGTGGCCACCCACTTTCAGTGAAATTTAAATTTTTGTACGTTGTCAAAAAAAATTTAATCAAAATGAATGCGATTCATATAGTGATGTTTAATACCTGTAGCCACCCAAATCGTGCTCATACATTGATATTTCATATCAAAATGAATGGGATTCATAGTATATTTGTTTGTAGGAAATTGCACGTCATAAACACCCGATATTGGCTCATTTCAAGGAAACATTTTCTCAGTCTTTCCATCAAAATGGTAAGCTTCGTCATGTACATCATTATGTGTTCGTAATACGTGTCAATAGTTCTTTACATATTCGCATAACCTTTCTACTTGTCAGTTTAAACGTGGAGGTCACATGCCTAGAAGACAAGGCTCTTCCTCGTCCTCGTCCCCGTCCCTTTCCTCTTCCCCTGTCCCGGCATCTAACCCTCAACCACAGTATGGTCTGTCACAATATGGACACGTTGGCCCTTCCTCCAACACTCAACAACATGTTACGGGACTTGGCCACATGCGAACTGAACGTTCTCCAGCTTAATCTCCTTTAGCTCCCTCTCCTTCCGTTCCACCCCATTATTCGGCGGAACAATCGAATATTGACGGAAACAGAGGTCAAGAAGATAACCGATTCTTCATATGCCCATTTGGAGATTCGTAAATACTTCATTTTTATTTTAGTATATGTAATATTTAGGGCTTTAGATATTGATGTCAATTGAATTGTTCATGTTGCACAATATTCATATGAATGCAGATTCACGGATGCTCCGTCTGTTGTGAGGGAATTGAACAAAATAGTAAGAAACTTTTGGATGGGAGAGTATATTACTTACAGAAATGTTCCACAAGAAGTGAAAGAAATGTGGTGAAATGAGTTCAAGGTAAGTTTTACATATTTCATTTTCTCACCAATTAAGTGTGGTGTAGTATATTGATGGTCAAGAATGATGTAAAGAGACCAGAACAACTCTGTAGTTTTCGATACCTAAAGGACCAGATATTTTCCCCATCATGAACTTTACAAAATCTGTCTATATTTGTCTGGTGCATGGTTATGGATATGTAATCATCATACTAATTTTCAATTTGTGTTTTTATTCATTGCAGCGGAAGTTCAAGTGGGAGGAAGCGGAAGACAATGAAGTGAGAAGAATTTTCGATAAGAAAACAAGTGATTTTATGCGAAATGTCATGAATAGAGCGAAAGAGCAAGCAAGCGAAGCCGTCTTTCTTTACAGCTGACAATTGGGAGGCAATTAACACATTTTGGGCATCTGAACAGAGTCGGCAACTCTGTGAGCAGAATAAGAAGAATCGATCTTCTAGTTCTAGTGATGGGTCAGCCACATATGCTGGGGGCTCTATCAACATTGCGGAGCATCGCAAACGACTGGTAAGTCTGTTAAATGAGTTATAAGTTAATTTAATTCAATTACTCATGTTTACATTTTGTAGGCATCCCAATTGGGGACGGAACCGACATTTGCAGCTACATTTGAACGCACATTTCAAAAGAAAGATAAGACATGGACTGACGATCGAGCAAAAGCTGTTAAGGTATGTAAGGTTATACTTTAGCTTATATGTAAACTATAATGAAAATCGTGAATGCTTTCAATATTTTTGGTAGATATATATATATATATATATAGTGATTTTATTTTCATCTACATTATTAATGTAGGAAAAATATGATGAACTTTTAATGAGCAGTGCTAGTGGTAGTGATGATTGTCCTGAGTCCCGGCCACCAGTTGATAATATGGCATTATGGATGGAGGCAACGGGTGGGGCGAAAAAAGGGAAAATATTTGGGATGGGATCATTATCAAGGATGTACATGCCGAATAGTCCTGGAAGTTCATCATCCACTGGGACTGGTCGAAGGAGGTCACGAGGAGACGAGCAATTGACCCAAGAAGTGAATCGTTTGAATAATTTACTTGTTAAGAAGGATGAACGAATATATAACTTGGAAGAACAAATGAGAGTCGTTATGCAACACCTTGCCGATCCTCCTGTACCTCCAGCCAATCCAGTAGGTGATGGGTACAATGATGACCAACACATTGATGCCGAGAATGCTGCTGATGATGATGATGAAGAAGATTTTCTCCGGTCTTTCTAGTTAAAATTCTTAAAATCGGGGGTAACCTTGCTTCATAATCTTGGTTTTTCATAATTTCACTCATATTCATACGTAAGAACATTTATGTTCGTCCCGAAACGTATTTTTGTTAACCCTTTTGTTATTTTACACCTAGTTCCACATCCATGCATAAACGCTTTTTTTATATTCTGGACTGATTTATGTATTGACATTTCCTCAGGTCTCGACAAAAGTGACTACTTTTGGTGTCCTGCCATCGTACCAAAGCCGCGTCTTCTTCTGTATGATTTTTTTGCGTCTTCTATGGTTGTCTCGTCTCTTAGTTCATGTTTTGACTGTATTGTAATCTTGGATATCAAATAGTATCATGCCAAACTCAACAACTTTCCTTCTGTTATTTGTTTTAATTATATGTCATTGTGGCTGGTTTGTCAGAATTTATGGTTTGTTCGTTTTTCTGTTTCAATTATATATCATTGTCTCCTTTGATTGATATGGACAAGAATTTATGACCGAATTGATATAAAAATAGCGACGAATATTTTAAGCCGAATTTTACTATCATTAAAGTTTATCACTAATTTGCGACGAAATTCGCGACGAATTTTCTGACGAAATTCGCGACAAATTTTACGACGAAATTGCGACGGACAGAGTCGTGGCAAATTTGCGACGAATTTGCGACGGACTTTTTGCGACGAATTTTGCGACGGACAAACGTTCGTGGCAAATTTGCAACGAAATTTGCGACGTATTTGCGACGGATTTTTGCGACGGACAAACGTCCGTCGCAAATTTGCGACGAAATTGCGACGAATTTTACGACGGACAAACGTTCGTCGCAAATTTGCGACGAAATTGCGACGGATTTTTGCGACGAATTTTGCGACGGATTGAGTTCGTCGCAAATTTGCGACGAAATTTGCGACGGATTTTTGCGACGAATTTTGCGACGGATCGAGTTCGTCGCAAATTTGCGACGAAATTTGCGACGAATTTGCGACGGATATTTGCGACGAATTTTGCGACGGACGTTTTTCCGTCTCAAATTTGCGACGGACTATGTGCCGTCGCAAATTTGCGACGAATTTTTTTTCGTCGCAAATTTGCGACGAACTTGTGAATTTTCCGTCGCAAAATTTTGCGACGACCTAGTAGCGACGGAAAAATTCCGTCGCAAATTCGATTTGCGACGGATTTTTCCACATTTTCCGTCGCAAATTTCGTCGCTAATCCGGTGTTTTTTTGTAGTGGTGGCTATCTAGCCCATGCGGTTGAGATCGCCGCCGCCGCCATTGATCCTCGACAGGCGACCTGCCTTTCCTCAATTGGGGCACTCGTTTTGTGTGTGAACCGTAGGAACATAGAGCTTCATTTGTCCACTGCATTTCCCGTGCCTCGTGCGGATGTCATATTCGAATGTCGACCAATTACATGATGTTATGTTGAGCCTGCACAAACAATGTGTATTAATCGTCGAAATTTGCAAATTTTTTTTCATTTTTAAAATAATTTCTACAGGTACCATAACATTCAATCGCTTATTTTGCTAGGATGTATTGCTTTAACAGCTTTTGCTTAGTATAAAAACGGAAACCCTATTTTGGTTTTTAATCCCTCATAATATTGGTAACCGTTAGTTTGCAAAAGATACACCATATGTCGAGTCGGAACTTGATTAAACTAGCTCAAACAAAAGAACGCAAAATGTTGAAAATAGTTAATGATTTTGGAGTGACACAACAATTTCTACTAAGGATATAAATATTGATCACATGTTTAATTTCTTAATTACAACTTGCAATATGGCCAAATTATTTGATACTTCTATAAATCTAGCTTCGTTTTTATATGAATTCAAATTTGTCACCCCCTCTCTCCCCTCCAAATATAAAAAAAACATTAAAAAAATATAAACCAGCCACAAAAAGGGAATTTTCTATCCCTAATATCCCAAATTTCCATGATGAATTAAATCTGAATTTGAATTTATTCTAGCGATGTACAAATTAATTCAAAAGCTATGAGCTACAAGAGACTGATAAAGGAACACATTCCAGGTATCAGGAACTCCAGGAAGACACCAGTGGCTGCAATCCAACATCCTTCGTCTTCCCAAGCCATACATCGATGGGTGTCCATCTATTCTGAGCTGTGAGAGATACGTGACATTAAGTAGATGGACCGGGTATGTCATCGACCTTATCACTCTCTCCACCACCAGTTCCGCTGGGTTTGGGCCGGCCGGATATCTCGACACGGCGAGTGGACGCGTCTGGTTGAGACAGGCATTGGCCTTTGGCTCCCCCCAGTCGCTTGCACTGCTTGATTTGAATAAGATTTGATAAATCAAGAGTTAGATTAGCAAAACAGTATACAATATATTCAACAAAATCACAACACCACCAACCAAACAAAGAGTAAACTACAAAATGAAAACATGGATTAATACTTATATTGAATGAATTTGCATCAACAGATTTTCGTACTTCGCATGGTCGGGGGAAATTCCCTGATAGAAGATTGTAGTTTTCGATGGGTCGACGCTGGAGTCCACCCATTTGGCCCAAGTGTTCAATGCTTTCTCGTAGGCTACCAAGCGATTCATGTCTTTATACGTCTTATCCCCTTCTTGGATATAATCCCATCTGAATTACCTCAAAAAAAAAAACAAAAAAGATCTCAGAACCTTCAAACACCAAAACCCAAAAAAATGCAATATAAATAAAGTTCATGTCAATGTCTATCATTGCAAAACTTGTGGACAAGTATGCTTAATAGAATTACATGCTCCATTTCTTTTGTATCCTTAAGCACGTAGGTTGGCAACTGATCCAAACAAGTATGATGGCTTCGTGCACAAGCCACACTGTCTTTATTATACATTAGTGACGAGAAAACCGAACCTCGGACTCTTTACAAAATGAAAATAGTCAAATATGTTAACCTATACCAATCCGTAGGAAAGTTTCTCCCTAGTAACATAGTAATTGCAACCGGAAAGTCTTGCATAGAGTTAGGTTCAATTTGTTTCGCCGAAAATAAATGATTTGGAAAATATTTTTCAAAAAATAATCACTCGTATCGCTTACAAAAATGAATGAACGAAAAATGTTTTCATCGTTCAAGGAAATTTTTAGATATAAATAATATTTTTTATTAACTAATTATTTCAAGCGAAACAAGTGATCATTTTTAGGAAAATATTTTTCAATTCATTCATTTTCTGCAAAACAAACGGAGCCTTAGTCTATCGAGGATGCGTCGGTTACAGCTACTGATCTTCAGCTTGGAAGCCCCTTGGCCTGCAGGGCTCTTTTCAGACAGGCATGAGTAAAGGTAATTTAGTTGTAAAGTCCTGCCCGGGAGCTTGCATATATAATTATTTTTATGGGTGGGCATGGGCACCAAATTAGGCCCAACCTGGCTTGGACCCGTGCATTGATTGCCTCTAAACCAAAATAATTAAGGTGCAAAAACCATAAAAGAACTTGTGCTAACTAGTGAGATCCAGTGTGGGTCTTACATATTCTTTGAAATGCTATTGACTTGATCTGGAATCTAAGTTGATGCAAAGCTTGCTAAGACGGACACTTACGGTTGTTTCCTGCCAACATGAAGCCACCAGTGCCACGAGTTGAATATCAACACATCAACGCCCTCCCAAATCTCGGCGCTCTGGAGAGAGTCGAGCCTGAGAGCTCGCCCGGTGCTCGTGCTCACTATGTCCACCAGGAACGGGTCTCGGAAGAACAACAACTGCACTCCGTATTCCTGCACACGTATCACAATTGATGAACCATCAATGTCATCTCTTTAACTTGACTTTCCGAGTCAAAGAGTAAGTCAAGACAAGAGGTCTCACTGGGAATGAGAAGTTCGAAAGCCCAGCAACTCTTGTCAGAGTGTACTTGGCCTCGGGCACCGCGGTGTGAACCATGCAAGCGAGGGATTGCCACTGATTCAAGCTCAACGAGTCCCCCACAAACATCAGCCTCTTCCCTCTCAATCTCGACAAAAAGTGTCGGCCGTCGAACCTAAACCAAGCAACTTTAAATAATCGGGAGAGAAGATATATGTTACGGTACATAAATTGTAGACCTATAGCTATCAAATCGATTCGTTGAGGATTGATAGTATTTCTCTTATCTGTCGAGACCCGATACAAGATTCCTTATCAAACCTATTCTATCTATTCCTCATGACATTTCTGGATTGTAAGTAGGTTGCTTTTAAGTTATGAAGAAGTTCTAATCCCTGCAACAGCATCTCCATTATGCACCTCCAAAACCACGATCATCATTAACAGCGGACAAGAACAACGAACTCAAAGACCAACAACATTCATATGGTCGTAGCCAAGTTGGGTCTGAAGCGGGGTGTTATCGAGCACGCGCGGAGAGAGATAGTGAGGGAACGTACCTCGGCAAGTCGCAGTCACCCGCCGGCTTCCATCTGTACTCGAGGTAGCCTTTGTCGAGCCTGCCATTCTCAAGGCAGTCGAACTGCTTCTCTAGGAAGGGACACTGGGATGGGTCATAGAGAGGGTATGAACCGTCATGGACCCACGTTCCTGTGAAGGCATCGCAGGAACCGGTGTCGACAGTTTCTTCCCTCTTTCCCTTAGCATGTCCCAACGTTGCAACCACTTGGTCAATCACAAGTAGAGAAATGACCACGAACTTTGCTCCTCCAAAGACACCCATGACAGAGAGAGATAGGTTGGTTGGGACTCAAAACGTGTCTGAAACTGTGAGAGGATTAGCAGCAGAGATTAGTGACAATTGGGGGGACTATAAATAGAGAGAAGGTGGATGTTTTGGGGGGTTGAATCGAATCAAATTTGGAAAGGTGATTGATGGAGGGATGAGTGATTTACATTCCTCACAATCAGTAAGGTTGCAAGATGGATCTTATTGGATTTCACTTCTATATAGGACGACATATTGCTGAAACTAGAAGTTAAACAGAGACAGAAACTGTGGTTTTATGAGGAAGAAGAGATTGGATTTTCAAGCCCTTTTCAGTTTCAACTCATTCAATGTGCGGCCAAAACTTTAATTGTGGATTTTACTGCCAAATTACAGTTCGTGAGTCATCCATCTGCCAAAAGTTTAGTTGTTCTATTCATTGACGAAATTGGATTGAAGATTATAGAGTCTGAAATAAAAGTTTTAATGACATTAGCAATATGGTGTGAAACGGCAGTATATTCGGAGCATTCATTAACATTTGACATTTTTTGACCTTTTCAGCCGGAGAAACTTTGCCTCATTCGAGGCCAAGGTCAGGGAGTCTCCCAAATAGGCCCATTTGATTTAATGACATTTGATTGAGAGTAACATGAAATTGATTAGAAAACTCGAAAATTGATGGAACTAGAAGTAGAAGTTCAGTTAATCGCGTAACCAATGCATAAATGTTGTTTTTCCCATACGGTAAGATCGGGGTGGCAAGAGGATGATGGCATGTCCCTCAACAATTTCGTTGTTTTTTTCTACTGAACTATGTTTTCTGTTTTGTTGAGACACCACATTTGAAAGGTTTGATTGCACACATCGAAAAAGTTACAGCAATCGATTAGGGTAACAAGGAAAAAAAGTTGGGACTTAGGCAGACAACGCAACATTGGAGAAGGACAAAAGAAAGACTTGATGAGTGCTAAGGGTTGTGGTGGATTGGGCCTATAGAATTTGTGAGCTCGTCAAGGTGTTCGAAAGTTGACTCAAATACCATCTGACCTTAAACTCAAAATAAAAAAAGAAAACCAAGAGGAAAGTATGCGATGTTATATAATTTGAAAAATTACGAATAAATCACATATGGTTTTATAAGTCGATAATTTCGAGAAGATATACTTTGATTACATCTCATACTTTCAAGAAGTTTAAGTGTATTTGGAAAGGTTTACGTCTTCTCCGTGTCCCTTAAGTTTAGATTCTGAAAGCATTTTTTTGTAAAACAAAATTAAAGCTAGAAGTAGCTGGAAAATTGTATATTTGTATATCTCTATCATTTAGTTATGTGAGCTTTTTTTCAATCAAAATTATACACTAGAAACGAAAATTAGGATAATGTGGGCTCCAAAAAATATAGGGATAATGACATTAAAAGTTTATGAACTTTGGCCCAATGTGCAATTTGATTCATGAATTTTTAATTTGTTTAACATAGTCCATGAACTTTAGTCTAATGTTCAATGTGGTTCATGAACTTTTATTTATTCAATGTAGTCCCTGGACTTTTGGTATATATTTAATATAGTCCCTGAATTATATAAAAATGTTCAATGTAGTTCATGAACTTGGATTAATGGAAGGACTACATTCAATATTTTCACATAATTTAGGGATTAAATTGAATAACATTGAACACATTAAAAGTTTAGGGACTACATTGTATATTATGTTAAAGCTTATGGACTATATTGAATAAATTAAAAGTTCAGGGATTACATTACACATTGAGTCAAAGTTCAAGAACCAGAAAAATATAAGATAATTTTATTTTTTGGTCAAAATTTTCTTTTCTGTTTTGACAGTGTCCTGTTTCTGCGACAAGCCACCATCGAGAGACAAAAGGATTATTAAACTTTCCGAACTTGACCACCTTGTCCATGGATCCTGTCATATTCATTGCACTCCCACGCTTCAATCTCTTTTCGTCTTCTTCTTCCTCTTCTTCCCCAATTTCTCCTTGCCCGCCAAGTTCGCACTCTACACTCTCTCTCTTTCCCTCCATGCGTTTATTAAGTCTTTTAAAGAGAAAGGCCAACGAAGGAAGATTGTTGGACATTGTTGACTAGAGTAGCAAGGATATGCAACTACATGAACAACAGGCTGGCAACATAATAAGGATTGCCGCATGGTGCTTGCAAAATGATTTCACAAAGAGGCCTTCCATGTCAACAGTCATCAAGGTGTTGGATGGTGTTAGAGAAATCCATTTGATCTAAATTATAACTTCTCTGCTCTGCCCTCAGTCAAAAAAACTCAAAGAATGTATCAAGGTGAGACTACTAGCAGCATTCATCATGTCATCTTGGTGAGATTAGGGGGATTTGTGCTGAGAAATCTCATAGGCTCCTTGTTTATAAGTACATGTCAAATGGATCTCTAAATAGATGGATCATTTGCAAGTCCAGTGAATCTGTTCTTAACTGGCCACAAAAGAGGAAGATCATTCTTGATATAGCAAAAAGACTGAATTATCTCTGTGAAGATTGCAGACAGAAGATAGTTTCTTTTTTTTTTTGGTCAAAAGATAGAAGATAGTTCACTTGTACATTAAGTCCCCAAATATCCTCTTGGATGATAATTTTAATGCTAAGGTTGCTGACTTTGAATTGTCTAAGTTGATTGATAGGGACTAAAGCCAAATTGTCACTACCATGAGTGGAACTCCTGGTTAGTGGGCCCCAAAATGGCTGAGTACTGTAATTACTGAAAAGGTGGATGTGTACAGGTTTTGTATGGTAATCCTGGAGATAGTTTGTGGTGGATCAAGAAGCTATGCATTTACTTAGTCTTTTGAAGAGAAAGGCTGAAGAAGAAAGATGATTGGACATTTATGACCAGTGTAGTGAGGATATGTAACTAAATGGACAACGGGCTGCCAACATGGTAGAAATTGCCGCATGGCGTTTGAAAAGTGATTTCACAAACAGGCCTTCAGTGTCAGCAGTCATCAAGGTATGGTGCTATGGAAATCCAATCTGATCTGGCTAACAACTTCTGTGCTCTGCCCTCAGTCAAAGAAACTCAAGGAGTGTATAAAGGGAGTACCAATTTTGCGCTACCACTGCCTTATTATCGTCAGTTCTTTCTGGTCCAAGGTGACAAATGAAACTAGCGTGAGTTTCAATTCTCCATAGGGTACGTTGGTAACACCAAGCAGGCAAATGGACTTATCTAGAGAGAAAGAGTTCCACTTTTTTATTCTTTCCCTAATTGCTTTGTACTTTTGCCATGAACTCTGTGGCATGACACTTTGTCTTTGTCACCAAAGTGTATACGTGATTGATTTATAGAAGAATTTTCACTGAAAAGTTTTTGAAAGTTGTAGATAACGAATTTGGGCTCTCTAGTCGGATTTATGTTTACTTACTTCAGTAAAAGCTCACATGCAACATACCAATGACGTGATTGAGGAAAGAATCACCTCAATTCATTTTCTATACCAAAGTTGAATTGCTTACTTGCAGTTTTGTGCTCAGCTATATCCAGTTAGCATTGCAAGAATCATGCAGCTTGATGCGTATGCTTAGCCAGCAGAGCACATGGATTGTTCTCGAGAAAGTTGTCCGTCAACCTCTTCACTGAGTCTGCTGGGTTAACTCACCTAATTTATGTTCTGCCAGGCAAAAGGAGGAAAAAAGAGCAACATAATTTGTTGCTGTGCAGTTAGACAAGATTTTGTAATCTAATTAACAATTCCAAAACGAATATATAGCCATGATTCCTGTATTAATAATGCATTTGAAACGGAGAGCCACTTCTATTAACCGACCATTGATCTATTACGTTTAATAAGAACAGGATTCGGAGATAATCCTCAATTGTAGATAACCAATGGGCAGTGATCCACTCGCTTGAGCATTGTCCTGTTATTCCTTCCAACTTGCTCTGCTCACTTCATTTAATAACTCATATTCGATATTAAAAAGAAGCAACAAGAGATGGTCGGGCTCCAAAGCTGCTTTGGTTACATCGTAACAAAACAACTGTATAAATCCAGAAACACGATAACTTCCGCGTTCTTAATACAACCACCCTGCAAATTTGACTCACATTTTTTCATTTGTTCCCATGAAATGCGAGATGCTCATGTAACGCTTCCGTTTTTCAAAACCTTCAATCCTCCACTTCAATCTCTCATTCTCATCTTCTTCCCTCCTCTCTTCCTTTCTCAATCTTCCCTCCGCTCAAATTTTCACTTTATGCCATGGTCTCATTCTGCAGTCTCTGTTCTTTTCTTCTTTCTTTTTCCTTTGTTTTTCTGTTTCTGTTCTCAAACTTTATTGATTCTCAGGCTCAAGATTATGTTTATCCAACTGCCATGCTTTCAACACAGTGGACGAATAACGCAACAGCTGATTTCAACATGCCATATGAAGATGGAACGACCATTCAGTCAATTCTACTCCGAGACAAAGAAGCTTATGGCCCTGCCTACGCCTGTGGCTTCTACTGTAATGGTAACTGCACCACTTTCCTCTTTGCTGTTTTCATCGTCCAAGTTGACTTTGATGGTTCATTCAATAATGGAATTCCATAAGTAGTGTGGTCTGCCAATTGAAACAATCCTGTAAAGATTGGTGCAACGTTAACGTCTGAAGGCGATTTGTTGTTGAAGGATGGTGATGGTACTGTTGCTTGGTCCGCAAACACTTCTGGTCAATCTGTTGTAGGCTTGAACTTGACGGATTTGGGGAACGTCGTGCTGTTTGATAAGAATAATGTGACTGTTTGGCAGTCTTTTGATCAGCCAACCGACTCACTTGTCCCTGGACAAAAGTTGATGGCAGGGCAAAGATTGATGCCCAGTGTTTCCAAGACAAATTGGACCATAGACGGTGTGATTACACTATCCATGTATAGCGATGTTTTTTATGCTCAGATGGAGACTAACCCTCCTCAGATCTATTACCATTATCATATGGATTACCTGAATGCAAGTAACGAGTCTCCATATGTCGAGTTTGTAAATGGAAGCTTGGCTGTCTTCTTAAATTCTACCACGCATGTGAGCTTTATTCCAGTCCCTTGAGCATCTTCTGCACAATACATGAAGCTGGCTGGGCTCGGATGGGCATTTGAGAGTGTATAAGTGGGTATCTGAATCTGGGTGGATAAAAGTGGCCGATCTTTTGACGCAGTTTGTTGGGGACTGTAGTTATCCGACAGTGTGTGGGCAAGATGGAATTTGCTCCAATGGGGAATGTACTTGTCCAGCTTTGAATGGGGGAACGAGCTATTTCAAGAAAGTAGATGATAGGCAGCCTAATCTTGTGTGTTCTGAGAATGTTCCATTGTCTTGTGGGGCTTCACAATATCAAAGTTTTTTGGAGCTCCAAGGTGTCGCGTACTTCACTTTCACTTCATATCTCAAGAACATAGATGACTCAAGTTGTAAGGAGGCTTGCGCAAAGAACTGTTCATGCAAAGCGGCTATTTTCCGATACGAATCAAATCTCACAGACGGCAATTGTTACTTTCTAACTCAGGTGTTTTCACTTCTGAACAATAAAAAGAATGTTTATGATCATTTTAGTGCTTATCTTAAAGTACAGAAGCTGGTCAGTGAAGCTCCTAATACTTCAAATGACAATTCTTTTGATAATCGAAGGAGCAACCATCTCCATGTAATACTTGGGTGCAGCCTTGCGGCTCTCTTTGCCATGATGATTCTCATCGTAGTCATGGTTTTGTTAGTTCAAAAGGGAGATGACAATGAGGCAGAGGAGGATTACCTTGACCAAGTACCCGGAATGCCCACAAGATTCACTTATGATGACTTGAAAGCCATCACAGAGGACTTCAGTAAAAAGCTTGGTCAAGGTGGATTTGAGTCCGTTTTCATAGGAACACTGATTGATGGCACAAAAGTTGCAGTGAAGAGTCTTGATGGTTTTGGCCAGGTCAAGAAATCCTTTCTAGCCGAAGTCGAGACTATTGGTAGCATCCATCATGTTAACTTGATGAGATTAGTGGGATTTTGTGCAGAGAAATCTCATAGGCTCCTTGTTTATGAGTACATGACAAATGGGTCTTTGGATAGATGGATCTTTCGCAAGTCCGGTGAATCTGTTCTTTATTGGCAACAAAGAAGGAAGGTCATTCTTGACATAGCAAAAGGACTGAATTATCTCCATCATGATTGCAGACGGAAAATAGTTCACTTGGACATTAAACCCCAAAATATCCTCTTGGATGAGAATTTTAATGCCAAGATTGCTGATTTTGGATTGTCTAAGTTGATTGATAGGGACCAAAGCCAGATTGTCACGACCATGAGAGGAACTCCTGGTTATTTGGCCCCAGAATGGCTGAGTGCAGTGATTACTGAAAAGGTGGACGTGTACAGCTTCGGTGTGGTAATCTTGAAGATAGTTTGCGCGAGAAAACTTTTCAGTTTTTCTTGAGATCGGGAAGATGCACATTTACTTAGTCTTTTGAAGAGAAAGGCTGAAGAAGAAAGATTGTTGGACATTCTGACCAGAGTAGTGAGGATATGCAACTAAACGGACAACAAGCTGCCAACATGATAAGGATTGCCGCATGGTGCTTGCAAGATGATTTCACAAAGAGGCCTTCCATGTTATTAGTCATCAAGGTGTTGGATGGTGTTAGAGAAATCCCATTTGATCTGGATTACAACTTCTCTGCTCTGCCCTCAGTCAAAGAAACTCAAGGAGTGTATCAAGGGAGTATTGATTTTGGCGCTACCACTGCCTTATTACCGTCAGTTCTTTCAGGTCCAAGGTGACAAATGAAACTAGTGTGACTCCATATGGTGCGATTGGTAATGCTGAGCAGGCATATGGACTATCTGGAGAGCGAGAGTTCCACTTTTCGATGCTTTCCCTATTGGCTTTGTACTTTTGCCATGAATTCTGCGGTATGACGCTACCTCTTTGTCACCGAAGTGTTTTACGTGATTGATTTTTAGAAGAATTGTCACTGAAAAGTTTTTTGAAGTTGTAGTTAATGAATTTGGGCTTTGTAGTCAGATTTACGTTTACTTGGTTCAATGTAAGCTAGAATGCAGCATACAAATGACATGACTGAGTAAAGAATCAACTTCATTCATTTTCTATTGCACAGTCTCATGCCCAGCTGTATCTAGGTAGCATTGAAAGAATCGTGCAGCTTGAGGCTTCTTCTCGGCTAGCAGAATACATGTGACTGATTGCTCTCAAGGAAGTTGTCTGTCAATTTTTTTTAATGAGTAAGCTGGGTTAACTCACCGGTTTTATATTTTACCAGGCGAAGGGAGGAAAAAAAAGAGCAAAAGAATTAGTTGCTGTGCAAGTGGACAAGAATTTGTAAAGTAATTAACGTTTCCAAGGTGACTATTCAGTCATGGTTCCTGTATAAATAATGCATCTTCTTCTCTAATCTCTCAAAAGAATCTGTGTAATTCGTGTACATGCTTTTAAAATAGAGATCCACTTCCATCAACCGACCACTTATCTACTACGTTAAATTAGTACTTGTCGCAACCCTCCCGAGGTGAAGGACACGAATAATCCCCCTCACGAGGTGACGCTTACGCTTAGCAGAGACTCTCCCTAAGACTACGGATTGGAACTTGTTTACTAATTTAGGGTCAATTACGGCCAAGGAAGACGAGGAGCTCGTCTTAGGACTTGTTTGTCTTTCGTGACAAGTTTTAGGATCTTGCAGTTACTTTCGTGACAAGTTTTAGGACTTGTTTGCACTTTTTAAAGTTTTATGACTCAAGTGCACTTTTGTGACAAGTTTTAGAACTTGTTTACACTTTTTGAAAATTTTAGGACTCAATTGCACTTTTGTGATAAGTTTTAGGACTTTGAATGCACTTATCCCAATAATAAACGAAAAGCGAATCAATTTATGATTTTGAAAATCCATAAACCTTGATGCAAAACTCAATCTAAATGCCTTCAAGACATTACCTTTTTGTAATTTTATACCATGCAACGCTACTTAATTAAACACACCAATACAAAATTTTCATTTTTTTATGACAGTTACTCATGGTAACTAGTTTAGAATTTTTTTTTTTTGGTATTTTCTTTCAAAAAGAATGTGCTATATATACCAACGTTAGAATTACAATTACATGCCAAATGCATTTCTATTTGAGAAATTTATTTAAGCTCTGTGTGCATGTACGGCAAGATCAACCTAGATGTGATTCAGTGTAAAGTAGGATTCTATGTCAAACTAACCTAAACATAATATAAATTTATATATAGAGTTTAACAAAGAAACCGGACAGGCATAGAAACTACATCAAAGAATGCATCCACTAAGGTCAAATTCCCGTGACTTAGGAAGTCCTGTCTTCGTATGAGAATTACCCGAATCCTCGATTAGTTTTGAGCAGCCTTGAAGCTTCAGCATGGCAAGATTTTACGACATGTAAATGCTAAGTGGAATGATTGCTAGTCCCTTGCAATTGGTTAAATATATAGGCTCTAAAGTGACAAGATTTTCTATTAATACAGGAAGTTCCTTAGTCGAAGTCCCTGTAAAAGTAAGATCTTGCGAGCCTTTGATTTTATTCCAAATATCAGTGAATCTTTGCAGTTTTGAGCAATAATCAAGATTGAGAAGTCAAGACTCTTGGATTTTAGCACATTGGAGAGATGACGAAGTTCAGAGCACCCGCTTAAATTCAACTGTAACTTGCCATAACATGCAAATTACTCGGGGGCACATTTTACACCCCATGGAGATCCAATTCCACGAGATTTGAAGTACACTCAAGGTCCAGCATACAAAACAGCGATTGGCATTCACTAAAGTTGATAACTTTTTGAAGTCCTTCATCACATGATTGACCTTGGGTTTTGCTGTGCAGCAACTTCGAATGCAATAGTAAACAGCAAACATCGAGTTTGGTGGTGACTTGGCTACAACTTCAATGGCATAGGCAAGGCGGCTAAACCAGAACGATCGTTGTTGTAAAAATTAATGCGGAAACAAATCGGATCTTGCAGTTAAACAATGCGAGAGAGCCGGAGAAATAAATGAGAAATAATAAAAGACACCAAAGATTTATGTGCTTCTATTCGAGTATCGATAACTACATCCACGAAAAAAGCTATCAGTAACTAATCTACAATAATAAGAGAATTATAGTTACAATCACTTACACGTACAAGTGTTTCCTACATCAAGAGTATATCTAAACCCAAAGAATTTATAAAATAGATAACTCAATAGGATGTAAAAAGCTCAAAACACAAAATGCACCCATGTTCAATGTTGGTTGTTCGGAACGTCCCCTCGTGCGGCTAAAAGTGCTCGTTCTCTTCCCACGAAGGAAGTCAATTTTTTCCACTTGTGCGGCTCCAGCTCTTTCACCGAGAGCTACAGTGTGGCCTTTGCTCTTGAAACAAAATAACACATATTTAAATGTGGCCTTTTTCCGGAGGAGACCCTAGTGCCCCAAAAGTCCAGTCAACAATAACCTTTTTGACCTAGACCCACAAAAAATATACATTCCTTATCTTGTGTGGCTGTTAGAATATTTTAGCTTTGGGAGCCTTTTCTTTTACGGATAAAAGAGACTCTCTCTGTTCTGTGCAATATAGGAGACAATAGTCCAATCGGTTTAACAGATCAATTGACATCATCAAATCAGATTGAGTACCGTAAACGTTTCAAACTCAAGACACGATTTTAATAATTCTCCACTTTGACTCGACGTTTGATGCCAAGTCATATTACTCATTATCCACGTTACTCTCTCAACACCTCAGCAGGCGCTCATTCTCTACGGGCGTCAATTGATCTTAATTAGAATTTGAGCTTTGCCAATAAAATGGGCTTAGTCATCACGTATGCCGGGTTCTTCTCTATTGTTATCTTCTTTATAACAACCTTACCCTTCACTAAGACATCTCAGATGAAATGTTACCTGATATCGATATGTTCCGTTCGCTTGTGATAAATCGGATTATATGCTAGATATATCGTACTTTGGTTATCACATTATATATCAACACTTTTGTGTTCCAACCCAAAGTTTGAGAGTAAACCTTTTAGCCATATCACCACCTTCACTATAAAAATTAGTACCATGTACTCTATCTAAGTTGAAGATAAGGTAACGTGCTCTAAGTCGAAGATAAGGTAACGTGGTCTTGTAATAGCTCACTTCCTAGAAGATAGGTGATGAAAAACTGCTTTGTCTTTGTACAAAGCAACAGATGAATGAGAAGGCGGCTTTGCTCATGAGTTAGCGATCAAGTGAAAAAGGACTTGCTGAGCCACATTCCAACTCACTGCACAACTTGTTAGCATAAACACGTACATTACTAAGATATGTATTCATCCAAGTCACCGTGGTGATTAGAATCCATATATCCAATGGTCTCACTATCATTGCTATCCTCCCGGTACACTATACCAACACTCGTGTCTGCTTTAAATATTTGAGGACTCACTTCACAGCTTCTTTATGAGTTTTACCAAGACAATTCCTGTAACGGCTAACTACGCTTCCAACTTATGAAAAATCAAGCCTAGTACATACCATATCACACATAATATTACTCACTACATTAAAATAAGGAACACGAGACATATGTTTTTCCTCTTCCTCCTCCTTAGTCTGCGGTGATAATTTATTAAAAAGTTTAAAGTACTTTGCTAAGAGTGTACTCATAGATTTCGCTGATTGCATATTAAAACGTGTTACAATCTTCTTAGTATATTTCTTTTGAGACAGATGTAAAACTCCCACAGTCCTATTATGCAAAATCTCCATAACCAATATTTTCTTTGCAGCACCTAAATTTTTCATCTCAAACTTATCACTCAAGTGCCTCTTTAGCACATCAATATCAGATATATTCTTAACTATTATAAGAATATCATTAACATATATCAATAGATAAATCAAAGACCGACATTCCAATATCTTAAAGTAAACACATCTATCCATCTGACTTTTCGAAGAGTCTTAGCTAGCCATGAAAGCATCAAAACATTTATACCACTGCTTAGGAGATTGTTTAGCCCATATACAGATTTCTTTAGTAAAAAAGCATGGTTTTTTTTACCCTGAATGGCAAATCCTTCAAGCTACCTCATCCAAATCCGCTTCTCCAACTCATTGTGAAGAAAAACGTTTTCACATCTAATTGCTCCAGCTCAATATCTTGTGCAACAACTTAATAGAAGTATGTCTTACCACAGGAGAGAACACATCATTGTAGTCAATATCCTCCCGCTGTATGTATCCCTTCACAATAAGTGTCACCTTATGTCTCGCTACCTTGACTACGACAATGCTTTCCTTCTGTTTGCAAGGTTATGTGTGCGACATTCCGAATTTCGACCCACTTGGGATCTATGAAATGCATGATTTCATTAATGCACTTGTAGTAAATATCGCCTAGAACTGATAATTTTTGGGATAATAACCATTAGGGAAAGGCTAATTAGGGAAATTAGATTCGCGCGACCAAAGAACTTGATCATGGACTGACTTTCGACCAAAAGGATTGTCGAGGTGATATTCCGGGCCAGTATAGACCGATCCAAGGTTTATTAGTGAATTATTTGCTGCTGGCTCTTCCCGTGGATGTAGGTACCGATATGTCGGACCGATACACATGAATATTGGGTGTCCTTTATGTTCCTTGTTATTTCTCTGGTAATTTCACATTTGACTTAATTTGGAAGATTCGGATTAGCTTCCGCATTTGTTAATATTGCAACAACACTAACGCTCCACTCCGGTCTCTCATTTTCATCTTCTTCCCTCCTCCCTTCCTTTTTCAATCTTCTCTCTGCTCAAATTTTCACTGCAGGCCATGGTCTCATTCTGTAGTCTCTGTTCTTTTCTTCTTTCTTATTCCTTATTTTTTCTATTGCAATTCTCAACCTTTATTGATGTTCGAGCTCAAGATTATGGTTATCCAACTACCAGGCTTTCAACACAGTGGCCGAATGATGAAGCAGCTGATTCCCACATGATATATAGTGATCGAAGGACCATCCAGGCAATTCTGTTCTGAGGCAAAGAAGCTTATGGCCCTGCCTACGCCTGCGGCTTCTACTGTTATGGTAACCCCTGCAGTTTCCTCTTTGCTGTGTTCATCGTTGTAGTTACCCATTATGGTGTAATTGATGAATCTGGTGTTGGATTTCCACAAGTAGTGTGGTCTTCCAATTGAAACAATCCCGTAAGTATCAGTGCGATGTTAGAGCTCACGTCCCAAGACGATTTGGTTTTGACAGATGCTGATGGTACTGTGGCTTGGTCCACAAACACTTCTGGTAAGTCTGTTGTAGGCTTGAACCTGACAGTTTTGGGGAACCTTGTGTTGTTTGATAAGAATAATGTGACTGTTTGGCAGTCTTTTGATCAGCCAACCGACTCCCTTGTCCTCGGACAAAAGTTGATGGCTGGGCAAAGATTGATGCCGAGTGTTTCTGAGACCAATTGGACATTAGTTGGGACGATCGTGCTTTCCATGAATAGCGGTGATTTATCTACTCGAATGGGGACTAGTCCTCCTTAGATCTATTACAAGAATGCTATTGTTAGTCCGAATGCAAGTATCAAGTTTGCATATGTTGAGTTTGTAAATGGAAGCTTGGCTTATTTCTCAAATTCTATCCAGAATCTGACTTTGATTTCAGTCCCTCCAGCATCTTCTGCACAATACATGAAGTTGGGCTCGGATGGGCATTTGAGAGTACATGAGTGGGTATCTGGGTGGAAAGAAGTGGCTGATCTTTTGACAGAGACTATTGGGGAGTGTGGTTATCCGACAATGTGTGGACAATTTGGACTTTGCTTCAATGGGCAATGTAGCTGTTCGGCTTCAAGTGGGCAAACGAACTATTTCAAGGAAGTAGATGATTGGCAGCCTGATCTTGGGTGTTCAGAGATTGTTCCTTTGTCTTGTGGGGCTTCACAATATCAAAGTCTCCTGGAGTTCAAAGATGTCAAGTACTTCACTTTCACTATAGATCTCCATAATGTAGATGCTTTGAGTTGTAAGGAGGCCTGTGCAAAGAACTGTTCATGCAAAGCGGCTATATTCCTATATGGATCGAATCCTAATAGTGGCAATTGTTACTTACTAACTTAGGTGTTTTTACTAATGAAAATTGACGTGAATACATATGATTATACTACTTACCTTAAAGTACAAAATGTGGCCAATGAAGCTCCTAAAACTTCGGTTGATAATTGAAGGAGCAACCATCTCCCTATAATACTTGGGTCGAACCTTGGAGCTCTCCTTGCCATGATGATTCTTATCGTACTCATAGTTTTGTTTGTTCGGAAGAGAGATGATAATGAAGCAGAAGCAGAGGAGGATTATCTTGATCAAGTACCTGGAATGCCCACAAGATACATGTACAATGATATGAAAGCCATTCCAGATGACTTTAGTAAAAAGCTTGGCGAAGGTGGTTTTGGTTCTGTTTTCGAAGGTACTCTAATTGACAGCACAAATATTGCAGTAAAGCGCCTCGATGGTTTTGGGTAGGTCAATAAATCCTTTACAGCCGAAGTTGAGACTGTCGGTAGCATCCATCATGTTAACTTGGTAAGACTCATGGGATTTTGTGTAGAGAAATTCCACCGGCTCCTTATCTATGAGCACATGCCAAATGGCTCTCTAGATAGATGGATCTTTCACAAATCCAATGAATGTATTCTTGACTGGCAACAAAGAAAGGAGATCATTCTCGATATGGCAAAAGGACTAAGTTATCTTCATGAAGATTGCAGACAAAAGATAGTTCACTTGGACATTAAACCCCAAAATATCCTCTTGGATGGGAATTTCAATGCCAAGGTCACTGATTTTGGGTTGTCCAAGTTGATCGATAGGGACCAAAGCAAAGTTGTCACAACCATGAGACGAACTCCTGGTTATTTGGCCCTCGAGTGGTTGAGTGCAGCAATTACTGAAAGGTTGACATGTTCAACTTTGGTGTGGTAATCTTGGAGATAGTCCGTGGGAGAAAAATCTTCGATTGCTCTCTAGATGAAAAAGACATGCATTTGCTAAGCCTTTTTAAGAGAAAGGCAGAAGAGGAACGATTGTTGGACATTGTGGATAATCATAGTGACGATATGCAACTAAATGGGCCACAGGTGGTGAATGTGATGAGAATTGCTGCATGGTGCTTGCAAGGAGACTATACAAAGAGGCCTTCCATGTCGATGGTCATCAAGGTGTAAAAGGGCAATATGGAAGTTCAAGATGACCTGGATTTCAACTTCTCTGCTCAACCTTCCACATATGGAGCAGCAAAACTCTGTCAAATGGACATCGAATTTAGTGCTACCACGGCATTATTACCCTAAGTTCTAACCGGTCCACGATGACGCTGCAAACTAGTAAGAAGTTTTTGTTCTCTATATATCAAGTGGTAAAATTGGGTAGGCAATTGAATTTTCAGAGTTTGAATGTTCCAATATGTCATTTTTTTTTTTCTGGCCCAAAGAAAATCCGTGGCATGATATCAATTTTCATTTTTACTGGCAAAGCATTTAGGTTTTATTGCTTATGCATTGTCCAGTCGTGCTCAAGTTTATTGTGTTAGTTAGTAGTAGGAATATTCCGCTGGTCACCAAAATGGAATTTTGGGAATGAGTAACTACAACTTAATTTTCTTTTTGATACTCTGCTTGCAAGTTTTAGCTGGAGAGTGATGGAGATATGTTGCTGATATTTTAACCCAGTTTCATGGCGAGCATAGTGTCTGAATCTATCTAGGAAAAGGGGGAACCGGTTGAGCTATTTGTGTAAAAAAACTGCTTAGACTAGACAGTTTTTGATAATGTCTTTCAGTAGCTTTACTATTTCTTTTATCCAAACCTGATTTGCTCTTTTGTTTCTATACCTGCCGATTCAACGATTCTTCTTTCCATGTCTTTTTCATTTGGAGGTTAATCAGCTACATAGTCTGTTCTGCGAATTCATTATCAAAACTGATAAAGGAAACTGGAGAAGCTTATCATTGGTATAGTTCTGATATTTTCCCGTACGTGACTACTTATATACTCGGTTAGCCATCTTGACTACCAACTTCTTAACGAACCATTGTGATCTTTCCGAGGCATGTGTCTGCCAAAAGCAAAGAACTGATATGATTGGGCACTCAAGATTTAACTATTTGATCTATTAATGACACTTATTATTCTCAACTACCTGGACTTTTATTCCTCTTTATCGTCGTAGTTCTTGACTCGGAGGAATCAACTCTTTCTCTTGGCCTCGTTTCTTCATATCAATTTTGATATCCCGAGCATAATCTGTTGATAGGTAGTGAGTATTTTTTAGAAGATTCCAAAAGTAGAAATACAATTTCTAACTTCATGCTACGTTATAAATACAGAACAAACAATGAGATACAGAAATTTCACCGATTTTACTATTCGACTTTGCTAACAGCAGAAATGATACAATGTCTTCGTTAGATCTGTATGCAGTCACTTGGATGGGTAATCAAGTTGTTTTTTTTTTCTTTTTTCTTTTTTTGGAAAAAGTTTCTTAGAATTTGATATGTGTTGTTATGAGATCTAACTTCTAACCAATCGGCAGCTGGCTATGTGATGTACAGTCTGCTAAAGTCTAAAAGATATCAAATCAATCTTGACAGAAATAAGAGACTAGTTGTAACTTTAATTTGAAAAGAAAGGGCAAGGAAACAAACACCAAGTAGAGTACAAACTACAAAAGGGGTAATCAATTTTTAGTACTGCTGAAGGAGACTTTGATTTTGTCATTGTTCTACGCTTAAACTTGCGTTTAGCTCTTTCGGATGGTGCGAACCTTATGCAGACTTTCAATCGCCAGGTAAAACTTTACATAGCAAGAAAAAAAAAAGGATATAGTTGTCGTCCGTTGTGTGAAAAACATGCCGACAGACAGTAATATATTAACATAAGTTTTTTAATATCGTGCAAGTCCTAATCTGTCCTACTTTCGGAGTAGCTTCTTACGAGTGGTCTTCTCGAACTTGACGACTATTTACGTTTTATGAACTAATATCCCATAATGGTAGTTTGATTTGAAGCATCTAATCTAATGCAAGCAGATTGGATGCCGGGGAAACAAACAGAGAAAGAAAGATTGCTCATTTCTCTAGCAAATCACTGGTTTGACACTGTCGTCAGATATCGACTTTCTCGGTACAAGACTAGGGCCAAAGTTCCGCGAACCTCCCGCCCACCTCGAACTCTCTCACGTTCTGTCGCGTTCTTGTCTTGCGTGTGCGCGCCGAATCTCCTCTTTTAATTGCCAAAGAAATTTATAGAGATGCCACAGAATCAATGGGTTTCTTTTCTAAAGATGTTTCCTTTTCCTTTCAATCTTCTTTCTTTTGTTTCTTCCTGCCTCCACACTCACAAGAATCCGACTTCAAGCTAGACCCAATATCCACGTTGCCATGCATGTATGTTCAGAGAACATAAGCCCTCATTGCGTACATGGTCAAATATACGGGCAAGTACATTGATTTTTGTACAACCCTTATGTTAGGGTTTCAAGAGATGTAATAATTTTCTGTCTTTCTTATTCTGTACTAGCCGAAATTCCTTTCCTTGTGTTATTTACTTTCCTCGTTGAAAACATCACAGGCATCACACGCATTACAATTTTCGGCCAAGCAAGAAAGGAAGAGGAAGTAGCCGAAATTCTCATGAAGGCCAGGCTCGAGTGTACTTGATTTGGAATTTCAAATGAGCTTAGATTGCTCTTCTAAATTCAAGCTCATTTTACACGTCGGACCAATTTGAATACAATTTGCAAACAGGCCTATGTTTCATTCAATGTGGACATGCTATTCCTAAATGAAAATGTCTCTAGTGTCCAAATGCAAAGAAATGTGGTAAATAATTCGAATGCAAGACTATGCTACAATTGATAATTTTGTTCAAGGGTCAAATTCTATAGCTATCGAAGAATTCGATCCCTAATTTTCATAAATGCACGAGAGATCTTTTAGGCAAAAATTTAGGTGCCAATAGCAATATATTCAGAGACACTCCTCAAGCAGAGTAGATAACGATGGCCCATGATCCACTCACTTGTGCGTTGTCTTGTTATTTTTCCACCTTGCTATGCTCACTTCACTTAATAACTCTAGCCCGATATTGCAGAGAAGCAACAAAACATGGTCAGCTTCCAAAGCTGTGCTGTCCAGGAAAAATTGCACCACAAATCCTAACCCTCATGTATAGAATAAAAATGAGTCTTAAACCTTTCAATTAGTTCGATCAATTTTTTTTTTAATCAAAAAGTGCAGTCGAGTCCTCAACTTTTCAATTGATTCAATTATATCTTCCATCTTTACTGAAAAATTCAATTATGCTCTCAAATTATGTTGAAAACTGCAGTTTAAGAATACCACATAACTACATTTTAAGTGACAGCAGGCAATTCTGGTACTGTTTATCAAAATGACTTGATTGCACGTTTAAAAGAAGGTTTACAACCTTATTGAATCAATTAAAAGATTAGGACTTGATTGCATTCCATGCACAAAATTTAAGACTGCATGTGCAACTTTTCCGTTTTTCTTGCATCTAACTGAAAGTTGACTTCAAAATGGCGTAATCTTTTGATAGGTAGCGACTTTCTTTTTTTTGCTTTTTCTAATATTGATGATACCCTATCCTGTTCTTCCATTTTTTTCGGGGTAATCATCGTGTTCTTCCTATGCTCGTTCTGATTTCAAAATTTAAATATTACGCTGCATGCATTATCAACCGGTTCTGTTATCATTAATAATTATATTTTGTCGTAACTTAATATTATATATCCAGTTAAAAATCGTACAGCAAGCGCACTATGTATATTCTACCAGGTACGGTCCAGCTTCGCGTGCGGGGACACCCAGACCAAGTCCAAATCCTTGCTTTTCGGGCCCAATAATCCTTGCTTTTCGGGAAGAAATCTATGACAACAAAAAGGACAAGAAAATACAAGAAAAAGCACGAAAACTTGTAATGTTATTCCCTGGCCAAATACCAAAAAGCAATATACATTTTATAATTTGGAAAAACGCGAACACCGTACATATAGATTTAAAAGTCGATGTTTTCAAAAAGTTATTGACTACATTTCATATTTTCAATAAGTTTAGCAAAGCGTTTATTTTGAAAGATGTAATTTTTTCCGTGTCAATTAAAATTAGATTCTGTAAGCTTAAATTTTGTCAAAAAAAATAAAAATAAAAGTAGAAGTTTAGCAAAGAGTGTACTTTGAAAGGAAAATCAGTATAATGTCGGCCCCAAAAGTAAAAGAAACATTTTCTGTTCGTTTTTGACGTGTCCTGTTTTCTGAGACAAGCAAGCATCAAGAGAAAAAGCGATTATTGAACATTCTGAACTCGACTCCCTCGTTCATGGATCCAATGGAATTCATTGCACTCCCACGCTTCAATCTTTCTTCTTCTTCTTCTTCTTCTTCCCGAATTTCTCGTTGCAGGCCCTTTTCGCACTCTACACCCTCTGCTCTGTCCCTCCATTCTTCTTCCTCTGTTCTTCTCTCGCATTTCTCGAGCTCAGTTTATGCCCCACCCCGCGATTATCCGACCGCAGAAGGTCGATACGAAGTGGGTGCTCGACGCAACGGTCAATCACTCCATCCCATTCCCCGACAGCTCGCTTGGATTCGTTCGTAAATTCGGTGAGGAACGCAAGTTTGGTTTTAATTACCAAAGCATCTTCGGCGTAGTACATGAAGTTAGGCTCCAACGGGCGTTTGAGTGTATCAATGAAGAGCCGGGTGGGAAGAAGTGGCGGATCTTCTTATGGGAATCCTGCCGCTTACCCCATGGCTTGTGTGTGGTATCAATGTAGTTGTCCGGCTTCCAGTGTGGGGACGAGCTATTTTAAGCAAGTAAAATATAGGAAACTAAACGGACAACAGGCTGCGAACATGATAAGTATGGCAGCATGGTGTTTGCAAGGTTGATTTCACACAGAGGCCTGCCGTGTCAACAGTCATCAAGGGAGTGGATGGTGCTACGGAAATCCAATTTGATCTGGATTATAACTTCTCTGCTCTACCATCAGTCAAAGAAACTCAAAGAGTGTATCGAGGGAATATTGATTTCGGCGCTACCGATGCCTTTTCACCGTCAGTTCTTTCTGGTCCAATGCGAGAAATGAAACTAGTGTGAGTTTCATTTCTCCTTATGGTGCAATTGGTAATGCCGAGCAGGCAAGTGGACTTATCTAGAGAGTGAGAGTTCCACTTTTTGATTCTTTACCTAATTGCTTAGTACTTCTGCCATGAACTCTGCGGCATGACACTACCTCTTTGTCACCAAAGTGTATACGTGATTGATTTATAGAAAAATGTTTACTCAAAAGTTTTTGAAAGTTGTAGTTAACGAATTTGGGCTCTGTAGTCAGATTTCTGTTTAATTAGTTCAGTAAAAGCTCACATGCAGCATACAAATGACGTGATCGAGCAAAGAATCAACTTAGTTCATTTTCTGTACGAAGTTAACTTGCTTATGCACAGTTTTATGCAAGCTTTATCCTGTTAGCATTGCAAGAATCATGCAGCTTGATGCTTGTGCTCAGTCTAAAGAGCACATGCGAGTATTGCTGTCACGCCCCGTACCCCACGAAGCGGGAGCATCCCACCTTCGGTCGATAAGTTGGCTGCGACGTCCCAGGAAGCGCCGCTGACCCACACCCAACAGAGATCAAGCACAAGCGGAAGCATAAAATCAACAAACCCAGACAATTACAATATGAGCCAATGATAGCCGTCCAATAAACAATCAATCAACGCAGAAAATATGTACATACTTATATTACTATTTTAAAACTCTTTTTACAGTGTTCACGACAACCAAAAAGGAAACACCAACAGCTGGGGATAACCCAAACAGTCACTTCTCCGTTCTGCTCCATTCCCACCGAGGTGCATGCTCGACGACTGCTGGATAAAAGACGGTATTCCCAAAAAGAGGTGATGCCCTCGACATTCTACGGCTGGGGGTCTGAAATGTTTCGGTTTACACAACCGTGAGACGAATCTCAATGAGTTCAACCCCTAAACCTAGGCTAGGCTAGCATGCAATCTCACGACCGGAAACAAACATTTAAAATCATAACACAACCATAATCATACAATTCTACGACCTACTTGAGGTTAGATAGTTCAATATGTAATAATCACGGGACATACGTGGCACACATTATCACACGTACGCCAATCACATGCTCATACACCGAGTCTCACACACTCGCATGCCATTCAATGCATGTTTATGCATGCAAATGTCATTGACATATCATGCACATTTCTTTGGCCCACTGGCCCACACTGGCGCACTTGCCCAATTAATTATTATTACGACTCGAGTCATCAATTTTTCACGGCCCGGTGCGTCTAGCCTGCTTCAAAGTGCATGAGGCGCAGCATCCGATCTGGCCCAGTGTCTCTAGCCTGCTTCCAAAGTGCATGAGGCGCAACACTGTTCTCCTTGCGAACCAGAGCCTGCTTCAAAGTGCATGAGGATGGTCGCCTTCCGGACGTACCGGGCATCGTCCTGCTTCAAAGTGTATGAGGACGGTATCGACCCGAAGGTCCTTAGGTGATCACACAGCTCATTATTATCTGAACCCAGTGTATAACGCTTCAGGGTATTTTAGGTGATCACATGCTCATGGCAGACACGCATTCTCGCACAATTTTCATCACATGCCTCACTCTTGGCATACGCAATGCGTGTCCATATTATGCAATGCAATGAACCACGAGCACCAATATAATTCAGACAACCCGGGCATACCCGGCAATTTCACCTATGAACTCCTAAATTGGTCATTAAACCCTATTATCCTCCCCAACGATTCTCATTAATCCACTAAATTTTTCCGATAATAAATTCTACTAATCGGTCCTCAACCCAGTCTCAAATACACACTGCTATTATCTAAGCCAGTCAAAAATGCACCGATAATACCTAAACCAGTCCAGGAAAAACGCACTATCAGTCCTAATCTGGGTTTAGGAATTTTACTCACCAAAACAAGGGTCACGACGACGGGGAATGGCGGCCGATCACTGATGGACAGTGAAACCGGCGGCGGAATTCCCGACGGACGGCGGCGCGGTGTCCGGACGGGGTGAACAGTACCCCCTGTACGGACGGCGTGAACAGTACCACCCCGTACGGACACACTGTACGGACGGCTGGGAACGGTGGCCGCGACGGCCGTGCAGTGCGGATGAAGCAACCGTACGGACGTGAGCGTGCGTACGGTCTGCATGCGGGACGGGGCTGAACGGCGACGTATGGACGTCTTTGGAGGCACGGGTGTCGGCGGAGCGTCGATCGGAGCTCCGGCGAAGCTCCGGCGGTACTGTTTGTAAAACAGAAAAATGAGAAAGAGAAAGAAGAGAGAGAGAGAGAGAGAGAGAGAGAGAGAGAGAGAGAGAGAGAGCTGTTTTTGGAGTATAGCTAGGCATGTGGTGGCTGCTCTTGGGTGAAACTATCTCTTGGTGGTCTTTGGCTCGGCGGGGACGCTCACCGGCATGTCTTGTTCCGGCGTGAACAGTACCAGAATTCGCAGAAAGTGCACGGCAAAAACCAGAAACGGTGAGGAAGAAGAGAAATGAGGAGAATGGGCTCGGCAGATCAGGGAAATGCGTGAGAAAGAGAGAGATTTCTGGTCAATTGGGTCAAAGATGGTCTAAGTGGAGTCCAAGTGTCATTATCTAAGCCCTTTGGACACTTTTGCCCTTGATTCAATGGACAAAATTTGATCAAATCCAATAATTTAGGGGTGAAATGGTCTTTTGTCCCTAACCATGGTTGACCAGACCTGGTTTAGCCTTAACTCACCTTGGTTAATCCCAAAATTAAATCCAATTTTCGGAATTAATCAAAAATGGCCTAGGGGCATTTTCGTAATTTTTCGATCCCGAACCGAAATTCCAATTTTCGCACATACGCGTTCCATATATGCGTGGCCAACATAATATGACATCGGAATCGCGAAATTCATCGCGTAAGCCCTCGAAAATCCACGTCAAAGTTTCGGGAATAAAATAATATTATTTTTCCAATTTTTGTTGAAATTCCAATTGTTGTCCAAAACGACTCCTGGTATGCGTGGCCACCCAAAAATGGCGTCGGCCACGAAAAATAACCTCATTTGGCCTCGAAAAGCGACGCTGACATCCCGGGGGCAAAATCGTAATTTTTCACCCCCGGACCGAAATTCCAATTTTTACTCGTACTAACTCCTCATGTGAGTGGCCAGCGTAATATGACGTCAGATTCCCAAAAATAGTCTCTTAAGCCTTTGAAAATCGATACCGAAATCCGGGCCCAATTCCGTGAACAAAACCCGCTAAACTTTCAATTTCAGAGTCTCTCACTAACGGGTGGCTGTTTAGAGGTTACGCGTATCGACCTAAGGCTATTCGTATCGTGATGGTCTCGATCATTGAGAGAATGAGAAATTATCATTAGTTCAGAGGTCACAATCATTAGGTTCAAGTTCGGATGGTTGACCACGTGCACTTTTGGTCTTGCAGAATCACCTGCGTCCCAATCGTACATCGTTGGCCTTGGCCAAACCAAATCCGTTACCTTTCCTAAGATCGGCTCACGTTGGCCCAAAATATTTCCTCAGAGTCTCTCGTGATCGGTATCCCTTTCGCGATAGGGTCCCCGGTCCACGTACCATCTTCTAGTTAGCCATACTCTATTGGTTAGTATCCCAAGAGTGATCAGCTCTGGGTGAGACTTACTAAAATGAAATGCGAAATAATATCAGTTTCATTGATCCCGGAAATTACATCGAAATTCGGGCTGTTACAATTGCTCTCAAGGAAGTTGTCTATCAACTTCTTCAATGAGGGTGCGGCGTCGACTCACCTATTTTGTGTTCTACCAAGCAAAGGGAGGAAAGAAAGGAGGAAAATAATTAGTTGCTGCGCAAGTAGATAGGATTTTATAATCTAATTAAAGTTTGCAGGATGAATATTTAGACATGGTTCCTGTGTAAAAAATGCATCTTCTTCTTTAATATCCGGAAGAATTCTCCGTAGTTCATAAAAAAGCCACTTTTATTAATAACCATTTAGGAAGCACGGACACTCCGGGGGGCCTCCATGTCGTGTTGGACATGTCGGACACTGACACTCGTCCGATACTCTTTTTTTTAAAATTAATTTGTGGATTTGAATCAGATTATTTTGTTGAAATAATCATAAAAATGATAATTTATGATGTATATATAAAAATATATATTTAATATACAACGTGTCCTAATGTGTCGAAATTCTATATTTTTTGAGAAATGACGTGTCGACGTGTCGTGTCGCGTGTTGTGTGATGGTGTCGATGCTACTTAGTTTGCCGTTGATCTATTACGTTAAATAAATACTGGAGACAGAGATGGTCCTCAAGTGTCGATGACCAATGGCCAGTGTTCTGCTTTCTTGAGCGTTGTGCTGTCGTTCACTCCACGTGCTCACTTTCATTTTAGGAACTAAAATCCCATAATTCAAGGAAGCAACAAAACATTGGTGGGGTCCAAAGCCGTTTTGCCTTTTGACTTTGAAAAGCAACAGCACAAACCCAGAAACACGACATCTCCCATATTCCAAGTCCAACCAACCCAATTCCTCAAAATTTGACTCACACTTCTTTTCTGTTCCCATGAGCGTTACGCTTCAGATTTCATGAACCTTCAACCCATTGAATCTCTAATTTTCATCTTCTTCCCTCCTCTCTTCCTTCCTCCATCTTCTCCGTGGTCACATTTTCACTGCAGGCCATGGTCTCATTCTGCAGTCTCTGTTCTTTTCTTCTTTCTTTTTCTTTTGTTTTTCTATCGAAATTCTCAAATTTGATTGATGTTCAAGCTCTAGATTCTGATTATCCAACTGCCACGCTTTCAACAAAGTGGACGAATAACGCAACAGCTATATTCGCCATTCAATATGGAGAGAATGCCATCATGCGAGTAATTCTACTCAGAGAGAAAGGACTTATGGGCCCTGCCTATGCCTGCGGCTTCTACTGTAATGGTAACTGCAATACTTACCTCTTTGCTGTTTTCATTGTCCACGTCAACGGTGGTCAATTAATTAATACAATTCCTCGAGTAGTGTGGTCTGCCAATCGAAACAATCCCGTAAAGATTGGTGCGACATTAGAACTCACATCAGAAGGCGATTTGGTGTTGAAAGATGTTGATGGTACTGTTGCTTGGTCCACTAGCACTTTTGGTAAGTCCGTTGAAGGCTTGAACCTAACAGATTTGGGGAAGCTCGTGTTGTTTGATAAGAATGATGTGACCATTTGGCAATCTTTTGATCATCCAACCAACTCGCTTGTCCCCGGACAAAAGTTGATGGCGGGGCAAAGATTGGTGCCGAGTGTTTCCCAGACAAACTGGACCGTAGACAGTATGATTACGCTTTTCATGAATGGCCGTGGTTTATCTGCTCAATTGGAGACTAGTCCTCCTCAGATCTATTACCAGTCTCTTATTGATAATCGGAATGCAAATATTGAATCTCCATATGTTGAGTTCGTAAATGGAAGCTTGGCTTTCTTCTCAAATTCTATCCGAAATGTGAATTTGATTTCAGTTCCTCAAGCATCTTCTGCACAATACATAAAGCTGGGCTCGGATGGGCATTTGAGAGTGTATCAGTCGGAATATCATGCTTTGGAATGGGAATATGTGTGGGTAGATGTGGATGATCTTTTGACGAAGTATCTTGGGGACTGTGGTTATCCGACAGCGTGTGGACAATATGGAATTTGCTCCAACGGGCAATGTAGTTGTCCGGCTTCGAATGGGGGAACAAGCTATTTCAAGCCAGTAGATGATACTCAACCTGATTTTGGGTGTTATGAGAATGTTCCGTTGTCTTGTGGGGCTTCACAAAATCAAAGTCTTCTGGAGCTCACAGATGTCACGTACTTCGCTTTCACTTCAAATCTCGAGAACATAGATGCTTCAAGTTGTAAATAGGCCTGCGCAAAGAACTGTTCCTGCAAAGCGGCCATATTCATGTATGGATCGAATCCTGCTAATGGCAGTTGTTACTTACCAACTCAAGTGTTTTCACTTATGAACATTGACAAGAAAACGAATTCCTATAATTCTACTGCTTACCTAAAAGTACAAAATGTGCACTCCGCAAAGTCTCTAAATCATTCTCCTGAAGCTCCTCCTACCAATGAAGCTCCTAATGCTTTAGTCAACAATCGAAGGAGCAACCGTCTCCTTGTAATACTTGCGTCCAGCCTCGGAGCTCTCTTTGCCACGATGATTCTTATTGTAGCCATAGTTTTGTTTGTTCAGAAAAGAGATGACAATGAAGTAGAGGAGATATACCTTGATCAAGTACCGGGAATGCCCACAAGATTCAAGTCCAATGATCTGAAAGCCATCACAGACGACTTTAGTAAAAAGCTTGGCGAAGGTGGTTTTGGTTCTGTTTTCGAGGGTACTCTAATTGACGGCACAAAAGTTGCAGTAAAGCGCCTTGATGGTTTTGGGCAGGCCAAGAAATCCTTTCTAGCTGAAGTTGAGACTATTGGTAGCATCCATCATATCAACTTGGTAAGACTCGTGGGGTTTTGTGCCGAGAAATCCCACAGGATCCTTATTTATGAGTATATGTCGAATGGGTCTCTAGATAGATGGATCTTTCACAAATCCAATGAATGTGTTCTCGACTGGCAAAAGAGAAAGAAGATCATTCTCGATATAGCAAAAGGACTTAATTATCTTCATGAAGATTGCAGATTGAAGATTGTACACCTAGACATTAAACCCCAAAATATTCTCTTGGATAGGAATTTCAATGCTAAGGTTGCTGATTTTGGAATGTCTAAGTTGATCGATAGGAACCAAAGCCGAGTCGTCACAAACATGAGAGGAACTCCTGGTTATTTGGCCCCCGAGTGGCTGAGTGCATCAATTACTGAAAAGGTTGACGTGTATAGCTTTGGCGTGGTAATCTTGGAGATAGTCTGTGGGAGAAAAGTCTTTGATCGCTGTCTGTGGGAGAAAAGTCTTTGATCGCTCTCTAGATGAAGAAGACATGCATTTACTAAGCCTTTTTAAGAGAAAAGCAGAAGAGGAACGGTTGCTGGACATTGTGGATAAGTATCACGAGGACATGCAACTAATTGGGTCTCAAGTGTTGACTATGATGAGGATTGCTGCATGGTGCTTGCAAGGAAATTATACAAAGAGGCCTTCCACGTCGATGGTCATCAAGGTGATGGAGGGTGTCATGGAAGTTCCAGACAACCTGGATTACAATTTCTTTACTCAGCCGTCCACTAATGGAGCAAATAAATCAGGTCAAGAATTCAATGCTACCACTGCATTATCACCCTCAGTTTTAACTGGTCCACGTTGAAGCGACAAACTAATATTAATTTTTGTTTTCTATGTATGGGGTAAAATTGTGTATACAATTGAACTTTTCAGCGGTTGAGTGTTTTCAGTGATTTCCTTTGTTGAAAACTCCGGGTGGCATTAATCTAATGAAAAATCATTTGAAGTGGCTAGCCGTGAAGATGATGTCATTAACAGCGTGTATAAACATTGCCGTTCAGCTTTTTGCTTGTTCCGAATTGACGAACTGGGGCCAACTCCAAATCAATGTCGGTTGATTCCGTTCCTGACGAGATCACTGTGTCTTCTTTGTGTTGTCTGTTACCAAATCGAAAACCCTAGCCCCAAATTGTTCTTCTCTTGCCCCAGGCGCAATTCATGACAAATTTCATGGCGACATAGAGGGACTTCTCATTGGAAGACGAGGGATAGCCAGCGTTGATGTGGACTTTCAGCCGGCGCATTGCCGTCACCATCAGTTGCCATGGATGGACCGCTAGTGCTGCTTGTGCTGCCTCTGTAGTCAAAGACTGCTCATGAAGAAGGCAACGAAATCAATTCGCATCGCCGGGCCGATTTTCCACTTTGGTTTAAATCTTTTTAAAATAAACACACTCAATATGTTATGTACACAACAAATAGTCAGAGATACATCACCGAAGTCCCTCAAATAAATAACTTTTAAAATTGCGGCACACAAGTAATCGATTAAAATATCACCACATCAAAGCAGGCGCAGTACTGTGCCATTTTCCAATTAGATTTTTATCGCTTATGCAGAGTCTAATCATACCCAAGTTTGTTATATTAGTACTAGAGGTAGTTTCCGTAACTCACATTTAATGGGGCATATCAATGATGAGTTGCCTCGAAATTTTAAAGACGGAATCAAATGGGTCCAATATATAAATGACTAACTACATATTGTCTTAATGGATTGGGAACACACGCATTTCAAGCACATTATCATTACTGTACAATTACCGATTTGATGACATGGGCTCACAACCGTTGGCAAAACGTTTTGAAAAAATAAGGTGGAGACTGCGACCATTGCCAACCCGCCGCCCCACCCCCCCTAAATGTCATCATTACTGTTAAGATATTTAAGTATTAAATTACGTCTTTATCTACAATTTTTATAAATTCTTTACTCAAACTTTTTTATTTGACGGAGCCTCCTTCAGCCTAACTTTTAAATTGCATAAAAATGAAACAATCTGAATTGAGTTCTTTTTCGACCAATCTAAATCCTAACCGACTCATCCGTTTAATGGGTCGAGTTAGTACCAACGGTGATAGGAATACCGTCACCAAAATGGAAGTCATTTTATATTAACAAAAATTATTTGCTATAGGGAAGAAAGCTTTGACAACAAAACTAAAAAGAGAGAGAGAGAAAAGAAACAAAATACAACAAGAAGAAAATCAAAACCAAAATTTGGAAAATCATGAATAAATTACATATAATATTATAAAACGATATTTCCAAAAAGTAATACATGTAAGTACGTCTTTATTTTCAGCGAGTTTAGCAAAGAGTCTATACTAAAAGGTCGAGCCTTTTTTTGTGTCAACTAAATTTAGAATCTGACCCAAAAAAAAATTTTGATTCTGAAAGCTTAGATTATATAAAAAAATTAAAAGTAGAAGTAAGGATGAAAATTGAATATTTCTAGTTCTCTACCATACGAGCTTTTTCAACCAAAATTATCCCACGCTTCAATCTCTATTCTTCTTCTTCGTCTTCTTCCCCGATTTCTCGTTTCCGGCCATGTCCGCACTCTACACTCTCGAGCTCTGTCATGCTCAATGTGGGAGTTGATACGAAGTGGACGAACGATGCAACAGCTAATCACTCCGTTAAATTCACTGACGGCTCCCTCGTGCGAGTGGTCTTTCTCCATGGAAGTTTGGAAATTAGAAACTGCGTGCTTTTGTTTCACCGAAAATTTTCATAATAAAAGAAAATTTTTTATCATGAAAATCATTTCCAAGAAAAAATTATTAGTTTCATTTGTTTAGTGATTTAGGAAAAGTGATTTCCTTTTTGTTAGAAAGTGAAGCCGTTTTCTCTCTATCTAAGCGTGTTGTTTTCAATTCATGAAAGACGTTGATCGTAAATTAGAAACTACAAACTTTAGGTTCCCTTTCGATATTCCGCTTGCAAGTTCCAGCTGGAGGAGTAATGGAGAGATGTTGCTGATATTTTAACCCAGATTCATGCGGACCATAGTGTCTGAATTTATCTAGGAAAAGAGGGAATTGTTTGAGTCATTTGTGTATAAAGGCTGCTAAGATTAGTCAATTTTTTTGATAATGTCTTTCGGTGGCTTTAATGTTTTTTGGATCCAAACCTGATTTGACTTTTTGTTCCAACACCGGATTTCCTTCGGATTCAATGATGCTTCATTCCATGTCTTCCTCATTTTGAGGTTAATGAAATGTTTAATCTGCCCTTGGAGTTCACTATTAGAACCAATAAAGATAATTGGAGAAGTTTATCATTGGTAAATCTCCGACTTATTTTATCGACTACTTCTGATGTATCCCAAGTTGTCACGCCCCGAACCCCATCGAGCACGCAACACCCTTCACTAGTCGAATAATGCGACATCCCAGAAAATCGCTGACCCAAATTCAACTTATCAGAGATTTAAAACAATCAGCGAAAGCCACAAATACCCGGACAAGAATAACTAGGGTGAAAAGGGAGAATAAACATATCCATTACTTAACCATCTTTATACAACATCCATCATATACAATCCATCTCCTATACATGCACACCGTACTATCAACTACACACCATCGATGTCAAAAAGATTGATAGCCTGGGTACCCTATCTCCAAAAATGGAACACCTCAAAAGGCCTACTTCCAGCCCCTACACTAGCCCCTACGCCCTCTGGATGGCGTCCACTCAGAGTCCGACTCCTTATCACCCGAATCTGAATCCCTCTGAACTGTCTGCTCCTCTGAGGACTCCGGCGAGGCTTCAATCTTAATCGGGTTGTTTATATCACCCGACTTCGCTGGAACCTCAACCCGCTCCTCCTCATCTGACCCCTCGTCCGACTCGTCCTCCGGCACAAACTCAGGATCGTACTCTGGCACATACTCTAGCTCACCCTCGGGTGCGTCCTCTGGTTCTCCTTCATGCTCATCTTCGGGCTCTTTTTCTGGGGCCTCGTCTTCTTCTAGTTCCTCCTCGGGTATTGCCTCGAGATCCACATCCATCGGGTCGTACCCTGCCTGGGACTCTTCCAGCTCCAGATCAGGCTCGGCCAGGGGAGGCTCAGGTGTTGCAGGAGCGGCCTGATGTCCAGACTGCGCCAAACTAGTCATCTCACCATCTGGAAGGGGGTACGGCGGTCGGATCCCAATCCCCCACTCCATCAAAAGGGACATCAAAGCCTTGGACGGGGCCAAACTCATCTATCCCATCTCTAAAGATCCAGGTAACGTGGGTATGGGCCTGTCAGATAGGTAGTCCTACATCTACCCAAACTACGGTGGTATGTTTAATCCAGGTCTTATCGTCGTCTACTGGATACTCCACAACATCATGATCGGTGTGCATAAGAATCCCAAAACGC
Source organism: Syzygium oleosum (assembly GCF_021117445.2). Taxonomy (NCBI): domain Eukaryota; kingdom Viridiplantae; phylum Streptophyta; class Magnoliopsida; order Myrtales; family Myrtaceae; genus Syzygium; species Syzygium oleosum. The sequence continues at coordinate 8,200,704 of NW_026607494.1, forward strand.
TGCGGCGGCGGTGGCGGAAGATTCATGGCTCAGGTCGGGGTTCTGAAATTGTTGGTTGAAACAACCATGAGAATACATCTCAATAAGTACACACCCTAAACCCCACCTAGGCTATCACGTACCTCCAGACAATCACAAACATAACCACATTTAGCCATCACATATCAGGCACACAATTTATACTTACCAGGGCCTTTCCTGCGTGCAACCTGCACGTTAGCCACATTAGCACAATTTCCAATCACATACACATTCTAATTATATTTTACGCACTCATTCCTGCCTCATCACATTCTTTTCATCCGACTCGCCAGTGACCCGCGTAACGGTACCGCATCAGGTTCACTGCGACCATCTCACATTTTCCACTCGACTCGCCAGTGACCCACGTAGTAGTACTGCCTCAGGTTCACTGCGACTAACTCACAATAACAACACTTCGTGGCCCGCGTAATAGTACCGCCTCAGGGATTTCCGTAACCACACATACAATATCATACACGATTTCTCACTCGTTCGTTTGCTCGACACCAACATGCCAATATATTAGCCAATTACCCTTGGCCCGTGCACACACCAAACCACACACATTTCTCATGCTCAATCAACATTCAATCATGGCCGATTACCAATTAAATCAATTCAGCCCATGCGCGCACACAATAGCCCACATTTAAATCACTCAGCTCACGATTTAACAAACATACAAGGCCACTAATGGGCCCACAATCACAGCCAATATGGTGAGCATAAATTCGACATTTCTGAACTCATTTCAAGTCAAAACCAGCATCACAATTCAGCCACTGTTCAACGCACCAAACCGACACCATTTGCCCTTAAATCGAACCATATGCTCGTCACTACGAGTCCCAATTTCCAGCACCTAATTCCACCTCAATTCAGTCCCAAACCATCACCATTTCACCCCTAAAGTCAGCCAACATCAGCCCCTAATTAATCCAAACCGAACAGCCCTAAACAGTCCCAATTAAACCCCAAAATAGCCCCTAATTAAGTCTGATCAGCCCCTAATCAAGTCTACCGATACCCGACATCCTAAATAGAGTTTAGGGGGCGACTTACACGAACTCTAGGCTAGCTCGGCTAGAGTGGAATTGGGGCAGCAGGTCGTTGGCCTCACGGCGGCGAGCGGCGACGGCGAGCGGCTCGGCGGCGGCGTACGGCGAGCGGCGGTGGCTGGCGGTCTGCTGGCTTCCCAAGGCTGAACAGGATCGTAGGGGGGGCTGGTGGTGGTGCTCGGTGAGGACAAAACAGGAGAGAGAGAGAGAGAGAGAGAGAGAGAGAGAGAGAGAGAGAGAGAGAGAGAGAGAGAGAGAGAGAGAGAGGGGGTTGGTGAGATGAGCGGCGGCTCCGACGAGTGGCTGCTACGGCTAGGCGATGGACGGCTGGCTTGCTCGGCCGGCTGCTCACGGCCATGGAAAGGAGAGAGAGACGGCGACGAGAAGGTGGCAAGGACACGGCTTGGTGACCGGGCGGGCAGCGACGGCGGACGGTGGCCGGCACGGCGGCGGTACGGCCAAAGGGGAGGAGGCAATCGGTCGGTGAGGGGGAGGTTTACCGAGAGTGAGGGAGAGAGTGAGGAGAGAGAGAAGGAGTTTGGGACTTAAATAATCTAAGGTCAATTATTGGTGTGCCAATTGACCATCATGCCCCTCTTTCACAATCCAAATCAACGGCCTAGATTCGATCTTATCTTGAGATCAACGGTCCGGATCGAATCTTTTTCAAAATATCAAAGGGCAATTTGGGGATTTCACAAAAAGTCCAAGGACAAAATTGTCCAAAAATTTATATTTCTAAGGCTAGGGCGAAATGACCAAAATGCCCTTCCCCAATTACATTGACCTTAACAAACTTCCAGGGGTAAAATGGTCATTTTCCATTTCTCACCGAAATTCAATTTTTATGAAGGATTCGGGCAAATCCGAGGCTACCTGAGCAAATGACAACATCGTCCAAATGATCTGTCATGATTTTCTAAATTTTCAATGCCCAACTTGATCTCTAATTAATGACTAAGTTCTAAATAACGTAACTTGCGCATATCTCATACTAACGGGTAGCTTTTGGGAAAATTCGCATTGTTGACCCGTGGCCGATACTAAATCAAGCCACGTTCAAGTTTACTCGGGTCGTGACGATCTCGGTTGTCACTTAATCGCGAGGATCGATCGCTAGATCCGACGAGCACGATCGTTTGGTATAGATTTAGGGTCATTCGTCAGTTCATTTCGTGGTCAAGCGGAATCACCCGCGATCCACTCGTATGACAATGACGAACTGATCCCTAGCTATCCTTGGATCGGCCTACATTGGCTCAAAATGTCACCTCGACAATTTTCATGGTCGAAAGTCGGTTCACGATCGAGTTCTTTGGTCGCGCGAATTTAAATCCCTAATTAGCCTTTCCCTAACGGTTAGTATTCCCGAAGTAATCAATTTCGGGCAAGATCTAACTACAAGCACGTCCGTAAACTATCCATTTCATAAATCCCAAGTGGGTCGAATTTCAGAATGTCACAACTCTTCCCCCCTTATAAAAATTTTGTCTTCGAAATTTACAAATCACACTAACTACTCAAACAAGTGGGGGTATTGACGTTGCATTTGCTCTTCACTTTCCCACGTCGTGCCTTCTGTCCCGTGATGTTCCCAAAGAACCTTGACCATCGGGATCGTCTTATTCCTTAGAACCCATTCTTTCCGATCTTCAATCCTTACTGGTCTCTCGACATATGACACCCTGTCATCGACTTCTATCTCCTCATAATTCAACACGTAAGTTGGGTCCGGTTCATATTTTCTCAACATTGATACGTGGAACACATTATGCACTTGCGACAAATTTGGCGGAAGTGCAAGGCGGTAAGCTAAATTTCCAATCTTTTCTAAAACCTCAAAAGGTCCTACGTACCTCGGACTCAACTTCCCTTTCTTACCGAATCTGGATAGTCCTCTTATGGGCGATACCTTAAGGAATACGTGATCCCCTACTTGAAACTCCAAAGTTCTTCGCCTTCTGTCTGCATAACTCTTTTGGCGGCTTTGAGCTGTTTTCAGCCTTTCACGAATTACCTTAACAGCCTCAACTGACTGTTGAACTAATTCTGGCCCAGTTATACTCCTTTCTCCTACTTCGTTCCAACACACGGGCGTCCTACATGCTCTGCCATATAACGCTTCGAAGGGCGCCATTCCAATGCTCTGCTGAAGACTATTATTATACGCAAATTCTGCTAAGGGCAATTGCTCTTCCCACTTACCCTGAAAATCCAATACACATGCCCTAAGAATATCCTCTAAAGTCTGAATTGTCCTCTCAGACTGGCCATCCGTTTGTGGATGGTAAGCTGTACTAAACTGCAGCTTTGATCCTAATGTCGTCTGCAGACTTTTCCAAAAATTTACGGTAAACCTAGGATCACGATCTGAGGTAATCGTCACTGGTACCCCATGCAATCGAACTATTTGATGCATATACAACTCAGCATATCGATCTAATGCGAAGTCTTTTCGCACAGCCAAAAAGTGTGCCAACTTTGTCAATCTATCGACAATCACCCAAATAGTATCACGGCCTCTCTGGCTTCTTGGTAATCCCGTCACAAAATCCATAGTTATATGTTCCCATTTCCATTCTAGGATTTCCAAAGGTCGTAATAATCCTCCGGACTTACAATGTTGTGCCTTCACTTGCTGGCACGTCAAACACTTGGCCACATGTCTGGCTATATTTATCTTCATACCATTCCACCAATAATGCTGCCTCAAATTTTGATATATTTTGGTACTACCTGGGTGGATACTATAACTACTACAATGCGCTTCTGGCAAAATTTCTTCCTTAAGTTCAGAATCGTCAGGCACGCATATTCGTCCTCGGAACTTCAATATCCCGTCTTCGGATATCTGGAAGTCCGGCTTTCTCTTGGTATTATCCATCTCTAAAATCTTTTGGATTTCTCGATCCGTAGACTGCAAAGTCTTAATCATAGCTTGGATCTCCGGTTCAATCCTTAGCGTGGCTAGCAAGCTCGAGACTTGACTTACTTCGAATCTAAATTCCGAGTCCCGCATTTTTTCCAACAAAGCCCATTCCTTGACTATCAAGTGTGCGATGCTTGACTTCCAACTCAATGCATCTGCTACCCGGTTGGCCTTCCCGGGGTGATATAAATATCACAATCGTAATCCTTCAGTAATTCCATCCATCGACGCTGCCTCATGTTTAACTCATTTTGAGAAAACAAATATTTAAGGCTATGGTAATCTGTATATATCTGAAATTTCTCTCCGCATAAATAATGTCGCCAAATCTTAAGGGCGAATACTATAGCGGCTAACTCCAAATCATGCGTCAGGTAGTTCAACTCATGCGGTCTTAACTGTCTTGACGCGTAGGCCACTACTTGTCCATTTTGCATGAGTACACACCCTAGTCCTTTCAACGACGCATCACTATAAATCTCGTATCCTCCGGGTCCTGATAGAATAGTCAACGCCGGTGCCGTGGTCAATCTATGTTTTAATTCCTGAAAACTCCTTTCACATTTATCGGTCCATTCAAACCTTGTTTCCTTTTTCAACAAATGTGTCAACGGTGTCGCTATTACCGAAAACCCTTCCATGAAACGTCGGTAATATCCTGCCAAACCCAGAAAGCTTCGAACCTCTGTTACCGTCATCGGTCTCGGCCACTTCATTACCGCCTCAATCTTTATTGGATCCACTGAGATTCCTTCCCCGGAGATCACGTGTCCGAGAAATGCTACTCGATTGAGCCAGAACTCGCACTTGCTAAACTTAGCATAAAGTGCGTTCTCTTTTAAAGTCTGCAAAACTTTACTCAAATGAAACTCATGCTTCTCTAGGCTCTCCGAGTACACTAGTATATCGTCTATGAAAACAATTACAAATTGATCTAAGAACTTCTTAAACATTCGATTCATTAAGTCCATAAAGACAGCAGGGGCGTTCGTCAATCCAAATGACATTACCGTAAATTCATAATGTCCATACCTCGTCCTAAATGCCGTCTTCGGTATATCCTCCTTCCTAATCCTCAATTGATGATATCCCGTTCTCAAATCAATTTTAGAAAACACCAAAGCCCCTTGTAATTGTTCAAACAAATCATCAATCCTCGGCAGAGGATATTTATTTTTGATCGTCACCTGATTTAGCTACCTGTAGTCAATACATAACCTCAACGATCCATCTTTCTTCCTCACAAATAAAACTGGCGCTTCCCACAAAGACGCACTCGGACGAATAAATCCTTTGTCTAATAATTCTTGCATTAGCACCTTTAACTCCTTTAACTCCGACAACGACATTCTATAAGGTGCCTTCGAGATTGGCTCAGTTCCAGGGGCCAACTCAATTACAAACTCTACTTCTCTTTCTGGTGGCAATCCCGACAATTCCTGAGGAAAGACATCGAGATAATCGCACACAACGGCTATGTCCTCTAGCCTCGGCTCTTCAACTGTCGAATCCACTACATCCAACAACTTAGTCATTTCTAGCAACGAAATCCATGGGATCGAGGGTCCTCCTCGATTTCCTACAAATTTAAATTCCGGATGTCCAACGGGATTAAATTGGATCACCCTGCTACTAGAATCCATTACGGCCTTCTGCTTAGACAGCTAATCCATACCCACTATCACATCAAAATCATACATGGCTAGAACCGCTAAATCAATCTTTTCCTCCCTATCCCTAATCACAATCTCACAATTCGGGCACCCCAACGAGACTAGCATTTTATCATTCAAGGGAGTTGTAACACACAACACAACATCAAGCAACTGCGGTTCTATACCAATCAACTCAATAAATTGCTCAGATATAAATGAATGTGATGCCCCGGGGTCAAATAAAGCATACGTAGCATGATCGCACAGAGAAACCGTACCTGTGACAACCCCTGGCGCATTCTCAATCTCTCTTCTGGCCATGGCATATACCCGTCCTTGGGCCTGTGGCCTATTCTGATTAGCTGTCTGGGCAGCTCCGGTTGGGTTCCCGTTCCGGGGTGGTGGTAACGCAGGCGATCTATTCTGCCTGAGGTTGGGGCAAAACCTTATATGATGACCAAATCCGCCACATCCGAAACATGCTCTGCCCTTGGTTGGGCAAGGTCCATTTCCATGTCTTTCCCCTCACACCCGACATGGACTATTCTGGTTACGGGCCCGTTTCCCTATATTCCTTCTAGCAGGAGGGACGAAACGTCGATTACCCGTCATTGGCCTCTTTCCTAACTGTCGGTTATCCCTACCCTGAGCAAATCTCAACCCAGAAGCGGCAGCCCTATCCGTTAAATCCCGCTCAATCGCTTGAGCCCTGTCATAGATCTCATTATACTCTCTTAAATTTAACGAAATCATTTGGCTACGAAGGTCTGGCTTCAAGCCGTCTCGGAACCTCCGAGCCTTATCCAACAAGTCCTCAACCATCTTCGGGGCGAACTTAGACAACCGAGCAAATTCAGCTTCGTACTGATCTACTGTCCTCTGCCCTTGACGTAGCCTCATAAACTCAGATAATTTCTGTTCCCGGGCACTCTCAGAAAAATATTTACCATTAAAGGTTTCCACAAACATCGCCCAAGTCTGAGCAGTACCAGCCGGGAATACCCTTCCTCTGGTGGCTTTCCACCAATCATTTGCATTTTCTTGCAGTTGATATACTGCTAATGTCACTTTCTCCTCGTGTGTACACCCCAATACTTCAAAAGCCTTTTCTAATTCCTCCACCCACAGCGATGCACCCTCAAGATCGCCTCTACCATCAAACTTAGGAGGCTTTAACTTTAGAAACTGTTCTAATAATTGGTGCATTTGCCTATTTGCATTCACCTGCCCCTGCCCTTGAATCCCATTATTATTGTTGGCAGCAGCGGCCTCGGCAGCTTGGGCAATAGTGGCAGCTCGTTCCTGAGTCTGCCGTCCTATCAGGTTACCAATTTCTTCTAGGGTCCTCATGACCGCATCCATTCTAGGATCCTCTACAGGTCGAGCTCGTGAGCTGGACGGACCCCCAGTTCCTCTACCTCGCGAACTCATCCTCACGATTTCTACCACTCGACTACCTCCTATAATTCCACTCAGGAATTAGAAGTCTAGGTCAATTATACCAGTCTAGTCCTAGGTAGTGAATTAGCACAACAATCCACTCGGCAGGTAATCAATCACCACAGCATAAGGCCACACTCAATAGGATCTGTGCACTTACCTCAGGTCCAGACGCACCTGCATTTCAATCGTTATAACAATTAATTCACCCAACAATCACAACAAACAATCTGGAGGCACGTGTAGCTCATTCCACCCTATGACTTGCTAAGGTCTCCCTAGATTACTACCCCAGGGTCTCCGCTCCTTATCACTCCAGGCTTCGACCAACTTAGATCGAGCTGTCTTCGCTCTCATACCAAATCAATACCGTGATGTCATGCCCCGAACCCCATAGAGCACGCAACACCCTTCACTGGTCGAATAATGCGACGTCCCAGAAAATCGCTGACCCAAATTCAACTTATCATAGATTTAAAACAATCAGCGAAAGCCACAAATACCCGGACAAGAATAACTAGGGTTAAAAGGGAGAATAAACATATCCATTACTTAACCATCTTTATACAACATCCATCATATACAATCCATCTCCTATACATGTACACCGTACTATCAACTACACATCACCGATGTCAAAAAGATTGATAGCCTGGGTACCCTATCTCCAAAATTAGAACACCTCAAAAGGCCTACTTCCAGCCCCTACACTAGCCCCTACGTCCTCTGGATGGCGTCCACTCAGAGTCCGACTCCTCATCACCCAAATCTGAATCCCCCTGAACTGTCTGCTCCTCTGAGGACTCCGGCTCCGCTTCGATCTCAATCGGGTTGTTTATATCACCCGACTCCGCTGGAACCTCGACCCGCTCCTCCTCATCTGGCCCCTCGTCCGACTCGTCCTCCGGCACAAACTCGGGATCGTACTCTGGCACATACTCTGGCTCACCTTCGGGTGCATCCTCTGGTTCTCCTTCAGGCTCTTCTTCTGGGGCCTCGTCTTCTTTTGGTTCCTCCTCGGGTATTGCCTCGAGATCCACATCCATCGGGTCGTACCCTGCCTGGGACTCTTCCGGCTCCGGATCAGGCTCGGCCAGGGGAGGCTCGGGTGCTGCAGGAGCGGCCTGATATGCAGATTGCGCCAGACTAGTCTCCAAACTAGTCATCTCACCATCCGGAAGGGGGTACGGCGGTCGGATCCCAATCCCCCACTCCATCAAAAGGGACATCAAAGCCTCGGACGGGCCAAACTCATCTATCCCGTCTCTAAAGATCCAGGCAACGTAAGTATGGGCCTGCCAGAGAGGTAGTCCTACATCTACCCAAACTACGGTGGTATGTTTAATCCAGGTCCTATCGTCGTCTATTGAATACTCCACAACATCATGATCGGTGTGCATAGGAATCCCAAAACGCTGCGGCGGCGGTGGCGGAAGATTCATGGCTCAGGTCGAGGTTCTGAAATTGTTGGTTGAAACAACCATGAGATTACATCTTAATAAGTACACACCCTAAACCCCCACCTAGGCTATCACGTACCTCCAGACAATCACAAACACAACCACATTCAGCCATCACGTAGCAGGCACACAATTTATACTTACCAGGGCCTTTCCTGCGTGCAACCTGCACGTTAGCCACAATAGCACAATTTTCATCTACATGCACATTCTAATTATATTTTACGCACTCGTTCCTGCTTCATCGCATTCTTTTCATTCGACTCGCCAGTGACCCGCGTAATGGTACCGCCTTAGGTTTACTGCGACCATCTCGCATTTTCCACTCGACTCGCCAGTGACCCGCGTAGTAGTACCGCCTCATGTTCACTGCGACTAACTCACAATAACAACACTTCGTGGCCCGCGTAATGGTACCGCCTCAGGGATTTCCGTAATCACACATACAACATCACACACGATTTCTCACACGTTCGCTTGCTCGACACCAACATGCCAATATATTAGCCAATCACCTTTGGCCCGTGCACGCACCAAACCACACACATTTCTCATGCTCAATCAACATTCAATCATGGCCGATTACCAATTAAATCAATTCAGCCCATGCGCGCACACAATAGCCCACATTTAAATCACTTAGCTCACGATTCAACAAACATACAAGGCCACTAACGGGCCCACTATCGCAGCCAATATGGTGAGCATAAATTCGGCATTTCTGAACTCATTTTAAGTCACAACTAGCATCACAATTCAGCCACTATTCAACGCACCAAACCGACACCATTTGCCCTTAAACCGAACCATATGCTCGTCACTACGAGTCCCAATTTCCAGCACCTAATTCCACCTCAATTCAGTCCCAAACCATCACCATTTCACCCCTAAAGTCAGCCAACATCAGCCCCTAATTAATCCAAACCGAACAGCCCTAAACAGTCCCAATTAAACCCCAAAACAGCCCCTAATTAAGTCCGATCAGCCCCTAATCAAGTCTACCGATACCCGACATCCTAAATAGGGTTTAGGGGGCGACTTACACGAACTCTAGGCTAGCTCGGCTAGAGTGGAATTGGGGCGGCAGGCCGGTGGCCTCACGGCGGCGAGTGACGACGGTGAGCGGCTAGGCGGCGACGGCGAGCGGCAGTGGTTGGCGGTTTGCTGGCTTCCCACGGCTGAACAGGATCGCAGGGGGGGCTAGTGGTGGTGCTCGGTGAGGATAAAACAGGAGAGAGAGAGAGAGAGAGGGTTGGTGAGATGAGCGGCGGTGGGGGCGAGCGGCAGCTTCAACGAGCGGCTGCTACGGCTAGGCGGTGGACGGCTGGCTTGCTCGGCCGGCTGCTCATGGCCACGGAAAGGAGAGAGAGACGGCGACGAGAAAGTGGCGAGGACACGACTTGGTGACCGGGTGGGCAGCGACGGCGGACGGTGGCCGGCACGGCGGCGGTACGGCCAAGGGGGAGGAGGCGGTCGGTAGGTGAGGGGGGGGTTTGCCGAGAGTGAGGGAGAGAGTGAGGAGAGAGAGAAAGAGTTTGGGACTTAAATAATCTAAGGTCAATTATTGGTGTGCCAATTGACCATCATGCCCCTCTCTCACAATTCAAATCAACGGTCTAGATTCGATCTTATCTTGAGATCAATGGTCCGGATCGAATCTTTTCCAAAATATCCAAGGGCAATTTGGGAATTTCACAAAAAGTCCAAGGGCAAAATTGTCCAAAAATTTCTATTTCTAAGGCTAGGGCGAAATGACCAAAATGCCCTTCCCCAATTACATTGGCCTTAACAAACTTCTAGGGGTAAAATGGTCATTTTCCATTTCTCGCCGAAATTCAATTTTTCTTAGGGATTTGGGCAAATCCGAGGCTACTCGAGCAAATGACAACATCGTTCAAATGATCTGTCGTGACTTTCTAAATTTCCAATGCCCAACTTGGTCTCTAATTAATGACTAAGTTCTAAATAACGTAACTTGCGCATATCTCATACTAACGGGTGATTTTTGAGGAAATTCGCATTGTTGACCCGTGGCCGATACTAAATCAAGCCACGTTCAAGTTTACTCGGGTCGTGACGACCTCGGTGGTCACTTAATCGCGAGAATCGATCGCTAGATCCGACGAGCACCATCGTTTGGTATAGATTTAGGGTCATTCGTCAGTTCATTTCGTGGTCAAGCGGAATTACCTGCGATCCACTCGTATGACAATGGCGAACTGATCCCTAGCTATCCTTGGATCGGCCTACATTGGCTCAAAATGTCACCCCAACAATTTTCATGGTCGAAAGTCGGTTCACGATCGAGTTTTTTGGTCGCGCGAATTTAAATCCCTAATTAGCCTTTCCCTAACGGTTAGTATTCCCGAAGTGATCAATTCCGGGCGAGATCTAATTACAAGCATGTCCATAAACTATCCATTTCATAAATCTCAAGTGGGTCGGATTTCAGAATGTCATACAAGTTACTCATCTTGATTTCCAGCTTCTTAACAATCCACCGTGATCTTTCTGAGGCATATGTAAGGAACCGAGATGATTGGGGCATTCAAGATTCAACTATGTGATCTTTCAATCAACATAGTACTTGACTTGGAGGAATCGTCTCTTTCTCTCGGACTCTTTTCTCCAAATCAATTTTGACATCTCCGAGCATAATCTCTTCGTTAGGTAGTGAGCATTTGTTTTTTAATAGTTTCCGGCAAGTAGAAATATAGTTTCCCACTTCGTCCTATGTTAAACTGAATTGATATGCTTGGCGTGTTCAAATTGAATAAGTAATCGATTGGTAGCTACTTTATTAATTTAATCTAATGTGAGTCAAAAGATTATCACTCCCACGTTAAGACAAATGTAGTTGATGACCGGTTCTGGGTGGCTTATGCACTGCATTCAAAAGATCTGTAAGGCCTATGGTCATTCTGATTTTTTTTTGTCAAAATGGTCATTCTGATTTTAAGACTATGATTATGGTGCATGGCATTTTTAATTGTTTCTGTTATTATTTATTAATTTTTATTTTTGTCTCCACTCAATATAATATTCTTAGTTAAATAGCGAAGGGCCTAAATAATACAGAAGCCTGCCATGTATAATCTTCTTGGTTCGGTTCGGGTTCACGTGTGGAGACTTGTATAGATCAGGGGTGAGCAAAATCAATCGGTCAACTGCCGGAACCGGACCGAAGCATCTAGTTATGGGCGATTTTAGGGGGTGCTGATCTGGTTCTTGCTTCGTATTTTTAAAACCGGTGTCCGGTCAGTCCGGTTCCCGATTTCAAGCTGGAAATCAGACCGAGAACCGGATAAATTATATATATTTAATTTTTTTAATTTAAAACCCTAATCTAATATTGTCTTTCCCTTCCCTCTCACCTCATGCCTTGCTCGACGTCGATGCTCTTCGCTCTTTCCCTCTTGCTTCTTCACTCTTTCTGCGACTTGGCTCTCACTCAACTCTCAAACATCCCTTTCGGCTCTCGCTCGACTCTCAATCTCAAAAGGCCCTTTCAAGTTTTTCTAACTCGACTTTCTATTGTCTCTGTTTTTCTTAGATTTCGATCGCTCGTTTTGGAGATGTGAATGATTCATTTTCGTCGCTAAGATGTAAATTGGTGTTTTGGCTTCTGGTTTGCCTCATTTTGGTTCCGTCCTTTTATGTCTCTCTTAATCTTCGCATTGCCTTCTTTGCTGTCCGAGAGCAATGACGGGGTTTGCGGATGGAGATTTGCGTAAATTAGAGACTTTGATTGATTCTGCGAGCTAGTGCTCATTACCAAGTGACCGGTTCTAGAAATTGGAAACCGGTCCTCCTGATCCGGTTCCCGATTTTTGGGTAGGACCGGACCAGACCGGAAACCGATTAACCGTAATATAAACCGGGATTGATAAATTGCCACGTGGACACAGTGGGTCCCACTCTTCAGCAATTTAAAGTTTCTTTTCTGTTTTCTTTTATTTTCCCGTTTCTCTCTCTTCCTGCTCACTTTCTTTTTCTTTTCCTTCCTTCCTTCAAACAATCACTTTCCGCCTCTGCTCGAGCGATCCCGCCTCGAGCGATCGCCCTTGCCGCCGCGCGATATGGAAACTGTTAGTGCCCTATTTAGACCATCGTTTGCTTCCTTCACCTTCGATGTCGTAAGCACTGTCCGAAAGCCAATCGGTCCGAGGAACCACTCATTCTTTGACTTTCCTAATTACACGAAACCTAGAATCTCTTCTGTTTCAGTTTCTTCCACAACTCCTCCAGACAAAGAAAGTTCTGATTTTGATTGTAATAACACGACTTCCCCCATCAAACCCGTACTGGGTTTTGGTCAGAGCCTTCAGAAGCATCAACCCCCTTGCAACGCCTCCAGACAAAGAACGTTCCTGCTGGCTTTTGGGTCTTCAACATCTGTTGCTGTTACGGCATCCTTTGAGCACTCTTTGCTAGAGTGACGACAAGTCTACAGGTTCCGCCAGTTGAAGAAGGAATGAGAAGAAAAGGAAAGCGAGAAGAGGGAGAGGAACGGGAGAAGAAAAGAAAGAAAAAGGTAAAGAAATTTGAAATTTTTGAAGAGTGGGGCATGCGGCAATTAATCAATGGACTCCACTCGCATTTATGAAACCCACCACCCCAGTTCCTCCAAATTTGACTTCATTATTTTATTTGTTCCCAAATCGCCAAACGCGACTGTTTCTAGAGACCTACAGCCCTCCACATCAATCTCTCATTTCTCCCCTCCTCTCTTCCATTATCAATCTTCTTTCTGCTCAAATTTTCACTGCAGGCCATGGTCTCGTTCTGCAGCCTCTGTTCTTTTTTTCTTTCTCTTTCCTTTGTTTTTCTATCGCAATTCAAAAACTTTATTGATGCTCAACCTCAAAATTACGATTATCCAACTGCCACGCTCTCAACACAGTGGACGAATAACGCAACAGCTAATCACTCCGTTCAATATACAGATGGATCGATCGTGCGGTCGATTCTACTCCGAGCTGCAAATGGTTATGGCCCTGCCTACGCCTGCGGCTTCTACTGTAATGGTAACTGCAACACTTACCTACTTGCCGTTTTCATCGTCCAAATTAATAGTGCTGCTTTAATTGTTCAACCGAGTATTGGATTTGCACAAGTAGTGTGGTCTGCCAATCGAAACAATCCTGTAAAGATCGGTGCGACATTAGAGCTCACTTCCGAAGGCGATTTGGTTTTGAAAGATGCTGACGGTACTGTTGCTTGGTCCACAAACACTTCTGGCAAGTCCGTTGTAGGCTTGAACTTGACAGATTTGAGGAACCTTGAGTTGTTTGATAAGAATAACGTGACTATTTGGCGGTCTTTTGATCAGCCAACCGACTCACTTGTCCCTGGACAAAAGTTGATGGCGGGGCAAAGATTGATGCCGAGTGTTTCCGAGACAAATTGGACCGTAAACAATATGATTACGCTTTCCATGAATAGCACTGGTTTATCTGCTCAAATGGAGACTAGTCCTCCTCAGATCTATTACGAATATGAAATTGCTAATCTGCAGGCAAGTAATGAGTATCCATATGTTGAGTTTGTAAATGGAAGCTTGACTTTGTTCTCAAATTCTACCACGAATGTGAGTGTGATTTTAGTCCCTCGAGCATCTTCTGCACAATATATGAAGCTGGGCTCGGATGGGCATCTGAGAGTGTATGAGTGGGTATCTCAGTGGAAAGAAGTGGCCGATCTTTTGACGGGGTTTCTTGGGGACTGTGCTTATCCGACAGTGTGCGGGCAATATGGAATTTGCTCCAATGGGCAGTGTAGTTGTCCGGCTTCAAGTGGGGGAACGAGCTATTTCAAGCTAGTAGATGATAGGCAGCCTAATCTTGGGTGTTCTGAGAATGTCCCATTGTCTTGTGGGGCTTCTCAATATCAAAGTCTTCTGGAGCTTGAAGATGTTATGTACTTTACTTTCCCTTCAGATCTTGAGAACATAGATGCTTTAAGTTGTAAAGAGACCTGTGCAAAGAACTGCTCATGCAAAGCGGCTATATTCCAGTATGGATCGAATTCCAGCAGCGGCAGTTGTTACTTACCAACTCAGGTGTTTTCACTCATGAACATTGACAAGAATAAAATTTTCTATAACTCCACTGCTTACCTTAAAGTACAAATTGAAGCTCCCAATATTTCCGTTGACAAACGAAGGAGCAACCGTCTCCCAGTAATACTTGGGTCCAGCCTCGGAGTTCTCTTTGCTGTGATATTTTTCATCGTAGTCATAGTTTTGTTTGTTCGGAAGAGAGATGATAATGAAGCAGAGGAGGATTACCTTGATCAGGTACCTGGAATGCCCACAAGATTCTCATACGATGACCTGAAAGCCATTACAGACAACTTTAGTAAAAAGCTTGGCGGAGGTGGTTTTGGTTCTGTTTTCGAGGGTACTCTAATTGACGGCACAAAAGTTGCTGTAAAGCGCCTTGATGGTTTTGGGCAGGTCAAGAAATCCTTTCTAGCCGAAGTTGAGACTATCGGTAGCATCCATCATGTTAACTTGGTAAGACTCATGGGATTTTGTGCTGAGAAATTCCATAGGCTCCTTATCTATGAGTACATGTCGAATGGGTCTCTAGATAGATGGATCTTTCACAAATCCAATGAATGTGTTCTTGATTGGCAACAAAGGAAAAAGATCATTTTCGATATAGCAAAAGGACTAAATTATCTTCATGAAGATTGCAGACAAAAGATAGTTCACTTAGACATTAAACCCCAAAATATCCTCTTGGACAGGAATTTTAATGCTAAGGTTGCTGATTTTGGATTGTCCAAGTTGATTGATAGGGACCAAAGCCAAGTTGTCACAACCATGAGAGGAACTCCTGGTTATTTGGCCCCTGAGTGGCTTAGTGCAGCAATTACTGAAAAGGTGGACGTGTACAGCTTTGGAGTGGTAATCTTGGAGATAGTCTGTGGGAGAAAAATCTTCGATCGCTCTTTAGATGAAGACGACATGCATTTACTGAGCCTTTTTAAGAGAAAGGCTGAAGAGGAACGATTGCTGGACATTGTGGATAACTATAGCGAGGATATGCAACTAAATGGCCTGCAGGCGGTGAACACGATGAGGCTTGCTGCATGGTGCTTGCAGGGAGATTATACTAAGAGGCCTTCCATGTCAATAGTCATTAAGGTGTTAGAGGGTGTTTCGGATGTTCAAGACAACCTGGATTACAACTTCTCTGCTCAGCCTTCCACTAATGGAGCAGCAAAATTCGGTCAAATGGAAGCCAAATACAGTGCTTCCACTGCTTTATTACCGTCAGTTCTATCTGGTCCACGATGAAGTGGCAAACTAAAGAATTTCTGTTCTCTACAAATCAAGTGGTAAAATTCTGCAGGCAATTGAAATTTTTAGAGTGAGTACTCCAGTTTGTCATTTTCTTTTCAGG
The DNA here is from genome assembly GCF_021117445.2 of Syzygium oleosum. Taxonomy (NCBI): domain Eukaryota; kingdom Viridiplantae; phylum Streptophyta; class Magnoliopsida; order Myrtales; family Myrtaceae; genus Syzygium; species Syzygium oleosum. Next base: position 8,216,682 of record NW_026607494.1, read on the forward strand.
TCAAACAAAAGTCTCTACCATGAGATCATTTTCTTTTTTTCTTGCAAATGAGTGGACTTCGTTATGTCTTAGCAAAGGATTGACTTGGTTAGTTTATTGCATTTAGGTTTCATTGCTTATACAAAGTCCAGTCGTGCTCAAGTTTATTGTGTTAGTACCAATAGTAGTATATTATTCTGCTGGTCACCAAAATGGAAGTTTGGAAATTAGAAACTATAAATTAAGTTTCCTTTCGATATTCTACTTGCAGGTTATAGCTGGAGAGTGATGGAGAGATGTTGCTGATATTTGAACCCAGGTTCATGTCGAACATATTGTCTGAATATATCTTGGAGAAGAGGGAACGTGTTAAGCCATTTGTGTAAAAAGCTGCTAAGACTAATCGCTTCTTGATAATGTCTATTGGTAGCTTTACTCTTTCTTGGATCCAAACCTGATTTGCTCTTTTGTTCCAACCCCTGATTTCCTACGGATGCAATAACTTCCTTCCATGTCTTCCATTTTGAGGTTAATGAGCTATTTAGTCTATTTTGCGAATACCCTATTAGAATCGACAAAGATTATGGGAGAAGTTCGACATTGGTACAGTTCTGATTTTTTATACTGACTACTTCATGTACATCCTCGGTTAATCATCTTGATTCCAGCTTCTTAACGATTAATGGTGATCTTTCCAAGGCATATATTTGCCAAAATAAAGAATGTTGTGCGCGGAAGCGTAAACGAGAGCGACGGAATTAGGACGTGGAACAGAGTGGAAGAAGAAAATCACATGAGAAGTTTACGTGAGTATCGAAATCTACGTCCACGGAGAGAGCCAACAAATAATCCATTATTAAATCGGAGGAGTATTACAGAGTTCACACAATCACTTGCGGTCAAGTGTTTTCCAGCCCTATAATTATACCCGAAACCCATGGTGTTTAACCTCACGAAAACATTCAAAATGGATGTAAATATATGCACAAACACAGGGATCTTCAAGAGAGCACCTTCTTGCTCTCACTTCCCAAGCGAGCTACAGCTCTCACCTCCTTCTGATTAGAGCTTTTCTCTGTCTCCACCTTTGGCCTCACGTTGTGGCCTCTCTCCCCCTTGCTCACTAGCTTCCTCTTCTTTATTCAAAGAGAAGCTAACGCGGAGAGAGAGTACAAAAGAAGACGAGGATAAGGGTCTGCATAGCAACGTTTCTGTTTCCAGAAACAATTTTTTATCAGAAATAGTTTTTTCTATTTCTATTTCTTGGAACAGTTTCTGACCAAAAAATAGCGTTTAGTAACTACACAAAATTTCTATTCCTGGAATAGAAAAAGAATAGAAACGCGTTTAGGTGCGAATGATCCATTTCTATTCCATGGACGAGTTTCTCCCTTATAAACTACCGGCGGAGGACGGCGGGTGGTGGTGGGGGGCGGTGGGGGGCGGAGGACGGTGGTCGGCGGCGGCAGAGGATGGCGGTCGGCGGTGGGAGGTAGTGGAGCACGGCGGTCAGCGGTGGAGCACGGTGGCGTCAGGCGGTGGTGACGGCAGTGGGGGGCGGCGGTGGGAGGTGGCTGGCAGCGGAGGGTGGGCATCGTCGGTCGATGGAGCACGGCAGTCGTTGGTGAAGGATGGCGGCCGATGGTGGGTGACCACCGGCGTCGGGTGGCCAGAGGTAAGAGGTGGCCGGCGGCCGAGGGCAGCCAGCGCCGGGTGGTGGCCGGCGTCGGGCGGTGGAGCACAATGGCTGGCGACGGAGGATGGCGGCCGGCGATGGGTGGCCAGCGGCGGCCAAGGACGGCGACCGGTGGTGGGTGATCGCCGGCGTCGGGTGGTTAGGCGGGGAGGGCGGCCCGGCCAGCCAGGGTGGCGGGCAGCGTCGGGCGATGGAGCATGGCGGCTAGCGGTGGAGGGACGGCGGTCGGTGGCGGGTGGCGACAAGCGTCGAGCGGTGGAGAACGATGGTTGACGACAAGAGGCGGCCAGCGGGCGGGAGGCGACCGGCGGGCGGCGGCGGCAGAAGGCGGGGGGTAGGTGGCGGCGAAGGACGGTGAGAGGCGGCGGTGGGCGGATTGCGGCTGATGGATTGTTTCTTATTTTTAGAGAATTCTAGAAAAAAAATCGTTTCTTTTTTCTTGTTCCAGAAACAAGAAGCAGATTTTTTTTGCTTCTTGTTTCTGTTCCAAATCTATTTCTGGAACACTTTTTTGGAACAGAAATAGAAAAAATAGATTTTTTTTACTAAACGGATTTCTGTTATTTTTCTGTTCCGGGGAACAAAAGAACAAAAAAATAAAGAAACAGAAACGTTACTAAACAGACCCTAAGAGAACAAAGTGAAAGAAGCTGCTCATTTTCTTCTCTCTTCCTGCACATTCACACGGCCTTTGTCAAAGAAGAAGGGAACACATTTAATGCAAAGTGGGCCGCCGTCCACTTTCCTCCATTCATCCACGAAGATGGCCATCACATGCATTCTTTAACGCATCAAGAGAAATAAACAAATACTTCGGCTCCACCACGCTTCCGATACGCCGAAGATTTAATGAGCATTTGAAGCGTGCTTCTCAAATTCGAGATATATTTTAACAAAGAACTTATATGATTGGGCATGCAAGATTCAACTATGTGATTTTTTTATGACACTAATCATTCTCAAAAACCTTGACTTTTCCACATCTTTAATCAACATAGTATTTGATTTGGAGGAATCATGTCTATCTTTTGGACTATTTTCTTCAAATCAATGTTGACATCTCCAGCATAATCTTTTGATAGGTAGTAGAAAGACAATTCCTCACTCCGTGCTACGATATAAATTCATAATAAATAGTCCAGTAAAGAAATTTCATCTATTTACTATTCGACTCTGCTAACAGTAGAAATGATACGATGTCTTTCTTAGATTTGTATGCAATCACTTGGATAGGTAGTTGAGCTGCTTCTTTTCTCTCTCTTTTTTGGCGTAAGGTTTCTTAGAATTAGATATGCATGTTGTTGCGAGATCTAACTTGAGTGAGCTTAAACTATAGAGTAACTAATCGGCAGTTGTCTATCTGATGTACAGTCTGCTAAAGCCCAAAGGAGATCAAATCAATCTTGACAAAAATAAGAGGCTAGTTTTATCTTCCATTTTAAAAAAAAGATCGAGGAGACAAATACCCAATGCAGTAAAAACGATGCAAGGGGTAGTCAATTTTTAGGACTGCTGAAGGAGACTTTGATTTGGTCATCGTTCCACGCTTAAACTTGTGTTGTGCTCTTTCCGATGGCGCGAAACTTACGCAATCTTTCAATCGCTTCGTCAAACTTTACATAGGAAGAAAAACTAGGTTGATTATTACAACAAATATGGTTGCATCCACTGAATGAAAAAGAAGCCGGGACCCAGATATTACCCCAAGTTTCTCGGGTCGTGTAGTTCCTAATCTTTCTCGGGTCCCTTTCCATGTCAAATTCAATTTCATCTTTCTCATCCCGTTTGCCTTTCTCAGCACTGCAATAGCTATCTTGAGTATTTTCTTTTTCATGTCCTATCATGTTCACACACCGCAGGTCCTCTCCGGCTACCCTTTGTCTTTTGCTCCTATTGTATTTTCCGGGTTTGGTCCTGCCTCAGCCAACGGCAAACCTTTCAACTACATGGGCAGCCAGCTCTATCAATTCGGTGTCCCTTGCTAACCTTAGGCGACTGTTTCTAGAGACCCTCAGCCCTCCACTTCCATCGCTCATTTCTCGCCTCCTCTCTTCCATTCTCAATCTTCTCTCTGCTTAAATTTATACTGCTGGCCATGGTCTCGTTCTGCAGTCTATGTTCTTTTCTTCTTTCTTTTTCCTTTGTTTTTCTATCGCAATTCTCAAACTTTATTGATGCTCAAGCTCAAGATTATGGTTATCCAACTGCCACGCTTTCAACACTGTGGACCAATAACGCAACAGCTGATGACTCCGTTCAATATATGGAAGGATCGATCGTGCGGTCAATCCTAATCCGAGGCTCAGATGCTTATGACCCTCGAAACCCAGACACACCTGCTTATGGCCCTATCTACGCCTGCGGCTTCTACTGTAATGGTACTTGCAACACTTACCTCCTTGCTGTTTTCATCGTCCAAGCTACGAGTGGTGCAACGGGTGGTGCAATTATTCAACGCAGTTCTGGATTTCCACGAGTAGTGTGGTCTGCCAATCGAAACAATCCTGTAAAGATTGGCGCGACATTAGAGCTCACATCCAAAGGCGATTTGGTGTTGAAAGATCCTGATGGTACTGTTGCTTGGTCCACAAACACTTCCGGTAAGTCCGTTGTAGGCTTGAACTTGACAGATTTGGGGAACCTTGAGTTGTTTGATAAGAATAACGTGCCTATTTGGCGGTCTTTTGATCAGCCAACAGACTCACTTGTCCCAGGACAAAAGTTGATGGCTGGGCAAAGATTGATGCCGAGTGTTTCCGAGACAAATTGGACCGTAAACAATATGATTACGCTTTCCATGAATAGCACTGGTTTATTTGCTCAAATGGAGACTAGTCCTCCTCAGATCTATTACCAGTATCAAATTGCTAATCCGCAGGCAAGTAATGAGTATCCATATGTTGAGTTTCTAAATGGAAGCTTGACTTTGTTCTCAAATTCTACCACGAATGAGACAGTGATTTCAGTCCCTGAAGCATCTTCTGCACAATATATGAAGCTGGGCTCGGATGGGCATCTGAGAGTGTATGAGTGGGTATCTGGGTGGAAAGAAGTGGCGGATCTTTTGACGGGGGGTCTTAAGTACTGTGATTATCCGACAGCGTGCGGGCAATATGGAATTTGCTCCAATGGGCAATGTAGTTGTCCGGCTTCAAGTGGGGGAACGAGCTATTTCAAGCCAGTAGATGATAGGCAGCCTAATCTTGGGTGTTCTGAGAATGTCCCATTGTCTTGTGGGGCTCCTCAATATCAAAGTTTTCTGGAGCTTGGAAATGTCACATACTTTACTTTCACTTCAGATCTTGAGAACATAGATGCTTCAATTTGTAAAGAGACCTGCGCAAAGAACTGCTCATGCAAAGCGGCTATATTCCAATATGGATCGAATCCCACCAACGGCAGTTGTTACTTACCAACTCAGGTGTTCTCACTTGTAAACATTGACAAGAATAACATTTTCTATAACTCCACTGCTTACCTTAAAGTACAAAATGAAGCTCCCAATACTTCCGTTGGCAACCAAAGGAACAACCGTATCCCTATAATACTTGGGTCCAGCCTCGGAGTTCTCTTTGCTGTGATGTTTCTCATCGTAGTCATAGTTTTGTTTGTTTGGAAGAGAGATGATAATGAAGCAGAGGAGGATTACCTTGATCAAGTACCCGGAATGCCCACAAGATTCACGTACGATGATTTGAAAGCCATTACAGACAACTTCAGTAAAAAGCTTGGCGAAGGTGGTTTTGGTTCTGTTTTTGAGGGTACTCTAATTGACGGCACAAAAGTTGCTGTAAAGCGCCTTGATGGTTTTGGGCAGGTTAAGAAATCCTTTCTAGCTGAAGTTGAGACTATTGGTAGCATCCATCATGTTAACTTGGTAAGACTCATGGGATTTTGTGCTGAGAAATTCCATAGGCTCCTTATCTATGAGTACATGTCGAATGGGTCTCTAGATGGATGGATCTTTCACAAATCCAATGAATGTGTTCTTGATTGGCAACAAAGGAAAAAGATCATTCTTGATATAGCGAAAGGACTAAATTATCTTCATGAAGATTGCAGACAAAAGATAGTTCACTTAGACATTAAACCCCAAAATATCCTCTTGGACAGGAATTTCAATGCTAAGGTTGCTGATTTTGGATTGTCCAAGTTGATTGATAGGGAGCAAAGCCAAGTCGTCACAACCATGAGAGGAACTCCCGGTTATTTGGCCCCCGAGTGGCTTAGTGCAGCAATTACTGAAAAGGCGGATGTGTACAGCTTTGGCGTGGTAATCTTGGAGATAGTTTGTGGAAGAAAAATCTTCGATCGCTCTTTAGATGAAGAAGACATGCATTTACTGAGCCTTTTTAAGAGAAAGGCTGAAGAGGAACGATTGCTGGACATTGTGGATAACTATAGCGAGGATATGCAACTAAATGGGGTGCAAGCGGTGAACACGATGAGGCTTGCTGCATGGTGCTTGCAGGGAGATTATACAAAGAGGCCTTCCATGTCAATAGTCATTAAGGTGTTAGAGGGTGTTTCGGAAGTTCAAGACAACCTGGATTACAACTTCCCTGCTCAGCCTTCCACTAATGGAGCAGCAAAATTCGGTCAAATGGAAGTCGAATGCAGTGCTTCCCCTACATTATTACCGTCAGTTCTATCTGGTCCACGATGACGTGGCAAACTAAAAGAATTTTTGTTCTCTACAAATCAAGTGGTAAAATTCTGCGGGCAATTGAAATTTTTAGAGTGAGTACTCCAGTTTGTCACTTTCTTTTCAGGCCAAACAGAAGTCTCTGCCATGAGATCATGTTCTTTTTTTACTTGCAAATGAGTGGACTTCGTTATGTCTTAGCAAAGGATTGTCCTGGTTAGTTTATTGCATTTAGGTTTCATTGCTTATGCAAAGTCCAGTCGTGCTCAAGTTTATTGTGTTAGTACCTAAAGTGGTAAATCGTTCTGCTGGTCACCAAAATGGAAGTTTGGATATCAGAAACTATAAATTAAGTTTCCTTTCGATATTCTGCTTGCAAGTTATAGCTGGAGAGTGATGGAGAGATGTTGCTGATATTTGAGCCCAAGTTCATGTCGAACATATTGTCTGAATATATCTTGGAGAAGAGGGAACGTGTTAAGCCATTTGTGTGAAAAGCTGCTAAGGCTAATCGCTTCTTGATAATGTCTATTGGTAGCTTTACTCTTTCTTGGATCCAAACCTGATTTGCTCTTTTGTTCCAACCCCTGATTTCCTTCGGATTCAATGATGCTTCCTTCCATGTCTTTCATTTTGAGGTTAATGAGCTATTTAGTCTACTTTGCCAATACACTATTAGAATCGACAAAGATTATGGGAGAAGTTCATCATTGGTACAGTTCTGATTTTTTCGACTGACTACTTCGTATATTTCCTTGGTTAATCGTCTTGATTCCAGCTTCTTAACAATCCTTGGTGATCTTTCCAAGGCATATGTTTGCCAAAAATAAAGAAATTAGATGATTGGGCGTGCAAGATTCAACTATGTGATCTTTTGATGACACTGATCATCCTCAAAAACTGAAAGAATATGGACTAATGGAAAGCCAGAAGAAAGAACAGAGGGATAAAATTATGTATATTGCTTTCTCATGTATAAACTGAAAGAGTACATACCTATTTATAGTACACAGAGCAAACTAAACTTGGAAAAGAATATACAAAAAAGAGGAAAGAATAATTTCCCGATGTACAATATCCCAATAAATCAATTAAGGACAATCAAATCAATCTATGTCTTGGATGATATCTTCACCATATCAATTAAGGAACAAAGGTATCTCCAACACTCCCCCTCAAGCTGGTGGCTTGTATACATCAAGAACACCTAGCTTGCTTAGTAGATACCTGTGTTGCCTCTGACATAAAGGCTTAGTGAAGATATCCGCAGGTTGTTCTGTAGTTCTTATTCCCATTGTCTTGATCACTCCATCCTGGATTTTGTCTCTGATGAAATGGCAATCAACTTCTATATGCTTTGTTCTTTCATGAAAAACTGGATTCACTGCCAGTTTAAGTGCAGCATCGTTGTCACAAAACAGAGTTGTTGGTTCCTTTACCCATATACCAAGATCTCGAAGTAATCCTCTTATCCAGACAACTTCGCAGCTAGTCTTTGCCATTGCTCTATATTCTGCCTCAGCGGATGATAATGAAACAGTCGATTGTTTCTTTGTCTTCCATGAGAGTAGTGAGTTTCCTAGTTTGACGCAGAAACCCGTCACTGATTTTCTGCTCATAGGGCAAGTAGCATAATCTGTATCACAATATGCCGTCATTTCCATGTTGTTTTCCCGCGACAATAAAATGCCCAATCCAGGACACCCTTTTAGGTACTTCACTACTTTTAATGCAGCATTCATATGAGATTGTTTTGGATCATGCATGAATTGACTAAGAATTTGCACGGCATAGCATATATCAGGTCTGGTCATGGTGAGGTAGATGAGCTTTCCAACAAGTCTCTGGTATGCTGATGGATTTTTGAGTAATGGGTCCTCATTCAATGGTGACAACTCTTTGTCATATTCGGCAGTTGTCAACTTAGCATTCTGCTCAATTGGAATGACATTTGGTTTGGTACCGGATAGTCTGCTTCTGATATAATTTCTAAGACAAATTTGCGCTGACTGAGACAAATTCCTTTATCTGATCGTGCAATTTCAATCCCGAGAAAATATTTGGGAGGTCCCAAATCTTTAATGTGAAAAGTAGAATGCAGGTACTTCTTAAATTCCGTGATTGCAGATTCATCATTCCCCATAATTAATATATCATCAACATATATTAGCAAGTAGATTGATGATGTACCTCGACTCCATGTGAATAAAGCATAATCGTGCCTTGACTGTTGGAACTTTGCAGCTGTGAGTGCATTTGTAAATTTTGCATACCACTGACGAGATGCCTGTTTGAGTCCATATAATGATTTGCGGAGACGACATACTCGATTCTCCCCCTGTCTCCGTAATCCTGGTGGAAGATCCATATAAATTTCTTCTTCTAGATCCCCATGAAGGAAAGCATTATGAACATCCATCTGATGCAGAGGCCAATCACGAAGAGCAGCAATGGAAAGAAAAGAACGAACAGTGACTTCCTTGGCTACTGGGGAAAATGTCTCCTGATAATCGAAACCTTCTCTCTGTGTGAATCCCTTGGCCACTAGCCTAGCCTTATATCGTTCAACTGAACCATCTGCCTTGTATTTTATTTTGTACACCCATTTACACCCAATGGGTCGCCGGTGGGGTGGTAAGCTGACAAAATCCCAAGTCTTATTCTCCATGAGTGCTCGTATTTCGTCTGCCATGGCCTTTTGCCAACGAGGATCTTGAACAGCCTCGTTGTATGAGGATGGTTCATGTTCCTCAGATATTCTACTAATGTAGCATCGATGTTCTGGTGATAAACGAGCAAAGCTAATATAAGAGGAGATAGGATAGCGTGTACCGGATGATTTTGGGGCGAGAACAAATATAGTCCTTTGTCCATGTAGGTGGTCGCGTTGTGCGACTTGAACGTCGAGGTCTTTGCGCGTCGGGCGATTGGGTGGCGGATGAGAATCATTATGTAAAGGACTTGATGGAGAAGCCATAGAATCTTCTGATAAAGTTGACGTTGCACCATTCATTTCTAATGATGCAGGAGGCGCCATATGGGGAACCATAATAAGCTGTGAGGGTGATAAATCTTCCTCATTTAAAAAAAGATGCAGATTGCCAGTGTCTTCCGGTCTTCTTTCTGAAGGTTTTTCTTCTTTGAAAGGGAAAATGTCTTCATGAAAAATAACATCCCTACTAACAAAAAATCTTCCGGTTGATGGATCAAGAACCAAATATCCCTTCTGAAGAGTAGGGTATCCCATAAATATGCACTTAATGGCACGGGGACCCAATTTGTCCCGAGGGCCCACAGTAGATACATAACATAAGCATCCAAAAATACGTAGGTGACGGATATCCGGTTTTTTGCCAAAGAGCAATTCAAAAGGGGTTTGTCCATTTAGGATCCGAGATGGCATTCGATTGATTAAGTAAGTTGCTGTGACCACACAGTCTCCCCAGAACGTTTCAGGAATGGAAGCTTGATATTTGAGGGCACGAGCCACCTCTAAAAGATGACGATGTTTTCTCTCGACTATCCCATTTTGCTGAGGTGTGTAGACACAGGAACTTTCATGAAGAATGCCATTCAAGATGAAAAGAGATGAACATTCATGATTGAAAAACTCACGGGCATTGTCAGTACGAATTCGTTGGACGGTTCTGCGAAACTGATTCTTGATCAAAGCAAGAAAATTTTTAAGGTGGAGAAGAACTTGGGTTTTGGATTGCATAAGGAAAACCCATGTTGCACGTGTATAGTCGTCCACAATGGTAAGAAAGAATCGAGACCCATCACGATGTGGTGTGTGGTATGGCCCCCAAATGTCCATATGTAACAAATCAAAAGCATTATTAGCACGTGATGTGCTTTGAGTGAATGGTAATCGCGATTGTTTTGCTAGTGGACAAATAGAGCATTTGGGGTGAGGAAAAGAAGCACTGTGACCAAGACGTTGATGAAATAAAGAGACATTTTTATTAGCATTGGCACTACACAATGTGCCCTTATTCAAGGAAAGATGCGAAAAATCAGAATTTTTGGGCGATGTGACCCAAAAATAAAGTCCATCATGATTTTTACCCAAGCCCATCAGTTTCCCAGTCGAAAGGGCCTGAAAAAAACAGACATCCGAATCAAAGAAGATTCGACAGGAGTTGTCCTTACAAAGTTTGGAAACCGAAATAAGATTGAATTGAAACTCGGGAATGAGGAGAACATTTTTCAGTGTAATGGATGGATTAAGATGGATGTTTCCAATTTTAGTGACGGAAGTGTCACTTCCATTTGGGAGACGAACTGAAGTATTATGAGAGGATTTCTGGATATGGGAAAGGAAACGTTCATCACAGACTATATGGTCACTAGCACCTGAATCAATAATCCATACTTCAGACGAAATAGAGCTCATTAAGCAATAGGATATACCTGCATAACTAGCCATTTTGTCTTGGGTGCCCAGCTGGCTTAGAGCTTTCATAATCTGTTGGAATTGATCGTGATTGATAGGTTGGTTAACCTTGGCATTTGCTGCAACTGAAAAATCTCGATCTTTCCTTTCTTTGTCTCCTGGCTTTCCATGTAATTTCCAACAATTTTCTTTTGTATGATAAGGACGTTTGCAGAAATCGCAAAATTTACCTTTTCCTTTGTTGGAATTTTGGCCATTGGATCTAGAAGACGTGGCCTCTCGGCCGTTAGATGCTTTCCACGCAGGTGCTGACGTGGCATGATATGCGCCGTCTGATTTGGGCGCGGCCAGGATGAAAGATGAGCCGTCTGATCGCGTTGTGCGCCCTGGACCGTCCGATCTTGGGGACACGATTAAATCGTGTCCATTCAATCTAAATGAAGAGACAGTGTCTTCTTCTTCTTCATTCAGCAACCCTAGCGCCGTGTTTGAGCGAGGAAGACCTCCACGGCCAGACTTCCACGCGGCGCGCCGTTGCTCCGGCGTCGCCTTTGCCGCAAGAACAACATGGTCGCCGGCCTTCAGGTACTCCGTGGACGCCAAACGTTGGGATTCTTCTTGCACGGCGAGTTGATAAATTCGTCCGAGTGAGGGTACCGGCTCCATGGCGAGAATTTGACTCCGAAAAGGTAAATAACTCTCGTTTAGTATGAGTAAGAATCTGGTTACCTTCTCCCGTTCCTTGATTGCTCGGTATTGAGTTAGTGTAGCCTCCGGTCCTTCAAGTTTCTCTTCTGCCATTTCGAGTTCATTCCAAAGTGCTGACAGTCGGTTGAAGACGGCGGTGACCGAGAGGTTGCCCTGTTTTAGCTCCGATAGGGCTTGGGTTATCCCAAAAAATTTTGCCCTATCGAGCTTGCCGTACATTTCTTTTATATTCTCCCAAATTTTCTTCGCATCCTCAGTCGGGGGTAGTCCGGCGGCGACTTCCGGGGTGAGGCAGTTGCCGATCCATGTCCGCACGAGTTGGTTGCACTTCCTCCAGTGTCGTGCAAGCCGCTCGTCGGACGGAATCGGTATTGTTCCGTCAATAAATCCATCCTTATCTTTTGTGATTAGGGCACGCCAGAGTTCTCGGGACCAAACGGAATAATTTTCTGATCCCGAGAGTTGTTGCGCAATGAGGCGCAGTTCTGGGCCGTCGGCGGCTGAGGTGTATAGGGGATCGCCTGGTTCCGGCCGACCGCCGGCGACACCTGCAAAAGGAAAGAAACCGGGGCTGTAAACTGAAGCCGGGTTTGCCCCAAAACCCGACGGACCCGATCCGATTTGGTTCGGGAAACGCCAACCCGGTTCATGGACCGGGTTGGGCTCAATAGTTGGATGTGGGCCTCCTTCTGACCCGATCCTGCTGTCGACGCCAGGTGAAGTCGTCGGACCGTGAACGGTCTGGGTCTGGACGGATTGGCCCTGAATGGACTGGATTTGGACAGGAACCCATTGGACGTATGTGCCCGGAGGAAATTGCCCTGTTTGGGGTTGAACCAGATCTGGTCGTGTATTCTGCCCTTCCTCCATTTGGTTTTCTTCGGTGATACGGGATGTATCTAGACGTGGATCCGAAGGAGGGTCATTTGAGGAGTTTTCAGGGTCGTTTAATGAACCAGAGTTCGAATTCTGATTCCTGGGCATTTTTTCTTTTGCAGGTAAAAGAGCGATTTGCGGAAGCTTATTTCAAGTGCTCTGATACCATGAAAGAATATGGACTAATGGAAAGCTAGAAGAAAGAACAGAGGGATAAAATTATGTATATTGCTTTCTCTTGTATAAACTGAAAGAGTACATACCTATTTATAGTACACAGAGCAAACTAAACTTGGAAAAGAATATACAAAAAAGAGGAAATAATAATTTCCCGATGTACAATATCCCAATAAATCAATTAAGGACAATCAAATCAATCTATGTCTTGGATGATATCTTCACCATATCAATTAAGGAACAAAGGTATCTCCAACAAAAACCTTGGCTTTTTCACATCGTTAATCAACATAGTACTTGATTTGGAGGAATCATCTCTATCTCTTGGACTCTTTTCTTGAAATCAAAGTTCACATCTCGAGCATAATCTTTGGATAGGTAGTAGAAAAACAATTACCCACTCCATAATCTTTTCATAATAAACTGTCCGGTACAGAAATTTCATCCATTTACTATTCGACTCTGCTAAGTGCTAACGGTAGAAATGATACTGTCTTTCTTAGACTTGTATGCAATCACTTGGATAGGTAGTTGAGCTGCTTCTTCTTCTTCTTTTTTGGCGTGACGTTTCTTGATGTTAGGTATGCATGTTGTTGCAAGATTTAACTTGAGTGAGCTGAAACTATAGAGTAACTAATCGGCAGTTGTCCATGTGATGTACAGTCCGCTAAAAGCCCAAAGGAGATCAAATCAATCTCGACAAAAATAAGAGGCTAGTTTTATCTTCCATTTGAAAAAAAAAAGATCGAGGAGACAAATACCCAATGCAATAAAAACGATGACTAGCGGCAGTCAATTTTTAGGACTGCTGAAGGAGACTTCGATCATCGTTCCACGCTTAAACTTGTGTTGTGCTCTTTCCGATGGCGCGAAACTTACACAATCTTTCGATCGCTTCGTCAAACTTTACATGGCAAGAAATACCAGGTTGATTATTATAACAAATATGGTTGAATCCTGTGAATGAAAAAGAAGCCAGCATCCAGTAATATGGTACCCCAAGTTTCTCGGGTCGTGTAGTTCCTAGTCTTTCCTATTTTTCAAAATAGCTTCTCATGAGCTGTCTTTTCTATATCCCGTATTAAAGTTCAATTCGAAGAATCTGATCTAATGCAAACAGACTGGATGCCGGCAACCAAGTCCGTCACGTTAAGCCGGAGTTGAACTTTTCAAACTTTCTCTGTAGAAAACTAACCCCTAGTTCAACGCCTACTTGTAGTTCTCATGACTTGGCTTAACTCCATAAACTATATGGACTCCATAATGGAGTTAAGCCGGCCATAACCAATATGACAAAAAGGATTCCTGTGTATCGTCATGATTCAACAATTCCGAGTTGTTGAGCCAACTATATAGAAATAAGGAGAAAATATTCGGCGATTACAATATTTTGCTCTCATCCAATAATAAATGGACATACGGTTGCTGATATGTATTAAAAAAATGACACGGAATTTCTTTTCCTCTTCGTTCTTCAACAGTGCACTCTTCTTCATATGGGTTTCCATGGACGGCGGCGGTCGGAATGGACGGCCGCTCACCCACTGGCGACGGTGGCGCGGCTTCTCGTCATAGATGTGAAGACGCGTAGGAGGGGTGGCCATGGACGGTGGCTCGTCCATAAATCGCCCGGAGGGTCGGCCATGGACGAGCGTTTCGTCTTCCTCTGTTCATCCTCGAACGAACTCCAGATCTGGAGCAACAGGTGGACGAACTTCAAATCTAGGGCCAAATGTCTCAAGGCACCATCCATGGCCTCGAGAGAACACCAGATCTGCAGGTTGGGAGGCCATGGACGGTGGCTCGTCCATAAATCGTGGAGGTCGGCCATGGACGAGCGCTTCCTCTTCCTCTGTTCATTCACCAACGAATTCCAGATCTGGAGTAGTAGTACGAACTTTCACTTTGTTTAGGCATCTCGAAACACAAATCGAGAAAACCCCACGCAGTTCCCAGAACTTCATTCCCAGAAATCAAAACCCATGAACCCTAAAGGAAGCCCAGAAGAAAAGAAGGCGATCCTGCAATTAGCGATGAGACCGTCGGTAGGGTCAAACGACTCGAGCCACCGTCCATGGCCGCGAGGTTTTTGAAAGAACGTCGTCGCTCGGATCTGTCCGTCCATGGCCGACCGCTGCTCTACATCTCCATATTTGTGGACGAGAGCTCGCGGCCAAGGCTTAGCCGCCGGGACGACGGAGAGGGTGGACGCGGAGGTTGGCTCGTCCATGGCTGCCGGCGACAAGCTCAACAAGGCTCAAGGATGGTGGTAGCGGCGGCTTGGCGGCGGAGATAGCCAAAGCCCGGAGCGGCGGTTGAAGATGGAAGAGGAAAAGATTAAAAAAATATATGTTTTTCAGTTTCCAAGTCAACACCCGGATTTCAATAATAAACACGCGCCACGTTAACAGCTGACGTGGGACACTTGCAAACCACTAACCACTGAATATTTTATCATAAAGAGATAAGACTGATTCCTGTGTATCATTAATTCAACAATTCCGAGCGGTGGAGCCAACTCTGTAGAAATATAAGACTGGGATTCCACCGCCCTTTCCGTGTCAAATTCAATTTCGTCTTTTTCATCCCGGTTGCCTTTCCCAGCACTGCAATAGCTATCTTGAGTATTTTCCTTTTCCTGTCCTATCATGCTCGCACACCGCAGGTCCTCTCCGGCTACCCTTTGTCTTTTGCTCCTATTGTATTTTCTGGGTTTGGTCCTGTCTCAGCCAACGGCAAACCTTTCTACTGCATGGGCAGCCAGCTCTATCGCTTCGGTGTCCTTTGGTAACGGGTCTCCTGTGGATTCTGTGAAGCCTATTATTCTCAGGGGAAATGATGTCCCGACATTTGCCTGTGGCTTCGTCCGCATGCAATCAGGAACCAGTTATCTCTTTGCTATTTCCATTGTCTATACAAACGCTTCTCAAATTGATCAGACATATACAGCTTTTCCGGAAGTAGTATGGGCTGCTAATCGTAATTATCCGACGGCGAACCCCACGCTCGAGCTCACGTCGGAAGGTGACTTGGTCTTAAAAGACGGGGATGGTTCTGTGGCTTGGTCGACAAATACTTCAGGTAAGTCTGTTATAGGGTTGAACCTGACGGATTCAGGAAACCTCGTGCTGTTTGATGCAAATAATGCGCCAGTTTGGCAGTCTTTCGATCACCCTACGGACTCCCTAGTCCTTGGACAGAAGTTAACCATAGGGCAGAAGTTGGTACCTAGTGTTTCTGAAACGAATTGGACTGCACAAAGTTTACTTTCACTTTCCATGACTAGTACAGGGTTATTTGCGCAGATGGACACCGATCCTCCGCAGGTCTACTACCCAGCTCGCATCAATTTTCCAAACACGAGTAATGACTCGAATTACATCGAATTTATAAATGGAACCTTAGCATTGTTCACAAATTCCAAGCAAAATGTTTCTATCTTTATCAATATTCCTCCTGCTTCATTGTTTATGAGGCTGGAATATGATGGGCACTTGAGAGCATATGAGTTTGATCGGGACAAATATCAGTGGACAGTGGCAGCTGACCTCCTGGTTCGGGATTATGGTGACTGCGGCTATCCGACGGTCTGTGGGCAGTATGGAATTTGCACTTCAAACGGGCAATGCACTTGTCCAGATTCAAATGGGGGCACAACCTATTTCAAGCAAATAAACGATAGATATCCCAACCTCGGGTGTTACGAGGAAGTTCCTTTGTCTTGCGACAATTCACAATTTCAAAGTTTGCTGGAGCTTGGGGATCTTTCTTACTTCACCTACAGCACAGATCCACAAAGCACCCCAGACCTTGCGAATGTAACTAAGGTAAATTGTAAAGAGGCTTGCGCTAAGAATTGTTCATGCAAAGCAGCTTTTTTTCTGCGAGGCCCCAATATCCCAAGTGATTCAGGTTCCTGCTACTTATTATCAGAAGTGTTTTCGCTGATGAACCTGGAACAGCTTAATAATTCTATTGGTTTCATCAAAGTACAGAACATTTCCAATGTAGTTCCTAACTCTCCTGGTAGGGGCAAGACAAACCGTCTCGCATTAATACTAGGTTCCAGCCTCGGATCTGTATTTGCTTTGATCTTTGTCATTGGGGTCATAAAAGTTTTATCTCGGAAGAGAGAAGCCGTCGATGAAGCTGAGGAGGATCATCTAGATCAAATACCGGGAATGCCTATGAGATTTACTTACAACAGTCTGAAAGTCATTACCGAGGATTTCAGCAAGAAGCTTGGCCAGGGTGGCTTCGGCTCTGTGTTTGAAGGCACTCTAAAGGATGGTTCGAAAGTGGCAGTGAAGTGCCTCGACGGTTTAGGCCATATCAAGAAATCATTTTTAGCTGAGGTTGAGACTATCGGGAGCATTCATCATGTCAACCTGGTAAGGCTAGTAGGATTTTGCACGGAGAACTCTCACAGGCTGCTCGTGTATGAATACATGCCTAATGGCTCGCTGGAAAAATGGATCTTCCGCAGATCCAGCGAATATGTTCTCGACTGGCAGCAAAGGAGGAAGATCATTTACGACATAGCAAAGGGTCTGAATTATCTCCACGAAGAATGTAGAAGGAAGATATTCCACTTGGATATTAAACCCCAAAACATTCTCTTGGACGAGAATTTTAATGCTAAGGTCGCCGATTTTGGCTTGTCTAAGTTGATCGATAGGGACAAAAGCCAAGTCATGACGACCATGAGGGGCACGCCCGGCTATTTGGCTCCGGAATGGCTGAGTGCAACAATCACCGAAAAAGTCGATGTCTATAGCTTTGGAGTGGTGGTCCTGGAAATAGTGTCTGCAAGGAAAATTTTCGATAACTCGCAAGACCCAGAAAACACTTACTTAGTAGGAGCTTTCAGGAGAAAGGCGGAAGAAGGACGGTTGTCGGATATTGTCGATAGTCACAGCGAGGATATGTGGCTAAACAAGGCGCAGGCAGTGAATATGTTGAGAATCGCCGCTTGGTGTCTGCAAGGAGATTTCACAAAGAGGCCTACCATGTCAATCGTCGTGAAGGTTTTGGACGGCCTTATGGATGTCCCAGATGACTTGGAGTATGACTTCTCTTATCCACCTTTGTCGAAAACTGGCGGAAAAGTTTCTCAAGAGGAGGTTCACTTTGCTGCTTCCACTCCGTTGTTACCCTCGGTTCTCTCTGGACCACGGTGATGCTGCAGAAAAATGTAATATACTTTTCCGTGTAGTTAACATTGAATTCTTGAGAAGGCAATTGAAATATCGAAACTTTGTAAATGTATGGCTGTCCACTTTTTGTTTGTTTTTGTCTTACCAGTAGTCTGCTCTATGACAGATGGCTTGCTTAGTCTGTGAAAGTAATAGATATCAAAATTTCTTTGCTGAGAACCTTGGATTGTCAGATGTAGTGTATTCTCAGCAGATACTGTTCGTAAGTTGTAACGAGCAGTGAATGAATTCAATGTGGAGAAGTTTTAACTGACATCAACTGCGTGATCCGTCGGATGCATACATATTCTGATCTTAACTGCGCAGTTTATGCATACTAGGACTGCTCGAATCTTGTCCCCTTGAGACTGGACAACTCAAATCTCCCATTTAGTATCCCTTGCTTCAAGTGAGCTTTTTCTCTGGTAAAAGAGAGAACTTTATGATAGTCATTTTCTATATTAACTGAGAATGTCGTAAGGAAAAAAAAAAATTATGCTGCTGTCCTAGTTAGATGGGTTAAATGCAAGCTGTTATGTTATAGCTGAAATTACTTATAATATTGTTCCCTTTGGATGAAACCTGGCATCCCTCATCTTTGTCCTTTGATTTTGCTGCCAGAGACTTTGATCGCAAAACTTTGTGGGTTAGCCCATTTCTTCAGTGCCATAGTTCTGGAACGCTCAGGCTTCACCAATGGTTACCGCAATAGCTATAGTGAACTTGCCCCTCGATTGAGTTAAATCGTATTATGTTTATGCCATGACGACATCGTCCCTCTTATTGAGGATATACCATGTGCAAAAGATTGTTTTTGGACAAAACGTGAAGCGACTATGTTTTTGGAGGATATGACTCTAGGTGAAGTTGAATCACTGCCCTCAAGCATCTGGGGGTCTGTCCCAACGAATTACTCTGTAGCAGCAACAGGAATGGGGAGCTCGAATTCGGAAGTTTGCCGTTCATCTTCAGATCAAGTACAGAGCACTTGG
Source organism: Syzygium oleosum (assembly GCF_021117445.2). Classification (NCBI taxonomy): domain Eukaryota; kingdom Viridiplantae; phylum Streptophyta; class Magnoliopsida; order Myrtales; family Myrtaceae; genus Syzygium; species Syzygium oleosum. The sequence goes on from NW_026607494.1 coordinate 8,235,346, forward strand.
AATTCGACATGGACATCGAGCAGAAGCTGGATATGTTTAAATGCAATTGATGGAGAAAACCACTGGTCTAAATTTCGGATGCCCTCTTGAAATGGGGATTCTTTTGCTGCTAAGAGCATCTCCTGTAATAGTGTTGTTCATCACTGATATAATAAAAAAATAACAATTTACATTGATAAACGGTTATTTTCTAGTGCATGGAATGGTTACTCAAAGCTATATATATATCAAATTGATTATTATTGCTGATAATTGATTAGGAATAAACAGGTGTAAGAGCACCGTTAGTATATCGATTTGGTCGGGCCTAAAAAACTGAGACCAAAGTCGAATTTGATTCTTGAACCAAATAGATGGTTCCAACTTAATCGGGCCGACTTGGTTCGGTTCCAAATTCGATCGAACTTCCCCGCTTTATCTATTACATCCTAATCCAAGTTTCTTCGTAAGCTTCTTTGCACCCCTCCACATACTTTTCCTTGTATTTGTATTCACTTTGCGGCAGCTCAAAAATCATCCATGGCACTTCAATCGCTCTTAACCAAAGTGACACCTCCTTGGTATTTCCACCTTGTTGAGGAACTCTTGTTGTCCGGAGACCCTCACTATCTATGTTTATCCTGGATCTCACCGCAGATTTACCGTACGAATTGATTTATTCATTTCATTCAATCTATTGCAAGTTCTCGAGATTAACTTGCATTCAAATTTCAGCTCGCCGAGGCAAACTGGATGCAAGCACAGGAATTCAACAAAGAAAACTAGTACCAGCTTAAGCATGGAAACATATATGGATATGTCATGGAGTTCATCTAGTTTCTACTTAAGACAGCGCTAACCTTGGAGAAGATGGTGATTGCTTCTAACAAGACACCGCAGCGCCGGTGGAAGTACGATGATTACCTGTTTTCTCGAGACGTTGCTCCTCAGATGGATCAAGGAGTTCTCGCTAAAAGATGGTCGCTGCATCGGTTCAAAACGACTGCTCATCCAGATAAACTCTTCAAAGGGCGAATTTGGTTTCTCTCCCCCATGGTTTTCATTCCCAAAAGACGCTACTCACGGATTTATTTTTATTATTATTTTTTTGCTAGTTATTATAGCTCCATTCCAGTCCAAACTGATGCCTAAAGAACAATCAGAAGCTTGACCAGTAAAGGTGACAGAGATTTGACTGGAACATAGAGAGTGTCATAATTCAATTCAATTCATTCTAGCAGCATATGCATTAACAGCGATTCGTTGCACTTGTTCGAATTGAAAAATATCTACAGACCGGGGAAACAAGACCAGACTTTAAAATCTACCCTAATAGGATCGTGCCCTTTTTTGCTGCTTGGGCCATGATTTCGCAAAATATCCGGCAAGTAGATTTGTTGAATTGCCTAACAGCTTCCTGCGCTTCCTCCTCGGTCCAATACAGAACAGGATTCAAGGGAAAGAGAGAGACAGCGAGCTCACGAGAATAACAAGAGGAAGGAAGAAGAGGGTAAAGGCATCGCATACAGGGTGCGCCTGAGAATGACTTCTGTAATTTTGCCTTTCTGAGAGAAGTGCTCGCACACGCGAACCCCGCCCACGTCCTGGGGCAAATTTCTCACCAGAACTGTCGACCTGCACATGAAAAAGCACACCAAATTACCAATTGTCAGTTCGCTTTTTCTAGTTCAACATCAGAAAGGAACGTATTGAGCACAACAAACCAACATTGCTACTGCACGCAGAGAAGCAGAGCAGAGGAGAGTAGAGATGGGAGATATGAAGGCGAAGCTAATTGAATTGAAGTCGGAAGCCCTTATTTGGAACCCCGAATATATAAAAAGTTTAAGAAGGTAAGGCGCTCCTCCAAAAGGTAATTTTAGTAAATAACCAAATATAACACTTGAGATAAGGGTCAAATTGGTAATTTTTCTTATGAATCCCTAGTATGCGTTCACATACTAATAACTATATATTCACTTCAATACAAAAAAAGAAAACACGCCTTTTTTTTTTCATATCATTTAATTAAGCAAATTCCATTACATATGCCTTGTTGCATCTCATTGAATTCGCCCGTCCGTTTTTATAAAGAGTCTTTCTTCCACCATTGACATAATTTTAGTTTAGATAGATAAATACCCGGCCATGAGATGTCCCGCTAATTGCTTAACCAGGCAAGACGCTTATCGAAATCTGAACGGGTGGCCAAACACGAGGGTGTCTGCGCCATGTGGTGAAGTATGGGGGAGCAAATCGCGAATAAGATTAGGTAACCACGGAAAGAAGACAGTTTAATTTGATTTTTGCATCCTAGGATCCACCATACCTTCGTATTCTTAATCTGCTCAGGGCAGATGAATTACGATGAGCAGCTTTTCATGATTCCACGGAGATGTGTAATCACTTTGTTAGTTTGTAATAGTTATCATCGCTTTCTAATGCCCTTTTTCATGGTAATTGTTACTTTGTCGTCGAACTTGGCGTTTCATGCATGGTAGTAACAGAAATAATTCCTAAACTATTACACCGTGATAAAATTAATTTTCATGTCATGAAAAATTTCATATCAATACTAGGGGTGTCAGAACCGAACCGAAAAACCGAACCGAGATACGAACCAAACCGAAAATTTTGTGCATTTCGGTTCGATTCGGATAATCAAAGTTAACCATTATTTTTTTTCAATTCGGTTTATTTTCGTTCGGATCGGTTAGGATCGAACCGAACTCCGAACTGAACTGAAAATAAAATTTCGTTTACCCTAAAGCTAAAGCTAAAAGGGCTAAAACTAAAATCAGAATAGGCCGTCATTTCTCTCTCCAACGCATCTCTTTTATCGTCTCCTTCTCACTTTATTTCTATTTTTGAAACTCTCTTCTTCCTCGGCTGTCACTCGAATCCTCCATTTTCTTTTGCTTGCTCATCTTTATCACCTCGTCCTGGTGAGCCACGTCCTTCACTTGCTTCGTTTGATTGGTGATTGCAAGAGACCGAAAGAAAAAAAAACACAGATGGTATTTTGACCAAGCAGCAACAGAACTTCAACGAAAGTGAAACATGAAACCCACGAAAGGGGAGAAGGAAAAGGAAGGGAATTTCTACTATTTCTCAACCCAAGGTTGAGCTCTGCAAAATCGGCGCCATTCTCGAACTCCTGAAGAAGAAACCCTCTCGTTCCTCCTCTCTCTCTCTTCTGTGAGAAATTTTCCAGCTCTAAGTGATAGATTGAGCTCTGCAACAGCACGGCCCTCGCAGAATCGGAGCAAAGGACGGAGGTCCGGCACATCGTGTTTCGAATCGCCGGCTCGGCCAAGCTCTGGGAACAGAAGAAACCGAGCCATGAATAAAAAGCAAAAAAAAAAGGAAAAAAAAGAAGAAACCGAAAACTGAACCGAACCGAACTGATTTTTCGGTTCGGTTCATAATCGGTTCGAGCGAAATTTGGTTCGGTCCAAGAATACACCCTTAATGGTTCGGTTCGGTTCGGTTTTTCAACAAAACCGAACCGAACCGAATCATTTACACTCCTAATCGATACGCATAAAAAACCGAATCGAACCGAATCATTTACACCCCTAATTGATATGCATCACACGTTTACCTTAGGATAATTTTCGTAGTGCGAAGAAAATTTTTTAATTTCAGGTAAAAGGGTCCCGACAGTACACAAGCTTGAAATTTTTCAATGGAAATAACCAATGGGCAGGGGAGCGTTGTCCTGCTATTCCTTCCGCCTTCCTCTGCTCTCTTCATGTAAGAACTCATGTCCGGTATTGCAGAGAAGCTCCAAAACATGGGTTGGGTTCGAAAGCTGTTTCGCTTTTTTGACTTTGAGAAGCAGCTGTATAAACCCAGGAACACGATATCTCCCCATTTTCTTGGTCCGCCCAACCCGATTCCTCCAAATTTGACTCCCATTTTTTGTTTCAATTTGTTCCTATGAATCGCAAGACACTAAGCTCCGCTCCAATCTCTCATTTTCATCTTCTTCTCTCCTCCTCTCTTCCATTCTCAATCTTCTCTCTGCTCAAATTTTCACTACAGGCCATGGTCTCGTTCTGCAGCCTCTGTTCTTTTCTTCTTTCTCTTTCCTTTGTTTTTCTATCGCAATTCTCGACCTTCATTGATGCTCAGGCTCAAGATTATGATCATCCAACTGCCACGCTTTCAACACAGTGGACGAATAACGCAACAGCTTATTACTCCATTCAATATACAGATGGATCGATCATGTGGTCAATTCTACTCCAAGCCACAACTGGTTATGGCCCTGCCTACGCCCGTGGCTTCTACTGTAATGGTACCTGCAACAATTACCTCTTTGCTGTGTTCATTGTCATACCTGAACGTGGTGTAATTGGTGGAGAAAATGGTGGACTTCCACAAGTAGTGTGGTCTACCAATCGAAACAATCCCGTAAAGTCCGGCGCGATGTTAGAGCTCACATCCGAAGGCGATTTGGTGTTGAAAGATGCTGACGGTACTGTTGCTTGGTCCACAAACACTTCTGGTAAGTCCGTTATAGGGTTGAACCTGACAGATTCGGGAAACCTTGTGCTGTTTGATGCGAATAATGCGCCAGTTTGGCAGTCTTTCGATCACCCAACAGACTCCCTAGTCCTTGGACAGAAGTTAAGCATAGGGCAGAAGTTGGTGCCTAGCGTTTCTGAAACGAATTGGACTGCACAAAGTTTACTTTCACTTTGCATGACTAGGACAGGCTTGCTTGCGCAGATGGACACTGATCCTCCGCAGGCCAACTTCACAGTTCCTGTTAATTTTCGAAACACGAGTAATGACTTTAATTACATCGAATTTAGAAACAGAAACTTAGAAGTGTTCGTGAATTCCACGCTCTATGAATCTATCTTTAACAATTTTGTTCCTGCTTCATTGTTTATTAGATTGGAATATGATGGGCACTTGAGAGCATATGAGTTTGATTCGGACAAATATCAGTGGACAGTGGCAGCTGACCTTCTTCGGCATTATGGTCTTTTTCAGCCTTATAGTGACTGCAGCTATCCGACGGTCTGTGGGCAGTATGGAATTTACTCTTCAAACGGGCAATGCACTTGTCCAGATTCAAATGGGGACACAACCTATTTCAAGCAAATAAACGATAGACATCCCAACCTCAGGTGTTACGAGAAAGTTCCTTTGTCTTGCGACAATTCACAATTTCAAAGTTTTCTGGAGCTTGGGGATCTTTCTTACTTCACCTACAGCACAGATCCAGTAAGCACCCCAGATCTTGCGAATGTAACTATGATATATTGTAAAGAGGCTTGCGCCAAGAGTTGTTCATGCAAGGCAGCTTTTTTTCTGCCACAAGACCGCGATAGCCCAAGTGATTCAGGTTCCTGCTACTTATTATCAGAAGTATTTTCACTAATGAACCTAGAACAGCTTGACAAGTCTATTGGTTACATCAAAGTACAGAACATTTCCAATGTACTTCCTAACTCTCCCGGTTTGAATGGAACTCCCAGTTTCAACAATAGGGGCAAGACGAACTGTCTTGCGTTAATACTAGGTTCTAGCCTCGAATCTGTATTTGCTTTGATCATTGTCATTGGGGTCATAAAAGTTTTATCTCGGAAGAGAGAAGCTGTCGATGAAGCTGAGGGGATCATCTAGATCAATTACCGGGAATGCCTATGAGATTTACTTACAACAGTCTGAAAGTCATTACTGAGGATTTCAGCAAGAAGCTTGGCGAGGGTGGCTTTGGCTCTGTGTTTGAAGGCACTCTAAAGGATGGTTCGAAAGTCACAGTGAAGTGCCTCGACGGTTTAGGCAATATCAAGAAATCATTTTTAGCTGAGGTTAAGACTATCGGGAGCATTCATCACATCAACCTGAAAAGTAGTAACTTTGGGCTAGTAGAGATTTTGCGGAGAACTCTCACGGGCTGCTCGTGTGTTGCACGGAGGAACTCTCGAGAGAGGTTTGCTCGTGTGTTGAAGGCACTGAAGGAAGAGAAGTCTCATAGGCTGCATTTTTCGTGTATGAATACATGCCTAATGGCTCGCTGGAAAAATGGATCTTCCCTTGCAGATCTAGCTAGGGAATATGTTCTTGACTGGCAGCAAAGGAGGAGATCATTTACGACATAGCAAAGGGTCTGAATTATCTTCACGAAGAATGTAGAAGGAAGTTAGTCCACTTGGATATTAAACCCCAAAACATTCTCTTGGACAAGAATTTTAATGCTAAGGTTGCCGATTTTGGCTTGTCTAAGTTGATCGTTAGGGACAAAAGCCAAGTCATGACAACCATGAGGGGCACGCCTGGCTATTTGGCTCCGGCATGGCTGAGCGCAGTAATTACCGAAAAAGTCGATGTCTATAGCTTTGGAGTGGTGGTCCTAGAAATAGTGGTTGTGAGGAACATTTTCGATAACTCGCAAGACTCAGAAAGCATGTACTCACTAGGAGCTTTTAGGAGATTATTAATAAGCGCACTCAAAATACCTAATGAACCTAGATTTCCTTGGCACACGAAGTCATCTAAGTCTTAATAGGAAGTTCATGAGCTTTGATGGTCTATCCTGGCCCATTGCAGCATGAATGCGAACAAGGTTGCAGTGGTGATTAAAGCCATTGGTTGATTAAAGCCCATAGAGGTAGATACATTTTCTTTGATTGTTTGTCCAGAACCCCTGAAGTCTTATGGGCTCTTTTCTGTTTCGATTCTAACTAGTGTGAAGAATCAGAACTCATCTATCAATGGACTACAATTTTCGAAACTTTCAAGACTGTACATAGCACTCTTGCCATGGTTTGACAACGAAATTGGCCTTGGCTTGTTCAAGGGTAGGAGAGATGAATTACCTGGGTCGAGTCCATGCATAATCTCTCTGAGTGAGAGCTCTTTGAAACTCAGTTTCCGCTGTCGCCGCCATCACCATCATGATAGATATGACGGCTTATAACAGATAGTCGATCGATCTCCTCCGTTGACCACAACTCCAGCTGATTGCCGATCAATGTCGCTTGTTCACCAGCGAACCCAATCAGCAGCTTTAAGATATACGTTATGATTGTTATAGGCTCGTTTTCAAATGGTTTAAGTTTTTTGAAGACATAGAACTTAATTTATGTAGGAAAATACATGAGTGATGTTATCACTTTAGATAGAAATTGGAGAAAGTTGCGGAACTCAAAGTATATGTAGATCTCAACTATGTGATTTGATACGTGTTATCTAAAACGAAGTACAATCACGTGAATATAGCTATTCTGTGTCTACCATACGAGTCTAATTCGTAAATCACAAGATGCAATCTTGAAGTGTATGAGTTGATAGTTTAAATAAGATATGGGTTATTTGGGCTTTAGCTTTGGCCCACCTGATTTAGGCGTCAAGGAATTTTCAGATTGAGAACCGGAAGTCACTTGTTCGAATCCCAACGAATGCGTGCAAATAAGGGCCGCCTATGCAGGTTAAATGTCTAAACCTAACTGGCTTATGGGAATTTACGAGTCCTCAAGATATATTATAATTAATTCTATATTCCGAATTTCAATTAACCCATGGGATTGGGCACCTTTTCTCAATTCATGATAAAGCAATGCTCTAATTCTTTACAATATTTCCTGTTTCATATGCTGGATTATTTTTTTTTTCTTTTTCCGACTTTCTTCTTAGCAAAATAATATGACTAGAACGATTTAAAATAACTGTTCAAAAACCACTATCCGCCAAAAGTGAGAATCCGCAAAAGAAGAAATTACAATCCATCAAAATCAACAATCCAAAAGCACTATGCGGAAGACATAAAATGTGATCTTTAAGAGTCAATTTAATATGCTCGACTTTCTTCGCCCGCATCCCCTGTTTTCTATCTTCTCATTATGCTACATCACATACTAATATCATAATTCATAGAACCGTAATCAATATTAACCGATAATCGGTTCTAAAACCGTAATGGGTACGTGATATCTTTTTACTTTTTGTACATTATCTCAAAACCGTCCTAAAACGTTCTAACCAGTTTTCGTGGAACCGGAACGCATTTGGGTTAAAATGGAACCCATAACATCTTGAAGACTTTAATGTTTCGGGTGGGTTGTTTTTAAGGATAATGCGTTCCATAGGATTGGGCCTTTTCTCAAGCCACGATAAAGCAACACTCGGGCATTTTTTCATATGCTGGACTCTTTACAATGGTACTTGTGCTGAAGAATACTGGTTATGGAGAACCGCAAAAGAAGATGAAGCGGAAGCCGGGAATGTACAGGTATATAAACCTCCATTGTATGATTGACCAAAATGTTAAGGAAAAGTTATCCTTTAATCAAACTGAGTTTGGCCTCATTAGATAGATGTATTGTTCTTGTTTTCCTTAGGCATATGGCAACACTTGGAGAATGCGAATGTACAGGTATATAAACCTCCATTGTATGATTGACCAAAATGTTAAGGAAAAGTTATCCTTTAATCAAACTGAGTTTGGCCTCGTTAGATAGATGTATTGTTCTTGTTTTCCTTAGGCATATGGCAACACTTGGAGAATGCGTGGTTCATTATTTAATTATTTTGACTAGTACTAAGTGTGAAAATATTTAATTGGCTAACTCAAAATCTCTGATATCATGTGAGATTTTGAGGGATCATTGCTAAATGTTCTAAAAGTTTAAATTGTTAGATTAGTGCGTTGTTTATTATTTAAATATTCTATCAGGTAGTTTTCCTTGTTATCGGGATTCAAATTCTACATCAACAGTCCCTCCGATTATTTGTTTTTTACTTTATTTAATATACTTTCTTAATTCAAACTCTTTCTTCGATGAGTTTTACTAGAAGTTTTAGGTGAACCTCAGCTATAATTATATTAAGGTTCAGTGACCAAGCAAGGAATTTCCCGCAGACTATGTACAAGAATCTTAATGGAGCTTTATTAAATCCATTAATTAATTGCCAGGAGCTAAGATGATGTCCCGTTTTCTCCCGGTAATAATTCTAAGATTATGTGTATACGTATTACGGATAGCCGCGTCGTGACTATTTATACTATTTCTCGATGTATAATCGAAGACATGATTTTCCTTTTACTATTCACTCATAAAAATTTGAAAATGTGTCATATATGGTCCTTCCCCCAAATGAAGCGCGTCACTTGATCATGTATTTTCCCTCTATGCGACTCTGCAAAAAAAAAAAAATTTTGGTCATCGTTTTCGGGTTATATATAGACAGAGTTCTCAAACCTTTGGAGAGCACGAGATGACACTACGAACAACAACAATAGCGTCCCAAGGTTCCCAGACCCTCAGGAATTTTCAATTCCTTCGCTCGGAGCTCTTCTTGACTCTCACGATTCCTTTGATCAAGTACGAGGTGTGGCCTTATGAATCTCTTGTGCTTCTCTGAACGTGAACGTTCCCCGTGCTCAATGGAAACAACTATGCATTAGTCTGCAATTTGTTGAGTTGTTCGTTGTTACTCCGAAAATTATAGAAAGACCAAGTATTGTTTAATTGACGTCGGTGATAACCGTTATTGGATGTTTCAACAACATGGTCTCTAAACGTGGTCCTTTTTGACACATATAGCTTTGAATGTTTCAATTAAATATCTTGCCGTGCACAATTAATGTAACTGCGATACTCAAAGTTCTTTCCACAAAATAAAATAAAAATTAATTTGCCATGTATATATTCCACTTATCACTGTGGAAGCACGCAGTTGCGCTAGAGGAAGTATAGATGCAATGAAGGTCCAAACCACGTAAAAGTAGCGCACGAGTGGTTTTAGCAAGACAAAAGCACAACATCAAATTTTAGGGTTCGCTTGAACTGAAGACTTCATTTCCGCGGTGCATACATAGCAATAAAATCCGACCGCAAGCCTCCAATCCACGAGAACAGAGTTGATTTCCGGCCATCAAAGTTCCAACTCAGAGAAGCCATATGTGATCACAAGGGTTTCATGGTAACATCATGTAATGACCCGATCTAACGAGGGCAGGGAGTGATTGCTGGGGCCAAAGAGTCTGGACAAGGAGCGGCTCCTGACAGACTTCTAGGATGACGAAGGGAGCAGGAATGAACCAAATTATGCACCGAACAGGAGGAGAGCGATTCTGAAATATATATGTGAAAACTGGAATTAACTTACGGAAGCGCCTTTTGATGTAACGGCAAACTTTGCTTTGGAACTCTAAAGTTAAGCGAACCCAGGCCAGAGCACTACTAAGATGGGTGACCTCTTGAAAAAGTGCTTGCCTATACGCCAATAGACAAAACCGTGAGACTCGGTATGGGACAGGCCAAAGCGGACAATACTTCGAATGAGTTAATTCAAATATGTCACATTATGGTGTCAAAGCGGAACCTCTTCCAGTAGGTGTGTGGTTCCGGGACTAACCACGCGGAAGCTGGTGGGCCTGTAACAACCCGGTTCAATGAGAGCGGGAGTGATCGCCAAGGCCAGAGGGTCTGGACAAGGAGCGGCTCCCGGCAGTCTTCTAAAATGACGAATGGGATAGGAATAAACCGAATTATGCATCGAACAGGGGGAGAGTGATTATGGAATATATATATATGAAAACTAGAATTAACTCACAGAGGCGTCTTTTGACGTAATGGCAAGCTTTGCTTTAGAACTCTAAAGTGAAGAGAGTCCAGGCCAGAGCACTACTAGGATGGGTAACCTCTCGGGAAAGCGCCTGCCTGTACGCCAACGGACAAAATCATGAGGCTTGATATGGGATGGGTCAAAGTAGATAATACCTCGAGTGATTTAATCTAGGGAAGTCACACATCATACATCCATAGCTAAAGAGACAAGCAATTTGCTGCACTTTTCATGCTCTCCCTTTCGTTCATTTCGTTACCAAGTTGGGAACCAAATTCGCATATCCACAAAAACTCGAAGATTATCAGGAGTACAATTGCTCGCCGACGGATTCTGGGGAAACTCAACAGCTTCTTCGAAAATTCCAGAAGCTGATTGGAGGTATAGGCCTCCTTTCCATGGAAGTAATATGTGGGCCAACTTCCTCGAGTTCTTGTAAAATCCCTTTTATCGGAGATCACAATTTTTTTCCAAGGCACACGCATGACCGAGTAGATACTCGATAAGCCAGATCACGTATGGGTCGGTCACGCGTCCGTATAACATTACATTCTAGAGGTTGTGCATAAGGGAATTATGTGAGCACTTATCGATGTTCCATTCTTCTTCCCATTCATTTCCCTGACAAAAGCCAAACAAAGTGCAATCATAAAGCATTGGTAAATCCTATCTATATCAATAATTCGGTCTAAAGTTAATATACTTAATGAAATTAATAAATGGATTAAAAAGTTCATCTTTGTAATGAAGAGGCGCACCTGAATATCTTCGAGACTTGACGGGTACACATGCATAGTGAGTGTCTCCAGACAACTACAACTTTCTAGTAAAAAAGCGATCCCGTTAGGTGCCATTTTGCCAAATGAAGTACCACCGTCACAGACTTCCAGCTGAAAGATTCATCGGAAGGCCATCAAGTAATAGTCATCAGCTTCCCTATGCTGAAGAGCTGGAGATGGAAAAGAGAGAATTATTGGAGGAACAAAGATCCTTAAAACACAAATAGGACAGACAATTGCTTTATGATATGATGTACTGATGATTAAACTAAATCAGAAGCACACAGCAACCCAAAAAATAACTACGCCTCCTCTAGCTAAGTCGGATCAAATACATAATATAAACAAAACCGAACTAGGATATCTTCTTTACTTCATGAATTGAAATCATTGCTTTAGGCCAAATTGTGGCATCCCCACGCCTTGAGAGCTACAGTTTACTGCAAGGAGTCATTGATGGATCCAATCTCCACTACACTTCAATCATACTAGTCCGACAACTAGAATGCCACACATTACACAAGCTGGAGTGCTCACTTCACAAATTTACTCAGAAATTTCCCCAGAGTTTCTTTCCTCATCACCCACGAGCCCTTTTTGCCATGAATTGATGCACACCTCCAGGTGATATACTTAAGTTTTGGAAGTATTGACACATACAAGCACCCTTAAAGATGAAGCCCTCAATCAATGTTTGATACCGAGTAAAGACTCCTGACGAAACCTTCCTTTATCAAATATGCAAGGTTATATTCAGACTTTTATCATCACAAACATCAAAACGCTTAAATTACCCAAAATAGCCCGCAACCACAGCGAAAAGATTGGCATAGACCATAAGAGAATCAGTTTTAGCTGACAAGTAGTCTCAGCAATATGCTAATGTCACAGTCAAGAGGTTTTCATGCGCCGAGAACTGTGCAACATCAACAAAGACTCGTCCAAACCCTAATGAAGCTTCCAGAGCACTCCTAGGAACGGGCAATACGGTAATTGCCCCGTATCCATAAATGCGGATAGTTGGCAGATAGGACGATGTGATATCGGCCACTAGATCGATAGTCGATCAACGGATATAATATGAAGCCCTCTACTATATAAAGCCCCAACCCCATTAGCATTTCCCTGAGCCCCAGCCCCATTAGCATTCCTCTCAACCTCATTAATATTAGCATTCCTTTTATTTACAGCCCCATTAGTATTCCCCTAATTAACAGCCCCATTACCATTCCCCTAATTAACAGCCCCATTACCATTCCCCTAACCCCTAGCCCCATTACCATTCCCCTGAGCCCTAGCCCCATTAACATTCCTCTCAACCTCATTAGCATTAGCATTCATTTTTTTTACAGCTCCATTAGCATTCCCCTAATTAACAGTCCCATTAACATTCTCCTAACCCCTAACCCCATTAGCATTCCCCTGAGCCCTAGTCCCATTAGCATTCCCCTCAACCTCGTTAGCATTAGTATTATTTTTATTTACAGCCCCATTAGCATTCTCTTAATTCACACTCTATTAGCATTTCTAATAGCCTCAGCTCCAGCTCCAGCTCCAGCCCCAGCTCCAGCGTCATTAGCATTCCCAGCCATAGCCACAGCCCCAGCCTCATTAGCACCGCCGCCACCACCACCCCCGCCACCGCCACCACCATTAGTATGATTCACATCTTCAATATCATCCAAAAAGTAATATTCACTGTAGATGATTAATAAAATTACTTATGTAAACATACCCAAAGTAAAAAAAAAAAAAAGCATAAAATTAAAGAGAGAACTCACTGTAAACCGCCCTGAATGAAGATTCGTATGATGTTATTCTCGGTTTCCTCTATGCCGAGGAGGATCCTCACCCCTTGCAAGATGCCAAGGTTCCCCAGATACTCGTCCAGAATTTCGGTGACAGACTGCGCTTGCTCAGTAGTGTGTATGAGCAAAAATCGTCATCCGCGCAGTTCTTTCACCAGCAAATCCAACTCATGTTGCGCATTACGATAATTAGAATGCACGATATTTGTCGCAGCCCTCCCTTCTAATCGAGATTAGTGGTGATCTTGGCCGTCTCTACTGTATTCGGCTCGGGCGAGCGTATATGTGGTCAAAGCGACGTGGAGTCACTGAGCCAGAGAAGACGCCATGGAAAGAGAGAACGAGAGGAAGAGAGGGTGGCTAAGGTTGAAGAAAAGAAGGGGAAGAAGAGAGGGTGGCTAAGGTTGAAGAAAAGAAGGGGAAGAAGAGAGGGTGGCTACGGTTGAAGATGAGAAGGGCATCAGGTGGCTAGAGTTGAAGAAGAGAAGGGGTCAATCAGAGGGGAATTGAAATTGACAAAAACAAAACAAGGGCTATCATGGAGCTTTCCCATCCTACGTCAAAGAAACAATTGCAGATGGTGATTGGAAAAATAAACTTTCTTAGAAGATTCATTGCCAATTTGTCTGATAAAATGGAGCCGATGACACAGCTTCTGCATCTCAAAAATCAGGACGAATTTATATGGGGAGAGAAACAACCCCGTTAAATCCGCACATAAAAAGATCAGGATGTCGTGCATTTACATGTATCGGCAGCCCGACAATATATATTTTTCGATCCCTCCGAAAAATCCAAAAAAAATACTATGTTTACGTGCTAATCAAACCAGTGAGGCTTGGGATTGAGCGATTGGTCAAGTTTGTCCCATGTGGTACTTCAAATGGGCATGTTCAATTGGGTCTTCGTCTTTGATGGCCCAAGATGAGAATTTCTATATTTGCAATGGTGGTCTCTTTATTTTGAATGACTTAGGTGATCAATATGATTCATTCACAACCTCCATATTGAAGCCTCCATGTTGAAGCCTCCAATGCCGATATTCTCTGACTTGGTTTCACAACTGCAAAGTTTTGAGAGTCGGTTCACAAATAAAAGTTCCCTTGTAATTCAACACGGGACAGCTTTCTTTGGTCAAAGAAATAATTTTAAGAGCATCAAGAAGGGCAAACAATTCCAACATTCCAACAATTATTTTTCTTCGCATGGAAGAGGGTTTTCTCACAATGGTCCATGAATGAAAAATTCTCGGGCTGATTTTGTGCAATCGCAGGGTCACAAGCCACAATTTAATCAAAGCAAGATCGAGAAGCTTGTGAAAGGAACAAACAAAGTCGTTTCCTGTCAAATATGTTCCTCGAACACCTAGTGGGCATATGGTGTTCCATGGCAAGGAGACAAATCAAGAACAAAGGAAGTGGACAAAGGGTTTCAAACGGACCGAGATGTGAGCAAGTAGGGACAATAGACATGGAGTTGGTCTTGGCTATTAAGTCAACAGAGTCATCATAAAACATCGTTTCCTTGCAGGCCAAGCCAATAGACAAAAGACAACAGATTAACCAGCACAAAAATAAACGTGAAAAAGAGCGAGCGCGGCTGATTGGAGAGGACCTTTCTGCCATCATTGCAACCATTTGGGTCAATTCGCCCGAACACTTTATAAAACATCCGTAAAGTAGAGAAATGGTAATGCAATTTGAGTCCGCAAATCACTTGGACCTCATGTGAAACTTAGCTTATCAAAAGAACTCAGATACACTAAATTCAAATATATCAAGTTCGGACGAGAAATTTTCAGGAAAATTAACAAAAGAGCCATAAACATATTGCACTTTTGCTAATTTTAGTCCTAACCCTTTTTATTGTGCCAATTAAGTCCTACACATTTTCATGTTTTTCCAATTAAGTTTATCTAGCCAATTTTCACCAAAAATTATTGATGTGAACGCCGGCCATCCTACATGACATGGCCGGCGCTAACGTAAATAATTTTTTTCAATTTTTTTTCTTTTCTTCCCAGTCGCCGATGAGGGCGCGGTGGCCCTCACCTAGACCATTGCAATCGCGGGTGAGGGCCACAACCCTTACTGACCATAGTTTAAACAAAAAAAAAAGGAAGAGAATAGAAAAGAGAAAAAGGAAAAGAAAGAAAAATAATAAAAAATCCAAAAAAAATATTCAAATATTATTAAAATTATCCACGTCAGCACCAATTGTACCATTTTTGTGATTTTAGACCAAAATTGGCCAGATGGACTCAATTGGTAAAACATGAAAAGGTTTAGGACTCAATTAGCATAATTAAAAGGTTTAGAATTGAATTGGTAATAGTGCACTAATTTTGAGACTTTTTGGATAATTTTTCCTAAATTTTAAGATACTAGTCATACAAAGTGACGCAATTCCCGACATGACAAGACTGTTGGTGCATAACTAGCCAACACTCAAAATCCTACTGTGATGTAAAAGAAAAACTTCATATTACAACTAAGGGAGAAGAACACTAGAAGTGTCAAAACTTGTGTACGGTGAAAACTTTAGCCTTCTCATTTTGATCATCCAAGCAATAGACGCGATTTCCATTCTCTCCCAGAGCTTCTCTCTCTACGATCCGTGCACTTGGTCTGTTTTTGTTTTTCCTTCTCTTTGATTTAGGGCCTGTAGATACTCGTATAACATCTCCTATTCATAGATCTGCGCCTGCCTTTATACAGTTAGATACAAAATCATCTATTTTTGAAACAGGAATTAAAGTAGTAGATCTTTTAGCCCCTTATCGGCGTGGAGGAAAAATAGGACACCGGCTGTAATGTCTGGAACGAATGTTTCCCTTGATTGTCTTGACTTGGATCCAAATTTTTGGAGAGTATATATGTGGAATGGAAATTGGATATGATGGATGATTCGAATGGAAATTGGAGTTGGATATGATGGATGATTGGAATAGAAATTGGAGATGATGGAAGATCCAGAGAAATGTGTGGTTTCTGAACGCAAGTCCTACCCCAAAGAAGTAAAAAAAAGAGATCGTTTCAACATCAAAAACAACAAAAACTAGAGCAAACATATAATAATGGATTCCAAATTGTAACCAAGCATCATCCATTGGTTCTATACCTAATTCATAACTCGAAAGTTTCTCTGGTCCTTTGCTAATTAGGGCTAAAATTCCCCTCACCGCCAAAAAGAGCCCATTCTTGCCATCCGGGAATCCCCGTATGGGAAGAACTAAAACTTTCCCTCTTAAAAAAAAAGGTAAACAGAGCAGGGTTTTTTCCTTCAACACAGAATCTCTCACTTACTCCCTTCTTCGAGAGCCAGTAGGTTGAGAAAGAGATAAGATATGTATGGCTGTTTTCTTATGGAATTGATTTAATTAGTAGACGAAAAATGTTGCAAGTTGAAAATGGTTGAAAATGACACATAAGTCTCAAAACCAGAGGGTTTTTGTTGATTATCTTTTTTACTAGAGAGTATGGTATGGTGGGTACAATTACTAAATTAACTGTTCTAGAGATCTAAAGAAGACTTGAGAGTGCTAATCATGTTGCTTAAAAAAAAAGCCCAAACAACGGGTTGTTAAATTTTTGAAGATATATGGATATGTAGCTGTTGATACTTTTGTTTTTGGCCGATAAGCATGCATTTTTTGCAAAAAATAAAAATAAAAAATAGTAAAAGAATAAAGATAAAAAATAATATAATAGCAAATAGGGAATAATAATTAAATCACCAAGTAAGCCCATTGCACCAGATCAGTCGAGCCCAATTTGCACAGGGCAGACCAGCGTGCAGCCTCAAAATTAAAACCACGCTTCAGTCCACTAGTAAACCCAGCAATGGAAGCCCAGTATCCCAAAAGCCCATACAATATCAAAAGCTCGTGAAATAGAAGCCCACCAGTGAAGTATAGAGCCCATATATTTTGGTGCCAATGACGAAGATTTATGACTCTTGACATTAATTACGAGGTTATTATTTTACGGTATATTAAGGATGGAGAGACGTGGATTTACTAAATATTAACTAAGCAGTCCACACGACTGCACGAGATATGCGTGGATTCCTTCATTACAAAATCTTCAGAGTGAAAAAAGGCGTCAAAGAATATGCTGCGAGAATTCTTTCGAAAAATGAACTTTTTTTTCAAAATCCACTCATATTAATTTTGGAAAATCCCGTGGTATAGAAGGTAAATTAATAAGAAAAGTGAATCTTTTTTTTTTTCAAAACGCAAGTTAAAACTCAAATGAATATCACTATATTATTTTAAAAAATAGTAAGGAAATTCATCGTGATTAATATCTTGTGATTAGTTGGGTCAACAATCACGTAATACTCAAAAGAGCATGTGTGAATTGCAAAAATAAATATTTCTTTTTCCAAATTTAGGGAAAGTTCAATAGTCATAATAAGTAACAATATACTTTTAATATATGATACAGAATCAGCAACCCACGTAATGCATGCTGGACAAAGAAAAGAGATTTTTCTCTCTATCGTTTTCTAATTGAATATCTATTAATTAAAATATCCAGCAGTAATTTGTGCTCAACATAAAAAGAAAGAAGTTACCGGATGCACATAAATAATAAGGACAACCCCTTCCGAATTGATTATACTTCATTTTTAATCTTACAAAAGTTATTGATGAAATCACATAGTGTTTTTGGATTACTAATGCTTATCATAGACGTTTCTTCTCAAAAAAATTAAATACAAAAAAAAATTATGGATAAAATGTTCTCGTTAAGTTTTCCAATTTAAAATACTTTCTCATTAATTTTTTTTGACAACCATCAAAAACAGAAAACTATCCACTGCCTTAAAAAAATACTTAAATTTGTTTTCGAAATGCACATGTTGCATGTAGCGTGCACTGATCTGGTCTTAGAAATTAACGGGACCGTTATATAATCATCTTCCATTTTTCTTTATTTTTTTTCCGCGTGATCAAAACGCTAATTTAGAAGGTAATCATATTATAATTCTCATTTTAATAAACCGATTAATTTTCCAGTAAATATTAGCCCGCCTTTTGGCCCGGCCCAAGATGAACTCTCACCGCTGCACGCAAAGGTATAAGTAGAATTTCAGTATTTGCTTTCCCCTTGAAAGCTCGAGATTCCTCGCGATCACATCGGTTTTCCTTCGTCCATGTGAGCGGAGCCATGGGGAGGAGGAGAACTGGTGATTGCAGAAAGAGAACCGGCGGTTCAGATCCGCGAAAGAGCGAAGTCGAGGAGGCGGTCGACCGGATCAGCGGCTTGCCCGACTCGCTCCTCCTCCACATACTCTCCTTCCTGCCAATCAGGTGCGCCGTCCGCACGTCGTTGATGCTCCCGCCGTTCCGTGGCCTCTGGAGATCTCTGCCCAGCCTGTCTTTCGAAGAGTGCGATTTTCATTGCTGCAGTCGCGGCCTTCCTGGAGCCGGTGGCGTCGATGGGCTCTCGAATTTCGTCGACCATGTGTTGGCCCTGCACGAGAGCTGCGAAGTCGATAGATTCCGAATTGAGTTGGATTTCCATATGAATGCCCCCGTTAACCCCGAGTCTGTCGTTTATAATAGTGAAGTGGCAAATAGATTGGATGAGTGGATATGCGCCGCGCTGAAGAAAAAGGTGAAGGCCCTTGATGTTGCCCTAGTTGGGTGTGGTGGGCCACTGAAAGCACCGCCATTATAGGATGCCGAGCGCCCTTGTTAATAATAGCCTCGTTGAGCTCTGTTTGCATGTCTGTAATCTCGAATCGCTCGGACAGATTCAGTTGAGGTCGCTTCGAAAGTTATCTTTGTGGGATGTCAATTTGAGCGACGAGGTGATGCGCAATCTTGTCTCGGGTAGCCCGTCGCTGAAGAAGGTGTCTTTCATGGATTGCCATGGCCTACAAGTTTTAAAGATAGTCACCCGTCGCTCGAAGAATTGAATGTATGCTTTTGTCATGGCCTGCAAGAGATTGATCTTGCTCGATCGGGCATCAAAATATTTGCAGTCGCTATTACTCATCCGTTGAGGAAGACAACCTGCCCGAATGTCGTGCCGCTCGAACTGGATGCTTCGATAAAGGAAGTGAATATTACATGCGGATCTTCCGTAAATGATATGGCCTTCTATATCAGGAGGGGATTTAATGGTGCGTTTCAAGGATATCCTGAGGTCAAAACGCTACTGGAGAAGGTCCATAACGCTGCATACTTTACTCTGTGCAATTGGAGTGTACTGGTAGGTTTCCATCCTTTCTAAATGATTTGAAGTTGCTGAGTAGTTTTAGCTTGATATCTATATTTAAAGGCGAGTTGAGCGTGGCACCAGTTGAGTTGATGCGAGACTTATTTGTTTAGTTTGTCCACTGAACTTTACTATTGGCTTAACCGTGGCCCTTTTTTTTTTTCATGTGTTATAAATTTGTCATTGCATTTTTCTCATCTTTGGCTCCATACAAGTATTTGTGTTCTTCTTCTTCTTCCAAATTCTGCAGCTACATGTTGCCATTTAATATGAATCTATCTCTTTATATTGTCCTGCTTTCTTGTCAAAATTTATCTACTCATTTGTCATCAGCTAGTTTGAGTAGCATCGGGGATAGATTTTTTATGTCATTAATTCAGTATGAGATGTCAATCTCGAATCAACCGGTGGAAGATCCTAATATCTTTTCTTGTTCGTTTGAGGGACGGATGGCATTGGTTTTTCCCTGTGGTCTTTTAAAGTCTTTACTCTGTGTCAACTCATTACGTGTTTGACGGACAACTTAGCATATTGCTGGGGCTTCCTGTCAGCTAAAATTCAATCTTGTTGCTTTGGTTGTGGGCTATTTTTGTGGAATTATAGCAGTTTGATGTCTGTGTTGATAAAAGTCTGAATCTAATCCTGTATATTTGTTAAAGGAAGGTTTTGTTTATTTTATATATTTTATCCGACTTAGTTAGAGGAGGCATAGTTTTTGTTAATTGCTGTATGTTTCTAATTTAGTTTAATCATCACAACATCGAGCATTATTGAGTAGATGCTCCTCCAATGGTTCTCTTGTTTCTTCAATCTCCAGGTCTTCAGCATATGGAAGCTAACGAATCAACCACGCCCATCTTTCAACTGGAAGTCCGTGACAACGACACTTAATTTAGCCAAGTGGCACCTCCCTGGGATTTCTTACCTACTAGAGACTTGCAATTTTCTGGAGACACTCACCATATATGTTTATAAAAAAAATCCCAATTAACGATATTGAGGTGCGCTTTACTCTACAGTGCTGCATGAATAACGAATATCTTTCTCTAATGACAAATATATGTTTACTTCCATAGAGAACAATGGCCACCTCTTCATTACACGGATTAATTTTTGAACCCATTTATAAATTTCGTTAAGTATATCAGCTTTCAGACTTTCAGACTGAATTATGGACATTGGATATCAGAAACATATTTCTTTTGGAAATTAAAGCTATTTGATTTACTGATGCTTGATCATTGCACTTTGTTTGGCTATTTGTCAGTTAAAAAAGTGGAAGCGGAAGCGAGCACGTAATTTTAATGGGAGGAGATACTGGAATTCAATTGATGGTACATTCCATTGCCTAAAACACCACCTCAAGAACGTGATGATATATGCATGCGTGACCGAACCGTACGTAATCGAGTTAATTAAGTTTCTACTTGGGAATGCCCTGATTTTGGAGAAAATGGTGATCTCCACGAAAAAGAAAACCGGAGTCACTCGAAATGGGGAATCACATTACTTTGACGTCGCCCCAGAAGAGGACTTTACAGATGTGCTCGTTGGATTCTCGAAGAAGGTTTTCAGTTTCCCAAGAATCTCTCCCCGTGCTGTAGACTGTAGTACACATAGATTGAGTACACGAATATGGTTCTCTCGAGTATTTGCTTCTTTACTTGCTTCTTTACCTTTTTGTAGATATTATGATAGCAGGTCACGTCTCTATCCTTAGTTAGCATTTTCTCTTACTCCCATTGATGAATTCAATAGTCCATCATTGGACACAAAACTTGATGAAGTCTGTATTTCATTTTGGTTGGCTTATATGCTTTGCTTTTTCTCCAAGCCACTATTGCTCTCGTCGTAAATCCTCCAAAGTTTGAAGTAGGTGATGCAGGAATTGCTGCTATAAAGTTGTATATTCGTCTGGATCGATAGCGGCAGTGACAATCCGTAAGTAATATATGCTTAGGCCATCCTTGTTTGCCCAGAGGATGTACTTTACTTTAGCTTTTGCATTTTCATGGTGCACTGTATTACATTTTTGTATTAGACTTGATGAGTGCTGAATTTGACCCGGTGCCTAGCCATTGTTGCAGAGTGAATAATCCTTTGGCTATCGGCCGTCATTAAGTACATGATCTCTATTCAGCAGCTTGGGTTGGAACGGGCCGATCTACAGTGTTGGTTTCACTTGTTCAATTTGGATCAAACCACTTTGGTCCGTTTTTCTTTTCCCTTCTTTTGAACATAATGGATGAATAGAAATGTTATGAGTTGAAAAAGTCGTTCAACGCTTATGACACATGTAGATGGTTCAAAATGTTAAATGAATCTCAACACTAGAGGATTTAAGTTCGATAAACAATCTAAGATAGACAATGCGCGCGTGTCATTGACCGATACTCGAAATCGCAACTGTCACTCAAACAGACGGGTCATGGATTGATACTCGAAATTGCAACCATCACTGAGACAAACGAGCTCACCTTTTACATTTAAACATTAGAGATTTAACTTTTTCATCTATTGGCAACCATGTTCAACTATGAACATTAAAAAATATGGTGGGTATAATTACCAAAACTACGCAACGATGTTACAGAGGTCCAAAGAAGATCCAAGAGCGTTTTATCACTATTGATTATAAAAAAAAAGCTTAATTAATGGGTTTTAAATCTTTTTAAGATAGCGAGAATAACTTTCACCTTTTACCCTGTTACTTAATTTAAATGTTAGGACAAACATACTCAGACTATTTTGTAATAAGAAACATCCTAATGTTTTGCAATATATACATATAATATTGGGTTTTGACATAATAGTAAAAAGAATAGAAACAAACATGCTAGGACTCAAACAAGACTTAATTGCTAAACTAGGTATCGAAGAAAAGAGTTTAGGTTAGTAGTGGTAAGATCTGAAAGCCCGACGCTTAGCTAAGCATGGATTTCTGACCACATTCTCCATAAGGGCCTCTTACCTCTTCCTCTCTTGGTTCAATTATCACTTCCTATTGAAGCGGAGGGGCTAACGCAGCACAGAATCCTTTTCCTTCTGATGTCAACTTCTTATCTTATTCCGCTTGGGCTGTACCTTGTACTCGAGTTCAAGTCAATAGTCGAGTCAGGGTAGGCGGAGCTGGATACTGAGAAAGATCAAGGAGCCCGGTCCGGATGTAAACGATTTTTTTATGTATGTCTCGCATCTTTCAGCTCCGTGCGGGATTCAAAGAAAGAAAGAAATGAGAAATCGTTTTGATTCAAGGCGGATCCTTTTTTGTTTTGCGTACACATACGATATTGGGTTTTAACAGAATAGTAAAAAGAACGGAAACAAACATGATGGGTCCCACGCCACCATCCGATCCGGCCCTTTCGATAAGCCAAAGCCACCGATCTCCCGCTCACCCCTCCACTAGCCAGCAAATCTTGACCGCAGATTCTGGCCATCATCTACGGCCAGGATAAAAAGTACCCAAAAGGAAAAAATCCTGCATAATTAAAAGTATCGTCGAAAAGAAAGAGTGGACCATTTCCACCGAATCGGGTCGGACTCGGACTACTTGAATCTTTCAATGGGTTCTCTGAGCGGCGGCGGCGGCCATGGCGGGCTGTGGGGGTGGAAGGGTCCCTGGAGGAACGAGGGATCGTCGCGGCGTCCTCGTCGGAGGAGCTCGAACCCCTCGGATTCCGCGGAGCCGGCCGGGAGCGTCGCTCGCCGGTTCCCCCTCAAGCAGGCGGCGACGGCGGGCTCGCTCGCTCTCGCCGGCGACACGATAGCTCAGGTCAGGGAGCGCCTGAGGAGGAAGAGGGGGGAGGGCGGGTCGGCGGGACCTGCCTCGCCTGGACCGGACGCTGATGGTGCTCGCGAGGTCGGTGTCTGGTTACGAATGTTTTCTTGTTCGCCGAATGACTGTGTTGTTGTGCGCATTCTCTTGGATTGTGTGCTGATAATTCAGCAATATATGCAGTGTTCTGATAGAGGCGTGATTGACTGTCTGCTTGACTGTTAGTTCAGGGAATGTGCTGGGGGTGGTTTGTTTCTAGTTCCTCGTTTTCTCTTGCTTGACTGTCTTCTTTTGAATTCATCAGAAAGGAAGAAGGTTATTGATGTGTCTTCTGACATGACTGGCTAGCTGGTATTGCCTGCAGAGAAGAAAAAAAATTGTGATCCTGAATGAAATAGCTGATCATTATTGCCTTAGATTGTAGGGGAAAAGGTGGGCAAATGATCTCCACTTTAGGTGTTATGGCCTTTCTTCTACATCATTCGCATTTCACGGGGCAATTCTTGTACCAACTTCTAGTGTTTGGAGATAGCACTGGAAGAGTGTAGCAAGTGGTTGGTGTCATGTTCACTAGTTTTGAAGTGGTCTAGGCGTTTCAATGCAAGATACTAGTGCACAGTTGATTGGAACTATTTGAGAACCGGTGGTGCTTTTATGTTTGATACTTGACTATCTAGATATTAGATTAATACATGAAGTGGTCTTGCGGTGTACTACTATCCACTGTGCAGTTGAGCTTGCCAGATTCACCACTTTAAGGTGCTACTGCTTAAGTTTTGTAAGAGTCGTATGGTGTTGATGGGCAAATCAAGTGCCACTTACTCTAAATTAACACTGCTTATGATTCAAAGAAGTTGATTTCCGGCTGTGGTCAAATAGGTTTTTTAGTTGAGCTGCAGCTGGAGCCATTTTGTGCCGTACTAGTGAATTTTTCATCTTTTCACGCATCGATTAGAATCGGGGTTGACTTCCATTGAGGTTTAAGTTTGAAATGTCATAAATCATACCCTAGAGCCTGGCCATGTCTCTTGTGGTTACAATTCTTCCACTTGTGCCAATTTTCTCATCTTGTGCAGAGCATACTAGTTAATCTCTCCCTGTCTCTCTGTGAGTCTTTTGGGTTGAAAGCTTTTCTATAAGTATGAGTTCACCGATTGTTTTTTCTACGTTCCAAAATGTCTTGTAAAATTGGAAGAGGATAATAAGTTTGAGAAGTCTGTGAACTGCTAAGTTTGCTTTCCTTAAAGAGAGGAAAAGATCTGTATACTCACGTTGGTTTGGTTCCTTTTCTCGTTTAGGAGGTAGATTTTTTCTTTTCAAAAGGTGGTAATATTTAAGGCTGAGGTGGTGCGTTCTTTTTGTCGGCAACTGTATCCTTTCATGGGGGTCGAATGTTTTTTGTTGTTCTGTTGAAGTTTTAATGCTTGGTTTGGTTTTTAAAGTATCTGTGTTTAAATTTTGACCCAAAGCTATGGCACAGGACATCATTCCCATTCTTATTTCAGATCATGACTGGTTTCGGGCCCTACGCATGACCTCTTATGGATTCCTTTTGTATGGCCCCGGTTCTTATGTCTGGTATCAGTTTCTTGATCAAACTTTGCCTAAGCCAACAGTTGAGAACTTGATGCTGAAGGTACAATCAGTTTCCTACAATGTTCATATATATTTGGCGACAAAACGTAAGAGCTTAATCTTTTAACTTACATTTTGCTTGCAGGTATTGTTGAACCAAATCGTGCTTGGCCCTACAGTTATTGCAATTGTTTTTGCTTGGAACAACTTATGGCAAGGGAAGTTATCTGACCTTCCTAAAAAATATCAAAAAGATGCTCTTCCCACACTACTCTATGGTAAAGTTCTCTTCAATCTTCAAAGCTGTTTTTGTTGATCGATCCCAGGTAAAATCAAGTATTAGCCATGTCCCTCATCGTTGCAGGATTTAGGTTCTGGATCCCTGTCAGTGCATTGAATTTCTGGTATGTTCCTTTTTACGCATTTCTGGCATTTCCATGATGTTTCCTGACTAGAGATGTGAGAAACTTGTTTAAGTAGATAGGAGCTCTTTCTCAGTAAACCTGTTGGATGAATCCACGGTTGTCAAATTTCACATGGTTTTAGAGGCGCTGTAGCTTGGAGGCAGGAGAAAAAATGCTGTTGTTTTCAAGTTTATATTTTCATGCCACTCCTATCTGGGTTAATTGTTTCAAAAGTCTTGGAGTACTTGGATAGTCGGGTAGATCTGGTATGAAATGATGCATCTTATACATGTCACTGACCTCAGTTAATGGGAAAGGGCTGTGGCGGTTGTTTGGAGTTTTTGTTTGGCTTTTAGGATTTGGTGTTGCAATATTTTTTTTTCTTTGATATACCACCGAGGCATTCTTTTGGCATTGTGGAGAAAAAATTTGAAACAACTTTCAATTCCTTTTTCTCTGGCAGACTTTCCAGCTTTCTTCTTATTATGTAGAAAAGCTTGTGCTTCATTGACACATTCTGCTAACATATTTGGCATGCTAATAGGGTGGTTCCACTTCAAGCCCGTGTAGCTTTCATGTCCATGGGCTCCATCTTCTGGAACTTCTGCTTGTCTTCCACCATGAGCAAGTAGCTGTTGTCTTCTCTGGAAATTGAAGCTGTGGCTTCAGTTCTGATGTGCTGTTCATCGGTTAACTGAAGACTTCGGAATTGGTAGAATTCCATCCCAAAGCTTCGTACGGACAAGAGTCCTTGGTTTGATCTCTACGTTGCCTGCTTATTGAACCTTTCTTGGCTCATCCAGATTGTACCAGTCAATGGGATCCTGTAAACAATGTTTACTGCCCAATATCTCATCTAATTGCGGGATTTGGTGTTCAGTTTACAAGAGGTAAAATTGAACTGTCATTAAAATTCAGGTAAAATTCTGGTGCTTGATTTCGGCAGCTTCAAGCTATGGATAAAGCGTTCCTCCCATCTAAGCGTTCCATTCAAGCTTGATGCTCGAACATAATTGGACAGAGATGCGTGAATAAAAGATGCTACTATGGGTCTTTTCCTAGTCACCTATATATATCACTAACTCACTGTCTTTTGCTTGTTCCTGATGTTGGTAAATTTCTAAAAACAGTGATAAGATTCAACTAATGTTTGTAGAAGGATAACGTCACCGGCGAATTGCTTGTGCTATAGCTTTTTAGTAAGTTTCCATTAACTTATATCAAATTATTGACATTTATTTGATTTTTTCAAAATTACAAACTCTTACAATAAACTAATATTGACGTTAAAGCGGTAGTATTTCTTATTCATTTTCATTAAGTATAATTTTTACGTATATTTTTCAAAATTACAAACTCTTACAATAAACTACAGGAAAGTGGCTATTTCAAAAGTTTCTAGCATGTTTCGTTCTCTTAGGAGTTGGTAGGAGTCATTGGTCAACTTTGCAAAACCCCTATTCACTCTGTTTCTTTCTTCTTGATTGGTCAATTTCGGCTAAATTTACATGTGGGACCTTGCCTTGACCAATTCCTTTTTTAATTAATGAACTCGTATAGGAGGAGTTTTGAGCGACAGCTATTTGATTCTATCCATAAATCGATTTTCTTCCCAATTGAATGTGCCTATGATTCGTTTATTTACCGAACATTACTATTCGAGACGTTACCCATCAGCAAATTTATCGTGTATATTAACAACATGTGACAACACTTTTTCTCTAAATGCTGTACATACATGCATGATATTCGAAGGACGCTAGTAAGGAAATTTGATTTCTCTTTGGCAATCTGAGAATGTAAAAACCTTTTAAAAATCAATTTCTTTCTTAGTATAACAACACGGCTAATTATCATGCTATGAGTGTAGTACCGAATATATTGTGTTCCATTTTTACTTAGGTTTTCGCTTTATATAAAACATCTATCTACTTTAAAAAAGTCGCGAATTCTTTTTGGGACTCAAATCAAATAGATCGATCTATCAAGATAATAGTGGCAAGAATATATGATTTAAATATGTTAAGAAGTGTTTATAGGGTTATCACAATTTAGTCTTCATTGCTCTAGAAGTTAAGATCGAATAAGAATATCTAATATTAACTCCAATAACTAGAGTATACTACTTATTACGTAATCCATTGGAGATGTTGAGATTTCATTGTTATTCAGCTCTTAATATCTCATGCAACGCACGAGTTCAATTCTAGTCGTTAGCAAATACGCGCACGCAAGAAATTGACATCAACCATTAAGCAAACTCTCTCCATGATAAAACATTGGAATCGTCGAATAACCGAAAGAAAATAGCGGTGGAAAAACTCAATGTAAATAATTCGTATAAATACATGGCGAGAGAGTAAAAAAAAATCTCAAAATTCGAAATCTCCTTAGTTGTAAGATCGAAAATGTCCAAATTTCAGCGTCGTCCACGCATAGGATCTTCCGTAAAATTAAGTAATAATTAAGTATTTGAAGGAAGAAAAAAAGAAAGGCGATCTTGGCCCTTGAAAAAGGAGGAGATTCTCCATGGTTTTACACAATTAAAAAAAAAAAATGGACGATCGATGTTAAAAATTAGGAGATGCTAAGGAACAATCGAAAGCAAAAGGTCCCCCAACTAGTTTTTACTAGTCACAGCTCAAACCTAAGCCCAAAAAAAACCATAAACAATTAAACATGCCTCCTCCTCCTCCATCGGTAACTTTCGGTACCCCAGAATCATTTTCCTAGATTGTAGCCCGACCCGACAACCGTCTCCCAACCTTATTCTCCCCAAAAGATTTTCAAATCGGTCCCAAACCCGGCCGAGCGATTCGCCATCGTCTTCTTCCTGCTTGAGAGGGAAGGTTTCTTTCTTTTGCTTTTCATGGCGGGGTACAAAGCCGACGAGGAGTACGACTACCTCTTCAAGCTGGTGCTGATCGGCGACTCCGGCGTCGGCAAGTCCAACCTGCTGTCCCGGTTCACCAGGAACGAGTTCAACCTCGAGTCCAAGTCCACCATCGGGGTCGAGTTCGCCAACAAGAGCCTGCACGTCGACGGCAAGGTCGTCAAGGCTCAGATTTGGGACACCGCCGGCCAAGAAAGGTTCTCGATCGAACTTCTTCCCCTGTTTTGGGTTTTGGTTTTCCGAAGGTCTCGATTCTCTGTGGGTGCGGATTCTTTTCTTCGGCCGGGTTTTCGAAGGGCGGCTCTGGGTGTGGATGCGTGTTTCGCTAGGCTATCGCGTTCTTGAGGAGTGGATACGGTTTCTCTAGTCTTGCTAGGTTTAAGGTTTTTACGGTGGGACTGTTATGTATGGACTCTTAGCATACGTTGGAATATAGAGCTTGAGAGATGATGGTGCTTCTAGGCGAGGCGATTGTATCTCTAGTTCTGAAGGCTCTTTGAGCTGAGTTTTGATATGGTGCTGTGCTTGCGATGGCGAAATTCTTGGTTCTTACACGAATGAGGACTTAGATGTATGTGATTTGGTTCTTGCAGATTTAGTGATCTACTGAACTCGTGATCTGTACGTGGTCCACTAGTTGCAGTTCTATTGTGTGCTAAACCTAGCATGAGGTTTGAAGTGCTTAAAGAAATGTTTGTGGTCTAAGTATCCCGTCTGTCTGCTTTGCTTTCTGTGTTTTCCCAGGGATTCATTTGAAAGGTTCATCAAACATTTGTTTCCAAATTCGATATTTATGAATAAAATTATCTTCGGGATCGCTTTTGATAGTACCACACTGAAATGATGATTGGGTCATCGAGTGAACCTTTCCCGCTATTAGAAATCCGCTACCTAATTTTTCACCGGAACATCAGCGGCAAAATGAAGCATGTGCATCATCCCGTGCCCCATGATTTTGCAAGTTTAATAATTGGCTGCCGATTTCATGTTTCATGTTTGTTTTTCTCTTACTCGTTCTACCGGTAGTTTTACTAGCGTCGTTAGAAAGTGAGATCCTTTTGAAACATGGTGCTAATTCTGATTCATAGTGCTGCCGGTAGTCAAGAACGCTGATGTTTGCTTTGTGGAAGCTGGCTCTGATTTCTTTTTCCAGAGGACCTTTATGTAATGGATTTTTACTATTTTTAAGGTGCCTTACCCCAAAAATGTGTCTGAGATTTTATTCCCGATTCACTTAGAGCTAGCAAAGTGCCTGGACAAGAAATTGTGTTAAGTAGATCTAGTTCGTCCATTTCTTTCTCAACAGACTTGGCATGTGGTGGAGCTCGTTCCCAAGTTTTAGTTTAATTTTGCGTTTATTTTTTTACCTTTGGAGAATATCTTGTTTTCTTGATGAACTTATTTATCTTCGGTTTGGAAGTAGGGCCTAGTCTTTAATAGAGGAAGTTTTGTGGATATACAAATTTTACTTGCAACTTGGAAATGGAATGCAAAAAAAGGAAAGGGAGAGCAAGAAAAGTCCAGCAAATTGCTTGTTACTTTAGCTATACATGTATGATGTTACCATGAAAGCCTTATCTTCATTTATGGCATCTCGGAGTTGGAAATTTGACAGTGGAAATAAGTCGAACTGAAAGCATCCTGTGGCAAATTTAGTTTAAAGATCTTGATTTGATATTGCAAAATAAGCTCGAGGCTCATGTGATGATGCAATTTCCAAACGGGGAAACAAACTCATGTTCAAGCAAAATGAGTTTGTTTGGAGATCTTTTGACCTTTTCTGACCTCTGAGTAGTCTTACAAGTTACATCGGCAAGCTGTGGATAGCTAGAAGTTCCCTTCAAGGATTATTTCGGTTGTACTCATGTCTGAAGTTGCCTTGCATGGTCAACAGAAAAAATGCCATTGGTCTTTTGAGGATACGAAGTTGGAATTTTAGTCAACAAAAAATTTTGTCACTTGACACTAACATTAAATGATCCTGTATGCCTGTTTGCTTGGTAGTTGGAGGATAGACGTACTTTGCGTTTGTTGAGTGGACTGATGAAAGATGGTGCATTGAAGTTTAGTGTGAATGCTGGAAGGAAGATTCAACTAGTATGAATGATATCTGATGCGTGCTCTAAGTTTCCTCTTTTCGTTAGGAGGGAATAGGCGCGTCATTTATCTTCACAATAGCATGACTTCCTGGTTAGTTTGTGACCTTGAGAGTTTAGTTAGTGTTGGAAGTTTGCAAGAGCTTAACGGGCGGATTAAAACCCAAACTTGATTCAACTTTGCATCAAAGATGCCTGAAAGAGAATTACGGAATCTGATTTTACTTCTCGCACATCTTCTTACTGAAACAGTGAGCATCTGACTAGAGGTCACACAACCTATGTGATGAGCATTCACCAGATTTATTTGTTTCTCCAGCAATGAAGAAAACAATGTGAAAGGTAATGTATTGCATAATTAACATCTTATGATAACAAAACCATTCCATGTACCGTCGCGTTTGCTGGTGATGTAGGTGGGATTTATGTGTTGGACTGTGCTGTGAATGTTTTTATTATCACCGAATGTATTGAGTTCAATTGTTCAACTTCTCAGGTACCGTGCCATCACTAGTGCTTACTATAGAGGAGCTGTTGGCGCTTTACTTGTGTATGACGTCACCAGGCGTGCGACTTTTGAGAACGTTGGAAGGTGGCTGAGGGAGCTGAGGGACCACACCGACCCCAATATCGTGGTTATGCTCATTGGCAACAAGTCTGATCTCCGCCATCTTGTGGCAGTCCCACAGGATGACGGGAAGTCATTTGCTGAGAATGAGTCACTCTATTTCATGGAGACTTCCGCATTGGACGCGACCAATGTGGAAGCAGCATTTGCCGAAGTTCTTAGTCAGATTTATCGGATTGTGAGCAAGAAAGCAGTCGAAGCAGGTGACAACCCAGGTGTTTCTTCTGTTCCGGGTCAGGGACAAACGATCAATGTCAAAGAAGACGGGTCTGTTTTTAAGAGGATTGGATGCTGCTCTAGTTAAGGAGGGTTTCTTTAGCTGCTTGTTGCTAGTAGGGAGGGTCTGCTAAGTGCTACCTCTGTGTATATTTTTTCTTACACAAAATGTCCTCGGATATAAATTGGTGTGGGAATTGTTGATGCAGGAATTCTGGAAAGTGGGTCTAAAACTAGTCAGGCCAGTTGAATTTGATAACTAGGTCGAATTTTGTTTTGGTCGGATTGAAATGATGGTATTCTGATGGTGACATCATATTAACCAATACATTCCTGATTATTGCTCCGATGAGTCGAAATTGAAAGCAATTTCGCTTGGATATTGTTGCAATGCAAGTGCAAAACCCATAATCTTTTGTTGTTACAGCAAAATCTAGAGGTACATAATGAACATAAATGTTATTTGTTGTCTGTAGTAGGATAAGATTGAAAGCATTCTCATTTTTCAGCATCTCCTCAGATCACGTAACGATCTTTATAGTTTGCAATTCTCATTTCGCTGAAAGAGATTGTTTGTGCGGGAGAAACTGTGTTGTTTCTTATGTGGTGCATGATCTGTGCTGATGGTGCAGAAGAAACTGTCTTTTCTTGTGGTGCATGATCCGCGCCGAGTCGATCAATTCAGATCCCTTGATTGTATGGCCAAAACCTGTGCTATGCTACATTGCCAAGCCAACGCAGGGAACCGCACTCAGAAGCGCCCCAGGCTCTCCCTCTTTGGTTCGACATACTTGGTTCACCGGAAAACCAAGTAGCACTCTGGCAACTCTCCCAAATCAGTGAATAGTGGACCTATCGCGACCTCCTCGTCCCTTATTCTATATCCAGGCGCCGCATCAGCATCTCCCCTTGTAAACTGACCTCTGTAAGAACGATGATGTTGAAGTCACGTCAGCGAGCCAGTCGAGCAAAGGGGCATCACCGTCGCCGACAAAGGCCGAGAGCTCGTCCGTCTCAAACATGTGGAGGGGTAACCGTTGGCATTGGTGGGGGAGGCGGTGGATTCGCTGCCGGTGGAGGTGGGATGTAGGTGGTGGTGGTGGTTCTTGGGGGAGAGCCCATTCCAAACAAATGCCGAGGGACCATTCGTCAAACTTACGGTGTTGATAATTACTTCCGTTTCTCTTTAGACAAATCTGCATACATGCCAATGACCCCTCCATGGCTGGCAAGTAGCGGCTCTCCCATGAGAGGGCGGGGAAGATAGATTTGGTACCGTGCCACATTTTACACTATATTTTTCTTTTTCTTTTTTATTTTGATTTTACGATAACCTTGCGCTTGATTTTGTATTGTTCAATATTGTACCCTATAATCTCACATTTCACGACGCTTTTGTGCTTAATTAGGACGGGTCATAGATGTTGCAAGCGGTACAGTATTATAAAGTTGAAAATCTCGATAGACTCGTTTCATAAATTGCAAATAGAGATATAAATGGCTCATGTCTCCACCTCGAATATCACTTGTGATCATGCCCCACAACAACGGACATACCATGAGAGATCAGATAGACAAACCGTGACAAATGAGTGGGGAGATTAGCATTGGAGCCAAGATTTAGCACAACATTTTGGACGCCTCACACCCGCGATTATCATTCATAATCATGGATACATGCCAAAACACAAAGCCAAGGACGATTCGAAAATGAGCGGACAGGAGATGCAGATTCGATCTCACAAACAATGAAACACAACTAGAATCTGGACTCTGCACTAATGAAGCAACCAATCCGCATCAACACGTTCTCAAACGACACAAAAATCGTGGGATATTACGGAATGTGTCATAGAGGCATTTCATCAAACATTCCGCATGCATCAACCGAGAAGAATATATCCACCCATCCAAGACTTGAACTCACACTGAGACCCATAACAATCAACAACGACATTTAAAATCACAGAGCAAAGCACAGACGAGGCCGGAGTGCACGAGAACCTATGTAGTGTCGGAATGAGGTCTGGCCGAATATACTTACCGATGGAGAGAATGGTCGCAAGGTTGGTGGTGGTGAATGCAGTTGTCGGACGGAATGGTGGAGAAGAAGACGTTCAGAAGTTGTTTTTCGGATGGACCTCCAGGCGTATAAAGGCCTAAAGTGCTCTCATTTTCTAAAGTGGACCTTGTGTCAAATAAGGACATGACGTGCCTGATCTCGCCGGTCCCAACTAAACATTCTTGCCGATCAAAGGCATTTTTGTCCAAAGATAATTTTAATTTTAAATTATTTTTTTCTTTTTTCTCGTTTCTTTTTTTTTCTTTCCAATGAGAGCCCTTGCTAGATCTAGGCAAGGGTCATTTCACAAAAAACCAGAAAAAGGAAAAAAGAAAAAAGGGAAAAAATTCAAAAAAGGTAAAAGGACGAAATGCCCTTAACCATCTGAAAAATCAAGCCCTTCTTTGAAAGGGACATAATCAATTCAGGCTCTGATTTGAAACAAGATCCACTTCAAACTCTTATTTGAGAAAATGAAGGTACT
The DNA here is from genome assembly GCF_021117445.2 of Syzygium oleosum. Lineage (NCBI taxonomy): Eukaryota > Viridiplantae > Streptophyta > Magnoliopsida > Myrtales > Myrtaceae > Syzygium > Syzygium oleosum. Next base: position 8,268,868 of record NW_026607494.1, read on the forward strand.
TCATGCTCTTAATTGAAATAATGTATACTTCAGGCTCTTATTTGTCAAAATGAGGCAGGCCCTTATTTGGAATTTTTCCAAAAAAAAAACCCCTTTCTCCTATTTTTTGTGCTGCCACTCCGACTCCCTTTTTCGGTATGACTCCAATCTTACGATGCCTCTAAACGGTGGATCGGCTCTTGAGATTTAAATTTCTTTAATTGGATATGAGCCATTCAAATTTTACCGTCCCTAAATCAAATGTCTAAAATAATATTAGAGACCAACGAAATTATAATAATAATAATTATTTTTAATTTTTCTTTCTTTCTTTTTTCAAAATTTGAAATCTAAAGGCCTAATTCCGCACGCCTATGCTGAATTGACATTTTATTATGCAATTGAAATACTAATGACACTAATCTAATTTTTGGTCAAGGAATGAGACTCGTCGTGATCAGGAATCTCGAACTTCAAATTTTCCAACTTAAACCAGCGGAAAAATTTAGGTGTCAACACAAGTAGCTTAGGGTATGATAATGTATTGTCAAGTAGATTGAGGAGACAAAGGTGAAGAGTCTCGAAGTATTTGAAATATCTTTTCTTCCCTTTTCAAAAAAGTAAAAAAAAATATTTTTTTTATAAAAAAATCAATTCCTCCCAAAAATAACAATAAAAATAATCAAGACATTCAAAAAAAAAAATTAAGGTCAAGAGGTATGTCTTGACTCAAGCATTTTGAAAATTCAATTGCATTTTCAAAAGTTCTCACTATAAGCTTTTTGTTGGAGTAAAAATTGAGTCAATTGAAAATCAAATGGACCACATTCGCATTTTAAAAATTGAATAGCATTTTTTAAAACTTCGGATCTCGTTTTGTTGATCAATTTATCACAGGTATATTCGTTTGGGATTTTTCGTAGTATTAACTCTAAAAAACCCTAAAACAACCTATTAGTTTTTCAAAAGTACGGTAACCTTTTAAAACTTATTCAAAGACACCCAACTTATATTTTTAATCAAATATAACCTTCTTTAGAAGATATTTGATTAGAAGAAAACAAAATTCCGTCAAACTTTATGATATTATCCAATTTAAAAAAAAAAGTATATACAGATTCACATGTTGTAAAGATATTTTAAGTGAAAAGTGAAAGTTTATGAACCACAAAGTTTAAAAAAGAAAAAAAGAAGAAGAAAAAACTCATTCTAGGTGTGACTTTATCATTTAAAATTCATAGATGAAAGTAATCGCGTGGAAAACGAAAAAATGTAACGAATTTATTCATAAAAATCTGACAAATCCCGCATCGAATGGCGATGCGATCGATATGTGGACGGCGTACCTGGATGGCAGGACATCGATATGTGGATGGCGTACCCGGATGGCAGGAAAGAGAGTATATGGCAGAGGACCGATGCGACATGGATATGCGGACGACGTACCTGGATGGCAGGAAAGAGAGTATACGCATCAACTCTTCACTATTAGCAATATTAGGATATTGACTTGATTATTATGGATATATCTTTTTTGATTGTGCATATTCTTGATTGATTATATTAGGTATTATGTTTGTCTTATTGTGCACGGTATTAAATTTCCTTATCCTTGTTCAAAAGTTCAAGAGGTATGTCTTCACTAATGCATTTTGAAGATTCAAAAGTTTTCATCACAAGCTTTTCGTTGATGTAAAAATCGAGTGAATTGAAAATCAGATGGACCAAATTCGCATTTAAAAAAATAAATATCATTTCAAAAGTTTGGATCACAAGTTTTTTGTTGGTGTAAAAATCGATTCAACTGGAGTTACAAGGGGTTAATGTTCGGTCAAATTTAGTACATGGAAGGAGAGTACTGTTTCACCATATTTCTTGCTTTTAGGAATGTAGGCTTTTTCCTATCGTGTCATGGAGTTGTGAATGAAGGCACTTTTCAATTAGTGACGGTGAGTCAATTCTTGTCATATAGATTGAGGAGAGAAATGTGTCAAAAAAAGTCATAAACTTTTTGCATTGATGTCAATTTAGTCCTAAACCTTTTAAATGATTTTGATATTGGAGACTTATTTCTAGAACAAATTTTTCATGTAGTCTCAGTTCGGTTTTATTGGTTATAGAGTACTTCTTCCGAAAAAAATTGGGTCAATGGCCAACATTTGCCTTAAAGGGCGCTATACCTACTCCTATTTTTTCTTTTTCAAACTTTGGCCGACAGAAGATAATGGTGCTGAGTGTAGGTTATATGGGGTTGGTTTGTCGACTTAATGCTGCAATGTATATGGGCTGGATTTTATTATACGATGGAGGTACCTTCTGTTGTCATATTATGCCCGAGTTTGCAGTTGAAGCATTGAAGTAGTGATCTTTTAACAAATGTGTAACAGTTCTTTTAAATAGACCTTTTATAGTGGTTTCTGAATTATTCACTTGTGCAGTGGAAACTCCAAAAAAATTGAGAGTGTTGGGGACACTTAAAATATTTGTCTATCTGTATTATTTTTTTGGAGAAGACATAGTGTTATGCCTCTCTATTGTCATTCCCAATTTAGTTTCTAAATAAAAGAAAGATGGTTAAAGTGTCGAGGACCTTAAGTACACTATTCTACTACTGAATATTGATTGGTAGACAAAAAATTTGGGGAACTTACAAACATATCACCGCCGAGATGTTGTTGATCTTGAAGGGGCTTTTTTAATACCTATGTGAAACCAAATTCTCAGGTGCCGTCACTATTTGGTGGACCTTCTGTTTGCATTAATGATGGAATTGGCATGAACCTGGCCATGCAGATATTATCGATATGGGGCCAACCTTCCTGATGATGATGATAATGAACAGATCCATCGGCGACATTTGCTTCCGTGTGAGGATGATCAGGAGGATGTTGATGATCTTGAAAGAAGGATTCAGGCAAGATATGCTAGGTCTGCTCATACTGAATATGATGAGGAGACGACGGATGTAGACCAGCAGGCTCTTTTGCCTTCTGTCTGGGATCCAAAGCTATGGATGGTGAAATGTGCGGTATGCCCTCCGTTGTTTGTAAATCGTAACTTTTTTTTCCCCAATTCCTTTTAAGTAGTTGGTATTCTTGATTCTTTGGTGAACCTGGAATGACATGATTCTTGTGTGGTACTTCATAGATTGGTCATGAGCGAGAGGCAGCTGTGTGCCTAATGCAGAAAGCCATTGATAAAGGACCTGAATTGCAAATTAGGTCAGCCATTGCACTTGACCATCTGAAAAATTACATATACATTGAAGCGGACAAAAAGGCCCATGTGAGGGAGGTAAGTTCTCTTGGGTATGTTGGTTCTTCAGGACCTGCTGAACTTCAGAGGTGTAGGCCAGTGATTGTCGTATGTTGTAAATAACCTGGACGCCTAGGTTTTTCCAGGCATGCAAAGGTCTGCGAAATTTATACTTGCGAGAAGTAATACTTGTCCCGATTAGAGAAATGACGGATGTCCTTTCAGTTGAAAGTAAGGCAATTGATCTTTCTAGGGACACATGGGTCCGAATGAAGATAGGGAAGTACAAAGGAAACCTTGCCAAAGTATGTTGGGGTTCATGTCAATTTAATTATTTTCATCTATGTTCTCCTCTCCTTTCGCTCCTGCCCCCCTCTCCCCGGGCCCTCTCCTCCTTTCGAAGGCAAAAGAAGTGTTACAACATACGACAATCACTAGAGTCATATTCATAGAGCCTAGAAACAGGACTAACAAACATAGTCGCTTCACGTTTTCTCCAAAAACAATCTTTGGCACATGGTATATCCTCAAAAAGAGTGACGATTTGGTCATGGCATAAACATAATATGATATAACTCAGTTGAGGGGCAAGTTCACCATAGCTATTGCGGCAACCATTGGCAAAGCCTGAGCATTCCAGGACTCCGGCACTGAAGAAATGGATGGCTAACCCACAAAGTTCTACGATCAAAGTTTCTGGCAGCAAAATCAAAGGACAAAGATGAGGGATGCAGGGTTTCATCCAAAGGGAACAATATTATAAGTAATTTCAGCTATAACATAACAGCTTGCATTTAACCCATCTAACTAGGACCGCAGTATATTTCTTTTTTATCTTGTGACATTCTTAGTTAATATAGAAGATGGCTATCATAAAGTTCTCTTTTACCAGAGAAAAAAGCTCACTTGAAGCAAGGGATTCTAAATGGGAGATTTGAGCTGTCCAGTCTTAGCGGGACAAGATTCGAGCAGTCCTAGTATGCATAAACTGCGCAGTTAAGATCGGAATGTGTATGCATCTGACGGATCACGCAGTTGATGTCAGTTAAAACTTCTCCACATTGAATTCATTCACTGCTCGTTACAACTTACGAATAGTATCTGCTGAGAATACACTACATCTGACAATCCAAGGTTCTCAGAAAAGAAATTTTGATATCTATTACTTTCACAGACTAAGCAAAACATCTGTTAGATAGCAGACTACTGGTAATTAAGACAAAAACAAACACAAAGTGGATAGCCATACATTTACAAAGTTTCGAAATTTCAATTGCCTTCTCAAGAATTCAATGTTAACTTCACGGAAAAGTATATTACATTTTTCTGCAGCATCATCGTGGTCCGGAGAGAACCGAGGGTAACAACGGAGTGGAAGCAGCAAAGTGAACCTCCTCTTGAGAAACGTTTCCGCCAGTTTTCGACAAAGGTGGATAAGAGAAGTCGTACTCCAAGTCATCTGGGACATCCATAAGGCTGTCCAAAACCTTCACAACGATTGACATGGGAGGCCTCTTTGTGAAATCTCCTTGCAGACACCAAGCGGCGATTCTCAACATATTCACTGCCTGCGCCTCGTTTAGCCGCATATCCTCGCTGTCACTATCGACAATATCCGACAACCGTCCTTCTTCCGCCTTTCTCCTGAAAGCTCCCACTAAGTGTTTTCTGGGTCTTGAGAGTTAACGAAAATTTTCGTTGCAGACACTATTTCCAGGACCACCAAAGCTATAGACATCAACTTTTTCGGTGATTATTGCGCTCAGCCATTCCGGAGACAAATAGCCGGGCGTGCCCCTCACGGTGGTCATGACTTGGCTTTTGTCCCTATCGATCAACTTAGACAAGCCAAAATCAGAGACCTTAGCATTAAAATTCTCGTCCAAGAGAATGTTTTGGGGTTTAATATCCAAGTGGAATATCTTTCTTCTACATTCTTCGTGAAGATAATTAAGACCCTTGGCTATGTCGTAAATGATCTTCCTCCTTTGCTGCCAGTTGAGAACATATTCGCTGGATCTGTGGAAGATCCATTTTTCTAGCGAGCTATTAGGCATGTATTCGTACACGAGCACCCTGTGAGAGTTCTCCGTGCAAAATCCTACTAGCCTTACCAGGTTGACATGATGAATGCTCCCGATAGTCTCAACCTCGGCTAAAAATTATTTCTTGATATGGCCTAAACCGTCGAGGCACTTCACTGCCACTTTCGAACCATCCTTTAGAGTGCCACCCTGGCCAAGCTTCTTGCTGAAATCCTCGGTAATGACTTTCAGACTGTTGAAAGTAAATCTTATGGGCATTCCCGGTATTTGATCTAGATGATCCTCCTCAGCTTCATCGACAGCTTCTCTCTTCCGAGATAAAACTTTTGTGACCCCAATGACAATGATCAAAGCAAATACAGATCCGAGGCTGGAACCTAATATTAATGCGAGACGGTTTGTCTTGCCCCTATTATTGGAACTGGGAGTTCCACTCGAACCGGGAGAGTTAGGAACTACATTGGAAATGTTCCATACTATGATAAAACCGATAGAATTGTTAAGCTGTTCCAGGTTCATCAGCGAAAATTCTTCTGATAATAAGTAGCAGGAACCTGAATCACTTGGGATATTGGGGCCTCGCAGAAAAAAAGCTGCTTTGCATGAACAATTCTTAGCGCAAGCCTCTTTACAATTTACCTTAGTTACATTCGCAAGGTCTGGGGTGCTTTGTGGATCTGTGCTGTAGGTGAAGTAAGAAAGATCCAGCAAACTTTGAAATTGTGAATTGCCGCAAGACAGAGGAACGTCCTCGTAACACCCAAGATTGGGATGTCTATCGTTTGTTTGCTTGAAATAGGTTGTGCCCCCATTTGTATCTGGACAAGTGCATTGCCCGTTCGAAGTGCAAATTCCATACTGCCCACAGATCGTCGGATAGCTGCAGTCACCATAATCCCGAACCAGGAGGTCAGCTGCCACTGTCCACTGATATTTGTCCCGATCAAACTCATATGCTCTCAGGTGCCCATCATATTCCAGCCTCATAAACAATGAAGCAGGAGGAATATTGATAGGGACAGAGCCATTTCGCGTGGAATTTGTGAACAATGCTAAGGTTCCATTTATAAATTCGATGTAATTCGAGTCATTACTCGTGTTTGGAAAATTAAGGTGAACTGGGAAGTAGGCCTGCGGAGGATCAGTGTCCATCTGCAGAAATAAACCTGTACTAGTCATGGAAAGCGAAAGTAAACTTTGTGCAGTCCAATTCGTTTTAGAAACACTAGGCACCAACTTCTGCCCTATGCTTAACTTCTGTCCAAGGACTAGGGAGTCCGTATGGTGATCGAAAGACTGCCAAACTGGCGCATTATTTGCATTAAACAGCACGAGGTTTCCTGAATCTGTCAGGTTCAACCCTATAACGGACTTACCAGAAGTGTCTGTGGACCAAGCAATAGTACCGCCAGCATCTATCAACACCAAATCGCATTCCGACGTGAGCTCGAGCGTGGGGTTCACCATGGGATAGTTACGATTAGCAGCCCATACTACTTCCGGAAAAGCTGTATCAGTCTGATCAATTTGAGACGCATTTGTATAGACAATGGAAATAGAAAAGAGATAACTGGTTTCTGATTGCACGCGGACGAAGCCACAGGCAAATGTCGGGACATCATTTCCTCTGAGAATAATAGGCTTCACAGAATCCACAGGAGACCCGTTACCAAAGGACACCGAAGCGATAGAGCTGGCTGCCCGTGTAGTAGAAAGGTTTGCCGCTGGCTGAGGCAGGACCAAACCCAAAAAATACAATAGGAGCAAAAGACAAAGGGTAGCCGGAGAGGACCTGCGGTGTGTGAACATGATAGGACATGAAAAAGATAGAGCTGGCAGGGAAAGGCAAACGGGACGAAAAAGATGAAAATGAATTTGACATGGAAAGGAGATGGAATCAGTCTTATTTCTACAGAGTTGGCTCAATCACTAGGAATTGTTGAATTAATGATACACAGGAATCCTTTTGTCACATAGTTTATGGCCGGCTTAACTCCATTAACTAGATGGAGTTAAGCCAACTCATGAGATCTATAAGGACGCGTTGAACTAGGGGTTAGTCTTCTACAGAGAAAGTTTGAAAAGTTCAACTCCGGCTCAACGCGTTGGACTTGGTTGCCGGCATCCGGTCTGTTTGCATTGGATTAGATTCTTCGAATTGAACTATTATACGGGATATAAGACATCGAGTTTGAAAGGACAACTCATGAGAAGCTACTTTGAAAAATAGGAAAGATTACGACCCGAGAAACTTGGGTTAATATATTCCTGGATGCTGGCTTCTTTTTCATGAAGTGGATGCAACCATATTTGTTATAATAATCAACCTAGTATTTCTTGCTATGTAAAGTTTGACAAAGCAATTGAAAGATTGTGTAAGCTTCGCGCCATCGGAAAGAGCACAACACAAGTTCAAGTGTGGAACGATGACCAAATCAAAGTCTCCTTCAGCAGTCCTAAAAATTGATTGCCGCTTTCATCGTTTTTACTGCATTCGGTGTTTGTCTCCTTGATCTTTCTTTTCAAACGGAAGATAAAAACTAGCCTCTTATTTTTGGATTGATTTGATCTCCTTTGGGCTTCAGTAGACTGTACATCACATGGCCAACTGCCGATTAGTTACTCTATAGTTTCAGCTCACTCAAGTTAGATCTTGCAACAATATGCATATCTAATTCTAAGGAACATTAAGCCAAAAAAACAAAAGAAGCAGCTCAACAACCTATCCAAGTGATTGCATACAAATCTAAGAAAGACATCGTACCATTTCTATGTTAGCAGAATCAAATAGTAAATAGATGAAATTTATGTACCGGATTGTTTATTATGAATTTATAACATAGCACGGAGTGGGGAATTGTCTTTTCACTACCTATCAAAAGATTGTGCTAGAGATGTCATAATTGATTTGAAGAAAAGAGTCCCAGAGAAAGAGATGATTCCTCCAAATCAAGTATTATGATGATTAAAGATGTGCAAAAGCCAAGGATTTTGAGAATGATCGGTGTCATCAAGAGATCACATAGTTGAATCTTACATGCCCAATCATCTAAGTTCTTTATTTGTGGAAAACATATGCCTTGGAAAGATACCATGGATCGTTAAGAAGCTGGAATCAAGACGATTAACCAAGGATGTAAATGAAGTAGTCAGTAGAAAAAATCAGAACTGTACCAATGACGAACTTCTCCCATAATCTTTGTCGATTCTAATAGTGTATTCGCAAAATAGACTAAAGAGCTCATTAACCTCAAAATGAAAGACAAGGAAGGAAGCATCATTGAATCCGAAGGAAATCAGGGGTTGGAACAAAAGTGCATACCAGGTTTGGATCCAAGAAAGAGTAAAGTTACCAACAAATATTATCAAGAACCGACTAGTCTTAGCAGCTTTTTACACAAATGGCCTAACATGTTCCCTTTTCTCCAAGATATATTCAGGCACTATGTTCGACATGAACATGGGTTCAAATATCAGCAACATCTCTCCATCACTCTCCAACTAGAACTTGCAAGCGGAATATCGAAAGGGAACTTAATTTATAGTTTCTAATTTCCAAACTTCCATTTTGGTGACCTGCAGAATGATATACTACTATTGGTACTACCACAATAAACTTAAGCACGACTGAACTCTGCATAAGCCAATCCTTTGCTAAGACATAATGAAGGCCACTCATTTGCAAATAAAAAAGAAATTGATCACATGGCAGAGACCTTTATTTGGCCTGAAAAGAAAATTATAAACTGGAGCACTCACTCTAAAAATTTCAATTGCCTGGAGAATTTTACCACTTGATTCGTGGAGAAGCAAAGTTATTTTTAGTTTGTCGTGTCATCGTGGACCAGATAGAACTGAGGGTAATAATGCAGTGGTAGCACTGAATTCGACTTCCATTCGACCTAATTTTGCTGCTCCATTAGTGGAAGGCTGAGCAGAGAAGTTGTAATCCAGGTCGTCTTGAACTTCCGAAACACCCTCTAGCACCTTGATGACTATTGACATGGAAGGCCTCTTTGCATAATCTCCCTGTAAACACCATGCAGCAAGCCTCATCATGTTCACTGCCTGCAACCCATGTAGTTGCATATCCTTGCTATAGTTATCCACAACGTCCAGCAATCGTTCCTCTTCAGCCTTTCTCTTAAAAAGGCTCAGTAAATGCATGTCGTCTTCATCTAAAGAGCGGTCAAAGATTTTTCTCCCACAAACTATCTCCAAGATTACAACACCAAAGCTGTACACGTCCACCTTTTCAGTAATTGCTGCACTAAGCCACTCGGGGGCCAAATAACCAGGAGTTCCACTCATGGTTGTGACGACTTGGCTTTGGTCCCTATCAATCAACTTGGACAATCCAAAATCAGCAAACTTAGAATTGAAATTCCTGTCCAAGAGGATATTTTGGGGTTTAATGTCTAAGTGAACTATCTTCTGTCTGCAATCTTCATGAAGATAATTTAGTCCTTCTGCTATATTGAGAATGATCTCTTTCCTTTGTTGCCAGTCAAGAACACATTCATTGGATTTGTGAAAGATCCATCCATCTAGAGACCCATTCGGCATGTACTCGTAGATAAGGAGCTTGTGGGATTTCTCGGCACAAAATCCCACGAGTCTTACCAAGTTAACATGATGGATGCTACCGATAGTCTCAACTTCGGCTAGAAAGGATTTCTTGACCTGCCCAAAACCATCAAGGTGCTTTACTGCAACTTTTGTGCCGTCAATTAGAGTACCCTCGAAAACATAACCAAAACCACCTTCGCCAAGCTTTTTACTGAAGTCGTCTGTAATGGCTTTCAGATCATTGTACGTGAATCTTATGGGCATTCCAGGTACTTGATCAAGGTAATCCTCCTCTGCTTCATTATCATCTCTCTTCCGAACAAACAAAACTATGACTACGATGAGAAACATCACAGCAAAGAGAACTCCGAGGCTGGACCCAAGTATTACAGGGAGACGGTTGCTCCTTCGGTTGCCAACGGAAGTATTGGGAGCTTCATTTTGTACTTTAAGGTAAGCAGTGGAGTTATAGAAAATCTTATTCTTGTCAATGTTCATGAGTAAGAACACCTGAGTTGGTAAGTAACAACTGCCGCTGGTGGGATTCGATCCATACTGGAATATAGCCGCTTTGCATGAGCAGTTCTTTGCACAGGTCTCTTTACAACTTGAAGCATCTATGTTCTCAAGATCTGAAGTGAAAGTAAAGTATGTGACATCTTCAAGCTCCAGAAGACTTTAATATTGAGAAGCCCCACAAGACAATTGGACATTCTCAGAACACCCAAGATTAGGTTGCCTATCATGTACTAGCTTGAAATAGCTCGTTCCCCCACTTGAAGCCGGACAACTACATTGCCCATTGGAGCAAATTCCACATTGCCCGCACACTGTCGGATAAGCACAGTCCCCAAGAAACCCCGTCAAAAGATCGGCCACTTCTTTCCACCTAGATACCCACTCATACACTCTCAGATGCCCATCCGAGCCTAGCTTCATATACTGTGCAGAAGATGCTTGAGGGACTGAAATCACACTCACATTCGTGGTAGAATATGAGAAGAAAGCCAAGCTTCCATTTACAAACTCAACATATGGAGACTCCTTACTTGCCTTCAGATTAGCAATTTGATACTAGTAATAGATCTGAGGAGGACTAGTCTCCATTTGAGCAGATAAACCAGTGCTATTCATGGAAAGCGTAATCATACTGTCTACAGTCCAATTTGTCTCGGAAACACTCAGGCATCAATCTTTGCCCGGCCATCAACTTTTGTCCAGGGATAAGTGAGTCGGTTGGCTGATCAAAAGACCGCCAAATAGTCACGTTATTCTTATCAAACAACTCAAGGTTCCCCAAATCTGTCAAGTTCAAGCCTACAACGGACTTGCCAGAAGTGTTTGTGGACCAAGCAACAGTACCGTCAAGATCTTTCAAAACCAAATCGCCTTCGGAAGTGAGCTCTAATGTCGCACCGATCTTTACAGGATTGTTTCGATTGGCAGACCACACTACTTGTGGAAATCCAATACTGGGTTGAACAATTAAAGCAGCACTGTCAATTTGGACGACGAAAACAGCAAGGACGTAAGTGTTGTAGTTACCATTACAGTAGAAGCCGCAGGTGTAGGCAGGGCCATAACCATTTGCGGCTCGGAGTAGAATTGACCGCGATCGATCCATCTGTATATTGAACGGAGTGATTAGCTGTTGCGTTATTCGTCCACTGTGTTGAAAACGTGGCAGTTGGATAATCGTAATCTTGAGCTTGAGCATCAATAAAGTTTTTGAATTGCGATAGAAAAAAAAAGGAAAGAGAAAGGAGAAAAGAACAGAGGCTGCAGAACGAGACCATGGCCTGCAGTGAAAATTTGAGCAGAAAGAAGATTGAGAATGGAAGAGAGGAGGGGAGAAATGAGAGATTGAAGTGGAGGGCTGAAGGTCTCTAGAAACAGTCGCCTAAGGTTAGCACTTTGGGATTTGGGAACAAATAATATAATATAATGTAGTCAAATTTGGAGGAACTGGGGTGGTTGGATTAAGAAATGGGAGGTATCGTGTTGATGGGTTCAGGCAGCTGTTTTTGCAAAGTCAACTTTTGAGTTACGGTGTAAGCAAAACAGATTTGGAACCCGAGCCATGTTTTGTTGCTTCTCTGCAATATCGTATACGAGTTACTAAATGAATTGAGCAGAGCAAGTTGGAAGGAACCCGAGCCATGTTTTGTTGCTTTTCTGCAATATCGGATACGAGTAACTAAATGAATTGAGCAGAACAACTTGGAAGGAATAACAGGACAATATGCTCAAGCAAGTGGATCACTGCCCATTAGACTATCTACACTTGAGGACTATCTCTGAATCAGAAGAAAATATTAGGTACTTGACTAGTGCCGACTGCCGAGTGGGAGTCCATTGATTTTTTTTTTGGTCATCGGAGTCCATTGATTAATCGCCGCGTTCCCCACTCTTAAAAAATTTCAAATTTCTTTACCTTACTTTTTCTTTCTTTTCTTCTCCCGTTGCTCTCCCTCTTCTCGCTTTCCTTTTCTTCTCATTCCTTCTTCAACTGGCAGAACCTATAGACTTGTCGTCACTCGAGCAAAGAGTGCTTAATGGATGCCGTAACAGCAACAGGTGTGGAAGACCCAAAAAGCCAGCAGGAACATTCTTTGTCTGGAGGCGTTGCAAGGTGTATGATGCTTTTGAAGGCTCTGACCAAAACCCAGTAGGGGTTTGATGGGGGAAGTCGTGTTATTACAATCAAAATCAGAACTTTCTTTGTCTGGAGGAGTTGTGGAAGAAACTGAAACAGAAGAGATACTAGGTTTCGTGTGATCAGTAAAGTCAAAGAATGAGTGGTTCCTCGGACCGAGTGGCTTTCGGACAGTGCTTGCGACATCGAAGGTGAGGGAAGTAAACATGGTCAAAATAGGGCACAAACAGTTTCCATATCGCGCGGCGGCAAGGGCTATTGTTCGAGGGCGAGATCGCTCGAGCAGAGGCGGAAAGTGATTGTTTGAAGGAAGGAAAAGAAAACGAAAGCGAGCAGGAGAGAGAGAAACGGGAAAAGAAAAAAAAACAAAAAAGAAACTTTAAATTGCTGAAGAGTGGGACCCACTGTGTCCCACGTGGAAATTTATCAATCTCGGTTTATATCACGGGTGATTGGTTTTCAATCTGGTCCGGTCCTATCTAGGAACCGGGAATTGGAGCAAGAGGACTGGTTCCCAATTTATGGAACCGGTCACTTGGTAATGAGCATGAGCTAGCAGAGTTGATCAAAGTCTCTAATCTACGCAAATCTCCATCCGCAAACCTCGTCATTGCTTCTGGACAGCAAAGAAGGCAATGCGAAGATTAAGAGAGGCGCAAAATGACGGAACTAGAACTAGGCAAACCAAAAGCCAAAACATCAATTTACATCTTAGCGACGAAAATGAAGCATTCACATCTCCAAAATGAGTGATCGAAATATAAGAAAAAGCAGAGACAATAGAAAGTTGAGCGAGAAAAACTTGGAAGGGCTTTTTGAGACTGAGAGTCGAGCAAGAGCTAAAAGGGACGTATGAGAGTTGAGTGAGAGCCAAGTCATGGAAAGAGTGAAGAGCGAAAGAGCAAGGCATGACAGGCGAGAGGGAAAGAGTGAAGAGCATTGACATCAAGCGAGGTGTGAGGTGAGAGGGAAGGGAAAGACGAGATTAGATTAAGGTTTTAGAAGAAATTAAAAAGATTATATATATAATCAGTCCGATTCTCGGTTCGGTTCCAGGAACCGGACTGACCGGACACCGGTTTTAAAAATAGAAAGCAAAAATAGACCGACACCCCCTGAAACTGCCAAGAACTGGCCACTTCGATTCGGTTCGAGCAGTCGACCGATCCATTTTGCTTACCCCTAATCTATACAAGTCTCCACACGTGAACCCAGACTGAACCAAGAAGATAATACATGGCAGGCTTCTGAATTATTTAGGCCCTGCGCTATTTAACTAAGAATATAATATTGAGTGGAGACAAAAATAAAAATTAATAAATAATAACAGAAACAATTAAAAATGCCATGCACCACAATCATAATCTTAAAATCAGAATGACCATTTTGACAAAAAAAAAGATCAGAATGACCATAGGCCTTTCAGATCTTTTGAATGCAGTGCATAAGCCAACTGTATTCATCCACCCAGAACCGGTCACCAACTACATTTATCTTAACGTTGGAGTGATAATCTTTTAACTCACATTAGATTAAATTAATAAAGTAGCTACCAATCGATTACTTATTCAATTTGAACACGCCAAGCATATCAATTCAGTTCAACATAGGACGGAGTGGGAAACTATATTTCCACTTGCCGGAAACTGCTAAAAAAAAACTACCCGCTACCTATCAAAAAGATTATGCTCGGAGATGTCAAGATTGATTTGAAGAAAAGGGTACGAGGGAAAGAGATGATTCCTCCGAGTCAAGCACCATGTTGATTAAAGGATCACATAGTTGAATCTTGAATGCCGCGATCATCTCAGTTCTTTAGTTTTGGCAAACCTTTTCCTCGGGAGGATCACGGTGGATCGTTGAGAAGCTGGCAATCAAGATGAGTAACTTAGGATATATCAGAAGTCGTCGGTAAAAAAAATCGGAGCTTTACCAATGATAAACTTCTCCAATTATCTTTAGTGGTGCTAATAGTGAACTCCAGGGACAGATTCAATAGCTCATTATCCTCAAAATGAAGAAGACATGGAAGGAAGCATCATTGAATCCGAAGGAAATCGGGTGTTGGAACAAAAAGTCAAATCAGGTTTGGATCCAAAAAACATTAAAGCCACCGAAAGACATCATCAAAAAAATTGACTAATCTTAGCAGCCTTTATACACAAATGGCTCAAACAGCTCCCTCTTTTCCTAGACATATTCAGAGACTATGTTATACATGAACCTGGGTTAAAATATCAGCAACATCTCTCCATTACTCCTCCAGCTGGAACTTGCAAGCAGAATATCACAAAGGAACTTAAAGTTCGTAGTTTCTAATTTACATAAACCTCCTCCCTGAATTGAAAACAACACGCTTGAATAGAGAGAAAACGGCTTGACTGTTTAACAAAAAAGGAAATAACTTTTTCTAAATTACTAAACAAATGAAACTAATAATTTTTTTTTTGGAAATAATTTTCATGATAAAAAATTTTCTTTTATTATTAAAATTTTTAGTAAAACAAACGCACACAGTTTTTAATTTCCAAACTTCCATGGAGAAAGACTGCTGGCACGAGGGAGCCGTTAGTGAATTTACCGGAGTGATTAGTTGTTGCATCGTTCGTCCACTTCGTATCGACTCCCATGTTGAGCATGACAGAGCTCGAGAGTGTAGAGTGCGGACATGGCCGGAAACGAGAAATTGGGGAAGAAGACGAAGAAGAAGAAGAGAGATTGAAGCGTGGGATAATTTTGATTGAAAAAGCTTAATGGTAGAGAACTAGAAATATTCAATTTTCGACCTTAGTTCTATTTTTAATTTTTTTATATAATCTAAGCTTTCAGAATCGAAATTTTTTTTTTGGTCAGATTCTAAATTTAGCTGACACAAAAAAAAGGCTCTACCTTTCAATGTAGACTTTTTGCTAAACTCGCTGAAAATAGAGACGTACTTACATGTATTACTTTTCGAAAATATCGTTTTATAAAATTATATGTAATTTATTCATGATTTTCCAAATTTTGGTTTTGATTTTCTTGTTGTTGTATTTTGTTTCTTTTCTCTCTCTCTCTTTTTAGTTTTGTTGTCAAAGCTTTCTTCCCTATAGCAAATAATTTTTGTTAATATAAAATGACTTCCGTTTTGGTGACGGTATTCCTATCGCCGTTGGTACTAACTAGACCCATTAAACGGATGAGTCGATTAGGATTTAGATTGGTCGAAAAAGAACTCAATTCAAATTGTTTCATTTTTATGCAATTTAAAAGTTAGGCTGAAGGAGGCTCCGTCGAATAAAAAAGTTTGAGTAAAGAATTTATAAAAATTATAGATAAAGGTGTAATTTAATACTTAAATATCTTAATAGTAATGATAACATTTGGGGGGGGCGGGGGCGGCGGGTTGGTAATGGTCGCAGTCTCCACCTTATTTTTTCAAAACCTTTGCCAATGGTTGTGAGCCCATGTCATCAAATCGGTAATTGTACAGTAATGATAATGTGCTTGAAATGCGTGTGTTCCCAATCCATTAAGACAATATGTAGTTAGTCATTTATATATTGGACCCATTTGATTCCGTCTTTAAAATTTCAAGGCAACTCATCATTGATATGCCCCATTAAATGTGAGTTACGGAAACTACCTCTAGTACTAATATAACAAACTTGAGTATGATTAGACTCTACATAAGCGATAAAAATCTAATTGGAAAATGGCACAGTACTGCGCCTGCTTTGATGTGGTGATATTTTAATCGATTACTTGAGTGCCGCAATTTTAAAAGTTATTTATTTGAGGGACTTCGGTGATGTATCTCTGACTATTTGTTGTGTACATAACATATTGAGTGTGTTTATTTTAAAAAGATTTAAACCAAAGCGGAAAATCGGCCCGGCGATGCGAATCTATTTTGTTGCCTTCTTCATGAACAGTCTTTGACTACGGAGGCAGCACAAGTAGCACTAGCGGTCCATCCATGGCAACTGATGGTGACGGCAACGCGCCGGCTGAAAGTCCACGTTAGCGCTGGCTATCCCTCGTCCTCCAATGAGAAGTCCCTCTACGTCGCCATGAAATTTGTCATGAATCGTGCCTCAGGCAAGAGAAGAACAACCTTACTATTAGAGAATGGGGAGGGACTTCTCGTTGGAAGTCTGCCATGAAACTCGTCCGCTTCAAGCGTGCTCCTTCACCGTTCTCTCTCAAGAGCAACTACTTAATCAGGAATGGAATCAAACGACGAAGAAAAATGATCAATTTGGGGCTAGGGTTTTCGATTTGGTAACAGACAACACAAAGAAGACATAGTGATCTCGTCAGGAACGGAATCAACCGACATTGATTTGGAGTTGGCCCCAGTTCGTCAATTCGGAACAAGCAAAAAGCTGAACGGCAATGTTTATACACGCTGTTAATGACATCATCTTCACGGCTAGCCACTTCAAATGATTTTACATTAGATTAATGCCACCCGGAGTTTTCAACAAAGGAAATCACTGAAAACACTCAACCTCTGAAAAGTTCAATTGTATACACAATTTTACCCCATACATAGAAAACAAAAATTAATATTAGTTTGCCGCTTCAACGTGGACCAGTTAAAACTGAGGGTGATAATGCAGTGGTAGCATTGAATTCTTGACCTGATTTATTTGCTCCATTAGTGGAAGGCTGAGTAAAGAAATTGCAATCCAGGTTGTCTGGAACTTCCATGACACCCTCCATCACCTTGATGACCATCGACGTGGAAGGCCTCTTTGTATAATTTCTTTGCAAGCACCATGCAGCAATCCTCATCATAGTCAACACCTGCGACCCAATTAGTTGCATGTCCTCGTGATACTTATCCACAATGTCCAACAACCGTTCCTCTTCTGCTTTTCTCTTAAAAAGGCTTAGTAAATGCATGTCTTCTTCATCTAGAGAGCGATCAAAGACTTTTCTCCCACAGACTATCTCCAAGATTACCACGCGAAAGCTGTACACGTCAACCTTTTCGGTAATTGATGCACTCAGCCACTTGGGGGCCAAATAACTAGGAGTTCCTCTCATGTTTGTAACAACTCGGCTTTGGTTCCTATCGATCAACTTAGACATTCCAAAATCAGCAACCTTAGCATTGAAATTCCTATCCAAGAGAATATTTTGGGGTTTAATGTCTAGGTGTACAATCTTTAGTCTGCAATCTTCATGAAGATAATTAGGTCCTTTTGCTATATCAAGAATGATCTTCTTTCTTTGTTGCCAATCAAGAACACATTCATTGGATTTGCGAAAGATCCATCTATCTAGAAACTCATTCGACATGTACTCATAGATAAGGAACCTGTGGGATTTCTTGGCACAAAATCCCACGAGTCTTACCAAGTTGATATGATGGATGCTACCAATAGTCTCAACTTAATTCAGCTAGAAAGGATTTCTTGACCTGCCCAAAATCATCAAGGCGCTTTACTGCAACTTTTGTGCCGTCAATTAGAGTACCCTCGAAAACAGAACCAAAACCACCTTCGCCAAGCTTTTTACTAAAGTCATTTGTGATGGCTTTCAGATCATTGGACTTGAATCTTGTGGGCATTCCCGGTACTTGATCAAGGTATATCTCCTCTACTTCATTGTCATCTCTTTTCTGAACAAACAAAACTATGGCTACAATAAGAATCATCATGGCAAAGAGAGCTCCGAGGTTGGACCCAAGTATTACAAGGAGACGGTTGCTCCTTCGATTGTCGACTAAAGCATTGGGAGCTTCGTTGGCAAGAGGAGCTTCAGGAGAATGATTCGGAGACTTTGTGGAATGTACCTTTTGTACTGTTAGGTAAGCAATAGAATTATAGGAATTCGTTTTCTTGTCAATGTTCATAAGTGAAAACATTTGAGTTGGTAAGTAACAACTGCCATTAGTAGGATTCGATCCATACATGAATATGGCTGCTTTGCAGGAACAATTCTTTGCGCAAGCCTCTTTACAACTTGAAGCATCTATGTTCTCGAGATTTGAAGTGAAAGCAAAGTATGTGACATCTGTGAGCTCCAGAAGACTTTGATTTTGTGAAGCCCCACAAGACAACGGAACATTCTCATAACACCCAAAATCAGGCTGCGTATCATTTACTAGCTTGAAATAGCTTGTTCCCCTATTCGAAGCCGGACAACTACATTGCCCATTGGAGCAAATTCCATATTGTCTACACGCTGTCGAATAACCACAGTCCCCGAGATACTTCGTCAAAAGATCATCCACATCTACACACACATATTCCCATTTCACATAGTCAAGCGTTGGCATATCATGATATTCCGACGTATACACTCTCAAATGCCCATTCGAGCCCAGCTTCATGTATTGTGCAGAAGATGCTTGAAGGACTGAAATCAAACTCACATTTCGAATAGAATTTGAGAAGAAAGCCAAGCTTCCATTTATAAACTCAACATATGGAGATTCAATATTTGCATTCCGATTATCAATAAGAGACTGGTAATAGATCTGAGGAGGACTAGTCTCCAATTGAGCAGATAAACCACGGCCATTCATGAAAAGCGTAATCATACTGTCTACGGTCCAGTTTGTCTCGGAAACACTCGGCACCAATCTTTGCCCCGCCATCAACTTTTGCCCGGGACAAGCGAGTCGGTTGGATGATCAAAAGATTGCCAAATGGTCACATTATTCTTATCAAACAACACGAGGTTCCCCAAATCTGTTAGGTTCAAGCCTTCAACGGACTTACCAAAAGTGCTAGTGGACCAAGCAACAGTACCATCAGCATCTTTCAACACCAAATCGCCTTCTGATGTGAGTTCTAATGTCGCGCCGGTCTTTACGGGATTGTTTTGATTGGCAGACCACACTACTCGAGGAATTGTATCAACTAAATTACCACTGATGACGTGGACAATGAAAACAGCAAAGAGGTAAGTATTGCAGTTACCATTACAGTAGAAGCCGCAGGCATAGGCAGGGCCAGAATCTCCTTTGCCTTTGAGTAGAATTAATCGCACGATGACTTTCTCTCCATATTGAATGGAGAGGTTAGCTGTTGCGTTATTTGTCCATTGTGTTGAAAGCGTGGCAGTTGGATAATCAGAATCTTGAGCTTGAACATCAATCAAATTTGAGAATTTCAATAGAAAAACAAAAGAAAAGGAAAGAAGAAAAGAACAGAGATTGCAGAATGAGACCATGGCCTGCAATGAAAATGTGACCACGGAGAAGATGGAGGAAGGAAGAGAGGAGGGAAGAAGATGAAAATTAGAGATTCAATGGGTTGAAGGTTTATGAAATCTGAAGCGTAACGCTCATGGGAACAGAAAAGAAGTGTGAGTCAAATTTTGTGGAATTGGGTTGGTTGGACTAAGAATATGGGAGATGTCGTGTTTCTGGGTTTGTGTTGTTGCTTTTCAAAGTCAAAAGGCGAAACAGCTTTGGACCCCACCAATGTTTTGTTGCCTCCCTGAATTATCGGATTTGAGTTCCTAAATGAAAGTGAGCGCGTGGAGTGAACAACAGCACAACGCTCAAGAAAGCAGAACACTGCCCATTGCTTGTCTACACTTGAGGACCATCTCTGTATCAAGTATTTATTTAACGTAATAGATCAATGACCAGCTAAGTAGAACCGACATCTGACACGCAACACGCGACACGATACGTCATTTTTCAAAATATATAAAATTCTGATACATTGAGATACGTAGTATATTAAATGTATATTTTTATATATACATCATAAATTATCATTTTTATGATTATTTCAACAAATTAATTTGATTCAAATCCACAAATTAATAAAAAAAAAAGAGTGTCGGGCGAGTGTCGGTGTCCGACATGACATGGAGGCCCCCCTCAGAGTGTCCATGCTTCCTAGATGGTTAGTTAACAAAAGTGACTTTTTTATGAACTACGGAAAATTCTTCCGGATATTAAAGAAGAAGATGCATTTTTTACACAGGAACCATGTCTAAATATTCATCTTGCAAACTTTAATTAGATTATAAAATCCTATCTACTTGCGCAGCAACTAATTATTTTCCTCCTTTCTTTCCTCCCTTTGCTTGGTAGAACATAAAATAGGTGATTCGACGCCGCATCCTCATTGAAGAAGTTGATAGACAACAACTTCCTTGAGAGCAATACTCACATGTGCTCTTTAGGCTGAGCACAAGCATCAAGCTGCATGATTCTCGCAATGCTAACTGGATAAAGCTTGCATAAAACTGTGCATAAGCAAGTTAACTTCGTACAGAAAATGAACTAAGTTGATTCTTTGCTCGATCACGTCATTTGTATGCTGCATGTGAGCTTTTACTGAACTAATTAAACAGAAATCTGACTACAGAGCCCAAATTAGTTAACTAAAACTTTAAAAAACTTTTGAGTAAACATTTTTCTATAAATCAATCACGTATACACTTTGGTGACAGAGAGGTAGTGTCATGCCGCAGAGTTCATAGCAGAAGTACTAAGCAATTAGGCAAAGAATCAAAAAGTGGAACTCTCACTCTCTAGATAAGTCCATTTGCCTGCTCGGCATTACCAATTGCACCATAAGGAGAAATGAAGCTCACACTAGTTTCCTTTCTCGCCTTGGACCAGAAAGAACTGACGGTGAAAAGGCATTGGTAGGTAGCGCCGAAATCAATATTCCCTCGATACACACTCTGAGTTTCTTTGACTGATGGCAGAGCAGAGAGGTTATAATCTAGATCAAATTGGATTTCCGTAGCACCATCCACTCCCTTGATGACTGTTGACACGGCAGGCCTCTGTGTGAAATCAACCTTGCAAACACCATGCTGCCATTCTTATCATGTTCGCAGCCTGCTGTCCGTTTAGTTTCCTATATTTTACTTGCTTAAAATAGCTCGTCTCCACACTGGAAGCCGGACAACGACATTCCTACCACCCACAAGCCATGGGGTAAGCTGCAGGATTCCCGTAAGAAGATCCGCTACTTCTTCCCACCCAGCTCTCCATTGATACAATCAAACGCCCGTCGTAGCCTAACTTCATGTACTACGCCGAAGATGCTTTGGTAATTAAAACCAAACTTGCGTTCCTCACAGAATTTACGAACGAATCCAAGCGAGCTGTCAGGGAATGGGATGGAGTGATTGACCGTTATGTTGAGTGCCCACTTTTTATCGACCTTCTGCGGTTGGATAATCGCGGGGTGGAGCATAAACTGAGCTCGAGAAATGCGAGAGAAGAACAGAGGAAGAAGAATGGAGGGACAGAGCAGAGAGTGTAGAGTGCGAAAAGGGCCTGCAACGAGAAATTCGGGAAGAAGAAGAAGAAGAAGAAGAAGAAAGATTGAAGCGTGGGAGTGCAATGAATTCCACTGGATCCATGAGCGAGGGAGTCGAGTTCAGATAGTTCAGTAATCGTTTTGTCTCTTGATGCTTGCTTGTCGCAGAAAACGGGACACGTAAAAAACGAACAGAAAATGTTTCTTATACTTTTGGGGCCGACATTATACTGATTTTCCTTTCAAAGTACACTCTTTGCTAAACTTCTACTTTTATTTTTATATTTTTTTGACAAAATTTAAGCTTACAGAATCTAATTTTAATTGACGTGGAAAAAGTTACATCTTTCAAAATAAACGCTTTGCTAAACTTATTGAAAATATGAAATGTAGTCAATAACTTTTCGAAAACATCAACTTTTAAATCTGTATGTACTGTGTTCGCGTTTTTCCAAATTATAAAATGTATATTGCTTTTTGGTATTTGACCATGGAATAACATTACAAGTTTTCGTGCTTTTTCTTGTATTTTCTTGTCCTTTTTGTTGTCATAGATTTCTTCCCGAAAAGCAAGGATTATTGGGCCTGAAAAGCAAGGATTTGGACTTGGTCTGGTGTCCCCGCACGCGAAGCTGGACCATACCTGGTAGAATATACATAGTACGCTTGCTGTACGCTATTTAACTGGATATATAATATTAAGTTAAGACAAAATAGAAGTTTTAATGATAACAGAACCGGTTGATAATGCATGCAGCGTAATATTTAAATTTTGAAATCAGAACGAGCATAGGAAGAACACGATGATTACCCCCAAAAAAATGGAAGAACAGGATAGGGTATCATCAATATTAGAAAAAGCAAAAAAAAAAGAAAGTCGCTACCTATCAAAAGATTATGCCATTTTGAAATCAACTTTCAGTTAGATGCAAGAAAAACGGAAAAGTTGCATATGCAGTCTTAATTAAATTTTGTGCATGGAATGCAATCAAGTCCTAATCTTTTAATTGGTTCAATAAGGTTGTAAACCTTCTTTTAAACATGCAATCAAGTCATTTTTATAAACAATATCCAGAATTGCCTGCTGTCACTTAAAATGTAGTTATGTGGTATTCTTAAACTGCACTTTTCAACATAATTTGAGAGCATAATTGAATTTTTCAGTAAAGATGGAAGATATAATCAATTGAAAGATTGAGGACTCGACTGCACTTTTTAATTAAAAAAAATTGAAAGTTTTAAGACTCATTTTTATTCTATACATGAGGGTTAGGATTTGTGGTGCAATTTTTCCTGGACAGCACAGCTTTGGAAGCTGACCATGTTTTCTTGCTTCTCTGCGATATCGGGCAAGAGTTATTAAGTGAGGTGAGCATAGCATGGTGGAAAAATAACAAGACAACGCTCAAGTGAGTGGATCATTGGCCATCGTTATCTACGCATGAGGAGTATCTCTGAATATAATGCTATTGGCATCTAATTTTTTGCCTAAAGGATCTTTTGTGCATTTCACAAAAATTAGGGATCGAATTCTTCCATAACTCTAAAATTTGACCCCTCAACAAAATATCAATTGTGGCATAGCCTTGCATTCGAATTATTTACTACGTTTCTTTGCATTTAGATACTAAAGACATTTTCATTTAGCAATAGCATGTCCGCATCAAATGAAACATAGGCTTGTTTGCGAATTGCACTCAAATTGGTCCGACATGCAAACTGAGCTTGAATTTAGAAGAGCGATCTAAGCTCATTTGAAATTTCCAAATCAAGTACACGCGAGCCCCGCCTTCATGAGAACTTTGGCCACTTCCTCTTCCTTTCTTGCTTCGCCGAAAATTATATGTGCAATGCATGTGATGTTTTCAATGAGGAAAGTAAATAACACAAGGAAAGGAATTTCGGCTAGTACAGAGTAAGAAAGAAAGAAAATTATTACATCTCTTGAAACCATAACATAAGGGTTGTACAAAAATCAATATACTTGCCCATATATTTGACCATATACGCAATGAGGGCTTATGTTCTCTGAACATACATGCATGGCAACGTGGATATTGGGTCTGGCTTGAAATCAGATTCTTGTGAGTGTGGAGGCAGAAAGAAACAATAGAAAGAAGATAGAAAGGAAATGGAAACATCTTTAGATAAGAATCCCATTGATTCTGCGGCATCTCTATAAAATTCTTTGGCAATTAAAAGAGGAGATTCCGCACACGCAAGACAAGAACACGACTGAACGTAAAAGAGTACGAGGTGGGTGGGAGGTTCGTGGAACTTGGGGCCTAGTCTTGCACAGAGAAAGTCGATGTCTGACGACAGTGTCAAACCAGTGATTTGCCAGAGAAATGAGCAATCTTGTTTCTGTTTGTTTCCCCGGCATCCAATCTGCTTGCATTAGATTAGATGCTTCAAATCAAATTATCATTACGGAATATAAGTTAACAAAACGTAAATAAGTCGTCGAGTTTGAAAAAGACCACTTGTGAGAAGCTACTACGAAAGTAGGACAGATTAGGACTTGCACAATATTAAAAAACTTTAGGTTAATATATTACTGTCGGTCGGCTTGTTTTTCACACATTGGACGACAACCGTATCTGTTTTTTCTTGCTATGTAAAGTTTGACTTGGCGATTGAAAGAATGCATAAGGTTCGCACCATCCGAAAGAGAAAAAGGTAAGTTTAAGCGTGGAACAATGACCAAATCGAAGTCTTTTTCAGCAGTCCTAAAAATTGATTACCAGTTATATAATTTGCACTGTGTTCGGTGTTTGTTTCCTTGCCTTTTTTTTTTTTTCAAATTAAAAGTACAACTAGCCTCTTATCTTTGTCAAGATTGATTTGATCTCCTTTAGGCTTTAGCAGACTGTACATCACATAGCCAACTGCCGATTAGTTGCTCTTAGTTTCGGCTCCCTTAGAAGTTAGATCTCATGACAACACACATATCAAAATCTAAGAAACTTTTTTCTATAAAAAGAAACAGCTCAACTACCCATCCTAGTGACCACATACAAATCTAAGGAAGACATTGTATCATTTCTACTGTTAGCAGAGTCGAATAGCACAATCGGCTAAATTTCTGTACCTTACAACGAAGTTGGAAATTGTATTTCTACTGCTAGATCCTACTAAGAAAATACTACCTATCAATATATTATGCTCGGGATGTCAAAACTTATTTGAAGAAAAGAGTCCAAGAGAAAGAGTTGATTCCTCCAAGTCAAGAGCTATGATGATTAAAGGTGTGGAAAAGTCCAGGTAATTGAGAATAATCAGTGTCATCACTAGATCACATAGTTAAATCTGGAGCGCCCAATCATCTCAGTTCTTTGCTATTGGCAGACATATGCCTCGGAAAGATCACAATAGTCCGTTAAGAAGTTGGAAGTCAAGATGACTAACCGAATATTTAAGAAGTAGTCACGGGAAAATATCAGAACTTTACCAATTATAAACTTCTCCAGTTTTCGTTATCAGTTCTAATAGTGAATTCGCAGAACAGACTTTATAGCTCATTAACCTCCAAATGAGGAAGACATGGAAAGAATAATCATTGAATCGGAAGGAAATCGGGTGTTGGAACAAAAGAGCAAATCTGGTTTGGATATAAGAAGTAAAGCTACTGAAAGACATTTAAAAAAATTTCCAGTCTAAGTAGCCTTTTACACAAATGGCTCGGCCAGTTCCCCCTTTTCCTGGATATATTAAGACACTATGTTCGCTATGAACCAGGGTTAAAATATCAGCAACATCTCTCCATCACTCTCCAGCTAGAACTTGCAAACAGAATATCGAAAGGAAAATTAAGTAATAGTTACTCATTTGCAAATTGCCATTTTGGTGACCAGCATAATATTTCTACTACTACTAACACTATAAACTTGAGCACGACTGGACTCTGCATAAATAACAAAACCTAAATGCTTTGCAAGTTAATTTGAAAATAGATATCATGCCACAGACTTTCTTTGGGCCCCCAAAAAAAAAACAGACTGGAATACTCAAACTCTGAAAAATTCAATTGCCTACACAATTTTTACCACTTAATATATAAAGAACCAAAGCTTCTCACTAGTTTGCCGTGTCATCGTGGACCAGATAGGACTGAGGGTAATAATGCTGTGGTGGCATTGAATTCGATGTCCATTTGACCGAATTTTGCTGCTCTATTAGGGGAAGGCTATGCAAAGAAGTTGTAATCCAAGTCTTCTTGAACTTCCATAGCGCCCTCTAACACTTTGATGACTATCGACATGGAAGGCCTCTTGGTATAATCTCCTTGCAAGCACCATGCAGCAACCCTCATCAAATTCACTACCTGTGGCCCATTTAGTTGCTTATCCTCGCTATAATCATCCACAATATCCAACAATCGTTCCTCTTCTGCCTTTCTCTTAAAAAGGCTCAATAAATGCATGCCTTCTTGATCTAGAGAGCGATCGAAGATTTTTCTCCCACATACTATCTCCAAGATTACCACGCCAAAGTAATACACATCGACCTTTTCAGTAATTTGTATACTCAACCACTTAGGGCCCAAGTAACGAGGAGTTCCTCTCATGGTTGTGACAAATTTGCTTTTGTCCCTGTCGATCAACTTGGACAATCCAAAATCAGCAACCTTAGCATTGAAATTCCCGTCCAAGAGGATATTTTGGGGTTTAATGTCCAAATGAACTATCTTATGTCTGCAATCTTCATGAAGATAATTCAGTCCTTTTGCCATATCGAGAATGATCTTCTTCCTTTGTTGCCAGTTGAGAACACATTCGTTGGATTTGTGAAAGATCCATCTATCTAGAGAGCCATTTGGCATGTACTCATAGATAAGGAGCCTACGGGATTTCTCCGCACAAAATCCTAGCAGTCTTACCAAGTTAACATGATGGATGCTGTCGACACCCTCAACTTCGGCTAGAAAGGATTTCTTGACCTGCCCAAAATCATCAAAGGCACTTTACCGCAACTTTTGTACCATCTATTAGAGTACCTTTGAAAACAGAATCAAAACCACCTTCGCCAAGCTTTCTACTGAAGTTGTCTGTAATGGCTTTTAGATCATCATTTGGGTTTCTTGTGGGCATTCTAGGTACTTGATCAAGGTAACCCTCCTCTACTTCATTATCATCTCTTTTTGGAACAAACAAAACTATGACTACGATGAGAATCATCGTGGCAAAGAGAGCTCCAAGGCTGGACGAAAGGATTATAGGGAGATGGTTGCTCCTTTTATTGTCAACTAAAGCACTAGGACCTTCAATGGTCACATTTTGTACTTTAAGGTAAGTAGTATAATTATAGAAAATCTTTTTCTTGTCAACGTTCATAAGTGAAAACACCTGAGTTGATAAGTAACAACAGCCAATGGCTTCTGATCCATAGTGGAATGTAGCCATTTTGCACGAACAGTTCTTTGCGCATGCCTCTTTACAACTTGAAGCATCTACGTTCTCGAGATCTGCAGTGAAAGTGAAGTACATGACATCTTTGAGCTCCAAAAGAATTTGATTTTGTGAACCCCCACAAGACAACGGAACATTCTCAGAACACCCAAGGTTAGGCTGCCTATCGTCTACTTGCTTGAAATAGCTCATTCCGCCAGTCGAAGCCGGACAACTACATTGCCCATTAGAGTAAATTCCATATTGCCCACATGCTGTCGGATAACCACAGTCCCCAAGATCCCCCGTCAAAAGATCAGCCACTTCTTCCCACCCAGATTGAGATACCCACTCATACAATCTCAAATGCCCATCGGAGCCCAGCTTCACATATTGCGCAGAAGATGCTTGAGGGAGTGAAATCACGCTCAAGTTCATGGTCGAATTTGAGAACAAAGCCAAGCTTCCATTTACAAGCTCAACATATGGGGATTCGTTGCTTGCATTCGGATTAACAATAAGATACTGGTAATAGATCTGAGGAGGACTAGTCTCTATTTGAGCAAATAAACCAGTGCTGTTCATGGAAAGCGTAATCATACTGTCTACGGTCCAATTTGTCCCGGAAACACTTGGCATCAATCTTTGCCCTGCCATCAACTTTTGTCTGAGGACAAGTGAGTTGGTTGGCTGATCAAAAGATTGCCAAACAGTTGCGTTGATCTTATCAAACAACACAAGGTTCCCCAAATCTGTCAAGTTCAAGCCTACAACGGACTTACCATAATTGTTTGCGGACCAAGCAACAATACCATCAACGTCTTTCAACACCAAATCGCCTTCAGATGTGAGCTCTAATGTCGCGCCGATCTTTACAGGATTGTTTTGATTGGCAGACCACACTATTTTTGGAAGTCCAATAGTGGGTTGAACAATCAAAGCACCACTGTGGACAATGAAGACAGCAAAGAGGTAAGAGTTGCGGTTAAAATCACAGTAGAAACCGCAAGCGTAGGCAGGGCCATAAGTATCTTTGCCTCGAAGTAGAATTGACCGCACGATGGACCATCTGTGTATGGAATGGAGTGATTAGCTGTTGCATTATTCGTCCATTGTTTTGGGAGCGTGGCTGTCAGATAATCATAATCTTGAGCTTGAGCATCAGTGAAGTTTGAGAACTGCGATAGGAAAAAAAAGGAAAAAGTAAGAAGAAAAGAACAGAGACTGCAGAACGAGACCATGGCCTATCAGTGAAACTTTGAGCTGAGAGAAGATTCAGAAAGGAAGAGAGGAGGGAAGAAGATGGAAATGAGAGATTGAAGGTGTAGGAGGCATTCGGGTGGTTCATGCAGTTGTTTTCCAAAAGTCAACTTTGAGTTAATATATAAGAAAAACGGGAAAATTGCACAGGAAGTCCAAACTTTTGTGTAAGGATTGCAAACAAGCCCTAATCTTTCAATTGATTCAGCTAAGCTCTAAGCCTTCTTCAATAATTGCAAACAAGTCATTTCGATGAACACTACCTAAAATTGCCTACTTGTCACTCAAGATGTACTTATGTTGTACCCTTAATTTGCACTGTTCAACATAATTTGAGAACATTTTCGATAAAGATATAAGACTTAATGGAATCAATTAAAAAGTTTAGGACTTGATTACACTTTTTGATGAAGATTTTTTACTTGATTGAACCAATTGAAAAGTTTAAAACTCTATTTTATTTCCTAAATAAGGTTTAGGACTTGTGGTGCAATTTTTTCTGGACGACACAGCTTTGAAACCATGTTTTGTCGCTTCTCTGCAATGTCGGACATGAGTTGTTAAATGAAGTCAGCAGGGCAAGGTAGAAAGAGTAACAGGACAATGCTCGAGCAAGGGGATAAAATCGCTCATTGTTATCTACGATTGAGGACAATCTCTGGATCTAGTACTATTAACACCTGAATTTCGCCTAAAAGATCTCTTGTGCATTTCACAAAACATTTGGGAACGAGTTCGTCAATATCGAAAGAATTTGACCCCTAAACAAAATTATCGATTGTGGCGTAGTCTTGGATTCGCATTATTTACCGCATTTCTTTACATGTAGATACTAGAGACAATTTCATTTAGGAATAGCATTTCATTTAGGAATAGCACCATCTCCGTTTCCCGCCAACTACGGGTACTAGACAGAACAAAACGAATAAACTCAACCCCGAATGGGCTTTCACTATACAGCTCAAAGCACAAAGTAAATATATTTCCAAAGTAACCACATTCAGGGTATGACAGTGACAGTTGCAATCATCTCTGAGCGTAGAGCTCATTAGGAGTGGGATCGACGATATTCTGCCGGGCGCTGGTTTGAACAACACATGCGGAATTGTATAGAACAAAGTCACAGACGTTCCATATGTCACAGCGAGGGACCGCTATGTGCGAGCAAATCCACGAGGACTCTGTTCATTCAAAGATCAAACATAAGCCCCGCTCGAGGAAGAGAAACCAAAGCCGAGTAGAATAACCTGTCGCGCTGCAACAAAAGAGAAAAACACAGTGACATGTAGATATTTAAGATGGAAACAAACCAATTTCCCAAAATCTAGATACTGCTTCATACTTACATCAAGGAGAGCAAACTGGCAATTCCAACAATGGCTCTGCAACTGCCAGTACCAGTAATAGTTTCAGTGTGCATATGACTGGCTCGACAAACATTGGTCGACATATTAACTGATTCTCAGCAGAGAAGCTCTGTGTTCTATGCTTAAAGAGTCTGATAACAACCATATTACAAGACACATGAACCACATTCCACCACCACTCTTATTCCCTATAAAACTATATAACATCGGATGGCCATCTAAGTCATACCCGGCAATTCTAATTCAGAAAGAGCAGCAGCACAACGATAATACTATATTGACATATGACTCCGACTAGATTCGGGACATCAGATTAGAAAATAATATCTTCATCTCTCTCTGCTCCTGCCAATAACAAGTTTTGGGCCAAGTTAAGAGGTATGCCCTCTTTTAAAGAAACCTCCTCAGCGAGCTTCTCTACTGCATATTGGTGCGCTGACGCCCTCTGTCTCTCGAGCTTTCTCTTCTTGTATCCTTGTATCTTCTTCAACCTGAAGAAATCCTCTCTTTCAAGCTCATCCAGTTCTGCTTTGATATAGTTTATACTGTTCTCCAATCTTGGCTTCACAACATTCTCCAGAGAATTAACTCTCCGATTTGTTGTCTTTATTGCTTCATCAAGTGTTAAAAACGACGTTTGAAGTGAAGCAAGCTCAACAAGAACCTCAATTGCTTTGATATTAGCAGCTCAACATAGCTGGACTTGCTGACCACCTCTGGCCAGTCCAGTCAGGTTATTCTTGGTCTCAGATTCAGTGAAGTATTCAAACTCAGGAAGCTTCACACCAGCTATATTCTCTTGCTTTGATCTCACTTTGAGAGATGCATTTTGGACATTCTCAAGAACAATGTGCTTTATATTCTCCCCGGCAACATATTTAGCTTCAGTCAAGGCAAATGAAGATGCCTTCATGATCTCTCCCATTGATTCTTTTGTAGAGACAATTTTCTTAAGGATTAGATGAAACTGCACCGTCAAAGCATCGCTCTTCTTCTTGAGCAGAGCATGGCCTCTTGTAGCGCCAACAAGGCGAGCTTTCATAACTCCGAGCATTGTGACAGTGGGAACTACATTCAGGCGCTGGGTTTGACCCGACATTATTGGAAAAATCTGGAGAAACACAGACAGAAACAGAATCAATATAATTGGAAGAAACTCCAGAGACTTTATTGCCTGAACAAAAGAAGTTGCAGAATACCATGGTGATTGATATCCCTATGGTGGGGACAACAAAAAATCAACAAAAGGTCTCACTGATCAGAAAGTTTCACATTAGCTGTTTACCGATGCTTAATCATTTATAAAGGTTCATTTTTTATAAATATAAGGCAAGATTCTTCCACAGATATAGACCAAACCCTTATACTAGAGCTCTAAAAAGTGATTTGAGCATCGAGTATTTCACCCATCTATTGAGATAAGAGGACATCTCAGTGGCTGAAAATGGGAAAGAATTAGCTTAAGGTGGAACTTATACCTCATCTAATATAGAACAGTTTAATGGGACAGATCAACAAAAAATTTAGTCCAAAACCTTAGTTTCTGCATCATGTCCCCATTTTCTTGCTTAGTAGTAGTTGTCCTG
Source organism: Syzygium oleosum (assembly GCF_021117445.2). NCBI lineage: Eukaryota > Viridiplantae > Streptophyta > Magnoliopsida > Myrtales > Myrtaceae > Syzygium > Syzygium oleosum. The sequence goes on from NW_026607494.1 coordinate 8,300,205, forward strand.
CAGTCTGGCTATCCAAAACAAACAAAAAAAGCGACTTTGCGTTGCATCCAATGAAACCCAGTTACACAACTAAGGAGTGCCACACACAGACCACTCGTTCCAGTCAAATTCACCAGCGGAATCATGGTATGATTGCTTCCCCTGGATGATGGGGACCAATCAAGCTAAACAACCCAGAAAGAAAATTCAAGCAAACACTAACAAAAAGAGAAGGAAGGAAAAACACACAGACGTCTCGTGATCCAAACAACTAGTTTCCAGCCAGAGAATTGCAAATTAGACCTATCTCAGCCACGGCAAAGGAAAAACGCTACTGTCCCCATCCTACGCACGCTCTCACGCGATCATCCGGACAAAAGACGAATAAACAAACAACACGCTCACGTTACTCACGGCAACAAAACCAAAACTTGCGTTCGACCCAAAATCAATCTGACACAGTCCGACGCAGAATCAATGAGACACTGAGAAACCTGCAGAACAATCTTCGGTGCGCCCAGCCCACATACACACGCAACGAGAGAGAGAGAGAGAGAGAGAGAGGGAGGGAGGGAGTGACCTGTTGCTGTCAACGGCAACGGTGCCAGAAATCGATGCCAGAGGATCGGAGAGAGATCGGCCGGACGGTTCAAGAATTTTCTCAGCTGGGAGGGAGATGCAGTGCAGATGCGTACTCCTTTTGATGTCCATAGCTCTTTTGGGGTCACGAGTTTTGGTAAGAGTTCTTTTTTTTGGGGCTAATTTAAAAAAAAGAAACACGCAAATTATAAGTCGAGTGATAATTCTTGCCTCAACTTTTTTTTGTCTCATAAAAAAATCATCAACTTTCACCTTTATCCCGAATCCAGCTCTCCGTTGACTCTCTATCTGAAGTCACCATTGTTTGAGGTCGGAGAGAATCAATCTATAGATCTTTTTTTACTTGACAGTGAGGTGAAGAAGACATGAACATCTTTACCATTATTCTTCAAGTTGTGGATCAGAAAAGAAGACAATGAATAGTGCTTTAAATCCAGTCAGCAAGGCACGTGAATTTATTATTGGATAGAATAGTCAAGTTGGACAATCAATGGCTCTAAGTCAAGGGTTCAGATTTGAAATTTAAATATAAGTTAGTGATTTTTTACGAATCATAAAAAGTTTAGACCAAAATTATCACTCGACCTTCTTTTTTATGTACGGATTTTGTTTAAACACACAAAAATTTTGATTTTACACTCAAACTAAGTCGCAAGCATAAAAATTATACATTAAGATTTTTAATTTCGAGTGAATCGATGTGCCGAATTGATTTTTGATTATTTTATAAACTATGAAGCATGAACGAAAATCAATAATTTTTCAAATTTTTCTTATGCTAAATTTAATCGACTTGAAATATAACATTCTAAATATAACATTCTATCGTTAAAAAAGATAGAAAAACATAATTTATTTCCCATACTGCCTCCATGACATGAAAAGGATGGAAAGGTAACCTTTTGTGCAGTTGATAAACTAGAAGTTTATTGGCAAAGGTAACTTGTGCTCCTATATTGAACAACATACCATTGAAATCAAGAAAATCTTTCTAGGCGAGAATAGAGGTGTCCCCATCTGTTAAATTCAGTCCTCCAAGGATCGATGACAATGCATTTTCGGTCGGGTTTCGGCTCACTAAACACGAACAATCTCGTAATCGAGTCACTTGGTCGGGTTCTAGCCCCGCCCTGACTCAACGAAGTTGATGAGATTGCTCGGTGCTCCACATCCAAATACACAGAAAAAGTCTTGAGATATTTACAGGTTCATTACCCGAACATATCATCATCCCTGAGAAGTGTTTGGTCCAATCACAGCCTCAAGTTGGATCATGTCGTCTGACTCCGATCTCGCGACGAAAAGGTTTTGAGGGAACCTGCAATGTCGCACGAGACCATTGCAATCTCAGAAATTTACCGGGAGGATGCAAATGAAAAATTGAATAACCATAACAAGCACCAATTGCTATTTACTCGACCCCAGCCTTATTCACGATGTCCGCGGTATACCACATGGATTCAAGCTACTTGTGAACCGAGGGATCCTGACATGTATGGTACCGAGTCTAGTCGACACTCGGGTTAATTTTGAGTTCGAGGTAATTAAGAACAGATTTACAGTGTGTATGTATCCTGATGCATGTGATTGCTTATCAAAAATCAGACCTAAGTGCATGTATAGTCGAATCAAATAGGTTTAACTTGCATGCTTGGTAAAGATAATCACAAAATCTGGATTTCTTACCTTTGACGGAGTCCGCCGATCAATGCCGCCTAGGCTCGGGCAAAACAATCGCTCCTTTGAGTTTGGCCGCCGCCGTCGGTTCGGGCAGGATGATTGCTCCTCGGCGGTTAGTCGAGGACGTGGGTTTGGGTTCGGGCAAGATGATTGCTCGCTGAAGTTGCATCAGCCCATTTTCGCATTCTTTCACTCTTTTCGTGACATCGAAATTGCGGGGACAAATGTTCGAAGCCTGATCATGGAAGCACAGAAGAACGTACAGAGCGAAATCACATCATTTGACAGGCGATTCCAAATGAATAAGCGGAGGGAATAATTGATCGGTGAAGCCGACCACATTCGGATTTCAAATACACGAAAGCAGACAGTGTCGACTATTATTGTCCGGGGAAAAAGAAACCCGCTGAAAATCCCCGAGCGCTTCTCTGAACTTCCTGATGGCGAGATAGGCCACCCCAGCTTTTCTACATAATAAGAAGAAAGCCGGAAAGTCTGCCGGAGAAAAAGGAATTGAAAATTGTTTTAATTTTTTTCTCCACAATGCCAAAAGAATGCCTCATTGGTGGTATATCCAAGAAAAAGAAAAAAAATATTGCAACACCAACTCCTAAAAGCCAAACAAAAACTCCAAACAACAGCCACAAAGCCCTTTTCCATTAACTGAGGTCAGCAACATGAATCATTCTAAGCTACGATGCTGCATTTCATACCAGATCTACCCGAATATCCAAGTACTCCAGACTTTTGAAACAATTAAACCAGATAGGAGTGGCATGAAAATATAAACTTGAAATTAACAGCATTAACACAACCTCATCATATTTCTCCTGCCTCCAAACTACAGCGCCTCTAAAAACCATGGGGAATTTGACGACCGTGAATTCATCAAACAGATTTACTGAGAAAGAGCTCCTATCTACTCAAACAAGTTTCTCATTTCTCTAGTCAGGTAATATCATGGAAATGCCAGAAATGCGTAAAAAGGAACATACCAGAAATTCAATGCACTGACAGGGATCCAGAACCTAAATCCTGCAAAGATGAGGTACATGGCTAATACATGATTTTGCCTGGATCGATCAATGAAGACAGCTATGAAGATTGAAGAGCACTTTACCACAGAGTAGTGTGGGAAGAGCACCTTTTTGATACTTTTTAGGAAGCTCGGATAACTTCCCTTGCCATAAGTTGTTCCAAGCAAAAACAATCGCAATAACTGTAGGGCCAAGCACGATCTGGTTTAACAATACCTGTAAGAAAAATGAAGTTAAAAGATCAAGCTCTTATGTTTTGTCACTAAATATATAAGAACATTGTAGGAAAACTGATTGTACCTTCAGCATCAAGTTCTCAACTGTTGGCTTAGGCAAATTTTGATCAAGATACTGATACCAGACATAAGAACCGGGGCCATAGAAAAGGAATCCATAAGAAGTCATGCGCAGGGCCCGAAACCAGTCATGATCTGAAAAAAGAATGCGAATGATGTCCTGTGCCATAGCTTTGGGTCAAAATTTAAACACAGATACTTTAATAACCAAACCAAGTATAAAAACTCCAACGGAGCAACAAAAATATTTGACCCTCGTGAAAGGATAACAATTGCAAGAAAAAAGAAGTTCGCATAACCTCAGCCTTAAATATTACCACCTTTTAAAAAGAAAAAATCTACCTCCTAAATGAGAAAAGGAACCAAACCAACGTGAGTATACACATCCTTTCCTCTCTCTGAGGAAAGTAAACTTAGCAGTTCACAAACTTCTCAGACTTAATTTCCTCTTCCAATTTTACGAGACATTTTGGAACGTAGAAAAAAAAAAGGGTGAACTTGACCCAAAAGACTCACAGATGGACAGAGAGAGATTAACTAGTATGCTCTGCACAAGATGATAAAATTGGCACAGGTGGAAGAATTGTAACCACATGAGACAAGGTCAGGCTCGAGGGTATGATTTTTGACATTTTGAACTTAAACGTCAATGGAAGTCAAACCCGCTTCTAATCGATGCGTGAAAAGATGAAAAATTCACTAGTATGGCACAAAATGGCTCCAGCTGTAGCTCAACTAACAAACCGATTCGACCACAGCCGGAAATCATCTTCTTTGAATCATATGCAGTGTTGATTTAGAGTGAGTGGCGCTTGATTTGCCCATCAACACCATACGACTCTTAGAAAACTTAAGCAGTAGCACCTTAAAGTGGTGAATCTGGCAAGCTCAACTGCACGGTGGATAGTAGTACACCAAAAGACCACTTCATGTATTAATCTGATATCTAGATAGTCAAGTATCAAATATAAAGTGCCACCAGTGCTTAAATAGTTCCAATCAACTCTGCACTAGAATCTTGCATTGAAAGGCCTACACGGCTTCAAAACTAGTGAACATGACACCAACCACTTGCTACACTTTTTCAGTGCTATATCCAGACACTTGAAGTTGGTACAAGAAATGCCCCGTGACATGCGAACGATGTAGAAGAAAAGCCATAACACCTAACGTGGAGATCATTTGCCCACGTTTTCCCCTACAATCTAAGGCAATAATGATCAGCTATTTCTTTCAGAATCACAGTTTTTTTTTCCATCTGCAGGCAATATCAGCTAGTCAATCACGTAAGATGACACATCAATAACCTAATGAAATCAGAAGAAGAGCTTTCTCAGAAGCCGAAGTGAAGATAAACTATGGTAGACTAAGAAGTCAGCACGTCTAGTCTCAGTGTTCTCATCAAGCAAGCGGAAACGAGGAACTAGAAACAAAGCATCGACCGCATTCCCTGAACAAACAGTCAAGCAGACAGTCAATGATGACCTCTACCAGAAACACTGCACATATTGCTCAATTATCGGCATACAATCCAAGGAATTTGCACAACAACACAATCATTCACACTTGCGACTCGAGCACACATACAACATTCGGCTAACAAGAAACATTCGTAATCAGACACCGACCTCGCGAGCACCATCAATGTCCGATCCAGGCGAGGAAGGTCCCGCCGAGCCCTCCTCCCTCTTCCTTCTCAGGCGCTCCCTGACCTGAGCTATCGTGTCGCCGGCGAGAGCGAGCGAGCCCGCCGTCGCCGCTTGCTTGAGGGGGAACCGGCGAGCGACGCTCCCGGCCGGCTCCGCGGAATCCGAAGGCCTCGAGCTCCTCCGACGAGGACGCCGCGACGATCCCTCGTTCCTCCGGGGACCGTTCCACCCCCAGAGCCCGCCACGGCCACAGCCACAGCCACCGCTCAGAGCACCCATGGAAAGATTCAATTAGTCCGAGTCCGACCCGATTTGGTGGAAATGGTCCCGTCTTCTTCGACGTCTCTTTTTAATTAAGCAGGATTTTTCCTTTTTGGGTACTTTTTTTTTATCTCCGCCGTAGATGATGGCCAGAATCTGCGGTCGAGATTCGCTGGGGAGTGGAGGGGTGAGCGGAGGTCGGTGGCTTCGGCTTATCGAAAGGCCGGATCGGATGGCGGCGTCGGACCCACCATGTTTGTTTCCGTTCTTTTTACTACTCTGTTAAAACCCAATATTATTTCGACCAAAAAAACAAAAAAAAAAACCAATATTATATTTATACATTGCAAAACATTCGGATGTTTCTTATTACAAAATAGTCTAATAAGTGCGTCCGTCCTAACATTTAAATTAAGTAACGAGGTAAAAAGTAAAAGTTTTTCTCACAATCTTAAAAAGATTTAAAACCCATTATTTAGGCTTTTTTCTTATAAGCAATAATGATAAATGCTCTTGAATCTTCTTTGAACCTTCATAACATTCTTGGGTAGTTTGGTAATTATACCCACCATGTTTTGTAATATTCATAATTGAACATGGTTGCCGGTAGATAAAAACTTAAATCTCTAGTGTTTAAATGTATAAGGTGAGGTCATTTGTTCAAGTGACAGTTGCAATTTCGGTATGAACCGATGACCCATTTGTTCGAGCGACGATTGCGATTTCGGGTATCCGCCAATGATACGCATGCATTGTCTATTTTAGATTGTTTATCGTACCTAGATCCTCCGGTGTTGAGATTTATTTATCATTTTCAACCATCTACATATGTAATAAGGGCCAAACGATCTCAACGATTTTTTAACTTGTAACATTTCTCTTTATCTATTATGTTCAAAAGAAAAGAAAAGTGAAAAACGGACCAAAGCGGTTTGATCCAATTGAACAAGTGGAACTGACGCATTAGATCACCCTGCGCCCTTATGCGACACAGAGGTGCGAAATAGAGGTCGCGTACTCTATGACGGCTGATAGCCGAAGAGTTATTCGCTCCGCGACAATGACTGGGCAGCGGGTCAAATTCAGCACTCTTAAGTCTAATACAAAAATGCAAAGACAGTGCATAATGAAAATGCAAAAACTATATTAAAGTATATCCTCTGGGCAAACAAGGATGGCCTAAGCATAGAGTACTTTTGCATATGGATTGCCACTGCCGCTATCGATCCAGACGAATATACAGCTTTCTAGCAGCGTTTCCTGCATCACCTACTTCGAACTTTGGAGAATTTACGACGAGAGCAATAGTTAGCTCGGAGAGCAAAGCATATAAGCCAACCAAAGTGATATATACAGACTTCATCATCAAGTTTTGTGTCCAATGATGGACTATTGAATTCATCAATGTAGGACACGGCGCCGTCTAAAGGAAACTGCTAACTGAGGATAGAGACGTGACTTGCTAGCATAATATCTAGAGAAAGGTAAAGAAGCAGTACTACCGTAGTCGAGAGAACCATATCCATATACTCAAACTAAGCATACTACAGCACAAAACCTTCTTCGAAAATTCCACAAGCATCTCCGAGGTAAAGTCCTCCTCTAGGGCGATAATGTGATTCCCCATTTCTGGCGACTCCGATATTCTTTTTAGTGGAGATCACCATTTTCTCCAAAATCAATACATTCCCAAGTAGAAACTCAATTAACTCGATCACGTATGGTATCACGTATGGTTCGGTCACGCATACATATAACATCACATTCTTGAGGTGATGTTTTAGCCAATGGAATGTAGCCTCAACTGAATTCCAATAACTCCTCCCATCAAAATTCACATGCTCACTTCCACTTTTTTCCCTGACAAATAGCCAACCAAAGTGCAATGATCAAGCATTGGTACATTAAATTGATTTAATTTCCAAAAGAGATCTATTTCTGATAACCAATATCCATAATTTAGTCCGAAAGTTAATATACTTAATGATACTTACAAATGGGTTCAAAAGTTAATCCGTGTAATGAAGAAGGGGCACTGTTCTCTATGAAAGCACACATAATTTTGTCATTAGAGAAAAATATTTCTTACTTATGCAGCGCTTTAGGATAAAGCGCACCTGAATATCATCGGGCATTGTTTGATAAACATATATGGTGAGTGTCTCTGGAAAATTGCAAGTCTCCAGTAGGTAAGAAATCCCATAGAGATGCCCCTTTGCTAAATTAAGTGTCATTGTCACAGACTTCCCAGTTGAAAGATGGACGCGGTTGATATGTCAGCCTTCATATGCTGAAGACCTGGAGATCGAAAAGAGAAAACCATTGGAGGAACAGATCCTTTAAACACCAAATAGGACAGACAATGCTTTATGACGAAATCTACAAAAGGAAAAGAACAGCATCTGCTCAATAATGCTCGACTCTCCAATGATTAAACTAAATTAAAAACATACAACAACCAACAACAACTATGCCTCCTCTAACTAAGTCGAATCAAATATATAAAATAAACAAAACCAAGCTGTAAAATTGAATGCATCAATCAATAATTGATTACCGAGTAAAGATCCTAACGCTCGAATATATGAGATTGGATTCAGACTTTTATCAACACAAACATCAAAATGCTATAATTCCACAAAAATAGCCCACGACCAAAGCAACAAGATTGAATTTTAGTTGACAGCAAGTCCCAGCAATATGCTAATTTGTCCATCAAACACGTAATGAGTTAACACAGAGTAAAGACATTACAAGAACCACAGAAAAAAAAAACTTGACTAGTTGATTCGAGATTGACATCTCATGAATTAATGACATAAGAAATCTATACATAATGCTATTCAAACTAGCTGATGACAAATGAGTAGATAATTATGACAAGAAAGCAGGACAATAGAAAGAGATTGATTCATATCAAATGGCAACATCATATCTTATGCACCGTTAGCTGCAGAAGTTGAAAGAAGATGAACACAAATACTTGTAAGGAGCCAAAGATGAGAAAAAAAGGCAATGACAAATTTATGACACATGAAAAAAATAGGGCCATGGTTAAGCCAATAATACAGTACAGTGGACAAACTAAACAAATAAGTTTCGCATCAACTCAACTGGTGGCACACTCGACTTGTGCCACAATTAATCTCGTGCCACACTCAACTCGCCTTCAATATAATTATCAAGCTCAAACTACTTGAACAACTCCAAATCATTTAAAAAGGATGGAAACCTACCAGTGTACTCCCATTGCACAGAGTAAAATATGCAGCGTTATGGACCTTCTCCAATAGCGTTTTGACAGGATACTCTTGAAACAGACCATTAAATCCGCTCCTAATATAGAGTGCCATATCATTTACCGAAGATCCGCATGTAACATTCAGTTCTTTTATGGAACCATCCAGTTCAAGTGTCAAGACATTCGGACAGGTTATCTTCCTCAGCGGATGAGTAGTAACGATTGCCAATATTTTGACGCCTGATCGAGCAAAATCAATTTCTTTCGGGCCATGACAAACACAAATATTTAATTGTTCAAGCAATGGATGACTGTCTTACTTGTAGGCCCATAGCAATCCTCGAGAGACATCTTTGTCAGTGGCGGGCCACACAAAACAAAATTGCGCATCAGCTCGTCGCTTAAATTGACATCCCACAAAGATAAGCCTCTTCTTTCCCAATCAATCAAGCAACGAGAAGCGAGTCTCGTAAGAGGACCACTTAATCAATCATTAGTTACTAAATTCGGACCCATTCTGTTTGAGTATAATTAATCAACCTAATGATATCAAAACGAAGTGATTCGGGTGTCATTAGAAAACTTATATCATGAGGATAAAAAGGTCAAGAAGACTACTTTTACTAGTTCCCCACTGATTTTCACGAAAAAGACAATTCTAACCTCGGTGACAGTCTAGACCCGGTTTGGTAAAATGTGCTTTGAGAAGCAACTTTGAGATAAATGTCGGTAGAAAACACATTCAAAAAGCTCATTTGGGTGATTAATTTAAGCTTTTTTAATTTTTATTTGTTTAAAATTGAAAAAAATAATTTCTGCAACTTTTTAATTTAAATTTTGACAACAATGTTAAAATTATCTTGTAAACAATTTATTAAAAAAGTAAAATTTCTTTTTTGTTTGCTAAAAAAATTCAAATGGAAAAATTTCACAAAAGTGGTCACTTTCTCATTAAAAAAAAGAATACTTTCATTATAATAAATGTGGTAACATGTGCCTCAAGAAAAGAAATTCACTATTCTTAAAAATTACAAACATTCTTATATATTTCTTCAACTTATAGCTATTTAATCATGTTTAAGCTGCATCGTTTAAAGCACTACCCTCCTCATTTATATCATCGATAATTTATGTACCTTAGTGAGTTCCAATTCATATGAAATTCAGAGGGAATGAAAGAAATTACGGGGATTTGGATTAGATCAGCCAATTTTCATTGAGTAGGTGAAGAACCAAACTTCCCCAATCTTATGTTTGTATCCAAGTTCATGGCACTGCTTTGCAAGAAGAAACTATCTTCGTAGCTAAACCAAAATTAAAATGAATTTTTGGGGTAAACTTGAATTTCTAATGAGTTTTTTAGGGCAAAAAAGAAACTTGACAAAATTTCATTAACAAAGGTTCAGCATTCCGAAAATTCTGAAAGCACGATTATGGTAGTTAGCTTTCAACTATCTCAAGGCTAGCTTTCACCCCAAAGCCCTTGGGGAATAATCGCCAGACACCCTAAATTTTTTCTAAAAGGCTTTCAGACCCCAAAGGGCTTTCAAAAAACCAAAAGTACCCTAAGAATGGCTCTCAGCATCCTATAATGAGAAGCTGGCAATATTTTCAATGGACTACCACACCCAACTAGGGCAACATCAAAAACCTTCACCTTTTTCTTTGGCGCGGAAGCATCAACAATGTGCGGACGGCACACCTGATCGGCAGAAAGGAGAGTATGTGGAGGAGGAGCGCCTCGGGCAAGCCATTGATATGGTCCACTGCCTTGACTTCGCTCTTTCGCAGATCTTAACTGCCGATTCTCTCTATGCAATCATAGTTCTCTTCGCTCACACGAGTCGTAGGAGGCCCAAGTGAATGTACAAGGCGATCAACACGAGCGGAAGAAACCTCACGCTTTCAAGGAAAGCAAATACTAAAATTATACGAATACGCAACAGTGAGTTCATCTTGGCCGGGATGGGCTAATATATGCTGAAAGTAATGAGAGTGTTAATATGAAAATTATAATATGATTACCTAGCTCCGTTTGTTCTATGGAAAATAAATTATTTGGAAAATATTTTCATAAAAATAATTGGCCAATGAAAAATGTTTCATTATCGACAATAATTTATGTCTAAACATTTTCGTGGACGATGGAAATTTTTTTCTTTCGTTCATTTTATAAGCAATACAAGAGATTATTTTTAGTAAAATATTTTTCAAATCATTCATTTTCTACGAAACAAACATACCATAAATCCACGGTTTTACGATTTTAGAGTTTGAAATTTTTTTTAATGAGAAAATATATTAAATTTGAAAACTCAACGACAAAATTTTATCGATAACTTTTTTTGAATATAATTTTTTTGAGAAGAAATGTCTAGAATAAGATTTAGTAATCCAAAAACACTTTGTGATTTTACCAATAACTTTTGGAGGATTAAGAACGAAATAACACGAACCTGAAAGGTTCTGTCTGTCATCTTTCTTGAGTTATAAATAAGTCATGTGCAAGTCACGGACAACATATCGCCAAGTGATCAAAGGTTCCTTAGAACATGTAGATTTGTAGGTGGATTTGATTTCTACCATTATATTTGTTTGATGTGAATTGATATCCACTACCGTTATATCAAGATGGATCTCCACTGTTGAATTGATTAGATGAGAACTAATCTAGATAAAAAAAGAAGATCTATGGTTGTAGAGAGATGTACTCATGTATAAATAGGGGCACCCTCCTCCTCCTTATTTGTATCATATAAGCATATAACACAAGCATTTCATAGAATTTCTCTCTCTAAACACTTTCTCTCTCCAAAATTCCCTTTGAGTAAGAGCACTTGAGTGAGAGCAAGGAAACCTTAATTTGGTCCTATAGTGCTTCATCTCTCGTTATTTTCAACGCTAGAAAATAAGCACTACGATATTTGAATGCATAAGAAAATAAAGCAGAATTACTGCATTGTAAGATATTAGAATCATTAGATAATGAGAAAGGAATTGTTGAAGTAAAAACACACTATGATATCACCAAGTGAATGTGAAAGAATTGATGCCAAGTAAAGCTCAAACTTGCACCATAGACCATGAAAAAGATGGACTTAAAAAGGCACCCTCATGCTTCATAAGTCAATAAAATCCGACAGCGCCAAATCTAATAAAAAAATTCATCACAAAAATGTAATTAATAAATTGAATAGCATTTTTCAAAAGTTCGGATTATAAGCTTTGTGTTGGTGTAAAAATCGACTCAACTGGAAATCGAATGGAAAGGTTATAACCAATTAAAGTTTGGTCAAATTCGGAAAAAAATAAACGATAATTCCATTTTTATATACTTTCTTTTTCTTCTTTAAGTTTGAGGAATTTATCATTGGAATGTATTGCGTGTCCAAGCTACAGGAAGGTAGTACCATATTGCTTCGATTGCCTCGAGAGTCATGTTGGAGATGCCAATCAAGTAATCTACTGCCAATCATATGGTGTCGTTTTTTCCTATGGTGTTGTAAAAGAGAATACTTACATAATCCAAACCCTCCTCCTCATTTGTATCATCTAAGCATATGAGTAATACAAGCAATTTTTAGAATTTCTCCTTCTAAACACTTTCTCTCTTTAAAATGCCATTCATTGAGTGTAAGAGTGATTGAGCATTAGAGTAAGAGTTAGAGCAAGCAATGATAGTGGTCCTATATTGGTTCATCTTGTTATTTTCAACGCTAGAAAATAAGGACGCGAGTAACGGGTGATACGAGGGGTTAATACATGAGAATATAAGCAGAACTACCGCATTGTAAGATATTTGAATCATTAGATAATGAGAAATGAATTGTTGAAGAAAATATTGATGCCAAGTAAAGGTCAAACTTGCACCATATTGATCATGAAGAAGATGGACGTAAAAAGGCACTCTCATGCTTCACAAGTCATTAAAACCTAATAGTTTGATCTTTTTCTTGAGTTATGAAATAAGTCGTGTGTAAGTCACGGACAAGATATCGCCAAGTGATCAATCCAAAGGAGGCCTAAGGTACATGTAGATTCGTAGGTGGATTTGATTTCTACCATTAGATTTGTTTAACGTGAATTGATATCCACCACAGATCCTCCGCCATTAGATAAAAAAAGAAGATTCATGGTTGTAGAGAGATATACTCGTGCATAAATAGGGGTACCCTCCTCTTCATTTATATCATATAAGCATATAACACAAGCATTTCATGAAATTTTTCTCTCTAAACACTTTTTCTCTCCGAAATTCCCTTTGAGTAAGAGTCCTTGAGTGAGAGCAAGCAACCCTTACTTTGATCCTATGTTGCTTCATCTCTCGTTATTTTCAACACTAGAAAATAAGCACTACGATATTTGACTACATAGGAATATAAGCAAAATTACTACATTGTAAGATATTTGAATCATTAGATAATGAGAAAGGAATTCTTGAAGTAAAAACACACTACGATATCACCGAGTGAATGTGAAAGAATTAATGCCACTCATGCTTCACAAGTTATTAAAATCCGAGAGTGCCAAATCTAATAAAAAAAATTGGTCACAAAAATGTAATTAAAAATCGAATAGCATTTTTCAAAAGTTCAGATCATAAGCTTTTCGTTGGTGTAAAAATTGACCCAACTGGAAATCGAATGGAAAAGTTACAACCAGTTAAAGTTGGTACTATATGGCTTCGATTGCCTCGAGAGTCATATTGTAGATGCCAGTCAAGTAATCCACCAAGTGTCGCTTTTCCTATGGTGCCGTAAAAAAGAATAAATCCATAATCTGAATCCTCCACCTCATTTGTATCATCTAAGCATATGAGTAACACAAGCAATTTTTAGAATTTCTCTTTCTAAACACGTTCTCTTTTTAAAATTCCATTCATTGAGTATAACAGTGATTCAGTTCACTCCCATCAAATATGCTACCATATACAGAATTGCACCTCGAAGCAGATATTTGATAATGTTCACTTTCATCTCGTTATTTTCAATGCTAGAAAATAAGCACGTCAAATTTGCACCGTATTGATCATGAAGAAGATGGACTTAAAAAGGCACTGCCATGCTTCACAAGTCATTAATACCCAATAATTTGATCTTTCGTGAGTTATAAAATAAGTCATGTGTGTAAGTCACGGACAAGATGTTGCCAAGTGATGAATCCAAGGGAGGCCTAAGGTTCCTTAGAACATGTAGATTTGTTAGTGGATTTGATTTCTACCATTAGATTTGTTTGACATGAATTGATATCCGCAACCATTAGATCAAGATGGATCTCCACCGTTGAATTGATTAGATGAGAACTGATCTTCCGCCTTTAGATAAAAAAAGAAGATGCATGGTTGTAGAGAGATGTACTCATGTCTAAACAGGGACCCTCCTCAGTTGTATCATATAAACATATAACATTTCATAAAATTTCTCTCTCTAAACACTTCATCTCTCGTTATTTTCAACTCTAGAAAATAAGCAGTACGATATTTGAATAGATAAGAATATAAGCAGAATTACTGCATTGTAAGATATTTGAATCATTAGATAATGAGAAAGGAATTGTTGAAGAAAAAACACACTACGATACCACCAAGTGAATGTGAAAGAATTAATGCCAAGTAAAGCTCAAACTCGCACCAGATTGATCATGAAAAAGGACTTAAAAAGGTACCATCATGCTTCACAAGTCATTAAAATATGAGAGTGCCAAATCTAATCAAAAAATTCTTCACGAAAATGTTATTAAAAGATTAAATAGAATTTTTCAAAAGTTCATATTATAAGCTTTTCGTTGGTGTAAAAATCGACTCAACTGGAAATCGAATGGAAAAGTTATAACCAGTTAAAGTTCGGTCAAATTCATAAAAAATAAATAATAATTCCATTTTAATATACTTTCTTTTTCTTTTTAAGTTTGAGGAATTTATCATCGGAATGTCTTGCACGTGCAAGCTGCAGGAAGAATGGAACTATATTTTGATTGCCTTAAGAGACATATTGAGTGTAACAGTTACTGAGCATCAGAATAAGAGTGAGAGCAAGCAAGTCTAACCTAAGCCAAGCAAATCCTCGGTTCACTTCCATCAAATATGCTAACATACACAGAATTGCATCTCAAAGCAGATATTAGATAATAGTTCTATATTGCTTCATCTCGTTTTTTTCAACGCTAGAAAATAAGCACACGAGTAACAGTTTATACGAGGAGTTAATACATGAGAATATAAGCAGAATTACTGCATTGTAAGATATTTGAATCATTTGATAATGAGAAAGGAATTGTTGAAGAAAATAAAGCTACCGTATTGCCAAGTAAATGTGAAAGAATTAATGCCAAGTAAAGGTCAAACTTGCACCATATTGATCATGAAGAAGATGAACTTAAAAAGGCACTCTCGTGCTTCACAAGTCATTAAAATCCTTTCATGAGTTATAAAATAATTCATGTGTGTAAGTCACGGACAAGATATCGCCAAGGTTCCTTAGAACATGTAGATTTGTAGGTGGATTTGATTTCTACCATTAGATTTGTTTGACGTGAATTGATATCCACTACCGTTAGATCAAGATGGATCTCCATCGTTGAATTGATTGGATAAGAACTCATCCGCCACCATTAGATTAAAAACAAGATCGATGGTTGTAGAGAGATGGACTCATCTATAAATAGGGGCATCCTTCTCCTCATTTGTACAATAGAAGCATATGAGTAACACAAGCATTTCATAAAAATTTTTCCCTCTAAATACTTTTTCTCTAGAATTCCCTGCGTAGTGTAAGAGTCCCGTGTGAGAGTAAGAGTGAGAGCAAGCAAGCCTTAGACCATGCAAACCGTCGGTTCACTTCCATCAAATTTGCTACCAAATATAGAATTGTGCCTCAAAGTATATATTAAATAATGGCACATGTTCCCAAATTAACAAACTAAAATTAGGAAAAAGTGGTGCATTTGACGAGGGACCTCTAATATATGATCCAATCTCGTCATAAGGAGAAAGTTCGACTCCACATGATCAAGCTATTTCTCCTGATCTAACACACTCTATAGATGAGCATATGAATAGCAGAGTGTCCACGATAGGAAAAACACACGAAAGAGCAAAATAATCAAAATGTGAAGTGAGAATCACAAAACGAACCCCACAAATAATCCAGCAAGTATCGAGTTGGAATCCGTTAAAGTGCATAATGGCATTCGGCCTGCTCGGTTTGGAACCAAGGTGAATTGCCTGCTCTGATGATGTTGCGCACATTCAAACACACACATGGGTACAAGAAAGCATTCAAGGAAAAAAGAGAGGGCTCATGAGAATAACAAGAGGAAGAGGGTAAAGGCAACAAATACTCTCGCTCCGCGCAATCCGAATGTATGTAATTTTGTGGAGAAGGGGTGGCGTTGGCAATTTACCACTTACCTGGGAATATTTTTATGAGCATTCACGACCTAGACATGGATAGACCCTAATCATGAAGAATCGCTTATTCCTTCTTTCCGAGTTCAACATCAGAATGGAACGGCAGACTTACATTGCTGTTTCTAGCAAAAATCACTTCAAACCACTTGAATTGCATTCGACGGAATGGAACAGAGAGAGAATCCGTCAATACTCAATTTAGAGCCAATATGAAATGATGAGAAGAAATGAAGGCCCTAAAATGTATATTCTTACTCAAATATTCAAATTTTAAACTGGTATGGTTTTTGATTTTGATTTTGATTACTAAATATTCTAAGCTGTAAAATATTGCCAAGCCCACCCATCAAAAAAATAATTGCGGGCTTGCCTTAGGCCCAATCTGATCGGTATGGACCTTACCACTAGAAGTACTTGTCCAAGCCCGCCAAAAGTGCTTCTGGGCTCTTGTGGTACGGTCTAGGCCTGGGCGAGTCCATGGCACTCATGCCATGATTAATTTTTTAAAAATTTTTTTGGTCGATTGCAATGGATAAGGCTTCATAATCCATTATATGCACCTCCACTTATAATATAATCCCAAGAATGTTTCTTTCATTAGGTAGTAAAAAGAAATTCCAAACATTGTTGCCTCGCATGGCAAATAAAACCTGATGGACTTGTCTAAAGTTCGAAATTGACATGAGGGAGAGGCAAATGTGATAATTCAGGGGTCTACAGAAGTGTGCAAATAGCAAAAAGAAAAAAGAAAAGAAAATATGACGATCTATATCTTTCTATCTGTCTATATTATATATAAAGCCAATCTTAAAATTTAGTGTCTACTTTTTAAATGACCGAAATAATTCTATTCTCAATGTCACATTCCATGATTTGCCCTTACAGTAAATGTTCGAACAAATCGAGAGAACATTTGCCATGACAGAGAAGTGTCACCTCATTCATAGCTTAATAGTCCCGAGAATAAAAATAAAATTATGGTTGTAAAATTGTTCTTCTCCAAAATCGTAAAGTAGTGAATAAGTCACAATACAATTCCACGCACTCCTTTGATAAACTATTAATAAGGCAAGATCACAAAGGAAAGCCGAATCCTTTTAAGGGCACCGATGAGATAGGTTTCTCTTGACCCAAAAGAGCACTCTAAAATATTAGTTCCTGTAATTCCTATAATTGCAATCAAAAAATTGACCAGGCGGCAGGTGTATACTCTAATGCATACGAGAAAATTGTTAAAAAAGTTCTAAACTTATTACACTTTTACCTTTTTAGTCACAAATCTTTTAATTGTGCCAATTGAGTCATAAACCTTTTTCAAGTTTTGTCAATTGAATCCTAAACCTTTTCAAGTTTTTTCAATTGAATCTATCTGATCAATTTTAACTGGAAAATCATTGATGTGGATGCTAGCCATTCTACGTGGTACAGCTAGTAATGACGTGAATAATTTTTAATAATTTTTAATATTTTTCTTTTTTCTTTTCTTTCCTCTATTGGCCAACGTCAGACCTTAGGCGAAGGACGCTTGTGCCTGATCGAGCAAGGGTCGTCCTCATTGGGATTAGGTGAGGTGAGGTTGAACCTCACCCAAGCAAGGGCGTCACTCGCCCGATCCGACGAGGTTCAATTTTTTTTCTAATTTTCAATAACGTATAAGACATTCAATAATGTATGAATGATCATACATTATACATTATCATTATTGAGACATTCAAAAGCAAAGCAAGAATATGATTATAGATTTTTTTTTCTTTACATTCAATAATGTACGAGACACACGCACATATATGTATATGCATTTCTTGTTTTTAGAAATTCAAGTAATTCGATTGAGGATATGTGTGTGCTCTCTTCACAAGATCACTTATGTAAAATTATTATATACTATGTAGACCATATAAATTCGGACTTTGGTACACTAGACTTTTCTTTAAGAAAAAAAAAGATACAAAATTCTAAAATCAATCATCTTTTTGTTTGTTGTAAAGCCCTTTGAAATATTAGTGGGATCACACCATGAAGGTAGATCTTTCTAAATATACCGGAAACGAAAAAAGTCGCATTGTTCGGGGACAAATAAAAGAAACTATACATATTCATCACTGAGAGATGTGGCGGAGCCACATCATGATATTCGCAATTAGGATGAACGGTTTCAGGATTCGTATAGGTTCGCTCGGAACCTGGAACATACTTATGGGAATAAGTTCCTTATTTTTTGAAATCTGGATTCTAGCTTACATACCTTGCAGTCTAGAATCTACTCTGTCACAGGCTCGATTCTAGGGTCTACCTATGTTACACTTGTATTATTAATTGAACACTCGCAGTGAATCATCACCTTTAATGACTAATACTTATTGTTACGATCTACTAATCACAACTTATATTTAGACACACGAAAAATACGAAATATTAACAATTCATAAAATGAAAGTATAGACTAGTGGTTCCAGATTATACACTCATCATCTAACGTCATGTAACACCGTAGGATCACACAAAAACATAGACCAAGAAAAAACACAAAAAAAATTGTTTAAGGTTTAAGGTTTCAGATTCCACTTATTTATAACTTAGAATCTACACGTTGAAACATGTTTCTCAGTTTTTGGAACATAAAACTTACCCTGCATACCTTCGAACTTACCTTAGAACCATGCTCACCCCTAGTTGCAGCATGCGGATGGTCAAAGTGAGAATTTAGGCTTCGTTTTTTCTTTCGAAATTTTTAGGGTCTGTTTGTTTTTTTGAAAAATATGATATTTTTAGAAAATATTTTCCAATAAGTCATTTTCCAAAAAAATGATCATATTTTCCGGTATTTGGCTAAACCCTAAAAATAAATAGGAAAACATTTTCGTTGTTTGGAAATGAAGATATTTTTTTTCCTAAATAGACATGCACTATTTAAAGCTAGTGACTTGGGCACGAGTAACCTGAGAACTGAGCATGGGGAATAGGGTCTCTAGCTCGACCTCTACGAACTTGGTCTATAGGCCGAGCTTGGGCCCCAGCTCCATTGAGGTCGAGCACTGAACCCGCACCTTGGCCCAAGTACATTAAGCCAGAGCGCGAAACATTATCGGGGTCCCGAGCCTGGCAACATTATAGAACTTTTCCGGAGAAAATCATTAAAAAATGATCAAATTAACAATCTTAATCAGACCCAAAAATAATCTTGATCACTAGTCTGATGTTCAAATTTACAGTAAAGTTAGGTCTGATTTTGCTTTAAAAAATCACGGTTGAATGAATAATACGTGGTGGTTCAAAGTAAACTATGTTATTTTTTTTTATTATATTACAAGTGAATTTAACAAAAGTCGATCGATTAATCGATTTATCGGAAAAAGAAAGCTTACAAAAATTCCCCGCACCTTAGCCAGTAGCCGATTCGCAAAGTTGAGATAATCCACCATGGATGCACAAATCGAGCTTACTCTCTCTCCTCATCCTCAAGCGCCTCTCCCCTTCTCCCCCAACCCCTAAACCCTACTCTCTCTTCGCCGGTAGATGCTACTCCTCTGCCTCTCCCTCGCCTCCTTCGCCGGAGCCGCCGCCGGAGCCTTCCAACCTCTTGGCTCGCCTCAGCTTTGTGCTCAACCAGATCAACGCGACCGAGGAGTGCGAGCGGTCTCAGAAGGACGGGACTCTCTAGCGGATACACGCCTGGCCCGAGGCAAAGAACGCGCCCGTGTCACGGAGCATGGGCATCCGTGATGGTAAGGATGAGAGCTCGAGAGAGGAAGGCTGCATTTGGGAATGATTTTCCCAAGTGCCTTTGAGCGTCCAAAGCTCCTTGAGCCAAATATTGAGTATTCGGTAAAATTTTTAGAGCCCATCTTAAGAAAAAGTCAGCCTTGAGAAGGCTAAAAGCCCAAGGCAGGTGGGAAGGTGTCTTGGGCTTTTCAGCATTCTCGGCATGCAGCTCCGTAGGATAAGTTGCGTTTTTTTGTTGCCCTTTTGCCCTCAAATATTTATTAAAATTCCAACTTAGCCTTTTGTAAAAATAGAAACCCTAGATCTACAAGCGGCCGCTCCCTCCGTCTCCCTCACTCAACGAAGACTCCCACCTCCCTTAATGATTGGCGGTTTGATGGCTTCGAATCAAGCCAGTCTTCTCCTCCAGAAGCAGCTCCGAGGTCCGATTCTGACCCTGATTTTGCCTTCCTTTTTTTAGGGTTTCTTCTCTGTTCTTTTCTCGCGGTCGATGATCGCGTGGGTGTCGGTGGTCGGTTGCAGATCTTTGCATCATGAAGGCAGATTAGCAGGAAGAATTCCTACCTTATTGTGAGACCTATCAGCTGCAACAATCTCTCCTTCATCTTTCGTAACAATTGCAATTGCAGTGGTTTTTCCTCCCAGTATCTAGAATCCTGTCACCCTCTTGAGGATCTAAAAGCTACAATACTTCAGATGCATGCCCATGGTAAAACAAAGATCCTTGAAACAAAATCATGCCTCATGTAGCACTATCTACTGATCTTTAACTCGTCCGTTTTTATTCGTGCAAAGTAGCTTGTGGAAAATAAAGTTACCTAGGGCATGGCCAGTGACAATACTTGGCAGGTTTTGAAGAAATATCTCCCCCTGGACCACATCTGGAGACCAAAAAAATGAAGAAGTTAAAGGAGTTTTTCGAGCTTTATGAACACAACGTCCAGAACCATGAGCTATATGAAGAAATTAAGTCCGTCAAGCGAGATCAAATGTCTAATAGTTGATTGGTTCCTGAAAGTTGAGAAATAAACCCATGTTTGTCAGGTAGATCATTACATACAAGCGTTGATTCCGGTTTTGCTGGCAAGAATGAAATATTGTAGGTAAGAGAAACCATGCCACCACATGAAATTTCTTTTTCTAAAATAATATATAATTACACATTTGGTGTAAATCATGCAAAGAAGAATGCTTCCAAAATCAGGCATTCATTGCATAATCCTCCATGGCACCACCATTTGTCAATTTGCTGTATCTTGATCCATCAGCCCCCAATATCAATTATTACAGTTTATTTATTCAGGAAGTAGATAATTAAGCCCTCGACGCAAAAAAGGCCAAGAAGCTTTCTTGAAGACTTGTCCCACCGAAGCAACATAATTGACAAAATTGTTGTCTCAAGGAAAGGAATTTTAAAGATCTTTAATCCCAGCGCAAATAACAGAAATAGAGGCAAACAATAGTTGGAATCATAGGTTTCGGTTGAAAAGTGGTCACGAGATTTTTTAGCAGATTACTGGACTTAGTCAACTTAAAATAACTGAAAAGGGATGCAAGTGTCAGAGCAATCTTGTGAAAAGCAACTTATCGAAAAAGGAAGAAACAAAATGTCATCCTTCTGAAGCAATGTACACGGAATATGTACATTAGTGTCATCTCCCCAAGGAGGAGAATTGAAGGGTACCATCAAAAGAAGATAATCTGTACACTCGATTTTTCATATCAACAGCTACTCCTTCAGAGGCACGGAAGATGCCTGCCTTTGACATCATCGCTACTCCTTGGCCAATATACATGCCATTTCTTTCATTATGAAACGGATTTCCAATTTTAAATGAGGGTATGACTAGCATTTTCAGAGATAGCAAAATCAGATAATCACAAGTTCGATAAGGATATTCAGTCCATGCAAAGAGAAAGACAGAACATGCACTGCTCCTTATCAGGTGACAGAGATTTCGCTATTTAAATCAATAACAGGATACTTGAATATTAAATCGCAGCTTCCTCATAACAGTGTATCTTTTCTACGTGAAAGACCATAGGTTTAACACATGACCCCCTCAACAGCACATGTAATATAAAGCAGTTTTTGTACAAAGTAGCGGGCCCGTTTGTGAAAGAGAACACCATGATAGAAAACGTACGATGAAGATGACTGCAGATGCACTGTCCATACGCCTTTCCTTAAATTCTGATTCTAATTGAAAAGATCTTTATGCTTAGCTATGATATTTCACCAAACTAAATTGGAAACACCTTTAAAGTTTTTAATTGATCGCAATTTAATAATTATTCCGCTACCGGACTAGATTCAAGAATAAAGTAGATGCAAAAAATGGAGAAATAAATTCAGTTCCCAACGTGCC
The DNA here is from genome assembly GCF_021117445.2 of Syzygium oleosum. NCBI lineage: Eukaryota > Viridiplantae > Streptophyta > Magnoliopsida > Myrtales > Myrtaceae > Syzygium > Syzygium oleosum. Next base: position 8,322,448 of record NW_026607494.1, read on the forward strand.
CTTTCCTTATTTATCTCTCGCTATTTTCCATTATAAGCAGTAGGGTAACCTATGTGAAGAACCAAAAGCAGGAACTTGCGATATTACCTAAATTGAAACGAGATTTCTTAGTAAATTCTTCCTATTTCTGAGACCATCAGGCTCTAGAATGAACATATACTACTAGAGAATAAGCTACTAGTATAAATTCAGGCAATCCGTAGATAGTCGATAGACAAGATAAAACATAAAAGTACCAGACTACATTTAACAATATTCTTAATAAGTCGAGACCTTGACTATCTATTCTATTTCATAAAAGGTCGATTCTTGTAAGAAACAAGGGCTAATTATTTTCTTAAAATTCCAATTTTGTATGTGCAGATGACACATCAGATGTGCCAAGGCTAACACTTTTCTATAGTGACCAACGTAGATGAGATTCATTCTCTTGTCCTCACAGATCTCAACCCTTCTGAGTTATCTACTCACTATCAAACATGAGTTTAAGTCTACATAAAGGCCATCAGACAATCCAATAGGTTCTCACAATAATTGCAAGTCGACAACATCAGTTAATCGAAAAATAGCTCTGTGAAAATGTTGATTGAATAATGAAAGAGTACTACTTGCCTGTCTAAAATCCCTGAAGAGCAGTCCCAGTCTCACGGTTCATATTAACACCCCATCCACCATCAGGACATGGCTGCTCCACGGCCATAGAAATTGCAACCCCATAAGCGATGAGCATTGCAAGCCACAGCACCCAGAACACGTGCCTTAACATACACTGCCATGAGCAAACAAATCAAGAATCAATAGGCAAGTATGCTTCCCTCATGAATGCTTAATCACTTCAGAAAAGAGTACAAGAGCACCCGGAGTGCACAGCCTCCGCACATTTCCCTACTGACCATGACTTCCTTTGGAGGTTTGTCCAAAGCATGACAAGAGTCGATATTATGCGGTCCTGACCCTCGGATGAAGACCACATAAGCCAGGCATGTTACAATTAGAAATCAAATTACCGGGTAAACCTTCTTTACGCGGATCAACCGAATCTCCTAAGGACCCCAAGACTTTCTTACTCTGTTCTTCCGAACATTTATCTCCACTTGCATTAGTTAATGAGCCATTTTGCTGAGGAAGCTTATCAGAATCAACGACGGTATCGATTCCTTGCAAATTCACGTTGTCAGTGGAGTCTCCAAGACCTGCTTCCTTAGTAACGGCATGCGATTTCTCATTGACAGCATCACTTGTCGACTAAAGCGCATTCACATGGATGCATGAATAGCATGGCGGGCGCCTGATCAAGGGAAACGAAAATGTAAAAGCAAGCTTGACGCAGAGAGAAAGCGTAAATTTGGAACAACTCCAAAGAACTCGAAATTTTTATTTAATAATACTATGATTTTGATTACAAGACGAACATCTTATATATAGAGATATGACTCCTAATACTAATGGAAACCGAATAATTAAAGAAACTACCTGAATGATAATATAGGAAACTGCCTGAATGGTAATATAGGAAACTGACTGACTGGTAATATAGGAAACTGCCTAAATGATAATATAGGAAACTGCTTGAATGGTTGTTTTCCCCAAAATCAAAAAAACTGCCGAGATTTCCGGTGATTACGGCGATCACATTGTTCAAGATAATCATAGGCTAACTGCTCTACATCATTCCCTCCCTCTTTGGAAAAACTCGCCCTCGAGTTATGATCAGGATATAGGGGTGTATTAGAAGCATGATACTCAAATAAGTCTGCCATATTAAATGTAGGGGAAATGTTGAGATCACAAGGAAGGTCAACTACATAGGCATTGTCGTTGATCTTCTTCAGGATGCGGCAAGGACTAATCTTCTTGTGCTTCAGTTTATTATAGGTACCTACAGGAAAACGCTCCTTTCGCAGGAAAACCATTACCTCATCGCCTACCTCAAAAATTTTCGATCGTCGCCGTTTGTCAGCATCCTCCTTATACTTTGAATTAGAAGCAGCCAATTGACTAGCCATAGCAGCTTGGACTTCATTAATTATGGTCGCCAAATTCTCTGCCGCGACACTATAGCCTGGAATCTTGGGCAAGGGAACCAAATCCAGAGTATGCTGTGGTGTACGCCCATAAACGACCTGAAAGGGAGATGTACTGGTAGAGCGGTTAACCGAGTTGTTGAAGGCGAACTCAGCAGGAGCAAGATACCAGTCCTACTGCTTAGGCATATCACTGCAGAGGCAGCGAATGATATCCGCCATAGTACGATTCACAACTTCCGTCTAACCATCCGTTTGGGGATGGAAAGAACTACTATACTGTAAATCAGTCCCAAACAAACGCCATAATGTACGCCAAAAATGGCTCAGAAATTTCGTGTCACGATCGGAAGTGATTGTCTTCGGCACACCATGGAGACGGACTACTTCACGAAAGAATAAACTTGCCACATGCGAAGCATCCGAAGTTTTCTTACAAGGGATGAAGTGCGCCATCTTTGAAAATCGGTCAACCACCACGAAAACAGAATCTAAACCCCGTTGGGTGCGAGGAAGTCCCAACACGAAGTCCATCGATATGTCTACCCAAGGACCCGAAGGAATAGGCAATGGGGTATAAAGACCAGTGTTCTGAGAGTGGCCCTTAGCGGTCTGGCAAATGTAGCATTTACTGACAAATCGCCCCACGTCTCGCTTCAGTTGAGGCCAATAGTACCGCTCCTCCACCAAGGCTATAGTTTTATCTCGCCCCAAATGTCCGCCGAGAGTACTACCATGAAGCTCTCGAATGAGTTGTTCACGTAAGGAACCACGTGGAATGCATAATCTATTGCCAAAGAACAAGAAATTTTCTTGAATTATCATATCGCCATGACAACTTGTTTCAGAACACCTCTCCCATATCTCACCAAAATCATTATCCTCAGGATAAAGAGAACATAGGTGATCAAAACCGACAACATTAGTGCGCATGGTCACGAGTGTCGCAGCACGTCGACTCAGCGCATCTGCCACTTTATTTAAATGGCCTGCTTTGTGATGAAGCACAAAATTAAATTGTTCCAGAAAAGAAACCCATTGTGCATGCATTCGATTTAAGTGCTTCTGACTCTTGATATATTTAAGAGCCTGATGTTCGGTATTAAGAACAAATTCCTGCTGATAAAGATGGGACTGCCAATGCTTTATAGCTCGCACGACAGCATAATATTCCTGCTCATATGTCGACCAACACTGGCGAATTTCATTAAGTTTTTCACTAAAGAAGGCTATAGGCTTACCTTCTTGGGAAAGGACAGCGCCAATCCCAACGCCGGAAGCATCACAATCCAGCTCAAACACTTTCTCAAAATCAGGGAGCATTAATACCGGCGCTGTGGAGAGCTTTTCTTTTGTAAGAGCAAAACTGGCCGAAGCTTCATCTCCCCAATAGAATTTGCCCTTCTTTAAACAGTCAGTGATTAGGGCCATAATAGTACTGAAATCTCGAATGAAACGCCTATAGAATGTTGCAAGGCCATGGAAACTTCGAGCCTCACCAACATTCTTGGGAACTGGCCAATTGCGAATTACGCCCACCTTATCTGCATCAACGTGAAGTCCATCCGCGCCAACAATAAAACCCAAAAACAAGAGGCGTTTTGTCATGAAACTGCACTTTTTCAGATTAATAAATAATTTATTTTGCTGCAAGGTTAGTAGGACATCCCTCAAGTGTTCCATGTGTTGACGCCCAGGACTATATATGAGTATATCATCAAAGAAAACTACCACAAACTTGCCAATAAAAGGTTTGAGAACCTGAGTCATCAAACGCATGAAAGTACTAGGTGTGTTAGTGAGTCCAAACGGCATGACAAGCCATTCGTACAATCCCGCACTTGTCTTGAAGGCCGTTTTCCATTCGTCGCCGGGGCGGATGCGAACTTGGTGGTATCCACTTCGAAGGTCGATCTTCGTAAAAATCCGTGATCCAGCAAGTCTGTCTAGCATATCATCAAGTCGTGGAATCAGAAACCTATACTTGACAGTAATCCGGTTAATGGCACGACTGTCTACACACATACGCATGGTGCTGTCTTTCTTTGGCGTGAGAAGCGCAGGAACTGCACATGGACTTTTGCTTTCACGCAAGAAGCCCTTTCAAAGGAGCTCTCCCACTTGCTCCTGTAAAATCTGATTCTTCTTCGGATTCATCCGATAATGCGGCAAGTTAGGAAGACTAGCACCTGGAAGAAAATTAATCTCATGCTGGATATTCCTCAAAGGAGGTAATCCGTCAGGTAAATCCTCAGGCATAACATCACTGAATACCTTTAATAAGGGCTTAAGAATGTCGGGAACACGAACCACAACTTGCTGGTCGCTCTTGTCCACAATCATATACATCCCTTCACGCTTTCGGATGTTCATCATAACCCCTGCATTTTGCTTCTTCACAATCTGAGGGGAATTACTTTTTGGTCTCAAAGTAATTTTAGTCCTTTTCCACACAAAAGAATACGTATTCTCCCTAGCTCGGTGTGTAGCATCAACATCATATTGCCATGGCCGACCCAGTAAAACATGACACGCATCAATCTCCACAACATCACAGACAATAGTATCTTGATATGATTTCCCGATCGAAATAGGTAAACGGCATAATTGGTTTACCTTAAGTTCTGCTCCCTTGCGTATCCACCCGATCGTGTAGGGGCGAGATGCGGCTCCGTTTTTAGCTGCAAGTGATCCACCAAGGCCTTTGACACTATGTTCTCGCAACTTCCGCTGTCAATAATGATATCACATACTTTGCCGTTGACAGTACAGTGAGTGCGAAAAAGCTAATTCCGCTGGGTATCTTCTATCCGCGGAGCAAGCAATAGACGACGCACAACACAATTAACTTGTTCGCCCACTTCATCTTCCACTCCCACTTCTTCTTCATTTTCCCAATCTTCGTCATACACATCTTCATCATGTTCAACGATATTGGCTATTCCACAACGAGGATAATCGCTGAAACGATGGCTCAACTCGTTACACTTGTAGCACTTGATTGGTTGGGGCTTGGCATATGGATTCTGGGTATTCTGATTGGGAGTGCGATTGCTTGCTGCGACTGCTTTCTTAGGCGTCCCAGTAGTACCCCCTGGAACTCGGCTCGAATCAGGGGTTTGTCGACTAGAAGAACTTGCAACATCAGGCTGTCTTCCTTTCCCGAATGACCCACGACCCGAATAATTGCTACCACGAGTACTAGGGCTAGTCCTCTCCAATTGCACCTCAATTTTTCGCGCCATATCCTGGGCGTCTTCGACAGAGAACAGTCGATGCAAAGAAACCCGATCCTAGATATTAAGTCGCAAACCATTAATGTACCAAGCAGTTTGTTGTGCCTCGGACTCATCCAGGTTATTGCGAGCGGAGAGTCGAAGGAACTCTTCCGTATAAGCTTGGACCGATCTATTCGATTGTTGGCAATTTTGGAATTGCTGAAATAACAGTTGCTCATAGTCCGTTGGGAGGAACCTCTTCTTCAACTTCTGTTTCATCTGACCCCAAGATCAAATAGGAGCCTTGCCTTGTCGACGTCGCGTCAATTAAGTTTGTTCCCACCAAGCTGAAGCGCCACCCTTCAACTTGTACGTCACAAGTTTCACTTGGCGATCCTCGTCAATATCCATAGCGTCGAAGAATTTCTTGACCTCCCAAAGCCAATCTAGGAAATCTTCAATATCCAAATTCCCATTGAAAGTAGGGAGATCTACCTTTAGTTGATACTGCTCAGGATCTCGTCGATAGCCCCCCTGCCATCGATCCCCACGAACATGCTCCTCCTGGAATCCCCTGTATCGGCGACCACCACGAATCTGCATCTCCTGGAAATCTTCGTCTTCGTCTTCCGTATTCTCGACATAGTCTTGACGCCTATGTCGGGGGATTCCTCCACGCCCCATAGCATCTTCGGGATCACGAGCGACAGGATTTCGCTCGGCTGGAAGAACACCAGGTGCATGGTTTGTGGACAAACGCTGGATGGCATCAAGGATCTCTTGAAACCTCCGATTGGTTTGATCCACGAACTGATTGAACTCAGCCCGCGTAATAGGCTCGTTCTCACAGCCCTCAGCAGCGGGGAGATTAACATTCACGTTATTCACCATCGTCACAGGAGAAACCTGCTCTGATACCAAATGACGCAGAGAGAAAGCGTAAATTTGGAACAATTCCAAAGAACTCGAAATTTTTATTCAATAATATTATGATTTTGATTATAAGACGGACATCTTATATATAGAGATAGGACTCCTAATACTAATGGAAACCGAATAATTAAAGAAACTACCTGAATGGTAATATACGAAACTGCCTGAATGGTAATATAGGAAACTGCCTGACTGGTAATATAGGAAACTACCTAAATGATAATATAGGAAACTGCTTGAATGGTTGTTTTCCCCAAAATCAGAAAAACTGCCGAGATTTCCGGTGATTACAGCGATCACATTGTTCAAGATAATCACAGGCTAACTGTTTTACATCAGAGCTCCAGAAAATTGAAAGAACTAGTATCAGATAGTGTCGACAGTAACAAATGCGGCACCTAACTGTGAATACCGGACATTTTGTTAAATGTATATATTGCGGTCAAAGCAAAGTCATCTTCTCAAGCATTGATAACCCCTTTTCTATCACTTTGGAATTGGAACGGTGAACTCTGAAGAACAATCTTACTAAGAGAAAAAGGAAACGAAAGGAGTGAGAAACTTGAGCTCAAAGCTTCCGTTAGAGCTGTGGGAACGCGAGCGAAGTGCTCGGCTCCATAAGCCTTGATGAAGTACTCTTCCACTTGAGGGTTCCATTTCAGCACGGGGTTGAACTTGAAGCAGCACCGCTCCAACTACATACCCGGAGGGACATGTTGCGGCGACACTAACATTAGGTGAACGGGCGCCTGCCAAGGTTTTGCAACAAGCGCCTCGCTTTACTCACCATGATGCTCAGAGAATTTTCTCAACATGTAAAGGAGAGACGTGCGAGCTAGACGACGAAGGATTGACAGCGACCAAGGGGAAGTACGAGTGCGCCCGCAATGATGTTCGACGAAATTGTTCGGAAGCCCGTGACCGGGAAGCTTGGGCTCGAAGGCCGAAGGTAAATAACTAGAAAAATCCTCGCACGAGACTTTCTTTATTTTCTTTCGCGTGGACCGTGGAGGTCCTTCACAAGTTTTGTGTTCAATTTTACGGGTTGTGTCCGCAATTGAAAAGTGCAATTGCAGTTGGTAATTGCTATGTCGACAATTGAAGCAAAGTATCCCAAGAGGATGAAACACATTGAAATCAAATACCACTATGTTTATGATATTGTATCAGAGGGAACCACATCCATTAAGACGGTGCACTTGGCAAATAATTCGATAGACATGTTAACGAGGTCTATCCCATTTACCAAGTTCCAGTATTTGTTCAGACTTGGGCAGCATTTGCTGGAGGTGAGAAGACCAGAGGGGCGCGGGAGAGACAACGATTGATAAGGATGGATTTGGATTTCTGACAAGGTAGAGATTTATTGATTTTGATTCGAAGTTACTGTCAATTGATTTCAAATCCTTTTTATTATTGAATTGTAAGGAAACCCAAGCCAAATTAGGATTGTTTGAAACAAACTCTTGCCAATAGAATCGTAGGTATTGCCAAAAAAAGAAAAAGGAAAATTAATTTTCCACGAGACTTCTTTAATTTCCTTGTTGAAGTTGAAGTCCACGTTGATGTCCAAGAAGGTATATCTGTATTCTATTGGTGAGTCCCGTCTCTAGTGCATAGTGAATGCGCTTAACAACTGTGAAACTCGCGGGAGATACAAAGAGCATTGAGATCCATCATCTAAAAGAGTTGGGGGCATAATAAAATCCCTTTTTTGAGTTTAATTCTTGTGGGTTGGGTTTAATCATGCATGGGTAAACACTTTAAGTGCGCGTGATTGAGCGATTGCAATCTCATCTTTGCAAATTATAGTCGAACCATCTCATCGACCCCTCCTCATGGAGTAGGCACACTGGTAAACTGCGTAAATCGGCTATGGGCGGGTTTTATTTACACCATTCATTTGTTACTCGAGTCGTTTCCTTTGTTCATGCTTTCGCGTGAGTGAAAACGATATGCCAACGATATGCCAACCCAAATATTCCGTGGAAAACTGTTTTTCCAATGGACATTTTGAGGCACGTGCTATAAGCGCAACAAGTTTGTTTTTTTTTCATCCTTCTGCTAATGCTCATACAAATGTTGTCGATCGTCTCTCATCAAAGCTTGGAGCAACAGTGATTTGGAATAACCCAAAATCCAACCGGTTCATGCTCATTGTGGAACTTCGACCCCAAAAAAAAAAAAAGAGATCATTGTGGAACGTGTAGCGGATGGCAATCTGCACATAGCTAGAATTTGGAGGGCTCATTTAGAAATGATAGAGGGGATTGGGTCGCTGATTTTGCACGTAATTACGTGAGCAGGTCAAGCCGTCCCTTGGAAATAATTTTGAAGTGTTTAGAAACTGATAATAGTGATTGATTCTCTTGCTTAGGATTGAAAATAGAGTGTTGTTGGTCACATTTTGCGCTATTTCGTCAAAACAAAAGAGATAGAGAGGCACGTAAGAACAAACCACCATCGTCCCTAATTGAATAGTCTATTGGTCAAGTAAAAAAAAAGACCTAGAAAACTCACTCGGTAGAAGAGTGAGAGAGTTCGGTCTATCTAAGCAAATATGCATTGCCGAAAGTCCAGGGCATGCATGACATCGTGCTTAAGAGAGATGCAAACAGTTGTTGCGAAACTAATAAAAGAGAATTTGCGTTCTAGTTGCTAGAAGACAAAATTGCCAATGGGAAATCCTCGTCACATATCCTGTTGAAGCAAACGCGGAAAAGCAAACACAGAACACGAGGATTTACGTGGTTCGATCACAACGTGATCTACGTCCACGGCGAGGCAAGACAAGTCCTATTCAAAATCGTTGGAATAAAACACGACAAAGCTTTAAAACAAAATTCGCTCGTATTTCCGGGCTTCAACCCGAAACATGCATAGAGATTTGTTCACTTGCTACGAGGCCCAACTCCCGCCGAACTAAATCTTCGCACAAAATATGTCGGGTCGGGTGTTGAACCGACCAAAACATAAAATTCAAGACATATTTAACATATCCGCCTTCAAAATCTTTCACTTTCTCCATGCAAGGACTTGCTCAGCGAGATGCTTGTAGGTTTCCAAGGATTGCGTGTTGGTAAATGCCACATCCACAACGCCACCCACCTAATTTCGTTTTGTATCGTATCACTCAGCTGTTACACATATTTAGCCAACAAGCAAAGACGAACTTTCGACCAAAAAAAAAAAAAAAGCAAAGACGAACTTGCGTAGAAGTTACATATCAGAAAACCGTCTTTCGAGTTTGAGCATGCGAAACTTCACCGCCATTTATATCATATTAGGCAGATTTATTTATAACAGTCTTCACCGATTATTCCTTCACCTTTTTTGCAAACTTTCCGGCTCTCGCAAGGTGGTTTTCACTTGACGTGAACATGAAACCCTAACTTCTTGAATTGCTAGATAGTAATGAGATGATGATTACCCGAGATGAAAGTAAATCCGTCGAGTGAAATTTAATTTTCAAGATGTGTGAAAGCAAGGGTCTTTGCATGTTATTTGGGCTTTCATCGAAATGAGGTACACACATCACATAGCATGGCATGGAAAGCAATCGGTTAACGTTTTCTAAGTATGTGTCGGAGTCAACAAAACCCCGGAAGCCTCGCGGTCTAAATAAAACCGTATTAAATAATTTCATGAATCTCGTCAAAATCTACCTAGAATAATAAACAACATGCATAAGCTAATATGGTGGCAACGGCAAGTTTGTCTGCTATAGACCTCTACGTCTCTCCCTTTCTCTCTCTTCCCTAGCAGTACACATGTCTATGTGCATGTAGGCATCTATAATATATACTTAATCCCGATTATGCATATTGCTATTTATTTTTGTAAGTTGCCCTGTAAACACATTCTCCTTTTGATGCGGTCAGCGTTCCTGATTGCGACTCCCGATAATTTAGAATGAAAACGATCGGCGATGAGCGTGTTCATTAGAATAATGTTTCTTTTCAAAGGTCAATCTCAAGAAGGTTATGCTTGTGAAGCGTACCGAAGTGGAAAATCGCCATTACTAATCGGGTTCTTGGAGAGCTCCAAAACATTTTCATTAGAAAATTTGAGAGTGTCAACCTTCATTTTTCGTGCCGAAGTGCCTTTCATTTCAGGTAATTTCCCTAGTTCGTCGTGATCAATCTTCTATAGATACCAATTCATAAAAAAGGGGACTCGCTTGAAAGAAAGGGAAAAGAAAAGACAAAGATGAATCCATAGATGCAATTACGGCTGTTGATGCTATGACACCCTCATAAATATTAAGTGATGGTAATTGAGTTTACTTACGTGAACGTGAATCCGTAGAATAACTTCCTCCATAAATGACAATGAGTTGCATAAATGAATATCTTACAGAGCCCCGTGTTTCATCTAAAACATGAAATTTTATATTGAGAGAATACAAGAAGCATACCTCATCGATCCTTCACTCGATGACCAGTCACATACCTCTATCTTTGAAAATAAAATATACATACACGAGTTTTATCTATGTAAACTATTTTTTTGCACTTTCACATCAATTATCTTTGTATTTGTATACACGGAAATGCCATTTCCATTTTTAAAAATGCCCATCTCTAAATCCTAAATTCTCATACCCACCCAAACGCTTAAAAATAACAAAATCCAAACCATGCAAACCCAAAACGAGATGCTAAAATATGCTTGCAAGGAGAGGTAATTTGGTCTCTTCATTGGGTTTGCTTAAAAGAATGTGAATAGTATTTACAATTACAAGGTTACGTAAATGGTCATCGAGGCAAAACTGAAGTGTGTCTTTTTTATATTTTCACTATTTATATTCCATAGCTTCGTCATATGCGGAAAACATCACTAAAGCAATCGATTATAATAAGAAAAACGTGTGGAAATTCGCGTTCTTTTGATAAGAGTTAATATGGATTCTCACATCATCATAATATTTGATTAATTTCTTTTAGACGTAGTAAAATCAATCTACGTGCTAAATTATCACTTTGACCCTCCGCGTGCTAACAATATCACGACGTGGCTCCGCCACATTTCTAAATGATGAATATGTATCGTTTCTTTTCTCTGTCCCCAAACAATACGAACTTTTTTGTTTTGCAGCCTATTTAAAAAGATGGCACCACCTTCACGGTGTGGTCCCACTAATATTTCAAAGGGCTCTGCAAAAAATAAAAAGAAGGTTAATTAAAGAATTCTGTATTTTTTTTCTTAAAGAAAAGTCTAGTGTACTAACGTCTGAATTTATATGGTGACATAGTGTATGATAATTTTACACAAGTGATCTTGCGTAGAGAACACATGCATATCCTCAATTGAATTAATGGAATATCTGGCAAACGAAAAATGCACACACACACATTTCAATGTCTTGTACGTTATTGAATGTAGAGAAAAAAACAGATGATCATGTCTTGGTTTGCTTTTGTTCTATGCACAAGAAAGAAAGAAAAAAAGATGATAATTCATTAGAATGGAAGGTAGACAATGAATCCAACGCATCAATGTTTGACAGAGTTTTGCCATGGAAGAAAAGGTAACGTTCGATTCCTCCTCAACCGTGGAAAGTCCAGATCCTCTTGTCTCGCCGCGGCTTTTAGCTAATATCAGTAGCTGAATTTGATGAGTGAAATCTTGGATGTGATACGTCCTCAGATTTAAGGGAAGACGAGCACTACTTGATCAATCACCCCGGAGCGACCCCAAACACAACTGCTCAGGCAAGTGGACATCCACCAATTAGAAATCTCTGATTTGGCGAAACTAATTTCATAGCTAATTCTAATACGTTTTTTCTTGTTGTTTTTTCCTTTGTTAAAGAACTCAAGGAAAACCATTCATGTTGTGTTAGGGAGAGGAGCCGAAGAAGAGCATCGGTGTTGCCGCTTATACACCGCATGTTACTTGCAAGAGGCACCTATTTGTGTGGCACGCACCATATAAGTGGATCTTAGATTTATAGACCTCGCTTGGTTCAATGTGGAATAGGACTCGTCAAGGAATGGGATTCTGATTCTCACATTTTTCATGTATTGGAGAGAAATTAATGTGGAATTGGACCGCACATGAAATGGATTTCTTCAAAAAGTGCAAATCGGATTATTTGGCAATAGTTAGTATCGTGATTCCAGCTCCATATCCCTGCCACCACAAACTATCAAAAACCCAACTCCATCATCATTACCGCCACCGCCGTCGTTCTCTGGTCACCGCTTGCTGCCGACGGTCATAGTTCCTGATCACCACCACCAGTAATGAGTACATTTTCCTAGAAGGCCAAAATATGTTGCAATTCAAATAATTGAAAAGCAAACTCATTGCAACGAATGATATTGAGAATCCACTTGAGGGTTATTATCATGGAACCAAACGAGTCTAATAGCTAACATTCTGAGATTGCATTGTGCAATTGCTCTTCATTTTATTATTATGGCAAGACGCATTCGGCTATACACCTGCCGCCCCGGTCATTTTTTTTTATTGCAATTATAGGAATTAGAGGAACTAATTTTAGGGTGCTCTTTTGGGTCAAGAGAAACCTATCTCATCAGTGCCCTTAAAAGGATTCGGCTTTCCTTTGTGATCTTGCCTTATTAATAGTTTATCGCATGAGTGCGTGGAATTGTATTGTGACTTATTCACTACTTTATGATTTTGGAGAAGAACAATTTTACAACCATAATTTTATTTTTATTCTCAAGGTTATCAAGCTACGAATGAGATGACACTTCTCTCTCATGGCGAATGCTCTGTCAATTTGTTCGAACATTCACCGTAAGGGCAAATCACGGAATGTGAAATCGAGAATAAAACCATTTCGGTCATTTAAAAGGTAGACACTAAATTTTAAGATTAGCTTTATATATAATAAAAGAGAGAGAGAGAGATAGACAGACAGACATAAATTGAGATATTTTCCATTTTTTTTGTCGTTTTGCTATTATTTTTTTTCCCTATTCATCTACATTTTTGTAGGAAGCTCTTACTACCATCCAAGATTTGCTGGACAAGGTGAAGCTACTGAAAAAATAATGTGTTCCCACTTCACTGAGTGTATAAGCGATTTCCACGCGATGGATTTTTAATCATCCTCCAAATCACTGATGTTCTCTTACTATAGATTCTATTTCTCTCCGTTACGTTGCCTGTCTGCCTTTCTTCTTTTCTTCCTTAAACTGCTTTATTGTCTTGACAGCAGGAGGGCCGTAAAAGTACCTGAGGCCAGCCGTCATTTTCTCCTCGTAAAGCAACTTCACAAGGTACACACACTTTTTCTTGGGTGGCGACACAAATTTCCCGTACTTGCCTTCAGCAAGTGAATATGTGGTTACTACGAAATCATAGTTCTCGATCTACTCAGCAGTGCTTCCTCTATTTGCTTCATGATATACTAGGACCTTAGTACTTCCTGTGGCAGTGAAGCGATTGATCTCGCCAACCCACTGAGTCACAGCAACCACAGGACATATGACTAGGGTTCCTCTAACTTCAGGCAAACTTGTCGATGAACCCGCTGAAGGTGAGCACCAGTCCAATCCAGTGCCTATGCTATGGATCATTTCCCATTTGGCCAGGACGAGAGCAATTGCCTGAAGAGTTTTCCCCATTCCCATCTCATCAGCAAGAATTCCTCCTCTAGTTGCAGACTCTTTCTGTTTTAGAGCCCAAGCCAGCCATTCTTTCTGATGCCTCAGCAATTCCATGATCAAATATGAGGATGCCTCTACTGTCTCTGTTACTACTTCATTCTGATTATCCAGATCAATATCTTCTTTAAAGTTCTCATCCATCCATTTCTCATGTTCTTCTTCCCAAATTTCCCACAATAATGGCAGCCTCTCTCTCTTCTTTCGGCCCTTTCTCTTCCTCCTTGAACCTCTAGTGCTGATATTTCTCATGTTAGCCAGTTGCTGAGTGATATCACTGATCTATCTAATCCATAAATTTCCCCTCCTTCGAGGATGTCTTTCTCTATATCGTGGCTTGCATCCTCCATCTCCCTTTCAGGTCCAACTCGTGCCCTTTTGGCCAAATGCTTGCCAGAATCAGCCACTTCACCTACAATGAAACCATTTCTGTTACTGTAATACTGTGTCAAATTCGTTACGACAGTGCCAGTGCTGAAATTGCCCAATTCGCTTCAGAGAAAGCTTGCTAGCAACATAGCTTATTCATATTCCATTACCTAATAACTTCAGCTGTTCGTGATAGAGGCTATAACTCAAGCATAAACAGTAATCACTCCAGTGCTTAGAAGACACATAGAACAAAATATCTCCATAAAATTCCGACAAAGCCTAAATGTCATCAAAGTAGTATGACACTTCACAAGGTGACAAGAATCATGACGTCTGCATACATGGCATGGAAAGACGGCAAAATGAGCCTCCATGTCCTTACTTCCACCATTGAACTCGGCACAAAGAAAATCCAGTCCAACCTTATAAAATTCGAAAAGCTTGCGATCCCTTATTACAATGGCCAGAGCTTGGACGGAAGGTCCAACACATTTAAACAACTAGGAAGTACAAGGACACCACGATTCTAATACCAATCGAAAAACCACAGATTCTTTAGGAATCATACCTCCCATGGTCTCTGCTCTTCTTCATTGCCTGGATTTTAAAATCCAAATGTTGATTGTCGCTTGATGCCAAGTGAAACAATGAAAGATCCTCAAGGAGCCTTTCAAGACGACCAAGGAAAATTCACCTACCCTACACCGGTCAATCAACAAAGTTGTTTCTTGGCGCAGCTAACGAGCGCCACTCTTACAACGCTCCCCCATATCATCTCACACTACACCCGCTGCTAGTAACAGAACGCTCTACACCAACATTCCGGTCTTTTACTCCATTCAAGCACAGTGCAAGCACAATAGTTGAGCCATTCAATGGTTGCGCTAAATTTGTGCTCCACAGTCTCCATTTAAGTGAAAACCAATCATCAGTTCATGTTCATTCCTTTTATGTTTGAAGAAATAATTGAATGTGACAAAAGCTCTAGTGTTTATATCGTAATTCTACCGTTACATGCAGCTGGTAAGACTCTATTGACTCGACCAAAAAAATAATCGGGGCCAACTCTGAGCCCAAGCAGAATTGCGTCAGCACATCTAGCTTGAGCACATCAGCAGACCACAGATTCAAGGCACACCCTTCCCTGAATGGACTTCTTCCTACACCAAATGGCTCAAAATCAGAGGGTAGCAGAATCTCACTATTATTGCAGAAGAGTGAAGTAGATCGGAGTTTACAATCTTCTAAACATGAAGCAGTTAGCCACCCGCTTCCGATGTCCAAGATTTTTATTTTCCATTCAGAGATTTCATCTTTTCGACTATCTTCACCTTGTCCAGCAAATCCTTGGCGGATTCCAAGGCTAGGTTACAATACCTCGCTCCTGAACAGACTGCTGGTTACAAGCCGGAGGAAGGTGAGGACCCGGACGCTTTCGAGATGCTCCTAATAACCGCCTCGGGCTGTCTTGCGATACTTTCTACAGCTTGGCCTGCAGCCTAAAAAATATAATATGTCATGACTCTAATGAACTAAAATCATCCTTTAATTTTTATTAATCTATAGCTCGGTGGAAATAAAATACTTTTCCTAAGGATTGTCTCAAATAGAAATAGAAAACGAAGTAATCAGGATTATTGTTAGAATACCCTATTCCCCATTCTAAAGGGATAGTCTAGAAAGCGATTTTTTTTTTAAATTAAATTGCATTCAAACAGAAAAGCTGCAATAGATGTCGTGGATCTGGTTTCTGGAAATGGAAATAAAGAAAAAAAAATTCCGTTGATAATGAATTTCTGTCATATGCAGACCATGGACTAATTTATTTATAGATGGAGCTTCGATATATCAACCAGTGGCTCACTTTTTCTATGTAACGGGGATCCCTGGGGAAAAGGCTCAAGTATGCCCTTGCGAGATTCGTGCAGCGGAAGATCCCGAATTTGAAACTTTTTACACCAAAAAATATTCTATTTGAATGGCAGTAAAAGCTTCCCACAAAAATGTAGATGAATAGGGGAAAAAAGGTTTAAGGCCATCCAATTCCCAATAACAACAACAAGAAAACGCTATGGCACAGTGATATTTTGCAAAACTGGGGACGACCTTCGTTTTCTTCCTCGGGTTCTGCTCGTCAGTTTCTCCTCGTTCCCTTTCCTCTTGAAAAATATCAATCAAATTTTCTTGCTCCCTGTTCAATTGATCTACTTTTTGTTGGGCATCTTGGGGCTGATAAAGTAGTACAGAGACAAAATAAAGACTTGAGGAACACATTAATTTGGATAACTTTGCCATATAGGCTCTGGAGACTATTCCTAAGTTATGAGTCCATGTCAGATGAATATCCAAGTTGTAACATCTTGGCATTGAAATTCGGATTGAGCATGGTCCAGGTGTGCGGCTCCCACCCTGGAACCGGAGACCGCCCACTAAGAACCGTTTCCGAAAAATTGAAACGGGTCCCCAATCCCTACAAAGTTGCATTCGTCAATTAATACCATCGCACTCACTAAAAAATTGCCAAAGCACCAAAGAGAACTGTATAACTCAGCATTTTCATTGCAGCAACTGGGCAATGAGAAACTTTAACTCCATCATGTGAAAGAAAACCAACCTAAAGGATAGGAAGGATGATCTTCACAACCAAGGGCACAAATTTGACGGCAATATATTACAACAAGCACTTATAGACACTCAGAACAGAATCTCCGTCCATATATTGAGACCTGTCTTCGCACATAAGAAAAATTGAACGTGAAGTTAATATGACATGGATAACTACTTCAGTTCTATGGATGGTCTTTAATCTATTGTTTTTCCATCTTCACTACAAACCACCAGAATGCATAATGCACTTTGAACAGAGTGTTACAAGGAACCTCTACTACAAGCGTTATAAGGCTCATAACGGTCCGGTCCGGGTGGACGGTTCCGCACCTCATACCGAGAATCGGACCGGTACCCACCAGTTCTAGTAAATTGGGACCGGGAACCGGACCAGTTTTCATGGGAACCGCCGGTTCTAGGCCGGTTCAGTCCGGCTCCTGGTAGTTCCCGGTTCCTTTGCACACCCCTAATTGCAATGGCAAAGCACTCACCTGATTTTCAAGAGTTCTCCACCTGTCTCCCTTAGTCTGCAAATCACACTGCAACTTACTCGAAATTTCTTCGTCCTGCTGTGCCAATCTGTAAACAACAAGGAGATCAATTTGATGCAGAGAATTAATCAAACAAGAGAAGAACCAAGCACATCGCATCATAGTAAAGCACATCATAATCACCTTTCCCTTAATTGACGATTCTCTTCTCCTAAATGTTCCTATATCTACTACCTGCAAGAAAAACAAACCCCTTAAATACGCTAGTATCAAAGAAACTTCAAAACTAAATGAAGCAACATAAATTTATCAGGAAAACTTTTAATTGGCAATTTTAGGGTCCCGCATGAGTTTTAAACCTGCCGGTTGTCGTACAGCTTTGACTGTGGGTCAAAGACCCAATGAGGCACTAGTCTATTTACATTTACATAACAATGTATATCATCAATGACACATAGGTATGTAAGCTGGGATGGATGGTCATCCTGAGCTCCATTCCCTCCGTGTCTTTGGTTCAACTGTAAACACAGACACACTGGGCATGTCAATAAGCATTATCCGTGAACCGTGACAAGAATATTTTTCACAAGGACCCACATGGCATATACCGTCCTTATTAAGTTTCTTCATTAAATTCCAGACCGATATGGTTCTCCAAGAAGTGGTTGCCAGCATCACAAGTTCTCGAGCAGCTTTCCGTACTTTCTCATCAAAACTCCTAAGTTTCCTCGTGTCCATTGAACTTTAGTTCTTCCCTCCGATCCATTCAGCCGGGGCAACTCTTTCCTAGGACACCACGCCTGAAGTTGCTAGGACACCATGCCTGCTTTTGTCATGCTTTTACATCTTGTCATGTCAGAAGCGCACAAACTATGTCAAACTTGATTGTTCATATATGACTCTGCTCTGCTATCATCATAAATGGAAGGTTCATAAGAATTTATCTTCACACCACCATTCTCGCTGCAATCTATCTCCTATAGCATCATTAAACATTAATTCTCAGTCGCCTTCCACTCCTCTTTCTACGAGGGGAAAAATACGGACATTGACTAAGGACCAAAAAGCTTCTAGAAGGGGCTCAAAACAAAATTAATGGGACAATTAAGTTACCACAGAAGCAAAGAAATCCTCCTGCATTAATAACCATAGATTAAACCTAGCGGCATCCAGATTGACATACATAGAACTATCCAATTGAAGAAATGTAAATTACCAAATTACCTGCAGGGGAGCTGCCGTGCTCAACCCATTAATTTTTCCACCAAAATCATAATTAAGGTCGGAGTCCTCACCCAAGCATGCAAGCGATGAAGAAATCTGCGACTCATGCATGCAAGCGACGAAGAAATCTGGACGCCATCCATTTCAGAAGATCTGTGATTACCGCCGTTTGTATCAGGTTGGTGAAGTGACATCATCCCCGTTGACAGCCTCTGCAGAAGGGGAAGATGATTCTCGCAAATTCGAAGTTCTTCCTGATTCTAAACTGGTGCTCATCCCTGTTTTTCCTCCAAAAGACGTATGCCTTCCATCATTTGAGCGTGAAGAGAACTTGTCTGAACGTCGTGCGATTGGCTTACTGCTTGAAGCAGTATGCCTTCCTGATTTAGAAGATCTTTGTGGCTCATAATGGGGAGAATCGTCCACCATGATGAACATTCTTTTCGAGAGGATAATCATAATCTCGAATCATGAATATGTTGTAGCGAAAACAATTGTAAATAAAACCATCGCTGAAGGGAAGACGAGTCAAGGAAAATGACATAAATGTGATGTCTACCTCCTCCTGTAGACCCACTCAGGAGTTTCTTAGTATGTTGAGGAGAGTATGTTGTGCAGCCACTTGAGGTTCACCATCCTAGCCCCGTTTTGGAAGCCCTGAACTCCGAGCAGGAACGATTCCTAGTCCAAGACCCGGATTGGGTTGAATACATCATGCCACCAAGTGAAGATGTGAAAATGGGTATTGATATGAGATGGGGGGGACCATGGAGTTTCACTGAAGATGGTAATTGCGGGTTTTACGATAGAAATGCCCGAGGAAATGGGTTCGACAGTTAGAAATAAAAACCAACGGGGTCTCTGGCGGAACAAGACAGGTAATAGGATTCTAGGATTGTTGTCGTGGGACTTGAACTCATGCCATAAGTTCTTTTTTCCGCTTTTTCCATGATGTCGACCAACTAGTCGTTGACTTTGCTAGTTCTAGCAAAATACCTGGCTTAGCCTAAGTGTTGTGAATCCAGTTATTTGACTTAATTTTTTTTTAAACCCATTTCATTGTTGTCTTGTGCGTGTATGCAGCAGCACATATATTCAGAGAATTAACCATTTGTGTTACCAACAAATCGTGGATACGGGCAGTCTAAGTACTAAATTTCACTGAACCTCTTCGAGCTTTCAACAAGGCAATCCAGAGTGGGAAGTGTGCGGCTTAACAATCAAACGGTGGCAAAGAACGGATCTCATCCATCCAATCAAATCAACAAGAACCAAACACCCAAGCAAATTTGCAAAACCATCTAAAAGCAATTTAATTTAACACGAGCAAGTAATACTTTTCTTGAATTTCTTTTCGTCTCCTTCCAAAACACCGGTAACCTCTCCTCGTGATATATCCTAGCTCTAATACTTTAGCATAATCAATTAAGTAGTTCCTTCGCGGTTTAGGGTGTAGGGTGGACGTCAGGCTAATTGCCTCGTTCCCACGACTCTTCCTCCATATCGAATATTTTCTTGCGTCAAGAATGGATGTTGCACAAGCCACAGAGAAACGATGCGAGACTAGAGCGATTCTTCGTTTAGTCTGCATTAATCGAAGTTCACGAGTTGCAGCTGGCTCCAGCTTCAGGTTTCCTTGCTGGAAATAAACTCGGCTATGAAAAAGCCAATTGTATCAGGAGGAGCGGATGAATCAAATCTATGGACAAGTTCTTTTTCCCTGGATTTAGCCACTCCCCGCAGGCAAGCACCATATCCGTTGCTAATAATGATAATAGGACATATATGAAGGCTAATCTGTGATGATTAACCAGCTTACTGTTTGCATTACAAAAAGTAATGATGCTCGTGATCTTGAGCTTTAAGCCAATTCCTGCGAGCCCCAAAAGTAATCAAAATATAATAACAGCTAATTAAAATGAGCGAAACACTCAACCCGTACCGGGTTGGACCTAATAGGGCCGAGTCATAGTGAAACGGTCGCGTCGTATTAGGCCCGCTGTCCCACACAATTAAAAAAAACAGACGATATGATAAACGAGCGAATTCAATGAGACGTAACTAGACTTATATCATTGAACCTACTAAAATTAAATGATTTTGAAAAGGTTTATTGCAAACCCAAAGGCCGAGAGGCCTCTTAAATCTCTCTTTTTCAATTTGCACAAAGGCCTAAGCAAATGAAGAAACAACGCTTCCCTACTTTTCTTTTTTTATAGATTTGCCCAACATCCTCCCAATCTCTCTCCACCTGTGTATCTAGATGTGCGCGTACCTATGTATTCAATTTTATGTATTCAATTGAGCAAATCAAAAAGAGAGTCCAAAAGGCATTGAATACGAACGAAAATTGACAAAACCCCGAACGTGAATCGTGTGTCCCTGTTACGAAAAAGCATCTTACTAAGACATTCAATCATGATGCAAGCATGTTTACTCAGATGTTCAATCATGGTGCACTGCCACGTCACACGTTCAACTACAAGCCAGCGACGTAAACTTAGCTGTGCTTAGTAGAACACAAGTCCAACGGCAAGAATTCCAAACAAACGGGTAAGTAAGATGTCCTGCTAAGCGATCAAAACTCTATATTACGCTGCAATGTTAGTATTGGTCTCCCGACTCCTGCAAAGCTTATTCCTGAATACACGTGTAAGGTCAACCAAAGAATGATGTGTGGTACTGTCTCTTCAAACAATTCTTTCACCTGCAGCCATTCTGTTGAAGTTCAATCGATCCTCGTCTTCCTCATTAACTTCGCCGGACTGTTTGATTGTCTCTGTTTTTCTTTTCCCTAGCTTTTTCTATCACCTGAACACAGTTATAGCTCAGCTTTGTAGGACATTTTTCGGAATAATTGAAAATGACTTACCAAACGCCATCCAAACAGATAGGTGTCCCCCAGCCTTTGAAGAGCACTCTGTGCCTCCTGCTCTGCTGAGTACTCGACAAATCCAATTCGTCTTTTAGTTCCCAAAGGCGGCAGTGGCAGCGTCACACTCTTCACCTATCGAATCACAAATATCAGTCACACCCTCAATTAATCCACGATGAAGACGCTAGATTACCTTCCCTAACGGGCAAAAAATCTTCCTTATATCCTCTTCAGTGGCCGAAGGAGCAATGTTGCCCACAAATAATGTGGTTGAACTCGGCACTGGTTCAACCGGTCGGCAAAGTTGTAAAGTAAGCGCGCGTCCATCTAAGATGGTTCTCTGGAGAGAAGACAAATATACTATGAGGAAATTACTAAACGGTAATTTATCAAGAGGGAAAAAGAAAGGCTTACATTTAAAATCTGGCGAACATTGGTGGCTGTCCTCACTGAATCAAATTCTATTTGCCCCCAACCTGCTGAAACTTGCGTCCCCGTCGCAATGCGCGTTTTTATCTGTGCACATAACGAAAATATGTTGATCAATAGTCGTGGATCACAAATCACAACATCAATTCTAGTGGATCAAAAGACTACCGAGACATTAAGAATGTTCCTCGCTTCCATAAATTTGACGAAATGGCTTCTCAAATCCTCCTCAGAGGTTTTGAAGTTAATATTTTTAACAGAAAGAGATCTTGCTGCCTGTAAATCAAAGGCAAAAACATAAGCATACTCCCCTAAAAAAAAAAAGCAGCAATTACTCCTAAGCAAATGAAGAAACAATCACACAGCTCCCATTACATTTGCAGCGCCATACAACATGATGCATCCAAGAGCTTGATTCGAGTATTGATGATAAAACAAGTTAATGAGTTTTCGTAACCAAGATCAGATCAAGTCATAGAAAGCATGAACAATTATCAACCGTTCAAACCTTGTAAATGTCTTCAAGAGATTTGGGCTGCATAACCTCAATATCGTGGGCAAAGAGTAAGATAACCTTCGCTTACTTTAATATTGTCGACGAGTTCCTCCAATGCCTTTCTTTCATCGTCATCTGGAACCATCTCTTTATCAAGCTCAAAGGTGATACTACCCTGCACAAAAAAATAGCAAATTACTATCAAAATCACCCCAGGCAATCTTGCCATGTACGCCGACTATATCTGAAGCAAGGATTAAAGATGCATTTCAATTATAGCTGAGAAACAACTCACATGTCGAGCAAGGATATAGAAGAATCGTTTCTTCCGTGCAAAATTACCGCAAGACATGAAGACCTGCTTCACATACTGCATGTGTACCTTCACGGGTTAGATTAGATTCCCACAGAGAGAGAGAGAGAGATCCAATATGTGGCAATGCGGAACTCCTCACAAGAAATTCCTGTACACAACTTGAAAGGAAAAGATGCTTATTCATATCCAAATAACCTGCTTATCATCTAGGGACAGTGCCATCTCAAGGGCATTGGCGTAGTCGTCAAAATTGAGATAGATCTTGTAAGCCGTATCCAGACCTAACGTGACATCAGGTCCAGGAAGGTTTCTGCAACCGATACAAAAGAAAGAATTGATTGGGACAAAAGGCACACTCATGAGTCAGTCCTCAACCAATAAGCTCCTAGACCATTTTCTGAGCAATCCATAGTGAATTACCCTGACTGTTATGCACCGTTTTGATGACAAAAATTCCATGTACCTTGCAGCACTTGTGAGGTATACACATGTCTTCTTGAAGTTAGTGCTGTCAACATGCTCCATTAACATATCAAGGTGTTTGACCTGGAAGTCATTTAATAGTCTTAGATTCACTTCAAAACAGCCTCACTACAAAATAAAAGGTTGGCATGAATAATTTACTTTACCTCCATTAACAGGTCAACAGCTTCAGGTTCAGCATGGTGCTGCAACAAAATAAAATGATTTACTAACGCGTCATCAAAAGTTACAAATCTATCTGTTAAAGTGTCTTCTGCATATAATGATCCTAATCCATTTCCTGCCGACATGAAAATTAGACAATGATACATACCTTCATATGGAAAGCTACAATTTGCTGTACAAGCTCCATGAGATCATTTATAGGAGCCTCCTCACTCTGCCAAGGTTTAAAAGGCGTTGTCAAACATATATATAGGTCAAAACACCATGACAAAGAATATCCGGGGTCACCAATTACATAGACAAATTATCTTAAATACAGGTGGTGTTGTTGTTAGGGATCACTGATGGAATTACAACTATAGAACTAAGCCACAGTACATTAATTAGCGAAAGCCAGATGTGACACATCATGTACCACCAGAATGGAAACTAATGTAAATATAAGCAGGCAACGGAAGAGCACTTCAAGAAAGAGTTTAAGAACCTGTCTTACATGATGTGAAGAAAACAGTGATGGACTTGCCAACATTACCTGTCGCTTTTTATATTCTTGAGCAATTTCCCCAGCTAAATTCCTGATGTCAGATGTTAATTTTAAGGTAAGACAAAGTGCAATGTAACGTCTAGATAAAGCACAAAACAACAAGAATTCCTCAACAACCAGTATCTCAAGACAGAGATCATGCACCAAGTATCGGAAAATGAATAACGTTCAAAATAACCCTTCCGCGAGGATTTCACAATTGAGAGAACAAAGAGACAGCAGCATGACCGTATCCTTCCCCATGTATTAAAATGTAATACATACAATCAATAGATAAGCAATGACTCTGGATGTATATATAGTCTAACGAACCAAGATTCCCCTATTTTCCATCCTATGTGTTCAAGAGAAACACGTCCTCCATGGTTGATGAAAAGTTGGAGTAAAGGATCAGCAAGTGAGAAAAAAAAATTTGATTTCATTTTTTGGTCCACAGTTCAATTCACAGCCACTAAAAGAGTGGGCTGATGCAGAGCAGAGAAATCCTCGTACTAACGGCACATAGCTGTACCAGATTCAAGAAGTATCAACATAACTAGGCATCTAGAAGAGGCCACTGCAGAAAGATCATGTTAATTGAGAACTCTGGACAGCGGTAAATACGTGTCCCTCTTTACGAACATAGCGGAGCTTCACCATTATAACCCAGGTAACGACAAC
Organism: Syzygium oleosum; assembly: GCF_021117445.2. Classification (NCBI taxonomy): domain Eukaryota; kingdom Viridiplantae; phylum Streptophyta; class Magnoliopsida; order Myrtales; family Myrtaceae; genus Syzygium; species Syzygium oleosum. The sequence goes on from NW_026607494.1 coordinate 8,346,925, forward strand.
TTAAAAGGTGGGACATTGACCAGTGGCTTACATAAAACATCAAATCAACAATGGCAAGCAAATAAATTCATTCACCAGCAACCATTACGGACCACGTCTTTGTCTAGATAGACTGAAAATTTAGCTAAATTTTTTACTCTCAACCCACATCACATCCCTATCAGCATAAAATTTATCGAGATATCAGTATCATCAGACAAGTGGGAAATAATGAGATTATACACAACAGATGCAATTATTATAGAATCCTCAATGACGTTCAAAAGAATCAACAGTTCACTATAATTATCCATGAATTTATAGCAAAAGTTACAGTCTTTTTAACCTCATATTAAAAGGAGAGGGAAAAAGGAACCAATGGAACGTGAGATATATCACACCCAACGTCAAGATAGATTACCTGACATACTCATGGCCCCAAGAGCCAATATCACCTTCTGAACCTAACAACCTGTACTTCAGACACTCCTGGAAACAATTACACCATTCACAAAAGAAAGAAATCAACATCAAATCTACAAGGGAGTTGGAGAAGTGAACTTGGCAAGGTCACGGAAGACGTCTACACCTAAAATAAATGCAGGCTATTCAGTGAAATGATCATACGTCAGGAGGCATGATTTCAAAAGATACCGATACTGACTAATGACGAATTCTTGTTTAGAACAATGGCAACGGGGATATAGAAGATCGGAGTTTCCATAAGTTGTCATCCTACAGGCAAGTCATGGAAATAATGGCCAGCAAAATACGATTTTGAGTCACAAGAAGAATTACCCGTTCCCCTTCAGCAGACGTTGTCGAGGCCAAAACAGAGAGTATGTCCGCTAGGTATCTCTTCATCAACGTAAACCAGATCATTGACTGCGATTAAGATAAAGTATCCTAGCAAACAATACCGTGCCAATCCATACTTCACCTTCAAATATGAATCCTTCATTGTTTCATAATACGCCTTAAGAGTTCCATAATGAGGTTGGAGAAACTTCAGGGGCTTCGGAACTGAAGTCATTGAACTTGTTGAAGCACGAATTTCTCGTCTACAAAGACGATTATCGGTGTCGTCAGACCACATTGGAAAGATAAACGTAGACAGCCCCTCTTTTCGTGAGACATCTTTTTCATTATTAGGTTCAAACCACAACCAGTGTCAATTAAGGACCATCTCATTTCTAGCAGCCCCTTCTGATTTGATCCACGTAATGCTCGAATAGTTTCTAACATCTAAGTTCACAGTAAAAATGCATGCCGTAAAGATTTCTTTAGTCTAAAAGAAATAAGACCGAGTTCTCCCCATTAAACACCCCACGCCCATTCTCTAGTCTTCTCCCTATAGTTACAGAGTTGGTTTATACCGAAAATGACAAGCTAAATGTAGATTTGTTCGTTTCCCATAAGTTAATAGCTGAGTAGGAGAAGAAATGGAAGCAAAAAAATATCTCCAGGACCAGAAGTACCTCATGCTCTTCAGAGCAACCTTCCGTAACCCAGGATCAGGATGCTGAACCCTTTCCACATACAGCTCCAACTGCTGCTTCAGTGCCAAATCTTCTTCTGACTGCAAATACGTTCACAAACAGAACTTAACGAAAAGGAATTCATCAACGCACTCCAGCTCCTCCATAATCACCTCAGCAACTAACCGGTACCATTGCCACGACACGCCAAAAGTCCAAACCACAAAAGACCGCACCCGACTACCGACTCTGAATCCGAATCCTCACTCCGACTCTCAATTCATCAAATCACCAACTTCAACAGCAACCGAAGCAACACAAAGGGCACTCACCCAGCCGCAACATCCCGCATTCAACGACACACTCAAATCGAACACGAAGAAGGAAAACGAAATGAAGCGCCAAAAGCGCACTCACCATGTCCTCGTCCTTCATCTCTTCCTTCTTCCTGGGGCCCTTCGCGCGGACCTTGACGGGAGCCTCCTCGCGAGAAGTGCCGGCGCCGGACCTCTTCTTTCCAGGCGCCATGTCGGAGACGAACTAGATCGGAGCAGCTACCCGTTCGCGGCCGAATCGAGAAGAGGCCGGTGCAATTGCTACGAAGCCCTAGGCCGATTTGAAGGAAGTCGGAGGAAGAAGATCGTCGCCTCGGAGAGGGAGAGGGAGAGGAGGAGAATCTGAAGCGCGGGGATGGATTCCTTGCTGAACAAGCTAAAAAGCTCGCGCCAAGAGTGTCTCGGTTTGATATTACGGAATTAACAAAATCATTTATTTTGAAATATTTGAGCATTTAACATGGATAGAATTTATTGGTGAAACTACGCCGTCCGAAGAAATTGTATATGTAGAAAGATAAAAGAATCTCGAGATTTGACCTCTCTCTCTTTTTTCTTTTTATGGAGTAAAGAAGATTCAAATTTCAATATTGATAAAATGCAATTATTACTCTACGTATTTGAGCAGGTGTACAGCACTTGCGAAATAAGTATTTGAGAATATTCGAGAAAAAGAGAGAAAGATTTAAGGTCCCTAAACGATAAGAGCTCTCTTTGCTTATATGAGAGTTTGGGTATACGGTAACAAGCACTTCCTTTAAGAATTGCTTCTAAAACCGACGCGTGTAACTCCAATTTACAAAGGATCGATCATTCTCCTTGAAAGGAATGCTTTTCTTGCATTCTCCACCGATTAGTATTTGTGCTTGCCTCATCAAATCCTAGGAGTTTTTTTTTTCAATACAGCAACAGCAACCAAAATTTTTTTTTATAAAAAAAAGGGCATTAGTTTAATAGATTTAACGTTGCACGACAGCAATTTCGTAGCTCCCCCTGTTAAGTATTTCCTTGAAATATTTTTGTTATTTTCTCCCTATATTATAATACTATTGTTTAGCTGCATATAAAATTCTCCTGGTTGTTGTGTTAGGAAAATTTTGTAGGCAACTAACAACATCATATAGTACGATTCATATGAAAAAGGATACCATTCAACGAATAAATTATATTAAGGCGCACATCTCAATTTTACACAGAGAAATTTGTGCATAATATATATGGCCATCTCCTCATCGAAAGATTGCTTTTAGCGCTGGTTGAACTCACTTGCCCCTTCCTTGGATTGGGACGCATACGCCGAGATTATACGGCAAAGAAAAGATTTGACAAGACGCACCCGTGGTGCTTGAATCAATTTACAAGAAATTGTTATAAGGCAACGAAATATCCAAAGCGGAATCAATTTCAAGGGTCTTTCATTTAGAATTAGAAATATAAGAGGAAATTGAAGAATGTGAGAAATAAAACTCAAAAATTAAATTTGAAATTCTAGCAGGCTTCGTCGGTTTAGACTAGCTACTTATTGATTTCCATGAATTTGGAATCTAACTTGTGAAAAATTTCTACTTTTGATGGCAAAATCTAATGCACGTTTACACTATTTTTGGGGTTTGGCGATGCCCTGAAGGGCCCGATAACAGCCATATATATCTTCAGCTTGAAGATGACAGATGTGAGAGGATTACCGCCAAATTCCAACTACTCAGAAAAGATTTTCTTCAGTCCAAAGTGGTGTATCGCTGTGGAGAAGCAGACGATAGTGCTTTTTGGAGCAACATTTGGGTTATGATAACTTAATCAGAAGCAGAGGAGCCAGCTACTTCAAACATTGCCCATCCACCTGTTGTTGTGGCTTGATTGTTGACCGGCTTGTAGTGGCCTGTTCAAGAATTGGGACTTGCACGCCGAAGATAATCTTAGTAAGATCGAAAAATCCATTGGCCAAAATCACTGGTGTGTACAATGCAATCCGAACCGCACAAGTTTTGGCTGTCTAGAAGACCAAAACCTCGACACTTTTTGGTTAATCCTATTTGACATGGAATATCGCACCATCAGACGCCACTTCAAGGGAATGACCAAGCTAGAGAACCAAATTTGACAACCATTCTAGAGAACCAAAGTGACGTGGTCTTTCTTATATATCCAGGGAAAACCATTGACGACCAAACGGCAGCATAAGAGATTATTCGAGTTGGATCCAATCATTTGATGCCAAATTGGCAGCCCTTTAACTTTGCAGCCATCGCGGAGACACAACTAGCTTTGGATACCAATGATGACCCTCTCGAAAATTGTCATTGTTGAGAAACTTTTTAAGCCTTCCCCTGTGGATTTAGCCCCCGCTCGGAGCTGCTGTTGCCTCGCGTCGGTGATGGGGAACGGAAGCGAAACAAAGGGTGAAGAAAATAAGGATAGCACGAAAGGGAAGAAAATCGGATAAAAGATCGAGAAAAGGGGAAAGCACGTCGAAACTTGGCAATAACTCAACAATTCTACGGTATTGATCAAAAGCTAACTGATATCCCGAGTATCGCACAAATGTCTCTATCGTGACGTATAAAGAAACTCAAAAGACTCGAGCTCACAAGAGAGATTTTTGGTCAAAAGCTGACTAAAGAAATGCATTAACACGGTTATGTATAGTGGAAGACCTAGCTAGTTTCCTATTAAAACATAAACATTATGGACTAAAATCTAAATGAGATGACGATAAATTTAAAGATAAAGAAGTCAATGAAAAGTGTAATCTTGATGTAATTCTAGCTCTTCATCGACATGAGCCCGACTCATATCACCGTCGAATGAGATGGCCCCAGCTCACTTGCACTGGAGCAGAGGGGGCCATCGCGAGCACAACAATGTTTGCTTAAGAACGGCTTTAAAACGTGTCGTGCTAATATGAGAACATGCGGAACTTATCCATTGGTGATTACAGACATATTTAACGCCCACTGTCCCCGCGCTGGCTCTAATTAATGCCACTGTAGGTATTCCCACCTAGGCTGGCCATTAGTATTATACTATTCGCCTCGGTCACAGCTCTCCCGTATCCGCATACTCTTAGAGTGCAGCGTGCTAGTGTGCGTCTTGAGTCTTGCCAACTCTTTTTGGTTTGGTCGATGTCTACCAACTTAATAGTCCCAACATACGCTAAATACAATCACAAACATAGCCAACTACCAACATCTCAAGATATAAAATATATGTTCACTCAAATATCACTATATCAATATTTGAAAAAAGTAAAGGAAACTCATATAATTCTTGCAATGGGATGATTCACGCGAATGGATGGGAATGTCGTGATTTAAAACACCTAAAAAGTGCATTAATTAGATGTAGAGTTTCGGGGACCCAGATAAATATGATTTCAAAACATTTTGGAAACACTTGAAGCTAAGGGAAGATCCAGAGAGAAACTTTTAAATGGTGACCACACTGGTTATGACACAACTGGACCGGATAGTTCGATTATATGAGAAGCACTGCTCAAGAGCACATATGCGTGATTAGTTCGAAAGCGCCTCAGGATGTATCATTAATTAGAAGAAGCGTGAACCTAACAATCATGATTCTTGCCCACGGCGCAAACTCTGTGACGTCGAAAAACATGGAAATAGAATCATCAAAAGAGACACAAAACGGACAAAAAAACAAGCATGATTAACTTGAAATTACGCGATTCAATAGGTTTTTACCTTTCATTTTCTGCTCTCATCTAAGCTCTCAAGGAACCCACTTTAACTTGTTTTGAATCCGGAGCACCTAAAACTTTCGCAGCACTATAATTCTTGACATGCAAACATTTTTAAACCTAGATTATATTCTAAACTCAAACAAAAAAGCAGAAAACAAATTACTTTTGCTTATGTTTAATCTTAAATAATTAAGCTCATGTCAATACAAATTCTATTCTTCTTCGAATAAACGTCGAGCAACATGAAGTTTACAATGCCAATATGTAGAGATGGCAGTGAGTCAACTCTAATAGGATAGTCGATCCGTTCTGAACCCTAGCAGGACTTGACTGGGTTGCCGTTACTAGGTTTTACAATACCATTTTGCAAGACCCGTATGTGGTGTGAGGTGGGTTTGAAATTTGTCTTCCGGGTAACAGGAGAGCCATTTTATTGAAATGTGTTTGCTATATCGAAAAGCATAAGATTACTCACATACTTTCATATACTACGATCCACATATAGATATTGATTGTACTCGTGTGTATTCATATACAACATCCACAATCTTTTTTGTCGCTTCTCTTTTTGCAGTCAGAATTTATTTGAAATTTTGTGGGGTTTGGATAAATCTCATCTTTCTTGATTGTGAATTTCTAATCAAGATAAGATATTGTTACACGTTTTTAGATTATTTTTCTTCGAGAAATTATGAACATATAGGAAGATAATAAGCGCAGGGGTATCAAGAACCCATTGAGAATCCGAAGTGTGTCCGAAAACTTAGGTTGGGATAAGTTTAGAATACCATCTACGAAATCCTACACGGAACTATATAAGGAGTCCCAAGCCCTAACCATTCTATCAAAGCATGGAGCATTGCCAAGTTGCAACACCCAATACCTTCTACCTCCCTCCCTCCCTCCCTTCCTCCCTTGAGCTCCCTCCTTTCCGCTTCTCTCCATGGCTTCCTCCGAGAGATTCGTCCACGGAGCAGCTGAGCTCATGATACTGGAAGTCGATGGGGCGCTCCTCCAAGAAATAGTTGACGACCTCGACAAGGACGACGTAGTCGTGGGCAGTAGCTGTGGCAGTGGAGAGTATGTTGTGCAGCCACTAGAGGTTCACCATCCTAGCCCCGTTTTGGAAGCCCCGAACTCCGAGCAGGAACGATTCCTTGTCCAAGACCCGGATTGGCTTTAGTACATCATGACACCAAGTGAAGAAGTGAAGATGGGTATGGAGATGAGATGGTGGGGACCGTGGAGTTTCACTGAAGATGGTAATTGGGAGTTCTAGTGTTCTACAATAGAAATGCCTCTGAGGAAATGGGTTACGGCTGCTTGTGGGAAAACAGTTAGAAATATCACCAATGGGGGTCTTTGGTGGGACAAGACAGGTAATAGGATTCTAGGATTGTTGTCGTGGGACTTAAACTCACGCCATAAATTATTTTTCCCCTTTTTCGATGATGTCGCCCAACTCGTCGTCGACTCCGTTAGTTCTAGCAAAATACCTGGCTTAGTATAAGTGTTGCGAATCCAGTTATTTGACTTGAGTCCTTTTTTTTTAACCGGTTTCATTGTTGCCTTGTGCGTGTACGTATCGGCACATATATTCAGAGAATTAACCATTTGTGTTACCGACAAATCGTGGAGTCTCTTCGAGCTTTCAAAAAGGCAATCCAGAGTGGGAAGTTTGCGGTTTAACAATCAAACGGTGGCAAAGAATGGATCTCATCCTTCCAATCAAATCAACAAGAACCAAACACCCAAGCAAATTTGCAAAAGCATCTAAAAGCAATTAATTTAACACGCGGAAGCAATAGTTTTCTTGAATTTCTTTTCCTTTCCTTCCAAAACACCGGTAACCTCTCCTCATGATATATATATATATCCTAGCTCTAATACTTTGGCATAATCAATTAAGTTGTTCCTTCGCGGTTTAGGGTGTAGGGTGGACATCGGGCTAATTGCCTCGTTCCCACACGACTCTTCCATGGATGTTGCACAAGCCAAAGAGAAACGATGCAAGACTCGAGCTATTCTTCGTTTAGTCTGCATTAATCGAAGTTCACAAGTTGCAGCTCTATCCAGCTTTAGGTTTCCTTGTTGACAATAAACTTGGCTGAGAAAAAGCCAATTGTATCAAGAGGAGCCGATGGGTCAAATCTATGGACAAGTTCATTTTCCCTGGTTTTGGCCACTCCCTGCAGGCAAACACCGTATCTCTTGCTGTTTGCTTTACAAAAATTAAGCAGCTCACTGTTTGCTTTACAAAAATTAAAACTTCAGCAAGCGACATTTATGAAGAGACAAATAAAAATAGCATAAGAGATTAGAAGGACAAAGACTACCAATGTTTTGTTAATTCAAAAAGATGGACCATCCTAAGATCGGCTACAAGATCTACAGTCTTGCCTCAGATCATTAAATGTACCTTACAATCTCATCCTTTAACAGAAATGATATCTCAACCATCTCGGAAATAGGATTGGAAAATATTTTACAAAAAGATATGGTTGCACAGAAGTACATATATCCATCGCTATATTCAAAAGAAACAACAAGGCCTGGACCTCCGACTCTTGGATGCTGAAATGAACACAAATGCAGGTAGCCGTGAGATCTTCTGTATTTTTTTTTCTCTCTTATTACAGATATGATGAAATATCGACCAAATAATTGTGCATGTCAAAACTTAAACAGCACAGTCTAACCTGTGGACCTATTGAGAGGAACTTGTGAGTGTCCAAAGCATACCGAACCAGTGCTTCAATTTCCCCGGGATTAATTGTACATCTAGCAAACCAGAAATAAACACCACGGTAAATTTCACATATGTTTGAGGCAAAAGATTTAGTGCAATAGGATTAATGATAGAAGCAGCAGATACACAAGCTCGTTATAAGACAAGTATCGCACAAGGGCTTAGACGCACGAGTTTTTAGGACATAGAAATGGTACAGGACCTGATTAAGCAGATGGCGCTTGACGACCCATAGCGACGACTTAGTATGCATATAAAACATGCAACCTGACATGGTTATATAATTCTTGAGGTATGAGTTATGCCCCAGGATAATAGAAAAGACATGCTAAGAGTCAAACTTGGCAGTGGTTTTAAGAGATGTAGATATAAACAAAGGATGCAACAAGAACAAACTGGACTTCATTCACCATTGCAATTGCTATGGAAACAAATATGTCGTCACGTCTTTCCATTGTGGAAGAAACAGTCTTTCAGAAAACAAGGTCAACTAAAAGCTTTCTCAAACAGGATAAGGGTTTATGGACAGCATGGTCGCCCTCAATTCTAAGAATGTCTACAGCAAAATAGCAACTAAAATTAGGGAATGAAATCACCAAATTAAAATCAAGTTATTGGATCCATCACATGTCTAACCTCTCCAGAAAACAATACGGGTCTCAGCCCAAGAGCATAAAGAAGAACTCGATCGAAGCTGTGAGGTAAAAATCTTTGGAATTCTCCATCCTAGTGCCCTTGCACTGGTTACTTCCTGGCCCATTCCTCATTCTACTCATACTATTCTTCCTCCACTCAGCTCGGCATGTGTAAGTTCTCTCACTACAATTCTCATTTCTAACTATAACATTCACACCATCAGAGATCAGTGCTTTGTTACTTACAATTGGAATATAATTAAAAGAAGACAGGGGAATGCATATCACATACATGGGAGGGAAGTTAAGAACCACAAGCTACAGTACGAACATACAGATTTGACATCCCATAATCGTAAGAGAGAGACAGATATTCGCTTATTTCCAGGGGGAATGCAGTCAATAAAACGAGTCGTAGGATCTTACATGGCTCACTCAAAGATACAAAGACTGGCAGAAACAATTGAAGAGCCGAAGTCAAAGCTAGGCTCAATAGGATCCAAGAAACGAATAACTCAACTCTTTCTTTTCGACTGAGAAAAATTCTGCATCAGGAATCGAATAGGAAGTATGCATTAGAAGGCAACTTCAGTTATTTTAAATGACATCAAGCAATCTCACAAGAAATCCCTGCTTAACCCTGTCTAGACATCTCAAACAAGACCAAGAAAATTCCTCCAACCTGGGCAGCTCGGGGAAGCAAACCACACTGCTCCTCAAGTCTATTGAAGTTTTATGTGAAATGAGGACGTAGGCAATTCTGCCACGATTAAAGGAAAGAATCTCAGCCTGAAATATCCGGACTTCGTATGGAGAAAATAATCATTCAACATAGCTCCTTTGCCTAAGGTTCAACTCCAAGAACTTCTAAAACACTTGAAATCCTGAGAAAATCTATTCGTTCCAGCAAAATGCACCCCAAGAACCTTAGTTTGTTCATATCCAACACAGGTTGCTGAAATTTTCAGAGTACATCCCATATAGTACATCCAAACTCAGCATTCAATCCCCAAATTCAGACTCAATGCAATGATCAGACTAGGTGCTATCTGATTTATTTGTGGCGTGATAGGAAAAAAAACGAATTCATACAGTAGAATGTTGACTGAAGTGGAAAGTAGGATCTACCTACTGCTGAGATTGCAAACATCCCTCGTGCTAAGTCCAGCAATATCATCGGTTTGCACCTTTTCTGTCTGAGATTTTGCTGTGCTGGAGTTCTGGTTTGTAGCATCACTTTGTGAGCTATCACCAGAATTGGATGTGATGGCAGCACTGCGTACAAGGCTTTTGCAAACAGATTTAAGAGCATCCAAGTTATATGTGGTTATACAATTCAAGCCCAATTCAGCAGCCAATTTCTGAATATCCAGCACCTAGAGTCAATTGCAGAGAACTCTTAGCAATGACAACAATGTGAACCAAAACCGTCAAACGTGACAAATATGCTTAGCACGGTCAATCAAGGAACAGCGACCGCTTTGAACATGAATCATGATTAGTCAAGATTGAAGTTACTGACCCGTAAAATCTCTCGCACATTGCACTTTGATTATATTTGTCTAGTCATGTGACGTAATTCGGGAGTTTTCCGTTTACTACAACTGCAAGAATTCCGGTTTTATTTTAACTTATTCATATATTCATGCCCCTCATTTGCCTCTCCATCCATAGCTATTGTCCACTAGTCTTAAACTTCTTAGTCTAACTGTGGAGCGTAACAACATTAAGTAGTAAAGTTTAAAACATGCCGTCATCTACCAAATTAAGCTTTTAAATGAATTCATGGTGGTCTCACATGATTCCCAATCTACAAAGCCGCATACTTTCTTCAGTGCAAGAAGACTCCACTCTTGTTCTATTGCTTACCAATTAAGTCAAATTCGAGCGTGCTACATACAGTCTTATGAGAGGAAATGCTCCGGAATAAAGCCTTTCGTCTTCTCTAGCTGTCTTCTCTTACTGGACATTTTTAGGTGGAGGAATACTCTAATACGCTTTCAAATGCATCATGAAGGCAGATTAGCAGGAAGAATTCCTACCTTATTATGAGACCTATCAGCGGCAACAATCTCTCCTTCATCTTTCGTAACAATTGCAATTGCAGTGGTTTTTCCTCCCAGTATCTAGAATCCTGTCACCCTTTCGAGGATCTAAAAGCTACAATACTTCAGATGCGTGTCCACGGTAAAACAAGAATCCTTGAAACAAAATCATGCCAATCATGTAGCACTGCCTCCTGATCTTTAACTCGTCCGTTTTTATAGATGCAAAGTAGCTTGTGGAAAATGAAGTTACCTAGGGCATGGGCGGTGACGATACTTGGCAGGTTTTGAAGAAATATCTCCCCCTGGAGCACATCTGGAGACCAAAAAATGACGAAGTTAAAGGAGTTTTTCGAGCTTTATGAACGTAACGTCCAGAACCATGAGCTACGTGAAGAAATTAAGTCCGTCAAGCGAGATCAGATGTCTCCAAGATAATAGTTGATTTGCTCCTGAAAGTTGAGAAATAAACCCTTGTTTGTCGGGTAGATCATTACATACAAGCGTTGATTCCGGTTTTGATGACAAGAATGAAATATGGTAGGTAAGAGAAACCATGCCACCACATGAAATATCTTTTTCTAAAATAATATATAATTACACATTTGGTGTAAATCATGCAAAGAAGAATGCTTCCAAAATCAGGCATTCATTGCATAATCCTCCATGGCACCACCATTTGTCAATTTGCTGTATCTTGATCCATCAGCCCCCAATATCAATTATTACAGCTTATTTATTCAGGAAGTAGATAATTAAGCCCTCGACGCAAAAAAGGCCAAGAAGCTTTCTTGAAGACTTGTCCCACCGAAGCAACATAATTGACAAAATTGTTGTCTCAAGGAAAGGAATTTTAAAGATCTTTAATCCCAGCGCAAATACCAGAAATAGAGGCAAACAATAGTTGGAATCATAGGTTTCGGAAGAAAAGTGGTCACGAGATTTTTTAGCAGATTACTGGACTTAGTCAACTTAAAAGAACTGAAAAACGATGCAAGTGTCAAAGCAATCTTGTGAAAAGCAACTTATCGAAAAGGAAGAAACAAAATGTCATCCTTCTGAAGCAAGGTACACGGAATACGTACATTAGTGTCATCTCCCCAAGGAGGAGAATTGAAGGGTACCATCAAAAGAAGATAATTTGTACACTCGATTTTTCATATCAACAGCTACTCCTTCAGAGGCACGGAAGATGCCTACCTTTGACATCATCGCTATTCCTTGGCCAATATACATGCCATTTCTTTCGTTATGAAAAGGATCTGCAATTTTAAATGAGGGTATGACTAGCATTTTCAGAGATAGCAAAATCAGATAATCACAAGTTCGATAAGGATATTCAGTCCATGCAAAGAGAAAGACAGAACATGCACTGCTCCCTATCAGGTGACAGAGATTTCGCTATTTAAATCAATAACAGGATACTTGAATATTAAATCGCAGCTTCCTCATAACAGGATATCTTTTCTACGGGAAAGACCATAGGTTTAACACGTGACCCCCTCGACAGCACATGTAATATAAAGCAGTTTTTGTACAAAGTAGCGGGCCCGTTTGCGAAAGAGAACACTATGACAGAAAACGTACGATGAAGATGACTGCAGATGCACTGTCCACACGCCTTTCCTTAAATTCTGATTCTAATTGAAAAGATCTTTATGATTAGCTATGGTATTTCACCAAACTAAATTGGGAACACCTTTAAAGTTTTTAATTGATCGCAATTTAATAATTATTCCGCTACTGGACTAGATTGAAGAATAAAGTAGATGCATAAAATGGAGAAATAAATTCAGTTCCCAACGTGCCCTTTCCTTATTTATCTCTCGCTATTTTCCATTATAAGCAGTAGGGTAACCTATGTAAAGAACCAAAAGCAGGAACTCGCGATATTACCTAAATTGAAACGAGATTTCTTAGTAAATTCTTCCTATTTCTGAGACCATCAGGCTCTAGAATGAACATATACTACTAGAGAATAAGCTACTAGTATAAATTCAGGCAATCCGCAGATAGTCGATAGACAAGATAAAACATAAAAGTACCAGACTACATTTAACAATATTCTCACAATAATTGCAAGTTGACAATATCAGTTAATCGAAAAATAGCTCTGTGAAAATGTTGATTGAATAATGAAAGAGTACTACTTGCCTGTCTAAAATCCCTGAAGAGCAGTCCCGGTCTCACGGTTCATATTAACACCCCATCCACCATCAGGACATGGCTGCTCCACGGCCATAGAAACTGCAACCACTTAAGTGATGATCACCGCAAGCCACAGCACCCAGAACACGTGCCTTAACATACACTGCCATGAGCAAACAAATCAAGAATCAATAGGCAAGTATGCTTCCCTCATGAATGCTTAATCACTTCAGAAAAGAGTACCAGAGCACCCGGAGTGCACAGCCTCCGCACATTTCCCTACTGACCATGACTTCCTGTGGAGGTTTGTCCAAAGCATGACAAGAGTCGATATTATGCGGTCCTAACCCTCGGATGAAGACCACATAAGCCAGGCATGTTACAATTAGAAATCAAATTACCGGGTAAACCTTCTTTACGCGGATCAACCGAATCTCCGAAGGACCCCAGGACTTTCTTAATCTGTTCTTCCGAACATTTATCTCCACTTGCATTAGTTAATGAGCCATTTTGCTGAGGAAGCTTATCAGAATCAACGACGGTATCGGTTCCTTGCAAATTCACGTTGTCAGTGGAGTCTCCAAGACCCGCTTCCTTAGTAACGGCATGCGATTTCTCGTTGACAGCATCACTTGTCGACTCAAGCGCATTCACGTGGATGCATGAATAGCATGGCGGGCGCCTGATCAAGGGAAATGAAAATGTAAAAGCAAGCTCCAGAAAATTGAAAGAACTAGTATCAGATAGTGTCGACAGTAACAAATGCGGCACCTAACTGTGAATACCGGACATTTTGTTAAATGTATATATTGCAATCAAAGCAAAGTCATCTTCTCAAGCATCGATTACCCATTTTCTATCACTTTGGAATTGGAACGGTGAACTCCGAAGAACAATCTTACTAAGAGAAAAAGGAAACGAAAGGAGTGAGAAACTTGAGCTCAAAGCTTCCGTTAGTGCTGTGGGAACGCGAGCGAAGTGTTCGGCTCCATAAGCCTTGATGAAGTACTCTTCCACTTGAGGGTTCCATTTCAGCACGGGGTTGAACTTGAAGCAGCACCGCTCCGACTACATACCCGGAGGGACATGTTGCGGCGACACTAACATTAGGTGAACGGGCGCCTGCCAAGGTTTTGCAACAAGCGCCTCGCTTTACTCACCATGATGCTCAGAGAATTGTCTCAACGTGTAAAGGAGAGACGTGCGAGCTGGACGACGAAGGATTGACAGCGTCCAAGGGGAAGTACGAGTGCGCCCGCAATGATGTTCGACGAAATTGTTCGGAAGCCCGTGACCGGGAAGCTTGGGCTCGAAGGCCGAAGGTAAATAACTAGAAAAATCCTCGCAAGAGACTTTCTCTACTTTCTTTCGCGTGGACCGTGGAGGTCCTTCACAAGTTTTGTGTTCAATTTTACGGGTTGTGTCCGCAATTGAAAAGTGCAATTGCAGTTGGTAATTGCTATGTCGACAATTGAAGCAAAGTATCCCAAGAGGATGAAACACATTGAAATCAAATACCACTATGTTTATGATATTGTATCAGAGGGAACCACATCCATTAAGACGGTGCACTTGGCAAATAATTCGATAGACATGTTAACGAGGTCTATCCCATTTACCAAGTTCCAGTATTTGTTCAGACTTGGGCAGCATTTGCTGGAGGTGAGAAGACCAGAGGGGCGCGGGAGAGACAACGATTGATAAGGATGGATTTGGATTTCTGACAAGGTAGAGATTTATTGATTTTGATTCGAAGTTACTGTCAATTGATTTCAAATCCTTTTTATTATTGAATTGTAAGGAAACCCAAGCCAAATTAGGATTGTTTGAAACAAACTCTTGCCAATAGAATCGTAGGTATTGCCAAAAAAAGAAAAAGGAAAATTAATTTTCCACGAGACTTCTTTAATTTCCTTGTTGAAGTTGAAGTCCACGTTGATGTCCAAGAAGGTATATCTGTATTCTATTGGTGAGTCCCGTCTCCAGTGCATGTAACATTCTGAATTTTCGATCCTTTTCCCGGGATTTATGAAATGAATATTTTGGCCAAGGCACTTATAGTGAGATCTCACCCGGAACCGCGCATTCTCGGGATGCTAACCTTAGGGGTAAGGCTATTACGGGATTGAGTTCGCACGATCAAAGAACTCGACCTTGGTTCGGCCTTCGACCATAAGGATTGTCGAGGGAATGTTTTGGGCCAACAAAGAGCGATCTATTTGATTGATCGTGTCCGAAGGGAACTAGCGACAGACTCTCGCAATTACATGACAATCGAGGTCGCCTTGGTTCGAGCAAACTTAAACGTGATTTGACTTAGTGTCGGTCACGGATCGAGAGCTCGTAATTTGAACGAGCCACCCGTTAGCAAGAGATAAGCTAAAGTCGCGATTATTCGATTCTAGTCATTTCTTGGAATTCGGGCCCGGGAATCGAGAATTTTGAAGGTGACAATTTTGAGCGACCGATGACGTTTTTGGCTTGGCCAACCCTGGGGCCACCCGTTTCTGCAAAAAAATGGATTTCGGTCCGGGACCGGAAAAATGACCATTTTGCCCCTAGGCTATTTTGGGGTCCGAATTTTTGGATAATTAGGGGGATTAAATTAAGGTTGTTTCAGCCCAATAATTCAGCCCTAGAAATGACCAAAGCGCCCCTCAATTATTGAATAGAGATTAATGTGGGCCAAGTGATAAGGGCATTTTGGGAATTTTGAAATGTTGATCAAATCTCTTTGACCCATTAATATATTTGTTTTTCTCTCATTCATTCCCCCCCTCCCCATTTCCCATTGCCACTTCTCCATTCTTCTCCCTCTCTCTCCCGAAAAATTCTCTCTCTCTCTCTCTCTCTCTCTCTCTCTCTCTCTCGTTTCCTTGCCGTGATCGTCGCCGCCGGAGGAGCACCGTCGGCCGCCGTTTGCCGCCGCCGCCGCCGGTCCAGTCATTCCAGCCCCTTGTCCAGCCCGTTTGTCCGCCTTTTCAAAGTAAGTGACTTTCCCAAACGTTACCTAGGACCTCGGGTATTGTTAGACATGGTTAGGACTCGATTTAGGTGAACTTAGTGGCTGTTTTGGGACTGTGATGAGGGCTGAGTATTTGGTGGTTGTGGACTGGTTTGTCGATGGAAAATGGGAGGTTTGGAAAGTTCGGATAGGGCCATGATGATATGGACCGATTACGGTTTGAATCCGTGAGGTTTGGTGTGATTCTCGGATTCGTGACTACTGTACCCGTCCGGTTTGCCATTTTTGTGGAGAATTTTGGGGGCCGAATTTGAGGAATTTTTCTTCATGAAAGTTGCTCCCAACATCTTGAAGTATAACATATTTTTAAATTTGGAATTTTTGGAGGCCATTTGGGTGGTACGAAAACCCATTTTCAGACCGTCTTGAAACTACCCGGAATACTGTTCATCCCGACCTTCGTGTCTTGCCGAATTTTTATAAAATTTTCCAGATTTATTTTCAATAAACTTCCTTCACAAAAGTTGTTGGCGACTCTCTTTTCTATGACATATAAAAATTCAAAGCTTTTCAAGGTGATTTGGATGTTGAAATAAATGTATTTTGAGGACAAAACAGTTTGTTAGAGCGAACTGATTTTGGTCTGATTTCGAGGGACAAAAAGGCATGGTTGCAGATTGAACCGGATTTCCTGTTCTTCATAAGAAATGTTGATCAAGATGTGTTTTATGATATATCCAAATTTTAGAATTTTTGGAGTTCGTTTACTATTTATTTTGATGGGATTTCGGTCACTGTGTAAACTGCCCAGATTTACCCCGATTCTATGGATGTTTATTTTTATGAGCGAGAAATTGTGTATGACCGCGTGCCAAGCATGTGTGGCCGTGTGACGTGATTGTGTGATGGTAATGTGTGTTGGCGTAAGGCATGTGTGGCGTGGGATTGTGTATGGCTGTGTGTATGTGTGGCCGTGTGGTACGTGTGGAATGTATGGAACGAAGGTACGAGAATGTAGGATTGGTTGGAAAAGTAATACCCTGAGGCGTGTTCGTTTACGCGGGGTGAGTCCGTCCTGATGGGTGTTCGTTTACGCGGGACGATGCCGTCCCTGACGAAGTGACGATGCCCGGCCCGACGGGGTGACAATGCCTGACGAGGTCAGAAGACCGTTGGCCTGATGCGTTTTACACGGGCGCGGTAGAAGGAAAGTTGAGTGTAGGATTCCGTCCTGAGGCATGTTCGTTTACGCAGGACGATGCCGTCCCTGACGAGGTGACGATGCCCGGCCCGACGGGGTGACGATGCCTGACGAGGTCAGAAGATCGTTGACCTGATGCGTTTTACGCGGGCGCGGTAGAAGGAAAGTTGAGTGTAGGATTCCGTCCTAAGGTATGTTCGTTTACGCAGGACGATGCCGTCCCTGACGAGGTGACGATGCCCGGCCCGACAGGGTGACAATGCCTGACGAGGTCAGAAGACCGTTGGCCTGATGCGTTTTACGCGGCTGCGGTAGTGTTGGAAAGTTGAGAATGAGCTGGAATTAGTTTGACGTGTGAGAATTGGTGCATGGCATGAGTTCGTGTGCGAGTGTGGTTGGTATCGGGTATTGTGGTGCTCGACTATGGGGTAAAAACTGCTGGGCATGGTATGGGACGTGCCCAAGTGGGTTTTGCCTTATAATCGAGGCACGCGCGCGACTGTGATGTATTACTGTGGTATGTTGGCGGTGTTGTTATCTAATGTGCAGGAACGTGCATGATGGATCCCAGGTAGGATCATATGTGTTTGTTAGTATGGTTGATTGCTGTGTATTATGCGTGTTTCGTCTGGCGGTACGTGAGAGCCTATATGGGGTTTGGGGTTGTACACTTATTGAGATTCGTCTCACGGTTGTATAAACACCATTTTCAGACCCCCAGCCTTAAACCCAGGAGGCCCGCCTCCTCTTTTTGGAGTTTTGAGGAGTCGCCTATGGAGCCCAGTGGAGTTGCAGGCGATTTCCCCGTGTCGTGGTCCAAGTAATCTTCCGGGGGCCCGAGCCAGAAGACGCTGAAGCAGAGTGAAAGAGGGCGACTAGTAGGTTTCCCCTAGGATTTTTTAGGGATTGCATAGAATAAGTTTGACCAGTTACCTTTTGTTGGTTAGGTCGACCTATAGTGAAGTTAAGTTAACCAAACCATATGATCTTTTGTTATGTCGGTGGTTGTGAATGCTTGGTTGTTAAGCTCGTGTATAATATGATGTTTGTATGTATAATGCTTTGGCATAGTGTATAAATGAATGTTGTTGTTATTTGACTGTCTGGTTGAGCTACCCCATCGTTGTCTTTATAGTCAGGGGTTTTATATATTCGCTTCCGCATGTGCTTCTGATGTCTGGGTTGGGTCGGCGACGTTCCTGGGACGTCGCAACTATTCGACCAGAGTGGGATGTCGCGAGCTCGATGGGGGTTCGGGGCGTGACAGTGCATAGTGAATGAGCTTAACAAATGTGAAACTCGCGAGAGATACAAAGAGCATTGAGATCCATTGATGCACTTAGGAGACCGGCGGACCCGTTATGCGACTGGACGAACCGGCGGGCTTGAAGTCAACGATATCGGATTGAGCTCAAATTTGGTCGGCTAAAGCGAAACGGCGTGCTGATCAATACTCGTAGCTTTTGGCTATGACTAACGATGGATTTTCGCGATTCGGGGTCGTTTAGATAGTTTTTTTTTTAATTATTTCAGTAATTTTCGAATTGAGGGTATTTTTGTATTTTTTGCGTTTTTTTGTCATTAGGGTTAACACCCTTTATAAACTCGTTTTTAGGGTTTTGAGAGGTAGTAGTTTTTGGATGTTTTGAAAACTTATCGATTGTTAATCGATTGAGAGAACAGTTTGTTTCTCGTTATCCTTTCGATTCTTCTGTTTAGCCTAATTTTTATCGCGTTTCGGCATCAATTGGTATCAGAGCACAGGTTGCTTGAATCAATGGCTGAACAGAATCGCGGTCGTGGACGGTGGGCTCGTAGTGGCCGGGGGCGTGGAGGCGTTCCTGAAGCAGATGACCAACCGCGACTAAGAGATCTGCGAGACGTAGAAATTAAAGAACAGAGAAGACGAATCCAGGATTTGGAGCGACAACTTGCGGAGGCGAGGTTGGGCGTTCAATCCGAAGAAGAAGCAGAATCTGAGGATCCATCTGATGATGAAGAGGGGGACGTAAACCCTTTCGGGGTTCTGAACCAGGGGCGGAATCGAGGAGTACAACCTGGAAATCAGCGCTCTTCGCAAATTTTCGGGATGAAGATCGAGATTCCGGAGTTTAATGGTAAGGCTCATCCTGATGAGTTTATTGATTGGTTGCATACGCTAAAACGGATTTTTGATCTTAAAGACCTAACTGAGGGGCAAAAAGTGAAGTTAGTGGCTATTAGGCTTCGAAAACATGCTTCGAAAACGCACTCGAGAGGGGAAGCCGAAGGTGGATCGCTGGGAGAAGATGAAAAAGTTATTGTAGAAAAATTTTTTGCCTACCCATTATAGGCAAAAGGCGTTTATCGAGTATAATAACGTCAAGAAAGGTGATAAAACAGTTGAGAAATTTACAGAAGAATTTGATCGCTTGCGGATGCGTTGTGATGTGGCGGAGGAAGACGAGCAGACGATTGCATGATATCTGGCAGAGCTGCGATATGAGATCTCTGATGTTGTCCAATTACAGCAGTATTGGACATATGAGGATGTGTGCAGACTAGCCCTAAATGTTGAGTGCCAGTTTAAAAGAAAGAGCAGGAATTCTAAGTGGTCAGGCAGCAGTTCCAAGTGGTCAGATAAAGAATCCCAAGGAAAAGCGGGAACATCTGCAGTAAATTCGACACCGGTCACAGTTAAGGATGTGAGTTCTAAACCTGCATCCAACGAGGGGCAGAGTAGTGCTGGAACTAGCAGGGGAACTGCAGCCAAGCGGTGTTTCAAGTGTCAGGGATTCAGGCATTTTGCTGCTGATTGTCCGAACCGACAGATTGTGACGCTTGTTGATAATCCAATTTTTTATGAATGCCCAGTTTATGATGAATCTGAAGGCGAAGAAGAGGATGTGGATGCGGAACAGGAAGAGATTATCTATGCTGATTCTGGTGAGTCCCTAGTCGTTAGAAGAATATTAAATGTTGCTGTAGCGGATGATGAATCGTGGCTTAGACATAATATTTTTCATACTAAGTGCACTAGTAGAGGCAAAGTATGTAGCGTGATAATAGATGGTGGGAGTTGCGAGAATGTGGTGTCCACGACTATGGTGGAAAAGTTGGGGTTAAAATCAGAAGATCATCCTCAACCATACAAGCTGTCGTGGCTTAGAAAAGGGAACGAGGTGAAGGTGAGCAAAAGGTGTCTTGTGCAATGGATGCTTGCCATATTTTATTGGGGAGGCCGTGGCAGTTTGACAGAAAGACACAACATGATGGTTTCAAAAATACCTATACCTTCAAGAAGGATGGCCGAACCATTACCCTAGGTCCTTGATTTGAGAAAAGAAGTGAAGAATAATCGTTGTCAGTCGAATTTCTAGAAGAGGCAGTGAATGCGCCTGGGCTTTTTGCCATTGTGGTGATGGAGCGAAATTCTGACAGTCCCGAAATTCCTATCCAAGTTCTGCCCTTACTTGAGGAGTTTGTTGATGTCGTACCGGAAGAGTTGCCACCTGGGTTGCCGGGTGAGGACAATGTTTCTGGAACTTTTAATGTAGCAGATTTGTCACCTTACAACACTAAAGAGGAAGAAGACCCTGAAGAGATTGACGACAATTAAGATGAAGCAGATTCAAGGACGAATCTTTCTCTAGCAGGGGAGGATGATGCACCTAGGGGACCGGCGGACCCGTTATGCGACTGGACGAATCGGCGGGCTTGAAGTCAATGATGTCGGATTGACTCAAATTTGGTCGGCTAAAGCGAAATGGCGTGCTGATCAATACTCGTAGCCTTAAGCTACGACTAACGATGGATTTTCGCGATTCGGGGTCGTTTAGATGGTTTGTTTTAATTATTTTAGTAATTTTCGAATTGAGGGTATTTTTGTATTTTTTGCATTTTTTTGTCATTAGGGTTAACACCCTTTATAAACTCGTTTTTAGGGTTTTGATAGGCAGTAGTTTTTGGATGTTTTGAAAACTTATCGATTGTTAATCGATTGAGAAAACAGTTTGTTCCTCGTTATCGTTTCGATTCTTCTGTTTAGCCTAATTTCTATCGCATTTCAACATCATCCATCATCTAAAAGAGTTGGGGGCATAATAAAATCCCTTTTTTGAGTTTAATTCTTGTGGGTCAGGTTTAATCATGCATGGGTAAACACTTTAAGTGTGCGTGATTGAGCGATTGCAATCTCATCTTTGCAAATTATAATCGAACCATCTCATCGACCCCTCCTCATGGAGTAGGCACACTGGTAAACTGCGTAAATCGGCTATGGGCGGGTTTTATTTACACCATTCATTTGTTACTCGAGTCGTTTCCTTTGTTCATGCTTTCGCGTGAGTGAAAACGATATGCCAACCCAAATATTCCGTGGAAAACTGTTTTTCCAATGGACATTTTGAGGCACGTGCTATAAGCGCAACAAGTTTGTTTTTTTTTCATCCTTCTGCTAATGCTCATACAAATGTTGTCGATCGTCTCTCATCAAAGCTTGGAGCAACAGTGATTTGGAATAACCCAAAATCCAACCGGTTCATGCTCATTGTGGAACTTCGACCCCCAAAAAAAAAAAGAGATCATTGTGGAACGTGTAGCGGATGGCAATCTGCACATAGCTAGAATTTGGAGGGCTCATTTAGAAATGATAGAGGGGATTGGGTCGCTGATTTTGCACGTAATTACGTGAGCAGGTCAAGCCGTCCCTTGGAAATAATTTTGAAGTGTTTAGAAACTGATAATAGTGATTGATTCTCTTGCTTAGGATTGAAAATAGAGTGTTGTTGGTCACATTTTGCGCTATTTCGTCAAAACAAAAGAGATAGAGAGGCACGTAAGAACAAACCACCATCGTCCCTAATTGAATAGTCTATTGGTCAAGTAAAAAAAAAGACCTCGAAAACTCACTCGGTAGAAGAGTGAGAGAGTTCGGTCTATCTAAGCAAATATGCATTGCCGAAAGTCCAGGGCATGCATGACATCGTGCTTAAGAGAGATGCAAACAGTTGTTGCCAAACTAATAAAAGAGATTCTGCGTTCTAGTTGCTAGAAGACAAAATTGCCAATGGGAAATCCTCGTCACGTATCCCGTCCTTCAAAATCTTTTACTTTCTCCATGCAAGGACTTGCTCAGCGATGCTTGTAGGTTTCCAAGGATTGCGTGTTGGTAAATGCCACATCCACAACGCCACCCACCTAATTTCGTTTTGTATCGTATCACTCAGCTGCTACACATATTTAGCCAACAAGCAAAGACGAACTTTCGACCAAAAAAAAAAAAAAGCAAAGACGAACTTGCGTAGAAGTTACATATCAGAAAACCGTCTTTCGAGTTTGAGCATGCGAAACTTCACCGCCATTTATATCATATTAGGCAGATTTGTTTATAACAGTCTTCACCGATTATGCCTTCACCTTTTTTGCAAACTTTCCGGCTCTCGCAAGGTGGTTTTCACTTGACGTGAACATGAAACCCTAACTTCTTGAATTGCTAGATAGTAACGGGATGATGATTACCCGAGATGAACGTAAATCCGTCGAGTGAAATTTAATTTTCAAGATGTGTGAAAGCAAGGGTCTTTGCATGTTATTTGGGCTTTCATCGAAATGAGGTACACACATCACATAGCATGGCATGGAAAGCAATCGGTTAACGTTTTCTAAGTATGTGTCGGAGTCAACAAAACCCCGGAAGCCTCGCGGTCTAAATAAAACCGTATTAAATAATTTCATGAATCTCGTCAAAATCTACCTAGAATAATAAACAGCATGCATAAGCTAATATGGTGGCAACGGCAAGTTTGTCTGCTATAGACCTCTACGTCTCTCCCTTTCTCTCTCTTCCCTAGCAGTACACATGTCTATGTGCGTGTAGGCATCTATATTATATACTTAATCCCGATTATGCATTTTGCTATTTATTTTTGTAAGTTGCCCTGTAAACACATTCTCCTTTTGATGCGGTCAGCGTTCGTGATTGCGACTCCTGATAATTTAGAATGAAAACGATCGGCGATGAGCGTGTTCATTAGAATAATGTTTCTTTTCAAAGGTCAATCTCAAGAAGGTTATGCTTGTGAAGCGTACCGAAGTGGAAAATCGCCATTACTAATCGGGTTCTTGGAGAGCTCCAAAACATTTTCATTAGAAAATTTGAGAGTGTCAACCTTCATTTTTCGTGCCGAAGTGCCTTTCATTTCAGGTAATTTCCCTAGTTCGTCGTGATCAATCTTCTATAGATACCAATTCATAAAAAAGGGGACTCGCTTGAAAGAAAGGGAAAAGAAAAGACAAAGATGAATCCATAGATGCAATTACGGCTGTTGATGCTATGACACCCTCATAAATATTAAGTGATGGTAATTGAGTTTACTTACGTGAACGTGAATCCGTAGAATAACTTCCTCCATAAATGACAATGAGTTGCATAAATGAATATCTTACAGAGCCCCGTGTTTCATCTAAAACATGAAATTTTATATTGAGAGAATACAAGAAGCATACCTCATCGATCCTTCACTCGATGACCAGTCACATACCTCTATCTTTGAAAATACAATATACATACATGAGTTTTATCTACGTAAACTATTTTTTTGCACATTCACATCAATTATCTTTGTATTTGTATACACGGAAATGCCATTTCCATTTTTAAAAATGCCCATCTCTAATCCTAAATTCTCATACCCACCCAAACGCTTAAAAATAACTAAATCCAAACCATGCAAACCCAAAACGAGATGCTAAAATATGCTTGCAAGGAGAGGTAATTTGGTCTCTTCATTTGGTTTGCTTAAAAGAATGTGAATAGTATTTACAATTACAAGGTTACGTAAATGGTCATCGAGGCAAAACTGAAGTGTGTCTTTTTTATATTTTCACTATTTATATTCCATAGCTTCGTCATATGCGGAAAACATCACTAAAGCAATCGATTATAATAAGAAAAACGTGTGGAAATTCGCGTTCTTTTGATAAGAGTTAATATGGATTCTCACATCATCATAATATTTGATTAATTTCTTTTAGACGTAGTAAAATCAATCTACGTGCTAAATTATCACTTTGACCCTCCGCGTGCTAACAATATCACGACGTGGCTCCGCCACATTTCTAAATGATGAATATGTATCGTTTCTTTTCTCTGTCCCCAAACAATACGAACTTTTTTGTTTTGCAGCCTATTTAAAAAGATGGCACCACCTTCACGGTGTGGTCCCACTAATATTTCAAAGGGCTCTGCAAAAAATAAAAAGAAGGTTAATTAAAGAATTCTGTATTTTTTTTCTTAAAGAAAAGTCTAGTGTACTAACGTCTGAATTTATATGGCGACATAGTGTATGATAATTTTACACAAGTGATCTTGCGTAGAGAACACATGCATATCCTCAATTGAATTAATGGAATATCTGGCAAACGAAAAATGCGCGCACACACATATCAATGTCTTGTACGTTATTGAATGTAGAGAAAAAAACAGATGATCATGTCTTGGTTTGCTTTTGTTCTATGCACAAGAAAAAAAGAAAAAAAGATGATAATTCCATTAGAATGGAAGGTAGACAATGAATCCAACGCATCGATGTTTGACAGCGTTTTGCCATGGAAGAAAAGGTAACGTTCGATTCCTCCTCAACCGTGGAAAGTCCAGATCCTCTTGTCTCGCCGCGGCTTTTAGCTAATATCAGTAGCTGAATTTGATGAGTGAAATCTTGGATGTGATACGTCCTCAGATTTAAGGGAAGACGAGCACTGCTTGATCAATCACCCCGGAGCGACCCCAAACACAACTGCTCAGGCAAGTGGACATCCACCAATTAGAAATCTCTGATTTGGCGAAACTAATTTCATAGCTAATTCTAATACGTTTTTTCTTGTTGTTTTTTCCTTTGTTAAAGAACTCAAGGAAAACCATTCATGTTGTGTTAGGGAGAGGAGCCGAAGAAGAGCATCGGTGTTGCCGCTTATACACCGCATGTTACTTGCAAGAGGCACCTATTTGTGTGGCACGCACCATATAAGTGGATCTTAGATTTATAGACCTCGCTTGGTTCAATGGGGAATGGGACTCGTCAAGGAATGGGATTCTGATTCTCACACTTTTCATGTATTGGAGAGAAATTAATGTGGAATTGGACCGCACATCAAATGGATTTCTTCAAAAAGTGCAGATCGGATTATTTGGCAATAGTTAGTATCGTGATTCCAGCTCCATATCCCTGCCACCACAAACTATCAAAAACCCAACTCCATCATCATCGCCGCCGCCGCCGTCGTTCTCTGGTCACCGCTTGTTGCCGACGGTCATTGTTCCTGATCACCACCATCGGTAATGAGTACATTTTCCTAGAAGGCCAAAATATGTTGCAATTCAAATAATTGAAAAGCAAACTCATTGCAACGAATGATATTGAGAATCCACTTGAGGGTTATTATCATGGAACCAAACGAGTCTAATAGCTAACATTCTGAGATTGCATTGTGCAATTGCTCTTCATTTTATTATTATGGCAAGACGCATTCGACTATACACCTGCCGCCCCGGTCATTTTTTTTATTGCAATTATAGGAATTAGAGGAACTAATATTTTAGGGTGCTCTTTTGGGTCAAGAGAAACCTATCTCATCAGTGCCCTTAAAAGGATTCGGCTTTCCTTTGTGATCTTGCCTTATTAATAGTTTATCGCATGAGTGCGTGGAATTGTATTGTGACTTATTCACTACTTTATGATTTTGGAGAAGAACAATTTTACAACCATAATTTTATTTTTATTCTCAAGGTTATTAAGCTACGGATGAGATGACACTTCTCTCTCGTGGCGAATGCCCCGTCAATTTGTTCGAACATTCACCGTAAGGGCAAATCACGGAATGTGAAATTGAGAATAAAACCATTTCGGTCATTTAGAAGGTAGACACTAAATTTTAAGATTAGCTTTATATGTAATAGAAAGAGAGAGAGGGAGATAGATAGACAGACATAAATCGAGATATTTTCCATTTGTTTTGTCGTTTTGCTATTATTTTTTTTCCCTATTCATCTACATTTTTTAAGGAAGCTCTTACTACCATCCAAGATTTGCTGGACAAGGTGAAGCTACTGAAAAAATAATGTGTTCCCACTTCACTGAGTGTATAAGCGATTTCCCCACGCGATGGATTTTTAATCATCCTCTAAATCACTGATGTTCTCTACTATAGATTCTATTTCTCTCCGTTACGTTGCCCGTCTGCCTTTCTTCTTTTCTTGCTTAAACTGCTTTATTGTCTTGACAGCAGGAGGATCGCAAAAGTACCTGAGGTGAGCCGTCATTTTCTCCTCGTAAAGCAACTTCACACGGTACACACACTTTTTCTTGGGTGGCGTCACAAATTTCCCGTACTTGCCTTCAGCAACTGAATTTGTGGTTACTACGAAATCATAGTTCTCGATCTACTCAGCAGTGCTTCCTCTATTTGCTTCATGATATACTAGGACCTTGGTACTTCCTGTGGCAGTGAAGCGATTGATCTCGCCAACCCACTGAGTCACAGCAACCACAGGACATATGACTAGGGTTCCTCTAACTTCAGGCAAACTTGTCGATGAACCCGCTGCAGGTGAGCACCAATCCAATCCAGTGCCTATGCTATGGATCATTTCCCATTTGGCCAGGACGAGGGGAATTGCCTGAAGAGTTTTCCCCATTCCCATCTCATCAGCAAGAATTCCTCCTCTAGTTGCAGACTCCTTCTGTTTTAGAGCCCAAGCCAGCCATTCTTTCTGATGCATCAGAAATTCCATGATCAAATATGAGGATGCCTCCACTGTCTCTGTTACTACGTCATTCTGATTATCCATATCAATATCTTCTTTAAAGTTCTCATCGATCCATTTCTCATGTTCTTCTTCCCAAATTTCCCACAATAAGGGCAGCCTCTCTCTCTTCTTTCGGCCCTTTCTCTTCCTCCTTGAACCTCTAGTGCTGATATTTCTCATGTTAGCCAGTTGCTGAGTGATATCACTGATCTATCTAAATCCATAAATTTCCCCTCCTTCGAGGATGTCTTTCTCTATATCGTGGCTTGCATCCTCCATTTCCCTTTCAGGTTCAACTCGTGCCCTTTTGGCCAAATGCTTGACAGAATCAGCCACTTCACCTACAATGAAACCATTTCTATTACTGTAATACTGTGTCAAATTCGTTACGACAGTGCCAGTGCTGAAATTGCCCAATTCGCTTCAGAGAAAGCTTGCTAGCAACATAGCTTATTCATATTCCATTACCTAATAACTTCAGTTGCTCGTGATAGAGGCTATAACTCAAGCATAAACAGTAATCACTCCAGTGCTTAGAAGACACATAGAACAAAATGTCTCCATAAAATTCCGACAAAGCCTAAATGTCATCAAAGTAGTATGACACTTCACAAGGTGACAAGAATCATGACGTCTGCATACATGGCATGGAAAGACGGCAAAATGAGCCTCCATGTCCTTACTTCCACCATTGAACTCGGCACAAAGAAAATCCAGTCCAACCTTATAAAATTCGAAAAGCTCTCGATCCCATATTACAATGGCCAGAGCTTGGACGGAAGGTCCAACACATTTAAACAACTAGGAAGTACAAGGACACCACGATTCTAATACCAATCGAAAAACCACAGATTCTTTAGGAATCATACCTCCCATGGTCTCTGCTCTTCTTCATTGCCTGGATTTTAAAATCCAAATGTTGATTGTCGCTTGATGCCAAGTGAAACAATGAAAGATCCTCAAGGAGCCTTTCAAGACGACCAAGGAAAATTCACCTACCCTACACCGGTCAATCAACAAAGTTGTTTCTTGGCGCAGCTAACGAGCGCCACTCTTACAACGCTCCCCCATATCATCTCACACTACACCCGCTGCTAGTAACAGAACGCTCTACACCAACATTCCGGTCTTTTACTCCATTCAAGCACAGTGCAAGCACAATAGTTGAGCCATTCAATGGTTGCGCTAAATTTGTGCTCCACAGTCTCCATTTAAGTGAAAACCAATCATCAGTTCATGTTCATTCCTTTTATGTTTGAAGAAATAATTGAATGTGACAAAAGCTCTAGTGTTTATATCGTAATTCTACCGTTACATGCAGCTGGTAAGACTCTATTGACTCGACCAAAAAAATAATCGGGGCCAACTCTGAGCCCAAGCAGAATTGCGTCAGCACATCTAGCTTGAGCACATCAGCAGACCACAGATTCAAGGCACACCCTTCCCTGAATGGACTTCTTCCTACACCAAATGGCTCAAAATCAGAGGGTAGCAGAATCTCACTATTATTGCAGAAGAGTGAAGTAGACGAAGTTTACAATCTTCTAAACATGAAGGAGTTAGCCACCCGCTTCGGATGTCCAAGATTTTTATTTTCCATTCAGAGATTTCATCTTTTCTACTATCTTCACCTTGTCCAGCAAATCCTTGGCGGATTCCAAGGCTAGGTTACAATACCTCGCTCCTGAACAGACTGCTGGTTACAAGCCGGAGGAAGGTGAGGACCCGGACGCCTTCGAGATGCTCCTAATAACCGCCTCGGGCTGTCTTGCGATACTTTCTACAGCTTGGCCCGCAGCCTAAAAAATATAATATGTCATGACTCTAATGAACTAAAATCATCCTTTAATTTTTATTAATCTATAGCTCGGTGGAATTAAAATACTTTTCCTAAGGATTGTCTCAAATAGAAATAGAGAACGAAGTAATCAGGAATATTGTTAGAATACCCTATTCCCCATTCTAAAGGGATAGTCTAGAAAGCGATTTTTTTTAATTAAATTGCATTCAAACAGAAAAGCTGCCATAGATGTCATGGATTTGGTTTCTGGAAATGGAAATAACGAAAAAAAAATTCCGTCGATAATGAATTTCTGTCGTATGCAGACCGTGGACTAATTTATTTATAGACGGAGCTTCGATATATCAACCAGTGACTCACTTTTTCTAAGTAATGGGGATCTCTGGGGAAAAGGCTCAAGTATGCCCTTGCGAGATCCGTGCAACGGAAGATCCCGAATTTGAAACTTTTTACACCAAAAAATATTCTATTTGAATGGCAGTAAAAGCTTCCCACAAAAATGTAGATGAATAGGGGAAAAAAAGTTTAAGGCCATCCAATTCCCAATAACAACAACAAGAAAACGCTATGGCACAGTGATATTTTGCAAAACTGGGGACGACCTTCATTTTCTTCCTCGGGTTCTGCTCGTCAGTTTCTCCTCGTTCCCTTTCCTCTTGAAAAATATGAATCAAACTTTCTTGCTCCCTGTTCAATTGATCTACTTTTTGTTGGGCTTCTTGGGGCTGATAAAGTAGTACAGAGACAAAATAAAAGACTTGAGGAACACATTAATTTGGATAACTTTGCCATATAGGCTCTGGAGACTATTCCTAAGTTATGAGTCCATGTCAGATGAATATCCAAGTTGTAACATCTTGGCATTGAAATTAGGATTGAGCATGGTCCGGGTGTGCGGCTCTCACCCTGGAATCGGAGACCGCTCACTAAGAACCGTTTCTGAAAAATTGAAACCGGTCCCCAATCCCTACAAAGTTGCATTCGTCAATTAATACCATCACACTCACTACAAAATTGCCAAAGCACCAAAGAGAACTGTATAACTCAGCATTTTCATTGCAGCAACTGGGCAATGAGAAACTTTAACTCCATCATGTGAAAGAAAACCAACCTAAAGGATAGGAAGGATGATCTTCACAACCGAGGGCACAAATTTGACGGCAATATATTACAACAAGCACTTATAGACACTCAGAACAGAATCTCAGTCCATATATTGAGACCTGTCTTCGCACATAAGAAAAATTGAACGTAAAGTTAATATGACATGGACAACTACTTCAGTTCTACGGATGGTCTTTAATCTATTGTTTTTCCATCTTCACTACAAACCACCAGAATGCATAATGCACTTTGAACAGAGTGTGACAAGGAACCTCTACTACAAGGCTCATAACGGTCCGGTCCGAGTGGACGGTTCCGCACCTCATACCGAGAATCGGACCGGTACCCACCAGTTCTCGTAAATTGGGACGGGGAACCGGATCGGTCCCCATGAGAACCGCCGGTTCTAGGCCGGTTCAGTCCGGCTCCTAGCGGTTCTCGGTTCCTTTGCACACCCCTAATTGAAATGGCAAAGCACTCACTTGATTTTCGAGAGTTCTCCACCTCTCTCCCTTAGTTTGCAAATCACACTGCAACTTCCTCGAAATTTCTTCGTCCCGCTGTGCCAATCTGTAAACAACAAGGAGATCAATTTTATGCAGAGAATTAATCAAACAAGAGAAGAACCAAGCACATTGCATCATGGTAAAGCACATCATAATCACCTTTCCCTTAATTGACGATTCTCTTCTCTTAAATGTTCCTATATCTACTACCTGCAAGAAAAACAAACCCCTTAAATACGCTAGTATGAAAGAAACTTCAAAACTAATTGAAGCAACATAAATTTATCAGGAAAACTTTTAATTGGCAATTTTAGGGTCCCGCATGAGTTTTAAACCTGTCGGTTGTCGTACAGCTTTGACTGTGGTTCAAAGACCCAATGAGGCACTCGTCTATTTACAATTTACATAACAATGTATATCATCAATGACACATAGGTATGTAAGCTGGGATGGATGGTCATCTTGAGCTCCATTCCCTCCGTGTCTTTGGTTCAACTGTAAACACAGAAAGATTGGGCATGTCAATAAGCATTATCCGTGAACCGTGACAAGAATATTTTTCACAAGGACCCACATGGCATATACCGTCCTTATTAAGTTTCTTCATTATATGGTTCTCCGAGAAGCGGTTGCCAGCATCACAAGTTCTCGAGCAGCTTTCCGTACTTTCTCATCAAAACTCTCCATTGAACTTTAGTTCTTCCCTCCCGATCCATTCAGCCGGGGCAACTCTTTCCTAGGACACCACGCCTGAAGTTGCTAGGACACCATGCCTACTTTTGTCATGCTTTTACATCTTGTCATGTCAGAAGCGCACAAACTATGTCAAACTTGATTCTTCATATATGACTCTGCTCTGCTATCATCATAAATGGAAGGTTCAGAAGAATTTATCTTCACACCACCATTCTCGCTGCAATCTATCTCCTATAGCATCATTATACATTAATTCTCAGTCGCCTTCCACTCCTCTTTCTACGATGGGAAAAATACGGACATTGACTAATGACCAAAAAGCTTCTAGAAGGGGCTCAAAACAAAATTAATGGGACAATGAAGTTACCACAGAAGCAAAGAAATCCTCCTGCATTAATAACCATAGATTAAACCTCGCGGCATCCAGATTGACATACATAGAACTATCCAATTGAAGAAATGCAAATTACCAAATTACCTGCAGAGGAGCTGCCGTGCTCAACCCATTAATTTTTCCACCTAAATCATAATTAAGGTCGGAGTCCTCACCCCAGCATGCAAGCGATGAAGAAATCTGCGACTCAAGCATGCAAGCGACGAAGAAATCTGGACGCCATCCATTTCAGAAGATCTGTGATTACCGCCATTTGTATCAGGTTGGTGAAGTGACATCATCCCCGTTGACAGCCTCTGCAGAAGGGGAAGATGATTCTCGCAAATTCGAAGTTCTTCCTGATTCTAAACTGGTGCTCATCCCTGTTTTTCCTCCAAAAGACGTATGCCTTCCATCATTTGAGCGTGAAGAGAACTTGTCTGAACTTCGTGCGATTGGCTTACTGCTTGAAGCAGTATGCCTTCCTGATTTAGAAGATCTTTGTGGCTCATAATGGGGAGAATCGTCCACCATGATGAACATTCTTTTCGAGAGGATAATCATAATCTCGAATCATGAATATGTTGTAGCGAAAACAATTGTAAATAAAACCATCGCTGAAGGGAAGACGAGTCAAGGAAAATGACATAAATGTGATGTCTACCTCCTCCTGTAGACCCACTAAGGAGTTTCTTAGTATGTTGTGGAGAGTATGTTGTGCAGCCACTTGAGGTTCACCATCCTAGCCCCGTTTTGGAAGCCCTGAACTCCGAGCAGGAACGATTCCTAGTCCAAGACCCGGATTGGGTTGAGTACATCATGCCACCAAGTGAAGATGTGAAAATGGGTATTGATATGAGATGGGGGGGACCCTGGAGTTTCACTGAAGATGGTAATTGCGGGTTTTACGATAGAAATGCCCGAGGAAATGGGTTCGACAGTTAGAAATAAAAACCAACGGGGTCTCTGGCGGAACAAGACACGTAATAGGATTCGAGGATTGTTGTCGTGGGACTTGAACTCATGCCATAAGTTCTTTTTTCCCCTTTTTCCATGATGTCGACCAACTAGTCGTCGACTTTGTTAGTTCTAACAAAATACCTGGCTTAGCCTAAGTGTTGTGAATCCAGTTATTTGACTTAATTTTTTTTTTTAACCCATTTCATTGTTGTCTTGTGCGTGTATGCAGCAGCACATATATTCAGAGAATTAACCATTTGTGTTACCAACAAATCGTGGATACGGGCAGTCTAAGTACTAAATTTCACTGAACCTCTTCGAGCTTTCAACAAGGCAATCCAGAGTGGGAAGTGTGCGGCTTAACAATCAAACGGTGGCAAAGAACGGATCTCATCCATCCAATCAAATCAACAAGAACCAAACACCCAAGCAAATTTGCAAAACCATCTAAAAGCAATTTAATTTAACACGAGCAAGTAATACTTTTCTTGAATTTCTTTTCCTCTCCTTCCAAAACACCGGTAACCTTTCCTCGTGATATATCCTAGCTCTAATACTTTAGCATAATCAATTAAGTAGTTCCTTCGCGGTTTAGGGTGTAGGGTGGACGTCAGGCTAATTGCCTCGTTCCCACGACTCTTCCTCCATATCGAATATTTTCTTGCGTCAAGAATGGATGTTGCACAAGCCACAGAGAAACGATGCGAGACTCGAGCGATTCTTCGTTTAGTCTGCATTAATCGAAGTTCACGAGTTGCAGCTGGCTCCAGCTTCAGGTTTCCTTGCTGGAAATAAACTCGGCTATGAAAAAGCCAATTGTATCAGGAGGAGCGGATGAATCAAATCTATGGACAAGTTCTTTTTCCCTGGATTTAGCCACTCCCCGCAGGCAAGCACCATATCCGTTGCTAATAATGATAATAGGACATATATGAAGGCTAATCTGTGATGATTAACCAGCTTACCGTTTGCATTACAAAAAGTAATGATGCTCGTGATCTTGAGCTTTAAGCCAATGCATGCAAGCCCCAAAAGTAATCAAAATATAATAACAGCTAATTAAAATGAGCGAAACACTCAACCCGTACCGGGTTGGACCTAATAGGGCCGAGTCATAGTGAAACGGTCGCGTCGTATTGGGCCCGCTGTCCCACACAATTAAAAAAAACAGACGATATGATAAACGAGCGAATTCAATGAGACGTAACTAGACTTATATCATTGAACCTACTAAAATTAAATGATTTTGCAAAGGTTTATTGCAAACCCAAAGGCCGAGAGGCCTCTTAAATCTCTCTTTTTCAATTTGCACAAAGGCCTAAGCAAATGAAGAAACAACGCTTCCCTACTTTTTTTTTTATAGATTTGCCCAACATCCTCCCAATCTCTCTCCACCTGTGTATCTAGATGTGCGCGTACCTATGTATTCAATTGAGCAAATCAAAAAGAGAGTCCAAAAGGCATTGAATACGAACGAAAATTGACAAAACCCCGAACGTGAATCGTGTGTCCTTGTTACGAAAAAGCATGTTACTAAGACATTCAATCATGATGCAAGCATGTTACTCAGATGTTCAATCATGGTGCACTGCCACGTCACACGTTCAACTACAAGCCAGCGACGTAAACTTAGCTGTGCTTAGTAGAACACAAGTCCAACGGCAAGAATTCCAAACAAACGGGTAAGTAAGATATCCTGCTAAGCGATCAAAACTCTATATTACGCTGCAATGTTAGTATTGGTCTCCCGACTCCTGCAAAGCTTATTCCTGAATACACGTGTAAGGTCAACCAAAGAATGATGTGTGGTACTGTATCTTCATACAATTCTTCCACCTGCGGCCATTCTGTTGAAGTTCAATCTATCCTCGTCTTCCTCATTAACTTCGCCGGACTGTTTGATTGTCTCTGTTTTTCTTTTCCCTAGCTTTTTCTATCACCTGAACACAGTTATAGCTCAGCTTTGTAGGACATTTTTCGGAATAATTGAAAATGACTTACCAAACGCCATCCAAACAGATAGGTGTCCCCCAGCCTTTGAAGAGCACTCTGTGCCTCCTGCTCTGCTGAGTACTCGACAAATCCAATTCGTCTTTTAGTTCCCAAAGGCGGCAGTGGCAGCGTCACACTCTTCACCTATCGAATCACAAATATCAGTCACACCCTCAATTAATCCACGATGAAGACGCTAGATTACCTTCCCTAACGGGCAAAAAATCTTCCTTATATCCTCTTCAGTGGCCGAAGGAGCAATGTTGCCCACAAATAATGTGGTTGAACTCGGCACTGGTTCAACCGGTCGGCAAAGTTGTAAAGTAAGCGCGCGTCCATCTAAGATGGTTCTCTGGAGAGAAGACAAATATACTATGAGGAAATTACTAAACGGTAATTTATCAAGAGGGAAAAAGAAAGGCTTACATTTAAAATCTGGCGAACATTGGTGGCTGTCCTCACTGAATCAAATTCTATTTGCCCCCAACCTGCTGAAACTTGCCCCTCCGTCGCAATGCGCGTTTTTATCTGTGCACATAACGAAAATATGTTGATCAATAGTCGTGGATCACAAATCACAACATTAATTCTAGTGGATCAAAAGACTACCGAGACATTAAGAATGTTCCTCGCTTCCATAAATTTGACGAAATGGCTTCTCAAATCCTCCTCAGAGGTTTTGAAGTTAATATTTTTAACAGAAAGAGATCTTGCTGCCTGTAAATCAAAGGCAAAAACATAAGCATACTCCCCTAAAAAAAAAAACAGCAATTACTCCTAAGCAAATGAAGAAACAATCACACAGCTCCCATTACATTTGCAGCGCCATACAACATGATGCATCCAAGAGCTTGATTCGAGTATTGATGATAAAACAAGTTAATGAGTTTTCGTAACCAAGATCAGATCAAGTCATAGAAAGCATGAACAATTATCAACCGTTCAAACCTTGTAAATGTCTTCAAGAGATTTGGGCTGCATAACCTCAATATCGTGGGCAAAGAGTAAGATAACCTTCGCTTACTTTAATATTGTCGACGAGTTCCTCCAATGCCTTTCTTTCATCGTCATCTGGAACCATCTCTTTATCAAGCTCAAAGGTGATACTACCCTGCACAAAAAAATAGCAAATTACTATCAAAATCACCCCAGGCAATCTTGCCATGTACGCCGACTATATCTGAAGCAAGGATTAAAGATGCATTTCAATTATAGCTGAGAAACAACTCACATGTCGAGCAAGGATATAGAAGAATCGTTTCTTCCGTGCAAAATTACCGCAAGACAGGAAGACCTGCTTCACATACTGCATGTGTACCTTCACGGGTTAGATTAGATTCCCACAGAGAGAGAGAGAGAGAGAGATAGAGAGAGAGATCCAATATGTGGCAATGCGGAACTCCTCACAAGAAATTCCTGTACACAACTTGAAAGGAAAAGATGCTTATTCATATCCAAATAACCTGCTTATCATCTAGGGACAGTGCGATCTCAAGGGCATTGGCGTAGTCTTCAAAATTGAGATAGATCTTGTAAGCCGTATCCAGACCTAACGTGACATCAGGTCCAGGAAGGTTTCTGCAACCGATACAAAAGAAAGAATTGATTGGGACAAAAGGCACACTCATGAGTCGGTCCTCAACCAATAAGCTCCTAGACCATTTTCTGAGCAATCCATAGTGAATTACCCTGACTGTTATGCACCGTTTTGATGACAAAAATTCCATGTACCTTGCAGCACTTGTGAGGTATACACATGTCCCCTTGAAGTTGGTGCTGTCAACATGCTCCATTAACATATCAAGGTGTTTGACCTGGAAGTCATTTAATAGTCTTAGATTCACTTCAAAACAGCCTCACTACAAAATAAAAGGTTGGCATGAATAATTTACTTTACCTCCATTAACAGGTCAACAGCTTCAGGTTCAGCATTGTGCTGCAACAAAATAAAATGATTTACTAACGCGTCATCAAAAGTTACAAATCTATCTGTTAAAGTGTCTTCTGCATATAATGATCCTAATCCATTTCCTGCCGACATGAAAATTAGACAATGATACATACCTTCATATGGAAAGCTACAATTTGCTGTACAAGCTCCATGAGATCATTTATAGGAGCCTCCTCACTCTGCCAAGGTTTAAAAAGCGTTGTCAAACATATATATAGGTCAAAACACCATGACAAAGAATATCCGGGGTCACCAATTTCATAGACGAATTATCTTAAATACAGGTGGTGTTGTTGTTAGGGATCACTGATGGAATTACAACTATAGAACTAAGCCACAGTACATTAATTAGCGAAAGCCAGATGTGACACATCATGTACCACCAGAATGGAAACTAATGTAAATATAAGCAGGCAACGGAAGAGCACTTCAAGAAAGAGTTTAAGAACCTGTCTTACATGATGTGAAGAAAACAGTGATGGACTTGCCAACATTACCTGTCGCTTTTTATATTCTTGAGCAATTTCCCCAGCTAAATTCCTGATGTCAGATGTTAATTTTTAGGTAAGACAAAGTGCAATGTAACGTCTAGATAAAGCACAAAACAACAAGAATTCCTCAACAACCAGTATCTCAAGACAGAGATCATGCACCAAGTATCGGAAAATGAATAACGTTCAAAATAACCCTTCCGCGAGGATTTCACAATTGAGAGAACAAAGAGACGGCAGCATGACCGTATCCTTCCCCATGTATTAAAATGTAATACATACAATCAATAGATAAGCAATGACTCTGGATGTATATATAGTCTAACGAACCAAGATTCCCCTATTTTCCATCCTATGTGTTCAAGAGAAACACGTCCTCCATGGTTGATGAAAAGTTGGAGTAAAGGATCAGCAAGTGAGAAAAAAAACTTTGATTTCATTTTTTGGTCCACAGTTCAATTCACAGCCACTTAAAGAGTGGGCTGATGCAGAGCAGAGAAATCCTCGTACTAACGGCACATAGCTGTACCAGATTCAAGAAGTATCGACATAACTAGGCATCTAGAAGAGGCCATTGCAGAAAGATCACGTTAATTGAGAACTCTGGACAGCGGTAAATACGTGTCCCTCTTTACGAACATAGCGGAGCTTCACCATTATAACCCAGGTAACGACAACTTAAAAGGTGGGACATTGACCAGTGGCTTACATAAAACATCAAATCAACAATGGCAAGCAAATAAATTCATTCACCAGCAACCATTACGGACCACGTCTTTGTCTAGATAGACTGAAAATTTAGCTAAATTTTTTACTCTCAACCCACATCACATCCCTATCAGCATAAAATTTATCGAGATATCAGTATCATCAGACAAGTGGGAAATAATGAGATTATACACAACAGATGCAATTATTATAGAATCCTCAATGACGTTCAAAAGAATCAACAGTTCACTATAATTATCCATGAATTTATAGCAAAAGTTACAGTCTTTTTAACCTCATATTAAAAGGAGAGGATAAAGGAACCAATGGAACGTGAGATATATCACACCCAACGTCAAGATAGATTACCTGACATACTCATGGCCCCAAGAGCCAATATCACCTTCTGAACCTAACAACCTGTACTTCAGACTCTCCTGGAAACAATTACACCATTCACAAAAGAAAGAAATCAACATCAAATCTACAAGGGAGTTGGAGAAGTGAACTTGGCAAGGTCACGGAAGACGTCTACACCTAAAATAAATGCAGGCTATTCAGTGAAATGATCATACGTCAGGAGGCATGATTTCAAAAGATACCGATACTGACTATTGACGAATTCTTGTTTAGAACAATGGCAACGGGGATATAGAAGAACGGAGTTTCCATAAGTTGTCATCCTACAGGCAAGTCATGGAAATAATGGCCAGCAAAAAACGATTTTGAGTCACAAGAAGAATTACCCGTTCCCCTTCAACAGACGTTGTCGAGGCCAAAACAGAGAGTATGTCCGCTAGGTATCTCTTCATCAATGTAAACCAGATCATTGACTGCGATTAAGATAAAGTATCCTAGCAAACAATACCGTGCCAATCCATACTTCACCTTCAAATATGAATCCTTCATTGTTTCATAATACGCCTTAAGAGTTCCATAATGAGTTCGGAGAAACTTCAGGGGCTTCGGAACTGAAGTCATTGAACTTGTTGAAGCACGAATTTCTCGTCTACAAAGACGATTATCGGTGTCGTCAGACCACATTGGAAAGATAAACGTAGACAGCCCCTCTTTTCGTGAGACATCTTTTTCATTATCAGGTTCAAACCACAACCAGTGTCAATTAAGGACCATCTCATTTCTAGCAGCCCCTTCTGATTTGATCCACGTAATGCTCGAATAGTTTCCAACATCTAAGTTCACAGTAAAAATGCATGCGGTAAAGATTTCTTTAGTCTAAAAGAAATAAGACCGAGTTCTCCCCATTAAACACCCCACGCCCATTCTCTAGTCTTCTCCCTATAGTTACATGGTTGGTTTATACCGAAATTTTTTTCCTAGAACTGTCTATCCGACTCTTCTTCTAGCTGCATGCCAGATTATTCGCCTAATTGCCATATCATACTCATATCAGACCTGCAACAATGAGAACAACAGTCACCCCCCCCCTCTTCCCAAGCAGATGGAATAACCAGCAAAGGACAAGCTAAATGTAGATTTGCTCGTTTCCCATAAGTCAATAGCTGAGTAGGAGAAGAAATGGAAGCAAAAAAATATCTCCAGGACCAGAAGTACCTCATGCTCTTCAGAGCAACCTTCCGTAACCCAGGATCAGGATGCTGAACCCTTTCCACATACAGCTCCAACTGCTGCTTCAGTGCCAAATCTTCTTCTGACTGCAAATACGTTCACAAACAGAACTTAACGAAAAGGAATTCATCAACGCACTCCAGCTCCTCCATAATCACCTCAGCAACTAACCGGTACCATTGCCACGACACGCCAAAAGTCCAAACCACAAAAGACCGCACCCGACTACCGACTCTGAATCCGAATCCTCACTCCGACTCTCAATTCATCAAATCACCAACTTCAACAGCAACCGAAGCAACACAAAGGGCACTCACCCAGCCGCAACATCCCGCATTCAACGACACACTCAAATCGAACACGAAGAAGGAAAACGAAATGAAGCGCCAAAAGCGCACTCACCATGTCCTCGTCCTTCATCTCTTCCTTCTTTCTGGGGCCCTTGGCGCGGACCTTGACGGGAGCCTCCTCGCGAGAAGTGCCGGCGCCGGACCTCTTCTTTCCAGGCGCCATGTCGGAGACGAACTAGATCGGAGCAGCTACCCGTTCGCGGCCGAATCGAGAAGAGGCCGGTGCAATTGCTACGAAGCCCTAGGCCGATTTGAAGGAAGTCGGAGGAAGAAGATCGTCGCCTCGGAGAGGGAGAGGGAGAGGGAGAGGGAGAGGAGGAGAATCTGAAGCGCGGGGATGGATTCCTTGCTGAACAAGCTAAAAAGCTCGCGCCAAGAGTGTCTCGGTTTGATATTACGGAATTAACAAAATCATTTATTTTGAAATATTTGAGCATTTAACATGGATAGAATTTATTGGTGAAACTACGCCGTCCGAAGAAATTGTATATGTAGAAAGATAAAAGAATCTCGAGATTTGACCTCTCTCTCTTTTTCTTTTTTTTCTTTTTTCTTTTTATGGAGTAAAGAAGATTCAAATTTCAATATTGATAAAATGCAATTATTACTCTACGCATTTGAGCAAGTGTACAGCACTTGCGAAATAAGTATTTGAGAATATTCGAGAAAAAGATAGAAAGATTTAAGATCCCCGAATGATGAGAGCTCCCTTTGCTTATATGAGAGTTTGGGTATACGGTAACAAGCACTCCCTTTAAGAATTGCTTCTAAAACCAACGCGTATAACTCCAATTTGCAAAGGATCGATCATTCTCCTTGAAAGGAATGCTTTTCTTGCATTCTCCACCGATTAGTATTTGTGCTCGCCTCATTAAATCCTAGGAGTTTTTTTTTTTTTTTTTGCAATACAGCAACAGCAACAACAACCAAAAAATTTTTTTATAAAAAAAAGGGCATTAGTTTAATAGCTTTAACGTTGCACGACAGCAATTGTTGAAAATTCTAACAACTTTTCGTAGCTCCCCCTGTCAAGTATTTCCTTGAAATAATTTTGTTATTTTCTCTCTCTATTATAATGCTATTGTTTAGCTGCATATAAAATTCTCCTGGTTGTTGTATTAGGAAAATTTTGTAGGTAACTAACAACATCATATAGTACGGTTCATATGAAAAAGGATACCATTCAACGAACAAATTATATTAAGGCGCACATCTCAATTTTGCACAGAGAAATTTATGTATAATATATATGGCCATCTCCTCATCGAAAGATTGCTTTTAGCGCTGGTTGAACTCACTTGTCCCTTTCTTGGACTGGGACGCATACGCCGAGATTATACAGCAAAGAAAAGATTTGACAGGACGCACCCGTGGGGCTTGAATCAATTTACAAGAAATTGTTCTAAGACAACGAAATATCCAAAGCAGAATCAATTTCAAGGGTCTTTCATTTAGAATTAGAAATATAAGAGGAAATTGAAGAATGTGAGAAATAAAACTCAAAAATTAAATTTGAAATTCTAGCAGGCTTCGTCGGTTTAGGCTACTTATTGATTTCCATGAATTTGGAATCTAAATTTTGTGCAAAATTTCTACTTTTGATGGCAAAATCTAAGCGATGCCCCGAAGGGCCCGATAACAGCCATATATCTTCAGCTTGAAGATGACAGATGTGAGAGGATTACCGCCAAATTCCAACTACTCACAAAAGATTTTCTTCAGTCCAAAGTGGTGTATCGCTGTGGAGAAGCAGACGATAGTGCTTTTTGGAGCAACATTTGGGTTATGATAACTTAATCAGAAGCAGAGAAGAGCCAGCTACTTCAAACATTGCCCATCCACGTGTTGTTGTGGCTTGATTGTTGACCGGCTTGTAGTGGCCTGTTCAAGAATTGGGACTTGCACGCCGAAGATAATCTTAGTAAGATCGAAAAATCCATTGGCCAAAATCACTGGTGTGTACAATGCAATCCGAACCGCACAAGTTTTGGCTGTCTAGAAGACCAAAACCTCGACACTTTTTGGTTAATCCTATTTGACATGGAATATCGCACCATCAGACGCCACTTCAAGGGAATGACCAAGCTAGAGAACCAAATTTGACAACCATTCTAGAGAACCAAAGTGACGTGGTCTTTCTTATATATCCAGGGAAAACCATTGACGACCAAACGGCAGCATAAGAGATTATTCGAGTTGGATCCAATCATTTGATGCCAAATTGGCAGCCCTTTAACTTTGCAGCCATCGCGGAGACACAACTAGCATTGGATACCAATGATGACCCTCTCGAAAATTGTCATTGTTGAGAAACTTTTTAAGCCTT
The DNA here is from genome assembly GCF_021117445.2 of Syzygium oleosum. Classification (NCBI taxonomy): domain Eukaryota; kingdom Viridiplantae; phylum Streptophyta; class Magnoliopsida; order Myrtales; family Myrtaceae; genus Syzygium; species Syzygium oleosum. The sequence continues at coordinate 8,388,792 of NW_026607494.1, forward strand.
CCCCTGTGGATTTAGCCCCCACTCGGAGCTGCTGTTGCCTCGCGTGCGTGATGGGGAACGGAAGCGAAACAAAGGGTGAAGTAAATAAGGATAGCACGAAAGGGAAGAAAATCGGATAAAAGATCGAGAAAAGGGGAAAGCACGCCGAAACTTGGCAATAACTCAACAATTCTACGGTCTTGATCAAAAGCTAACTGATATCCCGAGTATCGCACAAATGTCTCTATCGTGATGTATAAAGAAACTCAAAAGACTCGAGCTCACAAGAGAGATTTTTGGTCAAAAGCTGACTAAAGAAATGCATTAACACGGTTATGTATAGTGGAAGACCTAGCTAGTTTCCTATTAAAACATAAACATTATCGACTAAAATCTAAATGAGATGACGATAAATTTAAAGATAAAGAAGTCAATGAAAAGTGTAATCTTGATGTAATTCTAGCTCTTCATCGACATGAGCCCGACTCATATCACCGTCGAATGAGATGGGCCCAGCTCACTTGCACTGGAGCAGAGGGGGCCATCGCGAGCACAACAATGTTTGCTTAATTAAGAACGGCTTTAAACGTGTCGTGCTAATTTGAGAACATGCGGAACTTATCCATCGGTGATTACAGACATATTTAACGCCCACTGTCCCCGCGCTGGCTCTAATGCCACTATAGGTATTCCCACCTAGGCTGGCCGTTAGTATTATACTATTCGCCCCGGTCACAGCTCACCCATTTCCGCATGATCTTAGAGTGCATCGTGCTAGTGTGCGTCTTAAGTCTTGCCAACTCTTTTTGGTTTGGTCGATGTCTACCAACTTAATAGTCCCAGCATACGCTAAATACAATCACAAACATAGCCAACTACCAACATCTCAAGATATAAAATATATGTTCACTCAAATTGATCACTCTATCAATATTTGAAAAAAGTAAAGGAAGCTCATATAATTCTTGCAATGGGATGATTCACGCGAATGGATGGGAATGTTGTGATTTAAAACACCTAAAAAGTGCATTAATTAGATGTAGAGTTTCGGGGACCTAGATAAATATGATTTCAAAACATTTTTGAAACACTTCAAGCTAAGGGAAGATCCAGAGAGAAACTTTTAAATGGTGACCACACTGGTTATGACACAACTGGACCGGATAGTTTGATTATATGAGAAGCACTGCTCAAGAGCACATATGCGTGATTAGTTCGAAAGCGCCTCAGGATGTATCATTAATTAGAAGAAGCGTGAACCTAACAATCATGATTCTTGCCCACGGCGCAAACTCCGTGACGTCGAAAAACATGGAAATAGAATCATCAAAAGAGACACAGAACGGACAAAAAAACAAGCATGATTAACTTGAAATTACGTGATTCAATAAGTTTTTACCTTTCATTTTCTGCTCTCATCGAAGCTCTCAGGGAACCCACTTTAACTTGTTTTGAATCCGGAGCACCTAAAACTTTCGCAGCACTATAATTCTTGACATGCAAAAATTTTTAAACCTAGATTATATTCTAAACTCAAACAAAAAAGCAGAAAACAAATTACTTTTGCTTATGTTTAATCTTAAATAATTAAGCTTATGTCAATACAAATTCTATTCTTCTTCGAATAAACGTCGAGCAACATGAACTTTACAATGCCAATATGGAGAGATGGCAGCGAGTAAACTCTAATAGGATAGTTGATCCGTTCTGAACCCTAGCGGGACTTGACTGGGTTGCCGTTACTAGGTTTTACAATACCATTTTGCAAGACCCGTATATGGCGTGAAGTGGGTTTGAAATTTGTCTTCCGGGTAACAGGAGAGCCATTTTATTGAAATGTGTTTGCTATATCGAAAAGCATAAGATTACTCACATACTTTCATATACTACGATCCACATATAGATATTGATCGTACTCGTGTGTATTCATATACAACATCCACAATCTTTTTTGTCGCTTCTCTTTTTCCAGTCAGAATTTATTTGAAATTTTGTGGGGTTTGGATAAATCTCATCTTTCTTGATTGTGAATTTCTAATCAAGATAAGATATTGTTACACGTTTTTAGATTATTTTTCGTCGAGAAATTATGAACATATAGGAAGATAATAAGCTCAGGGGTATCAAGAACCCATTGAGAATCCGAAGTGTATCCGAAAACTTAGGTTGGGATAAGTTTAGAATACCATCTACGAAATCCTACATGGAACTATATAAGGAGTCCCAAGCCCTAACCATTCTATCAGAGCATGGAGCATTGCCAAGTTGCAACACCAATACCTTCTACCTCCCTCCCTCCCGCCCGCCCGCCCTTCCTCCCTTGAGCTCCCTCCTTTCCGCTTCTCTCCATGGCTTCCTCCGAGAGGTTCGTCCACGGAGCCGCTGAGCTCATGATACTGGAAGTCGATGGGGCACTCCTCCAAGAAATACTTGACGACCTCGACAAGGACGACGTAGTCGTGGGCAGTAGCTGTGGCAGTGGAGAGTATGTTGTGCAGCCACTGGAGGTTCACCATCCTAGCCCCGTTTTGGAAGCCCCGAACTCCGAGCAGGAACGATTCCTTGTCCAAGACCCGGATTGGCTTTAGTACATCATGACACCAAGTGAAGAAGTGAAGATGGGTATGGAGATGAGATGGTGGGGACCGTGGAGTTTCACTGAAGATGGTAATTGGGAGTTCTACGATAGAAATGCCTCTGAGGAAATGGGTTACGGCTGCTTGTGGGAAAACAGTTAGAAATATCATCAACGGGGTCTTTGGTGGGACAAGACAGGTAATAGGATTCTAGGATTGTTGTCGTGGGACTTAAACTCATGCCATAAATTATTTTTCGCCTTTACCTGGCTTAGTATAAGTGTTGGGAATCCAGTTATTTGACTTAAATCTTTTTTTTTTTTGACCCGTTTCATTGTTGCCTTGTGCGTGTACGTAGCGGCACATATATTCAGAGAATTAACCATTTGTGTTACCGACAAATCGTGGAGTCTCTTCGAGCTTTCAACAAGGCAATCCAGAGTGGGAAGTTTGCGGTTTAACAATCAAACGGGGGCAAAGAACGGATCTCATCCTTCCAATCAAATCAACAAGAACCAAACACCCAAGCAAATTTGCAAAAGCATCTAAAAGCAATTAATTTAACACGAGGAAGCAATAGTTTTCTTGAATTTCTTTTCCTTTCCTTCCAAAACACCGGTAACCTCTCCTCATGATACATATATCCTAGCTCTAATACTTTGGCATAATCATCCTTCGCGGTTTAGGGTGCAGGGTGGACATCGGGCTAATTGCCTCGTTCCCACACGACTCTTCCATGGATGTTGCACAAGCCAAAGAGAAACGATGCAAGACTCGAGCGATTCTTCGTTTAGTCTGCATTAATCGAAGTTCACAAGTTGCAGCTATCTCCAGCTTTGGGTTTCCTTGTTGACAATAAACTTGGCTGAGAAAAAGCCAATTGTATCAAGAGGAGCCGACGGGTCAAATCTATGGACAAGTTCTTTTTCCCTGGTTTTGGCCACTCCCTGCAGGCAAACACCGTATCTCTTGCTGTTTGCTTTACAAAAATTAAGCAGCTCACTGTTTGCTTTACAAAAATTAAAACTTCAGCAAGCGACATTTATGAAGAGACAAATAAAAATAGCATAAGAGATTAGAAGGACAAAGACTACCAATGTTTTGTTAATTCAAAAAGATGGACCATCCTAAGATCGGCTACAAGATCTACAGTCTTGCCTCAGATCATTAAATGTACCTTACAATCTCATCCTTTAACAGAAATGATATCTCAACCATCTCGGAAATAGGATTGGAAAATATTTTACAAAAAGATATGGTTGCACAGAAGTACATATAACCACCGCATTTCTCAAAAGAAACAACAAGGCCTGGACCTCCGACTCTTGGATGCTGAAAAGAACACAAATGCAGGCAGCCGTGAGATCTTCTGTATTTTTTTTTCTCTCTTATTACAGATATGATGAAATATCGACCAAATAATTGTGCATGTCAAAACTTAAACAGCACAGTCTAACCTGTGGACCTAGAGAGAGGAACTTGTGAGTGTCCAAAGCATACCGAACCAGTGCTTCAATTTCCCCGGGATTAATTGTACATCTAGCAAACCAGAAATAAACACCACGGTAAATTTCACATATGTTCGAGGGAAAAGATTTAGTGCAATAGGATTAATGATAGAAGCAGCAGATACACAAGCTCGTTATAAGACCAGTATCGCACAAGGGCTTAGACGCACGAGTTTTTAGGACATAGAAATGGTACAGGACCTGATTAAGCAGATGGCGCTTGACGACCGATAGCGACGACTTAGTATGCATATAAAACATGCAACCTGACATGGTTATATAATTCTTGAGGTATGAGTTATGCCCCAGGATAATAGAAAAGACATGCTAAGAGTCAAACTTGGCAGTGGTTTTAAGAGATGTAGATATAAACAAAGGATGCAACAAGAACAAACTGGACTTCATTCATCATTGCAATTGCTATGGAAACAAATATGTCGTCACATCTTTCCATTGTGGAAGAAACAGTCTTTCAGAAAACAAGGTCAACTAAAAGCTTTCTCAAACAGGATAAGGGTTTATGGACAGCATGGTCGCCCTCAATTCTAAGAATGTCTACAGAAAGATAGCAACTAAAATTAGGGAATGAAATCACCAAATTAAAATCAAGTTATTGGATCCATCACATGTCTAACCTCTCCAGAAAACAATACGGGTCTCAGCCCAAGAGCATAAAGAAGAACTCGATCGAAGCTGTGAGGTAAAAATCTTTGGAATTCTCCATCCTAGTGCCCTTGCACTGGTTACTTCCTGGCCCATTCCTCATTCTACTCATACTATTCTTCCTCCACTCAGCTCGGCATGTGTAAGTTCTCTCACTACTATTCTCATTCTAACTATAACATTCACAACATCAGAGATCAGTGCTTTCTTACTTACAATTGGAATATAATTAAAAGAAGACAGGGGAATGCATATCACACACATGGGAGGGAAGTTAAGAACTACAAGCTACAGTACGAACATACAGATTTGACATCCCATAATCATGAGAGAGAGACAGATATTCGCTTATTTCCAGGGGGAATGCAGTCAATAAAACGAGTCCTAGGATCTTACATGGCTCACTCAAAGATACAAAGACTGGCAGAAACATTTGAAGAGCCGAAGTCAAAGCTAGGCTCAATAGGATCCAAGAAACGAATAACTCAACTCTTTCTTTTCGACTGAGAAAAATTCTGCATCAGGAATCGAATAGGAAGTATGCATTAGAAGGCAACTTCAGTTATTTTAAATGACATGAAGCAATCTCACAAGAAATCCCTGCTTAACCCTGTCTAGACATCTCAAACAAGACCAAGAAAATTCCTCCAACCTAGGCAGCTCGGGGAAGCAAACCACACTGCTCCCCAAGTCTATTGAAGTTTTATGTGAAATGAGGACGTAGGCAATTCTGCCATGATTAAAGGAAAGAATCTCAGCCCGAAATATCCGGACTTCGTATAGAGAAAATAATCATTCAACATAGCTCCTTTGCCTAAGGTTCAACTCCAAGAACTTCTAAAACACTTGAAATCCTGAGAAAATCTATTCGTTCCAGCAAATGCACCCCAAGAACCTTAGTTTGTTCATATCCAACACAGGTTGCTGAAGTTTTCAGAGTACATCCCATATAGTACATCCAAACTCAAACATTCAATCCCCAAATTCAGACTCAATGCAATGATCAGACTAGGTGCTATCTGATTTATTTGTGGCGTGATAGGTAAAAAAACGAATTCATACAGTGGAATGTTGACTAAAGTGGAAAGTAGGATCTACCTACTGCTGAGATTGCAAACATCCCTCGTGCTAAGTCCAGCAATATCATCGGTTTGCACCTTTTCTGCCTGAGATTTTGCTGTGCTGGAGTTCTGATTTGTAGCATCACTTTGTGAGCTATCACCAGAATTGGATGTGATGGCAACACTGAGTACGAGGCTTTTGCAAACAGATTTAAGAGCATCCAAGTTGTATGTGGTTATACAATTCAAGCCCAATTCAGCAGCCAATTTCTGAATATCCAGCACCTAGAGTCAATTGCAGAGAACTCTTAGCAATGACAACAATGTGAACGAAAACCGTCAAACGTGACAAATATGCTTAGCACGGTCAATCAAGGAACAGCGACCGCTTTGAATGTCACGCCCCGTATCCCACGAGGTGCGAGCATCCCACCTCCGGTCGTTCGTGATGCAACGCTCTCAAGATGCGTCGCCGACCCAACACCCAATCAGAGATAAGGCACATGCGGAAACTGTCACGCCCCGTACCTCATTGGAACGCAACATCCCGTCACGGTCGATTTTGGTGCGACGCTCCCAGGAAGCATCGCTGACCCAACGCCCAATCAGAGATCAAACACATGCAGAAGCACGTATATAAATATATATATACACCCTGACAAAAAAAACACATGAGACCAAGGTAGTACATTAAGTAAACAGCACCTCTGAAAATATGTATACTAGTATTACCATAGGAAACTTTTTCTAAAATTCATTTATACAACGGCCAAGAAAACACACAGTCAGCAGCCACTCAGTAAAAAGGGGTCAGCGTATATCACTTCGGGCTCCTCAGCTTCCTCGACCATGGCTGCAGGTCCATCCCCACAAGGGTGCACACTAGATGACCGCTGGATGAATTGCGGTATACCAAAAAGAGGCGCTCTCCTCGGCATCCTACGGCTGGGAGTCTGAAATGTTTCGGTTTACACAACCGTGAGACAAATCTCAGTGAGTTCAACCCCTAAACCTAGGCTAGGCTAGCATGCAAGCTCCTGACCGGAAATGAATATTTGAAACCATAATGCAACAACAATCAAATAATTCTCCGACCCTGCAGGTTAGGCAGTTCAATATATAATAATCATGGCACGTACGTGGCACATATTATCACACGTACGCCAATCACATGCTCATGCACCGAGGCTCACACACTCGCATGCCAGTCCATGCATGTTCATGCATGCAAATGTCGTCGACATGTCACGTGTATTTCCCGGCGCACTGGCCCATACTGGCACACTTGCCCAATTAATTATTATTACGACTCGAGTCATCAATTTTTCACGGCCCGGTGCGTCTAGCCTGCTTCAAAGTGCATGAGGCGCAGCAACCGATCTGGCCCAGTGTCTCTAGCCTGCTTCAAAGTGCATGAGGCGCAACACTGATCTCCTTGCGAATCAGAGCCTTCTTCAAAGTGCATGAGGATGGTCGCCTTCCGGACGTACCGGGCATCGTCCTGCTTCAAAGTGCATGAGGACGGTATCGACCCGAAGGTCCGTAGGTGATCACACAACTCATTATTATTTGAACCCAGCGTATAACGCTTCAGGGTATTTTAGGTGATCACATGCTCGTGACAGACACGCATTCTCGCACAATTTCATCACATGCCTCACTCTTGGCATACGCAATGCGTGTCCATGTTATGCAATGCAATGCACCACGAGCACCAACATAATTCAGACACCCAATGTCACAACACGTGCTTAATTGGCCCAATTAATACCCGTGTGGCCTAACGTGCGATTCACAAATCAGCAATTCATTGTAAACCAAACAATGGCCAATCGCACTCCACAAAGTCAGCCACACAACATACGACATAGCAGTACGAAATCAACCACAATTAAGCACTATTGACGTACAATCATTCAACCCGGGTACACCCGGCAATTTCACCAACGAGCTCTTAAATTGATCATTAAACCTCATTTTCCTCCCCAATAGTTCTCATTAAACCACTAAATTTTTCCTATAATTTCTACCAATCCATCCTCAACCCAGTCTGAAATACACACTGATACCATCTAAGCCAGTCTAAATTGTACCGATAATACCTAAACCAGTCTAGAAAAATGCACTAACAGTCCTAATCCGGGTTTAGGAATTTTACTCACTTAATTTCTGGACCACGGCGACGGGGAACGGCGGTCGATCACTGATGAACAGTGAAACCGGCGGCGGAATTCCCGGCACGCGTACTGTTCACGCGGCACTGGGGGGTACTGTTCACGCTGTACGGACTGTACGGACGGGGCGGGAACGGTGGCCGGCGAGACGGCGGCGACGGCCGTACGGACGGCGGCGTACGGACTGCTACAGTACCTACCGTACGGACACCGTACGGCCGGCGACGAACGGCGACGTACCGACAAGCTGGACGGCTGGGTGGCGACGGAAGGGCGATCGGAGCTCGGCGAAGCTCCGGCGAGGCTCGGACGCGGCGGCGGTGCTTTACCGGGAGAGAAAAAGAGAGAAAAATAGAGGGAAAGGGAGAGAGAAAGGGCTGGACTGAGGCGAGGCTGAGGCTAGGGGCTGTGGGGGTTGACGGCGGGGCACGGCGGTCGGCGGCGGTGCTCCGGTGGCCGGCGGCAAGCTCCGGCGAGCCAAAATCAAGAGAGAAAAATGAGAGAAAGAGAGGGAGAAGCTGCTGTGGCTGGGCTGATCTGCCGAGAGGGAGGGCTGAGGAGAGAGAAAACTGGTCTGAGTTGGTCAAAAAGGGCAGCTCATAGTGCCACGTGTCGCCGATCCGTGAAAAATGACCAAAACGCCACTAATCTAACGGTTCTAAAGAGATAGGCTTAAATAATTGAGGGGCAATTGGGTCTTTCGGTTCAATAATGCAGCTGATAACCACAGTTACTTATTCCAAAAATTTCCCAAAAATTCGGACCCGAAAACGCCCCAGGGGCAAAACCGTCATTTTTCCGGTCCCGGGGCGAAATTCCAATTTTCGCACATACGTGTTCCATATGTGTGTGGCCAACATAATATGGCGTCGGATTCGCGAAATTCACTTTCTAAGCCCTCGAAAATCGACTGCGAAGTTTCGGGAATAAAATAATATTATTTTTCCAATTTTTGTCGAAATTCCAATTTTTGGCCAAAACCACTCTAAATGAGCGTGGCCACCCCAAAATAACCTTGGCCGCTGTCGCGACCTAAAATTTCTCTCAGGCTAATGGATTATTAAGACTAAGCCTAACTCGGGCCCTCCCAAGCCCTACCAATTCGCAACTTAGGGTTTAAGTTTTTAACATGCAAAGTTTTCGTACTTGGAGTCGCCACTAATCTATTTATGGTAGGTCGATTAGAAACCTAAATAAAACATAGGGAGATATGTTTTATTCCTACGAACCAGAGATTCTAAGCTCGGGGACTTGGTTACGCTAGATCTAGTCTAACGCCCTTTCGGTACCTTTTCTTTTCAAAAAATGTTTGGCGTGAACAGTTTGGATTCATTTTAACTCGAGTCACTAGCATGTGAGGTGATCATGCGGGTGCGCAAACCACCAAAGTAACACCCAAGAAAGCAGTAAATAAATAGCAGGATAACGTACCTTAAAGCCACGCAAGCATCCGCATTGTTAGTAAAAAATCACACGAGGCAATCCTAATATGATTTCTAATTAACAAAGCAAGGCACTTAAGATGTTCATTAGGGTTTGCGCTTTATTAAAATGCAAACTAACCTATATGCAATGACGTGCAAAAATGACATGCGATTAATGCAACCTAGCATGCAAACTATATGTCATGCGACGACGTGACCTAATTCTAATGACGGACAAATAATTTATTTTTTGGTATTTTTTCAATGAAATTCGGAATAAAAAAAATTGCCTAAATTAACATGCAACCTATTCTAAAAAAATAATAATTTAATCTATCCTAAAGTGTCTTCTTTTTGGTATTAAAATTCGAAATTAAAAATTACTCAAATTAAGAATGCAATCTATCATATTCTATCCTAAAGCAACTCATTCTTTTTGGGATTTTTTTTGAGAAAAACAAGATCAATTCAAATCAAACAAAGATAGAAATCGAATCAACACGACACCATCTCGCACAAGAAATATTACCGATATCCGTTTAAATTTAGAAACAATAAATTGACGAATCGTATCCCGGGCATGAGGATCGGATTGACCAATTTTTCACACAAACGCGAATCATATCTCGGGCGGGAGATCGGATCGACGATTTTCCGTGCGATCGCGAGTCATATTTCGGGCATGAAATCGGACTGTCAATCATATGCACGTTGTGAAATTAGGAAATAATTCCTAATTTAAAGTTTACTCAGGGACGTAATGGATACGGTGATATCATTCAAAGATTGCAATGTTTCAAATAAGGAAACAATATACTCGAAAGTCAAATTATATGAGCTTTTTACCTAATTCGAATATTTGCTTTCCAAGTTTGAACGTCTCGGGATCGGCGGACGGTAGCTCACGGTGTGACTCGGAATTTGGTTCGCTGACTTTACTGGTCAACAAAGCAAGAAGGTGGTGGAACGTGGATAACCTGCAAAAAATAATCTTGCATGGGCTAGTTGCTGGACGACACACCAAAGGAACTTCAAGGCCTCCAATTGTCGCTGACGAACTTCACTGGTGCTCTGGAGACCAGATTTCAAGACTCGCGGCACAGAATTTGTTTGAGTTGAGGCGGCAAGGTTTGGTGCTTCGTCAATGCGGCTGAATGGCGTCAAGATTTTCGGCCACGAACTCGTCAGGAAGCAAAGCAGAGTTGATGAAGGTCACGGAAGTGTTAGTCACAGAACACGGCGGAGGCGGCGACTACACGAGCGGGAATAGCGGTAGTGACCAAGCACGTCGTCGTCGGTCGGGGCAGCAGCACCAGTGCGGGGTAGTAACAACAGCAACCGACGTCGGAGAAGAGCGCGGCAGTGGGGTGGCGGCGTCGCGGAACAGCGCGATGGCGGTCCGCAATGACTCACGACCACGGGTATGGCGTGTGGCGGTTGGTGAAACGTCGGGCAGCAGCAACGAGCGGCCTTGAGCTTCACGGGGCAGCAGCGGCAGCTTGGCGATCAATGGGTTTGCGCTCAGCGTTCTTGAGTGATAAGCGGGCTCGGGTGGCGATGCGGTGGCGCCGGTTAGTGCGGCAAGGAGTGGCACGACCGACCTTCTCTCCTCTCACTCACGTGTATCACTCGCATCTTTCGAAGATTATTCGAGAATTCTCGAGCTCCCCCTGCTCTTGTCTATGTGTGACCCTTTTATAGGTAGGGAGGTCCTGGGTTTTCGAGGAAAGAGAATAAATCTGCTTTCCTCTTATGATTATTTAGAATATATTACATTTCAATTCTTTCCCTTTGTTGTGACCTTTTTCTTTCTGTTCACGCCACCGAAGACGTAAGGGCCTCTTGATAGTGTCTAATATATTGCGCAGAATATATGCCCCATGCTGACCAAATTCCCTTTGCTTCTTTCCCTGTGTTCTTCAAAAGAGGAAATACGAATATATGAAAAGCCACCCATCGACTTTCTTCTTCGTGTATAACAAACATTTGTCGAAAGATATATTGCTCAAGATCAACTACATGTCCCACGTGCAACATTACCTCTCATTCAATATTTATTATATGCTAAAAATCTTTTCTTGCCTCCCTTTGTCCGACAGACAAAGACTCGATCAAATATTTTCTTTTATTCTTTGCTCGATAAGCTTTGCTTTCCAATTGTTTCTTGAGCCAAAGATTTTCATGATATTTTCTCAATATTTCCTAATCCAATGTGCCACACGCCCAACGCACATGTCAATCTTGACCACTTGAGGGAATAATGAGTTGGGCGAATCTTTAATTCACACGGGCTTGATCAGTTAATTCCATTGGGTTAGAACCTCGTACTTGAGTCCATTAACTCAGGTTCAATTAAATTTTGTGAAGCCCATCCGCCACCGATCCGATACAAATGCAACTACTTAATAAATGTTCTTAAAACTAAATGCTATGTAATTTAACTTTAATATTTTTGTTAGGGACTAAAATTTAATCCTAATTTTCTGTGCAATTAATCACTAAATGGTTAGTCAAAATTTAGGTGTCAACGGTTGCCCTCTTTGAAGGTGAGCTCGTAGAGGTTGCATTCAAAGACTAAATGATACCTAAATTTTGACCATGCAAATGTAATGAATGTTATTTTTGTGGGAGTATGAGTCCCATTTTGAAATGCAAGTATATCATGATGCATGTTAACATGAATAAAACATACCGAAGTTACTTACGACAAGAGTGGTAGCGTAATTTGAGGCATGACTCGATCCTATAGGTTGTTTGGCAAATGTTTGGGCTCGGTCCCAAAAGTATTGCTCGATGAACGCGATGGACTTCGGTGACCGTAATTCAATTAGGACACACAAAGGGTAGTTCGAATTACTCGGATATCGTCGGGGTAATCAAAGATGGTGATCAATAGACACCTGGATATTGTATCGAGGTGTCTAGAGATCAAAGAATGGAAGACTACTTCGAATATCCGGATATCGTCGAGATACTCGAAACGGACCTTCATTGAATGCCTGGATATCGTCGAGGCATCCGGTGATAACCTAGCGAAACGGAATTTATCCCACCTTTTGTCGAAATACCGGATATCATCGGAGGTACTCGAGAAAATTATTCATTAGGAACACTGTATATCATCGGAGGTGCCTAATGCGGGGCTTTCTCCAATTTGCTAGAAAGGGGCTTAACAAGGTGCCTAGTTATCATCGAGGTACACTGAAAGCGATTCAACAAATTGGAATACATTCCTACTTTTAACGAAATACCTGGATATCGTCGAGGTAATCGGAAAAAGTCAATTGCTAAACACCTGGATATCGTCGAGGTGTTCAAGAAGGAACTTACCAAATTGTTTGAAAGGTGTGCCTCACGAAATATCTAGTTATCATCTGAGATATTTAAAAGGACTTGATCGATAAATACCTGGATATCGTCAAAGGTATTTAACGATTTGGCGAACAGAGGGGCTAGCCCGAATGCTCGAAGATTCCTTGACAAAGTACCTGGATATCATCAGAGGTACCTGAAAAGGCTTGATCAATAGATGCTTGGATATCGTCAGAGGCATCTAGAGATCGCAACAAAATGATCAACTATGGGGCCTGACGATTGCTCGAACAGGTTAGGGATACTTGGATAGTCACAGGCATCCAAGGTATAGAGATATACTTACCTGGTGATATCTCTAACTCTTGAGGGCGTGTCTCCTGCTAGACACGGTTTTAGGCGACATGTAACATGTATTCATGGGCAATCAAGAACACATATACTCATGCACTATGAATTCAAGCGGTTCTCATGCATGACGATTTTGTCAAATCAGCATTACAAAATTTCTTTGGGGAGAATCATGACAAGACAATTCGGATTCACAAGTGGATGTCTTGAAAATGTCAAATGAGGGACCTCCGGTCCGAAAAGGCTTTCACTTGCTCTTATTGAAAAGGCTGATTTATGAGAATTGCTCCATCTCACCATCATCATGTCAACAAAGGTCCGAGTATTCTCGCAAGAAGTACGACCTTACCAATCCGAGAGGTCTTTATTAGGACCGTAACGTGGGTTTGGTCAATGGCTTAGCAAAAGGGGACTCTTCGAGTCGAGGCTATTGAAAGAAAATGCTTCGCAATCGTCTCCGGGTTTACAAGTCAAGAACCCTGCAAAATGAGATAGAAATGGACTTGCTCGCACTTCTTCGAGCTAAGCTTATAAACATCCGAATCCTACATTAGTTCAAGTGCCCTAATCTGAAGAGACTTTACAAGGGACGTAACGTAGGCTAGGCTCATGAGTTGAGAAATGAATGGATCATTAGGCTCAAAATGTGTATAATTGGGGTGAGAGTTGGTGATCATCTCAGCATTATCACCGGTCCTCTTTTCCGCCGGGATTGTCTTCTCGGTAGATGCTCCATTGGCCTCGAGAGCTTATCACTTGATTCCTTAAGGCGTGCATGACTTTGACACATCTTAACATTTTCTACTCAAGTTCTCTCCTTTTCCTTCAATTTTTTTTTCTTCTTCTTTTTTTTTTTTTTTCATGGGCATTGGCCTTGCTTTTACCAGGAACACTGCTTTTTCGCCCTTTTTTTTACTTTGACACTTGACATACGTTGTTTACAATGTAAACATTGGCCAACTATACTGCGAGTGAATGGCTCACCATTTGGACTCTCGGGGATTTTGTCTTCTATCGACGTTTCGGATATCTTTGCTTAGACAATGATGACTTTTGCCTTGCCCCGGTGTGGGGATGATCACCAACCGGGTTTAAGAAATGAATTTGCAGGCTCAATTGGGCTTAGCAAAGGTAAAGTGTGTATAGGATAGAGAAAGAAATGCTCTTCGTCATCCTAAGGCACTTGAACTTTGTGTGAATTCATCTCGAAAAAGCAACACTCGAAGATTGATGTAAGTGAGAGCAAGACAATCTCTATTCATTTTTTCACCTTATAATGCTTTGACTTACCTCGGTTGCCCCGATGTGGGGTGGTTCTTGACAGGGTAATTTGAAAGAATTTCTCCAAGTGTTTAGGCTCAAAGTGGCGAAACAATGGATAACCTGTGGTGTTTGTGATAGAGAAATGAACCGCCTTTCGTCACTTCGGTTGCCGTACCTTTTGCGAGATAACCCTTTACCTTGCAGATATGGAATTTTTCCACTCAACTCATTGAGGATTAGTGCATGGGACTGTGTATAGGATAGGGCTTGCCTTTCATCATCCCGATGTACCTCATTCAACACATTCAATTCATTCTACATGAGTTATCAGTTGTCAAAATAGATTCCCCTTTTGAAATCGATGATGCGGACAAAATAACCATGCAGAATTTAAAACCAATGCACACATCTTAACTTGAAATTGATTGAAACCATTTATTCATCGGTGAAATGTTTGCAATTTAGAATATAAAACCAAACACTTGCAAACTTTTGCTGCAAAATGTTAGATTTTATCAAGGGTAATACATCTTCACGACATCGAATTAACGGGATTGGAGAACTCACGACCATCCATTTACTGCGAGAATCGGGCACCTCCAGGAAGCACCTTTTTAACCACATATGGTCCAATGTAGTTTGGGGCAAATTTACCCTCGGGAACAGGAAAGACTCGGGCGGTACCTTCCTTAGGACTAGGTCATTTACCTCGAAGTGTCTTGGACGCACCTTTTGGTTGAAGGATCTAGCTATCCTCTGTGATAGGTTTGGCCGTGGCAAATGGCTTTCAATCGTTTCTCATCAATCGGGTTCAGCGATCATGCCTTTGTTGCATCCATTCGCCTCGAGACAACTCCACGAGACAAGACTCGCAGGAAGGGATCTCTACTTCGACGGGCGGGGTGCTTCCATACCATATACTAAGGAAAAAGGGGTTGCCCCGACGAGGTTCGGATAGGTCCGATCGCCATTAGTGCAAATGGCAACCTTTCATGCCAGTCACAATAGCTTTCGGCCGTTTTGGCGGGATCTTCTTGATGTTCTTGTTAGCGGCTTCATTGCTCCATTCATCGTGGACGATAAGGAGATGAATTCAAGTGCGGATCTTGAACTCGTTGAACAACCGATCTATGAACTTGTTGTTCAAATTTGTCCCATTGTCGGTGACAATAGCCTCGGGGACACCATAACGAGCGACTATATCTCGCCGATGAATCTTACAACATTCCTTGCGGTGACGTTCACATAAGATGCCGCCTCAATCCACTTGGAGAAATAATCAATCGCGACCAAGATAAATCGGTGTCCATTTGATGCCTTGGGATTAATTGGGCCAATCACATCAATGCCCCACATTGAAAAGGGCCATGGCTCGGACAAGCGATGTAGTTACGTCTGGGAACATTTATTTTATCCCCCATGAACCCGAGCGATGACATCTTGAACATGTTGGATACTGATCACTTTCAAGGCGAGCCAATAATAACCCAACCTCATGATCTTCTTAGCTAGCATGTGGCCATTCATGTGTGGACCACATATCCTCGTGTATTTCTTGCATGATTGGTAGCTTCGGCCGCATCCCAGCACCTCAGCGGGATCGAATTGTAGGATCTTTTGTATAGCTTTTCACCACGACAAAGAATTTTGAAGCCATTTTCATTATGTACTTCCTATCGGCGGGGTGCTTCCTCGGGAAATTCTTGTCTCTGGATATAACTCATGATATCGTAATACCATGGCTTTTCGTCAGGTTCTTCGGTCACAATCATACAGTAGGCCGGTTTTGTCAGGACTTCGATCTTCAAGGGTTCTACCTCTAATCCACCAGTCACTTGCAGCATGGATGATAATGTAGCTAGCGCATCAGCGAACTGATTATGGGACCTGGACAAGTACTCAAAGAGATATCCTCGAATTCCTCTATAATTTCTTCAAGGTATTCATGGTACGGCACTAGTTTGGTGTCTCTCGTCTTCCATTCTCCTGGTTTGAAGAATAATTAGAGCGGAATCACCAAACACTTTCAACTTGGTTATCCCCATTTCCATGCGGCTTGGAGTCCGAGGATGCAAGCTTCGTACTCGGCTATGTTGTTGGTACGGGGGAATACCAACTTTTTGCCTCTTGGATAATGTTGCCCATCCGGGGATATTAAAGCTGCCTGAGTCTTGGAACCGACCAAGTTTCTGGCTCCATCGAAAAACATGGTCCATGCGTCTTCTTTTATTACGAATGCGATCTTCCGGAGAATATCTATCATCATCGGGGATTCCGGGATTTTCGGCTAACACATCAGCAATTACTCGGCCTTTAACCGACACGTGGCATCGTCCGGACATCAAACTCGAAATTAAAATCTGCCATTTGGCTAACTTCCCTACCAAAGCCGGTTGATCAAGTAAATACTTGATGGGATCGTTCTCGTCACAAGCAAAGTCTGATGATGCAGTGTATATTGTCGCAGCCTATGGAGCACCCATACTAGTGCAACGCAAGTCTTCTCGGCTTCAGGATAATTCAACTCCGAAATGGTGAACTTCTTACTTAGGTAATAAATGGCTCGCTCTTTTCCATCTTAGATTTTCCGGGCTAACATCGCACCTAGAGACTCGCTATGAATCGTGAGGTAAAGGATCAAAGGCTGGCCCGGCATTGGTGGGACTAGCACTGGTGGTTTCATCAGGTACTGTTTTAATTCGTTAAACGCTTCCCGACAATCATCGTCCCATTCTACTTGAGCATTCTTCCTTAGAAGTTTGAAGAATGGCTTAGCGGTTCGGAGAGTCGAGAAATAAAACGGGCTATGTAGTTCAATTTACCGGAGGCTTCGCACTTCTTTCATGGTCGATGGAGGTTGTAACTCACATATAGCCTTCACTTTGGAGGGGTCAACTTCAATACCCTTACTGCTTACTATGAACCCGAGTAATTTGCCCGAGGTTGCTCCAAACATGCACTTCGTTGGGTTGAGACGAAGCTTAAACTCACGAAATCTCTCGAATAATTTCTTCAAGGTATCGACGTGACTCTTCCCAGGCACGAGACTTGGCGATCATGTCATCGACATAGACCTCGATTTCCTTATGCATCATATCATGGAAAAGCGTCACCATTGCCCGTTGGTATGTTGCCCGGCATTTTTAAGGCCGAAGGGCATGACCTTATAGTGGAATGTTCCCCATGGAGTGATGAACGCTGTTTTCTCCTTATCATCGTCCTTCATTTTTATCTGATTATAACCCGAGAAACCATCCATGAAGGAAAACAGCTCGAACCTAGCAGTACTGTCCACCAAAACGTCTATATGTGGCAATGGGAAATCGTCTTTAGGGCTGGCCTTGTTTAGATCACGATAGTCGATGCAAACCCGAACTCGGCCATCTTTCTTCATGACTGGCACGATGTTGGCCACCCAACTGGGGTATCGGGTGACTTCAATAAACCCTACTTTCAAAAGTTTCATGACCTCTCCTCTATCTTCTTCGAAAGTTCGGGTTTGGTTCTTCGCTTGTTTCTTGGGCGCCATGTCCGGATTAGTAGGTAGACTATGCTCCACAATAGAAGGGTCTAAACCACGGCATATCGGTATACGACCAGGCAAAGATATCCTGGTAATCCTTCAGCGGTTGGACCAGCGTTTCGCTTCACCTTCGGGAAGGGTTGCCTATCTTCACCTCTTTGGGTTCTCCGGAATCACTCAAGTTGACGGTGATAGTTTGGTCTACCGTTAGGACTTTAGGTCTTTCATGATGCTCTAGATCGCGGCTGAAGGTCCGAGAAATCTTCGAGTTCATTGATGTCATCGAGATCGGGCTCGGTGGCACATAATTCATCGATTGAACCGTTTCCATACCTCACGTGTCACAAGATTGCCCCCTGGAAACATAAAGTAGGCGGTTCGGAAGGACAAACGGGGCTAAAGAGTGTATTTTTATTTCTTTTGATTTTTTTTTTTGTGACTTGTTTTGAAATTCTTTTCAAAAAGTTTTAACACGAGGAAGCATGAAGAAGCCCGGGCCTCGGAATTCTCCTTGGACTATATTTTTATCGGTTGGATATCATCACGGGCTGGTTTGATGTACCTCAACATGCCCTCAAAAATGAAAATAACTTGTAATTTCATTGATTATCACCAAATGAATTACATTTATTGGAATGGAAATTGTAACAATCAAGTCCTAGAAATGAAAAGTCCGAAAAGCAGCTCCCGAGACGGGGCAAGTCCTAGAAAGCAGTAAAAATTCCCACGCGAGGAGTGTGCGAAAAAAGTAAAGGTGTTACTCTTGCGGGCCAGTGCCCATTCTCTCCAATGATCCTTCCTCGATAGCTCCAATGAAGAAATCATCGAACAAGGCGGTGATTCCATCCATTGCATCATCGGGATCTTTGTCATTAGAGGTGTTGGATCATCCATACCTCCCGTCCATCGGGACTATGTCACGGGGGTCAACATAGAAGCTCGGGCGCCGAGTATTTCACATAATAATCGAACTTGCCGCTCGGTTGCCCCAAAGTGTCGATCACCTCCTTCTCTTCATGCATCATTCTTGCGGGGCCTGGGAATGTGGCGCGGATGTGTGGAAGCAACCTACCACGCCCAAGCTCTCCGTTATTTTGGGTAATTCCACGTGCGTTCTTCAACATTCGGCTCTTCTTCGGACCGCTGTCTATTCCTGCCCATCTCCTCGACCTCGACCTCGACCACGTCACGTCCACGTCCACGTCCACATCCCCCATTATTTGGCTCGCTTGACCACGGTACCCCTGACCCGGTAGTGTGGGGCCTCCGAGAGACTTTCACTTAGGTTGGCGGATACCTTGACCATTCCTACCAAGGCCTTCACCGGAGTAAAGCCATGGGACACCATTACTACGCCAACCATGCTGCGGCATTTGACACCTCGGGTATGGGCGGTGATGATCCTCTTGACGCATGTATGGTTGATACAAGCTCGAGCGGCGATAGCTCGATTCTATTTTGCAATCCGGCTCAACATAGGGGATAGCCGTTTGCATGGTAAATTGGATGCTCTTCTTCACCGTGGACTGTGACTAACTTTCTCTCCACAACGAACTTCACCTTCTGATGTAAACTGGATGGCACAGCTCCGGCAGTATGAATCCATGGACGACCCAGCAGAAAATTGAATGCAGTGGGAATGTCCATAACTTGAAATAGGATGTTGAACATTGTTGGTCCTATTTGTATATCAAGGTGGATCTCTCCCATCACTTCTTTCTTTGTTCCGTCAAAGGCTCGCACGAGGTCTTCGCGAATTTATCCTAGAAGGATCTATCTTGAGGCGGTGTAAAGTCGCCAAAGGACAAATGTTCAAGGCGATCCGTTGTCAATGAGTACCGGGCTACATGCGAGGCCTTGTATTTGAAATGTAAAGTGCCTTGGTATGCCCCTCCTTCCCGGAGGGAACTCTTCATCGAAAAGGCTATGAGGTCTTGAGGAGTATAGAACCTACAAATTCCTCCAATTTGTCATGATCGATCGTCTCGGCACGTGGACTTCACTTAACACCTTCATTAAGGCCTTCGATGCTTGACGGATGTGCTGGAGTAGTTCAAGCGAGAGAGATTTGTGCGGGCATCTTGCGCAATTGTTCAACTATGTTGTATTCGCTAGCCTTAATCACGGCTAGAAACTCCTTGGCTTCTTCATCAGTAACAGGTTTTGCAGGTTGGGCATTAGCTTGGCCATAGGTACGCCCAGATCTGGTAACCAAGTCGACATCGAGATTGTAGGACCAAGGGACTGCCTTATTATCACGTGACTCATACGGTTGAGGTATCTCGATCACTATTCCTTCATCGGTTGTAGGCATGCTTACTACGATCTCTTCATCACGAGACGCGTCTTCAAGCGGAGGCATGTCTTCGAGCGAGAGGGTCGAGCTTGTCCTTCCGGTGTTCAATGTAGCAAACTCCTCGTCCCAATTAATAACCACTTCGGAGATTGTGGAGACGATGCAGTGTGATTGGCATAGACAATCATTCCGGCTTCTACCATTTCGAGAGATTCTTTTCTTCATGATAGCCCGGGGAAGGACCTCATTACTCGGGTAATAACCGGCTTTCACCAACTCACGTAGCGTCGGCGGTGTACACCTTGACATTCTTGATTCGACTAGCATCAAAACTAAATATGGCATTCACATTGCCCGCATGATCGGGGAGCGGGTTGCTCACGAACATTCGGCTTAGTGGGTTGAAAGGAAAATGCCTTTGTGTCAAGCAAGTTACGGATCCGATGCTTGAGAGTGATCGTCATTAGTTGAATGCCCACTTCACCCATATGATAATCACATTTCTTGGACGGATCGTAGTTATAGAAGCGCTCGGGGTTGGGCCTCTTTGGCTCGGTGGTAAGCAAACCTTTCTTGGGAGGACCACGCGCACTTGAGACAACGACCGGGGGGGGGTGAATTGCCTCTTGTTGTTCCTCCTCGAGAGGGTTGACGACCGTGCTATGTTGTTGAGTTTACGCTACTTGGATTCTTGGGACAAGGTTAGCATTCCGTCGGCCCGTTTGGGTATAAGTCGCATTCACTTCAAGTGCCGGTTCCTTCTCCTTCCTTGCACCAAATCTTTTGGTCGAGGAAGATGGCTCCACGAACCACCCATCTTTCAGCCTATCTCAATCTGTTCGCCTATGGGGATGAGTTGATTGAAGTTGTCGGCCGGAGTGGCTACCATCCGATACGGTACTCAAACGGGAGAGTTTTAATGAACATCCTCTTCAATTCACTGTCTATAGGTTCCGGATAACCTGAGCGGCTATATTTCTCCATCGATAGCATAATCTTTGAACGACTCGGTCTTTTCATCGAGCACGCTCGAGGTCATCGCGGGTGGGAATGATGTCCGTTATGACACATGTCTGCTTTAGAAATGCTTCACTAACTTCCTTCCAGGTTTTGAAGCCATTTATCTTCTTCATGAGATACCAATTCAAGGCGGGACCCGTCGGACTTGCTTGAAATGCATGAATCATCAGGAGTTCATTTTCAACATACGGGGTCATTTGTACGTGATATAGCTGCAGGTGGGCCTTTGGGCAGGAGGTGCCATTGTACTTGTCAAAATCTGGCATCTTGAACTTCTTCGGGATTTTGATTTGTGAGTAAAGAGATAAGTCAATTGAGGGTGAATCATGTGAGCCTTCCGGTTGCTTCACTCTCTCTTCAAGCTTGTTGACCCGTTCATTAGGTTTGTCCTTATTGACGATAATCGGACGGGGTCATCTACTAAATCGGGAAGATCGTCATCTTCCTCACTATCGGCATTCTTTCCACCTTTACGCTTTGGGGCTGATGCCTCGGGGGATGCGGGAATGGGAGCGGTCGAAAGGCTTTAATCTCGGCGGACATCTGTTGCATTGCGGTGAGGACTTGCTTCATTTGGTCCTCAATGCCAACGACACGATCTCGTAAGTCGGTTTGATCGGCCATTCTAGTTCTTGACCGTGTACGAATAGGCGATCGTGATCGGTCCGTAATTACGATTTCACGGATAAAACAGGCATACATAAGTGTCAAGAAGAATCACATGCCGATCCATGACATCGGTCTAACGCTTTGATTAAAAATGACCTCTTTATTGAAATGACGAAATTTTTTACAACGACTATAACTTGAAATCACTTAAATGCAAAAACAAATGACTCAATTCCTAAACAACGAATCTAGAAAGAAAAATATCTTAAAAGACACGAGCCATTTCATTTGGCTTGATCAATATACAATCGGGATGTGATTTCCAAACGTAATCGCTTATTCTCCTTGGCCAAGTGTGTAACTTGCTCTTGTAACTTCTCGAGCTTTTCTCTTGAGACATCTTTTCTCAGCACGGTTGGTGATCTTCTCGAGGCACCATTGGTATCTTCGGGAGTAAATTATCGGAATCTTGTGTCGTCGAATGTATTCAGCCGTAGCATAGTACTTTCTTTCTTTACCCTCTAATTCTTTTTCGGGCCATATGAGCATTTGTGGATGGCACATATCCCTGCAGCGACTTGATTAAGAAATGTTATCCTCATGGTCGAGGTCTCCGTCGGTGAAGTCGACTCGAATTGAATCGGCTTGCTTCAAAGCTGGGGAAGCTCTTGCACCACTTGATGCGGCGAGTCACCCTAGTTGGGTAATATTCCATTGCCCGGTGAATCCCGATAAAGGGATTGGGCCAACACGTCCACATGTGAGTCGGCCTCACGAACTTGGAACCATTTAGCATGCCATAGGAAACATTTGGACTTTGGATTTTTAAAGAAAGCCGAGCCAATTGGAATAATGATAATCCGGTGCATGTTTTTGTTTATTCTCAAATCTCATGATAGGGTGATCGAGTTGCTAACTTCACGTATAATCATTAGACCACCAAACCCTTTTAAGTGGGATAAGAACCAAATTTGCAAAAGTTCGGGAGAAGCACGAAAGATTTTGTCTCCATTTTCTTTAAATCGAAAGGGGAAAGAAAAGTTTACGCCGGGAGGGCATTAACAAAGTTCATTCCCCACACACTTGTCCCACTAACTTAGCAATCAAAGGATTAATAGCATTCTTGCAGTGAGGGAAAAGTATAAACCCAAAGAAAGCTAGTAGGAAAATCCTTCTCATTTGAAATGAAGTGCCATTTTGAAAACATTCATCAAGAAATGAAAATGGGCAAGTATTGCGGTGACCTTTTAAAATTTTTCTTATCTTTTCTTCCTTGATTCTCAGAAAATCAGATAAAATCGAGACAGGATTTATTCCAATAGGTGGACTAATTAATTCTAATTCCAAAGGTTTTCCAATGGCAATGCTATATTCTTCCAAGGTCGGAGTGAGCTCATGCTTACCGAAGATGAAAGTAGTCGTCTGCGGACACCAACAATGGGCAAGTGCTTGAATGAGGCCGCCATGAATGTTGATACGCAACGGAGGGAGGAGTCGGCCAATTGTTAATTCCATGAACTCACGACCAGCTCGGTCTAGCTTGTCCCACCACGCGTTGAGTTCTTTCTTGGGAGGAAGAATAAGTCGAATGTCGGAATTTCCCATTGTATATTGACCAAGACTTGCGATCAACCTAATGTCATGGACCGACAAAATAATACGATAAAGTAAATAAATTGCGAAGAAAAAGTTTAAAGGACTTACTTTACCAATAACCGGGTGGCAATCACATAGACATACGCATGCTACGTGGCTCGATTTCTACTCTAGAAGGCTTAACAAAGTGGAGCCACGAAGATGCTCGGACTAGCCGCGGGCATGCGGACTAAGTCGGGTCCTCGTAACTCCGGCATCATCAAAGAGCCGACCCATGTCGCGGGCATGCGGACCGGGGTGGTAATCTCTTTGACATCAAGAAAGAAATATCGGGATTGAGATGGGCAACTCGTACCGCGGGCGGACGGTCGGAGTGGTATCCATCTCAATACCATCCTAGGTGATCCTATGCGGCCCGGGTCCGGCGACGGGTTGTGTGTGCTAGAGTGTAGTGAAGATGCATAGGCATGCACAACGGTTCATATGCAAGCAGCTTCAATATCAAAATTGAAACATCCAATCTCAACACCTCCCCTGCAGAAAATGGTTAACAAACACTCCACCCCTTATAACTCCCATTCTGCAAAAACATTTAACACCTTAAAATGTTAGGGACGTACTGGGATCCTCATTGCCAAACAAAAATATTT
The DNA here is from genome assembly GCF_021117445.2 of Syzygium oleosum. NCBI lineage: Eukaryota > Viridiplantae > Streptophyta > Magnoliopsida > Myrtales > Myrtaceae > Syzygium > Syzygium oleosum. The sequence goes on from NW_026607494.1 coordinate 8,412,797, forward strand.
TTTGAAAAGAAAAACTGGCCTAAGTCCACTAAGAGTTTTAACTCGGTCAGTGAGTCGCCAGTGTCGCGACCTAAAATTTCTCTCGAGGCTAATGGATTATTAAGACTAAGCCTAACTCGGACCCTCCCAAGCCCTACCAATTCGCAACTTAGGGTTTAAGTTTTTAACATGCAAAAGTTTTCGTACTTGGAGTCGCCACTAATCTATTTATGGTAGGTCGATTAGAAACCTAAATAAAACATAGGGAGATATGTTTTATTCCTACGAACCAGAGATTCTAAGCTCGGGGACTTGGTTACGCTAGATCTAGTCTAACGCCCTTTCGGTACCTTTTCTTTTCAAAAAATGTTTTGCGGGCAGTTTGGATTCATTTTAACTCGGTCACTAGCATGTGAGGTGATCATGCGGGTGCGCAAACCACCAAAGTAACACCCAAGAAAGCGGTAAATAAATAGCAGGATAACGTACCTTAAAGCCACGCAAGCATCTGCATTGTTAGTAAAAATCACACAGGCAATCCTAATATGATTTCTAATTAACAAAGCAAGGCACTTAAGATGTTCATTAGGGTTTGCGCTTTATTAAAATGCAAACTAACCTATATGCAATGACGTGCAAAAATGACATGCGATTAATGCAACCTAGCATGCAAACTATATGTCATGCGACGCGTGACCTAATTCTAATGACGGACAAATAATTTATTTTTGGTATTTTTCAATGAAATTCGGAATAAAAAAATTGCCTAAATTAACATGCAACCTATTCTAAAAAAATAATAATTTAATCTATCCTAAAGTGTCTTCTTTTTGGTATTAAAATTCGAAATTAAAATTACTCAAATTAAGAATGCAATCTATCATATTCTATCCTAAAGCAACTCATTCTTTTGGGATTTTTTTTTGAGAAAAACAAGATCAATTCAAATCAAACAAAGATAGAAATCGAATCAACACGACACCATCTCGCACAAGAAATATTACCGATATCCGTTTAAATTTAGAAACAATAAATTGACGAATCGTATCCCGGGCATGAGGATCGGATTGACCAATTTTCACACAAACGCGAATCATATCTCGGGCGGGAGATCGGATCGAGCGATTTTCCGTGCGATCGCGAGTCATATTTCGGGCATGAAATCGGACTGTCAATCATATGCACGTTGTGAAATTAGGAAATAATTCCTAATTTAAAGTTTACTCGGGGACGTAATGGATACGGTGATATCATTCAAAGATTGCAATGTTTCAAATAAGGAAACAATATACTCGAAAGTCAAATTATATGAGCTTTTTACCTAATTCGAATATTTGCTTTCCAAGTTTGAACGTCTCGGGATCGGCGGACGGTAGCTCACAGTGTGACTCGGAATTTGGTTCGCTGACTTTCTTGGTCAACAAAGCAAGAAGGTGGTGGAACGTGGATAACCTGCAAAAAATAATCTTGCATGGGCTAGTTCTTTGGACGACACACCAAAGGAACTTCAAGGCCTCCAATTGTCGCCGACGAACTTCTTGGTGCTACGGAGACCAGATTTCAAGACTCGCGCACAGAATTTGTTTGAGTTGAGGCGGCAAGGTTTGGTGCTTGATCAATGCGGCTGAATGGCGTCAAGATTTTCGGCCACGAACTCGTCGGGAAGCAGCGAGTTGATGAAGGTCACGGAAGTGTTGGTCGTGAGCAGCGGGGGCGGCGACTACACGAGCGGGAATAGCGGTAGTGACCGGCACGTCGTCGTCGGTCGGGCGGCGAGCACGATGCGGGGTAGTAACAACAGCAACCGGCGTCGGAGAAGAGCGGCGGTGGGGTGGCGGCGTCATGGCGGCAGCAGCGATGGCGGTCCGCAATGACTCCACGACCACAGGTATGGGCGTAGCGGTTGGTGGCGTCGGGCAGCGACAACGGCGGCCTTCGAGCTTCACGGGGCGGCGGCGGCTTGGCGATCAATGGGTTTTTGCGCTCGGCGTTCTTGAGTGATGAGCGGGCTCGGGTGGCGATGCGGTGGCGCCGGTTAGTGCGGCAAGGAGTGGCACGACCCGACCTTCTCTCACTCTCACTCACGTGTATCACTCGCATCTTTCGAAGATTATTCGAGAATTCTCGAGCTCCCCTGCTCTTGTCTATGTGTGACCCTTTTATAGGTAGGGAGGTCCTAGGTTTTCGAGGAAAGAGAATAAATCTGCTTTCCTCTTATGATTATTTAGAATATATTACATTTCAATTCTTTCCCTTTGTTGTGACCTTTTTTCTTTCTGTTCACGCCACCGAAGACGTAAGGGCCTCTTGATAGTGTCTAATATATTGCGCAGAATATATGCCCCATGCTGACCAAATTCCCTTTGCTTCTTTCCTGTGTTCTTCAAAGAGGAAATACGAATATATGAAAAGCCACCCATCGACTTTCTTCTTCGTGTATAACAAACATTTGTCGAGAAAGATATATTGCTCAAGATCAACTACATGTCCCGTGCAACATTACCTCTCATTCAATATTTATTATATGCTAAAAATCTTTTCTTGCCTCCCTTTGTCCGCTGACACAGCTCGATCAAATATTTTCTTTTATTCTTTGCTCGATAACGCTTTGCTTTCCAATTGTTTCTTGAGCCAAAGATTTTCATGATATTTTCTCAATATTTCCTAATCCAATGTGCCACACGCCCAACGCATATGTCAATCTTGACCACTTGAGGGAATAATGAGTTGGGCGAATCTTTAATTCACACGGGCTTGATCAGTTAATTCCATTGGGTTCGAACCTCTGTACTTGAGTCCATTAACTCAGTTCAATTAAATTTTGTGAAGCCCATCCGCCACCAATCCGATACAAATGCAACTACTTAATAAATGTTCTTAAAACTAAATGCTATGTAATTTAACTTTAATATTTTTGTTAGGGACTAAAATTTAATCCCTAATTTTCTGTGCAATTAATCACTAAATGGTTAGTCAAAATTTAGGTGTCAACAGCCGCGAAAAATAACCTCAAACGGCCTCCGAATCCAGCCTCGGTGCCCACAGGGGCAAAACCGTAATTTTTCACCCCCGGACCGAAATTCCACTTTTTACTCGTACTAACTCCCAACGTGTGTGGCCAGCGTAATATGACGTCAGATTCCCAAAAATAGTCTCTTAAGCCTTCGAAAATCGACATCGAAATCCGGGCCCAATTTCGTGATCAAAACTCGCTCGAGTTTCAATTTGAGTCTCGGCTAAGGCGGCATTTAGGACATACGCGTATCGACCTAGGGTTATTCGAATTACGACGGTCCCGATCATTGAGAGAATGAGAAATTATCATTAGTTCCAAAGATCACGATCGTTAGGTTCAGGTTCAGAACTGGTTGGCCACGTGCACTTTCGGTCTTGCAGAATCACCTGCGATCCGATTGTACATCGTTGGCCTTGGCCAAACCAAATCCATCACCTTTTCTAAGATCGGCCCACGTTGGCCCAAAATATTCACTCATCGTATCTCGAAATCGGTGTCCCGTTCACTATCGAGTCCCTAGTCCACGTACCGTTTCCTAGTTAGCCATACCCCATTGGTTAGTATCCCGAGAGTGATCAGCTCTGGGCGAGACTTACTAAAATGAAATGCGAAATACTGTCAATTTTATTGATCCCGGAATTACGTCGAAATTCGGGCTGTTACAGAAACAACGTATATATATATACACCCGTACAAAACAACACACGTGAGACCAAGGTAGAACAGCCGTCAAACAAGAATATACACTTGTACTCTTATAGTAAAAACCCTTTTTACACTATCCTTTTGAACAACTCCAAAAACCTACAGCAGTCAACTGCCACTATATTAAAAATGGTAAGTGGCACTGGTGGTTAGGCTAACTAGGGTATAAACGCTATTCAAAAGAGACGGTCTTCGCTTCCCAGGGTACCGGCCTGCTTTAGGGCTCCTAGTCAGGGTTTGAGGACTCTAATGAATCGCCCGATGGTTCCTCTGAAGACTCCTCCGAATCCATGGCTTGTGCTCGCTCATCCTCGGCTGCGATCCTCTCGTCCTCCGAATCTAGCTCTAACTCTGGGTCCAGATAAAGACCTAACTCGTCATCTTCCTCAGCTCCTATCTCCACATCGGACCCTACCTCGGCGACCTCTCCAATTTCTTCCTCATCATCTATGTCCATGTCTTCGAGTTCCTCTTCCTCGTCATCGAGCTGATCAGGAACTTCGGCGATTACTTGAGGCTCCCCATGCATGGGCTCATCCATGCCGTCTACGTCATACATCTCCTGAGGATTGACTATCTCACCATCAGCCATTCGTGGAATCATCAATCCATCTTGGTCGACCGGCACATCAAAAGTCCTAAGGGGTTGCCCTAGGTTTCCGTCTGCATCTCGTAAGCACCATGCCACGTACTCCTGGGTCTGATGAAAGTACTCTCCCACATTTATAAACACCACAGACCGGTATCTTACGTATGATTCCCCATTTCCTGCGGGGTAGGTACTGGTATACTGGTGTATCTGTACAGGTATTCCAAAAAGCAGCGGGTTCAGCATCCTTACGGCTGGGGGTCTGAAAAGTTTCGGTTTACACAACCGTGAGACGAATCTCAATGAGTTCAACCCCTAAACCTAGGCTAGGCTAGCATGCAATCTCCTGACCGGAAATAAATATTTGAAACCATAATACAACAACAATCAAATAATTCTCTGACCCTGCAGGTTAGGCAGTTCAATATATAATAATCACGGCACGTACGTGGCACACATTACCACACGTACGTCAATCACATGCTCATGCACCGAGTCTCACACACTCGCATGCCAGTCCATGCATGTTCATGCATGCAAATGCCGTCGACAGGTCACGTGCATTTCCCGGCCCACTGGCCCACACTGGCAATCGCCCAATTTATTATTTATTACGACGACTCGAGTCAACAATATTCACGGCCCGGTGCGTCTAGCCTGCTTCAAAGTGCATGAGGCGCAGCAACCGATCTGGCCCAGTGTCTCTAGCCTGCTTCAAAGTGCATGAGGTGCAACACTGATCTCCTTACGAACCAGAGCCTGCTTCAAAGTGCATGAGGATGGTCGTCTTCCGGACGTACCGGGCATCGTCCTGCTTCAAAGTACATGAGGACGGTATCGATCCGAAGGTCACGACCCGAAGGTCTTTAGGTGATCACGCAACTCATTATTATCCGAACCCAGCGTAAGACGCTTCAGGGTATTTTAGGTGATCACACACTCATGGCAGGCACGCATTCTCGCACAATTTCCCCACATGCCTCAGACTAGGCATATATAATGCGTGTCCATGTTATGCAATGCAATGCACCATGAGCACCAATGAAATTCAAACACTCAATATCACAACACGTGCTCAATTGGCCCAATTAATACCATGTGGCCCGATGTGCGATTCACAATTCAATAATTAATTACAAGTCAAACAGTGGCCAGTCGCACTCCACAAAAATCAGCCACACCACATGCGACATAGCAGTACTCAATCAATCACAATTAAGCATGAATTACATACAATCAGTCAACCCCGACATACCCGACAATTCCACCAATGGGCTCATGAATTGGCCAATCAATCCAATTACTCTCCCCAATAAATTCTCATTGATCCACTATATTTTTCCCGATAATAATTCCTACCAATCGGTACACTAATTCCTCTCAGCATGTACTAGTATTCCTAAACCAGTCGAGAAAAATGCACTATCAGTCCTAATCCGGATTTAGGAATTTTGCTCACCTAATCTAAGGTCACGACGACGAGGAACGGCGGTCGATCACTGGTGAACAGTGAAACCGGCGGCGGCGTTCCCGGCGACGGCGTACGGACGGCGGCGTACGGACGGTGGCGTACGGACGGCGACATACGGACACCTCGTACGGACACCGTACGGACGGTGGTGAACAGTGACGTACGGGACGTCGGGGACGTCATAGTGGCAGCAGCTCGGTCGTACGAGCTCCGGCGCGGCGGCGGCGCTAACCCGGGAGAGAAAAAGGAAGAGAAAGAGAGAGAAAGGGAGAGAGAGAAAGGGGTCGGACAGGGGCAAGGCTGAAGCTGGGGACTGAGGTGGTCAACGGGGAGGCACGGTGGTCGGCGGCGGCGCTCCGGTGGTCGGCGGCTTGCTCCGGCAAGGCCTAGCCGAGAGAGAAGATGAGAGAAAGAGAGTGATCGGGAAGAGAGAGAGAGATCTGGCCGAGAGTGAGGGTGAGGAGAGAGAGAAACAGATGTAATTTGGTCAAATTTTAGGGTCTAGGGTGCCAAGTGTCACAAATCTAGCCCAAAATGACCATTTTGCCCCTCATCCAATGGCCACCATTAAATCTTATCCAATAATTCAAGGGCATTTTGGTCCTTTGCTGCAATAATTAGGATAAGCCCAATTTTAATTAATTTCCTTAAGTAATCCCCCAAAATTCGGAACCAAAAATAGCCCAGGGGCAAAACCGTCATTTTTCCGGTCCCGGGGCGAAGTTTCATTTTTCGCCCGTACCAACCCTCCATGTGCGTTGCCAACATAATGTGGTGTCGGAATCGCGAAAACAGCCCTTTAAGCCCTCGAAAATCGACTGCAAAGTTTCAGGAATAAAATAATATTATTTTTTACTTCCGAGCCAAAATTTCAATTTTTGACCGAAACCACTCTAAATGTGCGTGGCCACCCCAAAATGACCTTGGCCGCGGAAAATAACCTCATACGGGCACAAAAATCAACATCGGCACCCAGAGGGGCAAAATCGTAATTTTTGATTTCCGGGTCGAAATTCCCTTTTTCGACCAGACTAACTCCAAACGTATGTGGCCAATATAATATGACGTCAGAATCGTGACAATAGTCGTGCAAGCCTTCGAAAATCGGTATCAAAGTCCGGGTCCAGTTTCGTGACCAAAACTCGCTCGATTTCCAATTTCAGGGTCTCTCACTAACGGACGGCTGTCTAGAGGTTACGCGTATCGACTTAGGGTTATCCGAGTCATGACGGTCCTGATCATTGAGAGAATGAGAAATTATCACCAATCCCAGAGGTCACGATCGTCCGGTTTAAGTTTAGGACTGGTTGGCCACGTGCACTCTCGGTCATGCAGAATCACCTGCGATCCGATTGTACATCGTTGGCCTTAGCCAAACCAAATCCGTCACCTTTCCTAAGATCGATCCACATTGGTTCATAATATTCTCTCATCATTTCTCGTGATCGGTGACCGCTCACGGTCGGGTCCCTAGTCCACGTACCGTTTTTTTTTTCCCAGTTAGCCATTCCCCATTGGTTAGCATCCCAAGAGTGATCAGCTCTGGGCGAGACTTACTAAAGTGAAATGCGAAATATTATCCATTTTATTGATCCCGGAATTACATCGAAATTCGGGCTGTTACATTGAACATGAATCATGATTAGTCAAGATTGAAGTTACTGACCCGTAAAATCTCTCGCACATTGCACTTTGATTATATTTGTCTAGTCATGTGACGTAATTCAGGAGTTTTCCGTTTACTACAACTGCAAGAATTCCGGTTTTATTTTAACTTATTCAAATATTCATGCCCCTCATTTGCCTCTCCATCCATAGCTATTGTCCACTAGTCTTAAACTTCTTAGTCTAACTGTGGAGTGTAACAACATTAAGTAGTAACGATTAAAACATGCCGTCATCTACCAAATTAAGCTTTTAAATGAATTCATGGTGGTCTCGCATGATTCCCAATCTACAAAGGCGCATACTTTCTTCAGTGCAAGAAGACTCCACTCTTGTTCTATTGCTTACCAATTAAGTCAAATTCGAGGGTGCTACATACAGTCTTATGAGAGGAAATGCTCCGGAATAAAGCCTTTCGTCTTCTCTAGCTATCTTCTCTTACTGGACATTTTTAGGTGGAGGAAAACTCTAATACGCTTTCAAATGCATCATGAAGGCAGATTAGCAGGAAGAATTCCTACCTTATTATGAGACCTATCAGCTGCAACAATCTCTCCTTCATCTTTCGTAACAATTGCAATTGCCGTGGTTTTTCCTCCCAGTATCTAGAATCCTGTCACCCTTTTGAGGATCTAAAAGCTACAATACTTCAGATGCGTGTCCACGGTAAAACAAGAATCCTTGAAACAAAATCATGCCAATCATGTAGCACTACCTCCTGATCTTTAACTCGTCCGTTTTTATAGATGCAAAGTAGCTTGTGGAAAATGAAGTTACCTAGGGCATGGGCGGTGACGATACTTGGCAGGTTTTGAAGAAATATCTCCCCCTGGAGCACATCTGGAGACCAAAAAATGAAGAAGTTAAAGGAGTTTTTCGAGCTTTATGAACGCAACGTCCAGAACCATGAGCTACGTGAAGAAATTAAGTCCGTCAAGCGAGATCAGATGTCTCCAAGATAATAGTTGATTTGCTCCTGAAAGTTGAGAAATAAACCCTTGTTTGTCGGGTAGATAATTACATACAAGCGTTGATTCCGGTTTTGATGACAAGAATGAAATATTGTAGGTAAGAGAAACCATGCCACCACATGAAATATCTTTTTCTAAAATAATATATAATTACGCATTTGGTGTAAATCATGCAAAGAAGAATGCTTCCAAAATCAGGCATTCATTGCATAATCCTCCATGGCACCACCATTTGTCAATTTGCTGTATCTTGATCCATCAGCCCCCAATATCAATTATTACAGCTTATTTATTCAGGAAGTAGATAATTAAGCCCTCGACGCATAAAAGGCCAAGAAGCTTTCTTGAAGACTTGTCCCACCGAAGCAACATAATTGACAAAATTGTTGTCTCAAGGAAAGGAATTTTAAAGATCTTATCTAATCCCAGCGCAAATAACAGAAATAGAGGCAAACAATAGTTGGAATCATAGGTTTCGGTTGAAAAGTGGTCACGAGATTTTTTAGCAGATTACTGGACTTAGTCAACTTAAAATAACTGAAAAAGGATGCAAGTGTCAAAGCAATCTTGTGAAAAGCAACTTATCGAAAAGGAAGAAACAAAATGCCATCCTTCTGAAGCAATGTACACGGAATATGTACATTAGTGTCATCTCCCCAAGGAGGAGAATTGAAGGGTACCATCAAAAGAAGATAATCTGTACACTCGATTTTTCATATCAACAGCTACTCCTTCAGAGGCACGGAAGATGCCTGCCTTTGACATCATCGCTATTCCTTGGCCAATATACATGCCATTTCTTTCATTATGAAAAGGATCTGCAATTTTAAATGAGGGTATGACTAGCATTTTCAGAGATAGCAAAATCAGATAATCACAAGTTCGAAAAGGATACTCAGTCCATGCAAAGAGAAAGACACAACATGCACTGCTCCCTATCAGGTGACAGAGATTTCACTATTTAAATCAATAACAGGATACTTGAATATGAAATCGCAGCTTCCTCATAACAGGATATCTTTTCTACGTGAAAGACCATATGTTTAACACGTGACCCCCTCGATAGCACATGTAATATAAAGCAGTTTTTGTACAAAGTAGCGGGCCCGTTTGCGAAAGAGAACACTATGACAGAAAACGTACGATGCAGATGACTGCAGATGCACTGTCCATACGCCTTTCCTTAAATTCTGATTCTAATTGAAAAGATCTTTATGCTTAGCTATGATATTTCACCAAACTAAATTGGGAACGCCTTTAAAGTTTTTAATTGATCGCAATTTAATAATTATTCCGCTACCGGACTAGATTGAAGAATAAAGTAGATGCAAAAAATGGAGAAATAAATTCAGTTCCCAACGTGCCCTTTCCTTATTTATCTCTCGCTATTTTCCATTATAAGCAGTAGGGTAACCTATGTAAAGAACCAAAAGCAGGAACTCGCGATATTACCTAAATTGAAACGAGATTTCTTAGTAAATTCTTCCTATTTATGAGACCATCAGGCTCTAGAATGAACAGATACTACTAGAGAATAAGCTACTAGTATAAATTCAGGCAATCCGCAGATAGTCGATAGACAAGATAAAACATAAAAGTACCAGACTACATTTAACAATATTCTTAATAAGTCAAGACCTTGACTATATATTCTATTTCATAAAAGGTCGATTCTTGTAAGAAACAAGGGCTCATTATTTTCTTAAAATTCCAATTTTGTATGTGCAGATGACACATCAGATGTGCCAAGGCTAACACTTTTCTATAGTGACCAACGTAGATGAGATTCATTCTCTTGTCCTCACAGATCGCAACCCTTCTGAGTTATCTACCCACTATCAAACACGAGTTTAAGTCTACATAAAGGCCATCAGACAATCCAATAGGTTCTCACAATAATTGCAAGTCGACAATATCAGTTAATCGAAAAATAGCTCTGTGAAAATGTTGATTGAATAATGAAAGAGTACTACTTGCCTGTCTAAAATCCCTGAAGAGCAGTCCCAGTCTCACGGTTCATATTAACACCCCATCCACCATTAGGACATGGCTGCTCCACGGCCATAGAAACTGCAACCACATAAGCGATGATCACTGCAAGCCACAGCACCCAGAACGCGTGCCTTAACATACACCGCCATGAGCAAACAAATCAAGAATCAATAGGCAAGTATGGTTCCCTCATGAATGCTTAATCACTTCAGAAAAGAGTACCAGAGCACCCGGAGTGCACAGCCTCCGCACATTTCCCTACTGACCATGACTTCCTTTGGAGGTTTGTCCAAAGCATGACAAGAGTCGATATTATGCGGTCCTGACCCTCGGATGAAGACCGCATAAGCCAGGCATGTTACAATTAGAAATTAAATTACCGGGTAAACCTTCTTTACGCGGATCAACCGAATCTCCTAAGGACCCCAGGACTTTCTTACTCTGTTCTTCCGAACATTTATCTCCACTTGCATTAGTTAATGAGCCATTTTGCTGAGGAAGCTTATCAGAATCAACGTCGGTATCGGTTCCTTGGAAATTCACGTTGTCAGTGGAGTCTCCAGGACCCGCTTCCTTAGTAACGGCATGCGATTTCTCATTGACAGCATCACTTGTCGACTAAAGCGCATTCACATGGATGCATGAATAGCATGGCGGGCGCCTGATCAAGGGAAATGAAAATGTAAAAGCAAGCTCCAGAAAATTGAAAGAACTAGTATCAGATAGTGTCGACAGTAACAAATGCGGCACCTAACTGTGAATACCGGACATTTTGTTAAATGTATATATTGCAGTCAAAGCAAAGTCATCTTCTCAAGCATCGATAACCCATTTTCTATCACTTTGGAATTGGAACGGTGAACTCCGAAGAACAATCTTACTAAGAGAAAAAGGAAACGAAAGGAGCGAGAAACTTGAGCTCAAAGCTTTCGTTAGAGCTGTGGGAACGCGAGCGAAGTGCTCGGCTCCATAAGCCTTGATGAAGTACTCTTCCACTTGAGGGTTCCATTTCAGCACGGGGTTGAACTTGAAGCAGCACCGCTCCGACTACATACCCGGAGGGACATGTTGCGGCGACACTAACATTAGGTGAACGGGCGCCTGCCAAGGTTTTGCAACGAGCGCCTCGGTTTACTCACCACGATGCTCAGAGAATTTTCTCAACGTGTAAAGGAGAGACGTGCGAGCTGGACGACGAAGGATTGACAGCGTCCAAGGGGAAGTACGAGTGCGCCCGCAATGATGGTCGACGAAATTGTTCGGAAGCCCGTGACCGGGAAGCTTGGGCTCGAAGGCCGAAGGTAAATAACTAGAAAAATCCTCGCACGAGACTTTCTCTATTTTCTTTCGCGTGGACCGCGGAGGTCCTTCACAAGTTTTGTGTTCAATTTTACGGGTTGTGTCCGCAATTGAAAAGTGCAATTGGTAATTGCTTTGTCGACAATTGAAGCAAAGTATCCCAAGAGGATGAAACACATTGATATCAAATACCACTATGTTTATGATATTGTATCAGAGGGAACCACATCCATTAAGACGGTGCACTTGGCAAATAATTCGATAGACATGTTAACGAGGTCTATCCCATTTACCAAGTTCCAGTATTTGTTCAGACTTGGGCAGCATTTGCTGGAGGTGAGAAGACCAGAGGGGCGCGGGAGAGACAACGATTGATAAGGATGGATTTCGATTTCTGAGAAGGTAGAGATTTATTGATTTTGATTCGAAGTTACTGTCAATTGATTTCAAATCGTTTTTATTATTGAATTGTAAGTGTTGGGAAAACTGAATTCCCGATCGACACATTCGAAACATATTCGGAACGAATTCGATCAATGCGGAAAACGTGCCCGAGGACCATCAACTTGTATCACCGATCGTACAGGTATATCACACAACGAACATACCCGGTATTGTCACAGATTAAGTGCCACTTTGCGCTTGAGAGTTCTTCGAATGTCTTTCGTACTCGCGTGCGTTCCGAAGCAAAAGCAGAGAATACGTTGTATCAAAAGAGTGTGTTTGCATATATGGAAAATCACGTATGTTTTCCAAGGGGTGCCTTCTATTATAGATAGGCAAATAACTACCTCGTGGGCCCTTGTGGCTCACGGGCCGGGTTTGGCCCATCTTGGGCGGTCCACCCAATATGTCTTACAGTAAGGAAACCCAAGCCAAATTAGGATTGTTTGAAACAAACTCTTGCCAATAGAATCGTAGGTATTGCCAAAAAAAGAAAAAGGCACGAGACTTCTTTTCCTTGTTGAAGTTGAAGTTGAAGTCCACGTTGTCCAAGAAGGTATATCTGTATTCTATTGGTGAGTCCCGTCTCTAGTGCATAGTGAATGCGCTTAACAACTGTGAAACTCGCGAGAGATACAAAGAGCATTGAGATCCATCATCTAAAAGAGTTGGGGGCATAATAAAATCCCTTTTTTGAGTTTAATTCTTGTGGGTCGGGTTTAATCATGCATGGGTAAACACTTTAAGTGCGCGTGATTGAGCGATTGCAATCTCATCTTTGAAAATTATAGTCGAACCATCTCATCGACCCCTCCTCATGGAGTAGGCACACTGGTAAACTGCGTAAATTGGCTATGGGCGGGTTTTATTTACACCATTCATTTGTTACTCGAGTCGTTTCCTTTGTTCATGCTTTCACGTGAGTGAAAACGATATGCCAACCCAAATATTCCGTGGAAAACTGTTTTTCCAATGGACATTTTGAGGCTCGTGCTATAAGCGCAATAAGTTTGTTTTTTTTTCATCCTTCTGCTAATGCTCATACAAATGTTGTCGATCGTCTCTCATCAAAGCTTGGAGCAACAGTGATTTGGAATGACCCACAATCCAACCGGTTCATGCTCATTGTGGAACTTCGACCCAAAAAAAAAAAAAAGAGATCATTGTGGAACGTGTAGCGGATGGCAATCTGCACATAGCTAGAATTTGGAGGGCTCATTTAGAAATGATAGAGGGGATTAATTGGGTCGCTGATTTTGCACGTAATTACGTGAGCAGGTCAAGCCGTCCCTTGGAAATAATTTTGAAGTGTTTAGAAACTGATAATAGTGATTGATTCTCTTGCTTAGGTTTGAAAATAGAGTGTTGTTAATCACATTTTGTGCGATTTCGTCAAAACAAAAGAGATAGCGAAGCACGTAAGAACAAACCACCATCATCCCTAATTGAATAGTCTATTGGTCAAGTAAAAAAAAAGACCTAGAAAACTCACTCGGTAGAAGAGTGAGAGAGTTCGGTCTATCTAAGCAAATATGCATTGCCGAAAGTCCAGGGCATGCATGACATCGTGCTTAAGAGAGATGCAAACAATTGTTGCCAAACTAATAAAAGAGATTTTGCGTTCTAGTTGCTAGAAGACAAAATTGCCAATGGGAAATCCTCGTCACGTATCCTGTCCTTCAAAATCTTTTACTTTCTCCATGCAAGGACTTGCTCAGCGATGCTTGTAGGTTTCCAAGGATTGCGTGTTGGTAAATGCCACATCCACAACGCCACCCACCTAATTTCGTTTTGTATCGTATCACTCAGCTGTTACACATATTTAGCCAATAAGCAAAGACGAACTTTCGACCAAAAAAAAAAAAAAAAAAGCAAAGACGAACTTGCGTAGAAGTTACATATCAGAAAACCGACTTTCGAGTTTGAGCATGCGAAACTTCACCGCCATTTATATCATATTAGGCAGATTTATTTATAACAGTCTTCACCGATTATTCCTTCACCTTTTTTTGCAAACTTTCCGGCTCTCGCAAGGTGGTTTTCACTTGACGTGAACATGAAACCCTAACTTCTTGAATTGCTAGATAGTAATGAGATGATGATTACCCGAGATGAAAGTAAATCCGTCGAGTGAAATTTAATTTTCAAGATGTGTGAAAGCAAGGGTCTTTGCATGTTATTTGGGCTTTCATCGAAATGAGGTACACACATCACATAGCATGGCATGGAAAGCAATCGGTTAACGTTTTCTAAGTTTGTGTCGGAGTCAACAAAACCCCGGAAGCCCCGCGGTCTAAATAAAACCGTATTAAATAATTTCATGAATCTCGTCAAAATCTACCTAGAATAATAAACAACATGCATAAGCTAATATGGTGGCAACGGCAAGTTTGTCTGCTATAGACCTCTACGTCTCTCCCTTTCTCTCTCTTCCCTAACAGTACACACGTCTATGTGCATGTAGGCATCTATAATATATACTTAATCTCGATTATGCATATTGCTATTTATTTTTGTAAGTTGCCCTGTAAACACATTCTCCTTTTTATGCGGTCAGTGTTCATGATTGCGACTCCTGATAATTTAGAATGAAAACAATCGGCGATGAGCGTGTTCATTAGAATAATGTTTCTTTTCAAAGGTCAATCTCAAGAAGGTTATGCGTGTGAAGCGTACCGAAGTGGAAAATTGCCATTACTAATCGGGTTCTTGGAGAGCTCCAAAACATTTTCATTAGAAAATTTGAGAGTGTCAACCTTAATTTTTCGTGCCGAAGTGCCTTTCATTTCAGGTAATTTCCCTAGTTCGTCGTGATCAATCTTCTATAGATACCAATTGATCAAAAAGGGGACTCGCTTGAAAGAAAGGGAAAAGAAAAGACAAAGATGAATCCATAGATGCATTACGGCTATTGATGCTACGACACCCTTGTAAATATTAAGTGATTGTAATTGAGTTTACGTACGTGAACGTGAATCCATAGAATAACTTCCTCCATAAATGACAATGAGTTGCATAAATGAATATCTTACAGAGCCCCGTGTTTCATCTAAAAGATGAAATTTTATATTGAGACAATACAAAAAGCATACCTCATCCTTCACTCGATGACCGGTCACATACCTCTATCTTTGAAAATACAATATACATACGTGAGTTTTATCTACGTAAACTATTTTTTTGGAGATTCACATGAATTATCTTTGTATTTGTATACACGGAAATGCCATTTCCATTTTAAAAAATGCCCATCTCTCAATCCTAAATTCTCATACCCACCCAAACGCTTAAAAATAACTAAATCCAAACCATGCAAACCCAAAACGAGATGCTAAAATATGCTTGCAAGGAGAGGTAATTTGGTCTCTTCATTGGGTTTGCTTAAAAGAATGTGAGTAGTATTTACAATTACAAGGTTATGTAAATGGTCATCGAGGCAAAACTGAAGTGTGTCTTCTTTATATTTTCACTATTTATATTCCATAACGTCGTCATATGCGGAAAACATCACTAAAGCAATCAATTACAGCAAGAAAAACGTGTGGAAATTCGCGTTCTTTTGATAAGAGTTAATATGGATTCTCACATCATTATAATATTTGATTAATTTCTTTTAGACGTATTAAAATCAATCTACATGCTAAATTATCACTTTGACCCTCCGCGTGCTAACAATATCACGACGTGGCTCCGCCACATTTCTAAATGATGAATATGTATCGTTTCTTTTCTCTGTCCCCAAACAATCCGAACTTTTTTGTTTTGCAGTCTATTTAAAAAGATGGCACCACCTTCACGGTGTGGTCCCACTAATATTTCAAAGGGCTCTGCAAAAAATAAAAAGAAGGTTAATTAAAGAATTCTGTATTTTTTTTTTCTTAAAGAAAAGTCTAGTGTGCTAACGTCTGAATTTATATGGTGACATAGTGTATGATAATTTTACACAAGTGATCTTGCGAAGAGAACACATGCATATCCTCAATTGAATTAATGGAATATCTGGCAAACGAAAAACGCGCACACACACACATATCAATGTCTTGTACGTTATTGAATGTAGAGAAAAAAACAGATGATCATGTCTTGGTTTGCTTTTGTTCTATGCACAAGAAAGAAAGAAAAAAGAAGATAATTCCATTAGAATGGAAGATAGACAATGAATCCAACGCATCAATGTTTGACAGCGTTTTGCCATGGAAGAAAAGGTAACGTTCGATTCCTCCTCAACCGTGGAAAGTCCAGATCCTCTTGTCTCGCCGCGGCTTTTAGCTAATATCAGTAGCTGAATTTGATGAGTGAAATCTTGGATGTGATACGTCCTCAGATTTAAGGGAAGACGAGCACTACTTGATCAATCACCCCGGAGCGACCCCAAACACAACTGCTCAGGCAAGTGGACATCCACCAATTAGAAAATCTCTGATTTGGCGAAACTAATTTCATAGCTAATTCTAATACGTTTTATCTTCTTGTTTTTTCCTTTCTTAAAGAACTCAAGGAAAACCATTCATGTTGTGTTAGGGAGAGGAGCCGAAGAAGAGCATCGGTGTTGCCGCTTATACACCGCATGTTACTTGCAAGAGGCACCTATTTGTGTGGCACGCACCATATAAGTGGATCTTAGATTTATAGACCTCGCTTGGTTCAATGTGGAATAGGACTCGTCAAGGAATGGGATTCTGATTCTCACATTTTTCATGTATTGGAGAGAAATTAATGTGGAATTGGACCGCACATGAAATGGATTTCTTCAAAAAGTGCAGATCGGATTATTTGGCAATAGTTAGTATCGTGATTCCAGCTCCATATCCCTGCCACCACAAACTATCAAAAACCCAACTCCATCATCATCACCGCCACCGCCGTCGTTCTTTGGTCACTGCTTGCTGCCGACGGTCATTGTTCCTGATCACCACCACCGGTAATGAGTACATTTTCCTAGAAGGCCTAGAAGGCCAAAAATATGTTGCAATTCAAATAATTGAAAAGCAAACTCATTGCAACGAATGATATTGAGAATCCACTTGAGGGTTATGATCATGGAACCAAACGAGTCTAATAGCTAACATTCTGAGATTGCATTGTGCAATTGCTCTTCATTTTATTATTATGGCAAGACGCATTCGACTATACACCGGCCGCCCCGGTCATTTTTTTTTTATTGCAATTATAGGAATTAGAGGAACTAATATTTTAGGGTGCTCTTTTGGGTCAAGAGAAACCTATCTCATCAGTGCCCTTAAAAGGATTCGGCTTTCCTTTGTGATCTTGCCTTATTAATAGTTTATCGCATGAGTGCGTGGAATTGTATTGTGACTTATTCACTACTTTATGATTTTGGAGAAGAACAATTTTACAACCATAATTTTATTTTTATTCTCAAGGTTATTAAGCTACGGATGAGATGACACTTCTCTCTCGTGGCGAATGCCCCGTCAATTTGTTCGAACATTCACCGTAAGGGCAAATCACGGAATGTGAAATTGAGAATAAAACCATTTCGGTCATTTAGAAGGTAGACACTAAATTTTAAGATTAGCTTTATATGTAATAGAAAGAGAGAGAGAGAGAGAGATAGACAGACAGACATAAATTGAGATATTTTCCATTTTTTTTGTCGTTTTGCTATTATTTTTTTTCCCTATTCATCTACATTTTTGTAGGAAGCTCTTACTATCATCCAAGATTTGCTGGACAAGGTGAAGCTACTGAAAAAATATTGTGTTCCCACTTCACTGAGTGTATAAGCGATTTCCCCACGCGATGGATTTTTAATCATCCTCCAAATCACTGATGTTCTCTACTATAGATTCTATTTCTCTCCGTTACGTTGCCTGTCTGCCTTTCTTCTTTTCCTGCTTAAACTGCTTTATTGTCTGGACAGCAGGAGGGCCGCAAAAGTACCTGAGGCGAGCCGTCATTTTCTCCTCGTAAAGCAACTTCACAAGGTACACACACTTTTTCTTGGGTGGCGACACAAATTTCCCGTACTTGCCTTCAGCAAGTGAATATGTGGTTACTACGAAATCATAGTTCTCGATCTACTCAGCAGTGCTTCCTCTATTTGCTTCATGATATACTAGGACCTTAGTACTTCCTGTGGCAGTGAAGCGATTGATCTCGCCAACCCACTGAGTCACAGCAACCACAGGACATATGACTAGGGTTCCTCTAACTTCAGGCAAACTTGTCGATGAACCCGCTGAAGATGAGCACCAGTCCAATCCAGTGCCTATGCTATGGATCATTTCCCATTTGGCCAGGACGAGAGCAATTGCCTGAAGAGTTTTCCCCATTCCCATCTCATCAGCAAGAATTCCTCCTCTAGTTGCAGACTCTTTCTGTTTTAGAGCCCAAGCCAGCCATTCTTTCTGATGCCTCAGCAATTCCATGATCAAATATGAGGATGCCTCCACTGTCTCTGTTACTACTTCATTCTGATTATCCAGATCAATATCTTCTTTAAAGTTCTCATCCATCCATTTCTCATGTTCTTCTTCCCAAATTTCCCCCAATAATGGCAGCCTCTCTCTTCTTTCGGCCCTTTCTCTTCCTCCTTGAACCTCTAGTGCTGATATTTCTCATGTTGGCCAGTTGCTGAGTGATATCACTGATCTGTCTATATCCATCAATTTCCCCTCCTTCGAGGATGTCTTTCTCTATATCGTGGCTTGCATCCTCCATCTCCCTTTCAGGTTCAACTCGTGCCCTTTTCGCCAAATGCTTGCCAGAATCAGCCACTTCACCTACAATGAAACCATTTCAGATACTGTAATACTGTGTCAAATTCGTTATGACAGTGCCAGTGCTGAAATTGCCCAATTCGCTTCAGAGAAAGCTTGCTAGCAACATAGCTTATTCATATTCCATTACCTAATAACTTCAGCTGTTCGTGATAGAGGCTATAACTCAAGCATAAACAGTAATCACTCCAGTGCTTAGAAGACACATAGAACAAAATATCTCCTTAAAATTCCGACAAAGCCTAAATGTCATCAAAGTAGTATGACGCTTCACAAGGTGACAAGAATCATGACGTTTGCATACATGGCATGGAAAGACGGCAAAATGAGCCTCCATGTCCTTACTTCCACCATTGAACTCGGCACAAAGAAAATCCAGTCCAACCTTATAAAATTCGAAAAGCTCGCGATCCCGTATTACAATGGCCAGAGCTTGGATGGAAGGTCCAACACATTTAAACAACTAGGAAGTACAAGGACACCACGGTTCTAATACCAATTGAAAAACCACAGATTCTTCAGGAATCATACCTCCCATGGTCTCTGCTCTTCTTCATTGCCTGGATTTTAAAATCCAAATGTTGATTGTCGCTTGATGCCAAGTGAAACGATGAAAGATCCTCAAGGAGCCTTTCAAGACGACCAAGGAAAATTCACCTACCCTACACCGGTCAATCAACAAAGTTGTTTCCTGGCGCAGCTAACGAGCGCCACTCTTACAACGCTCCCCCATATCATCTCACACTACACCCGCTGCCAGTAACAGAATGCTATACACCAACATTCCGGTCTTTTACTCCATTCAAGCACAGTGCAAGCACAATAGTTGAGCCATTCAATGGTTGCGCTAAATTTGTGCTCCACAGTCCCCATTTAAGTGAAAACCAATCATCAGTTCATGTTCATTCCTTTTGCGTTTGAAGAAATAATTGAATGTGACAAAAGTTCTAGTGTTTATATCGAAATTCTACCGTTACATGCAGCTGGTAAGACTCTGTTGACTCGACCAAAAAAATAATCGAGGCCAACTCTGAGCCCAAGTAGAATTGCGTCAGCACATCTAGCTTGAGCACATCAGCAGACCACAGATTCAAGGCACACCCTTCCCTGAATGGACTTCTTCCTACACCAAATGGCTCAAAATCAGAGGGTAGCAGAATCTCACTATTATTGCAGAAGAGTGAAGTAGATCGGAGTTTACAATCTTCTAAACATGAAGCAGTTAGCCACCCGCTTCCGATGTCCAAGATTTTGATTTTCCATTCAGAGATTTCATCTTTTCGACTATCTTCACCTTGTCCAACAAATCCTTGGCGGATTCCAAGGCTAGGTTACAATACCTCGCTCCTGAACAGACTGCTGGTTACAAGCCGGAGGAAGGTGAGGACCCGGACGCTTTCGAGATGCTCCTAATAACCGCCTCGGGCTGTCTTGCGATACTTTCTACAGCTTGGCCCGCAGTCTAAAACATATAACATGTCATGACTCGAATGAACTAAAATCATCCTTTAATTTTTATTAATCTATAGCTCGGTGGAAATAAAATACTTTTCCTAAGGATTGTCTCAAATAGAAATAGAGAACGATGTAATCATGAATATTGTTAGAATACCCTATTCCCCATTCTAAAGGGATAGTCTAGAAAGCGATTTTTTTTTTAAATTAAATTGCATTCAAACAGAAAAGCTGCAATAGATGTCATGGATCTGGTTTCTGGAAATGGAAATAAAGAAAAAAAAATTCCGTCGATAATGAATTTCTATCATGTGCAGACCATGGACTAATTTATTTATAGATGGAGCTTCGATATATCAACCAGTGGCTCACTTTTTCTAAGTAACGGGGATCCGTGGGGAAATGGCTCAAGTATGCCCTTGCGAGATCCGTGCAGCGGAAGATCCCGAATTTGAAACTTTTTACACAAAAAAAATATTCTATTTGAATGGCAGTAAAAGCTTCCCACAAAAATGTAGATGAATAGGGGAAAAAAAGTTTAAGGCCATCCAATTCCCAATAACAACAGGAAGAAAACGCTATGGCACGGTGATATTTTGCAAAACTGGGGACGACCTTCATTTTCTTCCTCGGGTTCTGCTCGTCAGTTTCTCCTCGTTCCCTTTCCTCTTGAAAAATATGAATCAAACTTTCTTGCTCCCTGTTCAATTGATCTACTTTTTGTTGGGCTTCTTGGGGCTGATAAAGTAGTACAGAGACAAAATAAAAGACTTGAGGAACACATTAATTTGGATAACTTTGCCATATAGGCTCTGGAGACTATTCCTAAGTTATGAGTCCATGTCAGATGAATATCCAAGTTGTAACATCTTGGCATTGAAATTAGGATTGAGCATGGTCCGGGTGTGCGGCTCTCACCCTGGAATCGGAGACCGCTCACTAAGAACCGTTTCTGAAAAATTGAAACCGGTCCCCAATCCCTACAAAGTTGCATTCGTCAATTAATACCATCACACTCACTACAAAATTGCCAAAGCACCAAAGAGAACTGTATAACTCAGCATTTTCATTGCAGCAACTGGGCAATGAGAAACTTTAACTCCATCATGTGAAAGAAAACCAACCTAAAGGATAGGAAGGATGATCTTCACAACCGAGGGCACAAATTTGACGGCAATATATTACAACAAGCACTTATAGACACTCAGAACAGAATCTCAGTCCATATATTGAGACCTGTCTTCGCACATAAGAAAAATTGAACGTAAAGTTAATATGACATGGACAACTACTTCAGTTCTACGGATGGTCTTTAATCTATTGTTTTTCCATCTTCACTACAAACCACCAGAATGCATAATGCACTTTGAACAGAGTGTGACAAGGAACCTCTACTACAAGGCTCATAACGGTCCGGTCCGAGTGGACGGTTCCGCACCTCATACCGAGAATCGGACCGGTACCCACCAGTTCTCGTAAATTGGGACGGGGAACCGGATCGGTGTGACATTCCGAATTTTGGCCCATAGTTGGGATTTATAAAACGTGTAATTCGTCAGTGTGCTTATAGTAAAATCTCGCCCGGGAACTGATCACTCTCGGTTATTGTTTTAAAATTGAGATTTCGCTAGAATCGCGCTTGATCGAATTTGGCCGTTATTTAGACCCCGAACTTGAGAGTCGATTTTCGGGAGTTTCGGGACGAAATAAATTGGACGGTGTCAATATTATCGTAGCCGGCGTTGAGATTGTCGGGAATAATGGAAAAAGGGGAGTTTTTGACCGGGTGCGAATTTGGACTAGTAGACCTCCTCGATATAGTTTGATTTAATTAATTCGACCTTTGTCCCTTTTTATATGCGAGGCTTATTTTGGACCGGTAGATCGCTTTCGGTTTTGAATTTGGGTCATCGGATCGCATTTAATATTTGATTGAAGTTAATTTTTTTATTGTTTTTCTCTCTCCTCTCTCCTCTCTCCACCGCGCACGTTCTCTCTCTCTCTCTCTCTCTCTCTCTTTCTCTCTCTCTCTCTCTCCGGTCACCTTTTCCTCTTGCACGTTTTCCCCCCTTGTCGAGACTCATCCACTCATCTCTTCCTCTCTCCTTCTTTCTCTTCTTCTTCCTTCTCTCTCCTTCTTCTTCCTTCTTCCTTCTTCCTTCGCCGATGGTTCCGCTTCACATACGCTCGCCGAACAGTCGCCTCCAGCTCCGTCGCCGTCGGCTGCTGTCGCCGCCGTCGCCCGGCCAGAGCTGTGCCGCCGCTCGTCGCCCGCGACCGCCGCTCGTCGGCCTTGTCACTTTGTCCCGCCCTGCCACATCCACGCGCTACGCGCAGCAATGCAGCTTGCCGCTGCGTGCGCGCGTGGTCCGGCGTTCCGAGCCGTCCGCCTGCCTGTCCTCCGTCGCCCGGCCACCCGAGACGCCGCCGTGCCACCTCCGGCCGCCGCCCGACCTCCCTTTCCCCCTGTTTTCTTTCCGCGCCTTCCCTGTTTCGAGCTCCCAACCGCTGCCGCCGCGTGCCGCTGTTCCCGGCCGCCGCCGGCTGCTCCGTCCGCCACCACCTAGCCCGGCGACCATGCCCAGCCCGGCGTGCCCGGGCCGTGGCAAGCCCGCGCCCTTGCTCGTACGGTTCATGCGGGGGGGCGTCCTTGTTCATCGGGCCGTCCTTTGTTCATTCGAATGTCTTTGTTCATCGGGCCAATCCTTTGTTCATTAGAAGTTCTTGTTCATCAGGGGCCCGTTACTTGTTCATTAAATCTTGTTCATTCAGTCTTGTTCATCGAGGCCCATTCTTGTTCATTAGAACATGTTCATCGGGGCCGTTGCTTGTTCATTCGGCCTTGTTCATCGGCCCGTTTTGAGCCGTGCGGGTTTTCCGAGCCAAATTGAAGTAAGTGACTTTCTAAACCCTACCTAGTACTTTGGGTATTTTATAGGCTTGTCTCGGGTTTAGAATGGCTAGGGCGTGTTTTAATTTAATTATATTATGATATAATTGTGCTAATTGGATTGGATAAAATAATGTGCATGATTTGGGTGATCGTACATGGCCGACTTGAACGTCGGGTTTGTGGATTGACGTGGCGAATTGTGAATATGGATCGTTTGATGTAATTGGCGTGAAATTGATTGAATTGAATGGCGTGTGCATGCCTGTCGATTATAAGCCCGGATTGATCGGAGGGCTACGGACTTGGGACGTGTTGACGGCGGTCCGTGTGAAGGCATGAATGGCCGGTGTGCCAAATGGATGCGGGCTTGAGACGTGTTGACGGTGGCCCGTTAGAGGTGTGTTGGACCGGGACGTATTTACGTCGGTCATTGGAAATTGAGCCCGGATTGATCGGAGGGCTACGGACTTGGGACGTGTTGACGGCGGTCCGTGTGAAAGCATGAATGGCCGGTGTGCCAAGTGGGCCTGGCGCGATGGCGCGGGCGGTGAGAATGGACGAGGCGCGGTGGCGCGGGTCGTGAGAAAGATGTTCGGCTACGCGTGCGATTGAGTGTGATTGAATTGGTTGGTTGAGCGTGTGATTGAATTGGCTGGTTGAATTAGTTGGATTGATTGAGTGCAAGTGTGGTTGGTGTTTGAGCGGTTGTGATGTGCTATTTAATTACTATTATTGTATTATCACGTTGTGACTAACGTGTAGAGTTGGCATGGGCTTGATGACGAGGTAAGTACAATGATGCGAATTTTATATATTATGGGGTAGATTGCATGTACGACTTGTCTGGGTACGCATTGGCCTACGTGGGGTATAGGGGGTTGCTTATTGAGACTCGTTCTCACGGTTATTATATAACCATTTCAGATCCGCGACCGTGATTGATTCGGAGATGCCGCCAGAGCTCCACAGGAATTGAAAGATAGATCATTTACCCTGTCTTTTGAGTACCTTTTGTAGAGGAGATAAGTTTGTCAACCACCGCCCCCTTTTGAAAATTGTGGCTTTAAATTTGGTAGACTGGGTCATTGTTTTGTAATAGTGACTGCTTTATGTTGTTATGCAATTACTGTTGCGTGCTATCCCTTTGTTATTATTTATTGTCTGGGTTAATTAATTTCGCTTCCGCTTGCCTTTATTGTTGGGTGTTTCGTTTGGGTCGGCGACGCGTCCTGGGACGTCGCGTTCAATACGACCGTGGGAGGGATGTCGCGAGCCCGTTGGGGTTCGGGGCGTGACATCCCCGTTGATTTGGTATCAGAGCAAGGTTAGCTCGATCCAAGTGGTCGAAACCTGGAGTGATAAGGAGCGATGACTTTGGGGTAGCCAATTAGGGAGATTTGTGTGCCATGCGTACCCCAGACTGTGTGATTGTGATTTGCTAAGTGATTTTTATGCAATAATGTGTGAGGTGCAGGTGCGTCAGGACTTGAGGTAAGTGCACGAATTATGTTGGTTGTGATTGGTTGTCGATTGTGATTGGCTGCTGCTTAGTGGTGTGTTGTGATTCTTGCCTAGGGCTTAGGCGGTATAGTTGGCCTAGGTTTTTAATTCTGTGTGGGATTTTAGCGGGTGAGCTTTTGTGAGAATCAATAAGATGAGTGGCCGAGGTCGAGGTAGAGGTCGAGGTCGAGGTCGAGGTCGCGTAGTCCCTCTAGCTGAACTAATGGGGGACCCCAGGGTAGATGAAATATGGAGGGCGCTAGAGGATGCGGGAATATTATCAGGTAGACAGACGGGGGAAAGAAGTGCTACTGTCGCCGCTGCAGCTGCTAATGAGATTATTGGGGATAATGGAGGTCAGGGGAATAATGTGATTGGTGGAAATCCTGGTCCAGTGCGAATAAATGCGATCAGGCCAATGTCCAAGCTGGTCGAGCAGTTTCTGAGGTTGAAACCCCCCAAAGTTTGATGGGAGAGGTGACCCAGAGTTTGCAGAGATGGGTAGAAGAGCTAGAGAAAGCTTTTGAGGTCTTTGGGGTGTGCGAGGAAGAGAAAGTAACCTTAGCGAGTCTACCGGCTTGGGAAAATGCCGGCGATTGGTGGAGAGCCACCGGAGGTCAAGTGTTCCCGGGTGCGCCCCAAATTGGACCGTTTTTACGAGACCTTCAACAGCAAATATTTCTCGGAAAGTGCCCGAGAAGAAATTGGCCGAATTCATGAGACTCCGCCAAGGTCGGAAGTCGGTAGATCGAGTATGAAGCCGAGTTTGCAAGGCTGTCCAAATTTGCCCCCAGAATGGTGGAGGACCCCATGGACAAAGCTAGGAGGTTCCGGGATGGGCTGAAGCCGGACCTCCGCAGTCAAATGATCTCATTGAACTTGAGGGGCTATAACGAGATATATGAAAGGGCCCAGGCAATTGAGCGAGATCAAACGGATCGGGCCGTCGCTTCTGGATCGCGGTATGCCCCGACTAGGGATGACCAGTCAACTTGGGAAAAGACCCGTGGCGGGAAATAGTCGCTTTGTCCCTCCGTTCGGAGGAATATTGGGAAGCCAAACCGTTATCGAGAACGCCCCATGTAGGCTATGTGGAGGAAGGCCTTGGAATGGACCGTGCCCGAATAGGAGGCGGAGTACATTTTGTATGTGGCGGAAGGGCCATCGGATGAAGATGCCCCAACAATAGAGCGTGGGTGGGTCGCTGCTGCTCACTGCCGCCGCCCAGGAATGGAAATCAAACTAGAGCTATCCAGCCGGCCAATCAGAATAGGCCGCCGGCCCAAGGCCGGGTGTATGCAATGGCAAGGAGGGAGGCTCGGGATGCGCGGCGTGGTCAGTCGTGTCTCTCTCGTGATCATCTTGCATATGCCTTGTTTGATCCGGGCGTCGCATTCATTTATATACGAGCGATTCGTTAAATTATCGGGATTGAGCCAAAACCGCTTGATGTTATCTTTGTGTGTGACTACTCATTGAATGATAAAGTGCGATTGTGTTGGGATGTCCCGATTGTAAGATAGTGATCGGTGATAGGGAAGAAAGGATAGATTTGGCGGTTTTATCTATGCATGACTTTGATGTGATTGTCGGTATGGGTGGCTAGTCAAACAGAGCTGTTATGGATTGTAGTTGCGGGGGTGATCCAATTTAATCCGGTTGGACATCCTAGATTTGAGTTTGTGGGAAACCGAGGAGGAACCTCGATCCCTTGGATTTCGTCGCTCGAGGTAGCCAAGCTTACGGATGAAGGGTGCCAAGGATTTGGCAAATGTAGTTGATTCGACATTTGGAGAGCGAGGCTAGAAGATATAGCCGTGGTGTGCAATTTTCCCGATGTCTTTCCTCGGGAATTGCTGGGGCCTGCCACGATAGAGAAGTGGAGTTCGTGATTGAGTTAGCCCCAGGGGACGGAACCAATCTCGAAAGCGCCCATAGGATGTCCTTTGTGCCGAATTGAAGGAATTGAAGGTCCAAATGCGGGAGTTGCTAGATAGAGGCTTTATCGCCCGAGTGCGTCTCCATGGGGAGCACCGGTGTTATTCGTGAGAAAGAAAGATGGATCTTTGAGGTTGTGCATAGACTACAGACAGTTAAATCAGGTGACCATTAAGAATAAGTACCCACTACCAAGGATAGATGACCTATTTGATCAGTTGCAAGGTGCATCGATATTTTCAAAGATCGACTTGAGGACGGGGTACCATCAGCGAGGATTAAAAGGAGGATATCCCAAAGACGGCATTCGGGGACGAGGTATGGGCACTATGAATTCACGGTAATGCCGTTTGGACTGACTAATGCCCCTGCTGCTTTTATGGACTTAATGAATCGGATATTCAAGGAGTTTTTGGATCAGTTCGTCATCGTTTTCATAGATGATATTTTGGTGTATTCAAAGAGCCCCGAGGAACATGAGGTACACTTGGAAAAGGTTCTACAAACGTTAAGAGAGCATGCACTGTATGCTAAGTTTAGCAAGTGCGAGTTTTGGTTGAACCGAGTAGCATTTCTTGGGCATGTAATTTCCGGAGAAGGAATCTCCGTGGATCCGGCAAAGATTGAAGCAGTGATGGATTGGCCGAGACCGACGATGGTTACTGAGGTTCGAAGCTTCTTAAAACAGGCAGGATACTATAGACGATTTGTGGAAAGATTCTCGGCAATAGCCACTCCATTGACAAGGTTGCTTAAGAAGGAGACTAAGTTTGAATGGACGGAGAAGTGCGAAGAGAGCTTTCGGGAGTTGAAGCGAGAGATTGACGGCTGCGCCGGTGCTAACGATCCCTTCGGGGCCGGGAGGATATGAGATTTATAGCGATGCTTCGCTCAAAGGATTGGGATGCGTGCTAATGCAACATGGAAGGGTGGTTGCTTATGCATCGCGTCGGTTAAGGCCTCATGAGATGAACTACCCAACTCACGACTTGGAATTGGCGGCAATTGTTTTCGCACTTAAGATTTGGAGGCACTATTTATATGGAGAAAGGTTTCAAATTTATACGGACCATGAGCCTCAAGTATTTATTTTCGCGAAAGAATTGAATATGAGGCAAAGGCGTTGGATGGAGCTTTTGAAGGACTATGACCGTGATATTTTGTATAATCCCGGAAAAGCCAACCGGGTAGCGGATGCCTTAAGCCGGAAATCGAGCATCGCGCAATTAATAGTCAAAGAGTGGATTTTATTGGAAGAAGCGCGAGACTCGAGTTTAAGTTCGAGGTAAGATGCCTCTCCGGTTTGGTGGCAACGTTAAGGATTGAACCGGAAGTGCAAACCAAGATTAAGGCGTTACGGTCTACGGACCACGAGATTCGAAAATTTTGGAGATGGATGGCACTAAGAGGAAACCGGACTTCCAAGCGTCCAGGACGGAATTCTTAAGTTTCGAGGACGGTTGTGCGTGCCGATGATTTGGAGCTTAAGGAAGAGATTTTATCGGAAGCTCATAGGAGCAATTATAGCATTCATCCGGGCGGCACGAAGATGTACGGAATCTCCACAGCACCTTATTGGTGGAACGGAATGAAAGCGGATGTGGCCAGGCATGTAGCTAAGTGCTTGACGTGCCAACAAGTGAAGGCACAACATTGTAAGCCTGGTGGAATGTTGCAACCGTTGGAAATCCCAGAATGGAAATGGGAACATATTACAATGGATTTTGTAACGGGATTGCCAAGGAGCCAGAGGGGACACGACTCTATTTGGGTGATAGTGGACAGATTAACCAAGTGGCGCACTTCTGGCGGTGCGAAAGGATTTTGAGCTAGAAAGATATGCAGATTTATATGTCGGCGGGTAGTCCGATTGCATGGGTACCGGTATCGATCACTTCGGACCGTGATCCCGGTTTCTGCGAATTTTGGAAAAGTCTGCAATTGGCCATGGGGACTAAGTTGCAATTTAGTACGGCCTATCATCCTCGGACGGACGGCCGGTCTGAAGGACGATTCGAGACATTGGAAGACATCTTGCGAGCATGTGTTTTGGATTTTAAAGGTGGTTGGGAGGAGCAGTGCATTTGGTCGAATTCACTAAATAACGGCTTTCAGTATTGGGATGGCGCCGTTTGAAGCACTTTATGGCGGGCGTGTAGAACACCGTTGTGTTGGGATGAAGTGGGGAAAGAAGTATAACGGGTCGAGTTGGTTCAACAGTCGGTAGAAAGTTAAAGATTATCCGGGAAAGGCTAAGAACAGCTCGGGCCGTGGAAAAGTTACGCGGACCGAAGGCGTAGCCGTTGGAGTTTCGAGTTGGCGACCATGTGTTTCTTAAGGTCTCGCCGATGAGAGGACTATCTCGGTTTGGCAAGAAAGGGAAACTAAGTCCAAGGTATATAGGCCCATTCGAGATTTTGGAAAAGATTGGGATGTTGGCATATCGTCTCGCCTTGCCGCCGAATTTGTCGCAAGTTCATAACGTCTTCCACGTGTCAATGTTAAGAAAGTATGAACCGGACCCGACCACGTGCTGAACTACGAGGAAATAGACGTGGACGACAGTGTCGTACGTGGAAAAACCAGTTCGGATCGAGGATAGAATGGAGCGAGTGTTGCGGAACAAGACAATTCCGATGGTTAAGGTGATTTGGGAGCACCATGGAACCGAAGGTGCGGCGTGGGAAAGTGAAGAGTTGATGCGACACCAGTACCCCCATTTGTTTGAATAGTTGGGTTGGATTGTAAATTTCGAGGACGAAATTTTTATAAGGGGGGAAGAGTTGTGACATTCCGAATTTTGGCCCATAGTTGGGATTTATAAAACGTGTAATTCGTCGGTGTGCTTATAGTAAAATCTCGCCGGAAGCCTGATCACTCTCGGTTATTGTTTTAAAATTGAGATTTCGCTAGAATCGCGCTTGATCGAATTTGGCCGTTATTTAGACCCCGAACTTGAGAGTCGATTTTCGGGAGTTTCGGGACGAAATAAATTGGACGGTGTCAATATTATCGTAGCCAGCGTTGAGATTGTCGGGAATAATGGAAAAGGGGAGTTTTTGACCGGGTGCGAATTTGGACTAGTAGACCTCCTCGATATAGTTTGATTTAATTAATTCGACCTTTGTCCCTTTTTATATGCGAGGCTTATTTTGGACCGGTAGATCGCTTTCGGTTTTGAATTTGGGTCATCGGATCGCATTTAATATTTGATTGAAGTTAATTTTTTTATTGTTTTCTCTCTCCTCTCTCCTCTCTCCACCGCGCACGTTCTTCTCTCTCTCTCTCTCTCTCTCTCTCTCTCTTTCTCTCTCTCTCTCTCTCCGGTCACCTTTTCCTCTTGCGCACGTTTTCCCCCTTGTCGAGACTCATCCACTCATCTCTTCCTCTCTCCTTCTTTCTCTTCTTCTTCCTTTCTTCCCTTGTTCATCCGGGCCCGTCCTTTGTTCATTCAAGTCTTTGTTCATCAGGGCCCGTTCTTGTTCATTCAAGTCTTGTTCATCCGAGGCCCATTACTTGTTCATTCGAACACTTTGTTCATCGGGGCCGTTCTGTTCATTCGGCCTTTGTTCATCGGCCCGTTTTGAGCCCGTGCGGGTTTTCCCGAGCCAAATTGAAGTAAGTGACTTTCTAAACCCTACCTAGTACTTTGGGTATTTTATAGGCTTGTCTCGGGTTTAGAATGGCTAGGCGTGTTTTAATTTAATTATATTATGATATAATTGTGCTAATTGGATTGGATAAAATAATGTGCATGATTTGGGTGATCACATGGCCGACTTGAACGTCGGGTTTGTGGATTGACGTGGCGAATTGTGAATATGGATCGTTTGATGTAATTGGCGTGAAATTGATTGAATTGAATGGCGTGTGCATGCTGTCGATTATAAGCCCGGATTGATCGGAGGGCTACGGACTTGGGACGTGTTGGCGGTCCGTGTGAAGGCATGAATGGCCGGTGTGCCAAATGGATGCGGGCTTGAGACGTGTTGACGGTGGCCCGTTAGAGGTGTGTTGGACCGGGACGTATTTACGTCGGTCATTGGAAATTGAGCCCGGATTGATCGGAGGGCTACGGACTTGGGACGTGTTGACGGCGGTCCGTGTGAA
The DNA here is from genome assembly GCF_021117445.2 of Syzygium oleosum. Lineage (NCBI taxonomy): Eukaryota > Viridiplantae > Streptophyta > Magnoliopsida > Myrtales > Myrtaceae > Syzygium > Syzygium oleosum. The sequence goes on from NW_026607494.1 coordinate 8,443,567, forward strand.
AGCATGAATGGCCGGTGTGCCAAGTGGGCTGAGGCGCAGGTGGCGCGGGCGGTGAGAATGGACCGAGGCGCAGTGGCGCGGGTCGTGAGAAAGATGTTCGGCTACGCGTGCGAATTGAGTGTGATTGAATTGGTTGGTTGAGCGTGTGATTGAATTGGCTGGTTGAATTAGTTGGATTGATTGAGTGCAAGTGTGGTTGGTGTTTGAGCGGTTGTGATGTGCTATTTAATTACTATTATTGTATTATCACGTTGTGACTAACGTGTAGAGTTGGCATGGGCTTGATGACGAGGTAAGTACAATGATGCGAATTTTATATATTATGGGGTAGATTGCATGTACGACTTGTGCGGTACGCATTGGCCTACGTGGGGTATAGGGGGTTGCTTATTGAGACTCGTTCTCACGGTTATTATATAACCATTTCAGATCCGCGACCAGTGATTGATTCGGAGATGCCGCGAGCTCCACGGGAATTGAAAGATAGATCATTTACCCTGTCTTTTGAGTACCTTTTGTAGAGGAGATAAGTTTGTCAACCACCGCCCCCTTTTGAAAATTGTGGCTTTAAATTTGGTAGACTGGGTCATTGTTTTGTAATAGTGACTGCTTTATGTTGTTATGCAATTACTGTTGCGTGCTATCCCTTTGTTATTATTTATTGTCTGGGTTAATTAATTTCGCTTCCGCTTGCCTTTATTGTTGGGTGTTTCGTTTGGGTCGGCGACGCGTCCTGGGACGTCGCGTTCAATACGACCGTGGGAGGGATGTCGCGAGCCCGTTGGGGTTCGGGGCGTGACAATCGGTCCCCATGAGAACCGCCGGTTCTAGGCCGGTTCAGTCCGGCTCCTGGCGGTTCTCGGTTCCTTTGCACACCCCTAATTGAAATGGCAAAGCACTCACTTGATTTTCGAGAGTTCTCCACCTCTCTCCCTTAGTTTGCAAATCACACTGCAACTTCCTCGAAATTTCTTCGTCCCGCTGTGCCAATCTGTAAACAACAAGGAGATCAATTTTATGCAGAGAATTAATCAAACAAGAGAAGAACCAAGCACATTGCATCATAGTAAAGCACATCATAATCACCTTTCCCTTAATTGACGATTCTCTTCTCTTAAATGTTCCTATATCTACTACCTGCAAGAAAAACAAACCCCTTAAATACGCTAGTATGAAAGAAACTTCAAAACTAATTGAAGCAACATAAATTTATCAGGAAAACTTTTAATTGGCAATTTTAGGGTCCCGCATGAGTTTTAAACCTGTCGGTTGTCGTACAGCTTTGACTGTGGTTCAAAGACCCAATGAGGCACTAGTCTATTTACAATTTACATAACAATGTATATCATCAATGACACATAGGTATGTAAGCTGGGATGGATGGTCATCTTGAGCTCCATTCCCTCCGTGTCTTTGGTTCAACTGTAAACACAGAAAGATTGGGCATGTCAATAAGCATTATCCGTGAACCGTGACAAGAATATTTTCACAAGGACCCACATGGCATATACCGTCCTTATTAAGTTTCTTCATTATATGGTTCTCCGAGAAGCGGTTGCCAGCATCACAAGTTCTCGAGCAGCTTTCCGTACTTTCTCATCAAAACTCTCCATTGAACTTTAGTTCTTCCCTCCCGATCCATTCAGCCGGGGCAACTCTTTCCTAGGACACCACGCCTGAAGTTGCTAGGACACCATGCCTACTTTTGTCATGCTTTTACATCTTGTCATGTCAGAAGCGCACAAACTATGTCAAACTTGATTGTTCATATATGACTCTGCTCTGCTATCATCATAAATGGAAGGTTCATAAGACTTTATCTTCACACCGCCATTCTCGCTTCAATCTATCTCCTATAGCATCATTAAACATTAATTCTCAGTCGCCTTCCACTCCTCTTTCTACGAGGGGAAAGATACGGACATTGACTAAGGACCAAAAAGCTTCTAGAAGGGGCTCAAAACAAAATTAATGGGACAATTAAGTTACCACAGAAGCAAAGAAATCCTCCTGCATTAATAACCATAGATTAAACCTAGTGGCATCCAGATTGACATACATAGAACTATCCAATTGAAGAAATGTAAATTACCAAATTACCTGCAGGGGAGCTGCCGTGCTCAACCCATTAATTTTTCCACCTAAATCATAATTAAGGTCGGAGTCCTCACCCAAGCATGCAAGCGATGAAGAAATCTGCGACTCAAGCATGCAAGCGACGAAGAAATCTGGACGCCATCCATTTCAGAAGATATGTGATTACCGCCGTTTGTATCAGGTTGGTGAAGTGACATCATCCCCGTTGACAGCCTCTGCAGAAGGGGAAGATGATTCTCGCAAATTCGAAGTTCTTCCCGATTCTAAACTGGTGCTCATCCCTGTTTTTCCTCCACAAGACGTATGCCTTCCATCATTTGAGCGTGAAGAGAACTTGTCTGAACTTCGTGCGATTGGCCTACTGCTTGAAGCAGTATGCCTTCCTGATTTAGAAGATCTTTGTGGCTCATAATGGGGAGAATCGTCCACCACGATGAACATTCTTTTCGAGAGGATAATCATAATCTCGAATCATGAATATGTTGTAGCGAAAACAATTGTAAATTAAACCATCGCTGAAGGGAAGACGAGTCAAGGAAAATGACATAAATGTGATGTCTACCTCCTCCTGTAGACCCACTAAGGAGTTTCTTAGTATGTTGTGGAGAGTATGTTGTGCAGCCACTTGAGGTTCACCATCCTAGCCCCGTTTTGGAAGCCCTGAACTCCGAGCAGGAACGATTCCTAGTCCAAGACCCGGATTGGGTTGAGTACATCATGCCACCAAGTGAAGATGTGAAAATGGGTATTGAGATGAGATGGTGGGGACCATGGAGTTTCACTGGAGATGGTAATTGCGGGTTTTACGATAGAAATGCCCGAGGAAATGGGTTCGACGGTTAGAAATACAACCAACGGGGTCTCTGGCGGAACAAGACAGGTAATAGGATTCTAGGATTGTTGTCGTGGGACTTGAATTCATGCCATAAGTTCTTTTTTCCCCTTTTTCCATGATGTCGAACAACTAGTCGTCGACTTTGTTAGTTCTAGCAAAATACCTGGCTTAGCCTAAGTGTTGTGAATCCAGTTATTTGACTTTTATTTTTTTTTTAACCCATTTCATTGTTGTCTTGTGCCTGTATGCAGCAGCACATATATTCAGAGAATTAACCATTTGTGTTACCAACAAACCGTGGATACGGGCAGTCTAAGTACTAAATTTCACTGAACCTCTTCGAGCTTTCAACAAGGCAATCCAGAGTGGGAAGTGTGCGGCTTAACAATCAAACGGTGGCAAAGAACGGATCTCATCCATCCAATCAAATCAACAAGAACCAAACACCCAAGCAAATTTGCAAAACCATCTAAAAGCAATTTAATTTAACACGAGCAAGTAATACTTTTCTTGAATTTCTTTTCCTCTCCTTCCAAAACACCGGTAACCTCTCCTCGTGATATATCCTAGCTCCAATACTTTAGCATAATCAATTAAGTAGTTCCTTCGCGGTTTAGGGTGTAGGGTGGACATCAGGCTAATTGCCTCGTTCCCACGGCTCTTCCTCCATATCGAATATTTTCTTGCGTCAAGAATGGATGTTGCACAAGCCACAGAGAAACGATGCGAGACTCGAGCGATTCTTCGTTTAGTCTGCATTAATCGAAGTTCACGAGTTGCAGCTGGCTCCAGCTTCAGGTTTCCTTGTTGAAAATAAACTCGGCTATGAAAAAGCCAATTGTATCAGGAGGAGCGGATGAGTCAAATCTATGGACAAGTTCTTTTTCCCTGGATTTAGCCACTCCCCGCAGGCAAGCACCATATCCGTTGCTAATAATGATAATAGGACATATATGAAGGCTAATCTGTGATGATTAACCAGCTTACTGTTTACATTACAAAAAGCAATGATGCTCGTGATCTTGAGCTTTAAGCCAATGCATGCAAGCCCCAAAAGTAATCAAAATATATTAACAGCTAATTAAAATGAGCGAAACACTCAACCCGTACCGGGTTGGACCTAATAGGGCCGAGTCATGGTGAAAAGGTCGCGTCGTATTGGGCCCGCTGTCCCACACAATTAAAAAAAACAGGCGATATGATAAACGAGCGAATTCAATGAGACGTAACTAGACTTATATCATTGAACCTACTAAAATTAAATGATTTTAAAAAGGTTTATTGCAAACCCAAAGGCCAAGAGGCCTCTTAAATCTCTCTTTTTCAATTTGCACAAAGGCCTAAGCAAATGAAGAAACAACGCTTCCCTACTTTTTTTTATAGATTTGCCCAACATCCTCCCAATCTCTCTCCACCTGTGTATCTAGATGTGCGCGTACCTATGTATTCAATTTTATGTATTCAATTGAGCAAATCAAAAAGAGAGTCCAAAAGGCATTGAATACGAACGAAAATTGACAAAACCCCGAACGCGAATCGTGTGTCCTTGTTACGAAAAAGCATGTTACTAAGACATTCAATCATGATGCAAGCATGTTACTCAGATGTTCAATCATGGTGCACTGCCACGTCACACGTCCAACTACAAGCCAGCGACGTAAACTTAGCTGTGCTTAGTAGAACACAAGTCCAACGGCAAGAATTCCAAACAAACGGGTAAGTAAGATATCCTGCTAAGCGATCAAAACTCTATATTACGCTGCAATGTTAGTATTGGTCTCCCGACTCCTGCAAAGCTTATTCCTGAATACACGTGTAAGGTCAACCAAAGAATGATGTGTGGTACTGTATCTTCAACCAATTCTCCCACCTGCAGCCATTCTGTTGCAGTTCAATCGATCCTCGTCTTCCTCATTAACTTCGCCGGACTGTTTGATTACCTCTGTTTTTCTTTTCCCTAGCTTTTTCTATCACCTGAACACAGTTATAGCTCAGCTTTGTAGGACATTTTTCGGAGTAATTGAAAATGACTTACCAAACGCCATCCAAACAGATAGGTGTCCCCCAGCCTTCGCAGAGCACTCTGTGCCTCCTGCTCTGCTGAGTACTCCACAAATCCGATTCGTCTTTTAGTTCCCAAAGGCGGCAGTGGCAGCGTCACACTCTTCACCTATGGAATCACAAATATCAGTCACACCTTCAATTAATCCACGATGAAGACGCTAGATTACCTTCCCTAACGGGCAAAAAATCTTCCTTATATCCTCTTCAGTGGCCGAAGGAGCAATGTTGCCCACAAACAACGTGGTTGAACTCGGCACTGGTTCAACCGGTCGGCAAAGTTGTAAAATAAGCGCACGTCCATCTAAGATGGTTCTCTGGAGAGAAGACAAATATACTATGAGGAAATTACTAAACGGTAATTTATCAAGAGGGAAAAAGAAAGGCTTACATTTAAAATCTGGCGAACATTGGTGGCTGTGCTCACTGAATCAAATTCTATTTGCCCCTGACCTCTTGAAACTTGCCTCCCCATCGAAATGTACGTTTTTATCTGTGCACATAACGAAAATATGTTGATCAATAGTCGTGGATCACAAATCACAACGTTAATTCTAGTGGACCAAAAGATTACCGAGACATTAAGAATCTTCCTCGCTTCCATGAATTTGCCGAAATGGCTTCTCAAATCCACCTCAGAGGTTTCGAAGTTAATATTTTTAACAAAAAGAGATCTTGCTGCCTGTAAATCAAAGGCAAAAACATAAGCATACTCCCCTAAAAAAAAAAGCAGCAATTACTCCTAAGCAAATGAAGAAACAATCACACAGCTCCCATTACATTTGCAGCGCCATACAACATGATGCATCCAAGAGCTTGATTCGAGTATTGATGATAAAACAAGTTAATGAGTTTTCGTAACCAAGATCAGATCAAGTCATAGAAAGCATGAACAATTATCAACTGTTCAAACCTTGTAAATGTCTTCAAGAGATTTGGGCTGCATAACCTCAATATCGTGGGCAAAGAGTAAGATAACCTTCGCTTACTTTAATATTGTCGACGAGTTCCTCCAATGCCTTTCTTTCATCGTCATCTGGAACCATCTCTTGATCAAGCTCAAAGGTGATACTACCCTGCACAAAAAAATAGCAAATTACTATCAAAATCACCCCAGGCAATCTTGCCATGTACGCCGACTATATCTGAAGCAAGGATTAAAGATGCCTTTCAATTATAGCTGAGAAACAACTCACATGTCGAGCAAGGATATAGAAGAATTGTTTCTTCCATGCAAAATTACCGCAAGACATGAAGACCTGCTTCACATACTGCATGTGTACCTTCACGGGTTAGATTAGATTCCCACAGAGAGAGAGAGAGAGAGAGAGAGAGAGAGAGAGAGAGAGATAGAGAGAGAGATCCAATATGTGGCAATGCGGAACTCCTCACAAGAAATTCCTGTACACAACTTGAAAGGAAAAGATGCTTATTCATATCCAAATAACCTGCTTATCATCTAGGGACAGTGCCATCTCAAGGGCATTGGCGTAGTCTTCAAAATTGAGATAGATCTTGTAAGCCGTATCCAGACCTAACGTGACATCAGGTCCAGGAAGGTTTCTGCAACCGATACAAAAGAAAGAATTGATTGGGACAAAAGGCACACTCATGAGTCGGTCCTCAACCAATAAGCTCCTAGACCATTTTCTGAGCAATCCATAGTGAATTACCCTGACTGTTATGCACCGTTTTGATGACAAAAATTCCATGTACCTTGCAGCACTTGTGAGGTATACACATGTCCCCTTGAAGTTGGTGCTGTCAACATGCTCCATTAACATATCAAGGTGTTTGACCTGGAAGTCATTTAATAGTCTTAGATTCACTTCAAAACAGCCTCACTACAAAATAAAAGGTTGGCATGAATAATTTACTTTACCTCCATTAACAGGTCAACAGCTTCAGGTTCAGCATTGTGCTGCAACAAAATAAAATGATTTACTAACGCGTCATCAGAAGTTACAAATCTATCCGTTAAAGTGTCTTCTGCATACAATGATCCTAATCCATTTCCTGCCGACATGAAAATTAGACAATGATACATACCTTCATATGGAAAGCTACAATTTGCTGTACAAGCTCCATGAGATCATTTATAGGAGCCTCCTCACTCTGCCGAGGTTTAAAAAGCGTTGTCAAACATATATATAGGTCAAAACACCATGACAAGGAATATCCGGGGTCACCAATTTCATAGACAAATTATCTTGAATACAGGTGGTGTTGTTGTTAGGGATCACTGATGGAATTACAACTATAGAACTAAGCCACAGTACATTAATTAGCGAAAGCCAGATGTGACACATCATGTACCACCAGAATGGAAACTAATGTAAATATAAGCAGGCAACGGAAGAGCACTTCAAGAAAGAGTTTAAGAACCCGTCTTACATGATGTGAAGAAAACAGTGATGGACTTGCCAACATTACCTGTCGCTTTTTATATTCTTGAGCAATTTCCCCAGCCAAATTCCTGATGTCAGATGTTAATTTTAAGGTAAGACAAAGTGCAATGTAACGTCTAGATAAAGCACAAAACAACAAGAATTCCTCAATAACCAGTATCTCAAGACAGAGATCATGCACCAAGTATCGGAAAATGAATAACGTTCAAAATAACCCTTCCGCAAGGATTTCACAATTGAGAGAACAAAGAGACGGCAGCATGACCGTATCCTTCCCCACGTATTAAAATGTAATACATATAATCAATAGATAAGCAATGACTCTGGATGTATATATAGTCTAACGAACCAAGATTCCCCTATTTTCCATCCTATGTGTTCAAGAGAAACACGTCCTCCATGGTTGATGAAAAGTTGGAGTAAAGGATCAGCAAGTGAGAAAAAAAACTTTGACTTCATTTTTTGGTCCACAGTTCAATTCACAGCCACTTAAATAGTGGGCTGATGCAGAGCAGAGAAATCCTCGTACTAACGGCACATAGCTGTACCAGATTCAAGAAGTATCGACATAACTAGGCATCTAGAAGAGGCCATTGCAGAAAGATCATGTTAATTGAGAACTCTGGACAGCCGTAAATACGTGTCCCTCTTTACAAACATAGCGGAGCTTCACCATTATAACCCAGGTAACGACAACATAAAAGGTGGGACATTGACCAGTGGCTTACATAAAACATCAAATCAACAATGACAAGCAAATAAATTCATTCACCAGCAACCATTACGGACCACGTCTTTGTCTAGATAGACTGAAAATTTAGCTAAATTTTTTACTCTCAACCCACATCACATCCCTATCAGCATAAAATTTATCGAGATATCAGTATCATCAGACAAGTGGGAAATAATGAGATTATACACAACAGATGCAATTATTATAGAATCCTCAATGACGTTCAAAAGAATCAACAGTTCACTATAATTATCCATGAATTTATAGCAAAAGTTAGAGTCTTTTTAACCTCATATTAAAAGGAGAGGGAAAAAGGAACCAATGGAACGTGAGATATATCACACCCAACGTCAAGATGGATTACCTGACATACTCATGGCCCCAAGAGCCAATATCACCTTCTGAACCTAACAACCTGTACTTCAGACTCTCCTGGAAACAATTACACCATTCACAAAAGAAAGAAATCAACATCAAATCTACAAGGGAGTTGGAGAAGTGAACTTGGCAAGGTCACGGAAGACGTCTACACCTAAAATAAATGCAGGCTATTCAGTGAAATGATCATACGTCAGGAGGCATGATTTCAAAAGATACCGATACTGACTATTGACGAATTCTTGTTTAGAACAATGGCAACGGGGATATAGAAGATCGGAGTTTCCATAAGTTGTCATCCTACAGGCAAGTCATGGAAATAATGGCCAGCAAAATACGATTTTGAGTCACAAGAAGAATTACCCGTTCCCCTTCAGCAGACGTTGTCGAGGCCAAAACAGAGAGTATGTCCGCTAGGTATCTCTTCATCAATGTAAACCAGATCATTGACTGCGATTAAGATAAAGTATCCTAGCAAACAATACCGTGCCAATCCATACTTCACCTTCAAATATGAATCCTTCATTGTTTCATAATACGCCTTAAGAGTTCCATAATGAGTTCGGAGAAACTTCAGGGGCTTCGGAACTGAAGTCATTGAACTTGTTGAAGCACGAATTTCTCGTCTACAAAGACGATTATCGGTGTCGTCAGACCACATTGGAAAGATAAACGTAGACAGCCCCTCTTTTCGTGAGACATCTTTTTCATTATTAGGTTCAAACCACAACCAGTGTCAATTAAGGACCATCTCATTTCTAGCAGCCCCTTCTGATTTGATCCACGTAATGCTCGAATAGTTTCTAACATCTAAGTTCACAGTAAAAATGCATGCCGTAAAGATTTCTTTAGTCTAAAAGAAATAAGACCGAGTTCTCCCCATTAAACACCCCACGCCCATTCTCTAGTCTTCTCCCTATAGTTACAGAGTTGGTTTATACCGAAAATTTTTTCCTGGAACTGTCTATCCGACTCTTCTTCTAGCTGCATGCCAGATTATTCGCCTAATTGCCATATCATACTCATATCAGACCTGCAACAATGAGAACACCAGTCCCCCCCCCTCCCTTCCCAAGCAGATGGAATAACCAGCAAAGGACAAGCTAAATGTAGATTTGCTCGTTTCCCATAAGTTAATAGCTGAGTAGGAGAAGAAATGGAAGCAAAAAAATATCTCCAGGACCAGAAGTACCTCATGCTCTTTAGAGCAACCTTCCGTAACCCAGGATCAGGATGCTGAACCCTTTCCACATACAGCTCCAACTGCTGCTTCAGTGCCAAATCTTCTTCTGACTGCAAATACGTTCACAAACAGAACTTAACGAAAAGGAATTCATCAACGCACTCCAGCTCCTCCATAATCACCTCAGCAACTAACCGGTACCATTGCCACGACACGCCAAAAGTCCAAACCACAAAAGACCGCACCCGACTACCGACTCTGAATCCGAATCCTCACTCCGACTCTCAATTCATCAAATCACCAACTTCAACAGCAACCGAAGCAACACAAAGGGCACTCACCCAGCCGCAACATCCCGCATTCAACGACACACTCAAATCGAACACGAAGAAGGAAAACGAAATGAAGCGCCAAAAGCGCACTCACCATGTCCTCGTCCTTCATCTCTTCCTTCTTCCTGGGGCCCTTGGCGCGGACCTTGACGGGAGCCTCCTCGCGAGAAGTGCCGGCGCCGGACCTCTTCTTTCCAGGCGCCATGTCGGAGACGAACTAGATCGGAGCAGCTACCCGTTCGCGGCCGAATCGAGAAGAGGCCGGTGCAATTGCTACGAAGCCCTAGGCCGATTTGAAGGAAGTCGGAGGAAGAAGATCGTCGCCTCGGAGAGGGAGAGGGAGAGGAGGAGAATCTGAAGCGCGGGGATGGATTCCTTGCTGAACAAGCTAAAAAGCTCGCGCCAAGAGTGTCTCGGTTTGATATTACGGAATTAACAAAATCATTTATTTTGAAATATTTGAGCATTTAACATGGATAGAATTTATTGGTGAAACTACGCCGTCCGAAGAAATTGTATATGTAGAAAGATAAAAGAATCTCGAGATTTGACCTCTCTCTCTTTTTTCTTTTTTTTCTTTTTTCTTTTTATGGAGTAAAGAAGATTCAAATTTCAATATTGATAAAATGCAATTATTACTCTACGCATTTGAGCAGGTGTACAGCACTTGCGAAATAAGTATTTGAGAATATTCGAGAAAAAGAGACAAAGATTTAAGGTCCCTAAACGATAAGAGCTCTCTTTGCTTATATGAGAGTTTGGGTATACGGTAACAAGCACTTCCTTTAAGAATTGCTTCTAAAACCGACGCGTGTAACTCCAATTTACAAAGGATCGATCATTCTCCTTGAAAGGAATGCTTTTCTTGCATTCTCCACCGATTAGTATTTGTGCTCGCCTCATCAAATCCTAGGAGTTTTTTTTTTTCAATACAGCAACAGCAACCAAAATTTTTTTTTTATAAAAAAAAGGGCATTAGTTTAATAGCTTTAATCGTTGCACGACAGCAATTTCGTAGCTCCCCCTGTTAAGTATTTCCTTGAAATATTTTTGTTATTTTCTCCCTATATTATAATACTATTGTTTAGCTGCATATAAAATTCTCCTGGTTGTTGTGTTCGGAAAATTTTGTAGGCAACTAACAACATCATATAGTACGATTTATATGAAAAAGGATACCATTCAACGAATAATTTATATTAAGGCACACATCTCAATTTTACACAGAGAAATTTGTGCATAATATATATGGCCATCTCCTCATCGAAAGATTGCTTTTAGCGCTGGTTGAACTCACTTGCCCCTTCCTTGGATTGGGACGCATACGCCGAGATTATACGGCAAAGAAAAGATTTGACAAGACGCACCCGTGGTGCTTGAATCAATTTACAAGAAATTGTTGTAAGGCAACGAAATATCCAAAGCGGAATCAATTTCAAGGGTCTTTCATTTAGAATTAGAAATATAAGAGGAAATTGAAGAATGTGAGAAATAAAACTCAAAAATTAAATTTGAAATTCTAGCAGGCTTCGTCGGTTTAGACTAGCTACTTATTGATTTCCATGAATTTGGAATCTAACTTGTGAAAAATTTCTACTTTTGGTGGCAAAATCTAATGCACGTTTACACTATTTTTGGGGTTTGGCGATGCCCTGAAGGGCCCGATAACAGCCATATATCTTCAGCTTGAAGATGACAGATGTGAGAGGATTACCGCCAAATTCCAACTACTCACAAAAGATTTTCTTCAGTCCAAAGTGGTGTATCGCTGTGGAGAAGCAGACGATAGTGCTTTTTGGAGCAACATTTGGGTTATGATAACTTAATCAGAAGCAGAGGAGCCAGCTACTTCAAACATTGCCCATCCACCTGTTGTTGTGGCTTGATTGTTGACCGGCTTGTAGTGGCCTGTTCAAGAATTGGGACTTGCACGCCGAAGATAATCTTAGTAAGATCGAAAAATCCATTGGCCAAAATCACTGGTGTGTACAATGCAATCCGAACCGCACAAGTTTTGGCTGTCTAGAAGACCAAAACCTCGACACTTTTTGGTTAATCCTATTTGACATGGAATATCGCACCATCAGACGCCACTTCAAGGGAATGACCAAGCTAGAGAACCAAATTTGACAACCATTCTAGAGAACCAAAGTGACGTGGTCTTTCTTATATATCCAGGGAAAACCATTGACGACCAAACGGCAGCATAAGAGATTATTCGAGTTGGATCCAATCATTTGATGCCAAATTGGCAGCCCTTTAACTTTGCAGCCATCGCGGAGACACAACTAGCTTTGGATACCAATGATGACCCTCTCGAAAATTGTCATTGTTGAGAAACTTTTTAAGCCTTCCCCTGCGGATTTAGCCCCCGCTCGGAGCTGCTGTTGCCTCGCGTCGGTGATGGGGAACGGAAGCGAAACAAAGGGTGAAGAAAATAAGGATAGCACGAAAGGGAAGAAAATCGGATAAAAGATCGAGAAAAGGGGAAAGCACGCCGAAACTTGGCAATAACTCAACAATTCTACGGTATTGATCAAAAGCTAACTGATATCCCGAGTATCGCACAAATGTCTTTATCGTGACGTATAAAGAAACTCAAAAGACTCGAGCTCACAAGAGAGATTTTTGGTCAAAAGCTGACTAAAGAAATGCATTAACACGGTTATGTATAGTGGAAGACCTAGCTAGTTTCCTATTAAAACATAAACATTATGGACTAAAATCTAAATGAGATGACGATAAATTTAAAGATAAAGAAGTCAATGAAAAGTGTAATCTTGATGTAATTCTAGCTCTTCATTGACATGAGCCCGACTCATATCACCGTCGAATGAGATGGCCCCAGCTCACTTGCACTGGAGCAGAGGGGGCCATCGCGAGCACAACAATGTTTGCTTAAGAACGGCTTTAAAACGTGTCGTGCTAATATGAGAACATGCGGAACTTATCCATTGGTGATTACAGACATATTTAACGCCCACTGTCCCCGCGCTGGCTCTAATTAATGCCACTGTAGGTATTCCCACCTAGGCTGGCCATTAGTATTATACTATTCGCCTCGGTCACAGCTCTCCCGTATCCGCATACTCTTAGAGTGCAGCGTGCTAGTGTGCGTCTTGAGTCTTGCCAACTCTTTTTGGTTTGGTCGATGTCTACCAACTTAATAGTCCCAACATACGCTAAATACAATCACAAACATAGCCAACTACCAACATCTCAAGATATAAAATATATGTTCACTCAAATATCACTATATCAATATTTGAAAAAAGTAAAGGAAACTCATATAATTCTTGCAATGGGATGATTCACGCGAATGGATGGGAATGTCGTGATTTAAAACACCTAAAAAGTGCATTAATTAGATGTAGAGTTTCGGGGACCCAGATAAATATGATTTCAAAACATTTTGGAAACACTTGAAGCTAAGGGAAGATCCAGAGAGAAACTTTTAAATGGTGACCACACTGGTTATGACACAACTGGACCGGATAGTTCGATTATATGAGAAGCACTGCTCAAGAGCACATATGCGTGATTAGTTCGAAAGCGCCTCAGGATGTATCATTAATTAGAAGAAGCGCGAACCTAACAATCATGATTCTTGCCCACGGCGCAAACTCTGTGACGTCGAAAAACATGGAAATAGAATCATCAAAAGAGACACAAAACGGACAAAAAAACAAGCATGATTAACTTGAAATTACGCGATTCAATAGGTTTTTACCTTTCATTTTCTGCTCTCATCTAAGCTCTCAAGGAACCCACTTTAACTTGTTTTGAATCCGGAGCACCTAAAACTTTCGCAGCACTATAATTCTTGACATGCAAACATTTTTAAACCTAGATTATATTCTAAACTCAAACAAAAAAGCAGAAAACAAATTACTTTTGCTTATGTTTAATCTTAAATAATTAAGCTCATGTCAATACAAATTCTATTCTTCTTCGAATAAACGTCGAGCAACATGAACTTTACAATGCCAATATGTAGAGATGGCAGTGAGTCAACTCTAATAGGATAGTCGATCCGTTCTGAACCCTAGCAGGACTTGACTGGGTTGCCGTTACTCGGTTTTACAATACCATTTTGCAAGACCCGTATATGGTGTGAGGTGGGTTTGAAATTTGTCTTCCGGGTAACAGGAGAGCCATTTTATTGAAATGTGTTTGCTATATCGAAAAGCATAAGATTGCTCACATACTTTCATATACAACGATCCACATATAGATATTGATTGTACTCGTGTGTATTCATATACAACATCCACAATCTTTTTTGTCGCTTCTCTTTTTGCAGTCAGAATTTATTTGAAATTTTTCGGGGTTTGGATAAATCTCATCTTTCTTGATTGTGAATTTCTAATCAAGATAAGATATTGTTACACGTTTTTAGATTATTTTTCTTCGAGAAATTATGAACATATAGGAAGATAATAAGCTCAGGGGTATCAAGAACCCATTGAGAATCCGAAGTGTGTCCGAAAACTTAGGTTGGGATAAGTTTAGAATACCATCTACGAAATCCTACACGGAACTATATAAGGAGTCCCAAGCCCTAACCATTCTATCAAAGCATGGAGCATTGCCAAGTTGCAACACCCAATACCTTCTACCTCCCTCCCTCCCTCCCTTCCTCCCTTCCTCCCTTGAGCTCCCTCCTTTCCGCTTCTCTCCATGGCTTCCTCCGAGAGATTCGTCCACGGAGCAGCTGAGCTCATGATACTGGAAGTCGATGGGGCGCTCCTCCAAGAAATAGTTGACGACCTCGACAAGGACGACGTAGTCGTGGGCAGTAGCTGTGGCAGTGGAGAGTATGTTGTGCGGCCACTAGAGGTTCACCATCCTAGCCCCGTTTTGGAAGCCCCGAACTCCGAGCAGGAACGATTCCTTGTCCAAGACCCCGATTGGCTTTAGTACATCATGACACCAAGTGAAGAAGTGAAGATGGGTATGGAGATGAGATGGTGGGGACCGTGGAGTTTCACTGAAGATGGTAATTGGGAGTTCTAGTGTTCTACAATAGAAATGCCTCTGAGGAAATGGGTTACGGCTGCTTGTGGGAAAACAGTTAGAAATATCACCAATGGGGGTCTTTGGTGGGACAAGACAGGTAATATGATTCTAGGATTGTTGTCGTGGGACTTAAACTCACGCCATAAATTATTTTTCCCCTTTTTCGATGATGTCGCCCAACTCGTCGTCGACTCCGTTAGTTCTAGCAAAATACCTGGCTTAGTATAAGTGTTGCGAATCCAGTTATTTGACTTAAGTCTTTTTTTTAACCCGTTTCATTGTTGCCTTGTGCGTGTACGTATCGGCACATATATTCAGAGAATTAACCATTTGTGTTACCGACAAATCGTGGAGTCTCTTCGAGCTTTCAAAAAGGCAATCCAAAGTGGGAAGTTTGCGGTTTAACAATCAAACAGTGGCAAAGAATGGATCTCATCCTTCCAGTCAAATCAACAAGAACCAAACACCCAAGCAAATTTGCAAAAGCATCTAAAAGCAATTAATTTAACACGCGGAAGCAATAGTTTTCTTGAATTTCTTTTCCTTTCCTTCCAAAACACCGGTAACCTCTCCTCATGATATATATATCCTAGCTCTAATACTTTGGCATAATCAATTAAGTTGTTCCTTCGCGGTTTAGGGTGTAGGGTGGACATCGGGCTAATTGCCTCGTTCCCACACGACTCTTCCATGGATGTTGCACAAGCCAAAGAGAAACGATGCAAGACTCGAGCGATTCTTCGTTTAGTCTGCATTAATCGAAGTTCGCAAGTTGCACCTATCTCCAGCTTTAGGTTTCCTTGTTGACAATAAACTTGGCTGAGAAAAAGCCAATTGTATCAAGAGGAGCCGATGGGTCAAATCTATGGACAAGTTCATTTTCCCTGGTTTTGGCCACTCCCTGCAGGCAAACACCGTATCTCTTGCTGTTTGCTTTACAAAAATTAAGCAGCTCACTGTTTGCTTTACAAAAATTAAAACTTCAGCAAGCGACATTTATGAAGAGACAAATAAAAATAGCATAAGAGATTAGAAGGACAAAGACTACCAATGTTTTGTTAATTCAAAAAGATGGACCATCCTAAGATCGGCTACAAGATCTACAGTATTGCCTCAGATCATTAAATGTACCTTACAATCTCATCCTTTAACAGAAATGATATCTCAACCATCTCGGAAATAGGATTGGAAAATATTTTACAAAAAGATATGGTTGCACAGAAGTACATATATCCATCGCTATATTCAAAAGAAACAACAAGGCCTGGACCTCCGACTCTTGGATGCTGAAATGAACACAAATGCAGGTAGCCGTGAGATCTTCTGTATTTTTTTCTCTCTCTTATTACAGATATGATGAAATATCGACCAAATAATTGTGCATGTCAAAACTTAAACAGCACAGTCAAACCTGTGGAGCTATTGAGAGGAACTTGTGAGTGTCCAAAGCATACCGAACCAGTGCTTCAATTTCCCCGGGATTAATTGTACATCTAGCAAACCAGAAATAAACACCACGGTAAATTTCACATATGTTTGAGGCAAAAGATTTAGTGCAATAGGATTAATGATAGAAGCAGCAGATACACAAGCTCGTTATAAGACAAGTATCGCACAAGGGCTGAGACGCACGAGTTTTTAGGACATAGAAATGGTACAGGACCTGATTAAGCAGATGGCGCTTGACGACCCATAGCGACGACTTAGTATGCATATAAAACGTGCAACCTGACATGGTTATATAATTCTTGAGGTATGAGTTATGCCCCAGGATAATAGAAAAGACATGCTAAGAGTCAAACTTGGCAGTGGTTTTAAGAGATGTAGATATAAACAAAGGATGCAACAAGAACAAACTGGACTTCATTCATCATTGCAATTGCTATGGAAACAAATATGTCGTCACGTCTTTCCATTGTGGAAGAAACAGTCTTTCAGAAAACAAGGTCAACTAAAAGCTTTCTCAAACAGGATAAGGGTTTATGGACAGCATGGTCGCCCTCAATTCTAAGAATGTCTACAGCAAAATAGCAACTAAAATTAGGGAATGAAATCACCAAATTAAAATCAAGTTATTGGATCCATCACATGTCTAACCTCTCCAGAAAACAATACGGGTCTCAGCCCAAGAGCATAAAGAAGAACTCGATCGAAGCTGTGAGGTAAAAATCTTTGGAATTCTCCATCCTAGTGCCCTTGCACTGGTTACTTCCTGGCCCATTCCTCATTCTACTCATACTATTCTTCCTCCACTCGGCTCGGCATGTGTAAGTTCTCTCACTACAATTCTCATTTCTAACTATAACATTCACACCATCAGAGATCAGTGCTTTGTTACTTACAATTGGAATATAATTAAAAGAAGACAGGGGAATGCATATCACATACATGGGAGGGAAGTTAAGAACCACAAGCTACAGTACGAACATACAGATTTGACATCCCATAATCATAAGAGAGAGACAGATATTCGCTTATTTCCAGGGGGAATGCAGTCAATAAAACGAGTCCTAGGATCTTACATGGCTCACTCAAAGATACAAAGACTGGCAGAAGCAATTGAAGAGCCGAAGTCAAAGCTAGGCTCAATAGGATCCAAGAAACGAATAACTCAACTCTTTCTTTTCGACTGAGAAAAATTCTGCATCAGGAATCGAATAGGAAGTATGCATTAGAAGGCAACTTGAGTTATTTTAAATGACATCAAGCAATCTCACAAGAAATCCCTGCTTAACCCTGTCTAGACATCTCAAACAAGACCAAGAAAATTCCTCCAACCTGGGCAGCTCGGGGAGGCAAACCACACTGCTCCACAAGTCTATTGAAGTTTTATGTGAAATGAGGACGTAGGCAATTCTGCCACGATTAAAGGAAAGAATCTCAGCCTGAAATATCCGGACTTCGTATAGAGAAAATAATCATTCAACATAGCTCCTTTGCCTAAGGTTCAACTCCAAGAACTTCTAAAACACTTGAAATCCTGAGAAAATCTATTCGTTCCAGCAAAATGCACCCCAAGAACCTTAGTTTGTTCATATCCAACACAGGTTGCTGAAATTTTCAGAGTACATCCCATATAGTACATCCAAACTCAGACATTCAATCCCCAAATTCAGACTCAATGCAATGATCAGACTAGGTGCTATCTGATTTATTTGTGGCGTGATAGGAAAGAAAACGAATTCATACAGTAGAATGTTGACTGAAGTGGAAAGTAGGATCTACCTACTGCTGAGATTGCAAACATCCCTCGTGCTAAGTCCAGCAATATCATCGGTTTGCACCTTTTCTGTCTGAGATTTTGCTGTGCTGGAGTTCTGGTTTGTAGCATCACTTTGTGAGCTATCACCAGAATTGGATGTGATGGCAGCACTGAGTACAAGGCTTTTGCAAACAGATTTAAGAGCATCCAAGTTATATGTGGTTATACAATTCAAGCCCAATTCAGCAGCCAATTTCTGAATATCCAGCACCTAGAGTCAATTGCAGAGAACTCTTAGCAATGACAACAATGTGAACCAAAACCGTCAAACGTGACAAATATGCTTAGCACGGTCAATCAAGGAACAGCGACCGCTTTGAACATGAATCATGATTAGTCAAGATTGAAGTTATTGACCCGTAAAATCTCTCGCACATTGCACTTTGATTATATTTGTCTAGTCATGTGACGTAATTCAGGAGTTTTCCGTTTACTACAACTGCAAGAATTCCGGTTTTATTTTAACTTATTCAAATATTCATGCCCCTCATTTGCCTCTCCATCCATAGCTATTGTCCACTAGTCTTAAACTTCTTAGTCTAACTGTGGAGCGTAACAACATTAAGTAGTAAAGTTTAAAACATGCCGTCATCTACCAAATTAAGCTTTTAAATGAATTCATGGTGGTCTCACATGATTCCCAATCTACAAAGCCGCATACTTTCTTCAGTGCAAGAAGACTCCACTCTTGTTCTATTGCTTACCAATTAAGTCAAATTCGAGCGTGCTACATACAGTCTTATGAGAGGAAATGCTCCGGAATAAAGCCTTTCGTCTTCTCTAGCTGTCTTCTCTTACTGGACATTTTTAGGTGGAGGAATACTCTAATACGCTTTCAAATGCATCATGAAGGCAGATTAGCAGGAAGAATTCCTACCTTATTATGAGACCTATCAGCGGCAACAATCTCTCCTTCATCTTTCGTAACAATTGCAATTGCAGTGGTTTTTCCTCCCAGTATCTAGAATCCTGTCACCCTTTTGAGGATCTAAAAGCTACAATACTTCAGATGCGTGTCCACGGTAAAACAAGAATCCTTGAAACAAAATCATGCCAATCATGTAGCACTGCCTCCTGATCTTTAACTCGTCCGTTTTTATAGATGCAAAGTAGCTTGTGGAAAATGAAGTTACCTAGGGCATGGGCGGTGACGATACTTGGCAGGTTTTGAAGAAATATCTCCCCCTGGAGCACATCTGGAGACCAAAAAATGAAGAAGTTAAAGGAGTTTTTCGAGCTTTATGAACGTAACGTCCAGAACCATGAGCTACGTGAAGAAATTAAGTCCGTCAAGCGAGATCAGATGTCTCCAAGATAATAGTTGATTTGCTCCTGAAAGTTGAGAAATAAACCCTTGTTTGTCGGGTAGATCATTACATACAAGCGTTGATTCCGGTTTTGATGACAAGAATGAAATACTGTAGGTAAGAGAAACCATGTCACCACATGAAATATCTTTTTCTAAAATAATATATAATTAAACATTTGGTGTAAATCATGCAAAGAAGAATGCTTCCAAAATCAGGCATTCATTGCATAATCCTCCATGGCACCACCATTTGTCAATTTGCTGTATCTTGATCCATCAGCCCCCAATATCAATTATTACAGCTTATTTATTCAGGAAGTAGATAATTAAGCCCTCGACGCAAAAAAGGCCAAGAAGCTTTCTTGAAGACTTGTCCCACCGAAGCAACATAATTGACAAAATTGTTGTCTCAAGGAAAGGAATTTTAAAGATCTTTAATCCCAGCGCAAATAACAGAAATAGAGGCAAACAATAGTTGGAATCATAGGTTTCGGAAGAAAAGTGGTCACGAGATTTTTTAGCAGATTACTGGACTTAGTCAACTTAAAATAACTGAAAAAGGATGCAAGTGTCAAAGCAATCTTGTGAAAAGCAACTTATCGAAAAGGAAGAAACAAAATGTCATCCTTCTGAAGCAAGGTACACGGAATACGTACATTAGTGTCATCTCCCCAAGGAGGAGAATTGAAGGGTACCATCAAAAGAAGGTAATCTGTACACTCGATTTTTCATATCAACAGCTACTCCTTCAGAGGCACGGAAGATGCCTGCCTTTGACATCATCGCTATTCCTTGGCCAATATACATGCCATTTCTTTCGTTATGAAAAGGATCTGCAATTTTAAATGAGAGTATGACTAGCATTTTCAGAGATAGCAAAATCAGATAATCACAAGTTCGATAAGGATATTCAGTCCATGCAAAGAGAAAGACAGAACATGCACTGCTCCCTATCAGGTGACAGAGATTTCACTATTTAAATCAATAACAGGATACTTGAATATTAAATCGCAGCTTCCTCATAACAGGATATCTTTTCTACGGGAAAGACCATAGGTTTAACACGTGACCCCCTCGACAGCACATGTAATATAAAGCAGTTTTTGTACAAAGTAGCGGGCCCGTTTGCGAAAGAGAACACTATGACAGAAAACGTACGATGAAGATGACTGCAGATGCACTGTCCACACGCCTTTCCTTAAATTCTGATTCTAATTGAAAAGATCTTTATGCTTAGCTATGATATTTCACCAAACTAAATTGGGAACACCTTTAAAGTTTTTAATTGATCGCAATTTAATAATTATTCCGCTACTGGACTAGATTGAAGAATAAAGTAGATGCATAAAATGGAGAAATAAATTCAGTTCCCAACGTGCCCTTTCCTTAGTTATCTCTCGCTATTTTCCATTATAAGCAGTAGGGTAACCTATGTAAAGAACCAAAAGCAGGAACTCACGATACTACCTAAATTGAAACGAGATTTCTTGGTAAATTCTTCCTATTTCTGAGACCATCAGGCTCTAGAATGAACATATACTACTAGAGAATAAGCTACTAGTATAAATTCAGGCAATCCGCAGATAGTCGATAGACAAGATAAATCATAAAAGTACCATACTACATTTAACAATATTCTTAATAAGTCGAGACCTTGACTATCTATTCTATTTCATAAAAGGTCGATTCTTGTAAGAAACAAGGGCTAATTATTTTCTTAAAATTCCAATTTTGTATGTGCAGATGACACATCAGGCTAACACTTTTCTATAGTGACCAACGTAGATGAGATTCATTCTCTTGTCCTCACAGATCGCAACCCTTCTGAGTTATCTACCCACTATCAAACACGAGTTTAAGTCTACATAAAGGCCATCAGACAATCCAATAGGTTCTCACAATAATTGCAAGTTGACAATATCAGTTAATCGAAAAATAGCTCTGTGAAAATGTTGATTGAATAATGAAAGAGTACTACTTGCCTGTCTAAAATCCCTGAAGAGCAGTCCCGGTCTCACGGTTCATATTAACACCCCATCCACCATCAGGACATGGCTGCTCCACGGCCATAGAAACTGCAGCCACTTAAGTGATGATCACCGCAAGCCACAGCACCCAGAACACGTGCCTTAACATACACTGCCATGAGCAAACAAATCAAGAATCAATAGGCAAGTATGCTTCCCTCATGAATGCTTAATCACTTCAGAAAAGAGTACCAGAGCACCCGGAGTGCACAGCCTCCGCACATTTCCCTACTGACCGTGACTTCCTTTGGAGGTTTGTCCAAAGCATGACAAGAGTCGATATTATGCGGTCCTAACCCTCGGATGAAGACCACATAAGCCAGGCATGTTACAATTAGAAATCAAATTACCGGGTAAACCTTCTTTACGCGGATCAACCGAATCTCCTAAGGACCCCAGGACTTTCTTAATCTGTTCTTCCGAACATTTATCTCCACTTGCATTAGTTAATGAGCCATTTTGCTGAGGAAGCTTATCAGAATCAACGACGGTATCGGTTCCTTGCAAATTCACGTTGTCAGTGGAGTCTCCAAGACCTGCTTCCTTAGTAACGGCATGCGATTTCTCATTGACAGCATCACTTGTCGACTCAAGCGCATTCACATGGATGCATGAATAGCATGGCAGGCGCCTGATCAAGGGAAATGAAAATGTAAAAGCAAGCTCCAGAAAATCGAAAGAACTAGTATCAGATAGTGTCGACAGTAACAAATGCGGCACCTAACTGTGAATACCGGACATTTTGTTAAATGTATATATTGCAGTCAAAGCAAAGTCATCTTCTCAAGCATCGATAACCCATTTTCTATCACTTTGGAATTGGAACGGTGAACTCCGAAGAACAATCTTACTAAGAGAAAAAGGAAACGAAAGGAGTGAGAAACTTGAGCTCAAAGCTTCCGTTAGTGCTGTGGGAACGCGAGCGAAGTGCTCGGCTCCATAAGCCTTGATGAAGTACTCTTCCACTTGAGGGTTCCATTTCAGCACGGGGTTGAACTTGAAGCAGCACCGCTCCGACTACATACCCGAAGGGACATGTTGCGGCGACACTAACATTAGGTGAACGGGCGCCTGCCAAGGTTTTGCAACAAGCGCCTCGCTTTACTCACCATGATGCTCAGAGAATTTTCTCAACGTCTAAAGGAGAGACGTGCGAGCTGGACGACGAAGGATTGACAGCGTCCAAGGGGAAGTACGAGTGCGCCCGCAATGATGTTCGACGAAATTGTTCGGAAGCCCGTGACCGGGAAGCTTGGGCTCGAAGGCCGAAGGTGAAT
Source organism: Syzygium oleosum (assembly GCF_021117445.2). Taxonomy (NCBI): domain Eukaryota; kingdom Viridiplantae; phylum Streptophyta; class Magnoliopsida; order Myrtales; family Myrtaceae; genus Syzygium; species Syzygium oleosum. The sequence continues at coordinate 8,466,488 of NW_026607494.1, forward strand.
AACTAGAAAAATCCTCGCACGAGACTTCCTCTATTTTCTTTCGCGTGGACCGTGGAGGTCCTTCACAAGTTTTGTGTTCAATTTTACGGGTTGTGTCCGCAATTGAAAAGTGCAATTGCAGTTGGTAATTGCTATGTCGACAATTGAAGCAAAGTATCCCAAGACGATGAAACACATTGAAATCAAATACCACTATGTTTATGATATTGTATCAGAGGGAACCACATCCATTAAGACGGTACACTTGGCAAATAATTCGATAGACATGTTAACGAGGTCTATCCCATTTACCAAGTTCCAGTATTTGTTCAGACTTGGGCAGCATTTGCTGGAGGTGAGAAGACCAGAGGGGCGCCGGAGAGACAACGATTGATAAGGATGGATTTGGATTTCTGACAAGGTAGAGATTTATTGATTTTGATTCGAAGTTACTGTCAATTGATTTCAAATCCTTTTTATTATTGAATTGTAAGGAAACCCAAGCCAAATTAGGATTGTTTGAAACAAACACTTGCCAATAGAATCGTAGGTATTGCCAAAAAAAGAAAAAGGAAAATTAATTTTCCACGAGACTTCTTTAATTTCCTTGTTGAAGTTGAAGTCCACGTTGATGTCCAAGAAGGTATATATGTATTCTATTGGTGAGTCCTGTCACGCCCCGAACCCCCGTCGAGCCCGCGACATCCCGCCTCCGGTCGAACAGAGTGCGGCGTCCCAGGAATAACGTCGCCGACCCAACGATCCATCAGAGTTAACTCGCGGCGGAAGTAATAAAAAATCCGGGACATTAAAATTGGAGAACACCAGGAAGGAACAAATCGTCAAACCACCAAGCATATATTACACTTCCAAATATTTACATCATCCGCAAATACAAACCACAAAATAATTTATAAGCACACCGAACTATAAACTCCAAACCACCAAAATATCAAGATCAGCTCTCTAGGTCAGCACTATCCAAAAATGGGGCGCATCCTCCTCCCAGAACTATCCCCTACACCCTCTCGAAGGCGTCCACTCTGACTCACTGTCCTCGGCATCACCACCTGAATCCTCCGCAGCTGTCTGCTCACCTGACGACTCCGAGTCGACCTCAATCTCGACATTCAGGCAGGGGCTCCGAAATGGTTTGGTTGAAACAACCATGAGATCACATCTCAATAAGTCACAACCTAAGCCCCACCTAGGCTATCACGTAATTCCAGACACATCCAAACGCGCAACCAAACAACCACACAACCAGCAATCAAACATTCACACATACCTGGACTCTCTGCATGCGCACCATGCACGTTAGCCCACAATCCCAACATACAATTCTTGCACACATGCCATCACACACTTTCCACATATCAATACACGCGCCAATCATACCACAGCAATACATCACAGCCGCGCGCGTGCCTCGATTATAAAACAAAACCTATTTGGGCACGTCCCATACCATGCCTAGCAGATTTTACCCCATAATCGCGCACTGCATCACGCGATACAAACACACTCGCACACTAACTCACACCATGCATCATTTTCACAATCCTCACATGTCAAGCCAAATCCCGCTCGTTCTCAACTCTTTCCACCACTACCGCGCCCGCGTAAAACGCATCAGGCCAACGGTCTTCTGACCTCGTCAGGCATCGACACCCCGTCGGGCCGGGCATCGTCATCTCGTCAGGGACGGCATCGTCCCGCGTAAACGAACACGCCTCAGGACGGAATCCTACACACACTTTTCTTCTACCGCGCCCGCGTAAAACGCATCAGGCCAACGGTCTTCTGACCACGTCAGGCATCGTCACCCCGTCGGGCCGGGCATCGTCACCTCGTCAGAGACGGCATCGTCCCGCGTAAACGAACACGCCTCAGGACGGACCTTACCCCGCGTAAACGAACACGCCTCAGGGTATCACTTTTCCCATCAATCCTACATTCCCGTACCTTCGTTCCACACTCTCCACACGTACCACACGACCACACATACACACGGTCACACACAAATTCACATCTCGCGCACATTTTTCACAATTACCCATCCTCATCACGCGAACACCACACAAACACCCAAGCTTAGCACGCGAACTCAATGCGCAATCATGCCACCACACCTCACAGCCACACAATCACACATACGAGCTCATTCAAGCATCAAACTACCCATCAAAATGCCACGGTAACACTGAATAATTCTCGAGAGAGAGAAAAACCGAGAATATGTAAAAATCGGGTCCAAACTGGGCAGTTGTGCAGTGACAGAAATCCATTTGAAATAAATAGTAAAACAACTCCAAAAATTCTAAATTTTGGATATGTCATAAAAAACATCTTGATCAACATTTCTCATGAAGAACACGAAATCCGGTTCAATCTGTAACCATGCCTTTTTGTCCCTCGAAGTCAGACCAAAATCAGTTCGCTCAAACAGACCGTTTTGTCCTCAAAATACATTTATTTCAACACCCAAATCACCTTGAAAAGCTTTGAAATTTTTATATGTTATAGCCACGAATGTCCCCAACAACTTTTGTGAAGGAAGTATTTTGAAAATAGGCCTGGAAAAATTTATAAAAATTCGAACAGATCCGAAGGTCGGGTGAACAGTAAATCGGGTAGTTTTATTTCGGTCCAAAGATGGACTTCCGAATGGAATCAAATGATTTCCAAAAATTCCCAAATTAAAATATGTCATACTTAAAGATGTTGGGAGAAACTTTCATGAAGAAAATTTCCTCAAATTCGGCCCCCAAAATTCTCTACAAAAATAGCAAACCGGGCAGGTATAGTAACCGCGAATCCGCGATTCACCCCGAGCCTCACGGATTCAAACCCGAACCGATTCCTACCGAATTCCAACCGCCTAAACTCATTTCCCGACGTCTAATCCAACCCGCAACACCCGCTAACAGTCACGATCAGCCATCAACAGCCACGATCAGCCACCAAAAACCATTATCGACACCTTAATCACCCTCTAAATCCTCTAAACCATACCCGAACGAGTCCGAAAATACCCGACGTCCTAAATAGGGATTAGATCGCGACTTACCCGAACTCTAGACTAACTCGGCTAGAGTGGCAAGGGGGAACGGCTGGCCTGCGGCGATCGGCGGTGGCGGCTTGCTCCGGCAATGGTCGGCGGTCCAAGGCCGAGAGAGAGATGAGAGGATTTTTGGTGAGGGAGAGAGGGAGAGAGTTCTCTGTTGGGGGGGGGGGGGGGTGGTGCCGTGAGAAGAGAGGGAATGAGGAGAGAGAGAGGAGAGAAACAATTAAATATTTGGTCCAAGGTTTGACCGAATTTTTTCTTAATTTCAATTTTGCCCCTAAAACACTTGGTCCACATTCTTCCAAACCAAAATATCTAAGGACGTTTTTGTCCAATATTTTGGGGCTGATATTTATCCACATTTAATCCCCAAATTCAATTTCCAAAATCCCCAAAATTCGGAATACCCAAAAATAGGACTAGGGGCAAAATCATAATTTTCCGGTCCCGGGGCGAAATTCCAATTTTCGCACATACGTGTTCCATATGTGCGTGGCCAACATAATATGGCGTCAGAATCGCGAAATTCACTTTCTAAGTCCTCGAAAATCGACTGCGAAGTTCCGGGAATAAAATAATATTATTTTTCCAATTTTTGTCGAAATTCCAATTTTTGTCCAAAACGACTCCTAGTATGCGTGGCCACCCAAAAATGGCGTCGGCCTCGAAAAATAACCTCAAACGGCCTCAAAATCCAACACCGGCGCCCATAGGGGCAAAATCGTAATTTTTTTTACCCCCAGACCGAAATTTCAATTTTTACACGTACTAACTCCAAACATGTGTGGCCAGCGTAATATGACGTCAGATTCCCAAAAATAGTCTCTTAACCCTTAGAAAATCGACATCGAAATCCGGGGCCCAATTTCGTGATTAAAACTCGCTCGGTTTCAAGTTTCAAGGTCTCTCACTAATGGGCGACTGTTTAGAACATATGCGTATCGAGCTAGGGTTATCCGAGTCACATTGGTCTCGATCATTAAGAGAATGAGAAATTATCACTAGTCTCAGAGGTCACGATCGTTCGATTCAAGTTCAGGACTGGTTGGCCACGTGTACTCTCAGTCATGCAGAATCACCTGCGATCTGATTGCACAACGTTGGCCTTGGCCAAACCACATCCATCACTTTTTCCTAAGATCGGCCCACGTTGGCCCAAAACAATCTCTTATCATTTCTCATGATCGGTGTCCAATTCACGATCGGGTCCCTGGTCCACGTACCATTTTCCTGTTGGTTAGTATCCCGAGAGTGATCAGCTCTGGGCGAGACTTACTAAAATGAAATGCGAAATAATATCAATTTTATTGATCCTGGAATTACGTCGAAATTCAGGCTGTTACAACTCCCGTCTCCAGTGCATGTAACATTCTGAATTTTCGATCATTTTCCCGAGATTTATGAAATGAATATTTTGGCCAAGGCACTTATAGTGAGATCTCACCCGGAACCGCGTATTCTCGGGATGCTAACCTTAAGGGTAAGGCCATTACGGGATTGAGTTCGCACGATCAAAGAACTCGACCTTGGTTCGGCCTTCGACCATAAGGATTGTCGAGGGAATGTTTTGGGCCAACAGAGAGCGATCTATTTAATTGATCGTGTCCGAAGGGAACTAGCGACAGACTCTCGCAATTACATGACAATCGAGGTCGCCTTGGTTCGAGCAAGCTTAAACGTGATTTGACTTAGTGTCAGTCATGGGTCGAGAGCTTGTAATTCCAACGAGCCACCCGTTAGCAAGAGATAAGCTAAAGTCGCGATTATTCGATTCTAGTCATTTCTTGGAATTCGGGCCTGTTCGTAAAATTCTGCACATGTCAACGAACGTGTTGAACAAGTAATATAATGATGAGAAGAGTATCGTCCCACAGAGATTGATGATAATAAACCAATTAAATATTAAAAATGGACTAATTCTAAAATTTATCTAACTGATCAAAATATAATTGAGAACAAATAAAAATTGACAATTTTTAAAAACGAAATTTTTTAAACTAAAGGCAGATAATCAATCAGGTAAAATATGTTAGAGCATCCGATTTCACCATAACCGCTAGATATGAATTTCGGATCATTATGCATACAAGAACAATATCAAACATGTGATAGGGAATTTCCGAGTCTATTTACTATCCTATCTCTAGGTATAGCAAACCTACTCAGTTTATCAATTCACTATATTTCTATGTGAATTTAAATAAACATAAGCACATTAAAATCTGTGAATATTCCCGGTTTACAATGAATCTTTTGGACCACCTTATCACCGAAAGCTACACAAATAACATGGTATATTTCTATCCACATTTAATGATGGTTATATATTATAAGGAGCAATTGCATATTATTACTTCTCAGTCTCAAACATGCACATCGGATCATTCAAGTGGTGGCCAATCACCTAAACGCATTAAGCACAATAATATATAACTCACATGAATGAAATTACTTGCAAAGCATAAAAAGCATGAAATTCATATCATCATGGTTAGGCTACATCGTAGCTCTAACAAAGAAAATTAGAACATAATAGAAGAAGAAACGACAATAGAAATTAAACCAAACATCTTGAATCAAAGAACAAGAATTCTGTCACCACTTTTGTCTTCTCTTCAAAATACTTGAAAAACTCTCAAAACACTGAAAACAAAAACGATCTAAAAAAAACTCCATGTTCCCCCAAGTTATCATATTTATATGATAACATCCAAGACTCCTCTCACAAGGCAATTGCTTCTTTTTCGTATAAAATTAGGGAATAAATCACAGAATTCCCAATGTGATATCCACCTTCTAACTTTTCTCTGGGTTGCATATTCCTTTCCTTCTTTTTGCCATATTTTCCTTATTTTCTCCATATCTCAATATTCTGCATAAACAAGAAAAAATTAAGTAAATAAAAGGAAATCCAAATATATTCTAACAAATATTGCATTATTTATTGCCTAGAGTAGATAAAATAACTCTATTTTTATAGAGTTATCAAACCCCCAAACTTAACATTTTGCTAGTCCTCGAGCAAAAGCAAGATATAAGACATACTTAAGCTAACAACCCCCTCTATGACTTCCTTCCATAATTGCTCGAAATCACAATTCAAAGACAAACAAAAATTTCATCCAAACATTGAAATAGATTCATAAGTTAAAACCAATTCTAACTATGTGATCCATGTGTGTGTGTGAGTCCTTATCTTTTCGAATTATATGCAATCCAGATAAGTTCACATTGGTATGCAACCTCTCAAAAACTCTTTATAATTATAACCAAATCTCATAGGTTTGCTTTTCATTCCTCTCTCCACTAGTGTAAGCTAATCATCCAACCAAAAATCAATAGGACTTTCCTCAGGTTGTAATGTAAGGCTGGGCTAACGGTGAGATAATGGTAAATTTAAGCTCAAATCACCCATGAACACATTGATTTCTAGGATCTAATTGGAGCATATGCCACTATCCCCAATTTCACATCTTCAAAATAATCTTTCTGCCACCACGTATCATCATGCTTTCTCTTTTTTTTTTTTCTCTTTTTTTTTTCATTGTTTTATGGTGGAGTTCCTCCCTAAGTCCCTCCTAATATAACGTGAACATTCCCAACCCATTGAGTATCCGAAAGGCTCACTCAATTGAAAGTTGGATAGGGAACCATAAAAGTAATTTTTTTTTTCACCCCAAACAACCATAGCAATCAAATTATTTCCATGCTCCACCCTTCCTCCCAAATAAACTTTTATCCTAAAAAATTAACATGTTCATGGGGCGTGGGACAATGATATAATTTGGCAAAAGGTAAGCTAAAAAAATGCGGGTGCCAATAAAAGATTGGATAATAATTAAGGCTCAACGGGGGTGACTATGGATAAATAAACAGGATTGGCTTGAAAGGCTCAATCGATCCAAAAATTGCCTAAATCATTTTCTCAGTTAGATGTAGCCTAGGATTTCGCCTCAAGAGAAAATCAAACAAATTCTAAGATTTGGGTGAGATCTAAGAAAAGCACATACTTCACGTGAATGTTCTCTAGATGTACACACTACTCAAAAATTAAGGACTTCTAGTGCTCAGTAAGTGGATCGACATCATCAGAATCAAAATTAACTCACATATCATTCGCAAGTTTGAACAAAATTTAAATTTTCCTAAGAATCGCAAAAATTCACAACAAGGAATGCAAAAAAAAAAAAAAACAAATTCAGATTTAGCAAAAAAATTTTGAGCAAAAATTTTGTCTCCCCCCAAACTTGAATGAAGCATTGTCCTCAATGTGAAATACAAAAGAAACAAAAGAAAAATAGGAACAAGAAAACTCCCCTTGCTGTCGGATGTGTCCATGGATGGTCTTGATGACTAAACTCCAAAAAGGTGATCCTTCAAAAAAGAAAATTAACCTGGATAAAAAAAAATTAATCATGTTTTTTTTTTTTGAAAAAAAATGAACGTAAACATTAATGAAGAAACATAATAAAAATGCTTGGGTTGCCTCCCAAGAAGCGCTTGCTTTATAGTTTTCAGCCAAACTATCTCAGATGTCGTTATTCTGGAGGATGAAGTTCAATAGTGGTCTTCTGCTTGTTGTAACTACCTTCGAAGTAGGGCTTCAAACGTTGACCGTTCACCTTAAATGTGCCTTCGGTGTCATGTGCAACTTCAACTGCTCCGTATGGAAATACCTGTGTGACTGTATAAGGACCAGACCATCGAGAACATAACTTTCCTGGAAAAAGTTTAAGACGAGAGTTATAAAGTAAAACTTTTTGGCCAATTTCGAACTCTCTTCTGAATATGTGTTTATCATGCCATCTTTTGGTACGCTCCTTGTACATCTTAGCATTTTCATAGGCCTCATTGCGAAATTCCTCCAATTCATTTAGTTGCAACAATCTTCTTTCACCTGCAGACTGCATGTCAAAATTCAGAAATTTCAATGCCCAATATGCTTTGTGCTCTAATTCTACTGGTAGATGACAAGCCTTCCCAAACACTAGCCTAAAAGGAGACATCCCAATTGGGGTTTTGAATGCTGTCCTATAGGCCCAAAGTGCATCATCAAGTTTCATTGACCAATCTTTCCTAAAGGCATTCACTGTTTTTTCTAAAATTCTCTTGATTTCCCTATTTGAAACCTTTACTTGACCACTAGTCTGAGGATGATAAGGGGTTGCAACCTTATGTGTGACTCCATACTTACTCAAAAGTGCTTCAAACTGTTTGTTGCAAAAGTGTGTCCCCCTATCACTTATGATTGCCCTAGGAGTGCTAAATCGCGTAAAAATATTTTTCTTCAAGAATTTGACAACAGCCTTAGCATCATTTTTTGGCAATGCTACAGCTTCTACCCACTTAGACACATACTCCACAGCCACTAATATGTATAAATTACCATAAGAAGATGTAAAGGGTCCCATGAAATCAATACCCCAAACATCAAATAATTCACACACAATAATGTTGTTTAAAGGCATCTCATTTTTTCTAGAAATATTTCCAGTTCTCTGACACCGGTCACATGAAGCTACAAAGGAGTAAGCATCTTAAAAAAGTGTGGGCCAATAAAATCCAGATTGTAAAACCTTAGCTGCAGTCTTGGAGGCACCGAAGTGACCACCTGCCTGTCCATCATGGCAATAAAAAAGAATGTTAGGTATTTCTTCATTGGGAACACATCGCCTAATAACTTGATCAGCACATACCTTAAACAAGAAAGGATCCTCCCAAAAATAGTATTTAACATCAGAAAAGAATTTCTTCCTTTGTTGATAAGTCAATTCAGAAGGGAGAACCTTACTTACCAAGAAATTAACATAATCAGCATACCAAGGGGTTTCGATTTTGACCGAGAAAAGTGCCTCATCAGGAAATTCATCTAGGATTGGTCTTTCTTCCACAGGGGCATTCGGCAATCGAGAGAGATGGTCGGCCACTAAGTTTTCTTTCCCTTTCTTGTCTTTGATTTCCAAGTCAAACTCTTGCAGCAGTAAGATCCACCTAATCAACCTAGGTTTTGAATCTTTCTTTTCAAGCAAATACTTAAGAGCAGAGTGGTCAGTGTAAACAATGACTTTGGAACCAATCAAATAAGAGCGAAATTTATCAAAAGCAAACACTACCGCCAAAAGCTCCTTTTCAGTTGTGGCATAATTCAATTGAGCTCCAGACAGGGTGCGGCTTGCATAGTATATGGTTCGAAAAATTCCATCCTTTCTTTGTCCGAGTACAGCTCCAACAGCCGAGTCACTAGCGTCACACATCAACTCGAAAGGCAAATCCCAAGTAGGCACAGTCATGATAGGGGCCGAAATTAACTTCTCCTTCAATGTGTTGAATGCCTGCAAACAATCATCAGAGAAGTCAAATTTAGAATCTTTTTCCAACAATTTAGAAAGGGGTCTAGCAATCTTAGAAAAATCTTTAATGAAACGCCTATAAAATCCTGCATGTCCCAAAAATCCTCGAACAAGCTTTACAGAGGTAGGAGGCGGCAGTTTTGAAATAACTTCAATCTTGGCTCGGTCCACCTCAATTCCTCTTATAGAGATCTTATGGCCTAGCACAATCCCTTCCTGCACCATAAAGTGACACTTCTCCCAATTCAAGACAAGGTTAGTCTCCTCACATCTTTGTAACACCAAAGCTAAATTATTCAAGCATGAATCAAAAGATGAGCCAAAAACAGAAAAATCATCCATAAATATCTCAATATATTTTTCCATCATGTCAGAAAAAATAGCCATCATGCATCTTTGAAAAGTAGCAGGCGCATTACAAAGACCAAAAGGCATCCTCCTATAGGCAAAAGTGTCATAGGGACAAGTAAAAGTAGTTTTTTCTTGATCCTCAGGTGCAATAGGGATTTGATTATAACCAGAATATCCATCTAAGAAGCAGTAAAACTCATGCCCTGCAAGTCTCTCCAATAATTGATCAATAAAAGGCAAAGGAAAGTGATCTTTACGGGTGGCATCATTCAATTTTCTATAATCCATGCAAACACGCCATCCAGTAACTGTTCTAGTAGGAATCAATTCATTATCATCGTTAGGTTGAACAGTCATACCTCCTTTTTTTGGAACAACTTGCACAGGACTTACCCAAGCACTGTCAGAGATAGGATAGATGATCCCTGCATCAAGTAGCTTAATTACCTCAGCCTTCACCACCTCCTGCATTTTTGGATTGAGCCTCCTTTGGGGTTGGATGATCGGTTTGAATTGCTCTTCCATCAATATTTTATGCATGCATATCGAGGGGCTTATTCCTTTAATATCTGCAATGGTCCATCCTATTGCTCCTTTATGATCTCTCAGGACTCGGAGTAACTTTTCCTCCATCACACCTGTCAAAGAAGAAGAAATAATTACTGGAAGAGAGGACACTCCATCAAGAAAAGCATATTTAAGATGAGATGGTAAAGATTTGAGTTCTAGAATTGGTGGTTCTTCAATAGAGGGTTTCGGTTTCTTCAAATTCGATCCTAATTTTTCGAATTTCGGTGGTCTAAATCTTGGAAGAGGTGGATTTGCTTCCAAAAATTTCGTGTACTGCTCGACCTCTATAGCTTTGGCTTCTTCTTTGCTTGGCCAAACCAAGCATGCCTCCAACGAGTCTTCAATTGTGGCTTTACTAAAAATTGATTCCACAAGCCTATCAACTGCATCGACTCTCAAACATTCATTCGGCTCAGCAGGATATTTCATGGCTTTGAACACATCAAAGGTGACTCGGTCATCTTGAACTCTAAGAATTAATTTTCCTTGTTGCACATCAATTAGAGCTCTCCCTGTTGCTAGAAAAGGTCGGCCTAGGATGATCGGGACCTCGAAATCCTCCTCCATCTCTAAGACAATGAAATCTGCAGGAAAAATAAACTTGTCAACCTTAACTAGAACATCCTCCACTATGCCTTTTGGGTATTTGATCGATCGATCGGCTAACTGAAGAGATACGGTGGTAGCTTTTGCTTCCCCCAAACCTAATTTCCTAAAAACAGAATAAGGCATTAGATTAATACTTGCACCTAAATCACACAATGCCTTATCAAAATAAGAATTACCAATAGTACAAGGAATAGTAAAACTCCCTGGATCTTTCAACTTTGGTGGTAACTTATTCTGCAAAATAGCTGAACATTCCTCATTAAGCTTCACAGTCTCATAATCTTCCAATTTCCGTTTGTTTGCCAAAATTTCCTTCAAAAATTTCGCATAACTAGGCATCTGGGCTAAGGCATCTGCAAAAGGAATATTAATGTATAATTTCTTAAAAACATCAAGGAATTTAGAGAACTGCTTATCTATTTTGTGTTGCTGAAGTCTTTCCGGGTATGGAACTGGCGGCACATATGGCTTTGGATTGTCCGGAAATAACTTGCTTCGAGGTGGATCAGCTTTGGAGGGTTCAATTTCGGGTGCGTCGGCTCCGGGTGGTTCGATTTCTTTCTTCTTTCTTGCTGCTTCATTAGACAAATTTCTGCTAACTTCTTTTCCACTCCTCAAGGTGATTGCTTTTGCATTCTCAACTGGATTCTTCTCAGTGTTGCTCGGAAGGGTACCATACGGTCTTTCAGACAAATGGTTAGCTAACTGGCCAACCTGCTTCTCCAGATTTCGAATGGATGCCTCCTGATTTTGGAACCTCACATCAGCACTTTTAATGAAGTCTTGAGTTGTTTGAGCTAGCTTAGTAACCATCTCCTCAAGGTGATTGTGTTGTTTCTCCTCAGGCGGCCTAAATGATGGTGGTGGTGGTCTCGGCCCTTGCTGATTTTGGTTGCTCCAGGAGAAATTCGGGTGGTTTCGCCATCCAGGATTATAGGTGTTTGAATATGGATTGTTCTGGGGAGGCCTGCTAAAATTTCCAACAAAGTTAGTATTTTCAGGAGGATGTGTGAACGGATTACCTACCTGACATTCGGTGCTAGCATGGCTTCCATTGCAAAATTCACAAGTCGGGCCTTGAATCTTCAACACTGAGTCGATCTTTTTGTTTAAAGCAGCAAACTCTGCGGCAATGGTAGTATTGACACCGACTTCATGAATTCCACTCGACTTTCTAGCAGATAGCCTCTCAATCGGTCATTGGTAGCTATTAGCCGCCATCTCCTCCAAAAGATCAAAGGCTTCCTCAGGCGATTTATTGTTCAACGTCCCTCCAGCTGCGGCATCAATGGTAGACCTCAAATTCGGCATCACTCCATTATAGAATGTATGCACTTGCATCCAAACTGGTAGGCCATGATGCGGACAACGCCTTAATAGTTCTTTAAACCTCTCCCAAGCTTCGTACAGAGATTCACCATCCATCTGTACAAAAGAAGTAATATCGTTACGCATCTTGGCAGACTTAGCAGGAGGAAAGTACTTACTAAGGAATTTTTGAGCCATGTCATTCCAAGTCGTGATAGATCCTGCAGGAAGAGAAGTTAACCACGTCTTAGCTTTATCACGCAAGGAAAAAGGGAATAATCTCAATCTAATGGCATCATCAGTAACGCCATTATATTTTATAGTGTCACAAATTTCAAGAAAAGCATCTAAATGGATATTAGGATCATCATTCGGCAATCCACCGAATTGACTGCGTTTTGAAGCATCCGAATTAGGGAAGGCTTAATTTCGAAATTGTTAGCTTGTATGGTTGGCCTCCTAATGCTTGATGTTGATCCTTGGACCGTAGGTGCAGCATAATCCTTCAAAGTCCTCCTTGGATTTTCTTCTCCCTGTTGGTTTTCAGCCATGGTGTTGTTGTTTTGCTCTCGTCGTCGCCTTAGAAAAGTGCGCTCAATTTCAGGATCAAACTTATCAAGTTCTCCCTGTTGGCTTCGAGTCATGCAATATTCCACCCAATTCTTGTACAGAGTCGAATTCCTCTTTCTTCTTTTTTTTTTTCTGTAAAATCAAACTAATAAAATTAAAATAAAAAAATAAAAAAATAATGTTAGACTAAACCAAGAATTGCTCGGTATTAATATTAATTGATAATTATCAAATCAATCCCCGGCAACGGCGCCAAAAACTTGTTCGTAAAATTCTGCACGTGTCAACGAACGTGTTGAACAAGTAATATAATGATGAGAAGAGCATCGTCCCACAGAGATTGATGATAATAAACCAATTAAATATTAAAAATGGACTAATTCTAAAATTTATCTAACTGATCAAAATATAATTGAGAACAAATAAAAATTGACAATTTTTAAAAACGAAATTTTTTAAACTAAAGACAGATAATCAATCAGGTAAAATATGTTAGAGCATCCGATTTCACCATAACCGCTAGATATGAATTTCGGATCATTATGCATACAAGAACAATATCAAACATGTGATAGGGGAATTTCCGAGTCTATTTACTATCCTATCTCTAGGTATAGCAAACCTACTCAATTTATCAATTCACTATATTTCTATGTGAATTTAAATAAACATAAGCGCATTAAAATCTGTGAATATTCCCGGTTTACAATGAATCTTTTGGACCACCTTATCACCGAAAGCTACACAAATAACATGGTATATTTCTATCCACATTTAATGATGGTTATATATTATAAGGAGCAATTGCATATTATTACTTCTCAGTCTCAAACATGCACATCGGATCATTCAAGTGGTGGCCAATCACCTAAACGCATTAAGCACAATAATATATAACTCACATGAATGAAATTACTTGCAAAGCATAAAAAGCATGAAATTCATATCATCATGGTTAGGCTACATCGTAGCTCTAACAAAGAAAATTAGAACATAATAGAAGAAGAAACGACAATAGAAATTAAACCAAACATCTTGAATCAAAGAACAAGAATTCTGTCACCACTTTTGTCTTCTCTTCAAAATACTTGAAAAACTCTCAGAACACTGAAAACAAAAACGATCTAAAAAAAACTCCATGTTCCCCCAAGTTATCATATTTATATGATAACATCCAAGACTCCTCTCACAAGGCAATTGCTTCTTTTTCGTATAAAATTAGGGAATAAATCACAGAATTCCCAATGTGATATCCACCTTCTAACTTTTCTCTGGGTTGCATATTCCTTTCCTTCTTTTTGCCATATTTTCCTTATTTTCTCCATATCTCAATATTCTGCATAAACAAGAAAAAATTAAGTAAATAAAAGGAAATCCAAATATATTCTAACAAATATTGCATTATTTATTGCCTAGAGTAGATAAAATAACTCTATTTTTATAGAGTTATCAGGGCCCGGGAATTGAGAATTTTGAAAGTGACAATTTTGAGCGGCCGATGACGTTTTTGGCTTGGCCAACCCTGGGGCCACCCATTTCTGCAAAAAAATGGATTTCGGATTGGGACCGGAAAAATGACTATTTTGCCCCTAGGCTATTTTGGGGTCCGAATTTTTGGATAATTAGGGGAATTAAATTAAGGTTGTTTCAGCCCAATAATTCAGCCCTAGAAATGACCAAAGCGCCCCTCAATTATTGAATAGAGATTAATGTGGGCCAAGTGATCAAGGGCATTTTGGGAATTTTGAAATGTTGATCAAATCTCTTTGACCCATTAATATATTTGTTTTTCTCTCATTCATTCACCCCCCCATTTCCCACTGCCACTTCTCCATTCTTCTCCCTCTCTCTCCCCAAAAATTCTCTCTCTCTCTCTCTCTCTCTCTCTCTCTCTCTCTCTCTCTCTCTCTCTCTCTCTCTCTCTCTCTCTCTCTCGTTTCCTTGCCGTGATCATCGCCGCCGGAGGAGCACCGCCGTTCGCCGCCGCCACCGCCGCTGGTCCGGTCATTCCAGCCCCTTGTCTAGCCCGTTTGTCCGCCTTTTCAAAGTAAGTGACTTTCCCAAACGTTACCTAGGACCTCGGGTATTGTTAAACACGTTTAGGACTCGATTTAGGTGAACTTAGTGGCTGTTTTGGGACTGTGATGAGGGCTGAGTATTTGGTGGTTGTGGACTGATTTATCGATGGAAAATGCGAGGTTTGGGAGGTTCCGATAGGGCCATGATGATATGGAACGATTACGGTTTGAATCCGTGAGGTTTGGTGTGATTCTCGGATTCGTGACTACTGTACCCGTCCGGTTTACCATTTTGTGGAGAATTTTGGGGGCCGAATTTGAGGAATTTTTCTTCATGAAAGTTGCTCCCAACATCTTGACGTATAACATATTTTTAAATTTGGAATTTTTGGAGGCCATTTGGGTCGTACGAAAACCCATTTTCAGACCGTCTTGAAACTGCCCGGAATACTGTTCATCCCAACCTTCGTGTCTTGCCGAATTTTTATAAAATTTTTCAGATTTATTTTCAATAAAATTCCTTCACAAAATTTGTTGGCGACTCTCTTTTCTATGACATATAAAAATTGCAAAGCTTTTCAAGGTGATTTGGGTGTTGAAATAAAAGCATTTTGAGGGCAAAATTGTCTATTAGAGAGAACTGATTTTGGTCTGATTTCGAGGGACAAAAAGGCATGGTTGAAGATTGAACCGGATTTCCTGTTTTTCATAAGAAATGTTGATCAAGATGTTTTTTATGATATATCCAAATTTTAGAATTTTTGGAGTTCGTTTACTATTTATTTTGATGGGATTTCGATCACTGTGTAAACTGCCCAGATTTACCCCGATTCTATGGATGTTTATTTTTATGAGCGAGAAATTGTGTGTGACCGCGTGCCAAGCATGTGTGGCCGTGTGACGTGATTGTGTGATGGTAATGTGTGTTGGCGTAAGGCATGTGTGGCGTGGGATTGTGTATGGCTGTGTGTATGTGTGGCCGTGTGGTACGTGTGGAATGTGTGGAACGAAGGTACGAGAATGTAGGATTGGTTGGAAAAGTGATACCCTGAGGCGTGTTCGTTTACGCGGGGTGAGTCCGTCCTGAGGCGTGTTCATTTACGCGGGACGATGCCGTCCCTGACGAGGTGACGATGCCCGGCCCGACGGGGTGACGATGCCTGACGAGGTCAGAAGACCGTTGGCCTGATGCGTTTTACGCGGGCGCGGTAGAAGGAAATTTGAGTGTAGGATTCCGTCCTGAGGCATGTTCGTTTACGCGGGACGATGCCGTCCCTGACGAGGTGACGATGCCCGGCCGGACGGGGTGACGATGCCTGACGAGGTCAGAAGACCGTTGGCCTGATGCGTTTTACGCGGGCGCGGTAGTGTTGGAAAGTTCAGAATGAGCTGGAATTAGTTTGACGTGTGAGCATTGGTGCATGGCATGAGTTCGTGTGCGAGTGTGGTTGGTATCGGATATTGTGGTACTCGACTATGGGGTAAAAACTGCTAGGCATGGTATGGGACGTGCCCAAGTGGGTTTTGCCTTATAATCGAGGCACGCGCGCGACTGTGATGTATTACTGTGGTATGTTGGCGGTGTTGTTATCTAATGTGCAGGAACGTGCATGATGGATCCCAGGTAGGATCATATGTGTTTGTTAGTATGGTTGATTGCTGTGTATTATGCGTGTTTCGTCTGGCGGTACGTGAGAGCCTATGTGGGGTTTGGGGTTGTACACTTATTGAGATTCGTCTCACAGTTATATAACCACCATTTTCAGACCCCCAGCCTTAAACCCAGGAGGCCCGCCTCCTCTTTTTGGAGTTTTGAGGAGTCGCCTATGGAGCCCAGTGGAGTTGCAGGCGATTTCCCCGTGTCGTGGTCCAAGTAATCTTCTGGGGGCCCGAGCCAGAAGACGCCGAAGCAGAGTGAAAGAGGGCGACTGGTAGGCTTCCCCTAGGGTTTTTTAGGGATTGCATACAATAAGTCTGACCAATTACCTTTTGTTGGTTAGGTCGATCTATAGTGAAGTTAAGTTAACCAAACCATCTGATATTTTGTTATGTCGGTGGTTGTGAATGCTTGGTTGTTAAGCTCGTGTATAATATGATGTTTGTATGTATAATGCTTTGGCATAATGTATAAATGAATATTGTTGTTATTTGACTGTCTGGTTGAGCTACCCCATCGTCGTCTTTATAGTCAGGGGTTTTATATATTCGCTTCCGCATGTGCTTCTGATGTTTAGGTTGGGTTGGCGACGTTCCTGGGACGTCGCAACTATTCGACCAGAGTGGGATGTCGCGAGCTCGATGGGGGTTCGGGGCATGACAGTGCATAGTGAATGAGCTTAACAAATGTGAAACTCGCGAGAGATACAAAGAGCATTGAGATCCATTGATGCACCTAGGAGACCGGCGGACCGGTTATGCGACTGGACGAACCGACGAGCTTGAAGTCAACGATGTCGGATTGAGCTCAAATTTGGTCGACTAAAGCGAAACGGCGTGCTCATCAATACTCGTAACTTTTGGCTATGACTAACGATGGATTTTCGCGATTCGGGGTCGTTTAGATAGTTTTTTTTTAATTATTTTAGTAATTTTCGAATTGAGGGTATTTTTGTATTTTTTGCGTTTTTTTGTCATTAGGGTTAACACCCTTTATAAACTCGTTTTTAGGGTTTTGAGAGGCAGTAGTTTTTGGATGTTTTGAAAACTTATCGATTGTTAATCGATTGAGAGAACAGTTTGTTTCACGTTATCTTTTCGATTCTTCTGTTTAGCCTAATTTCTATCGCGTTTCGGCATCAATTGGTATTAGAGCACAGGTTGCTTGAATCAATGGCTGAACAGAATCGCGGTCGTGGACGGTGGGCTCGTAGTGGCCAGGGGCGTGGAGGTGTTCCTGAAGCAGATGACCAACCGCGACTAAGAGATCTGCGAGACGTAGAAATTGAAGAAAAGAGAAGACGAATCCAAGATTTGGAGCGACAACTTGCGGAGGCGAGGTTGGGCGTTCAATCCGAAGAAGAAGCAAAATCTGAGGATCCATCGGATGATGAAGAGGAGGACGTAAACCCTTTCGGGGTTCTGAACCAGGGGCGGAATCGAGGAGTACAACCTGGAAATCAGCGCTCTTCGCAAATTTTCGGGATGAAGATCGAGATTCCGGAGTTTAATGGTAAGGCTCATCCTGATGAGTTTATTGATTGGTTGCATACGCTAAAACGGATTTTTGATCTTAAAGACCTAACTGAGGGGCAAAAAGTGAAGTTAGTGGCTATTAGGCTTCGAAAACATACTTCGATCTGGTGGGAACACGTGAAAAAGCAACGCGCTAGAGAGGGGAAGCCAAAGGTGGATCGCTGGGAGAAGATGAAAAAGTTATTGTAGAAAATTTTTTTGCCTACCCATTATAGGCAAGAGGCGTTTATCGAGTATAATAACGTCAAGGAAAGTGATAAAACAGTTGAGGAATTTACAGGAGAATTTGATAGCTTGCGGATGCGTTGTGATGTGGCGGAGGAAGACGAGCAGACGATTGCACGATATCTGGCAGAGTTGCGATATGAGATCTCTCATGTTGTCCAATTACAGCAGTATGGGACATATGAGGATATGTGCAGATTAGCCCTAAAGGTGGAGGACCAGTTTAAAAGAAAGAGCGGTAATTCTAAGTGGTCAGGCAGCAGTTCCAAGTGGTCAGATAAAGAATCCCAAGGAAAAGCGGGAACATCTGCAGTAAATTCGACACCGGTCATAGTTAAGGATGTGAGTTCTAAACCTGCATCCAACGAGGGGCAGAATAGTGCTGGAACTAGCAGGGAACTGCAGCCAAGCGGTGTTTCAAGTGTCAGGGATTCGGGCATTTTGCTGCTGATTGTCCGAATCGACAGATTGTGACGCTTGTTGATAATCCAATTTTTTATGAATGCCCAGTTTATGATGAATCTGAAGGCGAAGAAGAGGATGCGGATGCGGAACAGGAAGAGATTATCTATGCTGATTCTGGTGAGTCCCTAGTCGTTAGAAGAATATTAAATGTTGCTGTAGCGGATGATGAATCGTGGCTTAGACATAATATTTTTCATACTAAGTGCACTAGTAGAGGAAAAGTATGTAGCGTGATAATAGATGGTGGGAGTTGCGAGAATGTGGTGTCCACGACTATGGTGGAAAAGTTGGGGTTAAAATAAGAAAATCATCCTCAACCATACAAGCTGTCGTGGCTTAGAAAAGGGAACGAGGTGAAGGTGAGCAAAAGGTGTCTTGTGCAATTTTCGATTGGAAAAAATTACATCGATGAGGTGTGGTGTGATGTAGTCCCAATGGATGCTTGCCATATTTTATTGGAGAGGCCGTGGCAGCTTGACAGAAAGACACAACATGATGGTTTCAAAAATACCTATACCTTCAAAAAGGATGGCCGAACCATTACCCTAGGTCCTTCAGATTTGAGAAAAGAAGTGAAGAATAATCTACTGTCCAGGTCAGAATTTCTAGAAGAGGCAGTGAATGCGCCTGGGCTTTTTGCCATTGTGGTGATGGAGCGAAATTCTGACAGTCCCGAAATTCCTATCCAAGCTCTGCCCTTACTTGAGGAGTTTGTTGATGTCGTACCGGAAGAGTTGCCACCTGGGTTGCCGGGTGAGCACAATGTTTCTGGAACTTTTAATGTAGCAGATTTGTCACCTTACTACACTGAAGAGGAAGAAGACCCTGAAGAAATTGACGACAATTAAGATGAAGCAGATTCGAGGACGAATCTTTCTCTAGCAGGGGAGGATGATGCACCTAGAAGACCGACGGACCCATTATGTGACTGGACGAACCGGCGGGCTTGAAGTCAACGATGTCGGATTAAGCTCAAATATGGTCGGCTAAAGCGAAACGGCGTGTTGATCAATACTCGTAGCTTTAAGCTACGACTAGCGATGGATTTTCGCGATTCGGGGTCGTTTAGATGGTTTTTTTTAATTATTTTAGTAATTTTCGAATTGAGGGTATTTTTGTATTTTTTGCGTTTTTTTGTCATTAAGGTTAACACCCTTTATAAACTCGTTTTTAGGGTTTTGATAGGCAGTAGTTTTTGGATGTTTTGAAAACTTATCGATTGTTAATCGATTGAGAGAACAGTTTGTTCCTCGTTATCGTTTCGATTCTTCTGTTTAGCCTAATTTCTATCGCATTTCAACATCATCCATCATCTAAAAGAGTTGGGGGCATAATAAAATCCCTTTTTTGAGTTTAATTCTTGTGGGTCAGGTTTAATCATGCATGGGTAAACACTTTAAGTGCGCGTGATTGAGCGATTGCAATCTCATCTTTGCAAATTATAGTCGAACCATCTCATCGACCCCTCCTCATGGAGTAGGCACACTGGTAAACTGCGTAAATCGGCTATGGGCGGGTTTTATTTACACCATTCATTTGTTACTCGAGTCGTTTCCTTTGTTCATGCTTTCGCGTGAGTGAAAACGATATGCCAACCCAAATATTCCGTGGAAAACTGTTTTTCCAATGGACATTTTGAGGCTCGTGCTATAAGCGCAACAAGTTTGTTTTTTTTTCATCCTTATGCTAATGCTCATACAAATGTTGTCGATCGTCTCTCATCAAAGCTTGGAGCAACAGTGATTTGGAATAACCCAAAATCCAACCGGTTCATGTTCATCGTGGAACTTCGACCCAAAAAAAAAAAAAGAGATCATTGTGGAACGTGTAGCGGATGGCAATCTGCACATATCTAGAATTTGGAGGGCTCATTTAGAAATGATAGAGGGGATTGGGTCGCTGATTTTGCGCGTAATTACGTGAGCGGATCAAGCCGTCCCTTGGAAATAATTTTGAAGTGTTTAGAAACTGATAATAGTGATTGATTCTCTTGCTTAGGATTGAAAATAGAGTGTTGTTGGTCACATTTTGTGCGATTTCGTCAAAACAAAAGAGATAGAGAGGCACGTAAGAACAAACCACCATCGTCCCTAATTGAATAGTCTATTGGTCAAGTAAAAAAAAAGACCTAGAAAACTCACTCGGTAGAAGAGTGAGAGAGTTCGGTCTATCTAAGCAAATATGCATTGCCGAAAGTCCAGGGCATGCATGACATCGTGCTCAAGAGAGATGCAAACAGTTGTTGCCAAACTAATAAAAGAGATTTTGCGTTCTAGTTGCTAGAAGACAAAATTGCCAATGGGAAATCCTCGTCACGTATCCCGTCCTTCAAAATCTTTTACTTTCTCCATGCAAGGACTTGCTCAGCGATGCTTGTAGGTTTCCAAGGATTGCGTGTTGGTAAATGCCACATCCACACCGCCACCGACCTAATTTCGTTTTGTGTCGTATCACTCAGCTGTTACACATATTTAGCCAACAAGCAAAGACGAACTTTCGACCAAAAAAAAAAAAAAAAACCAAAGACAAACTTGCGTAGAAGTTACATATCAGAAAACTGTCTTTCGAGTTTGAGCATGCGAAACTTCACCGCCATTTATATCATATTAGGCAGATTTGTTTATAACAGTCTTCACTGATTATTCCTTCACCTTTTTTGCAAACTTTCCGGCTCTCGCAAGGTGGTTTTCACTTGACATGAACATAAAACCCTAACTTCTTGAATTGCTAGATAGTAACGAGATGATGATTACCTGAGATAAAAGTAAATCCGTCAAGTGAAATTTACTTTTCAAGATGTGTGAAAGCAAGGGTCTTTGCTTGTTATTTGGGCTTTCATCAAAATCAGGTACACACGTCACATAGCATGGCATGGAAAGCAATCGGTTAACATTTTCTAAGTATGCGTCGGAGTCAAAAAAACCACTAAAGCCTCGCGGTCTAAATAAAACCGTATTAAATAATTTCATGAATCTTGTCAAAATCTACCTAGAATAATAAACAACATGCTTAAGCTAATATGGTGGCAACGGCAAGTTTGTCTGCTATAGACCTCTATGTCTCTCCCTTTCTCTCTCTTCCCTAACAGTATACATGCCTATATGCATGTAGGCATCTATAATATATACTTAATCCCGATTATGCATATTGCTATATATTTTTGTAAGCTGCACTGTACACACATTCTCCTTTTTATGTGGTCAATGTTTATGATTGTGACTCCTGACAATTTAGAATGAACACGATCGGCGATGAACATATTCATTGGAATAATTTTTTTTTCTAAGGTCAATCTCAGG
Organism: Syzygium oleosum; assembly: GCF_021117445.2. Taxonomy (NCBI): domain Eukaryota; kingdom Viridiplantae; phylum Streptophyta; class Magnoliopsida; order Myrtales; family Myrtaceae; genus Syzygium; species Syzygium oleosum. The sequence goes on from NW_026607494.1 coordinate 8,488,491, forward strand.
AAGGTTATGCCTGTGAAGCGTACCGAAGTGGAAAATTGCCATTACTAATCGGGTTTTTGGAGAGCTCCAAAACATTTTCATTAGAAATTTTGAGTGTCAACCTTTATTTTTCGTGCCGAAGTGCCTTTCATTTCAGCTGGGAAAAGTGCTGAATAAGTTCTAAACCTTTTGGGGTGGTGCCAATTTAGTCCTAAACCTATTTTTGGTGCCAATTGAGTTCTAAACCTTTTGATATAGTGCCAATTCAGTCCTTTTGGCCTGATTTTGCTAACGTGGATGTCGGCCGGCTGGCGACCGGTCACCGGCACTGATGTGAATAAAATTTAATAAAATTTTAATATTTTTTTGAATTTTTTTTCTTCTCCCTCTTCCTTCAGCCGGTCGCCGGAGCGGCGACCGGCCGAAGGCCAGAGGCCGGCGACGTCGACCTCGCTGGCCTCGGGCGAGCCTTGCCGGCCACTAGCGAGGCTCGCCCTCGCCGGCGACGGCGACGGAGAAGGCGAGCCTTGCCATGGCTGGGCGAGGCTCGCCTTCGACGTCGTCAACGAGGGCGAGCCTCGCGCTAGGCTGGCGAGCCTCGCCATGGCCGGGCGAGGGTCGACCTTGCCAGATCCGGCGAGGTTGGACCTCGCCAGCGGCTAGGCGAGGCCCGACCTTGCCGGATCTGGTGAGGTCCAACCTCACCTTGCCATGGCGAGGCTCGCCCAGCCCTCGCCATGGCCGAGCGAGGGTTGACCTCGCTAGATCCGGCGAGGTCGGGCCTCACCCAGTCGCCGGCAAGGCTCGCCCGGCCCTCGCCAAAGGTCGCGAGGGTCGGGCGAGCCTCCCCAGCGGCTGGGCGAGGCCCAAACTCGCCGAATCTAGCGAGGTCGACCCTCGCCCGCCTAGCGCGAGGCTCGTCCTCACCGGCGACGGCGAAGGCGAGCCTCGCCATGGCGGGAGAAGAAAAAAAATTCTAAATAATTCAAAAAAATATTAAAATATTATTAAATTTTGTCCACATCAACGCCGGTGACTAGTCGCCGGCCGACCGATATCCACGTCAGCAAAATCCGTCCAAAAGGACTGAATTGACATTATATCAAAAGGCTTAGGACTCAATTGACACCAAAAATAGGTTTAGGACAAATTGGCACCACCCCAAAAGGTTTAGGACTTATTCAGCACTTTTCCCCATTTCAGCTAATTTCCCTAGTTCGTCGTGATCAATCTTCTATAGATATCAATTCATCAAAAAGGGGACTCACTTGAAAGAAAGGGAAAAGAAAAGACAAAGATGTAGAGCTTGATTGAAAATTATTTATCGCGAAATGCACATGCACACCCATACATATCTTATTTATATGGCGAAATTCATAAGAAGGGAAATACAAGAAAATTGGATCGGATGGAGTGGCGGCCTCTCCCATCTTGTGCGACACTTTGGAAGCATGTTGAACAGGTTTTGAGAAAAGATGTTTCTCTCCTATCAGAATAAGACATGCTCACCCTTTTCTAGGTAATTATGTTACGCAAAAAGAGTTTGAGCTAGATCTTTCTAATTTTCACATGGCCTTCTTCTTCAACCTCCATGGAGGGGAGGGTTTGAGCCAGATCTCTCTCTACCTCCTCTTCCTTTTTCTCTTTTCTTTGGCTGATTTGGTTTTCTATTATCTTTTTCTTGTTTTTCTTCCGTTTTGTGGACCTTTTCTCTTCTGATCTAGTCTAGATCTAGATTTGTGGATTTTTGTTTGTACGATTTCAAGTTTTTGCTTCTCTCGGGTTTCGTTGGTATACAAATCCAGTTTTGAAGCAGATCGAAGGAGTTTCATGACGGTTTTGCTCTCACAAGTGTCAAATCTATTCTCATTTGACATTGTTTCTCCGAACGACAATAGTGTTAGAGATGTCAAACCTAGGTGCGCACCGCCATAGCAATAGATGAAGATTTTTGGTATGTGCTCATTTTTTTTTTATCTGTAAAAAGTCATAAACCTATTGTATTTTTGCCAATTCAATTCTAAACTTTTTAATCTTGCCAATTAAGTCATTAAAATTTTCACATTTTGCTAATTGAGTTTATTCGGTCAATTTACCTCAGAAAATGTTTAAATAGACGCTAGCCGTCCTATGTGATAGAGCTGGCACCGACCTGGACAATTTTCAATAATATTTTAATATGTTTTTGGAATTTCTTATTAATTTTTTCTTTTCTTTTTCTGTTTTTTTCTGTTTTCCTTTTTACCTTTTTTCTTTTTTAACCAATGGCCGACAAAAGGTCGCCAGCCATAGGTGAGAGTCGCGCGACCCTTGCCTAGCCTCACCCAAGTCTAGGCGAGGTCATAGCGGCCACAGGTGAAAGCGACTTCACCTGCGGCTGGCGACCCTCGCTTGTGGTCAGCGAGGGCTCGTCAACCTGGCTGGCTACTACTAAGAAAAAAAAACAAGAGTCAACAAGGTAAACAGGAAAAAAAAAAGAGAAAAAAAAATTCAAAAAAATTAAAATATTATTAAAAATTATGCATATCAGTGCTGGTTGTGTAACATAAGACCGTCGGCGTCCACGTAAATGAATTTCAGCCAAAATTGATAGGATGGACTTAATTGACAAAATGTAAAACTAAATTAGTAAGAATGCAATAAATTTAGAATTTTTTGGATAATTTTTCTAAGTAGCGACCACATAGAGTGATTTTTCCTCAACTGCAAGTGTATTTAAGATTTTTGGTTCACCTTGTCCGCCTGTACAAATAAACATGGTATTCCCTTCATAGGTAACTCTAACTCATATCTATTTTCGACCAACAAAACAAAAACTCATGTCTATTGTCTAGCATGGATAGACTCATTGACATACACCATCGAGGACGACAGCTTATCATCGACACTATTGACTAGCAAAACATTCATTAAAGGAACTTCCCATATAAATTATGGATGCTATGGACACAGGTCTAGAGGATGAAGTCCGACGGCCTACCACACCCAATTAGGGCAACATCGAGGGCCTTCACCTTTTTCTTCAGCACGAAGCATATCCACTTATCCAATCTATTTGACAATTACTCCACGACCGTCAAATTCAGGGTTAGAAGGCCACTCGAATGGGAAGTCCAACTCGATACAGAACCTATTGACTTCGGGGCTCTCGTGTAGCGTCAACACATGGTCGACGAAATTCGAAAGTCCATTGTCGCCAGCTCCATATCGGCCGCGATTGCAGGCATGGAAATCGTACTCCTTGGAGGACAGAGAGCTCAGAGATATCCAGAGGCCATGAAACGGCCGAAGCATCAATAATTTAACTTGTAAGACTACTCAGAGATTAGAAAAGGTCAAAGATCTCCAAGCAAACTAATTTTGCTTGAACATCAATTAGTTTCCCCATTTGGAAATTGTATCATCACATGCCTCGAGTTTATTTTACGAAATCAAATCAAGATCATTAAAATATACTTGCCACAAGATATGTTCAGTTTAATTTATAGTTGATTTCCAGTATCAAATTGAATTTGATCATTCTGAGTAGCCAAAATTGACGACAATGGTTTGATGGTAACATCATACATGTCTAGCTAAAGTGACAAGAAATTTGCTGGACTTTTCTTACCCTCCCTTCCTTTCATTCCATTTCCAAGTTGGGAACCAAATTGCATATCCACAAAACTTCCTCTATTAAAGTCTAGGCCGTACTTCCAAAACCAAATTTGCATATTTTGCTTTTGCGTATGGATGACGTATTGCTGGAGTGTCATTACCGCTATCAATACAGACTATTACATAGCTTTCTTCTGTTCTAGCAATGTTTAATGCATCATCTACTTCAAACTTCGAAAAATTTACAATGAAAGCAATAGTGGCTTAGAGAAAAAACCGACCAAAATGATAACAGGTTCCACAAACATGTTTTCCAATTGATAAACTATTGAATCCATCAATTTAAGACCAAAAGAGAGAAAATGTTAACTGAGGATAGAGACATGACTTGTTAGTATAATAGAAACTGTAGAAATGAAATAAATTAGTGCTTCCATGTTTGAAAAAACCATATCAACATACTGCCATGTGTACTACTGCACGGGGAGATATCCTTGGTAAACTAAAGACCTTTTTTGAAAATTCCAGAAGCATATCCGGGGGAGAGTCCTTCTGTACGCCGATGCCAATCCCATTTCGAGTTTGTTCAAAGTTCTTTTTAGTAGAGATCACCATTTTCTCCAAAACCAGTGCGTTTCCAAGCAGAAACTCGATTAGCTCGATCACATATGGTTCGGTCACACATGCATATACCATTACATTCTTGAGGTGGTATGCAAGACAATGAAATGTGCCCTCAACTAAATTCCAGTAACTCCTTCCATCAAAGTTACGTACTCGATTCCACGTACCTCCCTGACAAAATAGCAAACAAAGAGCAAAGCTCAAGCATTGATAAATCAAATAAATTTAATTTCTAAAAAAATATACTATTTATGACATCCAATATCCATAGTTCAATCGCAAGTTAATATACTTAACAAAATTTAGAGATAAATTCAATGTAATGAAGAGGCGCCACTGTTCTCTATCAGTGAAAGTAAAAATAATTTTGACTTTTAGAGAAAAATATCGTTTCATTCTCGCAAAACTGTAAGCTAAAGCAATAAATGTCTCTAACACCAATTATCAGGCACGACGAATAAACATATATGGTAAGTTTCTCTGAAAAATCGCAAGTAGGCACCATAATATCCTCGGCATTTGACGGATAAACATATATGGTGAGTGTTTCTAGAAAGTCGCAATTCTCTAGTAGGTAATAAATCCCAGGGAGGTGCCACTTTGCCAAATTAAGTGTCATTGTCACAGACTTCCAGCTGAAAGTTGGGCATGGTAGATACATTAGCTCCCATATGCTGAAGAGCTGCAGATGGAAAACAGAGAACCATTGGAGGAATTGAGATCTATAAAACATAAAATAGGACAGACAAAAATCTAAAAAAGGTAAAAGAACAACATCTGACCAATAATACTTGATGTTCACATAGTAAATCAGAAATATACAACAACCAACAACAACTACTGCGCCTCCACTAATTAAGTCGGATCAAATACAAAATATAAACAAAGTGGATATCTTCTTTACTTCATGAAATGAAATCATTGCTTTAACCCAAATTTGGGCACCCATCGCCTTGAAAGCTGCAGTTTACTGCAAGGAGTACTAGATGGATCCAATCTCCACTACACTTCTATCATACTAGTCGAACAACTAGAATGCCACACAATACACAGGCTCGAGTTATCACCCACTAGCCCTTCTAAGTATTAATTGATATATACCTCCACGTGATTTACTTAAGTTTTGGAATTACTGACACAAACAAGCACCCTTAAGGATGAAGGAATCAATCTTTAATTTATACTGAGTAAAGACTACTCACGAAACCTTCCCTTATCAAATATGCAAGATTAAATTCAGACTTTTATTATCACAAACATCAAAATGCTAAATTACCCAAAATAGCCAACAAACGAAGCAACACAAAGAAAGCAACAAGATTAGCTGACAGCAAGTCCCAGCAATATGCTAGGCTCTCCATCAAGCATGACACTGAGTAAAGACTCTAAAAGACCACAGAAAACTGATGATCGTTCTGTTTCTCAAATGTTCAAAAACAGATATTAAGACTTGGACCATTTAATTTGGGATGGATATCTTATGCTGAATTAACCTCAGGACAAATAAAAAATCTAAATAATGAATTTGGACCAGAAAGCACAAATATGGACAGCAGAGATCCATTCATATCGAATGGCATAATCATCCCTTATGCAAGAAACATTTAGCTGCAGAAGTTGGATGAAACCAACTAAATGACAATGTATAAGACAGAAACAAAAAAAGACAGCCTCATCTAAAATAAATAGTTTCCATTTGTGTTTTGAAGATTAGCATATAATGCAAGATTGGTTAGTTTCTCCAGCCACTACTGCCAGTTCTCACATCAAGAAATTCTAGAAACCTACCAGAATACTCCAATTTAAATAGAAGGAAACCTACCAGTATAATCCAATTGCCGAGAGTAACATATGCAATGTTACAAAACTTTTCTACAAGCGTTTTGACCTCCTCGTGTTCCTCAAAGAATCCTCCAAAGTGATAGAAATAGAGGGCCACATCATTAAGGGAAGATCCCCAATCCAAATTTACTTCATTTATGGATCCATCCAGTTCAAGTGTCATGACATTCGGACAGATTATCTTACTCAAGGGATAAACGATATAGACAGACAATATTTTGATGCCCGAACTAGCAAGATCAACTTTTTCAAGGTCAACACAAAGACAAACATTCAATTCTTCAAGTGACGGGTGCCTATCAAACTTCAGAACTTGCAGGCCATGGCAGTGCGAGAGGGACACCTTCTTCAATGACGGGCTTCCCGAAACCAGATTTTGTATCACCTCTTCGCTTAAATTAACATCAAACATCGACAACTTTTGAAGCGATTTCAAATGAATCTGTCCTAGAGATTCGATATTACAAACCTTCAATGTAAGGTTTACCAGGCTACTAGAACCAAGAACAGCACTCGGCACTCTATAGTGAAGAGCTGGTAATGCTCTCAACAGCCTACCACACCCATCTAGGGCAACATCCAAGACCTTCACCTTTTTCTTCAGCGTGAAGAATATCCACTCATCCAATCTATTTGACATTACTCCACGACCGTCAAATTCAGGGTTAGTAGAGCCACTCGCATGAAAGTCCAACTCGATACGGAACGTATGGATTTCGGGGCTCTCGTGTAGAGCCAACGCATGGTTGACGAAATTCAAGAACTCACCGCCACCGGCTCCAGAACGGCCGCGACAAGCATGGAAATCACACTCCTCGAAGGACAGCATGCTCAGAGATCTCCAAAGGCCGCGGAACGGCCGAAGCATCAAGGATGCGCGGACAGCGCATCTGAAGGGCAGGAAAGAGAGTATATGGAGGAGGAGCGAGTCGGGCAAATCGCTGATCCTGTCGACCTCCTCATCCTCTTTGCTCTTTCGCGGGTCTGAACCGCCGGTTCTGCCTCTGCGATCAACAGTTCTCATGGCTTCGCTCACACAAGTCGCGGTAGGCAAAAGGGAACTCTTCAGGATAAGAAAGCCAGGAAAAAGCAAAGCTGGGCGATCAACGCTAGCTGTGGCGGCGACGAATCTCAAGGTTTCAGGTAGAATGCAAACCCTTCTTATGCCGGGCGAGCGATAATGAGTACAAATTGGGCCGGCCCAGTAGGCAGGGCTAACCTTGTTTATTTGTTGATCCTGTTATCATTCAAGACTAGATCCATGCACGCTACGCGTGCCATGGGCATTTCGTAAATAACTAAAAGGGCATGTTTGGCAATTGGCCAAATAGCGAAAATTTATTCTTTTGTTCCCAGAATTAGTTTTGAAACAGAAATCCGTTTGTTAAATTTTTTATTATGGGCACAAATTCTTGCAAATTTGTGCCCAGAATCAGTTTTGGAGCAGAATCAAGAATAAAAAAAAAGTAGCTTCTTGATTCTGGGAACAAAAATGAGAATCAATTTTTTTTTCTTCTTCTTTTTCTTGATTTTTAATGTAGCTTCTAATGTCCGGTGCGAGGGCTACCCTCGCCGTATCTGGCGAGATTAAAATATTTTAATAAAAAATATTATTAATAATAAAATATTTTACCGGCCATGAGCAAAAAAAATTATTTTACTAACCATGGCCAACGATTAGGCCATGAAAAAAATATTATTAATAAAAAAATATTTTATCGGCCATGGCCGGCGATCAAGCCCTGACAAAAAAAAAGGAAAAAAAATATTTTAATAAAAAATATTATTAATAAAAAATGCTAATAAAAAAATATTTTATCGGCCATGGCAAAAAAAATGAAAAAAATATTTTAATAAAAAAATATTATTAAAAAAATATTTTACCCATGGCAAAAAAAAGAAAAAAATATTATTAATAAAAAAAATTTTACTGGCCATGGCCAAAAATAATAAAAAATTTATTTTTTAATAAAAGTGTTATTAATAAAGAAATTTTTTACTGGCCATGGCCAAAAAAATAAAAAATATATTTTTAATAAAAGTATTATTAATTAAAAAATATTTTACCAGCCATGGCCAAGGAGGAGGAGAAGAAAAAAAGAAAAGAAAAAATATTTAAATATTTAAAATTTTATTAAAATATTATTAATAAAAAGAAATTTTATACCGTTACCAAACACATTTCTGTTTTTTTACTATTTTAGGAATAGAAATTTTGGGCAGTTACCAAACGCCTTCAGATGCTCAGAATCAGTTTCCGGGCACAGAATAAAAAAGAATCATTTCGATCGGAATGCTTCAGCACAGAATGGTTCTATATATGCACCTAAGTAGTTTTTCTATTTTAAGGTAGTGTTAATACCATGAAAAATTCTAAATTAGTATACTTATGACAAGTTTACCCAGAATAATTTTTTAACCACCAAAAACCCTAAACTGATAAATCTGTGACAGTTTTACCCTCCGTTAGTTTTCATTAAATTTTACCGTTAAATTTCTAAATTGGATAACACGTGACAGTTAAAAGATGTATCAATTTGTTTGTCACAAGTATAGTAGTTTGTGATTTTTCGTGGTATTAATTCAATTTAACGGATGGTAAATTTGTTATAAATATATCAGTTTGGGATTTTTGGTGATCAAAAAATTAGTTTTTGGTAAATTTATTACAAGTGTACTAGTTTAGGATTTTTCGTGATCAAACAATTAGTTTGAGATAAATTTGTCACATGTATATTAGTTTGGAGTTTTTCATCTACGTTTGATCGTCCGGATTTCTAACTAGGATATGATTTGATAAGAAAGGATATGAAATCGAAGAATTTTGCAATATCCTATCCACTATTTGGTTAATCGCAGTAATGAAGTTGGATATTTTCGTACTTTATCACGTTTATTGTTTATTATTTACGACATATCAATATAAATCAATATAAAAATGTACAAACGAATATTGTAAAAATCTCTCATAATATACTATCAAATCTAGTAAGAAAGTAAAAATATGATCATTCACTTTCGTGACTACGAAAAGTATAGTATTTGGATACCCTCGCTACTTTTGTGAAACTTCAACATGAACCATAAAATTATAAAGGAGTTTCGACTTTTGTGGACTTTATACATGAATCGGAGAGCTACGAATGAGAAGAAACTCAGACTCTCTTGCCATTTTCATGGAACTTTAACGTGAACTAAAAATTACGGAGTCGTGAAGCTTCAACGTGAACTAGAGATACATAGGAGTAGGAGACAAATGAGGGTAGGATTTTTTAGAAATTTCATTGCCCCTCGTTTTTCAAGAATTAGAAAGATTCTTCTCAAATTTGAATTTGTTTATTAAAATCTGGGTTCTTCTACCCCATTTTTATTTACTCAATTTTTTTTTAAAATTTTTCCATCTCTTTTAAATTTTTTTTATTCCCTTCCATCAATCCTTTATAAAAATTTTATCAACTTATACACTAGTCTATTATACCTAAAATATGTAATAATATATATTTATATATATTATATAGTAGAAAGAAATTCAATTATATAACTAATACAGAAATATATAAAAACGAATTTTTGTTGTTGTTCTAAATTATCTTTTTAATATTATAACTCAAATATTATTTTATATTTAAATATTAATTTATTTTTATTATTTAACAAGTTTGTTTAAAGAAAAATAGCTTTTATACCATAAATATGATAAATCCTATTTACTTTTATCACATCTCTCCCTTGGGATAATTTTATTCAAGCGATATCCTCCTTTTATCCGATTTTGTCTTATCCTGAGCATGAATCAAACACAAGATAGGATAAATGTTATTCTATCCTGAATTTTCTTCTGTCTACCAAACGCAACCTTAAGGTAGCATATAGTTTTTTGCTTTTACGATTTCAGCGTTTGAAAATTTTAATCAGAAAAAATACATTAAAATGGAAAATTAAACTGGAACATGGACTTAGTAGCTATGAAATGGCGAGTATGGTTCATACCCTCCAAAACCCCCCACAGAAGCCAAAGCTGCAAGAACCAGAAAACAAATTAAACTCACTCGTCAGCGTTTCCTTCAACGAATTAACCATAAAAACACAAGGCATGGAACCGCATAGAATGGAATCTCTAACCGTTCAAGCAAACGAAGCGTCGTCCCCGGAGGCGCATGTGCATTTGCTGGTCCCCAACATTCCACTCTCTTTCGCAGTTAAAGAAGCTTCACGAGATTCGTGGTCTCCGGGGTCGAGGTGGTGGAGAACCCGCATCCAGCGAAGAAACCCTGAATCTCGGCACCCATGAAGGCGGAAGCGGCTTGAGATGGGTCGAATAAAAAAGATACAGAACACGAAAAACCGGCGATCAGGAAACGGAATTTGATCGAGTTCCTGATGGAATTAGAGACCGCGGCCGCCGTGCCCAGGACCATCGAGGCTTGGTTCGGGACATCAATGCCTGTGCCCGGGACGCCAAACCTAGTAATATCAAGGCTGAGCCCGGGTCCTCAGCGACCGTGCCAAGATCCATCGAGGCCATATTTTTAAAATAAAAATCCGATTTTTTTATTTTATTTTATTTTTTTCTTTTCTTTTTTTCTCTTTTCTTTCTTTTCCCTTCTCTTTCTTCCTCCGCCGACTACGAGCCTTGGCGATGGCAAGCAACCAGCCAATCAGCCATAATGTGGGTCAACGACCTCGAGGCTCGGCTGATCCATGCGAGCTCAAGCTCAGGCTCGACAACTCGCAGCTCGGCCGATCCTGGCAAGCTCAAGATCAGCGGGCTTGAGACTCGGCCAATCTTGGCGAGCTCGTGCTCGCCCAAGGCCAACAAGCTTGAGGCTCGCCAGATCCCAGCAAACTTGAGCTTGCCTGTGGCCGTTGCCAACCGATCGTGATGGAGGAATGAGGAAAAAGAAAAAGAAAAGAAAAGAAAAATAAAAAAATTTTAAAAATCGAATTTCTTTTTAAAAAAACTATAAAAATTATCCACGTTAGCGATGACCGTGCCACGTAGGATAGCCGGCGTTCACGTCAGCAATTTCCGACCAAACGATGACGCAGAAAATCAAATTAAAGTTTCGCTATCAAATAACGGAAAATATTTTTCAATTCACTTCTAGTGTTGAAAATATGTCTTGAGTTTGAGCCCAAAGCGAAATCTAAATATTCCGAATTGGATATTTTGCGAATCTCCGAAATCGAGCAAAAGGAAATATTAGAAATTTGCTTTCCTAACATGCAAGAGTCGGCAAGCAAATACGAAAGGAAAGCAAATCGTCCAAGGAAAGAAATAATAAAAAAAAGGAGATTACGTGAGTCAATTTCCTTGCTGAGTGCATTGAAGAGTCGGTCAAAGAAAGATAGAAAAGAGGAAAGTTGACTTTCGTTGACCGAATCCCACTTGATTATGTTTCCCTCTGCAGTAGGCGTAGTGATTTGTTGCACTTCTTCAGACGGTGGGTATATGAGCATGTTCATATATATTAGCGAGTTGCTCAGTTGGTCAATAGACAGAAGAATGAATTGAAGCGCCGCTCCGCAAGCGAGTGCTTGACAGTGGGTTCGTGATTTTGTTCATAGAATTACACCAAGAATTCAAGTATTCGTAGCGATTAAATCTTGTAGTAAGATTTGTATATAATTCATTCGCGAGATTGAGAAATTATTTCGTGAGGAATTGTGGGGCTAAACACTGTATGAGTTATTGGGTGTAATTGGGGCTTCGAAAACACTTAGAGTGTTTGAGTGACTCGAGTGTGATTGTAATCTCCGTTATATCGCTTGATCTATAGTGGAATTCAGTGCTGCTCTCCTCGTGGATGTAGGTCACTACGACCGAACCACGTAAATCTAGTGTCCGATTTATTTTCTTATTCTGTCAATTTTATTGTTCGATCGCTTGGCTTCCGCAACATCTAGGTCTCAATCAAACACCAAAAAATATTATTATTTATATAGAAAATTACTTATTAGAAATTTTTTTCTAAAATATAATATTTTTCGCAAAACAAACGAACCCATACCACAAGTTCTTTTTTCCCCCTTTTTCAATGATGTTGCTCAACTCGTCGTCAACTCAGTTAGTTCAAGCAAATAACTGGCTTAGCCTAAGTGTTGCGAATCCAGTTATTTGACTTCAATTTTTTTTTAACCTGTTTCATTGTTGTCTTGTGCATGTATGCAGCAGCACATATATATTCAGAGAATTAACCATTTGTATTACCAACTTATCGTGGATTCGGGCAGTCGAAATACTAAATTTCACTGAGTTTCTTCGAGCTTTCAACAAGGCAATCCAGAGTGGGAAGTTTGTGGTTTAACAAGCAAACGGTGGCACAGAACGGATCTCATTCATCCAATCAAATCAACTAGCACCAAACACCCGAGCAAATTCGCAACAGCATCTAAAAGCAATTAATTCAACACGAGCAAGTAATAGCTTTCTTGAATTTCTTTTCCTTTCCTTCCAAAACACCGGTACCCTCTCCTCATGATATATCCTAGCTCTAATACTTTGGCATAATCAATCAATTTGCTCCTCCGCGGTTCAGGGTGTAGGGTGGACATCGGGCTGATTGCCTCGTTCCCACGACTCTTCCTTCATATCGAATAGTTTCTTGTGTCAAGAATGGATGTTGCACAAGCCACAAAGAGACGATGCAAGACTCTAGCGATTCTTCGTTTAGTCTGCATTAATCGAACTTCACGAGTTGCAGCTGTCTCCTAGGTTTCCTTGTTGACAATAAACTTGACTATGAGAAAGCCAATTATATCGGGAGGAGACGACGGGTCAAGTCTATGGACAAGTTCTTTTTCCCTGGTTTTAGCCACTCCCTGCGGGTAAGCACCGTATCTGTTGCTAATATTGATAATAGGACATATATGAAGGCCAATCTGTGATAATTAACCGGCGTACTGTTTGCATTACAAAGAGAAAAACTTCAGCAAGCGACATTTATGAAGAGACGAATAAAACAAAAAAGCATAAGAGATTAGAAGGACAAAGACTACCAATATTTTGTAAATTCAACAAGATGGACCATCCTAAGATAGGCTACAAGATCTACAGACTTGCCTCAGATCATTAAATGTACCTTACAATCTCGTCCTTTAACAGAAATGATATATCAACCAACTCGGAAATAGGATTGGAAAATATTTGACAAAAAGATATGCTTGGACCGAAGTACATTCGCGATGTATCCAGCGCTATATTCAAAAGAAGCAACAAGGCCTGGACCTCCGACTCTTGCATGCTGAAAAGAACACAAATGCAGGTGGCGATGAGATCTTTTGTATTTTTTTTTTCCTCTCTTATTACAGATACGATGAAATATCGACGAAATAATTGTGCATGTCAAAACTTAAACAGCAGAGTCTAACCTGAGGGGCTAGAGAGAGGAACTTGTAAGTGTCCAAAGCATACCCAATCAGTGCTTCATTTTCACCGGGATTAATTGTACATCTAGCAAACCAGAAATAAACACCATGGTAAATTTCACAGCTGTTTGAGCAAAGAGATTTAGAGGAATAGGAATGTCACACAGCAATAACTCCACTTGGCAGCATTGAATTAATGATAGAAGCAGTAGATCCACGAGCTCGTCGGAGGACAAGTATCGCACAAGGGCTTAGACGCATGGGTTTTTAAGACAGAGAAATGGTACAGGAACTGATTAAGCAGATGACGCTTGATGACCAATAGCAACGACTTAGCATGCATATAAAACAAGCAGTCATGCCCCGGGATAATAGAAAAAACATGCTAGGCAGTCAAACTTGGCAGTTGTTTTAAGAGATGTACATGCTATTATCTAGGCAAATGCTTTTTTAAGCCTGCTTGTGCAACATGCCACTGCACGGTACCACCCTTTCTAATGTGAGATCAACTGCAATTGCAAAATTTTCATATAGATCGGCAATGGAGTGCTCAGTCCACATTAGGAAAGTAAGATAAGTCACGCATCTGCTTAGAAGGAATTAACTGTACTTAAGATTGCATATTGCATTGAAGGCACGCATATATTGTCTCAAAAATGATAACTACACAAATTGCAGGAGTAGATTGGGCATACTAACGTTGAGTATACATAAATTCCACAAGGGCGTACTAACTGAACAGTCTGGTCAAACATTCTTCTCGGGTACATGGCATGGTTTCTTACGATGCTATTATTTCCTGGTGAAAAGAACAGAGCAACATTATAAACAAAGGATACAACCACAACAAACTGGACTTCATTCATCATTGCAATTCCTATGGAAACAAATATATCGTCACATTTTTCCATTGTGGAAGAAACAATCTCTCAGAAAACAAGATCAACTAAAAGCTTTATCAAACAGGATAAGGGTTTGTGGACTAGATATGCAAGATAACAATTATTTCTTAAAGAATTAAATCCTTCGTGTTATAGACTAGAGCTGATGTCATTCTTGGTCCAGAACCTAGCAATATCCAAAATGGTGGATCTGTACACGGGCCACACCGACTACTTGGTCGTCCTCAATTCTAAGAATGTCTTCAGCGAAATAGCAACTAAAGTTAGGGAATGAAATCAACAAATTAGAATCAAGTTACTGGATCCATCATATGTCTAACCTCTCCATAAAATAATCTGGCTCTCAGGCCAAGAGCAAAACATGGAGCATCAAGAAGAACTCGATCGAAGCAGTGAGGTAGAAAACCTTTGGAATTCTCCACCCTAGTGCCCTTGCCCTGGTTCCTTCCTGGCCCATTTGTGACATTCCGAATTTCGGCCCATTTTTGGGATTTATAAAACGTGTAATTCGTCAGTGTGCTTATAGTAAAATTTCGCCCGGGAACTGATCACTCTCGGTAATTATTTTTAAAATTGAGATTTAGCTAGAATCGCGCTCAATCAAATTTGGCCGTTATTTAGAGCCCAAACTTTGGTGTCGAATTTCTCGAAGTTTCGGGACGAATTTAATTGGACGGTGTCGATATTATTGTGGCCAGCCTCGAGATTACCCGGGATGTGTGAAAAGTGAATTTTTGACCCGGTGCGGATTTGGACTAGTAGATCTTCCTCTGGGTTTATTTTATTGGGTGTCTTTTTAGTCTTTTCTTTTAATTGGAAATCTGGAATTTTCGTGGCCTTAGGATCTTGGCTTGCTCACCAAGATCCAATGTGAGCCCTAGGATGAGTCAAAAGAAGGTTTGACTCTCTCTCTCTCTCTCTCTCTCTCTCTCTCTCTCTCTCGCGTGCGCGACCGTCCCCTCCCCTGTCAGACCAATCTCTCTCTCTCTCCTTCTCTCTCTTCCTTTTTCCTCTTCTTCTTCCTATCTTCTTCTTCTTCTTCTCTGGTCATCCGCCTGACTGGTTCTGCTTCTGCCTTGGCTCGCCTTACCAGTCGCCGCCGACCGCCCCTCGCCGTCCGCCTCGCGCTGCCGTCTCCCGACTGAGCCGCGCCGCCCGCGACCGCCTGTCGCCGACCCCTGTCCGCCTGTCGCCGGCCCTGTTCGCGCTGCACGCGAGCAGCAGCTCGCCGCTGCGTCCGCCGCGGCCCAGCGTTGCCCAGCCATCCGCCGGCCTATCCTCCGTCGCCCGACCACCCACGACGCCGCCGTGTCGCGTCAGACCGCCGCCCGACCTCCCCTTTCCCCTGTTTTTCTTCTCTCTCGGCGCCTTCTCCTGTTTCGGCTCCCAGACTTCGCCGCCGCCGCCGCTCCGCCTCTGCCACCCAGCCTCTCCCCTCAGCCAACTCCGCCGCCCAGCTGCCCCCTCGGCCGCCACTAGCCCCCTTTCCCCTGCTTTTTCCTTCCTCCCCGACACCTCCCCTGTTTTGGACTCTCCCCGGCGCCGCCTCGCCCAGCCGCCGCGCGCCGCCATTCCGGCCGCCGCCGCTGCTCCGTCCGCCACCACCCAGCCCCCGGTGACCTTGCCCAGCCACTTGCAGCCGCCGTGCTCGCCGGGACAGCCCAACCGCCACCGTCGTCGCCGTTGCCTAGGCCGTGGCCGAGCAGCCTAGGCTACCGACTAGCCGCTGCCCGGGCCGTAGCCAAGTTGCCTCGGGGCGTGCCCGTCGCCGTGCCCGTACCCGTGCCCGTGCCCGTGCCAGTCGCCGTGCCCAGCCGTGACCGAGAATTTTGCCAGTGACCGAACTAGTGGCCGAGCCCCGCGCCCGTCGCGCCCTCTGCCGCGCCGAGACGCCGCCGTTCCGACCGGGCCATTCCTGGCCATAGCCGATTTTTCCCGGGCAAAAAACCTAGTAAGTGACCTCCTAATCATTATTTAGGACTATGGGTATTTTTAGACTTGTTTAGGACGTGATTAGTACCGGTTTAGGGGCTAAACGTGGATTAGGGTCAATATTCGTATGTGCGTATTTGTTAGATTCAATTGTGATAATTGTAGGGCTTAATTAGTGGCTAATTATGGTGGGTTAAATACCCGTATTGTCGTGGCGTGTGGGGAAAATTGACGTGTGATTGTGGCCGGCTTGAATATCGGAATCGTGAGCTTGTGATTTGGAATTGGGATGATTGTGGGTGCATATTTGTGGCTACTGTTGGTGAGTCAATGATTGGCTTATCGTGGCATTTGTGAGTGGAATTGATAGCTGAATGTGATCGACTTGAAGGTCAGGTTGGTGGAATATTGTGGTGAGCATGCCTTGAGTTTGATTGGTACGACTTGTGAGAATTGCGAATTGTGTTGTGGTGCATGTGCATGAGAAAAGCCCGGATTGATCGGAGGGCTGCCAACCTGAGGCGTGGTTACGCGGGTGTGGCGAGAAAGGCATGACCAGACCTGAGGCGTAGGTTACACGGGTCATTGGAAGGGAAAAATGTCCCGAGGCGTGGTTATGCGGGACCGAGCCCGGCTTGATCTGAGGGCTGAGCCTGAGGCGTAGTGGCGCGGGCTGTGAGATTGGGCCTGAGGCACAGTGGCGCGGGCAGTGTGAAAGGACCTGGGAGGTCGTGGAAAGTTGTTCGGCCACACATGCGAGTTGAGTGTGATTGAATTGATTGAACTGATTGGACTTTCTGATTGAATGTGTGATTGAATTGGTTGGATTGATTGAGTGTTAGTGTGGTTGGTGCTTGAGTGATTGTGATATGTTATTAGGCTATTAATATTGCATTATCACGTTTAACTAACGTGCAGAGCATGCGTTTGATGGCGACGTAAGTACAATGACGTGAATTCTCTATGTTGAGGGTTAGATTGCTTGTACAACTTGTCTGGGTACGCATTGGCCTACGTAAGGTTTAGGGTGTTATTTATTGAGAGTCGTTCTCATGGTTATTATATAACCACTTTCAGATCCGCGATCGTGATCGATTCGGAGATGCCGCCATAGTACTACAGGGATTGAAGGATAGATCAAGTTTATCCTGTCTTTTGAGTACTTT
The DNA here is from genome assembly GCF_021117445.2 of Syzygium oleosum. NCBI lineage: Eukaryota > Viridiplantae > Streptophyta > Magnoliopsida > Myrtales > Myrtaceae > Syzygium > Syzygium oleosum. The sequence goes on from NW_026607494.1 coordinate 8,505,901, forward strand.
TTTGTAGAGGAGATAAGTATGTCAACCACCGCCCCCTTTTGAAAATTGTGGTTTGAAATTGGTAGCCCGGGTTATCGTTCTGTAATAGTGACTACTTTATGATGTTATGCAATTATTGTTTCGTGCTATCCTTTCGTCATCATATTAGTTGTCTAGGTTGTTTTATTTTGTTTCCGCTTGCGTAGTTCGTTTGGGTCGGCGACGCGTCCTGGGACGTCGCGTTCAATTCGACCATGGACGGGATGTCACGGGCTCGGTGGGGTCCGGGGCGTGACATCTCGGTTGATTTGGTATCAGAGCAAGGTCAGCTCGATCTAAGTTGGTCGAAACCTGGAGTGATAAGGAGCGATGACTTTGGGGTGGCCAGTTAGGGAGACTCGTGTGCCATGCGAACCCCAGACTGTGTGATTGTGATTGCTGAGTGATTTTTATGCTATAATATGTGAGGTGCAGGTGCGTCAGGACTTGAGGTAAGTGCACGAACTCTGTGGTTGTGATTGGGTGTTGTTTGTAATTGGCTGCCTGCTTAATGAATTGTTGTTGTGATTTGTTTCCTAGGGCTTTAAACTGTGATAGTTGACCTAGGTTTCTAATTCCTGCGTGAGATTATAGCAGGTGAGCTTTTGTGAGATTTAGTAAGATGAGCGGTCGAGGTCAAGGTAGAGGTCGAGGTAGAGGTCGAGGTCGAGGTCGCGTAGCCTCGTTAGCTAGAATCATGGGGGACCCTAGGGTGGATGAAATCTGGAGGGCGCTCAAGGAAGCGGGAATATTATCGGGTAGTCAGACGGGGGAACAAAGTGCTAATGTTACCGCTGCAGCTGCCAGTGAGATTATTGGGGATAATGGAGGCCAGGGGAATAATGTGATTGGTGAAAATCCCGGTCCAGTACGAGTAAATGCGATCAGGCCAATGTCCAAGCTAGTAGAACAGTTTCTGAGGTTGAAACACTCGAAGTTTGATGGGAGAGGCGATGCTGAGGCCGCCCCAAGATGGGTGGAAGAGCTAGAGAAAGCCTTCGAAGTGCTGGGATGCACTGAAGAAGAGAAGGTAACATTAGCAGTCTACCAGCTTCAGAGCAACGCAAGCGATTGGTGGAGGGCCACCAGAGGTCAAGTATTCCCCACTGGTACTGCTCCGAACTGGGCCACCTTCATTGAGATCTTCAATGGCAAGTACTTCTCAGAAAGCGCCCGAGAGTAGAAACTGGCGGAATTTATGAGACTTCGCTAGGGTCAGATGTCGGTGGATCAGTATGAAGCCGAGTTCTCAAGGTTGTCCAAATTTGCCCCCAGAATGGTGGAGGACCCAACGGACAAAGCTAGGAGGTTCCGGGATGGGCTGAAGCCGGACCTTCGCAGCCAGATGATCTCATCAAACTTGAAAGGCTATCATGAGATCTATGAGAGGGCCCAAGCAATCGAGTGAGATCAAACGGAACGGGCTACCGCTTCTGGCTCGCGGTATGCCCCAGCTAGGGACAACCGTCAACTTGGGAAAAGACCCATGGCGGGAAATAGTCATTTCGTCCCTCCCGCTAGGAGAAATATCGGGAAGCCAAACCGTTACCAGAACGCCCCGTGTAGACTATGTGGAGGAAGGCATGGGAATGGACCTTGCCCAAATAGGGGTGGAGCATGTTTTACATGTGGTGGAAGGGGCCACCAGATGAGGGACTGTCTTAACAACAGGCAGGCCAGGTCACCTGCCCTACTACCACTGCCGCCCCGGAATAGAAATCAAATTGGAGCCACCCAGTCGGCCAATCAGAATAGGTTGCCGGCCCAAGGACGGGTGTATGCAATGGCAAGGAGGGAAGCTAAGGACGCGCCTGGCGTGGTCACAGATACGGTCTCTCTCTGTGATCATGCTGCATATGCCTTGTTTGATCCGGGGGCGTCGCATTCGTTTATATCTGAACAGTTCGTTAAATTAACTAGAATTGAGCCAAAGCCGCTAGAAGTTATGCTGTGTGTGACTACGCCATTGAATGATAAAGTGCTGATTGCGTTGGGATGCCCTGATTGTAAGATAGTGATTGGCGATAGAGAAGGAAGAATAGATTTGGCAGTTTTAATTATGCATGACTTTGATGTAATTGTCAGGATGGACTGGCTAGTCCAACAAAGAGCCGTTATGGACTGTAGTAGCAGGGTGATCCAATTTAATCCGGTTGGACACCCTAGATTTGAGTTTGTGGGAAACCGAGGAGGAACCTCGATCCCCTGGATTTCGTCACTCGAGGTAACGAAGCTGTTAGATGAAGGGTGCCAAGGATTTCTGGCGACTGTAATTGATTCGACGGCTGGAGAGCCGAGGCTAGAAGACATAGCCGTGGTGTGCAACTTTCCCGATATCTTCCCTTAGGAATTGCCGGGACTGCCACCTGATAGAGAAGTGGAGTTCGTGATTGAGTTGGCCCTAGGAACAGAACCGATTTCAAAAGCGCCATATAGGATGTCACTGTCTGAATTAAAGGAATCGAAGGTCCAAATGCAGGAGTTGCTAGATAAAGGCTTTATCCGCTCGAGTGAGTCTCCATGGGGAGCACCGGTGTTATTCGTGAGAAAGAAAGATGGGTTCTTGAGGTTGTGGATAGACTACAGACAGTTAAATCAAGTGACCATTAAGAATAAGTATCCACTGCCAAGGATTGATGACCTGTTTGATCAGTTGCAAGGAGCATCGATATTTTCAAAGATCGACTTGAGAATGGGGTACCATCAATTGAGGATTAAGAAGGAGGATATACCAAAAACGGCATTTAGGACAAGATATGGGCATTATGAGTTTACGGTAATGCCGTTCGGATTGACGAATGGCCCGGCAGCCTTTATGGATTTGATGAATAGGGTATTCAAGGAATTTCTGGATCAGTTTATAATTGTGTTCATAGACGATATCCTAGTATATTCGAAGAGTTCCGCCGAGCACGAGTTACATTTGGAAAAAGTTCTACAGACCCTAAGGGAACATGCGCTCTACGCTAAGTTCAACAAGTGTGAATTCTGGCTTCATCGAGTGGCATTCTTAGGACATGTGGTATCCGGAGAAGGAATTGCAGTGGACCCGGCGAAAATTGAAGCCGTCGTGAATTGGCCAAGGCCGACAACAGTAACTGAGGTTCGGAGCTTTTTGGGTCTAGCAGGGTATTACAGACGCTTTGTAGAAAAATTTTCAGCATTAGCGATGCCATTGACGCGGTTACTAAAGAAAGAGACGAGGTTTGAATGGACAGATAAGTGCGAAAGGAGTTTCCAGGAGCTAAAACAGAGGTTGACAACCGCGCCAGTGTTGACAATCTCGTTAGGTTCGGGAGGATATGAAATTTATAGTGATGCGTCGCTAAGAGGGTTGGGATGCGTGCTGATGCAACACGGAAGAGTAGTGGCATATGCATCGCGACAATTGAGACCGCATGAGCTGAATTATCCGACTCACGACTTGGAACTGGCCGCGATTATTTTCGCCCTTAAGATTTGGAGACACTACCTGTGTGGAGAAAAATTTCAGATTTATATGGACCATCAAAGTTTAAGGTACTTGTTCTCCCAAAAGGAATTAAACATGAGACAACGCCGTTGGATGGAACTCCTTAAAGACTACGACTGCGAGATTATGTATCATCCCGGGAAAGCTAATAGAGTAGCAGATGCACTGAGCCGGAAATCGAGCATCGCGCATATGATGGTCAAGGAATGGACTCTGTTGGAGGGAGTTCGAGATTCGGAATTTAAGTTTGAGGTGAGTCGGGTCTCAAGTCTGCTTGCCGCATTAAGGATTGAGCTGGAAATTCAGACTAAGATCAAGGCCTTACGGTCGACGGACCCAGAAATTCAAAAGATTCTGAGTATGGATGTCACAAAGAGGAAATCGGACTTTCAGGTATCCGAGGATGGGATTCTGAAGTTCCGCGGACGGTTGTGTGTACCCGGTGATGCAGAACTCAAGGAGGAGATTTTGTCTGAAGCACATCGTAGTAATTATAGTATTCACCCGGATAGTACAAAGATGTATCAGAACTTGCGACAACATTATTGATGGAACGGCATGAAGGTGGATGTAGCCAAACACGTGGCCAAGTGTTTGACATGTCAGCAAGTGAAGGCACAACATTACAAGCCGGGTGGAATGTTGCAGCCATTGGAAATCCCCGAGTGGAAATGGGAACACGTCACGATGGATTTTGTAATGGGATTACCGAGGAGTCAGAAGGGTCACGATTCGATTTGGGTGGTAGTCGATCGATTGACAAAGTCAGCACATTTTCTGCCATTGCGAAAGGACTTCGCTTTAGAAAGGTATGCCGAGATTTACGTGCGACAAATACTCCATTTGCACGGAGTGCCAGTGACGATTACCTCGGACCGTGATCCCAAATTCACTACCGCTTTTTGGAAAAGTCTTCATACGGCATTAGGGACAAAGTTACAATTTAGCACAGCCTATCACCCCCAAAAGGATGGCCAGTCTGAAAGGACAATTCAGACCTTGGAAGATATGCTACGGGCATGTGTATTGGATTTTAAAGGTAGCTGGGAGGAACAGTTGCATTTGATTGAATTTGCCTACAACAATAGCTATCAACAGAGTGTAACAGCCTGAATTTCGACGTAATTCCGAGATCAATAAATTGACAATATTTCGCATTTCATTTTAGTAAGTCTCGCTCAGAGCTGATCACTCTCGGGATACTAGCCAATGGGATATGACTAACTAGGAAACGGTACGTGGACTAGGGACTCGACAGTGAACGGGACACCGATCTCGAGATACGATGAGTGAATATTTTGGGCCAACGTGGGCCGATCTTAGGAAAGGTAATGGATTTGGTTTCGCCAAGGCCAACGATGTACAATCGGATCACAGGTGATTCTGCAAGACCGAAAGTGCACATGGCCAACCAGTCCTGAACCTGAACCGAACGATCGTGATCTTTGGAACTAATGATAATTTCTCATTCTCTCAATAATCGGGACCGTCGTAATTCGAATAACCCTAGGTCGATACGCGTATGTCCTAAACAACCGCCCGTTAGCCAGAGACCCTGAAATTGAAACTCGAGCGAGTTTTGATCACGAAATTGGGCCCGGATTTCGATGTCGATTTTCGAAGGCTTAAGAGACTATTTTTGGGAATCTGACGTCATATTACGCTGGCCACACACGTTTGGAGTTAGTACGAGTAAAAAGTGGAATTTCGGTCCGGGGGTGAAAAATTACGGTTTTGCCCCTATGGGCACCGAGGCTGGATTCGGAGGCCGTTTGAGGTTATTTTTCGCGGCCAAGGTTATTTTGGGGTGGCCACGCACATTTAGAGTGGTTTTGGCCAAAAATTGGAATTTCGACAAAAATTGGAAAAATAATATTATTTTATTCCCGAAACTTCGTAGTCGATTTTCGGGGGTTTAGAAAGTGAATTTCGTGAATCCGACGCCATATTATGTTGGCCACGCACATATGGAACACGTATGCGCGAAAATTGGAATTTCGCCCCGGGACCGGAAAAATGACGATTTTGCCCCTGGGCCGTTTTCGGGTCCGAATTTTTGGGAAATTTTTGGGATAAGTAACTGTGGTTATCAGCTGCATTATTGGCACCAAAGACCCAATTGCCCCTCAATTATTTAAGCCTATCTCTTTAAAACCGTTAGATTAGGGGCGTTTTGGTCATTTTTCACGGATCGGCGACACGTGGCACTTTGGGCTGCTTTATTTGACCAGCTGACCATCTTCTCTCTCTCTCCTCCCCTCATTCTCGGCAGAACCAGCCCCCAACAACAACTTCTCTCCCATTTTTCCTCTCTTTTTCTCCATTTTCCCTCTTGGTTTTGTCTCGCCGGAGCTCGCCGCCGGCCACCGGAGCGCCGCCACCGACCGCCGTGCCCCGCCGTCAACCACCACAGCCCCCCAGCCCGAGCCTCGCCTCTGTCCAGCCCTTTCTCTCTCCCTTTCTCTCTCTTTCTCCCTCTTTTTCTCTTTCCCGTCCGGCAAAAAGGGCCGCCGGAGCTTCGCCGGAGCTCGGATCGCTGTTCCGTCACCACCCAGCCGTCCAGCCTCGCCGTGCGACGCCGTCCGTACCTGTCCTTACAGTGTCCGTACGGAAGTACTGTAGCAGCCTCATACGAAGTTACTGTTCATCCGTCCGTACGGGTCGCTGTTCACACCGTCGCCGGGAATTCCGCCGCCGGTTTCACTGTTCACCAGTGATCGGCCGCCGTTCCCCGTCGTCGTGACCTTGGATTAAGTGAGTAAAATTCCTAAATCCGGATTAGGACTGTTAGTGCGTTTTTCTGGACTGGTTTAGGTATTATCGGTACAATTTGGACTGGCTTAGATAGTATCAGTGTGTATTTGATGGGTTGAGGACGGATTGGTAGAAATTATCATTGGGAAATTTAGTGGATTAATGAGAATTATTTGGGGAGATTAATTGGATTAAATGACCAATTTAGGAGCCCGTTGGAAAATTACCGGGTATGTCCGGGTTGACTGATTGTACGTCAATTGTACGTAATTGTGGTTGATTTCGTACTGCTATGTCGTATGTGGTGTGGCTGAGTTTATGGAGTGCGATTGGCCATTGTTTGGTTTACAATGATTTACTGATTTGTGAATCGCACGTTAGGCCACACGGTATTAATTGGGCCAATTAAGCACGTATTGTGTCATTGGGTGTCTGAATTATATTGGTGCTCGTGGTGCATTGCATTGCATAACATGGGCACGCATTGCGTATGCCAAGAGTGAGGCATGTGATGAAATTGTGCGAGAATGCGTGTCTGCCATGAGCATGTGATCACCTAAAATACCCTGAAGCGTTATACGCTGGGTTCAGATAATAATGAGTTGTGTGATCACCTAAGGACCTTTGGGTCATGACCTTCGGGTCGATACCGTCCTCATGCACTTTGAAGCAGGACGATGCCCGGTACGTCCGGAAAGCGACCATCCTCATGCACTTTGAAGCAGGCTCTGGTTCGCAAGGAGAACAGTGTTGCGCCTCATGCACTTTGAAGCAGGCTAGAGACACTGGGCCAGATCGGTTGCTGCGCCTCATGCACTTTGAAGCAGGCTAGACGCACCGGGCCGTAAAAAAATTGATGACTCGAGTCGTAATAAATAATAAATTGGGCGATTGCCAGTGTGCCAGTATGGGCCAGTGGGCCGGAAAATACACGTGACATGTCGACGATATTTGCATGCATGAACATGCATGGACTGGCATGCGAGTGTGTGAGCCTTGGTGCATGAGCATGTGATTGGCGTACGTGTGATAATATGTGCCACGTACGTGCCGTGATTATTATATATTGAACTGCCTAACCTGCAGGGTCGGAGGATTATTTGATTGTTGTTGCACTATGGTTTCACTTATTTATTTTCCGGTCAGGAGATTGCATGCTAGCCTAGCCTAGGTTTAGGGGTTGAACTCATTGAGATTCGTCTCACGGTTGTGTAAACCGAAACATTTTAGACCCCCAGCCGGAGGATGCCGAGGAGAGCGCCTCTTTTTGGTATACCGCAATTCATCCAGCGGTCATCTAGTATGCACCCTTGTGGGGATGGACCTGCAGCCATGGTCGAGGAAGCTGAGGAGTCCGAAGTGATATACGCTGACCCCTTTTTACTGAGTGGCTGCTGACTGTGTGTTTTCTCGGCCGTTGTATAAATGAATTTTGTAAAAAGTTTCCTATGGTAATACTAGTATACATATTTTCAGAGGTGCTGTTTACTTAATGTACTACCTTGGTCTCATGTGTTTTATTGTCAGGGTGTATATATATATATTTATATACGTGCTTCTGCATGTGTTTGATCTCTGATTGGGCGTTGGGTTGGCGATGCTTCCTGGGAGCGTCGCACCAAAACCGACCGTGACAGGATGTTGCGTTCCAATGGGGTACGAGGCGTGACACAGAGTATCGGAATGACCTCGTTTGAAGCGTTGTATGGCAGAGCTTGCAGAACATCGGTGTGTTGAGATGAAGTGGGTGAGAGGAGCATCACAGGTCCAGAGTTGGTTCAGCAGTCAGTCGAGACGGTCAAGGTTATCCGGGATAGACTTAAGACCGCTCAGAGTCGCCAAAAGAATTATGCAGACCGGAGACGTAGGCCTTTGGAATTTCAAGTAGGGGACCACGTTTTCCTCAAAGTATCGCCAATGAAAGGACTGTCACGGTTTGGCAAGAAAGGAAAGTTGAGCCCGAGGTACATGGGTCCATTCGAGGTTTTAGAAAGGATCGGTACTCTGGCCTACCATCTTGCACTACCGCCAATTTTGTCTCAGGTTCACAACGTATTCCATGTGTCTATGCTAAGGAAATATGAACCGGACCCGACCCACGTATTAAATTATGAAGAAATAGAAGTGGACGATAGAGTGTCATACGTGGAAAGGCCGGTCAGGATTGATGACAGAATGGAACAAATGTTGCGGAACAAGACAATTCCGATGGTCAAGGTGATTTGGGAGCACCATGGAACCGAAGGTGCGACGTGGGAAAGCGAGGAGTTGATGCGACACCAATATCCCCATTTGTTTGAATAGTTGGGTTGGATTGTAAATTTCGATGACGAAATTTTTGTAAGGGAGGAAGAGTTGTGACATTCCGAATTTCGGCCCATTTTTAGGATTTATAAAACGTGTAATTCGTCAGTGTGCTTACAGTAAAATCTCGCCCGGGAACTGATCACTCTCGGTTATTGTTTTCAAAATTAAGATTTCGCTAGAATCGCGCTCGATCGAATTTGGCCGTTATTTAGAGCCCAAACTTTGGTGTCGAATTTCTCGGAGTTTCGAGACGAATTTAATTGGACGTTGTCGATATTATTGTGGCCAGCCTCGAGATTGCCCGGGATGTGTGAAAAGTGGATTTTTGACCGGGTGTGGATTTGGACTAGTAGACCTCCTTCTGGGTTTATTTTATTTGGTGTCTTTTTGGTCTTTTCTTTTAATTGGAAATCTGGAATTTTCGTGGCCTTAGGATGTTGGCTTGGTCACCAAGATCCAATGTGAGCCCTAGGATGAGTCAAAAGAAGGTTTGACTCTCTCTCTCTCTCTCTCTCTCTCTCTCTCTCTCTCTCTCTCTCTCTCGCGTGCGCGATCATCCCCTCCCCTGTCAGACCAATCTCTCTCTCTCCTTCTCTCTCTCTTCCTTTTTCTTCTCTTCTTCCTCTCTTCTTCTTCTTCTTTGGTCATCCGCCCGACTGGTTCTGCTTCTGCCTTGGCTCGCCTGACCAGTCGCCGCCGACCGCCCCTCGCCATCCGCCTCGCGCCGCCGTCGCCCGACTGAGCCGCGCCGCCGTTCGTTGCCCGCGACCGCCTGTCGCCGGCCCTGTCCGCGCTGCACGCGAGCAGCAGTTCGCCGCTGCGTCTGCCGCGGCCCGGCATTGCCCAGCCATCCGTCGGCCTATCCTCCGTCGCCCGTCTACCCACGACGCCGCCGTGTCGCCTCAGACCGCCGCCCGACCTCCCCTTTCCCCTGTTTTTCTTCTCTCTCGGCGCCTTCCCCTGTTTCGGCTCCCAGACTTCGCTGCCGCCGTATGCCGCCGTTCCGGCCGCCGTCGCTCCGCTTCTGCCACCTAGCCTCTCCCCTCAGCCAACTCCGCCGCCCAGCTGCCCCCTCGGCCGCCACCAACCCCCTTTCCCCTGATTTTTCTTTCCTCCCCAACACTTCCCCTGTTTTGGACTCTCCCCGGCGCCGCCTCGCCCAGTCGTCGCGCGCCGCCGTTCCGGCCGCCGCCACTGCTCCGTCCGCCACCACCCAGCCCCCGGCGACCTTGCCCAGCCACTTGCAGCCGCCGTGCTCGCCGGGACAGCCCAACCGCCGCCGTCGTCGCCGTTGCCTAGGCCATGGCCGAGCAGCCCAGGCCACCAACCAGCCGCTGCCCGGGCCGTGGCCGAGTTGCCTCGGGGCGTGCCCATGCTCGTGCCCGTCGCCGTGCCCAGCCGTGACCGAGAATTTTGCCCGTGACCGAACCCGTGGCCGAGCCCCACGCCCGTCGCGCCCTCGGCCGCACCGAGACGCCGCCGTTCCGACCGAGCCATTCCGGGCCATAGCCGATTTTTCCCGAGCAAAAAACCTAGTAAGTGACCTCCTAATCCTTATTTAGGACTATGGGTATTTTTAGACTTGTTTAGGATGTGATTAGTACCGGTTTAGGGGCTAAACGTGGATTATGGTCAATATTCGTATGTGCGCATTTGTTAGATTCAATTGTGATAATTGTGTGGCTTAATTAGTGGCTAATTATGATGGGTTAAATACCCGTATTGTCGTGGCGTGTGTGGGGAAAATTGACGTGTGATTGTGGCCGGCTTGAATGTTGGAATCGTGAGCTTGTAATTTGGAATTGGGATGATTGTGGGTGCATATTTGTGGCTACTGTTGGTGAGTCAATGATTGGCTTATCGTGGCGTTTGTGAGTGGAATTGATAGCTGAATGTGACCGACTTGAAGGTCAGGTTGGGGGAATATTGTGGTGAGCATGCCTTGAGTTTGATTGGTATGACTTGTGAGAATTGCGAATTGTGTTGTGGTGCATGTGCATGAGAAAAGCCCGGATTGATCGGAGGACTGCCAACCTGAGGTGTGGTTACGCGGGTGTGGCGAGAAAGGCATGACCAGACCTGAGGCGTAGGTTACGCGGGTCATTGGAAGGGAAAAATGTCCTGAGGCGTGGTTACGCAGTGTGACATCTCAAAAATTTGTCCGTTTGGAATTTATAAAATACTGAGTTTTATAAATGTACTCGCAGTTAATTCTCGCCCGGAACTGATCATTCCTGGGATGCTAACCATTAGGGAAAGGCTAATCGGGGAATTAAATTCGTACGACTAAAGAAAATTCGATCGTGGATTGACTTTTGACCATTAAATCGTCGATGTGATATTTTGAGCCACTGTTGGCCGATCTAAGAATAGTCAGGGGCCAGTTCGCCACTGTCATAGTAGTGGATCGCGGGTGATACCGCTGGACCACGAAATGAATTGACGAACGATCCTGAACCTATACCGAACGATCGTGCCCCACGGATCTAGTAATTGATCCTCGCGATTTTATTGACAACCGAAGTCGTGACGGTCTGAATAAATTACACGTGACTCGATTTAGTGTCAGTCACAGGTCGAATAAGCGAATTTCCCCAACAAGCCGCCCGTTAGTTTGAGAAACGCTCGAGTTACGTTTAATAGAATTTAATTATTTAAATCAGCCCAAATCGGACACTGGAAAATTTGGAAGTCACAACAGGACGTTAGGACGACGTTGCAGTTGTAACGTGCAATTTTTGTTGCGCCCGAATCCTTCAGAAAAACTTGATTTTGATGAGAAACGGAGAATCGGACCATTTTACCCCTAAGGATTAACAGAGGGCATGTTTTATGGGCAAAGGGCATTTTGGTAATTTTGCCCTAACTTTTTGATGGGACAATTTTGCCCTTGGAATTTTTGAGAAATTACAAGTATAACCTTGGATATTTTTGGTAAGATTCGATCTGGGCCGTCGATTTCAAGATAAGATCGAATCTGGACCGTCGGATCAAAAAGTAGAGAAAGGGGTATTTCGGTAATTAGCCACTTTGGTCAAACTGGACTAATTTAGTCCAATTTCTTCTCCTCTCTCCTCTCCCATTCAGCCCCCTTGCCGTGAGCTCTCCCCCCATCGTATACTCTCTCTCTCTCTCTCTCTCTCTCTCTCTCTCTCTCTCTCTTTGCCGATCACCGCCGCGCTGCAGCTCGGATCGCCGCCGTGCCGCGCCGCGCCACCGCCCCGCCGCCACGCACCCCTCACGCCACCCCCATCCCGCCGTTCTTTCTCTCTCCCTTTCGGTCCTCCTTTGGTCGTGAGCCCCACCGGCCACCGCCCAAGCCGCGCCGCCGCCGCCCAAGCCGATCGCCGCCCGCAGGGAGCCATACGTCGTCGCCGCCGTTCCCGATTAAGTGCCGCCGCTTTCCGTTCTAGCCGCGATAGTCTAGAACGCGGGTAAGTCGAGCTCTAAACCCAACTTGGGACTTCGGGTATCGACGGGCGATTTTTGGGCGAAATCTGGCATAAGTTAGGTGCGGAATTGCATGAATTAGGAGTGGAAATTTTGTGGCGGGCCTTAAGAATTAATTCGGGCAATATTTATTGGAAATTAGAGGATAACAGTGGCTGTGGTCTACTGTTCATGGGGGCCGTGATGGGCCGATCGGGACGGAAGTTGTATTTTTAGAACCGGGAATTTATGGTGAAAAAGTCCCGTGAAGGACCGGAATCGATTTGGCGTCGTTTGGTGGGAGAAAAATAGTGATTTCTGTGTTTTACGTGCGTTTGAAAATAATTAGATTGTGGTGGTGAAATTAAATGTGTGATTGTGTAATTGGTTGAGTTAATTATGTTTGTTGGGTGCACGCGTGGGCCAGACTATTTTTATTATTATTACTGGCCATGTCGAATGCTGAGTGTGCATGGATTTCGTGTAATTAATGCGTGCACGGGCCGCGTGTGAAGGGCCAATTGTGTATGGCAAATGCTTGTTGAGCATGTGCATAAGTAAGAAAGTGAAAATGAGATGGCATGTGTGATCGTGGAATGTGTGCCGTCCTGAGGCGTGTACGTTTACGCGGGACGATGCCCGGTTTTACCGGAAGACTGCCAGCCTGAGGCGTGTACTTCAACGTGGGTTGCGCAGTGGGTGGTAGATGTTGGGCCTGAGGCGTGTATGTTTACGAGGGCCTGGAAGTGTTGTGGAAAGAGGTCGCAGTGTACCTGAGGCATGTACGTGTACGCGGGTCACTGGCGAGGAATGTGGATGAGATATGATGAGAACGGAACGAGTGTATGACATGAGAATTGTGCGTGCTTGCGATTGTGTTGATGTGCCTGCTGTGTGACAATGGTATGTGTGTGATTGCGTGTTTGGGTGATTTTCTGGAGGTATGTGATAGCCTAGGTAGGGTTTAGGGGTGAACTTACTGAGAAGTGTTCTCACGGTTGTTTCAACCAACAATTTCAGAACCCCGACAGGACTCATGAATCCTCCGCCACCGCCACTAGTTCGTTTTGGGGTACCAGTGCACACCGAGAACGATGTTGCAGAATTCCCTATGCCCGATAACGTGACCTGGATTAGGTATACTACGACCGTTTTTGTGGAAGTAGGTCTACCTCTTTGGGAGACTCATGTATATACGGCCTGGTTCTTCCGGGATGCTGATGGAGATGAGTTTGGACCCGTCAGAGGTTTTGATGTCCCATTTGACTTAGTTGGGGATTGGGACCCATCTGCCATAACCCCAATAGATGGAGAGTTGACCAGTGTAGATACTAGTTTAGCTCAGTCGGGACTGCACTCAGCAGCCGCTGCTCAGGGATCTTCAGGGGCTGAGCATGAACCCGAACCCGAAGTATCTCAGGCTGAGGACGACCCGATGGACATAGACTTGAAACCAATCCCCGAGGAAAAACCAGAGGAAGCGGAGCCCGAAGTAGAACCCGAGGTAGAGCCTAATAACGAGTCTGAGGAGTCAGAAGGGCCGGTAGGAGACCCGGAGTATATACTCCCGTTTGAGGAATACATGGATCCTAATTACGTACCTGAGATCAACTTCTTCGATTTTCTGGTTGAGGAGTATCAGAATGCAACTCCAGCTGAGTCGGGCGACATCAATCACCCTATTGAGATCGGGGCAGAGTCAGATCCCTCAGAGGAGCAGACTGCTCAGGAGAGTTCGGAGTCAGAAGATGAAGAATCAGACTCAGAATGGACGCCTAGCAAGGGGCGTAGGGGTTAGTACAGGGGTTCCTAGTAGGTTTTTGGAAAGTAACATTTTTGGGGATAGAAAGCCTGGTCATCGATCTTTTTGGTATATCGATGGTATGTAATACGGTGTGCAAGTGTATGCGATGGCTATAAATTGTGGCGGTTGTAAGTTGTGAATATTTTATAAGTATGTTAATGGAAATCGGATATGTGTACATTCTTCCTGAATATTCTCCCCAGCTTTAATTGTCCGGGTTAATTATGGATTCTGCCGTGCGTTAAATCTCCGATGATCGTATTTGAGGTCGGCGATAATTCCTGGGATATCGCATAATCGACCAGTGGCGGATGTCGCGAGCTCGATTGGGGTTCGGGGCGTGACACGCGGGACCGAGCCCGGCTTGATCTGAGGGCTGAGCCTGAGGCGCAGTGGCGCGGGCTGTGAGATTGGGCCTGAGGCGCAGTGGCGCGGGCAGTGTGAAAGGACCTGGGAGGTCGTGGAAAGTTGTTCGGCCACGCATGCGAGTTGAGTGTGTTTGAATTGATTGAACTGATTGGACTGGCTGATTGAATGTGTGATTGAATTGGTTGGATTGATTGAGTGTTAGTGTGGTTGGTGCTTGAGTGATTGTGATATGTTATTAGGCTATTAATATTGCATTATCACGTTTAACTAACATGCAGAGCATGCGTTTGTACGACTTGTCTGGGTATGCATTGGCCTACGTAAGGTTTAGGGTGTTGCTTATTGAGAGTCGTTCTCACGGTTATTATATAACCACTTTCAGATCCGCGATCGTGATCGATTCGGAGATGCCGCCAGAGTACTACAGGGATTGAAGGATAGATCAAGTTTACCCTGTTCTTTGAGTACCTTTTTGTAGAGGAAATAAGCTTGTCAACCACCACCCCCTTTTGAAAATTGTGGCTTGAAATTGGTAGCCCGGGTTATCGTTCTGTACTAATGACTACTTTATGATGTTATGCAATTATTGTTTCGTGCTATCCTTTCGTCATCATATTAGTTGTCTGGGTTGTTTTATTTTGCTTCCGCTTGTGTAGTTCGTTTGGGTCGGCGACGCGTCTTGGGACGTCGCGTTCAATTCGACCATGGACCGGATGTCGCAGGCTCGGTGGAGTCCGGGTCGTGACACCATTCTTCATTCTTGTCATACTCTGCTTCCTCCCCTCGGCTCGGCAAGCAGACTCACTAGGGAGTTTCTTATTGCCTAAGGAAGCATAGCCAATTCAATGAGAGTTTTCCCTCCCAGAAAATTGGCAAAGGGAATTGCTAACAAGTAATTCTAGTGAGGAGATGACATAATGATGGCGATGGAGAAACACATACCAATGGTTTTTCTGCATTTGAATCAGTCGTGCCTCGAGTCTTGGGAACACTGTAGTTTGCTCAAACCCTTGCTTATCATGAGCTGGTTCCACAAAATTAGCTTCCAAAACACCCGGCCCAAAGAGGAAACATATTAAAGATACATATTTCACATAGTAAAAAGTTGGATATCAGAGCCGAAGAAAACCAATGACTCCACGACCACCACTTCCAGCGGGATTCCAAAGCCTCCAGAAAGGCTGCCAAAAGAATGGATGAGGTCATTTTTTAAGCTCCATCTATATATAACGGAAAAAATCAGAGCACTCAAGAATCCTCATAATGTTCAACAAAGGAAATAACGAGAAACCATGTTTCACTGCCAAACTAAGGAAAAAGGGAACATAAATAGAACAGAGGGATTGCTACAGCACAAAGAGTCAAGTAGCCAACAAGTAAGAGGAGGAAGATCACAGTCCCAAAAGATCCAAGCAACTATGTTCAATCTTGCTATTTGGATTCTTGGATAACACAATTTTATTGTGTAAATGCTGAGATTCCAACAATGATACTTAAGGAGGCCATCATCGGGCAAGAAACACAACAACCTCAATCCTTGAAAGAAGTTCAAACGTCCAAACAACATACACAAAGTAAAAGGACCACAGAAAGAAATGATCGACCACTTATAAGACAAGAACATCATGAACAGGGATGTCAAGGTGTCATTGAGTCAAACTATCGGTGACTGCCATCTAGATAGAAAAGTGGCAATATAACTCTTAAAGTTAGCATTTTCAACACAGAATTTCAAGTAGTGCCATAATTGTTTCACCCAGAAGAACACGAAACTTAATCAGGCGATTCTTGTGATATACATTGAATCTTGGACATCGATATGATGCTTTGCATCCTTCACAAACCCAATTGTAACGACAGCAGTCATTTAACAACAATATTTGCACATAAGTAGGTACACAAATCAAGAGGAATATCTGCAAAAGACAAAAGAACACTGTCGTGAAGCATTACAGTGTCTTTATAAACTCCATTAGCACCAGGTTGCGGTCGATAAGTAACTTCTTGATGTAGCATCATATCATTTACAATATTATGATGCTCGACATATTTCCCTTGAAGAATCATCCGGAACCTGGGGGGAATCCTTAGATAGAGAATAGAAGCATAACTCTTCAAAATAAAAATAAAACAAGCAAAAATATCAGTTGAGAGAGAGAGAGAGAGATAGAGAGAGAGAGAGAGAGAGAGAGAGAGAGAGAGAGCTATAAATTATCTTGAAGCTACTACAACACAGGGATCATTGTAATAATGACTTCATACAAACAAATCAAGTTTACTGACTTTGAGAGAAAAAGTGCTAAAGGCACACTCTCTTTGGCGAAAGAAAATAGTATGTTCATTTATCACGGGACATCCATCACGTCACAGCTGCTATTGTTATGACTTTGCCCTGGCTATTTACCCCTCTGTGGAAATCAAGTGGTTCATAAGCAATTCAGGATGTCGGAGACATATTTACACAAGTATCAGACTGAATCCCCCAAGAATCTGACAGAGGGCTGGTATCAATGAGCAAATTTGGTATTTTCTAGTCATGCCTTCACCTCTTCATACAGCCCACAACTCACTTATGACTAGATTTCTCACTTAAGATGCTGACGTTTCATTACTAAGGGATAACTTTGAGGCTAAAATAACGAAATGCAACCAAAAATCATCAAAACCAAAAAACAAAAGGTCAAAAAAGAAAATAGAAGGCTGTAATGATCCACACTAGCTTAGTGCCAGAGTTTGGCAAACAATTTTAAAGACTGCAACTGCATGCATGTGGACCGAGAGCAGCCCACAAGCTGCCAAATCAACTTGATAAAATGGAATAACCTTTAGAGCCTTACTAAGCTCCACAAAGTGGTACTAGTATGGTATGCATTCCTGACATAACTTCACCAATTAGTGTCTTATCGATTTATGGATTAAAACAAGTACGAAACGGATATAAAAAATATCTGTGCATATTTAGGTGTAATCACGGAGGAGGTAAGGACTTAGATGTCGGAGTCATATTTCGAATTCCTGCTATACAGAACATAAGATCACTCTACCATTCCCATTTTCCATCATGACCGACACAGATACCACACTCTCTTGTCAATGCTGGTATTTCCTACATAATTCAAAGTATAACCCCGCAATTGAAGATGGACGAAAATGTTGACTTAATGAGAACTGGTCTCGGCTCTTTTGAGCAGCAAATCGCTCCCCCATTCCCATTCCTTGCTTGTTTGGTTAATATTTTTCTAAAATGCCCGTAAACATCAAGAAAATCCTCTTCCCATATGCAATTCATCTATGTAATTTTGAATAATTGAAAGAATGTCCAAAGATCAGATTATCCAAGCTGCTTGAAGTGCAAATGCAATGAAGACGCAATTGATGCAACATCAATCCACCAATTAGGTGTCTAGTTGAAGCCAAGCACGCATTCAATTGAACTAAAGTAAGAATAAAAACTCGTCACTTACAGACCAAGTGAAACGACTGATTTCAGTCGCACAACATAGTATAGCATCAACCACCACTTACCCTTAAGGAGTGCCTATAAGTCTGCAAATTCCTAGAATTGGGAAACGTTTTTGCCATTTGTATGTTCTTCTCATCTCCGTTGAGCCCTTTAAGTTGAATATCCTGAGACTCGTACAAACATGCACATCAGACACGCAGAGTGGTGACGCCTACTGCTCTATACAGCAACAGCGAAAGACGCTCACATATAGATCCGCATCGAAGTCAATCTCTAGAAATCCTTCAACATCTTCCCAAAGACTGTAGATAATTATATGTGTACCAAATTCTCCCATCAGATTAAACTGCAGTAAAGTAATAAATCAAAAGGTAAAAGACATGATTAAGCTGCCAACAGCGATCGGTAGACATCAAGACAATACGCCCAAACAAAGAAGCGAGATAGCTTGTATAGTACTAAATATGCATGAGTAAAACATTCACGAAAGACTCAATGTGCACAACCAAAACTTTCATATGAAAGACCCTCATTGAATAGCCAAATCTAAGGGATACACATTACATCAAGTAACAACACCATAATTTTAGGTCAGTGTCAGCCAGGATTTGGCAAAGAGTGTGCAAAAGATACATAATTTAAAATATATTGAGAATCATTGTGGTTCGATAATATTTTGATCTTGTGATAAAGAAAACTTTAAGTTAAAAACTAAGCCAGAGCACCATATTATATTAAAGCAAATTTCACAGGGAGGGGAAGGGATACATGACTGCTGAAAGAGATCCTCTTCAGCGGAAAAGGGAGAGCGCTGTACTATTGTTTCGAGATTTCTCTCCCAATTGCCAGACGAAAACCATATCAACTGGTTCCAACTGCCTTCGCGTCTTTCATAATCAAGCTGTTCCGTTGAGAACATAGATAAAAAAAATACATAGTAAGTGTTCTATCCAAAGAGTTATTATCTGGTATCATCTTTCCAAATGTATACAATAAGTCGAATTACTATAGAAAAGCTTAAATTTGTCAGACCCGTGCAAAAGAAAACAATTGCACTGCTTTCCAGTCGAAATTGTGTTGAGGCTAGTGCACTACCCAAAAGATCAGTATGTGGCAAATCACCAGAAAGTTAAAGGTTGATGTACATCATCAACCAAAAAAAAATAAATTAGATTCAGTTGTCATTATAGTGGGTACTACAATATCTTCCTTCCCCGTGCTCCTCAAAAACATTTATGAAAGCATCCCGATGCTGTGTAAAACTGAGAGAAAGTCCAAATTTTACTGAAAAAAGATCTAGATTGTCTTAAGAAAAAAATGCACATGAAAGGTAACAAGGCAATCAAGTTCAAAAGGGAGAACAGACCAATGAAAAAGTAGGTCAGTAGAACAAAAACAAGTCTCATGCGTCCTAAAAAATAGCACTAACAAGAGCATTGACAACATGATGTATTGGGCAGGCACGCTTCTATCAAGAGAACCATATGTCAGGGTATATCAACTTCAATTACTTCCATGATTTCAGGGTTACAAAGTGCAACTGAGCAACGAGTAAGAAGCTGTGGGCTTGTAGCAGTGCCTAATTTCTCGAAAAATTTCATGTGTGAAAACAGTGGGAAAGAGAATAAACGAGAGTTGACAACCATTTACAGGAGAAAGAAAGTTGCAGATAATTGAGTGACCGTGCAGGAAAAACTTAGGATCGATGGAATTAGCTAATTTGGCAATGGCTCAAACGGTTAGAAGGTTCTTTTGAGGAGTTCATCCGATGATAAGGGCCCTCTTGGAAATATCTGAAACTTTGTGTAATGACTACTTAACAGAATTACCAAAAGTGTGGGAAGTATATACGTGTTAAGCAAATTAGATGATGCAAAGAATTACTTTTGGAAATATTGTATACAAACCTTTTCCCATGTTTTCCATGACATCTCGAGAACACTATCACATCTGCCCCAAGCCTCATTGTGCTCGTTTTAAAACCATTGCCGTCTGCAGTTGGAAAAGAAAGAACACCGTGCTATCAAGCATATAACTTGAAAAAACTACAAGAATTTTCTCCGTAAAGATTTTTACATTGTCCAATGGTATTTGCCAGTTTGCTTTTAGTGGAATACCCCAGAGACATGCACTGTCGCATTTTATCTGGATCCATGCCACCGCTATCTGCGATTAGAGGACAATAGGAAGTCCTCATTTGAGCAAGGGTCGCACAATCTACTCTTAGACAAAGAATTGAAAAGGTTGCCACGGAATACACTTCTAAACAGATATACTGTACACGAACGATATTAGATATAAAAATACCACAGAAACAAAATCACATCAACTTATGATGACAAACTGAAGAAAAAGACAAAAAGAAACTCAAAAGACCCCACAGCTCTTCCAAAAGCTGTCTGATAGGCAATTCCCAAAGCTACAAAGTGAACAATTTGAGATCCATGATATAGATTATACAGTAGTTATTTATATTATGCACTATACACTTCAGTGGTAGCGAACCCCCTTTCTGATTGAAAGTAGCAGAAAAGGAAGGAAAAGAGCGTGGAAACAGAAACCCAGTCACTTCTAAAGAAAGCAGCTCCAACAGCATCGGTGTTAAACTGACTAGATCCATGATGTCACTGTCATCTCCACGGTCATTCCTGTTGTTTTCACAATTAGCAACCACATTATGGTCCAACTCATCACTTCCCCAGCATCCAATGATTATAGATGGTTGCTTAGTCTACTGCATGTGGACTGTTATAATCTCCAAATATCGATGGGCATAAAAGTTTCTCTATATCATTAACGCACAGAGCTGTTTACATACTATTCTAATTGCTTCTCATTCGATAAATACCAACAGTCCAGGTTCTATCCACCTGTAGAAACCACTTAGAACGAGATTAGCAATCTAATATAACAAATTGAAAGTTAACCATTTCTTACGCCATGTTTTTTTTTTTGAAGTTTTGACATTGCAGAAGTTGGTTTACAATCGTATTTGTTACGATTGATTGCCACCATACATCCCAAATACCATCAGCAATGGGTACAACTCTCCAAAAGGTGCATGAACAAGCCTAAAAAACGATCCGAGCGAAAGCATATACTTCAGAAGGGAAAACTGAGGATGCAATAAAACGGAGAGAAACCAACAAAGCAAAATACCTTTGATCAGCAACATTCAATTCCCATCTTTCTTATTTTTTAGCATATCTATCTTAACATATGCTGCCCCGTTAGAAACCTGAATCAAGACAGAGGAAGTAAAGACGCTAAATAGGAACTCCAAAACTAACCACTACATGATTGATAATAGATATAGGAACTACGCATACCTCATCCAATGCGTTATCCAAAAGTTCTGCAAAAGCCGAAAAAGATGCACAAGCAGCATATAGAAGCTTATAGACATCTAACTTCCAGATACAGAGATGATCAAACTTTGAAAGATAGGCAAGTTTACCTCCAATAGCCCACTTATAACTGGTTGCATTAGAATGTAGAAACTTCAGATAAACCCTGACATGATCAATGCCACCTGGATCATCCAACAGACATAAGAATATGTACCGGTAAAACAAACACTCGGAACTCAAAAAAGGGCTACAACCACAAACAAGACAGCGATGCTCTAACCTGGAACTGACAGCGATATGCACATAAAAAATTGAATAATTTCTCAAAATATTTCCAAGCACGCATTTCAATACACTAAAACAACGACGAAACAGAAGCAACAATGTAATTTAACCCTCTTTCCGCCACAACCTCAACATATCGCAGCATCAAAACTGAAGCAACAATAACCTAAACCAAAAACAGAAAAAAGCACAGACAGCCGCAAATAAACGAAATGCCACCTGAGTAGGAATCCCAATTGCCACCAGGACCGCCCTCATAATCCCCAGCCTTCCAGAACTGCTTAGCAGAGGCTGGAGGAAGCCCTCGGGGATAACGACGCCCAGATTCCTCTTCTTGGAAGGCCTTCGCCATCGGATTCACTGCTGCTATCGCTGAGTTCGATGAAGGACACGGGCTGTTTGTCCAAGACAACGTCTTTCCACGAGGATGACAACACAACCGCCTCTTGCTCCACACGAGCGTCCATGGCTTGCGACAAAGGAAACACCAGTTACCCATACAATTATTTCTTAAAGAAGGAAATCCTTCGTGTTATAGACTAGAGCTGATCTTATTCTTGGTCCTGAACCTAGTGATATGCAACATGGTGGATGTGTACACGGGCCACACTGACTACTTGGTCGTCGTCAATTCTAAGAATGTCTACGGCGAAATAGCAACTAAACTAAGGGAATGAAATCAACAAATTAAAATCAAGTTATTGGATCCATCATATGTCTAACCTCTCCAGAAATTAATCTGGCTCTCAGGCTGAGAGCAGAACATGGAGCATCGAGAAGAATTTGATCAAAGCTGTCGGGTATAAAACCTTTGGAATTCTCCAGCCCGGTGCCCTTGCACTGGTTCGTTCCTGGCCCATTCCTCATTCTTCTCATACACTTCTTCCTCCCCTCAGCTCAGCATGCATAAGTTCTCTCACTGCTATTATCATTTTGTTACTATAGCATTCACAACATCAGAGATCAGTGCTTTGTTACTTACAATTGGAATATAATTTAAAGAAGACAAGCGAATGAACATCACATGCATCGGGGGGAAGTTAAGAACTACAAGCTACGGTAGGAATATACAGATTTGACATCCCATAATCATAAGAGAGAGATAGATATTCGCTCATTTCCAGGGGGTGTGCAGTTGATAGAACGAGTCCTAGGATCTTACATGGCTCACTCAAAGAGACAAAAACAGGCAGAAAAAATTGAAGAGCCAAAGTCAAAGCTAGGCCCAATAGGATCCAAGAAACAAAGAACCGAACTCTTTCTCTTCGACTGAAAAAAATTCTGCATCAGGAATTAAATAGGAAGTATGCACTAGAAGGCAACTTCAATTGGTTTACATGACATCAAGCAATCTCAAAAGAAATCCCTGCTTAATCCTGTGTAGACATCTCAAACAAGACAAAGAAAATCCCTCCAGCCTAGACAGCTCAGGGAAGTAAACCACACTACTCCACGAGTCAATTATACACAGGACGTGAAGTTTTAAGTGAAATGAGGACGTCCATAATTCTGCCACGATTAAAGGAAAGAATGTCAGCCTGAAATATCCAGACTTAGTACAGAGAAAATGAGCATTCAGCATAGCACCTTTGCCTAAGGTTCAACTCCAAGAACTTCTAAAACACTTGAAATCTTTTGATCTTCATGTCATCCACATCTCCTCATTCCAGATGGCCGTGCTTCCTCTTCTTGCTTTCCTTCGCTCTCTCTACGACCTGAATACCACAGTTATAGCTCAAGTTTAATTGCACGTTGCCACGCGGCAAAGTAAGTAACTGAAGATGACTTACCAGAGGCCATCCATGCATAGAGGTGTTGGCCATAGCTTGCAGAGCATTCTGCGCTTCATCCTCCGTTGCGTACTCCACAAATGCAAATCCTCGTTTATTTCCCAAAGGCACCGGCGGCAGTGTCAAATGCTTTACCCTTCCAAATGGGCTGAAGCGCTCCCTTAAATCTTCCTCCCTTACCGAAGGTCGAACGTTTCCCACAAACAACGTGGTGGTCGAATCAGCTTCAGCATTCTTTCCTTGGCAATGTTGCAATAGAAGAGCACGCCCATCTAAGACAGTTTTCTGGAGAGAAGACAAATGCATTATGAGCATATTACAAAATGGAAGTTTATCGAGAAGAAAAAAGGAATGTAGAGTTTGGGCAAACGTTACTTTCATTGAAGAAACAATTTACAATATAAATACATAGGGTTTAGGGCTAAAAACAATACAATGACAATTATGCCCTTTAGTATAAACCTAATCTACCAATACTCCCCCTCAAGTTGGTGAATGTAAACATGTCAACAACTTGTTCTTAAAAGTACAAAATAAATCACGTGTTACCGGTTTCGTGAACAAGTCCGCGAGTTGGGAGTGACCGGGAATATGAAGAGTGCGCAAAGTGCCATCTTGAATTTTTTCACGAACCAAGTGACAGTCAATCTTGATGTGTTTGGTGCGTTTGTGGAAGACGAGATTAGTGGCAATGTGGATGGCCGCTTTATTATCACAAAAAAGATCAGCACTGGTAGTGTTGACGTGGAGATCCGAGAGAAGCGTGCAAAGCCATGTGATTTCGCAAGCGGCAGACGTCATAGCACGATATTCAGCTTCTGCTAAGGAACGGGCAACAGTGGTTTGTTTCTTGGAACGCCATGAGATGGGACAAGAACCAAGAAACATGCAGTAGACAGAAACAGATCGTCGAGATGTAGAACAAGATGCCCAATCAAAATCTGTATAACCATTAACTTGGAGAGTAGAATTGGATGGGAAAAACAAACCAGTGCTGTAACAGCCCGGATTTCGATGTCGATTTTCGAAGGCTTAAGAGACTATTTTTGGGAATCTGACGTCATATCACGCTGGCTACATACATTTGGAGTTAGTCCGAGTAAAAATTGGAATTTCGCCCCGGGACCGGAAAAATGACGGTTTTGCCCCTGTGAGCACCGAGGCTGGATTCGGAGGCCGTTTGAGGTTATTTTTCGAGGCCAACGCCATTTTTGGGTGGCCATACATACCAGGAGTCGTTTTGGACAAAAATTTGAATTTCGACAAAAATTGGAAAAATAATATTATTTTATTCCCGAAACTTTGCAGTCGATTTTCGGGGGCTTAAAAAGTGAATTTCGCGATTCCGATGCCATATTATATTGGCCACGCACATATGGAATGCGTATGTGCGAAAATTGGAATTTTGACCTGGGACTGAAAAATTACCAAAATGCTCTTGGACCCATTTTTGGTAATTCCGAATTTTGGATTTAATTAGGGGACTAACCAAGGTGAGTTAGGGCTAAATCAGGTCTGGTCAGCTTGGGTTAAGGACCAATGACCATTTTACCCCTAAATAATTGGATAAGAAGGAATTATAGCCATTGGATCAAAGGCAAAATTGTCCAATAGCCCTAGATCTTGACACTTGGAATCCACTCACCCATTGTTGACTCACTTGGACCAGACCATTTCTCTCTCTCGTGAGATTCATTCGGTCATTTCCCAGAAGAAAATCTTCTTCTTCTCTTCCGTTTAGTTACTGTGAGTTCACGTTTCAGGCATTTTCTGCAGTGCTGTTCACTTGGCCGAACGGCCCAGCCGGCCAGGCTGGCTGACCCACCTACCACCGCACGCCACAGCACCCTTGGACCTTCCTCTCACCTGTTCGGCCATCCACAGTCCCATTTCCAGCCCAAACAGAACAAAACCAGCAGCAAATCGCCTCCGCCGGCGTCGCCGCGGACCGCCGGCTTGCACCCGAAACGCCGCCGTCGATCCTTATCGCGCGTCGGTGATCGACCGCCCGTTCCCGTCGTCCCGAGTCGTTAATAGGCGAGTATAAACCCCTAAACCCTTAATTAGTTTAATTGTGCATTTTTAGGGGTTAATTAGGCCTAATTGAGGGTTAATTAGGTTTAATTGTGCGTGTGATGTTTTGTATGGGTCATTAGGATCTAATGAGATGTTTTAATGGTGGATTAAGGCCCAAAACAGCCCCTGTTTTGGTACTGTTCACTGAGTACCGAAATTGTGTATTTTTGTCTAAGTTTTGTACTAATTGAGTTCAATGGTTAATGACTTAGAATTGGACATTTTAGGGGCTAATTAAGCTTATTTGAAGCTTAAGTAAGTGTTTTTGGTAGTTGGGTGATTAGGGTATGTGATTAGGCCTTAATGTGATTGTTTAAGTGTGAACTAGTGACTAAGGCTTAATCTGCCCTGGTACTGTTCATTAGTACCGAAATTGCATAAATTTGTCTAAGTGTGGCACTAATTGAGTTCAATGATTCAAGACTTGAAATTAGGCAATTCAAGTGTTATTTGGACTTAATTGAGGCCTAATTAAGTGTATTTGGTTGTTGGGTGATTGGAGTTTGAGATTAGAGCCTAATGAGGGTGTTTAATTGTGGTTTAGTGGACAAAATGTGTCCTCCCCTGATACTGTTCATTGAGTACCGAATTTGTGCAATTTGTCCAAGTTGAGTACTTAGTTGAGTCATTGGTTGATGGCAAGTAATTAGGCATTTTTAGGGGTTATTTAGGACTTATATAAATCCTATCTATTGACCCAGTACCAATGAGAATGAGGACTAAGTCTAATTTGCCAAGGCGGGCCTTAGGCGCATTACATTGAATTGTAATAAATGTGCGGAATTAATGTTGAATGGGTTGGGTGAGAACGGAAATAAATTGATTGTATTGAGGATGAGTTGAATGCGTCTAAATCGAGCATGAGTATGTTTGGTATATTAGTGTGGGAGATCGACCTTGAGTGCCTTGGCTTGTATTCATCTCTCGTGACATTGTGTGGCTGATTTTGTGGAGTGCGATTGGCCAATGATTGGTTTGAAATATGTGTTTGAATTGTGAATCGCACGTTGGGCCGCACGGTATTAATTGGGCCAATTGAGCACGTGCTGTGATATTGAGTGATTGGATTTCATTGGCGCTCGTGGTGCATTGCATTGCATAACATGGACACGCATTGTGTATGCCAAGAGTGTGGCATGTGGTGAAATTGTGCGAGAATGCGTGTCTGCCATGAGCATGTGATCACCTAAAATACCCTGAAGCGTTATACGCTGGGTTCAGATAATAATAAGTTGTGTGATCACCTAAGGACCTTCGGGTCGATACCGTCCTCATGCACTTTGAAGCAGGACGATGCCCGGTACGTCCGGAAGGCGACCATCCTCATGCACTTTGAAGCAGGCTCTGGTTCGCAAGAAGATCAGTGTTGCGCCTCATGCACTTTGAAGCAGGCTAGAGACACTGGGCCAGATCGGTTGCTGCGCCTCATGCACTTTGAAGCAGGCTAGACGCACCGGGCCGTGAAAAATTGATGACTCGAGTCGTAATAATAATTAATTGGGCAAATGTGCCAGTGTGGGCCAGTGGGCCAAAGAAACGTGCATGACATGTCAATGACATTTGCATGCATAAACATGCATTGAATAGCATGCGAGTGTGTGAGACTCGGTGTATGAGCATGTGATTGGCGTACGTGTGATAATGTGTGCCACGTATGTCCCGTGATTATTACATATTGAACTGTCTAACCTGCAGGGTCAGAGAATTGTATGATTATGATTGTGTTATGATTTTAAATGTTTGTTTCCGGTCAGGAGATTGCATGTTAGCCTAATCTAGGTTTAGGGGGTCATACTCGCTGAGATTCGTCTCACGGTTGTGTAAACCGAAACATTTTCAGACCCCCAGCCGTAGGATGCCGAGGACACCACCACTTTTTGGGATACTGCATTTCATCCAGCGGTCGTTGAGCGTGCACCCCTGTGGAGACGGAGCAGATCGGAGAAGTGGCTGTTTGGTTATTCCTAGGAGTTGGTGTTTTATTTGAGTTGTTGGGAGCACTGTAAAAGAGTTTTAAAATAGTGATATAAGTATGTACATATTTTCTGCGTTGATCGTTGTTTATTGCTTGGCTATCCTTAGTCTCATGCGATTTATTGTATGGGTGTATATATTTATTTATATACGTGGCTTCCGTATGTGTTTGATCTCTGATTGGGCATTGGGTCGGCAATGCTTCCTGGGAGCGTTGCACCATAATCGACCGTCGACGGAATGTTGCGTTCCGGTAGAGTACTGGGCGTGACAAGTGCCGGGATTATGCTTGAGATACCGCACAATGCGAAGTACGGCATTCCAATGGTCTTCATTAAGAGAGTGCATAAATTGACTAAGATGTTGCACTGCAAAAAGTAAATCTGGACGAGTTACATTAAGATATAATAATCTACCAATAAGTCGTCGATATGAACCTGGATCCTTAAGAGTTGGAGAGGAATCCGAAAATTGTATGTTGGGTTCCATTGGAGTATCAACAGGATGTCCTCCAAGAAGACCAATGTCAAACAAAATATCAAGAGTGTATTTCCTTTGTGACAAGAAAATCCCAGACTTAGAATGAGAAACTTCAATGCCCAAGAAGTATTTGAGAGTACCCAAGTCCTTAATGCGAAATTGTGTGTCAAGGAATCGCTTGAGAAGTTGAATCATAACTTCATCATCACCCGTGATAACCAAATCATCAACATAAACAATGACAAATGGTCAAGAGAGAGCCATGGACCAATGTAAAAAGTGAATAGTCCGCCTTGGACTGTTGAAAACCAACATCAAGCAGTGCAGAAGAGAATTTAGCAAACCATTGCCTCGATGCCTGTTTAAGGCCATAAAGTGATTTCTTAAGCCGACAGACTAAATTCTCCCCCTTAGTATGAAAACCCAGTGGAAACCTCATGTAGACCTCTTTGTCAAGATCACCATGCAGAAAAGCGTTATTTACATCTAATTGGTAGAGAGGCCAATGACAAATTGAAGTAAGAGCTAATAAAGTGCGAACGGTTACCATTGTAGCAACAGGCGCAAAGATGTCATGATAATCAATCCCCTCTGTTTGAGTGTAACCCTTTGCAACGAGACGAGCTTTGTAACGCTCAATGGTGCCATTAGACTTATATTTGATTCGGTAAACCCATTTACATCCAATGGGTTATTTGTCAGGAGGAAGAGGAATAATTTCCCAAGTGTCATTCTGTTCAAGGGCCTGTATCTCAGAAGACATTGCCTCCCGCCACTTGGGAGATTGACACGCAGCGTCATAAGTTTCAGGTTCTTGCTTTAAGGATATGGAGGCTAAAAAAACACGGTGAGTGGGTGAAAAACGCGATTACAATAAATAATTGGATAAAGGGTAAAGATTACCTGATTTAGTTACCTTATAGTCCGAAAAGGATTGATCGGAGGCCACAATAGCGCAATGGTAGTCTCGAAGATATCCAGGTGGATGGCGTGGCCAAGATGGCCGAGGCACGGCTTCGGGTGCAGTGGGTGATGGTGCGGCTGTGGGTGCAAGGGGCTGAGGAGGTGAGGTCGGTGCAAGTACCGGGGTGGAGGGAGGAGGGGAGGTTTCACCAAGATCGGGTATGGGTAATGGAATTACCGGGGTATGTTCTGTTGTGGTATGGTCGATTGTTTGATGAAAAGGAAAATCTTGTTCATAGAAAATGACGTCGCGACTGGTAAAAGTTGTTTGGTCTTGAAGATCATAAAGACGGTAACTTTTGTGGTTTGTGGGATAACCGATTAGAACACATCGGCGAGATCGGGGGCCAAATTTATCGGAGTGAAGATGGCCGGTAGAAGCGTAACATAATGAGCCAAAGACACGAAGATGAGAATAGAAAGGTGGTTTGCCATAGAGAAGGTCATACGGGGTTTTATTGTGTAAGAGAGGACTAGGTAGTCTATTAATGAGATGAGTAGCAGTTAAGACACAATCACCTCAAAAATGAAGAGGCATACTAGAATGAAAAAGCAACGCACGAGCAACATTGAGCAGGTGACGATGCTTGCGCTCAACAACTCCATTTTGTTGAGGAGTGTGAGGGCAACTGCGCTGGTGGTGAACACCATGGATGCGAAAAAACTCTTGCAATCGAGAGGAAAGGAATTCAATCCCGTTATCATATTGAA
The DNA here is from genome assembly GCF_021117445.2 of Syzygium oleosum. Lineage (NCBI taxonomy): Eukaryota > Viridiplantae > Streptophyta > Magnoliopsida > Myrtales > Myrtaceae > Syzygium > Syzygium oleosum. Next base: position 8,535,146 of record NW_026607494.1, read on the forward strand.
CATTTTGGACTTTGGTTTGAAATTGAGTCTCAACAAAAGCAAAGAAGCGAATCAGAGAATTAATTGCATCGGACTTAAAAGTAAGCAAAAAAATCCAAGTATAGTGCGAATAGTCATCAACAATAGATAAAAAATAACGACATGTCTGATGTGTAAAATGAGAATAAGATCCCCAAATGTCAACATGAATAAGCTCAAAGGGACATAAAGTAGCAATAGTGCTAGACGCAAAAGACAGACGCGTTTGTTTGGATAAATGACAAGCATCACATGGACTTAATCGTTTTGCTAGACTAAAACATAAGGTTTGTTGCAAAGTGGATAAAATTGACTCAGATGGATGTCCTAAGAGGGTGTGCCAAAGTTGAGGTGAAGAAGTTGCAATAGAGAGGACAGCAGGTTCGGTAGGAATCTCCAGATAATAGAGACCACCACGCTCATGGCCCCGACCAATGATCTTCTTCGTCAAGAGGTCCTGAAAAAGACAATATTTAGGAAAAAAATGTGACTAAGCAATTTAAAGTTTGAGTGAGCTTGGAGATTGATAATAAGTTGTATTTGAAAGAGGGAGCGCAAAGGACATTGTCAAGGGAGATAGTTGAGGTAAGAGGGGCCGAACCGTGTGATGTCACAGGGACACCAACACCATTTGGAATCCCAATGGTGGGATGTGGAGAGGGATAATGAGTCGGGTTTGTAAGGTGACGAGGTTCAAATGTGATGCTGTTAGTGGCGCCAGTGTCAATAACCCAAGTATCATAATTAAATGAACTCGAATATAAGCCAAGAACATTACCTAAGAGGTTGGCTTTTGGGATGTTTACCTCTTGCAACAAACGCATCAGTTGCTTATATTGATCATTTGTGAACGAAGGAGGTCCCACATCGGAAGTATGGTTGGCCTTGTTGTCCGTGGGCCGAGAAGAGGTAGATGGCTGTCCACGACGTTGCTTGTGGTTGGGAGGGAAGCCTTGAAGTCGAAAACATACATCCCGTGTATGTCCCAGGATGCCACAGTGGGCGCATCTTTCTCGACTGCGGGACGTGTTCATCCGTTTAGCCAGGTTGGCGAACGAAACGGGAGCACCAAGAGAGCCGGGCTGTCCGTGGGATGAGGAATCCGCGTATGGCCGCGGAGTATGGTTGCCGTGAGTGCTAAGCAAAGTGTTGGTCTGATCGGACAGTGGGCGATCCAATTGGATATGGCGGTGCGACTCATCCTGAAGAACTAGTGCATATGCACGTGCAACACTAGGTAACGGATCCATTAGTAAAATCTGACTAATAACATTAGCGTACCTCGGATTGAGACCCATGAGAAATTGAAACAATCGCAGATTCTCTTGTTGTTTGGTAATGATAGAATGAGCTGAACAAGAGCATTGCGGTAACGGATCCAAATTATTCAATTCATCCCAGTAACTTCGCAAGTTGTTGTAATTATCACCCGTAAGGACCATGCCGACGAGATTAGATCCAGGGTTATCAGAAGGATGCATAAAATAAGGGCTGTTCAGCTGCTCATGTGCGGGAGCGATGGCTGAAGAGGTTTGAGAATTGTCTACCATGGCGACTTGTGGCGACCGATGAGGAGGAACGTCAGGACCAAGGCAGCAACAACGGCGAATCAGTGAGGATGCAGCAAATCGCAGACAGGTTCGCGGGAGGCAGAGATCAACACCGGCAAACAAGATCTCGAGAATTTCGACGAGAAAGCAAAACTAGACCGCTGGATGGAAGCAGCGACAACACTGAGAAATCAAACCATGCCGGCGAATCGATCTGACCGAATCAGAGAAGGATTAGATATTGCTTAAGGGACGTGAGAGACGAGCTTCGAGAATCACCACTCTGATACCATGTAGAGTTTGGGCAAACGTTACTTTCATTGAAGAAACAATTTACAATATAAATACATAGGGTTTAGGGCTAAAAACAATACAATGACAATTATGGCCTTTAGTATAAACCTAATATACCAATAAGGAAAGACTTACATTGTAAATCCCGACAAACACAGGTGGCTGTCTCCACTGAGTCGAATTCTATACTCCCATAACCCATGGAAACTTGCTCCCCATTTACCATCTGCTTCTCAATCAGTGCAGATAACAACCATATTGTAATCAACAGCTGCGGCTCAAAAAACGCAACGTCAATTTTTGTGGCCCAAAGGATTTACCGAGACACTAAGAATTTTCCTCTCCCCCACTCGTTCGCAGAAGTGGCTTCGCAGAACCTCCTCAGTTGTCTCATAGTTGATATTCCTAACAAAAAGCGATCTTTCCTGTGAAAGCAAACTTAAAAACATAAGTATAATCCCCTAAAAGAAAAAAGAAAGCAGGAATTCCTCCTAAATAGTTTTCTGGATGCTGCTAGTATTATATGCAAAATTGCTGCATCAACGATCATCTAAAGCAACCGATTCCCCAGACAAAAAGACAAACTTCTCAGAACGAAATGGTAAACTACTTCAACCGGAGGAGAATACCACGAAGTGCGAGCACAAGCAAATGCGGCAACATAACTCGGAAGGCAAATAGCAACAAGTAATGGCAACCAAACAACACTCGATGGCAAACTCGTCCGAAACGATCATCTAACACAACCGATTCCCCTGAAAAAAGACAAACCACTAGGAGCGAAATGGTGAACTACTTCAACCAGAGGAGAATCCCACGAAGTGCGAGCACAAACAAACATTAAGAATCACTTCCAAATAGACACCATTCCATTAAGAAACGCAAACGCAACGATCCCATGAACAAACATAGAAAGGCAGCAAACAACACTCGATCGCAAACTCGTTGGAAACGATCATCTAACACAACCCCGATTCCCGAACAAAGACAAACTAGAGCGAAATCGTGAATTACTCGAGATAAAAGGAGAATACGACGAAGAGCGAGCACGATCAACCGCGGTCGAGGTTTTGCCATTCTTCGCAGCAATCTTTCGAGTATCCATGGCGAAAATCCTAACTCGAAGCCTGAGCAAAACTCCGAAACAGAACCTCCAAACGAAGAGGAAGCTCTCACTCCGGTATCACTTGAGCTCTCTCGTCTGGGAAATCATGGAGCTATAGAACTTTATAGAACATTATCTTTGGCGGGAATACTAATGCTGGGATATATTTGGGAAAATTATAAAAGGACGGGCATTTTTTCGATAACTTTGAAAATTGAGTTAATGATTGGGCTTTTTTCTGCAATTTAGGCTATGAATAAATTACTCCTTCCAACCGACTAACGAAATAAAGTGACTCATAAATTTAAGCTGTTGGCATGCTTAAACATGCAATAAAGCATTTCTCTTATATTAAGTTCATGCAACAGGTTAGATGCGTGAATAGTTCTATTACTTGCCCCTACCTACGCCCCAACGATGGAACATTTCATAAGCTTTTCCTAAGATCGTGCATCTTTCTTAATAAATGTAGTTCAAATCAACAAACAGGTTCATCGGGATATCTTTCTCAAGCGAGCTGCCTCGCAACTATGCGATCAGTACGTGCCGCAATGTCCTTTGAGACCCGCCTGCTAGAGCACCAAGAAGAAGATACGATACTTACGGCATCATTTTGCACCATGTTTCATGCTGCGAAGACAATAAAATGCATTCGACCAACCAAAAAAAAAAAAAGACAATAAGATGCATGACTAATGGCTTGGATGGACAACAAGATATGCAATGCAATTTGCTTCTTTTTTTCTTTTTTTTGAGAAAGTTGTTCGGCTTACTTTGGCACTTTGGAAGAATTTCTAGGCAGGATCTTGTTATCCTGTAAGAGTTATCATGATGATATTTTACCAAAACCAAGCAAGCGCAACATTGATGGACGACTTGCATTGTACCTATTCGAGTCATAAATATATCTGTCCTTCTTACTCGCGCGAGAATTTAGTTTAGACGAGTACCCATGCTTGCACAATCCCCTGGAGCCATCTAGAGCAAGCGCAAACCTGAGCTCGGATAAGGTGAATTGAAGAATCGTCGAGCACCTCGTTGTTAGGAAAAATAGGAATACATGTAATGAAATGCACAAGGGTTAAATGTACTTAAGTTCCGTGAACTTTTATAGTTAGTTCGTTTTTTCGGCCTCGGTAATGTTTTTTTTCACATGAATAGTTAATCCTTGTGGCGGCTGTAATAACGGGACACTGGTAAGATTTCTGACACGTAATAAACAAAAAAAAGTGCTCAAACTTCGTTACTGTTCACATGTGCAAGACCCCTCATTGATCAGTCTAGTCACAAGCACTCTAATTATCGAAAAACACCTGGTCAATATCTGTATTGATATGAGCTTCTTTATTTATGATTAAACATTAGCAAAAAGTACTTTTCTTTTGCTTTTCTGTTCAAGCTTAAAAAATTATCTAAATCTACAAATAAACTATGCAAAATTATATGCGACTTTACATGTCAACTTTTACTATGTTGGCGAAAACTTTAGGTGTTTTAGGTTAAAAACAAGCCAAGTGGGTTCCTAGCAAGCTTTAGATCATAGCAAAAAATAAGAGGCAAAAACTTCATTGAATCACGTTGTTTTCAAGTTAATCATGCTCGTGTTATGTCCGATTTGTGTTTCTTTTGACAATTCTGTTTCGATGTTTTTTGAAGTAATGGAGCCTGCACCATGTTAGGTTCATGCTTCTTCTATTTCATGCAACATTTTGAGTAAATTATCGAACTTACGAGCCATGTGCCTTTGAGTGGTACTTCTCATATAATCCAAATAGCGGTCCAATTGTGTCACAACTGGTGTTGTCGCCATTTGTTCGTTTGAAATTACATGAACCAATTTGAAAAATTTACGCATGATCTAAAAACAAAGTCGCATGTTATAAAAGTTTCTCTCTCTAGATCTTCCCTCAGCTTTGAAGTGTTTCCCAAGTGTTTGGATACACGCTTTCGTCTCACATCAGTTTTATATCAAAGCAGAAGTTCGTAAGTCAATTGCCGTCCAAGACCAACTTTTGGATTAGAGTTTTTGCTGACCATTGTGATCAAGCTATAGCATTAAATCTAGCCGTGTGCCCCGGGTTACAAAAAAAAAGGGGAAAGATTGTGACATAGAGCTCTCGTTTTAGGCAACCATGCCCGTCGAGCGCTTCCCTACCGGCCAGGGATTGATAGCGCACCTACGAAACATGCCATTACCAACGATGGAATAATCGCTGAAATCCAATACAAGCACCGTTCTTGATTACATGGGAGATGATGTGAAACTTTCCTAATTATTATCATCTTTGGTAAGTCAATTTAGATGTCGATGAGCATGAACGGAAAAGAACTAATGATTTCATGTAAAGATCCAGATATTTGTTTTTCCATGTACAAAGCAGTTTCGTTCATTTACTCATTGGAAAAGGGCTTAGCCCAATTCCCCGTGTGTGAAGCAATTTCATCACTTGACTCGTTAGAAAGGGCTTCTGGGCAATTACACCGAGGTTCCATTTCTCTTTTACTAGTTATCCGATTAAGATATTAGTTTTACCGATCACACCATGTATATCGGTGTTGATGCATTCCTCTAATTAGCTTTTTGATTATGTTGATATTGTGATTTATTGAGTTGTTGCCAAGTTTTGGCTAGTCTTTCCCTTTCCTCTTATCTTTTATGTGATTTTCTTCCTCTCTTGCTATCTAATTTTCTATCCGTTCTATGATTCTCAACAAATCTTTTGCTATGCGCTTCCGTCCTACGTCACCCAAGCTGGACAATACCACCAGCTCCAAGTGGGTGCCATATCCACACGAGAACACTTAAAAGAGTTTCTTAACGGCGACAAAATTTTTCGAAATGGTCATAATTGGTCTCTAATGCTAGTCGTGTCTCCATGATGGCTCGAAAATTAAAAGGTTGGCAATGTGGCATCAAATGATTGGATCCAACTTCAGTAATCTCTTTCAATTACAAACCTACCCTGTTAAAAATCAATTATGTCCGATGGGTGTGACTTAATCCGCCACGACTAAATGTAGAGCCCGAAACAAGGGCCGACTTTGTTTCTCTACAATAATTTTCTATACCCAATGTTACATTTCTTTCCTTCCAAAAAGTTGCACGTCCATCTCAAATATATGACCATGAACTAACAAGTGTTGAGGTTTTTGGTCTTCTGGAGATCTAAAACTCGTGCGGCCTAGACTAGATGATGACCATACAGGGGTTCATCTCAGAAGTGGTGTCTCTAGTTATCCAATTCTTTATTCATTAGGAGCCGTCAGGGCTTCAACCTTACTAACTCACCATCCTCTTCGACCCTGATTGCTTTTTGACACGTCCATGAGCCGCCAAGCCTCTGGTCACGTCGATGAACCCCTTTGAGCATATAGTCGTATTAGATTGCAATGACCAATGAGTCTGTGTTTTTCGCACGTTAGGATTATGTTAGTGTTGACATCCAAAAATGACTAAATCTTTTTAACTGACATGACACTGCTAGGAGTCGGTGATCTTGTCGCCGAGTTATCAATAACGGAGACGCTGTGGTCAATGACCATGTTTATCAATGACCATGATGCAATTATTGTTGGAATTACATAAAATTGATTATCAATGAGATTGAGCACGTCGGATGAGAAGGCTGCAAGCATTAAAGAAGAGCCATAAAGACTTCAAGAAGGCTTCATAGCTGTTTTGTTTTATTTATCAACGATGTGTGGTTGTTATGTCTTCTTTATTGAATGTTGTTGGCGTTTGTGAGCTTTAATTCCTATACATAGAGGGATGAAGGTATGAGTAGTAAATTAAGCCATAAGCACGAAGCCCCAAAGAGAAAGCATTCTCAATAAAAAGTTCTCCAAAGTTTCCAAAGTTTATTATTATTCTTTTGGTACCAACAATAAGAGGATATCGAAGAAGAAGTGAGCTCAGGTTATCTAATATTGTACTTAACAAAGACATATATTACCGATTTAGTTAGTGTCCTACTGTGAGAAGGAAAACCCTACTAATATAGAGAAGCTTTCGTTTTTCATAAATCTTGATCCGAATGGCATACATTCTCCACATGGTGTTCACTTCTAAGAAAGCTTTAAGAGTTGTTGGGGTTGGTGAGATTCTTTTGCCTGGAAATTTTTTTATAGTGTGCTTTTCTTTTTACCTGGAGAATGACTAGTGTTAGATAAAATATTCAGATCATAGTGTAGTTTCCAGCGCATGAAGCTCTTTACTTAATTTTCTCCCTCACTAACTTAATTTATTTTATTCTTAGTTTAACATACTTCCTTATATCAGTTACCTTCGAATCATGTATATCATCGGGGAAAATTATCCAAAAAATCCAAAACTTATTACACTTTTGCCAATTCAGTATTAAACCTTTCAATTTTGCTAATTAAGTCTTGAAGCTTTTCACGTTTTTTCAATTGAGTTCATACAGCCAGTTTTGGCCGAAAATCGCTGACATGGACACTGGCCGTTCTACGTGGCGTGGTCGGCACTGATGTGGACAATTTATAATAATATTTTAATATTTTCCAAATTTTTAATAAACTTTTTTTTATTTTTTCTTTTCTTTTTCTTTTTTTTTCTTTCTCTTTATCTTCTTCACTTTCTTACCGTGGCCAGCGGCCAGCAAGGGATACGATTTCTCTACTCTTCTAGGTTTAGGTTTATGCGGTGGGATTGTTATGTATGAACTCTTAGCATATGTTGGAATATAGAGCTTGAGAGATGATGGTGCTTCTAGGCGTGGCGAATGTATCTCTAGTTCTGAAGGCTCTTTGAGCTGAAGTTTTGAGATGGATGGTGCTATGCTTGCGATGGCGAAACTCTTGGTTCTTGCGTGAAGGAGGACTTTGATGTATGTGATCTGGTTCTTGCAGATTTGTGATGGCAAAACTCTTAGTGAGCTATTGAATTCGTGATCTGTACACGGTCCACCCCACCAGTTGCAGTTCTATAATGTGCTAAACCTAGCATGAGGTTTGAAGTGCTTAAAGAAATGTTTGTGGTTTAAGTATCCTGTGTCCTGTCTGTCTCTTTCTGTGTTTTGCCAGGGTTTCATTTGAAAGGTTCGTGAAACATTTTTTTTTCAAATATTTACGAATGAAATATCTTCGGATCTTCGGAACACTTTTGATAGTACAACACTGAAATGATGATTGGGTTATTGAGTGAACCTTTCCCGCTGTTTGAAATCTGCTAACTAATTTTTCGCCGGAACGTCAGCAGCAGGATGAAGCCATGTGCATCACCTAGTGCCCCGTGATTTTGCAAGTTTATAATTGGCTGCCGGTTTCATGTTTCTTTTTCTCTTACTCGTTCTACTGGTAGTTTTACTAGCTTCATTAGAAAGTGAGATCCTTTTGATTCATGGTGCTAATTCTGATTCATAGTGCTGCTGGCAGTCAAGAACGCTGAATTTTGCTTTGTGGAAGCTGGCTCTGATTTCTTTTTCCATATAACCTTTATGTGATGGATTTTTACTATTTTTAAGGTGCCTTACTCCAAGGATGTTTTTGGGATTTTATTCCCGATTCACTTAGAGCTAACATAGTGCCGGACAAGAAATTGTGTTAAGTAGAACTAGTTCCTCCATGTCTTTGCTCGATAGACTTGGCATGTGGTGGAGCTCGTTCCCAAGCCTTAGTTTAATTTTGCGTTTATTTTTTTTACCTTTGGAGAATATCTGGTTTTTCTGATGAACTTATTTATCTTAGGTTTGAAAGTAGGGCCTAGTCTTCAATAGGGTAAGTTTTGTGGACATACAAATTTCACTCGCAACTTGGAAATGGAACGCAGAAAAGGGAAAGGGAGATCAAGAAAAGTCCAGCACATTGCTCGTTACTTTAGCTATCCATGTATGATGTTACCATGAAAGCCTTATTTTCATTTATGGCTTCTCAGAGTTGGAAATTTGACAGTAGAAATCATCTAAAAATCGAACTGAAAGCATCCTGTGGCAAATTTAGTTTCAAGATCTTGATTTGATATCGCAAAATAAGCTGGAGGATGATGCAATTTCCAAATGGGGAAACAAACTCATGTTCAAGTAAAACGAGTTTGTTTGGAGATCTTTGACCTTTTCTGACCTCTGAGTTGTCTTACAAGTTACATCGGCGAGCTGTGGATAGCAAGAAGTTCCCTTCAATAAGTAATGATGGAGAGGAATTATTTCGGTTGCACTCATGTCTGAAGTTGCCTTGCATGGTCAACAGAAAAAATGCCATTGGTCTTTTGAGGATATGAAGTTGGAATTTTAGTCAACATAAATTGTCACTTGACACTAATATTAAATGATCCTGTATGCCTGCTTGCTTGGTAGTTGGAGGATAAACGTACTTTGCGTTTGTTGAGTGGACTAACGAAAGATGGCGCATTGAAGTTTAGTATGAATGTTGGAAGGAAGATTCAACTAGTATGAGTGATATCCGATGCGGGCTCTAAGTTTCCTCTTTTCACTAGGAGGGAATAACCGCATCATTTATCTTCACAAAAGCATGACTTCCAAGTTAGTTTGTGACCTTCAGAATTTAGCTAGTGTTGGAAGTTTGCAAGAGCTTAACGGGTGGATTAATGTGATGTAGGTGGGATTTATGTGATGAGGGACGTTGCTGTGAATTTTTTTAATTATCACCGAATGTATTGAGTTCAATTGTTCAACTTCTCAGGTACCGTGCCATCACTAGTGCTTACTATAAAGGAGCTGTTGGCGCTATACTTGTGTATGACGTCACCAGGCGTGCGACTTTTGAGAACGTTGGAAGGTGGCTGAGGGAGTTGAGGGACCACACCGTCCCCAACATCGGGGTCATGCTCATTGGCAACAAGTCTGATCTCCGCCACCTGGTGGCGGTCCCATAGGAGGAAGGGAAGTCATTCGCCGAGAATGAGTCACTCTATTTCATGGAGACTTCTATTGGGAAAACCTCATAACATATTTTGAAGTTAACAAAATTATCTATATATGTTTTGTAAGTCTGATCAATACTTTGAAGTATTTTCATTTAAGAAGTTATTCTTGAAAGAGAAGATGTGGCAATCATGTTCAGATTGTGAAATTACTTCAAGATGTTTAGACTTTATACTTCAGACAAAGAGGTTCAGACTTTATACTCAAAGAGATTCAGACTTTACACCAGAGATGAACTTTAGACATAAGTTTAGAACGTAAGGTCCAGAACGTACGTCTAAAACGTAAAGTCCAGAACGTGACACGTATTCAGAACATACATAACGACTAGTAATATGGCTTGAATTTCATGTTTAAAATAAATTGATTGACTCAATCATGAAGATTATTTTGCAACGGTTTAATATGCAAAATATCTTGATTGATTGGCAATTAATCTCGAGATAAGTCACTTTCCAAGCGAAGAAGCGCTAATTATGGAAATCAAGACTTTGGTTGTATGGGCAACCATATTCAGCGGAGATTCGGATTTTATCCCTCAACAGCTACGCAATCTTCTTGATGCAGTTCTGTCCAACAGGTAGATTAGAAGACGATCCTCTGGAGACTGTCTAACGACTAGTTTGAAAGTAGAGGAGTATAAAAAAAAGATCAACGTGCCGAGGAGTTAATCCAGAATGTAGAATTCTAAACTCTAAGCGATCTTCAATCTTTATACTTGCCTTTCGTGAGCTTAAACGTGTAATCAATTGAGAGGTTGAGACAGTGTCATAAGTGTATACTTAGGTGTGAGATAGTGTGATCTATTGACTTGGTATAAGCAGAACCAGCTTCGGGGAGAAGTGCATGGGCTTAAGCAGCACAACTTGCTGTAACTTCTCATTGATTTGATTAGTGGAATCCAGCCAGTAGACTGCCAGCGTGGGAGAATGGACGTAGGCTTGATCTAAGCCGAACCACTATAATTTCTTATGTGCAGTTTTTTTATCCCTAAACTCTTATCCTATCTTTTATATTGCACACTAGTACATTGTTTATAAAGTTTGCTCAAAATCTGAATGTCTTTCGGACTTTAATTTTGATCATTTGTTTCTGCTTTAAAAATTGATTAAAAGTTTTAGATCACCTATTCATCACTCTCTAGGTGATCCTTGCTAGCTACGTCAACTTCCGCATTGGATGCGACCAATGTGGAAGCAGCTTTCGCCGAAGTCCTTAGTCAGATTTATCGGATCGTGAGCAAGAAAGCAGTCGAAGCGGGTGACGACCCAGGTGCTTCTTCTGTTCCAGGTCAGGGACAAACGATCAATGTCAAAGAAGACGGAATGTCAAAGAAGACGGGTCTGTTTTAAAGAGGATTGGATGCTGCTCTAGTTAAGGGGGTTCTTTAGTTGCTTGTTGCAAGTAGGGAGGGTCTGCCAAGTGCTACCTCTGTGTATATTTTTTCTTACACAAAATGTCCTCTGATATAAATTGGAGTGGGAATTGTTGATGCAGGAATTCTGGAAAGTTGGTCTAAAACTAGTCAGGCTAGTTGAATTTGATAACTAGGTCGAATTGAAATGATGGTATTCTAATGGTGACATCATATTAACCAATACATTCCTGATTATTGCTCTGATGAGTCGAAATTGACAATGCAAGTACAAAACCCATAATCATTTGTTTTCCTTATCACAGCAAAATCTAGTATTTTGAGCTGTGCATAATGAGCATAAATGCTATTTTTGTGTACTAGGATGAGAATGAAAGCACTCTCATTTCTCAACATTATCTCAAATAACGTAACACTCGTTTACAATTGTTTCGACAACATGATTTAATTGAGTCATTTTGACAAATTTAAAACAATGATTTCTTATTTATGGACAGTCATTCTAATATATTTGCTCTTGTTAGATACTTTGTCAAATTTGTTCAAATTGCATCTTAAGGATTAAATGCCTTGCTCTCGTAACAACTAACATGTAAGCAATTGAGGTTGTTTTATTTTTATTTTTTTTCGGGACATTACTAAAAAAAATGTTCTCCATATTGATCGTGAAGAAGACGGACTAAAAAGGGCACTCATGCTTCACAAGTCATTAAAACCCGAGAGTGCCAAATCCTATCATTCTTAAGTTATAAAATAAGGTGGATTCGATTTCTACCGTTAGATTTGTTTGATGTGAATTGACATCCACTGTTGTTAGATCAAGATGAATCTCCACCGTTGGATTAATTAGATGAGAAGTGATCCTCCACTGTTAGATAAAAAAAAATGGATGGTTGTAAAGAGAGGTACTTGTGTATAAATAGGGCACCCTATCTAAGCATATGAGTAACATGTATTTTTTAGAATTTCTCTCTAAACATTTTCTCTCTCTAAAATTCTAGTGTAAGAGTCATTCAGTGAGGCCAAGCAAAATTGATGCTGCAATTTTGCATATAATTTTTCAAATTCCCTTTCCTTCTTAAAGCTGCCCTTCTTTCGACATAGTAGCAGCAATTATGCATGCCAGAAAACAAGTTAGGAGAAAGTCTCGCCTTTTTTTTAGGCATTATACGTTTGTTTTTGCCTTTAATTTTACAGGCAAGATTTCTTCGTGTTAAGAATATCAAATTTAACACTTCTGAGGAGGCTTGGAGGAGCCACTTTAGCAAACTAATAGAGAAGAGACCAATTCTCCGGGTCTTTGATCCGGCCACCGTTGAACTGGAAGCCATTGAAGCACATAATGGCTTCTTGCACGGCCTTCTCTGTCCGGAACCCGATATAGGCAAATCCCGGCTCTGACCATCGCTGCACATGTTGAAACACACTGGTTCAAAGAAGCGTTCAAGGAAAAGAGAGGGCTCGCAAGAATAAAAAGAGAAAGAGGGTGAATGCAGCACATACTCGGTCACATGATGCAGACGTTTGTAACTTCACCTATGGCGGAGAAGAGGTAGCGCAGGCGGTCCTCTGCCACGTGGTCGGACAAATTTTTTATGCGAATTCTCAACCTGCACATGAAAAACCCCCAGAATCATTGGTTCCTTCTTTCCGAGTTCAACACCAAAAGATTTCCATGAACACAAACGGTAACAAAAGTAGTATTTAATCCAAATCGAAACGAAATTTTCTGGAAAACAATTACAGAGAAACTAGCTGGATGAAGACTTTTTAGTTTACTTTAAAACACAATTACAGAGAAAACAAAAAACTATGAAGATTGGAATTGAGATGCTTATACTTCTTGAAAAGTAGAAAATGGGAGAGTGGAAACACACTCTCACGCGCGCGCGCAATTATTAATATTCCCTGTACACAACAACTACAATTTAGCAGACCAAAAGGAGAAACACCAAAAGGCAGTTCTAAATCGCTCTCCTATCTATGCAATAAGTTCAGCGAGGGAAGCTAGAATCCACGTCACACCAGGCGCAGCTTGAAGACTCGAGATTAAAATGCACTTGGGAATTCTCTAGCCAAGAAACAGAGACGTACAGATGAAGCAAATCGATTCACAAATCAATCATTACATCAAGATCAAAGGAAATCAATCCATCGATTAGTGAACCTAGAAGCAAGACGCACCTTCAATGCCGCCAATGGAGACGGAGATGAGGAAGAGAAAGGGAATGGGGTAATTTCTGGTCAGTAATTTCCAGCCACATAAGACGGTCGGCGTCCTCGTCAGTAATTTCTTATCAAAATTTGCCGGATAGACTCAATTGGCAAAAGTTGAAAAGGTTTAAACTCTGGTATGTGAACATATGAAGTATAAAGACTAAAGAAATGAATTTCACTATTGAGAAAAAGACCTATAAGGTGCGCATGGCAATTATTCTGTACCCGGGAACTGATTTTGAGCATTTGAAGGCGTTTGGTAACGGCCCAAAATTTCTATTCCTGAAATAGTAAAAGAACAGAAATGCATTTGGTAACGGCATAAAATTTCTTTTAATTAATAATATTTTAAATATTTTAATATTTCTTTCTTTTCTTTTTTTCTTCTCCTCCTTCTTGGCCATGGCCGGTAAAATATTTTTAATTAATAATACTTTTATTAAAAATAATTTTTTTATTTTTTTGGCCATGGCCGGTAAAAAATTTCTCTATTAATAATACTTTTATTAAAAAATATTTTTTTATTATTTTTGGCCATGGCCGGTAAAAATTTTTTTATTAATAATATTTTTTTATTATTTTTATTGAAAATATATTTTTTTATTTTTTGCCATGGCACGGTCGTCGACCATGGCCGAAAAATTTTTTTCCTTTTTTTTGCCATGGCCGATAAATTTTTTTATTAATAATATATATTTTTTTCATGGCTTAGTCGCTGGCCATGGCTGGTAAAATAATTTTTTTTTGTTCATGGCAAGTAAAACATTTTTTTTATTAATAATATTTTTTTAGTAAAATATTTTAATCTCGCCAGATACGGCGAGGGTGACCCTCACACCGGACATTAGAAGCTACATTAAAAACCAGAACAAGAAGAAGAAAAAAAAATTGATTCTCATTTTTGTTCCTAGAATCAAGAAGTTACTTTTTTTTTTATTCTTGATTCTGCTTCAAAACTGATTCTAGACACAAATTTGCAAGAATTTGTGCCTAGAATCAAAAAATTTAACAAACGGATTTCTATTCCAAAACTGATTCTGGAAACAAAAGAACATAAATTTTTACTATTTGGCCAGTTGCCAAACAAGCCCTAAGTCGCTTGAACCAAGCACCAATTTTTAAGTACTCAAAACTTCAAAACATAAGTAGTGAGGGAAAATTATCCAAAAAGTCATAAATCTATTGCATTTTTGCAAATTCAGTTCTAAACCTTTCAATTTTGCCAATTGAGTCCATTCAGTCAAATTACCCTGGAAAATGCTTATGCGTCTTACATGGCACAGTCAGCACTGACGTGGATAATTTTTAATTATATTTTAATATTTTTTTAGAATTTTTTTATTAAATTTTCTTTTCTTTTTCTCTTTTATTTTATTTATTTTTTTTGTTTTCTTTCTTAACTTTTGTTGTTTTTTAACCAGTGGCCGAATGGCCTCACCCAGATCAAGGCGAGGCCATAGTGGTCTCGGCCGAAGGCCGCCTCACCCACAGCCGGTAAGGCCAGGCAAGGACCCGGCGACCCTCGTCTACGGTCAGCGAGGGCCCGTCGACCCTTGCCGGCTATTGCTATGAAAAAAAAACAAGAGTAAACGAGGAAAACCAAAAAAAAAAAAGAGAAAAAGGAAAGGAAAAAGAAAAAATTCAAAATTCAAAAAAAGTTTTAAAAAATTAAAAAATTATTAAATATTGTGCACGTCAACGCTGGCTAAATAAATTCCAGTCAAAATTGGTCGGATGGATTCAATTGGCAAAATATGAAAAGATTTAGAAATTAATTGGCAAAATTAAAAAATTTATGATTAAATTGGCAAAAATACAATATATTCAGGACTTTTTAGATAATTTTTCCTAAGTAGCAACCACCTAAGGTGATTTTTTCTCAACTGCAAGTGTATTTAAGATTTTCGGTTCACCTTGTTGGCCTATACAAGTAAACATGGCATTCCTTTCATAGGTAACTCTAACTCATATCTATTTTCGACAAAAAAAAAAAAAACTAATGTCTATTGTCTAGCACGGATAGACTCATAGACGTACACCTTCGAGGACGACAGTTTATCATCAACTGTACTGGCTTGCAAAACATTCATTAGAGGAACTTCCCTTATAAATTGTGGACACTATTTTAGGCCATGGAAGGGCCGAAGCATCAATGATTTAACATTCAAGACTACTCAATTAGTTTCCCCATTTGGAAATTGTATCATCACATGCCTCTAGTTTATTTTACGAAATCAAATCAAGATCATTAAAATAAACTTGCCACAAGATATGTTTAGTTTAATTTATAGTTGATTTCCACTGTCAAATTGAATTTGATCATTCTGAGTAGCCAAGATTGACCACAATGGTTTGATGGTAACATCATACATGTCTAGCTAAAGTGACAAGAAATTTGCTGGACTTTTCTTACCCTCCCTTCCTTTCATTCCATTTCCAAGTTGGGAACCAAATTGCATATCCACAAAACTTCCTCTATTA
This sequence comes from Syzygium oleosum, assembly GCF_021117445.2. Taxonomy (NCBI): domain Eukaryota; kingdom Viridiplantae; phylum Streptophyta; class Magnoliopsida; order Myrtales; family Myrtaceae; genus Syzygium; species Syzygium oleosum. The sequence goes on from NW_026607494.1 coordinate 8,551,085, forward strand.
AAGTCTAGGCCCCACTTCCAAAACCAAATTTGCATATTTTGCTTTTGCATATGGATGACGTATTGCTGGAGTACCATTACCACTATCAATACAGACTATTACATAGCTTTCTTCTGTTCTAGCAATGTTTACTGCATCATCTACTTCAAACTTCGAAAAATTTACAATGCCAGCAATAGTGGCTTAGAGAAAAAACCGACCAAAATGATAACAGGTTTCATAAACATGTTTTTCCATTGATAAACTATTGAATCCATCAATTTAAGACCAAAAGAGAGAAAATGTTAACTGAGAATAGTGACATGAATTGTTAGTATAATAGAAACTGTAGAAATGAAATAAATTAGTGCTCCCATGTTTGAAAAAACCATATCAACATACTGCCATGTGTACTACTGCACGGGGAGATATTCTTGGTAAACTAAAGACCTTTTTTGAAAATTCCAGAAGCATATCCGGGGGAGAGTCCTTCTGTACGCCGATGTCAATCCCACTTCGAGTTTGTCCAAAGTTCTTTTTAGTAGAGATCACCATTTTCTTCAAAACCAGTGAGTTTCCAAGCAGAAACTCGATTAGCTCAATCACATATGGTTCGGTCACACATGCATATACCATTACATTCTTGAGGTGGTATGCAAGACAATGAAATGTGCCCTCAACTAAATTCCAGTAACTCCTTCCATCAAACTTACATGCTCGATTCCACGTACCTCCCTAACAAAATAGCAAACAAAGTGCAAAGCTCAAGCATTGATAAATCAAATAAATTTAATTTCTAAAAAAATATAGGGATAAGTGCATTGAAAGTCCTAAAACTTGTCATCAAAGTACAATTGAGTCATAAAACTTTCAAAAAGTGCAATTGAGTCCTAAAACTTATCACGAAAAGTGCAATTCAATCCTAAAATTTTCAAAAAGTGCAATCAGGTCCTAAAACTTGTCCAGTTAGTCCAATTAAGTTATTCTTTTGATTGCACCTTTTAAAAGTTTTAGGACTCAATTGCACTTTCGCAACAAGTTTTAGGACTCGATTGTACTTTTTGAAAGTTTTAGGACTCAATTGCACTTTCGTGACAAGTTTTAAGACTTTTAATGTGCTTATTCCAAAAATATACTATTTTTGACATCCAATATCCATAGTTCAATCGCAAGTTAATATACTTAGCAAAATTTAGAGATAAATTCAATGTAATGAAGAGGCGCCACTGTTCTATATCAATGAAAGTAAAAATAATTTTGACTTTCAGAGAAAAATATCGTTTCATTCTCACAAAACTATAAGCTAAAGCAATAAATGTCTCTAACACCTTTTATCAGGCACGACAAATAAACATATATGGTAAGTGTCTCTGAAAAATCACAAGTAGGTACCGTAATATCCTCGGCATTTGACGGATAAACATATATGGTAAGTGTTTCTAGAAAGTCGCAATTCTCTAGGAGGTAAGAAATCCCAGGGAGGTGCCACTTTGCCAAATTAAGTGTCATTGTCACAGACTTCCAGCTGAAAGTTGGGCAAGGTTGATACATCGGCTCCCATATGCTGAAGACCTGCAGATGGAAAACAGAGAACCATTGGAGGAATTGAGATCCATAAAACATAAAATAGGACATAGAAAAATCTAAAAAAAGTAAAAGAACAACATCTGACCGATAATACTTGATGTTTATATAAATAAAGTGAATCAGAAACATACAACAACCGACAACAACTACTGCGCCTCCACTAATTAAGTCGGATCAAATGCATAAGATAAACAAAGTGGATAACTTCTTGACTTCACGAATTGAAATCATTGCTTTAACCCAAATTTGGGCACCCATCGCCTTGAAAACTGCAGTTTACTGCAAGGAGTACTTGATGGATCCAATCTCCACTACACTTCTATCATACTAGTCAAACAACTAGAATGCCACGCATTACACAGGCTCGAGTTATCACCCACTAGCCCTTCTAAGTATTAATTGATATACACCTCCAGGTGATTTACTTAAGTTTTGGAATTACTGACACAAACAAGTACCCTTAAGGATGAAGGAATCAATCTTTAATTTATACTGAGTAAAGACTACTCACGAAACCTTCCCTTATCAAATATGCAAGATTAAATTCCGTTCTGGAGCCGCCGCCGCCAGCTCCAGAACGGCCGTGACGGCAGGCATGGAAATCGCACTCATGGAAGGACAGACTGCTCAGAGATCTCCAAAGGCCATGGAACGGCCGAAGCATCAAGGATGCGCGGACAGCGCACCTGAAGGGCAGGAAGGAGAGTCTGTGGTGGAGGAGCGAGTCGGGCAAGCCGCTGATCCTGTCGACCGCCTCATCCTCTTTTCTCTTTTGCGGGTCTGAACCGCCGTCAGTTCTCCTCATGGCTGCGCTCATACAAGTCGCGGGAGACACAAGGGAATTCTTCAGGCTGAGAAACAGAAGGAAAAAAAGCTTTCAGGTGGAATCCAAATACTGAATATTTATACCGTGAGTTCATATTGGGCCGGCCCAATAGGCGGGGCTAATCTTGGTTTTTTTATTTTTATTTTATGGAAACTGCTAAGCTTGTTTATTTGTTGATAATAATGGGAGTATTGAAACGAGAAATATAATAAATTTTAAGACTAAATTGACAAATCATCAAAAAATTTAAGACTAAATTTACATTATTGAAAATTTTAGTACTAAATTAGCTGTCACAAAATAGGTTAATGATTTTTTAGATAATTTTTCCTATTGCAGTCAATACATTGCTTCTTTAATGGTGAATCGTCACAGAAGATGTAACATCTAGCTAGATCCCCATCGTTTCAATAAGATGTGCAAGAAGTGAAATCAAATATGATATTTCTCTTCCGGGTATAGTCAATGCATGGTTGAATCAAGTTTTGGATTTAATTTAAGCTCTTGCAACTTTCCAACACTAACTAAATTCTTGACGTCATGAACTAAATAAGAATTCATGTGCTACAGCAAATATGTGCGAAGCGATTATTTCCTCGTAAAGAAAAGACTAAACTTAGAGCACCCATCAGTTATCATTTGTACTAGCAAGAACCTTCCTTTCAGCATTCACACTAAACTTCAACGCACCTATTTTCGTCAGCCCATTCGACGAAGATGATTGATTTCGCAAACCACGTCTATCCTCCGACTACCAAGAACGCAACCATACAGTGTTTGTGTCAAGTGACAATTTTGTTGACTTCAGACTGCAACTTGGTATTTCAGAAGAATCACATCAAGCCCTCACCTTTAACCTTTAAAAGCAATTTTTTTGTTGACCATACAAGGCGACTTCGGACATGAGCACAACCGAAATAAGCCACAGCTCGCGATTTAACTTGGAAGACTACTCAGAGGTCAGAAAAGGTCAAAGATCTCCAAGCAAAGTAACATCAGATTGTTTCCTCATTTGGAAATTGTTTCAACACACGAGCCTCGAGTTTATTTTGAGAAATCAAATCAAGATCCTTAAACTAAACTAGCCACAAGATATATTCAGTTCAATTTATAGTTGATTTCACTGTCAAATTTCCAACTCTGAGAAGCCAAAGTTGAGCACAAGGGTTTGATGGTAACACCATACATTTATAGCTAAAGTGACGAGCAATTTGCTTTTTGGACTTTTCTTACTCTCCCTCACTTTCTTTCCATTTCCAAGTTGGGAACCAACTTTGCACATCCACAAAACTTCCTCTGTTAAAGTCTAGGCCATACTTCCAAAACCAAATTTGCATATTTTGCTTTTGCATATGGATTACGTATTGCCGGAGTACCATTACCGCTATCAATCCAGATTATTACATAGCTTTCCTCTGTTCTCGCGATGTTTCCTGCATCATCTACTTCAAACTTCGATAAATTTAAGATGAAAGCAATAGTCGCTTGGTGAAGAAGCCAACTAAAATGATAACAGGATTCGTAAAGTTGTGTTTCCAATAATAAACTATTGAATCCATCGATTTAAGACCAAAAGAGAAAGCCAGCTAAAAGAAAATGTAAACTGACGACAGAGACATGACTTGTTAGCATAATAGAAATTGTATAAATGAAATAGAGCAGTACTTCTACATTTGAGAAAACCATATCAACATACTGCCATGTGTACGACTGCACGGGGAGAAATTCTCGGTAAGCTAAGAACCTTTTGCGAAAAATCCAGAAGCATATCCGAAGTATAGTCCTTTTCTAGGCCGGAGGTGTCAGCTAAATATAAAATCCCATTTCGATTTTCTTTAGAATTCCTTTTAGTAGAGATCACCATTTTCTCCAAAACCAGTGCGTTCCCAAGTAAAAACTCGATTAGCTCAATCACGTATGGTTCGGTCACGCATGCATATACCATTACATTCTTGAGGTGGTGAGCAAGACAATGAAATGTGCCTTGAACAGAATGCCAATAACTCCTCCCATCAAAATTACACGCTCGATCCCACGTATTTCTCTGAAAAATAGCAAACAAAGTGCAAAGCTCAAGCATTAATAAATCAGACAAATTTAATTTCTAAACAAATATACTGCTTCTGATATCCAATATCCATAATTCAATTGCAAGTTAATGTACTTAAGGAAATTTAGAAATAAATTCCATGTAATGAAGAGGTGCCACTCTTCTCTACCAATGAAAGTAAAAATAATTTGAACTTTTAGAAAAAAAAATATCCTTTATTCTCGAAAAACTGTAAGCTGAAGAAATGAATGTCTCTAACACCATTTATAGGCACTTGAATATTTGACGAATAAACATATATGGTAAGTCTCAAATCTCTAGTAGGTACCTGAATATCTTCGGGATTTGACGGATAAACATATATGGTAAGTGTTTCTAGAAAATCGCAAGCCTCTAATAGGTAAGAAATCCCAGGGAGGTGCCACTTTGCCAAATTAAGTGTCATTGTCACTGACTTCCAGTTGAAAGATGGACATGTTTGATTGTTCAGCTCCCATATGCTAAAGACCTGGAGAATCAATGGAGGAATTGAGATCCTTAAAACATAAAACAAGAAAAACATAAAATAAGACAAACAAAAAGTTAAAAAAAGTAAAAGAATAGCATCTGACCCATAATGCTTGATGTTTCGATAATTAAAGTAAATCAGAAACATACAATAACGACGCCTCCTCTAACTAAGTTGGATCAATACGCAATATTAACAAAGTGGATATCTTCTTTACTTCACGAATTTAAATCATTCTGGCAACCCTACGCCTTGAGAGCTACAATTTACTGCCAAGAGTAATTAATGGATCCAATCTCCACTACACTTTTATCATACTAGTCAAACAACTAGAATGCCACATATTACACAAGCTAGAGTTATCACCCACTAGACTTTCTTGCTATTAATTGATATACACCTCCATGTGATATACTTAAGCTTTAACGCAAACAAGCACCCTTAAGGATGAAGGCATCAATCAATAATTGATACTGAGTAAAAACTCCTGATGAGACCTTCCTTTATCAAATATGCATGATTAGATTCAGACTTTTATCATCACAAACATCAAAAAGCTAAATTACCCAAAAATACACAAACAAAGCAACAAGGTTAGCTGACAACAAGTCCCAGCAATATGCTAAGCTGTCCATAAAGCAGGTCGTGACCTGATAGACTCAATAAGACCAAAAAAAAAAAAAATCGACCATTAATTTGAGATGGATAAATCTACCACAATGCTATTCAAACTGGTATTGAATGACTGCTGAATTTTGACAAGAAAGCACAAATATGGACAACAGAAAAAAGATCCATTCATATCAAATGGCAACAGTGACAATGTTATGAGAAAGAGTGTTTTGAAGATTTAAGCTAATAGTGCAAGACTGGACAATGGACAAACTAAACAAATAAGTCTCCAGCCACCACTGCCAGCTCTCATCAAGAAATTCTAATCTTATCACTTAACATTCAAATCATTTAAATAGAATGGAAACCTACCAGTATACTCCGATTGCACAGAGTAAAATGTGCAATGCTACGGAGCTTTTTCAGAAGCCTTTTGAACTCATAATATTCCAGAAAGACACCTCGTTCCAACAAGAAATCTCCAAAACCGCTGACATAGAGGGCCACATCATTAAGGGAAGACCCGCAATCCAAATTTACATCATCTTGTAATCCATCCAGTTCAAGTGTCATGACATTCGGACAGATTATCTTACTCAGGGGATAACCGACATAGACGGCCAATATTTTGATGCCCGAACTAGCAAGATCCACTTTTTCCAGGTCAACACAATTACAAACATTCAATTCTTCAAGGGACGGGTGCCTTTCGAACTTCAGAACTTGTAGGCCATGGCAATATTGGAGGGACACCTTCTTCAATGACGGGCTTCCCGAAACCAGATTTTGTATCACCTCTTCGCTTAAATTAACATCAAACATCGACAACTTTTGAAGCGATTTCAAATGAATCTGTCCTAGAGATTCGATATTACAAACCTTCAATTTAAGCTCCACCAGGTTACTAGAACCGAGAACAGCACTCGGCACTCTATAGTGAAGAGCTGGCTTTGCTCCCATCGGCCTAGCACAGCCACCTAGGGCAACATCGAGGACCTTCACCTTTTTCTTCAGCGCGAAGCATATCCACTCATCCAGTCTATTTGACATTACTCCACGACCGTCAAATTCAGGGTTAGGAAAGCCACTCGCATGAAAGTTCAACTCGATACGGAACGTATGGATTTTGGGGCTCTCGTGTAGAGCCAACACATGCTCGACGAAATTCAAGAACTCACCGGCTCCAGAACGGCCGCGACGGCAGGCATGGAAATCGCACTCCTCGAAGGACAGACTACTCAGAGATCTCCAAAGGCCACGGAACGGCCGAAGTATCAAGGATGCGCGGACAGCGCACCTGAAGGGCAGGAAGGAGAGTATGTGGAGGAGTAGCGAGTCGGGCAAACCGCTGATCCTGTCGACCACCTCATCCTCTTTGCTCTTTCGCGGGTCTGAACCGCCATCAGTTATCCTCATGGCTTCGCTCATACAAGTCGCGGGAGACACAAGGGAACTCTTCAGGAAGAGAAACACAGGGAAAAGCAGAGGACAGGGCGATCAACGCGAGCTGCGGCGGCGACGAATCACAAGCTTTCAGGTAGAATGCAAACCCTTCTTACGCCGGGCGAGCGATGGTGAGTTCATATTGGGCCGGCCCAGTTGGCGGGGCTAAGCTTGTTTATTTGCTGATCCTATTATATCATTCAAGACTAGATCCATGCACGCTACAAGCGCCACGTGCATTTCGTAAATAACTATAAGCAGTTTTCCTATTTTAAGGTAGGGTTAATACCACATAAAATGGAAAAGGTACCGAAAAAGTCATAAATTTATTACATTACATTAGTATTAATTTCATTTATACGTTGGCGTTAGGCTACGCCCATTATAGATGACGTTGACAAATTTAATAATTTGTTTAGATTTTTTGTTCTTTTTTTTTCTCTTTTTTCTCTTTTCTTTTCTTTCTTTTTTCTTTTTTAAGAAACTGGTAGCCAACCATCGCCGGCCACAAGCGACGGCGATAGGTAAGAGCTGTCAATGACGGATAGCCGAAATGATCTGAAGGTGAAAAAGAAGAAAAACCCGAACGAGGGACAATGAAAATCAAACAAATGATCATAAGAAGACATGGAGTGAAGTCTCCGAAAAAAAAAAAAAGCATCTAGCCGTGGCAAGCGCCATCAAGTTGGGGCAAATGGCTTTTGAGCAATCAAGCATGGGGCAAATTCCTTCTCCTCCAACAAGTAAATGGATCCGAAAGAGACATGCCTAGCAAACAAATGTGGGGCAAATCGTGTTGTGGATGGTGCCTCCAAACACTAAGAAGGGAATATCAAGCTACTTCGAGGAAGGAGTTGCAAGGGAAAAGCCCAAGCGACAAGATGTAAGAAAGAGATTGTCGACGTTCAAGAAAGCTCAAGAAATTATCAGTATAAACTTAAACGAAGGGGCGATTTGAGCAAAGTAGAGGTTCACCAATCAAGCAGAACGGGGCAACACATGTCGGATTCATTCAACTTGGTGTAAAAGGATGTATCTCATTCCTAAACATGATGCGACTCATTATAGAAATAGCACACTCCACCTATTGCCTTGCAGGCAAGGCGTATTTTCAACCACTGGGCAGTACCTACCGCCAATAAAACTTGGTAAAACGGAGTCGTCTGATTTAGCACGAAAGGATATGTTGTTCCTGAACTTGTTTAATTAAATGAAAAAAGGAACGCCCCATGGACACCACCAGCGCCTTGGTCTGGTGGCAAGGGGAATGAAAGGTTCGAGACGCGATTGGGGTTTGATCCCCAAAAATGGCAACAAGGTTGCCATAAAAAATAATAATCATAATAAAAAAAAGTACTTGACCAAACGAGACCAAAGTAAGCGATTTATCACAACATTGGTCTCAAGAACTCAAATTGCTCAAATGCCTGATGAAGTTCGATGGAAATTGAACGATAGCCCATTCAGTCTTTTGTCACCAAATGACAAAGCCAATGAAGGGTAATATTGTATCAATTCCCATTTGCCCTACTCGATCTCTTTCCTACCATATTAAATCTCTATTCTTAATAGGAAATGTCAAGCTCTCAAAAGCTGAATTGAAGTGAAGGGTAATGTTGTATCGTTTTCGGTCTTTCATTTCCCGAGGATTCATGCACTACCACATTCCTTCTTATTCTTTATAGGGTCGCCTAGTTGCCACAATATAGGATTTGCCGAAAAGGCATCGTCATGGACTCGAATGAAGGATAAAACCATATCGGTTCTAATTTATCTCTTCTAACATCATTGTTAACACAATTTTCTTTCTTTTGATAGGGAAAAGATTAATTACTGGAAGAACAAACACAAGGGTAACTTGGTATCAATTCCAATATTCCTTCTTTAATCTCATCTTTGACATAATTTCCTCTTTTTTGTAGGAGCCGTTAACACTTGAAGAACAAGTTTAAGGGTAACGTCGTATCGTTCTCAACTCTCGTTCATCAAAGAACCATGCATTAACATGGTCTCTTTTGTTGCTCTACAAGGTCACCTAGTCGCCACGGCACAGGTAAGTATTCCTTTCCTTAAAACTCCTTTCATAAGAGTAGAAACTCAAAAGGAAAAATCTCTCTAAAAAAAATCTCTTAAATACTTCTCCGAGTTTAATTTAAAAGAGAACGTAGAAGAAATTCGAAACCATTTTCTCCGTAGGTTTTGAATGACATTCTTTATTCTAGATTTGCTTTTCCATGCATTGGTACATGCATCATAAATAAAAAAAATCCCAACCGAGGATAGTTTTAATAAGTGATTTGAACAAATAAAAAGGGAATGTTAAGCATGTCAAGTGGGAGCATCGAGGATAACAAAAGGCAAGCCGTGTCCAAACACGACCCTTATACACACTTTGAGAGTAGAGCGAAAAAGAAAGACCATATCTTAGGACAAAGGATTTATTCGTAAGGAATACATAAATCAAAATGACATGAGACATTTTTTTCTTCTACCCTAAACATTAAACTTGACCCTTGCTAGCCATTTTGAGCCTAAATAGGGAGAATCCTTTGAAAATACCCTATCGAGAACCACTTCACATTGGGGCAAATTGGAGGTTGACATTGAAAGCATTTGGAGAAAAGGTTGAAGAAAGATTTTTTTGTCTTCACTTGCATCAATCTTCTTGTGATGTTTTTAGGTGAATTCTCATGAAAGCTCGAGGTATCCCAAAGTGAAGAAGATAATTCATTTCTCTATCCAAACACTGATTAGCCTTTGAATAGCCAAGTTGGCCTTTAATATTCATTTCTGAACCCAGTTGATGATTATCTCCCTACATTGAGGCAAGGCATGCGATTTGCGAAGAGAATCAATAGATGATAGAAAAATGTCTCGAGATTCCTAAGAATCAGCAGTCCAAGGTATCAAAAGAGCCAAAAAGTTCAAAAGTCGAAAGAAATGAAAACTAAGGGCCTAAAAAAGCAGCGTGCCTAGTAAAAGCGAGGCTCATGCCCGTGAAAAAAAAAAGTGCATCAAAAGCAAAATATTTTTGTGAAGAGAAAACATGCCAAATGCAAAAGCAATTAGAAAAAGAGCGAAGCTCTCGTGTTTCGAATGGATTGATTAATGGACTCTCCAGACAACTTAAATTTCAAGAGTCAAAAGATTTCAGAATTCTTTGGATAAGCTGGTAATGATGCCAAGATAATCACCAATTCATGATCCCATGAAAGAAATTCTAAACCTTTCGAGCCTTTCACCGAACTAACATTATAACCCTCTATGAAGTCTCTTCTAATTGGGATGGTTCGAGTGGACGTAAGGATTTTCCAAAGAAACTACCACTCGAAGGAGTGGAAGCAATGATCTCTTATCTTATCTTCGAGGTTCTTGACTTAAAAACCCGATGAAGATGACGAACTGAATATTCTTTCTTGGCCTCAAAGCGATTATCCTTTGTATAAACCCATGACCATATCAACATTACGGTCCTCAAAAAAGACCTTTCAAATTGATGAAAGTGTATTCATTGCGAATATTTCCGAAAACCTTCGACATTGGTTATGTGAAGTATTTTGTGTGATTAGGTTGATCGCCCACATCAATGGATGGGATCGAAATCCTTTCTTTGAGAGCTCGTGAGAAGACCTTCCATTTGGCATCTTCAACAAAATCTTTGAATGAGTCTTGATCATTTTGTTGATAATTCCCCTCCAAAGGATTTTGATAATTGATGGTGTTTTGTTAAAGTGAGGTCCCTGGATTAACTCACTGAGGTATTGTACACTTTGACTCGTTCCATATCGAGCCTCACGGTTTTTTCTTTTGCCCGGGAGGTCACTCATCCTGGGAGTACTCTTACCTGAGCATGATTAATTTTGGAAGCTTGCCATTACTTTCAAAGGTGCTTCCGTGAGTTAATTCCAATTTTCACATATATAGTTTAGAATCACTCTCCCCCTATTTGGTACACAGTTTGGTTCATTTCTGCCATTTTTGCCATTCTAAAAAGTCTACTAGGAGCCACTTCTTGTCTAGGCTTTCTGGCCCTAGCAACCACTTCCCGCCCTCGTCGGACTGGGTCGTTACAAAAAATGAACCAAATACTTCAGCTAGAAGAATGACTCAATTAAGAACTGTGCCGAATCAGGCATGTCAAGCACATAGTAGGCTATACTGTTAAATAAGTTTTGATTTTCGTATTGGAATATTGTGATTCAATTCACCACAAAGATGAAGAAAGTACGAAACTTCCAAACGGGTTGAGTCCAGTAGTAGATCGAAGTGCGATAAAGTCTTCCATTCATCACTTTTCCGGTTTCTCTTACGTGGTAACCTCTAACTTTAGAGATTCCATTGCACTAGTTAGAAAATATTCAAAACTCAATTGCACCAATCGAAAGAATAAACCCACAATTGCATTACGTACCCGAGAGTTGAGACTTCCAGTGAACTCCTCCAACGATATGCATCCACATTCAGTTTTTCCTTACAAAATAAATAGATCACTTGGAGTTGAAAAGCTAGAGTTCCAAAAAAATTTACAGGATGTTTACTATGTTCTTCCACCACATAATTAAAACCAAAAACAATTAACTAAGAGGGAAATTTGAGCCCCAAAGTGACAGCCAAGCAACTAAATCCAAATTCGTCTCGAAACAAGATAAATTCAAGGACCCTCACATGGACTTAGTAGCTGTGAAATGGCGAGTATGGTTCATACCCTCCAAACCCCCACAGAAGCCAAAGCTGCAAGAACCAGAAAACAAATTAAACTCGCTCGTCAGCGTTTCCTTCAACGAATTAACCATAAAACACAAGGAATGGAACCGCATTGAATGGAATCTCTAACCGTTCAAGCAAACGAGGCGTCGTCCCCGGAGGCGCATGTGCATTTGCTAGTCCCCAGCATTCCACTCTCTTTCACAGTTAAAGAAGCTTCACGAGATTCGTGGTCTCCGGGGTCGAGGTGGTGGAGAGCCCGCATCCATCGAAGAAACCCTGAATGTCGGCACCCATGACGGCGGAAGCGGCTTGAGATGGGTCGAATGAAAAAGATACAGAACACGAAAAACCGGCGATCAGGAAACGGAATTTCATCGAGTTCCAGATGGAATTAGAGACCCCAGCCGCCATGCCCGGGACCATCGAGGCTTGGTTCGGGACATCAATGCCCAAGCCCAGGATGCCAAACCTGGTAATATCAAGGCTGAGCCTGGGTCCTCGGCCACCGTGCCAAGATCCATCGAGGCCATATTTTTAAAATAAAAATCCGATTTCTTCTTATTTTTATTTTTTATTCTATTTTTTTCTTTTCTTTTTTTTGTCTCTTTTCTTTCTTTTCCCTTCTCCTTCTTCCTCCGCCGACCGCGAGCCTTGGCGATGACAAGCAACCAGCCAATCAGCCATGACTTGGGTCAACGAGCTCGAGGCTCGACTGATCCATGTGAGCTCGAGCTCGGGCTCAGCCGAGGCCAGCAAGCTTGCAGCTCGGCCGATCTTGGCAAGCTCAAGATCAGCGAGCTTGAGACTTGGCCAATCTTGGCGAGCTTGTGCTCACCCAAGGCCAACAAGCTTGAGGCTCACTAGATCCGGCGGAACTTGAGCTCGCTTGTGGCCATCGCCGCCGGTCATGGTGGAGGAATGAGGAAAAAGAAAAGAAAACAAAAGAAAAATAAAAAATAAAATTATTTAAAAAACCAAATTTCTTTTAAGAAAAACTATACAAATTGTCCACGTTAGCAACGGATGTACCACATAGGATAGCCGGCGTCACGTCGGCAATTTCGACCAAACGATGACGCAAAAAATCAAATTAAAGTTTCCTTACCAAACAACGGAAAATATTTTTTAGTTCACTTCTAGGTCTTAATCAAATACCGAAAAATATTATTATTTATATAGAAAATTACTTATTAGAAAATATTTTTCGCAAAACAAACGGAACCCATACCACAAGTTCTTTTTTCCCTTTTTTCAATGATGTTGCTCAACTCGTCATCGACTCAATTAGTTCAAGCAAATAACTGGCTTAGCCTAGGTGTTGCGAATCCAGTTATTTGACTTGAACTTTTTTTTAACCTGTTTCATTATTGCCTTGTGCGTGTATGCAACAGCACATATATATTCAGAGAAATAACCATTTGTGTTACCAACTTATCGTCGATTCGGGCAGTCGAAATACTAAATTTCACTGAGTTTCTTCAAGCTTTCAACAAGGCAATCCAGAGTGGGAATGACGCAGATAGAAGCGATAATTTGGAAAACTCTTCCACGATTCAATCGGAATTCAATTCAATTTCCTAATATCTGAATACAAAGCTGGACGTCCTTTTATAATGATAGGACTCCTAAAGATATCCGAATTAATGAAGATAACATCAAAGCAAATCAAATCTAATCTTATAAAATCAAATCTAATCTTATCTAATAAAATCAAATCTAATCTTATCTAATAAAATCAAATCTAATCTTATCTAATAAAATCAAATAAAATATTGATAATTCGAAATTGCCTAAAGTAAAAAAAAACTACCTAATCAGAAAAACTGCCGAGATTTCCGGCGATTACGGCGATCACATTCTTCAAGATAATCACAGGCTAACCGTTCTATATCATTCCCTCCCTCTTCGGGAAAACTCGCCCTCGAGTTATGATTAGGATTGAGGGGTGTATCGAGAGCATGATACTCAAATAAGTCTGCTACATTAAATGTAGGGAAAATGTTGAGATCACTAGGAAGGTCAACTACATAGGCATTGTCGTTGATCTTCTTTAGGATGCGGCAAGGACCAATCTTCTTGTGCTTCAATTTATTATAGGTACCTACAAGAAAACGCTCCTTTCTCAGGAAAACCATTACCTCATCGCCTACCTCAAAAATTTTCGAACGTCGCCGTTTGTCAGCATCCTCCTTATACTTTGAATTAGAAGCAGCCAATTGACTAGAAACAGCAACTTAGACTTCATTAATTCTGGTCGCCAAATTCTCCGCTGCAACACTATAGCCAGGAATCTTGGGCAAGGGAACCAAATCCAGAATATGCTGTGGTGTACGCCCATAAACGACCTGAAAGGGAGATGTACCGGTAGAGCGGTTAACCGAGTTGTTGAAGGCGAACTCAGCAGGAGCAAGATACCGGTCCCACTGCTTAGGCATATCATTGCAGAGGCAGCGAATGATATCCGCCATAGTACGATTCACAACTTCCGTCTGACCATCCGTTTGGGGATGAAAAGAACTACTATACTGTAAATTAGTCCCAAACAAACGCCATAAAGTACGCCAAAAATGGCTCAGAAATTTCGTGTCACGATCGGAAGTGATTGTCTTCGGCACACCATGGAGACGGACTACTTCACGAAAGAATAAACTTGCCACATGCGAAGCATCCGATGTTTTCTTACAAGGAATGAAATGCGCCATCTTCGAAAACCGGTCAACCACCACAAAAACAGAATCTAAACTCCTTTGGGTGCAAGGAAGTCCCAACACGAAGTCCATCGATATGTCTACCCAAGGACCCGAAGGAATAGGCAAGGGGGTATAAAGACCAGTGTTCTGAGAGTGGCCCTTAGCGGTTTGACAAATGTAGCATTTATTGACAAATCGCCCCATGTCTCGCTTCAGTTGAGGCCAATAGTACCGCTCCTCCACCAAAGCTACAGTTTTATCTCGCCCCAAATGTCCGCCGAGAGTACCACCATGAAGCTCTCGAATGAGTTGTTCACGCAAGGAACCACGAGGAATGCATAATCTATTGCCAAAGAACGAGAATTTTTCTTGAATTATCATATCGCCATGACAACCTGTTTCAGAACACTTCTCCCATATCTCACCAAAATCATCATCCTCAGGATAAAGAGAACATAGGTGATCAAAACCGACAACATCAATGCGCATGGTCACGAGTGTCGCAGCACGTCGACTCAGCGTATCTGCCACTTTATTTAAATGGCATGCTTTGTGACGAAGCACAAAATTAAATTGCTCCAGAAAAGAAACCCATCGTGCATGCATTCGATTTAAGTGCTTCTGACTCTTGATATATTTAAGAGCCTGATGATCGGTGTTAAGAACAAATTCCTGCTGATAAAGATAGGACTGTCAGTGCTTTATAGCGCACACTACAACATAATACTCTTGCTCATACGTAGACCACCGCCGACGAACTTCATTAAGTTTCTCACTAAAAAAAGCAATAGGCTTACCTTCTTGGGAAAGAACAGCGCCGATTCCAATACCCGAAGCATCACAGTCCAGCTCGAACACTTTCTCAAAATTAGGGAGCATCAATACTGGTGCCGTTGAGAGCTTTACTTTGATAAGCTTGAAGCTGGCCGAAGCTTCATCACCCCAATGGAATTTGCCTTTCTTTAAACAATCAATGATCGGGGCTACAATTGTACTGAAATCTCGAATAAAACGTCTATAGAACGTCGCAAGGCCATGGAAACTTCAAGCCTCGCCAACATTCTGTGGAACTGGCCAATCATGGATCACAGCTACCTTTTCTGCATCAACGTGAAGACCATCTGCTCCAACAACAAAACCCAAGAAAAGGAGTCGCTCGATCATGAAGCCGCACTTCTTCAAATTAATAAATAATTGATTTTTCTGCAAGGTTAGCAGGACATCTCTCAAGTGCTCCATGTGCTGTCGATCGTCCGGACTATAGATGAGAATATCATCAAAGAAAACTACCACAAACTTGCCAATAAAAGGTTTGAGAACCTGAGTCATCAAACGCATGAAAGTACTAGGCGCGTTAGTGAGTCCAAACGGCATGACAAGCCATTCGTACAAACCCGCACTTGTCTTGAAGGTCGTTTTCCATTCGTCGCCAGGACGGATGCGAACTTGGTGGTATCCGCTTCGAAGGTCGATCTTCGTAAAAATCTGTGATCCAGCAAGTCTGTCTAGCATATCATCAAGTCGTGGAATCGGAAACCTATACTTGACAGTAATCTAGTTAATGCCACGACTGTCTACACACATATGCATGGTGCCGTCTTTCTTTGGCGTGAGAAGCGCAGGAACTGCACATGGACTTTTGCTTTCACGCAAGAAGCCCTTTCAAAGGAGCTCTCCCACCTGCTCTAGTAGAATCTGATTATCTTTCGGATTCATCCGATAATGCGGCAAATTAGGAAGACTAGCACCTGGAAGAAAATCAATCTCATGCTGGATATCCCTCAAAGGAGGTAATCCGTCAGGTAAATCCTCAGGCATAACATCACTGAATACCTTTAATAAGGGCTTAAGAATGTCGAGAACACGAACCACAACTTGCTGGTCGCTCTTGTCTACAATCATATACATCCCTTCACGCTTTCGAATGTTCATCATAACCCTTGCATTCTGCTTCTTCACAATCTGAGGGGAATTACTCTTCGGTCTCAAAGTAATTTTAGTCCTTTTCCACACAAAAGAATACGTATTCTCCCTAGCTCGGTGTGTAGCATCAACATCATATTGCCATGGCCGACCCAGTAAAACATGACACGCATCCATCTCCACAACATCACAGACAATAGTATCTTGATATGATTTCCCGATCGAAATAGGTAAACGGCATAATTGGTTTACCTTAAGTTCTGCTCCTTTGCGTATCCACCCGATCGTGTAGGGCGCGGGATGCGGCTCCGTCTTTAGTTGCAAGTGATCCACCAAGGCCTTTAACACTATGTTCTCGCAACTTTCGCTGTCAATAATGATATCGCAGACTTTGCCGTTGACAGTACAACGAGCGCGGAAAAGCTGATTTCGCTGGGTATCTTCTGTTCGCGGAGCAAGCAATAGACGACACACAACATAATTAACTTGCTCGCCCACTTCATCTTCCACTCCCACTTCTTCTTCATTTTCCCAATCTTCCTCATACACATCTTCGTCATGTTCAACGATATTGGCCATTCTATGACGAGAACAATCGCTCGAACGATGGCCTAACTCGTTACACTTGTAGCACTTGATCGGTTGGGGCTTGGCATATGGATTCTGGGTATTCTGATTGGGAGTGCGATTGCTTACTACGACTGCTTCCTTAGGCGTCCCAGTAGTACCCCCTGGAACTCGGCTCGAATCAGGGGTTTGTCGACTAGAAGAACTTGCAACATCAGGCTGTCTTCCTTTCCGGAATGACCCACGACCCGAATAATTGCTACCACGAGTACTAGGGCTAGTCCTCTCCAATTGCACCTCAATTTTTCGCGCCATATCCTGGGCGTCTTCGATAGAGAATAGTCGATGCAAAGAAACTCGATCCCGGATATTAAGTCGCAAACCGATAATGTACCTAGGAGTTTGTTGTGCCTCGGACTCATCCAGGTTATTGCGAGCGGAGAGTCGAAGGAACTCTTCCGTATAAGCTTGGACCGATCTATTCGATTGTCGGCAATTCTGGAATTGCTGAAATAACAGTTGCTCATAGTCCGTTGGGAGGAACCTCTTCTTCAACTTCTGTTTCATCTGACCCCATGATCGAATAGGAGCCTTGCCTTGTCGACGTCGTGTCAATTGAGTCTGTTCCCACCAAGCTGAAGCGCCACCCTTCAACTTGTACGCCACAAGTTTCACTTGGCGATCCTCGTCAATATCCATAGCGTCGAAGAATTTTTCGACCTCCCAAAGCCAGTCAAGGAAATCTTCAATATCCAAATTCCCATTGAAAGTAGGGAGATCTACCTTTAGTTGGTACTGCTCAGGATCTCGTCGATAGCCCCCCTGCTGTCGATCTCCACGAACATACTCCTCCTGGAATCCCCTGTATCGACGACCACCGCGAATCTGCATCTCCTGGAAATCATCGTCTTCGTCTTCGGTATCCTCGACATAGTCTTGACGCCTATGTCGGGGAATTCCTCCACGCCCCATAGCATCTTCGGGATCACGAACGACGGGAATTCGCTCGTGGAAGAACGCCCGGGCGCATGGTTTGTGGACAAACATTGGATGGCATCAAGGATCTCTTGAAACCTCCAATCGGTTTGATCCACGAACTGATTGAACTCAGCCCGCGTAATAGGCTCGTTCTCACGGCCCTCAGCAGCGGGGAGATTGACATTCACGTTATTCACCATCGTCACAGGAGAAACCTGCTTTGATACCAAATGACGCAGATAGAAGCGATAACTTGGAAAACTCTTCCACGATTCGACTGGAATTCAATTCAATTTCCTAATATCTGAATACAAAGCTGGACGTCCTTTTATAATAATAGGACTCCTAAAGATATCCGAATTAACAAAGATAATATCAAAGCAAATCAAATCTAATCTTATCTAATAAAATCAAATCCAATCTTATCTAATAAAATCAAACGAAATATTGATAATTCGAAATTCTCTAAAGTAAAAAAAACTGCATAATCAGAAAAACTGCCGAGATTTCTGGCGATTACGGCGATCACATTCTTCAAGATAATCACAGGCTAACTGTTCTACATCAGGGAAGTTTGTGGTTTAACAAGCAAACGGTGGCACAGAACGGATCTCATTCACCCAATCAAATCAACTAGCACCAAACACCCGAGCAAATTCGCAAAAGCATCAAAAAGCAATTAATTCAACACGAGCAAGTAATAGCTTTCTTGAATTTCTTTTCCTTTCCTTCCAAAACACCGGTACCCTCTCCTCATGATATATCCTAGCTCTAATACTTTGGCATAATCAATTAATTTGTTCCTCCGCGGTTTAGGGTGTACGGTGGACATAGGGCTGATTGCCCCGTTCCCACGACTCTTCCTTCATATCGAATAGTTTCTTGTGTCAAGAATGGATGTTGCACAAGCCACAAAGAGACGATGCAAGACTCTAGCGATTCTTCGTTTAGTCTGCATTAATCGAACTTCACGAGTTGCGGCTGTCTCCTAGGTTTCCTTGTTGACAATAAACTTGGCTATGAGAAAGCCAATTGTATCGGGAAGAGACGATGAGTCAAGTCTATGGACAAGTTCTTTTTCCCTGGTTTTAGCCACTCCCTGCGGGTAAGCACCGTATCTGTTGCTAATATTGATAATAGGACATATATAAAGGCCAATCTGTGATAATTAACCGGCGTACTGTTTGCATTACAAAGAGTAAAACTTCAGCAAGCGACATTTATGAAGAGACGAATAAAACAAAAAAGCACAAGAGATTAGAAGGACAAAGACTACCAATATTTTGTAAATTCAACAAGATGGACCATCCTAAGATAGGCTACAAGATCTACGGACTTGCCTCAGATCGTTAAATGTACCTTACAATATCGTCCTTCAACAGAAATGATATATCAACCATCTCGGAATAGGATTGGAAAATATTTGACAAAAAGATATGCTTGGACCGAAGTACATTCGCGATGTATCCAGCGCTATATTCAAAAGAACCGACAAGGCCCGGACCTCCGACTCTTGGATGCTGACAAGAACACAAATGCAGGTGGCGATGAGATCTTTTGTATTTTTTTTTTCCTCTCTTATTACAGATACGATGAAATATCGACAAAATAATTGTGCATGTCAAAACTTAAACAGCACAGTCTAACCTGAGGGGCTAGAGACAGGAACTTGTAAGTGTCCAAAGCATACCCAACCAGTGCTTCATTTTCACGGGATTAATTGTACATCTAGCAAACCAGAAATAAACACCATGGTAAATTTCACAGCTGTTTGAGCAAAGAGATTTAGAGGGATAGGAACGTCACACAGCAATAACTCCACTTGGTGGCATTGAATTAATGATAGAAGCAGTAGATCCATGAACTCGTCGGAGGACAAGTATCGCACAAGGGCTTAGACGCATGGGTTTTTAAGACAGAAATGGTACAGGAACTGATTAAGCAGATGACGCTTGATGACCAATAGCAACGACATAGCATGCATATAAAACAAGCAGTCATGCCCCGGGATAATAGAAAAAACATGCTAGGCAGTCAAACTTGGCAGTTGTTTTAAGAGATGTACATGCTATTATCTAGGCAAATGCTTTTTTAAGCCTGCTTGTGCAACATGCCAGTGCACGGTACCACCCTTTCTAATGTGAGATCAACTGCAATTGCAAATTTTTCATATAGATCGGCAATGGAGTGCTCAGTCCACATTAGGAAAGTAAGATAAGTCACGCATCTGCTTAGAAGGAATTAACTGTACTTAAGATTGCATATTGCATTGAAGGCACGCATATATTGTCTCAAAAATGATAACTACACAAATTGCAGGAGTAGATTGGGCATACTAACGTTGAGTATACATAAATTCTACAAGGGCGTACTAACTGAACAGTCTGGTCAAACATTCTTCTCGGGTACATGGAATGGTTTCTTACGATGCTATTGTTTCCTGGTGAAAAGAACAGAGCAACATTATAAACAAAGGATACAACCACAACAAACTGGACTTCATTCATCATTGCAATTGCTATGGAAACAAATATGTCGTCACATTTTTCCATTGTGGAAGAAACAATCTCTCAGAAAACAAGATCAACTAAAAGCTTTATCAAACAGGATAAGGGTTTGTGGACTAGATATGCAAGATAACAATTATTTCTGAAAGAATTAAATCCTTCGTGTTATAGACTAGAGCTGATGTCATTCTTGGTCCAGAACCTAGCAATATCCAAAATGGTGGATCTGTACACAGGCCACACCGACTACCTGGTCGTCCTCAATTCTAAGAATGTCTTCAGCGAAATAGCAACTAAAGTTAGGGAATGAAATCAACAAATTAAAATCAAGTTACTGGATCCATCATATGTCTAACCTCTCCATAAAATAATCTGGCTCTCAGGCCAAGAGCAAAACATGGAGCATCAAGAAGAACTCGATCGAAGCAGTGAGGTAGAAAACCTTTGGAATTCTCCACCCTAGTGCCCTTGCCCTGGTTCCTTCCTGGCCCGTTCTTCATTCTTGTCATACTCTGCTTCCTCCCCTCGGCTAGGCAAGCAGACTCACTAGGGAGTTTCTTATTGCCTAAGGAAGCATAGCCAATTCAATGAGAGTTTTCCCTCCCAGAAAATTGGCAAAGGGAATTGCTAACAAGTAATTCTAGCAAGGAGATGACATAATGATGGCGATGGAGAAACACATACCAATGGTTTTTCTGCATTTGAATCAGTCGTGCCTCGAGTCTTGGGAACACTGTAGTTCGCTCAAACCCTTGCTTATCATGAGCTGGTTCAACAAAATTAGCTTCCAAAACACCCGGCCCAAAGAGGAAACATATTAAAGATAAATATTTCACATAGTAAAAAGTTGGATATCAGAGCCGAAGAAAACCAATGACTCCACGACCACCACTTCCAGCGGGATTCCAAAGCCTCCAGAAAGGCTGCCAAAAGAATGGATGAGGTCATTTTTTAAGCTCCATCTATATATAAGGGAAAAAATCAGAGCACTCAAGAATCCTCACAATGTTCAACAAAGGAAATAACGAGAAACCATGTTTCACTGCCAAACTAAGGAAAAAGGGAACATAAATAGAACAGAGGGATTGCTACAGCACAAAGAGTCAAGTAGCCAACAAGTAAGAGGAGGAAGATCACAGTCCCAAAAGATCCAAGCAACTAGGTTCAATCTTGCTATTTGGATTCTTGGATAACACAATTTTATTGTGTAAATGCTGAGATTCCAACAATGATACTTAAGGAGGCCATCATCGGGCAAGAAACACAACAACCTCAATCCTTGAAAGAAGTTCAAACGTCCAAACAACATACACAAAGTAAAAGGACCACAGAAAGAAATGATCGACCACTTATAAGACAAGAATACCATGAACAGGGATGTCATGGTGTCATTGAGTCAAACTATCGGTGACTGCCATCTAGATAGAAAAGTGGCAATATAACTCTTAAAGTTAGCATTTTCAACACAGAATTGCAAGTAGTGCCATAATTGTTTCACCCAGAAGAACACGAAACTTAATCAGGCGATTCTTGTGATATACATTGAATCTTGGACATCGATACGATGCTTTGCATCCTTCACAAACCCAATTGTAATGACAGCAGTCATCTCACAACAATATTTGCACATAAGTAGGTACACAAATCGAGAGGAATATCTGCAAAAGACAAAAGAACACTGTCGTGAAGCATTACAGTGTCTTTATAAACTCCATCCCCACCAGGTTGCGGTCGATAAGTAACTTCTTAATGTAGCATCATATCATTTACAATATTATGATGCTCGACATATTTCCCTCGAAGAATCATCCGGAACCTGGGGGGAATCCTCAGATAGAGAATAGAAGCATAACTATTCAAAATAAAAATAAAACAAGCAAAAATGTCAGCTGAGAGAGAGAGAGAGAGAGAGAGCTATAAATTATCTTGAAGCTACTACAACACAGGGATCATTGTAATAATGACTTCATACAAACAAATCAAGTTTACTGACTTTGAGAGAAAAAGTGCTAAAGGCACTCTCTTTGGTGAAAGAAAATAGTATGTTCATTTATCACTGGACATCCATCCGCATCACAGCTGCTATTGTTATGACTTTGCCCTGGCTATTTACCCCTCTGTGGAAATCAAGTGGTTCATAAGCAATTCAGGATGTGGGAGACATATTTACACAAGTATCAGACTGAATCCCCCAAGATCTGACAGAGGGCTGGTATCAATGAGCAAATTTGGTATTTTCTAGTCATGCCTTCACCTCTTCATACAGCCCACAACTCACTTATGACTGAATTTCTCACTTAAGATGCTGACGTTCCATTACTAAGGGATAACTTTGAGGCTAAAATAACGAAATGCAACCAAAAATCATCAAAACCCAAAAACAAAAGGTCAAAAAAGAAAATAGAAGGCTGTAATGATCCTCAGTAGCTTAGTACCAGAGTTTGGCAAACAATTTTAAAGACTGCAACTGCATGCATGTGGACCGAGAGCAGCCCACAAGCTGCCAAATCAACTTGATAAAATGGAATAACCTTTAGAGCCTTACTCAGCTCCACAAAGTGGTACAAGTATGGTATGCATTCCTGACATAACTTCACCAAATAATGTCTTACCGATTTATGGATAAAAACAAGTACGAAACGGATATAAAAAATATCCGTGCATATTTAAGTGTACATCACGGAGAAGGAGGTAAGGACTTAGATGTCGGGGTCATATTTCGAATTCCTGCTATACAGAAAATAAGATCACTCTACCATTCGCATTTTCCATCATGACTGACACAGATACCACACTCTCTTGTCAATGCTGGTATTTCCTACATAATTCAAAGTATAACCCCACAATTGAAGATGGACGAAAATGTTGACCCAATGAGAACTGGTATCGACTCTTTTGAGCAGCAAATCGCTCCCCCATTCCTTGCTTGTTTGGTTAATATTTTTCTAAAATGCCCGTAAACATCGAGAAAATCCTCTTCCCATATGCGATTTATCTATGTAATTTTGAATAATTGAAAGAATGTCCAAAGATCAGATTATCCAAGCTGCTTGAAGTGCAAATGCAATGAAGACGCAATTGATGCAACATCAATCCACCAATTAGGTGGATAGTTGAAGCCAAACACGCGTTCAATTGAACTAAAGTAAGAATAAAAACTCGTCGCTTACAAACTAAGTGAAATGACTGATTTCAGTCACACAACGTAGTGTAGCATCAACCACCACTTACCCTTAAGGAGTGCCTATAAGTCAGCAAATTCCTAGAATTGGGAAACGTTTTTGCCATTTGTAAGTTCTTCTCATCTCCGTTGACCCCTCTAAGTTGAATATCCTGAGACTCGTACAGACATGCACATCAGACACGCAGAGTGGTGAAGCCCACTGCTCTATAAAGCAACAGCGAAAGACGCACACATATAGATCTGCATCGAAGTCAATCTCTAGAAATTCTTGAACATCTTCCCAAAGACTGTAGATAATTATATGTGTACCAAATTCTCCCATCAGATTAAACTGTAGTAAAGTAATAAATCAAAAGGTAAAAGACATGATTAAGCTGCCAACAGCGATCAGTAGACATCAAGACAATACGCCCAAACAAAGAAGCGAGATAGCTTGTATGGTACTAAATATGCATGAGTAAAACATTCACGAACGACTCAATGTACACAACCAAAACTTTCATATGAAAGACCCTCATTGAATAGCCAAATCTAAGGGATACAAATTACATCAAGTAACAACACCATAATTTTAGGTCAGTGTCAGCCAGGATTTGGCAAAGAGTGCAAAAGATACATAATTTAAAATATATTGAGAATCATTGTGGTTCGACAATATTTTGATCTTGTGATAAAGAAAGCTTTAAGTTGAAAACTAAGCCAGAGCACCGTATTATATTAAAGCAAATTTCACAGGGAGGGGAAGGGATACATGACTGCTGAAAGAGATCCTCTTCAGCGGAAAAGGGAGAGCACTGTACTATTGTTTCGAGATTTCTCTCCCAATTGCCAGACGAAAACCGTATCAACTGGTTCCAACTGCCTTCGCGTCTTTCATAATCAAGCTGTTCCATTGAGAACATAGATAAAAAAATACATAGTAAGTGTTCTATCCAAAGAGTTATTATCTGGTATCATCTTTCCAAATACATACAATTAGTCGAATTACTATAGAAAAGCTTAAATTTGTCAGACCCGTGCAAAAAAAAAAACAATTGCACTGCTTTTCAGTCGAAATTGTGTTGAGGCTAGTGCACTACCCAAAAGAGCAGTATGTGGCAAATCACCAGAAAGTTAAAGGTTGATGTACATCATCAACCAAAAAAAAAAAATTAGATTGAGCTGTCATTATAGTGGGTACTACAATATCTTCCTTCCCCGTGCTCCTCAAAAACATTTATGAAAGCATCCCAATGCTGTGTAAAACTGAGAGAAAGTCCAAATTTTACTGAAAAAAGATTTAGATTGTCTTAAGAAAACAATGCACATGAAAGGTAACAAGGCAATCAAGTTCAAAAGGGAGAACAGACCAATAAAAAAGTAGGTCGGTAGAACGAAAACAAGTCTTCTGCGTCCTAAAAAATAGCACTAACAAGAGCATTGACAACATTATGTATTGGGAAGGCACGCTTCTATCAAGAGAACCATATGTCAGGGAATATCAACTTCAATTACTTCCATGATTTCAGGGTTACAAAGTGCAACTGAGCAACGAGTAAGAAGCTGTGGGCTTGTAGCAGTACCTAATTTCTCTAAAATTTCATGTGTGAAAACAGTGGGAAAGAGAATAAAAGAGAGTTGACAACCATTTACAGGAGAAAGAAAGTTGCAGATAATTGAGTGAACGTGCAGGAAAAACTTAGGATCGAGGGAATTAGCTAATTTGGCAATGGCTCAAACGGTTAGAAGGTTCTTTTGAGGATTTCATCCGATGATAAGGGCACTTTTGGAAATATCTGAAACTTTGTGTAATGACTACTTAACAGAATTACCGAAAGTGTGGGAAGTACATACGTGTTAAGCAAATTAGATGATGCAAAGAATTACTTTTGGAAATATTGTATACAAACCTTTTCCCATCTTTTCCACGACATCTCGAGAACACTATCACATCTGCCCCAAGCCTCATTGTGCTCGTTTTAAAACCATTGCCGTCTGCAGTTGGAAAAGAAAGAACACCATGCTATCACGCATATAACTTGAGAAAACTACAAGAATTTTCTTCGTAAAGATTTTTACATTGTCCAATGGTATTTGCCAGTTTGCTTTTAGTGGAATACCCCAGAGACATGCACTGTCGCATTTTATCTGGATCCATGCCACCGCCATCTGCGATTAGAGGACAATAGGAAGTCGTCATTTGAGCAAGGGTCACACAATCTACTCTTAGACAAAGAATTGAAAAGGTTGCCACCGAATACACTTCTAAACAGATATACTGTGCACGGACCATATTAGATATAAAAATACCACAGAAACAAAATCACATCAACTTATGATGACAAACTGAAGAAAAAGACAAAAAAAACTCAAAATACCCTACAGCTCTTCCAAAAGCTGCCTGATAAGCAATTCCCAAAGCTACAAAATGAACAATTTGAGATCCATGATATAGATTATACAGTAGTTATTTATATTATGCACTATACACTTCAGCGGTAGCGAACCCCCTTTCTGATTGAAAATAGCAGAAAAGGAAGGAAAAGAGCATGGAAACAGAAACCCAGTCACTTCTAAAGAAGCAGCTCCAACAGTATCGGTGTTGAACTGACTAGATCCATGATGTCACTGTCATCTCCACAGTCATTCCTGTTGTTTCACAATTAGCAACCACATTATGGTCCAACTCATCACTTCCCCAGCATCCAATGATTATAGATGGTTGCTTAGTCTACCGCGTGTGGCCTGTTATAATCTCCAAATATCGATTGACATAAAAGTTTCTCTATATCATTGACGCACAGAGCTGTACATACTATTCTAATTGCTTCTCATTAGATAAATACCAACAGTCCAGGGTCTATCCACCTGTAGAAACCACTTAGAACGAGATTAGCAATCTAATATAACAAATTGAAAGTCAACCACTTCTTACGCCACGTTTTTTTTTTAAGTTCTGACATTGCAGATGTTGGTTTACAATCGCATTTGTTACTATTGATTGCCGCCATACATCCCAAATACCATCAGCAATGGGTACGACTCTCCAAAAGGTGCATGAACGAGCCTAAAAAACGATCCGAACGAAAGCATATACTTCCGAAGGGAAAACTGAGGATGCAATAAAACGGAGAGAAACCAACAAAGCAAAATACCTTCGATCAGCAACATTCAATTTCCATCTTTCTTATTTTGTAGCATATCTATCTTAACATATGCTGCCCCATTAGAAACCTGAATCAAGACAGAGGAAGTAAAGACGCTAAATAGCAACTCCAAAAATAACCACTACATGATTGATAATAGATATAGGAACTACGCATACCTCATCCAATGCGTTATCCAAAAGTTCTGCAAAAGCCGAAAAAGATGCACAAGCAGCGTATATAAGCTTATAGACATCTAACTTCCAGATACAGAGATGATCAAAGTTTGAAAGATAGGCAAGTTTACCTCCAATAGCCCACTTATAACTGGTTGCATTAGAATGTAGAAACTTCAGATAAACCCTGACATGATCAATGCCACCTGGATCATCCAACAGACATAAGAATATGTACCGGTAAAACAAACACTCGGAACTCAAAAAAAGGCTACAACCACAAACAAGACACCGATGCTCTAACCTGGAACTGACAGCGATATGCAAATCAAAAATTGAATAATTTCTCAAAATATTTCCAAGCACGCATTTCAATAAACTAAAACAACGACGAAACAGAAGCAACAATGTAATGTAACCCTCTTTCCGCCACAACCTCAACATATCTCAGCATCAAAACCGAAGCAACAATAACCTAAACCAAAAACAGAAAAAAGCACAAACAGCAGCAAATAAACAAAACACCACCTGAGTAGGAATCCCAATTGCCACCAGGACCGCCCTCGTAATCCCCAGCCTTCCAGAACTGCTTAGCAGAGGCTGGAGGAAGCCCTCGGGGATAACGACGCCCAGATTCCTCTTCTTCGAAGGCCTTCGCCGTCGGATTCACTGCTGCTATCGCTGAGTCCGATGAAGGACACGGGCTGTTTGTCCAAGACAACGTCTTTCTGCGAGGACGACAACACAACGGCCTCTTGCTCCACACGAGCGTCCATGGCTTGCGACAAAGGAAACACCAGTTACCCACACAATTATTTCTTAAAGAAGGAAATCCTTGGTGTTATAGACTAGAGCTGATCTTATTCTTGGTCCTGAACCTAGTGATATGCAACATGGTGGATGTGTACACGGGCCACACTGACTACTTGGTCGTCCTCAATTCTTAGAATGACTAAGGCGAAACAGCAACTAAACTAAGGGAATGAAATCAACAAATTAAAATCAAGTTATTGGATCCATCATATGTCTAACCTCTCCAGAAATTAATCTGGCTCTCAGACCGAGAGCAGAACATGGAGCATCGAGAAGAACTTGATCAAAGCTGTCAGGTATAAAACCTTTGGAATTCTCCAGCCCAGTGCCCTTGCACTGGTTCGTTCCTGGCCCATTCCTCATTCTTCTCGTACTCTTCTTCCTCCCCTCAGCTCAGCATGCATAAATTCTCTCACTGCTATTATCATTTTGTTACTATAGCATTCACAACATCAGAGATCAGTGCTTTGTTACTTACAATTGGAATATAATTTAAAGAAGACAAGCGAATCCACGTCACATGCATCGGAGGGAAGTTAAGAACTACAAGCTACGGTAGGAATATACAGATTTGACATCCCATAATCATAAGAGAGAGATAGATATTCGCTCATTTCCAGGGGGAATGCAGTCGATAAAACAAGTCCTAGGATCTTACATGGCTCACTCAAAGAGACAAAGACAGGCAGAAAAAATTGAAGAGCCAAAGTCAAAGCTAGGCCCAATAGGATCCAAGAAACAAAGAACCGAACTCTTTCTCTTCGGCTGAAAAAAATTCTGCATCAGGAATTGAATAGGAAGTACGCACTATAAGGCAACTTCAATTGGTTTACATGACATCAAACAATCTCAAAAGAAATCCCTGCTTAATCCTGTGTAGACATCTCAAAGAAGACAAAGAGAATCCCTCCAACCTAGACAGCTCAGGGAAGTAAACCACACTACTCCACGAGTCAATTATACACAGGACGTGAAGTTTTATGTGAAATGAGGACGTCCGCAATTCTGCCACAATTAAAGGAAAGAATCTCAGCCTGAAATATCCAGACTTAGTACAGAGAAAATGACCATTCAGCATAGCTCCTTTGCCTAAGGTTCAACTCCAAGAACTTCTAAAACACTTGAAATCTTTTGATCTTCATGTCATCCACATCTCCTCATTCGAGATGGCCGTGCTTCCTCTCCTTGCTTTCCTTCGCTCTCTCTACGACCTGAATACCACAGTTATAGCTCAAGTTTAATTGCATTTTGGCACGCGGTAAAGTAAGTAACTGAAGATGACTTACCAGAGGCCATCCATGCATAGAGGTGTTGGCCATGGCTCGCAGAGCGTTCTGCGCTTCATCCTCCGTAGCGTACTCCACAAATGCAAATCCTCGTTTATTTCCCAAAGGCACCGGCGGGATTGTCAAATGCTGTACCCTTCCGAATGGGCTGAAGCGCTCCCTTAAATCTTCCTCCCTTACCGAAGGTCGAACGTTTCCCACAAACAACGTGGTGGTCGAATCAGCTTCAGCATTCTTTCCTTGGCAATGTTGCAATAGAAGAGCACGCCCATCTAAGACAGTTTTCTGGAGAGAAGACAAATGCATGATGAGCGTATTACAAAATGGAAGTTTATTGAGAAGAAAAAAGGAAAGGCTTACATGTAAATCCCGACAAACACGGGTAGCTGTCTCCACTGAGTCGAATTCTATACTCCCACAACCCAGGGAAACTTGCTCCCCATTTGCCATCTGCTTATCAATCTGTGCAGATAACAACCATATTTTAATCAACAGCTGCGGCTCACAAATCGCAATGCCAATTTTTGTGGGCCAAAGGATTTACCGAGACACTAAGAATTTTCCTCTCCCCCACTAGTTCGCAGAAGTGGCTTTGCAGAACCTCCTCAGTTGTTTCATAGTTGATATTCCTAACAAAAAGCGATCTTTCCTGTGAAAGCAAACTTAAAAACATGAGTATAATCGCCTAAAAGAACGCAAAATTGCTGCATCAACGATCATCTAACGCAACTGATTGCCCGGAAAAAAGACAAACTCCTCGGAAAAGCGAAATGGCGAATTACTTCAACCGAAGGAGAATCCCACGAAGCGCGAGCAACAAGTAATGGTAACCGAACAACACCCGATGGCAACCGAACAACACCCGATCACAAACTCATCCGAAGCGATCATCTAACGCAACCGACAAACTCCTCGGAAAAGCGAAATGGTGAACTACTTCAACCGGAGGAGAATCCCACCAAGTACGAGCACAATCAAACGTTAAGAATCACTTCCAAATAGACACCATTCCATTAAGAAACGCGAACGCAACGATCCCATGAACAAACACAGAAAGGCAGCAAACAACACTCGATCGCAAACTCGTTGGAAACGATCATCTAACACAACCCCAATTCCCGAAC
Organism: Syzygium oleosum; assembly: GCF_021117445.2. Classification (NCBI taxonomy): domain Eukaryota; kingdom Viridiplantae; phylum Streptophyta; class Magnoliopsida; order Myrtales; family Myrtaceae; genus Syzygium; species Syzygium oleosum. The sequence goes on from NW_026607494.1 coordinate 8,581,170, forward strand.
AAAGACAAACTAGAGCGAAATCGTGAATTACTCGACGCGAAAGAGAATCCGACGAAGAGCCCGCGGTCGACGCTTTGCCAGTCTTCGCAGCAACCTTTCGAGATTCCATGGCGAAAACCCTAACTCGAAGCCTGAGCAAAACTCCGAAACAGAACCTCCAAACGAAGAGGAAGCTGTGGCTCCGGAATCACTTGAGCTCTCTCGTCTGGCAAACCGTGGAGCTATGGAACTTTATAGAACATTCTCTTTGGCGGGAATATTAATGCCGGGATATATTTGGGAAAATTATAAAAGAATGAGCATTTTTTCCATGACTTTTGAAAATTGAGTTAATGATTGGGCTTTTTCCTGCAATTTAGGCCATGAATAAATTACTCCTTCCAGCCTACTAACGAAATAAAGTGACTCATAAATTTAAGCTGTTGGCATGCTTAAACATGCAATAAAGCATTTCTCTTATATTAAGTTCATGCAGCAGGTTAGATGCGTGAATAGTTCTATTACTTGCCCCTACCTACGCCCCAGCGATGGAACATTTCATAAGCTTTGCCTAAGATCGTGCATCTTTCTTAATAAATGTAGTTCAAATCAACAGACGGGTTCATCGGGATATCTTTCTCAAGCGAGCTGCCTCGCAACGATGCGATCGGGTACGTGCCGCAATGTCCTCTGAGACCCGCTTGCTAGAGCACTAAGAAGACGATACAATACTGACGGCATCATTTTGCACCATTTTTCACGCTGCGAAGACAATAAGATGCATTCGACCAACCAAAAAAAAAAAAAAGACAATAAGATGCATGACTAATGGCTTGGATGGACAACAAGATATGCAATGCATTTTGTTCCTTTTTTTCTTCTTTTTTTTGAGAAAGTTGTTCGGCTTACTCTGGCACTTTGGAAGAATTTCTAGGCAAGATCTTGTTATCCTGTAAGAGTTATCGTGATGATATTTCACCAAAACCAAGCAAGCACAATATTGATGGACGAGTTGCATCGTACCTAATCGAGTCATAAATATGTATGTCCTTCTTACTCGTGCGAGAATTTAGTTTGGACGAGTACCCATGCTTACACAATCCCCTGGAGCCATCTAGAGCAAGCGCAAACCTGAGCTCGGATAAGGTGAATTGAAGAATCGTCGAGCACCTCGTTGTTAGGAAAAATAGGAATACATGTAATGAAATGCACAAGGGTTAAATGTACTTAAGTTCCGTGAACTTTTATAGTTAGTTCGTTTTTTCGGCCTCGGTAATTTTTTCTTTCACATGAATAGTTAATCCTTGTGGCGGCTGTAATAACGGGACACTGGTAAGATTTCTGACACGTAATAAACAAAAAAAAGTGCTCAAACTTCGTTACTGTTCACATGTGCAAGACCTCTCATTGATCAGTCTAGTCACAAGCACTCTAATTATCGAAAAACACCTGGTCAATATCTGTATTGATATGAGCTTCTTTATTTATGATTAAACATTAGCAAAAAGTACTTTTCTTTTGCTTTTCTGTTTAAGCTTAAAAAATTATCTAAATCTACAAATAAACTATGCAAAATTATATGCGACTTTACATGTCAACTTTTACTATATTGGCGAAAACTTTAGGTGTTTTAGGTTAAAAACAAGCCAAGTGGGTTCCTAGCAAGCTTTAGATCATAGCAAAAAATAAGAGGCAAAAACTTTATTGAATCGCGCTGTTTTCAAGTTAATCATGCTCGTGTTATGTCCGATTTGTGTTTCTTTTGACAATTCTGTTTCAATGTTTTTTGAAGTAATGGAGCTTGCACCGTGTTAGGTTCATGCTTCTTCTATTTCATGCAACATTTTGAGTAAATTATCGAACTTACGAGCCATGTGCCTTTGAGTGGTGCTTCTCATATAATCCAAATAGCGGTCCAATTGTGTCACAACTGGTGTTGTCGCCATTTGTTCGTTTGAAATTACATGAACCAATTTGAAAAATTTACGCATGATCTAAAAACAAAGTTGCATGTTATAAAAGTCTCTCTCTAGATCTTCCCTCAGCTTTGAAGTGTTTCCCAAGTGTTTGGATACACGCTTTCGTCTCACATCAGTTTGATATCAAAGCAGAAGTTCGCAAGTCAATTGCCGTCCAAGACCAACTTTTGCATTAGAGTTTTTGCTGACCATTGTGATCAAGCTAGAGCATTAAATCTAGCCATGTGCCCCGGGCTACAAAAGAAAAGGGGAAAAGATTGTGACATAGAGCTCTCGTTTTAGGCTACCATGCCCGTCGAGCGCTTCCCTACCGGCCAGGGATTGATAGCGCACCTACTAAGCCTGCCATTACCAACGATGGAATAATCGCTGAAATCCAATACAAGCTCCGTTCTTGATTGCATGGGAGATGATGTGAAACTTTCCTAATTATTATCATCTTTGGTAAGTCAATTTAGATGTCGATGAGCATGAACGGAAAAGAACTAATGATTTCATGTAAAGATCCAGATATTTGTTTTTCCATGTACAAAGCAGTTTCGTTCATTTACTCATTGGAAAAGGGCTTACGCCCAATTCCCCGTGTGTGAAGCAATTTCATCGCTTGACTCGTTAGAAAGGGCTTCCGGGCAATTACACCGAGGTTCCATTTCTTAATAGTATTCTTATCTTTAGATTCATTAAGATTTTGGTTGATGACATTTCTCTTTTACTAGTTATCCGATTAAGATATTAGTTTTACCGATCACACCATGTATATCGGTGTTGATGCATTCCTCTAATTAGCTTTTTGATTATGTTGATATTGTGATTTATTTAGTTGTTGCCAAGTTTTGGCTAGTCTTTCCCTTTCCTCTTAGCTTTTATGTGATTTTCTTCCTCTCTTGCTATCTAATTTTCTATCCGTTCTATGACTCTCAACAAATCTTTTGCTATGCGCTTCCGTCCTACGTCACCCAAGCTGGGCAATACCACCAGCTCCAAGTGGGTGCCATATCCACACGAGAACACTTAAAAGAGTTTCTTAACGGCGACAAAAATTTTCGAAATGGTCATAATTGGTCTCTAATGCTAGTCGTGTCTCATGATGGCTCGAAAATTAAAAGGTTGGCAATGTGGCATCAAATGATTCGATCCAACTTCAGTAATCTCTTTCAATTACAAACGTAACCTATTAAAAATCAATTATGTCCGATGGGTGTGACTTAATCCGCCACGACTAAATGTAGAGCCCGAAACAAGGGCCGACTTTGTTTCTCTACGATAACTTTCTATACCCAATGTTACATTTCTTTCCTTCCAAAAAGTTGCACGTCTATCTCAAATATATGACCATGAACTAACAAGTGTTGAGGTTTTTGGTCTTCTGGAGATCTAAAACTCGCGCTGTCTAGACTAGATGATGACCATACAGGGGTTCATCTCAGACGTGGTGTCTCTAGTTATCCAATTCTTTATCCATTAGGAGCCGTCAGGGCTTCAACCTTACTAACTCACCATCCTCTTCGACCCTGATTGCTTTTTGACACGTCCATGAGCCGCCAAGCCTCTGGTCACGTCGATGAACCTCTTTGAGCATATAGTCGTATTAGATTGCAATGACCAATGAGTCTGTGTTTTTCGCACATTAGGATTATGTCAGTGTTGACATCCAAAAATGACTTAATCTTTTTAACTGACATGACGCTGCTAGGAGTCGGTGATCTTATCGCCGAGTTATCAATAACGGAGACGCTGTGGTCAATGACCATGTTTATCAATGACCATGATGCAATTATTGTTGGAATTACATAAAATTGATTATCAGTGAGATTGAGCTCGTCAGATGAGAAGGCTGCAAGCATTAAAGAAGAGCCATAAAGACTTCAAGAAGGCTTCATAGCTGTTTTGTTTTATTTATCAACGATGTGTGGTTGTTATGTCTTCTTTATTAAATGTTGTTGGCGTTTGTGAGCTTTAATTCCTATACATAGAGGGATGAAGGTATGAGTAGTAAATTAAGGCATAAGCACGAAGCCCCAAAGAGAAAGCATTCTCAATAAAGGTTGTGTTCATTTCCGGAAAAAATATTTTTTCGGAAAATATTTTTCGCTTTTTCCGGTGTTCGGGGGCGGAAAATATTTTCCGTGGGAAAACATTTTCCTTCCCCACCCCCAAATCCTTCATTGTTTTGAGGAAAATGACTTCCGCTTCTCAGAAGCGGAAGTCATTTTCCGGAAGTCTGAAGCTCTGCTTCAGACTTCTTCTTATTTTCTTTTTCTTTTTCTTTTTTTTGTTGCTTCTGCTTCTTCTACTCAGCCAGTCGGCGGCTGGCGACCAGCGAGCTTGGCCTCGCCAGAGCCTCGCCGATGACCTCGGGCGAGGTTCGCCGACATCCGGCGACCTGGGCGAGGTTCGCCGACGTCCGACGACCTCGGGCGAGGCTCGACCTTGCCCAGCTTGCACGGCCGGCGAGCTCGGGCCTCGCCAGATCCGGCGACCTGGGTGAGCTCGACCTCGCCCAGGTCGCCGGATCAGGCGACCTCGGGCGAGCTCGACCTCGCCCAAGTCGCCGGCCGGGCGAGCTGGGGCCTCGCCGGCCTGTGGCAACGCTCAAGCTTGCCTCTGGCCGGTCGCCGAACGTCGGCCGTGGCCGTGGCCGGCGACCTGCTGGAGAAGAAGAAGGAAAAAGAACATAGCCGGCGGCGATCGTTACCGAACGCCGGAAAATATTTTCCGAAACTTTTTCATATTTCAGCCGAACACCGGAAAATTGTGTTCCGGAAAAACATTTTCTAGAAAAATGATTTCCGGGAAAACATTTTCGAAAAACACAATATTTTCCGCCGAACGAACGGAGCCAAAAAGTTCTCCAAAGTTTCCAAAGTTTATTATTATTCTTTTGGTACCAACAATAAGAGGATATCGAAGAAGAAGTGAGCTCAGGTTATCTAATATTGTACTTAACAAAGACATATATTACCGATTTAGTTAGTGTCCTACTGTGAGAAGGAAAACCCTACTAATATAGAGAAGCTTCGTTTTTCATAAATCTTGATCCGAATGGCATACATTCTCCACATGGTGTTCACTTCTAAGAAAGCTTTAAGAGTTGTTGGGGTTGGTGAGATTCTTTTGCCTGGAAATTTTTCTATAGTGTGCTTTTCTTTTTACCTGGAGAGTGACTAGTGTTAGATAAAATATTCAGATCATAGTGTAGTTTCCAGCGCATGAAGCTCTTTACTTAATTTTCTCCCTCACTAACTTAATTTATTTTATTCTTAGTTTAACATACTTCCTTATATCAGTTACCTTCAAATCATGTATATCATCTGGGAAAATTATCCAAAAAATCTAAAACTTATTACACTTTTGTCAATTCAATATTAAACATTTCAATTTTGCTAATTAAGTCTTGAAGCTTTTCACGTTTTTCCAATTGAGTTCATACAGCCAATTTTGGCCGAAAATCGCTGACATAGACACTGGCCGTTCTACGTGGCGTGGTCGGCGCTGATGTAGACAATTTATAATAATATTTTAATATTTTCCAAATTTTTAATAAACTTTTTTTTATTTTTTCTTTTCTTTTTCTTTTTTTCTTTCTCTTTATCTTCTTCACTTTCTTACCGTGGCCAGCGGCCGGCAAGGGATACGATTTCTCTACTCTTCTAGGTTTAGGTTTATACGGTGGGATTGTTATGTATGAACTCTTAGCATATGTTGGAATATAGAGCTTGAGAGATGATGGTGCTTCTAGGCGTGGCGAATGTATCTCTAGTTCTGAAGGCTCTTTGAGCTGAAGTTTTGATATGGATGGTGCTATGCTTGCGATGGCGAAACTCTTGGTTCTTGCGCGAAGGAGGACTTTGATGTATGTGATCTGGTTCTTGCAGATTTGTGATGGCAAAACTCTTAGTGAGCTATTGAATTCGTGATCTGTACACGGTCCACCCCACCAGTTGCAGTTCTATAATGTGCTAAACCTAGCATGAGGTTTGAAGTGCTTAAAGAAATGTTTGTGGTCTAAGTATCCTGTGTCCTGTCTGTCTCTTTCTGTGTTTTGCCAGGGTTTCATCTGAAGGTTCGTGAAACATTTTTTTTTCAAATATTTACGAATGAAATATCTTCGGATCTTCGGAACACTTTTGATAGTACAACACTGAAATGATGATTGGGTTATTGAGTGAACCTTTCCCGCAATTTGAAATCTGCTAACTAATTTTTCCCCGGAACGTCAGCAGCAGGATGAAGCCATGTGCATCACCTAGTGCCCCGTGATTTTGCAAGTTTATAATTGGCTGCCGGTTTCATGTTTCTTTTTCTCTTACTCGTTCTACTGGTAGTTTTACTAGCTTCGTTAGAAAGTGAGATCCTTTTGATTCATGGTGCTAATTCTGATTCATAGTGCTGCTGGCAGTCAAGAACGCTGAATTTTGCTTTGTGGAAGCTGGCTCTGATTTCTTTTTCCATATAACCTTTATGTGATGGGTTTTTACTATTTTTAAGGTGCCTTACTCCAAGGATGTTTTTGGGATTTTATTCCCGATTCACTTAGAGCTAGCATAGTGCCCGGACAAGAAATTGTGTTAAGTAGAACTAGTTCCTCCATGTCTTTGCTCGATAGACTTGGCATGTGGTGGAGCTCGTTCCCAAGCCTTAGTTTAATTTTGCGTTTATTTTTTTTACCTTTGGAGAATATCTGGTTTTTCTGATGAACTTATTTATCTTCGGTTTGGAAGTAGGGCCTAGTCTTCAATAGAGGAAGTTTTGTGGATATACAAATTTCACTCGCAACTTGGAAATGGAACGCAGAAAAGGGAAAGGGAGAGCAAGAAAAGTCCAGCACATTGCTCGTTACTTTAGCTATCCATGTATGATGTTACCATGAAAGCCTTATTTTCATTTATGGCTTCTCAGAGTTGGAAATTTGACAGTAGAAATCATCTAAAAATCGAACTGAAAGCATCCTGTGGCAAATTTAATTTCAAGATCTTGATTTGATATCGCAAAATAAGCTGGAGGATGATGCAATTTCCAAATGGGGAAACAAACTCATGTTCAAGTAAAACGAGTTTGTTTGGAGATCTTTGACCTTTTCTGACCTCTGAGTTGTCTTACAAGTTACATCGGCGAGCTGTGGATAGCAAGAAGTTCCCTTCAATAAGTAATGATGGAGAGGGATTATTTCGGTTGCACTCATATCTGAAGTTGCCTTGCATGGTCAACAGAAAAAATGCCATTGGTCTTTTGAGGATATGAAGTTGGAATTTTAGTCAACATAAATTGTCACTTGACACTAACATTAAATGATCCTGTATGCCTGCTTGCTTGGTAATTGGAGGATAAACGTACTTTGCGTTTGTTGAGTGGACTAACGAAAGATGGCGCATTGAAGTTTAGTATGAATGTTGGAAGGAAGATTCAACTAGTATGAGTGATATCCGATGCGTGCTCTAAGTTTCCTCCTTTCACTAGGAGGGAATAACAGCATCATTTATCTTCACAATAGCATGACTTCCTGGTTAGTTTGTGACCTTCAGAATTTAGTTAGTGTTGGAAGTTTGCAAGAGCTTAACGGGTGGATTAATGTGATGTAGGTGGGATTTATGTGATGAGGGACGTTGCTGTGAATTTTTTTAATTATCACCGAATGTATTGAGTTCAATTGTTCAACTTCTCAGGTACCGTGCCATCACTAGTGCTTGCTATAGAGGAGCTGTTGGCGATTTACTTGTGTATGACGTCACCAGGCGTGCGACTTTCGAGAACGTTGGAAGGTGGCTGAGGGAGTTGAGGGACCACACCGTCCCCAACATCGGGGTCATGCTCATTGGCAACTAGTCTGATCTCCGCCACCTGGTGGCGGTCCTACAGGAGGAAGGGAAGTCATTCGCCGAGAGTGAGTCACTCTATTTCATGGAGACTTCTATTGGGAAAACCTCATAACATATTTTGAAGTTGACAAAATTATCTATATATATTTTGTAAGTCTGATAAATACTTTGAAGTATTTTGATTTAGGAAGTTATTCTTGAAAGAGAAGATGTGGCAATCATGTTCAGATTGTGAAATTACTTCAAGATGTTTAGACTTTATACTTCAGACAAAAAGGTTCAGACTTTATACTCAAAGAGATTCAGACTTTACACCAGAGATGAACTTTGGACATAAGTTTAGAACGTAAGGTCCAGAACGTATGTCTAAAACGTAAAGTCCAGAACGTGACACGTATTCAGAACATACATAACAACTAGTAATCTGGCTTGGATTTCACATTTAAAATAAATTGATTGACTCAATCATGAAGATTATTTTGCAACGGTTTAATATGCAAAATATCTTGATTGATTGGCAATTAATCTCGAGATAAGTCACTTTCCAAGCGAAGAAGCACTACTTATGGAAATCAAGACTTTGGTTGTATGGGCAACCAGATTCAGCGGAGATTCGGATTTTATCCCTCAACAGCTACACAATCTTCTTGATACAGTTCTGTCCAACGGGTAGATTGGAAGACGATCATCTGGAGACTATCTAACGACTAGTTTAAAAGTGGAGGAGTATGAAAAAATATCAACGTGCCGAGGAGTTAATCCAGAATGTAGAATTCTAAACTCTAAGCGATCTTCAATCTTTATACTTGTCTTTCGTGAGCTTAAACGTGTAATCAATTGAGAGGTTGAGACAGTGTCATAAGTGTATACTTAGGTGTGAGATAGTGTGATCTATTGGCTTGGTATAAGCAGAACCAGCTTCGGGGAGAAGTGCATGGGCTTAAGCGGCACAACTTGCTGTAACTTCTCATTGATTTGATTAGTGGAATCCAGCCAGTAAGCTGCCAGCGTGGGAGAATGGACGTAGGCTTGATCTAAGCCGAACCACTATAATTTCTTATGTGCAGTTTTTTTATCCCTAAACTCTTATCCTATCTTTTATACTGCACACTAGTACATTGTCTATAAAGTTTGCTCAAAATCTAAATGTCTTTTAGACTTTAATTTTGATCATTTGTTTCCGCTTCAAAAATTGATTAAAAGTTTTAGATCACCTATTCATCACTCTCTAGGTGATCCTTGCTAGTTACGTCAACTTCCGCATTGGATGCGACCAATGTGGAAGCAGCTTTTGCCGAAGTCCTTAGTCAGATTTATCGGATCGTGAGCAAGAAAGCAGTCGAAGCAGGTGACAACCCAGGTGCTTCTTCTGTTCCAGGTCAGGGACAAACGATCAATGTCAAAGAAGACGGGTCTGTTTTAAAGAGGATTGGATGCTGCTCTAGTTAAGGGGGTTCTTTAGTTGCTTGTTGCTAGTAGGGAGGGTCTGCCAAGTGCTACCTCTGTGTATATTTTTTCTTACACAAAATGTCCTCGGATATAAATTGGAGTGGGAATTGTTGATGCAGGAATTCTGGAAAGTTGGTCTAAAACTAGTCAGGCCAGTTGAATTTGATAACTAGGTCAAATTGAAATGATGGTATTCTAATGGTGACATCATATTAACCAATACATTCCTGGTTATTGCTCTGATGAGTCGAAATTGAAAGCAAATTCGTTTGGATAATGTTGCAATGCAAGTACAAAACCCATAATCATTTGTTTTCCTTATCACAGCAAAATCTAGAATTTTGAGCTGTGCATAATGAGCATAAATGCTATTTTTTGTGAACTAGGATGAGAATGAAAGCACTCTCATTTCTCAACATTATCTCAAATAACGTAACACTCGTTTACAATTGTTTCGACAACGAATGATGTCCAATAAGAGATTGCTAGTGAAATGGTGTTGTCTCTTGTGGTGCATGACGATCCGCACCGGGTTGATCAATACATATCTTGTACGACCAAAACCAAACGAAGGAGCACTCGTGCAACTCCCCCAAATCGGCGAACTGCGCATCCTCGCCTACATGCCAATAACCCCTCCATGGCTGAGGCAAGTAACATGCAACATTTTACCTTTTATATATATAATTTTACAATGCCCTTGCACTTGATTTCGTGCAATATTGTACCCTATAATTTCACATTTCACGGCGCTTTTGTGCTTAATTAGGGCGGTCATACTTGTTTCATAAATTGCAAATAAAAATATATTGGGCTCATATCTCCACCTCGAGATTTAGTGCAAGTATTGCTATTTGAATGCCATGATTTAATTGAGTCATTTTGACAAATTTAAAACAATGATTTCTTATTTATGGACAGTCATTCTAATATATTTGCTCTTGTTAGATACTTTGTCAAATTTGTTCAAATTGCATCTTAAGGATTATATGCCTTGCTCTCGTAACAACTAACATGTAAGCAATTGAGGTTGTTTTATTTTTATTTTTTTTCGGGACATCACTAAAAAAAAAAGTTCTCCATATTGATCGTGAAGAAGACGGACTAAAAAAGGCACTCATGCTTCACAAGTCATTAAAACCCGAGAGTGCCAAATCCTATCATTCTTAAGTTATAAAATAAGGTGGATTCGATTTCTACCGTTAGATTTGTTTGACGTGAATTGACATCCACTGTTGTTAGATCAAGATGAATCTCCACCGTTGGATTGATTAGATGAGAAGTGATCCTCCACTGTTAGATAAAAAAAAATGGATGGTTGTAAAGAGAGGTACTTGTGTATAAATAGGGCACCCTATCTAAGCATATGAGTAACATGTATTTTTTAGAATTTCTCTCTAAACATTTTCTTACTCTAAAATTCTAGTGTAAGAGTCATTCAGTGAGGCCAAGCAAAATTGATGCTACAATTTTGCATATAATTTTTTCAAATTCCCTTTCCTTCTTAAAGCTGCCCTTCTTTTGACATAGTAGCAGCATGCATTTCTCTGTATATTATGCATGCCAGAAAACAAGTTAGGAGAAAGTCTCGCTTTTTTTTAGGCATTATACTTTTGTTTTGGCCTTTAATTTTACAGGCAAGATTTCTTCGTGTTAAGAATATCAAATTTAACAACTTCTGAGGAGGCTTTGAGGAGCCACTTTAGCAAACTAATAGAGAAGAGAAAAATTCTCCGGGTCTTTGATCCGGCCACCGTTGAACTGGAAGCCATTGAAGCACATAATGGCTTCTTGCACGGCCTTCTCTGTCCGGAACCCGATATAGGCGAATCCTGCTCTGACCATCATTGCATATGTTGAAACACACGGGTTCAAAGAAGCGTTCAGGGAAAAGAGAGGGCTCGCAAGAATAAAAAGAGGAAGAGGGTGAATGCAGCACATACTCAGTCACATGACGCAGACGTTTGTAACTTCGCCTGTGGCGGAGAAGAGGTAGCGCAGGCGATCCTCTGCCACGTGGTCGGGCAAATTTCTGATGCGAATTCTCGACCTGCACATGAAAAACCCCAGAATCATTGGTTCCTTCTTTCTGAGTTCAACACCAAAAATTTCCATGAACACTAATGGTAACTGTTGCGGAAGCCAAGCGATCGAACAATAAAATTGACAGAATAAGAAAATAAATCGGACACCAGATTTACGTGGTTCGGTCGTAGTGACCTATGTCCACGGAAAGAGCAGCACGGAATTCCACTATAGATCAAGCGATACAACGGAGAGTACAACCACACTCGAGTCACTCAAACACTCTAAGTGTTTACCAAACCCTAATTACACCCAATAACGCACGCAATGTTTAGCCCCACAATTCCTTGCGAAACAATCTCTCAATCTCATGAAGGAATTATACACAAATCTTACCACAAGATTTAATCGCTACTAACACTTGAATTCTTGGTGTAATTTCACGAACAAATCCACAAACCCACTGTCAAGCACTCACTTAGAAAGGGCGCTTCAAGACTCACGATCAACTGCTACTGTGGAACCAATCATGAGAGCCATATATATCAATATGCACCGAGTAAAGAAGTCCATTGTTGCTCAGTCAAAGGAGTCCACGCCGACTGGGATTAGGAAACAAAGTCCAGTGAGTTTCGGTCAATCCAATTCAAGTTGACCGAATATTGTCCACACGTTGGACTTTCCAATTTCAGCCTAATCCGAATATAAATCTGTCATTGTATTTCCTCCTCTAATTTTTTTCGCTTATTCCAATTTCATATTAGGATATATCCAATTTAAAATATTCAGACCTCCACACAAATAATTTTGAGTCGGGTTTCGTTCACGGGCTCAAACTCGAGACATATATTTTAACAATCTCCACATTGGCTCGATGTTTGAGCCAAGTCACAATCGCTTTGATAGAATCCGAATTTCGCTACTACTCTCCCATAGCCCCCGATGGGCTCAACCGCCACAGATGTCTTTCAAGTCCAAGCCTCGCTTGAACTTCGCCATAGCCGTGGACCTCATCAGAACACCAACTCCACATGCACCTTTAACTGCTCCACAAGGATTTTCCGACACAACTTCCTCAATCGCAGATAAAGCAAAATCATCATTGCATCCATATCTGTCAGGAGATCGAATACGCACCTTATCAATATCAGCAGTTACAGCAACTGTTGGCTCAATAGGCTCCACCTCGTTACAAGCACCATTCGTGTCGATTATTTCGCTAGTACCCGCTACCTCAGGAGTTTCTAGTTGCAACTCCACCTCAAGCTGAACACCGTCCAGATCCGTATAAACACTGCTATTAACACTCCTAGCCAGAAGTACTGGAGACTCGTCAAATGTAACTTCTCTGCTGATAATAGGTGAATTTAATTCTGGGCACCACAACTTATAGCCACGCTCACTTTGTGCATAACCTAGGAACATGCACTTTTTTGTCCTTCCATCGAGCTTACCATTACTAACTCGAACATAACATGGACAACCAAATATTCTAAGAATAGAATAATCAGCAACGTTACCTGACCACACTTTTTCGGGAGTCCGACATTCAATTGCAGTCGATGGGGATCTATTCTTCAGGTAGCTCGCCGTATTAAGCACATCCACTAAGAATCTCCTAGCCATACCAGCACTAGAAAGCATTTTATGGGCCGTCTCTAGTAATGTTCTGCTCATCAACTCTGCAACCTGTTGTGGTTCAATGGCACTAGTGCGGTGTTTCACTATGCCTTCCTTCATGCAGAATTCATTTAACAGCTCCGAGCAAAACTCCATACTATTGTCAGTCCGCACATGCTTGATCGTTTTACCAGTCTCCTTTTTTATCAAAGCTTTTAACTGCATGATACTGACAATAGCATCAAACTTGTACCTTAGCACAAACACCAAGTCTTCCTCGAGTAGTCATCAACAATTATTAGCATAAATCTGACACTCTTCCTCGAAGGAAATCGCGACAACCTGCGAACATTCAAGTGAATCAATTCTGCAATATCCGTGGTATCTCTGACAATCGCACTGAACTGCACTTTTCGCTGTTGATCTAAATCACAGCACCTGCATACATTCAATTTGTCAGCAACATAACCATATAGCAAATTCCTTTCACCTAGAACCTTCAGGTTTCTCTCGCTAATGTGTTCCAAACACATATGCCACAATTCAGACTCTCGAACCGATGCATCCAACGTCTCCGCAGCGAATTCCGTCACTGTCTCACCTTGAAGCTCATATAGGCTACTATGCTTGATTCCTTTCATTATCACCATGGCACCTCGAAGAACTTTCAGAACTCCACATCCTGAAGAATACCGATACCCAGCTGAATCTAGGGCACTCAAGGAAATCATATTTTTCTTCAACTCTGGAACATGCCTCACTCCAGTTAATGTCCACACAATACCATCATGCATTCTGATTCTAACATTACGAACACCAAGAACATCGCATTCGGAATTGTTCCCCAACTGCACTTTACTACTATCCGTGTACTGATAAGTAGTAAACCAGTTCCTGTTTGGTGTAGCGTGAAAAGAACAATCAGAATCCACAATCCATCCGCCAAACGACGAATTATCAGTGACAGACAAGACATAATCGGCATTATCCGAATCACCATTAGCTATAGCTGCAACATCATACGCAGGATCAACTCTAATTCCCTTACCCTTGTCGTTCTTCAGCTTAAGGCAATCCCTTCTAAGATGCCCTCTCTTGCCACAACTCCAACAGACAATACCACTAGTCCTAGACTGACTTCGTCTATTCGAGTTCATACTACTTCTGCTAACACGTGTACCAGTTCTTCCTCTATTTTCACCTACTAAAGCAGCAGATACATGTTCGCCAGATTCTCTTCTACGGATGTCCTCACTCAGAATTAAATCTCGAACACCATCAAACGTCAAACTTGTCAACCCAGAGGAATCACTAACAGCAGTAACAGTAGTATTCCAACTATCAGGCAATGAGGATAATAGAATCAAAGCACGTACCTCATCTTCAAAGTCAATCTCAACTGAACTCAATTGATTAACGATCACATTGAATTCATTGATATGATCTGCAACTGACGCACCTTCGCTCATCTTCAAATTAAACAAACGTCGCATCAAATAGACTTTGTTGACCACAGAAGGCTTCTCGTACATGTCCGACAGAGCTTTCATTAAACCCGCAGTGGTCTTCTCATTCACGATGTTAAACGCGACGTTACGAGCCAACGTCAGCCGAATAACACCCAAAGCTCGTCTATCCAGCAATTCCCAATCAGCTTGCTTCATCGTCTTTGGCTTCTCCCCAGACAATGGCAAGTGCAGTTTCATCTGATATAGATGATCCTCAATCTGCATCTTCCAGAATTCAAAATATTTCCTATCAAATTTGTCGATTTTCACTTTTCCTTCTTCTATCGCCATCGATTCGCTTCAACTCAGCCAAGCCAAGCTCTGATACCAATTGTTGCGGAAGCCAAGCGATCGAACAATAAAATTGACAGAATAAGAAAATAAATCGGATACCAGATTTACGTGGTTCGATCGTAGTGACCTACGTCCACGGGAAGAGCAGCACGGAATTTCACTATAGATCAAGCGATATAATGGAGATTACAACCACACTCGAGTCACTCAAACACTCTAAGTGTTTCCCAAGCCCCAATTATACCCAATAACGCATGCAGTGTTTAACCTCACAATTCCTTACGAAATAATCTCTCAATCTCACGAAAGAATTATACACAAATCTTACCACAAGATTTAATCACTACTAACACTTGAATTCTTGGTGTAATTCCACGAACAAATCCACGAATCCACTGTCAAGCACTCACTTAGAAAGGGTGCTTCAAGACTCACGATCAACTACTACCGTGGAACCAATCGTGAGAGCCATATATATCTATATGCACCGAGTAAAGAAGTCCATTGTTGCTCGGTCAAAGGAGTCCACGCCGACTGGGATTAGGAAACAAAGTCCAGTGAGTTTCGGTCAATCCAATTCAAGTTGACCGAATATTGTCCACACGTTGGACTTTGCAATTTCAGCCTAATCCGAATATAAATCTGTCATTGTATTTCCTCCTCTAATTTTTTTCGCTTATTCCAATTTCATATTAGGATATATCCAATTTAAAATATTCATACCTCCACACAAATAATTTTGAGTCGGGTTTCGTTCACGGGCTCAAACTCGAGACATATATTTTAACAATAACAAAAGCAGCATTTAATCCAAATTGAAACGAAGTTTTCTGGAAATTCCAGAAGAGCACAATTACAGAGAAACTAGCTGGATGAAGACTTTTTAATTTACTTTAAAACACAATTACAGAGAAAACAAAAAATTATGAAAATTGGAATTGAGATGCTTATACTTCTTGAAAAGTAGAAAATGGGAGAGTAGAAACACACTCTCTCGCGCGCACGCAATGATTAATATGCCCTGTACACAACAACTACAATTTAGGAGACAAAAGAAGAAACACCAAAAGGCAGTTCTAAATCTCTCTCCTATCTATGCAATAAGTTCACCGAGGGAAGCTAGAATCCGCGTCAACCAATGATCCACACCGGGCGCAACTTGAAGACTTGAGATTAAAAGGCACTTGGGAATTCTCTGGCCGAGAAATAGAGACACACAAATGAAACAAATCGATTCACAAATCAATCGTTACATCAAGATCACAGGAAGTCAATCCATCGATTAGTGAACCCAGAAGCAAGACGCACCTTCAATGCCGCCAATGGAGATGGAGACGAGGAAGAGAAAGAGAATCGGGTAATTTCTGGTCAGTAATTTCTGGCCATATAAGACGGCCGGCGTTCTCGTCAGTAATTTCTAGTCAAAATTGGCCGAATAGACTCAATTGGCAAAAGTTGAAAAGGTTTAAGACTCAATTAGAAAAATTGAAAAGTTTATGACTTAATTGGCAAAAGTACAATAAGTTTATGACTTTTTGGATAATTTTTCCGGAGGGATGAATTCATGTATCATGATAGTTCTTTAGATACTTCTACCTTTGAGACCCGTCGGACCATCTTGCTTATCACGAAAGTTCCGTGCAAAAGAAGAATTGAGTTCTTGCAAAGGAAGAAATAACATACCGGGTCATGGAAATGGAGCGCACAATGATTCTGTTTTTTCAATTGAACCAAATTTGATGCTCGAACTCTAGCTCTCGCTATATAGAAATCATGGTATAATCGCAAAGGAGGGAAAAAAGAAATTGAAGCTTTGCCCTCGGCGAAGGGGCATGTTAGACATCATACCCAAGCTCAACCGAATGTAAAAGGTCAATAAAGTTGTAGCAAAATTCGCCTGCGTCGAAATCAAATTATGCGTCAGGTCAAAATGAGCTCTATCTCATTATAGGTTTAAACTTTGGTACGTGAACATATGAAGTATAAAGACTAAAGAAATGAATTTCACTATTGAGAAAAAGGCCCATAAGTCGCTTGAACCAAGCACCAATTTTTAAGTACTCGAAACTTCAAAATATAAGTAGCGAGGGAAAATTGTCAAAAAAATCATAAACCTATCGTATTTTTATAAATTCAGTTCTAAACCTTTCAATTTTGCCAATTGAGTCCATTTGGTCAATTTACCCTGGAAAATGCTTATGCGTCTTACGTGGCATAACCAGCACTGAGTGGATAATTTTTAATAATATTTTAATATTTTTTTAGAATTTTTTTATTAAATTTTCTTTTCTTTTTCTCTTTTTTTTTCTGTTTCCCTTCTTGGCTTTTGTTGTTTTTTAACCAGTGGCCGACTGGCCTCGCCCAGATCTAGGCGAGGCCATAGCGGTCACGGGCGAAGGCAGCCTAACCCGCAGCCGGCATGGCCAAGCGAGGACTTGGTGACCATCGTCTGCGGTCAGCGAGGGCCCATCAACCCTTGCCAGCTGTTGCTAAGAAAAAAAAAACAAGAGTAAATGAGGAAAACAAAAAAAATTAAAAAGAAAAAAAGAAAAGAAAAAAAAAATTCAAAATTCAAAAAATATTTAAAAAATAAAAATATTATTAAATATTGTGCACGTCAACGCTGACTAAGTAAATTCCAGCCAAAATTGATTGTATGTATTCAATTGGCAAAATATGAAAAGATTTTGAAATTAATTGGTAAAATTGAAAAATTTATAACTAAATTGACAAGAGTGTAATAGATTTAGGACTTTTTAGATAATTTTTCCTAAGTAGCGACCACATAAGGTGATTTTTCCTCGAACTGTAAGCTAATTTAAGATTTTAGGTTCAACTTGTCGGCCTGTATAAGTAAACATGGTATTCCTTTTATAGGTAACTCTTACTCATGTCTATTTTCGAACAAAAAAAATTCGTGTTTATTGTCTAGCATGGATAGACTCATAGACATACACCTGCGAGGACGACATTTTATCATCGACTATACTGGCTAGCAAAACATTCATTAGAGGAACTTCCCTAAATTATGGACGCTATTTTAGGCCACGGAACGGCCGAAGCATCAATGATTTAACATGTAAGACTACTCAGAGGCTAGAAAAGGTCAAAGATCTCCGAGCAAACTCATTTTGCTTGAGCATCAATTAGGTTCCCCAGTTGGAAATTGTATCATCACATGGGCCTTGAGTTTATTTTGCGAAATCAAATCAAGATATTTAAAATAAACTTGCCAAAATTAAGATATTTTTAGTTCAATTTATAGTTGATTTCCACCGTCAAATTGAATTTGATAATTCTGAGAAGCCAAAATTGACCACAAGGGTTTGATGGTAATATCATACATGTCTAGCTAAAGTGACAAGCAATTTGCTGGACTTTTCTTACTCTCCCTTCCTTCCATTCCATTTCCAAGTTGGGAACCAAATTTGCATATCCACAAAACTTCCTCTATTTAAAGTCTAGGCCCTACTTCCAAAATCAAATTTGCATATTTTGCTTTTGCATATGGATGACGTATTGCTGGAGTGTCATTACCGCTATCCATACAGACTATTACATAGCTTTCTTCTGTTCGAGCAATGTTTACTGCATCATCTACTTCAAACTTCGAAAAATTTACAATGACAGCAATAGTGGCTTAGAGAAAAAACCGACCAAAATGATAACAGGTTTCATAAACATGTTTTTCCATTGATAAACTATTGAATCCATCAATTTAAGACCAAAAGAGGGAAAATGTTAACTGAGGATAGAGACATGACTTGTTAGTATGATAGAAACTGTAGAAATGAAATAAAGTAGTGCTTCTATGTTTGAAAAAACCATATCAACATACTGCCATGTGTACTACTGCACGGGGAGATATTCTTGGTAAACTAAAGACCTTTTTTGAAAATTCCAGAAGCATATCCGGGGGAGAGTCCTTCTGTACGCCGATGTCAACCCTATTTCGAGTTTGTCCAAAATTCCTTTTAGTAGAGATCACCATTTTCTCCAAAACCAGTGCTTTTCCAAGCAGAAACTCGATTAGCTCGATCACATATGGTTCGGTCACACATGCATATACCATTACATTCTTGAGGTGGTATGCAAGACAATGAAATGTGCCCTCAACTAAATTCCAGTAACTCCTTCCATCAAAGTCACGTACTCGATTCCACGTACGTCCCTGACAAAAGAGCAAACAAAGAGCAAAGCTCAAGCATTGATAAATCAAATAAATTTAATTTCTAAAAAAATATACTATTTATGACATCCAATATCCATAGTTCAATCGCAAGTTAATATACTTAACAAAATTTAGAGATAAATTCAATGTAATGAAGAGGCGCCACTGTTCTCTAACAGTGAAAGTAGAAATAATTTTGACTTTCAGAGAAAAATATCGTTTTATTCTCGAGAAAAATATCGTTTCATTCTCGCAAAACTGTAAGCTAAAGCAATAAATGTCTCTAACACCATTTATCAGGCACGACGAGTAAACATATATGGTAAGTGTCTCTGAAAAATCACAAGTAGGCACCGTAATATCCTCGGCATTTGACGGATAAACATATATGGTAAGTGTTTCTAGAAAGTCGCAATTCTCTAGCAGGTAATAAATCCCAGGGAGATGCCACTTTGCCAAATTAAGTGTCATTGTCACAGACTTCCAGCTGAAAGTTGGGCATGGTTGATACATCAGCTCCCATATGCTGAAGAGCTGCAGATGGAAAACAGAGAACCATTGGAGGAATTGAGATCCATAAAACATAAAATAGGACAGACAAAAATCTAAAAAAGGTAAAAGAACAACATCTGACCAATAATACTTGATGTTCACATAGTAAATCAGAAACACACAACAACCAACAACAACTACTGCGCCTCCACTAATTAAGTCGGATCAAATACAAAATATAAACAAAGTGGATATCTTCTTTACTTCATGAAATGAAATCATTGCTTTAACCCAAATTTGGGCACCCATCGCCTTGAAAGCTGCAGTTTACTGCAAGGAGTACTAGATGGATCCAATCTCCACTACACTTCTATCATACTAGTCGAACAACTAGAATGCCACACATTACACAGGCTCCAGTTATCACCCACTAGCCCTTCTAAGTATTAATTGATATACACCTCCAGGTGATTTACTTAAGTTTTGGAATTACTGACACAAACAAGCACCCTTAATGATGAAGGAATCAATCTTTAATTTATACTGAGTAAAGACTACTCACGAAACCTTCCCTTATCAAATATGCAAGATTAAATTCAGACTTTTATTATCACAAACATCAAAATGCTAAATTACCCAAAATAGCCAACAAACGAAGCAACAAGATTAGCTGACAGCAAGTCCCAGCAATATGCTAGGCTCTCCATCAAGCATGACACTGAGTAAAGACTCCAAAAGACCACAGAAAACTGATGATCGTTCTGTTTCTCAAATGTTCAAAAACAGATATTAAGACTTCGACCATTTAATTTGGGATGGATATCTTATGCGGAATTAACCTCAGGACAAATAAAAAATCTAAATAATGAATTTGGACCAGAAAGCACAAATATGGACAACAGAGATCCATTCATATCGAATGGCATAATCATCCCTTATGCAAGAAACATTTAGCTGCAGAAGTTGCATGAAACCAACTAAATGACAATGTATAAGACAGAAACAAAAAAAGACAGCCTCATCTAAAATAAATAGTTTCCATTTGTGTTTTGAAGATTAGCGTATAATGCAAGATTGGTTAGTTTCTCCAGCCACAACTGCCACTTCTCACATCAAGAAATTCTAGAAACCTACCAGAATACTCCAATTTAAATAGAAGGAAACCTACCAGTATAATCCAATTGCCGAGAGTAACATATGCAATGTTACAAAACTTTTCTACAAGCGTTTTGACCTCCTCATGTTCCTCAAAGAATCCTCCAAAGTCACAGAAATAGAGGGCCACATCGTTAAGGGAAGATCCCCAATCCAAATTTACTTCATTTATGGATCCATCCAGTTCAAGTGTCATGACATTCGGACAGATTATCTTACTCAAGGGATAACCGACATAGACGGCCAATATTTTGATGCCTGAACTAGCAAGATCAACTTTTTCGAGGTCAACACAAAGACAAACATTCAATTCTTCAAGTGACGGGTGCCTATCAAACTTCAGAACTTGCAGGCCAAGGCAGCGCCTGAGGGACACCTTCTTCAATGACGGGCTTCCCGAAACCAGATTTTGTATCACCTCTTCGCTTAAATTAACATCAAACATCGACAACTTTTGAAGCGATTTCAAATGAATCTGTCCTAGAGATTCGATATTACAAACCTTCAATTTAAGCTTTACCAGGCTACTGCAACCAAGAACAGCACTCGGCACTCTATAGTAAAGAGCTGGTAATGCTTTCAACGGCCCAGTACACCCATCTAGGGCAACATCCAAGACCTTCACCTTTTTCTTCAGCGCGAAGAATATCCACTCATCCAATCTATTTGACATTACTCCACGACCGTCAAATTCAGGGTTAGTAGAGCCACTCGCATGAAAGCTCAACTCGATACGGAACGTATGGATTTCGGGGCTCTTGTGTAGAGCCAACACATGGTTGACGAAATTCAAGAACTCACCGCCACCAGCTCCAGAACGGCCGCGACAAGCATGGAAATCACACTCCTCGAAGAACAGCATGCTCAGAGATCTCCAAAGGTCGCGGAACAGCCGAAGCATCAAGGATGCGCGGACAGCGCACCTGAAGGGCAGGAAAGAGAGTATGTGGAGGAGGAGAGAGTCGGGCAAATCGCTGATCCTGTCGACCGCCTCATCCTCTTTGCTCTTTCGCGGGTCTGAACCGCCGGTTCTGCCTCTGCGATCAACAGTTCTCATGGCTTCGCTCACACAAGTCGCGGGAGGCAAAAGGGAACTCTTCAGGCTAAGAAAGCCAGGGAAAAGCAAAGCAGGGCGATCAACGCTAGCTGTGGCGGCGACGAATCTCAGAGAAAATATTGCGTGAGTGGAATACTCCACGTCAGCAATACACAACTCCATTGAGCGCGTGACACGTGGCAAGCGGGCCCACAGATCAGATTTATTAAAAATCTCACTCTTTCCCTCTCTCTCCGACCTCCGTTAACTCTCCTCCGTTAGTGCTCAAATATTCACTTTTCACCTCCTGGTTTCTCTCTCCTTTACTCCTCCCGCTCAAAATTCCTCGCGCTCGCGTCTTCCTCTTCCTTCCTCCCCGACTTCCTCTTCCTTTGGTCGTGAACCCGCCGCGCCTACGCCGGTTGCCTCCGCCGGTTGCCTCCGCCGTCCCCTTCTAGAAAACCCATTTGCTCTCTCTCTCTTTCCTCCGCGAAGCGCGGCTCTTTGTGGACCGCGCCTCCGCCTCCGCCGGTTTCCTCCATCGTCGCCTCCCGGAGCCCATCGGTGGCTCAGATCCTGACCACGCGGCCGCCTCCGCCTACGCCTACGCCGTCGCCGTCTCCTCCGAAGCCCTCCATTGGCGATTCGTCCTCTGCCACTCTCTCTCTATCCCAAGAAATGGCTCCGCTCTGCTCTCTGTGACGAACCGCGCCTCCGCCGTCGCCTCCCGCAGCCCCTTTGGAGATCTCAGGCTTCGACTCGCCCTCTGCGTTACCTCCCGAAGCCCCATTCTCAGGTTAGGGTTTTGTATGACTTGAGCTTCCCGTCGTTTTTGCCCTAAAGTGAAGATTGGTGGCTCAGATCTCGACCACGCGACCGCCTCCGCCTACGCCGTCGCCTCCGAAGCCCCCATTTGGCGATTCGTCCTCTGCCCCTCTCTCTTTGTCCCGAGAAACGGCTTTGCTCGGCTCTCTGTGACGAACCGCGCTACCAACAGGTTCCCTATTATTATGTTTTTTTGGCGTTCGGGCAGATTGTCGGATTGGTCGTGCTTAATTTGTCAAATAATCAGCTTGAGGTTCGTTTGGTGAATGGGTGATAATGCTTGTGCTTGTTATGACTGTGTGCTAAATGAAAGATGTGGCCTGTGCTCATTCTTACGCTCTCTATTGATTTTGGTCGAAGAACATCAGGCATGTTTCTTGAGTGCAATCTGCGGATAATGCCACAGACAACCATTTTTGTTCTTGTGCGGGAGAAAATAGATGCAAGCATCATAGGTTGTCTCTTCATTGGATTTCATCTGCAAAAATATAAAAGGGATCTTTTTAGTTGCACTGCTTTGAGACTATTGAGCTCTATTCATTAAGTGCATCAATTAGTCTATTTTCTGCAAATTGATTATGTTCACGTCCGTCATTTTTGTTAATTGTAGTCAATTCAAGTGTGGATCTAATTATGTTTAAATAACTGGCTTTTTTATATTTTTTATCTTGAGTTCCCCCTTGCAGTTTGGTTTCGTGATCAATGAGCGGCCGAGGATCAATAAGAACAAGCACAAGGTCATGTAAAATATATCCGTACTTTTTGTAACATCGAAAATCGTGGCCCTCCATGTTGTTTGCGTTTCAAGAATTATTGTCCTCCATCTCGTAAACCGTCAAGGAAACTAGATCGGACCCACCATGCCTCTAACAGCTTATGTTCCTTTATCTTGCATCCACGGAAGTTGAAGTAGGCAATGATCCATTTGGATTTCTATTACTTGATGAGGAGGACATCGAGAAAGCCAAAACAGAGATTGCGTACATGGATGCTTTTATCTACTATCGATATCCGAGTTAAGATGGAGGAACATCATCATGGAAAATCCATACGAGGAAAAATGGAACTCATGTGCTATTGGCCTTACCTTGCTCAAGGCAATTTAGGAGCTCTTTTAAGTTAAATTCTAGCTGATTCAAATATAAATGGCAATGGTCCTGGAAGATCAACTTAAGTAGATGATGATTTAGCTAGACATTTCAAGAACGCATTTCTTCAACTTTTTCAGATATTTGTTGAGGTAGCTGGTACTTACAGGTGATTATGCCTTTTGCAATTAACAAGCAAAATGAGAATCTTCGAGTTTTCACTCAATTTGATAAGACAAGTGTATCCATTGAATCAATGTAAATGTGGATAGGATACACTTGAACGATGCCTTTCATTTTTCTTGTATATGTAAATTTGGGTGTATAGCTTACGTCACAAATTTCCTATATGTAAGTTTGCCCATCTACTTCCTTTGATTTTACTTTCATTGTCCCTGAAATGTTTCATACATGATAATCCAGGATCTCCTGCATGCATTGAAATGTTGCTTGAAGTCCGATGATGCGATTCACTATGCACAATATGTGAGTACTTTTATCGTTTCTTTAATTAGCATTAAGATATCATCGGAAGTTTGTGGACAATAGCACAAACTCCAACATTTAGTACCACTAATATTTGCACTAAAAACTTAATAATTCCTTCGTGTGATATCTCCGTAACACTAGGTTTTGAGGTGGGAAGAAATGCCTCGCTGTTGAACATGCTCATTTGTCGCGGGAGAAACAGCAATTTTTTAACTCTTCCTTTTATTGCCAAAGTTCAATATCCTGATCATTTCTCTTGTGAGAAATCCATAATATAGGATGTATTTGCGAGCAATGTATCGTAACCTATTTGGGCTACTATGTTTATTTGTTGGGCTTATCTCGCAAACAATAGACAGTCTTGAGTGGATGTACCGATGTTCCAAGTAGAGTCGCATCTTAGTGGAACTCAAAGCTTAGAAATAGTAGCTAGAATGAATTTGTTAGATGTTAACTTGTAAATTGTGTTGTCTCGGGTGGTGGCTTTTGCTTTGTCCAATTGAAAATCATTGGATATCTAATCTAATGAATCAATAGTTGATTGTTTTTGTTGGTTGAGGAGCACACTGCTCGTGGTTAGTGTGGTTAAAGCCAATATTCAACGTGATATGTTAATGTTAGGGATTTTGGAATGACAACGGTGACTATAAAAGTATAGCTGATCCTGAAAATTGTGTATAGAATGTAGACATTCTATGGTACACATGGTGATCGATTTGCCAAATTTATTGGTTTTTTAATAGCTTGTCCGGATACTTCATTTAGACACAATGGATTAATGCATAAGATATGAACTTTCCTTGAATCTTTTTTTCTAGACATAAACCTGTCTAAGGAAAAGTAGGTGTGGCTCCAATGAGGGAAAGACATAAGTCCATGATACCCCATTGAGATGATTTTTTCTGTTTGGCAGCAAGTAAGAGATTAAACCCCAATATCGTTAATTTCGATTTTTCGTTCATTATTGATGACGATGTGGAGTTTAGTAATTACATTGGGTCCCTAAATAAATCCCATGCTTGTATATTTTGTTGATTGTGTTTGATTGTGCTCTAAAAATGTTTGTGTGAGTGATTGTGTTCTAAAAATGTTTGTTTTTTATTTCATTAGGAGGGAACTTCATAGTCTCTCACCACCTCGCATTATTTTGCACTTGTAAAGATATCAAATGGTGACTCGAGGTAATATTTTACTCATAAAACATAATTTGCTTTCTTAAGTAAAGGATGAGATGTTATTTTTCTTGAATTATTGTTTCTCAAATGAACTTGAAGCATATCATAAGTACATGGCTTATGCAATCAAGAAAGGATTTGGAGTGAGAAAGGGTAATACGGTTAAAATAGAAAAGGTGAAATAACCGGCGGACTTTTTGTGTAATTGTGAGGGGCATTCGGTTGGGTCATCCGATCAACAAAAGAAATATGAGAGATTCGTTGGGTCATCGGAAAATATCCAATATGCGCTTCAAGTGATCGGAGGCTCATTCATGATCGAAGGTATTTCGACTTACCATTTGTTTTGGGTGCTACTTATAATGAAATCATTGGTATTTTGACTTACCATTTAGTGATCGGAGGCTCATTCACCTATAATATTTGTTCGTGCCGGATCAAGAGTGATTTGAATCACAACTTGTGTGAAGTATTAGTGTGAAGTTTCAAGAATGATCCGAAGGAACAAGTTCGTATGGCGTCGTCTCACAATTTAGTATTTGGGTCCGTAATGCATGAACTCATGCATATATTGAAGATGATTGGTTTTGATTCAAGCTAGCAAAATTACAAGCTCTACTATACTAGACTGAAAATGTATTTATGTATCATAGGTGGATTCTAAATTGATTCCCTTGTCTAAATTGAACAGGGGACCGGTGAGAAGCCGTAGCAGCACCACCGGCCACTGCACTTGCAAATGGAGTTAGTATATGCAACAAAATGGGCAGATTTCTTTATCCACAGTTGGATTTATCTTATAGAATTTTATTGGGCTTTCGGGTATCGAACAAGGCAAAGAAGTGAGACCCATGATGAAGAACACTCGAAGAGTACACAAATTTTGGTGTTCCTTGTGTCTTTAGTAACTATGTTAGATTATTTTGCCCTACTTGTTTGTTTGTTTTGGAATTTATGTTTCATCCGGTAGAAAGACGGAGTCGATGATTTTCAAAGTTCTATTTAGATCCTTGTCTTTCCAATTATTACCGTGGATTTCATTATTTTAGTGTTGCACTTGGGTGTGACTGTTTTTCTCTGATTCATCTTTACTCACTTCATTGGATCCATCTATGCGCATTATCAATTTGTATGAATGAAGTTTCTTTTCTAAAAAAGAGAGTGGCAAAGATTGAAAGCCGGTACACCCATATGTCGTAGAAGGGTGCATTACCTATAGCAATTACATTTGTCGTGACGAGTTGAAAATGATTACAATTCGTGGTGTTCTATAATCATGTGAGGGTTTATCTTGCGTCAGAATAAGCAAAGCTGATATTGTTTGGCATACTTTAGGTAAAAAGCATTATGTTGCTTAAAACAGGCAATCACTGTGTGTTAATCTTGTCTATCAAGAAAATTGACCCGAAAAACGATTATGTTTTGAATTAAGGTCTACTTCTGGAGTGGAAGATGGGAAATTCTTCATTGGGACTTAACAAAATGACTAGCTGGATGAAAAATTTAGCATCCTATTCGGTATAAGATCTGTTTCCACAAGTTAGAGCATCCTTTTAGTAAAGGAATTCCACATTTGAGGTCTGAATATTAGTTTCTTCTTGTTGTATATCTCCGCAATCTTAATTTCAATGTTCCTTGCACGGATTTAGAGCTTTTAGCGTTCTTTCATGCAATATTGCCAAGTTTGTTTTGTGTCAATATGCCTTTCACATCTCCACATAAGTACATGGATATACATAAATGAGAGGAGTAAGAAAAGAAATGGGCACAAGACTAGCCAAACTGCCTCGCAACGCGGAGCTTGAGCGCGAAATTTGGTTGTGCCATAACTTTTTTCACTAAACTCCGTTTCAAGCGAGTTTATAGTTAAAGAAAGCTCATTCGAGCACCGCAAGAATCCCAACTTGGCCGTCCCAAAATCGGCCGAAAGCAGACGAAAATCGGCCTAAAAGCCGCTGGTCGCACAACTTGTTCACTGCGCGCGCTCAACTTCAAAAATTCATATCGGGCAAACCGTAAGTCCTAATCGGATTCCATAAAATCCCATGGTCCCGCAACATCCTTAAACTACCAATTCTATATATATACGTAGCTCAATGACTAAAAACTCGAATTTCGCCACTTGAATAACACATAAATGGGCACAAAGACTAGCCAAACTGTCCGCAACGCGGAGCTTAAGAACGAAATTTGGTTGCACCGTAACTTTCTCCACTAAACTCTGTTCCAAGCGAGCTTATAGTTAAAAGAAAGCTCATTTGGAGCACTACAAGAACCCTAACTTGGCCGTCCCAAAATCGAGCCGAAAGCGGACGAAAATAGGCCTAAAAGCCGCTGGTCGCGCCTGTTCACTTGTGCATGCTCAACTTCAAAAATTCATATCCGGCAAACCGTAAGTCGTAATCGGGTTCCGTAAAATCCGACCCCAGCAACATCCTAAACTACCAATTCTATATATATACGTAGCTCAATGACTAAAAAATCGGATTTCGCCGCTTGAATAACACATAAATGGGCACAAAGACTAGCCAAACTATCCGCAAAAGCCAGATATCTTGTCAAAGGCATTTTGAAGTTGGACCATACCATAATCATCATTTCAAGTATCGCACACAATCATCAAAACAATTAGGTATGACATTCAATCATTGCCAACAAGTTAAGAAGTTTGCAAGGAAACATGAAGTGAGTACATCATTGCGCTGTTAATGTGCTGATCAAGAAACCAATTATCTAAATGAATATAGATTTAACGGATATTTGATGAAGCATCGCATATTAACAAAGTGGAACACGATACTATCACGTCTTACACTCCTCATAAGCTAGCAAAGAAAATTGAATTGCTTATGAGGTGAAGCACACACACTTATCGGGGTGAAAATCTTCAACTCCTAGGTCTTCATCCACGAAAAATATATTTGTATTCTGCAACTATATCTGGATGCAGGAAACGTTTGGCAAACCACCTAGTCATGTAGAACAAGATTGAAGATCCATTAGGAGACTTGTGAATGATCATTACCGGGTCGGAAGGAAAAGACCACTTGCCATTTAGTTTGGTTAAATGCAGATACATGTATGACGCGATCACTCCATTCTAAGTCCTTCCACTCATCAACAACAACATCATAGTGGAAAAGCATCACCACAAAATCATTTGACAGAAACGTGCAAAGTGAAAATTGACACGCTTAGCCTGGAAAAAGCTCGATAAAAATAGGCTAAGCAACAGCCGAAAAGTCTCCTCACCTTTGTAACAATTTTATTCACAAGATCCTTTTGCTTGATTCCAACAGCCACAGCAAACAAGTTAGACGAAGAACTAAGAGAGCCCTGTCCAAAGATCAAGCAAGTTAATGCATGTTCAGAACTATGATGTTATATCTTCTACATTGAAAAAACTATTGTCATTTCAGGCTATTTTTTTACCTCTGCAGAATCCATAACGGCCTCATTTCCAAATCAGAAGAACTGGCAACAATACCTTCTGGTAAGGCCTCACTTCCACGTGGTCTGCATCGATTCTGAAATGAAAACACAAATAAGCTATTAAGCAACAAGTGAGACATCTGGCATGGCACAATTAAATTGAAAGTGATGAGGTTCAAAACTGCCATTCTCTAATAACAAGCACTGGATGGAAGGATGACATACCGCACAAGTGCTGGCGTTAGAGCTCTGTGATTTATCAATTATCCTCCAATCCCATCCTGAGAATTTCTGCAAAACATTTTCAATTTCATTCGCAACATCCAGCATATAAACTACCGGGACCGAGTAACAGTGAAAAAACATGATTATCTGTAGAACTAAGAAGAGTAGGTATACACCTCTCTGTAATCTGATGCCAACAGCGCACTCCCGATGAAGAGTCCTAGACAAAACAAAGATGCTGCAGGAAAGAAGTTCCAAAATTGTATCTCTGTTCTTGTCATTCTATGCTTCCAGCAAGCATTTATCTAACCCGAAAGCCATAGTTGGACTGCAGTCCCATTGTTGTAATACATTTTACATATTCCTGAAAGTGATAGGATCCAGTCCTTAGTCAAGTTATCAATCTCATACTAAAATTATAAAATTAACCTAGTCAAAAACCAATTATTGACTTCAACACAAAAATGGCAATTTTCAGTGAAGTAATCTCTTATAAAGTTCATCCAGTTTCAATGAACTCTAAGCAAAGGTGTATAGTCATAAGTGAAAAAATATTGTACCATGGTTATTCAGAGGTAGGTCCATTTAACTATGAACACCAAAGTAAATGCATCTCTGGAAATCCTAAGGATAGGAAAACTCAATGATAGTTTGGCACTTGTTTATATGGCATTGTTGTGCATTTAAACCTAAACAACACTCGTAGACATAAACACTTACTAAACCTTAAAAACCCTCGGAAGTCTCTAAATAACACAAGAGTTACTAAGGCCATGTAGAGTTTGCTCCATTATGTTAATGCTAGACCAAAGAAACTTGAGATTTTTCAAGATTTCTTACTTGGTGGAGAACTGCCCTCCGGGTGCTAGATCCAACATATTCCTCAAGATATTCCTGCACATAATACATTACGCTTCCATAATAGAAAGAAAAATAGACCAATGGCTTTACCCTGTGGATTGCTCTCTCTCTCTCTCTCACACACACACACACACACTCACACAGATTATCTGAAACCTCTGTCCGTGGAAGCCTAACACATCGACGCACTTCCATGTCCCAAAAGAAAGACTCCAATCATAAGAACACAAATGAATTTACTTATCTGGTCATTTATTCATACTATCACAGAACAACTAATTGTTCTCCTGAAATCCTTATTTCTTTTGGGATGGAGAAAGATTAAGCGTTTCTCCTTTGACAGAGATGAAAGGAGTATGCAGTGGATTTTACAATGATGGTTTAAGTACATAAGTACTGCCTACTTTTGAGTAGTGGGTATCCAAATCAACAGCAGCCCTTTGTTCCAGAGTTTTAGCCCTAAAACGCGGATTGCAATTGAGATGGTTCGCCGGTCAATCTACGCAAATCAAAAGATCATTGTTAGACCACTCAAATAGTGGATCAAGTGCAATATCAGGACTGGATTCAATTTTTTTGTTTTAATTGACAATGCAATTGCATCATCAAAACTAATTTAATTCACATGGTAAATAGCACGAGTAGCTACTTAAAACAAGTATGGAAATTTCTTTGGGAAAGTAAAAATGAAACCAATTTCCTTGAGGAAAGTCAAAACAGCTTCCACTTCCCCCAATAACAATGTTCCATCATATGGTGAGGTCAAGATACAGAATATGAATGGATTCAAGTGAACAATAAGCAGTTTCACCATTAAAAGGCAAACTGTGAGAGGACCCTTTTGCCTAGATGAAAACACGGAATCATCTCGGAAGACTGCAACGCGTGATGCAAAAGGCTCTCGCTAGATATTGATCTTTCTTACAATCTCTATTTCAAAAATCATTGTTCCTGCACAATATCCAAGGTTAAGTCCTATGTCTCTGCATTGCTTCTCATTTTCACAAGGAAAAGGACTCCGTAGCTAATCAACGAGAGATCTTTTGAAAAATAGCCATCTCTATGATTTTGTGCAGTAGCTATGGCTGGGATATTCAAGTGATGCAATGAGATCTTTTGAAGATTTTTCCATTTGAATGATTTTGTATGGTAGCTATGATTGGGACATTCGAGAGATGCAAACTATGAAAGCAACTTCTGCTACTACGCGCAAACATTAATAAGGAATATTCTTGACATGGATTAAAATCGCAAGTAACCAACCAGTAAAAGTTCATAACGGCTCCTTTCTAAGCAGTATATTAGTAAAAAATCCATTTCCTCTTGTTCATGTGGTTAAAGCAAAGGATAGGAGCATGGAACATGCTCAGCATGCAATAAATGAACAACCTGTCTGTAAAGTACTGAATGGCGAACACCCACACAAACAAATAGTTCTTTTAATGATAAAAGAAACCGGGAAGAACATTCTTTCCCTTTTAGTTTGCATGGAGAAAAAGGAAGGACCATCGCATACTAAAATGAATGCAATACCTTTGGGAAACATTCATAACCTCCACCAGTCACATTGAGCAATCCTAAAGATAAAACTCTGTTGGGCACCATGGCAGCAAACTTGCAAGCGATCATAGCTCCTGTTTTGACAGCCAAAGAGGGCAGTTAGTCACCCTGAAACAAACAGGAACCCGATCTGGACTCACAGGCAGACATGTCATGGATGTGATTTTTAGTTCATTATTAAGTTTAAAAAATGGCCAGATAAATCCAGGCATCCAGAAATTGCAATCAGAATGGTTGTTTTAATTTCTCATATGAACCACAGAGCCAAATAAGCATCCATGAAATTTGGGTCATTCAAGACTCACTCATTGAATGGCCAATGACATGGGCTCTTTCCCATCCCAGGTGATCGAGTACAGCAATCGCATCTTTCGCCATAATCTTTGTCCTGCTCCAGAAATCACATCGAAAGTCAAAGTCAATTTTCGTTAAAATGTTTTCGGAACAGCACCAAATTATCATCAAACTAAAAGACTAAGAAAGCCATCCAATGTCCACGATTTTTTCCAAGGAAAGCTGAAGCTGCATTTCAGCTTTGCACCAACTGGCAACCATTCTCCTGTGAATAGGCTCCCGATTCAAGAAACTCCACGAAGCAGCACACACTCAAACGAACTAGAAAGCTCACCGTATGCATCGATCGGACTCACGTGTACTCTGACTTGTCAGCGGGCACGGAACTCCGGCCCGCGCCACGATTGTTGAACGCGCACACCTCGACCCCACCATCACCACCACCAGCGCCAGCTCCTCCGCCGAGGGCTCGCCAAAGGGGCTTCGGGAGGCGACGGCGGGGCACGGTTCGTCACAGAGAGCCGAGCAAAGCCGTTTCTCGGGACAAAGAGAGAGGGGCAGAGGACGAATCGCCAAATGGGGGCTTCGGAGGCGACGGCGTAGGCGGAGGCGGTCGCGTGGTCGAGATCTGAGCCACCAATCTTCACTTTAGGGCAAAAACGACGGGAAGCTCAAGTCATACAAAACCCTAACCTGAGAATGGGGCTTCGGGAGGTAACGCAGAGGGCGAGTCGAAGCCTGAGATCTCCAAAGGGGCTGCGGGAGGCGACGGCGGAGGCGCGGTTCGTCACAGAGAGCAGAGCGGAGCCATTTCTTGGGATAGAGAGAGAGTGGCAGAGGACGAATCGCCAATGGAGGGCTTCGGAGGAGACGGCGACGGCGTAGGCGTAGGCGGAGGCGGCCGCGTGGTCAGGATCTGAGCCACCGATGGGCTCCGGGAGGCGACGATGGAGGAAACCGGCGGAGGCGGAGGCGCGGTCCACAAAGAGCCGCGCTTCGCGGAGGAAAGAGAGAGAGAGCAAATGGGTTTTCTAGAAGGGGACGGCGGAGGCAACCGGCGGAGGCAACCGGCGTAGGCGCGGCGGGTTCACGACCAAAGGAAGAGGAAGTCGGGGAGGAAGGAAGAGGAAGACGCGAGCGCGAGGAATTTTGAGCGGGAGGAGTAAAGGAGAGAGAAACCAGGAGGTGAAAAGTGAATATTTGAGCACTAACGGAGGAGAGTTAACGGAGGTCGGGAGAGAGAAGGGAAAGAGTGAGATTTTTTAATAAATCTGATCTGTGGGCCCGCTTGCCACGTGTCACGCGCTCAATGGAGTTGTGTATTGCTGACGTGGAGTATTCCACTCACGCAATATTTTCTCCGAATCTCAAGGTTTCAGGTAGAATGCAAACCCTTCTTATGCCGGGCGAGCGATGATGAGTACAAATTGGGCCGGCCCAGTAGGCGGGGCTAACCTTGTTTATTTGTTGATCCTGTTATCATTCAAGACTAGATCCATGCACGCTACGCGTGCCACGAGCATTTCGTAGATAACTATAAGTAGTTTTTCTATTTTAAGGTAGTGTTAATATCGCGAAAAATCTCAAACTGATACACTTGTGATAAATTTATCAAGAATAATTTCTTAATCTCCAAAAATCCCAAACTGGTAATCTGTGACAATTTTACCCTTCGTTAGTTTTCATTAAATTTTACCATTAAATTTATAAATTGGATGAAATATTACAGTTGACGAGTGTACCAATCTGTTTGTCACATGCATACTAGTTTGTGATTTTTCATAATATTAATTCAATTTAACGGATGGAAAAATTATCATAAATATATCAGTTTTGGATTTTTTGTGATAAAAAAATTAGTTTTTGGTAAATTTGTTACAGGTGTACTAGTTTACGGTTTTTCGTTATCAAAAAATTAATTTGAGATAAATTTATTACATGTGTATTAGTTTGGAGTTTTTCATCTTATTAATCCTTTAAGGTAGTAGACAGTTTTCTGCTTTTACGATTTTAGTGTTTGAAATTTTTAATCAGAAAAATACATTAAAATGGAAAATTAAACTGGAACATGGACTTAGGCTGCGTTTGATCATCCAGATTTCTAGTTATGATAGAATTGGATAGGATAGGATATGAAATCCAAGGGATTTGTTATATACTATCTACTATTTGGTGCATCACGGTAATAAACCAGGATATTTTCACATATTACCATGTCCATTATTTACTATGAATGTTATATCAGTGTAAATGAATCTAAAAATTGCACAAACGGAGATGATAAAAATTCTCACGACAATCTTACCTATTTCATTTTTTTTCCCACTCTTTTTTAATTATTTCCTTTTTTATTTCTTCCCCTTCCATCATTCTCTAATAAAATTTTATTAAATAGTAAACTATACAAATATGCCTAAAATATGTAATAAATATAAATACTAAATGTGTGTGTATATATATATGAAATTTATATCATAAGATAGAAAAAATTTGAATATATAAAAAAAATAAGAATAAATAAAAACGAATATATTGTTTTTTTGTTATTTTGAATTTTTTAAATTAAAATTCAAATATTATTTATATTCAAATGTTATTTTAATTTTATTAATTTAACAAGTTTGTTATTCGAGAAAAATAATTTTTATATTATAGATATTATAAATCCTATCCATCCTTATCCTACCTCCTTCATGAGATAATTTATCCGTGCTATATCTTTCATATATCCGACTTTATCCTATCTTGAGTAAGTACCAAACATGGAATAGGATAAAATTTATCATATTCCGAATTTTATCCCAACTACCAAATGCAGCCTTAGTAGCTATGAAATGGCGAGTATGGTTCATACCCTCCAAACCCCCCACAGAAGCCAAAGCTACAAGAACCAGAAAACAAATTAAACTCACTCGTCAGCGTTTCCTTCAACGAATTAACCATAAAAACACAAGGAATGGAACCGCATAGAATGGAATCTCTAACCGTTCAAGCAAACGAAGTGTCGTCCCCGGAGGCGCATGTGCATTTGCTGGTCCCCAACATTCCACTCTCTTTCACAGTTAAAGAAGCTTCACGAGATTCGTGGTCTCCGGGGTCGAGGTGGTGGAGAACCCGCATCCAGCGAAGAAACCCCGAATCTCGGCACCCGTGAAGGCGGAAGCGGCTTGAGATGGGTCGAATAAAAAAGATACAGAACACGAAAAACCGGCGATCGGGAAACGGAATTTGATCGAGTTCCAGATGGAATTAGAGAATATAGAAAACGATTGCTTGGAAGAAGATGTGAAATTTTCCTAATTATTATCTTTGGTAAGTCAATTTAGATGTCGATGAGCATGAATGGAAAAGAACTAATGTTTTCGCACTTTTGACTGGAATTACTTGCAGAATAGAATGTGCAAAATCTCCATTGAGAATGGTTGTTCTTCAAATCTTATTGCGAGTTCTCTGGTTAAACTTTTGAAACTCAATGTCAAATTGCATCCGAGTCTCTATGAAATTTTTTCAAGTGATGATGGTACAGAGTTATTTCCGAAAGGTGTCAACTGTCAAGTACCCATTAAATTTTCTAGCAAAAAAAAAAAATTACCCATTAAGTTTGCTTGTGACTTTTGAATTTGTTTGGTGTGACATTATATTGACAAAGGGTGCTTATATTACTCTTGGTCAACCACGGTTATACGTTATACGTTTTGGACGTTTTAAGTCGTGGGAGGGAAATACATACATGTTTACTTTCAATGCAAGAAAATTGTGTAGTTACCGGTTAAGCCTAAACCTTCTCCCAAGATAACAAATGGTCCATTTGTTTCGTGAAAAACATTTTCCTCCTTTTCCGACGTTTGGTTCGCTTAGAAAAATGAGTCAACGGAAAATATATTCCTAGTCGACGAAAAAGGTTTTCCTAGTCGACGTTTAAATTAGGAAAATGATTTTATCTTTCAAAGAACCGAAAAATGTTTGCCAAAATATAGTTAGGTATCGGAGCTTGGACCCGAAATTTTACGTTTGGCACGAAAACTCCAATGTTAATTCCCAGGTCTTGACGTGACTAGGTTTCTGACGGCCAGGCCCGGATCCATCGAGGCCGGGCCTGGGACCACGATGCTCAGGCCTAGGCCCTTGAAGCCCACACCTAGGTCCATCAAGGCCAGGGCCAAACCCTTGATGCTTGTACTCGATACTCCGGCATTCGAACTCGGGTCCATAAAGGCCATGCTCAATCCCCGACACTCGAGCTCTAGTCCCAACCCTTAGGCCCAGGTCCATAATGACCGTGCGTAGGTCCTTAGCACTCGGACTCGGGTCCTTGGTCAATGGAACATTTATTCTTATAATATTTTTTTAAAAATATTTTTTAATTAATTTTTATTTTTAAAAAACGAATTTTTTATAATTATAATTTTTCTTCTTTCTTCTTTCTTTTTTTCTTTTCTCCTTCCTTCCTCCTTCTTCCTTTGCAGGCCGCGTGCCTCGGCGACAGCTGGCAACGTAGTGACCAGCCAAGACAAGGGCAGATGAGCTCGAGGCTTAGTCGATCCAAGAGAGCCCGAGCTCCGCCGAGGCTGGCGAGCTCACGGCTTGGTCAATCTTGATGAGCTCGGGCTCGACTGAGGTTGGCGATAGGCTATAGGTGCTGGCTGGTGAGCTCGTGCCTGGATCTCGCCGCCTCGCGACCTAGCCCTCGAGTTTGTGCCTTGACCTCGCCTCGAGCTTGCTAGATATGGCAGCAAGCTCGAGCTCTCCTGTGGCCGTTGCCAGCCGGTCGTGGTGGAGGAAGGAGGAAAAAGAAAAGGAGAGAGAAAAAAATTAAAAAAAATTAAAACTATACAATTTTTTAAAAAGAAAATAAAAATAGTTAAAATTTTGAAAATTTTAAAAAAATCATTAAAAATTCGATTTTGTTTTTTGCCTAAATAAAGTCATAAGATTGGAATCATTTTCCAATGAGATCCAAATATCAAAAAATGTTTTTGATTATATATCACCAAATAAAGAAAAATTAGCCGTATTCCCGATTATCATTTTCCTTTATCATTGAGTTTATCGCGAAACAAACGCACCCCAAGCCTAATCTTTCAATTGTATCATCTAAATCACTTGGTTCCACTTATGGGAACTTGACAGTAAATCTTTAGTCCATCTGGTCATTCCTCACGAGAGATTATTGAGTCCAATCCCAAATTCTTTATTCTCTTAATGAAATTGAAAAATTAGTTTCTGAAATTTCTTGGTTGCTTGATTGTGAAATTAGTCAAGATCAATCAATTACAGAAAAATCTTTTGACCAAAATTTCTCTTTTGAGTTTCTAGGCTCAGATCATGATAAAATATATTAGTGTAACACTCAAGGCTGAGAAGTTTATGCCTAAGGAAACTATGTGGGAGGATCTTTTATTTGAAGATTTCTTTTCAGGAGATTAAATCAAGACAAATTCGCTTCCAGAGCTACATGAAATTTTGAATCAGTTTGAGAAGGGAAAGCGTATTGCTGTGATTGATATTGTTGTGACGATAATTCCTGATGCAATGAACCAGATATTTGTTTATCCCTGTACAAAGCAGTTTCGTTCAATTACTCATTGGAAAAGGGCTTACGCACAATTCCTTGTGTGTGAAGCAATTTCATCACTTGACTCATTAGAAAGGGCATCCGGGCAATTACACCGTGATCCCATTTCTAATTAGTGTTCTTTATCTTTATATTTATGATTATCTCGTTAAGATTTTGGTTGATGACATTTCTCTTTTAATAGTTATCCAATTAGGAAACTAGTATTGCCGATCACACCATATATGTCGGTGTTAATGCATTCCTCCAATTAGCTTTTTTGATTATGAATTGATATTGTGATTTATTGAGTTATTGCCAAGTTTTGGCGTGTCTTTTCCCTTTCCTCTGTCTTTTATGTGATTTTCTTCCTCTCTTGCTATCCAATTTTCTCTCCGCTCTATGATTCTCAACATATCTTTTGTCATGCCCTTCCCTCATCCGTCACCCAAGCTAGGCAATACTACCAGCTCCAAGTGAGTACCGTATCCACACGAGAACACTTAAAAAGTTGCTTAACGGTGACAAATTTTTCGAAATGGTCAAAAAGAGGTCTCTAATGCTGGTCGTATCTCCGTGATAGCTGCAAAATCAAAAGGTTGGCAATGTGGCATCAAATGATTGGATCCAACTTCAATAATCTCTATCATTTACAAACCTAACTAAATTAAAAATCAATAATATCCGTGGGCATGACTTAATGGGTCGCGACTAAACATAACCCGAATTATCCCAAAAAAAAAAAAAAAACGTAGCCCGAAACAAGGACTGACTTTGTTTCTCTACAATGGTTTTCAGTACCCAATGTCACTTTTCTTTCCTTCCAAAAAGTTGCTCGTCCATGTCAAATGGATGACCATGAACCAAGTGTCAAGGTTTTTGGTTTTTTAGGTTGCGTTTCGTCGTCTAGATTCGGATTGGGGTAGGATCGTATAAAGGGGATTTGAAATCCTCCAAATATCATCCGGATTGTAAAAATATCCCATCAAATGTTTGATGCAACCTAAATAGGATTTGAAATCTATGAACATCTGCAACCTAAGATAGAATTGAAAATCTTTTGAAAATCTTTTTTTCTTTAAATCTTTGAATATCACATCTCCGACGATCCTCGTGTACGTGACTACTCAAACCCTCTTGACCTCTGTCGTCAATAAACATCTCTGGGAAATCGACCTCGAGAGCTTGATGACTTTCAATAGTCATGACCTCCACCATTAAGCAAAATTCTAAATTGAAAGTGAGGAGGATTTCTCTCTGGCGTTTCTAGTTCAGAGTCGACCAAGAGAGAGTTCGTGGAACAATGGAGGCCGAGAATGAGAAATCCAAGATGAAGTAGAGAGAGGAATCAAGAGATGATTCGGTGATGGTGGACAAGCTGGAAAACTCACTAAGAAAGAGAGGAAGTCATGGATGAGGTGGTGAGCCCTGGCTTTCCAAGTGAGCCACGAGCAAGGGCACTGGCAAGAATACTTGAAGATGCCGGAGTGGGGGACTGTCATAGTCAACGGCTTTCGTAGTGGTGGTGGGGTGCCGCTGGTGAGAAACGCCAAGAATGGTGAATTGTTAAGTTAATTTTTAAAATTGTATATCCAACCGGGTTAATCTCACCCCAATGCCGGATTTCTTATCCAACATTTTATTCGGATGTATTAGGGTTTATCCTGTTTGGAGAATGTTACTAAACACCGGATATGATAATTTAATAACTTATTTGGACCCAAATCTGGACCACAAAACGCAGCCCTAGAGATCTAAAACTTGTGCGGTCTAGATTAGATGATGGTCCTAAAGGGGTTCCTCCTCAAACGTAATGTCTCATTTATCCAATTCTTTATCCATTAGAAACCGTGAGGGCTTCAACCTAATTAAGTCACCATTGCTCTTCAACCCCGATTGGCTATGACACGTCCATGAGCTGCCAAGCCTCTGGTCACGTCGATGAACCTCTTTGAGAGTATAGTCGCATTAGACTACAATGACCAATGAGTCCGTGTTTTTCGTGCACTAGGATTCCGTTATTGTTGACACCCAAATATGACTAAATCTTTTTAATCAACATG
The DNA here is from genome assembly GCF_021117445.2 of Syzygium oleosum. Lineage (NCBI taxonomy): Eukaryota > Viridiplantae > Streptophyta > Magnoliopsida > Myrtales > Myrtaceae > Syzygium > Syzygium oleosum. The sequence goes on from NW_026607494.1 coordinate 8,620,260, forward strand.
ACTCCGATAGGAGTCGTTATGGTCAATGACCATGTTTATCGAATAAACATGGAAAGATAAACTTTACATTGCCAATATGTAGAGATGGCATTGAGTCAAGTCTAATAGGATAGTCGGCCTGTTCTGAACCTTAAAGAGACTTGATTGGGTTGCTGTCAATAGGATTTCCTATACCATTTGCAAGACCCATATATGGTACGAGAGTTTCAAATTTCTCTTGCGGGTAACACGAGAGCCATTTTATTGAAATGTGTTCACTATATTGAAAAGCATAAGATTACTTATATACTTTCATATACTCAGAATATAGATATTGATTGTACTCATGTGTATTCATAATCTTTTTTGTCACTTCTCTTTTTTACAATTAGAATTTACTTGAAATTTTGAGGCATTTGGATACGTCTTTCGTGATTGTGAATTCCTAATCAAGATAAGGTATTATTACCTATTTTCAAATTATTTTTCAATTATAAATTATGGACATATAGGAACATAATAAGCTCAGGGGTATCAAGTTTAGGTTGGACAAGTTTAGAATACCATCTACGAAATCCTATGGGGTTTGAGACTAGTTTGAAAAATGATAAGAAGTTATTGAGACGAGATCAACCATCCAAATCAGTCCTCTTGTCGTTCCTACCAACCAGACGATGTGACCTAACCTAATCATAGATGCTCGTTATTCCATCAGATTAATTACCTTGACCCAGTCATATACGCATGTCACTTGGCTATCATATAGTGATTTCCTTTTTGGATTGCTGAGTTCTGAAGCAAATACATACGAAATGAATAGCTCAATCCCTTGCAAGAAACATGTGCTCAAACATGGCATGTTCTCAGCCCGAGAAAACAACAAAGTATGAGGGACACTATTCCGTTCAAATCCCCCCTTTTCTGTTAATGATAACACGAGGAATATCAATTTTAGAACGGTTAATTTACATGTATGGATGCACATAAATCCTGGTCACATGTATCATTTCTTTTTGAAGATGAAGCATCCTACGTCCTTCACATTCTTGTGATCCTCATCTTTGTCTGTGTTAGAGTTTAACAGTAAAGAATGGCGGATGATGAATCACGCATGATGCTTCACCTTAAAGTGCCTGAAAGTTCCAGAGAACTTTACCCTTTTCCTTTGGTGAAGTATATTCATGAAGATTAGATAATTTCCAAGAATATTTATAGAGACATTATTAGATATTATGCATAATATTTAATATTTCTTTATTATCTGAGATTGTTAATTTCCTCGTTAGATTAGATTATTTAATTATCTATGCATATTGTTCGGGTATAAATAACATTCTCTAATAAAGTGTGTGAAGTCAATTAAGGTCTTCATTGATTTTTTCTCCCCGTTTTTTGAAGATCCTAAAATATTTATATGATATGAGAGCCATCAAGAGAGAAGGAATCAAATCAAACTACTCTAGCCTTTCCTTTTTTCCTTTATGCCATCGTTAGTCATCTCATCTTAGTAAATTCACCAATTTTGGTTAACACTCAACGACAATGCCTAGACGTTATTCGTTGTGGTATTCTCTTTTAATTGCGAGGATCATTGATGAGCAAAGCCACAGTTAAATATGCAGCTAGCTATGAGCGTCGGAGTCGAGCACACTTTCATTGAGTAGCCAAAGATGAGTCGTGGGGTAATGTCATCAAGTATCCGGTTTGCTATGAGCACCAGAGTCGAGCACAACTTCATCGAACATCCAAAGATAAGTATCAAGGAGTGATGCAGTTTGGTTTGCCGCAATTCAAGTTAGGTTTCCACACTGTTTTATCAAGGTTGTATGAGAAAGATGTGTCAACTTTCCCATGGCAAAAGGACACCAGAAGTGCTATAAGTTGTGTACGATGGTCACTTTGGTGCCATAACTTTTTTTAGGATCACTTTGGTGCCAAAATCGGAGGAAAATAGATTACTTTAGTGACTCTGGCCAAAAAGCTGATGTGGCATTTATATTTAAAAAAAATGGTATGACTTGTACACGTGAAAGTTATGTGGCTTTTTTTCGAATTTTTTAATCTTTTTTTTCTTAACTTTTTCCCGGTCGCCGGTCTGGCGATCGGCCAAAGGGGAGGGTCGGCGAGGCCGACCTCGCCGGCCTCTGGCGAAGCTCGCCCTGCCGGCCACCGGCGAGGGCAAGCCTCGCCGACCCCTGGCTGGGCGAGGTCGCCTCGCCCAGCAAAGGCGAGGCCGACCTCGCCGTCGCGACCCAGGCGATGGCAAGGTCGGCCTCGCCAAATCTGGCGAAACTCGCCCCGTCGGCCACCGGCGAGCTTCGCCAGATCTGGCGAGGCCTACCTCGCCGTCGCCTGAGTCGCAACGGCAAGGTCTCGCCTCGCCCGGCAAAGGCGAGGTTGACCTCGCTGTCACCTGCATCGAGGGGACGGCGAGGTCGGCCTCGCCAGATTTGGCGAAGCTCGCCCCGCCGGCCACCGCCGAGCTTCGCCAGATTTGGCGAGGCCGACCTCGCCGTCGCCTAGGTCGCGACGGCGAGGTCTCCCCTCGCCCGGCAAAGGAGAGGCCGATCTCGCCGTCGCTTAGGTCGCGACGGCGAGGCTTGCCCTCGCCGACTCTCTCCTTTGGCCGGACCGGTGACCGGGAAAAAGTTAGGAAAAAAAAGGATTAAAAAATTCGAAAAAAAGCCACATAATTTCCATGTGTACAAGTCAGACCATTTTTTTTTAAATATAAATGCCACATCAGCTTTTTGGCCGGAGTCACTAAAGTGATCTATTTTCCTCCGATTTTGGCAGTAAAGTGGTTCGAAAAAGTTATGGCACTAAAGTGACATTCATACACAATTTATGGCATTTATGGTGTCCTTTTGCCACTTTCCCATCATATGTTTCTTCAGCACTTGTCAAATCCGATGATGATGTGGACTACATTCAATTTGTTGTATTAGGTCCGCTTTACACAATCATCATTATCTTGAATCCTGTTCAATGTATTCAGATTCTTATTTCTTCTGCACTTGTCAAATCATATTCGATGTATTCAAATCATATGTTTTTTGCATGAACGATAAAAATATTTTTCGTTCATTCTTTTTTTTTGTAAGCAACACAAGTGATCATTTAAAAAAAAAAGGTTTTCCAAATCATCCATTTGTTGCGAAACAAACAGAGCCTTAAACAATATTTTAAATTTTGTGCAAAACCAAAGGTGTAGTTTTTGCTTTCATTTGAGTCCAAACAAATAGGCCCAGGTTGATTATAATCAAATTGGGTCAAATAGAGCTCTGATTATCTTGATTTTCTAGTTTAATCAAGTTCGAGAAGGAAAAATTATGCTCATTATGTTGGGAAAATCATCAATGTGGTGATTATTGGAAAATCCCTATGTTGTTTTGAGTGATGATGAAGACAATCAAAGGTTACTAATGTATATATTGGTTGAGTAGTGCTAAGTGATATATGCATAAGCCGAAATGCAGATATTGTCACAAACAGCACCAAGTGAATCTTATATGATGAGTATTCTGTCACTGTCGAGAGTGCTATGCTAATATCGAGGGATCTCTGCCAATATCTGAGATGAACAAGATATTGGGCGTTGAAGATGTCTACAAGCTCGAAGGATCTTTAAATAAGGTGAACATTATCAAGGATGAACAAGCCGAGAAGAACGAGGATGTTCGTGATGGCTTGGAGGTACAAAGATTGAGTGAATAGTTGATAGACCTAGTGATAGTGAACGAGCTTTGAATGAGGATATTCGGTAAAACTTGAAAGGACCATTAAGGTGAACAGCTTGGTAGAATCAAAATTATCAATATGCTTGTAAGCACTAGAAGAAAGATCAGCAGGATCAATATTAGGAGCGGTAGATCGTTGGCACGAGAGTAGCTGCCGATATCAGAAAGGGGAAAGACGTGTAACGTCATTCTTCCAACATTAATCCAGTGTCTAACAATTATCTTCAAGGCTTGAAATTTGTAGAAAGATCACTAGAGCTGAACAGGAGCAGCTTTGGCAATAACGAGCAAGAGATAGACTTTGATAGCTACACTGTTTGGGAAACTACCATTGTCAAAAAGATGTTGCAGATGTCAGAGAGCCATTCTGATGATTTCTAGCGACGTCTAGCTGCTTACAACGGCTAGAATCTACGACTACTTAAGGATTTTGATGGGCAATGGTCATTAGAGGATGGCTAGCTATATATTGAGTCCAAGAGAAGTAATTATGTTGGATGGAAATGAACAAAATGAGTCATGTGCTTTCAGTGTTCTTCTTTGCTCTATTTTTGTTGATATTAGCTGTGTAGTCCTGATGTCCATGTATGGGTTGTGCTAATGTTTGTGATTAGTGATCAGAGCAAGTGTACAAGAGTGATAGTAGTACATGAGTCCCGGCAGAGTGATCGACTAAAAAGGTAGTACTTGATAATAGTAACTTTTCTTGAAGATTACAAATGGATTCCAACCTTATTGTGGTTATTAGTATTGAGAGTTGATGTACGCTTAAGGATAAAACCAAAACGCTATATATATTTGCTTGCAAAATCTTTTATTTCTTCACTATTAGCATTACGTGTTTATTATCATCACCATCTATTAAACAACAGCACGCACACCTGATTTCTACAATTTTGAAGTTGAACTTGTTGTATTCTATAAATATTTTTCATAGTTCTCAAACAACCTATTCAACTCCCTCTAGGTTGTATTGTTAGCCCCAACAACTAGTATTAGAGCCTCACTGCTTGTTTTTTGAAGTAAACTAGTCGTAAATGATCGCCTAGCACAACCGATTTCCGGAAAAAGACAAACTAGGAGCAAAATTGTGAATTACTTCAACCGGAGGAGAATCCCATGAAATGCAATAATATAACTCGGAAGGCAAAGAGCAACAAGTAACTGCAACCAAACAACACTCGATCGCAAACTCATCCGAAACTATTGTTTAACAGAATCGATTCTCGAAAACAAGACAAACTAGGAGCGAAATGGTGAATTACTTCAACAAGAGGAGAATCCCACGAAGTGTGACTATAATCAAACGCATCAATTTACTCGGATGGCAGAGCAACGAGCAATCGAAACCAAATGACACTCTATCCCAAACACATCAGAAACGATCATCTAACACGACCGATGCCACGAAAAAAGACAAACTAGGAGCGAAATGGTGAATTACTTCAACTAGAGGAGAATCCTACGAAGTGCGAGCATAATCAAATGCAGCAATATAACACGGAATGCAAAGAGCAACGTGTAATCAGAACCAAACAACACTCAATCGCAACTTCATCGAAAACAATCATCTAACACAACCGATTCCAGGAAAAAGACAAATTAGGAGTGAAATGGTGAATTACTTTAACTAGAGGAGAATCCCACGAAGTGCGAGCACAATCAAACGCAACAATATAACTTAGAAGACAGAGAGCAACAAGTAATCGCAACCAAACAACACTCAATCGCAAACTCATCAGAAATGATCGTCTCACACAATCGATTCCTGGAAAATAGACAAATTAGGAGCGAAATGGTGAATTACTTCAACCGGAAAAGAATCCCACAAAGTGCAAGCACAATCAAACGCAGCAATATAACTCAGAAGGCGGAGGGTAACATGTAATCGCAACCAAACAACACTTGATCGCAAATTCATCTAAAACGATCATCTAAATCAACCGATTCCCGGAAAAAAGACAAACTATGAGGGAAATGGAGAATTACTTCAATCAGAGGAGAATCCCACGAAGTGCGAGCACAATCAAATGCGGCAATATTACACGGAAGGCAGAGAGCAACACGCAATCTAAACCAAACAATCCTCGATCCCAAACTCGTCCAAAACGATCGTCTAACACAATCGATTCTCGGAAAAAAAGACAAACTAGTAGAGAAATGGTGAATTACTTCAACCGGAGGAGAATCCCACGAAGTGCGAGCATAATCAAACATAGCAGTATAACTCAAAAAGGAGAGAGCAACAAGTAATTGCAACCAAACAACACTCAATTGCAAACTCACCCGAAATGATTATTTAACTTAACCAATTCCCAAAAAAAAAAAAAAAAAAATAGAAGCCAAATGGTAAATTACTTCAACCGGAGGAGAATTCCACAAAGCACGAGCATAATCAAATGTAGCAATATAACTCGAAAGGCAAAGAACAACAAGTAACCGTAACCAAACAACACTCGATCGCAAACTCATCCGAAATGATCATCTAACACAACCAATTCCCGGAAAAAAAAAAAAGACAAACTAGGAGGGAAATGGTGAATTACTTCATCTGGAGGAGAATCCCATGAAGTGCAAGCACAATGAAACACAGCAATATAAGTTGGAAGGCAGAGAGAGCAACAAGTAATCTCAACCAAACAACACTTGATCACAAACTCGTCGGAAACGATTGTCTAACACAACCAATTCCCGGAAAAAAGACAAACTAGGAGTGAAATGATGAATTACTTCAACTGGAGGAGAATCCCATGAAGTGCGAGCACAATGAAACGCAACAATATAACTTGGAAGGCAGAGAGAAACATGTCATCGCAACCAAACAACACTCGATCACAAACTCGTCTGAAATGATTGTCCAATACAATTGATTACCAGAAAAAAAGACAATCGAGGAGCGAAATGGTGAATTACTTCAACCAGAAGAGAATTCCACAAAGTACGAGCACAATCAAAAGCAAATATAACTCGGAAGGCAGAGAGCAACAAGTGGTCACAACCAAACAACAATCTATCGCAAACTCATTAGAAACGATAGTCTAACATAATCGATTCTCAAAAAAAGACAAATTAGGAGCGAAATGATGAATTACTTCCACCGGAGGAGAATCCCATAAAGTGCGAGCACAATGAAATGCTGCAATATAACTCGGAAGACAAAGAGCTACAAGTAATCGCAACAATCGATTCCTGGAAAAAAACATAAACTAGGAGCGAAATAGTGAATTATTTCACAACCAGAGAATTATTTCAACCAGAGAATAGTCCCACGAAGTGCAAGCACAATCAAACGCAACCATGTAACTTGGAAGGCAGAGAGCAAAAGGTAATTACAACCAAACAACACTCGATCGCAAACTTGTCCGAAACAATTGTCTAACACAACCCGATTCCCGAAAAAAAGACAAACTAGGAGCAAAATGGTGAACTACTTCAACCGGAGGAGAATCCCACGAAATGCGAGCACAATCAAATGCAGCAATATAACTCAAAAGGCAAAGAGGAAAAGGTAATCGCAACCAAACAACACTTGATCACAAACTCGTTCGAAATGATCATCTAACACAATCGATTCCCGAAAAAAGCACACTATGAACAAAAGGTGAACTACTTCAATCGGAGGAGAATCCCACGAAGTGGGAGCACAATCAAATACAGCAATATAACTCCGAAGGCAGAGAGCAACCGATAATCGCAACCAAACAACACTCGATCGCAAACTCGTCCGAAAAAATCATCTAACACAACCGATTACTTGAAAAAAGACAAATTAAGACGGAAATGATGAATTACTTCAACTGGAGGAGAATCCCACGAAGTACGAACACAATTAAACGCAGCAATATAACTCATAAGGTAAAGAGCAACATTTAAGTGCAACCAAATAACACTCGATCGCGAACTCGTCTGAAACGATCGTCTAACACAATCGATTCTCGAAAAAAAGACAAACTAGGAGCGAAATGGTGGCTTACTTCAACCGGAGGAGAATCCCACGAGGTGCGAGCATAGTTGAATGCAGCAATATAACTCGGATGGTAGAGAGCAACAGGTAATTGCAACCAAACAACACTCGATCGCAAACTCGTCCGAAACAATCGTCTAACATAATCGATTCCCAAAAAAAGGACCAACTAGGAGCGAAATGGTGAATTACTTCAACTAGAGGAGAATCTCACGAAGTGCGAGCATAATCAAACGCAGCAATATAACTTGAAAGACAAAGAGCAATAGATAATCGCAACTAAATGAAACTCGATTGCAAACTCGTCCGAAACGATTATCGAACACAACCGGTTCCCAGAAAGAAGACAAACTAAAAGCGAAATGATGAATTACTTCAATCGGAGGAGAATCTCACGAAGTGTGAGCATGATGAAACGTAGCAATATAACTCTAAAGGCTGAGAGCAATAGGTAATCGCAACCAAACAACACTCGATTGCAAACTCGTCCGAAACAATCTTCTAACACAACCGATTCCCAGGAAAAAGGCAAACGAGGACCCAAATGAAGAATTTCTTCGGCCAGAGGAGAATCCCATGAAGTGCAAGCACAATGAATAGCAACAATATAACTCGGAAGACAAAGAGCAATTAATAATCACAACCAAACAGCACTTGATCGCAAACTTGTCCAAAACAATTGTTTAACACAACCGATTCTTGGAAAAAAAATAAACTAGGAGCGAAATGGTGAATTATTTCAACCGGAGGAGAATCCTACGGAGTGCGAGCACAATCAAACGCAGCAATATAACTCGAAAGGCAGAGAGCGAAAAGTAATTGCAACCAAACAACACTTGATCGCAAACTTGTCCAAAACCATAGTCTAACACAACTTGATTCCCGAAAACAAAGACAAACTATGAGCGAAAATGGTGAACTACTTCAACCGGAGGAGAATTCTACGAAGTGCGAGCACAATCAAATGCAGCAATATAACTCGGAAGGCAAAGAGCAAAAGATAATCGCAACCAAACAACAATCGACCGCAAACTCTTCCAAAATATCATCTGACACAATCGATTCCTAAAAAAAGACATATGAGTGAAATGGTGAACTACTTCAATTGAAGGAGAATCGCACGAAGTGCGAGCACAATGAAACGCAGCAATATAACTCTTAAGGCTGAGAGCAACACATAATCACAACCAAATGTGACTCGACCGCAAACTCGTCCGAAACAATCGTCTAATATAACCGATTCCCAGAAAAAAGACAAACTAGGAGTGAAATAGTGAATTACTTCAACTGGAGAAGAATCCCACAAAGTGCGAGCACAATTAAATGCGGCAGCAATATAACTTGCAAGGTAGAGAGCAACAGATAATTGCAACCAAATAACATTTGATCGCAAACTCGTCCGAAACGATCGTCTAACGCAATCAATTCCCCGAAAAAAAGACAAATGGTAAATTACTTCAACCGGAGGAGAATTCCACGAAGTGCGAGCACAATCAAATGTAGCAATATAACTTGAAAGGCAGAGAGCAACAAGGAATCGCAACCACAAAACACTGGATCGCACCTTGTCTGAAACGATTGTCTAACACAATCGATTCCCAGAAAAAGGACAAATTAGAAGTGAAATGATGAATTGCTTCAACCGGAGGAGAATCCCACGAAGTGTGAGCACAATCAAACGCAGCAATATAACTCAGGAGGCAGAGAGCAACAAGTAATTGCAGCCAAACAACACTTGATCGCAAACTTGCCCGAAATGATCGTTTAACGCAACCGATTCCTAAACAAAGACAAACTAGAGCAAAATCGTGAATTACTTGAAGCGAAGGAGAATCCTATGAAGTGTGAGCACAATCAACCACGGTCGTGACTTTGCCAGTCTTCGCAACAACCTTTCGAGATTCCATGGCGAAAACCCTAACTCGAAACCTGAGCAAAACTCCGAAACAAAGCCGCCAAACGAAGAAGAAGCTCTCGCTCCGGTATCACTTGAGCTCTCATCTGGGAAATCGAGGAGCCATGGAATTTTATAAAACATTCTCTTTGGAGGGAATATTAATGGCGGGATAGATTTGGGAAAATTATAAAAGGGCGGGCATTTTTTCGATAACTTCGAAAATTGAGTTAATGATTGGGCTTTTTCCTGCAATTAGGCCATGAATAAATTACTCCTTCCAATCGTGACGATATCTATTTTTAATTTTTGCCCAAAATTAATTATAAAATTTTTTTAGGGGTTAATGTCCTTAATTTCTAAAATAAAATTTTTTCATAAAATTACATTGTATATAGACATAGGTACATTTTGCACTATTAGAATGTATTTTTCTTTTTTTGTAAAAAAATTAATTAATTAAAAAAATTGAAAATTAAAAATTAATTAAAAAAATAAAAAAAAAATTACACCGGGCCGGGCCAAGGCCGGCCCGACTCAGCCCACTCTTTCTCTTCCCCAAAGCTGGCCCAACTCCTTTTCTCTTCTCTTCCCCTCTCTTTCCTCGCTCCTTCCTCTTGGAGTGCTACATTCCCCAAGCAAAATACGTGGCTAGGGAGAAGTCCAGGCTAGAGTAGACAACAAGCGGCCAAGAAAGGCAGAGCGGGTGGCCATCGACCACTATAAAAGGCAGAGAGAGAAGAGAGAGGGGGGACTCGATTTTGGGGCGGCTAGATTGAAAGAAAAAAAACAGGGGAGCAGCTCGGCGGGAGAGCGAAGGAACAGAGGCCGCTTGAGAGTAAAACCAGAGAGAGATTGAGTGATACACGATCTCCAGTGGCCGCCATGCCGGAATCACAACTGATGAACCGCCGCCAAACCAAGTAGAGCTCCTGGTCGACCGCCCCTATTTCCCCTGTTTCAAGGCGTCTCGGGCCGGAGCTCGCGGCCGTCTGGTCCGCGCAAGCTCTAGCCCATGTCACTCTCATATTTCATTTCCCGTGACCCCGTATGTCGTATGTTGAGAGTTCTAGCAGGGATTCATATCTCGATTATGCCGAAATGTCTCCGTTTTTTAAGCTCTCACCACCTGTTTGTTGAAAAGCCTCAACGAGATCCAGTTCTTGTTTATTTGTTTTGGCCAGCGTCGAATCTTCCGGGCACCCTCTCATCCGATTGAGGTGTCCCGTCGACATTTGTGTTTCTGGGTACCGGCTGTTTGGCTGCCTCGCCACGGCCCCTTTTTTTTTATGCTTGGTGCTCGGCCGAGATAGGGTGTCCTCGGCCGGCGATATTGAGGTTGGCCAAGGAAAGTGAGTCGGGGCCGACTGGAGAGGAGGTTCGACGACGATCGTAGTCACTGGCTGTGGATGCTAGCGCCTCTCGGTGGCATAGCAAGGGCCGGCCGAGCGAAGCTCCACAAGATGCAAGAGGGTCGGATATGTAGGGGGTAACATCAGGTCGAAGCCGGGTCAGGCGAAAAGCCTGACCCGGTTTCCCTTTTTTTTCTAATTCTTTTCTCCTTCCGGGTTTGTTCTGACCAAATCCGGATCCTCCTACCCGACCTGATTGATTATTATATTAATTTTTTCATTTATTAAATTAAAAATATTTAAAAAAAATTAATTAAAATTTTTAAATCTTATTATTATTATTATTATTCCCAAATAATAAAAAAATCTTTTTTTATTTCTTTTAAAATAAGGAAATAGTTTAGAAATTGGTATTTTTTAATATTTTCCTAAATTATGTGAATTATTTGATTAATAATTATGTCTAAATCGAATAAGCCTATGGGGCTATACAGTAGAATTTTGCATGTTATTTTTACTAGTATTGTATTACAATTATGCATGTTGTTTCTAATTAGAATATAATTGCATAAATTATTGTACTTTCAATGTTGTCACCTTAATTAAGGTTAGAACCCTAGACTGCATATCTAGTTTGACTACTAATCGTTAATGATTGTTGTCACACCCCGTTCCCTCGAGAACGCTAACATCCCTCCATGATCGTTATGTTGTGATGTTCTAGGACGCGTCGCCGACCCTTTCTTGTTATCTTTCATTAAACACATGCGAAAACGTATAAACTCCCAAACACATAACAAAGAGGAAAACGTTAGGAAAACCCATAGGCGTAAAACAACCGAGCCAATTTATAACTTCACATTGTTAACCCTAGGAAGTTTACAATTAACAAGCCTATCCAAAGGTGACTTCCTAACAAGACCATGCATACAAAAGGGATCGGGTGGTCAGGTTAACTTAAACTTCTCTACAAGAGAGCATCCAAAAAGCATGATGCAACCAATGTCCATCATCACCTCTGGTCTCTGATCCGCACGTGACGACTATTCGTCACTCCAAGCCTGAAAATATTTAACAATGATGGGTGAGATAAATCATACCAAGTTAACGACCCAAACCTCGTTTACGAAATCAACTCGTCTCGGATGCACATAAAATATGTAGTGGCATAAAGATGGTAGATTAATAGCAAAGCAACCCCTGATTTGCCCTAACTATAAACACAAGCAGGCAATGCAATCCTGCATAAACAAGCAAGCCATTGAATCACCGCAGGCATTCATACCTTGCCTTGGCACACTCGCCCTGCACAATATAATTCCATACATGCCACCACAATACAATCAGCATATAGATAATTGGAACACATAGCAACTTTCACAATTCACGTGTCCCGATTATAAGGTAAAGCCCACTTTGGCTTTCCCATACTGCGCCCCGCAGTTTTACCCCATAATCAGGCGTAATACAATAATATGTATTCCGATCATTACGACCTCATAGGGCCACGGCACAACCCGCGTAAAACGCCTTAAGTTGGCGATCTTTCGGCATGACCGGGCATCTATCACAATCGCTCAGGGCACGCCCGTCCTCGCACGAGGGTCTTCTGGTTTAACCGGGTATTGATCATGATCACTCAGGGCACCCCTGAAATCCATTGGAGGTCTCATCACAGCCATTCAAGGCACGCCCACATTTAGGCGGGGGTTTCATCACGGCCATTCAAGGCATGCCCGCACTCAGCGGGGCTAATGGGTTCTCATTATGTGATCACGCAAGAACCCTAACCACTCAAGCTAATTTCATTTTTCCTCATTTAACCAATGCAGACGTGGTTGTGTTCACATATCAAAAGACTGAAACTTTCATGCCTAAAAATGCAATAATAAATTCACACATGATCATATACACACAATTAAACCATCAAACTTTGCATTCTCCCCTTTTTAAATATTCTTGCTCTATTTAACTTATAAAACTTGACATATAAACCCGACACCTGGGGGTTTACTATTTATATGTCCACAAAAACCCTTTTTAAAAATTAAATAACAATGTTTCACATAGGGAAATTATTTTTCGAGGCAAAGCAGGCATTAAATAACATGAAACAGGCATAATTCAGCACTTAACTCAAGTAGAAAACACCCATATAAAATCCACTTATCGCCCTAATTGTGATAACTTATCAATCAATTATTCATAGCTTATCGCCCCTTGATGATAGCTTATCATTAAATTAATTGATAACTTATGACCCAATTGGTGATAGCTTATCACTCAAATATCGATAATTTATCGTCCCTTTGACGATAGCTTATCACCCTTTTGCCGATAGCTTATTGTCATTTTGATGATAGCTTATCACATTTTCTCGATAACCTATAAAGTCCACTTATCACCTATTGCGATAACTTATCACTTTCGCCTATCACTTATCGCGATAGTTTATCAACTAATCCCTCAATAATTAGTACTAAGCATAATTAACTTAGTATAATCTAACCTCAGCAAGTTTAACATACTAATCAAGGGATTAGAGCGTTAACTCACCCGGAAACGATTTCGACGACACGGGCGCGACGACGACGACGAGGGCTATGTGTGGCTCGGTCCGAAACGACACGGGTTGGTGGCACAGAAATGGGTCTCGCTAGGGCGGCTATTGGACAGCAGTAAGGGCGGCTCGGCGAGGGGTGAGGCACGGCTCATGGCGGTTCGGCGTGAGGCGAACGGCGGCGCACGGCTAGGTGTGGCTCATGGGCAGCAAGGGCGATCACGGCTGCGGTGATGGCGGTGAGGTGGGTGGCCGAATCAAGGGGGAAAGAGAGGGGAAAGAGGCGTAAGAGAGAAAGTGCAAGGAAGAGAGTGAAAAAAATCAAAAGTGAGAGAATGATCAAGAGAGAGAAAGTGTCTTGCAAGACACCCCAAAATGGATGGCCAAGATCCATTCTTGCCCAATAGGCCAAGATCAATGGCTAGGATTGAATCTTGCAAAACAAGTCAATGATGGCTTCTAGAAGGGGCAATTTGGTAATTTCCGTCCTTTACACTATTCACGATACTATTCACGATGCTATTCACATGGGCTTGGGCTTAGGCCAACAAACTTGGGCTTGGGCTTGAATGGGCCCAATTTGAAGAGAACTGGGCTTGAAAAGGTTAATGGGATTTCCTTAGGCCCATTTGGGCTTTGGCCTTGGGCGTGAGGCCATCTCGATCCACTTGGGCGACCCACTTGTGGGCTTCCATTCTTGGCCCAATAATTCCTTTGTCCAAAGTTTCGGGGCCCAAAACTATTCATGGGATCTACCTCGACTAACCCGAAAAGGAAAGTCTCTAAACTATCTTTAATCGAAAACCTATAACCTGACCAAGGCTTGTGGCTAAACTTTAATGGGAAGTGCTCCTAATACGACCTATTGAAGTTAGGCGACCTCTTGGGTGCTGCTAGTGTGACTTATAGTTGATTCGTCAATCAATTCATATTCGAGTCTTGTCAATCTATGGATCATTCTTGATTGTCATATAATCGTGCGGAATTGACTTATTTACCCGGGGCATGTGGTCTTGTGAAATTAGCTTAGGATCATTCGAGTTTAGTATAATGATCGTGCAGAATCACCCGCAATCGGACTATATATATACTTCCGTCGAATTGATCTATAACCATTCACTAATTGACCCGTGATGGCGTAAGATCGTCCCGCATCAATCTTTATGGTCGAGCTATTTTTCCTTGGTCGAGTACTCTAGTCGAGCGCACTTCCCGACACTTAATTGCCCATCCTAATCGAATAGTTGACTCATGCACGATTTGTGAATCGACTCATGATCTAACCCTGCTATTAGTACATTAATAGTTTAAACCACTTCTCTTGCTGAAAATAGGGTCCGAATCGAGGATGTCACAACTCTTCCCTCCTTATTCGAATTTCGTCCTCGAAATTCGAATACTCATATGGTTCCTCGAACAACTGGGGTTATCGAAGCCTCGTTGATTCCTCACTTTGTTAGGCTGCTCCTTCTGTTCCACGATGCCTCCAGATCACCTTAACCAAGCGAATGACCTCATTCCGTAGCACTTGCTCTTTCATATCCATGATTCGCACCGGCTTCTCAACACACGACACTCTATCGTCCACTTCGATCCCCATCGAAGTTTAGTATGCATGCCAAATCGGACTCACACTTTCTTAACAATGAGACGTGAAACATACAACGGACTCGAGCAAGGCGAAGCAGAAGTGTCAACCGACGGCCAAATTCCTTGCTCGCTTTAAGAACTCAAAAGGTATAACGTACTTTGGGTTAAGCCTCCCTTCACATCGAATTGCGACAAACCTCTCATAGTTGACATTTGAGAATCACGTGATCATCCACTCGAAATTCTAAAGGTCTCTGCCGCTAGTCGACATAACTTTTCTAATGACTCAGGGCAGTTCTAAGTCTTTCTCTAATGCTCTTAATCGCATCCACTAACTACCAGACAATCATTGGACCAGTAATCCTCATTTCCCCGACCTTGTTCCAATAAATCAGAGTTCTACAAGCTTGACCACACTTTTGTTGTGCTACTCTGATAAAAATCATCGCGGGATTGTTCTCTTCCTGTTCAGTGCATAGTTCGGTTCATTTATGCCCCATTCGCCATTCTAAAAGCCTGCCAGGAGTCGTTCCTTGTTCAGGCCCTCTGGCCCAACGACCACTTCCCGCTCTCATCGAACCGGGTTGTTACAGGCCCACCAGCTTATGCCTGGTTCGTCCCCGAACCAACACACCTACTGGAGAGAGTTCCATTTTGGTATGGATTAACTCATAAAGGTCTCAACTGACGGGACGCGTACACAACCACTCTTCCATGTTGCATTAAAATGCAGCCCAAATCCTTATATGACGCATCGCTATAAATCTCGTAACATCTAGAATCAAACGGTACAGTCAACACGGATGCGCAAGCTAGCTTATACTTAAGCTCTTGCAAACTACGCTCGCATTTATCCGTCCATTCAAACTTTTCATTTTTCTTCAATAATAGCGTCAAAGGCATTGTTGTCACAGAAAACCTTTCTACGAATCGTCTATAATATCCAACCAATCCCAAGGAACTCCAAACTTCAGTTACCAACGCTGGTTTTCGCCGATCCATAACCACTTCAATCTTAGCCGGGTCTACACCAATCCCTTCACCAGATATCACATGACCAAGAAAAACTACTCGAGTTAACCAAAACTCGCACTTACTGAACTTAGAGTACAGTTTATATTTTCGCAGGGTCTACAGCACCATCCTCAAGTGCAGTTCATGCTCCTTTGGGCTCCTCGAATACACCAAGATATCGTCAATAAAAACGATCTCGAACCGGTCCAAATACTCCTTGAACACATGGTTCATCAATTCCATAAAAGCAGCATGAGTATTAGTCAGACTAAACAGCATTACGGTAACCTCGTAATGACATAACGCGTGCGAAACGCCGTCTTCGGTATATCCCCCCTTTTGATCCTCAATTGATGATAGTACGTCCTCAGGTCTACCTTGGAGAACATCAAAGCTCCTTGAAGTTTGTCAAACAAGTTGTCTATCATTGGCAATGGATACTTGTTCTCGATCATCACTTAATTAAGCTGTCGATCATCAATGCAAAGGCGCAACGATCCATCATTGATTCCTCAACCAACTTGTTAATCATGGTTGCCGAATAACCTTGGCAACCCTCATCCAATAACCGAGTCACCTCAAGTGACAAAATCAAAGGAATCGAGGGTCCTCCTCAGTTTCCCACAAGCTCGTAACTAGTACGATCCAATGGATTCAACTGAATTACCTTACGATAACAACCTATTGTAGCTCGTTGCTTAGTGAGTTAATTCATTCCATCAACTCTAAATTTCCAAGGGCGGTCACGGTGGCGGTGATGGCAGTGAGGTGGGTGGTCGAATCAAGGGGGAAAGAGAGGGCAAAGAGGCGTGAGAGAGAAAGTGCAAGGGAGAGAGAGAAAAAAACCAAAAGTGAGAGAATGAGTAAGAGAAAGAAAGTGCTTGTAAGACACCCCAAAATAGATGACCAAGATCCATTCTTGCCCAACAAGCCACTTGCATGGAATTCAGTGTTAGTAGAGCCACTCGCATGGAAGTCCAACTCGATACGAAACGTATGAATTTCGGGGCTCTCATGTTGCGCCAAAACATGGTCCACGAAATTTGAGAACCCACTGCCGCCGCCAGCTCCAGAACAGCCGTGACGGCAGGCATGGAAATCGTACTCATAGAAAGACAGCCTACTTAGAGATCTCCAAAGGCCACGAAATGGCCGAAGCATCAAGGATGCATGGACAACGCACCTGAAGAGCAAGAAGGAGAGTATGTGGATGTGACATCCTCAAATTTCGATCATATTCAGTATATAATGAAGTGATTATTCATCGATGCACTATTAGTTAAATCTCGCTCTGAATTGATCACTCATGAGAGACTAACCATTAGGGAAAGGCTATTAAGGAATTAAGTACACGCAACCTGAGAACTCGACCATGGATTGACAATTCGACTATAAGGATTGACGAGGGACAATTTTGAGCCATCATAAATCGATCAAAGATCGGTTATAAAATGTTTTGCCAATAGTATACATCAGAGCGCGGGTGATTTCACTTGACCATTGTATGGATTACGAACGACCTTAAACTAATTCCTAACGATCATATACATCGGAACTAGCGATTAACCTCTCGCAATTACATGACAACCGAGATCATCTATGGTTCAAGAAAACTTAAACGTGGATTACTATTAAGTCAATCACGGGTCGAATACGTGTAACTCTCAAAAGCCGCCCGTTAATTTGAGATATACTAAAATCACAATCGATCGATTTTGACCATGAATTAGAGTCCGAAATTGGATGTCGATCTTTCGAGGATTTCAAGACTCAACTATTGGACGTTGCCTCGTTAATTCTCCGATTTATCGATTTGCTCGGAATTCTCGGAAAAGGATTAACGGGTCGAGAATTTGGAGCCCACGAGGAAGTGGGCCGGACAAAGGCACATTGGGCCTCAAGCTCAATGTGGTTCGGCCATTTGGGCCCAAGACAAGCCCAAGTGGGCCCAATGAAGCCCACTAAGCCCATTTTCTATTTTCAAGCTCAAGTTTGAGCCCGATAGCATTTTCAAGCCCATTCCTTATCTGTTTGAGCCCAAACTTGATTTATACGAGCCCGTACAAAATTCTAGCTCGTATACGTGTATAGTATTTTTATACCTCGGTGAAATTACCAAAATGCCCTTCTAGCATTTATGGTCTTGAGACAAAAGGGTTTAATGAGTGAAGACTTTGGGAAATTGTCATGATGATGAAAACTTTGGGGGATGGCTTTAATGAGAGAAATATCTCTCTTAATCTCTCATCTCACCGACTCTCTCTCATCTTTCTCTTCCACACCCACTTCCCTTCTTTCCCTTCCTTTTTTCTTTCCTCGCGGCCAAGCCAGCAGAGCACCTTTGGGCTGCTGTTCTTGCTGCCGTACACCACCACAGAGCCACCAGCAGCGATGCCGTGGCCTCCCGCCACCTTAAGCCACCCGTTCAAGCCATTTTCGCCGTTCAACCGAGCCCCACTGAGCCGAAATAGCCGCCCACAGCTCTTGTCCAGCCGCTGTTCAGCTGAGACCCAGCCGCCATCGTCGTTCCGTGTCGTTTTTGGACCGTGCCACGCGTAGCCCTCGCCGTTGCCGTCACGTCCGTGTAATCGGAATCACTAACGGGTGAGTTATCGCCCTAATCCCTTGATTAGTATGTTAAACTTGATTAGGATGAGTTAGTTTAGGTTAATTATATTTAGTACTAATTAATTAATGATTAGTCGATAAGTTATCGTGATAAGTGATAAGCGGACTCGATAAGTTATCGAGAAAATGCGATAAGTTATCGAATTTTTAGTGATAAGCTATCGCCGATATTGCGATAAGCTATCAAAGATATTGCGATAAGCTATCTAGGATTTGACGATAAGCTATCGGATTATTTTATAATTAATATTTCATTATTAAATAAATTAATTTTCGGAATTTAAATATTAATATTTTATTAATATTTTTGTGTAGAGTTTAATAATAAATTGTGATTATTTTAGGCTTGAATTATGATGCCTATATTGGAAATTGCCGTATAAATTAGTTTGTTTAACTAAATGAATTATATTGCTATTTTAAAGGATGGAATTGCTGACATATGAACAGTAAATCCCGAGGTGTCGAGGTTATATATCAAATTTTATGAACGGCAAATCCCGAGGTGTCGAGTTTATATATCAAATTTTATGAGTGGAATAGGACGAGGATATTTAAATATGGAACCGTGCCAAGTTTGATGGTCTAATTACATATACATTATTACGTGTGATTATTCTAGTGCATTTTTACGTGTGAAAATTGTAATATTTTGACATATTAGCACGGATCCTGTCTGCATTGGCTAATTGAGAAAGATAACAATGGAAC
Organism: Syzygium oleosum; assembly: GCF_021117445.2. NCBI lineage: Eukaryota > Viridiplantae > Streptophyta > Magnoliopsida > Myrtales > Myrtaceae > Syzygium > Syzygium oleosum. The sequence continues at coordinate 8,639,692 of NW_026607494.1, forward strand.
TTGAGTGATTGCTATGTGTGCATGATCACCTAAAGGTTCCTTCCGTGCCCGGTTATACCGGATGACCACCAACCTAGGGTTTGGCCGTGGCCTTAACAGGTGTTCTCAATTTCGTAATTAGATGCCGTCGCAGGGGCAGGAGAGATGAAGTCGTTCGCAAATTGAATTCGGAATGAACCCATTTATGGGATGCCGTCATTGAGGTAGGGTGAGACGATGCCATGCCCGACGGGGCGGGATGATGCCTGGTTATACCGGAAGACCGCCAACCTGATGTGAATAACGCGGGTTGTGCCGTGCCCTGTACGGCCGTAGTATTCAGAATATGCATGAAAGATTGTGGTGGCATTGCGCTTGATTATGGGATGAAATTGTGAGACATGGTATGAGACGGGCTGAAGCGGTTTCACCTTATAATTGGGACACGTGTGGATGCATTGTGCATAGGAAAGTTGCTGCGTATTCTGATTGCATTATATGCTTGTTGTATGATGATTATATATGGAGATTGATAACGTGCAGGGTGTGTGCCAAGGCAATGTAAGGTTACCTATGATTGTGTGATGGCATTTTGTGTATGTCAGGCTGAGTTGCATGTTTTGGGTGCATCCGAAATGAGTTAACATCATAATCGAGGCTTAGGTTGTTAACTCGCTGAGTTTATCTCATTGTTGTTATTTAACCATTTTCAGACCCCCAAGTATGAGCGACCCTCCTATGCGTTTTGGCGTGCCCATGGATACAGGCACAATGATAGTAGAGTTTCCAATGGAACCGAGTAGAGTTTACGAGAAGCATATGTCAACTGTTTGGGTTGACGAGGGGCTTGAGATGTGGCAACCGCATGAATTTGTTGCCTGGTTCATTAGGGAGGCAATAGACGGTTTGGCCCAATAAGGGGCTTCAATGGACCTCCTGATGTTGGTCCTGGTGATGAGATTTGGAATTTCATGGATTTCGAACCTCAGGATAGAGCTGTTACCAATCCGGATACTGGCCCCGATGATATGGATTCTGAGGCGGACAAAGTGGAGTCCGACCCGAATTACTTATTATCTGATCTGGATGACATGGAGTCGGATCCGGAGACGCCACCAGGGTATCACGGGGTTTGATGATGGGTTAGGACATCCCATCTTTTTTGACCGCCCCCTTTTTGGTAGCGAAGCTAAGTGAAGCCGACCATCCAATCCTTTTTGTTGTCTGTGGTCTTGTTAGGAAGCCGCCTTACTTAGGCTTGTATATTGGATCTTCCATGGGTTAACGTTGTATTTATAAAAATGGCTTCGTTGTGTTGTGTATCAATTGTTTTCCTTACTATCCCGTTTATTGAATGTTGTTGGGTGATTGAAATTCGCTTCTGCATGCGCTTAATCGTAAGTTAAATTGATTGGATCAAAGACGAGTCCTGATTTGTCGCATTATAACGACCAAGGTGGGATGTTATCGTGTTCGTGGGTTCGGGGCGTGACAATGGAGGAGGAGCGAGTCGGGCAAGCCGCTGATCCTGTCGACCGCCTCGTCCTCTTTCCTCTTTCACGGGTCTAAGCCGCCATCAGTTTTCCTCATGGCTTCGCTCACACAAGTCGTGGGAGGCAAAAGGGAACTCTTCAAGTCTGAGAAATACAAGGAAAAAAGCTTTCGGGTGAAATGCAAATACTGTAACTTAATATTTATATCGTGAGTTCATATTGAGTTGGCCCAATAGGCGAGGCTAAGCTTTGTTTTTTTTTTTTTTTATGGAAACTACTAAGCTTGTTTATTTGCTGATAATAATTAGGGATGAGCATAGTCCGGGCGGGCGATTCCTACCCTAAAACCGGGAACCGCCCACTAAGGACTTATTCCGTAAAATTGAAATCGGGAACCCCCTACTGGTTACAGGGACTCACCAGAGAACCAGACCGGCGGTCGGGTTCCCAGGTGGATTCATGGAACTAGTCCCACAAAATTTCCCCGGAAAAATCAGAAAATTCGTCGGTCTAATTCCCACCCGTTGGTGGGTTGTATTCACCGCATGCTACTTCCGCTTTGACCTTCACATGTCTAATGTATCTTCGGTGTACATAATTGTCCTTTGGCATTTGATTTCACCAATTCTTTCTTGTCCAAGTGACAAGTGAGCCTTCCATCTAAAATGGTACGATGCAGGAGTCATAGTAAAAATGCCCCTTCATGATTTTCTCTGCCATCACCTTCTTTATTCCTGGTAACGTGCCAGTACGTACAACCATCCGAACAAGACGCCTAACTACATGTCCTCTTCCTATGTTCAACGGGATCACTCCATTTGAGATGAGATATACAATTTCCCGCATATGGTCCCCTATAATCTGCGAAATAATCACATGTATGAGGATCATCAACACTCCTTAGAGAAAAAGATTATCACCATCCTGATAATTAATTCAAAAGACTGAATGGCACTTAAAAATTGCTACTGATACAAACTTTGAGCTTCGAGTATTGAACGAGTCGTGTGCGTTTAGGGTATTAAGATTTCTCTTTTTTTGTAAATAAAAATTAAATAAATATATAATATATTATTATACTACCGGTCCGATTTGGGTGGACGGGTGGGCGGTTCCACACTTGGAACTGGGAACTAGACCGGTACCCAACGGTTCCAATTATTAGAATCGGGAACCGGACCGGTTCTCTTAGGAACTACCAATTCCGAGCCGATCCGGTTCCGGGCGGTTCCCGGTTCTTTTCTACACCCCTAATAATAATGGGAGCATTGAAATGAGAAATATGATAAAGTTTAAGACTAAATTGACAAATAATCAGAAGATTTAAGACTAAATTGGCAAAATTAAAAATTTTAGAACTAAATTAGTTGCCGTACAATAAGTTTATGATTTTTTAGATAATTTTTCCTATTACAGTTAATACATAGTGTTGACACCTGATTTTTGCCCCTAAGCAAAAATATTTTCATTAAATCACATGGCATATAGACATTAGGTACATTGACATTAATGGGGTCTATTAGACATATTTTTCTTGTTTTAAAAAAAATAAGAAAAAAATCAAGAAAAAGAAATCAAAAAAAAGAAAAAAAAAAGAAATCAAAATAAAAAAAATTCGGTCGGTTCGACCCGATTCGAGTTAACCGGGTCCGCTCGTTTCCTTTGTTTCCCTATTTCTTTTCCCACGCGGGCCGGCCCATTTCTCTTTTCCCTTTGGCCCGGCCCGCGACTGTCTTTCTTTTCCCTTTATCATCTCTCGGCAGAGGGGACCAGAGAAAAATGTTGGTACAGGGACGAGCAACGCGCAGCAGCAGGGAGGTCGCGCAGCGGCAGGGGGCATCGCTCGACGCCGAGAATGTCAAAAAGGTAATCAGTGGTCCCAAAGAAAAAGGACCGACGTCCAGGGATAAAGAGGGTTGCTGGAAAAGAGAACGAAGGGGCGGAAGAGGAGGAAAAATGGAGGATTGAGGGGTCTTTTTTAGAGAGGAGAGTGTTCCAGCCTCCCACTCGGAAAGGAGGTGGCAGAGCGAATCTCCTCCCCCTCTCCACCGTGCATTGAGATCCGGAGTTAGCCGTCCCCTCATTCTCGGCCGTCGGAGCTCCACGCGGGACAGGAAGGTGAAAAGAAAAAAAACAGAGGAGTTTTGGAGAGGAGAAGGAAGGTCGAGAGTGAATCCGAGAGGGTGGGGGAGTGAAAAAAAAAAGTCATCCCTTTCGCTGGTGGTTCGCCGGAAGCGTCCTTATACTCGTCGGAAACCAGCCAGCCAACCGCCGCGCATCGCCCAAGCCAGTTCGAACCAGGTAAGCCACGGTCTCCACTTGCTCTGTTCTGCCATTCCCTCCCCCGCCTCTCGAGTGCCGGTCACACCGAGCCTACTCAGTGGTCGGCCGGCCCCATCAATGGCGGCTTACATTTGTTTCAAGCTCAAATAAGTTGGTTTAAACGTCATATGTCGAAAAAGGCTATGCCCTCGTCAAAATCGGACCTGTGGATCCATTTTTCAGCTGCCTACCAACTGTTCGACAAAATGTCTCAATGAAGCTGTTTAGGTTTAAAACGTTGAATCTGGTCACGTGGCTTTTTAGTGTTTTATCGCAAACTGAGACAATCTAGTGATGAGATATGGTTCCTTAGATCCTCACGCTTCACGTTCTAGCCAAAAATCACCTCGAAACTTAGCTTTAAGCACCGGTTTGAACTCGCCCACCACTTGTTCGACGAAATGTCTAAACGAAGTTCCGAGTTTGTTTTTGTGAAGTCGGTGCTTGGAACTCGATTGTTATACTTGATTAGTTCTTATATTTTTCGATTGATGCCTGACGTTGTGTTTTCTTTGTGATTTCTCTCGGTTTTGGGGTATATCTCTCGTCCTTCGAGTCGGCCATGGAAATCTATTCCCAACGCCGGCGTTGCTTGCGGTCTGATGCTGCGATCGTTAGCCCTGTATCTCTATTTCATGTGTGTTTATGTTCGTTTGTTTGGTCTTAAGATCTGTCGTTGGGGTTGAGAGTTTGAGGGCCGGGTAATCGAGTTTTTGCTCGTCGATGTCATTTCTGTGGCCGGAGTTGGTCGCCGGAATGTTGGCCGGCAGTGATGGTGTAAGGCCAGCATCCGTCGTCGACGCTGGCGGTCCGAGCCGACGGCTGGCGTTGAGCGTTCCCGGCATAATCCTAGTGACGGCGTGAAGACATTCTCGGTGAAGAAGCGAAGAAGAAAGCGTTCTGGGGAGCGGCGTCACGGGCGCGAAGGGGAAGAAAAAGAAACAAAAGAAAAAGAAAAAAGAAAAGAGGAAAAATTAAAATAAAAATAAAATAAAAATCAGAAAAGAAATATTTAAATGGGATACCGGGCGGGTCGGAGTGCCGGGTCAGGTAGCTGGGCGGATCGGGTCAAGGGACCCGGTTCGGAATTGTTATTTTATTATTAAAAAAATTTAAATTTTAAAATTTTAAAAATTTCAAAAAAATTCGAAAATGTTTAAAAATCCAAAAAATATTAAAAAGTCCAAAAAACATTAAAAAAGTTCAGAAAATTAAAAATTTAAAAATTCGGAAAAATTCCAAAAAATCCAGAAAATTAGGAAATGTTCATAAATCACTTTTGGGCTTAATTTCACTATATATTAGTGTTTATTTCATTCTAGACTTAGTTTAAAACTTGCAAAAATTGAGAAACTTTAAAAATCTTCAAAAAAAATCGAACAAGCGATTAGGGCTTTACTAGGGCTTTTGATTGCCTTTTCTTTTTTAGGGATGATGCAAGGTCGCTGGTTGTTTATTTTCTTTGTAATTATCTGGTTGTGCACCTTTAATACATTGATTGTTATTTTCCATTTTTAGCATAGTTAGGTGGAATCTTAGCTTTTTTGATAGGCTGCTTGGTACGTTAGTTTGCGAACGTTCAAGTTTAGGCACCGAAAGGGTATTAGTTAGATCATTAGTGTAATCAAGTCCCCGATCTTTAGAATCTCTGATTTTTGCGCATATCGAGACAACATTTCCACATCTTAATTAGGGTTTTTAGCCGACCCTTGATCATGGCTAGTGGCGACTCCAATGGAATGCTTCGTTTAGATAAATTCTCGTCGCATGAGGTATGAAGCTCAGGAGTGTCTCGGTCTTTGGATTAAGGAACTATTTGGTTTGTTTATCAAATGAACCACTTAATGTTTACATCTATTGACAAAAATACCTCTTGGCCTAACCAATCAGAATTTGGACGGGTAGGTCGTGACACATTGCTCCTTTTATTTTCTTTAATGGTGAATCCTCGCATAAGTTGTGACATCTAGTCAGATGCCCGTCGTTTTCGGTCGGATGTGCAAGAAGTGAAATCAAATATGATATTTCTCTTCCAGGTATAGTCAATGCAAGGTTGAATCAAGTTTTGGATTTAATTTAAGCTCTTGCAAATTTCCAACACTAACTAAATTCTCGATGTCATGAACTAAATAGGAATTCATGTGCTACGAGCAAATATGTGTGAAGCGATTATTTCCTCGTAAACAAAAGACTAAACTTAGAGCACCCATCAGTTATCATTTGTACTAGCAAGAGCCTTCCACCATTCACACTAAACTTCAATACACCTGCTTTTGTCAGTCCATTCGACGAAGATGATTGAATTCGCAAACTACGACTATCCTCCAACTACCAAGAACGCAAGCATACAGTGTTTGTGTCAAGTGACAATTTTATTGACTTAAGACTGCAACTTGATATGTCAGAAAAATCACATCAAGCCCTTACCTTTAAAAGCAATTTTTCTGTTGAGACCATACAATGCGACATCAGACACGAGCACAATCGAAATAAGCCGCAGCTCGCGATTTAACTTGGAAGACAACTCAAAGGTCAGAAAAGGTCAAAGATCTCCAAGCAAAGTAACATTAGATTGTTTCCTCATTTGGAAATTTTGGGAAATTGTTTCAACACGTGAGCTTTGAGTTTATTTTGAGAAATCAAATCAAGATCCTTAAACTAAACTTCTGTCAAATTTCCAACTCTGAGAAGCCAAAGTTGAGCACAAGGGTTTGATGGGAACACCATACATGCATAGCTAAAGTGACAAGCAATCTGCTGGACGTTTTTTACTCTCCCTCTCTTTCTTTCCATTTCCAAGTTGGGAACCAAATTTGCATATCCACAAAACTTCCTCTATTAAAGTCTAGGGCCTACTTCCAAAACCAAATTTGAATATTTTGCTTTTGCATATGGATTATGTATTGCCGGAGTGCCATTACCGCTATCAATACAGATTATTACATAGCTTTCCTCAGTTCTAGCGATGTTTCCTGCATCATCTACTTCAAACTTTGATAAATTTAAGACAAAAGCAATAGTGGCCCGGTGAAGAAGCCAACTAAAATGATAACAGGATTTGTAAAGTTGTGTTTCCAATAATAAACTATTGAATACATCTATTTAAGACCAAAAGAGAAAGCCAGCTAAGAGAAAATGTAAACTGACAATAGAGACATGACTTGTTAGCATAATAGAAACTCTATAAATGAAATAGAGAAGTACTTCTACATTTGAGAAACCATATCAACATACTGCCACGTGTACGACTGCACGAGGAGAAATTCTCGGTAAACTAAGAACCTTTTGCGAAAAATCCAGAAGCATATCCGAAGTATAGTCCTTTTCCAGGCCGGAGGTGTCAGCTAAATATAAGATCCCATTTCGATTTTCTTTAGAATTCCTTTTAGTAGAGATCACCATTTTCTCCAAAACCAGTGCGTTCCCAAGTAAAAACTCGATTAGCTCAATCACGTATGGTTCGGTCACGCATGCAAATACCGTTACATTCTTGAGGTGGTGAGCAAGACAATGAAATGTGCCTTGAACAGAATGCCAATAACTCCTCCCATCAAAATTACACGCTCGATCCCACGTATTTCTCTGAAAAATAGCAAACAAAGTGCAAAGCTCAAGCATTAATAAATCAGACAAATTTAATTTCTAAACAAATATATTGCTTCTGATATCCAATATCCATAATTCAATTGCAAGTTAATGTACTTAAGGAAATTTAGAAATAAATTCCATGTAATGAAGAGGTGCCACTCTTCTCTACCAATGAAAGTAAAAATAATATGAACTTTTAGAAAAAAAATATCCCTTATTCTCGCAAAACTATAAGCTAAAGAAATAAATGTCTCTAACACCATTTATAGGCACCTGAATATTTGACGAATAAACATACATGGTAAGTGTCTCTTCGAAAATCTCTAATCTCTAGTAGGTACTTGAATATCCTCGAGATTTGACGGATAAACATATATGGTAAGTCTCAAATCTCTAGTAGGTACCTGAATATCCTCAGGATTTGACGGATAAACATATATGGTAAGTGTTTCTAAAAAATCGCAAGCCTCTAATAGGTAAGAAATCCCAGGGAGGTGCCACTTTGCCAAATTAAGTGTCATTGTCACTGACTTCCAGCTGAAAGATGGACATGGTTGATTGTTCAGCTCCCATATGCTGAAGACCTGGAGAATCATTGGAGGAATTGAGATTCTTAAAACATAAAACAAGAAAAACATAAAATAAGACAAACAAAAAGTTAAAAAAAAGTAAAAGAATAGCATCTGACCCATAATGCTTGATGTTTCGATAATTAAAGTAAATCAGAAACATACAACAACGACGCCTCCTCTAACTAAGTTGGATCAATACACAATATTAACAAAGTGGATATCTTCTTTACTTCACAAATTGAAATCATTCTGGCACCCCTACGCCTTGAGAGCTACAATTTACTGCCAAGAGTAAATGGATCCAATCTCCAGTACACTTCTATCATACTAGTCAAACAACTAGAATGCCACATATTACACAAGCTAGAGTTATCACCCACTAGCCTTTCTTGCTATTAATTAATATACACCTCCACGTGATATACTTAGCTTTAATGCAAACAAGCACCCTTAAGGATGAAGGCATCAATCAATAATTGATACTGAGTAAAGACTCCTGATGAGACCTTCCTTTATCAAATATGCATGATTAGATTCAGACTTTTATCATCACAAACATCAAAAAGCTAAATTACCCAAAAATACACAAACAAAGCAACAAGGTTGGCTGACAACAAGTCCCAGCAATATGCTAAGCTGTCCATCAAGCAGGTCGTGACCTGATAGACTCAATAAGACCCAAAAAAAAAAAAAAAATTCGACCATTAATTTGAGATGGATAAATCTACCACAGTGCTATTCAAACTGGTATTGAATGACTGCTGAATTTTGACAAGAAAGCACAAATATGGACAACAGAAAAAAGATCCATTCATATCAAATGGCAACAGTGACAATGTTATGAGAAAGAGTGTTTTGAAGATTTAAGCTAATAGTGCAAGACTGGACAATGGACAAACTAAACAAATAAGGTAGCGCATGATAACCATTCTGGTCCGGAATGAGTTCCTGAACCAGAAATAGATTTTTCTATTTCTGTTCCTGGATGAGTTTTGGGAAAAAACCCGTTTGATAACGACAAAAATTTCTGTTTCTAGAACGAAACCCGTTTGATTAAAGACGAAATTTCTATTTCGAAACAAAAACCCGTTTGATAAACAACATAAAATTCTATTTCAGAATGTAAATCCATTTTTTAGAAATGAAATAAAAATAATAAAAAATCTGAAAATTCATAAAAATCTTTAAAAAATTCCGAAAATCCCAAAATTTGAAAAATTCTAGAAAAATCATCAAAATGTTGAGAAAATAAAAAAAATTCAGATTTCGGGAAAATAGGAAATTTGTTGAAATTTTTCAAAAAAATAAAGAAATAAAAATTTCAAAACTTCACGAATTGCTTAGAATATTGCGCCATCCACTTTTAGTGAAATTTAAAATTTTTAGGTTCCCAAAAAAATCAAAAATTTCAAAACTTCACGAATAGTTTAGAATACATGTGACCACCCACTTTGAGTGAAATTTAAATTTTTTTAAGTACCCAATAAAATTAAAAACAAAAAATAAAAAAATTTCAAAAATTCACAAAATCGCTTAGAATAGCTGTGGCCACCCACTTTTTGAGTAAATTTTAATTTTTTTAGATGCCCTAAAAAAATTTATAAAAATTAAAAATTTCAAAATTTCACAGAATGACTTAGAATACATGTGGCCAACCATTTCAAGAGAAATTTAATTTTTTTGAGATTTTCAAAAAAAATTAAAAATTTTAGAAATTTCAAAACTTCATGAATGGCTTATAGAATACCGGCCATCCACTTTGAGCGAAATTTAAATTTTTTAGGCCAAAAAAAATCAAAAAGTGAAAAAATCAAAAATTTCAAAACTTCACGGAATGACTTAGAATACCTGTGCCACCCACTTTGAGCGAAATTTTAATTTTTTAGGTACAAAAAAATATTAAAAATCAAAAATTTGAAAACTTCACATAATGGCTTAGAATACTTCTAGCCACTCACTTTGAGTAAAATATAAAATTTTTGAGGTGCCCAAATGATATTTTTATTTTTGCTTTTTATTTCATCACCTAAAAAAATATTAAATTTCACTCAAAGTTGGTATTACGGATATTATAAGCCATTCGAGAAATTTTCAATTTTTTTTTTTTTTTTTTTTTTCGAAATGGGTGACCATGTATATTCTAAGTCATTCTATGAAGTTTTGATGTTTTTAATTTTTTAATTTTTTCAACACCTAAAAAAAATAAAATTTTGCTCAAAACGGGTGGCCACAAATTGTGAAGTTTTGAAATTAAATTTTACGTTGGATTCGTAACGTTACGTACGCCCGCACACAAATTCCAGTCAAATTAATGCAAATGGCCAAGAACCTTTGAACGGGTCTTGACATTCAACCACCATCGTTCTTGATAATTGCTCTCAATATTTGTGAGTATGCATCATTCCGCATAATATCACAAAAGCTTATGGAGAAAAGTAAACCAAGCACATCACATTACAAGAGCCAATATAGGAGATCCCAAAATGCCACGTCACATTACAAGAGCCAACATAAAAAATCCTCAAATACAAAATAATGGAAATACATTAGAAAAGTCGGAAACACATTTTCATGGAATCTCCGCCACATTATTATCAATTGCCAATTGATTGGCAATTCTTTTCCTAAGCATGTTGATCTCGATATCCTCCTCTATTGATGTATCGTCAATAACCTCATCTTGTGCACTTCCAAACGAGTACTCTGAATCACCATATTGAGAAAAGTTCTTATCCATCTTGTCTTGATCACGGATGTAATTATGAATAGCACAACATGCAATTACAATACATGACTGCTTTTGAATTGAAAATGAAGGCATGTGTTTTAAAATGAGAAAGCGATTCTTTAACACCGCAAATGATCTCTCAATAACATTCCTTAGTGAAGAATGCCTATGGTTGAATAATTCTCTTGTTGTTCTTGCTTGCCTCACTCTACCCCTAAAATCATTAATATGATATCGTTCGCCTTTGAAAGGAGTCAAAAATCCTGAGCTGCAAGCATAACGGGAATCTACCACGTAGTATTTGCCTATCAAAAGGTATTCATATATTGATCATGATTCACAAATGCAATACAATTATAAAGAAAATTATCTCTTGAAAAATAAGCAAATACATGGTGGAGGTCGAGGAAATTGTAAGCGATGTGTCTCGAGTGCTGCCGAGAGCACTTGACAATCGTTGGCAGAGCCTTCCCAACCAGCATACACAAATGTAAATTTCATATCAAATGAACAAACACACATCACATTCTGAGTGGTAATTCCTTTCCTGCCTCTAAATGGGATCTGTTTCGACACTGGTACGAAGCATGAATGTGAGTGCCATCAATAGCGCCTATCGGCCCTATCATTTCAACAAAGACTAGCATTATACAGGATTATCAACAAAATGTAACTGACGATGTAAAGGAATGTATGCAAATCGTACCTTGAAGTAAGGATTATATTTAGGATTGATAAGAATTTCTTCTGGGACAACATCAAATGAAGGTGGTACGATAATTTCTCTTGCCAAATTCAGAATTGCTTGCAACACTTTAGCAAAGTATTTGCTGATAGTTTGTCCCGAATGTTGGAATCTCTCACATAAATCTCTATTCGAGTTCTTGTGACAAATCATAGATAAAAATATCCCAACTTGTTCGTCTACCTTAATATATCGACTATCTACCAACCAACCCCTTTCCTTCATTAAATCACAAAGATTGAGAAAAACATGTCTCTCCATTCGAAAAGCTTCATATATCATGTCTGAATGTCCATAAAGAATCTCTCTTATCCATTCAGGCCCTGACAATTTACTGTCCCTAATGGGTTCTCTGGTGTGCATAGACATGTTCATCAAAACAGCACACATCCATGCTTTCAGTAAATTAAGTTCAACATCATCGAAGACCTGTTCAATTGGTTCAACCAATGCTACTGGACCATTAATGCTGCTACTTTCACCCCCCTCCATATTACCTATGCCCTCGCACGAAGAACACCAACACAACAAATAAGTCAGGAATCAACAGCATCCACAACGTCATCATAGTTCCATAATTAACAATAGCCACGGCATCATAGTTGCATAATTAAAAACAAACCAAAGACATCATAGTTCCATAAATAAAACCAAACCAAAGTATCTCAAGGACACAAGTCATTAAGTGAAAATAAAACAAACATGAAAAAGTCATCTTAGTTCTCAACATCTATTCAAATAGATTCAAGAAGACCGCGTCTCCTTTCAGGTAAAGATAGGACGAACCTCTCTCCAGTTGGCACTAAGGCATGCTTGGTTCATAGCTTTGTTGTAAAGATTCTGCTCTAAGTCAGGCATGTCATTTAAAATGGCAACCACAGCTCCCATGGAGTAGGGGTTCTCGGGTGGAGGGGCATGTGAGGTGATGGAGCCACTTGTTGATTGACTCGCCTTAGACTTGATCATATCTTGAATAGCTTTGCAGGTGCTAGCAATATCATATGTGCTACTCTTTCTCCTCCTCCTGGAATTTGGAGTCCTATCCAACTTATGCTTCTCACGAACTTGCGTGGCACTCACGTCAGGTGTGAAGACTCCATCACTAAGTTCGTTTGGATCACCTTCCAAAGCACCACCACCATTGTCACCACCACTACCATTGTCTTCCCCTCCGACACCACCAAGTATTCTCGCATTTCCTCCGCGTAATCCCAAGTAGCATATGTATCGCCAAACACGATACACAGATCGGGATATTGAGGAAACCCATCCTTTCGGAATTTAGCCCATTCGATGTTATCCTGCAATTTCAAAAAATAGTGACATACGTGAGCGACATCATCAAAACATACATCCACAAATAGAACAAAATGACCAAAGTAAACTGATACCTTGATGTGATCATCCCATACACTTGGATCCTCCACAATAATCGTTTTGTTAACATGATCCCATCCAAATCCAGTTGTGAAAGAAGCTTCTTATAACTCCCATCTTGTCTCCTCAATTTGTTTGTCCTGTTCTTCAACCGAACTACATGTAAACCGGAGTGTTGTTTGTTTATTGAACTCGGTAACTATGTTATTCCACCCTACTTTGTTATAGGTAGTAGTGGTGCGATTTCCCTTTTTTACCTCTTCAACCAATAAGCTTACAAGCAAATTGGTTAAAGCCTCATCCACTTTGCCACAAATGCCTCTTTTAGGATGCCATTTACCCTTAACTGGTTGAACATCAAATGAAGCACATCATATGGTGTACCAATTCAAATGCGGAAGATTTGATGTAAAGAGCCATATCATCTATAATTTGAACCATTCGATGTACATGTGCTTTAATGTTGAGTGTTCTAATAGATAATTAGCGCTAACTTTATTGTTTGAGAAATTCAGAAGAACTCAGCAGAAGTGCAAATGATGTAGGAGTATACTGATATATTCAGGTAAAATTTCATAAATGGAAAACGAAAAGGAAAGTAAAAACCAGACTTCATTTGCTAAGAACACTGAGAGCGCTAGAGTGTGGAGAGAAGTCCAGGTGGCCCTCCCGAGTTCTCCTTTACTTGCAAAAGTGCCTTGTACCTGAAAAAATATTTAGTTAAAGTTTCATACAGGCAACTAATCTCGACGAACTCAAACATCATCCTCATGCCTTTGGGCACAAAATTTCTTCGTGTAACTTTGTCAACCGCTTAAGACATTTAGGCGGGTATTTACTTTAAAATGCAATAGAAGGAACATGCCCTAAGGAAATGCGTGGAAGTGAGAACATTGAAGAATAGCATGATTTATGTGCTTCCGAAATGCCATTATAAAGAATTAAACAGCATTGGTAGCATCATCCTAAGACATAATGCTAAAACATCTTTGGTATCTACGGGTCTATTATGGTGGCTCAAATCCCAGGACAACAATTCAATCAATTGACAAAACAGGGGACGCATACAAAGCAATCACGAAAGCATCAGCCCCCGAATCAAACACTAAAAACAACCAAATTTTTCCCAAACTGACCGAGGGAAAGCAACGAACACCAAACTCCCACGAATGGTCATGCGCAAAAGGCAAAGTCACGGGGATGGAAAGCGAAGTTAAATTTACTACAATATTATTGCATTTTTGCTAGCTATCATTCCAAAGGGGAATGATGCTTATGAAGTCTCGTTAGCAATTCTTGTTCCCCATCCGGTTGGGGAAACCTACGCTAATGTTGAACGAGGTTTCAAAAAATTGCACCGAAATCATTCTATAGAAATCTTCCTCCAATCACGTAATTCATAATATTCGGACAACTCCCAAGCAAAGTGGAAGACTTCGGAGATGCACATCAATTTTTAAAAACACAAATCATCGAGTTAAATCAACAAGATTCGCAAATTTGAACGGTTGAAGAACTCCCATCGAAGATTTCAAAGAAGAAATTGCATACCCGAGTTGAACCTCCAAGAATTTTGACACGAACACTTCGAAGAAGTGGAAATCGAACCCGACGCAAAATTCCCGATCAAATCGGTGAAAAATCGGGCGAAACACTGGCTTTCAAAATAGAAACCCATTTACTTCACCAATTTGGAGTTCGCTACCAATTATGGAGCAACTGTTCGGTGGTCGAATGTTCCCAAGCATCGCGACTTCTACATCTTTCGGCTTATTAAGAGGTCCCCATTCAATATCCCGAGCACGTTAATGCGAACCGACTAATCTCATCCAACCCAAACCCTAGCAATCTTCGAGTCCACACACCACAAATTCTTGAGAAACAAACACTCCAAAAGCGAAGGAATCCAAGCGACGGAACCGACTTACCATAAATCCTAAACAACCAAAATTTTCCCAGATATCGGGCGACGGCGAGCTCGACCGCCGCCCACGGCGAGGCCGCTTGGCCTCGCCCCGATCCGGGCGACGGCGAGCTCGACCGCCGCCCATGGCGAGGCCGCCGGCCTTGCGTGCATCCGGGCGACGCAAGCTCGACCGCCGGCCCCGGGCGAGGCCGCTCGGCCTCGGGGAGGCCGAGCGGCCTCGCCCTGGGCCGGCGAGCTCGACCGTCGCCACGGCGAGGCCGGCCGACCCCTCGATCACGACGACTTCCAAATCCGTAAAAGAGAGAGATGAGAGGAGATTTGCGCACGATCGGAGCTTACGTGGAGCAGAGCAAGCGGCCCTGGCTTCCTCTCGGCCTGAGCAAGCGAACGAGTGGCTTGGCTTCCTCTCGTCGACGGCAACAGTAAGAGAGTAGAGAGAGTCGGGCGGAAGAGAGAGCTCAAGGAGACGAGAGAGAGATGTGTTGAAGAAAATCGATTTCTTCGGGAATGAGTTCTCACTTTTGGTCCAGAAATGAAAACGGCGAGCTCGACCGTCGCCCACGGCGAGGCCGAGCCGACCCTCGATCACGGCGACTTCCAAATCCAGAAAAGAGAGAGATGAGAAGAGATTTGCGCACGATCGGAGCTTACGTGGAGCGAGGAGCGAGCGGCCCGGCTTCCTCTCGGTCGGAGCAAGCGAACGAGTGGCTTGGCTTCCTCTCGTCGACGGCAACAGAAGAGAGTAGAGAGAGAGTCAAGGTAAGAGAGAGCTCGAAGGAGACGAGAGAGAGATGTGTTGAAGAAAATCGATTTCTTCGGGAATGAGTTCTCACTTTTGGTCCGAAACGAAAAACCTAGTTTTTTCTGTTTCTCATTTTTTGTCCAAAACGAGTTGGGACAAAAACTTGTCCCGGAAATAGAAAAATTAAATTGCGTTAACAAACGGGTTTTCGGCCAAAACTCGATTTGGGAGCAAAAACCGCTCCTGGACAGAACTGCAGGAATGGTTATCATGCAGTACCTAAGTCTCCAGCCACCACTGCCAGCTCTCATCAAGAAATTCTAATCTTATCACTTAACATTCAAATCATTTAAATAGAATGGAAACCTACCAGTATACTCCGATTGCACAGAGTAAAATGTGCAATGCTACGGAGCTTTTTCAGAAGCCTTTTGAACTCATAATATTCCAGAAAGACACCTCGTTCCAACAAGAAATCTCCAAAACCGCTGACATAGAGGGCCACATCATTAAGGGAAGACCCGCAATCCAAATTTACATCATCTTGTAATCCATCCAGTTCAAGTGTCATGACATTCGGACAGATTATCTTACTCAGGGGATAACCGACATAGACGGCCAATATTTTGATGCCCGAACTAGCAAGATCCACTTTTTCCAGGTCAACACAATTACAAACATTCAATTCTTCAAGGGACGGGTGCCTTTCGAACTTCAGAACTTGTAGGCCATGGCAACATTGGAGGGACACCTTCTTCAATGACGGGCTTCCCGAAACCAGATTTTGTATCACCTCTTCGCTTAAATTAACATCAAACATCGACAACTTTTGAAGCGATTTCAAATGAATCTGTCCTAGAGATTCGATATTACAAAAGCTCCACCAGCTTACTAGAACCGAGAACAGCACTCGGCACTCTATAGTGAAGAGCTGGCTTTGCTCCCAACGGCCTAGCACAGCCACCTAGGGCAACATCCAAGACCTTAACCTTTTTCTTCAGCGCGAAGCATATCCACTCATCCAATCTATTTGACATTACTCCACGACCGTCAGGGTTAGGAGAGCCACTCGCATGGAAGTCCAACTCGATACGGAACGTATGGATTTCGGGGCTCTCGTGTAGCGCCAAAACATGGTCCACGAAATTCGAGAACCCGCCGCCAGCTCTAGAACGACCGCGACGGCAGACATGGAAATCGCACTCCTCGAAGGACAGCATGCTCAGAGATCTCCAAAGGCCACAGAACGGCCGAAGCATCAAGGAGGCACCGAAAGCGCACCTGAAGGGCAGGAAGGAGAGTATGTGGAGGAGGAGCGAGTCGGGCAAGCCGCTGATCCTGTAGACCGCCTCATCCTCTTCGCTGTCTCTGCGATCAACAGTTCTCCTCGTGGCTTCGCTCACACAAGTCGCGGGAGGCACAAGGAAACTCTTTATATTTATACCGTGAATTCATATTGGGCCGGCCCAATAGGCGGGGGCTAAGCTTGGTTTTTTTTATTTTTTATTTTTTTTATGGAAAGGGCTAAGCTTGTTTATTTGGTGATAATACTGGGAGTATTGAAACGAGAAATATGATCTGATTACCTTCTAAATTGGTGTCCAATCTCGTGGAATGGAAATAAAGAAAAATGGAAGATGGTTATATAACGGTCCTATTATTTTACATTTAACTTCTAGACGCGCCACGTGCATCTCGTAAATAAATGTAAGCAGTTTTTTTTCTTTTTCTAAGGTGGTAGATGGTTTTTTGCTTTCACGGTTTTACAATTTTAACGTTTGAAAGAAATTAATGAGGAAATTCATTAAAATAGAAGACTAAACTGGAAAATTTTATCAACGACTTTCTTTGTATGTAACTTTTTTTAATAAGAAACGTCTACTTCATGTAATTTGGCATTAGTATTCGAAAAACACTTTTTGATTTTATCAATGACTTTGGGAGGATTTGAAAAGGTCGAAGGAGCACCAACCCGAGGCTATCAATAACTGTTACTTGAACAAAAAAGCATTTTAGTTATACCACAAGATTTTTCAAATTTATGCTAGTCAATTTGGGTAGTCATATATCTCAAGTGCTGCCTCAAGGGCTTATCAAGTTGGCAATTTTTTCGGCGTGCATCATGTGGTTTTAAAAGCATCTATCATATCGAAAGAGAATGACCGTTGCCATCACATATTGTATGTAGGAAGAGAACAAAAATAATTTTCAAGAAGACGAACAATCTACTTCTAAAGAACTCTCATAGTACCAATTTTGATAACTTTTTTCCATTCTGAATGTTGTGTAATGAATGAATCTACTACATGTATCCCGTGCATAGCCCTTGGGTAGTATCTAGTAAATCCACGTTTCGCCGTCCTTAACTTACTGTAAAATAAGAACCTCGCAATTAATGTCTTTAATGACTGGCATAAAAATTACTGGAGACGTAAAAGCTTCGTCATTAGCATCAAAATATATGGAGCAACCATTTATATGAACTAACTACACATGCAGTTTCTATTTTTCTTGCGTCTATTGATTAACAAAATCGTGAACATTGATTACATACTGATCCAGGTGCACCTAAAGAAGTATAACACAATAGGAAGTTTCGTGTTTCTTTAAATATGTATAAAAGATCGATGAAAAATGTCGATCTAAAATTAAATTTTAGCAAATAGTTTTGTTTACGAGATTACTCATATTGATCTGTGAATATTATTACACTAACCCCATCGATAAGTTAAGACGCAAGTTAAAACTAGGATGAATAACCCAAATAGGGATTTGCAAATTTAGAAGGAACTCGTATCATACTTCTCATTTAAAGGGAAAATCATTCATTCCACGCGATCAGATATCAATTAAGAAGGCCATCATATTATATTTCTCATTTAAATACTCCCAATATTATTCAGCAAATAAACAAGCTTAGCCCCGCCTATTAGGGGTGTCAAAAAAGCCAGCGCCGGCTCGGCCCGGCCTGCACCGGCTCGGTCCGGCCCTAAAATTTGGGATATTTTGGGATTGGACCTTAGTCTTCTTCGGGTAAGGCTTTTAGATACGGGTATTTGGACCTTAGTCTTCTTCGAGATCATCTTCTTCCTCTTCCTCTGGTCCATGACAACCTGCAATTCCTCCTCGGGGCCGATTTCTGAACCAGGGACGACCCTGAAGATGTCCCACAAGGAGATGCCATTGATGCAGATACAAACTACAGTGTTTTGTGCGCCGGTAGAGGGTTGAATCATGAGACATAGTAGAGCCAGTGGAGGAAGACAACCGAGAAGGATTGAACAAGGTGGGTCCTGCGCTTGAATGAAGAGGAGATTATCTACCCACAGAGAAGGATCCCACTGAGAATTGGAGACATGGGTCTCAAACATCAAGATGTGGGTGATGAGCATGAAGATAGATTTCTTGATCAAAAACACCTGATTTGTTGGGGGAGGTGAACGGTTTGGCATGCGAACCAGGAGGCTCCCCAAAGCCACATTCGGGACGGAGGACTTTGCAAGAGAAATTGAGCAGAGGAGGAATTAAAGCCGACCCGGCCCGACCCGACCCGACCCGGCACATCCCTTTGGAGTGTATACTGAACAGGGTCTCGGGGCGGGTCAAGCACGACCCTTTTCGGGTCGAGTAGGGTATCATGAAAGGCCGATCCGACCCGACCCATTGACAACCATCGAAACCACCATCGCTCGCCCGATATAAACCTGTGTTTCTCAGTCTAAAGAATTCACTCGTGCCTCCTGCGAGTCGTGTGAGCGAAGCCATGAGGAGAAGGAGATCTGATGATCTCAGGGACGGAGCCGGCGGTTCAGACCCGCGAAAGAGCGAAGAGGAGGAGGACGAGGCGGTCGACAGGATCAGTGGCTTGCCCGACTCGCTCCTCCTCCACATACTCTCCTTCCTGCCGCTCAGGTGCGCCGTCCGCGCATCCTTGATGCTTCGGCCGTTCCGTGGCCTCTGGAGATCACTGAGCAGCCTGTCCTTCCAGGAGGGCGATTTCCGTCCCCGCCGTCGCGGCCGTCCCAGAGCTGGCGGCGGCAGGGTCTCGAATTTCGTGGACCATGTGCTGGCGCTACACGAGAACCCAGAAATCCACACGTTCCGTTTCGAGTTGGGATGCTTTTTTCCGCCTGATAAATTGGGTGAGTGGATCTGCTTCGCGCTGAAGAAGAAGGTGAGGGCCCTCCATGTTTGCCTACTTGGGTTTGGTGTGCCGGCGGAACCCTTTCACTATAGAGTGCCTAGTGCTGTTTTTACTGCTAGTAGCCTAGTGGAGCTCAAGTTGAATGTATATAATGTCGAATTTGGAGAACAGATTCAGTTGAAGTCGCTTCGAAAGTTGTCGATGTTTGATGTTGACATAAGCGACGAGGTGCTGCGTAATTTGGTTTCGGGTAGCCCGTCGTTGAAGAATTTGTCTCTCCAGACTTGCTGTGGCCTACGAGTTCTGAAGTTCGATAGACATCCGTCACTTGAAGAATTGAGCATTTGTAATTGTCGCCTCGAAAAAGTGGATCTTGCTAGGTCGGGCATCAAAATATTGACACTTGAACTGGATGAGGAGGATGACATGATAAATTTGGATTGCGGGTCTTCGCTTAATGATGTCGCCCTATGTGGTTCTGGTTGGAGACGTGGAGAGGTCAAAACACTTTTGGAAAAGCTCCGTAACGTTGCAAATTTTACTCTGGGCAATTGGATTATACAGGTAGGTTTCCATTCTATTTAAATGCAATTGGATTATACTGGGAGGTTTCCATTCTTTTTAAATGATTTGAAGTCCTTTTAAGTGATACGATTAGAATTTCTTGATGTGAGCACTGGTTGGCAGTAGTGGCTGGAGGGTTTGTCCACTGTCCAAGTCTTGCATTATACCTCAATCTTCAAAACACAAATGCAAACTATTTATTTTAGATGAGGCTCGTCTTTTTTGTTTCTGTCTTATAACATTGTCGTTTAGTTGATTTCATCCAACTTCTGCAACTAAATGTTTGGTGCATAAGGGATGATATTGCCATTTGATATGAATGGATCTTTTTTTGTTGTCCATGTTTGTGCTTTCTTGTCAGCTAATCTTTCTGCTTTGTTTGTGTTGCTTTATTTGTGGGCTATATCTTGGGTAATTTAGCATTTTGTTGTTGGTGATGATAAAAGTCTGAATCTAATCTTGCATATTATATGAAGAAAGGTTTCGTCCGAGTCTTTGCTCAGAATCGTTGCCTTCATCCTTAAGGTGTATATCAATTAGTAGTTAGAAGGGCAGCTGGGTGATAACTCCAGCTTGTGTGATGTGTGGAATTCTAGTTGTTTGACTAGTATGATAGAAGTTTAGTGGAGATTGGATTCATCAATTACTATTTGCAGTAAGCTGTAGCTTTCAAGGCGCAGGGATGCCAGAATTCGGCCTAAAGCAATGATTTCAATTGGTGAAGTAAAGAAGATAAACACTTTGTTTATATTATGTATTTGATCTGACTTAGTTAGAGGAGGCGTAGTAGTTGTTGTTGGTTGCTGTATCTTTCTGATTTACTTTAATTATCTGAACATCAAGCATTATCGGTGAGATGCTCTTCTTTTACTTTTCTGGATTTTTGTTTGTCCTATTTTGTGTTTTAAGTATTTCAGTTCCTCCTCAATTTTCCATCTCCAGGACTTCAGCACATGGAAGCTGAAGAATGAACCACGTCCATCTTTCAACTGGAAGTCTGTGACAATGACACTTAATTTGGCAGAGTGTCACCTCTCTGGGATTTCTTATCTACTAGAGACTTGCAATTTTCTAGAAACACTTACCATATATGTTTATCCGTCAAATCCTGAGGATATTCAGGTACCTACTAGAGATTTGAGATTTTCCAAGAGACACTTACCATGAATGTTTATTCGTCAAATATTCAAGTGCCTATAAATGGTGTTAGAGACATTTATTTCTTTAGCTTACAGTTTTGCGAGAATAAGGGATATTTTTTTTCTAAAAGTTCAAATTATTTTTACTTTCGTTGGTAGAGAACAGTGGCATATCTTCATTACATGGAATTTATTTCTAAATTTCCTTAAGTACATTAACTTGCGATTGAATTATGGATATTGGATGTCGTGTAATTTTTAGAAATTAAATTTATTTGATTTATCAGTGCTTGAGCTTTGCGCTTTGTTTGCTATTTGTCAGGGAAATATGTGGGATCGAGCATGTAATTCTGGTGGGAGTAGCTATTGGCATTCAGTTGAGGGCACATTTCATTGTCTTGCACACCACCTCAAGAACGTAATGATATATGCACGCGTGACTGAACCATACGTGATCGAGCTAATCGAGTTTCTACTTGGGAATGCACTGGTTTTGGAGAGAATGGTGATCTCTAGTAGAAAGATTTCTGGAGAAACTCGAAAAGAGATATTTTATTCGAAAGACATATTCCTGGACAAGGCCCCTACCTCGGATATGCTTCTGGATTTTTCGAAAAAGGTTCTCAGTTTACCGAGAATATCTCCCCATGCAGTAATACACATGACAGTGGGTTGATATTGTTTTCTCAAACATAGAAGTACTGCTTTATTTCATTTCTGCAGTTTCTATTATGCTAACAAGTCATGTCTATATCCTCGGTTAACATTTTCTCTTCGCTGGCTTTCCTTTTTTGGTCTTAAATCGATGGATTCAATAGTGTGTCATTGGAAACACAACTTTACGATTCTTGTTATCATTTTGGTTGGCTTCTTCACCAAGCCACTATTACTTTTATGGTAAATTTTTCAAAGTTTGAAGTGGATGATGCTAGAACAGAAGAAAGCCATGTAATTATCTGAAGTGATAGTGGTAACGGCAGTCCAACAATACGTAATCCATATGCAAATTTGGTTTTGGAAGTAGAGCCTAGACTTTGATAGAGGAAGTTTTGTGGATATGCAAATTTGGTTTGCAACTTGGAAATGGAATGAGAAAAGGGAGAGCAAGAAAAGTCCAGCAAATTTCTTGTCACTTTAGCTATGCACGTATGATGTTACCATCAAAACCTTGTGGTCAATTTTGGCTTCTCAGTCGGAAATTTGACAGTGGAAATCAACTATGAAATTGAATTGAAAATATTTTGTGGCAGGTTTAGTTTAAAGATCTTGACTTGATTTCGCAAAATAAATGTGAAGCTAATGTGATGGTACAATTCCCAAATGGGGAAACAAACTGATGTTCAAGCAAAATGAGTTTGCTTGGAGATCTTTGACCTTCTCTCACCTCTCAGTACTCTTACAAGTTAAATCGGCGAGCTGTCGATCGAAAGAATTGCCTTTGGTCTTAAAGGATAGACAGGGCTTGATGTGATTTTTCAGCCATATCAAGTTGCAGTCTGTAGTCAACATAAATTGGCACTTGATGCTAACACTAAATTATCATGTATGCCTGCGTTCTTGGTAGATGGAGGATGGACGTGGTTTGCTAATCCAAACATGTTCGTTGAATGGATTGAAGAAAGCAGGTGCATTGATGTTTAGTGTGGACGGTGGAAGGAGGATTATTACTAGTATAAATGATACCTGACGCGTGCTCTAAGTTTCGTCTTTTCTCTACAAGGGAATAGTCGGTTTAATAAGTTTCGTTGTAGCACAGGACTTCCGATTTACTTCATGACCTTCAGGATTCACTCAGTGTTGGAAGATTGCAAGGGGTTAATCTGCGGATTAAAATCAAAACTTGATTCAAACTTGCATGGATGATATCTGGAATTAGTCATGTTAAATGGGTGGGTTGAGTCGAGTCACAATTGGTCCGATCCAACTTGACCCATTAATCTGTTTATGACCCATTTATTTGTAATGTAAATTTCTTGACCCATATTTGACTCATACCCAACCCATACCCAACCTGATTTGGACGACCCGATCCGATCATATTGCTAAAATACTTTCATATTTTAACCCAATTTAGAAAAACTTGTTTCTTATGATTTTTTTTTAAAATTATATTGTTAAAACACTTATATGCAATACAAATCTAATGGATAATTTTTATAATTTTTTTAAAAAAATTGTCACTCCGTTTGTTGTGCGAAAAATGTGACATTTCTAAAAAAATATTTTCTAGGAAGTCATTTTCTAATAAAATAATAATATTTTCCGGTGTTTGACTAAAACCTGAAAATAAATTAGAAAATATTTTCTGTAGTTTTGTATGGAAAATATGATTTGATTTTCCTCCTTGCACTCATTTAAATAATTTTTTTATTTTATTATTTTAAAAATTGAATATTTAATTATTTTTATATTTATATTTTCTTTTTAAAAATATCAAATTTTTAATTAATTTTTCTCTTTTTTTTTTCTTTCTTCTTCGACCGGCCACGGCGATAGAAGGCAACCAATGAAGCTCGAGCTTGCCAGATCTGCAAGGATTGAGCCTTGGCCTCACTAGGCCGGCGAGCTCAAGGCTAGCCAGGTTGGTGAAGCCAAGGCCTCGCTAGTTTGGAGGGTCAAATTTAATGGAAACTAATGGAGGGTAAATTTGTTACAGATGTACCAGTTTGAGATTTTTTGTAGTAAAAAAATTAGTTTGTGGTAAATTTGTCACAGATGTATCAGTTTGGGGTTTTTGGTAATTAAAAAATTAGCTTTTGGTAAATTTGTTGCATGTGTACCAGTTTGAGGTTTTTCGTGATATTAACCCTTTAAGTTATTTGCCTGTGATGTCAAACCACTTGGACTACGTCAATTGAAGTCACTTAGTAAACTATCACCGAAGGAAATCACGCTGAGTGAGAAGATCCTAGGCAGAAGGATACTAGAAGTGTCAAAAGTTGTGTACGGCCTCACTTTAGTGCCAAAAATTTTTGCCAGCTCAATTACGTGCCGAATTTTGAAAAAAAAAATCACTTAAGTGTCTCCATTGAGAAATTCCAGCAAAAAAAAATGGCATTTGTAAATAAAGAGTTTAAGTGACATGTCATAATTTTTTTAATAACCCAATCCATGTGGATGTGCGAAATGACTTCACTCATTCCAACATGGCCGGGTAATGAAAAAAACGATGTTGCATGCCCGCCCGTGCTTGCACACTCGCCCTCGTCGCAATCGCTAGCCGTTGCTTGCAGTCAATAAGGTGCATTTCTCTCTCTGTGTCACTCAATTGGAGGGAAAAATTAGTTCGTAAGAGAAAATTAGGGCTCGTGAGAGGAAAATTTGGGGTTGGGAGGGTAAAATTAGGGTTTGTAAACGAATTTGAGTCTCTGCTGAAGCTCTGCCCTCCATTTGCATGATTGAACTGTTTAATTTTGGGAGTAAACCGAAATAGGGTATAAATTTTGGTTCAGTGAGCTCTTCTTCCGAAGTTCTTGGGTGCGATGGTATCCGCTTGCCCATTGCTGGGAGAGTCGTCTCCTGAAGAATGCTATAATCTCTAGAAGCTTCAGATCGATAGGCACCCACATATTGGATAATTAAACCTCGACACGTGTGAGGGTTTGGACAAGCTTGATCTTGCTTGCGCTGATGCAACAAATTAACCACTGTTGTTGATACTCTGAATTGTGTAATGGAGATAGTTTTTCCTAATATTAGGACCCTGGAGATTTTTGGGTCGTAGAGTGTGTCAATTTAACCAATCACTCGTAAATGGTTGGAGAAAATTATCCAAAAAGTTCTAAACCTATTGTACGGCGGCCAATTCAGTCTTAAACCTTTCAATTTTGTCAATTTTGTCAATTTAGTCCTAAACATATTATATCAGTGGGCATCATAAAAGATACATCTATAAAAGATCTATGAATAATGTCCATCTACAATTGAATTGTAGCAAATACTTTTATTTATGAGATTGCTCATATTGGTACGTGAATATTGCACTAATAAGTTAAGACACAAATTAGAACTCGGATGAATAACCCAAATAGGGTTTTGCAAATTTAGAAGGAAATCATATTATATTTCTCATATGGAAGGAAATCATGTTACATTTCTCATTTAGAGGGAAAATCATTCATTCCACGTGATCAGACATCAAGTTAGAAGGCAATCATATTGTATTTCTCATTTAAATACTCCCGTTATCATTCAGCAAATAAACATGCTTAGCCCCGCCTATCGGGCCGGCCCAATATGAAATCACCGTCCCTCGCCCGGTATAAGTATGGCTTTGGTACTTGCATTACGCCTGAAAGCTTGAGAGCCGTTGCGGTTGCAGCCACATCTGCTCTGTTTTCTCTCCGCTCGCGTTGATCGCACCGTCCTGTCCTTTGCTTTTCCCTGTGAAGAATTCACCTGTGCCTCCTGAGAGTTGTGTGAGCGAAGCCATGAAGAGAACTGGTGATGTCAGAGACAGAGCCGGCGGTTCAGACCCACGAAAGAGCGAAGAGGACGAGGCAGTCGACAGGATCAGCGGCTTGCCCGACTTTCTCCTCCTCCACATACTCTCCTTCCTGCCGTTCAGGTGCGCTGTTCGCGCATCGTTGATGCTTCGGCCGTTCCGTGGCCTCTGGACATCTCTGAGCAGTCTGTCCTTCCAGGAAGACGATTTCCATACCTGCGACCGTGGCCGTTCCGGAGCTGACGGCGGCAGCAGGCTCTGGAATTTTGTCGACCATGTGTTGGCGCTACACGAGAGCCCAGAAATCCATAGGCTCCGTATCGTGTTGTTCTCCTATGCGAGTATCTCCCCTAATCCTGAATATGACCATCAAGGAGTAATGTCAAGTAGAGATAGATTGGACGAGTGGATATTCTTCGCGCTGAAGAAAAAGGTGAAGGTCCTCGATGTTAACCTATTGGGGTATCATACCCCATTGGGAGCATTGCTGTTTCATTGCAGAGTGCCGAGTGCTGTTTTTACTACTAGTAGTCTGGTGGAGCTCAATTTGAGTTTATGTCATGTCGAATTTGGAGAACAGATTCAGTTGAAGTCGCTTCAAAAGTTGTGGATGTGTGATGTTATTTTAAGCGAGGAGGTGATGCGTAAGTTGGTTTTGGGTAGCCCGTTGTTGAAGAAGGTGTCTCTCCGGTATTGCTCTGGCCTACGAGTTCTGAAGTTAGATAGGCATCCATCACTTGAAGAATTGAATGTTCGTCAATGTAGAGACCTGGAAAAAGTGGATCTTGCTAGTTCGGGCATCAAAATATTGGCCATCTTTATCGCTTATCCGTCGAGTAAGATAATCTGTCCGAATGTCTCGACACTTGAACTGGATGGACCGGAACCGGATGGAGTAAATTTGGATTGCGGGTCTTCCCTTAATGATGCGGCCCTCTATTTCCATGGTTATGGAGATTTCTTTCTGGAAGATGTTGAGGTCGAAACACTTCTGGGAAAGCTCCGTAACATTGCATATTTTAGTCTGGCCAATTGGATTATGCTGGTAGGTTTCCATTCCTATTAAATGCAATTGGATTATACCGGTAGATTTCCATTCTACTTAAATGATTTGAAGTCTTTTAAGTGATATAAGAATAGAAATTCTTGACGTGAGAAATGGCAGAAGTGGCTGGAGGGTTTGTCCACTGTCCAAGTCTTGCGGTATACCATAATCTTCAAAACACAAATGCAAACTATTTATTTTAGATAAGGCTCGTCTTTTTTGTTTCTGTCTTATAACATTGTCATTTGGTTGATTTCATCCAACTTCTGCAACTAAATGTTTCGCGCAGAAGGGATGATGTTGCCATTTGATATCAATGGATCTTTTTTCTGGTGTCCATATTTGTGCTTTCTTGTCAGCTAATCTTTCTGATTTGTTTGTGTTGCTTTATCTGTGGGCTATTTTGGGTAATTTAGCATTGTGTTGTTCGTGATAATAATAATCTGAATCTAATCTTGCACATTTGATAAAGGAAGGTTTCGTCAGAGTCTTTTCTCAGTATCAATTATCGATTGATGCCTTCATCCTTAAGGGTGCTTGTTTGTATCAATACTTCCAAAACTCAAGTATATCACCTGGAGGTGTATATCAGTTAATAGTTAGAAGGGCTAGTGGATGATAACTCCAGCTTGCGGAATGTGTGGTATTCTAGTTGTTTGACTAGAATCATTGATGTGTAGTGGAAATTGGATCCATCAATTACTCTTTGCAGAAAACTGTAGCTTTCAAGGCCTAAAGCAGTGATTTCAATTCGTGAGATATCCACTTTGTTTATATTATGTATTTGATCCGACTTAGTTAGAGGAGGCGCGGTAGTTGTTGTATCTTTCTGATTTACTTTAATTATCAGAACATCAAGCGTTATCGGTCAGATGCTGTTATTTTACTTTTCTAAATTTTTGTCTCTCCTGTTTTGTGTTTTAAGTATTTCAATTCCTCCAATGGTTCTCAATTTTCCATCTCAAGGTCTTCAGCAGATGGAAGCTGATGAATAAATCACATCCATCTTTCAACTGGAAGTCTGTGACAATGATACTTCATTTGGCAAAGTGCCACCTCCCCGGGATTTCTTACCTATTAGAGACTTGCCATTTTCTAGAAACACTTACCATATATGTCTATCCGTCATACAACAACGATGGTCAGGTACGAACTAGAAACTTGCAATTTTTTTAGAGACACTCACCTTATTATGTTTATCCATTAAATATTCGGGTGCCTGATAAACGATGTTAGTGACATATATTGCTTTAGTACAGTTTTCCGAGAATAAGAGATATATTTCTTTAAAAGTTAAATTTTTTTTTTGGTCTGAAAATTATTTTTACTTTCATGGATAAAGAACAGTGGCACCTCTTCATTACTTTGAATATATTTTTGAATTTCGTTAAGTATATTACCTTGCGATTGAATTGTGGATATTGGATGTCATAAGCAGTTAATTTTTTAGAAATTAAATTTATTTGAATTATCAATGCTTGAGCTTTGCACTTTGTTTACTATTTGTCAGCGAATTTCGTGGGATCGAGCTTGTAATTTTGATGGGAGGAGTTACTGGTATTCAGTTGAGGGCACATTTCATTGTCTTGCACACCACCTCAAGAAGGTAATGATATATGCATGCGTGACCGAACCATACGTGATCGAGCTAATCGAGTTTCTACTTGGGAATGCGCTTGTTTTGGAGACAATGGTGATCTCTGCTAAAAGGAATTTTAAAGAAGCTCGAAATGGTTTCTCATGTTTCTCTGACATCGGCCTAGAGGAATACTTTACTTCGGATATGCTTTTGGATTTTTCGAAGAAGGTTTCTAGTATCCCAAGAATCTCTCCCCATGCAGTAGTACACCTGATCTGAGTAAATTGATATAGATCTCTCGATTATGTTTCTTTTTTCTATTTTGTTAACAAGTCATGTCTCTATTCTCAATTAAGAGCTTCTCTTAGTCGGCGTTCTCTTTTGGTCTTGTATCATTGTATTCAATGGTTTATTATTGGACACACAACTTCTTCGTTATCGTTTTGATTGGCTTATATGCTTTGCTTTTTCTCCAAGCCACTATTGCTTTGATAGTAACTTTTCGAAGTATGAATTAGGCGATGCAGGAAGCACTAGTGAAACATAAGGAGTCTTATGTAGCAGACTGGATTGATAGCGGTAATGACACCGTCAATACGTAATCTATGGCAAAAGTACACCACAAGTGCCATAACTTGTGTACGGCGATCACTTTGGTGCTATAACTTTTTTTCGGATCACTTTGATGCCAAGTCGGAGGAAAAGATATTACTTTAGTGCCAATTTGGCCGGAAATCCGACGTGGCATTTTTTATTAATTTTTGGCACCGACGTGGCTCGCCGGAGGTTGAGCCAGCGTGTACAGTCAGTATTTTTTATTTTAAATAAATTTTTTCAGCATGTACAGTCAGCATTTTTAATTTTAAATATTTTTTTTCCTTTCCTTTTTCTTTTCTTTTCTTTTTTTTCTTTTCTCCCCTCGCCGGCCGATCGCCGGTGGCCCCGGGAAGGGCTGGGCGAGGGCGGCCTTGCCCATGGCCGGCGAGGGGCGGCCGACCTCGCGGGCGCTGTGCAAGGCAGCCGGCCCGCGAGGGCCGCCCTCGCTCGGCGTCGGGTGAGGGAAGCCCTCACCTCGGGCGGGCGAGGGTCGCCCTCGCTCGAGTCGGGCGTGGGCGACCCTCGCCCGACGCCGGCGAGGGTCGCCCGGCGCGGCGAGGTGCGCCGACGCCGGCGAGGGTCGCCCTCGCGCCGGCGAGGATCGCGGGCGCGACCCTCGCGGCGGCGAGGGTCGCCCTCGCCCGAGTCGAGCGTGGGCGACCCTCGCCCGACGCCGGCGAGGGCTTCCTTCGCCCGACGCCGGCAAGGGTCGCCCTCGCCGGCGTCCGGCGAGGGAGACCCTCGCCGGCGTCGAGCGGCGCCCTCGCCGGGCTGGAGAGGCGGCCTCGCCTGGGCCGGCGAGGCCGGCCTCGCCTGTCGCCGGCGAGGGTCGGCCGCCCTCGCCGGCCATGGGCAAGGCCGCCCTCGCCCGGCCCATCCGGGCTTCGCCGGGTGGCCGGCCGGCCACCGGCAACCGGCCGCGAGGGGAGAAAAGAAAAAAAGAAAAGAAAAGAAAAAGGAAAGAAAAAAAAAAGGAAAAAAATATTTAAAATTAAAAATGTCTTGTATACGCTAAAAAATAATTTAAAATTAAAAATGCTGACTGTACACGCTGACTCAGCCTCCGGCGAGCCATGTCGGCGTAAAAAAATAATAAAAAATGCCACGTCGGATTTCCGGCCAAATTGGCACTAAAATGATCTCTTTTTCTCCGACTTGGCATCAAAGTGATCTGAAAAAAAGTTATGGCACCAAAGTGATCGCCGTATACAAGTTATGGCACTTTTTGTATACTTTTGCCCGTAATCTATATGCAAAAGCAAAATATGGCTAGGTCAGCCATCTCTTCACACGACCAAAGGATGTTAACACCTGATTTTTAATTTATATGTCAAATGTGTATAAAAATATTAAAAATAAAATAAAAGAAACCGAAATATAAAAAGAATGAAAAGAAAAAGAGAAAAAAAAACCATTTTTGGGACCCATTCGTAGGGATGAGTATTGTCCGAGTTGAGCCGGTCCAGCACCTAACCTAGGGATTGACCGCATTGAGCTTAAGACCAAGGACTGGACCGACCTTGTGGGTCTGGTTCGGTTTTAGGGTCAACCCGGGACCAGTTGATTCTTTTTAAGTTTCTTTTTTTGTATTCATTCAACGGACAAACGTACTCTTTGAATTAACAAAAAGAAATTGTTACTGTGAGTGTTGACGAAGATGCAAAATGAATGTGGCCATTCAAGTTAAGATTCTTGGCCTCCGTTTCTCTTAGAACCATGTATAGAGATACTTACCTTTGAGATGCAGATGTTGACTACGAACGATGATCAAACTAAATTGTTGAGATCCCGAAGTCTTCGTTGCTGATGATCGGCATCGGCAAAGAAGAAACGAGCAGGGAGAATGAGGGGGAGAGCTGTTGCTAGAGAGAGAGAGAGAGAAAGAGATCGAGTCGCTGAGAGGTCGAAAGGAACCAAAGATTGAGTGCGAGTGAGACAAGATGGCCTCTAGGATATAAATTCGTCTTCGAATTGTTAATGATATTCTGAAGGTGACATCAAATTAACAATTGTAAGCAATTTCGTTTCGACAAATGTTGCAATGCAAGTGCAAAAGCCGTAAACTAGTGCTTTGCCAGTCACAGCAAAATCCAGAATTGTTACATAAAAGGAACATAAATACTATCGGTGGCCTGTACTAGGGTAAGACGTGAACATTCTCATTTGTCATCATCTCCTCAAATGGCGTAAGGCTCTTTACTGTTTACAATGGCTGCAACGACCCGATGGGATGAAACGACGCCGCAACCACGTCCCGGAAAGAGATTCGTCGGTGCGGCGAGACGCCGTGTCGTTTCTCGTGGCGCATGACCCGCGCCGAGTCTGATTGATACAGACCCCGGTTGATTGGACGACCAAAACCTGCGCTATACTACATTGCCGACGCAGGAAACCACGGTCAGACCGCGCCTCCGGCTCTCTCCCTCCGGTTCGGCTGACTTGGTCCGCCGGAAGACCAAGGAGCACTCCGGCAACTCCCCCAAGTCGGCGAACAGCGGATCCTCCCCATCCTCCTCGTCCCTCAACCTATGTACAGGCGCCGCGTCCGCGCCTCCCTCGTAAACCGGCCGCTGCAAGAACGACGACGTCGAGGCCACGTCGGCGAGCCAGTCGAACTCGGGGTCGAGCAGAGGGGCGCCCCCGATGAAGCCCGAGAGCTCGTCCGGCTCGAACATGGCGGGGATGGGATCGTCGGCGTCCGCGGCGGAGGCGGAGGCGGAGGTGGAGGAGTCGCTGACGGCGGGGGCGCGGAGGTGGTGGTGGTGGTGGTGGTTCTTGGAGGAGGAGGAGGAGGGGAGGGGGTGGTTGTGGTCGGAGGAGTAGGTGACGAGGAGGGTGGTGGGGTCCAGGCGGCTTCGCTCCACTTGCTTTCTGGCGGGGCAGCCCTTGGAGCTACTGCATCGGTAGTATCCCCTGTCCAATCCCATTTCCAAACAAAGCACCTCATAAATTTATCATTATTCTATGCTATAAACATTATATTTATTTCTTTAATTGTCGATGATGCAATAAGCAATCGAGTTTATCCCACTCCTCGCCACTCCGACCGTGACACTCACGCGCCTCTCTCTTGCAGCCCCCGCCTGGCTACAGCTAACTTTCTCCACCCACCACCACCCATGCCATGCAATGCAATGTGGATCGATGTCTTGCTTGTTGCTACTTAGTAATCTCGTTTTGGTGTTGCGCAAAACAAAATTCAAATGCCATGTAGGATGACTACATTACAGTCTTCATAAGAATCACGCTTTCGAACGAAAAATCACCGAGACAGCTCTTCATATCTCATGAATAAATATACTAAGGTAATTAGATAAAAAAAAAGTGTTGGTTAGCAACCGGTACTGATTTTGTCCCGTGCATTACTGTTTGCCCGAGTGCTTGCATGAATTAAAGATATTCAAGATCCATGTAGAGCATCTTTTCAATCCCTTGTGCAAACCGGGCTTTAATACGTAATCTGTGGAACAAAACGGGGGGCAAAGCAAGGGAACTATGGGCGCATTAATTAGCAAAGTGTACTGAAGTTGAAATTCTTCGTTGGAGCCCTAACCTCATAACGACCTGTCATTCCTCCCAACGATTTGTACTTCCTTTTGTAGATCCGACTTCTACGCAACTAAATTGCAAACGATTCTATTTATCGGCCATTTACTCCATCTTTAACTCTGACCGACACCCGGATTGACCCATAAGATTTTGAGCGATTATTCGTGCCCTCGAGATTGTACGTGACAATGACCCTAATAAAAATCCCCCAAGGATAAGCCCCTTACATTTTTTCCTTCCTATATTTTTAAATGCTATAAAGTCCAGGCTAGCTTTACAGGGAGCATGTTCATCCCCCAAATGCCGATGGCGCGTGACACAACATCAACTAACCACATCACAACTACCACGATAAGGTTGATTTTTCGAATCAGCCGTCCTGCGACTAAATGAATCAATGGGCAATAAATTAAGCTGCATTTTTGCAAACCAAAGCCCATCTCTCTCGGCGTATTATACTATGCCCGACGAACCAACCAGCTCTCTCACCCACTATTGACATTGTCGCCGAGATCCCGCAACCGAAAAGGAACAAGCAACTTCCCCACCTTCGCCGGCGGCTAAAGTGGTTTCTACGACGTCGTCTTTGCTTCGTTGATTCACTAACACGGTCTCTTCGACAGTCGTTCGTGGTCGCGAATTGCGGAGGATTCTTGTTGTGCGTAAAAAGAGGGACTTGAACACGAGACTATCTTAGGGTAATTGACGCTATATGAGTGATAGATTAAGTACCTTGGGTAAGGTGAGCCCTTGATGGGCTTTTGGCCGTACTTCCTCCACGCCCAAGAATCGGAGGGCGGATAGGCCTCCCCTTTGCTCTTCGATCCCTCGGCGTCGCTCGCGATTGGAACCGACACCACTCTCTTCTTCACGCTCTTCCTACTCGACGAGAATTCGACCCCCGTCAATGTTAACATCATGGACATCTCTATAAGGAAAAAGGGCACTCGTCAAGATGTCTCACCTTCTCTTTTGTGACGGTTCGCTAGCGTTCACCTTGGCGTCGTCCCCTGAGGAGGCCGAATCGGGTCCCTGCTCGGGGTCGGGGTCTTCTTCATAATCGTGCACAAATGGGTTGGTGTAGAACCTCCTATCCATGAGCCTGCTCGAAATTAAAACCTCGGATTCCTCTTACGAGAAGCTTCCTATGAACATGAGCCGATTTGTGGTCGGTTCGCCCGCGACGGAGCACCGGTCGGCCGGAGAAACTGGGGAGAGAGAAGTGATTATTGAAGGCGAAAGGGAGGGTTTAAGTTTAACAGGAGGAGAGTTCATGGGCGTGACAGATTGGCAGTTTGTGTAGTTTATTTTGGGGGACGTGCAAGCCTATACGCAAGCTCAATAATTATTATATTATCATTATTCGAGCCTTAATTAATTAAAGTTTAAGAGGGATTGATCAAGTAGAGTGGGGTTTAACATGTGGAATCATGGAGCCTCATCAAAACTAAGTGATGAGGTTGGTGGATAAGGTGAGGAATCGGACAAAGCTCGGGTACAATTTCTTACGTTGATCGCTTTAGATTATTAAGCTTTTTCTTGGGTAGATTGCGGATTAATTTAATCGATTAAAGCCGTGTTTTTGTCGCGTGCGGACGGAGATCGAGACTTAGTTTAGCGATTAATTAAAAGGATTAGTCATTTAATAATGCTAATGCTAGCAAAGAAAACCAGACCCAGTTATCCTTTTTATTCAAACGTGCCTAAAGAAATGGGTCCTAGCTTTGCCATGCCCGTCCAGGGTGTACCCAGGAATGCTTCATCGTCTGGTTTCCCTAAAATCTACATAAAAAAAAGGAGTGGGCTTCTCTTCAACCTGTGGCTGTTGTAGAGTGGTAGTTGGGGTAAATCTCTGGACACCATGTTCCATTCGTAACTGTTGAATAGGACCTAACTAAATCTCATCTTAGTTTAAAATTTTTTAAGTGTTTGCATAGCGTACTACGATATTTTGTTTAAGAATTACAACCAGATGTATTAGGATATGATGAGCTATGATATAAAAACGTTATCTTGATGGACCATAAACGATATTGTGATGGACGAGATTGAGCATCGACCTTTCATTTGAGGTTGGCTGGCCAGCCCAACTTTGGTCCAAGCCCAGTATAGCCCGAACATTAAATTTGTATATTATTATGAGCGAGCCTAGGCAACTTACTGGGTCCGACCGGGACCTAAACTGCCCACCCTCCCTCGATGATCACCTATAATAAAACCTTTCTTCAATTTATTTGATCTAGCGGTGGATATACATAAAAATTCATTTTGTTGTCATTTGAAAAGTGAGGTACTAGATCCTCACTGAATCGTCGAAAAGAAACTTTAAGATGATGTGGGTTTGGAGACCCTCTTCAAAGACACTGATTTTGGGCTTTGACCGCGTGGATGGATGTGAGTCCAAGTCTTTTAGATGGGCCTCAACTCTATTTATGTGGTAGGTTCATTTATGGGGATTCCATAAATTACTCCACGACAGTTCTGGCTTTTTGCAGGGGTGATCGGCTTTCAATCCAATCCGATCTCACGTAAGAGGAACCGGACCAAATGGACCCGATTCCCAATTTCTGGAATCGTGAACCAGATCGCTCAGTCTTGAGACCAGTTCGGTTTAGTTCCCGGGAGGGTCCAATAGAATTGGTGCGGGGAAATCAATATGGATCAAGATCCACGACCACGAGCGAGACATTCTCCTTTCTACTTGAGCCGGATCAAGATCGTCATTTTTGTTTCCTCTCTCTCTCTCCCCACATGGACTGTCGTCGATTTCTCATACGTTCATCAACCCAAGCTTGCTTTTTCTTCTTCGCTTCTGCTTCACCCACCTCCTCTCTCAGAGCGCTCGCTCCTCCACCTCAAACTCCAACGAACCTTCTTAGATCCGGCTCAAGTCTTCGTCTAGCCACCGTCTCGGCTTTAGTAGATTAATTCGCAGCGGCTCAATGCGTACCTATGCGACTCTGGGCATTAACGACGACAGCCCACGTTCAGATAGGACCGCCTGGGACGTGTGAAAATTGATTTCGACTCAAATCCAAGTCATCTTCCGCCGAGCTGAGAGGCGTGAGTGGTAGATATGAGAGGCGAGAGGTTGAGCGAGGCGTAAGAGGTAGAGCAAGGCTGAAAGGCGATTTAGGGTTTATGAATTCTGTGAAAGAGGCGAAGAGGGGCGTGACTCGTGAGAGAGGAGAAGGAAAGAGGGGTGGTTCGGTTCGGTCTGTGAGAGAGGAGACTAGAGAGTGGGGAAGAGAAAGAGAATCGCGAGAAATAAAATAAATAAATAAATAAAATGGGCGGTCCGATTCAGTCCGGTTCATTCTGAAATCGGGAAACGAATCTGCGCTCTCAGGAACCGACCAGAACCAACCGGTTTGGTCTAGTCCGGGCAATTCTCGGTTCAATCGGTTCGATATGCTCACCCTAGCTTTTTGGATAAATAATTAAATAATAAATTTCATAATCCTTACCTTCCATTTGAGGTACAAAACCCAATGGGCAAGTGAAAAAGACCGATTTCGCAGTGTCACAATAAGATCAAATGCAGAAATCTCCTTTTTCCTTGTCAAAGGACGTGAAATGCATGGCATTTAATATAAGTTGACTCAAATAGATAAAACTCTGGCCCCATGAAATGCCATGCGAAATCTCATGGACCACATAAAGACACGGAAGCCCGATTGATTGATCCAAACATAAGATCGTTTGTAGCAATAGCATAAGGGAATCGAACTTGTATCATGTCTTGCATCAACACACGCATCCGCCCCTCTACTATTAATTCAACCATTTCGTTTGAAAGAAGATGAACTTTTGGAGCCAATATATCAAGAATTCAAGACTATTAACCAGAGATATCGGTAATGTTGGCTTGGATGGGGAACTGACCTTCAAAAATGAAGAATCACCGGAAATGTGACCACTTAACTTGTATATTAAAAAGTCCAACCCATAATGGGGGGCGGCACATATGAAATAAATTGGGCAGAAGCAATTTATTTCAAGTGTGCTGCTCCACGTTCCTCAAATTTTATGTGTCGTTCCTAATCTGGATTGGACACAAAAGGGGATATTAATATATTGTACATCGTCTGTCTATAGGGTTTATATGTTCTTTATATACATAAAATCACCTTAAACTTATTAGCTTAAACTTTTATGTTGGATTTTCTAAATTGGTATCGAAGCTCTTGTTGTCTGAGAAAGCATCCATCGAGTCTCATCAAGTATTTCTCCACGATAGCAACGTCAGCACCTTTTAGGAGCTATTCCGACACTTTTCGCTGATTTTTTGAAAAAAATTAAAGTCGATAGGAGGATGGAGACCACGTACATGTAAATAGCATATAAAATTCATATAAAAGCGACGTTAGATACTTTATCATACATACACAAATGCATACATATATTGACAAAAAGCATTTAGAATTTGCATGTTGATCTCACTATAATGATTTGTTTCCTCTGCAATATAACAACCAGCGAATTTTCTTACTCAATTTTGGACTTTCAAGATATGGCTATTTTCATTGGCTATAATTGATACCATAAAGAAGAAGGCTACACATGTTGTCTCGATGCTTGAATGAATGATGGATGCACTTAAAGCAGGATCAAGAGCAAACCAGTAATGCTAAAACAAAATCGCTTGGAAGAATCTGCGTCGAATCTCTTGTCTTAAAAAAACTAATTAACAAAATAAGACTCGAATTTCAACCTTTCATTGTCGTACTATTGAAAATTTGTATTAAAGGCGAGTCAATTGGAGTGGCAACTAAACGTGCGACAATTGTTGAATCATGAAGTAAATGAGAACGAGATTGGCATGTATACTCGTAATTAGAAACGGTTGAAATAAATACGTCGTTGTTTTACTAAATTTAGGTGGATGGTATCACCTAGTATCATTTTTGTCTGAAAAGACGCACATTTCCTTCATGTCGCTCACATGCACGGTTGAAAACCTTGATCCTCAATTTCGCCCTAGTTTTTCAACTAAGAGAAAAGGACTACAGTTTTAGAGCAAAAATCGAAAAATTAGAGATGAAAGATCACTACAGATGCAGGAACATTTGTAAGTAGAACATCATGGACAGAACGAACCTAGCTAGATGCTTCCTATGCGCAAGAAGTTTGGGTAAGAGTATCCAGGCAAGCATGAAACGCGTGTGTGACGAACACATGTTGTTCGATTGGAAATAATATTCATAGGTGATGATCTCATGGGTTATTATGTCAAAGTGATCAATTTCATGAGATATTTTAAAATAAAGTAGCTTTGTGAAAACGGTCCCACGTCATGGGGATTTTTGGAATTTTCCCTTCTAAATACAATGATTTTCCCAAAATTTCCTTCTTTTCTAAAAAAACAATCTTTCACGCAAGTGGTGAGTTAGAAACAATAATAAGATTTTTTTTCGTTGAATCTATTTTGATACCAAAATTCTATTGATAACAATAGTGTAGTTGAATGGAGTGTTAGGGATGTGCAACTCATTTGAAACTGGAGGTTACTTATTCATATGCCTTTAATTCCGTGCAAATTATTCGTGGGGTGATAAAACTTCGATATCAAAAGAAAGTCGATGAAAAAAAATCTTATTATTGTTTTCGTCTCACCAAACTGTTCATGGTCGGGGCTACCTACACAGGCTAAAAGGTCAAAAGCCCGAACTAAACCATTTCATGGAATTTGCATGATATCCATGGGCTCCAGGTATTCGAGCCTCTATATGCATGTTGAAGCAATATATGTCGCATGAAACTCTGTTGGATGACATTTTCCTAAATTTCCTCGTTTTCTTCTTAAAAATTAGAAAAAAGGAAAGGTCTTCGCCGTTTTTGTCCGTTCTTGTTCAATATCAATCATGGGGAGTCCCACGATTCATCTGCATCGAGCAGCGCGTGATCTTTAATTTGTTGAGGGGTCGTTGTCTCGATCCACATGTTAAGCGTGCCATAATTTTTTTTTTTTATGGTGGAAACGTGCCAGAGTTGAGGAACATTATCATCGATCACATACCTAACGCTACACTACCAAACATGAAATGTTAAAAACTTTGTTTGGATGTTGCCCTTTAATGATTTGATTCCTCAGCACCACCTGCTTTTTTTATGTGCCCCTCTTGTCTTAAAAGATCCTATTCATGGACCACCCCCATATGATACTTCACATCACGATGCCTTGAAGTGCTCTTGAGAAAGGATTTTTTCCTGAAGTTTTTACCATATGGTGAAATTGTGTTTTGGATGACAAACCTTTTGCATGATACATTCCGAGATTTGATATATTAGTAATTGGATCCATGCCATGTGTTAATTGTATTTAAAACACTCGGCATTGGGTTTAGGAGAGTAGATATGCTCATTGGTCGAGTTTAGGTGAGCTCGAGCCGGACTTGCTTGGACTCGAACCTTTAGAGGTCTTGTCCAAGCCTGAACTTGCGGGTCTGCTCAAGTGCCCAAGCCTACACGAGAAAAATATATGGGTAGGTCGGGCAGGTCGTCGGGCCATTTTTTATTTTTTAAAGTTTTAGCTAAAAAAAGTAATGTGTTGTACTATTTTTTTTTTATCCTACACTAGAAATTTGTGCTCATTCTACCCCATAGTGTAAATAAACTTTTAAAAGTGTACACGCACAATTACTAATATAACAATATTTTTTCAACTAAATATACGAGTCGGCCCAATAATTTTTTGCCTGAGCCCACCCAGCAAGTCTAACAAATACAGCCAAGCCAGTGGACCAATTATCCGCCCACTGATCAGGTCTATTTGAGAAAGACGTGTGCAGCGATTATATGTGATCTAATCAACCGTTAGTTCAAAATTTGATTTCTAGTGCAAATATTCAGTATAATATTTATGTACACAACA
The DNA here is from genome assembly GCF_021117445.2 of Syzygium oleosum. NCBI lineage: Eukaryota > Viridiplantae > Streptophyta > Magnoliopsida > Myrtales > Myrtaceae > Syzygium > Syzygium oleosum. The sequence goes on from NW_026607494.1 coordinate 8,679,100, forward strand.
CGTACAAGCTTTCACATAACTTCATACCTACCTATTTATAATCATGATCATAATCTAGGTTAGTTGAGCAATAGCATATACAATGCAATTTCTGAAGAGAGAGAGAGAGATCTAATTTGACACACAATAAAAAAAAAATAAAAAAATCACCACACGTATGGTTAGTATCTTCAGCGTATAACAGTGGGGTCATCATCAATCATACGTCCAGTTTGGAAAACAGCATAGTTGTGTACGTATATGTAAGAATCAGTGTGTGTGTACCCGTTGAGTTGATTCCCAAAATCAGCCCTTCATGTTGATAGATATGAGGTCACTCTCAGCTTTTGTCTCTATGTTTGACACCACACGTGAACTCTCTCGTTTTTGACGCTTGATTTCTCTAGAAAATATCAAGTGAAAAATCCGCATCAAATAAAAAGTACACGCAACCTTTAGTCCGATCCAAAAGTTAAATCACTAAATTTCCCTTCCTTGCTAACTCATTTTAGCAATAAATCTAAATAAGTCCTTAAACTATTTTGTCTGAACTCTAAAACGTAAAATTCGAAGATATTTTCTAAGATGATAAAAGAAAAACTCTCTTCATTTAATGCGACTGAACATGCGGGTACCGAAACATTAAAATAAGAAACACAGTCCTGTCAGCCCGTTAAATATATACACTTAAACAGGCGGGATGTCTCTAGTCGGAAGCTTAAGCTTTCTTTGCTTTGGTGAGGTACCATCAGTAATCACCACTAATAATTCAAGGGAGATTCTTGGTTACCGATCCGAAAGTTAAATCACTAAATTTCTCTTCCTTACTAACTCATTTTAGCATTTTGCTTAGGTTTGAGGTGAAATATTTTGGCTTTTAGGTAGAATTAAGGGTAGGACAAGAAGTCTTTTTTTTTTTTTCCTTTTTCAAAGAACAAAAAGTTAAGGAGGATGGACGAGTCTGGATCGCCAGATGTGGTGAAATTCACACGAGACCTACAAACTTTAATGACACAAGTCCAGTTTAATATATATGCTTTTCAAATATAGTAAATTCTCCGCGCATGATGTTCGAACTATTTTTGGTGGGGCATTGACGTTACCTTTACTCATGTCATGGGGACGTGGGGGTCCAATTATATACAGCTAATCAAAAGAGAGCATTCGCATATTGGAGTTGCTAATTCCTCTTTCCCCATTCCACCCTCGACAAGGACCCGATATTACGGTTATAACCTTGGGACGTGATGCAAAACCTCACACGACATTTTGTCTCGTGCTTTTTGACGGGGCGGCGAGGCTAATATTTACTTAAGACTATATGAAAAAGTTGGATTTGATTAGCATTGTAAGTACCATTGGTCGGAGAAATTTTCACAAGCAGCCTTAATTACCTTCCAAGGGAAAGCATGGTGGAAAAAAAAATGAAAACATTGATGGTGACTATTATTGATTAGGACTATTTATGGTGAATCTCTTTTTTGTTTTTTTGTGTGTTAATGTTATTTACAATGTTAAAATTATCTTGGCATAATTGACTGAAAATATTTGTTACAAGAATAGAAGATCGTGATATTAATGGACACTCTCTATACATCCACTGATTCTCCTGATAAATTTGAGCTCCTTTGCTCCTTGGATAATCCGAGAAGAGTATATGAAAAATAGGATTGCTGTCATAATCTTAGCATATTGGCCTGAACTAGCTTTAGCATCATTAATCATATTAAAATTGACGAAATACACAATTTTAAATGCCTGACCCCTCTCTCTTTCACCTACCACTCTCTCTCTCTCTCTCTCTCTCTGAAGTGAAAATGACCCCAAATTCGTATCCTCCATTAACGACCACAAGTTTGTCTGGCCAGGAGCATGGCCGTCGGGGTGTTTCAAAGGCGGCAACGGCGATAGCGACGGCGAGGTACAGGGCTAAGGTAGTTGGCTTAAGGAGGAGGGGGAGAAAGATCGAGAGAACACCGCCTTTTTTAATTCATAATTTTTCGGAGCAGTAATTATTTGATACAAAACACAATAATCCGACTTTCCAAAGAAGCATCGCACGAATAAAACAATTTCTCAAGATAACCTAATTTTCCATCAGAGTTTAAAGAACGTTTATATTCACACCCAACACCCTGTCGAAACACTAAAAAAATTTCTCCCTGCGTCCCCCTCACGTGGCACAAGTTTCAAATCAACGAATTATACTCCATAAAACTACTGGCAGACGTTAGTTAGTTCGTAAAACCAGTCAAACGAAACGCAACCCCAGTGACAACGACCGCGGACTTTTCTACTTCGAAGATCCCTACTTAAGAAAACACCAACGTTTTACACTGCGGTCCTTGCAGAAGATTCCAACGCGCAATATGAGGTCGAACTCAGGGGCATCCCTGTAAATCCGCCACGTATAAATATCGAACCCCCTTCTCTTTCTCCCTCCTCCTCACCTGAGTTTTCCTCTTCCTTGACCTAGTCTCTCTCATCTTCTTCTTCAGAGCGCTCTCATTCTCTCTCCCTCTCTCCCTGTACTGCCTACACCAACGCATGTCTGCAGAGCAAGTCTTCGAGCTCTTCGACTCGTTCTGGTTCCACTGCGCCATCTTCGGCGAAAAATCTTCCTCCTCTGCAACGAGAACCTCTCATGAAGGCCGCGGCGACGAGGACGAGGACGACCACGACCGTCTCCTCCTCGAGACGAAGCTGTCCCGCGCGCCGACCCTCCACGTCAGGTCCATGAGCGACCAGTTCTTGGGCGGCCGCGGCCTCGGCTCCCACCCTTTCTCTCCGAACTCGGTCCTCCTCGCGGCGGTCACTCCGAAGCTCCAGACCATCCTCTCCGGCAAGGAAGTGTCGGACTTCGAGGGCGAGGACGGGACGACCAAGAGCGAGGGAGAGGCGGAGGAGTCGCGGTCACAACCCGGGAGAAGGAAGAAATCAGAGAACGTAAGGAGGTTTAGGAAGAAGCGGAGCAAGAGCAGCAAGAGCCTGTCGGAGCTCGAGTTCCAGGAGCTCAAGGGGTTCATGGATCTGGGGTTCGTGTTCTCCGAGCAGGACAGGGACGACTTGGACTTGGTCTCGATCCTTCCCGGGCTGCAGAGACTGGGATCGAGAGACGGCGGCGACAGGATCGAAGTCCAAGACAAGAAGGCCGATGAGGCTAAGGTTCCGAGGCCCTACTTGTCGGAAGCGTGGGACGGTTTGGATCGCCAGCGGAAGAGATACGAGGATCCGCTGGTGAATTGGAGAGTGCCGGCTGTAGGGAACGAGATGGCCATGAAGGACCATCTCAGGTCATGGGCTCACACAGTCGCGTCCACCGTGAGATAACAGTGGCTGATCATCATCGTCGATCTTCCTCGTTCTTTTCCATTTTTCCTTTTCCAAGTGATGTCTCTTAGCTTCATTTATCTTGGATTTTTTCTTTTCCTCTTTTCCTTTTTGCCTTTATTTTGAACCACACAATCTTCATCTTCGTGTCGTCTTTGAGGGGGGGCGGGGGGAGGGAAATCCTCTAATCTGTAATTGTAAATAAAAAGGAAAGAGCAATAATCTCCCTTGGTCTCTATTATTTTTCTTGATCGCACGTTCGGTTAGATTCCTGCGTTTGGGATGAAGAACGTTTTTAGAAAGACTTTGTCAAAATTGGGAGGTTGACATTGGACCCTTATGGTCTCATCCTCAGAAAAAGGAAGAAGGGAAATTGGACCCACAAGCAATCATTTAGCTTAAAATCCAAAGCTACATGATGTCATGGCCCTATTGAAATCGGCAAGTGGGGTGTGCCATGTTGCGCACTAAAGCAAGGTATCCGAAAGTACCTAATCGAGCGGATCTGTAATATTGGGTGAATCGGGTATATACAAATCGAGATTTTAACCCATCCACCCCGAATCAATCTTAATTGTTAATCATCGCGGGTACTACGCTTAAAGCAAGTCCACTCCCATCAAATTGAATGGTTCGAATGTGTTTAGTTCGTGGCCGATTCATTCGATAAAAAAAATATTTTTAATACTTGCAAAGTTTTGCTTGTTTGTCAAAACATCTCCACTAGCCAAATGCTCCTGTCATGTAGTGGGCACAGCATCTCATTGATATTGACTTTGGGAGCTTGAAAGGGCAGTGGTTAGCATTTAAATGCATCATGGCTTGGATTGTTTTCGAAGAGTGTACTTTTTTGATTGACGTACGTCATCGGTGATTGATTAAATTAGCATTGTGCAACAATTTGGTGTGCATCTATGTTTAGAACCTTTTGATGCGGATGTGGTACTTATCACGTGTCATACTTCATTTTCAGTAGGGACCCTTGCTTGCATCAATGAACTTGACCTTCGATTTGAAGCAAAGTGGAAGAAGGTTGGGGAGACGAGACGGGCACCAACATAGCAATTTCGCTGGAAGAGTATAATGTTTTGCTTCACTTAGCCACGTTGGATGTACTTATCTTTAACATAGGCCAATGCTAGATATGTTCATCATCAAACTAATGCCAAGTACGATTCTCATCGAAAATATAAGTTGTTAGAGTAACATAAGTAGTGGTTAGTCTTTAACAATCATGAATTTTCAGGGATCGAAAAATTATGAGTGCCACACGAAAAGTACGGTATGTCAATATTCATTTTCACCAATTTGATAGTTCTAGCTACTGCTCCACAATTATAGTTCAATATCCGTTTCAAGGTATGATTCAATATATCATGACACAAAATTATTTCATAAACAAATTATCGTTCTAATAATATTATGACAACTCTTTTGGACAAATTATTTTTTTTTTTTAAGAGGAGGGAGCTCGCAACCCGGCGCTGGTCGCTGTCGCCAGGACCGCACAGTGAATTTTATAACTTCCCCGCATCTCCCAATTCAACTTCGCAGGAGCGCTTTTCGTTTTTGAACGGACAAAATTGCAGGAGCTTCAGAGAGAGAGAGAGAGAGAGAGAGAGAGAAGAATCCACGTGCACTGTAGCAAAGTGATGCCGCTGAATGGAGTTTCAACGATACTTTGACTGGGTGCAACTGCAGAGCCGTGAGTATACTTTTTTCCAACTTCTTTTTCTTTCTGACAATGTCATACTTTGTCAGTGATACTAGGAAAATGATTGTTGTACTTCTCTTCGGAGACCCGCGAACCAGCTGGTCGTCCATATGCATTTGCTTCAGCTGACGAGAAGCCTCTCCTTGCTTGAGTGGTTGTCACTAACTTTGCCAGTTGGAAAGCCAAGTGCAAAATCTCAGCAGACAAAAGCAAGTGAACTCCAACCTGGGTCTGTCCCTTTTTGCTCGTACGTGCAATACCCAGCCTTTTTTTTGGGATTATGATGATCAGGAAAAGATCATGAATCACATGGTGTGAACTGTCATCTACTTTTTAGTACTTCCTCTTGTAATGTGAAAACCGTGATTAAGCACAATAAAGAAGCATAAGCTGCGCAAACTTTGTTAACGGTAGACCGATTATTTTTTACCATGTGTGTGGCAGAAAAATTAGAATTTCACCCCCCAAACGTGAGAAGCCACTCGATTAGCAAAGACGCAACGGTAGAATTGGAGAAAAGTTAGGCATGACGATGAAAAGTTTTTGTATGAATCCGAGGCATGGCTGAGACGAAGTGGCCTTGTATGCATCTGGTGCATGCAAGACTTTTTCTTCTCACTCCCAAGGCGCAACCAGCTAACAAGATGTTACTAGATAAGGTGTCTTTTTATCTGTTGCAAATGGGGCAACAGGGGTATTTGCCCACAGCTTGTGATTCCAAAGTTATAGAGAAATGAACAGAGCAATTGAGAATCTCGTGACAAGCTCCCAAAATTAGTTCCAGAAACGGGGCCCAGCGTGTCCACCTTCCTGATGTACAATGCTTCGAATTGGCCAATGAAAAGTAGAATTATTCTCAGGCATTGATGTTTGCCAACTTTGATTCATTAGGGGCATTCGAAGAGATCCGGTCGTAAGAGCAGATCGAGGATCATGACACGATAAGATCATAAAAGTTTCAAATATTGTCTATGAAAAGTAAATACATGTGCGAGGTAGGTATTTCAAAAAACAAATTGGTAGGATCAAACCATTTCCCTACTTTTTGTCCACTAGAATGGTGACCTTCCAATCAAAATTTTAAAAACCAAGGTACTCAGCAATCGGTAGTTCATGATTCAAGTAAAATCCATTTGATTGTCTTCGTATGGACTTGCGACTCATCTGGTACAAAGTTCATCGACATATACATATGCATTTTCAAATCTTTAGAGCAATGAACAGGGGGATATAAAAAAAATTCTATGGTAGGACAGTTATCATGTGATGCGGTTCATCAATATCATAGTGTCGTTAGGCAAATAGACAAAATCATGGTATGCAAAAACTTAGTTCCCTTCGAACCAGATTTCTGGCATAGAAAAAGTACGCGACATGTGTTGAGAAAACCTCCCATCATAATTTGATATTGACAAAACCATCTATTATGATTTATGACTCGATTAATGCAGATATTGTTTTGGTTCAAGCGACATAAATTTAAATTAAGCTCTATTGCCATTTGTGTAATCCGAAGTGCAAAGTGGAAGGACTTACAGACATTGGAAGGACCATATTAGAGGGTGAACAAGTCGGGAAGGACATGAAGTTCGTGATGACTTGAAGGTCCCAAAAGGTGAACAGTTTTGTCCAAAAGGTGAACAGTTTGGTGAAGCCTGAGCACTAATGGACTTAGGAAGATCAATGAACAGCAATAAGTAGGTCAGCTGTTAGCTGGAAGGTTGGATATACTCACGGACAGCTGATATGAGCAATTGACTATGCGCCTGTTTGGTTCGGCTTTTGGGGAATGCATTTGCATATATGCAAATACCTTTGAGCTAAAAGGGTTTTTCGAAATGCAAGTAGTGTTTGGTAACGTGTATTTTAAAATCACATTTGAAAGTAACTTTGGTCTAAATACCGTTTGGTAAAAATTAATTTTGTGAAGAACTTTTGCTAATATTTTTAAAAAAAAAGCAAAGAAGGAAGAGCCATGGCCGGCTGGCCGCCGGCCAAGCTTCGACTTCCAGATCTGGCTGCCGGCTAGCCTCGCTTGAGGTCGCGCGACCTCAGGCGTTGCCTGGGTTGCGCGACCCCGGCGACCGCTGCCGGAGGGTTGCGCGACCTCAGGCGGTGTCGCCTGGATCGCGCGAGGCTGGCGACCGCCGCCTGGGGTCGGCCGACCTTAGGCGGTGTCTAGGTTGCGCGACCCAGGCGACGCCGCCTGAGGTCACGCGACCTCAGGCAGCGTTGCCTGGGTCTCGCGAGGCCGGCGGTCGCAGAATGTCGGCCGACCCCCAGGCGGAGGTGGCCGGACCCCTCAGGCGGCGGTCGTCGGTCTCAGTTGGGAAGATGAACAGTGCACGTGAACAGTACACATTACATTCCGAAAATGCAAGTCCCCAAAGCTCCTCCATCCCTCCATTCAACCAAAGTCCCTTAGAGGGCTTTGGAGATACAATTGTATCTCCTCAAAGCTTGCCAAAATATTTGCCAAATAGGTTTGCATTTGCTGAAGGGACTTTAGAGCCCCAAAGTAGCTTTCAAATTCCCAACCAAACAGGCCCTATATCACCTAAGAAAAATGTGTTTGTCACGTGATAAAATATTTGATGACTAAGATTTTTCGTTGACTATCAATCCAAGTCTCGTGGAATATTAACAGCAAACCAAAGGCCTGGAATTCTATTGTTATTTGCTCAGTTGAAAATCCAATCAATTATCCATTATCTCGGTGGGAAATGATCATTTCCTAATATAAGCATCTCTATTTGCGGAAGTTGGAAGAATGGATTGAAAGAGCGACCAGATCTGCGGTGATTTGACCACTTATCTACAACAGCTAAATTGATTATTCAACTATCAAAATGAAAACTACTTAAGATATGCATGCAATTTCTTCCATCTCAATCTACTTATTTCTATAACTGTTTGATAAAAGCAACGCACTTGATATCATCATATTATTCTTGCATATATCAAACTGATCTTCCATGAATATACATGATACTATTTATTCCGCGAAAAGTCATCAAGTTTCGTTTATCAACCTTTCACCCCTCCTCGATGTTGCATATTTTGCCATAACAACTTGGTCGATATAGATCATCGTGGACCAGAAAAAACAGAGGGCACCACAGAAATGGTAGAGCCGAATACAACATCCTCTTGTCCAATTCTTACACTTACATTCGTCATGGTGGGATATGAGAATTCATAGTCTAGGTCATCTGGGACTTCCGTCACTCCTTCCAGAACTTTGAGGACCGTCGATATGGGAGGCCTCTTCATGAAATCAAATTGTAAGCACCACATGGCAAGCCTCATCATACTAACCATGTGAGGTCCGTTCAATTGCGTATCATCAGTATTCCTATCGATCATATCCAACAATTGTCCTGCTTCACTCTTTTTCTTGAAAACTCCTAACAAGTACATGTCTTCCCGATTTTGAGATTCGTCAAAAACTTCCTTTCCACAGACTATCTCTAAATTTACCACACCGAAATTGTAGACGTCCACTTTCTCAGTAATTGCTGCATGTAGCCATTCTGGGGCTAAATAGCCCAAAGTTCCCCTCATGGTGGTCACAATTTGACTTTGGTCTCTATCAATTAACTTAGACAAGCCAAAATCTGCAACCTTAGCATTAAATTTTTCATCCAAGAGAATATTTTGGGGCTTAATATCCATGTGGAATATCTTCCATCTACATTCTTCGTGAAGATAATTTATGCCTTTTGCTATGTCACAAATGATCTTCTTCCTACGTTGCCAATCAAGCACGAATGACTCAGCTAATTTATGAAAGATCCATTTATCAAGAGACCCTGTGAAAGTTCTCGGCACAAAACCCAACAAGTCATACCAAGTTCACATGATGGATATTGCCAATGCTCTTAACCTCAGCAAGAAAAGACTTCTTAGTTTGGCATAAACCATTGAGGTGCTTCACGGTGACTTTTGTGCCGTTAGGTAGAGTGCTTTGATAAACAGAGCTAAATCCACCCTCACCGAGCCTCGTATTGAAATTCTCGGTAATGCTTTTAAATCATCATAGGTGAATCTCTTAGGTGCTCCAGGCATTTGGTCAAGAAAATCCTCTTCGACCTCGTTAATGCCTTTGTCCTCTTCAACCTCGTCGACACCTTTCTTTCTAAATAGGCATTTTCTGCTGACAACAAGAAAGATGAAGGCTAAGAGTGATCCGAGGATAGAAGAGATGATTACAATCGAAACAATATATGCCTTTTTAGTATTTTTAAGGAGGAACATGAGTTTCATTTGTATTGAGAGGAACGGGATGTTCATTTGTAATAGGAGGAACGGGAGATCCACTAGGAACCGGAATTTCACTCGGGGAATTCTGCACTTTAAGGAAAGCAAAAGAGTGTATAGCCGAATTTAATGGGTATTTAAGCGAAAATACCTGAGATACTGAGTAGCACGAATATAAATAAGAATAGGTGTCACTATCTGCATATTGAAATAAGCCGCTCGGCATGAACAGTCGTTCGCACATGCCCTTTTGCAATCCATTTTGCGACTCTCCGTATCTGTACTTCCATTATCCAAGGCGCTTGGGAGATCTCTGCTGTGCGCGAAAGAAGTTATCTCACTGACTTCCAAAAAGCCTTGAAATTGCGAAGATGCACAAGACAAAGGAACCCTTTCGGAGCACCCGAGTCCAGAATCTGTATCATTTATTGGCTTGAAGTAGCGATCCGGACAGCTACAGTTCCCTAATAAATTACAAATTCCATAATTCCCACAAACCATTGGATAGCCGCAATCGTTAATGAAGTTTGATAGAATATCATCTACCATGTGCCACTCATTTTGGTCCACCTGATACACCCCCAGATGTCCATCAGATTCGAACCTCAAGTACTGCACAGCCATAGACAAATTAGAACTAGAATACAAAGAGCCGCTTCTTCGCGAAGTTCACAAACCACTCAAGATCTCCTTGGGTGAATTCAAAATAATTAGAGTCATTGCTCGTGTTCGGAAAATTTATGTCCCAAGAGAAATAAACCTGGGGATGGTCAGTCTCTATCTGAGCAAATAAACCTTCAGAAGTTAGAGAAAGCGAATATAAACCTTGTTCGCTCATGTTCTACTTACTTTAACCAAAAAAAAAAAAAAAACCTTGTTCGCTCATGTTCTACTTACTTTAACCAAAAAAAAAAAAAAAAACCTTGTTCGCTCATGTTTGTCGCAGAATCATTAGGGATCAATTTCTGTTGGAGTTGGCGAATACTTCGGGGACCCTTATTTCTCACACCGGATTCGCCCACGTGAGCTTAGGGAAACTGAAGTGTTGTCTGACGACATGTGACCCATGCGTGCGGACATCGCGGGGGTTCTGGGGCAGCGCCCGACACGGTGTCCCGGTGCCGCTCTGGCCGGGCCGGGCGGGGTTCAGGCGCACACACTTCGGGACGGGGTTCCGCCTGACCGGCCGGTCGGACGGTCAGCCGCCTGCTCGCCGGTGAGCGCCACAGTGGGCGCACCAAAACCTCAACGGGTTTGGGCTAGCCCGTATGGTGCGAGATTAAGAGATTTCATATAGGTTTAGGTTTTGGGCCCGTTTGGGGCATATATATATTTTACTCGTTTTTCTGATCATTGTAACGAGTTGAGTGGCTGTAAACCGAAAAACATAGTGAAATCTCTTTGCAGGACGTAGCCCTAATCGAGGGTGAACCTGGGTAAATTCGTGCATCGTCTATTTTATCTGTTTTCTGCGTGATCGTTCTGTTTCAGTTCTCGATACGTCCCTTCAATTTCTGCCCCACCTTCAATTTCTGTCCCGGGAGTAGCGTGTCCGTAGGGTGATCAAAGGACTGCCATACTGCAGCGTTATTCTCATAAAACAACACAAGGTTTCCAGTGTCTGTCAAGTTGATGCCAGCGACAGACTTACCATAAGTTTGGGTTGACCACGCGACGAACCCATCGGCATCTTTCAATACCAAATCTCCTTCCGTGAGCTCCAGGGTGGCATGGGTTCCAACAGGACTGTTCCGATTAGCAGACCACACCACCGCTGGAGCCACCGTGTCGTCCATAATAGAAGGCGAGTTGGTTGGAACAATCAAACAGCGAAATAATGAACTTCCGAATAAACTTGGCTATAGAAGCCACAGGCGAATGTCAAGCCATTATGGCTCCGTAGAAGAATGGGAATCATGCTAGCATCGGCTGAAGGGAACCGGATATAATTGACAGCAGATTCTTTGGCAACCCATGTTGTGTTACGGCCTGCGGTTGGATAGACGTCAGCTCGGGGGCTGACCAAACCAAAAAATATGTCAGGACAAAAAGGCAGGACGGTGTCAACATAGTGTGGTATCTGCTAAAATCAAGAAGCAGCAGAGGAGTGTGGAGCAGAAGACGGAAACAAGAAGTAGAATTGCATGTCAAAGTTGGAAGGGCCGTCAATATATATATAAGCAGTTAAGCACCATTGGAAGTCCAAGAAAACTTATTTTCTTCACAGTATGCAATCAGCCATGAATGCCGAAGGCATCCGTACTCAGTACGATTCCAATGAACTTAATTCCAAGCTACCTCGAAAGGCAACTCGACATTGGGGACTACTTTTAATGCGAAACAAGAGCGCCAGATGGGAAGACACTAACACTGTTTTGTCCCAAGAGCTCCATCGTCAGTTTGAGGTGGACGAAGAAAGGCGTAGTTCTCAAAAGGATCTCGGTCAAACTTTCAGGTAAAATATAGGGGCGTCTTCACCATGTGTTGCAAAATTGTTCTCTTGACGGATTAACCATCTGCAATGGCCTTTGTTTGCTCTTGCTACCAAGTGAATTCTTGTACCTCAGGGACATCATTGAACATTTTCATACAGTTCATGGACTAAATTGAACATGTACCAAAATTCAATAGACCACATTGAACCAATTAAAAGTTCAGGGATCACATTGAACAAATTTAAAGTTCAGGGACCACATTGCACATTGAACCAAATTTTAGGGACCATTTATTTCATTGTCCCTTCTCAAAAGGATCTTGTTCAAAGTTTCAGATAAAATATAGGGGCATCTTCACTGTGTAGCAAAATTGTTGTTTTGACGGAATAACCATATGGAATGGCCTTTGTTTGCTCTTGCCACCAAGCGAATAGGCATTATTTCGAGGAGCTATTGGGACCAACAAACATAAGACATTAAAAGTTTTAGGACTCAATTACACTTTCGTGATAAGTTTTATGACTTCCAATGCACTTATCTCAATAATTTTTAAAAAAAATACAGGTTTGGCGCACGCAACCCGGTGTTGGTTGCTGTTGCTGGATGTGCGCAGTGAACTTTATAGCACCCTCCTCTACTGACAATTCAAATTCACAATAGCTCCTTTTTTTCTCGTTTTTGATTGGACAAAATCGCACGAGCACAAAGTGATACCACTGAATCTGAATGTCGATGATAGTTTGACCGACTGTTCTGCAGAATACTATTAATATATTGCTGTGAGAATTAATTTTCTTTTTGAGATTATCATACTTTGTCAGTGACACGTAGATAAATAATTTTTGTACTTCACTTTGTAGACCCACATACCAGTTGGTCGTCTATATGCATTAGTTTCAGCTTTAGTGAAGCTTCTTCTTGCTTGAGCGGGTGCCGCTAACTTTGCCAGTTCAGAAAGCCAAGTTCAATACGCAGCTTTTTTGGAGTTGGATTGAGCATGGAAAGATCATGAATCACATGGTGTGAACTGTAATCTCTACTCTTTAGTCCTTCCTGTCTTAATGGGAATACTGTGATTAAGCGCAATAAAAAGGCACAAGCTGCGCAAATTTTAATAACAGCAGCCGATTATTTTTTACCGTCTGCATTTCAGGAAAATTAGAATATGTGACAAGCCACTAGATTAGCAAAGATGCAACAGTAGAGTCGGTAAAAAGGTTAAAGCATGAAGGCGACAACTCGTGTGCGGATCAGAAACACGCGAGGTCACTTCAATTTAGCCATTTGAAAGGTGTAGGTCCCATGTGGAACCTACGTAATCTAAAAGTTTAGTGACTCACCTACGCTGTGTGCATGCGAGACTTCCTCATCTCACTGCCAATGTGCGACCATCTAATGAGATGTTACTGACCAATCAAGTTCCTTTTTGTTTGTTGTAAATGAGGGCAAAAAGGATATTCGCATACGACTTTTGATTCTCAAGTCATGGAGAAATGAACTGAGCACTTGTGAGTGTCACTACAAGATCCCAAATATCGAACTGGATAGGTAAGATCATACCGTCCATGTACTTTTTATCCACCGGAATGGTAACCTTCCAAAGATCTATTCTTTTCTAAAGTTTCAAATAGCAGTATCGTGGTGTTTACAATACATATCAAAATAATAGAAAACCATATCTGCTTAGTAGTCGGTAGTGCATTATTTGAGTCATATACATTTGATTGTCATCATAGTATATACATCTGATTGTCATCGTTTGGACATGCAATTCAACTGGTACAAAGTTCAACAACATTAACATATGCATTCTCAATCTTTAGAGCAATGAATTGGGGGATATAAAAAGATTTTATAGTAGGAAACAATTACATAGGATGCAGTTCATCACCATCACAGTGCGCTTAGGCAAATAGACAAAATCATATTATGTAAAAACTCAATTCCTTCTGCACCAGTTTTCCAGTAGTGAAAGAAATATGTAACATGGTCAGGATGGATCACCGTGGACCAGATAAAACAGAGGGTATCACAGAATTGGAAGCGCCAAATTTAACATCCTCTTGTCCAATTTTTACACCTGCATTCATCAAGGTGGCATATGAGACGTTATAATCTAGGTCATCTGGGACTGCCATCACTCCTTCTAGGACTTTGATGACAATCAACATTGCAGGCCTCTTTCTAAAATCAACTTGCAAGCCACCATGTGGCAAGCCTCATCATGTTGACCACGTGAGATCCATTCATTTGCATATCCTCACTATGCTTATCGATCATATATATCCAATAGTCGTCCTTCTTGTTAAAATATGTTTCGAGTTTGAGCTTGATAAACGAAACCCGACTCGAATTATTTGTGTGGAGGTCTGAATATTTTAAATTGGATATTTCCTGATATGAAATTAGAATCAGCGAAGAAAATTAGAGAAGGAAATACAATGACAGATTTATATTCGGATTGAGTTGAAATTGGAAAGTCCAACGTGTGGACATTATTCGGCCAACTTGAATTGGATTGACCGAAACTCACTGGAATTTTGCTTCCTTATCCTGTACGTACAGTGGCCATCTTTGACGGTTTGTTGCAATCCTTCAAGCGGTGGAACTACGAACATATATATATTTGCGGGTTGCTCTGTTGGACGATAGAGAGGGAGAAATATTGAAGCGCCGTTTCATCGAGTGCTTGTGGATTATCTCCGTGGTTTTGTTCGTAGAATTACACCAAGAGTTCAAGTGTTTGTAGAGATTAAATCTTGTGGTAAGATTTGTAATTAATTTCTTCATGAGATTGAGAGATTATTTCGTGAGGAATTGTGGGGCTAAACATTATTTGATTGATCATGTGTAATTAGAGCTTGGAAAACACTAAGAGTGTTTGAGTGACTCGAGTGTGGTAGTAATCTCCGTTATATCGCTTGATCTATAGTGGAATTTCGTACTGCTCTCCCTGTGGACATAGATCACTACGACCGAATAACGTAAATTTGATGTCCGATTTATTTTCTTATTCTGTCAAATTTATTGTTCGATCGCTTGACTTCCGTAACACTTCTTCGCTCTTTATCTTAAAAACTCCTAGCAGGTACATGTCTTCCTAATTCTGAGATTCGTCGAAAACTTTCCATCCACAGACTATTTCCAGAATTACTACACCGAAGCTATATACGTCCACCTTTTCAGTAACTATTGCATGTAGCCATTCCGGAGCCAAATAGCCCATAGCCCGGAGTTCCCCTCATTGTAGTCACAAATTGGCTTTGGTCCCTATCAATTAGCTTAGACAAGCCAAAATCTGCAACCTTAGCATTAAATTTTACGTCCAATTGTATATTTTGAGGCTTGATATCCATGTGAACTATCTTCCACCTACATTCTTCATGGAGATAATGTAGGCCGTTTGCTATGTCGCAAATGATCTTCCTCCTCTGTTGCCAATCAAGCACCAATGAGTCATCTAATTTATGAAAGATCCATTTATCTAGGGACCCTTTGGACATGTATTCATAGACAAGCAGACTGTGAAAGTTCTCAGCACAAAATCCAATAAGTCGTACCAAGTTCACATGATGAATATTGCCAATGCTCTCAACCTCAGCAAGAAAAGACTTCTTAGTTTGGCATAAACTAGTGAGCTTCTTTACGGCAACTTTTGTGCCGTTAGCTAGAGTCCCTTGATAAACCGAGCTAAATCCACCCTCGCCAAGCCTCTTATTAAAATCCTTGGTAATGGCTTTTAAATCATCATAGGTGAATCTCTTAGGTGCTACAAGGAGTTGATCAAGAGAGTCCTCTACGACCTCGTTGACACCTTTTTCCTTTTGGACCTCATCGACAAGCATTTTAGGACGGCTACAAGAAAGATGAAGGCCAAGAGTGATCCTAGGCTAGAAGTGACGATCACTCTCAGACGAGCGTTTGCATTTTTACTCTTTTTAGGAGGAGGTTCATCTGTAGGGTGATCGAAGGACTGCCACACCGTTGTGTTGTTCACATCGAACAACAAAAGGTTTCCGGTGTCTGTCAAGTTGATGCCAGCAACAGACTTACCAGAAGTTTTGGTTGACCACACGACGGACTTGTCGGTATCTTTCAATACCAAATCTCCTTCTTCGGTGAGCTCCAGGGTGGCCCGGGTTCCAACTGGACGGTTCCAATTAGCAGACCACACAACCGTTGGACTGAAGTTGGCGATGGAAATGGTTGGAGAAATGAAAACGGCAAAATAGTAAACTTCCAAATCGCCTTGGCAATAGAAGCCACAGGTGAATTGCAAGCCATTATCGTTCCGCAGAAGAAGGGGGATCGCGCTAACTTTGGCCAGAGGTAACCGTAAGTAATTGGCAGCAGATGCGGAGGCAATCCATGTTGTGTTAAGGCCTGCGGTTGGATAGACAACAGCTCGGGCGCCGATTAAACCATAAAAATACGTTAGGACGAAAAGGCTGGAGGGTGTGAACATAGTGGGATATTATCAAAAACAAGAAGCAGGAGAGGAATTTGAGGAACAGAAGACGGAATGTGAACATGCTGTGATATTATCAAAAGGTGAAACTGCCGTCATGTAAGCACCATCGGGAAGTCCAAAATAAAAACTCATTTTCTTCGCATTGTGCGCTCAGCCTTGAATGCCCAAGGCATCCGAAAGGGAAAGCAATACTGAAGACTATAATTAATTCGAATCAAGAGCGCCTGATGTGCTGTGAAGACACAAACATTGGTTTGTCCGAGCTCCATCATCAATTAGGTGATGTTTTCCGTGGAATTAACAACTTGAAATGGGCAACAAAGGGCGCATGGTTCTCCAAATAATCTCGTCCAAAGTTTCAGATAAAACCTAGGGGCATCCATCTTCATTGGATTTTACAAATTGTCGATTTGATATAACGACCAACTGCAATATCGCTTGTTTGCTCCTGCTACCGAGCAAATTCTCGTACTTTTAGTTGATAGGATTAGGATGTTAGAGCACGATCAGCATTATTAGCTACTGGGAGCAACAAAGAGAAGACGAAAAATATGTTACATTTTCATCCCTTGATCCATAAAAGTTGAAATCTTAATCTTTGAACTTGATCTACTAATATACAATTTGGTTTATGACACCATTAGCACTAAACACAGTACCCAATGTTTTGCACACGTGTACAAGTCACCACATAGCCTGGACTATAATCGAAAAGCAATGGGCATATATCCTTGAAATTTGGGTCACAGGAGAGTTTGTAGCTAAATGTAAACATATGTTAGTTACACAGAAGTTCTATGTCATAATATTTGCCAAGGTTTGAACTAAATCTTTTCATTGAACTCAATGTCAAAAGTACTTTTGGGACAAAAAAAGTAGGGGAAAATATAAAAATAATAAGTAGTGCGGTCTCCTCAATTATGTCTTCGTATTGAGTCTAATTTTTCTAATTTTTTATTTTATAGAATTAGGTTTTCAGATAACCTAAATAAAAAAAAGTTTTCGGACAAAACAAAGCCAAAAGAATTGTAATTAATAGAAATCAATATTCCCCTGCAATGCATGGGCCATTAGGCTAGTCCTATCAAAGTATTTTGATGCTCCATGAAGGGACTTGCGAGTTTTTTTTTATTTTCTTGTTACTTAAATTACCGATTATCAATAAACAGTACTTCATCTATTATGTGGATACCACTCCATTCCACATATTTTAATTTTTTTTATTTCTTTTTCTTCTTGAAATTTATAAAAAGTTATATATTCTCAATAAAGATTATGTTGATTAGAATAAAAAAAAGTAAATATATTATCAATAAATTTATAATAGGGTTGCACACGACTTTTGTGATTGAGTCGACCTCGTCCATATTTCGACAAAAAAAAAAAACAACCTCGTCAATGAGGCCCATAACCAGGTCAGATGAGAATGATGTATTTACCTCACACGCCTAGAAGCAGGCATGCGTTTGCCCCTCTGTAAACCTGCCATTGAAGTTTTAGATCATTATAGTCTTTCCCATAGCCAAATGTCTCCCAATTTTTGGAGGGTCCTTATGGGTTTTAACTCCTTCTGTTTACTTGGAAGAAGTTGTATGTTGCTTATTTTAGTGCCACAACTTTTCAAACGATTATTTTATTTTCATAACATTTACAAATCAACCATTTATAGTACATCACGTTTTCTGTACTTGAAAATCTTACGTTGCAGTGACTCAACGGAGAGATGATGTCATTAAAGAACGTTTCGAACAATGTTGTTTGGTTTCCCTTCTTGCCCCAGTTTGCTTATTTGGGGGCTAAATTAGGTTGCAATCGAAACTCTTGCCTCCATTTTCCATTGCAAGTAAAAAAGTTATAAGTGCATAGAAAGTTTTAAAATTTGTCACGAAAGTACAATCGAGTTTTAAAACTTAACAAATTAGTGCAATCAAATCCATTTGTACTGTACAAAAATTAGAATTTCACTCTAAAAAATGAGACAAGTCCCTTAATTAGCCAAGATCCAACAGTACGAATCATAAAAATGTTAGGCATGAAGACAAAATTTTCATTTGGATCCGGAGCATGTGAACCCATATAATCTAATGCACTGAAGCGTGTTGATCTCATGTGGAACCTATATAGCCTAATGGTTCGGATGAAATGGGCTCACATGCATCGGGTACGAGCAAGACTTTCTCATCTCACTGCCAAAGCTCGACGAGCTGTTGAGATGTTACTAACCAACCAAGTGTCTTTTTAGGGTATTTGCCTCCAGCTTCTAATTCTAAAGTCCTAGAGAAAACGACGAAGCACTTGGGAATGTCATGACTAGACTAGCTCCCAACATCAGCTCAAGGAACCAGGACACCAGGCCCAGGGTATTCTCGTATCCTGATGTAAAATGCTTCAGGCATTGATGTTTGTTAAGTTTGATTCGTCAGGGGCTTTTGAAGAGATCTGATCCTTAAGAGCAGATCGAGTTAATAATCATAAAAGTTTCAAATATGATATGTGAAAAGTAAATACAGGTGTGAAATAATTATGCACAGAGATTGAATTGGCAGGATCATACCTTTCCTATAATTTTTTTTATCTACTGGAATAGTAATTCTCCAGAGATCTATTCCTTTCTCAAGTTTTAGATAGCACTGTGTTATAATATGCACAATACCGATCAAATTTAAAAAATCATATATGCTCAGCAGTTAACAGTACATGATTCAAGTTATATACATTTAATTGCCTTCGTATGGACATGCAATTCAACTGGTACAAAGTTCATCGACATGTAAATATGCATTCTCAATCTTTAGAGCAATGAACAAGGGGATATAAAATATTTTACAGTAGGAAATAGTCATCGAATGATGCAGTTCATGAACATCATAGTGCAATTGAACAAATAGACAAAATCATGGTGTGTAAGAACTCAATTCCCTCCGCATTATTTTGCAGAAGAGAAGTATGCGACAGGGTTGGGATTTATCACCGTGGACCATATAAAACAGAGGGTACCAAAGAATTGGTAGCACTGAATTCAACATTCTCTTGTCCAATTCTTACACTTACATTCGTCGAGGTGAGATATGAGAAGTTACAATCTAGGTCATTTGGGACTTCCTTCACTCCTTCTAGGACTTTGATGACTGCTGACATAGAAGGCTTCTTGGTGAAATCAACCTGCAGGCACCACGCGGCGAGCCTCATCATATCAAGCATCTGAGGTCCGTTCAGTTGCATATCCTCACTATTCTTATCAATCATATCCAACAACCGTCCTTCTTCGCTCTTTCTCTTAAAAACTCCTAATAAGTACATGTCTTCCTGAATCTGAGATTCATCGAAAACTTTCCTTCCACAAATTATCTCCAGAACTACCACACCGAAACTATAGATGTCTACTTTCTCAGTAACTGCTGCGTGTAGCCATTCCGGGGCCAAATAGCCTGGAGTTCCCCTCATTGTGGTCACAATTTGGCTTTGGTCCCTATCAATTAGCTTAGACAAGCCAAAATCTACAACCTTAGCATTAAATTTTTCGTCCAGGAGTATATTTTGGGGCTTAATGTCCATGTGAACTATCTTCCATCTTCATTCTTCGTGGAGATAACTTAGGCCCTTCGCTATGTCAAAGATGATCTTCCTCCTCTGTAGCCAATCAAGCACGAATGACTCATCTAATTTACGAAAGATCCATTTATCTAGGGACCCATTGGACAAATATTCATAGACAAGCAGCCTGTGAAAGTTCTCTGCACAAAATCCAACAAGTACTACCAAGTTCACATGATGTATATTGCCCATGCTCCTAACCTCAGTTAGAAAAGATTTCTTAGTTTGGCATAAACCATTGAGCCGCTTCACCGCAACTTTTGTACCGTTAGCTTGAGTGCCTTCATAAACAGAGCTAAATCCACCCTCACCAAGCTTCTTATGGAAATCCTCGGTAATGGCTTTTAAATCATCATAGGTGAATCTCTTTGGTGCTCCAGGTATTTGATCAAGATAGTCCTCTTCGACCTCGTTGACACCTTTGTCTTCTTCAACCTTGTTGACAGCTTTGTTTGTATATAGGCATTTTATGACAACAAGAAGAAAGATGAAGGCTAAGAGTGATCCGAGGCTACAAGTGATGATTACTATCAGAAAGGTATTTTTCCTTTTACGCTTTTTGAGAGAAACAGGAGGTTTATCAAAATTGGGAGAAACAGGAGGTTTATCGGAATTGGGAGAAACAGCAGGTTCACTTGTAACGGGAGAAATCTGAAGTTCACTCGGATTCTGCACTTTAAGGAAAACAATATAGTGTCGAGCCAAATTTAATGGGTATGCAAGCGAAAATACCTGAGATACTAAGTAGCATGAACCTGAATAATCATAGCCATCTACTTCATTTTGGAAAAAAGGCATGAACAGTTGTTCGCACAAGCCTTTCTGCAACTCTCCGTATCTGTATTTCTAAGATCCGGGGTGCTTTGGGGATCTGCCCTGAAGGTGAAGTAACTAGCCGCACTGATGTCCAAAAAGCTTTGAAATTGCGAAGCTTCACAAGACAAAGGAATGCTTTCGGCGCACCTGAGTTTAGAATCTCTATCATATATTGAGTTGAAGTAGCGATCTGGACACGTACAATTTCCATGTACGTCACAAATTCCATAATTCCCACAAACCATTGGGTAACCGCAATCCCCAATGAACCTTGTTAGAATATCATGTGCCACGATCCACTCATCTTGATGCTGCTGATACACCCTCAGATTTCCATCAGATTCTAACTTCAAGTACTGAACAGCCGCAGACGAATTAAAACCAGTAAACAAAGAACCGTTTCTCATGAAATTCACAAACAATGCAAAATGTCCTTGGTTGAATTCAACATAATTAGAGTCGTTGCTCGTGTTCGGAAAATTTATGCGCCAAGAGTAGTAAACCTGCGGAGGATCAGTCTCTATCTGTGCAAACAAACCTTCAGTAGTCAGAGAAAGTGAAAGTAAACCTTGTTCAGTCGTGTTTGTCGCGGAATCACTAGGAGTCAATTTCTGTCCCACCCTCAATTTCTGTCCCGGGAGTAGCATGTCCGTTGGGTGATCGAAGGACTGCCACACCGAAGCATTGTTCTCATTGAACAACACAAGGTTTCCAGTGTCTGTCAAGTTGATCCCAGCAACAGACTTGCCATAAGTTTGGGTTGACCACACGACAGACCTGTCGGTATCTTTCAATATCAAATCTCCTTCTTCTGTGAGCTCCAGGGTGGTGCCATTTCCAACGGGACGGTTCCGGTTAGCAGACCACACCATCGCTGGAGCCACATTGCCATTGATGACAAAATCCTGGTAAATTTGAACAATGAAAATGGAAAAGAAGTAAACTTCCGAATCGCTTTGGTAATAGAAACCACAGGCAAATGTTGAGCCATTGTGGCTCCGCAGAAGCACGGGGATAAAGCTAGCGTGGACCGATGAGAATAAGATGTAATTTTGAGTAGAAACATCAGCAATCCATGTGGTGTTAAGGCCTGCGGTTGAATAAACATCAGTGTGGGCGCTGATTAAACTGATAAAGCTTGTTAGGACAAAAACAAGAAGGCCAGAGGGTGTGAACATAGTGTGTGATATTATCAAAAACAAGAAGCAGGAGAGGAATGAGAAGACCACGAGACGGAAACAAGCATCTGTATTCCAATTTAAAGGTGAAATTGCCGTCATTGTAAGCACCATTGGGAAGTCCAAAAGAACTCATTTTCTTCACAGTATGCGCTCAACCTCGACTGCCGAACGCATCCGTAGTTCAATAAGATTCCAAAATGCAATTCCAAGCTACATATAGACAGTGAAAGCGACATTGAGGAGCACAATTAATTCGAAACAAGAGCGTCTGATGTGAAGACAATTAACATTGGTTTGTCCAAGCTCCATCATTGATTAGGTTATTTTGACAGTGGAATAAACAACTCGAAACGGACAACAAAGGCGCCTAGTTCTCCAAACGATCACGTTCAAAGTTTACAAATGATCATGGGGCGGCCATTTTCATTAGATGTTACCAAATTATTCTTTCGATGGAATGACCAACTACGATATCGCCTGTTTGCTCTTGCTACCGAGCGAATTCTCGTACTCTTCGGTTGTTAGGATTAGGAGGTTAGAGCACAGTCAACATTATCCCGAGGTGTAGCTAAAAAGTGAATGCATATTTCAACTAAATGAGAAGATAATAACTTTTTACTAATTTTTTTGTATATTCGGTTGTATGATAAGTAAAAACAATGAAATTGCTAGCAACTTGAAATAAACAAAGAAAAAAAGTAGATGTTCAACTAGGCTACATCTTTGACCAAAAAGAAAAAACTAGGCTACATCCTACAACAAGAAATGTAAAATGAGAATGATATTTTAAGATGGAAAGGAAGAAATATTTGAATCAAGCAAGTGGTAAAAATATTGAACAGAGAGATTGAAAAGGAAAGTTTTAGAAGAGTTCCTCCATGATATCTCCAGAAATAATTTCAGCGTACTCAAATCTTACTCTAAAAACTAAACAAGATGTCAGACCGAAAAAAAACTAAACAAGATGACCTTAAACTATGAAGGAGATATCGCTGAATTTGGAAATAATTGTCCAAAAAGTTCTAAATCTATTGTATCACGCCCAATTCAGTCATAAACTATCCAATTTGGCTAATTTAGTTCCAAACAATTTGACGATTTTTCAATATAGTCAATCCGGCAAATTTTAGCTAGAAATCACCGGCGTGGACACTAACCGTCCTATGTGGCACAGTCGTCGGACGTTTTTATGATGACTTTTTCAATGCGTGAGTCATGATGACTTTGTCAATGTGATGGCCAAGGAGATACGACAATGACCCCATTAACAAATTTTTGTGTTTGATAGAATGTTCTGCCCATGCACCTCGTCGGCTCTTGTTACATCTAATATTTGTTTTGTCAATTTCCACTATGTATATGATGTTACTTTTGTACTAAATTAATAATATCCCAACTATTAGGATATATTTTTCAAAGTGCAAAGGAACAGTACGGCTAATACATATTCAATCATTTAATAGAAACAAAAAATACATCGTAATGATCTCTTCTTACAATGTACAAGGAGTAAATAGTCCGTAAAAATGGATATAAGTTGGAATTTTTTAATTACAAGTCTCCTTTTTTAAGTCTTTTTCAAAAGATTATTCTGGTATAACTAAACTTTTAAGCCAAAATATTAATTTCGTGCTGAAGTCACGTGTTAATGATTAATACTCGGTATTGTGGTGCCTTTGGGAAACCTATGTATGGTTGACACACACAGCCCTCTCTTCATTCGACACAATGCGATTAGGCAATCCACTGCACGGTCGAACTTGAAAAACAAAAGGGATAATAGCACAAATGGCCTCGAACTTTGATCCAATGTGCAATGTTGTTCTTAAACTTTTAATTTATGCAATGTGATCCCAGAACTTTGATCCAATGTGCAATATTATCTCTAGAACTTTTAGTGTATTAAATGTGATCTTTGAACTATTGGTAAACGATTACATAGAATATATGAAAACGTTTAAAAGTTTAGGGACTACATTAAACATCGGACCCAAATTCAGAGACTATATTAAACAAATTAAAAGTTCATGGGTGACATTACACATTAAATCAAAATTCAGGGACTATTTCTATCATTTTTTGGAACATAATGAACAAAAGAAGGTAGTAGCAGTGTCATGGATCATCGTGGACCTAACAATGGAATGGTGTTACCGAAGCCGTCATCCTCCTGAGCAACTCTTGCATCTTGGAATTTCAACGTCTCCATCTAATGCCCTTGACGACCCAATCTCAAATGTTAAAAAGATATGCAAATAGTAGATACCGGAATAATGCGAGGAAGGGGCGAATGCTCCCTCCACGTTGGAGACTCGAGACTCGAAAGCAATGGGTGTTCTTATAGGGTGTCTTACTAGAAACTTTGCTATTTGAAGCTTCTAATCGTAGAGCCTGTGAAACGGGGCTTCATCTTATGTTATCAGTGAGCTATTCGATATGATCGACATTCTGTGCTTTTATTAATTTTATCGAGGAATATCAACACTCTTTGAAAGAGTTTCATATTAAACTGGACGGATTACAATCTTTTAAGTGTATTCTGGTTTTATCACTTGCGGTGACTTCCTGTTGCTAATAGCGCTTCCCTCTGTCCATTACTGTGTCACGACCTAATTCTAGAAAAACGCACTAATTTTTACGTTGAATCCCACTTTTGACCCGAATTTCGTTTTGTCCGAACAAAAATCGCCTTCCGTTCGAGTTTCAAATTTGGCTAACGTTAACATGCTGCCAAATACGTGTGACGTGTCAATTGCACGTTATTTTCTTGGAGGGGAGCCGTTGGATCAGGTTCGTGACGGGGCCTGCTGGGAGTCGTCCTCTCATGGAGGGGAGCTGTTGGATCACCGGCGATGTCCTGGCGCTCAGACGGAGGCGGGGTTGTGTCGACGGAGTGGGGTTGGGGCAAGCGATGGCAATTGATGGCCGGTCCGGTGGTGATTTGCAAAACTCATTTGACTATCTATGTAAATTAAAATCAGCAACTAGAATGTTCATTAGATTCGTTCGAATTCACTATCCAAACATGTATCATGTTATAGTAGGAAATGGTCCGACCAGATGAAGAATATTATAGTGCAATTCGGCAGCACGACAACAACATTGAGTGGTTGAACACTTGAAACGACACTACAGGAGAAACAGAAGTAGCATTATGTACAAGATCACCGTGGACCGGATAGAATTGAGGGTAACACAGAAACTATAGCACCAAAATCATCGTTTCTCGTGACCAACAATTACATTAATATTCATCAAGTTGCGATATGAGAAATCATAATCTAAGGGCATCTGGAATTTCCATAACTCCATCCAGCACCTTCATGACCATCGACATGGAAGGCCTCTTCGAAAAATCACCTTGTAAGCACCACACAGCAATCCTCATCATATTGACCAAGTGGGGTCGATTCAGTTGCATATCCTCATTAGGGTTGTCAACCATGTCGAATAGTCACCCTTCTTCTGCCTTTCTCTAAAAAACCCCAAGTAGATACATGTCTTCCTCATCCTAAGAGCTGTCAAATACTTTTCTTCTACAAATTATCTCCAAAACTACCACCCCAAAGCTATAGACATCCACTTTCTCAATAATTGTTGCGCTCAACCATTCTGAGGCTAAATACCGAGGAGTTCCCCTCATTGTAGTCACAGCTCGGCTTTGGTCCCCATCAAGCAACTTAGACGAGCCAAAATCAGCAACCTTAGCATTAAAATTTTCATCCAAGAGAATATTTTGGGGTTTAATGTCCATGTGAACTATCTTCCATTTACATTCTTCATGGAGATAATTTAGGCCCTTAGCTATGTCACAAATGATCTTCCTCCGTTTCTTCCAGTCAAGCACGAACAACCCTTTTGATTTGTGAAAGATCCACTCATCCAAAGAACCGTTGGACATATGCTCATAGACTAGTAGCCAACAAGTCTTACCAAGTTGACATGATGAATGTTGCCAATAGTCTCAACCTCGGCTAGAAAAGATTTCTTAATTTGGCATACCCCGTCAGGGCGTTTCGCCGCAACTTTTGTGCCATCAATCAGAATGCCTTCAAAAACAGAACCAAAGCCTCCTTCGCTGAGCTTCTTGTTGAAATCCTGAGTGACGGCTAGTAAATCATTGTAAGTGAACCTTGTAGGTAGTCCAGGAAGATGTTCAAG
This sequence comes from Syzygium oleosum, assembly GCF_021117445.2. Classification (NCBI taxonomy): domain Eukaryota; kingdom Viridiplantae; phylum Streptophyta; class Magnoliopsida; order Myrtales; family Myrtaceae; genus Syzygium; species Syzygium oleosum. The sequence goes on from NW_026607494.1 coordinate 8,705,041, forward strand.
GTAGTCCTCTTCAACTTCATCCACTTTATGCCTCCTAAGAACTAGAAAACGTATGAGCACATAAAGAATAATCAAGGCAAAGACTGACCCAACGCTAGCACATGGTATTATTACCTCGAGAGTGTTTGACTTTTGGCTATGAGAAGGAACATTAGAAATATTTTGTACTTTCATGAAAACAGTGGAATCTCTAGGACCGTGCAAATATGTAAGAGAAAATACTTGTGATACTAAGTAGCAAGAACCATAACCAGTTCGGAAAAAAGCTGCCTTGCATGAGCAGTTGTTGGCACAGGCCTCTTTGCAACTCTCCTTATCTATATTTTATAGACCTGGGGTAATTTGCGTGCCTGTGCGATAGGTGAAGTAAGCAATGTCATTAAACTCCAGAAAGGTTTGAAACTGCGAAGCTTCGCAAGACAAAGGAACGGTTTCCACACACCCCTGTCTATGATCTCTAACATCCACTAGCTTGAAGTAGCTCGTCCCATCGCTTGACGTTGGACAAGTACACTACCCCTTGGAATTACAAATTCCATACTTATTGCAAACCGTTGGATAAGCACAATCCCCAAGAAATGGTGTAAGAAGATCACCTGGTTCACCCCTCTTTCCATCCAATTGATACGATCTCAGATGTCCATCAGATTCAAACTTCACGCACCGCACAGATGAATCAGATATAGGAAACACAGCCCTATTTCTTGCGGAATTCATGACCGATGCCAAACCTCCTTCTATAAATTCAATATAATTGGAGTCATCGCTTGTGTTCAGAAAATTTATCCAAAAGGGGAAATACACCTGCGGAGGATCAGTCTCTATCTGGGCAAATAAACCAATAGTAGTCAGCGAAAGTGAAAGAAAGCCATGTTCGTTCGAATTCAATGCAGAAGTACTCGGGGTCAATTTCTGCCCCACCTTCAATTTCTGCCCAAGGAGAAGTGAGTCTGTAGGGAGATCGAAGGATTGCCACACCGTGGCGTTGTTCTTATCAAACAGCACAAGATTGCCGGTGTCTGTCAAGTTCATTCCCGCAACAGACATACCGGTAGTGTTGGTAGACCAAGCCACAGACCCATCAACGTCTGTCAATACTAAGTCTCCTTCTGACGTGAGCTCCAAGGTAGCGTTGGCACCAACCGGTTTGTTTCGATTGACAGACCACACCGTTGCTGGTCCTTGAAAATGCACATGATTGCCGATGCAAGCTGTAAAAATGCCAAAACAGCAAACTTTCGGATAGGCAGTGAAGTAGGTGCCACATATCGTTTGAGCCATAAATTCTTCTCAGCAGATTGGGCGAAAAGCCAGAAGGCAAACCTAGTGGAAAAGACCAAATAGATTTTGCGGCTATCCATTTAGTAGAAAGGCCTGCAGTTGGACCCAGGTAAGCTCGAGCGACTAAACCGAAAAAGAATTGCAGGAAAAGAAGGGAAAGGAAAGAGCGGAGGCTCCAGCATGTGAACATGGTATTGGAATTGTCAAAGAAAGCAGAGAGAGGATTGAAAAAAGCAGAATGAAAACCAAGAAACTGGAACTCGAGCCTAGAGGTGAGAACGCAATCATTTTAAGCTCCATTCACAAGTGCAAAAGAACTTCGGAGTTTCTTGATTAAGATATTCAGGAAAATCCTCTTACATGCAGTAGATGTAGATGCGTCGCATGTGCCGGCACGACGGCATGGAATCCATGAGAATCCAATAAAGGGAAACAAAAGAAAAGATCGAAACTTAAAGAATTGCTCTTGATTGTTGATATCGAAGAACATACATGGTTTTAGAGCGCAAACAACCAATGAACAACAAAAGAAGAAACAAGTTAACACGAGAGGATCATGAATAGCGTATTCTCTTCACAACTAACAGAAGATGCCCCTTGCGCGTAAATGTTGAAGGCATCAATCAATCCTCTGTAAACATTCACAACTCTAATTCCTGGCTGACGATAGTCGATTCTATCGAAGAAACAAATAAAGGTGAAGGCAGAATAATGGGCTCGTTGCCGGCTTAGTAAAGATGACTGTAAACATTCTAGGTCCTTTAAGAGAGAGGAAGAAAGAAAAATAGTCAAAGACTGCCATTGTACTCATTGACTTGATAAAAGAGTACATTTATAAATCTATCGTAATTTCCTTATTTATGGTACCTACTTACAAGTGACTAATATTAACCACTGGGGGTTTACCCCAGTAGCCACCATTCTCACTTGAGAAGGGGGAGGTGGGGAGTTCGAATCCCCACCTTCGCAGGGGGTAGGGGTGGGGCCGCGTAGTTTAAGATGTGGGTTTCGATGCCCACGCCCTGCAAGAGGTGGGGCGCAAGTCTGAATGTGTATCGTGAGTGAGAGATAGAGTAGGACCGACAAAAAAAAAAAATACAAGTGACTAATATTAATAAATAAATTTCGACACTCCCCGCAAGCTAGAGCATTCGGTTCTCATACGACGAGTGCAACTTTGTTTCTAAGTCAAGTCTCAGACAAGGGATGTGAATACATTGGACCGGATTTAAGACAACTGCCGAAGAAACACGTGTATGAACGTTGACACCTCTTACTCACACAACATTGATAAAACCATTGAAAACCGACTTAAATTACAACAAACTAAATTACATCACCCACGGTGCTCAACTTTGGTTGCTTGATGAAGGTATGCTTGACTCTAGCGCTTACAGTTATCTCGATACGTGACCGCAACTTCGCTCATTGATAAGGCTCGCAATTGAATTTGAGTCCCACAATGAATAACGCCCATGGTAGGCATTGTTAAGTGTCGACCAAAATTGGGAAAGTTTCTAAAGATGAACTGTCCCAAATTGGAGCACTTGCAACACCCTAGAAAAGCCTCTTTTTTATTTGGGAATTGAAAATTATAGAAAGCAAAAAACAAAAGAGAACTAACAAAACTCTAGTTCTATTTTTTTTACCACCTAATACCTACGTACTAATATCCATAAATATACTTCAATAGTGATCTTTGAATCAACAGTTGAAATGGGGAACGAAATACATACCATGTTGACACGGTCGACCTCAAGGTCTCTAGGACCCAAACTATTTTCATCAGATATTTTATAAATGGGAAACTGCGCGAAAAACTTACATAGTACATTCTGTGTTGTATGTAGAGGTGTCAAAATGGGTCTTAAACCCATATATGACCCATTTAAAAATAAATGGGTCATATATGGGTCACTTAATTTTAAAGAGTCAACCTTAAATTGGTTTTAAATTTTAAAGCTTAAAGATAAATGGGTCTAAATGGGTTGAGTTTGGAACCCATGTCCAACCCACCTACTAGACCCATCCACACACTCTCTTTCTCTTTATAAAGATGTTTAAAAAAAATCGAAATTTAATTATTTTTATTTTTTCTCTTATTCTTTTATTTTTTTTCTTTTTTCTTTTCTCTTCTTTCTTTTTCTTTTTTTTTTATTCCGGCCGGTGGTCGGCCACGGCGACCGGCCATCGGGGCGGGACGACCTCGCCGGAGGCCGGCGAAGCTCGAGCTCGCCGATCTGGCGAGCCTCGAGCTCGCCCGATTCCGGCGAGGCTCCAGCCTCGCCGACCTGTGGCGAGGCTCCAGCCTCGCCTGAGGCCGGCGAGGCCTCGGCCTCGCCAGATCAGCGAGAACGAGCTTCGCTGGCCTCCGACGAGCTCGTCCTCGCCAGATCGGCGAGAACGAGCTTCGCCGGCCTCCGGCGAGCTCGTGCTCGCCTGTGGTCGGTCGCCGGCCACGGCGGCCGGCGATCGGCCAAAAATAAAGGAAAAAGAAAAAAAGAAAAATAAAAAATAATTAAAAATTCGATTTAAAAAATAAAAAATATTAATTTTTTTATTTTCTTGGATAATGACTTTATGAAAAATATTTTCTAGAAATGTCGCATTTTTCGTAAAACAAACAGAACCTCAATTTTAAAAAATATTATAAAAAATTTTCACTAGCTTTGTATTGCATAAAATGTTTTAGCAGTATAATTTTAAAAAAAAAATCATAAGAAACAAGTATTCCTAGATTAGGTTAAATATAAAAGGGTTTTAGCAATATGGGTCGGGTCGGGTATGGGTTGGGTATGGGTCGGGTCGGGTATGGGTCGAGATATTTACACTAAGAATAAATGGGTCATAAACGGGTTAATGGGTCGATTTGGGTCGGACCATTTATGACTCGACCCAAACCCGACCCGATCCACCCATTTAACAGGTCTAGTTGTATGCAGCCTCATAATTATATATGTTTTTCCAATTTTTCCTTCGTTCTCTTTTGGGATAAGTGCATTCAAAATCCTAAAACTTGTCATGAAAGCGCAATTGAATCCTAAAATTTTCAAAAAGTACAAACAAGTCCTAAAACTTGTCATGAAAATGCGCTTGAGTCCTAAAACTTTAAAAAAGTACAAACAAATCCTAAAACTTGTCACGAAAGTGCAAACAAGTCCTAAAACTTGTCAAATTGGTTCAATCAAGTCATTCCATTGATTGTACTTTTTGAAAGTTTTAGGACTTGTTTGCACTTTCGTGATAAGTTTTAGGACTTATTTACACTTTCGTGACAAGTTTTAGAACTTATTTGTACTTTTTGAAAGTTTTAGGACTCAAGTGCACTTTTGTGACGAGTTTTAGGACTTCTAGTGCACATATCCCTTTTCTTTTTGTTCTTTTTTTCCTCTCTTCGTTCTTCCTTTCACTCCGCCGTCGACGATAACCGGACGTCGACTCAGCCCGTGACCCGCCTTCCACCACCACCTCACCGCTGTCCCAGCCGTCTGTCCATCACCACCTCGCCGACTTCCACCACCGCAGCCGATCATCCTCATTCCGCCCTCAACCGCCGCTGAGATCTCTGTTTTTCCTAACCCCTCAGCCACAGATCTCCACCATTAAAGCCTCTGCTCTAGGCCGATGGCCCCTCGCCTCCGGTCTCCACTAGCCTGGCCGCAGTTCATCCTCGCCGTCGTCAAACTCGAGCTCGGCCCGCGCACTCGAGCCTCAGATTTTGGATCTAAGCTCGAGCGAGCCCTAGACCTCGCCTATCGGTTGATTTGAGGTCGAGCAGGGTATATGGTGGCCCCATCTGGATTTTTGGCGATCAACGGCCGTGGTCGATTCCTGGTGGACGAGTTCTCACGGCAAGGAGGCGATGTAGAGAGATATGGGGGTTGGGCGGTCAAGGGAGTGAGGGGGCCTGCTGGGAGTCGTCCTCACTTGGAGGGCAGTTGTTGGATCACCAGCGACGTCCTGGCGCTCGGACGGACGTCATAAGAACCAAAACCAGCTTCCTGAACAGAGGGATTCGGGCACGCAATCTCTCAAGTGATACACAAAATTGGCCAATCAAGATGAAAATGTTTTGCATTTATGGCAATTTCAAGCAGTGATGACGACGACTAAAATCGCTTCGTTCAGCTCCTTCATGCCGTGTGATTCCTATATGTCCTCTGCATAAGGAGGGCCCTCGCCAAGAGAAAAAAAAAACACCACCTCACTTTAAGCACTCTTAACATATAAGGTTTGTAAATGATTGCACTCAAACTCATTTGACTGTCTATGGAAACTATAATCAGCAACTATAATGTCCGTCAAATTCGTTTGAATTCAGTGTCCAGACATGTATCATTTTATAGTAGGAAATAGTTCGACCGCGATTCGGCAACAATACAACAACATTGAATGGCCAAAAACTCAAAACGACGCTATAGAAGACAAATCGAAGTAATGTTATGTAAAAGATCACCGTGGACCGGATAGGATTGAGGGTAGCACAGAAACCGGAGCACCAATATCAATGTTCTCCTGGCCAACTATCACATTAATATTCATCAAGGTGCGATGAGAGAAGTCATAATCTAGGGTATCTGGAATTTCCATAACTCCATCCAACACCTTGATGACCATTGACATGGAAGGCCTCTTCGAAAAATCGCCTTGTAAGCACCACGCAGCAATACTCATCATATTGACCACGTGGGGTCGATTCAGTTGCATATCCTCTAAAGTGTTGTCAATCATATCCAGCAGTCGCCCTTCTTCGGCCTTTCTCTTAAAAACTCCAGGTAGATACATGTCTTCCTCATTCTGAGATCTATCAAATACTTTCCTTCCACAAACTATCTCCAGAACTACCACCCCAAAGCTATAGACATCTACTTTCTCAGTAATTGTTGCGCTCAACCATTCCGGGGCTAAATACCCTGGAGTTCCCCTCATTGTAGTCACAGCTCGGCTTTGGTCCTTATCAAGCAACTTAGACAAGCCAAAATCAGCAACCTTAGCATTAAAATTTTCATCCAAGAGAATATTTTGTGGTTTAATGTCCATGTGAACTATCTTCCATCTACATTCTTCGTGCAGATAATTTAAGCCCTTAGCTATGTCATAAATTATCTTCCTCCTCTTTTTCCAGTCAAGCACAAACGACCCTTTCGATTTATGAAAGATCCACTCATCCAAAGAACCCTTGGACATGTACTCATAGACTAGCAGCCTGTGAAACTTCTCAGCGCAAATTCCAATGAGTCTTACCAAGTTGACGTGATGAATGTTGCCAATAGTCTCAACCTCGGCTAGAAAAGATTTTTTGATTTGGCGTAACCCATCAAGCCGTTTTACAGCAACTTTTGTGCCGTCAATCAGAGTACCTTCAAAAACAGATCCAAAACCTCCTTCACCGAGCTTCTTATTGAAACCCTCAGTGACGGCTATTAAATCATCATAAGTGAACCTTGTAGGTAGTCCAGGTAGTTGTTCAAGGTAGTCCTCTCCAACTTCATCGACTTCTTGCCTCCCAAGAACTAGAAATTTTATGACCACATAAAAAATAATTAAGGCAAAGAGTGACCCCACGCTATAAGTGAGTATTACCTTAAGAGTGTTCGACCTTTTCCTAACATTCTGTACTTTAATGAAAGCAATGGAATGACTAGGAGTTAAGTATGCAAGTGAAAATACTTGAGATACTAAGTAGCAAGAACCTGAATCATCGTAGAAAAAAGCTGCTGAACACGAGCAGCTGTTGGCACAGGCCTCTTTGCAATTATCCTTATCTGTATTCCTTATATCAGGGGCGATTTGCGTGGAGGTGAAGTAAGAAATGCCATTGAGCTCCAACAAGGTTTGAAACTGCGAAGCTTCACAAGACAAAGGAACAATTTCCGCACACCCAAGTTTAGGATCACTATCATTCATTGGCTTGAAATAGCTCATCCCCTCGCTCCATGTTGGACAACTACACTGCCCGTCAGATTTACAAATTCCATATTTACCACAAACCGTTGGATAGCCACAACCCGTATCATCTGGCAAAAGAATATCATCTCTTCTACTCCACTGATATACATCCCATCGATATGATCTCAAATGTCCATCAGATTCAAACTTCACGTACTGCGCAGATGTATCAAGACCAAAAAGCAAAGACCCATTTGTCGGGGAATTCATGAACAATGCCAAACATCCTTTGATAAATTCAATACCATTTGAGTCATCGCTTGTGTTTGGGAAATCTATCGGAACAGAGTAATACACCTGCGGAGGATCAGTCTCTGTTTGGGCAAATAAACCAATAGTAGTCAGCGAAATTGAAAGTAAACCTTGCTCGGTCCAATTTGTTGAGGAAGTACCCGGGGTCAATTTCTGCCCGACCTTCAATTTCTGCCCAAGGACAAGTGAGTCTGTAGGGTGATCGAAAGATTGCCACACTGTGGCATTGTTCTTATCAAACAGCACAAGATTGCCGGTCTCTGTCAAGTTCATGCCCGAAACAGACATACCAATAGTGTGGGTAGACCAAGCCACAGATCCATCAACATCAGTCAATACCAAATCTCCTTCTGCCGTGAGTTCCAAGGTGGCGTTGGCACTAACCGGATTGTTTCGATTAGCAGACCACACCATTGCCGGACCTACAACCAATTCCCAGGTGCGAGCAATAAAAATGCCAAGATAGCAAACTTTCTGGTCAGGAGGGTAGTAGAAGCCAAATGTGAATGCCGTGCCCGAGCCATTGTGCCCACTCAGAAGAATGTGCTCCACGGGAAAAATATAACGATGGAACGGACTGCCAGGTGCTGGGGCTATCCATTTAGTAGAAAGGCCTGCAGTTGTATTGTAAACTAGAGCATAGACTAAACCGGAAAAGAATGGCAGGAGGAGAAGGAAAACGAAAGAGCAAAGGCTCCAGGACCTGAACATGGAATTAGAGTTATCAAGGAAAGCAGAGAGAGGAATGAGGAGCAGAATGAAAAACAAGAAACTGGAACTCGAGGTTAGAGGTGAGAGCGCAATCAATTTAAAAGCTCCATTGACAGGTCCAAGAACTTTGGAATTTCCAGATTAAGATATTCAGAAAAAATCTTCCTACATACACTAGATGTAGATGCGTCCCACGTGCCGGCGCGACGGCGCAGAATCTGTAATAATTCAAGAAGGGGTAACAAAGGAAAAGATCGAAACTTAAAGAATTGTTCTTGACTGTTGATATCTAGGAACAAACATGATTTGAGAGCGCAAGCAAACAACGAACAAGACGTAGAAAACAAGCTGACATCAGACGGTCATCAACTGCCTATTCTCATCACGATTGACGGAAGACGCCCCCTTGCCGCATGAATGTTGGAGGCATCAATCGATGCTCAGTAAACATTCAGAAATCTAGCACCTAGCCGACAATAGTCGATTCTATCGAAGAAACAAATGAAGGTGAAGGCACAATAATGGTCTCCTTGCCGGCTCCATAGAGACAATTGTAAATATTCTAAAAAGTTCAAGTGGAAGGACAAGAGAAATTAGTCAAAGTCCACGTCTTTACTCGATAACTTGATAAAATATATCGATGGCTCTATATATATAGAATATGAAAGACACTAACAAATTCCTAATTTTTTTTATTTATGACTATTGACTAATATCTATATATATATACTTCAACACTCCCCTCAAGCATGAGCATTCACGTCCATCTTTCTTCCAAAGTCTACAACCAAAGCACTGCGCGAGCCTCCTTACACTAGATAAGGGATGCGGTCCGTAAGACAAAAAATTGACACTTCTTTGTCATAAGTTCTTGATAAAACCAAATCAATTTGAATTGCGGCAAACAAAACTGCATCACCTCATGATGCTCAATTTTGCCTGCTCGAGCATAGAGGTGAGAATGAAAACAACAAACTGGAACTCAAGCCAAGAAGTGAGAATGCAATCATTTTAAGCTCCATCGAAAAGTGCAAGGACCTTGGAATTGCTAGATTAAGATATTCAAGAAAATTTCTCCTACATGCACTATATGTAGATGCTTTCGATGTGCCGGCACAATGGCACGGAATCTACGACAATCCAATAAAGCGAAACAAAAGAAAAGATCGAAACTTGAAGAATTGTTCTTGATTGTACATGTAAAAGAACAAACATGATTTTGGAGCGCAAACACCAACGAACAACACAAGAAGAAAACAAGCTAACATCAGAGGATCATGAATAGCATTTTCTCTTCACAATTAACAGAAGACGCCCTCTCGCGCGGGAATGTTGAAGGCATCAGTCGATGCTCTGTAAACATCACAAATCTGATTCCTAGTTGACGACAGTCGATTCTATCGAAGAAACAAGTAAAGGCCAAGGCAGAATAATGGGCTCGTCGCCGGCTCTGTAAAGATGATTGTAAATATTCTAGGTCCTTTAAGAGAGAAGAAGAGAGAAAAGAGTCAAAGACTACCATTTTACTCAATAACTTTGTAAAAGAGTATGTTTATAAATCTATTTATAGAATACGAGAGACACTAATAAAATCATAATTACTTAATTATGGTACTTACTAATACTGGCTAATATTCATAAATAAATTTGGACACTCTATCTCGAGCTGGAGCATTCGGTTTTCATATCACAGATGCAACTTTCTTCCTAAGTCAAGTCTGCGATCAAAGCACTATGTAAGCCTCCTTAGACAAGGATGCGAATACATCGGGTCGGATTTAAGCCAAGCACTGAAGAAACACATGATCTGAATGTTGACACCACTTTCTCTCACGACCTTGATAAAACCATTGGAAATAAACTTAAGTTACGACAAACTAAATTGCATCACCCCATGATGCTCAACTTTGGCTACTCAACGAAGGTATGCTCGATTTCGGCTCTCACAGCTGTCTGGCTACCGACAGCGACTTCGCTTGTTGATGAGGCTCGCAATGAAAGAGAGTGCCGCAATGAATAACATCCATGGTAGGCATTGTTAAGTGTTAACCAAAATTGGGATAGTTTCTAAAGATGAAATGCTGTGAGTTGGAGCACTAGCAACACCCAAGAAAATCCACTTTTTATAATTTGGGAATTGAAAACTATAGAAAACAAAAAAAGAAAACTAACGAAACTCTAATTTCTTTATTTAGGACCACCTAAAAACTACTTATATCCATAAATATACTTTAAGAATGATCTTTAGATCAACAGTTGAAAGGGGCAATAAAAAACATACCATGTTAACAGAAACGACTTCAAGGTCTCTAGGATCCAAACTATTTTCATCAGATAATGCCAATGGTTGTTTTGGTCCTTGTTTGTTTTCCAGAGCAAACTTTCATACTCGTTGGGATGTTGGAGCGAAGCTGGCATTATGCGGAGATAGTTTAGTTTCTTTGTCTATTATCACAGAGAGAGAGAGAGAGAGAGAGAGGGTAGCAATAGCAGTGGCATTTTCAGAGCGCTGGAACTTGACTTCACCTAGCAAATTAGCAATCGCATCTTCAAAGACTCTGTTGCTTCAAAATGAAAGTTGATTCTATCAAAAGCATCGATGCGGATAGCGGAGCGCCAGCAGATTAGAACTCGATCTCATCAATGGATCAAGGGTCAAGACGTATATAGAGAAGCCAATAGATGTGCGGATGCACTTGCAAAAATTGGAAGAGAGTAGGGGCGAGTCTGGAAATTTTTTTATCAGATTACTTCAGCTATGCCAAATGTGTATATATCGGATTGGAAAGGAGAATGGACTCTAGTTCTGCCATAACTTTTACACTGCAGTCCGTAACTTCAAAAATATTCTGTCTTAAAATGGCCAAGCCACTAACTCACATGGCCATAATCAGTCACCTCATAGCGAGGCATTTTAATGTAAATATCACCTGTATATATCTTTCCCATCATGAATTCATTATCACTTACAATTCGGGAGATCCACATGAATTATATAATTACAGAGGAAGAGGACTCCATATATAGCTTTAGCTTCCTATAAATTGACTGTAGCTTATACTTGCACTGAAATTTTATGAATGGGAAACTGTCTGAAAAATTTACGGAGTATTTTCTGTGTTGGATGCAGCCTCGGGTAGCTTGAAGGTAGGAGGCTTGTCGGCCCCCCTACTCGAATATTCTCTCCATCTTCGAGCTGCAGCAGCTGCGCGCCTCGCTCTCTTGTTGATTTCCTCCTCTTCGGGAAAATGAACAAAATAGATATGAGCATCGACTTTCTAAGAAGCAGTGAATTTCACTATCTACTTATATGCCTCTACTACAAGCTCATGAAAGGTAATCTTGCGCTAGAAAAACAGATTGGATTAGACATAGGCTTGAAATATTTTGAACAGCCTAGCACTTGTGAATCTTGTCAAACAGAATCCATCCCATAATGGTGACGTCACATGCTGAATTCCAACCATCCGTATCACTGAGTGCAGTCATGCAGTTCATCAAAACGAGTGAAGGGCCACCTAGTTAAGCTTCCACGATCTCTTCCTTTTACTTTTCCTTGTTTGAACACTGACAATAATCCTAAATATAAGATACAAACTCAAAGCCTCCCTTGCCATCGTGTTTCGATATAGATCTTTCCAAATGACAACCAGCACAAGCAAAGTGTCTAATACAGCTAAAGCATTGAGAAAAAGGGATGCATTGAATAGGCTGATATACACTATTTAGGACGAAATTTAGCCAATAGGGCTGGTCAGTAACACGCAATTGATTCTCACCAGAGTCTCTGTACTCCTTTGGTTTGCCCCAGAGATCACTCCAGTATGAATTGGATTTCCCAGAATCTTTTTGCTGCATCATTCTAATTTTAGCTTTTTCCTGCATAAAAGTTTGGGAGTAATTGACCATCACTCCCACTAAATAAGCAAAGCATCAACAAACCGATAGGTAACAAGAGCTGTTTGAACGGTAAAGCAACTATTTTATTTTTATTTTTCTGTTCGAATAGGAATTCTAGGACAGGGGAGAGTACCCTGATTCCACTGTAGTTATAAAAGAGCATTAGTATGCAATCATGACAACTGGTTCAGCTGTCCTTTTGATGATATATCTTGGGACATATTAACTACCCAACAATGATTTCGTCCTTTCATGAACTTGCAGTTACATTTACAAAAAATTCTGTAAGTTTTACCAGTGTACACAAGCTGGGAAAAAAGTTGACTACACAAGCCATGTAGATCTGACGAATTGCAGGCAGCAACTAGCCTGTGTGAAGCTGTAACCACAAAGCAGCCACATAGCGGTGAATTTGTTCCTGGGTGTTGTACACAATGCCAATCACCCTATGGGAGCTGACCTGAGTAGTCGATTTTTTGCATAACTTGTGTACAAACTATGTTCATATTAAATTTTCAACAGGTTTATCTTCTTTTTTTCCCTTTTCCCCCTGGAACCCCATTCTACAGATCTCTTTTATGTTGGCAAATTTATGTCTTTTGTCTAAACCAAAACAATTAACTCAGGTTGGGGGGCCAAAATTTTCTGACATGCTGATTTACCTTTTTCCAATTCAAGCAATTGACTAGGGAATTTCATTTCTTTTTAGTTGGTAAGCTTTTCGCTGTTGATATGGTTGTGCTTCCATTTGACAGCAGCTCATAGATTCCAGACAACAGAATTCCTTCTAGAAGACATCCTAATTCATATTTTCAACTATTTGGTGCTTAATTGGTAAGCCTGCGTTTTTTATTACGTGCATATTTTGGTAATTCAATTTACTTTATTGAGTATTCATTGTGTAAAGAGTTTCAAAGTGTTCTTCGAGCTCTTATAGAGCGACCAAACCGAGTAGCCAACTTTTCACAGGATATAGACCAGCGTGCGTTAAATTGGACTACAACTTGTGTGGCTTTGTTTGTAGACTTTACTAAAGCAGACGAAACATTTGAAACGCTCTAATGGAAAGAATTTAAGCACAAAATAAATAGCTTAACAAAAACTAAAGAAGGCTTCATACCAAGACTTTTGCCTGCCTCTTTTCCCATCGAGAACTCGCCTGCAACAGATTAGATGGTAATCAATGAGTAGAACTAATCCAATTGAATTTTTTCTAAATAATCATACAAAGGAAGGAATTCCAAGCATGCAGGTTGCACAAATCAGATCATTTAGAGAAATTTCATTTGTTTTGAGGGAAATATTCAGATCCTGCCATAGCAGCCACAAACTGCTTGAGCTACAAACAAAGTCCAAGTTCAGTCATCTTCATGCACTAGATTCACCAACAGGACCTAATCTGGAGAACTCAGCGATTTATTGCAGATTCATTTGCTTGATATGCCCTACACTGAGCGTGCTCCCTGGAACCTTAAGGGGTCCAAATGGATTAGACACCTGTTAGGTTTTTGAGATAGAAAGTAACGTACAGTAGAAGTGCCACATGAGAGAGATGATGTTACTTTTAGAAAATAAAGACATTGCAGCAGATTTAAAGCTTCATGGATGACTCCCCTATCACTCTCGTCATTCCAGAGCAGTATAGGGCATATCAAGCAAATGAATATGCAACAAATTGCTTAGTTCTCCAGATTAGGTCCTGATGGTGAATTTAGAGCGTGAAAATGACTGAATTTGGACTTGTTTCTTTGTAGCTAAAGCAGTTTGTGGCTACTATGGCAGGAGCTGAATTTTTCTTCAAAACAAATTAAATTTCTCCAAATGATCTTATTTGAAGAAATTTCATTTGTTTTGAAGGAATATTCAGCTCCTGCCATAGCAGCCACAAACTGCTTGAGTTACAAAGAAACAAGTCCAAGTTCAGTCATCTTCATGAAAACCTTATTTGCATGTCGCACTAAATTCACCAAGAGGACCTAATCTGGAGAACTAAGCAATGTGTTGCAAATTCATTTTCTTGATATGCCCTATATGGATTTGGAATGATGAGAGCGATAGGAGAGGCATCCATGAAGCTTTAAATCTGCTGCAATGCCATTATTTTCAGAAAGCAACGCATCTCTCTCATGTGGCACTTCTCCTGTATGTTACTTTCTATATCGAAAACCTAACGGGTGTCTTTATCTTAATTTCTCTATCACAGACAAGATCCGGCAGAACTTTAGCGATTATAACCCCTTCAAATAGGGGACAAGGAAGCAGGTCAAATCCTCACTAAATCAACAGCGCTATATGCAGAAGATACAGTTGACAAAAACATATACTCCAAATCCAGTCTAGAATTTCCAGAACACAATGACATCACCCAAAACCAATCGCAAATGATAAGGGTCAAATGACTGTCATACTCTTACCACTCTAAAGACATCCACAGACCCAGATCCCATTCCTGAAAGCATCATTGCAACCTGTCATCATTCAAAAGAACCCTTTAGTAAGAAAAACAAAAGGCAAGGGTTGGACCAATTTATCCAATGAAAAGCAAATAAAAGTGTCATAGACATCATCCTAAGTCTAGGAAGACACTGTAATTGTCGACTGGACAGAATCGTGTGGATTAGATAACTTACATTAACTCTCTCTACCCTGCGCATTTCATCTTCAAGAAGAGACAATTGTGCAGCAGAAGTCCAATGGATGCAATTAACCGGACTGAATTACAGAAGAATCTGATAAGTACAAATCCTCTAGACATACTTTGACAGTCAATGAAACTTTAAAACTTTTGAAAATGGCAATTTAAAATACCAACAAGTGAAAGAGCACAGAAGCTATGCCCTAATACCAATAACGTATTGCAAAAGAAAAAAACAATAGGAGTCACACTCGAAGGCATTTGATGTTGGGTGCAATTCATGGGAACCAGAGATGGCATTTAATAATAACTGGAAAGGCGACAGTGAAATTCCCAGATCACGCTAATTATTCAAAGCAATCAATAAGGAATCAATAAGTTCCACAGAAATCTAATTGGATATATCTATATACAGCTGTATAGTAAGATCATTTTCAGCAATGCCAACATAATCATCATCATCAGCTATGATTATAAAGGGAAAATCCATCCACAGAAAAAGAACAGGCAGAATCAGCAAATACGTACCAACTATCAATTGCCTGCTGAACTAATTCAGGCTTACCACACTGGCTGTATACTCTAGCTCTTCCAAAGTCTTCTTCAATCGCAAATACATCAGGTGCTACATTGGCACAGTTTTTACAACCTAGCAAAACATGAAAGATACTAGAAGTTTAATGTGTATACACTGTGTCTGTACTTACTATAATTTACAGACGCAGAAACATATGCTCCAAGAGGGCTAAATGGATAGACTGAGAAAAAGGCAAGCAGGGAAGCATCAATTGATAAACTAGATCGGACCAGGTATAAGAATCTGCTTCAATCTCAATTTACAAGGCCCAAAGAAAAGCCCCTCACAAGATGACAACAGTTGCAACTCCTCTTTACTTTCGATATACACATAACTTAAGTTCCATATCAGTGGATATGTTCATTTTCAAGATGCCTTCACGGTAAAATTGGTACATGCAGTAACCCAACTGGCCAACTACAACTAAATCAGACATATTTCTAGAACTCCACATAGTTATCATTGTCTTGTGAATTGCATATGGCTCTTATGCCTGACCACCTAAAGAAGTTTGCAGAGATATGGAACATCAACATGATCTCCTTTTTGTTGTCCTTTTTTTTTTCTGGGTAAACCCCAAACTATCAAATGAGCGATGTGCAAATCCGCATGATCTTGCAATCTCAAGAGACATCATATTTTCAAAGGGACATGCTAGTAGAAGTTATGTAGGTGCTAAAAAGCACAATTCAAGACTATAGAGATTAGAGATTCCTTCTCAAGTAACAGCTTCAGGAATAAGCTGCCACGTACCTATGCAGCTAAACTCATCAACAAAAGTATGATCCTTTGGGCATGAGTCATCCAAGAACGGGTTGAGTGCAGTTAATGCATAACCATGTATTTCATCATAAACCATACGTTGCACAGGGTCACTGAGCACCTGCACTGCAATTGAATAATTAGAGCGGCGGAAAAAAGGAGGAGATTAAGAAAAAGCTCTGCAGTAGAAGCATAAGAAGGAATGTTCACACACATATGCATTTGTTTGCATGAGTCGTTAAGTACCAGAGCATATTGAACAGAAACTCACCGCATAAACGTCATTAATGAACATGCAAAAATTGTTGGTCTCAGGATCATTGCCGCTCAAATCTGGATGGCACTCCTTCATGCAATTATAGTAGGCTTTCTTAATCTGCGCCGGTGTGGCATCTGGAAGCTACATGAACAGTGATTCCGATATGTGTCAGATAAGACCAGAACTGGTCGCAAGTACACAACCCAAGGATTGAAAAGAAAACACAGGCCATCGAGTAGATATCCGAAATAGCTTGAAGGCGGTAAGCGTAATCGACATGAGCACTGAAGAACTAACAGTGAGAAAGCTTAATCTACTCAGATATACTAAATGTTAGTCGTGGTGCAAGCATGCTCTCTACATTGTTTATGATAGCTTCAAAAGTGCTTGCTTAATGGACTTCACGTTGATGATAGCAGAGAAATGCTAGATACTCCAAATCTTCATTCAAGAACTACTTGGAAATTCATGCGACTATGAAAGTTCTATTTTCTGCAAACGCTTGAGATTCTGCATACTAAACAGTTTGACTTGCTTTAACAATCAATGAACATTTCTCACAACATTCTAAAGAGTTCTCCCGAAACCTCTTAGTAGATCTACATCGTATATCGCGAGCGCATGCGATAAAAATAGTTGAAGTCAAGGATTGTAATTAAGTGCAACATCAAAATCCACACTCCCACATTCGATCATAAGCTTCTCCACACACCATTGATGGCATTCTGTTTTGCAAGCAGCAAACTAATAATAAAACACGAACAAGACCGAAAATTCAATTTGCAGAAGATACGACCCTCTAGTCGAATCATACTCATCCACCTCCGATCGCATTTCACCAATTGTTTCTTCGAAAAAGGCAAAAAAAGAAAAACGTCTCATCAATCACTCGATCTACTTCTCTCGTTATAAAAACGAACAGCTGGTGAATCGAGAACACTACCAGACCCAGAACCGCGTAATAGTCATCAGCCACCGAGTACAGCGAAGCCGAGTCGTCGGTGGCCACTTTGACTCGCCCGCAGGCCCTTCTCCGCGCGCCGCACCCCGGCGGATTCCATGCGCCGGCCTTGGCGGACACTCTGCATGGACCTCGCGAGCACAGGCTGAGAACTGGGTTATGGAATTTGAGCGCGTCCGTGCACACGGAAGACATCAACTGAGCCATCCTCGTCCCAGCATGCAGCAAAGAAAAGCCGTGGAACGATGGTCCGAATGCGGAGTTCTTGAAAACAGAGGAAGAAACAGAGTGAGAGAACAGAAATGGGCAAGAGAAATAAAAACAGGGGGAGATCTTTTGGAGCAGATAAATTGGATTATATGAGAAATTATGAGGAGGGAGGAATTTTGGCGTGGAAGAGAGAAATACTGACATGGCGGATCGATGGCCACGCATCGTCCAGGAATCTGGACGAACCCCTCCAAAAAGAAGCAAGCGCAACGCAACGCACGCGAGGCAAGGACAGGGCACGTGTCGGCCCTGTGGAGGATTGTCGTTGGCTCATGCATCAAGCAAGCAACGGTTCGACATCTTAAGCTAAGCACAGTTAATCACGAAAGATGTTTTTACATGTACTGAACTGTATTTGCGTCGTTTAGAGCCGGTAGATCTCACGCCTACTCCAGCTTAGATATGCCATCGTGACACACAGTCTAATACAGTTTCGTACATACACGCAGCACACTTATAATTTGAGAATGATACTGATGTTTGTGTTAATATAGACCATCGAATTTTAGTGGGAACAACATCCACGATCGGATTGGATTGCTTAAAATAATTTTGTCCGTACAAATGTCCTAAGAGCACTCATTATATAAACTTGACAAAAAAAAATGTCTGGATTTTCGATGTGCCAATTGTACATAACATTATAGAGACAGTGCATTGATAATCACAGAAGTTTGTTGACAAAATTCGTATAAACTGTAAATTCACAGCCTCCCTTATCCTCTGATGTTCTCTTCAGCACCACTTAATGGCAGCTTCAGCACATTTCACCTACTCCAACGACATGGACACCGTGTCAAAGTTGCACTCCCCTTAATTTGCGGAGGTGATAGTGGAGTGACTCTTATCCTCTCTATGATTTCCATGGCAAGTCTGACAAAAGCTTGCAAGGTTTATATATATACACAAGATTTTTAGAGATGATATATAAAATGTCCGGAAAAATTATCTAAAAAGTCTTAAATCTGTTGCATTTTTACTAATTCAATCCTAAACTTTTAATCACTTCTTGCCAATTTTTGTTCTAAACCTTTTATAATATTTTTTAATCTCAGTTAAGTAAGATTATGCCCACCAAGCAAATTGTTGACTAAGAGTAGTTTCAGATGCTGAGCTGGTAATCAAGGAGGCTGACTGAGATTGTGTCAATCTAGCAAAGAAATGAGTTTTACATCATATTCTGCTTTCAGTTCTACTAAGTATGTTTTCTTCAAAATGCATTAATTAAACCTAACCTAATGACTCTTAACTAAGTAGATCTCTTGAACGCCATTCAAGCACAACTTTACATCCTCTAATGTCATGAGGAGTTCAATTGTTCAAGGAATTGTGACTCTTAAAAGTAAAGAGACTTCATTTATTTATTTATTTGGGGTTATTTAAATTCAGATTATTAGAGCTGTGAAGTTTTTTATTCAAGTACCCTGATTTCCTAGGTAACTTTGTCATTTACAATATTCTGTGCAGATTATTCTTATAACAAAAGACTAAAAAGCATTCATTTATAATTATCTTTTTCTAAGAAAATATATATTCGGATACTATAATAATGTCTTTATACTCGAATTATTTTTATCATTCTTATATTTGTGTTGGTGCATGATGCGGATTCACGACGACTTGTTAACCAGGATTGAAAATTTTTCTACATTGATTAGTAACTTCTTATGAAATACATCTTACTAAAATGTCTACTCCGGCCAGTGACAAGTGCTGATTTCGATGCAATTTTTATGAAATGACCCGCTGAAACTTAGGGTGTGCATGAAATGCATTCCGGAATAAAAATTTTGTTCCGGAATGCATTCCGGAATAAAATGACGTTTGTTAAAAAATTTCCGGAATGCATTCTGGAGCGATTTTTGCATTCTGAAATAAAAATGCGTTTGTTAAAAATACTTGATTCCAGAATGCATTCTTGATTCTGGAATGCATTTTTGATTCCAGAATGAGTTTTTGGCAAGAAAAATAGAAGCTACTTTTTGTAGCTTCTTGATTCCGGAATGTATTCTCCTTATTTTCTCATAATTTTTTTTTTCAGAAAATGCATAAAAATTGAAAAATTCTAGAAAAAATCATAAAAATTTCCATAAAATAAAAAAAAGTCAGATTTCGGGAAAATATGAAATTTGGTGAATTTTTTTTTAAAAAATCAAAAAAATCAAAAATTTCAAAATTTCACAGAATAGCTTAAAATACCCGTGGCCACCCACTTTGAGTAAAATTTAAATTTTTTGAGTTGCCCAAAAAAAAGAAAAATAATAATAAAATAAAAAATTTCAAAACTTCACAAAATGGCTTAAAATACCTGTGACCACCCACTTTGAGTGAAATTTAAATTTTTTGTGGTGCCCAAAAAATAATAAAAAATTTCAAAACTTCACATAATGGCTTAGAATACCTGTGGCCACCCACTTTGAGTGAAATTTAAATTTTTTGAGGTGCCCAAAAAAATAAAAAAAATTCAAAACTTCACAAAATGGTTTAGAATACCTGTGGCCACCCACTTTGAGTGAAATTTTAATTTTTTTAGGTGCCCAAAAAAAAATTTAAAAAATCAAAAATTTCAAAACTTTACAAAATGGCTTATAATACCTGTGGCCACTCACTTTGAGTAAAATTTAAATTTTTTTAGGTGCAAAAAAAATCAACAAATCAAAACAGATTTCTGTTCCAAAAATCAATTTCTGGAACAGAATTAGTCATGTTTTACTAAACAGATTTCTCCTCCAAAAATCAATTTCTGGCAAGAATTTGATTTCTGGAGCAGAATGGTTACCATTCGCACCATTATCAAACGTGCTACCGTCGCGAATTCTATCTTTTAAGCTCAGAGCCAAGTGCCCTTCCCAAGCGCAACGGAGGCTATTAACCTAGGTCGTGGTCATGGGGCCTTCTCGGTCGACCACCGATCCCGTGCAGGTAAGTATCGATTCTATCGAACATGCTACCGGACCGCCACGGCCCGGGTCGGCCCGACACGGGGCCCGTGCGGTGCCGACCCGTCTTGTCATAAAGGCCCAGCCCGGCATGTCCCGCCGTCGAAATGGGCCGTGTTGTTAAATCTTGGGTTTGGGCCCTTTTCCTGGGACTTTCTACGTCTCTTCAGCTGCTGCGCTCGCCGTCGCCGGTGCTCAGGAGGACCTCAAAGAGCACGACTTCGGGCGGGGGGGTGCGCCGTCCCGACAAAAGTCGATCCAACTCCGAAGCGAAGCCCATTGCAGTAGCAGCAGGTGCATCGTCTCAGCTCTTTGCCTCTCGATTCTTGAACTTCTAACCATTCCCGCCGCTCGCAATCTTGATCCACAAAATTCGAGACTTCTTAGCTGACCCTGCATTCGCAAGAACAGCCGCAGCAGTCAGCCCGGGCGTCAAGCCTTTCTGGGTCGTTGCGGACGCGGAGGATCAATCAAAGGGTGGGAGGAAGAACCCACAAGACAAATCCAATCTTTACGCGTTGTATGCTGCAATTGTTGCCGGTGATGCGAGTCTTGTGTGTTGAATCCAGAGGATGGTGGGGGGGTTATCGACTAGGTTGCTGAACATCTGCATAGCTTCCGTGTGTAAAACCCAGCAGCTGCAGAGAGCTGAAGTCCTCCTAATCGACGCCATAAGATTAGGGGTGCTGCCGAATGTGGTGACTTACAACACTCTCGTCGATGCCTACTGTCGTTTCGTCAGCATGGATGCGGCTCTCGGCGTTATCCATCGAATGAGGGAAGCCGGGATAAGCCCGGATGTGATCACTTATAATTCGTTGGTCGCTGGTTCCACTCGGAAGCGGTTTTTGTCGGTGACCCTCGACCTGTTCGACGAAATGCTTAGATTAAGCATACATCCCGACCGGTGGAGCTACAACACACTGATGCACTGCTTTTTCAAGGTGGGAAAGCCGGACGAAGCTTACAAGGTGTTCCAGAATCTTGTGCTCAGCGAGCTCACCCCTGGTCAAGATACATTCAACATCCTGATCAATGGGCTGTGCAAGAATGGGTATGTTATTCATGGCCTCATGTTGTTTAGAAATTTACAGCGGCATGGAGTTGTTCCGGAATTAGTGACGTACAATCTTCTTATCGACGGGCTCTGCAAAGCAGGGCGATGGAGAGCCGCGAAGACAATGTTGATGGAGCTTTTGGGAACAGATGAAAAGCCTAATGCCATAACCTACACCACAGTCATGAAATGTTGCTTTAAGTTTAGGAAGTACGAACAAGGGCTTGAGATCTTCTTGCAGATGGCAAATCAAGGTCATACTTTTGATGGCTTTGGTTACTGTACAGCAGTTGGCGGTTTAGTTAAGATTGGTAAGATAGAGGAGGCGAATCAATGGATGCATCGGATGGTGAAAAATGGAATAGGGCTTGATTTGGTATCCTACAATACCCTGATTAATCTGCTTTGTAGGGAAGGTAGGCTAGATGCTGCCTACACAGTGGTGGAGGAACTGGAGAAATGTGGTCTGGAGTGGGATGCCTACACACACGCAATTATTATTGATGGTCTGTGTAGAGCAGGTGACATCGAGGGGGCTCAACGTCATTTTGACAAAATGAAAGTTTTAGGTCTTGGCTTGAACCGGGTTGCTTGGAATTGCATGATTGACAGGTTATTTAAGGCTGGTTATATAAATGAGGCTATGAAATTGTTCAAGACTATGGAGACTAAAGATGATTTTACCTATTCATCAGTTGTGCACAATCTTTGTAAAGTTGGGAGATTTCGTAGTGCTTACAAGATACTGCTTTCTTGCTTGGAAAGTGGATCTAAAATACTCAAGTCTGCCCAAAAGGCTGTTCTTAGTGGCCTCAAGGAGTCGGGATATAGGAAAGACGCCAAAAAGCTCAAGTCAAAGATTTTGATGGCTCGAGTGTTGGCACGATATTAATGTGGAAGTTGCACCCTTTCTCAGGCCAAAAAATTGCACTACCTGTGGTGCCATCAGCAAAAGTGTCACGATTGCTTTCAAGCTTTAATTTCAACCAGCACCAGTTGTGGGTGCATGCCCCTCTTTTTTTTATGGCATTAAGTACGAGCTTTTTTCACATAGTCAAGACCGGACTAAAATCGTTCAAAATGGCTGTTCATCTTACCACGACAACAGTGGCCTCGCCCTCTTTGCTTGCTTCGGATCATGTGAGTAGACAACTCTGCTACCCGGTGAAATTACACAATAAGGTGTCTTTTGTGGGGTTGACGAGTTTCAAACATGAAGTAGGATACATAGATGAGAGACAACAGTTAATCTATGCTTTCAGAAGACAGTTAATTGATAAAATTTTCTCTGTTTGATGAATTGAATTGTGCTAAGCTTAACTCTTCAGATGTGTATCCACTCATATTTTGTAGTTAAGAAATGCTTCTTAAATTATGCACTGGGTAGAACAATCAAGAGTTTTTGTTTGATGTTGTAAAAGGATCTCTCGACTGTACAAGGGAATGTTGCTTTTTGAGTACGTAATCATCATTTGGCTTAGATTAGACTCGCCTTTGATGAATTCCCCTCGATGGGGATTTTAGGAGGAGAACGGTGAAATGAATTTTGTGGTTGGAGAGTCTGCTTAGAGCTGTGGTGGGGGGGTCAACCATTCCCATACTAAAGAGAAATAAAAAAGCTTTGGTCGGGGCCTTAAGAAGTAATTTGCTTCCGTATTGAATTCTAATGTTGCTTGAAAGCTTGCACATGTATTTTGCTTAGGTTTTGTACCGCTCTTGGTGGTTTTCTCTTGCCTAGCATTAGTCAAGCTCTTTGTCCTAAACATTGGGTCATCATTCTTGGGTTTTACATTTAGTGCTCCTAGGATGAGGAAAGAACATATAATAATTTTTTATTCGATGTGCTGAAATCCATAGTTGGCTGTCATTTTGAAAAGGAGTTTCCTTGAAATTTTCTCGATGTAATTCTTTGAATCAATACACTGGTACACATGTCCTAATCTGTTTTTCTTTTCCTGGTCCAGGATTGCTCATTTTTCGAATTCTTGGCTTTCATCAATGTGGTTCAAATGTCCATCGGGGCATGTCCAAAGTTGCTGCCTTAAACAAGGGGTGATCAAATATAATTTGGATATATAACAAGGGATCATGAGATACAATTTAGACTTATAACTTTGAGCAATTTTCTAATGTAAGAATCAGACTTTTCCTTTTATCTGGTCTACTATAGTAAAAATAATTAAATGGTCTGATAAATTGAGAATTTCTGTCATTATTCGTTAAAGCACACTCTCTATCAATCTTTAAGCTCATTATACTCATTATTTCATGTTTTCTTAATGATGAGACTTTGAAAAATCATCACTAGTCAGTTACAATGGTGTCCTTTGCAGGAATTTGTAGAAGTGTTGATGCTTGATAAGGTTGGGAAGTCAACTGCAGGATGGAAGTTTCCTTTTGAGTTTGGATCATGCAGCGTGATTGGAGGATATTGATTAGTAAGCACTTAATCTTTTAATGGCCTTCTACAAGATATTGAGGGCTGCTGTGGAGCATAAAGGGGCATAATATCTCAAGGTGATCGAAACCCAGTTATGAGAGAGACCACCCATTCAGTTAGTCCTGGAGGACCTAAAGGTTCTGATCAAATAGACAGGAGAGTCACCGGAGAGACACAGAGAGAAATTATCATTGATGGTCTGTGTAGAGCAGGTGATATCAAGGGGGCTCATCATCATTTAGACAAAATGAAAGTTTTAAGTCTTGGCTCGAACCAGGTTGCTTGGAATTGCATGATTGACAGGTTATTTAAGGCTGGTTATATGGAAGAGGCGGGAATTATTTTTTTCAATCTTGAAGGTGTTCAAGAAAACCAATGAAAGACTGCTCTCTGAATGTTTTGCATTCTCTCCGCTGGAGCAGTTGTCACTAGTCCAATTCATTTGCTTGGGTTTATTGCACGATAAGTGGCATCAGTAAACGTTCAGGAGTGTGAAAGCGAAGGTTATCATATAACTGAAGTCACTGATATGCATAAGAACAGTTATCATGTTCTCATTCAGTTTTTAAGGACCAATTCATGGAAGCTTAAAGCACTAGATTGTCAGATCGTAGTATAGGTGCACAGTGTATATGTACATCTTCCTACTGCTCGGGAGCGTTTGGATGGGAGATTAGTAACCCACTGCACTAGCATTCAATATGGAGAAAAACATCCCGCAATTTTGCACTCTGGATTGGTTCAGGCCTTTTTGATCACTCCTGGTGGACGCATATATGTGAAAGGGATAGGATGTATAAGGTAAGAAATTGCATACACATGCTTTTGTTCGGCTTCTTCCATATGGAATTTTGTGTGCATGTGGAACGGAGAGCCATAAAGATGAGACGGCTTCGTAATATTATGCAAAACAATGTAGTGGGTTACTCTGATATCTCTGCTTTCTGGGTGGTGAAGATGGTAAACAAAGATCCGTCTCTATGTCAGGTGAAAGTTTGACAAGAGTACAAACCTGTGCTCTGCAAGGTTGCTTTTTACTGCTTACTAGTCGTGGTATAAGGCGCACTTTCATGATTAACTAGCGAATGATTGTGTCGACCTTATGCTGTTAAATCTTATTGCCCGTGAATTTTTTGTACATCTATGCAGTGTGAACATGTGTCCGGGTCAACATTGGCGGATGCAGGGATTTTGCTTTGACCTTTGACGAACGGCACAGCTTTTTTCCTGCTCTTTGTATTGGAAACGAATTTCGCTTTTGCCCTGGTTCACTTTGAAAGTGAACTAAGGGATAAAAATCCTACTAGTAAAACTAATTATGTTACGAGACTTCATCTTGTTAAAATTGCATCTTGAAACATGAATACCAATTTATGCTAAGATTGTCAGCTACTTGGTTTTGTTCTTGGAACCATAATGTTGCGTAACCATTCGGCTCTCATATAATTCACAACTTCGGCTGGAGCTTTGACGAATGTTTGCCATTTGTTACAGAATTTTATTGATTTCTGACTAACTGCATTGTACATATAAGATGTATCATACAACTGGACCATAAATAATTAAATAGACACGGACACTATCAAGGACTTGGACACACACAGTCCATTGCTTCCTCTTGCTCAATGCGATTCCGTGAGTGTGAGGGCAAGGTTAGAGAAAAACTTCCTCAAATCATGCATTTGCTCCAATAATGCTTTGCAAGGCATTAGCTAATTAATCTGTAATCCTAATTACGATGGAAACGTACTTTACCCGATGCACCTACGTGTTATCTCACCAGTAAAGCATGATCTAAACAATGGTTATTTCAACTTAATGGATAGGCGTTACCAGACCATGTTGTTGACACAACCTGACCAACGAGCACCTAATTGAAGTAGGCCAACCTGCTCAGAAAAGTTAGAACTGCTGCTGCTCCTCATGGTGATTCTCAGTTCTCCTCAGAGATCGGAAAACTCGAGCAAAGACATCGGACATTGAGTTAAATTTCTCAGGTTGGTGTCGATGTTCATCAATGCTTATCATCGCAAATAACTATTGAGTACCTCATGAATGGGTAAGGTGGCCAATATCCATCTGAAAAAATTTAGCAGGGACGACAATAAGCTCAGCTATTGTGCCTATTCACCCAATTAAAGCTGAGTCAGAATTCTTCAACAGCAAAGAGTCACTGAATTGCAGAAGTACAGAGTCGGCAGAGTTGTCCACGTTTGAATTTGTAAGAGCAACTTCCCTACTTAACGATCAATGGAATAAACTTCCTTGATTATTGAATGACAATAACAGAAATGCTGGCTGCATAATCACATTCACATTTCATCACTCACCTCATATCTCCACTTACACTGCCACAGCAGTCTTGACTCGACATCTTTTTGTTGTAGTATTACCATTTAAACACATCCCAGTTGTCAGTCTTTTGGAATCACTCTACGAAGCCGAAGTGACTGAACAGCTAAATGTCTGGCAACACAATAAGATATATAGCTACTTCAACCTTTGAATCTAGCACAGCTGCTCATTGTCACCATTTCTATCTGATACCAACTAAATTCATTTAGAAAATATAACCACGCTATTTGAATGGAGCCACGTGGACTTCTCTGGTCTGACAGCCCTACACAGCTCATAACATTGATTGCATTACACATTTAGACTACAAGCTTTCTATTCTTTCTTTTCCCTCTTTCACATCACAAGATTTACAACATAAGTACAATATTTTTAGCTGAAATGAAATACAGACACTAGAGATAGCTGTAAAGACGGTAAAAGACACTAGAAAAGCTGTAAAGACGGTACATGTATACAACTTGCAGGGTGAGAAAAACTGCTGATTTTACCAGAATGCTCTCACAAAAGTTCTTGCGGTTTTGCCTACGTCCCTTCCCTTAGCTCTGGGGAAAATCAACTTAGCTTATCTTTCCATTTACATACCAACCGGATGAGGGATATTGAGGCCATTCAATCGTCGCACGTGCTCTGGTATTAGCCTGTTGATTAATTGAGGTGAAGCCCCAGACAGCTGTACATGGATTGGAAGCAGGCAAAATGTCAGACAAAACAGGAGTATTCCATTCACACTATTTGCCCCAACTTAGAACTTACAGTCAAAAGACTATAACATAGTTTCTATTGTTGGATCCAGTTCGACGAATATTTCTAAGCATCGGCAATGTCAATATGAATTGTTAAAAGAAAAGGAATATCAATGCAGAAGTTGGACAAACACGATAAAAAGGAATAGTCCAAAGTACAGTCAATCATTTGACCAAAAAAACAAAAAAAGTACAGTCAATCTGGTTAGGTCAACAAGTTAAACCCACAACCAGCTTATTCTTTGCTACATGTTTTCAACAAAACCGATCAACCCAAGAGCAGATTTGTTTTTGTTTAATTTCATGGAATACAGTTTCCACCCTTTTGACTTTCAGACCTCTATGTGTCATTGCACCAAAGGTTAACTATCTGTCGCATTGGTAAAACCTCCTTCAGCGCGGTAACTTTTCAACAATTGAAGTGCATTTAATGAATCAGTGAGTGGCTTGTAAAGTTGGACCATGCAAACTTAAAAAGCAGAATAAGGGCAAAAAATGAAAGGAAACTTTATCAGCAGGCAGTCAAAAAAATCATATGTCCAAGTCAATCAAGTCGCTACATTTGATTATCATTGACTATCCAGAAACTCCACATTGCTATGAAAACAAAATAATCCTTACGTGTTGTGAGCTCACATTGCTATAAGAGCAAAATAATCCATAACTGCCATAGACACAATCACGAATTTTTGAACAAGTCAATCCATCAAAACACAAACCTCTTGCTTGAAATTGAAAATATGGGGCAAGGGGCGACCAGTCGGAAGGCGTGCATTTGGTTCACGAAGCTCATCAAAGAAGGGATGGGCACAAGCTTCTAGCTGAAATGAAATTAAACGAAAAAAGAACATTAGCCAAATAGGGGAGTGGTAGATGTTCAGGAAACTATATAATTACTTAGCTCCCAATAACCCACAAGAGAGCAAAAGCATGCATACATTCAATACTCATTCGTCAAAGTTCAATTCTTGACAATAAGTAAGACCGACAGATTCTCATGTGAAAATATACATATAAAGAAAATCAAAATAATGGAGAGAGTAGTTTAACTCACGGCGGTGCAGCGAAGACTTGGTGAATACTGAAGAAGCCTTGAAGCAAGGTCAATCGCTTCAGGAGGCATCCGTTTGTGGAATATCTGGACCAAGAAATATGTAAGATTATTAACTACTGAAGCATGAAAAACCAAAGTACAAGATGGACTCCTTAAAGTTTTTCAATATCACTTGTCATAACAGATATGAATAATTCAGCCAAGGGCATAAAAAGGTGTGTGACAGTCAAAACAGCAGTAATATTTGAACCTTGTGACGGAACACAGGATCCAAAGATGGTTCAAATGTCTATACTTGATTGTCAATGACATGTACAAACAACTTAGGAGAGGCAATTATGCTGCCATATTGTTCCCACAGCTGCGATAGGATCACCAAATATCATCCCTTATAATGCCATAAAACAGACCATACTAACTTTCGCATTCATCTATTAGAATATGCTGCATATGTTGGCAGCATCATATCTAATGATGACCTACAAAAGAATGCTGAGGATGATGCTTGACCTATTTTGGCACTCGGAGTTGGAAATGGAATAAATCAGATAACTAATCGAAGAATTGAGGATGTTAATTGCAAACTTGTGCAAAGACATCTTCAGCTCTGAATAAGTGATTAAAATAGTCTCTATTAACCAGAAAGGAAATGCCATATTGGCATAAAAAACCAGAATAAATACCTTGTGCCAAGGATGAGCCTTGACTTGTGGAAATCTGAAGTCTGTATAATTAGGGTTCATGCATCTAACTTCTTCTCGCGTTGGAGTACCGAGAACCTACAACAAGGTCCTTAATTAAACCCTTAGAACGCGTGAATGAAGACAACAATCAAAACAGATAATGAGGATTCACCTTGATGATCTCTACAAGTTGGTCCACTGCATTTTCTCCTGGAAAGAGTGGCTACAAAAAAAAAAAATGGAATCATCAGGACTAACGAGCAGCAGATACAGATGTTATCGAATCTATAAGCCAAGGTCACCAACTTGTCCCAGAAGAAGCTCTGCAAGAACACAACCAGCAGACCATATGTCGATAGATGTGGTATATTCTGTTGCACCAAATATAAGCTCTGGAGCCCGATAGTAGCGGGAGCATATGTAGGATATGTTTGCTTCGCCATTGACCTGTTTAATATACATATATGTAACAAAACAGAGGCAGATAATCTGGAAATGAAGAAGATGCAATTCAAACTCTGCAGGGAAAATAAAACAGTTGCTCTGTGATTAAGTTATCAAATACACTCAGATCCAGACCCAATGTAGGGGTTAACTTTTGTGCTCTAGATTCCCCTGTTCTCATTTATTGAAAGAAGACCGACAAAATAATAGACAAAGATAAGGATGTACCAGAACTTTTGCACTACCAAAGTCACAAAGCTTGACCTGGTGAGTGAGAGGATTCACCTGCAGAACATATGCAGGAAAATATCAGGAATGACAATTTCATTCGAGAAAAAAAGAACCTTAACTAGAAATTGAGGAAAGGCTGAAGGCCCCTTACCAAAATATTTTGTGGCTTTACATCCCTATGGCAAACCCCAGGCACGGAATGGATATATGCCAGCCCTTGGAAGATCTGCGATATACATTCCATTTTTTAAGACGAGGACCGGAGGATACCAAAGACAGATATGAAAATGACAGCACTCTTCATACTTGATAGGTATATAACTTCACATATATCAGCGGCATCTGCTGATTCATACTCCTGTAATGCTCCAGAACTTGGTAGAGACTCTGAGGGACATATTCCATAACCAAATTAAGGAAAAGCTCATCATTGTTTGTTGTAGAGAAGAAGCAGTGCCTCAGGGACACCACATTTGGATGATCCATCACACGCATCAACTGCAGCTCACGATTTTTGTATCGTCTATCCTGCAGGACCTTCTTTATGGCAACTGTCTCTCCAGTTTCCAAGCATCGTGCCTGAGATGTAAATGCTTACCGCATGTAATTTATGAAAGATAAGGATCTCAGGAATTGTCAAAAATCCAAATGATATACCTGAAACACGACTCCAAAAGATCCATTGCCTAGAATGCGCTCTGCCATATAGCTGAGGGTCTGGGAACATTAACAGCATTACTCAGTTGGGTGTCAAATTCAGGAAAACAATAATAGAAGCTCACGATATCTACAATCACTTCTGGAACTCAGAATTCAAGTCTTCAAATTTAAACTCTTAGATTCCATATAGCTAGTAATTCATAACTGACAGTTCTATTCCCTTTTGGGTATGTTAGAATCGCTCAAAGTGCAGTACCTTTATGATACAGAAAAAACATAAGCTGGATTTGTCAAATACAATCACAATCAATAAATGTCCATCACTGATGCAATGATTAGCATTGGTTCTTGTTGTAAGTTTTAAACGTGAAATTCCTTAAAACTTGAAAATCTCAGGACGAGTTCTTCCTCACCTGCTTGGGTTCACCATTTTTCCCACCAATAGTGGTCGATATGATGTGACCTGTTACAGCATTCTTACTCTCGTAAACAGCTGGTGACACTTCCTGAAATTATGCAGAAGCATCCAGTTAAAACTCACAACACAAAAGCTACTGGTATGCAAACAAAGTTATCCCTAGTTAGTTAACCACTTCATGTTAGGTGCTACAGTTCATGGAACGGGAACAGGAACAGCAATGGGTACATCTCTTGTCATGAAAGCGGCCTGTTAGATATAGAGGCTTAGTTGGTTTGCTAAGGGGATTGCAGAAAGCTCGGAAGCATTCCTTCGGGCTATTCACTATGTAATATAAGAAAGTAACAGCTCTTTTACCTTGCTTTATTTCAAGATCACAAACTAAGTACATCAATTGACTACTTTCAAACAAAGTGATTATGAGAATGCGGCATCCAAGTTAGCGTTTGTGGTTATTGAAAGACTAAATTAGGTTAAACAGTGTAGAGGATTTTCTCCGGATTCCACCCCTACACACGAAATTCCACTCTCATCTGTCTCACTCAAGTGAATTGGTTTTTGTTCTAAAATAAGCTCTTGCTATTAAGTTGGGATTGATTTCTCTAATTGTACGATTATGTGGCGGAGGCACCAAGATCACATGCACAAAGGAGTAAATCGACCCCTTAACTTTGGTATCAATTCTCATGCCTACATGTAACCGACACCAACTTTGCACAATATCTGAAGCTTCAATTTGGGATGACTACGGGCATGCACAAAATAAACACAAGCCGTCGATGCCACCAGTTTGATTTTGAAACCAATCATTGCTTAATCATTTCCCTTAATCTTTGTCAGTTGCTTCATTACCCCATAAGGTATGGTACTAAAATATGACTATATCCAGAGAAACGCACGCATCTATGACACCAAAAACACGGGGTCTCCTATTGCCACGATTGCATTCAGAAACGTCGGGGGAGTTGCCAGCTTGCAAAACGGCGTTACACGTAACCCGCATATTTGTCATTTTGCATGCAGAAAGGCAGTTCAAACTTACCATAAAATCCGCACACAGCCTTTGACCATTAATGCCAAACACCAACACGTCAAAAGGGTAAGAACAATACAACAAACTAACCCACACAGATGGATGAACCAAGCATTGCTTAATCATTTCCTTTAATCTTTGTCAGTTGCTTCATTACCCCAAAAGGTACGGTACTAAAATATGACTATATCCAGAGAAACGCATGCATCTATGACACCCAAAACACAGGGTCCTATTGCCACGATTGCATTCAGAAATGTCGGGAGAGTTGCCAGCTTGCAAAACGGCACTACATGTAGCCCGCATATTTCTCATTTCGCATGCAGAAAGGCAGTTCAAACTTACCATAAAATCCGCATGCAGCCTTTGAACATTAATGCCAAACACCGACACATCAAAAGGGTAATAACAATACAACGAACTAACCCACACAGATGGATGAACCGCCATGAACAGTGCGCATCATGCATGTAAGGATAAGGAAAGCCGAAGTGCAAAGAAAGCAAGATCTATGAACCAGAGAAGCAAGGTATTAGGATGCCATAGGTAACAAGGAAGCATCGGAAACCAGTACAAAGTCGCTCCATTTACCAAAAGAAAATGATATGATAAGAGAGAATCAAAGCACATTGACATCCGGAAGCAACCCTGCATAAGGGCGGCAAGAGAGGGAAAACGACGCAAGAAAAGCAACCCAAAAGATACCGCAGCTGAATCTTTCGAGTCGCGAATCACAATTACAACACCCAAAAGACTGGCATAGCTAAATAAAGGAAATGAATCCGGACGGTACGCCCGAGTACTCCGAAAGACAACGACCCACTTCCCCAAAGTCTACCGCCGCAGCGAATTCCCAATCTTACCCGTCTGTCTAATTTTAGCAAATGCCAAGAATTTACAGAGCTCCAAAGAGCACTCGTTTCAGCACCGTCCCCCTCCAAACACTACTCACAAGCTCACCACGAACTGCCCGCAAGAATCAATCTAGGATCAAGAAAAGAGGGAAGCCGAACCCCGAGACACGGGGCACCGTACCCCTCGCGAAAAGGGGAATCATCGCCTAACGACCCAGAAAAGAGGAGCGAGCGCAAGAGGGCCGGGGGGAAATGACGACCGGAAGCTGCAAGAAACCTCGAGCGCGGCCGCTCCGGCGAGCCAGCTCGGATCTCGGCACGGAAAGAGCAGACGAATCGCGCGGGGCGCGGAGATCGCCCCGGAATTCGCGCGGCGGCGGGACTCCGGAGCTGGATCGCCGAAGATCTAATCATCGAGACGCGGCACAGGACACACAGATAGAGAGAGAGAGGGAGGGAGGGGAGAAGAGAGAGGAGGGAGACCTTGTCGGAGTCGGGAGGAGCCGGAGCTGGAGCTGGAGCAGGAGCTGGCGGCGGCGGCGGTTGGTGGTGGTGGTGGTGGTGGTGGTGGTGGTGAGGCCCCGGGGGAAGGGAGGCCATGTGGGACTTTCACACCTCACACTGATGAGAGAGACTCTCTCTCTCTCTCTCTTCAATGAATGACAACACTGTTCTTTGATCTCTCTCCTCTTCTTCCTCCTCCCCTTTCTCTCTCTTCCTCACCATGAAACTGCGTCTCTCTCTCTCTCCTCCTCGGTCTGGTCCTCCTCCTGCTCCCCCCTTCCTCCCTCAGTGTCAAAACTAGGACGGTTTAGAGAGAGAAAGCGAGAGAGACATAGAGAGAGAGAGAGAGAGGGGGAGGGGATGGAAGGGGGAGGTTTAGACCCACGCGAGGGGGAGGGGAGAGTGGAGGGCACGCTCCAATCAGTGGGCTCCAATTAATGCGGGTCTCTCTCCTTGTCTCCGTTTCTTTTCTTTTTTCTTTTTCTTTTTTATTTGTTTGTTGTTGTTGCCGAAAGATAAGAGCTGAAAACGGCGTGGGCTCGAGTCCACGCTGTTCAATTTTGGACCTTCTGACCACCATATCTCTCTCTCTCTCTCTCTCTCTCTGTCTCCTTCTTTTTATTTTTTTATTTTTTATTTTTTCACTTGAAAAAAATATAATAGAGAATTTGAGTGTTGGATTATAGATAATTTATGCATAATTTGAAACGACCTAGAACTAGAAATTGAGTTTCAAGTCGTGTTCAGATGTTAATGAATACACAGGATGAGAATGAAACGTGGTTATAAAAGCTATCGACCGACGTTGATTATTTTATCGATATTTAATTAAGAAACAAATGCAACGTGCTAGAGTGATATTAGGAACGAAAAATGAATTACGTTGATATAGCGTCTCGCTGGATTGGAAGAAATGGTTTTGAATGGATTGAATGCGAAATCAAAGATAAATATATTAAAAATGTAATTATAAGACTAAAAAGTAATGGACCAAGAATTTTGGGGATTGAGAGTTTTTGAGGGTGCAACATCTATTTGGGTTATTTAGTGAAACCAAAAAGAAGAAAAAAAATGGAAGAGTATAATTGATAGTTTCAACTTACCTCGCACCATCTTTTTAGATGTATTTTGGAGAGTCTGATGCTTTTTTATACACCTAGAGCTAATCAAACGTACTATTTTTATCGTTAATATATAGAACTCATCATATTTCATCAATGGAATCACATCTAGCTTATCTCTATATAACTCCCAAAAGAAATAGTTTAATTGATTTTTATTCATTATCGAGGTGACCGATCGAGTTAGTCAAGACTTACTCTCAAATGGTTTGAAACATCTCCTTAGTCATAAGATCAGATTGTCCTATCCCTTCTCAATCTCTGAAAAACCCAGTTTTAACCGTGGCGTAAGTTCGGCTTGTGTACCAAGCGTAGGGATCACTCGGTCTTGATTGACTTGAGTTGAAAATGAGAGATATATAAACTAAGTAAAGAAAAAAAAGAAGAGAAAGATCAACATCCTCTTGCTATTTCATTTTCCTTCTTGCTATGCCACTTTGTGTAGGGGGAAGGGGGTTGGGCTTGGACCAGTCCCATGAATTTGGGGAGGCTGGGCCTGGCCCAGCAGTAGGCCCACTAACCAGAATCCTAATGAATCGATTCCAAGATTTCCAACGCTCGAGGAAGATTAGAAATTTCACGGGAAAAACAACGTGTAAGCGCTTTTATCGAAGATAATTTCGCCCGTTTGGTTCCGCTTTCTACAAATTGAAAAATCTTAATTTTTCCTGCCAAAACTTAAATATTATTCGAATTTCAAAAAAATTACGAGGAAAAGTTACGCATGAATCTATATATCAAAAATCGTATATTGTGAAAATTTCAAGTGTTTTGGTAGGGACAGGTGAAAGGGGCCCAATGGGCCATGGCCCCAAACATTCAGCGGCCCTTTACTGCTATAGAGGTCCAAATAGCGAATTTTTTGAAATTTCAAAAGAAAAATTTGCTTTTAATCACAATTTTAACGACTACCATGCATATTTTAGACTTCCATTTTTAAAATTTATTCCTCATTTAATTAATTGGATATTTATCGAGTATTTTATTACCATCTTAAAATGTAAAATACTATAAAATTGTACACATTTGAGGAAAAAACATATTCAATAAACATAGGAGTTCACCAATTTTATCGCCCGCCATGATCTTATTCGACCAAGATACTTTTCTTTCTCCAAATCTTTGGCCCCCCTAATAGTTTGGACCTGGATCAATCCTTGTAATTCAGGTTATGAAAAAATTAGAAAGCAAAATTAAAAGTTTCATCCCTCAATATCAAAAACTCTGTGACAAGTTCAAGCAGAAAGTTTCTTCAACAGATTCTTCTTTTTATCTTATATGCATGTATACATTTCCTGGTTTTCATGAAAGCCAAGGATCCTTACTCGCAACATAAGTTGCGATCAAGATTTGAATTGATGTATAATGGGAAAACTAATAAATATGTTCTTTATCGGATTTATGAAAAAACAAAAAAACAAAACGTAATCTGAATTTATCTTGGACCTCGAATTTATAAACTCGAACTTGCTCGTCTAGTAAATTGCATGCTAAAAGAGATAGGGTAAATTTTAAATGCACAGCTTGTGTAATCTCTTTACAAGTAAGATGCATCATCATTGATTTGGATGGTCGATCAAATTTTCAAGCTATAATCAATGATGATGAAGGTGAATTAGGTAACGAATGGGTCACACAAGCTGTCTACCATATAAAAAATCCCAAAGAAAGCTATGTTCCGATTTCCGAGAGTAGACCAAGTAACATTGAGTTGGGAAGAGAACACTTGGATTTGATGTCTGGATACATATATTCAGAAACAAAGCAATAAAACTTGTGGCCTTCACAAACATGATTCTTATTAAAAACAGGAAAAGAAATATGCAGAGAAGATAGACATGTGTCACGGGTCGGTTGATTAACAACGATCCCACACCTGTGCGGCCTTAGGATCACTCCCAAGTCAGCCTTGCACACACACACTCAAATTCACAAGAATGGAGAAAAAGCTTCGTAGTTGTATTTCTTGCAGAAAATGAGCATGTACAAATGAAGGGGGAGGGTCCCCTATATGTACAAGTGCGGATCTATTCTGATCTGTTGATCCCCTCATGATCCGACGGTGGTGTTTAAACCGATACAATTATTACATAACTACTTAAGAAGTTGCAAAGGCCCTAGGGCGTGGGGAAGCTCAAGGGACATCTGCCAAGGGAAGCTGTAGGGTCGTGTGTCAGAGGCAACTAAAGGGTCGCGGATGATGTTCGCGCCTAGTCACGGATGGGCCACGTCCCATGCACGAATGGGCCATGTCCCATGCACGTGCGTCCCATGCACGTAAGGGGCTTCATGGACGGGCTCGGAGTCCTTTGCTCCCTTGGACCGTGTCACATGCATTAAACATTTATAACACTCAGCAAATTCGAGCTTGCTCAACTATTTTTGTTTCGGTGAGCGGGCTGAGGTTACCCATCTTTACCATCGCAGCCGCAAAATCACTTGCGAAAGCCCTATAGTTATTGATGTAAGTCCTGACGAGCGCGTCTTGCGATCCTCCGTTGAATAGCTCTTGGTATGAATGGAGAAGTCGCCACGAGGTTATGGTAGTAGTTGTCGTTGAACTGGTTCAGGGTCTGGTGGAGGGGCGTGAGATTGGCGTCCCCTCCAAAGGCAGGGCAATTAGTCCTCCGGGTGGTAGCAAAGCTAGAGTCGATGTTGGTCTCGTTGTAGATGCTGGTTCGAAAGGTGTTGTACCGGGCCAGACCAATGGCGTGGCCCCTGACAGGGTGGTCATGTCACGGGCGTTGAGGCCTTGGGTGGTGGAGGAGGAGACGAGGGTGATGAGGCTAGAGAAAGGCGATGGGATTTGGCTATTGGCACGACTCAGGTTGGCGATCCTTGCGTCTTGCCGCCGCACCGTCCACGATGGTCCTCCCAATTGTGATAACAATTCCAATCGCATAAGCTCATACAATTTATGTACATAGTCAGTGTCCTATAAATATGTTATGTATAAAAAATGTGAATTTATCCCATAAATATGGACTGAATCCAATCATGAAACCAAGGGATGACTATTAAGTAATTGATATGGTCAGAGATTTGAAGTTGATATACACCAAAATCATGCATGAAACAGAGTATTAAAAAAGATACTCCTGATCATCATTATGCGACACTCACCAAGACGACGCCATCCCGAGCAGAGAACGCATGCAAAAAACGGTAGCATTGCAAGCAACTTCAACACAGGACTTAATGGTGTCGATGACTTCGAATCCCCTAAGAGAGTTTTGGTTCGGTCGAGCAGTCTTTCCCCCGGTGAAGGTGGCTGTCATCCAAAAGAACTGATGCGTCCCATCTTGTGTGAGAAGGTCAAGATATATAATAATATTGTATCGAAAGGAAGGTCACAATTTGCACCATATCGCTTAATTAAGAGTTTATCTTTTTTTCGTCTATGATTAGTGATGAATTGAGTCCATGTTGAAGAAATTTTCTTAGATCAAATGCAAGTCCGATCTGACTGCAACAATTTAGTTGAGAATAATGATGTGGAAAAGGGAAATATGGAATTTATGTATATTTCGATATCTAAGACAATATCTCAATCAAGATATGTACAATTAAAGAGAGATATGCGTGCAATATATGTGCAATGTGCGTGCAACTTGCGTAAAATATAGGTGCAATTTTGAGAGATATGAATGATAATAAAAATTATCAAAACATCTCTAACAAAGGAAATTATCTTAGAGAAATTTCTAATTATCCATAACAAATCTAATCATTATATAGTTCATAATAACCAATCACATTATAAAAATTTCTTTAACTTGTATTATTTTTTATAATGCTTAGAAACACGTCTCCTTTTTTTTTTTTCCTTATCTATGATTAGTTTAAATGACCTAGTAAAACAAGTTTAGAGCATGGCTTTCTAATTCGAATTTAATAACAAAAGAAATATAATCTCGTTTGAATGTAATACCTAACATTCTTGTTCTTTTTCTAACTAGCCAATTTTAAGGAAACGTAGTAAGTGGGGACCAAATGCAATGTTTCGGTTCATTGTAGGTCTAACCCTTTGATTCTAATATATAAAAGAAGTCCTAAAAATGACTAAATGTTAGAATGTCCATCTAAAAAAGTCATTAGATGGAGGGAGACTACATAGATATAGGCACTTTAACTCCTGTACTTAAAAAGCTTGAGATTATATACTTAACACTAAATATCAAGTTTACAAGGTTAGCATGCTTAGTCATATCCTAGATGACCAAAAAATCTAGCTTGGCCTCCGTAATGAAAACAAAGAATTTTTGGTTATGCACATTTACAAAACAATCATGGAAGAACATGGGAAAGAATGGAAGCGTCCATCCTTGGCTCTCTTCTAACAGCTTGCGTCATCACATTGCGGATGATGCCTTGAACGTCCGGGCATGTTCTTGCATAGAAGTTTGGCGAAAGCTGCGCGTTCGCAAGGCACGCGAAGAGGGATACGATGATGACTGTGGCAATGAGGAACTGGCTATTGCAAGCCATTTGGGAATGGAGGGAGGGAGGGAGGGAGAGAGATATCGATTAGGACTTTTTTTTTTCTTGACTATGGATTAGGACTTTCTTATTTTTGCTTGAATATGGATTAGGACTTGTGATTGTGAAAGTGAGCTCTCTAACTTTGCTTTGAACTCGGAAAAAATTGTCCAAAAAGTCCTAAATCTATTGCATTTTTACCAATTCTATACCTTTCCATTTTGCCAATTGAGTTCTCAATTTTTCACTTTTTGCCAATTGAGTCAATTCTACCAATTTAGGCCGGAAATCTCTGACGTGGCATCGCCGACGCTGACTTGGATAATTTTTAATAATATATATTTTTTTCAAATTATATATTTATTTATTTTCCTTTTTTTTCTTTCTCTTTCTGCCCTTCTCCCCTTTGGCCGGCGAGGGCGAAGCTCGCCCCCGAGGTGAGCCTCGCCCAACCAAGGTGAGGCCGACTGTGCCGTCATTGGGCAAGGGAGAGCCTAGCGATGGAGAGGTCAGCCTCGCCATGGCTGGGTGAGGCTCGACCCCACCAAATCTAGGCGAGGCTCGCCCTCGCCAGTGGCCGACGGGGGCAAGCTTTGCTAGAGGTCGGCAAGACTTGTCGGCTAAAGGGGAGAAGGGCAGAAAAATAAAAAAAAATTGAAAAATATTATTAAAAATTATTCACGTCAACACCGATAATGCCACGTAAAACGGCCGGTGTCTATGTCAGCGATCTCTAGCCGAAATTGGCCAGATGGATTCAATTGGTAAAAAATGAAAATGTTTGTGACTCAATTGGCAAAATTGAAAAGTCTATGACTGATTGGTAAAAGTGCAATATGTTTAGGACTTTTTGGACAAATTTTCCTTTGAACTTGTGACTACAAGCTTGGGGTTGCTCTGCATATAATAGAGAAATAGTAGGTAAATGCATGTGGCTAAGAGAAAGGGATATTCAAAATTTGCTTCTATACGCGTTTACATGAATTCTCAGAGTTTGCTTTGACGAGAACAGCGAGATATCAATATTCTTTTGGGGTAGCAAATAAAGGCGAGGCCAGCTTCTGTCGAGATGCATGCAAAGGAACAAAATAAGGTTTCACAACGTCTTTGAAAGCATGCAATTTAAAAGAGATAAAAGAGCCATCTCTTTTTCACCTTTTTCTAGATGTTCATCGTGAATGCCTCCAAAAAGCATGCGCTGCGACGGACAGATTGGAGCTTCTTTTTA
This sequence comes from Syzygium oleosum, assembly GCF_021117445.2. NCBI lineage: Eukaryota > Viridiplantae > Streptophyta > Magnoliopsida > Myrtales > Myrtaceae > Syzygium > Syzygium oleosum. Next base: position 8,744,844 of record NW_026607494.1, read on the forward strand.
ACTTCGTAGTTATTTTCGCAAATGATCCGGGAGTTTTCATAAATCCCGCAACTTTTAGGGTTGCAGATCTCTCACAAAGTGATGGATTCTTCAAAGTGAGCTGTGCCTGAAAGGCCGCGTTTGGTAGCTTACGCAGGACAAAAATTATCATATGCTTCATTTGAACTTGACGATGCACTTCAGGATAAAATGTCCGATAACTCATCACGATGGTATAATAGCTGTAGAGCAAGCAATGCGTGTACCGAGATTTTATCAGAATGCAGAAAATGAATATTGAAAAAAGAAGTGCCGGAGAGAGAAAAGAGAGCTAGGGGAAGAGAGAGAGAGAGAGAGGTGCTGGCCATTGCCATGGCGGTCGTTGTTCTCAGGTGTTGCTGGCAATCTCCACGTACAAGGGCGATGTTGGCGATGGCCATGAGATGATCGTTACTCTCGACCGGACTCGCATGCTCGATCTATCTCTTCCCCTTTTTGTGTGCGGTGTTGTTTCCAATCTACCACCGTGGTCTTGAGAACCAACGCAACGTAGGCGGCCAATGTATTTTCTCAGGTGTCGGTTTTTCTCTAAGAGAATGTTTTATGGAACATGTTTTGGACTTATTTCCTTATGACTCAAAACTCTTAAGGAAAATGGTGCTCTTCATATTCGCTTTTCCATTATTTGTGGTATCCCAATCTTTGTTAGCACACGTAGGTCTCGAACATTCTTTCGTAACGTATATGTCGAGCTTCCACGCTTCAAACTTTCGTCATTCGTAAGGCCCATGTTCGATTGGAGATGGTGGATTAAAACCATGGATATCATTTCCTATTTATATAATTTAATTTTGCATGTGGATGATGTTCACAACTTATAACCCATTAATCAGATGAGTGGCTGAAGGAAAATATAACCCTAATATATTAGCACTCGGAAAATAGAATGAAATCGGACCCATTATCGTCGGATTTAGAAGGCTCAAATCAATTTTGAATGCTCTACTTACTCCCATTTATGAGTTTGTTAGACGCTGCGAGTCTCAATCATTCTTTCACTCGCGCATTCCTGATAGCTAGATAGATTTTAAAAAGGATCTTTATGCAGAACCATGATTCCTTTAAATTAGCATTGAATATCAAGAAATCAAAGATATTAAGCTAAAGAGAGATGTCAAAACAAGCTTAGGCGTCTTTCTAGGCTAGGGAAAAGTGCCAAAAAAGTCCTAAACCTTTTGCATTAGTGCCAATTTAGTCCTAAACCTTTTTTTGGTGCCAATTCAGTCCTAAACCTTTTGCATTGGTGCCAATTTAGTCCTAAACCTTTTTTTGGTGCCAATTAAGTCTTAAACCTTTTAAATTGGTGCCAATTCAGTCCTAAACCTTTTATTTTTGTGCCAATTTAGTCATTCCGATCAATTTTGACCGGAATTTGCGGCGTGGGCCTTTGCCGGCCGGCGCGTCATGCGCCGACGTGGCGCTGACGTGGACAAATTTAATAATATTTTAATATTTTTTTGAATTTTTATTTTTTTTCTTTTTTTTTCTTTTTTTTTTCCACTTTTTTTTTTTTGGTTTCTTCTTCATCTGGCCGGCGAGCTCGACCTCGCCGGCCACTGGGGAGGGCGGCCTCGCCCTCGCCGGGAGCCGCGGCGAGGGCGAGCCTCGCCCGACCATGGCGAGGCCCGACCTCGCCGGAGGCCGCGGCGAGGGCGAGCCTCGCCCGACCAAGGCAAGGCTTGAGCCCTCGCCGGAGGCCGCGGCGAGGGCTCGAGCCTTGCCTTGGTCGGCGAGGCCCGACCTCGCCGGATCCGGCGAGGTCGACGCCGACCTCGCCGGATCCGGCGAGGTCGGGCCTCGCCCTCGCCGCGGCCTCCGGCGAGGGCTCGAGCCTCGCCCGACCAAGGCGAGGCTCGCCTCGCCGGCCTCGGCCTCGGCCGGTCTGGACCGGCGACCGCCGAGTAAGGAGGAAGACAACCAAAAAAAAAGTGGAAAAAAAAAAAAAAAAAGGAAAAAAGAAAAATTCAAAAAATATTAAAAAATATTTAAGTTGTCCACGTCGGCGCACGTCGGCGCCGGTGATGCGACCGGCCGGCAAGGCTCCACGTAGGCAAATTCCGGTCTAAATTGGCCGGAAGGACTAAATTGGCACAAAAACAAAAGGTTTAGGACTGAATTGGCACCAATTTAAAAGGTTTAGGACTTAATTGGCACCAAAAAAAGGTTTAGGACTAAATTGGCACCAATGCAAAAGGTTTAGGACTGAATTGGCACCAAAAAAAGGTTTAGGACTAAATTGGCACTAATGCAAAAGGTTTAGGATTTTTTTGGCACTTTTCCCTTCTAGGCTAACAAGGGCTTTACCGACGAATGTCTCTTGACACTCATTAAGCATACTTGATATGGAATGTTTCGACTTATAAAAAGTTGCATGAGAAAAACAGTGCATTGAAAATCACAAACTTTCTTCAAATGGCTCCTTAACAAGTATCACAGGGGTGGTTTTTTTTTTTTTTATAATCAAAACCCATATGATCAAAGTCGTCAAACGATATACAACAAAATCCGCAAATACATAACCCGGAAAATCGAAAACAACTTCGAAATAATGGTGTTGTCTCCCTCGTTGATATGATTCCACATCGTACTCGTGGACACTTTCAGTGTGTAGCATTTTCAAAGCATGCATTAAGTGGGAAGTTGACTTTGGTCCCGTAAGATGCCGACGAGCTGTAGCTTACTCTGGATTTGGTCTAACATTATTGAACATTGATAAAAACATATAACAAAAGCCCTAGAGCTTCCCTTAGCAATTCGTTTGTTCTACCAACTCCACTGTAGACTCGGCTCGAGGAAAATTCAAGCAGATAAAATGTTTATTTTTTCCTTTTTTCAGTATTTTAAATTTTGAGGTTTCGTTTGTTTTGGTCGAAATTTCTTGGAATTTGCAAAAAGTTAGAGAAGTTAGATTTGGAAAGTCAGATGAATATGGAAGAGCGTATGACCAGTGAACAACGTGCATGTATGTTTGACCTGAATAAAAGTCTAAGACTTCGTTTCGTTAGAGATTCCGGGGGGAGATTATTCATTTCTTTTTTCCTCAAATTAAAATAAATAAAATCAAATATTAATAATTATCTATATCAACAATGATGAAGGGTTCGTATCCCCGCTCGGTTCTGTAATTTAAGTGGAGGGCCCTGGCGGTGGGTTGCTGGGCTAGTCTCCCCCGAGGTATAGGTGCCCCGATTACCTGTGCGGGCTCGTCCCCGGGGAATGGTGGTGGATTCTCGGTTACCAAAAAAAAAAAAAAACAATGATGAGGATAACCTATGTAACAAATGGGTCAGCAAGCTGTCTATCTTACAAAAAATTCCAAAGGATATGTTCCGATTTGTGAGTATTAGACCAAATAACATTGAGTAGGGAAAACAACACTTGGATTTGATGTCTGAATACATATATTCAGAAACAAAGCAATACAACTTGTCAACTTCTTGACCAAACCCTTCACAAGCATGATTCTTATTGAAAACAGGAAAAGAAATATGCAGAGGAGATAGACATACATTAAACATTCATAACACTTAGCAAAATCCAGCTTACTTAATTTTGTTTGTTTGTTTGGTGCATTCAACATTAGTTCACCACCCTACAATTCCTTCTGATCTCTCCCTTTGTTCCGGTGAGCGGGCTGATATTACCCATCTTCACCATCGCAGCCGCAAAATCACTTGTAAAAGCCCTATAGTTATTGCTGTAAGTCCTGACGAGCGCGTCCTGCGATCCTCCATTGAACAGTTCTTGATCCGAATGGAGGAGCCCACGCCGTGCCACAAGGTTCTGGTAGTAGTTGTTGTCGAACCGGTTCGGGGTTTGGTCGAGGGGCGCGAGGTTGGTGTCGCCTCCAGAGGCGGGACAGTTAGTCCTCCGGGTGGTAGCGAAGCTAGCGTCGATGTTGGTGTCGTTGTAGATGCGGGTCCGGAAGGAGCTACACCGGGCCAGGCCAATGGCATGGCCCCCTGACAAGGCGGTCATATCACGGGCATTGAGTCCTTGGGCGGCGAAGGAGGAGATGAGGGCAGCGAGGCTGGAGAAAGGCGACGGGATTTGGCTGTTGGCACCGCTTAGACCGGCGGTCCTTGCATCTCGCCGCCCTAGAGGCACCGTCCATGATGGTCCTCCCAACTGTAAAGTTAAGCAATGCATCACTTTAAAAGTTAGTAATTACAATTTATGCACATACCACGATCGGTCTCCATATAAATGTTATGTATGAAAATCATGCGTAAAAAAAAAAAAGGTTATTCACGATTAGGATATATGAGATACTCACCAAGACAACGCCGTCTCGAGCAGCGAGTGCAAGGATGTCCGCGCAAGAAACAGTAGCATTGCAGGCAGTTTCAACGCGGGACTTAATGGTGTCAATGACTTCGAATCCCCTAAGAGAGTTTTGGTTTGGCCGAGCAGTTTTTTCTCCGGTAAAGGTGACCGTGTCATCCAAAAGAACCGATGCGTCACATCCCTACGCGAGTGAAGAAGTCCGACATATTTAAAAAAATTGTATCGAAAGAGAAGGTCACAATTTGCATTTTATGGCTTAATTAACATTTCATCTTTTTTTCATCTTTGATTAGTGATGGATTGAATACATGTGGAAGAAATCGTCTTAGGTCAGATGCAAGTCTACTCTAAGATCTGGCTACGATAATTTAGTTATTATATATTATTAATAAGCAATCAAACTAGAAAATTGCCTTGTATTATTTTTTATAGCGCTTAGAAACATGTCTCATTTTTTTTCCTTATCTATGATTCGTTTAAATTATCCAATAGAACAAATTTAGAGAATGGCTTTCTAATTCGAATTTAATAACAAAAGAAATATAATCTCATTGCGTGCTCTTTGGTTTCCAAAATCCAAGTCAATCTCATGCAAATTTAAAAATGGGAGATTAACCAAATCTATAGTGTGACAATACTTCTTTGGTTTATAGTGTACGTAAAATTCATGTTCTTTCCCTACCTAGCCAACTCTATCGAGAAGTTCAGACGAAAAAAAAAATTATTGAGACGTTAAAAATAGGGACAACCACGGTATTTTCGGGTCATTATAGGTCCAACCTTTGGTTCCCATATATTAAAAGTCCAAAAAATTACTAAATGATAGAATGTCCACCTAAAACTTTAAGCAATTAGATTGAGCGAGACTATAATTTTATAAGGCACATTATAACCATGTATTTTAACAATATGGATTACACTTAACCCTAAATTTCAACTTTACTAGGTTAACATGCCTAAGTATATCCTAGATGACCAGAAAATCCAGTTTAGCCTCCGATAAAAAAATGCATCTAAAAATGTTGTTTGAAGAACCAACACTTAGAAATGAAAGGAAGGAAATTTGGTTACCCACGTTTACGAAACAATCGTGGAAGAACATGCGAAGTATCGAAGCGCCCATTCTTGCCTCTCTTCGAACGGCTTGCGTCATCGCATTGCGAACGATGCCCTGAACATTCGGGCATGTTCTTCCGTAGAAGTTCGGTGAAAGCTGGGCATTCGCAGGGCACACGAGAAGGGATACAATAGTGACGGCGACAGTAAGGAAGCTGATATTAGAGGCCATTTGGGGAGACAGAGAGAGAGATAAATTTGGACTCGTGACTGTGAAAGCGAGCTCTCTAACTTTGCTTAGAACTTGTGAGTACAAGCCGTGGGTTTGCTCTGTATATATAGAGAAACTGGTGAGTCTAGTTTCGTGCATTTGGGCTATGAGAGAAATATTCAAAATTTGCTGCTATGCGCGTTTACATGAACTTTAAGAGTTTACTTTGAAGTTTTCGAGGAGAACAGCTAGGTATTTTTGAGAGAGAAAGAGAGGGAGAATCTAAGCCCTTTTTTTTTTTCCGATCAGGCGAGAGAAATCAATATTGGCTGACTTCTGTCAAGATCCACGCAAAGGAACAAAACGAGGTTCACAGCGTCTTCGTAGCTATCTGCCAAGGTACCTTTTGGGGTTTAAGATGTTGGGGGTGTGATTCATAATCCCCGTCAATAAGAAATCACGAAGGTTCTGCTTCGGCGGGAGTCGTTGCCCCAGCGGTAGCAGAGAACTTTTATAGTTTGAGCCCGTATTTTATTGTTAGCTTGAATTTGGGTCTATGAATGGCTACTGTACCGTCTATATATAATCTCTTTCTCTTGTAATTGAAAATTGTAATAAAAATGTGGGAAGCGCTAATTATAGTGAAATCATCTCCTCGATGTAACCCTAGTTGAAGGGTGAATCAAGATAAAATCTTATGTCTCAATTTTTCTTTTTTTACCTTTAATCTCTATTTCGTTGTGTTTGTATGCCTAATTCTAACGTAAAACTCTTCATAAAGTGGTGGATTCAAAGAGAGCTATGCCTTAAAGGCCGTGCTTGGTAGCTTGGATCGGACAAAAATGATTATATACAGTATTTTTTGATGTTCTTCGGACAGAATAACTCATCCGACTACTATGGTAAATAGCTTTTATAGAAATACTACGTGTACTAAAAATTTAAAAATTTAAGTACTATGTGGAATGACAAATCTAAGAACAAGTGCGGTTGGAGAGAGAAGAGGGTTAAGGGAAGAGAAACAGAGAGTAGTGCTGGCCACCAAGAACGGCGCTTCATGTTGCTGTGGTGGCTGGCACTCTCGCATGGTCATCGTTATCGGACTTTTATGTCTTGGCAACTAAACGTAGCTTAAAATGGATTCTTAGAAAGAAGAAGAAAAATCCAATGCACCGCCAGTGTCGCTTCAAACGACTTTATCCATGGTTATATACGGACATAATCAAATGGCCATATTGTTGACCAATCATTTTGCTTTACGACAGCCGCGTTGGAAGGCTTGGAGCATTTGACTTTATGTTACCATGTTTGGGGTAAACGTATTACAATGGGTATAATTTAGAAATTTTGGTCATTTTTTCCCTTACAAAGTCCATTTGATAAAAAGCCATGAGATGGTATACAATAAAATCCACCAATTGATAGAAACAACTTCAATCCCCATATGATGCGGTCTCCCTCAATAATTTGATCCCATATCGTACTCGGGAGACCATTTCAATGTATCATTTTCAAAGCATGCATTAAGTGGGAAGTTGATCTCGTGAGATGCCGACAAGCTATAGCTTACTCTGGATTTTTGGTGTAACATTATTGAATATTCATAAAAACATATAAGAAAAGCCCCAGAGGTTCCCTTAGCAATTCGTTTGTTCTACCAACTCCACCGTCGACTCGTCTCGAGGAAAATTCAAAGCAGGAAAATGTTTTTTCCCCCTTTTTAGTATTTAAATTTCGAGTTTTCGTTTGTTTTGGTCAAAATTTCTTGGAATTAGCAAGAAGTTAGATTTGGAAAGTCATACGAATATGGAAGAAGGCATGACCGGTGAACAGTGTGTATGTGTGCTTGACCTGAACAAAAGTCTAAAAGAGTTTGGTTAGAGATTCCGGGGAAGACTATTAATTTCTTTTTTCCTCGAATTAAATAAGTAATAAATAAATAAATATTCATTTATTTGAAATTTGGGGACTAAAAGTCGTCCCACTCTAGTGGTGAACACCTTCATCCTCGATATCTCCACAATGTTAAGTACACATCTCTACCATTATCCAAAAATAAAAAATGTACAGAGATTTCTAGTTGACTTGAACTTGTTTTTGTCTTCTCCACCGTATTTGAAAATTAGTGTGGAATTATTTGAGATTAGGTCACTAATCAAGGTCAAATTATTTGAGATTAACTCGCTTGATTTGCTCTTAATTTCGTGGATGAGGGGACGTGTGTGCTATTGAACGAGTATTTCAATTGTATGATAAATTTTCACCGGAGGCCAGCAACCCCCGCTTGCTGTCCCCCACACTCACCGGCCCCTCCCGACGATTGTGGGGGCTTGCAACCCTCCCCGCCTGACTTCTCCTCCTCTCTTTTTTTTAATACTTAGATTATTTTTAAAATTGAATTTAAATAAAATTTGTGTCAAAGTAATAATAAAAAAAGCCACGTCATCGCCATGTAGGATAAACAATAATAAAAATGCCACATCAGCTAAATTGGATGGAGTTAACTTTAGGGTTTGATAGATCCAATTTGATAAGTTTTAGGACTTGATTGCACTTTTTGCAAGTTTTAGAAGTCAAATGCACTTTCGTGACAAGTTTTAGAACTTCCGGTGAACATATCCCTAAAATATTCGATATCGTGTCATACTGCAAATTGCCATCTGTTCATATTCTTCAAAGTTAACTTATGGTGAATGGTATATACGGCTCTTTTTTCGCATCAACACATACTCTTAAATTAACTTTCGATCGTCTAGTTTGCAACACCACTGAATCGTGCTTGCATATCATGTCGTGTCAGAGATTGAGATTCTTTTGCACATCGTAAAACTTTGATTGTGCGAAGGCATACTCGTGACAAACCCAACATCGATTCATTCTAAAGGTTATCTTTTCTTTTGTATTTGTATCTCATAATCTAAATTCGGATAATTGAGACCAAACTCATTTTATCACAATTGAAATTCAAAAGAAATGTACTTCCCTCCTAGCCAAGCAAATAATTAAAAAGGCATTATTTATTACCTGTGATATGAAACCACAAAGGCATTACACAACCCAATTGCCTTCATTCTTTATAAAAAAAAAGGAAAATTTCCAAACTTTAGTGCAATGGATAGGTCTTCTTACAACCTTGAGAGCATGAATCCTCACAAGCTTTAACCTTCTTCACGTCCACTCCAACCTTCTCGGTGCCTATATGAGTTCATATATGAAACAAGAAATTTAAAAAGTCACTCCCATCAAAATTGAAAATGAATTTTTTTTAGCTAGAGAATATATTAGTCCAAGGAAATAAAATGATTTAATACGGAATCATCCTCTCATAATTAAAATATAATAATGAGACACCGATAAAGAAGCAAGTTTATACAATGACTTTCTTGGTTTTATGAATCTCATAAGAAGTTATGTTATATCTTCAATCTCAATACAAAGATTATTACCTGGATGGTAGTCAAGGCAAGTAGACAAGAAACAACCGACATTGCAGTGCTCTGATGCCAGGGACGTCAAAGACTCACCAGAGCATTCCCTGAAGCATTGGGGAATACAAAATGGCGCTCCAATACACGCACAAGTTAGCTTGCACGACGCGGATGCCACGTCGACGTTGATGGATGACCACAGTATCAGAGCCGCCACAAGCATCATCGACCCCATTCTCTTGGATGCTATTACCTCCATGGCTATTCCCACTTAAACTATTTGTAACCTCTCTCTCTCTCTCTCTCTCACACAATGAGTTTTGATAGCTTTGTGAGCTAGAGCAGTGATGTGTTGAGATGAACAAGTGTGGCACATTTATATAAGGGTATGAAGAGGTGAAATGCTATTATTTTCATTTAATGAGAATATATGCTTGATATACCAATGATATCAATTTCTTACCGAATTTCATGGTCCAATAAAAAGGTGATGATAAGTTGCCATCTATTGCAAGAATTTAGTCTTATATGCGGGTATTTGTCAAATTTGATCTCATCAATAAGTTTCTTTCTAAATGACCCTAATTTTCTAAAATAAATTCAATTAATCCTTGACAAATTTACCAGATTCTAGTCTATAACAGAGCTCTTTGAGTAAGTCCCTTAAGCAAGTAGAGAAAGGCTTTTTTTTTTCTTTTTCAATCCTTGACACATCATCTTATCCTTTGAACACTATCTCATATGCATCATGGACTAAAATGATTTGATTTAACAAAACTAGGACTTTATTGATAGAGGCCCAAAAAATAATGTTGCATTTGTTCCCTAATTTGAGATGGCGCACGTCATTTTTTTTTCTTGGTATTCACATTGTGAAAGTCTTACATTAAGTAAATTTTCCTTATTTAATACAAAGTGATGAGCCAAACGAGGTAGCATTCAACGTGATTTGTCTCTTCAACTATGGTAATAAGCCGGGAGAAGAATAGCAGAAGTGCCAAAACTTGTGTACGACACTCACTTTAGTGCCAAAAGTTTCATTTGGATCACTTTAGTGCCAAATTTTTTGAAAAATGCTTATTTCAGTGCCAACTCTGATCAGTTTGGCCGGAAATCCGACGTGGCCTTTTTTTTATTAGTTTCTTAAGCCGATGTGGCTTGCCGGAGAGTCCAGTCAGCATCCCATCCCTAAAACGACGCAGTTTAGTGCTCTTTCCCCCCAAATAAGAACCCTAAATCCCCAAATTGAGAGAATCCCTCAATTTGCAACCCTAACCGGCTATCTTCTCCCCAATTGAAACCCTATTTTGATTCGCCCCCATAGTTACAAGCTCAATCTTGCAAATGGAGAGCAGCAGCGTCGGCAGCGACTCAAATTCGTTTCAACGAAGCGAACAAGAGGCCGAATGTTATTGTTTTTGCGGGTTGCCGAGTCCAATAAGAACATCTTGGACTCGGTTGAATCTCGGAAGAAGATTTAATGGTTGCGCCAGGTATAGAGAAAGCTCGAAGTGCAAATATTTCAAATGGGTTGATGCGAAATTCTCCGATCGAGCGACAAAGGTGATCTTGGAGCTACTTGAAGGACGCCATCAACGCCCACCTACATTAATGGATGAATTGGAGGATGTGGACTCAATGCAAGCTGAAATGAAGGCGTTAGCATCTCTGGCCAATCATTTGAAGAAGGAAGTTTCAAGAATGAAAATTGAAAGGAAGTGTTATCGAGCATTGATTGTGTTGTTGTTATGTTGTGTATCCTATTTTATGCTCAAATGTAAAGTGAGTGATGAGAAGAAGTTTCTCAGTCTACCATAGTTGAAGATGAGTGGAATATGTACTTGTATTGGGTAATTTGTAAGTATAGTTGTATTAGCCTATTTTTGTATGGAACAAAAGTTTGCTGCAATCTATGGTGGAAATGGAAGGTTGAAATTCATTGGTTGTGACCATTGACAAGATCTCTTGCTTAGTTGTGTATTCTCAATTCTAATTTGCTTAGTTTTGCTTGAGATGTTTGGATTGGTGCAATGGTTTCTTGGTATTCTTTGGTAATTGTTTGCGCATTATTTCTTGGTAATGGGATCTTTGGTTTTTTGCGCAGTTGTTGCCGCAAACGCTTGTCAAATGAAGGAGTGGTACCAAGTTCAGAAGTCCTTATATCAGTGTCATACGTTGTAAATAACGATTGTTTAAGTGCCAAGTTTTTCTAAAACTGATCACTTAAGTGCCAATCGTGGTGAAAACTGATCACTTAAGTGCCAGTTATTGTTCAAAAGTGAGCACTTAAGTGCTAGTTGTTGATATGTTTGTTTCACCGATACTGCACCAGCAACAATCACATAGCTGGTGTGCTAGCGCACCAGCTGCTTGCACCTCGCACCAGCATATATAACTTCTGGTGCAAGCCCTGCACCAGCCACCAAGTACCACCATCACCACTGCACCACCAATGCGCCACCACCATCACCACTGCACCACCAATGCGCCACCACCATCACTAGTGCACCACCAGCATCACTAGTACACCAACACAGCCACAGCACCACCACCACCACTACCACTACCAGCCAAGCAACACCACCACCGCTGCACCACCACAACCACAGCACCACCACCACCTATACGAGCCAAGCAACATCACCACCACTGCAGCACCACCACAACCACCGCACCACCACCACCACTGCACCAGCAACACCATCACTGCACCACTACCACCACCACTGCACCACTACCACCACTGCACCACCACCACAACCACAGTACCATGACCATCACTGCACCACTACCACCACCACTGCAGCACCACCACAACCACAGCACCGCCACCACTGCAGCACCACCTCAACCACAGCAACACCAACACCACCACCACCACCACCACTGCACCACCACCACCACCACCACCACCATCACTGCACCACTACCACCACCACTGCAGCACCACCACAACCACAGCACCACCACCACTGCAGCACCACCACAACCACAGCAACACCAACACCACTGCCACCACCACCACTGCACCACCACCGCTGCACCAGCAAAACCATCACTGCACCACTACCACCACTGCACCACCAACACCACCACTGCACCAGCCAAGCACAACTAGCACAACTAGAACATCCAGCAGAACTAGCACACTAGTAGCACAACTAGCACAACCAAAAACAAAATATGAAAATTTCAAAAGCATAGACAAAATAAATATCGGTCCATTGACATTAAACTTAGTTTTTACATGTGGTCAATATGAATAACCAACTACAACATCCACATCCAGGGAATGGCTTCCCACCAAACAAAAACATTAAACTGACTGAACGCAGTACAATGTCAATTCCACGAGTCAATATGCACAACCTCCCAGCAAAAAACAAAAACTACCATATTTAGCACCCTCCCATTAGTTAATGTGAACAACCCCCCCAGTTCCTTTTCCTGAAAATAGATGTTTGACTTGATTCATGATCCTTGCACTCTTTCTAACTATCTGGCCCGATTCTTCAACTGGCCTTCTTGTCCCATGTACCTTCTTCTTAGTAGCTGCCATTTTCTTTATAGACAGTGTCATTTGATGAGAGCTCTGAGTAGGGTCAATGTTGGTGCTAGGATCATTTGGTTGAGATGCAACTGGTGTTGGGTTCCTTGTTGGTGGCTATTTTGGAGTTGCACCTGCTGTCTTCTTTTTTGGGGCAATGGTCTTTGGCGCCGTCCCCCTTGTCTTTCTTCTTGCCACTTGGGTTCCTATTTTCGGTGAAGCCGTTGACTCTTGAGTTGGGCCATCTTGAGAGATAAGCACTTCCGAACTTCTACCAGGCTACAACAACGTAACGATACTGTCAATAAAAAGGAAATACCATAAATAAATTAAATGCAGGAGTCCTACAAAACTTACATTCAAAATAGTCATTTCGGTGCGCTCGTCTGTAAAAAGGCCATAACCATATTGTCTTAGCCTTTTCCCGAGAGCCCCTCTTGTTCGCAGTGGCGCCTCACTCTCGGCAACTTTTGCAGTTGGTCTTCTTCTCACCTAATAAAGACATATCAGTGTTAAACTTCAGCCCAAAAAATAACACAAACACCAATTGTACAACTTACAGGATATTTGTTGCGGAAGCCAAGCGATCGAACAATAAAATTGACAGAATAAGAAAATAAATCGGACACCAGATTTACGTGGTTCGGTTGTAGTGACCTACGTCCACGGGGAGAGCAGCACGGAATTCCACTATAGATCAAGCGATACAACGGAGATTACAACCACACCCGAGTCACTCAAACACTCTAAGTATTTCCCAAGCCCAATTACACCCAATAACTCACACAGTGTTTAGCCCCACAATTCCTCACGAAATAATCTCTCAATCTCGCAAAAGAATTGTACACTAATCTTAACATAAGATTTAATCGCTACGAACACTTGAGCTCTTGGTGTAATTCCACGAACAAAATCCCAGGGAGATAAACCCACGCCAAGCATTCGACGTCAACCGCGGCGCTTCAATACTTCTCTTCTGTAACTTCTCGGAGCAACCCACCACTTTATATATAATTCACTGCCAAGGGATGTGGATAATCGTCTCGGTCAAAGAAGTCAACACCGAATTTGGATAAGGAAACAAGTCTAGCCGAACTTTCCTATTTCGTTGCCTTAGCGACTCGAGAAGAAATTTTATTTCCTTCTTTGTCGACATGTGTTGATCCCGAGTCGAAGTCCAATATTTCTAGTTTGAGAATATTGACTCCAACGTGCGTTAGGAAAGTAAATTCAGATATTTCCTTTTTGCTCGGTTTCGGAGATCCGCAAAATATCCAATTCGGAATATTCAGATTTTCGCTTCGGGCTCAAACTCGAGACATATTTTTTAACAATCTCCACCTTGGCTCGACGTTTGAGCTAAGTCACAATCGCTTTGATAAAATCCGAATTTCTCTACTACTCTCCCACAGCCCCCGATGGGCTCAACCGCCATAGATGTCTTTCAAGTCCAAGCCTTGCTTGAACTTCGCCATAGCCGTGGACCTCATCAGAATGCCAACTCCATATGCACCTTTAACTGCTCCACAAGGATTTTCCGACACAACCTCCTCAATCGCAGATAAAGCAAAACCATCATTGCATCCATATCTGTTCGGAGATCGAATACGCACCTTGTCAATATCAGCAGTTACAGCAACTGTTGGCTCAATAGGTTCCACCTCGCTACAAGCACCATCCGTGTCGATTATTTCACTAGCACCCGCTACCTCAGGAGTTTCTGGTTGCAACTCCACCTCAAGCTGAACACCGTTCAGATCCGTATAAATACTGCTATTAACACTCCTAGCCAGAAGTACTGGAGACTCATCAAACGTAACTTCTCTGCTGATAATAGGTGAATTTAATTCTGGGCACCACAACCGATAGCCCTGTTCACCTTGTGCATAACCTAGGAACATGCACTTCATTGCCCTTCCATCGAGCCTACCATCATTAACTCGAACATAACATGGGCAACCAAATATTCTAAGAATAGAATAATCAGCAACGTTACCTGACCACACTTTTTCGGGAGTCCGACATTCTATCGATCGATGGGGATCTATTCTTCGGTAGCTCGCCGTACTAAGCGCGCCGCCGAGAATCTCCTAGCCATACCAGCACTAGAGAGCATTTTATGGGCCGTCTCTAGTAATGTTCTGCTCATCAACTCTGCAACATGTTGTGGTTCATTGGTACTAGTGCGATGTCTCACTATGCCTTCCTTAATGCAGAATTCATTTAATAGCTCTGAGCAAAACTCCATACTACTATCAGTCTGCACCTGCTTGATCGTTTTACCAGTCTCCTTTTTGATCAAAGCTTTCAACTGCCTGATCCTGACAACAGCATCAAACTTGTACCTTAGCACAAACACCCAAGTCTTCCTCGAATAGTCATCAACAACTGTTAGCATAAATCTGGCACTCTTCTTCAAAGGAAATCGCGACAACCTGCGAACATCTAAGTGAATTAATTCTGCAATTTCCGTGGTTTCTTTGACAACCGTACTAAACTGCACTTTCCGCCATTGATCTATATCACAGCACCTGCATACATTCAGTTCGTTAGCTACATAACCACAAAGCAAATTTCTTTCACTTAGAACCTTTAGGCTTCTCTCGCTAATGTGCCCCAAACGCATATGCCACAATTCAGACTCTCGAACTGATGCATCCGACGTCTCCGCAGCAAATTCCGTCACTGTCTCACCTTGAAGCTCATACAGGCCACTATGCTTGATTCCTTTCATTATCACTATGGCACCTCGAAGAACTTTTAGAACTCCACCTTCTGAATAATATCGACACCCAGCTGAATCCAGGGCACTCAAGGAAATCAAATTTTTCTTCAACTCTGGAACATGCCTCACTCCAGTCAATGTCCACACGATACCATCATGCATTCTAATTCTAACATCACCAACACCAATAACATCGCATTCAGAATTGTTCCCCAACTGCACTTTACTACTATCCGTGCACTGATAAGTAGTAAACCAGTTCCTGTTTGGTGTAGCGTGAAAAGAACAACCAGAATCCATAATCCATCCGCCAAACGACGAATTATCAGTGACAGACAAGACAAAATCAGCATTATTCGAATTACCATCAGCTATAGCTGCAACATCATCCGCAAGATCAATTCTAATTTCCTTACCCTTGTCGTTTTTCAGCTTAAGGCAATCCCTTCTAAGATGCCCCCTCTTGCCACAACTCCAACAAACAATACCACCAGTCTTAGACTGACTTCGTCTATTCGAGTTCGTACTACTCCTGCTAATATGTATACCAGTTCTTCCTCTATTTTCACCTACTAAAGCAGCAGATACATGTTCGCCAGATTCTCTTCTACGGATGTCTTCACTCAAAATTAAATCTCGAACACCATCAAACGTCAAACTTGTCGACCTAGAGGAATTACTAACAGCAGTAACAGTAGTACTCCAACTATCAGGCAATGAGGATAATAGAATCAAAGCACGTACCTCATCTTCAAAGTCAATATCAACTGAACTCAATTGACTAACGATCACATTGAATTCATTGATATGATTTGCAACTGATGCACCTTCGCTCATCTTCAAATTAAACAGACGTCGCATCAAATAGACCTTGTTGATCGCAGAGGGCTTCTCGTATATGTCCGACAAGGCTTTCATCAAACCCGCAGTAGTCTTCTCATTCACGATGTTAAACGCGACGTTACGTGCCAACGTCAGCCGAATAACACCCAAAGCTCGTCTATCCAGCAATTCCCAATCAGCTTGCTTCATCGTCTCTGGCTTTTCCCCAGACAAGGGCAAGTGCAGTTTCATCTGATATAGATTATCCTCAATCTGCATCTTCCAGAAACCAAAATCTTTCCCATCAAATCTGTTGATTCTCACTTTTCCTTCTTCTATCGCCATCGATTCGCTTCAACTCAGCCAAGCCAGGCTCTGATACCAATTGTTGCGGAAGCCAAGCGATCGAACAATAAAATTGACAGAATAAGAAAATAAATTGGACACCAGATTTACGTGGTTTGGTCGTAGTGACCTACGTCCACGGGGAGAGCAGCACGGAATTCCACTATAGATCAAGCGATACAACGGAGATTACAACCACACCCGAGTCACTCAAACACTCTAAGTATTTCCCAAGCCCAATTACACCCAATAACTCACACAGTGTTTAGCCCCACAATTCCTCACGAAATAATCTCTCAATCTCGCAAAAGAATTGTACACTAATCTTAACATAAGATTTAATCGCTACGAACACTTGAGCTCTTGGTGTAATTCCACGAACAAAATCCCAGGGAGATAAACCCACGCCAAGCACTCGACGTCAACCGCGGCGCTTCAATACTTCTCTTCTGTAACTTCTCGGAGCAACCCACCACTTTATATATAATTCACCGCCAAGGGATGTGGATAATCGTCTCGGTCAAAGAAGTCAACACCGAATTTGGATAAGGAAACAAGTCTAGCCGAACTTTCCTATTTCGTTGCCTTAGCTGACTCCAGAAGAAATTTTATTTCCTTCTTTGTCTGACATGTGTTGATCCCAGTCGAAGTCCAATATTTCTAGTTTGAGAATATTGACTCCAACGTGCGTTAGGAAAGTAAATTCAGATATTTCCTTTTTGCTCGGTTTCGGAGATCCGCAAAATATCCAATTCGGAATATTCAGATTTTCGCTTCGGGCTCAAACTCGAGACATATTTTTTAACAATATTTTCTCCTCGACTGTTCAACAGTCGACTCAGTGGTTGGCCCTTGGGCTGGCCCTTCAGTTGGCGCTTGCGCTGACCCTGCAGTTTGCCCTTGAGCTGGCCCTCCGGCTCGCCATTCAACTGGCCCTGCATTAGCCCTTTCAGCTGGCCCTCCAGCTGGCCCTGCATCAGCTCCTACACCTGGCTCTACAGCAGTCCCTTCATTTAGCCCTTGGGCTGGCCCTGTATCAGCCCCTACATATGGCTGTTGTTGTTGTTGATGTTGTTTCTTCAATGCACAACCCTTTTTATTGTGCCCTTCCTTTTGGCAATAGGAGCACGTCATCTTTACACCAGTCCTGCTCATCCTCTGAGTTGAAATCTCTCCCTTCTGCATTTTTCATTTCTTTTTTGGCCTTCCAATTTTCTTCTTTAGTGGCAAAGGTGTAAGGGCTTCATGGTTTGTTGGCTCCCAGAATTTGCTACTTCTGATAGGCTGCATCATGAATTGGTATGAAGCAACATATGTGCTTTTCTTGTACCAATCATCTAAGTAATCCTCTGGGTTTAGTTGCTTCAACTAGATGGCACAAATGGCATGTGCACAAGGAATTCCAGTTAGCTGGACGACATACTTATCAGCATTGTTCATGATCTCATATCCATCATCTCCATTCCAAATTGGATGACAGAACCTACTAGCAGCTGTGTTCTCATCCAATCTCTTTGCAATCCTGGGACCACATTGTCTAGTCCACTTTGTAGACTCATCTATTTGTCTCTGGAGCCGAGTCATGACCATAACTCGTATGTCTTCAAGCATGCTGATGATGGGTTTGCACCTAGCCTCTAGTACTCTGCCATTGAAAGCTTCGCTGAGGTTGTTGTCAATGATATCGCACTTGAACTCTTCGCTGAAAAAGGCCCTGCACCAATGCTTAGGTTCTGTTTCGAACAATGCTTGAAAACCTTCATTTGACAACCGAAACAACTCCTGCTTGGCTATTCTAAAATCAGCCATGTTTGTGCTCTTTGCTATATGCCAAAATTGCTTTTGCAGCTTATCCCCTTTATAATTCTTTGCCCAGTTTACATATATGTGCCTTGCACACATTCTATGTTCAACATATGGCATCAACTCAGCTAATGCAGGAACAAGTCCCTACAATAATTCAAACCAAAAAATACTTGTAAGATCAAATATGTGATTAATATTAAAAAGTCAACAGTTTTAAATGGCATTACCTTTTGTTAGTCGCTCATGAATGCCCAACCTTCCCCATTGGTTATCTCAAGGTCAGCCATTATATTTTTTAGAAACCAGGACCAAGTGTCCTTGGTCTCTACTTTGACAACAGCCCAAGCTATTGGAAACATTTGGTTATTGGCATCTCTCCCAACAGCAGCTAACAACTCTCCATTGCATAAACCCTTCAAGAAACATCCATCCAATCCTACAATTTTTCTACAACCAACCAAAAATCCCCGTTTGCATGCATCAAAGCAAACATAAAACCTATCGAACTTAGTCCCACAATCAGGCAATGGCCTCTCAATAACCTCTACATATATTCTACTAGATGGGTTTTGAAGCATACATTCGCAAGCATACTCCCAAACCTGGCCATATTCTTCCTTGTACCGACCCATCAGTGTACTCATCACCTTCTGCTTGGCTCTTTTGCACTGATTCCTCGATACATTAACCCCTACCTGCTCCTTCACCAACTGCTTTAACTGAGGACTCTTAATCTCGGGCATCACTTTGATAGTATTGAAGAAGTGCTTCGACAACCATACACTTGTTACCCTTTTATTCTAAAAAAATAATGGAACAAGTATGTTCCTCCTGCAATGATCTAATCTGGAATGACCCGCTTTTCCTACTTAGTGCACCATAGATCTTTCATGAACAATTTGGTTGTGAACACTTAGCTCTCACAATTTTTTTCGTATTTCTAATAAATTCGACACTCCTTTGTTCAGCAATGGAATTCTTGACAATAGCTTCTTTAAACAGTTTCGCATTGTCAAATTTCATTCCTACAGACAAAACAGAACATGCAGCAGTCGGATCATAGGAAGGATACTTACTTTTCCTTCTACGGACAGGTACTTCATCATCTTCAAGCTCGTTCTCGGATCTAGCACTCTCATCTTCACCGCCACTCTGTTCATATTCAGTCTGATTACCATCAACTGGAGCTTCTTGGTGGCTATTCACTGGTTGTGGTTCATGCGATTCTCTCAATGAAGCAAATTTATTTCTCAGAAAGTCTCTCTCCTTTTGCCTTGATTCTGCAAGTTCTTCATCATCATCGTCATCACTTAGGAAATTTACATTCCCCAAAACTTCATCATCCGATTCACTAGATTGAGCAAATTCCCAATTTAATTCGGTCAATTCTTCATCAGGTATGTCTTCACTAGAAACTTGGGGACATCTTCCCGTTTGCTCAACTCTCTCTATATGACTTGCCAGTGTCTCCGGCCTCAGCTGTTGCCTTTCGTCCCCAACCTGAGTACATTGTCCTACTTCTCCTATTTCAGTGCTCTCATCACCTTCATCATCTTCAGAGTCACTGTAATACTCAAAATAGACTTTAGCTTCCTCACCATGAAGATAATGGTAAATAATGTCCTTGACACCATTATCATCATGCAAAAATCTCAATCCGTCCTTCAAGCCCTTCCCATGAACACAATAATGCAATTTATCTACTTTGCATCGTAAATAATGCACTATGTCCCTCATGAATTCAATATATGATGGCCTCCTTACATCCAAAAAAATAGTACCTTCATTTCCACCACCATATTCCCATTCCTCGGTGCCAACGATAAATTCCCCACCATAGCAAACAATGATGCCGACAACATTGTCCCCTATGCCCATGCTGCACCGAAAGTAAACAAAATAATCAGCTTTTGGGACCACAACGCACAAAAGCCAACAAGTTGCTCTAATTGTCTCGTTAGACTCAGTCAAACGAAGTAAAATAACCTCAGTCGATGTCGTATAGTACAAACGAAGCAACACAGCTGGCACCGAGCCTTACTTTTGCCTTCACAATGAGAACTTGAGGTCCCACAATCACTATTTCGCAATTCCTACAGACAAAATAGTCATGCCTAGTTTATCTCTCCCCCCAAGCCTTGGTTTTGCTCTCGGAGCCACAATTTAGCCCTCGAAGCCCTAATTGTCCCCTCGGAGCCCTAATTTTGCCATCCAATGGAGCCATGGAGAGAATATGACAAACCTGAATGACTGAGGGTAAGAGACGACACGCTAGCGGCAGCCGACGACGACGACGACGGCGAGGGAGGACGGCGACGACGGCGACGAAGTACAGCGACGGCGACGGCAACGGGAACTTCCTTCTCTTGAACGATGACCAGACGAGCCCTAATTTGGTCTTCTTCGTCCATGTCGTTCAATTATCAAGAGGGAAACGACGTCGCATTCTTCTCCCAAGCCATGTAGGCGATGCGACGTCGTTTTTGAAGTCCACGTGGACTTTATTTTTTTAAAAATTTGCCAAGTCATTTACAAGATTTAATTAAAAATGCCACGTATACATTTTGGCCGGAATATCTCGCCGTTGGCACTTAAGTGATCGTTTTTCCTCCGATTTGCCGCTTAAGTGAGCCGACGAAAACTTTTGGCACTAAAGTGAGCACCGTACACAAGTTTTGGCACTTCTACTGTTCTTCTCCCGTAATAAGCCACATAGGTAAGGTGATGTAGCCCAAAGTCGACTACTTGAACAATAGGATCGGGAGAGTAACTTGCACACACGGAAACTCCGTCACAAAATCGAGCAGAAATTTCAGTTCTGCGCTAGTTCAGGAAAATGGGCATAACTTTGTCGATACAAATTGGATTGACCTGATTCCAAATCTAAAATAATTACGACTCTTAGATCTATAACTTTTATGTTTTGAGTTTTCTCAGATAAGCACTGTAGAGCTGTCGATTTCAGAAGGAAGTGGGCGGTTGTGACTGGTCAGGATGCTGAAAAGGATGGGAACTTCAATGGTTGCTCTTCTAGGCCTCCAAGGAAGTTGAAATGTCATCAATTATTTTAGATTGATGGCTGCAACTCTTCAAGGATGCAGACTTCAAAAGCTCCGACTCTTCAAGGACAGAGCGAAATCTCTTCTAGATTTTCAAGGGGTTTCAACTCTTCGAGGTTCAAGAGAATTGCACTAAGCAAATTTCATTAATCAAATTCAGTCTATCTTCGTACATAAACTTGATGGTTTTTATAGTACAAGAAAAGTAAAAAGACTAAAAGCAAATCTAGAAACTAGAAGCTATTATTAAATGCACAATATTTCCAATGCTTGTGACCATCTCAAGGAGTTTTGATGCAAGCTTCGATGCATGGGAAATGACAAAATCTTTATGACAAAGTCAAAGATGAGGCTTTTCACTTATTGATGAAACTCTTGATGTTTGTCGATCTTGAATACGAGCCGATCTTTTTAGCTAAACGAGCTGGTCTTGAATACGAGCTGCATCATATGGGCAAGAGCCGGTAGCGATTGGGACACAAATGATCAATGACTGTCATGGAAACTTCATCTTTCGATTTGTCTTGCATGGAGATGAAGTTGGAATTAATACTAAGTGATAGTCTCAATATATAGTTCATCACAGTTCATCAACGCATACGGTAACTAATGCTTCTATTGCCATTTAAATAACAAAGAAGCATGCTCGTGCTCTGGGACGGTTCCATTTGGTCCCTAACCTGTTCTCAGGAGAGCACCTTTGCTCCTCTTCCCGAACATTTATAGTAGAACTAGGGCGAGCTCCCTAGCATGCCTTTTTAAGGATGGTACTCGTGGCCATCCCCAGTGGAGCATGAGGTGATTGGCTAGCTGCGTCCCAAGGGTTTTGGAAAATAGCTTAGTTAAATAAATGGATAAGTGTACTGGAAGTCTTAAAATTTATCATAAAAGTGTAATTAAATCCTAAAACTTTCAAAAAGTACAATCAAAACCTAAAACTTGTGTCTGCAATCAAAACATAAAACTTGACACAAGTTTTAGGTTTTAATTGCACTTTTTGAAAGTTTTAGGACTCGATTTTATTTTTTTTAAGTTTTATGACTTAAATGCACTTTCATGACAAGTTTTAGGAATTGATTGCACTTTTTGAAAGTTTTAGCAATTACACTTTTATAACAAGTTTTATGACTTCTAGTGCACTTATCCCTTTATTTGACCAAGCTATTTTCCAAAACCCTAGGGTGGTGAATAAGACTTGGAAATCATGTGAACAGGAACCTTCACTTGCTTCAACTTTATTGTAGTCTGCTGCAACCTTCATGGTATCAATATGCATTTATAGAGAAAAAAAAAGGCTTATGTTAATTGACGGCGTGGCCTTCGCTAGTCCTGAGTGAGGGTCACGGCCGTCGCTCAGATTTGGCAAGGGCCTCGAAGCCCTCGCCGACCCTCGCCTATGATCGGTGAGGGTCACCCGGTGACCCTTGTCGGACTTGGAAGAAGAAAAAGAAAAAGAAAAAGAAAAAGAAAAAGAAAAGGAAAAAAGAAAAAACTTGAAAATTCAAAATAATATTAAAATATGATTAAAAATTGTCCAAATTAGCACCGGTTGTATCTTGTAGGACGATTGTCCATGTCAGCAATTGCCAGCTAAAATTGGCTAGACGGACTCAATTAGCAAAAAGTGAAAATTTTTATGACTCAATTGGCAAATTAAATTAAAATATTTATGATTGAATTGGCAAAAGTGCAATAGGTTTAGAATTTTTTGAGCAATTTTCTTTGGAAGAGTGATATGACCAGTGAACAGTGTGTGTGTGTTTGACCTGAATAAAAGTCTAAAAGAGTTTGGTTAGAGTTTCGGTGAATACTATTCATTTCTTTCTTCCTCGAATTAAATAAGTACATAAATAAGTAGATTTATTTATTTATTTGAAATTTGGGGACTAAAAGTCGTCCCACTCTACCGGTGAACGCATTCAAGCATCGATATCTCCACAATGTTCTCTACGATTATCCAAATTACTAAATATTTAGAGATTTCTAGTTTTCTTTTTGTCTGTTCTACTCAAACTCTCAACTCACTTTCAGGCTTTTGCCTTGTCTCTTTGCAAATCGTGAGAATCGAAACCTACATCTTAAACTAAATGTTCCTACTCCTAGCCCTCCCTGAGAAGGTGGGGAATTGAACTCCCCGTCTCCCCCTTCCCAAGTAGGAAGGGTGGCTATTAGGGCAAACTCCAGTGGTTAGAGATTTCTAGTTGACTTGAACTTGTTTTTGTCTTCTCCACCGTATTTAAAAATTAGTGTGGAATTATTTGAGATTAGCTCACTAATTAAGGTCAAATTATTTGAGATTAGCTCGCTTGATTTGCTCTTAATTTTGTGGATGAGTGGAGGTGTGTGCTATTGAGCTGAGTGTTTAAATTGTATGATACGTTTTCGATTTTAATAAGCTTTGATTGAGTGTAAGATCACCAGCTGAAGTTAGGGACCCGTGGTGCCTCCCTAAATATATGGTTTTCCTGCATTTATGAAAAGTTAGACAAAATATTATACATCACCCTCCCCAAACCCAAGTTTCATCGACCACATGCCATTGCTTGGAATTGTTTGATTATGATAGCTGAGGAGACCTTAATAGTCAAACATATCTTATTGGGTTTAATCTCAACACTTATTAAATTACAATCAATTGAACATTGGTGCAGTTATATCCAACGTTAGAGAATTTTCAGATTAAGAATTGGAGGTCACTTGTTTAAATCCTACCAACTGTGTGTAAATTGGTCAGGACCAGGGCTGATGCACTAGCCAAAAGTATGAATTGGACTTAACCGGTTCACGGAGCTTGCAAAGTGTTCAATGGGCCTTCCGGTAATTGATCTCCACACTCGTTCCCCTGAATTATAAAAGCAAGCCACAGTGAGCTCGATTTGTGCCGAAATGGCAAGGATGAACCCAGAATCAAGACCCTGAGGCATGATGCATTCAATTCCCAACTTCAACATCAATCTCTCATATCCCAAATTTTTCTAAACCCGAGCTCTCAATTTGAGCTTGAGCATTGCATTTGAATCTGAGTTCAACTCTACTTTTTGAAGAACATGTTGCTAGAACCCGTACTAAACTTTTAGATAGAGTCTCAGCTGTTTATGCATTAGCTTGAATAGTTCAGAGAAGGCCCCTCGTTATTAACGACCATCCGATTCCGTTAGGGGACTTTGAAAAGTTGCCATGTTCTGCTGGAAATAGTCAATATGCATCCTTCATTTGCTATATGGTTAAGCTAGCAATCATATGACTTTTTGTTAAATTATTGGGCTAGGACCGGCAATTTTCAGCATGACCCCTTTTACATAAGACATAGTGAATCGTGTTTCCATTGCGCTTAAGCGTATTTGTGTCATGAGCGAGTCAGTCCATTTATATACGAAGAATCAACATGTTGTTTCACGGATTTGGTTTTTTCGCTACATTTGTGACACGTTTAGACACGTACCGATAAATATGTTAGCATATCACACGTATCGACACTAGACATTTGGATGCATTTAGACATGTTTGATTAAACAGATTTAGCACGTCACTTAGGATAGCACAACACATTCAGATACATTGGAAAATGTTTTGCGCCAAAAATTCCGTGACTTGAGAACCACGTAATTGATATATGGAGATACGACAAAACTAATAAAACGTATCGTGTTGTTGTCAAACCAAATGTTGACACGACACCATGAGGACACAAGAACACGAACTTCAAGTGCAATCACGACCTTGAAAGAAATTCCAAATACTTAAAGAATAGCGTGATCTCTACGTTTGAACACAAAGTAGTTTTGCCCTATATGTCTACATCTAGCACTACTCCTCATGCGATGGTGGAGAACACTCTTTTTCGTTGATCATTTACTTCAGGGATTGAGGTTTCGTTTTGCTCTTTAATGAAAGCCCAGCGGAAAGATTTTCTTCGGAGTGTTTACATGGAGATACATGACCGCGCAACTCACATTTCGAATGCTTCGATACGATGACTAATAAAAAAAAAACAGTAAAAACCAACTTACATGATCTGAAGCTGCAATATCATCTGGGCCGATGTGATGCGGGAGCATCGGGCTTTGTCGACCGATCAAGTTGGAGATGTCTATTATTCAAGAGGGTTATCGATTCAATTAACAAGTTGTCGATTTCAAGATTACCGATTACGGATTGGCTACCGAGATATCAATACACAAGTTTATTGTCGATTTCGAGACTCTCTATTGACTACCTAAAGACTGGAGGGTATTCTATCAATGTTTGGTGATCTCCTACGATGATTATTTGGCTCCCAACGATGACGACCAAATTTAGAGTCTAAGTTCAATCATTTTACATTTGATCAATTATAGTTACTCTTAGTTTTAGGAGTCTTAAGTGTGTTGTAGGATTCAAGAGTCCAAGTTTAGGTCTCTAGGTGTTTTAATACATTTTCTAGTTACTAGGTCTTTATTGTATTTTCAAGTTCCATGTTATTAATATTGGGTAGTTCCCATGTCTCCAATGCTTAAGCTATTTCATATGTAATAATCCCTCTATATAGCGAGGCGAATTCTCAAATATACGGAAGTGGAATTTGAAAATTAAGAATATATGAGACTTTCCTCTATGTGAGCGAATATCTTTGGAAAGTGAATAACTCCTATCTCGGCATCTGTAAATTTGAAAAGTGGATTCTTCCTTGGTGGTAAGCCAAAGAAATATTGTATCCTCGGCTAGTGATATTTTGTAGGCCTTGATGTGAGCTTTTCCTATCATGAAGTCCTGTATTCACGGATGGTGATTTTTTATAGGCCTTGGTGATAAACTTCATCAATCCCGATCGAGATCCTTGGTTAGTGGCATGTCCTATATACCTTGATTCTGGTCGTATTTTATCCTACTTCTATCCGTTCATCCATCAACACACATTCCAGAACACTCTTATTCCATTGACATCACTCAAAGCGACCTTGCCCACCCCCGCAATCGCATCACGATGCAAGAGGAGAAATACGTCAAAATGAAGTGGTGACAGGAAAGATACCTTTTTACTTGTGCCTAATAAACGCTTGCTGAAAAATTCTGATTCGTTCATATGATTGTGTGAAGACATACTTGTGACAAATTCAACATCGATTTTTTCCAAAGGTTACCTTCTCTTTTGTATTTATATCTCATAATCTAAATTTGAATAATAGAGAGCAGACTCATTTATCATAATTGAAATTCATAGATATGTATATCACTCTTGCCCAAGGAAAAAATTAAAAAGGCACTATTTATTAGTTGTGGTATGAACCCACAAAGGCATTACACAACCCAATTGTCTTGATTTAATTATTGAAAAGGAAAATTTTCAAACTTTAGCGCAATGGATAGGTCTTCTGGCAACCCCGAGAGCATGAATCCGCACAAGCTTCAACCTTCTTCGTGTCCAGTCTAGCTTTTTTGGTGTCTGTATGAGTTCAAATATGAAACAAGAAATTTAAAAAGTCACATCAAAATTGAAATTGAATTTTTTAGCAAAAGCATATGTTGAAGTCCAAGGAAATGAAATGATTTAGTACGCAACCAACCTCTCCTAATTAAAACATAATAATGAAACACTGATAAAGAAACAAGATTATACAATGACTTTCTTGGTTTTAGGGATCTCAAGAAGTTACGTTATATTTTTGATCTCGAAACAAAGATTATTACCTAGATGGTAGTTAAGGCAAGTAGATAAGAAACAACCAACATCGCAATGCTCTGATGCCAGGGATGTCAAAGACACTTTAGGGCATTTCTTGAGGCATTTGGGAATGCATACAAATGGCAAGGGATCGCCAGCACACAACAATGCACAGGTCGTTTTGCACGATGCGGATGCCACGTCGACATTGATGGATGACCACAGTCTCAGAGCTGTCACAAGCATCGTCGACCCCATTCTCTTGGATGCTGTTACCTCCATGGCTATTCCCACTTAAACTATTTGTAACCTCTCTCTCTCTCTCTCTCTCTCTCTCTCTCTCTCTCTCTCTCTCTCTCTCTCTCTCTCTCTCAATGATTCTTAACAGCTTTGTGAGCTAGTGCAGGATGCATTAAGATGAACAAGTCTGCCACCAATAAATACTCAGAGATGCATTCAAGTCATTGAATAAGTATATGACAGGTCGTCTTGCACGATGCGGATGCCACGTCGACATTGATGGATGACCACAGTCTCAGACCTGCCACAAGCATCGTCGACCCCATTCTCTTGGATGCTGTTACCTCCATGGCTATTCCCACTTAAACTATTTGTAACCTCTCTCTCTCTCTCTCTCTCTCTCTCTCTCTCTCTCTCTCTCTCTCTCTCTCTCTCTCTCTCAATGATTCTTAACAGCTTTGTGAGCTAGTGCAGGATGCATTAAGATGAACAAGTCTACCACCAATAAATACTCAGAGATGCATTCAAGTCATTGAATAAGTATATGACTATACGGTAAGAAGAGGAGAAATACTATCCTTTTCATTTATGAGAACATGCTTGATATGACATCTAATTCTTACCAAATTTCAGGTCCTGTAAAAAGGTGACGAGTTGCTATCTATTGCGAGAATTTCTTTATATGCGGGTACTTGTCAAATTTGATCTCATTAATAAGTTTCTTTCCAAAGGGTCCTAATTTTCTAAAATAAATTTAATTTAATCCTTGACAAATTATTTGATTCTAGTGTTATCATACCGATTGATACTGTGATCCTATATTCAATTTATTATTGCTCACATCAATTTCGTTGATGTTTTATTATCCGTGTTAAGTTGCGTGATAACTATGGTGATCACCCAATATTAAGATAACTGTCTTGATGGAAAAAGTTATCCAAAGGGGTGCGAATGGGAATATAAATAGGTCTAAGCCAAACTCCTTAGTATATAAAAAAGAAAAACTATCAACATTGAGAGGGCAATTGGCTATAAGTACCATTCACCGATCGTTCAAGTTTCTGTAAATCTAGTTTTAATCGAACTTCATTGATGGCTGGAGGTTAGTACAAAATTTTTCATGTTTCCACATTGGAATGTGTCCATCCATCAATAATCAGAATCTTCGGTCTTTCGCAAATTTGTACCATCTAGTCAAAGAGAGCTCCTTGAGGAAGTCACTTAAGTGAGAAAGGTGTTTTTTTTTTTTGGCTTTTTTGCTTTTGAGTCCTAGACACATCATCTTATCCTTTGAACACTATATAATTTGCATCAAGGACTAAATTGAATTGATTTTACAAAACTAGGACTTTATCGGTAGAGGCCTAGAAAATATCGTTGCATTTTGAAATGGGGTGCATCATTTTTTTTTGTTTTGTATTCACACTGTGAAAGTCTTATATTAAGTAAATTTTCATTATTTAATACAAAGTGAGGAGCCAGACAAGGTAGCATATCAGATCTGAAAATAGGGTAAGTGGATAGGTGGTTGCTATTACTGCCCTAATCAATGTGATCTTGTCTCTTCAACTATGGTAATAAGCCACATACGCAAGGGCAAAAGCCAGTAGTGATTGGGACACAAATGATCAATGACTGTCAGGGAAACTTCATCTTCGATCTGTGAAAGTTCCACCGCGAGAGGGGGTGGCTTGAAGAGAAACTCTTGCATGGAGATGAGGTTGGAATTAATGCCAAGTGATAGTCTCAACAAATAGCTCATCATAGTTCATCAACCAATACGGTAACTAATTGTCGCGACCTAAAAAAATCGGGTTTTCCGATCTTAGGCTAATGGATTACTAGATCAATTAAATTAACTAACCTAGCTCGAGTTCTCCCAAACTCTACCAATTCGCAACTTAGGTCCAATTATGAGCATGCAAATATTTTCAATGGGAGTCGCCACTAATCATTTAAGGTAGGTTGATTAGAAACCTAAATAAAATAGCGGGAGTACTATTTTATTTCTGTGAACCAGAAATTATGGATTCGGGGACTTGGTTACGCTAGATTCCCTAACGCCCTTTCGGTACCAATTTCAAGAAAAATACTTAATTTGACAATTTTGATAAATCCTGACTTAGAGTTCAAAGGTGCAGAAATTTTCTTTTTTGATTTTTTTTTATTTATTTAAATGAAATCTAACCTATATGTAATGGCGTGTAAAAAAATTGACATACGATTAATGCAACCTAACATGCAAACTATATCTCATGCGACGACGTGACCTATTTCTAATGACGGGCATATTATTTTTTTGTATTTTTTTTAATGAAATTCGGAATTAAAAATGCCAATTATCTAAACATGCAATTTTAAACTCAAGAAATTAACCTATTCTAGAGTAATATTTTTGGCATTTTTTTTATCAAAATTCGAAATTAAAATCAAGTAAAAAAAAATATAACCGTTAAATCTTTCGAATTAAGTTTCGATCTGAAGCCTGACAGATCGATCCTAAAATTCGAAATACCCGCTATGGAAATAACTCTATCTAAAGCCTGATAGATAGATTTATTCCCACGTGTGCGGTTGCGGATTAGGAAATTTTCCTAATCGGTCACATCTTGAAAAAATTTAGATATCTCAAATATCTTGGATATATTCAAAAGATTTTGAAAATTCTAAATTCTATCCAAATTTGAAAAGTAATAGATATCCAAGATTTCAAAAAAAGGAAATAAAATCCTAATTGGAATAATGCTTATTATCCAAATATGCAAAATTAGATATCAATAAGCACAAATTAGGCAACCAAATATTCGAATCAAATCGGGATATAATAATTACCTGATCTGCAGATTTCTTTCCTAATTTGAATCTGAAGCGGATCGGGATTGCGGATTGGCGGTGCGTCGGGAGCGGCGGCGTGACGTCAGGAATAGTGGTTGCTAGCGACGGTGACACGACGGGAACGGCGGCGCGGCGGGCGTCTCCGGGCAGCGGCCAACAGGCGGGGACGGGCAACTCTCCGGCGGTTGTGCGGCCCGAGCCCAGCGGCGGCCACGAGCGGTGGGCTAACGGCGGTGCGAGCGGCTACGGGCGCGGCGGCGGTGCGAAGCTTCACAGGCAGCGGCGGCGGTGCGGGGCGGCTCTCCGGCGGTGTGTGGCAGCGAGCAGCGGCGACACAGGTGGGCGCAGCAGGGATGTCCAGGCGGCGGTGGCACCAGCGCGGCGGTGGTGTGCGACGAGGCAGCTGCAGGGGTGCAGCGGAGGTGGCACACGGCGGGAGACGGCAGCGCGCCGCAGGAGGCAGCGGTGCACGGCGGTGGCACGCAGCGGGTGTAGCAGCGCGCGGCGGGAGAGGACGGAGGCTTCGCAGGCGGGCGGTGGCGCGGCAGGCGTGCAGTGGCTGAGGGGCGGAGCAGCTCTCCGGCGTAGTGCGGCGGGCGGTGGTGCGGCGCGGCGGGCGGTCTCCTTCTGTCTCTCTCTCACTTTTCTCAAAATTCTCTCGTATGTCTCTCTAAAAATCCGATCTGAAAAATTATGAGAGGCTCCCCCCTTTGATTATGAGACATAAACATATATTTATAATGTAAACCTAGGTCAATTAGCTGGGCTTTCTAGTCCTAATTGGCTTAGGTTTAGGGTTTAATTTAATTCTAAGTGGGCTGAATTAATTTGGGCTTTTCTTTAATTAAGCATAATGGGCTAATTTAAGCTCAAATTAAGACAACCAAGCCCTTTTGTGTGTGATTTTCGGCCCATGCTTTCCGAGTGAGCCGAGTCTCGTTCGGTGCCCGAGCTCGATTTACGTGATGAATTTTAAGCTCGCTTACCACCGCCGATCCGATGTGAAATGCAGTTAATCTATATGAACCTAAACTTTATGCTATGCGATTTGTAATATTTTTGTTCAGGGGTTAAATTTTAATCCGTAATTTTCTATGCAATTAACCACTAAATGATGCGCCGAAATTTAGGTGTCAACAGCTGCCCCTCTTTGAGTGGAGGCTCGCAGAGGTTTTGCTCAAAGACTGAGACCTAAATTTAAACTATGCAAAATGATGAATGATTTTTTTTAATGCAATGATGCATGATATGCAAACAATAAAGAACGTATGCTAAGGCTTCTCACTTCGTGTAGAGCGGTGAAAGAGCCTTACATACGGATCGCACAAAAAGCGTCCAAGCGAGGGAAAGCTTTATAATGCTTTGACTTCCCTCGATCTCCAAACTTCTGGTCCACTGGAAGTAAGATTCTCGAGGTACTGGATTGCCTATCTGTTACTTGTAGTTTCCTACAGATGCGAAATAGCGCATGATATAAAGAAAGAATGGGATGTGTTGCCCAAACCACTGGGCAATCACTAAAAGGATCATGTCACCTCTTCCATTGGATGAACATGAAATGGGGTGTGCCGCGTACTCCACTTTGCAACACCAAATGAGAAATTATGCTGCCTGTACTACTGGGCAAACATGAAATGGGGTGTGCCGCGTACTCCACTTAGAAACACCAAATGAGATATTATGCTGCCTGTCCTATTGGGCGAACATAAAATGGGGTGTGCCGCGTACTCCACTTGGCAACACCAAATGAGATATTATGCCGCCTATCCTACTGGGCGAACATAAAGTGCGGTGTGCCGCGTACTCCACTTGGCAACACCAAATGATATGTCACCTGTTCCACTTGGAGAACATATGAAAGAGATCATGTCTCACATTCTGGGAAAAGAGAAACAATGAAGAATAATTAGTAGACGTACCTGATTTCTTCTTGTGTTATAAAAATGGCAAAGCCAATTGCATTGCACTTGTTTTTACCTGAAAAAAGGTTAAAACAACACATGCACAAGGGCAGAGAAAACATAATTCATGAATCTGCTTACATTACCAAGCTTCACTGGGGAATTTATCAATAAGAACAACCATTTCGTCATTTTGACAATTTGATCACATTAAATGAGAGACCTTTAATCAGAAAGGACTTTCTACTCACTCTCAATGAAAGGCTTTTGACCCGACCTTTGATGCGGGTATAAGAATCACTCAAACTCTCTTCATCGTGCTTGACAAGGGTTCGGATATTCTCAAAATCAGTATGACTTGACCAATCTGAGAGGTCTTTATAAGGACTAAAACATGGGTTTGGTCAATGGCTTAGCAAAAGGGAATCTTCGAGTCGAGGCTATTGAAAGAATTGATATCACCAGCTGCTCCGGGTTTACAAGTCAGGAATGCTGCAAAAATGAGATAGAAAAATCTTGCTCGCACTTCTTCGAGCAACATTTATAAGCATTTGAAACTCTATATTAACTCAAGTGCCCTATGCTGAAGAGACTTCGGTAAGGGTTGTAACGTAGGTTCGGGTAGGCTTGAAATGAATGGCTTATTTCATCAAAGGGGGGTATTATGAATATGGAGATTGGTGATCATCCAATTATGCTACTGGTACCATTGCTCCACAAATGAACCTTCAAACGGTCTTTTCCTTGAAGAAAAATCTTGCATATCGACTCAGTTCTTGCTGAAGCCTTTCTTTCTCTCTCTTCTCCCTTTTTTTTTCGAGAGTTTTTTCTGAGAGAGAGAACTTCGATTTAATGGAGTCCTTTTGTGTCCTTTCTGATGAATTTTCTTTCTAGCTCCCATTTGCCTCAAGTCACCTTGAACTTGCTTTGAGATGATTTCATTTGTTTATCACCAGAATGATCACCAATCGGGTTGAAATGAATTCACCGCTCAAATTGGGTATGCAAAGGGTATAATGTGTAGGGATATAGAAAGAAATGCTCTTCGTCATATCTAAGGCACTCGAGCTAACACAGAACTTGCATGCAATAAATATACTTGAAGATTGATGCAAGTGAAAGCAAGAAAATTCTAACCATTTTGAACTTTCTAAGAAATTGCCCCGGTATGGGGTTGTTCCTGACAGGGGTAGGAAATGAAACTCCGTTCAAAGGGGTTTAAGCAAATGATAACCTGTAGTGTTTAGATAGAGGAAATGAATGCCTCTCATCATTTTGGTCATCATACTTTTCGTGAGATAATCCTTTACCTTGCCAGCACGGAATTTTCACTCAACTCGCACTAGGGATTATTATTCAGAACGTGTATGGAAATGTCTTGCCTTTCGTCATCTTGAAGTCTCTCATGCAATATGATCACTTCATTAGGATAGAAACAGATTGCCAAATCAAAAGCCTTCCTCAAACAAAACTTAGTAACATAACAAGAAAATCAATTGATTCATGAAACTCAATTTGAGACTTGATAGAAACAAAGTCGAATGAGTACAAATCAAGTGTAATACTTCTTCACGTAATCGAATTAAGCTGGATTTGGAAAAACACGACCATCCATCTCGGCCAAAATCAAAGCCCCTCCTGGAAGGACTTTCTTCACAATGTACGGGCCGCCATAATTTGGGGCGAATTTTCCTTCTGCAAGAGGAACTATCGGCAATAACTTCCGCAGGACAAGGTCACCTACCTGAAAATGTCGAGGCTTGACTTTCTTGTTGAAAGATTTAGCAACTCGTTGTTGGTAGCACTGGCCATGATATAGAGCTTTAAGCCTTATCTCATCGATCATGTTCAACTGGTCCAACCTTTGCTGGATCCAATCTGCTTCTAACAATTGTACCTGTGAAAGAATACGCAACGAAGGAATTTCAACCTCAACAGGTAGAACTGCTTCCATACCGTACACGAGAGAACATGGAGTTGGCCCTGTAGATGTCCGGATAGAAGTTCGATATGCCATAAGTGCAAAAGGTAATCTCTCATGCCAATCACGATAGTTCTCAGCTGTTTTAGCCAAAATTTTCTTGATATTTTTGTTGGCTGCTTCGACCGCTCCGTTCATCTATGGACGATATGGAGAGGAATTCAAATGCTTGATCTTGAACTCCTTGAACAGATCATCCATCAATTTATTATTTAGATTCGACCCATTGTCAGTAATTATAGTCTCAGGTGCACCATATCGAGCAATGATGTCTCGACGAATGAACTTCACCACAATCCGGGCCGTCACTGTCGTATAGGACATAGCTTCGATCCACTTCGAAAAGTAATCGATAGCGACCAGGATAAACCGATGCCCATTTGACGCTTTAGGATTAATTGGGCCAATCATATCAATGCCCCACATAGAAAATGGCCATGGTTCAGACATTTGATGCAATTCATTCGGAGGAGTTTTAATCTTGTCACCATGGAT
This sequence comes from Syzygium oleosum, assembly GCF_021117445.2. NCBI lineage: Eukaryota > Viridiplantae > Streptophyta > Magnoliopsida > Myrtales > Myrtaceae > Syzygium > Syzygium oleosum. The sequence goes on from NW_026607494.1 coordinate 8,779,262, forward strand.
CTGACATTTGTGACAACTTCGGACATGCTGAATGCAATCACTTTCTAGAGTGAGCCAGTAATAACCCATCCTCATTATCTTCCTTGCCAGCATATGACCATTCATGTGCGGACCACATACTCCCTCATGTACTTCTAGCATCAAATGAACAGCCTCGATTAAATCAACGCACCTTAATAAAACCGAATTATAGGACCGTTTGTATAAGCATTCTCCGCTCAAGAAGAACTTCGACGCCATTTTCCTGATATATTTTTGGTTAGATGCGGTACTTTTCTCAGGAAACTCCTGTGTTTGAAGATATGTCTTGATATCATGATATCACGGCTTGCTGTCAGGCTCTTCTGTTGTGGCCATGCAATAAGCCGGTTTCTGTAAGACTTCTATCTTCAAAGGTTCAACTTCTAAACCGCTTGTCACACGTAGCATTGCTGATAACGTAGCCAGAGCATCGGCAAAACTGTTTTGAGTTCTTGGCAAGTATTCAAATGAAATATCTTCAAACTCTTCCACCAACTCCTCTAGATAGACGTGATAGGGCTGCAACTTAGCATCTCTAGTTTGCCATTTACCAACGGTCTAAAGAATAATGAGGGTTGAATCCCCGAACACCTTAAGTCGAGCTACTCCCATTTCAATTGCAGCTTGTAACCCGAGGATGCATGCTTCATATTCGGCGATATTGTTCGTACAAGGAAATATCAGTTTCGCTGCGACCGGATAATGTTGTCCGCCTGGAGATATTAAAATTGCCCCGATACCTGATCCTGACAAGTTTACGGCTCCATCAAAATACATGGTCCATACATACTCATCAATTGGCATGACTCTATCCTCTAACGGATCAAGATCCTCATTTTTCCCAGGATTTTCAGCCAAGATATCAGCAATTACTCGTCCTTTGACTGATTTCTGGGACATGAATCGAACATTAAATTCTGAGATGAGAATCTGCCATTTTGCCAGTTTTCCAACCAAAGCGGGTTGATTGAGCAAGTATTTGATGGGATCACACTCTGTCACAAGCAATATCTGATAGTGCAAAGTGTATTGCCTCAATCTGTGTAGTACCCAAACCAATGTTGTGCACGTTCTTTCTGCTTCGGAATAATTCATCTCAGAGGCGGTGAATTTCTTACTCAAATAATAAATCGCACGCTCCTTTCCATCCTCTTCACTTTTCTGAGCAAGCATGGCACCTAAGGATTCACTGTAGATTGTAAGGTACAGGATCAGAGGTTGCCCCGGCGTTGGTGGAACAAGCACCGGCGGATTCATCAAGTAGTGCTTAATCTTGTCAAATGTCAGTTCACACTCTTCATCCCATCTAACCAACGCATTCTTCTTGAGGAGTTTAAAGAAAGGCTTCGCTGTCTCAGATAGCTGAGAAATAAATCTGGCAATATAGTTTAGTCTGCCCATTAAGCTACAAACTTCCTTCACCGAAGAGGGAGATTTTATTTCACAAATGGCTTTCACTTTTGACGGGTCAATCTCAATCCTTTGTTACTAACAATGAAGCCGAGTAGTTTGCCAGAGGCTGCCCCGAACACGCATTTTGCCGGATTGAGGCGCAATTTGAACTTACGAAGCCTGTCGAATAATTTCGTCAAGGTTTCTATGTGATTTTCTCCACGTCGAGTTTTTGCAATCATATCGTCAACATAGACCTCGATCTCATTATGCATCATGTCATGGAACAACGTGACCATTGCCCGCTGGTAAGTTGCCCCAGCATTTTTGAGACCGAAGGGCATCACCTTGTAATGAAATGTCCCCCAAGGAGTAGTAAATGCTGTTTTCAACCTATCATCCTCATTCATTAAGATCTGATTATAACCTGAGAAACCATCCATGAAGGAGAATAGTTCGAATCCAGCTGTACTGTCCACAAGCACATCAATGTGCGGGAGTGGAAAATCATCTTTAGGACTAGCTTTGTTCAGATCTCGATAGTCAACACATACTCGAACCCGACTGTCTTTCTTCATCACTGGGACTATATTAGCGACCCATTCTGAGTATTGGGTAGTCTCAATAAATTCCACGTCAAGAAGCTTCATGACCTCTTCCTTGATTTTCTTCGCCAGTTCTGGCTTAGCTCTTCGCGGCCTTTGTTTCACAGGCTCAACCGAAGGATCAGTCGGTAGACAATGTTCGACGATCGATCGATCAAGACCCGGCATGTCAGCATAAGACCAGGCAAAGATGTCTTGATAATCCTTCAACAACTGGGTCAAGTGTTTGGCCACATCTTTAGGAAGACATGCCTCAATCTTCACCTCTCTAAGATTCTCCGTGTCGCCAAGGTTGATCACCACGGTTTCTTCGGCGGTCAGAGGCTTAGATTTCTCATGGATTTCCAAGTTCCGTCGTATCTCTTCATCATTCGGATCATCTGAGTCATCGGATTGGCTTGCATCACATATATGAGGGTCCACGATTCCCGTCCCTTCGCATGCCTCGAGATTAGTCCTAAAACATGAAAGAAAGGGATCAAAAAGACAAGACAGGGCTTAACTACATGCAATTTTTGAAAATTGTTCTTTGCTTTTTTGAAATTCATTTTGCTTTCGAAGACCTCGAAACGAGAATTCTTGAGAAGCCCAACCTTCAGTTCTTACCGTAGATGACAAATTTTTCAATCGTTGGTTATCGTCATCGGGTTGGTTTGGAACACTTCAACAAGATTCAAAGTGCTAAAAAACGCTGTAATTTTATTGATATTGAACCAATGAATTACATCTTATTGGATTGAAAAACCTAAGTGCAACATGAATAGGAATGACAATCGAAAAAAGCAATAAAGATTCCCATGCAGGGGAGATACGAAAACTAGAAATGATTACTCTTGAGGGCTAGCGCCCATCCCTTCAAGTGGTCCTTCAGTGATTGCACAAATGGAGGTCTCAGCAAACCAACCGACGAGGTAAGGTATACCATCATCAAAGTCCACCACCCTCGACTCCGGCTTCTTGAAAATACAGGGTGGCTGGTCATCGTCAGAATCGTCAGACAAACTGACCAGAATCGCTTTACCGTGCTTCTTAGGTGAGTCAGTTAGGGCTTGTGGCGACTCAGGAAAGATAAGCCCAAGATCATCCTCAGTCGGGCTTAGATTTAAATGTTCATATCCTCTCACAACTCCAGCCCAGTGAAAGGTGTCGTAGATGGAAGGTGGTAAGGGACTTTGACCTGCTCCTGTTCGGCTTCTGCAAGAATCGTTGCTTTGTTCGCGGCTTCCCTGCCCATGATATCCCAAACCAGCTTTGTAGGATTGTCCATTTGTCTCGATCGGGGCATGAATGCCTTGGCCTTCCTTCTTTTGGTCACCGATCGAGTATTATGAGGATGAGGGGGATCCGTGGCAAATTACTTGCAAAAAGCAACAGTGGAATAAATACGACAAGTAAGAATAACGAGTCGGTCCATGACATCCTCTAGACCCTCAAGATGAAATTTCCTTCGAACGACCGATTCGTCCAGTAAATCCCGAAATTCCAAATTGCTTTATTCAATAAAAACCTGGACTGATTCCAAAATTTACAAATTATAGCTCAACGTTTTTCATGGAAAATGTCTCAAAAGAATTCTTATAAAAATCGTTCAGCAACATTTATTACCAAAAACATCAATAGCATGAAGTACAAATGTAAGCTAACATTCCATCCTAAAAGAAAGACAAACTCCCTAAACCAAACTAGAAATCAGATAGTCTTCCTCTTTTTAGAGGCTACGTGATCTATAGACGAATGGGCCTTCAAGGCGCGCCGTAATCGTGCATTCTCTTCAGCCAGAGCATCTGCCTTATCCTGGGCCTTCGTCGCCTTTTCTTCGCTGATTTTGATTTGAGTCTGAAGGGTATGCCGTATTGTCACGACCGGGATCTTCGGGAGTATCTCAGCAGGGATGGTATGATGCTGAATATACCGGGCTGTGGCAAAGTGACTTCTCATCCTTCCGGTGGGCTCATCCGCGGGCCAAATCACTTCTGAGTGGAACAATTCTGCCAAGCCTTAGAATGACGCCTAAGCTCGACTGCGTAGGACTCGTCCTTCTCGAGGCCCGGACTTGAAATTCATTGGGCACAGTGGAGGTGGGACATCTGCGGAACTCGGAATTGACGTGTAACTCGAAGGGGCTGATAGCAGGTTGCCCCATAAATGCCCATCAAAGGTACGGGCTTCTGATCGCCATGGTATAGTCGAGCCTCAACCTCCTGAAACTACACAGCTTGCCAAAGGAAAATCTTAGAGCTTGGATCCTTGAACAGATGGACCCATTGTGTATAGTGCAAGCTCTTAGTTTGATCTTGTATTTGTTTGAACCTTAAAATAGGGTTATCAGTCATGTCCATTTCAAATACGGTCATATTTTCCCCCAAATTGAGAAAGGTGTGAGAAAAGCCAGATTTGTAAAAGCTCAATCGGGGCTCGAAAAGCTCTATCTTTTCCTTTCTTGAATCGTGTCAGAGATATGAAAGTTTCTGCCAGAATTGTGTTTATAAAACTAACTCCACCACATATTTGTTTTACCGTCCAAGCTATCACCGGATCAATAGCATTTTGACGGAATGGAAAAACGATGAGTCCAAAAAAAACTAAGATAAAAATTTTAGATCTCATAAGGACGGAGTTATTTTCGAAACATTCAATAAGAAAGATAATGGGCATGCTTGACAATTACCCTTTAGCACTTTTTCAATTTCCTTTTTAGTCAAATTCAAAAATTCAGCAAGCACTACCACAGGATCTACCTTAATTGTGGTTCGACTATATCCAACTCAATCGATTTCCCAATGGCAATACTGTATTCTTCCAGAGTCGATGTGAGCTCAAACTTACCTCCCAACACAAATGTGGTTGTCTCGGGACACCAAAAATGAGCGAGTGCTTGCATGATCCCGCTCTGAACATCTATGTCTAGGATTGGCAGCATGAATCCAATACGCTTGAGAACGTACTGCTGACCATTTGGCTTCAACTGGCTCCATAACTTCTTGAGCTCTAGCTTCGGAGTAGGCACGAAACGGATATCTAGGCGACCCATTCTTATATAGACCACGTGCCAAAAGACTCAACCTAAACCATGGACCGACTCAAAATAAGATACAGAAAACCAAAGATAAAGCTCGAGAAATTACCGTCTTTGGGGAAAAAATGTCAATCACAGAGACATGCACATGAATCGTGAGTTTAAATCTTAATCCATCTATCCTAATGGCTTTTGCAAAGTGAAATGATGAACGGAACGACACGTCGCAGCCTCGCGTACAATCATCATGACTAGTCGCAGCCTTGCATACCATAGTCATGACTAGTCGGGTCCAATCACTTCGGCTCGATTCGGTCGATAAGGGCAACCTCCATGCGTTGTAGCCTCACGTGCATGAGGACGACCCTTAAGCCATTTTTTGAAAAAATTTTCGGGATCCAAATGGGATAACCTTTAGCGAAGTCTTACCGCCAAGGTTAAAGAACCATCCAAATACGATCTTAAAACTATGGGTGTGACCCAGGTCCGGTCACAGGTTGTGTGTGGTGTAGTGCAAATACTGTAAATCATGCACAACAATTATATGCAAACACCACTTCAATAGTACAAAAATTAAATCATAATTCCACTCCACCAAGCCTGCAAAACAAAGGGTTAGCCAATCACTACTCCCCTTATAACTCCCATCCTGCAAAACCATTTAACACCTAAGAATGAGAATTCAATCAAATTTTGTCAAATGGAGTGATTTTTCCATAAAAAAATTTTTGGCCTAAGTCCTCCTTAAATTTTTTTTTTTAAAAAAATTCAAGTTAATTTCCCCAGCGGAGTCGCCAAGCTGTCGCGACCTAAAAAAATCGGGTTTTCCGATCTTAGGCTAATGGATTACTAGATCAATTAAATTAACTAACCTAGCTCGAGTTCTCCCAAACTCTACCAATTCGCAATTTATGTCCAATTATGAGCATGCAAATATTTTCAATGGGAGTCGCCACTAATCATTTAAGGTAGATTGATTAGAAACCTAAATAAAATAGCGGGAGTACTATTTTATTTCTGCGAACCAGAAATTATGGATTCGGGGACTTGGTTACGCTAGATTCCCTAACGCCCTTTCGGTACCAATTTCAAGAAAAATACTTAATTTGACAATTTTGATAAATCCTGACTTAGAGTTCAAAGGTGCAGAAATTTTCTTTTTTGATTTTTTTATTTATTTAAATGAAAGCTAACCTATATGTAATGGCGTGCAAAAAATTGACATGCGATTAATGAAACCTAACATGCAAACTATATCTCATACGACGACGTGACCTATTTCTAATGACGGGCATATTATTTTTTTGTATTTTTTTAATGAAATTCGGAATTAAAAATGCCAATCATCTAAACATGCAATTTTAAACTAAAGAAATTAACCTATTCTAGAGTAATATTTTTGGCATTTTTTTTTATCAAAATTCGAAATTAAAATCAAGTAAAAAAAAATATAACCGCTAAATCTTTCGAATTAAGTTTCGATCTGAAGCCTGACAGATCAATCCTAAAATTCGAAATACCCGCTATGGAAATAACTCTATCTAAAGCCTGATAGATAGATATATTCCCACGTGTGCGGTTGCGGATTAAGAAATTTTCCTAATCGGTCACATCTTGAAAAAATTTAGATATCTCAAATATCTTGGATATATTCAAAAGATTTTGAAAATTCTAAATTCTATCCAAATTTGAAAAGTAATAGATATCCAAGATTTCAAAAAAAGGAAATAAAATCCTAATTGGAATAATGCTTATTATCCAAATATGCAAAATTAGATATCAATAAGCACAAATTAGGCAACCAAATATTCGAATCAAATCGGGATATGATAATTACCTGATCTGCAGATTTCTTTCCTAATTTGAATCTGTAGCGGATCGGGATTGCGGATTGGCGGTGCGTCGGGAGCGGCGGCATGACGTCGGGAATAGTGGCGGCTAGCGACGGTGACACGACGGGAACGGCGGCGCGGCGGGCGTCTCCGGGCAGCAGCCAACAGGCGGGGACGGGCGACTCTCCGGCGGGCGTGCGGCGAGCAGCGACAGCACACGAGCGGTGGGCTAACGGCGGTGCGAGTGGCTCCGCTGGCGAGCGGCGGTGCGAGGAAGCTCGGGCAGCGAGCGGCGGTGTAGAGGCAGGCTCCGGCGTGCTGTGCAGCCGAGCAGCGGCGACACAGGCGGGCGCAGCAGGGACGTCCAGGCGGCGGTGGCACCAGCGCGGTGGTGGTGTGCGACGAGGCAGCGGCAGGCAAGCGTGCAGCGGCGGTGGCACACGGCGGGAGACGGCAACGCGCGGCAGGAGGTAGCGGCGCGCGGCGGTGGCACGCAGCGGGTGCGGCGGACGAGCGGGGGAGAGGATGGAGGCTTCGCGAGCGGGCGGTGGCGCGGCCCGGGCGTGCGTGGGCGAGGCGGAGCAGCTCTCCGGCGTAGTGCGGCGGGCGGTGGTGCGGCGCGGCGGGCGGTCTCCTTCTGTCTCTCTCTCACTTTTCTCAAAATTCTCTCGTATGTTTCTCTAAAAATCCGATCTGAAAAATTATGAGAGGCTCCCCCCCTTTGATTATGAGACATAAACATATATTTATAATGTAAACCTAGGTCAATTAGCTGGGCTTTCTAGTCCTAATTGGCTTAGGTTTAGGCTTTAATTTAATTCTAAGTGGACTGAATTAATTTGGGCTTTTCTTTAATTAAGCATAATGGGCTAATTTAAGCTCAAATTAAGACAAACCAAGCCCTTTTGTGCGTGATTTTCAGCCCATGCTTTCCGAGTGAGCCGAGTCTCGTTCGGTGCCCGAGCTCGATTTACGTGATGAATTTTAAGCTCGCTTACCACCGCCGATCCGATGCGAAATGCAATTAATCTATATGAACCTAAACTTTATGCTATGCGATTTGTAATATTTTTGTTCAGGGGTTAAAATTTAATCCGTAATTTTCTATGCAATTAACCACTAAATGATGCGCCGAAATTTAGGTGTCAACACTAATGCTTCTACTACTATTTGAATGACAAAGTATAGTTCACAAACTAATGCTTGTGCTCTGGGACAGTTCCATCTGGCCCCTAGCCTATTCCTAGGAGAGCACCTTTGCTCTTCTCTTCCCCCGAACATTTATAGTAGAACTAGGGCGAGCTCCCTAGCGTGCCTTTCTAAGGACAGTACTCGTGGCCGTCCCCAGTAGAGCATGGGCTCATTGGCTGGCCCCGTCCCTAATGAAAGGGAGGGAGACGAGATTTTTTGCTTTAGTGATCGGCGTCTCCGTCGCGCAGGAGATCTTTTTTAAGTGGTGGTTGGTGAGAACCGACCTGATGAGAAGTCATTTTGCCCCGAGTCTCATTGGGGACCTATGGTGCTTCTCTTAATTGATGGACAATAAGTTAGCAGAGGAGTTCAATTTGTTGTCTTTAACCTTTACTTAGCGAGTCCCCAAACATCATTGTCAAAAGGGTGGACCATTTTTTTAAATATATTTCTACCTTCAAACAATAAATATATTAGCCATTTTATTTGCCTCCCATATTAATTTAAGGGATAAGTGTATTAGAAGTCCTAAAACTTATTATGAAAGTGCAACTGAGTTATAAAATTTTCAAAAAAAGCGCAATCAAGTCCTAAAACTTGTCACGAATGTGCAATCGAGTCTTAAAACTTCAAAAAGTGCAATCAAGTCCAAAAACTTGTCAAATTGGACTTTTTGGAAGTTTTAAGACTCGATTGCAGTTTCGCGATAAATTTTAGGACTTGATTGCACTTTTTGAAAGTTTCAGGACTCAAGTGCATTTTCGTGATAAGTTTTTAGGACTTCCGGTGTACTTATCCCTTTAATTAACTAAGCTATTTTCTAAAACCCTAGGGTGGTGAGTTAACTTGGCAATCGTGCGAATACGAACCTACACGCGTTTCCACTTTATTGGAGGCTGCTGCAACCTTCATGGTATCAATAAGCACTAACAGAAAAAGAAAAGGCTCATGTTATTTGCCAAAAATTTCAATGAATTTACATGCATAACATGCTTTATCCTCTAAAAACAATCTTTTAGGGAGTTTCATTAGTTTAGAATTAAAATTTTAAAGTTACTTACTTCAAGCAAGGATCTATATGTAAGATGGGGTAGAAGTTATATCTAAATGGTGATTGAAGAACTCGGACACCACACAGCCAAGATTGCATTACTCAAGCACTATCAGGACAGATGATTTGCCATCATGAAACCCTCACACACAAAGGCCGTAACAAATCCACAGCAAAATGGTAATCATACAAGCAAGAGCACACATTTTCTTGGATTCCTCATATGTATCGTTGAGGAAAGCACAAGATAATTGCCTTGCCATTGCTATACCTAAATTTTGGTTTTGCTACTTAATCAATTATTGCATAAAAAAATTAGGGATCAACCCTGACCTCTAAGCAAAAATACCATTAACATAGTTTATATTCGCGCTTTATTTGAGTGATGCATCACATGCAACTCACATGGTCTTAACACAATGCTACTACGGACCATCGCATGCGTAATTGAGAGCTATAGCTGGCCATATCCATAGAAGGAGTTTAAAATCCATACTCAACTCCTTGTTGATGAAGTTTGATCCCAGTGGTTACTCGAATCAATTTTTTTAGTATTTCAAATTTCAAGGTTTCGTTTGTTTTGGTCGAAATTTTTTTTGAATTTGCAAGAAGTTAGATTTGGAAAGTCATACGAATATGGAAAAGCAAGGAAAATTATCGAAAAAGTCCTAAATCTATTGCACATTTGCCAATTCAATTCCGAGCCTTTCAATTTTGCTAATTCAATCCTAAACATTATCACGTTTTGTCAATTGAGTTCATCTAGGCAATTTTAATAGGAAATTACCGACATGGATGCCAAAAGTGCTATGTAGGATGGCCGGCGCTGATGTAGATAATTTTTAATAATTTTTGAATTTTTAATTAATTTTATGTTTTTCTCTTTTTTTTTTCTTTTTCTTCTTCAAGTCCAGCGATGGACGACGACCCTCGCCAACGCGGCCCTCACCCAGATCTGGCAAAAGCCGTGAAGCCTTTGCCTATGACCGACGAGGGTCGGCTGGTGACCCTTGCGAAACCTGGAAGAAGAAAAAGAAAATAGAAAGAAATAAAGAAAAGAAAAGGAAAAAAATAATGCAAAAATTCAAATAAACATTATTAAAAATTGTTCATGTTAGCGTTGGCCGTGTCACGTAGAACGGCCGGCGTCCACATTAGTAATTTCAAGCTAAAATTGAGCGGATTGACTCAATTGGCAAAAAGTGAAAAGATTCATAACTCAATTGGCAAATTGAATGGTTTAGGATTAAATTGGCAAAAGAGTAATAGATTTAGAACTTTTTAAGCAATTTTCCTTGGAAGAGCATATGACCAATAAACAGTGTGTATGTGTGTTTGACCTGAATAAAAGGCTGAAAGAGTTTAGTTAGAGATTTCGGTGAAGACTATTCATTTCTTTTTTCCTCGAATTAAATAAGTACATAAATAAGTAGATTTATTTATTTATTAAAAATTTGGGGACTAAAAGTCGTCCCACTCGACCAGTGAACGCCTTCATGCATCGATATCTCCACAATGTTCTCTACGATTATCCACCATCTCTGAAAGTTAGTGTGGAATTATTTGAGATTAGCTCACTAATCAAGGTCAAAATATTTGAGATTATCTCACTAAAAAAGGTCAAAATATTTGAGATTAACTCGCTTGATTTGCTCTTAATTTCTTGGATGAGTGGAGGTGTGTGCTATTGAACGAGCATTTAAATTGTATGATACTTATTCAATTTTAATAAGCTTTGTTTGAGTTTAAGATCACCAGCTGAAGTTGGGGACCCGTCGTGCCTCCTTAGATATATAGTGTTCTTGCATTTTTGAAAAGACAAAATATTATACGTCACCCTCCCCAAACCTAAGTTTCTTCGACCACATGCCGTTGCTTGAAATTGTTTGATTATGATAGCCGAGGAGACCTTAATAGTCAAATATATCTTATTGGGTTTAATATCAACGCGTATTAAGGATCTATTTGTTTCGCGGAAAATGTGACATTTTTGAAAAGTGTTTTTTACGAAGTCTTGACAATATTTTCTAGTGTTTGGTTGAAAATAAGGAAATTATTTATAGAAAATATTTTTCCGCAAATTAAATGGAGCCTGACTTACTATGAGTTGAGTCTAACCTTTTAGGATTGGTGCAATTGGTTCGAACGTCGGAGAATTTCCAACTAAGGAACCGAAGGTCGCTTATTTAAATCCCACCAATTGTGTGGGAATTGCTCTGGACTAGGGCTGCTGCACGGGGCCAAAAGCCTAAATTAGACTTAACCGGTTTATGGGGCTTATATGGTGTTCAATAGATCACAATGAGCTCAATTCGTGCCCAAATGGCACAGACGAACCCCATAAATCAAGACCGTGAGGCATGCGTCCGATTCCAGACTTCAACATCAATCTCTCAAATTTTTGATTTTTCTAAACACTACTCTCTCGATTTGAGCTCGAGCATTGCAAATTGCTCTGGACTAAGGCTACTGCACAAGCAAAAAGCCTGAATTAGACTTAACCGATGCAAGTGGCTTGTATGATGTTCAATAGGTCACAATGAGCTCAATTCGTGCCCAAATGGCAAGGACGAACCCCAGAAATCAAGATCGTGAGGCACACATCCGATTCCCGACTTCAACATCAATCTCTCAAATTTCAGATTTTTCTAAACATGACTCTCTCGATTTGAGCTCGAGCATTGCGTTTGAATTCGAGTTCATCTCTACCTCTAGAAGAACATGTTGCAAGTACTCGTACTAATTGAGATATTTTTGACATGGGAACGAAGGCTATGGATTACGGCAATGCATGCATGCAATTTGGTTTGGAATAGCTGGCGCTTTGACCAGGCTTTTAATGTAATAAGAGAGAAAGAGTTCCAGCTGTTTATGTATAAAGCTTTGAATAGTTGAGAAATTAGGAGACTTTGAAAGCTGGCACGTTCTGCCGGAAATGGTCGTATGCATCCTTCCTTTGCTACATAGTTTAATATAGCAATCATATGACTTTTTCGTCAAATCAAAGGGCTAGGACCAGCAATTTTCGACATCCTTTTACATGAGGCGTAGTTAAGCGTGTATGTGTCGTGAGCAAGTCGATTTGTTCATATGCGAAGAATCAAAGTGTCATTTCACATATTTGATCTTTCCGATATATTTATGACACGCTCAGACACATAGTTACGAAATATGTTAAACATATCACATGTTTCCACACTACACATTCGGATATTTTAGACATGTTCTGTGAAATAGATTAACATGTTATCTATGACAGAACGTGGCATTTAGATAGATTTGAATATGTTTATATAAAAAATACCGTGACTTGTGAATCGCATGATTGACATACATGACAAAATATTAAGTGGTTTAATATCACAACGTCATCCGCCTACATGACGTGCTTAAACTTACGTGACTTCACTTAAAACGGGACACTTGTCCTCCGACGTGGAATTAAAAAAGTGAACCCGGAAGCTCTCTTGTCTCTCTCGCTCTCTCTCCTCTGGCCGAAAGGACTGACACACGCAACAATCAATGTTGAATTTATTGCCTCTTTTCTCTCTCTCCCCTCTCTGTAGAAGAACTCATTTCAAGTCTTCCTTCGATATCCCTCTGTTCTGCAACTCTCTTCCCCTCCCGAATCCCTTTCCCTGTCCCTCACTCACCTCAAGCCCTCCCCCTCCTCCTCCTCCTCCTCAGCCTACGTCTTCGTTGCCGCCGTTGCCTTTCCGGCTCTGGCACTGGCCTCTCTCTCGAACTCTTCTTCGTCTTCTACTCTAGTCCGTTCCGTATTTTCGGCTCGGTTACGTCAAGAATATTGTGGCGGAGGAGAGAGAAAACTATGGACAACAAAAACAGGCGTAAAGATACATAATGTGGCTGGAAACTTCTTGTTTGTTTGCTTCATCATCTGTTGGTTCCGCGTTTGCAAGTGGTCCATGTTTGATGCAAAACAGTTCTAGCCCTTCCATTTTTTTTGGTCGGAGTCCTAATTTTTATTTTTTTCTCCTTTTATGTTCGCTTTTCTTTATCTCATTGTAAGGAATTTACAGAAAGAATCAACTTTCCTGCCCAAATGTTGGGGAGGAAGTGCATCTAAGTAGGATGAAATCACTGAGCTTGATTTTGGGACTTATATACAAAAATGCTGAAAATGATTCGGAATTCGCTTGCACTTTGCCTTAATTTTGAGGGCTAGTTATGCTTCTACAGCAACAAGAGCCACCAAAGTGATGCTCAAAGTGGATGATCAGTAACTTCAAGTTGATAGCTTCGGCCTTCCACAAGTTAATCTGGATTGAAATTTCACCGATGATACATGATTAAAAAGAATAATTGAGTTTTATAATATTTAAAATATTACAGTTTACAGATTAAGCTAACGACCAGTAAAGGTGATAGTTGGGGAACGGTCAAAAAAAGGAGGACAATTGGGTGGATTCTTTTTCATTAATGATGGACTCTCGAATTTAAGGAAGGCATCATTTTTTATTTTGGTTGGCAAGGAACGCGTCTTTGGAGATTCGATTCGACAAATATTTTTCTCGAGAATATGGGCTAAATTTGTGGGCACGTCTCAATCCTTGGCGAAAGTCAAGGATTTGGGTATATAAATACGGTCGAGCATATTGCGACAAATTATCTTCAAAAGACGAGCGTACATGGAAAGGATTCATTATTGAACAAGGTAAAAGCAAACTAACAAGCCAAGTGTGTAGGGGCCGTTTACTCAATGGCGGAAAAGAGAAGAGTTCTTTCCAACTTTCGAAAGGTAGAATCTCAGCAATAAGGTACAAAATTCCAAAAAATAAGGAAAAGATATTGCCAATATTAAACGTTCACTATGCCCTGTCATTGCCGCCGTTGAGCCTTGACGGTCACCGCGCCCTGCCGCCACGACGTCATTGCTCCTCCCAACCAAGCCAAGTCCGCGTCATTCCCTTCAGTGCCCTCGACGCGGCCACCGACGCAGCAACAAGTCCAAGCGACGCTAAACATAAGTTTCCAGCAAAATCGGAGAAACCCGCCAGTCCGACCAACTCCTGCAGCTGCTGTTCCCCACCAACATTAGTTAACCAGCACCTCGGGCGAGCATCAAACCTAGTTGAAGGCTAATGGCTCTGCCATACTCCTCCCTCTCATCCGCCCAAAAAAACAAGGACAGGATAGAGAGTTGTCTCACAGTACTCATAGTTTCTCTCTCCTCCACCACAATATGCCTCGCGGCCGTCGGTTGCGTCAGTGGAACCCCTACAACTCAGCACCACCACCGGAATATCCAGCCTCGCAAGTCTCTTTCGCTTCAAAATCGTTGGCAACGTAACCAAGCCGCCGGAAATAGGGCACGGACTAGAGTAGAAGATGAAGAAGGGTTCAAGAGGCCAGTACCGGTGCTGGAAAGGCAACGGCGGCTACGAGCTGTAGGTGAAGGAGGAGGAGGAGGAGGAGGAGGGGAGACCTTGAGGTGAGTGGGGGACAGAGAAAGGGATTGGGGAGGTGAGGAGAGTTGCAGAATAGAGGGGCATCGAAGGAAGACTTGAAATGAGTTCTTCTACAAAGAGGGGAGAGAGAGAAAAGAGGGCATAAATTCAACATTGATTGTTGCGTGTGTCAGTCCTTTCGGCTAGAGGAGAGAGAGACAAGAGAGCTTCCGGTTTACTTTTTTAATTCCACGTCGGAGACCAAGTGCCCTGTTTTGAGTGGAGCCACGTAAGTTTAAGCACGCCATGTAGGCGGATGACATGATGATATTAAACCACCGGATATTTTCTCGACAATAAGAGATGTGACACGATTAATAAAACGTGTCGTGTCCTGGTTAAACCCAAATTTGACACGAAACCATTTGGACATGAAAACACAAACCGCCACGAGGTGCCGGCCTCAAGTACAATCACGATTACTTAAAAAGAAAATAAAAATTAAAACAATTAAAGAATATCGTGATCTATACGTTTGAACACAAAGTAGTTTTCCCCTATATGTTTACATCTAGCGCTACTCCTCATACAAAGGTCGAGAACACTCTTCCTCGTACATCATTTACTTCAGGTATTTAGGTTTCGTTTTGCTTTTCAATGAAAGCCCAGCGGAAAGATTTTCTTCAGAGTGTTTATATGGAGATGCACAACCACGGAACTCACATTTCCAATACTTCGATACGATGACTAAAAAAAATAAAATAAAAACCAATAAATTCTTCTTTGCCACAAGTTCAGCAGAAAGTTTCTTCGACAAATTCTTCTTTTAATGTCATGTGTGTATGTATGCACACACATTTCCTAGTTTTCATGTATAGCAAGGATCCTTACTCACAACATAGGTTGTGATCTAGATTTGAATAGATGTACATTGGGAAAACTCTGCGCATTGCAGCGTCGGACGTGAAGGAGGAGAATAAGAAAAAAGGGGAAGCCTAGTTCGAATTCCATAACAGCAATTGTAGTAGAGTTCATAGCTTTTCTCGTGGTCCTTAGTATAAGTTCAAACAGCTCTATGCAAATCAAATCCTAATATTTGCACAAAACATAATTGCCCATGACTTTAAAACAAGATGATTTTCACAACATCATAAGAGACGAGAGACATACCTTGATCCATGATAATTCCTTGTGAAGAATTCAATTATAGATGAGAAATCTTTGAAGAAATCGATTTCTCTCTCTTGACCCCTTTTCGCTTTCTGACGTTCTTGATGGAAAAGAAACTGTTGTTCTGTTCTAGGGTTGAGAGAGGACCAGTTTTTAATTGGGTATTTTGTAGTCACACCATCTATCTGGGTATATAGTAATTAGAATACACCTCTCAATTGACCAATAGGAATTTAGCACATAATAATTATTAAACTTAAATCACATATGGGCCGGGTCATTAATCACGTGGGCCATAATAAAATCCAACATTCTCCCACTTGGCCCATGTGATATTATTCAACTTTAAGGTTTAACAATAAAACATAATGCGCAAAGTATAAGCTAAATCCTTTCTCAAATTGGCCAAATCATAAATCATCATTAAGTAAGAACTTATAAGAATCATGGCAGTTGTATGTCATTAGTTTGACACAGTCTCTTCCATGTATCACAGTATCATTCCTATACTTAACATGATCAATAATGAGAGATAACATAATGGTCCAGTGTTGCGACCTAAA
This sequence comes from Syzygium oleosum, assembly GCF_021117445.2. Taxonomy (NCBI): domain Eukaryota; kingdom Viridiplantae; phylum Streptophyta; class Magnoliopsida; order Myrtales; family Myrtaceae; genus Syzygium; species Syzygium oleosum. Next base: position 8,795,511 of record NW_026607494.1, read on the forward strand.
TTTTCTCAGGCTAATGGATTATTAAGACTAAGCCTAACTCGGGCCCTCCCAAGCCCTACTAATTCGCAACTTAGGGTTTAAGTTTGTAACATGCAAAAGTTTTCATGCTTGGAGTCGCCACTAATCTATTTGTGATAGGTCGATTAGAAACCTAAATAAAACATAGGGAGATATGTTTTATTCCTACGAACCAAAGATTCTAAGCTCGGGGACTTGATTACGCTAGATCTAGTCTAACGCCCTTTCGGTACCTTTTCTTTTCAAAAAATGTTTATGCATGCAGTCTGGATCCATTTTAACTTAATCACTAGCATGTGAGGTGATCATGCGGGTGCGCAAATCACCAAAGTAACACCCAATAATCAAAACATTAAATAAATTGTAAGATTGGGAGAATTACTTACCTCGGAGCAACGTAAGCATCTGCATTATTAGCTAGAAAATCACATCAACAATCCTAATATGATTTCTAATTAACAAGCAGTTCACTCAATATTTTTTAGGATTTTCACTTATTTAAATGAAAACTAACCTATATGTAATGACGTGCAAAAATTAACATGCGATTAATGCAGCCTAATATGCAAACTATATATCATGCGACGACGCGACCTAATTAATGACGGACAAATGATTTATTTTTGAATGAAATTCGGAATTAAAAAAAATGCCTAAATTAACATGCAATCTATTCTAAAATAATTTAATCTATCCTAAAGTGACTTCTTTTTGGTATTTTTATGAAAATTCGAAATCAAGAATTACCCTAAAATGAACCGTCAAGATCAGGATAATATCTAAATTAAACTAGGAAATAAATTACTGTAATTCCTAATTTAAATTAAAAAGTTATCCTATCGACTTATTCAAAGAAAGTTATTCTAAACCTATCCTAAACATGCATCATTATCTTCTAATAAAATCAATTCAAATCCTAACTAATCTTTTTTGGAATTTTCTTTTTAAAGGAAATAAATCAAACAGATAGATAACCACCACAATCAAAACCAATCCACGCGATCCGCAAGATTTGTTTTATTATATTTGAATTAGGGAAACGATATAAACCGACGATCATATCCATGTGGTTATGGATATTGATGGAAGGCTATTCGTTTGAATTTGGGAACAAAATAAAATCTACTATCGTATCCAAATAGTTATGGACAGGATAAAGATTTTCCGTGCCAACGAGTATCGTGTCTCATGGTTGAGATCGGATAGTCGTCCCGACACGTTGTTAAGTTAGGATTTCCTAACTTAGTGTATTTTTTTGAATCTTGCGAATATGCCATGCATCATTCAAATATATCTACTAACCAACAAAAGACAATAAAATCACTCGAATTAGGAATTTAAATATTTGAAACGATATCGGATAAAGTTTCTTACCTAATTTACGGATAACTTCCAAATTCGAGCTTGATGCCGGATCGGGTTCGCGGATCACAGGACGGCCAACTGCAAGTGGCGACAGCGGCGCAGACTCAGCTCGCAGCGGTTTCCGGCTCAATTTGCGGTGGTGCTCGCGAATCACGGGAATTGGCTGACAGTGGTACTCGACGGCGAGGACGGTGGGATGATGAGGCGATGCTCGGCCTTGGCGTGAAGCTTTCTGGTGCTGTGGCTTTGCTTGAGGGACACCTAAAGGAGCAGAACAGCGACAGCTTGATGGAGAAGCTTGTAGGAGTTAGGTCGTTGATCAGAATCTCCACCGAGTATTACTGATATTGGAAGAATGACGTCTGGGAAGCTGCTGGAGTTGACAAGTGGCTGCTTTGACAAGGATGGGACTTCAATTGCGTTAGGCCGAAGTCCACTGGGATTGTTCGATCAAGCACCAGAGTAGCTGCAAGGATGTAGCACCAAGATGGGAGGCGTAGCATGGGATTGCCATGAAGGAACGTTGCCGGAAAACCTGCAAACACCACTTAAGAAAAACTCCGTGATATTTGATGTTTTAAGTGACTGTGAGCACTGATTCGCCGGTGCAGATGTTCGAGCCCGAGGTGGCTGGCTGTTCGTCAGTAAGGCTCGGCAAGGCTGCTTCGTCGTCGGACGGTGAACAGAAACGTTGTCAAGGTCAGTGTCAAGCACGCAGGGGCAGATCAAAACAACTTGCCGTCGTGGAAGGAGCGGCGGTCAGCTGGCAAGGGGTGGCGCCGAAGAAGGAGTCTCGGCCAGAAGGTCTTTGGCCGAGAGACCTCTTCTCTCTCTAACCTCACGTACGTGTGTCTCTCGTGTTTCTTGCGTGTGATTAGATCCTAAAAGAAAGCCCCCACCACGTATTGCGCTATCGTCTTTTTTATATGCCAAGAAATGGAGCCCACCAAGGAAAGAAAATATACAATGTTTTCCTCTTTCCAACCACATATTGCACAATCTAGCTATGCAATTTCTTTCCTCTTCTCCCCTCTCGCACATATCTCCTTTTATATTTGTTTTGTCTTCTTCCCTCGCCAAATCAGAATATTGTCCGTATTTCAGCCAAGATTCCATGCCTAAACCAACAAGATTACGCCTTTCAAGACTCGGAAAAGAATCTCTCTCTTTGTTTTTTCAAATCTTGATCGAGAATTATACACCAAATATATGGCAAACATATAATATGCACACAATCAAGAATATAACCTTTTGCACGATTTATATGTCGCTCTTGATCGCATGTCCCTAGATCGTGAACTTACGAAAATTCTTTCTAAGTGTAGGACCCCTCGCGCAAAAATAAATGGGCTAGGCCAAAATCTTTAATCCACGCGGGTTTAGTCCAATTTCCATTGAGTTCACAACCTCTGCACTTGAGTCCATCCGCCGCCAGTCCAATGCAAATGCAACTATATGAGTCTAAATACAAATTCAAATGCTTCTAATCTATATGCTAATTTTTTGTCTAGGGATTGGGATCGATCCCTAATTGTTATGCAATGAACGACTAACTGGATCGTCAAAATTTAGGTGTCAACATCCAGCAATAATGTTTCTTTTCAAAAACAAATCCTGTTAACATTCACATAAATCATTCATGTATATACCAACATAAGGAAACTGGATGCATAAGTGTATTAGAAATAATACATAAGTGATATTGGAGTGTTAAGTACATAAAGAGCATAAAACTTTAACATATTGTCAATGATGGTTTTCAATAATGCCCATTCTTTCGACATGTTCACTAAATGTCTTTGGTGGCAACCCTTTAGTTAATGGATCCGCAACCATAAAATTGGTGCTAATGTGCTTAATTGACACTCTTCGTTTCTGAACTTTTTCTTTAATGGCAAAGTATTTCAATTCCATGTGTTTAGCACCCTTCGAATACTTGTCGTTTTTAGAGAAGAAGTGTGACATTTTGAAATCCGACCCACTTGGAATTTATGAAATGAGTAGTTTATAGACGTGCTTGTAGTTAGATTTCGCCCAGAATTGATCACTTCGAGAATACTAACTGTTAGGGAAAGGCTAATTAGGGATTTAAATTCGCGCGATCAAAGAACTCGATCGTGAACCGACTTTCGACCATGAAAATCGTCGAGGTGACATTTTGAGCCACTGTAGGCCGATCCAAGGATAGCCAGGGATCAGTTCGCCACTATCAAAGTAGTGGATCGCGGGTGATTCCGCTGGACCACGAAATGAATTGACGAATGACCCTAAACCTATACCAAACGATCGTGCCCGTCGGATCTAGCGATCGATCCTCGCGATTAAGTGACAACCGAGGTCGTCACGACCCTAGTAAACTTGTACGTGGCATGATTCAGTATCGGCCACGGGTCAATAATGCGAATTTCCCCAAAAGCCGCCCGTTAGTATGAGATATACACAAGTTACGTTGTTCAGAACTTAGTCATTAAATTAGAGACCGAGTTGGGCATTGGAAATTTAGAAAGTCACGACAGGACATTTGGACGATGTTGTCATTTGCCCGGGTATCCTCTGATTTGCCCGAATCCTTCAAAAAAATTGGATTTTGGCTAGAAATGGAAAATGACCATTTTACCCCTGGAAATTTGTTAAGGCCAATGCAATTTGGGAAGGGCATTTTGGTAATTTCGCCCTAGCCTTAGAATTAGAAATTTTTGAAAAATTTTGCCCTTAGAATTTTTGAGAAATTCCCAAATTACCCTTGGATATTTTGGAAAAGATTCTATTCGGACCGTCGATCTCAAGATAAGATCGAATCTAGGCCGTTGATTGGATTTGTGAGAGAAGGGCAAGATGGTCATTTGGCAATTCAAATATTGGCCTTGACTATTTAGACCAAATTTCTCTCTCTTTCTCTCTCTCTCTCTCTCCTCATTCTCTCTCTCTACCTCTCGGCTCCCTCTCCTCCCTCACCGAACCGACTGCCCCTCCCCCTTGCCGCGCCACCGCCGTCCGGCCGCCGTCCGCCCGATCGCCGCCGCTCGGTCTCCGAGCCACACCACCACCCTTACGCCGCCGTCCCTCTCTCTCTCCCTCTCGGCGATTTCTTTCTCCCCTCCCGTGGCCGTGAGAGACCGCGGCCAAGGAAGCCGCTCGCCGCCGCCGCCGCCGAGCCTCCCTTCGCCGCACGCCGCCGTGAGACCACCAGCCGCCGCCCCCCCTTTCCACTCTAACCGAGCTAGTCTAGAGTTCGGGTAAGTCACGCCCTAAACTCTATTTAGGACTTCGGGTATAGACGGACGAATCAGGGATTAAATTAGATTACTTAGTGTCGGTTTAGGGGTTAATTGAGGCCGTTTAGGGGTTATGTTGGCATTCTGATTTGGAAATGGAGATGGACTGATTTGAGGTTGAAATTGTAATGTTCCAAGGCTGAATTGGTGCTGGATTGAATGCTGGAAATTGGGATTCATAGTGACGAGTATTTGGCTCGATTTAAGAGAAAATGGTGCCAGTTTGGTGCACGGTATGGTTGCTGGAATGTGATGTTCGTTATGGCTTGAATTGAGTGAGGAAATGCTGAAATTGTGCTTGTTATGTGGCTGTGATTGTGGGCCCGTTAGTGACCTTGTATGTTTGTTGGATCGTGTTTTGGTTAATTGAATTGTGAGTCGTTATGTGCGCGCTTGGGCCGAATTGAATTAATTTTCAATTGGCTGTGTTAGATACTTATTGAGCATGAGAAATGTGTGTGAATTGGTGCGTGCATGGGCCACGTGTGATTGGCCAATTTATTGGCAAATGGGTGTTGAGCATGTGAACGAACGAGAAATCGTGTGTGACACGGTATGTGTGGTTGTGGAAATCCCTGAGGCGGTATCATTACGAGGGGAATTGATCCGTCCTGAGGCGGTACCATTACGCGGGACGATGCCCGGTATTACCGGAGGACGGCCAACCTGAGGCGGTACCATTACGCGGGTTGTGTCGTAGGTGGTGGGTGTTGAGCCTGAGGCGGTACCACTACGCGGGCAAGATACCTGCTTGCGGGTACCATTACGCGGGCCTTGAAGTGTTGTTATGAGTTAGTCGCAGTGAATCTGAGGCGGTACTACTACGCGGGTCACTGGCGAGTTGAGTATGAGATGGTCGCAGTGAACCTGAGGCGGTATCATTACTCGGGCCACTGGCGAGTTGTGTGGAAAGAATGTGATGAGGCCGGAACGAATGCATGAAATGTAATTAGAACGTGCATGTGATTGGAAATGGTGTTATTGTGACTAATGTGCAGGTGCACACTGGAAAGGCCCAGGTAAGTATGAATTGTGTGCCTGCTATGTCGTGGCTGAGTGTGATTGTGATTGTCTGGAGGTACGTGATAGCCTAGGTGGGGTTTAGAGGTGTACTTATTGAGATGTAATCTCATGGTTGTTTCAACCAAAAATTTCAGAACCCCGGCCTGAGTAATGAATCTCCCGCCGCCGCCACCTTAACGTTTTGGAGTACCGATGCACACCGACCACGACGTTATAGAGTACCCTATAGATGATCATATGATCTGGATCAAACATACCACGGTAGTCTGGGTAGACGTAGGATTACCCCTTTGGCAGGCCCATACATATACCGCTTGGTTCTTTAGAGACGGGGTAGATGAGTTTGGCCCTGTCCGCGGATTTGATGTCCTCTTTGACGGAGTTGGAGATTGGGACCCGGCAGCCATACCCCCTCCCGACGGTGAGATGACGAGTCTAGAGACTAGCCTGGCACAGTCCGGACTCCATCAAGCGCCTGCAGCACCTGAGCCTTAGGGGGCCGAGCATGAACCAGAGCCTGAAGAATAGCAGGCGGGGTACGATCCGATGGACGTGGATCTCGAGGCGATCCTAGAGGAAGAACCCGAGGCAGAACCTGAAGAGGCCCTAGAAGAAGAGCCTGAGGATGAGCCTGAAGAAGAACCGGAGCACATACCCGAGTATGAGCAATGGCTCGACCCCGAGTTTGTGCCAGAGGACGAGTCTGATGGGGAGCCAGTCGAGGAGGATCGGGTCGAAGCTCCAGCGAAGTCGGGTGATTTAAACAACCCGATTGAGATCGAGGTCGAGCCGGAGTCCTCAGAGGAGCAGACAGTTCATGGGGATTCAGAGTCGGAAGATGAGGAATCAGATTCTGAGTGGACGCCAAGCAGAGGGCATAGGGGCTAGGTTTAGGGGTTGGGAATAGGCTTTTTGATGTGTACCATTTTTGGTGATAGGGTACCCAGGCTATCGATCATTTTGGATATCGGTGGTTTATAGTGTAGAAGTTCGGTGTGCTTGTGTATATGGTGGTTTGTAAATTGTGAATATTATATAAGTTTGGATGAGCAATAAATATGTTTATTCTCCCCTGTTTACCCCAGTTGTTATTGTCCGGGTTTTGATTGTGGCTTTCGCTGATGGATATAAATCTCTGATGAGTTAAATTGGGTCGACGATACCCTGGGATGTCGCATCATTCGACCAAAGAGGGATGTCGTGTGCTTGATAGGGTTCGAGGCGTGACAAGAAGACTACTGTTGCATTATCACAATAAATTTTCAGCGGCTTGGCAATATTGTCGACAATTCCAAGTCCTGAAATAAAGTTCCACAGCCATAATCCATGAACAGTGGCCTCAAAGCATGCCAGAAACTCAGCTTCCATAATGGATGCAGTAATGACAGACTGCTTTGCACTTTTTCATGAAATTGCTCCTCCAGCTAAAAGGAACAAATATCCATATGTGGATTTTCTGATATCCACACACCTAGCCCAGTCCGAATTTGAATAACCTATCACCTCAAGATGATCGGACCTTTTAAACGTGAGCATATGATCTTTTGTCCCTTGCAAGTATCTCAATACTTTCTTTGCAGCTTTCCAATGATCCAATCCTGGATTACTTTGATACCTGCCCAGCATTCCGATAGCAAAACTGATGTCTGGCCTGGTTCAAGTCTGAGCATACATCAAGCTCCCAACAATAGATGCATAAGGAATTTGTTCCATTTGTTTGCTTTCCAATTCATTCTTTGGACATTGCATAAGGCCCAATTTATCTCCTTTCTGAATTGGAATAGCACTTGTAGAGCACTTTTCCATCTTGAATCTCTCTAGAACTTTATTAATATATACTTTCTGAGACAATCCTAACAATCATTGTGATCTATCACGGAATATTTCAATTCCAATCACATAGGATGCCTCACCCATATCTTTCATTTCAAAGTTCTTAGAAAGGAATTTCTTGGTCTCATGTAGCAAAGCAAGATCATTAGTAGCAAGCAAGATATCATCAACATACAAAATTAGAAATATAAACTTGCTCCCACTAACCTTTAGATATATTCACCAATCAACAGTATTTTCCTTTAATCCAAAGGAAGTGATACTATCATTGAACTTAAGACACCATTGTCAGGAAGCTTGTTTAAGTCCGTATATTGACTTCTTAAGTTTACACACCATGTGTTCTTTTCCTTTAATTGAAAACCCCTTTGGTTGGTCCATATAAACTTCTTCATCTAAATTCCCATTCAAAAAGGCAATTTTCACATCCATTTGGTGTAACTCTAAGTCGTAATGAGCCACCACAGCCATAATAATTCTCAGAGAGTCCTTCTTAGATATAGGAGAGAAGGTCTCTTTATAATCAACATCATTTTTCTGAGTAAAACCTTTGGCAATGAGTCTAGCCTTGTATCTTTCGATATTGCCACTTGAGTAGCGTTTGCTCGTAAAGATCCATTTACAGCTGACTCTTTTACAACCTTCAGGCATATCAACAAGGTCCCAGACTTCATTGTGATCCATTGATTTTAACTCTTCCTTCATGGCGTCAAACCACTTAGCAGAATTAACACTTTCCATGGCTTGTGAAAACGAAACTGGATCTTCATCAATTCCTAAGTCAAATTCAGATTCATGTAAATAAACCATATAATCATCAGAAATGGCAGATCTTCTTTGCCTTTGAGACCTTTTTAATGCCACTTCATGTGATTCATCTACTGCAGGTTCATTAGTAGCAACTTCATCATGGAGTGTTTGGTCATATATTTGTTGTTCTTGTATGTTGTCAAGCCATTCGACAACTGTAGGAATAGCAACCTGAGAATGAGTTATAGGTAAAGGTACTTGTATCTTAACTTCTTGAATTTCCACTTTTCGTGGTTCTATACTCCCACTAGTTTCATCATTTTCAATGAACCTAGCATTTCCAGTTTTCAACAATTCTTGTACTATGGTTAGGACAGTAAAATCTATACCCTTTGGATTTTTCTGGATAACCAATGAAGAAACCACCGATTGTTCTTGAGTCCAGTTTCTTTTCATGAGGATTATAAATCCTTACTTCCGCTGGGCAACCCCAACCAAGTAGGTGCCTCAAATTGGATTTCCTTCCTGTCCACAGTTCAAAAGGAGTCTTTGGAACTGCCTTACTAGGAACCCTGTTTAATAAATACATTATGATTTTCAAAGCATGCATCTACAATGATAAGGGTATAGAAGAATTACTTAACATATTCCTAATCATATCCATTAATGTACGGTTACGCCTTTCTGCAACACCATTTTGTTGCGGTGTACTTGGCATAGTGTATTGAGCACAAATGCCACGCCTTTTAAGGAATTTAGCAAATGGACCAAGGCATTGTCTAGTTTCTTCATACCTTCCATAATACTCACCACCTCTGTCAGATTTGACACTTTTCACCTTTCTGTCTAGCTATCTTTCAACCTCATTGATAAACACCTCTAATGTGTCTACCGATTGAGATTTTTCATGCAATAGATATATATATATATATATATATATATATATATATATATATATATATAATGTGAAAAATCATCAATAAAGGTGATAAAGTACTTTTCTCCACCAAATGATGGAACATCAAAAGGTCCACATATATCAGTGTGTATTACTTCAAGGAGCTGTGTACTTCTTGTGGTTGCTTTCTTAATTGTGTGTTTTGTGTGTTTTCCTTTAATGCAATCCACACAAATACCAAGATCAATAAAATCCAAATCATGAAGGATTTCATTCTTTACTAATCTTTGTATTCTTTCTTTGGATATATGACCCAAACGTTTATGCCACAAGTAAGCTGAACTTTCATCCACTAAGCCACTTTTCGATCCAACATTATGATGCAGGGTCAATAGAGTCTTAGCAAATAAATTATCAAGTTTTAATGTGATATTCCGAAATTCCACCAATTGGAATTTATTAAATAACTGAGTTTTATGAAATGTGCTCGTAGTAAATTTCTCGCCCGGAACTGATCATTCCTGGGAATGCTAACCATTAGGGAAAGGCTAATAGGGGAATTAAATTCGCGCGACTAAAAAAAATTCGACCGTGAATGGACTTCGACCATTAAATCGCGGAAGTGATATTTTGAGCCACTGTTGGCCGATCCAAGGATAGTTAGGGGTTAGTTCGCCACTGTCCTAGTAGTAGATCGCGGGTGATTCCGTTGGACCACGAAACGACTTGACGAATGATTCTGAAATTATACCGAACGATCGTATCCCTCGGATCAAGTGATTGATCTTTGCGATTTTAATGACAACCGAGGTTGTCACGCACCGAACGGACTTGCACGTGACTCGATTCAGTATCAGTCATGAGTCGATTCTGCGAATTTCCCCAGCAAGCCGCCCGTTAGCTCGAGAAACGCTCGAGTTGCGTTTAATAGAATATAATTATTGGATTTTTGCCCAAATTGGACACCGGAAAATTAGGAAGTCGCGACGGAACGTTAGGATGACGTTGCACGTGACACGTGTCAATTTTTGGTGCGCTCAAATTCTTCGGAAAAATTCGATCTGGACGAGAAATGGAGAAAGTGACGATTTTGCCCTTAAGGATTTATAAAGGATTAGTTTTAGGGGCAAGGGGCATTTTGGTCATTTGTGCCTTAGATATTTTGGGTCAAAGTTACTATTTAGTCTAGACCACTCTTCTCTCTCTCCTCTCTCTCTCATTTCCCATTCGGTTCTCTCTCTCCCCGTGAAAATTTCCCCCAAATTGCCGTGAGCTTCCCCCTCCTCCACCGTGGGCTTTCCTTGGCCGTTCTTCCTCCACCGCCGGCACCACCACTCGCCACCACCGTCCGGACCGCCCTCAAGCCGCCGTACCAGCCCACAAGCCACCACCACCAGCCGCCGTTTTCTCTCTCTCTTCCTCTCGGTTCCCCCCCTTTGGTCGTGAGCCTTGCCGGCCACCGCCCAAGTAAGCTGCGCCGTCGCCACTCAAGCCGATCGCCGCCACCCGGGAGCCGTACGTCGTCGCCGCCGTTCCCGATTAAGGGCCGCCGCTTTCCGTTCTAGCCGCGATAGTCTAGAACGCGGGTAAGTCGCGCTCTAAACCCAATTTAGGACTTCGGGTATCGACGGGCGATTTTGGGCGAAATCTGTATAAAGTTAGGTGCGGAATTGTATGAATTGGTAGTGGAAATTTTATGGCGGGCCTTGGGATTTAATTCGGGCATTAATTATTGGAAATTAGAAAATAACAGTGGCTGTGATCTACTGTTCATGGGGCTGTGATGGGCCAATCGGGACACAAGTTGGATTTTTAGAACCAAGAAATTATGGCGAAAAAGTCCCGTGAAGGACCGAAATCGATTTGACGTCGTTTGGTGGAAGAAAAATAATGATTTCGGTATTAACGAACTAGTGTTCGGCAAATTTTGGGGTTTGTTTCATGGACGAATTTATCGAGTTCACCTTGGGTGAAATTATGGCTGGAATTATGATGGTTTGGGGGTTATTTAGAGAGTACATAAGGGCTGTCTATGAGAAGTATACATGCTGGAATTTGTGGTTCGGAATAATGTGTTTATGGCTTGATTTGTGGTGTATATGTGTCGGATTGTTGTGTGATGTCGTGGCTGAATTGTGAGGGTTCTTGTGACTGAAATTACTTGCGATTGTGATGGTTATATGTGTGTTTATAAGCTGCGAATTACTGTTCATAAGCTGTGATTTACTGTTCACGGGGCTGTGATGATTTGTTCGGGACACAAGTTGGATTTTTAGAACCGGCATTTAATGGCGAGAAAGTGTCGTGAAGGATCGGAATTGATCCGACGCCATCTGGTTAGAGAAAATTGGCAATTTACGCGTTTTAGGCGCGTTTGGAATTATTCTGGATGGAGTTGATTTAATTGGGTGCTTAGTTGTGTAATTATATAATAGAATTATGCATGTTTGGTGCACGCGTGGGCCAGATTGAATTAATTGTTGACAGTGGCCATGTGAATTGCTGAGTGAGCGTGTTTTATGTGTGAAGTGATGCGTGCACGGGCCACGTGTGAAGGGCCAGTTGCGTGTGATAAATGCATGTGGAGCGTGGGCATGAGGGAGAAGGAAATTGTAGTGTGGCAAGTGATGGTGGGAAAGTGTGTGAAAGTGCGAAAGTGTGAATTTGGGATCGGGCCGAGTATCAAAAACTCGGGCCGCGATCATGTAGGTATGTTGCATTTAGCACATGCTAAGGCTTGAAAAAGCAAGAATGAGAATCGGTCCGAGGCACGATCAACTCGGGTGAGATCGGGATTGGACCGAGGCATTATAAGCTTGGGTTTCGATCATGTAGGCCTGTCGCATTTGGCGCGGGCCGAGGAAAGTGTGAATGTGGGATCGGACCGAGGCGTGTGATGCTTGGGGCGCGATCGAGTGTGAATGTGGGATCGGACCGAGGCGTATGATGCTTGGGGCGCGATCGAGGGTGAGTTGGGATCGGGCTTGGGGCGTGTGATGCTCAGGTCGCGATCGGGGCCTGAGGCGTGAACGAGTACGTAGGCCGGAAGTGTGGTGATGATTGGTCGCAGTGTACCTGAGGCGTGTACTTCAACGCGGGTCACTGGCGAGGATTGTGAAAGTGGAAAATGAGAATGGAAGGAATAATGGGATGAGAACGGTATATGCGCGTGTTGCATACGACGTGATCGTGATTGAGTGCAAGTGTGTGCATTATTGAGCCTGACCGTCTTAATTGATGTGCCTGTGATGTGATTACTTGATGTTCGTGAATGTGTGTGATTGCGTAATTGTCTGGAGGTACGTGATAGCCTAGGTGGGGTTTAAGGGTGAACTTACTGAGAAGTGTTCTCACGGTTGTTTCAACCGACAATTTCAGAACCCCGATAGGAATCATGAATCCTCCACCGCAGCCACCAGAGCGTTTTGGGGTACCCGTGCACTCCGAGTTGGACGTTGCAGAGTTTCCAATGGGAGATGGGATGACCTGGATTAGGCATACTACTACCGTTTTCGTAGAAATAGGCTTGCCCCTGTGGGAGGAACAGAAGTACACTGCCTGGTTCTTCCGGGATGTTGACGGGGATGAGTTCGGGCCCGTTAAGGGTTTCGATGTTCCCTTTGATTTAGTTGGGGATTGGGACCCGACGGCCGTACCCCCGATAGACGGAGAGTTGACTAGTGTGGATACTAGTTTAGCTCAGTCGGGTTTGCATTCAACGGCCGCAGCTCAGGGATCTTCAGGGGCTGAGCATGAACCTGAGCCCGAAGCGTCGCAAGTTGAGGACGACTCGATGGACATAGATTTAGAACCGATCCCCGAGGAAGAGCCAGAGGAAGCGGAGGCCGAGGTAGATCCCGAAGTGGAGCCCGAAGTGGAACCCGAAGACGAACCTGGCGAGTTTGAAGAGCCTGTAGGAGATCCGGAGTATATACTCCCGTTCGAGTAGTACATGGATCCCAATTATGTGCATGAGTATAATTTCTTCGATTTCTTGGCTGAGGAGTATCAGAACGCAGCTCCAGCTAAGTCGGGCGACATCAATCACCCGATTGTGATCGAAGCAGAGTCAGAGCTCTCAGAGGAGCAAGCTGCTCAGGTGAGTTCGGAGTCAGAAGATGAAGAATCATACTCAGAATGGACGCCTAGTAAGGGGCGTTAGGGGTTAGTACGGGGGTTCCTAGTAAGTTTTGGAAAGTAACATTTTTGGGATAGAATGCCAGGTCATCGGTCTTTTTGGTATATCGATGGGTTGTAGTACGGGGTGCAAGTGTATGCGATGGTGGAAAAATGTGGCGGTCGTAAGTTGTGATTATTTTATAAGTTGGTAATGAAAAGAAATATGTGTATTCTCCTTATTCTCCCCAGTTTTATTTGTCAGGGATTATTTATTAGTATCCGCTGTGGTTGTAAATCTCTGATGGCGAATTGAGGTCGGCGACATTCCTGGGACGTCGCACAAATCGACCAGGTGAGGGTGTCGCGTGCCCGATGGGGTTTGGGGCGTGACATTTAATTTGTACAAACCATCACAAAGCACACCAGAACCAATAAAATGATTATGTTTAAATAAACTGAAACATTTATTTCCAAACTTAAAAGAATATCCAGCTGTATCAAGTTTCGATAATGAAACTAAATTTCGAGAAATTAAAGGAACATAAAAAGTTTGAAAAAGATCTAAATGATGTCCAGTGTCCAAAATCAAACGGTACGTTCCAATGGCTTCAACTAGAGCTTTGACTCTATTTCCCATGAAAATAAACTTTTCATTTGGACTTATGGTTTGGGTCGTAAGGAATCCCTGCATTATATTCGAAACATGAGTGGTACAACCAGAATCAATCCACCAAGTATTATAAGGAACTTCTGCCAAGTATGATTCGAAACGTACAAAAGCACTAGGCTTACCTTTCTTTTCGAACCATGCCTTACATTTCAGGCAGTCTTTCTGATACTGTCTAGGTTTTTTGCAGAAATGACACTTATCATTCTTTTGTTGCTTCTTATGGATTTGGGTAGATGACTCATTAATCTTTAGTGGTCCTTCATTGCCCTTTCCATTCTTCCTTCCTGGTTTTCTTTTTAGCTCCGGGATGACCCATGAGGTTGACAGAGTGGATTCCTTGCTTCTTAAGCCTTGCTTCCTCTTGAATGAGCATACTTTGCAGCTCAATCATATTCCACTTATCCTTTATAGTATTATAATTTATTTGGAATGGACCATACTCAGGAGGCAAGGAATTTATGATAAACTGCACAAGGAAACTTTCATCCGCTTTCATTCCCATAGAACTCAATCTTGCTGCTATATTTGCCATTTCAGTGACATGCTCATGCATGGTACGAGAACTATCGAACTTAATGGTGGTTAATGTACCCATTAATGACCCAGCAACTGACTTATCAGTAGAAACAGACTGAGAACGACTTTCCACTAACTTCATAAATTCCTTAGCATTGTCAGTTTCAGGAATGGTTGACATAATGTTGTTTACTACTGTCATCCACATGAACATTAAGCTCAATCTGTTTGATCTTTCCCAAGCCATATGGAAAGACCTTTCTTCAGTGCTGCTAGAAGCAGTAAGAACAGTGGGCTTGTCATTCATGAGTGTTAAATCAAGATCAATAACACCTAGATGAGACTTGACTTGTTCACTCCATTCAGAAAAGTTAAGCCCATTGAACTTCATCATAGATGAAGCTTGCGAATGAAGAGAAACAGAAACAGATGCTGCAAAATACATCGAATGCTCACATATTAATGCTTTGAGTCATAACTTAAACACATAACATTAACTGTACATCGAAGTTCTCCTTTGGGTGATACAACAATGTACAACCATAAAACATAATTGATGCTTAAATTTAAGTTCACATAATTGGTAATTATATATACTCCAATTAGACACGTTTGCTATCTTTGGATATGCTAAACATATCTAACCAAGTATACTAATTAACCACTATTATGTTTATGATTATAAAATTAACCGGTCAGCCTTTGGGTGATCCTTAAATATTTTACAATCAATGAACTTCAAATTACCCATGATAAACAATATATATAACATCATGTCATCTCATTACTAGCATCACATAACATGGGAAATTGAATTTTATTTAATTTGACGTCTATTAGAAACTTTCTAATTCGGCCACTTTGGTGACTAACGAATTATACATAATATAGATATCAAATTAAATAATCATAACAATAATTATTTCAATTTAATGAAAAAAAATTAATGTCCGTTTACTATATGTGATCCAAAAATTCTTAATGTATATAATATAAGATAATTAGAGTTGCTGTGGTTAATCTCTAATCAAGCAAAATTATATACGGATCACAAGACATTTAATTTTACGGATAAAACATTCATATAATTGCCTACAAGGGCAAAATAGTAAAATTCATGCGGCAAGGACAAAACAGGAATTTTTCAATGCGGAGAAGGGCAAAACGGTAAATTAAATGGACAGGGGCAGAATTGTAATTTCTGAATGGAGGCCGCAGGATCCCATTGCCATGCACGTGCCCCTTCCACTGCGAGGGCGCGTTTGGCTCACGCGCTTGGCGCTGCACGCCGGCGTGCCTGGCGCTGATGTGGGCGTGTGGCTGCACGCGCCTGCCTTCATGCGCAAGTTGTAGCCGCGCGATCTTTTACCACCCGATTGTCCTCCGGCAGCCCACGTTAGACCAAAATAATTTGTGGGTTTTTGAGATCATGCCGGCGCGACCACATAGAACCAAGAATCAGCGCAAACGGCCAATAAATTTCCCCGAATCAAGCAAAATTCCGTTAAAACGTAAACCCTAATCATCACGACTTCCACATACGATCTTAAAAAATCGATAAGGTGAAATATTAGTTTGCAAGAGGTACAGTTTACCGTATTTGTCAAAATCTCATATTTTACGACAAACATCAATAAACTTTTCTCATCAATCAAACAATCAATGGAAAATCACCGATTCTCAAACTATTGCTCTGATACCACATGTAAGTTCAAATAGCTCTATGCAAATCAAACCCTAATATTTGCACAAAACATAATTGCCCATGACCTTAGAACAAGATGATTTTCATAACATCATAAGAAACGAGAGACATACCTTGATTCATGATGATTCCGTGTGAAGAAATCAATTGTAGATGAGAAATCTTTGAAGAAATCAGTTTCTCTCTCTTGACCCCTTTTCGCTTTCTGACGTTCTTGATGGAAAAGAAACCGTCGTTCTATTCTAGGGTTGAGAGAGGACCAGTTTCTAATTGGGTCTTTTATGGTCACACCATCTATCAGGATGTACAGTAATTAGAATATACTTTTCTATTGACCAATAGGAATTTAGCACATAATAATTATTAAACTTAAACCACATATGGCCAGGCCATTAATCACGTGGGCCATAATAAAATCCAACGCTTAGTGTGTCACTGGTGACTATTAGGACGAGACGGTCTGCTCATTCAGCCAACGATCATTTCATTCATTTTGAATACCGAGTTCTGAAGAAGGCGATAAGGAACTTCTGCGAGAAAATGGGGGAAGGCGGGTTTAGTTTTGTTTTCCGAGGAGCACTGCCAGACTCAACTCCTATAGCAGTGAAGAAACTCGTCAACCAAAACCAAAGTAAAAACATTTCCTTGCAGAAGTTAGAACTATTCGAAATATACAGTGCGTCAACGTCGTTCGTCTGTGCAGTCACAATGCAGAAGAGACAAAAAGGTTCCTAGTATATGAGAACCTTGTAAATGGTTCGCTTCCGACCAAAAAATAAATAAATGGTCCGCTCGCGGCTAATTTCTATCAAAAAGGTTCCGACACATGCCATGTCATCATTCCCGCGTCATTATATTACTACGTCATTATTTCCACGTCATCATATATCCATGTCATTTATTGATTGCATGCTTGGACTCGTATAAATTAGAGTTGTCATGCTACATTACTTCATAAATTTTGCCCGTCATTAAAATTAGGTCATGTCACAAGTCATTAGTTTAACAATTCATGCATGTTAAACTTAAATAAAAATTGCATATAATTTAGTTTTCATAAACAAAAAAAACCCAAAAAGAATTATGTAGAATTGCATAAGCATTTAGAAATCATGTTTAGGCTATACATGCATTTTTAATTAACACCGTGCAGATATTGGGGAATTAATTATAATGAGGTTACGTGTTGCGTTGCATTGAGACAAGCCCTATTTCTAGCAATTTATTTATTACTTTGGTTTATGGAGTGTTACATTTTTTTATTGTTTACCCGTATGATCACTCTTGCATGTTAGTGACTTAGGCTTAAAATCAACCAAGACCGCTTACAAAATATTTTTGAAAATAAAGCTAAAAGGTACAGAAAGGGAGTTAGATTAATTTAGCGTAATGAAGTCCCCGAATCCATTGAATCTTTGGTTCGTAGATGTAAAATGTACTTCCGCATTTTACTTGGTGCCTAATTGACCCTAACTGATTAGTGACAGCTCCAAAAAGTAAGAAATTGCATATTAAATCGAGTACAAATTTGCGGTTGGTAGGCTTGGGAGAATCCGTGCTAGACGTTTCATTATTGTTTAGTAGTCCATTAGCTTTCATTTAGGTGGTTTACCTCTGAAAAGGTCACAACAGAGATGAACATTATTGTCACCTCTCTCGTCGATGATTTAATCTGTTGCTTCGATACAAATGAATACCGAGGCTTGTGTTTGACATAGTTTCCTTAAAACAGATTCGTTCCCTGCAGCACGCGATCGAGGTTTCATGAACGTCTGTATCCCAGGATACAACGGTTGACAGCGAAGAAGAGATCACAGCAGCGAACTTGAACAATCTCGAAATGAACACTACCGAAAAACAGTGCAAATGCAGAGAATGTAAACCAGAGGAAGAATGCTGCCGCACGTTATGAAATCCGTAACAGTTTGAGTTGAAAAAAAAATAAATCAGAAGGCAAAATTGGGCTCACCGCGAGGCCCACTTTTCGGTCCTGCAATCTTGTACATGGGACGTGCGCTCGCGCCCAAGTTTCAGCTCGTCGGGTGTCGGATTCGCACCCCCCCTGCGCCTACGCACGAGGCATAGTATTTGTGCTATGATAGTTACCACTTCAAATAAGTATAACTGTATATAAAGCACTCCATAGCCTTTTTTCTTTTCCAATGTGGGACTAGTGTTTTTCCACTTCCCATTTCCAACTCAAGGGTGTTCTTTGAGTATCAATTTCTCATTCATTCACCCATCAATTTACCCCATATTTCCTACATAATCTTCATGTGGTTTTTTGCCTCTCTTTGTGTTGTCTCGCTAATCTTGTGCTCAGGAGTGTGTTTTCAAAGTGGGGAAAAATATTGTCATTTTTAAGTCATTAAATGGTTAGCTAGCTACAAAGAAGACAACGGGATGTTGTATTGTCTCGTGGGATGTGAATAAGTTTTGCTCCCCCACCATTTGACTATGTGTTAAGACTCGTCAAAGAGTTGACAAAAGTGCATCCTTTATTTAATATAATGGACAACATTGATTTTATGAGGAGAGACTTTCTTGCCTTATTTTAGGCTATATCTACATTAGCGTGACCATAAAATATTCGATATTCTGTTGCATTGCAAATTGCCATCCGTTCATATTCCTCAAAGTTAGCTTTTGGTGAATGGTATATACGGCTCTCTTTTCGCATAAGCACATGCTCATAAATTAACTTTCGATCGTCTAGTTTGCAACACCACTGAATTGTGCTCTCATGTCATGTCGTGTCAGAGATTGGCATTCTTTTGCACATCATGTGATTGTGTGACGACATACTTGTGACAAACCCAACATCGATTTATTCTAAAGTCTTCCTTTTTTTTTGTATTTATATCTCATAATCTAAATTCGAATAATAGAGAGCAGACTCATTTTATCACAGTTGAAATTCATAGAAATGTACTTCGCTCCTGCCCAAGCAAATAATTGAAAAGGCACTATTATTAGTTGAGGTATGAAACCACAAAGGCATTACACAACCCAATTCCCTTCATTTAATTATTGAAAAGGAAAATTTTCAGACTTTAGTCCAAGGTCTTCTGGCAACCCTGAGAACATGAATCCGCACAAGCTTCAACCTTCTTCATGTCCATTCCAACTTTTTTGGTGTCTATATGAGTTCAAATATGAAACAAGAAATTTAAAAAGTCACTCACATCAAAATTGAAATTGAATTTTTTTTAGCAAGAGCATATATCGAAGTCCAAAGAAATGAAATGATTTGGTATGCAACCATCGTCCATCCTCTCCTAATTAAAATATAATAACGAAACATTGATAAAGAAACAAAAATTTATACAATGACTTTCTTGGTTTTATGGATCTCAAGAAGCTACGTCATATCTTTGATCTCGATAGGAAGATTATTACCTGGATGGTAGTTAAAGCAAGTAGACAAGAAACAACCAACATTGCAGTGCTCTGACGCCGAGGACGTCAAAGACACCTTGAGGCATCCCTTGAGGCAACTACTCATGCATTGAGATGCCAAGCGGTCGCCAGTACACCTCCGTGCACATTTCGTCTTGCATGACACCGCGGATGCCACGTCAACACTGATGGACAACCATAGTATCAAAGCCGCCACGAGCATCATTGACCCCATTCTTTTGGATGCCGTTACCTCCATGGCTCTTCCCACTTAAATAATTTGTAGCCTCTCTCTCTCTCTCTCAATGAGTCTTGACAGTTTTGTGAGCTAGTGCAGTAATGTATTGAGATGAACAAGTGGAGCACCTTTATATACTCAGAGATTCATTCAAGTACTTGATTGAGGATCTGCTTGATATGCCAATGATATCTATTCTTACCAAATTGCAGGTCTTGTAAAAAGGTGACGATAAGTTGCCATCTATTGCGAGAATTTTTTTATATGCGGTTACTTGTCAAATTTGATCTCATCAATAAGTTTCTTTCTAAAGGGTCCTAATTTTCTAAAATAAATTTAATTTAATCTTTGACAAATTATCTTATTCTAGTGTTATCATACCGATTGATAATGTGATCTCACATTGAGTTTATTGTTGCTCACATCAACTTCTTTGATGTTTTATTATATGCATTAAGCTGCGTGATAACTATGGTGATCGTCCATTATTAAAATAATTGTCTTGATAGAAGAAGTTATCCGAAGGGGTGCGAATTGGAATATAAATAAGTCTAAGCCAAACACCTCAGTATACAAAAAAAAAAAACACACATACACGCACACACACCATCAACGTTGAGAGGGCAATTGGCTATAAGTATCCATTCACCGATTGTTCAAGTTTCTGCGAATCTAGTTTTCAATCGAACTTCATCAATGGTTGGAGGTTAGTACGGAATTTTTCACATTTCCGCGTTCGATTCTGATTATGCATGATTTGTGTTCATCCATCAATAATTGGTACCTTCAGTCTTTCGCAAATTTCTACCATCTAGTCCACAAGAGAGCTCCTTGAGGAAGTCCCGAGAAAGTTTTTTTTTTTTTGCTTTTTTGCTTTTGAGTCCTAGACGCATCATCTTATCTTTTGAATGCTATATCATATGCATCAAGGACTAAATTGAATTAATTTTACAAAATTAGGACTTTATCGATAGAGGCCCAGAAAATAAAGTTGCATTTTGAAATGGGGCGCATCATTTTTTTTGTTTTGTTTTTTATTCAGACTGTGAAAGTCTTACATTAAGTAAATTTTCCTTATTTAATACAATGTGATGAGCCAGCCGAGGTAGCATATCAGATCTGAAAACGGGGTAAGTGCATAAGTGGTTGCTATTACTGGGGGTGTCAGAACCGAACCGAAAAACCGAACCGAGATACAAACCGAACCGAACCGAACCAAAAATTTTGTGCATTTCGGTTCGGTTCGGTTTTCGGTTCGGATACTAAAAAAAACCATTCTTTTTCTTTCAGTTCGGTTTATTTCGGTTCGGTTCGGATCGAACCGAACTGAAAATACACCCTTTGCTTTTTACCCTAAAAGGCTCTTCAGACCGGTGCTACTCTCTCTGGCTCTTCGTCTTCCTCAGCCTTACTTCCCAGATCTTCCGGCCCCGTTCCGTCAAGAAGAGCTGGGACACTATCAACCTCATCCTCGTCCTCTTCGCCATCATCTGCGGGTTCCTCAGCAGATCCAACCACGGCGGAGACGCGGGATCGTCGGGCTCGTACCCGAGGTCGGACTCGCGGAAGTCGTCGTCGTCGTCGAACCCGGCGACGCCGTACAAGTGGTACGACAGCTACGACCGTCGGAGCTCCGATCGGGGCGAATATGGGTTCTCCTCGAGTTCGTCTGGGAGGATGAGAAACAGCAGCTCGTACCCGGATCTGAGGGACGCTTGATTTACCTTTGTGTCTCTTCTTCCCTCTACTTCACCAAAGGGTTGCGGAGGTGGAGGGGCTGAGGGAGTGGGTTAGGCAAGCTGGTGGATGGCCTCGAAATGGAGAGGGCGGCTTTGAGCGACGAAAACCTGCAGCTCCTTCCTATACGCTGAGTCCATCGACACATTTTTCTCCCCCAACACACTCAGCAGCTCCTTCCTATACGCTGAGTCCATCGACACATCCCTCTCGTCGACCCAAACCCTGAATCCCCTTAATATCATCCTCACGGCCTAACAATCCTCGAACGTCCTCCGAACTGGTGAAATACACCACAATCCTATCCTCCTTCCCCGGCAACCTAAACGAGCAGCCGTGATTGTACCCACAATCGACCGACTTCGCGGGTTTCAGCTTGGAAGGGGCATGAGCAACCACTACGGTTTGAGCCTCATCAGGGCCCCGAGACGGGGACTTGGCGGATTCGAACAAGCTGCAGAGCCTCTGGACCTTACCTTTGATGGAATCGCCGGTGGTCATGAACGATTCGAACGAGCTGTAGATGCACGGAACCAGCTCACTCGAAAGAGGGCTTACCGCCACAGGGCTTTTCCGCGGGCTCCGCGCACATGGTGACCGACCGGTTGAACGGAGGCGATCTCCGCTTCCGTTCAGAACGAGAAGTTGAAGTTGCAGAATGAGAAGTTGGTCAGGGAGAAAGAGGAAGGGGAGAGAGCGAGCGATCCAGGCGGCGATGAATAAAAAGCAAAAAAAGAAGAAGAAGAAATCGAAAACTGATCCGAACCAAACCGAATTAAACCGAACCAAATTGATTTTTCGGTTCGGTTCCAATTCGGTTCGAGGGGGTTTTGGTTCGGTTCAAGAGGGCACCCTTAATGGTTCGGTTCGGTTCGGTTTTTCAAGAAAACCGAACCGAACCGAACCGTTTACACCCCTAGCTATTACTGCCCTAATCAACGTGATCTTGTCTCTTCAACTATGGTAATAAGCCAAATACGTAAGGGAAAAAGCCAGTAGCGATTGGGACACAAATGATCAATGACTGTCAAGGAAACTTCATATTCGATCTGTGAAAGTTCCGCCGCGAGAGGGGGTGGTTTGAAGAGAAACTCTTGCATCGAGGTGAGGTTAGGATTATTGCCAAGTGATAGTCTCAACAAATAGGTCATCACAATTCATCAACCAATACGGTAACTAATGCTTCTATTACTATTTGAATGACAAGGAAGTGTGCTCGTGCTCTGGGACGGTTCCATTTGGTCCCTAGCTTGTTCCCAGGAGATCACGTCTACTCTTCTCTTCCCGAACATCTATAGTTGAACTAGGGCGAGCTCTCTAGCGTGCCTTTCTAAGGATGGTACTCGTAGCCGTCCCCAGTAGAGCATGGGGTGATCGGTTGGCCCCGTCCGTAATGAAAGAGAGGGAGACGAGATTTTTTGCTTTAGCGACCGGCGTCTCCGTCGCGCCAGAGGTCTTTTTTAAGTGGTGGTTGGTGAGAACCGACCTGATGAGAAGTCATTTTCCCCCGGGCCTCATTGGGGACTTATGGTGCTTCTCTTAATTGATGGACAATAAGTTAGCAGAGGAGTTCAATTTGTTGTCTTTAACCTTTACTTATTGAGTCCACAAACATCATTGTCAAAAGGGTGGACCGTTTTTTTTAAATATATTTCTACCTTCAAACAACAGAAATATTAGCCGTTTTTATTTGCTTCCCTTATTTATTTATTTAAGGGACAAGTGCATTAGAAATCCTAAAACTTGTTACAAAAGTGCAATTGAGTCCTAAAACTTTCAAAAGTGCAATCAAGTCCTAAAACTTATCACGAAAGTGCAATCGAGTCTTAAAACTTCCAAATAGTGCAATCAAAACCTAAAAATTGTCATGAAAGTCCAATTTGGCAAGTTTTAGAACTTGATTGCACTTTTTGAAAGTTTAGGACTCGATTGCACTTTCGTGACAAATTTTAGGACTTAATTGTATTTTTTAAAAGTTTTAGGACTTAATTGCATTTTTGTGACAAGTTTTTAGGACTTCCGGTGCATTTATCCCTTTATTTAACTAAGCTATTTTCCAAAACCTTAGGGTGGTGAATAAGACTTGGCAATCGTGCGAACACGAACCTACACGCGCTTCGACTTTATTGGAGTCTGCTGCAACCTTCATGGTATAAATATGCATTAATAGGAAAGAAAAAAAGCTCATGTTATTTGAGAGAAAATTCTATGAATTTACACCTAAAACATGCTTTATCCTCTAAAAACATTCTTTTAGGGAGTTTAATTAGTTTGGAATTGAAATTTAATGTTACTAACTTCAAGCAAGGATCTAGATGTAAGATGGGGTAGAAGTTATATCTAAATGGTGATCGAAGCACTCGGACGCCACACAACCAAGATTGCATTGCTCAAGCACTGTTAGGATAGATGATTTGCCATCGTGAAACCCTCGCACACAAATGCCGTAACAAATCCATAGGAAAATGGTAATCACACAAGCAAGAGCACATATTTTATTTGATTCCTCATATGCATCGATGAGGAAAGCTCAAGATATTAGCTCTGCCATTGTTGACGGCTAATTTTGGTTATGCCACTTAGTCAATTATTGCATAAGAGAATTAGGGATCCATCTTGACCTCTAAGCAAAAATACCAATAACATAATTTATATTTACATTTTATTTGAGTCATGCATCACATGCAAGTCACATGGTCTTAACACAATGTTACCATGGACCATCGCATGCACAATCGAGAGCTATAGCCGGCCATATCCATAGAACGAGTTTAAACTCCATGCCCGACTCCTTATTGATGAAGTTTGATCCGGTGGTTACTCGATTCAATTTTTTTAGTATTTTAAATTTCAAGTTTTCGTTTGTTTTGGTAAAAAATTCTTGGAATTTGCAAGAAGTTAGATTTGGAAAGTCATACGAATATGGAAGAGCAGGGTTAATTGTCCAAAAAATCCTAAACTTATTGCACTTTTGCCAATTCAGTTCTAAACCTTTCAATTTTGCTAATTCAATCATAAACATTTTCACGTTTTGCTAATTGAGTTCATCCAGCCAATTTTAATCGGAAATCGCTGCGTAGGTGGCCGACATTAACGTAGATAATTTAAAATAAGTATTTTAATATATTTTTCTCATTTTTAATTATTTTTTTTTTTATCTTTTTCTTCTTTTTTTTCTTTTTCTTCTTCGAGTCTAGCGAGGGTCACCGGTGACCCTTGCCGGCATGGCCCTCGCTAGTCAAGGGCAAGGGTTGTCGGCCGATGACCCTTGCTGGACTTGGAAGAAGAAAAAGAAAAAGAAAGAAAGAAAGAAAGAAAAGGAAAAGGAAAAAAAGAAAAAATAATAATTAAAATATTAAAATATTATTAAAATTGTCTACTGTGACATTCTGAAATTCCACCCATTTTCGGGATTTATGAAATGATTATTTCATCGATGCATTTTAGTTAAATCTCACTCGGAATTGATCACTCTCGAGAAGACTAACCATTAGGGAATGACTAGCTAGGAATCAAGTGCGTGGACCTAACAACTTAGCCGTGGATTGACACTTCGACTATAAGGATTGATGAGGAGATATTTTGGGCCATTATAGACCGATCCAAGGATGGCTATGGGACGATTCGCAAATGTTATACAATTAGATCGCGGATGATTCCGCTTGACCATTGTATGAATTTCGAACGATTCTAAACTTAATCCGAACGATCGCGTCAATTGGAACTTGTGATTGACCCTTGCAATTACATGACAACCGAGGTCGCCATGGCTCGAGTAAACTTAGATGTGGCTCGATATCGAATCGGCCACGAGTCAATACGCATAACTCCTAAAAGCCGCCCGTTAGTTGAGATACACTAAAGTTACATTTAATCGAATTTGATCATTACTTGGAATCCGGACTTGAGAATC
This sequence comes from Syzygium oleosum, assembly GCF_021117445.2. Lineage (NCBI taxonomy): Eukaryota > Viridiplantae > Streptophyta > Magnoliopsida > Myrtales > Myrtaceae > Syzygium > Syzygium oleosum. Next base: position 8,820,970 of record NW_026607494.1, read on the forward strand.
GAATTTCTCGAAAGCCATGACTAATTCATTGGACGACGTCACATTTGGCATGGCCAATCTTTGGGCCACTCGGATTTGTCGGAAAAGTCAAATTTGGATCGGGAGTGAAAAATGACCATTTTGCCCTTGGGATTATTTTAGTTCATTTGAAAAGTGGAAGGACATTTTGGTAAAGTTACTGCCCCCATGCTGGTCAAAAATATTAGACCACCCCTCACCGTGACCATCAGCTTGTGCTCGCCTCAGTTGTGGACCGCTGTGACCGGAGCCACCGCCGTCCTTCTCGTCCGGCTGCCGAAACAGCAGCTGCTTGCTAGGTTGATCTTGCTAGTTTTAAGCTTAGGCTCCTAATAAGTGCTCCCTAAGCCTTGATTAGGTTAATGGGTTATCAATGACATGTTTAGGGGCTGATTAGGGGTGGATTAGGGTTGGTTTGATGGCTGGTTGTGCTTGATTGATGATTTGTGGTTGCTGAAATGTTTCTCGGATTTGCTTGCTGAGGTGCCCTGTTGTTTTGTTATTTTTGTGGAGATCAATGTGGACCGAATTTGAGGAAGTGTTCTTCATGTAAGTTGACCCTAACATCTTGACGTATGTCATATATTAAATCTGGAATTTTTTTAGATCATTTTTGGGTATTCGGAAGTCCATTTTCAGACTGTCACCACTCTGTCGGATTTACTGTTCACCTGACCGGCATGTCTTTCTGAATTTTTATAAAATTTTTCAGACCTATTTTCAACAAACTTCCTTCATGAAAGTTTTCAAGGACATTTTTTTCTATGACATATAAAAATTTCAAGATTTTTCAAGGAGATTTGGGTATTGATTGAAAGGGGTTTCTAAGGCCGAACTGTCTGCCCTAGTGGGCAAATTTTTGATACGAATTTGGGTGATAAAAAGAGCAATTTACAGTTGGAATTGGATTTCGTATCCTTCATGAAAAATTTCATCAAGATGTTTCCAATTACATATCCAAAATTCAGAATTTTTGGAATTGATTTACTATTTATTTCAAAAGAGTTTCGATTACTATGCAATTGCCAATTTTAAGCCCGATGCAAATTTGGTTTCTCTCTCCCGGGAACTTTTCGATGTTGTTGTTGCACGAGAGAGCGTGGCTGGTTGTGAGCTGAGCATGAATTGAATGGCAATTGGCTAATCGAAAGATGAGAAATTGGCTGAGTGATTGAATGCCGTATGAGCACATAATACCTTGAGGCGTGTTACGCAGGGTTAAGTTGAGAATTGGTTGAGTGATTGAATGTTGTATGAGCACATAATACCCTCAGGCGTGTTACGCTGGATTAAGTTGAGAATTGATTGAGTGATTGAAGGCCCGTATGATCACATAATACCCTGAGGTGTGTTACGCGGGGTTATAACCTGCCTTGATGCGTTTTACGCGAGACGATGCCTGATTTATCGGATGCCAGGGAAGCCCGGATGCCAATCGTGGTGGAGGCCGGATTGATGCTTCTCATGGAATGCGTCGCCGACGTAGCGGGATGATGCCTGGTTACGCCGGAAGCCCTATGACCTGATGCGTTTTACGCGGGTTCAGGGAGCCCGATAATCTGATGCGTTTTACGCGGGTTCGGAGAGCCCGAGGGATTGCTAATAATCTGGACCTTGTGATTGTGATATGCATTGTGGTATGCTATGTGAGATTATTATTGGGCACGTCCGGATTATTAAGTGTGCTATGCATGTGCTTGCCCCGGTTCGGGTTGTTGTGTGTGCGATGAATGGTTGCCATGTTGTGGCTATATATTAACGTGCAGGGCTTGTGTGTGTGTGTCAAGGCGAGGTAAGGACGCCTGTGATTGTTGTGGCACGTTGAGTGATAAACCTTGCATGCTCTGAATTGTCCTGCGGTACGCGTTAGCTTAAGCAAGGCTTAGGTAGTGACTTATTGAGATTTATTCTCATTGTTGAATTATAAACATTTCAAAACCCTGAGCCCCATGATGATATGGAAGATCCGGGGCCGCCGCCAGGGTACCACGGGGATTGAAGATAGGTCTAGTCCCCCGTCTTTTGGATACCCCTTTTGATAGAGAAGCTAGGCTAACCAACCACCGATCCTTTTTGTTGTGTGTGGTGCCTAGATAGTGGCCTCTAGTAAGGCTTGTACTTTATGCAATTGTATTTTGTAAGTAATGCTTTGTTTATAAAAGTGTTTTTGTGGATGTGATTCCATTGTTTCTTTACTATTCCGTTTAATTGTTTGTTGTATGGAGAGTTCGATTTGCTTCCGCGTGTATTGCTCTTCAGTTCGTTAGTTTGGGTTGGCGATAAATCCTGAGATGTCGCATTTCTTATCGGCCTAGTCGGGATGTCGCGTGCTCGTAGGGATCGGGGCGTGACATCCACGTTAGCGTCGACCATGTCACGTAGGACGGCCGGCGTCCACTTCTGCAATTTCCGGCTAAAATTGTCAGATAGACTCAATTGGCAAAAAGTCAAAAGGTTTATGACTCAATTGGAAAAATAAAATGTTTATAACTAAATTAGTAAAAGTGTAATAGGTTTAAGACTTTTTTGACAATTTTCCCTTGATGACCGTATGACCAGTGAACAATGTTTATGTGTGTTTGACCTTAATAAAAGTCTAAAAGTGTTTGGTTTGAGATTTCGGTGAAGCCTATTCATTTTTTTCCTCAAATTAAATAAGTACATCAATAAGTAGATTTAATTATTTATTTGAAATTTGGGGACTAAAAGTCGTCCCACTCTGCCGGTGAACGCCTTCATGCATCGATATCTCCACAATGTTCTCTACGATTATCCACCGTATTTGAAAATTAGTGTGGAATTATTTGAGATTAGCTCACCAATCAAGGTCAAAATATTTGAGATTAACTTGCTTGATTTGCTCCTAATTTCTTGGATAAGTGGAGGTGTGTGCTATTGAACGAGTATTTAAATCGTATGATACGTTTTCAATTTTAATAAGCTTTGATTGAGTTTAAGATCACCAGCTGAAGTTAGGGACCCGTCGTGCCTCCTTAGATATATAGTTTTCTTGCATTCTTGAAAACTGACAAAGTATTATACATCACCCTCCCCAAACCTGAGTTTCTTCGACCACATGCCATTGCTTGGAATTGTTTGATTATGATAGCTGAGGAGACCTTAATAGTCAAATTTATCTTATTGGGCTTAATATCAACGCGTATTAATGGTCCATCCATTTCGCGGAAAACGTGACATTTTTGGAAAATGTTTTTTAGGAAGTCTTGATAATTTTTTCCGGTGTTTGGTTGAAAATGAGGAAATTGTTTATAGAAAATATTTTTCCGCAAATCGAACGGAGCCTGACTTACAATGAGTTGAGTCTAACCCTTTAGGATCGGTGTAGTTGGTGCGGACGTTGAAGACTTTCCAGCTCAGGAACCGAAGGTCGCTTATTTAAATCCCACCAACTGTGTGCAAATTGCTTTGGACCAGGGCTGTTGCACAGGCCAAAATCCTGAATTAGACTTAACCGGCTCATGGGGCTTGCATGGTGTTCAATAGGTCACAATGAGCTCAATTCGTGCCCAAATGGCAAGGATGAACCCGAGAAATGCGTCCGATTCCCGACGTCAACATCAATCTCTCATATTTCAGCTTTTTCTAAACATAACTCTCTCGATTTGAGCTTGAGCATTGCGAATTGCTCTGGACCAGGGCTGTTGCACGAGCCAAAAGCCTGAATTAGACTTAACCAGTTCATGGGGCTTACATGGTATTCAATAGGTCACAATGAGCTCAATTCGTGACCAAATGGCAAGGACGAACCCCAAAAATCAAGATCGCGAGGCATGCGTCCGATTGCCGACTTCAACATCAATATCTCAAATTTCAGATTTTTCTTAAGCATAGCTCTCTCGATTTCCTTACCAAAAAAAAAAAAAAAAACTCTCTCGATTTGAGCTCGAGCATTGCGTTTGAATTCGAGTTCAACTCTACCTCTTGAAGAACATGTTGCTAGTACTCGTACTAATTGAAATATTTTTGACATGGGAACGAAGGCTATGGAGTACGGCAATTGCATGCGTGGAATTTGGTTTGGAAAAGGTGGCACTTTGACCAGGCTTTTATTGTGTATTAAGAGAGAAAGAGTCCCAGCTATTTATGTATAAAGCTTTGAATGGTTCAGAAATTAGGAGACTTTGAAAGTTGGCACGTTCCGCCGGAAATGGTCGTATGCATCCTTCCTTTGCTATTTGTTTAAGCTAGCAATCATATGACTTTTTCGTTAATCAAAGGGCTAGGACCAGCAATTTTCGACATCATCCCTTTTACAGGAGATGTAGTTAAGCGTGTTTGTGTCGTGAGCAAGTCGATCTGTTCATATGCAAAGAATCGACATGTCATTTCACATATTTGATCTTTCCGATACATTTATGACATGCTCAAACATGTAGCTACGAAATATGTTAACCATATCACATATTTCGACACTACACATTCAGATATTTAGACACGTTCTATGAAATAGATTAATATGTTATCTGACAGCACGACGCATGTAGATACATGTGAATATGTTTATGTCAAAAATACCGTGACTTGTGAATCGCATGATTGACATTAAGAGATATGACACGACCAACAAAACGTGTTGTGTTTTGGTTCAACGTAAATTTTACAGTACACCATTTGGACACGAAAACATGAACCGCCACGAGGTGCTGGCCTCAAGTGCAATCGCAATTACTTCAAAAAAAATAAAAATTAAAACGCTTAAAGAATAGCGTGATCTATACGTTTGAACACAAAGTAGTTTTGCCCTATATGTTTACATCTAGCGTTACTCCTCATATAATGGTGGAGAACACTACCTTGTACATCATTTACTTCAGGTATTGAGGTTTCGTTTTGCTTTTTAATGAAAACCCAGCGGAAAGTTTTTCTTCAGAGTGTTTACATGGAAATAAACAACCGTGCAACTCACATTTCAAATGCTTCAATACGATGACCAATAAAACAATAGAAAAACACCAATAAAAACCTACATGATCTGAAGCGGCAAGATCATCTGGCCGATGTGATGCGGGAGCATTGGGCTTTGTCGACCGATCAACTTGAAGATGTCAATTTTTAAAGAGAGTTATCGATTCAATGGACAAGTTTTCAATTTCAAAGTTACCGATTGGCTACTGAGATATCGATACACAAGTTAATTGTCGATTTCGATGATGGGGGGTGTATTGCTAACCAAATCAGAACGATCACGCAGAGAATAAAAGAAAATTAAATTATGCATGAGTTTATCCAGGTTCACTCCCGAATAGAGTTACGTCCTGCAAAGGGATTATACTATAATTTTTAGGGTTGACAATCACAACCACTCATTACAATGATCCCTCATACGAGTACAATATATATAGAACTTAAATGGGCCCAAAGCCCAAGCCTATCAAAATCCCTTTGATCCCACAACAAGCGGGGCCGCCGTCCGCTCACCGGGGAACGGAACCCCCGCTCACTATCCGGTCAGCGGGACCCTCGTGTTGGGGGCGCTGCCCCCGAACCCCCGCATTCCGTGCGCAAGGGTCACATGTCGTTATACTTTGGTTTCCCTAAGCTCAAGTGGGCGTGCCCGGTATGAGAAACAAGGGTCTTCGAAGTATTCGCCAACTCCAACATTCTCCCACTTGGTGGATACTTCGCGCAAATGAGAGCCTTTCCAACATCACTCCTCTTCAATCCAATCGCAGCAGAGCACCATTCAAACTTCGCAACCGTGACGGTTTTAGTAAGGAAGTCTGAACTATTTTTCACAGTGTCGATCTTTTCAAGCCGAACCACTTTCTTCTCCACCTTCTCTCAGATAAAGTGATATTGAATGTCGATGTGCTTTGTACGTGAGTGAGACGCTGGATTCTAGCTAAATAAATGGCCTCTTGATTGTCGCATCTCACCTCCACGGCACCTTGCTCAAAACCAAGCTCCAAGCACAACCATCGTAACCATATGGCATCTTTTCCGGCATGAGTAAGAGCCATGTACTCAGCCTCTGTAGAAGAGAGCGCTATCACGCTTTGCCTCCTACTCATCCAACTCATCGCAGCCCCAAATAATGTGAAAACATACCCGCTAGTGGACCATCTACTATCAATATCTCCACCCCAATCTGCATCTACATGGCCTACGATATCAAGGATGTTTCCATTCCCTATATCTTCAAAACATAAAGAAAAATTCCAAGTTCCACGAAGATACTTGAAAACCCTTTTTATTGCATTTTAATGTTCTCTACCCGGGTTGGACATATATCGACTCAAGACTCCCACTGCTTGGGCTATATCCGGATGCGTGCACACCATAGCGTACATCAAGCTACCCACTGCACTTGCGTATGGAGCTCGGGCCATCTCTTCAGTCTCCTCATCTCTTTTAGGACACTGTTCCATAGATAATTTGATCCCTAAAGGTATGGGGGTACCAGGGGTAAGTACAGCACAAGTACCATAACTTTTGTACGGAGGACACTTAAGTGCTATAACTATTTTTTGGCTCACTTGAGTGCCATAACTTCTAAAAAAAAGATCACTTAAGTGCCACTTACGAGCTGGTTGTGAGGGCCCAAAACTGCGGCTTTTCCGGCCGAACGGTGACCTTCCTGGCGAGGCGAGCACCACCAACTTGAAGAGAGGGTGTCGGTGAATCATTCCATGGCCTCCGTTCGTCTCAAAATTTCCGTTTTAGCCTCCATTGACGAAGGTAAAAATGCTTCGTAGTCACACAATTTATCGAACCGATTTGTGTGACTACGAAACATTTTTACCTTCGTCAACAGAGGCTAAAACAAAATTTCGAGATGAACGGAGGCCATGGAATGATTCACGGACACCCCCTCAAGCTGGTGGTGCTCGCCTTGCTGGGAAGGTCACCATTCGACCTGAAAAGCAGCAGTTTCAGGCCCTCACGACTAGCTTGTCAGAGTGGTTGGTGGTGAGGGCCCGAAACCGCGGCTTTTCCAGCCAAATGGTGACCTTCCCGGCGAGGCGAGCACCACTAGCTTGAAGAGGGGGTGTCGGTGAATCATTCCATGGCCTCCGTTCGTTTTGAAATTTCCGTTTTAGCCTCCGTTGACGAAGGTAAAAATGCTTCGTAGTTACACAAATCGGCTCGATAAATGTGTGATTACGAAGCATTTTTACCTTCATCAACGGAGGCTAAAACGGCAATTTCGAGATGAACGGAGGCCATGGAATGATTCACCAACACTTCCTCTTCAAGCTGGTGGTGCTCGCCTCACCAGGAAGGTCATTGCTCAGCCGGAAAAGCCGCGGTTTCGGGCCCTCACGACCAGCTCGTAAGTAACACTTAAGTGATCTTTTTTTTTAAAGTTATGGCACTCAAGTGAGCAAAAAAAAAGTTATGACACTTAAGTGTCCTCCGTACAAAAGTTATGACACTTGCGCTGTACTTACCCCGGGGGTATCAATAGGCTTGCAGTCCGTCATGTTGAATTTCTTCAACATTTTTTTGATGTATTTCTCTTGCCCTAGCCATAGCTTCCATTTCCCGCGGTCCCTCGTAATCTGCATACCCAAAATAAAATTTGTAAGCCCCAAATCTTTCATATCGAACTTCCCAGCCAACAAATTTTTCACGGATTTCACCATCTTCACACTATTCCCAATTAAAAGCACATCATCCACGTATAGCGTGAGAATGACAAACTGATCACCTACCCTCTTAACATAAACGCAGTGGTCAGAATTTGAACGCACAAAATCAAGCTGGAGCATGTACATGTCAAACTTATGGTACCACATCCTCGGTGACTGTTTCAACCCGTATAGGGACTTTTTCAGTTTGCATACCAGATTCTCCTTTCCTTCTGCTTCAAAGCCTTCTAGTTACCTCATATAAATCTCCTCCTCCAAATCCCCATGAAGGAAAGCTATTTTTACATCCATCTGTTCCACCTCAAGATCGTATGCAGCTGCTACGGACAGAATAAACCGTATCGAGGTCAAATTCACCACAGGAGAGAAAACCTCGTCATAGTCAATTCCCTTGATCTGAGAATACCCCTTGGCCACGAGTCTTGCCTTGTACTTCTCCACAGTCCCATCTGGTTTCAGCTTTTGCTTGAACACCCATTTGCACGCAATTGCCTTTCTATCCTTAGGCAATTTACATAAGCTCCATGTCTCGTTTTGATCAAGCGACTGCATCTCATCTATCATCGTGAGCTCCCACTGATTCGCGTCATCCATGGATCTCGCGTCTTTTACAGAACTAAGATCATCTCCGGTAATGCTTAAGGCATGAAACGTACTCAATGCACTAAGTGAGTACCGAAGTGGTTTTCGCCTTTCCCGTGTTGATCTCTTGAGAGCCGGCATGCTATTAGTGTCCGGGTCTTCATCCGAATCTGCATCTTCGACTTCATTAACCAAGTCCCCTTGCTCCGGATCATAATCAGACTCTGCTGGTATATCTTGTGGAGCCATCTCCACAGTTTCAATCTTAGGACTTTCTTCAGGCACTACCACTTTCTTGGGCTCAGCACTTTTCTCTATGCCTACCTGGGATTGTGTTTCACGAAAGACAACATTCCTGCTGTATACGATGACCTTTGATTTTGGATTCCAAAGCTTATAGCCCTTGACCCCTTCCTTGTATCCGACGAATATGTTCTTCTCAGACTTATTGTCAAGTTTACCCCTTTTCTTATTGGGTACATGAACATACGCGTCACACCCAAACACTCGAACATGTGATAGATTCGGCTTCTTCCTAAACACTGCCTCGTTTGTTGTACGGTCCTTCATTGATGAGGTCGGTGACCGGTTCTTCAAATAACTGGCCGTGGCTACAACTTCTACCCAAAATTCAAGATCCAGACCTGCCCAACTCAGCATGCATCTTGCCTTTTTAATGAGTGACCGATTTTATCTTTCGGCCACCCCATTCTATTGAGGCATATAGGGATCGTTTTCTGCCTCGCGATACCATTATCCACACAAAACTGCTCGAACTTGTCCGAATAGAATTCACCTCCATTATCCGTACGAAGTATCTTGATTTTCCTACCCAATTGGTTTTCAACCAAAGCCTTAAATTCTCGAAATTTTTTGAATACATCTGATTTACTTTAATAAAATAAATCCAACTATATCTCCAAAAATCATCTATGAATGATACATAGTACCTAGATCCTCCAATAGATGGAGTCGAAGTAGGCCCGAAAACATCACTGTGAATCAGCTCCAAAATCTCTGTTGCTCTTGTACCGGTGTGTTGGAAACTAACTTGGTTCTGTTTTTCACGAAAATAGTGTTCGCAGAACCCGAAACCCATAGAGCAATCTAGTACTCCCTCTACCATTTGACTCAAAGCTAAGGTAGACAAGCCATTTTCACCAATATGCCCTAGCCTTTGATACCACAACATAGACGTGTCATATCCATCTTCCTTTGCCTTTTCAGAGACGAACCTGCCACCAACAATCACCATTTCCCCGAGCAACTTGTACAACGTTCCACAACGGACTCCTCGTGCAATCACAATAGAACCCTGAGTCATCTTGCACGAATTTTTATTGCAGTTGAAAGTAACCCCTGAATCAGCCATCGTACCAACTGATAACAGGTTTCTACTCATCGAGGGTATGTGCATCATGTCTGGATGAGTCTTCACTGTGCCATTATTCATCCTCAGCTTCACCCTGCCACGCCCAACAATCTGAACTGCACTATCATCTTCGAGCACGACATCTCCACCATCATATTTCTCATATTCACAAGACCAGTGTCTATGAGGCATCATGTGGTATGAAGCACCGATGTCGACGAACCAAATATCCTTGTTTGACTGCGCCATACATGCAGCAGCCACATACATATCTCCTATCTCGTCCTCCTTCTTTCCCGAGGATGATTCAACTTCTTTCTTAGAAACAGGCTTGTTTTTACAATCTCGTTTCACATGGCCCCACTTTTGACATCTCTAGCACTGTACCCTCCTCTCCCTACTCTTCGATCGCCCATGAGATTTGGATCTGGGACCCTCTCCGATTTAGAGCCTTCTCTGCTAGCCTACCCCTAGCAGCCAGCGCCTCTTTACTAGAATTTCCTGACCCCTTTCTTTGTGTCTCCTCTGATAACAAGACTGAACACACATTATCATACGACAATTCCTTGTCCCCACCACCGATTACCACAATTAGGTTATCCCATGAATCCGGTAGTGAACAGAGTAGTGTTATCGCCTTATCATCATTCTGGAACTTAACACCGATTGATACGAGTTGACTTATCAACGTGTTAAAGTTATACATATGTGCAGAAAACGAATCACCCTCATGCATCATTATATAGTTTCTTCCTTAAGAACAACTTATTTACTAGCGACTTACTTTGGTACAACGACTCCAGTTTCTGCCATAAATCCCTGGCTGTAGGTTCGTTCATCATGTTCGTCAAAATGGAATCTTCGAGACAAAGCCGGATCAAACCCTTTGCTTTCTGATCGATTCAATCCCAGTCCTCAATCTCCTTTGGATCTGGCTGTTTGGAAGTTGCATCCGCTTCCTCGCCAATCACGACACTAGCCATCGCAACAACCGGCCTTTCCCTTATGATTGCTGACCAGAGATCTCGATCACAAAGTAGATCCTCCATCTTCATCTTCCACAGGTCGAACCGCGTCCCATCGAATTTTTCTATCTCAATCCGTGACCCTCCTGACATCTCAGATAAACCCTAATTCCTCGACTTTGGCTCTGATATCAATTGATGGGGGTGTATTGCTAACCGAATCAGAACGATCACGCAGAGAATAGAAGAAAATTAAATGATGCACGAGTTTATCCAGGTTCACCCCCGAATAGGGTTACTTCCTGCAAAGGAATTCCACTATGATTTTTAGGGTTTACAATCACAACCATTCGTTATAATGATCTCTCGTACGAGTACAATATATATAGGACTTAAATGGGCCAGAAGTCCAAGCTTATCAAAATCCCTTTGATCCCACAACAAGCGGGGCCGCCGTCCGCTCATTGGGGAGCGGAACCCCTGTCCGCTGTCCAGTCAGCGGGACCCCCGTGTTGGGGGCGCTGCCCCCGAACTCCCGCATTCTGTGCGTAGGGGTCACATGTCGTCAGATCATACTTCGGTTTCCCTAAGCTCATGCGGGCGTGCCCGGTATGAGAAACAAGGGTCCCCGAAGTATTCGCCGGGGAGCGGAACCCCCACCCGCTGTCCGGTCAGCGGGACCCCCGTGTCGGGGGCACTGCCCCCGAACCCCCGCATTCCGTGCGCAGGGATCACATGTCATCGAATCATACTTCGGTTTCCCTAAGCTCATGTGGCCATGCCCGGTATGAGAAACAAGGATCCCGGAAGTATTCGCCAACTCCAACATTCGAGACTCCCTATTGACTACCTAATGATTGGAGGCTCTTCTCATCCATTTCTATTAAAGGTTGGTGATCTCCTACGATGACTATTTGGCTCCCAAGGATGACGAACGAATTTAGAGTCTAAGTTTAATCATTTTACATTTGGTAAAATATAGTTACTCTTAATTTTATGAGTCTTAAGTGTTTTGTAGGATTCAAGAATCAAAGTTTAGGTCTCTAGGTGTTATAATACATTTTCTAGTTTCTAAGTCTTTATTATATATTCTAGTTCTCATGTCATTGATGTTGGGTAGTTCCCGTGTCTTCAATGCTTGGTCTATTTCCTTTTGTAATAATCCTTCTATATAACGCGGCAAATTCTCAAATGTAATTAAGTGGATTTTGAAAATTGAGAATATATGAGATTTTCCTCTATGTGAGCGAATATCTTTGAATAGTGCATAACTCCTATCTTGGCATCTGTATCCTTGGAAGGTAGATTCTTCCTGGGTGGTGAGCCAAAGAAATATTGTATCATCGGCCGGTGATTTTTTGTATGATTTTTTGTAGGCCTTGGTAATGAGCTTCTCCAATCTTGGAGTTCTGTATCCACGGATGGTGATTTTCTATAAGCTTTGGTGGTGAACTTCGTCAATCCTGACAGTGATCCTTGGTTGGTGGCGCATCTGTATATCTTGGTTATGGTTGTATTTTATCCTACTTCTATCCCTTCATCCATTGGCACCCATTCCAAAACACTCTAATTCCATCGACATCACTTAAAGCAACTCTCATCCGCCCCCGCAACTGCATCATGATGCAAGAGGAGAAATACGTCAAAATGTAGTAGTGACAGGAAAGATATCTTTTTCCTCATGCCTAATACACGCTTGCTGAAAAATTCTGATTCGTTCATGGTGGAAAACATCGAAGCATGCAGGTTGTTGGGCTTGAGCAACTGTTCGTGCAGTGCATATGCTTACACTGTCAACTGTTTTATATGGACGGATGAGAAGTTTCGGTTAAGCATTCAGCCGGTGATGCAATCGTAAGAGATTTCTATGTGCGGATTGCGGCTTCGGACTTGAAGGAGGAGAACAAGGAAAAGGGGAAGCCCAGTTCGAATTCCATAACAGCAGTTGTAGTTGAGTCCGTAGCTTTTCTCGTTGTCCTTAGTGTGTCATTGGTGACTGTTAGGATGAGACGGTCTGCTCATTCAGCGAACGATCATGTGATTCATTTTGAATATCGAGTTCTGAAGAAGGCGACAAGTAACTTCTGTGAGAAAATCGGGGAAGGTGGGTTTAGTTTTGTTTTCCGAGTAACACTGCCAGGCTCAACTCCTATAGCAACGAAGAAATTCGTCAACCAAAACCAAAGTAATAAACATTTCCTTGCAGAAGTTAGAACTATGGGAAAAATATAGCACGTCAATGTCGTTCGTCTCCGGGGTCACCATGCAGAAGAGACAAAAAGGTTCCTAGTATATGAGTACCTTGTAAATGGTTCGCTCGCTCATTTGTTTCAAAAAGGTTCCAACACATTGCCACATGCCATGTCATCATTCCCGCGTCATTGTCATTATATCACCACGTCATCATATTTCCATGTCATTTAGTGATTGCATGCTTAGACTCATATAAATTAGAGTTGTCATGCTACATTAGTTCATAATTTATGCCCGTCAATAAAATTAGGTCATGTTACAAGTCATTAGTTTAACAATTCATGACTGTTAAACTTAAATAAAAATTGCATATAGTTTAGTTTTCATAAACAAAAAAACCCAAAAAGAATTAATTAGAATTGCATAAGCATTTAGAAATCATGTTTAGGCTATACATGCATTTTCAATTAACATCGTGCAAATATTGGGGAATTAATTATAGTGAGGTTACGTTTTGCGTTGCATTGAGATCAGCCCTATTTCTAGTAATTTATTTATTACTTTGGTTTATGGAGTGTTACATTATTGATTGTTTGCCCGTATGATCACTCTTGCACGTTAGTGACTCAGACTTAAAATCAACCAAGACTGCTGGCAAAATATTTTTGAAAATAAATATAAAAGGTACAGAAATGGCATTTGATCAATTTAGCGTAATCAAGTTCTCGAATCCGTTGAATCTCTGGTTCATAGACGCATTTTACTTGGTGTCTAATCGACCCTAACTGATTAGTGGCAGCTCCAAATGGTAAGAAATTGCATATTAAATTGAGTACAAATTTGTGATTGGTAGGGCTCGGGAGAATCTATGCTAAACGATTTAATCCTGTTTAGTAGTCCATTAGCTTTCGTTTAGGTGGTTCACCTCTCAAAAGTTCACGACAGAGATGCACACTAGTGTCACCTCTCTCGTCGATGCTTTAATATTATGTGATTTTTCGCTTCTCTCTGTGTTGTCTCGCTAATCTCGTGCTCGGGTGTGTGTTTCCAAAGTGGGGAAAAATATTGCTGTTTTTAAGTTCATTAAATGGTTAGCTAGATAAAAAGAAGACAGCGGGATGTCGTATTGTCTCGTGGGATGAGAATAAGTTTTGTTCCCTCAACATTTGACTTTGTGTTATGACTCGTCAAAGAGTCGACAAAAGTGCATCCTTTATTTAATAGAATGGACAACATTGATTTTATGAGGAGGTACTTTCTTGCCTTATTTTAGGGCAAAAGGACACTATAAGTGCCATAACTTTTTTTCGGATCACTTTGGTGTTAACTTTTTTGAAAAACGATCATTTTAGTGTCAATGCTGACATGGTCGCCGGAAATATGACGTGGCTCTTTTTTTATTAATTTCCGATGCTGGTATGGCTCGCCGGAAATCTGACGTGACTCTTTTTTTGGCCGGAGTCACTAAAGTGATCTCTTTTCCTTCGACTTGGCACCAAAGTGATCCGAAAAAAAGTTATGGCACCAAAGTGATCTCCGTACACAACTTATGGCACTTATAGTATCCTTTTGCCTTATTTTAGGCTATATCTAAATTAGCGTGACCATAAAATAGTCGATATTGTGTCGCACTGCAAATTGCCATTTGTTCACATTTCTCAAAGTCAGCTTTTGGTGAATGGTATGTACGTCTCTTTTTTGGCATGAACACATACTCATAAATTAACTTTCGAATGTCTAGTTTGCAACGATATTGAGTCGTGCACTCACGTCATCTCGTATCAGAGATTGGCATTCTTCGGCACATCATAAAACTTTGATTGTATGAAAACGTACTTGTGACAAACCCAGCATCGATTTATTCTGAAGGTTACCTTTTCTTTTATATTTATGTATCATAATCTAAATTCGAATAGCAGAGAGCAGGCTAATTTTTTCACAATTGAAATTCATAGAAATGTAGTTCACTCCTGCCGAAGTAAATAATCAAAAAGGCACTATTTATTAGTTGCGCTATGAAACCACAAAGGCATTACACAACTCAATTGCCTTCATTTAATTATTGAAACGCAAAATTTTCAAACTTTAGGGCAATGGATAGGTCTTCTGGCAACCCTGAGAGCATGAATCCGCACAAGCTTCAATCTTCTTTGCGTCCACTCCAACTTTTTTGGTGTCTATATGAGTTCAAATATGAAACAAGAAATTTAAAATGTCACTCACATTAAAATTGAAATTAAATATTTTTTAGCAAGAGCATATATCGAAGTCCAAGGAAATGAAATGATTTAGAATGCAACCAACCTCTCTTAATTAAAATATAATAACGAAACAACAATACAGAAACAAGATTATACAATGACTTTCATGGTTTTATGGATCTTAAGAAGCTACGATTTATCTTTGATCTCGATATGAAGATTATTACCTGGATGGTAGTTAAAGCAAGTAGACAAGAAACAACCAACATCGCAGTGCTTAGATGCCGAGGACGTCAAAGACACATCGGGGCATTTCTTGAGGCATCTCTGCATGCATAGCCATTGCAAGGGGTCGCCAGCACACATCAATACACAGTTCGATATGCACGATGCGAATGCCACGTCAGCACTGATGGACGACCATAGTATCAGAGCTGCCACGAGCATCATTGACCCCATTCTCTTGGATGCCATTACCTCTATGGTTATTCCCACTTAAACTATTCGTAGCCTCTCTCTCTCTCTCTCTCTCTCTCTCTCTCTCTCTCTCTCTCTCTCTCTCTCTCTCTCTCTCTCTCTCTCTCTCTCTCTCTCTCTCTCTCTCTCTCTCTCTCGACTCCTTTGTGAGCTACTGAAGTGATGTGTTAAGTGATGTGTTGAGATGAACAAGTGTAGCGCCTTTATATGCTCAGAGATTCATTCAAGTCATTGAATGAGGATCTACTTGATATGCCAATGACATCTAATTCTTACCAAATTTTAGGTCCTGTAAAAAGCTAGGTGGCGATAAGTTGCCATCTATTGCAAGAATTTTTTTATATGTGAGTACTTGTCAAATTTGATCTCATCAATAAGTTTTTTTTGGTAAGGATCTCATCAATAAGTTTCTTTCTAAAGAATCCTAATTTTCTAAAATAAATTTAATTTAATTCTTGACAAATTATTTGATTATAGTGTTAACATATCGATTAATAATGTGAACCCACATTCAGTTTATTATTGCTCACATCAATTTTGTTGACATTTTATTGTCCGTATTAAGCTGCGTGACAGCTATGATGATTGCCCAAATTAAGATAACTGTCTTGATGGAAGAAGTTATCAGAAGAGATGTGAATGGGAATATATATAGGTCTAAGCCAAACCCCACAATATACAAAAAAAAAAAAAAAACCACCATCAACGTTAAAAGGGCAATTGGCTAGAAGCACCCATTCACCGACCGATCAAGTCTCTGCGGATCTGGTTTTTAATCGAACTTTATCAATGGCTGAGATGAGTATAGAATTTTCACGTTTCCTCATTCGATTCTAATTATGCATGGTTTGTGTTCATCCATCAATAATCGGAATCTTTAGTCTTTCGCAAATTTCTAATAGTTGGTATCAAAGCTTGTTAATAACTTTGCCTTGATGATTTTTCGTGAGGTTTTGAATGAATTAAAAATCGGGGCAATTTCTAGCCAGGAGAGAAATTGCTGATTTCAACCAAATTTAGGGGACCCATCACCCGGCTTTGGACCAATAGCGTCGCACTGCCATGGGCAAGAAAAACCCTAAGTCAGTTCGACCTTAAAGTGATTGCCATAGGCTAATTGAGCGATCGAAGTTACGATGGTTAAGGTTTGCGTTCGACGGAATTTTGCTTGATTCCGACCAATTTCTTGGCCGTTTTCGCCGCCGATCCTTGGACCTATGTGATCGTGCTGGAATGGTCTCCAAAACCCACGACTTAATTTGGTATAAGGTGGGGGTGTTGAATGAGACCCAGGTGGTGGAGGGGGACGGAGATGTTGTGCACCAAGACCTCGCGCAAAGCACGCGCTCATAAGTAGTCTTAGGTATGTGCACGCCACGCGCCCCATGCAGTTGGTTACAAGGAGACCTTTTCTCTTGTATCAATTTGGCATTGGTTGCCCATTTTGACATATAATTACATCCAATGGATGTGAAAATGGCGTTCCTTAATGGAGAACTAAAGGAGAAGGTTTACGTGAAATAATCAGAAAGATTCTCCTCTAGTAATGGTGAGCATTTGGTGTGCAAGCTTGAAAACTCTATATACGGCTTGAAAGAAGCATCCCGCCATTGGTGCTTAAGGTTCCATGATATAATCTCTTCCTTCAATTTTGTAGAGAATGTCGTGGATCAATGTATATATCAGAATGTCAGTGGGAGCAAATTTTGTTTTCTTATCCTATATGTGGATGACATTTTACTTGCAACCAATGATAAGAGGTTGCTACATGAAGTGAAATAATTTCTTCGAACTTAAGTTTCTTCGACCACGTGCCATTGCTTGGAATTGTTAGATTATGATCTCTGAGGAGACCTTAATAGTCAAACTTATCTTATTGGGCTTAATATCAACACGTATCAAGGGTCTATTCCTTTCGCAGAGAATGTGACATTTTTGAAAAATGTTTTCCGAGAAGTCTTGACAATATTTTCCTGTGTTTGGTTAAATATGAAGAAAATGTTTTCCTAGAAAATATTTTCCACGAAATGAACGGACGAACCCCACAAATCAAGACCGTGAGGCATGCATCCGATTCCCGACTTCAACATCAATCTCTCAAATTTCAAATTTTTCTAAACACAACTCTCTTGATTTGAGCTCGAGCATTGCATTTGAATTCGAGTTCTTGACATGGGAACGAAGGCTATGGATTACGGCAATGCATGCATGCAATTTGGTTTGGAAAAGCTGGCTTTTTGACCAGGCCGTTTATATATAAAGCTTTGAATAGTTCAGAAATTAGGAGACTTTGAAAGTTGGCACGTTCCGCCGGAAATGGTCGTATGCACCCTTCCTTTGCTATATAGTTTAAGCTAGCAATCATATGATTTTTTCGTTAAATCAAAGGGCTAGGACCAGCAATTTTCGACATCATCCTTTTTACATGAGACATAGTTAAGCGTGTTTGTGTCGTGAGCAAGTTGATCTGTTCATATGCAAAGAGTCGATGTTTCATTTCACATATTTGATCTTTCCGATAGATTTATGACATGCTCAGACACGTAGGTACGAAATATGTTAAAGATATCACATGTTTCCACACTACACATTCGGATATTTTAGACACGTGCAATCACGATTACTTCAACAACAAAAAAAAAACACTAAAAGAATAGCGGGATCTATACGTTTGAACACAAAGTAGTTTTCCCCTGTATGTTTACCTCTAGCGCTACTCCTCATAGAATGGTTGAGAACACTCTTCCTCGTACATCATTTACTTCAGGTATTGAGGTTTCGTTTTGCTTTTCAATGAAAGCCCAGCGGAAAGATTTTCTTCGGAGTGTTTATATGGAGATACACGACCGCGCAACTCACATTCAAATACTTCGATACGATGACTAAAAAAAATAAAAATAAAAATAAAAACCAATAAATTCTTCTTTGCGACAAGTTCAGCAGAAAGTTCTTCGACAAATTCTTCTTTTCATGTCATGTGTGTATGTGTGTATGTATGCGCACACATTTCCTAGTTTTCATGTATAGCAAGGATCCTTACTCACAGCATAGGTTGCGATCTAGATTTGAATAGATGTACATTGGGAAAACTCTGAGCATTGCAGCATCGGACTTGAAGGAGGAGATTAAGAAAAAGGGGAAGCCCAGTTCGAATTCCATAACAGCAGTTGTAGTTGAGTCCGTAGCTTTTCTCATTGTCCTTAGTGTGTCATTGGCGACTGTTAGGATGAGACGGTCTGCTCATTCAGCGAACGATCATGTGATTCATTTTGAATATCAAGTTCTGAAGAAGGCGACAAGTAACTTCTGGGAGAAAATCGAGCAAGGCGGGTTTAGTTTTGTTTTCCGAGGAGCATTACCAGCCTCAACTCCTATAGCAGTGAAGAAACTCGTCAACCGAGCGAAGAACACTAAAAGTGCCAAAAGTTGTGTACGACGCTATTTCGCCGGAAATGTTCCCACGATGAAATATAATTCACCGAAAGTCATTCTTTGGTTTTTAATGAGAGGAGACCGGGTTCTGGGTTTAATTCTGGACAAGAGTTACCCAGGCGAGAACAAAGAGTTCAATGGTCTCGATCAGTAACACGAGCTTCGAGCAAAATCAAAATTTGTTTTATATATTGATAGATAGTTCAGACGAATCCGTCCATAGACTGGCGGTGTCCAAAGTTCGTCGATGCGATATTACAAAGTTACTGGCTTGAAAAGTAAACAGCTATAGCTACGGAAAGATAAAGTGCGATACTGGAAAGTAAAGATAAAAAGATAGCATTTTTGTTTGTATGCGAGGTGGGGGGGTCCTCTGTTGGCAGCTGAGTGCTATTTAAAATGTGGGCTTGGTAACCGTCTTTGGTATCGTGTTCGACACCCACCGTTGATATCATCTTCACTGTTCATCTAATGACACCTGTCTGCTAACCACCATTGATCTTATCCTTTGTTCCAAGGCAATAACCGTCGTAAAGTTCATACCATCTAACACATGTCTTCCTTGAAGTAATTACCATCATCGAACTCATATTGTCTTGACACATGTCCTTCTCGAGGCAGTAACCGTTGTCGAGTTCTTCCTGGCTTGACACTTGTCCTTGTGGAGATAATAAACGTCATTGAGCCCTTCTTATTCTGACACCTGTCCGTCCCGGGATAATAACTGTCATCGAGCTTCTTTTATTCTGACACTTGTCCTTCCCGGGATGATAACTGTCACCGAGCTTCTCTTATTTAGACACATGTCCTTCCAAAGTAGGGACCCTCGTCGAGCTCTTCTTGGCTTGACACCCGCCCTTCCGAAGCAGGGACCCTCATCGAACTCTTCCTGGCTTGACACCTATCCTTCCAAAGCAAGGGCCTTCGTCGAGCTCTTCGTGGCTTGACACATGTCCTTCTCCTTGTCGATAGCCTCGGTGACCATTTTCCTTCGTAACTTTGGTGCTTGCTCGCCAGCTCTCTCTGGATTTCAAATTTCCCACTAGTGTCTGCTAATACTTGCCAGCTGTTTTGCTTACGTGATCCGTCTCATACGGGGTGCGTCATCCTTTGACATCTTTTATTATTTATTTCTATTTATTTTGGTTGTCGATAACCTAATTAATTATAGGTGTCAACATATGCCCCTTTTTAAAAGAATTAATTATTTTAGATTTAATTCTTTTGAAGAAATGTATCTGGCCCTAGTGGCCTTGATCTCAACGCCTCGTAATTTACATTCGCTTAACCTTCTTGCTTTTTCTAACACATCATCTTGATGGTTTATGGTTAGGCAAATCTTCATGATAGCATATCATCTGAACCGTCGTATCTTCAGCGATAAAAATCAAAACTTTAACTCTTTATCTCCTCCTTCGACCATCTTATCTCAGTGATCAAAACCTTAGCTTTCCATCTTCTTCTTCGACTCTAGGTTTTCTCCGTCTTCTTCCAAATCCTTCGTATTCAGTCTGTATTCATGGCTGCCCAATATTCTCTTGGGTCATACATTGAAAAGTTTGATCGTTTGCGAGGTGATGAGGAGTCTCCAAATTGTAATTTTCGCCCGCTGCATTTGGTCGACGAATCCTTAGATCAGCTTATTCTGGGTCCCTGTTTCCACGATCATCAGCGAATCCCAGCTTCTCTTCACCCATGTTTTCCAAGGGAGCAAGAGAACTACTCCCTATTCAAAGGCCTTCGGTCACGGACATTTGGTTTCCAAGGACCTCACGGTTTCGAGGGTTTCCCTCTCCTAAGACGGATATTCACCGCTGGCATGTGAGACTGAAGGAAGACATATCTACCCGACTTGCTTGGATAAGAGCCGTCATTGATGTGGCTTTGGAGGTCAACATGCTGTCGTATGACTTTTGGGTGTTGCTATTAGTTCCTAGTTCCCTTCGACTAACTACTTCTTTTTCCCTTAGGGCCCAATGTTTGTTACTCTTTTAGACATGTATGCTATTACTAACCTTTCTTCGGTTGGGACCCCAGTAGACTATATGGCCTCGCTATAAGTGCCTGATGTTTCTAATGACAACCTTGCTTACAGTAGGTTTCTTAAGGTGCTTTTTCCTAGTATTGGTCCAATAACTTCTAATGAGTGCACACTTTTTCTTCTTTTTTGGCTATCGAAATATGTCTTCTTTGTTCCTTCGTTAAAAGTCTCCAAAGACTTTTTACTACTTACAGCCAATCTTGCTACGAGTAAGACACTTGCTTTGGGTCCACTAATTTTAGCAACTCTGTATAGGGGAATAACCCATGCATCTTCATCGATGGCATCTAAGGACGAGAGTTCTCTATTTGGACCATTTTGGATACTCTAATGTTGGCTGATACATTATTTTCCACTCTTTTCCAGTCGCAATTTTTGCACCTTCCATCACCATTCCTTCCCAGACTTCCGGCTACTAACATCTCCTCCTTTTAGGTGTCGTTTGCTAACTTATTCCTCATTAAATATCCCTGAGGATATCTCTCCTTTTGCTTTTTACCTTCAAAAATTCTTGTCGGTCGACTCAAATGAAATTGAATTTTTTGCTTATGATGCAAATGAATTTAATTACCTATTTGATTGGACAGCTTGCCCTAATTCTGTTGCTTTTTGGCTGCATATTCTTACTCTTGTGGATCTTCTCTTAAGGTTATCTCAGAAGGGGAAATTCTATCATGGCTTTGAAATCTATTCTCCCCAATACTGTGCCAAACAGTTTGGTTTAGTTTAAGCTGTTCCTATGCCAACTCCATATTCCCTTGAGTTTTCTGATAGGATCAAGTGGAAATATCCTTTTAAGGCAGAGGTTCCTTTTATCCGCTGCTCTGAGATTACCCAGCTTATACGTGCTAAATTTACCCTTGACGTCGATGATTTCGAGCCTAAACCTAGATGCACACTTGCATGGACTTCTTGGTGGCTTTCTTTCTCTCTTAAAACCCCTTATGAAGAGGCTACTCAAGCCATGCTGAGTCGAATACTGAAAGGCGCATTTAAGCTAAGGCACAAAAATAAGAGGGATAAAAAAAGCCACTTTAGTGAAACCCAGTATCTCAAAGCCTAGTTTGGAATCGCTGCGAATAACCCAAGGCACGCAAGCCAAGACTCCTAAAGCTAAGATAGTGGTTCCTTCGAAGAAAGTGGTTCCTCCGAGAAACATCCCTATTCGGACTCGTCTATATCACACCATAATCATGGATCAACCCAAAGTCGGAGACAGCACTTCCACTCTCAAGGGAAAAGTTGATCATGTCCAAGATATTTATTGTTGCAACTTTTCCCTTTTTTGCACATAGCCCTTGAATTATCTCCTAAATCTTTGTGTTTTGCTCTCACAGAGTCTTTACCCTCTAATCAATCTGTCGAGGAAGCAGATGAAGAACCAATTGCTGTGTTGCTCAAAAGAAAACGTCCTAACACCTCAACTGCATCAGTTTCTTCCTCTATGGCCACCGGCAACCCTTTAGAGGCTTCGGATTCTCAAACTAACCCTTCCCATCCTGAAAACAATTTGGAAGGTACATTTCTGTTGCACTATTCTCTGTTGGTTCCTTTTTTGTTCGACGCCATATGACTAATTCTCTTGAACATTTATTGTTGAGAATATATCAGACCACTCTGTTGATCCTTGCCTGGAAGTTGCCATTGTTGCTCCACCCACATTACTCATTACCGGGCCAAAACAAGGTATTTACGTTATGATTTTATATTGCAGTTCACTATAAGTCTTATTAATTGATTATGTTTCATTTTCAGAAACCTCAAATGATTCGGTACCATCGACCTTAGCAACTTTGGAACTCGAGGAGATTGCTAGTGTTCAACCTGTTGACAGCAACATTTTGTCCAGCCCTCCCACATGCTCGGCCGAAGTCAATCCTCCTAGTCCGACATTGCCTCTAGTCACCGCTCTTATCCCTATTCAAAGTATTCCTGCCCCCTCGATACAACCATCATCAAGTCAACAATCTCCCCACGTCGAGGAAAGAAATTCTCCACAATCTCTTCTGAAGACTAGACGCATGTTGGATGAAGCCTCTCATATATTGGGTCTTACTCCAAGTGCAACTTCTCCAAGGCAAATGACCACCGACAAGGTTAGAAGTAAACTGTTGAGGTTGCTAGACCTCTCTAGTGGTGGTTTTCCCATGGTTTTGCATAATCTTGCTGCTTTTAATCAACTGAGGTCTCTACTCGATGAGCTGTGTGGTGCTGAACCTAGCGATGTATTGCCCTCTGAGCTCAAGACAAAGCTTCAGGATTTCTCAAAAGCTTTTGTCGACAGAGTAGAAACTTATCGACGTAATTATGACTTGATTATGTCATTAACTCTCTCTGATCAACTTGGTCCTGAGACCAATCCAACCATAGATGAGCTCAGCCGTACTGTAAAGGGAAAAAAAACTAATGTGGACATCGTGCCATATCAAGGAGAAGGTGCTAGGGATCCATTGTCCTATCCTCTTGGTCCGATTACTTAAGCAAGGGCAAAGCAATTCAAGCAAGCTGTTGGCATCATGGTTCGAAATCTTTGGAGTGGAAGCGATCTTAGATCGGGACTTGAAGAATCTTGGATCTCTTGGTGCAACATAATCAAATTTGGTCAGTTGCAAGGAAACGGGCCGCTGATTAATACTCACCACTAATGCCGTGACGGATGTCATTTTTTTTCGCGTTTCGGAGTAGTTTAAGTTTTTTCTTTATTTAAGCACTTTTATTAATTCTAGTGGCGTTTTCGTAATTACATTTAGGGTTAACACCATATAAAAAGGGTGTTTAGGATTTCCTTGGAGACAGATGATTCACTTTAATACAATGAGAGGTTCTTCTCTTCTTTGAGTTCTCTGTGGACTTGACCTTATCAAGGCCTTCCTTGTGGCGGTCGATTCGACTAATCGAGTAGGATAGCGAATTCTCTTATTCGTGGCGTTTATAACGTTGATTGGTTGACACAAGTTCGTCAACAGGTCACATTTATACCGAGGTTACCAATCACAGGTTCGATTGGGCGTCGAGGTTTTGCGATTCGCACTTTCCAGATCTTCGTAGAACGATCAACTTCCACTCAGATTCACTTCATCTGGTATCAAAGCCCAGGTTCTACAAGGTCTAGTTATCCTAATTTTGTTACTTTCATTCGGCAAATTGAGAATTATTGAACTAGGATCTCAGATTTTAACCGAATTAGGGATCCAAATCGTTCTTGCTGCATTTTTTTTTCTTTTCGGTCCTAATGTATTTTTATTGTATTTGAGTTCGTAAAAAAAAAAAGAGCAAGCCGAACAAAAAAAATATCAATCGAAAAGAATCGAGAAGGCGACTCGTTTCTTAGTTGGACCGAACTGAATTAAAGAAAAGTATCAAAATTGAGTTTGAATTTGACAATTAGCGAAAGGTTGACGAATTATTTTGATCCTGCTTGGTGGTTTGGTTGATTGTTGTGAGGTGGGTGAGAAAACGGTTTTTAGTCCGATAAAGAGCTTGTGAGAAGGGAATACGAGAGGTAAAAGGCAAGAGTATGTGAGCTTAATTGAGAAAAAAAAATCGACATTGAGTTTGAGTTAAACACGAGGGGGAGCGACAAATACCTTGAGCAAAACACGTGAGGGAGTGTTTGGTGAGATTTCTTTTATTTCTAACATTTTCTTGCAGGTAAACCATGTCACACGATCAAGAAAACGTAAATCAAAAGGAGGATGCTTCCAAACAAATGGATAATGTAATTTTGGAAGGCATTCAATAGTTGAGATTGCAACTTGAAGTACTTAGTACCCGAGTTATGGGATGTGAGACGAGGCTTGACGGAAATCAAGAGCCACCACGGGGAAAGCTCAAGATATTAGCTTTGAATTGATGCCTAAATTTTGGTTATGCCACCTAGTCAATTATCACATAAAAAAATTAGGGATCCATGCTGACCTCTAAGCAAAAATACCATTAACATAATTTATATTCACATTGTATTTGAGTCATGCATCACATGCAAGTCACATGGTCTTAACACAATGTTACCACGGACCATCGCATGCATAATCGAGAGCTACAGCCTGCCATATCCATAGGAGGAGTTTAAACTCCATATCCAGCTCCTTATTGATGAAGTTTCATCAGGTGGTTACTCGATTCAATTTTTTTAGTATTTTAAATTTCAAGGTTTCGTTTGTTTTGGTCGAAAATTCTTGGAATTTGCAAGAAGTTAGATTTGGAAAGTCATACCAATATGGAAGAGTGGGGTTAATTGTCCAAAAAATCGTAAATTTGTTGCACTTTTGCCAATTCAGTTCTAAACCTTTCAATTTTGTTAATTCAATCATAAACATTTTCACGTTTTACCAATTAAGTTCATCCAGCAAATTTTAATTGGAAATTGCTATGTAGGTGGCCGGCACTAACATGGATAATTTTAAATAATATTTAATATATTTTTCTTATTTTTAATTATTATTTTTTATCTTTTTCTTCTTTTTTCTTTTTTTCCTTTTTCTTCTTCAAGTCTAGTGAGGGTCGCCGATGACCCTCGTCGGCGCAGCCCTTGCTAGTCGAGGGCAAGGGTTGTCGACCGGTACCCTTGCTGGACTTGGAAGAAGAAAAATAAAAAGAAAGAAAGAAAAAAAGAAAAGGAAAAGGAAAAAAAGAAAAATAATAATAATTCAAAATTTTTTTAATTAAAATATTATTAAAAATTGTCCACGTTAGTGTCGGTCATGTCACATAAGATAGCCGGCGTCTACTTCTGCAATTTCTGGCTAAAATTGCCAGACAAACTCAATTGGCAATGTGAAAAAGTTTATGACTCAATTGGTAAAATAAAAAAATTATAACTAAATTAGCAAAAGTGCAATTTTTCCCTTGGATGAGCGTATGACCAGTGAACAATGTGTATGTGTGTTTGACCTTAATAAAAGTCTAAAAGTGTTTGGTTAGAGATTTCGGTGAAGACCGTTCATTTTTTTCCTCGAATTAAATAAGTACATCAATAAGTAGATTTAATCTTTTATTTGAAATTTGGGGACTAAAAGTCGTCCCACTCTACCGGTGAACGCCTTCATGCATCGATATCCCCACAATGTTCTCTACGATTATCCACCGTATTTAAAAATTAGTGTGGAATTATTTGAGATTAGCTCACTAATCAAGGTCAAAATATTTGAGATTAACTCGCTTGATTTGCACTAAATTTCTTGGATAAGTGGAGGTGTGTGCTATTGAGCGAGTATTTAAATTGTATGATACTTATTCAATTTTAATAAGCTTTGATTGAGTTGAAGATCACCAGCTGAAGTTTGGGACCCGTCGTGCCTCCTTAGATATATAGTTTTCTTGCATTTTTGAAAACTTAGACAAAGTATTATACATCACCCTCCCCAAACCTAAGTTTCTTCGACCACATGCCGTTGCTTGGAATTGTTTGATTATGATGGCCGAGGAGACCTTAATAGTCAAACATATCTTATTGGGCATCATATCAACACGCATCTATTCATTTCGCGGAAAATGTGATATTTTTTGAAAATATTTTCTAGGAAGTCATTTTCCATGAAAATGACAATATTTTCCAGTGTTTAGCTGAAAATGACAAAAATGTTTTCCTGGAAAATATTTTCGGCGAAACGAACGGAACTTAAGTTACAATGAGTTGAGTCTAACCCTTCAGGATCAGCGCAGTTGGTTCAAATGACAGAGAATTTCCAGCTCAAGCTCCAGAGGTCGCTTGTTTAAATCCCACTAGACCTGTTAAACAGGTGGATCGGGTCGGGTTTGGATCGGGTCATAAATGGTCCAATCCAAATTGACCATTAACCCGTTTATGACCCATTTATTCGTAGTGTAAATATCTCGACCCATACCCGACCCGACCCATATTGCTAAAACACTTTTATATTTAACCTAATCTAGGAATACTTGTTTCTTATGATTTTTTTTTAAATTATACTGCTAAAAAATTTTATGCAATACAAAGCTAGTGAAAAAATTTTATAATTTTTTTTAAAATTGAGGTTCTGTTTATTTTGCGAAAAATGTGACATTTCTAGAAAATATTTTCCATAAAGTCATTATCCGAGAAAATAAAAAAATTTCTGACATTTGGCTGAAACCTGAAAATAAACTAGAAAATATTTTTCGATATTTGGTATATAAAATCTGATTTGATTTTACTTTGTGCATTCATTTTAATAATATTAATATTTTTGTAATTTTTATATCGAATTTTTAATTTTTTTTTTCTTTTTTTCTTTTTCCTTTATTTTTGGCCGATCGCCGACCGTCGTGGCCGACGATTGACCATAGGCAAGGACGAGCTCGCCGGAGGCCGGCGAATCTCGTTCTCGCCGATCTGGAGAGGCGGAGGCCTCGCTGGCCTCAGGTGAGGCTCCAGCTCGCCCGATTCCGTCGAGCCGAGCCTTGCCAACCTCAGGTGAGGCTCCAGCTCGCCCGATTCCGTCGAGCCGAGCCTTGCCAACCTCAGGTGAGGCTCCACCTCGCCAGATCCGGCGAGGTGGAGCTCGCTCGAGGCCGGCGAGCTCGAGTCTCGCCAGCCTCGGGCGAGGCTCCACCTTGCCGGATTCATGCGAGGTCGAGCTTGCCCGAGGCCGGCGAGCTCGAGTCTCGCCAGATCAGAGAGGCTAGAGCCTCGCCAGGATCAGGCGAGCCTCGAGGTCGTCGGAATTGGGCGAGCTCGAGGCTTGCCAGATCGGCGAGGCTGGAGCCTCGCCACAGGTCAGCGAGGCCTCAGCCTCGCCGGGATCGGGCGAGCCTCGAGGTCGCCAGGATCGGGCAAGCTCGAGGTCGCCGAAATCGACGAGGCTCGAGCCTCGCTCGAGGCCGGCGAGCTCGAGCTTTGCCGACCTCCGGCCAAGTCGTCCAGCCCCGGTGGCCGGTCGCCGTGGCCGACCACCGGCCGAAATAAAAAAAAAAAAAGAAAAAGAAAGAAGAGAAAAGAAAAAATAAAAAAATAAAATAAAAGGAGAAAAAATAAAAATAATTAAATTTCGATTTTTTTTAAATATTTTTATAAAGAGGGAGAGAGTGTGTGGATGGGTCTAGTAGGTGGGTTGGACATGGGTTCCAAATTCAACTCATTTAGATTCATTTATTTATAAGCTTTAAAATTTAAAACCCATTTAAGGTTGACTCTTTAAAATTAAAGTGACCCATATATGACCCATTTATTTTTAAATGGGTCATATATGGGTTTAAGACCCATTTTGACACATCTAAATCCCACCAACCACGTGCGAAGTGCTTTGGGCCATGGCTTCTGCACCAACCAAAAGTCTGAATCAAACTTAACCGGTTCATGAAGTTTGCCCAGTGTTCAATAGGTCACAACGAGCTCGATTTGTGCCCAAACGGCAAAGACGAACCCCATAAATCAAGACCATGAGGCATGTATCCGATTTCCGACTCGGCTTCAACATCAATCTCTCAAATTTCAAATTTTTCTAAACAAGAAGCTCTCAATTTGAGCTCAAGCATTGCGTTTGAATTTGAGTTCGACTCTCCCTTTGGAAGATCATGTTGCTAGTACTCGTACTAATTGAAATATTTTTTACATGGGAACGAAGGCTATGGATTACGGCAATTGCATGCATGCAATTTGGGGAAAAGGGCCATAAAGGTCCTAGACCTTTTGTATTAGTGTCAATTCAGTCCTAAACCTTTTTTTGGTGCCAATTCAGTCCTAAACCTTTTGCATTGGTGCCAATTCAGTCCTAAACCTTTTGCATTGATGCCAATTTAGTCCTAAACCTTTTTATGGTGCCAATTCAGTCCTAAACATTTTTAAATTGGTGCCAATTCAGTCCTAAACCTTTTATTTTTGTGCCAATTTAGTCCTTCCGGCTAATTTTGACCGGAATTTGCCGACGTGGACGCCTGCCGGTCGGCGGCCACCGCGGCGCCGACGTGCGTGGCTGACGTGGACAAATTAAATAATATTTTAATATTTTTTGAATTTTTTTATTTTTTTTTTTTTTCCACTTTTTTTTGGGGTTTCTCCTTCCTCTAGCCGGTCGCCGGTCCGGTGACCGGCCAGAGGCCAGAGGCCAGCGAGCTTGACCTCGCCGGCCACTGGGGATGGCGGCCTCGCGCGGCGAGGGCGAGCCTCGCCCAGCCGCCGGCGAGGCCCGACCTCGCTAAATCCGGCGAGGTCGGGCCTCCCCCGACCATGGCGAGGCTCGCCCTTGCCGCGGCCTCTGGCGAGGGCTCGAGCCTCGCCATGGTCGGGGGAGGCCCGACCTCGCCGAATCTGGCGAGGTCGAGCCTCGCCTGACCAAGGCGAGGCTTGGCCTCCCTGGGCGAGGTCGCCCTCCTTAGTGGCCGGCGAGGTCGAGCTCGCCGACCTCTGGCCTCTGGCCGGTCACCGGACCGGCGACCGGCCAGAGGAAGGAGAAACCCAAAAAAAAAAGTGGAAAAAAAAAGAAAAAAAGGAAAAAAATAAAAATTCAAAAAAATATTAAAATATTATTTAATTTGTCCACATCGACGCCGGTGATCGGTCGCCGGCCAGCAGGCGTCCACGTCGGCAAATTCCGGTCAAAATTAGCCGGAAGGACTAAATTAGCACAAAAACAAAAAGTTTAGGACTGAATTGGCATCAATTTAAAAGGTTTAGGACTGAATTGGCACCAAAAAAAGGTTTAGAACTAAATTGGCATCAATGCAAAAGGTTTTAGGACTGAATTGGTACAAAAAAAAAGTTTAGGACTAAATTAGCACTAATATAAAAGGTTTAGGACTTTATGGCACTTTTCCCATGCAATTTGGTTTGGAAAAAGCCGGCGCTTTGACCAAGCTTTTATTGTGATAAGAGAGAAAGAGACCCAGCGGTTTATGTATAAAGCTTTTGAAGTCTTTGAAAGTTGGCAAGTTCCGCCGTCCTTCGCTATATAGTTTAAGCTAGCACGATACATTTTGATACATTTAAATAGGCTCAATACCCAAAAAAATCCCAAATTTTAGACTTTGTCTTAATTATATCCAAAAAAAAATTTTATCTCGTAAAAAATCTCAAATTTTTACTTTTATCCCAAATTTATCACCGTTAACTTTTCGTCCAATATGGCCGTTAATGATCCTACGTGGATTTCCACGTCAACCCTCAATCGGACGTGGCTCTGATGTGGCGCCACGCGAACGCCACATTGGAAAAAAAAAATTGCACTGTTCATCGTCTTCTCCACAGCCGCGAGCGCTGTTCATGGCGTTCATCCTCTTCAATCGGTTGGCCAAACTCCTCCGGCACTCTTGCTTCGCTGGCCACTGCTACCTAGACCTCCGGCGGCTCTCGTCGGCGCTTGCCGGACCATCCAGCTTCGAAGATCGAGGTTCAAGCCAAGCTTCGATCTCGAGCGGCCATAGCGGTCGCGAGCTTAGAAGCTCGCTCGACCTTCAAGCCAAGCTTCGAGCTCGAGCGGCCATGGCAGCCACAAGCTTCGAGCTAGAGCGGTCATGGCGGCCGCGAGCTTCGAAGCAGCTTGAAGGTCGAGCTTCGAATCTCGCAAGTGGTCGCAAGCCGCCATGACCGCTCTAGCTCGACCATCGCTCAAGAAAAAGAAAAAAAAAAAGAACCTTTAAGCTTCTTCTTCTTCTTCTTCACTGAGTTCCTTCCTTACTGGTGCAACAATGGCGTCCTCGTCGAGAAGCAGATCCAGGGGCCATCTCTGCTCCACGTTCCACACCTCTTCCCTGTCAATCGCTTCCTCGTCATCCTCAGGTTTTGCTTCGTCGAGCTCGAGCTTCGCCGCGCGATCGTCCACCTTCTTCTCCGGCGAGGCCTCCCCGCTGCGCGTCCGGATGTCCGGGCAGCACTCGAGCCACTCGTCCCCGTCCGTCCGCTTCTCAATCGACTGGCCCACGTCCCCCGGCCAATCGATCTCCGTCAGGAACCAGATCGGGGGCGGCGGCGGGGGCGGCGGCGGCAAGGCGGCGACCATGCCGAACCAGAAGAAGACGTGCATGTGCTCTCCGACGACGCATCCCGGGTCGTTCTGGTGCTCGCTGCACAAGAACTCGAGATCTAGCGCCCAGCATCACTTCGCGCCTTACAATTCGAGCAGTAGGTTGAATTTCACAAAAAAATAGTTTGCGACCACCCGCGAGCTTCGAAGGTCGAGCTTCAAGCTGCTTCGAAGCTCGCGGCCGCCATGGATGCTCGAGCTCGACTTGAAGGCCGAGCTTCGAAGCTCGCGGCCGCCATGGCCGCTCGAGCTCAAAGCTTGGCTTGAACGTCGATCTTCAAAGCTGGTGGATGGTCTGGCAAGCGCCGACGAGAGCCGCCGGAGGTCTAGGTAGTAGTGGCCAGCGAAGCAAGAGCGCCGGAGGAGTTTGGCCAACCGATTGAAGAGGATGAACACCATGAACAGTGCTCGTGGCTGTGGAGAAGACGATAAACAGTGCAATTTTTTTTTCCATCAGAGCCACGTCCGACTTAGGGTTGACGTCCACGTAGGATCATTAACGGTCATATTGAACGAAAAGTTAACGGTAAATTTGAGACAAAAATAAAAATTTGAAGTTTTTTATGAAATAAATTTTTTTTTTGAATATAATTAGAACAAAATATAAAATTTGGAATTTTTTTGAGTATTGGGCCATTTAAATATGTTTATGTCAAAAGGACCGTGACCTTTTTTTTTTATCAGACAAAAATACCATGACTTGAGAACCGCACAATTGACATCCAGAGATATGACACGACTGATAAAACGTGTCGTGTTCTGGTTAAACCCAAATTTGACATGACACCATTAGGACATGAGAACACTAACTGCCACGAAGTGCCCGTCTCAAGTGCAATCACGATTACTTCCAAAAACATATTAAAACACTTAAAAGAACAGCATGATCCATACATTTGAACACAAAAGTAGTCTTGCCCTATATATGTTTACATCTAGCACTGCTCATACAATGGTGGAGAACTCTCTTCCTCGTACATGATTTACTTCAGGTCGTGAGGTTTCGTTTTGCTTTTCAACGAAAGCCCTGCGTAAAGATTTTCTTCATAGTGTTTACATGTAGATACACGACTGCACAACTCGGATTCCAAATGCTTCGATACGATGACCGATCAAAATTTTCCAGCGGAGTTAACAGGCAAAATAACCATGAAATTTGATAGACCAGCACTTATTGAACCATTATAGTCAAGGTTGGTTGAGATGAGTTGCTGCTTAAATAAAGTTTTACAAGAAGTTTCTAGGACTAGAGCTAGATAATAGTTAGATATCAAGCGTCGACAAGCTTGGGTTGCAGCAGAGGAGATCCCCATATAGTTATCTCTGAAAGGTGCTCTCGTATGGACAAACGCACAACCCGGATCGCTACTTCCTAAAATTGGCTAAACGAATCAAGCCATATTTTCCAGAGGGCTTCAACAAGTCCCCGACACAGCTTTGCCGACATTCTGCAGCACCTGCTAGACCGAGGAAGTTGCCTACAATACTTACACTGGGTTCCAACTAGTTTCACATGCTCAATTTTCCAGACTCCGATCTGATTGGTGTCTTCGGGGAGTGGAGACTAGGGGAGTTGCCTACCTTAGCAGTTGAGCGGTGATTCTTCGCCAGTGGCACCAGAGACTGCACGACATCCGCCATAAGTGGCCGGTAGTCTGATTCTGGCTGCACACACATTGCAGCGATTGCCGCCACCTGAATGACCTCTTTCAGTGAATACTGACCCTCTAATGCAGGATCCATTATCTGCACGACCTTTTCCCTGTCCGTTAGCTGAGGCAAAGCCTGTCGGGCAACAGTAAAGACCCATTAGAATGTGGATCTAGAACAACAATAGATTTTCAGAGATGTTGACTGTCAAAAGGGAAGAGAGCAGATTCTGTAAAGGAATGGGAAACAAGATTTGGAACAATTTGAATACATATACATATCAGATGCAAGAAGATGAAAGAAGAAACGCACCCACGACACAAGGACCCCTTCTCCAGGAGGTCTCTTCATATCAACAGGAACTCTTCCAGTGAGCAACTCCAAGAGAACAACACCGTAACTGTACACATCTGATTTTGTAGTCAAATGACCCGTCAATGCATACCTGCATATCAATAATATCAGTACCGAAATGACTCTGATCACTATGAGGTTACTGAGAAAATAAAACACAACCAAAATGAGAAGAATAATAAGTAGTTCATACTCGGGGGCTACATATCCCTGTGTTCCCAAAACTCGGGTGGAAACATGGCCTCCAGCTTTCTCAGATCCAAGCTTGGCCAATCCAAAGTCAGAAACTTTGGCATGGAAATTTCTGTCCAAGAGGATGTTGCTGCTCTTGAAATCTCTGTGAATCACTGGAGGATTAATGTGCTCATGGAGATACTCCAGACCTTTTGCAGCTTCTAGAGCTATTCTTAGCCTGGTTTCCCAGTCCAACTTTGAGTAGCGAGCACTAGAACCTGCAGAGAACTTGAACACTAAATTTAACCAGCAAGAAACCCCTTCAACACAATCTGTATTGGAACAACTCGTGCATGAGTGAAGATTTGGTAAAACATTCACAGATGAAGCAGACTTTATCAGCTAAGAAAAGGCAGGACATTGCTGCTCAAACCTAACTTGGAATTGCGTTGTGACAATTTACTTTCTACAACAACAGGTTGGTTTAAAAGCAAAGAAACGAAACACATGACACAGTAATAGTAATGAAGAGAAATGGAAACAAGCTACTCTACCGTTATTATTAGATAAAAATGAGAGCTTCAACCCTATTGAAGAGAACATTGACACAATGTAAAAATTAAAATTCAGTAAATTTATAGGAAAGATAGAAATTTACTGCCAAATTAAGTTCTAAAAAAACGCACGGACTTGCTAGAATAGTCCGTGAAGTCCCAATGTTCAATTCTGAGATCCTATATCCCTAGAGTATGGACTAGAGTCCATATGTTTCAAGCATCGGAATCAAAATAAAAAATGCTACTCACTGCTCAAAGGGTATAAATGTTCCTGCAGACCACCATTTGCCATAAAGTCATACACCAGTAACTTATGATTATGATCAGAACAATATCCAAGCAAAGCAAGCAAATAAGGAGAATGCAACCTGCTCAGCAACTCCACCTGCACAAAAGATAACATTGATCGACTAATAGATCTGAAATCATACTCCTCGATAGAAGATAATATGACATGAATTAAGCAAACATCTATATCCACCGAACCTCCACTTTAAATTCCTCCTCTCCCTGCTTCCCCGTCTGGTCCATGAACTTAATGGCGACTTTCCGGCCATCGCTGAGCACTCCTCGATAGACCAATCCGAAGCTACCATGCCCGATCACATTGGACTTGCTAAAACCACCAGTAGCTGAATGTAGCTGCTTGAATGAGAACACCTGAAGACCATTCTCGGAAGCAACTTGGAGATCCCCAAAACCACCTTTCTCCACGTCATTAAACCCTTGTAGCAGGCAATTAAGACCACATTAACTTACGCTATAACTTTGATGCTAAGAAGAAACAGAGAAACGCTGACATTAACGAAAAACAAAAACTAGATTTTCAACAGTCTCAGCACAAGCAAAACAAAAACAAACTAGGCGGGCATGATTTTCTGATACTTAAAGCAAAAAAAATAATAAAATGGTAACTCCGTGCAAGTTTCTACGATCTCGAAGAGCTTCATTTGAAGCAAAGACCGAAGAATTTAAGAAACAACACCAAAATAGAAGCTTGAAATGAAGCTAAGAAAATCCCTCATTCGAACTCCAGAAAAGCAGAGAAACCCACTTCTACTCGCAAAAAATCTCTTCACCGACACTCAAATGGAGCCACATTTTCACCACCCAGAAAGCTACAGAGCAGAAGATCAACGCACAGAAAGACTCAGTCACCCACATTTCACTTCCTGCACACACTCTAAAAACCAAACAGGCACCAAAAAAGAAAAATGCAGAGCAGGCAAGGAAGCTGAAGGCCACGAAATGCGGCTCACCTCGGGCCTTCTTCAAGCGCTTGGAGACCTTGTTGCGGATGTAGCAGTAGTAGCTGAAGGCCACGAGCAAGGAGGCCATGGCCAGGGAAGCGAGCACGACGATGATGACCAGTGCCGCGCGCTCTTTCCTCTCGTACTCGCCTTCTGCAGGGGCTTCCATCTCCCTCGTCAGGATCTAGCTAGGGAGGGGAACCCTAAGCCCCCGTTAAAGAGCAAGAGGGTCGAAGAAGAAGCAAGAAGAGACGTTAGAGAGAGAGAGAGAGAGAGAGAGAGAGAGTGGTGGCTCTGCTGCTCTTGCCGGAAATGGGAAGTGAGAGAAAGAACAGAGCGAGTGGCGCTCGTGTGTGTGTGTGTGGGTGTGTGTCTCCGAGACTTTGCCACTGTGCTGTGTTTTGTCTCGTTTTGTGGCGCGGAGAAATAGTGAGAAAAAAAACAGAGCCCTGTGTCTGAAAAGCTGATTGTGAACAGTTGGTCGGGTGGTAGATTTTCTTTTCCTTTTTTTTTTTTTACCGATGAGCAGAAAGCTTCTGTTTTTTTTTTTTTTTGGCTTTTTTCCTTTTTTTTGCTGTTATTACGTTCATGGTCCAAGACGATTAAAATTGAATGAATTTATGACAAAATTATGCCGTTGCAAAGTCATTCCCAGAGAATCTCGAAGATCAATTAGTGAAAGGAATAGTTAGAAGGAGAACGATGGTGAAGCCAAAAGCAAAAAGGAAACTCAGCTCATCCATTTCGATTTCTGAAAAACAATGACGGGACACGAGGTGCGACCGGCGTAACTATCCTGCATGTCGCACCGAATCGCCGTGTACCGGAGCCAAAGACCGAAGAGATCTTCCGGAAATGTATACAAAGTTTAGAATGGCTCTTTGGCTGCACCTAAGAGCCACCTTTTGCTTTCTTGATGAACTTTTTCTCTGCACCTCGCTGTTGGACAAAGGCTCTGCAAAAGTGGGGGGTAAGAAGGAACTGATCGAGAGGGAAACGTTTGCAATGATCTTCGACTTTGGATTTTGCACGGACGTCACAGAGAGGCAACACGTGAAACACATTCACTTTGGATTCCTTGGGAAAATAAAAGTAAAAGTGATAGCCAAGAAAAGAACGGAAGAAAAGATGAAGAGCCAAAAAAAAGGGCTGATCGTATCCTGAGTCAGATCTTTTTGCGCATCAGAAGACACTTTGATATGGCAAGGAAAAGCCACCCCAGTGGCATTATCACATCAGAAGATTCAAAGAGAAACCACTTGCACGAGATGTGAGATCTTTGGGACAACTTGTGAGACTATGTAACAATTCATGCTTCTCAAGTGGAAGAAGTGCCGTACTTTCTTCTTCCTTTCCTAAACCGGCAATTAGCAGATCGCATAAACAAAAGCTCATCGGTATTGCCTGTCGCGAACGCGGAATCCCGTACAATCTTATTCGATCTGGGGGTTTGAAGATGAAGCCGCCACGAAAATCCTAGTTAACTTGCTAATTCAGCTATGCTTCCCGTAGTGTATGAACCCTCACAGTAGAAGGATTTCCTATTCCAGCATTTTCACAGGGTGCGAGACAAAAGCAAATGCTGCCGACACTACGCGCATGACCCCCAAAACGCCAAGGACGGTGGCTTCCGATACTCAAATGGCACCCTACAAATTGACGTGGCTTGGAGCAGCGGTCATAATTCATGTACAGCTCAAAAGTAAAGGAATGGAATGGAAACATGAAACCTTCAACTCACATGTCAAGCAAATTTAATGAGAAATGTTTCGATTAATCGAGGCATTTATTATACATGAGGCAAAAACTCAATGCATTGAAAACTCAACACTCTCGAACTCTATTCTGTGCCTCTTTGGCCGAAAAAACAGAGAACTCTATCTTGTGACTAGAACTCGGAGGCACTCGCCGATTTTGTCCTCCTTGCACGATGATGCTGGAAAAAGGAGATCAACACATACCGCTTGCAAGAGCAGAAGAATCAATACAAGAGATCAAGGCTGTTGCATACTGCAAATCGACTCACAAAGTCATGAGGAGTACAGAAAATTAAAAAATAAAAAGAACTAAAAACGAACATGAAAGTAAAGAACGCTCTCCATGTTGCACGTACAACCTTCTGCTCACATGCATCTGCCTCAGCTGGAGGGGTTATCATTTCATACTTCTCAATCAAAGGTCATTGCCCGATTAATTGATCAATCGCCGATGCCAAATGCTTATCGCTAAATCCAAAGAATAAACTGCAAGAGCAACATGACTACAAGAACAAGAGACCCATCTCATGTAACCATTCTATGATAGTCCCATGAAATTTTTTGCTGGAGAGAAATGCCTTAATAACCATCTCTCAGGAAATAAAAGAGAGAGGAAGCGCAACCAAAATAACCTAAGCATGATGAATCTTGTGGTAGCCCCAGCGCTTCATCACAAGAAAAAATGATTGAGGAGTTCGCCCTGGGCAACATCAGCTCAGACTAACTTTGTTATAGTGATCCGCAGCTTTTGATAGCGACTGTATTGAAACAGAGAATCCAGGTCCCATCTGCATGTGAACAGAGTTATAACATATTAATCTGGCTTAGAACATCATTTCAGCTGTGGTTATAGATGCTCCTTAGTAATTTAAGCTGTGCATGACAACAAAGTTAACCAGCAAAAAGATTAAAACCATTAGTGTCAACTATCCAGGTAGATGAAAAATCAACCAGAGTTAATAACATTTATGGATAATTAAACATCTAGTTCTCCCTTTTAAACTATCACATAGCTAATCATCTCAAATAGGACAATAGTAAAGATCCACCACTGTAGACAACAAACAAAAGGGAAAAAGCACAGATTGTGAGATCTTTAATCACGGATCATTCTTCGGAGGAGGAGGAAGGGGAAGGGAGGACGGGGGAGAGACATGGTGGTATGTCGGCTTTCAATGCTTCTTCAAACAAATAGTAAACACCAAATAAGACAGACCTGGGCAAAAGAGAGATTTTGGTCATTTATGGACTACTGAATAGAATTTGTGAATAATAACACATCCTCCAGTTATATGGAGTTTCACACAAATTTCTATCAGAGAAGGTTGTTTATTATAATTTTAAGTACACCGTAACAGGAGACCTACGGAATATTGGATTTTGGACTTGGGATAGCTGGTAAATCTCTAAAAGGCTATTTACCCTAGAACCACTCAACCAATATTTAGTCAATGGACAAACTTTTACACAGGTAGATTAGCAAAAAGAGCAGGTTTTTAGTAGCATATATGGAAGATCCATTAGCTATAAAGATAAAAACACTATCAAGTGATCTAAAAACATTCAGTTGCACAATGAATCAAAGCTGACAAAGAGATGCTAAAATTAACCCAGAGCACCGCTTACAAACATACCGTGCTGCATATATGGAAAGAGTTCACATAACCAGCATATTTGGAAGCTGCAAAAATAATTTAAAATGATACATCAGAAATCTTAATAGATAAGACCATGTGTGGACATAGTATAATTGCAGCAAAATTTTTTATTAACACAAGGTAACATGGACATGTTGATGTTATTTCTATATCTAAGATAACCACAATGTG
This sequence comes from Syzygium oleosum, assembly GCF_021117445.2. Taxonomy (NCBI): domain Eukaryota; kingdom Viridiplantae; phylum Streptophyta; class Magnoliopsida; order Myrtales; family Myrtaceae; genus Syzygium; species Syzygium oleosum. The sequence goes on from NW_026607494.1 coordinate 8,859,394, forward strand.
AGATACATAGAGGTGGTCCTATAATTACAGGAGCAGCTTGCTCCTTCCAAATCCAGGGCATCAGGACTTCAGTGCACCAAACAGAAGAAGCAAGATCACTCTAGATATCCTTTTAGATTTAGGAGGAAAAACACAGTCATTATGTAAGTTGAGGAAACAAGTAAAACAAAAGCATCTAGACTCAATATAAATGACACTCAAACAGCAGCTCTCCACCCATTCTTCCGAAAGAACTCCAGACCAGTCTCAATGGCTCATTGTCACTTTAATAGAAGAATCCAGAGACTGTCTTTATAGGGAACTAAATGCACAGCTTTTAAAGTCTATGCCCTGTAATAGGTGAAAGAATTCACATGCAATTGGTTGAAATTCATTTAAAGCACTAACCTTTTTCTTGGTGTGTTATTACAAATCAAACCATCCAAAGAAGAAAAATTAAAGGACAAAAAACATTACTTCGTAGTTCTGTAGCTCCAAAAATTACATGAATCATGTTCTATTGAAACAATTGCATCATGCTGCATATGCCCTCGTGTCATTTTCTAGACATTTTCAATATGGCCTGACATAAAAGTTAAAATTAATTTGAATAAGTATTCTTCTTCTCTCTCCTATCTTGCAACACATTTGTGAAAAAAAGACATACTGTCAACTACTGAATGTGCACTCTCTCTCCCCAAAGACCACCCATACAAGAGAGATTTTTAGGTGCTTCAAGTGCATCAAGTGGCCATCCACCCAGCCAATAACGGAGCACGCTTCTTCATGTTACTTCAATATTTCAACAACACTCTCCTCCATGAGTTTGTTGGGTGGATGGCTGTTCGGTGCTCTTGGAGCAACTAACAACTTTCTCCACATCAGTTTTGGGAATCACAATATAGAAAACGTCAACTTCCAGTGAATTCTTTGCACTTCAAAGTGATTGGATATGCAATGCTCATTTATTCTCTCTTTTCGATGAACTTAGGTAAATTTGCATGCATATATATGATAGAAAATCATAAATCATGACAACTTTCACACAGAATATATGTAACATAAGGCAAGGATGAGAGCAAAATTTTCGATTCTCTCCCATATTTCTGGTCTCAGAGCTACTACTTTAAATAATTAGTAAACCACCTGATCTCATGTCTGAGATTTAACTATATATTTGGACTTTTCACCGGGGCAACAAATAACAGTATGTCAATCTTGAATAAAGATAACTTACTTTTCTTCAGCCCTGCAGGTTTGGCACGCAAAAGTGCATTCACAAAAGCACCTATATTCTCACGTAAATCATCCTCTGACAAGCTCACCTACAGGAAAGTATAGCAATCACAGGCGGATAATCAAATCAATGAAACCAAGGGTCTATGTCATGCTAAAGGAACATGATGGTGGATACCTTCCCAACTCCGACGTGCACAATAGATGTTTTGTCCATTTTAAAATCAACATTACTCTGCTTTGCCTCCCTCACAGCTCGGGCAACATCACTAACCAAGGTGCCTTGCTATTCCATATATAAATAATTTATAATCAGGAAAAAACTCAGTTCAGAGATCCGTAAATATAATTGAAAGTTCAAGAACACTCACTTTGGCATTTGGCAGCAAACCCAGAGGTTTTAGAACCTTTGCTATCTGCAAGAGTTCAATTCGCACCTCCGGTTAGGGTGACAAATATGTAAAAACTACACTTTCACTGTAGAGTCGAGTTAGATAACCTTTAGGACTTGGGGCATAAATCCCGGAGTTGTGAAACACTTTTGAACATCAAACTTGCCACCACCTACAACGAACCAAGGGAAAACATGTTACACATAATAAAAGCAAAACTAATGTCCCCAGGAAATTTAGGAACAAAGGCATAGAATGACAAAAAAGCACTCTATTGTTATGCTGAACATTTGATGTATAGCGAAGAAAAAGGATCCTTGGCTTCTCTTTAAACTGTAAACATATACAGGAGACATATCGACCTAAGAGAAAAATGTAAGCACTGAAAGTATCATCTATTTGACTTCTGACAATCTATCTCAAATTTTAGAGCATTATACATAACTGTGGTGTCACAACGTGAGTAGCAATAATTTTCATAGTTTGCTGAGTGAATTATGCCGCCAGCAACCATGATAACAAGATCAGTTCATTACTATTAGCAATCTTCTCAACAAGTTCAGGACCACCAACTATATCAGCACCAGCTGCTCTAGCTTCATCAGCATCTGCCCCCTCACCCAGGAAAGCTATCTTGGAAACCTGAATAGAATCATAATTAACAGATGAATAAACTATGTCGAGCTGATAAGAGTGAATCCTAATGAAGAATGGAAGTAGCTAGTACCTTCATCCCAGTGCCGTGAGGTAAAACTAAGCTACCACGAACTATCTGTACCAGAGTTTCGGATAATCAGAAAGTAAATAAAAGTTTGGAAGATGAAACTATCAAGCTATGCAACAGAGGTGACATGACACAAATATTTCGCTGCTGTAGAACAAGAATCAGATAAAGGCCAAAACAGACCAAAAGGTTTCCTCAGACAAGTCTAACATGTATTTGACCCAAAAAAAAAAAGTCTAACATGTAGAGGCATATACATAGTATAGACTTATAATATTGATACCCTAATAAAGATCTAGATGATTGATTATTCCATCACTACAAAAGGATATTGGCAGTTGACTCAACAAACAGACATAACCTTTCAGTATGTGCCAAAGATATAGCATCATATCCACAAAGATATTCTGACCTATGACCAGATAACATGACAGTAGAGGACATTGTAAGCCCATCTAGACTGATACGTAAGATGACTTAGAAAGGATGAGATAAAGACAGCACACGATCAGAGCGGGCCGTGAATTACCAAGTCACTTCGCTTTTTCTCAATGCCCAACCTTACATGGGCTTCAATGGTTTCATCAAATTTTGCCCGTGCATTAGCCTGAAAAAGTGCAAACACTCATAATTAACAGTTAATTTTACTTAAATACAAGTCATAAGGCCAATAACATCGCAACTCTCAGGATAGAAAAAATTTAAGGACCTCTGTCATATCAAACTGGAACTTTGGCAATTATGCATCAGTAACAAGCCAACATGCAAACAAAAATACTACCTTCAGCTTGGGCATATAGTACAAATGTCAAAGATCTGTCCAATATTTTCTATAAATAAAGGTCAATTTCCAGCCTAGTAAAAGGTAATAATGCGAAAAGAAATTTGGACACTGATTCATATAAGTACATGAACCATAATAACCTGGTATTAAACCGGTTCCCATTCACCTATTAGCTCCTTCGTATGTATGCCTTGATATGCTAGTTTTTCAAGAGATACCCCCTAAGTTCAAACTTTTTTTAAGAATTGGTAAAACCTCCCAAAAACAAAAAGTTCTTTTTTGATCATTAAGAAGCACCACAATGTAGACGATGTGTAGCAAAGCACTGACAGGGTATTGAATGAGAAAAGAAGAAACGGGTGTTATGGTGGCAAAAGGGCAAACACACGGAGAACCTAGCATTTCAGTCTTCAACCATATAGACGGATTATCTCCCTACAAAATTTACATTTCTTCTCAAAGTGCGGTACAAGATGAGTAGAAATTGACAAGAAGGGTTCCCACACTGACAAAAGTTGTAGCCTTTCCATGTCAATTGATATGAAACATGTACATTTGCTAGCCAAAGCTCTTGAGCAGCTCTACATTTCGAAAACATGCCCAAATGACATATTCCTTATCAAATGGAAGAGATTTCTACTGCTGCTGCACTTGCATAGTGCCTCTACAATCCAACACAGGGCATTCCCAATTCATCAAGAACAGCATCGATCGAAACTAACCTTGACAAGCCGGATCGCCTCGGCCAAATCGAAAACAGCCTTGCTCTCCCTCTTCTCAACCTTCAGTATCATCGGGAACGGCACCATCGCCTGCTCCTCCTCCTCCAAAACCCGCGACAATCTCCTCCTCCTCATCATGGCCGCTCGATCACCCGCCTCGGTCGGCCTCCTCTCAAACTCCATCCCCTCACTCCGCTTCTCCGCCTCCGCCCCCTCTACCGCCGCGTCCTCCGCCGATGCCCTATCCTCCGGGAGCGGCGCCACGCGCATGGCGTACGACACGGGGGATATGGACGGCGCGTCCTTCATGTAACGGATGTCCTCCCGAGTCCAACGCGCCCGAGGCTCGCGGATCGGCGCCTCGCGCGGCGGCGGCGGCTGCGGCTGCTGCTGCGGCTGCGGCGGGGGCTGAGCATCGCGTTGAGCCGGAGCTTCGGGAGAAGGGGGCGGGGCTTCCTTGGGCTTGGCGGCGTAGGAGACTGGTTGGATAGGGACGGACTGGGGTGGCAGCCGTCGCTCCTTCGGCGGCTCGGGAGGAGCGCCGCCGTCGTTTGGAGGGGGTTGCGATTCCGACGGCGAGGAGGAGGAGGAGGAGAGGTACTTGGGGAGATGGTGGAGAGGAGAAGGGCGGGAGGAGGAGGCGGCGGAGGAGGCCGGGCTGAGGAGGCAGTGGCGGAGAGCTTGGGAGAGGAGGAGCTTCAGCGAGGCCATGGGGCTACGGCGGGACTCCGGCCGGCGTCGCGACGGCGGACATGCACTTCGCTTTGGGGAGTTGCAGACGAGGCCAGGGTTTTTGAAGAAACCGGACAGGGGGTTTTGGGTTTTCGGGGGAGAAGGTGATTTTCCCATTTCTCGTGTTTCTCCATTTTTTGTTTTTTTTTATTTATTTTTTTGTTGGCAGAAGAAATTCTAAATCCCCAAATATCTTTCTTTTCCTTTCAAATGGAAATTGCATTAATAAATAATGAACCTTAGCAACGAGTGCGGTACCAATAGGCATGAGATCCGGCGGGAAAGGAATTGGGGGTGGAGCCGGAAAGTACTGAGCCTGGGGTTCGATTCTTGTGAGCATCGCATATACAATTTGTATATAGAAGAGAAGAGTAAGAAAAATTGTTGTCGAATTTCTATCGAAATTCCCGAAGTCTCATATAAAATTTGCATATATTATCCTCGAAACTTGGTATTTCCAAGAAAAAAAAATCAATTAATGTGCTTAGGTGAAATTCTCATCTCCCTCGCTACCATAACTCTTTCTACTTTTTTTCGACCAAATCCAAATTTTATTTTGCTTCTCCCGAAACCCGATCAACTCGACTCTTTCTCTTGTGCCAGGCCTCACACTTGGGTTCGTTCTTCTTCTTCTATATCGTCGCTCGAAATAAGAACGTGACTTATCCCAATGCCCACCGCCGGCCCTTCTCCTTTCCAAGCATGGATTTTTTGAGTCGTGGTCGATGGGGATAAAAAAAAATGAATAAATATGTTTCTTGAAGTTCTTAAACATGCTTAAAATGTTATCAATTTCAAAGAATTGATTGCATATGAACAAAACTAACCTATTAAAAATCATATTTTATATATTTATTTATTTAATCAAGCTTGAAAAAACCAGCTCCAAGCATGTTATGATGCTTCGACTTTAGAGTGGCGACACTCAGTTTTCCAAGATGAAACGCTCGAACCGACTTTGTTTCAACCTCTCATCAATCGTCATGATGGATTGGAGACATAGGATAATCCCCAAGTACTCCACGTAAGAACATTTATTCCTCAGTAGCACAAAAAACGTACAACCTCAAGGAGTCACAGAAGCAGTGTTATGAACGAACACGGAGCGGTAAACCGATCGAACTTGAATAGCACACTGTGACTTCAACTTGGATTGATTATATCCAGATAAGCCGCTCCGGATTCCGAATTTCACTCGGGCCATGAAACTTTTCTTAAACAATTTCACTTGAGAGAGACGGCGAGAGAGAGAAAACGTAATTTTGGCTCACATGTATGAAAAAGAAAATTGAAAATTCACATTTGGATCCGCAACATGGCATGAATCACCAAACCTCCTATCTTGACTGTCTGTCCAAGCTCCATCTAGATGAATCTTTCTGGCGAAAATTGAACAGGTGTCAGCCCGATGGATTCATATATAACTCACCTAAACGAATTAACCTATCGAATATCGATGCGAGAATCATGAGTAACTGGACTGTCCCAATAGTAGATCGACCATGTCATCAGGAGTTAGAAGAGTTGTTCCACCCAGGATCAATTGCACATCAGGCCTGCCACTTTCAGAAACTGCCTCCTGGACTTCTCGGACCTGCAAGAGAGAGACAAAGTGGTAGTCATTTCGTTATCGTTGTTCTACACCACGATACAACCTAGCACGTCTCTACAGTGCCTCAGGGTGTTGCCTCGAGGGTTTAGATGTTGCCGAGCAACGGGCAGGCGCAGGCCAATTCCCTACGTCGGGCCAAATTTGTTGCCTAGTCCCGCCCATAATAAAAAACTTCATGTACAAAATTTGCAGGCCATGCTTTATAACTAAATAGTCATGCCCAAGCTCGGCCCGCACAAAAGTGCCCTTTAAGCCCATGGGCCGCCAAGCCCATGATCGGATCTATGGTTAAATTACCGAAAACACTTCTTGTGGCATTTTGCAACACTTCACATCATTGTCTCAACAGATTGATGGGTGCAAGTAGCGAAAGCCAAAAAAGGGAGAAAAGAGATGCACCTCCAAACCATTGATGCCCCCGACGACAAAAACCATTATCACGTCTTGATCAGATAGGCTTGGCTTTGCCTGCATTGGTTGGAAAACAGGAGTAAGCACGTATTAGATACAGGAGGGAAAATGATGAAGGGAGGAAATGGAGCTAACCTGTCCGAGGCCAAATCTCCCAAACCCACTTTTGAAAAGCCGGCCAACTGTAGAGGAATGATACTCCAAGCCAGGTATATCGGACTTGTTCAGTAACCTTGTCAAAAGCTTGTATAGTAAGCCTTTATTCAATTTGGAATCGCTATTGAAGCTACTGTCCAATGTGGACATTCCTTCTCCCAATATATTCCTTTTGCTTTTCGAGCTGGATAACTTGTGGAGGAATTTGAAAAGGTTATCAACTCTATCATGCAGTTCCAGCTTCAGTTGCATGTCGCTATACGCATGGTCTCTGTTCTCGACGTCTTCATCCCCCCAGCTATCCCACTGATCATCGTCAAAGTCATCTGTTGACGATTCCTTAGCAGACATTTCTTTAGTTTTGTCTGACTGACTCTTTTTCCTATTGGCATCAAGTTCTTCTGTTAAACCATCAAGAAACTTCAGTTCAGCAATGCCAGGGTTTTCGATAATCGCCTCGACAAGAGCTTCTTTCAATGAATGCTCCTCTTGCCAAGAAAATGGGCCACCAGATCCAGACGTTGGAAAATTCTCACCAGCCAATATGTAACCTACTACAGTAAGGAGCAAAGCGTCACAAAAAGAAAGAAGCCCATTGGACGTCCCTGTTTGCCCATTCTTTCCTCTAAGAGATCCCACTAAAACACTCTTATTGATAAGATCTCCAATTTGAGCAGCGAGACTCTGGCTGGTGTCCCCGGCACTCACACTTAGCATTCTTTCTGCACTTATGAATGCATCCCATCTAGCAGAATGTTGTTCATCAAGAGAAACTATTGTAGCTGCAGCTAACTGAATCAGCCCCTTGTTCCGAATTAATGATGACTCACTCTTGCTGAGTGCCTTAATCATAGGAAGCAATTCTGACTTTGTAGCATAACCAGGTCGAATTTTAACATTAGTATTGACATTTTCCCGACGTAGAGATTCCTGGAGCCATTTCTTCATTAATACGGTGCCATCTTTAGTTCTTCTGTCCAGTAACGCCTCTAAAAATGGTGTCCCGCGGAAAGTTTCAATGGAGACCAATGAGCCATTAAGTGGCTCCAACGACAGACCAATGGACTCCATATTGTGATTGTCGAAATTCAGCATAACTGAACTACTCATTTCAGAAGCCAAACCACCAGAATTCCACCCACTCAGAAAAGCCTTGGTCCTTTTCAGAAGCGGAATGCTCTCAACTTTTCCATCTTCACTTACGATGTCTGCAAGTCTTATCTGAACATCAAGAGGAGCACGTTGTAGGTTGCCAGTGCGTTGTTTGAGTTGAGACTGTGAACCTTTCATGTTCACAGCAGGCACCAATCTTTCTCTACGTGGCAAGGATGAAATTATTCGATCAACAAGTGAATCACCATGACAACAGGGAGTGAGAAGATCAAGGGTGCGGTCAACAAGCAATAGTCCAGCAGATCTCCTACGGCGGCCAACATCGTAAAGACTTGACATATCAGTCAAAACTTTCCCGACTGATTTTGACAGATCGCCAAAGGAAAAGATTTCCAATTTCAAGTCCATCTGCAACTCAAACAAAGAAATCAGTCATATTTACTTATCATACTAGATTCACGCTAATCTTGCACTTAATTATTGGCTTTCACACAAAAAGCCACTGCTTAACAGTGGACAACTACTACGACCACCCAAAAAAAATACACATAATTCGTGCATCGAGTCATAATTATGATGAAAAGGTAAGTAAGTGAAACAAGATTCATTTGTTTGAGTAGATAAATTAGAAAAAGCAAGAATCTCGAACTTCATTCTTAAGAACACAAGGTGAAATTTGGCTTCACTTAGGTACCAACAAACTCTCTCAACTTTCAAGAAACAGAAACTCAAATCCCTACTAAAATGTTCAATTCTATCTTTTCTTTTCCAGTGAACTAACTGAAGCAAAAATTGTAGTTTATAACAACTGACAGAACACATACTGTTATCTTCTCAACTCGACCACCACAAGGAGGTTTATCACTTCCTAACAGTTCATGCTTTCACATGTACAATTAGATAGATGTTTCAGTTTTAGAATGCCTCTACCTTAGCAGCCAAATGATAAATAAAATGCGCTGTAAGAATAGCTCCAGGAGGAATGTCATCGCCATCCAAAGGGACCCCTGTGCTCAAGGGAGGCAACCCTTGACTTATGGAATATTCATGCCCGTGTTGCAAGCAAGCTTCGGCCACAGATCCCTCAGAAGGTAAGACAAAGGCTCTGGGTGAAAGTGGACATAAAATACACGGGAAGTGATGAACAGAAACAACCAATCTTGACCCTATATCATCTTTATGACCAGCAAGATTATCTTCATATGAATCTCTTCCAGTGGAAGAAACCTCCTTATTAGGTACGTCTTCTTCACTAGAAGTGAAACGTGACCATCCTTCATCTCCAAATGCCACATCTTCAGGAGAGTTTCCATCTTTTGACTGCCTGGCTTTTGTCTCTCGCTTCTTAACAAGCTCTTCAAAATCCTGAATGAGCAAAGTTTCATATTCACGGAATGCATCTGGTCCTAGAGGTGAATCAGGATACGCTGAGTGGGCTATCTGCAAGCAAAAGGCACTAAATGAGTCTATAACACGGAGAACAAACGAGAGCCAAAAAAAAACAGAATGAGAGGCAACTAGAAATAGCTGCCAATTGCAACATCAGGCTTCTCAATTTTGTCTATTTGACATTTTCATCTAAAGTAACCTTGACGCCTATTTAAGAAAAGCAAATCATTTTTTATACCATATGGAAGTAATATATATAAAACGTGCGGTTATGTAAAAAGACTATAAGAAACAATAAAGAAGTGCATTATAGGTGATCTACCAATTAGACAAAGCAGTAAACATGGGCATACAATGGAAGTTCCTAAATTTGCATGCCAAACATTATGTGACAAAAGAACGTTAATATTGCCATAATTATGGGGTTTATAAAGCTAAACATCCTAAACATAAGGCAACATATAAGCTAAAAAACAACTGTCTCGCATAATAGTATAAGTGTAGTGCTGAAGAAGCACCTCTGAGATACATGTAAATACAGTACAACGACGAACAAGTTGATGTGAGCTCAGGCAACGTAGGATATACCGATGGGCGTCACTCAGTAGACGGGATGTCATGATAGTAACGTCCCTCCCTGGGTGTAATTTTGAGTTCCAATCAGCAACCTACATAAGAAATGGCACAGATAAGATCATTAAATTATTATTTGAGCAGTAATAAAATGACAAGACTGAAAAAATCTTCATCAATCACCCAGCTGGTTCAAGCCACTGAACTGTCTTCTTTTTTCTTTGCCATCCTCCCATTTTTCAAACACAACTTGTCATTGTCCGAGTTTCAGTTGTAGGAGATGCATAAAAAACATTCAAATTGCTAATTGTACTCCAAGTAAAAGGAAGGCAGAGTTCACTAATACTCGAGCAACTTTCTCGTTATCATATAACTCTGTCTACTGAATATATCACACTAAATGACTCTTATCATATTACATGTCGCAGTCATTGACACCCGGGTGTAGTCATTCTTCAGTGCTCACTTAGGTATCTCGGGCCATTTATTCAGTATTTCTAAGCATACGCAGAAAGATAAGGTGAAAAATAATTGCCAACACTCCATGGGGGTAGAAAAATGACCCACGCCCAGAAGTTCTTACCATGTCAAGGGGAGACATGTGCTCCAAGCTACAAACAGCACGCGCCCCGAGGCTGAGCAGCAAGGGGAAAGCTCCCAGATACTGGAAACTTTCAGTGCAGCCGCCATCTATGTAAAGAGTAGCATCCTTTATGTGCTCCGAAATCTGACCAAGCCAAGAGGAAGAATTAAAGAGGCGAACACCGCAATAGGTACAAAGTTGACACCTTCATCAATGGCGGCAACACAACCAGTTCCTCCAATAAACCAACACGAGCAAATGCACGATGGCACGGCACGAGTTTGTCTCACAGCAATCAGCAATTAAGAAAACCAATGTCTCTTCCTCTGAGTGTGCGATTGGCAAACAACAAGACCCTAAAACGACTCAAAAGGAGCAAGAACAACACGATTCCGCCCGACGATCCATAACGAACTCATGCATCGAGGTTCCGGGACAAAAACACAACACCGCACGCAAATGTCTCCCGAAGGAACAAGGGAATGGAAACCGATCAGACTTACTCCGCCGAGGGAATCGAGGCAGCATTTGGCGACGTCGACCAGAGCCATGATCGCCACGAGCCTCGCGCGCACAAACGTCCGACGTCAGTTTCGAGAGAACCGATTGAGATCAGCGGCGCGAGAGAGAGATCCAGATCATCTCGGCGACGACGGCGGTCGTGGGATCAGCGGAGGTCGAGGAAGACGATTGGTGGAGGGCTCGCGAAGCAGATCGTCGCCGCGATTGGGTTTTTCTACTCCTGAAGAAAGCTCGAGGGGCGAGCGTCGAACCGGCTGAACCGGGGGTCATCTAAAGCGGTTCGAACCGGTCGTTCCGATGACGCTTGATGATGTTGTTTCTCCCCGACCCCTGACATATAAATCTTTGTTAAGGGTGAGCATAGTTTAGCGGTTCCAATCCTAGAATTGAGAATTGTCAACTTCCAAAAATTGAAATTGGGAGCCGTCTGTTGGTTTTATGGAACCAGTCTCACCAAGCTTCACACGTCGACATTGTAATATTCAACAAAGAAATTACACAAAAATACAACTTCATTCAAGTTAAGGCATTGCTCTTCAAGTTAAGAACTTCCTAACATGCAAGAGCCAAGGATTGGAAAGTGGAAACAAACTTTTCAAGTATGACCGCATAAAGACATTTGTGCCAAGAACTTCCTAAGAAGCCAGAGCGAAAGACGTTACAATAGTTACATTTAGGGGTGTCTTTTAACTTTTCAAGTCATATAGCATTGCACTGTTACGAATGGGCAAAAGCTAACAGTGAACTTCAACAAAATGAGTTGATTTATTTTAAGCTTTACGAGCTGTGAAAATGGTAGAACCTGTGCAGCACTTACACATATAATAATCTTCTGTCAACGGTGAACTTCAACAAAATGAGTGGATAATCTCATTGCTTGCTATTTATTAGCACTTTGTCACAAGCTCATCTAGTGGACTAGCACAGTATCAAGTTATCCACGGCGTCAACTGAGAAGAGTCAGAGGGTGAGAGTATTGGGCGAGTTACGTTTAGGGATTTAGGATTTTTTTTAATTAAAAATAAAATAAAATATATATGATAGTATATGTATATATTGTATTTTTCTTTTTTAATAATTATTTATGGTGGTAGCGGGGGGTCGAGAATTGTCAATAATTGCTTGACCGATACTAGGGGTGAGCACCGTCCGGATCTACCTAGGAAACGGTTCGAATGCAAAATTTTTGGAATCGGACCGGAGGTTCCCGATTATGGGTGCTGAACCTATCCATCTGGAAACTAGCAATTTAAAACCTTTTTAAGAAACCGAAACTCTATTGCTTTCTTATTTCCCAGATCTGCGACCCCGCCTCTCTCGTTTCGCACTTTGGCTCTATACTCTCTAATCTTGAACAGAAAATTTAGCTAAACATTCTTTAGAAAAGTATGAGGTACATTTGGACATCATTCTTTTGAAATACTCCATTATAAAAAAAAAAAACTACACAAAACAAAACAACTGCTCAATTTCTCAATAGATCTTAGAATCAGGCTGGATCAACATAGAGGATATTGAAATCGATCCTAACAGGATAAGCTCCACGATTGGTTTCACGTCTTAGGTCTGAATTCTACCCATCTTAAAACCGATCGCTCCTAACCAATATTTACCATTACCGTAAAAATAATCATGGTAAGTCAACAACATAGTCTTTGGTATAAAAGAACAAATCTACCTTGGTTGAGTGGGCACAAAAGACATGCTTATGCTTTTTGATATTCTATCCTGAAATTTACCACCTTAAAGAAAGAAAGAGGGGAAGAGAAAAGAAAGTCCACAAGAATTTTAATTAGCCTCATTAAAAAAACATAAAAACAAGAACTAGACGAGAAATAAATCTTTAGATAAGTAAAATAATATATATGTTTATCACAAAGACCCTAAAAATATCTACGTAGAAAACTAAACTAATCATGATAATCAAGAATCTGTTCTAACTATCCTTCAATGAACTCTTTATTCCTTAATGTCCGTGGTGTCCGCCTCCACCAAAATCACCACCCGCGCTAAAACCGCCGCCTCCGTGGTATGCAGTGCCGTGACTGCCGATGCTGTGGTGTCCTACGCCGCCGCCGCTATACCCGCCTCCGTGATGGCCTTCGTGATGGTGGTGGTCACCAACACCTCCGTTCTGGCCTTGATGATGATGGTCACCTCCACCGCCACCTCCACCCTTACGATGGTGTCCATGACGATGATGATTACCTCCACCGCCACCTCCATCTCCGCCGTCATCTACAACTCCATACACAGAACTGTACAAGAGAGTATTAGCAATAGCCAAACCTTGATGGTTACCCCTGCTGCCGGTGGCGCCACCTCCCAGTTTGTTTTTGTGGGGAGAGCCAGTTATGCCTTTGCCACCCCCGCTGGTGGTGCCACCTCCCGATTTGTTTTCGTGGGGAGAGCCAGATTTGTTGCCGCCATGGCGGCCACAAGAAAAACTGGTTATGAAGCGTGAGATCAAACTCATCTTGATGCCCCAAGCTAGAAAGGATCGTGCACCAGAAGCCGATAGTCTGTATATTTATATATTTAAGCTGCACTCGATCGGATTTCTACTCAACGTAGGCCAGATAGGATAGGATAATAACTCTAAGGATTTTGTCTTATCTTATCGATCGTTTGATAAACTGCAAATTTAAAGTTAAATGTTTTTATATCTTATCCTATTCATTTTTTTTTTTTTTGATAACCATCTTATCCTATTCATGGTTTGATAGAAAACTACATTTCAATATAAAGGACATATATCGGTTTGTTTTTGTGGGGAGAGCCAGTTATGCCTTTGCCACTCCCGCCGGTGGTGCCACCTCCCGATTTGTTTTCGTGGGGAGGGCCAGATTTGTCGCCGCCATGGCGGCCACAAGAAAAACTGGTTATGAAGTGCGAGATCAAACTCATCTTGATGCCCCAAGCTAAAAAGGATCGTGCACCAAAAGCCGATAGTCTGTATATTTATATATATTTGGGCTGCACTCGATCGGATTTCTACTCAACATAGACTGGATAGGATAAGGATTTTGGATAGGATAGGATAATAACTCTAAGGATTTTGTCTTATCTTATCGACCGTTTAATTTAAAGTTAAATGTTTTTATATCCTATCTTATTCATGATTTGATAGAAACTACATTTCAATATAAAGGACATATGTCCCTACACATTGCACGTGAAATAATATCGATCTTATCATCATGAAAATATGATTCCCATGCACAAGTATACTTGAAAACCTTCACAATTAATTAGACTTACAACTCTCGGTGCAAAAAAAAAAAAAACCTTTCGATTTACAAGTATACTTGAAAATTACTGGAAAACATATGAAAATAGGATGTGGACCATCCAGGCTTCACACAGTCAAAAAATAAAATAAAAATCATTTTTCTGCTAACCTTTGCCCTTTGGCATTATCATTTGCATCTGCAATAGTGCAAACACCAACTCCTATTACCACAGCCAGAACAGCCATTTTCACTCCCCTTGAGTAATGTTTACTGTGCAGGATCCAGTCCACACGCAAACAACACAGGAATAGCAAAAAGAACATCGTTCGATATTGTTCATTGTAATAAAACACCAAAGGGACCACGCAATAGATTTGTTATTTATTGATAAAATTAGGTGCATCTTTCCCTTTCAACTCACTCAAATCTACTGCGACTCAGCGCTCCGACTCTGCCTAATTTACTGAATGCCGTAGAAACTATAAACCGAGCTCATTGGTCATTCTCATCTCTCACCTCTTTAAGAAGTGTTTTCGCAAATATCTTCTTGTCATCTCCTTGAAATCCAAGAAATAGATGGATGTTCTCGGGATCCTTCACAATTTTTCTGCATACTTCTATTCTATCCATGGTAGTCAGAGACATTGGAAGAAGCTCCTCATTGAATTTTCTCCTATCGTTGTCCAAATCTTTAGCATGTCCAATGTGGCTAGCAATCATCTCCATCCTCTCGTTAGCTTTGTCCAATTCTTTAGCATGTCTCTGGTGTCCATGGCGGCCATGGTTGTGGTTACCTCCACCGCCACCTCTGTCTCCACCGTCAACTACATCTCCATACACAGAGCTGTGTCTAATTCATAATAGTCGTCAATAACACGAATAATCCCACAATTGGAAAACTGGTACTATGCGGATGCTGAAGCGGGTTAGGGAGCACATTCGCATGCAGTGCGAAGATTCAATATGATGAAATCATTATGTGTAGGTACATTTACATCTAAACTAAGGTTAAAAATATTTATTTAATCTATTGAAAAAAATATCCATCCAACTGGTATAATTGGACAAGTATATTAGATTGCAGTATCATTAGTCGATTGGGGACTCCAATTGCATGTTCCTCATGAGGTTCAAAGAATTTAGCAAATGCTTCAATGGCGTAACGACACATCGAACGAGAGTGGCTAAGGGCAGGGTCCATCCAATTTCATGCAGACAATTGAGATTTGTGATGAGAGAGAAGCATGTAATATTTTGTATATTATCAAATAAAGAACACAACCCTTTATATATGTGATGAAAATAAAATTCGACTTAAGCACGATAAATATAAATGATAATTAACTTAACCCTAAATAGTAATCCTAACATAATCTAATAGAGACCACACTGTTGCATCATAGTTTACTGAAATGAAACCTTTTTTTTTTCTCAATTCATGCCTAAAAGGTATATTCAACACCCTCCGCCGCCTCCACCGCCCCCACCGCAGCCACCCCCTCCGCCACAACCGCCGCCTCCCCCACAACCGACCCCTCCACCGCAGCCGCCGCCTCCTCCATGGTGCTCTCCGCAGTGCTGGTGGCTGTCACTGCCGCCGCCGTCATTGCCACTGCCTCCGGAGTAGCCGGCCTCGACTCCATAGTAGCCGGCGCCGCCTCGATAGTTGCCGCCAACTTGGCCCTCTCTCTTCTTCTTCTTGCGCCGAGGCCTGGATGAGTCATCACTGCAGGAAAAAATGATTGCTGACACGACAATCAAGCACGACAGCACGAAGATCACGGTGGCGCATGCTGAGGCGACCCACTCTCTTGCCATTGATTTCCTCGCTATCTCGTGGAGAGAACAGAGGCAAGAACTCAAGTATTTAGGGTATCAGGAGCAGTAGTAGGAAGGAGAAGATGATGTTCTGGAGGTGAGGGACCTTCATTTAAATAAGGAAAATGAGAAGAGGACCGCACCGTCGATCTCAAAAAGCGACGGATGGATTTCAAGCTTTCTTCTTTTGGTCTGCAGATTTCAAGCTTTCAACCACACAATTATTCCACACGAACCTGATGACTTGTTTATCCGGTTGAGAAGAAGATTGGGGTATTCATTGTTTTTTTTTCCGATTGTTGATCCGGAAACTTTGTAATTCTAATGAATGATATTTTATGACTCCAATTATACATTACTGACGCGAG
The DNA here is from genome assembly GCF_021117445.2 of Syzygium oleosum. NCBI lineage: Eukaryota > Viridiplantae > Streptophyta > Magnoliopsida > Myrtales > Myrtaceae > Syzygium > Syzygium oleosum. Next base: position 8,875,741 of record NW_026607494.1, read on the forward strand.
AGACTTCCGATGATCCCCACATAAAGTATTTGTGCTAGCCCGTTCTCAACCTTAAAACAAGTATCCTCTTTGAAAAATGTGCTCTTTCTTTGATATAATAGTTATATCTTACTAGGTTCAAATTAACTTACAATTCGTGTCGACTATGTAAGGTGTAAACAAAAGAAAAGGCAAAAAAGAAAGATGTGAAACGAAAGATTTGCTTGTATTTCAGATAATCATAATAGAAAATTTTCGACAAGAATATTGACCTATGATTTCCTTTCCATAAATCTTTTGAAACTTACAAGATGTTTAGATTCGACTGGAAAAGTGAAAAAAAAGTTACCATTTGACTTTTGATAGATCTAGAGGAGCAACCCTAATTCAAATTATCATGTAAAAAATTCACTAACATGATATAAATTAGTACAATTTGCATCACCAAATCAAAGACACCTCACAAGACATGGCATGCACTTTACTTTTGTTGACAGATCATGTGCATCATGCGTTGTCTCTTACTTAGCTTCCTTCCATTGTTGAATTCATTAAGGTCAGCAAATTTTTTACAGGAACATACACATGTAGATTCCTCCACAGGTCAACCGGTTGCCATGGCAAATTTGTGGTCAATAGGGTTGACATTAATTACTGGTGAAGGTTCTGGGAAGTTGCTTCGGATAAAACTTGAAATTCTTTATTAAAACAAAACAGATGAATTTTGCCAAGAAGGGAATAGATGGACGGCTACGTACAGATAGATCACAACCAAACCATGCCTTAGACACAAATTCTATGTAGTAATTAATGTCTAACCCTAGCGCTCGTGCACTCAGCTGAAGTTATCTCTTTCCTCGAAGGTGCCGAGGTGTCTGGAACTCAACTCCGAACTGTTTGAGTTTTAGTTTTGTCATTGGAGTCCGCAGATCAATCCGTATGGGAAGAGCGTGCGCTTATCTCGGAAGCTCGGGACCTTTTACCCTCTTTTAGTGATCCAAGAATAGCCCGTTGTAGTAGTAGAGAACGAAACAGAGTAGTGGATTGGGTCGTGAAAGCCCGATGAGTCGATTCTCTTCCACGAAATCAGCTAGTCCAAGACCCCCAAGCCCCTTGAGGACCTGCGATGTTCAGATGCCCCGCCCCTTTTATGAGCCCTTTCGTCTAAGACTTAAATTAAGACAGCTTTGCTTTGACAACAAGAAAAAAAGGAACTCGTCTACCCATCAACTACTTATTTAGCTAGCAAACCTTAGACCCATTACGAACACTAATATTAGAAAACCTGTTGATTAGACAAACGTAAGAACCCGAATTGATATAAATACTGATTAATATCTTAAAAGTTAGCCGCCACATCCTCCGTCACTGCAGTTGTCGCCGCTGCCACAATCCCCGGTAAAACCACCACTACCTGAGCAAAAACGGCCAGCTTGAGCAAGATTGCCGGCGACATAGATGTAGAGCTAAGATTAATACTCTTTTAGGGAAGCGGACCATCTACCCCTGCAATGCTCCTCTGGGCATCTCAATAAATCCCAACCATTGATTTTACAAAAATGAGTTCATCATGAGAGATTGAGATTTGTTGAGACACCGAGGAAAACATCACGCAGGATAGAGGATCCCAGCATATTTTCATGCCTTCTACCTAACTTTGAACATTACAAGCAAGTTGTCTCATCTTTCCATCTCAAAGAAATATGTTATGATTTGAAAGTTCGTTTGACTCTGGCAAATTACTAATGATGTTACAACTTGTAATATCATTAGTAAGTAAAATTGATTGGCAACTTTCTTGTTCGGTCAATTACTTGAAACTTACCAGCAAAATAGTGATTTTATTATTATCAAATCTAGTATCCAATAATAGATTTTTCTCGGCCAATAGTATCCAATAGTAGATAAACAAGTGCTTTTAGATTTGAGAACTGGGCTATCTAATTAGTTAGTAATGGTCTTACCATCTCTTTCACAAGTAGATTAGTACAGTGTTTTACAATATCGCAAGTGAGCCCCGGCAATTAATTAGTAACTTATCGATAAAATAACAATTTTACCATCCTTAAATAAAGTATCCAGTAGTATAATACCAAGTGCCATAAAATTTTATAATTGAGCACATCAATTAGTTTGCGACTTACAAATGAAATAATGATTTTTTCACAAGCAATTATTTTAAATACAAACAAAAAGAGACTTAAGAAAGAAAGAGGGGTAAAGAAAAGGAAGTCCACAAAGGATTTTATTTACCCTCATTAAGAAAAATAAAACAAGAATCATAACGAGAAATAAAAAATCTCCACATAAGTAAAATAAATGGAAATGGTTATCACGAAGATCCTAAAAATATCTACGTAGAAAACTAAACAGATTAAGATAATCGAAAATCTTATTCCGTGGTGTCCGCCTCCATCAAAACCACCACCTACGCTAAAAACTGCCTCCATCAAAACCACCACCTGCGCTAAAATCGCCGCAACCGTGGTGGTGTCCGCCTCCATCAAAACCACCGCCTGCGCTAAAACCGCCGCCTCCGTGTTGTCCGCCGTGACCGTCGATGTCTTGTTGTCCGCCATCGCTGCTGTACCCGCCTCCATTCCGGCCTCCATCGTGGTGGTGGTGGTGGTGGAGGTGGCCGCCACCGCCTCCATCATGGCCTTGATGATGATGGTCACCTCCACCACCACCTCCATCTCCACCATCAACTACAACTCCATACATAGAGCTATACAACAGAGCATTGGCAACAGCCGAACCATCACTTATGCCATCGCCGGCGGCAGCAGCGGCCCCACCTGTCAGTCTATTCTTGCGGGGAGAACCAGATTTGTCGTGGCCATGGCGGCCACAAGAAAAACAGATGGTTACGACTATGGAAAGAGACACCAAGATCCCGCACACCATCAAGAGACCGTAGGACTTGAGAAGCGCAAGATCCATCGTATATGGATATGCCCAGAGCTAGAGAAACGAACCCACTTAAGTCTATCCTGCGAATTTCTCAAGGATTAATTAGATATGCTTCGGATATTGTTTAGATAGAATCGCGCGCACAAAGCGGATGCTATGTATATTTAGGTTTTTCTATCGTTGGATCACTAGTGTTATGAACGACTGTGATGGATTAGAGACCTGATCCAACGACTGATAGAGAGACGACTACAGCATTCAACCATTGAATGATGTTGTCGATCATGTTTGTGACTGTGTATTGTGAAACTTGTACTATGCGGACAGTGAAGGGGGATAGGGAGCTCATTTGCATGTGGTGCGAAGATTCAATATGATGTAATCGTTATGTATTAGGTACATTTACATCCTAACTAAGGTTAATGATATTTATTTAATCTATTAAAAAAATGTCCATCCAAATGGTATAATTGGACAAGCTTATTAGATTGCAGTACCACTAGTGAGTTGGTCGGGTTTGGGACTCCATTTACATGTTCCTCATGAGGTTCAAAGAATTCATCGAAGGCTTCAATGGCATGACAACACATGGAAGGAGAGTGGCGAAGGGCCCATCCAAATTTCATTCAGACAGTTGAGATTTGTGACGAAAGAGAGAAGAATGTAATATTTTGTACGTTACCCAATGAAGAATACAAGACCCCTATATATAAGGTGAGAATAAAATAAGACTTAAGTAAAATAATGCACATTACAATTAACTTAACCCTATATAGTAATCCTAATATAATCTAACATCTCCTCTCAAACTCAAGATGACTTGAAAGAAGTCAAATGGAGTTCAAAGACAATATTCAAAAAACGCCCAAGTGGATGTGTCTTGAAGAAAATATTAAAAATCTGATTAGTAGATGAAGTGGATACGAGTCATATAGTGCAATTATGCACATGATATCAAATGAAATGCCAATTGAGTTCAATATGTTTGGTGTGCTCATGGAAAATATAATTTTGTAATCATTGGAAGCACTTTGGTTATCACAATGAATGACTGTTACCCTATTATGACACACTCCCATATCTTCCAGTAGTTATTGCTCATGTTGTATCAATAAGAGCTTGATATTTTGCTTTTGTACTAGAACGAGCGATAGTGATCTATTTCTTAGTACGCCATAAGGTATGTGGTTACCTTGGAGTTGATAGTCTATTTAAATGTTGACTAGGCTGGTGATCTACAAGATCGTCACTCCACTACGAGCTACTAGCCACGAAACAATGTACCCTTGATATAGCAAAGAATTCAAAAAAATTGCATTAAAATGAGTTGTATGGGGATCGCGGTCATGTATTGACTAACAAATAGAACAGCATAAGCAATGTTAGGTTGAGTAGCAGTGAGATATATAAGACTATCGACTAATTAGGGATAGAATATAGGATGCGACAGAGGAGCCCCATCTTTAGCATTGGTCAAAATAGGGTTTGTAGAGACCTTGTTGTCCACGAGTCTTGTTCGATAAAAAAGATTAGTGGCATATTTGGCTTAAGAAATACAAAACTGGAGAAATTTGAAGTAAACTCAAAGCCTAGAAAATAACTAGTCGCCCAAGACCTTTCATTTTAAACTATTTACTAAGGTATTGCTGGAGTTTTGAAATGCTAGTACGATTATCTCTAGTAATAACCATGTCCTCCACAAATAAAAATAGCATAATAGACCCACGAGATGGGTGTCAAACAAAAAGAGCATGTCACAAGGATTGAATGTAAAACCAAGGGATTCCATTGTGGAGCTGAACTTGGTACACTATGCACCAGGAGCTTGTTTCAAATCATATAATGCTCGACATAATCGACATACTTTGTTAGAAGAATGAGTGTATCTAGGAGGAGGCTGTTGAGGAAAACCCCTAATAATTTTGAAGTTGACAAAACTTTCCATGTTATTGTAAATCTGATACTTATTCTGAACTATTTTATTCCAGGTATATATATTCTGAAAACTCAAAAGAAAATTTTTCAGACTTTACAAGTTGTTAGAACGAGAAGTTCAAACTCAGAATGAGAAGTTCAGACTTTACTGAAGACCCACACTAATCTAAGTTCTTAAACAAACGCAGATGCAGACGCAGACGTAGACGCAGAAATTATACAGATGTAGACGCAGAAGTTATGTAGATGCAGACGCAGAAGTCTTTCAGACGCAGAAGCAAAACTCATTCAGAACGAAACATAACAGCTAGTGATCTGGTATGGATTTCACAAAAGGAAGGTTTTGATTGTCTCAATCTCAGTCTAATTGATTGACAATCAAACATTACGACAAGTATGCATTACAATGGATAAAGCTCTACTTATGGAAATCAAGATTCTGATTATATGCGCGACCAGAATCAGCGAGATTCAGAATCTGTCATCCAACGGCTACTCAATCCTTTTTATACAAATCTGTCCAAGGTGAAGATTGGAAGATGATCCTCTGAAAGCTGTCCAACGGCTAGTTTGAAAGTGGAGGAGTATTTAAGGAGATCAACGAGTAGTAGAAGGAAGTACAAAATCAAGAATCAACAAGTCCAAAGTCTGAGCACACTTCGATCCTTTCTCTTGTCTTTCTTGAGCCAAATATTAAGATCTTGAGGGATACTTTGTAAGAGTGATTATATGAGATAGAGAGTCCTATCATACCCAAGAGTGCTGTCACTCAGAATCTGTAAATTCCTCTTGATTACATAGTGAAATCCGGCTGGTAGGCTGTCAGCGTGGGAGAGTGGACGTAGGCTTACTATAAGCCGAACCATTATAAACTTGTGTACAGTTTTTCTATCCCTTATCTCTTACTTTACATACTGCACATCAAGAGTACTGTCTATATAAACTGTTTTAAATCAAAATTTAATTCAGACTCAACTGTGATCATTCATTTCTGCTTAATCTGATAAAAATTATTTAAGATCACCTATTCACCCCCATCTAGGTGATCCTTGCTAGCTACATCAATTGGCATCAGAGCAAGTTGCTCGTTTATTGAAGTGTTTTACTTCTGAGCTAACAATCTATATGGCTAGCTTGAGTGCTCCAGGTCTTATTGAAGGACAAAGTAACAATAGACCACCATATTTCGATGGCAAGGAATATAGTGTCTGGAAGAATAAGATGAAGGCATTCATAAAGTCAATTGATCACATGCAATGGGATGTCATCATTAGAGGAGTTAAACCAAAACCTTCTGATTCAAAAGAAAAGGCAGACGGAAGCATACCAGCAGATCCTCCATTATCTCAAACTGAGATATCAAAAAGAGAAGCCCTAGATTCCAAAGCAATTTATTCTTTCTATTGTGCTTTAGCACCTATTGAATATAAAAAAATTGCTTCTTGTGAATTAGCTAAGGATATCTAGGATACTCTCTACACTACTTATGAAGGAACAGATCGAGCCAAGAAAACTCAAATCAATCTATTGCTTGGTCAATATGAAGCCTTCAAAATAAATCCTGGAGAATCAATTGCTGATATGTATGACAGGTTTGCTGACATAGTAAACGGTCTTGCATACCAAGGACAACCAGTCTCAGATGCGATGAAAGTCAACAAACTACTGAGAGGACTGTCAAAGCAGTGGGACAATACTAAAACATCTCTTCGAGAGACACAAAGGATCATGCCTCCATCAGTGAATGAGTTAATTGGAACTCTTCAATCATATGAGACTGAGCAACGGAATGAGGAGAATGAATCCAGAGGTAAAAAGTCAATTGCATTAAAAACTAACATTGATTCTGATGCACATTCTGAAGATGAAGATGTTGATGATGAAGAGCTGGCCCTCTTCATAAAGAAGTATAAGAAGATGAAAATCAAAGGAAGAAACCTCAAAGGGAAGAACCCTTTTGAGAAGAAGAAGGCTCTCGATGAAACAGAAAAATCAAAGGAGGTAATTTGCTTTCACTGTAAGAAACGTGGACATATCAAGCCAAATTGTCCACTTCTGAAAAAGAAGACCAAATTTGAGAAAATAAAGAAGGCCTTAAAGGCAGAAACCTGGAGTGATACAGAGTGTGAAGACAGTGATGAAGATATCTCAAACTTATGTCTGATAGCTAAGTCAGACTCAGACTCAGATTCAAATTCTGATGCTAAAGTTGAGATTGAGGTAAAGTATTCTGAATGCCTTTTGAAGTGTCAAATTACATTGATGAATTATGATTTGAATTTAAAGCTGCTCTTAAAAGAATCTCTTCTTTGAAAAAGGAAAATTCATCACTGAGACAACATGATGTTTCATAAAAAGAAAAAATCGATTTCCTTCAAAAAGAATTTCATCAAGTCAAAGAAAGTTGAGATTTTCTTTCCAAAGAAAATGCTATTTTGAAAACGGAAGTTTCAGAAATTACTTCCAAATTTTCAAAAGGTTCAGAAACCTTGAAGCATATCCTTTTTATACAAATTCCTTACTACAATAAATCTGGTCTCGGATTTGTGAAGGAAAGTGATAGCTTAATTGATTTTTCAAAAGTCAATGAGAGATTAAGACAAAGATCTCCTCGACAAGTTTACAAAAATCATTTCAAAAGGAATTTTGTCAAACTTGTTGGCCGAAGTGCACTCAAATACTCAAAATGTGGAGATCCACAACATTTTGAGAATGAATGTCCTAAGGTCTGGAGACCTATTCGAAGAGACTTTGTTAAGACAGCCTATACTAATGCTTAAGGACCCAAACAAATTTGGGTACCAAAGAAAACTTGAGATGTTATGATTTTTGTAGGTTACCACAAAGAGAAAAAGAAAGTGGTACCTAGACAGTGGATGTTCTAGACACATGACAGGAGATCCAAGTATATTTGTTGAACTACAAAACCTGAATGGTGGAAAAGTTTCCTTTGAAGGAAATAACAAAGGAAAAATAGTTAGCAAAGGAACAGTTAAAATTGGAGGACTCAAAATCAATAATGTGTCATTGGTAAAGGGACTCAACTACAACTTGATAAGCATAAGTTAACTATGTGATACATGTTTTAGAATCAATTTTCAAGAAGATACATGCTCAGGAACAAGCAAAGATTCTTCTCAAACATTCACAGAAAGAAGACATGGCAATATCTATCTTCTAGATGTCAATCCAAACTCCACTCATTGCTTGATCTCAATCAAAGAGGATGAAGATCTATGCACACAAGATTGGGGCATATCAGTACGAAACAAATCTCAAAGATCTCAAACAAGAAATTGGTTAGAGGTCTGCCAGATTTGAAATACAAGAAAACAGAGTTATGCAATGCCTGCACTATAGGAAAACAAGTAAGAAGCTCTTTTAAGTCTATATATCATGTTTCTACTAATCGTGCTTTGCAGCTTCTTCATATGGATCTATTTGGACCAACCAGAACACAAAGTATTGGTGGTAAGAAATATTATTTAGTTATTGTTGATGACTTCACTAGATTTACTTGGGTGTTTTTCCTTGCTCATAAAAATGAAGCATTTTCATATTTTTCAAAATTTGCAAAAAAGAGTTCAGAATGAAAAGGGCTATACCATTTCCTGTATTAAAACTGATCATGGAGGAGAATTTGAAAATCAAAATTTTTCAGATTTTTGTGAGGAAATGGCTTTTAACACAATTTTTCTACTCCTTATACACCATAACAAAATGGTGTTGTGGAAAGGAAAAATCGTTCTTTGCAAGAAATGGCAAGAACTATGTTAATTGAAAGCAAGATTTCTTTTCATTTTTGGGCAGATGCAGTTTTTACAGCATGTTATATCATTAATAGAGGTTTTCTCAGACTCATTCTTGAGAAAACCCCCTATGAGCTTTACAAAGGTAGAAAGCCCAATATTTCATATTTTCGTATATTTGGTTGTAAATGCTTTATACTCAAAAATCTAAATGACTGTTCTGGTAAGTTTGATGAGAAAGCAGATGAATGATTTTTCCTTGGATATTCTACTACAAGTAAAGCATACAGAGTCTTTAATAAGAATTCTTAGACTGTGGAAGAAACAATAAATGTAAGGTTTGATGAAAATATTCAGACTCACAAAGATGAATCTGAACCATCTTTCAATATTCAAGAGTTATCTGAAACTCAACAAGAATCTCCAAAGATCGTTGAATCTGTAGAAGAAGGAAAAGAAGATACAATCTAGACACAATCAGAACCTTCAGAGTCTAATGATATTTAGAAGGAAAGATTTGACAGAAACTGGAAACATAAATCCAGTCATCCGAAGAACCTTATCATTGGAGAAATACAAGATGGCATCAAGACTAGATCTAAATACAAAGAGAACATCAGCAACTTGGCATTGATATCAAAAATAGAACCAAAAGAAGTTGGTGAAGCATTATCAGATGAAAGTTGGATCGAAGCTATGCAGGAGGAACTTCAGCAGTTCAGAATTAATAAAGTATGGGAACTTGTGCCAAGACCCAAAAATCATCCAGTAATTGGAACAAAATGGGTATTCAGAAATAAACTGGATGACAAAGGGAAAGTCACAAGAAACAAAGCAAGACCGGTAGCAAAAGGCTATTCTCAAGAAGAAGGCATAGATTATGATGAAACCTATGCACCAGTTGCCAGGTTAGAAGCCATTAGGCTACTATTAGCTTATGCTTATTTCCATAACTTTAAACTGTTTCAGATGGACATGAAAAGTGCTTTCCTGAATTAATATATCAAAGAAGAAGTTTATATGGAACAACCACATGATTTTGAAGAACTAATGAAGACTGATTATGTCTATAAACTCAAAAAGGCTCTTTATGGTCTAAAACAAGCACCCCGTGCTTGGTATAGAGGTTAAGTAACTTCCTTCTGCAAAATGACTTCACAAAAGGTAAAGTTGATGCAACCTTGTTCATTAAGAGAAAAGGTAAGGATTTTTTACTTGTTCAAATTTATGTTGATGATATCATTTTTGGTTCCCCTAACGAACTACTTTGCAAAGAATTTTCCAAGAATATGCAAAATGAGTTCGAGATGAGTATAATGGGTGAATTGACATTCTTTCTTGGTCTACAAGTGAAACAAACCAAAGATAGTACATTCATTTGCCAAGAGAAGTATGCTAAGGAGATTGTCAAGAAGTTTGGATTGCAGAACAGCAAGAAAACAGACATTCCAATGTCCCATACATCCAAACTGGACAAGGATGAACATGGTAAAAAGGTTGATCAGAAGGTATACAGAAGCATGATAGGGTCATTATTATATCTCACTGCATCTCGACTTGACATATTATTCAGTGTCTGTATGTGCGCAAGATTTCAATTAGACCCAAAGGAATCACATTTTTCTGCAGTAAAGAGGATAATCAAATATATTGGAACTCATCTGATGCTAGGTCTTTGGTATTCTAAAGGATCAAATTTCACTCTAACTGGTTATTCTGATATGGATTTAGCTGGTTGCAAAGTGGACTGGAAAAGTACTTCAGGAACATGTCAACTACTTGGAAATATGTTGGTATCCTGGTACTCAAAGAAGCAAAATACAGTTGCACTTTCTACAGCAGAAGCAGAATATGTAGCCTTGGGAAGATGCTGTGCACATATTCTATGGATGAAGCAGCAGTTGCGAGACTTTACTATTGAAGATTCAAGTGTTGCAATCAAATATGACAACACAAGTGCTATCAATCTGACTAAGAACCCAATTCTTCATTCACGTGCTAAGCATATTGAAATCAAGCATCACTTCATTCGAGATCATATTCAAAATGGTGATGTGAATATTCAATTCATTGATTCTAAGAATTAATTAGCTGATATATTCACAAAACCTCTTGATAAGTCTTCATTTGAGTACATTAGAAATAAACTATGCATTACTTATCCATTTTCTTAAAGTATTTGTTAGACAGGAATTTTTTAGACTCAAATGTTCTCAGTCTGAATGTTCTTTTCAGACTCACAAAGAAAGGTACGTCCTTAATTCAAATTTTGGTGGGAATATTTTTGGCATTTCTGGCAAAATATTTTCGTACTTTTGGAAGCAAATCAGGTATATATTCTAATTTGTGCTTAAAATATTGTCGTGATTGTTTGTGCTTAGAATATTATATTTCCTTCCTATAAACTAGGATCACTTATTATTTTTTCAAAAAGTGGTCTTTTCTTTCCAAAATCTGTCCTCCTCTTTTATAAACCTGTCATTCTCTTTTCCAAAACCCTATCAGTACGAACCTTTTTCTCTCTCGACCTTCACGATACTCCGAGTCTCCTCCTCTTCCTTCTCCAAGATCACATCTTTTTGCTGTAGAACCGATCATAATGCCTTTCAAGAGACGATCGACATGGATTCTAAACAGAGACATCCAGTCGTCAGAGAAGCCATAATTTATGGATATTTCTGATACAGACTCAGATCGTGGCAATGAACCTTCTGAAGCGACGCAACAAGCACCGTGACCATCGTCTCCTCCAAAAGATTCGGGTAAAACTGATTTTTGCTTCCCGAACATCAAACAAGTATGGAAAGCTTACAAAAGATTGAAAAGGAGTAATACATCTGAATCGACTCTTAGTCAATGTTTAAAAGATAACAACTTTCGATCTGAAGAAGAGTTAGTTCGCTGCTACACTCGTTTGTTTCCCAATCTTGTCTCTTAGTCCACAAGTACTTTCAGTAAAGGCAAAGTGAAGATTGGAGAATCATCTATTCCATCGCAAAGAAAACCAGTTCAGACAAGCCCTAAATTGCCCACTGATTCAAAGGCTACAGTCGATGATGATGCCAAACTTTATTATAATTTCAGCAAGAAGGTAGGCATTACTTATGGTGAAAAGGGCAGCGGAGGTTTGTTTCTTTCTAAAGTTCACCATGAATATTACAAACTGTTGACCAATAGAGGAATTATGCATCATCGCAGCGTTGATTTGAATTATCTCAATCAGGTTGGCATTCTTGTGCAACATTTTTTTGAGAAATTGGGTATGACAGAATTCTGCTTTCAATCTGCACATACATATGCAGAACTAATTGCATAATTTTACTCGAATCTCTCAATTTTGTCACCCAATCGGCTTCAATTCACCGTTGGAAGCAAGACTTATGATCTCAAAGTGGAAACTCCGGCTCGGATTATTGGTGTCAAAAATTACAAATTTACTCCATTTGAAGTGAGTTTGGAGGAAGCTTCTAAGGCTGCATCAGAAAATCCAGCTTTTACCAGAGGTCCTAAACGTCTGATCTCTTATTCGGATTTGACTAGAAGAACAGTGATCTTACATAAGATCATTATCAATTGCTTGAGGCCTAAAGCTGCTTCTAAAATAGACTTATCCAAATCTAAGATCAAGCTTATATGGGCAATTCTGAATGGGCAACAATTTTCTCTTCCTCATATTATCATTTTTCACATGTACAGAACAGTTCTGAAGGACAAGGGACAACTCCCTTATGGCGCTCTTATCAATAGGATATTTCATTTCTTGAATATCACTATTCCTAATAGTTTGTGCAAAACTCCTGTTCCTTTAATGCATGTTGGAGAGAAAATGCTCATCAAGATGAATTTGAAGCAATTTGACTATCGCAAAGAGAAAGTTGCTATTGATAATGTAGAAAAAGGAAAGTATGTTCAACAGTCAGAAGCAAAAACTGTGGATACGAAAGAAGAAACTGAGAGAGCAGCAAGAAAGAGAGTAGGATCAGCAAGAGCAAGCAATCAGAGTGCTTCTTCAACTCCTTTGAAGGTGTATCGTAAGAAGAGAAAACTTCTTCTAAGAGATGAGGATGAAGAATCTGAACACCTCGAAACAGGACATGATGTTGGTCCACATCATGTCTCAGCATCTGCTGCACATGTTTCAGAACCAACACCTACTGCCAAAGTTTCAGAATCAGTATCTACTGCACAAGTTCAAGCACCAGCACCTGTTATAAGAGCTTCGGAACCAACGACTGAAGACTCTAATCTGCTTCAGATGGCACAATACATTGCTCCACTAAGAACAAATGTAAGTTAGTCTTCCTTTAACACTGAAGAACATGCTTCTGCAGACCATGCACCTTTTCAGGGGGAGATTTCAACGGAAGCAGAAACTAGGTTCAATCATACTGAACAAGCCAATGTCCAAGAACAGTCCTCAGACAATCAAACCATTCTAACCCTTTTGCTTGAAATCAAAGACAAACAAGCTGCACTTGAACAAGATGTGAAGAATCTACAGAAAATTGTTGAGAAAAACAATCAGACTCAACGTCTTCAGGCAGCAAAAGATAAAGCAAATCTTGAGAAAGCTATTGCTCTGTGCTCAACAAACATAGAGAAAGCTATGGGTCAATGTTCTTCGAAGATTGAGAAAGCTGTCTCCATCTTGGAAAACTTTCAACTTGTTCAAACTCCATCCAAGAGATAGCCTGCCTTTTTCCCTCTTTTAAAAACCATCTCTTTCAAAATTGGTCCCGTAATATTTTAACAATTCCTTTTGTTAGACTGTTTGGATGGTTTATATCAATGCTTTATTCTATCTATTATTATTTTTTGCTGATGACAAAAAGGGAGAGAAATTATATGCAGATAAATTGCCATACTAACATCATATGCAGGTTATTTACAAAGGAAGAAAAAGACACAGATCTCAATAGAGTTTGCTCTTTCAATCTCAATCTGTGCCTCATGCGCCTAATACTAATATGCTTATTTATTTCAAATTAATTTCAAATTTGATTCAAACTGCAAGGAAGTTTTGTCACCATAAAAAATGGGGAGATTGTTGAGGAAAACTCCTAATGATTTTGAAGTTGACAAAACTTTTCATGTTATTGTAAGTATGATACTTATTCTGAACTATTTTATCTAGGTATATATATTCTGGAAACTCAGAAGGAAGTTTTTCAGACTTTACAAGTTGTCAGAACGAGAAGTTCAAACTTAGAATGAGAAGTTTAGACTTTACTGAAGACCCACACTAATCTAAGTTATGAAATAGACGTAGATACAGAAGCTATGTAGATGCAAACGCAGAAGTTATGTAGACGCAGATGCAGAAGTTATGCGACGCAAACGCAGAAGTCTTTCAAACACAGAAGCAAAACTCATTTAGAACGAAACATAACAGCTAGTAATCTGGTATGGATTTCACAAAAAGAAGGTTTTGATTGTCTCAATCTTAGTCTAATTGATTGACAATCAAATATTACGACAAGTATGCATTACAACGGATGAAGCTCTACTTATGGAAATCAAGATTCTGATTGTATGCGCGACCAGAATCAGCGGGATTCAGAATCTGTCATCTAACGGCTACTCAATCCTTTTTATATAAATCTGTCCAAGGTGAAGATTGGAAGATGATCCTCTGAAAGCTGTCCAACGGCTAGTTTGAAAGTGGAGGAGTATTTAAGGAGATCAACGAGCAGCAGAAGGAAGTACAGAATCAAGAATCAACAAGTCCAAAGTCTGAGCACACTCCGATCCTTTCTCTTGTCTTTCTTAAGCCAAATATTAAGATCTTGAGGTACATAGTGAAATCTAGCCGGTAGGCTGTCAGTGTGGGAGAGTGGACATAGGCTTGCTATAAGCCGAACCACTATAAACTTGTGTGCAATTTTTTCTATCCATTATCTCTTACTTTACATACTGCACATCAAGAGCACTGTCTATATAAACTGTTTTGAATCTAAATTTTATTCAAACTCAACTGTGATCATTCATTTTCACTTAATCTGATAAAAATTGTTTAAGATTATCTATTCACCCCCTCTAGATGATCCTTGCTAGCTACATCAAAGGCACCATATAGTCTTCTTAAGTGAGGTCGCCATTTAAGAATATATTTTTAACATTCATCTGGAACAGAAACCAGCACTTATTATGTTGTACAACAAGAGCAAAAGTCTCTTCATAGTCAATGTTGTACTATTGAACAAAGCCTTTTGCTACTAGTCATGCTTTGTAGTGGTCCACAGTGTCATTTGCCTTTATTATAATCTTGTATACCCATTTACAACCCATAACAGACTTACTAGGAGGCAAATCAACCAAAATTCCATGTTGAGATTTGTCTAAAGCTTGCACCTCATCGGCCATTCCTTGCAGCCAAAGAGGATTATTGCTAACTTCTTTATATGTGCGAGGTTTAGAAGGGAAGTAATGGTAGAGTAATAATCATAATCACGAAGGCAAAGAGAAGGTCAAACTTACTGTGGTGAAACCACGGATAGAGGAGAAAAGAATGTCCGCCAGTGGAGAATCCAAAGATAGGGCAAACATGTTAGAAGGTGCCATGGTGGTATGGCTAGAATTACCTGCATCAAGATAGAAGAAGACAAGGAGGGGAAGATTCACAAGTGGACGGAGGTGTGAGATCTTTTGGGAATAAATTCACAAAGGTTGTGTTTGGTTGTCGGGATTTGGATTTGGATTGGGATAGGATAGGAAAAGGTAGGATTATAAATCCTTAAAATATCCTTCGGATTGTAGATAATCCCATCACATATTTGGTGTAATCCAATAGAGGATTAAAAATCTTTGAAAATCTCAATTGGAAATCTCTTGCGACATCCAGATCTTACCATTTAAGCTCCCCCGTCAGCGTCTTAAACCCACTCTCTTCAACTCTCTCTGGTTCATCCCCTTTACTGCCAGTTTCGCTAGATCCACTTCCATCTCCACCTCCAAACCATAATCCTCGCTCAGCTTCACCATATCAAGGGCAATTCGGACACCTGCGAGGATAAGCCTCGAGTTGCCAAGGGCGTCGCAGAGCGACTGGGGGAGATAGCAGTCGTGACGATCTGGTAGGTGAGGTAGCAACGATCGACATAGAGGTGAAGGGTGGCAATAGGGTGGTGGACACTGCGCACGAAGATCAGGTGTCACTTGACGTCGAAGCCAATGATCAAGGGTAGTGAAGGGCGGAGAGGAGGTGGACAGAGATCCACCAGTGAACGAAATTGGGACAGTAAGTAATGAGGGTGGACACAAATCTGTTGTGGATGACGACCTCGAAGGATCTGTTGCATTCTCGAAAGAATTCAAGTTCTTTGATGGTGATGGCCATGTAACTTATAACTTCTCCTTTTCACCCTCAGTTATTGGAGCACGATCGGCTGGATGGCAATGACGATTGGCGATGGTTGAAGGCGATGACGATTGCACGGTGGTCGTAAGTAATGATAATCGGCTATCGCGGAGGTGCTCATTAGGCGATGGCTGGCGAAGTTGTGATTCAAAGGAATGAAGGGAATATAAGGGATGAACAGATAAGAACATTTTGTATTCCCAAAAGGTAATATGACATGACACATAAAGACGGTTAGAAATAAGATTCCAACATCTATATCCTTTACGCTCAATGACATACCCAAGAAAACAACATAAACGAGCACGAAGTTCTAAATTCGTGCGGTCAAGTGGAAGATGTATGAAACAAATATTACCAAAGACTCGAAAAAGATTGTAATTGAGACATTACCATACTCATTAGGAGAAATATGACCTATGATAGGTCACGGAATATAATTAATAGGGTATGCATCAATAAGGCAAGCCTCTCCCCAAAACTATTATGGATAAGAGACGGACACTAGAAGAGTGCGTGTAACATCTAAAATATGCCAATATTTACGTTCGGCTTGAGCATTTTGTCGGGAAGTGTCAGAATAAGAACGATGAATGATAATACAATTCTAAAAGAGAATTCTGAGAAATTTGATGTCTTTGTATTTGATGGTGTTACGGCTAGTGCTATCACCTAGAGGAAGGTGAACAGGTGATTTTACCAAATTGAATGATTTAAATGTACAGAATGAATGTAGTCGAGATCAACAACTCATATGATTAACATCAGATGGATGCGTATGCCAAACTTGTATATAAGTTGTCAAATGATTGCGTCTGATGACTAAGATGATGTTCTGACAAACTTGTTTGACAGATATGTATGTAGTAAAATGTCAGCAATAATAAATAAAAGTTTATGAATAGAGAATACTACACACAGATCTTTATAGTGGTTCGGCTTTATCGAGCCTACGTCCACTCTCCATGCTGGCAGCCTGTTGGCTTTTTTTCACTATTGAATCACCAGAAGATTACAAGAGCAGTGCTTCTTAGATAATAAACTACACTATCATGTACATTCTTCGCTCAAGTAATTTTCTTTCTAAAATCACGTGAAAAATAGTAATCATAAGTGTGTAAAATCGAAGCTCTATTCAGACTTTGGAATTCTTGATTCTGGTTGTTTTTCTTGTACGACGTTTGCACTCCTTTTATACTCCTCTACTTCCAATCTATTCGTTGGACAGTCTTCAGAGGATTGATCTCCAAATAAACCCTTTGGAGATTCTTCCCAAAAAAGGATGCATAGTCGTTAGAAGAAGAACCATTATTTCCGAATGATTTGATCGCCCATACAATCAAATCAAGGTTTTCATAAGTGTAGTTCTTCGTGTTTAAGGAACGATATTGTGATTGCTAATTTGAATATCTTGAAATATTAATTTGATTATCCTGTATAAACTTGCCAAAAATAACACTTATTGAATCTGACGAGTAATTTTGAGTCTGATGACAAAGTCCTTTCATCGACTAAGTCTGATGACTCAGTATTTACCTGCATCAAATAATTTAAGTATGATTCTGGTCAGTAACAGATAGTTTTGTCATTCCTCAAAACTCGTTAAGGATTTTTCTCAACAATCTCCCCCTTTTTGATGATAACAAAACTGTCTATATGTGATGTAAATAGTCTATTCAGATGATATAACTTTCGAAGCATATATAAAGCATTGTTAAGCTCTGAAATCAATATATATCAATTCATATTCAGCCGCTTCCATACTTGCATTCACATCTTCTGCCGCTATAATACTTCTCCTCTTTTTTGACACCAGCAGAAAGGATAGAGAGCATAATCAATAAAAATGCAGTAAAAGTAAGTCGAACAACCATTGTCGAATCATATGTCAATAGTCAAAGTTCGCACCAAGTCAAACATTTAACAAAAATCAATATTGAAAGTTGAAACAAATAGCTCTGAAATGATAAGTTAGGAAGAGATGTGATCAATTTGGCTGATTTACTGGAGGGGCGGAGGGTCCTACGGGTTCAGATGAAGAAGTTCCTAAAGGTACAGATAAGAAAGGCACTTTAGACAGGAATAAAGCTAGAAAGTTGGTTCAATCATTGCTCAATATGTGATGAGAGCTGATGAATCTGGCCTGTAGTGTTAATTACTGCAATTTGTACATCAATTCTAACTTGAATCTTCAAATTGTTGATTCTCGCTTCCATCAAGTCCTTGATCTCCTGAATTCCTTCTTTAAGTTCATTGCGGAGTTCCCGGACTTCACTCTGAACTGCAGCTTGTCTCCATCTTAGATCGATAATGGCTGCATGGTCTGACATGGATGAGGAGATATTGTATCCAGAAGGAGTGTGAGTGGTCTAAATGTCAACAGATGCTGCTTCCTTCCCTTTGCCTCTCTGTTGAGCTTCAGATGGACTGTTTTCACAACATCTCCTTCAAGAGGAAAATTTGCAGAAATTGCTGCTGAAGGAGCTGCTTCTTGTGTATTCTTATTGTGGTCCTCCTATATGTCAGGCAGATTAAAGTCATTGTCCTTAACATCTTGAGCATTTTCTTCCTTAAACTCCTCCTGCATTTCAGCTAGATTAATACTATTATCCTCATCATTGTGAGCATTTTCTTGCTCAAACTCCTCATGCATTTCAGCTTCATGATCATGTTCAAACTCCCCCTGTCTCCTAGAGGGTCCTTCCTCAGCTTCTTTCTCTGTAGTGGCCATTGTCTCTTGCTGATTTTCCATGACTATTTTGTTGATGATGTCAATAAGTGAATTCATCAAGTGTTCCTCCTCTTCTTGCAGTCTTTGAATTTCAAGTTGAGTGGCAACATGTCTGTCTGCATGGGCTTTATGCTTGGCATTTTGAATAATTAGCCATTGTATAAACCTTGACTCCTTAAGGCTTCTTTCATCAGTTTGAGATTGTTCATCGGATATCTGCATCTCATTAGAATCACCGGCCACGGCTTGAGTTCTTTTGGTTGGTATGTCAGTTCTAAAGGCTGTCGGCTGCACTTTCCTTTTTCTTACTAAAGGTTCAATTGATTCCTCTTCATTGGACTCATGAAAAATGTTAATAGAGCCCTTGTTCTGTGCACTCATCATTTCGGCAGAAATAATCTTACCCTTCTTATCCTTTCAATTTTCACCATCAAATCTATATCCCATCTTAGTCATCATAAGTTCTCCAACAATCGTCGTTTGAAGAGGTTTACCTTTGAGTTTTGTAGGAATGGAGATTTTCAAATACTCAAAAATAACGGTGATCAAAACTTCATAAGGGAGTTGACATTTACTCTTCGTGACAGTTCTATACATTTGAAGAAGAATCATATGGGACAGAGAAATGGGAAAGGTGGTTTGAATTGCCCAAATCAGCTTGGCCTCATATCGAGAGACATCAGTTTTGGAAGATCCTTTGGGTCTAAGACAATTGAAGATGATTTGGGGGAGGACAATGGAATTTAGAGGAAAAAGAGTTTGAGATACATGAGATGTAGAGCCTCTGATGAAAGATGAGTCACCAGACAGAGATCGATATGCCAAATCAGAAGTGATAGGAATAAAAGAAAATTCTATATGTTTTACTCCTAGAATGGCAGAGAGGTCAAAGGCTGAGAACTTGTAATCTTGTTGAAAAAACAGAGAACTCAATTTCAGCAGGAGAAATGAATGACAAATATGAATAAAAGTAAGTCATGAGTTCAGGGTAGACTTTGTGAGAGAGAGAGAGAGCACATTCTTTGAAAATCAAGATTTTCAATCAGACTCTGAATTTTGATATTGAAATTTTCAAAGAAGTTAAAGTCTACAACTCTGTTATTCATTATTCCTCTGGCTAGAAGAGAGTTGTAAGCAACTTGATGAGTTTTGTTTTTAAACAAGCTGTCACTTTTCTTGTCATAAGGAGGAATTCCAGAAATGGGTACAAACTGAGCAAATAGTATCTTATTATTATCCTCCTTTCTAATATCAATGTTTTTGCTTTTCTCCAAAGTCTGCAGTTCTTCCTCACCAACAAATTCATCTCCTCCAACATTCAAATGTTCTCCTACTTTCTCTTTTCCTTTTCGGGAAACTCCTTTCTTTATCGTCACAGGGGTTTTCCTAATATTAGAGATTTCTTTAAGAACTATCTCCTTTTTAGTAATAGGTGATCTTCCAAGCCTTATACCCTTCTCATATTCCTCCATAACTTCACGTTCAGACAAAAAACCTAATGTTTACACACGGCATTTACAGTACTCCGGTCACTCCGATTAAGTACTCTAATGGTTGTTATCAATTGTCTTGCCATAACAAAATCATCACGTTCTTGATCAAGGATTTGTGGAGATTTATTATCTTCATACGACTCTTTCTCAGAGCCCGAGTCAGAGATATCAATTTTCTCTACTTCTCCATCTTTGTTTGCTCTGGTGAACATTCCCGCGATTCGGTTTGATCGTCTGGAACTCTTGATTCATTTCTTTGATTCAGTGGTCGATTTCGGTGCCATTGAAGAGATTTTTGAGTTTCCGAAGAGAAAGATGAGATCTTTTAGAGTAAAACGTGTGTTTGGAGATCTTTAGGGTTTTAGAGAGTAGAATGTATGCTTGGAGAGAGTGTGAGAATGATAGAGAAGATGAAAAAGGTTTTAAACCGATGAGTACAATATATAGAATTTTACAAAACCCTTTTTGGAAACTGTCAATTGACAGTTATGGGAAATTTCGGAAATTATATTCCTAAAATTTTGGGATTATAATTCTCAAACGGTATCAATTAAGACAACTAATTTCAAACAATCATGATATTCAAAATATATGAGATATACATACCTTTTATAAGATGAGTTGCGCGCTAAAATCAGACACTTCAAATATATGCTTGATCAAATAAGTTATCAGATACAATGAGAGTTTATTCTGCACAGCTCAATAAAGTGGGTTAATGATGTTTAGTTTATCTCTAATAAGCTCAAAACTTTTGTTTTCTAAAGGTTTTGTAAAAAAGTCAGCTAATTGCTGTTTAGTGTCAATGAATTGCACATAAATATCTTCTTTTAAAACATGATCACGAATGAAATGATGTTTAATATCGATATGCTTAGCTCTTGAGTGCAGAATAGGATTCGTGGTTAGATTAATGGCGCTGGTATTGTCACACTTGATCTCAACAATTGAGTCTTTAATGTTGAAGTCTCTTAATTGTTGTTTCATCCAAAGGATTTGAGTACAGCAATTACCAAATGAGACGTATTCTGCTTCTGCTATTGAAAGAGCTACAGTTTGTTGCTTCTTTGAATACCATGAAATAAGCATGTGTCCTAACAATTGATATGTTCCTGAAGTGCTCTTCCTGTCCATCTTGCAACCAACATAATCAGCATCAGAATATCCAATAAGAGTAAAATTTGATCTTTTAGTATACCACAACTCAAGTGTAAGATTGGTGCTAATATATTTGATAATTCTTTTAACTGCAGTAAGATGAGATTCTTTTAGTTCTGATTGAAATCTTGCACATAAACAAACACTGAACAGAATATATGGTCGTGAAGCAGTTAGATATAAAAGAGAACCAATCATGCTTCTATGTAATTTTTTATCTACTGGTTTTCTTTTTTCATCGTTGTCTAGTTTAATGGAATATGACATTCGAATATTTGTCTTTTTGCAATTTACCAAACCAAACTTTTTCAAAATTTCCCTGGCATACTTTTCTTGACAAAGAAAGGTGCCATTTTTGGTTTGTTTATTCTGTAATCCAAGGAAGAAAGTTAACTCACCCATCATGCTCATTTCAAATTCACTTTGCATCATTTTAGAGAAATTCTTATATAATTTTTCATTTGTAGAACCAAAAATGATATCGTCTACATAGATTTGAACAATTAAAATATCTTTACTTTTTCTTTTGATGAATAGGGTAGTGTCTACATTACCTTTTGTGAATCTATTTTGTTCCAGAAAGCTGCTCAGTCTTTCGTACCAAGCACGTGGTGCTTGTTTGAGACCTTATAATGATTTCTTGAGAGTATATACCTGATCAGGCTTGTGAGGATCTTCAAAACCTGGAGGTTGTTCTACATATACTTCCTCTTTGATGTAGCCATACAAGAATGCGCTTTTGACGTCCATCTGAAACAGTTTAAAATCACAGAAATAAGCATAAGCTAGTAAAATTCTTATTGCTTCTAACTTGGCCACCGAAGCATAGGTTTCATCGTAATCTATTCCTTCCTCTTATGAATATCCTTCGGCCATAAGTCTTGCTTTGTTTCTGACAACTTTTCCTTGATCATCTAGTTTATTTCGAAATACCCATTTTGTTCCAATAACTGAATGATTTTTGGGTCTAGGAATAAGTTCCCATATTTGATTGATCTGGAATTGTAAAAGCTCCTCTTGCATAGCTTCAATCCAGCTTTCATCTTTCAATGCGTCTTCAACATTCTTTGGTTCAACTTCAGAGATGAGAGTCAGCGTATTTATGACTTCTTTTGTCTTTACTCTGGTTTTGATTCCTTCATCTAAATTTCCAATGATGAGATCTTTGGGATGACTAGATTTTTACTTCCAATTTCTGTTGAATTTTTCATCATTTTCATCATTGAGATTTGATGATTCTCCATTGTCTTGTTGATTTGATGATTCCTGAGCTTTATTAGATCTTTGATTCTAATCATCTTCACTTGCCGTCAATTCATCAGATGCTATGTCAGGTTCTTCAGATGCAGGGTATTCAGTGTTAGAATCATCTTGTTGAGTCTAAATTGAGTCTTCAAACTTGACATTCAATGATTTTTCCACTGTTTGAGTATTTTTATTATATACTCTGTAGGCCTTGCTTGTAGTTGAGTATCTAAGAAATATTCCTTCATCTGACTTTTCATCAAACTTACCAATACGATCATTAGGATTTTTAAGAATAAAACATTTACATCCAAAAATCCGAAAGTACGAAACATTGAGAATTTTACCTTTGAACAATTCATAAGGGGTCTTTTCAAGAATTTGTCTCAAAAAAATTCTATTTGAAATATAACAAGCTGTTGAAACAGTTTCAGCTCAAAAATGTGCTGGAGTTTTGTTTTTAAATAGAAGAGTTTTACCCATTTCTTGCAAAGTTCTATTCTTTCTTTCAACTACTCCATTTTGTTTGAGAGTATAAGGTCAGGAAAAAACATGTTAAATACCATTTTCATCACAGAAATAAGAAAAAATTTGATTTTCAAATTCTCTTCCATGATCAGATTTAATGTTTGAAATAGTGTGACCCTTTTCATTTTGTACCTTTTTGGCAAATTTTGAGAAATATTCAAATGTTTCACTTTTGTGAGCAAAAAAAAATACCCAAGTAAATCTTGAATAATCGTCTACAATAACTAAACATTATTTCTTACCTCCAAGACTTAGAGTTTGAGTAGGTCCGAAAATGTCCATATGAAGCAACTGCAAAGCTCGATTAGTACTGACATAATTTATTGATTTAAATGAACTTCTTACCTGCTCATCTTTAGAGTAAGCTGAACATAATTCTGTGCTTTTAAAATTTCGTTCTAGCAATCCTTTGACAAGTTTCTTAGAAGCTATTTTGGAAATTAACTTGACACTGACGTGTCCGAGCTTCCTATGCCACTGATCATATTCTTCTTTTATGGAAACGAGACATTGCAAGTCATTAGACTTTGTGTCTAGTTGGTAGATGTTTTCATGTCTTTGACTCGTAAATGATTGCTTGTTGTCTTTACTTATCCTAGAGCATTTGTTTTCTTGGAAAGTAATTTTGTAACCAATATCACATAATTGACTAATGTTAATTAAATTGAAATTCAAACCTTTAACAAGTGAGGCTTCATTGATGATGAGATTATCGATTCTGACAGTTCTCTTCCCAATTATTTTTCGTTTGTTGTTATCTCCAAAGGATACACTTCCTCCTTTAATTCTTTCTAACTTAATGAATTTCAGAGGATCTTCGGTCATGTGTCTTGAGCAACCACTATCAAGGTACCACTTGCTCTTTCTTTTCTTTGGTACTTGCAAAAGATAAGTAACTCACTTTTTCTTTGGTACCCATATTTTCTTGGGTCCACTTTGGGTAGGATCAGTCATTCTCAAAATATCTCTTTGAATAGGTCTCCAAACCTTAGGACAATCACTCTTAAAGTGATTTGAATCACCGAAATTTGAACATTTTTGGGAAGTTTGACCATTGAATTTTACAAACTGCTTTTGAAAGTGATTTTTATAAGCAAATGTAGAAGGTTTTTTCTTTAGTCTTTCTTTAACATTCGGAAAAGTATTTTTCAATTCAGTATTTTTCTCAAAACCCAGACCTGATTTATTATAATAAGGAACTTGAATTGACAGAATATATTGAAGATTTTTCGAACCCATTGAGAATTTCTTAGTTATATTAGAAATTTCATTTTTCAAAAGATCTTTTTCATTAGAGATGCGATCAAAACTTTCCTTAGAAATATTTTTCAGATAAGAAATTTCCTTTTTCAGTAAATCATTTTCCATTTTAAGAGAATCTTTATTCTCCTTGATAAGATTAAATTCTTTTTGCAAGAAATCAATCTTATCCTTTTGCAAAATATCTTGCTGTTTTAAAAGATTGTTTTCCTTTTTTAAACATTCCAATGACTCATCAATATCCTTGTTTTAAGTTGCATTTTTTAGAGATACAATCTCCTTCTTCAATACAAAAATCTTTTTGAAGGCAGTTTTATTAACAGAGATTAACTCATCAATACAATTTGCAACTGCTTCAGGAATATTAGAATTACTTCATCTTCTTTATCAGAACTTGATTCTGAGTCTGAATTTACCATCAAACAAACGTTGGCAAACTCTTGTTCGCTTTCATCATCCTCTGAATCACTCTATGTTTCAGCTTTGAAAGCCTTCTTATATTGTTCATATTTTCCTTTGTTCTTCTTGAGAAGAGGACATTTGGGTTTTATGTGTCCGTTTTTTTTGCAGTGGAAACATATCACATCTTTGTTTTCTTCATCTTCAGCACTGGATTTCTTCTGAAAATTTACCTTTTTGGCTTTTGATGACTCAGAATTGTTGAATTGCTTCTTTGATTTATTCATCTTCACTTTCTTTGCCATCTTTCTCAGTTTCTTGACCGTTAGAGCCAACTCTTCATCTTCATCTGAATCCGTATCTGTGTCATCAGAATCAATGTTAATTTTTAAAGCAATGGACATTTTACCTTTGGGTTCTTCAATTTCTAAGAACTTTTCAGTTTCATAGGATTGAAGAGTTCTGATAAGTTCGTCCACTGTGAGTGGTCTGATCCCCTGAGTTTCTCGAATATAAACTTTGATGTTGTTCCACTCTTTTGAAAGAGCTCTCAGTAATTTGTTCACCTTCATAGGCTCTGAGATAGGATTATTTTGGAATTCAAGCCCATTTACGATCTCAGTGAATCTGCTTTGCATATCAGAAATTGTTTCATTTGGTTTCTGAGTGAAGAACTCGTATTGTCCAAGGAGAATGTTGAGATTTGTCTCCTTGACTCTTCTGTTTCTTCATGGACAAGCTGGAGACGATCCCAAATTTCTTTTGCAGTTTTGAGATTTGCAATTCGTTTGTATTCAACACTTGCTAGACCATTATATATGGCCATTCTGATCTTTGCATCCAGATGGATTCTTCTGACAATTTCCTTGGCCGAGAGAGGTAAAGCTTGAGGTCTGATTTGCTCTCTAATTCCTTCAAAAGAAGGTGTCTCATTTTGCCCTTTTGAAGTTTCTGGGGATTTTGTTTCGTTTGGAATGATTCCATATTCAACGATGTCCCATATGTCTTGATCTATTCCCAAGATGAATGTCTTCATCTTGTTTTGTACTCAGTTCCATTGAAATAAGGTGGTATGTTGTTGTGACCTGACTCAGCATTACTAGCTATCAAGAATCGTTAGCTCAGAAGTAAAATAACACTTTAAAGAAAAATGAGCACTAGGCTCTGATACCAAATGTTACGGCTAGTGTTATCACCTAGAGGTGGTGAATAGGTGATTTTACCAAATTGAATGATTTAAACGTGCGAAATGAATGTAGTCGAGATCAACAACTCATATGATTAATATCAGATGGATGCGTATGACAAACTTGTATATAAGTTGTCGTCAGATGATTGCGTCTGATGACTAAGATGATGTTCTGACGAACTTGTTTGACAGATATGTATGCAGTCTAATGTCAGCAATAATAAATAAAAGTTTAGGAATAGAGAATACTGCACACAGATCTTTATAGTGTTTCGACTTTATCGAGCCTACGTCTACTCTCCACGCTGGCAGCCTGTTGGCTGTGTTTCACTATTGAATCACCAGAAGATTACAAGAGCAATGCTTCTCAGATGATAGACTACACTATCACGTACACTCTTCACTCAAGTAATTTTCTTTCTAAAATCACAACGTGGAAAACAGTAATCACAAGTGTGTAAGATCGAAGCTCTATTCAGACCTTGAAATTCTTGATTCTGGTTGTTTTTCTTGCACGACGTTTGCACTCCTTTTATACTCCTCTACTTCCAATCTATTCGTTGGATAGTCTTCAGAGGATTGATCTCCAAATCAAACCATTAGAGATTCTTCCCAAAAAAGGATGCATAGCCGTTAGAAGAAGAACCATTATCTCTGAATGATTTGATCGCCTATACAATCAAATCAAGGTTTCCATAAGTGTAGTTATTCGTGTTTACGGAACGATCTTGTGATTGCCAATTTGAATATCTTTAAATATCAATTTGATTATCTTTAAATATCAATTTGATTATCCTACATAAACTTGCCAAAAATAACACTCATTGAATCTGACGAGTAGTTTTGAGTCTAATGACAAAGTCCTTTCATCGACTAAGTTTGATGACTCAGCATTTATCTGCATCAAATAACTTAAGTGTAATTTTGATCAGTAACAGATAGTTTTGTCATTCCTCAAAATTCATTAGGGATTTTTCTCAACAGATGGCATTATTAATATGAAAAACTTTAACATATTGAAAAAATTGTATTTTTATCATAGCAACAAAATCAGAGTAGATATAAGTAAGTTCATATCGATTTGTTATAAGATAAAGTCATGCATAACGAGAATGATCATCCACGAAAATTACACATTCCAACATGTGGTGGTGCGTTTGGTGGCGTACAGCATTCGTGCGCGAAGAGTTTTTAGGATCTAGCCCGTGTAAAGGTAGCAAGTCTGTTGGTGGTCTCTATATTTTGCATTGAGCAATGGAAGGGTGTTGAACTGCAACTGAAAGCTAAGGACTTGGCGGAGAACGGTGGCCAGTGCGTGATGATGTGTATATTTGACTTATATTTTGATTATATTTGGTGGTATTTTGGGCAAATATTCGAATAAATAGAGTGGAATTTATTTGGTTTTATGCATTGTGATTAGGTGATGGTGAATGATGCAATCGCGAAGATTTTGGACGCTTTTGATGTGTTTTTGAGCTATTGGTTGGGATTCTGCATATAAAAGATCAATTTTCCAGAGATTCATACTCACGGCTTAAGATCGCGCAGATGTAAAGCTGGCGCAGAATTTGGGGACGTGATTTGGCCATTAATTTCCATATTTTCCAGATTTGATTGAGGAGGATTTTTGTACTTAAATAGAACTCTTAATTATGGACATTAGGGAGAAGTTTTTGCCTTTTATTTTCTCTTTCCATGTTGGATAGAATTTCTTTTTCTAGACTTTCTCTTTTTTATTTAAGAGGTTGAACGCAAGAGAACAGGCTTGACTCCAGAAAATTCAGAAACATATTATTTTCTCTTTTGCGCATTTTGTAGCCATGTGTGGCTAACTCCTTTTTAATCTAGCAAAGGATTATCAAAGTTCAAGTTCATTCAAGTTGTGAGATCTAAACTTAATCCTCCTTCTTAATTTCTGCAGTATTTATATATTCTCTGTTTTATTGTTTACCATTGCTTTGTTGGTTGTTACAATAAGAGCTCGTTGTGCAATTGATAGGGTGATAGTTCGCTAATTGAAATACCCAAACCCATAATTGTTTAGGTGTTTTAATAATAATGACAAATAATACGACTTGATTAAAACCAGATTTTCAAGTTGTATTATGAGAATATATGATCTAGCTTGAATAAGTTACGCGTGTGATTTATTGGCTAGGGTTGGGTTTTTCTCGTTTTTTCATGCTATTAGCGAATTGAATCCTTGGCGCGTGTCGGGGTTATTCGTTAATAAGGGACTAATCACAGGCGCGCGTCCGGTTAATCTAATATTAAGGAAAGATTACGTTGTTAGAAGCGTTTCAACAATCATAACCAATCTATTGTAGTGTTTGAGATTATTCGTGTGACTCAATGATCAACTTCCGAACTTGAATGAGATTACCTTTGCTAGATGTTGCATAATCTGATTTTCTTTAATTTGTGTTTGCTTATTTTATTTAAGTCTATTCTGCATAAACCCCCCATTTTTAGTTTCGCTTTTATTGTTTACTTGGTTTTCAAAGAATTAACAATTTGTCAGTCTCTGTGGATTCGACTCTGCTCACCCTAAGTACAATTTATTTGTGATTTAGAGAGTAGGAATTATTTTTAGTGAATTCGACCACCACCAGTGCGGCTGGCCGTGGAACAAACTCGATGGGGTTTCCTCATACAACAAATAGCTTTGAATCAAGTCGCGAGTTTTTAATGAAAGAGAGAGGAATGTAATATTGAGTACATTATCAAATGAAGAATACAAGATCCCTATATATATATTGAGAATACAATCATACTTAAGTACAACAATTGTAAATTACAATTAACTTAACCCTAAATAGTAATCATAATATAATCTAACATAAGCCACGCTATCGCATCGCGATTTATTGAAATGAAACCTTTTTTTTTTGTCAATTCATGCCTAAAAGTTATATATAGATATAAGTTCAATTCAACACCCTCCGCCGCAACCACCCGCTCCGTCACCTCCGCCTCAACTGCCCCCTCCGCAAATGCTCCCTCCGATACCAGGTGGGTGATTTTTGGTTTGTTTTCCCCCGAATTTCCCTCGAAGTCACCGCAGGAAAACATAACGACCGATGCTAGGATCAAGCACAGCACGAAGATCACTCCGGACTTGAGCATCAGAAGATCCGCTCCATCATCACCAGGAACACCGGCGCTTGCTACAGCGATCTAACTTCTCCCCATGGATTTCCTCATTATGCCGTGGAAAGAAGCAAGAACTCAACTATTCACGGCATCAATAGTAGTAGGAAGGAGATAGTATTCACGAGGTGAGGGACATTTAATTAAATAAGGAAAATGAGAAGGGGACCGCACTGTCAAATCTCGGGAAGCCACGAATGGATTACGAGTTTTCAACCACACAAACCCGACGACTTGTTTATCCGGTTGCGAAGAAGATTGGGCGTTCATCTTTTTGTCCTTCTAACTATGATTAGCGTCGCAATTCTAACTGATGATATTTTATGACTCAAATTGTACATTACTAATGCAAGAGACTTATGAGGATCCCCATATTAAATATTTGTGCTAGCCCCCCCTTCTCGATTTTTTATCCATAAAAGAAATCAATAAGTATTTTCTCAACGTGTTATTTTTTTGATCCTATAAGTATCTTATTAGGTTCGATTAATTAACAATTTGTATCAATTATGTAAGGTCTAAACAAAAGAGAGAGACACAAAAGATGGGAAATCAAAGATTGGCTTGTATCTCAATTAATTTTTTACACAAATATTGACCTACAAATCTTTTAAAAACTCACACAATATTTTAGATTTGACGGAGAAGTGAAAAAGTTACCTTTTGACATTTGATAAATCTAGACGAACGACCTTTATTCCAATTATCATATAAAATTCACTAATATGATATAAGTTAAACACAAATTGCATCGCCAAATCAAGGACACCCACCAGACATAGTATGCACTTCATATGGCATCGATATATTTTTCAAATTCCATACATTGAGTGTAATTTTGTCGAGAGATCATGTGCATCGTCTCTTATTTTAGCTTCCATTGTTGAATTAATTAAGATGAGCAAGTTTTGCATGATATACATTTAGATTTGTCCACAAGTCCGACTGGTTGCCATGCGCTTGTGTGAGGAATTTTCTGGTCAATAGGCCCCCGTGACAGCTAGCATAGCAGCACCCAGTAACTAATGGCCACATGGATGATGGACTATTGAGGTCGACTCGAGGCGACAAATTTGAAAATAATTCACTTGGAGGGACCTTTTGGGGAGTCGTGCAATGACAGGTCCATTGCGTAATTATTGGTGAAGGTTCTACGAAATTGCTTCTGATAGAACTAGAAAATCTTTCATATAATCAAACAAATGAATTTGCCATTAACTGAATAGATGGACGGTTGTATACAGATAGATCACAACCATGCACTATACACAAATTCTGCATTTAGTTAATGTCATCAAACTTGTCCACCCATCAACTATTTATTTAACTAGCAAACCATAGACTCATTACGAACACCGATATAAAATAACCTATTGATTAGACCCATTACAAACTCACTTCATTAACTAGCCACTGCTGTAGCCGCTGCACAGCCTCCGCCGCTGCAATTGCCGCCGCTGCCATGATCATGGAGATGAATGCCAGGGAAAATACAACCACCCAGAGCCATGTCCACTCCAGGTGACTTACATGGCCGTTGGTAGCATTGACAAGAGGAAACAACTCTCTTGCCAAGGAGCCGAGAGAATGAATCATCTCTATATTGTCTGACGCAAGAATGGAAGTTTTAGCATGATAATTGTGGTGGATGCTCAATAAAGGGATGGATTAGATCGTCGAAAAGATTAGTTGGGGGTCATCTGTCATTGAAAGGTGCAAGTCAACCAATTAACACAAAGTCAAGTCAAGAGAATGTAAATTGTGTGGACCCACCAAAGGGTCCATCAATGGAAATTATGCAAATATTGTTGCACATATCTTTCACATTTATAAGGAACGACACCTCTCGCAATTTCTAAAGTTAAAATTTTTGACAAATTGATTCTCTCTAGGAATGATCTTTAGTATCGTATCAAATCAAAATTAGGGGTGATCAATTGGTCCCACCCAAGAACCGAGTTCCAGACCGGGAGGATCGATTCTCAATTTCTAGGAACTTGGGATCAGACCGACTGGTTCGGTCGATGAAATCAGTGACTATAACGTTCTCCTTCCAAACAAAAGCATAGTACAGAGCAGAAGAAATCTATATTGGAGAAGCTCTGCCATGCAAAAAGAAAACACCAACAATTACAAATTTTAACATAGTGGCATTCGGCAGCAAAATAGGAAATCAATCAAAAAAGGTTTCAGTCATACGCATCGAATCAAATAAAACAAGACATTAAAACTCACATTCGATGCAAAGAGCACAACAAAATTCTACGGAACAAGAAACTAATAGATTATGTTGACGAATTACCCAAGGTGCGGGGTCAAGGGGAGAGTGGATGAATGACACGCACCGAAGCTGGAAGCTCTGGCATTGCACTAAAGTTCGACGAAATTTGAGGAGACAACAACGACGATAGATGATAGCTAAGGGTCACACTCACAGAGGCGCGATCGAACAGTTTGTCTATGAGAGGCGAGACGCAAGAGGGATTAGGGTTGAGCGTGAGCCGCATGAGAGGTGCTGAAATTGAAGAGGCATGAGGCTTGGTTGAGCATGATCCTCGTCAGATTAGAGAGAGGAGTCTCAAGTGATAGCACTTGCGGTCACCGTTGGTTCTGTCGGCTGGATGACATAGTAAGATGAGAGAGAGGAATCTAAAGAATAGATATTACTCATATTATGGTTTACTTTGG
This sequence comes from Syzygium oleosum, assembly GCF_021117445.2. Lineage (NCBI taxonomy): Eukaryota > Viridiplantae > Streptophyta > Magnoliopsida > Myrtales > Myrtaceae > Syzygium > Syzygium oleosum. The sequence continues at coordinate 8,907,518 of NW_026607494.1, forward strand.
GCTATTCTTTACGAAATTAAAAAAATATAACCAATCCGGTCTCGTTCCGGCTTTAGAATCAGGAACTGGACCAGTGGCCTCTGGAACCGCCCAGAACCAGCCGGTCCCAACGGTTCCCGGTTCGGATGATTCTTGTTGCACACCCCTAATCAAAATCCTTGTAAGTAAGTATGGCATCTGTATTGAAATTTATTTCAATGCCAATATATAGTGAGTGACACATTGTGATTCGAAGGAATGAAGGGAATATAAGGGATGAAGAGACGAGAACATTTTGTATTCCCAAAAGGTAATATGACAAGACACATGAAGATGGTTAGAGACAATATCCCAACATCTATACCCTATGCGCTCAATGGCATACCTAATGAAACAACATAAACGGGCACAAGGTTTTAACTTCATGTGTTCATATGGAAGATGTACAAGACAAGTATTCCCAAAGACTCGAAAAAGACTGTAATTGGTACACTACCATAATCATAAGGAGAAATGTGACCTATGATAGGTGATGAGTACAATTAATAGTGTATGCAGCAGTAAGGCGAGCCTCTACCCAAAATTGTTCTGGACAAGAGGCGGAGACTAAAAGAGTGCATGTAACATCTAAAATATGCCTATGTTTACATTCTGCTTGACCATTTTTTTGGGAAGTGTTTGAACAAGAATGATGAAAGATAATACAATTTTAAGAGAGAATTCTGAGAAATTGATGTCTTTATATTCCATGGCATTATTAATATGAAAAACTTTGATATATTGAAAACAAAATGTATTTTTATTGTAGCAACAAAATCACAGTTGATACAAAATAAGATAAAAGCCATCCATAACGAGAATGATCATCCACAAAAAATTACACAATCCAGCACGGGGTGGCGCAATTGGCGTTCGTCCATGACGAGTTTTCAGGATCTGGCTCGTCTAAGGGCAGAAAATCTGTTGGTTGTCTCGGGTTTTTGGATTGAGCAATGAAAGGATGTCGAACTGCAACTGAAAGCTGAGGAATTGGTGGAGAACGCCGGACTGTGCGATTGGCCGTGGAACAAACTTGATGGGCGTGTCCTCATACAACAAATAGCTTTGAAATCAAGTTGAGAACTGTAACGAAAGAGAGGAATGCCATATCCGTACATTATCAAACACAGATCACACTATCGCATCACAATTTATTGAAATGAGACCTTTTTTTTTCAATTCATGCCTAAAAGGTATATAAACATAAGTTCAATTCAACACCCTCCACCGCCTCCGCCACCAATTCATCACCCTCCACCGCAGGCGGAGCCTCCATTGCCGCCACCTACAGCAAGCAGCTGCCACCTACAGCGTGCAGCCACCAATCGGCTGCCACTGCGGTAGCCGCGGCGGCGGTGGCGGCGACCCCTTGCGGTTGCCACTGCGAGGTTTGTTCTTTGAGCTCTCAGTAGAAAATCCTTCGCTGCAGGAAAACATAACAACTGACGCGAGGATCAAGCACAGCACGAAGATCACTCCGGACTTGAGCAACAGAAGATCCGCTCCATCATCGCCATGAACACCGGCGCTTGCTGAATCGATCCAATTTCTCGCCATTGATTTTCTTGTTATGTCGTGGAGAGAAGCAAGAACTCAACTATTCACGGTATCAATAGTAGTAGGAAGGAGATAATATTCTGGAGGTGAGGGACCTTCAATTGAATAAGGAAAATGAGAAGATGACCACACTGCCAATATCAAAAGGGGACGGATGGATTACAAGTTTTCAACCACACAACTAGTCCACAAAACCTGACAGACTAGTTTGTCCAATTGTGAAGAAGGTTGGGTATTCATTTTTGTCGTTCGAATTGAGATTAGTGTTAATCTCAAAACTTCGCAACCCTAATAAATGATATTTTATGACACAAATAAAATATTTGTGCTAGTCCCCATTCTCAACCATTTGTCCATAAAAGAAATAAAACAAGTACATTCTCCGAAAAACGTGCTATATCTTTGATACAATAATTACATCTTATGAGGTTCAAATTAATTTACAATTTGTGTCAATTATGTAAGGTCTAAACAAAAGAGCGAGAAAAAAAGAGATGGGAAATCAAAGATTGGCTTGTATTTCAATTAGTTATAATAGAAAATTTTTTACACGAATATTGACCTATGATTTCTTCATAAATCTTATAAAACTTACATAATATTTTAGATTTGATGGAATAGTGAAAAGTTACCTTTTGACATTTGATATATCTAGATGTACGACCTTTATTGAAATTATCATATAAATTTACTAAAACGATATAAATTAAATACGAATTGCTTCACCAAATCAAAGACATTCACAAGACATAATATGCTCTTCATACGGCATGAATATATTTTTTGTGTTCAAAATAAGGAGTTTTATTTTTGTTGAGAGATCATGTGCATCTTGCATTGTCTCTTATTTAGCTTCCATTGTTGAATTAATCAAGGTAAGCATAATTTACAGAATATACGTTTAGATTCCTGCACAAGTCCAATGGATTGCTATGGGCTTGTGAGAAGAATTTGTGGTCAATAGGTCTCCGTGACCGCCAACATAGCAGCACCCAATATATAACGGCCACGTCGATAAGGACTGCCAAGGTTGACTTGAGGGGACAACTTTCCAATAATTAACTTGGAAGACTTTTTGGGAGTCGTGCAATGATAAGGTCCATTGCGTAATCACTGGCGAAGCTTCTCCGAAATTGCTTCCGATAGAACTTGAAATTCTTTATGTAATACAACACATGAATTTGCCAAGAACTGAATGGATGGACGGTTGTATCCAGACAGATCACGGCCATGCACTAGACACAAATTCTATACAGTAATTGATGCCATCAAGCTCGTCTACCCATCAACTGCTTATTCAGAAAAAAAATTATCCAAAAAGTCATAAACCTATTATATGGCAGTCAATTCAGTCCTAAACATTTCGATTGTGTCAATTCAGTTCCAAACCTTTTAACGAATTGCCATTGTAGTCATTCCGGCTAATTTTGATGGGAAAATCGATGACGTGGTGACCGGTTAGTGCCAATCATCTTACGTGGCGCAGTCGGCGCTGATTAGACTGTCACATCAGTGATTTTTCCGAAAAAGTTAGCTAGGAGAACTAAATTGATAATTTATTAAAAGATTTAGAATTAAATTAACAAATCCTCAAAAAGCTTAGGACACGACTACGACACAATTTTACGCGAGGCTTGTGCACATGTTTGCTGCGTGCGAATACGACAAAGGAGGTGATTGCTAGGAAAAATGAAATCACACAAAGTCGTGTCCACTCCAATTGGCATCCATGGCCTTTGGTAGCATCAACAAGAGGAAACACCTCTCTTGCCATTTTCTTCTAATCTCTCTCTCCGCCGCGCGCGCGCAATGTGTGCTTTATTTACAAAAATCTGGCAATTTGATCTTCTCAAATCAAAACATTGATTATGTGCATCACTCCCAATATCTCGTAATAAAGTCGCTCAAAATACTCACAAAAAGAAAACTCTAAACACTCTTTTTGTTTGCTCTAATATGTGACTTATGGAAAATAGGCCAAAACAAGGTTTCAAATTATATGCCTTGGAGGCCGATGCGACACCAGGGCATCCGGAACATGTACAGAGTTGGGAGGTTTACCTGTGCCTCTAGTGGAGCGCCCACCAGGCCCAGCCGAGTGCCCTCGCGGTGCCTAGTACTAGGCTAGTAGCTAGTTAGCTACATGCTAGCGGGTGCTCCTAGCTAAAAGCCCAAGCCTTTGAAATTCCACAAGGGCACTATCCAATTAAAAGTTAATATCATGAAAAATTCTAAATTGGTACATATATAATAAATTTACCTCAAATTAACCATAAACTAATACACATGTGATAAATCTACCCTTCGTTAATTTTCCTTAAATTTTACTGTCAAATTGCTGAATTTGATGACACGTGACAGTTGGTGGGTATACTAATTTGGGATTTTACCCTCTGTTTGTCATATGTGTACTAGTTTGTGATTTTTCGGGATATTAGTCCAATTTAACAGAAACTAATAAAGGATAAATTTATCATAAATGTAGTGGTTTAGGGTTTTTTGTGATAAAAAAATTAGTTTGAGGTAAATTTATCACATGTGTATTAATTTGAGGTTTTCGTGGTAATAACCCTTCAATTAATTAGTAACTTACTGATGAAGTAACGATTTCACCATCCTCAAATATAATATCTAATAATAGATTCCCCCAAGTAGTTAGTAACTTATCAATGAAATAATATTGATATCACCAATATCCAGTAATAAATGTCCCAGTACTTCAAAATTTTACAAGTGTGTCCATATGCGAAGTGGTAAACTTCTAGAGGAGTTATTAATTTACTATTCCACTTGAAAATGATAAATTCTTCATTTTGTTGGTAACTTACTAAGCTAAAAGCAGGCTACGAGGACAAGTTATTACTTTCACTAGTAATTTGTTAATTGCACTGGTAAGATTTTAATTTCAATGGCAACTTCCTAAATAAGCCAATAAACTTATTATTAAATTTGACACTGATAAATTTTATACCTTTTTTATGCTAAAAGCGAGCATACGGCAGTGAGTTACTAATTTTACTTGTTATTGCCGACTTTAATGATGGAGCTTTACAACTTAATATTGAATTTGAAGTTGGTAAATTCCTCAAATAGTGGTCCTACAATGGTAAATTACTTACTTCAATAACTTACTTGTCGCGACCTAAATTTCTCAGGCTAATGGATTATTAAAACTAAGCTTAACTCGGGCCCTCCCAAGCCTTACCAATTCGCAACTTAGGGTTTAAGTTTTTAACATACAAAAGTTTTCATGCTTGGAGTCGCTACTAATCTATTTATGGTAGGTCGATTAGAAACTTAAATAAAACATAGGGAGATATGTTTTATTCCTACAAACCAGAGATTCTAAACTCGGGGACTTGATTACGCTAGATCTAGTCTAACGCTCTTTCGGTACCTTTTCTTTTCAAAAAATATCTATGCAGGCAGTCTGAATCTATTTTATTACCTAATCATTAACATGTGAGGTGTTCATGCAGGTGTATAAACCACCAATTTAACACCCAAGAAAATAATAAATAAATTACGGAGAATGACATACCTTAGAGCAACGCAAGCATCTGCATTGTTAGTAGAAAATCACACAGACAATCCTACTATAATTTCTAATTAACAAAACAAGGCATTCGAGGTGTTCTTTAGAGTTTGCGCTTTATTAAAATGCAAACTAACCTATATGCAATGACGTGCAAAAAATGACATGCGATTAATGCAACCTAGTATGCGAACTATATGTCATGTGACGACATGACCTAATTCTAATGATGGACAAATGATTTATTTTTGGTATTTTTCCAATGAAATTCGGAATTAAAAAAAATGCCTAAAATAACATGCAATCTAACGACTTCTTTTTTGATATTTTTTATTAAAATTCGAAATTATTGAATAACCTAAATAATCCATTAAGATTAAAATAATCTTTAATTTAAACTAGGAAATATGCTACCCTAGATCCCAATTTAAATCAAATAATTATCTTATTCTTTTAGATATATTAAGGATTCCTTAAGCATGCAGAATTTCTAATTTAAATCTAACTAACAAATTTTTGGATTTTCTTTATTTAAAAGGAAAGCAATCAAATAAAGATAACAATCACATTCAAACAATCCACGCAATCCGCAAGATTCTTCAAATTCAGATAAGGCAAAGAAATCAAACTAACGGTCATATCTATAGGGTTATAGATATCGACAGAAAGTTGATTGTTTAAATTTGAAAAGCAAATAAAATCTATCATCGTACCCAAGTGATTATGGGCAAGATAATGATTTTCCGTATCGCTGCGTATCGTACCTTAGGGATAAGGTCGGATAGTCGTCCAGATATATTGCTAAATTAGGAAAAATTCCTAATTTTGGACATTCTAGAACATTGCGGATAAAGCAAACATTATCATAAAAATTTAGCAATCCACAGAATATTCACCAAAATATTTGAAATATCGAAAATACTAGGAAACCAAATATTCTGAAAGTATCGGATAACGTTCTTACCTAATTTCGGGATACTTCCAAATTTGAACTCGCGGATCGGGATTGCGGATCGGGATGACCGATGGTGGGTGGACCGGCGATGGATCACGAGCAGCTCGTCTTGACGGTGGTTCATGGTGGTGACACAGCAAAGATGTCACGGCTCACTGCAACAGCAAGGATTCGGTGGGGCCTCGCTGGATGTTGCTTGATGAATGTCAGAAAGAATAAACGTGAACTGGACCAACACTTGACTTTTCTGGACTTGGTGGTGACTGGGAACCCACTAATACTTCACTGCAGAGACACCGCCGAGAATCCTATGAGAAGCAACAGCAGCAACATTGATCGTTGGTCAGCGGTCAGACTCTTAACAACAGCATGCTTCGTTATCTCGCAGTTAGAGGGCACAACAACGTTGTCGTCGATGGAAGCAGGGACGGCGGTTCACGGCCACAGGTCTAGCCGTGAGCAGAGGGGGCAGCAACGAACAGCAAGAGGAGCTACGGCAAGGGCGGTAGCAGCACGGGCGGTGACTCGAGCAGGGCGTGGCGGCGCGGCGGGGCACGGGATAGTGGGCGGTCGGCCCAGCACTGGCACAGCGTGTCAGAAACCAGGGCTAAGGGAAGCTCGGCCAAGGGGGCCGACGGCAGCGGGCTCGGACAAGCGTGCGGATGCGGGTGGCCGGGCGCGGGAGGTACCGTCGAGCACACGCGCGAACAACTCTCTTTCTCACTCTCACTATTTCTCTTGTGCTCTCAAAAATGTCTTCTGGAAATTCTCCGAACCCCTTTTTTGGCGTTTTCTCCTTTGGCTTCTATGTGAGTGTAGAACGTGGAGAGCTTTTGCTCTCCACCTTGACCCTCGTGAATTGATCCTCAGGCAGAAAAGAACAGAAACAATCTCTCTCTCTTTGATTTTTTTTTCTCACTTTCTTGTGGCCGGGTATGACATTGCGTGGCCTCATACTCTCAGAGATTCTGTCTTTTGAAAATTGTGAGAGTCCCTCTTGATTGAGGGGTATAATTACATATTTATATCGCAACCCTAAGTTAATTGGCCGGGCTTTCTAATCCTAATGAGCTTAGGCTTAGGTTTTTATCCTTTAATTTTTATTTAATTCCAAATGGGCCGAATTAATTTAGGCTTTTCTCTAATTAAGCTTGATGGGCTTATTTAAGCTCAAATTAAGACAACCAAGGCCTTTTAGACTTGTGATTTTCGGCCTCCGTCTTCCGATCGAGACGAGCTTTGCTTGGTACTCGAGCTTGATTTATGCAATGGATTTTCAACTTACTCACTGCTGCCGGTCCGATGTTGAATGCAATTAAAATATATGATCCTAAACTATATGTTCCTAAAATCTATATGCAGTCTAATTATTATTTTCGCTAGGTGTCGGGATCGACCCCTAATTTTTCTATGCAATATATATCTAACTGGATCGCCAAAATTTAGATGTCAACATTACTATTGGAATAAAGGTTACCAACTTTGGTTTTACTTCCAATGCAAATTCTTTACTTTGTTAGTAACTTACTAACTCGTAAGCAGACTTATGTTGCTAAGTTACTAATTTCATTGAAATTTTTAGTCAACTGGACTAGTTTAGGATTCCATTTACGTGTTCCTCCTAGGTTTATAACTGTCTTGGATTGTAATTTTGAGTGTGAAGTTCGATTTTATGGTGAGCTTTTCACCATAGCCCCTCCTGCTTTCATCCCTACTCGAGCAAAGGCTTTAATAGCATAACACAACTGTGGTGGTGCCTCCACTGCTGCCGTCTCTACCACCGTGGTGTCCACCTCCACCACCATGACCACCTCCTCTATGATGGTCTACGTGGTGGTGGCCTCAATGGTGGCCGATGTGGTCTCCATGGTGGTCTAGGTGGCCTCTGATGTGGCCTCTGTGGTGGTGGCTTCCATGGTGGTGGCCTCCCTGATGGTCTCCGTGGTGACCTCTGTTAAACAGCAAGGCTATAGCTCAACAGAGATTTCCCCCATAATTATTTTCCTGATTAGTCTCTGTATATTTTTTATTCCATAGCTGAATTTGTTACTATAATTGGAGCCCTAGCACTGCTCCTCTTCCCTGTTTTTATTCCCATTCGTTCTCTTACAAAGAGATGTACAAAAATATTATTAAACATAATATACAAGAACAATTATGGCAGCCTTTAGCCGTCACTCTTGTTGCCTTAAGATATTAATTTCTTAAGATTTTACATGGTATCAGAGCTATCAATTGCGAAAGCATCATAGCCATGAGTTCCGATCTAAGTTTCTCAACAGAATCGAGTCCTGCGACTCCCGCTGCTGTTAGCATCTCATTGCCATCCAATTCAACAATCTTGTCTCTCACCAGCCCCGTCATTCCATCATCTAGAAATCTCACGGGGTCATCCGGTTGTCCAAATCTTGGGGTGAAATTCATCAGGGACAACTACGTGGTGTGGAAAGCTCGAATCCTCCCCTTCCTTCGAGCAAAATAAACTGATTTCAATCGTCGATGGAACACTGCCATGTCCTCCACAATAGATTACTCAAACCAATACATATGGTTCTTCCACTATTGTGCCCAATCCCAAATACGATAAATGGTATACACAGGACCAGATTGCTCTCAGGTGGATCCTAAGCACGACAGTCAATTCAATTGTGGGTCAATTATCTAATCTAAGGGCCTCTCATGCCGTGTGGAATTTCTTCTCTGCATCTTTCTTTGCCCAAAATAGTGCACGAGCTACCTAGTTGCGGCTGCAACTTCAGACGATGAGGAAAAGTAATCAAACCGTGATCGGATTTTTCTACATGCTACTTTTATATCTGATCAATTGGCCTCCATTGGTGAGATCATCTCACCACAAGAGTACCGAACGCATATCTTCCGAGGCCTAGGAGTTGAGTTTCAAAGCTTGGCTGTTGCAATTTCGGTTCACACTCAGCATCAACAAATGACCAAGGAGTCTTTCCATGGCCTTCTCTTGGCTCATGAAGCACTGTTGGAGCTCCAGGAACCACAAACCACAACCAGCTACCTTCATCGCACACAACACCAGCTTGGGCCAAAATTTCCATTCACGGCATGACCTCGCTTCCAATTTCAATAGCCCCAACTCAAATACAGGGCAACCAAGGAATTTTAATCCTCATGGACAGCAGCCCAACTTCAAAAATCGGAGCAACTCTCAGTACCGAAATTTCAATGGCAACAAAAATCAAAGACGCAGCAATGTGAGGTGTCAGATTTGCAATTGCCTAGGACATAAGGCCGTTGCTTGTCACAATCGGTTCAACCAACAATTTGGGTTCTCTAGAGGCCATACACACCAACAGCAATCACTTCCACCACAAGTTCAATTGGCTAAGATACCTCCTCCACCATCGATGCTTTCTCCTGATGCCTGGTATCCTGACTCAGGTGCCACACATCACATTACCAACAATCCTCATCAGCTGTCCTCAGTTCAGCCATATCATGGCACTCAGCAGGTCACCATAGGTAATGGGTCAAGTCTTCCCATCACTCACACAAGTACCCTTATTACCGGTGATTTCCACGTGTCTAATATCGTGGTCGTTCCATCTATCACTAAGAACTTAATTTCTGGTCGTCAATTCTTTGTTGAAAATTCATGTGACTTTATTTTCTCACCGAACTGTTTCTTTGTGAAGTGTCATCGTACGGGCAGGATCCTTCTACGGGGGGACATTAATCAAGGCCTCTACGCACTCTCATCATTGTCACCTACGTCTCCAACCTGCTTCGTTTCTCAAGTGGAGTCACTCACCCATTGGCATCGTCGTCTTGGTCATGCTGCATTTCCTACTATTTCAAGAATCTTCAAAAAGTCGTTAAGTTCTGTTCCGGTTTGTTTAGCTTGTCTTTCCAGCAAGAGTCATAAACAATCTCATCCACCAACAACTAATAGGTCTAAGGCTCCCCTAGAACTAGTTCACTTTGATGTCTAGGGGCCTGCTCCTATCACATCGTCCCAAAACAATAAATACTATGTTTGTTTTACAGATGATTACTCTAAATCTTCTTGGTTTTATCTTTTTCACTCTCATGATCAGTTATTATCCATTGTCACTATTTTCCTCACCTTCGTTGAAAATCAACTCAACACTAGGGTCAAGGCTTTTGAATCTAACTTTGCAGAAGAGTTTATCTCTACACCGTTTGCTCAATTGTTGCAAGCGAAAGGTATTTTTCACGGGACCTCCTGTCCACGCTTGTGACATCCACAATTTTGGCTATACGGAATGGCTAAAAAAATGACGTGCAGATTGTGAGAGAAATTGGCCATGGACCAAGTCAATGATAGGTCATGGACCGATCAACCCGATCGAAAGGGTAACCATGGGATCAACCATGGCTTGATTGAAGGATTGGCCTGGGAATGATCAAGGGATCGGTAGTGAATCAATCCAATGACCATACAAGTAACCCGAGCTAATTCCGCCATGAATCGACTTCTCAACCACAAGGGTTGGTCGCGGGACGGTCTTGTACCACCATGAATCGGTGGACGATCACGGACCGATTCTACGCGGTCTTATTCTGATCGCGGGTGATTTCGTACGGTCATGTACCGGTCGCGAACGACCATTAATCGATCCATGCGACCATGTGTGGTCACGACACAATTGGTCCCAACATAACTACATGACAATCGAAGGTTGTCCACAGACCAAGTATGCTTGGCCGTGGACCAGTCATGGATCGGCCATGGGACACTTGGATGGGTCGTGGACCGGTCATGGACCAGTCATGGATCGATCACGGATTAGTTCGATGACCTTGCTGAATAGGTAATGTGCCTAAGCCGTGTGCCAGGTTATGTGCCGGGCCACGAGCTGGCCATGGGCCTAACTTGGACCGCCCCCTGCGTAAGGCCAAAGGCTAGCCTAAGTGTCGGCCATGTGCCACGCACTAGGTTGCGAACGGGTCATGCGCCCGGTCTGCATTGGCAGCGCGCCAAGTCGCGCACGGGCCATGCCCCCGGTCTGCATGGGCCATGCCCCCGGTCTGCATGGGCCATGCACCCGGTCTACACGAGCCATGCGCTCGATTTGCCAGGCCATGCGCTCGGTCAGTGCCGGCCATTATGCCCATGACATGGGCCACCGACCTAGTCATCCAACATAAGTTTAGCCAATATCCGCCACTTCCGATTTTAACTCGGCTACGAACCCCGGTTGGGTAGACATGGTCGATCATGGATAGATACGAAAAACTCATACCCAACCAAGTTAGCACTTCATTTGGACTAATTCTCATGTTAGCCTTATTCCTTGAAAAATAGACAAAATAAAATATTCTAGAGAGAAGAGCTTATCTTGGTGAGCAAGTATTGGATAAGATCAAATCCAAAGTCCATGATTACACCAAATCTAAGCATTAAATGAAGGATGATGAGTCACCTAGCTTAGTTGTCCAATGCATCATTACATTTCATTAATATTAGGATGATTCACACCCTAAGTGGCCTAATGAGAAGAAAGCAAGTGTGGACCTAATGCTTAGGCTTGCCACACTATCTATTTAAGCTTGCCACCTCTTCTTGCTAAGCTAGCCAACTCATCAAAATAAGCTTACCACTTCAAGGAATTTTATTGGTCCAAATGGAAGAGTAATGATGAGGTTGAGGCCTATAAATTGAGGAGCCCCCTCTTGCATTTCCACCCAATGGCTCACCATTCCACTTCACCACTCACTTTCCTCTCCCTCACACCCTCACTCTCTCTTGGCCGCCCTCTCTATCTTGGTTACGCCCTTGCTGCGCCCGTGCCTGTGTCTTGCCGTATCCTTACCGCGCCCCTTGCTGCTCGGCTCACCCCTAGCCTACACACGGCCATGACCTTGGAGGGTAGTAAGTAGACTTACTAAACCTTAGCTAGGGTGTCGTGTTGCGTTGTTGGACGAATCATGTGTTTATGGTGCTTGCATGAATTATGTGGTTTGTCAACACTTGATATAGTTAGCCATGCTTGCATTTACATTTGTAAGGTTTGCTCATGTGTTTGGCATCATGCTCGAGAGCAAGCTCAGATCATGAACGAGTTTCGCTTGGCTCGGATCGACGTCGAGGTGTGTCGGAACGAGCCTTGGAGGGTGGTCGGTAATGAGGAGTACCAATCCAAGTCTTGCTTGGTGTAGGTCGACGCCATGACCGGTCGGTTTGGGCCACGAGCTTGGTTTCGTGCTCATCATGACTTAAGACTTTAGGGGCAATGTGACATGATATGCACTTCGTGTAAAATACTCAAGTTGGTTTAATGCTTGTTGACATGGTCGAACGAGGGAAAAGTATAGCCGTCGCCCTTGATTAGGGGATGTTACCCGATTAAGTTCGGATTAATAGCCATTGCCCTTGATTAAGGGAACGTGCCTGATTAAGTTCAGATAAATAGCCGTCACCCTTGGATTAGGGGATGTTGCCGGAGAATTTTCGGAAAAATCGTACCAGCGGTTGAGAAAATAAATCTCTTGTGTGCATGCTTTTGGCTGAGATATTGTTGCTTGAAAAGAGGCATGTTGAGATCATTTTATGCACAAAAAACGAGTGTGTTTGAAGTGTTTTTGCTATTGATCTGCTATCAATTGATGTGGCTATGACATGTGCTTTGTTCGATGGCGAGGCGTCCTCCTATATGGAGTTTAGTGAGTTTTACTTATTGAGTCATCGACTCACTCCGTTGTTTTTCAAATTTGTAGGCATGGAAGTCTCATATTAGTTTTGGGAGCTGTGGTCACGCTAGAGGAGATAGGAATTTTCCCCAACCTACGCGGATACGTATAGTGTGTTGAAAATGGAAAAAAAAAACCCATAAAAGGAAAAGGGGCATGTAAAAAGTTTGGCTTATAAAATATATATGCTATCATGTAAATACAAGGTTTGCTCATGATACTTGTGGTAATCCCGTTGTTTGTTCTGATTATGATTGTCCCAAATTCATGCTTCTGCTTACATCACTTTTAAAGAAAGATAATAACGAACAGAACATCGCAAAGTGAGCCTCGGGTCACGGTCTTAGCCAGGACGTGACAGTGTGGTGGACGTCGCATTAATAATCTCGAGGTGAGGATGTGACATACTGATTTGGCATCAGAGCAGGTTTCCCTTCCATGAAGTGCAGTTCGAGACGATTTGCGACTATCCGGTCCGATGAGGGCGAGGAGTGGCGCCAGGGCCATAAGACCCTGAACAAGGAGCAACTTTAACAAAAGTGGCACCGGGGCAATAAATACCTGATCATTGAGCGACTTTTGGCAGAGGTGGTGCTAGGGCAAGAAGCTTGATCATTGAGTGACCTTTGGGCAGAAGTGGCGCCGGGGTATGCACCTGATCATTGAGCGGCTTCTAAATAGAAGTGGCGCCGGGGTGATAAAGGCCTGACCATTGAGCGGCTTCTAAATAGAAGCGGTACCGGGGCTAAGGCTTGATCATTGAGCGGCACCGGGGCTAAGGCTTGATAATTGAGTAGCTCCCGGCAGGCTTCTAGGACAGTAACAAAAATAGGAACCGAACTATGCACTGAATAGGGGAAGTCCGATTCTGAAATGAGAGCAGGGTTATTACCGGGAGTCATAAGGTGCGCTAAGAGTCATGGGATGGTTAGCTAGGAAGATTACTATATGCATGCGATTGCTTGTTTGACAAATTTTTATAATGATAGTTTGTGACAACTAACCTCTTATTATGGTTATAGATAAAGCTTTCCTATAATCCCTGTAGTTGTCTTATTAGCCGACAAACATGAGTACTCAGGACCAAGTGACTACGAGAGGAAAGTCGACTCAATGCCAGTCAAATTCGAAAGGAAAATAAAAAGAGGACCCCCAACTGGATGGAATTTTGCAAGCTCTTACGACCATTGGAGAATTAATGGGCCAGCAGGTTCAGGAGCAAGTAAATCATGCTGCTAGAAATGCCATATCAAATGGAAATGGAAACGGAAATGGTGACCGTACGATACATGGGCTGGTCAAATAATTTCTGAAGTTACGACCCCCAAGATTTGTCAGGACAGGAGATCTCGAAGAAAATGAGTCATGGATCGATGAACCACAAAAGATATTTACACTTCTAAGGTACTCTAAAGAAGAAAATATGACTTTAGCAGTATACCAATTACAAGGTAATCCCAGTCACTGATGGAAGGAAATCGTATTTCCAGAAAATGCTGCTATAATTTGGAATGCTTTTTTTGAAGCATTCAATGGAAAATACTTTTTTGAGTGTGCTTATGATTGGAAAATGGCGGAGTTTCTACAACTCCAACAACGGAATATGACCGTTGATCAATATGAAGCCAAGTTCGCAGAGCTATCAAGGTACGCCTCTAAATTGATTAAAGATCCAGTGGAAAGGGCAAAAAGAATCCGAGATGGTTTGAAACTAGACATCCGGAGTCAATTGGTGTCGCTGAATCTCAAGGATTACAACGAGTTGTATGAACAAGCCTAGCTGATAGAGAAAGATTCCATGGAACGAGCTGTCACTGCGACTAACCAAGAAAAGCCTTATCATCTAGCATCTCAATCTAACCAGCATCATGATAAGAGGTCGATGCCAGGAGGAAAACGTTCCTTCACTCCCAATAAGAAGATCAAAAATCAAAAGCCGATCTCTGCTGCAGGCAATGCCTGGCATAATTGCGGAAGGCATCATGGAAATACTCCGTGCCCAATACGAAAGGGAGCATGTTTTGGCTATGGTTAACAAGGCCGCCGCATAAAGGACTGCCCGCAACGAAGGCAAGTGATGCAGCCACAACAGCCGCAAGCAATGTAACGAGACGAAGTTCCGCCGCATGATAATCGTCATCTAGCTCAAGGAAGAATTTATACAATTACTCAAGAGGAAGCAGAAAACTCCAAGAATTTATACGGGCCGGTTCCGGTTCCAAATTATTTTTTTAAAAAATAATAATAATGAAATTAAAACAAAAATTCATTATTTAATTTTTTTTTATAAAACAATTTAAACTCTAATTGCCATGCATTGTAAGTGCATTGATCTCTAATTACAATGTTTGGCTTAGGTGTATTGAACTCTAATTACAAGGCTTGACTTGAGTTTTATACACAATGATTCTAATGCCTTTGTTCCCATTCGATGTGGGACTCTCGACTTGCCTTGAACACTTTCAATGCGAGACTCTTGACTTGTTTTCATACAAATGCCAAGAGTCCCACATCGAATGGGAATGAAAAAATCATCAAAGGGGTTGTGTATAAAATCCAAGCCAAGCTATGAGCATGTGAAGTTATATCTCTTTTGTGGCTACGATCATATGCCTTGCTAAATCAATTTTACCATCTCTGCTGACTTTTGAGCTGGTCTTTTTTCTGCCCGCTTGAGTAAGAGTTTGATCATGTCTAATCGAATCGACATCTATATCCTCATTCTATCTGTCAGAAGCAGAGAGTAAGGGGGAGTCCGTGAAATGCAAACCTTCAAGTTCAGATATTGTCTTTTTCTCCGGGTGCTCAATGTTCTCAATATCCAGAGAAGGAGAGTCCACTAAAATAGCTTCCTCAACTTTCTTGCTAGTAGCCTGCATCTCGAAAACATAATCCTCAGAATGGGACGGCTCCTTCCCATCTGAGGGACTTGTATGACCTTGAGATTTTACAACCTGCACAGTATCGACGTATACAGTTTTTTCAATTACAGGGCTTGTATTGCCTGCCTCAAATTCCGCACGCTCACTAGCTAATAATTCTCGAAGATTGATGAATCGCTTTCCTTGGGAATTGGAGCAATCAACCTTGAAATTCTTGACATTATCATGAAGACTAACTGATCTTTCCTCCCCTTGAGTGACTGATTTAGAATATCCGTTCTGGTGCTTAATTTTGCCTTTGCCTTGCAAACGTCTGTATAGTGATGACCCCTCTAATTTCTTGTCATCGTTTTTGCGTGTAGTTTGGCTCTGTGTGCTTTTGAGATCAAACTTATTTTCATGCAGCTCCGCTTTTAGACGGCCACCAACTGATCTTTGCTCATCAAAAGCATTTTTATTGTGCTATAAAAAAGCAAGAAGAAATACTTTAGCAAATTGTCTTTAACAGCTGATTAAGAAAGACAGAGAACATAACTGACAACTAATTTTAAGAAAACGAAAACACATAAAAACTATGTACCTTACTTCTGCTTTCACCTTGATATCTCGCATATGTAGAATTAAGTTGAGTTTTGTGCACAGTAAGCCCCACGGGTTGCATCCTCATACCAGGTACTGGATTTAACAGGCAAAACCGAGGGAATAATCCACAAATTTTAGTTGTTGAGGTTTCACTTTCGTAGTAATCATCATCTTCGCTTTCTTCTCCAACTCCGACTTGGGTCATCGGTAGAACATTTGGTTTAAATACCTCAAGCTGACGGTTCTCACCCCCAACCACTGCCTTCTTTACTGGATGCCTCGGCAGATCCTGTGCCACAGATTGCTTCCTGATTTGAAATAAACGCAAATTTGTGCATCTGTGCAAATGCACGCCAATTATGGTTTTTCGCGTTGGCATGTTTCTGACATTGATTGGTTGGCTCTTCCAAATGAGTTATATATTTTATGCTTTCTAGCTTCTCGCAGATCTTAGATTATATCAGTTACGAAGCATCAATATCTCATGAAAATTATACATAGTTCTTGCAAAAATAAAAGACAACTTCATTCTTTGTCCTGGAGCATCTAAGACCAATATCTATATCATCGTTTCTTCTTTTTTACTTTTACTAGAGGAAATTGCCATCTTAAGGTTCCCACTGAAATAAACAAGCTTACTCTCCCAAACTCCAGTGAATTTCGAGTTCACCATTTTGTTTCCCAACTCCTTTATAACAAGAACTTGCATTAGAAGTTTTAAGACCTGTAACAATAAATTATAGATGAAAAGAAGTTTCAAGACCCAAAAGAAACCGGGGCATCTCTCCACTTTCCTAAGAAATCAAGGTCCCTAATCCCAGGGCTAGAACTTTCACAATTACGAATTCCCTCTAAACCTCATTTAACTGCAACCAAAGCTCAACAAAAAGACAGATAAGAGAATACAGGAATCTTTGCCTATTTGGGTTGATTAGTATCGACAATGCATATGTTAATGGAACAGTTGACCAGGTCTAGCAGGGCGGTTTGGATTCGGATTGCTTCTGTTTAGGAGTCCAAATTTCTTCTCTCATCTTTTAAAATACCGTATTCCAAAAAGTAAGGCCATGGAGGAATGCAATGCAAGGACCCTATCGAACTTTATCCTCTGTTTGCCAATCGAAGACTTATTTTAAGATGTTCTTACCATGGCAAGGGGAGACATGTTCTCCAAGCTGCAAATAGAGCGCACCCCGATGCTGAGCGGCAAGGGGAAAGCCCCCGGATACTGGAAACCTTCAGTGCAGCCGCCATCTATGTAAAGGGTAGCGTCCTTTATGTGCTCCGGAATCTGACCAAGCCAAGAGGAAGAATTAAAGAGGTGAACACCGGAATAGGTACAAAGTTGACACATTTATCAATGGCGGCAACACGACCAGTTCCTCCAATAAACCAACACGAGCAAATGCACAGTGGGCAAAGCAATCAGCCATTAAGAAAGCTAATTATCTCTCCCCCTCTGAGAGTGCAATTGGCAACTCAAAAATTGAATGGCCGAACAACAAGACCCTTAAACGACTCGAAAGGAGCAAGAACAACACGATTCCGTACGACGACCCACAATGAAATCATCCATCGAGGTTCCGGAACAAAAAGCAACACCGCACGCAAGCGTCTTTCGAAGGAACAAGGGAATGGAAAGCGATCAGACTAACTCCGCTGAGGGAATCGAGGCAGCATTTGGCGACGTCGACCAGAGCCATGATCACCACCAGCCTGTCGCACCACGTCCGGACGTCAGTTCGAAGGCTGTGAAACACCGTCCCGACGAGCGAGAAATGGAGAAATCGATCAAATCCGCGCGCGAGTGTCCCCAGATCACCGGAGCAGGCGCGCGCAAGCGAAATCAAGAGGCGGGACTCAACTCGAGAGAACCGATTGAGATCAGCAGCGCGAGGGGAGAGATCCAGGTCACCTTGGCGGCGGCGGCGGCGGCCGCGGCGGTGGTCATGGGATCGGCGGAGGTTAAGGAAGAAGACGATTGGAGGGGCTGGCGAAGCAGATCGTCGTCGTCGCGGTTGGGTTTTCTCCTCCTGAAGAGGGGAAGGCGGGAAGCTCGAGGGGGCGAGCGGTTCGCGTCGAACCGGCTGAACCGGTGGGCCATCGAAAGCGGTTCGAACCGGTCGTTCTGATGACGCTGGATGATGATGTCTTTCCACGACTCAGAATTTCTCAAGAGAAAATAAATCATTATATAGTCTCGTTACGTTAGTATGTTGAAAAAAAAATATCCATCCAAATGGTATAATTGGACAAGTTTATTAGATTGCACTTTGCACTATCATTAGTACGTTGGTCGAGTTTGGGACTCCATTTGCATGTTCCTCGTGAGGTTCAAAGAATTTAGCAAATGCTTCAATGGCATTGAACGAGAGTGGCTAGGGCAAGGGCTCATCCAATTTCATTCGCATAGTCGAGATTTGTGACAAGAGAGAATAACGTAATAATATGTACATTATCAAAGAAAGAACACAAGACCCCTCTATATATATGATGAAAATAAAATTCGACCTAAGCATGATAAATATAAATGATAATTAACTTAACCCCAAATAGTAATCCCAACGTAATCTAATAAAGAGCACACTATTGCATCACAGTTTACTAGAATGAAACCTTTTTTTTTTTTCTCAATTCATGCCTAAAGGATATATTCAACACCCTCCGCCGCCTCCACCGCCCCCGCCGCAGCCACCCCCACTGCCACAACCACCGCCTCCCCCACAACCGCCCCCTCCGCCGCAGCCACTGCCTCCTCCATGGTGCTCTCCGCAGTGCTGGTGGCTGTCGCTGCCGCCACTGCCGTCATTGCGGCCGCCTCCATAGTAGCCGGCTCCAACTCCATAGTAGCCGACGCCGCCTCCATAGTGGCTGCCAACTTGGCCCTCTCTCTTCTTCTTCTTGTGCGGAGGCCCAGATGAGTCATTGCCGCAGGAAAAAATAATCGCCGACACGACGATCAAGCACGACGATCACGGCGGCGCATGCTGAGGCGACCCAGTCTCTTGCCATTGATTACCTGGTTATCTCGTGGAGAGAACAGAGGCAAGAACTCAAGTATTGCGGGTATCAGTAGCAGTAGTAGGAAGGAGAAGATGATGTTCTGGAGGAGCGGGACCTTCATTTAAATAAGGAAAATGAGAAGAGGACCGCACCGTCGATCTAAAAAATTGACGAATGGATTTCAAGCTTTCTTCTTTTGGTCTGCAGATTTCAAGCTTTCAACCACACCATTATTCCACACAAACCTGACGACTTGTTTGTCCGGTTGGGAATAAGATTGAGGTATTTTTTTTTTTGGGATTGTCGATCTCGAAACTTTGTAATTCTAACGGATGATATTTTAGGACTCGAATTATACATTACCGAGAGACTTATGATGATCCACATATAAAGTATCCGTGCTAGCCCCCCTTCACAACCTTCTATCCATAAAAGAAATAAAACAAGTATCCTCATCGAAAAATGTGCTATTTCTTTGATACAATAATTATATCTCATTTGGTTCGAAATAATTTACAATTCGTGTGGATTATGTAAGGTCTAAATAAAAGAAAAAGATTTTAAAAAATGCAAAATCAAATATTTGTTCGTATTTCAATTAGTCATAATAATAGAAAAAATTTTGACACGAATATTGACCCATGATTTCTTTTCCATAAATCTTTTCAAACTTACATATATTTATATTCGACAGGAAAAGTGAAAAGTCACCATTTGACTTTGATAAATCCAGAGGAGCAACCTTAATTCTAATCATCATGTAAAATTCACTAATATGATATATGTTAAATACAAATTTTGTATCACCAAATCAAAGACACCCCACAAGACATGGCATGCACTTTATTTTTGTCGACAGATCATGTGCATCATGCGTTGTCTCTTACTTAGCTTCCTTCCATTGTTGAATTCATTAAGGTTAGCAAGTTTTTACAGGAACATACACATTTAGATTCCTCCACAGGTCCAACCGGTTGCCATTGGAAATTTGTGTCTAGTGAAGGTTCTAGGAAATTGCTTGGGATAAAACTTGAAATTCCTTATATAAAAAAACAAATGAATTTGCCAAGAACGGAATAGATGCACGGTTACTTACAGGTAGATCCCAACCATGCACTAGACACAAATTCTATGTAGTAATTAATGTCCAACCCTAGCACTCGTGCGGTCAGCTGAAGTTTCTCTTTCCTCGAAGGTTCCCACCGTTTTGTGTTTAGTTTCATCATCGGAGTTCGCAGATCTCTCCGCCTGGGAAGAGTGTGCGCTTATCTCTGAAGCACCATACCTTTTTCCCCGTTTTCTGTGACCTGAGAATAGCCCGTTGTAGAAGTAGAGAGCAACACGGAGTAGTAGACTGGGTCGTGAAAGCCCAACAAAGTCGATTCTCTTTCATGGAATTGGCTAGTCCAAACCCCTGGCCCTTTAAAGAACTCGTGTACCCATCAACTGCTCATTTATCTAGCAAACCGTAGACCCATCACGAACACCGATGTTAAAAAACCTATTGATTAGACAAACGTAAGAACCCGAATTGATAGAAATACTGATAAATAATGATTATTTTATGTCTTCAAAGTTAGCCGCCGTCGCCACCTCCGCCGCCGCCACTATCCCACTAAAACCACCACTACCTAAGCAAAAACAGCAAACATCGGGTGCCGGCGACATAGATGGAGAGCAAAGATTAATACTCTTTTAGGGAAGCGAACTTTCTATCCCTGCGACGCTCCTTTGTGCGTCTCAATAAATCTCAACCATTTACTTGACAAAAACGGGGTTGTCATGAAAGATTGAGATTTGTCGAGACACCGAGGAAAATATCATGTGGAATGGAGGATCCCCATCATATTTTCACGCCTTCTACATAACTTTGAACATTACAAGCAAGTTGCCTTAACTTTCCATCTCAAAGAAATATGTTATCGTTCGAAAGTTCATCTGACTCAGGCAAATTACTAATGATGTTACAACCCATAATATCTTTAGTAAGTAAAATTGATTGGCAACTTTCTCGTCCGATCAACCATTTGTAACTTACCAGCAAAATAGTGATTTTATTATTTTCAAATCTAGTATCCAATAATAGATTTTTCTCAGCCAATATTATCAAATGGTAGATTAACAAGTGCTTTTAGATTTGATAACCGGGGTCGTCAATTAGTTAGTGATGGTCTTACCATCTCTTTCACAAGTAGATTAGTACGTTGTTTTAAAATATCGCAAATGGACCCCAGCAATTAATTAGTAACTTATCGATAAAGTAACAAGCATACCATCCTTAAATATAGTATCCAGTAGTATAATACCAAGTGCTATGAAATTTTATAATTGGGCTCATCAAGTAGTTTGCGATTTACAAATGAAATAATGATTTTATCACCACAGATCGAGTAGCATACCGAATACCCGAAAATTTTATAAGTGGCCCCCTTCATTAATTAGTAGCTTCTCAATGAAAATTCCATGGTACCGTTTTCAAATCTAGCAGCAGATTACCAAGTGCTTAACTATTTTACTAATGGTTGCAGCAAGTTTTTGAAAACTTTGCCGATGAAATAATGATTTCACTACTCCCACGTCTAGTGGTAGATTACCAAGTGCTTTGAAATTTTACAAGTGGGTCATCCAAATCAATTAGCAGATTATCCATTCAGGTATAATTACATCTAAACCCAGGTTCGAAATTATTGTTTAATTTGTTAAAAACATCCATCCAAACAATAAGTTGGACAGTCTATTAAGTTCTGGCATTAGTCAACCGGATGGGTTTGGGACTCTGTTTACATATTCCTGCTACGTTTACAACAATCTTTGATCATAATTTCAAGCGTCAAGTTTGATTTTACGGCAAAATCTACCATGGTGAAGTGAGCACAAAGTACATGCTTATGCTTTTTGATAATCTATCGTGAAATTTACCACTTCAAATTTCACAAGCAACTATTTTAAATACAAACAAAAAGAGACTTAAGAAAGAAAGAGAAGGGAAGAGAAAAGAAGTCCACAAGCCTCATTAAGTTCAATTCAACACCCTCCGCCGCCTCCGCCGCCAATTCAACACCCTCCACCACCGCCTCCGCCGCAACCGCCACCTCCGCCGCCACCGTGGTGTCCACCTCCTCCATGGTGTCCTCCGTGGTGGCCGCCGCCGCCGCCGCTGCCTCCATAGTAGCCACCACCATGTCCCTTGTTCTTTTTGTGCTGAGACCCAGATGAGCCGTCGTCGATGCAGGAAAACATAACAACTGACGCGAGGATCAAGCACAACATGAAGATCACTCCGGACTTGAGCAACAGAAGATCTGCTCCACCATCGCCATGAACACCAGCGCTTGCTAAATCGATCCAATTTCTCGCCATTGATTTTCTTGTTATGTCGTGGAGAGAAGCAAGAACTCAACTATTCACGGTATCAATAGTAGTAGGAAGAAGATAGTATTCTGGAGGTGAGGGACCTTCAATTAAATAAGGAAAGCGAGAAGAAGACCGCACTGCCAATCTCAAAAGGGGACGGATGGATTACAAGTTTTCAACCACAATTATTCCACAAAACCCGACAGACTAGTTTGTCCAATTGTGAAGAAGGTTGGGTATTCATTTTTGTGTTCGAATTGAGATAAGTGTTAATCTCAAAACTTCGCAATCCTAATAAATGATATTTTATGACTCAAATAAATATATTTGTGCTAGCCCCCATTCTCAACCATTTATCCATAAAAGAAATAAAACAAGTACATTCTCTGAAAAACGTGCTATATCTTTGATACAATAATTATATCTTATGAGGTTCAAATTAATTTACAATTTGTGTCAATTATGTAAAGTCTAAACAAAAGAGAGAGAGAAAAAGAGATGGGAAATCAAAGATTGGCTTGTATTTCAATTAGTTATAATAGAAAATGTTTTACACGAATATTAACCTATGATTTCTTCATAAATCTTATAAAACTTACATAATATTTTGATTTGACGGAAAAGTGAAAAATTACCTTTTGACATTTGATATATCTAGACGTACGACCTTTATTGAAATTATCATATAAATCCACTAAAACGATATAAATTAAGTACAAATTGCTTCACCAAATCAAAGACACCCACAAGACATAGTATGCACTTCATATGGCATGAATATATTTTTCGTGTTCCAAATAAGGAGTGTTATTTTTGTTGAGAGATCATGTGCATCTTGCATTGTCTCTTATTTAGCTTCCATTGTTGAATTAATCAAGGTAAGCATAATTTACAGAATATACTTTTAGATTCCTCCACAAGTCCAATTGATTGCTATGGGCTTGTGAGAGGAATTTGTGGTCAATTGGTCTCCGTGACTGCTATCATAGCAGTACCCAATAAATAACGGCCACGTCGATAAGGGATCACCACTGTTGACTTGAGGGGTACCGGTCACGTCGATAAGGGATCACCACTGTTGACTTGAGGGGTAACGGTCACGTCGATAAGGGACCGCCACGGTTGCCTTGAGGGGACAACTTTCGAAATAATTCACTTGGAGGACTTTTTGGGAGTCGTGCAATAATAAGGTCCAACTCCATTGTGCAATAAATAGGAACTTTCCGCACAGTAGATAAAGTCAAAGTTGGACTTTCAATCCTTGAGTGCAACTCCAAGGCACGTTAGAAATGTCGTATATCTCATTTTCTTCTGTTTTGCCCGAAATCCTTGTCCAACTTGGACTCTTAACACCGGAAAAAAAATTTGATTTCCATGGCATATATTTAGGCGTGTCCACAAATATAATTTATCTTGAGTCGGATTTCATTCACGGGCTCAAACTCAAAACATAATTTTAATAATTTTTACCTTAACTCGACATTTGAGCCAAGTCAAATCGATATGATAGAATCCGAATTTCGCTGCTATTCTCCTACAGCCCCTCAAGGGCTCAACTGCCACCTTGAATTTGACCATAACTGTGGGCCTCGTCAGAATATCAACTCCACTTGCATCTTTAATTACTCCACCAGAATTTTCAAATACAACCTCTTCTACCACAGATAAATTAAAACCATTATTGCATCCATATTTGTTAGGATATCGAGTATGCACCTTATCAAACTTAGTAGTTACATTCTATAGGCTCCACCTCGCTATAAGCATCATTTGTGTTGATTACTTTGCTAGTACCCACTACCTCAAGAGTTTCTAGCTGCAATCCCACTTCAAGCTAAACATTGTCCATATCCGTATAAACACTAGTATAATCACTCCTAGCCAGAAGTACTGAAAACTCATCAAATATAACTTCTTTGCTGACAACATGTGAATTTAATTCCGGGCACCACGACCAATAACCCCGTTCACCTTGTGCATAGCTTAGGAACATGCACTTTCTTACCTTCCCATTGAGCTTACCATCACTCACTTGAAAATAATATGGGCAACAAAATATTCTAAGAATAGAATAATCAGCAACGTTACCTGACCACACTTCTTCGGGAGTCCGACATCCAATCGCAGTTGATGAGGATTTATTCATCAGGTAGCTCGTCGTACTAATCGCTCGTCGTACTAATCGCATTCGTCAGTAATCTCTTAGCCATTTTTAGCATTAGAGAGCATTTTATGGGCCGTTTATAGTAATGTTCTGCTCATCAACTCTGCAACTTGTTATTGGTTCACTGGCACTAGTGCGATGTTTCACTATGCCTCCCTTTATGCATAATTAGTTTAACAGCTTTGAGCAAAACTCCATGCTATTTTTAGTCCACACATGCTTGAACGATTTACCAGTCTCCTTTTGGATCAAAGCTCTTAATTGTCTAATTCTGACAACAGCATCAAATTTGTGTCTCAACACAAACACCAAGTCTTCCTTGAGTAGTTATCCACAACTGTGGGCATAAATCTGGCACTCTTCTTCAAAAGAAACCGCGATAACCTGTGAACATTCAAGTAAATTAACTCTGCAATCTCCGTGGCTTCCTTGACAATAGTATTGAATTGCACTTTCTGCTGTTGATCTAAGCCACAGCACCTGCATACATTTAGTTCGTTAGCAATATAACCACATAGCAAATTCCTTTCATTTAGAACCTTCAGGCTCTTCTCCCTAATGTGCCCCAAACGCATATGCCACAATTCAAACTCTCGAACAGATGCATCCGACATCTCCGTGGCGAAATTCGTCACTGACTCACCTTGAAGCTCATACATGCCACTATGCTTGATTCCTTTCATTATCACCAAGGCACCTCGAACAACCTTCAGAATTCTACCTTCTAAAATATATCAACACCCAGTTGAATCCAGAGCACTCAAGGAAATCATATTCTTCTTCAATTCTGGAATATGCCTCACTTTAGTCAATGTCCTCACAATACCATCATGCATTCTAATTCTAACATTGCCAACACCTACAATATCGCACTCAGTGTTATTCCTCAACTGCACTTTACTATTATCCAAGCACTGATACGTAGTAAATTAGTTCCTATTTGGTGTAGAATGAAAAGAAGAACCAAAATCCATAATTAATCCATCAAACGATGAATCATTAGTGACAGACAAGACATAATCAGTACTATCCGAATTACTGTTAGATATAGCTGCAACATCATAGTAGACTCAACTCTGAATCCCTTACCCTTGTCGTTTTTCAGCTTAAAGCAATCTCTTCTAATATGCCCTCTCTTGCCATAGCTCCAACAGACAGCATCATAAGTTCTAAACTGACTACGTCTTTTCAAGTTTACACTATTTTTGCTAATACGAGTACCAATTCTTCCTCTATTTCCACCTTCTAAAGCAGTAGATACAGGTTCGCTAGATTCTCTCTTATGGATATCCTCACTCAGAAACAAATCACAAACCCCATCAAACGTTTAGCTTGTTGGTCCAGAGGAATTATTAATAGTAATATTCTAACTATCAGGCAATGATGATACTAGAATCAAAACACGTACATCATCTTTAAAGCTAATCTCAACTGAATTCAATTGACTAACGACCACGTTGGATTCATTGATATGATCAACAACTGATGCATTTTCGCCCATTTTCACGTTAAACAAACGTCGTATCAAGTAGACCTTATTGATTGCAGAGAGCCTCTCATAGATGTCTGATAGGGCTTCCATCAAATCCGCAGTGGTCTCAAACTTATAAAGGAATTAACTATTTTTATCACAATATTTACTCGACTTCAACACTAAAATTATTTATGTAATTTCACGAAGAAAACCCACGCCAAGTGCTTGGTGGAAAATGGCGCTTCAAGACGTCTTCTCAGGCGCGGCGTTACTTGCTATACATGTGGAAGCAAGACCCACAAAACTAAACCCTTGAATTATTTATTGCACCGCCAGAGATGTCTGACTCCAATTCGTAAAATAGGAAATTTCCGCACACTAGACAAAGTCAAAGTTGGACTTTCAATCCTTGAGTGCAACTCCGACGCACGTTAGGAAAGTAAAATTTCTGTATATCTCCCTTTTTTTTCTTTTTTTTCTATTTTGCTTGAAATCCTTGTCCAACTTGGACTCTTAACACCAGAAAAAAATCTGATTTCCATGGCATATATTTAGGAGTCCATAAATATAATTTATCTTGAGTCAGGTTTCATTTACAGAGCTCAAACTCAAGACATAATTTTAACAATGATAATATATTTGCTCACCCAAATTTCAAGTAACCATTTTGGGTGTATTCGTTCCAGAAAAAATTTCATGATAAAGGAAAATGCTCTCCAAGAAATAATTTTTCAGGAATTTTTTTCCCTTTTACCGGTTAGGAAATTCATTTTCCTAATTTAAGCATGCATTTTTTCTTTGACCATAAATGGCTTTCTGTTGACTCATCATTTTCGGCGAATCAAACACGTGAAAGTCCAAAAAACTAATTTGCAAAAAATTATTTCACTCAGATAAACACACCCTTTATTTAAACCATTACCCCTTTGCATTAAGTGAATTGGCAATCTGGTATGAAGGTCGACCACGTCATGTTCATGAGAATTAGTCTCCATCCTAAGCATATCTATTTGTTGTCGATAATATGCTCCCTACTTAGTTTCGAAGTTTAAAAGTTATTTACATTTTGTATCGACTATCCAATGTTAATCTTGTCTAATCTCGTGTTTTACTCATCATTTTATTCTATCAATAAGCATTTTAATAACTTACTACCTTAATATTGTAAACTAGTTTTAGTATAAATAGTTTTGCTAATAGTAAACTATAGTCCCCATCCAAATCCCCTATTATGATCTCTGCTTTTGGGCTAATTCCAACTTGCTCCGTATGATTTCATAGTTATCTCAGTCAATCCCTCAAAATTTCTTTGCTCAGTCAACACAGTATACTTTGGTTTTTTATGTCTCAGTCGGACCCAAAATTCTATAATCGGTTTCTAACCGAGCAAGATCCGATGCGCGTGACATCACATGCTCAATTGTCCGTTCATTGGGCAAAATAGTCAGGCTTACTATGTCTTTTATTTTTGGCATGTGCCACAAGCCCATTTTGATCAGCCCCCGATTAATTTAAACATCAGGATTAACGAAGGGAGTTGCTCTTCTTCTTCTTCGTAGGGACGTGCGATCGAGATCGGAGATTCGCTCGGGAAAGGGTGGCCCCCGTAATTGTGGTTGATCGTGCAGCTGTCAAGGGGTAAGGTAGAGGTTTTGGTGGGAAGGAGAGAGCTCGTAATTGATCGGTGGAGAGAGAGGACTCGTTGCTCAATGCAAACAATATCACGAAAACTTGCTTTCGAAAAACCCACACGAAAGACGAATTTCACACACGAATGATCGAAATTGTACAAAAAGATTGTCCCATAAGAAGATCGATCCGTAGTTTTATATCGCGCACAAAAAGTGCATGAAGTGGGGATTCGATGGGGTGTAAATCCACGAGAATCTAAGTGCAATGAGTGAAGATATTGAGAGGAAATTAAATCACATTGAAATTGGAAAACAAGGTGGAAATACAAGATCGAAATCGAATGAAAACTTAATGGATGGACGGGTAGTTAGAGATAGATCACAACCATGCACTAAACACAAATTCTATATAGTTCAGCAAACTCGTCTACACATCAACTACTTCTTTAGCTAGCAAACCATAGTCCCTATACCAACACCAACATAAAAAGTTCAAAACCCGAATTTTGATTAAAAGAAACATAAAACCTTACTTCGAAGTTAGCAGCTGCCACTACCCTCGCCACCACTGCAGCCTCCGCCGCCGCCCCAACTTCCACCATAGCCGCAATTGTTCCCATCACTACTAGCCGTCCTAAAACCACCATGACCTAAGTAGAAGCCGCCAGCTCCAGCGAGATTGGCCTCTCTGCCGCTGCCACCACTACGCCTTCTTTATGCGAGGTTTGTGCCCACGTTTGCCGCATGCGAATATGACCATGGAGGTGAATGCAAGGAAAAATGCAATCACACAAAGTCATGTCCACTCCAATTGGCTTCCACGGCCTTTGGTAGCATCAACAAGAGGAAACACCGCTCGTGCCATTTTCTTCTAATCTCTCTCGCTCGCTTACTTACAAGAATTTGCCCATTTGATCTTCTCAAATCAAAGTAATAACACCACTTACAATCTCTTGTAGAGAACTCGCTCAAAAAATTCACAAATAGGAAACCTCGACACTCCTTTTTTTCCTGTATTGCGTGACTTGTGAAAATAGGCCAAAACAAAGTTTTAATTCCTGTGCTTTCGAGGCTGATGTGACACCCAGACGCGCGGAACATGTACAGAGACGGGAGGTTTATCTATGCCTCTGGTCGGGCGCCCATCGACCCCAGCTGAGCGCCCGCCCGGTGCCTTGTAGCTACAAGTTACTAGGTGCTCATGGCTGGAAGACCAAGCCTTTGAAATTTTACAAGTTGGCCATTCAATTAATTAGTTAGGATGCGTTGGCAACCATTCTATTCTCGAAAATAATTTCTATTCAGAAATAATTCATTTTTATTTCGTGCCCGAGAACAATTTCTGAACATTTGAAGGTGTTTGGTAATTGCCCAAAATTTCTATTCTTGGAATAGAAAAAGAACATAAATGTGTTTGATAACTGCACAAAATTTCTTTTTATTAATAATATTTTGAATTTTTTAATATTTCTTTCTTTTTATTTTTCTTATTTTTTTCTTCTTCTTCCCCTTCTTTGGCCATGGCCAGGTTGCTGGCGCCGGCGACCGGCCACAAGCCAAGGCTGGCAAGGGCCACCCTCGCCGGCTCTGACTAGGGCTAGACCTTCGCCACCACCCTCGCTGCCGCCCTCGCCAGATCTAGCAAGGGCAGCTCGCGCCAGCCCTCGCTGGATCTGACAAGGGCGTTGGTGAGGGCGGCCCTTGTCCAAGCCGCGAGCCCTCGCCCTCGCCGACCACCAGCGAGGGTTGTAACGCCCTTGCAGGCCCTGGACTGTGGCCAGTCGTCGGTGGCCGGCGATCAGCGACCAGCCACAGGCTAGGAAGAAGAAGAAGCAGAAAACCAAGAAGAAGAAGAAGCAAAAAAAAATTTCTTTTCCATTTCTGGTTCTTGTTCCCATAATCAAGAAGTAACTTTTTTTTTATTCTTGATTTTGTTCCAAAACTGATTCTGGGAACAAATTTTTGCAAATTTGTGCCTGGGAACAAAAAATTTACTAAACGGATTTCTGTTCCAAAACTGATTCTAAGAACAAAAGAATAGAAATAGTTACTGTTTGGCTGGTTGCCAAACGCGCCCTAACTTGCTTACTCAATAACAATTTTACCATTATCAAATATAATATCTAAAAGGATTAATATAATGAAAAATCTCAAATCAATACGTTTGTGATAAATTTATCCTAAACAATTTTTTTATCATAAAAAATCTCAAACTGATATATTTGTGACAAATTTATCCTTTTTTAGTTTCCGTTAAATTGGAATGAAAAACCAATAATTTGGAATACATGTGACAAACGGAGGGTAAAACCTAAATTGGTACACGTGTCATCCAACTCAATAATTTGATGGTAAAATTTAAGGGAAACTGACGGAGGGTAAATTTGTCACAAGTGTACCGATGTGGGTTTTTTATGGTAAAAAAATTAGATTGAGGTAAATTTGTTACATGTGTACTAGTTTGGGGTTTTTTGTGGTATTAACCTTATCTAAAAACAGATTCCCGCCAAGTAGTTAGTAACTTATCACTGAAATAATAGTTATATCACTGATACCCAATAATAAATTTCCCAATACTTAAAATTTTTATAAGTGTGTCCAAGCAGTAAACTTCTAGGAGTTATTAATTTACTATTCCACTTGAAAATGATAAATTCCTCATTCTGTTGGTAACTTACTAAGCTAAAAGCAAGCTACGTCGGCAAGTTGTTTCTTTCACTAGTAATTTGTTAATTTCACTGGTAAGGTTTTGTTTTCAACGGGAACTTCTTAAATAGGCTGATAACCTTATTATTGAATTTCACA
Source organism: Syzygium oleosum (assembly GCF_021117445.2). Taxonomy (NCBI): domain Eukaryota; kingdom Viridiplantae; phylum Streptophyta; class Magnoliopsida; order Myrtales; family Myrtaceae; genus Syzygium; species Syzygium oleosum. Next base: position 8,938,162 of record NW_026607494.1, read on the forward strand.
CCGATAAATTTCACCCTTATGATACTAAAAGCGAGCATACGGCGGTGAGTAACCAATTTACTTGTTATTGCTGAATTCAATGATGGAGCTTCACAACTTAATATAGAATTTGGCGTCGGTAAATTCCTTAAATAGTGGTCCTGCAGTGAAACTACTATCTTTATAATTCTACTGTGGCTTTACAGACCCCCAACAAAAGAAAAATTCTACTGTGGCTTTCGTGCCTCCGCTGCTGCCGTCTCTGCCGCCATGGTGTCCACCTCCTCCGTGATGGTCTACGTGGTGGTGGCCCCATGGTGGCCGACGTGGCCTCCGATGTGGCCTCCGTGGTGGCCGTGGCCTCCTCCGTGGTGACCTCCATGATGGCCGCTGCCGTCTCCTCCACTGCCACCGCCGCTGCCGTGATTGCCTCCATCTCCACCTCCGTCTCCGTCTCCGCCTCCGTCTCCGTCGCCGCCATCATCACCTCCGTCTCCGCCTCCGCCTTCGGGGTCTCTTTTTCTTTTTGCGGCTAGTACCGGACGAGTTCTTGCGGCAGGAAAACACGACGACCGACGCAAGGATCAATCACACCAAGAAGATCACTCCGGACTTAAGCAGCAGAAGATCCGATCCATCATCACCACGGATGCCAGTGCTAGCAAAATCGACCCAATGTCTCGCCATGAATTTCCTCATCATCTCATGGAGAGAAGCAGCAAGAACTCGACTATTCCTGAGGCGAGGAGCATTCAATCAAGTACTGGCCATAACGATGATAGAGATAGACCCCTAAGGTCGACGACTTTGGAGATAATTCCCTTGGATGAACTCTTGGCAGTCGTCGTGGAGGATTGGGCACAACGCTGAATAAGAGAAGTTGCGGATCAATCAAGACAATCGGTGAGTTGATTCGACAATCCATGTTCCGCGTGGGAGGTTTGGTATTGGCTGGTTTATGACTTAGGAGAGCTGTATCTTGGGAATTTATTGGGCAATCGTTAGTAGCTATGAAAAAATTGTTTCTCTCGCATTGCGCGGATTCTAAGAAATGGCCACTTCAGCAATTTCAGGTGAGAAATGGCCAGAAGGACTATATTGAAATTTCATACAAGGGTTTAGGACTACATTGGATCAATTGAAATGTTTATAAATGAATTAAAATCTGTACAATAGATTTAGGACTGAAATAAAATTTTCTCTACAAAGTGTGCTTCTTTCTATTTATTATTATTGAGATAATAACGAATACCAACTAAGACTAACTTCTTTTTATTGGATGGTGCCAAAAGCACTCTTCATCGCTAGGGTCTAAGAGATTGAAATCTTACATATTCGATTGAGTTTTATATATGTTAGATTTTTTACAAACGCATAGCGTGTACCTGATTCAAAATGGATTTGGACGTGTTGTGAAATGACGCTGAAGCTAACGGATTTTACAATTCAAATCTAATATGAAGATAGGAAATTACTAGAGAAATCAATGAGAAACAATAAAGTACACTATAAACTTATGTGGTTCAATCCTATCTACTCCATAAGAAGAGCCGGTAGTAAAGAAATCCACCATGAATGGAAATTACATAATTATGATCGCCCAAGTTTCCCTACCTTAGATCATCATATAATAGAAGGGTTTTCGTTGTGTGTTAAGATTTCATTATTTCATTTGTTTCAATTTATAGTGTCTACACATGATATCATGAAGACTTTATTTTGCCAATAGGCATACGGTCCTGTAAGTAAAGGGAATGGGGGGTGATGCATTAATATTACAGGTGCGGGGTTTGACTTCTGCGTTCTGCAAAAGGCAGAGTAAGAAGAGTTAGAGATAGAACAGACAAAAAAAAAATAATGATTCTATTATTCTCAAATCTAGTATCCAATAAAAGTTCTTTTTCGCCAATAGCATCCAATAGTAGATTAACAAGTGCTTTTAAATTTTCCGATTGGGCTTGTCAATTAGTTAGTAAATCATCAACAATATAATGGTTTTACCTTCTCTTTCACAAGTAGTTTACCACGCGTTTTACAATATTGCAAGTGGACCCCATCAATTATTTAGTAATTTAAAGATCAAATAACAATTTTTACCATCCTTAAATATAGTATCCGGTAGTACACTGCCAAGTGCTGTAAAATTTTATAAATAAGCCCATCAACTAGTTTGATTTTAACACCACACTTCTAGTAAATTACCAAGTACACTAAAATTTTATAAGTGGGCCTCGTTGATTAATTAGTAACCTATCAATGAAAAATCCATGTTACGATTCTCAAATCTAGTATTCGAAAGCAGATTAAACCGCCAGCTCCAGCAAGATTAACCCCTTCACCGCCGCCGCAACCCTTCTTTTCTCGAGGTTTCTGCCGCTTTTGCCGTATGCGTATATGATGATGGAGATGAACGCCATGGAGAATGCAACTGCGCAGAGCAGCCATGTCAACTCCAGTTGGCTTCCATGGCCATTGGTAGCATTAACAAGAGGAAACACCTCTCTAGCCATTTTTCTTCTCCATCTCTCACATCCACACACGCACAATGTGTGCTTTTTATGTACACAGATCCTCTTATCCGATCTCGTCGAATCAAACGCATTAATTAAGTCCATCACTCCCTTGCTAAAGATGGAGCAAAGTGGGAAGGGCAGTGCTTCCTTATATTGCCTGTTGGTGAAGGTTCTTCGAAATTGCTTCTGATCAAACTTCGAAATTCTTTGCACAGAAACGGAAAATGATTTGCTAAGTGGTGACATTGAACTCGTGATTGTATCCTCGGAAAGAGTCATGCAAGTGCCTATGTTGATGGTCATTCGACATTGCAAAATTTCGTACTTTTATTATGCCAAAAGCAAGCATACGATGGTGGGTTACTAGTTTTACACGTAATTACTAACTTTAATGATAGAGCTTTATTACTTAATATTGAATCTGGTAAATTACTGTACTTAAAGCTGCCTACATTGGTAAATTACTTATTTGAATAGTAGGTTACTAACTTACAGTTAAAAGGAAAGGTTACTAAATGTGGTTTTATTTTCAACGTAAATTCTTTACTTTGTCGGTAACTCACTAACTTGTAAGCAGACTCGCATCGCTAAGTTACTAATTTCACTGGCAACTAATCTTCTTGAAAGTTTTGCTTTGAGAGGCAAATTTATGAGTAAGTGAATAGCTTCCACTCCATTTGAAGTTGGTGAATTCTCACTTTGCAGGAAACTTACCACCTTATAAGCAGACTTAAGCTGGTCACCAGTTTCAAGTTCACCGGTAATTCACTAATTTCTAAAGAACTCGATAACTTACTGCTGCATTCATTGTCCATAAATTGCTAACATTATCGATAGATCACCATCAACATGCTGGACCAACAAGTCGCTGCTACACGAATTTACCAATGAGATCTAAATTTCACTAATCGTGTTACAATGTTACCACGAACGGAAAATTTGTTCCTTTGTTGAAAAAGGAACATTAGAATTCTCAATAATGATAACCACGATCGTCATATCGCTCACTCTTCCGAACAGAACCATGAGATGTTTCTTGACCTGAACCATAAACTTATCCAGTTCTTGAACAGAATCACCCCATAATGAAATACTTTCCAATGTCGTTTGTCACAGTAACTATTTGTGTAACAGATGCCTTTTAAGCAACATGGTACGTCGAAACTTGAAAGTGCCCTCCTACGATTCATATGCTGCATCATGACATCATTGAATCAACAAGAGTCTGAATTCTCTGCACACATCATTCCGTCTCCTTCAAAAAGTCTCTGCCTTGACATGATTGAGAAGAATTTTAAATTTTGGGGGACATCACATCAAAGAGGCACGAAGGTACGATTGAAATGCAGAGGCGCTTCTGAAGCCATTGCCTTTGCTAAGGGCAAAAAACGACCCATCATGAAGTCCCTGGCTGGTGGATTTCTAGAGAACCTTCCAGATAGTCTCATATCTGAACCATCCACTCCACTCAAACCACTGACACTGCAGTTCAAGAAGAATGACTCAGATCGCGAAAATGTATCCAGTGCGTCTAAGTAGGCTTCATCACCTGAACGAGCGAACCCCTTTTCCTCTGTGGTCTCCTTTTTCTTAGCACCTTCATCGCTTGATTGTGCATTTTCAGAATTTAAAACCATATTTCTCATTTGAGTATGCACGCTCCTAACACCATCGGAGGTTTTTTCAGAATCCTGCTGCTTAACTCTCGCAATCCTCCCAGGTGGAAGTTTCGGGGCAGCAGGAGGGCAATCAGGAGTCTGACTCCGCGATAGGGATTCATTCTTAGGTCTTCCTGGACACTGTTCCCATACAAATGGAACAGTTCCTGGATTCCTTACTGGACCTGATTTTAGCTCTGATTTGTAATGAGGAAGAGGAGGTATTGTGGGCAGTGACTTGTCAGTCCTCCTTTTGTCCTGGCCCTCTGCAGAGGCTACTGTGGATGAGAAGCGCCCCACCGCAAGGAACGGCTGATTGAAATTTAGTTGTGTGTCTTCCATCATATTATCTAATGTCATATATACGTTCCTGCAGAGTATTACCACAGACAAAGATCCAGTAAGATGAATATTCTCATGAAATCATAGGCATAAGTGGTCTCACAGAGTAACTTCGACTCAACATAAACTGTAGTTTTTATGTGAAATAAATGCAAATTTGTGCATCTGTGCAAATGCATGCCAATTATGGTTTTTCGCGTTGGCATGTTTCTGACATTGATTGGTTGGCTCTTTCAAACGAGTTATATATTTTATGCTTTCTAGATTCTCATAGATCTTAGATTATAAAAGTTACCAACCATCAATATCTCATGAAAATTATACATAGTTCTGGCAAAAATAAAAGACAATTTCATTCTTTGTCCAGGAGCATCTAAGACCAATATCTATATCATCGTTTCTTCATTTTTACTTTTACTAGAGGAAATTGCCATCCTAAGGTTCCCACCGAAATAAACAAGCTTACTCTCCCAAACTCCAGTGAATTTCGAGTTCACCATTTTGTTTCCCAACTCCTTTATAACAAGATCTTGCATTCGAAGTTTTAAGACCTGTAACAATAAATTATTGATGAAAAGAAGTTTCAAGACCCAAAAGAAACCGGGGCATCTGTCCAATTTCCTCAGAAACCAAGGTCCCTAAACCCAGGGCCAGAAATTTCACAATTACAAATATCCTCTAAACCTCGTTCAACTGCAACAAAAGCTCAACAAATTTCTTCTCTCATTTTACCAGGTCTAGCAGGGCGGTTTGGATTCGGATTGCTTCTGTTTAGGAGTCCAAATTTCTTCTCTCATTTTTTAAAATACCGTATTCCAAAAGGTAAGGCCGTGGGGGAATGCAATGCAAGGACCCTATCGAATTTTATCCTCCGTTTGCCAATTGAAGACTTATTTTAAGATGTTCTTACCATGTCAAGGGGAGACATGTTCTCCAAGCTGCAAATAGAGTGCGCCCCGATGCTGAGCAGCAAGGGGAAAGCCCCCAGATACTGGAAACTTTCAGTGCAGCCCCCATCTATGTAAAGGGTAGCGTCCTTTATGTGCTCCGAAATCTGCCCAAGCCAAGAGGAAGTATTAAAGAGGCGAACACCGGTATAGGTACAAAGTTGACACCTTTATCAATGGCGGCAACACGACCAGTTCCTCCAATAAACCAACACGAGCAAATGCAAGGTGGGCAAAGCAATCAGCCATTAAGAAAGCTAATTATCTCTCCCCCTCTGAGAGCGCAATCGGCAACTCAAAAATTGAATGGCCAAAAAACAACAAGACCCCCTAAAACGACACCGAAAGGAGCAAGAACAACACGATTCCGCAAGACGACCCATCAGACTAACTCCGCTGAGGGAATCGAGGCAGCATTTGGCGACGTCGACCAGAGCCATGATCACCTCAGTTCGAAGACTATGAAACGCGGTCCCAACGATAAAGTTGGGCTCAACTCGAGAAAGCGATGGACATTAGCAGCGCGAGAGCGATCCAGATCACCTTGGCAACGACGGCGGTCATGGGATCGGCGGAGGTTGAGGAAGAAGACGATTGGAGGGGCTGGCGAAGCAGATCGTCGTTCGTCGCGGTTGGGTTTTGTCCCCCTGAAGAGAGGGAAGCTCGAGGGGCGAGCGGTTCGCGTCGAACCGGCTGAACCGGGGGGCATCGAAAGCGGTTCGAACCGGTCGTTCTGATGACGCTGGATGATGATGTCTTTCCACGACTCCTGAGAATTTCTCGGGAGAAAATAAATCATTATATAGTCTCGTGCCGTATTTACGTTAAACTTGACTTTAATCCAAAAAATTATTTAAATTATCAGTATCATGTGGTTTTCATTCCTTGGAAAAACAATTCAAAAAAAAAAATTAAGTGTCAAGTGGTAGACCAATAAAAAAAAAGGACCATAAAAATCTAACGAAAAATTGCACCGAGAGTCCTAAACGTTTGGGTTTGTGTAATTAAATCCTAAACACTTTAAATCCGGTGTAATTAAGTTCTTTGAAGACCGCTCAGCCCAATTTTTACTGATGTGGCAAGGAGGCATACCGTGTGTAATTTCGATATTATTTTAAGCATATGCGGCACGACACTGGAAGCCATGTCGGATAATAAGTCGATTAGCGAAAAATAAAAATCCAAAAGAAGTGTCGACCAGAGTCCTATTGATAAAGACCATCATGATATTGCGTCGGAAACCCATTCTAGGTTCCGTTGTCGTAAAACCGCAAGCCTAGAAACGGCAATCACTAATGGTGGTAACGGAGGTCGAGGTGCATTCAACGAAATGAATTGTCAATAATTGCTTGACCAATATACTAGGGGTGAGCGCTGGTCCAGGGTCTACCTGAAAACCGGTTCGGATTCGAAATTTTTTGTAACCAGTATCATGCTGGTAGATTCTCGGTTCTGGGTGCCGAACCCACCCCCACCTTGGAAACTAACGATTTAAAACCTATTTTAGAAACCCAAACTCTATTGCTTTCTTATTTCCCAAATCTGCAACCTCTCCTCTCTCGTTTCTCACTCGCCCTCTATACCCTCTGATCTTGAACAGAAAATTTAGCAGAACAAAAGTATGAAGTAACATTTGGACATCATTCTTTTGGAATACTCCATTATAAAAAAAAAAGTTATACAAAACAGAAAAACCGCTCAATTTACCAATAGATCTTATAATCGGACAGGACCAACATATAGGATATTGAAACCGATCCTCGCAAGGTAGGTTCCACGATTGATTCCGCGTCCTAAGTCCGAATTCTACCCATCTTGAAACCCGGTCACTCCTAACCAATATTTACCGTTAACGTAAAAATAATTATGGTAAGTCAACAATATAGTCTTTAGTTTATTTTTTGTCTACTTCGTAGGCAATAGTTGCTCGGATACCATAAAAGGACAAATCTACCATGGTGGACTGGGCACAAAAGACATGCTTATGCTTTTTGACAATCAATCCTGAATTTTACCACTTCAAATTTCACAAGTAATTATTTTAAATACAAACCAAAAGAGACTTAAGAACGAAAGAAGGGAAGAGAAATGGAAGTCCACAAGGATTTTATTTAGCCTCACTAAAAAAAATAAAACAAGAATCATGACGAGAAATAAAAAAATCTCTAGATAAGTAAAATAAAAGAAAATGTTTATCGCGAAAATCTTAAAAATATCTACGTAGAAAACTAAACAGATCATGATAATTGAAAATCTTATTCCTAAAAACCGCCTCTATCAAAACAACCTCCATCAAAACCATAACCTACGCTGAAATCGCCGCCACCGTGGTGGTGTCCACCTCCATCGAAACCACCACCTACGCTAAAATCGCCGCCGCCACCACCGTGGTGGTGTCCGCCTCCATCGAAACCCCCGCCCGTGATAAATCCGTCGCCACCGCCGTGGTGTCCACCGTGACCGCCGATGCCTTGTTGTCCGCCGTCGCCACTGTACCCGCCTCCATTCTGGCCTCCGTGGTGGTGCTGGTGGTGGTGATTGTGGAGGTGGCCGCCATCGCCTCCGTCATGGCCTTGATGATGATGGTCACCTCCACTGCTACCTCCGTCTCCACCAACTACAGCTCCATACATAGAGCCGTACAAGAGAGTATTAGCAATAGCCGAACCATGATGATTACCCCCGCCGCCGGCAGTGTTGCCACCTCCCGATTTGTTTTTGTGGGGAGAGCCAATTACGCCGTTGCCGCCGCCGCCGGTGGTGGTGCCACCTCCCGGTTTGTTTTTGTGGGGAGAGCCAGCTATGCCTTTGCCGTCCCGGCCGGTGGTGCCACCTCCCGGTTTGTTTTTGCGAGGAGAGTCAGATTTGTTGCCGCCATGGCGGCCACAAGAAAAACAGGTTATGAAGCGCGAGATCGAACTCATCTTGATGCCCAAAACTAGAAAGGATTGTGCACCAGAAGCTAATAATATGTGTATTTATATATATTTAGTTCGATCGGATTTCTACTTAAATAGGACTAGACATGATAGGATAAGAACTCTAAGGATTTTGTCATATCCTATCAAACCGTTTGATGAACAGCAAATTTAAATTCGAATATTTTTATATCCTATCATGTCCATGATTCGATAGAAACTACATTTCAATATAAAAAACATATATGCCCCTACATAGTGCACGTAATATAATATCGATCTCATCATCGTAAAAATATCATTCTCATGCACAAGTATACTTGAAAACCTTCACAATTTTTCTGCATACTTTTACTCTATCCATAGTATATAAAGACATTTGAAGCAGCTCCTCGTTCATTTTTCTCTTATCATTGTCCAAATCTTTAGAATGTCCGATGCAACTATCAATCATCTCCATCCTCTTGTTAGATTTGTCCAAATCTTTAGCATGTTTCCGGTGTCCATGGCGGCCGTGATGGTGGTTACCTCCACCACCACCTCCGTCTCCACCATCAACTACATCTCGATACACAGAGCTGTGTCTAATCCATCAAGTCGTCAATAAGAAGAATAATCCAACGATGGAAAACTTGTACTATGCGGACACTGAAGAGGGATAGGGAGCATAGTCGCATGTAGTGCGAAGATTCAATATGATGTAATCATTATGTGTAGGTACATTTACATCTGAACTAAGGTTAAAAATATTTATTTAATCTGTTGAAAAAAATATCCATCCAAATGGTATAATTGGACAAGTTTATTAGATTGCACTTTGCAGTATCATTTGTATGTTGGTCGGGTTTGGGACTCCATTTGCATGTTCCTCACGAGGTTCAAAGAATTTAGCAAATGCTTCAATGGCGCAATGACGCAATGAACGAGAGTGGCTAAGGCAAGGGCCCAACCAATTTCATTCGCATGGTCGAGATTTGTGACGAGAGAGAATGATGTAATAATCTGTACATTATCAAATAAAGAACACAAGACCCCTCTATATATATAATGAAAATAAAATTCGACTTAAGCACGATATATATAAATGGTAATTAAGTTAACCATAAATAGTAATCCCAACGTAATCTAATAGAGACCACGCTATTGCATCACAGTTTACTGGAATGAAACCTTTTTGTTTTTCTCAATTCATGCCTAAAGGGTATATTCAACACCCTCTGCCACCTCCATCGCCCCCGCCGCAGCCACCCCCTCCGCCACAACCACCGCCTCCCCCACAACCGCCCCCTCCGCCGCAGCCACCGCCTCCTCCATGGTGCTCTCCACAGTGCTGGTGGCTGTCGCAGCCGCCATTGCCGTCATTGCCGCCTCCTCCATAGTAGTCGGCGCTGCCTCCATAGTGGCTGCCAACTTGGCCCTCTCTCTTCTTCTTCTTGTGCTGAGGCCCAGATGAGTCATTGCTACAGGAAAAAATAATCGCCGACACGACGATCAAGCACGACAGCACGGCGATCACAGCTGCACATGCTAAGGCGACCTAGTCTCTTGCCATTGATTACCTGGTTATCTCGTGGAGAGAACAGAGGCAAGGACTCAAGTAGGAAGGAGAAGATGATGTTCTGGAGGTGCGGGACCTTCATTTAAATAAGGAAAATGAGAAGAGGACCGCCCTGTCGATCTCAAAAATCGACGGATGGATTTCAAGCTTTCTTCTTTTGGTCTGCAGATTTCAAGCTTTCAACCACACCATTATTCCACACAAACCTGACGACTTGTTTGTCCGGTTGGGAAGAAGATTGAGTTTTTTTTTTTTTTTGAGATTGTCGATCTCAAAACTTTGTAATTCTAATGGATGATGTTTTATGACTCGAATTATACATTACCGATGCAAGAGACTTATGATGATCCCCATACAAAGTATCCATGCTAGCCCCCCGTTCTCAACCTTTTATCCATCCATAAATGAAATAAAACAAGTATCCTCTTCGAAAAAATATGCTATTTCTTCGATAAGTAATATCTTATTAGGTTCAAATTAATTTACAATTCGTGTCGACTATGTAAGGTTTAAACAAAAGAAAAAGGCAATAAAGAAAGATGCGAAATCAAAGATTTGCTTGTATTTCAAATAGTCATAATAGAAAATTTTCGTGAAGAATATCGACTTATGATTTCATTTCCATTAATCTTTTGAAACTTACATGATATTTAGGTTCGATGGAAGAGTGAAAAAAGTTACCATTTGACTTTTGATAGATCTAGAGGAGCAACCCTAATTCAAATTAGCATGTAAAATTCACTAACATGATATAAATTAAATACAAATTGCATCACCAAATCAAAGACACCCCACAAGACATGGCCTGCACTTAGATTTTTGTTGACAGATAATGTGCATCATGCGTTGTCTCTTACTTAGCTTCCTTCCATTGTTGAATCAATTAAGGTTAGCAAATTTTACAGAACATACATTTCGATTCCTCCACAAGTCCAACCGGTTGTCATTGGAAATTTGTGTCTGGTGAAGGTTCTAGGAAATTGCTTGGGATAGAACTTGAAATTCTTTATGTAACAAAACAAATGAATTTGCCAAGAACGGAATAGATGGACGGTTACATACAGATAGATCACAACCATGCACTAGACTCAAATTCTATGTAGTAATTAATGTCTAACCCTAGCACTCGTGCGCTCAGCTGAAGTTTCTCTTTCCTCGAAGGTTCCCACCCTTTTGGGTTTAGTTTCGTCGTCGGAAAGAACATGCGCTTATCTCTGAAGCACCATACCTTTTCTCCCATTTTCTGTGACCTGAGAATAGCCCGTCGTAGTAGTAGAGAGCAAAACGGAGTAGTGGATTGGGTCGTGAAAGCCCAACAAAGCCGATTCTCTCTCACGGAATTGGCTAGTTCAAACCCCCGGCCCTTTAAAGAACTCGTCTACCCATCAACTGCTCGTTTATCTAGCAAACTGTAGACCCATCACGAACACCGATGTTAAAAAACCTGTTGATTAGACAAATGTAAGAACCCGAATTGTTACATATACTGATAAATAAATATTATTTTATGTCTTCAAAGTTTGCCGCTGCCGCCACTATGCCCGCTAAAACCACCACTACCTAAGCAAAAACAGCCAGCATCGGGTGCCAGCGATGTAGATGGAGAGATAAGATTACTACTCGTTTAGGGAAGCAGACCTTCCACCCCTGCGATGCTCCTTTGAGCATCTCAGTAAATCTCTACCATTTACATTACAAAAACGGAGTTGTCATGAAAGATTGAGATTTGTCGAGACACCGAGAAAAATATCATGCGGGATAGAGGATTCCCGTCATATTTTCACACCTTCTACCTAACTTTGAACATTACAAGCAAGTTGCCTCAACTTTCCATCTCAAAGAAATATGTTATCATCTGAAAGTTCGTCCAACTCTAGCAAATTACTAATGATGTTACAACCTGTAATATCATTAGTACGTAAAATTGATTGGCAACTTTCTTGTCCGATCAACTATTTGTAACTTACCGGCAACAGTGATTTTATTATTCTCAAATTTAGTATCCAACGATAGATTTTTCTCAGTCAATAGTATCCAATAGTAGATTAACAAGTGCTTTTAGATTTGATAATCGGGCTCGTCGATTAGTTAGCAATGGTCTTACCATCTCTTTCACAAGTGGATTAGTACGCTGTTTTACAACATCGCAAGTGGGCCCCAGCAATTAATTAGTGACTTATCGATGAAGTAACAATTATACCATCCTTAAATATAGTATCCAAAAGTATAATACCAAGTGCTATGAAATTTTATAATTGGGCTCATCAAGTAGTTTGCGACTTACAAATGAAATTATGATTTGATCACCACAGATCGAGTGGCATACCAAATACCCGAAAATTTTATAAGTGGGCCCCTTCGATTAATTAGTAACTTATCAATGAAAATTCCATGGTACCGTTTTCAAATCTAGCAGCAGATCATCAAGTGCTTTACTATTTTATTAATGGTTGCAGCAAGTTTTTCAAAACTTTGCCTATGAAATAATGATTTCACTACTACCACGCCTAGTGGTAGATTACCAAGTGCTTTGAAATTTTACAAGTGGGTCATTCAAATTAATTAGCAGATTATTCATTCATGTATAATTACATCTAAACTCAGGTTCGAAATTATTGTTTAATTTGTTAAAAACATCCATCCAAACAATAAGTTGGACTGTCTATCAAGTTCCCGCATTAGTCAACCGGATGGGTTTGGGACTCCGTTTACACACTCCTGCTACGTTTATAAAAATCTTGAATCGTAATTTCAAGCGTCAAATTCGATTTTACGGCGAGCTAAACTAAAGGTTGAGCTAAAAGGACAAATCTACCATGGCTGAGTGAGCACAAAGGACATGCTTATGCTCTTTTGATAATCTATCCTGAAATTTACCACTTCAAATTTCGCAAGCAATTATTTTAAATACAAACTAAAAGAGACTTAAGAAAGAAAGAGAAGGGAAGAGAAAAGGAAGTCCACAAGGATTTATTTAGCCTCATTAACAAAAATTAAAACAAGAATCACGAGGAGAAATAAAAAATCTCTAGATAAGTAAAATAAATAGAGATGGTTATCATGAAGATCCTAAAAATATCTAATGTAGAAAACTACACGGATCAAGATAATCGAAAATCTTATTCCGTGGTGTCCGCCTCCATCAAAACTGCCACCTACGCTAAAATCACCGCCACCGTGGTGGCGTCCGCCTCCATCAAAAGCACCATCTACGCTAAAAGCCGCCTCCATCAAAACCACCACCATCAAAACCACCACCTCCATCAAAACCACCACCTGCGCTAGAATCGCCGCCACTGTGGTCGTGTCCGCCTCCATCGAAAACACCGCCTACACTAAAACTGCTGCCTCCGTCGTGTCTGCCGTCACCGCCGATGTCGTATTGTCTGCCGTCACCACTGTACCCGCCTCCATTCTGGCCTCCGTCGTGGTGGTGGTGGTGGTGGTGGTGATGGGGGAGGTGGCTGCCACCGCGTCCGTCATGCCCTTGATGATGATGCTTACCTCCATCGCCACCTCCGTCTCCACCGTCAACTACAACTCCATACGCAGAGCTGTACAAGAGAGTATTAGCAAAAGCCGAACCATCACTTAAGCCATCGCCGCCTCTGCTGCCGGTAGCCCCACCTGTCGGTCTGTTCTTGCGGGGAGAGCCAGGTTTGTTGCGGCCATTGGCGGCCACAAGAAAAACAGATGGTTACGACTATAGAAAGAGACGCCAAGATCCCGCACACCATCAGGAGACCGTAGGACTTGAGAAGCGCAAGATCCATCTCATCTGTATATGCCCAAAGCTACAGAAACGAACCCGCTTAAGTCTATCTTGCGAATCTTTCAAGGATTAATTAGTTATGCTCCGGATATTATTTAGATAGAATCGCGCGTACGCAGCGGATAATATGTACATTTAGGTTTTTCTGTCGTTGGATAATTCGGGTTATGAACGACTGTGATGGATTAGAGACCCGATCCAATGATTGATAGAGAGACGACTACAGCATTCAACCATGGAATGATGTTGTCGATCATGTTTGTGTGTGTGTGTATTGTGAAACTTGTACTCTGCGGACAGTGAAGGGGGATAGGGAGCTCATTTGCATGTGGTGCGAAGATTCAATATGATGTAATCGTTATGTATTAGGTACATTTACATCCTAACTAAGGTTAAAGATATCTATTTAATCTGTTAAAAAAATGTCCATCCAAATGGTATAATTGGACAAGCTTATTAGATTGCAGTATCACTAGTCAGTTGGTCGGGCTTGGGACTCCATTTACATGTTCCTCATGAGGTTCAAAGAATTCATCCAAGGCTTCAAAGGCATGACAACACAAGGAAGGAGAGTGGCGAAGGGCCCATCCAAATTTCATTCAGACAGTTGAGATTTGTGACGAAAGAGAGAAGAATGTAATATTTTGTACGTTATCAAATGAAGAATACAAGACCCCAATATATAGGGTGAGAATAAAATAAGACTTAAGTACAATAATGCACATTACAATTAACTTAACCCTATATAGTAATCCTAATATAATCTAACATCTCCTCCCAAACTCAAGATGACTTGAAAGAAGTCACATGGAGTTCAAAGAAAATATTCAAAAAACGCCCAAGTGGATGTGTCTTGAAGAAAATATTAAAAATCTGATCAGCAGATGAAGTGGATACAAGTCGTATAGTGCAATTATGCACATTATATCAAATGAAATGACAATCGAGTTCAATGTGTTTGGTACTCTCATGGAAAATATAATTTTGTAATCATTGGAAGCACTTCGGTTGTCACAATGAATGACTGTTACCCTATTATGACACACTCCTATGTCTTCCAGTAGTTATTGCTCATGTTGCATCAGTAAGAGCTTGATATTTTGCTTTTGTACTAGAACGAGCGATAGTGGTATATTTCTTAGTACGCCATGAGGTATGTGGTTACCTTGGAGTTGACAGTTTATTTAAATGTTGACTAGGCTGGTGACCTACAAGATCATCACCCCACTACGAGCTACTGGCCATGAAACAATGTACTCTTGACATAGCAAAGAATTCAAAATACTGCATCAAAATGAGTTGTATGGGGATCGCGGTCATGTATTGACTAACAAATAGAACAGCATAAGCGATGTCAGGTTAAGTAACAGCGAGATAAATAAGACTATCAACTAGCTAGGGATAGAATATAGGATGCGATAGAGGAGCCCCATCTTTAGCATTGATCTTAATAGGGTTTTGTAGCGACCTTGTTGTCCACAAGTCTTGTTCGATAAAAAAGATTAGTGACATATTTGGCTTAAGAAAGACGAAAACTGGAGAAATTTGAAGTAAACTCAAAGCCTAGAAAATAACTAGTTGTCCAAAACCTTTCATTTTAAACTATTTACTAAGGTATTGCTGGAGTTTTGAAATGCTAGTACGATTATCTCTAGTAATAACCATGTCCTCCACATATAAAATAGCATAATAAGATGGGTGTCGAACAAAAAGAGCATGGTCACAAGGATTGAATGTAAAACCAAGGGATTCCATTGTGGAGCTGAACTTGGTATACTATGCACCAGGAGCTTGTTTCAAATCATATAATGCTCGACATAATCGACGTACTTTGTTAGAAGAATGAGTGTATCCAGGAGGAGGCACCATATAGTCTTCTTCAATGAGGTCACCATTTAAGAATATATTTTTAACATTAATCTGGAACAGAGACCAGTACTTATTATGTTGTACAACAAGAGCAAAAGTCTCTTCATAGTCAATGTTGTACTTTTAAGTAAAGCCTTTTGCTACTGGTTGTACTTTGTAGCGGTCCATAGTGCCATTTGCCTTTATTATAATCTTGTATATCCATTTACAACCCACAACTGACTTACTAGGAGGCAAATCAACCAAAATTCCATGTTGAGATTTGTCTAAAGCTTGCACCTCATCTGTCATTCCTTGCAGCCAAAGAGGATTATTGCTAACTTCTTTATATGTGCAAGGTTCAGAAGGGAAGTAATGGCAGAGTAATAATTATAATCACGCAGGCAAAGAGAAGGTCAAACTTACTGTGGTGGAACCACGGATAGAGGAGAAAAGAATGTCCGCCAGTGGAGAATCCAAAGATGGGGCAAACATGTTAGAAGGTGCCATGGTGGTATGGCTAGAATTATCTGCATCAAGATAGAAGAAGACAAGGAGGGGAAGATTCACAAGTGGACGGAGGTGTAAGATCTTTTGGGAATAAATTCACAAAGGTTATATTTGGTCGTCGGGATTTGGATTTGAATTGGGATAGGATAGGAAAAGGTAGGATTATAAATCCTCAAAATATCCTCCGGATTGTAGATAATCTTATCACATGTTTGGTGTAGTCCAAGATAGGATGAAAAACCTTTGAAAATCTCAATTGGCAGTCTCTTGCGACATCCAGTCTTACCATTTAAGCTCCCCCGCCAGCGTCTTAAACCCGCTCTCTTCAGCTCTCTCTGGTTCATCTCCTTTACTGCCAGTTTCGCTAGATCCACTTCTATCTCCACCTCCAAACCATAATCCTCACTCAGCTTCACCGTATCAAAGGCGAATCGAACACCTACGAGGACAAGCCTCGAGTTGCTACGGGCATCGCGGAGCGACTGGGGGAGATAGCAGCCGCAACAATCTAGTAGGTGAGGTAGCAACAACCGATGTAAAGGTGAAGGGTGGCAACAGGGTGGTGGACATTGCACGCGAAGATCAGGTGTCACTTGACGTTGAAGCCAATGATCAAGGGTAGTGAACGGCGGAGGGGAGGTGGACAGAGATCCACCAGTGAACGGAATTGGGACAGTAAGTAACGAGGGCGGACACAAATCTGCTGTGGACAACAACCTCGAAGGATCTGTTGCATTCGTGAAAGAATTCGAGTTCTTTGATGGTGATGGCCATGTAATGTATAACTTCTCCTTTTCACTCTCAGTTGTTGGAGCACGATCGGCTGGACGGCGATGACGATCGGCGGTGGTCGAAGGCGATGACGATTGCACGGTGGTTGTAAGTGATGATAATCGGCTATCGTGGAGGTGCTCGTTGGGTGGTGGCTGGCGAAGTTGTGATTCAAAGGAATGAAGGGAATATAAGGGGTGAAGAGATGAGAACATTTTGTATTCCCAAAAGGTAATATGACATGACACATGAAGAAGGTTAGAAATAAGATCCAATATCTATATCCTTTGCGCTCAATGACATACCCAAGAAAACAACATAAACGAGCATGAAGTTCTAAATTCGTGCATTCAAGTGGAAGATGTATGAAACAAGCATTACCATATACTCGAAAAAGATTGTAATTGAGACATTAGCATACTCATTAGGAAAAATATGACCTATGATGGGTCACGGAGTATAATTAATAGGGTATGCATCAATAAGGCAAGCCTCTACCCAAAACTATTCTGGATAAGAGACGGAGACAAGAAGAGTGCGTGTAACATCTACAATATGCCTATATTTATGTTCGGCTTGAGCATTTTGTTGGGAAGTGTCAGAATAAGAACGATGAATGATAATACAATTCTAAAAGATAATTCTGCGAAATTTGATGTCCTTGTATTTGATGGCATTATCAATACGAAAAACTTTGACATATTGAAAAAATTGTATTTTTATCATAGCAACAAAATCACAGCAGATATGACTAACTTCATATCAATTTGTTATAAGATAAAGTCATGCATAACGAGAATAATCATCCACAAAAATTACACAGTCCAACATATGGTGGCGCATTTGGTGGCGTACGGATTCGTGCGCGAAGTGTTTTTAGGATCTAGCCCGTCTAGGGGTAGCGAGTCTGTTGATGGTCTCTGTATTTTGCATTAAGCAATGGAAGGGTGTTGAACTGCAACTGAAAGCTGAGGACTTGGCAGAGAACGGCGGCCGGTGCGACTGGCCGTGGAACAAACTCGATGGGGTTTCCTCATACAACAAATAGCTTTGAATCAAGTTGCGAATTTTTAATGAAAGAGAGAGGAATGTAATATTGAGTACATTATCAAATAAAGAATACAAGATCCCTATATATATAGATCGAGAATACAATCAGACATAAGTACAACAATTGTAAATTACAATTAACTTAACCCTAAATAGTAATCATAATATAATTTAACATAAGCCACGCTATCGCATCACGATTTATTGAAATGAAACCTCTTTTTTTTCAATTCATGCCTAAAAGGTATATATAGATATAAGTTCAATTCAACACCCTCCGCCGCATCCACCCCCTCCTCCGCCTCCGCCGCAACCACCCCCTCCTCCACCTCCTCCGCAACCGCCACCTCCACCACCAGTTTGGCTATGTCGTCGTCCCGAGCCGTCACCACAGGAAAACATAACGACCGATGCTAGGATCAAGCACAACACGAAGATCACTCCGGACTTGAGCAGCAGAAGATCCGCTCCATCATCACCAGGAACACCGGCGCTTGCTAAAGCTATCCAACTTCTCCCCATGGATTTCCTCATTATGCGTGGAAAGAAGCAAGAACTCAACTATTCACGGCATCAATAGTAGTAGGAAGGAGATAATATTCACGAGGCGAGGGACCTTCAATTAAATAAGGAAAATGAGAAGAGGACCGCACTGTCAAATCTCGAGAAGCCACGGATGGATTACGAGTTTTCAGCCACACAACTATTCCACACAAACCTGACGACTTGTTTATCCGGTTGCGAAGAAGATTGGGCGTTCATCTTTTTGTCCTTCTAACTGTGATTAGCATTTGTCAATCTCGAAACTTCGCAATTCTAACGGATGATATTTTATGACTCAATTTGTACATTACTAATGCAATAGACTTATGACGATCCCCATATTAAATATTTGTGCTAGCCCCCCCTTCTCGATATTTTATCCATAAAAGAAATAAATAAGTATTTTCAACGTGTTATTTTTTTGATCCTATAAGTATCTTATTAGGTTCGATTAATTTACAATTTGTATCAATTATGTAAGGTCTAAACAAAAGAGATAGACACAAAAGATGGGAAATCAAAGATCGGCTCGTATCTCAATTAATTTTTTACATGAAAATTGACCTACAAATCTTTTCAAAACTCACACAATATGTTAGATTTGACGGAAAAGTGAAAAAGTTACCTTTTGACATTTGATAAATCTAGACGAACGACCTTTATTCCAATTATCATATAAAATTCACTAATATGATATAAGTTAAATATAAATTGAATCGCCAAATGAAGGACACCCACCAGACATAGTAAGCACTTCTTATGGCATCAATATATTTTTCAAATTCCATACATGGAGTTTAATTTTGTCGAGAGATCAAGTGCATCGTCTCTTATTTTAGCTTCCATTGTTGAATTAATTAAGGTAAGCAAGTTTTACATGATATACATTTAGATTTGTCCACAAGTCCGACCGGTTGCGATGCGCTCGTGTGAGGAATTTTCGGGTCAATAGGTCTCCGTGACCGCTAGCATAGCAGCACCCAGTAAATAATGGCCACATGGATGATGGACTATCGAGGTCGCCTCGAGGCGACAAATTTGAAAATAATCCACTTGGAGGGACCTTTTGGGAGTCGTGCAATGACAGGTCCATTGCGTAATTATTGGTGAAGGTTCTACGAAATTGCTTCTGATAGAACTAGAAAATCTTTGTTATAATCAAACAAATGAATTTGCCATGAACTGAATAGATGGACGGTTATATACAGATAGACCACAACCATGCACTATACACAAATTCTGCATTTAGTTAATGTCATCAAACTCATCCACCCATCAACTATTTATTTAGCTAGCAAATCATAGACTCATTACGAACACCGATATAAAATAACCTATTGATTAGACCCATTACAAACTCACTTCATTAACTAGCCGCCGCTGCACAGCCTCCGCTGCTGCAATTGCCGCCGCTGCCATGATCGTGGAGATGAATGTGAGGGAAAATACAACCACCCAGAGCCATGTCCACTCCAGGTGACTTACATGGCCGTTGGTAGCATTGACAAGAGGAAACAACTCTCTTGCCAAGGAGCCGAGAGAATGAATGATCTCTCTAATTTCTGATGCAAGAATGGAAGTTTTAGCTTGATAATTGTGGTGGAGGCTCAATAAAGGGATGGATGAGATCGTCGAAAAGATTAGTTGGGGGTCATCTGTCATTGAAATGTGCAAGTCAACCAATTAACACAAAGTCAAGTCAAGAGAAAGTTAATTGTGTGGACCCACCAAAGGTTCCATCAATGGAAATTATGCTAATATTGTTGTACATATCTTTCACATTTATAAGGATTGACACCTTTCGCAATTTCTAAAGTTGAACATTTTGACAAATTGATTCTCTCTAGCAATCACCTTTAGTATCGTATCGAATCAAAATTAGGGGTGATCGATCAATCCCACCTAGGAACCAAGAACCAGACCGGGAGGATTGGTTCCCAGTTTCTAGGAACTTGGGACTGGACCGACCGGTCTGGTTCGATGAAATTGGTGACTATAACGTTCTCCTTCCAAACAAAAGTACAGTACGGAGCAGAAGAAATCTATATTGGAGAAGCTCTGCTATGCAAAAAGCAAACACCAACAATTGCAAAGTTTAACATAGTGGTGTTCGGCAGCAAAATAGGAAATCAATCAAAAAAGGTTTCAGTCATCGGCATCGAATCAAATAAAACAAGATATTAAAACCCGCATTTGATGCAAACAGCACAACAAAAGTCTATAGAACAAGAAACCGATAGATTCCGTTGAGGAATTACCCAAGGTGCGGGGTCAAGGGGAGACTAGATGAATGACACGCACTGGAGCTAGAAGCTCTGGAATTGCACTAAAGTTCGACAAAATTTGAGGAGACAACGACGACGATAGATGCTAGCTAAGGGTCACACTCACAGAGGCACGATCGAACAGTCTATCTATGAGAGGTGAGACGCGGGAGGGATTAGGGTTGAGCGTGAGCCGCATAAGAGGTGCCGAAATTGAAGAGGCATGAGGCTTGGGTGGAGCATGATCCTCGTCGAATCAAAGAGAGGAGTCTCAAGCGGTAGCGCTCGGGGTCAGCGTTGATTCTGTCGGCTAGATGACACGGTGAGATGAGATAGAGGAATCTAAAGAATAGAGATTACTCATATTAGGGTTTACTTTAGGCTATTCTTTAATAAATTAAAAATTGAAAAAATATAACCGGTCCGGTCCGGTTCCCACTTTGGAACCAGGAGCCGGACCGGTGGCCTCTGGAACAGCCCAGAATCAGCCGGTCCAGGCAGTTCCCGATTCGGATGATTCTTGTTGCACACCCCTAATCAAAATCCTTGTAAGTAAGTAAGGCCTCTGTGTTGAAATTTATTTCTGTTACGGTTAGTGCTATCACTTAGAGAGGGGTGAATAGGTGATTTTATAAAATTGTATGATTTAAACGTGCGGAATAAATATAGTCGAGGTCAACAACTCGTATGATTAATATCAGATGGATGCGTATGACAAATTTGTATATAAGTTGTCGTCAGATGATTGCGTCTGATGACTAAGATGATGTTCTGACGAACTTATTTGACAGATATGTATGCAGTATAATATCAGCAATAATAAATGAAAGTTTAGGGATAGAGAATACTGCATACAGATCTTTATAGTGGTTCGGCTTTATCAAGCCTACGTCTACTCTCCACGCTGGCAGCCTGTTGGCTGTGTTTTACTATTGAATCACCAAACGATTACAAGAGCAGTGCTTCTCAAATGATAGACTACACTATCACGTACACTCTTCACTCAAGTAATTTTCTTTCTAAAGTCACAACATGGAATACAGTAATCACAAGTGTGTAAGATTGATGCTCTATTCAGACTTTGGAATTCTTGATTCAAGTTATTCTCCTTGTACGACATTTACACTCCTTTTATACTCTCCATTTCCAATATATCCGTTGGATAATCTTAAGAGGATTGATCTCCAAATCAAACCATTGGAGAAACATTCCCAAAAGAAAATGCATAACCATTAGAAGAAGAACCATTATCTCCAGATGATTTGATCGCTCGTACAATCAAATCAATGTTTCCATAAGTGTAGTTCTTCGTGTTAAGGAACGATCTTATAATTGCCAATTAGGATATCTTGAAATATTAATATGATTGTCCTGAAAATCTTGCCAAAAATAACACTTATTGAATCTGACGAGGAATTTTGAGTCTGATGACAAAGTCTTTTCATCGACTAAGTCTGATAACTCAGTATTTACCTGCATCAAATAACTTAAGTGTAATTGTGGTCAGAAAAGGATTGTTTTGTCTTTCTTCAAAACTAATTAGGGATTTTCCTCAACATTCTCTCCCTTTTTTATGATGACAAAACTATCCATATACTTTAAAAATATTTATGTGAACAAAATACTCTATTCAAAGGATATGACATTCAAAGCACATAAAGCAGTGTTAATTTCTAATACCAGCATAATATTTCAGCATAACAGTTCATTCTGCCGCTCACGTCAACATTTGCATTCATTATCTGTATAATACTTCTCCCCTTTTTGACATCAGCAGAAAGGATTAGTATCAGATAATAGCATAATCATTAAGAGTTCAATATAAGAGTTCAACAACCAGTTTCGAATCACAGTTCAACATCAAAATGTCAAGTGCACACCAAGTCACAACACATCAAAAACAAGTATCAAACACGAAAACTTTTCTCAGATTATCTTAGAAAAATTATCTCTCCCTTTTTAATGGTGACAAAATTTTCCATACAAATATATAGATTTTGAGATAATTTTAAGAAATATGATCAAACATATAATGTAGCAGATATTCAAGATATTCTATATGAGCAGATATAAGATTTTTAAACTCTGTTCATGAAGAAGATAAGGCACATAATATGATTTGCATTTAAGCGAAGCGCAAAATCTGAACTATAAAATTATGAATCACAGTCTGTCTCTTTTCCTTTGCATTCAATAGTCTGCATATCAAAACATGTCATATCTGCATATTTCTCCCCCTTTTTGTCAACATCACAAAAATATTATGTATCAAGTAATTATAATTAACCAATAAGCACGTATGCATATTTACATTCTCTCCCCCTTTTTGTCATAATCAATAAGCAATAATAATGAAGGGTATCGTGTAGAGAATATACAATAAGCTCATATTCACATACTATCTTCAAAATATATTTGGCATATATTCATCATCTTTCACATATATTCAATATAGCTCATGTTCTGTAGAATCAAATATCATATACATCAACGAACACGGATGCACATAATAAATTTCACAATCTTTTTGTCATAATAAAACGATAACGTAAATAAGAGATTTGTATATGACAAAAAATAAGGGAAATATAAGAAATACTAACCCTGATTATGCAGAACTTATCAAGTTCTAACATACATTACCTTTTCTTGCATAGTAATCAAGAGCGATAGAAATTAAATCAACTTTATCAGGTTTTCCCATGCTTGATCTATGCTCCCCCTCAATTTGATGCCATTTTGAGACGATTCACATTTCTTTTGCATTTTTGACTTTTTGCTCTTCATACCTTTTTGTTTTTCTCCCCCTGTCGTTAAGACAGCTTTTGCGAATAGCTTTCATTTCGGCTTGTGCACGTTGAAGAGAATATTTCCTTTATTTTCTTTGTAGTAGCAACATCCGCAACATAGCTTTTTGAATTTCGAGAAAGAAATTTATTTTCTTCAATCAAGCTCGTCTCGAATTCAATCTGCATAATCTCAACAAACTTTTTGCACAATTTTTTTGTTAAAGATATACTATCTCACGTAATATATAATGCCCTTTCTTTTCAATAAATAAATTGAATAACATATATAAGATTGTCAAATATTTCATTCCGAAGCAACTTATCCTTTCGTACGACGCATGAAGCGTTTGCTCAGAATATTTTGATATGCCTCCAATAATTTGTGAGAATTATGCGTAAAGAGGAATCTTTTGATCCTTCGAAAATATTGCAAAATATCCACGATTTTGGGATCAAGATTTCCAAACTTCACAAGGAAAGATTCCTTTACAACCTGCAAATACTTGTAAGAGAGATAATAATCTTTGCAAAATATAGAGAATGTCACGTACATACCTTCCTCCGATTTGCGGATCAAACTTGCCAATTATAATAAATCTTCTAAGAATATAGCAAGTGTATCCAAGTACATAAAAGTATGCAATAATATCTTTCAAGTTTGTGGAAATTCTTAATCTCATATGCATAAAGATAATATGACATTAACTAATTTCACAAAAGAATAGTATATATTTCTACCACGTGCCAAGTCATGTAATAAATATGCGCCATACCTTATGACAAGAGATGTTTGCAATATAAATCATATGTAAGTCATAAGCAATCATCATGATTCGTGTAGAAATTTGCAAGGCAAGATGATAAATATGAATTTTTTATTCTCTTACCCAAGGTATATGTTTGAAATATACCATTGATTTAAAGATGATCCTTCTCAATTTTCGCTTGAGATAATCCTCTGATTGCACCATGATTTGTGTAGATTTGCAATCATTCTTCCTTTGTAGAATTTTCTGCAATAAACTCACTTCCTTTCTAGTATCCATGTATTTGGATCCTTTCCTTTTGTTAGGTGCAAAATAGAAAACTTTCGTAGAAGCTCAAGGATACTTTCCCAACAATCTCAGTAGAATATTTAAGGGAAATATATCATGCATAGTAAAACAATATCTAAAAAAAAAATTCTTTCTTTGTAAGGCATGACAAGATCGGAGAGCACGCAACGAGTCCAAAAATCTGAATTATTTTTTTCCCAAAACGAAATAAGATATTAATCAATCTCTTTTATAAACTTTCATCTCAAGATCCTTCAAAATAAAAATGACTTTTATTTCAAAAAGACATTTCCAACGCAATTATAGAACATGCCAAAGAATATCGAATACAATGGGGATTTGTAGATATGTAAAGTATGTTCCCAAAACAAATTTAGAATTTGAAATATATACCTTTACTTACCAAATTCTCTTTCCTTTATTCCCTGCAAGAAAAGTAATCTCATCTTTTCTTTGTACCCATATTTTCTTGGATCCATTTTGGTTAGGATTGATCATTCTTAGAATGTCTCTTTGAACAGGTCTCCAAACCTTAGGAGAGTCACTCCTAAAGTGATTTGAATCACTGCAATTTGAACATTTATGGGAAGTTTGACCATTGAATTTCACAAACTGCTTTTGAAAGTGATTTTTATAGGTAAATTTGGAAGGTCTTTTCTTTAGTCTTTCTTTGACATTTGGAGAAGTATTTTTCAATTCAGTATTTTTCTCAAAATCCAGACCTGATTTATTATAATATAGAACTTGAATTGACAAAATATGTTGAAGATTTTTTGAACCCATTGAGAATTTCTTGGTTATATTAGAAATTTCATTTTTCAATAGTTCTTTTTCATTAGAGATGCGATCAAAACTTTCCTTAGAAATATTTTTCAGATCAGAAATTTCCTTTTTCAGTAAATCATTTTCCTTTTCAAGAAAATCTTTATTCTCCTTTGATTAAACTCTTTTTGCAAGAAATCAATCTTATCCTTTTGTGAAATATCTTGTTGTTTTAAAAGATTGTTTTCCTTTTTTAAACAATCATTTTCATATGCAATTGACTCATCAATTTCCTTGTTCTGAGTTGCACTTTTTAAAGTTAAAATCTTCTTCTTCAATACAGAAATCTTTTTGAAGGCAGTTTTATTAACAGATACTAACTCATCAATATAATTTGCAACTGCTTCACGAATATCGGAAATACTTACTTCATCTTCTTCACCAGAACTTGATTCTGAGTCTGAATTTGCCATCAAACAAATATTGGCAAACTCTTGTTCGCTTTCATCATCCTCTGAATCACTCCATGTTTCAGCTTTGAATGCCTTCTTATGTCGTTCATACTTTTCTTTGTTCTTTTTGAGAAGAGGACATTTTGGTTTTATGTGTCTGTTCTTTTTGCAGTGAAAATATATCACGTCTTTGTTTTCTTCATCTTCAGCACTTGATTTCTTCTGAAAGTTTAGTTTCTTGGCCTTTAATGACTCAGAATTCTTGAATTGCTTCTTTGACTTATTCATCTTCACCTTCTTTGCCATCTTTCTCAGTTTCTTAACCATTAGAGCCAACTCTTCATCTTCATCTTCATCTGAATCCGTATCTGTGTCATCAGAATCAATGTTAGTTTTTAAAGCAATGGATTTTTTACCTTTGGGTTCTTCAGTTTCTAAGAACTTTTCAGTTTCATAAGATTGAAGAGTTCCGATAAGTTTGTCCACCGTGAGTGGTCTGATCCCCCGAGTTCTGATGTTGTTCCACTCTTTTGAAAAAGCTCTCAGCAACTTATTCACCTTCATAGGTTCTGAGATGGGATTTTTTTGGAATTCAAGTCCATTTACGATCTCAGTGAATCTGCTCTGCATCTCAGAAATTGTTTGATTTGGTTTCTGAGTGAAGGACTCGTACTGCTCAAGAAGAATGTTGAGATTTGTCTCCTTGACTCTCTCTGTTCCTTCATAAACAAGCTTGAGATGATCCCAAATTTCTTTTGCAGTTTTGAGATTTGCGATTCGTTTATACTCAACACTTGCTAGACCATTTTATATGGCCATTCTGATCTTTGCATCCATATGAATCCTTTTTGAAACTTCCTTGGCGGAGAGAGGTAGAGCTTGAGGTCTGATTTGCTCTCTAATTCCTTCGGTAGAAGGTGCCTCATTTTGCCCTTTGGAAGTTTCTGGGAATTTTGTTTCGGTTGAAGCATTTGGAATGATTCCATGTTCAACGATGTCCCACATATCCTGATCTATTCCCAAGATGAGTGTATTCATCTTGTTTTCCCAAACACTGTACTCAGTTCCATTGAAATAAGGCAGTCTATTGGTGTGACCTGACTCAGCATTACTAGCCATCAAGAATCGTTAGCTCAGAAGTAAAATAACACTTCAAAGAAAAATGAGCACTAGGCTCTGATATCAATTGTTACGGCTAGTGCTATCACCTAGAGGGGGGGGTGAATAGGTGATTTTATAAAATTGTATGATTTAAACATGTAACATCCTCAATTTCAGTCCCTGGGAAATGGCTATGGTTTAAGTTTGGTGGTTTTCCCAATCAAAGCCAATTTTTACTCTTGTTCTGGAAAACCCAGTTTCGGATCCTTTGTATCCCTTCGTTTTGTTATTTTTGTGGAGACTTTTGTGATCCGAATTTCCAAACACTTCCTTATTGAAAGTTTCTCCAAACATCTTGAATTTTTACATACTTTAATTTCAGAATTTTTGGAGTTGATATGAGTGATACGATGGCCTGATTTTCGGACCGTGTAAAACTGCCCAGAATGGGTATTTCGGTGATGTTCACCCTTTATTTATTTTCTACAAGCCTTTCTGGGCCGATTTTGGAAAATTTTCCTTCACAAAAGTTGTTGAGAACTTCCTTTTATATAACATATATAAATTTGGGAATTTTTCGAGATGATTTGGATTCTGGAAAGAGCTTACTTTGAGAAACAAAAATTCTGTTCCAGTAAACTGTTTTTAGTCTGTCTTTGAGCTACTAAAAATGGTGTTTACAGAAAGATTCATATTTCGTGTTCTTCATGAGAAATGTTTTAAGGCCTTTTTTATGACATATTCAAATTTAAGAATTTTCGGAGTCCATTTACTATGTTTTCAAGTCCGATTTCGTGAACAGTGCAAAAACTGCCGGTTTTGTCAAATTTTAAAGATTCATCATTTTCTATATGAGAACGTTGGAATCTCAACTTGATATCTTATGGTGATTTAATGTGATCATTCTAAGCTTTCAAATGAGCTATGCTAAGCTTTGATTGGAGGTCGGCCAAGGGAGAAGCCGAGAGAGAGAAAGAGAGAGAGAGCTCTCACGCCACTTCTTACGCCACTCTCTCCTCATCCTCACGCCACCACCATCTTGGTTCTTGCTTTCTTGCTTCTTGGTTCACGCCAAAGAGAAAGAGTGGGAGAGGAATAATCACTTGAGATTCGCCAAGATCCGTTTGCTCAAGTGTTCAAGCCCGAGAACCGCCAAGACTCCCGTGTTCCTTTCTTGTTCTAGTTCTATTTCGTAGTGTAAGTGAATTCCCTAATATCAGGAAAGGATGTTGAGATGCGTTGTGACGTGGTTTACTTGGACCGTTTCTCGGTCGTTTGGTTGGTCGTAGTTGGTTCATTTTCTTAGTTTGATCCTGTTTCATGTTTGATGTTGTTTTGAGATAGAACCGAGCCTTGGTTGGTAAAGTGTACATGATGTGGCCATGCGTGATGTTCTCTTGTTTGAACTTTACTATTGATCTGCCACCGATGCGAGTGCGGTAAGGGCCGACTTATGTTAACGGCGACCGATATATCCTCACTTGATATTAGTGTTTTCACTTGCTGAGTCTCGCCGACTCATCTCCCGTTGTTTCCCCTTTTCAGGTCCGTAGGATGGCATCTCCCCCAGCCCGCATTGGTAATCCCGTGGAGCAGAGAGCCGAAGTGCTCATCGTGATAGATGTCAGAGAAGACCGCGCATATCGCCTAATCACGACGCTTGTGATGTTCGATGAGGGTCTAACGGACTTGGTGCCTCATCCGTACGTGGCGTGATATCGCTATGCGAACGGAGAATGGGTTGGATCCCTATGTGGGTTCAATGGTGCTTTGGTGGTGCGGGCGGGCCGTGTAACAGTCTGAATTTTCGATCCTTTTCCCGGGATCTATGAAATGAATATTTTGGCCAAGGCACTTGTAGTGAAATCTCACCCGGAAATGCGCATTCACGGGATGCTAACCTTAGGGGTAGGGCTATTACGGGATTGAGTTCGCACGACCAAAGAACTCGACCTGGGTTCGATCTTCGACCATATGGATTGACGAGGGAATGTTTTGAGCCAATCGAGACCGGTCTATTTGATTGATCGTGTCCGAAGGAAACTAGCGATAGACCCTCGCAATTATATGACAACCGAAGTCGTCCCGGGTAGAGTAAACTTAAACGTAATTTGACTTGGTGTCGGTCACGGGTCGAGAGCGCGTAATCCCAATGAGCCACCCGTTAGCCAGAGATAAGCTAAAGTCGCGATTGTTCGATTTTAGTCATTTTTTTGGAATTCGGGCCCGGGAATCGAGAATTTTGAAAGTGACAATTTTGGACGGCCGATGACGTTTTTGGCTTGGCCAACCTTGGGGCCAACCATTTCTGCAAAAAAATGGATTTCGGTTCGGGACCGGGAAAATTACGATTTTGCCCCTGTGGACATCGATGTTGGATTTTGAGGCCGTTTGAGGTTATTTTTCGAGGCCGATGCCGTTTTTGGGTGGCCACGCATATCTGGAGTGGTTTCGGACGAAAATTGGAATTTTGGCTCGGAAGTGAAAAATAATATTATTTTATTCCCAGAACTTTGCAGTCGATTTTCGAGGGCTTAAGAGGCTATTTTCACGAATCCGACACCATATTATGTTGGCCACTCACATTTTTGGTTAGTACGGTCGAAAAATGGAATTTCGGCCCGGGCGAAAAAATTCTTGTTTTGCCCCTGGACCCGATCTTGGGTATTCCGAATTTTGGACTGGAGAGTTGGGAATTATTAAATTAGAATTTCAGCTGCATTATTGGACTTTGGACATTTTTGCCCTTCAATTATTGGATAGAGACAAATAAGGGCCGTCGGATCAAGGGCAAAATGGGAAATCGCATAGGATCGCGACATGTGGCGCCCTCTAGTCCCCCATTTTTGACCAGTCTGACCTTCTCTCTCTCTCTCCTCCCTCATCTGGCCAGAACCCCCCACGATCAGCCCCTCCTCTCCCATTTTCTCCCTCTTTCTCTCCCAAAATTCTCCCTCTCTTGTTTCCTTGCCGTGATCATCGCCGCCGGAGGAGCACTGCCGGCCATCGTTTGCCGCCGCTGCTGCTGCTGCTGGTCCGGCTGTTCCAGCCCCTTATCCAGCCAGTTTTTCGCATTTTTCTTAGGTAAGTGTCTCCCCCAAAAACTACCTAGGATCTCGGGTATTGCTAGACGCGGTTAGGACTCGGTTTAGGGGATTTAGAGGTTGATTAAGGCGTTGATAATGGTTATTGGTGGTTGATCATGGTTATTGGTGGCTGAGTATGGCTGTTAGTGGTTGTTGCGGGTTGCATTAGACGTCGGAAAATGAGTTTTGGTGGTTGGAATTCGGTAGAAATCGTTTCGGGTTTGAATCCGTGAGGTTCGGGGTGAATCGCGGATTCACGGTTACTGTATCCGCCCAGTTTGCTATTTTCGTAGAAAATTTTGTGGGCTGAATTTGAGGAAGTTTTCTTCATGAAAGTTGTTCCCAACATCTTGAAGTATAACATATTTTAATTTGGGAATTTTTGGAAATCATTTGATGCCATTCGGAAGTCCATCTTTGGACCGAAATAAAACTGCCCGATTTACTGTTCACCCGACCTTCGGGTCTGTTCGAATTTTTATAAATTTTTCCAGGCCTATTTTCAAAATACTTCCTTCACAAAAGTTGTTGGAGACATTTGTGGATATATCATAAAAAAATTTCAAAGCTTTTCAAGGTGATTTGGGTGTTGAAATAAATGTATTTTGAGGACAAAGCAGTCTGTTAGAGCGAACTGATTTTTGTCTGATTTCGAGGGACAAAAAGGCATGGTTGTAGATTGAACCGGATTTCATGTTCTTCATAAGAAATGTTGATCAAGATGTGTTTTATGATATATCCAAATTTTAGAATTTTTGGAGTTCGTTTACTATTTATTTTGATGGGATTTCGGTCACTGTTTAGGGTTCGGTTTAGGGGTTTATGTGGCTGTTTTGGGGGCTGAGATGAAGGCTGGTATTTGGTTGTCGTGGGCTGATTTGGAGACTGATTTGGAGAAGAAATTGGTGAGGATTTGTAGGCTCGATGATGGCTGTGATGCGTGGAGCGATCGCAGTTAATTTGTATAATTGATTGGAATTATTGTGACTGTTTGGAGACTGATTTAGAGGCTGGGTATTTGTTGGTTACGGACTGATTTGGCAATGAAAATTTGAGGTTTAGTAGATTTGGATAGGGCAGTGATATTGTGGATCGATCGGGATTCATTTGTGTGATTGAGTGGGATTGTTATGGCTTGATTGTGCTTAATTGATCAATTGCATTGTTTGCTGTGGTTGGCTGGTTCTGGTTTGTGCATGGGCTGAATGTGATGAGGTGGTGTGCCGTGTGTGTATGACCGTGAGGTGTAGTGGCGTGGTCGTGTGAATATGTATTGAATTCGCGTGTTAAATGTGTATGGTCGTGTGGTGTATTCGTATGACGAGAACGTGTGTTTGTGAAGTGTACGTGAGATGTGAATTGGTGCATGGCTACGAATGCGTGTGAGGTGTGTATGTTTGGTCGTGCGACTGTTGACCTTGTGTAAGTGTGGTATGAGTGGAACGAAGGTACTGGAATGAAGGATTGGTTGGGAAAAGGGTCCGTCCTGAGGCGTGTACGTTTACGCGGGACGATGCCGTCCCTGACGAGGTGACGATGCCCGGCCCGACGGGGTGACGATGCCTGACGTGGTTAGAAGACCGTTGGCCTGATGCATTTTATGCGGGCGCGGTAGAAGGAAAGTGTGTGTAGGATTCCGTCCTGAGGCGTGTTCGTTTACGCGGGACGATGCCGTCCCTGATGAGGTGACGATGCCCGGCCCGACGGGGTGTCGATGCTTGACGAGGTCAGAAGACCGTTGGCCTGATGCGTTTTACGCCGGTGCGGTAGTGGTGGAAGAGTTGAGAATGAGCGGGAATTGACTTGAGGTGCGAGGTTTGAGAAAGTGACGCATGGTGTGAGTTAGTGTGCGAGTGTGTTTGTATCGCGTGATGTGATGCTTAATTATAGGGTAGAAACTGCTAGGCACGGTATGGGACGTGCCCAAGTGGTTTCTGTCTTATAATTGAGGCACGCGCGCGTCTGTGATTCCTTGCTGTGATGTGCTGGCTGTATTATGGTCTAACGTGCAGGAACGTGCATGATGGGTTCCAGGTAGGTTCGTGTGTGATTGTTACATTGATTAATCGTTGTGTGAGATGCGTGTTCTGTCTGGCGGTACGTGAGTACCTACGTTGGGTTTGGGGGTTGTACACTTATTGAGATTCGTCTCATGGTTGTATAACCACCACTTTCAGACCCCCAGTCGTAAACCCAGGGAGCCTACTTCCTCTTTTTGGAGTTTGAAGAGCCGCCCATGGTGCCCAGTGGAGCTGCAGGTGATCCTCAGGAGCAGATTGGAAGAAGGCGATCCTTAGGTTTTCCCTAGGGTATTTTAGGGGATGTGTAAATCGGGTTGACCTATAGGGAAGTTAAGTTAACCAGACCCTGATCTTTTGTAATGACGGTGATTTCGGATGCTAGTTTGATAATTATGTCTGTAATACAATGTTTGTATGCTTGGTGCTGTATGAAGATGTTGTTGTTTGATTGTTGTGGTGTTCTACCCCGTTGTCGTCATCTTTCTGTCCGGGGTTTTGTTTTATATATCCGCTTCCGCATGTGGCTCTGATGTTTGGGTTGGGTCGGCGACGTTCCTGGGACGTCGCATCATTTCGACCGGAGCAGGGGATGTCACGAGCTCGATGGGGTTCGGGGCGTGACAAGCCGGCTTCGGGATAAAGCCACGGGTGGGATGTGAGATGGCCAGGCGGACGGGATCGGGGTGGAGGTGAAGAAGCGAGGGGCGAGAAGCCGTAGTGGGTATAGGACAACCCAAGCCGAGTTTTGCTATTCATAGTGCATGTGAAATATGTGTTATTTGCCATGGCCCGAAGGGGTTATTAAAACATGTTTGCATGCCTGTAAACATAAGGTTTGCTCGTGATGCTGTTTGTCTTAATCCCGCTGTTGTTCGTAATGTGATTGTCCCGAAATTATGATTCCGCTTGTGTTTAAAGAAAGATAACAATGAATGGGACGTCACGCTAATGACCCCGAGGTGGGGGTATTACAAAACATGCGGAATAAATATAGTCGAGGTCAACAACTCGTATGATTAATATCAGATGGATGCGTATGACAAACTTGTATATAAGTTGTCATCAGATGATTGCCTCTTATGACTAAGATAATGTTCTGACGAACTTGTTTGACAGATATGTATGCAGTATAATGTCAGCAATAATAAATGAAAGTTTAGGGATAGAGAATACTGCACACAGATCTTTATAGTGGTTTGGCTTTATCAAGCCTACGTCCACTCTCCACGCTGACAGCCTGTTGGCTGTGTTTTATTATTGAATCACCAAAAGATTACAAGAGCAGTGCTTCTCAGATGATAGACTATACCATCATGTACACTGTTCACTCAAGTAATTTTCTTTCTAAAGTCACAATGTGGAATACAATAATCACAAGTGTGTAAGATTTAAGCTCTATTCAAATCTTGGAATTCTTGATTCTGGTTATTCTCCTTGTACGACATTTGCACTCCTTTTATACTCCTCCATTTCCAATTTATCCGTTGGATAATTTTCAGAGGATTGATCTCCAAATCAAACCGTTGGAGAAAACTTCCCAAAAGAAAATGCATAGCCGATAGAAGAAGAACCATTATCTCTAGATAATTTGATCGCCCATACAATCAAATCAATGTTTCCATAAGTGTAGTTCTTCGTGTTATGGAACGATCTTGTGATTGTCAATTAGGATATCTTGAAATATTAATATGATTGTCCTGCAAAAACTTGCCAAAAATAACACTTATTGAATCTAATGAGAAATTTTGAGTCTGATGACAAAGTCCTTTTATTGACTAAGTCTGATAACTCAGTATTTACCTGCGTCAAGTAACTTAAGTGTAATTGTGGTCAGAAAATGATTGTTTTGTCTTTCTTCAAAACTAATTAGGGATTTTCCTCAACAATTTCAACGCCAATATATCGTGAGTGACACATTATGAAGACAAAAATGAGAAGATATGGTACATTGATGATATTAACTTTGTTCACCTGAGGTTCAATTAACAATTTTGTTTGAAGTCATTTTCTCTTTTTAATTAAGTGAACTAGGAACCTGGTATGAAGGTCAAACATATCATGTTTGTTAGGAATTAGTGCACAATCACAAGGAAATAGTGAGTAAAAGCGAGAAGAAGTAATCGAGACACAATATTTTTATCTTGGTTCACATTTAAATTAGGGCTACGTCCAACAGATGATTTCACTATAATTAATACCTCGCGCCTCTCAGTTACATCTCTCAATTACAAGAGAAAAAGATTGTCGAGGGTGGACATTGTTCATCGTACCAAGGCTGAGCTGGCATAGCTGTACTTGTGCATTCTCTTGGACCGAACTAAGGAACATCGATATGCATGCTTAGATTATTACTCAACCGTATGGAACAGGGGATAATCATGCCTCGTGAAAGACTAGTCGATAGCCAATTGGAGTCGAACTACATGAAAAGGACATAAAAAGGGAACTCATCCCATCAAAGTATGGATCTACTTCTTGCCAAGTTGAGTTAGGGCTAAAAATCTTCCTTTCCTTGAAAAATATCTTGGGTCTTTGATGATTCAACCGGCTATTGGACATGTCTTCATTCTTGAATTTGGAAACAGCTGTATCTTAGCAAACTACATTGTGGGCATTGGGGTATGAGATTTGGAAGCATCTTCGGAGGGTTTTTGTCTCTCTTTGTCTAGGTATGACTTTTATTCGTTTGATCAAGTACGTGGTGTATTTGCAAATTTCTGGTGCTAATCTGAATGTGAAGTTTGGGCCTGAACCAAGAAAGTTCTGGGACGATACGGCAACGGCCGCCTGAAGCTGAGTTCTGTGGTCGACACGCCAGACAACCTGAATACGATGCTAGATGAATTCGACCAGATGTTACGAAGGTAGTTTCGGAGATTCGGGATCAACTCTGAGCGGAGAAACGTTGTGGACAGAACATTGAACTCCCCCACTGTAAGATTGCGGTAAGTTGTAAAACTGAATTTGAGTTTCTACAAAGAAATAAGTAGATTTAGTGTAGCAACTCTATTGGTGGTCTCTATTTTTCGGATTGAGCAATGGAAGGATGTCGTTTTGCAACTAAATGCTGAGGAATTGGTGGAGAACGGCGGCCCATGCGACCGGCCGTGGAACAGACTCGATGCATGTTTCCTCGGACAACAAATAGCGCTGAAATCAAGTTGAAAATTGTCACGAAAGAGAGAGGAATGTAATACCGTGTACATTACCAAACGAAGAATACAAGGTCCAAATATATGTAGGGTGGGAATACAATTAGACTTAAGTACAACAAATGTAAATTACAATTAACTTAATCCTAAATAATAAATCCTAATATGATCTAACACAAACCACATTATCGCATCACAATTTAATGAAATGAAACCCTCTTCTTCTTTTTTTCAATTCATGCCTAATACGTATACAAATATAAGTACAATTCAACACCCTCCACCGCCTCTGCCTCAACCGCCGCGGTGTCCGCCACCACCATCATGACCACCACCGTGATGTCCACCTCCACCACCATGGCCACCACCTCCACGGTGCCCTCCGTGGTGATGGTGGTGGCTGCCGCCGCCGCCACCGCCACCGCCACCTCCGTCACCATTGTCACCAGAATGGCCTCCGCCTCCGTGGTGGCCACCACTTCTCTTTTTCTTTGACCTGGATGAGCTGTGGCCACAGGAAAACATAACGACCGACGCGAGGATCAAGCACAGCATGAAGATCGCTCCGGACTTGAGCAGCAGAAGATCCGCTCCATACTGAGTATTTACACATGTTCTTGATATGATGCTGCTCCCTACTTATTTCCGAAGTTTAAGAGTTACTTATATCACGTATCAACTATCCAATGTTAATCTCGTCTAACCTCGCATTTGCTCATCATTTTATTATATCAATTAGCATTTTAATAACTTAATACCCTAATATTGTAAAATAGTTTTTGTATAAATAGGATTACTAATAGTAACCTATGGTCCCCATCTAAAACTTCTACCATGATCTCTACTTCTGGGCTAATTCCAACTTGCTCCGATGATTTCATGGTTATCTCAGTCAATCCCTTGATATCTCTTTGCTCAGTCAACACAGTATACTTTGGTTTTTCTTGTCTCAGTCGGACCCAAAATTCTATAATCGGTTTTTCACCGAGCAAGATCCGATGCGTGTGACATCACATGCTCAATTGCCGTTCATTGGGAAAAATAGTCAGGCTTACTATATATCTTTTATTTTTGGCATGTGCAAGTCACAAGCCCATTTTGATCAGCCTCAAAAATTTAAACGTCAGGATTAAGGAACGGAGTTGCTCTACTTCTTCTTCTTCGTATGGGACGTGTGATCGAGATCGGAGGTTGCTCGGGAAAGAGTGGCCGCCGTAAATGTGGTTGATCATGCGGCTGTCGAGGGGTAAGGTAGAGGTTTTGGTTGGCAGGAGAGAGCTCGTAATTGATCAGTGGAGAGAGAGGACTCGTTGCTCAATGCAAACAGTATCGTAAAAACTTGCTTTCGAAAAACTCACACGAAAGAAGAATTTCACACACGAATGATCGAGATTGTACAAAAAGATTGTCCCGTAAGAAGATCAATCCGTAGTTTTATATCGCGCACAAAAAGTGCATGAAGTGGGGATTCGATGGGGGTGTAAATCCACGTGAATCTAAGTGCAATGATTGAAGATATTGTGAGGAAATTAAATCACATTGAAATTGGAAAACAAGGTGGAAATACAGGATCGAAATCGAATGAAAACTTAATGGATAGACGGATAGTTAGAGATAGATCACAACCATGCACTAAACACAAATTCTATATAGTTCAGCAAACTCGTCTACACATCAACTACTTCTTTAGCTAGCAAACCATAGTCCCTGTACCAACACCAACATAAAAAGTTAAAAACCCGAATTTTGATTAAAAGAAACATAAAACCTTACTTCGAAGTTAGCAGCTGCCACTACCCTCGCCACCACTGCAGCCTCCACCGCCGCCCCAACTTCCACCGTAGCCGCAATTGTTCCCGTCACTACTAGCCGTCCTAAAACCACCATGACCTAAGTAGAAGCCGCCAGCTCCAGCGAGATTGGCCTCTCTGCCGCTGCCACCACTACGCCTTCTTTATGCGAGGTTTGTGCCCACGTTTGCCGCATGCGAATATGACCATGGAGGTGAATGCAAGGAAAAATGCAATCACACAAAGTCATGTCCACTCCAATTGGCTTCCACGGCCTTTGGTAGCATCAACAAGAGGAAACACCCCTCTTGCCATTTTCTTCTAATCTCTCTCGCTCGCTTACTTACAAAAATTTGCCCATTTGATCTTCTCAAATCAAAGTATTAACACCACTTACAATCTCTTGTAGAGAACTCGCTCAAAAAATTCACAAATAGGAAACCTCGGCACTCCTTTTTTTCCTGTATTGCGTGACTTGTGAAAATAGGCCAAAACAAAGTTTTAATTCCTGTGCTTTCGAGGCTGATGTGACACCCAGACGCGCGGAACATGTACAGAGACGGGAGGTTTATCTACGCCTCTGGTCGAGCGCCCATCGACCCCAGCTGATCGCCCGCCCGGTGCCTAGTAGCTACAAGTTACTAGGTGCTCATGGCTGGAAGACCAAGCCTTTGAAATTTTACAAGTGGGCCATTCAATTAATTAGTTAGGATGCGTTGGCAACCGTTCTATTCTCGGAAACAATTTCTATTCAGAAATAATTCTTTTTTATTTCATGCCCGAGAATAATTTCTGAACATTTGAAGGTGTTTGGTAATTGCCCAAAATTTCTATTCTTGGAATAGAAAAAGAACATAAATGTGTTTGATAACTGCACAAAATTTCTTTTTATTAATAATATTTTGAATTTTTTAATATTTCTTTCTTTTTATTTTTCTTATTTTTTTCTTCTTCTTCCCCTTCTTTGGCCATGGCCAGGTTGCTGGCGCCGGCGACCGGCCACAAGCCAAGGCTGGCAAGGGCCACCCTCGCCGGCTCTGACTAGGGCTAGACCTTCGCCACCACCCTCGCTGCCGCCCTCGCCAGATCTAGCAAGGGCAGCTCGCGCCAGCCCTCGCTGGATCTGACAAGGGCGTTGGTGAGGGCGGCCCTTGTCCAAGCCGCGAGCCCTCGCCTTCGCCGGCCACCAGCGAGGGTTGCAACGCCCTTGCAGGCCCTGGCCTGTGGCCAGTCGTCGGTGGCCGGCGATCAGCGACCAGCCACAGGCTAGGAAGAAGAAGAAGCAGAAAACCAAGAAGAAGAAGAAGCAAAAAAAAATTTCTTTTCCATTTCTGGTTCTTGTTCCCATAATCAAGAAACAACTTTTTTTTTATTCTTGATTTTGTTCCAAAACTGATTCTGGGAACAAATTTTTGAAAATTTGTGCCCGGGAACAAAAAATTTACTAAACGGATTTCTGTTCCAAAACTGATTCTAAGAACAAAAGAATAGAAATAGTTACTGTTTGGCCGGTTGCCAAACGCGCCCTAACTTGCTTACTCAATAACAATTTTACCATTATCAAATATAATATCTAAAAGGATTAATATAATGAAAAATCTCAAATCAATACGTTTGTGATAAATTTATCCTAAACAATTTTTTTATCATAAAAAATCTCAAGCTGATATATTTGTGACAAATTTATCCTTTTTTAGTTTCCGTTAAATTGGAATGAAAAACCAATAATTTGGAATACATGTGACAAATGGAGGGTAAAACCTAAATTGGTACACGTGTCATCCAACTCAATAATTTGATGGTAAAATTTAAGGGAAACTGACGGAGGGTAAATTTGTCACAAGTGTACCGGTGTGGGTTTTTTATGGTAAAAAAATTAGATTGAGGTAAATTTGTTACATGTGTACTAGTTTGGGGTTTTTGGTGGTATTAACCTTATCTAAAAACAGATTCCCGCCAAGTAGTTAGTAACTTATCACTGAAATAATAGTTATATCACTGATACCCAATAATAAATTTCCCAATACTTAAAATTTTTATAAGTGTGTCCAAGCAGTAAACTTCTAGGAGTTATTAATTTACTATTCCACTTGAAAATGATAAATTCCTCATTCTGTTGGTAACTTACTAAGCTAAAAGCAGGCTACGTCGGCAAGTTGTTTCTTTCACTAGTAATTTGTTAATTTCACTGGTAAGGTTTTGTTTTCAACGGGAACTTCTTAAATAGGCTGATAACCTTATTATTGAATTTCACACCGATAAATTTCACCCTTATGATACTAAAAGCGAGCATACGGCGGTGAGTAACCAATTTACTTGTTATTGCTGAATTCAATGATGGAGCTTCACAACTTAATATAGAATTTGGCGTCGGTAAATTCCTCAAATAGTGGACCTGCAGTGAAACTACTCTCTTTATAATTCTACTGTGGCTTTACAGATCCCCAACAAAAGAAAAATTCTACTGTGGCTTTCGTGCCTCCGCTGCTGCCGTCTCTGCCGCCATGGTGTCCACCTCCACCACCATGACCACCTCCTCCGTGATGGTCTACGTGGTGGTGGCCCCATGGTGGCCGACGTGGCCTCCGATGTGGCCTCCGTGGTGGCCTCCGTGGTGGCCGCTGCCGTCGCCTCCACTGCCACCGCCGCTGCCGTGATTGCCTCCATCTCCACCTCCGTCTCCGTCTCCGCCTCCGTCTCCGTCGCCGCCATCATCACCTCCGTCTCCGCCTCCGCCTTCGGGGTCTCTTTTTCTTTTTGCGGCTAGTACCGGACTAGTTCTTGCGGCAGGAAAACACGACGACCGACGCAAGGATCAATCACACCAAGAAGATCACTCCGGACTTAAGCAGCAGAAGATCCGATCCATCATCACCACGGATGCCAGTGCTAGCAAAATCGACCCAATGTCTCGCCATGAATTTCCTCATCATCTCATGGAGAGAAGCAGCAAGAACTCGACTATTCCTGAGGCGAGGAGCATTCAATCAAGTACTGGCCATAACGATGATAGAGATAGACCCCTAAGGTCGACGACTTTGGAGATAATTCCCTTGGATGAACTCTTGGCAGTCGTCGTGGAGGATTGGGCAAAACGCTGAATAAGAGAAGTTGCGGATCAATCAAGACAATCGGTGAGTTGATTCGACAATCCATGTTCCGCGTGGGAGGTTTGGTATTGGCTGGTTTATGACTTAGGAGAGCTGTATCTTGGGAATTTATTGGGCAATCGTTAGTAGCTATGAAAAAATTGTTTCTCTCGCATTGCACGAATTCTAATTCAATCTTACACCTTACAATTGATTCAAAGTTATCGGAAGCCTTTGAGTGAATCTCCCAATCAAGTCCTCCCGATGAAAACTTGCTTGAAATAGTTAATGTGGCGATTCAGTCATTGCATGACATCTTACGTGGCACACCAATGATATGACGTGGACAAATTTACTTGAAATGATGCCTTTTTGCGCAGTTTTTCTTTTCTTTTTTCACCTCCTGCTTTAGCCAGATCTGTCGCGTCCTTCTTCCTTGATTTCACGATTGAATTTGCAAACGCCATTGTTGCTCAACTCTACAAGCTATCACCGTTGCTCGTCGAGCTCGTGGCTATTGAGATCTTGACGAGCTCGACAGCCATGGACCGAGCCTCCACATCTCGGCGAGCTTGCAGCAATTGAAGTTCAGCCGCTTTGAGCTCGGTGGCCATTGAAGGCCATGGAGATTGAAGCCGCTATTACTGCTTCTTCTTTTGTAGGCGATTATTCATGCTTTAGGCTCTGTTTATTTCACTGAAAATAAATGATTTGGAAAATATTTTATAGAAAATAATCATTTGTATCGGTTGAAATAATTATTCAACGAGAAATATTTTCATTATCGACAACAAATTATGTTTCAATATTTTTCATGGACGATGAAAATATTTTTTGTTTATTCATTTTTGTACGCGATACAAACGATTATTTTTAGGATAATACTTTTCAAATCATTCATTTTTTGTGAAACAAACGAGGCTTAGCGTAAATCAAATCATCATCGTGAAGCCGATTGAATTTAGGGGTTTCAATCATTTCCGTCTCATTAGGGAGGGAATTCAAATTGTAGGAGCCAAATAGAATTCAAATGAGTCCACTTTCTTTCTGCTCATTGAGTTGTAGAAGTTTGTCAATTGAGATAGTTGAAGAGTTGTTTGGCCTGATTTGACTTGTAGCTTAATATGGATGATCGTGGTCAAAATATTGTTGCCCAAGTGTTTACGCTTTACTAAGAAAAAAAAAGTGGACAGAAACGGGAAAAAGAAAGGAAAAAGAAAAAAAAAAGGATAAAAATCAAAAAATAAGTAAAACGGTGTTGTTTCTAGTAAATTTATCCACATCATATCACTGACCATGACCCATAGGACTACCAAGATAAATGACCGCCACTTCGGCAATTCAGGTGAGAAATGGCCAAAAGGACTATATTGAAATTTCATATAAGGGTTTAGGACTACATTGGATCAATTGAAATGTTTATAAATGAATTAAAATTTGTACAGTAGACTTAGGATTGAAATAAAATTTTCTCTACAAAGTATGCTTCTTTCTATTTATTATTATTGAGATAATAACGAATACCAACTAAGACTAACTTCTTTTTATTGGATGATGCCGAAAGCACTCTTCATCGCTAGGGTCTAAGAGATTGAAATCTTACATATTCGATTGAGTTTTATATATGTTAGATTTTTTACAAACGCATAGCGTGTACCTGATTCAAAATGGATTTGGACGTGTTGTGAAATAACGCTGAAGCTAACGGATTTTACAATTCAAATCTAATATGAAGATAGGAAATTACTAGAGAAATCAATGAGAAACAATAAAGTACACTATAAACTTATGTGGTTCGATCCTATCTACTCCATAAGAAGAGCCGGTAGAAAAGAAATCCACCACGAATGGAAATGACATAATTATGATCGCCCAAGTTTCCCTACCTTAGATCATCATATAATAGAAGGGTTTTCGTTGTGTGTTAAGATTTCATTATTTCATTTGTTTCAATTTATAGTGTCTACACATGATATCATGAAGACTTTATTTTGCCAATAGGCATGCGGTCCTGTAAGTAAAGGGATTGGGGGGTGATGCGTTAATATCACATGTGCGGGGTTTGACTTCTGCGTTTTGGAAAAGACACAGTGAGAAGAGTTAGAGATAGAATAGACAAAAAAAAATAATGATTTTATTATTCTCAAATCTAGTATCCAATAAAAGTTCTTTTTTGCCAATAGTATCCAATAGTAGATTAACAAGTGCTTTTAAATTTTCCGATTGGGCTTGTCAATTAGTTAGTAAATCATCAACAATATAATGGTTTTACCTTCTCTTTCACAAGTAGTTTACCACACGTTTTACAATATTGCAAGTGGACCCCATCAATTAATTAGTAATTTATAGATCAAATAACAATTTTTACCATCCTTAAATATAGTATCCAGTAGTACACTACCAAGTGCTGTAAAATTTTATAATTAAGCCCATCAACTAGTTTGATTTTAACACCACACTTCGAGTAGTAAATTAAAATTTTATAAGTGGGCCTCGTTGATTAATTAGTAACCTATCAATGAAAAATCCATGTTACGATTCTCAAATCTAGTATTCGAAAGCAGATTAAACCGCCAACTCCAGCAAGATTACCCCCTTCACCGCCGCCGCAACCCTTCTTTTCTTGAGGTTTTTGCCACTTTTGCCGCATGCGAATATGATGATGGAGATGAACGCCATGGAGAATGCAACTGCGCAGAGCAGCCATGTCAACTCCAGTTGGCTTCCATGGCCATTGGTAGCATTAACAAGAGGAAACACCTCTCTAGCCATTTTTCTTCTCCATCTCTCACATCCACACACGCACAATGTGTGCTTTTTATGTACACAGATCCGCTTATCCGATCTCGTCAAATCAAAAGCATTAATTAAGTCCATCACTCCCATGCTAAAGATGGAGCAAAGTGGGAAGGGCAGTGCTTCCTTATATTGCCTGTTGGTGAAGGTTCTTCGAAATTGCTTCTGATCAAACTTCGAAATTCTTTGCACAGAAACAGAAAATTATTTGCTAAGTGGTGACATTGAACTCGTGATTGTATCCTCGGAAAGAGTCATGCAAATGCCTATGTTGATGGTCATTCGACATTGAAAAATTTCGTACTTTTATTATGCCAAAAGCAAGCATACGATGGTGGGTTACTAGTTTTACACGTAATTACTAACT
Organism: Syzygium oleosum; assembly: GCF_021117445.2. Lineage (NCBI taxonomy): Eukaryota > Viridiplantae > Streptophyta > Magnoliopsida > Myrtales > Myrtaceae > Syzygium > Syzygium oleosum. Next base: position 8,981,295 of record NW_026607494.1, read on the forward strand.
TTAATGATAGAGCTTTATTACTTAATATTGAATCTGGTAAATTACTGTACTTAAAGCTGCCTACATTGGTAAATTACTTATTTGAATAGTAGGTTACTAACTTACAGTTAAAAGGAAAGGTTACTAAATATGGTTTTATTTTCAACGTAAATTCTTTACTTTGTCGGTAACTCACTAACTTGTAAGCAGACTCGCGTCGCTAAGTTACTAATTTCACTAGTAACTAATCTTCTTGAAAGTTTTGCTTTGAGACGCAAATTTATGAGTAAGTGAATAGCTTCCACTCCATTTGAAGTTGGTGAATTCTCACTTTGCTGAAAACTTACCACCTTATAAGCAGACTTAAGTTGGTCACCAGTTTCAAGTTCACCGGTAATTCACTAATTTCTAAAGAACTCGATAACCTACTGCTGCATTCATTGTCGATAAATTGCTAACATTATCGATAGATCACCATCAACATGCTGGACCAACAAGTCGCTGCTACACGAATTTACCAATTAGATCTAAATTTCACTAATCGTGTTACAATGTTACCACGAACGGAAAATTTGTTCCTTTGTTGAAAAAGGAATATTAGAATTCTCAATAATGATAACCACGATCGTGACATCGCTCACTCTTCCGAACAGAACCATGAGATGTTTCTTGACCTGAACCATAAACTTATCCAGTTCTTGAACAGAATCACTCCATAATGAAATACTTTCCAATGTCGTTTGTCACATTAACTATTTGTGTGACAGATGCCTTTTAAGCAACATGGTACGTCGAAACTTGAAAGTGCCCTCCCACGATTCATATGCTGCATCATGACATCATTGAATCAACAAGAGTCTGAATTCTCTGCACACATCATTCCGTCTCCTTCAAAAAGTCTCAGCCTTGGCATGATTGAGAAGAATTTTAAATTTTGGGGGACATCACATCAAAGAGGCACGAAGGTACGATTGAAATGAACAACTTCCCTTGCTGATTAGCGACATACAAGTACATAAAAGTAGTGAAATCATCCGTTTATTACAACCAGAGAACAGTGATTGCAATCCCCTTCACAAGGAAAAAACAGAATGATGGTACAAATTGGTATACAGAAAGAATGATCTTTACGGGAAGACCTTGGGATACATTTCGTAGTTATATTGTAAGAGGAGGGTAATTCTATTTACAGTTCCTCATAATGTGCTCAACACTCAACAGAGCAGGTATAACAGAGCACCAGCGATGATGAGGCAGAGCCGAAGTCTTTTCCTTTTTCTAGAGATTGAAGAACTTGGGGAAAAAGTGAAAAAAAAATAGTGTTCAGATCATTGCAGGAATGTTCAATTCCAAACCTTTCAAAATTGGATCAGCTCTCTTCAGGTTTCTGGGATTGGCGGCAGTAGCTCCTGATGAACAAGGAGTAGAATGAGCATTTATCGCAGCGGGAAGATATAGCGACGATGTCGAGAGAAGTTACAGAATTACCTCAGAGAACCGCAGATGCCTGTGGTGCACATTGGAAGATTTGACGATTGTTTCCAACTTGGGATCAACAGGTGCTGGCTCTGAAGCATGGTTCCCATTAACAACATCTACACCAGGAGAGAATCGTGAAGATGGCTTCATGGAGGAAGCAAGCGGGCAAGGTTCGCGATAACCATGAGTCTGATGGATTGGTAAAGGAGGGGGAAGTGGCAAGGGTGAATAGGCACTGGAACGATTCTGCCGATCACCTAATCTCATAAGTGCCTCACTTTCTAAATCAATTTTACCATCTCTGCTGACTTTTGAGCTGGTCTTCTTTCTGCCTGCTTGAGTAAGAGTTTGATCGTGTCTAGTCGAGTCGACATCTATATCCTCATTCGATCTGTCAGAAGCAGAGAGTAAGGGGGAGTCTGTGAAATGTAAACCTTCAAGTTCAGTTATTGTCTGTTTCTCTGGGTGCTCAATGTTCTCAATATCCAGAGAAGGAGAGTCCACTAAAATAGCTTCCTCAACTTTCTTGCTAGTAGCCTGGATCTCGAAAACAAAATCCTCAGAATGGGATGGCTCCTTCCCATCTGAGGGACTTGTATGACCTTGAGATTTTACAACCTGCACAGTATCGACGTATACAGTTTTTTCAATTACAGGGCTTGTATTGCCTGCCTCACATTCCGCACGCTCACTAGCTAACAATTCTCGAAGATTGATGAAGCGCTTTCCTTGGGAATTGGAGCCATCAACCTTGGAATTCTTATCATTCTCATCAAGAGTAACTGTCTTTCCTCCCCATGAGTGACTGATTTAGAAAATCAGTTCTGGTGCTTAATTTTGCCATTGCCTTGCAAATGTCCGTATAGTGATGACACTCTAATTTCTTGTCTTCGTTTTTGCGTGTAGTTTGGCTCTGTGTGCTTTTGAGATCAAACTTATTTTCATGCAGCTCCAATTTTAGACGGCCACCAACTGATCTTTGCTCATCAAAAGCATTTTTATTGTGCCATAAAAAAGCAAGAAGAAATACTTTAGCAATTATCTTTAACAGCTGATAAAGAAAGACAGAAAACATAACGGACAACTAACTTTAAGAAAACCAAAACACATAAAAACTATGTACCTTACTCCTGTTTTCACCTTGATATCTTGCATATGTAGAATTAAGTTGAGTTTTGTGCACAGTAAGCCCCACGGTTTGCATCCTCATACCAGGTACTGGATTTAACAGGCAAAACCGAGTGAATAATCCACAAATTTTAGTTGTTGAGGTTTCACTTTCGTAGTAATCATCATCTTCACTTTCTTCTCCAACTCCAACTTGGTTTATCGGTAGAACATTTGGTTTAAGTACCTCGAGCTGACAGTTCTCACCCCCAGCCACTGCCTTCTTTACTGGATGCCTCGGCAGATCCTGTGCCACAGATTGCTTCCGGATGAAATGCAGAGGCGCTTCTGAAGCCATTGCCTTTGCTGTGGGCAAAAAACGACCCACCATGAAGTCCCTGGCTGGTGGATCTCTAGAGAACCTTCCAGATAGTCTCATATCTGAACCATCCACTCCACTCAAACCACTGACACTGCAGTTCAAGAAGAATGACTCAGATTGCGAAAATGTATCCAATGCATCTAAGTAGGCTTCATCACTATAATCTGAACCAGCGAACCCTTTTTCCTCTGTGGTCTCCTTTTTCTTAGCGCCTTCATCGTTTGATTGTGCATTTTCAGAATTTAAAACAATATTTCTCGTTTGTGTACGTACACTCCTAACACCATTGAAGGTTTTTTCAGAATCCTGCTGCTTAACTCTTGCAGTCCTCCCAGGTGGAGGTTTCAGGGCAGCAGGAGGGCATTCAGGAGTCTGACTCCTCGATAGGGATTCATTCTGAGGTCTTCCTGGACACTGTTCCCATACAAATGGAACAGTTCCTGGATTCCTTACCGGACCTGATTTTAGCTCTGATTTGTAATGAGGAAGAGTAGGTATTGTGAGCAGTGACATATCAGTCCTCCTTTTGTCCTGGCCCTCTGCAGAGTCTACTGTGGGCGAGAAGCGCCTCACCGTAAGGAATGGCTGATTGAAATTTAGTCGTGTGTCTTCCATCATATTATCTAATGACATATATATGTTCCTGCAGAGTATTACCACAGAAAAAGATCCAGTAAGACGAATATTCTCATGAAATCATAGGCATAAGCGGCCTCACAGAGTAAATTCGACTCAACATAAACTGTAGTTTTTATGTGAAATAAACGCAAATTTGTGCATCTGTGCGAATGCATGCCAATTATGGTTTTTCGCGTTGGCATGTTTCTGACATTGATTGGTTGGCTCTTCCAAGTGAGTTATATATTTTATGCTTTCTAGCTTCTCGCAGATCTTAGATTATATCAGTTACCAACCATCAATATCTCATGAAAATTATACGTAGTTCTGGAAAAAATAAAAGACAACTTCATTCTTTGTCCTGGAGCATCTAAGACCAATATCTATATTATCGTTTCTGCATTTTTACTTTTACTAGAGAAAATTGCCATCTTAAGGTTCCCACCAAAATAAACAAGCTTACTCTCCCAAACTCCAGTGAATTTCGAGTTCACCATTTTGTTTCCCAACTCCTTTATAACAAGATCTTGCATTCGAAGTTTTAAGACCTGTAACAATAAATTATTGATGAAAAGAAGTTTCAAGACCCAAAAGAAACGGGGGCATCTCTCCAATTTCCTCAGAAACCAAGGTCCCTAAACCCAGGGCCAGAAATTTCACAATTATGAATATCCTCTAAACCTCGTTTAACTGCAACAAAAGCTCAACAAAGAGACAGATAAGAGAATACAGGAATCTTTGCCTATTTGGGTTGATTGGTATCGACAATGCATATGTTAATGGAACAGTTGACCAGGTCTAGCAGGGCGGTTTGGATTTGGATTGCTTCTGTTTAGGAGTCCAAATTTCTTCTCTCATTTTTTAAAATACCGTATTCCAAAAAGTAAGGCCATGGGGGAATGCAATGCAAGGACCCTATCGAATTTTATCCTCCGTTTGCCAATCAAAGACTTAGTTTAAGATGTTCTTACCATGTCAAGGGGAGACATGTTCTCCAAGCTGCAAACAGAACGCGACCCGACGCTGAGCGGCAAGGGGAAAGCCCCCAGATACTGGAAACTTTCAGTGCAGCCGCCATCTATGTAAAGGGTAGCGTCCTTTATGTGCTCCGGAATCTGACCAAGCCAAGAGGAAGAATTAAAGAGGCGAACACCGGAATAGGTACAAAGTTGACACCTTTATCAATGGCGGCAACACGACCAGTTCCTCCAATAAACCAACACGAGCAAATGCATGGTGGGCAAAGCAATCAGCAATTAAGCAAGCGAATTATCTCTCCCCCTCTGAGAGCGCAATTGGCAACTCAAAAATTGAATGGCCAAACAAGAAGACCCACTAAAACGACACCGAAAGGAGCAAGAACAACACGATTCCGCAAGACGACCCATAACGAACTCATCCGTCGAGGTTCCAGAACAAAAAGCAACACCGCTCGCAAGCGTCTTCCGAAGGAACAAGGGACTGGAAACCGATCAGACTAACTCCGCTGAGGGAATCGAGGCAGCATTTGGCGACGTCCACCAGAGCCATGATCACCACCAGCCTGTCGCACTACGTCCGGACGTCAGTTCGAAGGCTGTGAAACACCGTCCCGACGAGCGAGAAAGGGAGAAATCGATCAAATCCGCGCGCGAGTGTCCCCAGATCACCGGAGCAGGCGCGCGCAAGCGAAATCAAGAGGCGGGACTCAACTCGAGAGAACCGATTGAGATCAGCAGCGCGAGGGGAGAGATCCAGATCACCTTGGTGGCGGCGGCGGTCATGGGATCGGCGGAGGTTGAGGAAGAAGACGATTGGAGGGGCTGGCGAAGCAGATCGTCGTTCGTCGCGATTGGGTTTTCTCCTCCTGAATAGAGGAAGCTCGAGGGGCGAGCGGTTCGCGTCGAACCGGCTGAACCGGGGGCCATCGAAAGCGGTTCGAACCGGTCGTTCTGATGACGCTGGATGATGATGTCTTTCCCTGACTGCCTCAGAATTTCCCAGGAGAAAATAAATCATTATATAGTCTCGTTACGTTAAACTTAACTTTAATCCAAAAAATTATATAAATTATCAGTATCATTAGTATGTTGAAAAAAATATCCATCCAAATGGTATAATTGGGCAAGTTTATTAGATTGCACTTTGCAGTATCAAAGAATTTAGCAAATTCTTCACTGGCATCGAACGAGAGTGGTTAAGGCAAGGGCTCATCCAATTTCATTCGCACAGTCTTGTGACGAGAGAGAATAATGTAATAATCTGTACATTATCAAATAAAGAACACGACCCCTCTATATATATGATGAAAATAAAATTCGACCTAAGCACGATAAATATAAAATGATAATTAACTTAACCCTAAATAGTAATCCTAACGTAATATAATAAAGACCACACTATTGCATCACAGTTTACTAGAATGAAACCTTTTTTTTTTCTCAATTCATGCCTAAAGGATATATTCAACACCCTCCGCCGCCTCCACCGCCCCCGCCGCAGCCACCCCCTCCGCCACAACCACCGCCTCCCCCACAACCGCCCCCTCCGCCGCAGCCACTGCCTCCTCCATGGTGCTCTCCGCAGTGCTGGTGGCTGTCGCTGCCGCCACTGCCATCATTGCCGCCGCCTCCGTAGTAGCCGGCTCCAACTCCATAGTAGCCGGCGCCGCCTCCATAGTGGCTGCCAACTTGGCCCTCTCTCTTCTTCTTCTTGTGCGGAGGCCCAGATGAGTCATTGCCGCAGGAAAAAATAATCGCCGACACGACGATCAAGCACGACAGCACGACGATCACGGCGGCGCATGCTGAGGCGACCCAGTCTCTTGCCATTGATTACCTGGTTATCTCGTGGAGAGAACAGAGACAAGAACTCAAGTATTGCGGGTATCAGTAGCAGTAGTAGGAAGGAGAAGATGATGTTCTGGAGGAGCGGGACCTTCATTTAAATAAGGAAAATGAGAAGAGGACCGCACCGTCGATCTAAAAAATTGACGGATGGATTTCAAGCTTTCTTCTTTTGGTCTGCAGATTTCAAGCTTTCAACCACACCATTATTCCACACAAACCTGACGACTTGTTTGTCCGGTTGGGAATAAGATTGAGGTATTTTTTTTTTTGGGATTGTCGATCTTGAAACTTTGTAATTCTAACGGATGATATTTTAGGACTCGAATTATACATTACCGAGAGACTTATGATGATCCACATATAAAGTATCCGTGCTAGCCCCCCTTCACAACCTTCTATCCATAAAAGAAATAAAACAAGTATCCTCATCGAAAAATGTGCTATTTCTTTGATACAATAATTATATCTCATTTGGTTTGAAATAATTTACAATTCGTGTGGATTATGTAAGGTCTAAATAAAAGAAAAAGATTTGAAAAAATGCAAAATCAAATATTTGTTCGTATTTCAATTAGTCATAATAATAGAAAACTTTTGACACGAATATTGACCCATGATTTTTTTTCCATAAATCTTTTCAAACTTACATATATTTATATTCGACAGGAAAAGTGAAAAGTCACCATTTGACTTTGATAAATCCAGAGGAGCAACCCTAATTCTAATCATCATGTAAAATTCACTAATATGATATATGTTAAATACAAATTTTGTATCACCAAATCAAAGACACCCCACAAGACATGGCATGCACTTTATTTTTGTCGACAGATCATGTGCATCATGCGTTGTCTCTTACTTAGCTTCCTTCCATTGTTGAATTCATTAAGGTTAGCAAGTTTTTACAGGAACATACACATTTAGATTCCTCCACAGGTCCAACCGGTTGCCATTGGAAATTTGTGTCTAGTGAAGGTTCTAGGAAATTGCTTGGGACAAAACTTGAAATTCCTTATATAACAAAACAAATGAATTTGCCAAGAACGGAATAGATGGACGGTTACTTACAGGTAGATCCCAACCATGCACTAGACACAAATTCTATGTAGTAATTAATGTCCAACCCTAGCACTCGTGCGCTCAGCTGAAGTTTCTCTTTCCTCGAAGGTTCCCACCGTTTTGTGTTTTGTTTCATCATCGGAGTTCGCAGATCTCTCCGCCTGGGAAGAGTGTGCGCTTATCTCTGAAGCACCATACCTTTTTCCCCGTTTTCTGTGACCTGAGAATAGCCCGTTGTAGAAGTAGAGAGCAACACGGAGTAGTAGACTGGGTCGTGAAAGCCCAACAAAGTCGATTCTCTTTCATGGAATTGGCTAGTCCAAACCCCTGGCCCTTTAAAGAACTCGTGTACCCATCAACTGCTCATTTATCTAGCAAACCGTAGACCCATCACGAACACCGATGTTAAAAAACCTATTGATTAGACAAACGTAAGAACCCGAATTGATAGAAATACTGATAAATAATGATTATTTTATGTCTTCAAAGTTAGCCGCCGTCGCCACCTCCGCCGCCGCCACTATCCCACTAAAACCACCACTACCTAAGCAAAAACAGCAAACATCGGGTGCCGGCGACATAGATGGAGAGCAAAGATTAATACTCTTTTAGGGAAGCGGACTTTCTATCCCTGCGACGCTCCTTTGTGCGTCTCAATAAATCTCAACCATTTACTTGATAAAAACGGGGTTGTCATGAAAGATTGAGATTTGTCGAGACACCGAGGAAAATATCATGTGGAATGGAGGATCCCCATCATATTTTCACGCCTTCTACATAACTTTGAACATTACAAGCAAGTTGCCTTGACTTTCCATCTCAAAGAAATATGTTATCGTTCGAAAGTTCATCTGACTCAGGCAAATTACTAATGATGTTACAACCCATAATATCTTTAGTAAGTAAAATTGATTGGCAACTTTCTTGTCCGATCAACCATTTGTAACTTACCAGCAAAATAGTGATTTTATTATTTTCAAATCTAGTATCCAATAATAGATTTTTCTCAGCCAATATTATCAAATGGTAGATTAACAAGTGCTTTTAGATTTGATAACCGGGGTCGTCAATTAGTTAGTGATGGTCTTACCATCTCTTTCACAAGTAGATTAGTACGTTGTTTTAAAATATCGCAAATGGACCCCAACAATTAATTAGTAACTTATCGATAAAGTAACAAGTATACCATCCTTAAATATAGTATCCAGTAGTATAATACCAAGTGCTATGAAATTTTATAATTGGGCTCATCAAGTAGTTTGCGATTTACAAATGAAATAATGATTTTATCACCACAGATCGAGTAGCATACCGAATACCCGAAAATTTTATAAGTGGCCCCCTTCATTAATTAGTAGCTTATCAATGAAAATTCCATGGTACCGTTTTCAAATCTAGCAGCAGATTACCAAGTGCTTAACTATTTTACTAATGGTTGCAGCAAGTTTTTGAAAACTTTGCCGATGAAATAATGATTTCACTACTCCCACGTCTAGTGGTAGATTACCAAGTGCTTTGAAATTTTGCAAGTGGGTCATCCAAATCAATTAGCAGATTATCCATTCAGGTATAATTACATCTAAACCCAGGTTCGAAATTATTGTTTAATTTGTTAAAAACATCCATCCAAACAATAAGTTGGACAGTCTATTAAGTTCCGGCATTAGTCAACCGGATGGGTTTGGGACTCTGTTTACATATTCCTGCTACGTTTACAACAATCTTTCATCGTAATTTCAAGCGTCAAGTTTGATTTTACGGCAAAATCTACCATGGTGAAGTGAGCACAAAGTACATGCTTATGCTTTTTGATAATCTATCGTGAAATTTACCACTTCAAATTTCACAAGAAACTATTTTAAATACAAACAAAAAGAGACTTAAGAAAGAAAGAGAAGGGAAGAGAAAAGAAGTCCACAAGCCTCATTAAGTTCAATTCAACACCCTCCGCCGCCTCCGCCGCCAATTCAACACCCTCCACCACCGCCTCCGCCGCAACCGCCACCTCCGCCGCCGCCGTGGTGTCCACCTCCTCCATGGTGTCCTCCGTGGTGGCCGCCGCCGCCGCCGCTGCCTCCATAGTAGCCACCACCATGTCCCTTGTTCTTTTTGTGCTGAGACCCAGATGAGCCGTCGTCGATGCAGGAAAACATAACAACTGACGCGAGGATCAAGCACAGCACGAAGATCACTCCGGACTTGAGCAACAGAAGATCTGCTCCACCATCGCCATGAACACCAGCACTTGCTAAATCGATCCAATTTCTCGCCATTGATTTTCTTGTTATGTCGTGGAGAGAAGCAAGAACTCAACTATTCACGGTATCAATAGTAGTAGGAAGGAGATAATATTCTGGAGGTGAGGGACCTTCAATTAAATAAGGAAAATGAGAAGAGGACCGCACTGCCAATCTCAAAAGGGGACGGATGGATTACAAGTTTTCAACCACAATTATTCCACAAAACCTGACAGACTAGTTTGTCCAATTGTGAAGAAGGTTGGGTATTCATTTTTGTGTTCGAATTGAGATTAGTGTTAATCTCAAAACTTCGCAATCCTAATAGATGATATTTTATGACTCAAATAAATATATTTGTGCTAGCCCCCATTCTCAACCATTTATCCATAAAAGAAATAAAACAAGTACATTCTCTGAAAAACGTGCTATATCTTTGATACAATAATTATATCTTATGAGGTTCAAATTAATTTACAATTTGTGTCAATTATGTAAAGTCTAAACAAAAGAGAGAGAGAAAAAGAGATGGGAAATCAAAGATTGGCTTGTATTTCAATTAGTTATAATAGAAAATGTTTTACACGAATATTAACCTATGATTTCTTCATAAATCTTATAAAACTTACATAATATTTTGATTTGACGGAAAAGTGAAAAATTACCTTTTGACATTTGATATATCTAGACGTACGACCTTTATTGAAATTATCATATAAATCCACTAAAACGATATAAATTAAGTACAAATTGCTTCACCAAATCAAAGACACCCACAAGACATAGTATGCACTTCATATGGCATGAATATATTTTTCGTGTTCCAAATAAGGAGTGTTATTTTTGTTGAGAGATCATGTGCATCTTGCATTGTCTCTTATTTAGCTTCCATTGTTGAATTAATCAAGGTAAGCATAATTTACAGAATATACTTTTAGATTCCTCCACAAGTCCAATTGATTGCTATGGGCTTGTGAGAGGAATTTGTGGTCAATTGGTTTCCGTGACCGCTAACATAGCAGCACCCAATAAATAACGGCCACGCCGATAAGGGACCGCCACGGGTTGACTTGAGGGGTAACGGCCACGTCGATAAGGGACCACCACTGTTGACTTGAGGGGTACCGGTCACGTCGATAAGGGACCGCCACGGTTGCCTTGAGGGGACAACTTCCGAAATAATTCACTTGGACTTTTTGGGAGTCGTGCAATAATAAGGTCCATTGTGCAATAAATAGGAACTTTCCGCACAGTAGACAAAGTCAAAGTTGGACTTTCAATCCTTGAGTGCAACTCCAAGGTACGTTAGAAATGTCGTATGTCTGATTTTCTTCTGTTTTGCCCGAAATCCTTGTCCAACTTGGACTCTTAACACCGGAAAAAAAATTTGATTTTCATGGCATATATTTAGGCGTGTCCACAAATATAATTTATCTTGAATCGGATTTCGTTCACGGGCTCAAACTCAAAACATAATTTTAACAATTTCCACCTTAACTCGACATTTGAGTCAAGTCAAATCAATATGATAAAACTCGAATTTCGCTGCTACTCTCCTACAGCCTCTCATGGGCTCAACTGCCACCTTGAATTTGACCATAATTGTGGATCTCATCAGAATATCAACTCCAATTGCATCTTTAATTACTCCACAAGAATTTTCAGATACAACCTCCTCTACCACAGATAAATTAAAACCATTATTGCATCCATATTTGTTAGGAAATCGAGTATGCACCTTGTCAAACTTAGTAGTTACATTCTATAGGCTCCACCTCGCTATAAGCATCATTTGTGTTAATTACTTCGCTAGTACCCACTACCTCAAGAGTTTCTAGCTGCAACCTCACCTTAAGCTAAACATTGTTCATATCCGTATAAACACTATTATAATCACTCCTAACCAGAAGCACTGAAGACTCATCAAATATAACTTCTTTGCTGACAACAGGTGAATTTAATTCCGGGCACTACGACTAATAACCCTGTTCACCTTGTACATAACTTAGGAACATGCACTTTCTTACCTTCCCATCGAGCTTACCATCACTCACTCGAAAATAATATGGGCAACAAAATATTCTAAGAATAGAATAATCAGCAACGTTACCTGACCACACTTCTTCGGGAGTCCGACATCCAATCGCAGTTGATGAGGATCTATTCATCAGGTAGCTCGTCGTACTAAGCGCATCCGTCAGCAATCTCTTAGCCATTTTTAGCATTAGAGAGCATTTTATGGGCCGTTTCTAGTAATATTCTGCTCATCAACTCTGCAACTTGTTATTGGTTCACTGGCACTAGTGCGATGTTTCACTATGCCTCCCTTTATGCATAATTCGTTTAACAGCTTTGAGCAAAACTCCATGCTATTTTTAGTCCGCACATGCTTGAACGATTTACCAGTCTCCTTTTGGATCAAAGCTCTTAATTGTCTAATTCTGACAACGGCATCAAACTTGTGTCTCAACACAAACACCAAGTCTTCCTTGAGTAGTTATCCACAACTGTTGGCATAAATCTGGCACTCTTCTTCGAAAGAAACCGCGATAACCTGCGAACATTCAAGTAAATTAACTCTGCAATCTCCGTGGCTTCTTTGACAATAGTATTGAATTGCACTTTCCGCTGTTGATCTAAGCCACAGCACTTGCATACATTTAGTTCGTTAGCAACATAACCATATAGCAAATTCCTTTCATTTAGAATATTCAGGCTCTTCTCCTTAATGTGCCCCAAACGCATAAGCCACAATTCAAACTCTTGAACAGATGCATCCGACATCTCCGTGGCAAAATTCGTCACTGACTCACCTTGAAGCTCATATATGCCACTATGCTTGATTCCTTTCATTATCACCAAGGCACCTCGAACAACCTTCAGAATTCTACCTTCTGAAGTATATCAACACCCAGTTGAATTCAGAGCACTCAAGGAAATCATATTCTTCTTCAACTCTGGAATATGCCTCACTTTAATCAATGTCCTCACAATACCATCATGCATTCTAATTCTAACATTGCCAACACCTACAATATCGCACTTAGTGTTATTCCTCAACTGCACTTTATTATTATCCGTGCACTGATACGTAGTAAACTAGTTCCTATTTGGTGTAGAATGAAAAGAAGAACCAAAATCCATAATCCATCCGTCAAACGATGAATCATTAGTGACAGACAAGACATAATCAGCACTATCCAAATTACTGTCAGCTATAGCTGCAACATCATAATAGACTCAACTCTGATTCCCTTACCCTTGTCGTTTTTCAGCTTAAAGCAATCTCTTCTAATATGCCGTCTCTTGCCATAGCTCCAACATACAGCATTATCAGTTCTGAACTGACTACGTCTTTTTAAGTTTACACTATTTTTGCTAATACGAGTACCAATTCTTCCTCTATTTTCACCTTCTAAAGCAGTAGATACAGGTTCACTAGATTCTCTCTTATGGATATCCTCACTCAAAAACAAATCACAAACCCCATCAAACGTTAAGCTTGTTGGTCCAGAGGAATTATTAACAGTAATATTCTAACTATCAGGCAATGATGATACTAGAATCAAAACACGTACATCATCTTTAAAGTTAATCTCAAGTGAACTCAATTGACTAATGACCACATTGAATTTATTGATATGATCAACAATTGATACACTTTCGCTCATCTTCACGTTAAATAGACGTCGCATCAAGTAGACCTTATTGATTGCCGAGAGCCTCTCATAGATGTCTGACAGGGCTTCCATCAAATCTGTAGTAGTCTCAAACTTATAAAGGAATTAACTATTTTTATCACAATATTTACTCGGCTTCAACACTAAAATTATTTATGTAATTCCACGGAGAAAACCAACGCCAAGTGCTCGGTGGAAAATGGCGCTTCAAGACGTCTTCTCAGGCACGGCGTTACTTGCTATATATATGGAAGCAAGACCCACAAAAATAAACCCTTGAATTATTTATGCCACTGCCAGAGATGTCTGACTCCAATTCGTAAAATAGGAAATTTCCGCACACTAGACAAAGTCAAAGTTGGACTTTCAATCCTTGAGTGCAACTCCGACGCACGTTAGGAAAGCAAAATTTCTGTATATCTCCCTTTTTTTTTTTCTTTTTTTTCTATTTTGCTTGAAATCCTTGTCCAACTTGGACTCTTAACACCAGAAAAAAATCTGATTTCCATGGCATATATTTAGGAGTCCATAAATATAATTTATCTTGAGTCAGGTTTCGTTTACAGGGCTCAAACTCAAGACATAATTTTAACAATGATAATAAATTTGCTCACCCAAATTTCAAGTAACCATTTTGGGTGTACTCGTTCCAGAAAAAATTTCATGATAAAGGAAAATGCTCTCTGAGAAATAATTTTTCAGGAAATTTTTTTCCCTTTTTCCTGTTAGGAAATTCATTTTCCTAATTTAAGCATGCATTTTTTCTTTGACCATAAATGGCTTTCTGTTGACTGATCATTTTCGACGAATCAAACACGTGAAAGTCCAAAAAACTAATTTACAAAAAATTATTTCACTCAGATAAACACACCCTTTATTTAAACCATTACCCCTTTGCATTAAGTGAATTGGCAATCTGGTATGAAGGTCGACCACGTCATGTTCATGAGAATTAGTCTCCATCCTAAGCATATCTATTTGTTGTCGATAATATGCTCCCTACTTAGTTTCGAAGTTTAAAAGTTATTTATATTTTGTATCGACTATCCAATGTTAATCTCATCTAATCTCGTGTTTTACTCATCATTTTATTCTATCAATAAGCATCTTAATAATTTACTACCTTAATATTGTAAACTAGTTTTAGTATAAATAGTTTTGCTAATAGTAAACTATAGTCCCCATCCAAATCCCCTATTATGATCTCTGCTTTTGGGCTAATTCCAACTTGCTCCGTATGATTTCATAGTTATCTCAGTCAATCCCTCGAAATTTCTTTGCTCAGTCAACACAGTATACTTTGGTTTTTTATGTCTCAGTCGGACCCAAAATTCTATAATCGGTTTCTAACCGAGCAAGATCCGATGCGCGTGACATCACATGCTCAATTGTCCGTTCATTGGGCAAAATAGTCAGGCTTACTATGTCTTTTATTTTTGGCATGTGCCACAAGCCCATTTTGATCAGCCCCCGATTAATTTAAACATCAGGATTAACGAAGGGAGTTGCTCTTCTTCTTCTTCGTAGGGACGTGCGATCGAGATCGGAGATTCGCTCGGGAAAGGGTGGCCCCCGTAATTGTGGTTGATCGTGCAGCTGTCAAGGGGTAAGGTAGAGGTTTTGGTGGGAAGGAGAGAGCTCGTAATTGATCGGTGGAGAGAGAGGACTCGTTGCTCAATGCAAACAATATCACGAAAACTTGCTTTCGAAAAACCCACACGAAAGACGAATTTCACACACGAATGATCGAAATTGTACAAAAAGATTGTCCCATAAGAAGATCAATCGGTAGTTTTATATCGCGCACAAAAATTGCATGAAGTGGGGATTCGAAGGGGTGTAAATCCACGAGAATCTAAGTGCAATGAGTGAAGATATTGCGAGGAAATTAAATCACATTGAAATTGGAAAACAAGGTGGAAATACAAGATCGAAATCAAATGAAAACTTAATGGATGGATGGATAGTTAGAGATAGATCACAACCATGCACTAAACACAAATTCTATATAGTTCAGCAAACTCGTCTACACATCAACTACTTCTTTAGCTAGCAAACCATAGTCCCTCTACCAACACCAACATAAAAAGTTCAAAACCCGAATTTTGATTAAAAGAAACATAAAACCTTACTTCGAAGTTGGCAGCTGCCACTACCCTCGCCACCACTGCAGCCTCCGCCGCCGCCCCAACTTCCACCATAGCCGCAATTGTTCCCATCACTACTAGCCGTCCTAAAACCACTTGTTAGCTCGTTTTATGATGAGGAATACCTTTTACTGAAACTTCGATTTTCGATTTTTATTAAGATAGGTTCTGTGGCTTGACTTCTAGGAGAGTTTTGGCGAAAAATAGAGTGTAACACAGGATTGTATGGAATGGATAGAAATCGAATGGATTGAAAATGGATCTGGGATCAACAGAGTTCCAAGCTACGTTACAATACTCCTACGAAAGCTGTAAAGGACTTGAAAGTTAACTAAAGCTACAGGAAGCTGTAAATACAGGAAGTAAATATGCATAGGAAACTAAAGTGCAGATAAGCTTGAGTGTTTTTGCATTGTTGTTGGGGGTCCTTTCTTCCTCCTTTCTTCTGAGTATTTGTATCTCTTCTCATTCTGTAACTGCTCGTCGGTTACTTCTATGTTTTCAAACTTTGAATTTTGGCGCTTCCAATAACTGCCATTCGCTAAAACTTGATCTCAACCGCTGGGATGATTTCAAATCTAGACAAGTAACTCCCCACAATATGCTCCTGCTCACTATCCCCGCTTTTTTCTCATAACTTCCTGCTATCGTGACTTACATGGCTGGGCTGTGATTCATCTTTACCGATTTTCTATAATGTCGGTATATTCCCGAAGTGTAAACTTCCCGAATTTCGGGAAAAATTCAACATTATGAGGCACTAATATTCCAACGTCCCGAACTATAACTTTCCATGTTTCGGTAAGTATACCGATCTTCATCAATTACCGAATTCGGGATATGATGCCATTCCCGCTTGCTTCTCAGTATGTCAATCCAAACGTATTTCGGAAGATGGCTGATTTTCATTATACACCAGATTCGGCATTAAAGCCGACTCAGCATCTATGCCGATTCTCATTTTGGTGTCAACACCACCATGACCCAAGTAAAAGCCGCCAGCTCCAGTGAGATTGGCCTCTCTGCCGCTGCCACCACTACGCCTTCTTTATGCGAGGTTTGTGTCCACGTTTGCCGCATGCGAATATGACCATGGAGGTGAATGCAAGGAAAAATGCAATCACACAAAGTCATGTCCACTCCAATTGGCTTCCACGGCCTTTGGTAGTATCAACAAGAGGAAACACCTCTCTTGCCATTTTATTCTAATCTCTCTCGCGTGCGTACTTACAAAAATTTGCCCATTTGATCTTCTCAAATCAAAGTATTAACACCACTTACAATCTCTCGTAGAGAACTCGCTCAAAAAATTCACAAATAGGAAACCTCGATACTCCTTTTTTTCCTGTATTGCATGACTTGTGAAAATAGGCCAAAACAAAGTTTTAATTCCTGTGCTTTCGAGGCTGATGTGACACCTGGACGCGCGGAACATGTATAGAGACGGGAGGTTTATCTATGCCAATGGTCGAGCGCCCATTGACCCCAGCTGAGCGCCCGCCCGGTGCCTAGTAGCTACAAGTTACTAGGTGCTCATGGCCGGAAGACCAAGCCTTTGAAATTTTACAAGTGGGCCATTCAATTAATTAGTTAGGATGCGTTGGCAACCATTCTGTTCTTGGAAATAATTTCTATTCAGAAATAATTCTTTTTTATTTCGTGCCCGAGAATAATTTCTAAACATTTGAAAGTGTTTGGTAACTGCCCAAAATTTATATTCTTGGAATAGAAAAAAGAACATAAATGCGTTTAGTAATTGCACAAAATTTCTTTTTATTAATAATATTTTAATAATATTTTGATTTTTTTAATATTTCTTTCTTTTTATTTTTTTCTTCTTCTTCCTCTTCCTTGGCCATGGCCAAGGCTGACAAGGGTCCCCTTGCCGGCTCCGGCTAGGGCTGGACCCTCTTGCCACCACCCTCGCCATATCCGGCGAGGGCGGCTCGCGGATCTAGCGAAGGCTGGACCCTCGCCAGATTTGGCGAGGGCGGCTTGCGGCAGCCCTTGCCGGATTCGACGAGGGTAGTGGTGAGGGCGACCCTCGCCCAGGTCGCGAGCCGCCAGCCCTCGCCCTTGCCGGCCACTGGTGAGGGCCACGACACCCTCGCAGGCCTTGGCCTGTGGTTGGTCGCCGATCGCCAGCGGTCAGCGATCAGCCATAGGCTAGAAAGAAGAAGAAGCAGAAAACCAAGAAGAAGAAGAAGAAAAAAAATTTCTTTTCCATTTTTTATTCTTGTTCCCAGAATCAAGAAGCAACTTTTTTTTGCTTCTTGATTCTGTTCCAAAACTGATTCTGGGAATAAATTTTTGCAAATTTGTGCCTGAGAACAAAAAATTTATCCAACAGATTTCTGTTTCAAAACTGATTCTCGGAACAAAAGAGTAGAAATAGTTACTGTTTGGCCGGTTGCCAAACGCTCCCTAACTTGCTTACTTAATAACAATTTTACCATTATCAAATATAAGATATAAAAGGATTAATATCATGAAAAATCTCAAATTAATACGTTTGTAATAAATTTACCCCAAACAATTTTTTGACCACAAAAAATCTCAAACTGATATATTTGTGACAAATTTACTCTTCTTTAGTTTCCGTTAAATTGGAATGAAAATCCAATAATTTGGTATACATGTGACAAACGGAGGGTAAAACCCAAATTAGTACACCTGTCATCCAACTCAGCAATTTGATGGTAAAATTTAACGTAAATCGACGGAGGGTAAATTTGTCACAGGTGTACCGGTGTGAGGTTTTTGGTGGTCAAAAAATTAGCTTGGAGTAAATTTGTTACATGTATACCAGTTTGGGGTTTTTGGTGGTATTAACCCTATCTAAAAATAGATTCCCGCCAAGTAGTTAGTAACTTATTAGTGAAATAATAGTTATATCACCGATACCCAGTAATAAATTTCCCAATACTTAAAAATTTTACAAGTGTGTCCAAGCGGTAAACTTCTAGGCTGCATTTGGTCATCTAGATTTCTGGTCAGGATAGGACCGGATAGGATGGGATATGAAATCCATAGATTTTGCTATATCCTATCCGATGCTTGGTGAATCACAGTAATAAAGCCGGATATTTTCACATCTTATCATATCCATTGTTTACTATGAACCACATATCAATGTAAAAAAACTAAAAATTGCACAAACAAAAATGGTAAGAATCTCTCACGATACTCTTGCCTACTTCATTTTTATTTGCTCGCTTTTTTTCCCTCTCTTTTTTTATTTCTTTTTTCCTCTTCCATCATTCTTTAGTAAAATTTTATTAAATAGTAAACTATACAAATATACCTAAAATATGTAATAAATATAAATACTAAATATATATATATGTATTTATATACCTATGGAATTATATCATAAGATAGAAAGAAATTTGAATGTATAAATAAAAATAGAAATAAATAAAAACGAAATCGTTGTTATTTTTTGTTATTTTGAATTTTTTATTATTATAATTCAAATATTATTTATACTCAAATATTATTTTAATTTTATTAATTTAACAAGTTTGTTATTCGAGAAAAATAACTTTTATATTATGGATTTTAGAAATCCTATCAATCTTTATCCCATCTCCCCCATGGGATAATTTTATCCGGGTTATATCCCTCTTATATTCGACTTTATCCAGTCTTGGGCAGGCACCAAACACATGTTAGGATAAATTTTATCATATCCTGAATTTTATCCTGACTACCAAATGTAGCCCTAGAGGAGTTATTAATTTACTATTCCACTTGAAAATGATAAATTCCTCATTCTGTTGGTAACTTATTACTAAGCTCAAAGCGGGCTACGTCGGCAAGTTGTTTCTTTCACTAGTAATTTGTTAATTTCACTGGTAAGGTTTTGTTTTCCACGGGAACTTCTTAAATAGGCTGATAACCGATAAATTTCACCCTTATGATACTAAAAGCGAGCATACTGCGGTGAGTAACCAATTTACTTGTTATTGCTGAATTCAATGATGGAGCTTCACAACTTAATATAGAATTTGGCGTCGGTAAATTCCTCAAATAGTGGTCCTGCAGTGAAACTACTATCTTTATAATTCTACTGTGGCTTTACAGACCCCCAACAAAAGAAAAAATCTACTGTGGCTTTCGTGCCTAAAGAACATATAAATTCAGGTTCAATTCAAGACTTTCCGCCGCTGCCTCCGCTGCTGCCGTCTCTGCCGCCATGGTGTCCACCTCCACCACCATGACCACCTCCTCCATGATGGTCTACGTGGTGGTGGCTGACGTGGCCTCCGATGTGGCCTCCGTGATGGCCTGCGTGGTGGCCTACGTGGCCTCCATGGTGGTGGCCCCATGGTGGCCTACGTGGTGGTGGCCTCCGATGTGGCCTCCGTGGTGACCTCCATGATGACCGCCGCCGTGGCCTCCATTGCCGCCGCCGCTGCCGTCATTGCCTCCGTCTCCACCTCCGTCTCTATCTCCATCTCCGCCTCCACCTCCGTCGCCGCCATCATCACCTCCATCTCCGCCTCCGCCTTCGGGGTCTCTCTTTTTCTTTTTGCGGCTAGTGCCGGACGAGTTCTTGCCGCAGGAATATTAGAATTCTCAATGATGATTATCATGATCATGATATCGCTCACTCTTCCGAACAGAACCGTGAGATTTCTTGACCTGAATCATAAACTTATCCAGTTCTTGAACAGAATCATCCCATAATGAAATACTCCCAATGTCGCTTATCACATTAACTATTTATGTAACAGATGTCTTTTAAGCAACATGGTACGTCTAAACTTGAAAGTGCCCTCCTAGGATCATATGCTGCATCATGACATCATTGAATCGACAGGAGTTGAATTCTCTGCACACATCATTCCGTCTCCTTCAAGAGATTTCTGCCTTGACATGATTGAGAAGAAATTGAATTTTGGGGCGACATCACATCAAAAAGGCACTGAAGGTACGATTGAAATGAACGACTTCCCTTGCTGATTAACGACATACAAGTACATAAAAGTAGCGAAATCATCCGTTTATTACAACCAGAGAACAGTGATTGCAATCCCCTTTACAAGGAAAAACAGAATGATGGTACCAATTGGTATACAGAAAGAATGATCTTTACAGGATGACAATGGGATGCATTTCGTAGTTATATTGTAAGAAGAGGGTAATTCTATTTACAGTTCCACGTAATATGCTCAACACTCAACAGACCAGGTATAGCAGAGCACCGGCGACAATGAGGCGGGGCGGAAGTCTTTTCCCTTTTCCAGATCGAAGAACTTTGGGAAAAAGTGAAAAAAAATTGTGTTCAGTTCATTGCAGGAATGCACAATTCCACATCCTTCAAAATTGGATCAGCTCTCTTCAGGTTTCTGGGATTGGCGGCAGTAGTTCCTGATGAACAAAAAGTAGAATGAGCATTTATCGCAGTGGGAAGATATAGCGATGATGACGAGAGAAGTTACAGAATTACCTCAGAGAACCGCAGATGGCCGTGGTGCACATTGGAAGATTTGACAATTGTTTCCCACTTGGGATCAACAGGAGCTGACTCTGAAGCATGGTTCCCATTAACAACATTTACGCCAGGAGAGGATCGTGAAGATGGCTTCTTGGAGGAAGCAGAGGACAAGGTTCGCGATAACCATGAGTCTGATGGAGATTTTGGTAAAGGAGGGGGAAGTGGCAAGGGTGAATAGGCACTGGAATGATTCTGCTGATCACCTAATCTCATAAGTGCCTCGCTTTCTAAATCAATTTTACCATCTCTGCTGACTTTTGAGCTTGTCTTTATTCTGCTCGCTTGAGTAAGAGTTTGATTGTGTCTAATCGAGTCGACATCTACATCCTCATTCGATCTGTCAGAAGCAGAGAGTAAGGGGGAGTCCGTGAAATGCAAACCTTCAAGTTCAGATATTGTCTTTTTCTCTGGGTGCTCAATGTTCTCAATATCCAGAGAAGGAGAGTCCACTAGAATAGCTTCCTCAACTTTCTTGCCGGTAGCCTGGATCTCGAAAACATAATCCTCAGAATGGGATGGCTCCTTCCCATCTGAGGGACTTGTATGACCTTGAGATTTTACAACCTGCACAGTATCGACGTATACAGTTTTTTCAATTACAGGGCTTGTATTGCCTGCCTCAAATTCTGCACGCTCACTATCTAATAATTCTCGAAGATTGATGAATCGCTTTCCTTGGGAATTGGAGCCATCAACCTTGAAATTCTTAACATTCTCATGAAGACTGACTGATCTTTCCTCCCCTTGAGTGACTGATTTAGAAAATCCGTTCTGGTGCTTAATTTTGCCATTGCCTTGCAAGCGTCTGTATAGTGATGACCCCTCTAATTTCTTGTCATCGTTTTTGCGTGTAGTTTGGCTCTGTGTGCTTTTGAGATCACACTTATTTTCATGCAGCTCCGCTTTTAGCCGGCCACCAACTGATCTTTGCTCATCAAAAGCATTTTTATTGTGCTATAAAAAAGCAAGAAGAAATACTTTAGCAATTATCTTTAACAGCTGATTAAGAAAGACAGAGAACATAACTGACAACTAACTTTAAGAAAACCAAAACACATAAAAACTATGTACCTTACTCCTGCTTTCACCTTGATATCTCGCATATGTAGAATTAAGTTGAGTTTTGTGCACAGTAAGCCCCACAGTTTGCATCCTCATACCAGGTACTGGATTTAACAGGCAAAACCGAGGGAATAATCCACAAATTTTAGTTGTTGAGGTTTCACTTTCGTAGTAATCATCAACTTCGCTTTCTTCTCTGACTCCGACATGGGTCATCGGTAGAACATTTGGTTTAAGTACCTCAAGCTGACGGTTCTCACCCCCAACCACTGCCTTCTTTACTGGATGCCTCGGCAGATCCTGTGCCACAGATTGCTTCCGGATGAAATGCAGAGGCGCTTCTGAAGCCATTGCCTTTGCTGCGGGCAAAAAACGACCCATCATGAAGTCCCTGGCTGGTGGATCTCTAGAGAACCTTCCAGATAGTCTCATATCTAAACCATCCACTCCACTCAAACCACTGACACTGCAGTTCAAGAAGAATGACTCAGATCGCGAAAATGTATCCAGTGCATCTAAGTAAGCTTCATCACCATAATCTGAACCAGCGAACCCTTTTTCCTCTGTGGTCTCCTTTTTCTTAGCACCTTCATCGTTTGAATGTGCATTTTCAGAATTTAAAACAATATTTCTCGTTTGAGTACGTACACTCCTAACACCATTGGAGGTTTTTTCAGAATCCTGCTGTTTAACTCTTGCAATCCTCCCAGGTGGAGGTTTCGGGGCAGCAGGAGGGCATTCAGGAGTCTGACTCCGCGATAGGGATTCATTCTTTGGTCTTCCTGGACACTGTTCCCATACAAATGGAACAGTTCCTGGATTCCTTACCGGACCTGATTTTAGCTCTGATTTGTAACGAGGAAGAGGAGGTATTGTGGGCAGTGACTTATCAGTCCTCCTTTTGTCCTGGCCCTCTGCAGAGTTTACTGTGGGTGAGAAGCGCCTCACCGTAAGGAATGGCTGATTGAAATTTAGTCGTGTGTCTTCCATTATATTATCTAATGACGTATATATGTTCCTGCAGAGTATTACCACAGAAAAAGATCCAGTAAGATGAATATTCTCATGAAATCATAGGCATAAGTGGTCTCACAGAGTAAATTCGACTCAACATAAACTGTAGTTTTTATGTGAAATAAACGCAAATTTGTGCATCTGTGCAAATGCACGCCAATTATGGTTTTTCGCGTTGGCATGTTTCTGACATTGATTGGTTGGCTCTTCCAAATGAGTTATATATTTTATGCTTTCTAGCTTCTCGCAGATCTTAGATTATATCAGTTACCAAGCATCAATATCTCATGAAAATTATACATAGTTCTGGCAAAAATAAAAGACAACTTCATTCTTTGTCCTGGAGCATCTAAGACCAATATCTATATCATCGTTTCTTCATTTTTACTTTTACCAGAGGAAATTGCCATCTTAAGGTTCCCACCAAAATAAACAAGTTTACTCTCCCAAACTCCAGTGAATTTCGAGTTCACCATTTTGTTTCCCAACTACTTTATAACAAGAACTTGCATTAGAAGTTTTAAGACCTGTAACAATAAATTATAGATGAAAAGAAGTTTCAAGACCCAAAAGAAACTGGGGCATCTCTCCACTTTCCTAAGAAACCAAGGTCCCTAAACCCAGGGCC
The DNA here is from genome assembly GCF_021117445.2 of Syzygium oleosum. Taxonomy (NCBI): domain Eukaryota; kingdom Viridiplantae; phylum Streptophyta; class Magnoliopsida; order Myrtales; family Myrtaceae; genus Syzygium; species Syzygium oleosum. The sequence continues at coordinate 9,005,018 of NW_026607494.1, forward strand.
AGAACTTTCACAATTACGAATTCCCTCTAAACCTCGTTTAACTGCAACCAAAGCTCAACAAAAAGACAGATAAGAGAATACAGGAATTTTTGCCTATTTGGGTTGATTGGTATCGACAATGCAGATGTTAATGGAACAGTTGACCAGGTCTAGCAGGGCGGTTTGGATTCGGATTGCTTCTGTTTAGGAGTCCAAATTTCTTCTCTCATTTTTTAAAATACTGTATTCCAAAATGTAAGGCCATGGGGGAATGCAATGCAAGGACCCTATTGAATTTTATCGTCTGTTTGCCAATTGAAGACTAATTTTACGCTTCAAATGACAGAAACAACAGCATCTGCGCCGCTCGATTACCGAAATAGCCAGCAAGAACCTATTATATCGAAATAAAAATAGCTTCCCTGAAGCTACGGAAACCACAAAAAAAGAAAGAAAGAAACAAGGAAAAAAGGAAAACCATAGCAGAACACAGAGAGAAACAACAAAGCTCTAAACCCGTTTGATTTGAAAACGACAAAAGAACACGCGTTAGGCCCCCTAAACTACGCATCGCAATTTCGGCCCACGAGGAGGAATGAGGAGAAATTTGAGATGCAACATCAAAGGCCGTCGAGTCGACTATACACACAATACCCAGAAACTTTGGTTGCTCAGCTTGCAAGATCATCATCATCAACATGCAATATTCCAAATAAAAATCTCAAGAAAAGGAACACAAACACAACCCCTTCACAGAAAGAAGGCGGAGGGAAAGTACAAAATCCGGAGAAGGGTCTCCGCATTCGCTCGCTCACGCTCATCGCCGACAAGAAAACCACGCAAAACGCAGAGCCTGCGACTGCCAAGGCACGAGCACTCGCGTACGCACATGCATCCACGAATGTACGACTAAACAAGCGAGGGCAGAGAGAGAGAGAGAGAGAGAGAGAGAGAGAGAGAGAGAGAGGGTAAGAGGGTATTACCTCAAGAGAGAAGCAGGGAAGCAGCGACTCTGTTTCTTGAAGAAGCGAGCCAATTGATGATGACGAGCTGTAAAAGCAGAGAGAGAGAGAGAGATAGAGAGAGAATCGATACCTAATCATGCACTTGAATGAATATGAAATGAATGAGAGAGAGAGAGAGAAAACAGAGGAATAAACCAGAGTCTGGCTTTGTACGCTTGTGTTTACTTCGTTGCTGGGGTTGATGAACTCATCGTACCCGCCCGCCAACGCAAAATTAATAAAAAGCATCTTTTCCCCCCCTTATCATCCCAAAAAGCTTCATCTTTTCTCTCTCTCTCTCTCTATAGATCTGTAGTATCTTTTTATCCGGAATTGACCTCTATTTGCGTGCCTTACAATACCTGAGAAAATGAAGCCAGTTGCCCACGTCAGATCGCCGGAGCGTCGCGTAGAGCAGCCGGCGATGGCCGGATCGCCACGCCACGTCAGCAATTTCAAGTGAGCCTTAGACAGGAGGACCACGTTTGAAAATCTCCTCGAGTATTTGGGATTACATTGAAATAGCCGAAAGGTTTAGTTATGAATCGGAATCCGAATAATAAATTCAGGACTGAAACAATGATTTTCCCAAGCTAAGAATACGGAGTTGTCAATTTCGAACTATAAATTTGACTAAAACGTTACTAATTCTGCCTCCCCGAAAGAAATGTTTAGCCACTTAACAAGTAGATTTTGCATTTATTTAGTGTTAGCCAAAAAAAAAATCCACAAACAAAAACTATCGACACGTGTCTTGACACGTTGCATTTGAAATGATAGCTTATATCGCTTATAAAAAACGAATGAATGAAAAATATTTTCATCGCCGAGATATAAATTGTTGTCAATAATAAAAATATTTTTCATTGATTAATTATTTCAAGCGATATAAATAATTAATTTTAGGAAAATATTGTCAAAATTATTCATTTTCCGCTAAACACACGAAGCCGAAGGGCAGGTGGTCATATTTATTTTTACGTTATTTTCTTGCCTAGCAAGATAGATATAAAAGTTACATGATAATTCATAGAATATAGTATTTACTCACGAAAATTAAGTTATACTAAACACAAGAGGCGGCAGCCCCCTTCAACCCCTCAGTACATCATTGATTAAATTTATCGAATTATGACATATTTAAACGGTGGCGGCACCAAATTATTGATGCTTAAATAAGCACCATACAAAATATATAAATCGATGCAAAAAAGGGCTTGGTGATGGGGGGTGTGGGGGCCTTGAAATATCGGTATGTAAAGATGAAACAGTACGAGGCGAGTGGGGAGCTTTTCTTTAATCGAGGGACACTTGAAGCTGTTTTTGGGGGAGCATGTGAGCGACAATTGTAAAGAGACGGCCGCTGCCGTCGCCATCACATACGTGACATCTCTCGTGTGTAAAAGTTGGACTCATCGTCGCCCATGCACCCTTTTGCTTTTTTCCTCCAATTATTGAACGTGGAAGCATACGTATACATGTGTGTCCATGAGTATATATAGTCAACTACATCCAAGAGAGTTCGTGTAGAAAACTAGTGCTGATCGAGTCAAAGTGACCAGCCAGTCGACTAAGAGTCGTGTTGGCCAGCCCATAGGAAGTGCGGCATGACAAAACTTAAGATGGTTTTGCCTTTATCTTTAGGAAAAAAGAAGAAGAAGAAGAATTTTCTGTCTATTTATAATGTCAAACCCTTTTTTTCAATTATAAAGTGTGCGAATCAACTTTGAAGTTAGGTGCTTATACAGTACGGCGCACGGAATTTTGAACGGTGGCAATTTGCCCATTTTGTGCACTCACTGAGGAAACGTTGGAGCTTGCACCCGACGCGTGCTCCTGGTGATCAATTCTTTCGTTCGGTAATCTGAAATTTGTAAGACTATATTGCAAAAATTCAATTTCAAGTCTTGATGTGATAGACTATAATCGAATATTTAAAAAAAAAAATGAACCATGAATAAGGCATTGCTACTTCGCTACGCAATCAACTTAGTATTTCTAGTACCGTTACTCTTCTTTTCAAATATGACAAAGTTTTGCACATGGTTTATGGTTCCAAGTGAACGAGGTCCATATGCAATTTCTTCTCGTATTGGGATTCTCTAAAGTCCGTTTTCTCTATAATTAATTACGTAAAGTTGCCTCCTTAAAATTTGAAGATATTAGTAACAAGCAAAACTTAGGCCTTTTCGGAGCTGGTCACTGCTTTATTGCCTCAACCGTGTGTTAGGAACGGGATTTTCAAGGGGGGAAAAACAAGAGCAGACAATTTGTAACATTTCCACAGTGTCCAATACAGGCAATATTCGAAACCCCCAAAAAACAATACAGGCAATAAATAAATAAATAAATGAATAACGTGACTAGCGTACAAGATGTACAACACAAGATGATGTGACGTGCTTTGACGGTATTCGATACTTTATAATATTGTACCGCAAAAAACGTGAGATTTCTTAGTTGATTCGTTATTTGGGATCAAGTCACAAGGCAACGATTCTTTGTGAATTCCTTAACCCTGACGTGGGTGATTTGCCTTCAACTAGATTGACGACGGGGATTTAACCTAAATGTGTGAAAGTCGACGCACCGTATCACGTGATGATTATGCTAAAAAAATAAGATATTCGATTTCAATTCATTCTTAAATCGATCAATTATATTCTAGATACTGGAAATTACAAGTGGCCAAAACTAACAATATGTTTGATAGAGCCGATTGAGAGGGAAGAGAAAACGATTTTAAACAATTTTTCTTTTTTCCCATTTATGTCCTTCTTTTTTAAAAAATAAACAGATAAATGAAAAGGACATTATGTATAATTTATATTCAATTATCTCGGTAGCATCCAAACAACGTCACAATTTAATCCCTTAAATTCCTTCTTTTGCTGACCCACATTATTAATTTTTTATGATTAAGCTCGCTAGTGATGTTTCCAATGATTAAGCTCCAAACATGGAAAGTATTGTATAAATCTGGGAATATTGAGTACATTTGTCACTTGAAATCCATTGTGAAACCATTTTCCACTTATGGTGCCATGAATGATATGATATGCGGATCTCGTAATCGATTACTTCCTATAGAATCGTGCATGTACACAAATTGTCATATCTACGCACCTCGGGTTCTGAATAATGGCAGGCGAAGCTCTTGACATTACTTTGAGCGATGGATGATTTGAACGTGAGATCCCACTCGTTCGAAATAAGTGCTTGTTCAATTACTGCACCACTAGGGGGTTCATTTGGATCACACCTTTGTTGAGGAGTACACCGCACACACATTGGTTCAAAACTAATAGTTCATTGATATGAATTTTCTCAATCTCGTTGTCTTGAATTAAAGGTCCAACACACAAAACTCTCACTTAGTAATTAATTTACCCCGAAAAGGAACCTCGCTTCTACATCAAACATACCTTTTATAGGTAACAATAAAATTGAAGACCCATTTTGGTCAATGTGGATGGCCGCAGATCCTCTACCTCGTGGGTGCTCTTCTGGATACATCAATACATCTTAACTGTTGACTCGTAAAAATGAAATTTTAATCATCGATAGATCACCTCGCGGGACAAATGATCTTCCCCTTACGAAGATCCGACCAACTCTGTAGGTTCCCCAAATGTCCTAGCCCTCAAAATAACTTATCCGAGTGGGCATATATTTTACTTATCCTTCTCAAAATACCTAAGATCCGACCAACCCTATAGGTCCCCCAAACATCCTATCCCTCGGATTAACTTATCCAAGAGGGCATATATTTTACTCATCCTTCTCAAAATAACTAAGATCTGAAGCGCGCGAGGAGGACTCAATAATTTTATCACCTTCCACACTCTAAATTAACACACAAGTTGAGGTTGCCCACCTACCTAACTCCTATTAAACAAATGGAACGAGACAAGACACCAAATGAATTTACTAAACTGGGGGCTCTGTCTGCTCTCGTGGGATCACATTGACTCCCACGTAATCACGTGAATAGATCAGTTCAGGGGGGGAGGGGCACTTGCAGCCTCATCTGTACCGCTGCCACCGCCAAGTCCAAAGGTCAAAACAAATCTCAAAATTTCGAGACTTTTTGAATGCTGTCTCCGTCTTCCAAGTTACTAGAAATCGCGTTCAATTATTATTGTCACAAGCTTTTAGGGACGGGACATCTCCACCTGGGGGGTCAATGTCGTGTCGGTGGTGGCACTGTCCGAGGCTGCGGAGTTCACTTACAGCGACGCAAAACCAGGAGTCATCGTCACGCTCTGCATGTTCAATTCATTATCTATTTGCATACGCGTTTTCCTGGACAAGTGAGCTTACGAGTAAAAACGAGGATCTCAGTACTTTTTAAAGATCTTAAGTCTTTTTCCTTTCTATTTAGAGAAAATTATCCAAAAAGTTCTACACCGTTTTGCCAATTCAGTCGTAAGCCTTTCGATTTTAAACATTTTTCACGTTTTGCCAATTGAAGTCATTCGGCAAATTTTGACTAGAAAATTGTTGACATAGACATCAGCTGTCTTGTGTGGCACGGCTAGCGGCTGGTGGCAGGCGCTGAAATTGACAAATTTTAATAAATATTTTAATATTTTTTGAATTTATTTATTTATTTTTCCTTTCTTTGTTTTCTTTTTCTTCTTTCTTTTCCCCTTCGCCGGCGCCCTTGCCAGATCGGGCGAGGGACGCTCGGGCCTGGGCTAGCTAACGTCGCCCTCACTGGCCCGGCAAGGCTGCCCAAAGGCTAGGCGAGAGCGACCCTCGCTCAAGGGTGGCCCTTGCTTGAGGCCGGCGATCTCTACCGACCATCGACGAGGCCCGGTGATGGTTGACGGAGGAAAAAAGGGAAAATGAAAAAAAAGAAAAGAAGAGAAAAAGGGAAAAAAAAAAAGAAAAGAAGGAAAAGAGAAGAAAAGAAAAAAAGGAAAAAAATAATTCGAAAGTGAATATTATTAAAATTTGTCCACGTCAACCTGGCAGTGTCACATAGGAAGGTTGACGTCAATGTCAGTGATTTCCAGCTAAAATTAGCCGGATGGGCTCAATTGGCAAAATCTGAAAATATTTAAGATTCAATTGGCAAAATTGATAGGTTTATAAACGAATTAGTAAAAGTGCAATAAGTTTAGGATTTTTTGGACAATTTTTTCTTCTTTTTAAAATACTTATTTTGTGAAATTATACCTCCAAAGAAATATGTAACTTAATAATTATATTGCATTCTTTACATATTCGAATATCTTCGATTCAGTAGCGACATTTTCAAGAAACATCAAATTTCGAGATATATTTATCTTTTTCCATATACAATTATTTTGGACAACGTAGGTTTACCAATAAATTTCTTCTATACTAGATATTCAAATTTTTTTAATAAGACAGTAGGGCTTCACATGTGTAGGACCAAGGAGGCGTTAAAACCAAGATGAACCCATGTCTACATCCATAATCAATGAATTTCCTTTTTAAATTTGATAAAAAGGGATTGGAGATGGACATGTTGTCGTATACAAAATTTCTTGAAAAGATTTTTCTACATAATAAAGCGAAGGTAGTCCATTAGATTATCTGATCGCTATTAATTCGCTAATGACTTGTTACATTTCCATTCAAATTAGCTGTACACACCTACATCTACATACATACATATATATGTATATATACGATAAACCACACAAGTTTTCATATTTCTAACAACTGACTTTTTTTTGAAATTTTTGGTGAGTTTTGCCTCTCTTGCCGCTTTTTTTTTTCTCCCATAAACATTGTTCTTACAATTTAGCGAGGAAATGCAGTACAACTAGTTTATCTACAACATCTGAATCGAAAGAAGAAGAAGAAGAAGAAGAAGAAGAAGATGATGATGATTTAATGTCCTATGATTTCCCATGATTTCCCAATCAAAGGAACTTAGGCCGTTCAATGATATTGCAATTTACACATGTCTGGACCAGGGCCAGAGGCCTAAACCTTGCAATTCCAAGAGGCCCGGACAGTGGATGAGAAGTGGATTTTCTATTGGTGAATATCAGTCCCACATCGACCGAAACAAGATCTATAGATCATCCGACAGACCATGAAATGTGGTTGGCTAATCAAGGTCAAAGTCATGCAGCTGCGCTGTGTGCACAGAGCGAACTATTCTTTCGGCTTTTACTAAAGAATACCGTGTGCACGCCGCATTTAATTGCATATGCCACTTTTTGGAAGGCTCAGCCTTTACAGGCTTTGAGAACCATTCTAAGTGTCAAGCATTTCCCGAGGTGGCCTCTCTGTGTAGAGGCTTTGAGCTCCAAGGTTCATCATTTGTATCAATCTGGACTGGATGTGTGTAACATGCTTCGTGCTCCATTTGCACAGATGGGCCCACCGATATCCAGTTACTTGGGCCGAAATTTACCGAATGAGATCTGTTAATCCTTATTGAAGTGGATTCAAGAGGTGCTACTCCAAGCAATTTGGGTGCCAGGAGTCTTCAGCAAGGACAAACAACAACAACCAAATGCACATATGGCTTCAACTGATGGAAGAATCATCAGAAGCTTACTGCGATTCTTTTGAGCTACTCTTATCAGTTAAGCAATAATGCATGCAATGAGCCTCTTTTAAGTTGGTTGCGAAAAACAAAAGTTCACCCCTTTTCTTTTCTGGGTTACAAGGACGAGTTCACCATTTGAGCACAATCCATACACTTCATATCAGATGATATTGTCAAAGTGATCTGTTCATTGGGCCAGGGGCTTAACTTGCCTCCTGCAAAGAGAACCCAGTTTCATCGGTGTTTGACCATGAACAGTTTCCTCACAAGATTTCAATATTGTGACTTTAGAAAATACAAACATAAGTACATAGATTTGATATGTGACATGGTTCTCAAGCTTCACCTGACAAGACTTATAGGACTTATGACGTCATGACAATCACAATGGGATCCCAAAGTATGTAAGATATGGAGTTTGACAGTGACAAAAAATGCATACTGCTTTGTGCGGATAAATATCCTAACAATGAATGCTACGTAGAGATATAAGAGATGAATCAGGATGAAAAACTTAATAGATGAAAATAAAAAGAGTTAAAACTGCGAAAAACCTTAAACTGATACGCCTATGATAATTTTACCAAAAACTAATTTTTTGACCACCAAAAACCCCAAACTGGTACACCTGTAACAAATTTACCCTAATTTATTTTCATTAAATTTTACTGTCAAATTGCTTTGTTAAATGATACGCAGCAATTGATGGATGTACCAATTTTATGTTTTACCCTTCGTTTGTCATAGGCGTACCAGTTTATGATTTTTTGTGGTATTAATTCAATTTAATGGAAACTAACGGAGGGTAAATATGTCATAAATATACCAGTTCATAGTTTTTGGTGTTCAAAAAATCAGTTTTGGGTAAATTTGTCATAGGTGTACCAGTTTGGGGTTTTTCATGGTCAAAAAATTAGTTTGACGTAAAATTGTCATAGGTGTACCAATTTGAGGTTTTTTTTATATTAACCCAAATAAAAAACCAGAAGATACCCACCCATGGGTAGCTCAGTTGGTTAGGGCGTACTTGGGATTGTGTGGTTAGGCGCACTGGTCTCAGGTTCGATTCCCCAGCTGAGTACTTGTGATTTAAGTGGGGGGCTATGGCGGTGGGTTGCTGTGCTAGTCTCTCCCAATGAATAGTCGAGGTGCGCGCAAGCTGGCCCGGACACCTCGGTTACCAAAAAAAAAAAAAACCAGAAGATCTGATGGGAAGACGTCAGCCTCCTGCTCATTGCAACCTTCTTTAGCTAAGTTTCACTTGAATTTGGTGTTGGAATCCGAAATTTCTCTTAGCTGAGGGCCGAGTTTCTGTCACTTATCCTCCGAGCGAACCATGTGAGGAAAGATGTGATCGAAAACGAGATCCACGCAGGACAAACAAAGAGTGCACATCACATATAAAAGGAAACTATTCCACGTCGGCTGGTGAAACTTTGTTGTCATCACCAAATACCTTACGGTTGGTTCTTTTACTAGTAACCATTTGAAATTTTCAGGTCAGGTTGCTCATAGGCTAATCAAATTTCATTGGTAAATTACTTGAATCCGGCTATCTTATGATTGAATTCGACTAGTTAGAGTGGTTAATTAAGTCGAGGTGCTATAGTTGAGTAGCTTGCAATTCTATAGTTGAATTTTTTATTCATCTAGTTACCTGTATTAAAATGGAATATTATAAAGAGTATGTGACACTGAAAGTCTTGCGCACTAAATGTTTCAAATGTACAACGATCCTTGGCACCAGGGCAGCCCAAATGGCTGTCTCTAGCAGACACAAACTTTGGACCAGGAACAGAGGCCAAAGCCTTTGCAGTACAATGTGGCCCACCTACGTATGAGAAGTGGTTTTCCATTTCCATAGGTGAGTTTTAATTCCCACAACGGTTGAAGCAAGAAATGGAGATAATCTTACAGGTTATGGAACGTGGTTATCTAATATTTGTTTGATCATGCATCTGCGTGGTGTGCACAGAGTGAACCATTTTTTCGCCTTTTGCTAAAGAATACCGCTTTTTGGATGACCATTGCCTCTACGGGCCTGAGCCTCTACCAACTTTCAAGTGTCAACCGTTTCTAATGGGAGGGATGGCTCATATAAATCATGTTTAAACAAGTGGGCAAAGATTTTGCATTTCTTTGTTTCAACAGTTCATCTAAATTCATTTGGAACACACACATAAGCTGAATAGATGACCAACTCCTTCACTGGATCTTCTGCTGCAAGAGGATGGAGAAATCTGGGTATCAAATGGTTTGGAGCTACAAGTCTGGAAAGCATGATGCAGATCCTAGACCAGTCAGTCCATCAGCGACATTAACTGTTCCGTCTTTATATTTCGAGTGGCTACAAAGATTACTGTAATTTATCAGCCAAAGAGGTACATAGCTGTAACTGTAGAAACTCAAAGGGCGGATGAATTGGGGCTACATCATGCCCATAAATTATCAAAGAAAGGACATGGTGCTTTGTTTTATGCTTCTCTCTCATCACTTCCTACAAGTTGCAAGAAAATTCTTGGGATTGGAGGCTTTTCTACTGCCATAACCCCCTCCAAAATCTGAACTACCTGAGACATAGTTGGTCTATCTTTCTCGCTGTCTTGAATGCACCAGCAAGCCACTTTGCATGCTCTGCATAATTCTTCCGTCTCCACGAGTCCTTTCAAACTGCGGTCCACAAGTGGCAAGACTTCTTCTCCTTTGGCTATTGAATTAGCTACCTGTAGAGGTAGATAATCACGCATATCACTATTCAGCTCCTCAATGTTTCTCTTGCCAGAAATGATCTCAAAGAGCAGCTTTCCATAGCTGAAAACGTCGACTTTCGATGTGATGGCTCCTCCGGAAATCCATTCTGGTGCGAGGTACCCTCTGGTTCCCCTCATGGTGGTAATTACGTGGCTGACATCCCGTCCCATGAGCTTCGCGAGGCCGAAATCAGCAATCTGTGGTGCGAGTTCTGAATCCAACAGTATATTCTCTGGCTTGATGTCACAGTGTATGATGCGATCTCGACACCTCTCATGGAGGTACTCCAATCCTTTAGCAATCCCGATGGCAATGTGGTATCTGGTTTTCCAATCGAGGGTGTTGGAACCTTTCTGAAACAAATGAGCTGCAAGTGAACCATTTGCAAGGTACTCGTAAACTAGGAACCTTTTCGACTCTTCTGCACAAAAACCGCGCAGTCGAACCACATTGACGTGCTGTATTGTTCCGATAGTTCTAACTTCTGCAAGGAACTGTTTGTTACTTCGGTTTGGGTTGGCAAGTTTCTTCACTGCTATAGGAGTTGAGTCTGGCAGTGCTCCCCGGAAAACAGAACTAAACCCGCCTTCCCCAATTTTCTCAGAGAAGTTCTTTGTCGCCTTCTTCAGAACTCGATATTCAAAACGCATCAAATGGTCGACAGCTGCACAAGCAGACCGTCTTGTCCTAATAATCACATGCAACACGCTAAGGACCACAAGAAAAACTACGGACACAACTACAGCTGCTGTTATGAAATTCGAACTGGGTTTTCTCTTTTTCTTACGCTCCTCCTTCAAGTCCGAGGCGGCGATCCGGACATAGAAATCTCTCAAATTTCCATCATCAGCCAGACGTTGAACCAAAAACTTCTCATCCGTCCATATCTGACAGTTAGCAGTGTAAGCATATGCACTGCACGAACAGTTGCTCAAGCACAATAAACAGCATGCTTTGATGTTTTCTACCATGAACGAATCAGAATTTTTCGGCAAGCGTGTGTTAGGCATGAGGAAAAAATTATCTTTCCTGTCATCACTACATTCCGACACAGATCTCCTTTTGCATCGGCCCAGACGATCTTCCAGCTTCAGATGATCTAAGTGTCCAAGAGCGCAATCACAAAGCGGTGCATCACTCTGATTGCAGTTAGAAGAAGCACCACAAAAGGGGTAAATCTCACACTTTTGTGTTGGGTGTACCCAAAGCACTTTCCATTCCTGCATATGCTTTGCCCATACTAATTGCTTGAGCAGCCCCGTCGGTTCGAGCACAATCCTAGAAAGATTATAAGGAGTAACTGAGGAATATTTGGAGTAGGTCTCATTCTCATTCGAAACAAAGGTGAAGTTTATCACGTTGTCCACTGTAAGTGAAGGCTGATGCCCGTAATCGTTCCCAGTCCAGTCGCTACTATGCCAGTAGGCTTCCGACCTGTTTAATAGCGTTAACTGAAATCTTCCTTCTGCTCCCGAGATTACAGAGAATTTCCCGGGAGCTGGATCATCTAAATCTCTCCAAGCCACCAAAACTGTCCGTTTAGACGTATGTGAACTATATACAAACTTGGCAACTGGCAACCACGTATCAGTGGGATGATCAAAACTCTGCCAAGCAACACTAGACACATCAGATGTCTTCCTTAAAATGAAGTTTCCATTGTCAAGGAGCACTGCTGAAGTCGAATTAGGCATGAGCGATGTCGAACCGGTCGACCAGATTTGATGCTTGGATGAAGCGAGTATGACTAAATTACCGTCCCGGAGGAGCTTCAACTCCGAAGAGAATGGGTCGGACACGGGGCGGTTCCTATTCGCAACCCAAACCATAGTCTTTTGAGGTAAACCTTTGTACCTAATGCCAATATAGTGGTTACCAGTGTTACCTGGTGAAAAGAAGCCCATCTCAAATGTTCCTCCATGAGAGATTAATGTATGGTTTCCGGAGAGAGACTCACCGGGAAAGATGGTGTCTGTGCTTATGGACAAAGAGGGGCCAAATGAAACAGAGAAAAGAAGCAAAATATAAGGAAACATGTCTACGTTTCCGGTTATGCAACTCATCTCTGGTTGCTCTTTCTTTCCAAACTACGGTTTTGGCATGGTGAGTTAGCAACTCTTATATTTCTTGAGTTCTCATTAGCCAGCGGTCTTCGGGGAATTGCCAGTCGAACAAGGCTGAGTCGAACGTGATAAGACACTGGCTGTTTCTCTTGTGGGGCCACTGGAATCCTAGCCGTTGCTTTGCAATTGGTTGCTTTCCACAAGAAAGGGTAGTAAACGCGTAGTATTTCAGAGGAAGTTCCTTTGTCTGGTGGGCGTTGGTGGTGGCTCAATAAAGGGATGTGTTACATGATCGAGAAGATCTTGCGGGTCATCTGTCATTGAAATGTTCAAGTCAACCAATAAACGTAAAGTCGAGTCAATAACATAAATTCTGTAGACCTACCAAAGGTTCCGTCAGTGGATATTATGCAGAGATTGTTGTACATAGCTTTCACATTAATAAGATAGGAAGGTTTCTAAATTTCACATTTTTGACAAGTTGATTCTATCTAGGAATCAGCTTTAGTATTGTCAAAATGAACCGTTGTGCCCTAAATCAGTAAATTGAATCGAAATCCTTGTAAGTGAGGAATCTGTGGTGAAATTCATTTCAAGGCCAATATATCATAAGTGTTACACCAATAGATAGCCCCAAGGATTATATTACTAAAATCTTGTAGAACTGATAGTGCTGTTGTTAATTTGCATTCAATTTCTACAATCATACAAAACTATATTCTGCAATCTTGTTATTGTGCTCATACCGGTAACCATAAGAAATTGTTGAAGCACTTGAAGAAGATTAGAATGTTTCAATTTCTCTCTCTGTCTCAACATCATATACTCGCATCTCTATCTGATACAAAAGTGGTTTTGGGGAAAGTTGTAAGTAATGTGATGCCTGAATTGAGTCCTTATCTTTTTGGACATATGCGAAACTCAATGGGAGTAAAGTGTAGCTTTGGAGTTTAAATTTAGGGCAAAGTTGCTCTCTCTTGAAGAAAAACGAGGGTGATCAGTTCTCTCTCTATTTATATCCAAGAGACATCACAAAGATCTGTCGGCAAAAGCTCATTCGTGGGAAATAAGAATTATTCTCCGTTAAGCACGGGGAGTTTGTTTCCGCCAATGTGCATATTGGTGGTGAAATACATGTTCGTCGTTTTAATCGGATCACTAGCGCTTGGGTTTCGTGCCCAATAATGTGAAAGTAAATTAGGAGGACGAGGTAATGGGCTTTGAATTCGGTGTTTTCCGAATTTCATCATCTTGTTGGTTTTGATAATGTAGAAAGTCTATGTGATTGCTATATTAGTTCAAATTTTGGAAACACTGATTTGGCTCTTGTGCGCGTAGAGAAAAGGAGAGGCAGACTATTTGTATTGGAAATTCAAACGAACAACTATTACACTTAAACTGATTTAGACTTGCAAAGAACACTTCACCACATTGTCAAATTACTAAACCACAAATAATGACATGGTAAGTTTCAGGTTAAGAAAACCGAATCAGCTCATCTGGACGATGATCACACTAGGTTCAGTTTCCTACTTCCCCAATTCCTAAATATCTATGAATAAAAAATGCATAATGTAATCCTTCTAAATCATTCACATACACTACATTCTTTACATTGAAAATAAACACGATTTTATCACCATATTGTTTGTGACAAATGGAAGGTAGTCCTGACCTTTTCAATGAAGGATGCGGGATACAATCAGAAGAAAATTGTAGTGTCATACCCAGATCTCAGTAAAGAGCATAAACGGAACCATTGACTCATCAAAAACCAGAAACCATTACATACAACCCCACAATCTGAAGACACAGAATGTTGAAGGAGGAGCAAGCTATCGGATTGCTATGCATCACTATTCTGCTTCCATAATTAGCTTAGTGGCAAAGATTAAATGGTTATCAATACAAAAGTTTCGTCAAGAGAAAGAGTGTAATTTGAGAACCAAAATAAGCTAAGTTCAGGCACACGGTAATCGTCTGCAACAACAGTAAGATTTCCAGCAAAAGCTAATAGCTATGGAACGAGAGTGATCTTTTGGTGTTCATCATAGAGAGCGTTTAGTGGTAGTTAACTCTCACTGTTTGAGTTTGACAACTTCAACTAAATTTAAGAATTAATATCTTTTTGTTTAAGGACAAAGAGATTAATATAAGAGAAGGTACGGATTCAACAAGATCCTGCAGAGCAAACATTATCTCCGTCATCAGCCTTTAGGACAATGACATCAATTCCTTTTTCCACTTTATATAGACTCAGATAATAGCCAAGAAACTGGGAGGTTCATCAGGAAACTGTAAATCGACCTTGCACTCGGACAAAAAATTGTGGCATTGGCATCATTTACTAAGGACACCGAAGAAATTCAAATAATCGGCGTCCACATTCGCAACCTCGCGCGCACACCTCAACCATATGAACTCGGCAACCCCGCTTTCCCCTTCCACTTTAAACCGGTAAATGAGAATCCAATCCACAGAAACAAAAAGGAAGACAACTCAAGCTAAAGCAAGCGGAATTGCTTGACTCGCAGAAGTAATCTCATCCTATCATTAATCGATCAGCACGACTAACAAGATATATTAAGGCATTCGAGTTAATGAATTCGCTTAAGTATTAACAGAGTCGATTTAATACAAACATGTGATAAGAAGATTTTTTTCTCAACAACATAAACGGCGTGATTGAAATGTTTTGTATTTTCCATTCTTTTGCCAGTTCTTTTCATTTGTATTTAGAGTTTAATCTAACGTTAAACATATAAACCATCTAGAAAATATAAATTTGAATATGTAAATTTGATTGTATTGAATAATCTTTTTAAGTTCAATATATTTGCTTCATGGTGTCAAATACTTTTTCGATCTAAAACAAATAGACATTACTTTAACAAGTATTTTAAGACACTCATTGATCAAAGCCAATATGATATAAGATATCAATTAATTAAAATACAATCCTACTTAAAAAAAAAAAGAAAAACACTATCATACCAAGAAAAAAAGTAAGTGCATCCTAATTTTGACGGTGCGATGAATTATCTTTGTACATTAAAAGTTTAAATGAAATGTATGATGTTGGAACCGGTTGCCTAAATATTCGACTATACATTTTAAAATCCCGTGGCCTCAAAAGCTCATCACTTGCATAGTATAGGATGATCCGTCACCTTCGTCCATTGATAACCAATTGGTACAGTTTCTTTTTCTTGCCCTGCACCTAGTAGTACCCTCTTTTGTTTTACATCCAGGAGATCCCGAGATCTAAACGAGATCTCAGATGAAGCCTTTTTAAGGTCATGCTTAGGACCAGTTAATAACCTACTTCACTCGGCTGGTCATGTTAGAACCTAGGCCTATGTTCAAGTACTCTCCATAGAAGAGTTTGCTCATTCCAACCACGCCATTGAACTCCAACTATCCAGCTCGGGCGATTAAGTCATTGATGTACGAATCTTGGATCACCGTCATCGAGAACTTCCGCAGACACTCAAAAGATGTCTCAAATGACAGCCGAAGAGGGACAAGGTCTGAAGCGGCTACGAACTTGCATCCAAGGAGCAACATCCTAGTGTTGACACCTAAGTTTTTGCTTGGAGACTTATCATTCATTCATAACAAAACTAGAGATCAAATTTGTCGATATCAACAGAATTGGACCTCTATACAAATATGTTAGTTTTGTGTAGTTCTGCATTCGCATTCTTCACTACATTTCTCTATATTTAGAAATGAGGGACATTTTTGTTTAGGTATTAGATGTCTGTATTGAACTTTAACCTAGGTGATTTATGAATTTCATTCAAATTGGACTCTTAATTCATTGAATTCTTATATTTAGCTCAATTGAGCTTGGCCCTACTATGTAGAGAGTGTGGGTTTGCATAAATTTCCATGTGTCATGCATGTGCTAATTATGTGCCGTGCATGTTTCGTGCATGGTCATGTATGTACCGTGCATGTGCCATTCACATCTTCACATCTTCTAGGACTTTTGGTTAATGATCAAGGAGAGTTTTTTATTTAGAATTTTGATTTGAACTTAAGTTAAGATTATGATTTCCAAGATCTATCTTTAGAGGTGACTTAAAGGCTGTCGCAACCCCCGAGCTGAACACCGAGGGAGTTTAACAGATAGCGAAGCGAGCACAAATGGTCCTTTTATGAGATGGCCCCTTATGCCTAGCATGGGCTCTTACAAGCTCTACCGATCGTGAATAGGTTTCCTTGTTTGACTATTTGATTTGGTTTTGTTTTAGGAATCACCGCTAATTTGTTATGGGCCATTTAGAGGCCAAGTAAGACACGGAAGCCTATCTTACTTCCGTGTCAATTAAATAACTACCAGCACTCAAAACTTAGCACTCTTATATTTATGTCAAAGAGCAACAATGATCGAAACTATGACCCCCAACACCAACTGATCGCTCCCCTTACAGTTGATTCACCACATGACATTAGTTTCGAATCTCTCTGGCAAATCCCGTGAGCGCATGGCCTCTATTTTCTTCATCGACTTCCAAACTCTACTTTCATAATTGCGGAAATGTCCTCGAAAACCCTAACATTGCCGGCAAAGACCTCAGCCACCAGCATGCAGTTGGCGAGCCGTTGGCGTGCGGATGGAGAGCAACCGCCACCCTCACATGAGGTCTCCCATTCAGCTTGCCGGCGGTTGGCCGCCATCCCATTTGGCTTTCAGGCGGCCAAGTTTAGCCGGAAAGGTTCGGGAATTTAAAAATAAAAAAAGAACCAGTAAACGTCCTTCACAAAGCGTAGTTTTTTCCAAACGGCATTTAAGTCAAAGTTGATTCTCAATGTACTTTTTAAATTATATTTTACCAAATACTATTTGCATTTTGAAAAATCTCTTTCATCTAAAGAGCCTTTGCATTTTTCTAAAGACTTTCTCCCAAAGCCGAACCAAACGCATCTTTAAATTGATTAAGACTAGCAAAGGACACTCAACCACATTGTCAAATTACTAAACCACAAACAATTATGTTAAAGAGCAACAATGATCGAAACTATGACCCACAACACCAACTGATCGCTCCCCTTACAATTGATTCACCACAAGACATTGTTTCCGAATCTCTCCGGCAGTTCCCGTGAACATCCCGATGGCCCCCATCTTCATCATTGACTTGCCAAACTTGGAGAAGAACGCAGCCGGCAACCGAAGCTACTGCACCACCTTGGCAGCACCTTGATTCGTCAAGAGTGCGGCGTCGGATTGGTACGATCCCTTGTTGTCCGTGAGAATATCGAAGTAATGGCTATCGAAGGAGAGCGAGCTTTGCAGATCCATTTCCACCGTCGTAGCCGGGTTGGCTGGGTAAGGGTACTGGGTCTGGAGGAATGCAGCGGAGGTGGCGTTTAGAGAGGGGTGAGCGTCTCCTTTCCCAGTGAAGTTGTGGAGCCTCCTAGAAAATGTGCCGCAATGAGCAACTCCAATGGTATGTGCACCCGATCAAGGAGCAAAGATATAGTTGATTTCACTGTACATTGTGCATTGTCTAACTCAAGGCAGTATGTCAGTTATGTACTTTAATAAACTTCGATGCTAATTTAACGATCCAAATGTAATTCATGAAATCTTAATTTGACCATCCGAAAAAGAAATTGCAAACACCATCAATGACATACTAAAGGAGATGGAATGTTCCCAACGACGTTGGACGCTAAGGAAACGTTGTCGTCTCTTCATCCCGTCAACACATCCCACATCGGCTTATTAAACTGCGATTCACACGTTCAAATGAAAATTCAACCTTATATGACTGACCATTTTCGGTGAACAAATTTATTTGGGGTTACTAAGGTCATATTTCAAAATCAATTTTTATAGCATTGATATGAGGGACTGTAATTGAATATTTAAATAAGCGAACTATCAAGAATTGACAAGAGTTGGCACGTCACTGTGTAATCAACTTTATAATAAAGAGCTTCTCTATTTTTAGTGCCGTTTACTCTTTTTCTTCTTCCTTAAAAGATGACAAATGATGCACAAGTGAACGAGGTAGATTTGCAATTACTTCCCGTATTGGGATTCTTTAAAGTCAGTTTTCTTCACAATTAGGTAAAGTTACCCCCTTAAAATTTGAACATATCAGTATCAAACAAATTGGACCGCTCAGACTTAGTATAATTTTTTTCTTTTTTCCACTTTCTTCTTTCCTACATTGCCCCTAGATGTATTCGTTCATTATGCATAATCACCGTTGACACCTATTTTTAATTTGCCCAAAATTAATTGCACAAAATTTAAGAGTTAATTTTCTTTAATTCCTAAAACAAAATTTTTTTCTATTTAAATGCATTGCATATAGAAATTAGGCACATTTTGCATTAATAGGGTCTATTAGAACTTTAAAAAAAAAAATAAAATTAAAAAAAAAAATTTCCCGAGTTGGGCCGGGTCGGGGCTGGGCCGACCCGACCCTTTTCTTTTTCTTTTTTATCCCCCGTACGGGCCTAGCCCATTCTTTTTTCTTTTCTTTTTCTCCTTCGTGCGGGCCCGGCCTGCTTTCCTTTTCTTTTCTTCTTTTCCCCGCTCGAGCTGGGCCTGGCCCGGCCCTTCTCCTCCTTCCTTCTTCCCCGTCGCCCGTCACTGTCCCCTACCCATGTTCGCCCCTGTTCTGGCCACAGGGTGACGAACGGCGGCGGCCTCTCGCCATTGCTGTCTGGCCAGAGCAGGGGCCAAAGAGGCACGCCGACGGGACTGTCATTAATTGCCAGTCCCGTCCACCCTGAAAAACTGGACCATATCTCCTCCCTTCTTCCTCTCTTCCCCGTCTCTCTGCACCCTCACCGAACTGGCCCCCCCTGCTCTGCATCGGCCTAAATGGCCACGAAAGTCACGGGCCAGATAGGCCGGTGCAGGCCGTTGTCATGCAGACGTGAGAGCAGGTGAGACGCGTCGTTGCTGCCTATAAAAGCCGAAGATAGAGAGAGAGAGAGAGAGGCGGGGGTCGGCCATTTTCGGAGAAAAACAGAGAGGAAGAGAACAGAGAGAACAGGGAGAATATGGAGAGAGAGAGAGAGAGAGAGAGAGAGAGAGAGAGAGAGAGAGAGAGAGAGAGAGAGAGAGTCCAAACCGAGAGTCCTCAGGCCGTGATAAGAAAGCCCGTCGCCTCGCCAACGCTCCCCGGCCAGCCGGAAGCCTCCCATACGCGCGTCGACCGGTGAGTCTTCCCCCGGTCCGAACTGCTCCTGTTTTCCCCTGTTTTGGCATTCGGTTTGGCCGGGACTCGCGCCGGCCGTTTCGCGCGAATCCCAGCCCATACTGTAACAGCCCGAATTTCGATGTAATTTCGGGATCAATAAAACTGATATTATTTCGCATTTCATTTTAGTAAGTCTCGCCCAGAGCTGATCACTCTCGGGATACTAACCAATGGGGTAAGGCTAACTAGAGAACGGTACGTGGACCGGGGACCCTATCATGAAACGGACACCGATCACGAGAGATACTGAGGGAATATTTTGGGCCAACGTGGGCCGATCTTAGGAAAGAGTAATGGATTGGGTTTGGCTAAGGCCAACGATGTACAATAGGGACGCAGGTGATTCTGCAAGACCGAAAGTACACGTGGCCAACCAGTCCTGAACTTGAACTGAATGATCGTGACCTCTGGGACTAGTGATAATTTCTCATTCTCTCAATGATCGAGACCATTGCGATACGGATAGCCCTAGGTCGATACGCGTAACCTCTGTCACGCCCCGAACCCCATCGAGCTCGCGACATCCTCTGCTCTGGTCGAAATGATGCGACGTCCCAGGAACGTCGCCGACCCAACCCAAACATCAGAGCCACATGCGGAAGCGAATAATAAAACCCCGGACAAATAATGACGACAACGGGGTAGAACAACAGAACAATCCAGCAACCACATATTCATACAACACCAAATATACATACATCATATTACAGGCATAATTAACAAACTAGCATCCGAAATTACCGTCAACAAAATATCAGGGTTTGGTTAACTTAACTTCCCTATGGGTCAACCCGATTTACACAACCCCCAAAACCTTAAGGAAAAACCTAAGGATCGCCCTCCTCCAGTCTGCTTCTGAATCTCTGGCTTGAATTTCTGGAACTCACCTGCAGCTCCACTGGGCACCAACAGTAGCTCCCCGGACTTCCAAAAAGAAAAGGCGCACTTCCCGGGTTTAGGGCCGGGGGTCTGAAAGTGGCGGTTATATAACCGTGAGACGAATCTCAATAAGTGTACAACCCCAAACCCCACGTAGGCACTCACGTACCGCCAGACGAAAACACACATAACACACAACGATCGGCCAAACTAACAATCACATGCGACCCTACCCGGAATCCATCACGCACGTTCGCACGTTAGACAATAACACAGCCAACACATCACAGCAATGAATCACAGACGCGCGCGTGCCTCAATTATAAGACAGAAACCACTTGGGCACGTCCTATACCGTGCCTAGCAGTTTCTACCCCATAATTAAGCATCACATCGCGCGATACAAACATACTCGCACGCTACTCACACCATGCGTCACTTTCCACAATACTCTCGCTTGTCTTGCCAAATCCCACTCATTTTCAACCTTTCCACCACTATCGCGCCCGCGTAAAACGCATCAGGCCAACGGTCTTCTGACCTCGTCAGGCATCGTCACCCCGTCGGGCCGGGCATCGTCACCTCGTCAGGGACGGCATCGTCCCGCGTAAACGTACACGCCTCAGGACGGAATCCTACACACACTTTTCTTCTACCGCGCCCGCGTAAAACGCATCAGGCCAACGGTCTTCTGACTACGTCAGGCATCGACACCCCGTCGGGCCGGGCATCGTCACCTCATCAGGGACGGCATCGTCCCGCGTAAACGTACACGCCTCAGGACGGATCCTTTCCAACCAATCTTACATTTCCGTACCCTCGTTCCACTCAAACCACACTTACACATGGTCAGCAACACTCACGGTCATACACAACCTCACGCCTTACACACAATCCACCATGTATGGTCAAACATACACACCTCACACACATTTCACGATTACTCATTCTCGTCACACGAACACGCACACATAACCACACACTCTTGGTACACAAATTCATTGCACAATCACACTCCTATACTCACACACCTCACGACCACACACACGAGGCATACGGCCAAGCCACATTCAGTCCGAAACACACACCAAACCAGCCAACCATCACGAGCCACACAACCACATACAAAGTGCCATTCAAGGCATAATTCTACCAATCAATCGCACAATTCAGTCACAATCAATCCACAACACCTCAACCATCATCGAGCCTCCTAAACCTCGCAAATTTCCTTGCCAACTCAGTCTCCGATTCAGCCCACAACAACCACACAATCAGCCTTCAATTTAGTCCTAAAATAGCCACATAAACTACCCGAACTAAACCCTAAACATGCCCTACGATACCCGAACTCCTAAATGACATTTGGGGAAAACACTTACCCAAAAAGGCGAGACAGAACGGGGCTGGAACGGGCCGGGACAGCGGCAGCAGCGGGAGCAGCGTCGCCGGCGACGTACGGACGGCGTGAACAGTGTACCGTACGGACGCGAGTGAATCGTACCACCCGTACGGACACCGACGGGCAGCTGGGATCGTGGGCCGACGAGGTGCCGTGTAATAGCTGCACGCGGCGTCCGTACGGTCCGGCGTGACAAGTTGATCCGTACGGACGGCTGATCAAAAGACCGCATGTGGACACTGCACGGACGGTGGGCCGGGCGGCGACGTATAGACGTGGCCTTGACGGGCCGGGTGTCGACGGATCCAGCGACGGAGTTCGCGAAGCTCCGGCGGTACTGTTTGTAAAACAGAAAAATGACAAAAGAGGGAAAAAGGAGAGAGAGGGCTAATTCTGGACTAAAACCGGGGCTGATGGTGGCTGCCTCTTGGGTGAAACTAGCTGGTGGTGGTCTTGGCTCGGCGGGATACAGCTCCGTGAGTAATCTTTTATTCCGGCGTGAACGATTACTGAATTCGCTAAAAGTGCACGGCAAAAACCAGAAACGGCGAGGAAGAAGAGAAATGAGGAGAATGGGCTCGGTAGATCAGGGAAATGCGTGAGAAAGAGAGAGATTTCTAGTCAAATGAGTCAAATATAACTTAATGGAATCCAAGTGTCAAAATCTTGGCCAATGGACAATTTTGCCCTTGATTCAAAGGCTAGGATTTGCCTTAATCCAATAATTTAGGGGTGAAATGGTCTTTTGTCCCTAACCATGGTTGACCAGACCTGGATTAAGTCAAACTCACCTTGGTTAATCCCAAAATTAAATCCAAAATTCGGAATTGGCCAAATTAGCCCTAGGGGCATTTTCGTAATTTTCCGATCCCGAACCGAAATTCCAATTTTCGCACATACGTGTTCCATATGTGCGTGGCCAACATAATATGGCGTCGGAATCGCGAAATTCATCGCGCAAGCCCTCGAAAATCCACGTCAAAGTCTCGGGAATAAAATAATATTATTTTTTCAATTTTTGTCGAAATTCCAATTTTTGGCCAAAACCACTCTGAATGCACGTGGCCACCCCAAAATGACACTAGCCTCAAAAAATAACCTCAAACGACTTCAGAATCGCCATCGGTGACCAGAGGGGCAAAATCGTCATTTTCCGGGTCCCGGACCGAAATCCATTTTTTTGCAGAAATGGGTGGCCCCAAGGTTGGCCAAGCCAAAAACGTCATCGGCCGTCCAAAATTGTCACTTTCAAAATTCTCGATTCCCGGGCCCGAATTCTAAGAAATGACTAAAATTGAACAATCGCGACTTTAGCTTATCTCTGGCTAACGAGTGGCTCTTTGGAATTACGCGCTCTCAATTCGTGACCGACACTAAGTCAAATCACGTTTAAGTTTACTCCACCCGGGACGACCTCGGTTGTCATATAATTGCGAGGGTCTGTCGCTAGTTCCCTTCGGACACGATCAATCAAGTAGACCGGTCTCGGTTGGCTCAAAACATTCCCTCGTCAATCCATATGGTCGAAGATCGAACCCAGGTCGAGTTCTTTGGTCGTGCGAACTCAATCCCGTAACGGCCCTACCCCTAAGGTTAGCAACACGAGAATGCGCATTTCCTGGTGAGATCTCACTATAAGTGCATTGATCAAATTCATTTCCTAAATCCCGGGAAAAGGATCGAAAATTCAGACTGTTACAACCTCTAAACAGCCGCCCGTTAGTGAGAGACCCTGAAATTGAAAGTTTAGCGAGTCTTGTTCACGGAATTGGGCTCGGATTTCGATGTCGATTTTCGAAGGCTTAAGAGACTATTTTTGGAAATCTGACGTCATATTACGCTGGCCACACACATTTGGAGTTAGTACGAGTAAAAATTGGAATTTCGGTCCGGGGGTGAAAAATTACGATTTTGCCCCTGTGGGCGCCGGTGTTGGATTTTGAGGCCGTTTGAGGTTATTTTTCTAGGCCGATGCCATTTTTGGGTGGCCACGCATACCAGGAGTCGTTACGGACAAAAATTGGAATTTTGACAAAAATTGAAAAAATAATATTATTTTATTCCCGGAACTTTGCAGTCGATTTTCGAGGGCTTAAAAAGTGAATTTCGCGAATCCAACGCCATATTATGTTGGCCACGCACATATGGAACACGTATGTGCAAAAATTAGAATTTCGCCCCGGGACCGGAAAAATGACGGTTTTGCCCCTGGGCTATTTTCGGGTCCGAATTTTTTTGGGAAAATTTTAGGATAATTACCAGAGGTTATCAGCTCAATTATTAGGGTCATTGACCATTTTACCCCTCACTTTTTGGATAAGATCAAATTTAAACCGTTAGATTAGGGGTATTTTCGTCAAAATTGCCGGATTTGCGACACGTGTCGCCCTAGGCTGCCCCTTTTTGACCAAGTCTGATCTCTCTCTCTCCCGTCACTTCTTCCCCACGTCCAGAACTCCCACAGAACAGAAGCTCTCCTCTGTTTTCTCTCTTTTCTCCTTTTTTTTCTCATTTTCTTCCTCTTGGCCGAGCCTCGCCGGAGCTCGTCGCCGGCCACCGGAGTGCCGCCGCCGGCCGCCGTGCCTCGCCGTCGACCACCTCAGTCCCCAGCCTCAGCCCCACCTCTGTCCGACCCCTTTCTCTCTCTCTTTCTCTCTCTTTTTCCCTCTTTCTCTCTCTTTCCCGTTCTGCAAATAGGACCGCCAGAGCTTCGCTGGAGCTCCGATCGCCGTTCCGTCGAAGCCCAGACGTCCGTACGTCACCGTCCGTACGGTGTCCGTACGACGGTACTGTAGTTGTCCGTACGGTCCGTACACCGTCGCCGTACGCCGTCGCCGGAAACGTGCCGCCGGTTCTATTGTTCACCAGTAATCGGCCGCCGTTCATCGTCGTCGTGGTCCAAGATTAAGTAAGTAAAATTCCTAAACCCGGATTAGGACTGATAGTGCATTTTTTTGAACTGGTTTAGGGATGCTAGTACTGGCAGTGAAAAATATTGTGTACCGATCGATAGGAATTATTATCGGGAAAAAATGGTGAATCATTGAGGATTTATTGGGGAGAGTAATTAGATTAAATGACCAATTTAGGAGCCCATTGGAAAATTACCGGGTATGTACGGGTTGACTGGTGGTACGTAATTTGTACGTAAGTGTGATTAATTGTGTACTGCCATGTCGCTTGTTGTGTGACTGATTATTGTGGTGTGCGATTGGCCACTGTTTGGCTTGCAATTACTTATTGATTTGTGAATCGCACGTTAGGCCACACGGTATTAATTGGGCCAATTGAGCACGTGTTGTGATATTGAGTGTTTGAATTATGTTGGTGCTCGTGGTGCATTACATTGCATAACATGGACACGCATTGTGTATGCCAAGAGTGAGGCATGTGATGAAGTTGTGCGAGAATGCGTGTCTGCCATGAGCATGTGATCACCTAAAATACCCTGAAGCGTTTTACGCTGGGTTCAGATAATAATGAGTTGTGTGATCACCTAAGGGCCTTCGGGTCGTGACCTTCGGGTCGATACCGTCCTCACGCACTTTGAAGCAGGACGATGCCCGGTACGTCCGGAAGGCGACCATCCTCATGCACTTTGAAGCAGGCTCTGGTTCGCAAGAAGAACAGTGTTGCGCCTCATGCACTTTGAAGCAGGCTAGAGACACTGGGCCAGATCGGTTGCTGCGCCTCATGCACTTTGAAGCAGGCTAGACGCACCGGGCCGTGAAAAATTAATGACTCGAGTCGTAATAATAATGAATTGGGCAAGTGTGCCAGTGTGGGCCAGTGGGCCGGAGAAATGCGCATGACATGTCGACGACATTTGCATGCATGAACATGCATAGACTGGCATACGAAGGTGTAAGAATCAGTGCATGAGCATGTGATTGGCGTACGGGTGATCATGCGTGCCACGTATGTGCCGTGATTATTATATATTGATCCGTCTAACCTGCAGGGTCTGAGAATGGTTTGATTATTGTCGTGTTGTGATTATAAATATTTGTTTCCGGTCAGGAGATTGCATGCTAGCCTAGCCTAGGTTTAGGGGTTGAACTCACTGAGATTTATCTCACGGTTGTGTAAACCGAAATATTTCAGACCCCCAGCTGTAGGATGCCGAGGATACCACCTCTTTCTGGGATACCGCATCATATCCAGCGGTCGTCTAGCGTACATCCCTGTGGAGACGGAGCAGCCTATGTGAGATATTACTCGGTTTTGTTGTGAACGTGGGGGAGGATTACTACCACACCCAGGAGTACGTGGCTTGGTATTATAGGGGGGGCTGACGGCATGACCGGACCCCCACTTTTGATCGAGTAGCTGCTGGTGTGTACTTTTCACTATCGTTGTATAGTTGAAGGTTGTAAAAAGTTTTCTATGGCAATGCTAGTGTATATATATTTTCAGAGTTGTTTGATTGCTGGTTGTTCTACCTTGGTCTCATGTGTTTATTTGTACGGGTGTATATATATATTTATATACGTGCTTCCGTATGCGATTGATCTCTGATTGGGTGTTGGGTCGTCGACGTTTCCTGGGAACGTTGCACCATAATCAACCATGACGGGATGTTGCGTTCCAGTGGGGTACGGGGCGTGACACATACCGCCGTCCCCCGCCGTCCGTGCGTCGTCGCCATAGGTAAGAATAGGTTTTCCGAGGACGGCGGAGCCTCGAAACAGGTCGGAATCTCCTGTTTTTGGTCGCGCACACCCGGTGTTCGACAAAATGCCTCAAAGAGACCGTTTTTTAATTCGGTCGCCGACCGGCGACCGGCGGTCGGACGGTGACCCAGGTGGCCGGCGAGGCTCGGTGGTGTTCCCCACAAGCCAATTTTAGGCCGATGTCGATCTGGGTCGGCCGGCCGGCAAGAAGCCGATTTTCGGCTTCTCCGGCATCCGCGCCTGTGGGATCGACCTGACCCGGTTCAGCTGACCCGACTCGAGTCAACGCCCCGGGTCGGATCCGTTGACTCGGGTCGGTCCGACCGACCCAGTTTAGCTGACTCGACCTGGGTCGGTTCCGACCCGGTTCCCTTTTTTTTTTTTTTTTTTTTTTTTTTTTTTTTTTTAAATTTTAAAAAAAATATTTAAAATATTTATAAATTATAAATTTTTTTAAATATTTTTTCTTTCTTCTTTTTTCTTTCTTTTTCTCTTTCCGTATTTATTATTATTATTATTATTATTATTATTATTATTATTATTTTATGTGATATATCCTAAGTGTTTTAATTTATTACTGTATTATTATGTAAGTTTTTGTCTTGTTTAAATTAGACAAACCTGAGGTCGCGCGATAGTTTTTTGCATGTTTTTTATTGCCGTTGTATTATTATGCATGTTTTTAATACAATTGCATGAATTGATGTGTTTTGAATGTCATCTGACTTAGTTAGAGTTAGAATCTTAGGCTGCATGAATTGTTGTGTTTTTGACTGCTAATCGTTTCTGATTTTGCACTCGATTGATCACCTCACATATTAGGAGAAATGTCCTAAAATCAATCTAAATTGCCAGACAAATGTTTTCAAAAAATGAACAGGGTGAAAAGGTACCGAAAGGGCATTAGTTATTCAACTAGTGTAACCAAGTCCCCGAACTCAGTTAATCTCTAGTTCGCAGGAATAGGGTGATCCTCCCATCATCTTATTTGGGTTTCTAATCGACCCATCCCAAATCGATTAGTGGCGACTCCTTGGTATAAACCATTTGCATATTAAATACTTAAACCCTAAGTCGTGCTATGGTGTGGGCTTGGGAGAGCCCGAGTTAAGTCCCAAACCCAGACTTAGCACGTACCAGGCAAAGCCCTTTTTTTTGCACATGCTCGATAAAAAAAAGTGGGGAGGTCGGTCGCGACAATCACCAGGCATGCCCAACCACCAGCCAAGATCGTACCTACACCAATCCTCGACATTACCAGACCCCCACCGCCCAAGCCGCATGATGCTGCTGCTGTCGCCATGGGCCCGTCCTCGTGCACCCATTGCAACTTCCCCCTCTCTCTCTCTCTCTCTCTCTCTCTCTCTCTCTCTCTCTCTCTCTCTCTCTCTCTCTCTCTCTCTCTCTCTCTCTCTCCCTTGTTGACTATATGTGTCGCAAGTCAGCTGAGCTGGCGAGGTTGGATCCGGTGTCACCGAGGCTGGACGATAAAGCCATGGGATCATGACCCCGGCCTTCCTCTGTCCTCATTGAGAAATGAGGAAGGTAGATCGAGGCCTCGCTGATTGCCAGCTCAGTTTTCGCGAGGTTGCGGCCACGAACAAAGGAGGGTGAAGAGAGAGAGAGATTACGAGGTTGTCGGAGGCTCGGGCCCCTTGGCATTTGGTGTAGAACAAAGGTTTTCTTTCCAAAGGGAACTTGATCAGATAACCATAGGACCTTCTTTTGGTAAAGTAATTCCATCAATTTGTCACTAATAATGCAATCATTGAAGATGTAAAGTTGCCATGACTAACATGTTGTAATCATAGATGAAATCTCAAAGTAAATTTGATCATCATAGCAAATTCATTCATTATCGTTGTCGGTTCTTTTTACATCTCTCGTGAACTCATGGCATTAACGAACAAAAACAAAAACAAAAACATAAAAACATAAAAAATAACCTAAACAAAACTTAGGCCTTTATTGCCTTAAGGAGGGGAAAAACGGAGAATAAGTAATTTGTAACATTTCCACTGTCTAATATAGGTAATACATAAATAAATGAATAACGGGCTAAGGAACAAGAAATACAACACGAAATGATGTGACGTGCATCAAGAGCATTCGATAACTTTATAATATTGTGTTTCAAAATACGTAAAATCTCTTATTCGATTCATTATTGATACATCACTTGAGGTCAAATCACAAAGTTGTAATTCTTTATGAATTATTTAATTCTGATGTGAGCGACATGCCTTCAACTATATTGAAGAGGTAGATTTGATCTAATGCGCGAAGGTCGACGAATATATCACCCGACAGCAATGCTAAAAAAAAAGAAATTCGATATTAATTCGTTTTTAAATATATCAATCCTATTCGAGATACGGAAAATTACAAGTGGCCAAAACTAACAATATGTTTGATAGAGCTGAATTAAATGGAAGAGAAAAGGTTTGAAGTTATTTTTGTTTGGGTAGAGGGAATGAGATGGAGGGAAGAGAAAATGAATAATTAGAAGGGATTAAAAGTCCGACCTAAGCACGTCGTTAAACTATTCCGTCTGAACTCTAGAAAGTAAAACACGGGGGTATTCCTTGGGGTGAGAGAAGAAAAACTATCTCCCAACTTAAGGGGCAGGGTGTGCGGGCACTAGCATGGGCACGTTAAAATAAGAAACTCCTCCATGGAACTCGTCGTCACTACAATGCAAATGGATAGGCTGTGGAGGCCCCTGTCGGTGGCTTCAGCTACCCTTACTTTAGTGAGGTACCCTGGTAACCACCACAAAAAATCCAAGGCAGACCCTTGGTTACCAGGGTGAGGTAGTAATTAACCGATGTGTACTTCAATTCTCTCCAAGTGTGTCCGAATACAGAGGAATTTAAAGGGATTTGATTTTACCAAACAAAATTTCTTTCTTCCCATTTATGACCTTATTTCTTTTTTAAATTATATAATGAAAATGAAATTAAGATCATAATTTCTACTCATTTCTCTCGCTAGCATCCAAACTACATCACAACTTAATCCGTTTTCTTATAACGAGATCTGTTTTCGTTCCTTGTTACACTGATGGAAAGAAATCTGATGAAATTCTGCTGGAAATCTTAGTTAGCACCATCGGATGGGGACGAATTGATTGCTTGCAGATCTACTTCCTTCGTGGAATATCCTAATACTACTAAGAAAGCTTCGAAACCTATGATTGAATCCTTAAACCGGACATGAACACATGCTCAAGCAAAAATATGAAGCGATTTTAGGAAAAAAAAAAAAAGCATTATCTTTACGAACTTCCCCTGGATCTCTGGATTCTCATGATCACTTTCTTTAGATGTTGCCTCGTACAAGCTATATAATCGACCCCCACGATCAGATCACATCCAGACACTGCACCGTCTTCTCCAAATTACACTCAGATCTCCTAATCTATCTTTGACCCGACACTCACTTTGCTAAGATGGCCAAGCTTTCGTTCGCGCAATTCTTCATCGCGGCCCTCATTTTTTCAGGTTTTCAATTTTTTATATATGAGTTTTTCTGTGGCGATCTTGCTTTGCGAGACTTGAAGTGGCTGTATGCTGCTTTGTTACTGACGGTTCTTGGTCGATGGAAAAATGCAGCCATGTCCGCGTGGCCTTATGTAGAAGCAAAGGGCTTGTGCGGCGATGTCATACTAATCCATCAGTGTACCGACCAGGCTTGTGTGGCGAAATGTAAGAGCAACCACGGCCGCTTCTTCAGTGGAGCGAACTGCCTGACGAGCCATCTTCGAATACCTATGATATTCTGCACTTGCTCCTATCACTGTTGAGTGCTTCGTTGGCGAGATGCCCCGTAATAAGGCGAATCAAATGTCTAGCCACTTGAATTCTCGAGTTTATCAAATAATATTTGGTCTCTGGTCCTCGTTCCTATCTCTTCATTTCACATGCAATATCCCTATGATTACCCCGTGAAGACGGTCGACTGCAATTTGAGATTTTTGTCATTCCTAGAAATAAGGCACGTTCATTGCGGTCAGAATTGATTAATAGAACGACAACCCTAAACGAGTTAATGGCACATAGCTAGTGTTGCACCTTTTTTCTTGTCGACACGAGACTTCGATTTGAAAGGTGATAACACTTTACAATTGCATCTCTTCTCATCGAGAGACTTGCGATGACGAACTGATACCTTATCGTAATGCGACAGTACGAGATGCTAAAGATTTTCTTTTTCCACTAGAGAAGGACTAAGGGTCTATTTGGTAACACTCATATTTCTCTATTTTCTGTTCCAATTTTTTTTATTTTTTTGTTTTCCAGAATAGAAAAAAAACATAAATCTGTTTGGTAACGCCAGTTAATTTTTCCATTCCTCGGAATAGATAAGTGGCTATGGAATAAATTTGGTACATAAACAAGAAATAAAAAAAAATATACTTTTTTATTTCCGGGAACAATTTCCAAAACAAGGTAATTTTCTTTTCTTTTCTTCCTCCCTTCTTCTTCCTCCTCTAGCCGGTCGCCGAGCCTTCAACGAGGCTTGGGGACCGGCTGGAGGAGCAAGACGAAGGGAGGAAAAAAAGAAAAGAAAAGAAAAAAGAAGAAGAAAAAACTAGAAAAATCTCAACAAATTATTAAAAAAACTAAAAAAAAATTCAGGTTACAAATTTTTTTAGAGTCGTACCAAACGCTTTTAGTTATTTTTCTATTCCGATAATAGAAATTTTGTAAAGGGAACACATTGCACATTGAGTTTAAGTTTATGGACTATTTGTGTCATTTTCTTTGCTTTGAGTAATGGATGATCGAACTTGACTTATTCAAAATAAGTGCATGTTCGGTTACTGCACTCCTAAGGGGGTTCATGTGGATCACACCTTTGTTGAATTGTACACTGTACATACATTGGCTCAAAATTAATATTTCATTGATATGAATTTTCTGAATCTCGTTGTCTTAAATTAAAGGTCCGAGACGCAAAACTCTCACTTAGTAATTAATTTACCTTGAAAACGAATCCTCGCTTCCACATCAAACATACCTTATATAGGCAATAACAAAATCGACGCCATTAATTGGCCGGTGTGGACGACTGCGATTCCTCTACCCCATAGGTGCTCTTCTAGATATCTCGTTAGATCTTAAGTGTTGACTCGTAAAGATTAAATTCTAATCGAGTTATCATGTAATTAGGGAATTTTAGCCACAGAAGCACATCCAAGAAGAAAAATATTTTTTTCCAACCAATTTTAAAGGACATGGTGGTAGCGGACATTCACTATTTTTGGTCATGAAACCTGCAAATTACCCTTAAAAAAATTCCATTATTTAAGTAATCTGAAAAGAATACCCTGCGCACGCCGCACTTAGCAGCATACGCCACTTTTTGGAAGGCTCGGTCTTTACAGGCTTTGAGTCTCTACAATTCTAATGTCAAGTATTTCCGAGGAGGCCTCTCTGTGTAGGGGATTTGAGATTGACCAATGCTAGGAGGAGAGTTTAGCTCCAAGGTTCATCGTTTGTATCAATTGGACTGGATGCGTGTAATATGCTTCCAACTCCAAATGTACAGATGTGCCCACCGATGGCCAGTTACTTGATCTGAAATTTACCGAATGAGATCTGTTAAGTCCTGATTAAAGTGGACTCAAGAGGTGCTACTCCAAGCAATTTGTTTTCCATGAGTCTTCAATAAGGACAAACAACAATAAGTAGATGCGCATATGGCTTCAACTGATGGAAGAATCATCGGTAGCTTACTGAGATTCTTTCGAGCTACTCTCTTATCAGATAAGCAATATTGCATGCAATGAGCCTCTTTTGACTCGGTTGTGAAAGACAAAAGTTCACCCATTTTCTTTTCTGGTTACAAAGACAAGTTCACCATTTGAGCACAATCCATGCATTTTATGTTAGACGATATTGTCAGACTGATCTGTTCAATGGGCCAGGGGCTTAACTTGCCTCCTGCAAAGAGAACCTAGTTTCATTGGTGTTTGACAATTGACGGTTTCCTCACGATTTCAATATTGTGACTCCAATATATAGAAACATAAGTAAATAGATTTGATGTGTGACATGGCCTCAAGCTTCACCTGACAAGACTTATAAGAGTATCAATGTCATGACAATCACAATGGGATCCCAAAGTACGCAAGATATGGTATTTGACAGTGACAATTACTGTATATTGCTTTGTGTATATAAATATCCGACGGATGAATGCTACATGTACCAACATCATGAGATTATTTTGGTTCACTACGGTGTAAAGATGACTATTGGGCTAATTATTCAAGGAATTCAATGAAAAGTCTGGATATACAAATGAACGTGATGCTAATTCTTCAAGATGATTAGACGGAAAATTCATGGAATTTAATTCTAAATATACAAATGAACTAGGAGGCTTCCGACCTGTTAAATAATGTATACAGAGCTCTTCCTTCTGCTCCCATGGATGCAGAGAATATTCCGGGACCTGGATCATTTAAATTTCTCCACGCCACCAAAACTGTCTTTTCGGCGGTGTTGAATTTAAACTTGGCCCCTGGCAACCACGTATCAGTCGTGTTGGAAACAAATGCAGAAAAACAAATACAGAACACAAGGATTTATGTGGTTCGATCACAAGGTGATCTACGTCCACGGGCGAGGCAAGACAAGATTCCACTATAATCAAAGAGAGTACAGTTTTCAGAAGTCGAAACAACGATAAAACCTCACGGCTTACAAAACTCTCCGAAAACAAAATTCTCTCTACATCAATGAGAAAACCTAGCCGCGGTATAAATAAGGCTCCCAAAAAATTTCCTCGGGGTCATAGCCCCCGAACCCCCCAAGACATTTGTTCGCTTGCTCCAGCTCGGGCGGACCGCCATAGAGATTTGTTCGCTTGCTCCGGGTTGGGCCGCATCACGAACTAAATCTCAATTTTTTCTCCACTTTTAGATTGCACAAATATATATGTCGGGTCGGGTCATAAACCGGACCGAGTACATAAAATTCAAGACATATTTAACAAGTCGGATGATTGAAAATCTTCCAAGCAACACTAGACACATTAGATGTCTTCCTGAAAATGAAGTTTCCGTCGTCAAGGAGCACTCTTGAAGTCGAATTAGGCATGAGTGATGTCGAACCAGTCGACCAGATTCGACGCTTGGATGAAGCGAGTAGGACTAAACTGCCGTCCCGAAGGAGCTTCAACTCCGAAGAGAATGGGTCGGACACCAGGCGGTACCTATTTGCAACCCAAACTAGAGTCTTTTGAGGTAATCCTTTGTACCAAATGCCAATATAGTGGTTACCTGTGTCACCAGTTGAAAAGAAGCCCATCTCAAATGTTCCCTCATGAGAGACTAATGTCTGATTTCCGGAGAGAGACTCACCGGGTAAGATGGTGTCTGTGCTTATGGACGAAGAGGGGCTGAGAGAAATAGAGAGAATAAGCAAAATATAAGGAAACACTTCTGGTTTTCCGCTTATGTAACCCATCTCTTGTTGCTCTTTCTTTCGCAACTACAGCAACTATCATAGCCCGAAACCTACCAAGATGGGAGATGACATGGTCGTCCTTCCACCCGAAGGACGCAGTCTCAAACCAGAACAATAAATCCAACTTCCAAAAGCCTTCACGATATCGCTCTCGCTCTATTGGCTACTAACCAAAAACCTGAAAAGATTGGAGAAAGAGAGGAGTGAGCAACTATAGCTCAATAAGTGGTGCGTATCACTTCTAAGTAAATCGAGCAGCTACTATGCATGTATATAACAATACTAGAAGCTCATACTTCAATCCAAAGATATAATATATATATATATATATATATATATATATATATATATTTATATCAAATCAAATAAGAGTTGTTTCATTTCAACGAGTCTTTATACAAATAATAAATATTCGTTTAAACCACCATCTCAAATCAAATATCAATGGTTAAGTCCATTGATCAATCTCTATTAAAAATCATGTCAATGGTCCATTTCATTGACCAATCTCAAATCACACATTAATAGTCTATTCCATTGATAAATCTTATATCACATCACACATCAATGATCCATTCCATTAATCAATCTATTACTCTTTATCAAACCATGGTCACGATACAACGCCTTGTGATCTGTGACAAGGCTACCAATATTCTCCCATTGGCAAGGTCTCCACCTACGAAGCCGATGGCTCGACCCAGAAGGATATCCTAACTTGGTATGCATACCCCCAAATCCCTCAATAGGTTCACAATGATATTAAGCACAAAACCCACATCCTCCAATATCAAGAATCAAATCCACAATCAATATTACCAATTGATTTCAGAAAACAAAACACATAATCTTTTTTAACTTCGTTTGTCAAGCTGAACACATTTCACAAGACATTTCTCGAATCATTTCAGAATTTTTCATAAATCGATATGTATAACATTTCGTAACGTTCTTCACAAAACGTTTCTCAAATCATTTAGAACATTCCATAAACCTGTTCGCAAAGCAATACATATATATATATATATATATATCATTTCATAATACCTTTCATAAAACCATTTTCAAATCATTCACAAATACTAAAAGGTAGTAAATGTTCAATTTAGACTTTTATGTAACAAAAGTTCCATTTCATATCTCATACTATAATTAATAATTAATTCATATCACTTTCAAATATATGAGTTTATAAACTAAAAAAAGAGATAGCACCGCTCAATTGGGAATGCCTACGACCAAACGACAAAAATTACTCGAATTGACGAACTCGTAATCCTAACAAATAAGCGAGAAGCAATGTTAAAATCGAGTAAAACGCTACTTCAACTATGACTTGGCTAAATTAAGCTTAATCGCTAACAAAACAACTCAAAGGCATCCACAAATCGCTCGTCCAAAGCAATTATCCAAAACCGTCAACAATGCGAAGCTTGAGTGCGAAACTTGGTCGTGCCATAGCTCTCTCCACCGAACCCTGTTTCAAGTGAGCTTATAATAAAATGAAAGATCTTTCGAAGCATTAGAAGACCCATAACTTAGCCGATCCAAAATCGAGCCGAAAACCGACGAAAATCAGTTTGAAAGTTGCTATCGCACACTATTCATCACCGCAGCCAACTTCAAAATTTTGTTTCGGGCAAACCGTAAGTCCAAATCAAGATTTGTAAAATCCCACCGCCCCACAACACCCTAAACTAGCATTTATATCTAAATAAATAAATAATCAGACTTTGCGGTTCGAATTTCATAAAACTCCAAAATTGTGTCATAATTCTGAAAAATACTCCGATTGGACAAATGAATGGCACGGGCACTTACCGGGCGTTGCGATACGTAGTCAAATTGGCTAGGTGAGGTCCCCGCCACACAAAACTCTCTTCTCTTTTCCCTTTCCTCTTCTCTCTTCTTTCCTTTCTCTTTTTCTCTTTTTCTTTTCTTTCTCGGTGAGCCCCTTTCTTTTCCCTGTTTATTTGCGTGCTCTCGGTCCCTTTTATAAACTGAAGACATCAACTTTTTGCTTCTTTGACTTTTCAATCTTTTCTTTTCTTTTTTTTTCCCACGGTGAGTTAGCAACTCCAAGGCTCTGTACGCTGACGAATCTCGACTTCACATTAGCCGGCGGTCTTTGGGGAATTGCCACTCCAACATGGTTGAGTCGAAAGTGAAAAGACACTGTTGTTTCTCTTATGGGGCGACTAGAATCCTAGCAGCTGCTTTGCAATTGTTTCAGAGAAGGTACCTTTGTTTGATGAGCATAGGTGGAGGCTCAATGAAGGGATGGGTTACATGATCGAGAAGATCAGTTGGGGGTCATCTGTCAATGGAATGTGCAAGTCAACCAATTAACATAAAGTCAAGTCAAGAACAAAAATTGTATGGACCAACCAAAGGTCCGGTCAGTGCAAATTATGCAGAGATTGTTGGTCATAGCTTTCGCATTAATAAGATGGTTGGTTTCTAAAATCGACATTTTTGACAAATTGATTCTATCTAGAATCAGTTTTAATATCGTAAAAATGAACTGCTGTGCCCTAAATTGAATCAAATTTCTTGTGAGGCATCTATGGTGAAATTCATTTCAAGGCCAATATGTATATATATCACAAATGTTATACCAATAGATAGCCCCAAGGATTATACCACTAAAATCGTGTAGAATTGATAGTACAATTTTTAATTTGCATTCAATTTCTACAATCACACAAAACTAGATTCCGCAATCGTGTTATTGTGCTCATACTGGTAACTACTAGAAATTGTTGGAGCAGTTAAAGAAGATGAAAATGTTTCAAGTTCTATCTTAGTCTCAACATTATGAACTTGTATCTCTAACGGAAACAAAAGTGGTTTTTGGGCAAGTTGTAGTTTATCCATCTCTTCTTCTAGCATATTAAGGACCGGCTCATCGACGGTCAATCTTTAGGGCTCCATTGTATACACAAAAGAGTTACAATCATCAACTTTCTCGTTGTCCCTCTTTCTTCTTCTATGGTACTATTTTAAACTATTTTCTTTGTCAAGTTGATCACAAACCCACAAAAGAATAAATTTGACTTGACCCCTCTGCATTTGCATTTTCTTTTTCCCTTATGCCGACCATTTCCATCAACAACATACCAAAACTATAAACATTGGCTTTATTAGAAACGCCACCAATGTCCTTATAGAAAAGCCCATGCATCATATATCCCAAGGTTCCTCTTACTATAGTCATCATTATTATGCCTATCATTGGTGGAATAAAGCTTTGCAAGTCCAAAGTCACAAACTTTCAGAGTGAAACTCTGATCTAGGAGAATGTTGTGAGGCTTAATGTCTAGAATTTGCATATCACATTATCCATATAGATACTCTATCCCCTAGCTATGCCAAGATAGATCTCACACTTTTTCTTATTATCAAGAGAATTCTCACCGTCCTTATAGAAAATGTGCTTATCTAAAGATCCATTTTCTCGTCTCTTCCCATGATGATTTTCACTTTCTCATTCATTTATGTTGACGAAAGAAGAAAGAAAGTAAAAATCATCCTATTCCCACCAACGAGAGTAAATTCCATTAAAGACCAATGACGAATTAACTATTCATAACCTGCAACTTTTTAAGGACCGGGTGGAATACCCCACACGAGTCTTCTTCGTGCGTCCATTCATTTTCAACAACAAAAGTGGATGTCATTTCTTCCATACCTCAACGCAACTGTCAATTACGATACGACCATAATATTTGTTCTTGGATCGACGTGTTTTAGGGACACCAAAGCTATTTTTGACTTGAAACTTCCTCCATTAGTGAGTTGATCTTGGTATTACCAGGTACTAATTCACACGCTCAGGAGGGTTCATCTAATCAAATGATATAATTGCTTTGGACCCTTGGATATAAGTATACAATACACTACTTTGCTTTTTACATGACCAACATTGCTTGACTATGGATTCTTGGCTAAAAACTCTTTCTAAATTGTAAATTTTTGTGGATCACTGCTAAGTATTCAAAAAGTTTAAAGGCTACATTTGGTTGGGTTTTTGGGGAAAGAATTTGGGAAAATGCAAAGGATTTTAGGCTGCATTTATTTCATGGAAAATGAATGATTTGAAAAACATTTTCCTAAAAATGATCGTTTGGATCGCTTACCAAAAATGAATAAACAAAAAATATTTCCATCTGTTTAGACATAAAATCAATAATTAAATATTTTTCGTGGACTAATTATTGAAAGAGATACAAGCAATTATTATCTGGTTAATATTTTCCAAATCATTCATTTCGAAATGCAAATAGTGTTTGATAAAGTATAATTTAAAAGTGCATTAGAAACAACTTTGGTTTAAATATTGTTTGGAAGAATCAAACTTATAAATGGCTTTCATTATTATTTTTAAAAAATGGACTCAAGCCGTCGGAGGGCTCAAGTTGCCAGCAAGACAGATTTGGCATCGGCAGGCATCATCTAAGATTGTGTGACCTTTGGCGACCCTATTGAGGACCGCCTGGGATTGCACAACCTCGGCGGAGTTGCCGGCACCAGATTTGGCTAGCAGGCGGTTGGCATTGCTGGCAACTCACACGATGTAAAATGGTGGCGGCATTTTCGGAATTTTGAAAATTACTGAGGGCAAAGTTGAAAACAAAACGTGCTAGCATTCCGGAAATGCTAAAGCTTTAAACTCCTACAAACCTGCCTTGGGCTAAGAGACTTTAGAGGGTTTTGGAAATGTAATTGTATCTCCCCAAAGCACTCCAAAAAAATTGCCAAACGGTAATTGCATTTGCCGAAGGGCCTTTAGAGCCCAAAGGCCTTTAGCAAAGTAGTTGCCAAACGCAGCCCAAGTTGTTAGATGAAAGCGTAGTCTAATATCCAAATATTCTAATACTACCCGTTAACCATAGGCTTGAGTTTGGCCTAACTAAGCGTGAGAATATTAAGAAGACATAAGTGGTCCAGAAAGATTTAAATTCAGAACCTTCTGCTCGAATGTCATGAAAGGTTTTGTGCACACATCGTCGAGCAACCAAAGTTGAGTGCCATGAGGTGATGCAATTTAGTTTGCTGCAATTCAAGTTAGTTTTCACACGGTTTTGTCAAGGTTGTGTGAGAAAAATGTGTCAACTTTCTGATCTTGTAATTTACAATTTGTCGTGTAAGGTCCGCTTTATACAATTGTCATCATCTTAAATTCGGTTCGATATATCCACATATGTCATTGCAGACATTAAACAATATTTTTGTTATGCTATTTATCTACCATAAAGACATCATAGAATCAATGTGTGCCTAAGAATTTCACTCGAGTCTCCAATAAAATGTATGTAGAGTCTATGTAGAGACTCTGAGACTGACCAATGCTAGGAGGAAAGTCTAGCTCCAACCAATTTCTAATTGTTCATCATTTGGACCAATCTTGGTGAAGTATATTTATGGAGATGAAAGATTCCCCTATTAGTGTGACATTCTCAAATTTCGACCCTATTCAAGATGTAATTAATGGTTATTTCATCAATGTGCAATGAGTAGAATTAGGCACTGAATTGATTCTTGAATCATTCAAGGGTATTCCAAGCTTTGGGAGAGGCGAATTAAGACTTCGTTGCGCGCAACCAAAGCACTCAATCATGGATTGACAATTCGACCATAAGGATCGTTGAAGAACAACCATAAGCCATTTCAAGCCGATCCAAGAATGATTATAGATCGATTCGACAATAGTATAGAATCGGATTGCGGGTGATTCCGCACGATTACTATATTGATTTCGAACGACACTAGACCAATCCCTAATGATCGTATGCTTCGAAACGAGCTATTGACCCCTCACGATTACATGACAACCGATGGTCATCCATGGATTGAGAATACTTAAACGTGGATTGATTTGGAATCAACTACCGGTTAAACACACGAAACCCCTAAAAACCACCCATTGTTCTAATTATATGAAAGATGCAGTTGAGTGATTTTAACCATAAATTCTAATACAGTTGAGGATATTGGACTCTAGAGGATTAAGAGACAATTATTAGAAAAATTCTAGGAATCGCTTATTTATCAGTAAACCAAGAAACCTTGGAAAAGTGAAATTCGGGCTAGAAATTGGGGCCCGCAAGGGGGCCCACAAATTTCTAAGAGCCCAATGGGTCTCATGGACTATATAGTCGGTCACAAGGGCCCAATAGAGTGGAAATTACGATTTTGCCCTTTTGGGGCCCAACTTAAGAAGTTTTGAGAATTTGTGCAAGAAAAGCTCGAGACGGGAAGCCCACAAGGAACTAAGCCCAATGATAGGGCCCAAGGAGGATTTCGGCCCAAGAATAATAAGCTTAGCCCAAGTTTAAGCCCACTAAACCTTTCAAGCCCATTTCAAGCCTATTTACCTTTTCAAGCCCGTTTCTCTTCAAATTGGACCCGTTCAAGCCCAAGCCCAAGCCCGTGTGAATAGTGTCGTGAATAGTGTCAAGGGCTGAAATTACCAAAATACCCCTCTCATCTTCTCTTAATTATCAAATTGCCCCTTCTAGAAGCTCTTGCAAGATGAGTTTCTAGCCATTGATTTTGGCTTGTCTTGCAACCTTGGCCATTGATCTTGGAAAACTTGAAGGAGAAGTTGGGGAAAGTTTGCAAGACAAGTTGGTCTTGTCTCTCTCTCTCTCTCTCTCTCTCTCTCTCTCTCTCTCTCTCTCTCTCTCTCTCTCAATTTCGGCCCTCCCTCTCTTCCTCCTTCGGCCACCAGCAAAACCAGTCCCCTTGGCTGCTGTTTTGCCGCCGTGGAGTCACCCGCCAAGTGCCATGACAAGCCGTGACCGTTCCCCTGTCGTGTGCCGTCCGTCCGAGCTGTTTCCTCGCCGATTCACCCTCACCGCGAGCCAAAACAGCCCACAGAAGCTGTGGTGCTGCTGTCCATGCCGTCGTCGCTACTTCGTGTCGTTTTCGGACTGAGCCACGCGTAGCCCTCGTCGCCGCCGTCGCGCCCTTGTCGTCAGAATTGTTTTCGGGTGAGTTAACGCTCTAATCCCTTGATTAGTACGTTAAACTTGCTTAGGGTTTGATTAGACTAAGTTAATTATGTTTAGTACTAATTAATTAAGGATTAGTCGATAAGTTATCTCGATAAGTGATAAGTTGACTCGATAAGTTATCGAGAAAATGCGATAAGCTATCGAATTTTTAGTGATAAGCTATCTCCGATATTGCGATAAGCTATCAAGGATATTGTGATGAGCTATCGAGGTTTTTACGATAAGCTATCAAGGTTTTGATGATAAGCTATCGGATTATTTTATTATTAATATTTCATTATTAAATAAATTAATTTTCGAAATTTAAATATTAATATTTTTGTATAGAGTTTAATAATAAATTGTGATTTTTTTAGGCTTGAATTGTGATGCCTATGTTGGAAATTGCCCTATAAATTAGCTTGTATAACTAAATGAATTGTATTGTCATTTTTAAGGATGGAATTGCGGGCATACGAACAGTAAATCCCGAGGTGTCAGGTTTGTATGTCAATTTTTATGAGCTAAATAGGGCGTGGATGTTTGAATTAGGAAGTATTCAAAGTTTGATGGTTTAAGTATATATATGTGATCACGTGTGAATTTATTACCGCATTTTTATGTGTGGAAGTTGCAGTAATTTGTTGTGTGAGCACGAACCACGTTTGCATTTGGCTAAATGCTAAGACATAAATGAGTTGCGTGTTTGTTGTGCTCACGTGATCACATAAAGGAACCTGTCACCCAGCAGGGGTCTGAGGATGCAATATATGACATTGTACGAAAAGTGAGTGCAATATGTAACATTATGCATAAGAGAAAAGCACATCATATACCCTGTTGCATTGGCTAAATTCAAAGATAAAGAATTGGCTTGAGTGGTTGGTGTGCCTGCATGGTCACATGAAAATCCGTCTAGGCAAGGGTTCTAGACAATGCCTGGCGGGGGTTCGGATGCCGTCTAGGCGGGGGTTTTAGACGATGCCGTGTCGCGGTTGAGGCCGGACCGATGTTCTTTATGGAATGCCATCTGGGCAGGAGTTCCAGATGTTGCCGTGCCTGATGGAGTGGGACGATGCCCAGTTATGCCGGAAGACACCGGCGGGGGTTCGGTTGTGGCCCTGAGTGGTCGTTTAATAATCTAGACTATTATGAGTGCAACGTGCATGGATGAATGCATTGTACCTGAAAGTGATAATTATATGTGTCTGGATTATTAAATTGATGTTGTGCCTGCTTATGCACTATAATATGCCTCTGGTTTATGCAATCATGTG
Source organism: Syzygium oleosum (assembly GCF_021117445.2). Classification (NCBI taxonomy): domain Eukaryota; kingdom Viridiplantae; phylum Streptophyta; class Magnoliopsida; order Myrtales; family Myrtaceae; genus Syzygium; species Syzygium oleosum. Next base: position 9,047,292 of record NW_026607494.1, read on the forward strand.
ATCTTATTATATGCTCATTGGAGCGATTGCGGAGTTATGATTGTTAGTAGAGGGCCAACCTGATGCGAGTAACGCGGGTTGTGCCGTGTCCTGTGTGGCCGTAGAATTTGGAATACGCATGAAAGATTGTGGTGGCATTGCGCTTGATTATGGGATGAAATTATGAGGCACGGTATGGGACGGGCTGAAGCGGTTTCACCTTATAATCGGGACTCGTGTGAATGCATTGTGTAATGGAAAGTTGTTGCGTATTCTGATTGTATTATATGCTTGTTGCATTATGATTGCACATGATGATTTATTATATGCAGAGCGTGTGTGTGTGCCAAGGCAAGATAAAAATGGCTGCGATTGTTTAATGGCATGTTTGTTTATGCTGGCCTGGGTAACCCGCTTGTGTTTATAGTTAAGGCAAAGCAGGGGTTGCTTTGTTATTAATCTGCCATCAATAGGTTGCTGCATGTTTAGAAGCGTCCGAGGCGAGTTGACTTCCTAACCGAGGCTTAGGTCGTTAATTTCTGAGTTTTATCTCATTCGTTGTTGTTAACCATTTTTCAGGTGCTCAGGTGTGAGTATGCGTTGCGTTCCATGGGAACCGGTTATTTTGACGGGGAACACCTTTTGAGGTTGCCCTCGTAGATAGAGAAGCTAGATTAACCCCCCACCTTTTGTGGTTGTAATTGGGAAGGTCCACGTAGCGGACTTGTAATATGTTAACCCCATATATTGCTGATGATGTTATATATATTGAGGTATGTTTTCTTGACTATCCCTGTTGTTGTGATTGGGTGGATTATGATTGCTTCCGCTTGCATTTAATTGAAAGTTAAAATGAATGGATCGGCGACACGTCCTGGGACGTCGCAATTCCACGACCAAGGAAGGATGTCTACGCGCTCGAGGGTCCAGGGCGTGACAATTAGAGATTAGAGATATTATTAGATATTAGGGATATTATTTGATAATTCGTTATCCTATAAGATAGCTAATTTCCTTGTTAGATTAGATTATTTCCTTTCCTATGCATATTGTTCGGTATAAATACCCTTCTCTAATAAAGTATAATGTGAGGTTAATTGAGTAAAGATGTAATCTTCATTGACTCATCCCTTCATCCCTCTTAAAGATACTAGAATATTTGCAAATTTGGACTGGTGTGAGTAATTTGCTTTGAACTCCACATGCACGTATGCGCCAACCGATGGCCAGTTAATGAGGCCGAATTCTTGCGAATGAGATCTGTCAAGTCCTTGATTGAATAGCTACTCCAAGAGTTTGCATTCCATGAGTCTTCTACAAGGAGAAACAACAGATAATCAAAAGCATATATGCTTCAACTGATAGAAGAATCACCAGTAGCTTACTGTGTTTCCTTGAGCTTACTCTGTCCAGTTAAGATATAATGTATGCACTTAAAAAATTGATTTGGATATATATCACACAATCATTGTGATTAGCGATTTATTTAACATAAAAATTGATCAGAATTTTTTTTTTTCGAATGTAGAATTGGATATCTAATGGCAGTGATCTTCATTCTAAGAACTTAAAAAAAAAAGGCAGTAGTCATCTTTCCCGCCCTTTTCTATCCGTGAAAAAGGAAAAAAAAAAAAAGAAACTTAAAGTGACTGTAGAAATTATTCCACTTAGCTAGTGAAATTTTACTGTCTTCACCAATAACTTCACGGCTGTTCTTTCACTCGTAACCATTTGAAATTTTCAGGTCAGGTTGCTTATTGGCTAATCAAACTTCATTTGTAAATTATTTGAATCCTGCTATATTATGTCCGAATTCGAGTAGTTAAGCAGTTAATTAAGTCGAGGTGCTTTATTTGAGTAGCTTTCGATTCTATATGCACCTTAATTACACGTATTAAAATGGAATATTATAAAGGAAAATCACAGTGAAAGTTTTATGCTTTTTGTACGCTTAGAATATGAAATCCTAAATGTTTATAGAAAGAACACGGATTCTTAGCACCAGGTCAGCCAAATGGGTGTCTGTCTCTGGCAGACACACAAACGTCTGGACCAGGAACAGAGGCCCAAGTCTTTGCAATACAATTTGGCCCAGCTTTTACGTATAAGAAGTGGTTGTCCATTTCCAGAGGTGAGTTCGCTTACCACATTGATCCAAGTAATAGATGGAGAGAATCTTACAGGATATGTAATGTGGTTGGCCAATGGTTGTCAAATCACACGGCTGTTCGTTGTGCACAGAGTGAACTATTCTTTCACCTTCTACTAAAGAATACCGTGTGCACACCGCACGCAGCAGCATAAGCCACTTTTTGGAAGGCTCTTGCCTCTTCTAGCCCGAGCCTCTATTAACTATCGAGTGTCAAGTGTTTTTAATAAGCGGCCATAAGTGCATCATATGAATGTTTAAACAGTGCATCTAACTTCATTAGAAACAGACACTTTAGCAGTTTTGCATTTGGATGAAGCGAGTATGACTAAATTTACCGTCATGGACACGTGGTGGTGAAAGTTCTTGATGAGAATCTTTACCGGGAATCAAGAGAAATCGACCAACAAAATCATTATAGTTGGTGATCCCAAATTTTGGTTATATGTTAAAATTACGCAAATAATGAAAGTCTGTCAACATATTAGTCAAAGATGGACAATGGATCGACAAGAGCACATAAATACTGTTTAGTTGCGCCAATATTCTCTGGAATGGTAATTTATAGAACATACTAAATAATTAGAGATCGCGTCCAGTGTTTGTAACTTCTTGTAATTGATAACACTGTAATATTGTAACCACTGCTCACACAATCGATGATAGCACACCTTTTTATCATTTCTATTCTCGCAAATTTACATTTCCAATATTCTTTACATTATTGGCAACCTTTCGTTCCCAGTATCAGTACAAGTAAGAATGATGCAGAAGAGAGAATTCTGTAGTTCTTGTATAATTCTATGTATCATAATGAAGTGATACATGATCCTATTTATATACTTCATTGGATCACTATCTAGGGCAAGGAGATAATCATGATATCAATTATAATTAATAAAGGATACGCATAATCGAGAGAGATATATGCATAATCTTGAGATATATGAAGAATGAAGAGAAATATCTATTTTTAACACGTACATTTACTTTTTCATCCAAAGTCAATAAAAGAACCTTAGACAATATTTCAATTCAATTAATCTCTATTTTATAAAAAAATTTCGCTTTTTTCGGTGAAAACAGAAACATTTTTGGATTTCCGCTTATGTAAGTCACGTCTTGTTGCTCTTTATTTAGCAACTCTAAGGCTTTATGGGAGCTGATAAATCTCGACTTCTTATTGGCCTTTTCTCCTGTGGGGCGACTTGAATTCTAGCAGTTGCTTTCAAATAGTTTGTTGTCCACTAGTTGACTAGTAAACGGGTAGCATTTCAGGGAAGGTTCCTTTGTCTGACGATCGAAAAATCAGTTGGGGGTCATCTATCATTGAAATGTTCAAGTCAACCAATTAACGCTAAGTCAAGTCAAGAAAATTAAATTGTGTGGACCAACCAAAGGTTCCATCAGTGGGAATTATGCAGATACTGTTTTACATAGCTTTCCCATTAATAACGAAGGAAGGTTTCTAAGTTTGACATTTTTGACAAATTGATTCTATCTAAGAATTAGCTTTAGTATTGTAAAAATGAACTACTATGCCCCACATTGAAGCCAAATCCTTGTAAGTGAGGCATATGTATTGAAATTCATCTCATGGCCAGTATATCATAAGTGTTGTACCAACAGTTAGCCTCGAAGATTATAGCACTAAAATCATGTGCAAGCGACAATACTATATACAATTTGCATTCAATTTCTACAATCACACAAAACTAGATTTTGCAATCTTGTTACTATGCTCGTACCGGTAACTACTAGAAATTGTTGAAGCACTTGAGGAAGATGAAAATGTTTCAAGTTCTATCTCGGTCTCAACATCATCAACTGGCGTCTCCATCGGATACAAAAGTGGTTTTGGGGGAAGTTGAAGTTTATCGATCTCTCCTTCTAGCATGTTAAGTACTCGGCTCATCGATGGTCGATCATGAGGGCTCAATTGTATGCACTAAAGAGCAACAATTATCATCATCCTTGTTGTCTCTCTCTCCTCTTCTATGGCATTTACCATTTCGACCTCATTTTCTTCGTTGAGTTGATCATAAACCCACAAAGGAAAATAAATTTGACTTGAGGCATCTGCATTTGCATTTAAATTTCTCCTTCTGCCAGCCATTTCCATTAACAACATCCCAAAACTATAAACATCGGCTTTTGTAACAGTCTGAATTTTCGATCCTTTTCCCAGGATGTAAGGAATGAATATTTTGACCAATGCACTTATAGTGAGATCTCACCCGGAAATGCGCATTCACGGGATGCTAACCTTAGGGGTAGGGCCGTTACGGGATTGAGTTCGCACGACCAAAGAACTCGACCTAGGTTCGATCTTCGACCATATGAATTGACGAGGGAATGTTTTGAGACAACCGAGACCGGTCTATCTGATTGATCGTGTCCGAAGGGAAGTAGTGACAGACCCTCGCAATTATATGACAACCGAGGTCGTCCTGGGTAGAGTAAACTTAAACGTGATTTGACTTAGTGTCGGTCACGGGTCGAGAGCGCGTAATTCCAGAGAACCACCCGTTAGTCAGAGATAAGCTAAAGTCGCGATTGTTCAATTTTAATCATTTCTTAGAATTCGAGCCCGGGAATCGAGAATTTTGAAAGTGACAATTTTGGACGGCCGATGACGTTTTTGGCTTGGCCAACCTTGGGGCCACCCATTTCTGCAAAAAAATGGATTTCGGTCCGGGGCCGGAAAAATTACGATTTTGCCCCTCTGGTCACCGATGGCGATTCTGAAGTCGTTTGAGGTTATTTTTCGAAGCTAGTGTCATTTTGGGGTGGCCACGTGCATTTAGAGTGGTTTTGGCCAAAAATTGGAATTTTGGCTCGGAAGAGAAAAATAATATTATTTTATTCCCATGACTTTGCAGTCAGTTTTCGAGGACTTAAAAAATGAATTTCGCGATTCCGACGCCATATTATAATGGCCACGCACATATGGAACGCGTATGTGCGGAAATTGGAATTTTGACCCGGGACCGAGAAATTACCAAAATGCCCTTGGACCCATTTTTGGTAATTCCGAATTTTGGATTTAATTAGGGGACTAACCAAGGTGAGTTAGGGCTAAACCAGGTCTGGTCAGCTTGGGTTAGTGACAAAGGACCATTTTACCCCTAAATTATTGGATGAGAAGGAAAGATAGCCATTGGATCAAGGGCAAAATTGTCCAATTGGCCTAGATTGAGACACATGGATTCCACTCACACCAAACTTTGACTCATTTGACCAGACTATTCTCTCTCTCGTGAAGACCATTCAGCCATTTCCCCCAAAATTTTCTCTCTTTTCCCGTTTCCATTTCTGCAGTTTACGTTTCTGCTCAAACCGGTACTGTTCACGCCGGAACAGTACCAGCCGGAGCTGTCCCCGCCCATCCAGCACCACCAGCAATCAGTTTCGACCAAGACCAGCCACCACAGCCCCGGTTTCAGTCCAGAACAGCCCTCTCTCTCTCTTTTTTTCTCTCTTCCCGTTACAGCCAAACTTGATCCGGAGCTTCGCCGGAGCTCCGATCGCTGGATCCAAGTCGACAACCGGTGAAGTCCAAGGCACGTCCATACGTCCCCGCCCGGACCGTCACGTACAGGCGTCCCCGTGCAGAGGGACATTCACCACGTCCGTACGGATCACTTTGTTCATGCCGGACCGTACGGACCTTGCTGGTGTCATCGGCACCTCGCGGCCACCGTCCGATAGCCATGTCCGTGACGGTGTCCGTACGAAAAGTACTGTTCACGCCGTCCGTACGTCGCCGGCGACGCTGCTCCCGCTGCTGCTGCTGTCCCGGCCCGTTCCAGCCCCGTTCTGTCTCGCCTTTTTGGGTAAGTGTTTTTCCCAAATGTCATTTAGGAGTTCGGGTATCGTAGGGCATGTTTAGGGTTTAGTTCTGGTAGTTTATGTGGCTATTTTAGGACTAAATTGAAGGCTGATTGTGTGGTTGTTGTGGGCTGAATCGGAGACTGAGTTGGCAAGGAAATTTGCGAGGTTTAGGAGGCTCGATGATGGTTGAGGTGTTGTGGATTGATTGTGGCTGAATTGTGCGATTGATTGGTATAATTATGCCTTGAATGGCACTTTGTATGTGGTTGTGTGGCTCGTGATGGTTGGCTGGTTTGGTGTGTGTTTCGGACTGAATGTGGCTTGGCCGTGTGCCTCGTGCGTGTGGCCGTGAGGTGTGTGAGTATGGGAGTGTGATTGTGCAATGAATTTGTGTACCAAGAGTGTGTGGTTATGTGTGCGTGTTCGTGTGACGAGAATGAGTAATCGTGAAATGTGTGTGAGGTGTGTATGTTTGACCATACGTGGTGGATTGTGTGTAAGGCGTGAGGTTGTGTATGACCGTGAGTGTTGCTGGCCATGTGTAAGTGTGGTTTGAGTGGAACGAAGGTTCGGATGTGTAGGATTGATTGGAAAGAGGTCCGTCCTGAGGCGTGTACGTTTACGCGGGACGATGCCGTCCCTAACGAGGTGACGATGCCCGGCCTGACGAGGTGTCGATGCCTGACGTGGTCAGAAGACCGTTGGCCTGATGCGTTTTACGCGGGCGCGGTAGAAGGAAAGTGTGTGTAGGATTCCGTCCTGAGGCGTGTACGTTTACGCGGGACGATGCCGTCCCTGACGAGGTGACGATGCCCGGCCCGACGGGGTGACGATGCCTGACGAGGTCAGAAGACCGTTGGCCCGATGCGTTTTACGTGGGCGCGGTAGTGGTGGAAAGGTTGAAAATGAGTGGGATTTGGCAAGACAAGCGAGAGGATTGTGGAAAGTGACGCATGGTGTGAGTTGGTGTGCGAGTGTGTTTGTATCGCGTGGTGTGATACTCGATTATGGGGTAAAAACTGCTAGGCATGGTATGGGACGTGCCCAAGTGGGTTTTGCTCTATAATCGAGGCACGCGCGCGGCTGTGATGTATTTCTGTGGCATACTGGCTGTGTGGTTAACTAACGTGTAGGGACGTGCATGAGAAATTCCAGGTAGGGTCGCATGTGATTGTTAGTTTGGCTGATCGTTGTGTGTTATGTGTGTTTTCGTCTGGCGGTACGTGAGTGCCTACGTGGGGTTTGGGGTTGTACACTTATTGAGATTCGTCTTACGGTTGTATAACCGCCACTTTCAGAACCCCAGCCTTAGACTCGAGAAGTCCGTCTCCTCTTTTTGGAAGTATGGGGAGCTGCCTTCGGTGCCCAGTGCAGCTGCAGGTGAATTTCGGAGGCAAGCCAGAGAATCAGGAGCATAATGGAAGATGGTGACCAGTAGCTTCCCTAGGGTAAATTTTACGGGTTGTGTGATATAAGTCGACCTGTAACGAAGCTAGGTTAACCAGACCATCCGATCCTTTTGTTATGACGGTGGTTGCGAATGCTAGGTTGCTGTATATGTTTGTAATATAATGTTTGTATATTTGGTGCTGTATGAATATGTTGTTGTTTGATTGTAGTGGTGGTCTACCCCGTTGTCGTCATCTTTCTGTCCGGGGTTTTGTTATTCGCTTCCGCATGTGGCTCTGATATTTGGGTTGGGTCGGCGACGTTCCTGGGACGTCGCATCATTTCGACCGCAGCAGGGGATGTCGTGAGCTCGTAGGGGTTCGGGGCATGACAGCTTTGTAAGAAACGCCACCAATGTCCTTATAGAATAGCTCAGGAGTAATATATCCCAAAGTTCCTCTTGCTGCAGTCAATGTTACTATGCTGTGACCGGAGGGATAAAGTCTCGCAAGCCCAAAGTGAGAAACTTTCGGAGTGAAACTCTGGTCAAGGAGAATGTTGTGAGGCTTGATGTCAAAGTGTAGAATTTGCATGTCACATCCCTGACGTAGATACTTTATCCCTCTAGCTATACCAAGAGAGATCTCATACATTTTCTTATAATCAAGGGAATCATCATCATCCTTACGCAAAATGTGCTTATCCAAAGATCCATTTGGCATGAAATCATAGACAAGAGCTTGTTTGGAGTAATCAAAGCAAAAACCAACAAGTTTGACCACATTAACGTGGTGGATCTTTCCAATTGTAGCCACTTTGCTTATAAAATCTTCGTCGTTAGATTTTGGTTTGTTCAAAATCTTGACCGCAACTTCATTGCCACTTCTAAGTACTCCTCTGTACACGGAACCATATCCCCCTTCACCTAACTTGTGTTTGAAATTTTTTGTGATCTTCTTGATATTCGAATAAGAGTACCTTATGGGTAAGAAGTTATTGTGAGCTTGTAGATATTCTTCGATGTTTGCATCCATTGCTTGGTGCCTTCTCATCCACCTATATATTAGAAGTATCAACACACATGAAGCTCCAAGTATGAATTTTGCTGCGAGGAAGTGAGCTGTATAGAAAATTGCCTTAAGATCAGTGTTGACACCTAAATTTTGGAGACCCAATTAGTCATTCATTGCATAAAAATTAGGGATCGATCCCGGTCCCTAGAAAAAATTAATTAGTTAAATTGCCAATAGATATTAGGAGCATCTGCATCAATAATTAGGCCCATATAATTGCATTTACACGAGACCGGCGATGGGTGGACTTGAGTGAATGGTTATGAGTTTAAAGGGACTAAGCCCGCGGTGGCTAAAAATCACGTGCATCAAGTCAAGAAAATCTGATTATCAAGATTTAGCTATCCCATGGTAGATAAAAAATCAGGGATAATCTTTGGGGTATATGTGCGTACGTGGTGGATTTTGAGAAAATTCGGTCATCATAGGAGCAAGAAAATTGACCGGCATTGAATAAAGAGGAAAGAATTGATGCATGATTCTCTGGCCATATTCACACAATATTGGCAAAATAATAAAGAAAGGGAAGGAGAAAAAGTGAATCTCACGTTATTGGGAAGGGATAAAAGAATATATTTCTTTTCCTTGTCCAAAGTTTGATATCCTGGCCTATATAAAGGAGAGCGAGGCCATGCAGCGGGGAGAGACCAAAAATCGAGAGAGAGAGCAAGATAGAGAGAAAAAAGAAAAGGAGAAGAGAGGCTCCCTGGCTGAGCGTCCCTCTACCGCCGCAAATACTCCTCTCAGGCGCGAACTTGACCGCCTCACCATCGTCGTTTGATACCCATCAAAGCCGCTTACTCCTCGACGACGACAAAGCAGTCACTGTGGAAGTCTTTGCTGTACCGATGGCGACCTGCTGATCTGTGGCCGAGAGGGTCCTGTACCGAGAGTCCTCGCGTCAACGACGAAGCAACTGCACCTTGCACGAAGCTGTTGCAACACTGCAACACCCTCGTAGCGTTCAAGTCATCGCCACCAGCAACGCTTTCAGTTTTCGTCCAATATAACAAATTTTATTGGGGCCTTGTTTGGCGAACTCCTTGGCCCAACTACAAGTCCCAATTAAAGTTTAGCTTGTTTGACAGTTTTCCTTGCGGTTGTTCGGCGAAGACAGCCACTCCTGCAGTAAATTCCATAACCACGTGCTCTGGGAACAGAGGATTCCGAAAAGGAAAATAAGAAAAGGAAAGTGGTCTCACCCGCAAGACACATCGACGTTCATTCACTATCGTGTTCGTTGGGACCTCGCAGCTGCTCCTTTGCTGCCACGCTCACAAACGAGAGCCACGCCATCGTAAAGCCCACCGCGAGCACCACACCGTGAAGCACTGCGTCCCATCTGCCATCCATTGTTCAAATTCGGAAACGTCATCCGTGTAATATTTCGAATTAGGTAATATGTCATCCGACTTAATTTCGGTATATTAAGTTGCCTAATTTGAGTTCATTGTGATCTCAATTATGTTGTGTCGATATGATCACATCCAAAAATATTTTCGAAAACTGTGAATTGGGATATTTTCCTTATTTCACAATGTGCTTATGATTGCTAGTCCGATTTCATGCCCGAAATACGACTCACGATCGCACGGAAAATCGTCAATCCGATCTCTCGCCCGAGATACGATTCGCGGTTGCGCAAAGAATTGGCCAATCCGATCCTCGTGCCCGAGATACGATTTGTCAATTTATTTTCCAAATTTAAATGGATATGGATGATATCTTGGGTGATTGAATGCTATTTTTGGTTTTGGCTTGATCTTTGGTTTGATTTGATTTGATTCTCTGTTTAAAAATCCCAAAAAGATTAGATAGTATCAAGGTAAATTTTTCTAGATAGATTGCATGCTAGGTTAGGGTTTATCTAGTAAGGATAACATTCCGATTTAAATTAGGATTTTGGCCTAGTTTAATTCCTAAAATGAATTGGATAATATCTTGCACTAGATAATGAATTTTCATCATTTTATAATTTCTAATTTCAATGAAAAATACAAAAAGGGTATCATGTGCATGTCATATAGATTAATTGCATCATGCTTGCATTATCACTGCCATGTCATTGCTACGTGCCACGTTGCGTGTCTTCTTGCTACGTCATTCACATATGCTATGTCGCACGTCATCTTATTACGTCATTCATACCTTGCCATGTATCATTGCACGCGTGTCATTAGAAATTGCACGTCTAGGTTCATTTGTGTGCCATATTAGAATAATCCATTTAAAGGTAATTGTATGTCGTGTGTCATGTTAGACTAGCATCATGCATTGCATATAGTTTAGTTTTTTCATTAAATAAGCGAAAACTCCAAAAAATATCGTGTGATTTGCGTGTTAATTAGAAATCATATTAGAGTTGTTGATGTGATTTTCTAACTAACATCGCAGATGCTTTCGTTGCTTTGAGGTAAGTCCCCATCTTGCAATTTATTTATTGCTTTGCATTATTGGGTGTTTCATTAATGGTTGCGCACCCGGATAAACACCTCACATGGTAGTGATTAGGTAATAAAATGGATCCAGACTGCCTGAATAAATATTTTTGAAAAGAAAAGGTACCGAAAGGGCGTTAGACTAGATCTAGCGTAACCAAATCCCCGAGCTTAGAATCTCTGGTTCGTAGGAATAAAACCTATCTCCCTATGTTTTATTTAGGTTTCTAATCGACCTACCACAAATAGATTAGTGGCGACTCTAAGCATGAAAACTTTTGCATGTTAAAAACTTAAACCCTAAGTTGCGAATTGGTAAGGGCTTGGGAGGGCCTGAGTTAAGCTTAGACTTAAGAAATCTTAGGTCGCGACAATCAGTGTAAAGCATAGTCTTTTTTAATATAATATAAAGCACGTACAATGAGTGCTTTCTTCGCAAAGTGTTTCGTAGATGTGAGGAAAAAAGAATCATCCATACCGAAGACAAAGCCGACATCAGAAACTTTATTCAATGCAACATTTCGCACCGTACCCCAGGAAGAATTGTCTTCAGAAAGGAAGAGATTAAGTAAGACATATGTAATCAAAATTAGTTGAGTAATGGACGAAAAATACGTACAAGGAAGAAGTAATATTATCCTGATTAACTAAAAAAACTAGGTATAAATTAACAACATTCGAAGCAAAGATGCATAAAGATGATAACTGATAAATATCCTGGCCTCCGTAAGGCTTTGTGAACTCTCGATATAAAAGATAGGGATAAACGCACTGAAAGTTCTAAAACTTGTAACGAAAGTGCAATTGAATCCTAAAACTTTCAAAAAGTGCAATCAATTCCCAAAAATTGTCAAGTTTGTGGATTAAATTGCTCTTTTGTTATTAGTTTTAGGACTTGATTGCACTTTTTGAAAGTTTTTAAAAGTCCATTGCACTTTCATGACTAGTTTTAGGAATTCAAGTACACTTATCCTTAAAAAAAAAGTTAGCAGTTGAAAAGATCAGGTAATTTGTGCTGTTATAAAAACTTTCAGAAGGAACCAAGTCCAATTCTCTTATATATTGCAAAAATCGAGATGTTTAATGTTGACTAAGCACAAACTTAGTTTTAGCGGGGTGCGATAGTTTAAGTAACTATCATTGTGTGAACAGGAATAAAACGCAACACCACATGATTGCTCTCTCGGAGAACGACGATTGTATTTCACAGTGAACCAATTATCTGCATGTCATCTTAATCCCCTGAGGGCTAATTCGTTTTATTCGGTTTTGCTTACTCAATCGTGATGGTCGGGAGTTTTACAAACTTCACTTGCACCTGTTATTTTGGTTTCCATTCCAGTCACAATCATAGTCCGTTGCTTAAGGCACGACAGCTATAGCTAGAACCAACTATATGCATATTGATCGGGTAAAGTACGTTGATGGAAAGGCATACTTACAGTAGTAGTAGGTTGTGCATTTTTTCCCTCGGTATCAGAAGCCTAAAGCCTAAGAAGCAAAAATGAAATGCTTTATCGTGTGGCGGCACCCAGTAGGACAGATTAAATCCGTTAGCCATTGCATTGTGGATGTCATTGTAGGAGATCGTGCGATTCTCCCGGGACAATGCTGCTCTTTTTTCCCGTAAAGATTCTGCTGCAAGTATTGACGTGGTTGTGGTGCAAAAATCCTCAATCTCTGATGCCCTTGCATCGATGACAGCATATGAATAATACCCGTTTATAGTTATACACGGTTTGGTGTCAATATATAAAACGAGATCTCGCTGGCTTTGAGCAAGACAGAATGGTCACCCTGGTTCGATCACCAGGGTAGTAGCTTTGATCGTCGTCACCACTAAAATTAGAGGACATTAACAGGTGGAGAGGAAGGGAGGAACAGTTGCTCTTCCACAGGCCGACATCGACCACTTCCATAAGCTCATAATAGGGGTTTATCGATTTCACGTGATATTGGCCAGCATACAAAGATAGCAGCACTGTGCGGTTGTCTTCACATGCTAGCTCCAATCTCGGCTCACCGCAGCCTTTCGGGTCGTCCTTGAATCTAAAGGGATAACTCAAGTTTCGAATCTCGCCACATGCTGAAGGAGCACATAGGTGGTTGTTCCTGGCATGGCAACTAATCCCAGCTTGTATTATGAGAAGAACAAGTAATAGGAATGGCTCCATTTGATACCTGAGTTGAGAGAAATTGTGCAATAGGAGAGAGAGTTTTGTTTGGCTTTTGGTTATTTGGTGGAGAGGCTCGATGGGAAAGGGGATGCACTTGGATGGGGAGACTTATCGGGATTGAAGTTGAACGATAGGAGCCGTCTTTTGAGAAGTCCAAGTCAAGCAATGACCCAGAGCCGGCCGAAGTCAAGAAAGAGGAGCTTCCCATGTTTGACAGAGCTGATTGAGAGGGAAGAGAAGAAAAAGATTTGTAAGATATTTTAGTTTGGATGGAGGGAAAAGAAAGAAACACTTAAAAGGGATCATGAGGGGTTGGATGTAATTAACTATTATGCGTACTTTAATTCCCTCCAAGTTTGTCCGAACGTGGAGGAATTCGGAGGAAAATTCGTTATTATTAAGTAATTTTTCTTCTTTCCCATTTATATCCTTATTTAATTAAAATTATAATTACATAAATAAAAATGACATTAAAATCATAATTTATATTCATTTCTCGCGCTAGAATTCAGCTAACATCACAATTTGATCCCTCAAATTCCTTCTTTTACTGACCAACTTTATTAATTTTTGTATGATTAAACTCGCAAGCGATGTTTTCAGTGATTAAGCTCCTAGCACAAGATTTTTTTATCTTAATCTGGGAATCTTAAGTGCAATTGTCACTTGAAATCCACCATGAAACATATGCAGCTTATTTTACCGTGAATAATATGATACGCCGACCTAGAACCAATTAATTCCTATAGAATGGTGCACATACACAAATGGTCATATCTACGTGCATCGGGTAAGATTTCATCTATATAATGGCGGGTGAAGCTCTAGAAATTACTTTAAGTGATGGACGATTCAAGTGTGAAATCTGACTTATTTAAAAGAAGTGGTCGATCACTCAGCACACTGTTAGGGGGTTAATGTGCGTCACGCCTTTGTTGATGTGTACACTGCACACATGTTGGGTGTAACTAACAGTTCATTAATATGAATTTTCCCAAAATACCATTGCCTAAATCAAAGGTTTAAGAAACAAAACTCACTTACTATTTAATCTACCCCAAAAAGAACCCCGCTTCTACATCGAACAACCTTAATTAAGGTAATAATAAAATCGATGCCCAGTAATTGGCCCATGTGAACAGCCGTGGATCCTCGACCTTGTAGGTGCTCCTTTGGATATCTCAATAGATCTTAATTGTTGATTCGTAAAGATGAAATTCTAATCAATGGTTGAGATTTCTCGAGATACAAAAGAAGTACCACGTGTGATAAAAGATCTTTCTCTTATAAAGCAGATTTGACCAACTCTATAGGTTCCCCAAACACCCCAACCCTTGAAATAACTTATCCCAGAGGGCACATAGTCTTACTTCTCACTCTCGAACTAACTAATCGATAATGGAAATATTATTCATTGGCTAATTATTTCAATCAATAAATTTTTTTTTAAAAACGTTTTTCAAATAATTTATATTTTGCGAACAATCGGATGCTTAGATTTGAAGTGAGAAGGACTCGATACTTTATTAGCTTCCACTCTCTAAATAAACACAAGTTGAAGTTGCCAACCTACCTACCTCGCCTTAAAATAAATGGAACGAGACAAGAAACAAATCCCGAAAACACAAGACTTTTGGATCGCGTCTCTGTCTTCAAGTCAGTAGAAATCGCGTTCAATTATTGTTGCTGGTCTCCTCGGGCAAGTGAGCTTGACAGGTCATGACATTGGCAAAGCCCAAAGTGTTCACGGGTCGAGTCTCCAATTATGTCCATTGTCAATCTAAAATATTGTCCATAGACCATTTAGGAGTAATTTTATATTATTACGGAAAGTAACGAGGATATCTTACTTTTTCAGGATTTTAAATCTTTTTCTCTCTTTCTAAATTACTTATTTTGTAAATGTTGTACCCATAAACAAGTACGTAAGTTTATAATTATATTCAAATTCGAATATCTTCTATTCGTTAACAACGTTTCCAAGAAAAATCAAAATTTTGATATATGATTTATCTTTTTATGTATACAATTACTTTGGACAATTTAGTTTTACCAATAACTTTTTTCTATACTGATTTTCAAAATTTTATAGTAAGACAATAGTGCTACATATGTATAGGACTTAGGAGGCGTTAAGACTAAGATGAACGCATGTCTACTTCCACAATTAAGGAGTTAACTTTTGCAATGTGATAAATGGATCGGTGACGGACGTGTTTGTCGTGTACAAAATCTCTTGATAAGATTACCTTTTCGCTATTAATTTGCTACGACTTGTTACTTGTCCATTGAAATTAGCCGAACACACCTACATCTACATTCGGACATGCATATGTATATATACGGCAAAACACGCAAGTTTTCATATCTCTAGCAACTGATTTTTTTGTCTTGGAACTTTTGGTGAGTTTTGCCTCTCTCGCTGATGCTTTTTTTCCCCCATAAACATTGTTCTTGCGATTTTGCGAGGAAATCCAGTACAACTAGTTTATCGACAACATCTGTATCTCTTGATCAAAATCAAAACCCAAGAAGAAAATAACAAGAAGAAAAAGAAGCTACAGTAAATGAGAAGAGGTTTTCCTAATGGTGAATCTCAGTCCCACATCCACCGAAGCAACATCTAGAGATCATCCAATGGACCATGTAAGGTGGTTGGCTACTCCTTGTCTAAGCCATGCAGCTGCGCAGTATGCACAGAGTGAACTATTCTTTCACCTTTTACTAAAGAATACCATGCGCACGCCACACTTAGCAGCATACGCCATTTTTTGGAAGGCTCGGCCTTTACAGGCTTTGAGTCTCTACAATTCTAAGGGCGCGCATGGAATCCATTCTCGAGCAGAAATTCTGCTCCAGAATGCATTCCGAAACAGAAATGCGTTTGTTAAAATAATTTTGGAATGCATTCTGGAGCAATTTTTGCATTCTGGAATAAAAACGCGTTTGGTAAAACTTCATTCTTTTTTTTGCTCTAGAATGAATTTTTGCTTCCAGAATGAGTTTTGGCCCAAAAAAGAGAAGCTACTTTTTGTAACTTCTCTCTTCCAGAATGCATTTTAGCCCAAATTTCCTTTTTTTATAAGAAATAAAAAATTTCAAAAAATGAAAAAATCAAAATTTTCAAAATTTCACAAAATGGCTTAGAATACTTGTGGCCATCCACTTTGAATGAAATTTAAATTTTTTGAGGTGCCAAAAAAAATCAAAAAATCAAAAATTTCAAAATTTCACAGAATGGCTTAGAATACCTGTGGTCACCCACTTTCAGTGAAATTTAAATTTTTTTAGGTGCCCAAAAAAAAAAAAAAATCAAAAACTTCAAAATTTTACAAAATGGCTTTGAATACTTGTGGCCACTTACTTTGAGTAAAATTTAAATTTTTTGAGGTGCCAAAAAAAATCAAAAAATAAAAAATAAAAAATTTTACATAATGGTTTAGAATACCTGTGGCCACCCACTTTGAGTGAAATTTAAAATTTTTTAGGTGCAAAAAAAAAGAAAAATAATAAAAAAATAAAAATTTTCAAAACTTCACAAAATGGCTTAAAATACCTGTGGCCACCCACTTTGAGTGAAATTTAAATTTTTTGAGGTGCCCAAAAAAATAAATAAAAAATAAAAAATTTCAAAACTTCACAGAATGGCTTAGAATATCTGTAGCCACCCACTTTGAGTAAAATTTAAATTTTTTGAGGTGCCCAAAAAAATAAAAAAATTCAAAAATTCACAA
Organism: Syzygium oleosum; assembly: GCF_021117445.2. Classification (NCBI taxonomy): domain Eukaryota; kingdom Viridiplantae; phylum Streptophyta; class Magnoliopsida; order Myrtales; family Myrtaceae; genus Syzygium; species Syzygium oleosum. The sequence goes on from NW_026607494.1 coordinate 9,064,065, forward strand.
AAATGGCTTAGAATACCTGTGGACACCCACTTTGAGTGAAATTTAAAATTTTTTAGGTGCCAAAAAAAATTAAAAAAAATCAAAAATTTCAAAACTTTACAGAATGGCTTATAATACATGTGGCCACTCACTTTGAGTAAAATTTAAATTTTTTTAGGTGCAAAAAAAAATCAACAAATCAAAATAGATTTCTGTTCCAGAAATCAATTTCTGGAGCAGAATTAGTCATGTTTTACCAAACAGATTTCTCCTCCAGAAATCAATTTCTTGCAAGAATTTGATTTCTGGAGCAGAATGGTTACCATTCGCACCCTAAGTGTCAAGTATTTCCGAGAGGCCTCTCTGTGTGGGGGCTTTGAGATTGACCAATGTTAGGAGGAAAGTTTAGCTCCAAGGTTCATCGTTTGTATCAATTTGGACTGGATGTGTGTAATATCCTTCAAACTCCATATGCACAGATGCGCCCACCGATGGCCAGTTACTTGAGCCGAAACTTACCGAATGAGATCTGTTAAGTCCCGATTAAAGTGGATTCAAGAGGTGCTACTCTAAGCAATTTGTTTTCCATGAGTCTTCAATAAGGACAAACAACAATAAGTAAATGCACATATGGCTTCAACTGATGGAAGAATCATCGGTAGCTTACTGTGATATTTTTGAGCTACTCTTATCAGATAAACAATATTGCATGCAATGAGCCTCTTTTAACTCAGTTGCGAACGACAAAAGTTCACCCATTTTCTTTTTTGGTTTACAAAGACGAGTACACCATTTGGGCACAATCCATACACTTTAGATTAGACGATATCATCAGGGTGATCTGTTCACTGGGCTAGGGGCTTAACTTGCCTCCTGCGATGAGAACCTAGTTTCATTGGTATTTGACAATTGACAGTTTCCTCGCAAGATTTCAATATTGTGACTCCAATAAATATAAACATAAGTACATAGATTTGATGTGTGACATGGTCTCAAGGGTCACGTTACAAGACTTATATCACAATGGGATCCCAAAGTACATAAGATACGGGGTTTGATAGTGACAATTATTGCATACTGCTTTTTGCATATATATATCCGAACGATGAATGCTACGTGTACCAACATCATGAGATTATTTTGGTTCACTTTAGTGTAAAGACGAATATTGGGCTCATTATTCGAGGAATTCGATAAAAAGTCTGCATATACATATGAACGTGATGCTAATTCTTCAAGATGATTAGACGGAAAATTCATGAAATTTAATAGCCTATAAGACGAGTTGATTTCATGCCAAGGAAAGGACAAGAGTAAGATGGCACATTCATAACACTAATTTCGCAAACATAGAGATAGAAGAGATGAAGCAGGATGAAAAACTCAATAGACTAAAGTAACAAACCGGAAGATATGATGGGAAGGACTTCGGCCTCCTGCTCATTGCAACCTTCTTCAGCTAAGTTTCACTTGAATTTGGTGGCGGACTAGATGCCGCCATCTTCTGGTAACCAAGCTAGTTTGGAATCCGAATTTTCCCTTAGCTGAGGGCCGAGTTTCTGCCACTTATGCTCCGAGCGAACCATGTAAGGAAAGATGTGACCGAAGACGAGATCCACGCAGGAGAAATAAAGAGTGCACGTCGCATATAAAATGAAACTATTCCACGTCGGCCAGTGAAATTTTGTTGTCTTCACCAAATACCTTATGGTTGGCTATTTTTCTATTAACCATTTCAAATTTTCAGGTCAGGCTAATCAAATTTCATTGGTAAATTACTCTGGCTATCTTATGATCGAATTCAAGTAGCTAGAACAGTTGATTAAGTCGAGGTGCTATAGTTGAGTTGCTTGCGATTATGTAGTTGAATTTTGTAAGCATCTAGTTACATGTGTTAAAATGCAATATTTTAAAGAGAATATAACACTGAGGGCGCGAATGAAAACCATTCTCTTCCTCAACCCAATTTCTGGCCAAAAATAGATTTTTCTATTTTTATTCCCTGAATGACTTTCCAAGCAAAAAGTAGTGTTTGAAAACGACACAAATTTCTGTTCCCAAAATAGAAATTCATTTGATAGGTTATTCTTAAATTTCTGTTCCCAGCAACCGGCGGCGTTGGGGAAATGAGAAGTAAATTTTTAGCCCAAACCTATTTCTGAATTAAAATTTTGTCCTAAAAATAAAATAAATGAATTTGCGATGCCAAACGGATTTCTATTCAAAGCTTGCTCCTAAAAACAAAAAAATATAAAAAGAGAGAAATAGAATGGTTATCGTTCGCACTCTGAAAATCTTATGCTCTAAATGTTTCAAAAGTACAACGATTCTTAGCACCAGGCAGCCCAAATGGCTGTGTGCCTCTAGCAGACGCACACAAACATCTGGACCAGGAACAGAGGCCCAAGCCTTTGCAGTACATTGTGGCCCCCCTACGTATAAGAAGTGGCTTTCAATTTCCATAGGTGAGTTTGAAGTCTCACAATGGTTGAAGCAAGAAATGGAGAGAATCTTACGGATCATGGAACGTGGTTATCCCATAGTTGTTTGATCACGCAGCTGCGGTGTGCACAGAGCGAACTATTTTTTCCCCTTTTACTGGAACTGAAGAATACCACTTTTTGGGTGACCTTGCCTCTAGGCCTAAGCCTCTACCAACTTTCAAGTATCAATTGTTTCCAATGGGAGGGAAGGCTCATATAAATAATGTTTAAACAAGTCGGCAAAGATTTTGCATTGTTATGTTTCAACAGCTCATCTAAATTCACTTGGAGCATGCACATAAGCTGAATAGATGACCAACACCATCACTGGATCTTCTGCAGCAAGAGGTGGAAAAATCTGGGTATATGGTTTGGAGCTACAAAGCATGATGCAGATCCCAGACCAGTCAGTCCATCAGCGACATTAACTGTTCCAACTTTATATTTTGAGTGGCCACAACGATTACTGTAATTTATTAGCGAAAGAAGTACATAGCTGTAACTGTAGAAACTCAAAGGCGGATGAATTGGGGCTACATCATGCCCATTAATTATGAAAGAAACGAGATAGTGCTTTTTTTTATGCTTCACTCTCATCACTTCCTACAAGTTGCAAGTAAATTCTTGGGATTGGAGGCCTTTCTACTGCCATAACCCCCTCCAAAATCTGAACTACCTGAGACATAGTTGGTCTATCTTTCTCGCTGTCTTGAATGCACCAGCAAGCCACTTTGCATGCTCTGCACAATTCTTCCATCTCCACGAGTCCTTTCAATCTGCGGTCCACAAGTGGCAAGACTTCTTCTCCTTTGGCTATTGAATTAGCTACCTGAAGCGGCAGATAATCACGCATATCACTACTCAGCTGATCAATGTTTCTCTTTCCCGATATGATCTCAAAGAGCAGCTTTCCGTAGCTAAAAACGTCGACTTTCGATGTGATGGCTCCACCAGAAATCCATTCTGGTGCGAGGTACCCTCTGGTTCCCCTCATGGTGGTAATTAGGTGGCTGACATCCCGTCCCATGAGCTTCGCGAGGCCGAAATCAGCAATCTGTGGTGCGAGTTCTGAATCCAACAGTATATTCTCTGGTTTGATGTCGCAGTGTATGATGCGATCTCGACACCTTTCATGGAGGTACACTAATCCTTTAGCAATCCCGATGGCGATGCCATATCTGGTTTTCCAATCGAGGGTGTTGGAACCTTTCTGAAACAAATGAGCTGCAAGCGAACCATTTGCAAGGTACTCATATACTAGGAACCTTTTTGACTCTCGTGCACAAAAACCTCTCAGACGAACGACGTTGACGTGCTATATTGTTCCGATAGTTCTGACTTCCGCAAGGAACTGTTTGTTACTGTGGTTTTGGTTCGCAAGTTTCTTCACTGCTATAGGAGTTGAGTCTGGCAGTGCTCCCCTGAAGACACAACTAAACCCGCCTTCCCCAATTTTCTCAGAGAAGTTCTTTGTCGCCTTCTTCAGAACTCGATATTCAAAATGCATCAAATGATCGTCCGTTGCACTAGCGGACCGTCTCCTCCTAATGGTCACCAGCGACCCACTGAGGACCAAGAGAAATGCTACGGACACAACTACAACCGCTGTTATTAAATTCGAACTGGGTTTCCCCTTTTTCTTACTTTCTTCCTTCAAGCCCGATGCCGCAATCCGGACATAAAAATCTCCTAAACTTGCATCATCGGCCAAACGTCCAACCAAAAACTTCTCATCCGTCCACATCAGACAGTTAGCAGTGTAAGCATACGCACTGCACGAACAGTTGCTCAAGCACAATAACCTGCATGCGTCGATGTTTTCAACCATGAACGAATCAGAATTTTTTGGGAAGCGTGTGTTAGGCATGAGGAAAAAATTATCTTTCCTGTCATCACTACATTTCGACGCAGATCTCCTTTCGCATCGGCCCAGACGATCTTCCAGCTTCAGATGATCTAAGTATCCAAGAGCGCAATCACAAACCGGTGCATCGCTCTGATTGCAGGTGGAAGAAGCACCACAAAAGGGGTAAATCTCACACCTTTGTGTTGGGTGTACCCAAAGCACTTTCCATTCCTGGATATTCTTTGCCCATACTAATTGCTTGAACAGCCCCGTCGGTTCGAGCACAATCCTAGAAAGATTATAAGGAGTAACTGAGGAATATTTGCAGTAGGTCTCATTCTCATTCGAAACGTAGGTGAAGTTTATCACGTTTTCCACTGTCAGTGAAGGCTGATGCCCGTAATCGTCCCAAGTCCAGTCGCCACTATGCCAGTAGGCTTCCGACCTGCTAAATAGCGATAACTGAAATCTTCCTTCTGCTCCCGGGATTACAGAGAATATCCCGGGAGCTGGATCATCTAAATCTCTCCACGCCACCAAAACTGTCCGTTCAGACCTAAGTGTACGAAATACAAACTTGGCACCTGGCAACCACGTATCAGTCGGATGATCGAAACTCTTCCAAGCAACACTAGACACATCAGATGTCTTCCTTAAAATGAAGTTTCCATTGTCAAGGAGCACTCCTGAAGTCAAATTAGGCATGAGCGATATCGAACCGGTCGACCAGATTTGATGCTTGAATGAAGCGAGTATGACTAAATTACCATCCCGGAGGAGCTTCAACTCCGAGGAGAATGGGTCGGACACCGGGTGGTTCCTATTCGCAACCCAAACCATAGTCTTTTGAGGTAACCCTTTGTACCTAATGCCAATGTAGTGGTTACCAGTGTTACCCGGTGAAAAGAAGCCCATCTCAAAGGTTCCTCCTTGAGAGATTAATGTCTGGTTTCCGGATAGAGACTCACCAGGTAAGATGGTGTCTGTGCTTATGGACAAAGAGGGGCCAAATAAAGCAGAGAAAAGAAGCAAAATAGAAGGGAACATTTCTGGGTTTCCGCTTATGCAACTCATCGCTCGTTACTCTTTCCTTCGGAACTGCGGTTTTGACATGGTGAGTTAGCAACTCTTCAAGTCTTTCTCTGAACGGACAAATCTTGACTTCTCATTAGCCAGCGGTCTTCGGGGGATTGCCCGTCCAACAAGGTTGAGTCGAAAGTGAGAAGACACTGGCTATTTCTCTTGTGGGGTGACTATAATTCTAGAAGTTGCTTTCGAATCTGTCCACTAGATGGCTAGTAAACCATAGCATTTCAGAGGTGGTTCCTTTGTCTGATGATGATCGAAAATATCACTTGGGGGTCACCTGTCATTGAACTGGTCAAATCAACCATATAACGCAAAGTCAAGTTAAGAGAAGTGAATTGTGTGGACCAACCAAAGGTTCCATCAACTGAAATTATGGAGAGATTGTTGTAGAGGCAGTGAAGCTAACATAACACGGTGGATTATTTCATGGATGGTTTTCACATCAATTCAGAAGGATACTTCTCTACGGTTTCTAAATTTGACATTTTTGGCAAATCGGTTCTCTCTAGGAATAGTGTCGTAAAAATGAACTTATATGTCCTAAATTGGATCAAAACCTTTGTAATTGAGACATCTGTGTCGAAATTTACTTCAAGGCCAATATATCATAAGTGCTCTACTAATAGATAGCCTGAAGATTTATACCGCTAAAATCAGGTACAGGCAACAGTACTAATTTTATTTTCCATTATATTTCCACAATCACACATATTTCATGATCTTGTTAGTGTGGTCATACCGGTAACTACTAGAAATTGTTGGAGTGCTCCAAGAAGATTAGAATGTCTCAAGCTCTCACAGTCACAGCATCATCAACTAGCATCTCTATTGGATAAAGAAGTGGTTTTGGGGGAAGTTGTTTATCAATCTCCTTTTCTAGCATATTAAGGACCTGGCTCATCAATGATCGATTATTAGGGCTCAATTGTATGCACCAAAGAGCAACAATTATCATTTTCCTAATAGTCTCTCTTTCCTCTTCTATTACATCTACCATTTCAACCTCCTTTTCTTTGTTGAGTTAATCATAAATCCACAAAGGACAATAAATATGACTTGAACCCTCTACATTTATATTTACATTTTCCCATCTACCAGACATTTCCATCAAACATCCCAAAAACTACAAATGTCAGCTTTATAAGAAACATCACCAATGTACTTATAGAATAGCTCAAGTACCATATATCCCAAGGTTTTGCTAGCTACAGTAAACGATAATATGCAACGATCGGTGGAACAAAGTCTTGCAAGTCCAGAGTCAGAAACTTTCAGAGTGAAACTCCGGCTTAGGAAAATGTTGTGAGGCTTGACATCAAAATGTAGAGTTTGTATATAACATCCCTAACGTAGATACTCTATCCCCCTAGCTATGCCAAGAGAGATATCATACATTTTCTTATAATCAAGAGAATTATCCCCTTCTCTTAAGAAAATGAGCTTATCCGAAGATCCCTTCAGCGCGAAGATTTTCTAATCTCTTTCCATTATCATTTATGTAGACGAAAGAAGAAAGTAAGTAAAAGGTATTCCTACGAATGTGAGTGTATTTACTCTTCATAATTACCAGCAGCTTTATCCCACATGAATCTACTTCGTGCGTCCATTCATTTTCACCAGCAAAAGTGGATGTCATTTCTTCCATACCGCAACGCAACTGTCAATTAAAATAAGACCATATAGTCTATATTTGTTCTTGGGTAGACGTGGGGGACACGAGGGCTATTTTTTACTTGAAACTTCCTTCATTAGCGAGTTGATCTAGGTATTACCTGGTACAAATTCATACTCTCGGGTGGATTCATCTTATCAAATGCTATAGTTGCTTTGGGCCTATTGATATAAATATATAATAAACTTACTTTGCTTTTTACGTGACCAACACTGGTTGACCATGGGTTAGTTAGCTTAAAACTCATCCTAAATCATTCTAGACATAGGGACCAATGCTAGGAGGAAAGTCTAGCTCCAAGCATTTTCTCATTGTTTATCATTTGGACCAATCTGGACTGGATGTGTGTAATACGCTTTCAATTTTATAATGGCCGGTTGGGCCGAATTTTCTCGAATGAGATCTGTGAATTCCTGATTTTATTGGATTCAAGATGTGCTACTCCAAGCAACTTGTGTTCCATGAGTCTTCAACAAGGAGGAACAACAGCAACCAAATGCATATACGCTTCAACTGATAGAAGAATCATTGGTAGCTTATTGTGTTTCTTTGATCTGCTCTGTCCGGCTAAGTTATAATGTATGCAGTGAGCCTCTTTTAACTAGGTTGCGAAAGACTGATAAGTTTACCTCTTTCTTTTCTTCTCTTTTCTGGGTTACACAGATGAGCTCACAGAGCTCACTATTTGAGCACAATCCATACTTTTTGAGTTAGCTGATATTGTCGGAGTGATCCTTTCAGTGAAAACACCGCACATACAGATGAACACGATGCTAATTCCCAAGATGATCAGACAGAAAATTCATGGAACCAGTCGGCCAATGAGATGAGTTGATTTCACTCTAAGGACAGGACAAGAGTGAGATGGCACATTCACGGCCACTATTTTCGCAAACATAAAGATAGAAAGAGATGGAGCAGGATGCAAAACTTAATAGCCGAAACAGAGCACAAAAAACCAGAAGATTTGAGGGGAAAATGTCGGCCTCCTGCTCATTGCAACCTTCTTCAGATAAGTTTTCACTTGCATTTGGTGGCGGACTAGATGTTGCCCTCTTCTGGTAACCAAAGCTAGTTTGGAATCCGAAATTTCCCTTAATTGAGGGGCCAAATTTCTGCAACTTATCCCTGAGCGAACCATGTAAGGAAAGATGTGATCGAAGATGCACTGAATGAAGGGACCACCTTCAACAGCACCACAATTCCATTAGCCAATGCTTCAGGAAGACATGGCGAGACTTCAGGACATGTGCAACTAATGTGAGCTTCATATTCACAAGGAGCACAATAGTAGATCCACAGATCAGGGAAGTCTCTTCTTCTCGCAGACTTCGCTGTAGTACTCAACTCTACCGCCTTTGAGCGAGGGCTTAGAATGAGCACCTGATCATTGTGGCGTTTGTGCGTGACGCCGGAGGGCTAATAAAGAGCGCACATCACATGGAAATGAAGTTGTTCCATGTCGGCTAGTGAAACTTTGTTGCCTTCACCAAACACTTCACAGTTGGTTCTTTTACTCGCAACCATTTGAGATTTTTAGGTCAGAACGGTTGTAGGTTAATCAAATTCCATTCAGAATCCGGCCATACAATGTTTTAATTCAAGTAATTACAGCGGTAAATTAAGTCGAGGTGCTTTATTTGAGTAGCTTTGCCGTCCTACGCTTGAACTTTTTATGCATCCTAATTACTTGTATTAAATTGGAATATTATAAGGGAAAATTACACCGCAAGTTTTATGCTTTTCATAATGAAGTCTTAAATGTTTAAAAAAGAACGATGACCTTAGCATCCAGCCAGCTATCTGTCTCCGGCGCGCACAAACATATGGTGTAACAAGTTAATCACAAAACACTGAAACAGTGAAGATGGAGTCTCATTTCTTCTCGAAAAGTCATCATCGGCATGTATGGTTTGTGGATGGAGTGTCCTTAGTCCTTGCCTCACGATTTTCCAAGGAAATCATATAGAGCCTGGACAAGATTTAACATCCTCCTATATATGATTTCCCAAGCAAAAGGATCTTGGGCCGTTCGATGATATTGGAATTTGCACATACAGATGCGTGGACCAGGACTAGAGGCCTAAACATTGCAATTCCAAGAGGCCCGGCCAGTGAATGAGAAGTGGTTTTTCTAGTGTTGATCTGAGTCCCACATCGACTGAAGTAAGATCTAGAGATCATCCCCCCAGACTTCGTAAGGTGATTTGGCTAGTACCGGTCAAAATCACGCAGCTGCTTGGAGTGCATAAAGCAAAGTACTCGTTCGCCTTTCACCAAAGAATACGCGGTGTCATGGCTTCCAACCACCACGAAAATGCTAAGAAGGCTGGTTTGAAAAAGATCTCATGTCCGCCTTTGAGGAAAAGCTCAACAAGGTGATGGTGGCCGTGACTGATTTGAAGGATGGGTTCGAGGAAATGAAGGAGCAGATCGACCTAGAGGAGATCGACTTAGAGAAAATGAAGGAGCAGATCGACGATGTGAAAGAGACCGTCCGTGATGAGTTCTCGAGTGCCATGAATCAAGTCACGGTCCCCTTGAAAGAGAAGAATGAAACCTCGAAGTTGCAGTAAGAGGCATTGAAATTAGAAGTTCGAGAACTCAAAACTGAACTAGCCTTGAGGCATTGAAATTAGAAGTTCGAGAACTCAAAACTGAACTAGCCTTGCGCAAGTCACGCATTGTGAATGGTGTGGGAAACGTTCAAGCAGCACGCAAGGTGGGTGTGCCAAGGTCGAGGCCAAGGATTTCAAGGGCTACCAGTCCGCTAACAAGGCGCACAACTTTATTTGGAGCATGGAGCAATACTAATGAGAACGCCAAGGTAACAATCGCTTCCATGTTTTTAACAATGTTGCTACGCTATGGTGGTGTTGCGATGAGATGAAGCGAGGTGCCAATCCCATCAACACTAGGGATGATTTCATTAAGGAATTTCGGGAACAATTCTTCACTGACTTCGCCAAGGACAAGGCCCGTGGTAAGTTTCATGGGCTCACACAAACAGGAACGGTTCGGGAGTATGTCAAGGAGTTCACTGAGCTTAGGCACGATATCCCCCATCTCGGGGATAGCGAAGGTGTTCAAGATATTTCCAAGGCCATCGCCGTGGCCGGATCTTTTGTAGACTTCTCCAAGCCCAGCTCTTTCAAACGAAAGATCGAAGGGAAACGCGGGGAGGAACCAAGAGAAGTCGGGTAACGAAGGTCCATCCAAGACCATCAGTGGGAAGTGGAAAGAAACCCCAAGGGGAGCTGCACAAGGATTAAGAAAGGAAGGCGATCCTATTTAGTAGCTACTGCATACATGTAATTGCACTAGCACAAATACCTAATGGGACTCCGATTCGTGTAATTCCAGTCAGTGGATCAAATCCATTTGATGTCTCAGTTTCGTTACGAGCTCACCTCCTTCTTCACAATTTCAGATTCTATGGCAGAATCACCAGGATGACATGAAATGGTTAATATGAATGTCTATAACGAACCAGACTCACTTTGCTCTACCACATCAAGAGAAATTCCCATCAGTAGTCAAAAAAAGCATGATCAGGGTAATTTCATTCGGTAAGTGAACATTGTAGAAATCAGACAAGACCGAGCAAAATATACAACAAAATTGGTCCCGCAAAAAACTTTCAGGACTTCTTGCGGTCATGCTCTTCACAACCAAGACGCATGACCGAACCATGTTACCTCAATCTAGTATGTACCGCCTGTTCAATGCATCTTCGAAGCGACTGCATGAATCCACTCTCATCTCTGTACTCATGTCGTTCTCGGGTGCCGGATAGTAATCTTCTCTCAGCTGTACATCCCTAAGATTCGGTACCTTCAGCAGAAAATTCATGAAATGCTCGTGTGCCGTTCCGTGAATGAAGAGCTTCCTCAATGTAAGACACTGTCCAAGTAAACCGGCCGCAGGCAGCGACAAGCTCCTCTGGTTGACGTCCCGATCTTGGGGAGGCCAGTAATCCAGCTCGTTAAGGCTAAGATTCCCAATCCCGTTCAAGAAGAATCTCTCCCACAAGCTCAGATCCATTTGCCCTGACGGTGCTGTTAATACATAACCTATGGCATCACCACAATCCAACTGCATCTTCGAAAGTACTGGGTAACGGGAAAGCATACTCAACCCAAATGCGGGAACCGCTGGCTTTGGCTTCCCCCTGCAATCTCCCTCCACTTTTATGCGGATCTCCTCCAAATTGGGACAATCCTCGAGACCGGCCATTGGAAGCGGTGTCAAGAGGTCACCAACTGCAATCCAAAGCGAGAGGTATTGTAATCTTTCCCAGCTATTGCACAAGAATCCATTGCCGTTGCTGACGGCATTGGAGTATTGGCTATCAAGAGTATATTTGCATCTCTTGTTCCGGCCTGCATCCTCGCAGTCGGTGCTACCATCAAGAAAGTGCATGATTTTGTTGTTCTGGCTTGGCACACTAGGCTCGGCCACTTCATTCAGATCGAAACCATGACAAGCTTCCTCTCGTCTCTCCCATTCTTCCAATCCATCCCACACACAATCAATGTGGAGCCGCTGGATCCGATCACGAATCGGTTCCACGGCACGCAAAGATGCTGCAGCGTCTAGATTCTTGCAACAAGAAATCCTGACATCAAGCAGAGTCCGGCAAAGCAAACTGACAAACAACCTCATACCCTTCCAGGAAACATTCTTGCAACCCTGAATTTCGAATTTCCTCAGCTTCGAACACCCTCTCGCGATCTCGATCAACCCCATGTCCGTCAAATCCGCCGCGTTCTTGATCGACAAAGACGTGAGACCTTGGCAGAGTGCCAACCCATCTAACTGAGATTCAATTGCCATCACAAGCCCATGAAATTGCCCCAGCTTGAGCACCCTCAAGTTCTTGCATTTGGAACTCAACACTTCCAGAGCAAACCCGCTCTCTCTGACATTTCTACAAACATCTAACACCAAATCCTCAAGCAAGCTAAGTTTCGAGAACACCTCCACCAGCGCGGCCCGCGTGATCCCCGCATCCTCCGAAGTGAGCCCATCGTCCTCCGGATCGCCTCTCAGATTCGACAGCGAAGAAGTATCGGCCAAGTGAAGCAGGGTCAATTTGGGACAATTGGCAGCTATATCGAGCAAAGCCTGATCGCCGACGAACCCGAAGTACCTGGGATCAAAGGTGCACGCGACGAGGAGCTCCCGCAGGTTGCCGCAGGCGGCGGCGATCACGCGAATCTCCTCCGTCTTGAACCCCTCGCTGAAGGACGTGGTCAAGAGATCCAGCCTCGTGAGGGAGGAGGCGACGGAGGGATAACCCTGGAGGGCCGGGGGGAGGTCCTCGGTGTAGTAGTAGAAGCTCGAGAGGTCGAGCGCGGAGAGGGACCGGCAATGCTCGAAGAGCGTGGCGAAGTCGGCGCCGAGCGGCGACTGCGGGGGACGCTGGTGCCAGCGCACGAGCACGACGCGGCGGAGGCGCGGCCACTGAGGGAGGAGCACCTGGAGGGTGGCCGGGGACCGGGCGTAGACGGTGAGGGAGGTGACGGAGGGGAAGGCGAGGCGGAGGCGGTGGGCGAGGAGGAAAGGGTCGGGGACGGAGGAGGCGAGGTCGTGGCCCCAGGGGGAGAGGAGGGAGAGGTCGAGGCGCTCGACGCGGCGGAAGCCGGTGGGTATCCGGTGGAGGTCGCGGACGTTGCCGCGGAGGGCGAGGGCGGCGCGGGTGGCCCGCTCCAGGGCGAGGTACTTGCGGCAGACGAGGGAGAGGGCGTTGCGGGCGCGCGTGTCGGTCACGAGGGTGAAGATGTTCGACAGGATGGCGTCGGGGAGGTCGCCGATTTCGGTGGCGTAGCAGCGGCTCGTCGCCATCTCGCGGTGGCGGCGGCGGCGGCGGTCTGGCGGCGGGCGGAGGGGAGGGAGGGAGAGAGAGAGAGAGAGGGGGGAACGGCGAGATGGGCGGGGGGTGGGCTAAGCGGGGGCTGTCGAAGTGAAATGGAGAGGAGACCCACGCGCGATATGAGGTTAAGGGGGAGCTTGAGATGCACGCGCGAGCGGGAGCGCGTGGGGGAGGATGGCGGGGGGGAAGGTACGGGAAGGAGGCTGGGGGAGGGTACATGCAATGTACAGAGAAGATGATGAGGAGGGTTGAGGATAACAAGGAGGCATTAGTATGGTTTCAGAGAAAAATTTGTAATTTGAAAATCTGATGCGTGAGAATTTATAGGTCTCAAGTTTCAAGTTTCAAAAATTGAAAAACTTATTTAGATGGAAAGGTTTCAGATTTTAGGTAAGTGAAACCTGAAATCTAAACAAGTTTTTTATGTTTTTTCTTAGTCTAAGTCTTCGCATGATCCTGTGGTGTTTCATGGCGTTAGATGATGAGTGTATTATCTGGAACCACTGGTCTGAACTTTCATTTCATGACTTGTTAATGTTTTCATATAAGTTATGGTCAGTGGATCATAGCAGCAAGTAGTGGTCATTAAAGGTGATGATTCACTATAATTATTCAATTAATAATACAAGTGAAACCTATGTAGACCCTTGAATCAAGCTGGAACCTGTGATAGGGTAGGTTCCAGATGGAACCTATACGGAACATGGAACCACTCACCCCTAGTATCGATTTACACAATGACTTCTCATTTTAATTGTATTTATTTGAATCGTAATGCAATGAAAACTAATCTTTTGTATTCTCTTTGGTGAATAATAAGTTTATTTAGTAGTGTTGCGTTCATTTTTATTTTGTTTAACTAAAAATGAAATAAATAAAAAAGAACCTCTTAGACCTTGAAACCTACCCTGAAACCTGTAACAGGGTAGGTTTCAGGTTCCAAAAAATGAGGAACATATACCCGAGGGTAGATTCCAATTGGAACATGTAAAGAACTTGGAACCGCTCACACCTAATAATAAAGATAAAACCAGGGGTAAATCAATCGGGTTCGGGTTGATTAAGGCTGGGATTAAATAAATGAGGGTGGATTAAACAGCTATGGCTTTTAGGTTTTGACGACCCAATTATTTACTTAAACATGCATGAGCTATATTGAGTTCCATTGCGTTATGTAAGGAGAGTTTAAGAAGGCATTACTCTTCAATGTCTTTTACGGAGGAAAATTATCCAAAAAGTTTTAAACCTATTGCATTTTTGCCAATACAATCGTAAACTTTTCAATTTTGTTAATTCAATCCTAAACATTTTGCATTTATACCAATTCAGTCTATCCGTCCAATTTTGGCTGGCTGGCGCTGACGTGAACGCCAATCGGCACTGGCCGTCCGACCAACGATGACGTGGAAATTTTTTTAATATTTTAATTTTTTTTTCGAATTTTTTATTACTTATTTTTAATTTTCTTTCTTTTTTTTTCTGCCCTTCTTCCCTCTAGCTGATGAGGTCGGCCTCGCTGGCCACTAGTAAGGGTGAGCCTCACCCACCACTGGCTGGTCGAGCCTCGCCGTCGCTGGGTTTTCCAAGGCAAGGCTGACCTCACTGTTGCTTGGTGAGGGAAAACCCAATGACGGTGAGGTCCACCTAGCCTTGGCCAGGTGAGGTTGGACCTCGCCCCCCGGCAACAAGATGAGTTCGAGCCTTACCTAGCCAAGGCGAGGCCGACCTTACTATCACTGGGTGAGGAAAAACCCAGCAACGACGAGGTTCGCCTCACCTTGGCTAGGTGAGGCTAGACCTCGCCCCTAGCAACGAGGCGAGTTCGAGCTTCACCCCCCAACGACGAGGCGAGTTTAAGCCTCGCCCAGCCAAGGCGAGGCTTGCCCTTGTCGGTGGCCAATGGGGGCAAGCTTCGCCGAAAGCCGGGGAGGGTTGGTCAATAAGGCCAGAGGGAAGAAGGGCAAAAAAAAAAATGAAAAAAATTAATAAATTTTTTTAAAAATATTTTTAAAAATTGCCACGTAAGCATCAGTCGGCCAAAATTGGTCAGATAGACTAAATTAGCATAAATATAAAAAGGTTTAGGACTAATTGACACAAATGCAATAAGTTTAGGACTTTTTTTAACAATTTTCCCGTCTTTATAGCGTTAGTCATGGCTTGGTACATGTGATATTGCTATAAATTGGATTAATACTTACTGTACAAAAGGTGTAGAAGGATTAAAATTTAGCTGTGCAGTCCATACATCATAGATTCTAGTTTAGCTATTTCGAAAATGAAGGTATTTTTACACATAGAAATTCTCTTCTTTTTTTTTACAAAAGTCATCTTGTGTCTTCAATTATCTATGAAACATTTTGAGCCCGCATCGCATAGATATCTGCCTGGCTTACATTATAATTGAATGGAACCTATCGAACTGACATGGCTAGATAAATTCAAAATAAGATATCATAAACTACAAGGTGGATTCTATCAAACATGTTAAGTTTTGAACTCCCTTTCACATTCTCGAAATGAGATAATAGAAACACGTAACAAAGGTTTACGAGTTCCTTAAGAGCTTATGCATGATATGTGAAGAGAAGGTATGTTGAATATCTGTGGAGACAAATTGTGCATGCTCCCGGTTATAAACACGATGAATGTTCTAAAATGCCTAATTAGGTTCAGTTTTCGATGTTGTGCAATATAAATCAATTAGTAGTCCGAAACTGTTTAAGCACTCAACTAATCCCCAGCGTGTTCTAAATTTCAATAAAAAAGATGGAGCAATTTATCACCCTTTGACCCCTTATAATAGTATTATAATGTTGAGGATAATGGCACAACATTTACCTTTTTGTCCATATTTCATAACAACATAATTGAAACAATAAAAGTATGCTTTTTGGAAAAAGGAACATTTTTCCATACTCAAAAGAACATGGTTGCAAATCACATACATTTTGTAAATGTCCTTCGCCGTATCCCCCAATCCACCAAGTTGGAAAGACCAAAACTCTTTCGGTTATATAATTGTCTTTCGCATGTGTAACAATATCACCACTTTGCAATAGGTCTTAATTGATGCCATCTAACAAAATATCTTTGCCCTTTGGACTATTCAGCCTTCTGTTGCAAATTCTCGCTTTTTATTTCAACACAGTAGATCCAATAATGGAGCTGCTCATGCACTTGCAAATTGGGCTTTTAATAAAAAAGAGGATTGCATCCTCTTTTCTTTTCTGCGATCTCCCGCCTAGAGTTTACAATATTGTATTAGTAGATTCTTTTTCTATCTATCGTTCTACTGTATGTACATCACCCAATTTGTAATGTTTTGTTTGAAATGAAAAGTTTAATTCTATCCAAAAAAAAAAAAAACAATTCGCCACTTCTCACCACTTTGCAACGAGATAGTTTCAATTAAGGAAATGCCTTCTCAACTGTACCTGGGCTGCTGCTGCTGCATAAGCCGCCATGTCATTCGAGAAAATCAAATTCTAACCAAACTTAAAAAATTCCTCATTTAAACTCACTTCCGAGTAATTTTTATACCATCAAAAAGCACTTGATTGGAAGTATCTAAACTCACATTATACCAGGATCACAAATTCCTGCTCTACTCAAAGAACTTGACCTTAGTGGATGCACACATGATGCTAATCAGATAATCGATCAGATCCATCCCCCACTCACTTTTTGCATAAAAAGCCACAAAAAAAGGGCAAAAAAAGAGTCGTAAATAGTTCGGATTCTCTACAATTCGGGGTAGATTGGAATCGCGAAAATTCCAACAATTAAAAGAAACACCATTCTTCGAAATTTCTTTTTCCAGTGAAAGAAAAAAAAAAGCGCAGAACGCAGCATGAATTCCCGCGATTTTTCGCTGTAAATGTGCACAGGCAATTTTCAAGCGGTTTTCTTTTGCCGAAAGAAAAAAAAAACATAAAATCGATGATAAAATGAATGAAACAATGAAGGGGAAATTGTGGGTCTCTATCATTGTGTTCGGACATGGGAGTGAATGGACATATCGTTGTCTCAGACTCATCCAAACCCAGGAACAGAATAGACGCATTGGATCGGGTATCTGGACAAACATGATAGTGCTCGTCTTAAATCGGAATCTTTCTCTTCATCTTCATCTTCTTCTTCTTCTTCTTTTTTGTTGTTTAATGTTTTATTATTCTGTCTAAAGAGTTATGGATATAGCTCAACTTGTTGGACTTTTCCACTAATGTCTGGACCTCATTCCCAAATCAAAGAGAATAATATACTTTCCCCTCCCCCACGAAAATGCCCAAGTTGCTTTTGCATATCAAAAACCGTCTCAATTTTTTAAATAGTATTTTAACGGGAGGAGATATCCGAATATATATCAGAGTGCTCGACTGATCGAATTGAGCCGTAACAGCTCTCCTCCTCCTCCTTCTTCTTTTTTTTAATCTGAGCTGCCTAGATGCCCCTAAGAAGAAGGATCGCCTTTGGTTGTATCCGAATTCGCGAACGGAATTTGGTGTCGAATTTTAGCCTGACTCGCCGATTTCGAGGGGCTTTCGGTATGCGGTTTGATTCTAATTTTATATAACTTGATTGGAATTCTCGAGAGACCCTTCCATGCGAAATCTATCTATGCATCGGAATGCCACACATTATTCACTGCACCAATAGAATCTAGAGAGTACCCTAATGACTGTCGTCGCTCTTTTTTCTAAATGATAGAAAAATTCGACCGAATAGAAATAAGTCTCGAAATCGCGAAACACTCCCCTCATGATGAGTAGTCATGTCGTAATCGTAGACGGGACTTGAAAATGAACGGGTAAGGGGTCCATTGAGTTTGAGATAAGCTTTGTGC
Source organism: Syzygium oleosum (assembly GCF_021117445.2). NCBI lineage: Eukaryota > Viridiplantae > Streptophyta > Magnoliopsida > Myrtales > Myrtaceae > Syzygium > Syzygium oleosum. The sequence continues at coordinate 9,081,855 of NW_026607494.1, forward strand.
TTATCTCAAGTGAAATCGGGGGGAGAGAGATGTGGGAAATTCGACTTCTTTGATGGGCACGAGAGATGCTTCGTTAGTGACAAAAACACATCAATCAAATGCTCTCAACGAAGTCAATGGCTCGTGCCAAATGATCGTCCACCCCATTCATAATCAAGATAACATTGAATCTTCGATCTTTTCACAGCATGTATTTCGCATGCAGCCCACAAGAATGGACCTTCGAAGTTTGGAAAATCGAGTGGAAAGAGGCTATTCACCTTTTTTTCTTACGAGGCATTAATGGTGATTCAATAGTGACAGCTTTTTAGGCTCATATATAAAAAAAATAACATAAATTGTCAATAAATTTTGACTCAATATGTAATGTGGTACATAAACTTTCAATTATTTAATGTGATAAACTTTCAATTGTTTAATGTGGTTTCTGAATTTTTTATATATATTTAATTTAATCTCTGGACTATACGGAAATGTTCAATGTTGTTTCTGAATTTGAATTAATTGAAAAATATCATTGAATATTTTCATATAGTCCAGGGACTAACTTGAACATATATAAAAAGTTTAGGGACTACATTGAACAAATTAAAAGTTCATGGACGACATTGTATGTTGGGTTAAAGTTCGGGGACCACATTACATATTGGGTTAAAATTTAGAGATCGCATTACATATTGATCAAAGTTTATAAATCATTTATGTTATTATCCCTAGTATATATCTAAGCTTGACTTCAATTTTTCGTTTCCTAGGGGTACTTATTCCAATGCTACTACGATTCGTTGCCTAAGCCAAAACCCTAAAACCCAGATTAAAAAACAATCATCATATGCGTTGTTTTCCTCGAAGTTTACGTAACCCTAGTTTCGAAGCCAGCTTTTACTATGACTGTAGGCAACATTTTTCTCAAAACGATGCTTTTGTCATTATTTTTTGAAAAAGGGAGCCGATATCTTTGTCATCACCAATAATTCATGAAAGGAAGAAATCCCAAAAGAGATCTACATATTCGTTTAATGTATTAGGACTAAAGGTCGGTGTCGTTCTGGTTTTTGTTTAGCATATTAAACTAAGGTCGGTGTATCATTGTGGCTGCTGACTAATGAGGTGAAAGCATGGAGACCACATGAACAGAAACTCCGCCACATTTTTCCCGTGATTGTTCGCTTTGCAAGCAACACACGCGTTTCAATTCGTACCTCCAGAGCTAATGTCATGAACTTCTCATTGCCAACTTATGTGATTGTCTGCTGTTGGCAAATGGAGAATTAGTCCAGATTAAAGGACCAAAATGACAATTATGTCTTTTTTTGTGTTTTGCCCTCTGTAATCTAGGGCTCATCTTGTTTTAAAATCCTTATTCTTTCGCGTTTTATGTTTTGCCCTCTATGGTCTAGGGCTCATCTCATTTTAAAACCCGTGATTTTTCGCTACCCTCAATTTGTACCTCCTCAACTTCGAGAATCTATTTAAAGTTTCCTCGATTTCCCGGCGACGACTCTAGGGTTGACGAAAATGAAATCGCATGCCATCACCCGTGCAATTATCTTCGCGACTGTTTCAGAGGAAAAAACATTAATCTGAAATAGTAAGGGGCATTACCATTCTCCCTCTCAAAATTTATCATCATTTTCTTTCGTTTCTCCTCTTTCTGTTCTTCCTTTCTCTTAGCAGACAAGAGTATAGCAGATTGGAAATAGAAAGCCCTCTCGGATATTTATGTTGGAGACTTATCCGTCGCTACATACCAATGAAGTCTCTGTTGTACAAAGTCAAAATGATTATTTCGCGCTTTGTCTTCGCACGCTAATCAAATCAGGAACTCTTCTTGAATTTTTAGTATTTGGTTAAGAGATAACATCATCAAAAAAATAAAGCTGAAACTTCTACGATGGCTTCCGCGACTCGTCTCGATCTCGTCGAGGGGTTATCATGAATGCGTTTATTATTTTAACGTCCTAGTGCCTGTATGTCTCGCGGCCCAAATTCTTCGTATATCTTTGTCTTTCCTAGAAATTGGGAAGACCTTATGAAAGTTTTACGTTACGATAATTTCGAGGTTCGAACAATGACCAAGATAAAACATTTTAAAATCTTGCTTAAGTCTCACGGTGGCACAAAGTCAAAATAATTATTTCGTGCCTTGTCTCCACACGCTAATTAAGTCACATAGAGCCCCCGCAAATCCTGATCTCTCGTCGAGGGGCACAAATTGAAATCTGATTAGGATCGAAGGACAAGACGTGATCAATGGTAATTGGGTAGTTAAAGAGCAATCTTTTCTCTTATCTTATCCAAGGTGCTGGAGGGAGGGATGGATGGATTCTCTTCGGATGAGGTTCTCCAGGGCCCAGGTTGCTTTGGAATTGCTTGTGATGTTTGATTGATGGGATCGCACGTGATTCAATTTCTCTCTCTCTTTCTTTCCTTTCTTTTTTCTGTCTTGAGATGACCTTCATAATCATCCATTTGTCGATTGGGATTAGACAGCGATGCCTATGCATTGCCCTCCAGCCACATGGCGCCCTTTTATCCATGCCTAGTTTCGCAGATCTTTATGTCGCCATCGATTGCCTTCGATCTTTTTCATTTTCTCGTGCTCTTGGCCATCGAAAATCTGACTTTTACTTCGCATCGGCTCGGTTTGGGCACCGCTTTCCCAATGAACTTTGGGCTTCTGCACCCTCTGGAGAAAAATTTTGGGTGTTTGGTAGATCCTTTCTTATTTACCTTGAGGAAAAGTTGGTCTTAGGGTGCCTTAGACTTCAAGTTTTCTTAGCATACAAGTCCCACAATTAGTGATATTTTCTTAATTGCCTCTATTACCCTCAAAACAGTTAGGAATTTATAAAATTTGTTTGAAGGTTCGCAAGTTACCAACTGCCATACTAACTTTCCAATTTTTATTTGCATAACTTATCAATTTTTTAACACATACTAACTCATGTAGTGAACTACCAACCTAATTTAAGTTACTTACCAACATACTTTTGATTTTTTTGTAGGGTACCAAATTTTATTTTGCTTGCATAGTTACACCTTAAAGTTATCAAGTCTTTCATGATCAATAGTGACTTTACCAACTCTTTCCCTAATAAGTTACTAAATAATTTTGGGTTACCAACTCTCATATGAGTTACTTACCAATGATTTAGTATTTTAAAATTATTCAACTCTAATGAGTTGCCATATTTTATTTACCTTATTTACTGACATCTTAAATTGACCAATGACTTTTATATGACATTGTCAATCTTAGTTTGAGCGACTTACCTACTTTTCCATGTACTTTCTAGGACATTATAAGTCGACCAAATAATGGAAACATTATGTTCCTAAGTAATACAAGGTTTTCTCCATTAAGAAAGGTTCATTAGGCTAAGTTACAGATGACTCCACTTTCCAAACGTTTTACCCTCTATTAACTAATGAATCCCCTCTCTAATCTAAACCAGAAACCTTCGACTTCTGCCGGATAATACTTGACACTCCCCTTCTTTCGCCATCTTCTTTACTCCAATGTCCAAAACCCTAATTCCATGGTCATTATGAAGCTTGCTGAGAGATGAAACTGACCCACTTGGTCCTTCTCAGACATCAGTCTCCCAAGTGGCTCGGACAGAGAAGAGGTACTCATTTCAATTTCGTCCTCCTCCTCGTACTGGATAGCGTACCTTTCCCGTACCGCTAGTGCGCGAAGTATAGTTTTCCACTCGACGACGATGAAGCCACACGTGTTGGAGAGCGATAAGGGATGGCTTGCCTGTTCACCAAGTCACTTGCACTGGATGGGAAGAGGGTACGTGGCGTCCGAAATCGAGATGAAAACGAGAGGCTTCGCGACACTTTGCGGTGCCGCAGCCCCATCATGATCAAGATTTCAGCCTTATGTTGTCTTTATCATGATGTTGGGAGATCTTTCTTTTGCCCCATTCCCAACCATGTGTTGTGGCTATGGGACTATGGAGGAGGCTCCTTTATAACGAGTGCGTGCTATTTCTAGGTGGGAAAAGAAAGGTGTGCCCACAAACAAATCTTGAATGAGAGATGTGGACGAGAGTGGCCATTTCCTTCTTATGGTTCGTGTAGATATTTGCTAATTTGGGTGATGGGGTGATGTTTTGTAGGTTACATGTTGCTATCGATAATGAAGGTGTCGATCGTCACTTGCGCACGAAGGGAAGGAAATCCGGTACATGTGGGTGCAGCTTGATCCTATGAATAAACTTTACTTCGTCACGATACATAGATGGTCTTCGAGAATTATGATAAGATAATTTTTTCCAAGTCATGTATAAGATTCTGATAGAATCTCTTAGACTCGAGATCATGACATGTGTACACATAACTAGTTACCTACCACGAGAAGGAACAAATTCATATTTTCGAGACCGTCCGTGGAAATAAAACTTTCCATTGACGACGTATGTGAAAATTGTCCAAAAAGTCCTAAACTTATTGCACTTTTACCAATTCAGTCCTAAACCTTTTAATTGTGACAATTGAATCATAAACCTTTTTACGTTTTATCAATTGAGTCCATCCGATCAATTTTGATCGGAAATCACTGACATGGACGCCTGCGATCCTATATGGCGCGGCCGGCACTGATGTGGACAATTGTTGATAATATTTGAATATTCTTTCAAATTTTTTATTAATTTTTTAAATGTTTTTTTTTCTTTTCTTTCCTTTTTTTTCCTTTTTTACTTTTCTACTTTTTTTAATTGTTAAGGCCGGCAGGACTGGGCGAGCCCTCAACCGCCGCCTTTGGGTGAGGGCTCGCGGCTCTTGCTCAAGGCGAGTCAACGGTGAAGGATATGCATGTCTAAAATATTTTTTGTTACACGACCTATATAGTCAATATTTATCCAACTTGAAAACCTTTCATTTGGTCTCACGCTGAGAGCATAGTATATATACATCATCTATCAACTATAGTACTACAATGGTGGAGGATATGTTAGATGTGCAAACAAAACTCAAGGCATGTCTGGTAAAACTGAAAATTAAGTGCTGAAAAGCATTCAATTTTAAGTATCGACAATCTTAAGTGCTGAAGACAGAATTAAAATTTTGTTTGATGATAATTAAAAATTGATAGCTTGATATTATTAATCTCTTACCAAACATAAAAAAAAGGGACCATAATTGATAGGTCCTATGAATATTAATGAGATTTTTAATTACCATTGGTTATTTTTCTATTGGACAAATTAAGTAACCTATCTCTTACTTATCGGAGCAAGTGAACTCTTTAATTGAATAATTTAAGCCAATCATACTTAAGATTATCAAACAAGCCTAATCTCATTAAGTAGTGAATATTTAGTTTTCAGCATTTAATTGAATTATCAAATATGCCCTCACATAGTATGTGTAGCTAATATTAACTCAACCAAAGAAAATTGGACAGCCCGATGGTCAGCAATCGAGACCAAGATTATACTGCCCACGATCACGACAAAAGCCCAAAGTGACCGTGGATGATGGGCCGAAACAAAGGGGAGACGACCGATGGAATAGAATTTGCCAAAACTAAAAGGAAAAGACAATAGATACATTGATTGTTCGATCGATGATGTGTAACTTTTTATCTATTCATTATTGGATCAGTGATATGTAAACTTAGAGATAGTTGTGTAACCGAAGTAATCCACATGTCATCCTTTGATCAATGGATGTGTAAAACATTCTATACGCTGACAATAGACCTAAATAAAAATCCAAACCTAAAGCTGGAAATTCATGCTCATGTGTCTTATTCGGGACTTGCAATTGTACTGTTTAACGATTATTATAGAGCCCACTAGGCATGCGGCATAGTGGTAAGGGAATTAAGTGGAGTGGAGACATTTAGTTTCAGGTATAGGATACAACTCTTAGGCTCTGCAAAGAGGCAGAGTAAAAGTCTAAGAGAAAGGAGAATTAGAGTATGACTGATAAAAAAAAATTATATTTATGCGAATTAGGTTGTCATAAAATTCGTATTGAATTCGGGTTACTTTCAGGTTTGTCTAATGATTGTGTTAAAATGGGTTATTCGTGCCAAAAATTTGTCCGCCTTACTTGAAACGTGCTCTCTCCAAGGATGGAAGCAGATCAGCATTTATCACTTCTCCAACCCTCTCGAATACTACTAAGTTTTAACTCGATCCAATTTTTTTTTTTATTTCAGGACATGTTTGAGGTCTCTTTAAGATAATCCTACATAATTTGTGTTGTGAGAGAGCTTGTCTCCGATGTGTGTGTAAGTAAGGAGTCATCAATGTGGTGGAAATGATGGGGAGAAGGATACTAGAAGTGTTAAAAGTTGTGTACGGCGCTAACTTTAGTATCAAAAGTTTTCGCCCAATCATTTAAGTACCAAATTGGCGAAAAAACTATCACTTAAGTGCTAACAGGGAGAAATTCCGGCTAAAATTAGTACGTGACTTTTATAATTTTAAAAAAGTGACGTAGCATATTTTTTAAAATGCAATTCATGTGGACGTGAAAAACGTCGTTTTTCTGTCCGACGTGGCTCCAACAAACGAAACAACGTCACAGAAGGTGGATGAAAATGAGGGCGTTGACTTCCTGTTCTGCATACGAACTAACTACTCTCCTCGTTCTGACCGTCGCTCGCTCGATTGCTTGCTGTTGCTCACTCGCCATCGCTCGCTCGTTGCCGCTCGCTCATTGTTGCAGTCTTGGCGCCGCTTGCCTGCCGTCTCCGTAACTCTCACTTGCTCAGGTTTGTCATCTTTTCTCTCTTGAGGCTTCGACGGCAAAATTAGGGCATGGAGGGAAAATCTAGGGCTCGGCTTGGAGGGAAAAAATTAGCCGCTGCAAAAGCTCCTGATCTCTATTTGCAAGATTGAACTAGTAATTTTGAGGGTGTACCGAAACATGTGCTCAAATTGGCCGGTTAGGGTTTTCAAATTGGGGTTCTCTTTCAAATTAAGGATTTAGGGTTCTTATTCGGGGAAATCCAATGAATGGCGTTGTTTTTATTGTTGACACGCTAACTCGACTTTTCACGACCCGCGTCGGCTTCAGAAATAAATAAAAAAAAGGCAACATCGGATTTTCGGCAAATCAGATCGGAGTTTGCACTTAAGTGATTGTTTTAAAAAAAATTGACACTGAAGTGATCCAAAACAACTTTTGGCACCAAAGTGAGCTCCGTATATAATTTTCGACACTTGTAGTGTCCTTCTACCAGAAATCATGAATGGAATTGAACTTCTCACCAATAAAATTAGCCTTCACCGCGTGGTATGCGCGTGCAAGATTTTCCCATTTTGTGTGATTAATGTGAATGAGATATGGAAGCAATTCATTTCTTCCATCTCCTACCTTTTCTCGAAGTCAAAATTACCCCCTCGAGCACTTCACTAACTTAGACTTATATTCTAAATTTGACGGTTGTCTATAGTGATTTAGGGGTGGACACTGGTATTTGAAAGTTTGCGTTATTCATGTCCAGCAAAAGTGCACAAGCAGTGCGTGTATGTAGGTAAAAAATTAAGGATTAATACCACGAAAAACTCCAAACTGATACATCTGTGATAAATTTATCCCAAATTAATATTTTGATCACTAAAAATCCCAAAACGGTACACCTGTGATAAATTTACCCCAAACTAATCTTTTGATGACCAAAATCCCAAAACTGATACATTTGTGACAAATTTACCAATCGTTAGTTTCCGTTAAATTGGATTAATATCACAAAAATCACAAATTAGTACACTCGTGACAAACGGAGGGTAAAACACTAAACCGGTACACTCGTCAACTGCCACAGGTCATCCAACTCAGCAATTTGACTGTAAAATTTAACGGAAACTAATGGAGGGTAAATTTGTCATAGATGAATTAGTTTGGGGTAAATTTGTTATAAGTGTACCAATTTGAAAATTTTCGTGACATTAACCCAAAAATTAACAATAGAAAAGTAGTTCGAAACCATCTCGACAAAAATTTGAATTATCAGTTAATCGATAGAAACTATTGGCACGATACTAAGAGATTGTACATTCATGTGCGTGTGGAAAGAGAACAAAATATTTTAAGAGTGAACTTCTTTTGGTATGGTTGTTTGAAAATTATAAAAAAGTTAGAAAGTCGAAATTGAAATATATAAGAGATAAAACAAAATTATTAATCTAGGCATTTGCCCATTGATACAAATTTTTTCAAAATTATTACTTCGGGATATTTTGAGAAAGAAAATAAAGGATTGTGATTCTTAAAGAAAGGACTTCTCCTTTTGCTTCACATGATTTATCTCCATCTCATTTGTTGCTAAAATCACTTCTTTGTAAATAGTTGACTAAAATACCTTTCAAATTAAAAATTCACCTTTTTAACCGTTGTTCATTAATCTCATTTTGGCAAGATCTCACTCTCCCTCCTTCGTTAAGTTGATGCATTTGCTGCAACTTAAAGTACTTTATCTAATGCTAGACCAAGATGAGCAACGAGGCTCACAAAAGAAAATGTCATTTGTCGTCGATGCCACCTCCAATGAAGCTATCATTGGCGACCACAAGAAGACCATCACATGATTTGACCCACACCGAGGTTGTAGTGGCACGGGCTCCTGGAGGCAATAAGGAACGATGGTCGAGAGCCAAGGCGATGATGGAGAGAGAGAGAGAGAGAGAGAGAGAGAGAGAGAGAGAGAGAGATGGTCGTGCTGTAACGGTAGAGGCGAGTGACCGAAGAGTAGCGTGTGCACTGGTGACGACATGTGCAAGCCAGTGATGGTGGCAGCGTGCGGTGGTGGGCACGGCATGAGAGTAGGGGCTGGGGTGAGATTGCTTGAAGCTTTGAAGCATCGAGCAAGTCTGATAATTGTTCTAGGAGACAGTAAATTCAATAGAATTTTCTCTTATGTACCTCTTTACTCATCTTGGTCGAGCCGAAAGACAAAAAAACCTTAAGTTGCAGCTAAGACATAAACTTAATGAAGGAGGTGTAGGTCACGAAAATGACACACCCAGGATCACCATAAACAGAAACTGAAACACGTAAATGGAGAAATTATCTATTTGCGTACCTGGTTTGGAATCCATCAAACTTGACGTGGAATTGGCGACGGTTTCTGAACACGAACTCAAGTGCATCTCCCCTAGACCCTTTGTCGGACACTGGCCTAATGAGATTGCCACTCACGAGAAGAAATTTCTCTCTAGATCCGTATGTGAGTCAGATTGTGCATCATCAGGTTAGGGGAGGGACTTGAGCACTATTTATAGAGTTTTTTTTACCACGGGCCCTCTCATTACGGGCCGGGCCGTACTCGGCCCACACTAGCCAGCCCCATATTAGACTTATTAAGAACTTACATATCTCACCTTTATTAGACCAAACTAATTTAGTTAATTCAATTAATGAAGCCCACATTAGGAAATTCTAACATTCTCCCACTAAGGCGGTATTAATTGAAACAGAACTCTGTACGCACCCTTATGTTGGTCTATAAATTATTCTTAATAGTCAATCCGATCCCATGAAGTCTCGAACACCGAATCATGACGGTAATTGCATGTACTCACGCAGAGCCTTCCATGGTCACGAGTACTTTCAACTTTACTGATATGAATTCAATATGGTAGTATGGTAAATGAACAATATCTCATAATGAGTGATACTTCATGTGTTGTCCATTTTGTCAATCCAAATTCTCTCTCCTCAAGTGTCACAAAACCTAGTGTGTCACCAGAGAATATCCTTCATGGTTCCAACGAACCTACATATGTCTTACCCTTATAGTTAACTATTCCTTATGTGTAACAAGACATATCGATAAGGCTAATACCAAAAATGCCCCTAGCCTATACTCAAGATTTGCACAATGCCTCGATATTTTCATCAAATATATATATATATATATATATATATATATATATGTACTCAACGTGATAAAATTACATTCACAAATACCTCATTGAATACAAAAAGTTGATACATATCCAAATATTACAAAATGTAACAAAATCATATACAAATTTAATAAAAGCAACACAAGACTAAACAGTTTCCACTAATTAACAATATCCCATGATACTGCTAAGCCATGTTAATGACACGTCGATCAAATACACAAGGGCGAAGGCATTTAGTTAGTGGATCTGTAATCATATCATCTGTCGAAATGTGCTCTACTGTAATGTCACCATTTTGAACCGTTTCCTTTATGGTCAAAAACTTGATCTTTACATGCTTAGACCCCTTGAGACCTCTGTTATTGTTGACAAATAATACCGCAGCTTTGTTGTCACAATACAATTGTATGGGCCTATCCACAAAATCAAATACAGTCAATTCTCTAATGAGGTTCCGGAGCCAAATAGCCTGAGTTGCGGCTGAAAAGCATGCTACGAACTCCGCTTGTATGGTAGAGGATGAAATGGATTTCTGTTTCTCGCTTTTCCATGATACTGCACCTCTCGCTAATAGAAAGATGTACCCTGTTGTCGACTTCTTGTCATCTTGACAGCCAGCAAAGTCTGCATCCGAATACCCTACTTGCTGCAGGTCCTGAACATGTTTGTAAATCAGCATAAAATTTATTGCCCTCTTTAAGTATCTCAAAACCTTCTTGGTAGCAACCCAGTGATCGTGTCCTTAATTTGACTGATATTTGCCTAGAAGTCCTGTTACAAAAGCAATATCTGGTCTTGTACATACTTGAGCATACATAATACTCCCAAGTGCACTAGCATAAGGTACATTCTTCATTTGGGCTTTCTCAAAATTTGAATAAGGATACTGTGACAGACTCAACTTATCACCCTTAATAACATGAGCAATTCCTGGCTTGCATTGTTGCATGTTGAATCTTTTTAAGATACGATCAACATATGTCCTCTGAGATAAATCCAATAGTCGGCAAGAACGATTCCTATGAATTTCAATGCCAAGGACAAAAGACGCCTCACCAAGGTCCTTTCTATCAAAGTTCTTTGACAACATCCGCTTTGTCTCATGTAGTAAACTAAGGTCACTGCTCGCAAGCAGAATATGATCCACATAGAGTATAAGGAAAATGAATTTCCTCCTACTAACCTTGTAGTATATACACTAATCCACTTTGTTCTCAACAAAACCAAATGAAGTGATAATACTATGAAACTTCAAGTGCCATTGTCTAGAAGCTTGCTTGAGACCATAAATAGACTTTTTCAGTCTATATATGAGCGTACCTGAATCATCTGCCGCAAAGCCTTCGGGTTGCATCATATAGACTTCTTCATTAAGGTTTTCATTGAGAAAGACAATTTTAACATCTATATGGTGTAACTCCATATCGAAATGAGCTACCAATATCATGATCACTCTGAAAGAATCTTTAGAAGAGACTGGAGAAAAAGTTGCTTTTATAGTCTACTCATTCTCTCTGAGTGAAATCCTTGTCTACCAGCCTGGCTTTAAACTTCTCAATCTTTCCTTTGGAATCCCTTTTAGTCTTATATACCCATTTGCAGCCAATAGATCCGTGACCTTCAGGTAATTCAGCAAGTTCCCAAACACCATTATGCTCATAGACTACATTTCATCTTTCATTACATCTAACCACAGTTCCGACCGAGGACAAGAAATAGCTTCTACATAAGTTACTGGATCAGTCACAAAATCGATATCGTAGTCTTACTATCCTATATAGACTAAATAATCCTGTGGTATAGCTGATTGTCTCTTCCTAATGGATCTCCTAACTGGAGTAGCAACAGTCTCATCCTGCACCTGAGGGGCTTGAGGAACTTCATCATGAGCTGTCTCAATAACAGGATCCTGAGCCTCAACAAGTTCAGTCTATAGTGTGGGAGTCTCCACAATTATCTGTATGGGAGGAGAAAAAGATATAACATTACCTACCTTACTATTATCCTCAATAGTCTGTGAGCAGCTACTTTCTTCGGCCACATCAAACTCCAGAAACTTCACTATCTGTGATTTCACAATTCTTGTGCCTCCATTGAGATTATAGAACCGATATCCGTTTGAATGATCCGGGTAAGATACAAAGTAACACCGAGTGGTTCTGGAATCCAACTTACTGAATGTTGGATTATATAACTTCACTTCTGCAGGACATCCTCAAACCTTAAGATGGTTTAAGCTAGGCTTACGTTCAGTCTATAACTCAAAAGGAGTCACTGTGACAGCTTTAGTAGGTACACGATTCAGAATATATAAAGCTATTTTCAAAACTTCACCCCACAGAAAATTAGGTAAGTTTGTCCTACTAATTATACTCTTCACCATTTCCATAAGGGTGCGATTGTGCCTTTCGGCCACACCATTCTGCTCAGGACTTTCAAGCATAGTAAACTGAGCCACTATTCTAGAATCCTCCAAGTATTTGACAAATGGCCCTTTAAGCTATCCAGCATCGCCGTGCTTGCCATAATACTCTCCACCTCGGTCAGATCTAACAACCTTTATGACCTTTTCCAACTGTTTCTCAACTTCAGTTCGAAAAATCTTGAACTTGACAAGAGACTTGGACTTTTCCTTAATCATGTACAGATAACAATATCGGGAATAGTCATCAATAAATGTGATGAAATAAAAATTTATACACAAGGTTGCCGTATAGGGTCCACAAATATCAGTATGAATGACTTCTAATAGGTCAGAACTTCGGACTGCAGTTTTCTTCCTTATCTTGGTCATTTTACCTCTACAACAGTCTACGCATGTCTCTAGGTCATTTTTAAGAACAGGTAGGATGTTAATTTTTATCAGCCTTTTTACTCTATCCTTAGAGATGTAACCAAGCTATTTATGCCACAATGCATAAGACTGTTTCTTAGATAGAGGTCTTTTGGAAACAACCTTTTCAGCCGTATGTCGCGACCAACCTCCCTATTTTTTTAACAAAAGAGGGGGGTCTCGCCTGGTACGTGCTAAGTCTAGGTTCATGACTTAACTAAGGCTCTCCCAAGCCCATACCATATCGCGACTTAGGGTTTAAGTATTAACATGCAAGTGGTTTATACCAAGGAGTCGCCACTAATCGATTTGGGGTGGGTCGATTAGAAACCCAAATAAGGTGATGGGAGAATCACCCTATTCCTACGAACCAGAGATTAAAAGAGTTCGGGGACTTGGTTACACTAGTTGGATAACTAATGCCCTTTCGGTACCATTTTACCCTGTTCATTTCTGAAAACATTTGTCAAGCAGTTTGGATTGATTTTAGCACCTTTCTCCCAACATGTGAGGTACTCAAGTGAGTGCATAATCAGAAACGATCAGCAGTCAGGAACACAACAATTCATGCAGCCTAAGGTTCTAACCTTAACTAAGTCAGATGACATTCAAAACACAACAACTCATGCAATTGTATTAAAACATGCATAATAATATAACGGTAATAAAAATAACATGCAAAATGCTACCGCACAATCTCATGCTTAGCTAATTTAAACAAGACAAAAACATGCATAATAATACCATAATAAATTAAAACAACAAATATATCACATAATTTGAAAAAAAAAATCTTTTTTAAAAAAAAAATTTTTTGGAAAAAGAAAAAACAGAAGAAAAAGAAAAAAAAATTTTAAATTTTTTTTTATTTTTAAAATAAAATAATAATAAAATATAATATTAAAAAAACGGGTCGGGTCGGCTGGATCTGACCCGGGTCAACAGACCCGACCCAGGGCGTTGACCCGGGTTGGGTCGGTTGATTCGAATCAGGTCGGAACCGACCCGGGTCAACGGATCCGACCAGGGGCGTTGACCTGGGTCGGATCAGTTGATCCGAGTAGGAACTGACCCGGGTCAACGGATCCGACCCAGGGCATTGACCCGGGTCGGGTCGGTTTACCCGGGTCGGGTCGACCCCCGCGTGCACAGGCACGCGGGGACGCCGGCGGAGCCAAAATTGGCCTTCCGCCGGCCGACCCAGACCGGCGCCGACCTTAATCCGGCCCCTGGGAGTGGCCACCAAGCTTCGCCGCCTGCCTCGGTCGTCGTCCGACCGCATACTCGCCGGCCGGCGACCAAATTAAAACCAGTCTCATTGAGGTATTTTGTCGAACACCAGGCATGCACGACCAAAAACAGGAGATCCGACCTGTTTCGAGACCCCGCCGTCCTTGGGAAACCTGTTCTTACCTTTGGCGATGACGCACGGATGGCGGGGGACGGCGGTATGGGCCGGGACTCGTGCGAAACGACCGGCGCGGGTCCCGGCCAAACCGGGAGCAAAAACAGGGGAGAACAGAGCAGTCCGGGCCGGGAGACGACTCACCGGTCGACGGCGCGTCTGGGAGGCTTCCGGCTGGTCCGCGGGCGACGGCGACGCTGCTGATTCTTCTTCTCGCTCCGACAAACTCAGTTTGCTCTCTCTCTCTCTCTCTCTCTCTCTCTCTCTCTCTCTCTCTATTCTCTCTCTGTTCTATCTCTCTCTGTTTCTCACTCCAAATGGCCGACCCAGGCTCTCTGGCTCTCTGTGTCGCCGCCGTCATCTTGGCGGCGGGGATGGATGGCTGAAGCTGAGGCGCGGTGGCCGCCGGAAGCTCCCTTTCTCTCTCGGCTCACACTCTCACGCTTTCTCTGTGTTTTTCTCAAAAATGGTCAACCGGGCCTCTCTCTCTCTTTCCGGCTTTTATAGGCGATGACGACGGTGCCCCCCTGCTTCGTTACGTCTGCGTGACGACGGCCTGCACCGGCCTACTCTGGCCCGTGACTTTCGCGGCCATTTAGGCCGGTGCAGAGGGGGGGCCAGTTCAGACGCGGAAGAAGAGAGGAAGAAGGGGGAGAGGAGGCCGGGTTTTCGGGGAGGACGGGACTGGCCATTAATGCCAGTCCCGTCGGCGTGCTTCGTCGGCCATCGTCTGGCCTGATGGGGACAGCGCGGGGCTGCTCCGCCGCTCGTCGCTTCTGCGTCAGCGGCAGAGGAGAACAGGGGAGAGAAAAGGACCGCTCGGCGTAGGGACGAAGAAGGAAGGAAGAGACTGGGCCGGGCCGGGCCCAGCCACGCGCGGGGAATAAAAAGAAAAAGAAAAGCGGGCTGGGTTCGCGCGGGGAAAAGAAAAAGAAAAGAAAAAGAGAATGGACTGGGCCCGTGCGGGGGGGAAAGAAAAAGGAAAAAGAAAAGGGCCAGGTCGGCCCGGCCCCGACCCAGCCCAACTCGGAAATTCCTTTTTTTTTTTTTTAACTCTAATAGATCCTATTAATACAAATGTGCCTAAATTCTATATGCAATGCATTTAAATAGAAATATTTTTTTGTTTTAGGAATTAAAGAAAATTAACTCCTAAATTTTGTGTAATTAATTTTGGGCAAATTAAAAATAGGTGTCAACACTGTATAAGCGACATATATGTCATTGGGAGACAAACACAATCTGTACAATCAATTGTATATATTACAGTACCCAACCTTATTTGAATCATGAAACAAAGAAATAACATTGTTCTTAATTTCAAAAGAGTAGCCATACATGTTTAAACACGATACGAAAACTAAATTCCGTCTAAAAGAAAGTACATAAAAAGTGTCTTTTAACATTAATCTAAAACCAGAGTCTAGAATTAAGATAACATTTCCCACAAACACCACGTTGACTTTCTCGTTGTTTCCCACAGTGAGTCTTGATTCATCCTAATTTGGCATCCTCCAATTTATGAATCACTGTATGGTAAACACAACATGATTAGTTGCACCACTATCTAGCCACCAAGAATTGGATGATGCTTCTGATAGGTTGGATTCACAAATAAGTACCAAAGAATCATTACCTGTAGGCTCACGTTTGGAGATCCAAGCCTTAAACTTCCCACAGTCCTTCTTTATATGACTTTTCTTTTTACAAAAGAAGCAGCGGTCACCATCCTTCTTGAAGGATGTTTTCTTTGGATCCATATTGTCAGATTGACCGGTAGTTTCATGAGTACTTTTTTTTTTTTTGGTAAGGTAGTTTTATGAGTACTTTTATGAGTACAATTTCTGAACTTCTTATTCTTCCTCTTGTGGGAACTAGAAACATATAAGGCTAGATGCCCTCTTTCCTTCTTAAGTTTCTCTTCCTCTACCATCACCCTAGCTATCAAGTCATTAACCGACCAAGTCTCATATTGGAAATTGTAATTTATTTTTATAATCCCAAAATCAGGTGGAAGGATGTTCAGGGCTTGATGCACAATGCAAGCATCAGGAATGGAAACATTAAAAGCTTGAAGCTTCGTCTTTAAGTCTATCATCAGGACATAATCTCTAACCCCAACAGTACCATCATATTTCATATTGAAGAGCCTTTGAAGAAGTGTACCAACCCTAGCATTAGATGAAATGCGGTTTCTAACCTCTAAGGCTGCCATCATTTCCTTAGCAGTATAGTCAGCTAGCAAACCACTTTTCATTGTCAATAAGCAAATCCAATTGCTCTTTTCCCAGGCAGCATAGTGCGCTTTCTCAGTTTCAATACTGGTGGCCGTGATATCTGCCGGCTTATCCTTTGTAAGAGCAATGTGAACATCCGCCAGCTTCATTCCAAATAGAAAATCCTCTTTCCATTTCTTAAAATTCAACCCAATAAGGACCTCAATGGAAATGGAATTGCCATTTACAGAAAAGGTGACTGGAAAACAAACAAACAATACAATCAGCATCATGTGAGTACTTATGCAGAGAGTTACATACATTATCACATAATCACCTTTGGGCAAAAAATATGACATGCAGTTGTAGACTCTCCACATGATAGCGGCCATGAGAACATATTCTAATCTTTCGTGAAATCACCACCTTTGGGTGTATGAACTACTAAGATCAGTCATTCCTCAAGCATATGTCGTACATGTATCTCTCCATGAACCAATACAAAATCACCTCTTTTGGGAGTATGACCATGCATTAGAGCAGGAGACATCCCACCACAATATGAGACCGCTATTTCTCAAACTCGGTCAAGTGTGCCACTTTGGCGGTCACTTTCCAACTGAATCCTTGAAAATCTCTCGTACCAGGGATATGAGCTTTATGTATCACATTCACTGTATACATGTAATGCTAGACATAAAGACGGGGGCGTATATCTCTGAAATTACATGTCATGCTAATTATATTGTTCCATTCATTGATAGACAATAAATTACACTCTACACAGTCCTTATGTGGTGATATACATGTGAGCTACCATATGCATTTCCGAAACCATAGAGAAATACAAGAAAATACGCAAAAAATACCCTAAAAATAAGCGTCTATAGGGTTCTATACATATTTTCACATCTTTAAAAGCTTTAACCATGTAAAATAAATACACCACAATGTAGAGAATCTCGATACGAGCGCGTTGGTACTAAGAACGTCCCAAACGGAAGTTAGATGCGCCTTCACGCGCCGCTGGAAAGCGAGGCGCGTTTTTAGCTGGTCAAATCGGTCTGAACCGCCGGTCCAACCGGTCAACGGCCAACGGATCGGTCCAACCGGTTGACCGTCGGGTCAACATTTGGGTCGGGTCAACATTCGGGTCGGGTCATCGGTCATGTTGGGTCAGGATCCGGGTCAACCCGGATCTGAGCCCCCGTTGACGTCATGTTAGCGGTTACCAGTGGGGAGACGCACCGGTTCGTCATGGCCGCGCATGGCCATCACGCGCCGCCGCGCCCACAGCGTGTGTCGGCACGTGAAGATGTGTGCGACATCCCCTGGTGACGTGCCACCCGTCATTCTACTCGTCTTGACTAGTAGATTCCAAATATATAATAAAATTCAACTTTTATCTGACTAAAAATTTCAAAAAGTGGCAAAAACCTCTTGATCAAGACGAAAATGGTCTTCATCCGCGTGTTTCAGTTCTAATCTATGGCAGGCTCTGATACCACATGCAGGCCACGAAAATGGCACACCTAGGATCACCATAAACAGAAATCGAAACATGTAAATGGAGAAATTATCTATTCGCGTACCTGCTTTAGAATCCACCGAACCTAACGTGGAATTGGTGACGGTTTCTGAACACGAACTCAAGTACATCTCTCCTATACCCTTTGTCGGACACTGGCCTAATGAGATTGCCACTCACGAGAAGAAATTCCTCTCTAGATCCGTATGTGAGTCAGATTATGCATCATCATGTTAGGGGAGGGACTTGAGCACTATTTATGGAGTTTTCGACCACGGGCCCTCTCATTACGAGCCGGGCCGTACTCGGCCCACACTAGCCAGCTTCATATTAGACTTATTAAGAACCCACATATCTCACATTTATTTGACCAAACTAATTCAGTTAATTTCAATTAATGAAGCCCATATTAGGATATTCTTACATGAGGGACAAAAAAAAAATGGAGGGAGAGTTAAATCCTACCATGAGATAAATAGAGAATAGTTGAACGGTCGAAAATTTTAATTTGAAAGATATTTTGGTCAATGATTTACAAAGAGGTGGTTATACCAATGAATGGGATGGAAATAGAGGCTGCCTTTACATATATGTAAGTGATAATCTGCATATCATATCCATGAAACCCTAGATTATCTCAAACTTGAAAGAGTAAATTCAAATCTGAGCAGATAACTAACTACCAAAAATAAATATCATTGAAACCCAAAAAAATCTAAATAACGAAATAGACAAAATCCCAATATCAAGAGTACTTGCACGTTCTTACGTCATCTTCTGTTGATATAAGATAAATTTTATACATTAACTGTTGAATTTTCGCTTGTGTCATTCATTCTGTCGATAATTTACTTGTTTTCCACTGACAGAGGACAGATCAAATGAACCGAGAGTAAAGCTGCAGAGAGGGAGCGCAAGTAAGCGAGGGACCTAGAGAAAGTGACTATTCATAAGTTGATTTCTGTAAGCTGTTCTTCCAACTTTCTGTTTATAGCTAAACAGAGTAAGTCCAAGCGATTTCATTAGGAAAGAGAGAGGGGTAGAGGAGACAGGTGCAGCCAATCATCTGCACAATGGAGTGAACATATTTAATGTCCAGATGAAGGTGCTAATTTTCTTTTTTGGCCATCAGAGAATGCACCGATCATTTCCTGAAGTCACCAATATTAATATGGCAAAACAGTGTTGACGATGACTGTGATATTATAGCTGCTTCATGCAAAACTCATCTCTTTTCTTGAGATATATAACCTCCCAAAACCCTAATTTGAGAGCTCGATGAAGCACTAAAAATAGCAATATCCGTGTTACTGTACTGATCTGAGAGATATTATCAACTAGATAGCTAGCAAAACCTCAGTTCCCTTTAGACATTAGTGTTCATTCATGGTCGGCCAGATAATACATAAAGCACTCGCCAAAGATAAACCTAAAAAAATCTGATGTACGAATACAAAGAAAAAAGCGAAAAAGTGAGAGGGCGAAGAGAGCATTATAAATGGAAGAATAATTATGATGGCCAAAACATAATGGAGAATAATCCTAACAATGATGAAACAAAAGCTGAAATGGAAAAGCCAAAACCCCAGAAAAAGTTGCATAAAAGAATGGCCCAGAGAGTTTTTTTTTTTTTTTTTAGTAACCGAGGTGTCCGGGCCAGCTTGTGCGCACCTCGACTATTCCTCGGGGGAGACTAGCACAACAACCCACCGCCATGGCCCCCCACTTAAATCACAAGTGCTCAGCTGGGGAATCGAACCTGGGACCAGTGCGCCTAACCACACAATTCCAAGTACGCCATAACCAACTGAACTACCCATGGGTGGGTAAATGGCCCAGAGAGTTTATGATATCATAAACCAAAGAATTTTCTGGACAGCACAAATGCATCATCCACAGAAAGAGGATTAAAGGAACACGTCGATTAGATTATTACTTAGGAATATACTATACCCAGATGAATATATTTGAAACATTAGAAGCTGAGATTAAGTGATTCTTGCTTATAGAGGAAGATCTATGGATGGCAACCAGAGCTGAAACCTTGAACCAATATATACTCACATAACTTCTTAACTTTCACTACTGGGAGAAAGCAAGATTCGACCACCCATATCACAAGTTATAAGCAAAACATGCATTTCGCTTTTGAACATATGGGTAAAACATTTTCCCCAAGCTGAAAAAAAAAGAGGGCATTCCAAATATAGCAGCAAGCCTTCAGCATCATCTTGGTCTGTTGATCTTAGTTCGTACTAGCAGCTAGCAATAGAAATGGCAGTACCTAAAATTGAATACTGTGACTCCATTAGGGACATTGGCAAGTTTTTCATTCCTTCCTTCCACTTGATGAATCGATTCCACAGGACGTCCTGAAATTTTAACAACTAATTGTCGTAGTTATCAAAATAGCTTCTAAAGGAACAATATGAAGCCTTCTGAAATCTGAAGGCCGGACAAAATGGCCTTTCAAAAGAATGTAAACATTCATCGGCCACGAAAACAAGCTCCTGCCAATAGTGAATATTTATTACTTTTCCAAATTCTCTAAATCCCCGTGATTAACTTGTGCTCAAAGACTAATCTTCCCATGTCCGAGGTACGAGTCATTTTGGTGCTGTTGCATTGAACTTATGGTGAAGCAGACTTTTCAATTTACGGGGCATAATCTACGTTCCATTTTCATTTTTTTTACTTGATGATTGTATGATAGTTTATGTGCGGATATACTTGTGCATGCTAGTGAAGAAAAATTTTCGGATGAACACGCACAAACAAGGTATTTAGCATTAAGTATATGCTTTATTCTTTAATGGAGGAATAAATTTCAAGCATGTATAAGTCATAAGCATGAGCTATTCCCTCGTGAATCAAGCATTAAACAGGCAAAACGAAACATTGCAATCAAGGAATTGTTCAGTTGGTGTCCGCTATATACATAAGCCCTTTGTCTCAATCCGAGGCAGGATCTTTAGGCAGAATCACTATCGCAATAAGCATTTTCAGAAGCTAGAAGTGCTGGATCTTCACAAACTAACTCTTGGAAAATCAAATTGGTATTTAACTTTACAAATTGCTTAATCTGACTTGGTTAAGAAGATTGATAAATGCTATGTCAAATCAATTTCCCTCGTATCATTGTAGTTTCTTGTCGCTTAACATTAATATCGTATTAACAATGAAACACCGCCTCCATGGCTAGACATTCTTCTGTTTGTACCTAACTCAGAGCTCTCACTAAGAACTGTGAATTTTCTCTTCCCTGTTAAGTTTTCATCATGTTATTTGACATATCACACAAACAGTCTCTGAAGGCGTACTCAGCTTTCTTCTGGCCATTTTTCCCTAGGAAAATACGCATTAGTGAGAAAGGCGCATGGCTACCTACATATATTCGAATTTCAGAAGTATTTTTAACGTAAGCATTCATGATAATACCTCTACTTGACAATGTTTAGCTAGGATCAGTTGATATGTGTTAATCATTAACATCTTATCCTTACTTTGAAGCCTCAATTCCATAAAATTGGCAATGGTTTATTTAGTAGAATAATGCCAGAAATACTAGGTCACGCTCCTGACCCGCTTGTAGTTAGTGACGTATTTTAAACATTTTTTTATGTTAATTGATCTTAAAATACCTACCGCTATTCCTGTCTACTTATATATAGTTACTCAGTCGTAATATTCCAAAAACTTTTTCATAGACAAATTAATCATACCACTAGAAGTAGTTGTAACCGCAACTAGATCCCACTTATATTAAAATGGAACATCCACATTTCTTTGAATATAGTTGGCTCTATCACAAACATTTGTGATTGAATGCATCCAATAACAACACTCTTTATCTTTGCATCGACAAATATAGATATAGTAAGATTAATTTACAAAACTTGCTTATTATGTGATGTTGCAAATTACAAGTGAAATTTAGGCAAGTGATTATATTCAACACTTAGTGAGAGTCTATTGCATCACGTTGTAAATCAATTTGGTCAACTAGTCTTAGAATACCTAGTGTTATTCATGTCTTAATTTCTGAAAATGGACGAGGCATGCACTATGGCTATGTCACTAGTAATGTGATAAGTTTACATATAACAGCAACTACTTGGAAAACCGCATCACATCAGCCTCTTGGGTAGTACAACCAAAAGTTGGATTCATTACATCCAATTTAATCAGTCAACATGGGTTTCTTATCTAGATTTGAATAAATGCACTTTCTAATCTAGGAAGACCAATCTTTTGTGTGAGAATGATATTTGTGCAAGCAAAGTAATCATTTAATTCTTTGTTTGAACTGTGTTCAAGATGAAATTCTCAGTTGTATTTTCATCCCTACTCCTATTAAGTGTCAAAGGAGAACTGGTAGACAAGCCAATCCAACAAAATAAATTTTGTCAACTTCCTTTTATGACGAGGAAACATATCATAAGTAGATAAGTCTTGAACTCGTGAAATACCTAACTAACCTTGTAGATGTATTATTCAACTTTGGTCTTCCTCTAAGCTTGCTTGCAACTGTACTATTTAACAATGCCAAAGAGACAATTTCATCATTTAGGTACATGTAACTAGCCAGGACCTCTATACTCACCAAATGGCCTCTAACTATAAGAATGAAGCATGCATGTAAATGAGACTTAATCTCGAACGTGGCGTTTAGCGCATTTATCAAATGAATGACGGTCATAATCACCTGTAAGGAAAGGTCGGTGCAAACCAAAATGAGACTGATGAGAATAGAATCAAACACACAAGATCAAGAGCATAATGTGCTTCACAAGATGTATAAAAAAGTCCCTTTTTATGACGCCTTCGTTAATCTCAGTGCAGAATTAATTAAGACAAGTTTTGTCAACTTTAAGCAAAAGAAAAGGTACTATTAAATAAGCAATTTGCCTTCACGTACATAGAGGATATTGGCAATGATGAGAGCTTGAATATAAAAACGTTAAAGGCTGATGTGAAAGCATGCATGAATCAAATAAAGTATCTGCAAAGGATTATTTTAAGGAACCTTAAAAAACTGGATCAATTATTTCCTTCCAATTACTATGGTTATTTTAGTTGAATTAAGTGTGTCCGTCGTACGAACAGATCATTAATGGGGGCACGAAATCTCAAGAGTCTTAAAGGATCCGGAGGATTTTAAAAAAGATACCTCATCAACATGCAAATGACAAGATGAATGTCATTAGATTACCAATAATTTATAGACACTGTTTTCAATATCGTGTACCATATATGGCACAATAATGATAGACAGAGATTGAGAATAAAGAGGAAGGTTCAGAGATTAATTCTTCCTGTATGAAATTAGGGTTACTGTTTTCTTTTGTTGCTTGTTATCACTGTACTAATATAGCTATCGTGTGCATCCCATACTCTATACGAATCATATACACTACTGGAAGATGCGTGCTTCGATGTCAAATCCTCAATACAATCAAAGTAAGTTGAATATCAGTTCAAGAATTATGCCGATCAAACTGTGTCAGTCAAAATTCAAAATCAAGAAAAATTCTTTGGGGGGTCAATTACCACTTATCAAGAGAAGCTCGCGGCGCCGGAGCTCGACTCCTCACTCCCCTTGGTTTGATTGGTCGCTTTCTTCTTCTTCTTATATGGAATCCCCCTTGCCTTGGCTTGGGAATCCCTCACTTCTCGGAGATAGACTCGGATGGCGCCGCTAGCGAAGGGGTTTGTTTCCGGGGTCCCTCCGTTTTCTTCGTAGGCAGCTCGGAGCCTCCCGATGAGTGCATCAAGGCTTCCCCAGGCTTGCCTGAGCGGGCACGTGCACGGAGCCGGCGGCTCTGGCTGCCCGTAGAACATGCATCCTTGGATGTGAACTTTAGTCTTGCCTATTTCAAGCATCGCAATAAAGTCAAGGTAAAAAATTCCATGTATCGGATGTTCGTGACATGTGCAAAACGAAATGATACCATTATGTACGTAAACCATTTGCTTAAGCTTTTAGAGTCTGTAAACACTTATCAATTGAACTAGAAGCTATGAAAGAGCGGCATTACCGAACTGATCTAGATAGCGGAGGAATTCGAGAACTTGAGTGTAGTTGCACTGTGAGAGTGGAACTGGGGGCCTTTGGTTCTTCAGGTACTGAATGAAGGCATTCCAATCTCTTCTTTTCTGCGACTCGTACCGGCTCGGCGTCGCCGGAGAATCGCCACCGGGAGATCTAGACGATCCTTCGACGATGTCCTTCCCCCTTTCGCTCGACATGATCTCTCTCTCCCTCTCTCTCTCTTAGAATCACCCAGAGAGAGAAGAAACTCTGATGAAACACTGATGGAGGGTTTCAGTTTTTGCTAAATAAGGCAATGACTGAGGAGAGGTGGAGGTCAAAACAACAGGAGAGAAATCGGAGTGGAGAGGGAGATGAAGAAGATCATGTCATGGGCCTCCTGAGTAGACATGGCGTGGGCCAAAGGAGAGGTTGCTCTCTCTCTCTAGCGTTTCTTCTTTATAATAGACGGTGACAATTATAACCAATATTTCACTCTCGAGAGTTTGAAAAGCAGATGTATACTGAAGAAGAATTGGCGCAATAGTGGTCTAATCTTTGACAAAACTAGTCCTAGAGATGTGAGGTCGGATTTCTGGTTCCTTCTTTCTCCCTACTGGAGTCCCTCATGAAAAGAAAATAAGAAGGAAAATTTGAACTTGCTTTGAACTTGAGGGTCTTAATGTAAAATGCCCCAAAAAAAGAAGAAGATTTTTTAGACTACAATAAATATACTTCGATTAGGAGTGCGATAGTAGAATATTCTTACATAAGGATCAGGAAGATTCATAGCCAATTGACCAAAAATAAGGTAAGACTAAAAAAATTATTATTAGCAACTCATTGAGTTGAAGGTTTAAGGTATTGTATTTGGATGGAACAGAGAAGTTATAATTTCTTAAAAATCTTGAAGTTTTTAATGGGAATTAGTTAGCAGCCGTGGAACTTACTCGAGAAGTCCAGCTTTGACTCGTAGAAACTACTTCTCTGGAAACTTTGTTACATCCTGACCCACTTTAGTTGAAGAGTAGATATGAATGAGATCTTCTCTTTGAGATTTCCTGTCGTTGTTCTGCTTGTCATTTTCAAGAATAAACCTGAAAATATCATTAAATTACCTGATATAATTGCTATACAGAACTTACGCATATATGTCATTATCTGTTGAAGGCATAGTTACACATTAAATAATTAAAAAAATAAGTTAATAAAATGACTTTCATACGGGGTGTCATTCGATCCTATGAAGTCGATCTTCCCAGCTTAATATAATCGTCTTGGATATCTTTTCCTTGAATGGTCTTTTATTATAATATAGCGGAGTAAATTGCCTCGTTTATTTAAAGAAGAAAATCATTATCGACGGTTTCTTGATTGGGAAATAGCCTAGGACTTCAGATAGTTTTTCCCATCCCTAAATTCATAAGCCCTAATTTTCTTCTTTTTTCCGGGTTTATGCCAACAAAAAAAAACCTCATTTTAATATCAGAAAATTACTAGGGCAATGCACCACCAAACATTGCTGCTACTGTTCTACTCATCTCCATTAATCTTCAACCCGAAAAATTATGGGAAAGAAGAGGACCCTCTTCCTCTTCCTCTTCGGTCGTTCGTAGTGAAAAAACCAAAGAAATTAGGTCGGCATGTGACATGTTTGTGGAATTAAGCCAAATCGAGGGGGGTTGGATTTGGCCTCAATAAGTTCGCAAGTGCCATGATTTGAGTGGTGCGAGTGAGGAGGGAGTCCTGAGGTACACGTCAATTCTCTTTTGATGGAGATGACATCTGACCAATCTTTTGCGTCCCACTAAAGAAGATTCCTCAAGCATAAATATGATTGGATGCCACGACCCTTCATCATTTTTTATTGCCTAATTATAGCATCATCAACGTCAGATGGTCCAAAAATGATGTACTGGACGACCATAACGCTATTTCGCTTTATTTTTTATTCACAATTTGGAATGAATCGGAAATAAATAGAAAAAATGATACAAATAATTTCTGAATTTTAACTTAGCATGTAATGAGGTTCCTGAATTTTAATCCAATTTGCAACGTGGTCCACAAATTTTTAATTTGTCCAACATGTTCAAACTAGTCTGGAGACTAGTTTGAACATGTACCAAAAAATTTTATAGACCATATTGAACAAATTAAAAATTTAGGGACCACATTACATATTGGGTTAAAGTTCAGGGACTTTATTAAACAAATTAAAAGCTCATGGACCATATTGCACTTTAGACTAAAGTTTAAGGACTATTTGTATCATCCAGGTGCCATGACGCTTCACAATTTTCCTACGTAATACTGCATTGTTCGGGTAAGCTGATTCTGAATGCATCAATAGAATCACGTTAAAAGAAAGGCTCCATTCAGTTTGAGCATAAAATTTAGACCACCAAAAACATATTTATTTAGCCTCCCCCCCCCAATCTTTTGAGTAGATCTAGGGCGACCTGTCATTTATTTTTGGGGTACTTATATCAATTGTTCCTAAAATTTGACTCAATATTCAATAAAAATCCCTGCACCTTTTGGGATAACGTCATTAACCCTTTATTTTTTGGGTAGATTGAGGAAGGGGCCACCGTGCATGGCGTCAGAGGTGTGGTCGTGCCTAAGGCGTATTGCCTATGGATGACTAACATGGAGCGCTCGTACCGAGAATCGCCCGATTTAATTCAATTTTCGAAAGTGTCAATTCGGTTTCCGGTTTCTAAAAGTGAAATCAGTATCCGGATAGTCCGGTTCCCGGTTTCCGATTCTAGAGTAAGAACCGGATCAACCGGATCAGACCGAATATATATATATATATATTTTTTATTTTTTGAAGAAAGTAGAAACTGAAACCCTAATTTGCCTTTCCAATTTCCCAAATTCCCTCTCGGTGATCTCACCTTTCCCTCTCGCCTAACCAGTAACCCCTTGCTCGCTTGAACGCCGACAACTCGATGCCTTTCCCTCTCATGGCCTCGCCTCACACCGCGCTCGACATCGACGACTTGACGCCTTTCCCTCTCGTAGCCTCGCCTTACGTCTCGCTCGATGTCAATGACTTGGCACCTTTCCCTCTCGCCTCACGCCTCGCTCGACATCAACACGCTCGACTCTCATTTGAGTTCAACATTCAAATGTAATGTCTGACTTCCTCTTGGTTGAAGAAATCCGACACGAGGCAATATCTCGACCAGGGGAAAAGTGTGAAATGTGGTCATGGGGATGCCCATACTAGAATTTTATAAAGCGGGACCAATAATCTTCAAAGAGCAAAAAAGTGTCCCAGTTTGTGACTAGAATTTTTATTCCAAATATTTTTTTTTATTCAATGTAATGATAATAAGTGATTAGTTCCATTAAAACTAGACCAGACCACCAGTCGAGTCTGGTTCTCGGTCCCAAGACCAGTCGGTCCAGTCCCCAGTCCCTAAAATTGGAAACCAGTCCTCCCGGTCTGGTTTCCGGTTCTAGGTGGGATTGAATCGAACCGAAAACCTATCACCTCTAGTGTTGCCGGTGAAGGCAACGCAACCAGAAACGAGGCAATGACCTGGTGGTGTTCAGAGGTTTCAAGCATAGTATATGGTGGGAGGAAGAAGATGTTTTTGCATTTGATATTTGACATGTTACGTGTTAAATTTAAATTGGACATTGTCTGATTATATCTAACTAGAGAGGATTCAGATCCCAATTATATATAATCTCACTAGCCGACTAAAGTATTTTGAGTAACAGGATCTAAGTGGATTTGGGTCATATTTAAAGCAACAATACGTTATTAAGCAATAATCAACACTGTTCTTAACAAACTTCAGACTGTTCCTTCCAGCTCCATAAACAGTGTAAAAGTAATATTTTTACTAATAGTTAATACCACAAAAAACCCCAAATTGGTACTAATTTTTTTATCACCAAAAATCTCAAATTGATATACCTATAACAAATTTACCCTCTATTAGTTTTTCGTTAAATTTTATCGTTAAATTGCTGAGTTCGATAACACGTGGCAAATGACGGGTGTATCAATTTAGGGTTTTGCCGCTGTTTGTCACATGTATACCAGTTTGTGATTTTTCGTGATATTAATCGAATTTAATGAAAACGAACATAAGGCAAATTTATTACAAATGTACCATATTAGGATTTTTGGTGGTCAAATAATTAGTACGGGGTAAATTTGCTACAGGTATACGAGTTTGGAATTTTTTGTGGTATTAACTCTTTTACTAAATTAGGGCAATTTTCTTACCAGTAAGCATTGAGATCTATGTTGGGTCCAAAAACACAAATGTTTGTGTGTAATTCTCATATTTTGTGATTGACATTGTCCCCATCTCAACGACAGAAGCTCTTGATTATTAGGGTTTAAGATTTATGGTGTAGGATTTCATAGTTTAGGGTTTAAGGGCTCTCATCGCTCAGGTATCTTTTTCGAACAACATTTTTTTTTTATTCCACGTAACCTCTTGAGAGGAATCTTATGGCAAACAAGAAAGTACTACAAAATAATGGGAATCAAGCTATTCGAACACGTCTCTTGATATTCTCTTGTCGTAAGATCTTTGAGTTGGCAAAACTATGGGAGAGCAGAAATCAATGCTTAGGCCTCTTTTTGGAACCATATTTTTTTTTTAATTCTGCATAACTTTTCGACAGAAATCTCATTGCAAACAATAAATAGCGAGAACCAAGATATTAGAACAAGCATTATGTTATTTTCCCAGTTGTAAATAGTTGGAGAGAAAAAACTGGAAGAGATCATAACTCATCGCTCAGGCATTTTTTTGAACGATTTTTTATATTCAATATTTATTTTCAATTCTGGGATGATTGGAGCTAATACTGTAGCCTCTCCGCAACCCCAATATATTGAGTTATTTGTTTTCCGGAAGAACATGATTCTATATGTGATATTACGATCGATAGAGACCGGCTCTAATCATCTCCAATTGCATATTCCTTTTGGGGCAGCAAACCGAATTTATTTCGGAATGGACTATTACACTACATCACAAGTTAAATTTTCCAGATGGAATAATAGCAGCTCTGCAAAATCCATCAGCTGTAAGCCGAGGAAACAATTTATAGTAACATTGAGTAACTTGATAATAGTCTTCTATGGATATACTAATTCACCTACCTGGAAATTGAATTACAAGTGAAGAACTTCATCTTTCATGTGAATAGCTACCCTAATCCCAAATAATGACGGGACTGATTCCATTTCAGGATTGAGACAAAGACCAAAAACAGTTCATTTAATTCAAACTTCAGATTTAAAATGACATGAACCTGCAGCTTGTGATACGATCTTAATAGTATCAGTCAATTCTTTGATTCTTTCTTCTTAACACTTTGGTTCCTTAGCACTCCAGAGACATTTTTTAAATCTGTTCTAGGTTGATTTTGTTGTCTCAACTCATAGGGTATTTAAGATGGATGCATATATTGACTGCTCACCTGATCTTGGTTTATGTGGGTCAAAAAAATTTGGACTATTTTCGTTATGACCTCAAGCCTAAACCAGTGTTCGACGGCATCTTCAATCGCATATCTTTACTCCAATGTCCGATCTGTCACGTTTCTGTTATCCTTTTTCAGATAGCACGTCGCACTGTGGTTAACATCAGTTGTTGGATTTTACTTTGTGATGGATGAGATAAGGTTTGAGCTCGAGTAGGTTCTCATTCAATGCTACACACCCATGAATAGAATGAATTTATATGAAAAAATTTCTCTCAAACTGGAATTAAGCATTATTTAGATCTTTGGCGTGTTGTGGAAAGGAACAGAAGAAGAAGAAACATTAGTGGGTCACGACTTCCAAAGCTGTATGGACAGTGGCAGTGCAATTATTTTTGGGAGAGATTAAAAGACAAGGGTTTTTTTTGTCATTTGCAAGCAGACATCTGTTAATGCCCTAACACAGCTTTCTTGGTTCTTGCTTCATATATATAAGACTTCGTTTGGTCTTATAAGACTCCTCTTATCTTATTGTTCTAATTCTTTTGCTTCTATACAACTTCTCAATAGAGATTCTATAAAGAAACATTCCCAAAAATGAAATTATATGCACATAGGTTTAGTACAAGTTGGAGCAAAACCACTTACTAAAGAAGATTTAGATACATCTTTACTTCTTGTTTTAAGAGATGCTAAACTTTTAAAAAATGATGAATCCATTCTTGGAGCGTTGAAACCAGTCTTTGTAGTGGGCCAATCCATTTTGATAGTCAGCCAAGATTCTTCGTTTATCTTAAAGATAAAAATATTTTGAAATCCCTAACTCTTCAAATAAAAACTCATAATTATTCTATAGCTGAAGGATCAATCCCCATAGCACTTGTTTATAGAGTTTATTACAAAGTAATGAATTCTGCTTTTGGAAGTAAGGCTTTTAAGTTAAATTCCAATAGAGAAACTCTTCTTTTACAAATAGATATTTCTAAAGCCAATATTACCATTCCTCAAACTATTCCGTGGAATCAGATAACCCTTCCTGAACAATGGGAATTAGAAAACCAAATTCCTCAACAAATTGGTCATAATTCTAATCCCACTAATATCATCCAACATCCTGAAGGAAGAGTAACCATACAATTTTCGAAGATTTGTTGATATCCCTAGAAGGTCTTGTGACATCTTTCATCAATACTATTTCTATGGAGTCATCTCATCGATTATTAGTAATGACATCATGTGGGGGTGAAACTGTGTGTATCCATGACATGACCATTTGTATCCACATATTTTCCTATGGTTCTGTTTTTCTCAGTAACGTAGATCTTGGCTTCTTATCTTACCTAGAACCGTCGAAAAATGCCATTTTTTTAGGAGAATACTTTTATTTACTCTCTAGGTCTAGTGTCTGCCTCAACTGAGAAAAGCTTCCAGCGGAAATTCCATAGATGGTGCCAAGGGATTGACCCCATCAATTTGCAACGAGAGAGTCCCATGTGAAGAGTGAATGAGAGGAAGTTTTCAAGCGATGAATACATAAACAGAGACTCGCTTTCACGAGTAATCGATAACGAGTGATGTATACATGAACAAAGAATCAGGTTCCACACTTATTTATAATTCCTTTCGAGAATTGGCCTACCTGCGTTTGAACATTGGGCCTCTAAAATGACATGTGGCAAGAGCGTTGTGTGGCTAACAACCAAGCGAGGGCTTGGCACAGTGGCACCGGCATGGTGGCCTGGTGGGGGGTTTGATCTACCTGTGTGTCCGAACTCGGTGTTTACTGATAACGTCATGATAGGACTGTCACCTTGATTGAGTCTGACGTGAAGCTTTAATTGGTGAAGTTTTCACGGGCGTTCTACTGCAAAGAACGTCATGACTTGGGTGTCCTTCTTCAGAGGTTTGTTCACATTTTTCAAGTTGATTCTCTTTAAGTACGTCGTGTATTTGTCAATTCTAAATTACTAAAATCAGTCTCATTGTCAGGCAAATTCTGCAACTAATCCTTTCCATGTGCGACATGCGACAAAGACAAAGGACTAGATTGTTTGACGCGCAGCCACTAGGCCTACATTTATCATTGATCTATAAAAATGACAGGCGATTTAGAGCCACAAGATCTTCCACTACTTCCTCTGATTTAATCAATATTTCTAATAGCTGGTTTGTCTTGGAAACCCTAAAACATGAAGGAAGATGTACCAAGAAGGATGTGACACGTTTTAACTCACCTGATGTAAATGATGACCACAGTTTCCCCTTTTGGGAAACTTACCAGGTTGAGTCGGTCTCCTTTTGGTTATATGACTAGTGCTCTTGTTTTTCACTTTTTGCAGCTGTTTATGTCCACGATTAATATTAACACTTTCACATTTTCTCACATAAGATCTTAGAGGTCTCCCGGGTAGCTTTTTGTTTGAGTTTTGTTCCTTTCTTACCACTTTTGAACATTGGGGCATCTTGGCATAGGCTTTACGAATAATTATGAGAAAAGGAGGGCATTGAGATGCTGGTGCTGGTTGCATATCATGTTCTCTTCTGAACACAAAGAATATAGGTACAGTTTTCTCATAATCTGGATCAAGCACATCACGAATGTGTAATATTAATTCAAGATTCAAAAATAGGTAGGCCAAGACAAATAAAGGTGCTTCTGGGTTATCGAAGGATAGAGCGATTGGTAAAGTTGCGGTCTTATTTCTGGGATAAGCGTTGTAATCTCTAACAAGACTATGAGATCGATGCTAGGTCAGCAGTCAGCTGGCATCACTTTGAACTGACATTATCACTATTATGCCGTACTTACTCATCCACAGTTGTTTTCACCTAATTATGCAACGACAGATAGCTTTAAATAGGTAATTCCCTTGTACAAATTACTGACTTCAACATGCACCCACTATCCTTATCAAAACCTATGTACTTGTCACGTAACTAGATGTGTCATAGAGATGCAGCAATTTGCGCTGACCTGTTTTGTACCACTAATATAGGGGCAAGAAGGGAATCGTCCAACCGGAATTACTGTAAACTAACATTATCATCATTGCGTGGTACTTACTCATTCACAATTCATGTCTCCTAATGACACGACAACAAAAAAGTTCAATTAGTAATCACCCTGTACGAACTATCAGCTTTAATCATGCACCTACCATCTCTATCGAAGCATGTGTACCTGTTACCAAATTAGATGTGTTCAAGAATACAGCGATCTGAGCTGACCTGTTATGCAGTACTGCCACTGGAGCGGGGAGGGAATCGTCCTACCGAGATCTTGAGAATCCCTCATCACCAATGTCCCATCTACGTGTCCTTTTTTCATCATAGCTTTCCAAATCAAACTAAAGCTTATTCTTTGAGAATCCACTAAATTGGAGAAAATTCGAGGGAGACTCTTGCAAGTTGTAAAGATGATGGCTAATGCGATGGAGCTTATGACATGCACAGTGAGTTTCTTCCCCCCCATTTTGAGGTAAAAGTCGTTAAAGTTACCTCAGTGATGAGAGGCATTTTGCTCCTTACTAGATAGCCAAAACGTGCATATGCATCATAATAGCTTCTCTTTTAACCCTTCTTCAAGTTGTCATGTCAATCCTTCTAGTAATTGCATGAAGGCTTTCGCTTGGAATCGCGCTTTTATGCCTAATTGGTTTGGAACCCTAGCTTCCAAATGGGTTATCGAGAATTTTTTTTTATTTCGGTCGGGAACAAATTTTTTAAAGTTAAATGCCATATATATGGATTTTATTTTTAAAAAATATTACCTAAATATATGAGATATTTTGAAAACCTAGAGAGTGGGGTCCACCACTTACCTATGGATCCGCCAGTGCTCCTAATTATTTTCATTAGTCCTTTCTCCCCGTTTAGAAAATGGCTTTACATAATTTTATCTTCATTATACAACTATAATAATCAATTAATATTCTGATGGTAAGGTCGATATTACCTAAAACGATGATGGGTAAATAAAAAGAGACTAAATCTTGTTTGGATATCATGGTGAACGCTTTGCGTTTCGGCCCCTAGAAGATCAAAACCGTGGATTTCGCAACTTTGTTGATTCAAGTAGATTCGATGCTAGCGTGTACTCTTGGAGCGACATGTCGAGTAGGCCCGGTTTGCACACATAAAATTAAACACAGCAGACCTAAAGTTTAGAACACGGATGGGTCTATGTCCAACCTTTCGATATGTACTCTCTCGGATTATTTTTGGTATTGTGCTGTTGGACGTGACTTTCCGGATCTAAGATTTGCCTTCATACATAGCAGTTTTCTGTGTCATGAGCAAACTAGTGGAACATGATGAGTCCATGTGAACTGACAAATGCCTACAAATTTCGGAAAAAAACAAATTAAAGGACGGTGGATGACTTCCCTCAAAAAAGGTATAATGGCTCTTCGGACCTATGAGAAAGCGAGATAATGATTTATGATCAATCAAATTCTCACAAGTAAAGATTAATACAGGGAGCTTTGAGTGCCGGAGACGTCTAGTTCTCTTGTGGCTCATGCAAAGGTCGAAGTCAAAGACTTAAACACTCGTAAATATCGAGACCTCCTTTTTTTTTCTTCCTTAACAAAGAAAAACGATACAAGCCAACAAATGTAACGACTCCTCAGCATCAAACTCAGGTTCCAATCACATTGATCTCGGTTCCTCACCTTTTTCTTATCTAGAAAATATTGATAAGAATATCGATCATGATATAAGATAAAATCTCAAAACCATCTACTTCAAAGGAAGAAAAAAAAGAACGAAATGGATGGAATTGTATCTCATGGCAACAGTGAATGCACAAAGTGACAAACATGAAGAGAGTCCCAAACTGCCACATTCCTCAAAAGCACTGGTGAGTGTTCCCTTTTGTTTTGGCAAAATCCTCTTTGGTTGGAGGAGAATATTTTGTGTTTGGCATTGAGCTATGAAGTTGGCGTTGCCCACCTGCCCCACAAATCTTTTCCATTTCACCCCCTACCTTTCTGTTGACAGTGATGGGCTTGCTCATTTATTTTGATTTGACCTTGATTTGTGCTTAATTTATTATAATGCCACACAAATTGCTTGCTCTTTGAGCAAAATCCTTGTGCTCGATACCTGGATTAAAAAGAAAAATCTCATATATGATGTTATGTCCCGTCACGTTCGTAATTATAACATAATAATTTTACGTGTGAATTTTTATTATGTACGGTTTTTATATTATTGGACTCTGACATGTATCATCGTTTTTATCGTCGAGAGTGGGACAGAAAGTAATCGTCCGCGTGATTCGCGATAGTTTCGACCGTGACATGGAATTCCAATCGCACAAAATGTTGGGAGATTGGTGGGCAGAATTTTCTTTTATAAGATTAAGATGTGGTTGCACAAGATATTTATCTCCAATGCAGCCCAAATGTCTGCCATTATCTTCTGTCAGGGTGTTCCTGAATACATTGTGTGCTCCATTGATCACATGGTTTGCCTTTGTTTGAACATGAACCGATGTTAAGTTCTCTTCTATTCATCGTTTTAAGAGGCACTGGAAAGTCCGAAAAAAGTCCTATAAGAAACTGATGGTCCTACGATTGTTTGTTTACACCAAAAGTATTTTCTTGTAGCCATTATTCTCTCTAAGAATAAGGAAATTGGAGAAAATTTGAAATTTTTTATAAGAAATTATGGAGAAAGTATTTATTATTTTTTATGTCACTATTAGCGTATTTTGAAAAGTTTAAGATATTTCGCATTCAATAAACTCAAACGGAAAATTGCAAGACTCGCAAGATTAAAATAAAATGTAAGATTAAAAATATGAATCGCTCTAAACAGTGAAAAGCCAGTTGCTTCTATTGAGTATTAATGGAGTGGTAGCATCAATCCTCACAAGCCATTTTATATTTTATCTTCTAATAATTATGGTATTTGATCCTTAAATCATGAGATAAGACAAAAAAATTACTAAACTTGTTGTATGAATGCTTATTTAATTACAAACTTTTTAATTTGATCAATTTACTCATAAAGCTTTTGACGACTTTCCAAAGAAATCGTTTACGGGGGCATTGATCGTCCTACTTAGTATGATCGGGAGTTGACATTGATAATTTTTGTAATTTTTTCAAAATTTTTTATAAACTTTTTAAATTTTTTTTCTTTTCTTTCTTTTCCAGTTTTTTTTCTACTGAAGTCCAGCAAGGGTCATCGGCTGACCCTCATTGGCCATAGGCAAGGGCCGTCAACCCTTGATGGCCACTGGTCAAGGCGCGCGAAGCCCTCACTGGCCCATAATGGCAAAAAAAAAAAAGAATAAAAAGAAAAGAAAATATAAATATAAACAATTCAATTTTTAAAAAAATGCAAAATTTGTCTACGTCCACATCCCCAAACTTGGCAAAAAGGACTACATTACTAAAATTGTCAAAAGGTTTAGGATTAAATTGGCCAAATTGAAAATTTTACGACTAAACCGACATCCGTGCGATAGGTTTAGATTTTTTTGATAATTTTCCCCTAAAATCACTGCATATTGTAACGAATGTTACATTGAGAGTCAAACCACGACTTTGGACTTTGGACTTTGGACTTTACAAATGAAAGAGCTTACATTTTGTTTGGGCCAGTCATTACCTTATTATTAAGGCAAACCAAGAGAAAACAGCATTCTAGTACAACTACAAACAAGTGATCCTAGAGGTTATAATGGCTTTTCCAAGGGATTCCACCAGAAAACAACACTATTACGTATTTCACAAAACAAGCCTCCAAACTCCGAAGTGTATAAGGATTACTACCGCCGAATCCGTCGCAAAAGAAAAGCTCATCGCTATCAACCTGCAAAAAGGAGACCAAAGGATGAGCATATACATATTCTCGATTAGATAGACTAATGCACGGAAGGTTACCACTTACAAGTTCAAAACACGAATATTTTCGAGAAACTACGCACAAGAGCATGCCTGTTGGATCCATAACCATATCCAAACATTCACATTTGCGACGATAATTATACTCGAGTCTCACATTCATATTCCTCTTTGATCGGCAACTGATTGCGGTTAATATGACACATTGTGCAATTACAAGAAATTAGTCCTTGTGCTCATGGGCCAAATTTCTCTGTGAAAAACCTGCAAATTTCTGCATTGTGGGTGGGAGAGCCTGTCACGAGAGAGACAGTAAGAGTTGACATTATTGAGGCACTTTGACAGTCCACTCTGATAAATTATTTTGTGGGGGAAAATGTCACTTTCAAAGATGAAACCCTGGGAACTTAATCGAGGAAGGAACAGAATGCAAGGACATGCCAGCGCAATTTATTCATACAATCAAAAAGTGCTTATAACAGACAGTTCAGAAGTTCAAGATAAACCCAGAAAAGTTGCAAATCAGAGAGTGTTCAAGTAAACTCAAGTACATGGCTATATCAAGTAACATACCTACGGCCAGAGGCACCCAAAAGAAATAGATAAATCCGGCTTACGCGAGAAATTTCTTCTTAATGTTGGGTCTTCTATCTGGCGGGTGAAATCGCGACCTCTATAGCTTGAATGAAGGTGGCAATCTTATAAGTGAAAAATCCAACTAACATCGGTATCAATTCTAAGTGCATATACCCAAACTCTGGAACAAGGATCCTGCAACCAAGCAGGAGATTTGCAAGTATGCATCAGAGAAGTAAAGTGGACAACATGTATGCTTCAGGGAAAGACAAGAAAGAAACAAAGAGTTCAGGGGGGTAAGAAAGGGGTGGTAAAGAAGTCAGAGAGTGTTATTGTCTCTTCATATGTTCGAGAGGTCAAATGCAGAGTAATAGATGGCCCAGCACAAAATCTGAAAGTCCGATGGTTCTA
Source organism: Syzygium oleosum (assembly GCF_021117445.2). Taxonomy (NCBI): domain Eukaryota; kingdom Viridiplantae; phylum Streptophyta; class Magnoliopsida; order Myrtales; family Myrtaceae; genus Syzygium; species Syzygium oleosum. The sequence goes on from NW_026607494.1 coordinate 9,119,059, forward strand.
TTCTGTATCGAAAATAAATGTCATCCCAACCAATGTCCCTCCACATTTTTCCTTCCTTTCATTTCTCTTTTTGTCCATTCAACTGAAAAATAGATCACAATGTCTTTGATCACTACAAGAACTTGTGTCAGAAGAAAAGAACCAGCATCTCACGAGAAAATTTAAGACGACTGACGTCGTTAAAATTCAATCAAGTAGATTTAAACTTTCAGCTCCCAAACAAGTCCTTTTCCTGAAAGTCTTAATGAATAGTTTAGATCTCAAGATTTCAAGGTGAAGTATGAGTACCTAAGGAAAACATCATATAACAAAATTTTCCATTAATTAATCTGCAAAAACTTACACACCAAGTATTCATAAAACTCAACACCAAGTAAACCATCTGTGATGGATTACCGATGTAAACAATGCATTCAACAATCATAAGCAACATATGCACATGCAAATAACACTTTTGGATATTACCCAATTAAGGGATCCAGTACCAGATCACTTAATTTATTGTGCATTTGTGGTTTTAGGGTTCTGGAAAAATGCAAAAGTAGAGATAAGAGAGTCCACATGCTCCTGTGAATGAAGCTCACCATCCGAGGATAGTAGCTGCATCAATGATTAACATGCTGCTGATACCCTCAAACAAACAGCACAACCAACATTTAAAGTGAAAGAACAGCTTTTCAGTAGGACATTGAACACTGCATACCAAAAGTTTCAGGAAAAAGAGGAGACGTAGAATCAGCAAGCGTACAGTACTCACTCATTCCACCGATTAAAGATCATGACAAGAGCTACAGGCACCAACAGCCTCGGCTGCCCAATTGATCCCCTGCAAATGAATGTAAATCAGCTTGTGTTTACCATATTCACATCCACCCAGAGAAACAAACTAGTTCTTCATAAAAGAAATTATATTCTGAGCACAGGAAAGACAGAAGCATACTTGATTAGCCCCTTAGCCCCATCCGCCATGGAATCAATACTCTTGCCAAGCATACGTACGTAAATCAAGGAACCAAGCAACCCGACGCCAAAACTGATACATCAAACAGTGATGTGTGATGATCGCTCCAGGACTTCCAGAACAACAAATAATCAGTCTACAGATGCTCTATTACAGTTAGGAGAGGCAAGCAACCTCCTAAGAATAGCTTGAATAGCTATGATTCACACAAAACTTAGAGCTGATTTTATTAAATAGAAAGAAATGTGAGTGATGCACCTCTGTGCTACCAGAGGAAAATAAGAAAATTGGAGTGCAAATGGAGTTCATTTCTCGATATAAAATAAATGCAGTACTGATAACATTATTCATGTGCAAAAGGAAATAGCTCTTGACAGCTTAAATAAAGGATCTTCAAAATCCAGAAAAAAGCTTGCAGTAGCGAAACAAAATCTTCATCTTTTTGTGAGTGCTTCCCTGAAAACTGCTCAAATATTCTTTGACCCAAGAAGAGAAATCGTTTAAGTTGTTTTGCAAACAGTAATTCCACAGGAAGATATCAAGGCCTGTGGATTAGTCTACCGCAATAATGGTAGGAAGGTCCAGAGAACACATTCCTGAAAACGTTAGTCATTGTCTTTCAGCCCTTGAGGTTCATTAGAGAATGCTCTATTGTTTGGATATCACCACATGTTTGACCAATGGAAGAGTGAGAGGATATAACATGTTTGCGATATATAAGGGCCTAAAATCTCAATACAATTGCACTTCCTCAAACACAGCAATATCAACGAAACGCAACAAAGTAGACCATGATAGGGATGTTTCATTATTCTGAAACTAGAAGTCATGTAAGATCCGTCACCTAGCTGCAGTTTCCGGGGTGTAAGAGACATAAGCTGAGACGAGACCAATGCCACCAATACTTAGGGTGAGGATTTGCAACTTCCTCTTCAACTGCGCAGTTATTCCAGAAAATGGATATTCACTTTGAGCATATAAAAAGGCTACAATTCAATGAGACCGTATCAAATGGCAGCATACCTTCATATACTCCTCCCTGGATTGAGAAGCCAATACCTTTGGGTCACCTCGAGGACGCCTTAATTCCCGAAACATCTCCTCCTACAAGCAAAAGCAGAATTAAATGCCGCCAGACAGCGATATAAACTCCCTAAGCATAGCAGTGCAGAATGACTTACAGTGCCGCCAGTTGCGGCCTTGCTTGCTCTATCCCACTTCTCTTGTTCACGGCGTGTTGGTGCTAATCTCCATTTTGGCGAAGCACTGCCACTCCTCTGACATTCATTTCCAGCCAAATAGGTGTCAATAGAACAAGATTCAGATTACTGTGAAAGCCAAAAAAAGAAATCAATCAGGAAACGTAGTCATTGGTACATTTACTTCTGAAGGTGGCCTAATCAGCTGATCCAACTCAATCTTTGATATAGGACCGAGGTCTTTGCTCAAGTCAACTTCTAGACTGGGGAATGTTCAAAGCCAGTTATATTTTAGGAAAATATAGATCAATAATGGAGGTCTTTAGTTGAAACTAGAGGCTGAGCGAAAGCCAACCTGTCAAGGCTCATGACTCTGTTTAAACTTAAGAATCCAGCAGACTCTTCCTGTTCCTGCACATGCAAAAAAAACTTGTTCTAATGTCAGAAAACAAGAAGGAAAATGCAAGAACATCATGTACAAATGTATCTAAACAGATGAAAACAACATGTAGATTGCGTCATGTACTCATCATGCTGACGCATGACAACTTATCTGGTCAAGGCAATCCAATCCACAGATAATTTGTTCTCTATAAAAACAAATGCCCACATAACACAGATATTTGCTAGCACAGGAATCAGAAATCATGACAAAATTACACTAGTCCCAACATGTTCAATACTTGAGTAAGTTCCAGAGAATACTTGTCCAGTCTAATCAGCAACAAAATCTGGTGTTACTCTAAACGAGTGTTGCAATCAACCCCCCACAGAAAAGTGACTTGGTTAACATGCAAAACAAAGTGACATAACAACAGTCTTGTAGGAATCGACATTGGCTTCCACTGAAACGTGACGGTTCAATATGGGAAAGAGTGAGTTATGACTCCACCTGGTCTGCAGCATTTTCTCTAAAGAAATCAAATAAAATCATATGATGCCACCTAACATACAATCAAGAAAAGTTCCACGGTAGTGACGGCTGAATGACAAACCAAAACGTCTTCGAACAGACACAAGGTTCCCCAACAGAGTCCAGCTTTCACTAGGACATGGAATTGATGAATTATACGAATTCATTTAATCCTCCTAAGAAATTACCAGAAGTTGATCATCACAGCACACAATTGCGAGGTCCACAACCAATATGCCTACATTACGACAGAAGCGAGGAACTAAACCAAACAAAAAGTATATTCCGAACCGTAACTGGGGATGATGATTCAAGAGAAGCAGGACGAGGGTCCTGAATCATTCGTCTGAAGCGACCCACGAAGTCCTTGTTCCAAATGAAGTCGTCGGAGGTCAAAGGGTCTTCTCCCTCGCCGCCCCAGTACTTGCGGAGCCGCGAACCTGTGCCGGTGGATGCTCCGCCATAGGACACCGAACCCACCACCGGCTTGAGCGGGTTCTTGTTGGGCGGCACGGACTGGTCACTAGGGATGGGAGAGGCCGTGGATGTCACGGAGAAGCAACTAACGATCGACATGGTTGGTGAGATGGGGTGGCATCAGGGGGATGAAGAAGAAGAAGAAGAAGAAGAAGGAGAAGATGAACAGCAAAACAGGTGTGCACGTGGGGTTCAACTCAATCTCTCAAAGCTCATCATCAAATCTAAGACAAATATCTTCGCTCTGCTTTCTCCATAGGCAAAAAACAAAACACAAGAATTGAACCGCCCCTTTTTTTTCCCGATTTTTTTTTAATTAATTTCCAAAATTTTCGTATGAAACATTCATGGCCTTGCCAGAGCAAAATATCTATGTGTAATATTTTCTTCAATTTTTTCGACCCAAAAAAAGAAATCTTTCATACAATTTCGAGTTGACTTGGCCGTTAAATGGGCTAATCTGCTTACGTGGCCTCCTACGTGATAATTAGTTAGGCCCACCAATTAGCTGACGTGGTTAAATTTTCTGAAGTGGCTTTACTTGGATAGGCCAATTTTTAAGTAAAAAAAAAAAGAGATATAGAACAAGAATTATCTCGATTTATAGACAAAGGAAAGAAATTTATCGAAAGAAAATGTTTGGCACAAGAAGGAAGATTGGGGCTTGGGGAGTTTAAGGGCGCAATGGAGTCGAGTAGACTCCACTCGATACAGTGTCCAGTTAGAGCTCGACTCAACTCATAAACCCGAAGTTTAGACACTTGACCTGAGCTCAATCGATTCGATATAAAATTCGACATACTTTGCTTGACTCAATTTTAAGTATGTAAATTAAACACGCTAAATCTTTTTAGCTCGACCGTACTCGGTTCGACTTGCTCGAAATGTTAAAAGAGCAAAAATGTCATTATATTTTGAAAAGTAAGATTAAACATATATATAAGTGGCACAATAGCTATTCATAGATTCAAACTCAAACTATCAATAAATATATGGTTCAAACTATAAAAGCTCTTTAGTGGCTTGGGAGCGTTACACGCACGACCCTCGCCAAGACGGCCCTCAGACCCTCACTTGCTCACTAGGTAGCGAGACTCCAGTGCTTTTCTATCGATGTGAAGTATGAATCACACCCCAACAAGAAAGGACACGGCTTGCCAAGCAAGCATCAAAGCAGACCTCGGCCATGACCATAGGATTTCACTCAAATATATAGTGTCGTTTGTAAGCCACGAAAACGGCACCCTAAAAATTTCATTGCAAGAATCTAGAACACAGTAATTGAGAAAAAGGGATTTGCATACCTAATTTAGGATCCATCGTTCTTGATCCTGAGCACAAGTGCTTACCCTCTATATCACTGGTTTAATGAGACTAACCCTCACATATTACGTTCAGTAACTACTCCTTATATGAGGTAATTTGTGTATTAGGGTTAATGGAGAGACTAGAGTAATATTTCTTAAGTTTTCAGCCACATACCCTCTCATCACAAGCTAGACTCTACCTCGGCCCACACAAACCGCCAACCCCATATTAGATTAATTAACAATATTTATATTTCACCTTATTAGACCAATCCTGTAAAACGGTAAATCTCAATCTCAATTAATTTAGCTCACATTAGAAAAACTCTTACATTGTTGTCCATCAAATTATTCACTATCAGACTTATTTTCATCAACTGTGCCAAACCTCTTCTGAAACTCTTCTTCTGCGAAACAAACCGTACATTGTTTTGCGCGCGCACACACGTTTGGCCCCTTACAAACCACAGTGTACAGTCCGGGGAACTTTATTAATCGGTCAACGCTCGAATTAGTAAGCCTCCATGTATCGAATCCAAAATAATGTCGCCTCACATTGTCTGTCGTTGACCATAATATTTTCTTGTTTCATGAAAGTAGGAAAACAGCAATGTCATTCACATGCGAGAACTGGAAAAGCAAGGAACGTTTTGAAAGATGCGCAAGAATGGCGAGCCTGATTGTTGGATACATAACCAGAAACTTTTGATCAGTTCTAACAACTTAATCTATAAGTTTGATGAGAAAAGTCAACGCCCTTTACGTATGAACTGGTGCGATCCCTACCTGTCAAAAGGGCCAGATTGTTGCTGAAGCTTTCGTTTTAGTTGTACAAGGTCGGTGGGCTAATGATAATATGATATGACATGGCTTAACAGAGAGGCAAAGGAGAACCTATTTATAACGGCAAAGTCAGGGTGCTCTAGCCCATCATATTACTCATCTCATCTGTCTCTTCAACATTTTCTCATCAATATCTGCAGCAACTCACATAGTTTCTGAAGCACATTTGAATATCTCTCCAGTTTCAGAAGAAGAATGTCGACGGTGAGTACCTTCATCGAATGTCTCAAGATCTATCGTGAACATATCCATCATCTTTAGCACCGACACCAGAGCGAGTTATGTATATTTACTTTAGGCCCCAAATGCATGTAAACCCAACATATCAGATCTCCATGTAAACCCATCATCTTTTGCATAGGTCGTTGCTCTATATCAGTGTAAGCTTATCTGCTTGCGAAATGTTCTTAGATTATAGAGATGCGAGTGCACATGGACTGTGCGGGTTGCGAGAGCAAGGTCAGGAGTAAGCTTGAGAAACTCAAAGGTATAAACTTGATGCCCCAACATCAACTTGGCCTTCCATGTCCTGATGAAGTACTAGATTGCTTCTTACTCGCATGAAATTTCCAGGTGTGGACACGGTCGAAATAGACATGAACCTGCAAAAGGTGACGGTCACCGGGTGGGCCGAGCAAAAGAAGGTCCTTCGGACCGTGAGGAGGACTGGAAGGAGGGCTGAGCTGTGGGAACTGCCGTACAACCCAGTGTTCGATACCTCCGGTGCGCTTATCAGTCAACACCAAATCAACGGTCCACTCACATACCGTGCTCCGCAGCCTTCATCTCATTACAACTATTATAAGCACGGATACAATAGCAGTGAGCCGAGGTACTACCATCAGCATCAAGGGCATTCCACGGTTTTCAGTCAGCAGACCGGCGCGACATTCAGCGATGAGAATCCTCATGCTTGTAATATAATGTGACCATGGAAGTTAGAGATGCATATTGTTCGTATAAAGTGACATCCCGGTCCTATTTATATTGAGCGGGGCTTGAAGCAACATTGGAGTATAGGACTTAATGGTTTCTAAATTTGTTTGTACAATTTGGCATATGTTTAGTAAGGATGTTAAGTATCATCTTGGGAAATGTTAATTACTTTTCTAGCTCTTGCTATTATGTATGTTTGCGAAATAATGGGCCTGGCCTAGCACATGGCTCGTGCCATGCTGGGCTGATATGAGGTGTCGGGCCTGCCAGGCATGGCACGTAGAGGGTCAAACCGTGTCGGGCTTGCTCGGGCCAGTCCAAACTGTATGATAATGGAATTCACATAATTGGTTGCTCCAATTCTTATCATTGATCGTATGGAGAACTAAGTGGAAACTCAAGAATAATAGAGCTCAATGCCAAATCTGCCCATCGAATCGGCATTTATCCTCCAATGAGAAAGAATGTCAGTTTGATTAACGAGTGAGATTGGAAATTCGCAATCGATTGGTAGCAGAAAAGGAGCAAATTCCATTCCATCTGCCAAACATGATCTATACATTAGCCTCGTAACAACGACGGATCCGACGGAGAATCAATCGTTCGCATGCTGAGAGTTCTGTTGGACAAGTTTCGCTCCAGCAAGATACATTCCATTCTCCATTTCACTTTGGTTGATTCAAGTAGGAAGGGGATATGTGCTCTCCCTTCTACTTGCAAGGGTTTGCATGATGGTGACCAGACAACATTTGGTTCCGAGGATAATCCAAGCGGACAGATTCCGGGGCTACATGGTGAATGCAATCACCTGAATCTTAGCCACACTTCGTGCCAGCACATGTTCCTAACTCATGCAGGCGAATTTGTCCTGAGCAAAGATCTCTATTGTTCTCTGCCCATATGGACGTATTCTTTCGGTTGTCCTTAATGGCATCAGTATCTTCTGCTACCAGTGGTTTCCTCTGTAGATTCTGCTGCTGCAGGATTGTCCATCCCTCGAGGCCGCTCTCGTTATTCCATGCATCTAATGTAAAACCTAAATTCAATGCAAAACAGGGTTTTTTCTTTGGCTCATCACATGTTCGACCAAACCTAGGGATACTTGTCCAAAAAATCCTAAAAGCAGACAATTTAGTCTTCAACATTTCAATTGTGCAAATTTAGTCCTAAACCTTTTGATGATTTGCCAATTTAGTCCTAAACCTTTTGACAGATATAATCCTAGACCTTTTGAAGGACTATATTAGCAAATCGTTAAAAGGTTTAGGACTAAATTGACACAATTAAAAAAGTTTTGGATTGATTTGACTGTCGTACAATATGTTTAGAACTTTTTGGACAATCTTCCCACCAAACCTACGCCATAACTTTTGTAACTAGAAGTGGGCAGATATGCAAAATCGAGGAAGTGAGGGACGGATCAACGAGATGCCTCTTCTAATTGTCTAAGGTCATTGAAATTCTATTTTAAGAACACAAGGAGAGAGAGAGAGAGAGAGAGAGAGAGAGAGAGAATTAAATTAAGGAAGTTGTTAAAAGCATCAATCTCGCTAGAAAAGCAAATCGAAATAGGACAGAGAGTCAAGCTAAGAGTGTACTCTGGCTTTAGGATAAACACTACACAAAGTTTTTAAATTCTAATGAGAGTTGACTTTAAGAGATAAAGCTCTAATATAACTCCAAAAACAAAAAAAGCTTTCCTCAAGTTAGTATAGAAAAAGCCAAAGCTTAGACACAATATACAAAAAAAAAAAATAATAATAATAATAATAATAAGTTTACACTTTCTATTCTACTTCCAAGACTAGATCGGATGGGTAAAAGGTGCAGTCTTCTTCCACGCGTCAATCGGTAGAGCTCTTACTCAATGCAATCTCGAATTCAAAGGTTCGTAAAAGATGTTAATCTTTAATTATTTACTAAGCCTTTTGGCATTAATTATGTTTACGCAGTCGAAATCTTTCAAAAGAAGCATGTTATTTCAATTCGAGTTTGATGTTACGAACATGCAAATTTTTACTCTTTCTTTTTATTTCGGCTAATTCTTATCAAAGATGGTATGATCATACAATGAAAAGGCACCTTTGCCATGTTGCTCGTCTAACTCTTCTCGAGCTTGACTCGATCGCTATAATCAGTAATATCGAACTGATCTTGAAAAATATTTCCAAGTTGGTTCTGGAAATAAGGGATGATATTCATCGAGGTTTCCAAGTCTGAAAAGAGTATGATATTTTCTTTTTAGGGATCACATTGAACAAATTAAAAGTCAGGAATTATATTGCAAATTGAGCTAAAGTTCAGGGACTATATTGAATAAATTAAAAGTTCAATGATCATATTGCATATCGAGTCAAAATTTATGGACTATTTATGTAATTTTCTTATTTTTAAATCAAGTCAAGTCTAAATTCTGAACCGTACTGATTTGACTCGAATTAAACAAAGTGGCTCAATTCCTAATATGCGCCAAATTGCCGTCTCCGGAGGACCCAAGACCCTCACTTCCTCGGAGGGAGAAATAAGCAAAACAGAAACAAACGAAGATGAAGTGGCGACGTAAAGCTAAACCATCTCTCTGTCTCTCTCTCTCTCTCTCTCTGTTTTTGTCTTTTGTCCAATTTGATTCCCTGGCAGCTAAAAAGGAAAGAGGAGGGCGCACCCCGCACGCACCCTCTTCTCATCTCAATAGCCGTGCGCGATTCACTCGGGGTTCTGATCAAAGCTTATAAATGCCAGCCCGTTTCAAGACCAGACACGAGCTCACAGGCCGCGTGCTCAGAGCCATGACCTGCCCTTCGTGCAATTCGTGCAATGCAAGGCCAGACCCGCCCGTTCTCGCCGTCGTCCTCGATTTGGACGGCACCCTTTTGGACACAGGTTCGCCGAGAAAGACTCGTCCTTTCCTTTTCCTGTAGACTCAATGGGCTCGTTTGATTTCTGGGTTGTTTTTCTTTTTTCTTTTCTTCCCTCTTTTCCAATGATCTTGGGTGTGTGATTTTTGGGTTATGAGCAGAGGTGGGTGGGAAGGGGGTGTTGAAGGAATTCTTGGGCAAGTATGGCAAGGTGTTGGAGGAGGGGGATCAGAAGAGATTGGGCAAGACCTTGAAGGAGTCGGCCATTGCCATGGTTACCGACTATGATCTTCCACTGACTCCTGATCAGTATGTGGAAGAAATCGTGCCCATGTATCGTCAGGGGTAATCTCTCTCTCTCTCTCTCTCTCTCTCTCTCTCTCTCTCTGGTGCTTGTACATAGTCACATAATATGGCGAGGCAACATCAATCGCAGTAGATGAAATGTGTGAATACGTGTGAGGCCTGTCTCATGCTACTTCTTCCTATACGACTGGTTTTGGTATAGTATAATAAGTCTAGGCTGTGATTTCTTGTGTGTCAAGGGTCAGCTAGAGTCGAATCCCACATTGATCTTTTTTGTGGTAAATTAAGGTGGGCGAAGGCCAGAGCGCTTCCTGGTGCTATTCGACTTATCAAGCATCTCCAAAATTGCAGAGTGCCGCTTGCCCTTGCTTCAAATTCCTTGAGAGAATACATCGATGCAAAAATATCTCATCAACAAGGTTTGTCTTCTCAAACCCTCTATTTGAGTTATATGTATTTTGATATCAAAGGAAGCATCTAGTTCTTTCATCTTTATATTTCAGCTGTAATAATGCATGTTGAATCCTGAGTGTCCAATAATGAAAAGCTGTGCTGAGTTTTGTTGTTTTGCAAATTTATGATCTCTTCTTTAGAAAAAATCAGGGCAATAGGCATTATATGTGGAATGTTGACTGACTCAACCGACTCTATTGCCAGTGTGAATAGATTTTAGTCGGGATTTTTCTTTAATTCATAATCAACGTGGATTATTGGTGGTATTGTTGGTTCTGACTGCTTTAGCTGAAAGAAAGTTGCGAGTCATACTGGAATACCAGAGGGCATGTCATTTGAGTTGGACTGAGGCACTGCCATTACAATTGGCGTAATGGTTTTGTGAGTCAAAAATGCTTGCTTGCTTGAAGCATACATGAATAGAATAATGGAAACATGAGAGCTAGCAGGTGGCTCATAAGTCTCTTCTGTATAGAAGCTCTGTGTAAATGCTATGTTAATGGACAGTGAATGTCAATCTTATCATTGATCAGGTATTCCCATTGGGTTTCCTGTCTTTTGTCAGTCGCATTACCTTAGACAAAATCCATGTTGACCCCACTGGTCCATGTCATCCTTCTACCTAAGCCATATATTTGTCTTTGACTTTATAGGTTGGAAAGAATGCTTCTCCGTTATTGTTGGAAGCGATGACGTTCAGTCAGGGAAGCCAGCTCCAGATATGTAAGATTTCTAACTTATCCAATTTCAGTGCAAATAAAAGTCGCTAAACTTAATAAAACCAAAGAAGAAGAATTGCTTCCTGGAACATCTCACTGAAACTTGGACATCCAGTTCTTATTACCCTATGATTGCATAAAAGAAGCATTGCAAAATGCTGAACCACATGGGACTAAGATCATTGTCTAAAAGATGATTTTCCCAAACAAGACTTGACGATGTAAACTAAATTGTTTGGACATCACAGTATCACCTTACATACATTTCTTCCTCAGATTTTATTGGAAAACAGAGCAAACTAACAGGCTTCACGCTGCTTGCAGATTCATAGAAGCTGCAAGAAGAATGGAGATCGATGCAACTCGTTGCCTTGTGATTGAGGACTCCTTGTAAGTTACTTTCTTAAAGAGTGTTCTTGTTCTCGTGGAAGGGGGGTTATATGGGTTAAATAATATCGGATTTTCATTTTGGAGAACCTTGTTGTTGGAGCACTAGAAGCAAAGTACATATTCAGTACCGTCCTGCATTGATAGATGGAGCCCACTACTATAACAGATTAGCAGAACTATCAAGGATGGACTGGGTTTCGAGTAACTATTGGTGATAACTTGATGCCTCAGAAGAATTTTTCTTGTTTACGTAGTATCAATATTAAAACTTCAAACTCATGCTTATGAAAATGTGAAAGCTTGCACAAACAGCCTTTTGTTGCAACTTTGTTCCCCTTTTGTTGCTACTACTTTCTCATAGCACTACCAAGCTGTGAGACAATATTTTGGAACTGAATGTTTGTGACAGGGTTGGTGTCCAAGCAGCCAAAGCCGCCAAAATGAAGGTAGTGGCAGTTCCTTCGCATACCGAAGCTGATTGTTCTTCCATGGCCGATAGCGTGCTTCATTCACTTCTAGAATTTCAGCCTGAGCTGTGGGGTCTCCCTCCATTTGATGACTGTAGATACTTAACCACGTCATGTTTATTTTTCCATCAATTATCGTTAGTCATGGAATCAGCGAATCAACTCATTCTTGTTGTTGCAGGGGTTAACAATGCATTGCCAATCGAAGCAATGGTCTTGAGCTGTCAACACGTGAATGGTTCGTTTTATGAAATCGAAGGTTTGTGAAAACTTAATTTTCTTCTGTTCATCTTTGGAGTTGACGAAATTGAATTAGCCCCACGAGGTTTATATTTCAAGTTCCTAGTGTAATCAGGTTGCTGTCCGATTCTGGCAAGTCGCCCATCTATTAGTGGACAGTCTAATCCGATGCCTTATGCTTTTGTTGTCCGGTTCATGTTGAACGAAACTTAGAGAACCTGGTGTTGTGACTAAACCTATCACCACTTTTGGAAAGTCTAACGCTGTCTTTCTGTTGCTCTAAATTTATGTCCATCAACCAGAGGAGGGGATGCCTGCTCTTCCAGCTCAAGCTGCCGGAGTTTACTTTGGTTGGGCCCAAGTCGGCATCCGTACAATCTTTAAGGCCGTGGTCGGCATCATATTTGATTCTCCAAGTGCCTTGAGAAAACTTGTGGGTGATCGATGCGCTCTTGATCTGACACGTTTTTAGTTACTTCTCAGAATCTGTCACCAACTTGAATATAACCGTAATACCATTTCACCTTCTCTGTCTTTTGCAGCACCTGTGTTCGATCGATGGAAGCATCGATCGTGTGTCTGATCAGCACGTGCAGCTTTCCCTTGTCGGCTTCATACGCGGTTTTAGGTCCAAGGTAACTTTTTCATGACACCGCAGTAGCATGTTTACGGTCGAATAGTACGAGATTACTCGAAATAAGTATACGCGCGAGTATGCTTTGCTGAATTCTTCTCGAAAATCTGCGACTTTTGAGTATGGGAGAATGGTTCTGTCTGATGCTTTTGTCTGAGAAATGAGCGCGAAGACAAGTTTCTTTGTGGAGGTCTGGTTGATCCATCTGTGTGCTAATGCATATGTATGTATCTGTACCGATGTGGAGGTCTGGTTGATCCATCTGTGTGCTAATGCATATGTATGTATCTGTACCGATCACGCATCGTCTAAGCCGTAATGGAAGTACAATGGTGCTCAATTTTTGTTTAGTGCATTAGGGAATTCTTTGAAAATCTTGCAGCTTTCGCTTCTCATGAATGACTATTCATGCATGCAGGACGTCGTGTCGATGGACAAAATTATAGACGAACAAGACAAGTCCATCGCCAGTTCTTCTTTAGAGCTGCCGGAGTTCGCTCACCGCAGCAACCCGTCTTTCGTTTAGGTCGCTGATTCGAAAATATAAAGTTTTTCCTTGCCCCCTTAATAGGAGTACGTCGAACTCATCCAGCGGAGACGACGACGACCGGAGGTCCGGAGCCGCCTTATGTTGCAGTCTTGTTAACTCAATTGTTTCGAGACATACCTGATTCTTCGGGGCGATTTTGTGATCGTGTAATGTATTTCGATTCGACATCAACGTAGCATCAACGATTACAGTCTATGATTATTGCAATTGCAAAGCGAGATTAATCTTCTTCGCTATGAAGTGGAAAAAAAAAAGCGTTATCTTGTTCGTTGAGACGAGATTGATGAGCATTTGAATCTCGTCGAACTTTACCATGGCGGAGAGAGGTCAAGCAGCTCTGGTCGCTAGTTTTCGTTCCCCAGTCCTTGCAGAACTGCCAAAAAAAACACCGAAAAATTTGCTCCGAAATGCGCTTTTTGATCGTCACGGCAATGAAGGAACCACAGCCGAAAACGTAGCCAAAAGCGAGAGAATCACCTGTCACCGACGGATTCCGATCTCCAGCTGATTCGACCAGGAGCAGTTGCCATTGCCGCCCACACTGCCAGCGGAACCACCGGCATTCGCCCCTTTCGACGCCTTCCTCTTCGGAGCATCTTCTCCCGCGCCGCCGCCCGTCTCCGAGCCCGACGAAGCCGTCCTCTTGCAACCGAACGCTCCACCGCCTGTCTTCTTCGGTCTCCCCCGGCGCTTGGAGCCATCGCTCGCCGACAGCAGGTCCTCTTCGCCGACGATCTCGACGGAGGCGACGACGCACTCGTGCCACCCGAGCTCGTCGACGTCGGTGATCACGTCCGCGAGGGAGAGCCGCGCGCCGCCGCCGCCGCGGCGCGGCGACGAGATGCTCTCGTGCAGCGTGGATCGCGAGGGATCCACGAGCTCGATGGCTTCCACGGCATCCAGCAGCACTCTCTGCGACGATCGCAACCAAAGGCCTTTCAGATCGCAAAACAGCTCGATCGCTCATCGCCCGATCGAAGCTCTCAATCGAACCGGAACCGTGGCGTGAAGCGAACGCGCGAACGCAGAGCTCGATCATCCTAATCGCGAACGAAGCGGATGCTAAGAACTAGCATGCAAAGGGATCCGGAGGCGGGGGGGGAGTTCACCTTGGGGTGGCTGTGGAGCTTCCTGAACCCGTGCATCTGGATGATCTGCGAAGGAGACGGAAAAGGCGGTGCGGGATCGTCATCGGAATCGAGGCTCGGCAGCTGCGGAAGCGATCGGAGAGAGAGGGAGAGGGAGGGAGAGTACCTGATTGAGGGAGCTGACGGTGAGGCGGGTGCGGTTCCGGGAGTGGAGGAAGTCCAGGTACTCCTCCAGCGACAGCTGGTTCGCCTTCGCCGTCTTCCCCTGCATCCTTCCCCGATTCTTTTCCCCCTCCCTTCTTCTTCTCGTTTTGGCACGAGACGGGGGTATTTATACTGGGGAGGGGGGATGGGATGGGATGCGCGCGCGCGCGAGCGAGGTGGGACCCCATTACTGCGCTCGAAGGCCGAGATGCTCCGCGTGCGCATGCCACCCCCCGCGACCGTCGTCCGGCGGCGGCTACGTCGCCGGCTGAATTTTGATCGGCATCTCGTTTCGGCAAGTCCTACAGCTAGTCCTTTATAGTCATGGTCGAGTTTAATTTCGGCGAATGGACATTATATGAGGAGAGAAAGAGAACAGAGAGAGTGGGATGGGAAGGTCTTGGACCGTCGTCGGGATTTGTGGGAGGGGGGCTGTGGTACTACTCGGTACGTGCCGGGAGAGCCTCCTTGCCCCTCGGCGCGGTAGTTTCACGACGCCGCGAGGCTCAACCTACCCCCTCGAGCGCGGGGCGACCGCGAGGAGCCAACTTGGATCCTGGCTCGGTGGTTGGACGGCGGCCGAGTTGGGACTGCCTAGTCATTTAGACAAGAGCCGGACCAAATCGGCCGGAGAGAAGTAACGCGCTTCGCCGTCTTGGCCCCATGTAATGTAAATGCAATGTCATCTCTCTCCGAGTATGCACGTTTTGTGCTCTCTTTGGGTACCTGCGAGCGTAATGGTTTCTCTGCTCACTATAACGATATTAAAGCTTTGCCAAGAAAAAGGTCCGTCGTCGCAACCAATGTGCTTTGCTGGAGGTTCTCAATTCATGAGCATATATGCATAAATGTTGTTAACTTGGGTATATATAGAGAGAGAGGCACATTAGCCACCCAAAGAATATTTTGAGGGCTTGGTAATAGTGGCGTGTTTTGTGTTAGGAGCTGTACGTTTTCATTCGACATATGCCTATCGAGTCGCGATTTCCTTATCGACATCTTTGGCAAACTCAAGGTAGAAGCGAGCTTTCGTTTTCGAAGCCTTAGACCATTTATAATTCACACCGTATGTTCCTGCTATTCTCACCAAGCAAATCGAAAGATATTGCGGCGTCAAAAGTTTGAACTCCGCAATATTCGTCTAGCACACTACTTATATGAAGAAAACTATCCGGTTTTTTCAACAATGAAAATCAGTTTGCTGTTGTATATATGCAACATTCTATATCCAAAGTTCAAATAACTGGCACAACTAACGACATCTATGTGTCGATTTGTTTGTGCACAGTATGCTGTGTCATCCTCTTCGTACGTACTTAGACGAAACTATTTCATCGAAGAACTTGAGAGAACAAGAGCAACGTATAGACCAATCTGTAGATTGAACATCACTGAAGCAATTAACTGAAAACATTTTTCATCATGACCGTGATTACCAATCGCAACAGTATAGAAGAGAAGAGGCTATGGAAAGCATTAACGAAAGATAAATCTCAGTCTCCAACTCTTCATGCAGAAAAAAAAAAAATGCTTGTACCAGTCGGAACGAGTAATCGGCTCAATCGAAGCACGTCGTCGACACCGACACCATATGACGTGCCAAAAACCACCAAATGGGTTTAGAATTTGATGAACAAATTGCACCCGTCGCATGGAGCGACAAGAAGAAAAGATCAGGAAACAAGATGAAGGTTTTTATGCAGCAAACCCAGAAATGCTAGTTACTCGAGCAATCTTTTCCATGAGTTCGACCTCCTGGTTTTTGCATTAGCCAAACGTTGCCACTTCCTCCGGACCGCCCGTCAAGGGAGCACGAGTGCGAAACAAAGACTCGACGCGATCCGACACGAGTACAGCCGGATGACTTGATCCTTTATCAATCCGTTCCTCGCCACGATGTCGACCCATCCTTGCCCTACCAAGTGGTACACCGTCTCGCCCTTGCTCTTCAGATCCAACCTTATCAGGCCCAAGTGGCAAGTCTCGCCCGACGGCCCCAGCAGCAAGACCTTCATCTCCGTTGGCGCCCCGTTCTCGTCCCGCGTCTTGAGCGCTTCCTTCTCGGCCTTCCTGAGAAACTTGGCCAGGAGTTGCGCCTTGGGCAGCGTGAGCCGGCGCGCGGGTGGGCTCACGTCCACAATGTCGAGCGGCTTCTCGATGAGGAGAACCATTTCGCACCCCCCAATCATGTCGCCGGTGGCGACACCCGGGAAGAAAGATCTCCGGACTCTCTCACGAAGAGCACTAGGGTTTTCGGACGAAGACGAAGCCGCCGCGGACGATTCTTGAGAGCGGCGCGCTTCTTCCCGCGAAGCAGTCGCGGCAATCGTTAGTATATCGAAACTCATTGTGTTCGGTTTGCTGCCGCCAGTCTCGACTTGTCCAGAGCAACCTTCACGATCATCGGGAGAGGAAGCATCGCCGTGCGCCGTTTCTCCTTTTCCGGGTTCGTCGGGCACTCGGCGATCATCGCCGGGAGAGGGAGTGTCTCGTATCTCGCCTTCTTCGAGTTCATCATCCGAGCTTCGCGGGGTGTTGCTTCCGATGCCGCTCGACATCTTTCTTGAAGGGGAGGGGTTCTGAGAGTCGAGAAAGATTGAGAATGGTTCGTGAAAGTTGGCATTTCCCCTCTTTCCAACGGTAGTAACTGATCCGTGCAACGGTGGTTCAAGTCAAAAGCACCGAACCATTAATAAGAAGCAAAACAAATCCACGTGGCAATTCGTTAGGAATTTAGAGATTTGAAATACTCGCGATTTTTTTTTTGGGGGGGGTAAAGTTTTTTAAAAATCCATTTATTCAGATCACCGTATATTTATCTTGGGGTTGGTAAATTGAAACGATTTATTGTGATTTTTTAATATTTTTGAGTAATTTTATGTCTGTACCTTTGGTTGTGTCCTTTGTTAATAACGACTCCAATCTTCTTGAGGATTTCTTAGGAAATTATATACTGCGCGACACAAATTAGTTATCAGCACATATATATACACATGAAATCATTTGGATGGTCAATTGGACACCAATATCGAGAGGATTTATTGTCGTCCCTTTCAATGGATGTTATTTATCTTGAAAATAATCCGATCTAAATTGACTCATTTTCTAATAAAAAAAAATTGACTCATTTACCCCGTTTTGACCTATTTCCACGCAAACCAAATCCAACGACCCAACCCTGACCAGATTCATATCAATAAAACAAATATATATTTAACCAAATTTTAAAAAACTCATCCAAACAAAAGTCAAAGTGAGTGAATGCAAGAGAGAGTGAAGACAAGAAAGAGTTATAGAGATGAGTTGAGTCTAAATAAATTGTGAACCCATTTAACACTTACTCATATTATTTTAAGTCTTACAATTCTAAATTCATTTATGACCTATTTCATGAATATAATTAACCCATATAATAACTCATTCCATAAAATATGGATTAAGAATGATCCATTTCGATAGACCTACTTGAAAGAAAATGGAAGTGCTCCTCCTCACTGCTTCACCTAGCGGCGCGAATCCATCCATCGTTTGTGTCCTTGCGCAGAGGAGCACCCACGAAAGCGTTGGGGACGGCATACGAGGTAGCAACCGAACTCAATTAGTTTATTCATGAAAGTTTCATCCATTCAAATGAGGACATATAGCTTGGAGACGTAGAAAGAACCACACAAGCTATGTGATTTCAGCGTAAAGAAGGCTCGGTTTGCATAGAGGATCGAATCGTCTCAAAGTAAATTGGTTGCAGAATTCCACGACTCGATTTATGCGTCGGCCCTCCGGCTTACAAACCGTCTGTCCAGCTTGGAAATGCATTTTTTGTGATCGGAGAAACGACACAGAGAAACATAACAGGCTTGTAAACAATTTTGGTAATCAATTAGGGACAGCTTCCTGGAATCATGAGCATAGAATTTCATTTCCGGGAAGGTCACAGCCTAATGAGTGAGAACCATGTTAGATCACTTCGAGATGTAAACTACTAGAATTCAGATAACAGATCAATGTAATCACAGGAAGCTGCATGAGAGAGAAACGGAGCAAGTTTCCGGTAGAAATGAGGATCGAGTAGTAAACACGTAAGAAATGATCTGCCACAAAAAATTGAAGGGCTAAGGATTAACTGTAGAATTGAGGATGAATATGAATCAAGAGATAAAGTTCTTCGCGAAAAGAATTGAGTTGTTTCACAATTCTTGAATTTAGGAGATGAATTTTATCTAAGGTTCCCTAAGTATATAATAAAGGAGCTGATTATGTCACAGTAAAATTCCAGTGCCTGAGAGTCCTCCAGAAGCCGACTGCTCAGGACGATCAAGGGTGATCTGGGCATTCGCCACTTCTCACACGGCTAAATCCACGGCCTTACATGATCCATCGGACAAGAACTGATGTTGGTTTGCATGTGTATTCCTAAAATTATTACAGCATATCAAGACGATGGTCAGATGAACTCGCATGCATAAGCAACATTAGTTCTGCACATTAAATAAAGTGAGAGACAAATTAGGTCCTTATTCATCATCACAAAATGACGGGAAAAAACAGAGACTTTCCGAGTGATTTCTGCAAAAGCCAGGGCGAAAAACCACGTTGAAGTTATTACGGAAATCTTGTGACCAGGAAATATTGATACAGCAGATGACCAATAGAGAACAACTTTTAAGCACATGGATGGGGAAATCAGTTCAAACGTGTTGATGAAATTACGAGGAAAAAAAAAAGGAGGAATGAGTGACAAGATTGTGGCTCACCAGGGGATGGCATTGCAGCTTTGGACTTATTTTAGACATCCCGGCTAATTTACACAAGGTTTCAGATTATGACATTCATGTTGAGATCCCATTAAAGCAACCTGTGCACGTCGTAAAGATTCAGCAATCTCACTGTCTCCTGGACGTTCTCTTCGCAGAACTTCATAGTCTCTGACGGATTCTTCCCACCGGCCAAGCTACAGCATCAGATAAAATTCAGAGAGATGTGATTATAAAGCAAACAAAAAACAGCGAACGGAAGAAATCAATGCAGAAAAGAGGAACAGATTTTTGAACCAGAAGACATCTGATTTACCTTCCCATTTGAGACAGCCCTCCGAAGAAGCGCCTTGATGTAATTTGGTTGAATCATGAGAGCTTGGTTGCAGTCTTCAATGGATTTGTCCCACAATCCAAGCTTAGACCAACAAACAGCTCTATTGCAATAAAGAACCGAATTGCAGTTATCATATTTGAGGCCTTCCCCATAAGCTGAACAGGCCTCAGCGAATCTTCCGGAGCTGAAGAGATCATTACCACGAGCACGAGCATTTGCCACCATTTTGACATTACTCAGCAGCAATGCAATGTCCGCATTGCTGTAATCAATACGTCCAGCTTTCTCCACTGCTGCGACTGCATTATCAAACCTGCAAGACACGACAACGATTTCTCAATTGCCTGCAAAATTTAAATCACCCTTAATCCTCAAAATTCTGTATCAGGAACATACCTTCCCATTGCCATATCGACCTGGGACTGAACATAAAGCACATATGCTTCACCCACCATGCCACAGAACTTAATTTGTGAGTAGAAGGGCAAATTGGAGATAGCTTTTAGGCTCATCTCTGCATCTTGGAGTTTATGGAGCTTTAACAGGGCTTCTGCTTTACAAGCAAGAACCTGCAAATTTTCCACATGATGAGTCAACAAACATCCAGCTTTCAGTCAGGGAAATAGCTGAAATTAATCATTGTAGCCAGGATTCTTACCAGAGGAGAAGATTTAGCTCCTGCTTCCATTGCTGCATCAGATTCCTTGACTGTATTTTTCCAGTCTCCAATTTTTCTAGATTCGATGCAAAGGTTCAGATGCTTTTCAAGTGATTGCAGCTTACTCAACTCACATGGATCAGGCTGCTGGCCAGGATAACAGAGGTGATGTCGCGCATTTTCAACCTGTCCTAGCCTTGGAAATACACAAGTGCAAGATTGTGAGTTAAGATCATCAACATTCAAAGCTAAGTGTCCGTACACAATATAGAAAGCAGAGAACTGGTGTCATTTTACCATCACATGATTCCGCATCAATTCAAAAACAGGGAAATCAATTGGGGAAACATACTGAAAATCCAAAACGGTTAAAAGAAATAACTGAAATTCTCCACACAAGAAGTCAACTTAATGGCATCTGCAGTAATCCGCTCACATGAGCAGCAATCAATCGAAACAAACCGATAGGAAAGAACAAGCCTGTATTAGAAGAAAATTTAAAGAAAAAGGCTGACAGCGAAAAGTCAGGATGCTTCGTTGAATTCTACCGCTACTTAACAAAAAGGAAAGCAGTCCCAAAACTATTCATCAAGAATTTGAGACCCAGCTTCCTATTGGGTGATAGAAGTATGAGAATGAAAGCACAACACACCAATCACGACAAAAGCCTGCAGATAATTCCATGGAAAAGTCTAAGGGAAATATGACCTTTATTGACGACACAGCAGAACCAATTCAACTGTCCAACGAAAACTACGAGAAAGAAAAAGAATCGTCCTGTGGTAATCAGAATTGAACTCGTGAAATTTGAAATAAAAAACAAGCATACCACGCGTAATCTCTCCGCTAACTAATCTAAAAAATGCAACTTTCAGCGTCGGCAAGATATCAGACACAAGAAAGTTGGTCGGATGTGCATTCTTAATCACGGACCGGATCAAATGATATACCTGAGATAAAGAGAAGCTAATCTCTGATGAGCCCTCCCATGACCAGGCTCCAACCTCACGGCTTCCTCGCACTCCCTCACCGCCTCGCCCAACCTCCCTAAAGCCGTCAATGCCGCCGCACGATTGCTTCTATACGACGCATTATCGGGCGAAATCGCTATGGCCCTGTCATACAGTAACAATGCGTCCTCGAATTTTCCTTTCCTGTACAATTCATTCCCTGCGTTCTTCACATCCTCCGGATCTAAACTCGCCATTCCTCTCTTAACAACCGATTCGCCGACAGATTTGCCATTGCTCGTCTCTGCTACAGTTCCGTTACTCGTCTTCGGAGTACTAGTGCCGCCACGCATTATACTTCCGTGGCCGTAGTTTCCGCTCCCGGAGCTCAACGTCGCCATTCGGTTACCGTTCGCACTCGTTAGATTCGGCTTCGAGATCTTCCCGGACGGACAAATGTTGCCGCTCAGACCCACTGCATTCACGTGCTGATTCGACGGCGCAATGCTGCCGCCACCGGTGCTCGAATTCGGAGCCCAACTCCTGCTCGAGTAGATCAACGGGGTCCCGGCGGATGCAGATCGCCGATGGCCCCGCCGCGGCGTCCGCGACGTCGCCGATTGGAGAGTCTCCGCGTCGCTCGAGGCGCTCGCGCTCATCTTGCCCGAGACCGAGCCGGAAGAACTCGAGGAGCCACTCGAGGTGGTGTTCGTGGTCGTGGTCGTGGTCGCAGTGCCGCCGCCGCCGCCGCTCATCGAGCTCCTCACCATCAGCGGCGAGACGGGCGAGCCCAGATCGAGCTCCCTGTAGTCGGGCTTGTTCATCTCGCAGCTCGCCGAGTCCGCAAACCGCGCCGCCAGCGAGCCGATGCCGCCGCCGCCGCCGCCGCCCTCACCCGCCGCCTTGCCCGCGCCCGCCGTCATCGCCGCCGCCGCCGCGGCCGCCGCCCCGAGCCCCGAAGGAAACCGCGAAGCCGGCGTCGCTTCGCCGTGTCTCGCCAGATCCCGCCGCCTCGCGATGGCGCTCGTGCAATGCGAGAGGTCGGGAAACTAGCCAGACGTCTAGAGAGAGAGGGAGAGATGCGGAGATTGGATCTCGCAGCAATGTGGGCAGGAGAGAGGGAGAGAAGGAACACAGAGAGAGAGAGAGAGAGAGAGAGAGAGAGAGAGAGCGGGAGCAGCGGCGGCGGAGGTAGAGAGAGAAGCTGCTCGAACTGGCACGGCGATGAACGATCTGCGCGCGCTCTCTCTCTCTCTCTCTCTCTCTCTCCGTCTACGAAGAGTCCCTGCTGCTTCACGAGACTCTCTCTCTCTCTGAGATGAAGAAAGAAGATGACGATGACGATGAGGATCGATTTATGATTTTTGTATGGGGAAGTTTTTTTCATTTTTTATTTTTTTTATGCGCTCTGTTCATTTGGTTATTATTTTATTATTTCTGCCAGCCATTTTGGCAGCCGCATTTACTCTTTTTTTTTTCGGTAATTTTTCTTTTCTAAATTACGGTACGGTCTTCGTTGTTAAAAAGGGTAGGGGGAAGCAAAGGGCAAGTTGATGCCAAAATTTGGCCTATGTAATTTTAGTTGGTGTGCTCCCCCCCCCTAACCAAATCCTTTTAATTCTTCCATTTACTTTAATGTGTAATCAAAAGTCTTGATCGGTCGACGTGTTTATTGGATGAACCCGCTCTTTTCGATCGAGAATGAATGATTTCGATTCTTCGCGATTCGATGTTCTAAAGTCCTGGTAAATTTTAAATCTTATTCGCCCGATATATAATGTTGTAAACGGCTATTTCAATAGTTCTGACAAAATTGAATGATGTTTTCATTATATACGGTAAATGATCTCTTCTTACTCGAAAGAAGTCGAGACGAACGGGGATCCCGGTTTCTCGGAATGTCGCGCCATCTGGGCAGGCTGAAACGGGAGTCCGTATGGAGGCGGCCATTACAAGTCTCTTGGCTCGAGTTTCACGGAGCACGAATGAAGAGCTAGCCACGGGAGAAATCACCGGAATGGCATTTTGGCGATATCGTTCCTCCCTTCGGAATAGGGAAATTTCTTTTTGAAAATTTCGTTTTCGTGCACATTGGAATAAATTAGATTTGGAAGTTTCTTCAAGCCCAACAATCTAAAAATAGAGAGCATTTAATTCTACAAACAAGGGGCAGCAAAGAAAGGGACACCACCAAAGTGCATGAATCTGGGTATACGTGGATTTGTTTATTCGCATTTATTTATTTTTTTTCTTTTTGAGATAGAAAGGAAATGAATGGAGATTGCTCGGGGAGGTAGATGTGAATGTACTTGGAAATTTGGAGTTGGAACCGGGCATTTAATTTCTGGTGTGGTACCCAAATAGGACATCATTCCACGCGTTCCGTGCTCCCTCGGAATTTACTCTAGTTATGGAAGGCCTAAGCGATTTGCTTTTGCCAACTTGGATGCCTCCCTAAATTAGTCGGACCATCATGGATAGTGCCGCCCAAATTTATCGATTTACACGTGGATTATCGTCATAAGAGGAGGAAGAGTAGGACCAGAATGAGGGGATAAAATGTAATTTATGGGGGAACTCGATGAGTTTATAACATGAAATTGTCGTAGTAAGTCCAGGGTTATCGGTTTCGAGGTAGGTCGATTCCTAGCCTGGATAAGTTAATAACATAAAATGTGAATGTACTTGGAATTGGAACCGGGCCTTTAATTTTTGGTGTAAGGTAGATAAAGTGACGATGTGGACTTTACCCAAATAGGACATCATTTAATACATTTCGTACTCCCCAAATTTTAGTCTAGTTGCGGAAGGCCTAAGCAATTTTCTTTTGCCGACTTCTATGCCTTCCTAAATTAGTTGGACCATCATGGGTAATGCCATGAAAATTTATCGATTTAAATGTGGATTATCGTCACAAAAGGAGGACAAGTAGGACTAGAACGAGGGGATAAAATGTAATTTGTGGGGAAACCTAATGAGTTTATAACATGAAAGTATAGGAGCAAGTTCGTGGTTATAGCTTCCAAGGTGAGTCTACTCCCGGCCTAAATGAGTTAATAGCATAAATTGTGAATGTACTTGGAATTGGAGCCGGACCTTAAATTTTTGGTATCGGGTAAATAAAGTGATGACGTGGACTTTACCCAAATAGGACATCATTTAATACATTTCGTACCCCTCGAAATTTACTCTAGATACAAAAGGCCTAAGCAATTTTCTTTTGCCAACTTTGATGCCTTCCTAAATTATTTGGACCATCATGAATAATGCCACCAAAACTCATCAATTTACACGTGGATTATCGTCAAAAAAAGAGGAAAAATAGGATCAGATTGAGGAGATAAAATGTAATTTATGGGGAAACCAGATGAGTTAATAACATGAAAGTGCTGTAGCAAGTTTGGGGTTAGCGGTTTCAAGGTAAGTCGATTCCCCCTCCTAGAATTGGAAATTGATCTTGTAACCCTTTTAGGAACCAAACTGGTCGATTTTGGAACCGCCTTGGTCCTCTTTCCGGTTCTAGCAAGGGATCGACCCATTTTTGTAGTTTGGGTAAAAAACCAAATTCTTTATGAAAGCTGCCCCATTTCATTCCAAAAATAGGTGTTGGTCGATTGCTTTTGTTGTTATAAGTTCATGTTGAAAACCATGCTTCAATTCTTGATGGGTTAAAAAGTTTTTTTTTTTTTTTACCGGGGAAGGCTTCAAAGTTGGTTTAGAACCAGTTCAACCTAGGAATTGGATTAGCTAAACCGATTACCGGGTAACCAGTTCGATCCCCGGTATTAAGGCCGAAATGCCGGTTCTAGGTTTGTAGAACTCAGAACCTACCCGTTTCCCTAAACCAAATATTGAAACTGACAAAATAAAAATGGTTAATACCACGAAAAACCTTAAACCTGTACATCTGTGATAAATTTACTTCAAACTAATTTTTGATCATCAAAAACCTCAAATTGGTATACCTGTGATAAATTTATCAAAAATTAATTTTTTGACCACAAAAACCCCAAACCGGTACACTTGTGACAAATTTACCCTTTGTTGAATTGGATAAATACCACGAAAATTCATAAACTTATGACAAACCGAGAGGTAAAATCCTAAACTGGTACATCCGTTAACTGCCACATGTCATCCAATTCAGCAATTTGACGGTAAAATTTAACGGAAGCTAACAGAAGGTAAATTTGTCACAGGTGTACCAGTTTGGGGTTTTTTGTGGTATCATCCCAAAGAAATAAACAAGGGAATTAGGCTTTATTTATTTTGCGGAAAATGAATGATTTGAAAAATATATATTTTTAAAAATTATCGCTTGTACTAATTACAAAAATGAATGAATAAAAATATTTTCCTATTTCGTCGTCCATGAAAATGTTCATACATAAAATTGGTGTTGGTAGTGAAAACCTTTTTTATTGATTAATTATTTTAAGAGATATTAAGCTACAATTTTTTAGAAAAATGTCCTCCAAATCATTCATTTTTCGCAAAATAAACGGAGTTAGAAAATCACTAGTATTAGCTTGTGAGGCATTGTTTCATTTTGAGAAGAAATGATAATTTCCTCCTATTAATTACTGGTAGCCTTGATAAAAAAAAAAAAGAAGAAGAAAAGCTGTCAAGGTAGAAAAGGCAAAGAGGAAATGACCTGAGTTTTCCAATGCGCCTACTACTTGCTGGTTTTGCCAGGTTTTGATTCCCGATTGTCTTCAAAAAGAAGTTGTAATTTCGAAAAATCATTTCCCAGGACAAATTCCATAGTCAGATTTAGGACAACCAGGGCAGTACATGTAAGAGCAAATGTTGGTTTCAAGACTAGGTTCGATGCTGATTCTTTGGTGGACCACTTTGGTGAATTAGATGACAACTATTGGAGATCATAGTGTATTTAATTTAGAGAAAGGTATACTAAAGTTTGGTAAATGTAGATAGGACAGCGTACCAAATTTTAGTTACAGCCCCGTATGTCACTTGGACTTCTAGTAAAACAACGACGACACTCTATATCAAATTATTATTACGAAGTACTCTCTATTAGTGTCCTTAACAAGTATTGTTTGGACATCTAATTTGCAAAATGTCGATCATTCTCTTTGCAGGGAGAATTTTCGTGTATTCTCAATTCATCTCGACTCTAAGTAAGATCCTCCCTCCTCCTAGTGCTTGCCTCGTTCAACTTCGTTGGTTTTAGTGACTTTTGATGTTGTGACAACATTAAGGGTGCGTTTGGCAATCATTATGTTTTTGGGAACAATTTTGCTCAGAAATGATTTTTTTTATTTTGTTCCCGGAAATAATTTTTGAGTATTTGAAGGCGTTTGGTAACTACTCAAAATTTCTATTCCCAGAATAGAAAAAGAACATAAATACGTTTGGTAATTGCACAAAATTTCTTTTTATTAATAATATTTTGAATTTTTTAATATCTCTTTCTTTTTTTCTTCTTCTCCTTCCTTGGCCAATGGCTGGTGAGGGCATCGCGACTCTCGCCGACCACAGGCAAGGGCCACCCTCGCCAGTGAGGGCGAGGGCTGGACACTCGCGAGCTGGGTGAGAGCCGCCCTCACCGGATCTAGCGAAGGCTGGAAAAGGCCGGTGAGTGCCACCCTCGCCGCTCGTGGCCTGGGCAAGGGGCGCCCTCTCTAGATCTGGTGAGGACGGCCCTCGCCCAGGCCATGAGGGTCTAGCCCTCGCCCTCGCCCTCGCCAGCCCTGGCCTATTGCCGGTCGCCGCCCACTGACCACTGGCTATGAAAAAAGAAGAACCAGCCACAGGCCACAGGCCTAGAAAGAAGAAAGAAGAAAAAAACAAATTCTCTTCTTTTTCTGATTCTTGTTCTTGGAATCAAGAATCAACTTTTGTTTGAGTATTGATTCTGTTCCAAAACTATTCTTGGGAACAAAAAATTTACTAAACGGATTTATGTTCTTTTTTTGTTCCTAAGAACAAAAGAATAGAATTAAGCACTATTTGGCCGGTTGCCTAACATGCCCTAAATGTAACTCTTCTTTGTTCATTGTTTACTTTGATGATTTCTATTTACTTTCTCTCGATATTACAATACCTCTCCATGTCATATAACAATAACAATTAGGAATTTGTTATTTTTATCTAGTCCCTATTTAATATGATCTAAAAATTTCAGTTTTTTTATCATCGAAAGAGGAAGATTCGTTGAAAATGGATACAATGAATTATTTATACTAAAACACATGTCTTAATTAAACGCATGAGTATGTTTATAACAACAACAACAATAATAATAATAATAATAATAAGAGTTAGGACGTTATGGAGACAAATCAAATCGGGAAAATTATAAAAAAATATCCTAAATCCATTGCACTTGTGCCATTTAGCCATAGACTTTTCAATTGTATCAATTTAATTTTAAACATTTTTATAATTTGCCAATACAGTCCTTTCGGTCAATTTTGACCGAGAAATGCTAACGTGTGGTCTAGTTAGTGTTGGCCATCCTATGTGGCCCGGCCTACGCTGACATGGACAATTTTTTAAAAATTTTAAAATTTAAATTTTTTTTTTGCCTTTTTCTCTTTTCCTTTTTGCCGGTGGCCGGTCTTAGGTAATGTTCGGCGGGGGCTGGCATCGCCCTCACCCGACTTGGTAAGCGCCGCCCTCGCCGACCGCGAGCGAGGGACTGCCTTGCCTGAGTTATATGTATAAATGTGCATAAGAAATTACTAACCTTTGGTAGAATGAGTCTTTTCTTTTCTTTTCTGCCAAGAAATTAGTGAGCAGCGTAATTAGTGTATTTTTACCCTTATATTTCCTAATACCAAAACCAAAATAAAAGACCTCTTTCGACCCCTTCACAAAAAAAGGCTAGTCTTCACAAAACAACACATGTGATGGTTTGTGAACAGGAAGTACACTTGGATTCGTCGAAGAAGCAATCACAAGCAAAAGCATAGGACCGAATGAGGAAAATAAATGAATCCAAGGGTAAAGTAACAGCTTCAACTTCAAGGGATCGATTATGTCAATTCCATGATTGTTTCAACCATCAGTCTTCGAGCAAAACGGGGTCCCGCAAACCGAAACCTATCTAGGGAATCTCATTTTTTGACTTCGGGATGAACTCGACGGATAAAAGTAATGCCGGTTGATCGGAAATTTCACGCTAGCACGTCACATGAATATGTTGCGTATAAGGATAGATCAAACATCGCTCCGGGTGTTGGATAACATCATGACTGAGTGAGTGGGTCATTTTAGCAAACATGAGGTGGGTCATGCGGTGTGGTGGGCAAAGTCCATGATGCGAGACTGTTTCCACTCTTGGTGGGCACGTCTCATGGTGAAAGTCTGTGTGCATAGCTGTGTCCAGTTTTCTCGACCCATCTCTCTTTTCTTGTTTCCTTTGACACAAAAACTCCAACTGTGTGCCCAGTTCCCCATCGACAACAACATTAATTCTCCCAAACAGATAATTAATAGCAAGAATGCTAGAGGATCCACAAACCCTAATAGCAGAACCACATATCCGTCTTCATTTTCGCAGCAAGTTCTTTTATTTTTCGTGATTATTTTGCACTTCCAATTCCCCCCGAATCTTTATCTTCTCCGGAAGAAGGGAATACCTTCTCTTTGCTTTACATCCCGAAGATCCCGAGGTCCAGACGAGACCTAGGATGAAGCAGTTTAAATACAGGCCTAGGTCCAAACCCGTGGTTGTTTTTAAGAAATAATTTAATGGGAGAGGAAATTGCAAATGAAAACAAATAGAAAATAGAGGGGTGGGGCCAAGAACGTAGGTGGCATAATGGAGAGACGAAGTGGGGATGGTTTCTGACATTATCGACATGTACAGATGGAATCGGAGGCAGGCTCCGACGTTCGATTGCCGTGCCAGCAGGGCCGGTCAGAGAACCCAATGTCCCCCCTCCCCACACCCAACCCATGTAACTTACTAGAGGATTTAAAAGGAGATAATTAAAGATGGTCATGAGGAGGAGCTACAACGTCTTCTCGCTTGTTGACGTCCCTAGGTTCACCATAGGTCTCTCTCCCCCTAAGGAAGCAAAACTTGCCTTTGGCGTACCGGCAGAAGTTCCATCGTTGTCCGGGTTTGTATATACTTTTGCTAGGAGAATTTGCTTAAACAACATCAATGTCAAAGCCATTCGGGAGACAAACAAGAAGGGCTCTCTCGAACTGCAGCCCGTTCTTTTCGGTCAGGAGCAATTGATTTGTGGTCTCATGAAATGTGTCGATTTGAGAGGAAAAGAAGGGGGGCAGAAAAGGGTTCGTCATCGTCGTCGTCGATTTTTCTTAGCTAGATTTCGTCTGCGTCGGTCGGACGTTTCGGCAATATCGGGGTACAAAAAGGTTTCGTGGGAGTTCAAAGTAATTATATCAGCCAGTGGTGTTTGATCCTTGATCCTGCTAAATTCAATTTGCACAAGAGTGGATTCGCGCATTAAGATGAGTATCGCTTGTGGTGTAATAAATTACACCAAGTCAGGTATATATCAAAGGGGAACTAGGCATGTGACATGTGATGTTGGGTGCTACACACCTGTAAAAAAATCTCATAACAACATTCTTTTATGCCAGACAGACCACGCCACATTGCCAATGAACCATTAGCTAAGACTAAACAGATTTGCGCGTTCTCTTTCCCAAATCTGTCTAAGATTAGGAGGGCGCATACGACTGTCGGCCTTACATTACGATATCGCTCAGGACCGCCCGGATTTTAGTTTTGTTAATCTATGCACTAATTGATTATTAAGCATCTCCTAAAGCACAAAAAAGGGCCTCAGCCATTCTATATTCGGCAATATCTTGCTGTATTTCGCAGTGGTCCTTAGTGGAAAGGAATATGCCTGCCCCTAAGTCGTAGATAGGCTCCTCGAAGACTAATCAAATCGAGAGAGTAATCATAAATATGGTCAGGTTCATGCCAAATCGAGCTATGCTAATCAAATCCCAGCATGCATATGCCCTCACGAAGTCCGATAAGCCAAAGGGGGAAGACAAACCTTCTCATTCGTCCCAGAAAGAGGAAGCCGAGATTAACAAGAGATAAGATTTAGAGCCCGTCTTATATGATTTAATTGCTTTTTGGTTATGAAATTTTCGCCTCTGGTTGTGACCTTTGACTTTAAGTTGTTACTTTCGTTAACAAAAAATGCTTGAAACCTTATATGAACTTTGACCCTTTTTTCCCCTATTTTTGAAAAAGATTATGGGTTTTTTTTATATATAAAATCAAGCAGAGGGTTTTGGACTTGTGGCATAAGGTCAAGGAAACAATGTGGATTGGAGAGTACTTTAGCCATACGCGAGCGCACACTATTTGTGGAAGCAGGCCAAGATACAAAAGGCCTCGAGCAATGAGCATTTATAATTGGAAGTCGATAAGGAAGTTTCCCAAGTATGGCCAACCAACAAAGAAATTATACATGATTTTGTTTTTCTGGACTCTATGTGCCATAAAAACTTCTGTTTAACCATGTGCCGTCTCTTTTCCAAGCGAAAGAGATGGGACATGGGATTTGGCATATATGATGCGCGTACCATGCATGTGAGTTTAATGAGTCTGAAAATTCTGTTTGGCCTCTTTGAAATTGGAACTAGACCGGCTAAACGAGCGAGCCGACCTAGGAGTCGTGTTGGGGTGGATAGTGGCCTCGGCTTCAAAATGTGGAGTTTTCTTACAGCTCATGTGAGATCTATATTTCTTGATCCGAGTAGATCTAAATCGTAGGCGTAAAGGCTTGACGGACCAAATTGTGATTTGGAGGAGTTTGGACATAATCGTTGGCAGGTTGAGCTAAGGGTGGATTTGGACTGGCTTGATCGATGGGCAGATCTAGAGACAAGGGGTTTCCTTATAGAGTTCGTACGAACTTGCTGCACTTTCACAAATGAAATGGGTTTTGAATGTTGGACAAGTTTGGGCATGAATGCTTCAGGCCTAGTCTTGGGCCCAACTAGGATGACCACACATTGACAGGGATTGCTCATGGATAGGTTTATGATTCGATCTCACAGTTCCATTAAAAAATGGAAAGCATTCAGATCTTTCACTTTCTCCAGGTTTCATTCCTGTATAGGATGATGGATAAGTAAGCAAGCGCCGGTCTTTCCTAAGAGTAAAGGAGTAGGAGTATTGAACTATAATTGCGAAAAGATTGGAAGATTTGACTAGAATAGCCATGTGGATTTGTTCACATGGTTCGGCCTTTCCCAATAAAACACAACCCATTTGAATTCTGAGCGTTTTTAAGCGAGAAAGGGGACTACTCTCAGAGTCTAAGGCTGCGCATGACAATTTGCCAAACAGTGTTTGATTCTGTTCTTTTGTTCCCAGAATCAGTTTGGGAACAGAAATGCGTTTATTTAATTTTTTGATTCTGGGTACAATTTTATCAAAAATTGTTCCCAGAATCAGTTTTGGAGCAGAATCAAGAATAAAAAAAAAGTAGCTTCTTGATTCTGGGAACAATTTTGAGAATCAATTTTTTTTTCTTCTTCCTTTTCTTGGTTTTTAATTTAGCTTCTAATGTCCGGCCCGAGGACCGCCCTCGCCGGATCTGACGAGAATAAAATATTATTAATAAAAAATATTTTACCGGCCATGGCCGGCGACCAGGCCATGGCCATAAAAAAGAAAAATATATATTTTTAATAAAAATATTTTAATAAAAAATATTATTAATAAAAAAATATTTTACCGGCCATGGCCAGAGACCAGGCCATGGCAAAAAAAATAAAGATGTATATTTTTAATAAAAAAAATATTAATAAAAAAAAATTTTACAGGCCATGGCCGGCGATCAGGCCATGGCAAAAAAAAAGAAAAAAATATATTTTTAATAAAAATATTTTACCAGCCATGGCCGGTGACCAGGCCATGGCAAAAAAAAAATATTTTTAATAAAAATATTATTAATAAAAAAATATTTTACCGGTCATGGCCGACGACCAGGCCATGGCCAAAAAAAAGAAAAAAATACTTTTAATAAAAATATTATTAATAAAAAAATATTTTACCGGTCATGGCCGGCGAGCAGGCTATGGCCAAGAAGGAGGAAAAGAAAAAAAAAGAAAGAAATATTAAAATATTATTAATAAAAAGAAATTTTGTGGCGTTACCAAACGCATTTCTGTTCTTTTTCTATTCCAGGGATGGAATTTTGGGCCGTTAACAAACGCCTTAAAATGCTCAGAATCAATTCCGGGCACAGAATAAAAAAGAATCATTTCTGAGCAGAATCTGTTCCCGGGCACAGAATCGTTGTCATGCGCAGCCTAAGTAAACCTCAATCACTAATAGAGTACAAGGACAGCGAAGGAAAGGAGAAAAGAACCCTACTGGGAGGGAAATAATAGCTAGAAACGAATGCTAATAACCCGTGGACCAAGAAGCAAAAGGAGGAATCCGTCCGATGAGGGGCTCGGGTTTGATTAGCTAATTGGTGAAATAATAGCTTTCTAAGGTGATGATCGGTAGCTACTCTAACAATAAGGTCAGCCGCACTGGGACTAGAACACGACTTAAGCTCCTACAAGAGGCACCGGTGGGGAATTTTCCGCATTGGGCTAAAACCTAATGGAGTAATTTCGTCTGGAGGTAGAAGGTCCATTGGTTGCGAACTTCTTTTTTCAGGAGAAGAATCAAAGATGTTATCCGGCGAACAAGCATTGTCAGACTCTACGTCAGCAACTACGGCAATATATAGAGGATGTAGGCGCTATTCGAAGTGATTGAGCGTAAAGCATTTGTAAGTGACTTTTTAAGTACGCTGTCAAATATGAGGGCTCAACCCTGGATAGGGGGTGGAAGCTACCAAGTTGGAGTACCAAAGGGGCAGAGAATATATCCAGTGGAGTGGTGTAGTACGTAGAGATCAGGAAGAACGCTAATGACAAAAGCACTCTTGGCCATCGCAAGAGCATGAAAACTGAGTTTGTTATTAGGGAAATATACACAAATGATTGATGAACTTTAATCTAATATGCAATGTGATTCTTGAACTTTGGTTCAATATGAAACGTGATTATTGAACTTTTAATTTGTTTAATATGATTCTTGAACTTTTGATACATGTTTATTTTAGTCCCTGGACACCGTGAAAATATTCAATATTATTCCTAATTTTGAAAAAAAATGAAAGGACGATATTGAACGTTTTCATCTAATTCAGGAACTACATTGAACATGTACCAAAAGCCTAAGGATCACATTGAACAAATTAAAAGTCGAAATACCACAATGTACATTGAATTAAAGTTCATGAATCATATTGCATATTGGACTATACTTCAGGGACCATTTGTGTTATTTTCCCTTATTATTACATCTCCTTTTCGTAGCAGAAGCATTTATTGGTTCTTGGGAAATGTATTGGTCTAGCAAAAATAATTAGATGGTTTAATTGATTCTTCTAGAGAATTAGATGGTCTTCTTGAACGAGCCTTTATTTGGTAGGTAATTTCGATGAAGATATTGCTAATGCTATGAGTTTTGAATTAGAAAATAAATTCAGGTACCTTAAATTTTTGCGCACTAACCCTCACTTCCATTGCATTGATGTGGATTACCTCTAGAAATAGTAATAGAGTCTTTTAAGACATTTATAATTCGTTGGCTAATTAGACAATATCTTCCTTCGAACGTAAGACTTGTTAAGTGTAAAATTCAGGAATAGAAGCCCATTGTATGGAAATACCATAAAAAGTTATGCAGGGGCAACCGATATTGCCGACTAGAGCTCCTACTCTGCCTCGGCGGTGCCCATTCAATGCTTCCTTCACCATCTCTCTCTCAGTTTCCCTTTTTCTTTTTATGTTCTCCTAAACTTTTGGCTTTTTTTTTTTAATTCTCTTTCAAATGGTGGGTTATAAATTATGGAAATCACCTACATATTAAGTTAAGTTAATATAAATATGGGTGATGTCTAGCTTGAAACCCACCAATAAAAAAGGTGGTGAGAGGAAAACATGGCCCTCGTGATTACTCTTGAAATACCAAAGACTTTCTTCATACTTCCACAGGCTTCATTGTTTGGTCAAGCCAAAAAACAATATTCTATGACGAAGGAAGCTCCTCTTTCTTGACTTTGGCCGGCTCTGGGTCATTGCTTGACTTGGATTTCTACAAAGTCGGCTCCAGCTCTTCTACTTCAATCCGGATACGCGTCTCTATGTGCTTCCCCTTTTCTGTGGAGCCTTGCCACCAAATAACCATGGCCAAACATAACTCTCTCCATTGCACAAATTCCCTCGACTCAGGTACCAAATGGAGCCTTTCCTATTACTCGTTCTTCTCATATCACAAGCTGGGATTAGTTGCCATGCCAGGAACAACCACCTATGTGCTCCTTTAGCATGTGGCGAGATCTGTAACTTAAGTTATCCTTTTCGATTCAAGGATGACCCGAAAGGCTGCGGCGACTCGAGATTCGAGTTAGCGTGTGAAGATAACCGCACAGTGCTATCTTGGTTCGATGGCCGATATTATGTGAAATCGATAAACCCCTCCGAGGGTTATGGGGTTATGGAAGTGGTTGATGTTGGGCTGCAAAAGAGCAACTGTTCTTCCCTTCCTCTCCACCCGCTCATGCCCTCTGATTTCATTAGTGATGGAATTAAATCGTACTACATCAGTACTTTCCTTTCCATGGTGACCCTTATGTCTTGCTCAAAGCACGTGAAATCTTCTTCATATATCGAAACCGAACCATGTATAGCAGTAAGTGGGTATTATTCATACGCTGTCATCAACACGAAGGCATCGGATATTGAGGATTTTTGCACCATAACCACGTCAACACTTGCAGCAGAAGATTTATGGGATAAAACAGAAGCATTGTCCCGGGAGAATCGCCCAATCTCCTACAACGACATCCACAACGTGATGGCCAACGGGTTTAATCTCTCATACTTGGTGTTGAAGCGGAAAAAAACATTTCACTTTTGCTTCCTAGGCTTCCGATACGGAGGGAAAAAATGCATATCCTACTACTACTGTAGGTATGCCTTTACATCAAAATACTTTTACCCGATCAAGATGCTAATATTTGTTTCTAGCAATAGCTCTTTTGCCTTCAAGCGACCGACTGTGATTGACTGGTATGAAAATCAAAGTAACAGATGCAAGTAAAGTTTGTAGAACTCGTGACCTTCGTGAAGGGATTAAGATGACATGCGAATAATGGGTTCACTGTGAAATACAATCATCGTTCTCGGAGAGAAAATGAGGATAGCAATCACGTCGTGTTGTGTTTTATCCTGTTCACGCAGTGATAGTTGAAACTTGCAATATAGAACCCACTAAAACTAAGTTTATGCTAAGTCAATATTGCACATCTCAAGGTACCTGATCTTGTCAACTGCTGACTTCTCTTTTATATCAAGAGTTCGCAAACTGGGGAATTAAAAGCCCACCAAAAAGTTAATGTTGTGCTTCCTTGCGGAGGCCAGGATGTATATCAGTTATTATCTTCACGCATCTTTGCTTCGAATGTTGTTAATTTATACGTAGTTTTTTTTAGTTAATCAGGACAGTAATACTTCTTTCCTTAAACGCATTTTTCATTCATTGCTAAGCTAGTTCTGATTATATGTCTTAATTAATCTCTTTCTTTCTGCCGACAATTCTTCCTGGGGTACGGCGCTAAATTTTGCATTGAATAGAGTTCCTAATGTCGGCTTTGTGTTTGGTATGGATAATTCTTTTTTTTCACATCTACTAAACACTCACGCACTAGATGTGAAGAAAGCACTCTTTATATGTGCTTTATGAAAAATGAAAAATGACTATGCTTTGCACTAATCTTAAGGCAATTTTCTACACAGTTCACTTCTTGGCAGCAAAGTTCATATTCGGAGCTCCATGTGTGTTGATACTTCTAATCTATAAGTGGAAGAGAAGGCACCAAGCAGTGGACGCGAGCATTGAAGAATTTCTACAGGCTCACAACAACTTGTTACCCATAAGGTACTCTTACTTGGAAATCAAGAAAATCACAAAAAATTTCAAACACAAGTTAGGTGAAGGGGGATTTGGTTCCGTGTACAGAGGGGTACTTAGAAGTGGCAATGAAGTTGCGGTTAAGATTTTGAACAGACCAAAATCTAACGGTGAAGATTTTATAAGTGAAGTGGCCACAATTGGAAGGATTCACCACGTTAATGTGGTCCAACTTGTCGGTTTTTGCTTCGATTACTCCAAGCAAGCTCTTGTCTATGATTTCATGCCAAATGGATCTTTGGATAAGCACATTTTGCATAAGGACGGTGATAATTCTCTTGATTATAAGAAAATGTATGAGATTTCTCTTGGCATAGCTAGAGGGATAGAGTATTTCCATTGGGGATGTGATATGCAAATTCTACACTTTGACATCAAGCCTCACAACGTTCTCCTAGACCAGAGTTTCACTCCGAAAGTTTCTGATTTTGGACTTGCAAGACTTTACCCCACCGATCACAGCATAGTCACGTTGACTGCAGCAAGAGGAACCTTGGGATATATGGCGCCTGAGCTATTTTATAAGGACATTGGTGGTGTCTCTTACAAAGCTGATGTTTATAGTTTTGGGATGTTATTGATGGAAATGGCCGGTAGAAGGAGAAATGTAAATGCAAATGCAGAGGCCTCAAGTTAAATTTATTTTCCTTTATGGGTTTATGATCAACTCGGGAAAAAAAAGGAAGTTGAAACGGTAAATGCAACAGAAGAGGAAAGAGAGACAACGAGGAAGATGATAATTGTTGCTCTTTGGTGTATACAATTGAACCCTAATGATCGACCGTCGATGAGACAAGTCCTTAATATGCTAGAAGCAGAGATCGATGAACTACAAGTTCCACCAAAACCACTTTTGTATCCGACAGAGACGCCGGTTGTTGATGTCAATACTGAGATTGAGCTTGAAACTTTCTCATCTTTTTCAAGTGTTCCAACAAATTCTAGCAGTTACCTGTATGAGCACAATAAATAGATTCTGCAATTTTGTTTTGTGTGATTTTTTCACTCTTGTACAAATTGAATGAAAGATAAAAGTACTATCACTTGCACATGACTTTACTGG
This sequence comes from Syzygium oleosum, assembly GCF_021117445.2. Taxonomy (NCBI): domain Eukaryota; kingdom Viridiplantae; phylum Streptophyta; class Magnoliopsida; order Myrtales; family Myrtaceae; genus Syzygium; species Syzygium oleosum. Next base: position 9,156,373 of record NW_026607494.1, read on the forward strand.
TATATAATCCTCGTGGCTATCTATTGATACCTGCTTTTTCTAAACATGGGTTTTTTTGCACAATGATTTCTTCAAGAAATTATTGATTCTTTTGAGTCTCGGTGTCAATCCTTCCCCCGTTATCCTAAAAGCTCGTGTTAGATCATGTCTCGAGTTTGAGCTCTCGAACAAAATCCGAACTGAAATTAAATTGGGAAAGTTTGGATTGTTGTGGCCTTTTGGCTCGTGACAACAGGAAATAACTTCCTATTGCTTTCGGCTGAAATCTTCAGAGGAACAAAAGAAAAAAAGAAGTGTCCCTCTCGGTCAAAGTTTGCTTTATTATTTTGGTCAATTTCTAATTGAGGGGATCAATTTCTTCGTTTGAAATTTGTGGGCTTCTGTTTGATTGGTCGCACAAAATAGAAGTACTTATCCTCTGACTTTCTTCGTGCTGCACAATAATAATAAAAAAGGATTTCTTGTTTACGGCCGCACTGAGGACAAATTGGGACGCACGGTAGCTTTGTTCGTGGGAGTCCTTCATGTGGCACACGGTGGTTCGTGCACAGAGATTTCTTGCTGTGAGATAATTCTCGTGGTTTATTTTAGAGAGCAATTACGTGAGGCTAAATACTCTGAATTTTGATTGTAATTAATAACTTGGAAATACTCAAACGTGCGAGCGATTATAATTCTGTTATTCTCCGATTAAGTAGTGAATTATCTGTTGCTGATTTTCCCTGTAGGTACCGACACTTGAACTAAATCACGTAAATCTCTCACACTTTAAAGAATTGAGATTAAATCACAAATCTTGAAGAATGCGGGAAGGAGAAAGAGAGGAACTCTGTAGAGAGAGAGAGAGAGAGAGAGAGAGAGAGAGAGAGCCGTAGAGGTAAAGAGAGAAGCTACTTAAGTTTGGACGATAAACGATCTGCTCTCAGTGTCTCTTCCCCCTTCATAAAACGCTCTTCGTCTATGAGGAGTCCTTGCTGCTTCACGAGACACCTCTTCTCTCTCTCTCTCTCTCTCTGAAGAAGAAGAAGAATATGACAATGAAAATCGACTATTTTGTGTGGGTAAAGTAGGATCTTCAAGGGATCGATTATGTCAATTCCACGAATGTTTCGACCATCGGTCATCAAGCAAAATGGGTCCGGCAACAGTTCATAACGTTCAAACTTTATGATGCGGCACATCAAGGCAGCATGACCTTAAACAAACAGGGAATCTCATTTTTGACTTTAGAATTAACTCTTTAGTTGGAAAATGCTAATTGATCGGTAACATCAGATAGCGTATCGAATAAATACATTGCGTACGAGGATCTAACAAACATCACTTTCTGCTTGAGTTATTTTAATTTGGGTTAATACCACGAAAAACCCTAAACTGATACACATGTCATAATTTACTCCAAACTAATTTTTTGAAAAACCTCAAACTGGTACACCCGTGACAATTTTACCCTGAAATAATTTTTTTATCACGAAAAATCCCAAACTGGTACAACTGTAACAATTTTACCCCAAACTAATTTTTTGATCACAAAAAACCCCGAACTGATACACATGTGACTAATTTACTTTCTGTTAGTTTTCGTTAAATTTTACTGCCAAATTGCTAAGTTTGATGACATGTGGTAGTTGACGGGTGTACCGATTTGAGGTTTTACTCATCTGTTTGTCACAAGTATACGAATTTGTGATTTTTTGTTATATTAATCCAATTTAGCGGAGAGTAAATTTGTTACAAGTGTACCAGTTTGAAATTTTTTGTGGTAAAAAAATTAGTTCGGGATAAAATTATCACAGGTGTACCAGTTTAGGGTTTTTCATGGTCAAAAAATTAGTTTGGGGTAAATTTATCACATATGTACCAGTTTGGGGTTTTCTGTAGTAAAAAAATTAATTTAAGATAAAATTATCATAGATATATTAGTTTAGAATTTTTCATGGTATTAACCTTTTTTTATTTTTTTGGGGTGTTTGACATCATTATGACTCAGTGGGTCTTTTCAGCATGCACGAAGTGGGTCATGTGGCGTGGTGCAATTCCATGACACGAACTGTTTCCACCCTTGGTGGGCAAGATCTCATTGTGAAAAGCCGTGTGTAGAGCTGTGTCCAGTTATTTCGGCCCATCTCCTTTTTTGTTTGGACTCAAAACTCCAACTGGGTCTTCTGCAAACCCGCTGCCTAATTTCCCACCATTGACAACAGTAATTCTTCCAAAACAGATACTAATAACAGTGGACCGCCATTAACTATCATAAACCGATTTTTTTTATACTTTTTTTCGCTCATAATAAATAACTCTTAACCTAGAATTAAGGCATATTTTTATGGGAGAAACATATGAAAAAGGAAAAGTGTCGACATGTACAGACGGAATTGGAGGCAAGCTCCGATGTTCGGGTGGCGCGCCAGCTGGGCCACTCAGAGAAGCCTCTGTGATCCCCAAGCCATGTAACATCAATAAGACTTAAGATAGATTAAAAATGGCAACGTCAGATTCAAATACAGAATCTTGAAAATACTTTTCTTTTTCCCAATAAATGGGTGGCCGGAGCTCTTCGAGCGCTTGAGCTAATGCGCACCAATGTGGTAATCTTCCGATTCAATGCACACCGAGTGATTATTAGAACATACAAGATCAATGCACGCGTAAAAGTTTTTTCAATTGAGACTTTCAAATGAGTAAGATGTACAAATATCATGAATATGTTTTTAAATGCATTATTATATTATGTGCAATGGATTTTTTAAAAATGAAAAATTCCCTTTTTTATTAAACATGCTAGTCGAGTGCTCTTAAAATTCTATTAAGAAAATGATATTCGATAGACGGCAATTGGCAAGTTCACTTATATCAAAGTATGACATCGGAAGAGGAATCCAAAATCACAATAATAATCTGTCTCTTCCTAAAGAAGCAAACTTGCCTTGGCACGCCAGAAAAAGTTCCAACTTTGACCGGTAAACATTGTTGTATATGCTTTTGCTAAATGAATATGCTTTAAACATCAATGTCTAGCTATTTGGGAGACAACAAAAGGAGCTCTCTTTCAATCGTATCACTCTGTTTTTGGTTAGCCTGCCGGAGCAATTGATTGAGGTCTAGGAATGTACCAATTCGAGAGGAAAAAGGGGGCAAAATAGGGTTCATCATTGCAGTTTTTCTTAGCTAAATCTTGTCTCGCATCAATCGGACGCATCATAATATTAGGATGCAAAAGGATTTATGTGAGCTGAAAGTAATCTGATATCAGCTAGTGGTCTATGATCCTACGAAATTTGATTCATGGAAAAGTGGATTGACGCATTAAGATGAATATTGCTTGTGATGTAAGACGTGACACTAAGTTGAGTAGAGACTTTTGAAATCGCTTAGTTGAGTATTCTCGTGTAGTTGAATTCATGGAATTTTTTTTTGGTCACGGTTTTGGGGAATTTGAGAAGAATTTTATTGAAGTACAAACTTTTTCGAAGTTTTGGAGAAGTATGGTAATAAATGGCCTTTGATCAATAAATCAAAAGTGAATTAGGCAATACGAAATATTATGTTGAATGCCACACACTTGCAAAAGAATCTCGTAATTGATAGGGGTGTATAGCTAATCGAATCAGAACGATCACGCAGAGAATAAAAGAAAATTAAATGATGCACTAGTTTACCCAGGTTCACCCCCGAATAGGACTACATCCTGCAAAGGGATTATATTATGATTTTTTTAGGGTTTACAACCACAACCACTCGTTACAATGATCTCTCATACGAGTACAATATATATAGGACTTAAATGGACCAAAAGCCCAAGCCTATCAAAATCCCTTTGATCCCATAATAAACGGGCCAGCGAACCCGATGTTGTTTCGGGGGCGCTGCCCCCTAGTCCCCGCCTGCTCACCGGCGAGCGGGGCCGCCGTCCGCTCACCAGGGAGCGGAACCCCCTCCTGCTGTCCAGTCAGCGGGACCCCCGTGTTGGGGGCGCTGCCCCCGAACCCCCGCATTTCTTGCGCAGGGGTCACATGTCGTCGAATCATGCTTCGGTTTCCCTAAGCTCATGTGGGCGTGCTCGGTATGAGAAACAAGGGTCCCCGAAGTATTCGCCAACTCCAACAGTAATAACATTCTCTTATGCCAAAGAGACCACGCCACATTGCTAATGACCCATTAGCTAAGACTAAACAGATTTGCACGTTCTCTTTCCCAAATCTGTCCGAGATTAGAAGGGCCCATTTGAAAGTCGCTCTTACACATTGCTTAATTTGGTTATTAAGCATCTCCTAAAGCACAAAAAGCACCTTAGCCATTCAATATTCGGCAATATCTTACTGTGTTCTTTGTGGTCCTAAGTGAAAGGAATATGCCTCCCCCTTTGTCGTAGATAGGCTCCAGAAAGATTAATCAAATCAAGAGGGTGATCATGGATATGGTCAGATTTGTGCCAAATTGAGTTGTATTAATTTAAATTCCAACTTGCATGTCATTACTAAGTCCGAAAGGCCAAATGCAAAAGACAAACCATCTAACTCAGTCTCACAAAGAGGAAGCTGAGTTATATTACTAACTCCGGCTTTGGTTGTGACCTTTGACTTCAAAATTTTTACTTTGGCCAAAAATAAATACTTAAGAAGTTTGGAAAATTTTCAAGCTATTATCTTACTTTGACCTAAGATAATGAGATAATAAAGAACTAAGCTCTGATGCCATAGCGCAAGCAAATATGGGTAAAACAAACTTCAACGTAAATCGCTAGACGAATCTTGATCTGAAATGGGCATGCTTTGCGGATACATCGAGCATTTTCACAGGCAACTTTGGAAAAAGCTTTTGGACATGAAGCAAACTTCACGTTTTGCTCGCCAATCGTCTCGAATTCCCCAATCCAATCCGACAAAAGATAATGGAGATCATCAAAAAATCAAAAGACAACTGGCGATGTCTCTTTTGTTTTTGCTTTTCGCTTTTTTTTGGGTCTTTCTTAAAATCAAGCAAAGGGTTTTTGGACTTGTGGCATAAGGTCAAGAAACGATGTGGATCAAAGTACTTTAGCCATGTGCGAGGGCACACTATTTGTGGAAGCAGGCCAAGAAACAAAAGGTCTCGCGGGCAAGGCAGTTTCCTAAACATGGCCAACCCAAAAAACACAAAGTATTTACGATTTTTCTATGGACTTTATGTGCTATAAAAACTTTGCTTTTTAACCATGTGGCGTCTCTTTTCCCGAGCGAAAAGAGATGGGACATGGCATTGGGGACATGATGCACATGCTGTGCCTGCGAGTATCACGATTGTGATATTTGTTTTGGGATTATCTAAAAAGAAAATAGTACAAATAATCTCTGAACTTTGATTTAATGTATGATGTTGTTTTTATGCTTTTAATTTGTTAAATGTAGTTTATGAACTATTAGTAAGTATTTCATGTAGTCCCTGCACTAAATAAAAATATTTAATATCGTTTTTCCAATTCAAAATAACGGAATCAATTAATATGGCTTCCAATTCTCTAAGTTTGAACGGTGGACAAAAAAAAGTTACAGGTGAATATCCACATAAGATACTCATTTCAAGTTAGGAAAAGAAATTTCCACGTGGGATGCTTGAAGTCCCTAATTTTTTTTCCTTTCTATAGTAGATAGATAAAAAGATACATGTTTATTCACCACTCTTTAAAATCCAACTCAATATATAATAATTAACGTCAACGAATTTGTGGAAAATGCCGGTGGCATTCAACCAAATGGATAGGCTTGAAATGGATTGGTGAATTGGAGAAGCAACAATGCGCGAGACGAAGAGAACGCAATGCCTTGCCTCTTGTCACCACCGCTCAAAGGTTTCTTAGCCCTCGCGACAACCTTACGAGGGTTGGTCGACTCATGCCCTTAATTTTTTGGTTTTTTTCTTTTTCAAGTGCTCGATTTATTTTCTAATGAGAGACCTTCGTGTCCTTAAAATATAAAATAGTGCCATGTCAACATTTTCATCACCTAAATTTGATGGAACTAACGAAAATCGTCAATCCCACAAATATGACAATTTTCAGGATTTGATTGCATAATTTTAAAACTTAATTGTATATTAAGCAAATCAAGAACCCCCAAAAATCATGCTTTTGGCAGGGGCAAAGCCATTCCTCTTTTTTATTCGTAAATCAAATTTGTAGGATCGACAAAACATTCCCATCACGTAGCAACAATGAGACTTTCTTGGTGTACGACGTTGACAGCATGTTACGTAGGGGAAAAAGAGAAGTCATTTCTGGTGAGAAATTTCCTTGAAACATGAAATGAAATGCATGTGTCACACGAGGAACAAATATCTATCTTATTGATGGTGACGTTACTTAGGCTTTCCTCTAAAAATCACTTACTTTGAAAATAAACATTTGAAAATGAAATTTTCTATTGCTCATAATTTTCGGTGGCCTATCGAGATTTTTACGTGTATTTCAATATTTCGCGCATATTTCTGAAAATGCACAATTGAAGAAAACTTCCTCCGATCATTCCTATGAATGGTGGGTTATAAGTTGTGAACATCATTTACATTTTAAATTAACTTAATATAAACGTGTGTTATGTCCATGTCTAAAATTCACCAATCAGATGGGCGGTGAGAGGAAAACATTGCGTGATCAAATGAAAAAAAGAAAAAATGGTCTATGATTTATAGAGTATATGGACCAAGATTATCTCATCCTATGACCACGTGGGCCTTCCAGTGAAATTCACGTAACATTTATCCGCGTCATCCGTCCATGCCACACATGTTCCATCACGCGGGAAGCTCCACCTTCTTGACTTTGGACGGCTCCGGGTCATTTGCTCCACTTGGGCTTCTCGAAAGATCGACTCCAAACTCTTCCAACTTCAATCCTGATACGTCTCTATAAATGAGTCCCCTTTTCTATGGAGCCTCATCACCACATATAACCACGGCCAAACAAAAATCTCTATCCATCGCACAAATTCTCTCAACTCAGGTGCCAAATGGAGCCTTTCCCATTACTCGTTCTTCTCATAATACAAGCAGGGATTAGTTGCTATGCCCGGAACAATCACCTGTGTGCCCCTTCAGCGTGCGGCGAGGTCAGTAACATATCCTATCCCTTTCGATTGAAGGGCGACCAGAAAGGCTGTGGTGACTCGAGGTTCAAGTTAGCGTGCGAAGCTAATCGCACGGTGCTATCTTTGTTCGATGGCCGATATCATGTGAAATCGATATACCCCTCGAATTACATGGGTTCCATTGATTGGTATTATGGGCATATGAAAGTGGTCGATGTCGGACTGCAAAAGAGCAACTGTTCCTCCCTTCCTCTCCACCAGCTAATGACCTCTAATTTCAATGGTGAAGACTATGAACAGTACTACATCTCCGGTGGAGCCCGGGTGACCATTGTGTCTTGCTCAAAGCAGGTGAGATCTCCTTCATATCCTTTATATATCGCCACCGAACCATGTATTGCTATAAACGGGTATTATTCATATGCCGTCATCGAAGCAAAGGCATCGGATATTGAGGATTTTTGCACCATAACCATGTCAACAATGGCAGCTTTTTATTTGTGGGAATTAGAATATTTACAGGAGGAAAGAGCACCATGGTTCAGGGAGAATCGCCCGATCTCCTACAACGACATCCACAATGTGATGGCCGACGGGTTTAATCTCTCCTACCGGGTGCCACCGCCGACGAAAACATTTCGTTTTTGCTTCTTAGGCTTCCGATACGGAGGGAAACGATGCATATCCTACTCCTACTGTAAGTATGGCTGTCCATCAGTATATGCCAATATTTGGCTCTAGCTATAGCTCTTGTGCTTTAAGCGCCGGACTGTGACAAAATGAATTAGCCCTCGATGGGATTAAGATGACATGCAAATAATTAGTTCACAAAGATGACAAACAAACGTTGTTCTCCGAGAGAAAATGATGATAGCAATCACATTGGGTTGCGTTTTCTTCCCGTTCATACAATGATAGTAGAAACTTGAAATATAGCACCCACTAAAATTAAGTTGGTGCTAACTTAACATTTAACATCTCGACTTTTACTAATAAAAAAAAATTCAATTTTTAATAATAGCTCAAAAAACCTGATCTGTTCAACGACTAATTTTTATTATATATCAAGAGTTTCACAAATTGGGGAATAAAAAGCCCACCAAAAAGTTAATGGTGTGCTTTTTTTGCGGCGGCCAGGATATGGTAATCCTACCTTATAAAATTCCCTAGATATAATCTTTAGGTTCGAAGAACATATAACATGTGATGCAACAATACTAGATCGATCTTTGGTTCCAAAAGAGATATAAAATCAGCATAGCGCATACCTAGTTATTCACACTAAGCAAGAGACTTGTTGAATACATACAAACTATTGATTGCCGTAATTTGAGCAATATAGTAGACAAATGTAACTTTAGTTTTTTTTTTATCACTTATTATCCTTACTAAATCTTTGCTTCGAATATTCTTAATTTATACGTAATTTTTTGGTTAATCAGGATAATAACACTGATTACATGTCATAACAATCTCTTGCTTTTTGTAGACAATTCTTCATGGGGTAGGATGCTAAATGTTGCACTGAATACAATTCCTAATGTCGGCTTTGTCTTCGGTATGGATGATTCTTTTTTCCTCATATCTACAAAACACTCGCTCGCTATATTTCAAGAAAACACTCTTTGAATGTGCTTTATAACAAATAAAAAGGACCGTGCTTTTCAATAATCGTTAAGGCAATTTTCTACGCAGCTCACTTCGTGGCAGCAAAATTCATATTAGGAGCTCCATGTGTGTTAATACTTCTAATCTATAAGTGGATGAGAAGGCACCAAGCAATGGACGCAAATATTGAAGAATTTCTGCAAGCTCACAACAACTTTTTACCCATAAGATACTCTTACTCGGATATCAAGAAGATCACAAAAAATTTCAAAGACAAGTTGGGTGAAGGAGGATATGGGTGTGTATATAGAGGAATACTTAGAAGTGGCAATGAAGTTGCGGTTAAGATTTTGAACAAACCAAAATCTAATGGCCAAGATTTTATAAGCGAAGTGGCCACAATTGGAAGGATCCACCATATTAATGTGGTGCAACTTGTTGGTTTTTGCTTCGATTACTCCAAACAAGCACTGGTCTATGATTTCATGCCGAATGGATCTTTGGATAAGCACATTGTGTACAAAGATGGAGAAAGTTCTCTTGATCATAAGAAAATGTATGAGATTTCTCTTGGCATAGCTAGGGGGATAAAGTATCTACATCGGGGATGTGACATGCAAATTCTACACTTTGACATCAAGCCTCACAACATTCTCCTAGACCAGAGTTTCACTCCGAAAATTTCTGACTTTGGACTTGCAAGACTTTACCCCACCGATCACAGCATAGTAACATTGACTGCAGCAAGAGGAACCTTAGGATATATGGCGCCTGAACTATTCTATAAAGACATTGGCGGTGTTTCTTACAAAGCTGATGTTTATAGTTTTGGGATGATGTTGATGGAAATGGCTGGTAATGTAACGGTCTGAATTTTCGATCCTTTTTCCCGGGATTTAGGAAATGAATTTGACCAATGCGCTATAGTGAGATCTCACCCGGGAACCGCGCATTCTCGGGATGCTAACCTTAGGGGTAGGGCTATTACGGGATTGAGTTCGCACGACCAAAGAACTCGACCTGGGTTCGATCTTCGACCATATGGATTGACGAGGGAATGTTTTGAGCCAACCGAGACCGGTCTACTTGATTGATCGTGTCCGAAGGGAACTAGCGACAGACCCTCGCAATTATATGACAACCGAGGTCGTCCCGGGTGGAGTAAACTTAAACGTGATTTGACTTAGTGTCGGTCACGGGTCGAGAGCGCGTAATTCCAGAGAGCCACCCGTTAGCCAGAGATAAGCTAAAGTCGCGATTGTTCAATTTTAGTCATTTCTTAGAATTCGGGCCCGGGAATCGAGAATTTTGAAAGTGACAATTTTGAGTGGCCGATGACGTTTTCGGCTTGGCCAACCTTGGGGCCACCCATTTCTGCAAAAAAAATAGATTTCGGTCCGAGGCCGAAAAAATTACGGTTTTGCCCCTGTGGACACCGATGTTGGATTTTGAGGTCGTTTGAGGTTATTTTTCGAGGCCAAGGTCATTTTAGAGTGGCCACGCATATTTGGAGTGGTTACGGCCAAAAAGTAGAATTTCGACAAAAATTGGAAAAATAATATTATTTTATTCCCGGAACTTCGCAGTCGATTTTCGAGGACTTAGAAAGTGAATTTCGCGATTCCGACACCACATTATGTTGGCCACGCACATATGGAACGCGTATGTGCGAAAATTGGAATTTCGCCCCGGGACCGGAAAATTACCATTTTGCCCCTGGGCTAATTTTTGGGTCCGAATTTTTTTTGGATAAATTGGGATAATTATGGATAAATATCAGCTGCATCCTTGGGGACCATTGACCCTTTTGCCCCTCTCTTTTTAGATGAGAATGAATAGGAACCATTTAATTAGGGGCATTTTAGTCCTTTTTACCTAAGCTTGACACATGGCACCCCTAATTAAATTATTTGACCAAGTTGGCTGATCTCTCTCTCTCCTCACTCACTCTCACGTGCAGACCAGCCCTCTTCAGAAATTTTTTTCCCCATTTTCCCACCTTTTCTCTCCACTTTCTCTCCATTTTCCTTCATTTTCTCTCTCGCCGGAGTTTCGCCGGAGCCACGCCGGCCAGCCGTTCAACCTTCTCGCTCTAGCCGAGTTAGTCTAGAGTCCGGTAAGTCGCGATCTAATCCCTATTTAGGATGTCGGGTATTTTCGGACTCGTCGGGTATGGTTTAGAGGATTTAGAGGTTGATTAAGGTGTCGATAATGATTTTTGGTGGTTGATCGTGGTTATTGGTGGCTGATCATGACTATTAGCGGTTGTTGCGGGTTGGATTAGACGTCGGGAAATGAGTTTTGGCGGTTGGAATTCGGTAGAAATCGGTTCGGGTTTGAATCCGTGAGGTTCGGGGTGAATCGCGGATTCACGGTTACTGTACCCGCCCGGTTTGCTATTTTCGTAGAAAATTTTGTGGGCCGAATTTGAGGAAGTTTTATTCATGAAAGTTTCTCCCAACATCTTGAAGTATAACATATTTTAATTTTGGAATTTTTGGAAATCATTTGATGCCATTCGGAAGTCCATCTTTGGACCGAAATAAAACTGCCTGATTTACTGTTTACCCGACCTTCGGGTCTGTTCGAATTTTTATAAATTTTTCCAGGCCTATTTTCAAAATACTTCCTTCATAAAAATTGTTGGGGACATTTGTGGCTATAACATATAAAAATTTCAAAGGTTTTCAAGGTGATTTGGGTGTTGAAATAAATGTATTTTGAGGACAGAATAGTCTGTTAGAGCGAACTGATTTTGGTCTGACTTCGAGGGACAAAAAGGCATGGTTGTAGATTGAACCGGATTTTGTGTTCTTCATAAGAAATGTTGATCAAGATGTGTTTTATGATATATCCAAATTTTAGAATTTTTGGAGTTCGTTTACTATTTATTTTGATGGAATTTCGGTCACTGTTTAGGGTTCGGTTTAGGGGTTTATGTGGCTGTTTTGGGGGCTGAGATGAAGGCTGGTATTTGGTTGTCGTGGGCTGATTTGGGGACTGATTTGGAGAAGAAATTGGTGAGGATTTGTAGGCTCGATGATGGCTGTGATGTGTGGAGCGATCGCAGTTAATTTCTATAATTGATTGGAATTATTGTGACTGTTTGGAGACTGATTTAGAGGCTGGATATTTGTTGGTTACGGACTAATTTGAGGTTTAGTAGATTTGGATAGGGCAGTGATATTGTGGATCGATCGGGATTCATTTGTGTGATTGAGTGGGATTGTTATGGCTTGATTGTGCTTAATTGATCAATTGTGTTGTTTGTGATTTGTTGGCTGGATCGGGATTATGTGTTGGGCTGAATATGGCGTGGCTGTGTGCCGTGTGTATGTGGCCGTTAGGTGTGGCGGTGTGGTAGTGTGAATGCACATTGAATTCGCGTGTTAAATGTGTATGGTCGTGTGGTGTATTCGTATGACGAGAACGTGTGTTTGTGAAGTGTACGTGAGATGTGAATTGGTGCGTGGCTACGAATGCGGGTGAGGTGTGTATGTTTGGTCGTGCGACTGTTGACCGTGTGTAAGTGCGGTTTGAGTGGAACGAGGATACGGAAATGTGGAATTGGTTGGAAAGGATCCGTCCTGAGGCGTGTACGTTTACGCGGGACGATGCCGTCCCTGACGAGGTGACGATGCCCGGCCCGACGGGGTGACGATGCCTGACGTGGTCAGAAGACCGTTGGCCTGATGCGTTTTACGCGGGCGCGGTAGAAGGAAAGTGTGTGTAGGATTCCGTCCTGAGGCGTGTTTGTTTACGCGGGACGATGCCGTCCCTGACGAGGTGACGATGCCCGGCCCGATGGGGTGTCGATGCCTGACGAGGTCAGAAGACCGTTGGCCTGATGCGTTTTACGCGGGCGCGATAGTGGTGGAAAGGTTGAGAATGAGCGGGAATTGGCTTGAGGTGCGAGGTTTGAGAAAGTGACGCGTGGTGTGAGTTGGTGTGCGAGTGTGTTTGCATCGCGTAATGCAGTGCGCGATTATGGGGTAAAATCTGCTAGGCATGGTATGAGACGTGCCCAAGTAGGTTTTGCTTTATAATCGAGGCACGCGCGCGGCTGTGATGTACTGCTGTGGTATGATTGGCGTGTGTATTGATATGTGGAAAGTGTGTGATGGCATGTGTGCAAGAATTGTATGTTGGGATTGTGGGCTAACGGGCATGGTGCGTATGCAGAGAGTCCAGGTATGTGTGAATGTTTGATTGCTGGTTGTGTGGTTGTTTGGTTGCGCGTTTGGATGTGTCTGGAATTACGTGATAGCCTAGGTGGGGCTTAGGTTGTGACTTATTGAGATGTGATCTCATGGTTGTTTCAACCAAACCATTTCAGAGCCCCGCCTGAATGTCGAGGTTGAGGTCGACTCGGAGTCGTTGGGTGAGCAGACAGCTGCGGAGGATTCAAGTGGTGATGCCGAGGACAGTGAGTCAGAGTGGACGCCTTCGAGAGGGCGTAGGAGATAGTTCTGGGAGGAGGATGCGCCCCATTTTTGGATAGTGCTGACCTAAAGAGCTGATCTTAATAATTTGGTGGTTTGGAGTTTATAGTTCGGTGTGCTTATAAATTATTTTGTGGTTTGTATTGGCGGATGATGTAAATATTTGGAAGTGTAATATATGCTTGGTGGTTTATCGATTTGTTCCTTCTTGGTGTTCTCCAATTTTATTGTCCGGGATTTTTGATTGCTTCCGCCGCGATTTAACTCTGATGTTTGGGTTGGGTCGGCGGCGTTCCTGGGACGTCGCAATATTTCGACCGGAGCGGGATGTCGCGAGCTCGATGGGGTTCGAGGCGTGATAGGTAGAAGGAGAAATGTAAATGCAAATGCAGAGGATTCCAGTCAAATTTATTTTCCTTTGTGGATTTATGATCAACTTGGCAAGGAAAAGGTAGTTGAAATGGTAGATGCCACGGAAGAGGAAAGAGAGACAACGAGGAAGATGATAATTGTTGCTCTTTGGTGTATACAATTGAGCCCTAGTGATCGACCATCAATGAGTCGGGTCCTCAATATGCTAGAAGGAGAGATCAACAACCTACAACTTCCCCCGAAACCACATTTGTATCCGATTGAGACGCCGATTGGTGATGTGGAGACTGACATTGAACTTGAATCTTCTTCAAGTGTTCCAGCAATTTCTAGTAGTTACCAACATGAGCACAATAACAAAAGCGCAGAATTTTGCTTTGTGTGATGTTTTTTCTCTTGTAGAAATTAAATCCAAAATAAATGTAGTACTATCATTTGTACTTGATTTTGGTGGTATAATCCTCGTGGCTATTTATTGGTACCCATTTTTTCCAAATGTGTTTATCTATTTATTTAATTTTTTGGGTGAGGTTTTCTTTCATAATTCTTTTGTCCTTTTGAGCCTCAGTGTCGATCCCTCCTTCGTGGTCCTAAAAGGTCGCACTTAAAAAAATTGAGAATACATGGCAAACATGTTTCAAAATAGAGTTGCAAGTGCTCAAGATGGAGGAATGAGCGTGGAGAAAAATCAACTAAAGCATGGAAGTGAAGAAAACCATGGAATTATAGAGGGCAAGTTGGAATTAGCCCAAAAGTGGAGACCATGATGGGAGATTTGATGGGAAAAATACGTAACTATTAGTTATACCATTTATACTAAAACACGAGGTTAGACAAGGTTAAAATGGAATAATTGATACAAGAGATAAATAACTTTTAGACTGCGCAAACAAATAGGGAACATGATATCAAGAACCGATAGAAATGCTTAGAATGGACACTAGTTCTAGTGAAGCTGACGGGTTTGACTTTCATATCAAATTCCCAGTTCACTTAATGCAAAGAAGTAATGACTTAAACAAAATTATTGCTTGAAACTCAGGTGAACAAAGTTATTATCATCAATGTTACTATTTTGATCCAATTTAGGGCACGGTAGTTAATTTTTACGGTACTAAAGATGATTCCTAAAAATAATCAATTTGCCAAAAAAAGTCAAATTTAGAAATTGCGGACAAGTTTCGTTTCTAATTAGTGTGAAAGCTATCCATAAAGTAATCCATCACTTGTTATGTTAGCTTCAAGACGTGTACAACAATCTCTGCATAATTTCTACTGATGGAACCTTTGGTTGGTCCACACAAATTACTTTTCTTGACTTGACTTTGTGTTGATTTGTTTGACTTGGTCATTTCAATGGCAGATGACCCAACTAATCTTTTCGATCATCACTCATCAGACAAAGGAACCTCCTCTGAAATACTACGCGTTTACTAGCCATCTCGTGGACAGATTCGAAAGCAATTGTTCGATGAAACTCAGAAGAACAAAGTTTATTAGCACCAAGGTTGCTACATGTTCTCATGTTTGTCTTCACAATGCAGCAATTACATCATGTTGGCGTGGAAATGAGTTACGAAGATTTTGGTGCACTATAGCCTATAGGGTACAGTAGTTCATTTCACGACACAAACTGATTCCTAGAGAGAATCAATTTGCCAAAAATGTCAAATTCAGAAACCGTAAAGAAGTTTCCTTCCTAGTTAATGAAAGCTACCCACAAATCAATCCACCGCTTGTTATATGTTAGGTTGACTGCGTGTACAACAATCTCCGCGTAATTTCCACCGATGTAACCTTTGGTTGGTCCACACACGGTTTACTTGACTTGACTTGACTTTGTGTTTTTGGCTGACTTGAACATCTCCATGACAAAGGAACCCTCCACCCACGTCCATCCGACAAAGGAAACCTCCACTGAAATACTACGCGTTTACTAGCCAACTAGTGGACAGATTCGACAGCAACTGCTAGAATTGTAGTCTCCCCCCAAGAGAAACAGCTAGCGTCTCGTCACTTTCGACTCAACCTTGTTGGACGGGAAATTCCCCGAAGACCGCTGGCTAATGAGAAGTCCGGATTTATCCGTTCAAAGAAAGACTTAAAGAGTTGTTAACTCACCATGTCAAAACCGCAGTTTTGAAGTAAAGAGCAACAAGGGATGAGATGCATAAGCGAAATTCCAGAAAAGATTTTATTGCGAAATATGTGGAAGCCGACAGATCTTGCAATTTGAAAAAAGCACGAGAGAACTAAACTACCAGAGAAGTCAACAAGGAATGCTAAAGCACATACTGGATTTACGTGATTTGGTCCGCGTGTTGGTACGTACTCCGATGGAGAGCTAGCAGCAGAAAATCTACTAATCACTAAATGATTTATAGAGTTATAATTGCTCACAAGCTCGACTAATTCCTAATCCTAGAGATAAAATAAATCACGGATAAATTTTCTTGTCACACTAATTTTTGAAATTATTTCAGGATGTAATTACACGAACCTCTCGGCCATTTCAAGAAGTCATGTCACCCTAACTTATCAACTACAACACTCAATTCAGAGGCTGAACTTCCCGAAAACCGGAGAGTGAGATAGAATTGGAAACATTTTCATCTTTTCAAAGTGTTCCAACAAAATTGCAGGATCTTGCTAAGCGTGATTTTTTTCCGTCTTGTAGAAATTATATGTAAAATAAAAGGAATAAAATCACTCGTACTTTGATTTGATTTTAGTGGTATAACCCTAGTGGCTATCCATTGGTAGCCACTTTTTTCAAATGTCTATTTTTTTTTTCGATGAGATTTTCTTTGAGAAACTTTTGATCCTTCTGGTATCAATGCCAATTTTCCTCCTCCGTCATCCTAGAAAAGCCTGCAATTCAAAGAATCGAGAATACTTGGCGAACATGCTTCAAAATAGAATTACAAAAGCTCAAAATAAACTTAAGCATGGAAGGGAAGACTACTGGTATTCGAACAGTCCGTATATTGATATAGTGGGAAGAAGAACAAAACAAACTCGCGACCCCCATTCAGCTCGTCTCGAGTTTAGTCTTTCTATTTCCTTCGCATTTCTTTTCCATTCAACTCTTGTATTTCCTTCTCGTGTAATTTCAATTTCGATGTGCTTTAATTTCCTGACAATATCTTTACTTTTTGGAATTAGATTTTACATGGATTTCCACTCCATGAAATCCCCACTTCATGCATTGTGCGGGTCAGGTGTGCAACTGTGGAGCGATCTTGATTGCTCTCTATCATATGAAGTTTGGATTGTCTAGGCATATATTGATTTTTCGTCAAATGGTACTATCTTTGTAAGATCTTGATCATTCATATGTAAGATTCTTGGTTGACGCTAGTTCTTCGCAATACTGTTTGCATCGAGCAATGAGTCTGTCTCCTCTCTCATAAATTAGTTCAACCACCACAACTGGCATAGCCAAACTCAAATTTGCAAATCTTTCACTCTGATCTCAAAGACAAGATAGAAGGAGATCATCTTCAGCAATTCAATCATCCTCTCCACTAAACAGGTCCTAAATTTGCGCATCATATCGGAGCTTAAAATATGATTTACAATTGCAAAAGCTCAATCCGTAAACGTGATAAGAGTTTGTATTCACTGAATGATGAAACGTGAGATGGTGTCTTTATTGAAGTAACAAATCAAAAAGCAAAAAATTAAAATGGTTGCCGTGCAAAATCTTCTACAAATCATCATGAAGATAACATATCAAGCAGAGTATCCACGAGTTGATTATTTGGACATCTTTTATCTTTTATTCAATTTCCTTGTAAATCAAATTATATCTTTTATCTTTAACTTCTACCGTAATTGTTGGTGATTATATCTCTATTTATACTATACAACATATAGATGAAATGCAACGCTTCATTGACTCAATTCTTCATGTTCTTTAGTCTTCCATTCTTCCAAACAAGCATCATATTCCTCGCTATTGTCCCATCCGCACAGAGTTTCCCTACTAAGCAAACATTCCACTAGACACTGATGTTGATAAGTAACGCGCAATATCCACTTCACTTAGAGATCTGTAGACAGAGAAGTCGTTCATCGGGACTAAGAATACATAGAAAAGTAGCAAAAGCACATGTTGCTCTCGAATCTTCGGTCGTCTCAGCATTTAAAGCAACAACATTTTTGCACGGTCATTTCAATTGCTTAAGATGGCTTTTTAAGTGGAGACGGACAAAGCAGAAAGGACATTCCTAGTACTACCAGGTGGAAAACTGAGGGCTTTCAATGACTTGGAATGAGTCTCGGTTTGGAGAACACAAAATGGAATGAAATCGCTGCCGAAAGCTAACTTGGTAATGTCTTGATTCTGTAAATGGCAAACTGTCTCTGTCTGTACTAGGAGATGTACTGAGTGATACATAGATTAGTATCAGAGTACTAGCTTTTATCAGATTTGATGCACCGTTAGTTGAATGTACTAATGGGCAAAAGAAGAAAACCACCATGTCTATGCAAGTATGCTGACAAATAAAGTGCCGAGCCAAACCTTCGCAGGAAGAGATTGCCAGTAGAAACTCCAAACCAAGTAAGAGCAAAGGCGCAGAATTTCTAGCTAAACAGCATTAAATATCATGAACACCTTCCGAGAAAATAAAGACGGGGTATGAATCCAAGTGGCTCAAGCTCCGAACCATTAAAGATGACGGTTGAAAAGGTCCCCTGAAGTTTGCAGCCTGGTGGCCACCTGCTTAAGGTTCAGAACTTGCGAAATCGGGACATGTGCAGCGTGACGGCATCTAATGCAGCATCTATTCTCTTTCCTCGTGCCTCCAATGATGGACAAGCAAGATTACCACCGGGCACGAGATGTGGAGCGGACCCTGCCACCTCTTCTGATCTGACAAAGCCGAGGAGAATGACAGGTAGCGTGTCAGATTCAGCTCTGCTCATCATCAGTTTTCAACCACAAGTGCGAGCACGAATCAGCATTGCAACTTGAAGTTGAAGAATTAAGGTGTTGAACTAGAACACAGTGACGATCATGTTCTTTCCGGCAATGTGTTTTATCAGAAGTGGCAATTATGATCATCTAAACATACAATTCCGGAGAAAGAATATCCGTGTCCTTTGAAGCAAGAAATGCCGAGGCAAATAAAGTTAGGCCACGCCTCATGCCATAAGCCGACAAAGCCACTTGCCCTCTCGAACGATGCATGTATTGAATCTTAGTGCAGATAACAGAATTCGCAAAGTCAAATACAAGCAGGTAATTTCAACTCAGAATCCTGTAAAGTAGGCAAGAGGCTTTCAGTTAAGATGAATGGTTAAGCTAATCACCAGAGTAGGTACTATGTTCTACGCAATGGAGGATAAGGCAGGAGAAATTGTAGAAGATGTACAAAGAAAATTGTCTCAGAGAAACGAGATACAGAATCACCACAATAGTTGAGTGTCACGCTCACTGGAAAATCATCCTGATGAGAATCTTCGCATACAGATACAAAGACCGAATCTAGTTATTCTCGTGAACAAAAGTAGCATCCCCGAAATCCAAGTTCGAACTGGCCTAGGCTTTTTAGCACCGATGTTCATTTTTCTTGCCAGGTAATCTAAATCAATCATCCTCAACTGGACTAATTCTTAGCATTAATCACTGATCAGAACAGAAGCATGATCTCTCAACCATACGTGTGATCCAACGGTCGATCGGGCATGGATTTCTAGGTTATGAACTGTTTTGACATGGTCCATATACAGCCGAATGCACTTCTCTAGCAAATTGCAGGCCTACAAGTATACTCGGAAAAAAATAGATAACACGATGCAATCGAAGACAAATAAAATTCGAAGAAACTCGGTGATCGTGATGCAATGCAGTGTTAGATGATTTGCCAATTTAGTCATAAATCTTTTGAGGACTTACCAATTTGGTCATTTTGGCCAATTTTTTCTGGATATCTTTGGTGTAGATGCCAGCCGGCTGTTGGCTATCATACGTGGCAAGGCCAGCGCTGATGTGGACAAATTTTACATTTTAAAATTTTTTTGTTTCCTTTCTTTTTTTCCCTTTTCTTTCCCTTTGGCCTGTAGCCGGTACTCGGCCATAGGCAAGGCCAACAAGGTCGCGGCCCTCGCCGGCCACACCACATAGGATGTCCGATGGCCGACTGGCGTCCACGTTAGCGTTTTTCTGCCAAAATTGGCCGGAATGACTAAATTGAAAAATCTTTAATATGTTTACGACTAAATTAACAAATCCTCAAAAGGTTTAGGATTAAATTGAAACATTTGAAAGGTTTGGGACTAATTTGGCAAGTTGACTAATTTCGCATAATTAAAAGGTTTAGGAAATAATTGGTTGCTGTACAAGAGATTTAAGATTTTTTGGAACAATTATCCCGAGACCTATGTGTCCTTAAAAAGTAAAAAAGTGTCATGTCAACATTTTCATCACCCAAATTTGATTAAACAAACGAAAATCATCAGTCCCACTAATATGACAATTTTCAGGATTTGATTGCACGCTTAATTGTGTCCTAAGCAAATCAAGAACACCCAAAAAATCATGCTTTTGGCAGGGGCAAAGCCATTCCTCTTTTTTATTCGTAAATTAAATTTGTAGGATTTACAAAACAAATTCCCATCAAGTAGCAACACTGAGACTTTCCTGGTATACGACGTGGACCGCATGTTACGTTGGGGAAAAAGAGAAGTCATTTCTGGTGAGGAATTTCCTTGAAACATGAAATGAAATGAAATGCATGCGTCATATCGAGGAACAAATATCTATTTCTTTGGTGGTGACCTTACTTAGGCTTTCCGAGAAAAATCACTTACTTTGAAAATAAACATTTGAAAATGAAATTTTCTATTGCTCATAATTTTCGGTGGCCTATCGAAATTTTTACGTGTATTTCAATACTTGGCGTATATCTCTAAAAATGCACGATTGAAGAAAACTTCCTCCGACCGTCCCTATGAACGGTGGGTTATAAGTTGTGGATATCATTTATATTTTAAATTAACTTAATATAAACGGGTGTTTTGTCCATGTCTAAAATTCACCAATCATAAGGGCGGTGAGAGGAAAACATTGCGTGATCAAATGAAAAAAAGAAAAAATAGTCTATGATTTATAGAGTATATGGACCAAGATTATCTCATCCTAGGACGACGTGGGCCTTCCAGTGAAATATCTGTCCATGCCCCACACGTTCCATCACGCGCCTTCTTGACTTTGGACGGCTCTGGGTCATTTGCTCCACTTGGGCTTCTCGAAAGATCGACTCCAAACTCTTCCAACTTCAATCCCGATACGTCTCTATAAATGCATCCCCTTTTCTATGGAGCCTCACCACCACATATAACCACAGCCAAACAAAAATCTCTATCCATCGCACAAATTCTCTCAACTCAGGTACCAAATGGAGCCTTTCCCATTACTCGTTCTTCTCATAATACAAGCAGGGATTAGTTGCTATGCCCGGAACAATCACCTGTGTGCCCCTTCAGCGTGCGGCGAGGTCGGTAACATACGCTATCCCTTTCGATTGAAGGACGACCCGAAAGGCTGCGGCGACTCGGGGTTCGAGTTAGCGTGCGAAGATAACCGCACGGTGCTATCTTTGTTTGATGGCCGATATCATGTGAAATCGATAAACCCCTGGAACTTCGGGGGTTCCATTGATTGGGATTTCGGGCAGATAGAGGTGGTCGATGTCGGGCTGCAAAAGAGCAACTGTTCCTCCCTTCCTCTCCACCAGTTAATGAGATCTAATTTCAGTGGTGAAGACGATGAACATTACTACATCTCCTATAGAACCAGTGTGACCATTGTGTCTTGCTCAAAGCAAGTGAGATCTCCTATATATCCTTTATATATCGCCACCGAACCATGTATAGCTATAAACGGGTTTTATTCATATGCCGTCATCGATGCAGAGGCATCAGATATTGAGGATTTTTGCACCATAACCACGTCAACATGGGCAGCAGATTATTTGTGGGAATTAGAATATTTACAGGAGAAAAGAGCACCATGGTTCAGGGAGAATCGCCCGATCTCCTACAACGACATCCACAATGCGATGACCGACGGGTTTAATCTCTACTATGATGCGTGGCCGCAGATGACATTTCTTTTTTGCTTCTTAGGCTTCCGATACGGAGGGCAACGATGCATATCCTACTACTCCTGTAAGTATGCCTGTCCATCAGTATATGCCAATATTTGGCTCTAGCTATAGCTCTTGTGCTTTAAGCGCCGGACTGTGACAAAATGAATTAGCCCTCGATGGGATTAAGATGACATGCAAATAATTAGTTCACAAAGATGACAAACAAACGTTGTTCTCCGAGAGAAAATGATGATAGCAATCACATTGGGTTGCGTTTTCTTCCCGTTCATACAATGATAGTAGAAACTTGAAATATAGCACCCACTAAAATTAAGTTGGTGCTAACTTAACATTTAACATCTCGACTTTTACTAATAAAAAAAAATTCAATTTTTAATAATAGCTCAAAAAACCTGATCTGTTCACGGCTAATTTTTATTATATATCAAGAGTTTCACAAATTGGGGAATAAAAAGCGCACCAAAAAGTTAATGGTGTGCTTTTTTGCGGCGGCCAGGGTATGGTAATCCTACCTTATAAAATTCCCTAGATATAATCTTTAGGTTCGAAGAACATATAACATGTGATGCAACAATACTAGATCGATCTTTGGTTCCAAAAGAGATATAAAATCAGCATAGCGCATACCTAGTTATTCACACCGAGACAAGAGATTTGTTGAATACGTGCAAACTATTGATTGTCGTAATTTGAGCAATATAGTAGAAAAATGTAACTTTAGTTTTTTTTATCACTTATTATCCTTACTAAATCTTTGCTTTGAATATTCTTAATTTATACGTAATTTTTTGGTTAATCAGGATAATAATACTGATTACATGTCATAATAATCTCTTGCTTTTTGTAGACAAGTCTTCATGGGCTACGAGGCTAAATGTCGCACTGAATACAATTCCTAATGTCGGCTTTGTCTTCGGTATGGATGATTCTTTTTTCCTCACATCTACGAAACACTCGCTCGCCATATGTCAAGAAAACACTCTTTGAATGTGCTTTATAACAAATAAAAAGGACCGTGCTTTTCAATAATCGTTAAGGCAATTTTCTACGCAGCTCACTTCCTGGCAGCAAAATTCATATTAGGAGCTCCATGTGTGTTGATACTTCTAATCTATAAGTGGAGGAGAAGGCACCAAGCAATGGACGCAAACATCGAAGAATTTCTACAAGCTCACAACAACTTTTTACCCATAAGATACTCTTACTCGGATATCAAGAAGATCACAAAAAATTTCAAAGACAAGTTGGGTGAAGGAGGATATGGGTGTGTATATAGAGGAATACTTAGAAGTGGCAATGAAGTTGCGGTTAAGATTTTGAACAAACCAAAATCTAATGGCCAAGATTTTATAAGCGAAGTGGCCACAATTGGAAGGATTCACCATATTAATGTGGTGCACCTTGTTGGTTTTTGCTTCGATTGCTCCAAACAAGCTCTGGTCTATGATTTCATGTCGAATGGATCTTTGGATAAGCACATTTTCTATAAAGATGGAGAAAATTCTCTTGATCATAAGAAAATTTATGAGATCTCACTTGGCATAGCTAGAGGGATAAAATATCTACATCGGGGATGTGACATGCAAATTCTACACTTTGACATCAAGCCTCACAATATTCTCCTCGACCAGAATTTCACTCCGAAAATTTCTGACTTTGGACTTGCAAGACCTTTTCCCACTGATCGTAGCATAGTATCGTTGACTGCAGTAAGAGGAACCTTGGGATATATGGCGCCTGAGCTATTCTATAAGGACATTGGTGGTGTTTCTCATAAAGTTGATGTTTATAGTTTTGGGATGATGTTGATGGAAATGGCAGGTAGAAGGAGAAATGTAAATGCAAATGCAGAGGACAGTCAAATTTATTTTCCTTTGTGGATTTATGATCAACTCAGCAAAGAAAAGGAGGATGATATCATAGATAGGATAGAAGAGGAACGAGAGACAATGAGGAAGATGATAATTGTTGCTCTTTGGTGTATACAATTGAGCCCTAGTGATCGACCATCGATGAGTCGGGTCCTCAATATGCTAGAAGGAGAGGTCAATAACCTACAACTTCCCCCGAAACCACATTTGTATCCGATTGAGACGCCAGTTGATGATGTGGAGACTGAGATTGAACTTGAATCTTCTTCCAGTGTTCCAATAATTTCTAGTAGTTACCGACATGAGGACAATAACAAGAGCACGGAATTTTGCTTTGTGTGATGTTTTCTCTCTTGTAGAAATTAAATCCAAAATAAAAGTAGTACTATCATTTGTACTTGATTTTAGTGGTATAATCCTCGTGGCTATTTATTAGTACCCACCTTTTCCAAATCTGTTTATCTATTCTTCCTTTGGACGAGGGTTTCTTTAAGAAATATTTGGTCCTTTTGAGTGTCAGAGTCCATCCCTCCTCCGTGGTACTAAAAGCTCCCACTTAAAAGAACCGAGAATACATGGCAAACATGTTTCAAAATAGAGTTACTAGTGCTCAAGATGGAGGAATGAGCGTGGAGAAAAATCAACTTAAGCATGGAAGTGAAGACTGTCACGCCCTGAACCCCATCGAGCTCGCGACATCCCGCTCCGGTCGAATTATTGCGACGTCCCAGGAACATCGCCGACCCAATCCCAAACATCAGAAACACATGCGGAAGCGAATATAAAACCCCTGACTATAAAGACGACGATGGGGTAGCTCAACCAGACAGTCAAATAACAACAACATTCATTTATATACAATGCCAAACCATTATACATACAAACATCATATTATACACGAGCTTAGCAAACAAGCATTCACAACCACCGACATAACAAACAGGATCAGGTGGCTTGGTTAACCTAGCTTCACTATAGGACGACCTATTCCGTGCAACCCCTAAAATACCCTAGGGAAACCTACTGGTCACCTTCTTCCCTTCTGCTCCTGCGTCTTCTGGCTCAAGCCCCCGGAGGATCATCTGCAGCTCCACTGGGCACCATGGCGGCTCCCCGAACTCCAAAAAGAGAAGGCGGACCTCCCGGGTTTAAGATTGGGGTTCTGAAAGTGGTGGTTACACAATCATGAGACGAATCTCAATAAGTGTACAACCCCAAACCCCACATAGGCTCTCACGTACCGCTAGACGAAACACGCATAACACACAGCAATCAACCATACTAACAAACATATACGATCCTACCTGGGATCCATCATGCACGTTCTTGCACATTAAATAACAACAACGCCGACATACCACAGTAACACATCACAGTCGCGCGCGTGCCTCGATTATAAGGCAAAACCCACTTGGGCACGTTCCATACCATGCCTAGTAGTTTTTATCCCATAGTCGAGCACCACAATACCCGATACCAACCATACTCGCACACGAACTCACGCCATGCATCAATTCTCACACGTCAAACCAATTCCAGCTCATTCTCAACTTTCCACCACTACCGCTCCCGCGTAAAACGCATCAGGCCAATGGTCTTCTGACCTCATCAGGCATCGTCACCCCGTCGGGCCGGGCATCGTCACCTCGTTAGGGACGGCATCGTCCCGCGTAAACGAACACGCCTCAAGACGGAATCCTACACTCAACTTTCCTTCTACTGCGCCCGCGTAAAACGCATCAGGTCAACAATCTTCTGACCTCGTCAGGCATCGTCATCCCGTCGGGCCGGGCATCGTCACCTCGTCAGGGACGGCATCGTCCCGCGTAAACGAACACGCCTCAGGACGGAACCTTTCCAACCAATCCTACATTCCCGTACCTTCGTTCCACTCATACCACACCTACCACACGGCCACATATACACACGGCCACACACAATCGCACACTTCACATACACTTCACAAATACACATTCTCGCCACATGAACATCACACGATCACCCATGCTTGGCACGCGAACTCAATGCGCAATCACACCATCACGCCTCATGGCCACACACTCTCGGCACACAATCATGCCACATTCAGCCCAAGACACAATCCAGAATCAACCAACAATCACAAACCATACAATCGTATATACGAACTCCAAAAATTCTAAATTTTGGATATATCATAAAAAAAATCTTGATCAACATTTCTTATGAAGAACACGAAATCCGGTTTAATCTACAACCATGCCTTTTTGTCCCTCGAAATCATACCAAAATCAGTTCGCTCTAACAGACTGTTTTGTCCTCAAAATACATTTATTTCAACACCCAAATCACCTTGAAAAGCTTTGAAATTTTTATATGTCATAGAAAAGAGAGTCGCCAACAACTTTCGTGAAGGAAGTTTATTGAAAATAGATCTGGAAAAGTTTATAAAAATTCGGCAAGACAAGAAGGTCGGGATGAACAGTGTTCCGGGCGGTTTTGATACGGTCTGAGAATGGGTCTTCGTACGACCCAAATGGCCTCCAAAAATTCCAAATTTAAAATATGTTATACTTCAAGATATGAGAACAAAATTTCGTGAAGGACACCACCCCTGATTCGGCCTCCAAAAATCTCTACAAAAATAGCAAACCGGGAGGGTACAGAAAACACAATTTCGAGATTCACCCAAACTTCAAGGATCCGAGTCCTTGTTGTTACCCACCGAACTTCAGCCCTCAAAATTCATTCCACATGGTTCAAACTACCATACCACAACGATCACGACATTACACGGCAATTTCACGCAATTAATTGCCGAATCAAACTATTTAATCTACGCGCCGAACAGAAAATCATAGCCCTTATCTCAGCCTCAAAACAGCCGCTTAAGCTACCCAAACCGAGCCCTAAACATGTCTAACAATACCCGAGGTCCTAGGTAACGTTTGGGGAAGTCACTTACCCTAAAAAGACGGGACAAACTAGCTGGATGGGTGGCTGGAACGGGCAGAACAGCAGCAGCAGCAGCGCCGGCGGTGATGGCGTCCGAACAGCTAAGGAGGAGAAGAAACGCGGGAGAGAGAGAAGGGAATGGAGTTGTGGCCGGTGAAGGAGAGAGGAGGAGAGAGAGAGAGAGAAAGTCAAGAGTTGGTCAAAGGGTCTCTAGTGGGATCCATGTGTCCAAAATCTAGCCCACTTGACCATCTTGCCCCTTGATCCAATGGTTGACACTAATTCTTATCCAATAATTAATGGGCATAATGGTCCTTTAGCTCAATTATTGGGGCTGACCATATTAATATAATTAAAACCTTAATTTAATCCCAAAAATTTGGCTCAAAATTCGGAATTCCAAAAATGGGCTAGGGGCAAAATGGTAATTTTCCAATTTCGGACCGAAATTCCAATTTTCGGCTATAACAACCTCAAATATATGTGGCCACTCAAAAATGGTGTCGGCCTCGCAAAATAGTCACTTACGCCCTCGAAAATCGGCATTGAAGTCTTGAGGGGCAAAATGGTAATTTTTCCGGTCCCGAACCGAAATCCATTTTTTTCCAGAAATGGGTGGCCCCAAGGTTGGCCAAGCCAAAAACGTCATCGGCCGCTCAAAATTGTCACTTTCAAAATTCTCGATTCTCGGACCCGAATTCCAAGAAATGACTAGGATCGAACAATCGCGACTTTAGCTTATCTCTTGCTAACGGATGGCTCATTGGGATTACGCGCTCTCGACCCGTGATCGACACTAAGTCAAATCACGTTTAAGTTTGCTCGAACCAAGGCGACCTCGATTGTCATATAATTGCGAGGGTTTGTCACTAGTTCCCTTCGGACACGATCAATTAGATCGCTCTCTGTTGACCCAAAATATTCCCTCGACAATCCTTACGGTCGAAGCTCGAACCAAGGTCAAGTTCTTTGGTCGTGCGAACTCAATCCCGTAATAGCCTTATCCCTAAGGTTAGCATCCCGAGAATGCGCGGTTCTGGATGAGATCTCACTATAAGCGCATTGGTCAAAATATTCATTTCATAAATCCCGGGAAAAAGGATCGAAAATTCATAATGTTACAAAGACAACCATGGAATTATAGACGGAAAGTTGGAATTAGCCCAAAAGTGGAGATCATGATGGGAGATTTGAATGGGAAAAATGTGTAACTATTAGTTATACTATTTATACTAAAACTAGTTTACAATAATAGTGTTTTAGTTATTAGGATGCTTATTGATAGAGAAAAATGATGAGTAAAACACGAGGTTAGACAAAGGTTAAAATGGAATAATTGATACAAGAGATAAATAACTTCTAGACTCCGCAAACAAATGGGAAGCATTATATCAAGAACCGATAGAAATGCTTAGAATGGAAACTAGTTCTAGTGAAGCTGACCGGTTTGACATTCATATCAAATTCCGAGTTCACTTAGTGCAAAGAAGTAATGACTTAAACAAAATTATTGCTTGAAACTCAGGTGAACAAAGTTATTATCATCAATGTTACTATTTTGATCCAATTTAGGGCACGGTAGTTAATTTTTACGGTACTAAAGATGATTCCTAAAAATAATCAATTTGCCAAAAAAAGTCAAATTTAGAAATTGCGGACAAGTTTCGTTTCTAATTAGTGTGAAAGCTATCCATAAAGTAATCCATCACTTGTTCTGTTAGCTTCAAGACGTGTACAACAATCTCTGCATAATTTCTACTGATGGAACCTTTGGTTGGTCCACACAAATTACTTTTCTTGACTTGACTTTGTGTTGATTTGTTTGACTTGGTCATTTCAATGGCAGATGACCCAACTAATCTTTTCGATCATCACTCATCAGACAAGGGAACCTCCTCTGAAATACTACGCGTTTACTAGCCTCTCGGGGACAGATTCGAAAGCAATTGTTAGATGAAACTCAGGTGAACAAAGTTTATTAGCACCAAGGTTGCTACATGTTCTCATGTTCGTTTTCACATTATAGCAATTACATCATGTTGGCGTGGAAATGAGTTACAAAGATTTTGGTACACTATAGCCTATAGGGGACAGTAGTTCAGTTTCACGACACAAACTGATTCCAAGAGAGAATCAATTTGCCAAAAATGTCAAATTCAGAAACCGTAAAGAGGTTTCCTTCCTAATTAGTGAAAGCTACCCACAAATCAATCCACCGCTTGTTATGTTAGGTTGACTGCGTGTCCAACAATCTCCGCGTAATTTCCACCGATGTAACCTTTGGTTGGTCCACACACGGTTTACTTGACTTGACTTGACTTTGTGTTTTTGGCTGACTGGAACATCTCGATGACAAAGGAACCCTCCACCCACGTCCATCCGACAAAGGAAACCTCCACTGAAATACTACGCGTTTACTAGCCAACTAGTGGACAGATTCGACAGCAACTGCTAGAATTGTAGTCTCCCCCCAAGAGAAACAGCTAGCGTCTCGTCACTTTCGACTCAACCTTGTTGGACGGGAAATTCCCCGAAGATCTCTGGCTAATGAGAAGTCCAGATTTATCCGTTCAAAGAAAGACTTAAAGAGTTGTTAACTCACCATGTCAAAACCGCAGTTTCGAAGTAAAGAGCAACAAGGGATGAGTTGCATAAGCGAAATTCCAGAAAAGATTTTATTGCGAAATATGTGGAAGCCGACAGATCTTGCAATTTGAAAAAAGCACGCGAGAACTAAACTACCAGAGAAATCAACAAGTGTAACAGTCTGAATTTTCGATCCTTTTCCCGGGATTTAAGAAATGAATATTTTGGCCAATGCACTTATAGTGAGATCTCACCCGGGACCCGCGCATTCTCGGGATGCTAACCTTAGGGGTAGGGCTATTACGGGATTGAGTTCGCACGACCAAAGAACTCGACTTGGGTTCAATCTTCGACCATATGGATTGACGAGGGAATGTTTTGAGCCAACCGAGACCGGTCTACTTGATTGATCGTGTCCGAAGGGCACTAGTGACAGACCCTCGCAATTATATGACAACCGAGGTCGTCCCGGGTGGAGTAAACTTAAACGTGATTTGACTTAGTGTCGGTCACGGGTCGAGAGCGCATAATCCCAATGAGCCACCCGTTAGCCAGAGATAAGCTAAAGTCGCGATTGTTCGATTTTAGTCATTTCTTGGAATTCGGGCCCGGGAATCGAGAATTTTGAAAGTGACAATTTTGGACGGCCGATGACGTTTTTGGCTTGGCCAACCTTGGGGCCACCCATTTCTGCAAAAAAATGGATTTCGGTCCGGGGCTGGAAAAATTACGGTTTTGCCCCTGTGGGCACCGAGGCTGGATTCGGAAGTCGTTTGGGGTTATTTTTCAAGGCTAGTGTCATTTTGGGGTGGCCACGTGCATTCAGAGTGGTTTTGGCCAAAAATTGGAATTTCGACAAAAATTGGAAAAATAATATTATTTTATTCCCGAGACTTTAACGTGGATTTTCGAGGGCTTGCGCGATGAATTTCGCGATTCCGACGCCATATTATGTTGGCCACGCACATAGGGAACACGCATGTGCGAAAATTGGAATTTCGGTTCGGGATCGGAAAATTGCGAAAATGCCCTTAAGACCATTTTATTTAATTCCGAAAATTGGTCAAAATTTTGGGGTTAACCAAGGTTAATTGGGATTAAACCAGGTCTGGTCAACTATGGTTAGGGACAAAAAACCATTTCACCCCTAAATTATTGGATTTGATCAAATCTTGTCCATTGGATCAAGGGCAAAAGTGTTCAATGGGCTTAGATAATGACATTTGGACTCCACTTAGACCAAACTTTGACCCATTTGACCAGATAGTCTTTTCTCTCTCTCTCTCTCTCTCTCTCTCTCTCTCTCTCTCTCTCTCTCTCTCTCTCTCTCTCTCTCTCTCTCTCTCATTTTTCTGTTCTGCCGAGAACTTCCCCATTTCCCCCAAATTCTTCTCCCTTTTCTTCCGTTTCTGGTTCTGGCGTGTACGGTTCTGCAAGTTCTGGTACTGTTCACACCGGAACAGTACCAGCCGGTGCTGCCCCCGCCGAGCCAACATCACCAGCAACCATTTCCACCTCTGTGCAGCCACCACAGCCCCGGGTATAGTCCAGAATCAGCCCTCTCTCTCCTTTTTCCCTCTTTTCTCATTTTTTCTGTTTTACAAACAGTACCGCCGCAGCTTCGCCGGAGCTCCGATCGCCATTCCGTCGACACCCGGCCGTCCAGCACGTCCATACGTCGCGCGCCCAGCACCGTCCGTACAGTGTCCGTACGGGTGCTGTTCACCGTCCGTACGGATCACTGTTCACGCCGGACTGTACGGACGCCGCAGCTGTCACCGGCACCTCGCCGGCCACCGTCCCAGCCCTGTCCGTACGGTGTCCGTACGAAAAGTACTGTTCACGCCCTCCGTACGTCGCCGGCGACGCCGCTCCCGCTGCTGCTGCTGTCCTGGCCCGTTCTAGCCCCGTTCTGTGTCGCCTTTTTGGGTAAGTGTTTTCCCCAAATGTCATTTAGGAGTTCGGGTATCGTAGGGCATGTTTAGGGTTTAGTTCGGGTAGTTTATGTGGCTATTTTAGGACTAAATTGAAGGCTGATTGTATGTGGTTGTTGTGGGCTGAATCGGAGACTGAGTTGGCAAGGAAATTTGAGAGGTTTAGGAGGCTCGATGATGGTTGAGGTGTTGTGGATTGATTGTGACTGAATTGTGCGATTGATTGGTAGAATTATGCCTTGAATGGCACTTTGTATGTGGTTGTGTGGCTCGTGATGGTTGGCTGGTTTGGTGTGTGTTTCGGACTGAATGTGGCTTGGCCGTGTGCCTCGTGTGTATGGCCGTGAGGTGTGAGTATGGGAGTGTGATTGTGCAATGAATTTGTGTACCACGAGTGTGTGGTTATGTGTGCGTGTTCGTGTGACGAGAATGAGTAATCGTGAAATGTGTGTGAGGTGTGTATGTTTGACCATATGTGGTGGATTGTGTATAAGGCGTGAGGTTGTGTATGACCGTGAGTGTTGCTGGCCATGTGTAAGTGTGGTTTGAGTGGAACGAGGGTACGGAAATGTAGGATTGGTTGGAAAGGATCCGTCCTGAGGCGTGTACGTTTACGCGGGACGATGCCGTCCCTGACGAGGTGACGATGCCCGGCCCGACGGGGTGTCGATGCCTGACGTGGTCAGAAGACCGTTGGCCTGATGCGTTTTACGCGGGCGCGGTAGAAGGAAAGTGTGTGTAGGATTCCGTCCTGAGGCGTGTACGTTTACACGGGACGATGCCGTCCCTGACGAGGTGACGATGCCCGGCCCGACGGGGTGACGATGCCTGACGAGGTCAGAAGACTGTTGGCCTGATGCGTTTTACGCGGGCGCGGTAGTGGTGGAAAGGTTGAGAATGAGTGGGATTTGGCAAGACAAGCGAGAGGATTGTGGAAAGTGACGCATGGTGTGAGTAGCGTGCGAGTGTGTTTGTATCGCATGATGTGATGCTTAATTATGGGGTAGAAACTGCTAGGCACGGTATGGGACGTGCCCAAGTGGTTTCTGTCTTATAATTAAGGCACGCGAGCGTCTGTGATTCCTTGCTGTGATGTGTTGGCTGTGTTATTGTCTAACGTGCAGGAACGTGCGTGATGGATTCCAGGTAGGGTTGCATGTGATTGTTAGTTTGGCCGATCGTTGTGTGTTATGTGTGTTTTCGTCTGGCGGTACGTGAGTGCCTACGTGGGGTTTGGAGTTGTACACTTATTGAGATTCGTCTCACAGTTGTATAACCGCCACTTTCAGACCCCTGGCCCTAAACCCGGGAAGCGCGCCTTTTCTTTTTGGAAGTCCGGGGAGCTGCTGTTGGTGCCCAGTGGAGCTGCAAGTGAGTTCCAGAGATTCAAGCCAGAAATTCAGAAGCAGAATGGAAGAGGGCGACCCTTAGGTTTTTCCCTAGGGTGTTTTAGGGGTTGTATAACTTGGTTATCCGATAGTGAAGTTAAGATAACCAAACCCCTGAACTTTTGTTTAAACGGTGACTGAGGATGTTAGTCTGTATTTATGTCTGTAATATGATGTTTGTATATTTGGTGTTGTATGAATATGTGGTTGCTGGATTGTTCTGTTGTTCTATCCCGTTGTCGTCATTATTTGTCCGGGGTTTTGTTATTCGCTTCCGCATATGGCTCTGATGTTTGGGTTGGGTCGGCGACGTTCCTGGGACGTCGCATCATTTCGACCGGAGCAGGGGATGTCGCGAGCTCGTTGGGGTTCGGGGCGTGACAACAAGGAATGCTAAAGCACATACTGGATTTACGTGATTTGGTCCGTGTGTCGGTACCTACTCCGGTGGAGAGTTAGCAGTAAAAAATCTACTAATCACTAAATGATTTATAGAGTTATAATTGCTCATAAGCTCGACTAATTCCTAATCCTAGAGATAAAACAAATCACCGATAAATTTTCTTGTCACACTAATTTTTGAAATTATTTCAGGATGTAATTACACGAACCTCTCGGCCATTTCAAGAAGTCGTGTCACACTAACTTATCAACTACAACACTCAATTCAGAGGTTGAATTTTCCGAAAACCGGAGAGTGAGATAGAATTGGAAAAATTTTCATGTTCCAACAAAATTGCAGGATCTTGTTCAGTGTGATTTTTTTCCCTCTTGTAGAAATTGAATGTAAAATAAAAGGAATAAAATCACTCGTACTTTGATTTGATTTTTGTGGTATAACCCTTGTGGCTATCCATTGGTACCCACTTTTTTCAAAAGTCTATTTTTTTTTCGATGAGATTTTCTTTGAGAAACTTTTGATCCTTCTGGTATCAATGTCAATTTTCCTCCTCCGTCATCCTAGAAAAGCCTGCAATTCAAAGAATCGAGAATACTTGGCGAACATGCTTCAAAATAGAGTTACAAAAGCTCAAAATAAACTTAAGCATGGAAGGGAAGACTACTGGTAGTCGAACAGTCCGTCTATTGATATAGTGGGAAGAAGAACAAAACAAACGCATGACCCCCATTCAACTCGTCTCGAGTTTAATCTTTCTATTTCCTTCTCATTTCTTTTCCATTCAACTTTTGTATTTCCTTCTCGTGTGATTTCAATTTCGATGTGCTTTAATTTCCTGACAATATCTTTACTTTTTGGAATTAGATTTTACATGGATTTCCACTCCATGAAATCCCCACTTCATGCATTGTGCGGGTCAGGTGTGCAACTGTGGAGCGATCTTGATCGCTCTCTATCATCTGAAGTTTGGATTGTCTAGGCATATCTTGATTTTTCGTCAAATGGTACTATCTTTGTAAGATCTCGATCATTCATATGTAAGGTTCTTGGTTGAGGCTAGTTCTTCGCAATACTGTTTGCATCGAGCAATGAGTCTATCTCCTCTCTCTTAAATTAGTTCAACCACCACAACCGGCATAGCCAAACTCAAATTTGCACATCTTTCACTTTGATCTCAAAGACAAGATAGAAGGAGATCATCTTCAGCAATTCAATCATCCTCTCCACTAAACAGGTCCTAAATTTGCGCATCATAGCAGAGCTTAAAATATGATTTACAATTGCAAAAGCTCAATCCGTAAAGGTGATACGAGTTTGTATTCACTGAATAATGAAACGTGAGATGGTGTCTTTATTAAAGTAACAAATCAAAAAGCAAAAAATTAAAATGGTTACCGTGCAAAATCTTCTACAAATCATCATGAAGATAACATATCAAGCAGAGTATTCACGAGTTGATTATTTAGACATCTTTTATCTTTTATTCAATTTCCTTGTAAGTCAAATTATATCTTTTAACTTTAACTTCTACCATATTTATAGGTGATGATATCTCTATTTATACTATACAATATATAGATGAAATGTAACGCTTCGTTGACTCAATTCTTCATGTTCTTTAGTCTTCCATTCTTCCAAACAATCATCATATTCCTCACTATTGTCCCATCCGCACAGAGTTTCCCTACTAAGCAAACATTCCACTAGACACTGATGTTGATAAGTAACGCGCAATATCCACTTCACTTAGAGATCTGTAGACGGAGAAGTCATTCATCGGGACTAAGAATATATAGAGAAGTAGCAAAAGCACATGTTGCTCTCGAATCTTCGGTCGTCTCAGCATTTAAAGCAACAACATTTTTGCACGGTCATTTCAATTGCTTAAGATGGCTTTTTAAGTGGAGACGGACAAAGCAGAAAGGACATTCCTAGTACTACCAGGTGGAAAACTGAGGGCTTTCAATGACTTGGAATGAGTCTCGGTTTGGAGAACACAAAATGAAACGAAATCGCTGCCGAAAGCTAACTTGGTAATGTCTTGATTCTGTAAATGGCAAACTGTCTCTGTCTGTACTAGGAGATGTACTGAGAGATACGTAGATTAGTATCATAGTACTAGCTTTTATCAGATTTGATGCACCGTTAGTTGAATGTACTAATGGGCAAAAGAAGAAAACCACCATGTCTATGCAAGTATGCTGACAAATAAAGTGCCGAGCCAAACCTTCGCAAGAAGAGATTGCCAGTAGAAACTCCAAACCAAGTAAGAGCAAAGGCGCAGAATTTCTAGCTAAACAGCGTTAAATATTACGAACACCTTCCGAGAAAATAAGGACGGGGTATGAATCCAAGTGGCTCAAGCTCCGAACGATTAAAGATGACGGTTGAAAAGGTCCCCTGAAGTTTGCAGCCTGATGACCACCTGCTTAAGGTTCAGAACTTGCGAAATCGGGACATGTGCAGCGTGACGGCATCTAATGCAGCATCTATTCTCATTCCTCGTGCTTCCAATGACGGACAGGCAAGATTACCACCGGGCACGAGATGTGGAGCAGACCCTGCCACCTCTTCTGATCTGACAAAGCCAACAAGAATGACCGGTAGCTTGCCAGATTCAGCTCTGCTCAACATCAATTTTCAACCACAAGTACGAGCACAAATCAGCATTGCGACTTGAAGTTGAAGAATTAAGGTGTTCGACTAGAACACAGTGACGATCATGTTGTTTCCGGCAATGTGTTTTTTCAGAAGTGGCAATTATGATCATCTAAACATACAATTCCGGAGAAAGAACATCCGTGTCCTTTGAAGCAAGATATGCTGAGGCAAATAAAGTTATGCCACGCCTCATGCCATAAGCCGACATAGCCACTTGCACTCTCGAACAATGCATGTATATAATCTTAGTGCAGATAACAGAATTCGCAAAGTCAAATACAAGCAGGTAATTTGAACTCAGAATCCTGTAAAGTAGGCAAGAGGCTTTCAGTTAAGATGAATGGTTAAGCTAATCACCAGAGTAGGTACTATGTTCTACGCAATGGAGGAAAAGGCAGGAGAAATTGTAGAAGATGTACAAAGAAAATTGTCTCAGAGAAACGAGATACAGAATCACCACAATAGTTGAGTGTCACGCTCACTGGAAAATCATCCTGATGATAATCTTCGCATACAGATACAAAGACCGAATCTAGTTATTCTCGTGGACAAAAGTAGCATCCCCGAAATCCAAGTTCGAACTGGCCTAGGCTTTTTAGCACCGATGTTCATTTTTCTCACCAGATAATCTAAATCAATCATCATCAACTGGACTAATTCTTAGCATTAATCACTGATCAGAACAGAAGCATGATCTCTCACCCATACGTGTGATCCGACGGTCGATCGGGCATGGATTTCTAGATTATGAACTGTTTTGACACAGTCCATATACAGCTGAATGCACTTCTCTATCAAATTGCGGGCCTACAAGTATACTCGGAAAATAAAATAGATAACAAGATGCAATGAAAGACAAATAAAATTCAAAGAAACTCGGTGATCGTGATGTAATGTAGTGTTAGATGATTTGCCAATTTAATCATAAATCTTTTGAGGACTTACCAATTTGGTCATTCTGGACAATTTTTGTCGGATATCTCTAATGTAGATGCCAGCTGGCTGTCGGCTATCCTACGTGGCAATACCAGCGCTGATGTAGACAAATTTTACATTTTTAAAATTTTTTTTTCCTTTCTTTTTTTCCCTTTTCTTTCCCTTTGGCCTGTAGTCGGTACTCGGCCATGGCTGGCGATCGGCCACAAGCAAGGCCGGCAAGGTCACAGCCCTCTCGCTGGCCACGCCACATAGGATGGCTGATGGCTGATGTTTGACCGGCGTCCACGTTAGCGTTTTCCGGCCAAAATTGGCCGGAATGACTAAATTGAAAAATCTTTAAAATTTTTAAGACAAAATTAATAAATCATCAAAAGGTTTAGGATTAAATTGAAACATTTGAAAGGTTTGGGACTAATTTGGCAAGTTGACTAATTTTGCATAATTAAAAGGTTTAGGACATAATTGGTCGCCGTACAATAGATTTAAGATTTTTTGGAACAATTATCCCGAGACCTATGTGTCCTTAAAATGTAAAAAAGTGTCATGTCAACATTTTCATCACCCAAATTTGATTAAACAAACGAAAATCGTCAGTCCCACTAATATGATAATTTTCAGGATTTGATTGCACGCTTAATTGTATATTAAGCAAATCAAGAACACCCAAAAATCATGCTTTTGGCGGGGGCAAAGCCATTCCTCTTTTTTATTCGTAAATTAAATTAGTAGGATTGACAAAACAAATTCCCATCAAGTGGCAACACTGAGACTTTCGTGGTATACGACGTTGACCGCAGGTTACGTAGGGGAAAAAGATAAGTCATTTCTGGTGAGGAATTCCCTTGAAACATGAAATGAAATGAAATGCATGCCTCATATCGAGGAACAAATATCTATCTTCTCTGGTGGTGACGTTACTTAGGCTTTCCGAGAAAAATCACTTACTTTGAAAATAAACATTTGAAAATGAAATTTTCCATCACTCATAATTTTCGGTGGCCTATCGAGATTTTTACGTGTATTTCAATACTTCACGTATATTTCTGAAAATGCACGATTGAAGAAAACTTCCTCCAACCGTCCTTGTGAAGGGTGAGTTATAAGTTGTGAGCATCACTCATGTTTTAAATTAACTTAATATAAACGCGTGTTATGTCCATGCCCGAAACTCACTAATCAGAACGGCGGTGAGAGGAAAACATTGCATGATCAAATGAAAAAAATAAAAATGGTCTATGATTTATAGAGCCTTCCAGTGAAATTCACGTAACATTTATCCGCGTCATCCGTCCATGCCACACATGTTCCATCACGCGGCAAGCTCCACTTTCTCGACTTTGGACGGCTCCGGATCATTTGCTCCACTTGGGCTTGTCGAAAGACCGACTCCAAACTCTTCCAACTTCAATCCCGATACGTCTCTATAAATGCATCCCCTTTTCTATGGAGCCTCACCACCACATATAACCACGGCCAAACAAAAATCTCTATCCATCGCACAAATTCTCTCAACTCAGCTACTAAATGGAGCCTTTCCCATTACTCGTTCTTCTCATAATACAAGCAGGGATTAGTTGCTATGCCCGGAACAATCACCTGTGTGCCCCTTCGGCGTGCGGCGAGGTCGGTAACATACGTTATCCCTTTCGATTGAAGGACGACCCGAAAGGTTGCGGCGACTCGAGATTCGAATTAGCGTGCGAAGATAACTACACAGTGCTATCTTTGTTCGATGGCCGATATCATGTGAAATCGATAAACCCGTGGAATCTCTCGGGTTCCATTGATTGGGATTATGGGCATATGAAAGTGGTCGATGTCGGGCTGAAAAAGAGCAACTGTTTCTCCCTTCCTCTCCACCAGCTAATGAGCTCTAATTTCAGTGGTGATTACAATGAACAGTACTATATCTCCGGTGGAGCCAGGGTGACCATTGTGTCTTGCTCGAAGCAAGTGAGATCTCCTTCGTATGCTTTATATATCGCCACCGAGCCATGTATTGCTATAAACGGGTATTATTCATATGCCGTCATCGAAGCAAAGGCATCGGATATTGAGGATTTTTGCACCATAACCATGTCAACAATGGCAGCTTTTTATTTGGGGGAATTAGAATATTTACAGGAGGAAAGAGCACCATGGTTCAGGGAGAATCGCCCGATCTCCTACAACGACATCCACAACGCGATGGCCGATGGGTTTAATCTCTCCTACTGGGTGCCGTCGCGGAAGAAAACATTTCGTTTTTGTTTCTTAGGCTTCCGACACAGAGGGAAACGATGCATATCCTACTCCTACGGTAAGTATGCCTGTCCATCAGTATATTGCAATATTTGGCTCTAGCTATAGCTCTTGTGCTTTAAGCGCCGGGCTGTGACAAAATGAATTAGCCCTCGATGGGATTAAGATGACATGCAAATAATTGGTTCACAAAGATGGCATACAAACGGTTTTTTGTCCGAGAGAAAATGATGATAGCAACCACATCGGGTTGCGTTTTCTTCCCGTTCATACAATTATCGTAGAGACTTGAAATATAGCACCCACTAAAATTAAGTTGGTGTTAACTTAACATTTAACATCTCGACTTTTGCTAATAAAAGAAAATTCAAATTTTAATAACAGCTCAAAGAACCTGATCTTTTCAACGGCTAATTTTTATTTTATATTAAGAGTTTCACAAATTGGGGAATAAAAAGGCCACCAAAAAGTTAATGGTGTGTTTTTTTGCCGATCCTACCTTATAAAATTCCCTAGATATAATCTTTAGGTTCGAAGAACATATAACATGTGATGCAACAATACTAGATCGATCTTTGGTAAGAGATATAAAATCAGCATAGCGCATACCTAGTTATTCACATTGAGACAAGAGACTTGTTGGATACATAAAAACTATTGATTATCGTCATTTGAACAATATAGTATGCATATGTAACTTTTTATTTAACAGTTATTATTTTTAGTAAATCTTTGCTTTGAATATTCTTAATTTGTACCTAATTTTGTGGTTAATCAGGATAATAATACTGATTATATGTCTTAATAATCTCTTGCTTTTTGTAGACAATTCTTCCTGGGGTACGACGCTAAATGTTGCACTGAATACAATTCCTAATGTCAGCTTTGTCTTCGGTATGGATGATTCTTTTTTCCTCACATCTACGAAACACTCGCGCACTATATGTCAAGAAAATACTCTTTATACGTGCTTTATAACAAATAAAAAGGACTGTGCTTTTCAATAATCATTAAGGCAATTTTCTACACAGCTCACTTCCTGGCAGCAAAATTCATATTCGGAGCTCCATGTGTGTTGATAATTCTAATTTATAAGTGGATGAGAAGGCACCAAGCAATGGACACGAACATCGAAGAATTTCTACAAGCTCACAACAATTTTTTGCCCATAAGGTATTCTTACTCGGATATCAAGAAGATCACAAAAAATTTCAAACACAAGTTAGGTGAAGGGGGATATGGTTCTGTGTACAGAGGAGTGCTTAGAAGTGGCAATGAAGTTGCAGTTAAGATTTTGAACAAACCAAAATCTAATGGCCAAGATTTTATAAGCGAAGTGGCCACAATTGGAAGAATCCATCATGTTAATGTGGTGCAACTTGTTGGGTTTTGTTTCGATTATTCCAAACAAGCTCTTGTCTATGATTTCATGCTGAATGGATCTTTGGATAAGCACATTTTCTATAAGGATGGGGATAATTGTCTTGATCATAAGAAAATTTATGAGATCTCTCTCGGCATAGCTCGGGGAATAGAGTATCTACATCGGGGGTGTGACATGCAAATTCTACACTTCGACATCAAGCCTCACAACATTCTCCTAGACCAAAGTTTCACTCCGAAAGTTTCCGACTTTGGATTGGCAAGACTTTATCCCACTGATCACAGCATAGTATCATTGACTGCAGCAAGAGGAACCTTGGGATATATGGCGCCTGAGCTATTCTATAAGGACATTGGCGGTGTTTCTTACAAAGCCGATGTTTACAGTTTCGGGATGTTGTTGATGGAAATAGCTGGTAGAAGGAGAAATGTCAATGCAAATGCGAAGAATTCGAGTCAAATTTATTATCCTTTGTGGGTTTATGGTCGACTCGACAAAGAAGAGGATGTTGAAATAATAGATGCCTTAAAAGAGGAAAGAGAGACAACAAGGAAGATGATAATTGTTGCTCTTTGGTGTATACAGTTGAGCCCTAATGATCGGCCGTCAATGGGCCGAGTACTTCATATGCTAGAGGGAGAGATCGACAACCTACAACTTCCCCCGAAACCACTTTTGTATCCGATAGAGACGCCGGTTAATTATGTTGAGACTGAGATTGAACTTGAAACTCTCTCATCTTCTTCAAGCGTTCCAACAATTTCTAGTAGTCACTTGTATGAGCACGATAACAAGATTGAGGAATCTTGTTTGGTGTGATGTTTTGCCTCTTGTAGAAATTGAATTGAAGTGCTATCACTTGTACTTGATTTACTGGTATAATCCTCAGGGCTATCTATTGCTATAGCACTTGGGATGTATTGGTGTTGAAATAAATGGACACAGATGCCTCACTTACAAGAATTTTGATTCAATATAGGGCACAATTATTCAGTTTTACGATACTAAAGCTAATTCCTAGATAGAATGGATTTGCCAAAAATGTCCACTTTAGCAATTGGGGAGAAGTTTCGTTCCATTTAAAGGCATGAAAGCTATGTACAACAATCTCTGCATAGTTTCCACTGATGGGAGTTTTGACGGGTCCACAAAATTTACTTTTCTCGACTTGACTCTGTTTGTTGGTTGACTTGGACATTTCAATGACAGATCACCCCCAACTGATCTTCTCGATCACGTGACAATGCAATTTCACCAAAACGTGGGAGCGCCAAAGTAATTCAATATCTATACCATTATTTATACCATTGTTGAAAGTAATATCTATCTTCTCGGTAGTGACGTTACTTAGGCTTTTTGAAAAAATTACTTACTTTGAAAATAAACATTTGAAAAAGAAATTTTCCATCACACATAATTTTCGGTGGTCTATTGTGATTTTTAAGTGTATTTCAATACTTCACATATATTTTTGAAAATGTAAGATTGAAGAAAACTTCCTCCAACCGTTGTGGTCATCACTTACGTTTTAAATTAACTTAATATAAACGCTTGTTATGTCCCTGAAATTCACCAATCACAAAGGCGGTGAGAGGAAAACATTGCATGATCAAATAAAAAAAATAGTCTATGATTTATAGAGACGTGGGCCTTCCAGTGAAATTCACGTCATACGGTTGATAGGACATTTATCCACCTTATCGATCCATGCCACCCACGTTCCACCGCGTAGGAAGCTCCACTTTCTCGACTTTGGACGGCTCAGGGTCATTTGCTTGACTTGGGCTTCTCAAAAGACTGACTCCAAGCTCTTCAAATTCAATCCCGATACGTCTCTCCAAATGCATCCCCTTTTCAATGGAGCCTCACCACCAAATAACCACGGCCGAACAAAGATCTTTATCCATCGCACAAATTCTCTCAGCTCAGATGCCAAATGTATTACTACTCCTTCTCATAATACCAGCTGGGATTAGTTGCTATGCCCAGAACAATCACCTGTGCTCCTTCAGCGTGCGGCGAGGTTGGTAACATACCCTCTCCCTTTCGATTGAA
Source organism: Syzygium oleosum (assembly GCF_021117445.2). NCBI lineage: Eukaryota > Viridiplantae > Streptophyta > Magnoliopsida > Myrtales > Myrtaceae > Syzygium > Syzygium oleosum. The sequence goes on from NW_026607494.1 coordinate 9,198,369, forward strand.
GGACAACTTGAAAGGCTGCGGTGACTCGAGCTTCGAGTTAGCGTGTGAGGATAACTGTACGGTGCTATCTTTGTTAGATGGCCGATATCACGTGAAATCGATAAACATTTGGAGTTTTTGGTATAATGGGGGTATGGAAGTGATCGATCTCGGGCTGCAAAAGGGCAACTGTTCCTGCCTTCCTCTCCACCCGTTAATGCCCTCTAATTTCAGTGAAGAATACCCGTTCTTCATCGCTCCTATTTATCCCATGGTGACCATGATGTCTTGCTCAAAGCCGGTGAGATCTCCTTTATATATCAATGTCGAACCATGTATAACTCTAAATGGTTATTACTCATATGCCGTCATCAACGCAAGTGCATCTGAAATTGAGGAATTTTGCACCATAACCACGTCAATAGTTACAGGAAATTATTTACTGTATAAAATAGAAGCATTGTTTGGCGAGAATCGCAAGATCTCCTACAACGACATCCATGATACCCTGGCCAACGGGTTTAATCTCTCCTATTGATAACATTCCTAGTCAGCAATCTTATCTCTTGTATCTAATTTAAGAATATTGCTCCCATAATCTCTACTTACCTTAATCATCCTCAATCATCCCTAATTTAGGGCTCTTGTAATATCTATATATACAATACACTTGGAAAATACAAGAGAAGATGAGAAATACAAAAACAGAAAAACACAATTTCTTCATGGTATCAGAGCCACATTTGGCATAATCTGCCTGACGATCCTGAAATTTCTTTCTCATCTCATTCCTCATCGTCTTCCTTCTTCCCAAAGAAAATGTCGACAAGCCCTAATCCATCATCTCAGTCGTCTTCATCTATCGTATCTCCCTCACTCGTTATCTCAAACATATCCAACTTGATACCCATCAAACTGAACAGCTCGAACTATCTTCTTTGGCGCTCTCTTTTCGAACCAATTCTCAAAGGCCACAACCTCATGTCTTACACTGATGGAACCTCCCAAGTGCCTGCTTCAATTGATGAAAATTACAAGACATGAATCGAAAAAGATCAGATGCTACTCTCCTGGATCAACGCTACTCTCTCTGAATCTGCACTTCCATATGTCATTGGTGCTACTTCTGCAAAAGCCGCGTGGGATGTCCTCGCTCGTTGCTATGCCTCTCTCACTCTTGCTCATGTAATGTCTCTCAAAAGACAATTACATCACCTCAAGAAGGGCAACCTCACCATGCAAGAATATCTCCAACAATTCAAAACTTTAGTTGATAAACTCGCAATTTGCGGATCCCCAGTAAGTGATGATGATCTCCTTTGCATTCTCGATGGATTGCCTGCTGCTTACCGCTCCTTTGCATCCTCTATTCGTGTTCGTGCTCATCAAACTTCCATCACCATTGAAGATTTATACAATCTCCTACTCTCTGAAGAACTGAGCATCACTGATGATTCAATATCCAAAACTACTTTTGCCTTCGTTGCAAACCGAAAACCTCGAACTCTCTCTCCTGGGCAGCACTCATTCACACCTTGTCCCTATAGGGGTGGCACCGGTTATAGGGGACGCAGCAGGGGTCATTCCAATCAAGCCGGACTTCTCCCTACTCCATCATTTCGACCTCAAGGTCGTCAACTGAATACTGGTCGCCTGATATGTCAGATCTGCAACAAACACGGCCATAGTGCCATTGCCTGCTATCATCGCATGAACTATGCATACCACGATCATAATCCTCCTGAAAAACTTGCTGCCATGGCTATTGCACCACCTACTAACGATGGCACTTGGTATACTGATATTAGGGCTAGCCATCATATTATAACCGATCTGGGTAATCTCTCCATCTCCGCTACAATAATAGTGGTTTTGATGAAGTTTAGGTTGGAAATGGCCAAGGTTTGTCTATTACTCATGTTGGTTCCGCTTCTCTCTCACATCCCGTTTCTTCCATACAATTAACTAATATACTTCGTTGTCCTCTAGCATCTACCAATTTAATTTCAGTTAGCCATTTTGCTAAAGACAACAACTTCTATTTTCTATTTGATGATTCTCAATTTGTTGGGAAGGACAAGCTAACGGGGCAAATTCTACACCACAGTTGGACTGAGAATGGGCTTTATCCTATGCGGTTCCCCAAACCTTGCTTCAAAGCTCAAGTTTCATTTTCTTCTAACATTGACTCCTCCACCTGGCATCATCGTCTCGGCCACCCTTCTGTAGCTATTCAAAATCTTATTTTTAAACAACTTCGAATATCAAATAAGCGTGACAACTCTCTCTGTTCTGCATGTCAGTTAGGCAAAAGTTGCAAGTTACCCTTTTCGTTGTCTCACACACGCACTCAATTTCCACTTGAACTGATTCATTGTGATGTATGGGGACCAGCCCCAGTATCTTCTATTTCAAAATTTTCCTACTATGTATTGTTTGTTGATGATTTCTCTCGTTACAGCTGGATATTTCCTATGTGCCATAAATATGATTTTTATGAAATTTTTCTGGCTTTCAAACCGCAAGTTGAAAATCAATTTAACCATCAAATTAAATTTTTCCGCTTCGATGCTGGTGGCGAATTCACTAGTGATGCACTTGAATCTTATTTTCATACTCATGGCATTGGTCATCAATTTTCCTACCCACATACGCCTGAACAAAATGGTGTCGTTGAGCGAAAACATCGCCACGTAGTTGAAACTGGTCTCGCTCTTCTAGCTCAAGCTGGCATGCCCTCTCGCTTTTGGTTGAAGCCTTCAATACGGTTATATATCTCATCAACCGCATGCCAATTATTTCTCAGATTTCCCCATATCAACAATTGTTTCAGCAAATTCCTGATTATTCTCATTTACGAGCCTTTGGATGCCTTTGTTATCCCTGGTTCCGTCCCTATTGTTCTAACAAATTGGAGTTCCGCTCTTCTTCGTGTTGTTTTCTAGGCTATAGTACATTTCATGAAGGGTATCGCTGCTATGACATGCAAAGTCACCGAGTTTACATATCTTATCATGTCAAATTTGACGAATTTGTTTACCCGTTTATCACAAACTCTAACTCTCCACCATCTCCTACCACTTTGCCCTCACTTGGTCCTATCTCCATCTGGCTACCATCAACCTCCGCCCCTACGGATACCGCATCGGTTGAGCCCACCATCAGCCCCGCCAACGGTGCCGCCGACGCTCTGCTAACTATAGATGACCTCCCATCTCCCCCTTTACCTTCCCCTATACCACCTACCACCATACCACCCCCTCCCCCACCACCTCCCACCTGCATTCATCCCATGATCACACGTTCTCAACATGGTATTTTCAAACCACAAACCTTTACTACTCGTTACCCCATTGCTCTTACTTCTTCTCTTCCCTTGGAGTCGACGTGCTACACTCAAGCTTCCAAATCACCTGAATGCTATGGATGAGGAATTTAATTCCTTACAGGAACAACACACCTGGTCCCTTGTGCCATTTAATCCAACCATGAACGTCGTTGGCTGCAAATGGGTTTACCGGATAAAACATAACCCAGACGGCACCATCAGTCACTACAAAGCTCGCCTTGTAGCGAAAGGATTTCACCAATAGCCTGTCATTGACTTTGTGGACACTTTCAGTCCTATCGTAAAGCATACTACTATTCGGGTCATTCTCACGCTGGCTGTCACTTATGGATGGGTGATTCAACAACTTGTTGTCGAATGTGCATTTTTACACGGTGATCTCCAGGAAACTGTGTATATGGCTCAACCACTAGGCTATGTTGATCCTGCTGCTCCTCATTCTGTTTGCTTAATGCACAAATCCATCTATGGCCTACGACGAGCACCTTGCACCTGGTTCGAAAAATTCACAGCTCGGCTCAAAGACAATGGTTTTTCAACCACTATCTCGGATCCGTCACTCTTCATTTACGATCATGGCTCTACCTTATCTATCTATTATCATATGTTGACGACATTATTTTAATAGGAAATGATTCCACCGCTATCTCTGCTATCATTGAGGAACTTCGCCACTCATTCAAGATGAAGGACTTATAGGCCCTTTGACTTATTTCTTGGGCATTCAACTCGTTCGACGAAGCCCCCATCACATCTTCCTTAGTCAGGCAAAGAACATTCATGACCTCTTATATCGCACCAATATGCTGGACTGCAAGCCTGTTTCTAGCCTTGCTACCTCGGATAAACTTGGTCATTCACGCAGTGACCCTTTCTCAGATCCTACTCTATACTGGAGTGTGGTTGGAGCACTTCAATATGTTACTCTCAGTTGTCCTGATGTTAACTACGCTGTTAACCAGGCTTGTCAATTTCTCAAAGCACCCGAAGAATACCATTGACATGTAAAGCGTATCCTTCGATACCTAAAAGGCACAATCTCTTATGGCATGCAACTTTAGCCTGGTCCTATTTCTTTACATGCCTATTGTGACGCTGATTGGGCCGGCAGTCCCGATGATCGCCACTCTACTAGTGGCTATTGTTTATTTCTCGGGGCCAACCCTGTTTACTGGAGTGCAAAAAAGCAACCTACTGTTGCCCGTTCTTCTACAGAGGTCGAGTATCGTTGTCTTGCTCAAACAGCTGCTGAAATTCAATGGCTCCTCTCTCTTCTCCGAGAACTACAGATCTCGCTTCTCCGCGCTCCTGTATTGTGGTGCGACGACATCTCTGCCATTGCCCTAACTCGGAATCCCATTTTTCATAGTCACACTAAACACATTGAAATAGATTATCACAATGTTTGTGAATTAGTGGGTCTCCAGTTACTTGACATCCGTTACATCAACACCTGCCATCAAATCGCGGACATCTTCACCAAAGGACTGTCATTAGCACGGGTTCGTCTTTTACGGTCCAAGCTTCACATTGTTGACAATGCTTTGCTTGCGGGAGGGTGATAACGTTCCTAGTCAGCAATCTTATCTCTTGTATCTAATTTAAGAATGTTGCTCCCATAATCTCTACTTACCTTAATCATCCTCAATCATCCCTAATTTAGGGCTCTTGTAATATCTATATATACAATACACTTGGACAATACAAGAGAAGATGAGAAATACAAAAACAGAAAAACACAATTTCTTCACCTACTATGTGTCGCGGCCGAAGAAGATATATAACTTTTGCTTCTTAGGCTTTCGATACCAAGGGAAAAAAATGCACATCCTACTACTACTGTAAGTATGCCTTTCTATCAAAGTACTTTACCCGTCCAATATGCTAATATATGTTTCTAGCTATAGCTCTTGAGCCTTAAAGCGACGAACTGTGATTGACTGGTATGAAAATCAAAGTAACAGATGCAAGTGAAGTTTGTAGAACTCCCGACCATCATCATTGAGTAAGCAAAACCGAATAAAACGAATTAGCCCTCGAGGGGATTAAGATGGCTTGCAAATAATTGGTTCACTGTGAAACAGAATCGTCGATCTCTAAGAGAAAATGACGATAGCAATCACGTTGTGTTGTGTTTTATAACTGTTATTTCCACAATGATAGTTGAAACTTGCAATATAGAACCCACTAAAACTAAGTTTGTACTAAGTCAACATTGAACATCTCGATTTTTACAAAATAGAAGAAAATTGTGTTTAGTTCCTTCTAAAAGTTTTTATTTTATCTTTTATCAAGAGTTCCCAATTTGGCGAATGAAAGCCCACCAAAAAGTTGATCCTACCTCAAGAGTTTAAACAAATATAGTCGCAAAAGGTCTCTAATTCTCAAAACTGAATATGTCTAAAACATTCAGAATCTCTTGAAAGCAAAACCTGTTGATTTACTGTATTTTAGCTCGCGACGGGGCCAGAAAATTCACTAGATATAATCTTCAGGTTTGAAGAACATACTAAATATGAGATCGAATTTGTTGAATATATACTACTATTGATTGTCGTAATTTAGATATATATAGTATGCAAATGTAACAACCCACCTGCGGATGACTGAGTTGGTGGGCGCTTTTCTTCCCTCCTTAGAGGTTCTGGGTTCGAATCCCCGCTCAGTTCCGTAATTTAAGTGGGGGCCCTGGTGGTGGGTTGTTGGGCTAGTCTCCCCCGAGGTATAGGCGCTCCGATTACCTGTGCGGGCTCGTCCCCGGGGAATGGTGGCGGATTTTCGGTTACAAAAAAAAAATGTAACATTAGTTATTATCGTTAATACATCTTTGCTTAGCATGTTGTTAATTAATACCTTGTTTTTTTAGTTAATCAGGATAATAATACTTCTTTCCTTATACGTATTTTTCATGCATTACTAAGCTAGTTTTGATTATATGTCTTAATTTATTTCTTGCTTTCAGTAGACAATACTTCCTGGGGTACGAAGCTAAACGTTGCATTGAATACAGTACCTAATGTCGGCTTTGTCTTCGGTATGGATGATTCTTTTTTTCACATCTACGAAACACTCGCGCCCTATATGTGAAGAAAGTACTCTTTATAAGTGCTTTATGACAAATGGAAAAATGACTATGCTTTACACTAATCTTAAGGCAATTTTCCACCCAGCTCACTTCTTGGCAGCAAAGTTCATATTCGGAGCTCCATGTGTGTTGATACTTCTAATCTATAAGTGGAAGAGAAGGCACCAAGCAATGGACGCAAACATCGAAGAATTGCTACAAGCTCACAACAACTTTTTGCCCACAAGGTACTCTTACTCAGATATCAAAAAGATCACAAGGAATTTCAAACACAAGTTATGTGAAGAGGTGACGTAGCGTTCCGCGAATAATTCAAGCAAAACCTTGCTTAGAGAGAAAAATCTCGAAATTCAATATTGATGATAAGAATGTTCTGTCTTCAAAACAACCATAAACACCCTTTTATAGGGGTTAAACCTAATTACAATATGAAACCTAATCATAATAGGAAAGTTACCTAATCTGAATTGGAAAGCGTAAAATATCAAAATTAGGAAACTACCTTTTTAAATTAACTCATAAAAAATATCCGATGTCATCGACCGGGTCCGCCGGTTCTAGTCACATCACCGTTTCGCCTTCCGTTTGAACTTTTGCCTGTCCAATCGGTCCAGAAACGCACCACTAATAGATTCCACATCATTCTCCTCCACTTGAAAAGAACTCGTCCTCGAGTTAAAATCAGGATCTGGATATAACGACTCTGTGGACTCATAAAACGGTGACAAATCAGCAACATTAAAAGTGTTGGATATGCCCATGCTATGTGGAAGGTCTATAACATAAGCATTATCGTTGATTTTCTTGCTGACAGTGTAAGGTCCATACTTTTTTTGCTGTAATTTACCGTAAGATCCAGCTGGTAATCGCTCTTTACGAAGAAAAACCATGACTTGATCACCTACCGCAAACACCTGCTTCCGCCTGTGCTTATCTGCTGCAGCTTTATACTTCTGATTAGCTTCCTCCAGCTTCTGTTTGACTTCACGATGCACCTCTACAATCTGTTTAGCCATATGATCCGCTGTTACACTTTTATCCGCTTGCTTAGGCAACTGTACCAAATCTAGAGTATGCTGAGGCGCCTTTGTATAAACAATAGAAAAAGGCGACCTGCCAATAGAACTATGAACTGCATTATTATAAGCAAACTCTGTTTATGATAAAGCAACATCCCATTGCTTCGGCTTATCTCCACAAATGCTTCGAATCAAGTTTCCCAGAGTTCTATTAACCATCTCTGTTTGCCCATCAGCCTGTGGGTGAGCTGTGCTACTGAAATTCAAAGATGAATCAAACAGTTTCCATAAAGTCCGCCAAAAATACCCTAGAAATTTACTATCCCTATATGAGGTAATAGACTTGGGCAAACCATGCAAACGAACCACTTCCTTAAAGAATAATCTGGCCACACTTACTGCATCAGAAGTTTTCCTACAAGGAATGAAGTGCGCCATCTTGGAAAATCTGTCAACCACAACGAAAACAGAATCCACGCCTCTTTGTGTCCGTGGTAAACCAAGCACAAAATCCATGGACAGATCTTCCCATATATTGTTAGGAACAGGTAAAGGCATATACAGACCTGTATTCTTAGATTGACCCTTAGCAGTCTGGCAAACATAACACTTTTGTACGTACCTACTGACATCTCTACGCAACTGGGGCCAGTAAAATCGCTCCCGGACTGCAGCAATAGTTTTATCACGACCTAGATGTGCAGCTAATCCACCATCATGTAAATCGCGAATTACCTTCTCTCGTAATGATGTTCGAGGAAGGCAAAGCTAGTTGCTACGCATCAAATAGCCATCCTGCACATAAAATTCTTGTACAGGTTGACCAGCAGCACATGACTCCCAAATTTTTCCAAAGTCATCATCATCTGCATAACAGTTTTTCAACTGCTCAAACCCCAAGATGTCTTGGCTTAATGTAATCAACAAGCCAGCTCTCGTACTCAATGCATCTGCTACGACATTATGCACACCTGACTTGTGCTGTAATCTGAAATGAAATTTTTGCAAGAATTGACACCATCGCGCATGCATATCTTTGTTAATCCTCTTCTGACTATTTAGATACTTCAAAGCTTCATGATCAGAATAAAGGAAGAATTATTTCCCAATCAGATAATGGTCCCAGGTCTTCAAAGCCCTTACGACAGAATAGAATTCTTTATCATAAGTGCTCCACTTCTGCCTTGCGTCACTGAGTTTCTCACTAAAATAGCAAACTGGTCTGCGTTCCTGAGATAAAACAGCTCCTATACCCACTCCACTAGTATCACAGTTCACTTCAAACAGTTTATCAAAATCAGGTAAAGTAAGAACAGGTGCAGTACATAACTTCTCCTTCAAAATAGCAAAACTATTCTCAGCTTCCTCTCCCCATAGAAATTTGCCTTTCTTCATACATTCAGTAATTGGGGCTGCGATAGTACTGAAATTCTTAATAAATCGCCGATAGAAAGTAGCTAACCCATGAAAACTCCTAACGTCAGAAACTGTTTTAGGAGTCGACCACTCTCTGATTGCTCTTACCTTCGCCTCATCTACCTCTTCAGCAGTAATAATAAACTCCAAGAATAACAGCTTATTAGTTAAAAAACTGCACTTCTTAAGATTAATATACAGCTTATTAATCTGTAAGGCTGTCAACACCTCCCTTAAATGCATCAGATGATCCTCCTCGGTCTTACTATAAATCAGGATATCATCAAAATAAACTACAATAAATTTGCCAATAAAAGATTTCAGAACCTGATTCATAAGTCTCATGAAAGTGCTTGGAGCATTAGAAAGTCCGAAAGGCATCGCCAACCATTCGTACAATCCCTCCTTTGTTTTGAAAGCTGTCTTCCACTCATCTCCGGGCCGAATCCGAATCCGAATATGATGGTATCCATTCTTCAAATCCAGCTTCGAAAACCACTTAGCACCGTGCAACCTATCCAGCATGTCATCCAATCTTGGAATTGGAAACTTGTAACCCACGGTTATTTTATTAATAGCCCTACTATCTATACACATCCGCCAACTCCCATCTTTCTTAGGAGTCAACAAGGCCGGAACAGCACATGTGCTCATGCTATTCTGAATGTGTCCCTTTCGCAACAACTCATCCACTTTCTCTTTTAGAATCTTGCTCTCTTTTGGACTTATCTTGTAGTGTGGTAAATTTGGCAGACTAGCACAAGGAATTAAGTCTATATGGTGCTGAATATCACGCATAGGCGGCAACCCATCTGGAATCTCTTCAGGCATCAGTTCGCTAAATTCCTTCAATAAAGGTTTAACTGACTCGGGCTGCTCCTCTACTTGTAATTCAGCCTCAGTCTCAATTGCTTGTTTCACGACTAGCACGTGAATCTGTCGGGTCTCTTTAACCTCAGCTTCAAATTTCCTCGTAAGGGTAAGGAAATTATTTTGAGCAGCTTGTTTTCCTTTGTTCTTTAGTGGCAGCAACGTATACTTCACTCCATCCTTCACGAGGTTATACTGATTGCTTCTTCCTGAATGCTGAGCATCTACGTCAAATTGCCACAGTCTCCCAAATAACACATGACATACATCTATGTCTACTACATCACAATACAGCTCATCATGATATTTACCGATGGAGAATGGAATTTTGCATCGTTCAGTTACATGAATACTTTCCGCTCCAGATTTAATCCATCCTAATGTATAGGGATTAGGATACTTCTCCACGAGTATCCCCAGCTTCTTCACTGCCTCCTTTCCAATGATATTCTCCATACTTCCACTATCAATAACCACAGCAAAGATCTTTCCCAAAATGGTGCACCTGGTTCGGAATAACTGATGGCGCTGCGAATCATCTTCCTGTTTTGGGGCCAACATCATCCTGCGCACCACACAGTTTACTTGCTTCTCTTCTTCATCTTCAAAATCATCGTCCTCACCATCCGGCGCACAGCAATATCCATCTTCCTCCTCTTCTCTCGCTGCTACGTTTACGGTCTTTCTCTGAGGGCATTCATTAGAACGGTGCCCAGGTTGATTACACCTATAACACTTTATCGCAGCTGGTTTAGTATAAGGGTTAGGGTTCGCAGTTTTCTGTGCTTGCGTTCCCTTATCCCTCGGCTCGTTCATAGGGCGCTTTTCTACCGCCTTATCTTCCTGATTTCGCCCTGCGTTAAAGCGATTATTGAAACTGCTCTTTTCTATCGAACTGCTCGAGCTGCTACCTCGATAATTTTCGTAGCCTCTTCTTCCCCTATCTTGCTGCATCAATTCTGCCTTCATCGCCATATTCTTGGCTTCAGTTAAATTTCGCAGAAACTGCACTCCAATTTTATCTCGAATGAAGGGTTTCAAACCATCAAGATATCTGGCCACCTGTTATCCCTCCGTCTCTGATAAATTATTCCGATCCGCCAATCTCATAAATTCGACCGTATACTCATGCACAGTCCGATTGCCCTGCTGGCAACGTTGGTATTGCTGGAACATAATCTGCTCATAGTCGGGTGGAAGGAATTCTTGCTTCAGCAGCCTCCTCATCCTAGTCCAAGTTCGAACTCTCTCTTTCCCTTCTCGTTCCCTCCTATTCTGTAATCTCTCCCACCATGCAGACGCACCGCTCTTTAATCTACAGGCTACTAATCGCACCCTTTTCTCACCATGGGTCTCCATATAGTCGAAAAATCTATTTATATCAGCAAGCCAATCCAGAAATTCTTCTATGCCCAGACTACCATTAAAATAAGGGATATCAACTTTCAATTTAAAGTCGTTACCTTCACGATCGTCATAGCGTTGTCTTCCATCTCTCCGATCATATCCTCTTTGAAATCCTCCATGATGACGTCTACCGCCATAATCAGCACGTTCCTCATCAAAATTTTCAGTTTCTTCTTCTTTCGAACTCCCTGAAAACAGAGGGTTATTCTGCCTGCGGACAGGAACAGGCCTATCAATAGGATCACCACGAGCAAGATCTGCACCCGGCCTTCTGTCGTTCCGCCGATTCCGGTTCACATCAACACCGAGACCTTCGAATCGTTCTATTAACTCGTCAAATCGTTCTTCAAAACGACGAAGACTTTGATCGAATTGTTGATCCAAGCGTTCCATTAAACGCTGCTCCAAACGTTGCAGCGCGTCGTCCCTAAGGGTTAGGGCTCCAGTCTCCTGAGCATCGTCACGAAGACCACCGCCAGTCACCATAGGTTTTGATACCACCTGACGCAGCGTTCCGCGAATAATTCAAGCAAAACTTTGCTTAGAGAGAAAAATCTCGAAATTCAATATTGATGATAAGAATGTTCTGTCTTCAAAACAACCCTAAACACCATTTTATAGGGGTTAAACCTAATTACAATAAGAAACCTAATCATAATAGAAAAGTTACCTAATCTAAATTGGAAACCTAATCATAATAGGAAAGTTACCTAATCTGAATTGAAAACCTAATAATAATAGGAAAGTTACCTAATCTGAATTGGAAAGCGTAAAACATCAAAATTAGGAAACTGCCTTTTTAAATTAACTCATAAAAAATATCCGATGTCATCGACCGGGTCCGCCGGTTCTAGTCACATTACCGTTTCGCCTTCCGTTTGGACTTCTGCCTATCCAATCGGTCCAGAAACGCACCACTAATAGATTTCGGATCAAGAGGGATTTGGTTCCATGTACAGAGGAGTACTTAGAAGTGGCAATGAAGTTGCAGTTAAGATCTTGAACAAACCAAAATCCAACGGAGAAGATTTTATAAGTGAAGTGGCCACAATTGGAAGGATTCACCACGTTAATGTGGTCCAACTTGTTGGTTTTTGCTTCAATTACTCCAAACAAGCTCTTGTTTATGATTTCATGCCAAATGGATCTTTGGATAAGCACATTTTGCATAAGGATGGTGAGAATTCTCTTGATTAGAAGAAAATGTGTGAGATCTCTCTTGTTGTAGCTAGAGGCATAGAGTATCTACATCGGGGATGTGACATGCAAATTTTGCACTTTGACATCAAGCCTCAGAACATTCTCCTAAACCAGAGTTTCAATCCGAAAGTTTCTGATTTTGGACTTGCAAGACTTTACCCCACTGATCGCAGCATAGTAACGTTGGCTACAGCAAGAGGAACCTTAGGATATATGGCACTTGAGCTATTCCATAAGGACATTGGCGGTGTTTCTTACAAAGCCGATGTTTATAGTTTTGGGATGTTATTGATGGAAATGGCCGGTAAAAGGAGAAATGTAAATGTAAATGCAAATGCAAATGCAGCGGCATAAAGTCAAATATATTTTCCTTTGTGGGTTTATGATCAACTTGGCAAAGAAAAGGAAGTTGCAATGGTAGATGCCACAGAAGAGGAAAGAGGCAACGAGGAAGATGATAATTGTTGCTCTTTGGTGTATACAATTGAACCTTAATAATCGATCGTCAATGAGACGGGTCCTTAATATGCTAGAAGCAGAGATCGATGAACTACAAATTCCCCCGAAGCCACTTCTGTATTCAACAGAGACGTTGGTTGCTAATGTCAATACTGAGATTGAGCTTGAAACTTTCTCATCTTCTTCAAGTGTTTCAACAATTTCTAGTAGTTACCAGTATGAGCACGATAACAAGATTCCGCAATCTTGTTTCGTGTGATTTTTTCACTCTCGTAGAAATTGAATGAAAGATAAAAGCAGTGCTATCACTTGTACATGACTTTACTGGTGTAATCCTCGTGGCTATCCATTGATACCCACTTTTTCTAAACATGTTTTTTTTTGCCCGACATTTTCTTCAAGAAATTATTGATCCTTTTGAGTCTCAGTGTCAATCCTTCCCCCGTCGTCCTAAAGCATTATTATAAGGTATGAACTAAGAACTTCGTTATTTTAAAAGAAGAAGAAGAAGAAGGTCCGTTTGAAATGGGATACATCGAAATATTTATACTATAATACATAGTCTAATTGTAATAAGAGTTAGGATGTTATTGAGATAGATTGAACTCGTTCATTTCACAATATACATCTTTCATATTCTTTTGGCTAAGGTTCGTAAAAATGTCAAAGGTAGAGCTTCGCTCTATCAAAAAATTAGACCTTCCCAGATAAATGTTGTATTAGCTACTATATGGAGACTTCCTACCTCCATCTTTTTGAATTATTAGCACTTTTTGTATTGCTGGGGGATGCCCCTAAGCTGCTATACTTCATCTGGTTTATAATACTTACATTCACACCAAAAAAAAAATCACATAATTACTAACTCAACTTATCAACATCGAAGGTCCATTTTCCATTGTTTTCTAATTAGTGACAACCTTAACCATCATTATATGTATGAATGTGTTTAAGAAATTACTAACATTTGGTAGAGGGGTTATTTCTTTTCTGCCAAGAAATTAATGAGCAGTTTAATTAGTGTCTTTTCCCCCTTGTATTTCCTAATACCAAAACCAAAATGACCTCTTTTTAACTCTTTACAAAAAGGTATCATTTATCTACGCATTTACCTTAAACCCTAAACTCTAAATTCTAAACCCTAAAAACATGTGATGGTTTATGAACAGAAAATACACTTGGGCTCGTTGAACGAGCAATCATAAGCTCAAGCGTAGGACCAAATGAGGAAAATAAATCATTTGAAGTGGGTAAAGTAGAATCTTCAAGGAACCGAGCATGTCAATTCCGCGAATGTTTCAACCGTCGGTCTTCAAGCAAAATGGGTCCGACAAAAGTTCATAATGTGGAAACTATATGATGCGGCACGTTAAGGCTGCATAACCGAAACCAATCAGGTTATCTCCTTTTGAATTTGGTATTAATTCGATTGTCCAAAAAATGCTAATTGATAGATAAGATCGCGTAGCTTATCCATGACACAGTAAATAATCTCTTTTTTTTTTGTTTTTGTTTTTGTTTTAATGGGTGTTTGACAATTATATGAGTCAGTGGGTCACTTTAGCATGCGCAAGGTGGGTCATGTTGTATGGTGCAATTCCATGACGCGAACTGTTTCCATTCTTGGTGGGCAACATCTCATTGCGAAATAATGTGTGTATAGCTGTGTCCAGTTATTTCGACCCATCTCTTTTTGTTTGGACTCAAACTCCAACTGGGTCTTGTGCAACCCACTGCCTAATTTCCCACCATTGACAACATTAATTCTTCCTAAACAGATATTAATAACAGTGGACCGCCATTAACTATAACAATCCCATTTTTTTATAATTTTTTTCTCTTATAATAAATAGCTCTTAACCTAGATTTAAGGCATATGTTTACGGGAGAAACATTTGAAAAAGGAGAAGTGTCGACATGTACAGATGGAATTGGAGGCAAGCTCCAATGTTCGAGTGGCGCGCCAGCGGCCAGTCAGAGAACCCTATGTGATCCCCAAGCCATTAATATCAATAAGATTTAAGAAAGATTAAAAATGGCAAAATCAGATTCAAATACAGAATATTGAAAATATTTTCTTTTTCCCAATAAATGGGTGGCCGGAGCACTTCGAGTGCTTGAGCTAATGCTCACCAATGTGCTAATCTTCCGATTCGATACATGCCGAGTGATTAATAGAACATACAGGATCCTGATAGAATGTGCACATGTAAGCCATTTCGATCGAGACTTTCAAATGAGAAAGATGTACAAATATCATGAATATATGTAAATGCATGTGCACAATCATGTGTCGGCTCCACATTTAACGATTTATGACCACAATAAGTCTGTTGTCTAACACATACTTTTTCACACAAAAGTGTTCAAATACATTTGGCATAAATAGCATTGCCAAAAAAATATTTTATTAACGAGTACTCTTGAAATAGTAGTAGAGCTGCATAAGTAGCATTATCATATTATGGGTAATGAAAATTATAAAAAAAATGATATATTTCCCTTTTTTATTAAACATGCTTGACGAGTGCTCTTAACATCCTATCAACGATAACTGGCAAGTTCACTCATATCAAAGTATGACATAGGGAGAGGAATCCAAAATCACAATAATAATGTCCTAGTAAGGAAAGTGATGAACCCATCATGAGGAGCTAGAATTTCTTCTCATTAGACATCTCTAATGTCACAATCTGTCTCCCTAAAGAAGCAAACTTGCCTTGGCACGCCAAAAAAAAGTTCCAACTTTGACTGGTGAACATTTTTATCGGGTCGTATATGCTTTTACTGAATGAATATGCTTTGACATCAATGTCTAGCAATTTGTGAGACAACAAAAGGAGCTCTTTCAACTCTGTCACTCTCCTTTTGGTTAGCCTGCCGGAGCAATTGATCGAGGTCTAGGAATGTGCCAATTTGAGAGGCAAGAGGGGTCACAGTAATCTGATATTAACTAGTGGTGTTTGATCCTACTAAATTTGATTCGTGGAAGAGTGGATTGACCAATTAAGATGAGTATTGCTTGTGATGTAAGAAGTTACACTTAGTCAAATAGAGGCTTTTGAAATAGCTTAGTTCAGTATCCTCGTGTAGTTGGATTCTTGGGAGTTCTTTTATTGATTTGGTCACGGTTTTGAGGAATTTGAGAAGAATTTAATTGAAGTACAAACTTTTTCGAAGTCTTGGAGAAGTATAGTAATAAATGGCCTTTAATCAATAAACCAAAAGTGAATTAGGCATATGCATATTATGTTGGGTGCCACACACTTGTAAAAGAATCTCGTAATAACATTTCTTATGCCAAAGAGACCACGCCACACTGCTAATGACCCCATTAGCTAAGACTAAACAGATTTGCACGTTCTCTTTCCCAAATCTGTCCGAGATTAGGAGGGCCCATTTGAAAGTCGCTCTTACTCATTGCTTAATTTGATTATTAAGCATCTCCTAAAGCACAGAAAGCACCTTAGCCATTCAATATTCGGCAATATCTTGCTGTATTCTTTGTGGTCCTAAGTGAAAGGAATATGCCTCCCCTAAGTCGTAGATAGGCCCCAGAAAGATTAATCAAATCAAGAGGGTGATCATGGATATGGTCAGACTTATGCTAAATTGAGTTATATTAGTTTAAATTCCAACTTGCATGTCATTACTAAGAACGATAGGCCAAATGCAAATGACAAACCTTCTAGTTCAGTCTCACAAAGAGGAAGCTGAGATTATTTAGAGATAATATAAAGAACCTGTCTAGCATGATATTTGCTTTTTTGAAATAAATTTTTCGGCTTTGGTCGTGACCTTTGACTTCAAAATTTTTACTTTGGCAAAAAATACATACTGTAGAAGTTCGCAAATTTTCAAGCTATTATCTTACTTTGACCTAAGATAATGCAAATTAAAGAACTAAGCTCTGATGCCATAGCGCAAGCAAATAAGGGCAAAACAAACTTCAACGCAAATCGCTAGACGAATGTTGATCTGAATTGGGAATGTTTTGCATAGAGCATTTTCACAGGCAACTTTGGGAAAAGCTTTTGGACATGAAGCAAAACTTCACGTTTTGCTCACCAATCGCCTCGAATTCCCCAATCCAATCCGACAAAAGACAATCGAGATCATAAAAAAATCAAAAGACAACTGTCGATGTCTCTTTTGTTTTTGTTTTTTCCTTCTTTTAAAAAAAAGAAAAGGGCATAAGGTCAAGAAACGATGTGGATCAAAGTACTTTAGCCATGCGCGAGTGCACACTACTTGTGGAAGCAGGCCAAGAAACAAAAGGTCTCGCCAGCAAGGCAGTTTCTTAAGTATGGCTAACTTAAAAAACACAAAGTATTCACGATTTTTCTTTGGACTTTATGTGCTATGAAAACTTTGTTTTTTTAACCATGTGGCGTTTCCTTTCCCGAGCGAAAAGAGATGGGACATGGCATTAGGGACATGATGCACATGCCATGCCAGTCAGTTTCACGAGCGTGAAATTTGTTTTTTGGGTTACCCAAAGAGAAAGTAACACAAATAGTCTCTGAATTTTGATTTAATGTACAATGTTGTCATTATGCTTTTAATTTATTATATGTGGTTCATGAACTATTGATAAGTATTCGATGTAGTCCCTACACTAAATGAAAATGTTTAATATCGTCCTTCCGTTAATTCAAATTAATGGAATCGGTTAATATGACTTTCAATTCTTTAAGTTTGAACAGTGGACAAAAAAGAGTTGTAGGTGAATATCCACGTAAGATACTCATTCCAAGCTAGGAAAATAAATTTCCACGTGGGATGCTTGAAGTCCCTAATTTTTTTTTCTTTCTAAAGTAAATAGATAAAAATTTCCACATGTTGATTCTTCACTCTTTAAAATCCAACTCAATATATAATAATCCATGTCAACAAATAACGTCTGATTTGTCGTTTGAGCAAATCCAAAGACTATATGGAAAATTTACCAATTGTCCAGATTGCACATTTGGTCAAAGTTTAGGGTTCGTTTGTGTCATTTTCTCTTCTTTAAAACTTAAACTAGACCTGTTAAACAAGCGAGTTGGACCTAGGGTCATATTGTGATAGATAGTGGCCTTGGACTCAAAACGTGAACTTTTTCGATGGGTCGTGTGGGATTTGTGTTTCTTAATCCAAGTAGATCAAAACTGTGACATCCAGAAATTCCTACATCAATTACTAATATGTAGGAAATGAAGACGATAATTGTCACAAGTAGAAATCCCAGTTGGATTATCGAATTTATTGTGTGCGAAAGTAAAATGTATTTATGTATCCGTGACTTTCGGAATGTGATTCCATTATGATGTAATTACTGTCACGCCCCGAACCCCATCGAGCTCGTGGCACTCCTCTTTGGTCGAATTAATGCGACGTCCTTGGAAACGACGCCGACCCAAATCAAACCATCAGAGATATAAAACACCAGCGAAAGCCACAAACACCCAGGCAATATTAACTAGGGGTAAAAAGGGAGAATAAACATATCCATTACCGATTCAAACTTATACAATATCCACCATTTACATAACCACAACATATACATGCACACCGAACTTCTAAACTATATACCATCGATATAAAAAATGATCAGCAGCCTGGGTATACCTTATCTCCAAAAATGGGACACATAAAAAAGGTTTACCTAACCCCTAAAACCAGCCCCTACGCCCTCGAGATGGCGTCCACTCTGAATCCGACTCCTCAGAACTCGAGTCTGAATCCCTCTGAGCCATTTGCTCCTCAGAGGACTCCGAGTCGGCCTCGATCTCAATCGGGTTACCCAACTCACCCGACTCTAATGGAACCTTTACCCGCTCCTCCTCATCAGGCTCCTCTTCTGGCTCCTCCTTTGGTTCATTCTCAGGCTCATCCTCTAGCTCGTCCTCTGGCTTGTCTTCTGGCTCGTTCTCGGGTTCTTCCTCTGGTACTTCTTCGGGCTCTTCTTCGGGGTCTTCTTCTCTGGGCTCTTCCTCTGGTATTACCCCTAGATCCACATCCATTGGATCATACCCCGCCTGGGATTCTTCTGGCTCAGGATCATGCTCGGCCCCTGAAGGCTCAGGTGCTGCAGGTGCAGGCCGGTGTCCGGACTGTGCTAGGCTAGTCTCCAGACTAGTCATCTCGCCATCAGGAGGGGGTATGGCTGACGGATCCCAATCCCCTACTCCGTCAAATGGCACATCAAAGCCACGGACGGGGCCAAACTCGTCCAACCTATCCCTAAACATCCAGGCGGTGTAGGTGTGGGCCTGCCAGAGGGGTAATCCTATGTCTACCCAGACTACAGTAGTGTGCTTGATCCAGATCATATTATCGTCTATCGGGTACTCTACAACATTATGGTCGGTGTGCATCGGAATCCCAAAATGCTGCGACGGCGGCAGGTTCATGGCTCAGGGTGGGGTTCTGAAAGGATTTGATTAAACAACCATGAGATGTATCTCAATAAGTTGACAGCCTAAACCCCACTTAAGCTACCGCATATCTCCAGACAGGTCCAAACACATAATCACTCAATACATGTAACAGCCAGAATTTCGATGTAATTTCCGGGATCAATGAAACTGATATTATTTCGCATTTCATTTTAGTAAGTCTCACCCAGAGCTGATCACTCTCGGGATACTAACCAATAGGGTATGGCTAGCTAGAAGATGGTACGTGGACCGGGGACCCTGTCGCGAAAGGGTTACCGATCACGAGAGACGTTGAGGAAATATTTTGAGCCAATGTGGGCTGATCTTAGGAAAGAGTAATGGATTGGGTTTGGCCAAGGCCAACGATGTACGATTGGGACGCAGGTGATTCTGCAAGACCAAAAGTGCACGTGGTCAACCAGTCCGGAACTTGAACCTAATGATTGTGACCTCGGGAACTAATGATAATTTCTCATTCTCTCAATGATCGAGACCATCACGATACGAATAGCCTTAGGTCGATACGCGTAACCTCTAAACAGCCGCCCGTTAGTGAGAGACTCTGAAATTGAAAGTTTAGCGAGTTTTGTTCACGGAATTGGGCCCGGATTTCGGTATCGATTTTCAAAGGCTTAAGAGACTATTTTTAGGAATCTGACGTCATATTACGCTGGCCACTCACATGTGGAGTTAGTACGAGTAAAAATTGGAATTTCGGTCCGGGGGTGAAAAATTACGATTTTGCCCCGGGATGCCAGAGTCGCTTTTCGAGGCCAAATGAGGTTATTTTTCGTGGCCGATGCCATTTTTGGGTGGCCACGCATACCAGGAGTCGTTTTGGCCAAAAATTGGAATTTCGACGAAAATTAGAAAAATAATATTATTTTATTCCCGAAACTTTGACGTGGATTTTCGAGGGCTTGCGCGATGAATTTTGCGATTCCGACGCCATATCATGTTGGCCACGCATATATGGAACGCGTATGTGCGAAAATTGGAATTTCGGTTCGGGATCGGAAAATTACGAAAATGCCCCTAGGCCATTTTTGATTAATTCCGAAAATTGGATTTAATTTTGGGATTAACCAAGGTGAGTTAAGGTTAAACCAGGTCTGGTCAACCATGGTTAGGGGACAAAAGACCATTGTACCCCTAAATTATTGGATTTGATCAAATCTAGTCCATTAGATCAAGGGTAAAATTGTCAAATGGGCTTGGATAATGACACTTGGACTCCACTAAGACTATCTTTGACCCATTTGACCATACCCTCTCTCTCTCCTCCAGCCATTCTGCCGAGAGCTTCCCCATTTCCCCCAAATTCTTCTCCCTTTTCTTCCTTTTCGGTTTTGCCGTGCACTTTCGCAAGTTCGTGCATCGTTCACGCCGGAACAGTACCGCCAGTCTTGTCCCCGCCGAGCCGTAACCACCAGCAGCTAGTTCCACCTCGTGCAGCCACCAACCCGGGTATAGACCAAAAACAGCTCTCTCTCTCCTTTTTCCCTCTTTTCTCATTTTTCTGTTTTACAAACAAGATCACGGAGCTTCGCGGAGCTCCGATCGCTGTCCGTCGACACCCATGCTCAAACATGTCCATACGTCGCCGTTCAGCCATTCCGATACAGCGACCGTACAATTTTACTGTTCACGTCCGTACGGTCACTGTTCATCTGCACCGCACGGCCGTCGCCGCCGTGACCGGCGCTCGCATGCCACCGTTTCCCAGCCGTCCGTCTGAGTGTCCGTACAGTGGTCTGCATTCACGCCCGTCCGTACGAGGGTCTTTGTTCACCCGTCCGTACACCCCGCCGCCGTCCCGCCGGGAATTCCGCCGCCGGTTTCACTGTTCATCAGTGATCGGCCGCCATTCCCCGTCGTCGTGACCCTTGTTTTGGTGAGTAAAATTTCTAAACCCGGATTAGGGACCGATGTTGCGTTTTTTCGGATTGGTTTAGGTGTTATCGATGCATTTTGATGGCTTAGATAATAGCAAGTGTGTAATTGAGACTGGGTTGAGAATTGATTGGTAGAAATTATTATCGGAAAAATTTAGTGGATTAATGAGAATCGTTGGGGAGGATAATAGGGGTTAATGACCAATTTAGGAGTTCATCGGTGAAATTGCCGGGTATGCCCGGGTTGTCTGAATTATATTGGTGCTCGTGGTTCATTGCATTGCATAACATGGACACGCATTGCGTATGCCAAGAGTGAGGCATGTGATGAAAATTGTGCGAGAATGCGTGTCTGCCATGAGCATGTGATCACTTAAAATACCCTGAAGCGTTATACGCTGGGTTCAGATAATAATGAGCTGTGTGATCACCTAAGGACCTTCGGGTCGATACCGTCCTCATGCACTTTGAAGCAGGACGATGCCCGGTACGTCCGGAAGGCGACCATCCTCATGCACTTTGAAGCAGGCTCTGGTTTGCAAGGAGAACAGTGTTGCGCCTCATGCACTTTGAAGCGAGGCTAGAGACACTTGGGCCGGATCGGATGTCGCGCCTCATGCACTTTGAAGCGTGCTAGACGCACCGGGCCGTGAAAAATTGATGACTCGAGTCGTAATAATAATTAATTGGGCAAGTGTGCCAGTGTGGGCCAGTGGGCCAAAGAAATGTGCATGACATGTCAATGACATTTGCATGCATAAACATGCATTGAATGGCATGCGAGTGTGTGAGACTCGGTGTATGAGCATGTGATTGGCGTACGTGTGATAATGTGTGCCACGTATGTCCCGTAATTATTACATATTGAACTATCTAACCTGCAGGGTCAGATAATTGTTTGACTATTGTGGTATTGTGATTTGAATGTTTGTTTCCGGTCAGGAGATTGCATGCTAGCCTAGCCTAGGTTTAGGGGTTGAACTCATTGAGATTCGTCTCACGGTTGTGTAAACCGAAACATTTCAGACCCCCAGCCGTAGAATGTCGAGGGCACCACCTCTTTTTGGGAATATCGCCTTTTATCCAGCAGTCGTCAAGCATGCACCCCGGTGGGGATGGAGCAGACCAGAGAAGCAGCTGTTTGGATTATTCTCAGCTGTTGGTGTTTCCTTTTTGGTTGTCGTGAGCACTGTAAAAAGAGTTTTAAAATAGTAATATAAGTATGTACCTATTTTCTGCGTTGAATCTTGTTTATTGGATGGCTATCCTTGGCTCATATTGTAATTGTCTGGGTTTGTTTATTTTATACTTCCGCTTGTGCTTGATCTCTGTATGGGCGTGGGTCGGCGACGCTTCCTGGGACGTCGCAATTTATCGACCGAAGGTGGGATGCTCCCGCTTCGTGGGGTACGGGTCGTGACATCCCCGTTTGAATTGGTATCAGAGCAAGGTCAGCTCGATTCCTTTGGTCGAGGTTTGGAGTGATAAGGAGCGATGAGACCCTGGGTAGCCAGTAGGGTGATCTCGTGTGCTACATGCATCTCCTGACAGCTTGTGATTGTTTTTGAATTGTGATTGTGTGACCCGTAAGTGCAGGTACGGCAGGATTCGAGGTGAGTACGCGAATCCCTTGGGTGATGTGTTGGATAATTGTTAGACCGCATGCTGATTGCTTGATTGTTGTTTAATACCTGCCTAGAACTTAGACTGGGATAGATTGGTTTAAGTCTTTAATTCCTTCGTGGAATTATAGCAGGTAGTCGTAGAATCGAGTAGCCAAGATGAGTAGCGAGGGGAGAGGTATAGGAAGAATTCCCAGAAGGGGTGCAGGAAGAGGAATCCGAGGTAGAGGTCGTGCTCGAGTAGGAGCAGTAGACAATCTGGGAGTTAATATGGGAGCTGCAGTAGACCCCCAAGTTGATGTTAGACCCGTGGAAGATCCACGTATGGAAGGAGTTCTGCGAGTATTAGAAAGGATTGGGAACGTGCTGGATAGGCAGACTCAAGGGCGAGATAATGTAGCCGCTGCTGCGGTAGATGAGAATCAAGCTAATGCTGGACAGGCTCAGCCAGCCGGGGTTAGGCAGATGCCCCAGTTAGTAGAACAGTTTATGAAATTGAAGCCGCCTAAATTTCATGGTCGCGGTGACCCCGAGGCTGCGCCAAGATGGATTGAGGAACTGGAGAAAACCTTCAAAGTTCTGGGGTGCACCGATGAGGAGAAGGTGACATTGGCGGTTTACCAATTTCAAGAGGGTGCTAATGATTGGTGGAATGCCGTGGAGAATAGAGTGTTTCCAGTAGGAACGGCCCCGACTTGGGCTGCGTTTGTGGAAAATTTCTACGAAAAATATTTCTCGGAGAATGCGCAAGAAAAGAAGTTGATGGAATTTATGCGCTTGCGCCAGGGACAAATGACTGTGGATCAATATGAGGCCGAATTTGCAAGATTGGCTAAGTTTGCACCGACTATGGTGGAGAACCCGAGAGATAGGGCGCGAAGATTCCGGGATGGACTGAAGCCGGACCTTCGAAGTCTGATTTTGTCTCATGATATCAAGGACTATGGGGAGATGTTCAGACGGGCTCAGATCATGGAACGAGATCAACAGGAAAGGGCAGCCGCTTCAGGATCGCGGTTTGCTCAAAATCGAGATAATCGCCGTTTGGGAAAGAGGCCTATGACTGGAAATAGGCGATTTGTTCCACCAGCCAGACGGAATATCGGAAAACCGAATCCCCAGTTGGGTAGATATGGGGCGTGTTTTAAGTGCGGGAGTATGGGACATCGGATCCGCGATTGCCCACAGATGCAACCATCAGGACCGTCCAGAGTGCCGCCACCACGAGCGGGAAATCAAGCCGGACCTCCCCCACCGGCTAATCAGGGACGACCGCCAGCTCAAGGAAGAATTTATGCAATGGCGCGCAAGGAAGCTGAGAATGCGCCGGGCGTGGTCACAGGTACGATTTCTTTGTGTGATCATGCCGCGTATGCATTGTTTGATCCGGGGGCAACCCATTCGTTCGTTTCAGAGCAATTTATTGAGTTGGTTGGTATGAAACCAGTGCTGCTTGAGCATGTGCTTTGCGTGTCGACACCTGTGAATGATAGGTTGCTAGTTTCTTTTGGATGTCCTAACTGTAAGATAATTATTGGAGGTAAAGAAGAAAACATCGACTTGGCAGTAATAGCCATGTTCGATTTTGATGTGATTATTGGAATGGATTGGTTAGTCCGACAGAAAGCTGTAGTGGATTGCAGCGATAGGACGATCCAATTTAATCCGGATGGACGCCCTAGTTTTGTATTTCAGGGAAATCGAGGAGGAACCTCGATCCCTTGGATTTCCTCGCTCGAGGTAAGTAAGCTGTTGGACGAAGGGTGTGAAGGATATTTGGTGAATGTTGTGGATCCAACAGTTGTTGAACCTAAGTTGGAAGATATACCCGTAGTAAGCAATTTTCCTGATGTATTTCCTGAGGAATTGCCGGGTTTACCGCCTGAGCGAGAGGTGGAGTTTGTGATTGAATTGGCGCCAGGAACAGAGCCGATTTCGAAAGCGCCATATAGGATGTCCTTATCGAATTGAAAGAATTAAAGGTCCAGATACGGGAATTCTTGGATAAAGGTTTTATTCGCTCTAGTGCGTCCCCATGGGGAGCGCCGATCCTGTTTGTCAAGAAGAAAGATGGAACTCTGAGATTGTGTATAGATTATCGGCAGTTGAATCAAGTGACAGTGAAGAATAAGTACCCACTGCCGAGAATTGATGACCTGTTTGATCAGTTGCAAGGAGCCTCAGTGTTTTCCAAGATAGATTTGAGGACCGGGTACCATCAGCTAAGGATCAGAAATGAGGACATTCCCAAGACTGCTTTCAGGACTCGGTATGGGCATTATGAATTTACGGTTATGCCCTTTGGATTAACGAATGCCCCAGCCGCTTTCATGGATTTGATGAATCGTGTGTTCAAGGAATTCCTGGATCAGTTTGTGATAGTTTTTATTGACGATATACTAGTGTACTCCAAGAGCCTTGAGGAACATGAGATACACTTGACTGAAGTGCTACGGACTTTGAGAGAGCACGCATTATATGCTAAGTTCAGCAAGTGTGAGTTTTGGCTCAACAGAGTAGGATTGCTTGGACATATCGTTTCTGGGGATGGGATTTCTGTGGATCCAGCTAAGATTGAAGCAGTTACCAAGTGGCCTAGACCAACGTCAGTAACGGAGATTCGAAGTTTTCTCGGATTGGCTGGTTATTACAGGCGATTCGTAGAAGGATTTTCGTCAATAACCATGCCAATGACAAGATTGCTTAAGAAGGAGGTGAGGTTTGAGTGGGATGACAAGTGTGAAAGGAGCTTTCAGGAACTGAAACACCGGTTGACAACTGCTCCTGTATTGACCATTCCGTCGGGCCTAGGAGGATTTGAGATTTATAGCGATGCTTCGCTAAGAGGATTGGGTTGTGTGCTGATGCAGCATGGAAAAGTGGTAGCATATGCGTCGCGTCAATTGAGACCACACGAGATGAATTACCCGACGCATGACTTGGAATTAGCTGCTATAGTGTTTGCACTTAAGATTTGGAGGCACTACTTATGTGGGGAGAAGTTCCAGATTTATACGGATCATCAAAGCCTCAAGTACCTATTTTCGCAGAAAGAGTTGAACATGAGGCAGCGCCGATGGATGGAGCTTCTAAAGGATTATGATTGCGACATCCTGTATCATCCTGGGAAAGCCAATCGAGTGGCAGATGCTCTGAGTCGAAAGTCTAGTTTGGCGCATCTAATGGTCAAGGAATGGACCTTATTGGAAAGACTCAGGGATTCAGAGTTTAAGTTGGAGATGAGTCACGTATCGAATTTACTAGCCGCCTTAAGGATTGAGCCAGAGATTCAGATCAAGATTAAGGAACTACAGTCTACGGACCCAGAAATCCAAAAGATTATTGAGATGGATGCAGCTAAGAGGAAACCGGACTTTCAAGTGTCCGAGGATGGAGTTCTGAAGTTTCGAGGGCGATTGTGTGTGCCGGATGATGTGAAACTTAAGGAAGAAATCTTATCGGAAGCTCATAGGAGCAATTACAGTATCCACCCGGGAAGTACGAAGATGTATCAGAATTTAAGACAACACTACTGGTGGAATGGAATGAAGGTGGATGTGGCCAGGCACGTAGCTAAGTGTTTGACGTGCCAACAAGTAAAGGCACAACATTGTAAGCCTGGAGGATTATTGAGACCGTTAGAAATCCCAGAGTGGAAATGGGAACATATTACAATGGATTTCGTGTCGGGACTGCCGAGAAGCCAGAGAGGACATGATTCAATTTGGGTGATAGTGGATAGACGACTAAATCGGCGCACTTTCGGGCCGTGCGAAAGGACTTTGAGTTGGAAAGATATGCGGACTTGTATGTGAGGCGGATCGTGAGGCCGCATGGAATACCAGAACGATCACTTCGGATCGTGATCCGAGATTTACGGCTAACTTTTGGAAAAGTTTACAAACGGCCTTAGGAACGAAGTTACAGTTCAGTACGGCCTACCATCCGCAAACAGATGGCCAGTCTGAAAGGACCATTCAAACCTTAGAGGACATGCTGAGAGCTTGTGTGATAGATTTCCAAGGCAAATGGGAGGAACAGTTACACTTGGTGGAGTTTGCTTATAACAATAGCTATCAGCAGAGCATTCATATGGCACCGTTTGAAGCCTTATATGGTAGGGCGTGCAGGACGCCAGTATGTTGGGATGAAGTGGGTGAACGGAGTATCACGGGTCCAGAATTGATCCAACAAACCGTTGAGGCAGTTGAGGTTATTCGAGACAGACTCAGGACAGCGCAGAGTCGTCAGAAAAGTTATGCCGACAGAAGACGACGACCCTTGGAGTTTCAAGTTGGAGATCACGTGTTCCTTAAGGTGTCGCCTATGAAGGGACTATCTAGATTCGGCAAGAAGGGAAAACTGAGTCCTAGGTATGTCGGGCCATTTGAGATTTTGGAAAGGATTGGAGAGATGGCCTATCGACTTGCCTTGCCGCCCAATTTGTCCCAAGTACACAATGTTTTCCACGTGTCGATGATAAGAAAGTATGAACCAGACCCGACCCATGTCTTGCAGTACGAGGAGATAGAAGTGGATGATAGAGTGTCGTACGTGGAAAGACCAGTCAGGATCGAAGATAGAAAAGAACGGGTGCTGAGGAACAAAACGATCCCGATGGTCAAAGTTGTCTGGGAGCACCACGGAACAGAAGGTGCCACGTGGGAAAGCGAAGAAGCTATGAGACGTCAACACCCCCAGCTATTTGAGTAGATAAGGATAGATTGCAAATTTCGAGGACGAAATTTTCTGTAAGGGGGGAAGATTGTAACAGCCAGAATTTCGATGTAATTTCCGGGATCAATGAAACTGATATTATTTCGCATTTCATTTTAGTAAGTCTCACCCAGAGCTGATCACTCTCGGGATACTAACCAATAGGGTATGGCTAGCTAGAAGATGGTACGTGGACCGGGGACCCTGTCGCGAAAGGGTTACCGATCACGAGAGACGTTGAGGAAATATTTTGAGCCAATGTGGGCTGATCTTAGGAAAGAGTAATGGATTGGGTTTGGCCAAGGCCAACGATGTACGATTGGGACGCAGGTGATTCTGCAAGACCAAAAGTGCACGTGGTCAACCAGTCCGGAACTTGAACCTAATGATTGTGACCTCGGGAACTAATGATAATTTCTCATTCTCTCAATGATCGAGACCATCACGATACGAATAGCCTTAGGTCGATACGCGTAACCTCTAAACAGCCGCCCGTTAGTGAGAGACTCTGAAATTGAAAGTTTAGCGAGTTTTGTTCACGGAATTGGGCCCGGATTTCGGTATCGATTTTCAAAGGCTTAAGAGACTATTTTTAGGAATCTGACGTCATATTACGCTGGCCACTCACATGTGGAGTTAGTACGAGTAAAAATTGGAATTTCGGTCCGGGGGTGAAAAATTACGATTTTGCCCCCGGGATGCCAGAGTCGCTTTTCGAGGCCAAATGAGGTTATTTTTCGTGGCCGATGCCATTTTTGGGTGGCCACGCATACCAGGAGTCGTTTTGGCCAAAAATTGGAATTTCGACGAAAATTAGAAAAATAATATTATTTTATTCCCGAAACTTTGACGTGGATTTTCGAGGGCTTGCGCGATGAATTTTGCGATTCCGACGCCATATCATGTTGGCCACGCATATATGGAACGCGTATGTGCGAAAATTGGAATTTCGGTTCGGGATCGGAAAATTACGAAAATGCCCCTAGGCCATTTTTGATTAATTCCGAAAATTGGATTTAATTTTGGGATTAACCAAGGTGAGTTAAGGTTAAACCAGGTCTGGTCAACCATGGTTAGGGGACAAAAGACCATTGTACCCCTAAATTATTGGATTTGATCAAATCTAGTCCATTAGATCAAGGGTAAAATTGTCAAATGGGCTTGGATAATGACACTTGGACTCCACTAAGACTATCTTTGACCCATTTGACCATACCCTCTCTCTCTCCTCCAGCCATTCTGCCGAGAGCTTCCCCATTTCCCCCAAATTCTTCTCCCTTTTCTTCCTTTTCTCGGTTTTGCCGTGCACTTTCTCGCAAGTTCGACTGTTCACGCCAAGAACAGTCACGGGTGTCTTGTCCCCGCCGAGCCGTAACCACCAGCAGCCTAGTTCCACCTCGTGCAGCCACCCACACCCGGGTATAGACCAAAAACAGCTCTCTCTCTCCTTTTTCCCTCTTTTCTCATTTTTCTGTTTTACAAACAAGATCACGGAGCTTCGCCGGAGCTCCGATCGCTGTCCGTCGACACCCACATTCAAGCATGTCCATACGTCGCCGTTCAGCCATTCCGTACAGCGACCGTACAATTTTACTGTTCACGTCCGTACGGTCACTGTTCATCCAGACCCGTACGGCCGTCGCCGCCGTGACCGGCGCCTCGCCGGCCACCGTTTCCCAGCCGTCCGTACAGAGTGTCCGTACAGTGGTACTGTTCGCGCCGTCCGTACGAGGGTGCTGTTCACCCGTCCGTACACCCCGCCGCCGTCCCGCCGGGAATTCCGCCGCCGGTTTCACTGTTCATCAGTGATCGGCCGCCATTCCCCGTCGTCGTGACCCTTGTTTTGGTGAGTAAAATTTCTAAACCCGGATTAGGACTGATGTTGCGTTTTTCTGGACTGGTTTAGGTGTTATCGATGCATTTTGGACTGGCTTAGATAATAGCAGTGTGTAATTGAGACTGGGTTGAGAATTGATTGGTAGAAATTATTATCGGAAAAATTTAGTGGATTAATGAGAATCGTTGGGGAGGATAATAGGGGTTAATGACCAATTTAGGAGTTCATCGGTGAAATTGCCGGGTATGCCCGGGTTGTCTGAATTATATTGGTGCTCGTGGTTCATTGCATTGCATAACATGGACACGCATTGCGTATGCCAAGAGTGAGGCATGTGATGAAAATTGTGCGAGAATGCGTGTCTCGCCATGAGCATGTGATCACTTAAAATACCCCAGCGTTATACGCCGGGTTCGGATAATAATGAGTCGTGTGATCACCTAAGGACCTTCGGGTCGATACCGTCCTCATGCACTTTGAAGCAGGACGATGCCCGGTACGTCCGGAAGGCGACCATCCTCATGCACTTTGAAGCAGGCTCTGGTTTGCAAGGAGAACAGTGTTGCGCCTCATGCACTTTGAAGCGTGCTAGAGACACCGGGCCGAGATCGGATGCCGCGCCTCATGCACTTTGAAGCAGTGCTAGACGCACCGGGCCGTGAAAAATTGATGACTCGAGTCGTAATAATAATTAATTGGGCAAGTGTGCCAGTGTGGGCCAGTGGGCCAAAGAAATGTGCATGACATGTCAATGACATTTGCATGCATAAACATGCATTGAATGGCATGCGAGTGTGTGAGACTCGGTGTATGAGCATGTGATTGGCGTACGTGTGATAATGTGTGCCACGTATGTCCCGTAATTATTACATATTGAACTATCTAACCTGCAGGGTCAGATAATTGTTTGACTATTGTGGTATTGTGATTTGAATGTTTGTTTCCGGTCAGGAGATTGCATGCTAGCCTAGCCTAGGTTTAGGGGTTGAACTCATTGAGATTCGTCTCACGGTTGTGTAAACCGAAACATTTCAGACCCCCAGCCGTAGAATGTCGAGGGCACCACCTCTTTTTGGGAATATCGCCTTTTATCCAGCAGTCGTCAAGCATGCACCCCGGTGGGGATGGAGCAGACCAGAGAAGCAGCTGTTTGGATTATTCTCAGCTGTTGGTGTTTCCTTTTTGGTTGTCGTGAGCACTGTAAAAAGAGTTTTAAAATAGTAATATAAGTATGTACCTATTTTCTGCGTTGAATCTTGTTTATTGGATGGCTATCCTTGGCTCATATTGTAATTGTCTGGGTTTGTTTATTTTATACTTCCGCTTGTGCTTGATCTCTGTATGGGCGTGGGTCGGCGACGCTTCCTGGGACGTCGCAATTTATCGACCGAAGGTGGGATGCTCCCGCTTCGTGGGGTACGGGTCGTGACAATACATACATATCACACACAAATGGACTTACCTGGGCTCAACCTGCACATTAGTCTCAAATACACAAATTTCGAACCACATCCACATTCAAAACTATTCTCATTCCCAAAAACACATGTCGTACACATAACAATTTCGCACCCCACATTCCACACTCATTCATGCATTGCCACACCATTTTCATTTTCAATCTCTTTCCTCGGCCCGCGTAAACATGCCTCAGGGCCCACATTCCTATCGCGACCCGCGTAAACACGCCTCAGGGCTGATCACATTCTCACTTGCCACATCACACATTTCACTTTCAACCTCTTTCCACGGCCCGCGTAAACACGCCTCAGGCCCCACACATTCGTATCACGACCCGCGTAAACACGCCTCAGGGATTTAGTGATCACACGAACATGCCAACACGCCGTATTTTATCTATACCCCGCGTAAACATGCCTCAGGGCTTTTTAGTGATCATACGCACATCACACGTGTTGACACCTAAATTTTGGCGTATCATTTAGTCGTAATTTGTATAGAAAATTAGGGATTAAATTTTTAACATCTAAACAAAAATATTTAGGTTGCATAACATATAGTTTAAATTCATTTTAGATTAATTGCATTTTGCATCGGACCGGCGGTGACGAACGAGCTTAAATTTCATCGAATGGGACTCGGCTCGCTTGGAATGCAAGGGCCGGGAATTACAAGTCAAACGGGCTCGGTTGTTTTAATTTGAGCTTAATTCAGCCCATTATCCTTAATTAATTCAGCCCATTTAAATTAAATTAAAATCTAAGCCCAAGCCTAAGCCCATTAGGACTAGAGAGCTCATCTAATTGACCTAGATTAGTGTTATATATACATCATTAGGTCAGGATTTTAGGGAGGACACACAATTTCGGACACAGTTTTTCAGATCAGAATTTTCAGAGAGAAAAAGTGAGAGAAGAAAAAAAGAAGAAGAAGAAGAGAGAGAGAGCGCTGCTCCCTGAGCGGCCGCACGTCGCCGCCCGGAGCCCCGCCGCACCATCTCACCGCGCCGCTGCTGCCTCGTGATTCTGTTCCCCTCGCCGCCGCACGCCCGACGTCGCATCATCTCCGTCTGCTACGTCAACCGCCGCCGCTTGCCCCTGCTCACAGCCATACTTCTGGCTGTGAATCACTTCTGCCCCGAAGTCAACACTGCCATGCCCACGTTGACCACTCCAACGTCAGTCCACGGAAGTCTCACGTAGAATTCACGTATACAAATTGGGGAAAAGGAGGAGAGTTGCACAGGGACTCTCTAAAGACAATATACAAAAGAAGCAATATGGCGGTGTAGTCTTGAAGAGCAAACAGGAAGTGAAGGTTGAGTAAAGCAAGTGAAGAGCAAACAAGACATTGTCTAAGATTCATCTTCTTGTTCTGCGACGTGGGGACACCAACATTGACGATGCTCCCTGCGATAAACGAGTCTTGATCAGTGGAGGTTCTTTCACTCCTCTGGTGCTCATTCTTCACGTGTTCCGAGACTTTGCTGCGACGATCCCCTCACGCAAGCCATCAAACACCCCCACCGAACTTAAAGTCCACACGATCCAGCAAGTTCGTGAACTGTACCACCGTGCCGGACGCCACCGTGAGCTGCCGCGCCGACGCCGCGTCGCCCGTCGTCCGAGTCCGATCCCGATCCACAATTCGAATTTGGAAGTTATCTGCAAATTAGGTAATTCAACATTATCCGATATTTTCAGAATATTTAATTTCCTAATATGGGTGTTTGAATATTTCGTGAATATCATGTGGATATTTAGATATCTTAGGATAATGTTCGATATATCCGCAATATTTTTAAATATTCAAAATTAGGAAAACTTCCTAATTTAGCAACGTATCTGGACGACTATCTGACCTTATCCCTAAGGTTCGATACGCGGCGATACGGAAAATTATTATCCTATCCATAACCACTTGGGTACGATAATGATTTTTATTCGCTTTCCAAATTTGAATAGTCGGCTTTCCGTCGATATCTATAACCCTATAGATATGACCGATAGTTTGATTTTTGTGCCTAATCCGAGTTTAAAACAAATATGGCGGATCGCGTGGACGTTTTGAATGTGGTTGCTATCCTTGTTTATTTAATTGCTTTCCTTTTTCAAATAAACAGAAAATTCAAAAAATATTAATTAGATTTGAATTAGAGTTTTCACATGTCTAGGAATCCTAAATATATCTAGAAGATAGAGTAGTTGTTTAATTTAAATTAGGACTTGAGATGATCTATTTCCTAGTTTAAATTAAGTAATATTCTAATCTTAATAGATTATTCAGGTTATTTTATTATTTCGAATTTTAACAAAAATCCTAAAAAGAAATCATGCTAGGGTAGATTAAGTCATCATAGTTTGCATGTTAATTTAGGCATTTTTATTATTCCGAATTTAAATTGAGAAAATACCAAAAATAATCATTCGTCCTGTCATTAGAAATAGGTCACGTCGTCGCACAACATATAGTTTGCATGCTAGGTTGCATTAATCGCATGTCATTTTCGCATGTCATTGCATATAGGCTAGATTTCATTTAAATAAGTGAAAATCCAAAAAAAGAAATTGAGTGAATTGCTTGTTAATTAGAAATCGTATTAGGGTGTCAATGTGATTTTCTAGCTAACAATGCAGATGCTTACGTTACTTCCAGGTAAGTAATTCTTCCAAACTTGCAATTTATTTAATGCTTTCTGGGTGTTAAATTGGTGGTTTGCGCACTCGCATGAACACCTCACATGTTAGTAACTAAGTTGAAATGGATCCAAACTGCCTGCCAAAACATTTTTGAAAAGAAAAGGTACCGAAAGGGCGTTAGACCAGATCTAGCGTAATCAAGTCCCCGGGCTTAGAATCTCTGGTTCGTAGGAATAAAACATATCTCCCTATGTTTTATTTAGGTTTCTAATCAACCTACCATAAATTGATTAGTGGCGACTCCGAGCATAAAAACTTTTGCATGTTAAAAACTTAAACTCTAAGTTGCGAATTGGTAGGGCTTGGGAGGGCCCGAGTTAAGATTAGTCTTAATAATCCATTAGCCCGAAAAATGAGGAATTTTTTTAGGTCGCGACAACACGCCTCAAATCTCACACATTCACATACTCAAGCATTAACTAAATGCACCCAAATGCACCCAATTCAACCATTTCAATTCAGCCCACATACATACATACAACCATCATATGGTACGCCATTTTTCACCACAAAAACCACAGCACAACGATCACAGCATTGCACGGCAATTTCACACAATTAATTGCCGAATCAAACTATCCATTCCACGCGCCAAACAGAATTTTCCAGCATTCAAACCAACCAATCACAGCCCTTATTTGGCCTCTAATTTACCACCAAAATACCACAATCTCATCCCTAAGGCCTCTCATCCAATTCAGCCCCTAAAACCGAACTAAACCTCGTCTAAACTAGTCCGTTAATACCCGATATCCTAAATAGGGTTTAGATTGTAACTTACTTGGAATCTTAAGCGCGTCCAAGTAAGAGAGAGAGGGTGATGAGCCGGCGGTCACGCGGTGGCAGCGGCGGTCTGGCTGATCGGCGGCGATCGGCGACGGCGGCGATGGCTTGCTCGGCCGGCTACTCACGGCCACGGGTTAGAGAGAGAGATCGCTGAGAGGGAGAGAGGGACGGTGGCGAGAGGGTGGTGAGGGGACGGCTTGGTGATCGAACGGGCGGCGACGGGCGGACGGTGGCCGGCATGGCGGCAGAACGGCCAAGGGGGAGAGGAGGCAGTCGGTCGGTGGGGGGGGGGTGTGCCGAGAGAGAGAGGGAGAAATGAGAGGGGGAGAGAGAGAAATTGGTATATATAAACCAATAATTGACCCCCTTTTGGCAAAATGACCATCTTGCCCCTCTCTCTAAAATCCAATCGACGGTCACGATTCGTTCTTATCTTGAGATCAACGGCCGAGATCGAATCTTTCCTAAAATATCCAAGGGTAAAATGGGGATTTCACTAAAAGTCCAAGGGAAAAATTGTCCAAAAATTATAATTTCTAAAGTGAGGGTAAAATTACCAAAATGCCCTTCCCCATTTGCACTTGGCCTTAACAAAGGCCCAAGGGTAAAACGGTCATTTTTCCATTTCTCGCCGAAATTCTATTTTTCTGAAGGATTTGGACGATTCTAAGGCTGATCATGCTAATAACAACGTCGTCCAAATGATTTGTTGTGACGTTCTAAATTTCCAATGCCCAACTCGGTCTCTAATTAATGACCAGATTTTAAATAATGTAACTTGAGCGTATCTCAAACTAACGGGTGGCTTTTGGGGGAAATTCGCACTTTTGACCCGTGGCCGATACTGAATCAAGCCACGTTCAAGTTCACTCGGGTCGTGACGACCTCGGTTGTCACTTAATCGTGAGGATCGATCGCTAGTTCCGACGGGCACAATCGTTTGGTCTAGGTTTGGGGTCATTCGTCAATTCATTTCGTGGTCAAGTGGAATCACCCGCGATCCACTCGTATGACAATGGCGAACCGATTCCTAATTATCCTTGGATCGGCCTACATTGGCTCAAAATGTCACCTTGACAATTTTCATGGTCGAAAGTCGGTTCACGATCGAGTTCTTTGGTCGCGCGAATTTAAATCCCTAATTAGCCTTTCCCTAGCGGTTAGTATTCCCGGAGTGATCAATTCGGGCGAGATCTAACTACAAGCACGTGCATAAATCATTCATTTCATAAATCCCAAGTAGATCGGATTTCAGAATGTCACAATTACTGGGCATTTGTACATAGGTTGATTATGTATAGTGACGTGAACCACGCATCGCCATAGTAATTGTTGGCAGGGATCGATACGCTCGGAAATATTTATTGAATAATTTTCAAAGTTAAAATTCACTACGTTGGGATTTTCCTAACGTTCGATATCTTTTGCAGATAATTTCATTGAGTTTAAAATATTTTTCTGACTTATCGGTGTTTAGAATGGGCAATGATTTTTTTGTGTCTTTACTGAATTGCAAACTATTTTGACGAAGCATCAATTATCTTCTTTTTTTAATCAACCAAAGTAAGCCACTTGTCACCCTTTCACTTGAACACTTCTCTTGATTCTAGACCTAGTATTTAATCTACATGCTTGTATTTGTGCCATTGAACTTAGTCATCAAAATGACATCATTCATGACATTTTAACTTAACCATGGTTTGTAGCAATCATTACTAGTGAAGTAAAGAAAAAGAAAATAAAAGAACACCCTCTTTCTCCTTTCTTGGCCGAGACATCACCCCCTTCAATTTCCACTTCAAGAATTGCTTCATCTCCCCATCTTCCATAAAAGAAACAACTTTTTCCAATTCGAAGTTTCGATCGACCTCCAACTATCTTATTAAGTTGTGATTTTAGTCTCAACTTTCAAGAGTCTTACAAAGTGATTAAAGGCTTTGGTTGTTCAAGATCTCATTCAAGGTAAGTGAAAACTCTAGGGGCTAAGTTAGATTGATCTACTTAGTACTCTTGACTTGGTTGGTTATGTTTGTTAGTTTAGTTTAAATTTGATCTTAAGTGCCAATAGGTTCCAAGATTTACAAGTAGAGTTATAGTGATTTATTGTCTATATTGAAATCTTTAATGCATGCCTAAAAGGTGTTTGAAAGAATACCCAAATGGTTTTGTTGCACCTTAGATGGGAAAGAATGAGAAAATGGTAAAACTAGGCATTAAAAGGGTATTTTGGTAATTTTCTTGTCAAGGTATGGGGCAATTTCGAATTTACAGAAATGGAGAGGGGCTGTGAACAGTGTTATTTTATGATTTTTAGTGTCATTTAGTGGGTTTTTAAGTAATATTAATTAAAGGAAATCAAACTGGTTAAAAAAATGAGTTTATAAGCTTTAGGGGAAAATTTGTAATTTCACCAAGTTGAGGGGCGAATCTGTAAATACTGAAAGTTCTAGGAACTGTTCACAGTGGAGGAACCTTATTATGATAGGTGGTTAAGTTATTTTTAGAGTTAATTGCTTAACCTAGACAAAGTATCTAACTATGCAAAATTGGACCTAATTGTGTAATTAATTTGGAAGTGGGCTGTTTTGGCAATTTTATAAAATATGTGGCATGCCCATAGTGTAAATAAAATACTCGTATGTTTTAGATGAAAAATAAATGGCTTTTGGTGTTTAATTTAATTAATATGGCTTGATTAAGTGAAGATATGAAAATGGCAAAACTAGATTCGATAATCGTAATATTTTTGTAATTCGACTAAGTTATCAAAATACTAGCTAAATGTTGCCGATTAATCACATGGCCGATTCTTTGAGTTGTCGATGTTCATACTATTGATTCTTTGAGTTGTTGATGTTCACATGGTTGATCATTTGCGTTGTTGATGTTCATGTTGTCGATGATTTGAATTGTCGATGTTCACATGGTCAATTTATGAGCATCAGTTTCTAAGTTACCGATTACCTATCTATGGCTTCCGATTAAATAATGATGGCTTAGCATGGAAAGAATGATGATATATTTGTTGAAGTGCACATAATTAATTATCTATCATTAATTGTGTGAGAAATGACAATTGTTATATTGTTATGAAATATATGTGAATGATGTCGCGTGATTAAGACCTTTGCCACGGCTTATTCACCACAGAGCGAATTCCCTTGCATGAGTATGTGGATGAGACTCTGGAGTTAGCCAGATGTTCTACCGTATGAGACGGTTCTCTGCAAGGTTGAGATGACATGAAATCCTATGATGACATGACTTGTATAGTCATGGTATGACATGGCCTGTATAGCCATGGTATGATGTTAAGAAATGGCCATCATCATGCGGATGTATAGTGGTGTATTTATCCTCGCTGATATAGAGGACACCCGCGATGAATAGGCTGAGGCGTGGCAAAGGGTATGAATGATTCCGTTTCATACGAGTTGGTAGTGACGATGCCTTATTAGTCAAGATGCCTCATGAATCCAAATGGTCCTGGCCAGTGGCGAATATGAATTCACCTGTGTATATCGGTGAGCTGCTATGATGATACTTGTGCATCATGAAATGATATGTCATCCGCTTGTGTTTAATGAATAATCTTATGCAATGTTATTAATGATTTCCATTGTCATATCATGATAGAAAAGGTAGTGCATTTACTTCCTCACTTGTAGAACATAATAATCCTTGTCTTGAACTCACGTTATTTTGTTGGTATCCTTGCTACTAAAGTGGGAAAGTGATGATCAATTTGAATAAGTGGTTGAAGAGGTAGATTTTGATGTATATTATGATGCATGCTCGTAGAAGATGAAATGTTTGACATGTCTTACTTGGGTTGGACGACGGGTGCTTGAATTATGCATGATGCATATAGTCCTTCTCGAGTATTATTCCGTTATGAATACAGGATTAATTAAGAATCTGTTACATTTATATAGACAGTGAAAGGCCTTTCTCTAGTTATAGTGATTCCTACAAGTGTTTCGTGATGAAATATTGGTTGTTTTTATGTTGTGGTGCTCCTGGGTTGAGTGGTAGGATGATCTTCTACCTTAGACCTAGAGAGTTCATTTATTGAGCTTAAGCTAACCCTAATATATTTTACAGATTTGTCAGGTTAGGAGTTTAGGGGCATTAGATTAACGCTTTCGAAGATCACTAGTAAGGATCGGATCAAAGTGCATAGCAAAAGCGGAGATAGGTTTCTATACTGTACAGGAGGTTTCGATGTATATTAGCTAAAGTTAAATTATTTGTACAATTGAGGATAAGTTAGTTATTTATCGGAAGTGAAGTTAATTTATATACAAATGCGAGGTTCAAATTTTATGGAAATTCGGGGCGTTACATAAATCGTGGGCACAGAAGCTCGATCGGCCAAATTATGATATGGAGGAGTTTGGATATAACCTTTGGCCGTTTGAGTTGGTCGGATTTGGACTTGGCCCGATCGATGGGAGGATTTGGACAAGTATTTTTCTTACAGAGTTTGTACGAGCTCATGGCGTTTTTTTCAAAATGAGATCTTTAGGGGCTTTGAGACATGGACAAGTTTGGGCATGACCTTTTCAAGCCCCATCTTTGACGCAACTGGGACGACCATTTGGAAATAAAAATATTAACAAGGATTGACTCGTGGACAGGTCTACAATCCAATCTCACAATTGCCTTGAAAAGAGGATAGAGTTCAATTCTTTCATTTTCGCCAAGTTTCATTCGTGGATTGGATAATGAATAAACCAACAAGCCGCCGCTCTTTCCTAAGGGTAAAGGAGCAGACGTAGTGAACTGTAATTGTGAAAAAGGTTAGAAGATCTAAGCAAAGAGGGTGATAGCCGTTTAGATTCCTCATATGATAAGCAACATTTGATAGTATTTGCGTGATTTACTTTGATCAGCATTTCTGATCTCTTAGAAAGGTGGTGAATTACTCTCTAAGTCGGGGCTATGCTTACTCATTGTTGAGGCAGACTCACCAACAGTGTGTGAAGGGTGGCTTAGATTGGGGAGAACATCAGATCGGGATCCTCAGATAAGAGTATGCGATGGAAGCCCATTAAGTTTTGGGACGTCATAGCAAGTGATAAAAACAATGACAAAATTTTTTTGATGAATCATATTTTATGATTATTCATTACATATAACGTCACTCAGTTGAGGTTAAAGAGAAACGCATAAAAAGGTAGTCACAAGCCATACTTTGTGTTTTTTTTTTCTTTTTGGGAATAAATGTACTTAACGTCTTAAAACATGTTACGCAAGGGCACTAAGTCCCAAAACATTCAAAAGTGTAATCAATTCTTATAATTCATTCAATTAGCTCAATTGGGTACTTCTATGAATTTTGTTCATATTTAGTGATGAAAAATGTTGACGTGGCATTTTTTAATATATCTCTAAAATACGTGGGTGGACGGAAGTTGCGAGCATTTTGTAACAGCAAAGATCTCTTTCTTTCTCCGTGGGTAAGGGCTGGGTAAGGAGGGCGGTACCACCCCCAACTTTGCCGGCAACCCCGGTCGCCGGGGTACATATGAGGGCCACTGGACGTTGCTGTTGGGGAAATTTGATTGCTGATGAAGATAGATTAATAGTAATAGATCCTTGATGCTTTGATGCGTGATAACAATCACTGTCCTCAAGGTATTATTAGCCTCCACTATTGTTGCTGTCGGGTTTAGAACAAATATACCTCCAGCATATACACCAAAGTCACAGAGAAACGAGTTTAGCAATTACTCAATTTCTCTCTTGGACTTTCACTTTGACTGTGTTGTTAAAGTTGTGCGTATGAAAAGAGAAGAAGAGAGAATTCTGAAGAAGTTGTAGTTATGAACAGTTGTTGTTATAATAAATAACGTGTGATTTGGTCTCTATTCACAAACAACTATTTTTATATCCGATAGAAATGTCGGCTGATGATGTCAAGACTGAAATAGAACTTGAAACATTTTCATCTTCTTCAAGTATTTCAACAATTTCTATTAGTTATTGGTATGAGCACAATAACAAGATTGCGAAATCTTGCTTTGTGTGATTTTTCCCTCTTGTAGAATTTTTTTTTGGTCGAACCTCTTGTAGAAATTGAATGCAAAATAAAGTAGTGTTATCACTTGTACATGATTTTAGTGGTCTAATCCTCGTGGCTATCTATTGTTACCCGCCTTTTCCGAATGTGCTTTTTTTTTTGGCACGAGGTTTTCTTTAAGAAATTTTTGGTCCTTTTTAAGTTTCAGTGTCAATCCTTCCTCCGACGTCCTAGAAGCTCGCACTTAAAAGAACTGACAATACATGGCAAATCTTGATCTGCAATGCGAATGTTTTGTGCAAATCTATCGAGCATTTTCATAGGCAACTCTTAGAAAACTCTTGGACATGAAGCAACATCACGTTTTGCTCACCAATCGCCTCCAATTCCCCAATGCAATGCCACAAAAACAATCGAGATCATCAAAATCAAAAGCCAACTGGCAACGCCCCTTTGTTTTTTCTTTCCTTTTTTTTCAAAAAAATTATGCATATTATGTACAGCAAGCAAAGGGTTTTGGACTTGTGGCATAAGGTCAAGAAATGTACTTTAGCCATGCGCGAGTCCACACTATTTATGGAAGCAGGCTAAGAAACAAAAGGCCCTGCGGGCAAGGCAGTTTCCTAAGTATGGTCGACCCAAAAAACATATAGAACTATTCCTGATTTTTCTTTGGACTTTACGTCCTATAAAAACTGTTTTTTTTACTATGTGGTGTTCCCTTTTCCGAGCGAAAGAGATGGGACATCGCATCAGGGATATGATGCACATGCCAAGCCTGTGAATTTCACGAATGTGAATCTTTTTCGGCCTCTCTAAGTCTGAAACTAAACCTGCTAAACGAGCGGGCCAGGCCTAGGGGTCGTGTTGGGGTGGATAGTGGCCTTAGACTCAAAATGTAAACTTTTTCGATAGGTCACGTGAGATCCATGTTTCTCAATCCGAGCAAATCTAAACCGTGGGCACGGAGGATTGATGGGCCTAATTATGATTTGGAGGAGTTTGGATATAATCCCGGTTGGTTGAGCGGGGTCAAATTTGGACTTGGCCTGACCAATAGGAAGATCTAGACAAGTGATTTCCTTACAGAGTTCATACAAGCTCGTTGCATTTTTACTAGTGAAATCTTTAGGGGTTTTGAGCCATGGACAAGTTTGGACATGACATTTTCTGGCCCAATCTTGGTCCCAACTGGGATGGCCATTTGGCACTTAAAATATTGATGAGGATTGGCTCGTGTACAGGTCTACAATCTAGTCTCACAGTTCCATTGAAAAAAGGAAAGCGCTCAATTCTTTCTTTCCGCTAGGTTTCATTCATGGATTGGATGAGGGATAAACCAACAAGCCGCGGCTTTTCCTAAGGATAAAGGAGCAGGCACAATGAACTGTAACTATGAAATTATTTGGAAGATCTGACCGAAGAAGTTGATAGCCATGTTAATTTCTTATGATAAGCATTTCTGATCCTTTAGAGAGGTGGTGAATTACTCGCTCAGTATTGAGGCAGACTAACCAACAGTGTGTGCAGAGTGGCTTAGATTGGGGGAAATATGAGATCGAGATCCTTGGGTTGAAGTGTGCGGTAGAAGCTGATTGAGTTTTGGGGCGTCATAGTAGGTGATAAAAACAACGGTAAAAAAGTGATATTTTATGAATGTTCATTACGTGCAGCGTCACTAACTTCCGGTTAAAGGGAAACACGTAAAACGCTGGCCACAATTCATACTCTGCATTTTTGGGATAGTGCACTTTAAGTCTTAAAATGTATCACGAAAACGCATTAAGTTTTAAAATTTTTAAAAAGTGCAATTAAATCCTAAAATATGTCAAATTAGTTCAACTTGATATTTTTATGAATTTCTTCTATTTTCGGTCACGGAAATGCTGGCCTGGCTTTTTTTAATATATTTCTAATATACGTGGTGCTGATGTTGTGTGCACTTTGCAACGTCGAAGATCTCTCTCTTTGTTGGTGGGAATGAGGGGGCGGCGTCATGGCTGGGTAAGAGGGGGTGGTGGCACTTCCAATTTTGCCGACGACCCTCACCGAGATACAGGCGAGGGCCACCGGCCATCGCAGCTACAAGTTTCTTAGTATTGAGTCATTCAGCAGTGTTTCCACGGAAACTCTTTTCCCCCAAACACTCAGCAAGATGCATAATACACTCATTCCACAACATTCATCTCATATGCCAGAGAAATGGCGAGAATTGCATTGAGAGGAACCATCGCTTCGCAGACACCAATGATTAGTCTTTAGATTCGAAAGGTCTTCAATTTTATAAGCGAGCGGCGTTCTCATGATACTTGCAGCTTGGTTGGGGAAGGGGAAAGGAATCTTATGCTGCTTGGATTGCATCAGAGGGGATTCATGGGATTAGAGTTCGAGCCTGCGACTGTAACTAATCAGACCCAAACCCAATCGGCCTAACCTGCCAAAGGCATATAAGTAATTGGATAGGCTTGAAAATGATTTGGTGGATCAGAGAAGCAACATGCTCGAGACTAAGAGAACGTAAGGCCTCACCACTCGCCACCATTGTGCAAGGGTTGATTCGCCCTCGCGGTAACCCTGCTTGGGTCGGCTGACCCTCGTCCTGATCTGGGCAAGGGCTTCCAAGCCCTCGCTTTGCTCGTGGTGATGACTAGCAGCCCTAGCCTGTGGTTAAGTGAGAGTTTTCGTAGGGGCTTGCAACCATCTCTGTCTCTCAGGTTCTTTTTTTCGCCTTAATTTTTCGCTTTTTTTTACGATGCGGCACTCACGTGTCCTTAATGTATAAAAAAAATATCAAGTCAGCATTTTTCATTGCCCATATTTGATGGAGGTAACGGAGGTTGTCTATCACACAAATATGACAATTTTTAGAACTTATGCACTTACTAACGCTCCGTTCGTTTGGCGGAAAATATTCTCCCGGAAAATATTTTCCGGATTTTCCGGTGTACGGGGGGCGAAAAACGTTTTCCGTGGGAAAATATTTTCCTTCCCCCCCTCACAAAATAGCCTAAGTCTACGGAAAATGACTTCCGCTTCTTCAAAAGCGGAAATCATTTTCCGGAGCTTCTTCTTCTTCACTAAGGTCGCCGGCCGCCGCCGGTCGCCGGCCGCCGCCGCCGATCGCCCGCCGCGGCCGCGGCCGCCGCCGCCGATCGCCCGCCCGCGGCCGCCGGCCGCCGCGCCGCGTCGCCGCCCGGACGTCGGTCGCCGGACGCCGCCGCCGCCGGACGCCGGACGTTGGCCGTCGATCGCCGGCCGCCGCCCGGACGCCGGACGTTGGCCGTCATTCGCCGGCCGCCGCTACCGCCGCCGCTGGTCGCCGCCGCCGGTCGCCGGCCGCCGGACACCGCCGCCGGCGAAAAATATTTTCCGAAACTTTGTCATATTGGTCGCTAAACACCGGACAATTATGTTCCGGGAAAACATTTTCCAGGAAAATGACTTCCGGAAAAATATTTTCCAAAAGGAGAATATTTTCCGCCAAACGAACGGAGCCTAAAATTTTAAGATTTAATTATACCTTAAGCAAATTGAGAAAGCCCAGTGGTCATGCTTTTGACGAGATCAAAGCCATTCCTCTTGTTTATTCATAAATTAAATTTGTAGGATCGACAAACAATATATAAACAAAATTTCCCCATCACGTAGCAATAGTGAGACTTTTCTTGGTAGACGATGTTGGCCACATTTTTTTTGGTCAAAGATGTTGACCTCATGTTATCTCTCTTCTTAGGTCGTGATGTTGCTTAGGCTTTTTAAAAGAAATTACTTACTTTGAAAATAAACATTTGAAAATAAGATTTTCGGCACTCATAATTTCAATTGTCTTATTTTGATCTTTATGTGTATTTCAATACTCGGCATATAATTTTTTAAATTTATGATTGTAATTGGGTCGATATTTTTCTCCAACCCTTATTGAAGAAAACTTCATGCAATTTGAATATAAGTGATTTCCACAACTTGTAATTCACCGATCATAATGGTGAGGAGAGGAAAATACTGCCCTTGCAATTGCTCTTGAAACACCAAAAACCAACTCGATATTTGCACGGATTTTATTGTATGATCAAATCAAAAAAACATTATTATGATCCGTAAACTATGTAAATCAAGACCACCTCAACTGCAAGGGCATTGGCGATGGGCAAGCAGATTCTTTCGTGCCTTATGTCTGTCAAAATGGGGCTAATTCCAAAAAAAAAGTATCAATTTTATCTTGAGTGACAATTCAGGCCCAAACATTTTTTATCTCAATAAAAAGTATCAACTTTTACTCGAGTCCCAAATCTAGATCCTATGATGTTAAATTTTCATATTGATCGGACCAGATTTGAGATTTAAGTGAAAATTTGTGATTTTTTATGAGATAAAAAAAAATTCGAATTAGAATTGTCACTTAAAGTAAAGTTTGCGTTTTTTTGGGAATAAACCCTGTCGGAATGTGTCTGGAAGCCCCATTTTCTTGACTTTGGACGGTTCTGGGTCATTTTGCTTGACTTGGGCTTTTCAAGGGACGACTCCCAACTCTTCAACTTCATTCT
Source organism: Syzygium oleosum (assembly GCF_021117445.2). Classification (NCBI taxonomy): domain Eukaryota; kingdom Viridiplantae; phylum Streptophyta; class Magnoliopsida; order Myrtales; family Myrtaceae; genus Syzygium; species Syzygium oleosum. The sequence continues at coordinate 9,243,160 of NW_026607494.1, forward strand.
CGATCCGTCTCTCAAAATGCATCCCCTTTTCTATCGAGCCTCTCCATCAAATAACCAAAGCCGAACAAAAATCTCCCTCCACTGCACAAGTTCTCGCGAGTCAGGTACCATATGGAGCCTTTCCTGTGAAACGTTCTTCTCATAATACAAGCCAGGATTAGTGGCTATGCCCACACCAATCACCTGTGTGCCCCTTCAGCATGTGGCGAGCTCGGCAACATAAGCTATCCCTTTCGATTGAAGAACGGCTCGAAATGTTGCGGCGACTTGAGATTGGAATTAGCGTGTGAAGATGACCGCACGGTGCTATCTTTGTTCGATGGCCAATATTATGTGAAATTGATAAACCCCGTTGATGGGGTTCCGGGTTTATGGAAGTGGTCGATGTCGGGCTGCGAAAGAGCAACTGTTCCTCTCTACCTCTCCACCAGTTAATGCCCTCTAATTCCAGTGTTGAAGAAGATGAGCTGTACTCCAACTTCTATGGAACCGGAGTGACCATTGTGTCTTGCTCAAAGCAAGTGAGATCTCCTTTATATGTCGACACACCGAACCATGTATAGTTACAAACGGGTATTATTCATACGTCGTCATCGGTGCAAGGGCTTTGGATATCGAGGATTTTTGCACTATAACCACGTCAACTCTTGCAGCATATTATTTAAGGGGTAAAACAGAAGCATTGTCCGAGGAGAATCCTACGATCTCATACAGCGATATCTACAATGCGATGGCCGATGGGTTTAATCTTTCCTACTTTGTGCGGCCGCAGTTGAAAACATATCGCTTTTGCTTCTTAGGCTTCGGATACCTTGGGAAACAATGCAGATCCTACAACTACTGTAAGTACACCTTTCCACCGAAGCACTTTACCCGATCAATATGCTAATAGTCGGCTCTAGCTATAGCTCTCGTGCCTTAAGCAACTGACCACGATTGACGGGTTTGAAAATCAAAGTAATAGATGCAAGCGAAGTTCCGACCATTATGATGAATAATTTTTGCGAGACCATTGCCAACGGTCTAATATTTAAACATTCTAACACTCCATTTAACACATGGGCTAGTCTTTTTTAAAAATTTAAACTCAAGACCTCCTACTCTAATATCATTAAAAAATTTTGTGGAACCATGTCAACTTTTTTAAAAGTTGAAGCTGATAAATAAAGATATAATTTGATATTTAAATATTCTAATGTATAATTGAGTAAGCAAACATACTAAATCGAATTAGCCCTCAAGGGGATTAAGATACATGCAATTGGTTTAATTTCACATATGTTGCGTTTTATTCTTGTTCACACAATGATAGTGGAAACTTGAAATATAGCACCCAGTAAAACTAAGTTTGCGCTAAGTTAACATTGAACATTTCAAATTATAAAAAAATAAAAGAAAATCCTATGTAGTTTCTTCTAAAAGTTTTTATAATAGCTCAAAGTACGTGATCTTTCCAACTGCTAATTTTTGTTTTATTTCAAGAGTTCACAAATTGGGGAAAGAAAAAAAGCCCACCAAAAAGTTAACTGTGTGCTTCCTTGCGGAGGCAAGGATATGCTAATCCTACTTATGCAAATGTAACATTCATCATTTATCAGTTATTATCTTTATGCATCATCGCTTCGATTGCTGTTTACTCATACCTATTTTTTTAGTTAATTAGGATAGTAATACTTCTTTCCTTATACGTATTTTTCATAAATTGCTCAGCTAGTTCTGATTATATGTCTTAATTAAGCTCTTGCTTTTTGTAGACAACTCATCCTGGGGAACGACGCTAAATGTTGTATTAAATAGAGCTCCTAATGTCGGCTTTGTTTTCGGTATGGATGATTCTTTTTGTCTCACATCTACGAAACACTCACGCATCATATGTGAAGAAATCACTCTTTGTATGTGCCTTATAACGAATAAAAAGACTATGCTCTACAACAATCGTTAAGGCAATTTTCTACGCAGCTCACTTCGTGGCGGCAAAATTCATATTAGGAGCTCCATGTGTGCTGATACTTCCAGTCTTTAAGTGGACGAGAAGGCACCAAGCAATGGACGCAAACATCGAAGAATTTCTACAAGCTCACAACAACTTTTTGCCCGTCAGGTACTCTTACACGGATATCAAGAAGATCGCAAAGAATTTCAAACACAAGTTAGGTGAAGGCGGATATGATTCTGTGTATAGAGGAATACTTAGAAGTGGCAATGAAGTTGCGGTTAAAATTTTGAACAATCTAAAATCTAACGGCCAAGATTTTATAAGCGAAGTGACCACAGTTGTAAGGATCCATCACGTTAATGTGGTGCAACTTCTTGGTTTTTGTTTTGATTACTCCAAACAAGCTCTTGTCTATGATTTTATGCCGAATGGATCTTTGGATAAGCACATTGTTTATAAGGAAGGAGAAAATTCTCTTGATTATAAGAAAATGTATGAGATCTCTCTTGGCATAGTTAGGGGGATAGAATATCTACATCGGGAATGTGACATGCAAATTCTACACTTTGATATCAAGCCTCACAATGTTCTCCTAGACCAGAGTTTCACTCCGAAAGTTTCTGACTTTGGACTTGCAAGACTTTACCCCACCGATCACAGCATAGTAACGTTGACTGCAGCGAGACGAACCTTGGGATATATGGCGCTTGAGCTATTCTATAAGGACATTGGCGGTGTTTATTACAAAGCCAATGTTTATAGTTTTGGGATATTATTGATGGAAATGGCCGGTAGAAGGAGAAATGTAAATGGAAATGCAGGGGCATCAAGTCAAACTTATTTTCCTTTGTGGGTTTATGATTAGCTCGGCAAAGAAAAGGGGCTTGAAACAGTATATGCCACGAAAGAGGAAAGAATGACAATGAGTGTCGCGACCTAAAAAAATCGGGTTTTCCGATCTTAGGCTAATGGATTACTAGATCAATTAAATTAACTAACCTAGCTCGAGTTCTCCCAAACTCTACCAATTCGCAACTTAGGTCCAATTATGAGCATGCAAATATTTTCAATGGGAGTCGCCACTAATCATTTAAGGTAGGTTGATTAGAAACCTAAATAAAATAGCGGGAGTATTATTTTATTTCTGCGAACCATAAATTATGGATTCGGGGACTTGGTTACGCTAGATTCCCTAACGCCCTTTCGGTACCAATTTCAAAAAAAATACTTAATTTGACAATTTTGATAAATCTTGACTTAGAGTTCAAAGGTGCAGAAATTTTCTTTTTTGATTTTTATTTATTTATTTAAATGAAAGCTAACCTATATGTAATGGCGTGCAAAAAATTGACATGCGATTAATGCAACCTAACATGCAAACTATATGTCATGCGACGACATGACCTATTTCTAATGACGGGCATATTATTTTTTTGTATTTTTTGCTTTAATGAAATTCGGAATTAAAAATGCCAATTATCTAAACATGCAATTTTAAACTAAAGAAATTAACTTATTCTAAAGTAATATTTTTGGCATTTTTTTATATCAAAATTCGAAATCAAAATCAAGTAAAAAAAATATATAACCGCTAAATCTTTCGAATTAAGTTTCGATCTGAAGCCTGACAGATCGATCCTAAAATTCGAAATACCCGCTATGGAAATAACTCTATCTAAAGCCTGATAGATAGATTTATTTCCATGTGTGCGGTTGCGGATTAGGAAATTTTCCTAATCGATCACCTCTTGAAAAAATTTAGATATCTTAAATATCTTGGATATATTCAAAAGATTTTGAAAATTCTAAATTCTATCCAAATTTGAAAAGTAATAGATATCCAAGATTTCAAAAAAGGAAATAAAATCATAATTGGAATAATGCTTATTATCCAAATATGCAAAATTAGATATCAATAAGCACAAATTAGGCAACCAAATATTCGAATCAAATCGGGATATGATAATTACCTGATTTGCAGATTTCTTTCCTAATTTAAATCTGCAGCGGACCGGGATTGCGGATCGGCGGTGCGTCGGGAGCGGCGGCGCGACGTCGGGAACAGTGGCGGCTAGCGACGGTGACACGACAGGAACGGCGGCGCGGCGAGCGTCTCCGGGCAGCGACGAGCAGTCTTCGGAAGTCGCGGAACAGCAGCAGCTCACCACGGGAGGGCGACGAACGTCGGGGATGGCAGCAACTTCGGAGGATGTCGGCGTTGTGGTGGGGCAGGCCTCGCACGGAACGCAACCAAAGGAACAGCCGGCGTCGGGTTTGGCCTCGTGCGAGCAAGGGTAGCGACCAGCAGCAGCAATGGTGTGAGTGCAGCGGCGACAACAGCAGCGGGATTCTCAAGCGCCGCGAAGGAAGCAGCAACGGAAACTGGGGGCAGCAACTGTTGACCAAAATTCCACGAACATGGACTAGTGGAATTGCTAGACACCTGGACTCTTTCTTCAACTTCACGTGGGTATGTCTATTCAATTACCAAACACGCTTGGTTTGACCGTGTTTGGCGTTGATCTAGGCTCCTCGACTGCTGGTCTAGACAGCAGTGGGACGCGAGCGCCGGCAGCAGCAGCTGGTGCAGTGGCAGTGGATCGTCGGCAGCAACGGGAGCAGGCTTCGACCAGCAGCAGCTCGGGTCACCTAGGGACGGCAGCGGGCAGCAAGGGTGACGCGGGGCAGAACAGCAGCCGAGCTCGGTGGGCGCTGGTCGGACTCGGTGGCGGGGGCAACGTGGGAGTGGCAACAGGGGCGTCGCGGACACGATGGAAGAGCGGCGTGGCGGCGGTTCACACGATGGAAGAGAGATTTGTCAATAGATACGAACATCGATTGATTCGTCTAAAAGACGAATCAAATGGTTCATTAATCCAAGGACCGAGGCGCTCCCAAGTCTCATACCTTATGCGACGAGAATTATCTAAACTATGCATTCCATTGGAGTTGCCACTAGCCATGATCAAGAGTTGGCTAGAAATCCTGATCGAGACGCGGGAGTGTCGTTTCGATACGCGCGAAAATCAGAGATTCTAAAGTTCGGGGACTTGATTACACTGACGATCTAACTAGTGCCCTTTCGATACCTAAACTTGAATGTTCGCAAACTAACGTACCGGACAGCTTATCGAAAAAGCTAAGATTCCACCTAACCGTTCTAAAAATTGAAAATAATAATCAATGTATTAAAAGTGCGCAATCAGATAATCATAAAGAAAATAAACAACCAGCGACCTAGCATCGTCTTTAAAAAGAAAATGCAATCAAAAGCCCTAAGGTAAAGCACCAGTGACTTATCCGATTTTTGGAAAGTTTTTAGAGGGTTTTTCTCATTTTTCATTTTTTTTTGAGTTTTTAAGCTAAAATCTAGTGAAATTAAGCCAAAAACTGATTTTTAAACATTTCCTAATTTTCTAGATTTTTTGGAAATTTTCTGATTTTTTTAATTTTTAATTTTTAAATATTTTTTTGGATTTTTAAACATTTTAGAATTTTGTTTGGAATTTTTAATATTTTTTAATTTTTAAATATTTTAATAATATAATAATTCCGGACCGGGTCCCCTACCCGATCCGCCCGACACCTGACCCTGGTTTTCTCTGACCCGCCCGGATCCCTTTCGCTTATTTCATTTTCGATTTTTTATCCCCCTCTTCTTTTTTCTTTTTCTGTTTTTTTGTTTCTTTTTCCTTTTTCTCTTTATTTTTTATTACTTTTTCCTCCCCTACGTGCTTTTTCCATGCACGTCCTTCTTCCTCATGGATTCACCGAGAGCTCACCGAGACCACGCCGAGGGCTCTTCACCTTCATGCCTTGCCGGAGCGAACTTCCCACGGCCCTCAACGTTTGCCGTCGACGCCGACGGCCGTCACCGGCTCACTCCCGTCGACCACCACACTCCCGTAGCCAAATACTCCGGCTATCGCCGTGATAACCCCGGCGACGTTAAAACATTAAAACATTTCGAGACGGTAACCGATTCACCATAAGAAACGTATATACGCATATGAAAACGGCGAGACATGAGAGTAACTGGGGCGGCCTCAAACCGCGGACTTCTTTGGCATAGGGAACGGGTTTTCCGGCAAAAGCGTGTTCGTCCATGGCCGACTCGGGAAGACAATTTTCATGTCACGAAATCACACGAAATTATGGAGTCAGTCAACAGAACATCAACCTTAAGAACGAATAAGACGTAGATCGAAGATTTTATAGACTGATTTCATGTTTATTTTCGGTTCGGCCTTTACTCGGACATTTTACCAAACAAAAGGTCGACAAGCTCAAACAAAGGTTTAAGGTTGAGATTTGGTATGACTTTTGACTCAGACGTGATACATAAAACTCTGAATAGCCATATTTCAATACAAATTCGTCTCAGTTTAAAATGTCTCACTCAAGAACTCCAAGATCGACTTTGGTGTTCTGGGCATGTGATATTTCGTTCAGACATTTCAGCGAACAGTCGGTATGCGTAAAAAAGTATGCATTCCAGAGACACTTTTAAAGCACATCTCAGTCCAAACACAATGTCTTAGCCCTTAAACTCTCCCAAATCATCATGGACTGGTTTCGGTTTCGCTCGACTTGCTCGAAAAATCGCTAGTTTGGTTTAATGCTCTCGAGTTGAAAAAAGCAAGATGAAACAGAGCATGAAATGGAGGAGTTACCTGGTTCGGGAAGGGCAGAAAGTCGACGAAGTCAACGAAGGATGAGGCTGAGCTCGTCCCTTCGCTGCAGCTAGGGCTTGGTTTCGCAGCGACTTGGTCTCGGGCGGATTAGGAGGCCGGATGGTCTTCGGTCGAGGCAATCGGAAACTATGGCGGGAGGCATTAGCAAAGAAGCGACTGGAAGGGGGAGGAAATTTGCCGGCGATCCTCCTGGAAAGAGGAACCGAAGCGCTTTCCTCTTCAAAACCCCTCTCTTTTCTCCATTTTCTCTCGTTCCACCCTCGGTTCCTCTCTTTTCTCCCTTTTTTTCTCGTTCCACTCTCTGTTCCTCTTTGTCTCCTCTAGTCTCTCTTTTTTAAAATTGACGTAGGTCTTTGTGTGTCAACCACCAAAAGCCTTCGCTGGTCAACCATGCCAGCCACCTTCCCCTTCCATTTCGAGCTCAGAGGCGCCATTGATCAGTGTGCTTTCTCTGTTTTTGTATATGCCAGCAGCCAGTCCTCTTCTTGGGATTGAATCAAGCCCGTTTTTGGCTAAATCGGCTGCAATTCTTCTTGGGGTTTTGTCCAGCATAGGATGCAGCGATGAGCCATCACTTTCCTTCTTCTGGAATCGCTGTTAAACCTTCCCGATGCACTCCCTTTCTTTTGCTTTGTCGCTTCTGGTTGTCTGCTCTGCTTCTTGTCGCTTCTGTTGTTTGCTCTGGCTGAGCGCGAGGGGAAGAAGAAAGGGCTGAGGGGCTGGGCCAAGTGGCTGGAGAAAAGGCTAGAGTGGGCCGGATCTGACGGGCCAAAAATAGGCCAAAAGTGGGCCGACGGGGCAAAAGAGAAAGCAAACAACAAACCCAAGAAGAAAGAAAAAAATAATAATAATAAAAAAAAGGTTGAGCCCGAACAACTAAAATAATTGAAAAAGGGGCCGGCCCTATTGAGTAGGATCAAATCGGCCTGACCGATTTTTTATTTTGAAATGTCTCTCTTTTACATTAATTTGGCCCACTTACAATTTAAACATCGATTTAACGAGGTGAGCAAAATTAGGTGTCAACAGGTATATACAATTGAGCCCTAGTGATAGACCGTTGATGAGTTGGGTCCTTAATATGCTAGAAGGAGATATCGATGAACTACAACTTCCCCCAAAACCACTTCTATATCTGACAGAGTCGCTAGCTGATGATGCTGAGACCGAGAATGAATTAGAAACTTTCTCTTCTTCTTCAAGTGGTCAAACAATTTCTAGTAGTTACCGGTATGAGCACAACAAAAAGATTCCGTAATCTTGTTTTGTATGATTTTTCCCCTCTTGTAGAAATTCAATGCAAAATTAAAGTAGTACTATCACTCGTACATGATGTTTTCCCTCGCAAAATCTGCACTTTTTGCACTTCGATTCACCTGGATTTGCATTCAAATTGCCGCTTCATGCACTTTATGAGTGCGTTGTGAAACTGTGGAGCTATCTTGATCGCTCGCGATCATTCATATGTAAAATCCCGGTTTCGTGTGAGTTAAGCAAATTCCTTGCGATACCGTTTGCATTGAGCAATGAGTCTCTCGCCTATCTCCACCGATCCATTACAAGCTCCGTCCTTCCCACCAAAACCTATATCTTACCACCTCGACGGCCGCCTGATCACCCACGTTTACGGCGGCCATCCTTTCCCAAGAGATCTCCAACCTGGACCGCATGTCCCATATGAAGAAAAGAGCAACTCCCTTTCTTAATCATAACGTTTAAAATAATTGGGTCGTTGATCAAAATGGGCTTGTGACTTGGACATGCCACAGAGGAAACACAGAGCAAGCCGCCTACTTTGCCAAAATGAGCAGAATTGGAGCATGTGATGTAACGCAGATCGGATTTTGGAGGGTCAGAAAGAAACCGGTCAACGAACTTTGGGTCGGACTGAGACAAAAACAATCAAAGTCTACCATGTCGGCTGAGCAAAAATAAATAACAGGGGATTGACTGAGACCACCATGAAATCATATAGGGCAAGTTGGAATTAGCCCAAAATTAGAGATGTTGACGGGAATTGAATCGGGGAATATATGTTACTATTTAGTAATACCATCTATACTAAAACTAGTTTATAATATTAGTGTATTAAGTTACTAAAATGCTTATCGATAGAGACAACTGATGAGTAAAACACGAGATTAGACAAGATTAATAATGGATAGTTGATATATGATATAAATAACTTTTAAACTCCAAAAATAAGTAGGGAGCATGATATCGAGAACAAATGGAAATACTTAGGAGGGAGACTAATTCTTGTGAATATGACGGGTTTGACCTTCATACCAGCTTGCCAGTTTACTTAATGCAAAGGGGTGGTGACTTTAACAAAATTATTACTTGAAACTTAGGTGAACGGAATTTATTATCATCAATGATACTATGATATGTCACTCATGATATATTGGCGCCAAAATGAATTTCAACACAGATGCCTTACTGGATTTTGATTCAATTTAGGGCACAGTAGCTCATTTTTATGATACTAAAATCTGATTCCCAGATATATGACCAAAAAAAAAAAAATTCTGATTCCCAGAGAGAATCAGTTTGCCAAAAATGTCGAACTTTGACCCGCAGACAAGTTTCCCCCCTAATTAATGTGAAAGCTACCCATAAAGTAATTCACCACGTGTTAAGTTAGCTTCACTGCGTGTCTGTAATCTCTGCATAATTTCCAATGATGGGAACCTTTTGGTTGGTCCACACAATTTGCTTTTGTTGGCTTTAGTTCGTGTTAATTGGTTGACTCGAACATTTCAATGACAAATGAACCCCCAACTGATCTTCTCGATCAATCAGACCAGGGAACCTCCTCTGAAATGCTACGCGAGTACTACCCAACTGGAGGACGGCAAAATAATTCGCAACCGGCTGCCGGAATTGTAGTCGCCCCACAAGAGAAACTGCTAGATTTCGGCTCAACCTTGTTGGACCGGCAATTCCTCAAAGATCGCCGGCTAACGAGAAATCAAGATTTTAGCAGTTCTCAGAAAGCCTTAGAACAGCTAACTCCCCATGTCAAAACCTTAGTTGCAAAAGAAAGAAAGAGCAACAAGAGACAGTTAAGTGAGCAGAAACTGTTAAATTATATTTCGAGTTTGAGCCGGTAGACAACCAAGAAGATGAGATCTTCTCTGTACACATACATGAAGGGGGCCAACCTTTGACAATATTATATATAACAATCAAAAGGTGTGGGCTTGGTCTGTTTTATTCATTGATTTCCTCCCACGGCAGCCGAAATGGAAGGAAGACTTCCTTCATGTGTAACGAACGAGTGCACGATTTCTTTGTAAATAATTGGAGAGCTCATCGTAAGCTCTTGACAAGTGAAGTTCAGAGCTTAGAGACGTAGAAAGAGGCGAGAGCTTAGAGAGATTTGAGTGTAGAGTCGAGTCCATCGAGTTGAGTTGTTTAAACATTGTGGATATTGGGCATAAACTAGGTATGGGAAACACTCGAGTGTGTGAGTGATTGTAATGTTGTAATTCTCCAATTTATTAGTGGATTATTTGTGGCCGGTTCTCCCCGTAGACGTAAGTACCGATATTCGGATCGAACCACGTAAATTTCTTGTATCCTTTTATTGTTTCTCGTTTTATTTCTCTATCGATTTCTACAGCTCCCGATTTATTTGCAAAGTGACGATCTGCTTCTGCTGTGTCACCAATCACAACAGAATACAGACATGTTTCATTATATTTTGCTTCTTGTCTCTGTTTCATTCAGCCCCTCTTTGTCCATAAGCACAGATACCATATTATCCGGTGAGTCTCTCTCCGGTAACCAGACATTGATCTCTAAAGGAGGAACATTTGAGATGGGCTTCTTTTCACCGGGTAACACTGGTAACCACTACATTGGCATTTGGTACAAAGGATTACCTCAAAAGACGGTGGTTTGGGTTGCGAATAGGAACCGCCCCATGTCCGACCCATTCTCTTCAGAGTTGAAGCTCCTTCAGGATGGTAATTTAGTCATACTCTCTTCATCCAAGCGTCAAATCTGGTCGATTGGTTCGACATCGCTGGTGCCTAATTTGACTTCAGGAGTGCTCCTTGACAATGGAAACTTCATTTTAAGGGAGACATCGGATGTGTCTATTGCTTGGCAGAGTTTTGATCATCCGACTGATACGTGGTTGCCCAGTGCCAAGTTTGGATTCAATAAACTTACATCCGAAAGGACAATTTTGGTGGCATGGAGAGACTTAGATGATCCAGCTCCCGGGATATTCTCTGTAATCCCGGGAGCAGAAGGAAAAGGTCAGTTATCGCTATTTAACAGGTCGGAAGCCTACTGGAATAGTAGTGACTGGACTGGGGACGTATTCGGGCTTCAGCCTTCGCTAACAGAGGAAAACGTGATAAACTTTACCTACGTTTCGAATGAGAATGAGGCCTACGTCAAATATTCCTCAGTTGCTCCTTATAATCTGTCTAGGATAGTGCTTGAACCGACGGGGCTGTTCAAGCAATTAGTATGGGCAAAGCACATCCAGGAATGGAAAGTGCTTTGGGTACAGCCAACACAAAGGTGTGAGGTTTACCCCTTTTGTGGTGCTTCTTCTAATTGCAATCAGAGCCATGCACCGCTTTGTGATTGTGCTCTTGGATACTTAGATGATCTGAAGCTGGAAGATCGTCTGGGCCGATGCAAAAGGAGATCTGCGTCGGAATGTAGTGATGACAGAAAAGATAATTTTTTCCTCATGCCCAACACACGCTTCCCAAAAAATTCTGATTCGTTCATGGTTGAAAACATCGAAGCATGCAGGTTGTTGTGCTTAACCAACTGTTCGTGCAGTGCATATGCTTACACTGCAAACTGTCTGATATGGACGGATGAGAAGTTTTCGGTTCAACTTTCGGCCAATGATGCAGTTTTGAGAGATTTCTATGTCCGGATTGCGGGGTCAGGCTTGAAGGAAGAAAGTAAGAAAAAGGGGAAACCCAGATCGAATTTCATAATAGCAGTTGTAGTTGTGACCGTAGCTTTTCTCTTGGTCCTCAGTGGGTCGCTGGTGACCATTAGGAGGAGACGGCCTGCTAGGGCAGCGGATGATCATTTGATGCATTTTGAATATCGAGTTCTGAAGAAGGCGACAAAAAAATTCTCCGAGAAAATTGGGGAAGGCGGGTTTAGTTCTGTCTTCAGGGGAGCACTGCCAGACTCAACTCCAATAGCAGTGAAGAAACTTGTGAACCAAAACCAAAGTAACAAACAGTTCCTTGCGGAAGTTAGAACTATCGGAACAATACAGCACGTCAATGTCCTTCGTCTGCGCGGATTTTGTGCAGAAGAGACAAAAAGGTTCCTAGTATTTGAGTACCTTGCAAATGGTTCGCTCGCAGCTCATTTGTTTCGGAAAGATTCCAACACCCTCGATTGGAAAACCAGATACGGCATCGCCATTGGGATTGCTAAAGGATTGGAGTATCTCCATGAGAGGTGTCGAGATCGCATCATACACTGCGACATCAAGCCAGAGAATATACTGTTGGATTCAGAACTCGCGCCACAAATTGCTGATTTCGGCCTTGCAAAGCGCCTGGGACGGGATGTCAGCCGCGTAATTACCACCATGAGGGGAACCAGAGGGTACCTCGCACCAGAATGGATTTTGGGAGGAGCCATCACGTCGAAAGTTGACATTTTCAGCTATGGAAAGGTGCTCTTTGAGATCATATCGGGAAAGAGAAACATCGAGGAGCTGAACAGTGATATGCGCGATTATCTACCGCTACAGGTAGCTAATTCAATCGCCAAAGGAGAAGAAGTGTTGCCACTCGTGGACCGCAGATTGAACGGACTCGTGGAGATGGAAGAATTGTGCAGAGCATGCAGAGTCGCTTGCTGGTGCATTCAAGACAGCGAGAAAGATAGACCAACTATGTCTCAGGTAGTTCAGATTTTGGAGGGGGTTATGGCAGTAGAAAAGCCTCCAATCCCAAGAACTTTCTTGCAACTTGTAGGAAGTCAATGAAGAGGAAGCTGAAATTATCCAGGGATAAAACTAAGAACCTGTCTAGTATGATTTAATTGCTTCTTTGTTATAACTTTTTGGGTTTTGGTTGCGACCTTCGACTTTAAAGTGATACTTTCCGATAAGCCAAATGGGAATGTTTTTGTGCAAATATAACGAGCATCTTCATAGGCAACTTTCAAAAAAAAAAAAGAAAAGAAAAATTGGACATGAAGCAACGTCTCATTTGCTCACCAATCGTCTCCAATTTCCCAATGTGAAAAAGAGACGGGACATGGCATTAGGGATATGATGCGCATGCCATGCATGTGAGTTTCGTGAGTGTAAAAATTATTTTTGGCCCTCTCTAAAGCCGACCTTAGACCTACTAAACAAGTGAGCCAGACCTAGGGGTCATGTCTAGGGTGGATAGTGGCCTCGGCCTCAAAATGTGAACTTTTTTGATTGGCTGTGTGAGATCTATACTTCTTGATCTGAGCAGATCTAAATTGTGGGCACTAAGGCTTGACGAGCCAAATTATGATTTAGAGGAGTTTGGACATAGTTGATAGCCGATTGAGCAGGTCAGATTTGGACGTTGCCTGATCGATGGGCAGGTCTAGACAAGCGGTTTCCTTATAGAGTTCGTAATCGTAAGAGCTCGTTACATTTTCACAAATGAAGTTTCTAGGGATTCTTGTCCTGGAAAATTTTGGGCATAACCTTTTCAAGCTCAATTTTGGGCCCGAGACTGGGACGACCATTTGGAATTGCTTTTCCTTTCCTTTTGTTCAGTTTTAAGATACTAAAAGCTAATTCCTAGTGAGAACGGATTTGCCAAAAATGTCTGACTTTAGCAATCGCGGAGAAGTTTCGTTCCTTTTAAATACATGAAAGCTATGTACAACAATCTCTGCATAGTTTCCACTGATGAAACCTTTGATTGGTCCACACAATATGCTTTTCTCGACTTGACTTTGTGTTAATTGGTTGACTTGGACATTTCAATGACAGATCACCCCCGACTGATCTTCTCGATCATGTAACAATGCAATTTCACCAAAACGTCGGAGCGCAAAAGTAATTCATTACCATTGTTGAAAGAATAGGGTTAAGGGATCGCAATCATTTTTTTCTTACTAAAAATTAGTTTTTTTTATATAAATATTCTATCAATATACAAATACATAATTTAATAATTTCGTTGAAACAGGAAATGCATGCATCAAACGAGGAACAAATATCTCTCTTCTCACGTCACGACGTTGCTTAGGCTTTTCAAAATATTACTTACTTCGAAACACTTGAAAATAAAATTTTCGGTACTCATAATTTCAGTTGTATATTATAATTTTTATGTGTACTTCAATACTCGACGTGTATTTTTTGTGATGTATGATTGTAATAGGATTCATACTTTCCTCCAATCCTGATTGAAGAAAACTTCCTCCGACCATCCTTCAGTACAGTGGACTACAAGTTGTGGACATCACCCTTATTCAACTTAAATGAAGATTATGTCTACATGTGTGTTAGATATTTGAATATTAAACCACGGATTCATTTATGAGTTTAAGTTTTTTGATTGGATTTTTCGATATAAAATTAGAGTAGGAAGTCCTGAGTTCAAATATTTTCATCCCCTATTAATTTCCTATATTACATATTTCCACACTTTAAGCTTATGCCAAAGTCCAGCCTACACGTGAGTGAGAGTATTAGAATTTTTAAATATAATAACACGCCCTAATCTATCAAGTTAAACTTTCGGTTTGGACTTTCTAATACTTTGAAACTCACCAATTAGAAGGGTGGTGAGTGAAGAAATATTAACCATTACAAAAACTATAGTTGATACTTGTAGGGACTTTATTGTATAATTAACCAATAACAATACGGATATGATACTAATCAATATAATCTATAGTCCTTTCATCTGGAAAGCATTTTTCAGATGCTCTGGTGCATTTGTTAGCCACTGTCTGCCCACTACGTCGGAATGTGCTTTGAAGCTCCACTTTCTTGACTTTGGACAGCTCTTGGTCATTGTTTGACTTGGGCTTTTTCCAAAGACAACTCCAACTCTTCAATCAGCATACATCTCTCCAGATGCATCCCCTTTCAATCGAGCCTCTTCACCAAATAACAAAGCCAAACAAAAATCTCTCTCCATTGCACAAATTCTCTTTACTCAGGTGCCAAATGGAGCCCTTCCTATTACTCGTTCTTCTCATAATACAAGCTGGGATTAGTTGCGATGCCCGGGATAATCGCCCGTGTGCCCCTTCAACGTGCGGGGAGGTTGGAAACTTGAGCTATCCCTTTCAATTGAAAGACGATCCGAAAGGCTGCGGTGACTCGAGATTCGAGCTAGCATGTGAAGATAACCGCACGTTGTTATCTTTGTACAGTGGCCGATATCATGTGAAAAAGATAATCCCTCTGGACAACTCTTGGGATATCTTTGCTGGTACTATGGAAGTGGTCGATGTCGGGCTGCAAAAGGGCAACTGTTCCTCCCTTCCTCTCCACCCGTTAATGCCCTCTAATTTCAGTGGTGAAGAATATAAACCGTACGACATCTCTTCTATATTTCCCATGGTGACCATTATGTCTTGCTCAAAGCAGGTGAGATCTCCTTCATATATTGACGTCGAACCATGTATAGCTGTAAAAGGGTATTATATATACGCTGTCATCGATGCAACGGCAAGGGATATTGAGGATTTTTGCACCATAACCGCGTCAATACTTGCAGCAGAATATTTAGGGAAAAAAATAGATGCATCGTCCCGCGAGAATCATACAATCTCGATCTCCTACACCGACATCCACAATGCGATGGCCGATGGGTTTTTTATCTGGGTCTGGCCGCGGCCGTACAAGAAATTATTTCACTTTTGCTTCTTAGGGTACCGATATGGTGGGAAACGATGCAAACCCTACTACAATTGTAAGTATGCCTTTCCATCGAAGAACTTTACCTGATCAATATGCTAATATTTGGGTCTAGCTATAGCTCTTGTCATGAATTAAAATTCATTACACTTGTGATGAACAGTTATTATCCTTACACATCTTTGCTACGAAAGTTGTTAATTTATATTTAGGTTTTTAGTTAATTAGGATAATAATACTTCTTTCCTTATACGTGCTTTTCATTCATTACTCGGTTCTGATTATATGCCTTAATCTCTTGCTTTCTATAGACAATTCTTCCTGGGGTACGGCGCTAAATGTTGCACTGAATACAGTTCCTAATGCCGGTTTTGTCTTCGGTAGGGACGATTCATTTTTCCTCACATCCACGAAACACTAGCGTACATATATGTGAAGAAAACACTCCTTGTATGCGCTTTATAACAAATAAAGAAGACTATACTTTACACTAATCTTGAGGCAATTTTATATACAGCTCACTTCCTGGCAGCAAAATTCATATTTGGCGCTCCATGTGTGCTGATACTTCTAGTCTATAAGTGGAAGAGAAGGCACCAAGCAATGGACGCAAACATTGAAGAATTTCTACGAGCTCACAATAACTTTTTGCCCATTAGGCACTCTTACTCGGATATCAAGAAGATCACAAAGAATTTCAAACACAAGTTAGGTGAAGGGGGATTCGGTTCTGTGTACAGAGGAACACTTAGAAGTGGCAATGAAGTTGCGGTTAAGATTTTGAACAAACCAAAATCTAACGGGCAAGATTTTATAAGCGAAGTGGCCACAATTGGAAGGATCCACCACGTTAATGTGGTGCAACTTGTTGGTTTTTGCTTTGATTACTCCAAACAAGCTATTGTCTATGATTTCATGCCGAATGGATCGTTGGATAAGCACATTTTCTATAAGGATGGGAATAATTCTCTTGATCATAACAAAATGTATAAGATCTCTCTTGGCATAGCTAGAGGAATAGAGTACCTTCATCGGGGATGTGACATGCAAATTCTACACTATGATATCAAACCTCACAACATTCTCCTAGATGAGAGTTTCATTCCGAAAGTTTCTGACTTTGGACTTGCGAGACTTTACCCCACCGATCATAGCATAGTACCGTTGACTGCAGTAAGAGGAACCTTGGGATATATGGCTCCTGAACTATTCTATAAGGATATTGGTGGCATTTCTTACAAAGCCGATGTTTATAGTTTTGGGATGATGCTAATGGAAATGGCCGGTAGAAGGAGAAATGTAAATGGAAATGTAGAGGATTCAAGTCAAATTTATTTTCCTTTGTGGGTTATGATCAACTCGGCAAAGAAAAGGGCTATGAAATGGTTGATGCCACAGAAGAGGAAAGAGAGACAACAAGGAAGATGATAATCGTTGCTCTTTGGTGTATACAATTGAGCCCTAGTGATAGACCATCGATGAGCCGGGTCCTTAATATGCTAGAAGGAGAGATTGATGAACTACAACTTCCCCCAAAACCACTTCTTTATCCGACAGAGAAGCCACTTGATGATGGCGAGATCGAGAACGAACTAGAAACTTTCTCATCTTCTTCAAGTGTTCCAACTATTTCTAGTAGTTACCAGTATGAGCACAATAACAATTGTTTTGTATGATTTTTTCCCTCTTGTAGAAATTGAATGCAAAATAAAAGTAGTAATATCCCTTATCCATGATTTTAGCAGTGTATCCTCCAGCTATCTATTGGTACCCACCTTTTCCAAATGTGCCTTTTTTTTTTTTTGAACGAGGTTTCCTTTACGAAATTTTGGGTCCTTTTGGGTCGCAATGTCAATCCTTCCTCCATCGTTCTAAAAGCTCGCAGTTACAAGATTTGAGGACAATAGTCCAGTCGTACCATCACTCAGTGAAGAAGAACTGGACAAGCATATTTGCCGGAACACATGGCAAACGTGTTTAATCTTTTGGTTTCGTTCTCGGGTATTTTCCATTTCAATGTATTTTAATTTCCTTGCAAACTCTTCACTTTTTGCACTTCGATTCACCTGGATTTGCACTCAAATCCCCACTTCATGCACTCTCTGAGCGTGGTGTGAAACTGTGGAGCGATCTTGATCGCTCTCTGTCTTCTTAAATTCGAATGGACTCAGCATAATTTGATTTATCTTCAAATGGTACTATCTTTACACGCTCGCGATCATTCATATGTAATATCCTAGTTTCATGTGAGTTAAGCAAATTCCTCGTGATACCGTTTGCATTGAGCAACGAGTCTCTCCCTTATCTCCACCGATCCATTACAAGCTCCGTCCTTCCCACCAAAACCTATACCTTACCCCCCTCGACAGTCGCCCGATCACCCATGTTTACTCTGGCCATCCTTTCCCGAGAAATCTCCGACCTGGACCGCATGTCCCATATGAAGAAGAAGAGCAACTCCCTTCCTTAATCCTAACGTTTAAACCAATTGGGAGGTTGCTCAAAATGGGCTTGTGACTTGCACATGCCACAGACGAAACACAGAGCAAGCCGCCTACTTTGCCAAAATGAGCAGAATTGAGCATGTGATGTAACGCAGATCGGATTTCGGAGGGTCAGAAAGAAACCGGTCAACGAACTTTGGGTCGGACTGAGACAAAAAAATCAAAGTCTACTATGTCGGCTGAGCAAATAAATAACAGGGGATTGACTGAGACCACCATGAAATCATATAGGGCAAGTTGGAATTAGCCCAAAATTAGAGATGTTGACGGGAATTGAATGGGGGAATATATGTTACTATTTAGTAATACCATCTATACTAAAACTAGTTTACAATATTAGTGTATTAAGTTACTAAAATGCTTATCGAATGAGAAAATTGATGAGTGAAACACGAGGTTAGACAAGATTAATAATGGATAGTTGATACATGATATAAATAACTTTTAAACTCCGAAAATAAGTAGGGAGCATGATATCGAGAACAAATGGAAATACTTAGGACAGAGACTAATTCTCGTTAATATGACGGGCTTGACCTTCATACCAGCTTGCCAGTTCACTTAATGCAAACACTTCATGCAAACGTGTAATGACTTAAATTAAATTGTTACTTGAAACTCAGTTGAACAAAGTTCGTTGTCATCTATGTTACTGTATGTTCTCGTTTTCGTCTTCGCGATGTGTCACTTATGATATATTGGAACCAAAATGAATTTCAAACAGATGTCTCACTTACAAGGATTTTGATTCTATTTAGGGCACAGCAGTTCAATTTTACGATACTAAAGCTGATTTCTAGAGAAAATCAATTTGCCAAAAATTTCAAATTTAGAAACCGTAGATAAGTTTCCTACCTAATCGATGGGAATGCCATCCATTAAGTAATCCACAGTGTTATGTTAGCTTCACTGCGTCAACATCAATCTCTGCATAATTTCTACTGATGGAACCTTTGGTTGGTCCACACAATTTACTGTGTGTTAATTGGTTGACTTGCACATTTCAATGACAGATGACCCCCAACGATCTTCTCTATCATCAGACCAAAGAACCTCCTCTGGAATGCTAAGCGTTTACGAGAGAAACAGCCAGTTTCTTATGACTTTCGACTAAACCTTGTTGGACCGGCAACTCCCCGAAGACCGCTGGCCAACGAGAGATCAGGCTTTCATCAGAAAGCCTTGGAGCTGCTATCTCCCCATGTCAGTTGCGAAAGAAAGAGCAACAAGAGATGAGTTACATAAGCAGAAACGCAGAAATGTTTCCATATATTTTGCTTCTTTACTCTGTTTCATTCGGCCCCTCTTTGTCCATAAGCCAGATACCATATTACCCGGTGAGTCTCTCTCCGGAAATCAGACATTAATCTCTCAAGGAGGAACATTTAAGATGGGCTTCTTTTCACCAGGTAACATTGGTAACCACTACATTGGCATTTGGTACAAAGGATTACCTCAAAAGACTCTGGTTTGGGTTGCGAATAGGAACCGCCCCGTGTCTGACCCATTCTCTTCGGAGTTGAAGCTCCTTCGGGACAGTAATTTAGTCATACTCGCTTCATCCAAGCGTCAAATCTGGTTGACCGGTTCAACATTGCTCATGCCTAATTTGACTTCAGCGGTGCTCCTTGACAATGGAAACTTCATTTTAAGGAAGACATCTGATGTGTCTATTGCTTGGCAGAGTTTTGATCATCCGACTGATACGTGGTTACCCGGTGCCAAGTTTGGATTCAATAAACTTACGTCAGAAAGGACAGTTTTGGTGGCATGGAGAGATTTAGATGATCCAGCTCCCGGGATATTCTCTGCATTCGCGGGAGGGAAGGAAGAGCTCAGTATTCGCTATATAACAGGTCGGAAGCCTACTGGAATAGTGGCAACTGGACTGGCGATGAATTCAGGCATCAGCGCTCAGTAACAGTGGAAAACGTGGTAAACTTCTCCTTTGTTTCAAATGAGAATGAGGCCTACTTCATATATTCCTCAGTTGCTCCTTATAATCTTTCTAGGATTGTGCTGGAACCGACGGGGCTGCTCAACCAATTAGTGTGGGCAAAGCATATCTAGAAATGAAAAGTGCTTTGGACACAGCCAACCCTAGAGTGTGAGATTTATCCCTTTTGTGGTGCTTCTTCTAACTGCAATCAGAGCAAAGCGCTGCTTTGTGATTGCGTACTTGGATACTTAGATCCTCTAAAGCTGGAAGATCATCTGGGCCGATGCAAGAGGAGAAATGTGTCAAAATGTACTGGTGACAGGAAAGATAATTTTTTCCTCATGCCTAATACACACTTGCCAAAAAATTCTGATTGGTTCATGGTGGAAAACCTTGATGCATGCAGGTTGTTGTGCTTGAGCAACTGTTCTTGCAGTGCTTATGCTTACACTGCTAACTATCTGATATGGACGGATGACAAATTTGTGGTTCAACATTCAGCCGATGATGCAATTTCAAGAGATTTCTATGTCCGGATCGCGGCATTGGACTTGAAGGAGGAGAGTAAGAAAAGGGGGAACCCAGTTCAAATTCCATAACAGCAGTTGTAGTTGTGTCCGTAGCTTTTCTCTTGGTCCTCGAGTGGGTCGCTGGTGATCATTAGGAGGAGGCGGTCTGCTAGTGGAGCGGACGATCATTTGATGCATTTTGCATATTGAGTTCTGAAGAAGGCAACAAAGAACTTCTCTGAGAAAATTGGGGAAGGCGGGTTTAGTTCTGCCTTCAGGGGAGCACTGCCAGACTCAACTCCAATAGCAGTGAAGAAACTTGTGAATCAAAACCAAAGTAACAAACAGTTCCTTGCGGAAGTTAGAACTATCGGAACAACACAGCACGTCAATGTCCTTCGTCTGCGCAGTTTTTGTGCTGAAGAGACGGAGCGGTTCCTAGTATATGAGTACCTTGCAAATGGTTCGCTCGCAGCTCATTTGTTTCAGAAAGGTTCCAACACCCTCGATTGGAAAACCAGATACGGCATCGCCATCGGGATTGCTAAAGGATTGGAGTATCTCCATGAGAGGTGTCGCGATCGCATCATACACTGTGACATCAAGCCAGAGAATATACTGTTGGATTCGGAGCTTGCGCCACAAATTGCTGATTTTGGCCTCGCAAAGCTCCTGGGACGGGATGTCAGCAGCGTAATTACCACCATGAGGGGAACCAGAGGGTACCTCGCACCAGAATGGATTTTGGGAGGAGCCATCACGTCGAAAGTCAATGTTTTCAGCGACGGAAAGGTGCTCTTTGAGATCATATCGGGAAAGAGAAACATCGAGGAGCTGAACAGTGATGTGCGCGATTATCTACCGCTTCAGGTAGCTAATTCAATCGCCAAAGGAGAAGAAGTGTTGCCACTCGTGGACCGCAGATTGAACGGACTCGTGGAGATGGAAGAATTGTGCAGAGCATGCAGAGTCGCTTGCTGGTGCATTCAAGACAGCGAGAAGGATAGACCAACTATGTCTCAGGTGGTTCAGATTTTGGAGGGGGTTATGGCAGCAGAAAAGCCTCCAATCCCAAGAACTTTCTTGCAACTTGTCGGAAGTCAATGAAGAGGAAGCTGAGATTATCCAGGGATAAAATTAAGAACCTGTCTAGTATGATTTAATTGCTTCTTTGTTATAACTTTTTCGGTTTTAGTTGCCACCTTTGACTTAAAAAAAAAAAAGAAAAGAAAAATTGGACATGAAGCAACATATCATTTTGCTCACCAATCGTCTCCAATTTCCCAATGTGAAAAAGAGACGGGACAGGGCATTAGGGATATGATGCGAATGCCATGCATGTGAGTTTCATGAGCGTAAAAATTGTTTTTGGCCCTCTCTAAAGCCGATACTAGAACTACTAAACAAGTGAGCCAGACCTAGGGGTCGTGTTTAGGGTGGATAGTGGCTTCGGCCTCAAAACAGGAACTTTTTCGATTGATTGTGTGAGATCTATACTTCTTGATCTAAGCAAACCTAAATCGTGGGCACAGGGGCTCGACGGGCCAAATTATGATTTGGAGGAGTGTGGACATAATTGATAGCCGGTTGAGCAGGTCAGATTTGGACTTAGCCCGATCGATGGACAGATCTAGACAAGCGGTTTCCTCGTAGAGTTCATAATCCTAAGAGCTCGTTACATTTTGACAAATGAAGTTTCAAGGGGTTCCGAGTCATGGAAAATTTTGGGCATGACCTTTTCAAACTCAATTTTGAGCCCAACTTGGGTCAACCATTTGGAATAAAAAATATTGACAAGAATATTTCTTTTCTTGTCAGAAACGAGGATTGACCCGTGGACTGAGCTAAGATCTAATCTCACACTTCCACTTAAAAAAAGGAAAGAAAAGTAGTTCATTTGGACTCTCGGCCTATAGCGAATTTTTCATTCATTGGAATTCTCATCAAATTAGGCCCGATTCGGTGAACAAGTGGAAAGGGCCTAAAGCCACTTAGGGTGCGCTTGAATACCATTCTGTGCCCGGAAGCTATTTCTGAACAGAAATGATTTTTTTTTATTCTGTGCCCGGAAATAATTTCTGAGTATTTGAAGGCGTTTGATAAACTGTCCAAAATTTCTATTCCTAGAGTAGAAAAGAACAGAAATGCGTTTGGTAACTACACAAAATTTCTGTTCCCAAATAATATTTTAATAATATTTTGAATTGTTTAATTTTTTTTTTACCCATTTTCTTCTTTGGCCATGGCCGGTCGCCGCCCAGGGCCGGCAGAGGCGAGGCGGCCTCGCCCAGAGACGGCGAGGCTCGTCCTCGCCCAGATCTGGGCGAGGCCGAGCCTCGCCGTCTCTAGGCGAGGCCGACCTCGCCGTCGCGGCCGACAGCGAGGCTCGGCCTCGCTCGATCTGGGCGAGGCCGCCTCGCCCAGGCGGCGAGGGTCCAGCCCTCGCCCTCGCCGGCGAGGGCCGTGACGCCCTCGCCGGCCCTGGGCTGTGGCCGGTCGCCGGCGGCCGGCCCAGCCCAGGGAAGAACAACACAAAAATAAGAAAAGAAAAAAAAGAAAAAGAAGAAAAAAAACTGATTCTCAAAATTGTGCCGAGAAACAAGAAGCAATTTTTTTTTACTTCTTGTTTCTCTTCCAAAACTATTTCTCGGCACAAATTTTTGCAAAATGTGCCCAGGAATAAAAAGTTTACCAAACGCATTTCTGTTCCCAAACTATTTCTGAAAACAAAAGAACAGAAATTTTCACTATTTGGCACGTTACCAAACGGGCCCTTAACCAAGCTGACAGAGAAAATATTTCTCGTGACATTTATATATCATATGAAATCGGTCAAGCATGTTTGGATTGACTTTTTTTTTTTACTTTTTAATTAATCTAAATCTTGCTACACGTTTTTTTTTTATGAAATCCAAACTATCTTAAACTTCCATGTCATAAAAATGCTGATTCGTAGATTAACATACAATTGTTTTCTTAAATTTCGAAAGTTTGAATAATATTTTAGTTTGTGATAGTAGTAATTATAAATGTTAGCAAACCCTCTCCCCCGAGGTATAGGCGCCCCGATTACCTGTGCGGGCTCGTCCCCGGGGAATGGTGGCAGATTCTCAGTTACCCAAAAAAAAAAATGTTAGCAAACCCATAGTTAGATGGAATAAATGTCTCTATATAATGAAGCAAACAGGAAAGAAATAGGGACACATACAAAATTATCCATGCACAAATTGACAGTTGTCCATGCACGATGCTCTTGATTGTGTGACAACTAGTTGGCCATGCAAGATGTGATCGTCCATGCATCTACGTTTCCTCAAGGTCAAAGAGAGGACTTCTATCGCTTGAATCTCGGATTGAAAAGAGTGTTACCGAGAGGAAATAGAAAAAAAGAAGAAGATAAGAGATGGGGAAGAGAGATGGATCCTGAAGGGGAAACCGTGAACGAAGACAAGAGAAAGTTAAATCCCGATGATTCATGTTGTAAGTCGTTCACACCGTTTTAGGAAACCATATCTCATATACCATATGCGAACAGGATCAGATATGTTGATGTGTACTTGTCATGTGTGCCAAAAATTATATGAGTGAGGTAATTTTATTGCATCGTATGCATGGCAATGATACATGTCGCAGTATTAGCTAAGAACCACAAATAATAAAGTATTACGCGCCCTCTATGCCACCTTTAGAACTTTGTTGGGACAAAGTGCTGAGTGGTTGGAGCCACCTCTTGAACATAAACGGGCCAACTCTAGAGTCCTACTCGTGCGCCCATATGTATATATCGATAGGATTAGTTATATGATATGCATCATCTGATAGAACCTGTGTCTTTTACTTTTATCAGTATTTCCGATCTCTTAGATAGGTGGTGACTTACTTGCTCAGTTGATGATGGGTCCACAGGGTATTGAGGCAAGCTCACCGACAGTGTCTGCAGGGTGGCTTAGTGAGGTCGAGATCCCTTGAGTAGGAGAGAGCAGCGAAAGCTGATTGGGTTTTGGAGCATTACAATAGTTGAAACAACAGCGACCAATAAAATTGATGAATGACATTTTAGGAATAGTCATTACTAGGGGTGTCAACAGTTTGGATCGGAACTGGTTTCCTTGATACCCGACTTGAACAGTAAGACAGCATGATTATTGGAAAGCAAATTTCTTAAGATTCCTGGTTCAAGCTCAAAACATAATTTAATAATACAATTGACTTCTTTTGAGTTTTGCTCATTTTCTATGAAAGAAAATTATTACGTGACTTTTTTTTAATATATCTCTAATATATGTTGCGGCAACGTTACAATAGCAAAGATTTCACTCTGTGGGTAAGGAGGGTGGCACAAGATATGAGAAATGGTGTGACATTCTGAAATTCGACCCACTTTGGGATTTATGAAATGGATGATTTTATGGACGTACTTGTAGTTAGATCTCACCCGGAACTGATCACTCCTGGGATACTAACCGTTAGGGAATGGCTAATTAGGGATTTAAAATTCTTGCGACCAAAGAAACTCGATCGTGAACCGACTTTTGACCATAAAAATTGTCGAGGTGACATTTTGAGCCAATGTAGGCCGATCCAAGGATAGTTAGGGATCAATTTCCCGCTGTCATGCGAGTGGATCGCGGGTGATTCCGCTTGACCACGAGATGAGTTGACGAATGACTCTAAACCTATGCCAAACGATATCGCCTGTCGGAACTAGCGATCGATCCTCGCGATTACATGACAACCAAGGTCGTCACGATCCGAGTGAACTTAAACGTGGCTTGATTCAGTATCAACCACGGGTCGAATACGCGAATTTCTCAAAAGCCACCCGTTAGTTTGAGATACGCTCAAGTTACGTTATTTAAATTTAGTCGTTAATCAGAGACCAAGTTTGGGCATTGGAAATTTCGAAAGTCACGACAGGATAATTGGACAACGTTGTTATTAGCTTGGTCAGCCTGAGAATTGTCCGGATTCTTCAGAAAATTTGAATTTTGGCAAGAAATGGAAACATGACCGTTTTGCCCCTGAGACTTTGTTAAGGCCAAGTATATTGTGAGAAGGGCATTTTGGTCATTTCACACCAACTTTAGAGATAAAAAAATTTGGACAATTTTGCCCTTGGACTTTTTGTGAAATTCCAATTTTGCCCTTTGATATTTTTGGTGAGAGTTAATCTTGGCCGTTGATCTTAAGATAAGATTGAATCATGGCCGTTGATTGGAAAGTAGAGAGGAGGGTAAGATGGTCATTTTCCTAGGGGGGTAGACACCAATTATTGGTTTATTAAGCCTTTCTTCTCTCTCTTTCTCTCTCTCACCCTCTCATTTTCTCCCTCACGCCTACCCTCTCCCTCTCACTCCCTCTCGGCCGAGCCCCCTCTCCTTCCTCCCTTGACCGTGGCCGACCGGCCAAGCCAGCCGTCGCCGTCGTTCAACCGCCATGCCGGATAGCCGCCGCTCGGTCGTTCCCGATGCCGCGGCCTCGCCACCACCACCTCACCGTCTCACACACACACACTCTCTCTCTCTCAACCAGTCCTCTTCCTTTTCTTTTGGCCTTGCACGTGTGGCCGAGCAAGGCTGGTCGCCGCTTGTTCGGTCACCGTCCGCCGTTCAGCCGCCGCCGTCGCTGCCCGTTCGCCGTGAGACCGCCGGCTTGCCGCCCCCCCTTCTTGCCGAGCTTGCCTAGGACTCCAAGTGAGTGGCATTCTAAACCCTTCCTAGGACTACAGGTACTAACGGACTTGATTAGGGGCTGATTCGGGTTTATTAGTGGCTGTTTAGGGGTTAATTAGTGGCTGTTTAGGGGTTATTTTGGTAGGCTGAGTTGGGGGTTGATCTTGGCTGATTTGTGGGTGAAATTGTGATGGTTTCGGGGCTGACCATGGTGGATTTACATGCTGGAAATCGTGGTGTGAAATGATGAGTGTATGGTTCGATTTGGGGACTAAACGTGTCGGTTTGATGTGTGGTGTCGTGGCTGGTTTGTGTGATTATTGTGGCTTGAAATAGACATGAATATGTTGATTTTATGCTCATATTAGTGGCTGTGATTGTGGGTCTAGTGGCGACCTTGCATGCTCGTCGGATTATGGAATAATTGGTTGAAATGTGGACCCGTTTATATCAGCATGGGCTGAATTGGATTGGTTGGAAATTGGGCATGTTTGTGTGTCAATTGAGCATGTTCGTATGATGTTCGAGCGTGTGAATGGGTGAAAAATTTATGTGATATGTCGTGTGTGTGGTCACGAAAGTCCCTGAGGCGTGTAATGTAACGCGGGGAATTGAGCCGTCCTGAGGCGTGTACTTTAACGCGGAACGATGCTCGGTATTACCGGAAGACCGCCAACTTGAGGCATGTTCGTTTATGCGGGTTGTGCCGTAGGTGGAGGATGTTGAGCCTGAGGCGTGTATTGTAACGCGGGCAAGAGACATAGCCTGAGGCGTGTACTGTAACGCGGGCTAAGGAGTATTGTGAATTTGAGACGATCGTACGTGAACCGTGGATTGAAAGTGGACCTGAGGCGTAATTACGCGGGTTGTAGGCAAGTTTAATGAAAATAGTGTGGGGTGCGTGAACGAGTGTGTGTAAAAGGCGGAGTTTGGAAATGACATATGTTCGACTTTGTTTTTGGGCATGAAATTAATTTGAAATGTGAATGTGGTTAAGATTTGTGGAACTGAGACTAACATGCAGATTGTGAGTATTAAGAGCCCAGGTAAGTGCAATTGAGTGCATGTTGTGTGTTTAATGAGTGATATTGTGTTTGGTCTTGTCTGGAGGTACGTGTTAGCCTAGGTGGGGTTTAGGGTGTTTACTTTCTGAAACGTGTCTCATGGTTGTTAACCAAACCATTTCAGAACCCCGGCCTGAACCATGAATCTTCCACCGCCACCGCCTCAGCGTTTTGGCATACCGATGCACACCGATCATGCCGTGGTAGAGTACCCGATAGATGATAATATGGCTTGGATCAAGTATACCACCGTAGTCTGGGTAGATATAGACCAACCCCTTTGGCAAGCCCACACTTATACCGCCTGGTGTTTCCGGGATGGTATGGACGAGTTCGGTCCTGTTCGAGGTTTTGATGTCCCTTTTGACGGAGTGGGAGATTGGGATCCGTCGGCTATACCTCCTCCTGATGGGGAGATGACTAGCCTTGACACTAGCCTCGCACAGTCAGGACATCAGCATGTGCCTGCAGCACCCGAACCCACAGTGGCTGAGCCTGATCTGGAGCAGGAAGAGTCACAAGCAGGGTTCGACCCGATGGGTGTGGATTTAGGTGCAGTGCCAGAGGAGGAACCCGAAGAAAAAGAGCCCGAAGAAGAGCTTGAGGAGGAACCAGAAGAAGAGCCAAAAGAAGAATCGGAAGAGGAGTCTGAAGAAGAGGAACGAATTGAGGTTCCGTTAGAGTCGGGGGATGAAGACAACCTGATTGAGATCAAGGCGGATTCTGAGTCTTCAGAGGAGCAGGTGGCTCAGGGGGAATCAGATTCGGGTTCCAGGGAGACCGACTCGGAGTGGACACCGTCTAAAGGGCGTAGGGGTTAGTTTAGGGGTAGGGTAAACCCTTTTTGAAGTGTCCCATTTTTGGAGTTAGAATATACCCAGACTACTGGTCCTTTTTGATATCGGTGGTGTAAACTTTAGAAGCCCGGTGTGCGTGTATATTATGTGTATTGTAAGTGGTGTGAATTGTATAAGTTTGACTTGGTAATGAATATATATTCTCCCTATTATCCCTTTCTAAGTATTGTCTGGGTGTTTGTTGCTTCCGCTAGCGCTTTATCTCTGGTAGTGTAAGGTCGGCGACATCCTGGGACGTCGCGATATTTGACCAAAGAGGTATGTCGCGAGCTCGATAGGGTTCGGGGCGTGACATCCCGCGTTGATTTGGTATCAGAGCAAGGTTAGCTTGATCCAAGTTAGTCGAAGTTTGGAGTGATAAGGAGCGATGACTTTTGGGGTATTTGACTAGGGAGACCTTAGCGAGTCATAGGTGTGCAGCAAGCTACGCGTGCCTCCAGACTGTTTGTTGTGATTGCTGAGTGAATTGAGTGCTATAACGATTGGCATGCAGGTGCGTCTGGACCTGAGGTAAGTGCACAGACCTTATTGATTGTGGCCTTATGCTGTTGTGATTAATTACCTGCTGATTGAATTATTGTGTTAATTCGTTGCCTAGGACTAGATTGGTATAGTTGGCCTAGGTTTCCAATTCCTGAGTGGAATTATAGCAAGCAAGTGAGTGATAGAAAACAGTGAGGATGAGTTCGAGAGGTAGAGGAGTAAGAGGCCAATCAAGTTCGCAAGCCCAACCTGCGGGAGATCCGAGAATGGGTGTGGTCATGAGGACCCTAGAAGAGATTGGTAATCTGATAGGACAGCAGACTCAGGAACGAGCTGCCACTATTGTCCATGCTGCTGAGGCCGCTGTGGCCGCCGCGGGAATCAAGGGCAAGGACAAGTGAATGTGAATAGGCAGATGCATCAGCTAGTTGAGCAGTTTTTGAAATTAAAGCCCCCTAAGTTTGATGGTAAGGGCGACCTTGAGGTTTCATCGCTTTGGGTGGAGGAGATAGAAAAGGCCTTTGAGGTATTAGGGTGCACCGAGGAAGAGAAAGTGACCTTGGCGGTGTACCAGCTCCAAGGAAATGCAAGTGATTGGTGGAAAGCCACCAGAGGAAGGGTGTTCCCTGTTGGTGTCGCCCAGACTTGGGCGATGTTTGTGGAAGTCTTTAATGGTAAGTACTTTTCTGAGAGTGCCTGGGAACAGAAGTTAGCTAAGTTTATGAGGCTTTGTCAGGGACAGAGGACAGTGGATCAGTATGAGGCTGAATTTGCTCGGTTATCTAAGTTTGCCTCAAGGATGGTGGAGGACCCGTTGGATAGGGCTCAAAGGTTCTGAGACACTTTGAAGTCGGACCTTCACAGCCAAATGATTTCGCTGAATTTGAGGGATTATAACGAGATCTATGATCGGGCCCAAGCAATCGAACGTGACTTAGCGGATAAGGCTGCCGCTTCTGGGTCAAGATTTACCCCGGGTAGTAGGGGTGAGCGGTTCCAGGTTCCGGGTAGGTTCCGCCTGGAACCTGGAACCTACCCTCGGGTATAGGTTCCTCAAAATGAGGAACCTGGAACCTGGAACCTACCCTGTCACAGGTTCCAGGGTCGGTTCCAGGTTCCAATAGGTTCTTTTTTTATTATTTTATTTTTAGTTAATCAAAACGAAAATGAACATTCATAAAAAAGAATACAAAAGACAAATTATAGAAAAGTCACATTTTTCCAATGGTTCGGTGATCAAACATACAATCAACAAAATCACGGATCTGTGACAATGCACATTAGAGCATTTCCGGAACGCACTTCTCCACTGCAGTTAGCATAAGGCAAGGACATAAACCAAATGAGCTGAGTATCAGAAAAATCATCCCCAAGAAAATGCAACAGCCAAAAGTTTGATTGAAAATTAGAAAATTCAAGCGCTCGTTAAAGTTACCAATTGGAAAATAAGAGAAAGGTGACCAAGATAAAGACGATCTCGATTGCAAATTTTTCACACCCCCATAAATACAATCACCAAAACCGGGAAACTTTTTCACATTGAGGGTGCTGCTGCCAAAGACAAAACAGCAATAAGGATGATTGAAAGTACCATTATCAGGGAATGTGCCCGTGTGCCACACAGAAGCAGGTGTGTTTCATGAATCATTTAAATATTTGGCTGGCCTATGATGTAGACTCTTATGATTGTATACTAAGACCACAACAGTAATCATTTCTACGTAACAATAGAGAATACAAAAGCTTAGATTCTTCCAACCAACCTCATCCTGGCCTGCTCCATTGAAAGAAGCCCCATCACAGTACCGTATCCTTACTCTATTCCAATTGAAAAAATTTGCCAGCAAAGCATAATCGCTCGTATGACAGTTCCAATTTGAATAAACTATGGCAAAGAATCGTTTCGAGACAGATTGAATCGTTAATAGATTTTAAATACCAGGGATTTCTTCAGCTTTATTACTCAATATTCCTGTGAAAGCTACTTCCTTATCCATAAACTTTGATGAACCACGACGAGTAGTTTTCCCAATAACAAACTCACAAGTGATACTTAAGTTTCCAAAGAAAACAGAATCGACCAACCCAGGAACAACACAGAGCAAAACCAAGTCTCATATCTTCAACAAAAGACAGAAAAACCTCGCGAGCGAAGCAGGTTCCGGCACATTCGGCCACTTCAAATCAAGCCACGCCACCCGGCCGCAAGAATCAGAAACCCTAAATTTTGAATCATCCAATGGCGGTGCTCCGTCTCTACTACAGAAAACATCAAATTAAAGTTACTCGCCCGTGCCAAGAAGCACCCATTGCCACACACACACACACCACTCAGAAAGCTACTCACTTCGAAACCTTCTAATCAAAGTCCAGCACAAGAGATCGGAAAGCCCGGGAAAATTCCAAGCAAGAAACAGAGCAGAAAGCCCCCAACGAACGAAAGAACCCACCCAATCGCACAGAGCGAGCACAATGGAGGACGCGAGCGAGGGAGGAAGAGCGCACGCGCAAAAGGGTGTCCGCAGATTGATTCAAAACTCCGACCCGCGAAGCCGGCGGGGGATTTCAAGAGGGCCGGCGGTGCCCGACGGGAGCAATGGCGGAGCCGAATCTTGGGCACGCGCGCGCGCAGAGCTTTGGACACCCAGCTGGCCGATGGAGGCGGAAGTGGAAGCAGGAGCGACCGAGCGAGGAGCAAGGCAGAAGCGAAAGCGGGAGCGAGGCGGAAGTGGAAGCAGGAGGGACAAGATGGAGGGACAAGGTGAATTAGGGTTTCTAAATACCAAATGTGTAGTTTATATTTTAATTTTTAGGGATCCGGTTCCTAGTCCCGGTTCTTGGTTCCGGTTCCGGTTCCCGGTTCCGATCCAGTTCCAGTTCCGGTTCCGGTTCCAAGTTCCGGTTCCTAAAAATGGGGAACCGAGAACCGGACCCTCTGTCCATAGAACCTGGAACCGAACCGGACCCACCGGGTCCGGTTCCCGGTTCTACTCTGGAACCGCGCTCACCCCTACCGGGTAGGGACAATCGCCACTTCGGGAAGAGGCCAATGGCGAGTAATCGACGTTTCGTCCCTCCTGTTAGAAGGAATATCGGGAAACCGAACCATTTCCAGAATGATCCATGTCGGATGTGTAGGGAAAGACATGGAAATGGACCTTGTCCGAACAGGGGCGGAGCCTGTTTTGAATGTGGCGGGTTTGGCCATCAGATAAGGACTTGCCCTAACATCAGGCATAATAGGTCGCCTGCGTTGCTGCCACCCCGGAATGGGAACCAAATTGGAGCTGCCCCGTCGGCTAATCATAATAGGCCACCGGTCCAAGGACGGGTGTACGCCATGGCAAGGAGAGAGATTGAGAACGCGCCAAGGGTGGTCACAGGTACGGTTTCTCTATGCGATCATGCTGCATATGCTTTGTTTGACCCTGGGGCGTCACATTCGTTTATATCAGAATAGTTTGTTAAATTGACTGGTATGGAGCCACAATTGCTTGACGTTGTGTTGTGTGTCACCACTCCATTGAATGATAACGTGCTAGTCTCATTAGGGTGCCCGAATTGTAAGATTGTGATTGGTGATAGGGAAGAAAGGATAGATCTAGCGGTTTTAGCCATGTATGACTTCGATGTGATCGTGGGTATGGATTAGTTAGTTAAACAGAAGGCTGTTATGGATTGTAGTAGCAGGGTGATCCAATTTAATCCGGTTAAACATCTGAAATTCGAAGTTGTGGGAAATCGAGGAGGAATCTCGATCCCTTGGATTTCATTGCTGGAAATGACTAAGTTGTTGAATGAAGGGTGTCAAGGATTTCTAGCGGCTGTAGTTGATTCGACGGTTGAGGAGCCGAGGCTAGAGGATATAGTCGTGGTGTGCGATTTTCCCGATGTCTTTCCTAAGGAATTGCCCGGATTGCCACCTGAAAGGGAAGTGGAGTTTGTAATCGAGTTGGCCCCTAGGACTGAGCCAATCTCGAAGGTACCTTATAGAATGTCGTTGTCAGAATTAAAAGAGTTAAAGGTGCAAATGCAAGAATTATTGGACAAGGGTTTCATTCGTCCAAGTGCGTCTTCATGGGGAGCGCCAGTCTTATTTGTGAGGAAGAAGGATGGGTCATTAAGGTTATGTATT
The DNA here is from genome assembly GCF_021117445.2 of Syzygium oleosum. Classification (NCBI taxonomy): domain Eukaryota; kingdom Viridiplantae; phylum Streptophyta; class Magnoliopsida; order Myrtales; family Myrtaceae; genus Syzygium; species Syzygium oleosum. The sequence continues at coordinate 9,275,822 of NW_026607494.1, forward strand.
GATTACTGGCAGTTAAATCAAGTGACGATCAAGAATAAATATCCCCTGCCAAGGATAGATGATTTGTTTGATCAGTTACAAAGGGCTTCGGTATTTTCTAAGATTGATTTGAGGACGGGATATCATCAGTTGAGGATTAGGAAAGAGGACATACCGAAAACGGCATTCAGGATGAGATATGGACACTATGAATTTACAGTAATGCCGTTCGGATTGACAAACGCCCTTGCTGCCATTATGGACTTTATGAATAGGGTATTTAAGGAGTTCTTGGATCAGTTTGTTATAGTCTTTATAGACGATATATTGGTGTACTCGAAGAGCTCGGAAGAGCACGAGTTCCATTTGAGTAAAGTTTTACAGACCTTAAGGGAAAACGCATTATACGCTAAGTTTAGTAAGTGCGAGTTCTGGCTCCATCGAGTAGCATTTCTTGGACACGTGATCTTTGGGGAAGGAATCTCTGTAGATCCAGCAAAGATTGAAGCTGTAATAAAGTGGCCAAGACCAACGACGGTAACGGAGGTCCGAAGCTTTCTGGGGTTGGCAGGATATTACCGACGTTTCGTGGAAGGATTCTCGGCAATAGCAACACCTTTAACACATTTGTTGAAAAAGGAAACAATGTTTGAATGGACAGACAAATGTGAAAGGAGTTTTCAAGAACTAAAGCATAGATTAACAACGGCGCCGGTATTGACTATTCCATCAGGACCAAGAGGATATGAAATTTATAGTGATGTGTCATTGAAAGGACTGGGGTGTGTACTCATGCAAAATGGACGAGTAGTAGCCTACGCATCAAGACAGTTGAGAACGCATGAGTTGAACTACCCGACGCATGATTTGGAATTAGCCGCAATAGTATTTGCCCTTAAGATTTGGCGACATTATTTATGTGGAGAAAAGTTTCGGATATATACGGACATCAGAGTTTGAAATATTTGTTTTCTCAAAAGGAGCTTAATATGAGACAGCATTGTTGGATGGAGTTACTTAAGGACTACGATTGTGATATTTTGTATCACCCCGGAAAGGCCAACCGGGCAGCCGATGCATTGAGTCAGAAATCAAGCATCGCGCACTTGATGGTCAAGGAATGGACTTTGTTGGAAGGAGTGCGAGACTCGGAGTTTAAGTTCGAAGTAAGTCAAGTCTCGAGCTTGTTTGCCACCTTAAGAATCAAACCAGAAATCCAGACTAAGATTAAGGCCTTACAATCTACGGATCAAGAAATTCAAAAGATTTTGGAAATGAATGCTACCAAGAGGAAGTCGGACTTTCGAGTATCCGAAGACGGGATATTGAAGTTCCGTGGATGGTTGCGCATGCCTGACGAAGCGAAACTTAAGGAAGAAATCTTGTCGGAAGCGCATCGTAGTAATTATAGTATCCATCCGAAAAGTATGAAAATGTATCAGAATTTGAGACAGTACTATTGGTGGAATGACATGAAGGTGGACATAGCTAAGCACGTGGCTAAGTGCCTGACGTGCCAGCAAGTGAAAGCGCAACATTGTAAGCCCGGAGGATTGTTGCGACCTTTAGAAATCCCAGAATGGAAATGAGAACATATTACTATGGATTTTGTAATGGGATTACCAAGGAGCCAAAGAGGCCATGATTCCATTTGGGTGATTGTCGATAGATTGACAAAGTCAGCGCACTTCTTGGCCGTACGAAAGGACTTCGCATTGGATCGGTATGCTGAGTTGTACGTACAACAGATAATTCGTTTGCATGGGGTGCCAGTGACGATTACTTCAGATAGTGATCCTAGGTTTACCGCCAACTTTTGGAAAAGTCTGCAGACGGCGTTAGGATCAAAGCTGCAGTTTAGTACAGCTTACTATCCACAAACGAATGGCCAGTCTGAGAGGACAATTCAAACTCTAGAGGATATGCTTCGGGCGTGTGTGTTGGATTTTCAAGGCAAGTGGGAGGAACAATTACCCTTGATGGAATTCGCATACAATAATAGTTTTCAGCAGAGTATCGGGATGGCGCCATTTGAAGCGCTGTATGGCAGGGCCTGCAGAACGCCCGTATGTTGGGACAAAGTTGGAGAAAGGAGTATAACTGGGCCAGAATTAGTTCAACAGTCAGTTGAGGCGGTTAAGATCATTCGTGAAAGGTTGAAAACAGCTCAAAGCCGTCACAAGAGTTATGCAGACAGAAGGCGAAGACCTTTGGAATTACAAGTAGGGGATCACGTATTCCTTAAGGTATCGCCCATGAGAGGATTATCCCGATTTGGCAAGAAAGGGAAGTTGAGTCCGAGGTACGTGGGACCCTTTGAGATTTTGGAAAGGATTTGAGACTTAGCTTATCGCCTTGCATTACCGCCAAATTTGTTGCAAGTGCATAATGTATTCCACGTGTCGATGCTGAGAAAATATGAACCGGACCCAACTCATGTGTTAAACTATGAAGAGATAGAAGTTGACGACAGGGTGTCATATGTCGAAAGGCCAATAAGGATCGAAGATCGGAAAGAACGAGTTTTAAGGAACAAGACGATCCCGATGGTCAAAGTTGTTTGGGAACATCACGGGACAGAAGGCGCGATTTGGGAAAGTGAGGAGCTAATACAACGTCAATACCCCCACTTGTTTGAGTAGTTGGGTTAAATTGTAAATTTGGAGGACGAAATTTTTATAAGGGGGGAAGAGTTGTGACATTCTGAAATTCGACCCACTTGGGATTTATGAAATGGATGATTTTATGGACATGCTTGTAGTTAGATCTCGCCCAGAACTGATCACTCATGGGATACTAACCGTTAGGGAATTGCTAATTAGGGATTTAAAATTCTCGCGACCAAAGAAACTCGATCGTGAACCAACTTTCAACCATAAAAATTGTCGAGGTGACATTTTGAGCCAATGTAGGCCGATCCAAGGATAGTTAGGGATCAATTCGCAGCTGTCATGTGAGTGGATCGCGGGTGATTCCGCTTGACCACGAGATGAGTTGACGAATGACCCTAAACCTATGCCAAACGATCACGGCCGTCGAAACTAGCGATCGATCCTCACGATTACATGACAACCGAGGTCGTCACGATCCGAGTGAACTTAAACGTGGCTTGATTCAGTATCAATCATGGGTCGAATATGCGAATTTTCCAAAAGCCACCCGTTAGTTTGAGATACGCTCAAGTTATGTTATTTAAATTTAGTCATTAATCAGATACTAAGTTTGGGCATTGGAAATTTCGAAAGTCACGACAGGATAATTGGACGACGTTGTTATTAGCTTGGTCAGCCTCAGAATTGTTCGGATTCTTTAGAAAATTTGAATTTTGGCAAGAAATGGAAAAATGACCGTTTTGCCCCTGGGACTTTGTTAAGGCCAAGTATATTGTGAGAAGGGCATTTTGGTCATTTCACATCAACTTTAGAGATAAAAAAATTTGGACAATTTTGCCTTTGGACTTTTTGTGAAATTTCAATTTTGCCCTTTGATATTTTTGGTGAGAGTTAATCTTGGCCGTTGATCTTAAGATAAGATTGAATCATGGCCGTTGATTGGAAAGTAGAGAGGAGGGTAGGATGGTCATTTTCCTAAGGGGGTAGACACCAATTATTGGTTTATTAAGCCTTTCTTCTATCTCTTTCTCTCTCTCACCCTCTCATTTTCTCCCTCACGCCTACCCTCTCCCTCTCACTCCCTATCACTCCCTCTCGGTCGAGCCCCCTCTCCTTCCTCCCGTGACCGTGGCCGACTGGCCAAGCCAGCCGTCGCCCCCATTCAACCGCCGTGCCGGATAGCCGCCGCTCGGTCGTTCCCGATGCCGCGGCCTCGCCACCACCACCTCACCGTCTCACACTCTCTCTCTCTCTCAACCGGCCCTCTTCCTTTTCTTTTGGCCTTGCACGTGTGGCCGAGCAAGGCTGGTCGCCGCTTGTGCGGTCACCGTCCGCAGTTCAGCCGCCGCAGTCGTTGCCCGTTCGCCGTGAGACCGCCGGCTTGCCGCCCCCCCTTCTTGCCGAGCTTGCCTAGGACTCCAAGTGAGTGGCATTCTAAACCCTTCCTAGGACTACGAGTACTAACGGACTTGATTAGGGGCTGATTCGGGTTTATTAGTGGCTGTTTAGGGGTTATTTTGGTAGGCTGAGTTGGGGGTTGATCTTGGCTGATTTGTGGGTGAAATTGTGATGGTTTCGGGGCTGACCATGGTGGATTTACATGCTGGAAATCGTGGTGTGAAATGATGAGTGTATGGTTCGATTTGGGGACTAAACGTGTCGGTTTGATGTGTAGTGTCGTGGGTGGTTTGTGTGATTATTGTGGCTTGAAATAGACATGAATATGTTGATTTTATGCTCATACTAGTGGCTGTGATTATGGGTCTAGTGGCGACCTTGCATGCTCGTCGGATTGTGGAATAATTGGTTGAAATGTGAACCCGTTTATATGAGCATGGCCTGAATTGGATTGGCTGGAAATTGGGCATGTTTGTGCGTCGATTGAGCATGTTCGTATGATGTTCAAGCGTGTGAATGGGTGAAAAATTTATGTGATATGTCGCGCGTGTGGTCACGAAAGTCCCTGAGGCGTGTAATGTAACGCGGTGAATTGAGCCATCCTGAGGTGTGTACTTTAACGCGGGACGATGCTCGGTATTACCGGAAGACCGCCAACCTGAGGCGTGTTCGTTTACGCAGGTTGTGCCATAGGTGGAGGATGTTGAGCCTAAGGCGTGTACTGTAATGCGGGCAAGAGATATAGCCTGAGGCATGTACTGTAACGCGGGCTAAGGAGTGTGGTGAATTTGAGACGGTCGTACGTGAACCGTGGATTGAAAGTGGACCTGAGTCGTAATTACATAGGTCGTAGGCAAGTTTAATGAAAATAGTGTCGGGTGCGTGAACGAGTGTGTGTAAAAGGCGGAGTTTGGAAATGACGTATGTTCAACTTTGTTTTTGGGCATGAAATTAATTTGAAATGTGCATGTGGTTGAGATTTATGGAACTGAGACTAACATGCAGATTGTGCGTATTAAGAGCCCAGGGAAGTGCAATTGTGTGCTTGTTGTGTGTTTAATGAGTGATATTGTGTTTGGTCTTGTCTGGAGGTACGTGTTAGCCTAGGTGGGGTTTAGGGTGTTTACTTGCTGAGACGTGTCTCATGGTTGTTTAACCAAACCATTTCAGAACCCCGGCCTGGACCATGAATCTTCCACCGCCACCGCCTCAGCATTTTGGCATACCGATGCACACCGACCATGCCGTGGTAGAGTACCCGATAGATGATAATATGGCTTGGATCAAGCATACCACCGTAGTCTGGGTAGATATAGGGCAACACCTTTGGCAAGCCCACACTTATACCGCCTGGTGTTTCCGGGATGGTATGGACGAGTTCGGTCCTGTTCGAGGTTTTGATGTCCCTTTTGACGGAATGGGAGATTGGGATCCGTCGGCTATACCTCCTCCTGATAGGGAGATGACTAGCCTTGTCACTAGCCTCGCACAGTCAGGACATTAGCATGTACCTGCAGCACCCGAACCCACAGTGGCTGAGCCTGATCCGGAGCCGGAAGAGTCACAAGCAGGGTTCGACCCGATGGGTGTGGATTTAGGTGCAGTGCCAGAGGAGGAACCCGAAGAAGAAGAGCCCGAAGAAGAGCTTGAGGAGGAACCAGAAGAAGAGCCAGAGGAAGAACTGGAGGAGGAGTCTGAAGAAGAGGAACGAATTGAGGTTCCGTTAGAGTCGGGGGATGAAGACAACCTGATTGAGATCAAGGCGGATTCTGAGTCTTCAGAGGAGCAGGTGGCTCAGGGGGAATCAGATTCGGGTTCTGGGGAGACCGACTCGGAGTGGACGTCGTCTAGAGGGCATAAGGGTTAGTTTAGGGGTAGGGTAAACCTTTTTTGAAGTGTCCCATTTTTGGAGTTAGAATATACCCAGACTACTGGTCCTTTTTTATATCGGTGGTGTAAACTTTAGAAAGCCGGTGTGCGTGTATATTATGTGTATTGTAAGTGGTGTGAATTGTATAAGTTTGACTTGGTAATGAATGTATATTCTCCCTATTATCCCTTTCTAAGTATTGTCTGGGTGTTTGTTGCTTCCGCTAGTGCTTTATCTCTGGTAGTGTGGGGTTGGCGACATCCTGGGACGTCGCGATATTCAACCAAAGAGGTATGTCGCGAGCTCGATAGGGTTCGGGGCGTGACAAAGGGGGCAATGCCAGCCCTTCACTTTTCTTGCGACCCTTGATAGGTACAGGTGAGGGCCAGTGGCCGTCACTGCGCTTAGTATTGAGTCGTTTAGCAGCGTTTTTGCAAAATCTTTCTCCCCAAACATTTAATAAGATGTATAATACACTCGATCCCCAACATACAATTCATTGCCATTTCCAGCAATTAGATGTATGCTAGAGAAAAGGCGTGAATTGCATTGGGAGGGACCATCTCTTCAAAGACTCCCCTAATTAGCCTCATGAAGGTCTTCAATTCTATAAGCAAAGCGTTCTCATGATACTTGGAGCTTGGTTTGGAAAGGGGAAAGGTATCTTGTTTTGCTTGGTTTGGGAACGTGATTCTGTGACCACCGCTAATGAGACCCAAACCCAATTGCCTTAACCTGCCGATTGCATGTAACCTATTGGATAGGCTCGAAAATGGTTGCTCGAGACTAAGGCTGCGCATGACAACTTGCCAAACAGTGTTTGATTCTGTTCTTTTGTTCCAGAATCAGTTTGGGAACAGAAATGCGTTTGTTTAATTTTTTGATTCTGGGCATAATTTTGTCAAAAATTGTTCCCAGAATCAGTTTTCAAGAATAAAAAAAAAGTAGCTTCTTGATTCTGGGAACAATTTTGAGAATCAATTTTTTTTTTCTTCCTTTTCTTGGTTTTTAATGTAGCTTCTAATGTCCGGCCCGATGACCGCCCTCGCCAGATGTGACGAGAATAAAATATTTTAATAAAAAATATTATTAATAAAAAATATTATTAAAATATTATTTATTTTACTGGCCATGGCCGGTGACCAGGCCATGGCCAAAAAAAAGAAAAAATATATTTTTAATAAAAATATTTTAATAAAAAATATTGTTAATAAAAAAAATATTTTACCTGCCATGGCTAAAAGACCAGGCCACGGCAAAAAAAGAAAAAAATATATATTCTTAATAAAAATATTTTACTAAAAAATATTATTAATAAAAAAAATATTTTACCGGCCATGGCCAGCGACCAGGCCATGGCCAAAAAAAATAAAAAAGTATATTTTTAATAAAAATATTATTAATAAAAAAAATATTTTACAGGCCATGGCCGGCGATCAGGCCATGGCCAAAAAAAGAAAAAAAATATATTTTTAATAAAAATATTTTAATAAAAAAAATATTTTACCAGCCATGGCCGGCGACCAGGCCATGGCCAAAAAAAATAAAAATATATATATATTTAAAATATTTTAATAAAAAATATTATTAATAAAAAAAATATTTTACCGGCCATGGCCGGTGACCAGGCCATGGCCCAAAAAAAATGTATATTTTTAATAAAAATATTTTAATAAAAAATATTATTAATAAAAAAAAATTTTACCGGCCATGGCCAGCAACTAGGCCATGGCCAAAAAAAATAAAAATGTATATTTTTAATAAAAATATTTTAATAAAAAAAATATTTTACCGGTCTTGGCCGGCAACCAGGCCATGGCAAAAAAAAAGAAAAAAATACTTTTAATAAAAATATTATTAATAAAAAAATATTTTATCGGTCATGGCCGGCGAGCAGGCCATGGCCAAGAAGGAGGAAAAAAAAAAGAAAAAAAGAAAGAAATATTAAAATATTTAAAAATATTATTAATAAAAAGAAATTTTGTGGCGTTACCAAACGCATTTCTGTTCTTTTTCTATTCCAGGGATGGAATTTTGGACCGTTAACAAACGTCTTAAAATGCTCAGAATCAATTCCGGGCACAGAATTAAAAAGAATCATTTCTCAGCAGAATCTGTTCCCGGGCACAGAATCGTTGTCATGCGCAGCCTAAGAGAACGTAAGGTCTCACCACTCGTCACCGCCATGCGACTACTAATTGGCCCTCAAAATGACCTTGCTAGGGTCTGCCAACCCTTGCCCTAATCTGGCCGAGGGATTGTAGGCCCTAGCCTACTCGTGGCAATGACTATCAGCTGTAGCCCGTTGTTGATTGAGAATCTGCCTTTGGGCTCCCGACCATCTCTCTTAAGTCCCCTTTTCATTTTTTTTAGATGTTCTCTTTTTCTTTTTAATTTATTTTGGGATGTGGTGCCTTTGTGCCATTAATGCATAAGAAATGCCACATCGGCATTTTTCATCACCCAAATTTGGTGAAACTAATGAAAGTCGTCATTCACACAAATTTGATAATTTTAGAACTTGTACACTTTTGAAAACTTTAGGGTTTGATTATACTTTAAGCAAATAAAGAAAGCCCAGTAACCATGCTTTTGACCAGAACAAAGCCATTCCTCTTGTTTATTCGTAAATTAAAGTTGTAGGATTGACAAAACAAGAGATTAACAAGATTTCCCCATCACGGAGCAACAGCGAGACTTTTCTTTGGTGCACGATGTTGACCGCGTTGTTTTTGGTTGACGATGTCGACCGCATGTTGCCTAGGGGAAAAAGAGAAACTTATTTGTGGTGAGATCTCCGTTGAAACATCAAATGCATGCGTCAAACGAGGAACAAATATCTCTCTCCTCACTTTGCAACGTTGCTTAGGCTTTTCAAAATATTACTTACTTGGAAACACTTGAAAATCAAATTTTCGGTACTCATAATTTTAGTCGTATATTTTAATTTTTGTGTACTTCAATACTCGACATATATTTTTTGAGATGTATGATTGTAATAGGAGTCATATTTTCTTCCAATCCCGATTGAAGAAAACTTTCTTCGACCATCCTTCACCTTTAGTACGGTGGATTATAAGTTGTGGACATCATCTATATTAAACTTAAATGACAATTATGTCTACGTTTGTGTTAGATATTTGAATATTAAACCACGCATCCATCTATCAGTTTAAGTTTTTGGATTGGATTTTTTAACATAAAATCAGAGCAGGAGGTCATGAGTTCAAATCTTTCATCCCCTATTAATCTCCGCAATTACATATTTCTACGCTTTAGGCTTACGCCAAATCCAGCCTAACCGTGAGGGGGAGTATGAGAATCTTTTAAATATAATAACACGTCTTAATCTATCAAGTTAAACTTTTGCTTTGGACTTTCTAATAATACTTTGTAACTCACCGATTAGAAGAGTGGCGAGTGAAAAAATATTAACCATTACAAAACCTATAGTTGATACTTGCAGGGACTTTATAGTATAATTAACCAATAACAATATGGATATGATACTAATCAATATAATCTATAGTCCTTTAATCTGGAAAGCATATTTCAGATGCTCTGGTGCATTTGTTAGCCACTGTCTGCCCACTACGTCGAAATGTGCTTGGAAGCTCCACTTTTTTTTCTTTGGACGGCTCTGAGTCATTGTTTGACTTGGGCTTTTTCCGAAGACAACTCCAACTCTTCAATCAGCATACGTCTCTCCAGATTCATCCCCTTTCGATCGAGCCTCTTTACCAAATAACAAAGCCAAACAAAAATCTCTCTCCATTGCACAAATTCTCTCTACGCAGGTGCCAAATGGAGCCCTTCCTATTACTCGTTCTTCTCATAATACAAGCTGGGATTAGTTGTAATGCCCGGGATAATCGCCCGTGTGCCCCTTCAGTGTGCGGCGAGGTTGGTAACTTGAGCTATCCCTTTCGATTGAAGGACGATCCGAAAGGCTGCGGCAACTCAAGATTTAAGCTAGCATGTGAAGATAATCGCACGGTGTTATCTTTGTACAGTGGCCAATATCATGTGAAAAAGATAACCCCCCGGACAACTCTTGGGGTTTCTTTGCTGGTACTACGGAAGTGGTCGATGTCGGGCTGCAAAAGGGAAATTGTTCCTCCCTTCCTCTCCACCAGTTGACGCCCTCCAATTTCAGTGGTGAAGAATATAAACCGTACGACATCTCTGCTAGATTTCCCACGGTAACCATTATGTCTTGCTCAAAGCAGGTGAGATCTCCTTTATATATTGACATCGAACCATGTATAGCTGTAAAAGGGTATTATTTATACGCTGTCATCAATGCAAGGGCATGGGTTACTGAGGATTTTTGCACCATAACCACGTCCATACTTGCAGCAGAATATTTATGGAAAAAAATAGAAGCATCGTCCCAGGAGAATCGTACGATCTCCTACAACGATATCCACAATGCGATGGCCGACGGGTTTTTTATTTTTGTCTGGCCGCGGCCGTACAAGAAAACATTTGACTTTTGCTTCTTAGGGTACCGATATGGTGGGAAACGATGCATACCATACTACAATTGTAAGTATGCCTTTCCATCGAAGAATTTACCTGATCAATATGGTAATATTTGGGTCTAGCTATAGCTCTTGTGATGAATTAAAATTTATAACACTTGTGATGAACAGTTATTATCCCTATACATCTTTGCTTTGAAAGTTGTAATTTATATGTAGGTTTTTAGTTAACTAGGATAATAATACTTCTTTCCTTATATGTGTTTTTCATTCATTACTCGGTTCTGATTATATGCCTTAATCTCTTGCTTTCTGTAGACAATTCTTCCTGGGGTACGGCGCTAAATGTTGCACTGAATACAATTCCTAATGCCGGTTTTGTCTTCGGTATGGACAATTCATTTTTCCTCACATCCACGAAACACTCACGTACATATATGTGAAGAAAACACTCCTTGTATGTGCTTTATAACAAATAAAGAAGACTATACTTTACACTAATCTTAAGGCAATTTTATATACAGCTCACTTCCTGGCAGCAAAATTCATATTCGACGCTCCATGTGTGTTGATACTTCTAGTCTATAAGTGGAAGAGAAGGTATCAAGCAATGGATGCAAACATTGAAGAATTTCTACAAGCTCACAACAACTTTTTGCCCTTTAGGTACTCTTACTCGGATATCAAGAAGATCACAAAGAATTTCAAACACAAATTAGGTGAAGGGGGATATGGTTTTGTGTACAAAAGAATTCTTAAAAGTGGCAATGATGTTGCGGTTACGATTTTGAACAATCCAAAATTTAACGGCCAAGATTTTATAACCGAAGTGACCACAATTGGAAGGATCCACCACGTGAATGTGGTGCAACTTGTTGGTTTTTGCTTTGATTACTCCAAACAAGCTATTGTCTATGATTTCATGCCGAATGGGTCTTTGGATAAGCACATTTTCTATAAGGATGGGAATAATTATCTTGATCATAACAAAATGTATGAGATCTCTCTTGGCATAGCTAGGGGGATAGAGTATCTACATCGGGATGTGACAGGCAAATTTTGCACTTTGACATCAAGCCTCACAACATTCTTCTAGACCATAATTTCACTCCGAAAGTTTCTGACTTTGGAGTTGCGAGACTTTATCCTACCGATCACAGCATAGTATCGTTGACTGCAGTAAGAGGAACCTTGGGATATATGGCGCCTGAGCTATTCTATAAGGACATTGGTGGAATTTCTTATAAAGCTGACATTTATAGTTTCGAGATGCTATTGATGGAAATGGCCGGTAGAAGGAGAAATATAAATGCAAATGTAGAGGCATCAAGTCAACTTTATTTTCCTCTATGGGTTTATGATCAACTTGACAAAGAAAAGGAGGTTGAAATGGTGGATGCCACAGAAGAGGAAAAAGAGACAACGAGGAGGATGATAATTGTTGCTCTTTGGTGTATACAATTGAGCCCTAATGATAGACCGTCGATGACTCGGGTTCTTAATATGCTAGAAGGAGAGATCAATGAACTACAACTTCCCCCAAAACCACTTCTGTATCCGAGAGAGACACTAGTTAATGATGTCAAGACTGAGATTGAACTTGAAACTTTCTCACTTTCTGCGAGTGTTCCAACAATTTCTAGTAGTTACAAGTATGAGCACAATAACAATTGTTTTGTATGATTTTTTCCCCCCGGTAGAAATTGAATGCAAAATAAAAGTAGTACTATCACTTATACATGAAGATTTCCCATCGCAAAATCTTCACTTTTTGCACTTCAATTCACCTGGAATTGCACTGAAATCCCCACTTCATGCACTTTCTGAGTGCGGTGTGAATCTATGGAGCGATCTTGATCGCTCTCCATCTGTCTAAGTTCATATGGTCTCGGCATAAATTGATTTTTCGTCAAACGGTACTATCTTTGCACGCTTGCGATCATTCATATGTAAAATCCCAGTTTCGTGCTAGTTAAGCAAATTCCTTGCGATACTGTTTGCATTGAGCAACGAGTCTCTCTTCTATCTCCACCAATCCACTACAAGCTCCGTCCTTCCCACCAAAATTTATATCTTACCCCCTCGACAGCCGCCCGATCACCCACGTTTACGGCGGCCATCCTTTCCCAAGAAATCTCCAACCTGAACCGCATGTCCCACATTAAAGAAGAAGAGCAAACTCCCTTCCTTAATCCTAACATTTAAATTAATTGGGAGGCTGGTCAAAATGGGCTTGTGACTTGCACATGCCACAGAGGAAACACAGAGCAAGCCGCCTACTTTGCCAAATGAGCAGAAATTGAGCTTGTGATGTCACGTAGATCGGATTTTGCAGGGTCAGAAAGAAACCAGTCAACGAACTTTGGGTCGGACTGAGACAAAAAAAATCAAAGTCTAATATTGCGACTGAGCAAAGAAATAACGGGGCATTGACTGAGACCACCACGAAATCATATAAGCCAAGTTGGAATTTGTAACGTCCTCAATTTCGGTCCTTGGGAAATGACCATGATTTAAGTTTGGTAATTTTCCAATTGAAACCAAATTTTACTCTTGTTCTGAAAAATGCAGTTTCGGATCCCTGGTACCTTTTTAGTTTGTTATTTTTGTGAAGACTTTTGTGATCCAAATTTTGAAACACTTCCTCCTAAAAAGTTTCTCCAAACATCTTTAAATTTCACAAACTTTAATTTCAGCATTTTTGGACTTGATATGAGTAGTATGATAGCCTAATTTCGGACCGTGTAGAACTGCCCAGAATGGGTATTTCTGTGATGTTTACACTTTCTCGATTTTCTACAAACTTTTCTGGGCCGAGTTTGAACAAACTTCCTTCACAAAAGTTTCTGAGGACTTCTTTCTCTATAATATATATAAATTTGGGAATTTTTGGAGATGATTTGGATTCTGGAAAGAGTTTACTTTGAGAAGCAAAGATTGTGTTCCAGCGAACTATTTTTTGTCTGTCTTTGAGCTACTAAAAGTTGTGTTTACAGAAAGATTCAGATTTTGTGTTCTTCATGGAAAATGTTTTTTAAGGCCTTGTTTATGACATATTCAAATTTGAGAATTTTCGGAGTTCATTTACTATGTTTTCAAGTCCGATTTCGTGAACAGTGCAAAACTGCCCGGTTTTGCCAGATTTCAAAAATTCATCAATTTCTATATGAGAACTTTGGAATTTCGAATTTATGTCTTCTAGTGATTTAATGGGCAAATTATGAGCTTTCAAATGAGCTATTCCAAGCTTTAATTGGAGAATTCTAGAAAATCAAAGCTTGGAAAACAAGTTGGAGAATTCTAGAGAGAGTCAAAGCTTCAAGAGCAAGTTTGACTTATAAACTTGGGGAACAAGTTGGGAAGAGCCTATAAATAGAGGAGCCCCTCTTGGCTCACCATTCCAAATACACACCACTTCCTCTCTCATCTCTCATTCTCACCCTCACGCCTCGCCATTTGATGCTGCTGACCGCCGTAGACGTTTTCTTGTGATTATAGGTGAGTGGATTCCCTAATACTTGAATAGGGCGTTGCATTACGTGGTTGGAACACGGCATATAAGTGGATTCCCTAATCTCGAGATAGGAAGTTATGATGCATTGTTGGTTTGAGCTCTCACCTGAGCCTTTGTTGGGACTTGCTTGTTATTGCTTGTCTTGATGTTGCACGCATCGCTTGTTACAATGCTTGATGTTCTCATCCATACTTGTTGATTTATAAGAGAATAGGACGTGGTATTGTGCGTTTGGCTCGAGTAGTGACCGTGTTTGCATCAATGCTTGTTGTTTTGCTTCATGATCGTAAGTCAAGGCATGTACGAGTCACGAAACGGGGTGTCATATGGTCTCGTACTCATGTTGTGGCGTTACGGGACGAGTTCGGCTTGGTGCGGGTTTACATTGAGGTGTGTAGATCTGGGCCAAGTTCTGGTCCGAGCCGGCGCTCGGCATGGCGGACCGAGCCACGTGCCCTCGACCGCGACCCACATGTTAGGCGAATGTCTTTGAGATCATGATTACACGAGCACGGCACGTCTTTGGGCTTGATTGCATGGACTAATGAAATCAAGATAATAAACCAGCTTGTGTGACCCATGATGTGTGATTATTAAATGAAAGAAGAAAACCGTCGTCACATAGCGTTGGCGGCGATGCCTCGGTAAACTAGCGCCGGGATGCTTTAGTTGAGTTAGGATGCCTGGGTTGAGCCCGGATGCCTCGGTAAACTAGTGCCTGGATGCCCTAGTTGAGCTAGGATGTCTTGGTTGAGCTAGGATGCCTAGCATGAAGCTGGATGCCTCGGTTGAGCCGGGATGCCCTGGTTGAGCCAGGATGATGATAAATGAATTCTATATGTGTGTCGATATGTGATAAATAAATTTTATATGTGTATGTGTGTTTCTCGATAAGCCGAATTTAGGTGACCGGATAAAGGTGAGCTTTCCATGTGAACATAGCAAGGGCAAGGTCAAAGTCTTTGCTATTAATTTGCCATCCACATTAAGCGGGGAAAATATTTGTATGCGTTAGTACAATAGCGAGGCATCATCCTGCATGAGTATTAGTGAATTTACTCATTGAGTCTCCTCGACTCATTCCCCGTTGTTTTCCTTTTCAGGTCCGTAAGATGGAGAATGACATAGAGGAGCTAGGATTAACCTCGGCTTTCGCTTGTGATATGATTTGTACGGCCCGTGGAAAAAGGGCTTGTAAAATTTCTTTAAGTAAAATGGCAATAGTAGGTTATGCTTGTTGTGTTTTCCAACTATTATACAAGGTTTGCTCATGATGCTTGTCATAATTCCGCTGTTTGTCTCGAGTTTACGTTTCCGCATGTGCTTAATAATCAAATGAAAGGAACGGGACGGTGACGAGTCTGTAATGTTGCATTAATAACCCCGAGGTAAGGTAAGGACGTTACAGAATTAGCCCAAAATTAGAGATAATGACAGGAATTGAAAGGGGGAACATATGCTACTATTTACTAATACCATCTATGCTAAAACTAGTTTACAATATTAGTGTATTAAGTTACTAAAATGCTTATCGATAGAGAAAACTGATGAGTAAAACACGAGGTTAGACAAGATTAATAATGGATAGTTGATACATGATATAAGTAACTTTTAAACTCCGAAAATAAGTAGGGAGCATGATATGGAGAAAAAATGGAAATACTTAGGACGGAGACTAATTCTCATGAATATGACGGGTTTGACCTTCGTACTAGCTTGCCAGTTCACTTAATGCAAAGGGGTAATGACTTAAACAAAATTGTTACTTGAAACTCAGGTGAACAGAGTTTATTATCATGATTGTTACTATGTGTTCTCATTTTCGTCTTTGCGATATGTTACTTATGATATATTGGCACCAAAATGAATTTCAAACAGATGTCTCACTTACAAGGATTTTGATTCAATTTAGGGCACAATAGTTCATTTTTATGATACTAAAGCTGATTTCTAGAGAAAATCAATTTGCCAAAAATGGCAAATTTAGAAACGGTAGGTAAGTTTCCTTCCTAATCGATGTGAATGCCATCCATAAAATAATCCACCCCGTGTTATGTTAGCTTCACTGCGTCAACATCAATCTCTGCATAATTTCCACTGATGGAACCTTTGGTTGGTCCACACAATTTACTTTGTGTTAATTGGTTGAGTTGCACATTTCAATGACAGATGACCCCAACGATCTTTTCGATCATCAAACCAAAGAACCTACTCTGGAATACCAAGCGTTTATGAGAAAAACAGCCAATTTCTTATGACTTTCGACTCAACCTTGTTGGACCGGCAACTCCCCGAAGACCACTGGCTAATGAGAGATCAAGATTTTATCAGAAAGCCTTAAAGCTGCTGACTCCCCATGTCAAAACCGTAGTTGCGAAAGAGAGAGCAACAAGAGATGATTCACATAAGCAGAAACGCAAAAATGTTTCCATATATTTGCTTCTTTACTCTGTTTCATTTGGCCCCTCTGTCCATAAGCACAGATACCATATTACCCGGTGAGTCTCTCTCCGGAAACCAGATATTAATCTCTCAAGGAGGAACATTTGAGATGGGCTTCTTTTCACCAGGTAATACTGGTAACCACTACATTGGCATTTGGTACAAAGGATTACCTCAAAAGACTCTGGTTTGGGTTGCAAATAGGAACCGCCCCGTGTCCGACCCATTCTCTTCGGAGTTGAAGCTCCTCCGGGACGGTAATTTAGTCATACTCGCTTCATCCAAGCATCAAATCTGGTCGACCGGTTCAACATCGCTCATGCCTAATTCGACTTCAGCAGTGCTCCTTGACAATGGAAACTTCATTTTAAGGAAGACATCCAATGCGTCTAGTGTTGCTTGGCAGAGTTTCGATCATCCCACTGATACCTGGTTGCCAGGTGCCAAGTTTGTATATAATTCACATACGTCTGAACGAACAGTTTTGGTGGCATGGAGAGATTTAGATGATCCAGCTCCTGGGATATTCTCTGTAATCCCGGAAGCAGAAGAAAGAATTCAGTTTTCGCTATTTAACGGGTCGGAAGCCTACTGGCATGGTGGTGACTGGACTGGGAACGATTACGGGCATCAGCCTTCACTGACAGTGGACAACGTGATTGCCTTCACCTTTGTTTCAAATGAGAATGAGACCTACTCCAAATATTCCTCAGTTGCTCCTTATAATCTTTCTAGGATTTTGCTCGAACCGACGGGGCTGCTCAAGCAATTAGTATGGGCAAAGCATGTCCAGGAATGGAAAGTGCTTTGGACACAGCCAACCCTAAAGTGTGAGATTTATCCCTTTTGTGGTGCTTCTTCTAATTGCAATCAGAGCGACGCACCACTTTGTGATTGCGCACTTGGATACTTAGATCATCTGAAGCTGGAAGATCGTCTGGGCCGATGCAAGAGGAGAAATGTGTCAAAATGTACTGGTGACAGGAAAGATAATTTTTTCCTCATGCCTAATACACGCTTGCCGAAAAATTCTGATTGGTTCATGGTGGAAAACCTTGAAGCGTGCAGGTTATTGTGCTTGAGCAACTGTTCTTGCAGTGCTTATGCTTACACTGCTAACTGTCTGATATGGACGGATGACAAATTTGTGGTTCAACGTTCAGCCGATGATGCACTTTCAAGAGATTTCTATGTCCGGATCACGGCATTGGACTTGAAGGAGGAGAGTAAGAAAAGGGAGAAACCTAGTTCAAATTCCATAACAGCAGTTGTAGTTGTGTCCGTAGCTTTTCTCTTGGTCCTCAGTGGGTCGCTGGTGACCATTAGGAGGAGACGGTCTGCTAGTGCAGCGGACGATCGTTTGATGCATTTTGCATATCGAGTTCTGAAGAAGGCAACGAAGAACTTCTCTGAGAAAATTGGGGAAGGCGGGTTTAGTTCTGTCTTCAGGGGAGCACTGCCAGACTCAACTCCAATAGCAGTGAAGAAACTTGTGAACCAAAACCAAAGTAACAAACAGTTCCTTGCGGAAGTTAGAACTATCGGAACAATACAGCATGTCAATGTCCTTCGTCTGCGAGGTTTTTGTGCAGAAGAATCAAAGAGGTTCCTGGTATATGAGTACCTTGCAAATGGTTCGCTCGCAGTTCATTTGTTTCAGAAAGGTTCCAACACCCTCGATTGGAAAACCAGATACGGCATTGCCATCGGGATTGCTAAAGGATTGGAGTATCTCCATGAGAGGTGTCGCGATCGCATCATACACTGCGACATCAAGCCAGAGAATATACTGTTGGATTCGGAACTCGCGCCACAAATTGCCGATTTCGGCCTCGCAAAGCTCCTGGGACGGGATGTCAGCCGCGTAATTACCACCATCAAGGGAACCAGAGGGTACCTCGCACCAGAATGGATTTCGGGAGGAGCCATAACGTCCAAAGTCGACGTTTTCAGCTACGGAAAGCTGCTTTTCGAGATCATATCGGGAAAGAGAAACATTGGGGAGCTGAACAGTGATATGCGCGAGTATCTGCCGCTTCAGGTAGCTAATTCAATCGCCAAAGGAGAAGAAGTCTTGCCACTCGTGGACCCCAGATTGGACGGACTCGTGGAGATGGAAGAATTGTGCAGGGCGTGCAAAGTGGCTTGCTGGTGCATTCAAGACAGCGAGCGAGATAGGCCAACTATGACTCAGGTAGTCCAGATTTTGGAGGGGGTTATGGCAGTAGAAAAGCCTCCGATCCCAAGAACTTTCTTGCAACTTGTAGGAATTAATGAAGAGTGAAGCATAAAACAAAGCACTATGTCCTTTCTTTGATATTTTATCGGCGTGATGTAGCCCCAATTCATCCTCCACGAGTCTTTATGTACATTCACAGCTATGTACCTCTTTGACTCGTGGGACTGATCTAAGATCTAATCTCACACTTCCATTGAAAAAAAAGGAAAGAAAAGCAGTTCATTTTGGATTCCCCGCCTATATCGAATTTTTCATTCATTGGAATTCTCATCAAATTAGGCCCGACCCGGTGAACAAATGGAATGGGCCTAAACAGCCCCTTAACCGAGCCAACGGAGAAAATCTTTCGCGTGACATTTACATATGTATGATACCAGGTCAACCGTGTTTGGATTGGCATTTTATTTACATCTTAATTAATCTAAATCTTGCTACATGCACTTTTTTTTTTCAAATCCAAACTATCTTAACCATCCACATCATAAAAATGCGAAAAAATTTCTGAAAAAATTCTAAATCTATTGAACGGATGCCAATTCAGTCCTAAATATTTTAATTTGATCAAATCAGTCATAAACTTTTTTGGCAATTTGCCAATTAAGTCATTCCGATCAATTTTGGCTAAAAATCGTTAATGTAGACCATGGTCGTCTTACATGGTACAACCGGCGCTAACCTGATCATATTTTTAAATTTTTTTTAATTTTTATTATTTATTATTTTTTTCAATTGTGGCCGACAAGAGTTGCAGCACTTGCCTAGTTTTGGCTAGTGCCCTCGCCCGCAGTTGGCGAGGCTGCAATGGCCCTGCCTTCGCCCATACTAGGCAAGGCCTTCTAGGCCAACAAGGGCCCGATCCTCACCTAATGGCACAATGAAAACAAAATAAAAAAGAAATAAAAATTTAAAAAGATTAAAAATTGTCAATGTAGGATGGCCCAAATCCATGTCAACAATTTCCAGCCAAAATTGGTCAGGTTTTTAAATTGACAAATTGGCAAATTGTCAAAAGGTTTAGGACTAAATTGTCGAAATTGAAAGGTTTATAATTGAATTAGCATCCTCACAATAAATTTAGGCTTTTTTGGTAATTTTCCCTTAAAATGCTGATTTGTAGATTCACATACAATTTTTTCCATAAACTTTTAAAGTTCTAATAATATTTTAGTTTGTGGTAGTAGGAAATAATACCAATAAGCCAAATAAATGCACAATGAAGCTTTTCATAACATATGAAAATGTCATATGATATATTTCTTACATAGACACCATTTGGGGGTATCTAAGTATCAATCATAAATGTTGTTTTCATAAATTAAGCAAACCCATAGTTAGATGCAATAAATGTCTCTATATAATTAAGCAAACCGAAAAGAAATAGGGACACATTCAAAATTATTCATTCACAAAATGGACAGTTGTACATGCATGATGCTCTTGATTGTGTGACAACTAGTTGGTCATGCAAGATGTGATCATCCATGCATCTATATTTCCTCATGGTCAAAGAGAGGACTCTGTCGCTTGATTCTCGGATTGAAAAGGAGTGTTACCGAGAGAAAATATAAAAAAAAAGAGAGAGATGCAGAAGAGAGATTTGATCCTGAAGGGAAAACCATGAATGGAGGACAAGAGAAAGTTAAACCCCGATGGTACATGTTGTAAGTCGTTCACACCTTCTCTAGTGTTTTAGGAAATCATATCTTATATTCCATATATGAACAGGATCAGATATGCTAATGTGTACCTGTCGCGTGTGCCAAATTATATGAGTAAGGTAATATATGTGCACATGAGAACTAAGTACCACACGTAATATATACGTTGTGAATGCCACCATTTGAACTTTGTTAGGATAAAGTGCTGAACAGTGGGAGCCACCTCTTGATCATGTATGGGCCAACTCTAGTGTCTTACTTGCGCGTCCATCTGTATATATCGATAGGGTTAGTTATACGATATGCGTCATTTAATAACATCTGCGTGATTTTCTATTTTTATTATTTCCTATATTTTAGAGAGGTGGTAAATTACTTGCTCAGTAGGTGCGTACTTTCTGAATAGGGATAAATGCACTTAAAGTCTTAAAACTCATTACGAAAGAGTATTAAGTACTAAAACTTCAAAAAAGCGTAATCAAATCTCAAAATTTATCCAATTAGTACAGTTGAATTCTTATGAGCTTTATTCATTTTTAGTGACGGAAAATACTGAAATGACTTTTATTAATATATCTCTAATATATGTTGTGCGTATTTTGCAGCAGTGAAGATCTCTCGCTATGGGTAAGGAGGGTGGCGCCAGGGATGGGAAAGGGGGCGGTGCCAGCCCCCAACTTTGCCTGCGACCCTCGCCAGGGTACAAGCGAGGGCCAGCGCCCGAGCAAGTGACAGGTTTCTTAGTATTTGGTCCTTCAGCAGCGTTTCTGCAGAAACTCTTTCTCCCCGAACACTCAACAAGACGCATAATACACTCAATCGCCAGCATACATCTGATTTCCATTTCCATGCAAGTAGATGTACGCCAGAGAAAAGGAGTGAATTGCATTGAGAGGAACCATCTCTTCACAGACTCCACTAATGAGTCTTAGAATGGTCTTCAATTCCATTAGCGAGTTGCGTGCTCATGATAATTGGAGCGTGGTTGGGGGGTTCTTGCTTTGCTAGGATTACATCAGAGGGGAGTCCATGGAATTGAAGCGCGATCTTGTGACCACCGTTCATGAGGCACAAACCCAATCGGCTAAACCTGCCCATGGTATATATCAAATTGGACAGGCTTGAAAATTGTTTGGTGGATTGGAGAAGCAACATGGTCAAGACTAAGAGAACTTAAAGGCCTCACCAGTCGTCACCACCGTGCGAGTGTTGATTGGCCCTCGCGACCACCCTGCTAGGGTCAACCAACCCTTGCCCTGATCTGGTCTAGGGATTGTAGGCCCTGGCCTGCTCGCGGTTGAGTGAGAGTGAGAGTCTTTGTCAGGTTTCCCAACCATCTCTCTCTCAGGTTCTCTCTTACCTTATTTTTCTTCATTTTTGGCCTTTTTCTTTTCCTTTTTTTAGATATTCTTTTTTGTTTTTGATTTTTTGGTTTATTTTATGATGTGGCACCCATGTGTCGTTAATGCATGTGTCAATCGAGAAACAAATATCTCTCTTCTCAAGTCACGACGTTTCTGACCCAAAGAAAAAAGTCGCGACGTTACTTAGGCTTCTCAGAAAAAAATCACTTACTTTGAAAATGAACATTTGAAAATAAAATTTTCGGTACGCATAATTTCAGTCATCTTCATGTGTATTTCAATTCTCAAAATATTTTTTTTTTAAATATATGATTGTATTTGGGTTTATATATTCCTCCGACCCAGATTGAAGAGAACTTCCTCTAACCACCCTTCGGAATGCGCTTGGAAGCTCTCCTTTTTTGACTGTGGACGACTCTGGGTCAATGCTTGAATTGCGCTTTTCCAAAGACGACTCTTGGGTCCAAAAAAAAAAGAAGACTCCAGCTCTTCAACTTCAATCACGATACGTCTCTCTATACGCATCCCCTTTTCTGTCGCGCCTCTGCACCAAATAACCAAAGCCAAACAAAAAGCTCTCTGCATTGCACAAATTCTCTCAACTCAGGTACCAAATGGAGCCTTTCCTATTGCTCGTTCTTCTCATAATAACAGCTGGGATTAGTTGCTATGCCCACAACAATCACTTATGTGCAACTTCAGCGTGCGGCGAAGTCGGTAACGTTAATTATCCCTTTTGATTGAAGGACGATCCGAAAGTCTGTGGTGACTCCAGGTTCGAATTAGCGTGTGAAGATAACCGCACGATGCTATCTTTGTTCGATGGCCGATATCATGTGAAATCGATAAACCCGTGGAATTATGGGGGTTCCATTGGTGGGGATTCTGGGCTTATGGAAGTGGTCGATGTCGGCCTGCAAAAGAGCAATTGTTCCTCCCTTCCTCTCCACGGTTAATGCCCTCTAATTTCACTGGTGGAAACAATGAACCCTACCAGCTTAATGATCGAACCAGGGTGACCATTATGTCATGCTCAAAGCCACTGAGATCTCGTTTATATATCGACACTCAACCATGTATAGCTATAAACGGGTATCATTCATACGCCATCATCGACGCAAGGCCATCGGACATTGATGATTTTTGCACCATAACCAAGTCAATACTTGCAGCATATTATTTATTGGATAGAAAAGAAGCATTGTCCCGGGAGAATTCCACAATCTCCTACAAGGACATTTACAATGCGATGGCCAAGGGGTTTAATCTCTACTACTGGGTGCCGCCGCGGAAGAAAACATATCACTTTTGCTTCTTAGGCTTCCGATACTGAGGGAAACAATGCATACCCTACTACTACTGTAAGTATGCCTTTCCATCAAAGTACTTTACCCGATCAATATGCTAATAGTTAGCTCTGGCTATATCTCGTCCATTAAGGGACCATCATGATTGAGTAAGCAAAACCGAACAAAACGAGTTAGCCCTCGAGGGGATTGAGATGACATGCAAATAATTGGTTTACTGTTACATACAATCTTTACACGGAGAATAATAGAGAAGAATTTCGTCGTTCTCCGAGATAAACTGATGGTCGCGATCGTGTTCTGTTGCATTTTATTCTTGTTCCCGCGATGATAGTTGAAAGTTGAAATATAGCACTCACTAAAACTAAGCTTGTGCTAAGTTAAAATGGAACATCTCAAATTTCAAAAATTATAAGAAGATCGTGTTTGGTTCCTTCTAAAAGTTTTTATATTAGCTCAAAGTACCTGATCTTTTCAACTGCTAACTTTGCTTTTATTGTTAAGAGTTTCACAAATTCGGGAATTAAAAGCCTACCTGAAATATGTAAAACATTCAGAAGAGTCTTAAAAAATCATTTTCTGGAAAAAGAGATATAGTTTAGCCAGTCAGAAAAGAGTGAAGAAAATCATTTTTAAAACCATCACAACACATACGTGGTTGTTCACATTGAGACAAGAGACTTGTTGAATATATATGATTGATGTAATTTCAACACTATAGTCTGCAAATGTAACATTAGTTGTTTATCAGTTATTTTCCTTAGTAAATATTTGCTTCCAATATTTTTCATTTGTACCTAATTTTTTAGTTAATCAGGATGATAATACTGATTATGTGTCTTAATTAATCTCTTGCTTCCTGTAAACAATTCTTCCTGGGGTATGGCGCTAAATGTTGCACTCAATAGAGTTCCTAATGCCGGCTTTGTCTTCGGTATGGACGATTCTGTTTTCCTCACATCTGGAAAACACTCGCGCACTATGTGTCAAGAAATCATTCTTTGAATGTGCTTTATAACAAATATATATGCTCTACACCAATCGTTAAGGCAATTTTCTACACAGCTCACTTCCTGGCAGCAAAATTCATATTCAGAGCTCCATGTGTGTTGATACTTCTAATCTATAAGTGGATGAGAAGGCACCAAGCAATGGACGCAAACATCGAAGAATTTTTACAAGCTCACAACAATTTTTTGACCATAAGGTACTCTTATTCCGATATCAAGAAGATCACGAAGAATTTCAAACACAAATTAGGTGAAGGGGGATATGGTTCTGTGTAGAGAGGAATACTTAGAAGTGGCAATGATGTTGCGGTTAAGATTTTGAACAAATCAAAATCTACTGGCCAAGATTTTATAAGCAAAGTGGCCACAATTGGAAGGATCCACCATGTTAATGTGGTTCAACTTGTTGGTTTTTGCTTCGATTACTCCAAACAAGCTCTAGTCTATGATTTCACGCCGAATGGATCTTTAGATAAGCACATTTTCTATAAAGATAGAGAAAATTCTCTTGATCATAAGAAAATATACGAGGTCTCTCTTGGCATAGCTAGAGGGATAGAGTATCTACAACGGGAATGTGACATGCAAATTCTACACTTTGACATCAAGCCTCACAACATTCTCCTAGACCAGAGTTTCACTCCAAAAGTTTCTGACTTTGGACTTGCGAGACTTTACTCCACCGATCATAGCATAGTACCCTTGACTGTAGCAAGAGGAACCTTGGGATATATGGCACCAGAGCTATTCTATAAAGACATTGGTGGTGTTTTTTATAAAGCTGATGTTATAGTTTTGGAATGATGTTGATGGAAATGGCCGGTAGAAGGAGAAATGTAAATGCAACTGCAGAGGATTCAAGTCAAATTTATTTCCCTTTGTGGATTTATGATCAGCTCGGCAAGGAAAAGGAGGTTGAAATCATAGATGCCATAGAAGAGGAAAGAGAGACAACGGGGAAGATGATAATTGTTGCTCTTTGGTGTATACAACTGAGCCATCATGATCAACCGTCGATGAGCAGGGTTCTTAATATGCTAGAAGGAGAGATCGATAACCTACAACTTCCCCCGAAACCACTTTTGTATCTAACAAAGATGCCGGTTGATGATGCGGAGAGTGAGATTGAACTTGAAACTTTCTCATCTTCTTCAAGTGTTCCAACAATTTCTAGTAGTTACCAGCCTGAGCATAACAACAAGAGTGCTGAATCTTGCTTTGTGTGATGTTTTCCCTCTTGTAGAAATTGAATCCAAAATAAAAGTGGTATTATCACTTGTACTTGATTTTAGTGGTATAATTCTCGTGGCTATTTCTTTGTACCCACCTTTTCCAAATCTGTTTCTCTATTCTTCTTTTGGACGAGGGTTTCTTTAAGAAATTTTTTGTCCTTTTGAATCTCATTTTCGATCCCTCCTCCGTGGTCCTAAAAGCTCGCACTTGAAAAAAATTGAGAATACATGGCAAACATGTTTCAAAATACGGTTATAAGTGCTCAAGATGGAGGAACGCGCGTGCACAAAAATCAACTTAAGCATGGAAGTGAAGACAACCATGGAATTATGGGAAAATATTCCGTGGTTGCAAAGCGCCATGTCAATCGTTGACATGCCGTGCGTGGTTTTTACTCATGTCCAATCATAGGTTGACACAAGTCTGCTGAGGTGGAATACAAAAAATAAAAAATTGATTTTTATCTTCTTCTTCCTCCATCACATGGAGCCACCCCTCCAGCCACCATCTCCATCCCTTCCGTTTACAAGGAGTAAAACAGTACTCGACATAAAATTCCCCGAAACCCACATCGGTTTCAGCACTTGATCACTGCCGTTTCCTCACCACTGCTGAACCCATCTCCTCTTTCTCGTTTCTTTCTCTCTACTTCACCGGCTCCGTGGACTTCAACCCATCTTGTCGTCGTCGTCCTCCGATTGGCCTGCCGTTTCGATGCGATGGGCTATGCTGGATCTCGGGCCAAAGGAGATGGTACGACACCGATCGTTCTCTGCTTGTTCTTCGCTGTTCTGGTCTTCGATGGCTTTTTCCATCTCGCTGATGTGGCGCTTTGCAACCACTGAACATGGAATTATAGAGGGCAAATTGGAAATAGCCCAAAAGTGGATATCATGATAGGCGATTCGAATGGGAAAAATATGTAACTATTAATTATACTATTTATACTAAAACTGGTATACAATATTAGTGTTTTAGTTATTAGGATGCTTACTGATAGAGAAAAATGATGAGTAAAACACGAGATTAGACAAGTTTAAAACTGAATAATTGATACAAGAGATAAATAAGTTTTAGACTCCGCAAATAAATAGGGAGCATGATATCAAGAACCAATAAAAATGCTTAGAATGGAAACTAGTTCTAGTGAAGCTGACAGGTTTGGCTTTCATATCAAATTCCCAGTTCACTTAACGCAACGAAGTAATGACTTAAACAAAATTATTACTTGAAACTCAGGTGAACAAAGTTTATTATCATCACTGTTACTATTTTGATCCAATTTAGGGCACGGTAGTTAATTTTTACGGTAGTAAAGACGATTACTAAGAATAATTAATTTGCCAAAAAAGTCAAAATTTATAAATTGCACACAAGTTTCGTTTCTAATTAGTGCGCAAGCTATCCATAAAGTAGTCTATCACTAGTTATGTTAGCTTCAAGACGTGTACAACAATCTCTGCATAATTTCTACTGATGGAACCTTTGGTTGGTCCACACAAATTACTTTTCTAGACTTGACTTTGTGTTGATTTGTTTGACTTGGTCATTTCAATGACAGATGACCCAACTGATCTTTTCGATCATCACTCATCAGACAAAGGAACCTCCTCTGAAATACTCCGCGTTTACTAGCCATCTCGTGGACAGATTCGAAAGCAATTGTTAGATGAAACTCAGGTGAACAAAGTTTATTAGCACCAAGGGTGCTACATGTTCTCATCGTCTTCGCAATATAGTAATTACAACATGTTGGCGTGCAAATGAGTTACAAAGATTTTGGTACACTATAGTCTATAGGGCACAGTAGTTCATTTCACGACACAAACTGATTCCTAGAGAGAATCAATTTGCCAAAAATGTCAAATTCAGAAACCGTAAGGAAGTTTACTTCCTAATTAATGAAAGCAACCCACAAATCAATCCACCGCTTGTTATGTTAGGTTGACTGCGTGTACAACAATCCCTGCGTAATTTCCACTGATGGAACCTTTGGTTGGGCCACACAGAGTTTACTTTACTTGACTTCGTGTTTTTGGCTGACTTGAACATCTTGATGACAAGGGAACCCTCTGCCCACGTCCATCCGACAAAGAAAACATCCACTGAAATACTACGCTTTTCAGTCATGAGCAAGACGTTAAAAGGCTTCGTTTGAACTCTGGAACGTAAAACACGGGGGTATTCCCTAGGGTGAGGGAAGAAAAACTATCCCCAAATTTGGGGGCAGAGCCAACTAGTGGACAGATTCGACAGCAACTGCTAGAATTCTAGTCGCCCCACAAGAAAAACAGCTAGCGTCTTGTCACTTTCGACTCAACCTCGTTGGACGGGAAATTCCCCGAAGACCGCTGGCTAATGAGAAGTCCAGATTTAACCGTTCAAAGAAAGACTTACAGAGTTGTTAACTCACCATGTCAAAACCGCAGTTTCGAAGTAAAGAGCAACAAGAGATGAGTTGCATAAGTGAAAATCCACAAATGATTTTGTTGCGAAATATGTGGAAGCTAACGGATCTTACAATTTGAAAAAAGCACGAAAGAACTAAACTACCAGAGAAGTCAACAAGGAAGGAAAACATACACTGGATTTACGTGATTTGGTCCGCATGTCAGTACCTACTCCGATAAAGAGCCAGCAGCAGAAAATCTACTAATCACCAAATGATGTATAGAGTTATAATCATTCACATGCTTGACTAATTCCTAATCGTAGAGATAAAATAAACCACGGACAAATTATCTTGTCACACTAACTTTTGAAATTATTCCAGAATGTAATCACACGAACCTCTCGGCCATTTCAAGAAGTCGTGTTGTCACGCCCCGAACCCCATCGAGCGCGCGGCATCCCTTACTCAGGTCGAATCAGTGCGACGTCCTAGGAAATTGTCGCCGACCCAAAGATTCTATCAGAGTAAATTCACGGCGAAAACAAATCATATTATCCCGGACAATAATATTGGAGAACACCAGAATAAACTAACACGCCAAACCGCCAACTCATATTTAGAACATTACATTACCATATTTATATACAACATCCATTTACTAGCACACTTGTACCCTTCCACTGAGAACTCTGACTCAGCTCCAATCTCAATCGGGTAGTCTATGTCCCCTGACTCCACTAGGATCTCCTCTCGCTTCTTCCTCGACAGGCTCTTCAACTGGCTCATCCATTAGGTACTCCACAAAGTTATTATCAGTGTGCATAACTATACCAAAATGTTCTGGTGGCGGTTGGTTCATTGCTCAGGCGGGTGATCTGAAATGGTTTGGTTGAAACAACCATGAGACACTTCTCAATAAGTCACAACCTAAACCCTACCTAGGCTACCACGTATTCCAGACAAGTTCAGACACACAACAAGCAACACAACAAACACTATCCACGCAATCGTACTGACCTTGATTCTTGGCATACTCAGCCTGCACATTAGTTCATAATCACAACATTCAAAACTCGCACGCATTTCACACTTCGCGCACCACAAACCACACACATTTCCATGCCCAAAAACACGCATCGATCACGCACTATCGCATCAATTTCATTTACTTTCCTCGTCGTACTCCACTAGCTCAATCACTTTCTCGGCCCGCGTAAACACGCCTCAGGCCCACACGATCGCGCCCCGAGCATTACACGCCTCGGTCCGATCCCACTTTCTCTTACCATGCCACACACCCCGTTCTCAATCACATTCCTTGGCCCGCGTAAACACGCCTCAGGCCCACACAATCGCGCCCCGAGCATCACACGCCTCGGTCCGATCCCATTCACACATTCTTTCCTCAGCCCGCGCCAAATGCGACAGGCCTACGTGATCGAAATCCGAGCTTATAATGCCTCGGCCCGATCCCAATCTCACCCCAGCTGATCGTGCCTCGGACCGATTTCATTCTCACTTTCTTTCCTCAGCCCGCGCCAAATGCGACAGGCCTACGTGATCGAAATCCGAGCTTATAATGCCTCGGCCCGATCCCAATCTCACCCGAGCTGATCGTGCCTCGGACCGATTTCATTCTCACTTTCTTTCCTCAGCCCGCGCCAAATGCGACAGGCCTACATGATCGAAACCCGAGCTTATAATGCCTCGGCCCGATCCCAATCTCACACTCGCACACATTCGCATTTAATTCCGTGCACACAATTGCATCCAATAATTCACAATCACACAGTCATATCACAAAACACATGATCAACACACAAACTGGCATTTTTCCACACCTAAACGTTATTAAATCAGTTCAGGCCCTTCACGGCATTTTCACAAAATCTCGAGCCGAACCTAACGGTACCAACCACACAACAAACAGCACCCCACAGCACATAGAACTACACATCACAGCCATCAATCAGCCTTTTTCACCCTCAAAATCACCATATCTCACTCCCGGCTCTTCACGACACTTTCATAAAATTACGAGCCGGACCTAACAGTACAAACCATACGTCCATCGGCACATCACAGCACATAGAACCGCACAGTACAGCCATCAATCTGTCATTTTCACACTTAGAATCACAATATTTCATTCCCGGCTCTTCACGGCACTTTCATAAAATTCCAAGCCGGACCTAATGGTACTAACCATGTACCGAACAGCCCGTCACAGCACACTAAACAGCTAATCACAGCAATCAATCGACCTCTAAAATTCCACCAAATCTTCCCGATTTCGCACCTAAGGCTCGCTAATCCAATTAATTCCTAATTTCCACCAAATCGCATCTAAACGGGCCCGAAATAACCCGATATACTAGGCGGGGTTTAGATCGCGACTTACCGAGCTCTAAACTAACACGGTTAGAGCGAAAGCGGCGGCAAAACCAAGATCTAACGGCGGCTTGCGGCGGCGGTGACGATCGGCGGTGATCGGGAGGAACGGCGGGCGACAGTGACTTGGGAGGCGGCTGGTGGGACTCGCGGCCAAGAGAGGGAGACCGGAGGGAGAGAGAGAATCACGGCGGGGTGAGGGTGGCGTGAGGCTTGGCAGATGGACGGCGCGGCACGGCGGCGGTCGAGACGGCGGCGCGGCAGCGACACAGCGGGAGGGGGAGCTCACGGTGGAAGGGGGAGAGAAGAGAGAGAGGGGGAGCCGTGGGGGAGGGGAAATGAGTGAGGAGAGAGAGAGAGAGAAATTTGACTTAAATAGTCAAATTTTGACCAACTTGACAAATTACCAAAATGCCCCTCTCTAATCTTTTTATTCGACGGTCCAGATTCGATCTTATCTTGAAACCGACGGCCCATATCGAATCTTACCAAAAATATCCAAGGGCAATCTTGTAATTTCTCAAAAAGTCCAAGGGCAAAAGTGTCTTTTCCAAATTTTGGGCAAAATTACCAAAATGCCCTTGCTTGATAAAACTAGCCCTTTAGAAATTCCCAAGGGTAAAATGGTCACTTTCCCATTCTCTTGCCGAAAATGAGTTTTTCCGAAGGATTCGCACATCCAAAATTACGCGTTCCAACCTCAACGTCGTCCTAACGTTCTGCCGTGACTTCCTAATTTTTCGATGC
Source organism: Syzygium oleosum (assembly GCF_021117445.2). Lineage (NCBI taxonomy): Eukaryota > Viridiplantae > Streptophyta > Magnoliopsida > Myrtales > Myrtaceae > Syzygium > Syzygium oleosum. The sequence goes on from NW_026607494.1 coordinate 9,306,462, forward strand.
CCAATTTAGTCTCAATTTAATAATTGAATTCTATATAATGCAACTTGTGCATATCTCAGACTAACGGGCGGCTTTCGGGGAAATTCGCAGAATCGACCCGTGACTGATACTAAATCAAGTCACGTGCAAGTTCGTTCTGATCGTATCGACCTCAGTTGTCAATAAAATCGCGAAGATCGATTACTAGTTCCGATAGGCACGATCGTTCGGTATAGGTTCTGGATCGTTCGTCAATTCACTTCGTGGTCAAACAGAATCACCCGTGATCCACTAGTGTGATAGTGACGAATCGGCCCTTCACTATCCTAAGATTGGCCCTTGTTGGCTCAAAATGTCACCTCGACGATTTTCTGATCGAAAGTCGGCTCACAATCGAATCTCTCTAGTCGTACGAATTTAAATCCCTAATTAGCATTTCCCTATAGGTTAGTATCCCAGGAATGATCAGTTCCAGGTGAGACTGACTACAAGTACATTAATAAACTCAGGCTGCGCATGACAACGATTCTGTGCCCAGGAACAGATTCTGCTCAGAAATGATTCTTTTTTATTCTGTGCCCGGAATTGATTCTGAGCATTTTAAGGCGTTTGTTAACGGCCCAAAATTCCATCCCTGGAATAGAAAAAGAACAGAAATGCGTTTGGTAACGCTACAAAATTTCTTTTTATTAATAATATTTTTAAATATTTTAATATTTCTTTCTTTTTTTTCTTTTCCTCCTTCTTGGCCATAGCCTGCTCGCCGGCCATGACCGGTAAAATATTTTTTTATTAATAATATTTTTATTAAAAGTATTTTTTCTTTTTTTTGGCCATGGCCTGGTCGCCGGCCATGACCGGTAAAATATTTTTTTTAAAAATATATATTTTTATTTTTTTTGGCCATGGCCTGGTTGCCGGCCATGGCCGGTAAAATATTTTTTTTATTAATAATATTTTTTCTTAAAATATTTTTATTAAAAATATATATTTTTATTTGTTTGGGCCATGGCCTGGTCGCCGGCCATGGCCGGTAAAATATATTTTTTATTAATAATATTTTTTATTAAAATATATATATTTTTATTTTTTTTGGCCATGGCCTGTCGCTGGCCATGGCTGGTAAAAATTTTTTTTTATTAAAATATTTTTATTAAAAATATATTTTTTTCTTTTTTTTTGCCATGGCCTGTAAAATATTTTTATTAAAAATATACATTTTTATTTTTTTGGCCATGGCCTGGTCGCTGGCCATGGCCGGTAAAATATTTTTTTTTAATAATATTTTTTATTAAAATATTTTTATTAAAAATATATATTTTTTCTTTTTTTGCCATGGCCTGGTCACCGGCCATGGCAGGTAAAATATTTTTTTTTATTAATAATATTTTTTATTAAAAATATATTTTTTTCTTTTTTATGGCCATGGCCTGATCACCGGTCATGGCCGGTAAATTTTTTTTATTAATAATATTTTTTATTAAAATATTTTATTCTCGTCGGATCCGGCGAGGGCGGTCCTCGGGCCGGACATTAGAAGCTAAATTAAAAACCAAGAAAAAGAAGAAGAAAAAAAAATTGATTCTCAAAATTGTTCCTAGAATCAAGAAGCTAATTTTTTTTTATTCTTGATTCTGCTCCAAAACTGATTCTGGGAACAATTTTTGACAAAATTGTGCCCAGAATCAAAAAATTAAACAAACGCATTTCTGTTCCCAAACTGATTCTGGGAACAAAAGAACAGAATCAAACACTATTTGGCAAGTTGTCATGCGCAGCCTCAGTCATTTCATAAATCCCAATTGGGCGAAATTTTGGGATGTCACACGTGTCACACTAACTTATCAACTACAACACTCAATTCAGAGGCTGAACTTCCCCAAAACCGGAGAGTGAGATAGAATTGGAAACATTTTCATCTTTTTAAAGTGTTCCAACAAAATTGTAGGATCTTGTTCAGTGTGATTGTTTTCACTCTTGTAGAAATTGAATGTAAAATAAAAGTAGTAAAATCACTCGTACTTGATTTGATTTTAGTGGTATAACCTTAGTGGCTATCCATTGGTACCCACTTTTTTCAAATGTCTTTTTTTTTTATGAGATTTTCTTTGAGAAAGTTTTGATCCTTCTGGTATCAATGTCAATTTTCCTCCTCGGTCATCCTAGAAAAGCCTGTAATTCAAAGAATCGAGAGAAAAGTGTCAAAAAAGTTCTAAATCTTTGGCATTGGTGCCAATTTAGTCCTAAATCTTTTTTTGGTGCCAATTCAGTCCTAAACCTTTTGTTTTTGTGCCAATTCAGTCCTTTCAGCCAATTTTGGCCGGATTTTGCTAACGTAGATGCCGACCGACCGGCTGGCGGCTAGTCACCGGCAGTGATGTGTTGTCACGTCCCGTACCCTACGAACACGTAACATCCCGCCGCGGTCGTTAAGAATGCGACTCCCAGGATTCGTCGCCGACCCTCTACCATCGAATAAGAGAATATATACGGAAGCCAAACAAACACTCCATTCAACAAACATTCAAACGGGATAATAGAGAGAGAGAATTTAAACAAACCAACAAACCATTTTATAAACTTAACGTCACATACAGCAATAACATATACAAGCCTTTCTAAAGGCCACAAACTCAGACCATTCATACTCAAAAAGGGATAGGGTGGTCGATCTGCTCCACTACTCTATTCAAAAGAGGAGCTCCAAAAAGATAGGGATTCCTAACCCTATCAAAAACCTCCACGGCATCCTAGCGGTGCTCCTGGCAAAGCTGAGTCAGATGCCTCGCTATAGGAACCATACGGCAAAGGCTCCGATTCAGGTTCTGACTCAGGATTAACTACAGCTCCATCAGGGGGATCAATCTCCATAAGATCCCACACTTCTAAACCATCGTCAGGGGGAATATCAAATCCCCGGAGAGGACCAAAAGTCTGAGCTCCATCCCTCAGAAATCAAGCCATATACTTGTGAGCTGTCAAGTACTACTCCCCATCATCTATCCAAACTGTACTCTCATGCTTCTGATATCCCCTATCCTCACCGGCTGGGTACTCAATCACCCAATGCTCCGTCTCCGTTGATCCCCCGAAACGTAGCGGAGGCTCAGTCATAATCAAGGTTGAAGGACTGCAATGTTTAACAACGGGAAATGAGATAAAATCTCAATAAGTAAACTACCTAACCCTCGACTAGGGCAATACGTACCTCCGGCACCCTAATCATGCAATTCTAACCAATAGGGTAAGTTCCTATCAAACGAACAATGGTACCACATACTATGCAAAGTCTTGAATTGCATCACTACCATGGCATACTATCAATATGCATAACAGCAATAATTATAATCTAGACATACTCAATCATTCACACGGGTCTCGATTATAAGATGAAATCACTTCGGCCCATCCCATACCGTGCCTCACGATTTTATCCCATAATCAAGCGCAAAGCATGCCATATGCACATAACACTCGAAGTTGTCCAGATTATTAACGACCCACCATAGGTCACACCGAACTCCCGCCGGTCTTCCGGCATAGCCAGGCACCACCCTACTACTTTGGGCGTGGCAACGTCCGGGATCGAACCCGCCCCCCCCCTCCCCCGTCAACTCGAGTATCGGACGGCATTCCATTTAGGAGCATCGATCCGGCCTCAACCGCGATCGGAAATGTTTGGGATCGAACCCCCCCGACAAGTCAGGTACCAAACAGCATCCGAACTACCGCCGGGCATCGTCTAGAACTCGTCTTAGATGGAACTCATCATGGCACACACGTAAACAACCACGCATTGCCAATTTTAATCTTCCTTAATTAGCCAATGCAAGTGTTTATGACGTGCAATTTACTACGAATAAATATGCCATGAATCGCACTCGTTTTCGTATCAAACATCAATATATGATCACGATATGCCATGCCAAGCCAACAATAGCCATATATCAACCACATGATCCACTTTTAAAATCCTACGATTATTCATCAAGTGCAAGATCAACCATGAAACATCAATTTCAACCATACGATCTTCGTTCTAGGCCACGAAATCATCATCCAACCACACGATCAAGCCACAGTCAACTACTAAGCCATGATTAAATAAATTAACCATACGATTAAACAATTCAACCATGCGATCGGCATTAAACAACTAATCCACCACACGATCGTCATTAAACCTTTAATCGGCACATAATCGACTAATTAGTCATGCGACTGTCAATCAAAGCCACGGGATCAACTTCAAATCTCTAATAAGCCAAATGATTAACTTTTATCACATCCTAATTTAATCTAAACCGTATGATCAAAATTAGCACATAATCAAGTTAATTAAGCCCTAAAATCAACATTAACCAATGTAGAATCAATGGGGGCCATATGATCAATGTCCAAATCATCCAATTCAGCCACTACCACATGATTATTGTAGCCACAAGACTAACCCACGAATTTAATTAAAACAACAAATAAACAATCATAATTAGCCAAGTTAAGCACAATTAGCAACATTAAACATATGCTCAAGCTCAAGCCACATAATCTACCTATCTTAACATTCAAATCAGCCATATAATCATCAAATCCAGCCACCAACAAATCCTCAATTCAACTTCTATCATAACCCCTAAATTACCCTAACAACCCCTAAACACTATCCATTGGTAACCTACTAACCTAATCAAGGTTTAGGGAGTTACTTACCACTAATCTAAGCTAGAAACCAAGCCCAAACAGCAGCAGCAGCAAGTCATGGCCAGATCTGGAATTTCCGGCGAACGGCGGCGGCCAAACGGCGATCCGGCGAACGCCGGCTAATTCGGGCGTGAACGGCAGCTTGGGGGTGGCTCACGGTGACCAAGGGATGTGGGCTGAGGTGCTGGTGGGTGGTGGTGAGGCTCACGGCCAAAAGGGGGAGAGAATGAGAGAGAAAATGAAGAGAGAGAGAGAGAACAAGAGAGAAAGAGGGCTGAAACTTCAATCAAGATCAAGGGTTGTGATGTGTTCTTGATACCCAAAAGATCTAAAGGCTAGGATCAAGTGTTGCTATCCAAGTTCCATCCAAAGGCCAAGATTAAATCTTGAAAAAAGGTTTCTAGAAGGGCATTTTTGTAATTAACCAAAAAGGGCAAGGGCAAAGTTGTCCAAGAGGATTTTCGGCCACTAGGGGAAAAAGACCAACATGTCCTTCCACTCAACAAATAAACTCTAGAACACACAGGGGTAAAATCGTCTTTTCTAATTTTCGAGCCAAATTTACCTTTTTCGCGAATTTCTGAGCAAACCGATAATAAAGCAAGCTTAACGCGGCGTCGTCCAATATAATAATTTTGATATCCTTGAAAGTTCGATACCCAAGTTCGGATTTCAATTCGTAGCCAAAATCGATCAAATGCGACTTTCGTGTATCTCAAACTAACGGGCGGCTTTTAGGATTTACGCGTGTCGACCCGTGGTTGATTTGATATCAATCCACGTTTAAGTTTACTCAAGCCATAGTGACTTCGGTTGTCACGTAATTACGAGGGTCAATCACTGGTTCCGAATGACACGATCGTTAGAAATTGATTTTGGAACGTTCGGAATGCATACAACGATTAAACGGAATCACCCGTGACTCAATTGTATAACATTGTTAAATTGTTCCATAATCATTCTTGGATCGGCCTATAATGGCCTAAAATATCCCCCCGTCAATCCTCATGGTCGAAGTGTCAATCCAGGTTCGAGTTCTTGGGTCGTGCATACCGAAATCCTAACTAGCCATTCCTTAACGGTTAGTATTCTCAAGAATGGCCAATTCCGAGTGAGATATAACATAAACGCATTGATGATAATATCATTTCATAAATCCCGAAAGTGGGTCGAAATTCAGAATGTCACAACTCTTCCCTCCTTACAGAAATTTCATCCTCGAAATTTATAACCAAACCCAAACTATTCAAACAAATGGGAGTGCTGACGCCTCATGATTTCTTCACTTTCTCACGTGACTCCTTCCGTTCCATGATGTTGCCAGACTACTTTGACCAACAGGATTGTCTTATTCCGTAGAACTTGTTCTTTTCTGTCTTCTATCCGAATAGGCTTTTCCACATACGACACCTTGTCGTCCACGTCTATTTCTTCATAATTCAGCACATGGGTCGGATCTGGTTCATACTTCCTTAGCATGGACACGTGGAATATATTGTGAATCTGAGATAAATTCGGTGGCAAAGCAAGTCGATAGGCTAAAATTCCAATTCTTTCCAGTATCTCAAACAGGCCTACGTACCTTGGGCTTAACTTTCCTTTCTTACTAAACCGAGATGTTCCTCGCATTGGTGATACCTTGAGGAAAACATGATCTCCTTATTGAAACTCCAAAGGTCTACGCCGTTTATCTTCATAATTTTTCTGACGACTTTGAGCAGTTTTCAATCTTTCTTGAATGATCTTAACTGCCTCGACTGACTATTCTACCAATTGTAGACCCGTAATACTCCTTTCACCAACTTCATCCCAACAAACTGGTATTCTGTATGCTCTGCCATACAACGCTTCAAATGGTGCCATTATGATGCTTTGCTGATAACTGTTATTGTAGGCGAACTCAACTAAATGTAACTGTTCTTCCCATCCACCTTTAAAATCTATCACATAAGCTCGTAACATGTCCTCGAGTGTCTGAATCGTCCTTTCAGACTGACCATATGTCTGCGGATGATAGGCCGTGCTATATTACAGCTTCGTCCCTATAGTCGTCCGAAGACTTTTCCAAAAGGTTGTGGTAAACTTAGGGTCTCTATTCGACGTGATAGTTAATGATACTCCATGAAGACGGACTATTTGTCGCATGTACACTTCAGCATACTTATCCATTGCGAAATCCTTTCACACTGCCAGAAAATGTGCTGATTTAGTCAACTGGTCGACTATAACTCAAATTGAATCGTAGCCTCTCTGGCTTCTCGGTAGACCCATAACGAAGTCCATGGTAACATGCTCCCATTTCCACTCTGGAATTTCCAAAGGTCTTAATAATCCACCAGGCTTACAATGTTGTGCCTTCACTTGCTGGCACGTCAAGCACTTTGCCACATGCTTGGCTACATCTACTTTTATTCCGTTCCACCAGTAATACTGACGCAAGTTCTGATACATTTTTGTGCTACCCGGATGAATGTTGTAGTTGCTACGATGAGCTTTTGCCAGGATTTCCTCCTTAAGCTCTGCGTCATCGGGCACACACAAATGTCTATGAAACTTCAAGATTCCGTCCTCGGATACTTGAAAGTCAGCCTTTCTCTAAGTTTCGTCCATTTGCAGAATCTTTTGAATCTCAGGATCCGTAGATTGAAATGCCTTAATTTTAGCCTGAATCTCTAGTTCAATCCTTAAAGTGGCTAATAAGCTTGAGAGGTGACCTGCCTCAAACTTAAATTCAGAATCTCGTACTCCTTCGAGTAAAGTCAACTCTTTAATCATCAATTGCGCGATGCTCGATTTCCGACTAAGTGCATCCGCTACTTTGTTAGCCTTTCCCGGGTGGTATAAGATGTCGCAGTCGTAATCGTTTAGAAGTTCCATCCATCGGCGTTGTCTCATATTCAATTCTCTCGTACTTATCCGTCCATTCGAACTTCGTTTCCTTCTTTAGTAAGCTAGTCAAAGGAGTGTGGCTATCGCGGAGAACCTTTCCACGAATATTCTATAATAGCCAGCTAGTCCTAGGAAACTCCGAACTTCTGTCACTATCGTAGGTCTCGGCCAATTCGTAACCGCCTCAATCTTAGTTGGATCCATTGAGATTCCATCCCCAGAGATCACATGTCCAAGAAACGCTCCTCGATTCAGCCAGAACTTGCACTTACTAAACTTGGCGTAGAGTGCGTGTTCTCTCAAGGTCCGTATAACCATTCTTAAATGTTGCTCATGCTCCTCGGGACTTTTCGAGTATATCAATATGTCGTCGATGAATACTATAAAGAACAAATCTAAGAATTCCTTGAATACCCGATTCATCAAATCCATAAAAGCAGCTGGGGCATTAGTCAATCCAAATGGCATAACCGTAAATTCGTAATATCCATATCTTGTACGAAATGCCGTCTTCGGTATATCCTTCTTTTTAATCCTTAACTGATCGTAGAGTCTATCTTGGAGAATACCGAAGCCCTTTGCAATTGATTGAACAAGTTATCTATTATTGATAATGGATACTTGTTCTTGATGGTCACTTGGTTCAACTGCCGATAGTCGATGCACAAATGCAACGAACCATCTTTCTTTCTGACGAACAACACTGGTGCTCCCCATGGTGACATACTTAGACGAATGAATCCCTTGTCTAGGAGCTCTTGCATTTGAACTTTCAACTCCTTCAATTCTGATAAGGTCATTCTGTAGGGCGCTCTAGAGATTGGCTCCGTCCCAGGGGCCAACTCAATTACAAACTCCACTTCCCTTTCAAGTGGCAATCCCGGCAATTCCTTAGTAAAGACATCGGGAAAGTTACACACCTCAGCTATATCCTCTAGCCTTGGCTCCTCAGCCAATGAGTCAAATACAGTCGCTAGATAACCTTGGCATCCTTCATCCAATAGCTTAGTCACCTCAAGCGACGAAATCCAAGGGATCGAGGTTCCTCCTCGGTTTCCCACAAACTCATATCGAGGATGACCAACATGATTAAATTGGATCACCCTACTACTACAGTCCATCACGGCCCTTTGTTTTACTAGCCAATCCATACCAATAATGATGTCAAAATCAAACATAGCCAATACAACCAAATTAATTAATTTCTTTCTACCACCAATGACTATCTTACAGTTCGAACATCCTACTGAGATTAGCACTTTATCCTTTAGAGGGGTAGTAACATGCAACATTACTTCTAACGGTTTCGGTTCAATCCCAATTAATCTAACAAATTGCTCTGACACAAATGAATGCGATGCTCCCGGATCAATCAAGGCATAAGCAGCATGATCACATAAAGAGACCGTACCTGTGACCACGCCAGGCGCATCCTCCGCCTCTTTGCGAGCCATAGCATAGATTCTTCCTTGTGCTCGGGGTCGGTCCTGATTATTCTGCGAAGTGATTCCAGCCTGATTCCCCATCCAAGGTTGTTGTGGCTGAAGTGGCGACCTAACTTGTCGATTCGGGCAATCCTTCACTTGGTGACCGTGCTGGCCACATCCAAAGCAAGTTCCATTCCTGCCAAGGCAAGGGCCATTCCCATGCCTTCTCCCGCAAAATTGACATGGAGTTCCAGAATAGTAGGTCGGCTTTATGATATTCTTTCTGACCGAAGAGACAAACCGCCTATTCCCATTTATAGGTTTCTTTCCAAAGTTACGATTATCCCTAGCCGGTATAAACCGCGATCCAGATGCGGCATTCCTCTCGGTCATATCTCTCTCAATCATCTGAGCCCGCTCATAAAGCTCGTTGTAATCCCTAAGGTTTAGGGGTATCAATCGGCTACGAAGTTCCGGCTTTAAACCATCTCGGAACCTTCTTGCCTTATCCAAAGAATTCTCGACCATCCTCGGTGCGAACTTCGATAACCTAGCAAATGCCGCCTCATACTGATCCACAGTCATCTGATTCTGGCGAAGCCATAAGAATTCTGCCATTTTCTGTTCTTGAGCACTCTCAGAAAAGTACTTCCCATTAAAGGTATCGACGAAGCCGGTCCAGTTCGGCACGGTGCCTACAGGGAAAATTCTTTCTCGGGTGGCCTTCCACCAATCATTAGCATTATCTTGAAGTTGATACACAGCCAAAGTCACATTTTCCTCCTCCGTGCACCCCAGAAGTGCAAAGGCCTTTTCCAATTCCTCAACCCATCGAGTGCCAGCCTCAGGATCACCTTTCCCATCGAACTTTGATGGCTTAAGTTTCAAGAACTGCTCTACCAACTTGTGCATCTGGCGATTCTCATTTCCATTTCCATTCCCCGGATTATTCTGAGCGGCGATGGCAGCAGCCTCGGCAGCAGCCTCAGTAGTTCGTTCTTGAGTTTGCAAGCCTATCAACTGTCCAATCGCCTCTAGAGCCCTTAAAACTCCATCAACTCTAGGATCCTTTGCCGTTCTGGCTCGCGAGCTCGATGGACCTCTAGTTCCTCTAACCCGAGTGTTCATCCTCATAGAAATCACTCCAAACACCTAAGCATGCTATAATTCCACCATGGAATTAATGACTTAAATCAACTACTCAACTTAAACAGTTCTAGGCAACGAGCCACAGCAGCAGTTGTAAGCAAGCAATCACCCCGAACAAGCATCATAAGTACACACTTAGTAAGGTTCTAGATCTTACCTTGGACCGCCTGCAACGTTAGTAATAGCACTAAACCACTCAGCACTCATAAGCAGATAATCCGTATGATGCAAATTCAAGCCTACCAATCACAAGCACATATTCTCAAAGCACGCACAAAGCGTCACAAACTTGTGATCAAGGCAAATCTCTCTAACTAGCTACCCCAAAGTCATCGCTCCTTATCACTCCAGGTCTTGACCAAACATGGATCAAGCTGACCTTGCTCTGATACCATTTAAACGGGGATGTCACGCCATGTACCCTACGAATACGTAACATCCCACCGCGGTCGTTAAGAATGCGACTCCCAGGATTCATCGCCGACCCGCTACCATCGAATAAGAGAATATACGCAGAAGCCAAACAAACACTCCATTCAACAAACATTCAAACGGGATAATAAAGAGAGAGAATTTAAACAAACCAACAAACCATTGTATAAACTTAACGTCACATACAGAAATAACATATACAAGCCTTTCTAAAGGCCACAAACTTAGACCACGCATACTCAAAAAGGGATAGGGTGGTCGATCTGCTCCACTACTCTATTCAAAAGAGGAGCTCCAAAAAGATAGGAATTCCTAACCCTATCAAAAACCTCCATGGCATCCTGGCGGTGCTCCTGGCGAAGTCGAGTCAGATGCCTCGCTATAGGAACTAGACGGCAAAGGCTCCGATTCAGGTTCTGACTCCTCGGACCACGCCGGGGGTTTCGTAACCATCGGTTCGGACTCAGGATTAACTACAGCTCCATCAGGGGGATCAATCTCCATAAGATCCCACACTCCTAAACCATCGTTAAGGGGAATATCAAATCCCCAGAGATGACCAAAAGTCTAAGCTCCATCCTTCAGAAACCAAGCCATATACTTGTGAGCTGTCAAGTACTGCTCCCCATCATCTACCCAAACTGTACTCTCATGCTTCTGATATCCCCTATCCTCACCGGCTGGGTACTTAGTCACCCAATGCTCCGTCTCCGTTGGTACCCCGAAACATAGCGGAGGCTCAGTCATAATCAAGATCGAGGGACTGAAATGTTTAACAATGGGGAATGAGATAAAATCTCAATAAGTAAACTACCTAACCCTCGACTAGGGCAATACGTACCTCCGGCACCCTAATCATGCAATTCTAACCAATAGGGTAAGTTCCTATCAAACGAACAATGATACCACATACTATGCAAAGTCTCGAATTGCATCACAACCATGGCATACTATCAATATGCATAACAGCAATAATAATAATCCAAACATATTCAATCATTCACACGGGTCTCGATTATAAGATAAAATCACTTCGGCCCGTCCCATACCGTGCCTCACGATTTTATCCCATAATCAAGCGCAAAGCATGCCATATGCACATAACACTCGAAGTTGTCCAGATTATTAACGACCCACCATAGGTCACACTGAACTCCCGCCGGTCTTTCGGCATAGCCAGGCATCACCCACTACTTTGGGCGTGGCAACGTTCGAGATCGAACCCCCCTGACAAGTCAGGTACCGGACGGCATTCCATTTAGGAGCATCGATCTGACCTCCACCGCGATCGGTGTGACATCCTGAAATTTGCCCATTTGGGATTTATGAAATGCTTGATTTTATAAACGTACTTGTAGTTAGTTCTTGCCCGGAACTGATCATTCATGGGATACTAACCATTGGGAAAATGCTAATTAGGGATTTAAATTTGTGCGACTAAAGAAAATTCGATCGTGAATTGATATTCGACCGTAGAATCGTTGAGGTGACATTTTGAGCCAATGTAGGCCAATCTTAGGGTAGTTATGGGTCGATTCGTCACTGTCATATGAGTGGATCACGGGTGATTCCGTTTGACCACGAAATGAATTGACGAATGATCCAGAACCTATACCGAACGATTGTGCCCGACGGAACTAGCGATCGAACCTCGCGATTATATGACAACCGAAGTCGTCACGAATCGAATGAACTTGCACGTGACTCGATTTATTATCGGTCACGGGTCAAATATGCGAATTTCCCCAAAAGCCGCCTGTTAGTTTGAGAAACGCTCGAGTTTCGTTAAATAAAATTCAATTATTAATTAGAGCCCAAATTGGACATCGGAAAATTAGGAAGTCACGACGGGACGTTAGGACGACGTTGTGGTTGGAACGTACAGTTTTGGATTTTCCCGAATCCTTCAGAAAAATTCAAATTCGGCAAGAAAATGGAAAAGTGACCATTTTACCCTTGGAGGTTTATAAAGGGCAAGTGTTAAAGGGGAAGGGCATTTTGGTCATTTTACCCTAACTTTTGAGTTGGACAATTTTGCCCTTGAAATTTTATGAAATTCCCAAATTGCCCTTCAATATTTTTGGAAAAGATTCAATCTGGGCTGTCAATCTTAGGATAAGAATGAATCTCGGCCGTTGATTGGGTTTGTGAGGAAAGGGCATAATGGTCATTTGGCCCCCAATAATTGACCTTGATTATTTAAGTCTCAAATCCCTCTCTTTCTCCTCATTCTCTCTCTCTCCTCTCTTGGCTCCCTCTCCCCCCATCACCGAACCGACTGCCCCCCCTTGGCCGCGCCACTGCCGCTCGCCAGCCATCGCCGCCGTGCCGCCGTTCACCGCGCCACCACCGTCCCCCTCACCATCTCGGTTCTCTCTCTCCCTCGTGTGGCCGTGATCCACGGCCAAGGAGGCCGTCGCAACTGCACGCCGTCCATCCCACCCGTCGCCGTCGCCACCGCCGAGCCGCTCGCCGCTCGCCGCCGCTCACCGTTGACCGCCGCCTGTTTTCCACTCTAGCCGAGTTAGTCTAGAGTTCGGTAAGTCACGCCCTAAACTCTATTTAGGACTTCGGGTATCGACGGACGAATTAGGGGTGGAATCGGGTTTAATTAGACGCGGTTTTGGCGAAATTCGGGGCTGTTTATAGATTAATTGTGTGGACTGATTTAGGGGCTAGTATTAAATGATTTTGAGGATGAAATTGTGAAGTTTCGGGGCTGAATTGATGCCGATTTCATTGCTGGAAATTGGGGTTTGTAGTGACGAACCTATGGTTTGATTTAAGGGCGATTGGTGTCGATTTAGTGCGTGGTATGGTGGCTGAATTGTGATGCTCGTTATGGCTTGAAATGAGTATGGAAAGACTAAAATTGTGCACGTGTATGTGGCTGTGATTGTGGGCCCGTGAGTGGCCATGTATGTTTGTTGAGTGGTGGATTGAATGACTAGACTTCGCATTGTTATGTGCACGCTTGGGCCGAATTGAATTAATTGTCAATTGACCGTGTTGGATGCTTATTGAGCATGAGAAATGTGTGTGAATTGGTGCGTGCACGGGTCACGTGTGATTGGCCAATTTATTGGCAAGTGGGTGTTGAGCATGTGAATGAGCGGGAAATCGTGTGTGGTGTAGTATGTGTGATTGTGGAAATCCCTGAGGCGGTATCATTACGCGGGGATATTGATCCGTCCTAAGGCAGTACGGCTACGCGGGACGATGCCCGGTATTACCGGAGGACGGTACCATTACGCAGGTTGTGTCGTAGGTGGTGGGTGTTGAGCCTGAGGCGGTACCACTACGCGGGCAAGATACACGGCCTGAGGCGGTACCATTACGCAGGCCTTGAAGTGTTGTTATGAGTTAATCGCAGTGTACCTGAGGCGGTATCATTACGCGGGTCACTGGCGAGTCGAGTGCGAGATGGTCGCAGTGAACCTGAGGCGGTACCATTACGTGGGTCACTGGCGAGTTGTGTGAAAAGAATGTGATGAGGACGGAACGAATGCATGAAATGTAATTAGAACGTGCATGTGCTTGGAAATGGTGTTGTTGTGACTAACGTACAGGTTGCACGCTGGAAAGGCCACGTAAGCATAATTGTGTGCCTGCTATGTGATGGTTGAGTGTGGTTGTGGTTGTGATTGTCTGGAGGTACGAGATAGCCTAGGTGGGGTTTAGGGTGTGTGCTTACTGAGATGTATTCTCATGGTTGTTTCAACCAACAATTTCAGAACCCCGGCCTGAACAATGAATCCCCCACCGCCGCCACCTGAGTGTTTTGGAGTACCGGTGCACACCGACCACAACGTTGTAGAATACCCTATAGACGAAAACATGACCTGGATTAAGCATACGACGGTTGTTTGGGTAGACGTAGGACTACCCCTCTGGCAAGCCAACACATACACCGCTTGGTTCTTTCGGGACGGGGTAGATGAGTTTGGTCCCGTCCGTGGATTTGACGTCCCCTTTGATGGAGTTGGGGATTGGGACCCGTCTGCCATACCTCCTTCTGACGGCGAGATGACTAGCTCGGGAGACTAAGCCCCGGGCGCACCGGGATCTGCAGCAGCGCTCGGCAAAGACTGAGCCTTCTGGGGCCGAGCATGAGCCAGAGCCTGAAGAATCGCAGGCAGGGTACGATCCGATGGACGTGGATCTCGAGGCGATCCCAGAGGAAGAACCAGAAAAGGAAGAACCCGAGGCAGAACCTAAGGATGAGCCTGTTGAGCCTAAAGAAGAAGCGGAGTATATACCCCCGTATGAGCAATGGATTGACGCCGAATTTGTGCCAGAGTACGGGTCTGATGAGGAGTCAGACGAGGAGGAGCGGGACGAAGTTCCAGCGGAGTCCGGTGACATAAACCAGCCGATCAAGATTGAGGCCGAGTCGGAGTCCTCGGAGGAGCAGATAGTCCAGAGAGATTCAGATTCAGATGACGAAGAATAAGACTCGGAGTGGATGCCAAGCAGAGGGCGTAGGGGCTAGGTTTAAGGGTTGGGAATAGACTTTTTGAGGTGTTCCATTTTTGGACGATAGAATACCCAGGCTATCGATTACTTTGGATATCGGTGGTTTATAGTACGGTGTGCATATGTATATGGTGGTTTGTAAATTGTGAATATTATATAAGTTTGAATGAGGAATGAGTATGTTTATTCTCCTTAATTACCCCAGTTGCTATCGTTCGGGTAGTAGTGGCTTTCGCTGACGTTTTAAATCTCTGATTAGTTGAATTGGGTCGGCGATACCCTGGGACGTCGCATGATTCGACTAGGAAAAGTGTGTCGCGGGCTCGAAGGGGTTCGGGGCGTGACAATCGGCATTGTCTGGGATCGAACCCCCCCTCGACAAG
The DNA here is from genome assembly GCF_021117445.2 of Syzygium oleosum. NCBI lineage: Eukaryota > Viridiplantae > Streptophyta > Magnoliopsida > Myrtales > Myrtaceae > Syzygium > Syzygium oleosum. The sequence continues at coordinate 9,321,898 of NW_026607494.1, forward strand.
TCGGGTACCAGACAGTATCCGAACTACCAACGGGTATCGTCTAGATCTCGTCTTAGACGAAACTTATCATGGCCACGCATTGCCAATTTTAATCTTCCTTAATTAGCCAATATTGCAAGTGTTTATGACGTGCAATTTACTATGAATAAATATGCCATGAATCGCACTCGTTTTCGTATCAAACATCAATATATGATCACGATATGCCATGCCAAGCCAACAATAGCCATAATCAACCACATGATCCACTTTTAAAATCCTACGATTATTCATCAAGTGCAAGATCAATCATGAAACATCAATTTCAACCATACGATCTTCGTTCTAGGCCACGAAATCATCATTCCAACCAAACGATCAAGCCACAGTCAACTACTGAGCCATGATTAAATAAATTAACCATACGATTAAACAATTCAACCATGTGATCGGCATTAAACAACTAATCCACCACACGATCGTCATTAAACCTTTAATCGGCATATAATCGACTAATTAGTCATGCGATTGTCAATCAAAGCCACGTGATCAACTTCAAATCTCTAATAAGCCAAATGATTAACTTTTATCACATCCTAATTTAATCTAAACCGTATGATCAAAATTAGCACATAATCAAGTTAATTAAGCCCTAAAATCAACATTAACCAATGTAGAATCAATGGGGGCCATATGATCAATGTCCAAATCATCCAATTCAGCCACTACCACATGATTATTGCAGCCACAAGACTAACCCACGAATTTAATTAAAACAACCAATAAACAATCATAATTAGCCAAGTTAAGCACAATTAGCAACATTAAACATATGCTCAAGCTCAAGCCACATAATCTACCTATCTTAACATTCAAATCAGCCATATAATCATCAAATCCAGCCACCAACAAATCCTCAATTCAGCTTCTACCATAACCCCTAAATTACCCTAACAACCCCTAAACACTATCCATTGGTAACCTACTAACCTAATCAAGGTTTAGGGAGTTACTTACCACTAATCTAAGCTAGAAACCAAGCCCAAATAGCAGCAGCAGCAAGTCACGGCCAGATTTGGAATTTCCGGCGAATGGCGGCGGCCAAACGGCGATCCGGCCAACGCCGGCTAATTCAGGCGTGAACGGCAGCTTGGGGGTGGCTCACGGTGACCAAGGGACGTGGGCTGAGGTGCTGGTGGGTGGTGGTGAGGCTCACGGCGAAAAGGGGGAGAGAATGAGAGAGAAAATGAAGAGAGAGAGAGAGAACAAGAGAGAAAGTGAGGAGAGAGAGAAAGAGGGCTGAAACTTCAATCAAGATCAAGGGTTGAGATGTGTTCTTGATACCCAAGGAAAGATCTAAAGGCTAGGATCAAGTCTTGCTCTCCAAGTTCCATCCAAAGGCCAAGATTAAATCTTGAAAAAAGGTTTCTAGAAAGGCATTTTTGTAATTAACCAAAAAGGGCAAGGGCAAAGTTGTCCAAGAGGATTTTCGGCCACTAGGGGAAAAAGACCAACATGTCCTTCCACTCAACAAATAAACTCTAGAACACACAGGGGTAAAATCGTCTTTTCCAATTTCTGAGCCAAATTTCCCTTTTTCGCGAATTTCTGAGCAAACCGATAATAAAGCAAGCTTAACGCGGCGTCGTCCAATATAATAATTTTGATATCCTTGAAAGTTTGATACCCAAGTTCGGATTTCAATTCGTGGCCAAAATCGATCAAACACGACTTTCGTGTATCTCAAACCAACGGGCGGCTTTTAGGGTTTACGCTTGTCGACCCGTGGTTGATTTGATATCAATCCACGTTTAAGTTTACTCGAGCCATAGTGACTTCGGTTGTCATGTAATTACCAGGGTCAATCACTAGTTCCGAATGACACGATCGTTAGAAATTGATTTTGGAACGTTCGGAATGCATAAAACGATTGAACGGAATCACCCGTGACTCAATTGTATAACATTGTTAAATTGTTCCATAATCATTCTTGGATCGGCCTATAATGGCCCAAAATATCCCCCCGTCAATCTTTATGGTCGAAGTGTCGATCCAGGTTCGAGTTCTTGGGTCGTGCGTACCGAAATCCTAACTAGCCATTCCCTAACGATTAGTATTCTCAAGAATGGCCAATTCCGAGTGAGATATAATGGAAAGTGCATTGATGATAATATCATTTCATAAATCCCGAAAGTGAGTCGAAATTCAGAATGTCACACGTGTACAACTTTTAATAATATTTTAATATTTTTTTGAATCTTTTTTTCCCTCCCCTCCCTACTTCCTCCGGCCGGTCGCCGAGCTAGAGGCCAGAGGCCAGTGAGGTCGACCTCGCCATGGCTAGGCGAGGTCCGACCTCACCGGATCTAGCGAGGTCGAGCCTCACCGAGTCGCCGGCAAGGCACGACCTCACCCAGATCCAGTGAGGCTCGAGCCTCGCCCACCCAGCGCGAGGCCGCCCTTGCGGCCATCCAAAAAGGGCGAGCCTCGCCGGCCTTTGGCCTCTGGCCGGCCGCTGGTACGACGACCGGCTGCTGGTCCGACGACCGGCTGGAGGAAGGAGGGAGAGGAGGAAAAAAAAAAAAAATTTCAAAAAAATATTAAAATATTATTAAAAATTGTCCACATCAGCGTCGGTGGCCGATCGGCGTCCACGTCAGCAAAATCCAGCCAAAATTGGCCAGAAGGACTAAATTGGCACAAAGACAAAAGGTTTAGGACTAAATTGACACAAATACAAAAGGTTTAAGATTGAATTGACACCAAAAAAGGGTTTAGGACTGAATTGACATCAAAAAAAAGGTTTAGGACTGAATTGGCACCAATGCAAAAGGTTTAGGACTGAATTGACACCAAAAAAATATTTAGAACTAAATTGGAACCAATGCAAAAGGTTTAGGATTTTTTTGATACTTTTCCCGAAAAAATTTTATATCTTTAGAAAGTACTGAGATCCTCTCTTTACTTGTTTACTCACTTGGCCAAGAAAACGCTTATGCCATTAATCTTGGGAGATAAGATGACGAATTGAACATGCTGAGCGTGACGACGACTCCTGGTTTTGCGTCGCTGTAAAGGAACTCTATAGCCTCGGACAGTGCCACCACCGGCACGACATTGACCCCCGGGTGGACACGTCCCGTTCCTAAAAGCTTACAATATTAATTGAACGCGATTTCTAGTAACTTGGAAGACGGAGACAGGATTCAAAAAGTCTCGAAATTTTGGTATTTGTTTTGACCTTCGCACTGGCGGTGGCAGCGGTACAGATGAGGCTGCAAGAGCCCTCCCCCGAATTGATTTATTCATATGATTACACGGGAGTCAATGTGATCCCACGAGAGCAGACAGAGCCCCCAGTTTAGTAAATTCATTTTGTGTCTTGTCTCGTTTAGGTAGGTGGAAAACCTCAACTTGTGTTTAATTTAGTGTGCGGAAGGTGATAAAACTGTTGAGTCCCCCTCGCTGCAGATCTTAGTTAGTCTGAGAAGGATAAGTAAAGTATATGCTCTCTCGAATAAGTTATTTCGAGGGCTAGGATGTTTGGAGGACCTGTAGAGTTGGTCAGATCTTCGTGAGGGGGAAGATCATTTTATCCCGCACGGTGCTTCTCTTTGTATCTCGATAGATCTCAATCATTGATTAGAATTTTATCTTTGCGAGTTGACGGTTAAGATCCATCAAGGTACCCAGAAGAGCACCTGCCGTCCACACTGGCCAATTAGGGGTAACGATTTTATTGTTACCTATGAAAGGTGTGTTTGATGTAAAAGCGAGGGTTCTTTTTCAGGGTAAACTAAATACTAAGTGAGAGTTTTGTGCGTTGGACCTTTAATTTAAAATGGTGAGATTCAGAAAATTCATATCAATGAACTAATAGTAAGAGTTTTCCCAAAGGCTTTCTCTAAAAGCCTAACCAAACGCAGCCTTTAAACTTTTAGAACAGTTAGCAATAATCCATAAAATTTTACAATTTAGTAAGAGTTCCTAGCCAACAATCCATGGTCAAGCAATGTTGGTCATGTAAAAAGCAAAGTGGTGTATTGTGTACTCATATCTATGGGTCCAAAGGAATTTTATCATTTGATTAGATGAACCCTCCCGGGCGTGTGAATTACTACCGGATAATACCTAGATCGTCACTAATGGAGGAAGTTTCAAGTCAAAAATAGCTTTTGTGTCCTTAAAACATGTCGGTGCAAGAATAAATATAGACTATATGGTCTTATTGTAATTGACAGTTGCGTTGAGGTATGGAAGAAATGACATCCACTTTTATTGTTGAAACTAACTGGACGCACGAAGAAGATTCATGTGGGATATTACTCCCAGTCCTTAAAAAGTTGCTGGAAACTATGAATAGTAAATACGTCATTGGTCTTTAATGGAAAATTACTCTCGTTCGTGGGAATACGATGACTTTTATTTTCTTTATTTTCGTCAAACATAAATGAATGTGAAAGTGAAAGTTATCATGGAAGGAGACGAGAAAATGTTCATGCCTAATGGATCTTAAAATAAGCACATCTATAAGGATGGTGGTAATTCTCTTGATTTTATGACAATGTACAAGAGTATCTGAGTGGAGAATGTGATATGCAAATTCTAGACATTAAGCCTCGTAACATTCTCCTAGATCAGAGTTTTACCCCGAAAGTTTCTGATTTTGGATTTGCAAGACTTTATTCCGCTGATCATAGCATAATAACGTTGACTGTGGCAAGAGGAACTTTGGGATATATGACGCTAGAGCTATTTTATAAGAACATGGGTAGAGTTTATTATAAAGCTGATGTTTATAGTTTTGGGATGTTGATGGAAATGGTCAGCAGAAGAGGAAATGTTATTAATGCAAATGCATAGGGGTCAACTCAAATTTATTTTCCTTTGTGGGTTTATGATGAACTTCGCCAAAAAAAGTTGGTTAAAATGGTAGATACCATAGAAGAGGAAAGAAAGACAGCGAGAAAATTGATGATCATTGCTCTTTGGTGTATTCAATGGAGCCCTAAAGATCAACCGACGATGAGCCGGTCCTTAATATGCTAGAAGGAGAGACAAACTACAACTTCCCCCTAAACCACTTTTGTATCCGATAGAGATGCAAATTTATGATGTTGAGACTGAGATAGAACTTGAAACATTCTCATCTTCTTCAAGTGCTTCGACAATTTCTAGTAGTTACCGGTATGAGCACAATAACAAGATTGAGGAACATAGTTTTGTGTGATTGTAGAAATTGAATGCAAATTAACAATACTACTATCAGTTTTACAAGATTTTAGTGGTATAATCCATGGAGCTATTTATTGGTATAGCCCTTATGATATATTGGCCTTGAAATGAATTTCACCATAGATTCCTCGCTTACAAGGATTTCGATTCAATTTACTGATTTAGGGCATAACGGTTCATTTTTACAATACCAAAGCTGATTCCTAGATAGAATCAACTTGTCAAAAATGTCAAATTTAGAAACCTTCCTACCTTATTAATGTGAAAGCTATGTACAACAATCTCTGCATAATATCCACAGACGGAACCTTTGGTGGGTCCACAGAATTGATGTTCTTGACTTGAGTTTATGTTAATTGGTTTGACTTGCACATTTCAACGACAGATGACCGGCTTCTCGATCATGTATCCCATCCCTTTATTGAGCCGCCTCCAACGCTCATCAGACAAAGGTACCTCCTCTTAAATACTACCCGTTTACCACCCAACTAGTGGACAGCAATCAATTGCAAAGCAACTGCTAGGATTCTAGTCGCCCCACGAGAGAAACAGCCAGTGTCTTATCACTTTCGACTCAGCCTTGTTGGACTGGCAATTCCCCGAAGACCGCTGGCTATTGAGAAGTCAAGAAATATCCGTTCAGAGAAAGACTTAAGAGTTGCTTACTCACCATGCCAAAAGGCCCACAACGGTAGCTTTGAAAGAAAGAGCAACCAGAGATGAGTTGCATAAGCGGAAACGTAGACATGTTTCCTTATATTTTGCTTCTTTTCTCTGTTTCATTTGGCACCTCTTTGTCCATAAGCACAGACACCATCTTTCCCGGCGAGTCTCTCTCCGGAAACCAGACATTAATCTCTCAAGGAGGAACATTTGAACTGGGCTTCTTTTCACCAGGTAACACTGGTAACCACTATATTGGCATTTGGTACAAAGGTTTACCTCAAAAGACTATGGTTTGGGTTGCGAATAGGGACCGCCCGTGTCCGACCCATTCTCTTCGGAGTTGAAGCTCCTCTGGGACGGTAATTTAGTCATACTCGCTTCATCCAAGCATCAAATCTGGTTGACCGGTTCGACATCGCTCTTGCCTAATTCGACTTCAGGAGTGCTCCTTGACAATGGAAACTTCATTTTAAGGAAGACATCCGATGTGTCTAGTGTTGCTTGGCAGAGTTTCGATCATCCCACTGATACCTGGTTGCCAGGAGCCAAGTTCATATATAATTCACATACGTCTGAACGAACAGTTTTGGTGGCGTGGAGAGATTTAGATGATCCAGCTCCCGGGATATTCTCTGTAATCCCGGAAGCAGAAGAAAAATTTCAGTTTTCGCTATTGAACAGGTCGGAAGTCTACTGGCGTGGTGGTGACTGGACTTCGGACAATTACGGGCTTCAGCCTTCACTGACAGTGGAAAACGCGATTACGTTCACCTATGTATCGAATGAGAATGAGAACTACGCCAAATATTCCACAGTTGCTCCTTATAATCTTTCCGGGATTGTGCTCGAATCGACTGGCCTGCTCAAGGAATTAGTCTGGGCAAAGCATATCCAGGAATGGAAAGTGCTTTTGACAGAGCCAACCCTGGAGTGTGAGATTTATCCCTTTTGTGGTGCTTCTTCTAACTGCAATCAGAGCGACGCACCGCTTTGTGATTGCGCACTCAGATACTTAGATCGTCTGAAGCTGGAAGATCGTCTAGGCCGATGCAAGAGGAGAAATGTGTCAAAATGTAGTGGTGACAGGAAAGATAATTTTTTCCTCATGCCTAATACACGCATGCCGAAAAATCCTGATTGGTTCATGGTGGACAACCTTGAAGCATGCAGGTTATTGTGCTTGAGCAACTGTTCTTGCAGTGCTTATGCTTACACTGCTAACTGTCTGATATGGACGGATGACAAATTTGTGGTTCAACTTTCAGCCGATGATGCAATTTCAAGAGATTTCTATGTCCGGATCGCGGCATTGGACTTGAAGGAGGAGAGTAAGAACAGGGGGAAACCCAGTTCAAATTCCATAACAGCAGGTGTAGTTGTGGCCGTAGCTTTCTTCTTGGTCCTCAGTGGGTCGCTGGTGACCATTAGGAGGAGACAGTCTGCTAGTGCAGTGGACGATCGTTTGATGCATTTTGCATATCGAGTTCTGAAGAAGGCAACAAAGAACTTCTCTGAGAAAATTGGGGAAGGCGGGTTTAGTTCTGTCTTCAGGGGAGCACTGCCAGACTCAACTCCAATAGCAGTGAAGAAACTTGGGTACCAAAACCAAAGTAACAAACAGTTCCTTGCGGAAGTTAGAACTATCGGAACAATACAGCACGTCAATGTCCTTCGTCTGCGCGGTTTTTGTGCAGAAGAGACAAAGCGGTTCCTAGTATACGAGTACCTTCCAAATGGTTCGCTCGCAGCTCATTTGTTTCAGAAAGGTTCCAACACCCTCGATTGGAAAACCAGATACGGCATTGTCATTGGGATTGCTAAAGGATTGGAGTATCTCCATGAGAGGTGTCGAGATCGCATCATACACTGCGACATAAAGCCAGAGAATATACTGTTGGATTCGCAACTCGCGCCATAAATTGCCGATTTCGGCCTCGCAAAGCTCCTGGGACGGGACGTCAGCCGTGTAATTACCACCATGAGGGGAACCAGAGGGTACCTCGCACCAGAATGGATTTCGGGAGGAGCCATCACGTCCAAAGTCGACGTTTTCAGCTACGAAAAGCTGCTCTTTGAGATCATATCGGGAAAGAGAAACATCGACGAGCTGGACAGTGATATGCGCGATTATCTACCGCTTCAGGTAGCTAATTCAATCGCCAAAGGAGAAGAAGTCTTGCCACTCATGGACCGCAGATTGAACGGACTCGTGGAGATGGAAGAATTATGCAGGGCATGCAAAGTGGCTTGCTGGTGCGTTCAAGACAGCGAGCGAGATAGGCCAACTATGACTCAGGTAGTCCAGATTTTGGAGGGGGTTATGGCAGTAGAAAAGCCCCCAATCCCAAGAACTTTCTTGCAACTTGTAGGAATTAATGAGAGTGAAGCATAAAACAAAGCACTATGTCCTTTCTTTGTACTTTATGGGCATGATGTAGCCCCAATTCATCCTCCATGAGTCTTTATGTACAGTCACAGCTATGTACTTATTTGGCCGAGGGCACTCGAAATATAAAGACAGAACAGCTAATGTCGCTGATGGACTGACTTTAAATTTTCGGATTTGGTTGCGACCTTTGATTCTCCATTTGCTATCGTTTCTATTTTTCTATTTTTCTGCTCTTTTGTTCTCCTAAATAGAAAAAAAAAACAGAAATCCGTTTCATAACGTCAGTACACTTTGGGCGGAGAATAGATTTGGAACAAAAATAAAATGTAAAAAAATTTATTTTTCTGTTCCCGGAAACAAAAAGAGAAACGAGATAAATACGAACAAAAAAATCTTCACCACCCACGCCACCTCTACCGCCACCACCAATGCCTCCTCCGCCGCCACCAGAGTCACCACCTCCTCTGACACATTCCACCACCCACGCCTCCACCACCTCCAGGCTCAACTCAACTCCTCCTTCATCGCCATTTCCTCTAACACCACCACCAGTACCACCACCACCACCACCTGACTCACCTCCGACACCTCCACCACCTCCACCCCCACCTCCAATGCCTCTTCCACCCACGCCACCTCCACCAAGATCTCCTCCACCACCGTCCCCTCCACTGCCCTAGTCACCACCTCCTCCAACACCTCCACCACCAACGCCTCCACTGATATTTTTATAATTAAATGAAAAAAATTGAGAATAGAAATTTTTATGGTCATATCAAAAGCATTTTTATTTTTTTTCTATCCTAGGAATATAAATTTGTGCGGTTACCAAATACGTTTTTCTGCTCAGAAATTCGTCTAGGGAATAGAAATAGAAAAAATTATTCCGGCAAGCAGAAACGTTATCAAATGGATCCTAAATTAGGCCCGACCCGGTGAACAAAATGGAAGGGGCCTAAACAGCCAATTTAACGGAGCCAACGGAGAAAATCTTTCGCATGACATTTCCATATCGTACGACACCAGGTTAACAGTGTTTGGATTGGCATTTTATCTACGTCTGAATTATTCTACATCTTTCTACATGCCTTTTTATTTTTTGGTTATTCAAATTGAAAGTATCTTCAACATCCACATCATAAAAATGTAGAAAAGTTACCAAAAAAATCATAAATCTATTGTACGGATGCCAATTCAATCATAAACCTTTCAATTTAGTCAATTTAGTCCTGAACATTTTAACAATTTGCTAATTGAGTCATTCCAGCCAATTTTGACCGGAAATCGCTGACGTGGACGCCAGCAGTTCTACGCGACACAGCTGGTGCTGACATGAAATTTTTTTACAATTTTCATTTTTTATTAGTTATTTATTTAATTTTTTTTCCAATTGTGGCCATCGAGGGCCGCGGCCTGCGGGGGAGGGCAACCCTCGCTCGACGCTGGCGAGGGCAACCCTCGCCGGAGAAGAAAAGAAAAAAAAAAGGGAAAAAAAAAGAAAATGTAAAAAGACGAAAATGCCCATGGGCCAAAGTATTGTGGGGTAAATATATCACAAGTGGCATAGTTTGAGATTTTCCATACGACAAAAAAAAGTTCATGGTAAATTTATCACAAGTAACATAGTTTTAGATTTTTCGTGTAAAAAAAAAGTTCAGGGTAAATTTATCATAAATAGCATAGTTTGGAGTTTTTTTATGGTATTTTCTCTTCTTAAAATTTGGTTCACAAAAATCTTCAAAAAAATAACAAAACGAAGAGGTGCAGAGGACCCGAATCTGGGTTTTCCAAAACAAGAACACGAATTGAGCCCAAATGAGAAAACCACAAGATTTGATTCAACAAAACTCAAGTTTTAGCAAAATCAAGGGTATAAGAAGATTGGCTGGCTTAGAAGTGAGTCTTATCTCCTTGCTCACAGGTACGAGTAGGGCACGTGTCGCATTCAAGACTGATCCCTGATCCCTTGGCAAATCGATCCATAGCTATTTTCCGGGGACTGAAATTGAGAATGTTACAATATTGGTGGTGTTTCTTACAAAGCCGATGTTTATAGTTTCGGGATGATGCTGATGGAAATGGCCTACAGAAGGAGAAATGTAAATGTAAATGCAGAGAATTCAAGTCAAATTTATTTTCCTTCGTGGGTTTATGATCAACTCGGCAAAGAAAAGGGGTTTGAAATGGTTGATGCTACAGACGAGGAAAGAGAGACAATGAGGAAGATGATAATCGTTGCTCTTTGGTGTATACAATTGAGCCCTAGTGATAGACCGTCGATGAGCCGGGTCCTTAATATGCTAGAAGGAGAGATTGATGAACTACAACTTCCCCCAAGACCACTTCTCTATCCAACAGAGAAGCCACTTGATGATGGCGACAACGAGAATAAACTAGAAACTTTCTAATCTTCTTCAAGTGTTCCAACTATTTCTAGGAGTTACCAGTATGAGCACAATAACAATTGTTTTGTATGAATTTTTCCCTCTTGTAGAAATTGAATGCAAAATAAAAGTAGTAATATCCCTTATACATGATTTTAGTGGTATATCGTCTAGCTATCTATTGGTACCCACCTTTTCCAAATGTGCCTCTTTTTTTTTCTTTTGGCACGAGGTTTCCTTTACGAAATTTTGGGTCCTTTTGGGTCGCAATGTCAATCCTTCCTCCATCGTCCTAAAAGCTCGCAGTTAAAAAATTTGAGAACAATAATCCAGTCGTACCATCACTCAGTGAAGAAGAACAGGACAAGCATATTTGCCGGAACACATGGCAAACATGTTTAATCTTTTGGTTTCCTTCTCGGGTATTTTCAATTTCATTGTATTTTAATTTCCTTGCAAACTCTTCACTTTTTGCACTTCGATTCACTTGGATTTGCACTCAAATCCCCACTTCATGCACTCTCTGAGCGCGGTGTGAAACTGTGGAGTGATCTTGATCGCTCTCTATCTTCTTAAATTCGAATGGACTCGGCATACTATCTTACACTGTCGCGATCATTCATATGTAATATCCTGGTTTCACGTGAGTTGAGTAAATTCCTCGCGATACCGTTTGCATTGAGCAACGAGTCTCTCCCCTATCTCCACCGATCCATTACAAGCTCCGTCCTTCCCACCAAAACCTATACCTTACCCCCCTCAACAGCCGCCCGATCACCCACGTTTACGCTGGCCATCCTTTCCTGAGAAATCTCCGACCTGGACCGCATGTCCCATATGAAGAAGAAGACCAACTCCCTTCCTTAATCCTAACGTTTAAACTAATTGGGAGGTTGATCAAAATGGGCTTGTGACTTGCACATGCGACAGAGGAAACACAAAGAAGCCACCTACTTTACCAAAATGAGCAGAAATTGAGCATGTGATGTCATGCGGATCGGGTTTTGCAGGGTCAGAAAGGAACAGATTAATGAACTTTGGGTTGGACTGAGACAAAAAAAAAAATCACAGTCTACTATGTCGACCGAGCAAAGAAATAACAGGGGATTGACTGAGATCACCATGAAATCATATAGGGCAAGTTGGAATTATACCAAAATTAGAGACAACGACGGGAATTGAATGGGGGAATATATGTTGCTCTGTCCCATGATCCCCAAATTCTCGTTTTGATTGAGCACAAAATAAAAGAAGAAAATGCTGATTTTGTTGTTGACAGTAGTTTCCGAGGCTGGAATTATACGCATAACTACATGTGCAATAGCCTTGGAAGAATATGGATCTTATGGAAGCCTTCCATTCTTAATTTAATCGTGTTGGGGGTTTTTGCACAGATCATACATTGTCTCATTGAAAAACCGGGGGTGGACCCTTTTTTGCTATCTGCCATCTATGGGTACAACACTGAAGTTGAACGAGGGTTTTTATAGTGCAACATTTCAACTTTTTCTACCAGACATACCAGAAACCGGCCTTGGTTGTTAATAGGGGATTTTAATGAAACAAGGGACACAAATGAAAGGATCGGCTCCACCGTGTGTTGGACTTTAGGTATAGAGGAACTAAACACCATGATTGACGAATTTGCACCGATTGAACCTCCGTCCATGGGTCCTTTCTTCACATGGACAAACAAAAGCTTAGGGGATAATCTTAAAGCAAGTAGAATTGATAGTCTTGATTAATGCAAAATGGCGAGATAAATATAACCACTATTCAGTTCAATTCTTACTTCCAAGGCTTTCCGATCACTCCTAATGTTTGGTGCGACTTGACACCACGTATAGGATGAGGAAATCTTCTTTCAATTTTTTTAACTTCTGGACTGCCAGCCCTGATTTCTTGCCAATGGTCTCCACTTGTTGGCAATAGGAAGTTCGAGGATCAAGAATGTTCACCGTGGTGGAGAAGCTCAAGATATTAAAACGAAAACTGAAGAGCTTGAATAGATCTCATTTTGGTGATTTACACTTAAAGGTAAAGCAGGCTAAGAAGAGCCTACATTTACTTCAAGAGGAGCTTGTGCTTGATCCTTATAATTCCATTACTCGGGATGCTAAAAGGCATAACTTAAGGAGTTACTTGCTCTTAGTAAACATGAAGCAGTTTTGCATAAACAGAAATCTAGAAATCTATGGCTCGAGGAGGTGACAATAATAGTAAGGTCTTCTTCGCCTCCATGATACGAAGGAGTGCCCAAAACAGGATCATTCATCTCAAACTCAAGGATGGTTCTATTATTACCGAAAAGGGTGCTCTTAAGAATTCAATTATATCATATTATCAGATCCTTCTCGATAGCTCCAGGCATACAAATATTCCATATGAGAGATATACTTCTTTATTCCATGAACATGTCAATGCTCTTGTTACCTGACTTGCACTTCAAAGCTTAGATAACCTCAGAGTCTTAAAGGGATTCAATGACTTCAAAGCTCAATTCTAGATGGTTTTAACAGTCTATTCTACAAATGCGCTTGGCCCATCATAGGCCAGGACATTGAGAAAGCTGTCATGGACTTCTTCTCCTCAAAAAGAATGTTGAAATTTATAAATTCCACATTAATTTCTCTTGTGCCGAAGGTCCCAAACCCATCCTACCTCAAGGTGTTCAGACCCATCTCATGTTGCAATGTCTTATACAAGATCATATCTAAGCTACTTGCAGAGCAAATAAGTTGCATGCTTCCATCGATAGTCGACCTCAACCAAACAGCTTTTATCACTGGGCGACAAATCTCGGAGAATATTCTATTGTGCCAAGACCTATTACACAACTACCATAGGGGAGACAAAGGTAAACAAGTAGCAATAAAGATTGACCTCTTGAAAGCTTATGACATGGAAAAATGGGATGCAGTTCTTAGGGTTCTCAAAGCTATAAACACACCTCAGTACTTGGTTGATCTATTATCCGAATGCATCACTACACCGAGGTTTTCAGTGAACTTCAATGGTGAACAGATTGGCTATTTTAATAGTACTAATAGGCTACGACAAGGTGATCCTCTCTCTCCATATCTCTTCGTCCTGGTTATGGAACTTCTTAATAGAATTGTTAGTACGAAAGTTGCTGCTTTTGCTTTCAAGTATCACTGGCGCTGCAAAACGTAATGGATTACCCACTTATGCTTTGCTGATGATTTATTCTTATTTGCACATGGACATGTAGACTCTGTCCTTTGCCTTGTTGATGCCCTTGATGAATTTGCAGTTCTCACGGGACTACGGTTTAACCCTGACAAATGTCAAATCTTTTTCTATGGATTAAATGAGGATGAGAAGCTTCTTATACTAGACCACACGCCTTTTTTCATAGGTACCCTCCCTATCATATACGTGGGTATTCCCCTTGTTACTAGGAAACTCACTCACATAGACTGTAAGAGTCTTACTGACAAGATCTTTAAGAAAAGTGAAAGTTGGGGCATGAAGCATATGAGTTGTGCAGGGCATCTGCAGTTAGCAAAAGCAGTCCTCATCTCCTTCTGTACCTACTGGATGCAAATGTTCTTACTTCCAAAGCAAATCATATACGAGATTGAGAAGAGGATCTGTCAATTTTTGTGGGCAGGTAATACAGTAAATCATGGATCGCACAAGGTGGCACAACAAGTAGTTTGCTTACCTAAAAGGGAAGGACGATTAGGATTGCTTAATTTGAACTTATGGAACAAAGTATTATTAGGCCGCATGATATGGAACCTCATCAATCGGCCATCGTCTTCCTTTTGGAGTATATGGGTTCACAATACCAAATGTAGAGGCACTCCAATTATGCAGATCAACATTAGGGGCAGTATGGCTTAGAGTTGGTGACGTCTCCCTAAATTGCGACCTATTCTAACTTTGGTTATCCATGGTACTATTGCCAAGAAATTTATGATGAACTCAGACATGTGGGACTAGCTATGGAGTGGTATAACCTGATTTAGACTAGTGGAATAAACAAACACAATTTTATTGGCTGGCTTGTTTAAAGAAACAGACTACCGACAACAGAGATTATCGGCCAATGGATGACTTCAATTGATATCCAATGTAACTTCTGTTGGGCCAGTATAGAAAACAGAACATATTTATTCTTCCAATGTGAGTGGACATGCATCATTTGGTGCAGTATCCTTGCACAACATGGGATTATGTGTCCTCTAGGAGGATGGAATGAGGGACTTCAATGGATGATTAGGGCAACAAAAGGCAAAGACTTGGCGGCAAAACTCCTCAAGGTATCCTTTCCTAACAACCATATATGGCATTTGGATAGAGCGCAATTGTAGGCGATGTCAAAACAAGCCATCTGACATCCATATTATTTTGGTTAACGTGCGTAAAAATGTAAGAGGTAAAGCTTTGTTCTTCCAAAAAATTAGACCTTCCTAGACAAATGTTGCTTTGGTTACTATATAGAAGCTTCCTATCTCCATCTTTTTGAACTATTAGCTCTATTATAATGCTAGGGAATGCCCCTAAGCTACTATTCTTCATCTGCTTTATAATACTTATATTACACCAAAAAAAAACAAAACTAGTTTACAATATTAGTGTATTAAGTTACTAAAATGCTTATCGATAGAGTAAAGTGATGAGTGAAACACGAGGTTAGACTAGATTAATAATGGATAGTTGATACATGATATAAATAACTTTTAAACTCCGAAAATAAGTAGGGAGCATGATATCGAGAACAAATGGAAATACTTAGGATGGAGACTAATTCTCGTGAATATGACTGGGCTTGACCTTCATACCGGCTTGCTGGTTCACTTAATGCAAACAGTTCATGCAAACGGGTAATGACTTAAACAAAATTGTTACTTGAAACTCAGGTGAAAAAGAGTTTATTATCATGAATGTTACTATGTGTTCTCGTTTTCGTCTTTGCGATATGTCACTTATGATATATTGGCATTGAAATGAATTTCAACACAGATGTCTCACTTTCAAGGATTTTGATTCAATTTACGGCACAGTAGTTCATTTTGACGATATTAAGGGCTTGTTTGGTAACCGGTCAAATAGTGCCTGATTTTTTTTTTTTGGTTCCCGGGAACAAAAAAAGAACATAAATCCGTTTGGTAAATTTTTTATTCCAGGGCACCAATTTTTTCCCAGAATCAGTTTTGGAACAAAACCAGGAATCTTTTGGGATAAGTGCACTAAAAGTCCTAAAACTTGTCACAAAAGTGCAATTGAGTCCTAAAACTTTCAAAAATTGCAAACAAGTCCTAAAACTTATCATAAAAATGCACTTGAGTCCTAAAACTTTCAAAAAGTGCAAATAAGTCGTAAAAGTTATCACGAAAGTGCAAACAAGTCCTAAAACTTGTCACAAAAGTGCAAACAAGTCCTAAAACTTTCAAAAAGTATAATCAATGGAAGGACTTGATTGAATCAATTTGACAAGTTTTAGTATTTGTTTGCACTTTCGTGATAAGTTTTAGGACTTGTTTGCACTTTTTTAAAGTTTTAGAACTCAAATGCACCTTCGTGACAAGTTTTAGGACTTGTTTGCACTTTTTGAAAGTTTTAAGACTTAATTGCACTTTCGTGACAAGTTTTAGGACTTTGAATGCACTTATCCCTAAAAAAAAAGTTGATTCTTGATTCTAAGTACAAGAATCATAAATGGAAAAGAAATTTTTTCTTCTTCTTCTTTCCTGCCTTGTGGCCGATAGCCGGCGAGGATGAGAGCTGGACCCTCATGGCCTGGGCAAGGGCCGCCCTTGCTAGATTTGGCAAGGGTTCGGCAAGGGCGACCCTCGGCCAGGCCGCGAGGGTCCAGCCCTCACCCTCGCCAACGACCGGCGGCCTGGCCATGGGCCAAGGAAGGAGAAGAAGAAAAAAAAAGAAATATTAAAATATTCAAAATATTATTAAAATATTATTAATAAAAAGAAATTTTGTACAGTTACCAAACGCATTTCTGTTCTTTTTCTATTCCAGGAATATAAATTTGGGCAGTTACCAACGCTTTCAAATGCTTAGAAATTATTCCAGAAATGGAATAAAAAAAATCATTTCTAAGCATAAATTATTTTCAGGAATAGAATGGTTACCAAACGCACCCTAAAGCTGATTTCTAGAGAAAATCAATATGCCAAAAATGTCAAATTTAGAAACCGTAGATAAGTTTCCTACCTAATTGACGGGAATGCCATCCATAAAATAATCCACCATGTTATGTTAGCTTCACTGCGTCAACATCAATCGCTGCATAATTTCCACCGATGGAACCTTTGGCTGGTCCATACAATTTACTTTGTGTTAATTGGTTGACTTGACCCCCAACTGATCTTCTCGATCATCAGACCAAAGAACCTCCTCTGGAATGCTAAGCTTTTACGGGAGAAACAGCCAGTTTCTTATGACTTTCAACTCAACCTTGTTGGACCGGCAACTCCCCGAAGACCGCTGGCTAACGGGAGATCAAGATTTTATCAGAAAGCCTTAGAGCTGCTATCTCCCCATGTCAAAACCGTAGTTGCGAAAGAAAGAGCAACAAGAGACGAGTTACATAAGCAGAAACGCAGAAATGTTTCCATATGTTTTGCTTCTTTACTCTGTTTCATTCGGCCCCTCTTTGTCCATAAGCACAGATACCATATTTCCCGGTGAGTCTCTCTCCGGAAACCAAACATTAATCTCTCAAGGAGGAACATTTGAGATGGGCTTCTTTTCACCAGGTAACACTGGTAACCACTATATTGGCATTTGGTAAAAAGGATTACCTCAGAAAACTCTGGTTTGGGTTGCGAATAGGAACCGCCCCGTGTCCAACCCATTCTCTTCGGAGTTGAAGCTCCTTCGGGACAGTAATTTAGTCATACTCACTTCATCCAAGCATCAAATCTGGTCGACCGGTTCGACATTGCTCATGCCTAATTTGACTTCAGGAGTGCTCCTTGACAATGGAAACTTCATTTTAAGGAAGACATCTGATGTGTCTATTGCTTGGCAGAGTTTCTGTTGAAAATATGTCTCGAGTTTGAGCTCAAAGCGAAATCTAAATATTCCGAATTGGATATTTTGCGGATCTCCGAAACCGAGCAAAAAGGAAATATTTGAAATTCACTTTTCTAATGCACGTTGGAGTCCTTGTTCTCAAACTGGAAAGTCCATATGAATTTTATGTTGAACTTTGACTCGGTCAATGTGTTAGAAGAAAGAAAGAATATTATACTTTCCTAATTCTTGTGGAATTCACGGCCAGAAGTGGAAAGAAGAAATAAAATAAAAGGAAAAGAAAAGCATGGCTGGATTTGTTTCCTGATCCTAATCCGCGTGGACTTCGTTTGTTGACTAACATGGGACTTCCTGATATATATGTTCATGGTCAGGGGATGCTTTAAAGTGCAGAGAAGTCTTGAAGCGCCGCGGTTGACGTCGAGTGCTTGGCGTGGGTTTATCTCACTGGGATTTTGTTCGTGGAATTACACCAAGAACTCAAGTGTTCATAGCGATTAAATCTTGTGTTAAGATTTGTGTACAATTCTTTTGCGAGATTGAGAGATTATTTCGTGAGGAATTGTGGGGCTAAACACTGCGTGAGTTATTGGGTGTAATTAGAGCTTGGGAAACACTGAGAGTGTTTGAGTGACTCGAGTGTGGTTGTAATCTCCGTTGTATCGCTTGATCTATAGTGGAATTCCGTGCTGCTCTCCCAGTGGACGTAGGTCACTACGACCGAACCACGTAAATCTGGTGTCCGATTTATTTTCTTATTCTGTCAATTTTATTGTTCGATCGCTTGGCTTCCGCAACAATTGGTATCAGAGCTAGACTTGACTGAGTTGAAGCGAATCGATGGCGATAGAAGAAGGAAAAGTGAGAATCGACAGATTTGATGGGAAAGATTTTGGTTTCTGGAAGATGCAGATTGAGGATCATCTATATCAGATGAAACTGCACTTGCCCTTGTCTGGGGAGAAGCCAGAGACGATGAAGCAAGCTGATTGGGAATTGCTGGATAGACGAGCTTTGGGTGTTATTCGGCTGACGTTGGCACGTAACGTCGCGTTTAACATCGTGAAAGAGACAACCACTGCGGGTTTGATGAAAGCCCTGTCGGACATGTACGAGAAGCCTTCTGCGATCAACAAGGTCTATTTGATGCGACGTCTGTTTAATTTGAAGATGAGCGAAGGTGCGTCAGTTGCTGATCATATTAATGAATTCAATGTGATCGTTAGTCAATTGAGTTCAGTTGAGATTGACTTTGAAGATGAGGTACGTGCTTTGATTCTATTATCCTCATTGCCTGATAGTTGGAATACTACTGTTACTGCTGTTAGTAATTCCTCTGGGTCGACAAGTTTGACGTTTGATGGTGTTCGAGATTTAATTCTGAGTGAGGACATCCGTAGAAGAGAATCTGGCGAACATGTATCTGCTGCTTTAGTAGGTGAAAATAGAGGAAGAACTGGTACACGTGTTAGCAGAAGTAGTATGAACTCGAATAGACGAAGTCAGTCTAGGACTGATGGTGTTGTCTGTTGGAGTTGTGGCAAGAGGGGGCATCTTAGAAGGGATTGCCTTAAGCTGAAAAACGAGAAGGGTAAGGGAATTAGAGTTGATTCTGCGGATGATGTTGCAGCTATAGCTGATGGTAATTCGGATGATGCTGATTATGTCTTGTCTGTCACTGATAATTCGTCGTTTGGCGGATGGATTATGGATTCTGGTTGTTCTTTTCATGCTACACCAAATAGGAACTGGTTTACTACTTATCAGTGCACGGATAGTAGTAAAGTGCAGTTGGGGAACAATTATGAATGTGATGTTGTAGGTGTTGGTGATGTCAGAATCAGAATGCATGATGGTATTGTGAGGACATTGACTGGAGTGAGGCATGTTCCAGAGTTGAAGAAAAATCTGATTTCCTTGAGTGCCCTAGATTCAGCTGGGTGTCGGTATTCTTCAGAATGTGGAGTTCTGAAAGTTCTTCGAGGTGCCTTGGTGATAATGAAAGGAATCAAGCATAGTGGCCTGTATGAGCTTCAAGGTGAGACAGTGACGGAATTTGCTGCGAAGACGTCGGATGCATCAGTTCGAGAGTTTGAATTGTGGCATATGCGTTTGGGGCATATTAACGAGAGAAGCCCGAAGGTTCTAAGTGAAAGAAATTTGCTATGTGGTTATGTGGCTAACGAACTGAATGTATGCAGGTGCTGTGATTTAGGTCAACGGCGGAAAGTGCAGTTTAGTACGGTTGTCAGAGAAACCACGAAAATTGCAGAATTGATTCACTTAGATGTTCGCAGGTTGTCGCGATTTCCTTCTAGGAAGAGTGCCAGATTTATGCTAACAGTTGTTGATGACTACTCGAGGAAGACGTGGGTGTTTGTGCTAAGGCACAAGTTTGATGCTGTTGTCAGGATCAGGCAGTTAAAAGCTTTGATCGAAAAGGAGACTGGTAGAATGATCAAGCAGGTGCGGACTGACAATAGTATGGAGTTTTGCTCGGAGCTATTAAATGAATTCTGCATGAAGGAAGGCATAGTGAAACACCGCACTAGTGCCAATGAACCACAACATGTTGCAGAGTTGATGAATAGAACATTACTAGAGACGGCCCATAAAATGCTCTCTAGTGTTGGTATGGCTAGGAGATTCCTGGCGGATGCGCTTAGTACGGCGAGTTACCTAAAGAATAGATCCCCATCAACTGCGATTGAATGTCGGACTCCCGAAGAAGTATGGTCATATAACGTTGCTAATTATTCTGGTCTTAGAATATTTGGTTGTCCATGTTATGTTCGAGTTAGTGATGGTAAGCTCGATGGAAGGACAATGAAGTGCATGTTCCTAGGTTATGCACAAGGTGAGCGGGGCTATAAGTTGTGGTGCCCGGAATTAAATTCACCTATTATCAGTAGAGAAGTTACATTTGACGAGTCTCCAGTACTTCTGGCTAGGAGTGTTAATAGCAGTGTTCATACGGATCTGGACGGTGTTCAGCTTGAGGTGAAGTTGCAACCAGAAACTCCTGAGTTAGCGGGTACTAACGAAATAATCGACACGGATGGTGCTTATAGCGAGGTGGAGCCTATTGAGCCAACGGTTGCTGTAACTGCTGAAATTGACAAGGTGCGTATTCGATCTCCTGATAGATATGGATGCAACGATGGTTTTGCTTTATCTGCGGTTAAGGAGATTGTGTCGGAAAATCCTTGTAAAGCGGTTAAAGGTGCATGTGGAGTTGGTATTCTGATGAGGTCCACGGCTATGGCGAAGTTCAAGCGAGGCTTGGACTTGAAAGACATCTGTGGCGGTTGATCCCATTGGGGCTGTGGGAGAGTAGTAGCGGAATTCGGATTCTATTGAAGCGATTGTTACTTGGCTCAAACGTCGAGTCAAGGTGGAGATTGTTGAAAATATGTCTCGAGTTTGAGCTCAAAGCGAAATCTAAATATTCCGAATTGGATATTTTGCGGATCTCCAAAACCGAGCAAAAAGGAAATATTTGAAATTCACTTTCCTAATGCACGTTGGAGTCCTTGTTCTCAAACTGGAAAGTCCACATGAATTTTATGTTGAACTTTGACTCGGTCAATGTGTTAGAAGAAAGAAAGAATATTATACTTTCCTAATTCTTGTGGAATTCACGGCCAGAAGTGGAAAGAAGAAATAAAATAAAAGGAAAAGAAAAGCATGGCTGGATTTGTTTCCTGATCCTAATCCGCGTGGACTTCGTTTGTTGACTAACATGGGACTTCCTGATATATATGTTCATGGTCAGGGGATGCTTTAAAGTGCAGAGAAGTCTTGAAGCGCCGCGGTTGACGTCGAGTGCTTGGCGTGGGTTTATCTCACTGGGATTTTGTTCGTGGAATTATACCAAGAACTCAAGTGTTCGTAGCGATTAAATCTTGTGTTAAGATTTGTGTACAATTCTTTTGCGAGATTGAGAGATTATTTCGTGAGGAATTGTGGGGCTAAATACTGCGTGAGTTATTGGGTGTAATTGGAGCTTGGGAAACACTGAGAGTGTTTGAGTGACTCAAGTGTGGTTGTAATCTCCGTTGTATCGCTTGATCTATAGTGGAATTCCGTGCTGCTCTCCCAGTGGACGTAGGTCACTACGACCGAACCACGTAAATCTGGTGTCCGATTTATTTTCTTATTCTGTCAATTTTATTGTTCGATCGCTTGGCTTCCGCAATAGTTTCAACATCCAACCGATACGTGGTTACCCGTTGCCAAGTTTGGATTCAATAAACTTACGTCGGAAAGGACAGTTTTGGCGGCATGGAGAGATTTAGATGATCCAGCTCCCGGGATATTCTCTGCATTCACGGGAGCAGAAGGAAGAGCTCAGTATTCGCTATATAACAGGTCGGAAGCCTACTGGAATAGTGGCGACTGGACTGGCGATGAATTCAGGCATCAGCGCTCAGTAACAGTGGAAAACGTGGTAAACTTCTCCTTCGTTTCAAATGAGAATGAGGCCTACTTCATATATTCCGCATTTGCTCCTTATAATCTTTCTAGGATTGTGCTCGAACCAACGGGGCTGTTCAAGCAATTAGTATGGGCAAAGCATATCCAGGAGTGGAAAGTGCTTTGGACACAGCCAACACAAACGTGTGAGATTTATCCCTTTTGTGGTGCTTCTTCTAACTGCAATCAGAGCGATGCACTGGTTTGTGATTGCGCTCTTGGACACTTAGATCATCTGAAGCTGGAAGATCATCTGGGCCGATGCAAGAGGAGATCTGCATTGGAGTGTAGCGGTGACAGGAAAGATAATTTTTTCCTCATGCCTAATACACGCTTGCCGAAAAATTCTGATTCGTTCATGGTTGAAAACATCGAAGCATGCAGGTTGCTGTGCTTAAGCAACTGTTCGTGCAGTGCATATGCTTACAGTGCAAACTGTTGGATATGGACGGATGACAAATTTTCAGTTCAACTTTCGACCAATGATGCAGTTTTGAGAGATTTCTATGTCCGGATTGCGGGGTCAGGCTTGAAGGAAGAAAGTAAGAAAAAGGGGAAACCCAGTTCGAATTTCATAATAGCAGTTGCAGTTGTGTCCGTAGCTTTTCTGTTGGTCCTTTGTGGGTCGCTGGTGACCATTAGGAGGAGACGGCCTGCTAGTGCAGTGGACGATCATTTGATGCATTTTGAATATCGAGTTCTGAAGAAGGCGACAAAAAAATTCTCCGAGAAAATTGGGGAAGGCGGGTTTAGTTGTCTTCAGGGGAGCACTGCCAGACTCAACTCCAATAGCAGTGAAGAAACTTGCGAACCAAAACCAAAGTAACAAACAGTTCCTTGCGGAAGTTAGAACTATCGGAACAATACAGCACGTCAATGTCCTTCGTCTGCGCGGATTTTGTGCAGAAGAGACAAAGACGTTCCTAGTATATGAGTACCTTGCAAATGGTTCGCTCACAGCTCATTTGTTTCGGAAAGATTCCAACACCCTCGATTGGAAAACCAGATACGGCATCGCCATTGGGATTGCTAAAGGATTGGAGTATCTCCATGAGAGGTGTCGAGATCGCATCATACACTGCGACATCAAGCCAGAGAATATACTGTTGGATTCAGAACTCGCGCCACAAATTGCTGATTTCGGGCTCGCAAAGCGCCTGGGACAGGATGTCAGCTGCGTAATTACCACCATGAGAGGAACCAGAGGCTACCTCGCACCAGAATGGATTTTGGGAGGAGCCATCACGTCGAAAGTCAATGTTTTCAGCTACGGAAAGGTGCTCTTTGAGATCATATCGGGAAAGAGAAACATCGAGGAGCTGAACAGTGATATGCGTGATTATCTACCGCTACAGGAGCTAATTCAATCGCCAAAGGAGAAGAAGTCTTGCCACTCGTGGACCGCAGATTGAACGGACTCGTCGAGATGGAAGAATTGTGCAGAGCATGCAGAGTCGCTTGCTGGTGCATTCAAGACAGCGAGAAAGATAGACCAACTATGTCTCAGGTAGTTCAGATTTTGGAGGGGGTTATGGCAGTAGAAAAGCCTCCAATCCCAAGAACTTTCTTGCAACTTGTAGGAAGTCAATGAAGAGGAAGCCGAAGTTATCCGGGGATAAAATTAAGAACCTGTCCAGTATGATTTAATTGCCTCTTTGTTATAACTTTTTCGGTTTTGGTTGCGACCTTTGACTTTAAAGTGATACTTTCCGATATGCCAAATGGGAATGTTTTTGTGCAAATATAACGAGCATTTTCATACGCATCTTTCGAAAAAGGAAAAAGAAAAATTGGACATGAAGCAACATCTCATTTTGCTCACCAATCGTCTCCAATTTCCCAATGCGAAAGAAACGGGACATGGCATGCATGTGAGTTTCATGTGTAAAAATTATTTTTGGCCCTCTCTAAAGCTGATACTAGACCTACTAAACGAGTGAGCCGGACCTAGGGGTCGTTTTTAGGATGGATAGTGGCCTCGGCCTCAAAAAGTGAACTTTTTCGATTGGTTGTGTGAGATCTATACTTCTTGATCTAAGCAGACCTAAATTGTGGGCGCAGAGACTCGACGGGCCAAATTATGATTTAAAGGAGTTTGGACATTATGATAGCCGGTTGAACAGGTTAGATTTGGACTTGGCCCTGATCGATGGGCTGGTCTAGACAAGCAGTTTCTTTATAGAGTTTGTAATCGCAAGAGCTCGTTCCATTTTCACAAATGAAGTTTCTCGGGATTCTGAGTCATGAAAAATTTTGGGCATGACCTTTTCAAGCACAATTTTGGGCCCAACTGGGACGACCATTTGGAATTAAAAAAATTGACAAGAATATTTCATTTTTTGTCAGAAACAAGGATTGAGTCGTTGACTGATCTAAGATCTAATCTCACGTTTCCATTGAAGAAAGGAAAGAAAAGTAGTTCATTTGGACTCTTTTGTTGTTTTGGTCGAAGTTCATTTGGACTCTTGGCCTATATCGAATTTTTCATTCATTGGAATCTCATCAAATTAGGCCCGACCTGGTGAACAAGTGGAAAGGGCCTAAAGCCACTTAACCAAGCCGTCGGAGAAAAACTTTCTTGTGACATTTATATATAATATGATGTCAGGTCAACCGTGTTTGGATTGACTTTTTTTTTACTTCTTAATTAATCTAACTCTTGCTACACGCGTTTTTTTAATCAAATCCAAACTATCTTGAACATCCATGTCATAAAAATGCTGATTTGTAGATTAACATACAATCGTTTCCTTAAATTTATAAAGTTTGAATAATATTTTAGTTTGTGATAGTTGTAAATAAGACCTTAAGTAAAATAAATGACACCATTCGAGGGTATCTAAAGTATCAATTATAAATGTTAGCAAACCCATAGTTAGATGCAATAAATGTCTCTATATAATAAAGCGAAATGGAAAGAAATTGGGACACATACAAAATTATTCATGCACAAAATGGACAGTTTTCCATGCATGCTCATGATTGTGTGACAACTAGTTGGCCATGCAAGATGTGATCGTCCATGCATCTACATTTCCTCATTGTCAAAGAGAGGACTTCTATCGCTTGAATCTCGGATTGAAAAGGAGTGTTGCCGAGAGAAAACAGAAAAAAAGAGAGATAAGAGATGGGGAAGAGAGATGGATCCTGACGGGGAGACCGTGAACGAAGACAAGAGAAAGTTGAATCCCGATGATTCATGTTGCAAGTCGTTCACGCCGTTTTAGGAAACCATGTCTATTTCATATGCGAACAGGATCAGATATGTTGATGCGTACTTGTCATGTGTGCCAAAAATTATATGAGTGAGGTAATTTTATTGCATCGTATGCTTGGCAATGATACATGTCGCAGTATTAACTAAGTACCACAAATAATAAAGTATTACGCGCCTACCACCTTTAGAACTTTGTTGGGACAAAGTGCTGAGTGGTTGGAGCCACCTCTTGAACATATATGGGCCAACTCTAGAGTCCTACTCGTGCGCCCATATGTATATATCGATAGGATTAGTAATATGATATGCATCATCTGATAGAACTTGCGTGATTTACTTTTATCAGTATTTCCAATCTCTTAGATAGGTGGTGACTTACTTGCTCAGTTGATGATGGGTCTATAGGGTATTGAGGCAAGCTCACCGACAGTGTTTGCAGG
Organism: Syzygium oleosum; assembly: GCF_021117445.2. Lineage (NCBI taxonomy): Eukaryota > Viridiplantae > Streptophyta > Magnoliopsida > Myrtales > Myrtaceae > Syzygium > Syzygium oleosum. Next base: position 9,347,710 of record NW_026607494.1, read on the forward strand.
GTGGCTTAGTGAGTTCGAGATCCTTGAGTAGGAGAGAGCAGCGAAAGCTGATTGGGTTTTGAAGCATTACAATAGGTGAAAAAACAGCGACCAATAAAATTGATGAATGACATTTTAGGAATAGTCATTACTAGGGGTGTCAACGGTTCGGATCGAATCGGGTTTCCTTGATACCCGACCCGAATAGTTTGAAAGTGTGATTGCTACTACCTATTGGAAAGCAAATTTCTTAAGATTCTTGGTTCAAGCTCAAGACATAATTTAACAATATAGTTGAGTTCTTTTGAGTTTTGCTCATTTTCTATAAAAGAAAATGATGACGTGACTTTTTTTTTAAATATATCTCTAATATATGTTGTGGCAACGTTACAATAGCAAAGATCTCACTCTGTGGGTAAGGAGGGTGGCGCAAGATATGAGAAACGAGGCAATGCCAGCCCCCCACTTTGCTTGCGACCCTTGCCAGGCTACGGGTGAGGACTAGTGGCCATCACTGCGCTTGGTATTGAGTCATTTAGCAGCGTTTCTGCAAAATCTTTCTCCCCAAACACTTAATAAGATGTATAATACACTCGATCCCCAACATACAATTCATTGCCATTTCCAGCAATTAGATGTATGCCGGAGAAAAGGCGTGAATTGCATCAGGAGGGACCATCTCTTCACAGACTCCCCTAATTAGCCTCAGAAAGGTCTTCAATTCTATAAGCAAAGCGTTCTCATGATGCTTGGAGCTTGGTTTGGAAAGAGGAAAGGTATCTCGTTTTGCTTGGTTTGGGAACGTGATCCTGTGACCACCGCTAACGAGACCCAAACCCAATTGCGTTAACCTGCCGATTGCATGTAACCTATTGGATAGGCTCGAAAATGGTTGCTCAAGACTAAGAGAACGTAAGGCCTCACCACTCGTCACCGCCATGCGACTACTGATTGGCCCTCAAAATGACCTTGCTAGGGTCTGCCAACCCTCGCCCTGATCTGGCCGAGGGATTGTAGGCCCTAGCCTACTCGTGGCAATGACTATCAGCTGTAGCCTGTGGTTGAGTGAGAATCTGACTTTGGGCTCCCGACCATCTCTCTCAAGTTCCCTTTTCATTTTTTTCAGATATTCTTTTTTTCCTTTTAATTTATTTTGGGATGTGGTGCCTATGTGTCATTACTGCTAGGGGTGTCAATGGGTCGGGTCGGGTCGAGCTTTCATGATACCCGACCCGACCTGAAATATATAGGGTCGCACTTGACCCGACCCGACCCAGTCCAAGACCCTGTTCAGCATATACTCCAAGAATAGGGTCGGACCGGGCCGGGTTGGTTCAGGTTTAGGGTTTTTTTTTTAAAACAGGGTCCAATTTTCGAGGGCTTGTTCTGTTCCTCCTCCTCTGTCTCTCTCTTTGCATTTGCCGTATCAGTTGAGCAATGCTCTCTCCACCCAATCACCACCCCAGAAGGCCCATGGGAGTAGCTCCGGAAAAGAGCGCCGCCGCCAAGTCCAAGAAGAAATTGCCCAAGCCCCCGGCGGCGAAGCCTGGCTCCGACGACCAGAAGCCCTCGTCGGCCTCCTCAGCCATCGCCGACCACAAGACCGTCATCAAGAGCGCCGACATGACGACCTCCGAAGCTGGCGCAAGATCCCGACGAAGCATCAAAAGAAAAAAAAGAAACAACCAGAGAGAGTGAGAGACAGAGAGAGGGAGAGACGTACTCGGCGGGATCGCCAAGCTGGCGCAAGATCCCGACGAGGCCGGCGATGGCAACCCCATCGAGGAGGGCCTTGGGATCCTCCCGGTCCGCCTTGCCGTGGAGCTCCGCCCCACCCCCCCCCCCCCCCCCCACCTGCGCACGCGCCCCTCTCTTATCTCCTCGCCTCACCTTGCCTCGCCTCACCCCACCTCACCCCAATGTCTTGCTCTTCTTCTTCTAGAAGCTCGCTGCCCTCGTCTCCGTCGTGGCCGTCGTCTTCGCCGAAGATCTCCCCCTGAGGAACCAAATCAGTCGAGGCCTTCAAATGCAGAGATGGTGTTTGAGTGAATGCAATGGACGAGGAAGAGAAGAGAGGATGACAGCAAACGAGGCGCGAGAAGGAACGGAAGAGAAGGAGGGTGGAAATTAGGGCTCAAAAAGGGACAGAGGTGTTATTGGGCAGCGGTGTAAAAAAACCCGCGCCAGCCCGACCCGGCCCAATCCTAACATTACCCACTCCTAAAAGGCCCTATCCAAAGAAGATTAAGGCCCGACCCTAAAATACCCCAAATTTCTGAGTAGGGTCGGGCCGGGTCGGGTCGGGTAGGGCCGGCCCGGATTTTTTTGACACCCCTAATTACTGCATACGAAATGTCATATCGGCATTTTCCATCACCCAAATTTGGTGGAACTAATGGAAGTCGTCATTCACACAAATTTGATAATTTTAAAACTCGCACAATTTTGAAAACTTTAGGATTTAATTATACTTTAAGCAAATAAAGAAAGCCCGGTAACCATGCTTTTGACCGGAACAAAGCCATTCTTCTTGTTTATTCGTAAATTAAAGTTGTAGGATCGACAAAACAAAAGATTAACAAGATTTCCCCATCAACGTAGCAACAGCGAGACTTTTCTTGGTGCACGATGTTGACCGCGTTGTTTTTGGTTGACGTTGTTGACCGCATGTTGCCCAGGGGAAAAAGAGAAACTTATTTCTGGTGAGATCTTCGTTGAAACAGGAAATGCATGCGTCAAACGAGGAACAAATATCTCTCTTCTCACTTCGCGGCGTTGCTTAGGCTTTTCAAAATATTACTTACTTGGAAACACTAGAAAATCAAATTTTCAGTACTCATAATTTCAATCGTATATTTTAAATTTTATGTGTACTTCAATACTTGACATATATTTTTTGAGATGTACGATTGTAATAGGATTTATATTTTCTTCCAATCCCGATTGAGGAAAACTTCCTCCGACCATCCTTCACCTTCAGTATGGTGGATTATAAGTTGTGGACATCATCTATATTAAACTTAAATGACGATTATGTCTACGTTTGTGTTAGATATTTTAATATTAAACCACGCATCCATCTATCAGTTTAAGTTTTTGGATTGAATTTTTCAATATAAAATTAGAGCAAGAGGTCATGAGTTCAAATCTTTTCATCCCCTATTAATCTCCTCAATCACATATTTCTACGTTTTAGGCTTACGCCAAAGTCCAGCCAACACGTAAGGGGGAGTATTAGAATCTTTTAAATATAATAACACGCCTTAATCTATCAAGTTAAACTTTTGCTTTGGACTTTCTAATAATACTTTGTAACTCACAGATTTGAAGGGTGGTGAGTAAAAAAATATTAACCATTACAAAAACTCTAGTTGATACTTGCAGGGACTTTATAGTATAATTAACCAATAACAATATGGATATGATACTAATCAATATAATCTATAGTCCTTTAATCTGGAAAGCATATTTCAGATGCTCTGGTGCCTTTGTTAGCCACTGTCTGCTCACGACGTCGGAATGTGCTTGGAAGCTCCACTTTTTTGACTTTGGACGGCTTTGAGTCGTTGTTTGACTTGGGCTTTTTCCAAAGACAACTCCAACTCTTCAATCAGCATACATCTCTCCAGATGCATCCCCTTTCGATCGAGCCTCTTCACCAAATAACAAAGCCAAACAAAAATCTCTCTCCATTGCACAAATTCTCTCTACTCAGGTGCCAAATGGAGCCCTTCCTATTACTCGCTCTTCTCATAATACAAGCTGGGATTAGTTGCGATGCCCTGGATAATCGCTCGTGTGCCCCTTCAGCATGCGGCAAGATTGGTAACTTGAGCTATCCCTTTCGATTGAAGGACGATCCGAAAGGCTGCGGCGACTCGAGATTCGAGCTAGCATGTGAAGATAACCGCACAGTGTTATCTTTATACAGTGGCCGATATCATGTGAAAAAGATAAACCTCCCGGACAACTCTTGGGGTTTCTTTGCTGGTTCGATGGAAGTGGTCGATGTCGGGCTGGACAAGGGCAACTGTTCCTCCCTTCCTCTCCACCAGTTAACGCCCTCCAATTTCAGTGGTGAAGAATATAAACCGTACGGCATCTCTTCTATATTTCCCGTGGTGACCATTATGTCTTGCTCAAAGCAGGTGATATCTCCTTCATATATTGACGTCGAACCATGTATAGCTGTAAAAGGGTATTATTTATACGCTGTCATCGATGCAAGGGCATGGGATATTGAGGATTTTTGCACCATAACCACGTCAATACTTGCAGCAGAATATTTAGGGAAAAAAATAGATGCATCGTCCCGGGAGAATCGTACAATCTCGATCTCCTACAACGACATCCACACTGCGATGGCCGACGGGTTTTTTATCATAGTCTGGCCGCGGCCGTACAAGAAAGCATTTCACTTTTGCTTCTTAGGGTACCGATATGGGGGGAAACGATGCATACCCTACTACAATTGTAAGTATGCCTTTCCATCGAAGAACTTTACCTGATCAATATGCTGATATTTGGGTCTAGCTATAGCTCTTGTGATGAATTAAAATTTATAACACTTGTGATGAACAGTTATTATCCCTATCCATCTTTGCTTCGAAAGTTGTTAATTTATATGTAGGTTTTTAGTTAATTAGGATAATAATACTTCATTCCTTATACGTGCTTTTCATTCATTACTCGGTTCTGATTATATGCCTTAATCTCTTGCTTTCTGTAGACAATTCTTCCTGGGGTACGGCGCTAAATGTTGCACTGAATACAGTTCCTAATGCCGGTTTTGTCATCGGTATGGACGATTCATTTTTACTCACATCCACGAAACACTCACGTACATATATGTGAAGAAAACACTCCTTGTATGTGCTTTATAACAAATAAAGAAGACTATACTTTACACTAATCGTTAAGGCAATTTTCTGCGCAGCTCACTTCCTGGCAGCAAAATTCATATTCGGAGCTCCATGTGTGTTGATACTTCTAGTCTATAAGTGGAAGAGAAGGCACCAAGCAATGGACGCAAACATTGAAGAATTTCTACGAGCTCACAATAACTTTTTGCCCATTAGGTACTCTTACTCGGATATCAAGAAGATCACAAAAAATTTCAAACACAAGTTAGGTGAAGGGGGATACGGATCTGTGTACAGAGGAACACTTAGAAGTGGCAATGAAGTTGCGGTTAAGATTTTGAACAAACCAAAATCTAACGGGCAAGATTTTATAAGCGAAGTGGCCACAATTGGAAGGATCCACCACGTTAATGTGGTGCAACTTGTTGGTTTTTGCTTTGATTACTCCAAACAAGCTCTTGTCTATGATTTCATGCCGAATGGATCTTTGGATAAGCACATTTTCTATAAGGATGGGAATAATTCTCTTGATCATAACAAAATGTATAAGATCTCTCTTGGCATAGCTAGAGGGTTAGAGTATCTACATCGAGGATGTGACATGCAAATTCTACACTTTGATATCAAACCTCACAACATTCTCCTAGACCAGAAATTCATTCCGAAAGTTTCTGACTTTGGACTTGCGAGACTTTACCCCACCGATCACAACATAGTATCGTTGACTGCAGCAAGAGGAACTTTGGGATATATGGCACCTGAACTATTCTATAAGGATATTGGCGGTGTTTCTTACAAAGCCGATGTTTATAGTTTCGGGATGATGCTGATGGAAATGGCCGGTAGAAGGAGGAATGTAAATGGAAATGCAGAGGATTCAAGTCAAATTTATTTTCCTTTGTGGGTTTATGATCAACTTGGCAAAGAAAAGGGGTTTGAAATGGTTGATGCCACAGAGGAGGAAAGAGAGACAACGAGGAAGATGATAATCATTGCTCTTTGGTGTATACAATTGAGCCCTAGTGACAGACCGTCGATGAGCCGAGTCCTTAATATGCTAGAAGGAGAGATTGATGAACTACAACTTCCCCCAAAACCACTTCTCTATCCAACAGAGATGCCAATTGATGATGGCGAGATCAAGAATGAACTAGAAACTTTCTCATCTTCTTCAAGTGTTCCAACTATTTCTAGTAGTTACCGGTATGAGCACAATAACAATTGTTTTGCATGATTTTTTTCCCTCTTGTAGAAATTGAATGCAAAATAATAGTACTATCCCGTATACATGATTTTAGTGGTACATCCTCTTGCTATCCATTGGTACCCACCTTTTCTAAATGTGCTTTTTTTTTTTTGCACGAGGTTTCCTTTATGAAATTTTGGGTCCTTTTGGGTCGCAGTGTCAATTCTTCCTCCATCGTCTTAAAAGCTCGCATTTAAAAGATTTGAGAACAATAATCTAGTCGTACCATCGCTCAGTGAAGAAGAACAGGACAAGCATATTTGCCGGAACACATGGCAAACATGTTTAATCTTTTGGTTTCCTTCTCGGGTAATTTCAATTTCAATGTATTTTAATTTACTTGCAAACTCTTCACCGTTTGCACTTCGATTCACCTGGAATTGCACTCAAATCCCCACTTCATGCACTCTCTGAGTGCGGTGTGAAACTGTGGAGCGATCTTGATTGCTCTCTGTCTTCTTAAATTCGAATGGCATAAATTGATTTATCTTCAAATGGTACTATCTTTACATGCTCGCGATCATTCATATGTAATATCCTAGTTTCGTGTGAGTTAAGCAAATTCCTCACAATACCATTTGCATTGAGCAACAAGTCTCTCTCCTATCTCCACCGATCCATTACAAGCTCTGTCCTTCCCACCAAAACCTATAGCTTACCCACTCGACAGCCGCCCGATCACCCACGTTTACGGCGGCCACCCTTTCCGAAGAAATCCCCAACCTGGACCACATGTCCCATATGAAGAAGAAGAGCAACTCCCTTCCTTAATCCAAACGTTTAAATTAATTGGGAGGTTGATCAAAATGGGCTTGTGACTTGCACGTGCCACAGAGGAAACACAGAGTAAGCCGCCTACTTTGCCAAAATGAGCGCAAATTGAGCATGTGATGTCACGCGGATCGGACTTTGCAGGGTCAGAAAGAAAACGGTCAACGAACTTTGGGTCAGACTGAGACGAAAAAATCAAAGTCTACTAAGTCGGCTGAGCAAATAAATAACAGGGAATTGACTGAGACCACCAGGAAATCATATAGGACAAGTTGGAATTAGCCCAAAATTAGTGATAATGACAGGGAACTGAATGGGGGAATATATGTTACTGTTAGTAATACCAACTATACTAAAACTAGTTTACAATATTAGTGTATTAAGTTACTAAAATGCTTATTGATAGAGAAAATTGATTAGCAAACACCAGGTTAGACAAGATTAATGTTGAATAGTTGAAACGTAATATCAATAACTGTTAAACACTGCAAATAAGTAGGGAGCATGATATCTAGAACAAATGGAAATACTTTGGAGGGAGACTAATTCTCGTGAATATGACGGGCTTGACCTTCATATCAGCTTGCCGGTTCACTTAATGCAAACACTTCATGCAAACGGTAATGACTTAAACTAAATTGTTACTTGAAACTCAATTGAACAAAGTTTATTATCATCAATGTTACTATGTGTTCTCGTTTTCGTCTTCACGATATGTCACTTATGATATATTGGCATTGAAATGAATTTCAACACAGATGTCTCTCTTACAAGGATTTTGATTCAATTTAGGGCACGGTAGTTCATTTTTACGATACTAAAGCTGATTTCTAGAGAAAATCAATTTGCCAAAAATGTCAAATTTAGAAACCGTAGGTAAGTTTCCTTCCTAATTGATGGGAATGCCATCCATAAAATAATCCACCGTGTTATGTTAGCTTCACTGCGTCAACACAAATCTCTGCATAATTTCCACTGATGGAACCTTTGGTTGGTCCATACAATTTACTTTGTGTTAATTGGTTGACTTGCACATTTTAATGACAGATGACCCCCAACTGATCTTCTCGATCGTCAGACCAAAGAACCTCCTCTGGAATGCTAAGCGTGTACGAGAGAAACAGCCAGTTTCTTATGATTTTCTACTCAACCTTGTTGGACCGGCAACTCCCCGAAGACCGCTGGCTAACGAGAGATCAAGATTTTATCTGAAAGCCTTAGAGCTGCTAACTCCCCATGTCAAAACCGTAGTTGCGAAAGAAAGAGCAACAAGAGACGAGTTACATAAGCAGAAACGCAGAAATGTTTCCATATATTTTGCTTCTTTGCTCTGTTTCATTCGGCCCCTCTTTGTCCATAAGCACAGATACCATATTTCCCGGTGAGTCTATCTCCGGAAACCAAACATTAATCTCTCAAGGAGGAACATTTGAGATGGGCTTCTTTTCACCAGGTAACACTGGTAACCACTATATTGGCATTTGGTACAAAGGGTTACCTCAGAAGACTCTGGTTTGGGTTGCGAATAGGAACTGCCCCGTGTCCGACCCATTCTCTTCGGAGTTGAAGCTCCTTCGGGACAGTAATTTAGTCATACTCACTTCATCCAAGCATCAAATCTGGTCGACCGGTTCGACATTGCTCATGCCTAATTTGACTTCAGGAGTGCTCCTTGACAATGGAAACTTCATTTTAAGGAAGACATCTGATGTGTCTATTGCTTGGCAGAGTTTCAATCATCCGACTGATACGTGGTTACCCGGTGCCAAGTTTGGATTCAATAACCTTACGTCGGAAAGGACAGTTTTGGTGGCATGGAGAGATTTAGATGATCCAGCTCCCGGGATATTCTCTGCATTCACGGGAGCAGAAGGAACAGCTCAGTTTTCGCTATATAACAGGTCGGAAACCTACTGGAATAGTGGCGACTGGACTGGCGATGAATCCAGGCATCAGCGCTCAGTAACACTGGAAAACGTGGTAAACTTCTCCTTCGTTTCAAATGAGAATGAGGCCTACTTCATATATTCTGCATTTGCTCCTTATAATCTTTCTAGGATTGTGCTCGAACCAACGGGGCTGTTCAAGCTATTAGTATGGGCAAAGCATATCCAGGAGTGGAAAGTGCTCTGGACACAGCCAACACAAACGTGTGAGATTTATCCCTTTTGTGGTGCTTCTTCTAACTGCAATCAGAGCGATGCACCGGTTTGTGATTGCGCTCTTGGACACTTAGATCATCTGAAGCTGGAAGATCATCTGGGCCGATGCAAGAGGAGATCTGCGTCGGAGTGTAGTGGTGACAGGAAAGATAATTTTTTCCTCATGCCTAATGCACGCTTCCCGAAAAATTCTGATTCGTTCATGGTTGAAAACATCGAAGCATGCAGGTTGTTGTGCTTAAGCAACTGTTCGTGCAGTGCATATGCTTACAGTGCAAACTGTTGGATATGGACGGATGACAAATTTACAGTTCAACTTTCGGCCAGTGATGCAGTTTTGAGAGGTTTCTATGTCCGGATTGCGGGGTCAGGCTTGAAGGAAGAAAGTAAGAAAAAGGGGAAACCCAGTTCGAATTTCATAATAGCAGTTGTAGTTGCGTCCGTAGCTTTTCTGTTGGTCCTCAGTGGGTTGCTGGTGACCATTAGGAGGAGACGGCCTGCTAGTGCAGCGGACGATCATTTGATGCATTTTGAATATCGAGTTCTGAAGAAGGCGACAAAAAAATTCTCCGAGAAAATTGGGGAAGGCGGGTTTAGTTCTGTCTTCAGGGGAGCACTGCCAGACTCAACTCCAATAGCAGTGAAGAAACTTGTGAACCAAAACCAAAGTAACAAACAGTTCCTTGCGGAAGTTAGAACTATCGGAACAATACAGCACGTCAATGTCCTTCGTCTGCGCGGTTTTTGTGCAGAAGAGACAAAGAGGTTCCTAGTATATGAGTACCTTGCAAATGGTTCGCTCGCAGCTCATTTGTTTCGGAAAGGTTCCAACACCCTCGATTGGAAAACCAGATACGGTATCGCCATTGGGATTGCTAAAGGATTGGAGTATCTCCATGAGAGGTGTCGAGATCGCATCATACACTGCGACATCAAGCCAGAGAATATACTGTTGGATTCAGAACTATCGCCACAAATTGCCGATTTCGGCCTCGCGAAGCTCCTGGGACGGGACGTCAGCTGCGTAATTACCACCATGAGGGGAACCAGAGGGTACCTCGCACCAGAATGGATTCTGGGAGGCGCCATCACATCCAAAGTCGATGTTTTCAGCTATGGAAAGCTCCTCTTTGAGATCATATCGGGAAAGAGAAACATTGAGGAGCTGAATAGTGATATGCGCGATTATCTCCCGCTTCAGGTAGCCAATTCAATAGCCAAAGGAGAAGAAGTCTTGCCACTCGCGGACCGCAGATTGAACGGACTCGTGGAGATGGAAGAATTATGCAGGGCATGCAAAGTGGCTTGCTGGTGCATTCAAGACAGCGAGCGAGATAGGCCAACTATGACTCAGGTAGTCCAGATTTTGGTGGGGGCTATGGCAGTAGAAAAGCCTCCGATCCCAAGAACTTTATTGCGACTTGTAGGAATCAATGAGAGTGAAGCATAAAAAAAAGCACTATGTACTCGAAGTATAAAGACAGAACAGTTAATGTCGCTGATGGACTAACTTTAAATTTTTCGAATTTGGTTGCAACCTTTGATTCTCCATTTGTCAACGGTTCTATTTTTCTGTTCTTTTGCTCTTCTGAAAAAAAGAAGAATAGAAATCAATTTGATAACGTCAATATATTTTGGCCGGGAAATAAATTTGAAATAGAAATAAAATGAAAAAAAAATCATTTTTTCTATTCTTGGGAACAAAAAGAGAAATAAGATAAACAGGAACAAAAAAATCTTCACCACCCACGCCACCTCCACCACCACCACCCACGCCTCCTCCGCCACCGCCACCGCCGCCGCCCGAGTCACCACCTCCTCCGACACCTCCACCACCCAAGCCTCCACCACCTCCAGGCTCACCTCAACTCCTCCTTCATCGCCACCTCCTCTAACACCACCACCACCACCGCTTGACTCACCTCCGACACCTGCACCCCCACCTCCAATGCCTCTTCTAACACCACCACCACCACCGCCTGACTCACCTCCGAGACCTCCACCACCTCCACCCCCACCTCCAACGCCTCTTCCACCCACGCCACCTCCACCAAGATCTCCTCCACTACCGTCCCCTCCACTGCCCCAGTCACCACCTCCTCCGACACCTCCACCACCAACGCCTCTATTGATATTTTTATAATTAATTTAAAAAAAATTGGGAATAGAAATTTTTAGAGTCATACCAAACGCATTTTTGTTCTTTTTCTATTCTAGGAATATAAATTTTGTGCGGTTACCAAACACGTTCTTTTGCTCAGAAACTCATCTAAGGAATAGAAATAGAAAAAATTATTTCTGAACAGAAATTGTTCTCGCGAACAGAATCGTTACCAAACGGATCTTAAATTGCTACTTTCCGATGGGCCAAATGTGGAATGTTTTGTCTAAATATAACCAGCATTTTCGTGGAAAATTTTTGGCACGACCTTTTCAAGCCCAAATCCTGGGCCCAACTGGTACGACCATTGTCAGAAACAAGGATTGACTCGTGGGACTGATCTAAGATCTAATCCCACACTTCCATTGAAAAAAAAAAAAAGGGGGAAAGAAAAGCAGTTCATTTTGGATTCTTGGCCTTTATCGAATTTTTCATTCATTGTAATTCTGATCAAATTAGGCCCGACCCGTTGAACAAAATGGAAAGGGCCTACACAGCCCCTTAACCGAGCCAACGGAGAAAATCTTTCGCATGACATTTCCATATTGTACGACAACAGGTTAACAGTGTTTGGATTGGCATTTTATCTACGTCTTAATTATTCTACATCTTGCTACCTGCCTTTTTGTTTTTTGGTTATTCAAATCGAAAGTATCTTAAACATCCACATCATAAAAATGCAAAAAAGTTACAAAAAAAATTATAAATCTATTGTACAGATGTCAATTCAATCATAAACCTTTCAATTTAGTCAATTTAGTCCTAAACATTTTGACAATTTGTCAATTAAGTCGTTCCGGCCCAATTTTGGCCGGAAATCGCTGACGTGGACGTCGTTTGTTCTACGCGGCACAGCTAGTGCTGATGTGAACAATTTTTACAATTTTTATTTTTTATTAGCTATTTATTTAATTTTTTTCCAATTGTGGCCAACAAGGGTCGCAGCCTTTGCCCCGATTTGGTGAGAGCCTTCGCGTCCTCGCTTGCAACTGGCAAGGCCATGATGGCCTTGCCGTCGCCCATACTAAGCAAGGCCTTCGCGGCCTGAAGAGAGCCACAACTCTTGCCTAGGGACACAATGCAAAAAAATAAAAAAAATAAAAAAAACTATACAAATAATAAAAAATTATAAAAATTGTCTACGTCAGCACCGGCTGTGCCATATAGGATGGCCGGTGTCCACGTCAGCGATTTCTAGCCAAAATATGCCGAAATGACTCAATTAGCAAATTGTCAAAAGGTTTAGGACTTAATTGGCCAAATTGAAATGTTTATACTCAAATTGGCATCCACACAATATGTTTATGAGTTTTTTGGTATCTTTCCCTAAAAATGCTGATTTGTAGATTCACATACAATTTTTTCCATAAATTTTTAAAGTTCGAATAATATTTTAGTTTGTGATAGTAGTAAATAATACCATAAACTAAATAAATGCACAACCATTCGGGGGTATCTAAGTATCAATCATAAATGTTGTTTACATAAATTGAGCAAACCAATAGTCAGATACAATAAATTAAGCAAAACCGGAAAGAAATCGGGACTCATACAGGTTTATTCATGCACAAAATGGACGGATGTCCATGCATGCTCTTGATTGGGAGACAACTAGTTGGCCATGCAAGATGTGATCATCCATGCATCTATATTTCCTCATGGCCAAAGAGAGGACTTCTGTTACCGAGAGAAAACAGGAAAAAAGAGAGATGAAGAAGAGAGATTGATCCTGAAGGGGAAACCATGAATGAATGACAAGATAAAGTTAAATCCCGATGGTTCATGTTGTAAGTCGTTCACACCTTCTCTAGTGCTTTAGGATATCATATCTTATATTCCATATGTGAACAGGATCATATACGTTAATGTGCACTTATCGCGTTTGCCACATTACATGAGTAAGGTAATTAAACGGCATCGTATGTATGGTAATGATATATTTACACAGTAAGAACTAAGTACCACATGTATTTCAGTTTTACGCCGTCAATGCCACCTTTTGAACTTTGTTGGGACAAAGTGCTGAATGGTGAGAGCCACCTGTTGAACATGTATGGGCCAACTCTTGAATCCTACTTGTGCGCCCATCTGTACATATCGGTAGGATTAGTTACATGATATGCATCATCTAATAGCATCTGCGTGATTTTCTTTTATTAGTATGGTAAATTACTTGCTCAGTAGGTGATGTGTTTACTCATTATTAAGGCAAACTCACCAACAATGTGTGTAGGGTTGCTTAGTGAGATTGAGATCCTTAAATAGGAGTGTGCAGCGAAAGCTGATTGGGTTTTGAAGCGATACAGTAAGTGATAAATACGGCGAAAACTAAAATTGATGAATGATATTTTATGAATATTTATTAGGTCGAGCCTCGCTCACTTGAGGTTATGAATAGGTAAGCCATAAGCAGTACTTTTTACTTTTTTTTTCTTGGATAAATGCACTTAAAGTCTTAAAACACATCACGAAAGGGTATTAAGTAGTAAAACTTTAAAAAAGTGTAATCAAATGTTCAAATTTGTCCAATTAATAAAGTTGAGTTCTCCTGAGTTTTGTTCATTTTCAGTGACGGAAAATACTAACAGAATTATTTTTATTTATCTCTAGTATATGTTATGCCTCCTTTTGCAATAGTGAAGATCCCAATCTATGGGTAAAGAGGGTGGCGCCAGGGATGAGAAAGGGGGCAGTACCAGCCCCCAACTTTGCCTGCAACCCTCGTCAGGGAACGGGCGAGGGCCAGTGGCCGTCACTGCGAGCAAGTGATAGGTTTCTTAGTACTGGTTCCTTCAGCAGCGTTCCCGCAGAAACTCTTTCTCCCCGAACACTCAACAAGATCCATAATACAGTCAATCCCTGACATACATCTCATTGCCATTTCCAGCAAGTAGATGTACGCCAGAGAAAATGCGTGAATCGCAATGAAAGGAACCATCTCTTCACAGACGCCACTAACTGGTCTTCGAAAGGTCTTCAATTCCATAAGCGAGTGGCATTCTCATGATACGTGGAGCTTGGTTGGGGGAAGGGGAAATGTATCTTGCTTTGCTTGGATTGCATCAGAGGGGAGTCCATGGATTTGGAACGCGATCCTGTGACCACCGCTAATGAGACCCAAACCCAATCAGCTTAACCTGCCGATCGCATAAAACGAATTGGACAGACTAGAAAATTGTTCGGTGAATTGGAGAAGCAGTATGGCCAACCTAAACACGAACCGTGAAGGGAAACTGATCTACAGGTGGTCTTGAGTTCCGATAGCTTATCACTTGTGAATATCGTCCGGGGCCAGCCCCAGGCCCATGGGAATTGTAGGCTATCTTGGAGGAGTGCAAAGAAATGCTAGCTCCGTTCAATCCTGTTCAGCTAGTCTATAGCCCAAGCGAATCAAACCAAGTGGCAGACTGGATAGCTAAGTCTCATCGCAAGAAAGTCCTACCCCATGACTGGCTCGTAGAACCACTTTTACCTTTATGGGATCTTTTATGTTCAGAAATTCATAAGTTATGTTATCCTTTGTTGGTTAATGAATGAAACGTCTAGCTTTTCGACCAAATAAAAGAAACATGGCCAAACTAAGAGAACATAAGGCCTCACCAGTCGTTGCCATCAAGCGAGGGTTGATTGGCCCTCGCGACCACCCTACTAGGGTCGGCCAACCCTCGCCCTGATCTGGCCAAAGGCTTGTAGGCCCTAGCCTACTCGCGGTGATGACAAGCAGCCTTGGCCTGTGGTTGAGTGAGAGTCTTCATCAAGGCTCCCAACCATCTCTCTCTCAGGTTCTCTTTTCCTTATTTGCCTTCATTTTTGGCCTTTTTCTTTTCCTTTTCCTAGATATTCTTTTTCCTTTTTAAATTTTGGTTTTTTTTATGATGTGGCACCCATGTCTCCTTAATGCATAAAAAATATGTAATGTCATCATTTTTCATCACCGAAATTTGATGCAACTTTCGGAAGTTGCCAATCACACAAATTTGATAATTTTTAGACCTTTTATACTTTTAAAAGTTTTAGAATTTGATTGCACTTATAAGCAAATAGAAAAAGCCTGATAATCATTCTTTTGATCGAAACAAAGCCATTCCTCTTGTGTATTAGTAAATTAAATTTGTACGATTAACAAAACAAAAGATTAACGAAATCTCCCCATCACGCAGCACCAGTGAGACTTTTCTCGGTATACAATGTTGATTGCTTTTTTGTTTTTTGGTCGAAGATGTTGACCGCATGTTACCTAGGGGAAAAATAGGAGAGAGTCACAGTGAAAAGTGGGCCTCACCATGGACACGTGGCGATGAATGAATGGGCTGCCGGGTGGCCGACATGAAGAGACAGGTCTATGCAATATTTTATCGATTTCTAATGAGAATTTCCTTCAAACGGGAAATGCATGTGTCAAACGTCAATAAATATCTCCCTTAGTAAGTCGCGAAGTTGCTGAGGCTTTTCAAAAAAAAAAAAA
The DNA here is from genome assembly GCF_021117445.2 of Syzygium oleosum. Lineage (NCBI taxonomy): Eukaryota > Viridiplantae > Streptophyta > Magnoliopsida > Myrtales > Myrtaceae > Syzygium > Syzygium oleosum. The sequence goes on from NW_026607494.1 coordinate 9,363,356, forward strand.
AACCTGCTTTGAAAATAAACATTTGTAAATCAAATTTTCTATACACATAATTTCAGTCATATATTTAAATTTTTATGTGTATTTCAATACTTGACACATATATTTTACAAAGTATTATTGTAATAGGCTATAACATTCCTTCAACCCCAATTGAAGAAAACTTCCTCCAATCATGCTTCAGTAGGGTGATTATAATTGTAGACATCATCCACTTTCAATTTAAATTGAGGTTATGACCATGTCTGTGTTAGAATATTTGAATAGTAAATCATGCTTTCACCTATCAGTTTAAGTTTTTGAATTGGACTTTCTAACATAAATAGAAGTAGAAAATCCTAAGTTCAAATCTTTTCAGCCCATAATTTATTTTTTTATTCCACTATATCTTTCCATGTTTAAGGCTTAGGCCAAAGTCTAGCCTACACGTGAAAGAAAGTGTTATAATATTTAAATATAATATCACGCCTTAATTTATTAGTTTAAGCTTTTGGATTAGACTTTTTGACCGGCTAAAACTCGCCAATTAGAAGGGTGGTGAGAGGAAAATATTGCCCTTGTAATTGCTCTTGAAATACGAAATCTTACTTGACACTCGCAGGGACTTTTATTGTATAATCGACCAATAGCAATTTGTATATGATATTGATGAATGTAATCTATAGTCCTTTCATCTGAAAAACATATTTCAGATGTCTGGTGCTTTAGGATGCGAATGGTAACCATTCTGCTCAAGAATTTGATTTCTGAAGGAGAAATCTGTTTGGTAAAACATGACTAATTCTGCTCCAGAAATTGATTTCTGGAACAGAAATCTGTTTTGATTTGTTGATTTTTTTTGCACCTAAAAAAATTTAAATTTTACTCAAAGTGGGTGGCCACATGTATTATAAGCCATTCTGTAAAGTTTTGAAATTTTTGATTTTTTTTAATTTTTTTTTGGCACCTAAAAATATTTAAATTTCACTCAAAGTGGATGGCCACAGGTATTCTGAGCCATTTTGTGAAGTTTTGAATTTTTTTATTTTTTTATTTTTTTGGGCACCTCAAAAAATTTAAATTTTACTCAAAGTGGGTGGCTACAGATATTCTAAGCCATTCTGTGAAGTTTTGAAATTTTTTATTTATTTTTTAATTTTTTGGGCACCTCAAAAAAATTAAATTTCACTCAAAGTGGGTGGCCACAGGTATTTTAAGCCATTTTGTGAAGTTTTGAAATTTTTTATTTTTTTATTATTTTTCTTTTTTTGGGCACCTAAAAAAATTAAAATTTCACTCAAAGTAGGTGGCCACAGGTATTTTAAGCCATTTTGTGAAGTTTTGAAATTTTTGATTTTTTTTGGGCACCTCAAAAAATTTAAATTTCACTCAAAGTGGGTGGCCACATGTGTTTTAAGCTATTCTGTGAAGTTTTGAAATTTTTGATTTTTGATTTTATTTTTAAAAAAAAAATTCACCAAATTTCATATTTTCCCGAAATCTGACTTTTTTTTATTTTCTGGAAATTTTTATGAATTTTTCTAGAATTTTTCAATTTTTATGCATTTTCTGAAAAAAAAATTTGTGAGAAAATAGAGACAATGCATTCCGGAATCAAGAAGCTACAAAAACTAGCTTCTTTTTTTTGGCCCAAAACACATTCTGGAAGCAAAAACTCATTCTGAAACCAAAAAAAGAATGTATTTTTACCAAACGCGTTTTTGCTCCAGAATGCAAAAATTCCTCCGGAATGCATTCCGGAAATTTTTTAACAAACGCATTTCTGTTCCGGAATGCATTCCGGAGCAGAAATTTTGCTCCAGAATGGATTCCATTCGCGCCCTTAGCTAGCCACTGTCTGTCCACTGTGTTGGAATGTGCTGGGAAGCTCCACTTTCTGGACTTTGGACGGCTTTGGGTCATTGCTTGACTTGGGCTTTTCCAAAGACGACTCCAACTCTCCAACTTTCATCAGGATACGTCTCTCTAAATGCATCCCTTTTTCTATGGAGCCTCTCCACCCAATAACCAAAGCCAAACAAAAATCTCTCCGTTGCACAAATTGTCTCAACGTCAGGTACCAAATGGAGCCTTTCCTATTGCTCGTTCTTCTCGTAATACAAGCTGGGATTAGTTGCCATGCCCACAACAATCACCTGTGTGCCCCTTCGGCATGCGGCAAGGTCCGTAACTTAAGCTATCCCTTTCGATTGAAGGGCCAGTCGAAAGGTTGCGGTGACTTGAGGTTCGAGCTAGCATATGAAGATAACCGCACGTTACTATCTTTGTGCGATGGCCGATATCGTGTGCAAAGGATAAACCCCCCCAGCAATTATGGGGGTTTAATTACTGGTTATATGGAAGTGGTCGATGTCGGGCTGCAAAAGAGCAACTGTTCCTCCCTTCCTCTCCACCAGTTAATGCCCTCTAATTTCAGTGTTGAAGAAGATGAACGGTATTCCATACGCGATGGAACCAGGGTGACCTTTGTGTCTTGCTCAAAGCAAGTGAGATCTCCTTTGTATATCGACACCCAACCATGTATAACTGTAAACGGTTCATACGCTGTCATCAATGCGATGGCATCGGATATTGAGGAGTTTTGCACCATAACCATGTCGATACTTGCAGCAGAATATTTACAGGAGAAAAGAGCAGCATTGTCCAGGCAGAATCGTACGATCTCCTACAACTACATACACAATGCGATGGCCGACGGGTTTAATCTCTCCTACTGGGTGTGGCCGCAGAGCAAAACATTTCACTTTTGCTTCTTAGCCTTTCAATGCCGAGGGCAAAACCGCAAATCAGTCTACTACTGTAAGTATGCCTTTCCATCAAAGTACTTTAGCCGATTAATATGCTAATATTTGGCTCTCGCTATAGCTCTTGTGCATCAATCGATGGACTGTGATTGACTACTACGAAAATCAAAGTAACAGCTGCAAGTGAAGTTTGTAAAACTCCTGACCATCTTGATTGTGTTAGCAAAACCCAATGAAACGAATTAGCCCTCGAGGGGATAAAGATGACGCGCAAACAACTGGTTCACTATGAAATACAATCGTCGTTCTCCGAGGGAATTTGATGATAGCAATCATGTCGGGTAAATTTTTATCCCTGTTCACAAAATGATGGATGAAATTTGAAATATAGCAAGCACTAAAATGAAGTTTGTGCTAAGTTCACATTGGACATCTCAAAATTATATAAAACATAAAAAAAATTTGTCTGCAGTTCCTTCTAAGAGTTTTTATATTAGCTCAAAGCACCTCATCTTTTCAACTGCTAACTTTTCTTCTATATCAAGAGTTTCACAAATTGGGGAATGAAAAGTGAGTGGTGTCCTTCCTTTCAGAGGCCAGGCTATGTTAATCCTACCTTAGAAGTTAATCATATATAGGCACAACATATACGTAGTTTTTCACATTGAGACAGGAGATTTGTTGAATATATACAACTGTTAATTGTAGTAAATGTAAAATTAGTTACTTATCACTTATTACCCTTAATAAATCTTTGCTTCGAATATTCTTAATTTGTACCTAATTTTTTAGTTGATTAGAATGCTAATACTGATTATATGTCTTCATTAATATCTTTCTTTTTGTAGACAATTCTTCTTGGGGTAGGGCGCTAAAGGATGCAATGAATATAGTTCATATTGCCGGCTTTGTCCTCGGTATGCATGATTCTTTTTTACTCTCATCTACCAAACACTCGCGCATTATATGTGAAGAAAACACTCTTTATAACAAATAAAATAGGATATGCTTTACCCTGAACTTAAGGCAATTTTCTACACAGCTCACTTCCTAGCAGCAAAATTCATATTCGGAGGTCCATGTGTGTTGATACTTTTAATCAATAAGTGGATGAAAAGGCACCAAGCAATGGATGCAAACATTGAAGAATTTCTACGAGCCCACAACAACTTTTTGCCCATCAAGTACTCTTACTCAGATATCAAAAAGATCACAAAAAATTTCAAGCACAAGTTAGGTGAAGGGGGATATGGTTCTGTGTACAAAGGAATGCTTAGAAGTGGCAATGAAGTTGCGGTTAAGATTTTGAACAAACCAAAGTCTAACGGCCAAGATTTTATCAACGAAGTGGCCACAATTGGAAGGATCCACCACGTTAATGTGGTGCAACTAGTTGGTTTTTGCTTTGATTACTCCAAACAAGCTCTTGTCTATGATTTCATGCCGAATGGATCTCTGGATAAGCACATTTTCTTTAAGGCTGGTGATAATTCTCTTGATTATAAGAAAATGTATGAGATCTCTCTTGGCATAGCTTGGGGGATAGAGTATCTACATCGGGGATGTGATATGCAAATTCTACATTTTGACATCAAGCCTCACAATATTCTCCTAGACCTGAGTTTCACTCCAAAAATTTCTGACTTTGGACTTGCAAGACTTTATCCCGCTGATCATAGCGTAGTATCCTTAACTGCAGCAAGAGGAACATTAGGATATATGGCGCCTGAGCTATTCTATAAGGACATTGGTGGTGTTTCTCATAAAGCTGATGTTTATAGTTTTGGGATGATGTTGATGGAAATGGCCGGTAGAAGGAGAAATGTAAATACAAATGCAGAGGATTCCAGTCAAATTTATTTTCCTTTGTGGGTTTATGATCAACTCGGCAAAGAAAAGGAGGTTGAAATCATAGATGAGATAGAAGAGGAAAGAGAGACAACAAGGAAGATGATAATTGTTGCTCTTTGGTGTATACAATTGAGCCCTAATGATCGACCGTCAATGAGCCGGGTCCTTAATATGCTAGAAGGAGAGATCGAAAACCTACAACTTCCCCCGAAGCCACTTTTGTATCCGATTGAGATGCCGATTGCTGATGTGGAGACTGGGATTGAACCTGAATCTTCTCCAAGTGTTCCAACAATTTCTAGTAGTTACCGGTATGAGCACAATAACAAGAGTGCGGAATCTTGTTTTGTGTGATGTTTTCCATATTGTAGAAATTGAAATCAAAATAAAAGTAGTACTATACTTGTACTTGATTTTAGTGATATAATCCTTGTGGCTATTTATTGGTACCCACTTTTTCCAAATGTGTTTATCTATTTATTTAAGTTTTTGGATGAGGTTTTCTTTATGAAAATTTTTGTCCTTTTGAGTCTATGTGTCGATCCCACCAGCGATTCTAAAAGCTCGCACGTTAAATAATTGAGAATACATGGCAAACATGTTTCAAAATAGAGTTACAAGTGCTCAAGATGAAGGAATGCGCGTGGAGAGAAATCAACTTGAGCATGGAAGTGAAGACAACCATGGAATTATAGAGGGCAAGTTGGACTTAGCCCAAAACTAGAGATCGTGATAGTGGATTTGAATGGGAAAAATATATTAACTATTAGTTATACTATTTATACTTAAACTAGTTTACAATATTAGTGTTTAAGTTATTAAGATGCTTATTGATAGAGAAAAATGATGAGTAAAACACGAGGCCATACAAGATTAAAACCGAATATTTGACACATGAGATAAATTAGACTCCGAAAATAAATAGGGAGAGTGATATCAAGAACAAATAGAAATGTTTAGGGTGGAAACTAGTTCTAGTGAAGATGATGGTTTTGACTTTCAATATCAGATGGTCACTTCACTTGATGCAAAGAAATAATGACACAAAATTGTTTCTTGAGTCTCGGGTGAACAAAGTTTATTATCATCAATATTAGTATTTTGATCCAATTTAGGGCACGGTAGTTCATTTTTACGGTATCAAAGCTGATTCCTAAATATAATTAATTTGCCAAAAAAGTCAAAGAAATCCCAGACAAGTTTCGTTCCTAATTAGTTTGAAAGCTATCCATGAAGAAATCCACCACTTGTTATGTTAGCTTCAATGCGTGTACTACAATCTCTGCATAATTTCTACTGATGGATACTTTGGTGGGTCTACACAATTTATTTTTCTTGACCTGACTTTGTGTTTATTGGTTGAGTTGGTCATTTCAATGACAGATGACCCAACTGATGTTTTCGATCATCATCAGACCAAACAATCTCCTTTGAAATGCCAAGTGTTTACTAGCCATCTAGTGGACAGATTCGGAAGCAACTGCAAGAATTCTAGTCACCCACAAGAATAACAGCTAGTGTCTAATGACTTTCGACTCCGCCTTGTTGGACCAGCAATTCCCCGAAGACCGCTGGCTAATGAGAAGTCGAGTTTCCATCAGTTCACAGAAACACTTCTGCAATAATTCCAGGACGTAATCCAACGAAAGTCTCGGCCACTTGAAGAAATCGCCACACACTAACTCATCAACTACGGCACTCAATTCAGAGGCTGAACTTCCCCTAAAACTAATTCTATATTCGATAGATAGAGATGTCAGTTGATGATGTTGAGACTAAGATAGAATTCCAAACATTTTCATTCTTTTCAACTGTTCCAACAACTTTTAGTAATTACCGGTATGAGCACGATAACAAAATTGCGGGATCTTGTTCAGTGTGATTTTTTTCCCTCTTGTAGAAATTAATGCAAAATAGAAGTAGTAAAATCACTTGTACTTGATTTGATTTGAGTGGTATAACCCTGCTGGCTATCCATTGGCACCCCCTTTCATCCAATATGTGTGTTTTCGATGAGATTTTCTTTAAGAAAGTTTTGGTACTTCTAATATCAATTATTAGGGCGTGATTCATACTTTCCATCGATAGAAAGGTATGGGGTTTCCGCTCACCAATAAACAAGCGGGATCCGGGGACTGCCCCAGCAGGGGTCGCAAAGGGCAATGCCCTTGAACCACCAAAAGACTTTTATAGTTTAAACCCGTATTTTATTAGTAGTTTGAGCTTCGACCTATAAATAGCTACTGAGTGGCCTAGGGCTTTCTCGACCCCTAAGGTCTGTATATAGTATCTTTCTCTTATAATTGAGAGTTGTAACAGAGAAGTAAGAGGTGCTAATTTTAGTGAAATCCATGTAGCCATAGTTTAAGGATGAACCAAGATAAAACATTGTGTCTCGATTTTTCTTTCTTTCATTTAATCTCTATTTTGTTGTGTTTATGCGCCTAATCCTAATATCAATGTCAATTTTCATCCTCCACCGTCCTAAAAGCTCGCAGTTCAAAGAATTGAGAATACTTGGCGGACATGTTTCCAAATAGAGTTACAAATGCTCCAGATGGGGGAATGTGCCTGCAGAAAAACTTAAGCATGGAAGTGAAGACTACTGACCACCGGCTAAAGGTCAAACGATGTGCATATTGATATAGTGGGAAGAAGAACTTGACGAAGGCACGACCCCATTCAACTCGTCTCGAGTTTAATCTTTTTATTTCCTTCACATTTCTCTTCCATTCAACTCATGTATCTCGTGTGATTCCAATTTCAATGTACTTGAATTTTCCTCGCAATATTTTTACTTTTTGGATTTTACGTGGATATCCACTCCATCAAATCCCCACTTCATGCATTGTGCGGGCAAGGTGTGAACCGCGGATCGCTCTCTTTCATATGAAGTTTGGATTGTCTCGACAAATATATAGATTTTTCGTCAAATGGTACTATTATTGTAAGATCTCCATCATTCATATGTACAATTCTTGGTTAAGGCAAGTTCTTCGCCATAATGTTTGCATTGAGCAATGAGTCTATCTCCTCTCTCATAAATTAGTTTAACCACCACGACAACCGACATAGACAAACTCAAATTCACACAGATTTTAAGAACAAGATAGAAGGTGATCGTCTTCAATAATTCAATGATCCTCTCCACTCAACAGATCCCAAATTTGCACATCATATCAAAGCATAAAATATGATTTACAATTGCAAAAGCTCAGTCCTCACTATTGTCCCCTCCGCATGAGCTTCCCTACTAAGCAAACATTCCACCAAACAATGTTGATAAGGCACGCGCTGTCCACTTCACTCAGAGATCCGCAGACGGAGAAGTCGTTCATCGAGGCCAAGAGGATTTAATTTTTGCATGACGGCACTCCTTCGTGAGAAAGTCTAGCTCGCCGAAATTTAGTTAGCCTGGTCCAGGCATATGTAAACTTTTTGCTATGGGTGGGCTCGGGCAACGCCGGCCCGGCCGGCTTGGCCCATCCAAGATTCATTTTTACCCACTCGAAAATGTTGAGTTTAAGGTAGGGGTGTGTAAAACGGATCGCCCAAATCGGAAACCGCCCGGACCGGACCGGATCGGCTAGTTTGGTCCGATTCACGGAAGTGTCGGTCCGGTTCCCGGTTCATAAAAGTGGAACCGGTGTCCAGGCGGTCCAGTTCCCGGTTCCAAAGGGCACCGGACCAAACCAGACTGACCGAACTGGACCGACTACATATATTTTATTCTTTTTTATTTCTTCAAAAAATTAGTAAAATGTGAATTAAACCCTAAGTGAAGTACGCTTTTTGGTTCGTCTTTTCAATTTGAGGATTATTACTAATATTTGATCATTCATGGTTCCAAAATAATCATTATAACTCGATGATTGGCGCATTTATTTTATTGTTTTTGATCCGCAATTTATAAATCTGCCTTTTAATTTTTGTTTATCATAGAAGATATATGAGCACATAGTTAGGATTCTTTTACTAAGATCTTTTTCAAAAAAAAGTAATGGGGAACATGAAGAGATGGCATTAAGTAGTGGGAAAAAAAAGTGACCTATTCCATAGGACCGGACCGGTGGTGCAGTCCGGTCCCCGATTCTAGGACAACCAGTTCGGTCATTGGGAACCAGGAACTGGAATCGATTACCCATAGTTTAAGGTCATAGAATGAATAGTCTATCCCTATCTTGTTATTGTAAGAGGATTTGATTTGTTTTCCCCTTCTTCTGACATTAAGACAGCAAAGGCCGAAACAACACTTCTGCACGAGAAAGACGGAGCCCAAGTTTCTGGTCAGGCTAGCTATTTTGTTCCCTAGGAATAACTATTTCATTCTTGATCTATTCTTGATGAAACGGTCATTCCTTTTGTTTCGTTGAAAGATTGATGAAAATAGCTAGTCCTCGAGGAAGTTCAAGAACTAGGCATTTTATGCAACTAATGAAATTCCTGGGGAGTCATGCATTTGTATATTGACAAAACCATTCACTATTTTTCGAAGATCGATCTGTCCCTTGGATGAATATAGCCAAGAGAAACCGTGAATCAAAATAGAAGAGCTTACCCTGCTCATAAGTAAGTATTTCATATCAAACATCTTTCTTCGTATTACCCAGATAATATGTAGGAGCATAAATTGAACTATTCTAGAGTTACAAAGATAGTTGTTAGGTCATTGGCAACACTACGTAATATTCCTCCTAAAGCAGCTGACGAAGCTTCATTCCTCAGCCAGACAATTTCATCAAATTAGGGCCTGAGCCGGTGAACAAAGGCACGAATCATAATCATTATATTTCTCTATCTTTCTATTTTTCTATTCCCGAGAACAAATTTTGAAACAAAAATCCATTTGGCAATACAATCTTATTTTTTTACTTTCGGGATAAATTTTTAGCCCATAAATAGGTTTGGAACAGATTGAGAAGTGGTTTTTTTTTTACTTTTCTCTTTCTTGAATAGAAACAGAAATAACAACTCTTTTTTATTGCTTGCCCTCGCTACCTGCCGCCCCCCCCACCGCCGCCCTCTCTCCAACTGTTTGCGGCCATTCGCCCGCCACCGCCCACCAGCTGCCCACCGCCTGCCCGCCCGCCCGCCCGTCACTTCTTAGGGCCGGGAAAGAGAATAATTATTATTCGCGCCTCAAGTGGAAGGCCCTTTAACTGAGCCAACGGAGGAAATCTTTCACGTGACCATTATGTTATATGATATCATGTCAACCTTCTTCGAATTGACTTTCACGTTTTATTTTTTAAATAATCTAAATCTCGTTACAAGCACGCTTTTTTTTTTAAATCCAAAATACCTCAAACATCCACAACCTATAAAAGTTGGTTTGTAGATTGGCGTACAATTTCATCCATAATTTTTTAAAGTTCCAATAATATATTAAGGACTAATACCACAAAATATCACAAACTGGTATACATGTGCCATATTTACCCAAAACTAATTTTTGTGTCACAAAAAATTCCAAATTGGTAAACCGGTACCACATTTACCCAAAACTAATTTTTGTGTGATAGAAAATCTCAAATTATATATTGCTCCAATGTCACATTTATCCCAAACTAATTTTTACGTCACAAAAATTAGATATTTAGTAGATTTCGAAAATTGAGGGAGCTCTTAGGGAAAAATTAGCTGATTTTAGCATATTGTCCAATCTAAGGCAAAATTATCCGATTTTAGCATATTTCCAGAGATTTTGGTTACTTGGAATTTTTTGCTACAAAAAAATTAGTTTTGAGTAAATGTGACACTGCAGTAACAGTTTGGGATTTTCTGTGATACAAAAATTAGTTTTAGGTAAACGTAGCAGGAATGTATCAATTTGAGTTTTTTGTTACACGAAAATTAAGTTGGGATAGATGTGGTTCGGGTATATCAGTTTGGTTCATCATCTTCCCAGAGCATTTACGACAAGGAAACCGAACACATCTGGCGAACTAAGATGCTACAGCCAAAGCACATAGTCCAATATATCAGTCCAATGAAACAGGAACAAAGGAACTTCAATGAATCTCGTGAACCAGTCCATCTCAGAACACTCCCCCCGGCACGTAGATGATTACTGCTTCTCTTAATCTGGAAAGGAAATTTTTTTAAAAATTTGATGTACCTATCAGCATAGATGATCCGGCAAGTCGATAAATCCACAACCAAATTCGTCGCCACTCCGAAACTTCAGGACTATAAATTCCAGGGCTAATTTTAGGAGAGTGTGTGTCATCCATTGATCACTTTAACCCTTCATTGTTCTTTAAACATTTGCATCTGCTAGTGAAGTCATGGGATCCTTCAGAAACCAACATTGCATCCTGGTGACATTGATCTTCCTTTTGGGAGCCTGGGCTCATCAAGCTGCGGGTCGCACCCTCCAGCAAGAAGATCCCATGTACGAGATGCACGAGCAGTGGATGGCCCGTTACGGGCGTGAGTATAAGAACATGGGGGAGAGGCAAAGCCGTTTCGAGATATTCAAGGTGAACGTGCGACGGATTGAGTCGTTCAATCAGGCAGGTGACAAGTCTTACCAGCTTGGCATCAATCAGTTTGCGGACCTCACGAACGAAGAATTCAAGGCGAGGAACCGATTCAAGTCTCACATGTGCTCCACCGAGGCCGCTTCTTTCAAGTACGAAAACGTCACCGCGGTGCCTTCCAGCATGGATTGGAGAAAGAAAGGAGCCGTGACACCGGTTAAGAACCAAGGCCAATGTGGTAAGTTGATGAAATTTAGTTCATGAATGAGCATTATTTGCCTTCACTAATCTATTCGACATTCTTTGACCCAATATGTTGTTAAAACCCCTAATCTTCTTATAGTTTCTTCTCCAAGAATGTTGTTGTTCTGATTTGATTGTCCTGTTCCATTGCAAAATTGTAGGATGCTGTTGGGCTTTCTCAGCCGTCGCGGCTGTGGAAGGAATCAATGAAATAACCTCGGGTAAGTTGATCTCTCTTTCCGAGCAAGAGTTGGTCGACTGCGACGTCGGTGGCCAGGACCAAGGATGCGAAGGCGGCTGGATGGATAGCGCGTTCCAGTTCGTCGAGAAGCACGGCCTCACGACCGAGACGAACTATCCCTACGTGGGCGCGGATGGCAAATGCAATGTCAAATCTGAATCGAACCGCGCCGTGACCATAAAGGGCTATCAAGACGTTCCCGCCAACAGCGAGGAGGCATTGCTAAAGGCAGTTGCCATGCAGCCGGTTTCCGTGGCCATCGACGCCGGAGGATTCGAGTTCCAGTTCTACTCTGGCGGCGTGTTCACCGGAGATTGCGGGACCGATTTGGACCACGGAGTTACCGCCGTCGGATACGGGGCAAGCGACGATGGCACCAAATTTTGGCTGGTGAAGAACTCGTGGGGAGAGGAATGGGGAGAGGAAGGATACATAATGATGCAGAGAGATGTCAGCGCTAAGGAAGGCCTCTGCGGCATAGCCATGAAGGCCTCTTATCCTACTGCATAACTATGGATGAAGTCCCTATATGATGTGAATAATTTTCTACTCTGTGTTTACCGCATACTGTCATCGTGTGATGTAAATTAAGTTATATCTAAACGTTGAGTGATTGGAATGTAATATTGGAATTTCCTATTTGAAAATATATACTTGGTACAAGAAGTATGGAACCAAATCAAATATGACGCTGTGCTCAACGTCTTTTTCTTTTTAATAACACGATGTATCTTAACCTTTTCGCCCGTTAATGTTTTGTTTCGGTTGCTCTTTCTTGTGAAGTCTTGCACTTTTCTTGAGTTCAAATAAATTATAGGTTGATAATCTGTCTACAGGACCCGTTGTCCCTACTAGTGTCGGACTATTAAATCTGCAAACCAAGGTTGCTCACTTAGCTCTCCTATACACACACACACATATATTTATATGGTTCCAACTTGTACTTCTGCTTATCAATTTCATGATATACCATTTATACAATTTCCAACACATAACCTTAAATTGGGGTTAATTCCAAAAAAAAGTACTAACTTTAGGTCGATGGACAATTCTGATCCGAACTTTTTTTTGTCCCGTAAAAAAGCACCAACTTTAAGTCGAAGGACAATTCTGGCCCGAACTTTTTTTTGTCCCGTAAAAAAGCACAAACTTTAAGTCGAGTGACAATTCTTGCCCCAACTTTTTTTTGTCTCGTAAAAAAGCACCAATTTTCACTTAAATCTCAAATCTGGCTCCCATTGTCTTAGAACCATTGATTATTTAACTTGACTATTCCACCTTAGCAATAAATCCACGTGGCTTGCTGACTGGATTTAAAGCAATATTTATTGTCTTATTCTCTAAGCCACAGCTTGAAGAATAACGGTAAAACTATTCGTTTCCTTCACTTCACTGGTAAATAAAAAATATCTCCAGATTGAATCTCTCTGGCCAGATGTAATCTGAAGCTGACCACTGCCTGTCAACAGACGACATGGATGAGATTCGCCAAGCTCACCATCATAACCTTTTTTTCTCAAACAAGGGTAACTTCAGACAGAAAGTCAATGGGAGGTCAGATTTGGGATCAGGGTAAAAGTTGGTGATCTTTTATGAGATAAAAAAAATTTGGGGCTAGAATTGTCACTCGACCTAAAGTTGGTGTTTTTTTACGAGACAAAAAAAAGTTCAGGCCAGAATTGCCCCTCGACCTAAAATTTGTGCTTTTTTATGGGACAAAAAAAATTTGTGCCAGAATTATCCCTTGACCTAAAGTTTGTGCTTTTTTTTGGAATTAGGCCCCTTAAATTGTGATAACATCCTAGATCTTCCCGAAGCATGATCTCTCTCTATTAAGGCTCCATTTATTTTGCGAAAAATGAATGATTGGGAAAATATATATATTTTTAAATGATCATTTGTATCGCTTGAAATAATTAGTCAATGGAAAAAAATTTAATTATCGACAATAATTTACGTCTAAATATTTTCGTGAACGATCAAAATATTTTAATTTCGTTAATTTTTACGAGTGACGCAAGCGATTCAGAAAAAAAAATGTTTCATAAATTTCATTTTTCTCGAAATAAGCGCACCCTAAATTCAGTTCTTCACTCGATCGCGATCAAGGTTTTCTTTTCGCTTACACATATGCAACTTCTTTTCGGTCAATTTAGTGCAAGATGAATAATTTATTTGGATTTTGTTTTAAAGTTTGTGGGGGGTTGGGCTTGCCACAGGCTAGGCCGTCGCCAATGCTGTACTTCCAGGTCAGCGAGCAAGCCGTCCCCGTCCATGTTGTTCTGCTCTCATTCCTACTCATAATTAGTGGATTTACATAATTATAACATTCGTTGATTAATTATTCTATAAGTATTGCTAATATATGAAGAGAGATATGCAATACCAATTCTATACTTTGTGTTTTTTCCTCCACATTTCGTTAACAGATCAACTTAGGTGAATTCGCGATAAAATTTAAGTTACCAGTCGATGGATCTCGATTCTTAATTAGCTATTAAGTATATTCAAGTGGCTATGCTCATATAATACATTAGAATTATTTATACAATTATACCTTTTTCGATTTATTATCTTTTTACAAAGGTAAAAAAAAACACTAATGTTAACTCTCATAAACAAGTACACCGGAAGTATTTTTTTTTTTTTATTTACTCACGGGTCTCATGTGCGAGATTAGTCTGATGTCGAACTTGGAGCTTTTAGAGGAAATAAACAACCTCATGAATTTGCCAATAACGTAGATTTTCTTTTCTTCTTCACAAACGGTGAAAATCTTAATCTAGACGATGATGTCAAAAAATCGATGCATTCGTTTAAGATTTACTTATCGTATATGCATCTAAATTTGGCTCGACGAAATAAAAGTCTTCAAATTCAAATGCAGTACAAGGAGGATAATCTATAGTTTATCCAAATTAAGTCCCAGTTTACCCATCTTGTCCAAGCATTTACAACAAGGAAACTGAACACATCTGTCCGAAACTCTTGCTCTATCATGATTCATGCTACAGCCAAAGCAGAAATCAGTCCAGTGAAACAGAAAGAGAGGAACTTCAATAAATTTCATGGACCGGTCCATCTCAAATCACTCTCTCCGGCACGTAGATGATTACTGCTTCTCCTAATCTGGGAAGGGTTTATTTATTTTTTTATGAACAGCATGGATTATCCGGCAAGTCGAAGAATCCACAACCAAGTTCATCGCTCATGCCGAAACTTCAGGACTATATATTTGAGGACTAATCTTAGGAGTCTGTGTGCCCACTCATCCATTGATCACTTTAACTCTTCATTGCTCTTGAACATTTGCATCTGCTAGTGAAGTCATGGGATGCTTCAGAAACCAATATTGGCTTCTACTGACATTGATCTTCCTTTTGGGAGCTTGGGCTCATCAAGCTGTGGGTCGCACCCCCCAGCGAGAAGATCCCATGTACCAGATGCATGAGCTGTGGATGGCGCGATACGGGCGTGTGTACAAGGACATGGACGAGAGGCAAAGCCGTTTCGAGATATTCAAGGCAAACATACTACGCATCGTGTCGTTCAATCGGGCGGGCGACAAGCCTTACAAGCTTGGCATCAATCAGTTTGCCGACCTCACGAACGAGGAGTTCAAGGCGAGGAACCGATTCAAGTCGCACATGTGCTCCACCGAGGCTGCTTCTTTCAAGTATGGAAATGTCACTGCGGTGCCTTCTAGCATGGATTGGAGAAAGAAAGGAGCTGTGACGCCTGTTAAAAACCAAGGCCAATGTGGTAAGTTGATGGAATTTGGTTCACGAATGAGCATTATTTGCCTTCTCTAATGTATTCGACATTCTTTGACCCAATACGTTGTTAAAACCCCTAATCTTCTTGTAGTTTCTTCTCCAAGATTGTTGTTGTTCTGATTTGATTGTCCTGTTTCCAATGCAAAAATGTAGGATGTTGTTGGGCTTTCTCAGCCGTGGCGGCTGTGGAAGGAATTAATGAAATAACCTCGGGTAAGTTGATCTCTCTCTCCGAGCAAGAGTTGGTCGACTGCGACATCGGTGGCCAGGACCAAGGATGTGAAGGTGGCTGGATGGATAGCGCGTTCCAGTTCATCGAGAAACACGGCCTAACAACCGAGACAAACTATCCCTACGTGGGCACGGATGGCAAATGCAATGTCAAATCGGAATCGAACCGTGCTGTGATCATCAAGGGCTATGAAGACGTTCCCGCCAACAGCGAGGAGGCATTGCTAAAGGCAGTTGCCAATCAGCCGGTTTCTGTGGCCATCGATGCCGGAGGATTCGAGTTCCAATTCTACTCTAGCGGCGTGTTCACTGGAGCTTGTGGGACCGATTTGGACCACGGCGTTACTGCGGTTGGATATGGGACCAGCGATGATGGCACCAAATTTTGGCTGGTGAAGAACTCGTGGGGCGAGGAGTGGGGCGAGCAAGGATACATAATGATGCAGAGAGATGTCAGCGCTAAGGAAGGCCTCTGCGGCATAGCCATGAAGGCCTCTTATCCTACTGCATAAGTATGAATGAAGTCTCTGTATGATGTAAAGATATTCTACCTTGTGTGTTTACTACATTCTGTCATCTTGTGAAGTAACTTGAGTACATGCAAATAATGTGTGATTGGATTGTAATATCCAAATATTCTATTTCGTATCTCTACTGTTCAAGAATTATGGAACCAAATTGAACTTGGCACAGCTAAGTATATGCTTAACGCCCTTTTTCTCTCTATATCACGAATTGTCATGACCTTTCGCCCGTCAATAATTTATTTATGCTGCTCTCACCTCAAAGGCTCGTGCTCTCGTGAAGTCGTGCACTTTCTGGGCGGCTTCGAATAAATGATAGCTTGATAATCTGTCGACAGGAGCCATTGTCCTTACTAGTGTTAGGTTATTAAATGTACAAACCAAGGTTATAGAAAGCGCATTCAGCAATAGTTCCAACTTAAACTTCCGCTTATCAATTTCAGGAGTTCCCCTTTACACAATGGCCAACACAGAAACTTAAAATAGACAAGTTCACTGTAGGTCTTCACATGATGTAATATCTCTCTCCGTTGTGATCAAGGCTCTCTTTCTATCTACACATATGCGACTTCTTTTCATCCAGTTTGAATGCAGTCAGCAAGTAAAGAGCGACCCCAGCGAAATCGCCTGTCGCGGATGGTACTTAACGACGGTTTTTCCTGCCTTAGAGACGGGCTTGACCGTCCCTCTCTTGAGGACAAATTTAAGGTGTTACGATTTTGCCTGTTTATTGTGTTTTTACGTCTTATTAGACTCTTTCGTAATACTTTATCACATTAAGTTGTTCAATTCTTTCGTGTAGGTGCAAATCATACTTTTTACGATTTGTGGCATGCATTTAACAAAATATACCCAATATTTATGATGTAATAAAAACTACTTGTCGACTTTGAAAGAAAAAACCAAGGGAATTGGATGGGGTGAGGATGTTTCGTCTCCGGTGTAGGGTTCGACTCTCACGCTTTACAAAAAGGAGGAGCAAAAGCTTGAGAGAGAAAGAGAGGACAATTAGAGTAGAAATTACCAAAAAATAACTTTGAAAGAAAAAATAACTTCCATGGATGCGGTAGTTTACAAATTGTCCATGTCAACACTGGCTGTGCCACGTAGAATGGCCAACATCCATGACAGCTATTTCCAGCCCAAATTGATCGGAAGAACTACATTGGCAAATCGTCAAAATGTATAAGACTAAATTAGCCAAATTAAAAATTTTATGATTTAATTGGCATCCGTATAATGAATTTATGACTCTTACGGTAATCATCCCTTTGACTATGTATGCTGCAATTTCATCCTACAAATCGACTATAGCCGCACAAAGGGCTATATTTGGGTACATGTGGAAATAGTTTTTTCCCTCGACATTATATTGAAATAATTTCAATAAAATTTTTTTGGACCAAGCGGAGGTGGAGAAGCAAAAGACTCAAGTGGTTCAATCCTCCATTCCGCCGTTTTAAATGCTCACATGCACGCCCATGCAACTCCAATGTGAAAGGTCATCTGTAGTTTGTAGTTTGTACTGACCAAATTTGCCAGCACGCTACGAGTTTGGCCAAGAACGAACGATAAGAACACGTTACAACCTAAGCAGATTGTCCTATATGTCAGCCCACGAACAGAAACTTGGAGCTTCCAGGACATTAATCTCACGAGCCAAGTCTATCTCAGAACATTCTAATCTGGCACGCAAATGGAAACTAATTCATGTCCAATCGGATGTGCCCATCAGGACAGATTATCAGGCAAGTTGATGAATCCCACCACCTGAATTCTTCGTACGGTCCAAGACATAAGGACTATAAATCTGAGGTGCGAATCTGGGATTCTGTGTGCTCACAAACTTATTTGACTTTGCTCTTCTTCATCTCTCACTCCTAACACTGCTCGTGAAGCCATGGCATCGTCGAGAAACCGATATTGCGTCCTAGTGACTATGATCTTCCTTTTGGGAGCTTGGGCTTGCCAAGCCGCGGGGCGGACCCTCCAGCAAGACGATCCCGTGTACGAGATGCATGAGCAATGGATGGCCCGTTACGGGCGTGTGTACAAGGACATGGGAGAGAGGCAAAGCCGTTTCGAGATATTCAAGTCGAACGTGCAATGGATCGAGTCATTCAATAGGGAAAGTAGCAAGCCTTACAAGCTCGGTGTCAATCAGTTTGCCGACCTCACGAATGAAGAGCTCAAGGTGAGGAACCGATTCAAGTCGCACATGTGCTCCACCGAGGCCGCTTCTTTCAAGTACGAAAACGTCACCACGGTGCCTCCTAGCATGGATTGGAGAAAGAAAGGAGCCGTGACGCCTGTAAAGAACCAAGGCCAATGTGGTAAGTTGGTGGAATTAAATTCATGAACGAACAATAGTTTCCTTCATTTATCTATCGATTCTATATCACATTCTTTAAGTCAATATGTTGTTCAAATTGCCTATTATTCTTATAGCAGCTCCAACAATAGTCTTGTCCTAACTTGATTGTACAATCAAATGTAGGATGTTGTTGGGCTTTTTCAGCCGTGGCAGCAGTGGAAGGAATCCATGAAATAACCACAGGTAAGTTGATTTCTCTTTCCGAGCAAGAGTTGGTCGACTGCGACGTCGGTGGCCAGGACCAAGGATGCGAAGGCGGCTGGATGAATAGCGCGTTCCAATTCGTGGAGAAGCACGGCCTCACTACGGAGGCGAACTACCCCTACACGGGCAAGGACAGCAAGTGCGATGCCAAAGGGGAATCGAACCGTACCGTGATCATAAAGGGACACGAGGACGTTCCTGCCAACAGCGAGGAGGCGTTGCTGAAAGCCGTCGCCAACCAGCCGGTCTCCGTGGCCATCGAAGCCTCAGGATCCGAGTTCCAGTTCTACTCCGGCGGCGTGTTCAACGGATTCTGCGGGCTCGTATTGGACCACGGTGTCACCGTCGTCGGATACGGGACCAGCGACGACGGTACCAAGTATTGGCTGGTGAAGAACTCGTGGGGCAAGGAGTGGGGCGAGGAAGGGTACATAAGGATACAGAGAGATGTTGGCGGCAAGGAAGGCCTCTGCGGCATAGCAATGATGCCATCTTATCCTACTGCATGAGTCTGAATTCACTAATATTAGAGATGAACTCATGTGATGTAAAGACACGAGATTTCCCACTTTCTATGTTTATTGGGTACTGCTGTGCCTCGCTGCTTGTAAATTTCGCCTGCATGGTGATTATATAGAGCAATACTATGAAATTTCCTAATTGAAGATGTCTAATTGTTCGAGAAATCTAGAACCAAATTCAACTAAGCACCTGAGCTTAGTATTTTCATACCATATCGTACTTGGGTCTCTGTGTGTGTGTTTGTATCAGTGTCTGTGCAACATTTCTATTGTCCCCTACCCTCAAAATACCGATTTTTTCCGTGCTGATTTTATTTCAGCAAGTGTTGGTAAGTACTTAAAAAAAAAAACTGTGCGATAGAAAATGATCGGCAAGTTGTTGTTCCGGGTAACTGGGTAACTTATTAATACTTTAATGAAATTAAAAAAATTATAATTTATAAATTACCAATTTTGTACTGACTGATCAACTTTATTTATATCCGAATTTATTAACTTCTCAACCTAAAATATATTAATTATTTCGCACCACGCCAATTCTATGATATAGGACTCTCTGACATAAGTCATACGGGTATCACAATAATACCATATTAAATATTTATTAGGAGCACTACTGTGTACCATCGCTAGTGTTGGTGATGGTTCTTCCAATTTATATGACGGTTTCGCCCGTCGCTACACATTTAGTAGTGTATCCTCCTCTTTTTAAGATTAAAATTATGACTTTATAATAAATCCACTTTATTGTGTTTTATGTCTTACTAGACTCTTTCATCCATATTTCCTTATGATTAGTTTTGTTCAATTCATTGATATACAAGCGCATCATACTCTTCCGCAATTTTTGGCTTGCAATTTGACAGAATAAAAAGAACCATCACAATCTCAACGGAATAGCAAGACCTTCCAACTTTTGTGCGATAAAATCGCAACTCCGTATGAACGGTGGCGCGAAGAATTAACTACGTCTATATCGTTGTTGACACCAAAATAAGAATCGGCATAGACGCTGAGTCGGCTTTAATGCCGAATCTGGTGTATAATGGGAATCGGCTATCTTCTGAAATACGTTTGGATAAAATTCGGAAACATGCTGGGAAGCAAGCATAAATGGCATCATATCCCGAATTCGGTAGTTGATGAAGATCGGGATACTTACCGAAACATGGAAAGTCATAGTTCGGGAGTAAAAAAAAAAAAAGCGTTAAAGCATTTATGCCTCGGGAAGTTGGCTTTTTCCCGAAATTCGGGAAGTTTATACTTCGGGAATATACCGAAATCATAGAAAATCGGTAAAGATGAATCACGGCTCAGCCACGTAAATCATGATAGCAGGAAGTTATGAGCGAAAAGCGAACATAGTGAGCACGAGCATATTGTGGGGAGTTACTTGCCCAAATTTGAAGTCATCCCAGCGGTTGAGATCAAGTTTTGATGGACAATAAAACTGGAAAAACGTGATTAGAAAAGGCAGTTATTGGAAGCGCCAAAATTCAAAGTTTGAAAACATGGAAGTAACCGACGAGCAGTTACAAGATATGAGGAGATACAAATACTTAGAAGAAAGAAAGAGGGGAGGATGGACAACAAGGCAAAAACACTCAAGCTTATCTGCACTTTAGTTTCCTCTGAATCTTTACTTCCTGCATTTACAACTTCCTGCAACTCTAGTTAACTTTCAAGTCCTTTACAGCTTTCATAGGAGTATTGTAATGTAGCTTGGAACTTTGTTGATCTCAGATCCATTTTCAATCCATTCGAATTATATCTATTCCATATAACCTTGTGCACACTTTGTTTCCTTCTTTGCCACGACTCTCCTAGAAATCAAGTCACAGAACCTATCTTAATAAAAATCGAAAATCAAAGTTTCGGTGAAAGATATTCCTCGTCGTAAAACGAGCGAACAATCGTGAAAAACTTTAACGCTTTGCAAGTACATTATAGCCGCGCAAATCGCAACATCTCAGTATCACACGTTCAATTTATTAGAAAGTCATCCTGAGTTCATACTGATCAAAACTTAGTCTTCTCAAAAGTCATCGTTTGCTTCGTTTGATGCGAGAAATTATTGCAGTGATTGAACATGCTACGAATTGGCCAAAAAAGACAGTAAAAACGTGTTGAAATCGAAGCGCATAGACCAATTTACCAGCCCCTCGCGCAGGAACAAAGGAGCCTCCATGACATGAATCTCACAAGCTAAGTCTGTATCAGGACATTCTCTCTGGCACGTTGATGATTGATCACTGCTTCTCTTGATTAAAGCTGATTCATCTGACTAATTTCGATGTACCCTTCAGGACAGATTATCAGGCAAGTCGATGAATCCACCTCCAAATTCGTTGTACGATCCAAAACATTAGGACTATAAATTTGAGGTGCAGCCTAGAGTTCTGTGTGCTCACAAAACTTATTTACTTGCTGTTCTTCAACGCCCCTGACTTTGCTAGCGAAGTCACGGGATCGTTTAGAAACCGATGTTGCATTCTAGTGCCTTTGATCTTGCTTCTGGGAGCTTGGGCTCCACAAGCCACGGGTCGCGCCCTCCAGCAAGAGGATCCCATCTACGAGATGGACGGGGGCAGTGGATGGCCCGTTACGGGCGTGTGTACAAGGATGCGGAAGAGAGGCAGAGCCGTTTCAAGATATTCCAGGCGAATGTACAAGGCATCGAGTCGTTCAATCGGGCAAACAACAAGCCTTACAAGCTCGGCGTCAATCAGTTCGCCGACCTTACCAACGAAGAATTCAAGGCGAGGACCCGATTCAAGTCGCACATGTGCTCCACCGAGGCAGCTTCTTTCAAGTACGAAAACGTCACCGTGGTGCCTTCTAGCATGGATTGGAGAAAGAAAGGAGCTGTGACGCCGGTTAAGAACCAAGGCCAATGCGGTAAGTTGATGGAGATTAGTTCATGACTGAGCATTATTTGCCTTCATTAATCTATTCGACATTCTTAGAGCCAAGATGTTGTTAAAACTCCTAATGTTGTCATGGTATCTTCTCCAAGAATGTTTGTTGTTCTGATTTGATTGTCCTGTTTACGTTGCAAAATTGTAGGATGTTGTTGGGCTTTTTCAGCCGTGGCGGCTGTGGAAGGAATCAATGAAATAACCACGGGTTAGTTGATTTCTCTCTCCGAGCAAGAGTTGGTCGACTGCGACGTCGGTGGCCAGGACCAGGGATGCGAAGGCGGCTGGATGGATAGCACGTTCCAATTCATCGAGAAGCACGGCCTCACGACCGAGACGAACTATCCCTACAAGGGCACGGATGGCAAGTGCAATGTCAAGTCGGAATCAAACCGTGCCGTGGTTATAAAGGGCTATGAAGACGTTCCCACCAACAGCGAGGGGGCATTGCTAAAGGCAGTTGCTAATCAGCCGGTCTCCGTGGCCATCGACGCAGGAGGATTCGAGTTCCAATTCTACTCTAGCGGCGTGTTCACCGGCACTTGTGGGACCGACTTGGACCACGGCGTTACCGCCGTCGGATACGGGACTAGCGATGATGGCACCAAATTTTGGCTGGTGAAGAATTCGTGGGGCGAGGAAGGATACATAAGGATGCGGAGAGACGTCAGCACTAAGGAAGGCCTCTGTGGCATCGCGATGAAGGCCTCTTATCCTACCGCATAGATTTGAACGATGCCATATAGCTGCATGCAATGTAAAAAATGGTAAAGGTTTTCAGTTCAGGGCCTTGTCTTATACCTATGTTTGACATGATAGAAAGTCTCATTAGGGACGTCGATCGATGTCGCAAGAAATCAATTAAGTTCCTGGGAACGGTCGGTAAGAAGAGAATCATCTCCTACCAATTTTGAGGAGTCTGCCTAATTACTCAGCCATCAAATCATTTTGCCGGTATCTTACATGGGGGTCACCCAAGAACCGGCGAATTTGAAATTTCCTTCTTGAAAGATATGTCTCATGCTCTGCTCGTTCGAACCACCGCGTAATGAAATCCACCCAGGTACGACTTGCCATCTGACAGAAACAGTCCGAACACTTCACAGTCTGCTTCACTTAGGGCCCGTTTGGTTCGGCTTTTCAAATGCAACTTGGGAGAATGCAAATACCTTTAGGTGAAAGCCACTTGGGGAAATGTAAGTGGTGTTTGGTAAAAAAAAATTTGTGAAGCTACTTTGGCCTAAGTAGTGTTTGGTAAATTTTTTTTTGCAAAGAGCTTTGGCAATTTTTAGTTTTAATATTCCGATTTTGCCCCTATTACTGTTCATCTTCTTTACCGGCGAGGGTGGCCGGCGAGGGCAGATCTGGCCGGCGAAGCACCGGCGAGGTCGCCCGACCCAGGCGACGGCCGCTCGGGGTCGAGCGACCGCCCAGGCGGCCGTCGCCGGGGTCGCGCGACCCAAGCGACCATCGCCGGGGTCGCGCGACCCAAGCGACGGCCGCCTGGGTCGCAACCCAGGCCGACGTCGCCTGAGGTCGCGCGACCCAGGCGATGACGCCTGGGTCAGGCGACCTCGCCGGCCCTTCGCCGGCCAGATCCGCCCTCGCCGACCGTTCGCCGGCCACCCTCGCCGGCCACCTGAAGAAGATGAACAGTAACAGGGGCAAAACCGGAATAAAGAAATTTGAGTGAGGGCAATTTGGGAAGAAAAAAATAGGCTTCAGCATTTGTGGAATGCTGAAAGCCCAAAGCTGGTCTGAACCAGCTTTGGGCTTTCAACATCCCAAATGCTAACTTTCGGCTTTCCGTTCCCTGAACCAAACAGGGCCTTACTCCAAATCAATCCCCACAGAGCAGAGAATGAGGATCATATAACAGATGCCACATTTTGTTCAGAACAGATACTTCAGTCTTCAGACTAGCCCTCAGCCTCAACACCACTAAATCGATGTAACTATGACACCGACATTTCATCTAAAATCAGGCTAATACAGCTCAGGTAAGGGTGAGCGGTTCCCGGTCCGGTCTGGTCCGCGGTCCAACCCAAGAACCGGGAACCGGACCGGTTCCCAGTTTCTAGGACCGGGCACTGGACCGGCTAATCTTGGGACCGTAGACAGGACCGAACCATCAGTCCGATCCGGTTCCAATGGGACCAATATTAAATATTATTTGTGAACCGAAAATCGATTGCTCCATTCTTTCCTTTGTAGTTCTAATTTGATCTCATAAAACCATCACAAATATTGAAAAAATATATATATAATTTATGAAAAAATTGAACAATCGGTTCCATTGGGATCAATATTAAATATTTTTCATATATATATTAAATATTATATATTTGAAAAAATTAAAAAAATATATATTTATCAGTCCAGTCCGATCCCCACCCTAGAACCGGGAACTGGACCGCCCGAAAACCGGTTCCACTTTTAGAAACCGGGAACCGGACCGATATTCCCGGAAACCGGACCAAACCGATCGGTCTGGTCCGGTCTCAATTTAGGCGGTCCATCTTGCTCACCCCTAAGATCTTGCTCACCCCTAAGCTCAGGCTTCCATACTCCCGCGTAAAGAAACTTACGTTTGCTGAGATCACATCAATTTTGATAAGCAGCATAGAACCAGATATCGCTTGTCTTCTAGCAAAAAGAGTATGCCGATTGACATCCAAGAAAGTTTCATTAAAACACACGATGAAGTTATTACTAGGGCAAAAAGGGTCCATGATCTGTCATTAGCTCAACAGGCACAAACTCGCAGTAATTCAGACAGGGAAATACGATACAATAACCCACATACCGTACTTAGATGCACGATAATACATTATCACATGCAAACATGCGCTTTAGCTTTATCATCAAAAAGCTTCAATTGGCAGACTGTCGCAGCTCAGGTCGGACAAAGTTTGCATCTGCAGACACGGAGATATCAACGGTAGGTCTCAACTGTGAGCAAACTTCAATTGCTCCATGCACCGGATCTGACAAGAAGTTGCTGATGAGGTCCCGGTTAATTGGGGTACCATTGTCCACAGCAACTAAAGCTTGTTGAGTCAGGATGTAATCAAATCGGGGAGCCCACTTCCTTGACCCAAGACGAGCTGTGGTCGAACAATTGTCGACCATAAAAGAGACTCCACGAGCATGCATGAAGGGGTTTAAAGAATCAACTGCCTCTATAACACTCTCATTAATGATCTCAGAGTAGGAGTGTCCTTTCTTCCTCAACATTTCAATCTGCACAAACATTACACCTCACAAGAGTAAGACACTACAACGAATAAAGGATCTCCTGTTTAATTACTATGCTTATGGTTGTAAAACTGTACTAGTAAGGCAGACAAGAGAATCTAGATGTGCATATAGTAAATTAAAGCAAGCCATAATGCGCATTCCCATCCAGATAAGAAAATATAACAGCTTAAGATGGCTTCTATCCCACCAAAAAAATATCGATAAGTAAAGAACCTCGAAAATTGAAGAAACTAGCATGGGAAGTATTCATCTTCCGTGAGATTAAGATTACCAAGCCAACCAAATTGAGCTCCAAGATACAGAGAGAAATCCTCACCTGGGCCATCATCAATGCAACAAAGACACCAGCTGTGAAAGGAAATAATGGACCAAGGTCACCAGCTGGTCTTGCTGCTCGCACGCGCTCACCCACTTTCCACATGCGGGTCTGATCTATCTTGCCCATTGGGAAAGCAGGTAGACCATCCTTTTCCTGTAGCGAAAGGATAAGAAAATCTTAATCTGCAAAATGGATGCTTTATACTCTTGTTCTATCAAATCGAGAGTCAAAATCTATCAAAGAAAAACATACATAAAAGCGCCGTCCAGCAAGTACAACGCTGCGAATCTCACTACCACTGGCAACATCTTCATAGCACTCATACAAGATGTCCATGCAAGGATAGTACGATGCACTGTATGCCATCTCAAATTCTTTCTTTCCTTCATCAGACAGTAAATTGTAAACAGCCAACATGCCCTGTTGAGAAAATGACCAGAAAACAAAATTAAACACATTGACCCAGTAACTGGTCATATACATCTCCCTAACAATGGTATCAGTGGCATCCAAGAGTCAGGGAAAATAGAAAGGAGAAGCTATCGATTTTATCACCAAAAAGCAACCTGCGTTGAAATGGTCTTCGAGATGATGCCAGTTATACACTCAACAGTATTTTTGTACGCCAGATCTTCACTCATTCCATTTTCAGTGTACCTTCTGAACAGGGATTCCACAACTCCATGAACAGCACCAAGTAAAATGCCTAAGAGCAAGGCAAGCACAAATCAAGCATCATTCGCATACTTGCAACACAGAAATCCATATAACTGATATCCGTAATTGTCGATAGATATCTTATCATCTTATTTAGGATTCATCCCACTTAAATAAGAATGGAGCTAAACTCACCACGCTCCCCAAAGATATCACTTTTGTACTCCTGCTCCAAAGTTGTGACAAATGTAAATGGAGAACCAAGTGCAACCGACCAACCAAGGGCAACGTCAGTGGCCCTTCCATCAACATCCTGTATTCAAGAAACTTAAGTCCCCCATTTTCGCTTAAGTGGGTTGGGAAGAGATGGGCGCTATACTTTTTGTTTCAGCATGCTTACCTGGTGGACTCCGAAACTGGAATTGATTCCAGCACCATTTATCTCTTTGCCTTGGACATAGAGTCTCCTTACAGAGGGACCCATTCCCTTGGGGCATACAGCAATCACGCTGATGTTCTTTGGGAAGTCAAGTCCCATAGATTGCAAATGCCCCAAAAGGAACCCGTGAGACAGACCTAGGATGCTGTTTGGCTTCATGTGAGAAAATACTTTCTCATAGTTATCCGCCTGCGGCATTACACGGAATTTGGAGATTCAAAAACAAGGGAAAGAACTAAGGAAATAAAGTAGTCTAGGACTCTAGGGGAGTGGTGGAGACCAAATGCAGAGTTACAACTTCTTTGGATAGTTTCATCAGTGATTTGATATACACTTGTCCAGGTAAACAATCGTTACAAACCTGTGCAGCATCAGAAATCAGTAGCAACACAAGATCACTTCCTGAAATGGTTTCCCATATATCACCCAGTGTCCCATTCTCCTCAGAAAATCCTGCAGCACGAGCTTCAGCAAAAGATCGGGAACCTTTTCTGAGTCCGATCTGTAAAAAACGATACGGTGAGGTGAACTTTCCCCTTAAAATGAGAGTCCAAACAAACACAATCAAGAACTGTGGACCAGCTAAGGGTTTGATTGTGACCAACAACCTTTTTAAGTTATTTACATAACCTAAAGAGATATATTACCTTAACCACAATATCAGACTTCGCTTCAGCCAGAGAATCTCTCAGATTTTGGGCTTGAGCAGGACCCTAGAAAAGTACGCTCATTAACAGATAGAAAAAGCAAAAATAAGAATGCATAAAATGTGAAGATGTTATAACCAAACTCAACGAAAAGGTTGGAAGAGGAAAACCATTTTGTACATGTTATTTACCATGCTTCCACTGGAAAGAGTGTGGATTTCACAACCTTCTTCGAGACTCTAATAACTCCCAAGATTACATAGTCCCTTGGTTGTGTCTCATTTTTCCACTTATGCAATAACTTAGCTGTTCTGCTATATCTTAAAAGAGCAGAAACTTTACAGAAAAAAGAACTACCTCAAAGACCTCTAAGAGCTGAAGCCCACATAACGTCCCAAAAGAAGTAGGCAGGAGAAATTGCCGAAATCATGAAAGAATATCCAATGAAGCCGCAAAAATCGACCAAACAAAAGCCAGAAACGAAAGGAATGAGCTGAGAGATGGTACCTGAGAACCCCATCCAATGACGCCGATCTGCTTAATTCCCTTGAACACGTCGGGCAGCAGTGGGAACAAGTCCCTCCCTCCTCTCACGATGTACTACAACAGGTGAAGAGCAGAACAGTCAATGGATGTTTCGACGAACTTAAGAGCAGCAACTTTCATCCTTTCCATCGTGCACCGTAAAGACGCAAAACTGGTTCTTAGAAATGCAAATGGTACGCGTGCATAATGAAAGAATCAACTTCTAACGAGATAACCATGCACAACCACATATGAAATCACGTCGAGGACTGAAAAGGGCACATCTTCAAATGATCTTCCTCTCATTCCTCTGCTAGACACCAGAAAGAAGCAAAACCGGTTTCCCAGACGTGCAAATGGTACATGCTTAATGGAAGAATCAACTTCTAACCAGACGTCCATGCATAAACAGATACATTTACAGCATGAACAAACAGAAACAGGTTGAGCCAGCGAAAACGGAGTCCAAAAAAGAAACATTTCTGAGTGATCTTCCTTTCATTTTCTCTGCTCGACACCGTCCACCTAACCTAAAACTTTAGGCACAACACAGAGTCACTAAGGAGAAAAGTCCTACGCCGCTCATCTTATCTACGCAGATACGTAACGATCAGAACAACGGCAAGCAGCAGCAAAAATACCTCGTCGTGACCAGCGAGCGTGACCTTCTCCTTCTTGAACACCGATGTCTCGAAGTCCAGCGACGTGAGCGGCTTGATGGCCGGCACGGACACCATGCGAGCCCCCAGGGCCGAGCCTCCGGCGCCATTTCCGGCGGCAGCGGCGGAGGCGGCGGCGGTGGCGGCGGCCCTTAGGGCCTTGGAGGAGGACGAGGAGAGGAACCCCAGGCCGGAGCGAGCGGGGGACATGGCGAGGGCCCTGGCGGGGGACGATTTCGAGGAGGCCGCGGCGGAGAAGGACGGTGAGAAGGAGGTCGCCGCCGACGCCATTGTTGAGCAGGAGGAGGCGCAGTGTGATCGCGGGAGGCAAGGGCTGGAAAGAGGAGACGAAGATGGCGACTTTTCGAAGGGCCTTTATAGTCGAGGGATTTCGGGGGTGACGAGCGAACCTCAGGAGTAACCCGGAGGCCGGATTCGGGTCGGGCAATAAATTGACCCGATTCGGTATTTGCAAATTCAGAATTGATGTGTTCAATCTGGATGAGAAGCTTATCAACTCAAAACATTTACCAGTATTGAACCCCCAATATGATCTTCGAATAAGCATGAATAGCTAATGCAATTTTGAGATTGGTACCGCATGATACTTTCACTCCGGTCCGTATGTTGGGCCAGGATAGGAAGATTACAGAGCGCGTGAAGTAAAGGCACGAACTTGAAGAGCAACCGAGTCAGGTAGGTTTGATTTAAGTTTTTTTTTTTTTTTTCGTTTGAAGTGAATTGCTATGATTGTATTTGGGTCACACACGTTTGGCACCTCTTTGCCAAAGGAGGGATAGGGAAAATCGTCGAAGCAAATAGTGACGCGGAGTTTATAACGGATAACTCTTGTTAAATTCACCCTGATCAATATCTTTTTTTTTACGATAAAGAATGTTAATAAGGGAATTTTACTATGCAAAAAATAGATCTAATTGCGATTCGATTTGAAGCAGGCAAATTGGGTCGATCGCATTCAAGTCGGACCTTCCCTTCGAATTTCTTGGCGCTAGATCGAGATCAAGATCGGTCCTCGGACTCAAACTCGAGTCACGTGCTCGATTGGAAAAAGAAAAGAAACGATAAAAAAAATAAAGAGGAAAAATGTCTCACGGGTGTGTGCGACAGGGCGTGCGTGGGGCTGCGTCGCGGCGGACAGAGGCCGAGAAAGGACACGAGTTTCGAGGATCATAATTACAGCGACGGGGTTAAAGAAGATGCCCCCCCCCCGTTCTTTAAGCTCGTCATATTTCTTTCTCTGTCTTTATTGCCTCTTTCTCATCCAAAACCGTCGTCGTTTCTGAGGCTCTGAAAAATTAGAAATCGGATCGTTTGTCAATCCAACCGAGTAGGTGAAAAAACTGCCTCAAAAGGAAGGAGCGTGATTCTACGGTCAAGATATCGCGTTTTCTGGGTCTGGGTCTTCCGCCGTCAGATCGAAAGGACGATAAAAAGATGTCGTTTTCACTCTTTCATTAGTAAGATCCGATTTTATAGCTTCTTTCATCCTCGAAGCTTTCATTTGGCAGACAGTCGCAGGTGAGGCCGGGCATAAGTCCGCGTCACTAGAGGCACGGAGATATCGACCGTAGGCCTGAACTACACGCAAACTTCGATCGCTCCGTGCACCGGATCCGACCGGAAGTTGCTGATGAGGTCGCGGTTGATCGATCGGGGCGCCGCTGTCCACGGCAACCGGAGCCTGTTGAGTCAGGATGTAATCGAACCGGGGGGGGAGGGGGGGTGGGGGGGGCCCACTTCCTCGACCCGAGTTGAGCCCGTCGTCGAGCAATTGTCGACCATGAGAGCGACTCCGCGGGCGTGCATGAAGGGGGAATCGATCGCTACTATGACAGTCTCATCAATGATCTCAGAGCAGGAGTGTCCTTTCTTCCTCAAGATTTCAATCTGAACAGGACTGTAAGACATATTGGGTAGATCGCCCAAGATGGGCCAAACCCGGCGCGTGAGCCACAAGGGCCCACGAGGTAGTTATTTGCCTATCTATAATAGAAGGCACCCCTTGGAAAACAGACGTGATTTTTATATATGCAAACACACTCCTTCGATACAACGTCTTCTCTGTTTTCCTTCAGAACGCACGTGAGTACGAAAGACGATCGAAGAACTCTCAAGCGCAAAAGAGGCACTTAATCTGTGACAATACCGGGTATGTTCGTTGTGTGATATGCATGTACGATCGGTGATACAAGTTGATGATCCTTGGGCACGTTTTCCGCATTGATCGAATTCATTCCGAATATGTTTCGAACGTGACGATCGGGGATTGAGTTTTCCCAACATTGGTATCAGAGCCCGTTTACTTGTTTCCCGATCATGCATATGTATCGTCTGAAGTGTATACTGCTTGTTGTTTCGTTTTGGCCTTGTTTTTTGTTCGTTTTCTTCGCGTCGCCGAACTGTTCATGCTTGTTTCGATTTTTGTTTTTTGTCAAAACTTGAATTTTATTGCATAAACAGAAAGTACTCGTCGAGATGAGCAAAATAAGGGGCGGCACGTCGCCGGAGGAGGCCGCACGCGCCCTCACGAGCCTCCAAGGGACTTCGGCGCGACGGCGCGTGAGGCCCACGCGTGGCCGTGTGAAACGGCGCATCGGTAGCCACTAACCGCCGACGATGACGTCAGCGTGACGTCATCGGGAGCGGACCGTGACCCGACCCGTTGACCCGTGACCCGACCCGTTGACCCAGACCCGATTGAACGTTGACCCGACTCGATTGACCGTTGACCGACCCCGGTTGACCGTTGACCGTTGACTGGTCAACGGTCGGACTGGTCAAACCTGTCGAACCGGATCGGTTCAAACCGGGCAGAATGACCCCGTTATTTCTTTGGGCCCGTTCGAGCTCATTTGAACTCCGATTTGGGCGTTCTTGGTATCGATGTGCTCGTATCAGAATGCTCTACGTTATGGTGTATTCATATTACATTTTTGCTGCACTTATGAATGTGAAAATGCACGATAAACCCTATGTACACGTACGTAGGGGTATATTCTTTGGCATTTTCTCTAGTATTTCTCTATAGTTTTTTGAAATACAAGTGCTAGATCATATGTATATGAATAAGAATTCATTATCTTAATGTATCATGGATTATAAGTAATCCTTTGTTCTGCATTCGTTGCAGGAACAATGGTACATTTGAGACGCACTCCATAATCCCAAGAACGGCAGCTCAAAAGGAGAAGCTTGAGAAGCTAAGAATCAAGCTAGCTCTTTATCGATGGGACGCTAGAGATGATATGATGTCACACATCATCAAGGTCAACAAAATGATACAGGATATCATTTGGAACGGTTTTGTAATGCCGGAATATGTAATGGTCGGAGCCCTAAAATGCACTATTTCTGAAGAGTTGGGAAGAATGCTTGATAAGGTTAAAGAAACCTTAAAGGGTCCAAGCTATAAGATGCTTGTGGAGAATTTTCTGCAACAATACATAAAGGTCGGGGCAAGGAGAACATCAACCCTTGCATTGAATGGGTCTCGGCGCAAATCATGGCCCGGATCTAGGGGTTTTCCGGGAGCCTCTGTTTATGTTCCGAAGAAAATAAAACTTTCTAAAGAATTTTATGAGTCCTTTCATGTCTATGTGTTGGATTGGTATACTTGATATTGTTCTTTTAGGATTTGGAATCAATTCTGTATATGTTTCAAGTTGATATTACATGTTCTTAAATATTTATGAATGTGTTATGAAATATATATATGGCTATGAATTTTTGTGATTTCTCATTTTATATTGCCATATTATGTGTTATATTATATGTGGGAAGTTCTTAAAAGTTTGAATAACTTTTGAAGAACCAATTTCTTTACATAAATGATTATGTAAATGGTAATTTCAAATTAGGTTTGTTAGACGATGATTGGGAACATAGTGAACTTTCGACTCTAAGACCTTTTGTGAAACTATTCATTAATATGATTAGTTTATGTAATCATGATGCTGATGAAGTATTTAGATAGGCTTTAATAACTCGTGCGTATGTGTCTGAAATGTTCAGATACGATGGCTTCAGCAACTAAGAACATAGTGGCTGAACTTAATAAGGGAGAAAAAATTGAATGGCGACAATTATGAGATTTGGAGTCTCAAGATTCAATATGTGCTGGAAGAGCAAGAGGCACTCGAAGCTCTTAACCGATTATGGAAGAACCCGAGGATGGGACAACCGCCCAACACAAGAGGGACAAAGATGCCTTTCTTGTTTGGAAAAGAAAGAACTCTCTTGCTCGCATTACGTTGCTAAGCGGCATGGACAATGACATCATGCGAGAGTTCGGACGTTTCCAGAGCACCAAAGACATGTGGGCTGCACTGGCATCAAGATTTGGTCGAACTTCTGTGACCAAACTAAGACAACTCACTATCCGTTTCGACTCATATAATATGTCTCATGGAAAGACCATGAAACAACATTTGAGGCAGATATCGAATATGATTAGTGAGCTAAAGGATACCGGGCACATACTCACTAATGAACAAGAGGCGAGTAATCCGCTCTTTGCCTCAAAGCGGGAGCACATGAAGATCCATTTGACCCACAATGAGGGTATCAAGACTTTCGAGGATGCTATGCGGCATCTTGAGCTGGAAGAGGATCGCCTCATGGCGGCTAAGCCAGAAACTGATATTTACTTTGCTGGTTCTAGCTCGCATGGAGTTTCGGGCTCCAAGAGGAAGCACCCTGCTGGGTCAAAGAAGTGGAAAGGCAAGGGGCCAAGTCCTTCAGGGAAGAAGCCGAGGCTCAACCAACGGGAGAAAGGAAAGCATCCTTTCAAGAAGAACATTTCAAGAGTGAAATGTTTCAACTGTGGCAAGAAGGGTCACTTTGCTCTCGACTGTGGCGAGCCAAAGAAGACTCGGGAGCCACAGACCATGTAGCGAAGGACAGAGAAGCTTTCGTGAAGTTCCGACGAGTTCCACAAGGAACGAAGTGGATATACGTGGGGAACAATTCAAGAGTGGAGGTCAGAGGCATTGGCACCTGTCAACTACTTATGCGCGGTGGACGCACATTGTTCCTACATGATGTGCTATTTGCTCCAGAGATTCGTCGGAACTTAGTTTCGGTGTTGGTTTTAGTTAGACTTGGTTTTAATGTAAACTTCCATAACAATGGTGTAGACTTGTGTTTAGGTACAAGTTATTATGGTTCCGGATATTTCTTAGATGGTTTCATTATATTAGATGTTGACTATTGTGAAGTTAATGTTAGTTATTCCTTATTTACATCATCTGATTCTTATGAGAATGATGTGAACGTGTGGCATGCTAGACTTTGTCATATTGGCTAACAAAGAATGAATAGATTGGCTAAAGATGGCTTATTGGGCAATATTAAAAAGGTTGATTTGCTCATATGTGAGCATTGCCTAGAAGGAAAAACAACACGGAAACCATTTGGAAAAGGAACAAGAGCTTAATTTCCTTTGCAATTAATCCATACTGACATCTGTGGTCCAATGAATATAAAAGAAAGGCACGGGTCTGTTTATTTCATCACATTCATTGATGATTATACTCGATTCGGACATGTCGATTTGATTTCTCATAAGTCCGAAGCTTTAAATTGCTTTAAAAGATTTATGAGCTTAGTGGAAAATCAATTAGACAAGAAAATAAAAGCATTAAGATCCGATCGAGGTCGAGAATATATGTCTGATCAGTTCAGAAATTTATGTGATGAAAAGGGAATAGAAAGACAACTGACTATTCCATATACTCCTCAACAAAATGGTGTTGCGGAAAGGAGAAACAGAACCTTAATGGAAATGGTTAGATCAATGATGGCACAAGCTAACTTGCCCATCACCTTTTGGGGTGATGCTTTCTTTACTGCTGCCTACATAGTTAACCTTATGCCTTCTAAATCAGTTGCTTCTACTCCATATGAGTTATGGACAGGCAGAAAGCCTGATTTAAGCTTTCTAAAACCTTGGGGTTGTGCTGCCTATACTCGTGAGTCTTCTCACAAGTATGGAAAATTAGGCCCAAGAGGCAAAAAGAGTATTTTTATAAGATACTCAGAGCACTCAAAAGGATATGTATTCATAGGTGAGCAAGAAAGCGGAAGTATAACTGAATTTGAATCACGGGATGTCACATTCTTAGAGAATGAATTTCCTAAAAAGGGCGAAGTAGGTGGTGATTACTCACTATACGAATCTGTGGATCGTGATAGTGAAGTTAGTGGGAGCATTGTGACAAATGGAGAGTTAAATGCAACCCAGTCTCAATTGCAACCACTTAAAGAGACGACACCACCATTATCTCATTCGAGTGGGAGCGCAATGGAACGGGGTGAATCATCAGGAGTACAGCATTCCATACGACAATCAAGTCGTAATAGGATTCCCCGTCGACGTTTTGACATTGAAGGAGAAGCTTTCATGATCGCCCCACAAGATGAAGATGAGCCGAAGAATGTGAATAATGCTCTAAAGTGCCCTGATAAGGAAGAATGGATACATGCAATGGAAGAGGAAATGGAGTCATTAAGATCAAACCAAGTTTGGGAATTGGTTGACCTTCCAAAAGGACGCAAAGCCATTGGGAACAAGTGGGTTCTCAAAATAAAGCGTAAGGCTGATGGCTCAATAGAGAGGTATAAGGCTCGCCTTGTGGCGAAAGGATATAATCAACATGAAGGAGTTGACTTTGAAGAAACTTTTTCTCCTGTGGTTAGATTTACCTCTATTCGTCTTATTCTGGCAATAGTAGCTAGTATGGATCTGGAATTACATCAAATGAATGTAAAGACTGCATTCCTCAATGGAGAATTAGAGGAAGAAATTTATATGGAACAACCTGTTGGTTTCATTACAAAAGGCCAGGAGCACAAAGTGTGTCGACTATTGATGTCGATATATGGCCTTAAGTAGTCTTCGAGACAATGGTATATACGTTTTCACAATGCCATAATGGCATATGATTTTGTAATGATTAGTGAAGACAATTGTGTATATATCAAAAGATCCAAAGATCAATTTGTGATCTTGTCATTATATGTTGATGATATACTAATTGCCGGAAGCAGTATGGAGTTGGTTAATACAGTCAAGAATTGGTTATCTTCTAATTTTGAGATGAAAGATATGGGTGAAGCTGCATACATTCTTGGAGTTAAGATTTCAAGAGATCGCTCAAAGAAATCCCTATCTCTTTCACAAGAGACGTATGTGAATAAAATCCTTGAGCGATTTCGTATGCAAGACTGTAAACCAATAGATACTCCTATTGCAAAGGGCGAAACATTAAGCGACAGAATGTGTCCTAAGACTTCATAAGAAAAGGAGCAAATGGAACAAGTTCCATATGCTAGTACTGTCGGAAGCTTGATGTACGCTATGATGTGTACAAGACCTAATATTTGTTATGCAGTTGGAATGGTAAGTAGATACCAATCCAATCTAGGTCAAGCACATTGGATTGCCGTCAAAAGAATCCTGAGATATCTAAAGGGAAGTGCCGACTATGCGCTGACTTATATACAATGGAAGCCAAGTTGGTGGCTCTATCAGCAGCGACACAAGAAGCTGTTTGGCTTAGAAGATTTTTGGATCACTTAGGTGTTACTGAGAATGCTGTAAACCTAGTATTGGTCTATTGTGACAGCCAAGAAGCAATAGCGTACACTAAGGATCCCAAGTACCATGGAAAGACCAAACATATAGATATCAAGTATAACTATGTCAAGGACATGGTTGCACGAAAGGAAGTGAACGTGAAGTACATATCTACACAAAGGATGATAGCAGATCCTATGACGAAGCCGATTCCTAGAGAAGTTTTCCATGGTCATGTGAGATCTCTAGGACTGTGTAGAATATGATGTACTGAATATTGTAATTTTCCCAGAATGTTCACTATTAATGAAGTTTGTTATTATCGATGCCTAAAAGTTTGTATGACGTTTGTGAATGTCGATGCTGAGTGCATTATATTGAAAAGGTATGTCGGACAGATGAGAGATTAGCCCACTCACACGGGTAATCGCCTCTACTCACTGTGTGATGAATAGAGATGAGACAGTTTTAAGCTTGTTATTTAGGTGATAATTGAGAGCTCAAGCTTGAAGCATGGACGTCGCCTTAACAGAATGTTAAGATGATGACATATGGATTATTATGTCCGAAAGTGAAATGACCCACATATTTCACTTTACCTGTCTTTAATGCCAGATGTGAGTTCTGATAGATGCTTATGAATAGAGTAGATTTGTGAACTCAAGTTAGACATTGAGTATGTCTAAACTATCATCTGAACGGTATTGAGAGTAAAGACATACGCTGTATGGGAAAAAGGAGAGAATACCGTAATACGTATTTCATATTACGTATGCATGGGACGACCGATAAGAGTTGGCAAAAAAATTATGATCTCAATTTTTAAGTCGTGTGAGACTCTTGAAGAAAATAGTTCTTCTCAATTAAAGTGCCCTCACGACTCTTACTTATTCTCAAAATTTCTATTCAGTGTTTGCTATCTTAGGATGTTGCCGATGATCATGATAATTCGGTCTAACGGGGCATTTCTAGAAAAGCGAGTTGGATTGAAATGGAGAGGTTTAAGGAAAGAGAAAGATCAATTTAATTTATGATGTCACATTCTATATTTGTATTCACAGGTCGACCAATTATGATTTTGAGTAAATCATAATTGTGAATACAATATACGAGATACTAAAAGAGATCAAGAGAGATGAAAATTGTGACTGATTGATCTAGGGAACTGCATACTAATTCTACTCTGGATAATGCCCAATTTGAGCTGTTATATATTCCTAACAGATGTATAACAACGAGCTCTCGTAGTATGCTGGTCGCACAGATTATTTGCCAATATGAACTTTGCAAGGAAGAGAGTTGTGTTTAGCCCATCGTGGGCGAGTGGGAGATGTAAGACAAATTGGGTAGACCGCCCAAGATGGGCCAAACCCGGCCCGTGAGCCACAAGGGCCCACGAGGTAGTTATTTGCCTATCTATAATAGAAGGCACCCTTGGAAAACAAACGTGATTTTTATATATGCAAACACACTCCTTCGATACGTCTTCTCTGTTTTCCTTCGGAACGCATGTGAGTACGAAAGACGATCGAAGAACCTCAAGCGCAAAAGAGGCACTTAATCTGTGACAATACCGGGTATGTTCGTTGTGTGATATGCCTGTACGATCGGTGATGTTGAGGAAAACTCCTATTGATTTTGAAGTTGACAAAACCTTCTATGTTATTATAAATCTGATACTTATTCTGAACTATTCCAGGTCTGTATATTCTGGAAGCTCAGAAGAAAGTTATTCAGACTTTACAATCTGTCAAGTATATTTTTGAAGACCCACATAATCGAAGTTCTGAGATTCAAAAGCAGAAATTATTCAGATGCAGATGCAGACGAAGAAATTATTCAGACGAAGAAATTCGTCAGACGCAGAAGAAATTATTCAGACGCAGAATATCTTCAGACGCAGAATTCAGAACGTAACACAACAGCTAGTGATCTAGCATGGATTTCACAGAAGGAATGTTCTGATTGTCTCAATCTGAATCAAATTGATTGACAATCAAACATCATGACAAGAATGCATTACAACGGACAAAGTTCTACTTATGGAAACCAAGATTCTGATTGTATGGGCAACGGAATCGGCGGATTGACTGTCAACCAACGGCTACTCAATCCTTACTATACAAATCAGCCCAAGGTAAAGATTGGAAGATGATCCTCCGAAAGCCGTCCAACGGCTAGTTTGGAAGCAGAGGAGTATTTAAGGAGATCAACGAGCGCAGGAAGGAAGTATAGAATCAAGAATCAACAAGTCCAAAGTCCGAGCTTAATCCAATCATTTTTCTCTTGTCATTCGAGCCAAATATTAAGATCTTGAGGAACACTTTGTAAGAGTGATTGTGTGAGATAGAGAGTCCTATCATACACAAGAGTGTTAACACTCAGAAGTTGTAATTCCTCTTGATTACATAGTAAAATCCGCCAAGAGGTCGTAAGCGTGGGAGAGTGGACGTAGGCTTGCTATAAGCCGAACCACTATAAACTTGTGTGCGATTCTCTATCCCTTATCTCTTACTTTACATTCTCGCACATCAAGAGCACAGTCTATATAATCTGTCTTGAATCTGAATTTTATTCAGACTCTTCTGCGATTTATTTTGTTTCCGCATAAATTATTAAAACTTGTTTTAGATCACCTATTCACCCCCCTCTAGGTGATCCTTGCTAGCTACATCAATTGGTATCAGAGCAGGTTGCTCGTTTATTGAAGTGTTTTACTTCTGAGCTAACGATCTATATGGCTAGCTATGGTGCTCCAGGGCTCATTGAAGGACAGAGCAACAACAGACCACCATATTTCGATGGCAAGGAATATAGTGTCCGGAAGAATAAGATGAAGGCATTCATAAAGTCAATTGACCACATGCAATGGGATGTCATCATCGAGGTGTCAATCCAAAGTCTTCGATTCAAAAGAGAAGCGGATGCAAGCAAAGCAACAGATCCTCCATTATCTCAAACCGAGATATCCAAAAGAGAAACCTTAGATTCCAAAGCAATTTATTCTCTTTATTGTGCCTTATCACCTATTGAATATAAAAAATTGCTGCTTGTGAATCCCTAAGGAAATCGGGATACTCTTCTTATTACTTATGAAGGAACAGATCGAGCCAAGGAAACTCAAATCAATCTTTTGCTTGGTCAATATGAATCTTTCAAAATGAAGCCTGGAGAATCAATTGCTGATTTATATGACAGGTTTACTGATATAGTAAACGGTCTTGCTTATCAAGGACAACCAGTTCCAGATGCAATGAAAGTCAACAAACTTCTG
The DNA here is from genome assembly GCF_021117445.2 of Syzygium oleosum. Lineage (NCBI taxonomy): Eukaryota > Viridiplantae > Streptophyta > Magnoliopsida > Myrtales > Myrtaceae > Syzygium > Syzygium oleosum. The sequence continues at coordinate 9,402,840 of NW_026607494.1, forward strand.
AGAGGACTGACAAATCAGTGGGACAACATCAAAACATCTCTTCGAGAGACACAAAGGATCAAGCCTCTATCAGTGAATGAGTTAATTGGAACTCTTCAATCATATGAGACTGAGAAACGAAATGAGGAGATTGAATCCAAAGGTAATAAATCAATTGCTTTGAAGACTAACATTGATTCTGATGCAGATTCTGAAGATGAAGACGTTGATGATGAAGAACTAGCTCTGTTTATAAAGAAGTATAAGAAAATGAAGATCAAAGGAAGAAACCTCAGGGGAAAGAAGCCTTTTGAAAAGAAGAAATCTTTCGATGAGACAGAAAGATCGAAGGATGTTATATGCTTTCACTGTAAGAAACGTGGACATATCAAGCCAAATTGTCCACTTCTGAAAAAGAAGACCAAGTTTGAGAAAGCAAAGAAGGCCTTAAAAGCAGAAACCTGGAGTGACACAGAATGTGAAGACAGTGATGAAGATTTCTGTCTAATGGCTAAGTCAGACTCAGACTCAGATTCAGATTCTGATCCCAAAGTGGAAATTGAGGTAAAACATTCTGACATGCCTATTGAGGTATCAAATTACATTGATGAATTATGCTTTGAATTCAAGACTGCTCTTAAATGCATCTCTTCTTTGAAAAAGGAAAATTCATCACTGAGGCAACAGGATGTTTCACAAAAACAAAAAATCGATTTCCTTCAAAAAGAATTTCATCAAGTCAAGGAAAGTCGAGATTTTCTTTCCAAAGAAAATGCAGTTTTGAAAAAGCAAGTTTCAGAAATTACTTCCAAATTTTCAAAGGGATCAGAAACCTTGAAGCATATCCTTTCTATCCAAATTCCTTACTACAACAAATCTGGTCTCGGATTTGTGAAGGAAAGTGATAGCTTGATTGATTTTCCAAAGGTCAAGGAGAGATTAAAACAAAGACCTCCTCGACAAGCTTATAAAAATCATTTCAAAAGGAATTTTGTAAAACCTGTTGGTCGAAGTGCACTCAAGTGCTCAAAATGTGGAGATCCACAACATTTTGAGAATGAATGTCCTAAGGTCCGGAGACCGTTAGAAGAGATTTTGTTAAGAAACGCTATACTAATGCTCAAGGACCCAAACAAATTTGGGTACCAAAGAAAACTTGAGATGCTGTGTTTTTTGCAGGTTACCACAAAAAGAAAAAGGAAGTGGTACCTAGACAGTGGATGCTCTAGACATATGACAGGAGATCCAAGTATATTCGTTGATCTACACAATCTGAATGGTGGAAAAGTATCCTTTGGAGGAAATACCAAAGGAAAAATCGTTGGCAAAGGAACAGTTGAAATTGGAGGACTTACAATCAATGATGTCTCGTTGGTAAAAGGACTCAACTACAACTTGATAAGCATAAGCCAACTATGTGATACGAGTTTCGGAATCAACTTTCAAGAAGATACATGCTCGGGGACAAGCAAAGATTCTTCTCAAACATTTACAGGAGAAGACATGGCAATATCTATCTTCTAGATGTCAATCCAAACTCCACTCATTGCTTGATCTCAATCAAAGAGGATGAAGATCTATGGCATAGAAGACTGGGCATATCAAGATGAAACAAATCTCAAAGATCTCAAACAAGAAACGGTTCGAGGTCTACCGATTTGAAATACAAGAAAACAGAGTTATGCAATGCCCGCACTCTAGGAAAACAAGTAAGAAGTTCTTTCAAGTCTATACATCATGTTTCCACCGATCGTGCTTTGCAGCCTTCTTCATATGGACCTATTTGGACCAACCGTAACACAAAGTATTGGTGGTAAGAAATATTGTTTAGTCATTGTTGATGACTTCACAAGATTTACTTGGGTGTTCTTTCTTGCTCATAAAAATGAAGCATTTTCATATTTTTCAAAATTTGCAAAAAGAGTTCGAATGAAATGGGCTATTCCATTTCCCGCATTAAACCGATCATGGGGAGAATTTGAAAATCAAAGTTTTTCGATTTTTGTGAGGAAAATGGCTTTCAACACAATTTTTCTACTCCTTACACACCGGAACAAAATGGTGTTGTGGAAAGGAAAAATCGTTCTTTGCAAGAAATGGCAAGAACTTTGCGATTGAAAGCAAAATTCCTTTTATTTCGGGCGAGATGCAGTTTTACAAAGATGCTATATCATTAATGAGCTTTTCTCGGACCCATTCTTGAGAAAACCCCTATGAGCTTTACAAAGGTAGAAAGCCCAACATTTCATATTTTAGAGTGTTTGGTTGTAAATGCTATATCCTGAAAAATCCAAATGACCGCACCTGGAAAGTTTGATGAGAAAGCGAGATGAAGGATTTTTCCTTGGATACTCAACTTCAAGTAAAGCATACAGAGTCTACAACAAGAACTCTCGATCGTTGAAGAATCAATGAATGTGAGGTTTGAAGAAAACATTCGACTCACGAGAGATGAATCGAACCATCTCCCAACATTCAAGAATCATCGAAGCATCGAAGGCAAAGAAGATATAATACGGACTCAACCGAAAGTTCGAGTCTCGAATTTCGAAGGAAAAATATGACAAAAGCTGGAAACATAAATCCAGTCATCCGAAGAACCTCGTTATTGGAGAAATAGAAGATGGTATCAAGACAAGATCCAAACACAAAGAGAACATCAAGCAACTTGGCTTTGATATCGAAATAGAGCCAAAAGAAGTTGGTGAAGCTTTATCGATGAAAGCTGGATCGATGCTATGCGGGAGGAACTTCGCAGTTCGGAATCAATAAAGTATGGGAGCTTGTGCCAAGACCCAAAAATCATCCAAGAATTGGAACAAAATGGGTATTCGAAACAAACCGAATGACAAAGGGAAAGTTACAAGAAACAAAGCAAGACTGGTTGCAAAAGGCTATTCTCAAGAAGAAGGCATAGACTATGATGAAACATATGCACCAGTTGCAAGGTTAGAAGCCATTCGGCTACTACTAGCTTATGCTTGTTCCCATAACTTCAAATTATTTCAGATGGACGTGAAAAGTGCCTTTCTGAATGGATATATCAAAGAAGAAGTATATATGGAACAACCACCTGGTTTCGAAGAACCAAGAAAGAGTGATCATGTCTACAGACTCAAGAAGGCTCTTTACGGTCTGAAACAAGCACCAAGAGCTTGGTATGAAAGGTTAAGTAACTTCCTTCTGCAAAATGATTTTACCAAAGGTAAAGTTGATACAACTTTATTTGTTAAGAAAAAGGGTAAGGATTTCTTAATTGTTCAAATTTATGTTGATGATATAATCTTTGGATCTTCTAACGAATTGCTATGCAAGGAATTCTCAAAGAATATGCAGAATGAATTCGAGATGAGTATGATGGGAGAATTATCATTCTTTCTTGGCCTTCAAGTGAAACAAACCAAAGATGGTACATTCATTTGCCAAGAGAAGTATGCAAAGGAGATTATCAAGAAATTTGGATTACAGAATTGCAAGAAGACAGACATTCCCATGTCTCATTCATCCAAACTGGACAAAGATGAAAATGGTAAAAAGGTTGATCAGAAGGTATATAGAAGCATGATAGGCTCTTTATTATATCTAACTGCATCTAGACCTGACATTCTTTTTAGTGTCTGTATGTGTGCAAGATTTCAATCAGACCCAAGGGAATCTCATTTCTCTGCAGTAAAAAGAATAATCAAATACATTGGAACATATCCAATGTTAGGTCTTTGGTATTCCAAAGATTCGATTTTACTCTTCTTGGATATTCGATCTTGATTTATGGATGTAAAGTGGATAGGAAAAGTACTTCCGGTACATGTCAACTGTTTGGGAATATGTTGGTATCTTGGTACTCAAAGAAGCAGAGTACGGTTGCACTTTCTACAGCCAGGCGGAATATGTAGCATTGGGAAGTTGCGTGCACGCATTACGTGGATGAAGCAAGAATTACAAGACTTTGATATTGAAGAATCAAGTGTTGCAATCAAATGTGACAACACAAGTGCAATCAATTTGACAAAGAACCCAATTCTTCATTCTCGTGCTAAGCATATTGAAATCAAGCATCACTTTATTCGAGATCATGTTCAAAATGGTGATGTAAATATTCAATTTATTGATTCTAAGAATCAATTAGCCGATATATTTACAAAACCTCTTGATAAATCTTCATTTGAATTCATCGAGAGAAAACGTGCATTACTTATCCATTTTCTTGAAGTGTTTGATAGACAGGAAATTGTTCGGACTCAAGTATTCTCGCCCGAACATTTTTCGACTCACAAAGACAGTAACGTTCCTTATTCAAATTTTGGCGGGTATAAAATTGACATTTTTGGCAGGATACTTGTATAATTCGTTATACTTGGAAGCAAATCAGGTATGCATTCTATTTTATCTGCTAAAATCTGCCTAATATATTGATATGTTTGGTTAAGTTTTAGAGAGAATATTTTCTTCCTACTTGTTTGGGATATCTCTTAATTTCTAAAAGTACTTTTTTCCTTCCAAAAAGTTATCAACCTCCTTTTAAGCCCGTCCTTCTCTCGTTTTCAAACCCTATCGACGATCTTTTCTCTCAAAAACCTTCCGATATACGAGACTCTCCTCTTCTTCTTCCAAAAGATCGAAACTTTCGTCTTCAAAGGTGATCATAATGCCGGTCAAGATGGTGGCCCACAGAAGATCTTCTCGTATTCTTAATCAAGACTCAAAATCTACCGCAGCGGCGGAATTTTTAGAAGTTTCAGACTCAGAATCCGATCATCATGCCAACCCTTCTGAAGCGTCAACCCTATTCTGAATACTGCACTAAATCAGGGCAAGTTCCAACCAGCACTACTCCACAAGAAACTTCTTCCAGAAAGGGCAAAGAAAAAGTTGGAGAAGCTTCAACTCCATCTGAAAAGAAATCGGTTCATGTAAGCCCTAAGACATCTAGTGCGTCAAAATTTGTTGTTCCGGATGATGATGCACGATTTTTTGAGAATTTTGAGATGAAAGTTGGAATAGCATCTGGCTTGCCTGGAACAGGAGGCTTATTCGGAAGCCTTGCGCATCGGATGTATTACAGCGTTACTTGATAGAGGAGTCATGAACAATAGAACCGTGGATTTCGAGTATTTGGAGAATTGGAATTTCGTCGATAACCCGTTTGAAAAACTAGGGGTTTATGAATTTTGCCTTCAATCTGCCAACACTTATGCTGAATTAACTGCCTACTTTTATTCAAATCTTTCAATTCTGTCACCAAACTGGTTACAGTTTACTATTGGTGACAAGAAAGTTGATTTAAAGGCACATGAGTTGGCAAGGATAATTGGAGCCACACACTTTACTTTTACTCCATTGGCAGTAAGTCTTGCAGAGGCTTCTCAGCTAGCTTCTGAAAATCCGAACTTTGCTCAAGGATCAAAAAGACATCTCTCCTATTCGACTTATCAAGACGATCGGTGATCTTGCATAAGATCATCATCAACTGTTAAAGCCAAAGGATGCCTCAAAACTCGACCTTTCGAAATCAGAGATCAAGCTCATTTGGGCTATCTTGACAGGTCAATCCTTCTCTCTTCCTCACCTCATAATATTCCATATGTACAGAGCATTGCAGAAAGATAAGGGTCATCTGCCATATGGAGCTTTGATCACTCGTATCTTCATGTATCTCAATTTATCTATTCCTGGTGAGTTGCGAGAAACTATGCTTCCCCTTATGTTTGTTGGAGAAAAAATGCTCTCCAAAATGAAGAAATTTGAAGATATCAGGGACATAGTAAAAAGGAAAGAGGCTCAACAGTCAGAGGCCAAATCTGTTGGCAAGAAAGTTCATAAAGAAAAGGAGCAAAGGAAAAGAACTAGTTCAGCAAGCAAGCAAACTGATTCTCCAACCCCAATCAAAGTGTACAGAAAGAAAAGAAAAACTCTTCTGCATGATGAAAATGATGAAGCGAAGCACACTTTGAATCGGGTCACACCTGCAGAACGAACATGTTCCCGAACCAGTTCCAAATGTTTGAGAACCAATTCATGAAGAGCATGTTTCGAAGAACAATCACACTGTCGGGGAGATTCCACGAATCGCCGCAGGGTACAATCGATCGAAGAAGCTAATGACCAAGGTCGGCCATCCGAAAATCGAACATCCTTTCGATTCTCGCTCGAGATAAAGGACAAGCGTCGCTCTAGAACAAAATTTGCAGAACCTACAGAAAATTGTTGAGGAAAACACCAAGGCTCAACAACTTCAAGCAGCAGCAGATAAAGCGGAATTAGAGGGAGCCATTGCTATGTGCTCATCCAAGCATGGATAAAGCCATAGGTCAATGCGGTTCGAAGATTGAGGAGATTTGTCTCAATATTGGAAAATTTTCAACTCGATTCGTACTCCTAAAAAATAGCCTGTTTTTCAACATTTCTCTATTTTTTTCAATTGGTCTGTAATATTTCTCATACTTATTGTTAGACTGATTGATTACTTAATATCAATGCATTATTCTATCTATTACTATTCTTTTTGTTGATGACAAAAAGGGGAGAAATCATATTGCGGATTTACGGGTTATTCTCAAAGGAAGAAAGACACGAGATATCAACGAGTTTGCTATTTCAATCTGTGTTTATTGAGCTTAATATGTTTAAAATAATTCAATCTGCAAAGAAAGTTTTGTCACCATCAAAAAGGGGGAGATTGTTGAGGAAAACTCCTATTGATTTTGAAGTTGACAAAACCTTCTATGTTATTGTAAATCGATACTTATTCGAACTATTCCGTGTCCGTATATTCGGAAGCTCGGAAGAAAGTTATTCGAGACTTTACAATCTGCCAAGTATATTTTGAAGACCCACATAATCGAAGTTCGAGATTCGGAAGCGAAATTATTCGGATGCGGATGCGAGACGAAGAAATTATTCGACGAAGAAATTCGTCGACGCAGAAGAAATTATTCAGACGCAGAATATCTTCAGACGCAGAATTCAGAACGTAACACAACAGCTAGTGATCTAGCATGGATTTCACAGAAGGAATGTTCTGATTGTCTCAATCTGAATCAAATTGATTGACAATCAAACATCATGACAAGAATGCATTACAACGGACAAAGTTCTACTTATGGAAACCAAGATTCGATTGTATGGGCAACCGAGAATCGGCGGGATTCAGAATCGTCAACCAACGGCTACTCAATCCTTACTATACAAATCTGTCCAAGGTAAAGATTGGAAGATGATCCTCCGAAAGCCGTCCAACGGCTAGTTTGGAAGCGAGAGGAGTATTTAAGGAGATCAACGAGCGGAAGGAAGTATAGAATCAAGAATCAACAAGTCCAAAGTCCGAGCTTAATCCAATCATTTTTCTCTTGTCATTCTGAGCCAAATATTAAGATCTTGAGGAACACTTTGTAAGAGTGATTGTGTGAGATAGAGAGTCCTATCATACACAAGAGTGTTAACACTCAGAAGTTGTAATTCCTCTTGATTACATAGTGAAATCCAGCCGTAGAGTGTAAGCGTGGGAGAGTGGACGTAGGCTTGCTATAAGCCGAACCACTATAAACTTGTGTGCGGATTCTCTATCCCTTATCTCTTACTTTACATTCTCGCACATCAAGAGCACGATCACTATATAATCTGTCTTGAATCTGAATTTTATTCAGACTCTTCTGCGATTTATTTTGTTTCCGCATAAATTATTAAAACTTGTTTTAGATCACCTATTCACCCCCCTCTAGGTGATCCTTGCTAGCTACATCAGGTGATACAAGTTGATGATCCTTGGGCACGTTTTCCGCATTGATCGAATTCGTTCCGAATATGTTTCGAACGTGACGATCGGGGATTGAGTTTTCCCAACAAGGACATTGCACCTCACAAAAGTAAGACACTGTAAAGGATCTCCTGTTTAATTTAACTATGCTTATGGTTGCAAAAAAAACTGTACTAGTAAGGCACACGGAAGAACTTAGATGTGCATATAGTAAATTAAGGCAAGCCGTTGCGCGCATTTATATAACGGCTTAAATGGGCTTCTATCCCGCCAAAAAAATTCAATAAGAAGAAGAGCCGCGAGACCTCGGAAACGGAAGAAACTAGCATGGGTAGTATTCATCTTCCATGAGATTAAAAGATTGCCAAGCGAACCGAATTGAGCTTCAGGATATAGAAAGAGATCCTCACCTGGGCCACCATCAATGCAATGAAGACACCAGCTGTGAGAGGGTGTAATGGGCCAAGGTCACCAGCTGTTCTTGCTGCTCGCACGCGCTCGCCCACCTTACACATGCGGGTCTGATCTTATCTTGCCCGTCAAGAAAGCAAATCTTGATCTGCGAAATGGATGAGCATCCAATTTATACTTTCGTTCTATTGAATCGGAAGTCAAAAATTTATCGAAGAAGAACATACGTGAAAGCGCCGTCCGGCAAGTCCGACGCTGCGAATCTCGTTACCACTGGCGACATCTTCATAGCACTCATACAAGATGTCCATCCATGCATGGATAGTCCGACGCACTGTATGCCGTCTCGAATTCTTTCTTTCCTTCGGCAGACAGTGAATTGTAAACAGCCAACATGCCCTGTTGAGAAAATGACCAGATAACAAAACTAAACACATTGACCGAGTAACTGGTCGTATACATCTCTATAACATTGGTATGGGTGGCATCCAAGAGTAGGGGAAAATACAAAGGCGCAACTATCAATTTTATAAGAAACCTGAGTTGAATTGGTCTTCGAGATGATGCCAATTATGCACTCGTATGGCTTTGAGTGATTGGGTAGAACAGGCACTGACTCCTCAGTCATCGCCTGCATTAGCTGATCGAAAGCCCTTTATAGTGATCAATTCACTGCTAGGGATTCTCCTTCTTCAGCATGTCCGTGAATGGCACGATGATGCTAGAATAATTTCGGATGAACCGTTGATAGTAATTAGTGAGGCCAAGGAACAATCGCACCTTCATCGCCTTGGTTAGTGGCTCCCACTCCATAATGGCCCAAATCTTGGTTGAGTTCATGCGCACTAGTCCACCCCAACAATGTGCCCCGGGAATGGCACTTCCCACTGTGCGAATGCGTACTTCATTCGCTTGACGTACAAGTCATTCTTCAAAGTACTTGGAAGACATGCTTAACAGGCTCAGTGTGCTTCTCGAGCATCCGACTATACACCACAATGTCGTCTAGGTAAATTACAACAAATCAATCAACGAATGGGTGGAGTACCTTCTTTGCGAAGGTGCAAAATATTGCCAGTGCATTGGTCAGGCCAAATGGCATGATGAGGAACTTGTATGAAATGTATCGCGTCACACATGCGGTCTTCGGCTCATCTCTCTCGGCAATCCGCACTTGGTAGTACCCTGATCGCAATTCAAGCTTCGTGAACCATAACGCACCACCAAGTTGGTCACGCCCCGAACCCCGACGAGCGTGCGACACCCCAAGCTCGGTCGAAATAGTGCGACGTCCCAGGAACATTGCCGACCCAAACCAACACATCAGAGTTCGAACACGGCGGAAACGAGAACAACTCCCGGACAAGAATTAGAAAAGGGATAACAGGGAGGGATAAATCACCAAACCACCAAGCACTTTATTACACCGCTATATATATACAATATCCATTACAATTCATCACAACCAGCAACCAACCATTTCATTACACCAACCATATTCACCATAAACATATTATACACGCAATCCGGCTTCTAAAGTTCGCATCACCAACATAAAAAAGGACCAGTAGTCTGCGTATATACTAACTCCAAAAAGGGGCACTTCAAAAAGGGTTACCCTACCCCTAACTAACCCCTACGACCTCTAGACGGTGTCCACTCTGAGTCGGTCTTCCCAGAACCTGAATCTGACTCCCCCTGATCTACCTGCTCCTTTGAAGACTCAGAGTCCGCCTCAATTTCAATCGGATTATCTTCATCTCCCGACTCCAATGAGACCTCAATCAACTCTTCTTCTTCAGGCTCCTCCTCCGGTTCTTCCTCGAGTTCTTCTTCGGGCTCCATTTCTGGTTCCTCCTTGGGTTCTCCCTCAGATTCTTCTTCGGGGCTCCTCTTCCGCGGGTTCCTCGTCGGGCTCTTCTCCTAAATCCACGTCCATCGGATCATACCCTGCTTGTGACTCTTCCGGCTCCGGTTCAGGCTCAACCACCGTGGGTTCGGGTTCTGCAGGTACAGGCTGATGTCCTGACTGTGCGAGGCTAGTGTCGAGGCTAGTCATCTCCCCATCAGGAGGGGGTATAGCCGATGGATCCCAATCTCCTACTCCATCAAAAGGGGCATCGAAACCACGAACCGAGCCGAACTCGTCCATACCCTCCCGGAAGCACCAGGCTGTATAAGTATGGGCTTGCCAAAGGGGTTGTCCTATATCTACCCAGACTACTGTGGTATGCTTAATCCAAGCCATGTTGTCATCTATAGGGTATTCTACTACTGCATGATCGGTGTGCATCGAGATCCCAAAACGCTGAGGCAGTGGCGGTGGAGGATCCATGGTCCAGGCCGGGGTTCTGAAATGGTTTGGTTTAACAATCATGAGAGACTTCTCAATAAGCGAAACCCTAAACCCCACCTAGGCTAACACATATCTCTGGGCATGTTCAAGTACACAATCAATCAGCAATTGACATGCTAATAACATTCACAAGCACACTGGCCTTACCTCGGCACATGCACCACCCTGCACGTTAGTCCAATCATTATAACAAAACAGTCACCACAAAACACATTCATCCTCATAACATGGCCAATGTATGCACATGTATCATCGATAGACCGAACACTTTCCATTCTCACATTCGCCTAACAAACACAACATCATACGATTCCCATTTCACTCGAGCACACGCATCCAATTCATTTCTAACCCGCGTAAATACGCCTCATGTCCAAAAACTAGCCATCGATCTCTGACCCGCGTAAACACGTCTCAGGTCCACTTTCGATCCACGGTCCACGTACAACCATCTCATTTTCACAACACTCCTTAGCCCGCGTAAACGAACACGCCTCAAGCTCGGTGTCTCTAGTCCGCGTAAACGAATACGCCTCAGGCGCAACACCGTTCTCCATTTTTATAACACAACCCGCGTAACACGCATAAAGTTGAACAACACTTTTATAGCCCGCGTAAAAACGCCTCAGGCTCGGTGTCTCTAGCCCGCGTAACACGCCTCAAGCGCAACACCGATCTCCTTTTTATGGCACAACCCACGTAAAACGCATCAGGTTGGCGGTCTTCTGGTAAAACCGGGCATCGTCCCGCATAACACGCCTCAAGACGAGTTCAATTCCCCGCGTAAAACGCATCAGGGATTATGTTATCACACGTGCACATATTTTCCATTTATTATCTGGACCCCGCGTAAACGTACACGCCTCAGGATATTTAATAGTCGTGCAACACATAAATCACCCAATCACAGATCAACCTCACCCGATCAACTCGCACACGATACCCAAAGTATTCAAATCACCCACAAGCCACATTAACTCACAAATTCATCAATTCCACTTGCACAAGCTCAATTTAACACAATTTTCATAATCTAGGCCAATTTTCACCAATCAAGGGCATCACACTCGTGCCACAAATCCCGATTCACCACATATAATAATTTAAACTTAAACACGCCGCAATTCAGCCACAATAGGCACGTCAACTCAGCCACCACAGAAAAATCACTAAAACATCACATTTAAGCCCGCTTTCGTGCAATAATTCCCGATAATCATCCGTAATCGTCCCGATCACCAACTTAATCCATTCTAACCTCAATTCCACCTCCAAAATTATCACAAATCCATCCAAACAACTAAGCCAACTCAGTCCACCAATTTCTGCACGATTAACCCCTAAAACTTGCTAAAACGGCCCCGAACTAACGCCAAATTACCCGTTATCCTAGGCGAGGGTTAGGATATCACTTACTCGAGGTCCTACGCGAGCTCAAGTACTCAAAGGTGGCTGAATAGCGGAGAAACAGCAGCAGCGCCGGCGTCGAGCGGCGAGGACCACTGACGGCTCACGACGGCCACGGGCGGACGACGGCGGACGGCGACGAGCTGCTGGTCTTCCTCGGCTAGACTGAACAGAAATGAAGGCTGGTGATGGTGTTTCGGTGAAGGGAAATACAAGAGAGAGAGAGGGACGGTGGTGGCTGTCACGCCTCGAACCCTACGAACACGAAACATCTCGCTATGGTCGTTATGATGCGACGACCCAAGACTCGTCGCCGACCATTTTCTTTTTATCTTTGAATTACGCCAGCGGAAACGATAACCAACACAACAAACCCCAGACAATAATCAAATCAGAGATAGCAAAGGAAAACCAGACATAACAAAAGCCATTTTTAATATTCACTTGACTAACCCCTGGGAACATACTTACAAGCCCACTTCGGGCGCTTTCACAAAAAGCCAGCAAAAAGACAAAGGTTAGGGTTAATCTACTCCATCCAAAAGATCAGCTTCCAGGCCTAACCCTCAAGGACCAACCAAAAACTACGGTACTCCAAACCGCGTAGGGAGCATCGACATGCTACGGTCCTGAAAAAGGTTTAACAATGAGATAAAATCTCAATAAGTTAACGGCCTAAGCCCCGCTTAGGAGGCCAACTCGCCTCGGGGGTCCCTAACCAGGCAATACAGCATCAACAGCAACATTATTAAACAACCACAGGCATCCTTACCTTGCCTTAGTACACTCGTTGATGAAATGAACATGTCACATACTCGAAGCATTTAAATAGATTTTCCATGCATCAATGCATCACAGGCGCGCGTGTCTCGATTATAAAACAGAATCCACTTGGGCACGTCTCATATCATGCCTAGCAGTTTCTATCACATAATCAGGCACTAGGCATCACACGTATTCCAGTTATTACGCCCCCTCGGGGCCACTACACATCAAGCGATCTGCAGCAAGATGGCAGTCTTCCCGGCATAACCGGGCTCCGTCCCGCCCCGTCGGGCACGGCTACGTCAAACGATCTACAGTAAGACGGCATCCCAATACGGCAACATCAAACGATCTACAGTAAGATGGTATCTCGTAAGGAGCATCGAGTCCGACCTCGGGCCGCGACAAGGCATCCGGAGTATCGGCAATCCAGATAATCTCCAAGCATCCGATAAATCGAGTATTGTCAAGCGATCTACAGCAAGACCCCGATAAATCAGGCAACGTCAAGCAATCTACAGCAAGACGGCTCCGACATGTGACCACACGCGCACACAAGCATTCCGGCCAATTATTATCTTTTCAATTAGCCCATGCGTCCATGAATAGTGTTCACACAATGCCGCATAACGAATCAAGTGGTCACACATGCAAACAGTCAATCAATTTGTAAATCTCATTTCAAACATGCTTTCTTTCTCAAGACATCAAATTCATTTTGTAGACAAAGCGATGACAAATATTCATTTTCGAAAACTCGAAATCCTTTCATGAAAATAGTTATTAAAATCATTTAGCCGTACTAATTAATTAACACGACAATTCTTAGCGTAAGCATCATAATCCAAGCATAAAAATCACAATTTGCTATAAAAAAATCATTTAAATATTCATAATTAATTTTCGGAAATAAATTATTTTTTTGTATTATTTTAATATATATTTTTTTAATAATAAAGTATTAATATTTAATTTCGAAAATTAATATATTTAATAAAATAATCAATAATAATAAAATAATTGATAACTTATCAACAAATACGCGATAGCTTATCGCAAACCCAACAATAGCTTATCGAACAATTACCGATAACTAATCAATCAATCCCCCATAGCCTATCGCCTAATCCCACTTAATTAACCATAAACTTAATTTTAAGTTAATCTAAACTATCCTAAGCAAGTTTAACACCCTAAACGAGGGATTAGGGGTTAACTTACTCGGTTAACGTCGGCGAAGACGCGAGGACGACGGCGGCGACGAGGGCGGTCCGCGGTGTCCTCTGATTGCTCCGGCAAGCAGCGAACAGGCGCGGCGAGGGGAGGCAGCTGCTGTGGGCTGCTCGGGGGCTGTTCCCGGCGGAAATGGCGGCTGGTGGCGGCAGCTGGGCGGCTTGGAAGGCGGCGGACGTCCGGCGAGCGTGACAGCGGTGAACGGCGCGACGGAGGAGCGGCTGCTAGTGGCTGGTCCGGTGGGGGTTCGGGGCTGATTCACGTTGGGGATGATGGCTGGAGGTGGCGTCCCGGCGACTAGGACGGGGGTGACGAGTAGCGGCAGGGCGAGCAAGACGGGCCGGCTGGGTGGCTGGCCAACGCCGAGCCATGACAGGCGCGGCGGCGAGCCTGCTACGCGCGCGGACAGGGGAGGGGAGGAGCGGTGCTCGGCAGTGGCTCTGCCGGCGAGAGGCGGTGCGCGGCGGGTGGCTAGTTCTGGCGAGGGAGGGCGATCTGGTCGGTGAGCAGCAGAGGAGGCCGAAGGAGCAGAAGCACGAACCAGAAGCGGAACCAGCGAAGAAGAAGAAGAAGAGAAGAAAAGAAAAGAAGAGAAGAAAAAGAAAAAGAAGAAGAGGAGAGAGAGAGAGTTGGTGGGGCTGGTCAGCAGGCGTGGGGGTGGTCAGCGGAAAAAGGAGGAAGAGAGAGAGAGGAAAAGGTCAAATATCGCACTCAAGTGCGATTCGACGGTCACGATTCAAATCCAAAAACGATCTAATGGCTCACAAAAATTCTTAATTAACAATATAGGAAAAAGGGCCGAAAGAAATCAAATAAAACACACTACGAGAGAAGTCTACTAGTTCAAATTCGCACCCGGTCAAAATTTCACTTTTCGCATAACCCAGGTAATATCGAGGCTGGCCACAATAATATCGGCACCGTTCAATTAAATTTGTCCCGAAACTCTGAGAAATTCGACACCAAAGTTTGGACTCTAAATAACGGCCAAATTCGATCGAGTGCGATTCTAGCGAAATCTCAATTTTAAAAACAATAACCGAGAGTGATCAGTTTCCGGGCGAGATTTTACTATAAGCACACTGACGAATTACACGTTTTATAAATCCCAAAAATGGGCCGAAATTCGGAATGTCACAGTGGCGGTGGTGTGGCATGGCGGAGGGGCGAACGGCGGCTCGACCGAATGGCGGCGGACGGACGTGCGGCGGCGGCTAAGGGCGTGGCCGGCTGGCCACTTCACGTGAGGGAGGGGGGAAAAAGGAATTCGACCGAGAGAGGGGAGAGGGAGAGAGATACGTGAGAGTGAAGGGGAGAGAGAGAGAGAAAAGAAAATAAATACTAAGGCTCCGCTCGTTTGGCAAAAAATATTCTTCCGGAAAATATTTTCCGGGTTTTCTGGTGTTCGGGGGGCGGAAAACGTTTTCCGTGGGAAAATATTTTCCTTCCCCCCCTCACAAAATAGCCTAAGTCTATGGAAAATGATTTCCGCTTCTTTAAAAGCGGAAATCATTTTCCGGAGCTTCTTCTTCTTCTTCTTCACTAAGGTCGCCGGCCGCCGGTCGCCGACCGCCGCCGCCGATCGCCGGCCACCGCCGCCGCCGATCGCCCGCCGCCGTCGGACGCCGAACGTTAGCCGCCACCGGTCGCCGTCGCCGCCGCCGCCTCCGGACGTTGGCCGCCGGTCGCCGGGCGTTGGCCGCCGCCGGCCGCCGCCGCCGCCTCCGGGCGTTAGCCGCCGGTCGCCGGACGTTGGCCGCCGCCCGGCCAGTCGCCGGCCGCCACCACCGGTCGCCGGCCGTCGGCCGCCGGTGAAAAATATTTTCCGAAACTTTTTCATATTGATCGCCGAACACCGGAAAATTATGTTCCGGGAAAATATTTTCCGAAAGGAGAATATTTTCCGCCAAACGAACGGAGCCTAAGGCACCAATAATTGGTGTCTACCCACCCAAGGAAATTACCATCTTGCCCTCCTCTCTACTTTTCATCCGACGGCCACGATTCAATCTTATCCAAAAATCGACGGCCAAGATCAATTCTTTCCAAAAATATCAAAGGGTAAAATTGGAATTTCACAAAAAGTACAGGGGTAAAATCGTCCAAAAATTTATATCTCTAAAGTGGGGTGAAATGACCAAAATGCCATTCCACTTTTATACTTAGCCTTAACAAAGTCCTAGGGGCAAAACGGTCATTTTCCACCTCCTGTCAAAATTTCAGTTTTCTGACGAATCCGAACAAATCCGAGACTAACCACGATAATAACAACGTCGTCCAATTACTCTGTCATGACTTTCAAGATTTTCGACACCCAAACTCAATCTTCATTTAATGACCAAACTCAAATAAACGCGACTTGAGCTTATCTCAAACTAACGGGCGGCTTTTGGGAAAATTCGTATATTCGACCCGTGGTCGATATTAAATCAAGCCACATTTAAATTCACTTGAGCCATTGTGACCTCGATTGTCATGTAATTGCGATGATCAATCATTAGTTCTAAAGAACGCGATCGTTTGGAATAGGTTTGAGATCGTTTGCAAATTTCGTATTCTAGCAAGGCGGAATCACCCGCGATCCAATTATACGACATTCGAAAATAGATCCATGACTATCCTTAGATCGGTCTATATTAGCCCAAAATATCACATTGACAATCCTTATGGTCGAAAGTCAGTCCATGGTCAGGTTCTATGGTCGCGCGAATCTAGATCCCTAATTAGCCTTTCCCTATTGGTTAGTGTCCCAAGAGTGATCAAGTCTGGGCGAGATTTACTACAAGTGCGTTATTGAAATTACGCATTTCATAAATACCAAGTGGGTCGAAATTTAGAATGTCACAAAGTTGGTCGAACAAACCGGCGATGAGCGGGATCGGGTACTTGTTCTTGATGTTCTACTTATTCAGCTCCAGGTAATCAATGCACATACGAAGCAATCCGTTTCTTTTGTAACAGAACCAGGGTGCCAAACGGAGCCTTCGATGGTCATATGTAGCCGGCATCAAGCAACTCCTCGAGTTGTCTCTGCAATTCTTCCAACTTTGGTAGTTCCATACGGTAGGGTGCCATGACAGGTGATCAAGCATCAGGCACTAGCTCGATCCAATGATTCACCTCCTTTCAAGGTGGTAGCTTCTTCGGCGGCTCAGGAGGCATCACGTCCTTGAACAAGTTGAGGACTCAGGCCACCTTCATCAAAACTTCATTTACGTTGCCTTCGGGTCCTCGGCCTTTAAAGTGGTCACAAAGCTCATCTCCCATTTCTTTTCTCCTTTAGAAACTTGCATTGCCGATAGCATTTCCCGATTCACGATTTATCGGGACCACACATTGGCCATGTGTGTCGAGTATACAAATGCAATTGGCAATTGGGACAACGAGAGCATCTACTCTATCGAGGAAACCCAAGCCAATAACGAAATCATAGTTATCAAGTGGGATTACCTTGATAGTCTCGGCAGTGTGATTCTACGGCTGAGATATCGCATCTTGTAGGTCTCTCACCGTGAGATCGAAAAGACAAAAATGTCGTATGCCTGGTACAATACTCATTTTGATGTCGTAATCATTTTTAATCGATAATATATTTTTCAAGCAGATCAAATGTATTATGTTGTGAATACATTCACCAATCAACAACAATATAATTATCGAATTATCTGTTAGTATTTTCTGTTTGATTAATATTATTTTGGCGACACTAAAGGTGACGCATCAGCTAGGTATGTGATGTATGGTTAGATTTTTAGTTGTCCAAGACAAGACATTGCTCCATCGGATGTACGTGGAGAAACTCTTTTCCAAATTAACACAATTCAATATTAGACAAATTACGGAAATATCAATTAATTAACTAATTAAGTAAATATTACAAGTATCCTTGTGAATTGTGCAATCGATACTTTGAAATTTGAAATGATTCTTGTGAATAATATTTAATAAACTTCTACGGATGTTTATTAGTTAGATCCAATTTACAAAGTAAAAATAAATAAATAAATAAATAATAAAAGGTAAAAGAAAAGGCTAGAAGAGCACTTTGTCATTGAATGCGACGCATAAGGAGCCTCTTGCTTTTTTAACAGCTCAACCAATTAAAACGGGACCATGTCCAAAGAAAGCATTGAAATAAATAATTTGAAAATATTTTTTTAAAAATAATCATTTGTATCTCTTATAAAAATGAATAAATATCAATAAAAATATTTTTCGTCGATTGATTATTCTAAGCGATATAAATTATTATGTTATAGAATTATTCGTTTTTTCATGAAATAAATAGAGATGCGTATTTAAATTCACGACTGTTATATGAACTGTTTAATCAAGCTTTATTTAAAGCACACGTCGACGTCGTTGCTAATGGGGCGGACTGGTTCCATTAATGTTGATCTTGGTCCACGAGCGGACATATTTGTTTTTTCTGTCATCGATGAGGATAAGATAAGCTTCAGAGAAGGTGGGCGCACAAGAGGCGTGGGCGACCTGGGCGAGGAAAACACTCGATTTTCTCTTTTTTACAAGACAAAACTCAACGATTATAGACCTCATAAATTCCTAAATCACAGTTGTCAAATCGCAATAATGATGGCGAATTTTCTTCGGGGAAAATGATATTGGAACGAGTGTATCATTTGGTGCTTTAAAAGCTACTTCATTGAATGAAAATTCATATTATATCGCGCTAGATCCAATTTCACTCGACTTTTTTTTTGTGTGAACGGTCGCTTTCGGACCTTGGAAAGAAATAAATGAAGGCTCGATTGAGAAGAGGGGGTTTGCGCACATTGGAATTAGTAGGAGAGAGGGAGGTCTTTTAGGAAGTTTATACTTTTGAGGATGTAATGGCATGTAATCCTATAGTTCATGTTACTTTTGTAATTAGGTTATCACGTCTTCAGTTTACCCGATATAGTCTTTTGACTCAACACGTTTCTGCAAAGAAAGTCACGTCGGAAATTGCAAACTCGATTATGCTAAACGGCAAATGGCATGCCATCTTCAATATCAAACCGATTTCCATGCGCGTAATTCCCCCGTGGCACCACTCCTTTGTTATCTCTATCGGTTTTCTCTTCGAGCCTTGGGCTTCCAACCGAGTAGTCATTACATTTGGCCTTCTGACCAAATATTGTTGTCACATTTGGTCGTTTTTTTTTATAACTTATCGAGATAATCTAAAATTACGTCGTCAAAGAGCCTATACCTCCCGATGTTCGCCGTCGAGATGGCTGCATCCATAGCCACTTTGCGTCAAGCTGCCTAATCCTCCAATTAACTCGCTCTGATACCACGTGACGCAGTTAGAACAAGGATAACGCGAATCGCAATTTGCAACACGAGTAAAACTTGCAAACATGCAGGAAGGGAGACGCAACACACTAAGCATAGAGACTTAGTATTTTTCAAATTCAATGTCAAAAGCTGTCTTTACAATGCAAATAAAATCAATATCTAAACTTCAAATCCTAACAAACTCTAAAGAAGTAGCAATCCAAATCGGGAACCAAGAATACCGTGTAAAAGAAAACAGATCATCTTACAAAGATCACAGTCTTGGCGAGTATCCGACCCGCATCAAGCTCCTCCTATCCAAGAAATGCAGAAGTAACACTGAAATGTCCCAACCAAAAGGTTGAAAAAGTGGAGATCATTTGACCGGCGCAGAAGGAGAATTTGTTCGCAGAGAGGTGGGAAAAGGAAAAGATTGCCCGACAAAGTTCAAATGGAACGCAGAACGACGAACGGACAGATGGAAAATGGGAAAAGAATGGTAAGAAAATGGCAACAGGCAAAAGCAAACAAAGCAAAAGAACAGCCGACAAGACAGAGGTTTGGTCTGGTTTGGTTCCATTCGGAATCCGAGTGTCTTTGCCTGCGTCCCCGTGGACCACGTTGTCCGTGATTTGCAGTGCTGGAGTGAGCGAAGAACTCTCCACAGACAAGCCTCGATCCTTCACGTGGCCTGATGAACAGCAGTCCAGACTTCAGACCCAGAAGACTTCGTGCAACTATGTCTGCGTTTCTTCCTGGTTGAGCAACCAATTTTCCTTTTTGCTCTCTGCCCAGAATCGATTGGAGTGAGTCGAGCTAGAAAGTCTCGATTTTTACGTTTTTCGTCTTGATCCCTGTTCAGGATTTATCAGAGCCATTGCTGGTTCCCAGTGGTGGTGAGGCTTCTCTCTGTGAGATCCTGCTCTAGCGGGTTCAAGCTCGAGAATGAACGAATCGGATTTCGAGGTCTTAAGCGATGATTCTCGGGTTAAACCGGGGTGCAGGACACTGCAGAGAAATGGGTCGTCGTTGGTGCTGGACAGTGAGAGAGGAGAGCTCGTCGAGGCCTGCGTGAGCGCCAAGAGGAAAATGGCGCCTGCTGAGAGGAATGTTGATGCCTTGAAGAATCACAGTGAGGCGGAGAGAAAGCGGAGAGCGAGGATCAACGCGCATCTCGACACTCTTCGGGGGCTAGTTCCCGAGGCAAAGAAGGTAGAGATTGATGCGCTTTCTGTGGTTGTTGGTTTGAGTCGTTTCCAGTTTTAGCTGGTACAATGATGTCGACTGTTTGAATTCTTAAGGGCGAGTTGGGAGCTTGTCAAACGAAAGGGCATGATTTTAGAGGAACATGTCGGTGCTTATAAGATTATTGCTACTGTCTGAAGTAGTCTCAGGATTTTTTAACAAAAGTTTTGAAGGGAGTTCGTGTAACTTGGGCTGTCATGTTTCTTATTTGGTATGATGAGTCCAACCACCTGGGGAGTGCCATTCGAAAAAAATATTGTCTATTGAATGTTTACGATATTTATGATGAGAAGCAGTCCAAAAGGAGTCCTTTCGGTTCATGTTAATCGGACCTGATATGTTGATTGTTGAGAAATGGCTTGGGCAGTGCTCTAATTATCCGTCTTCGACATACTGAGATTCTCCCAAAAATGGACAAACGGCCTCATTTCGAAGTCATTAATTTTGTGGAGAGCGATATTGTTATCCATAAAGTACTACTGAAAGAAGTCATTTCAAAAGGATTCTAAATGCCAGCGCAAAATAGAAAGAGTCTGCTCTTCAATAGTTGTATTCCTCTAAGATCCATTATGCGTAGATTTTTGCTCTAAAGGCTGGCGAGAGAACTGGGTTTTTTCTGCTTCAAAACTCGAATTCATGGTGAATCTCTGGTCTTTTTTGCAATCAGGGTCACTTTGTAATGCCAATGTTGCTGTAACTTAAGATTTATGAAATGTTAGCTAAATTGCAAATTTGGATGTCACAGATGGACAAAGCAGCATTGCTTGCCGAGGTCATCAACCACTTAAGAAAGCTGAAAAGAAATGCTGATGAAGCCATGCAGCAGTATGTGATACCAACATATGCTGATGAAATAAAGGTGGAGCAAGAACAGGGTGAAGTATTGGATTTAGAATTGGAAACGATGAAGGCATCAATTTGTTGCGACTACAGACCCGGTCTTCTCTCCAATCTAAGGCAAGCGCTTGTCAATCTTGGATTGATTGTGTTGAGTGCAGAGGTTGCCACCTTTGAAGGAAGGATGAAAAGTATTATGGTACTGACAAGATGCCATGAAGGAGATGAGACATTGTGTCAGTTTCTATCAAACTCTCTGCACTTGGCCCTTTGTTCAATAGTCAATCAGTTCTCGACTTCAGAGGAGTCTCCGAGGCCCTCGGTGTCGAACAAGAGGCGAAGGGCTTAATTATACAGTTGTGAACGATCTTAAAGAAGCTAGAGAAATTTAACTTCCGAGAGAGTCGACTTCTATAGTAAATGGAACATCTTCATAAGTACTGATGAAGTTCCATGTGTTCTTTTCTTCCTTCTTTAGTGAGGTGAGCTTGTAAAGATATTTTGTGCCTGAAGCTATGACTGACTGGATCATCATTGGTACTATGAAATAATTTAAGGAAAGTATACTTGAGTATGGGGTCTGTTGTACGGAAACTTATCCTGAATGGTTAATGTAAGACATGCTAATGGACACTCATCAAGGTAGGTAGTTCTCTAATAATAGACACTCATCAAGCTATGGCTGCTATTCCAGCAAAAACATGCCAGGAATCTAGAGCAGTTGTGAAGTGATGATCAGTGGGATAAACATCACTTCACCGATGCGGTGTCGAATTTCATCTGGACTCAAGTGGTCAAGTGTTCTGATGTCGAGTCAGCAAACTGGTGATGATCAGCAGGAATTAGGTCCCATCTGCCATGACGTCTGGACGGTCTATGCATTTTCGTTCTGCAGGTGTTCACCTCAAGTTACAAATTTAGTTTGCCAAGACTTGGGACATCGGCAAACGAAGTCTGCCAAGACTCGGTTAATACAGTATCAGCACTGGGGCATAAGAAATCAGACAGATCGCTAGGGGAAAAACTGAGGAGCCAAGTTGGTGTCGAGACTCAACAGCACATTTAAAGATTGCAGCCCGCTAGACGATCTCCATCAGACTGAATGTCTCAGTGAGTCCCTTTGCCGACTTCGACATGATTCCGGACAATAAGACTTCCTAGCATCTTCCAATGTGAACTTTGTCGGATGCTATAGGAGTCAAGTTGTAATGCTCCTGTTATGCTTGCTCCGAATGGCTGATCTGTTAAAGAGTAACTTTTATCAGCTTGCGTGCACAGTGTGTTCTGTCTTACTTTATTATTCTCAAATTCCGTTCATTTCGGTCAGTTCTCCTTTAACTTCCATCGGCATCAGTGACTGGTGTTTTTGTTCGTGCGGCGGCAAAATCGAGCATGAATTGCTTGTCAAACTTCGAATTCTTTGAGGAATCAAAAGCATATCCTGCTGTGAACAAAAAGAAGATAATTTTAGTTGCACAGTCAACCAGAATTAGGATAAAGACCCCCCAAAAAAACCAGAATTAGGATAGTTTGGTTATGGAAAAAGTGAAGTTAACCCAAAAAAAAGGAGAAATTTTTGGGACATGAAAGTTCAAATCCATTCTTCTTTGGGTGTTTTTTGGCTGATCAAATTACTAAAAGCTTCGACCAAAAAAAAAATTACTAAAAGCAGTCTGACAAAAAAAGAACATTACTAAAAGCAGAAAGATACCGCATATGGTAAATCATCAAGAATCCCCTCTCATCCACGTGTCAACACACTATTGCTCCACTAGATTTCGCGCCACGCAGACAAGGCAGTAGACAGTGGACACCATCCTGCTTCTGGCTCATCCTCCTCCTCCTCCGGTCTGCATCGCCAACCTCTCTCTCTCTCTCTCTCTCTCTGTGAGTACTCCAATGGCTTTGTATGCGAACACCCAGAAGCTCTATCTCGGTTCGCCAGCAAGTGGGCACGATGCAAGAACTAGGAGCAACAGCAAGAGAGCGAGAATATTGGTGATCAGAGCGGCAGCGTCCTCGTCGTCGTCCGCCGCGGGAGTGGCGTACGAGAAGGGACAGCTGGAGAGGCCCAAATGGGCGGGGGAGACACCGCTCTCTCGCCTGGTCGGAGCCGTCATCTCATTCAAGCCTATCTATTCTCTTCTCAAGCTCGGCGCTCGGCAAGTCCTCATCAGGTGGTCTTTCTTCTCATTCCATGTGTCCAACTTTATTACTCAATGAAACCTGACTAGGCTTCAATTGCATTACCAATTACACTGCCATTGTGCGCTGCTTTCGCTGTGCTCGCGTAGTTTGATATATTAGATAGATTGAGAATAATGGGGCATGATTTTTTCAGTATTTTCAGACGAGTTTGGTTTTGTTGGAGTTGAATATGGGATGCGTTATGAAGTCCTGCTTCATGGTATGGAAGGTTCACCTGCAACTGGTAGAAGTGCGATGTTAGCTAGCTAGGAGCTGGGAAAAAAAGAGGATGATAATCTGTAACAATTTTTCTTTTTCGGTGAAAAAAGGTGGATTGGGATGAGTATTGGTTGATTGCTGCAGTTTGAAATATTGTTTTGTTGGATCACCATGAAGCTCTAGACTCAAGGCCAGGGCTAAACGCGAATGGGTAATGACCTGGTTTTCTTCTGGGGTCGGGATTTTTGAGAATGCAGAAAAGATGAACACAAAGAAAGAAGCTTTATTATTTTACTTTTCAGAATCTGTCAAAGAAATTCTTGATCTTGTGACTCTGAAAAAAGCGGGAGATGCTAATCCGGTTCTTTCGCATGCAAATGTACAGCACAGCTGAGAAGAATGACGTCCCATGGCGAGACATGACGAGACAGATTCTGGAATCAGATGTTTATAAGGAGCTAGACAGCATTCAAAACCCTTCACTTGAGTACCCAGATTGTACATCTCGTGATTCCTTTTACTCATTATTCTGAATTTTCTTCTCCACATGCTTTTCCTAGATACTGGCTCACCCCTTAGCACACGTATGCACTCTCTTGTTAAGCATATTGCACCAAAAAGAGGGAAAAGCCTCACGTGGGCAAAGCTTTCACTGCAGTTTAATTGACTAATAAATGACAAAATGACTGTTCTTTAAACAGATTATCTGAGTCCTTTCCATGCTTATGATGAGGGTAACCTTTCATGGACGGTGAGTATTTGGTCTTTATAACTTTTATCTTCTTTAGCAATCATTTTGAGAACAAACTTAACTGCCTCTTTCAGAATAATCTTTTGCGCTGTTGAAAATGCTTTACCATTTATTACGGAAAGTAGAAGTCGCTACTTTGCACAAATGGTGTTTTACATGTTTTCTATTATGAAATTATCAAAACATGATAATGAGGATAACATACCCTAGTAAAGCAATTAATACAAATCAAAGCAGTCGTAAATTGTTGCTGCACAAAAAGCTTGCAGGCTGCAGCAGAAGCAGAGCCTGCCACAAAGTCGATGTCTATACGAGCAGTACCTGATGCTAGATCAGCGGATGAGGCAACTCAAGTAGTGCGTGGAAATTGGCTTGAGGCAATTGAAAAGCACCATAGACAGCACTCTGGTGGTTCCATGGTTCGAGACATTCTGGATGTCGGATGCTCAGTAGGTATTAGCACTGGTTATCTTGCCGACACATTCCCTTCGGCAAAAGTCACCGTACGTATATAACCATGTACTCCAATCAGATTCATCTCTTTCCCCGTGGAT
This sequence comes from Syzygium oleosum, assembly GCF_021117445.2. Lineage (NCBI taxonomy): Eukaryota > Viridiplantae > Streptophyta > Magnoliopsida > Myrtales > Myrtaceae > Syzygium > Syzygium oleosum. The sequence continues at coordinate 9,427,817 of NW_026607494.1, forward strand.
TGCATTTGGCATAAGATAAGCATAACAATTAATCTTTGTCTGAATGCATTTGCTTTGTAGGGGCTAGATCTGTCGCCGTATTTTCTCTCTGTGGCTCAGTTTAATGAGAGAAAGAGGTCCCAAAGAACAGTACCAATTCAGTGGATACATGCTAATGGGGAAGATACAGGCTTGTCATCCAAATCATTTGACCTCGTTTCAATTTCTCTAATGGTATGGATCTCATCCAGTTGGCAAATAGATCTCATAGCTTTTTGAACTTTTAGCTATTGGCACATTGATTTGGTTCTATTTAAGCCCATTTTATCTATAAAAAACTAGCAAAACCTGAAGGACCGATAAGTGCTGTCACAGTACCCGCATGTTTTGCAATGTAATAATGGATACTTGACATTTTAATTCTCAAGGAACTATATAATGAACAACCGATATGTATGATTGTCATTATTGCTCAATGAAAGCATCTGGTCTCATTGTTTTTGTCATGGGACAGGGCTGGCAACTTGTAAGAGAAGTTCAATGTATATTTTGTTTGACATAATTGTTTCTTTTTCCGATTCTTCTATGTGCAACATTTATTAGCATCTGCTTCCATGCTTCTAACTAAAGAATCACGTACAGTTTCATGAATGTCCTACTAGAGCAATAAACAATGTAGTAAAGGAATCGCTTCGGCTACTTCGACCTGGCGGCACCATTGCCATAATGGATCAAGCAGTGCGTAATTATCTCATGTCACTCGCTAAAGTTTGTTATTGCTGACTCCTTTCTCCATAATGGAAATACTGATATGATCTCCTTTACTCATTGATGCAGCCATCCTCCAAGGTTCTTCAGGTATGGTTCACATTTCTGTAAATTGTTTTGGCTTCTTCCAATGGAATTTTGCAACTGCAAGTATCAGTACTACCTGCTTTCCTTGTTGATGTCATGTTTTTTCATCTACACAAGTTTTTTCTTTTGTCCTTTCCACGAGTTATTCTAAATTACCAAGAATTGGTGATAGAAAGGACATCAATTCCTCAGAAAAAATAGTAGAGGCAAGTGGAGATTCTAGGTTTCGCTAGCAGGGTCTTGCGTATGAACAAGTACCTGATTGCTAATATTAAGGTGGATATCAACTTATATGTCATAGCATTCATCTCATACTAATGGGCTTCAGTCCTTACATGAGACTATTAATGTTCTAATTAGTCAACATTTGACTGATCAGAACATTTTCAACTGCTGCTGCTCACTTCTTTTATACCTTACCAGTCCTAGTACTAAATGGCTTTCTTGTTCGATTGTCATAATCCATTCTTTGTAATCGCTGATGTATATTTCCTGGAGCCTCCATTGCAAAATTGACATTGGAAAAAAAAAGCAAGAAAAATGGAAAATGATCGCGTGAAGTCTAGTTCTAGCTTAGTTGAAAACAGTGTCCTAACTGCTATGCTACGGTAAACTGCACAGTGATTTAATAGTGGGTTTGATTGGCTTAAACTATAATATTAGAACAGAGCTTTAAGTCATCAAATCTCAGAGAGAATTGGCCTTGTGAACAGAAATCGGGAACTAAGCAGCTTCTGAAATGAGTTACTTGTCATTAGCAACATGTTCATTGGCCGAAACATATTTTTCTTTGGCCATTTAACATTAGCAACTTAATCCCTTGCCTTTGCTATGTGCTGCAGAATTTGTCGCCTGTGCTGTTTACACTATTGAAGAGTACTGAACCCTTCCTAGATGAGTATTATCTGACTGATTTGGAAGGAACACTAAGGGAAGCGGGGTTCGTGAATGTAACAGATGTCCTAACAGATTCGAGACACAGAACTGTGACAGCAACCGTGCCTCGTTAAATATGTGGTTGCGAGGATGTCTTTTGCTTCCAGAGCCACAGTAAATGGCGAAAAATAAGATGTCATTTTTTTGAACCTTCATATTAAAGCTCTATGAGGAAAACAAGATAGTTTCGTAAATGATTGTTGATCATTGTCCGCCTCAGTATCCAGAGTCGCATCTTGAGCAGCTGTTGGTTCTCAAAAGTTCTCAGATTTCTTGTTTTGTGAAGTCTTTGGATCGCGAGAATCAACCTATCAAACAATTAAGAGCCTTTTCTCTTGGACAGAGAGATAATCTTTGTACTTTCTCAACAGTGCTAAAGTGATTTGCTCACACTATATGTCTTCAAGGTACTCTGTTGAAGGACGTATTCTCCTTGCTATGGATCCTTCTTCTGATCAAAGCACACCTTATGATTGGAAAAAAATGGTGAAAACTTATTCCTATAATTCAAATTAAATACATATTGACAAAAACAGCTGTAAATCCCATTGAATTGATACCAAAAATATCGAATAATCCATGTTTTTTGACTATATCATGTCAAAGGGAAAAACTTGTTGGTTGTCAACACTCCAAGTCAACTATACTCGAGCTTCCTCTCGCCAATACAGTGGCAATAAAAAGCTTAATTCTCGTGAGAAGACTAATTGGACATATAGCATTAGATTATGCATATTTTACACAGCCTCTCTTCCACACTTGACCTTAATTAATGCTCCATATCACTTTCAACTTTCTCAAAAGGTCAACGCTCACTTGTTTATTCCGTAGGCCGTGATGAGCATAACTTCTTCCTTCTACTGCCCCGACTCTCATCTGAAGCACACTGACAATGAAACAGTTGTTCAAACCAAGCCAGTTCTGGAGCTCTTCATTTACTAAATCCAACACCAACCCAAATCTTCAAGTTCCAGATCCGGAGCCGAAGAAGATGGCAACACCCACGAAACTATCTGGAATCTGCTCTCTGCTGATGGGGTTTCTCTTTGCTTACTCTGCATCTGTTCAACTAGATGATCCAGGTACTGTAACAGATGGTTTTGACTACAGTCCCACAGACATATTTACCGATTGATGGCTATATCCATTTTCTTGCAAAATTTGTCAGATTGGTACTTCTGGTTGCCTCTGTATTCCTTTGCTTGCCTTGTGAACCTGACGAGCCTGGTCTTCTTCACATCCAAACTGGTCCCAAGCATTGGGAGGCTGGCACTTTGGCTCGGGGTGTTCCTGTTCATAAAGGTCGTGGTGGAGGACTACAGGCACAAGATTGCTGGTTTCTGGTCGCTGGACATGAGGGAGAGAGTTGTGAGAGAGAAATTTGGGAGTGGGTTGGTTGTGTTCTCCATGTTTCTGCATCTTGAAGCCACATCCAATCAAAAGGGTCTCTTTACAGCGAAGGATGAAGAAGTTGCCAAATTTGTTGAACTTGGTGAGACTCTTTTGCCCACCTGTTGGCTTTTTTTTTAAAAGTAGATTTAGTGTTATTTCAATTGAAGCCAATGGATTGGCATTGACTTTTGGCAATGATCTTTCAAAATTTCAGGACAGATGATCTTGGTGGGCATTAGCTACGGGCTGTCCTTGGTCTTCTTTGTGTTCCTCAAGGATGTTATGAAGTTTGACTGAATGAATCATGAAGGTATCATATACCCAGAGATGGTCATGTTTGTGTCTATCAGTGTGAGTGTAAGAGCATTTCAATAGCACTATTTCATATGTATCTACAAACTTCAGTTTACGAAGGACGGATTCATAACTCTTCTTCTGACATAAATGCTGTTATGATCCTTTCGAGAACGCCGATACTCCGACGGGTCAAACTTTGACCGAGAAGTTGTAAATGCAGTAGTAGAGATAGATGTAAATCTCGATCCAAGACATCTACACACAAGAATCGATTGCAGCCACCAAAATTATAATAAGTCTATTACGGTCTTGAGCAAGTATAGAGTCATATTACGTGGCATACTGATATAGTAAATCGATTAAGGTCTCGTTTCAAGATAGTCTTCTCGGATAGACAAACCAGAAAAATCACTTGATCATGGACTGGAAGGGCCCGGCCCGGCCCGGCCCGCTCAAGCCCAAAGGGCAAAATTCGGGCTTAAATCAATCTAATTTCCTTTCTCGGCTCGGGCTCACCGGTCAACCTTGATATGATAATCTCTCCTATTCTGTCTTTTGTTTCTATTCACGCGTGGCAGACAGAAATGCCAGGTAAGCTCCCCCCGGCGCTTAATGAGGCGCCAGCTCGGATGACACGTGTGGAGAGCTGAGTCCGTCCGCTATTCCCGCAATGTCTCCCATCTTCTCAACACGTGGCGCCGTGCCAGTCGACAAGTGTATCCCGCCATGCACACCACGTCCATCGATCTCACCCCTCTTCTTCTTCTGCGTGATCTGCACAAGGCCACCGTCGTTCTCGTTCCATATCCCTTCATCAGTTATCGCTTTTGAAAGTCCAAACGCACGACCCACAAGTCTCAGAATCGCACAACACACACAGACTCGAGAGAGCTAACATGGCTTCAGATCAAGTCTCGCGCAGAAGAGAGAACACCACGACCGAGCGAGAGATCCACGTGGAGACCGACAAGGTCCCGAAGATGACGATCCACTTCGAGTCCCTCGCCGACAAAGCTCGAGCCTCGGACCCGGCCGGCGGGAAAGAGACTCCGCACGGCGAGGCCCGGCCGAGGGACGGGTCGCTGGAGCGAGAGGGGAGAGAGACCGCGAGACAGACGGAGACGATGGCCCGACAAGATGGAGAAGGGATGAGGGAGGAGGAGAAGGAGGAGAGGAGTGGTGACAGCAAGCAGCTGGAGTCTTTGGCGGAGAAAGTGAAGACCATTGACGTGGGAGGTCAAAAGGGGGGTCACGAGGGTGGTGAGAGAGGGGGTCGTGGGACGAGAGGAGAGTCACTGGCGGAGAAGGTGGAGAAGACAGAGATTGGCGGAGCGCCCACGAAAGGAGTGAGTAGGGGTGAGGAGGGAGAGAAAGGGAGAGAAAGAGCAGGTCAGGAGGGGAGAGAGAGGAGCGAAGGTGGTCGTCCACATCGCGAGGAAGGTGGAAGGAGGACAAAGAGTGAGACTCTTCAAGTTGAAGAGAAAGGAGGCCAAATGAGAGGAGAAAGTGCCGCAGGTAACCCCCAACTGTTTTTTTTTTTTGGTAAGGTAGTAACCCCCAACTGTTTTGGTTCTTTTACATTGGATTTTGTCAAAGGAGGTTCAACAAGAATGCAAAATTTTGGAATGATGCAGCGATGATATACTGTCACCCTGAATCACTTCATGACAAACTCGTATCAGCACGCTCATCACATGCTTCTATAACAACCATGTAGAACTAGGTAGAACGAAAAAGGATATCTGGTTGTTTAGAATGTAGGTAGCATAAATTAGTAGCGCTTCTCCATTTGTCATAGAAGTTTAACTTTTGCATATTTCGTAAGTTGGGTGGCTTAAGTTCTCTTTGGTTCCGATTTCTTGTCTGCTTGGATCGGCCTTTACGAGCAAACACTATGTGAATAGATGTCACTTTGACTCACTTGGTAATACTTCCCCAGCAACGGAGAGAAAAGGTGGCGAGGAGATGCAGGGCCAAAAAAAAGGCCAAGAAGAAGAAGCACAACCTACTCTAGAAGAAGTTTCGAGATTAAGAGCATTGGCCCAGCAGAATTCGATGGATATACTAAGAGCTGCAGAGGAGCGCTATAACCAAGCCAAAGAACAAGCAAAAGTATTCGCGAACCAAGGATTCGGTAAAGCATCTGAGAAGGCCGCTCAAACAAAAGACACGTTCCTTCACGGTGCTCACGCCACGACCGAGTACGTGGCAGAGAAGGGTGCGGCCGTCAAAGACACAGCCATGGAAAAGGGTCAACAGGGTCTTGGGGCTGCAAAGGAAACCGTGCTCAGTGCTGGAAAAACTGCTAGGGACTACACCGTTCCAAAGACAGAGCAAGCTAAGGACTACACGAGCAAGCAGATGTTTAGTAGAACCATCATGCAAATTCTAGTTGTTGTGTTCTTGATGATGTTCAATTTAGTTTAACAACAGACTGGAACACTGAATGAGAATGGTGATTATGATGGGCTTTTACGCATCACTCACGAACTATAACAACGAAGATCAATGATATTAGGAACTTATAAGGTATTTGTGGGGTTCTGGTCATAGTGGGATGTCCTCGAGTCTTGGATTATATCATGCATGAGATAATTGCTACATTTCCTCATTCAATCGGAAATTGAAACGCTCTGCAGGAAACAGAAGGTGCTGAACAGGCCAAAGGTGTAGTCACACAAGCCAAAGAAATGGTGGAAGGAGGGGCTAGAAAGGCGAAGGAGAGTACCCAGGAAATCCTCGAGGGATCAACCAAGGAGGGAAAGACAGGGACCGGCGAGCAGGTTGTTCAGGGCAAAACAGGACACAGAAAGACCGAGGAGCAGCAGCCCAGAGGCAGTGCACTGGCTGAACAGCCCAAAGGTGTAGTCACACAAGCCAAAGAAATGGTGGAAGGAGGGGCTAGAAAGGTGAAGGAGAGTACCCAGGAAATCTTCAAGGGATTGACCGAGGAGGGAAAGATAGGAACCGGCGAGCAGGTTGTTCAGGGCAAAACAGAACGCAGAAAGACCGAGGAGCAGCAGCCCGGAGGCGGTGTACTGGGTGCAATTGGCGAGACTATCGCGGAGATTGCGCAGACAACCAAGGAGTACGTGGTGGGCCGGGATGAGCCAGGTGGCGAAGAGGCGAACCTTGCCTTCTCGGCCTCCTCTACGGAACCTAGCAAGCAAGGAGAGCATAACCAAGACCGCAGTAAATAGAGGTTGGCCAGGGAAGGTTTCATAGCTGTTTCGATTTAGGATGAAAAGAGGAACGTAGGGTTGAGAGGTGTGCCACGGTGAAACGGTGAGGAAGTAAGAACAAGCGAAGTAAAATAAAACAGTCTGCTAGCTTCTGTTCTAGTGAACTGGTAGATGTACAGTTCAGAGAATGTTTGTTGTATGTCTTTGGTGAATTCCCGTGTAATCTACGATTCTGGTGTAGTTCAAAGTTCATTTTCTGAGTGACCCACCGTGCTTTCTTCTTGTGACGTTAAACATGTGGAAATGGAAACGGCAGATGTACGCAGAAGAAGAGTACATCAAGAAAAGGGATATAATCATACACGTCGTCTGCAAGTAAAAGACGAATTTACTTTGCCAAATTTTCCAGGACATTGTAGAAGATCAGATTTCCCTTTTGTTCATTACATTCAAACCCGATAATCGGCTCTACATCAGGGAGATACGCCCATGAAATCCACGTACAGGAAGAGAGGGGAAATACCAGCCAGCTCTGGAAAAGTTGAAACGATCATCAAAACTGTGATGGGTAATGATCAACAGGGTATCTGAGAAGTGCACCATTCCATGACGTGAAGGGGTGCCTTGATCAGCTCCAGAGCGAACTCCACTAACAGGGTCACGCACAAGCAGCAGGGGCATATCAGAGTCAACAGCAATCTGCAGTGTCACCCACCCATTTTCTCATCTTACTCAATCCACGCAGAAATCAACACCCAGAAACTAAAATCTCTCAAGACAATTTTTTTTTTGGTAAGGAAATCTCTCAAGACAATTGGTAAAAGAGAGAGAGAGAAACGAAACGTACCCGACGATCCAGACGATGATGCCAACGATGGAGACCAGGAGAGCGAGAAAGGCGAAGGGAAGGCCGAGCAGGAAGCCCAGCGGTCTGCAATCGTCTCCGCCGCACATCCTCTCTACTCTCTGGTGCAGCGAATCCTACTGCCTCTGATGTTTCTTCCTCTGGAAAAGTTGATGAGACAGAAACATACGTTCAGTCTCTGTGCACAAACTCGGTTTTAAGAACCACTTCCAACCACCCGTTGCTCTAAAAAGGATACCTGCCCCATGATGCTGTCGTGTGATGGTTTCGGATTTTCGTCGCGCTATAGAGAACCCAAGAAAGTCCCTGATAAAGTTCAGAACTTTTGCTTTGAGACGTGAGCTGCGATTGCTGATGCTGCAATACGTGTAAGGCTCGTAGGATCATCACGTGTGACTTCAATTTCTGCTGATGATTCTCATTCTAATTCTTGAAAGCAGTGGGCTGCGTTATTATATGGGCGGAAGGGCCACCCACGTCTCTCCATCTTGGGAACTAAGCATTCCCATTGGCGAAACCCCACAGATCATCCTCAGCCTCCAGTCATCCCATTTTCGTTTTCCAATCGTGTATCGACGCAGCATATTAGTCATTTTTGCTATGATCGATCCCTTCGAATGTAACATGAAGTTTTAACATGTTCGAGTCAAACCATGCATCATCTTGAGATACTCTCCCATCAAATATAATGTCATCGCCATGCTTACCGAGGGCCAGTCGCCTTCATGGCAGCTAGCTCCTTTCTCTCTCTCTCTCTCTCTCTCTCTCTCTCTCTCTAATTATTTTATAGTTTTGACTTTTCGCATTCTTATCTTTAATATCATCCTCTTCTTTGGTATCCTATCCGGCCGATGACTTCTCTAGGCAGTATCCTGTGTAAATCCGCAAATATCCTGTTAGAAATCAAGGGAAATACTCGCCTAGACCCAAAATAAACAGTACCGATCCACCCGATCAAGTGGACCCGGATACGAAATTCCCTCGCCATCAAACATCGGATACGATAATTTTACCTGTCCAAAGCTCTATATCTAGGCTCACCAGAGTCTAAGATCAAACAAGAAACTGGTCACGAAGAGAACCAGCCTAAGGAGAAAAGCAGAAAGTGCACACGGCTTTAAGCTGGCAGACATCACACGGCAAAGTTCCCTTGTATCCTACTAGTACTAGCTTGTCCAAAAAAGCTAAAAAAGAAAAAAATAATTAAAAGGGTGCAACAGCAAATTTACGAAATATTAACTTATGTAGTATTTACATCTCAATAGGACTGTGGAGAAAGGCACAGAACACCATGCTTGCCGAGATAGTTGCTGATTTAAAGAAAGATTTTCCTTAAAGTTCCCAATAGCAAGTAGTCATTTGTCACCCGGCGTTCCACACCGCCGCTGATGTATGTAGTCAGTGGTAGAAAATATTCGCACCCAAGCAATTGCCACAGTCATATGAGTGAACTTGTTTCACCTGATCTGATCGAATCATCTGGTGGGTCCACTTGAACCAGAGTTCTCACTCTCCATGGATATGATGTGAGCCAGCCTATCGTATACCTGCCCTGATTATTTCACAACCATAAGTGCCAGGTATCAATGAAACTCGCAAACATTTGGTACAATCATCTGAAAGACCTCATACCACAGAAAGCTGCTCCTTCCTATCTTGCTTATTTGTTGATGATGATGCGTACCTTGTGAAATGGTTAAAGGAGAAAATCAAAAGAAGGTAATAGGAAAGCAGAAATTTTGATTGGTGTTTTTTCTTACCAGTCACGAGGAATACCAGCTTCGTCTCGAGCTGAATAATTGAAAGGGCCCTTCAACTCTACGCCATACTCTCTCAATATGTCTGCATTGAGAAAGTTGAATCAGCAAAGGTTTATGGGTCCACAACAGAGCCCTGAGGGGGTAGGTCCTCAACCTTTGAAAGTGGAGCAAGGAGCACGGTTCATTTTCTGACAAACAGAGATAAACCAATCGACACCAACGGCTACATGAGCTGTTTCCTCGTCAGCGATCCTACCCACGATTTTAGATGTCATGTTGTCACCGAAGCCGACCAATTTTTGCACCAAACGTGGCCCAGCATCAAGCCCCCTGGCCTCCTGAATGAAAGGGAAAAAGAAATTCTGTACATTTGAGCAGGTATGGCAAGTTGCAATCAGCAGTTATACTGCGGAATTACATAAGATATAGTGAGTTGGATGATCTTCGTTTTCGAATGTTAACTAGTTAATGCGTAATACTGAGGTGAGCAGAGCAGCATCCAGGTGAAGCACACTCTTCTTCTCACCCTCCTGAAGGAACTTTTTAAAGGACAAGATGAATGTCCAACTAGCATATAGCAAATTTAAGCCAGGACAAGAAGATGGCACAGTATAATGGCGATGCCAAAGAATCGAAGAGCTAAATCAGGAGAAGTATGCATAACCTTATTTCTCATAGCGGAAGAGAAAAAGACAAATGGAAAAGCAAGAGTCATTGGGCCCATCATTGGAAGAGAACGCTTTGTGAAGCTCGTCATAACAAACAATCAACAACTACTCAAATGTGAAGGGTTACCTGAACTAGTGGGATCACTGCCAAACGAGCAGCAACACTATCAGAGGATTTCTCACACTCTCTCCAAAGCAAATTATGAGCAGGAATATCTCCATACCTAGGTAAACAGAGAGAATATGATGAAGGCATACTGGTCGCACAGGCTAGAACGAATTTGCTAACCCAAAAGTTCCCCGGACCTGAATCCAAGCTCCAGAAGCCTCTGAGAGCACCAAGCAAAATGGCGACTCTCATCATCAGCAACGCGAGCAAAGTCCGCAAAGAATCCTTCCCCAAGAGTCTCGAAGAAAGGTGAAAACCGAACCACAGTATCCCATGCCAAATCAATTGCATTCAGCTCCACATGAGCAAGATTATGCAGCATATAGGCATTAAGCGGTACTCCTGATTCTTTAGGGGGCGGTATATCCTTTGGGGAAACCTACAGTAAAGAACAGATGAGAAGACAGGTGAGAGTCTCAGACTTACTCACAGGCCAGCAATTTACCATGTAAACAGCATCTCAAGATCCAAATCTCGACTCCTTAAATTCTAAACTGGCAAAAACAGCGGGAGGTCGATCATCAGTGAGAGACCGAGATTCCAATCACATGGAGGGCAGAAAACCCTCCAACAGCGCATTAACTAGGCAACATCCAATTTTTCGTGCATTGCAAGTAAAAGCGGATAATAGTCCCTGCATTGCTGCAGTATTCACAAATAATGCAGTTTCTCGGTTTTAACTTCAGGTCAAGCTTACTGAGACCAACGGTACTAGCAATTAAAATAAAATGCCTCCATATGATGCTCAGGAAATAAGAAACAGTTACCGCCGAGAACTATCGCACACAAAACTCCGGCTCTACAGTATCATAGCATAATAACAACCAGTGATAAATCAGTACTAACATCGAAATCCTATAGCTGGAAAAAGCCCGAGCATATATATATAGGTATATGTATTCATAAAAAATGCAAGCTTCGAACTATGGGGCCAAGCAATACATTTCCCAGGAAATGCATCACAACTTCAAGTCCATCAACCGCCTAAGCCGACTTCACCTCAACAGCGACAACACCAACCCCAGAATGCACTGAAAAGAACCCACACCCAGAATTCGAAACTCTCGAAAGTCTATGCCTTTTCAACAATTCAATACAAAAGAAAAACAAGAGCTACCAATTCAGGCTTCGCAGGCCTGGCCGGTCTATCAGGGGGCCGAGAGACCCCAACAGGCAGATTCTCGCTCCGCCACCTGCAATACGCGAGATGGGAAAGCTCGGACTTCGAAGCGGGGTCGCTAGTGGAAAGAACGAGAGCACCCATTTCAGCCAGGGAAGAAGCCGACCCGACTGCGCTCTGTTTCGGGTCGAGCGACGGACGGGGCGGCTTGGGCAGGGGCTGCGGTCCGTTGGGTCCCCAGAACCGGTCGTGGTTCAGCGAGCTCTCCCGCCATGACTGGAGACCCGACCACGGCGTGTAGCCGATGCAAGAAGGTGGCGAGGAGGACGTGGAGGACGAGGATGTCAGAGGCTTGGGTCGGAGGGCTGATGAGGAAGACGACCTAAGAGAAGGAGGAGGGCGTGAGACTACGAGCTTGAGGCACTGCATCATATTCATCTCTTCGAGCCTCGCATTTCATTGCGTTCCGAAAAATAAAAGAGAGGAAAATGAACTTTTGAAGCAAACTTTTATCCTTCTAGACCTATGCTAAATTGGACGGAATTAAAAAAAATTGGACTTGATTGTATTAATTCGATAAATTTTAAAACTATATGGTATTAATTGAAATTTTTTATTGTATTAATTGAAAATACAATTTAGCGATAAACTTTAAGATTTCTAGTATATTTATTTATTGAATTTTAGGTACAAATAGGGTTGTGTAAAAGAACACAGAACCGTCCAGATCGGACCGGTCATAACCGATAGTCTCCATAAGGATTGGTTCGGTACTAAAAACGGTGAGTACTGGTCCGGTTCCCTGTTATAGGCGTGGAATTGCCCACTTACTCACCTAAGCCAAATATATATTAGAAAAAATTCCACCATTAACTATAACTTCCTAGAAAATTTGGCAAGAACTTGTGCTAATTAAAATACAAAGGCTTGCTCTCGTATATCCTTTAAGATTTATGAAGAGTATTAAATGTCAATTTCATTCATGTGTCTATCGAGCGAGTAGAGTTTCATTTCCTAGTTCGGCTAGACTTGCGCATACGTTGTTTAGACCTATGTGAGATTCGTGATTGATTTGATCTGCACATGCCAATTGAAAAGGCATTATAGCATTAAGATTTCCAAGGTATAGATGTAAGGTTGTTTTTCCTTGATCAATTAAAGGCATAACAAACCGGTTTACACCAATGTTAATTGCAAACTGATATGTGTTCGAATATGTATATATACCTTTTCCCTTGTAAAAAAGTTCTTAATATTGATGGATGAATTTAATTTTGTTGGTCCATGGAACAAATGAGCAATTTCCTAGTTTCAATATTATGAAACCGATCTTTAGCGAGCAATTCCCGATTCTAGGTGAGCTCCGCCCGGCCGAACCATGTTCACATCTAGATACGAAATGTTCGCAAACCTTTGAGAAGCTGCGAGTGTTCAGAGACTGATCGATCGCTGCCCATGGCGGGATGGCAGCCATCTTCCGAAACTTCAGGACCGCGCGCTCATCCCTCCGACACATTCCTAGGCAGCTCCCTCCATACGCGGCGGACCGAGACCTCCGTCGGCCGTATGGGAGCTCCTTCCCTCTCTCCGAAGACCGGAAGCAGCTCGAGTCCCGCCTCGTCTCCCTCCTCGACGGCCGCCACGGCCTCCCCCGGCTCAAGCAGGTCCACGCCCACCTCTACCGCAGGGGCCTCGACCAATGCTGCTACGTCCTCACGAAGCTCGTCCGCGCGCTCACCGAGCTCGGCGTCCCCGTGGGCTCGTACCAGCGCCTCGTCTTCGGCCAGGTCCAGCACCCGAACCCGTTTCTATACACCGCCCTCATTCGTGGGTACTCGGCGCAGGGCCCGTTTAGGGAGTCCATTGGGTTGTACGCGAGCATGAGGGAGGAGGGTGTCGGCCCCGTGTCGTTCACGTTCACGGCGTTGCTCAAGGCTTGTGGTGCGGCTCTTGATTTGGATCTGGGGCGCCAGGTGCATGCCCAGACGATGCTGATTGGTGGGTTCTGCTCTGATTTGTATGTGGGGAACACGTTGATTGGTATGTATGTGAGCTGCGGCGATTTGGGTAGTGGGCGTAAGGTGTTTGACGAAATGCTGCACAGAGATGTTATTTCCTGGACGACGTTGATAGTGGCGTACACGAAGACCGGCGATATGGCGTCTGCTGGGGATTTGTTTGATGGGTTACCGGTGAAGGATATGGTGGCTTGGACGGCGATGGTTACTGGGTTTGCGCAGAATGCCAAGCCGAGGGACGCATTGCAGTTTTTCAAGAGAATGCAGGATGCTAGAGTCGAGACGGATGAGGTTACATTGTCTGGTGTTATCTCGGCTTGTGCTCAGCTGGGTGCGGCTAAATATGCTCAATGGGTTCGGGATGTTGCCGAAAAATCTGGACTTGGACCGACTGAGAACGTTGTTGTGGGATCGGCTATGGTCGATATGTACTCAAAATGTGGCAATATAGAGGATGCATACACGATCTTTAAAGAAATGAAGGAACGGAATGTGTATACATATAGTTCAATGATTCTAGGCTTTGCGATTCATGGCCTTGCTCAAGCAGCGATGCAATTGTTCCATGAGATGGTAGAAACAGAGACAAAACCTAATAAAGTTACTTTTATAGGTGTACTTGTAGCTTGCAGCCATGGTGGAATGGTAGATCAAGGCAAAGAAGTATTTTCATCGATGGAAAAGCGCTATGGTGTTGTTCCAGATGGTGATCACTATGCTTGCATGGTCGATATTCTTGGTCGTGCTGGACATTTGAATGAAGCACTTAAACTTACTGAGACGATGCCTGTAAAACCCCATGGAGGGGTGTGGGGAGCACTTTTGGGGGCATGTCGTATCCATAGGAACCCTGACATTGCTCAAATTGCTGCGAGCCATCTTTTTGAGCTCGAACCTCATGCAATTGGAAACTATATGGTTCTGTGTAACATATTTGCATTGGCTGGTAGGTGGGATGATGTTTCAAATGTGAGGAAGTTGATGAGAGGGAAGGGATTAAAGAAGAATCCTGGTTGTAGCTGGTTTGAGTCAAAGAAAGGGGAGATACACGAGTTCTTTGCAGGTGATACGAAGCATCCGAGGTCTAGTGAGATAAATGGAGTGTTGGTGGATCTTCTGGAGAGATTAAAGGGACATGGTTACCAGCAGATCCTGAGTTCAGTGGCTTATGATGTAAGTGAGAACGAGAAGAAGAGAATATTGATGGGTCACAGCGAGAAGCTGGCTCTGGCATTTGGGCTGATGGATTCTAGCGCAAATTGCCCTATCAGGATCATGAAGAACCTCAGAATATGTGAAGACTGTCACTCTTTCATGTGTGGTGTATCTCATATTATTGGGAGGGAGATTATCGTAAGAGATAACATGAGATTCCACCATTTTAAAGGTGGGACTTGTTCTTGCGGTAATTTCTGGTGAACAGATCAAGTATACACATTGCCGGAAGTCTTTGCTGTGACAGCAGTTGTACGTTATTGCTCCTATTATTATAAATGAGCTCCTTGATTTGCTTCTTGTGATTTTACTAGTACTATCATGCTATTGTTAGATTCTGTTCCTTAGAGGGCTCAAGAGAGATTGCTTTGATAAAGTGCTTCGTTGGGTAGGTTCAGTTCTCTTCTCTCACGTACTTGTATTCCTTTTTTGATCGTCTCAAGTAAAACTGCAGTTTATCGAGCTTTTGAGGTGATGGCACGACTTCGTAATACATTAAACGCTGAGAAAGTCTTGATGCTATTCCCACGTCTCAAAATTTGAGTCCAACATGTTTGCGGTTCTTTTAGGTCTTCCCTTTTGCCTTTTCTTTCCTTTTTGGATATTAGCATTTTGTTAAAATATGGTAATATACGTGGTCCGGCAATATTTTAGGCTAACTTCTTCGCACCTTATCACCTATGGATCCAATCAACGTCGTGCCCATCATTATTAAATGAAGGAACTCGAAACAAGTTACTTCCTCTTGGTTTAATCTCAAAAAAGTTTGTGCAGAATTGAAATCGAACCCGTGACTTCAAACTTGACACTGATATAGGTTAACGGTAGTGGCGGTGAATGCCCTGTTTAAAGGCAAAAGAGTTCGTGGCAATGGAGTATAGCTGATTTTCTGAGTCTTTTTTGTGGGTCTCTCACTCTCCTCCACTATTTAGAAAGACACTTCAAATCTCTCTCGTTGGCTTAGTGGAGAAACCTTACATCCTTAGATTGCATTCGAACATCAGCACCAGCGTACGACGCCCTTTCCCACCAAATTGTAGTTTTTGTCGAGTGCCGGAAAGCGAGCCATCTTGTCCTGAGTGGCGACTAATTTATAGTTTTCAGATTATCCATTTGTCAAATATTGCCTCGAGAGGCTATTGGTAGATTATTGGGATTCTAACCTACCAAAGTCAAAATGCATTCCGACAAAAAAAAAAGTCAAAATGTATGAAAAGTTATAGCTCCACTCCACCTCAAATCCATGGCCAGCAAAATTTTATTGTTGCAATATCCTAAAATCACGTCGACACTAATTAGTGACACAACCATGTTTTTAACAAGCTACGTAGTTCATCTTCAATTTGGAACCTATGCCCTAGATGGGATTGCTTGAATTTGGAGAAACACTTGCACGGACTAGTTCCATGGATCGGGCATAAAGATAGGATTTAGATCACGTGGGACTTATATAGAACTTACTATTGCTGATGATCATGATTGATTCAATTTTCCGTATATCAAATATATATAAAGAAGTATTTTACTTGAATTTGAAACTACTATATATTCCGCTTATCGAGTTGAAACGGAAATGCTAGTTTTGGGAAACATCATATTATGCGAGTATCGCCAATAGTAAATTACATGTCCATATCAAACCAACAGCATTGGGACTTCTAATGCCCCATTTGCCTGGTCAATGCCCACAAAGTTAAATTTGTCAAACTACTTGGATCGCTGTCATTATTGACTGATTAAAGTCTACCATACTAATTGCATAAATGAGTCTTAGGTTGTGATTAGCTCCCCATATTTTACAGAGATTTTGTGAGCGAAGCACTCGTTAAACAACTAATTGATGAGGATAACTTTACACTTTTTGATGCACTGTCTCTTCTTGTTATAGTGTTATTAAGTTAGAGAGTAAGTTATTTCAAATTAAGCATAAACATGACTAGTGGTATAGTATTGTATTTTATATTACATTACTTCGCGATTAGCTACATTGTGAGCATTGCATGTATAAGCCGTATTTTAAGAGAGAGAGGTGTTTCAAATACTGAATATAAGTTAGAAGATGTATTACTCTCATAGCTTAGGAACTATATGCGAGTGAAAAACATAGGACTCTTGAACCTTCTGGTGCCAGTGTGTTGACACCTAAATTTTGTCCAAATCATTTAGGGTTTTATCGCATAAAAATTAGGGTTTAATCTTTTAACCCCTTAACAAAAATATTTTCATTAAATTGCATGGCACATAGACATTATGTGCATTTGCATTAATAGGATCGATTAGGACATATTTTACTTAAATTTAAAAAAAAAAAAAAGATTTCCGAGCCAAGTTAGTCGGCCCATCCTTTTTCTTTCTTTTTTTTCGTGTGGCTCATCTTGTTTCTTCCTTCTTTTTTTATTTTTCGCGCGGGCCGGCCCATTTCTCCCGGGCCCGGCCCGTGCACTGTTCAAATCTCCTCCCCCAGTCAACATTTCTAAGCGTACGGGGGAGGAGAAGAACGGAACAGTGGCAGAACGCCACAGAAGGGACAGAACGTAGAAGCCAGAACCGCCGCGCATCGCCCGATGTGATCCGCGGGTTGGGGCCAGGCCGGCAGCGAGATGGCAGGGGCCATGCGCACCTGCTGGCCGGCTCCGCGCCACTGGCCATCTTTAAATCGAGGCCGGAGAGAGAAAAATCGGAGAGAACAGAGAGCTGGGGAGAGAGATCCGAGAGAGAGAGACCCAAGAGAGAGAGTTCCGGAGAGAGAGAGAGAGAGAGAGAGAGAGAGAGAGAGAGAGAGAGAGAGAGCGACGAGCTTGCTCGTAGCCCGGCCGTGCCTGAGCGTCGTTCGGCATCTCCCAGCCGCGCCATTTGAGCCCGCGGCCTCCCTTCCGCGCCCAAGGTGGGTCTCATTTTTTTGGTTTTCTTTAAGAGTTTTGAGCTGATTTCCCGATGATTCCGGCTCGGAGGAGTGCGAGGCGACCGGACATTGTCCGATCTACCATGTTCGCCCTCATTTGCCTCCGCCGAGCCGGATAGGGAGCGCCGCAACGGCACCCCCCTCCCTTGTTTTTGCTTATGTTCTCGGGCTCACTAGCCGGAGCTCGCGGCTGTCCGGCTCGCGCGAGTTCCGGCCCGTGACGCCTCGTGCCTATTCTTGTTGCTTTGTGTGTTTTGCGTTGACAATCCCGGTCCGTTTTGGGGCTCCGATTGCACCAAAAATCTTCTGTTTTCGTAGCAAGCGCCAACTGTTCGACGTTTTGCCCGAACCAAATTTCTTTGATTTGTCTCTGTTCTGCTGCGTTTTTTGGAGTATTGGACGGTCCCGGCATACCGCCGGTGGCCATGGCGGTCCGGGCTTAGCCGCGAGAGGAGGCAGCCAGCCGGTCTCTCGCCGGGATCTGGCTGGTTCTCGGCCGGCCAGCCTCTCGTCGAGGCTTGGACGGTCCTAGTCAGCCACCGGTCGCCACGGCGGTGACACGGGAGGAGGACGCTCGCCGCCCCTCGTCGGGGCGGCGATGCCGGCTGAGGTGCAGCGTCGGCCGCGGAGGCCAGTGCTTGGAGGAGGCCCGTCGTGGCGGCTTGGCCAGCCAAGGCGTCGGGCGACCACAAGTCGGGTCGAGCATTCGGGTCGCGGGTGCTAGGGTTTCTGGCGATTCGGGTCCGCGGCCGCGAACCAGGTCGGGCGGACGGGTCGAAACCGGGTAGGGTTTTGTTAGTGTTTGGGCCGATTTTTTGTTTATTTGGCGTTTTAATGTTTTGGGCCTTTTAGTTATTAGAATAGGTTTTATTAGGTCTTGGGCCTTTCGCGGATGGGCCGAATTTGGAAATTGGGCTAAATTGTTTTTTTGTCTTTTTATTTTTAGTGGGCTTTGGGCTTTTGTTTGTTTTTTTTAAAAAAACGAAAAAATGTTGGGCTGGGCCCTTTTTCTTTCTTTTAATTTGCCAGACCGGGCTCAATAAATGAACCCGGTCCGGTCGTGGACCCGGGTCAGTCCCGATTCGGGTCGGATGTGGAGATCCGACCTGGATCCGTTTTATATTATTTTATTATTTTAATATTTTAAAATTTTTAAAATTTTTTTTTTAAAAAAAAATTTCGAAAAATCAAAAAATTTATTTGGACTTTGGAATTGGTTCTTCTTGCCCTATTGTGTGATTAGTGTCATGTTTGATTGCACGTTGTTTGATTCACACACTTTGAATTGCGTGTTTAATTTAACCTCGCGTGTGGTTGAATATGCACATTAGGTTCATGTATTGATTGTGGACTCCCTTAACCTGGTTAGGGATCGAATTTTGAAACTCCTGATGAGTGTGAACACGTTAGGTGGTGAATTGAACAAGATTTGGTATCGAAAAGGCGCTAATTAGTCAATTAGTGTAATCAAGTTCCCGTACCTATTGAATCTCTGGTTTGTAGAAGTGAAGCATTTTCTCCCGCGCTTTACTTGGGTGTCTAATCGACCCACCAAGAACTGATTAGTGGCGACTCCTAGATGAAATTGATTTCCATGTTAATAACTTTAACTTAAGTCGCGAATTAGTATGAGCTTGAGAGAGCTCGAGCTGGGTTTAACTTAGTAATCCATTAGCGAAATCACGTAGACCACGGGGCCGGTTCGGGGAGGTCGCGACAGCTTGGCGACTCCGCTGGGGATATCTTAGTGGACTTAGGCCATTTATCTTGTTCAAATACATCCCTAACGTGAATGTTCTTGCCATTGATCCCTTATTTTGCAGGTTTGGGATTTGGGGAATGAATGTTTATTTTTTTCGAATGCTTGAAGTATTGTTTGCTTATAAACTGTTGTGCATGCTTTAAATATTTTAGCACTACACTGTTGCACACACAACCATGCTGCCGGACCTGGGCTGCACTAGGAATATTTAGGATGGTATTGAGTTGGATACGACTTCGACCGCGAGGCCGCGTAGTAGAGGTTGCCCAACTCAATCCCGAAAGCTTCTTTCTTGGTGTCAAGAATGCTTACCTTTGCCCGCGAGGCCGCGTCACATCGAGGTATCATTCTTGACCGAGCCGGAGTTACGAGGACTTGGCTTAGTGCGTGAGGCCGCGACTAGTCATCCCACCCTCGTAACTCCAATTTGTTAAGCCATCTAGAGTAGAAGTCGAGCCGCACGTTTCATGCGCATGTCTATGTGGTTGACATGATTGTTTGGTGAAGTAAGTTTCATACCCTTTACTTTTGCAATTTACTTACCTTTATGCTTTGGCTGGTCCATGACGTTAGGTTGGTCGAGTCTTGGTCTATATGCAATGGGAAGATCCGACATTCGATTCATTCCTACTCCGAAGGCCGAACTCAAGCATTGGTGGGATTAATTGGATCGTGAGGGCTGAGCC
The DNA here is from genome assembly GCF_021117445.2 of Syzygium oleosum. Taxonomy (NCBI): domain Eukaryota; kingdom Viridiplantae; phylum Streptophyta; class Magnoliopsida; order Myrtales; family Myrtaceae; genus Syzygium; species Syzygium oleosum. The sequence continues at coordinate 9,447,623 of NW_026607494.1, forward strand.
TATGTGGAGAACAAACTTGGTCGCCTTTTGCCTCTTCTCGACATTGACATCCAAAGTGGAGTCATGCAAGCAATAGCTCATTTCTGGTGTCCCCAAACGTCCACGTTCATATTCCATAAGCATGAGTTGACTCCGACTTTGGAAGAGTATAGCGTTGCCATAGGAAAACCTTTGGATTTGGAGTTAATCGATCCACCCTTTGGGTTAGAGCCGGAATCGATTTTATCTGACTTTCTTAGGATGAATAAGAGCCAAATAGGAAGAGTGCTAAAAGATAATTGTCACGCATGCCCACTCTCTTTCTTAGGTCAGTGTTTTATGGATGCCGCGCCCCTTTTAAAAGGAAATATCTTTCTTCTAGCTTTCTTTGGGTTCATAATATTTCCCTCTCGTAAGAATGCCATCGATCCTTCTATCACGTGGGTGGTCAGACAAATATATGGTAGAGTTAGCTTTGTCAACACTATTTTGGCCGAAACATTTTTGTCGCTCACCCGATTTAAAGAAAATGAAGAAAAGGTTTTTCGTGCTCCCGTCGAACTTTTACAAATCTGATTTTTTTCCCATATAAGCAGGTTCGGTGTTCACATGAACATTAGTGACATTAGTGAGACTAATCACCCTATTCAGGCATTTAAGGATCATCAAGATCGAACCCCGAACCTTTCTTTCTCAGAATGGGTGAATTTGTTGAAGAATCCAAAAACTAAGGTTTTCCTATGGCAAGCTAAATGGTTCCGACTTTGCGAGTCATGTCTCTCTCATGGCGATAATGAACCGATCCCGTTGTTGGGAATTACTGGCATCACCTCCTATTACCCACTCCGAGTGGCCCGCCAATATCGGGTTGTCCAAGATCTACCGCCCCCTCTCAAGCTGGATTCGTTTCAAGTCCGATTTGTTAGAAAGGAAGAAGATTACAAAGGAAAGCTTTGCCGTGTTGAACGAGCCTGGCTCGCCTGTCGTGCTCGAAAGCTAAATTGGCCCGAAAACAAGCTCGAAGGGAAGGAAAAGGCATACTATGCCACGACCCGATACATCCGTCGGCATAAGATCCCGACCGAGTTCCTCCCAAAGATCCCGGATGTGACAGAGAAGCCAACTCGCCAAGCGGAAATCAACTATCTTAAGACGAGGGCGGAGAAAGCTGAAGGAAGTCTAAAGCGTGTTGCTAAGGAGAATAGGCAATTGCGTCGAGTATTGGCTTCCCATTCGCATATAGAACAGGAGGAGTTAAATGGGTCGAGTTTGTTGTTTTAGATCTAGTCGTTCCTCTTCTAAGTTCATTTGTCTTAGGATTTTATTTTCCTTTCTTTTCTTAGTTTTATTAACTTGATGTTTTGGATCTTTGAGTTTTCAATTTCTAGTTCGCATTTCGAGTTTAGGAGTGTTATTTAGTTAAAAACTATTTAATGAATCAATGAAAGCGGCTAGACCATTGTCATGGGCCGGTCTTCTATATGAATCATGCACTTATGTATGCTCGCTTATTTATGATTCAGGTGATCACAAATTATCTGTATTTGAGCTCGTTCAACATGCAAAGAGAGGAATCAAGAAACCAAGAGGCCGGAGAGTGACTCCTTCCGACAATCACTGTATCAACACCGAATCTAACGGCTCGCCAACACTGCTTTCCTCCACTAAGTCAAAGCTACGGCTTCGAGGCAATCGCCGATTCGAACACGATCAAGGGCCGCACAAATGAATATTGAGGAGCAAAACGCCCGTTTCGCCGCTCTCGACGACAAGATCAATGATCTTGCGGCTCAGCTTACTCAATTCGCCAATGATATGAGGGCCGCGTTGGCAGCACCAAACGCTGGTCAAGTCGCACCTCAAGTTGTTCCCGAGCCCGTAGAAGAACCTGTGAGAAGAAATGTTGTTGAGGAGGCATTGGGTTCTACACCTGTAGTGGTCGAACTAGACCGTATTTCGGAAGCCGTCACCGCCCGTTTGGAGGAAGAACACAACAAAAGGTTCTCAAAGATAGAAGAGAAACTCCGTGCGCTACGAGAATACGAAGAGCACATGATCGAGAATTTGTCTCGATATGCACAGATGAGCTTTCCCGAAAAGTTCAAGATTTCCATTTCACTAAGTATGATGGGACTGGAGACCCAAAGATCCACTTGAAGTACTATTTGAACAGAATGGCGAGGTATGCCCAGAATGTCCCATTAATGGTTCAGACTTTCCAAGAGAGTCTAACGGGGCCTGCATTGCAATGGTCATGTCCCCGGAACTGGCCTGGGACTGCATGGTCAAGGTATCAAAGAACCCCTTCAGGTCTCCAAGTGGCGCAAAAGGACAGGTCTAGATTATCATGGAGGCGATTCTGGTGGCCGAGATAACCATGGAGGACGAGGTAGTTTCGGAGGTCGAGGTCAGCATGGGGGCCGTGGTGGTCGTGGAGGCCATACTAATTATGGTGGCCAAGGAAGCAATAAAGACCCTGGTGACTACGGAGGCCTAGCTAATCATGGAAGTTGAGGAGATCGGGGGAGTTTATTTGGGTTAGGAGAAGGTCGGAAGGGCTTACTTCTTCTGGAATTGAAAGAAACATTCCCGGGTCCACCCAAGCTGCTGCAGGAAGAGGAGGCCGTTCTTGGCCTAATTGATTTATTCGGGGGAGAGTTTGTCTGCGCTATCATGGAAAATGAAGATGCCGACCCTCTACTGCCACCGCCAACCCTTCTGAGTAGGGATGCCGCTTTTCTTTCCTGTTTCGCTTTGTTTAAGTTTATGTTCACCCATTCCATGGGAAGTCTGTTTAGGTCTAGGGGTTGTTTCTCTTTGTAATCAAAGTCTTGGACTTCGAGCCGTCGGTCCAAGACCTCAAGTCATGTAAACGGCCTCATCTTGTTAATGAAATCATGATCATGTTTTATTAAGGACATGTGGAAGTACCCAAACCAGACTGATGATGATGCTTTGAGGCCTGGAATTCCGCACGCTTCCTAGTTTCCAAAATCATTTGTGGATAGGGATGTCCAAGGATATGAGGACGGATCCCGCATTTTCAAAAGCTCTTTCAAAATGATTTCGAAACGCATGCGTATCATTAGTTGCAATAACATTTGTCAATTTAATTACTAACCTTCTTTGTGACATCTCAGGCATAACATTTCACATGATTATGATAGGTGTATATGTGAGTCGGATTTGCTTGACGAAAATTCCTCTGGGACCGACGATGACAAGGATGACTGTGATCGGAAAAGTATCGAACAAGATTGGATTCGGCATGAGGAGTCCAAGCCGTTGACCGCAGGGCCTACAATCACAATAAATCTGGGTGATTCGGAGAATGTTAGAGAGATCAAGATCGGAGCTGGCCTTTCTGAAATCAAGACTAGAAGGATGGTCGACCTTTTAAAAGAATACCAAGATGTGTTCGCATGGTCATATGCGGATATGCCGGGGTTAGATAGGGAAATTGTAGAGCACTCTCTCCCCACTGATCCGAGTATCCCGCCCAAGAAACAAAGGCTCAGATGAACAAAGCCCGAATTATCCAAGAAGATCGAAGAAGAAGTCATGAAGTTGTTGAAAGTGGGCTTCATAGAAGTGTCGCACTATTCTGACTGGATCGCCAATGTAGTCCCTGTTATGAAGAAAGATGGTCTGGTCAGGGTTTGTATTGACTACCGCGATCTGAATCGAGCAAGTCCGAAAGATGACTTCCCGCTGCCTCACATCGATGTGTTAGTCGACAGCACCGCGGGATTTGAACTATTCTCTTTTATGGATGGGTTTTCTGGTTACAATCAAATTCGGATGAAATAAGAAGATAAAAGTAAGACCTCCTTCATTACCCCTTGGGGGACCTTTTGTTACAAGGTAATGCCTTTCGGCTTGAAGAACGCCGGGGCAACGTACCAAAGAGCGATGGTCACCCTGTTCCACGATATGATGCATAAGGAGGTAGAGGTCTACGTAGACGATATGATTGCCAAATCCAAACAGAGAGGACCACATCGAGGTGTTGCGGAAGTTGTTTGACCGACTTCGAAGGTTCAAGCTAAGACTTAACCCCGCCAAATATGTGTTTGGGGCAAAGTCTGGGAAATTATTGGGGTTCATGGTCAGTAGTCGAGGCATTGAAATTGACCCATCGAAGGTTAAGGCCATTTGTGATTTGAAGCCTCATTCTACTGTTAAAGAGGTTCGGAGTTTGCTGGGGAGACTGAACTATGTGGCGAGATTTATTTCTCAATTGTCTGAGACGACTAAATCATTTTTCAAGCTCCTGAAGAAGAACGCCAAAGTTAAGTGGGCTACTGATTGTCAAGAGGCATTTGAGAAAATAAAACAATATCTTTCTCATCCGTCGGTCCTGGTGCCACCTGTCCCTAGAGTGCCATTAATACTCTACCTGACTATTCATGATGAGTCGTTAGGAGCCTTGCTAACTCAGAAGAGACCAAGCGATGACAAAAAATGTGCGATATACTATCTCAGTAAAATGTTTACTCCCTCCGAAATGAATTACCCCGGAGTTGAGAAAACGTGTGTGGCTTTGGTGTGGGTGTTACACCGTCTACGCCAATACACACTCTATCATCGGATTTTGCTTGTAACTGAGAATGATCCCATCAAATACCTGCTGGAAAAACCTGCGTTGGTCGGAAAGTTAGCAAAATGGCAGCTTCTGGTGTCCGAATTTGACGTCCACAGCATAGCACAGAAGTTTGTCAAGGGAAGAGCCATAGCTGACATGTTAGCAGAAAACATCGAAAGGTCGGAAGACCATGATCAGTCAGATCCCATAAAGGAGCGTGTTTCAGAGATAGTGGGTGATAAGTGGACTATGTACTTTGACGGTGTCGTTAACCTGGCTGGTTTTGGGACTGGGGCAGTTCTTATCTCCCCGACGAGTCAACATCACCCTGTGGCCGCCAAGTTGGTATTCCCTTGTACCAACAATATCTCAGAATACGAGGCTTGCATACTTGGATTGCAATTGGCCGTCGACATGAAAGTTAGGAAGATGCAAGTCTACAGCGATTCCGCCCTCATCATTCTTTAGACAGAGGGCCAATGGCGGACTCGTGACTCCAAATTGATTCCTTACCACGAATTCCTTGAGGAGTTAATAAAGGAATTTGAGGAGATTTCTTTTGAGTATTTACCCCGATCGCAGAATCAGTTTGCCAACGCTCTGACCACGTTGTCATCAATGTTACAAGTCATGGAAGGGTTAGACATCGAACCACTGAAAATCGAAATACTGACACGTCCGGCTTATTGTTCGGCGATTGCAGATGAACCTGATGAGAAGCCGTGGTATCACGACATCATGAACTATCTTCAAAGGGGTGAATACCCTCCTGGAAGTGAACTAGCGGATCAGAAATACATAAGGAAGCTAGCGTCAAAATTCTTCATTAGTGGCAATGCTCTTTACAAGAGGTCTTTTGACTCAATTTTGTTGAAATGCGTCGATGCCAAAGAAGCTAATCAGTTGATGAGGGAAATTCATGAAGGAGAATGCGATCTGCACATGAACGGTCATCTTTTGGCCAGAAAAATCATGAGACTAGGTTACTTCTGGATGGCTATGGAGGCTGACTGTATTTAGCATGTTCGTTATTGCCATCGGTGCCAAATCTATGCAGATAAAATCAATGTACCGCCAAATGAATTGCGTCAAATGTCCGAGCCATGGCCCTTCTCAATGTGGGGGATCGATATGATTGGGTCAATTAATCCTAAGGCTTCCAGTGGATATCGCTTCATCTTGGTAGCCATCGATTACTTCACCAAGTGGATCGATGCGAACTCATATGCCAATGTCACCGCCAAGAATGTGGCCAAGTTTATTCGCTGTGACATCATCGCTCGCTATGGAGTCCCGGAGGTGATCATCACTGACAATGGCTCAAATCTGAACAACAAGGTTGTAGATGGCTTACTTGACGAGTTTCATATTCGTCACTTGAACTCCTCACCTTACCGTCCACAACTGAATGGAGCTGTGGAGGCAGCCAATAAGAACATAAAGAAGATCTTGTCAAAAACTGCTGACAACTATCGAGACTGGCATGAACGGTTGCCTTATGCGTTGATGGCATACCGAACTTCGATCCGCACTTCGACAGGGGCGACTCTTTTCTCGCTCATTTATGGTATGGAAGCGGTCTTACCCGTGGAAGTCGAAATCCCTTCATTAAGGATTCTCTCGCAAGCTGAGCTCTCTGAGGAAAAGTGGACTCAACAGAGATGGGATCAGTTGAACATGATCGATGAGAAGAGACTAAAGGCTTTATGCCATGGTCAATGCTACCAAAAACGAGTTGCAAAGTCCTTCAATCGCAAAGTCCGGCCTTGACATTTTGAAGCCGGAGATCTCGTGCTAAGGAAAGTGCTATCCCTCACACCAGAATTAGGTGGGAAGTTCGCCCCTAATTATGAGGATCCATATGTTGTTAAAAAGTTCTACCTAGGGGTGCCTTAGTTTTTGTAAAAATGGATGGCCAAGAGTTGCCAAAGCTCGTAAACGCCGATTCAGTGAAAAAGTATTTTCCTTAAATGAAATCCAAGGCCCGAGAGCCATTTTCGATGCAATCCGAATCACTGTAGGATATTTACATCATGCATATCATGCATACATGCACACATGTTTACTTTGTAGGTCTCAAACAATCCGCAAATTGATCCACGAACGACTGAACTGTCTTGGCAAGCATCCAACAAGCCAAATGCGAAGGAGAGGGTTACCAAGTCACTAAGCTGCAGGTAAGTACCCTTTTTCTTAATGCCAAAAGAAGGTCGAATGAAAAATTTGCTTTGAAAAAAAGGGGGGGGGGGGGGGTTTGGCGAGTTTGAGAAAAACAAGCATAAAAGTAGAAATTGTGAAAATAAACTTTTCACAAAAAATTTGAATATCATCATTGTCCAAAGTTGCCTTGATGCTTGGTGGAACATTCATTTTGAATCAAAATTCCCGATGGAGATCAATCAACTCAGGTGATCTTGGCGAAACAATAGGAAATATGTTAATCATGCCAAGCGAGAAGCACTTAGAATGAAGAAAGGCGAACCATTCCCAAACACGTCCTATAAACACTTTGTGAGTTGAGTGCAAAATATTGTGTTTTAGGACGAGAGATTCATTCGCAAATAGTACATGGATCAAAATGAAAAGAGGCATTTCTTTCATCCATCCTATACACTACATATAATCATAGTTAAGCCCCTTCGAGCCTTCACATGTGAAGAATTTCTACAAAGTACCCCTGTCAAGAACCACCCCACAATGGGGCAAATTTGGAGTTTTTGGTTAACAATATTTGGTGAAGAAGACGAGAAAAGATTTCTTTGCTCTTACTTGCCTTGATCTTTTTGTGGTAACTTCAGGTAAGTCCTTATAAAAGCTTGAAACATCCCAAAATGAAGAAGAACATTTCTTTCTCTACCCAAACACTCATACTCTTCACTTAGCACAGTTGAGCCCAGTTGAGCCTGAGCTTTCATTTCGAAAACCCGAATGGCGATCATCTCCCCCACACTGGGGCAAGGCATGTGATTTACCAAGGCAATTAGTGCTTTTGGTGACAACATAAAAAAAAAAAGTTCCTCAATAGTCTTCGGAGCTCAAAAGGTTCAAATGAACAAAAGTCAAATGAAAGCCGGGGGCATAAAAAAGCAGCGTGCCTAGTAAAAGCAAGGCCAATGCCCACCACAAAAAAAAAAGAAGAAGAAGAAGGAAAAAGAGATCACTACAAATGTGAAAGCCATTAGAGAAAGAGCAAAGCTCTTGTATCGAAATGATTAGCCAATCGACTTTTGAGACGAGTTGGGTTTCAAAAATCAATTGCCTTTGAAAAAGATCAGATGAAATGGTAATGATGCCATGTCCATCACCGATTTTTAAATCTCTTTTGAGAAGCTTAAGCCTTTTGAGCCTTTCACCAAACCGACATTACAACCCTTTCCAAAGTCTCTTCTGATTGGGATGATTCAAGTCAAATATGGACTTCCAAAGAAGCTACTGATCAAAGAAGTGGGGGCAAATTTATCTTATCCCATCTCAAAAGTTCTTGACTTGTAAACCTGGCGGAAATGCTGATCGACAATTATTTCATTTCCCAGCCGATAATGCTTATCCATTGTCGAAACCATGACCAAACCCACATTACGGTCCTTAAAAGACCTCTTGGATTGCTCAGTGCGTACTTATTGCGAATGATCCTCGAAGCCTTTGACACTGATAATGTGAGGTATATGGAGAGAACTTGCCTATCTCCCGCATCAATGGATGGGAGCAAACAGTCTTCTCTGAGAGCTTGCGAGAAGCCCTTTCTGACTAAAGAACTCTTATTTGGCATATTTAACGAACCCTTTTCATGAGCCAAGGGCTTTCTGACAAAGGTTTATCTCTTAAGAGAAATTGATGATTGATGACATTTCCTAAGCCCAATGGCAATTTTGTGATATTGAATGATGCTAACTGTTTTCTAAACAATTGAAACTAGTTTGATTTGCTCATGCAATCAACACTTTGTCAGTGATGCTATTCTTTTGATAGTGTCCTTCCTGACGTCTGAATGATACCAATCTCGCCTAGTATGCTTTCCCTACCAGGGCATCTGTTATAACATATTCCGTTAGATGTGCAGTGGCCATTTCAGAATCTTCTTGATTGATAGGTTTACAGCCTCAGAATTGCACGGTGAGCTTTTGCAGCCCGGAGCACCCTTATTGACCTGGCGAGCTTTCGCAGCCCAGAGTCTATCTTTTTCCTTGCCCGGTGAGCTTTCGCAGCCCAGAACACCCCATCGACCTGGCGAGCTTTCGCAACCCAGAGTCTTTCTCTTTCCTTGCTCGGAGCATCTCATCGACCTGGCGAGCTTTCGCAGCTCAAAGTCTTTCTCTTTCCTTGCCCGGTGAGCTTTCGCAGCCCGGAGCACCCCATCGACCTAGCGAGCTTTCACAGCCCAGTATCTTTCTCTTTCCTTGTCCGGTAAGCTTTCGCAACCCGGAGTACCCCATCGACCTGGCGAGCTTTCGCAGGCCAGAGTTTCCTTCTTTACATAACAAGCCTTCATGTAACCGAAAGCCCGTTCTTACACGGTATGGCTTCCTTTTCATTCAGTCACAAGCCCGTTAATCATCTCTCATGCATCTTCTCATGCCCTCCATGAACAAAATTTAAGTGTCTCTTATCTTTGAAAGGAACCTCTTCGAGCTCCCCTTCAAAGAGGGGCAGCTGTTGACACCTAAATTTTGCCCAAATCATTTAGGGTTTTATCGCATAAAAATTAGGGTTTAATCTTTTAACCCCTTAACAAAAATATTTTCATTAAATTACATGGCACATAGACATTAGGTGCATTTGCATTAATAGGATCGATTAGGACATATTTTACTTAAATTTCAAAAAAAAAAAAGATTTCTGAGCCAAGTTAGTCGGCCCATCCTTTTTCTTTTTTTTTTTTTTTTCGTGTGGCTCATCTTGTTTCTTCCTTCTTTTTTTATTTTTCGCGCGGGCCGGCCCATTTCTCCTGGGCCCGGCCCATGCACTGTTCAAATCTCCTCCCCCAGTCAACATTTCTGAGCGTACGGGGGAGTAGAAGAACGGAACAGTGGCAGAACGCCACAGAAGGGACAGAACGTAGAAGCCAGAACCGCCGTGCATCGCCCGGCGTGATCCGCGGGTCGGGGCCAGGCCGGCAGCGCGGTGGTAGGGGCCATGCGCGCCTGCTAGCCGGCTTCGCGCCACTGGCCGTCTTTAAATCGAGGCCAGAGAGAGAAAAATCGGAGAGAACAGAGAGCTAGGGAGAGAGATCCGAGAGAGAGAGAGAGACCCGAGAGAGAGAGTTCCAGAGAGAGAGAGAGAGAGAGAGAGCGACGAGCTTGCTCGTAGCCCGGCCGCGCCTGAGCGTCGTTTGGCGTCTCCCGGCCGCTCCATTCGAGCCCGCGGCCTCCCTTCCGCGCCCAAGGTGGGTCTTGTTTTTTTGGTTTTCTTTAAGAGTTTTGAGCTGATTTCCCGATGATTCCGGCTCGGAGGAGTGCGAGGCGACCGGACATTGTCCGATCTACCACGTTCGCCCTCATTTGCCTCTGCACGAGCCGGATAGGGAGCGCCGCAACGGCACCCCCCTCCCCTGTTTTTGCTTCTGTTCTCGGGCTCACTGGCTGAAGCTCGCGGCCGTCCGGCTCGCTTGAGTTCCGGCCTGTGACGCCTCGTGCCTATTCCTGATGCTTTGTGTGTTTTGTGTTGATAATCTCGATCCGTTTTGGGGCTTCGATTGCACAAAAAATCTTCTGTTTTCGTAGCGAGCGCCAACTGTTCGACGTTTTGCCCGAACAAAATTTCTTTGATTTGTCTCTGTTCTGCTGCGTTTTTGGGAGTGTTGGACGGTCCCGGCGTACCGCCGGTGGCCACGGCAGTCCGGGCGTAGCCGCGAGAGGAGGCAGCCAGCCGGTCCCTCACCAGGATCTGGCTGGTTCTCGGCCGGCCAGCCTCTCGTCGAGGCTTGGACGGTCCTAGTCAGCCACCGGTCGCCACGGCGGTGACACGGGAGGAGGACGCTCGCCGCCCCTCGTCGGGGCGGCGATGCCGGCTGAGGTGCAGCGTCGGCCGCGGAGGCCGGTGCTCGGAGGAGGCCCGTCGCGGCAGCTTGGCCAGTCAAGGCGTCGGGCGGCCGCAATTCGGGTTGAGCATTCGGGTCGCGGGTGCTAGGGTTTCCGGTGATTCGGGTCCATGGCCACGAACCAGGTCGGGCGGACGGGTCGAAACCGGGTAGGGTTTTGTTAGTGTTTGGGCCGATTTTTTGTTTATCTGGCGTTTTAATGTTTTGGGCCTTTTAGTTATTAGAATGGGTTTTATTAGGTCTTGGGCCTTTCGCGGATGGGCCGAATTTGGAAATTGGGCTAAATTATTTTTTTGTCTTTTTATTTTTAGTGGGCTTTGGGCTTTTGTTTGTTTTTTTTAAAAAAACGAAAAAATGTTGGGCTGGGCCCTTTTTCTTTCTTTTAATTTGCCAGACCGGGCTCAATAAATGAACCCGGTCCGATCGTGGACCCGGGCTGGCGCGCCCGGGTCAGTCCCGATCCGGGTCGGATGTGGAGATCCGACCCGGATCCATTTTATATTATTTTTAATATTATTATATTATTTTAATATTTAAAAAATTTTAAAAATATTTTAAAAAAAAATTTCGAAAAATTAAAATATTTATTTGGACTTTGGAATTGGTTTTTCTTGCCCTATTGTGTGATTAGTGTCATGTTTGATTGCACGTTGTTTGGTTCACACACTTTGAATTGCGTGTTTAATTTAACCTCGTGTGTGGTTGAATATGCACATTAAGTTCATGTATTGATTGTAGACTCCCTTAGCCTAGTTAGGGATCGAATTTTGAAACTCCTGATTAGTGTGAACACGTTAGGTGGTGAATTGAACAAAGATTAGGTACCGAAAGGGCGCTAATTAGTCAATTAGTGTAATCAAGTTCCTGTACCTATTGAATCTCTGGTTCGTAGAAGTGAAACATTTTCTCCCACGCTTTACTTGGGTGTTTAATCGACCCACCAAGAACTGATTAGTGGCGACTCCTAGGTGAAATTGATTTCCATGTTAATAACTTTAACTTAAGTCGCGAATTGGTATGAGCTTGGGAGAGTTCGAGCTGGGTTTAACTTAGTAATCCATTAGCCAAATCACGTAGGCCGCGGGGCCGGTTCGGGGAGGTCGCGACACAATGCAACACGTATCATCTCTCTTATCACCACAATCATTATTATGCCACTCACATTATTCTTGTTCGCGTACACTTAGTGATAAGCTAGAAGATGGGTAGAAAGTGAACGTCGATCCACACAGAACTTTAGCTAGGATTATAGAAAATAACCATCTCTCGCATGGTTGGGGTTCTATGGCTTGCGAGGTGCAGAAGGGGAGACAATATGATGCTGCGGGTCGGGTCCACCTGGCGCCGCTCTTGTCAGGTCCACATCCATGGTTGAAACCCTCTCAACGAAGCTCGGCTTGGCTCCGTCGCCGTAGCTGAGTTGACGCAAAAGAAGATGGTTGTCGATCCTCTTCCATGCGAGGGCACGTCCCTGTGCATTCACCACAAGAAACATGAAAATAACCACGACGAGTGAAACCCGCCTTGCATTCAAAAAACAAGCCATGTGTGATCAAATGCTTTGTTTTCCAAGAAAAATTGAGCGCGGCAATTGAGCAGAAAGATGCGAATGTGGGTATGGTAGCTTGAGCTACCATGCAAGCCCAAGGCAAAGGATTCTTCTGTGTGTGCTTGGCCTGAGTCTTGGGTCGCTCTATTTATAGACAAATGAAGTGAAAAGGGGTGGTTGAGCAGAGACAACATGAGTCACACTGACTCACACTACCATTTTGATTTTGTCCTAGATACCACATTATGGTCCATGCATAATTGTCCCCCGTTGAGATATGTGATTCTGCTTATTGTGGGTGCCCCATTTCCATAGGGCCGCGCGCACCAATATAAAAACCTGGTCGTTTTGGATCTTTACATATTATTGCCTCTCCTTCCATTTTCTTGGATGGGCCTCCACACCCACCCAAAAGTCAGAATAGAAAAGGGTACTTAAATCCAAAAAACCTGGTCATCAATGCCTTAATGCCATTGTTATTGGACTGTTTGTTGGACGGTGACTGTATCGAATTGCCGAGCTTTTATTTTCTTTCAATAAAGTGTTTCGGATGAACACGAAGATTCGTCAAGGATCCCACATCACTTATTTACATGATTTATATGATTTTTTATATACATATGGTCTTTCTTTATTGCGTTGGACTTTCTAGCAGGTATTAGAGTGAGGTTCTATCTTAGTTTATCATGTACAACCATCTTTCATTAATTTCACTTGTCTAATATTGACCGCACGTAATCCAATCCGATGTTAAAGCAAGTTTGCCCCCCATGTTGGATGCCCTTCTATCATTTCTCTAAGTTATCGGTAATTTTTCAAGCCCAGCAAGAAAAGGCCCTTGACTATATAGATAGGCTAAGGCGCCATTACAGAATAGTTTTTGAAAAGTAACCTTTCACGCAACTCAAGCAGCCTGACTAAGCACACGTAGGCTTGGGCTTGAATGCAAGAAGCAAGTGATTGAGCAAATTGTGCTTGTTAGTGCTAACCTTTAATTATAGCTTAGGCTTGTCTAAGAACATAGAGAGGGCTTTTCCCAACCCAGGCTACGTTTGGAACCCTTCCCCCTATTTGTCAAGCTTAGATTGGAAGCTAGCTGAAAAATGGATGCACGCTACAAGTGCGGCTTGCTTTGCCTTTGTTGCGGAGCTCGCTACTTTTAATTTTATTAGGAGTAGGTGCTTGCGGGGGAAGAGGGCATTTCCATTGCGGAGGAAATCAATCTAGCCACAAGTTCCGCTACGACTTCCTTGTTTCGACTTCACCCCAGTCGATGACCCTACCATGGTATGTTTTGGGTTGGATTTTTTTACATAAATAAACAATTATTAAGAGAAGAAACCGATTGAGTTAGTGTAGTAATCTGGGCCATCCGATCCGCCACATGTCTCCCACTTTCACTAATCAATAAGTCTCTCCATATCCTAGGAGAGTCCAGAGTGGAGTTGCAATGGTCGGTTTCGGATCAAATCGTCTGCATCTGGAATTTGTTTAGCTCAATTATAGAGTACACCTGGCGGTAGGAAGATTGGTGGTTAGATCGTAGATGGAATAAGCCTAAGCGCGTGGACTGATCTCAAACACTCAACTCTTTTCATCGAGAAAATATTATAAATTTCTTCATCATTTAAAATCTCTTCATGCCTCTCCCTCTAACCCCATTTCCTCTTTTCTGGCTTGGCCAAGCTGCAATGCCACAACATGTCAACTTTTGGTCAGATGTACAACTTAACGATACATGCGGTGATATGTAATAAGGATGAAAATGGAGATGACCACCCCATGTCCTCAACACCTTGCCACATCCCGGTATCATGTCTTTGTGGAGAAAGACAAGATGGGGCAATAGGACATCCCATTCCTATTCGCACACCTTCCGTAGCGTGGAAATTCAGTTCCATTTCCACGGGGAGTAGGGCCGGTGCTCGGGTGACCTCGAGTGAGCACGGGTTTCGAGCGAGTTCTTCTCGACGGGATTCGCTCGTGGTCCATCTCTAATCGATCGCACAAAAGCAGATCAAGTAGAGTAGGAGTGAGCACGGTTCGGTTCGGTCCGATTCTGATGGAAAAACTTAGCTAAACTACAATAAAATGGTTTGGAAAAGTTCAAAATCAAAGAGAACTAAGGTTCCGTTCGTTTGGCGGAAAATATTCTCCCGGAAAATATTTTCCGGGTTTTCCGGTGTTCGGGGGGCGGAAAACGTTTTCCGTGGGAAAATATTTTCCTTCCCCCCTCACAAAATAGCCTAAGTCTATGGAAAATGACTTCCGCTTCTTCAAAAGCGGAAATCATTTTCCGGAGCTTCTTCTTCTTCTTCTTCACTAAGGTCGCCGGCCGCCACCGCCGCCGGCGAAAAATATTTTCCGAAACTTTTTCATATTGATCACCGAACACCGGAAAATTATGTTCCGGGAAAACATTTTCCAGGAAAATGACTTCCGGGAAAATATTTTTCAAAAGGAGAATATTTTCCGCCAAACGAACGGAGCCTAACTAATGATATGAAATCGGATCGAATTGAACAGGGCTCATAATTTTTATCCAACTTTTCTTATCTGATGCTCTTGAATCTTCTGCAATGTTCAACTTTAACAGTCTTGAATTGGTCAAAGGCTCAAGCTATTATCTAAGGATAGAACTGCATTATAATGTAACAACTATTGCTGCAACACCAACTTACGCAATGTCTCCAATTCGAAAAGCATTAGGACATAACTCATAAAAACAGTTTGATTTGGTGCATTTTGGAAAAAGAATCAAATCGAACCAAATTGCTATATATCAATCGGGTTTGATTGACATACTGAATTTTTTATATTAACTCTTGAGGATTGAGCCGACAAGCCGTTCGATTTGGCTGTTTGAATCGAATTTTGCTCCTTAGAAAAAAAGTTGGATTAGAGGATAAAGAAAACCAAAACGTTAGAAAAATCTCGGCTTGAATTAAGCTCGACAAGCGCGCCTGGGTCTAAAGCTCTCAACTTTGTAACTCTGGAAAGTTGAAACGTCCAGTTCTAGAGTTCAATCTGTGCTCTGACCTTCTGTGTTCACACTCTCATCTCTCTCTCTCTCTCTCTCTCCGTAAGGTGTTTGACGAAATGCTGCAGAGAGATGTTATTTCCTGGACGATGTTGATCGTGGTATACACGAAGACCGGCGATAAGGCAGCCGCTTGCGATTTGTTTGATGGGATGCCGGTGAAGGATATGGCGTCTTGGACTGCGATGTTTGCTGGGTTTGCACAGAATGCCAAGCCGAGGGAGGCATTGTGATTTTTTGAGAAAATGCAGGATGCTAGTTTTGGGAAGGATAAGGTTACATCGGCCGGTGTTATCTTGGCTTGTGCTCTACTGGGTGCGGCTAAATATGCTAAATGGGTTTGGAATGTTGCCGAAAAATCTGGACTTGGGCCAACTGAGAATGTTGTTGTGATTGGTTATGGTCGATATGTACTCAAAATGCGGCAATATAGAATATGCATACATGATCTTTAAAGGAATGAAGGAACGGAATGTGTATACATATAGTTCAATGATTCTAGGCTTTGCGATTCGTGGCCTTGCTCGAGCAGCGACGCAATTGTTCAATGAGATGGTAAAAACGGAGACAAAACCTAATAAAGTTACCTTTATAGGTGTACTTGTAGCTTGCAGCCACGGTGGAATGGTGGACCAAGGCAAAAAGGTATTTTAATTGATGGAAAAGCACTATGTGTTTTTCCAGATGGTGATCACTATGCTTGCATGGTCGATCTTCTTGGTCGTGCTGGACATTTGAATGAAGCACTTAAACTTACCGAGACGATGCCTGTAAAACCCCATGGAGGGGTGTGGGGAGCACTTTTGGGGGCGTGTCGTATCCATAGGAACCCTGACATTGCTCAAATTGCCGCGAGCCATCTTTTTGAGCTCGTACCTCATGCAATTGGAAACTATACGGTTCTGTGCAACATATTTGCATCGGCTGGTAGGTGGGATGATGTTTCAACTGTGAGGAAGTTGATGAGAGGGAAGGGAATTAAAGAAGAATCCTGGATGTAGCTGGTTCAAGTCAAAGAAAGGGGAGATTCACGAGTTCTTTGCAGGTGACCCAAAGCATCCGAGGT
The DNA here is from genome assembly GCF_021117445.2 of Syzygium oleosum. Lineage (NCBI taxonomy): Eukaryota > Viridiplantae > Streptophyta > Magnoliopsida > Myrtales > Myrtaceae > Syzygium > Syzygium oleosum. The sequence goes on from NW_026607494.1 coordinate 9,463,879, forward strand.
CTAGTGAGATAAATGGAGTGTTGGTGGATCTTCTGGAGAGATTAAAGGGACATGGTTACCAGCAGATCCTGAGTTCAGTAGCTTATGATGTAAGTGAGGATGAGAAGAAGCGAATATTGATGGCTCCCAGTGAGAAGCTGGCTCTGGCATTTGGGCTGATGGATTCTAGCGCAAATTGCCCTATCAGGATCATGAAGAACCTCAGAATATGTGAAACCTGTCACTCTTTCATGTGTGGTGTATCTCACATTATTGGGAGGGAGATTATTGTGAGAGATAACGTGAGATTCCACCATTTTAATGGTGGGACTTGTTCTTGCGGTAATATCTGCTGACCGGACCAAGTATATACATCGCTGGAAGTCTTTGCTATGACAGTAGTTGGACGTTATTGCTGTTATTATTATAAATGGGCTCCTGGATTTGCTTCTTGTGATTTTACTAATACAATCATGCTATTGTTAGATTCTTTTCCTCGGACAGCTCAAGAGAGATTGCTCTGACGAAGTGCTTCGTTGGGTCGGTTCAGTTCTCCTCTCACATACTCGTATTCCTTTTTTTGTCTAAACTAAAGATTCATTTTCTCGAGCTTTTGAGGTGATGGCACTACTTCATAATGCATTAAATGCTGAGAAAGTCTTGATGCTATTCCCAGGTCTCAAAATTCGAGTTCTACATGTTTGAGGTTCTCTTAGGTCTTCCCTTTTGCCTTTTCTTTCCTTTTTGGATATTAGCATTTTGTTAAAATATGGTAATATATGCCGTCCGACAATATTTTAGGCTAACTTCATCGCACCTTATCACCTATGGATCTCATCAACATCGTGCCCATCATGGTTAAATGAAGGAACTCAAAACAAGTTACTTCTCTGGGCTTAATCTCAAAAGAGTTGTGTAGAATTGAAATCGAACCCGTGAGTTCAAGCTCAACACTGATTTAGGTTAACCTCAGTGGCGGTGAATGCGCAATTCAAAGGCAAAAGAGTTCGTGGCAATGGAGCATAGCTGAGTTGCAGTCTTTTTGGTGGGTCTCTCACTCTCCTCCACTATTTAGAAAGAAACTTTAAATCTCTTTCATTGGCTAAGTGGTGGAATCTTAAATCCTTGTATTGCATTAGAACATCTGCACGAGCGTAAGACTCTTCTCGCCTATTTTGCAAGATAAAATCTAGGTGCCCTTTTCCGACCAAATCGTAGGTTTTGTCGAGTGCTTGAAAGGGAGCCATCTTGTCCTGAGTGGCCACTAGTTTTCAGATGGTCAGATATTGCCTTGAGAGGCTCCTGGTAGATTATTGTGATTCCAACCTAATAAAGTCAAAAAGTATGAAAAGTTATAGTTCCACTCCACCTCAAATCCATGGCAAGCAAAATCTTGCCGTTGCAATTCCCTAAAATCACATCGGCAGTTATTGCTGACACAACAATGTTTTTAACAAGCTACATAGTTCATCTTCAATTTGGAACCAATGCCCTAGATAGGATTTGCTTGGATTTGGAGAAACACTTGCGTGGATCAGTTTTATGGATCAGGCATGAAGATATCATTCAGATCATGCAGGACTTATATAGAACTTACCATCACCAACGATCATAATTGATTCAATTTACTGTATATCAAATATATATAAAGAAGTACTTTACTTGAATTTGAAACTACTATATATTATACTTAAATGCTAGTTTGGGAAACATCAGATCACGTGAGTTATCGCCAATAGTAAATTCCATGTCCATTGTATCAAACCAACATCATTGGGACTTCCAATGCGCCATTTGATTGGTCAATGCCTACAAAGTTTAATTTGTCCAACTACTTGTATCATTGTCTTTATTGACTGATTAAAGTGTACAAAATGAGTCTAGGCCATGTTTAGCTAACCATATTTTACGGAAATTTTGTGAACGAAGCACTCCTTAAACAACTCATTGATGAGGATAACTTTAAACTTTTTAATACACCGTCTCTTCTCGTATTATAGTATCGTTAAATTAGAGAGTAAGTTATTTCAAAATTAAGTATAAACATGAGTCATGGTATAGTATTGTATCGTGTATTATATTACGCCGCGAATATATAGCCTTACATTTCGAGCATTGCACTTATAAGCCGTATTTTGAGAGAGAGAGAGAGAGAGAGAGAGAGAGAGAGAGAGAGAGAGAGAGAGAGAGAGAGAGGTGGTTTCAAATACTGAATATAAGTTGAAGACTTGCTGAGGAAAACATCAGCGTTCCCACATGTATTACTGTCATAACTAAGGAACTAAAAGCGAGCGAAAAACAGAGGACTCTTGAACCTTCTGGTGCTAGTGCAATACATGTCATCTCTTATCACCACATGCATTATTAATCCATACTCATATTATTCTTGTTCACGTTCACTTTTTAATGAGCTAGAAGACAACAAAAGTAAACCTCGATCCACATAGAACTTTAGCTAGGATTATAGATAATAACCCTCGCTCACGTGGTTTGGTTTCTACGGCCAGCGTAGTACAGAAGGGGGGCCAGAGTGATGCTGCTGGTCGGGTCCTCCTGGCGCTGCTCTTGTCGGGTCCGCGTCCATGGTTGAAGCCCTCTCAACAAAGCTTGGCTTGGCTCCGTCGCCGTAGCTGAGTTGACGCAAAAGAAGACGGCTGTCGATCCTCTTCCACACGAGGGCACGTCCCTGTGCATTCACCACGAGAAACATGAAAATAACCGCGACGAGTGAAACCCGCCTCGTATTCGAAAAACCAGCCATGTGTGATCAAATGCTTTGTTTTCCAAGAAAAATTGAGCGCAGCAATTGAGCAGAAAGATGCGAATGTGGGTATAGTAGCTTGAGCTACCATGCAAGCCCAAGGCAAAGGATTCTTCTGTGTGTGCTTGGCCTGAGTCTTGTGTCGCTCTATTTATAGACAAATGAAGTGAAAAGGGGTGGATGAGCAGAGACAACATGAGTCACACTGAGTCACACTACCATTTCGATTTTGTCCTAGATATCACATTATGGTCCATGCATAATTGTCCCCCTTTGAGATATGTGCTTCTGCTCATTGTGGTTGCCCCATTGCCATAGGAGCGCAGCAATATAAAAACTTAGTCATTTTGGATCTTTACATATTATTGCCTCTCCTTACGTTTTCTTGAATGAGCCTCCACACCCACCCAAAAGTCAGAATAGAAAAGGGTACTTAAATCCAAAAAACCTGGTCATCAACGCCTTAATGCCATTGTTGTTGGACTATTTGTTGGACGGTGACTGTAAACAAATTGCCGAGCTTTTATTTTCTTTCAATAAAGTGTTTCAGATAAGTATGAAGTTAGTCAAGTATCCCACGTAGCTTATCTACAAGATTTATATACTTTTTATATACATATGATCTTTTTTTGCCTATGTGTCTAAGGTTTGAATTTCCGTCCTAATTTATCGTGTGCGGCCCTCTTTCATTAAATTCATTTGTCTCATTCTGCGTGCATGCAATCCAATCCGATGTTAAAGCAAGCCCATATGTTGGTTGCCCCTTTGTCCTTTCTCTAAGTTGTTCGTAATTTTTCCTGCCCAGCAAGAAAGGCCCTTGACTATATAGATAGGCTAAGGCACCATTGCAGAATAGTTTTCAAAAAGCAACCTTTCATGCAATTCAAGCAACCTAACTAAGCACACATATGCTTGGGCTCGAAAGCAATAAGCAAGTGATTGAGGAACTTGTGCATGTTAGCGCAAACATTTAATTATAAATGAGGCTTGTCTAAGAACATAGAGGGGGCTTTTCCCAACCTAGGTTAGGTTTGGAACCCTTCCCCCTATTTGTCAAGCTTAGATTGGAAGCCAATTGAAAATGGATGTGCGCTACTAGCGCAACTCGCTTAGCCTTTGTTGGGGAGCTTTTGCTTTTAATTTTGTTAGGAGTAGGTGCTTGCAGGGGAAGAGGGCATTTCCATTGCGGAGGAAATCAATCCAGCCTGCCTTGTTACGACTTCACTCCAGTCAAAGACCCCACCGTGGTATGTTTTGGGTCGGACTTTTTAACATAAACAAACAATAATTAGGAGATGAAATCGATTAAGTTAATGTAGTCGTTTCAGTCCACATGTTGAGTCTTGGCCATCCGATCCGCCACATACCCTTCTCCCACTTTCACTAATCAAAGAGTCTCTCCAAACCCTAGGAGAGCCCAGAGTGGAGTTGCATAATTTGAATATGATTATGTGATATTCTCAAAGCATTAATGTATGAGTGGTGTGAACAAGTCCAGTTCTTGCATATATTAAGTATTTGCACCCGTTTCTCTTCATTCGCATGCTTTGTCTATTCCATTATTCAATTGACTAAATTTCTTTGATTGGTGTGAACAAGTCCAGTTTCACTTATATGTCTTGGTTTAGCATTTCAAGTTGAAGAACCGGTTGTTATTACTGCTCAGAGTAGCAATAACAAAAAAGTCATTCCATAAAGCTTAGGAAAGATTGAGCATGTTAAGGTAATGTTTATGTGAATAACAGTTGCAAACGATTTAAAGACAACTCTTCCAAAATTGATAGTGCTGAGGAATTAATGAAATTTGTGGAAGAGCATTCTCAAATTGCTGATAAGTCACTTGCCGGTATATTAATGAGCACTTTGACCACCATGCAATATGATGGCTCACGTACCATGCATGAGCATGTACTTGAGATGACGAACTTAACAGCAAAATTAAGGACTTTGGGAATAAATGTGAATGAGTACATTTTGGTACAGTTCATACTTAATTCCTTACCTCACGAACAATATGATGGTTCGCATACCATGCATGAGCATGTACTTGAGATGACGAACTTAGTAGCAAAATTAAGTACTTTGGGAATGAATGTGGATGAGTACTTTTTAGTACGATTCATACTTAATTCCTTACCTTGTGAACAATATAAGTCATTTCAAATGGATTATAACACTAAAAGGATAAGTGGAATGTAAATGAATTGACCAGTATACTTGTTCAAGAGGAAACAAGGATAAATAATCAAAAAGCTCATTTTGTTCATCTCTTAAGTCATCAAGATGTTAAAAAGAATTCCAAAATAAAGGTGGAAAGAGCAAGAAGAAATGATTACACAACCTGAATGACTATTTTAAGGCTTTTCAAATCAAGAAGAAGGAACACAATCATATTAAGTGTCACTTTTGTAATAAAATTGGATACTTGAAGAAATATTGCCCGAAATGTAAAGCTTGGTTTATAAAGAAATGTAAGCCTTGTGCTTTAATATGTTTTGAATCAAACTTCACTGAAGTTCCTCATAATACTTAGTGGGGTTTGATTTTGATGCCACCACTCATGTTTCAAATACGATGCTAGGATTTCTTACGATTCAAACCCTCACGCCAATGAAAAACTATGTTCACAAGAAATAGAAACAAAGCATCATTTGAAGGCATTGGCACTTATCGTTTAATCTTAAATACTAGGTATTATTTGGATTTGTTTGGAACCCTTTATGTATCTACATTTTCCCGCAGTTTAGTTTTTTTATCAAAACTTGATGTAGTGGGATTTTCTTTTTAAGTTTGGTTTTGGATCTTTCGGTTTGTTTAAGAATAATAATCTTATTTGAACTAGAATTTTATGTTATGGTCTCCACAAGTTTAAACTTGATAATGCTTTTGTTGAGATTTTAATGACCTTGCATCATAATATTGGCACCAAACGTAGTTTAGTTGATGAGAATTCTGTTTATTTGTAAAATAAACGTTTAGGTCGCGTATTCAAAGGAAGAAATGCAAAGATTAGTAAAGAATGAAATTCTTCCGAATTTGAATTTTACTGATCTTGGAGTGGACATTGATTGTATTAAAGGTAAACAAACAAAACACACTAAGAAATGTGTCACAAGAGACACATTGCTTCTTGAAATTATACACACTGATATATGTGATCCTTTTGATGTTTCATCTTTTGGTGAAGAGAGTTATTTTATCACTTTTATTGATGATTTTTCACGTTATGGTTACATTTATCTATTGCATCATAAATCTCAATCAGCAAAATGCACTTGAGGTATATATTAAAGAAGTTGAGAAGCAACTAAATAAAAAGGTGAAAATAGTAAAGGCAGATAAAGATGGTGAATATTATGGAAAGTATAATGACTCAGGACTATGTCCGAGTCCATTTGCTAAATTCCTTAAAAGACATGATATTTGTGCTCATTACACAATATCAGGTTCACCACAACAAAATGGTGTAGCAAAAAGGCGTAATCGTACTTTAATGGAAATGAATAGGAATACGATGAGTTATTCATCTTTGCTTTTATCCTTGTGGATATATGCATTAAAGACTTTTGTGTATTTATTAAACAAGATTTCTAGTAAGGCATTTCCAAAGACTCCTTTTGAACTGTGGACCGGAAGGAAACCAAGTTTATGACACTTGCATATTTGGGATTGTCCAGTAGAAGTAAGAATTTACAATCCACTTAAAAAGATATTGAATTTTAGAATGACTAGTGGTTACTTTATTGGTTAATCAGAAAAATCCAAAGGGTATATATTATACTGTCCTCATCATTATACAAGAATTGTTGGATCTGGAAATGCTAAGTTCATTGAAAATGATAGGCATAAGGACACTAGAAGTATCCAAAGTTTTGTACGGCATTCACTTTAGTACCAAAAGTTCACTTTAGTGCCAAAAGTTTTTTTCAGATCATTTAAATGCCAAAAGTTTCTTTTCATTGAGGGGCTCAAGGAAGATTGCTTTGATGAAGTGCTTCATTGGGTCGGTTCGGTTTTCTTCTCTTGCATACTCGTGTTCATTTTTTGATTGTCTAAACAAAAGATGCAGTTTTTCAAGCTTTTGAGGTGATGGCACGACTTCGTAATGCATTAAATGCTGAGAAAGTCTCAATGCTATTCCTACGTCTCAAAATTCGAGTTCGACACGTATGAGGTTCTTTTAGGCCTCCCCTTTTGCCTTTTCTTTCCTTTTTGGATATTAGCATTTTGTTAAAATATGATAATATACGTGATCCGACGGTATTTTAGGCTAACTTCGTCACACCTTATCACCTACCCTTCATAGTTAAATGAAGGAGTTCGAAACAAGTTACTTTCTCTGGGCATAATCTCAAAAAAGTTGTGCAGAATCGAAATTGAACCCGTGAGTTCCAGCTTGACATTGATTTAGGTTAACCTCAGTTGCGTTGAATGTCCTGTTCAAGGCAAGAGAGTTCGTGCCAATGGAGAATAGCTGATTTGCAGAGTCTTTTTAGTGGGTCTCTCACTCTCGTCCACTATTTAGAAAGAAACTTCAAATCTCTTTCATTGACTAAGTGGTGGAACCTTAAATCCTTGTATTGCATTAGAACATAAGCAGGAGCGTAAGACTCATCTCGCCCATTTTGCTAGATATAATTTAGGTGCCCTTTCCCGACCAAATCGTAGGTTTTGTCGAGTGCCTGAAAGTGAAAGCCATCTTTGTCCTAAGTGGCGACTACTTTATAGTTTTCAGATTGTGCACTGGTCAAATATTGCCTTGAGAGGCTCTTGGTAGATTATGGCGAATCAAACCTACCAAAGTCATAATGTATGAAATAGCTCCACTCCACCTCAAATCCACGGCGAGCAAAATCTTATTGTTGCAATGCCCTAAAATCACATCGACAATTATTGCTGACACAACAATGTTTTTAACAAACCACATAATTCATCTTCAATTTGAAACCTATGCCTTAGATAGGATTTGTTTGAATTTGGAGAAACACTTGCATGGACCGGTTCTATGGATCAGGCATGAAGATAGCATTTAGATCACGCGGGACTTATCTAGAACATACTATTGCCGACGATCATGATTGATTCAGTTTACTGTATATCGGATATATATAAAGAAGTATTTTACATGAATTTGAAACTACTATATATTATACTTAAATGCTAGTTTTGGGATTGATTCAGTTTACTGTATATCGGATATATATAAAGAAGTATTTTACATGAATTTGCAACTACTATATATTATACTTAAATGCTAGTTTTGGGAAACATAAGATTATGCGGGTATCGCCAATAGTAAATTCCATGTCCATCATATCAAACCAACAGCATTGGGACTTCTAATGCCCCATTTGCTTGGTTAATGCCTACAAAGTTTAATTTGTCCAACACTTGTATCATTGTCTTTATTGACTGATTAAAGGCTACCATACTAATTGTATAGATGAGTCTAGGCCATGTTTAGCTACCCATTTTTTACGGAGATTTTGTGAACGAAGCACTCCTTAAACAACTAATTGATGAGGATAACTTTACACTTTTTAATACACCATCTCTTTTCGTATTATAGTATCATTAAATTAGAGAGTAAGTTATTTCAAATTAAGCATAAACATGAGTCATGGGATGTATTGTTTATTATATTATGTTGCGATTATATAGCACTACATTTCGAGCATTGCACGTATAAGCCATATTTTGAGAGAGAGAGAGAGGTTTCAAATACTGAATATAAGTTGAAGACTTAGTGAGGAAACATCATCGTTGCCACATGTATTACTCTCATAACTTAGGAACTATAAGCGAGCGATAAACATAGGACTCTTGAACCTTCTAGTGCGAGTGCAATACATACCATCTCTCTCATCACCACATTCATCATTATTCCATACTCACATTATTCTTGTTCGCGTACACTTTGTAATAAGCTAGAAGACGGTAGAAAGTCAACGTCGATCCACATAGAACTTTAGCTAGGATTATAGAAAATAACCCTCTCTCGCATGGTTTGGTTTCTATGGCTCGCGAAGTGCAGAAGGGTTGACAATGTGATGCCGTGGGACGGGTCCCTCTGGCGGCAGTCTTGTCAAGTCTGCATCCATTGTCGAAGCCCTCTCAACAAAGCTTGGCACGGCTCCGTCACCGTAGCAGAGTTGATGCAAAAGAAGACGGCTATCAATCCACTTCCCCGCGTGGGCACGTCCCTGCGCATTGGCAGCAAGAAACATGAAAAGAACCACGACGAGCGAAACCCGTCTCACATTCGAAGAACCAGCCATATGTGATCAAATGCTTTGTTTTCCAAGAAAAATTGAGCACAGCAAGTGAGTAGAAAGATACAAATGTGGGTATAGTAGCTTGAGCTACCACGCAAGCCCAAGGCAATCGATTCTTCTGTGTATGCTTGACCTGAGTCTTGAGCCGCTGTATTTATAGACAAACGATGAGAAAGAGGGTGGATGAGCAGAGGGAACATGAATCCCACTGACTCACACTGCCATTTCGATTTGGTCCTGGATACCACATTACGGTCCTTGCATATTTGTCCCCTTTGAAATACGTGATTCTGCTTGTTGTGGGTGTCCCATTGCCCTAAGGCCATACGAATATGAAACCCCATTGGTCACTTGGATATTACAGCTTATCGCCTCTTCTTCCATTTTCTTGCAGGAGCCGCCACACCCACCCAAAAGTCAAAGCATAGAAAAGGGTACTTAAATTTAAAAAACCTGGTCATCAATGCCTTAATGCCATTGTTATTGGAAGGTTTTTTGGATGGTGAACGTAAACAAATTGCCGAGCTTATATTTGCTTTCAAAAAGTGTTTCAGATAGGCCCAAAGATTGTTAAAGGATCTCATGTCGCCTATTAGTGTCGTCGCCTCTCCTTCCATTTTCTCGCCGAAGCCGCCATACCCACTCAAAAGTCAAAGGATAGAAAAGGATATTTAAATCCAAAGAAAACCTGGTCATCAATGCCTTAATGTCATTGTTATTGGACGGTTGTTGGGACGGTGACTGTAAACCAATTACCGAGCTTTTATTTGCCTTCAAAAATTGTTTCAAATATGCGGTGAGACTATTAAAGGATCTCATGCCGCTTATCTACGAGATTTATATGCTCTTTATATACTCGTAATCTCTCTTTACCTATATGTTTAAACTTTGAATTATACTTTCTAACACGATATTGGAGTCTGATTTTGTCCCAGTTTATTTTGCATGTGCGGTCTTCCTTCATTAAATTCGTGCGTCGTTCCAAATTCTACTTGCACGTAATCCAATCCAATGGTAAAGCAAGCTAGCCCCATAAGTTGCTTGCCCCTTAACTCTTTCTCTACGTTGTTGGAAACTTTTCAAGCGCAGCAAGAAAAGGCCCCCGACTACATAGATAGGCTAAGGTTTTTTTGCCATGATCCGCCATTCCACCATGGCTGCAAGCTACAAGTACACCTATAAAAGTAACTTTATTGGGTTTTGTCTCTGTTTCTACCGTCTCATTGAACAATTGCATCGCTGCGTGAGCAAGGCCATGAATTGCAAAGCCTAGAATCATTGAAGTATATGTATACACATTCCGTTCCTTCATTCCTTTAAAGATCATGTACGCATCCTCCATGTTGCCACATTTTGAGTACATATCGATCATAGCCGATCCCACAACGTTTAGGTTGCATATTCAAAGGAAGAAATGCTTTTGTTGAGATTTAATGACCTTGCATCATAAGGTTGGCATCAAACGCACTTTAGTTGATGAGAATTCTGTTTACTTGTGGCATAAACATTTAGGTTGCATGTTCAAAGGAAGAAATGCAAAGATTAGTAAAGAATGAAATTCTTCCGAATTTGGATTTTACTGATCTTGGAGTGTGCATTGATTGTATTAGAGGTAAACAAACAAAACACGCTAAGAAATGTGCTACAAGAGACACAGAACTTCTTGAAATTATACACACTATATGTGGTCCTTTTGATGTTTCATCTTTTGGTAAAGAAAGTTATTTTATCACCTTTATTGATGATTTTTCACGTTTTAGTCTCAATTGGTGAAATGCACTTGAGGTGCATATTAAAGAAGTTGAGAGGCAATTAGATAAAAAAGTGAAAATAGTAAGGTCAAATAGAGGTGGTTAATATTATGGAAAGTATAATAACTTAGGACTATGTCCGAGTCCATTTGCTAAATTTTTTGAAAAACGTGGTATTTATGCTCAATACATGATGCCTGGTACACTTAACAAAATGGTGTAACATAAAGGTGTAATCATACTTTAATGGAAATGATTAGGAATATTATGAGTTATTCATCTTTACCTTTATCCTTGTGGATATATGCATTAAAGACTTTTGTGTATTTATTAAACAAGGTTCTTAGTAAGATATTTCCAAAGACTCCTTTTGAACTATGGACCGGAATGAAACCTAGTTTATGACACTTGCCATTTGGAGTTGTCTAGCAGAAGTAAGAATTTAAAATCCACATGAAAAGATATTGGATTTTAGAATGACCAGTGGTTACTTTATTGGTTAATCAGAAAAATCCAAAGGGTATTGATTATACTGTCTTAATCATAGTACAAGAATTGCTGAATCTGGAAACGCTAGGTTCATTGAAAATGGTAGGCATAAGGACACTAGAAGTGTCAAAAGTTTCATACGACGCTCACTTTAGAACCAAATTTTTTTTTTCGGATCACTTAAGTACCAAAAGTTTCTTTTTGTTAAGGGGCTCAAGGAAGATTGCTTTGATGAAGTGCATCATTGGGTCGGTTCGGTTTTCTTCTCTCACGTACTTGTATTCATTTTTTGATCGTCTAAACTAAAGATGCAGTTTTTCAAGCTTTTGAGGTGATGGCACAACCTCGTAATGCATTAAATGCTGAGAAAGTCTCAATGTTATTCCCACGTCTCAAAATTCCAGTTCGAAATGTATGAAGTTCTTTTAGGCCTCCCCTTTTGCCTTTTCTTTCCTTTTTGGATATTAGCATTTTGTTAAAAGATGGTAACATACATGGTCCGACAATATTTTAGGCTAACTTCGTCGCACCTTGTCACCTACCCGTCATGGTTAAATGAAGAAGTTCGAGACAAGTTACTTTCTCCGGGCTTAATCTCAAAAAAGTTGCGCAGAATTGAGATCAAACCCTTGAGTTCGTGCTTGACACTGATTTAGGTTAACCTCAGTGGCGTTGAATGCCCTGTTCAAAGGCAAGAGAGTTCGTGGCAATGGAGTATAGCTGATTTGCAGAGTCTTTTTGGTGGGTCTCTCACTCTTGTCCACTATTTAGAAAGACACTTCAAGTCTCTTTCATTGGCTACGTGGTGGAACCTTAAATCCTTGTATTGCATTAGAATATCAGCAGGAGCGCAAGACTCTTCTCGCCCATTGTGCTAGAAATAATTTAGGTGCCCTTTCCCGACCAAATCGTAGGTTTTGTCGAGTGCCTGAAAGTGAAAGCCATCTTGTCCTGAGTGGCAACTAATTTACAATTTTCAGATTATGCACCGGTCAAATATTACCTTGGGATGAGAGGCTCTTGGTAGATTATTGGGGATTCAACCTACCATAGTCAAAATGTATGAAAAGTTATAGCTCCACTCCACCTCAAATCCCTGGCGAGCAAAAAAACTTATTGTTGCAATACACTAAAATCTCATTGACAGCTGATACAACGGAAGTATTAAGAATGAAGGTGAGCTTCAGTAGATGTTTTAAACAAGCTACGTAGTTCATGTTCAATTTGGAACGTATGCCCTACATTTGAAATGCTTGAATTTGGAGAAACGCTTGCGTGGACCAATTCTATAAATCGGGCATCATGATAACCTTTAGAGTATGCGGGACTTATATAGAAATTACGATCGCCGACGATCAAGATTGATTCAGTTTATTGTGTATCGAATATATATAAAGAAGTATTTTACTTTAATATGAAACTACTATATACTCCACTTATCGCGTTGAAATGAATATGCTAGTTTCGAGTAACATCATGTTATGCAAGTATCGCCGATAGTAAATTCCATGTCCATCATATCAAACCAACAGCATTGGGACTTCTAATGCCCCATTTGCTTGACCTACAAAGTGTAATTTGTCCAACTACTCGATCACTGTCATTGTTGACTGATTATAGTCTACCGTGCTAATTGCATAGATGAGTCTAGGCTGTGTTTAGCTACCTGTATTTTACGAAGATTTTGTGAACGGAGCACTCCTTAAACAACTAATTGATGAGGATAACTTTACACTTTCTAATGCACCATCTCTTCTCGTATTATGGTATCATTAAATTAGAGAGCAAGTTATTTCCAATTAAGTGTAATCATGACTCATGGTATAGTATTGTATTGCATATTACATTATGTCGCGATTATATAGCGTTGCATTGTGAGCATTGCAAATATAGGCCTTATTTTAAGAGAGAGAGAGAGGTTTCAAATACTGAATATAAGTTTCAGGCTTATGTGAGGAAAACATCATTGTCCCCACATGTATTACTGTCATAACTTAGGAACTATAGGACTCTTGAACCTTCTGGTGCTAGGGCAATACATATCATCTCTCTTATCACTACATTCATTATTATTCCACACTTACATTGTTCTTGTTCGCGTAGGCCTTATGATAATAGTAAATGTCGATCCACGCAGAACTTTAGCTAGGATATAGATAATAACCCTCTCTCACACGGTTTGGTTTCTATGGCCAGCCAAATACAGTTGAGGGGAACTTGTGATGGGTCGGGTCCTGTCCTACTGGCACCTTTCTATGCGGCGCATCATCCATGGGCAAAGCCCTCTCAACAGAGCTCAGCTTGGCTACGTCACCGTAGCCAAGTTGACGCAACAGAAGACTGCTATCGATCCTCTTCCCCACAAGGGCACGTCCCTGCGCATTCACAACGAAAAACATGAAAAGAACCGCGACAAGCAAAACCCGCCTCGCATTCGAAGAACCGGCCATATGTGATCAAATGCTTTGTTTTCCAAGAAAAATTGAGCACAGCAATTGATCAAATGCAAGCCCAAGGCAAACGATTCTTCTATGTGCGCTTGACCTGAGTCTTGAGCCACTCTATCTATAGATAAATGATGAGAAAGAGGGTGGATAAGTAGAGGGAACATGAATCCCACTGACTTACACAAACATTTCGATTTGGTCCTAGATACATTATGGTCCTTACATAATTATCCCCTTTGAAATATGTGATTCTGCTTATTGTGGGTGTCCAATTGCCATAGGGCCGTACGAATATAAAAACCCCATTGGTCATTTGGATATTGCATGTTATCGCCTCTTCTTCCATTTTCTTGCAGGAGCAGCCACACCCACCCAAAAGTCATAGGATAGAAAAGGGTACTTAAATTTAAAAAAACCTGGTCATCAATGCCTTAACGCCATTGTTATCGGACGGTTTTTTTGGATGGTGACTGTAAACAAATTGCCGAGCTTTTATTTGCTTTCAGAAGGTGTTTTGGCTAGGGATAGAGATTGTTAAAGGATCTCATGTCGCTTATAATGTGTCACCCGCTTATAATGTGTTACCCCCTCTTCTTCAATTTTCTTGCCGGAGCCGCCACACACCCAAAAGTTAAAGGATAGAAAAGGGTATATAAATCGAAAAAATCTGGTCATCAATGCCTTGATGCCATTGTTATTGGACGGTGACTGTAAATAAATTACCGAGCTTTTATTTAACTTTCAAAAAGTGTTTTGAATAAGCACTAAGATTGTTAAAGGATCTCATGTCGCTTATTTACGGGATTTATATACTCTTTATATGTCCGTGATTTCTCTTTACCTATATATTCAAGCTTTAAATTGAACTTTGTAACATGATATCAAAGTTTGATTTGTTCCAATTTATTACTGATGTGCAGCCCTCCTTCATTAAATTCGCGTGCTGTTCCTAATTCTGCTTACACGTAATCCAATCCAATGTTAAAGCAAGCTAGCCCCCTATGTTGGTTGCCCCTCTATCCTTTCTTAAAGTTGTTGGCAATTTTTCAAGCCCGGCACGAAAAGGCCCCTAACTATATAGATAGGCTAAGGTGCCATTAGTGAATAGTTAAGCAACCTTTCGCACCATTTAAGCAACTTGACTAAGCAAGTAAGCTTGGGCTCGAAAGCAAGAAGTAAGTGATTGAGCAACTTGTCCTTGTTAACGCTAACCTTTAATTACAGATTAGGCTTGACTAAGGACATAGAGAGGGCTTTTCCCAACCTAGGTAGCTCGCTGCTTTTAATTTTGTTAGGAGTAGGTGCTTTCGAGGAAATAGGGCATTTCCATTGCGGAGGAAATTGATCTAGCCACAGGCTCCCCTATGGCTACCTTGTTACGACTTCACATCGATCGATGACCCTACCATGTTATGTTTTGGGTGGGACTTTTCAACAAAATAAACATTAATTAAGAGATGAAATCGACTAAGTTAACGTAGTCGTTTTAGTCCACTTTTTGAATCTTGGCTATTCGATCTGCCACATACATATTCATAGGACCCTTCTCCTACTTTCACTAACCAAAGAGTCTCTCCATACTCTAAGCCTACGTTTGATAGACATGATAAAAGTCTAGATAGCATAAAATTTGCCATATCCCGTGTTTGGTTGCTACTCAAGATAAGATAGAATTGAATATGGGAATATAATCCAGATAAAAATATCCCATGGGGCAGGTGAGATAAAGGTAAATAAGATTTTTAATATCTATGGCATAAAAGCTATTTTTCTCAAATAACAAACTTTTTAAACTAAAAAAAGTAAAAATAATAATTACATATAAAATAATTTTTGGATTCTAATATAAAAAAACTTCAAAAAAAAATAATGTACTATTTTTGTTTTCTATTTATTCCTATTTTTATTTATTGTATATATTTGAATTTCTTTCTATTCTAAAATATATATTTTGTGTGTGTGTGTGTGTGGGTATATATTCAATATCTATATTTATGACATATTTTAGGTAGATTATTATATTTTATTATTTAATAAATTTTTTATTAAGGAATGATGGAAGGGAATAAAAAAAATAAAATAGAGAGGAAGAATTATTAAAAAATAAGTAATAAAAATGAAGTAGAAGAACTCCAATTTTATTTAAACAAATTTAAACTTGAAATTAATCTTTCTAAACTTCATCTCCTTCTTCTCTGTATCTTTGATTTATGTTGAAGTTTCACAACTACGTTCTTTGTTCACATCAAAGCTCCACGAAAACGACAAAAGAGTCTAAGTTCCTTCTCCTCCATAACTCTCGTCCATGAAAGCAGCAAAATAGTCGAAATCCATCTTTTCCGTAGCTCTTTGGTCTATGTTGAAGTTTCATGAAAGTAGCGAAAAAGTCAAAGCACTATACTTTTCGAAATCACGAAAGTTAATAATCACATTCTCTCTTTTACTAGATTTGGCGTTTGATGACTAATCTACCCCGTCGATATTGGCTTTGGAATGCTGCAATGAGTCCTTTTTCTGTTCAAGATGTAGATAGTACAATAATTATGAATTAAATGAAGGAGGTCATCTCCGTTTATGCATTTGTGGTTTCTTTAGCAATGAATCATGAGAGATTCTTATCATCTATGTTTGTGCATTTTGAGGTTCATTTACATCAATATGTCGTTCATACCAAATAATGGACAGGATTAGATATGAAAGTATCTGACTTTATTACTGCAATTCACCAAACAGTGGATATTATATAAAAAAAAATCACAGTCTTATCATAATTACAAATCTAGATGACCAAACGTAGCCTAGGAGAGTCCAAAGTGGAGTTGCAATGGTCGATTTTGACTCAAATTATTTGCATTTGGAATTTTTTTGGCTCAATTATGGAGTACTCATGGCAGAAGAGAGATTGGTATAAGCCTTAGCGCTCGTGGAGTGATCTTGATAACACGAAAAAACATTTTACCATCACTAAAAATCTCTTCATGCCTCTCCCTCTACCCCTTTCCTCTTTTCTTGCTTAGCCACTGTCAAAATTAAGTGATCCATTTTCAAAATGTTGTAGATTTCTCAATGTTATCAAAATATGTAGGCTACAAAATTTTGTTACATTATGTTAAAAAGGGAGAAATTACCAAAAAGTCATAAACTTATTACACTTATGCCAATTCACTCCTAAACCTTTCAATTTGGTCAATTGAGTACTAACATTTTAATGATTTGTCAATTTAGTCCTAAACCTTTTCAATTATGCCAATTAAGTCCTAAGCCTTTTGACAATTTGCAAATTAGTCATTCCGGCCAATTTTTGTCGGAAACGCTAACATAGTGGTCTAGTCAACGACGACTATCCTGCGTGGCACAATCGACGCCGACGTTGGCAATTTTTGCAATTTTCAACATTTTAAAAAATATTTTTCTGAATTTTTGTTATGTTTTTATATTTTCTTTCCCTTTTTTTTCCAACTCTTGGCTAGCAACGTTGGAAAAAAAAGGAAAACGGAAAAAGATAAAAAAGATAAAAAAAATTCAGAAAAATAAAAAAAAGTGTCCACATCAGTGCCAGCCATGCCACGTTAGATGGCCGACAGTGACTAAACTGCTACGTATGCTCTCTCGATCTTAGATCTATGAGCTTTTCACTCCTGATCTAGTTTTAGATTTAGGAATTTTAATGAATAAGTACTCAATCTCCAGTTTCAATGGTGTTCGCAGCAGCTTCAGTGTCGATCTATGCTCGTTCAACATATTTTTATTAGAAGCTTTAGCATCTCGCACTTACTAAAGGGCTGGCTCTTACATTTGTTGTTTCCGTACAATATGGTGTTGGGGACACCGAACCTAGGTGCACACTGCCAAAAAGCAAAGCCATAGTGACAAAGATCCCAGTGTGTGCTCATCATTGATAATGATGTGTAATTCGTTAATCGGTTGCCGATCCCTTTGCTTAGATGTATTGACAGATTTGTACTTGAAGGACGAGTGTGTGTTTATTTTTGCCGACTATGCTTTGATGATTAATATTGATTTCTGGATTTTGGTTTGTTTTGCACCTTTATGGACTTGCTTTTTTATGGCGAATTTCTTGATTTCCTATAGATCCTTTCATGTATCATTTTGGTAATAAATGGGAATTTCCTTTGACAAAAAAAAATGTGTAGGCTGGAAAATCTTCTTCAAATGTCAAAAATTTGAGGGCAAAACAAATCTTTGTATTAGTAAAAAATTGCAAGACCAAAAAATCTGTAAATAGTCTACAATTGCTGGCTCTTATGTCGGGGAAACTTGCCTATAAATAGACAAGAGTTCTCAGCCATGGAGGAAGCAGAACAACTGGAAACTTATGTACAATAAGCTCCTCCTTCCACTTGTAACCTACAACTATTTAATAAACATTTCTCTCCCTTTGTGCTTTGTAAATCCCTTGCCTATTCCTGTCCATTCTTGCCTCTTTGCTGAGTCCTTCTCACATATCACAAACAAGCATTTGCACACACCAAGAACTAACATACACTTTCACGTTAACTTCCGCAAAATCCAACGGCCCCGCGACAATGCCATAACATGTCAACTTTTTTGTCGGATGAGCAATTTAATGATATATGCGGTGATAGGTAATAAGGATGAAATGGAGATGACCACCCCCGTGTCCTTAACACCTTGCTCCATCCTCGTATCATGTCTTTGTGGAGAAAGACAAGATAGGGCAATAGGAGATCTCATCCCCATTCAAGCAACTTCCCTAGTCGGGGTGAGCCTAGTTCGGGTTGGGTCGATTTAACACCTAACTTAGGAATCAACCCACACCCGTGGGCCTGGTCCGACTCTAGGGTTAGCTTGGGATCAATCGATTCTTTTTTTTTGTATTTCTTAAAAGGACAAATGCACTCTTTGAAATTACATATCCATCGACAATGCGAGATTAAGCAAACAGAAATCTAAGATAAGACGACAACATAAATCTCCACTTGCCAAAAGCAACTAACCATAGAAAAAGAACACATGAAATAAAAATAAACAATAAAAAGTTCAAAATATGTAACATAAACCATGAATTACACAACTTTGAGATACAGATATTGACCATGAATGATGATCAATCTACATTGCTGAGATTCTGGAGTCTTTGTTGCTGATAATCGACATCGGCGAGGAATAAATGAGTAGGGAGATAGTCGTTGCTAGATCGAGAGAGAGAGAGAGAGAAAGATATCGAGCCGAAGGTTGAGAAGAATCTGAGATTGAGGGAGAGAGTGAGAGTGAGACTCAAAGAGAGGGAGAGGAAAAGGCGAAAGAAGAGGAGGGGCTGGGCATTTTAGGATATATACATAGAGTTTGGAAAAAAAAAATTTACAAGGTTGACCAACCTGCACAGCACAGGTTCCAACGACCCTAAGATAAGAAACCGGCCCGATCCCCATAGAAATCGGACTAATATCGGCTGGTTTGGGCCGATCCAAGGTCGATCCAGGGCAGTCATGGCCACGGGCCGATTTTGGCCCGGAACCGACCTAGTCAAACCCGGGCCCGGCCCGTTGACCGGGCCCGCGGTTCGGAACCGGAATCGGCCCGTGGCCTACGAGCCCGGTTCCGGGCTCGATTCCAAAAAAAATAAAAATAAATAATAATAATAATAAAACCATGCAGCAGGGCCTGCACATCTGCAGGCCCTGCTGCGGCCCGTTGCCAGGGCAGCCTTTGCAGGCTGCCTTGGCAACGGGCAAAAGTAAAAAATAAAAAATAAAATAAAAAAAATTAAAAAGATAACCGTTACAAATTGCAACGGTTATCTAGCTTTTTTTTTTATCCTAAATTTTCTTCTCATTTTTTTCTTATAAATTCTCTAAAATTCTCTAAAATTCTCTCAATACTCTAAATTCTCTCAAATTCTCTTCTCTCAAATTTTCTCAATACTCTAAATTCTCTCAAATTCTCTTAAATTCTCTCAATTTTCTCAATCCGCGCAATTCTCTCTTAATTCTCCCAATCAATCCGCTCAATTCTCTCAATCCACTCGAAAAATGGCAAGTGGAAGTCGAGTGCCAACTGGCAAAGGTAAGAATATCATGACGGAATCCCATCATTCTTTTGATCCTCGTGATTATGCAGATTTTGAAGATGATGAAATCAACATTTTTCCCGATGTGGAGCGCGTCCCGATGCAAGAAAGTCTTCATCCTCCTGCCGAAATATCTACAACAAAGGAGGCGGAGCGAGAACTTACATCTGACATTTGGGATCACTTCACGAAAATGGAAAGGTTTGATATTGGTGAAAAAAGGTATGATATAATTTGTAAATATTGTGGGAAAATATATAAATATACAAGTGAACAAGGATACGGAACATTCAAACGACATCTTAGAAGCAAACATCCAACCCAAGCGGGAATCGATATCAGGCAACAACAAATTTCCGGGTACGTCAATCCTAACACTTCCCCTTTATTTCATTTTAATGAAAAAACTTATAAGGAAGAATTAGATAAATTTGTTTCCGTTGAGCATTTATCATTTAATTTTGGAGAAAGATTTGGTTTTAATCAATTTGTACAAAAAGCATGTGCTCCACAAGCAAAACGTGTTCCTAGAAATTCACTTAAACGAATAATTAAAGATCTTTACAAAAATGGAAAAAAGGATTTACAAAACTTTTTTATGCAATTTAATGGATGCGTGCATATAGGTAGTGATATTTGGAGTAATCATTGGCAAATGCATTCTTACATGGGCATAACATGTCATTGGATAGATGACGATTGGAGTATTCAAAAAAGAGTTATTGCATTTAAAGTTTTCGATGGTAAGCATACGGCAAATAATATTTATAGAATGATTAGGCAAATTTTAGAAGAATATTATTTGCTTAACAAAAATTTTTCAATTGGTTTTGATAATGCCGCGGCAAATACCGCTTCAATTGCCGATTTAGAAAATATTTGTAAACCCGCTTTTGGTGGAAAATTTTTTCACGTTAGATGTGCTTGTCATGTTTTAAATTTATGTGTACAAGATGGTTTGAAAACTCTTGATATTTTTCTTGAACCAATAAAAACGGCGATTCAATTTTTATGGAAACATCCCCAAAAAATGAAAGAATGGGGTAAATTTTGTAGAGAAAATGCCAAAAGGCCAAAAAGATTTTCAAGAGATGTTCCAACTCGTTGGAATTCTACTTTTCACTTTCTTAGTGAATCTTATGAATATAAAGATTTATTATGTGCATTCATTTCTAATAATATACTTCAGATTAATTTATACCCACAAGAGTGGGGTATTTGCAAAAAAAATTTAGATATTTTAAAGGTTTTTAATGATGCAACTTATACTTTATCCGGTGTTTATTATCCTACTACACATTTATTTTTAGTAGAGTGTATTAATATTGTCGGAGTTTTTGAGGAATATGAAAATGATATTGAATTACAACATACTATAGTAACAATGAAAATGAAGTGGCTACATTATTATAGCGAAATTCCCATTATTTATTTAGTTGCTTGTGTTTTTTATCCGCGTTGAAAATTAGATGGTTTAAGTGATTATTTGCATACGTATTATCAATGTTTACATTATGATATGGTAAATGTTACAACCATACTAAGTGAGGTTAAAAACGTAGTAATAGAATTATATAATGAATTTTATACTAAATATAATTTAGGTGATATTGGATCTTCTCAATCTACCGAGACACAAAATGAGAGTACATGTAAAATTAGTAGAGGGTACCAACTTTTATTACATAGACAAAAAAAAAACAAAAGGGAATAATAGGAAATATTTCTGAATTAGAGATTTATCTAACCGTTTCCTTTGAGTTCACTGAATCCGAAGGTAGTACAGGTTTTTTAATTTTGGATTGGTGGAAGAGGCACACAAGCCAATACCCAATCCTTTCTCTTATTGCAAAACAAAATTTTGCAACCTCTTGTTCCACAATTGCGGTCGAACAAGCATTCAGTGTCGGAGGTAATATTTTGGACGAACATCGTTC
The DNA here is from genome assembly GCF_021117445.2 of Syzygium oleosum. Lineage (NCBI taxonomy): Eukaryota > Viridiplantae > Streptophyta > Magnoliopsida > Myrtales > Myrtaceae > Syzygium > Syzygium oleosum. The sequence continues at coordinate 9,485,570 of NW_026607494.1, forward strand.
AAGATTAGCTCCAGAATCAGTGGAGACTCAAGCTTGTGTCGATGATTGAACGAAAGCTCAATACCGACAACAAGAGATAGATCGGAATAATGAATCCGAATTCTTTAACGACGGAGATACCACCAGTACCGATACCGCTACCGGAACCTGAACGGGTAGAGACGATTAAGGATAAAAGAAGTGTTGGAGTTGGCAAATATTTCGGGGACCCTTGTTTCTCATACCGGGCACACCCACTTGAGCTTAGGGAAACCGAAGTATAATCCGACGACATGTGACCCCTGCGCATGGAATGCAGGGGTTCGGATAGGCTTAGGTTTTTGGGTCATTTTAGGGCATATATATTGTGCTCCTTTTTTTTTTTATAGATCATTGTAACGAATTGTAAGGCGCTTAATGATAATTTATTAAGTTCAAGCCCCCTCATTCTCTCTTTTTGTCCCCAAATTTGATTACGATTTACATTTTGATTACAATTTATATTGAATAATTCATTATTTTTTTATTTCATAAATTTTTTTTAAAATTTTAAATTATGAACCGGAACCAGCAGGAACCGGAAGGAACCGGAAGGAACCGGAACCGGAACCGGAATCGGACCGGAACCTGCTCGGAACCGTCCGGTTCCAGTTCATACATGGCCAGGAACCGGCAGTTCCTGAACAGTGGCCATGTCTAATCCAGGGTCAACCCTGGACCAATGCTCACCCCTAGTCCCTAGGGTGAAAATTCGGTTCCCATCCTACGTGGAGCAGGGGCCAGGGCTCGAGCAACCCCGAATGAGCACATTTTTCAAGCGAGTCCTTCTCGGCGGGATTTGCATTTGGTCGATCTCTAATCGATTGCAGAAAAGCAAATTAAGTAGAATAAGGATGAGCACGATTTAGTTTGGTTTGATATGGATAAAAACTTAGCTAAAACTACAATAATATGGTTTGAAAAAGTTCAAAACCAAACTGAACTAAGGATCCGTTTGCTTGAAGGAAATTTATTTCTTGAAAAATTATTTTTCGACTTTCTGGTATTTTGATGATGGAAAACTAATAGACATACTGAAAATGTTTTTCATGAATTGAAAATAACAAGCACAAGAAGGAAATCACCTTTCTTAACAATCGTGAATTGATCAAAGGTTGAAGCTATTATCCAAAGATAGAACTGCATTATAATGTAACAACTATTGCTGCAACACCAACTTACGCATAGTCTCGCATTACGACAGAACTCATAAAAACAGTTCGATTCGGTGCAGTTTGGAAAAAAAATAAATTGAACCAAATTGCCAAATTTCGATCGGGTTCGATTCACAAACCAAAATTTTGAAATTACCAACAATCCATTCTTTTTGATTTGGCGATTTGAATCGAATTATGCTCAAGAGCTTAATTAGAAAAAAACGAAGAAGTTGGATTAGAGGATGAAAGAAAAGCCAAAACCCTAAGAAAAATGTCAGCTTGAATTAAGCTCGACAAGCGCGCCCGGGGCTAAAGGTCTCAACTTTGTCACTCTGGTTAGCTGAAACGTCGAGTTCGAGAGTTTCAATCTGTGCTTCCGGGCTTCCCATTTCTTCGATCCGAGAGAAACTGAGTAAGGCATTCTTCGTGGCTTCACTCTCATCTCTCTCTCTATCAACCTTTCTGCTATATGATTCGTGGTTGCTCGACGGAAGCTGTCGATATCGGCTTGTGCGCTCGATTTTTCTTATCTACTCGGATCGTGCTCTCCATTCTGCAAAGTGGTGTTTCAATTTCGAAAAATTTGATCTGGGAATGGAGTTTTAGGGCCAAAGGTTGAATCTTTTGTTTTGAGAAACGAAACCCAGATGGCTAAATCTTTTTCTCGTATTTTTTTTTCGCGGGGGTCGATAATGCTGGAGAGACCATGTTGGCTCAAATGGATTCATAATTTTTTTTTATCTGGGAAATCTTATTTTTCTCACTGGCATGGGTTCTCGGAGTTGTGGGAAGTTTCGTACATGGTACGTGACTCACATGTGAAGATTGAAAAAATTTTGCCTGACATTGAAGGAGAATGGGTTACTGGGGTTTTTGCTTGTTTAATCTTGATGCATTATGGTCTTAGTGTGTTGGGAAATCTTAGTGCTTTTTTAGAGAGTTTAGTCCTCTTTCGCATCGTTGAAATGTCGACTCAGATTCCATTGGTGTTGGGCTGTTGTCAACTGTGTCGAGGCCGAGTCGATTGCCTAAATTTCCAGTTGGTTGTTACTTGAAATCTCATTGCACCACTTGATTGTCTCATGCTTTAAATTCTTCAGCTGGAGATAATTGATAACTTTGTTGCAGTGCTCATGTTGATTAGCTAGGTATTCGATGAGTTCAGTCTTTATCCTTCTGAACTTTGGAATTTAAAACGTAGACTTAACTGTGCCTTTGCTTGCTATATTACTTTCATAAAAATGATTGAAGCAAGGTTTTAAGGTTCTTCCCTATGCCCTCCTCTTTTTCAATCTAAGAAAAGAAAATTATGGAGTAGTGAAGTTATATGGGATGAACTTGCATGCTCAATGACTTACCAAGTCCCATCATCTCTGAACTGTAAGCTCTGTGTTTATGATTTTCAGCTCGAGTATTTTCTCTGATTTTGTAATTGATTTTCTCACCAAAAACTAGAATTTTTATCTTTCAGCAAAATCAGTGAACTTGTGTTACTGATGGAAGTCCACACTTTGATATCATCTTGTGATCACACAATATTAATGATCTCTCAATAAATTTACCAATACTCTGTTTGTGTTTGCTGTTTGAAATGTTTATACCCATTATATATGTGCTTATTTGACTTTTTAATGTTCTGTTGTAGGTGTGCCCCTGAAGTTCATGGATCATATCAGAAGAAAGCTATGGAGGATCGGGTATCATGCTTGAAATAACAAATTGATTAAGTGGGACTTTATATTTACATATTCTTTTCTTGTTTAGTCGGTGTTTATTTCCTTGGTCTTGTAAATTTTTAGTTGGTGTGCTGTTCTTTTAGTTGTTATTTGGAAGTTTGTCTGATGATTTAAATTAATGGTGTCGGTTTCATTTTGAAAAGATGATATACATATTTAAACTTACTCGATGCATGGAGTATTCAACTACTGAGAGTGTTATTACTAAATCACAATTGTCAAGCTTATGAGCTCAAGCTTGTGTATGGCTTGATGAAACTTGAATCGAGTTGAGTTGTGCTTGGATTATTCAGTTACCTAGTAAAGTTGAGCTGGGATACACACAAAAATACTCGTAAGTTTGGTATGAGTTGAGTGGAGCTTATGTTGAGCTGTATGGGCTTGGTTAGGAGTTAGAATTGTAGTCTGGTTTAAGTGCTCTATATGTATAGAATTAATAGACGGGTGGCCAGGGCCCTTAGAGAGTTTTTGCACTTTTCTTTTCCCAGTTTATGTCATTTAATGCCCGTATGGTGCAGAGGATGGGTAGTCTATCGACACTTACCCGGCTTTGCTAATGTTTAGCTTGTCCTGTCATTTAGCAACGCATTTTGACTATGGAATTGTCTGATGGTGAATAGGATGGGATTGTCTAGAAGAAATTTACTCGGGGAAGCTGTGTGTTGTAGAGTTTCTTCATTTAGTCACTCTCATATTTCCCAGGCTGGATATTCCACTGTAAGACAAAATTTTAATGCCGCAGGTATTATATGCAGCTTATGGGCATTACTAAGTGCTCTCTCCCCTCTCAAGTGATGATTCAATTGTTTTCCTCATTTCTTTAATGTGCATACGGAATTTGCAGGAGGTACTGTAAATCGAATATTTGCTCCATATTGTGTGTATAAGGGGAAAGCTGCACTCTCTCTGTCCCCGGTTCTCCCTACTTTCAGTAAATTGGAGGTATGTCTGTGTTCCTCGTGTTCATTAGACTATATCATGAAAACATGTGGTAACCGCTTTCTGTTTTCACTATATTATCATTTGTATCTATTAGTCTGGTGCTGGTCTTAAGGTCGATAGACATGGTGTCATGATGTTGCGATTTTGGCCTGCTATTGGTGAACGCAAGTACGATTGGGAAAAGCGACAGGTAAGCTTTAGTCCGTTTATCAAGTTCATTTTCAATTATTCTACATGAAGTCTCTTTACAAATGTGCTTGATGATACGAAGAAAGAAATGCGACATGCATGGTATGTCTGACAAGAATTCTGTATTTGTTGCTTTTCTACAGCTTTTTGCTTTGTCAGCCACTGAGATTGGATCCCTCATAAGTTTGGGTCCAAAAGATGCCTGTGAATTCTTTCATGATCCTTCAATGCTGTCCAGGTTATTAGACTGACTTGCTTCTGATAGATCTTTAAATGCTTCGCCTTCCTCTAACTTCATATGGCTTGCCATTTTTTTTTCCTCTGGCTCATTTTATTTTCCCCTATTTCTTTATTTATTTTTTAAATGTTTATTCTACCTAGAGTTTTTACTGTATGTATGCTTGAGTTGCAATAGTCAGGTCTCTTTGTAAATTGGAAGTCATTACCAACTTTTGTGTAGTACATGATGACATTGACAAGAAATGCTTCCTGCAGCAATGCTGGTCAAGTGAGGAAGAGCTTGTCAATTAAGCCTCATGCCGATGGGGGTGGCTACTTCATTTCTCTGAGTAAGTACTGTGTTTTTGTGGTTCTAGAAATGGTAAATTTGCAGCCCTTTAATATTGTGTTTGTTACATTTTGATAACCTTGTTAAGAGCTCATTTGTATGTAGAATACTTTTGTTTCTATTTTTCTATCATGATCTTGTAACAGCTAGTTCTAATTTTAGTTTGGATACCTAACTAATTCTCAACTAGTGCAATGTACTCACCTTTGCGCCCCCTCTCCCTAGTTCCCGGTTCCGCATCTGATGTCAACCTCTTGAATCCACCTTCATATGTAGTGTTTTTCTGTTTCTAGTAATCCACCTTCTGTTATTCTGGCCATACTTATTTTTTTGGTCAACCTCCTAGCCATACTTCATTGCCACAATTTTCTTCTAAAGACCATCATGCTCAGCATTAAAACACCATAGCCATTCTGTACGCTAAAATTCCATAGCAATTTGCCAGATAGAGCCTTATTAAAAAGCAACAAAAATTAGTTCCCTGGCCCCCATTATAGAAAAGTTGCTTGATCGGATAGGTGTTGTTTCCTATTGTTATTTGTAGCTTTTGATGTTTGGAATTTTAAATTTGATTTCACGAAGTAGCTTAGATCTTTAAAAATTGATAATGTGACTATCTATTTATTTTCTTAAGTTGATTGGCATGTGCTTGAATGTGAACTGTCTCACTTGCAGGTGTTACCAACAATATTCTGAAAACGAATGAACGATTTACCGTACCTGTTACAGCTGCTGAATTTGCCGTCATGAAGACAGCGTGTAGTGTATGTCTTCACTTATGATCTCTTTTTTCTTTATGGAAATGGTAATTGCGTTTTATATTTTAGCATCTAGCAATTGACTAACTGATTGTGACAGTAACTAGTTCTATTCCGTGCTATTGTTCTTTTTCATATAACTTCTATTGATTAAGCGTCTACAATGTTTTGGTACATTGCAAACTGTTAATAACAAGGAAAATGGGGAGAAGGAAAGGTGGGGGTGGGGGTGTTTGGAAAAGGAGAGTTTTCTAATTGCCAAATGGGAAACGATAGCAGTCCCTCCATGGTTGATTAATAACATGGCTTGTAAATGATCCTTCCGAAGGCTTTTTTGTTTTAAAACCTAGATCAGAACCTCCTGTAAGCTGCACTAATTTTCTGCTAATGCCTATTACAAGCCCTCTAAAAATAGTTAAAAGTTGCTCAGCCTAAAGGATATTTATGATTGCGTACGGTCAAGACTGGAGAAGCATATTTGTTTTAGTAGCTGCTCTCCTGTCTATATGGGTAAACAGGCCTAGTGGCAGTTTGAAGATTTGAACGAGAGCACCTTTATGTCTTCCAATTGTTCTTTCGTCTTTTCTAGTCTAGGAGCATGTGCTTTATGAGAGTCTGGTTTTGCAGTTTGTTTTGCCTCACATCATGGGTTGGGACCGGTATACCAATAACCGGCGGAATGGAGCAGATGAAAGTCTCTCGAAGGTGGATAAACCACTTCCGGATCTGGAGTGGGATAAATGAATGCTGAAATGGTGGTTTCACCATTGCTTGAAATACTGTGCAACTTTTTGTAAAAATCTGTGCCTACGGTTGCTTAGCTCCATTTCTGGGTGTCCTACAATGTGTCGTGAACATGTATCTCTCCCTGGTATCTTTTGGAGAGCGTTCTAATTATCTGTATTCGGTTGAATTATGACGGACCACTTATGTTGCAATCCGGTTGTCTGCCATGAGCTTTCATTTGTTCCTTTAGGAGGCTTCTCAGAAACTGTTCGTTGATGATTCCGTCTTAATTTGCCAATTGATCCATATATATGGCGCAGATGAAAGCTCCAACCTTGTTTTCGTAGCTTCCCAAAGTACTCAAATAAAATGATCTTGTGCCCAGAAATTCCAATTTATAGATGGCTTCTTTAGCTACGGAATTGATGCATGGGCAGTGGTTGTGTGCAGTGCTCCTGGGGCGCCTCACTTGTCGGGTTGAAGAACCTGGACTGTAATTTCTATGGCGATGCATTCCTTGGGTTCCATGATATTATCATGAAGATACCTGAGAAGAGCAAAATCCTGTCTTGCGCACCGATAATAACTGGCCATGGTCGAATGCTAAAATACACAGGGATGAGGGTTGGTTTTAGTAGATACAATTACCATTGTCGTTCTGTTCCTTTGAGTGTGGCGTAATTTTGCCTCGTGCCTCCCGTTGCCATAGGCCATACGAGTACAAAGCCCAGAATGGTCCTTCCTATCTTTACAATGCAGTGCTCTTCCATTTTCTTTGAGGAGCCTCCATATGCCCACCAAAGAGATCACAAAAACGATACTTAGAACCACAAAACTGGTCATCACCCTGTTACCGCGGACAGTTTGTTGCGGGGTGTTTCCATTAATAAGACATGGAAAAGGCCGAGTTTTTCAGTTTCTCAGTTTTCTTTCTGCTATTAGGAAAACAAAAATGCCTTTCGGGTCAAGAAGGACGAGATCGCTAATGTAAATGAAGCAATGATATCGACTCACGTCATAGTGATACTCTTCGTATGATTCAAAGCTGCTCAGAATAACACTTGGCACAATTGCACATGAGTCAATGTACTTCAATTACTTTGGAAGCTGTAGGAATTGAGAAAGTCGGACATAGTAACACATTGTCATGCAATTCACCATCTCTCTTTCGGTGCCTTTGCACAAACCATTTACCCTCAGTCATAGTCACCGTCCAAAAGTCTTCCTACCACCTATTCAGAATCCGATTATTTCTCCAGGTACAAATATGTTTTTCTAACAACACCGCCGAATTCACGGGGGCATTGCCTTACCAAAGGGTGGAGATAAGACGAGTTCCCTTGATGTCCAGATTACTAGCACCCTGTTGAATTGCTCATATTTCGGTCAGGACAGAGAAAGGATGAATACAGACTCTGGCTCGGCCACGAACTGGTAGATGGAGTGAAGGTGGCTTGATATAATATCTAGATGCCCAAGTTGCATGTCCTTCAGGGCGGTCACTTTGGACCAAGACAACCGAAAATGGCTGAGCACCTTCAGTTAGTCTAGTCAGTCGAATGCAATGAAGAACAACTTAACCGGGTATCCAAATAAAAGATAACTCTCACTAGTTGTGCAGTTATATTCATCTGCATATTTCCACATCTTCCGAGAATTAACACCACTTCATTGGCCTCGTTGCTAACCTCAGCGGCAATACTCTTCTACCAATGATATTCTGGTGGCAGGTGGATGATATGACTTTAAGTTATTGAGGTTGCATGCTTTGGACTCAACAACCTCAGTATGCATTCTTTGGAATACATGAGAATTCGATCCTCACTCTGCTAGCTCCAGCACTCGATTTTTATGCAGCCTCTTGCAGCCCTCAAGGAAACTGCGCCAGACTAGTGCGTTTGGTGGGAAAGGCATGCTCATAATCATTTCCTCTGCTTCTTTAAGACACCCATTTTTGGCCAATAAATCAACCACACCGTGGTAATGATCCATCTCAGGTTCCACCTTGTAATAAGTTTTCATTAACTGGAACAATTCCAACCCTTCTCTTACTAACCCGCCATGCCTGCATGCAGTAAGCACTGCTGTAAAAGCAATACCATCAGGTTGAATACCCTCTGATTCCATCTCCCTAAACCTTTCTAACGCATTATTGGCATAACCATTCGCTCCAAGAGCAGATATCAGCACGGTCCAAGAGATGATATTTCTATCCGACATTTCGTCAAAAGTTTTGACTGTGCTCCCGATGCATCCACACTTCCCATACATGTCCATAAGAACATTGCACACAATCGCGTCACAGCAACTAAAATCCGTCTTTATCATCAGACCATGGACAGAACTCCCAGTAGCAAGGTTGTAAAGCTTACAGCATGCAACTAAAAGGCTAACAAAGGTGTACTTGTCTGGTCGAACTCCACACATGTGCATGTAACTGAAAAGCTCAAAAACTTCTCTGTAATTACCACTGCGAGCGCAGGCTTCAATTACTATATTCCAGGACACAACATCGGGCTCTTCAAGTGCAGAGAGCAACTTCAGCGTGTCATGGAACTGGCCAGTTTTGTTATATATTCCAGCAATGGCATTGCTAGAAACAACAGCAAGCCGTTCACCAGGAGCAGTTACAAAGGCCAAGGCGCCGGATATGAGTCCATTCTTGGCATATGAGGTAATTAGAGAGCTCTGGACATAGTCATTACATTCATAGCCCATTTTTGTAATCAAGCAATGAAGTTGCTGTAGCTCTGAAGCATATGATCCTTTGAGAACAGCAGAAAATGAGAACTCGTTTGGTTGGAACCCCAATCTAACCATCTCTTGCAGTAAATATAGTGAAGTAGATGAGCTTTTAGTTGCATACCCGGATATCAAAGCACTCCAAGACACCACATTCTTCTCACGAATTTCATTGAAACAATGATGCGCAGCTTCAAGATTTTCGAACTTAACGTAAAAGTCAACCAAAGCACTACCTATAAGAACATCAGACTGAAAAGCATTTCTAATGATCTTAGCATGCATAAACTCTCCATAAACTTGGACTTCAAATCCAGTACAAGCATTAACTGTACTTACAAAGGTGGCTTGGTTAGGCAATAGCCCGTCCATGGACATTCTACTAAAGAGTTCTAAAGCTACTTCAGGTTTTCCAGTCTTTGCCAAGGCCCCAATCATTATATTCCATGAAACAACATCTGGAACATGCAGCTCCTTGAACACTTTCTCCGCCAAACATACAAATTTGCATTTAACATACATATTGATTAACGAATTCAGAACAGAGGACACTGAAGAGAGTCCTTTTTTCATCACAAGACCATGTATCTGTTCTCCCAATACCAAGTCTTGTTCACATGAACACCCCGACAAGATGCCCATGAAGGTGCATTCAGACAAGGCAAAGTCTTCTCTCATAAGATCTCGGAATAAACAAGCACAATCTCTGGAATATCCATGATGCCCAAACAAAGTCAGCATGGAGTTCCAAGTCACCAAGCTCTTCGAAGGCATATCTTCAAAGACCCCAATGACATCATCCAAACAGCCATGCCTCCCGTACAAGTTCAACAAAGCAGTCCCCACAAAAGGGTCGGCATCAAGAAGCCCATTCTTCATCCCGATCCCATGCAGCTGAGCCCCGCAGCTCAAGCCCAACGCCTCGCAGGACAACACCCCAGCCAACGAGTGCTGGGTCAGGCCGAACCCGCGACCTCTCATCTCGGCGAAAACAGCCAGAGCCTCCTCGGCATCCCCCCATCGACCGCACGCGGCAATGACGGCATTGAACGACACCGCGTTCCTCTGGGGCATACTCTCGAACACCTCGCGGGCGGCGGACAGTTCGCCGAGACCCGCGTACAGTGAGACGACATTGTTGTAGAGGAAGGTGGGTTGTCTCGAATAGGGTCCCGCCGTGATGGCGAGCGCATGGAGGATCCTCGTCGCGTCGAGGGAACCGCTCCTCGAGCACGCACGGGCAAGGTCGAGGAGACGCTTGTGTTGGACAGAGACGCCATTGAAGCTCATGCGCGAGAACGAACGAGAGTTGTGTCACTACTGACTCGCGCTATTTGAGCAAAAGTTTGGGCTTTAAAATGTCGAATTTTATAAAAATATAGAAAAGATGATCAAGCCCATTGACTGTTCAACTACTTGTGGGGCTTGGGCCTGAAATTTTTCTCCCACCATCTTTTTTTTTTTTTCTTGTGTGTTTTTCCATTAATCAAAAGGGGCATAGCATAATCTCGATTAGTTAATAATTGAGGGAAACGATTTGTTTTTTCGAAACCGCTACGGCCGGAAAAGGGTCCGAGCACGACACTTGGAAAGATCGGCCCCCGGATTCGTTATATTAATTGTGACCGATGACGAACTGATCGTGCGGATGACAGGACGGGGATTAGGTGATAATCTTGATTGGGATTAGGATGAGCTTTGATGAATACAAAAATGATTATTGAGGAAATAAAAATAGGCCACCTTGATTTAAAAAAAAAACCCCCATTTGATGAGATCAACATAAAAATTTCAGAGTGCTTTTCAACACAATCATGCATTTGCGGGAAAATCTTTTTCTTTTTTTTTTTTCGCATCACCCTGTTGCAAAATTTCAATCATTTTAACAATTCGACTAATTTGGTATCTAATAGACAAAATCTACATATTAAAGAAAAGGGTGAAATCAGTCGAGGATTTTAGACACTTTGCAATTATTAAATCCTTAGAGAAAAAAATAAAAATAAAAGTGATGTCAATATGGTCGACCGACCAACTAAAAATTGTTGCTTTCAATTGTTCCAAACATAGGTCTCCACCATTTTCTCCATTGGCAGAGAGAGAGAGAGAGAGGGTGCTGATTTCAATACAGATCTCCTGCGCAATTTCAACAGTTTTCTCGTAAAATTCACTGTTCAATATTATTATATAATTCTAACAAAAATAATAATAATAAAAAATAAATCGAGATCAATTATGTCGGGCAAATACACAAAATTGCTTTTTTGTGCGAGCATATATTCCAACATCTCTTCCGATAGCCCAAAAATTTATTTCTTTATTCTTATTATTTTATTAAAAAATAAAATAAAAATAAAATCAGAAAGAATCCAAGAAGCTTGAAATTGACGTGACACATAAGTTACTTCCAACACACATAATTATTCAATTTTAAAAGTTCCTCTGTCTAAGGACAAAGATCACATGGATTTGGACGGATTCGTATCAATCTTAAGAAACACACATGTGATGTGGACCATGTAAACATACGCGCAAACAAACTCCTCAAATGGACCTATGGAAAGATTTCATAACTAGTTAACTAATCAAAATCCGACATTAGGGTTCGAAAAGTACAATTCGACTAAGCCGAGGGCGAAATTTCATGACAAAAACACAAAACCGACCCACTTGACTCCTCGGTAACTCGCCACGTAGAAGCTCGACGGGCGAACACGGGAGGCCAGGTACCATGTAACGGAATGGCTAGGGCAGAAGCCGAGCATGTATGGAACCGGACCTTTCGACCCGAGAGATAATGAAAGATACGGCGGGGGGAGTGCGACGAGAGCATATTCCTCGGCAGATCGGGAGAATTTTGTTCTTCCTCCTTTTTGCCTTTTGGTAGGCATCAACTTGGGGAGAAAAGGTTGGGGAGGGGGCGCACGTTGGGTTGGGGAATAACTTTTTTTGGTTTTGGGATCAAGTGGAGCAACTTGAAGGGGTGTGGAAAAGATCCGAAACCGGCCAATGTAACCTGTGAACGCTGCCTTTGGAGTCAATGCTGAAAATGACCAGCAGAGGATAACAGCTAAGCTTCGAGAGAGAGAGAGAGAGAGAGAAGTTGCCACGAAAGGACGGACTTGGCAATGGCGAAGTCTCTCGTGCAAGTCCAAAAACGGACGTTGCTCTCCGCCATCTCTTTAAGATAACGGCAATTTGCTGTCGCTAAAGAGGCCATTAAAGATAATGCGTGAGAGAGAGAGAGTGAGAGAGGATGCTTGAGGAGGGGATTGTGTAAGCAATGACCTCATTTGATTTGGTGCTTATTGGATTAGCTCGGAGATGTCGATTTGGGCGAGGACCCGCATGTGTCGGCCAGGCGCACGACACGTTCGGTACAGAATTCCGACATTCTCGAGTGCGAAAGTTTTCCCTGTCCTGGCCACCGTTGGTCGGGACTTCCGGCTCGTATCTAGGCGCGTAAAGTTTATGCCGTAGCCGATGGGTCTGGAATTTATCCACCTAAAATGAGCTATTAAAAAAGAATCGAAGTTGTGAAAAAACTTTACAATTGAATAAAGCAAAAAGATGTAGAGTTTAAACGTTTCGAAGATGCTCGAAATGTGAAAAGGTACATCCGTGGACAAATCCTATCCTAAGCTTTCTTGAATGATGTTAACTAAAGTCATGTCTTTCGGATCGAGTTTTTCTTCCTCGATTTGTACTTAAACAAATGCAAGCTTACCTTGTTCATATTCTGTGGATTTCGAATTATTATAGGTCCAATTGATTTCGAAAGGGGCGTCGAAGCGAATTCTCTGAAAACCCGAAGCGCTCATAGTCACGGTTGTTCTTCGTGCGAGGTTCCGCACGCCACCAAGCACGGCACCACCAGCCACCATTAGGCCAGAGGCGAGGGCCGGCGAGCTCGACCTCGCCAACCACCGGTGAGTGCGAGCCTCGCCTAGGGACGGCGAGGTTCGGCACCACCCGCCTAACGATGAATGTAACCGAATTCCTTTTCATATGTAGAGTTTTCAACCTTTGCTTTAACCGCGCGGGTTCCCCCAATCGCATGTGCATTGGAAGTGCCTTGTTCACACAAACAGAAAGGGGAAGAAGAAGGAAGGAAAAAAGTAAGACAAAAAGTTAACCCTTCTGAGCTGCTGGGGGAGAGAGGGCTTCGTTTTCAACGAGCGGGGGACGTGGTTTGATTGGCTCCACAGCACGCACGCACGCGTGCTCAATTATGCAAAAAGATGGTTGCAATCGTACCCACTCAATTTGATGTTGATCGCATGAACACGTGCATCCTCAACCTTTCCCATTTATCTATTCATTCATCATAATAAATACATTTATATTGTATTATATTGTATTATATTATACATTTTTTTTTTTTGGATTTTCCGATGTGATAAAGTCAGTAAAATAAGTTGAGATTCCTGGCTGGGAAAATTCCAGCTACAAGGACAACGAGTAAAGCCTAAACATTTGGCTTTTGCAGTTTATGTAATGGTTGTAGCCTCTGCCTCTCTCTCTCTCTCTCTCTCTCTCTCTCTCTCTCTCTCTCTCTCTCTCTCTTTCTCTAGCTAGGGTTGGCTGAAAAAGGCCCTCTTTTGTATGGATTGAATCAAGCTCCCCACATGGTGAGGCTTTATTATCCATAAAGGGAGCAAGTGCCCCTTTCTCTCTCTCTTTTTGCTTTTTTATGTTTTTTGCCCTTAATAAGTTATTGGACAAATTACTTGTGGAATTTATTGAATCTTGACCAAATTATGATGACCCCCCTTGTAGTTTTGGAAAGATCACATGGAGAGAGAAGCTAGTCCTTCAATTTGGAGTGTTTGGAGAATGGCATGGCTTTGTTATGTTTCTTTGACATTCCTTTTTATAGTAAAGAATAGTTGTCTATTGAATCGCGTATAGGAACAAGAAAGACATCCTTGTGTCTCGGTTCTATCATAAATCACGTTAGATAATGTCGCTCAAATGGTGATGGCCGTGACACAGGCGGCTGAGCGGGTGGTAACGTGTCGGCAGCTAAGGCGATAGATGGTGGTGGTCGGTGTTTTGTTGGGGGTGGGAGAGATTGAGAGTTTTATATATAGAGGGATCGGGATTTTCAGTCTACTGATATGAATGGAAGTGAATTTCGCATTATTGGATCAAAGAAAAAAAATCTTACATAGTCAATTTATCCACCATCTAAAATTAAAAGATATTGAAGAAACTCTGGCCCTGGATGCACAATTTTGTTCGAAGAAAGCCAGTTTGCTTTATCAGACAAACTCTCTTTTTTTTTTGTTTTTTTTTTTCGTTAAGCATACCTTGAAAGACGGATGATACCCTTTTCTTCTCCGACCGCCTAACGCTAGATATACAAACTATATTTAGCAAACAACGACGGATCATTTCTTTTCATCACAACGGAGTTTAGCCACCAATTTATTACCCACTTGATCCGAGATGCCAATTTCGTCGTCAAACATTGCGCATCAATAATAGTACATCTATGCATTGCACTTTCTATTATTTCCCTCTTTTCGGTCAAGAAAGGTTAGCGGCTATGTTCAATGAAGTGTGTGCATTATTGAAAAGTAGGCAAACTTTGGGGGGGATTGGGGTGGCGAGATAGAACATAGAATCGCCACGAGCAGCAAAACAGTAAATGCCTCAATATTCAATGCATTCGATTTCAAAAGAGAGACAGCAATCCCAATTTTTCAGTCATCTCTTTGGTTTTGCCCTAGCTGGCCAAAACAAGCAACAAGAACGATTTGAACAGTTTAACACTTGCGCTCAGAACAGAAGCATCAGAGAGGGAAAGGAGGGAGGGAGGGGGGGCGGGCATTGAATGCCTCGGATCGCGAGCTCTGTTCGGTGGCTTTCACGTTTTACACAATCTCGCGAAGCACGCAGACGACGGAGCGGACAGGCAAGACGGTTTAGCCTCTGCCCATTTTCGTCCTCTTCTAGGATTCAATCCCACCCACCATCTCTCTCATCTCTCTCTCTGTCTCTCTCTGTCTGATGTCTGTCTCTCTCTGATGTGGACGATGTGTCTGAACACGAACCACCAAATGGGTGCGACAAGGTTTCGGCTTTGCGAGGGGACTCGTGCTGGAGAGAAACCGAACTGAAGCGTCGTGAAATGCGTTGCCCGCAGAAACAAATAAACGTGTCTAGAGCAGCACCGGCCAAAAAGATTGGATTTTTACGTCTTAACTTTCTAAAATTTCGAAATTTTAAGGGACATGTGCACTAAAAGTCCTAAAACTTATCACAAAAGTACAATTGAGTCCTAAAATTTTCAAAAAGTGCAAACAAGTCCTAAAACTTGTCACGAAAGTGCACTTGAGTCCTAAAACTTTCAAAAAGTGCAAATAAGTCCTAAAACTTGTCACGAAAGTGCAAACAAATCCTAAAACTTATCACAAAAGTGCAAATAAGTCCTAAAAATTTCAAAAAGTATAATCAATGGAAGGACTTGATTGAACCAATTTGACAAGTTTTAGGACTTGTTTGCACTTTTGTGACAAGTTTTAGGACTTGTTTGCACTTTTTAAAAGTTTTAGGACTCAAGTGCACTTTCGTGACAAGTTTTAGGACTTGTTTGCACTTTTTGAAAGTTTTAGGACTCAATTGCACTTTCGTGACAAGTTTTAGGACTTTGAATGCACTTATCCCAAATTTTAAAGAAGAGTTTGAAAGAATACATGAAAAACCGCGATTTTGCTGATGTTATTTTTCTAATTTTCCTTCCTTTTAGAAGCTTTCTTGGGCTTTTAATTTTTTTTTTTTGGAAAATCGCTTTTCGGCGATTAATGAAGGACACTGATATATTAGTATTTCACACACCGTCCTTTAGTTAAGTGGACGAGTGACTTGGTCCTTCATAAGTACGTAAAAATCCCTTTTGGATCGGACCGCTCTTGAGATATGAAGAATCAAGTTGGCTAATGGCCTTTGTAGTCGTGCCTACGCGACCACCCGCAGGTCTCGGATGTTTTCCTATTTCTTGCAAGGCAAGTAGACATAGGAGGGATTTTTAATTAGTTTCGGTGAACGGCAATCTCGTCCACCTAAATTAATCACCGCATATAAAGTGTTGCAATTTTCGTACAAAGTACAACAAAACGACAACACCTAAAGAATTTCTAAACCATGTGAGATAGCGCAACACTCGATCAATCCATACGAGGAGTAATGGACTATCTATAAGAAATCAAATCATATTTTTAATCCATCTATAAGAAATTAGATCATACTTAGTATATGGTTTTATTAGAAGTAGTGGGTGGGACTAGCCTATGATATTTTCACAAGCTTCGAGAGGCTGGCCTAAAGTAGCTTTTTGCCTTTATGGTATACGCTCTTGGAATTTCTTATACGTGTCATTATACAAATGTTTGGGCGGTTGGTCCCATCTTTTTCTATCCGTTGGCGTCTTGGACACAGTGATAGCAGTAGCCCACCATGTTAGAAAGAGAGAGTGGTGGGATTTTGTTTCTCCCATTTTGCTTTAATATGATATAATGTAGAGACTTATGAAATAAATTTAATTAAAGTTTCAAGGCCCTCATTTTTTCTCAAAAGATGGTCGAAAGTGGTCATTCAGTCTCAAATAAGGGCCTAACTCGCCGGCTGATCAAACTTTCGTCGGCCGGCGAGAAGATGTGCCTCATGTGCGTATTCCGGCAGCCCAATCAAAGGCATTTTCGTTCAAAGGCATTTTAATTTTTGTCTCTCTATTCCCTTATTCGTCGATTCGAGCCATGGTTATCCCTGATCGTCATCTTCTTCATCGATGTTGAAGATAAGCATTAGATTAATGCCCAGATCAAGTACCTTCCAAAAACCACATCATCTCTCTCTTCTTTCTCTCTCTAACACTTCACATTTTACATGCTCACTCTCACTGTACAAACTGTGAAGGAACTCGAATTAACTTAGATTTCAGATCTGACTGGAGTTTTTGGGGGAAAGAAGGAGACAAGAAGGTGATGAATTGATTCGATGAAGTCCTTGGAGGAGCAGACCTTCCGCAAGCGGACTCGTCGCAGCCATCGTCGGGACCCTCATCCGCCGGCACAATAGCTTTGGCTCCGACGACACCGCTGCTCCCAACTCCAAGCTGACCCCCTCCACCTCCCTTAAGGTCATGTGCAACATCACTCGGTACCCCGACTCCTGCAGCTCTTCAAGCATTAATCTGGACATTAATCTCATGCTTATCTTCAACCTTGACGAGGAAGATGATGAAAAAGGACAACCATGGCTCGGATCAAGAAGAAGATGAACAGAAGAATCCACGACTCGGCTGCCCTAATACGCACTTGAGATGCATCTCCTCGCGGATCGGCTGAAGTTTGATCGGCTGACAAGTCAGGCCCTTATTTGAAACTAAATGACCACTTCGGGCATTTATTTGAGATAAAAGTCCACTTCAAGCCATCTTTTGAGAAAATATGACACTTCAAACCCTTATTTGGGATTTTTTCTAAACTTAGGATTCGTGTGCTTCGAGGAAAATGGATAATTTGAAAAATGATTTCCTGAAAATAACTGCTCGTATTGCATTGATTACTAAAATGAATGAAAGAAAAAAAATTTCATCATCCACGAAAATGTTTGACATAAATTATTGTCGATAATAGAGCATTTTTTATTAACTAATTATTTTAAGCAATACATGCGATTATTTTTAGGAAAATATTTTTTAAATCATCCATTTTTCGCGAAACAAATAAAATCATATATTAAAATAGTACACCTTAGACCACTCGAGAACTTGCAATAATATTTATTAATTACTATTATTAATAATAATGGTAATTAGAAAATTCATCAGTTCAAATTAGCAATTTGAAAAATTGAAATTGGATCTTATGGTCATGGAAAAAGTAAATAAGAACAAATTCAACCATGTCTATTCCGTGTATATTTGCCGTGTGCTTTCCAATTTAAGTCCATTGTAAAATTTTGCAGGATCACAAATAACTATTTTTAAAGTTTTAAATTGTTAGATGAAAACGTAATTTGATACTTGAATGCTCACATGTCACATCTACTAACATCTTTTAGCATGATCGTGAGCATCTGACTCTTCACATGTTAGAATGATATGCTAATTGAATTGACCGATTGAATGATATTGTGGTGTAGGAGAATGATATCATGAAATACCATACATGATCGTCAATAAGGTGTAGTTACTGGAGACCTTAATCCAACAAAAATTCTGTCTCTCTCTCTCTCTCTCTCTCTCTCTCTCTCTCTCTCTCTCTCTCTCTCTCTCTCTCTCTCTCTCTCTCTCTCTCTCTCTCTCTCTCTCTCCACACCACCGGCCGGCCGATTACCACCTTTGTCGTCGTCGTCGCCATTGTCTACCACACAACTGCAGCCTCGACGTTGATTCTCCTCATCTTGCACCAACAACCGAAGCTTGATCGTGCTCTGTGAGATATCTTGTCTTGCCTTGAAATGTTTGGAGGAGAAATTATTGTTTTTTGGAGGAGACTTTCGCTAAGGGTTGCCGATTGCACCAAGAGGCACGAGATCTCGAAGTATTAATGCAAGTTTAGTGTAATCTTATTTCAGTCTTTACATATATATATACACATTCACAAATGCATTGTTTGCAATAGATGTCGATTTTATGTAAACTGAGTAAATTTCCATCTTTTATGATCATGGTGTCTCCAATCGTAGGCTTGTCTCCATTTCCAACGTGCAAAAGAAACGACTCTAGCCACATATTGTGAATGATAATAGCACAAGAATTGATCGAGGACTGATGATTAAACATTCACATATTTACCACAAGGAAAATTAGCCAGTCAAATTGAAAAAAAAAAAAAAGAATTTCTTCTTCTTCTTTTATTATCTTCAGCTTCATGTTATAAAAATCATTATATTCATTTGATTAGGTTTTCTTTCCCTTTTGTCACATGAAATTATTTCGGTTCCCATGCAATTAATTTCATCTTTATTAATGATTTGATTGCTCTCTAATCTCAAGTAACTTATAAATTAAGATAAAAGAAGGTGGCTTCACGTGCAACTCACGTGTGTTTTGGCTTGTTGATGCAAAAAAAAAAAAAAAGTTAATAAAAAGCCATCCAAACCCAATAATACGCAAATTAGATATTGCATCCATACAATACCACCGGTATGCACCACCTAATTTCTTGGGGAAAGTGAATTGTCAAATAAACCTTTTTCTTCCTGCCAATAGATTGCCATACCTGTGGCCATTGTCAATGTTATGCTCATAACTAGCTTTTCACAATAAAAAAGAAGTAATTATTATGGCCCCAGTAAAATAATCAAGGCATTACTTTTATCTAGAAGAGCATATCGTAAGACCTGTACCATAGAAAAAAAAAATAGGACAGTGACGCCATAAGTATCTGAATTTTTATTCGCTTTATAGCTGAATACCTAGACTCTGTTTGTTTTTTTGTTTTTTCAATCAAGTACTTTAACTTTCGAATATGAGTCCACATGAGACCTTTGCTAAAATCGCGGATGGAAAATGCCAGATCGGACAATATCGCTAGTAATTAGCCGTTAATTGTCCACGTTGGCCTTTTCAAATGATGGCCTGTATATTGGACGACCAAGATTATGCAAGTCGGCAGTCTCTCTCTCTTCTCATCACCCGACACCTAAACGAAGATGACATAAGTTTTACATAGTAAACACACCACGTCACCAATTGAGTTTAACTTTTGCCAAATAAACAAGTCACGCTAGCAAAACCACAAGATATGACATTTTACTTAACGGGAGTCGGACATTAACCTGCATTTGAAAAGTTGAGGCACTTGATCGGAAAAACAAAGCTCAGCTACTTGATCATAAATCGGACGACAACTCATGTATTTGCGGTGTCATTATCCAACAAAATACTAAAGTGTCAATCTGAGTGTTCGAATTGCCAGCTCGCTATCATTAATGTAGGACCCCGGTCCATAATTATACGGTTGATTACATGCTAACCTACAAACCACTATGATAGCATGACATTGATTTAAAATTTTGTATTAGAACACAGGCCCTAATATATTGTTTATTACATGCTACCTACCCACATCAATCTGACAGTACGCTTATAAATATACATACACATAAATATTGATTTAAATTCAGGCCAATTGCTAGTAGAAACCCCCCCTCCAAAGTTCAAACTTCAATAATTGGTTCCAACGAGGTAGAGTGCCATCGCTCCCTTTAATCAATCCCATCGCTGACACACATAAAATAATTGCCCTAAAAGAGGGCTTTAGACCTGACTCTCAATCAAATGAGCCTGTCTCTCGAGTTCCCAACTAGGAGGCAGCCAGGTATAATTCGGACAAAAGCAAATACAAAAGACGAGATTCGAATGAAGCGATGCATCTATGTTTATTCAATATCATTTTATTAAAAGATGAGATTCGAATGAAAAGATGTATCTATGTTTGTTCAATATATTTTATCAAAAAGCTAGACTATTATGAAATTAGCTATACCAATAGGAAGATGGGGAAAATAAATAAATAAAAAATTGGCAACCCCATGTGGAATGTGCAGTTCCACTTTTGTGCCTGAGCAATGGAAAAAATTGTTTATTATCATGTCATATTCATCCAATGTGGTACTGCTGCTTTATTATTATTAAATTTGGTACAACTTTTGTTTTTTTTTTTTTTGGCGCGTTGATTGATGTTATTGGAAAAAAAGAAATGATTGATGGTCAGAAAAGAAGGGGTTCAAAGGGATGCGTGCACTTTGCAGGAGGGAGCATGTTTTGCCCTTTTCTATTTTGTGAAATCATCTTTTTTTTTTTGTATTTTTTTTTTTTTTGCTATCACTGTTTTGTGAAACCCTAGTCACCAGTTAGTTTAGAGCTTCTCTTTTTGTGATAGTGGACCGACTCTTGGTGTTGGTGGCAATAAGAAGTACAGAGAGGAAAGGCGATAAAAAAGCTGTGTAGATATTGTTTTCTAAGCTTCCGGGTGGGTGGTAGAGCTTGTGCCTAAGTTATTAGCTTAGCCATGACCCTAATCATAGCTTAATATTGATATTAATGGCACATTAATTCTATTATTAATACCAGTGGAAAAAATTACAGGAGAGAGAGAGAGAGGGGGGGAAAGAGGGGGGTGGCCACGAGCTTCCCCTTTTCTTTAGAGCTAGGGCAACAACCCCTCACAGTTAAGGAGTTTTCATTGTACACGAATAAATATTTATGTCGCGCTTGTTTCATTGAAAATTTAATGATAAAGGAAAATATCTTTCATAAATATTATTTTCAAGGAAAATTGTTAGTTTTTATTTGTATGACTGCTTAGGAAAAGTGATTTCCTTCTTACTAGAACGGGAAGTTTTTTCTCCTGAATTTAAGCTTATTATTTTCATTTCATGGAAAAAATTTTCTATAAATCGATTAGTTTTCCGTTATCCAAACACCAGAAAATTAGAAAACAATTTCCCCAAAACAGTTTTCCTTCAAACAAATGGATCTCTAAATCTTTTCAAGAGTAAATGTTTAGAAACTTTAAGACTAATCAAAATATTACCGATCTACTTTATTTTATATAAATCTCATTACTTGTCTAGCAATATGGATTGTTGTGATTGGTCGGCAAGCACTTAAAGCTATTTGGGAAGACCCGATACTTGTTCATAGCCTTAGTACAACCTTAAACATATGGTGCTAAAATATATCTCGCATTGCTTAATTACGAGATTGTAATAGAATTCATAAACCTGCAGTCTCTTTTTATGAATAGCGCCGATGCCATGATAGGTCTGCGCATTCGAATTCTTATTACGGCATCGAAGTCATCTTTCGCATCTTTCATGCTCCAACTAATGATTCGCTAGCAACTTTTATGCAAGGGTTTTTGGGAAAAAGAAGGCGAAAAACAAGAAGAGGTGCTCTCTTTGCTTACACCCATGTATGTATGAATGTCAACTTTAGTGCATGACAAGTTTGGTGATAAAGCTAGCTATAGGCATCATATCTACGATCATAGACGGGTGTCCACCGGTTAAGATTTATAGAGATTAATTCCTCGCTCTTTCGAGTTTGACTCATATGTTTTCTTCTAGATTTGGTGTGATGAGATATTTTTTCTCTTGTTACATCCTTATCATAGCCTATTATTCACCAAAAAAGAGTAAACGAATGAATTATCAAACTAGACCCGGACAATCACATATCAAGAAAACTCGTTCTTAAAAGAAACACACAGCCCGAAATATTTTTTTTCTTCACTCGATCGGTTGGATTTATGTAATCTGTATTTGCTATAATCTTTTTTTGATTGAATACTAATATCGTGGTTGCGTAAAGTATACGATCTTCCCGTCCCACACGCAATTGTGTTATCCATTTGGCTCAACTTTATCAAGATCTTACTAGTACAAATTTTATCGTGTAAATTACCCGGTTAGTTCTAAACCTATTGTACGTATGCTAATTCAATCCTAAAATTTTCAATTTTGCTAATTTAATCCTAAACTATTGCGTTAAATTATAATACAGTCCTTTCGATCCATTTTTTCCTAATCGTTGGTGTAACAATCCAGTCATCACCAGCCATCTTACGTGACACACCACACGTTAGCAATTTCTTGCGAAAATTTATCGGAAGAATTACATTGGAATTTCGCGCAAAGGTTTATGACTAAATTAGCAAAATTAGAAAGTTGATGACTGAATTGGCGTCCGTATAATATGTTTATGATTGATTGGATAATTTTCTCAAATCTTATCTCTCTAAAAAATCATCATTAGATTATGTAGCATCAAATCAAGGGATACGTGATTGTGACAGATCATTAGCAGAGGATGCTCAAGAAACCAGTCAATGTCCGAATACTCTTCATTGTTTTAATACTTTGGCGACTAAAAACCTCTTCAATTTGTGAGCTACATGCCCCCGAGTGAGCATACCTTTGGGACTTTATCAATCGGTATCACTGAAACTTATTAAGGAGTCAAATAGAACAAACATTGTAATTTCCAACGTATAATTTTTCGTGAGTTATGTTTGAATAACGCTGCGAAAATCGAAATTTCTTTATGAAATATAATTCATAAGCATCTGGAAATTTAATGCATTTTGATGGGGGAGATTTTGCATGACGACACAGATTTTTAAATTCTGCTCCCTGACCTAACTTTGCTACACTCTCTGCAGAAGCATCCAACACCTCTTAATATCAAAGGCCCCTCGAGGTTTTCCCACTCACCATATCCTTACAAAAAACACACACATTTCGCTTTTCCTCCTTTTTCTTTTCCTATTTCTCCAAAATCTTTCTTCTTCAGCATGGGGTCTAAGTCTTTTCACCTTTCCCAATCTCATTCCAAATTTCTATGAGATAAGCATGCAAGACATTTTGCTTTATATACGCGATTATGCATATGTCTTCAGCCGTACCAAGCAGCTTCCATATGTCCTAGCTAATTGTTTCCTCTTCTAATCGTGCCTGTTCTTGAGAGGCACCCTTCAGATCCCCCCACCTGCCTCCCCTCTGATTACTCGAGGTGGATGAATCATTAATATCACCAGAGAGCCAGCGCTAGAGAGATAGAGAGTGAAGGAGAGAGTCTTGGATCTAGGGCAGAAAGTGCAATGACAGGGGTTTTCTTGGGATCCGATACACAAGAAACACAGAAGCAGCAAGGTCAGTAATGATCAGCTTTGAAGAGTGGTGGTTGCAGTTTGCAGGTGACTGGAGAGCAACAAGAGAGCAAACCAACAAAGAAAACCCACAAAAGCGAAGAGAAGAAGAGATAGTACACGGAAGCTGCTTCAAGTTGGGATCTTTTGTTTCTTTGCTTTTCTTCTTTCTCTCTCTCTTTGCCAGAGACAAGATCAGAAGGAGGCCAAGGAGGATCTGAATCTTCCAGACACACACAGCTTATCCATCAAAATTAATAACCCTAGAGAGAACCACAGACATAACACCAAACGCAGGCAAGGCCTTGTAAATCCCATTAAGGCCCCTTCATCCATTCGGAAGGAGAAGAATCAGCCAAAAGGAAGGGGGTGTATTCTTTTCTCAGGACCCTTCTTTATCTTAAATTATGCATAAAGCTCCAAAACTGTGAAATGGGAATGAAGAGCACGGAAGGAGAGATTGTCCAGGTCCAGGGAGGCCACATAGTTCGGGCGACCGGCCGAAAGGACCGCCACAGCAAGGTTTACACTGCGAAAGGCCCCCGGGACCGCCGTGTCCGGTTGTCGGCTCACACCGCGATTCAATTTTATGATGTCCAAGACCGGCTTGGCTACGACCGGCCCAGCAAGGCCGTGGACTGGCTCATGAAGAAGGCGAAGGCGTCCATCGACAAGCTCGCCGAGCTGCCGCCTTGGCAGCCGAACTCTGGCTCTGTCCCTCCCGCCACCACTGCCCCAGACAGCATAGCACACAATGGTAATTCGGCCGAGATGGCGGTTGCGGAGGAATCAGAGTCTCCCGAGTACAATTTTCAGCTCCATAGGCAAATCAGTGCC
The DNA here is from genome assembly GCF_021117445.2 of Syzygium oleosum. Classification (NCBI taxonomy): domain Eukaryota; kingdom Viridiplantae; phylum Streptophyta; class Magnoliopsida; order Myrtales; family Myrtaceae; genus Syzygium; species Syzygium oleosum. Next base: position 9,509,909 of record NW_026607494.1, read on the forward strand.
AATTCAAGAAACGCAACAAGCCAATTCTTGCCACCGCAGCTGGACAACGATCAGTCCATGTTGGAGACGATTAGGTCGTTCTTCCCGACGAGCTCGGCCGCGTCATCCATCAATTTCAGCAGCTACCCAGCCGAGATTATGTCGAGGAGCAACCAGCAGAACCAAGACCTTGGCCTTTCCCTACACTCTCTTCAGTCTCAATCTGCTCTAGCTCACCATAGCGATCCGCAAGAGAATGAAATGAGCCAAACCCTTTTCTCGACTTCAGCGCCAATGGTGTTTGAACCCGGGTTTCAGAGAATGATGGGTTGGAGCACCGATCCAGCCAGCACGGACAACCGGAGCAGTGGCAGGTTTCTGTTCAACTCGCCAACGCCATCGACGCTGCCTTCGCCGCTGCTCAGCCAAGGCTCGGCGGTGTTTCCACAAAGGGGAACCCTTCAGTCCAGTTTCGCACCGACTTTTCGCTCTCTTGACGAGTTTTCTCTGGCCTCGGCTGACCATCACAAGTCGCAGGTCATCCATCATCCGTCTTTGCTCTTCGGCAACAGGTTCGTCTCCGATGGACTGCCGGGGTTTTGCATTTCTTCGCAAATTCAGAACGACGGGGCACCGCACGAAGTCATTTCCGCGAGGCCATCATCTTCTGCTTCTCTGAGTAATGGTCGTTAATTGAAGAGAGGAAGTCCTCATCTTTATCACTCCTGAGGTACCTAATCTTAAATTATCAGTTTCTGTTAACTTCGTTTATATCTGTTATGTGCCCATATCTTTTCTTTTTGTTTCCATCAAATGACTTATTGTAGACCATATGCTTCGGAATTAAAATAACACTTAACGAACTCGAAGAAAGACATGGATTCTAAGAACTGCATTCTTTGTCAACCAAATTTATTTTCCTTCTTAAATAGGAATTTGGCGATGGGAGCTGTAGAAGCAGTCCAAATGTTGACGAAACAAGAGAGGAAATTCTCGTCAAGTCAATTTCTCTACCCTTTGGAGAAGATCATATCAGGCTTGTTTCAATCGTCTAGAGGGTCTTTTCTCAAATCAGTTCCCCAGTTATACCATAATATATTAATTTTGTTGCAAATGGTTAAGTAGGTTTTCTTGCATCAGCTTGATTTGTCTTCTGGAATGTGTTTTGATCTGCGTGCTGAGCTCACCTAGAAAGAGCTCAAAAACTTTTGAATGGTGATTACACTTACACAGATTCTTGTTAAGTGAGAATATTCTCTTCTCGTGCCGTCTTCATGTCTTGTCTTAAGTAATTCACTCAAATGGAAAAGAAAGATAACAATCACCCTCCATTTTTGGACAAAGTAAGCCCAGTTGCAGGCAAGAGACAACCGTTGGTGACTCTTCATTTGAATTTGTTAATATTGGGTAGAGTTTTGTATCTTTCCTAAGGGGCTCACTTTTTGAAGCAGAAAAAAGAGTAACTTCCCCAGGTATAGTCATATACTTAGCTCAAAAAGCTTGGTATGATCCATTTGATGGAGATGTTATACTCAGGAAGATCTCAGAAGTTGGGTGGTCTTTTGGGGACTCAGGTGCAAATGATACACGAGTTGAACTTTGCTTTTTCATGTTATGTTTTGCAAGAACAACACAGTGAAGCCTTGTGTTTTGATGGCTACAATGCTGGGATCTCTTAAAGCATTGATCTACCTTTTCGTGGAGAAACTGTTTTGAATATGAAGTAGCTTTCTTTTTTACCATATGGTGCAGCAAAGCCAGTGTACTATCAAATAAAAAAGTTAATCTATACTCACTTTTTTCTAATTTTCAAATTTAGGGTGATGTTATCATGATAACACGCAATAACTACTTTGTTTGGATGCATTCCTGAATGCACAGGCACTATATGTTTGGGATGCGTGTGAAGAGCAGTCAATGATTAATTAATTCGATGTGGAGTGGCTAACTTGGCGGTTTAAACCGTCCATATTTATTATGGCAATATGTTTCTGATTAGGAACCATATGGCAAATACGATAATTATGCTCAACTGGCATATATACCTTCAATGTCTCTTTCTTGTAGATATGTATATGTATAATATAAAGCCTAGGTTTTCCTCATTATGGAAAATCAAGTTCACGTTGCAGTCTTTGGATGAAGCAGTATTTGTCATTACTGCATGGTAAGAGAACTTTTCTGCGCCAGTATTAGTGAAAAATTTTCTATTAGTTCTGATAAAATTTCGTTTATTACTGACTGGTTTAGATGAATAGATGTCATGTGTACTATAGAAGGTACTTTTGGAAGTAGAGTCAATGAAACGCGCGCATCTCATATATGAACTTTTCACAGGATATTTGCAGAATAAAAATCATTTATTCTATTCGAATTCTATGAACAAGAAGATGGTCCTCACGTTTTTTTATAAGCTGGAATCAAGCAGCAGTGCAAAGTAGTATTAGCCAATCTCTTGGAAACGGAACAGATTAAGCCAATAATCATCCGGAATCTTTCTTCATCTATGGCATATACCAAAGTATGGAGTGAATTACATTTTGTCACCCCAGATTTTGGGATTTGTTGCAAATTGCCCCCAGACTTTTCGATGCGATATGCCAAACCCTTGGAGTCGGTTGCATGGTCCCCTTTAGTGTTGACAACGCCCGTTTTCCAACCGGACCTCTGTCATGCGCTTTGTCACGTGACTAATTGTAGCTCCTTTAACAGAGGGCAAATCTATCTAACAAGAAAAGTGAACTGCATTTGGCTTGTCAAGTTGTGGCACTTGTTATAAGGCAACCCCTCCAATTTAATGTTTGCAATTTCTTCACTAAAGTCATGAAATCGGTTACAATATCCCCTAGTGTTGACTTTGGCCAATTTCATACAAGACCAACATTTTTATAATTTTTCAAATCTAGCTCATACTTTTAAAAGAAATCGATCAAATTAGCAAACTTTTTATTTTATATTGATTAAGACGCCATAGGATTTTGCACATTAGGTTTATTAGCAGAAACTGTTTTTTCTCTTGTTAAATAAAAAGTACAATACTTTAGCGCTGACATCATTTTATAAGAAACATAATACGAGTATCAAATGTTAATGCATCGTGACGTTTTGCCAAGTTTTATTACTAAAATATCAAATAATTAACAATATTTCACTTCTATGAATTTTTGTGTGAACAAAATATTCATTATAAGAAGAAATGATTTTATAATTCCTATTACTAATAAAGATGAGAGAGAGATAGAGAGAGAGAGAGAAGAGAGAGAGAGAGAGAGAGAGGCGGTCTACCACCGCCACACCGCCGGTAGAGGTTTCGACACAACCACAAGCATACTAAAAGAGGGTAGGACGACCCTTGCTTAGGTAGCCTAATTCGATCTCTAGTGGAGATTAGATCAAGAAATTGGTCAAGATCACCCTCAATGGTGAATTGAAACTCATTTTAAAACTCTAGGAGGATCATTGAAAACAATTGAAAAGTCATGGGGCAACTAGCCACATGTGCCAAAATTGGGAGGTAATATGTAATTTGCCATTTGTTGTCAGCCAGATTTACTCTCCATAGGATAGCAAATTTGTCACGTGACAAGCACATGGTCGGAGTTCCAACTGAAAAATGTTAGGAGTCAATGGCCGGGCGGACATTGCAACCAATTTGAAGAATCTAGAGGGGACGTTGCAAAAATTAAAAAAATCAGGGGGCAATTTGCAACGAGTGCCAAAATCCGGGAAAAATGGAGTTCGCATCAAAAAATGATGCCGATCTTGGCTCACATTCCTAAGGATGACTTCATAATGCACTTGGTTAGTACAAGGGCTAAAACTAGTCAAACTATTGGGAATCAACACAAAAGAGACCTTTACCACACTTCAGTCGATGGATGGAATATCGGGCTAGCGCATACATGAATGGTAGGGACATCACGACAAAGTTAAGCTTTGACCCAATTGAGATGAGATGGTTACTCAAAATCATCCTCAATTCTCCTAGAGTGAGTTTTTGTATACACATTACAAGACTGAGCATGTTTGGTTATGCTGAAATCCATCATCTTTAGACACCAAGCAAATCAAGCAGATATCATAAGATACCTATTCGAAATGCCAAGTTATAAAGGGGAGGGAGTTTATCATTGTGAATCATCCCACTACTCGACTTGCTTGTGGACTAGACAACAAGGCCCGTTGGGTTTTGAACTTGGGCCGCCATATTTGGCTCGGCCCAATAATCTCAAATAGTGTCGAGCCCCCCCAAGAATGAGAAATCATTTGGTTGCATGGGCCTACTGATTGAATTGCCTCCTTAATTAACAACCCAAATCTTGAAAAAACTGCTCCTTTAATCGTTTAAGATTATTCGATCCGATTTCCACACAAAAAACCCATGTTCTGCATCATCTATAATCCATTATGTGTACACAAGGGCATCGCATCGGCGAGTAGATAGTCGTCAATAACACAGCTTGATGCTAATTCATAAGGCGAATTTGATAAGTAAATGCGAACTGCCGGTTCTAATCGACCGACGGACCACACAGAATTCAAATCTTATTCGATTCACATGGTCGGTGGAGTATTTCAGGGAGCCAAAACTAATTCATGGAGGCGGATGTCCCTGGACATAATCAAAAGGCAGCAATAAGTTAGAAAACGAGGTGGGCCAAAAAAATCTTCAGACATGACTTCATTGCTTTCGGGAGGAATGATGCATGTCTTGTTCAGTCATGATCAATGACAAAGTCATCGACGCAACACAGTCCTCCAAGAAATCAGAGGACATTCCCAGGAGTTTACGGTATGTTCTCATTCCACTTTATTGGATGTGATATGCTTGACATTTTTGGCATGGAATAAATACATCAGTTTTGTCCCCACGAGTTGAATTTAGCACCATTTCATTTGCTTAGGTTATAGTATTGCGTCTAGAACGTCCTTAATTAAAAAAATTTGAAAAAAGGAGGAAAATTAGATTTGGAGAAGTTACAATTCATTCTTTTGGAGGAAATCCCTTAATTTCTTTTATAGGAATAGGTATTCTTTTATGATAATTAAGTAAGTGAAGTGCAACATGGAGTTGGTTTTTTTCTTTTTTTTTTTCTTTTTGCAACTTTTGCGATTCAAACAATTTGAACATTAGTAATAAAAACAGTACGATGAAAGAAAGAAAAAAGAAAGAATGAAAAACTTTGGATTCTTAGGTTCTATTTGTTTCACGAAAGATGAATGATTAGAAAAAAAAAAATTTTTAAAATGGCCTATTATTTCACTTAAAATAATAAGTCAATGAAAAATGTTTTCATTAATGTCTGGATTTTTTCGTAAACGATGAAAATATTTTCCGTTCATTCATTTTTGCAAAAGAAAGAAGCGATCATTTTTATGAAAATAATGTACAAACCATTTTTTTTAACAAAACAAACAAAACCTTAAAAGGAAGTCGTTATCCAACTCTTAAAGGAGTTTTTCGACCGAAAGAAAGAAACTCTTAAAAAGAGTTTTCTCATAAGATCGATCACAAGGAAGAAAGCGACCTTTGTATTTTTTTTTTTTCCTTTTCCTCCGTCAAAATTGCATACTATTTTCGATCTTGTGGAACATTAAAGATTTTATTCTGGAATTTTCAGTGTTTGGTACGCCACTCTTTGGTTGCCTACAATTCCAACGCGAGTTAGATTTTTCACGTTCTTTCCCACTTTTGGGTGTTTAAAAAACGTTAGATCGGGTGACATTCCAAACTTGGCTTTGAGCCTATATGTGGACGCAGGAGGTGATAACTTGGAAGGTTATGATTTGATTTGATTTCAGTTTTTTTTTTTGTTTATAAGATTTTAGAAATTGGGATATGACTCTTATAAGTTTGAGCAATTCCTAATTACCTGTTATTAGGAATGTTTTTTGGTAGGATTTTAGGCTATTTAAAATTCGTTCTGCCCTCTTTTGTGAGGACCTTTTGATATTAAATTTAGAGGAAAATTACCAAAAAAAAATCATAAACTTATTGTACTTGCACCAATTTAGTCCTAGATCTTTCAATTTGGCGAATTTAGTCCTAAAACTTTTGACAATTTGCCAATATAGTCCATTCGACCAGTTTTAGCTGAAAACGGCTGATGTGGATAGTGATCGTCCTACGTGGCACCGCCGACGCTAACGTGAATAAATATTTTAATAATTTCTAAATTATTATTTTTCTTCTCTTCTCTTTTCCTTCTTTTTTTTTTCACTGTGGTCGGTGAGGATCACCAGAGCTCGTAGGCCACTGGGCAAGGTCCACGAGGTCCTCTGTGGCCTCGCTTGTTGCGGGCAAGATCCATGCAGGGGCTTCGTGGACCTCGCCCGCAACAGGCGAGACCACGGCAAGGGTGGCCTGGCCCAAATCTGAGCAAGGCGGCCTCACCTAGAACATCGCGGCCACGGCTAAGGTTGCCTTTCCCCACCCGTGGTCAACGAGGCCATGGCAAGGCTAGCCTCGCCCAGATTTAGGGCAAGGTCGGGTGAGGGCAGCTGGCCAGCTAGCTCCGGCGACCCACGCACGATCACAGTGAAAAAAGAAAAGAAAAAAAAAAGAAAGGAAATAATTAATTAATTAATTAGGGAAAAAAATTTAAAAATTAAGAAAAAATTGTTCATGTCAATGCCTGTGTTCAAGTCAGTAATTTCCGATCAGATAGACTACATTAACAAATTGTCAAAAGTTTTAAGACTAAATTGGCCAAATTAAAAAATTTAGGACTGAATTGATGCAAGTACAATAGGTTTGGGACTTTTTTGGTAATTATACCTTGAATTTTGAGAGGTTATCTCGGGCGCCTCGAGTGCGGCGCACCTTCTGCATGTTTCCAATTCATGATTCATGTTATTTACATTTCCACAAAATCATATGGTATCAAAGCCGGCAAGATTGCTGGAGAGCGGATCCATGCATGTCCGATGTCGATGGCAATAGAAGCAACTGTCTTGTTGACGAAGATCGAGCACGTAGGCCTTGTACACAGCTTTCCGTCGTCACGAGGCATCTTGACCTTCCATGGAGCAAGATTTGTAACAGACTCAAGACGTGTTCGAAGCGGCTCGGTCTAGAGAAGCTCGAATAGGGCTAACAAGGTGGTGCCGCGACCAAATAATGCTCGTGGCCAACTGTTCAAAGGACCCGTTCATTTCTCATGTGGAGCACCCAATTAACTTTAAGTTTTCGGGTTGGATATTCGAACACTATACAAAGGTTCTACTCGAAATTTATTTCCCGTATATGCCACTCTTAATCCGATTTGCACATTAAAGAGGATATTAAAGTATCCTACGCCGCGTTTAATATTCAACGTGAGGAAAAATACAAATCTCTGAACTTATTTCACACTACAAAAGTTGCACAATAGCAGTCTACTATTGAGCAATTAGATTTTTGCAGACTTTCCTCAATTCTTTAATCGGCTTTCACACCAATCAGCAACCACGTAGCATGTAAAACGACACCCCCGAAACATAAACAATGAGAAACTTCATTTTCAACATTTACCCAGGAAAAATATACAGAAAAAGAAATTTCTAAAAAAAAATCAAAAATCAAAAACTGAAGGAGCAAGTCAACATTCAACAGTCAACCCCATTGAAAATCGAGGCTCTTCCAAGTGTACGCATTCCACAAGTCAAGCGCAGCAAGCTAGACAAATCACCAGCTTCAGTTCACAACCAAATCACACACCAACGCCTTCTTCTCTATTTCTCCTCCATTTCCCTTCTTCTTCTTCTTCTTCTCCATCCCTCCTCCGTTTGTGCAATCTCACCGCACAAACATGGATTCTGATCATCATCATGATGAACCAAACCAACAATGGCACGCGGAAAAGAAGAGCTATGACCTCAACAGCAAGATCATGCTCACCGCGATCATCTCGCTCTCGGTCGTTGTCCTCCTCGTCGTCCTCCTCCACATATACGCTCGGTACGTCCTGCGCCGCCAGGCCCGTCGCCGGGCCGCCATCCGCGACCTCGGCCTAACCGTGGTCCACGTGCACCCTAGGGAGGAACCGCCCAAGTCTGGGCTCGACCCGCTGGTCATTGCTTCCCTGCCCATGTTCGTCTTCCGGCAGGCCGAGGCGCAGGACGAGGCCGTGAGCGTGACGGCAGAGGAATGCGCGGTCTGTTTGAGCGCGTTGGAGGACGGCGAGATGGCCAGGGAATTGCCGAACTGCAAGCACACGTTCCACGTCGAGTGCATCGATAGGTGGCTGAGCTCGCACTCGACGTGCCCGATTTGCCGCACCGAGGCCGAGCCGCGAGTCCAGCAGGAACAGCCGCCCCAGCCTCCCGTCGGGGCTGCACCCACCGCTCCGCCCCTGGAGCGCACGAGCTCCATATCATCGTGCACCGAGGGCACATCGGACGGGGCAGTTAGACCGTCAGGTAAGGTCATCGGATCGAGTTCACGGTTCGGTTCGTTCCGACGGATGCTTAGCCGGGAGAGATCATCGAGGAGGATGCCGTCTTGCGGGACAGAAGACGGTTTGGGAGATATAGAGAGGCAGTGTTGATGATGATTCTATCGGTAATGGTTCATCTGCCAAAATTCAACCGAGATTTTTTCAAATTTTGCACTGTTGCTGCTCGTACAGCTAAATTAAAAGTTATACACGTGTGATAGTTTGTCTATATGTTTTCTTCCTGAAACCAAACGAACTTTGAATGACGATGCTCGATGACCATGTTTCATTGCTTGGCCTCGAAGAGGAGTTCGTGTTTGTTGACCTAAACGTTGGCAAGATTGTCAATAGTGACGGCATTAGGTAACCCTCCATATGGAGCACCGTTGTCAGCCATTGACAAAAGCTGGTGATTCCCAGCTTTTCTTTTTAGTCTTAAATTAAAGGAGGGGGAAGGAAGGAAGGAAGGAAGGATTCACAGGTGTTGTACCGTGGAAAAACAGTTGTTAACGAGGAAGATGAAGTTAAACCTTTGATTCTCTTGCGTCGTATGACGGCAAGAAAATATTCAAATCTGGAGTAATAACAACGTTATCTCGGTCACATGGAGCCACGCCCAAGAAGGTTTTTAAACTACGTATTTTTCTTTTGTCCGAACGCATCTCTGTCTCGATCACGGACAGAAAGCTTCTCGATTCTTAGTCCCAGAGATCGCAAAATTGGATCACCTTGAATTCAGTATCCATTTTTCCGGGACATGGTTATCTTGTAGGACGGAGAAGGGGATGATAATTTATCCCTCAGACGGTTTACGCAAGTACCAGGCAAGAACGGAGGATAGAACCGATCACGGTACGAGTCACATGAACCGTATCCAACTGGTCCGAGGATATGTAACGCAGAGTCTACGTTAGTGATGAAACGCCGTACACCTAATCTATCATACGATAGTAGATTGCAACCACGGAATGCTACTTAAGTCACATATGCTGCCTCCTTAATAAGATTGCAACGCGTGCCCTATTCATTTCAATCCTCCCAACATATTAATGAAATATGTTAAGATGTATGTGTGAGTTGTGTTGAAAAAGTCTCACATCGGAGAATTGGTATGGTATAAAGCAGTTAATAGTCTTAATTGGCTCATAACGCATTGACTTCAGTTTTACAGTGAAGATAGAGTCAAACTAAATACATTGATGGGCTAAGACTTAAGCTCCATTTTAAAGATCTCCCCTGGTGAACGTTTTAAATTTCTGGTACTTGATCCAACAAAATTCCTACCACACCTCTATCACGCGTCTCTCTTTCTCTCTTAGCCTCCATGAGAGACGCCTCTCCTCCTGCCACCGTCGCCTTCAATCCCAGCCATTGCCATGGTTCCAGGTCGCACAACCCCTTGTCCTCTCTCTCTCTCTCTCTCTCTCTCTCTCTCTCTCTCTCTCTCTCTCTCTCTCTCTCTCGACACTGTATCGAGCTCCCCCCATGGCTGGTAGGGCCGTTGCTTCCAGATCAACAACGCGAAAGCAGCTAAGGCATATAACACTAGCATGACACGGACCTTCCAAAGGCAGCGAATGCCTTCACCTGATCGAGTTGGAAAATGTAGATTTTGGCTTGGGACTTGAAAGAGTTAAATGAGCATTAGTATGACATGAAGGATTTGGAAGCATGAGATAGTTTTGTTTCTCCTACCCCTAATATGATCCTCACTATTAGCTGGAATTATAACTCTTACAATGGGGTGGTTGAAGTGAGTGTATCGACCTTCGATCTAGGTGAGTTTTTTCAACCAAAATCTGGAGATCCACGCAAAAACAACCGAAGCATTAGCAAATACTTAACTGTCAAATTGGAACATGAACAAGGACAGAAGCAGAAGGAACTCAGCAACAAAGGAAGTTCCTTGAAGGATTCTGTGACAAGTCTTTTCAGTTTCAGCATAAGCGAAGAGAGAAGAACAGAGAGAACACAGATGTCTGTAGAGCTTGAATGCAAGGAACTCAAGTGAATAAGATCTATGGTAATGCAATCCCTGGAAACTCAGGAACAATAGCCATTAATCAACGATGTTCTGAGTGATTATTACCTAGATTAATGTAGTAATAAGAAGAAAACAGTGTCCGCAATTACAACCTCAGTTAGAGGCCTCTGATTTCATCCTCACTAATGTTTTACAGGTATCGAATACACCGTGACACAACGATACTAGGGGAACAAAATCTCACTAACCTAAATGAAGATATTGATTGAATACCAGATTAGGGAAATGCTTTACCTACGCCAATCCTCTGATGCACTTTTCATTATGCTTCGAAGAAGTACTCGCAGATATTCTCATCACCAATGTTCACTAAGAAACCAGTGTAACAGTGTCGAACAAATGCTTATGATTACGAAAGAATACCAATGGATAGCAATCTGATTGCAGCCGCTCAAATCGTTATAGGCAGGCTGAACTCCAACCGCCGTTGATGCACCGGAAAGACTGCCATTGTTTACCGACAAGCTGTCCCACAGAAACATAAAAACCGTTGTTTTTCATTAGTGCCATACTCTACTTTTTTTCTGCAACTACACTTACAAGAGAGAGTATTCAGTTTATCTACTTCAAGATGCTAATCGATATCACTTAATAAGAAAGCCCTACAAGAGCAATTTCCTTCTTCAAACTGAGGTTTCAAAGTACCACAATCACCACATTCGACATACTGTCGGATAAGACAACCTCGACTCTTAAATTAGCGCTAAATCCAAACTAAAAAGAATCCCAACATTCCATCCACTACCGACTTGATTTGGACCTATCTAATTATAAATTCTTCAATCCTGGTTTTCTCTATTCCAACCATCTAAAAAGTGCATAATATCAGACACTCCCACCAATCAGATTGGGCCAAAACCAAATGAACAGATAAACTAAAGACTGAACCACAAACTATCATTTGAATGCAGCAATTTTAAAACGAAAGTTCAAATCTTTAATTACCTAGAGGGGAACTTGCAATTGCCGTGGCCTGAAACAACACAAACGAGAATGAATTAGCTCATGTCAGGACAGAATCATATCAGCACTTACAAGCAAGCTCGTTTTCTTCTTAGCAGATTGCATTGGATCCATTTGGCAAGAAGATGACTAATAAGTAGATACAAAAGATCAAGCATAGATAAAAACCGGGTCACATTTCAGATCCAACGCCCTTAGCAAAGAACCCAGATCAAATACAGACACCGCCGCACTCACTGGGATTGATCGAAGTGAGGGCGGCCGCGTTGGCGAAGTCGCAGCTGTCGTCGGTCAGGCCGTGCTTCAAGTAGTAGTCGTTGAACGCGTACGACGCCGTGGTCTCGATGTCGGCGGGGTCGTAGCAGGGCCCGCCCTGCTGGATCGGGCCGCAGTCGGAGCCCCCCTGGCCGCAGGCCCAGCTGATCGCCGCCCGCAGCGAGGCGTCGTCGGCGTTGTTCTTGGCCACGCACCACAGCTCCAGGCTGGCGACGCCGGGCGCCGCCGTCGCCGCGCGCGACGCCGGGGGGGCGGCGGCGAGGAGGAGGAGGAGGAGGGCGAGGGGGGAGGAGAGGCGCCTGTGCATCGTGGAGAATTCTAGAGAGAGAGAGAGAGAGAGAGAGAGAGAGTGGAAGTGGAAGTGAGTGGGAAAAAGAGAGGACGAACACACTGCGAGTGAAAGACGAGAAAGATGACCGTTAAAGGGGGAAGGAGACGGGGGACTTCGGTGCCGAGGCGCAGAAACGACATGTGAAAGCAAGTTGGCGACATCGTCGCAGGTGTCTGAAGCTTGTCGTTTCCGATTATTGGGGCCTGTCGGCTTTTGCGAGCCCGGGGCCCACACGTCTGTTTTCTTTTACCTTTTTCTTTTTTTACCCCCCCTCTCTTTTTACAAACTCAAAACAAAAAATATATATTTTTTATTATTTTTTTTTGCATAGTTGGTCTTTGAACTTGAAGGAATGATCGGTTTTCGGGTGATTTAATTCCCACTCAGGAATTGGGAATCGAACCAAAGGGGACAGTTTCCAATTTTTGGAATCGGAAATTGGACTACTTGGTCCTGAAACTGGTCCGGTCGCAGGTGGTCCAATGGAACCGGTGGCTCCCCCCACCGTCGCCATCGGCGGAGCACCTCTCATTCTTCCAAGCCGAGCCGCTCCTTGCTACGTTGCTCGTGGTCATCCCACTCATTGCCCGTCTAGATGTGGCCTCGTCTGTGACTCGCGAGGCGGCCCATCCACGGATCTAGCGAGCTTGGACGATGGAGGAGTGGCTCAGCTTGATCAAGTCGCTGGCCCAGCTATGGATTTGTGCCCTCCATATCTAACCTGCAAACTTCTGGATGGTGGGTCGTCCATGGCCGCAAGCAACAATAAAGAGGGCTCGACTTGGATGCGTGGGCTTGGACGACTAAGTCGGCAACTCAATAAGTCCAGTTGTACTATACAAAACAGCAAAGAGGCAAGGAGGAAAAAAGACTACTGGGAGTTGCTGTTAATGGGTAGGGTTTTTGTAGGTGCACAACACTGTTCGAGCGAGGGTAGTGGGTAAGGGATAACTGGTGTAGGTGGAAAGGCTAAAATGGGTTTGGTGACATTTTTAGGGTTTGGGCGAAAGGTGGAGCCAAGGAATTGCAGGCTTGAGATGCAGAAAACTCTCGGCATCTGAGATGGGGATGAAGTGATTGTCCATTAGGGAGGAAAGAAGCTCGAAATCAAAAGGGGTTTTAGGGTTTTGATATCACTATCACCATGGAAGGGATAGAAGAAGAAGCTCTACCCATGAGAGAGAGGAAACTCTACCAAACGAGAGAAGTTCTCAGAGCTCCCTTCAATCTATTTTAACCTTAAACATTCCCAAACCTCTGAAACTCAATCATGTGGAAGCTGGATCTTCTACCATATGTGGGCTCTCAGGTGAGTATGCTACAGTAGACTGCCGTGAGTCTCTTTTCCTGTTTCGCACCCTAGTCAAGCTCCTTGGAGTGTCCCTGCAACATTGTAAGATGGAAGGTGAGACGGAGAATGACTTACGCCTAGCTGCTTTGTGTAAAAGTTTGGGTCACTTGTGATCGAAGGATGATGTAGTGAATTTGAGATGGGAAATTCCTTTTGAAAAACGAGTGGAGTGCAGCTTTACTTTGTATGGTAAACTTTTTTCGAAGCCCAATGTAAATTTCCAAGCCTTCCTTAACACAATGAAGAAGGCGTGGAAAACCGAATCAGTGGTCTGCAACCAAAAAGAACCGGGTTTCTTTTCATTTGTCTTTGATTCTGAAAGCGAAAAAGAAAAGGTGATACAATCAGGTCCTTGGTCTTTTGCTAGCAATTTACTTGTTCTTAAACAATGTGAGCCGGATGTTCCCGACCACTGTTATGATTTTACACGGTATGCGTTCTGGGTTCAACTATTAGGAATCCCACCTGGATGGATCCTGGAGGATGTTTATTATCACTTGACTGAGAAGGTGGGAAAGGTGATGGAGATACAGTTAGAATCTAAAGGAAATGGACCCTATAAAGTAGGAAAGGTGAAGGTTGAAGTGGATTTGTTAGCTTCCCTGAAATCTGGAACTATAGCGAATCTAGGGAAAAAAAAGCTATGGGTGGAATTTAAGTATGAACGCCTTCCACATTTCTGCTATTCATGTGGGAGAATTGGCCATTATGCATCATACTGCAAAGAAATTCCTTACGAGCAAACAAGGTGGACTGAAAATAGGACAGGGAAATATGGCCCTTGGCTCAAAGCAGAAGTGCGTGATCGCAGCCCTCACTAGGAAGCTTTTTATGGACAGGTAATCCCCAACAATGAGGAAGAAGAGTATGTCCCTGAAACACCAATTTCATCGCCCGAAATGGACATAGTGAGGGGGGAAATAGAGCAGTTTGTAGCCCCCATTCGCAACAAAAAAAGAGCAGAAAGTCCCTCGCTTCAGGGAGCTTATGAAGACTCAGCAGCAATTTTAGAAAAGAAGGAAGGCAATGGAAAACAATTAATGGCTTTAGAACCACTTAACTCTGGAATATCAAAGGTTTCGACTTTCAACAACAAGAAAGGGCAGAAAATTCAAAGGGCAAAAAACAAGAAGAGGCTAGAAGGCTCTAGCTCTTCAATATTACAAGACATGGAGCTTTTGGAAACCCCTATCCAGGTGGTGCAAGAAGGGAAAGAATGGGCTTTGGTGGCTAGCCCTAATAAGCCACCAGAGACAATATGAGGATTATGAGCTGGAACTGTCAGGGGCTGGGCAATCCCTTGACGTTCCAAGAGCTGAGAGCCTTAGTGGCTCTTGAAAGGCCCAACCTGGTTTTCTTAATGGAAACAAAAAATAAGGAGCAGCTGGTGGAACGGGTTAGACGGTGTCTCAGGTTCCCAAACTCGTTTTTAGAACAACCGGAAGGTATTGCGGGGGGATTAGCTTTAATGTGGAGTGAAGATGTTGCTTTAAAAGTATTGCTTAGTTCCAAAAATCTTATTGATGTGGAATGCAAAGATCCAACCAGTGGTAGTCAAATGCGGATAACTTTTCTTCATGCTCCTACGAATTTTAGATAGAGACTTCTTCTGTGGCAACAAGTACGATGCACCCAGGTAAACATTCAACTCCCTTGGATTTATATGGGTGATTTTAACGAAATCTTGTACAATTGGGAGAAGGTTGGTAGGAGAGAGGCAGAATACCACAGAATATGTGCTTTCCGTGAATTTTTAAATGATTGTTCGCTAATGGACATAGAGAGCAAGGGATGCGCATACACGTGGGCTAACAATAGAGGAGGAGAGGACCTAGTCAAAGAAAGATTGGACAGAGTTTTATGCACAATGGAGTGGAGGATTGCTTTTCCCAATGCAGAGGTTTTAGCTCTACTAGCGGTAGGATCGGATCACAGCCCACTTCTGCTATCTCTACACCCACCATACAACAAAAGGAAGAAAGCATTTAAGTTTGAATCGTTTTGGTTAGATGATGAAGAATGTGGAGAAATAATCAGAAGTACATGGCAGGAACACTCGTTGAATTACAGAAGCTTCTCAGAAAAAGTCCAAGATATATCCAGGGAATTAGCTTTATGGAGTAAAGGAAAATTCTCCAATGCGTCGCACCAAATCAGGGGGCTGAAAAGGAAGCTAACGGAGATAACCAATAGAGCATCTGGAACTTCTTGGAAGGAGGAGACCCACGATATTGAGGATCAGATTGAAAAGCTATGGAGACAAGAAGAGATTGGGCTGAGATCTCGGATTAATTGGCTCCAATGGGGTAACAGGAACACGAAGTATTTTCACGCCACAACGGTGCAACGAAGACAGAGAAATAGGATTTCGATGCTGAAAATTGATGAACACAACTGGAGTAGGGATCCCAATGATCTCAAACAACATATAACGAACTTTTATCGAACTCTCTATGAGTCGATAGGTCCGAGGAATTTTCAGCCTATTCTAGACCGATGCCCCAGATTGGTTAGTGACGAGATAAATGATAGTTTGATGGTAATCCTAACCTTAGAGGAAGTAAAAGATGCTATCTTTCAGTTGGGTGCATTAAAAGCCCCTGGACCTGATGGGCTAAATGGCCAATTCTTTCACCATTATTGGGAGGATATCAAGATGGACTTGTTCCACTTGGTTCAGAATTTCTTTGAATCAGGTACTATCGACCCTCTCCTAAACAAGATGCATATTTCACTTATCCCAAAGATTAAAAATCCATAATGCATCAGCCAATTTAGACCTATAAGCCTTTGTAACTTTAGCTACAAGATCATATCTAAGGTGTTGGCTAACAGGCTGAAACTGTGGCTTCCTGAGTTAATAGCAACAGAACAAAGTGCCTTTGTCAAAGGACGGCAGATACAAGATAACATTCTAATTGTTCAGGAAGTGTTACACCAATTAAGGATAAAGAAAAGAAAGAAGAATTTTCAGGCTATCCTCAAATTGGACATGCAGAAGGCTTATGATAGAGTAGAATGGGACTTCTTGAGAGCGAGCATGGAGACCCACTGTCCCCATATCTATCTATTCTAATGGCAAATGTTCTCTCTTGGATGATGCACAAAGCCATTGAGGATGGGGATCTCAAAGGAATCACACTCAACAGGTATTGCCTTACATTGTCACATCTATTGTTCGCTGATGATGCTATATTTTTTCTGGATGGGACAGTCAGAGAATGCCAAAATCTGGCAACTATTTTAAATCAGTATTGCTTCGCAACGGGCCAAGCCATTAACCTGAATAAATCCGGAGTTTATTTCAGCAATGGATGCCCACCGATGCTCAAAAGGAATATGGCACATGAGCTAAGAGTTCCGATCATAGAAAAAACAGGGAAATACCTCGGCATTCCATCCGAATGGGGTAAATCGAAGAAGGAGATGTTTGCTTGGATTTTAGCAAGAGTGAATATGAAGTTAGAGGGATGGAAAGAAAAGACTTTGTCAAAAGCAGGTAAAGAAATCTTGATAAAAAGCGTGGTGCAAGCCCTACCTCAATATGCTATGTCAATCTTTAAAATTCCCAACTCTATCTGCAATGCCATTGAAAAAAGAATTGCGTCGTTCTGGTGGAAACAAAATACCTCAACGAGGGGAATGCACTGGAAGAAATGGGAAGTGCTGAAATCCAGAAAAGATGAAGGGGGTCTCGGTTTTAAAAATTTACAAATTTTCAATAAAGCTATGTTAGGCAAGCAGGCGTGGAAACTATCTCAAACCCCCTCAGCATTATGGAGCAAAATCTTAAAAGGTATCTATTTTCCGGATGGCGATTTTTGGAAAGCCAGAAAAGGGAATCGCCCATCCTGGGGTTGGCAAAGTATTATAATGGGAAGAGAAACCATAGAATTGGAGGTGAAATGGATGGTAGGCGATGGTAAGTCTATTAAAATTCGTGAGGACAAGTGGCTCACTATCGGTACGATTGGGGGTCCAGTGAACAAGGATGATCCAGTAATGGTGGCAGAATTAATCAGTGAAGAAACGAAGGGATGGAATGAATCCAAAATCAAAAATCCCTTTGATGATAGTATTGCTAATGAAATCCTATCTATCTCCATTGGTCCCAGCCTAAAGGAAGATAAATTATTCTGGATAGGGAACAAAACAGGTGCCTACACAGTAAAGAGTGGCTATAACAAGGTGTGTTCCATGATCACAAAATCAGACCTACACAGGGCAACAACATCATTTCAGCCTCCCAGAAGATTATGGACAAAAATATGGAATCTGTCGATCCCCCCCAAACTGAGAATTTTCCTATGGAGTTTATGTCAAGACGCCCTACCAACGAGAGAAAACCTCTTCAAGAGGAAAGTATTACCTGACCCGTTGTGCCCTTTCTGTGCAAGTCATCCAGAGACAGCTGAACATCTCTTCCTGCTATGCGAATGGACGAAAAATATTTGGTCAGACCCGAGAATCAACCTCAATGTAAGCACCCTCAACATCACTAGAATAGACAAATGGCTCCCGGATTTTTTCGAAGCAAAGAGGGACTCACCCAAAGAAGAATTGTTAGCGACAGTGCTATGGCTGATATGGAAAAACCGTAATGACAGCATCTTCAGAGCTCAGTCCATCGGAGCTCGGCCCACAGAACCCCTCTCCTTAATCGACGCAGCTCAGGCACAAGTAAGAAGTTTTAGCCGCTGGAACCCGAAGAAGAAAACAATACCCAGCAAATCAAAAGTACATGTTTACTGGATACCTCCGATTGGAAGCTCCATGAAGTTAAACGTGGACTGCTCATGGGTGGATAGCGACAAACCAAGTTCAATTGCAGGAATCTTGCGCAACTCAAAGGGGATGGTCGTCGATGGCTTCGCGAAGGATGTCCGAGCTTCAACTCCTCTGCAAGCCGAAGCCCTAGCTTTAGTGCAAGGACTTTTGTTTCTAAAACAGCGAACAGAAACGCACGTGGGTGAAGGACAAGTACAAAAAGTGCAGTGGGAGTGTGAGAGCGACAGTTCATCCTTAGTGGAGATGGTGTTGGGCCGAAAAGAGCCCCCTTGGGCCTTGCGGAATATCTTAATTGAATGCAATGATCTTTTAGCTCAACAAGCTTCAGCAAAATTAAGTCATTGTCCTAGGGAGGCCAACCAAGCAGTATACTGGGTAGCTAAAGCCCATCGTACAAGAACTCTTCCTCCAAATTGGGTGTCTTCACCCCCCCAGCTCCTTCGGGATATTTTGTTTTCGGAGACTTGTTCATTTTCATCATATAGACCTCTTTTTTATGAATGAATGAAAGTACCTCTTATGACCAAAAAAAAAAAATAAGTCCAGTTGTAAAGTCTGCAAACTTCTAGATGTGGAGCTAGCGATGACGGCTCCTCCATGCCGTAAGCGACGATGGAGAGGACGAAAGGGGTGGCTCAGCTTGGACGAGCGACGCCAGCGATGACCATGGACGAACAGATTTCTCTAGGCAACGAAGCGAAGAAACTAACTCTCTGGGTAAGGAGGCTGAATGGGAGTAGCGAGTAGGGTTTTTTTCCAATTTGTAAGAAAGAATTAAAATAAATAAACTAATCAGTCCGGTCCAAGAGATCTGGTTGGCGGTTTCACCCCTAGAACTGGACCGATGACCCTGGGAACTAGCCAATCCAAGAGGTTCCCGATTCGGGCGATTCTCGGTCCAGGCAATTTCTTTTGCTTACCCCTGCTCATTTGCAATTGCGAATTCGTACGAGCAAGTCCTTGAACTTGTAGGACTTTTCAATCAAGTCCATCAAACTGCCAAAAATAGCGAAACTGAAACTGAGATATCTAGGGAAAAGTGCCAAAAAAGTCATAAACCTTTTGCATTAGTGTCAATTTAGTCCTAAACTTTTTTTGGTGCCAATTCAATCCTAAACCTTTTGCATTGGTGCCAATTTAGTCCTAAACCTTTTTTGGTGCCAATTAAGTCCTAAACCTTTTAAATTGGTGCCAATTCAGTCTTAAACCTTTTGTTTTTGTGTCAATTTAGTCCTTCCGGTCAATTTTGATCGGAATTTGCCGACGTGGACGCCTGCCGGCTGGCGGCCGGTCACCGGCGCCGACGTGGATAACTTTAATAATATTTCAATATTTTTTTGAATTTTTATTTTTTTTTCCTTTTTTTTCTTTTTTTTCCACTTTATTTTTTTTGGTCCCCCCCCCCCCCCCCTCCTTCCTCTGGCCGGTCGCCGGTCCGGCGACCGGCTAGAGGCCAAAGCCCGGCGAGCTCGACCTCGCCGGCCACTGGCGAGGGCGGCGGCCTCGCCGCGGCCTCCGGCAAGGGCTCGAGCCTCGCCATGGTCGGGTGAGGCCCGACCTCGCCGGATCTGGCGAGGTCGCTGGGTGAGGTTCGACCTCGCCAGATCATGCGAGGTTGGGCCTTGCCCGACCATGGCGAGGCTTGCCCTCGCTGCGGCCTCCGACGAGGGCTCGAGCCTCACCCGACCAAGGCGAGGCTAGCCCTCGCCGGGCGAGGCCGCCGCCCTCGACAGTGGCCGGCGAGGTCGAGCTCGCCGGCCTGGCGACCGGCCAGAGGAAGGAGAGGGGGACCAAAAAAAAAAAGTGGAAAAAAAAAGAAAAAAAAGGAAAAAAATAAAAATTCAAAAAAATATTAAAATATTATTAAATTTGTCCACGTCGGCGCCGGTGACCGGCAGGCGTCCACGTCGGCAAATTCCGGTCAAAATTGACCGGAATGACTAAATTGGCACAAAAACAAAAAGGTTTAGGACTGAATTGGTACCAATTTAAAAGGTTTAGGACTTAATTGGCACCAAAAAAAAAGTTTAGGACTAAATTGGCACAAATGCAAAAGGTTTAAGACTGAATTGGCACCAAAGAAAGGTTTAGGACTAAATTGGCACTAATGCAAAAAGTTTATGACTTTTTTGGCACTTTTCCCGAGATATCTACATAGGTTGATACAAAGCCCAATCTTGAGATAAAAGGTGCCACGGTGGAATGAAGAACTGTTGAAATTTTCTTGATCAGTGAGTGGCTATGTCGCTCCGCAATTTGATTGAGCAAATTGATTATCTACTCTAGGACCCAGTTTTCTCCACATAGGATATTTTGGTTGGCTTTGAGAAACATGTCAACTTATATCGTTGGAACCAGTGACCGGAGACGTAATAGGAAAAGTTCTGCTAAGTTAAAAGAGTGATAAGATATGAGTCTTGATTGCACTCCTAACGAGTTCACGCGAGTTATAAAACTAACAGGAGGCACGATAACAGGTAGAGGTGATTCATGGGCAGGCTTGGGCCGTAAGGTCGAGCCTAATTTTTTGCTCAACCCCACCTGTAACGAGGTAATTATGCACAAAATTTTTGGGGCTCGGGTTGGGCATGAGCTTATAACTAAATAGCTTTGTCCAAGCCCACTCAAAAGTGCATTTTCGCGCCCTTGTGCCTTGGACGAGGCAGTTGGAGAGTGTTCCAAATTATATATGTTTAATAAGAATTAACTCATAACAAGTATCTTTTGGTGTAAGTACAAAGTTTAGCATTTGAACTCTAGTAGTGTGGATACTCGGGTTTAAATGCAAGGACATTATTAAAATGGGTGACGTCATTGCTCATATGTACATCAAAGGATAGAGTCATGCCGCCCAATTCCAAAATGAATAATACCCCCAATAAGTCAAGACCAGAGATCATGGAAGCACCCATCAAGAATTGCAGAGAGCAAACACAGTGTTTGCCTTCTAAAGTTTCAATGGGATAATTTAACATGTAATCACATAAAGAAATGCTTTACTCACGTCATAAAAGACTCCCAATGTCCCCACATGCGTGATTTCAGCGGCAAAGCCAGACGAAAAAAAATGTTTGTGTTCTCTACAAAATTTATGTACGTCCCAAGTACAAATCTGTACGTTTTCATACTCATTAAAATTTTCTTTGGTTGAATTTAAAAAGAGTTCATGAGTGCCATTGCTGGTTAAAAAGATGATTAAATACAATCACTATCTAACACTAGGTTTTAGAGAATGGGAGGAATATGGTGTTCTCTTGTTTGCTGCTTCGTGGTCTTGATATTTTTTTGGGTCGATTGGCCCAAAGTTGTTCCTTGTACTAGGATTTTGTTCTTCTTAAGCCCGCAATCACAGGCCATTTATAGGGATATCTTATCAGGAACCTAGTCCATATTCGCCATTCACTTTGTGAGATTCGCATTGGGGTGAACCGAATTAAGTTACTTGCAAGCAGCTCAGCTCGGCTCGATATCGACCATTACTCGAGGTCGACTCATTTGATTTCGAGTCGAGCTCGTGCTACTACAGTACTTTGTCGAGCTTGCAAACTCACAACTCAATAGGCTCACGAGCTTAATCGAGTTTTTATTAATATTTTTAAAGATATTACTAGTTAACAAATAAACGTAAGTATCCTTAAAATTACATAACATATCAATATTTTTTGAACTTTTTTTAGGTCGAGCTTGAGCTTGAGCTTATTTATAAATTAATAGTCGAGCTTGAATGTATATCTTGATTTTCTGGTCATGCTAAGTTGTGCCGAGTTTGAGTATCTCGATTTTCTAGTCGAGTTAAGTTCGAGTGGAAATTTTGACATACAATCGAGCTTGAGGTCGAGTTTCAAGCATCAGATATACAAGTCGAGTTGAGCTCGAGCATGGCACTCGGTTCTCGGCTCAACTCAACTCAATTGCACCCCTAATTTCACGAAATGGTCCGGTCCGGTTTGGGCGATTCCAGGTTCGGTCCAATTCTTCTGCTCACCCCTACTTATCATATCATCAATCAAGCTGCTTCTAATGCAAAATCCATCCATTTGAACAAGATCATAAAAGAAAAATTAAGCACGGTACGTCTAAGATATATAAATTTACAGAAACCAAGTAAACTTCAACGTCGACAAATACATCTCATCTTCTTATAATCAAAAGAAGTAAAGAGTAATGAACTTTTCTTCGTGGTTATATGTGTTAATCGATAACAAAATTCTAAAATGATCGCATGTTTAGAGTATGCTAGATGTTCACTTTCTTACTTTTTTGAGTTCTTAATTTTTATGGACCTATATTCACCAAATCTTATGTTTTGGCCAAAGAACAAGATCAACTATATTTTAAAAGTTGCAGTTAAATCTCTTATAAATTACTTATTATTTAACTATTATCACTTAGATTTGTTTCTTTAATATAATAGGAACATAGATCTTATCGTACTAAATGTTATTATATTGATTGAACAATATCTATCGTGCATTTTAAAGTTGCACTTAAATTTCTTAGAATTTTGTTGCTAGACTATTATCATTTGAGATTTGTTTCTTTGCATAAACTGAAAGATAAGGCTATTGGTTGCCTATCTTTACAAAATCAAACGGTGTTCTCAACAACATCGATATAATTTCTATCTAACGGTGCCGTTATGCTATCGCCACCCTCTATAAAATTCTTATAGGGGGTTAATTAGCTTGATCAACGTTATTATATAAAGGAGAACTAGGGATGTACCTTGGTGCCATAAAATTTCATTGTAATGATTGGTTGAAAGATCCTAGCCTAAACAGGGCATCATTTAGAGCATTGATGACTATCGACTTGATCGAGTCTGAAATATGGCTCACAATGTTGTTAGCCGTGTTCTTTGGTTGTTTCTTGAACATCCTCCATATAGTTGCCACAATGTTGGAATCTAGTGCAACTTCCCTCAATGATATTTCACGAAAGTGCCTTGGAAGATCGACATCTCCCTATCGGTTACCCTCTGCTACTCTTCCGGCAGTTGAGTATTCCGAATGCACGACATTCTCACATAACGGTTTGTGGTAATGGATTGCTATTGCCACCAATATTGTCAGACTCTTGCTGATTTCTCGTTCTTGCTATTATAGTCTTCTCAAATCAACAACGTGTTCAATTAGGTATGCCAAAAAGATGTCACCGAAAAGATGATGAAGTACCTTTTAGCATGTGGATAGATAGATGAGTACATCGATAAAGGGTGTGTAGGGTCCTTTGTTTATTTTAAACAGGAAAGTAAATGATAAGAAATTCAAAGTACGAATACTGGGAACAATAGTTGCCAGAGATGTAAATTACAAGAGTGAGGAAAAAATTAAATTTGCAAAAATACATTGAGTTCTGTAATCGATTGGGAGTCCTTTACAAATAGTATAATCCAAATTCGATGGTGACACAAACGGTCAGAACTTAAACCTACTAATATCTTTCTAATCCTATATGTGATTACAATTAGTTACACTATATCCATTATCTTGACAGTCACATCGATTTCACTACCTTGATGGTTACATCCAACTCTCTTTCCCATTGGCCGGATAGTCTTCCTCATTTATCAACTTTTGCTCCAGCACTTGACTATTTCTCATTGAAACCTCTATCGACTACACTGAGTATTCTTGTCGACCAAACTGTCCACTACAACATTTGGACATTTTTTTTTTTTAGTGTCAACGGGAGCAAACAACGTTTACATTGATGTTTACCCGCTAATCGTGTATTGTAAAATTTGGCAACAATCATCCACTGCACAGACTTGCACCAGAATTCAATATTTACAATTTTTCTGCAATATCATGTCTGAATTAAACACTAAATGCATATTACATCATCGGACCATATGCACCGCAAGAAAGAAAAAAGTTACAGAAGTCTGAAATCAATTCCTCAATCATCATTATCCTCCCCCAACTGCAAGGTCAAATAAATTCCCCCAAAAAAAATTAAGAACAAACCCCCACCTTTCATCCATCCCAACACAAATTCCACTACCCTCCAACATGACTCAAAATTCAAAAACTACAATTTAACCCCAAAAAAAATCAAAATGGATGATAAAATAATTAAGTTAATAAAATCACCGCATTACACAATCATCACCACCACCACACCCTACCAAATCAGATAAAGCAAGAGACAATATTTATACTTCCTCTTTTTTTTTCCTTCCCTTTTTTTTTTAATTTTACAACTCCAGAGAGCATCACCATTTTCTTTTTCATTTCCTTCTTCTTCTTCTTCTTCACTTCAATCACAGCTGCACGTGTTTGTCTCTGACCTCCAATCATGTCGTCTTTGATCGGTCCCCACAAGATGTAGACACATCACGTGAATCCACAGATCATCATCAGATCGAAAGGGAGAGCAAGAGAGAGGGAGAGAGAGAGAGAAGGCGAGCCCCATCAAGAGGCTTCCCACAACACACCACCCTCTTCCTCAAGTTGGCTTAACACATGGAATTTCTACATAAAAATCAATGAATACACCAGGAAAAAGCTGGCTGGCATGAACTCCAACTTTTCTTCCATAAATATAGATGTGGATATGGATACCCAATTAGATGGAAGGAAGTAATTTTATGTTAAAAAAGTTCAAGGAGACAAAAGAGTAGAACTTGGGAGGCTAATTTCTCTCTCTCTCTCTCTGTGTCCTTTTTTTTTGTTTGGGGGGAAATTAGACTGTCGAGGGAATAATGATAATAATGTTAAGGTACAAAGCTGGGACAGGAGTCAAAAAAGTCAAGCGCTGAGGAGCTGCTCCTTACTGTTCTCCAATGGAGGATTGTTGGGTTCAGAGGATGAAGGTGGAGGAGGAGGAGGAGGAGATGGTGCGGTTGCATTGTTGTTGTTGCTGTTAATGTTGTTGCCGTTATTGTTTTCCATTTTCTGCAGGCTTTGCTGGTGATAAACTTGCCTCAACCTCTCTATTTCCCTCTTCAATGCTTCTTGATGTGCTGCAAAAGAAAAAAAATAACAGTTATAATTCAAGAAAAATGAAAAAAAAATGTAAATTTAATTGGTGGTGGTGTTGGTGGTATGCAAAACAAGCAAAATGCTCGTACGTGGAGAGAACAAATGCATGCATGAGTACCTGTCCTATTAATTAGGTTTCCATTCCCACACGTAATTGAGGTGATATTGAAACTGATCATCATTAGGCTAAAAAGTCAAATGCCCGTCATTATCCCTCACATTAGATTCATATGTATACATTTGTAAATATCAGAATCGGTGTACAAAATCAATAAATTAAGCAATAGAAAGATTGCAAACAATCATTTAAACCAGATTAATATCATTTTAGAGCCCACACATATTTGCTTCAGAACTTAGAATATAATTGCAAAGTCGGTGATAAGTAAGTTTAATTTAAAAAAATGGAAAGGGGAATGATTCACTAACCATCTTTGAAGATCTTGTCTTGGGCCAATGCTGCGATTCTTTGCTTGAGAGCACTGTTATCCACGTTCAAGAGCAAGCGTTGATGGTCTAAGAAGGCAACCCTTGGGGACAGCACTGAAACTTCGGCCTTCAATGGCGACCATGCACGAAGAACAAATCAATGTCACGCGGTTGAAGCTAATTCTTGGCCATTCCATCATCTATGCGTAATATAATCACATATAGAACGACAATAGTTCTTCAGTTAAGTACGTACTTGCAACGAGTTGACGCTACGTTCGAGCTCTGATATGTATTGCAGCTTCCTCACCCTTGATCTTTGAGCAGATTGTCTGTTTGCTAAGATTCTAATTCCAACCCAAAACCCCAACCCAGAAAAGAAAAAGAAAGAGGAAAAAGAACCGTCACTCCAAAACCTATTTAATGAGTCAAACTCAACGCATTATTTTGCAATAGTAATCCCTACTCTACCTTCTTTTAATGAGAAAGAAGTACTTGCATGCATGTTCTGAGATATGATGGTGCTTCTGTTTGTTAGATGACATGTTTCATCGCAAAAAAAAAAGGCAACGGGAGAGAATTATTATCAATTATTGTCAGCTGCATTGTAATTATCCCTGGTCATTTAATCGGTTTGAGATGAATTTTGTTAGGAATAATGTTAAGATAATTATGATTACCTCTTGACCCTTTTGGGATCAACGATCCTCTCAGAAGAATTGGCCGGGTTTGAATTGGGTGGAGTGGTGGCCGGTGAGTCAGATTGGCAGGGGCTTTGCACTTCCTCAGGCTCATTCTTTGGCTGCTGCTGCTGCTTCTGATCCGCCTGCTTCTCCTCGTTGATGCTGTTGTGATCGGACGGTGATGAAGGGTTCGATGACGACCCTGTGTGGGGGACAACCACGGCCGATGGGGAGATCTCATCATTGAACATGGACATGAATTGCTCATCGTCGAACCGATCGAAGTCGTGGTGGTTGTGGCCGCTATTGGTGCCGGACCCCGGCGCGCTCGAGTTCCGGCAATGCTCGAGCAGCGGGGCCTCGAGGAAGGCGATGGAGTCGCTCGCGGACCTGCGGTGGGACCCGCGGCGTGCAGCTGAGAAGTCAAGGAACTCGTCAACCCAAGAAGGGTTGTTGTTCTGGGCAGCGGCAGCGGCGGCCGGATTGAGGACAGGGGGTGATTGATGAGACCCCATGAAGGGGAACTTCTGGTGGTGGAGAGAGAAGTCAGGCCAATTGGCGGTCATGTTTGGGATCTTAGGAGGCAATTGTGCCATTGTATAAATCAAAATGCCACAATGCCACCCACAATCCAGCAAATGCTAACGGCAAGACAACCCAACTGATCAAATTTGGTCGCAAATTCTCCAAAAATTTAAGGACCAAAACTGGGAAAACGAAAAGAGAAGCCACACACACCACACCAATCCCTAAGAAAGGTTACGTGGGTGGTGTGCTTGATGTTTTGTTTAGGATCAGGAAGGACACTGATTGAGGGGAACTGGAAAAAGGGAATGAAATTCAACTGACACAAAGAACCAAACCAAATGATGATCTCTAAGGGAGCTCCATATAAATACACTCAAAAGAGAGAGAATGTCGTTGCTGCAGAAGAAAAGCAAGGACACCAACAGGAAGAAAACATCATCATAGTCTTTCAAGGGGCTCTGGTTTCTTATTCTTATCAAATTCCCCCCCTTTTCGATCTGTGCTTGTTGATGATGATAAATCTCTCAGGAACAATCTCTCTCTCTCTCTCTCTCTCTCTCTCCATCTCCCTCCCCTTGTGGATGTGCAGTGGGGTCACATGGGGGGAGATTGGACAGCTATTGCACAGCTGGATGAGGGAGGTTGGGACTCAACGGTATTACTGGAAAGTCGCTCAGTAGTTTTTATTATCAGAACCCGAAGAGAAAGAGAGAGGGAATCTGCAACCCACGTGCCCTTGTGACCTCCTCTTTACTGGTGGTGGTGCCTTCTTCATCTGCATCATCTTCTTCTTATTATAGTCTCATTATTCTTGTTATTATTATCATCAGTATTGTTGTTTCACATATCCCACAATGGAAACATTCCTCTGCAATACCCTCCAGCCCACCCTATTCCCACCAATCTTCTGGATCCCCGATCTCTGGCCGTCCGATCCGATCGCCATGCACGATCTGATGTCTCGACAGGGGAAGAGCTCATGTGTGCGCGAGTGAGGTCCATCATTTCTGTGGCTAGTTTTATATATATATTACATTATGTGGGCGATGCATAGTGGTACTGTCCTTTGCTAGCTAGCAAGCTTCATAATTCCATGGAGCATGTGCAGCGAGCAAGAGAGAGCACAGAGTGGCAAAAGATATATCATGTGTCCCATTTTGACCCCTACCAGTGATTGTGCGGAGGCACAGACATTCAGTGCAAAAGAATTCATACGGCTTACGGATCGACCCGATTCGACAATCCGGGGCAGGAGTACCACGGCACGGTCACTGCTAAAGGCCGGAACAAAACGACTCAAACGAGCCGAACCCCTCATATATATAAACATCCGTGTATTGTATCTGCTTCATTCTGGCCACTTAGGTTGCTCTCTTGCATACCACATTGGGGAGACCCCAGACTGATGTACCCGACAACTCTTGCCTACATCAAACGTACATCAAAGTATAGCACAGGAAAAAGATTAATATATTAGGGATCCCACGTTATATTATAAGGTGGAGTAGTGGGATTTTGGGGCATGAGCTGTGTGTAACATTGTGGAGAGAGAGAGAGAGGGAGAGCAATGAGAGGATCATGTCAGACCATGTGAATTGTTTGCATGCACTAAGCTTTCTTTTTGCTTTGTCCCCAAACCATACTCACATGTAGGGCTATGTGTCCTCCTCTCTTTTTCCATCTCTCTCTCAAGCTCCTTCTCAGCACCTTCCCATCCCTTCCCATCCCCTCCCTCCTCATCTTGGGACTTTTGGACTTCACTCTTAATCAAATCGTTTCGTTAACCCTAATTAATTACAAATTTTTCTTTTTCTTTTCCTTTTCTTTTTTTGGGGGAGGCAATAATCATGGTTAGGGAGAGAGGGTGCAATAGTTTATTCGCCACCCCCCTTCCATCTCAAGAAAGTGACCAGCGAATGAAAGCATCATGATCACCCTCTCTCTTTCTTTAATCTTTTGTTTAGTGATGCAAGTGGATTCGGGCATGTGAGGGTATAACTTATTTCCCTTTTCTTTCATTTCTTTAATGCAATGTTAAACAATTATTTCTTCTTTTTTTGTTCTTTATTTGGAAAAAAACTCGAAGTGGATATTGAAAATTTTTTAAAGGTAGCGAGGATGATGAAGTAATCAAACCGTCTCGTGCCCAACACCCAACATTAGGAAAAGAAAGAATTAAAAAGGAAAAAGAATTATCCGCTACGCGCTTTTACCGAGATAGGATTATGAAATTGGTAAGAGTTTTTTATTTTTAAGATTTTACATAATAAAAAGATATTACCCGTATAATTTTTCACTGCATAAGCACTCATGCATGATTAAATTAAGAGAGGCGTTCGTTAATTGTGAACCAACCAGTTCATTGAGTAATCACTTGGTGATTAAAAGCCTTCCAATTCACTCCATTTAATCGCGTAGATTCTCATGAGCATATGATGTCTACGAGTACCAGTTGAAGGAACATGCTTACCATTAGCAAACTCATGAAATTATTATATGTTAAAGCTTTGATCACTCCTACAATACACTGTGATGTGGATATAAATAGGCATCTCAATGACAGCCCATGAAGAGATACCTGCCTCGTGGGATTATGAGATGACCCATCTGAATTGTGATTTTGCTAGAGTGAAAGGTTCTTGATATGAATATCACATGCAACACCTTTTTTATCGACTTGTTACTAGGGGTGATCGTTTCCGGGATACATTCTCTTGGGGCCAAGCTTTCGAATATTAGGGTCATAACAGGAATGTCTTCATTAATGACTAAACAACAAAGCCATCCTCACATTTGATCCATATCACCTCGCTGGATTGTTAGATGTAGAACTAAGTATTTTCCCGTGTGAGTTTCCTCACCTTGTAGTCCTGTCTTTTTAGAACTAACTAATTACGTTTCAATTTCACATCATGACCACCATGTCAGGGGGTGTTAATATAAAACATCTAAACATACAAAAACCTTCCCTGCACTCTTCTGTCATTGAACCAACAATCAGTATGCTGTTGTGTATTCCAGAACTTGTGTCCAATTTGAGTGACAGCCCAGGTGAGGTTTGGCAATTCAGTCATAAATTAGGACGCACAAATGCCACACCAGAAATCAACGTAGATATGGTCAAAGAACAAACCTGAAAATAAAACACAGCATTAGAGCTCAAATCAAAGTAGCAACTATTAAGTCAAATTGAAGGTGTTGTGGGACAGTACTTTTTCTTTTGACTCATGTTATGCAACAGTAGTAAAAGAAATATTACATGGATGTCATTAATGACCATGGAGCGAACTAAATCAACGAGTGCGTTTCCTTCTTTGTCTGTTGCGCCGACGACGTAGAACTTCGAGAATCAACAGACAACTAATAAGAAGCACCTGAACTACAATCACAATCTTCAATCCTGATAAACAACCCCTTACTCATCAGTTTCTGCTTCTCCATTATGCAAAAAAATTCTATGCACGCAAAGAAAATGGTGTACCTTTGAGGTTTTGGATCATTTCATCTAAGTTCATTCCATTCTTTGGTTCTTTATTGTCAATGCCCAAAATGGTTGTCTTTGCTGCATAGCTTTCAGCTTTATACTCGACATTTCCTCCCATGATGCACGTATTGGGACATTTGAGCCTTCCATCATACTCATCACTTCCATCACAGCAATCTATAATGGAATGACCCGGGAATGATGATCAGGGGGGAAAAGAGGACCAGAAAATGTTTAATTGTCATTCAGAATAGAGATATGGTAAAAACACACACTAAAAAGATCTCTCCCTATCTAACCCCTTTCCAGGAACTTCTGAGTCCTGATTATGTTATTAACTTCACAAGTGCTTGTAAAGCAAAATAAAATATTGAATAATTGTTTGTACATTCTCTCCCAACCATTCCGAAGGCCAATGAAAAACACACACAGCTTGTCACTATGATATTTTTCAGACAGTCACATCCAAACTGACAATGCTAAAGGTTCGATACAAATGCAAACAGGGCATAATCTCCTGGAAGTGAATGAGCTCCTCACAAATATTTTTTATACTGAAAGGAGCTTATCAAACCAGCTCTAAATAGTCTAGGATGGAAGGCAATGAGTAAAGTCCTTACCACAAAAATAATCATTGACACGAGAAGAGTATATGAACTTAGGTGTATTACCCACGTTTCTGCAATAAAATTTTGCTGCTGGACAAGCCGAAGTTCCTGAAAGCAGAAAGAACTGACAATGACTACAAAAATGTGAAGTAGCCTGCATACTGAACATGCTGAATTGATTCTTGTCGACATGCGAGTAATTAATTTCGATTTGTCCGTAAAGAGTAAAGCGAAAACACTTAAAAGCGGCCCACAGGCCAGTAACGAAACAGGTATAAACTTCCGAAAGAGTAATAGAGAGGATACACATACAACGTATAACCGAAAGGGAGATATGCAAGTCGACAGTTTCCATCACAGTTACGGAAACCAACTCTCAGCAGAAACAAGCCTGACCGGCCATAACAACTATTGAACTAAAATTACCGACCCATTTCCGTTATAAAGCAGCAGGAGTTATTTGAATCCTAGGAAATCTCCGAGGCTACTGTCAACTGCCGAGGGTAGTATGTACTGATTTTAACGCAAACCTTTCCCAATGGGCAATCAAAATTCAAGATATAGCTTAGGGTACTAGCTAAACACAGTATACAATCAGCTGGAACACAATCCTCACAACCCTGACACTGAACCTCAACACAAATACCGTCTTCAATTCGAATCGAAGCCTCACCTGGCTCGTCCGTTCCATCGATGCAGTCACAGAAATCGTCGTTCAGATAGTCTTTCGTGAAGGATTTGGAGCCGTCCCTGCATTTGATCACCTCTGCTGCATAGAATTTCTCATCTGCAAATTTTATAATTTAAAAGAAAGGATAAAAGAAGAGAAATTGGAAAGTCAAAAACAGAGACGAGATAAAACTAAAAAGCACGACAAAAGAAGAGATTTCACGCCATTTCAAGATCTTGCCTACTCTGCAACCTGCTCAAACCAGCTCGATCTTCCAAGTACGAGCTGAAAGTTTCGAGCTTTCGACATACCCAAGCACGAAAAAGTCAGGCTCCAGCAACCCAAAACTCAATCTTCCAACAAGATGCAAGATTGTCGAAATCTACAAGATCGCTACCGTACACCGACACGTACGCACACGCCCAGCCAACGAGAGACAGAGACAGAGACAGAGAGACGGAGAGCTAGTACCCAGCGGGTGGACGCCGAGGAGACGCGCGTCGGGAGGAAGAGAAGCGTAGGAGGACGCGACGAGGAAGCAGGCGGCGATGAGAGAGACGAGGCCCGTGGGTGGTCGGAGATCGGTCGCTCCGACGGCGGCGGCGGCGGCCATTTTCGATCCGAGGATTTTGCGAGTCCTCCGACGCCGCTGTGTCCTTCAAAAGATCGTCCGCCCGATGCCGTGGGAATCGGATTGCTTGACTTGTCCGGTCAGTCAGCATCAAGTCAATTGAGATGGGCCAAATCCAATTTTAAGGTAAATCGTAGGCTCATCGGTTTTCGGGCTGGGCTGATCATATCCTAGAACCGCGAACTGGACCGGACCGGTGATCGAATTTAGGATTTTGACAATTTTCTAGAAAAGATTAATAAAAAAAATATATCGGTTCAGTCCAATCCCAGCTATTTGTTTCCGCACCTGAAATTGGGAATCACCCAAAATTGGCCGGTTCGGTCCAATTCGGTTCCCATGCACACCCCTGATAAATTACATGTCAATTTTAAGGTGATTTGATGTAATTCGAAAATTTTCATGATTTTCACATTAAAGTAATTCCATTTAGTTTTTTTTTTTGATAGAAAGATCGCTCAATGACTTTTTTTTACCTAAAAAATAGTAAAAGAACATATGTGAATACGCATTTAAAAAAGAAAAGACTAAACGCCTAAGGAGAAAGGCAACTATTTAAATTTGCAAATTATGGAACTTTTTTTTTGGAAGAAAAATTATGGAACTTAAATGACTACATAATGAGAGGGCTTTAGATTCGATTTCGAAAAGTAATACGTTCATGGGATTAATAGACAATTATCTTGACTATTTGAATTATGAATTTTTCAACCTTATGTGGGAATTTAATGAATTATGGATCATGTGTGAAAACTATTTGAAAAAGATATCTTTGATTTCATGCCAACCAATCTTATCGGTAAAAGAAAAATCTTATTGGAAAGATGATTTTTTACTTTAAAATCTAGAGATATTGAAGTTTATTGTTGTGATACCCGACGCTCATAATAGTCTACTCCATCAAGAAAGAAAGAAAAATCACGACGACTTCACTCATCAGATGATCCCACCACTTGCCGATCTCCTCCGGGCGATGCACTCATCCTCTCGAGTCTCCGCCGCCTCGGTCGTCGTCCCTTCCGCCCCGGCCATGGCCTGACCCGACCCCCATACTGGTGCCCCGGGGTCGACCGATTCTGTCTCCAGAGAGCCAAGACCGAGCGGGGCGGCCACGGCGGCGCAGGGGGAGAGTCCAAATTCCAGGTTCGGTTTCTCTAAACGGGACATTCTTTTCATTATCTCGATCATCAAGTTCAGCAGGGGCGGATGACGCGAAAGTCCATCGGAACGTCTAAATGCTTCTGATTTTAATCAATGCAGAGAGGCTTAGATCGGCAAGCGGCGGGATCCTGTGATGAGTGAATGTCAAAGGAGACGACCGACATCATAGAACAAGACAAGCACCAAGACCCCAAGAGGTTCGATCCTGCGTAGGTTCTGTGCATGCAGAACAATGGTTGCCGTTCATCAAGACTGAGTGATGAGATTCTTGAATTTCGAAACTTTTGAATCTTCATCTTGAAAATTGTTCGCAACTCCATGGTTCATCTTCGAATTATACTGATAAATCTTACTATTTTGTGAATCTTTGTCTTGGAGACCTTTCCTGAGATCAGTCTATTCTGAATATTTTGTTTTTGATTATGCTTATTACCTTATCAAAAGACTCTAATAAGAATTTTCAATTAGTTGCGAGTTTTGTAGGAATATATTTTGATAATGAAGTTGGGTAGCTGAAACGTTTCAGATTCCGAAGAAGATCAGAGGACGAAATGAGGGACTGCGGAGGCGAGATAAAGAGTGACATTCTTTCAAGGCTTAGAAGCTTTAGATTGTTCATCTAGATAATATTAGCATTTATTTTCGATGATACGAAGATATTGTGTTAGGCTTTGATATCGATTCGTTTATGCAATGTATAAAGGTATTGGTCTCTCTAAATTTATCTACAATATATTCGAATGGATTGTCCAAGATTATTCGATTGGATTCATTAGTTTTGAGAGTATTCTAATGGCTAATGGCCAAGTTACTACTCAAGTTCTTAGAATCGAAATTTGGGTTGTGATACGTTGGAGGCTAGGTTTGCTTCTTTGACGAATTTGAGTGTTGAGTCTATTTCTTCGAAGATTGTCGATGGATCGATGCGTAAATCGACCTTTGTTAATTTTGGACGAGAAAGTAAATGTATAGAAAATTAAAAGTACAAAGACTGAAGCCAATCTTGGATAGCAATTAAACTGAGGATTGGAAACCAGCTAAGAGGGAGGGAATTATAAATTTGGGCCTTTATGACCAATCTGTAACCTTATTCTGGGTTCTTGAACAATGGGCCGAAGACCCTTTAGTTTGATAAGTAGGTGATTGTGATTGCGATTGCATAAAAGTAAAGATAAATTTGCAAAGAACTTTGTGATTGTGATTGATCGATTAGGATTTTTACAAATAGTATAATATGACTATTTAAAACTCACAATCGATGATTACAAGTGTCTATTAAATTTTAAAAGATAACTTCCTAATCTTATCCTAGTGATAATAAACATAGCCACCAAGCAGTTACTTCTTATCTTGTAACACTTATTTAAAAGAAATTTCATGTCAATTGATCACTTCATCCCACTAAGGATTCTCATCGATAACTGATGTTTGATATTGATAACTTCCTTGGCGAGTTGTCAATTATTTACTATCTTATAACACTTATCTAAATGAAGTTACATGTCGATTGATGACTTCATCACAATAAGAATTCTCATCGGTATGTTTTCAATTACTTATTATCTTGTAACACTTATCTAAAGGAAGTTATCGACAACTAATTCTCATCGATAACTATGTTTGATGTTGATAACTTCCTTGGCAAATTGTCAATTACTTATTATCTTGTAACACTTATCTAAATGAAGTTACGTGTTGATCGATGACTTCGTCACAATAAGAACTCTCATCATTATGTCGATAATTGATGTTGCTGTTGATAACTTCCTTGGCGAGTTTGCTAGGCAAGTTGTCAATGCTCTTCAAGTTGTCACATGTTCTTTTCATCGATGATTTATGATTACTAACCAAGTATAACGATTGTAATAGAAAGTATGTCATTTTTAGGAGTCAACATAGTCTCTTAAACCAATTGAATAATCTCACTTATATCCATGTCGCCACGCAAAATTACAATGTTGTGAGCAAGTAATCAGTGAAGGTTATAGTAAATGAACCACATGATATCGCATGTATATAAAGAGTTTACAAGCGATGGGGATGCTTTATATCATTTTTGTAAACATGTCTTGATAAGAGGTCGTAATACATTTAGAGTCATTGTTCTTGATTTTTCTACTTGGCTTCGCATATAGTTGAGAATTGAGTAAAATTGGTCACTAGATCAGCCGTAATTCGATGCATATGGCCTGGTGATTTGCCATACCATATCATCAGCAGCTGAACAAATCATAAAAACACCAAACAAAGTACGCAAAATCGAAGTCAAAAGAAACATTAGAATCCCAGAAACGTGCTAAGGCCTATTCTCCGAATACATTGAATTGTATAGTGACAATAATTTGGGAAATCAAACGGATAAATATAGAATAGAAACAGTAAAAGGTTGTATAACTATCCATGTATTTCAAAAGAAACCTCCGACAACCCTAGACAACAACAAAGGTGAGACTCTTGGGAGCTCCATCGTCCATCCATGGATGTTATCATCAAGTTTCTGATCCAGGTTCTCCCTATGTACCTGTAACATCATTGACAATAGCTACACTCAATTAGCCAGCAAGAAAATGTACCCAAACCCTAATTAATCGTCAAAGCAAACAATGAAACCATCTGCAGATTTTCACAGAAGTTGTAATTTGATTTACTAATTTGAGGTACGCTCCCAAAAAATTCGTTAGTACGGCTGTTGAGACTGACGGTGAATCGAATAGAAAACTTGAATGGGGTAAATTACCTGACATGAAGTAGAGCTGATTAAACCCATTAATACCATGTTGTTGGAGTGGGACACCAGAAGCAATCTCTCTTTCTTGATTCAAATCTTCTGAACTTTGCCCTTGATATGGAATCGAATCGATTATGCAACTCCCACTGTCACGCGTGTAAGTATTATTCATGGCCGTACCATGAACAACCCCTCCTCCTCCTCCGAAACTCGCCACGGTATTCATGCTCGTCCTGGGGTCGCATGCCATCGCATTCGTGCACTTGTTGTTCCACCCACCAAAGCTTCGCGCTGTGCCATGGCTTCTCTTGCTTAGCTCCCCTTGCAAGTGTTGCGATTGGATCACTTGCTTCTGGCACAAGCTCTTGTAGTATTGGAGCTCGTTTTGTATCCTTTGGTACTCCCCGAACGCGCCGTGGACTGGGTCCTGCTGCCGGAGCCTGGCCTCCCAGACGAGCGAGTCGGCGAGCCGCCGCCGGTCCTCCTCGCACACGCCAAGAACCATCTTGGTCACGTTGCTGACGCCGAAGACCTTGTGCACGGCTTGGAATTCCGCGGATTTCTCCGCGGGGAAGTACGGAGACAGCACGCACTTGTCGTCGCACTTCTTCCTTTGGTGCTTGCACGAGGCGCAGGCCGCGTGCGCACCGCCTATGCCATTGTTGATCGGCCTATGCATGGGTCCTGCATCAAGACGATGGCGAAAGAGATAGGATGAGAACACGAATATGTCTTTATGTTTCTTTTGCTTAAAGAAATCTCCTCATAAGGATCAATGCTCATGTAACAAACCTTGAATCGGATAGAGATGTGATGAGATTGAAATTCCATATATTTATGTGTTTATAAATTAATTCAAAGGCAATAAAAAGAAAGTGTTTTAGAATTGGTGAAGGTGTCTTTTACATGGACATGAAAAGATTATGGTAAAGTAGGATAAATAATATATATCTTGAAGATTGTTGATTAGGGTTTAGGTCAATCATAGAAAGAAAGAGTTCAATTCTAGGGCAACAATATCTTTTCTTTTTGGTCGGTAGGGCAACGATATCTAACAATCCCTTCTTTGTTATGTCAATTATGCTCTTTGAAAAGGGAAACAAAATCTTGGTTGGATTAGGCTTGTTTCAAATTAAAGACTCGCAAGATTAAGTTTGTTGCATCTTTATCAAATTCGTGCCCCAGTTTAAACAAGTGAATTTTTTTTTATCTAATCTAGAAAATCAAAAGAGTGAGAAAAGACTCGACACGCATTCTAGAATTATTCTAGTAGATCGTACGACATGTTGGCCGAAACCACTTACGAGCCCTATCATGTTCTGGATAATATCTCTTCCTTTTACATAACTTTGATAAATGTAATGAATTAAAAGAAGGGTTACTATTATGAAAAACTCCAAACCGGTACATTTGTAACAAATTTACCCCAAACTAATTTTTTTTATCATCAAAAAACCCCTAACTAGTATACCAGTGATAAATTTACCCAAAAATACTTTTTTAACCACCAAAAACCCTAAATTTTGTACATTTATGATAAATCTACCCTTCGTTAAACTGAATTAATACCATAAACAATCGCACACTGGTACACATATGACAAACGAAGGGTAAAATCCCAAACTGATACACCCGTCAATTGCCATGTATCATCTAACTCAGAAATTGACGGTAAAATTTAACGAAAACTAACGGAGGGTAAAATTATCACAAATGTACCAGTTTGGGATTTTTTATGGTCAAAAAATTAGTTTTGGATAAATTTGTCACATGTGTACTAGGTTGGAGTTTTTCATGGTATTAACGCTTAAAAGAAAGAGAGAGTATGAAATAGTTTACTGATTGTAAGATAAGGTGAAGGAATAAGAAGAGAAAATGAGAAATGATCAATCAATTGAATGAATGTTTTAAATTGATGCGAGATAAGGTAACAGAATTATCCAAGAAGAGAAACGATAATGATCAGTCAATCAAATGAATGTTTTAAATTGTTTGATCACCGGTTATTATTGGTTTCCAGGCATTCTTCTTTCCACGATAAGATTTATAAATAATTAAACATCACGGCTGATTACATAATTCTATTCTCTAATCGAGTTTGCTTAATTAGTGAAAATTTCAAAAGAGTTACTTCTCATTACTAATTTTGCCATCCTCAATACTATTGATCTAACTACACTAGTATGGATATATGAGGGGCCAAGTATAAGCAGTGTCCCGCTGCAATGGATTGGAGGTTTTTAAGGCACATTTGGCCAAGGAGGTGGCGCAGATGACCAAGCAAGCCTTGAGTTTCTTGAGTACTCTAGAACATGTTTAGAGGTAATATCAAAAATGTATGTTTGACTTTTAGAGAATTCTTATAATTGATAGGAATAAATGTTAATATGGAGATTGAATCTCTACCGTTAGACAAGGGGAGTTGTATGGTTGCAATGAAAGGAGCTCAATTAAGTAAAGGATGAACGAGCGGAAGGGTTGACCCCTTAGGCGCCACTATAGTAAAGGATGAACGAGCGGCCAAATCAACTGACGAACTGAATGGATGAAATTTTTTTATTTCACCGGGCTTTAATAATGAGTAGGACATGGTTTATTGATTGTAATGTAAGGTAATTAAGTTACCTAAAGAAGAAAATCGATAAATGATTTTTATTTAGGAAATGTAGGATGTTAGATACAGTTTTTAGACTAGTCAATTGAATGAATGTTTTGAACTATTTGATCGCTAAATTCTCTGTTATTATTAGGTTTCCGTAGAGTCTGCTTTCTAGATTATGATATATAGATAATTAAATATCACATGTACTTTGATAGAGTCATGTTGGGATTGGAATTCCATGTTGATGCTTTTATAGAAATTCAAAGGTACTGAAAAAAGTTTTAGAATAGATGAAGGTGTGTTTTACTGGACATGAAAAGATTATGGCAAAGTTGGACAGGCAATGATGAGCCCAATATTGTGGAAAATATTTCTTTTTTGACATATCTTTGATAAATGCAACAACTCAGAAGAGAGAATATGAAATAGTTTATAATTGCGAAATGAGATAATTAAGGCTCCGTTTGTTTCGCGAAAAATATGACACTTTTGAAAAATATTTTTTAAAAAGTCATTTTCCAAGAAAATGACAGTATTTTCCGGTGTTTGACCGAAACCTAAAAATGAATTATAAAATATTTTTCGTTATTTGTTATGGAAAATCCAATTTGATTTTTCTAAATAGACATACACTATTCAAATGCTAATAACTTATGCATCAACAGCTGGAGAATTGGGTATGGACACTAGAGTCCCGAGTTCAGCCTTAATGGACCCCAACCTAAGCACAGGGGATTAGGGCATGAGCACCTGGGTCCCTCGATGGACCCAAGCGCAAGCACCGAGGTTCTAGGCCGGCCTTGATGGACCCGAGCATGACCTTTGTGGACCCAGGCCCGAGTGTTCAAAATCCCACGCTTTGCCTATATGGACCCAGGCCCAAGTGTCAGGGCATCGGGCATGAGCATCGAAGCTTCAGGCCTTGCCTCGATGGACCTAGATACGGGCGCCGAGATCCCGGCACGAGTTTTAGGGTCATGAGCTTGGCCACGATGGACCTAGGCCCGAGTGCCAAATAGGGGTGTGCAAAAGAACCGGGACCCGCCCGGACCACCCGGAACCGCCCAGAACCGGACCGGAACCGGTGGTTCCCAAGGGAACCTGTCCGGTTCTCGGTTCCAATTTTTTGGAACCAGTACTGTTTGGGCCGGTTCCCGGTTCCCGGTGTGGAACCGCCCACCCGGACCGGACCGGTAATATAATAATAATATATTTTATTTTATTTTATTTTTAATTAAAAAAATCTGACCAAAAAAAATTAAAAAAAAAAGAAGAAAATTTGTTATCATGTCTGAAGCTCTTGTGTAGTTGGGATACCTTGGTCATTTTTCCCAATAATTAATGGGTACCCACTTGATTTATGGATGATGTGATTAATATAATCGATCATAGTGTAGGAATTGTATGAAAAATTATGTTCTTTTTCTTTTGTTCTGTTGATCCGATGTTGGTCCACAGATTTTTTTTTTTATTTGTCTAGGAAAACTTGTTGAGACCGGTTCCATGGACCCGCCCAAGAATCGGACCGGACCGCCAGTTCGGTTCTCGGACGGGTCCATGGAACCGACGGGCGATTCTCGGTTCCAATTTTTGGAACCGGTCCTGTAGCGAGCGATCCACGGTTCCGGGGTGGGAACCGCCCACCCGG
Source organism: Syzygium oleosum (assembly GCF_021117445.2). NCBI lineage: Eukaryota > Viridiplantae > Streptophyta > Magnoliopsida > Myrtales > Myrtaceae > Syzygium > Syzygium oleosum. The sequence continues at coordinate 9,550,216 of NW_026607494.1, forward strand.
ACCATGCACACCCCTAGTGCCAGAGACATGATCCTAGACATCAAGAACCCAGGAATCAGCGTTGGATTTCCGTGCTCAAGCATAGAGTTTCAGGTTCAAGAACTAATACATAATCATATTTTAGAAAATGATTTTTAATTTTTTAAAGTAGAAATCATTTTCTTAAATTTAAGCACAGATTTTCCGTTGACTAAGAAAACATTTTTTGTTAACTCATTTTCCTCATAATACAACTCGTACTGGAAATTAACTCTTTCTTATTGAGTTACTCAATAAGTGTCCTTAAAACATTTGTTAACAAGAGATGAAGATTCTTTGTTTTCTACGTGCTCCTCTCGGCATCTTGACTAATTAATTGAGATTTTTGTATCGGTTCTCTCCATCGATTGATATTGCGCGTTGGACCTACATTGATCATATTCCATACTGCCCTTACCTGACGCTACTTTCGTCTTACTGCGATAACAAAATGGAACGCCATCTTATTCGAGAAACCGTTTCGTGAGCATCGTCCACGACATTAGCGGCTGACGAGGTGTACGACAATCAAATGACAACGCGCCACGGGTGTGCATTTTGGAGCCCAAATTCAAAAGCATTGAATAACGCTGAATGGATCGGGTCCTTCACTTATAAAAGATCACCTGCTATAAGTGACTGTACACACCCCAATAACCGATGGCGTGTACGTGTGGAACAAACCCCATTTCTTCCCATCTCACAGGAGTCTTGCAACTGATACAATCTTGATCATCAGAAAGGGAAAGCAGAGTCATGGGTCAGCTGGGTCGTGTTCTTGCTTTGGGGCGACACATTGACAAGTGTCTTGGGCTTCTTTCGGGGTGAATCGGCCCATCTAGAATCCATGCAAAACCCTAACTAACAAGACCCACATGGTGAAGAAATTCCTACGGTGTTCTATTTGCTGTCCTAGTCCTACTGTTTTTGTCCACAAATCCCGTTGTTGGGTATTCATCATAGTGTATTTGCTAATTAAGCAAGGTATTGTTATAATGATATCTTCTTCCAAGTTCATCATTTTAAGTCACTTCCCTTGCCCAACACTTAATCCAACTAACAACCAGCACCAAACACCACCATTTTTTTTGTCCAATGCCTCTGTACTTCCCCTTAAAGAAACAGAAAGCTTTTCCTTTGTGCAATCATCATTGTACAGAAAGATACAGTAGATAAAGATAAAGAAAGAGAGGGAGAGAGAGATTTAGTTTTGCTGCTAAAGTGGGTGCTCAGGATTCTCAAGCTTAATAAATTCCCACCTCCCCTCCAATCTTATTCGAATTTGAAACTCTCTCCCACTTCTATCTCTTTTCTTTGTCTATCATGAAGAGCAAGCGAATTTAGAGTATAGAGAGAGAAGACGTTTTTGTTTTTGCAAGAAAGGAGGAGGAAGAAGAAAATTAGAATGACCACAGCAAGATTCATCAAGTGTGTGACTGTTGGTGATGGAGCTGTTGGGAAGACATGCATGCTCATCTCTTACACCAGCAACACCTTCCCCACGGTCTGATGTGTTCCTGGCCTTTAAGTTTCATGTTTCTTTTAGGACTTGTGAATACTGGATTTCGATGTGGTTGCGCAGGTTTTTTTCAATCGATCAAGAATTTTGCAGTCTGATTCTCGTCTGTGAATTAGCGACGGCTCTCGTACGTGCGAATTAGCGACAGTTCGAACGATTTGACATCTTCTTTTTGCCATGCTGTAGGATTATGTGCCAACTGTGTTTGACAACTTCAGTGCCAATGTGGTGGTGGATGGAAGCACAGTTAACCTTGGACTGTGGGATACTGCTGGTGAGTTTGTGCACTCGTTCGCTGGAAAGTTTTTGCTATGCTAACTTTCATTATTCAGGCATTACATACATCCCAGTCATATGATTTTTCTGTCAAATTAGGTCCTCTGTTTTTCTAGACTATTCAAACTGCTCCTAATCTGTAAATTTCCTTTGTCTCTGCTGGTGCTAGGATGGAGTTAAAATTTCGCAATTCAAACTTAACCTTTCTACTTGACCATGTGCTTAGCTTTTGTTGAGATCTAACAGAGTCATAAAAATGATACGATAGAGCAAATTAGCGGAAAATTAGTTTGATTGAGAAACGGTCACTTATGCAAACCAATTACTCTGTAATTCTGCGAATTCAGAAAAATATGGTGTAGAATCATCGCACAGTTGATAATAGACAGGGCCAATCATTATTTCTATGGAAGAAGCTTAAGCTTTTAAATGAATTCAACTCGATGTAAAATTTATTTGATTTGGGCTTTTCTCTTCTTGCTTGCAGGACAGGAGGATTACAACAGGCTGAGGCCTTTGAGCTACAGAGGATCTGATGTCTTCCTGTTAGCATTTTCCCTCACCAGCAAAGCCAGTTATGAAAACATCGCCAAGAAGGTAAGCTGTCTTTGTTATAATACAGTCGATACAATTCATTTGTCTCGCTGCTTATGATCGGACATTCTCGGCTTTTCTTCGTGACCAGTGGATCCCCGAGCTGAGGCATTATGCCCCAACCGTGCCGATTATTCTGGTAGGGACAAAATTGGGTAAGTCCAGATACTCTCATCTTGCCACGGCTTTCAACTGATATCAGTAGCCGGATTCGATATGTGAACTCTTGGATGTGATGTGTCCTCAGATTTAAGGGAAGACAAGCACTACTTGATAAATCACCCCGGTGCGACCCCAATCACAACTTTTCAGGCAAGCCGACATCCACCAATAAGAAAATCTTTGATTCGGCGAAACTAATTTCGTAGCTAATTTATTTGATCGTTTTCTTGTTATTTTTTCCTCTGTAAATGAACTCAAAGAAACCATTCAATGATTTCTTAGGGAGAGGAGCTGAAGAAGAACATTGGTGCTGCTGCTTACATAGAGTGCAGCTCCAAAACCCAGCAGGTTCATTTTCTTCTTCTCGACTTCAATGTAACAAAAAAGCATTGGTGCTGCTGCTTACATATGTAGTCCTCTGTGTAAACATTTGCAGAATGTCAAGGCGGTCTTTGACGCCGCGATCAAGGCGGTTTTGCAGCCTCCAAAGCCGAAGAAGAAGCGAAGAAAAGCAAGGCCATCATGCATCTTCCTATGAGACATCTACATTGCCTCATCCAGACGGCGATAGTATAATTCTAGATCATCGGAAACGTACCCGCTTCCAGGACACATTCTCAAAAGACAACCCGAAATATTTTCTCGTCATCTGTAATTTCCTTTGCTCATTTTTCCCTCCCATCCTTCACTTCAGCTGAATACCTGTGGCATTGTATTGGGAGTTAATTCAAGGATTACACCATAGATTATACGCATAAGCATAAAGAGAAAGGGGCTGAGGCTTGATCAGTGCATGCTTTTTGAGATAGTTTGCTCTGGCTAAGTACTGTCTGGTTTACTCTACTTTGCCCAATATGGTGTCATCCAAGAATTAACTAGATATAATTGTCTGATATTTTACTTTAAAATAAAGTAAGAAAAAGTTTAAGCTCTCCTGATGTCAATTACAAGATTTTGTAATTTTCACTTGCCATTTGTCCGGCTCATTTCATAAATTGACAAACTTGTGCTTCGTCATCGAAATATGTCAAAACATCAATTCTAAACAATCACCCAAAATGATAAGAATCGCTCTTTAATCAACACACCTTCAAATGGACGTATGAATCCTTTTACACATCATTGGATCCCATTTATTGCTTTGTCCTTAGATTTTGCTAACCCAAGAACCAAAATTAGTCGAAGGTTAGGAGCCTAGGTTGTGCAGATAAGTCTGCACTAGGACAGACCCAACGTCACCGATTCCAGCAGGATCAACTTCCTCTTCCCCAAAATTGACCATCTCCCCAAAAAAACCACTTGATCATCAATCGTATAATGATTGAGAGAAATGCGAGCCTACAAGGGTGCGTTTGGTTCGCTTTGGAAATGGGCTTTGGAGCTCTATGACCTTTGAGCACGTTTTGATAGCTATTTTTAGGAGCCCATTTGGGAAATGCTAACATTTCCAAAGTCCTTGAAACGCCTTTGCTTCAAGGCTACCACCAATCAGCATTTGGCATTCAGTATTTTCGGAATGTTCGAGCCCATAATTAATGAAATCTTTTATTCCACTTTTGCCCTCATCAATTTTTCACATCTCTCTTTTACCCTTGATTTTGCACTATTCATTACCTTCCCTGCTTGCACTGCACTATTCATCGCCTTCCCTGCAGCTCGAGATCTGGCGACTCGTCGATTCATCGCCTCGCCTAGCCTAAGGTCAAAGTCGAAGTTGAGGTACGAAGTCGAAGTCGAAGTCGCAGTCGAGATCTAAAGTCAAGGTCTTCCTCCTTGGCGATTCGTGGCCAGGCTTAAGGTCGAAGTCGAAGTCAAGATCTGGCGTGAATCCTAATTAATGAACCATTGAGTTCATTGAAATCCTAATTGATGATTGAAAAGAAAAAGATGGCACATGGCTATGCCCTTAGGAACATTAAAATCCTAATCGAATCCCTAGTCTCCCTCAATTTGTAATCAATGAAACAACAGGTGTTGTCATTCACATGCGAGCCCACGTCGTTTTCTTACCTAATTCCTTCCTTATGCAAGATTAGCGACGTTTCGCACCAAAGTTGGCACGTTGTGAATTTTAACTTTGGTTATAGACATAGACCAAAAATGCGAAAGAGACCGTAAATTGCACCGGAAAAGCAGAAGCGACATCCTGCCCTTTTTCTTGTCGTGTTTAGAACAAGGGCTGGATATTTCCTCGTGGGGGTTAACAGGGTTTAACAATTCGTAATTTTTCCATGAAACAATATTTAATAAAAGGGATGATATCACGAAAAACCCCAAATCGGTATACATGTAATAAGTTTATCTCAAACTAATTTTTTGACTATAAAAAACGCCCCAAACCGGTACACATATAATAAATTTACCCAAAATTAATTTTTTGACCACAAAAAACCACAAACGGATATACTTATGACAAATTTACACTCTGTTAAACTGATTAGCATCACGAAATACCGCAAACTGGTAAATTTGTGACAAAAAGAGGGGTAAAACCCTGAATTGGTATACCCGTCAACTATTACGTGTCATCTAGCTTAGTATTTTGACGGTAAAATTTAACGGGAACTGACGGATGGCGAATTTGTCGCGGGTGTACCAGTTTCGAATTTGGGGTGGTCAAAAAATTAATCAGGGGTAAAATTTGTTGAAAGTATATCGGTTTGGGATTTCTTGTGAACCAAATCATGTTATGAAAAAGAAAAGGAGAGAAAAATAAAATATAAAACAAAAACATGTTTTTAAGGAAAAACCGGAAAATAACTCTGATATTCTAGAAGGAGGTTGCTTTTTAGTATGATTTTTCTTTTAAATTTATTAGATAATATCCATTGGGCACACTTCCCGAGATGATCGCGATTGGTTTCCCGATTACGAAACCTTAATTTCCCAGAGAGAGATTAAGCGCCATTCAATGGGCTATGATCATCGACTAAATATCACGAGAAAATTTCACGCGCCCTCTTCGGCGCGCGTGCGCGGCACGTTCCGAGATCGGACCTTTACTTTTTGTTTCGTGGACTCCTTCCTCAAATTGAAAAGAGGAAGAAATTCATTCTTGTTTAAAATGTCCCGGGAAAAACACATAATTTCTATTTAAGTACAAAGAGATAACGACACAAATGATCACTTGTACTTTTAGCTTTTTCAGTGAGACCCTGAAACTTCAGCTCAATATGCAATATCGCCACTGAACTTTTAATTTATTCAATTTAGTCTTTAAACTTTTGTTAAACGTTCAAACTAGTCCTTAAACCATACGAAAACATCTGATAGTATCCTTCTATCAATTTAAATTTGGGTTAATACCACGAAAAATCCTAAAATGGTACACTTGTGACACATTTACCCCAAACTGGTACACCTGTGACAATTTTACCCTGAACTATTTTTTTGACCACCAAAACCCCAATGTATGCAGTGACAATTTTACTGAACTTACCACAAAAAACCCCAAATGGTATATATGTGACAATTTTACCCTGAATTAAAATTTTAATATTATTTTTATTTTTTCGAAATTTTATTTATTTTTTATTCTTTTCTTTTCTTTTTTTTTTCATCTTCAGACCCTGACCGGTTGCCGGTCCGGCGACCGGCCAGAGGCGGAAGCCGGCGAGGGCCGCCCGACGCCGGCGAGGGCCGCCCTCGCCGGCGTCGGGCGAGGGCCACCCTCGTCGGCGTCGGGCAAGGGTCGCCCTCGCCCGCCCGGGGCAAAGGCGACCCTCGCTCGACTCGGGCGAGGGTGCCGACGCAAGCGAGGGCGACCCTCGCTTGAGTCGGGCGAGGGTCGCCCTTGCCCTGGGCAGGAGAGGACGGCCCTCGCCCGACGCAGACGAGGGCCGCCCGACCCCGGCGAGGGCCGCCCGACCCCGGCGAGGGCGGCCCGACGCCGGCTTCCGCCTCTGGCCTGTCGCCGGACCGGCGACCGGCCAGAGATTGAAGGTGAAGGAAAAAAAAAAGAAAAGAAAAAAGAAAAAATTCAAAAAAATTCAAAAAAATAAAAAAAATAATATTAAAAATTAGTTTGGGGTAAAATTGTCACATGTGTACCAGTTTAGGGTTTTTTGTGGTATGTTTGGGGTAAAATTGTCACGGGTGTACCAGTTTAGGGTTTTTTATGGTTAAAAAAATAGTTTGGGGTAAATGTGTCACAAGTGTACAAGTTTAGGGTTTTTCGTGATATTAACCCTTTAAATTTAGGAACAATATTGAACATGTACGAAAAGTTTAAGGAACAAATTAAAATTTCGGGGATGATATTGCTTATTGGGCTAAAATTTAGAGATCACATTGCACATTGAGTCAATGTTCAAGGACCATTCGTACCAATTTCCCAATTGCAAAAACTTTCCTAGTTTCTCGGGACGAGTGCACTGGAAGTCTTAAAACTTGTCGCGAAAATGCAACCGAGTCATGAAATTTTCAAAAAGTGCAATCAATCCCAAAACTTATTATAAAAGTATAATTAAGTTCTAAAACTTTCAAAATATGTAATTAGTTATAAAACTTGTCAAATCGGTACAATCAAGCCCTCAAATTTGTTAAGTTGGTGCAATCGATTCATAAAACTTGTTACCATTCTCCGCCTGCCATGATGGAAGGACTTGATCGCATCAATTTGATAAAAGATTTAGGACTCAGTCGCACTTTCGCGACAAGTTTTAGGCTTATCCTTAATTTCTCGAAGCTAAAAAGAATAATTCGTCGGCGGACGGGTGCATGTCAGACGCGAACCCTGCGCGCGTAGGGACAGCTTCTCCGGTCAACGCCGGAGCACCGGTTTCCACGGCCGACCCCGCCTCCCTCTCCTTCTGCTCTCCTCCTCCTCCTCCTCCTCCTCCTCAGGGAGAAGAGTCCAATCTTTTCAGAGGTTCCCATCTTCATCTTTCTCCCCTCGCTCCGTCAAGAAACCTTCGAATTCCCTGCGATGGATCGAGCCTCATGGCGTGCCCAGATCCTCAAGAACCACCTGACCCAACAACACCCATCTCCTCCCCAGACCCCGCCCCTTTCCTGGACCCCGTGCCTCGGCTACTCCCCGCCGGAGCTCGCCGAGCCGACCCGCTTCGACACCGACGCGATGCGGGCGCTCCTGGACGGCCACAACCTGCGGGAGCGGGACTGGCTGTTCGGGCTCATGTCCCAGAGCAGGCTCTTCAACCCCAGGAAGCTGGGCGGCCGGGTCTTCGTCTCGCCGGACTACAACCAGTCGATGGAGCAGCAGCGGGAGATGACGATGAGGAGGATCGAGTTCCTGCTCGAGACGGGCGTCTTCGAGGGGTGGCTCACGGGGAAGACCGTGGAGGACGAGCTGCGGAAGTTCGCGCTGAACGAGGTGGTCGGGATATTCGATCACTCGCTGGCGATCAAGCTCGGGGTTCACTTCTTCTTGTGGTGCGTCTCTCGCTTGTGTGGGCTTGAGTTTTGATTCGATGATCGAACGGCGATTGTGTTCTTTGGGTCGGCAGTTTGGTGAATTGGAGCTTTTTTTGACGTTTTAGTTGGCATTGGAGGAGCAAGTTGCTTGATTTCATAATGTTTGTAGTCATTAGCGTTCAATTCCGTACTCGGTCCGATACCATTATGGACAATTGTATTCTCTGTTTATGCGGTTCGTTGTTGTCTGGCAATTTTCACAGACCCGGTAGGAATCTTTCTCTTCGATGGCTCTGCGAGTCTCCTCTGTTTTTCTGCATATGTTGTTATGTGCTTGGTCTGCGTCCCGCATTACTTCTCTGCCTAGGTAAAGATTAGTATGATTGTAAGGATGCTTACATCTGTGTGCGTTGATGGGATTTCAGGGGTGGTGCTATTCAATTTTTCGGCACAGAGCGGCACCACGTGAAGTGGTTGAGAGACACCGAGAATTATGTGGTCAAGGGTTGCTTTGCGATGACTGAATTGGGGCATGGGAGTAATGTACGCAGCTTTAGTGAACTATTCTACGACCGACTCTCTTTTCTGAAGGGTCCTATTTATGAGTGAATTCGATGTGTGTGTTTATTCCTTGATGATTTTTTGTTTTAACTGACTGCTATTGGGGTTTGTGCTGTCAGGTTCGAGGCATCGAAACAGTTACAACATATGATCCAAGGGCCAGGGAGTTTATTATTAACACTCCATGTGAGTCAGCACAGAAATATTGGATTGGAGGAGCAGCAAATGTAATGACATTTTTACTCGCAAAATAGAATTTCCTTGTAGCATGTAGCCATGAAATACGACACTGCGTCTTACTATTTTATCGTATAAAAGTACCGTGTGTCCTCACTATTAATATAATTGTTATCGTGGCTGTGCAGCATGCAACGCACACAGTGGCTTTTTCCCAGCTCCATATCAATGGGATCAATCAAGGGGTCCATGCATTTATAGTACAGATAAGAGATGCAGATGGCAACATCTGTCCTAACATACGTATAGCCGATTGTGGGCATAAAATTGGTCTGAATGGTGTTGACAATGGTCGGATATGGTAATTACTTGTTGTTCATCGGTACAAATTTTGCTCAGATGTGCATATCTTTGTATGGTCTAAGAAGTTCCTTCAATGCGGTGGATTAGGTTTGATAACGTGCGGATACCATGGGAGAACTTGTTGAATTCAGTGGCTGATGTTTCACCAGATGGGAAATATCTTAGTGCTATAAAAGACCCTGATCAAGTAATTCACATCTAAAATTGCAGACATACAACTTTCTTATGTTCTTTTTTGTTTTTTTTTTCTTGACATTTTTGAGCTGGATAGCAGCCGGAGAATATGATTTATATGTTCAATGGAGTTTCTCAAGTGATGGTTGCACTTCTATTGTCCAGAGATTTGCAGCATTCTTGGCCCCTTTAACAGCTGGACGTGTAAATATTGCAGTCAGTGCAATTTACTCTGCCAAGGTAATTTAAGTTAAACTTTAGAATTGCTATGCGATGACCGGAGGTGAATTCTATACAACCATCATGTGTGTCTTGATGTTAATTTTGTCAGATTGGTTTGACAATTGCCATAAGGTATGCATTGTCAAGGCGAGCATTTTCAATTGCACCCAACCAGCCTGAAGTACTATTGCTTGACTACCCAAGTCATCAACGGAGACTCTTACCTCTCCTTGCAAAGACGTTAGTTTTCTCTCACTAATTGCATTAATAGGCTCGATTGTCTTCGTTTTAATATCATGTCATGAGATGTGTTTTCTACATTGGTTGGATATTGTTAATATTCTACGGAAAAAGACAACATTTGCAAGTTGCAGCACAGACTTTATTGTATAACCTTCACTCTCATCAAGTAACTTTGCCTTTGGGTTTAATTAAATTGCTGTGACACGTGGTTTCAGTTTTTGTTGAATTATTTCGACACCCTGCATCATTCCTAGAAATTGTTATGACCTCCTTTCATTAGTTTTGCATTAGGAAAAAATGAAATATGTCAATTGTCCCATGGTTAACCCTTTTTTTCCCTTAAGTTCAGATGTTCTGGAATTCAATTTTTTAGCGTTGTGTGTTCCTTATACTTATTGCCATTCAACAAGCACACAAAAAATTTCAAGTCAAATTTATCAGTTAATGAGTGCTAGTTTGAATCGCTAGCTTTATTGGTATGCATTGTTTTATTAGCTATTATATGATCAGCCTAGAAATATGCAAACACCTAACAATAAGGTTCATAAATCTGAGTCGCTAGTTTGACAATTTAGCATAAGTTTACGTTGTTCTGAGCATTATTTCGTTCTGTTGCAGATATGCAATGAGTTTCTCTGCTAACCACTTGAAGATGATTTACATGAAGCGGACACCTGAATTAAACAAAACCATTCACATTCTCTCTAGCGCGTTTAAGGCTTCATTTACCTGGCATAACATGCGGACTCTTCAGGTTCTTTCATACATATAGAGTTCAATATACTTCCATGGGCTGCCTTTTTTAACTCTTTTTGTTGAATCAGGAATGTCGTGAAGCTTGTGGAGGACAAGGCCTCAAGACTGAAAATCGTGTTGGCCATTTGAAAAGTGAAAAAGACGTGCAGTCCACATTTGAAGGGGACAACAATGTTTTGATGCAACAGGTTGGCACCTTTAAATTCCTACTGCAAAAGGAAAACAACAAGTTAATTATTTTGAAGCACTTCGGTAGTGAATTTGTCTATTTGATTTGTTGCTTATTTTCTTTCTGATAGTGAGACCAAGGGACATGGATATAAAACCATGTTTAGGATCTGTTAGTGTTAAATTCAGAATAGATTTGAGTGCTTTTAATTGGTCACAGTTTATGTGGTAGTTAGGCAAAAAAATCAGTGACATGATTTTGCAACTTCTATTCTGAAGGACCCTCTAGTTGTAATCTCTTTAAAGATGAGCATGCTTGGGATGGTCACTTTTTCTTGTCGTTCCCTACTTTTCTTAGGTCTCTATTTTTGTCTAAAGTAGTGAGAAGTGCAATAAACAATGAAATGCCATCCAAGCACGTAAAATATATGTTTATGCAACTTTTTTCGTTTTTATCATCATTGGGGCTGCAAAAGTTAGCATTTCGACTGGTTTTTTGTTCATTTGTTTTTACCTTTGGTTCTCTAAAAAAGAAAATTGCAGAGCCGTCGCCACTGATGGGTGCAAACATCTGTCGCCCAGCTAAAAGTGGGAAAATGAACAAAAAGATTGTTCTAAATCTTGTTAAATGTAGTTGAAAAGGCCTCCATCGAACTGGTTAAGACATGGAGCGCTGATATTTTCATTCTTCCCTTTTCCCTTTATGGGTCACATGCTTGTAAATCCCTGTCCCATCCCATGCTATATCTGTCTTACCAGCATGTACTACTTATCTTAGTTGGTAGTTTGCCTTTGTATATTCTCCTTGTAATGCAACAGGTGATATTTCCTACTAATTATCTGTGCTCTTAAAAGATTTTCTCAATCGGATGTGTGCTATTGTGAATTCAGATAAGCAAGACACTCTTTGCTGAATATCTAGCGGCTCGAAAGAGAAATAAGCCATTTAAAGGGTTGGGATTGGAACACATGAATGGACCATGCCCTGTGATACCACAGCAGCTCCCCAGTACTGTGCTTAGAAGTGGCCACTTCCAGGTTGATGCCTTCCATGCGAGGGAGAGAGATTTATTGAAACGTTTTGCTGAGGAGATATTGCAACGTCAAGCACAAGGAGAAATGAAAGAGCATGCATTACTTTCAGTGAGTATATGTTATGACTAAATAACGCCTCTCTCTCTCTCTCTCTCTCTCTCTCTCTCTCTCTCTCTCTCTCTCTCTCTCTCTCTAAAGTTGTTTTCTTTCACCATCCCAGAGTTACCAGCTTGCAGAAGACTTGGGTCGAGCTTTTTCAGAACGATGTGTACTGCAAAATTTCCTAGTAGTTGAAGAAAAATCACCAGCTGGTTCATTGAAGGTAAATCTGTGTTTATTCTCCCCAATACTGATATAACATTCACTTTGAGGAATGAGCAGTTTATTATTGTTCAGTTTGGCAGGATTTGATGTAACTAAAATAACACAGTAGGCTATCTATGATTTGAATGAAAAAACAAAATCAGGAAATGATTGGAAAGTTGATCTGCTTCCCTTCTGGCATCTGGTTTTACAGTCAAATAAATGTGAAAAGTGCCAAAACACTAAGTAAGAAATCTTGGATGTTCATATCTGTGTATAATCTCATAGTTCTTAATTGGTGAAGCCTAATGCAATTATTTCAGAAGCTACAGTAAAAGAAAGCTACAGTAAAAATCGCTGCAAATGTCTAAAGCCCAACGTTATAGCCAAAATTATAATGCATATAAAACATATTCTTGATTTGTCAATGAGGCGATGATTTCGGGTAGGTATCCTGCAACATATGCACCTTGAGTGGAAGGATATTTGTTTCCACGAATTTTATGCTTTCATCCCCTTTATCTATGAATTAGATGACATGACAAGCTGTCCTGTAGTGCTAAGTATAGGAGAGACTTATAAGCCTTGGTGTGCTTTCTCGAGTGCACTTTTGTGGTTGTGCAACGTGTTTCAGGTTGTACTGAATGTGCAAATCGATGTACATGATTATCTACAGGACATGCTGGCTCTGCTGAGATCCATGTATGCCTTGACCTGCATGGAAGAGGACGCTTCATTCTTACGGTACGGCTACTTATCGACCGAGAATGCCGCTGCTGTACGGAAGGAAGTGGCGAAGCTCTGCAGCGAGTTGAGACCACACGCACTCGCTTTGGTCAGTTCCTTCGGCATTCCTGATGCTTTTCTGAGCCCTATAGCTTTTAACTGGGTCGACGCGAATTCCTGGTCTTCAGTTCAACACTAGCTTGATTGACACCGCCAGTACCTCGTTGATGGGAAATAATTCGATGCATTGGTAGCTATTTATTTTGTATCCAATAAATCCTTGGAAGGAAATGTAGATTGTGCAGTAGAGGTTTCTGCTTGTCTTTCCTGCCGAACACATCATGTACTTCACATCTTGTTTATTTCTCTGGTTTCTTGTACTTGGTTCAAGGACCTTCCTCATAGGAAAGTATACACTTGGTCTTGGAATTTTTTTCCTTGTAGTGTGGATTTGATATGGCCAAGAAATGATCAATAATGGAAAAAAGTGGCTTGTAATATTGGAGAATAAGGATTTTCTGCTGAACTCTGAAAGCTTTCATTTAACATATTTTCAGCTGGTTGATGGTCATTTTTTTTCATTCTGGCTTTGCTCCTAGAAAGGTTTTCCAATAACAATAGTTGTCTTTCATGCATAGTGACAAAATGCGAGAAAATTGACCACAGTGCATGAAAATGCCTTGGCATGTGAATTTGAAGCCAGCCATGAGAATTTCTCTATTGGCTTCTTCTCAGCTAGGCTAAACCTAAGCCTTGCTTGGATAGAGGTCAAACTGTGACAGGACCTTCAAATTAGAATCATGTGATAACCATGAAAAATGGTTACATGAAGAGGAGGAGATTGATTCCAGAAAATCTGCAGAGTCGAGGGACGAGGCCGAAGACTTCGAGTGTTCATTTACGGGGTGCAGTCAGTTGCATCGTTTATTACATGAGCTGTGGAAATAGGCTCACCCACGCAGTCACGCACCTCAGAATATGCAGTTCACAAACTTTAATAAGTGACATATTGGTCGGGATAATGGCTGACTACATGAATATACCGAAAGCATTTATGGAGTAGTTGGAGCAACAGCAAAAACAGATGACAGACCGTACCTCATGCTACTTCCACAAACTTGGGAGAAAATATAGCCAACATAACAGATTCAGTTCTTTCTCTCCCTCTTCCTCCTTTTAATAGTCTCTTCATCTTCCTCTCGTCCTACAGAATTACTGTGCATTTGGCATTTCTGTCCAACAGGTATTCTTCTTGCTTTTCCTTCTTCTTCTTCTTTCCTCGATAGTTTCCTGCGATTTTGTGTGGCGCTACATTGTAATAATCTCACGACATTATCTTGTTCCAGTTCTATTACATTTCTCTCTTCCGTTTAATTTCTTGCCACGGTTTCCATAATTGATCAGCGAAACATCTCACCCCGCATACGCTTTCAGATAATGCCATGGATTTGCCAAATCTCGGGTCGAAAAATCAAACTCCGGATATTTACGGTTCGCGTGTTTTAAGCTAAAGCTCTCTATTTTGCAGTTTTGTAGAAAATTCCCAAAAAAGGAAAATGTTATTTTGGGATGAACTGCTCAGTGTTTCGTATTTTTCCATAGTGTTTTTTTTTATTTCAATCTTAACATGGAATATCGGTTCAAAATTAGTAAATCGTCAAAAGAGATTAGTCCTTTTCCATCTTTCTACCATGTGGTTGTCTTTAAAAGGTAAAACGACGTTACGTGATTGGATGTTTCGTTTCTGATCATCTCAAAGATAGCTCGTGATCTGATGTTTCTTTTCGATCAAAGCGGTCACGGCTATGTTATAGGAGAGCTCTATGATAAAAGTGATCTGCCACTGTTGTGGTTTCATATTTTCTTCTCTTTTCCCAGCAATCCTCAAAATGCAACAATCCTTGAATAGTTTTGCTCGAGACATGCCGTTAACATGACCGTTTCTCCTCAAACTATTTGAAAACGACACGCACCAATCTCGTACTTTTCCTTAATTTCTCTATTGGATTGGCCAGGATCATGGTTGAATCAAGCTTGCACATTGCAATGTACCCCTGGTTGGCAATGGGCCACCTGACTCCGTTCCTTCACCTTGCCAACAAGCTGGCCAAGAAAGGCCACAGGATCTCCTTCCTCATCCCTACCAGGACCCGCGCCAAGTTGGAGCACTTCAACGGCCGTCCCGACCTCATCACGTTCGTCCCAATTGCCATCCCTCAGGTGGAGGGACTCCCTCCTGATGCAGAGACCACCTCTGACGTGCCCTACCCGCTCCACCCTCTCATCATGACCGCCATGGACCAAACCGAGCCGACAATTCGCCAAATCCTTGAGACCCTGAAGCCTCACTGTGTCTTCCATGACTTCACTCACTGGCTGCCTGCCATCGCACGTGACCTGGGGATCAAGTCGGTCCATTATTGCATCGTCAGTCCCGTAACCATCAGCTACACCCTATCTCCGGCGAGGCACCTCAGTGTGCACAAGTTAACGGAGGCCGACTACATGGTCCCCCCAGCTGGCTTCCCAGATTCATCAATCAAGCTCCACCTCCACGAGGCCAGATCCCTGGTTGCAAGAAGGTTCCTGACTTTCGGCAGCAATATCGGGTTCTCAGATCGCATGTTCGCTGGATATGTTGAGTCCGACATACTGAGTTTTAGATCATGCCGAGAAATTGAGCAGCCCTACATTGAGTACCTGAAAAGCCAATTTAAGAAGCCTGTTTTGCTTTCTGGACCAGTCATACCCGAGCCATCAAGTTCTGCCCTAGATGAGAAATGGGTCAAGTGGCTAGGAGATTTCGAGGCTGGCTCAGTGGTTTACTGTGCATTCGGAAGCGAATGCACAACGCAGAAGGATCAATTCCAAGAACTACTGCTGGGTTTAGAACTTACGGGGTTGCCTTTTCTAGCAGCACTCAAGCCACCTTTCGGAACATCATCAATTGAGGAAGCCTTGCCCGACAAATTCGAAGAAAGGGTTCAAGGACGGGGTATAGTATACGGGGGTTGGGTCCCACAACAGTTGATACTTCAGCACCCAGCCATTGGTTGCTTCATCACGCATTGTGGAAGCAGCTCTCTCATTGAAGCACTTGTCAACAAGTGTCAGCTCGTGCTATTGCCGCAAGTGGGCGATCAGATATTCAATGCGAGGATGATGGGCAACAACTTGAAGGTCGGAGTCGAAGTAGAGAAAGGCGAAGAAGATGGGCGCCTGACGAAGGACTCCGTGTGGAAGGCTGTGAGGACAGTGATGGATGAAGGAGATGCATACGGGAGCAAAGTGAGAGAGAACCATGCTAAGATTAAAGAAGTTTTGCTGGACAAAAAGCTTGAGTCCACTTATATAGATTGTTTTGATGAAGAGCTCCAAAATCTGCTCCATTGATGCTTCCACTTTCAGCTGTCATGGTTAAATGACCACTATTGCTGAACAGAAGAAGAAGATGAGGAACTCCAACTATGGAATTCTGTACTACAAGAAGCACTTGTCCTATTTATTCTGCTAAAGTTTTTTTTTCATGATCATCAGAAATGTAAAACAAGAGAAATGTCAAAATTATAAGTTGTCATCAATATAGTGTTCATCTTTACATGCCAAAACACCTCGTCATCTAGCAATCCGAATAATTTTCAATACAAACTGACCGTGAGATTTCTGTTGTTCGTACACACACAGGCAAGCACATGCGCACATATATAATCGACATAAATGCCCAGGATTTAGTAACAACTAACCAACCCTTTCGGAGAATCCCCACCGAAGCCTTCTTAACACAAAACACATGTAAAAAGAATGACACGCAACTTGTAATCCGACATCGTTAATCATCAGAACGACCACCCCGGCAAACATCTTAAAGGCGTACGGACGGTAACAGACAGAAATATAAGGAGAAATATTAGTAAAAGGAGAGACGGAAATTATTCACGTCATGCTTCATAGATTCTGTATTTGGGTACAATCTAGTTTAATCTGTTTGACCATATTAGTCAGAAAAAATCAAGACTCCGGCCAGCAGATAGCAATTCTATATTTGAGTTCACAAAATTGGTCAGTGGTAGTGTGAGCTATAAGCACAGGAATCAAGATGGTCTTGCACTCTCATTTACAGTTGTGTGTGTTTGCCTTATACCAGTAAGTCCACGTCCTTCAGCAAGTCCATCCAGTTCTTCAACTCTCCGCCTAAGCAGCTCAACTTCTCTAGCTAATTCTTCGTCTCTCCTTTTCATTGCCTACGCCATGGTACACAATGGATGAAGAAGGAAAAAGAGCACAGACTTCTATATATATAATGTAGCAAGCAACTTTGTCAGACCAGAACAAACATTTTTGTCATTCCTCAAGAATTTTGCTTTCGCCACTACCATGTGAAAGTAATAGTCCTGCCAAAGTTAAGTTACGGAAGGAAACTTCAGCAGTTAACGGTCGTTATTTGCCAGTCTCTGGACAATAACAGCTCATGAGAAAGTTTCTGACATTATATCCATGCTCCTTCAGCTGCTCAATTGACGCTAATATAAAACACGAAGTACCTTCATTTGACGAAAGGTGAATTGACAGATGTTGCAATGTCTCCAATTAGCCATATACAATGTCATTCCAAAGCATATGAAGCTTAAACCAAATGGATAGGCATGCCTCACAGAAACTTCTACGATGACTATCACCCAAGCCTAGAGAGAGAAAGGAAAAGAAAAGCAAGCAGGAAAACTCATATCGACGGATACCTCTAGTTCCTGTCTGCGCAACTCCTCTTTTCTTGCCTCTGATCTGGAACTTCTTTGGACTTCAAATATAAGAGCCGCTCCGGCCACCTGAGGAAGTGCGAGAATCATTTGAGGACGTGAGAATGACCCAAAAAATGGGAGGTCATAACAGTGAGAAAATCAATATCTTTCATATGCTTGCAGCTAGCACAGTCATCAATTTAGCATTTCACTGGACTAATATATCCCCCGTAGGAGAAATTCTCCAAAAGGAGGAAAACAGAAGTCCTCACTGGAAATTATGTAAAACACACCCCGTATGACTGCAGCCTTTCATTTTGACGAGCAATTCTGCTAAGGATGAACATACTCATAACAGCTACAAATATTTATTAAACTTATCCAGCTTCCTCTAACGGGTAGAATGACCAGTAAAATGTGTTTCCGCCATATTTTTTTAATGGTCATGAGGGACAAAAGCATGCCAATACAGTAGAAATAGACAAACTTTTTTTCACAAGGTACTTCTGTTTTAAGGAAAACGAGCAGCACTTCCATGTAAACCCAATGAAGGGACAAAAACATTCACCGTGACAATCTCTCGAATGCCAAGAAAAGCATAAAATAATCACCTGAGCAACAATTTCTCTAGATTGTCCAATACACTCCTGGATCAAGTACATGTTCCATACCTTCTTGAAAACAAAAACTAACAATAGCATGTAATCTCAAATGATTTTGTGGCTGCAACATTTAGTGAACAGGGCACCACCCGAATATGCTTATTCACATCTTGGAGTCACAAACAAAAAAATTCATGATTTTGTTCCATTCATATCCTCTTGTGATGAGTTCACCCGCAAGCATCAAATTGCCACAAAATTCAATCGCCAGCACACGTGTGGAGGAGGAATAGGAAATGGGGAAGTCGCAGTACCTACCGAGAACACAAATAGTTCACCAGCGAGATCAGCAGCAGCCTGGACAGCCTTCTCTTCATTCAAAGGCCGTATGGCGACGTCGGTCGCATGACCGTAAATGCGCCTTTGAATTTGCGTGGAAAACCTGTGGTTCGCCTTATTGGAAACAAGTAAAGGGTTTTCAATCATCCACCACTGGCAGTCCAACATGCTCAAAAGTTACAAACAGAACACAGAGTCTCCTATGCCCCAGACTAACAAACGGGACCGAAGCTCCAAAACCCAATATCAAGCTCGCAGAAATTAACGATCAAGCACTAAGAACAGCAAACTATGACTCGACCCACGTGAGAAAACTGAATAAAGAAGGCATCGTCTTCGACAATAATGAGAGAGAGGGATGAAAAAGATAAACCTGGGCAAGATTGATGATGAGCTGTCTGAACTTGGCGTGATGCGCGGCTTCTTTCTTGATGCGATTGGCGATGGGTTTGCTGAAGGTTTTCACAGCCAGGGTTCCTAACTTCAATACCGGTAGTACCATCTCTCTCTCTCTCTCTCTCTCTCTCTCAAATTCAGATACAGAACGAGAAGACATCACCCATTTCACTCCACCGGAGGAGGGAAGGGAGACTTGTGGAAATGCTTGGGGATGTTCCCTCTCCCTACCTTGTTGATCTCTAGGAATTCTTTGTTAGTGGGTGAAAAAATATGGAAGTGAAATAAAGTGTGATATTCGACCAAAAGAATAAAAGATAAAAGTGTGATACCATTAAAAATTGTCAAATTGGTGTCCCAATATATTTGTCGTTAACTAATTTTCATCTCCCCAAAATATCTTAAATCGATATAGTATAAGGCATTTATCGCCGAACTAATTTTGTCTCAGAAACTTGGAAATCTGCATAAATCGATATGGGAGCTCGGAAATGGGATATCCAGAATTCTAACTAGATCTTCACGAAAAAACACAAATTGTTACCCCTTACCAATGTACTCTCCATTAGTATTATGTTCAATATCTCGTTACAATGTATGAACGACTACAAGATGGATTTGACATGGAGAATGACATAATCATCTTGTGTCTTAGGGATACTTGTTAAAAGACCCGATATTCATTACTAATTATGATTAATGAATATCGGAGCACTCGTTAACAAGTTTCCTCTTTATAAATAGGATTTTGTTAATGAGTGCTGGTTAACCTCACACATACAAAATATTTGTTATTTTTAAAGTATTATCTTTCTCGTGTGTCGTAGAATCAACGTATTAAAATGAAAATGTTCTTTAATTAGTTATTGATAACAAATGGCCACAAGACCTTTATAAAGATTCACTTAATACTATTAAAAACCCTAAATTAGTACATTGGTACCACACTTACCCCAAACTAATTTTTGTGTCACAAAAAAAGTCGAATCGGTACATCCGTGCCACATTTACTCCCAAACTAATTTCTATACTCAAAAAATCTCAAACTGATACACTCGTCCCCATTATCCCAAATTAGTGCACACGTGTCATATTTACCCAAAAAATCCCAGATTTATCACAATTTAGGGTAAATGTGACATGGATTTGTGAGTTTGAGATAAATGTAACACGAATATAACAATTTGGGATTTTTTGTGATACAAAAATTAGTTTTAGGTAAATGTGGCACAAATAACCAATTTGAAGTTTTTGGTGATATTAGTCCTATTATAGAAATGCTGCCAGAACATAGGTCTCAAGTTCCAAAATCGGAAACATGCACTTGAAAGATAAGTCCGAGGCTAGACCCATAGCCTATCAACTCTCGAACCGCTCTCCCCTAGTCGCATTTCGTCTCGCATGGCGATAACTCGACTAACTCCATTTTCAATACTAAGCTCTCCACCATTCTGTTGATTCATTTTAGAATTGTTCTAATCAAGACTCTGTTGCACAGAAGTCTTCATGAAGAGAGACCATGTTCATGAGAAGTAAACCGGACCAATCTGAAGAACATGGAGGAATGGAGGATCCTTGAAAAAGAGATAACTTCTCAGTACATTAAGAGTTGTTGCTATACCATACACAAAATGTACACAATTCACATCCAACTTTGATGTCACCGATCAAATCCGGTGAACTGATCAGAGCCGTCTCCTTCAGTTATCGGAGTACAATCTTCAATCGGCTTTAAGCGGCCCGAATCTTTCCAGCTGCTGGCAAAGGAGATCTCCCCATCATAAACGACTCTTTTGCTTATGATCACTGGACTTTCTTCCTCGGTAATTTCATGTATCGACAAGTTCAACATCGATGTACTAGAGATGCGGTGATATTGCAGTGTGTCTTCAGTGACATTGGCGAGGCTAGAAGGAGGACTTGTGGCAGTTTCTGAAGTAAGTTCATCATCCTGGTTCTGCAGGTACTTGTCCGAAATCGAAGTGTCAGCTGAAGATAGTCTTGAAGAGGTCATGGTTGAAATCGATCTGCTCTTTGAAAGCCTGCGTCTCGCATCCTTGTGCCATTTCTTGAGACCTTCCGCTACGCGGTCGGAAAACACAGCCTTCGTCATCCCAGAGCCCATCTGCTTAGACACAACATCACAAACGATTATGCAACATTTCCACAATTGCTAACACGCATTATTGTCATTTTGCAGAGCATATCTCTACTCTACAAGAACCATTCTCGTTGTTTCTCTAGGCTGGATCGTAGAATGAACCATAAGCAACATGAATGAGACTCTAGGATCTGTGAATTAGTACCTGTGAGACGAGTGCATAAAGGGGTAATGTCACATAACCACACAGAATCTGCACTGCCACACCGATAGAAATCCTTATGGCAATGTCTTGGGTTTCTTGGTTGAAGCAAGATCTAAGGCCAAACTCATACTGTTATTGCAAACAGGATCAGCTAACAGTCAAAACAAATGTTTCAATCAACCTTGCTCGAATAGACTTACCCACGTCCAAGCAAAGAACGCCAGCTGAAAGGAGGTCTGCAACCAAATCAAAAGAGAAAATGTTATGCCTGAAGTTGTCTTATGCTTTTCCAGTTATTGTCCGTTGATGTCAGCCGCTAGACTCACGGAGGCACTCATTTTTAGCCCGGTATAATAAACATCAGAGTTAAATAGCTTTGTTCCTTATTTTTTTCGATCAAGTGATGAGACAGGTACGATAATAGCAATACAAACCTGGATCATGATGAACTGGATGAGATGGAGGAGACAATTGGGTTGTCCGAACCAGAACAAGTCGTCGTGGGCTTCACAAGACAGGTCCCTCGAGTCACAGAATTCGTAGAGCAACTCTGCACGCACATTTGTGTTATTATCACTTGGAGCTTTGTACTGACAGCTAGAACAATCTGCAAAAGAAGAATAAAGTCTAAGCAACAGGACAAGGGTTTTCTTGATCGGATCCGCTCATCACAGAACAAAGTAACATGACAAACCATGGTTCGTACCACGAGAGGGATGAAAGGAAGCCAGTAGTAGTTGTAGAACTCTGCACTCAAATCAGGTTGAAAGTGTTAAGCAATGGATAGTTTTGCTTCTGGCTGGGAGTACAGTTCTATGAATTGAATACCTTTTTACTTAAACATTTAAAAGGAGTTGCAACATATTCAAAAGCTTTGTGCATATTGCGAGGTATTGTCTTACCGTGCGCACTGAAAAATATGAAGAATATGGAGAAGATCCAAATCCAAAATCTGCGAGAATGGTCACTATTACTTCATTGTTTTGATAAAAGGATGACAAAATCTCATTAGTTTCGTCAGTTGAACTGAAGCTGGACAAATACTCTGGGGGGAATATTTCACCTGGTTTCGACCACTTTTTTGAAATCATCATCAAGAGCTCTATTAACGAACTTCTGGAAGTTGAAATCGCTACATCCAGAGGTATTAGCCTAGGAGCAAGTAAAAATGAAGAATACAGTTAGTCATTGCATGAGGAGGTGATGGATGACTTACGACTACCTATTTCACGTTTTCATTATCTCTAGAACTATGAAGTAAAAGGACTTTTGTAATTTGCGGAACTACTTCATCGACAAAATCTTCAAGTCCAGAAATCATCACACATCCATAAGTAGATCTTCGCCCCAGAGTTGCCAATACAAGGTAGAAGAAGACATCCTCTTACCATGATGAATCCATGACGGAGAGTGAAGTAATCAGCTTTTGATATTGACCCTCTGAACTGTCGGACAAAACAAACCTTGAACAATGATAATAAAGGATAATTTCAGTCAGGAATCCGAAACCATACTTGAGGATGACAGCATAAATCAATGGCCAGACTGAGTTTGGCTCTGTTAAGCAACATTATCATAATTTTAATGTTCAATTCCTAGGTCGTACATTGTTCTGTAGCCTACCGTAATAAATAGAGCAAGTTCAATTCATGTATCTATGGGGTGGTGGCAGTCCCTGCAACATGTTCTACAGAATAATCCATTAAACAAGAGTGATGGCTGTCTCAGCAACATTTATAGATATCATGGCATGTGAATGAAATTTCTAATTTCGATTATTGATAGGTTTGAAGCGCACACACTAGCTGTAAACGAGATACTTAATTCTTAGCTCACAATTACGGCGAACTCACCGGCCAAAGTAAAAGAGAATGGCGACTCCAGAATTTCAGATGTCGCTGCCCAAATGACGTTTGACGCGTAAACTGAAATCTCCTTGGATCTGCAAGCAAATATAGTAATGCCGAGAGTATATCAAAATCATTTATGGGAATCACTTGCATCCGAGCTCAGCTCTAGTTTCATTACTCTAAGAGCAACAAATTGCTCAAGTAATCACATTTGATCAGAACATGAATATCTGCATCTTAAAATTGCAACTCTATCTATGGGGTGAGATCATGTAGACAAGGACCGGTAGTGGAGGTCGAAGCTTACCATGAACAATCTGATGCTCGAGGGTTTGAGTCTCTTCTTCCCACGACTTCCATTTTGCCATCTGTGACAAGACCAAACGCATCAATTACTCCTTTAACGTGTGAGGACATAAGTTCGTATATTAATATGCACTGCAATGATCTTCTAATCATTTGGCAGTACGTTTATTACCTTGGCAATTCCCAAGCACATGGTTAAGAGGCAGTAAGAAACATAAAAAACAGCGAACACCGAGATGAAGATGTTGAGTTGGATCACGCCATCCCTCGAAATTAAGGGAACCATACCCTGAAAATTTGTCAACCCAAAGGAAGAACATGCAATCAGTACACAAAGATACAGATGGTTTATCTCCAACGAAATCTAGCGCTGGCTATGTTTCTGGCATCGATATTCAGGTTGCTCTTGTATCAAAGTTATATGAAATTTACAATTTATTCAGCCAAAAATTATTAGCATTACGAGGTGCTTGAATTTTGTAGTAAATTATTCATAATAGACTAGATGAGATCTTTTAAATATGACTACGTGTTCCAGGAAACTGCAATGTGACTTATAAACAAATCTCAATAAACTATGTGCAGTACTCTCCAAGGATGATGACTACACAAATGGATGACTAGTTTCTAGAGATTAATCCTCTTTTCTCCACCTTTGCTGTGCAAAACGATCCGTCATCTGCAGTTTCAAGTGAGGTGTTTGAGTCTGGCTTCAAGCCTGATGCCGCTGAAACTTGAGTTGCAGACGAAACAGCTGGTTCCACAAACTCCACTGCGTCTTTGCATGGAAGAAACGAGCTCGCCACTGCCTCCGTCACGCATATTCTCGATATAGGTATCTCCGAAATTGACAGAAGCAGTGATATGAACCCCATTTTCATCATTTCTACACATCCATATCAAACCTTATAATTAGTCGTTTGCCCTACGAACTAGGCATAGATGCTAACAATTTGTAAGAATCGATGCTTGTAGATGAACTACTGATGTCACTCTGAATATACACAGCGAACAAATGCAAATTATCTCCATTAAATGTCATTAAAACCGAAGTACACAGTCCTACAACAACGTTGGAGCAAGTAAAACTCTCTTACGTGGAAAAAGGCTACTCTTAGATTCATTTTCGACTGACCTGTTTTAATTTTTGCCAGAGCTTTATTGAGAGACTTTCTCCTCCTCTTCTTGAGAAACTAAGACAATCAACACAACCACCACCTCAAGAACATCAGGACATGAAGTTATCAACTTATAAGAGACAACGCACAATATGTAAATTTACATAGGCTGTCGGCACAAACACCAACGTTTACTGATCTCCAACAGTAGTTGAACAAAGTACCTCAGTTAAGTGGTGAAGACCAGAATCCATAACGAAGGAGACGACGAAGAAGAAGAGGCAAATTATTGAGACTGCCCATGTTGGTGTCTCTTCAAGCCCGCCATTCCCCCCCTCCATCTCTCTCTCTCTCTCTCTCTCTCTCTCTCTCTGGTGTTTTGATTCTGCTGGGATCCTGCTTTAACTTGGTTGAGAATGGAAGCCAGAAAGCCCAATATATATGCCCGTGCGAGCATAAAATATGCATGGTGAAGGTTATTAGCAAATCACTTAATTTTTCAGTTATGACTAGTCAGACCAGGCCACCATCACCATGTTTTGCTTCGCGGTTTGCACGGTCAGACAAGAAATCAGAGCACGGACCAAGGGTTCAAATCCCGACATTACGTGCCAATGTTGTTGTTGCAGCGTACTTCTTAACACTCCCTCTCGCATGTAAACTGAATTTAAGCTTTTGATCCGTGCTCTAGCACCATGTGAGACAAATCATTTTTCTCTCAAAAATCTAAGCTATCAGGAAAAAGAGCAAGAATTGTTATGATTATTGAGCCAAACATCAACTAATATCGCTTGATCAGGGGTGCGATGTCACATAAGTCATCACACAATACAAACATTGCACGAAAGACTTAGCCTCGATATGCTTCAACTTTACTAGAAAATGACATCTATAATGTGTGACATCTCGATATGGCGACACGAATCCTTCATTCATGTTTTTATGTGATTCGTGAACAGAACTCGAAAATGGACATCGTTTGATTAGGCACTTGATGCCTCGCGTTAGTGGTCACATGGTGCGACAGTCACACAAAAGAGTTAACCTCCGGTCGACGTACAGAATTCTACTTAAACACACGCTAATCACCTCCCTAATCACCAGGAGGTTTTGGGCGAAAAATGATCATCGTTTTTTTTTTTATCACCAATCTATTTGATCACGTTGATCTTAGCTATCTGGCGGATAAACATGCATTCCAAACTCAAAAGAAGCAAGACCCATCCTCTCTTTAAAAAAGGAAATCAGAAAATACGAACGAATACGTGCATGACAAAAGCTGTCTGGCGTATAGAATTCGAAGGAGTGAAAAGAGTACCACGTAGAATTATCAATTAAAAGGGTATGAAGAAATTTCAAACTCCGATTTTTAGTTTTGATATCAATCGGGTGTCCGAAACTCTTTGATTACCCAGCTGCCCTTTTCGGGTGTCGTAGCCTCCTCGTCTCGCACGTACCGGGTAATTATCAGAGAGATACGGGTCTGTGCTCCTTAAAGTGACTCCAAGAGAATGCGCAAGCGTGATAATTCGAACTCAAGTATCGAGAAAGAAGACAAATGCGCTGATTAATTCAACCCAGATATCTATTTCACGTGAAAAAGAATATATACAATGTTAATTGAGGTTATTGAACGAAAATGAAAATATAGTTTATGTCATCAGAATACTATTTACTCTTTTTGTAATGATGTTAACCAACATTTTTTTTTTATGATATTTGGCATAAGAATCTTTTGAATGACCTAAATGTTCATCGGCCGCCCCATATCGATTTTTGATGACGTGACCAACTTAAATATTCACCTAGTACCTAATTTATCATATCGATATTTTTATGACATTGACCAACTTAAATTATGTTCACCAAGTGTATAATTCTATATTTGGGCGGCACATGCAAAATCAAACTCGAAAATGACTTAATAAAAGTTTAAGGATCACATCGATGAACGTCGAACTGATGGCTAATCAGATTTCGAAAACCCGAAAAAGTCGGCGCTCTTATCGCATAGCTTATGGTGGCCTCCTCTTGGTACTTTGTCTGGATATACGTACGGTGGCTGTCCCATGAAAGGTGGGACTTCCGTACGGAACAAGTCTAAATTATGTCGTGATGGATTCTATTCAACAAACCATAAATTTCAATTTCTAGCAAAACCCTTAAATTTCAATTAGTACGAAGTCAACGGTTAAGCCAGAAAAGAAGGGTTGGTTGCGTCGAAGAAGAGAGAGACATCGTCGCAGGTGGTGCGTCTCTGTCTTCCACATGGAAATTCATAGCGTTATATTAAAAAAAAAATCTAATTAGTACAAAGTCAATGCCGTACACCTCCAGTTATATTCCGTACTAAGCTCACGTTTTTTTTTTTTTTCCGGGCAGACATTATCGTGGGCATGAGCAGGAACTGACCAAGGCCGCCCGGGATCGAACACCGATTGAAGCAAAGCTTGGATAAGGCAATTTAGTTATAAATCCCAACTTAATTTGATTCGGCGAATTTCGATATGATTTTCTTTTTCTTTTTTTTTTTCTGGGGGTTATGGGTAGATTCGAACAACAGATTATGCCTTATTTAAGGGCCCGAGGTGATTCAAACTCATCTATCGATCACCTCCAGTCTCGAGCAATGCCTAGGACTTGCTTTGTGTGAAGGACGAGAGGGGGAGCAAAATGAACGTAGAAATAAACTGCGGGGATTAAATTTTGGAATTTCTGTGAAGTTTCAAATTCGGCTTCATTTTTTATTTTTGACACCATTACATTTTGGACCAAAACCTATGGATCATTCGCATCATTTTTCTCTATCAAGAGCGAAGAGCACTAAAAATAGAGACGAAACTTCGAGCTCTATATACGCAACTGACTATTCAGTAACCATTTACAGGCGACATCCATCTCTCGCAATCTCATTGACCTAGATCTAGCGGTCGAAATCGACGTGGCCCCAATTCGATCCAGCACGTTTACATGGAATCGGCACTTCGTACCGAGACGGCCGTTTTGCCAAAATAAGAACGCATGGTGCTACATAGCAAGACTCGAACGCAGGGTGCTCGATTTTTTTTTTCTTTTCCTCTTGTTTTTTTAATGCTCACGGCCACGGAAGTCACGGCTTGGAGATAGTTGGGCTCATGGGCTTAAAGGATTTGATCAATGATCTTCCAAGAAAATGGAATGAAACGAAGGGAAAAAGCAGAACAAAACTTGACCCCCCATTGACCGTACAAATCCAGGCCCACAACCCCATCCCTCTCTCTCTCTCTCTCTCTCTCTCTCTGACCGTAAACTCTTCCTCCATTGCTTGCTTCTGGCGAGGAGTCAATAAACCCTACAAACCTCTCTTTCCTCTTCCTTCCCTTTGTGTTCCGCGCAAGGTACACACGAGTTCCTGTTGCTTCTCCTTCTCCCGTTTTCTGTGAATGTCCCTCGATTTGCAATCCCATTTGGTGTTTGCCGAAAGTGAGTTCCTTTAAGGTAGAGAACCAATGAATCGGTACGGTTTTAAGTTTTGCCGAAGTGGGGGTTGTGCTTAAGCCCTCCACAAAGCAAACTTGAGTATCTTGCTCAGATCCTCGTGCGTCGGGGGGGCAATGCCATTTTGGGGGTCTCTGGAATCGGGTCATGAGTTCGTTGTTTTTCTAGTGGGAATCTTGTTTCTACGTTGTTCTCGAATTTTGGGTCTTTCGGGTACTCGGTGGCCACAGAGACGGCATGTGTTGTTGGTGGAATTCTTTCTTGACCCTTTTTGTTTTCACCCGGTTGACCAATCGATGTGTTTGGGTTTTCTTTTATATATCCTATGATGGGTGGCTAAAACGTGCTTGAAGCTAGATGTAGTCAAGATGAGTCACGTTATGTTCTGTGTCGTGCCGGGGGTCGTCGGTTTGGTGAGCTTGCACTTCTTAGGCTCGTGATGCCAATTGCCGAATCAGTTGAAAAGGGGGGTGCTGGCAATACGTCGGTTATGGTTGCTGGTGTGTGGAGCGTTGGGCAGACTTGAAGAGGATACTTTTAGGGGGTGGTCTTGGTGCTCT
The DNA here is from genome assembly GCF_021117445.2 of Syzygium oleosum. NCBI lineage: Eukaryota > Viridiplantae > Streptophyta > Magnoliopsida > Myrtales > Myrtaceae > Syzygium > Syzygium oleosum. The sequence goes on from NW_026607494.1 coordinate 9,578,579, forward strand.
GGATTAGCTTAGGGTCAGGATTTCAACTTGTTGCCTGGGAGAGATCTTTGGCTTCACTAGAATAAATGCATTGGGGGTGTTGCTTTTGTCGTATGGTTTCCTTTCATGCCGGGTTTTATGCTCGAAAGACGTTATGTAATCATCATGTCTGCTACTGATTACGAATGGGATTTATTGGCCCCCCAAGTGGACTTTTCTTTAAATTGAACTGTCTAATCTATTTGTTCCTTTGGCCGGTGGGTTTTCAGATGATTGAATTCATTCTTTTTGGCTTGTGAGAAAAGTAAATGGATATGAGGTTTGTCATCTTTGCAGGAACTTATGTTTGGCTTTTCGTGGTTATAGGAAGATGAATTTCAAGAACGTGAAAGTTCCGAAAGTGCCGGGAGGAGGGGCAGCATCTGCATTGCTCAAGTTGGGAGTGATTGGTGGTCTTGGCTTGTATGGAGCCGCTAACAGTCTTTACAATGTCGAGGGAGGGCATAGAGCCATTATGTTCAACCGCCTAGTTGGTGTTAAAGACGAGGTTCTTTATGACAGCTTAATATCATGAGAGTGGTTTTGTGCTAAAATATCTCTCTCTCTCTCTCTCTCTCCCCCCCACGCGCGCACACACACACACACACATCCATGGGAACCTGTAGATAGAAAACTGGTCATGCCTTTTGAATATGCTTATGTGCTTACTCTGTCCCCACTTTGGAATTGCATTCTAAAATATTTCTTCATATAGTTTGTTTTCTCAACTTTTTTGTATTGCATTATGGGTGCTTGTCCTATTCGGGCGTTTGTTGCACATGCATATGGTTCTTACTTGGAAGGTTCTCTGGTCAATAATTTTTTTATGTTAAATTTTTAGGAATTCATGGTACTCATTTGATGAAGTGCAATAGCTTACTGTTTGATCATGAAATAGATGATAGTGGATTATATAGTCTTCAAAGAGAGAGATGTATCATTCAAAACTGACTTTCTTTCCCTAGTCCTCCTTCCGCTGTTCTTGAAAAAAACAAAAAATTGTTCCAAGAAGGTAAGCATGCATGGTATCAGGAGATGGTGCTAGAGCTTGCTGAACTACAAATTTTTTACTAATTTAGGGGAGAGATGTATGTATGATAGACCTCTGGTTTTCTAAATGGAGATTTGTTTCGATGATTCATCATGCTGAACTCACTGGTAATTTTGCAGGTTTATCCTGAAGGGACACATCTAATGATACCATGGTTCGAGAGACCAGTTATCTACGATGTACGAGCACGACCTCATTTGATCGAGAGTACTTCGGGAAGTCGGGACCTTCAGATGGTAATTGTTGTTTAATACACTGTCACTATTAGGCAGAGTAGGTATTTTCTTAAGTTTTTCCTTTCAACTTTTTTATGAAAGGCTGTCTTGTAATCTGTGAAAAGATAACCTTTCTGATTATGACGATATCGGATCTTTGTGAAAAATCTGGCAGGTCATTCCTAATCAATGTACATGCGTCAGGCAAGTACGGGCTAAGTAAATCAATTGATAGGTTTGGTGATATTCTCCATGGGCATCTGTTAGTTGGTGATAGCAGTAGAAGCATTAACTTCGATTGTGTTTGAATCAGAGCGATCATATCAAAGAATTGTTTTAGTTATCGATTGATTAAACTACCGGCCACAATTATCAATGCATCTAACGTAATTGTGGAGATACATTGGGTTTCATGTAAGTTTCACCTCTTTTGATCCTATTCTTCTTTTCGTGTCATTGGTAATAGTAGATGGTCAAATCTGGTGTCTCTGTCATTCTACCGTCTTATACATCAGTTGTTCTTTTGGGAAATAATTCTCATCTTACCCAACCAAATAAGGAAAGGCAATCAATTGTTGTCCTGAAGGCATGTAGAACCTTTTCTCACACATTGGAGCTGAGGTAGAAACATTAATCGTGATTAATGCCAGAAATGAATATCACAGTTTGCTTTTGCTTGATTTGTGCTGATGGAGTTCACAGAAAATAGCTGACACACACAAAATAACATCAAATACGAGATTGTGGGAGCTTCTGCTGAAATGTTCCATTGTATGTGACTGTCAGATTTTATTACCTTGTTCCATGTGTTTTCGGCAACCAGTAGCCATTGCTGAAAAATCTTTTGCATTAGATTTGTTGTTCACCAAAATCCCTTAACCTTTGTTAGAATCATTTTGAATGTTAAAGTTTATGCCCATTGAAATCAAGCATCTCTTTCAATGTAGGTCAAAATTGGACTTCGAGTCCTGACTCGTCCTTTACCTGATCAATTACCTACAATTTACCGTACGCTGGGAGAAAACTATAATGAGAGGGTTTTGCCTTCGATTATTCATGAAACTTTGAAAGCTGTGGTTGCGCAGTACAATGCAAGCCAACTTATTACCCAAAGAGAGGTAACAAGCTGTTTTGGTTCTCTTCGGTTCAGCGAGTTGATTTTCAATGTCACATCTACATGCCAGGAAAAGTGAGAAGCTGATGGTGATTTGAATCATCAGTTGATGTTGCTTGTCTTACTGAAATTGTGATGTATGCACCTTTGCTACTTTATATTCTCTTCCCCTTTTTCGGGCGATCCTTGATTTGGTATGTACCTAGCTAGTATAGTAGCAGTGCCTGGTGTTTAAAATCGAGTTCTGGATTTTAGCATCTTAGATCATAAAATCTGATACCTCGGAGCAGATTCTATTTCCTTATGAGACTTATGTATTTAAGTTTTGAAATTTGTACATTTTGTGATTTTTGGTTATCTCTGTATAGACTTTATTTCGATTCTAGTTTTTGAGATGGTACGGGCCTTTAAAGTAAGGCCTCTGTGGAGTTCCATTAACCCAAAATCACTGATTAGTGTTTACAGGATCTGTTACTTCTCCCTTTGTTAAGGCCCATTCTTATCAATATGTTACTGTTAACATATTTGCTAAGAATTTGGTTTTCCTGTTTTAGGCTGTCAGTAGAGAAATACGGAAGATATTGACAGACAGAGCAGCTAATTTCAATATTGCGTTGGATGATGTGTCCATTACTAGTCTAACTTTCGGAAAGGAGTTCACTGCCGCCATTGAAGCCAAACAAGTGGCTGCACAAGAAGCTGAAAGGGCTAAATTTGTCGTGGAGAAAGCTGAACAAGACAAGAAGAGTGCAGTCATTAGAGCACAGGTATGAATCAAGATTGAGCTCATAGTACTTTGGCCTGTTGAAATAGCCTAGGCTACTTGCGTAGAAAGGTTTCATTTAGGGATGCAACAATAGTTCATTGCAACTTCAGTTACCTCTATTCTTGGATGGTTCTTTTGTTTTGGCTCTTGATTGATCTATTTCCTCTCGGTGTGTCACAGGGTGAGGCCGCAAGTGCTCAGTTGATAGGTCAAGCTATAGCCAACAATCCTGCATTTATCACTTTGAGGAGAATTGAAGCTTCAAGAGAAATTGCCCATACAATTTCAAATTCGAGCAACAAGGTTTTCCTGAATTCAGACGATCTTCTGCTTAATCTCCAGGATATGGAATTGGGAAGCAAAACCAGTACGAAGAAATGAGAGGAAATGGTTAATTTTCAATATGGTTAGTTTTCATCCTCCAGTCGTCCAATTACGAGTGCTTCCAACTGTGCACGCCTAGTAAATTTTCTTGACCTGCCGAACTCTGGAAAAGTAATGCTCCCGGGAGGATGTACATTAACTGTTCAGACAAGCTTCAAACTGGACACCCTTTTTCTCTTTATTTGTCCTCTTGTTTCCATAATGTCAATAAGGTTGGTAGTTCTTTCTCACCAGGACCAACGACAGTGGTGCTTTGATTAATCTGATTGTACTCATTGCTTCAACGAGGTGATTGTACATGGCAATTCATTTATTGAAGAGGTCAAAGAATTAACAAATCACTTTCTTTGTCAAAGTGAGGCAACAGATTCGGCGCATTGAGCGCTTCTCTCAGTGATTGATTTCGGTTCAGCTTGAATACATTGAAACAGTAAGGGGGTGACTCATAAGAGTTGTAGATTGGCAAGTCATAACTCAACTGGACCAAATGGAGCGACTTTGATCGTTGCTCCATTTGGTGAGCACGTCGGCTGTGAAATATCCCATGCTAGTCATGCTCACATAACCTGTGATGTTTGAGTGTTTGGCTTGTAATCCTGGTTTACGATATCGTCGGGGACACACAAGCACGTGATTTCCCTATAAACGGGAGAGATTTGTACTGCCGTGCAGTCAGTCCGGATAGAGACCCAGATTATCTTCGATACTACTAGCAGTAGCATCCTTCAATGTTGGTTCGGATTCTGCACAAGTCAGCGCTACCCAATTACAAAAATGAAGTCTATTGTTGAAGAGTTATTATTGAGCAGTTTTGCTTGTCGTTTCCATAATCTATGGTGGATGTGAATCTCCACTAAAGAACTTTAAAGAAGGAGACAAGTTGGGGTAAGGAAAGGATGTCTTGCTAACGTCTGATAGGGGTACTTTGTCCTAGATTTATGAACCAGATGTATTCATAACAGGTAGATATCGCGGGAATCAGATAGGACCCACATGAGCTCGGCGATATTCGGCGGTGCGATCGACTCGGTCAATGCGAAACCGGGTCGAGGCAAGATTGCCGGGGATCATGAACGACCCACACAAGAATCCCACCCGAGCTCTCCGGGGGCGGGGGCGATCCCAACTCAGTCTCACTCCGAACGGGTGTCGAGGCGAGATTTCTCCGGGAAAGAATGGTCATCGACACAAGGTCACGAGAAAGTTAAGAAAAAAGCATACGATCCAATCCGTGGGAGGCGATTCAACGTTTGACCAAAAAGGAAAGAGATGGGGTCGCTGTCTCGAAACCGGCACAGGTGGGAGGGGTTGAACGGCGGGGAAAGAAGCTTTTTGAAATTTGTGGTGTCCTTTGGAGGCCCGTTTACCCACGGAATGATGCCGCTGGCAATCATGGTCATGGTCATGAGTAGTCGGTACGATGTTCCTCTTCCATTACTACAGTCCCCCGCCCAATTCTCTTAATATTTAGGACCTCTTTTGGTCGGTGCAAGCTGGTTCCCACCTTCCACACGCACATTTCGTTTGCTTCTTCTCTCGACATTATCCTGTCACCCACAATCAATCTCTCTCTCTACATGGTCAATGGTTCCTGGCTACCGTGGCTATACTTGACAAAATACCTAAGCGTCCAAGTTTGTCACGTCGGATGCTAAAAACTTCAAATTCACGTGCGTTATACATGATAAAAAAAAAAAACCATCCGTTTCATGTCACCTCGGCCCTTGAATCAAATCTAAATGTATGTATACACGTGGTCCCTAAACTTTGACCAAATATGCAATGTGATCCCTGAATTTTTAATTTGTTTAATATGATCCCTGAACTTTATTTCAATATACAATGTGACCCCTGAATTTTTAATTTGTTCAATATGGTCTCTAAACTTTTGGTAAATGTTCAATTTGATCCTTAGACTATATAAATATATCAAATGTCATCCTTCTATCGATTCATGTTTAGGGACAATATTGAACATTTTCACATAGTTCATAAACTAGATTGAACATTTACCATAAAGAAAATAAAGAATTGAGTCGATGAAGCGTTACCTTTCATCGATATATTGTACAATATAAATAGAGATATCATCACCTTTAATTATGGTAGAAGTTAAAGATAAAAGATACAATTTGATTTACAAGGAAATTGAATAAAAGACAAATCAGAAAAGATTTCCAAATGATCAACTCAAGGATACTTTGCTTGATATGTTATCTTCGTGATGATTTGTAAAAGATTCTGCACTGCAACCATTTAATTTTTTGCTTTTTGATTTGTTGCTTCAATACTCCCCTTCAAACCGATCAATGGGGAGGACCAGAGGCCGAGTTTGATTTGTAAACCAACAAACCTATCTCAAGTCAATGGTTTGATAAATGTATTAGCAATTTGTGAGGAAGATGGAACGTAACGAGTTACGATAAAACCAAGAGCAACCTTTTCCTGAACAAAATGATAATCGATTTCAATGTGCTTTGTTCGAGCATGAAAAACTGGATTAGTTGTGAGATGTAATGCTGGCATGTTGTCCGAGAAAAGTTATGAAGGTTGATGTTGGTATGTATGAAATCCAAATGAGTTCAACAACTGCGGAAACAAGAGCCTGATATTCAGTTTCAGCTATGCAGCAGGCCACGGTAAGTTATTTCTTGGCACACCATGGAAATACAATTTGAGCCGAGAAAAGTACAATAACCGGTGGCAGAACGTCGGATGAGTTTGCACTTTGCCTAGTCTGCATCAGTAAAGCCAAACAATGGAGAGAACTACGTGACAAAATGCAAAGCCCAAGGTATAAGGTACCACGAACATATCACAAAATACGTTTTACTATCTGATAGTGAGCAACAGTTGGGGCATGCATATGTTGGCAAACTAAGTTGACTACAAGCGAGAGATCTGGACGAGTGAAGGTAAGGTACTGAAGAGCGCCTACAATACTTCGAAAATGGGATGGATTAGCATAGGGCTTATCACCATGTTTGAGTGGTGGTTGCTTGGTAGCTATTGGAGTAGTAATCGGCTTACATTGCACCGTTGATGCTCGATTCAAAAGATGCATATTTTTGTTGCGAGAGAAAGAGTCCATTAGTGGAGCGATTGACTTCGATACCCAAGGAATAATGAAGACCAACAAGGTATTTCATGGAAAACACTTGACCAAGCGCCTGCACAAGACGATTTAGTAATTTCGGGGAATCACTAGTGAGGATTATATCATCCACGTAGAGCAATAGAATAATAATATGACCATGATGACGATAAACAAATAGTGATGGATTAGCTGTGCTACAAAACTTGTTGAACCATTCTTTGGAAAGATTTGAACTCATGACTTCCAGTTCTGATATCTTGTGAGATTTTATGGAACTATTACCAACCATTCTAAATGCTTAAGCTGTTAAATGAAGGTGTGGTTTAATATTTAATTACTCTAACATACCAAAAGTTAGGGGATCATATTGAACAAATGAAAAATTCGAGAACAACTTTGTACATTGGGTTAAAATTCAAGGACCACAATGCATAAATTAAAAGTTCACGAACGAAACTGCACATTATGCCAAAACTCAGAGACCATTCATCTCTCTCTCTCTCTCTCTCTCTCTCTCTCTCTCTCTCTCTCTCTCTCTCTCTCTCTCTCTCTCTCTCTCTCTCTCTCTCTCTCCACATGTTGTACTTTCAAATCTTGCGTGGGCACAATAAATCTGATAAAAAGTCCAACTCAAAAAACTTAAATCAATAGATGGAGGGATACTGTGTGTATATAAAGAGCATACCAATATACATGGAATTCAACGAATTGGGAGGCTGCACATGCAAAATAAACCAAGGCAAAACCTGCCTCCGTTAGAATGACCGGTAAATAAAGAAATGCCGCATGTATATAAAGAGCATATGGGCGCCGTATGAAGCAATGCAAGGCACTTTGCAAAACCCACCTCTGTTAGAGTGTCCAATAAATAAAGAGATGTCGCATACATATAAAAAGTATATGGATCCCGTATGAAGCAATGCAAGGTACTTTAACGCGATAAAGTACCAAAACATTGGTGGGTTCTTCCTATTGGAACGGGAAAATGGGCTCGGAATCACCACAAGAAAGACAAGAGAAAGCAAAGCGGAAAAGCAAGTGAAAAGCAAAAGAAGTACCTTCCCCCTATAATAATCGTCCGATTTGATGGACCATGAACGTGCATTGTCGAGGTGCAAGAAAAATACCGTTGGCTCTAAGACTAAGTCCACGGTTTTTCCATTCCATGACAAAATGAAGTGGGTTTCAGTTCGGTGCACGCATCGGTCCAAGCGAGGCTTGTGTCTTTCCACGGTTGAGGAGGAATTGGACGTCCCCTTCTTCTATTCCATGGCAAAAGCATCGTCAAACGTCGATGCGTTGGATCCATTGTCCACCTCTCCTTTTATTGGAAAACGTCGTTGTTCGTTGCTTTCTCATGCAAAGAAAGAACAAAGCAAAGTAAGAGATGATCATCTGTACTCTCTCGACATTTGATAATGTATAACACATGTTCAATATAATCTATGCATACACACACGCACGCACATTGTGATATGTAACATTTCAGTTGAAAATTGTGTCGTGCTGGCGATGCCTAATTCAGCTATCGCTTGTAAAGCTTTCATATTTAATTGGAGAGGCAAATTGAGTTTAAAAATATTTGAACTCGAGACTTCCTGCTTTGATATCATGTAAGCTTTGGCGAGACATAGCCAACTTTGTTAAAAATTTAAATTGTTAGATGAAGACGTAATTTAATATTTTAATAGGCTTTTTTTAAGGAAAAAAAAGGATATAGAATTCTTTATTTCAGCTTTTTTTTATTTAATTTAATTTCAATATGGTAAAAGCATTTTGAATTATTAGTGGGACCACGCCATAAAGGTAGTACGACCTTTCTAATTAGACTGGAAAAGAGAAAAAAAGTTGTTTTGTTTGGGGACGAAGAAAACAGGCGAGACATATTCATGATTTCGAGATGTTGGCGGAGCTACGTCATGATGTTGTCAGCACGCGGCGGATGGTCAAAAGGCAAGAATTTATCATCTGAAAAAATTTAATCAAATATATCAGAAAAGATGTAAGATGTGGTGATCCATATTAAAATCTCACCAACCGACACGAATTTCCACACATTTGCCATGGATTATAAAAAAACAGATATTAATATCACGAAAAACTCCAAATTAATACACTTGCGAAAAATTTACCATTCGTCAGTTTCCGTTAAATTTTATCGTTAAATTACAGAGTTATATGACACGTAGCTGTTGACGGGTATACCAGTCTTGGGTTTTACCTTCCGTTTGTTGCACGAGTACCGGTTTATGATTTTTCGTGATATTAATATAATTTAACAAAAATTAACGAAAGATAAAATTATCATAAATATATTTGGTGATAAAAAAATTAGTTTTTGGCAAATTTGTAACATGCGTTTCAATTTGGGGTTTTTCGTGGTATTAACCCTAAAAAAAATACCGAAGGAATACAGCATTTTGACTCCAACGATTACTTGCATACCTCTATTTTTTCAAATACCATTTACATACACCTCTAAACAAAAACACGCGTAAGGAAAAGACCCAATTGCCCTTTCTTGCACACACATTAACTTTTGAGTGATTTGTCTTTTAGTTGGTTTTGAGTTTTTAAATGGGCATAAGAATTTAGGATTTGAGAATCTGCAGTTTTGAAAGGAAATGACACTTTTGTAAATGGCAACATGATGATAATGATTGTGAATGTGCAAACTAGTCTTCAAAGGTTAATCTAGAGACATGTAAGCGGTCAAAGGCTGACAAGTAAGGTATGTTTTTAATATTTTTCCTTTATAAAATCACGCGTTTTAAGTGAAACACGGGCTCCGTAAAACTTTTCTTTTAATTAACTCGTTTTTTCACTGTTATTAATCGGTAATGCGAAAGTTTTTCGCGTTTACGATTGAAAAAATCATAATCGCAAATTTCGAGTTTAAGACTCCGTTTGTTTATCGAGAAAAGAATTATTTGAAAAGTGTTTTCCTAAAAATGATCACTTATATTGCTTAAGAGAATTAGCTAATTAAAAATGTTTTCATTACGAATAACAATTTTACATCTAAACTTTTTCATAGACGATGAAAATATTTTTCGCTCATTCATTTGTTATAAGCGATGTAAACAATTTTTAGGAAAAAAGTTTCACATCATTTATTTTTAAGGCTCCGTTTATTTCACAGAAAATAGTTTTGTCTTTTTCAGGCATTCGGATCGCTTGGGAAAATGAGTTAGCGGAAAATCTATGCTTAAAATTTAGGAAAATGATTTCCCCTTAAAAAATAAGAAATCATAGCAGCGCTTGAACAAAAAACTCTGCATTTGAACATGGGAAACCAACGCTTGTTCCTAAGCCTTTAGCAGCGGACTCGGGTCTAGAGACCAAGGCCAAGTCCATCGAGGTCTATCGAGGCCAAGCTGGGTCCAAAGAGGCCGGGCTCAAAACCCTAGGACCCAAGCCCGGGGTCCTTTTGGTCCAAAAAGGTTGGGCTCAAGACACCAGCACCAATAGCCGAGCCTAGGACTTTGGTACCTTTGCTCGGCTCCCTGACGCTTGACTTGGGTCCACAAAGGCCAGATCCGAGAACATAGTACTCATGCTCAGGTCCCTAATACCTAGGCACTAGTCCATTGAGGCCGAGCACTATAGGTACGGATTCATTGAGGCCAAGGTCAGGTCCACGGCGAAAGGGCCCAAGACTCCATTCCCGAGACTAGATCCATCAAGGTCAGGCCTGTGATGCTAGTGCCAATGCGCAATGGGCCCCTATCCATCAAGGTTGCACTCGTGTCCATCGAGGTCGGGCTGGGACCTCAATGCCCAAGCCCAGGTCCATCGAGACCAGGCTCGGTTCCTAACGCCATGCCCGTGTCCCTACGATCGAGATTGAGTGGATTGAAGCCGGGCCTGAGACCCCAGCGTCGGTGCCTAGGTCCATCAAGGTCGACTCTCGCGTACATCAAGGTCAGGCCCCGACCTGGGTCCATCGAGGGCAAGTCTGGGACCTCGGAACCCGCACCCAGTCCATCGAGGTCGAGCACAAGACTCCGATGCTGGTGCTCGGGTCCCCAATGCTTGTGCCTCGGTCCATCAAGATCGAGCCAGGGATCTTGAAGCTCGTGCCCCGATCCCCGGTGCTCAGGTCCATCGAAACTGGACCTGGGATCGATGCCCATGCTAGTGCCCGAGTCCCATGTGCCCTTGCCTATGTCAAGGTCCATCGAGGCAGAACCCAAGACCCTGTTGCTCGTATTCGCTTTTTCGGTTGCTCATGCACAAGTCGCTAGCGCCCAATATGTTTATTTAGAAATCGAATGATGGAAATACCGGAAATTATTGTCATTGTCTTGAAAATGACCTTTTGAAAAATATTTTCCAAACTTTTCACATCTTTTGCGAAATAAGAAGTTAAAAAGCATATTCGGCTACCCACCCATCGGTGGCCGCGTTGGTTTGCGCTCAGTTCCTTTCACGAGAGGTCTTGGGTTCAAAACTCGCCTATCGGTGATTTAAGTGGGGGTCGTGGCGGTGGGATCTTCTGCGTAGCCCCCTCGAGGACTAGTCGGGCATCCGCCGTTGGTTTGAGCCACTGGCTCGCCGGCCGTGCGGACACCTCGATTATCAAAAAAAAAAAAGCATACTCGGCTCAAACACATCATTTTTTATGGAGGTGAGCACACATAGGAACAGTACTGATGAATCGGTTAACAGAATTCGGGACACGTGGCAGACAAGGAGAGGTCGCTGCTCCGATTGTGCGGCACGAGTATAAGATTGCGTAATATCCGACGCCACGTAGGATTTGACCCTCCGCGAGGTCCAAGAAGCTGGGCTTTGCTTTGCGCGCTCGCTGACGTCACCCTAGCGCCAGCTTGGCAAATTTCGCGCCAACCCTCGAATAAGAGAATCTTGCGCCCCCAGTCAAACCTCTATCTGGTGTGAATTAGACTCGGCGGAGTCCTAATTTTTAAAAAAGTATATTCGAAAAATTGTCAAATCAAATCGAACGTTCCTCACGCATTTTTTTTTTTTCATATGAGAAATAAACGACTCGCGCGCCTAGGAGATTATGTAAGGCAGTAAAAAGTGGGGCGTCGGCTTGGCTCGCTAGACAACAATCGAGTTCTTTGTGATCCTCGACTCGAGTAATTCCAAGAAAATACAAAGAGTAAAAAATCTCGAACGCATAAGGTCGATATAGGAAAGTGTACCCTTGAATTCGCCCATGAAATGCTAATCGATTGAGGTTCGCTAGTTCACCCTTAAGTTCTCTCTCCCTCTATCTCCGGATTTAGATTGAAACTATCCGGACCGATGCAATTGATTAGAGCATCGAGAATTTCCAACTTAGGAACCGAAGATTATGTGTTCAGATCCTACTAACTGCGTACGATAGACTAAATGCCCGAATTGAAAATATTCATTGGACTTGTATGGTGTTTCATGGACCTCCACAAAATCGCAACACTGAGCTCGTACCCTCAAATTATTTATTAAAAAAAAAAGGATTAAGTTGGCAATCTGCGTTAGTTTCCAGAATCCATAATTAAGTACTAATTTAGCACCACACATTACCAAACACTATACAACACGATGCGCAATTACCAGCTCGGATTTTTTGAATAATTAGCCGTAATCCTATAAAATCTCACATCCTATCATAATAGGAGGTTCCGAATTCAAGTTTTGCCAGATCTCCTCCTGTTTTGCCTCCCTCATCATACATATTCACACGCCTTATTCACGCGCCTTAATCTTAAACCAAAGTCCAGTCTATAAGCAAAGGGAAGTCTCGAAATATTTAAATATTAAATCGCGCATTTATTTATTAATTTAACATGCGTATGCATCCGCGTATAAAATCAGAAATGACACGTAACCTTTTCGTCCTGTTCCGAGCGCGCGTTTAGATATTCAGTGTGGAAACGACTGCCCACAATCGGCCAGCCCTAAACGTTGTCGCACACGTCGTCGCACACGTCATCGCACGCATGTGTTCAGAAAGCTTTCTTGCTTCGTAGGCCTGTCCCAGAACTGCTTGTCGGTCAATCGATGTCGCCTTTCTCTTTCTCTTCTAACGTGCGTGGAAAAGAACCGCACCGCGTGAGCCTAGCGACATCACGCAGTCAACAGCGTGGATGGAAAACATCCTTTCCCTTCCCCCCACGCCATCTCCTGTTTTTTTGGTGAATTCGACTTGTACTAAACTTAATCAAATGAATTTACAAAACTAATCGTATAACCATGAAAAACCCTAAATTAATATATCTGCGATAAATTTTATTCCGAATTCATTTTTTAACCACAGAAACTCTGGTACATCTGTGAAAAATTTACCCCAAGCTAAGTTTTTTATCACCAAAAATCCCAAATCGGTATACTTACGACAAATTTACCTTCCGTTAGATTGAATAAATATTACTAAAAGGCACAAATTGGTAAACCTATGAATAACAGAGAGGTAAAACCCAAAACTGATATATCCGTCAACTACCACGTGTCATCCAATTCAGCAATTTGACGATAAAATTTAACGGAAATTGACGGATGGTAAATTTGTCACATATATACTGGTTTGAAGTTTTTGATGGTATTAACCCTATAAAAAATATAGTCATTCACAAGAAAAAATCTAGCAAGATGAAACCCTAGATTATTGCATGAGTTGAATTTTGATTTCATTAACGGAATTTACAGGGTCTCAATCGGTTCGCATCATTTGCCGCTAAAAATCTCATTTGTTATCAAGGGATAATGTACTTATCCCGGACGCGTCAGCTTGCATCCTTCGTCCAAATCCAAGTCTTTACGCACCTTCTATAGCTGGAGGATGCTCGCATCTGCCGTATTTGGTACCGCATTTGCCTCGCTAAGTGGCCGCACCTGGCCCGATTTTGGTATCTTATCCTCGGGCCAACATGCCGGTGAATATCTGATTCGGCTTTGAGTTGGTTGCCGAGTTTTCAGATTCAATCCGGATCTGCATTGCCCAGGATAACATGCCGAATGCGGATTTTTCCTTTTAACGTCCTTTCCTTATTTCATCTGCGAAAGTAAGATGCCATACATAGCGATGCCACCGACCCAGGGGCACGTGATCAGGTGCCGTCCGGTTATTCACGATCCCGCCGTCTCTTCTCTTAGAAGAACAAAAAAAAGCAAATAAAAATGTGCTGATTGCTTCGATGACGAAACAATTCATCTTAAAATACACTTCGACCACATCAACATCACACGCAAAAAAAATAAAATAATAATAATAATGACAACTTTACGGTGAATAAAATCGTTTTTTTTTTTTAAGGGGGACGCTAGTGCTGACGTCATCGACGAGCCGGAAACAAAGCCCCGAGCCTAACTGCCGTTGACGTACGACCCCTTCTAGTCACGTGACGTCATCCCTCACCCCCACCCCTCCCCCCTCTCTCTCTCTCTCTCTACTTTCTCTCTCCTCCCTCCACCATTTATATGCTTCCACCCATCGGCCCTCTTTGCACACTGCATTTCTACTGCACAAGCGCGAATTTCCTACACACTCTTTCTCCGATCATCAGTCCCCTCGCGATCTCAAGAAGGCCCAAAGACCCAATCATGCAACAAGCGATCCCTTACGAGCCGTCGCCCTTCCCGGTCCGCGGCCGCGGCGGCGGCGGCGCAGGCTCCCTGAACCGCCGCCGATCGCTCCTCCTGAACCCGAGCTTCGCGGCGGCCGGCGGCGGAGGCGAGCAGCAGAGGCTGCGGGGGGAGGAGGAGCTGGAGGAGCTCGCGGGCGTCCGCGAGGGGACGCGGCGCGCGGTGGCGGAGAGCGCGGTGGTGGTGTTCGGGAAGCGGGGCTGCTGCATGAGCCACGTGGTGAAGCGGCTGCTGCACGGGCACGGGGCGAACCCGGCGGCCCGCGAGTTCGGGGACGAGGAGGAGGCCGCCGTGGTGGGGGAGCTGGAGCGGATCGCCGGCGGCGGGGGAGGCGGGGTGCAGCTCCCGGCGGTGTTCATCGGGGGGCGGCTGTTCGGGGGGCTGGACCGGGTGATGACGGCTCACATCACCGGGGAGCTGGTGCCGGCGCTGAAGGACGCCGGAGCTCTGTGGCTCTGACGGGTCCCCGATGAAAAGGATTCAATTGCTTCATTTTTTTCATTTCTTTTTTTTTTTTTTTGGCCTTTTTCTCCTTTTTTTTTCGGATTTTTGTTTTCATAGAAGGGGAAAAATTTTGTGTTCCTCCTGATTCGGGAGGAGTTTGCATAGAAGGAAAGGCGATTCGGGATTTACTTTCTTCTTCTTCTTCTCAATTTGGACTAATTGTGGGAAGCAAATCGGTCAAGGACAAGTTAGTTTCAGACACGATGGTGGCGATCTTCTTCTTCCAGCGAGTTTTGTACGACCAAGTCTTTTATAATCTGATATTCGATATGGTGCAATCGAGTTCTTCCATCCGTCAAGAACCATGATTAACATATATCATATCGTCGATGTGGCATGCACCATCCTCGACATTAGTGAAAGAGAAAAGAAAACTTATAGAGAGAGAGAGAGAGAGAGAGGCCCCCCTCCTATCGATAGCCAATGATGATGAAACAGCACCCGTCGATGGTTGGCCATGCCCCCAACAAGGGCAGTAAAAATCCGCTCGACCCTCCACGAGGGACGCGCGATACTCGCCAGTCACTAACGACAGTCTCATTATCGAGAGCCCCACCACTCTTTCTCCCGGTGGCCGGGGGGGGGGGGGGGGGCGACAATCCCCTCGCCGAGCGTCGAAATCGCCTCGAACATGGAGGAAAAGGATTCGGACATCATCCTCGGGACCCATCAAGTGAAGCGAGGCCTACGCGTCCCGTAGCGTCCATCATTCACATTGGTAGTTGCTATGATGAATGTTTTTCTGAGCCCGGTGCATTCGATGATAAACCGTCCGTCCTGTCCCCTCATGCGCGTATGTCTGTACCGTGATATGATGTCCCACGCTATAAAAAAAGGCCGTACCATGTTTTGCCTGTACAGGGCCGACCGGGCGATCCGAAAATCTTAGGTTGCCCTCGCACTTGGGGAAAAGATTACGGTACGTGGTCGCTACCAAGTTGAATCTAGCATACACTTTACTGACCTTTTACACGCAGTTGAGCTCATGTAGGATATGTCTAAGATGAGCTTTGACCGAGGGCAAACCTTCCTGCCATGATACCGCGATTTCGAGTCAGCAAGGACTAGAGTTCGAGCATCGAACTCGGTTCATTGAACTCAGCCAAATCGCCTATCAAGAAAAACCAGAATCAGATTGTTCTGCGCTCCGTTTCCATGACCCGGTACGATACTTCTACCTTTACACGAGAAGTAGGTTCTCCTTCGCATGGGACTTTCGTGATCAGCAGGATGGCTCGACCGGCCTGTAAGGTAAGAAGTATTGCAAGGATTGTCATGGTTCAGGAATCCGTCCCTCCTCGAACGAGACCTACTTGCTTAAACATGACCTGTCCGAAAAGTCCTAGTGACAATAGACAAAAGAATCTAAGTTGTCAAACAAACTAAGCAAAACCAACGCCCTAATTAATCATCTGGTCAATCTTAATTCTTAAGATTCTGGCTTACATGCTGCCCCCGGAATGAAGATGAATAGCCAGACTCCCGACTGTGCACTAACAGCATTTGCTTGGAAAGCAGAGGATAATCATCCTTGTATAACAACCGAGGGGGATTAATGTACATACATTTAAGACTTCAGTCTACATAACAGCTAAATGGTGTCTAACCATGAGTCAAAATCGTCCAAGTCTTTTGATGTAGTGACAACAGGAGGAGACTGGACACCATGTGCAACAGAATTTGCCTGCTGGGTTTGCAATACACTGTGTTGAGTGTTTTGTTGAGCAAAGTTCGAGGTTTCTTCGAGTAAATCATCAAGAAGAACATCGATCTTAGCAGAATCGGGCACAGGTGTAGCCACAGAGGAAATAAAGCCTCGTCCAGAGGCCTGTGGCATTGGAGTTTGTTCTCGGAAAGCAGGAGTGGTCTTAGTGAAGCCAAAACCAGATGGCTCAGTCAATTTGGTTTCACCAAAAGAGCTGAGAAGCACATCGAGCTCAGCTTCTGCAGCTGCTGCCTCAAATGTGGAGTTTCTCTTCTCCAGGTCTATATCAGATATCTTGATTGACTCATCAGCGGACTCTGGAACTATGGTTTGTCCTAAGCTAGAAACTTCACTAGTATCCACAGAAATATTATCATCCAGAAAGTTTAATACTGAATCCGATTTACTTCCGCCCATTCCAGACTCTTTATGTTCATCTTCTTCTCTTTCTTCCATATCAAGAGCTAGTACATCTAACCGGCTCTTAGCTGCTTCAGTTTTGGCCGTTTGAATCTGATCAGAGGCCTTTTCACTGCTCGCGATGTATGGCCCTGTATGCTGTCAAATCAATCACATGAAATCAAATTCTAGTTCGAGATATGGCAGAGCAAAACTTGCAACCAGTGAAAGAGATGATATTAGCAAGTGTTTGATATCTGTCGCTCAAGGTGCCAACATACGCTTCTTAGGGAAAAAAGTAACCAAACATTTAGCAGATCCTAGACAGACAAAATTCCTTTATGACAACCATGTGACTTCTGCAGTAAATGAACCCATATCAACTTTCAGAAAGCAAGTTAAGATCAAAGAGCTGGACAAGAAAATCGTCCTGTCCTGATAAATTCAGATTAACAATACAAAGGCACCATATCTAGAGCAGGTCGATTTTTCCTAATTAATTTCCACACAGAGACGGCACTTTTTGCAACCAAACATGTGTGGGCAGAGTCTCAGAGGTGCATGCATGGACATCAGAGGCTGAGACATGCCTTAGGTTTGCACAAGTCATTCGTATTTTCTCATGTTAAAAATATTTAGAAGCCCAGTGTCAAGCATCTCAATAATTCTCCAATAAACCTTCTTTCTGCAAGAAGTAGATTGCTTGTGGTGACTATACAGACAACACGTCTTCAACGCCATTGTCACTAAAGAAGCCTCACTGTAACTTTCAAATCATCCATTAAGTTCTGTCCCAAGAAATTCGAACTTCTAACCATAAAGCAGGATAACTGAATCTTTTCTTTGCCAAGTGATTGCCAAACCAAAATATCGAATGGTTAAAGTACACAGCCCATTTGTACCCAAAGACTTTGCCACATGACACTCACCAATCAATTCGTATAAATTCTTATAAAACTTCTGCAGATAGATTAGTTGGGAAAGGAGATGTACCATTTCAGGCGGTAACAGATCCGGCTCAATGAAGAGCAGTTTAGCTAAGTCCACCTTTGCAAGTTGTTCAGCAAGTGCATTCAAGTTCAGGGATAGAAATGGCACCTGAATAATACATCACACAGGGGAAGCAACAAACTAAGTGGAGGCAATTTGACAGAAGCGAGACAGATTGCATATTTGAAATGTAACAACAACAAAAATGAAAGTGGCTGGCATGAAGCCATAAGAATTCATTTAAGTGGAGTGGAGGTTTGTAGATGACATATCACACTGAAAAACTAAAATCAAAGACAACGCGTTAAGTTTATGCACCAGAAAAGTAGACGAAACATTAGGTTATCTCATTTTACAGAAGCTAAAAGCTTGAAAAATGCTTCCCTAAAGTTTCATGATTATAACAGAATTTAGCCAAAGATAACTTTAGGCAGAAATGTATTCTAGCTCCAAACATATCAGCTTGCATTAAAAGACAAAGCGTTAAGTTTTGCACATAAAAGAAGACGAAACATTGGGTTATCTCATTTTACAGAAGCTAAAAGCTTAAGAAATGCCTCCCCAAAATATCATGATTATAACAAAATCCAGCCTAAGATAACTTTGGGCATGAACGTATTCTAGCTCCAGACATATCAGCTTGCATCACACAAAATTATTGCCTGTGCTCCACTTCCCTCCATCTCTCTCTCTCTCTCTGCATGGTGATACATCTTTAAAACAATCACTTTGCACTTTGATAGAGACTATTAGTCAGGCAATGGTAAGATCCAATTTGTCCACTGCTATGAAAAAGCAATCACAACGATCCTAACGCACAACATCAAGGACATGTGTACTTGTGAAGAGCGAGGCTGCTCAAATCACACAATCACCACTATCTCAGAAACAAATGGGTTGAGAACTTGAGATAGAAAATCACTCTAATCTACATGATCCCAACAACATGATAAGCAGAGCCATCCTTCCCCACACGACTCGTTTCGAACTAACAAGTTCTTTAATAACGACAGAGCCGCGCACAATGCAACTAAAATCCTCAAAGAAAGAACCTGTCGAACGAAGGAAATGCCAAAAGTGAATAAGGACATGTACCTCATGACCTGAAGTTGCCTTATCATCGACAACGACACTGTCCTCATCGGCCCATGACAAGACCGCCTCTCCCCTAACCGAAAGCAAAGCACTTGCCCCTCCACCGAAAAATTCTGCCGAAAGCCAACAGAAAGTTACACGTTGAGACACGAGCCAAAATTTCAACTGACGGCCATGGAAGAAGTATCGATGCAATTAGCAACAAAACCAGCCTCCCCAGAATGGCATAATAAATCAGTAATCTTTCATAGAATCATCCATCTACCAATGAAATGACTACACTTTTCTCACACCACCCCTCCTGCCTACAAAGTAGTACCAACTCCTTCCAACAGCAAACAAAAATCGCCAATTAACATCAAATTTAGTACTTGGTCCTGATGCAGGTAACAAGTAACAATCCAGATCAACTTTCGACTCCGAGTTAACACAGAGCCAAATCAAATGCAGAAACGAACAAATTGCGGAAAAACAGAGAACCAAGCCTGGAACTTTACCGGGAAGAACATCACCCAAGGACACGAAACCATCCACGCAAGGTTCATCCGGAACAGACTGAGATTGAGATTGGGCCTCGGCGATCAAGTACCGGTAATCCGCCCCTTTGCTCCTCGGCGCCGGAACATCGGAAACCTGAACCTCACCGCTCCCCCCGGCGAGGCCCGACTCGGTTTCTTCTTCCTCGTAGCGGTCCCAATTCGAGGGCAGCTTCGGTTTCGTCGGCCGCGGCTGGGCTTTCTCGGGAACTTGCTTCCCCGACGCCGCCTTGCTCGCCGGCTCGCTCGAAGTTCCCGGTGGCGCTCTAGGTTTCGGGCCGGGGGGATGGTGCTTCTTGCTGTGGTGCAGGGAGTGAGCTCTCTTCGATCTGGCCAGAGACTTCGCGTCCATTTTCCGGCGAAAATCTGCTTCGGACCGATCGGAATTTTCCCGAGAAAACTTCAAACTTTGCAGTCGGAGGGGGATAAAGAGACGGGCAGAGAGACGGGGGGTCCGACAATTGACCCGACCCGAGTACCGATTTCCTCTTGAACCCGACGTAGAACCGGAAATTGCCGAGGCCCGCCCATGACGAGAACAGCTATGCGGGCTTGACCCGGGCCCAATTGGATATAGGCCCAAGCCCGCCAAAGTACAACTGGGCTCTTGTGGCACGGGCCGGGCCTGGGCCGGCCCATGGAGCTCGGGCCATGATTTGCAGTCTTTGATGAAGTCTACGTAATCCATCTATAATGCACCTCCACTTATAATATAATCCTAAGAAAGTTTCCTAAATTAGGTAAAAAAAAAATCAAGAAATTATTGCTTCGCCTGCCGAATAGAACTTGCTAGACCCTGTACCAAGTTCGAAATTAGAGGCAAATGCGATGGTTCGACCAACGGTGGATCAAGGGCTATGGGAGCGCGCAAATAGCCAAAAAAAAAAAAAAGGAAAATTTTCAAATAAGGACTTGGAATGAATCTTATTTTAAATAAGGGTCTGAAGTGGATATTGTTTCAAATAAAAGTCTAAAGTGACTATGTTAGTTTCAAAGAAGGGCCTGACTTTCCAAATAAGGCATTTTCGTCATTTACCTTTATTTTAATTTTTACCCTTTTCCTTTTTCTCCTTTTTTCTTTCGTTTTTTCCTTTTTCGAGTTTTTGCTTTCTTCTTCGCTGATGGCTTGGCAGACACCGACAATACTTGGAAAGGGCTGGGCCAAGGCCGCCCTCACTCGATCTAGCAAGTGACACCTTTGCCCTAGGCGAGGCCGCCCTCATCAGATCTGGCCGAGGGTCGCGTTGCCAACGACCGGCGAGGGACGGCCTCACCTCGGTGAGGTGACCCTCGCCCTAGGCAAGACCGCCCTCGAAAGCCACAAGTGAGGACTGCCTTGCCAAATCTAGGTGAGGGTCGCCTCGCACGCAATTGACGTGGGAATGGGCGAGGCGACCCATACCCCAGTGGCCGGCGAGGGTCGCTGGGCCCTCGCCAGCCCTGGCCGGAAAGAAAAAAAAAAGAAATGAGAAAAAAAGAAAATTTTAAAATTAAAATTGTCTTTGAACAAAAACGTCTTTGGTAGGCCGAAATATTTAGCCGGGGTCAACGATCGACGAGGTCAGGCCCTTATTGAAACTACCATGGCCACTTTATGTTCTTATTTAAGAAAATGAAGGCACTTCAGGTTTTTATTTGAAATTTTCCCAAAAATTATTAGTAGACACTCTGGTGATATGTATCTTTCCATCTATCCATCCATCTATCTATATCATGTGGATAGCTTGGCCACTTTAAGGTTTAATAATTTGGAAAATATTTTCCTAAAAACGATCACTTGTATCACATACAAAAAATGAATAAATGAAAAATATTTTCATTGTCCATGAAAATATCGAGACATACATTATTATCGATAATGAAAACATTTCTAGTGGACTATTAATTCAACCAATACAAGTGATTGTTTCTAGGAAAATATTTTCCAAATCATTCATTTTCCGCGAAAAAAATGGGGACTAATGTTCAGGAGCTCGAGCTTTATGCCAATCTACTATAAATAGTGTGAATATCTTTTGAATAATGAGCAAATTGTATAAAAGAAAAAGGGAGCTAAGACATTTTTCATTGCTCGGTTAGCCTTGAGATTAAAAATATATATATGGGTGGTAGAATTGCTGTCCTCCAAATCAAATCATATGTATTGAATAAGTCAATAAGATACTTACACGCACTCGTTCAATAAACTATTAACAAAGCAAGATCACAAAGTAAAGCCGAATCCTTCTAGGGGCACCGGAGAGATTAGGTTTTCTGTTGGAGTTCCTTTTTTTTTTCCAAAAGAGCACGCTAAAAGTATGAATTTTAGCAATTCTGAATTTTAGCAATTCTTACAATTACTAGGTGTCAAGCTATTAGCCTCGTTTGGTTTCTCGACAAAGGATTTTTCTAGTGAATTCTAAATATCGTCGATAGAAATAAGAATCGTTTCCAATTGATTGGATTGCAATATATCTTGAGCATGGTAATGCATTTTTTCCTTCCAAATTTGCTATCGCTAAACTTTCGAAATTCCAGTTTTACACTCGCCATTTTCCAAGTTGCACGACGTCGCCGACAAGCCAGATTTGGTACGGCGAACCTCGCCTGAGGTTGTGCGACCCCAGGCGACGGCCTCTGAGCCATATGTGGCTCACTGACGATTGCAAGGAGAGTTTATTTATTTATTTAAAATGTATACCTAAAGTTCTTTACCTGTCTATTTTTTTTCAAATGGCATTTAAATCAAGATCAATTCCCAAGGCACTTTTTAATTATATTTTATCAAATACTATTTGCATTTTGAAAAAACCATTTAACATAAAGCCATTTGCATTTTTCCAAAAACTTTCAAAATTCCAACCAAACATAGCCTAAGAAAATCTTATTCTCTTTTCTTGCGCTAAAGAAGATCCTCCACTTCAATAACGATCTTACTATTTACCTACGTTAGCTTGTTAATAACTTAATAGTTTTTCTTTAGGAGTATTCAATTAAATGTATCTATATATGTACTTACTTTTATGTCGATGTGTGTATATATGCATGTATGTACAGGATAATTGCACTATATCCTGCTCTAGTTTCCTCTTCGAAATACACCCCCGAGGGAATAATTGTCCAAGTAAACCAAGATTTTGAAGCCACACAGAGTAAACATGCTATATTAATCATAGGGTTAATACCATAAAAAACCCTAAATTAATAGAAGTGATCGGTTCCCGAGCCGGTGGAGAACCGGCTCCCAATTTTGGAAACCGGATCGGACATTCCGATTCAGTCCAATGGCATCGGTCACTTTTTTTTTTCCCACTACTTGATACCATATATTTTGAAACTAGATTTGTGTTCCCTATGCCGACTACACATAATCACAAAAATAAGCGTGCAATTCGAGCCAATACGATGACGAATTGTATTCCTCGTGCCGAGTACACATATGTTCTAAAATTGGAACTATATTCGCCATACCAACTACACATAATCACAAAAAAATATATATGTAATCGGTCCGGTTCCTCTTGGAATCGGGAACCGGACTGCCTGGACATCGATTCTACACATACTCACAAAAAAATAAAAATATGTAGTAGATCCGGTTCCAAACCGGAACGCCTGGATAATGGTTTCACTTTTAGGAATCAGGAACCGGACCAACACTCTTGGGAACCGGACCGGTCGGTTTGGTCCGGTTCCCGGTTTGGGCGGTCCATTTTGTACACCCCTACAAAATGATACACCTGTAATAAATTTACTCCAAATTGATCTTCTGACCACCAAAAAACCCAAACTGGTACATTTGTGATAAATTTACCTTCCGATAAATTGGATTAATACCACAAAAAATCACAAACTAGTAATTGTGTGACAAACGGAGGGATAAAACCTCAAACTCATGCATCTGTCAACTGCCACGTGTTATCTAACTCAGTAATTTGACAATAAAATTTAACGAAAACTAATGGAGGGTAAATTTATCACATGTATACTAGTTTTGGGTAAATTTATTACATGTGTACCGGTTTAGGATTTTTCATGGTATTAATCTTAAATCATATGATATCGTGAAGTTCAATATATAAAGGCCTAACTCAAAAAAATAAAATAAATAAAAGCCGAACCTCTAACTCGACTTTCAAATTTCCTGGCCTTTTCGAGTCATAAAAAACTGTGCAACCTTTTGATTTTATTTCAAATCTATCCCGTCGTTAATTTTCCATCCATAGAACTATCTATGACTTGGTGACGTGGCGCCCACATGCTGCCACCATGGCAATGTTTTATACTTTTGGAGTTAAATGAGTTATATTAATCATTTGCATATTTCTTCTAATAATTTTCTCTTACTTTGTCGCGTTGTTTCTTAATTTCATGTCGATTTTAAATGTTTTCATGTAAACTTTTGCTTTGTTTATAAATTCATTGGGTTTTTATTTATCAATATTTTTTAAACAAAACGATCGTGGGTTATGTCTCGGTGCATTCCATCATTCTAGTTTTTTTTTTCCTGTTTTATTCCATAAGTACTTGCTATTATTTTTCCTTTTTTTAAAGCATTTTGGGTTGGCTATTATGTCTAAATCATAAAATATACCCATGTTGGCGCCACACGAGTACCATGTCATCGGACTAACACCTCATTGGATGGAAAATTAACTGCGGGATAAATTTAAAAAGGAAAGGGATAATGACCCAAATGGTCCATGAACTTTAACCCAACGCGTAATATGGTCTCTAAACTTTTAATTAGTTCAATGTGGCCTCTGAATTTTAGTTCAATGTGCAATATGATCACTAAACTTTCAATTTGTTCAATGTAGTACCTAGACTTTTGGTACATGTTCAACTTAGTCTATGAACTATATGAAAATATTCAATGTAGTCCTTCCATTGATTCAAGTTTAGAGATATATTGAACATTTTCATATAATTTAGAATTAGATTGCACATGTATCAAAGTTCAGGGATCATATTGAAGAAATTAAAAGTTGAAGAATTATATTGCACATTGGACTATAGTTCAAGGATCACATTGAACAAATTATAAGTTCATGGACCACATTGCACATTGGACCAAAGTTCGGGAATCATTTGTGTCATTTTTCAAAAGGAAATACAAGATTGGTCATTTTTATGATAACTTGATAATATGGGGATAAAATTTGAAAATTGGGTTAATGATTGGGCTATTGTCTGCAATTTGGCCATAATTAAATCACTCTTTACAAGTGGCTAACAAAATAACGTGACTTAAGCTAATTGGCTCGTTCAAGCGTGCAATAAAGCATTTGTCTTATATCTAATTCATGCAATAGGCTAGATGCACGAAGAACTTCATTACTTGCCCCTAGCTAGACCCCAATGATGAAACTTTTACAAGCTTTTTCGAAGTTCATGCATCTTTCTTAATAGATATATTGCGAATCAACATTCGGGTTTACCTCTCAATCTCACACCCAAATCCAGAATCAAGAAACAGATCTATAAAAACTAAAAAGGAAGCAATCATCACACAATTAAGAAAGACTTCCTCTAGCCAGTGTACTCAAGTCTTACATGGTCATCAGAAATATCTTTCACCGGCTAGTTGCCTCGCAACAATGTCCTTTGAGACCCACCTGATTGGGCACTAAGAAGACAAAGTTCACTTTTTAATTTATATCATAACATCTTTTGTGCGTGTAATTTGGTCAAGCTACAAATTGCCCTTTTAACCTTTACATCAATGGTGGGGAATGTATGGCCCTTAAATGTTTAATGTTACAAAACCCCATTTTTTTCATACAGCTTTTGAAGACAAATTTGTCTCTTGTTAATTCTTCCTATCTAGAGTGCCAAGAAATCAATCATTTGAGAGGATAGACAATCACCAACCATGCAAGTCTTGATCTTATAGTATAATAGGTTCTCTTAGCTCTTTTATTGAATTTCTTTAGTGGAGCTTTAGTGCTTATATGTGATGGACATTGCTTTAGGCTTTTGCTATGTGTCTTTGCTTTTGTCTAGGGTCAATTGCATTCTCTTTTGAAAAAGAGGTAGGGACCATTCTTTCCACGTAGAAGGAAAACGAGAGAGTTGGGTGCTTTTAACTTTGCTTTCAAGCCTTAAAAGATAATCTCTAATCTTTTTATAAGGAAATGTAATGGAATTGTTGATCGATCCTCATGTAGTGGTGGTCTATTCCATATCCTAGAGAGAAGGTGCTCACATCAGCCTAGATACAAATATTTAGTACAAAGTAATATCGAATAAAAGATGAAGAAAGAAAAAGGAAATTAGTTTACTAAAAAATTAATCTAAATTTTTTGCCAATCATCATAAAGCGGATTTTTATGACGAGTAATTCACCTTAAGCAAATAGTTCTACATTCATGGAGTATCCAACTGATAATTAATCCGTAGACAAGATGGGGGAAATTACCAAGAAAGATCTAAACTTATTGCATTTGTACCAATTAAGTCATAAATCTTTCAATTTAGCCAATTTAATTGTAAACCTTTTGACGATTTGCCAATAAAGTCATCTAATTAATTTTGGCCAGAAATCGCTGACGTAGACACTAGTCATCCTACATGGCACAGTTGGCTTAGGTAGATCTGGTGAGGGAGAGGCCGCTCTGGTCTGGGCAATAGCGAGGGCCTCCCTCGTTGAATCTGCCCAAGTTGACCCTTGCCCAGGTGACGCCTAATGAGGCTACCTTGGGGGGGGGGGGGGGGGGTGCCACTAGCAAAGGGAAAGAAAAAAAAGAAAAAAATTCAGAAAATTATTAAAATTTTGTAAAAATTGTCCATGTCAGTATCGGTCGCTGGTCTTGTCATGTAGGATGGCCAACATCCACATCGGTGATTTCTGACCAAAATTGACTAGATGAACTACATTGACAAATCGTCAAAAGGTTTAGAACTAAATTGACCAAATTAAAAAGTTTGGGACTGAATTGATACAAGGACAATACATTTAGGACTTTCTTGGTAATTTCCCCAATAAGATGTGAACCAAAATTTGGACACATCTTCATTATTTGCAAGTTGATTACTAATAAGAAACACTTTCACCTAAAAGGAAGGAAAGTATAGCAGAAGAGAAGCAATTTGGGCACCCTTCTGTCACTAGGATTACATTTGCATGCTTGACAATTTTCACTTGCATTTCGGAAATTTATGTTTTTTTTTTTATGTTTGTTGCCGTCTCAATCATCAAAAGAAAAATAGGATTATTTAAACTATAATTTCCTCTATGATTGGTTGTCTTGTCTGTTTGACCATAGTCTTTTACAGTGCGAGGAAAAGGAACGATGCCTTGTGATGACTAGTGCACTAGTCAATGCATACAAATCTACGTGGAATTCAATCTTCTTTCACTAAGTGACACATAATTACTTTAGTCTTCATCATTCATGGAAGGAAACTATTCGCGACGTAAGAAGGTTGAATGCAAATAATGTTGTGTTTAGCATAAGATTGGAGAAGATAAAGAACTTGTGTTGCTTTTTAGTTTTTTGAAAGACTACTTTGCTACTTCCATTATTGCTTGAGCATGTAAAAGGATTGTTTTAGTTTTCGTAAATTCTTTAACGGATGACTGAATGTTGTTAGAATTTCCAAAAGGAATAGAAGAAAAAAGACGGGTAGATTTTCGGTAACTCGACCTATGTGATATAAATTGAAAAGGAGAGATTGACACATCGAAATATGTTTAATTTCCATTTGTTTTGCGGAAAATTAATCGTCAAAAATTTATTTTCTCAATTTTCAGCATTTGGATTGCTCGAAAACAAGTCAATGGAAATAATTTTTTTATCAATTTGGGAAAATGATTTCCTCTTTTAAAAATTATTTTTCAGAATAAAAATGGACTTTTGCACCAAAAAACCATCGCAGAAGGTCAAACCCCGATGCTCGACTACCAAACCTTGGATCTCGGTGCCAAATCGAGGACACGACGATCGGATTCGGGATTCAAGCGCCCAACGTGGGACACAGACACTCACCCTCAGGACCCCTACCACCCCAACCCAAGTCCACAATAGTCGACCTCGACAACCTAGACTTGAAGCCCTTAGAGGTCAAACTTGAGTCCCTAGTGGCCCGACTGTGAGCAAGGGCGCGAAGGCCCTTGCCCAAGGCCTTCATGACCCCGTTGGCTGCGCGCGAGGTGGCCTTCACCCAAATCTAGCAAGGGCCTGGGCGAGGGTTGTGACCCTTGCTGGCCAAACTGGAAGGAAAAAAAATTTTAAAAATTCAATTTTTTTAAACTGAAAAATTATCCATATTGGGGCTAGCTATCTCGGTTGTGCCACGTAATATGGCTGGCATCTACATTAGTTATTTCCAGCCAAAATTGGCCAAAAGGACTCAATTGGCAAATTGTTAAATGGTTTAGAACTAAATTGGCATAATTGAAAGGTTTAGTACTGAATTGGCACAAATGCAATAGGTTTATAACGTGCTTTTCCCTTTTGATACCAGAGTCACCTCCAATTGTTGCTTCCCTATGTTGCTGCTGCGACCTTCAGCGACACCATCGCCTACTACTAAGCACATTGGCCGCCACCATGTTCATATATATATCTCCTCCCCTTCAGCTCTCTCTCTCTCTCTCTCTCTCTCTCTCTCTCTCTCTCTCTCTCTCTCTCTCTCTCTCTCTCTCTCTCTCTCTCTCTCTCTCATGATGCAAGAGTTTTGACTTAATATTATTAGAACTTTCACAGTATATAAATGTTGACATGTAATTCACCTATAATATCATCATAATTGTTTAATAAAATTTTTCGAATGACAATTTAGATTTTGTCGGAAAAGTGAAAAATTTTCTAGAAATCAAAACAAACAAACCCAAAATATGCTTGAAATTGTCCCTTTTCTTAGTCCATTCATCCATGTATTACAGAAAGCTAAAATCTGAGATTTTGATTTGTAGATATCTCAAAAGTTTTCCTTGAGCTGATCAAATACGCAAACGGGCATCTTTTCTATCTGCCTCCCTCCCTCTTTAATTGAAAATGGCTTGGGTATATACTTGAGAACGAAGTCACACAAAACTTAAGAAAGAAACCCTAACACACTTCAAAAGCTATAAAGCACAAAAGATCTTCTCCAGTATATTCACCTCCAGAGATTTATAGTGCTTGTTAATAAAGGTTTGGCCTACTTTAGTTCAACAAGCAAAGAACTGCTAGGTTAAGATTAGTCAAAGATAATGAATAGAAAAGTAATAAAGTAAAGGAAAGAAAAAAACTAGAAAGAAAAGAGAAAACTAAAGTTGAAATAGAGAATTGGTCTGGGAAAAGGCACATATTCCTTGCCACCTTTTTTTTAGTGTGCAAAAGCATGTGGGCTTCTATAGATGTGGATTCCTCGACCTAAATCTGCTCTTCTTTTAGGGTAAATTTTCAAAAGCAAAGAAAGATCCTTTTCCCAGCAATTATACTACAATTACCGATATTTACGGTCCTCCGGTTCTCACATTTAGAAAGTTAAATAATATTGGGTAATATAAGAATCGGTCTACAAAATGACATGATAAATTGTCAGTGGACACTTGAACAATTGGATCATGTTCGGCACTGTAATACCGTGATAGTACTTCGTAAATGGATTTTGCATGGGATAGACTTTTGGAGAAGAGAGGATTACCTTTTTTTAGAAAGAAAAATTCGAAATAGCTTTTGCAGATTTGGGAAGGTTTTACAAAAAGGACTTTACTACAAGTTTCTTTTCATGATCATGAATATCTTGGTCAGAATTGGATCTCATATTTAACGTTAGAGTCCTCCACATTGCTTGGGCGTGAGATTACAATACGAAACAGACATAAGCGTGTATCCTTGCAAGTCACAAGTTAACATCTTAATTAATTTTGCTTTCAGTGGCAAACTTTCATCAAAGCCCAATTAATAGAACCTTATATAATTAATTAAACAGTTGATCCACATTTCCAAGATGGTCCAAGTCCATCACTCTTAACCCAGCTATGTATCTCCTTTGAATTAATTATACATAGGTTGCTAACAAAACCCTAAATTCACGCTATGCTTTCTTGGAATTCCACACAGGATAACACATGCTACAAGACAAACCCTAAAATCTCTTTCCCAGTACAAACTCTTCCAAGAAAGGGAATAAAAGGAACAGTGCAACTTCACATGACTTGGACTCATCTCCTTGTATGCTAATTCCATTTCAAGCCCGGATCATGCCCATGCCTTGGTACTAGGGAAAAAAATCAATACCTTTTGAACTCTCTCTGTTTGAATTGCTCGAGTGAATATATACAATAGACACACCTAGAGACACACCTACAGAGAGAGACACGGAGAGACAGAACATGGTCATTCCTTCATTTTAACCAGAAGAAGACAACCAAAGAACAAACATACCCGTGGTGACAACGTTTTGCTTTTCCCCAAAGACTGTTCATTTTTAAATTCCACAAAAAGAAAACTAATTCTTTCAATTGCCCCCAGAGAGAGAGAGAGAGTTTTGTGTTAGGAATCTTGATTTTGTGAGGGGGCCTTGAAAGTTGAAAGAGTGACGGGGTGGTGTTGTTGGGAGGAGGACAGAATATTCTCAAGTCGCCAAAGTTCAACAGCATAAGTCCAAGGAAACTATCGTAAAGAATTGGGGAATGATTAGATTATGATTAAGGGTGACAGCAAAAGTCAGCCCACAGGCAGACGCTCTTCCCACACTTCCAAAAATTCACTGCCTTTGTCAGCTCGCTGTCTTTTAACCTCTTCCCACGTTACCTCATTTTCATATTTAATTTCATAAACACATTCAAAATCCCTGCACCTATCTATATATATGAATGAGTCCACAAATTTATTTGAGGGGTATGATTAAATAATGTTTCTGAGTTTAAAAAAAATGTGGGGGGCGGGGGGGGGAGATCTGTGGCTTCTATCTACATCGTGCATGATTTCCTCGATTAACAGAAGTGAATGTAGAAAGAGTGCATTTGATTCATGGGTCCTTGTCCATTACATGGTTTGCTTTAAGCAGAAGCAATTTCTCAATTTGTTTGCGCAAGTTAATTGATTGCTTACCACTAAACAAAAATTAAAGAAAAAAGGGAAAAACAAGTGGCTTTTGTAATTCGAGACCTACCACTTCCACTTTTTCGCCATATGATGGTGGGTTATAAGCAGCCTTCGAAGTACAACCGAAAGTTTTATTTTCTTTCCTTAAAGAAAAGCATGTACTAGTGCTTGTGCTGGCAAAAAGGAGAGGAACAAAATATCAATCATTAAGTTTGCTATCTACCAATCAACAATTGACCAACCACTCAAACTTAAAAAAAATTGACTCGACGGGCTACATACATTCACAGACGTCTACATATAATATGTATGACATCCACATTATTACGTATTCCACTTAGTTCGGTATTACATAAGTAATTGAGAACCTCTAAATTTTTAGGGTAAATTTACATATAAAATCTACTCTCTTGGGAGATTGACACTTTATCATATGTGTTATGCGATAGTCCAAATTTCTTTGCCATTTTCTTTCCTCTCCTTTTTCCCCTTCACCTATTTCCGATTTTGCCTCTAGTAGTAGCAGTACGGTACTACTCGAGATGATGGCCAGTGATCTTGAACACAACGGCAAGGACAGGAGGCCAAGGCATCAACGAGATAGAGTGTGATAGCGTCGGCATGGGGAAGAGAGACATAGAGGAGGGGATGTGTAAGATTTCTGGTTTCCTAAATAACTTTTCCTAAATCACAAGAGAATTTTGGTCCAAAAGTAACTTTACCGATTAAATTTACACCTATCTAAATCTAGAGGATCCCAATCTTTACTCAATTTGCTAGGTTCACTTCAGAATCCACAAATCCACAGTGCTTCGACCAAAAAATTTGGTCTTCATAACCAACTACATGTATTTTCTTTTCAATGGAGTTGCAGTATAATTTTCTCCTACTTTATAATTAACGGTCCGGATAAATCTAGGTATTAATGTACAAACAATTGCAAGATTAATAGTGTAGCCTATAAAAATAAAATGGAATTAAATGACCAAGTGGATTTGAGATCTTGACAAGGAGATTCATGGTCTCGCAAAAGAACTGCCATCCGGACGATTATTCCTTGCAATGTCTTTGTTTCGTCGTTTGCATTGGATTTTACCTTGCTTGACAGGTGGACACGTGCATGTCGCCACGTGCATGGGAGATTTAAAAGATACTCATGCTCCAAGAACCCTAAATAAATAAATTTTAAAAAAGCAAGCACTTTTTTTTAATCCAAACCCACGAAAATTAGCAAAATTAAAGAGTAACTGATGAGCCAGAAACTTACCGAGGGGGATTTAATTTACGTTTTTTTGGGAATAAGGATTAAAAAAAGGGTGTGATTGACAAAGACAAGCAATCACTCGTGTACATATGAGTTTCCGTTTCATTTTTTGCATCTTTTTGACGAAGAAAAAAGCAAATCCACCATTCTTGGTACGAGAAGTATGTTTGAAATTGAACTTCGAATGATAGGTATGGACTGGAGAAGAATATCTTGTGCATGCTCAACAAATAGAATCGAGGTTTTTCTTTTGTAATTTAAAAATGCATTTTCCTCCTACTTCTTGCGACAGAGAATCAAGTTATTGAAAGGTGCGCAACCCACGTTATCGTGAACCGTTTGCATAGAAAATATCTTCTCCACGATATGGAGTGCAATCTCAAGTGGTATTGGAGAAACTAGATGAAGGAACAAAAATCTGAAGTAAAGAAGATGTCGTAACAAAAGTATGTTCTACATTGCAACAAAAAAATATTTTCACCACTTTAACATGGTATCAGAGATTTGACCAATAAAAAAATATGGTATCAAAGAAAGATTTTAAATCCACTCTGCGTTCTCCTCTATTTATGTAATGGGTCTTAATACGTGTGGGAAGTCTGAAAATTTAAAATGTACGTGATTTTTTAGAAAAAGCTCGAATTTCTAGAAAAAAATTTTCATGCCATCGACTTGAAGAATTACAAACTATGTATTCACGAGTAAACCCGAATATATAATCACAAATGCAGGATTTTCAACACATCTTAGGAGCTCTTATATGTTCTCGAAATAAATCTTATTTGATTGGGTACCAACTGTCAATGTTTGTATAGACTTTTTTCTAAAAAGGAAATAAGTGAATTCCTCAAGGGCCATTGGAAGAGAGAATACAAATAGACAAATAGGAAAAACACAAAAGGTTAAGGGAAATTATTGGATAATCATTCGAATGGGTGCGCAAAAGGCAAAGAGACAACCTATTCCCCTCAACCTCATCATAAGGGTCATCATTCACCTTTTCTCTCTCTGCCTTGCCCGCAACTCCTCTTCCCGTCCTTCCCTCTTTTCAACTTTTCACCGCCGCCCCCCCAAATATAGAGGTTCTACATTACTTTACTTAACAACGCCATATGAACATATATAGCAGAGAGAGAGAGAGAGAGAGAGAGAGAGACCCTGTTGTTAGGGTTAAGAGCATAAATATATACCAGCTCTCTTGGGTTTTGTCTGAAGTTTCCATCTAAGGTTGTTAAACTCATGTGTGTGTTGTTGAGCTTTTCTTAATAGATATAATAGTCAACCGCGTTCGAGAGAGAAAGACATGCTAGAGAACATGGCTTCACAAGAAGTGATCCCAAATGGCTTTGCTCATCAGAACCCAAGTATTCCTGGATCCAATCCACCACCACCTTCCACTACCACCAAGAAGAAGAGAAATCTCCCAGGAAATCCAGGCAAGTTTACTTGTTATATTCTTCTTCTTCTTCTTCTTCTTCTTCTTCTTCTTCTCCTCCTCCTCCTCCTCCTTCTGTTCTAGCTTTGTATAGTGAAGAGTCGGAGCTATAATTGGGTTTATCCAGAAGTCAAAATGCTTACTTTGTACCAAACAAATTCTGGGTATCTAATCTTATAGTTAATAAGTACATGTTCTTTTTTTCTACAGATCCAGAAGCTGAAGTTATAGCTCTATCGCCGAAGACCCTGATGGCGACGAATCGGTTTTTGTGTGAAATATGCGGAAAGGGGTTTCAGAGGGACCAGAACCTGCAGCTCCACCGACGAGGGCACAACCTGCCATGGAAGCTGAAGCAGCGGAGCACCAAGGAGCCGAGGAAGCGCGTGTACGTCTGCCCCGAGAAGACGTGTGTCCACAACCACCCGTCGAGGGCGCTTGGGGACCTGACCGGGATCAAGAAGCACTTTTGCAGGAAGCACGGGGAGAAGAAGTGGAAGTGCGAGAAGTGCTCCAAGCGGTACGCGGTTCAGTCGGATTGGAAGGCGCACTCCAAGACCTGTGGCACTAGAGAGTATCGATGTGACTGTGGTACTCTTTTTTCGAGGTAAGACACTATTTTTCGCTCTTTTTTAAGTTTTTGCCTTTCTATGATCCAATGACAACCGAGACGAAGCTGGGAAGTTCTAACGCAAAGCAAGAAGAACATTGATAAGAAGTTGGGAAAATCATCCAACACAGGGAAAAAGTTACCACTCATGTTCCAGATTTTGCTGTTTGACTTGGACATTTTTGTGGACTTTCTTTCCAAAGTAGTACTGATAAAATTTTTGGTTGAGAACATTACATCGGAGGAGAGCGAGAAGCAATAAAAAGCAAGAAAGTGGAGTCTAGTGTGGTAACTGTGGCTGTGGACTTGACTCTTGATGTGTGCGTGGCCGGAGATGCATGACAAGCTACCCAATTAGGGTCTTATAATTAGTAGTTTGTTTTTTTGTTCCAACACATCCAAGAAAAACCTAAGAAAAAGCATGATACCATGTGGTGATGTCTTTTGGATGCAAGTTCTGGTGAATTTCATGGGGATGCGGTCGCTGATGATCACCCCAAAAGGTTGAGTGAGAGTGAGGAAAAAGGAGATAGAGCGGTGTCCTTTTGCTGATTTGTGGTATCCTAAATATACATGTCCCAAAATTCCTTAATTTCTTGAAAACGTTGGTCACTTCACATCTAGACAGCGGATGGCTTCTTTATCTTTTGTCTTCTTCCCTCGATATATACTAGTCAGCTTGAGTTTAGATGATAACACAAACAAAAGCTTGAGTTTTCAAAGAGCCTAGAGAAAGTATCATATGGAGTTTGCTTAAAAGCTTGTTCACCATTAATGTGAAAACAACAGTGAAAAAAGCTTAAGCTTTCGCTGCCTGCCTTTGCTTATTAAGTAAAACCTTCTTGACCATGTAAGAGCCAGTTTTCATATGTTCCATGCACCGGAAATTTCTCACCTTGTAAATCTCATTTCTACTTCTCAATTCATTAACTGTCCAAAAGAGAGTGACTATATATTTCTCTGTCAGTACTTTGGTATCTCGTTCTTTCCTTTATCTGCTAGTCTATACCTACGAAAATGGTAGACACGGTTACAGTCACGGAATCCTATCTTTCTTGTGCTCCATGCACTCCTTTTTGTTTAGTTTGCCACTGATGGTAGCTTTATTACCGGTTCTCATGTATCGGGCAAAATTAGACTGATTCCATCTGTCAAATAACGTCATTTCGCAGGCGAGACAGCTTCGTAACTCATAGAGCGTTCTGCGACGCGTTGGCCGAGGAGACGGCGAGAGTCAATGCAGCCACCACCGTGAACCCAACGACCGCCTACCACTTCATGGGCACTGCGCTCCTCCCTCCAAACCTCCCACCGAACCTGCCTTCCATGTTCAAGCCAATCTCAAGCAGCATGAGCACCGAGCCCATGATCAATCACCAAACGAGAAATGGCGGTGTTGGTGGTGGTGGACTTTCTCTATGGATGGTTCAAACCTCTCAACCCCAAGAATCATCGCTAGGCATCAATTTGCAAGAGATTCACCAACTTGGGTCTCTAAATAATCCCTCAGCAACACATTTGTATGCCGACAACACATGCCCAAGCAACAACCCTCCACCATCGGATCACAATATGAGCAGCTGGGTATTCGGAAGCAGGTTCTCATCAAATACTGCCTGTGAGGACATCAGCATAAACCCTCCTTCACTTCACCACATGAAGGAAGGTCCAAATCACCATCATCATCAGAACAACATCCTAAGCGTCCCTTCACTGTACAGCACTCAGCATCACCAACAAGCTTCATCCCCCGCGAACATGTCCGCGACAGCTCTCTTGCAGAAGGCGGCGCAGATGGGCGCCACGTCAGCCACCGAGCCATCTTTCTTGGGGAGCTTTGGGTTGAAGCCCAGCAATAATGATGGTCAAGAACCTCAAGATCAAGATAATAAGTTTTGTGGGCTTTTTGGGTCAAACCAAATGCCCAGCTCTGACACTGCAGAGGACATAACACTGAGCACATTGCAAGCATACCCACCACCTGCGAAACGCAGGAACATCACTCAGAGTGATGAGAACAATGCTTCTTCTGGAGGTGGGCAAACTAGGGATTTCTTGGGTGTGGGCGTGCACACCATGTGTAACCCTCCATCCATCAATGGTTGGATCTGATGATGATGATGGTGATGGTGACGATGATCGTGAACGGTGTGCTCAAATAAGAAAGAAGAAGGCAATTTGACAAAAAAGTTGGGACTTTCCGAAGGGAAAGTTGGGAACTTTACAATGGGAGAGCGAGAGAGGCAAGGAAAAAAGTTGGCATAATTGAGTGCTGATGAATTTGCCCTAAAATGTTTGGAGGGTCGAAGGAGATATCCATGCATATTCTCTCTTAGCTCTTCAAAAAGTTGATGATTTCATTTTAAAAACAAAAAAAAAGTGGTGGCTTTAAATAGCGTTGTTTTGAGGGAGGTGGTGGACTTAGTGGGGACCAAAGAGGAGCCTCGCTTTTTAGCTCCATTATTGCAATATCGTTTCATCTCTTCTTTGGTCGTTTATCCTGTCAAAGAAAAAAAAATGTGAGAGTGAGACGAATCTAAAGAATGTTTCAGTGGGAACAAAGGCTTGATGCTAGTACAAAGCATAGGGCTTGAATAAGCCAACTGGTGGTATCAATTATAGCCTTTTTCACATCACTCGAACCATGCATGCGAGCTTAATTTATGTTCATGTGAGTAGGGTTAGATGGAGCTGTTACATGCAAGAACTTGGAGGCGGAGACAATTCTCGGTGTTGCTTTTCTTCTGTATATATATGTGTTAATCCGCTGCTCATATTTTCTTTCAATTTTTCACTACAATCTTGTCTAACTCTCTGCTGTAATGAAGTTCTGGTGCAAATGTTATAGGTTATTGGTGCCAAAGAGTATCTTCTTGCATATATATTCATGTGAATTGCTTATTAATTGCAACCAATTACATTTTTTTATTGGGTACAGTGCGACAAATACTACTTTTATTTTCTAAATGAATGATCTTCCCAAAAAGAAATATGACACATATGCTTTTAAATATATGAGCGATCCTCTCCAAAAGCAAGTGCATACCTAAAACAATACAAATGAGTCTCACGCGGAACTTCATTTTACACGTCCATGGATAGTGTAAAGGATCTAAGTAATAACCATTTAATAGATGTTATGTGTGTGATTAAAATGAAAAATGGGTCATCTAACCGAACCGTCACACCGTGTCATATATCCAGTGGCTCTCATAATGCATTTCCTTCTACAACATGAGCAAGAAACCCTATGACATGACAAATGCATAAGCATGTCAAAACAGTTGCCCTCTTTCCTTTTCATGGATGTTAATCTCTTACTGGCTTCCTTGTACCGACCAAACAACATCATTTTCAAGTGCGCACGAACACACGTATATTAGACAAGGAGTGCACTTTCACTTTAGTTTTTACACTGTAGAGAACTTTATATGCTGAGTATATGTAGGTCCAATGGCTTTACTCTAACCCTCAACAGGATTTACTTTACCTTTTGTTGATGAAACATGCAGTACAGACATGAGAAAGACCTCAAGAAATCAAAAGAAAAAGATGGATTATCAAGAGGGGGGGTAAAGAGAAAAGAGAAGCTAGCGTTGTCCCTACGAAAAAAGTCCTTCAGGTTTTGAGATGTTGAGAGGAGCAAAGGATTCGCGTGGAGTTTGGTACAAGTTAACTGGGAAACTTGGACACGCAAAACCATGTTGGAGAGTTTAGTACAACTGAAATTCAAAGCTCCAGCTTTTGAGTCTCTTGAGAGCCGATTGGTAGGATTGCAAGGGGAAAAGAGTGATATTTGTTTGCATCTGCCTTGTGCATAAATTAGGAAAAAGAAAAAGAAGTGCGAAAAACACATGGGTTTCCTCAGGATATGTAATAGTTAAAAGGGGTTTTCTTGCTAGTGAGAAGTTTAGGACTCAAGAGAATGAATATTGTGACAAGGATGAAGTCATCACAGACTATATCAATTTGGGAAAAAAACCACCAAAAATTCCAAATTATGTCAATTATGACACATTTATCCGAAACTTTTTCTTGTTACATCAGAAGTCTCAAATTATACCCACTGTGACACATTTATCCTAAGCTTTTTTCTTGTGATATAAAAAATATCATATTTACACCTATTTGACACATTTACTCCCTATCAAAGTTTCATCATATGATTTTTCAGTCAAAACGTCTTTTTGATTTTCACTTAAGCCACGTGAGTGCCATGTCAACACCGTTTGCTTTCCAACGTCCATTTAGGCAAATTTTTAACGGTGCCATTGATGGAACCTTGAGGAAGGGTAAATATGTCATACATGTACAAGTTTAAGGTTTTTGGTGTCATTGGAAAAAAGTTAAGGGTAAATGTATCACTATGGGCATTGTTTGAGGCTTTTGGTGGCTTTTGCTCTATTGATTTTTTCATGTACAGAAAAAGAATTCGATGGCGCAAAGGTCGCCCATCAAGAATACATATGGCGCAAAGTCTAGGGTTATGCATTCGTAGGGTGGAATAATATGGACCGTAAGTCCTGGCACGGTATACATTTCAAAAGTAGATGCAAAGTTTAATTAAAAATAAAGTCCAAGCATGATTCATATTTATTTTTTCGAAAACTCAGGGATACGAGCGTAGAGGCCTTGTTGCCTCCATGGAACACCCTGCAAGCAGAGGTGATCAACGGGCGGGCAGGTGGAGAGGCTCGAGAGGCAAATTGGTGGACTTAGGCAATGTCCTTACATGAGAAAGCCCTACCCACCCAATTTTTAGCTCAAGTCCGGCCCTACCCAAATATTTATGTGTAAATTTTTTATCATGGGTGCGTTTGGGCAATACATTACGCCAACCTTCAAGCTCGGCCTGGGCCCATCCAATTATTACCTCTTACCCAAAGCCCCATGAACCGGTTAAATTCAAGCCTTTGGCATGTGCATGTGGCCCTAAGCCATAGCAATTTGCACAAGTTCATGGAATTTGACTAGGCAACCACCAATTCCTAAACTGAAAAACCCCCGATGTCCCAACCAAGAGTGCCAACCCTAGAGGTTGCATGATTTGTGTAGATTTTCCTATAAATGCATGAAGTCCATTATATCTTGATGTCATGATGCAACGAGTTTTGTCGAACAACATGGAGAGAGATATTGTACATTGTAACTGCATATTATATCCATGTAATTTTGCATTGTCATGTGATCACATTGGACAACGAACGAATAGGAAAAAACTCGAGCTCATCACACCATGGGCCAAGACCTCTCTAGAATCACTAAAACTCCATAATCTTAATCACAATACTTTGTTATATATGATTAAAATAAGATATGGATAGTTCAGGTTCTTAGCATTAGCGTCATATTATATATCTCGTTTATATTCTAAGTCTATATAAGTCATAGAATGCATCACATGAGCATATTTGTAATAAGTTCTTATTGACGTGCTTTTGACCGTAGAAAGAAATGCAACGATCACTTTGACCGATCAAACCACTGTTTAATAGTCATGACTTATTATTTGGCAATAAACATTTCACTTAAGCAACGCTTAAATGAATGAAACAAGTTAGATGATTTTATTATTTATAAGCCAAAAATTTATAATAAAAAAAAAGGAATCCAAAGGTTACTTGAATGATCGACAATGATTAATGAAGAACTCAAAGAATTGTGAGCAAAAAAATATTTGAACTTGCATAATCTTCTTCTTCTTTCTCGGCTCGAGAGTGTAAATCAATTAGAAAATGAAAACCGTACCTGTCAAATGAAATCGCCATTGCTATTACCTCCAAATCTTCTTATTGAAATTAATCTAAATTATATTCGGCATTTTTAGGTCCGTTTCTGGTGTTTTGTGCGCTCTTTATAAAGAGAGAAAACGGAAGAAAATATATGAAATAGTAAGGGGAGAGAGTATGCCTATATTTATAAGTAGTTGAAAGTCGAGCATGCTTTGTTGCTTGGAAATACAAAGGAAGATGAGAGGCACTATAGCAATTGGAATTATAAAGAAGGTAGCCCTAAACGGGTTCGGGTGTGATTGGGCCGAATGGGCCTCCAAAGTATGCAGCTTCGTTTCATTACTTGGCCCACCTGAGAGCCCTTCCTCTTTGGATGTTGATCGGTCTCTTGTATGGGCCTATTGCTCCATCCATTTGAATGAAAAAGGCTCTCTCTTATAGGCAATTTCTTGGCCTCGTGATGTTTCGCCTCCTTTATATTTCTCGATGGTTGCCAGGATTAGAGGTGATCATTGGACGAATCTAAGACTAGACAAGACTTTCGGGTCGGGGCATAATATAACTCGTCGTCCGAGCAACCCATCGACAAGAAACATAGTATTTTCAGGATAGGCGGGCCTGTCTCGGTCCAAAGGCCCAGATTGGTCTTTAGGCCGTATAATATCACTTACCAATCAAGGGTATATATAGTTTCTTGACAGGAAAAGTACAAAAAAAAATCATAAACTTATTACATTTGTATCAATTCAGTCATAAACTTTTCAATTTGATCAATTTAAGCTTAAACATTTTCACATTGATATTAATTTAGTCCAATTAAGTGGACGTCAGCCAACATTGACATTGACATTTTTAATAATATTTTAATGATATTTTAAATTTTTTAATAATTTTTTCTTTTCTTTTTTTTTTCCTTCTCTTCCCTTTGGCCTGTGGCCGATGCTCGACCACGGCCAACGACCGGCCACAGGTGAGGGTCAGCGAGGGCTACCCTCGCCCAGGCCACAAGAATCTAGCCCTTGCCAGATCTGGTGAGTGCAGTCCTCCCAAGAGCTAGCAAGGACAACCCTTGCCAAAAGCCGCGAGGGCGACCCTCGCCTAGGCCACAAGGGTCCAACCCTCGGTAGATCCTATGAGGGCGGCCCTCGCCTATGGCTAGTCGCCGACTATGGCTAAGTACAGGCCACAGGCAAATGGGAGAGAAGAAAAAAAAATAAGGAAGGAAAAAAAGAAAAAGGGAAATTTTTTTCAAAAATTATTAAAAATATTTACTTCAGTGCCGGTCGTCCGCCGGCCGTGCAACGTAGGACAGTCGGCATCCACGTTAGCAATTTCCGATGAAAATTGGCTGGATGGACTAAATTGATACAAATATGAAAATATTTAGAATTAAATTGATCCAATTAAAAGGTTTAGCACTGAATTGGTACCAATACAATAGGTTTAGGACTTTTTTTTGTACTTTCCCCTTTTCTTGACGTATGGTCAAACACTTGATTTGCTAGTGATGTAATTCATGTGAGACGCTTACCGTTGATGCTATGTGATAATAATGTGGTAGATTAATAGATACATAAGAGTTGAGACATTAGCAGCGACGAATTACGTATTGAATGCTGGTAAAGAAGACAGGGTATCCAACGTTCATATTCACGGTGGACTAGATTTACGGAGACTACAAACCATAGGGGACCAAGATCCTTTTAATTTGGGGGCAAATTGAGATAGCTAGAGCGTCATTTTTCGTAGATCAATGCAATGGTATGCAAAAAATGATCAGATACTAATTTTATTTCTCCTTGGTCCGTCTTCTTCAGCTTACAATGCTCTGAGTTGACAAAGATTGGTCAGATGTCCTTGGTTCATTTTCAGCTTTCCTTCATGCATGAAGTGAGACCCTTTTAGGCATAAAGGAAAGAGTGTTGAAGGACAGGCACATTACTTATTATGAGGGTTCAGCACATTCTCTCCTGGTAAAGGCCATATACTCATGATGCACGTTGTGATGAGAGACTTATTACGAGGGTTCAGCACATTCTCTCCTGGTAAAAGGCCATACTCATGATGCACGTTGTGATGAGAGAGAGAGGGAGCAATTCTTAAAAAAGAAAGATCAAGCTAGTTTATATTTGATTCAATTGAGGGGAGAAGAACAGTTGATGGAGCAAAAAGACATCTGGGGTCAGATTGACTGTGTGGAGTACTATTACGAAAATATTGCACCTAATAACGAATTCGTTGCTTGATTAGGGTCAACTAACCTTTTGGATCTTGTTAAACTAGGATATTACTCTTTTTGCAAATGATAAGCCTAATTAATCCCACCTATAGTAACCTTTTTAAGTTGGTAGATCATTCGTGGATAGACTTAGAACAATAGGAACTCCATCTACTTTCTCAGCATTGGCAGCACAGTTTTCTCGAAGCCTTGTTCCGTATGCTGTCATTTTCTAATGGTTTCTCTTCTGCAGAATTCAAGCGAGGGTCTATATGTATATATTTCTCATTTATAAATGCAGATACTTGTAATCACACAAAATTCAACGGCAAACGATCGATCGTACAAGTTTTCAAGTATTTTTTCCCTTTTTGAGAAGTGGTTTTCAAGTATGTAATGGAGGGTAAAATAAAAAGGTCAAATGTAGGAGCAAAGCGCAAAAAAATGCAGACGATAATGCGCGAAACTAGAATATAGAGCGTAAGGAAATGCGAACATCGAAAAAGAAACCGTAAATGGCA
This sequence comes from Syzygium oleosum, assembly GCF_021117445.2. Taxonomy (NCBI): domain Eukaryota; kingdom Viridiplantae; phylum Streptophyta; class Magnoliopsida; order Myrtales; family Myrtaceae; genus Syzygium; species Syzygium oleosum. The sequence continues at coordinate 9,620,847 of NW_026607494.1, forward strand.
ATTTGAACTTTGAAGAAACAACTAAAAAAACACCTAATAACGATTGGAAAGTTAACGACAACTCTATGATTTTTTTTCTGCAGATTTTGTCACTTACAGAGAAATGGTTTACCAAAGTTGGGGGAGAAAGAGATTGGAGACACCGTCAATTTTGTTATATTGGTGAGGTTTCTTGCTTTGCATGAGAAGTCTACGTGAAGAAATAGAATTATGGTTGGCACTTCATGATAGGAGGCCTCTCTCCCTGTCTCTCTCCTGCCTTCTGTCTTATGTGTATTTCTCTATTTTAGCTTTTTGTACACTCTAGGGCGACATTGGAACTGCAACTCTCTCTCTCTCTCTCTCTCTCTCTCTCTCTCTCTCTCTCTCTCTCTCTCTCTCTCTCTGAGTGTCTGTGTGTGAGTGAGTTGAAAGGTCTCCTGTAAATAAGGTTGCCCCATCTCTACTCAACCCTATATTTAATCTTTGGTTGTTTCTTTTAAGCCTAAACAACAAACTTTTCTCTCTTTCTTTTTCTCCATCTTCATAAGCGAAAGCTTTCTATACACAGAAGATAGCAAAGGACCCATATCTACAATGATTCTCCTTCAAGTGTTTCGATTAGTGTTGTATGGATCGGCCGTACTATGCATTGATCAGTTGCTGTTTAGCTAACGTCAGATCCAAGCAACGTCTCTTTGTTCTGTCTCTGCAAATCATACACAACCAGAAACTCCATTTTTCCCGTTTTAATTATTTAATTATTCATCTCTCTCTCTCTCTCTCTCTCTCTCTCTCTCTCTCTCTCTCTCTCTCTCTCTCTCTCTCTCTCTCTCTCTCTCTCTCTGTGGGAAGCAAGAGCAAGAAAGGGTGGTTATTAAGCTGGGTCAGTTCTATTCTATAAGATTGCAAAGGACTTAAAAAGTGAGAAAGAGAGAGAGAATTTAATTCCTTCCCAACCCACAAGAAGAAACTCACATGAACAAAACAAGCTTTACAAAGGAGACAAGTTGCTTTTTAACTTCATTCCCTTCTTCTTCTTTTTCCCTTTTCTTTTTCTCTCCCTCGTCTGTCGCTTTCTCTCTCTCCCCGTGAGAGATATGGTTGTAGTTGGAGTGTATATAGTGTAGGTGACAGAAGAAAGATATAGATCTCGTGTTGGGCGGTATATGGGAAATGCGAGGAAAGGAGAGACGGAGGAAAAAGCAAAGAACAGCAATCATGACTTGGTGCAATAATGACAATAAGAGCGATGAGCAGAGAAATGAGAGCGCAGCCTCACCACCACCACCATCCAACAATAAGGCCAGTGCTGTTCCCAAGAGGCCTCCAGTGCTTAGGACTTGTCCTTCATGTGGGCATGAATTCGAACCCCAGGACCAGGTTGTACACCAGTCTCAGATTTATATGGAATTCTCGTTATTTCTTCTTGTGCAGTCATCTTGGTTTATAACTCACCGTAAAACTCTTCTGTTGATTCTTTTTTCGAACAGACTGGAATTCAGGAATTACCGGGGCTACCGGCTGGAGTCAAGTTCGATCCGACGGATCAAGAGCTGCTCGAGCATCTGGAAGGGAAGGTGCGGCCTGATGCTCGGAAGCTTCACCGCTTGATCGATGAGTTCATCCCTACCCTTCAAGGAGAGAATGGGATTTGCTACACTCATCCAGAGAAATTACCAGGTACTGGATAGAGAGTGCCTTTATGGCTTTATGGCCTTCTTCTTTCTTATTAGATATCTTCAACTTCTCACTTGATTTAAGACAAAGTATCAGATCATCCGAAAAATGTTAAGAATTCCATTCCACACTAAAAATTCTCTGCGAGATGTGCAGTTTCTTTGTTTTGGGTTTCTCTCTCTTGAAGCTTTTCCTTGTTCTCTTGGTCATTTTCATGGCATCAAACTAAGAACGTAGATGGTTCATCTAACGTTAGTCACTGAATATTTGAAAAAGTATTTCAAGATTGTTTACAACATACAAGTTATTTGAAATTCAGTTTTATTAGACACACCCTGGCTAGATTTCATTGCATGAATAGTACAAGAATCTTAAAGGGTCTCTCTCTCCCTCTCCCTCTCCCTCTCCCTCTCTCATAGGAAGATATAGAATCAGGTATCACATTACTGTCCCTCTTATTTTCAATTATTGAATAGACAGATTATAACATAAACTACACATACATTTACAGTACGTACTCAATAACTTCATCAACTATAATTAACTTTGCAACGAAATCTATTCAAGTGCTTGATTAATTTGCTTCTATGAGATCATGACTTGTGTTACATGTGAATTATATCTCATCCATGGCCATCTTTTCTTCTCTAGCCAAAAGATCCGTCTGTTTTTCATGCATGTATTAATATTTACCTCAGAGCATACCTATTCATTGTCTCCAGGAAGATATACCTAATTCTAAGTAAGGTCCTAACTGGCAATATAAAGCATTAACTAGTCTTCCGTTTGAATTGACTAGCAGCAATTATTGAACATTATAAAAATCTTTTATTGCATAAAAATATGAGATACCCGATTATATTAATCATGTCTACTAGTATGTGCGTGTAATTGTCCAAGTTATGTAACCTGTATGTATGTTTCTAACGATAACGAAGGCGTGAGCAAAAACGGCATGATCCGCCACTTCTTTCACCGACCCTCCAAAGCGTACACAACCGGCAACAGGAAGAGAAGGAAGGTCCACACGGACGAGGAAGGTGGCGAGACAAGGTGGCACAAGACGGGAAAGACCCGGCCGGTCTTCACGAAAGGAGAGCTCAAGGGCTACAAGAAGATACTTGTGCTCTACACCAACTATGGGAAGCAAAGGAAGCCAGAGAAGACCAACTGGGTGATGCATCAGTACCACCTTGGCAACAATGAGGAAGAGAAAGAAGGTGAGCTTGTGGTATCAAAGGTCTTTTACCAAACGCAACCAAGACAATGCGGTTCGCTCATAAAAGACTCGCCATCTCTTAAGCTAAATGGACAGAGCGGGCATGAGAATGCTGATCTCAAGAACAATCCTGGCCTAGTGGAGTACTATAACTCTTCTTACATATCTTTTGACCAAGGAAGCCAAAATAGGGCAAGCTCCCAACATCAGATGATCCCTCGCCATTTTGCAGTCCATGGTGGGTCTTCTTTTGTTTCTTGAATATACATTTATGGAGGCAACCGAGAAAACGAAAAATATACTATGCAATTCTTCTAACTTAAAGTGACATGCTGACGTAATATTATCAATCCGACCGAATGATAATATTTCATGAGCATGACACTTGGTCGTAAGCATTGCATTGGTATATTCTTTCGGAAGTAAGGGGACTGTCATCGGATACATTGTGGAATGACTAAAGTAGACTGCTAGAACCAAACATTGAAGCATTGATGAAATAAGTTAATAGGCTTCATGTGACTCCAAATTCTGGTGGAAAAAGGTAGGGGAGGAATAAGGAAGGTCTGTCAGATGAAGACTACAAGAGACAGATTCTTCTATATGGTCATACATATCTGCATATGATGATTCTTAGGGCTGCTTTTACCTTTTGTATATTTTTTGCAACCTTTATATTTAAGTGTATGCTTTGTACAGTGTCAAGGTGTGAGTTTCATGTGGTCCATGACCCTTTCATGTGGGAACAGAACCTATTAATGTTATGTAACTGTACAAAGCTTATTCTTGCCTCAAAGTAATTGGATACTTCTACCCTTTTCTTCCTTTATTCTCCCTTTTATCATGCTATGATGTGTTTCTATTATTGTTACGATCTTATCGTGTTATGAAATGTTTGTCTCTATTTAAATGCACGTCTTTTATGACTCGTGGAATCCGAGCATATATTCCAGTTTGATTAATCTGCATGGATGCATGCAAGCCATTCTACCCTCGTGTATTGGGTAAGGCTCTACCCATGATACAACCCTAAATTAAAGTTACTTTGAGAACGGGACGTTATAATCGAACATGGAAAAAAAGAGGAGCACACAATTGTACATGAATTGTAGATAAAGATCGGTAATTGCACATCGCGTCAGCTATCGGCTGAGATCATGGCGTACAACGATCATGTGATAATTTCTCTCATCTAACACCCTCTACGAAAGAAGACAAACACATATATTAATTGTCAAATTGATGAGCAAGTAATATCCTCCAAGAGAGACATTGCAACCTCCAATCAGATCAAACCTGCCGAAAATCATTCTTGGCTTTGAATGAAAGGAAGCTTATAATATTTCAATATGAAAACTTATGGTGACTCTTCTCTAAGGCTAGCCCAGCTTCAAGAGAACTATAGAGGCCCAATGTGAGGCCAGATCTGACAAGGCTATATTCAATCAATGGCCCAATCCTCAAATCTTTCACACGTACTGAAAAACAATATGAGATTCATATAATTATGCACACGTAAATGACCATCAAAAGCAAATTACCAGGTAAAGCTCGCACTGAGCGTGTGATGTGGCTCGATAATAATTAAACGATAGGAAAAGATCCTGCTAATATCACGGGGTGACGTTCTAACCAGCCGTCGAGCCATGCCTCGTTGGGGAGGTGGGGTGGGCATTCCCATCACCGCGGCGCAAACCGGCGCCTCGCAATGTAGTGTGTTGCGCGAAAAATAAGAAAAATTATGCAAAAAATTGCTCGAGTGATTATTAAGTCGCTCGTATCAAATAAAAGCCGAATAAATCATGTCTCTCTCTCCCTCTCTCTCGTAACATTGATTTCGATGGATGCTCCTTGTAACAATCAAATCTCGGACCTCACGCTTTTACAAGACACAATAATCCTCGTCTTTTTGTTAACCGAGATCCCAATCCTCAATGCTCAATTAGCAAGCCATACCAAATTTCTCGATCAAATGCATGCAATATATTCAATGCACGTCGAAACATAAAAAGGATCGATGGACGGCGAAAGGCGTCGCACAAGAGACATATAAAATTAACTCGGAGGGAGGACATGCGCATCGCATCTTAATGATATCTTAACCGGCGGAAGCGACGCCTCTCCTAAATAAACTAATTCATACGAAATGTTGATTAAGCACTCTAATCTCTGTTACGGTGTACTTTCTAGTAGAATGCGACTTACACATACTAAATTGTGAACACGACCCTAGCTCTCTACTTCAAACCACTATCTGCCAAATCCATCGCATGACAAGTGAACAGTGAGAAGAGAAGAGTTGGCACGTCAATTAGCATTTGTTTGCCGGCGTGACATTAGAATTTAGGTGAGCCGACCCACACACATCAAGACCTTTCATCTCTTCGTATTGCCCTTTTTCCATCATTATCATATCATAACCATACACATAATTGATGCCAACGCTATAGTATTAAAAGACCAGAAGTCCCGTCCTTGATGCTCTCCCGAAACATGACAAATTTCAAATCAACCCTCCCATTTGCTTGTTTTCAAACCCTAATGTTTAGGGAGAAATCGTCCAATCAGTTTTACATCCGTGCATATTCGGTCTTGAACTTTTCAATTTTGCTAATTTTATCCTGAACGTTTGCGCAAAATTCCAGTGCAATCCTTCCGGCCAATTCTTGCCGTAGGTCGCCGACGCGGCCGACGACATCCGGACCGCCGTGCCATGATTTCCGGCGAAAATCAACCGGAAGGATAAAATTGAAATTTCACGCGAAGTTTTAGGACTTTATTGGCAACATCGAATTGTTTAAAACCGAATCGACATCCGCACAATATATTTATGATCAATCGAGTATATTTTCCGAACTCTCGCGCGAAATTCCAATTCGATCCTTCTAGCCAATTCTCGCCACAAATCGCTGCCTGGCCGGCGTCATGCCGTGATTTTCGGCGAAAATCAACCAGAATGACTAATTTGCAATTTCACGCGAAGATTTAGAATTGAATTGGCAAAATCGAAATGTTTAAAATCGAATTGGCATCTGTACAATAGCTTTAGAACTAATCGGGCATATATCCCTAACGTTTGGTCTGTCGGATATATCAGAGAACATGGGGATCCGTCATTAGGCGCGGGGCCTCTTTGCGTGGACTGGTCAAAGGAAGAGCAGCAACTCAGCAACCACGTTGAAATCGGTGGTCGTCCCACATCGGATACATAATCGTGGGTGGGGGAATAGTGCGCGCGAGATTCCGCTGGGGACTATATGCAGTCAACAATCACGTGTTAAAAAGAATTCGGTGGTACAAAAAAATGAAGAATTCGGCGAAAGCTTGATTCTCTTATTTTCGTTCAGAAATTGTTTTCCATCGCCTTTTTTTTTATTGGTTGTTTTCTTTTTCATAGACGGCAATAAAGGCTGAAATTAGGACAATTCTCGCGAACTGAATATATGAATGCTCGATGTTGGTTTCGGTATACAGATTTTTCGTTTGGATGAAAATTTATGGGATAATGATATAAACAGTCCCTGAACTTTGGCCCAATGTACAATTTGATCACTGAACTTTTAATTTGTTCAATTTAGTCCCTGAACTTTAAGCTAATGTTCAATATGGCCCCTGAATTTTTAATTTGTTCGATGTCATCCCTGAACTTTTGGTACATGTTCAATTCAGTCCCTGAACTATGTGAAAATGTTCAATGTAGTCCCTGAACTTGAATTGATGGAAAGGACTGCATTGAACATTTTTATATAGTTTAGGGATTGAATTGAACATGTACCAAAAGTTCAGGGATAATATTGAACAAATTAAAAGTTCAGGGACCACATTGTACATTAGATTAAAGTTTAGGGACTACATTGAACAAATTAAAAGTTCAGGGACCAAAATGCATATTAGGACAAAGTTCAGGGACTATTTGTGTCATTTCCCCAAAATTTATTGATTGCAGAAGATTAGCTCTGTATCTACGTGTTTCGCGAGAGTAAAATTCACGGGCATTTTTGCCATGTTGTCGGATAATTCATGGCAAAGTTGTCGGGCTCAAACGAACGCCTAATTATCAACGATTGCCGATCCAACGAGTGATGATGATTGTCAATGAACGACTGATGAGCACCGTCACTCATTCAACGGCTCGTAAAGAGCTCAATTATATTTAAAATCTGACTTTCCTAATTTCTCCTTTTCACATTGACTTTAAAGACTTAGAAAGTTAGAAAGCAGACCTTGGTTTGTGACACACCATCATCACTTTTACTAGAATACATCCTAGCGTAGCCCGTGATTTTAAACTAAATGACTATTTCGTTCATAATTCCTAACGAAACGGCTCCAACGACCCGATCATGATCGTTAATGAACAACCAACAATCATCGTCGGTCATTCATCGGCTCGCAAAGGAGCTCAATAAACTTTGCCGTGGCTTTCGCCCACGGCACTGTAGAAAGGCCCGAGGGGCTATAACGGTCGATCTTTTGTAAGGCACTCGATCCAATTTCAATGTACGTAAACAATACCATTTATGATGATGCGTAATTTTGTATATTAAGAACAATGTAGTATCTCGTTCGAGAGAGTGAACCTCGTAAAACTAATTTCCACGTTGCGTGTGTGAACAAAATTTCGTTTGAATCCTACATCCATCCAAACACCCCCATGCCGACAAGTCTAAGTCTCTTTCTTTCGAATTTAAAATCCGACCTTTTCTAATTTCTCCTTTTCACATCGACTCCAAAGACTTTTGGAAAGTTAGAAAGTAGACCTTAGAGTGTGTGGCACAACCATCACCCTTTTCTTTTCTCTTTTAAAATGGCATACGTCCAAAGTAGCCCATAATCTATTAAATTCGTAAAAAATAGTGACACAAATGATCCTTAAAACTTTGACCCGATGTGTAATGTAATCTCTGAACTTTAAATTTATTCGATATGATCTCTGAATCTTTGGTAAATGTTCAAATTAGTCCATGGACTATATGAAAATGTTCAATATTTTTTTTGAACTTAAATTAATGAAAGAATAACATTGGTTATTTTCAGATAGTTCAATGACTAATTTGAATATTTACCAAAAGTTTAAGGACCACATCGAACAATTTAAAGTTTAAATATCACATTGCATATATGGGTCAAAGTTCATGGACCATATTTAATAAGTTAAAAGTTTATGGATCATATTGCTCATAAATAATAATTTAAGGACTATTTACGTCAATTTTTCCAATTCGTAACGTAAAATGAAGTGACCACTTGGTATATATTCGTAATTCCGCAAAGTGTTGCACCATATTCGATGCTTCCATCCATGTGCAGCAAGAAAAGAATAGATGCATCTTACATTATTCTTTTGGAACAAACACTTGTATTTCTTGCACTTCTGGAATGCTCGATTCTCTAAACCTTAGTCAAAAGAAGCTCTAGAACCGAATATAAATGTTTTCTAATTAAGTTAGATTCATGCACGAGGGTATGCTCTTTTCTTTTCAATTTATCTTGTTGGTCCAACATGGGAATTAGGTTTAGGTTCGGTTTGAGCTTAGAAAAAAATATTTTATGGAGAGCATTAATTAATTTTGTCTACCTTGGTTTCCATTTCAAACCTCTAGACTACTAGAGTTTGTGTGTAGGCGTGGCTGGATTGCAATCATAAACAAAGGAAGAAAAAAATACGACGGCTACGTGAATGGATGGCGTTTTGGGCACGGGTTCGGCTTCTCGGTACCGTCAAGTGCAAACGGTTCGAATTTTGGCACTTTCACCTAAGTTTTGGCTAAAATATTACCTCATCTATGTGATCGGTGAAGTATTTCATGTGCTCGGATTTCATTCGACGTTTTATCCGATCACCAAAAAATACGGCGCTCGGCCCAAAAAAAAAAAAGAGAGAGAGAAAGGTTATGCTATGGGACAAGATAACCTTGGATGGTTTCTAAGGTTGCCCCTAGGATTCATCAACTTGTATGTGCACAATATAGTAAATAATGATGTCATATATAACGGAAATTTGTTAAAGTTTTCTTGACGGCACCAAATACTGAAAAATAAACAAAAGGAGGAGAGACGACATTTTGCCCGTAGTTTTTGTAAACAGAATTTTGGTCCCCTGTAGAAAATTTTATAGATTACGAATAGGCATTAAAAATTATTATTATTGTTTTTTCCGTTACTCCTACACAAAATGGAATTTGGAGAATGGGTATGTCGAGGGGGCCAAAAAAAAATATTTCTCGAGATGTATAAATTGCACGATCGCCGTCCTCTTTAGAAACTTAGGATTGTCGCAGAAACTGTGCGAAAGTGATTTTATTGGATAAAGTTCTCACTCACTCGTTCACAAAATAATTAAAGAAGAATGTTGCAAAAAAAAAATGACACGACATAAAATTATTGAAATAATAACGTGAAGAATCAAATTTTTGATTTATGGGTTGCGAGATGAGATTAAAAAAAAATTGTACACCGAATATATTATATGCTTTTATAGAAATTAAATACTCCAAACTCCCTTCGGACGCATTCTAGAATCCATATCACTCAAGGGCTTTTTTTTTCTTTTCCTTTTTAGCGTGCGTTTACTAACAATGTTTTCCTTTGATCTTTTCCTTTGATCTTTTCCTTTATATCATTGCTTTTAGGGTTTGAGCTTTGACTAATTCTTCAAAAAATAATAGTCGACGCTCAAAATCACATTAGATCATGCGAAATCCTTTCAATATATTCTTAAATTTTTTGAATTTTTTTCGTGTTTCATCAAGAGATGCATTTTCTTTTTCGGTAAATCAATAAAAACATGTACCTTAATCATGACATATGTTCTCCTACCAGCATTTAATTAGCAAATTAATGACACAATTAAAAAAATACCAAATTTATCTCGAGTGATAATTCTGATTCAAACTCTTTTTTGTCTCATAAAAAATCATCAATTTTTATTTCAATCCCAAATTTGACTCGAACAATTTGAAATTTTCACATCACAGGAGATAGATTTGGGATTCCAGTAAAAAATAGATCTTTTTATTGAAATAAAAAAATTTTGGGTGAAAATTATCACTAAAAGTAAAGTTGATATATTTTTTTTAAATTAGCCCGCAAATTAATAATGGAATTTCCAGAAATAGCACCGGCAAAAGGTGGATGGTCTTCATTTTACTACCTTCCCGTGAATGATGGGGTGATCCAATTGCAATCAATTCCCAGATTCGTTCCTCGTGTCTTCAATTCCAATCAAATCACTCATCTGCTCTTCACTGACCCTCTTTGACTTGAGAAGCCTCTTGTCGTTGAAATTTCGCACGGCAGCAGGACTAAAGCGCAAAATTCGATTTAAATCGGGCCCTTCTCTGCAAAATTTCTCAATCGGCCCCACTTCCGCTTTCCCAAATTAAATCACGTTGGATGTTGTACTCACGTTTCTTACGCCATTGGTCAATGGATTATGCCTTTTGATGTGATCTCTCCATCTATCTCATCCCTCAATTAGGTTTTTTTTTTTAATTATTATTTTTTGGCATTTTTAGTAAGAGGAAATAAGGGGTAAAACAAGGTAAGAAATTGGAAATTTAAGTGAAGCACGGAATTTGGAACGTATTTTTCTCTTGTATAGCTTTCTTTTATACTACGGATTTAGATTAGGGCATAGTTTCGTACGTTACCTATTATGGAACTCGACTCTTCACGTGAAATGTGTCACTCGACAGCCGTTACAAAAAATCGCATAAGAGCAACTACTTCATGTGTTTCTTCCATTCATACTCGCTAGTTCCCACTATCTCTTTCTCTCCTACCCTCTTCTTTTCTGATACCCTTTCATGAAACTCGGCTCTTCACATTAAACATGTCGCTCGAAGTCCCGCTACATCAATCGGATAAGAGAATATTGAACGCGTGAACAGCGAAAAATATGATTTCTTTTTTTTTTTCCTAAACATAATTTCCTTATTTCTTAGACTTTCACAGCCATATAAAAATCCGTCAAACTCGAATGGTTAATACCGAGGGAAGAAAAGCTGGGGGAAATGGAGCGCACATCCTTTTCCCCACACTCACTTTCGCTGACTCTTTTTGACCGAAGCTTCTCTTTGTCTGAACTCTGAACCGCGTTCTTGAATTCACTCCAAATGCCCACATTAGTTTTATTTTTAATTTTCCAACAATAACATAATGAGTCGACTAAAGTCCATTTTTTAAAAAAAATCCTTTATTACAAGTACCGAGACTCGGCTAGCTAAAGATTATGGAACAACCTGCAAGTCTCGTGAACCGATTTAAGTCCAGACCTCTGGCTTCTGCAAATAGGTCCGGCGAAGAAGAATCCGCAAGCGGTTGGTGAGATTGGAACCGGTGATTTGTTTACTGAACTGTAAATCCCATAATGTATATTTGCCAACCCAAAAGATTGACTGACTGTTGTTTTACCGCATTGAATTTAAGAAGATCATAAATACTGAAAATATCCGTGCATAACAAAATTGCAAATTATTATTGTGTATCCAATATAACCAATTATTTAATCAAATATAGCTTTTTGATGAGATCTTTAAGGTACATTTTTAGTTTCTATTATTTAGATTTGCTTCACTTGTAGTCCGTAAAATTACGAGGGAGCCAATGTGATTCTTTACCATACGATATATATAATATATATATATATATCCTAATAGCCATATGCTTCGGTTCAAATTTTTTTTTTTGACAAATGATATGATTTAAATCTCTAATGAAATTATAATGTCAGATTCAGGCGTTGTTTCTCGATTGAAAATGAAAAAAATGAATTGTCAATTCGCAATTATTATTTTATTTTTTTGGTAATCGCACTAATTGTATTTAAATATTGGACTTTTTTTTAGGTTAATACCGCGAAAAATCCCAAATTGGTATGCTCGTAACACTTTTACCCTAAACTAATTTTTTGATAAAAAAAATCCAAAATTAGTGCACCTATGACAATTTTATTCTCAGTTTATTTTCATTAAATTTTACTATTAAATTGCTTTGTTAAATGACATGCGGCAATTGACGAATGTACCAATTTTATGTTTTACCTTCCGTTTGTCACATGCATATCAATTTATGAATTTTTGTAGTATTAATTCAATTTAATGGAAATAAATGGAGCGCAAATTTGTTATAAATGTACCAGTTTTGGATTTTTTATGGTCAAAAAATTAGTTTTGGATAAATTTATCACAGGTGTATCAGTTTGGGGTTTTTCATGTTTAAAAAATTAATTTGGGATAAAATTATCACGGATGAACCAGTCTGCGATTTTTTTTTATATTGACTTTTTTATTTTTTGGTGGCACATTATAAATACTTTAATAGTAAACAGTTAAATATATTCCATGCTTATCATCGTTATCCCAAAATCCCATCACCGAATTTGGGACCCACCAGCGCCATCCACGTCATCGTCTTCCTCCCTTATATCAATATCAGGCCCCTCGCCCACCTTCTTCTTCAACCTCTGTCTCTCTCTCTCTCTGCGCGCCTCTGTTCCACAGAGCAGAGCAGAGCAGAGCAGAGCACAAGAGCAGCAACAATGTCACTCTCTCTCCTCCTCCTCTTCCTCCTTCTCTCTCTACCCTTCGCCCTCGCCCTCAACCAGGACGGCCTCTACCTCCTCCAGGCCAAGCGCGGCCTCTCCGACCCCGCCGGCGCCCTCTCCTCCTGGAACGCCCGCGACCCGGACCCCTGCAGCTGGGCCGGCGTCTCCTGCGGCGGCGGCGGGCCCGACCGCCGCGTCACCGCCCTCGACCTCACCAACTCCCAGCTCGCCGGCCCGTTCCCGCTCTTCCTCTGCCGCCTCCCCTACCTCTCCTCCCTCTCCCTCGGCGGCAACAACATCAACTCCACCCTCCCGCCCGGCGTGTCCGCGTGCTGCAACCTCACGCGCCTCGACCTGTCCCAGAACCTCCTGCAGGGCGACATCCCCGGGTCGCTCGCCGCGATCCCGGGCCTCGCCGAGCTGGACCTCTCGTTCAACAGCTTCTCCGGCGGGTTGCCACCGGCCTTCGGTGAGTTCGCTCGCCTCGAGTCGCTCTTGCTCGTGAGTAATATCCTCAACGGGACGATGCCCTCTTTTCTGGGGAACGTTACGAGCCTCAAGACGCTCGAGCTCGCTTACAACCCGTGGACGCCGAGCGAGTTCCCGAGTCAATTCAGCAACCTGACGAACCTCGAGGTCCTCTGGCTCAGCGACTGCAGATTGACGGGCCCGATTCCGGAATCTTTCGGGGGGCTATCTCGGCTCGTGAACTTGGACCTGTCCCGGAACAGGCTCACCGGGCCGATCCCGGGCTCGCTCGCCTGGTTGAAGAGCGCCGTCCAAATCGAGCTCTTCAACAACTCGCTGTCCGGCGAGTTGAGTCTCCAGTTCTCGAACTTGACGAACTTGCGGCGCTTGGACGTGTCGACGAACGAGTTGACCGGGGCAATTCCAGGCGAACTGTGCGACCTGCCACTCGGGTCGCTCAACCTGTTTGAGAACCGATTCGAAGGGACTATACCGGAGAGCATTGCCCTGTCGGAGAATCTATACGAGCTCATGTTGTTCAACAACAAGCTCACTGGGTCACTGCCCAGTGATCTCGGCAAGAACTCGCCGTCACGGAGCCTGGACGTGTCGTATATCCAGTTTTCGGGACAAATACCTGAGAACTTGTGTGCGCATGGTAAACTGGAGGAGCTTGTGTTGCTCTATAACAACTTTTTCGAAACAATTCCGGCGAGTTTGGGAAAATGCGAGAGCTTACATAGGATCAGGTTGACGCATAATCAGCTCTCTGGAACAGTTCCCGAGGGATTATGGGGATTGCCTCATGTGTATTTGCTCGATTTGGCGGAAAATTCGCTCGTTGGGAATGTTTCGGATGCGCTTTCTGGCGCACATAATCTCTCTGTTTTGGATATTTCCAGGAATCTGTTTTCCGGGTCGGTGCCTGATGGGTTTGCGCCGTTGACTCGCTTGGTAGAGTTCTCCGGTAGTCACAACAATTTCAGTGGTCGAATCCCTGGAAGTTTGGTCCAATTGAGCCAGTTGAGTAAGCTTGATCTCAGTTACAATGGCCTTTCTGGTGAGATTCCTGAGGGAATCAAGGCGTGGAAGATGCTGAATGAGCTTAACTTGGCTAACAATAAGCTGTCCGGTGAAATTCCGGGTGATGTGGGCAGCCTGACGGTGCTTAATTATCTCGATCTATCCGGGAATTACTTTTCCGGAAAAATCCCCGATGAGCTGCAGAATTTGAAGCTCAATTTGCTCAACTTATCAAACAATCAGCTGTCGGGTGACATTCCACCAATGTACGCGAAGCAAGTTTACGAAAATAGTTTCGTTGGTAACCCAGGATTGTGCGGAGATCTACCGGGTCTCTGTCCTAGAAGGAGTGATGGGAGGAAGTCCAAGTCCTTGTGGATGCTCAGTGTGATCTTTGTGCTCGCCGTCCTTGTTCTTGTTGTGGGGATTTCTTGGTTCTATTGTAAGTACAAGAACTTCAAGAAGACTAGGAAAGGCGCCACCATGTCCAAGTGGAGATCGTTTCACAAGCTTGGCTTTAGTGAGCTTGAGATTGCTGATTGCCTCCAAGAAGATAAAGTCATCGGCAGTGGAGGTTCTGGGAAAGTTTACAAGGTCGAGCTGAGCAATGGTGAAGTGGTCGCCGTGAAGAAGTTAAGGGGAGTGTCGAAGAAAGAGGCTTTGACCTTCGAGTCCGAGAAAGACGGGTATCAAGTCGAGGTCGAGACTCTTGGGAAGATCCGGCACAAGAACATAGTGAGGTTATGGTGTTGCTGCAACACAGAAGATTGCAAGCTTTTGGTCTATGAGTATATGCCGAATGGAAGTTTAGGTGATATGTTGCATGGAAGTAAAGGGAGCTTGCTAGATTGGAGAACAAGGTACAAGATCGCGCTCGATGCTGCGGAGGGGCTTTCGTACTTGCACCACGATTGTGTCCCCCCGATCGTTCACAGGGATGTAAAATCGAACAACATATTGTTGGATGCAGAATTTGGAGCTAAAGTCGCTGATTTCGGAGTTGCGAAAATTGTCGGAGTTGGCAATGGAGAAGAACTGATGTCTGTCATAGCGGGATCCTATGGCTATATCGCACCAGGTCTATTACTTTACCATGTTTACCAAATCTGAATCAATTTGTTTGCGCAATTTATTGTTACATGCCCGAGGTCGATTCTTCAGTTCATTGTTTGAGATTTTGTTTTATGCTTTAGGTATTTGCATAAGCATCCGGACTTTGTCTATCATATTACTCTCAAATGTCTCTTCAGCAATACTGACTTACGCCGATCCTATTCTAATGTGAACTGGACTGTGATGCAGAATATGCCTATACTCTTCGAGTGAACGAGAAGAGCGACATATACAGCTTCGGGGTGGTCATCCTGGAATTGGTGACGGGAAGACTTCCGGTAGATCCTGCTTTCGGGGAGAAGGACTTGGTGAAATGGGTCGGCGCCACCTTAAACCAGAAAGGGATCGACGACGTGATCGACCCCAAGCTTGACGCCAGTCACAAGGAAGAAATAACCAAGGTTCTCGACGTCGGTCTCCTCTGCACTCATTCGCTCCCTATAAGCCGGCCCTCTATGCGAAAGGTGGTGAAGCTTCTGCAAGAAGCCGGTTCGGGCAGCAAGGTTAGGATCGCCAAGAGGGACGGCGAGTTGTCGCCTTACTACTACGAAGACGCCTCCAATAAGCTAAACTACGAGCCCGAAGACCCGGTGCGGAGCATGAAAGTGCAGTGGAACAAGTAAGGGGGAAGAAAAACTCCATTATTTTTCCGCCATCGGGCCGCAAGAAATCGAGAGGAAGCCGATGGTGCAAATTCTATTTCACAACTTCCAAGTTCAAGGTACAGTAAGAGCAGTGGAGAGATCTTCACTGAAGCAAATGACTCTTGCCACAGCTGAGTAAAACTTAGGATTCTGTGGCATTGGCTGTTCAAGTCAATCCTTAGTCATCCTTAGTTGTTTTTTTTTTGGTCGAATAGTCATCCTTAGTTAGGTGATAGGAACATGCAAACAGATGAAATGTACCTAAAACATGGCCCCAAAGCCGAGAAAACAACAACAGCAGCACGAATTTGGGTGGTCCCAGTTTGAATTTTCTCCCCCCTCCAATCGTGTTCTTAGCGGAAACAACTGATGTGTGAAGTCACTGGCGATGGACGAGTTCTGTCGTCCATTTGGGGCATTTTTTAAGGGCAGCTGCTATTAATTATTGGCGTGTTAGCTTTTAGTGCATGTAGGTGCAGTGGAGGTGTGGAGAAGCTTTGACTTCCATGCCGCCCTCCATTAAGGTGCATGGGGTCAGCTTGGTTTTGTACTTTTGTTTCTGCATCCTCTTGATTAGTCCGTTCCATTTAAGAAAATTGCAGGTGAAATCGACAGGACGGTCAGGGGCAAATTCACGCATTGCCCCCCTAGGATTTTATGGATTGCAGCAAATTGCCCTCTTGACGTTTCAATTTCTGTAATTTAGAAATCGGTTGCGATGTGTCCTCCGACATTGACTCTAATTAATCTTTGCTTGAGTTCCGACCACGTGAGAACACGTCGATTATGGAGCATATTCGTCATAAAAATATATACATATGAAATGGTATGAGAATAATTCAAGAAAAATATTGCACATGACTAAGGTTCTTTGGGAGAATTTAATTGGAGTTAACGCCAAATGCGCATCTATATATAGTCTTGAAATATATTTTTGAACAGACCTTTTTCTCACACACATTATCATTATTATTATTGTAAAGTTAAAATATTACTCTTTTTTCTTTGTGAAAGTTATTTTTATCCCAAGAAAACAATTTTTAAAAAGATTTAAAATCACAGCACCATAAAACTAGTAGAAGCAGTTTTGGGAAACTGCTCTGATATTACTTCACTTGTGAGGTACAGCGAATGTGGGATTTTTAGGGTGCGCATGACAACGATTCTGTCTCCGGAAACCGATTCTGCTAAAAAATGATTCTTTTTAATTCTGTACCCATGAATAATTTCTAAACATTTGAAAGTGTTTGGTAATTGCCCAAAATTTCTATTTTTAGAATAGAAAAAGAACATAAATGCGTTTGGTAACTACACAAATTTTCTTTTCATTAATAATATTTTAATAATATTTTGAATTTTTTAATATTTTTCTCTTTTTTTTCTTTTTTTTCCTTCCCTTCCTTGGCCATGGTCGGTCGTCGGCGCCAGCGACCGGCCATAGGCCAGGGCTGGCGAGGGCATCGCGGCCCTCGCCGTCGCGGCCATGAGCCGCCCTTGCAGACCCTGGCCTGAGGCCGGCGGCAGGCGGCGGCAGACCGGGAAGAAGAAGAAGAACAAACCAAGAAAAAAGAAGAAAATCAAGAAGAATTAGAAATGGAAAATTTGTTCCAAAATCAAGAAGCTACTTTTTTTTGCTTCTTGATTTTATTCCAAAACTGATTCTGGGAACAATTTTTTGCAAATTTGTGCCCGGGCACAAAAAATTTAACAAATGGATTTATGTTCCCAAACCGATTCAGGGAATAAAAGAACAGAAATTTTCATTGTTTGGCAAGTTGCCAAACGGCCCTTACCAAAAATCTAGAAAAATCAAAGCGCCCCGATTTTACAGCTGTAATAGCCATGAAAAAGCCATGCAAAACACACTATAGATGGTGTTTCGGACTTTGTCATATTCAAATAGCGATTATTCGATAAACAATCATGATCCGGGTTATCGGTTAAAGTGTTTTCTTTTTTAAGAAAGAGAAAAGAAAAAGACTTGTAAAAAGATTGTGGGGCGTTTAAACACACTAGGCTCAAGCTAATGGTCAGTAAGCTGTGAAGTCGATGGGCCTAGAAGACGAGATGTTGCAGGCTCATGGTCCGAAGAAGAAGAACCTGCAATTCAGATGGCTTTCTCAGTAAAAGCATCGTCGCGAAGCCCATCATCATCGTCCGGGCTTGAAAAGAGAAGCGTGAGATGACTAGGGAAACCTTTCGATGTGCTTACATGTTGAAATGTTCACGATGCATGGCGCATTCAGAGGGGAACGATCTACGAGAATCTCCACCTCATTCTGTTTCGACTGATCCTGGTACTGTCTCATCAGCTTCTTCCCCTGTTCTTTCATGTTCCTGATATGCTCGGGCAATTTCTCCACCAACAAGCTTTCATCGTATCAAGCAGATAAATCAGGCAGGACTTGCAGCAGGTCTGAAGAAAAATGGTAAAAGAAGAAGACGAAAACGTTGTATTCAGTGCTCCTTCTTTGCTGCATCTTTATGATGGGTGTAATGGGAACTGATCTGTAACGTCGTACTGGTAATAATGAAGGTCGAGACGGGACTGAAGTTTTGTGAACAGAAAGTAACGGAAGACAACTTATGATGCCTTATTAAAGGCTAAGGCAAAACAGCAGTTCAACTGCCTGGGTTGACCTCTCCGCCTAATCGCTCCTCAAGAACCGGACACCTTCTAGATATAGATGCAACTCCGACAGAAGCCCGAGAGAAACACCACTGACTCCATTCGTTGTGCTTGATTTGCCCACGTTGAACGTCGTAAAACAAACAGTTTCTCGATGCTTTTGGCTCAAAGGGAGAATTCGGTTTGGATCAGAACTTCTTAAGCTTTGTATCCCCCGCAAATTCGATGTCATCCAACCAAGATACCATTTGGCAAGTAACGGCATAAGACAACAGATGTTAAAAGTCCGGTCCTTCCCTGCGTAGTTTCCTCCATTGTAGTCAGCAAAATCATTTTAAAATTTGAAGCTCTTGATATTTCGGCTGGTGGTGGAAGAGAGAGTTTCATTGGCGTTGAGATATTTTTGAACATGGAGACTCCAGCGCAAGAACAAGCTCAACCCCTACTTCGAATAAACGGTCCGTCGCAAGATCAAGAACCCAGAATGCCACCGAAGACGCCGGCGCAAAGGGCGGTGCGGAAGACATTCAAGCTAACCGCACACTTGGCGAACCTCCTTCCCACGGGAGCAGTCCTCACGTTCCAAGTCGTGTCCCCGGTCTTGACCCACCAGGGCAAATGCCCCACCTCCTTGAACCACACCCTAACCCTAGCCCTCCTCGCCCTCTGCGCCGTCTCCTGTTTCATCCTCTGCTTCACCGACACCGTTCGGGATGAGCGCGGCAAGGTCCGGCATGGGATTGCGACGTTCAAGGGCCTGTGGGTCCTTGACGGGTCGGTGCAGCTCTCGCCCGAGGACGAGGCCAGGTATAGGATAAGGCTCATCGACTTGTTGCACGGAGTCATGTCGGTGCTGGTCTTCACGTCGATCGCGCTGTTCGACCCCAACGTGATCAAGTGCTTCTATCCCTCGCCGTCGGAGGACGCCCGGCAGCTGCTCGTGGCGGTGCCAATCGGGGCAGGGGTGGCGTGTAGCTTGGTTTTCCTCGCATTCCCGACCAAGCGGCATGGCATCGGATTCCCTCTCTCTCGATGTTGATCATATATATTCTAGGTTTCGTGGATCTTCAGGTTTTCATGATTGTGCTCATGCAGATCAACAGAATGGAGAACCTACTCACATGGAGATTAAGAATTGAATTCTTTGCGAGTTAGGAAATGTCATAGCTATGATTTAATGTAGTATACATACTACAACCTTATAATAAAATTTCAACTTACATGATCAAGTAGAGATGGATGATAAGAGTCCCACTCTTTGGCTGGGTTAAGGCCCAAAACCAAAGGCCCATTGGCTTTGGCCTGCCATTCCTCTACAAATATTGAGATAAGGTCACTTGCTAATTGTAGGTCTAGCACTCATTTCTCTCTCTCTCTCTCTCTACAAATACATACTAAAGCATGAAGATTATTCTTGAAGAGGTCAATGCCCGGGGGCTTTCTTCCTTTGCGATGCACGGATTCAAGACGCTTGGACCCGGTACTAGCAGGTCCGTGACCTAGTTGAATTCATGCACCAACTCTCGTTAACCTTGACCTTCTCTTGAATGTCCTTGATAATGCTCGGTTATAAGATGCATAAGTTATTTTTTTCTTATTAAGAACGTGGATCTCAATAGAGAGAGATCCAAATGAATTGATTTGACTAAAGAAGGAGAGCAAAGATATGCGGGAGGGTTTAATGTTAAGATACCTTTTCGATTTTATTGATATCTGTCACGAATTACATTGACAATTTCTTTTTAATGTCATGTTCTGACGTGGTAGGACGAACATGTCAATCCATACTTATTTTTGATAGATTACGTAAGTTCAACTCAAATGAAATAAATTCTAAAAAAATTGGATTTTACCATTATTTTAATCAAGTCAAGAATTTTCTCTTGTCAATACAAAAATCGGAGTACTTCAGTTCTTAAACTAATATAAGTTTCGAAATTTCTTGTGACCGCGCAAATTAATTTCGTAACGCCATCCTCATCGCGCCACGCGCGAGAAAAAGCCCCAACACGACAACCGTTAATTAACTCGCGACAATATTTTCCGAATTGACACGCTGGAAAATCCGAAAGGCGGGGCGAGCGGAGCTCAGCTCCGACAAAGAGAACCTCACGCGCGAGCCCCACCGCGCGTGAGTCGCCACGCGCTCTCCTCGCCGCCGCTTTCAGACAAAACCGCTCATCGTACCAAAGGCAAGGGGTGGCGGGTCGGGAGATCTTCTTCCCCCTTCCCCCTGAAAAAGAAAACACAAGCACCACATCAAACTAATCGAAAAAAAGAAAAAGAAAAGAAAAAACCATATCATGCACAGCAGAGGAGAGAGAGAGAGAGAGAGCGTGTCGAGAGAGAGAGCACGAGGGCGAGCGCCCGACGAAGAAAGAGAAAAAGCTACGTATTCGCGAATCCAATCCAATCCTTCGCTTCAACTTCACTGATCAAATTTCCCGATTTTCCGACCCCCATTCTCGAAAACCCAAAAAGCCGAGAAAAAAAATCCGGGAAAATTCCATTTTTGGTTTTTTCGACCCCCCCTCCCCCTTTTCGACGCGCACAGTTCCAAAACCATTATCGTTGCCCGCGAATTTAGTTTTACGCCCGCGACAGCAAGACAGCATGCGATCGATTAAAGAAACCGCGGCTGCTGCTGTCGCTGCTGCTGCTCCTCCCCGCAGTCGCTGCTGCTGCTGCTGCTGCTGCTCCTCTTCTTCCTCCTCCTCCTCCTCGCGTTCATCATGGCGATCGCTTTCTCGTGATTATGGCGATGGCCTCGGTGCTTTCATCGCGCCAGTTCGCGGGCTGTTGCTATCATTATTGTTGTCGTCGCTCGGGGCGCAATATTCCACAAATCTGACCTCACATCGCAATCGAGATAGAAGGAGAGAGAGAGAGAGAGAGAGAGAGAGAGGGGGAGAGAAAAGACTCGAGAGGAGAAGAGTTTAGCAGCAGCATTTTTTTTTGGGATTATTTATTTTCTTTTTGGGTGGAGAGAGAAGGAAAGTCTTTTGGGTGAATTTATATTCCTCGCTTTTTCGTCAAACCAACAGAAAGTCATTTCTTTTAAGGAGCCACAGGGGAGTTTTTCTTCGAGAGATAGAGAGACAAGTTCTCTCCTTGATTTCTAGGGTTTGTGCCCGTCCCCGTGCTCGATTCTGGGTCGGCAATGGAATTCGGTTTCTAGTCCTTCTTGACCCTCTTCCGATCCGGGTCTTTTTGTGCTCCCAGCAATGGAGGAGGAGGAGGAGGAGATGGGTGTGGCTGCTGCCGGCGCTAGCAGTAGCGGCGGAGGAGTCGCCGGCGGCGGCTGCGGCGGTTCTGGAGGCGGAGGCGGAGGCGGAGGAGGAGATGAGGCCGAGAAGAAGAAGCCAGTTGAAGGGGAGGG
This sequence comes from Syzygium oleosum, assembly GCF_021117445.2. Lineage (NCBI taxonomy): Eukaryota > Viridiplantae > Streptophyta > Magnoliopsida > Myrtales > Myrtaceae > Syzygium > Syzygium oleosum. The sequence continues at coordinate 9,642,528 of NW_026607494.1, forward strand.
CAAGTCGAAGCGCAAGATGAAGACTGCTTCTCAGTTGGAGATTCTGGAGAAAACTTATGCTGGTACGGATGCTAATCAGTTTGTTTTGCGCTTTCTGTGTTGCCTTATTTTCTGATTCGCGCCGTCTATTTGCTTGCGCGCGTGTCGGTTTTCACCGTGAAATTGGCGTTGATTCAGTGGAGCCGTATCCGTCCGAGGCGATACGAAACGAGCTCTCGGGGCAATTGGGGCTTTCTGATAGGCAATTGCAAATGTGGTTCTGTCACCGGCGTTTGAAGGACAGGAAGGGGCCATCCAAACGGCAGCGTAAGGATTCCCCAGCTGCTGCAGCTGCAGCTGAGCCAATGTTGGTTGGTGGGGATGCGGCGAATGAGCTTCCCTATGGTGCTGTTGCTGGATCAAGTTCGTTTACGCCGGCTGTGGAGTCTTGGCGAGGTGGCCCACGAGTCGGGACGGCTGTTGCACGAATCTCCGGTGATTATCCGGTGATGAAGCGGCATTATGAGCCAGAACCATCAATGGCTGAGCGTCATGCAATTTCATTTGTGGAAGCACAGTTGGGCGAGCCTTTGAGGGATGATGGGCCGATCCTTGGGATGGAGTTCGATCCTTTGCCACCGGGTGCATTTGGCACACCTATTGGTGAGTTGAGTTCTCTGCTTCATGAGCATGCTCATTTGGATGTTGCTATTTTGTTTAAAATCAGGGAATGACAATTTTATTCAGTGATTGGTAGTGATGGCTCGTGGATGCATTAATTAGCTATCGCAACATTTTGCAAGGCCATTTATTTTCTAGTACTTGGATGTCACATGGAGCTTGACCAAATCTGTCTGTTGAGCGATTAGATGTTAATTTTTTGCCAATGCCCTCAGACGAGTAGGAGTGAAGTTCAGATCGAACTAATATAGCTCCGCACTGAAGACAAGGCAAGGGTAGCTGAATAAATGATTGGTAATTTGAACATGGGAAATAGCAAACTGGAGTACTCCAGTGAGCAGAGAACTTCATCTGTATTTGAACGAGTTAATCTACAGTATTTCATGGATGGTCCAATTAAGACTTGAGATAAATGGGTCAGAGTACTACCTACCTTGGGGAAAACAACTTCTTTTTGAAACAACATATAGAACTTATGGCATTGTGGAGTACAATCTGGAAACATTGAAGATGTAAGGAAGATACAGAGGAGCAAATTATTGTGCATCGGACGGTCCTTGGACCAAGGCCTCTGGCCAGGACCTTGACAATAGGGAACAAAACTGTTGAAGGGTAAATGGGAGGTGTATGAGTTCACTCATAATTTACTGCTTAATGTGTCTGGTGTTCTTTTACTTTGGGGCCGAGGAATTCTGATAGGGAGTCCTTCCTTGGAAGATTTGAAAGCAATAATTTGATGTATTTCTTGTTTGATCCATTTTAATCAATTTTTTTGCGAAAGGTTTTGTGATGACCCATGAAGCTGCTTTATAACATCCGGTAACAATTTTGTGTTCTTTACAGGAGGAGCAGTAATAGGGCAACATAAACAAACTGGAAGATCTTTTGAGGCCAAATATGAGCGCTCTGATGCTAAATCAATTAAGGTTAGTAGATGTCTGCATGTAGAATGGTGCAACTATGTATATTCAGGACATTTGAATAGATAAGCATATGGGAAGTGGAAAAGAATACTAGTTTTTAGATCAGTCACGAAGAAAAACTGTATTTAGAGTATAGTAGCTGAGTTGGTTTTTGGTTCTAATGACTGGGCTCCTCAGATGATTTGAATTTTCTCCTAGCAGAGTTGGATATTTTTAGTGTTGTTTATTGGGATTGGTTAGCTGACAAGGAGCAACCCATTGCCCTATTCACGAAAAGGAAACGGAACACCTGACCACCCCCTACACACACACACACACACAACAAGAAAAGGGTGGGGGGCGGTAAAAGATTTGACCAAACTGACGTGAATCTCCCATATTTGCTGTTCTTAGGGTGTTGTGCGTCCAGTCCATGAATACCAGTTTCTTCCAGAGAAACCAACTGTTAGAGCTGAGACATATGAAAGAGTTGTTCCACCATACCACCATGGTTCAGATAGTATTAACACAAGGATTTCAGCTGGACCTTCATTCCTGCACGCGAATGAGCCAATGCCCTCTGGATATGGTCTTCAAAGTCGGGTGCCTGTTTTGAGTCTCTTAACTCCACCAGGCAAGCAGGGGCCTCTCTTGTCATCAACTCCAGGAGAGTATGATTTAGATCCATCTAAAACCTCTTCTACAAACTTGGAGATTGAAAATAGGCTCGGTGCTCACTCCGTTTCAGCATTGGACAATCCGCTTGTATCATCAGACAGACGGGTCATTCACAATGAGGAACTTTTACGAGCTGAGAGAAAGAGGAAGGTAATCTCTTGGATTCTGAAGTATTGAAGTGTGTATAGGTTGATCTCTTGTCTGCAAAATTATTATCTTGAAGAATGTTTCAGTAAGTGTTGTCTCCGAACTATTACCTGTACAGAGTGAAGAGGCTAGAATACAACGGGAAGTTGAAGCTCATGAGAAAAGGATTAGAAAAGAACTAAAAAAGCAAGATATTATGAGACGAAAGGTACAGGGTGCTGATTTTCAATGAAGTTTATTTGTTTAAATTGATATAATTGCATGTCTAAGTTTATTTGTTGTCATTTAATACTATTGCTCGTGAATACCTAGAGAGATGAGCAAGTAAGAAAAGAAATGGAGAGGCTTGACCGTGAAAGGCGGAAGGAAGAAGAAAGACTGCTGCGGGAGAAGCAGCGAGAGGTAGAGAGGTACCAGCGTGAGCAAAGGCGTGAATTGGAGAGGAGGGAGAAGTTCTTGCAGAAAGAATCTAGAAGAGTAAGCTCGAGGAACCACGGTTTTTCTTTTCTTCTGAATTTGTCAGTAACATTAAGTTGTTTCAACTAGTAAATTGCCGGTGTGTATGTAGGCTGAGAAAATGAAGAGAAAAGAGCAAGTTCGCAGAGAAAAGGAAGCTGCCAGACTTAAAGCTGCTAGTGAGAGAGCAATCGCTCGCAGAATGGCAAAAGAATCAGTGGAACTCATTGAGGATGAACAATTAGAGCTAATGGAGTTTGCAGCCTCAAGCAAGGGGTTACCTTCAATTATGTCTCTGGATTTCGAAACTCTGCAAAATCTTGAGTTATTTAGAGGTAGGTTGTGCAATGTCTGGTTGGACATGAGGTTCTCTGTGATTGCAGCAGCAGATTATTCTGAAAGCTGTCATTGTCCTCATCAAGGCGTGCAAATAGATCTCTTGCTTCGTGTTGTAGATTTGCGAGATTTGGTTGTTCTATGGGTGATGCCTTCTGGAATTTCTTTCTCATTGCCGTAGTGTTGATATGCACGAATATAAATTTAAAACTGACTTGTAAGCTGAAAATCCTTGGCTTCTTGACCTGAATGCAAGAAAGCCAATGTGTCTTTAATTTGAATTTATGTTTTCACCTTTTATTTTCAAAAAGACCTTGTAGATGAGAAACCAGCATGCTAACTTTGGAAGGATTAGAGATTCCTAAAAATCCATGCTAACTATGTGCCAGTAAACTTCCACAGTGGATTTTACGATGCATGATTGCAGTCTACTTATTCTCCTATTGTTGGAAAAAAATGAAAACTTTGCATGAAAGCAATTTCTGAAGACGTGGACATTTGAAGCTCGGTAGCAATGTTATGATGAGTTTAAGAAGAAAACGTAGGTCGACTGCTGATTAGCATTAGGGCTGCCATGTTTGGCTCCAAATTTCCAATTTTTTTTGGTTATTTCTGTTGATTGGTTTATGCTGAAAATGTTGCATTCGTTTTATACCCATCCCTAGCTTTATTGAACCAAACTCATGAGAAACAATTTAGTTATACCGCATACGAAGAAGCAGCTTACATTATCTATTATTCCAGATTCTATGACTGCATTTCCGCCCATAGCTGTGCAAACAAAAAAGCCATTTGGAATTCAACCTTGGTCACATTCTGAGGAGAATATTGGGAATCTTCTCATGGTAAGCTTGAGCTTTGCTTCTCCTCATATTTTAGTTTTATTATTGCTTTTCTCATGTCCCTTTATCTTCTCTTGCTCCGTTATCCTCACTTTGGGAAAAAATGCCAAAAGATCTCATGATTTTTATTTTAGTTAATTTGTTCATTCTTAATTTAAGTAGTTTACATGTTGAGGTTTAATGTGTATGTGTACAGAAACTTAGCTGGTACTTATCAATTTGGTTATCAATGTTTTGTTTATTGAATTATCATTTATCAGGACAATGTCTTTTAAATTTAATGCCGTCCCGTTGAATGTCAGATATGTAGGTTTTGGTTGATGTGAGACTGCTTGTTGTAACATTCCAAGGTAGAGGGACAAGGTTAATTCTAGTTCATTGTTTAGGGTTGTATTTTTATAATGTCCAGTGTTATTGAGGAGAAGCTGGGGCAGAGCTTAGGTAGATCACTTACTAAGACGGCAAACTATGTCTAGGCCTTTCCAAGAAATAGTTGGTTAAGATAATACCGGTTTTGGAGTTTCATCACAGAAATGACACAAGAATTCTAGCTGTCCAAGTGTAAGATTTGTTGTCCCGAGTATCATTCTATTTTGCCATGCCCTGATCCCTGCATAATCAGTAACAGACTCTGAGGCCTCATGGGCATTTTATATTAGCATGGTAGCTTCTTTTAGACTGGTTTTTCACATTCCTGAAAGGAGTTTAGGTGTCCCTGTGGGTTTGTAGTTGAAAGTTCTAGAATACCTATTCTGTTTATGATACATTGCTTCTGGACAATTTTTCTCTTCATATGATGAAGTATGATAATTCTACTGATGTTAGGCGTTCCATATGTTGCTTGTATAACATTTAAATACATGATGAAGGGATGATTGGTTCAATAAAAAATTTTCGTATCCTAGAAATTATGATAATTGTGAAAATAATTTATATGATAGGTGTCGACTCTTTTCATAATTACTGTGGCCGTATAGGCTTGCTTTCCTGGTGAAAGAAATGTTGGTTTGTGCACGAACCTTTAGAATCTTAAAAATTTCACCGCTTATGCAAATCTTTTCCTGATAATATCTTGGGTTTTGTTTCTTGACTTTAGGCTTGGAGGTTCCTGATAACTTTTGCAGATGTTCTTGGTCTGTGGCCGTTCATACTTGATGAGTTTGTCCAAGCTTTCCATGACTATGTATGTTCTGTTTTCTACACATGAATCTCATTCCTCAAGGAGTCACTATTTCTAGGCTGGGAATGCATAAGCCTTCTTGGTTTCATGCTAAGCATTTTTGCCTTGTGATTCAGGATGCAAGGTTGTTGGGTGAGATACATGTTGCTCTTTTACGAACAATCATTAAAGATATTGAAGATGTCGCAAGGACACCTTCCACTAATGTGGGAGCAAATCTTAATAGTGTTGCTAATCCAGGTGGTGGCCATCCACACATAGTTGAAGGGGTGAGCTACTTCTTGTTGGTTCCTATAGTTGTTTGTATTATTATTAGATCCATTGCCAGTGTAAAGAATTTATTACACATTCACTAGTAGATGGATGACACATGTGCTTAAAGATAGTTATGTAACCAAGTTTATCAGCTTGTCAAGTTGAATCTTACACTGGTAGTTGACATCATAAATCCTATTTATTATATGTGGGACATTGTCACGAGACTTTTTTTGTGCAGAGCAGGAGGGTTGTACACTTCTGGAAGTTTAGTAATTAGCTGCCAATGATTTTTGTGTGTGTGTGTGTGTGTGTGTGTGTGTGAGAGAGAGAGAGAGAGAGAGAGAGAGAGAGAGAGAGAGAGAGAGAGAGAGAGAGAGAGAGAGAGAGAGAGAGAGAGAGAGAGAGAGAGAGAGAGAGAGAGAGAGAGAGAGAGAGAGAGAGAGAGAGAGAGAGAGAGAGAGAGAGAGAGAGAGAGAGAGAGAGAGAGAGAGAGAGAGAGAGAGAGAGTATCATGGTATTAGTTGGCTCTTTCTTTGTTTCTTTGGCTTTTATCTTTATTCGGATGAACTATAAGAATCATAGGAACATCCTTAAGCTGCTGTCAGTAAAACTAGGAAAATATGATCCTTTTTGCTAAAAATAACTGCTTTTTGAGCTGGTCGTACATAAGCAGTTACCTTTTTCTGCTTTGCTTTCATACATAACCAAAGATTATTGACTCAGGCATTCCTTATAGGGATATTCTTGGGGTTTTGACATTCGGACCTGGCAACGGCAACTGAATCCGCTTACATGGCCTGAAATATTGCGGCAGTTCGTCCTTTCTGCAGGATTTGGGCCACAACTGAAGAAAAAGAACGTCGAAGCAGCATATCTTCATGATGATCATGAGGTGACCTCATTTCCATCAAGAGAGCTACTTGTTACTTGGAATGTCAGTTCTTGTCGCTGCTTGAATTCCAGAAAGAGTATAGCTTTTTGTATACTTTGAGAGAGATGCTATTTCCTTGCATTGGTTTATTGGTAATGATGGTATTTCCTTCTTGAGTAATATGGCTAGTGTTCGTTCTGTATCTTGTAGTAGGACATGGAAGGCAGGTCGGCCACCCTAGATCTTGCGAAAGAGTAGTTTGAAAATGACTAGGACCAGTTCCTCTTTTATCTAGAGATTGAAACTGGATTTAGTTGCAGGACTAGAACAAGTTGCCATGGATAAGGATAACCACGAGAACTACCAATTGAGAAAGCTCTTGTAGTTTTTTCCTTTTTGCATTTAATTTATATCTTAAGAATTGTACTGCAAAGAGGGAGATTTTTTTGTATGCATTTGTTTCTTCAGCTTGCTTGATGTTCATTTCATTTGCATATTAGTTGTTTTGCAGCCATTGTAAGCCTTATGTTCACACGTATTGTTAAAAACCTCAACTACCAGGAAACCTCTTACACATAAGCATGGATAGTCTTTCTTTTCTCAATATGCCGAACTGAAAAGTGCTGCGTGCAGTTGCTTCACTTTTGTGCCTCCTTTACCTTTTTCTGGGTATCTTGAAGTTTCATTTGTAGTTGGTATGTGACTGCACTGGGTATTGTTCTCTTTGAAACAAAATTCAGTGCCTCCTTATGAAGCATTGCTTCAGGAGAACTGACCATTTAATTGACTCCTTGGGAAGCAGTGCTTCAGGAGTCCTGTTGTCACTCCACCTCCAGGATGCTTCATTAGTTCTTTAAAGAAAAATTTCTGCTATGCTATCAGAAGAATGGAGAGCATTCATTCCGTGTAATTGTCACCAGAAAGAGAGTTAGGTGTTTATTGCTGTATAACAATTATGGTTTGAGGAAGTAGTCTAAGAAGTTTCTAGCTGTGGTTGACTCGACGGAAGATCATCAATCTTACAGTTTAGTAACTATTTTGCTGCTTGGTTCATTGCATCGCCAGTTGCTACGATTTTGTTGTGGCTTCTGAGTTCCAATTTAAGATTTTTTGTATATTATGTTGCGGCTGGTGTTCTCATCATACTTCCGGGTGACACTAGTTTGAGACTAACTTATCGAACATCCTTTCCATTTTCTTTTTGATAAATATTTCAACTGATGCATGGGATTAAGGGTTTGTAAGCCCTTCTAATGGTCCTTTGTGTTTTTCTGCCAACGAAAAATAAATTATTTTTACCTTTTGAAACCATGAATTTTTTTTTTAAATTACTTCATAAGTGGAATTAAATAAAAGGGATTTTTTATGCTAAGAGTCAAAGGAAATTGCTAAAATTTGCAGCCCCAAGCATCCTGAGTTTCTTCACCGTGCTGTAGTGAAAAGTGAGTCCTTTTTCACTCACATGAAGTTTTTTCCTCCAATGCAACGGCAGGGTAATGATGGTCAAGATATAATTTCTATTTTGCGAAATGGTGCGGCTGCTGAACATGCCTTTGCCAAAATGCAACAAAGGGGATTTTCTAATTTACGTAGATCGAGGCATCGTTTGACCCCTGGAACAGTAAAATTTGCAGCCTTTCATGTTCTCTCTTTGGAGGGTGATGAGGGCCTAACAATACTTGAAGTTGCCGATAGGATTCAGGTGAGACTCAATCTGTTGACTGAAACATGTTTGATCATGTTGTCCTTAAAGTATTAAATATCTTTTTCATTGTTTCTTTTGAAAGAAATGTGGACTACGAGATCTTACTACCAGCAAGACTCCAGAAGCATCAGTAGCTGCTGCTTTGTCAAGGGATACAAAGCTTTTCGAGAGAACTGCTCCATCGACATATTGTGTCCGACCTACTTATAGAAAGGATCCAGCTGATGCTGAGGCTATACTTTCTGCTGCTAGGGAAAGGATTAGAGAATTTAAAAGTGAGCTTGTTGATGAAGAGGAAGCTGATGATGCTGAAAGAGATGAAGACTCTGAAAGCGAAAGCACGGAAGACCCTGAGGTGGATGATTTAAATGCCGAATTGAATTCGCAGGTGGAGGTCTCTCAAAGAGATGTCAATCTACTTGATGTGAAAACTCTTTCGGGTGATGGAAAGGATGATGCTGATGAAATAGATATCTCAGAGAATGGCACGGAGAGAGCGAATGGAGATTCATCATTGATGTGTCCTGATAACTTGATCAAGGATGAAGACGCTGTTGCTCCTGTTGATATAGATGGTGGTGGCATTCAGGATGAAGCAACTGATAATATGCAAAACACCGATATCGATGAAAGCAATCCGGGAGCGCCATGGGTGCAAGGACTTATGGAAGGAGAGTACTCGGATCTCAGCGTTGAAGAGCGCCTCAATGCTCTTGTTGCTATTATTGGTGTCGCAATTGAAGGGAATTCAATACGCAGTGTTCTTGAGGTAAACTAGTTTCATTTCATTGAGCATTCAGAAATAATTATTGTACTCATGTTTGTGGTCTGAAATGTGATTGATCTTTCAGGAACGCCTGGAAGCTGCGACTGCATTGAAGAAACAGATGTTGGCAGAGGCACAACTTGATAAACGCCGAACAAAAGAAGACTACTTGATGAAGATTCACTATCCATTCCAAATGGCGAGCAAAACTGAAGCTAACCTTATAAATATGTCATCAGCTGAGGGCAAGCTAAGCCCTTTGCTTGCTGTTGATGGTGGTAATAATGAGATGCCAGTGGATCCTGCTATTCAGCGAGAATCAATGATTGATCAGCGGAATCCCAGTCCCTTCATAACTTCTGAAGGAAACCTGCAAATGCAAGATATTCCTGGCGGTTCAGAAAATTTTTCACTGCAGCAAGTAGGATATGCTGCTGAAATGTCCCGCTCACAGTTAAAATCCTATATTGGTTACAAGGCAGAAGAGTTGTATGTATATAGGTCATTGCCTCTTGGTCAGGATCGAAGGCGCAACAGATACTGGCAGTTTGTCACATCCAATTCAAGAAATGATCCTGGCTGTGGTAGGCTCTTTGTTGAGTTGCATGACGGACACTGGAGGATAATTGATTCTGAAGAGGTGCTGATCTATCTTAAGTGGCCTCTGTATGATTAAGTTGTTTGCCTACATTGGCGGGTATATGTGTGCAATTTGTTATCTATCATTTGTTCCATGCTTCTCTCTTAAAGTTTATGTGGTAATAGAGGCAAGTGTTACCTTGGTAATGCCTCAAGTGATGCTTTTGGAAGTTGTGATGATATCTGGTAAATTAGTATATATATTGATATTCAGATGTTGCTGCCTAACATTGTTCTTTTCCCTTGATATAATTTCCTCACAGTTCTAATTGATCTGTGCAATGCATGCAGGGTTTCAATTCTTTGTTAGCATCTTTAGATGTACGTGGGATTAGAGAATCATATCTTCACTTCATGTTGCAAAGGATAGAGTCATCCTTTAAAGAATCTGTTAGAAGAAATGCAATCTCCACTGATGGCAAGAGAACAAGTGAAGATAAAATCAAGAGAGAGGCTCTTGAAGTGGCACATGGCTCTGACGCTTGCATAGGCATTGACAGCCCTAGCAGTTCTGTATGTGGAGTGGATCCTGAGACATCAGAGACCTCCACATCTTTTAAAATTGAGCTTGGAAGAAATCGACGTGAGAAAGATGGTGCTCTAACCAGATATCAGGAGTTTGAGAATTGGACATGGAAGGAATGCCTAAGTCCTTCCGTGCTATGTGCCATTAAATATGGGAAGGAAAGATGTGTGCCACTTCTCAATGCCTGTGATCGATGTCATGAGATACATTTCATGGACTATGATAACTGCCCCTCATGTTATTGGACCTCTACAACCTCAAAGAGCGAATTATATCTCTCCGAGTCTGTTGCGCCTTCTGAACACAAATTGCATATGCCGTCTGACCCTACTAATTACGGTTCAGTGTCTTGCCCTGTGAAAATAAGATTGCTGAAAGTGTTATTGGCTTTGATGGAGGCAAGTTTATCCTATGCTTTTAATATCTACAAGCTCTTTACATTGTGATCTTTTGAATTGTGCTTACCTGAAGTTTCTTGCACCTTATGGTTTTCTTCATGATGACTTGGCAGGCTTTTGTTCCTCCAGAAGCTCTTGAGTCCAGTTGGACTGACGATTTTCGCAAGTCTTGGGGTATGAAGCTGCATACTTCATCGTCAGCTTCAGAACTTCTTCAGGTTCTACTTAACTTTTATGGTTATGCTGTTACTCTATTGAACTTCTAGCACTGTTATCCTTCTCCCAGAGAAACAGGGAAATGCCTTTCCCTTTGACTTTATGTGCCTGGAAGCATTTTTTTTTATGGATCTTAAAAGAATGGAGTAAAGTTTTGCATTCCATTGGTACTTCGTATCGTCTTTTTATTGCTTGCTGTCTTATTTCATCCTTTAATTGTCTGATGGCTAGTATATGACCAGACTTTTTCTTCCTAATGGTATTCCTTGCGTAGTATCCTATCTTCTCAAAACTTGTTTTTTTTTTTTCAGGCTTTGACATTGTTGGAGAGTGCCATTAAGAGGGATTATTTGTCCCCTAATTTCGAGACCACTAATGAATTGTTGAGCATCTCTTCTGGATTTGCTACTGATATATCTGCCAGTTTTGAAGCTTTGATTGTACTCCCGTGGATACCCCAAACAACAGCTGCTGTTGCGTTAAGGCTCATGGAATTTGATTCAGCCATCTCTTATTCGCTCCATCAAAAGGTGGAGTCTGCTGTGAACGATGGATCTGGGGACTTTGAGGTGAGTTGCTTGTTCAATGTAATGAACTCTGATTTTTGTTTATGAGGTTGCATAATGATAAAGGAAGGTACATAGTGGTGGAATAACCAGTGTTGAGACTAAATATTTCGAAGATATTCGATGCTGTGCAACCCGTTACTGCGAGACTTCGCAGGTTATTACTTCTATATTTGATCTCTGTAAGCCGGCCCGAGTTGAATTGGAGTTGTATGGCCATGATTTGAAAAGATGAAAACTTCTTTTTACCTTGCTTGGCTTTTATAATTTCACATACAATTCAGTTTATCTCGGAGCAGTAATGTATCTTTCTCAATATCGACCCAGAATATAATCAGTCTGCGAACATGGCCTCAGAATTTATGCATGAACTTTATGGAATAGCGGAATTTTCGTCCTTTAAATCCTTCTTGATTGTTTATGCATTTAATGGTTCTGTCCTTTTTCCCAGAAGTTTCCATCTAGATACATGGGCACGAGGAGTTGGCACAACCATGATAGTGCAGCAACTCCTTTTCGAGGTGGGCTTGTTGATGAAAACTGGGTTGACTCTGGGCCGATACCTACCGGGTCTGGTCGACGACGGGGCCGGGGAACTGGAAGGGGCCTCAGTCGCACAAGCGGTCGGAGATCCCAGAGAAGGGTATCCGGTGGTTCTAAGTTCGACTCTGGCAAGAAAGCCAGAGTTACAAATGGTGAGAGAGGGCGATCACGTGGACGAGGCGGGCGTAGGCGAGGACGACGTAGCACTAGAAATCGGCAGAGAGCAGTGAAAAAGGAAGTTCCTGTTTTTGGTGAAAGGGAAGCCACGAAAGAACAGATGATGGAGGAATCACCTGAAGTCTTGATTGAGGATGGATGGAATGGGGATGACGGTAATAATGCAGGGCTGAATTTGGAGGAAGCCGAAAATAGCAGCAGCTCAGAGAGTTCAGAGTTTGAGGATGAAGATGGGCAAGCGACCGGGTCGTACAGATACAATCTTGTGGCTGATGATTACTCCAAAGGCCTCAATGGCAAGGCCGACGAATTGTCAGAAGCAAGCGAAGATAATCTAGATGGCAATGAGGAAGTTGAGGAGGAGGAGGACGAGGAGGACGAGGACGAGGGGGACGATGCGGTAGATGACAGAGGCGGAGATTTAGATGTTCGAGAATACATAAACGGGGAATTCGATGAGGAGGAGGAGGAGGATGATGCAAGAGCTATTGATGGGTTTGAGAATGTGGACCCTGATGAAGGTACAGGATCTACATCTTCGGAGTATAGTGACTGAAGATCGCATGTTACCCGCTGGAAAATTGTTACTCCATCATATTGTTTCAACAGTAGGTTCTTAGCCCTAAATGTATTTAGAGAGAGAGAGAGAGAGAGAGAGAGAGAGAGAGAGAGAGAGAGAGAGAGAGAGAGAGAGAGCTGTTGGAAACTTGGAATCACTCAGGGTCAAGGCAATTCTGTCACAAGCAGATGTATATTCGCCGCTGCGCTGTGTACTTTGATAGATCAAATACTCTCTAACATTTGGTGATAATGAGGAAGAAAGCTTTAAATATTCACTTCTATTCCGATGGCCTAAAGAAAAAAGTACTTCCATTTCACTTCCCATTCATGTTTTGGCTCCTCTCGCTTACTTGGGTTGTTCCCGCTCGGCGCCTGACGACGTGACCCGTGCAGTGCTTTGGCCACCGCGTTTAAGCGACCGACGAGCATGGACAAGTCGAGTCAGGGGTGCCGAACCCATCATTTTGGAACACGCGACATGGCTTGTTCATGTTACAGTCAAGAACCAGGTCCCCTATATTCCTGGTTCTTCTCCTCATGGTCTCCAAATGCTCCTGCAGTTCAACTTGTGCTGTTCTTTTTTGGCGACTTCATTACATATTACCGTGCAATCATATTCACAGGCTGCGTGATTGATCAAAGTTGGAAGCCACCTTCGAGGAAAAGTGGGTGATAAAAGAGAACATTGCACTCCTTTCTCCAAGAGAGAGAGAGAGAGAGAGAGAAGAGCAGTGACGACTAATCCGATCGATCATCCGAGCAAGAGTAAGGTTTCTATATACTCCCAAGTTCTGCATGAGAAGCTAGGACTGAGAATTCAACTTTCTCGATTGCAAAGTAGTAAGCGCTGCAAGGTCCAAATACCCCGACGGTCCTTACTAAAGTGTTGCACCCGCATGGTTTCTCCTTGGTTGAGCGGTTAGGTAGAGCCTGGGTCAAATTTATCGTACCTCGACCAACCCATTTATCTCTGGCGATCTTAAAGACGTACCCCCTCACATCGGCTCGGTGCATTCGCGGTTTTGCTTCCAGAGTGTTCCCAATAAAACTTGTACCCAAGGACTACCAAGAAAGGAGGGGGAGCGTGCCTCATCATCTAAATCAGCATTTGGTCGGTCGGTGTTCCACCCACGTTCAACTATTGATTTGGTAGATAATTAGGACCTTCTTTTGCTGGTCATAAGTGATCATTGGGAATATAACAAGCTTCAAAGTTTAACAAATCAAATTAACAAATTGCCTCCACAGTTACATGCTACCCTCGGGCATTATCCAAACGTGCAAAACAATTAATCCCCACGACTAATGCAAATTTCTCGATCCGCTCCACACGCAACGAATAAGGCTCAATCCACGAAATAACTACGAGAGGCAGATGCTGATGATTCGAACGCGGGATTTCATCGTACACGAACGAATAGCTCGACCGACTCGATCCTTTCACAGTTTTGCTGACACGGAGCCTAAAAACACTCTGGGTTGATACAAATTTGAGAACTACTACAACTCATCCTCCTGCAACTGTTGTACACCAACCCCAATGAATGTGGGTGACATCTACAACTTCCAAAATGCTGGAAAGAAGAAGAAGAAGGAGAAGGAGAAGGAGAAGGAGAAGAAGAAGAAGATGGTGTGGCCCTAAAAATAAAATAAAACAATGGAGGAAGCAAAAGAGAAGAACACACACACACACACACACACACAAGGGATCAGGAGGAAAGACTTAGCAAGGAATCTGATCGGTGAACCAACCGAGCACCTTGACCGGGAGCTTCACCAGATCCACCGCCAGGTTCGCCAGCCCGGCGAAGCATATGCAGCACGGGCACAGGCAACTCAGTATCGTCCTGCACAATTCGAAAAACCCATTTGAAAAAAAGACCAATGCGCAGTTCACGGGGGAGATCGAAACACCAACAAAAAAACGAACGAACGAACGAACGATGGGCTGAAGACGGAATTTGATCTCGGATCACGACGCGCGAAGGCTTCGAGGAGAGTTTCGACAATGCCGATGGATTCCCGCGCTCATCACACGCGCGGCATTGAGTGGAATCGCGATCGACGAAACGAGAGAGAGAGAGAGAGAGAGGGGGAGAGAGAAAAAGCTCACCCGAGGACCCAGACGACGGCTCCGACGAGGGACAGGACGACCGCGACCAGCGCGAAGGGGAGGCCCAGCAAGAACCCTAGCGGCCTGCATTCCATCGCTTCGATCTCGCTCTCTCTCTCTCTCTCGCTCGCTCTGTCTGCCACGCCTTCCCTCGTTTTTCCCTTTCGTCCCGCGTGATTTTCCCCGGAAAGTTTCTGCGGGAGCAGGGAAAGAGACGGTGGGAAAAATCGGGCAAACGCAGGTTGGAATCCGCGAACTGGCACGCGGACATCATATAAATAAAACTGCCCGGGACGGCGGGGTCGGTTCGAAATCGCGGCGAAATGACGGAAGAGCCCTCGGACGGTTCCCGGGGCCCCTTGGCCCCGGGAGCGACGGGGGGCTGTTTCGTCATTACGCGGCGTGCTTCGGAACGTTCCGAAACTCCGTTTCGGTTGGCGCCCGGGGGGCGCGGGACCTGCCCCCCGCGCGTGTCCAGATCGGGACTCGGCTTATTTCTGTTCATTTTTTTTGGGTGATTTAAGTGACAATGACATGATGAGTGGGGACTTACCATCGTGCTAAGGGCGTGGCATTACTTTCAAAATAATCATGATGATGATAGGCAATAATTTGGTGTTCGTGATTGCGCTTTCCGATTTTGGGCAATGGGGGTTCAAAAGGGAAAGCGCGCGATTTTACCGAGGAGGTGCCTGTCCGGCTTACTGCGGTGTGCCCGTGCGTGCGGGGGGGACTTAAAACCCCGGCCGTTGCCCGGACTGGCCTAGAAATGCGGGCGTGCTCGCCTGGCTCACGATCCCGGCACTGTTGTCGCCGTGTGTGTGCCAGTGTCTTGGCTTTGTGCCATTGCCGTGTTTGCCAATACGATCCTAGGTGGCCGGTGCTCATCGGCCCTGCTGTTGGCCTTAACAATAAAAAAAGAAAAAGAAAAAGAAAAGTAAATAAATATATTAAAAACCATGGCATTTTGATGACAAATGGAATGCTCGAGGTTTCGGCGTATTGGGCTTCATGCTTCAGATCTTTTTCATTCCATTTGCACCCCTTAGAAAGAAAACGGCGAACCACCGCGTTGTTTTCCTCTCGTGCTCGGCCTATTCAATGGCTGATTGGGTAGATGCATTCGAGATTGGGCTCGCCTCTCACGACCAAGGCAGTTCGTCCGCTTGTGCAGCTGAAGTGGACAGAGCGATTCGGCCATTTTGGGCCTCGTTTCTGTTGTTACGTCTTGGCGGGTCCCGACATCATCACCGCTTCTCTCTGGATGAAAGTCCGCTTTGGCAATGGCACCTGCTCGATCTCATCTTCCAAGTCAGTGCCGCCCTCTATGCCCTCGTGCAAATATTTCCCAACGATAAATCAAGTCACAGGTGATCCCAATGAGGACGGCGTTTCTTGCCGGGGTCATAAAACAATGCAAAGATGACGGCGGCACTTGATCTCTCGATCCTCCCGGAGGCTCTTGTGGCAAGATTCTTATGAACCCTGAAATGTGTATAATTAATTGAAAGTTTTTCTTTCATTCACTTATGATGGTTGAAAAAGCTATAAGATATGATCCATGTTTTACATTCATTTTGAAAGAACCACCGCTTAAATCTCGCGAAGCGAAATTAATATGGTCGTAGCCTGTAAGGGCAATTTTACAATCAACTTCAGATATACACCTTTTGCTTTTAACGTATTAAATATGACTTTTGTTTAATAATAAACACCTAAAGCATGTGAAAAAGTATATAAAAGTAGATATTTAAAATTGTATAAAGTCACGTGAAATTTCTCTAAATTTAAAGCCTAGTTTTCCTTGGAATACATTTTTTTTGGGGGGTAATACTTAGGGCCCGTTTGGCAACGTGCCAAACAGTGAAAATTTCTGTTCTTTTGTTCCCAGAAATAGTTTGGGAACAGAAATGCGTTTAGTAAACTTTTTGTTCCCAGGCACATTTCGCAAAAATTTGTGCCGAGAAACTGATTTTGGAAGAGAAACAAGAAGTAAAAAAAAGTTGCTTCTTGTTTCTGGCATAATTTTGAGAATCAGTTTTTTTTCTTCTTTTTCTTTTTCTTATTTTTGTGTTGTTCTTCCCTGGGCTGGGCCGGCCGCCGCCGGAGGCGAGGGCGACCCTCGCCTCCGCCGGCGCGGCCGGCGAGGGCCGTGACGCCCTCGCGGCCCTAGGGTCGTGGCCGGGTCGCCGGCCGCCGGCCCCCGGTCGCCGGCGACCGGCCATGGCCAAAGAAGAAAATGGTAGAAAGAAAAAAAAAATTTAACAATTCAAAATATTATTAAAATATTATTTGGGAACGGAAATTTTGTGTAGTTACCAAATGCATTTCTGTTCTTTTCTACTCTAGGAATAGAAATTTTGGACAGTTTATCAAACGCCTTCAAATACTCAGAAATTGTTTCCGGGCACAGAATAAAAAAAAATCATTTCTATTCAGAAATAGTTCCCGGGCACAGAATGGTATTCATGCGCACCCTTAGAATACAAACGTTTTAATTCCACAAGTGCCCTCCAAATTATGCATGACACTTGTTTAAGGAGAAAATTACCCAACCTGTCCTGTACCTATCGTATCGATATCAATTTAGTTCTAAACTTTTCAATCTGTTAATTTAGTTATAAACCTTTGTACACAATTTCAATATAATCACTTTAGTCAATTTTCATCGGAAATCACTGACGTTGGCACACCGCCGTGTCCGAGTTAAAACTCTAGGTTTGATTAGATAATTTTCCCCTCATTTAGCATAATTTGTGTGAATTAAACTTCATAAATATGGTGCACCAAATTAAAAGTCCTTTCTAGATATGTGAGTCGGATCACACGTATCACTTGGGTAAGCACCAAACAAAAATTATTGTCATGTTGTGGGACCCATTCGATTGCATAAAAGATTTCAAGGAGTCCTTGTCACGATGGGACCACTAAATAAAGATATTTGTCCTTTTCTTATCTCAACTTATTATTATTATTATTTTCCCTTTCTGAAAGAAACAAACATAAGTCTCGATCGCACGTTCGCAAAAACGCCGGCCGTTTTTATGTTGCCTTCTGATATTACGTGGCTGGAATTTAAAGCTCACTTCCCCAATGGAGACGATCTCTTCGCCTAAAAATCTCTCAAGTCGGTTGAAGAGCTCCTCTCGAATCTTCTGTCCGCATTCACGCTAATTGCTAACCGAGAACGCATACGCATCATTGGATAGACGAATCTTACATACATATAGGATCATCACTTCCGTAAGTAAGCGATATAACCTTAACGGTGTGCAAAAGGAATCGAAATTACCCGGACCAGACTGGCCCGGCCTGGAACTGGCGATTTTTCATGATGACCAGTCTGGTTTCCGGTGGAACCGGTGAGTACCGGTCCGGTTCCCGATTTCAGGTCCTAGGTGTGGAATCGTTCACTAGGACCAGGCCGGCGTGTGTGTACGTGAGCATTTATCATAAAATCACAATATCATTTCGTATTTGATAAGTAAGACTCTCATGCAAATTTCTTTATTATTCTTACCTTTTTCCTTGCAAAGAGGTTCGGTTCTCAGGTGAATCCATGAAACCAATGAGCCGTTCCCATTTCAATTTTTTGGAACCGATCCTTAGCGAGCGATTCCCGATTTCAGGGTGGAAATCGCCTACTCGGATCATGCTCAACCCTATATAACATGCTTTTTAGCATATGTTCAGCTAACATTCCTAAGTAGCATGTACTTTTTCTGGTCATTTCTAAGATGAGAGACGCTGGCAAACAAATGGTAGTGGATAAGCAATGATAAAGTTTTATGGTCCGAATCACGGAATTGTGCTTTAATCGAAAAACCCATTTAATTTCCACAAGACATTTATAGAAAAGAGAGAACATAGCAATTCCGAGATATCAATGTCAATAGGGAAAATTATCTAAACTATCGTAAATTTATTGTACGGCGACCAATTCAATCTTAAATATTTTAACTGTGCCGATTTAGTCATAAATATTTAGACGATTTGTCGATTTTGATCTTAAACCTTTCAATTATGACAATTTAGTCCTAAATCTTTTAACGATTTACCAATTTAGTTTTTCCGATCAATTTTGGTTGGAAATCACTATCGTGACCGTCTAATCAGCGCCGACCGTCCAAACTTTAGTCCTTCCCAATGTTAATGCCTGAGGATATCTCTTTAGGAAACGAGGCAATGAGATCGGCAATCATGTAACTAGGTTTTCATGCCGACTTTTGTTTTTTGAGAAAAGAATCAGTTTGAAATCTTTAAGTTAGATTTAAATCTCAATACATAGCATAATAATTAAGAACGCATAAGCCGAAATTATTGACTTTTCCCCTGAATTTTCCGTTGGCCATCGCTTTTGCATGATAACTAATCATTGCACTTCATATGGTCTTTGTGAATATCCAATACAAGCATTCACGGTAAGGATTTGTCTCCAGTAGAGAATAGACGGATTGCGTTGTCGCATCTCGATCATTTCCTCGTTTAGTCGGAAAGTCTTACCAAAAATTTTAAATTTATTACAATTGTATCAATTCAGTTCTAAATATAATTTTTTTTATCAATTAAGTCCTAAATATTACATTTGTGTCAATTCAGTCTATTCAATTAATTTTAACTGGAAATCGTCGACCTGGACGTTGATCGTCCTATTTGGCGCGGCCGGCGTTGAAGTTGATATTTTTAAATAATATTTTAATAATTTTTCGATTTATTTATTTATCTTATCTTTTTTTTTTCTTCCTTTCTTCTTCTAGTCGGTTGCCGAGGTTCAGTGACTGGCCAGAGGCAGGCGAGGTCACCCTCACCCTCGCCAGATCCATCCGCTTGAGATCTAAGCTCGATTGTGGTTGCCAGAGCTCTGAGGTGTTGGCCATGGACACTCTAGCTTCTCACTCGCGACCATGGCTGCCAGAGCTTCGAGCTCCAAGCCATGGTCGCTTGAGCTTTGAGCTCACGGACATGGTTGCTCCCTCCCTCCTCATTCGCGGTTCTCTAGCTCATCTCACACGCTACCAAAAATCAACCGAATCGACTGAGCCAAACCTCAACACCACAGCCATGGAAGTGCCCTGCCTCAAGCAACCACAGATCTATGGCTGGCGAGGGCAAGCCTTGACGAGGCTCCCCCTCGCTAGCTCTCACCTCTGGCTGGTCACTGGTCCTCGGGGACCAGTTAGAGGAAAAAGGGAAGAAAAAAAAAAGAAAGAGAAAGAAAAAAAAAGGAAAAAGAAAAGAAAAGAATAAATAATAAATAAAAGATTTGGAAAGTTATTAAAATATTATTTAAAAATGTCCATGTTAGTGCTGGTCGCGCCACATAGGATGGCTGGCTCTATGTCAGAGATTTCCAGCCAAAATTGACCGGATGGATTGTATCGGCACAAATGTAAAAGGTTAGGACTCAATTGGCAAAAAAAAAAATTATGACTGAATTAACACAATTGTAATTGATTAGGATTTTTCGAGTAAGTTTCCCCATTTAAATGTGTAGGGTTCGCATGCGATAGTCTTTCCATAGCCGTAAAACATAAGATCATGTCATCTATACGTCCGCACGCTTGACTTTCTCCATCTTGTAGATGAAACGGCTCTTAAGGGCACGAATGATGATCATTCTATTTTTTTATTTTTCTATTTTTCTATTTCCGGGAACATGTTAGGAATAGAATTCCACTTGGCAACGCAATTTCGTTTTTTTATTTCTGGGATAAATTTTTAGCTCATAAATAAGTTTGAAATATAAATGAGAAATAGATTTTTTTTACTTTCCTTTTTCTGTTCCAGAAATAGAATTAATAACTCCTTTGTTGCCCGCCACCGCCCCCCACTGCTACTCGCCTGCCGGCTGTTCGCTGTCCCCTGCAGCCTCTCGCCGGCTGCTGGGAATAGAAATTTGAGAATAACTTATCACACAAATTTTATGCCGTTATCAAATGTTACTTTTTGTTCAGAAACTCGTCCTTAGAATAGAAATATAATTTTCTATTTCTAACCAAAAATACTGCTGTGGAAGAGAATAATTATCATTCGTGCCCTAATTCTCCGAATACAATTGATCGAAAGTGTGTTCACATGCTACCGGAGCGGGAAAAAGAAGAGAAAAAAACCCGAAAAGACCGACGCACATGTCTAAACATGATGGAAACCCTAGTTTTTGATGAGAAGATCATAATCAGCTAACATCCTCGGTCGACTCCATCCGATCATCACAGGACCAGCACAAACTGCTGATATCTGTCAAATTGAGCAAAGTAAGGGTCAATTGAGCTTCAGCCATCTCAAGAACCCCATCCCTTTCAATCCCTTACCATCAGTGTTCCTACAGATATGCACACATCCCACCGGTAATCCAATGCCAACCCCCTCTCTTTTCTCCACCCGTCATTCAATACCGCCCCCCTCTTTCCATACTAAGAAAATTTAATTAAACTTCACGAGTTCCTTTCATCGATCCTTCTCGCACCCTTTTAAAAGAAATCAGGAAAAAGGGGATCCACAGACCCAGAAAAGGCATACAAAAGCACAAAAGAGAGTACAGCAAGAACCTAGATAGCGACAAGAAAACATAAGATACAAATCTCGGAGTTGTGGTGGAGAGAGCTTTGGAGATTATATCCCACTCACGACACTCCCAAAAGCCAACAAGAGACAGCACCGCCCACGTTGACACTGATCTCTGTCTCTCCGGGTCCTCCATTTGATGCCATTTGTATCGGAACACACTCACTGCCTGCACAGACACTCGACCGTGTAGTTAGGAATTTCACTGCTGCGTTGTGTGCACTTGTATGCTCCATGCACGCTTGAAGAAGACACGGTTCTTTTCTTTAGCCAGAGTGGTGGTTTTCTTTTTGCCTGGTTTCGGGAATGCTTGGCGTGTCTTCTTCGAGGGAGGAGAGTGGCGATGAGGCCCGCCGAGGAGAGAGCTGCTTCTCCATCGGCGGCGGCAGCGGCGACGACGCGATGTTCCTCGACTTCTCTGATGCGAGCGACTTGCTCGACAGCATCGACTTCGACGACATCTTCGCCGGGGACGAAGACGCCTTGCCGGATTTGGAGATGGACGGGGCCGAGGTCCCCGCCGAATTCTCCGCATGTTTCGAGGATAGGACCGAGGTGAATCCGAGCATGACCCCGGATGGTGGTTCGAAGGAATTATCGGAGGCGGAAGAGAGGTCGGCGGGGGCCGGGGCCGAGGAGAGCTCGAGTGGCGAGGAGGGGAGTGAGAAGAAGAGAGAAGGGTGGAGTGGTGGGAAGAGGAAACGGGAAGGGGATAGAGGGAGAAGAAGTTCTGCTGCTGCTGCTGCTGCTCAAGGTAAAACTAATCCCCAAGCTCAAGGGAAGAGAAAATTCAAGGTAAAAGAACAAAACGCAATGCATCTTACTCGATGTAAAGTAATCGTCACTCGTCATCTAAACTTACTTGACATATGCCGGAGTTTCGGACGACAATTAGCGAGTCGAGGCCGCGGTTCCTCGGTTCTCCGGCTTCCGATTTCGCGCTAATTAAGGCCGTTTGTGCTTCTCTAATTGTGTCTTTAGGTGATGACAATCTCTAAATTTGGCTTGTTCATAGAATATAATGTTGTGCAATTGTGTAGGTGGATTGGACACCAGATCTGCATAGGAGGTTCGTGCAGGCAGTGGAACAATTAGGGGTGGACAAGGCAGTTCCTTCCAGGATTTTGGAGCTCATGGGCATCGATTCTCTCACTCGCCACAACATTGCAAGCCACCTTCAAGTACAAAATTGAATCGCCCCTTAACCTTCAATTGATCTTCTATTCTCTTTTGTGTTTTTGGCGCGTTTTCATCAATGCTAGGATTTGGCAAAAGGGCTTCCATAATTTTAGTGGAATGTTGGTTGGATTAATTAAGGTGTCGAGTTAATTTTAGATCGATCAATCGATCGAGTTGGCTGAGGCTAACTTTATTTTGTTGGACGAGGAGGAGACGGTTTGAGTATTGATGTTGAGGTGCGAAATGTGGCAGAAGTACCGGTCGCAGAGGAGGCACTTGCTATCTCTCGAAGCGGACGCGGCAAGCTGGAGCAAGAGGCGCCAGATCTACGGCGGGGCTGCCGCGGCTGCCGGAGGAAGCAAGAGGGTCATGACGCCCTGGGCGGCACCCGCCATGGGGTTTCCTCCCGTGGCGCCCTCCCCGCACCATTTCAGGCCTCTCCACGTGTGGGGTCACCCGACCGCAAGCCCGCCCCTGAAGCATGGTGCATGGCCGAAGCATCCGTTTCATCCACAGCCGCCACACGTTCCTCCTCCACTGCCGACATGGGCGCTGCCGCCTCCGCTGTATCATCCTCCTCCACCGCCGCCTCCGGACCCTTCCTATTGGCACCACCAAGTAAGCATAGGACACTCACTCGAGTTCCATGTTATATCTTAAGCAGTGACTTGCTAGAAAAATAACGTAGGACTTGAACTTGCTGGTTTGTTTATGGCCCTATATTGGTGTTACGAATTATAGATATACTAGTTGAAATTCGGTGCCTTGCACGGGTATGAAAATTAAATTTATTATAGTTTAGTTGCATAGTACAATTTTAAAAAAATTATATAAGAATTTACATTTATGACATTTCACAGGGGGAAATATAATTATTAATCGAGTCAAATAATAAAAAAATTTAAGTATTGCATCAGCTTCAAATACATTATTTTTTATTCCTTTTACATACTCTTGTAATTTGAGATATTCTTTTGTAAAATACATAAATGTAAGTATTGCAACATCGCGATTATTTATTTTATTGAGTGTTGGGTACTAATTAGATTTGGTATTTATTTTGATGTCATAATATTTTATATGCGGCTGCCGTGAGAGTACGATAATTAACATACTGATTAGATGAAGGGGGACTTTTGTTTATGAATTTTTCTCTAGAGTATTTGATATATTGGCAATAAGAGTATAACTTACATGATTTCCAATATTTCCATTATTTGTAATTTTAAATAGCCATCACATAATTAATTATTAATTAATGAGCTCTTCCGATTTCTCATGAATCAATCATGTGTCCACATATATGTAGGTGAAAAAAAGAACTCTTGAGTAAATAATCAAGGGGATATTTTTTTTTTTTGGTTTTTTTATCTTATTAGGAAATTAACTAATTACATTTATTTTTTATGGCGATTCAATTTGTTAAATAAAACGTTTGAGTAATTAACAAAATATTTATGAGCGCTTTACATTTCGCATGGATCAATTGATCGCGTCGTTAATATAAATGTTCGACGAGAATGCACGGGATTTTGACGCGTGGCACATCTGATGTTTATTCTACCTAGCAATCTAATTATATATATAGATTTTCTATGGTTATGTGCGAAATATTGATAATTATACGTGGTTCGATGCTGTGAAGGGATTTGGTTTTGCACCGGTTCCGGGCATACCGCATCATCAAGGCGTGTACAAAGTAGACCCTAGCATCGGTTTCTCGACACCGGCGGGGCAATTGGCCTCCTCTCAACCTTCGTTCGATTTTCACCAGGTAATTAGCCTGTGGCGATCTCGTTCGATCATGTAAACCGAGATGATTGTGCGAGTTCGGACCGACTTTATTTCATCGTTCCGTTTTGTTATTGCTGTGCTTAACAGTGGAGCGAGAGCGTCGATGCGGCGATCGAAGAGGTCCTATTGAAGCCATGGCAGCGACTTCCTCTCGGCTTAAAGCCTCCGTCTCTGGACGGTGTTTTGGGGGAGCTTCAACGGCAAGGCATTCCCAGCATTCCTCCCACTTCCTCCACTTAGATTGACCTCCCGCCGGCGACGGCGGCGGCAGATAAGCTATCTGAGGCCATCGAGAGGAGAAAAAAAAAATCCCGAATTCGACGACATTTCCGGCACGATAGATGTGTACATAAACTCGTGGATGAGTATGTCCCTTATTGCTGTTGGCTTTCTAATGTGTCTCAATGAAATAACATTTTTTTTTTCTGGGTGCCTTCCCTTGAGAAGATGACCAATTTTTTTTTGTGTCGAAAGAAGATGATCGGATTTGAGGGTATGAAAGGGGTGACTTAGAGAAAATTCAAACCACAAATTATTGGATTTCGAGGGTTTTGAATTGGCAGAAAATGTGCACATCGGCGATTTTCAATCCGATCATCTAACATACATATTGAAAATGTAAACGATTTTCAATTTGATCATTTGAACAAAAAAAATGTAGTGAGGACAACATCGAACGTTTTTATATAGTTAAACAACTAAATTGAACATTTGCCAAAAGTTCAGGGACTACATCGAACCAATTAAAAGTTCATGAATCACATTACACATTGGGTTAAAAAAATTCCGAAATCACATTGAACAAATTAAAAGCTTAAAGACCTGGGACCCCAAATCGAGCAAATCTGGGAACAAAGCCGACGATTTTTCATGGACTTGGAATCCACCGCTGGATGGAACTTATAAGATAAACATAGACGGAGCGTACGAACCCGGAGCTTTGGAAGTTTCGGTCGCCTGCGTTTGCCGTGATTTCGACCGGAGGTTGCTGGACGGAGCAGCTTGTACGGTGGCGACGCCGTCTACGCTGCTGATGACTGAGTCCCTCGCTCTGTTAGAAGCCCTAACTCACTTCTTTCCCAAAAGACACGAAGTCCTTGTACTTGAGTCTGGTAGTTTGGACTTAGTCAATGTCTTAGAGAGTCCAGATCAACTCAGTTGGGAAGCTCATGCGCTTATCTTGAAATGCAAAGATCTGTTGTTATCCTTCTCTAGTATTCGGGTTATTTCATTGTTTTAGAGATGCTAACTTTGTAGCGGACTGGGTTGCCAAAGCAAGCTCACAAGAGAAATTACCTACCTCTAAATCGGGTCGTGTCCCCTACCCAAGCACTTTGGGAGCTCTTATGTACTGAAGCCCATCCATCGGGCCCGACTATCCTTTCTTAATGAATGATATATTTTCATTTTCTGAACAAAAAAAAAAGAAATTTAGAGACCATATTGCACGTTAGGCCAAAGTTAATGAATTGCTTTTGTCAATCTCCCTTACTTTAATGATGACCGAGTAAAAAATGAGTTTTGGGCCGGATCGGCGAACACTGTCTCGAAGCCCAATTTCGTCTCAAGCCCGAGCATGACCAGGGTAAATGGGCCGGGCCCGTTTCTATATAAGCCCATCTTCAACCTCGCCGAGCATTTAGGCTTGTGTCCAGAGTGCGAACCGAGACGGACTCTTGCCGAGAGCTTTTGCTTGTTCAGGAGGAAATCTCTCTACCTTCGCTTCAGATTCTCCTCCTCCTCCGCCGTCTCCCAAGGCGGCCACGATCTCCTTCCTCCGACCGCCCTCCGAATCGACCTAGGCCTCCTTCGCAATCGCGCCGGGCGGTAGCTGCTCCGATCTAGCTCGTCTTCGACATGGCGCCCGAGAAGAACGGCTCCGGCGCCGGCGCCGGCGCCGGCACCTCTCGCGAGGAGGCTCCCGCCAAGGCCCCCGGGAAGGACCCCAAGAAGAAGGAAGAGAAGAAGGACGAGGACTTGGTGAGTGCGGCGCTTTTCTTTTGGCGCTTCAGCTTGTTTTCCTTCTTCGTTGTGTTCGATTTTGCGAGTGTCGTTGGATGCGGGATGTTGTGGCTGGGTAAGTGCCCTCTTGTGTTGCTGTTGAAGTTGGTGATTTTGATGAATTGAGAGCTGGAGTGCGGATTCGGAGTGGGGAGTCGACGGGTGCGGTCCTTGTGGTTTGGACTTTGGGCGTGTCGTGGCAATGGTACCGGTTAGTTGCTGAGGTGATTGTGGAGGAGCTGGAGTGCGTTAATGAATTCCTGTTCGTTAAGTTTCTTTGTTCGGGAGAGATATGTTTTTGCTTTCTTGCTTGGAAGGACAAATTATCTGGTAGGGAAGATTTGTTGTTGCTTGCTGTAAGTTCTCAATGTCTTGACCTAGTTTAACTGTCGAGGATATTGAACTAAGACTGTGCTGAGACTGAAACTCGATCGTCGAGTGGTTTCCTTACCTCCCTTCCATTGTTTTATGCTGCCGGTGAGTTCTGTATATACTCTCTTGGGCAGGCTGGTTGATTGGTTGGTTGTGAATGTATGTGCAGTCGGAAGAAGATTTGGCACTGAAGCAGCAGTTGGAGCTGTATGTGGAAAGGGTTCAGGATCCTGATCCTGGGTTGCAGAAGGTTGCTCTAGAGAGCATGAGGTACTTCTGGTCTTGGAGATTTTTTTTGCTTCCATTTCTTCTCCTGCTCATCATTAAATTATGGGAAACGAAGAAATCTACATTTAGCTTGTCCTTTGTTGGTTATGCCATCTGCTTGGGTGGGGGGGACTCGTGTTCTGATTGTTGCAGGTCTGGTATGAGTATGATATGGAAATTTGGCATTCAGCTAGAAGAACAGTCAGATAGGCAGTTCTAGGAAACTTTGTCAGTATAAACCAACTATGTAACTATAGGGAGAAGACTAGAGAATGGGCATATGGCTTTTTTGGGGAGAATTTGGTCTTTTTTTTTTTAGACTAAAGAATTCTTTAACTCATGCATTTGTATTGTGAGTTTAGATGTTAGAAACTATTCGAGCATCGTGTGGATCGGATCAGAGAGGGACTCGCCATTTTCGCCGCTAGAAATGAGACAGTCCTTAATAGACACTGGTTTTGGTGGGAACCGAATAATGAAAAGATGTCTCACGAAAAGAGGGGCTGTACACGTTTATCTTTCCAATGTGGTTTGACGACACCTATAATTGTCTTTGTAGACAAGAAATTCGTACTTCAACAAGTTCAATGACTTCAGTTCCAAAGCCCCTGAAGTTTCTCCGACCCCATTATGGAACTCTTAAGGCGTATTTTGAAACAATGAAGGATTCAGATTTGAAGGTGAAGTATAAATTGACATGGCATTGTTTGCTAGGATGCTTTATCTAAATTGCAGTCAATGATCTGGTTTACATTGATGCAGAGATACCTAGCGGACATACTCTCTGTTTTGGCCTTGACAATGTCTGCTGAAGGGGAACGGGTAATTCGTTCTGTGACTCAAAATCATATTTTGCTGGGCATCATTTCCATGACTTACTTGTTGGATTACAGCTTACTGAAACTCTGACCTTCTATATTTTCGTTGCCATTGTTCTTAACAAACAGTTGTTCGTAAATAGTCAGTATGAGTATCTTTGAAATCATGCCTCCTGATGTATGATCATTTCACTAAATAGCCTGCATTTATTTTAGGTGTAGACGTTTTCCGTGACCTTGCCAAGTTCACTTCTCCAACTCCCTCGTAGATTTGATATTGATTTCTTTCTTTTGTAAATGGTGTACTTGTTTCCAGGAGAGTCTGAAGTACAGGTTGTTAGGTTCAGAAGGTGATATTGGCTCTTGGGGCCATGAATATGTCAGGTAATCAATCTTGATGTTGGGTGTGATATATCTGATGTTTTATTGGTTCATTTTTCCCTCTCCTTTTAATACGAGGTTAAAGACTGTAACTTTTGCTATAGATTCATGGATAATTATAGTGAATTGATGTTGTTGAACGTCATCGAGAATCTATAATATTGCTCGTGTTGTGTATAATCTCATTAGTTCCCACTTGTCAGATGATACTGATATTGGGATAATTTTTAAGCTGATAGGGATGTGATGGTGGTTGAGAATAAAAAATTTAGCTAAATTTTCCGTATATCTAGACAAAGACATGGTCCATAATGGTTGCGGGTGAATGAATATATTTGGTTGTCAATATTGATTTGATGTTTTATGTACGCCAGTGGTCAGTGTCCCACCTTTAAAGTTGTTGTTAACTAGGGTATAATGGTAAAGCTCTGCTGTGTTTGTAAAGAGGAACACGTATTTACTGCTCTGAAGAGTTCTCAATTAACATGATCTTTCTGCAATGGCCTCTTCTAGATGCTTAGTTCTGTTGATTCTTCTTGAGTCTGGTACAGCGCTATGTTCCATTAGTATGAGGATTTTGCTGCTGTGCATCAGCCCACTATTTAAGTGGCTGTGAATTGAACTGTGGACCAAAAATGAAATCAAAGTTTTATTTCACTTGTTGGTCCTTTACCCCAACTTGTCACAAACCTTGGAGGAAATGTTTCTCTTGAACCCATAGGATGGAGAATAGCAGCATCTTGGTTTGTTAGACTATTTATACATCCATAGCCATTGCTTATCTATTGAACTATGTTATATGTAATTATACTTGATTACACGGGGAAGGATACGGTGTTGTTGCTGTCTCTTTGTTCTCTCAATTGTGAAATCCTGGCGGAAGGGATTATTTTGAATGTTGTTCATTTTCCAATACTTGGTGCATGATCTCCATCTCGAGGAATTCTTGTTGTTTTGTGCTTTATCTAGAAGTTACGTTACACTTTGTCTTACCTTAAAATTAACATCTGACATCAGGAATTTAGCTGGGGAAATTGCTCAAGAATATACAAAACGACAGGTAATGTTGTTAAGTTCATCACTGTTTTCTTCACATTATGTAAGACAGGTTCTTAAACTCTTTGTTGAAGTGCTCTTCCGGTGCCTGCTTATATTAACATTAATTTACATTCTAGTGCTACGTGATATGTAACATCTGGCTTTCACTAGTTATTGTACTCTGGCTTAGTTCTACAGCTGTAATTCCATCAGTGATCCCTATTGACAACACCACCTGTATATAAGATAACTTGTTCTTGATATTGGCGACTGCGGATATTCTATGCTAGTGTTTTGACCAATTTATATGTTTGACATCGCTTGCTAAAAACCTTGGCAGAGTGAGGAGGCTCCTATAAACGATCTTATGGAGCTTGTACAACAAATTGTAGCTTTCCATATGAAGGTATGTATCATTGTCTAATTTTCATGTTGGTAGGAAATGGATTAGGATCATTGTATGCAGAAGACAATTCTCTAGAAATTTATTAACAGATAGATTTGTCACTTTTGATGACGCGTTAGTAAACCATTTTATTTTGTTGCAGCACAATGCTGAACCTGAAGCTGTTGACCTGTTAATGGAGGTAAAGTAAATTATTCGTACCAACCTTTTATTTTCTAGCGAGGCTGTTTTGAAGTGGATCTAAGAGTATTAAAATGACTTCCAGGTTGAAGACCTTGATATGTTAATGAAGCATGTTGACAGCGCTAACTTCAAGAGAACTTGTCTATACCTCACAAGTGCTGCAAGGTACATGAAATATTTGTCATCAAAACACTGCATAACAGTCAGGGTGTTCACTATGGATTGCTCAGAAAATGGTCGAGGAGCTTATTAGTTGAGGACTAACTAATGAGTGTGCCTTTTCTCCCTATCAATTCTCTCTTTTGTATCAATTGCAGATACCTTCCTGGACCTGATGACATGTTAGTTCTGGATATTGCATACTTGATCTATCTCAAGTTTAAAGAATACGCCAATGCCCTTCAGATCGCACTGTTCCTAGATAATATGCAGGTATATTTGGTTGAATATAAATAAGCATCTTTTCCTTTCAAGTTGTGTACAGGAATTTCTTATGAGGAGCTCCGCACTGCCACATATTGGATCTCTCTCTCTCTCTCTCTCTCTCTCTCTCTCTCTCTCTCTCTCTGTGGGAATCTAATCTAACACTTGAAAGTACACATGCAGTATGTGAAGCAGGTCTTCACGTCTTGCAGCGATCTTCTACGGAAGAGACAATTCTGCTATATCCTTGCTCGACATGTGAGTTGTTTCTCTGCTATAATCGAAATGCCTCTTTAATCCTTGTTTCAGATACGGTTGGTGTACATGGCAAGATTGCCTGGGGTGAATGTGATAGTGATTTGCTATTCTTTTGTGCAGGGTATTACCTTTGAGCTTGATGAAGAGATGGTTCCTGATGACGATGAAAGAGAGGCATTGCAGGAAATTGTCAACAATACTAAATTAAGTGAAGGTTATCTTACTCTTGCCCGCGATATTGAGGTTATGGAGCCCAAATCTCCTGAAGACATTTACAAGGTTTGAACAGTTGATAATTGTTCATGCTTTCGATGACTTGATCTGATCTTGGTTACCCACTCATTTAACTTATTTTATCATCAATACTCGAACCAAGCTCTTGGATGCATCATGTTGTACGGCGCTGCACATGTAATGGGAGCTGTGTGATTGGTTTAAACAGAATTGTCTTATTTGTTGCTATCTTCCTCTCAAAGAGATGTCCTTAGTATTGACTACTTGCTGCAAGCTTCTTTGTTTTAGTGTGATACTTTCTGGATGCATCATGTGTCACCCTTTTGTTTCTGGAAATCCATATTCATTCCGATTATAGCATTTTAACTTTGGACTATGGATGTATATGATGTACACGCATGTATAGATGGCACCATAATATTTACTTCTTGTCCTTTAGATCATCTTCCAGTATGAAATAATTGACTGAAGGCTTAGCAAGGATTAAAGGTTGCTAAAGAGTATGACTGATGTATCTTCTGTCTAACGCATTATATATTCCAGTTAATCGTGATTTCTAAACTTAGGTGCAGCAACATGGTCGCTGACATGAATAGAGTGAATATGGAGGGTGATTTTTGCATGTAATTGATATCCTTGAAAATTAGCATTCTTATATAGTAGTATGTTGCTCTCTCGAAATATTATGATATACATAACTCGAATATGACTTTTAACTTGTTGGCCTTGTGCTAATGAAAAATTGAATTGTCTCAGGCACATTTGCTCGATGGTCGGGCTAGTGCTAGCGCGAGTGTGGATTCTGCGAGGCAAAACCTGGCTGCCACTTTTGTTAATGCATTTGTAAATGCTGGCTTCGGACAGGTAATCAAAGAAAAGACGTTGCCTTTGCAGGATTTCTGTTTTTCAAACTCCTTTGTTACCTCTGCAGGATAAGTTAATGACAGCGCAATTAGACTCATCTAGTAGTGGCTCTTCAGCAAATTGGCTTTTCAAAAATAAAGAGCATGGAAAGACCAGTGCTGCTGCAAGTCTGGTGCGTGTACCTTGCTACTTCAGGATACTTGTTGCCAGAAATTTCTTTAGTATCAGATTGTCATGATTTTCTCTGCGGCAGGGAATGATTTTGCTGTGGGATGTTGACTCTGGACTGTCCCAACTCGATAAGTACTTCCATAGTAATGACAATCATGTTATAGCTGGTGCTCTGTTGGGTGTTGGGATAGTGAACTGCAATATCAAGAATGAATGCGATCCTGTGAGTTGCCTTTATTGTCTGTTGTGCCGACAAAATTGCTTATATGTTAAATCTTATTCTTTTCTTTGGAATATATCAGGCTCTGGCACTTCTTGGTGATTACATTGATAAAGAGGATGCATCTATAAGAATTGGCGGAATTATGGGCCTTGGACTTGCTTATGCCGGCTCTCAGAATGAGCAGGTATGTACACATTTGGTAGAAATGACTCTTTTTCCATGAACATGTATACTTATGCTAATGCACTTATTTTTCTTTTGATTACCATCAAATCCTTTCTATTGTTTTTCCAAGTCATCTCACGCGCAACAGCATTATTTATTATTCTTAAATTTTGTATATGGTTGCTGCCGCTATAAATATTCTTATTGACAAGCATTAGTTTGGTCTTTATCAACTTCATTTTCAGATCCGTGCTAAATTGTCCCCAATACTTAATGACGCTAAAGCACCCCTTGACGTGCTTGCATTTACTGCAATCTCTCTCGGCTTGATATATGTGGGCTCCTGCAATGAAGAGGTAGCCCAGTCAATTATCTTTACTCTGATGGACCGCAGTGAGTCAGAGCTGGGAGAGCCTCTTGCTCGTCTTTTACCTCTCGGCCTTGGTCTTCTTTATCTTGGAAAGCAGGTATATTGATGGAGCCTGTTCATTTCATATTGCTACCATCCGAGCATCTGGGTACTACCTTATTGTTTAATGGATACCGACGCAGATATATTTTTTTATTAGTGCTCAGTTTCCTTGTATATTCTTCGTATTTTATAGGAAAATGTGGAGGTCACTGCAGAAGTTGCAAAGACTTTCAATGAGAAGATCAGAAAACACTGTGACATGACCCTCCTTTCCTGTGCATATGCTGGAACAGGAAATGTTCTCAAGGTACTCTATGTCTACTATAGTTAATAACCATTGGAACGACTGTCAGACATAATTTGCTGATCTTTTCTGGTGCAGGTGCAAAACTTACTAGGTCATTGCGCACAACATCTTGAGAAGGGGGAAACTCATCAGGCACCTGCTGTCCTTGGAATTGCCATGGTCGCAATGGCTGAAGAACTAGGTCTTGAAATGGCAATTCGTTCTTTGGAGCATCTTTTACAGTATGGAGAACAAAACATCCGCCGGGCAGTTCCATTGGCTCTTGGCCTTCTATGCATCGCAAATCCAAAGGTAGTTGACCTTCATGAATATTTTCTGAAAAGATCTCAACATGAAGCATATGGTACTACCTGAAGTTGGGTTTTGATAGGACTAAGTTGTTGAATGAGGCTTGATTAAGTTTAAGATACCATGATCTCAGAGTATGGATATCAAAGCATAATCTGATCTAATTGGAAACTATATCCCTAGATATGCCATTAATATAGACAGACCATTCCAGCCTGTTTTCTGGGAGGGAATTGATCCTTATTACAGGGATGTCGACTTTTTTATCCTGCAAAACTCAGAATGCTTATAGCTTTTACTTGCTTTATACTGCGCAGGTTAATGTAATGGATACCCTAAGTAGGCTTAGCCATGACACAGATTCTGAAGTTGCAATGGTGAGATGAAACAGCTAAGCTTTGTGTCCATTTTGTCATATGAATTGGAATATTGAGGCTGAAATATCTGGTGTTTCTACAGGCTGCTGTCATTTCATTGGGCTTGATTGGTTCTGGAACCAACAATGCTCG
Organism: Syzygium oleosum; assembly: GCF_021117445.2. Lineage (NCBI taxonomy): Eukaryota > Viridiplantae > Streptophyta > Magnoliopsida > Myrtales > Myrtaceae > Syzygium > Syzygium oleosum. Next base: position 9,675,925 of record NW_026607494.1, read on the forward strand.
AATAGCCGGGATGCTTCGTAATCTTTCAAGCTATTACTACAAGGATGCGAGCCTTCTATTCTGTGTAATGCTCAATATAACTGTTCTCTTGTTTGCAGATTATCCTTACTAGATAAGGTTCTTATCTGATGTGGTTTGGCCCCTTCTACAGGTGCGGATTGCCCAAGGTCTTGTGCACTTGGGGAAGGGATTGTTGACTCTTAATCCATATCATTCAGAAAGATTTTTGCTCTCTCCGTGAGTTTTCTTTGCATGATAGATCTGGAATAATCCTAGATAAAGAACAAGTACTTGTGATTAAACTGAAAGGAATTGATGGTATACTTTTGAGTTTCGTTTTATAACATTAATATCGCTTTTATTCTAATGTGCACTTGTTGTCTGTAGGACGGCACTCGCAGGAATAATAACAATGCTTCATGCGTGCCTTGACATGAAAGCCATCATCTTGGGGAAATATCATTATGTTCTTTACTTCCTTGTTCTGGCCATGCAGGTTAATCTTCAGCTAGAAGTCTTGAATTTGGTTTCTGTGCTAATTTCGTTTCCTTTAGTAAATTGCTTATTTTTCCTTCATGGCATGGCAGCCGAGGATGCTCTTGACGGTGGATGAAAATCTGAAACCATTATCTGTGCCAGTACGGGTTGGTCAAGCTGTTGATGTTGTCGGGCAGGCAGGTCGTCCCAAGACCATCACTGGCTTCCAGACACATTCAACCCCAGTCCTTCTGGCGGCTGGCGATCGGGCAGAGTTGGCTACTGAAAAGTACTACAATTCTCTCTGTAGTGGAAATTTGTTTTTCAAATTGGCCATGTGCGGTGCCCTTAAACTGCAACTGTTTCTTGCAGGTATATTCCGCTCTCTCCTATTCTTGAGGGTTTTGTCATCTTGAAGGAGAATCCAGATTACAGGGAAGATAACTAGTTGGCCTCTTGCTGGGCAAAATCCTTCTTCCTTATGGCCCGAAATCAAGTAACTCATTTGCGTACCTGATTGGGTTGAACTCTTTTGCCGGTGTCCTCAAGTATCTTTTCTTTCCAAAGAAGACAGGTGAATCAGTGAGTTTTTCAACCAAAAAAAAAAAATAAAAAAAATCAGTGAGTTGGACGTGGACGCAGAGAATACAGGCCTCTTGATTGCGCCCTGCGAAAAAGTGACCTTGTTTGTCGCGGGAAGATGCTTCCTCATGTAGTGCTTTAGATTATCTCAACAGTACAGATAGAAGCAATCTTTCTTTTTATGGCTTCGAGTTATTCCTGTAATTGATTCGATGCTCCAATAGCAATGCTTTCATGTGATTTTTGCATTCATGTGTCCAATTATCTATGGATGGATGTTCGGGGACCGCCTTTTTACGCAATGGGAATGTGCTATGAAGGTACGGTCTCAGGTGAGTATCGTGAGAATTTATCCAAAATCAACAGCGAAATGGAGTGGATTTAGTCACAAAGGATGGGCGTGGGAATGGGAATGTTTTGCCTCTAAAAATTTGCATTGAGACAGGCACTTGAGTCAAAAAGCTTTTATTGAAAACAATGGGGTTTGGCTGTGAAATATTTGTTGCGAAGCAACATTTTAAAATATGAAAAAAAATTTAAAAGAAAGAGAAGTGTAGGTGCACTCTCAGGCGACCCCTAGGCTCGGGGCAGCGTGACCTTGGGCAAAGGCTCGCGTATAGTCGGCGTGACCCCATCGAGCCACTCGCCCGAGGTGCTGGTGACCCTTCCGAAGCTTTGCTTGGGTTCGTGCAACCTTGGCTTAGGGGCGCTGGGGTCGGGCAACCCCGATGGGTCTCAATGGAGCGTGGCCATGGTAGGGCCTTTCCTCTACGGACTTCTCCGCAAGTCGAAGATAAAGGCGAGGGTCATACGGGGATAATCGAATTTTTCTTTGGGTAAAATGGAGATAAATTTTTTTTTATTGATCCAATGGAAGTTGATTTCCTTAAAAGAAGTCCCAAGCCAATGGAGGCGAAACCCCAGGCGGTGTCACTAGAACTTGGGCCGGGCTACGAAGTTTGGACCGGCCTACGAGGAACTTGGGCCAGGCCCATCTACTACGCAGCCCATTCGATTGGCGGGCCCCAAGTCCTCTCCTCCTCCACCTTCTCCTCCATCTCTCCCTCTTCCCGGGCGTGGTTTTAGCTCTCTTCTCCAATACCCAGTTCCCTCTCTCTAGGGTTTTTCCAGCGATCCAGCGGTACGGCATCGCCGGTCGAAGCTCCCGAAAGCCGGCTCCGTTCTGGACAAGCAGCATCGGCAGACGCCGGCGATGAAGGTCAAAGTGATCTCGCGCTCCACGGATGAATTCACCCGGGAGCGCAGCCAAGACCTCCAGGTGAGCTGCCTTTCGGCTTCGGTCTCTTTGTCATGGTGAACTTTTTCGCTGAAAAAACTCGATTCGAATAACGATCAGAGGGTGTTTCGCAACTTCGACCCCAAGCTTCGGACCCAAGAGAAGGCGGTCGAGTACGTCCGGGCCCTGAATGCCGCTAAATTGGACAAGGTCAGCTCCGGTTTTCTGACCGGTCGCTTCCGTACATGATCCGTTTTCCGTCTTCCGTTTTCGTGCTGCCTGCTTGTAATGTGGCTGTTCGTTCGTGATTGCTTTAACTTGCTTTGTTTGTAAATGGGTAGGTTTTCGCGAGGCCCTTCATCGGAGCAATGGATGGACACATTGATTCGGTGTCGTGTATGGCCAAGAACCCGAATTACTTGAAAGGAATATTTTCTGGCTCTATGGATGGAGGTATGTCGATATTATGGTTAATCCTAGCATTGTGTTTCAATTGAGCAGTGAATGAGGTGCAAGTGATTTTTGATTCGTTCTGAAGCGTTGATGCGTGAATTTGATGTTTAGATATAATGCATTGGGAAGCTACATGAATAATTCTTTCAAGTTTCTGTGGCATAGTGACAGTCGGAATGGTGTTGAGCGCCCCAAGTCTCCTATACTTGTGATTGCTGCAGCTCTTATTGTTCTTCCCTTGAAAAAGTTTCCTGTCCAAGGCTTAAAATATTTCCTGGTTTTAAGTTTTTCTTTTAGTGAAATGGGCAGTGGTCAATCTGTTGGCACGCTCGCATCTTAATTGCATGTGTCATCTATCAAACTTGTTTCCCTGCAAGTGTGAACTGTTAACTTTGACTAAATAGCTGGTAGACAGATAATTATATTGTTATTTTCATCTTACAGATATCCGCCTTTGGGACATCGCATCGAGGTAAGGCTAGTCTGATGTGATTTTCAGATCTTGATGTAGTTCGCATCTGGTATCTTTATTTGTTTATAAAGTAAAAATGTATAGTATAAGCATCTGTTTCAAAATTGACGGACAGGCGAACAGTATGTCAATTTCCCGGTCATCAAGGTCCTGTCAGAGGTTTGACGGTATCTACAGATGGTCAAATTATGGTATCCTGCGGGATTGATAGCACGTAAGTCCCATTATTGGCACTAGGCAGTTGATAAAGATTTTTGCAATATGCAACAACAATATACTGCGTTTTGTAACCGGGAAAATTCTGCATCTATTTGGTTATTTAGGGTTCGACTGTGGAATGTTCCTGTGGCTACTCTTGGGGAGTCGGATGGCACACATGAGAACTCAGCAAAGGTATGCTTGTCTGTATTTTGACACTTGTCAGGCCATGAACAGTTACCTTTTTTAACTAACAACTCAATTTCATTGCATTCAGCCAGTGGCAGTTTATGTATGGAAGAATGCATTCTGGTAAGTTTTTTTGTCATATACCAATTGCCTAATACAAATCTTTGTGTTCATTGGTAGATGCTTGTGGTATCTAAATTCTTCCATGTAACTCTCAGGGCAGTTGATCACCAATGGGATGGTGAACTTTTTGCTACAGCCGGTGCTCAAGTAGATATTTGGAATCAGAACAGGTGTCCTAAGACAGTAATTTCTCTTCTCTTATGTGATGCTATTTAGTCTTTTTATCCTGATCCTTCATATAATCCTTCCGTGTAGGTCTCAGCCAATAAGCAGTTTTGAGTGGGGAACGGACACAGTCATATCTGTAAGATTCAACCCTGGAGAACCTAATGTATTGGCAACATCAGGGAGGTATGTATGCATTGTATTTGTCCCATCCTCCCTCTTTGCTCCTCTTTGTCACGAGTTCCCATAAGATGTCCATTCAAGGTTTAACATGTGGTTTTGTCATCCAGCTATTATAGTTTGTTGTTTGTCTATTTCGTCTGTGTTCTGGATGCTCAACTAATATGAACCACCACCTTCGTTTGTCTCAACCAGCTTTAACTTTGAAAAGCATAATTACTTTGCTGTTAAATTTAATGCATATAATAACGGCCTTCTTTTTCTTTGCAGTGACCGCAGCATAACCCTCTACGATTTGCGTATGTCATCCCCAACAAGAAAAGTTATCATGAGGGTAATTTGGCAAGTTGTCACTTCAGTCTTTTATTAAGAGTGAAATCTTTTAAAGATGAAGGTAAAAAATAATAAGAAAACTTTTACTGAGGCAACTAATTATTTGAATTCATAGTGTTGAATCATGCTGAACAGCTTCAGAAACAGCAAATATGAAGATGCATACATCTTTATATGCAGTTCTTTATTTTCTTCATTTAGAATATCTTCTCTTTTTAATTTGGAGGTTATCTGAAGAACAGCTTATTCAGTGATGTACAGTTTTAGTTATGTAGTCGTTGCTAACTCAGCTCTCCTGTTTCAGACGAAAACTAATGCTATTTCTTGGAACCCAATGGAGCCAATGAACTTCACTGCTGTAAGCACAACTGTTATTTCTTGTTTATACTGTGTTGCAATTCTCTTCTTATAGGATTTCTTTCTATTCTTCTCCGATCTCTTAGACTGCAGCTATTGGCTGTCCTAGGGGAGTGCGCTAGTGATTGAAAATCTTTCACCTTCTTTTTTCCCCTTTCTTAAACGATGTGTGGGGAATAAAGAGAAGATATTCGATAATAAAGCATCGAAGTGAATCTGAAGTTTGGTTAGCACTTTTGAGTTGTGCATGGCAATATTATGTAATTGGGGGAGTTTATTTGTACAAGGCTCTATATAGATATGTGATCTTGTAGATCAGTTGGAACCTAATGGACACTATTGAATACTATGTTTATATAAAGGCATAAAATTGTGACTGTTGATGCTGAAGGAAGAGGACTTTCTTATGTTCTAGATACTATGAAGTACTCCACATCGCTTATCTATGGGGTTTACATGGGCCGTACATTCATATTGTCTCCCTCCACCTATTTAGCTTAAGCTATTGGGGTTGGATAATCTAAAAACTACTACGGTGCTGTGCTACTTTTAATTGTGATATATTATTCCTCCCATGTTTTCAGCTTTCAAGATTATAATCTTGATGGTTAGCATTGTTATAGGAATGAGCTGCCGGTTCTGAAGTGTTCTTCAGAATTTGTTTTGACAAGGTTCTTTTATCTGGGAAAAATATGAACAATTTCCAATTGTTTACATTTAATAAATGTGTCGCCAGATTTTCTTGAGCAGAAAAGATAAACAAGCATAGATTCTGAAGTGGAAAAAATTGAGAGGTGTCGCTTGAACTGTTGTCATTAGGCAATTTTTTTTTATTTAACCTTGACATTTTTGCAACTGACCATGGAAGTCCTATGTTGTTTACATGCTTAGGAAGAACAATTTTTCTGTTTTCAAACATGCCATTTCAATGCTCAGCATAGCAGAACTTACTGTAAATCACTGCTACATGTAGGCAAATGAGGATTGCAATTGCTACAGCTATGATGCTAGAAAGTTGGAAGAAGCCAAATGTGTGCACAAGGATCATGTTTCTGCTGTGTAAGATGACGGATTAGTAGTTTTAGAGACCGTTGCAGTCATGTATTTATTGCTGTCATTAAGGATTCTTTGGAATTGAATTCTGTCTCTCTTTCCAGGATGGATATTGATTACTCTCCCACTGGCCGAGAATTTGTAACTGGATCCTATGATAGAACAGTAAGTCCAGTATGACATTTAATTTGTGTGAATAAAACTGTTTGGTCAGTAAGTCCAGTATGACAATTACTCTCTCTTTCTCAGGTAAGAATTTTCCAGTATAATGGAGGTCACAGTAGGGAAGTTTATCATACGAAAAGAATGCAAAGGTATCCCCAACTACAGACTTTTGGTTTATATTCTCTCTCTCTCTCTCTCTCTCTCTCTCTCTCTCTCTCTCTCTCTCTCTCTCTAGAGATATCCTTTAGATGGTAGTCTGAATGAAGCCTTTAAATGATAAGGGTCTTTTTCAGCTTGGAATTCCAATGGGTAAGATCGCTCTTATGTCTTCTCACCGGGTTGCTTGCGTGTAGGGTATTCTCCGTCAAGTTCACTTGCGATGCGAGTTATGTTATATCTGGGAGTGATGACACCAACTTGAGGCTTTGGAAAGCTAAAGCCTCCGAACAGCTGGGAGTTGTAAGTAGTGCATTGGCACTGGTTTTATATCAATTTCTGAAACTCTCTTTTGACCATGAGGTATCTGAATGCGTACTTCTGCATAGCAGTGCCAGTGCATGAGCAACTAAACAGAGGGCACTTTTCTTTCAGAAAGAATTATTGTGATTGGCCAAATAATTGTCATTGTCATGCACAAACATGTATAAGATGTCATTGATGGAAGATTAGATTCAGGGTTGTGTGAATGCCAAAAATAAAAGGACTGAAGTTGATTCTTTATAGATCAGCAAATCAAGTTCCTCACCTTGTAACTGCATGCCATAGGTTCTCCCAAGAGAGCGCAGGAAGCATGAGTATCATGAAGCTGTCAAGAACCGATACAAGCACCTCCCTGAAGTAAAGCGTATTGTCAGGTAACAATATCTACTTCAAATCCGTGTGCCGATGGATCTTCATGCTTTTTATTTGTAAAAGATGCCAACAATATCTGAAAACACTACTTTCTGCTTCCAGTGCGAAACAGCTCATTACTCTTCTTTTCACCTTGAATTTCTTGATTGTATATGCAGACATAGACACTTGCCTAAACCAATATACAAGGCGGGTATTCTAAGGCGCACCGTGAATGAAGCAGAGAGAAGAAAAGAAGAAAGAAGAAAAGCACACAGTGCCCCTGGATCTAGTTCAGCAGAGCCATTACGTAAAAGAAGAATCATCAAAGAAATTGAGTGATACTTCTTCTATTAATGTGTTGTGCAGCATGGCATAATATTTGCATTTCTCAAATCAGTATTGTTGGATGGGGCCATCTTTCTCAAGAGATTGCTTTCGAGTGAGAAGTTGCTTCACCTCAGAGATGAGAGGACAACGATGCACAAGCTCCTCTCAGTCTTAACAATTTTGGTAGAATACGAAGGTCCTTTGTTATGAAGGGTGGCTCCAGAGTTAGCCAATGGCTGGTCATGCAAGCTTTTGCCTGGAGCATTACTATTGGTCAGGTTCTGATTTATTGGATATTTATCAAGACATGATTTGATTGTATCATAAGCTTTGATCTTAACTTAGTTCAAAAAGGGAGAGGAGATTTTGTTTCCTTGTAAATCAGACAAAAAACAGAGGAATTTATTTATTTTTATGCAGAATTGGAGATGAAATTGCTGAGCCATCACTGCTTGCTAGTCGAAACTACCAGGCATTGTTTTAACACCTGCTTCTCAAGTCAGTCTCATGGTGTGGCTGGTTTATTAGCTCTCCCTGTTCAGTGCGTTCTACTACAGTTAGGGCCTATACAGTGAAAATTTCTGTTCTTTTGTTTCTAGAATCAGTTTGGAAACAGAAATTCGTATGTTTAATTTTTTGTTCCCGAGCACAAATTTGAAAAAAATTATTGCCGGAATCAATTTTGGAACTGCATCAAGAAGCAAAAAAAAAGTAGCTTCTTAATTCTGGGAACAATTTTTCCATTTATGATTTTTCTTGGTTTGTTCTTCTTCTTCTTCCTGGCTTGCCCCTGACCACCAGTGACCAACCAGGGTCGGCGACGGCGTCGCGGCCCTCACTGCCTGGGCGAGGGCAGGTTGAGGCCTCGCCTAGCCATGGTGAGGCCGATCTTGCCGTCGCGACCCATCTCCCTCGCCTGGGTCGCGACAGCGAGGTCGGCCTTGCCTTGGCTGGGCGAGGCTCAACCTCGCTGTCGCGACCCAGGCGACGGCAAGAGCAGCGGTGAGGGCCGCGATGCCCTTGCCGACCTTGGCCTATGGCCAATCGTCGGCGACCGGCCATTGCCAACGAAGGGAAAAGAAAGAAAGAAAAATTAAAATATTCAAAATATTATTAATAAAAAGAAATTTTATGTAGTTATTAAATGTATTTTTGTTTTTTTTCTATTCTAATAATAGAAATTTTGGGCAGTCACCAAACATCTTCAAATGCTTAGAAATTATTTTTAGACACGAAATAAAAAAAAATCATTTCTGAGCAAAATTAATTTTTGGGTATAGAATTGTTGCTATGCGCACCTTTACTGGTAGAAAAGAAGGGGGATCAGGCTATAGTCCTGTCTCTGATCCACCCTGTCACCAAGGGTGCGCATGAATACCATTCTGTGCCCGGGCGCTATTTCTAAACAGAAATGATTTTTTTTTGATTCTGTGCCCGGAAACAATTTCTGAGTATTTGAAGGCTTTTGATAAATGTCCAAAATTTCTATTCCTAGAGTAGAAAAGAACAGAAATGCGTTTGGTAACTACACAAAATATCTATTCCTAAATAATATTTTAATAATATTTTGAATTGTTTAAATTTTTTTTTTCTTTTTACTTTCTTCTTTGGCCATGGCCGGTCGCCGGCGACCGGCCACAGTCCAGGGCCGGCGAGGGCGTCACGGACCTCGCCGGCCGCCGGCGGAGGCGAGGGTCGCCCTCATCGGCGAGGGCGAGGGTCGGACCCTCGTCGCCCGGGCGAGGCGGCCTCGCCGTCGCGACCCACGGCGGCCGACCTCGCAGGTGGGTCGCGACGGCGAGGCTCGGCCTAGCCGAGATCCGGGCGAGGCCGAGCCTCGCCGTCCGGGCGAGGCCGACCTCGCCTTTGCGACCAACGGCGAGGCTCGGCCTCGCTCGATCTGGCGAGGCCGCCTCGCCCGGGCGGCGAGGGTCCGGCCTCGCCCTCGCCGGCGAGGGCCGTGACGCCCTCGCGGCCCTGGGCAGTGGCCGCCGCCGGGGCCGGCGGCCGCCTTGGTAAGGCCGGCCGGTGGCCGGCGGCCGGCCAGCCTGTGGAACAACACACAAAATAAGAAATGAAAAAAAGAAAAAGAAGAAAAAAACTGATTCTCAAAATTGTGCGAGAAACAAGAAGCAACTTTTTTTACTTTGTTTCTCTTCCAAAAGCATTTCTCGGCACAAATTTTTGCAAAAATGTGCCGAGGAACAAAAAGTTTACCAAACGCATTTCTGTTCCCAAACTATTTCTGGGAACAAAAGAACAGAAATTTTCACTATTTGGCACGTTACCAAACGGGCCCCAAGTTGTCAGTTCCATCCGAGATGCCTCGAGTTTTTTCTTCCTTGGCCATCACGAGAAGGAATCATACAATGGATGATATAGAGTTACAAAAATCATCGCAAAGTGACATCATCTGTGGTATGTCGTAATTACCAATCAACTGATTTGGACATCTAGGCTGTGCAATTGGGGCCACTTAAAAAAAAAAAAAAACAAAAGCACAAACTTTAGATTGAATGATAATTATGATCTTAATTTTTTTTGCCTCGTAAAAAGACATAAATTTTAGGTCGAGTGACAAATTTGGCCTAAACTTTTTTTTATTTCATAAAAAATGACCAATTTTCACTCTTATCCCAAATCTGACTTCCCATTAACTTTTTGTCTGAAGTCACCTTTGTTTGAGAAAAAATGTTATGGCCGTGTGAGCTTGGCGAATCTCGTCTATGGCGTCTGTCGACAAGCGATGGTCTACAACTTCAACTTACGATAAAACGACAAAGTATGATCAGAAAGTTTCAATCTGGAGATCTTTTTTATTTGCCGGTGAAATGAAAGAGATGAACAGTTTCACTATTATTCTTCAAACTGTGGCTCAGAGAAGAAGACATAAATAGTGCTTTAAATCCAGTCAGCAAGCCATGTGAATTTATTGCTGAGGTGGAATAGTCAAGTTGGATAATCAATGGTTCTGAGTCAAGGTGGGCCAGATTTGGGATTTAAGCGAAAGTTTGTGATTTTTTATGAGACAAAAAAAAGTTAGGACCAGAATTGTCATTTGACTTAAAGTTGATTCTTTTTTACGAGACAAAAAAAAGTTTAAGCTAGAATTGTCACTCGACTTAAGGTTTGTGTTTTTTTTTTTTTGGGAATTAGGCTGTGCAATTGAAGTGATAAGTGCTATACGAGGTGTATGAAGATTTAAGCCGTACAAAACAAAACGAAAAACCCCAAGGTGTTTTGTTGTACTTGTCCAGTCCCATGATATGTCGGTAATGTAGACAAGCTTCTTGTGATTTCAGAAGCAAAATTTGCTAGAACTTAACGGGGCGATACGTCTCTGGTAAATACATGGAGATTTCTTTTATTAAAGTTGGAGCTGCCAACTTCTGCCCGTCTTACTTGATTAGATATAATACTCCGATTATTAATAGCCAATCCAGTCATAAACATTTTTATTTGACTAATGCTAGTATAGTCCTAAACCTTAAAAGACAATTTTCCAGCTTAGTCTATTCGACCAAGTTCTCGTTGGAACCGTTGACCAAGTTATCGTTGGAACCATTGACATGGTGATTCTCTTTGACACCGACGCCTACATCTCCCCTAAAATCTGTTTGCATGTCATTTCATGCCGTTACAAAAAATCAGAAAACGGAGGAATTTCCATTTTTGCCCGCAGGGCAATTAGGCCGTGTTCTAAGCTTTTGACCAAATTTAACAAGGGCCTCGGAGACAACAAATCGAACCGTAACGCGAAACCGTAAACAACAATAGACCGAAAAAAAAAAATAGAGCTCATTTTTAATACGAGAAAAATAAAAGTAATAATAGTATTTTTCTGTTGGGTGGACAGTACGATGAAGAACCGGTCCGGTTCTTTCTCGGCCAGGCGTTTCTTCGGCCGGCCGGCCGGCCGGCCCTCGCTCGCTCGTTCGCCGAAGCAACCTCCGAACCAACTCCCGCACGACGCGACGCCTCCACTCCCAGAGGGCAAGAGTTCCGATGATATTACGAAAATGCCATCCACCTTTACACCTCTCCTCCACCACCGAGTTGCTGCCGTGTCTTCTCCTCCTCCTCCTCCTCTCCCCCCTCAAATCGAGAAGTCACGGTGACCCGCTCGTCGTCAAAGCTCGCCACCCGAGTCCGCGACTCGTTCCCACCGAGTCACGATCCCCTCACGCCGCTCTCCGCCGTCAATTCCGTAAAACCGCCGTGGGCCGACGACGGTCGACGCACGGAACCCCCCGGGCGGCGCGAATTCGGGTGCGAATCGGGGTCAAATGATCCCCAGATCCGCGCTCCCATGGCCCTTCTTCCTCCTCCTCTTCGCCGCCGCCGCCTTCGCCTTCTCCCCACTCCCCGGCCGCGCCGATCCGGGCCGGGCCTGCTCCAACTCGAGCGCCCTCGTCGGGTTCGAGTCCGAGTTCCGGATGGTCCAGCACCAGCTGCGCGGCACCGTCACGGTCGTCGACGACTGCTCCTTTAGGGTTTCCCAGTTCGACATGCTCTCCGGGTTCGACGTGCATTGGTGGGGCGCGATCGCGCCCGATTTGGGTAACATGACGTCCGGGTACGCCGTCTCCGATCAGGTCTTGAATCAGACGTATAAAAACGAGTCCTTTACCGTTCGTTTGAGGAGTAATGTCAGCTGGGATCAGATCCCGGTTCTCGCCGTGTGGGACTTGCCCACGGCGTCGGATTTTGGGCACGTGGTGTTTCCGAATAGATCGGACATGAGCCCGGCCCCGAGCCCGAGTCCCGGGGACGGGGCGGTTAGGGTTTATAGGGAGCTGACGATGTTCGAGAACTGTAAAGCGCTGTCTCCTAACTATCGTGTGCGGTGGACATTGGATGTGGATCGAGATGTTATCGATATAGGGTTAGAAGCGGCAATCGGGACGCAGAATTACTTGGCTTTCGGGTGGGCAGACCCGGAAGCCACGTCCGAGTACATGATCGGAGCTGATGTGGCGGTGACGGGGTTCACGGAGGAGGGCATTCCATTCGCGGATGATTATTTTATTACGAGGTACGGTGAGTGCACAATTAATAAGGATGGAAATGCGAAGGGAGTCTGCCCTGATACGATATATGAGCCGACCGACCCCGTTGCAGTGAATAATACTGCGTTGGTGTATGGGCATAGAAGAGATGGTATCTCCTTTATCAGGTACCAGAGGAAGCTGAGTGTTGTTGATAAGAAGTTCGATTTGCCTGTGAATTATAATGACAATGCGACTGTGATTTGGGCACTGGGGTTGATGAGCCCGCCAGATACTCTTAGGCCATATTATCTGCCTCAGAATCACGGAGGTGAGGAGTCTGTGCAATTTGGTCATTTGCTGCTGAATGTGTCCGAGAGTGTCGATGATTGTCTTGGTCCGCTGGATGCAGAGGATAAGGAGGATCAGGATTTGGTTATTGCAGATCCGAACATGCCTCTTGTTGTTGTGACTGGTGAGGCAATGCATTACCCAAATCCACCAAACCCTTCAAAGGTGCTTTATATAAATAAGAAGGAGGCACCGGTGCTGCGAGTGGAAAGAGGGGTAAAGGTAAAGTTTTCAATACAAGCAGGGCACGATGTTGCATTCTACATCACTTCAGATTTTCTGGGCGGTAATGCCACTTTGAGAAATACAACGGAGACTGTGTATGCTGGAGGGCCCGAAGCTGAAGGAGTCCCTGCCAGTCCAACGGAGTTGACTTGGGCACCTGATAGGAACACACCAGATCAAGTTTACTATCAGTCGTTGTATCATCAGAAAATGGGATGGAGAGTTCAGGTGGTTGATGGCGGTTTATCTGATATGTACAACAACAGCGTTGTTTTGGACGATCAACAGGTAAATTTTTACTGGACTTTGTCTGAGAAATCGATATCAATTGCTGCGCGTGGGGAGAAGAAAAGTGGTTATCTCGCAATAGGATTTGGTAGTGGAATGGTGAACAGCTATGCTTATGTTGGTTGGGTTGACAATAATGGCACAGGAAGGGTCAATACATACTGGATAGATGGGCAGGACGCATCCAGTGTGCACCCAACAAATGAAAATTTGACATATGTGAGGTGCAAGTCAGAAAATGGGATTATTACAATGGAGTTCACTCGTCCACTGAAACCAGCATGCAGTCATAGCGACAGGCCAGAATGCAGGAACATAGTGGACCCAACCACTCCTCTTAAAGTGATATGGGCAATGGGTGCTAAATGGACTAATGAGCGCTTAAGTGAGAGAAATATGCATCATGTAACCAGTCAAAGGCCTGTGCGAGTGATGCTTATGCGTGGTTCTGCTGAGGCTGAGCAGGATCTAAGGCCAGTATTAGCAGTTCATGGTTTCATGATGTTTCTCGCTTGGGGTATTTTGCTTCCTGGCGGAATATTGGCCGCTAGATACCTGAAACATGTAAAAGGTGACCAATGGTACAAGATACATGTTTACTTGCAGTACTCAGGTTTATCCATTGTCTTGCTCGCCCTTCTATTCGCAGTAGCTGAGCTTCGTGGTTTGCGTACAAACTCATTGCACGTAAAGTTTGGCTTCACTGCTATATTTTTGGCCTGTGTACAGCCATTAAATGCATATTTTAGACCAAAAAGACCTTCCAATGGAGAGGAGGTTTCTTCGAAAAGGATCCTTTGGGAATATTTTCATGTGATAGTTGGCAGGTTGGCCATTGTTGCTGGTATAGCTGCCCTGATAAGTGGAATGAAGCTCTTAGGAGCCAGATATGGTGGTGAAAATGTTCATGGACTTGATTGGGCTTTAGTTATCTGGTTCTTGATTGGTGCGCTGATAGTCATGTACCTGGAATACCGTGAAAAGCAGCGGCAAAGGGAGAGAATATATGGAAGAAGTAGTTGGGTGTTGGGAAATCCGGAGGAAGATGATTCCTTGGATCTTTTGAGCCCAAGAGGAAATGCTGGAGAAAAGGAGGCTCAACCTACCGGGAGAATGGAAATTCAGCTAGAACCTTTGGCCAGATAGAAATTTTTGGGCATGAACTCACCAGTCGCAGTTTTCGTTTTTGGACAATTTTCCATGCACGTGGAAAATATCAGGCCCTTCTGTCCGTTTGAAAGTTCTCTTGCTGCTCGATAGGAGCCAAATGCGGATCGCCTGGTGATTATTTATGCACTGTACTTTTTATACTCAATACATCTACACTGACACAGTGAAAGGTTTCTAATCATCAGGTTTTATTCTTTTGTTAGATGAGTATTCCTATTTTCATGATGTGTATCAGTAATGTAGAAGAGCTTCTTGCGATTTTAGAAGCAAATTTTGCTCAAACTGAACAGCAATATGTTTCTGTAAATACATGGAGATTTCATTATCATAGTTGAAGTTGCCAGCTCCAGCCGGTCCTACCTGATCATTAGCTGATTGGATTTGGTACTTCTATTGTTGAATTATCTGCTTGTGCTTACGCCGTGGTAACATTACCAGCTCTGTTACTGCTTATTGCTAGTAATGATGAACGAGCTATATGCTGAACTAGACTCTTCATGCCGTTTCTATAAGATCTTACTTTTAGCTCCGTGCTTGATCTCGCTGTACTCTTTTGCACTGAGTAGTGATCTTGGGACTAGAGGCTTTGTTCTATTAGTATTTGTTTTTATTGGCCGTCTCTCTTTCTCCGTTACTTGTGATTTCTGCAGCTCTTATTGTGCTTCCTTTTGAGAAATATCCGGTCCAAGACCTGGTTTTACGTTTTTCATTTTCCAAAATGGCAGTGATGAAGCCGTTCGTGTACTTGCATCTTAATTGCACATGTCATCTATCAAACTCGTTTCCCTGCACATGTCATCTTAATTGCACGTGTATCTTTATTCGTTTATAAAAGGAAAACGTATAGTATAAGTATCTGTTTAAAAATCGATGGACAGGCGAACAGTGTGTCAATTTTCTTGTCGTCAGAGTCCTGTGAGAGGTTTGATAGTATCTACAGATGGTCATTCTGGTATCCTGTGGAATTGATAGCATGCAAGTCTCATTATTGGCACTTGGCAATTGATCACCAATGGGATGGTGAACTTTTTGCTTCAGCTGGTGCTCAAGTAGATACTTGGACTCCTAACAGGTGTTCTTAGACAGTAATTTTTCTTCTTTTTTGTGGTGGTACCTAATATTTTATTCCAACACTTCATATCATTCTTCCGTGTAGATCTCAGCCAATAAGCAGTTTTGAATGGGGAATGGACACAGTAATATCTGTAAGATGTAAATTCTGGAGAAACTACTGTCTAGGCAACATTATGCATTTCGTTTGTCTCCCATCCTACTGAAGATGTTTTCTTTGTTCCTTCTTTTTACATCTTCACACAAGATGTTCATTGGAGGTTTCACATCTGGTTTTATTATCCAGCTGTTATAGTTTGTTATTTGTCTACTTTATCTATGTTTTTGGATGCTCAACAAATGCAATTCACCACTTTCTTTTGTCTCAATCAGCTTTAACTGATCAGTATATTCCCTTTGCTACTAAATTTAAGGTATGTAAGAACGGCCTTCTTTTTCCTTGCGGTGAACGCAGCATGACCCTCTACGATTTGCGTATGTCATCCCCCAACAGGAAAAATCATCATGGGGGTAATTGGGTGAGTTGTCACTTCAGTCTTTTACTGGAAGTGGGATTTTTTATGGATGAAGGAAGAACTTAATAAGAAAACTTTCACTGAGACAACTAATTGTCTGAATCGATACTAATATAATCTGGCGGATCATGCTGAACAGCTTCAGAAACAGTGAATATGAAGATGCATACAACTTTATATGCAGTTGTTTGTTTTCTTAATGTAGAATAGCTTCTCTCTTTTAATTTGGAGATTAGTTAAAGAACAACTTTCTCTTTGATGTACAGTTTAGTTATGTAATCGCTGCTAATTGAGCTCTTCCTATTCAGGCAAAAGCAAGTGCTATTTTGGAACCCAATGGAGCCAAGGAACTTCACTGCTGTAAGCACAACAGTTCTATCTAGTTTGTGTTGTGGTCCAATTCTCTTCTGATAGCATTTCTGTCTATTCTTTTCCTATCTCTTAGACTGCAGCTATAGGGCTGCCCCAGGGGAGTGCGCTAGTGATTGAAAATGTTTCACCTTTTTTCTTCCCTTTTTTTAATTGACGTGCGGGGACTATAGACAAGATATTTGATAATAAAACATTGAAGTGAATCTGGAATTTGGTGGACACTTTTTGAGTTGTCCTAGGCACAACTAAGGGAGTTCATTTGTACAAGGCTCAATGTAGATGTGGTGATCTTGTAGATTGGTTGGAACCTAATACACACTATTGAATGCTACATTTAAGGCAAAAGATTGCGACTGCTGATGCTGAAAGGACTTCTTTTAGAGATTTAAGGGTGGTTTAGATTGGTTCTTTGAATTTAACCTTGTGTCGTTGATATGGTTAAAGTATCCCACCACATCACTTATCTATGGGATTTATATGGGCCTCATATTGATGTTGACCATGAGAGCCAAGTTTGGCCCCAAATCTATTTCACGTGTGAGGCTTCCGGTCATCAATTCCACGTGCCATTGTCATCCCGGTCTAGACGTGAGAGAGGGTATTGAAGTATCCCACATCACTTATCTATAGGGTTTATATAGGTCTTATATTCATGTGTTCTCTCACCACTTATTTTTCCTGCTATTTTTGCAGTTTTTAGGATTATTACTCTTGATAGTTGGCATTCTTGCGGGAATGAGCTGCTAGTGGAAGTGTTCTCTAGAATTTGTTTTAACAAGCTTCTTTTTTCTAGGAAAAATAAGATTAATTTCCAATTTCATATAAAAATGTTTCGGCAGATTTTCTTGATCAGAAAATTAATTTTATTTTTCTATTTGAACGATAGTTGCTTTGCATCCGTTAATAATTGGTTTGATCGAGCATTGTCAATTTGGAGAGAAGAGTATAATAAATATGACAGAAAAGAAAACCTCTTGTTAGTATAAATGTATGTTTGCTTTCGGGTGAAAAAACAATAATCAATAGTTAGCCAATAGTTAACAAAAAACTGGTTTAAAAGGCATTTCCTGACCAGCCTAGATATTCTTGACAAAAAATATAAACAAGCATAGATTTTAAAAGGGAAAATATTGAGAGGTGTCCCTTGAGCTGTTGTCATTAGGCAATTGTTTTTTTCATCTAAACTAGACATGTGTAGCAACTGACTGTGGAATCCTCTGTTGTTTACATGCTGGAAGAACAGTTTTTCTGTGTCCTTTGAGCACGTGAACATGGGAAGTGTCTTTTCCATACATGCCACTTTAATGCTCAGCATGGAGGAACTTAGGGTAAAACACTGCTACATGGAGGCAATTGAGGAATGCAATTGCTACAGCTATGATGCTAGAAAGTTGGAAGAAGCCAAATGTGTGCACAAGGATCACGTATCTGCTTGTGAGATGATAAATTAGTAGTTTTGGAGACCAGTTGCAGTCACGTGTTTGTTGCAGTCATTAAGGATTCTTTGGAATTGAAATCTGTCTCTCTTTCCAGGATGGATATTGATTACTCACCCACTGGCCAAGAATTTGTAACTGGATCCTATTATAGAACGGTAAGTCCAGAATGACATTTGCTTTGTGTGAATAAAAACTGTGTGGTACGTAGAATCGCAATAATCTCTTTCTCTTTCTCAGGTAAGAACTTTCCAGTATAATGGAGGTCACAGTAGGGAAGTTATTACACGAAAAGAATGCAAAGGGATACCCAATTACAGAGCTTTTGGTTTATAATCTCTCTCTCTCTCTCTCTCTCTCTCTCTCTCTCTCTCTCTCTCTCTAGTTGCTAATTCAACTGGTCAGAGTTAAATGGGAAATGTCTTCAAGATGGCAGTCTCAACCGAGCCCTTAAATGATTTGGTCTTATTCAGGTTGACATTCCATTGGGTAAGCTCACTCTTTTGTCTTCTGATCGGGTTGCTTGCATGTAGGGTATTCTGCGTCAAGTTCAGTTGCGATGCAAGTTGTGTTACATCTGGGGGGGATGATACCAACTTGAGGCTTTAGAAAGCTAAAGCCTCCGAACAGCTGGAGTTGTAAGTACTGCTGTTGGCCCTAGTTTATATTAATTTCTGAGATTCTATTGATCATGAAGTATCTGAATGCGTACTTCTGCATAGCAGTGCCAGTGCATGAGCAACTGGGCGGAGAACACTTTATTTTCACAAATACTGACTAGCCAAATAACTGTCATTATCATACACAAACATGCAAAAAATGTTACCATTAATGTCAGAATTGAGGCATGGGTACAAGTTGGTTGTGTGAATGCCAAAAATGAATGCACTTGTGTTGATTATCTATAGATTGGTAGTCTGAATCAGCAAATCAGGTTCCTCACCTATTATTGCTTGCACGCCATAGGTTCTCCCAAGAGAGCTCAGGAAGCATAAGTATCACGAAGCTGTCAAGAACCAATACAAGCACCTCCCTGAAGTAAAGCGTATTGTGAGGTGACAATATCTAACCTCAAATCCAAGTGCTAATGGATCTTCATGCTCTTTTTTTGTGAAATTTGCCAACGAAATCTGAAAACACTTCTTTCTGTTTTTAGTGTGATGCAGCTCATCACTCTTTTTTTCCCCTCAAAATTCTTGATTTGGATATGCAGCACAGACACTTGCCTGAACTAATATTACAAGGCAACTATTCTGAGTCGCCTTGTGAATGAAGCAGAGAGAAGGAAAGAAGAAAGAAGAAGAGCGCACAGTGCCCCTGGATCTAGTTCAACAGATCCATTACATAAAAGAAGTCAACCAGAAAAAAAAATCCTCTTTTTTTCGCAGAATTGCAGATGATATTACTTAGCCATCAGTGCTTTAAAGAATTATTTATCACCTGTTTCTCGAGTCAGTTTCATCGTGTGGCTGGTTAATTAACTCTCTGTTCGGTGCGTTCTATTACAGTTCCGGTAGGAAATAAGAGGGGGATCAGGCTAAAGTCTATTTCGGATCCACTCTATATGGTGTCAATTCCATCTGAGGTGCATCAACTTTTCTCTTTGGCCATCTTAAGATGCATTATATTAACTCATCCTTTTTCGAGACCGAATTATACGATAGAGGATATTGAGATAACTGAAAACGCCGCACCATTGATCTTCACAAAAAAAGAATATGACATCATCTGTGGTGTATGTAAAAAATACCAATAAATGGAACATTTTGATCATCTAGGTGCCAGCGCTTTCCAATATGAACCATATTAGATGCGGTCCTCATCCTATCAAAATGGAAGGGAAATCACAATCAGATTGATCACCTCATATTAAATGTGGGAGAAATTTTAAATGGATGACCGAAACAAAGCTACTACATGCTGTATTGGAACTGTCAACTAAGAACACCATATAACTAGTTTTTGGAACAACCAAGCGCCAAACGGTCATAAACACAGAATAAGAACGTGAAAAAGTTGGTGCCATTCCCGCGGCAGTAAATTGCAAAGACTGTGACTAGTTAAATATTTGCAGAAACCAGTTTTTGTGTAAAAAGCCTCAATGTCTAACAAGCTCATCATTTCCGTTAGCTACTCTAACACTGCCAAAGGGTCGACAAGGTCCTTCGCTTTTACAGGTCATGATACAGTGGCTTGAGATCAATAGCAGATAGCCCCATTCACTAATCATAATGAGAATGTTAGTAGGATTGCTTCAAGATTGCAATTGCAAGATCCTCTCTAATAAAGGTTTCAGATGCCACTACTCGCGCCCAATTGTCAATGACAGGAGATCAGGCTAAGCACGTTTTTTACGATCCTCCTCCTCCTCATCAGAGTCACCACTTTCGCGGAAGCGTGGATTCTTTTCCTACAAAATTAAACGAGACCATAAACTTCCCAAAAAGCAACATCCAGATATAATGAAAAAACACATACAGCAAAACATCATGTTCTATCATCATATCCATTATCTAAAAGTACCAGCCAGCTTCAGCATGGTTATGACAACAAAAATGGGATAAACGAGCATACACTCCCTCCTCTCAACTAAAGGAACCCTGATATGACAACATGAAACTATTGGTGGTGCTAACAATTTACAAAGTAATTTGCATGCTTCAGAGTAGAGGTACATGGTGAACGGATGAATCCAGAAACCCACTCCAGCCTGACTAAATCCCTCTATCTTATATTCTTAGGATACGAGTACTGCATCTCCAGTTGAGATAGATATTAGCAATTTCAGGAAAACTAAAGAAACCAAACTGGAATGATAGACTTGAAGATACAGATACTAGTGTTGAACAGTATCTAAAGGTGACATTACCAGTCTAGAATCAGGATCTTGGTCTCTCCTGGATTCATGGTCTGACGTTCTCTTTGAAGATTCATATGGACGACGGTCATCTTCTCGGTTTCGTTTCCGATTGTAATCTGCGTTTTCAGGCACAAAGTATAAACAAGCGATGCCCATGAAATTGTTCAAATGTCAGAAGGATCTAGAATCAGTTTTGCCAATGTCACCTCTACTGTAATGGTATGATCCGCCTTGACTCTGGCTTCCACCATGCCTTCCATCTGAAAAAACAATGGTCAGAAGATCCTGTACAATACTCTTCAAATCAAAGGCTATACAAAATAGTCTAAGTGACGCAAGAAAACAACGGACTTGATGCTGCCTTGGATTGTAGAGGAATTGGGTATTTCCAGGCATCTGCCGGACTGAGGTAGAGATGAGGTGGGTTTTAATGTTAATTAACGACTCATATAGCATAAAAGCAGCAATTAATTCCCTGCATTTGGTTAATCCCCTCATGTATTCATCTTGCAACCAGCAACTCATTTGCCTCCAAGGAGGTAGCACAAAGACCAGCACGTTTACCACACTGGAACATACAGATAGATGTAAATGAAACCAGCCCTAGAACACTTACAAGGAGGTGGTATAACAGGTGGGAAGGAGCCCAATGAACCAGCACCATAGTCTACAAGCTGCCGTTGTGCTTCAAGCTCTTTCTGTACTAACTTTCCATATCCACCTCTACGTGAACATGTTAAGGAAAATTGAATGGCAAATATAAAGTCTTCCAACTATATTTATAAGACAGAATTTGAGGAAAAAAACATCAACAATATTCTTCACACAAGTTGATATTTCAACTAGGACCTCCAACATTGAGAGAGAGAGAGAGAGAGAGAGAGAGAGAGAGAGAGAGAGAGAGAGAGAGAGAGAGAGAGGAAACTAAGATAATGCTCACCTAATAGTTCAATCCTTTGAATAAATATGAAGAAGAACGTAACGAATAACTAATATCAAAATGAGCAATTCAAGAAACTCATATCTATCCATGGATGAAATTATAAACATAAATATTTTTACCATTTATGAGCTCGGCCGAAATTCCTCCATATTATCGACCTTAAACTGCTAACCACCATGCATTCTTTGAATGATAATATGCACGCATTACCAGTTGTTATCATTTGGGCCAAAAGCAGAAAGCCAGCACATAACTTCATGCATTTCTATAGTTTACTATAGAAACCATTTGTAAAAAAAAGAATTCACATCCATTTGACCCTATGAGGACCAAAGCTTTTGGAAAAATAATTTCAAAAGGATATCTGGATCATAGTCAGTGCGATATTCATCTCGTACCTGAAGAAACAAATTAGAAAGATTGATTTAGTTGAAACAAAATAAGTTGCTCTAGTTTTTTAAACAGAGAAAAGAGGCAATCTCACTTGTCCACCACTTCGACCACGGCCCCATTGCCTTCCTTCCTGAAATCCCCAATCAAAATCTACACGGATTGGACGGTCATCAAGAATTGTCCCACTAATATATTTGACAGCATCTTCGGTATCTTCTCTAGAATAGTATCTAAAAGAAATTCAATAAGTAAGATACGTAAGAAAACTAGTACACACAGCGAGATAAGTGGGTCTAAACATGTCACAGAAAATGGACTGTCTTCAGTAATGACTCTATCTGACACTAATCCAACCGAAGGAAATATAACTATTGTGTTATCATACAATTATGCAAAATTAGAATCACAGTAAGATGGGATAAAAAGATCATAGTACAAAGAGCATACGTTACAATGTCATTGTCACACTTAAAAATCGTGATGAGTACACATTAAACTATTCTTTTCCCTTCTGCTAAAGAACAACTGCCTATCCGCTTGTGCAATTAGACCTAGTGGATGACATCATTGCTAACAATTACTGACACCACCAGCTACTAGAACAAATTATCTAGTTAAATTTCACTGGCGCAGTACAAAATCAATTAGGCAACTGAAATTAACCTAATGTGCCTCAAGTAAACAATCCAAGTAAACTTAAGGACTTCGCAATTAAAGTGAAATTCTATATGAGGCTATTGAAGATTTAGACCATACAAAACAAAACAGAAGCCACAAGGTGTTTTGCTATTCTTATCCAATCCCATGATAATCTTCTTGATTTCTCCAGCTCTGGTGAAAAGCTCATAGACTTGTTCTTCAGTTGTGTAGAAGGACATATTCCCGATGTAAACAGTGGTAGAAGATAGCAGTGCTTGTTCAAATTCCTCTTGTGTACCAAGAAATTTTCTGTCTCGGTACGCTGAAAGCTTGTTTTGGTCCTGAGATGTAAAGACAAATCAAAAGGAAGGCAAGAAAAGGGAATCGCCGCATTCCATCACACAGATATATACGCAGATGGATATTTTCTTCACCAAAGCCAAGTGTATTTTATGTTCATGCATGTTTAACCATCCGCAGAACTCATGAAGAAAGCGGGTATCAAGTGATGCCTATGTTAATTCTCTCAAACATTAACAAAAGGCTCCAGTCCGCAAGACCTTAACCTCGGTCACACAAAAACACCAAAGAGAAATTGTAGAAGTCGACCAACACATCTCCAGAAAAAACTCTTAATTTCGCCGCGGCAATCGTGCAGCACGCCTAAGAACTAGACAAAAACCATTAGAGAAACATCCAGATAATCTGCTACACAGAAAGCAATCGAATGACAACCCGAACTCTCTTAAAGTGGCGGCGAAACCATTCGAAGCAAAAGGATATTGTCCTTCTTCGAAGAGTTTTCATCACGCGCGCGCTAAAGACTTCAATGAATGGCCAGATATAATCTTCAAAACAACCGAAAAAAACGATCCAGATCGTCGATCACGAAATTACCCAACCCAACCAAACAACAAAACATTTGAACAATCAGAGTCCGCTTTGCCGGAACATCCGGAAAAAAAAAGGGGTTCATCGGGAAAGAACCAAACCAGAACAATCTCCTCCCACAATCTTTTCCCGGAGAAAAATCTAAACTTGTCCAACCAATCGCACAGAGAGCTCAGTCGATCGACAGCCCAGAAATGGGGGCGAAAGGGGGAGAAAGAAAAGAGGAACGCCGCGCAAATGACGAACAGAGGAGGGACGCGTGCGTACCTTGAACAGAGACGCCATTGCTAGAGAAATCTACAAAAAAAAAAAAAAAGAGAGCAGAAATTGTCAGCAGCCGCTCGCAGCTGAAGCACGAATCGCTACCGCGCTGAGCCGGTGAACATCAACACGAACCCTAGAGAGAGAGCACGTTGGAGAAGACGAAGATAGAGAGAGAAAGAGGAGAGAGAGAGAGAGAGAGAGGAGACCTCGAGAGTGGCTGGAGCTAGCACCAGTCGCAGGAACACAGTGCGAGGGAGAGGGACGACGTTGTTTCGGGCTTTTTCACAGTCGTCGGAGCTCGCGGGCCACGAAAGCGGATCCGGGCTTCGAGTTCGGGTTAAACCTGAACCCGGCTTCTCTTATGTCTGGCTCGGCGTTACCTATCTGAGCATCCAAACGGACTCCCTCGGAAGGGTTTTATGCACTATACTAGTATACTGCTCCAAAAACCCTCTTCGAAAAACACATTCGCTCCACCGTGTGCTGCCGACCCGCCGCAAGAAATGGCCTCGGCCGCCGCCAGATCCATCTTCCGGTCGACCTCCTCCGCCCGCAGCGCCGCGTCGAGGGTGGCGTCCGGCGCCGCCAAATCCGCCGGGTCTCCACCCCGCGCCGCGACCAACCGGCCCCTTCTTTCTCACCGGATTTTCAGGTGAAAGTTCTTTTCGATCTCCGTCCTGTTCATATCGTCGTGTTCGTGGTCGGGGTTCGAATCCGAAGGTGCGTGGGTTCAAGACGTTTTGTCAATTGTGATTTGAAGGAGCCCCGTGGAGATGAGCGCCTGTGCGGAGACGATGCTGCCTTACCACACCGCCACTTCCTCGGCGTTGATGACTTCGATGCTCTCCATCTCTCGCCGCTCCTACGGATGGCTTCCCGATGGTAAACTTTCAGCCCCAGTTTTCTTATGAAAGAATGCAGCACTTACAAAAATTTGAATTGCGCTTGAGAGTTCTTTGGTGGCTTATTTGTCTTTGGTTTTGCTTGATTGGTTCGTAGTCTACGTTAATTCGGAACGGCGTGGGAACTATGGTAGAGGGTACCCTCTTATGTTAGCATTTTAGGCTATTTTGTGCTGCGCCTCGCGACTCATGTTTGCGATAAGTAGGTCAGATATAGACGGAATGTATACTTCCATGTGCTACGCGAGCATGTAAATTCGTATTTAGATTGCTGGCGTGAACCTTTGTGAAGATGTAGTGTCGTTGTCTAGGTGGTCTCACTGATGGGTTTCCCTTCTACTTGATTTTTTAGGTATCTAACCATCACTCGTAGGCCACCTTGATAGCCTTTTCTTGCTTTATATCTTCTGGTGAGTTGCTGTGGTATTTTTGGTTTAATTGATTTTGATCTCATTTTTTCTTGATATGATGAGGACCTGAGGTTGTGTTTGTGCAGTTACTTTCAAAGTTTAGAGTTTTAAAATTTTGGGAATCATACGAGGAAATATAGACTATAGAGTACCGATAGAGAAGTTGCTGAGTCTTATTCAGTGAAAATACAAGTGCTTTAGAAATGAGAACAATTTTTGTTGTTGTAGCTAGTTTTCTTTTTATCGTGGAGAAGAGCGCTCCTTTTTCATCAATTTCTCAAGTGCACTAGCATTACCCAGTCATGTACATAGTCTCTTTGTTGTATTGTAGAGAACCGTGAGGGCACCTGGTTGATCTGATCCTTATTTTAAACTATGAGAGGAAGGCGCGCTCTACTTGTTATCATTCTAAAGCAGATGGATGCTTGTGTTTGTGACCAATACCACCGAGAAATGATGCACCTCTTATCTTGAACGTAGATGGTTTTACATTTCTCCACCTCTATCTATCAATAAAGAAGTGCACGCTCCTCGTTTTTGTCATTTTTGTAGGCCGACCCAAGACTAGATGAAGGACAAGAAGCAAAGATCAAACCTTTATATTTTGGCTCCATTCGAACTCCAGTAGTAGCTTTAAGAGTAGGCAGGATATCTCCTGTTGTAATGGAACGGTTGTAATGAAACACGGTTCAGTTTTTCAAATAAACTAAGCTTTGAATTCTCAGAACTTTTTCTCAATTGAACTCTTGTGATCATCTGTTTGTCATTTTAGATGAAAAATATCATATTTGGTCCAATATTTGGTTATGTTGATTTTTGAGTGCTCTTTGTTGCCGGGATCTACAACTTGATGATGATATCCAATTTTACGTCTTATTGTAAAAATTCAAGAACTCTTGGTTAGAAATGATCCAGTTATCATAGGTTTCACTTATCAATGAATGTCCGTTGCATCACTAGACTTTCATGCTTGGTGTATGGATTTTGAACTTTGGAGTGCTGCTCATGTGTGATTTATTACAAGCTTTTTGTATATTTCTTCTGGATGTGATATTCAGAGTCAATAGTTCTTCAATTATTCTAGAATATAGGAATGACATCATTATCAGGAGTTCATTCACTGCTCTTTCTCAACAGCTTGCAATGATGACGTGTAATGAGTGCTCAGGGGGTTCATTCTGTGCAAGTTCTTAGAGCTTAGAAGTTGAATGAGCTGCAGAGCAGACCAGTTGATACTGTGTTCTAAGTCTAGATGGACTAACATCAAGCTAGTTGTAGTTTCTTTGCCTTGAGTGATGCTTCGCTTGGCAACCAGAGATTTCTACTAGGCTAAGGTTTCTATAGATTTTTGGAGGAACTCTTCTGCCAAGTTTTTGTATACGATCAGTTATTTATCAAACAGAATGCTGATTCTGACGTTCAATCAGCTTGCAATGATGATGTATGACCAACGTTGAACGGCATCGGGACAAGTGTTGTCAAAGAGTTCATGCATCTGAGAGATTGTGCAATGAGGTCCTGGCAATCCCGTTATGGAATATTCTCTCTTTTGTTCTTGTTCTCTTCTCTTGGCTTTGCTTTTGTAACTATTCTCTTGAATGTTTAGGATCAAAGCTGTCGTGTTTTTCAATCTGTTCTTTCTTTATTACCCCAATGATAAAGCTCTTAAAGCTGTATTGCTACATTTCTTCTTTAGTTCATCATGACTATAATGTAATGGCATAGAGCAGTTTGTTTAGACCGTGCGAAAGAAGGTCTCCACCTGGCCAACATTTTACATTTCCTCTTTCACTAGGTCAACTATTTCAATGGCTATGGAAAACCTTTAAGGGGGTAACTTGATGGAATGAGCCTCGGAATCTAATACCACACCCGGTAAGTGGGCCTAAAACAAAAAATCTGCAATATGCAAGGAGACTTGCCAATTTACAGTCGAAATGGAATTTTAGGCAATGACCTCACAATCTGATTGATCTTTACTTTAGACAAATCACCTGGCCTAGAAATAAGCATCTCAGTTGACTTTATAGCATAAGAAA
Source organism: Syzygium oleosum (assembly GCF_021117445.2). Classification (NCBI taxonomy): domain Eukaryota; kingdom Viridiplantae; phylum Streptophyta; class Magnoliopsida; order Myrtales; family Myrtaceae; genus Syzygium; species Syzygium oleosum. The sequence continues at coordinate 9,702,827 of NW_026607494.1, forward strand.
GTGGCCTGTAAAGAGCTACAATTTCACTTTTATTTTGACACTTAAAGAATGGTTGGGTTTTACCAACTATCCTGTATTTTCATTATCTTTTGGCCAAGATTTGATTTATCATCTTGACTTAGCTAGGGATTCTATGAAGAGTGCAATGCAGGTTTAGTTGCATCCTGCTGACACCTGCCTTTTTGTTTTTTAGGTCTGTAATTTCTGGCCCGGGGAAGAATATTCATGCTGGTCATCTTGATTTGAGTTCCTATTTCATCTTCCCTTTCTTGGTTTTGTAAGTTTCCCAATCAATTTGCAGTATTCACTAGTTGTAATAATGAGTAGGATGAAACAATGTGAGGTTGCCAGCATTTGGGATTGCCCTCATTTTCTTGAGATCGTTCCCCTTATCTCGTTTAGCAGATGAATTTTGTGTCCCTCTTTGCAAGTTTCTCCGACTTGATCTAACCTCGGCTTACATTGGGTTTGCACGTGCAGATCCATGTTACTTCCCAATATAATCTCGAGGGTGTCCATATCAATTTGTAGTTGGGACCAACAGTCTGTACTCACTTTTAGGTGTTGCGTAGATTTGTCCAGAGGAATAAATTTCAGAAACTCCTGCAATTCCTCCCATTTTCAATCAATCAGATGCATGTCCTATAGAAACCTAGACCCTCAAACACTTAGGTTGCGCTTCACGCCGTGCTCACAGATTGATAATGGGGACAACGATTTATGCTAATTTGAATTGCGATATGTATTTTAAAGAGCAACCGTTTAATCTAGAAGTCTCAATTATTAAGAATCTCAATACTTTCCCTACTTGCAAAGGATTGAAGGCAACTATAGATACTTGAAAGTGATTGGCGTAGGTGGAGTTTTGACTTAATGGACTCGTATTAAGGCTCGTTAGGAGAGCTAGGCTTGGTCTTACCATTAACATTTGCTGTTGGGCTTATGTCAATCTACGTCTTTATGATATGGGCCCTTGCCCCTAACATGTAACATACATCATTACCAAATCTTGCCACTTGTTTTGTTCCTTCATCTCTCTTCACTTCGTCTTATTTTCATGGTCATTATTTGCATTTACCATATAAAGGCTTTGTAATATAAGAGCCCTAATATAAGAACCCCGCAAACGCAAGGCACGTCTTCTTCTTCTTTCTCTGTTTTGTGGGGAAATCAGTCATGACAGATACATCGAATACAGCCTTACAAGGGTTTGCCCGAGTATTGCTACGAATACAGAGATGAAATTCCCAATTCAAAATTCTAAGTTGTGATTCTTAAGATTTAGCTAACAATCACTGATTGCAACTGCATTTATTCAGTTTGTTTGCTTTTGATTATCTTTTATTTTTTCTTACTCCGTAGACAAACATTTGTGCGTGCATATATTGTACAACAACTCAATGAAACTCAACGGGATAAGGACACCACGAGTGCCTTAACTTTCGTACGGCGATCACTTGAGTATCATAATTTTTTTTTGGCCCACTTAAGTGCCATTTCCGGCAAAAAAAGATCACTTGAGTGCCATCGGCCATTTGGCAATCGGAAAATCCGACGTGGATAATATTTTAATATTTTATTTTTCAATTTTTGAGTTTTTATTTTTATTTTTATTTTTCCTTTTTTTTTTGCAATTTTTTTTTCAACTATGGGCGAGAGTTGCCGGCGACCCTCGCCGGCTGCGAAGGCCTCGCCCAGATTGGATGAGGGCCGCCTTGCCCTCAGCCACGAAGGCTCCGGGCGAGACCGTCGCGGCCTCGCCGGCGGCGGGCAAGGCCGCGAAGGCCGTCGCCTCGCCCGTTCATCAATGGGACTGAAAGTAAGTTACCCATATCCCATTTCATCGCCGTAGAGAGAAAGCTTGGCTTTTTATCCGATTTGTTGAGGAATTTCCTTCATGGGTCGTCCGAGAAGCTGATGCGTGAGTGGGGATGTTGAAATGCAGTTATCGTCGTTGAATCTGCTGAGAATGGTGGCGGAGCAAGAGGGTTGCTCCATCGAGGAGCTCAACGCAGGGAGGGTGTGCGACTGGTTCTTGAAGGACAAGCTCAAGCGAGAGCAGAATCCTGAGTCCGCCATTCTTCAATGGGATGACTTCGAGTTCCAACTTTGAATTTTGCTGCTGAATTTCTCCAAGTATGACAAAGCTCGTCTTTCAAGTGGGTTCAAACGAGTGTAACTTCTGAAGGAATGTATCGAGAACCGAAACAGAACGATCACGCAGAAATTAGAGAAAATAGACGATGCACGAATTTACCCGGGTTCACCCTCGAATAGGGCTACGTCCTGCAAAGAGATTTCACTATATTTTAGGTTTACAACCACTCAACTCGTTACAATGATAAAAAAAACGAGCAAAATATATATGTGCCCCAAACGGGCCAAAATCTAAACCTATACGAAATCTCTTAATCTCGCACCATACAGGCCAGCTTAAATAAAAGTCCAAACCCGTTGAGGTTTCGGGGGCGCTGCCCCCGAACCCCCGCATTTCGCACGCAAGGGTCACATGTCGTCGGATAACATTTCAGTTTCCCTAAGCTCACGTGGGCGTACCCGGTGTGAGAAACAAGGGTCCCGAAGTATTCGCCAACTCCAACAACTTCTGAAGCCAGGAGCTCGGAGTACCCGAAGTATTCGCCAACTCCAACAACTTCTGAAGAGAGGAGCTCGGAGTACGTAGCCCGAATGATACATGAACTCACTCAATTCTTTCAAACAAATTACAGTGTAGTTCGTACGTATGGAGAAGGGAATGCTTGTGCTTGACGGGTTGGCCGGTTGGGCAAACGATTCTGGTGATGTAAATCCATGGCGACGCGGCTCTGTTTTCCACTCAATGGAGAAACAGGGGACTTAACCAAATTATGCAGAATCAAGTGATTTCAGTAATATTCGCATGAATTAGCAGCAAGCCTCGCCAGATTTGGCGAAAGCCCTTGGCGAGGCCGCGATGGCCTCACCAAGGGCCTTCACAGCCATATTGGTCGATGGCGAGGTGGCCCTCGCCCAGTTTGGCCGAGGGCGAGGCCTCCGGCGAGGGTCACCGGCGACCCTCGCCAACCTTGAAAAAAAAAACGAAAAATAAGAAAGAAAAAGAAAAATTCAATAAAATAAAATTAAAAAAATTCACATCGGATGGAAAATTAATTAAAAAAGCCACGTAGGACGATTTACCGGAAGTGATACTCAAGTGATCTTTTTTTGCCGGAAGTGGCACTTAAGTCAGTGAAAAAAAAGTTATGGCACTTAAGTGAGCGCTGTACAAAAGTTATGGCACTTCCAGTGTCTTTATCCCGAAACTCATCCTTTTGACTCCGCATATCATCATAAATTATGCCCCCACACACGAGGACGCTCAATGTTCAAGAACGCTAAATCAGTTTGCATGGTAGGAAATTGTGATGGTACATTAAATATCAATTTGGTGCAGCAAGCCCACATGGCCAACTGCGTGTGCTATTGCTCACATTTCTCACATATAGAGAAAGATATTCACAAGGATTGTACTCTCCTCCTTGAAAGTGAAATTTGCCTATAGCCAATTTCGAACAAGGAACGAAGCTATCTGACAAATTTGAAAAGGAAAGAACCAATTTATTTCACAGAGGAATTTGAAACCTGACAGCTAAAATACAAAAAAAAAAAACTATCTTGAATATGATTAAGACATGAAATTAACAACTTCGAAATATCATGAGAAAAATGATTTTTGTAGAATCATACATGGTATTAATCGGCATCCATTAATTTGAATTTAATCTGATTTAACTTTTTTTTTGGTTGAAAATCTGTTTTAACTTTACCCATCTCATAATCGCCTCATTTCCTATTTTCTATCTTTTTACCTTTTATGGGCTTTTTTTTGAGAAAATTCCAATTAAGGACCCCAAGTGGAGTCAAATTCTCAAAAAGGGTCAAAGTGAACGTTGTGTCGAATAAGAGCTGAAGTCTTCAATCGGTTTCAAATAAGAACCCAAAGTGCCCAAAAAGTCTCAAATAAGGACTGGGTTCTCGTAGGCCAAAATACCTGCCGGTAGGCAAGAAAGTTCTTGTTCGACCTAGGAACAGTTTTTTAATTTTTATTATTTTCTTCTGTTTTTCCTTTTCTTTTTTTTTTTCTTTTCCTTTTCCTTTTCTTTTTTTTTTCTTTTCTTCCTCCGCCGGCCATAGCCGGGGCCGGCGGAGGTCTCCGGCCTCGGGCGAGGGCCGCCCTCGCCGGCGTCGGGCGAGGGCCGCCCTCGCACAGGGTGGCGAGGCCGGCCTCGCCCGGTTCTTGCGCGAGGGCTCGACCTTGCCGGCATCGGGCGAGTCCGGCCTCGCCCGGTTGCGGGCGAGGTCGAGCCTCGCCAGATCTGCGAGGGCTCGGCCCCGCCGGCCGCTGGCGAGGCTCGACCTCGCCGGCGTCGGGCGAGGCTGGCGAGGCTCGACCTCGCCTGATCTGGCGAGGCCGAGCCCTCTCTCTCTCCGGCCTCGAAGTTCGTCGGTCGAAGCCATGGGAGGAGGAGCGGGGCCTCCTCCAAGGACCCGGGGCTGCATCGCCGCCTTGAGCAGCATCGAGAGGAAGCGATTCCAGACGATCTTCGACTTTGCTTCAACCGGACGAACTTCGGCGTCGGGCGAGGCCGGCGAGGTCGAGCCTCGCTAGCGGTCGGCGGGGCCGAGCCCTCGCCAGATCTGGCGAGGCTCGACCTCGCCTGCAACTGGCGAGGCCGGTCTCGCCCGACGCCGGTGAGGTCGAGCCCTTGCCAGATCTGGCGAGGCTCAACCTCGCCGGTAACTGGCGATGCCGGTCTCGCCCAGCCCAGGCGAGGGCGGCCCTCGCCCGACGCCGGCGAGGGCGGCCTCACCTGAGGTCGGCGACCTCCGCCGGCCCCGGCTATGGCCGGCGGAGGAAGAAAAGAAAAAAAAAAGAAAAGGAAAAGGAAAAGAAAAAAAATAGAAAAGGAAAAACGAAAGAAAATGATAAAAAAATTAAAAGTTCTTGTTCGGTCTTTGGAACAAGATCTTTCTCGCCACGGCAGTATTTTGGCCTGGACTCAGTCCTTATTTGAGATTTTTTGGGCACTTCGGATCCTTATTTGAGACTGATTGAGCACTTCAGGTCCTTATTTGACACAATATTCACTTTGAACCCTTTTTTGAGAATTTGACCTCACTTGGGGTCCTTAATTGGAATTTTTCCTAATTTTTTTGAAGTTTTTCCTTTCTTTCTTTCTTTTTTCCTTTTTTCTTTATGGTTTCTCCTTTTAATCTTGGCCTCACTGGCAACTGGCAAGGGCTAGCCTTGCCCATGGCCGGTCCGGTGAGGGCGCCCAGACCGGCCACCAGTAAAGAACAAAGAGAAAAACTAGAAAAAGGAAAAAAGAAAACACAGGAAAAAAAGAAAGAAAAAAAAAGAAATTAAAATTAAATTTATCTTCGGAAGAAAACGCCTTGACCGGTCGGATTATTCCGCCAATTGGTGACCGACGAGGTAAGGCGTTCATTTGGAATTTTCCATGTTTTTTCCTTGTAACGTGGGCCCCATCCTTAACCGGTCGCACAATCAGTTTGAGGATTGACTTCCCTTCCCTTCCCCCGCGCCCCACGCGCCCCTTTTCCCCCGTCATCCGACGGTCCACGGCGCGGCTCACCGCTCCCCGCCCGGCTCCCGCTCCGCCGCACGCAACCATTTCCCCTCCATCGCCTGCTCATACGGACGGTACCTGGAAAACCGAAAGGAACCCGAGAACCGGGAGAAGCAAGGAGAAGGAGGAGAAGAACAGCTCGACGGGGAAGAAATCGGACTCCGATCGCATCTGGAAAAAGTCGGGGAGACGTGAATTCGCACCCGCGGGATCGTGCTGATCCGTCGATTCCGGTGAGCCGATCTCCCTTCTCCATCCGATAAATTCCGTTCCCGTTCGCGCGGTACTCGGCCGTCGGCGTTCCGATCGCGTCCCACGGTCGTGTATCTTGAGCTTGGATCCGAAAATGAGAGCGCGGAGGGCTCCTCGGATTCGGCGATTCGCAGTTTCTTGACTCGAGTCGCGCCCGTTATGGTTTCCAGCATGTTGGGAATCGAATTCTCGCGTCTCCCCGATAGCTTTATGCTCAGCAATTCGCGCGTTGGTTTTGTTTTCAGATTTTGGTCGTCGAATGTTGTGGCTGGAATCAGCTGCGTTTAGATTTTTTTAAGTGAGGTTTGGACTTGGAGGTTCTCTTTTGTTGAGGACAAGGTGGTATTGGGAGGCCGTAAGGTGAACAATTGCGGTAACTCCTTGGCAGTTTAGAAATGTTACAATGATACGGAGTTCGAATTGGAGCTGCATGCCATCAATTGTGCGGCGATAGATAGAATATATCCAGCTATCGTGTTCCGAGCTAACTTGTCGGTGTAAGCAGATACTTGACATGGGTAGTGTAAATTCCTACTTTCCCACTTTGTTACTCCTTTTTAGAAGTGAATCAATGTTCACTGTCAGTCACTGGAACCAAGGAAGCATGAGATTTAAATAACTGCATACCCACATTCAGTTATCGCCTTCGGGAGATCGAAAAGATTAGTCATTTCGCATAGTGAGTGCTAACGGCATCGTGTTTATATCAGTTGGGCGAATTTAATATGCTATGATGCCTCTAGGCCATAGACTAACTCATTGGCATTTTCTTAGGATGCTCAGGATGCGGTAGTCATGGCCTAGTTCATTCGTAGGCATGCGTACATGCCGTCATTATAATAGTTGTCAAATCTCATCATCATGAATCAACATGGAAGGCTTTGATGAAGATTGGCCTTGGTGTGTTGATGCCCTTCAGTTATTTATTTGGCCAGTAGTGTGACTTATGCATATGTTGATGAATATCTCTATTCAGGATGGGAACCACTGGCGGATTTGTTTCTCATTGTGTCCTCTGCATCTGATCGTCTTGAAATGCATAGACTTGATTATCTGCTTCAAGAACAACAATGAAGCGATATGTTGATATCACCGACGACGAATCATCTCCTGATCTCTACTGTGACAACCGAATATCCAACAGAAAATACACTATATTGAATTTTCTTCCAAAGAACTTATGGGAGCAGTTCAGGTGAGCCTCAATTTATTTTATAGTTTTTTTTTTGGTGTCGGTGGGGAGACTTACTTAGATATTGCTAGTCAACAAATAAAAAACGTAGAAAATTCATATGCAGATTGGTTGTGAAACTAAAACAACAGACTCCTGAACAAATCCTTATTTAAGGCAGTCTGCTTACACTTCTTCCACTTCCCATAGCCAATATTGATTCTCATTTACTGATATCGGGAAGTATCTAACTCTGTATATGAATGTAATACAGTTCTGTTTTTTTTCTGTTTTCAGCCGGTTCATGAACCAGTATTTTCTGTTGATTGCCTGCCTTCAGCTATGGTCACTTATTACTCCAGTGAATCCTGCCAGTACATGGGGTCCACTTATCTTTATATTTGCTGTCTCAGCAACAAAAGAGGCATGGGATGATTACAATAGATATCTCTCTGACAAGAAGGCAAATGAGAGAGAAGTATGGATTGTCCGTCATGGAGTAAAAAAATTGGTAAAGAAATCATTCTCAAGTTCCCCTAGCCCTTTGTCCCCAAAAAAATCCCCCCTATTTTTTTTCTGCGGAAGGAAGCTGTTTCTTTCTTTTAACTGTTGCAGAATGGCTACTGATCTTCTCAAGGGCTTTTATCATGTGGATTGGTTTGTTAGTTATTGCATGTTTGCCACTGATTTGAACTTTTCAGATTATAGAAGTCTGGTAGTTAATTATAGTTTCTGTCATTTGCTGTTTTTCCCTCTCCGTAGATCACAGTGCTCCCTATGCTGATAATGGTTTCTATTTAGTATATACAATATAGAAGTATTGTTGTTACGTGGTCGTTACAGAATTTACCCATAGTTCATGTTCATAACCTTCAGCGATTATGAAATGAAAATATGTATGCTTTCTGACTATTAGCTGTATAACTGAAATGCCAGTTCAATCAAAGTAGTAACTTTCCTTCGTATATTTGAAAACTACCGATACATGAAATCTAATTTTTAGGCAGGTTTTCTAGAGAAAGTGATGTTTAGAAAGCAAGGCTCTATATATCTCAAATGTGACCTCAGTAGGCTAATGGTGGATTTACCAATTCCTGGCCTAGCAACATTATGTAGGCAGCCAATAGGCTTCCAGCCAACTCAGCTGTGTCAACCTGTTCCTGATGTGCAGGGTGTTGCAAATCTCCTTTCATAGTTCGGCGTCCCTATTGTCTCAATACTTCTACTAAAGCAGGACATGCTACGTTCATAGTTAATGTTGGTCTGTTTGATAGGTCTGTTTGAGAGTATGCCCCTAGGAAAGATATACCCTGTTTAGGTTATTGATGGGATTAGTGGCTTTTTAAACTGAGCTTCACCTCTTTGATTGGAAAAGGCGGTTGGATTTGATAATGGTTCGGTGCCTGGGAGCACAGACAAAGAGGAATTGTGCATAATATTTGCAGCCCTAAGAGAGCAACTTGAGATTATGATAATCTACATCATGTGTATCTTCATCTCCTGTTTTGAATTAATAATGGTGAGATGAGAGTGCTCCTCATGTTTCAGATAAGAGTAGAGTTGTAGAACTATGGAGACCTCATATTTCATCATAACCATTGAATAAAGAGGACACAAAAGAAATGTTTTGCCTCAAAAAGAAGCTCTTGTCTAGTCCACTTGCACTTGGAGAACCAATTTGAATGATATAAAGTTTATTAACATAATATTCTACTTTGACACATAAAATGATGGTGGTTATTTGTTATATTTAGTTTGATGACGTTGCAGATGTTATACAGATAAGACAGCATTGTGCCCCTCAGGGTCTGAACTTCATTTTGCTTTTAAGCGTAATTATAGTTGCTATAATAAGGGCTTGGGGATGAATCGAGCCCAAAGTATCTTTGGGGGGACTCTGAATCAATGGAAATGTGTGATAGTTGTTGATAGTCTACTTCATATCCTGAAATGACTTTATTTATACACCTCTGATTTTCAAGAAAATAACTGTGTGCTTACTTTTCTTTTAAATTATGTGCCCTCTCTTCTAGATTCAGGCGCAGGACATTCGTGTTGGTAACATTGTATGGCTTCGTGAGAATGATGAAGCACCATGCGATCTAGTTTTGCTTGGATCATCCGATCCACAGGGACTCTGCTATATAGAGGTAATGAATGAACCTTTCTTGTGCCTAATTGAAAACTTGAGCAGCTTTGACTTTAGCCAGGGCAGATCCTCTAGTGTCGTTCCTCTTATATGTTATGGTTAGATTTTAAGCAGATATTAGGGCTGTGCTATCTGCGCGAAAGAATTGGTGTGCAACTCATTAGCTGTTCAGCATGCCTAAGAGGGATGAGAGACTTCAAACCTAAGTTTTACGGCACATATTCTAGTATGAGGATAGATTAGTATAAAATGCCCTAACAACTATAATGCTCGAGCTAAAACATGTAAGATCAGGAGTCAAATAATTCATCCAGGTCAGCTGTCCGGTCTATCATCGATTTAAGAAAATAATTTCAACATATTACCATCCTCGGCACTTGGTGTTGGGCATTGTGCTAGGCCAGTCACTCACCACTTAGATTTGTCCGGCATTTAGTTTACATCTTGCCACTGAGTGCTTTAAGTCATCTTTCCAAATATATAAATTTCCGTGAGAATTATTGTTAGCGTATTGATGTGAATTTGAAAAGAAAAATATGATGCAATTCATCTAATTTTGTCGGTACACTACTTTTGTTGTATCAATTTCATGTCCTTCTTTAAAAGGATTATGTAGTCTCTTGTAACATGTGCAGACGGCTGCCCTTGACGGTGAAACCGATTTAAAGACAAGGGTTGTACCTTCTGCTTGCATGGGAATCGATCCTGAACTGTTGCACAAAATCAAGGCAAGAATGTTACCTATATTTTGGTGAACCATCCTGGTTGTTTATCCTGGCTAATATTATGAAAGGGATCTTCAACAGGGTGTTATTGAGTGCCCCAGTCCTGATAGGGACATCAGAAGATTTGATGCTAACCTTCGATTACTTCCTCCATTTCTTGACAATGACGTGTGCCCTTTAACCATAAAAAACACCATTCTTCAAACATGCTACTTGCGGAATACAGAGTGGGCTTGTGGAGTAGCTGTTTATACAGGTGTGTTGGCTAGAACAACTTTATTTCTCAGTATTTGACTAGGCGAAGTAAAGTCCTTCGAAATGAGCTTTTTTAATTCTTCATTTCTTTGTATTTGGCTTGTTAAGAATAAGGATGAGAAAGATGGGAAAGAGATGCGTGCGTGGGTGAGTGCATGCGGGCGAGTGTGCGTACGCATGAGAGAGAGAGAGAGAGAGCATGTAGACATCGAGTTGTGATGACTTGGACTAAGATGGACATGCCAAATGTGGAAGACAACTTGCCACATTGCAATTAGCCAGTTAAGCATTAAATTTTGCTACTGTGGATGGTGTTGGCATCAAGTTATCCTGGCTTTAGCTAACAATAAAATGAACTAGTAACTATGAGCAGAATCTAAATGAATTTGAAATTAGAGAAGTTCCACCATTGCTACTGTGGAGGCAAGCATTGGAGGTTCAAGAAAAGATCTGTAGAAGGTGTTTGGCAGATAGAAGACATCACGATAAAGATAGTTCATAATGTATTCAAGTTTAGAAGAAAGAAATGGATAGGCAATTCTGGAAATTACGTGGTTATGTGTGTTTTTAGCTTCATATATGTATGTGGTAAAAGCATGCACTTTTCATATAACTCGTTTTTTCCAGCTCTTTGGTTGGGGGAGTAGCATTAGGATGACAATGTTATTGGTGTTTGCTTCTTTCTACTGTCTTCTTTGGGGTTTGCAGGGAATGATGTGCTGGAAGGGGGAAAAGTGTCAAAAAAGTCTTAAACCTATTGCATTGATGCTAATTTAGTTTAAAATCTTTTTTTGGTGCCAATTCAGTCCTAAATCTTTTTGTCTTTGTGGTAATTCAGTCCTTCCGGTTAAATTTGGCCGGATATTGCTGACGTGGACGCCGGGCGGGCTTACGTGGCACCGCCGGCGATGACGTGGACAACTTTTAATAATATTGTAATATTTTTCGAATTTTTTAAATTTATTTTAAAAAAAATCTTTTTCTTTTCTTTTCTTTCTATTTCTTTTTTTTTTTTCTTTTCCTTTCTTCTTCCTCCTCGGCGACCAGCTGGAGGCTAGGGCCGGCTAGCCCCGTTGGCCACTTGCGAGGCTCGCCCTCGCCAACGGCGGCGAAGGTGAGTCTCTCCCAGCCGCTGGCGAGGCTTGCCTCACCCTCGCCAGTGGCTGCGAGGACGTGGCCTTCGACCTTGCCGCCTTTGGCAAGCCTCGCCAGCCCAGCATGAGGCCACCCTCGTGGCCATCCTGCAAGGTTGAAGGCCGTGACCTTGCAGCCATTGGCGAGGGCGAGGCAAGCCTTCGCTGTTGCTGGCGAGGTTGAGCCTCGCAGTGGTCGGCGGGGCTCGCTTGAGGAAGAAGAAAGGGAAAGAAAAAAAGAAAAAGAAAAAGAAAAGAAAAGAAAAGAAAATTAAAAAAAAAATCGAAAAAAATTAAAATATTATTAAAAGTTATCCACATCATCGCCGACAGTACCCTGTAGGTCGACCGGTGTCCACGTTAGCAATATCCGGCCAAAATGAACCGGAAGGATTGAATTGGCACAAAGACAAAAGGTTTAGGACTAATTGGCACCAAAAAAAGGTTTAGGAGTAAATTGGCACCAATGCAATAGGTTTAGGACTTTTCTAACACTTTTCCCACTGAAAAGGGAAGCTTCCGATCATAGTCTAATGATCGTAAGTTTTGCTCCCTCAATGGAGTTATATATTAATAGCTAGAAAACTTAGTTCTTGTGGATACACAGGATTATACTTGTATTGTAGCAGAATACGAGAAAGTTCTAATGACATATGCATTGACACTATTGCTTTCTTTGTCACATAAATAATAACTGCTAGTGCCTCACCATTAAGGGTGCAATTAAGGCGCATATTTCTTTTTGATTTATTGCTTCAGGTAATGAAACAAAGATGGGTATGAGCAGGGGTGTACCAGAGCCTAAGCTTACAGCTGTGGATGCCATGATTGACAAGTTGACTGGAGCCATATTTATCTTCCAAATAGTTGTTGTAATGGTTTTGGGGATAGCTGGTAATGTATGGAAGGACACGGAAGCAATAAAGGTTAGTGAGATCAACTAAGCTCCTACCATGTAAACTTCTTGTTGATTGATTTTCAAGTCATATGGAATTGAACTTCTTTTTCTGGAAAACTTCTACATGTCATTTGGTGGGACATCTATTTGCTTTATGATTCCACCATTTTGATTCCACATTTTGATTATCTTATTTCCTGCGTTGCAAAGTGAAAGTACTTTCATAAGTATTGCTTTTTAAAACTTCGTACTTCAGAGTAATAGTGCATGGCTGAGGAGAGAGTGCATATAAAAGCTGGTAGAAAGATATTGAACTAAATGTCAGATGCGTTAGCTAAGATCATAAATATCTTCATGAATTAAGATCTAGCAATTAATCTCCTGAAGGATACAGTGTAGTTTTCATAACGTTCACTGAGTAAAATTTTCTGGAAAAATTAAACATATTTTAAAGCCAAGCTGTTGGAACTATTTTCTTGACCTTCGAGTTTTTTTAAGTTTCTAGTCATAAGCAATGGGATTTGGTAACAACAAATTGTGTAGCTCAAGTATCTACTAACAATAGACAAGTGAGGTGATTTCAGAGTTTATGCACATGAATATCCAGTGATTTCATAAAATGGGAATGGTTATATGCTAGTCTTCAAATATTTTGACTTGGTGATATGACTCCAACATTCCTTTGTGGAAAACATTGCATGCCTTCATTTGCTGAGGGGTGAGGTGAGGTTTTTTTCTTCAGTGAAAGAAACATCATCATTCACATCATTCGTGGTCAAACTACTGTCAAGTGCATCCTTATACAAAATATCCTTAATAGCGTCGGGGATGCTAGTGAAAAATAGTAAACTGCATATGCTGCTCCTTTCCCAATCTAGCCAGAATGTCCGCGCATCCATTTGCTTCTCTGTATATCTGCTCATTCCCCTAGGTGAGATTTGCTCTATCACTAAAGTTTGGAAACAGCCATTAGTTCAATGTCTGCTGTATATCTGGTCCTGCCGACTTTTGATTACGTTTCTGGTGAACCAATCATCTATGAACTCCACTTTGCTTTGAGTATCTCTACTGTTCTTTTGCACTTTTGAATCTCTCTTTTTACCTTAGTTATATGGATGTCATTTGAGTATTTTAATCTTAGTTCTTCAGTTGCTATCTATTTACGTCCGTAGTCCTTGATAAATTGCCTCATTCTTAAATAGACAATACATATTAGACGGCTTTGTTTATAAAAAAAATTCTTATTAGACAGCTTCATTTGCTTTATGGTTCTGTTCTTCAACAGTTTATACAGTGAGAGTTTGTGTCCTTAGATGAATTATCACCTATGGCTCTGTAATGTCTTTATACGGTCCCATGGTAGTCTGTGATTCATGATCTCTTTCTTTTTTTATTCTTTTGTTAATGCTTTCCTGGTGTCTATATTCTTGCCCATGACTTATATGGAAGAGGCTCTGGAATGTAGTTATTGTTTGTTTTTTCCTATTATGCCACTTGGATTTGCTTTTTCCTAGTAAAGTTGACCCCCTTATGTTTAACTGCAATTTGCAGCATAAGCTGATTTTGTATTTCCTTCTTTTTGGATCCTTTTTTGGTGAAGCAATGGTATGTCATGTATCCACACAAAGGTCCCTGGTATGAGCTCTTGGTCATACCTTTGCGGTTTGAGCTTCTTTGTTCCATCATGATTCCCATATCTATTAAGGTGAGATGTCAAGATTATGATTGAATAATCGCAAAAATTTCTTCTTTATCGTAGCATTTTGATCTTTGTTGGAGTTGACCTATTGCAAGAAAGGTAACTTTAACTTTTAGGAAGAAAGGAAATATGACGCGGCTCGAGGAAAAAAAAGGGCTGTTCTATGTAATCATTCTTTCTTTACGAATTAAGTCTTGACTCTTCAAGATTCTTGCAGCAGTTTTTCTGTGCATTATGCAGACATCAAGATTGGTTTTCCATCAAATCATAATGGAAATTATAGCTAGTAAAGCTGCTATTTACATTCTCACAAACAGCTGAAGTCTATGAATTCGGTGATACCATTGTAATGAAACGAAAACTTGTTAGAGAGGTGATCAAAGTTTTGATAAAGTATTAGAGGCTTCTACCTGCCTCAGTACAGGTGGTTGCTCTGGTAGTGAAGATGGAAGTGGCCAAAAATGCTTAGAGTTGCTTAGTGGTTAGTGCCGGGAGCTGGAACTAACTTTTTGAATCAATCCAGTTAATTTTTGCTATGCATAGGCAATTGAGCTACTATGTCAACTTTGACTGAATCAAATGATTTTGCTGGTAATGTGTAGCTTTACCTAACAAAAAGAGAGTGGTAGCTTGGCCTAATATCCTGTGTTCTATTTCAAGCTGGAGACTACAGAAATGTTTTAGAGAAATTCTGCACTAAAAGAGCTTCAGATAAATTAGTAACTTTGAGAACATTGAACAACTTTTGGCAGGTATCTCTGGACCTCGTGAAAAGTCTATATGCAAAATTTATTGATTGGGATCAGAAAATGATTGACCAGGAAACTGGTACTCGTGCCCATGCTACAAAGTAAGTTGTGTAACTTAAGAAACCGGTACTAGAGATTGGCATATCTTGAAAGCATTTTTATGTAGCAAATGTTCTCTCCCCTTGGCAGCACAGCAATAAGTGAGGACTTGGGCCAAGTTGAATACATTCTGACTGACAAAACTGGAACACTCACCGAAAACAAGATGATTTTTAGAAGATGCTGCATCAGTGGCAAATTTCATGGAAATGAATCTGGGGATGCCTTGAAAGGTCCTGATTCTGTTAAAGCATGCGACACCTTTCTTTCTATGTGATCATTCTTTCTAGTCCTTGGAGCATTAGCAGTTGAAAATCTTGTTGCCATTTTGTACATGAAAATAATCAAAGTAAAAAAGAGGTTCTCTAGGTAATTAGAATCATTAGTGGGGATTGCCATTGG
This sequence comes from Syzygium oleosum, assembly GCF_021117445.2. Lineage (NCBI taxonomy): Eukaryota > Viridiplantae > Streptophyta > Magnoliopsida > Myrtales > Myrtaceae > Syzygium > Syzygium oleosum. Next base: position 9,717,989 of record NW_026607494.1, read on the forward strand.
TACGTTTAGTCTAGTAAGGTCTGCAAACTTGCTTGAGTATTTTTGGTCCAGGAGTGGAGTTATACATGGTTTTTTTTTTCCGGATCCAGGTTGCCATTATGTTAGGTCCACTTCTTTTGAGGAATCAGGCACGTTCAATAATAAACCCGCTTAGTTAATTGTAAGAAAGAAATGCCATTGGCTCTACTTTTCCACCTCGTTAAACCTAATAATCCTTGCAATTGCAATGAGATTAATGCATCAACTGGCCTAAAGGATTTTCCTCTTATAGTTGCTCGAAAACTGAAAGGGAGGGGAGATGGTAAATGATGTTTCTGGTTACACGAATAAATAGAGAGACCGGCTGAGGGCAAAGGGAAAATTGATCACTACCTTTTTCGAGAGATGACATTGTCATGAGTGATCGAGTTTCTCCTGATACAAGCCTTTTTTGCTGCTGTATTTTATTAGTTTAGTTTCCTTCAATTGGACTTATCAAGTGGGCTGGTGGCCGATGGGTAACAACCCATTTCATATAAACACCCAAGCTACTCTATTCATCTGATGAACATCGTTTGGGACATTTGGCAGCAATAGCCTAGAATGTTACAAGTTGCTTCTGAGGAGTAATGTTTCAGTAGCATAGAAGTAGCATTGTCTGCTAAATAAATTCCGTATTCTTGATTGAAAGCATTGGGTGGCTTTGTTGCAAAAGGTCTGGACCTGCATGTATATATGCTAAAATGTGGCTTGTAATACACAAGCAGAGTTGTGGCTATGACCATTTTGTATGATTTGTGTTTAGATCAGATACTCTGGGCCTTTATGAGTCATGGAAGGATATAGGGTCCTGACATCAGATTTTGTCCTCAATGTATAGCACTGCTCCAGTTCTTTCACAATTTAAGTTATTATTTGAGTTATTGAATAAATTATTTAACTCAACATGTGAACGCTATGTTCGTGTGCCCTATACTGAGAGAAGAAGGTAGAAAAGATGTTGTCAAGTTTAGATTAAAATGCTTGCATGTCATCTATTTCAATTCCTAAATGTTAGTGGTAAAATCACCTATTTCAGTTCCTAAAAATTCGTGTTAAAGTAATTTTTGATTCAATGAATGTGATGATGTGGGATCTTACAGCTAAGTCATTGAGGTAATTTATAGCATTTGAAGCTACTTGTTGTATCAGTTGGAGATTGCTTTCGAAGTTTGCACAGCAATGTAGAATTACCATGCCTAATCAAAACTGCAAACTGATGTTGTGCTTGAATCTCGTGCTGTCACCATCTAGTGTATTTGATCACTTCCTGCGACCAACTTTGCTCTTATAAGTAGTTTTCCTTTTGTATACAGATGTGGAACTGCTTAATGCTATTGACTCTGGCTCTCCAGATGTTATCAGATTTCTAACAGTTATGGCAATATGCAACACAGTTATCCCTGTGCAAAGGTGATCCCAACTTTTTCCTGGCCAGTTGCTCTTCCATATCTGAAGTTACTGATTGTATTGGCAATTCACCATACAGATACCATTTGGACATGCATGCCATGTACTTCTGCTACAGTTTTTAAAGGTGCCTTTGCTTTTATTTTCTTGCTGCAGTAAAACTGGAGCAATCTTATATAAGGCGCAATCTCAGGATGAAGATGCTCTTGTTCATGCTGCTGCAAAACTGCATATGGTTCTTTTCAATAGGAATGCAAATATTATCGGTACCAGTCATTTTCTTTTTTGTCTCTTGTACTCTGCATAGTCATCTATGTTTAATTAAAATGACTAATATCTATATTGTATCTTGCAGAGATTAGGTTCAATGGAACAGTTATTCATTATGAGGTATTGGAAACTCTAGAGTTCACATCTGATAGGAAAAGGATGTCCATAGTGGTGAAAAACTGCCAGAATGGAAAGATATTTCTGTTGACCAAAGGAGCAGATGAAGCAATACTTCCTTATGCCAATCCTGGTTAGCCCCATCCTCATGCTAAAACTTGTTGGATGAAAAGAGCTGTTCAGATGTTTAGACATGGTGTTTTTGATTTTGAGGGACCATTTCTGGTTATACCCTACTCAACCATATAAAAGTACTCCGCTGCCTATCAGATGTTGAAAAAATGGCACCTTGTTCTTGTAAGCGTATTCTTCGGTAATATTTCTCCGGTTAGAGATCAAGGATTTCTCGTTTTTTGTTATCTTTAATTGTTGTCAGACTTTTGAGCGTTCAAGGAGGAGGGAGATATTGTTTTTCTTTTGATTAGTTGATTTGGTTGTATGTCAAGCTTAAGTATTTATATACTCTTTTCCTTTTGATGGGATGCTTCTTCAGGAATTTAAAATGGTAGCAGTGTTCAGGGAATGCTATTGAATCTTCTAGGTTGGAATATGATGATTTCAGCACATGTCATCTACCTTCTGCTGATAACACCTGCTTCTTATTTGAGGATTTGCGCTCAATGATGAGTTGATTTTATTGAAGATTTTTAAAAACAAAATTTTCAGATGCCACATCAACTTTCAGGGGTAATCTTAAAAAAGTAACCTTTTTATATACAAAGGGAGCTTGTTGCATACAGCTGGTGGCTGGATTGCCTGGTGCATGCTTCAAAATGCTACTTTTGTAGTGTTGGAAATTCATAAAAAATAGCCATATTGAAAGTCTTCCTGTTTGCCTGATTTTGGTATTGATTTCAGTGAGAATTTGACCTAGGGATCAATATTTCAGGCACTTGATTTGTCATTTTAGATTCAGTAGGTGTAATGTAACTTGTGTCAGACTGCAATAGCTAGTTATGGTGCTCTTACATGTCTTTCTTTACACCCTGAAAACCAAGAAATAGATATCGGAGTGTTAATGGTGCAATTTGTTGGTTCCTTAATTATGAGTATATAAATATTTGACTACTTCCATTATTTTCCAGGGCAACAAACAAGGACCTTTGTGGAAGCTGTTGATCAATATTCTCAACTGGGTTTACGCACTTTATGCTTGGCTTGGCGTGAACTAATGGCTGATGAATATCATGAATGGTCTCTATCATTCAAAGAGGCTAATAGTACATTGGTTGATAGGGAGGTAAATGGTACACTAATCATTGTTCTGTTATTTTCCTTTTATACATAACCTTTCCGGCTTATTCTTAGATAGTGTTTCTTGATTTCCTGAATTAATTGGATTTGCAGTGGAGAATAGCGGAGGTGTGTCAAAGAATTGAGCATGATTTTGAAGTTCTTGGAGTCACTGCAATAGAGGATCGTCTTCAGGTGACTATTTAAATGTCTCTCGGACATTCTGCATCTGCATATACTTTTCCCCTTTCAGAGGGCTCCATTTTCCCATGCTCTTTCTAATATGACTTTAGGATGATGTCGTATTTGAACAATGATATATCTTACATTACTACTCAGGATGGTGTACCAGAAACAATTGAGACGCTCAGAAGAGCGGGAATAAATTTTTGGATGCTTACTGGTGACAAGCAGAACACTGCCATACAGATTGCACTGTCTTGCAACTTCATATCTCCAGGTTGATTGATTTTATTTTGCATTTCTGCTCATCATGTGCTGGAGAATGAGGAAGATAGAATCTAACAGCAGAATTTATGCTTTCCTGACCTCCCTCGCTTCGCATTTCTTGCAGAGCCCAAGGGTCAGCTTCTTCTAATTGATGGGAAAACCAAAGATGAAGTTTGTAGGAGCTTAGAAAGAGTTTTGCTCACAATGAGGATAACTTCCTCAGAACCTAAGGTAAAGTTTATAGACTTCATATGGTAAATCATGTGCGTCAATAAATGTTCACCTTACCACTTTCTTAGGTCAGTCAATTCTCTCTTGCTGTGTTATTGTGTAGCATTTTGTTGGCTTGATATTGTATGAGAAAAAAAATAGCATTTGATTGTCTTAATAGAATGTTTCTTGATGATAAATACTTGCCTTTGGCAACGCTTAAACTAAGAAGGTTGAATTGGGTTGGACATTTTTTGGTCATAGTACTTGTATCGCTGGGAATCTTTTTGGGCGCTTTTGTATGACATAAATTAAGTAGGGTAAATTTCATTAGAGGTCACTAAGAGGGTGAAACACCGCCACGTAATTATTAGAACAAAATTATCCATCGAATTTGGCGATGACTTTAATTTGAAGGAGCCACATAGCCTTGACTTTGAATGTTCACATATGTAGGCATGCATTTTGAAGAGCGTAAACCATTTAAATCCGGTGCTAAATCCTAGCTTTCAATATTTGACCCCTTTCTAGTAGTCTTATGGGAGCTTTAGGGTGATCGGTCTTCTAGGAGCTTTGGGGTGATTTACATCCAGTGGGCCTCCCTCTAGCAATTGAGTTATCTATTCCTGGCAAAGTTCTAGAATAATGGGTACTATCGTAAAGGTGAACATAGTAGACGTCTGTTGGCATTCCAGTCTGTAAAGTATAAGGACTTCTGCTCTTCCTTGACAATTTTTGGGTTGGTTTTTCCTGCGACAATAGATGACAAACAGGCACAGACAAAAATTACATTTTCTGTATCCGTTCTAGAAAGATACCCTTATTGCTTCTTGAATAATCTTCTTGTTGGTCTAGAGTGCCGCTAATTATTCCTCCTAAATAAAATGCTGAGATGTAATGAGGGTTAAACCACTCAGCTGTTTGTCACTTTCTACACCTGACACCTATAGTTATGAGCTCAAGTTATATGTTCAATGGATCAGCTTGGGTGCAAATTTATTAATGTGATTGTTGCTTCATGGTTTTCGGTAACCAGCTTTTCCCTTGAATTAGGATGTGGCATTTGTTGTTGATGGATGGTCTCTTGAAATTGCTCTGACATATCATCGGAAGGCTTTCACTGACTTAGCCATATTATCAAGGACAGCTATATGTTGCCGGGTGACACCATCGCAAAAAGCTCAGGTAATTCTACTGAAAAGTGTCTATATTTGGTGTTAGATTATGACAGAAGTCTTGGGTAATCAGTGATAGGCTAGGATTTTTTTTTAAAAATTTTCTAATTGGTGTTATTTTACCAGAATCTTGCATCTCTTTATTTGCATATGATCGCTTACCAGATTAGAGAATCATCAGCTTATTGTCACTCGATCAAATAGCAGATCAGAGAATCACCAGTAGATTGTTTGTTTAATACAAACTGAACTTATTTGCTGCCTAAGAACTTAGCCACCTTGTAGTTCTTGGTATGTGAAGATACGTTGTTAGGTGCTCCATTTTATTTTCCCATTGAGGGGGGAATTGGCCCAAAAATTGGATAGGGGTCAAGATGCGGTCGGGCGCCAGCAGCTGAGTCAACTCAAGTGTTTAATGAATTTTAGATGTGGTAATAAGATGGGGAAATTAAGTGTATGGAGCATGTTAGTTAATATATTATATAGACAGTACAAGCCCGTTTCTCGGTAGTTTGGGATCTTTGGACAAACAATTGTCTAACATGGTAATGGAGTAAAGATGAAGAGTCTTAATCCTCGCTCTCATTTTTATCTTGCCTCTGTTCTAATTATTGTGTTTTGTTTTCACTTGTCTGTTCAATATGGTTACATGCATGTTTCACCTGTAAGGCTTAGCTAACATTTGATGGGGTGTGGTAAAAATATGTTATACCGTTTTTGTGACAGCTTAAGCCTTTGGGACCAATGGTTGTCTACTAGTATAGAAGGTTTCGCCCCTTTTAACTTGATGATTTGTATCATTGTCAAATAATTTATATTTGCAGGAAACTCCTGTACCTTTGGCTTCTGCTGGTCCTCTGAATTTCACTTGAATATGTCTAAAGCTGTTTTGAGAACATTGTGCCTTTAAAGTTACATGAGTATCATGACAAGAACCTAAAAAATGATATAGAAGTTCAAACTATATAGCAACAAAGCTTTATCTTTGTTGATTATTGTGTATATCCTCTATTTGAGTAGAATGATCTTCATTATGGGGTTAGACTTGAAGTTGCTTTTTGGGAGCTGAACATGTTCAAGATAGGAGGTAGAAAGTCCGGTGATGTTTACTCTTCATAATATTGTGGTAACTGTGAATTTAGTTTTTTTTTAAAGTAATATTAATTACAGTATATTATGCTTGTACATGATTTTTAAATTGTGATGGCGGTATGAAAAAACCAATAATTACTTTTATTAATATTTAAAATATATCTAACCACTAATTGCTATTGTTGTTCCTATTGTCCTAAATATACAATTTCAGCCACATTACGTGTCATATCTTGTGTTCCTCGTGCAGCTTGTGCAACTCTTAAAATCATGTGACTACAGAACCTTGGCCATTGGAGATGGTGGAAACGATGTCAAGATGATTCAACAAGCTGACATAGGAATTGGCATTAGTGGTAGAGAAGGACTACAGGCAGCTAGGGCTGCTGATTATAGCATTGGGAGTAAGTATTGCTGCTCATGTCCAATGTGTGTTCTTTTCTGGTTTGGATGTTTGCATGGACATCAAATCATTCGTACTTCACGGCTATAAATATGTAGAATGTGTGGTCATTTGAAGAAACAATGTTGCTAATTCAGAAAATAGATTCCTTTTGGACTTCTTTTGTTGAAAATGCCGAAAGATTTTGGGTTCTATGGGCTGGACCGCTGGTACTTCACACCTAGGAAGCACGAACACTCTCCGGGGGCCTCCGTGTCTGTGTCGGCCACCGACACTCATTCAACACTTTTTTTTTTATTATTTATTCATTTGTGGATTTGAATCAAATTAATTTGATTAATAATCATAAAAATGATAATTTATCATGTATATATATATATATATATATATAGACATTTAAAATACAATGTGTCCCAACGTGTCAGAATTCTCTATATTTTGAGAAATGACATGTTGGCATGTCATGTTGTGTTGTGTCGTGTGTCGATGTCGGTGCTACTTAGCTTCACACCTTATTAAGGGTATTAAGTTGCTATTTCTTCTGTGGAAACTGACCTCTGCTGTAGATAATCATGACTCTATGCAGTCTCAGCTATACGCAGTAGTAACGTCGTGTGGGCAGCACTTTTATTATCTAACCATAAAGAAGTTCACATTATTCCGATGGAGAGACCGGTGTGCTGGGAAGTTCTACCTGTAGAAACGGGAATAGTAGGATGGTCTGTGAAAGTGGGGAGATTATTAGATCTAAAATTTCTCTGAAATTAAATGGGGATGACCAGTATACATATTTGGGTCTGGTCAACAAGTTTCATGTTCCAGGAGATCATTTCATCTGGCTCAACCTTTGAAATACTTTATTATTGGGATTATTCTTTCAGAATATGTGGCATGTATTGTTTTATAGTTTCCTCTATGTGCTTGCTGCCATGGGACTTCTAAATGTTGACTTTCTGACTGGTGTCTACAGAATTCAGATTTCTGAAAAGATTGATACTGGTTCATGGGCGATACTCCTACAACCGAACAGCATTTCTCTCGCAGTATTCTTTCTATAAATCATTACTCATATGTTTCATCCAAATCTTGTGAGTTCCCATCATTATGGTTCCTCTCTCTCTCTCTCTCTCTCTCTCTCTCTCTCTCTCTCTCTCTCTCTCTCTCTGTACTGTGTCTCTGTGCTTGCATGCTCTTGTGCATGCATGTACACCTTACGCTTGTACCTGTTGTTCTAACACAAACACACTACCAGTTTCTCCTTCGTATCAGGTATTTCTGGAACCAGTCTTTTCAACTCGGTTAGTTTGATGGCCTACAATGTTTTCTACACCAGCATCCCTGTCTTAGTTAGTGTACTTGACAAAGATGTTGGTGAAGAGACCGTTATGCAGCATCCACAAATTCTTTTTTACTGCCAAGCTGGGAGGTGTGTCCTCAATTTGTTGTGAGATCATGAGCATAGGATTTTACTCTCTTTTGGCTCTCGGTGCAGAAAATTTTCTTTAACGTTACTTCTTGAAACAGGCTTCTGAATCCTAGCACATTTGCTGGATGGTTTGGACGATCACTTTTTCATGTAAGTGCAAATTTAGACCGTTTCTTGTTCTGTGATTTTACTTTTTCAGAAAGATTAGCTGACCGCAGGTTCTTTTCTCTGATTCAACAGAATTGAATAATAATTTTGTTGATCAAATTATAGGAACAGCTAATGGTGACCCCCTGAACTTTGGAAAAATATCTAAGATGCCATTGTATGAGTATGGAATTTCATATTCTCTTTTCGATATGAAATTCTAGTATATATGAGTACCCTTTTGGTTGCCTTAAGTGAAACGAAGTCATGGCTATGTGATTGTACACTGAGAAGGTCGTCTTTGGATATACCACAGTCATTTGCCAGCTTCATTCCTTGGAAGGCCAAATATTCAAGTAATACATTTTAGCCTGTTAGAGGATTCGGTCTTGTGTGAAATAAAGCAATTGGACATTACACAATTTAATTGACTGCTGGCTCGTGCTTGTTATTCTGTGTTTAATGAATGTGGCTTGTAAATGCAGGCGGTTGTTGTATTTGCCATCAGCATGCGTGCATATGCTTTTGAGAAGAGCGAAATGGAGGAGGTATCTATGGTAGCGCTCTCTGGATGTATATGGTTGCAAGCCTTCGTGGTGACACTGGAAACAAAGTAAGCTTCGCGATATTCACTGTTTTGCTACTATAAGTTTGGCTTTTTTCGATACTTCATGTTCCTAGTGAAAAAATTAATGGGTCATGGCTTCATGCTGAGTTATTTGTTATGCAGTTTTTTCTTTGACTGCTTGTCAATTGGTAATACCTTAAACTTCGATTGCAAATGCAGCTCGTTCACTATATTGCAACATCTCGCCATATGGGGAAATTTGCTTGCATTCTACATCATGAACTGGATGTTCAGTGCCATCCCTTCATCAGGGATGTATACGATAATGTTCCGGTTGTGCCAACAACCGTCTTACTGGCTAACTATGTTGGTGAGTATTTGTTTTGTTGATGCATGTTCCATTTGGGCTCAATTATCTCTCTTTTTAGCAGTCAATTATGGCGAAGCTATTCTACAAGAAAGGATTATCAGGTTAAGGTAATCGCACAAAATTAAGATGATATGGCAGCGGTGACCGAAATAATTACTACATTGCATATTTTTCTCTGTACATTTTCACTGTATCTCCTCTAAACCCGAGCAATACGATCTGGACAAGTGCAAATGAACCAAAATGCACTCTTGATGCTAGATTAAGGTTGCGTGCGCTCTTTCTAACCGAACAAGTTTTTTTTTTTTTTTTCATCTCGCAGGTCATAGTCGGAGCAGGAATGGGTCCTATTCTAGCTCTTAAGTATTTCAGATATACATACAGACCTAATCAAATCAATAAACTCCAGCAGGCCGAACGCATGGGGGGACCGATTTTGTCCCTGGGAAACATAGAACCACAGCCAAGGTCGACAGAGAGGGACGTTTCTCCGTTGTCAATCACTCAACCCAAGAACAGAAATCCAGTCTACGAGCCTTTACTTTCGGATTCTCCCAATTCCACCAGGAAGTCTTTCGGGGCCGGAACCCCCTTCGATTTCTTTCAGTCGCAGACTAGATTGTCTTCGAGTTACTCGCGAAATTGTAAGGACAACTAGATCGCCAATTCTTTTTTCTTTCTCTATCCTATTGGAACTTGTATAGCACCCTCTTTATCCAATTGCTTTTACGGAAGAACGATCTTTTGTATGGAGATATTAGAGTTTGTATAATAGAAGGAACACTTTTACTATGCTTTTAGGAATGATCAAAGTATATTTTCGCACTTCTTACCTTACCAAAAAAAAAAAAAGTATATTTTCGCAGCTATTGACCATGGACGCAATCGATCATACTTATCACATCGCCTAGACAATTATCATAATCGCATAACAATTACTATGGATGAATTGGGAGCAACTGCATGTTATATATTAGGTTTCTAACTACGCCTGAAGTTCACCAATTGTTACTGTTCAAACTTAGTTTTTACCAACTATAAGAAGTTGCTAACTGTAGATAGGTTGGAAATTACCTTTCTCATTGCAAATTTGCTAATAGAAACGAAAATAACAAACATTTATAGATACTTTCACGATGTAAAACTACAACTAGTCACTGCGAAAAATAGGTATAATTCAACCCCAGAATGAGCTGGTTGAAGCTGGTAGAGCTGGTAATTCGTGGATTTTAGGGAGGGAATCGGTCCGAATATGTTGCCTAGCACATGGGCAATGCGGTTGGTTCTAGTTGTAACTCGATCGAACCGGTCTTTGGGCCTATTTTCTAATTCGAGTTTGTGCCGATTCGAACAACTAGACCTCAAATGCTCCGGCCGAGACCCAATCTAAATAAATTTTATATTAAAAATAGGAAATAAAGAATTTTTTTTTATTGAGAAACCCAAATGAAGCCATGGACCATAAGAAATTTATGATCACACATCAAACGGCCCAAAAACAATCGGGCAGTGCTCCTTAATTGGGGGTATAGGGCCAGCAAGCTGGTTAAGGAGTACTGTGCAAAGCACAGGCTGACCCTACAGGACCGAAACTCTCCTCTTGTTACCTCAGGCGTGAGAGGCTACCATACATGTCTACCTAGCGGTAACCAACCAAAACTAGCCTGGAGTCTATCATAAAGTCTATAGACCCTAGTTTTTCTTTTGACATCTTTTTCTCTATGTCTCTTTTTTCCTGTTCTCTCCAACTTTACTCAAACACTTCATGACTCTCTCTCGCTCGCGATTGACCCTCCTCCTTGCCATCGCTCATTCGAGTCTCACAACCCTTGCTCGATTTTTACTCACCTTTGCTCGCTCGACCACGTTCATCTTTTACTTTGAACCGTTTTGGTGCTCATATTATTTTGCTTTAAATAATGAAACCCAAAAAAGGAACAAAGGAAAAAACAGGTTCTCAGGTAGACTTTAGACTCATACCGAAATATAGGATAGACTCTAGAGAGCTTGAGGGCAAACAGAGTAGGTTCAAGGTTGCAAAAACTAAGAACCGCTTCTAACATGGTAAATTTCAGCTTAAACTTACCTACCCATCCTTAAACCTATTACCCCTACCCGTATCTACTACTTGATTGTACGTAAAAGTCTTAAAGTTGGAGTATAGAAGAACGGGACTTCGGCGCTCTCGGGCCCAACCGATTCAGTTTGGTCGGGTTGACTTTTCTACTTAAGGCCAAGCTATAGTCACGCCCAGTCTTTTCGCATAGGGCCAAAAGATCCCTCTAGGCCCCTCCTGGCCCGTTTGCACCCGTTCCGCCGCCAAGGCAAGGCCGAACGTGTGCAGCTGAAGGTCCTGAGTCGTGCGAGGATCGGACGTCTGATCTGAAAAATCTCAAGCAAGACTTACACCGAGACCATCTCGATGAATTGATCATTAGTTGCTTCTTGAGTGAATTGATTCCTATTCGAATACTCAATCCAGAGACATCAACACGTAATATTTGACTGCTGACCTTCTAATATAATCTGGTAATAACAATTTGCAGTAAAATCAGCAAGGGAAGAAAAACCTAAGAAAGTAACCAATAATGTGTGCCTTTATCAACTAACATGTACTCTAAGCTCAACTGGCAATCCCGTCCACCTCTCTACATATATATGTATATATACGAGTATGTGAGAGTTTACTTAAATATTGCTGAAGAAGCCCATGGAACTCGTCAGGAGTTGGAGGTTCGTTTCTGCTGGAATCCTAGAATCTGCAACAAGATATATTTGCTCATTGAAAGGACCATTCATAAACGTCCTTGGAGATATATAGTAGCAGAAATATGAGGTTACTGATAAATGGTGCCAGAAATTAAAAAAAATGGAAAATTGCCAAGAAACTCCATTGTGGCATTAACTTACCAGGATGTCACTGATGGATCCATTGTCTGCAATTATCCCTGCTAGCGTCGCTTCCTTTTCCAGAATTTGCAGCTCAGCCTTATGCGGATCAACAACAGGTAGAACATTTTCATGTCCGCTTCCTAAGGAGAAAAGGTTCAGGCTAGGTCCTTGACGGCTGATGTTATGGTTCCCTTTGACCATCAATATTTCAACTTCTTCAGTTTGCAGAGGTGTTTGTTGAGCAACATACTGCAGAGTAAAAAACTCATCTTACAAAAAGAAAGGAGACCAGCGGCCAAAACAAAAAAGACGACCATATTCTACAATGCCAAAGATTGCAAAAGGTTAAGTCAGATTGAATACCTCCAAGCCCTAACCCGGGAAAAAGAAAAAGAAGACAGATTGAATCTGAAGTTACCCATTGAAATATTCAACCAAGAGTGCATTCTTGAAGTCAACACTATATGAGTACTCTTTTTAGAGTTCTCCTGGCCCAAATATACGATTTCGAGAATAGGCCAATTTCAAAATAAAGGGAGAAATGAGAGCTTAAAAGCACCATATCATCTATGATTGCAAAATTCAACTTCATTAAGCTTGTGACATTTTTACTGAGGCCAAACACTGAAGACAAATTGCGTGCGTGTTATTGCTAGTTGAATTTTTACTTAAAATCACCGTTTGAACATGTGTCATTAAGAAGTCAAACAAACAACTATCTCCAGATGCAGGGCCCCAGCAAATCATAGACATAATCACAACGATCTTGATGAAAAAATAATACACTACTGCAGGAGGTGTGAATGATGAATAATAATTGAAGCATATTTGCAATTCAGATAGCAGGAGAAAATCTTACATCACATAGATGTTTAACTGACAGACTTCGCCTACTGCAAAGGTAGGGCTGCTTCAGACTTGGAGTACTTTCTTTATCCAAAGAAACAAGCATGAAATAAACATCTAACTGTACAAAAAACATCCAAAGTGAGGAGGACCGTAGTGACACATAGAAAGGGAAAAGATATTCCCCATAATTATATACTTCACCAGTTGTGAATCTAAAGACCTAGAAGTTTTCACTTTTATGCCCTCTGTGTGCGTACTTCAGCTAGAAAAAACACTCATTACAAGAGCAACATTCCTCTGTGCTGTGGATTTATCATTGACTTTTGACAAAGTTTGAATGCGTATAGATTACCTCATCATTTTCCTCTAAACTCTTGAGGTACTCAACCAGCTTGGATAGCCGCATGTTCTTGGAGTTCTTGTTGTTACCATTTACGCCACCATGTCTTGTGTGACTTCTCGTACCACCCCTACCCCAAGCAAGCATTTCTGGGTTCCATACGAGCCCAGGAGAAATTCCTCTGGTATCTCTGGTTGCTTCCAAATCATTATCCGGGCATTCAACATCAGCCGATGAAGAAGGTAATGATGAACGTACTCCTGTCCTTTTTCTCCGACGTCTCTGCCTAACTTCAGTACCACGCTCATCAGCGGAAGATGAATCTTTGCCACCATTACTATCATGTTCATCTTCATTGTCTTCGGAACCTTGATGATCAGTTCCTCGAGAATTCCGTCTTCTTCTAGTAGAAGGCCTTAGATTCCGCTGTGATCTTGTGATAAATCCACCAGCCGGATCTTTACCCAGCGTGCGTCTTTTGACAAGTGCTTCTGACTGCCGTTGAAGAATTTGAGCAATGGATGCTTGAATCTGTCAATTCGGAAGATTAGGAGCCTAGCCACTATACATGGACCGACAAAATTTTCGTCGCTGCTAGTATTGAGGATTAGAGATTCCATCAACAACTATTCATAATCATGAAAAGCAAGAAAAAATTACAGCAGTATATATTTCGAATCCAACATGCATGCATTGTGACAATTTTCTCTGGTGTTTGTTTCATATTGAAATATGAGCGAAATGGTACAGCCAGCAAGACAGGCAAACAAGGCCAAAAGATTGATAAGACAAGACAGGCTGACAAATCTGCGTGACAAGTTCAACGACCTGCTTGTTGCGATTTCTCTCCTCTTCATGAAAAGCCAACTCCTGAAACAGGATTGCAGTGAACCAGTCAACAACATGAGAAAACACAACCTAGAACTATCTGATCAAGGAAGTACATAGCTCTGTCGATTTAATACCTCTTCCTCGTATTTGTCGATATCCGGATATAAAGCTGCTATTAAGGCGTCAAAGTTGGGATCATCTCTCAGTGAGCGTCGGCTGGCACAGTGAGTGCGGCAAGCAGGACATTCATTGTTCCTGCACAAAAGTATCAAGCAGAACAACATCTTACCACAATTGTGAGCTGCATAATACATAAAAAGGAAGTTTTTTTTTGGTTTCATACCCCAGTCGCATTGATTTGTCAATGCATTCCCTACAAAAGCGGTGCAGGCATTCCATAACAGTTCTTGTTTTCCGGATGATGCCTGCATAGATGACCAGATTTGAGAACCCTTTCTTGTATGACGTTGTTACCAGATGACAAGAGAAGTAATGCTACGTATCAACTTCGTATGATATATAAGTAGCGTTTCAGAAGTTGCAAGAGCATGATAAAATGGCATAGGTACAATATCCTGCTGATTGTACAAGAAAACCAGAACTAAGCAAAACTATATTGTTAAACCCTCCCCAAAAAGTACTTCGAAATTACCAATAAAACCTTTAATAGGTATGAAAAGTAGACTTCCATCTTTCCCAGATCATGGCCAATCATAGTTTTGAACCTAATAGAAGTTCATCATCCTAATTCTGATTGTCAGTTGGAGTCGTGGTGGATTTACAGAAGTCTGCAACAGTAATCTATCATGATCTCATAACTAAAGCTCAAGATTAGAAATCATTCCACGCTTTTGAAAATCTGTCCAATAATGTATCTTATTCTCATTTCAAAACAACCAGAGAGAGTGGAGAAGACGAAGTAATGGTTTCCCCTTAACGAAATCATAAAATGGCAATTTACGTCTCAGCACAATTAATTTCGGGGAAAATGACGCAAATGGTCCCTAAACTTTGGCCTAATGTGCAATATAGTCCCTGAACTTTTAGTTTGTTCAATGTGGTCATTGAACTATAACAACATTGAACATTTTCATATATTTCAGGGACTAAATTGAATATGTACCAAAAATCCAGGGACCATATTGAACAAATTGAAAGTTCGGGGATCACATTGCACATTGGGCGAAAGTTCAGGAACCACATTGAACAAATTAAAAGTTCAGAGACCACATTGCACATTGGGGCAAAGTTAAGGGACCATTTGTGTCATTATCCCTTAATTTGGCGAAGAGTTCAAAGTCTAAATATATAGAGTCATCATCCAGGGAAATATTGGTCATGATAGAGAAATAATGGTGGAGACAATTTGAATTAAAGCATCTTTTTTAACCAAAGTAGACCATTAAAAACACCAGAGATGTTGATGCTAACATTTCCAAAGAAAACTCCTATCTTTTTATCTCCATAAGCACCATATGAAAGAGAGAAAAATCCTTGTGTACAGGGAGGACACAACCAAGAAGAGAATTAGATCAATAGTTGCTTATACCAATCTAGTGCAGAGAGTCAGAGACTATTTTGTAGTAGGTGTCCTGCACAAAGAACTTAAAATAACTGGGCACATCTAGCCTCTTAAGTTAATGAGATTGCCACGTGCAAAAAAGACATAATTATCTACATAGATTCTGAACTTCAATTCCGACATATCACGAAAACAAAGTTCACCTAGCTCATGATCTTTTTTTCTCCCCCAATCTCCACAGAACACACATTAAGTCATTACGGTTATACGTGATGCAGCAGAAGTCAGCACATGTCATCATCTTTACAAATGATTCATAAAGGATAGTCGCCTGGATGCATTCTATCAAGAAAAAGCTATGCTTATATTAATATTCAGAAATATTTAGATGCAAGATGCCAAGGCAAACAGTACCTAGACAGATTGGGCATTGTACATCTTTACGAATGTCTGATAGTTTTACATAAACAAATCTGCAGGAAACAAGAAAAAATAAGTGATGTCAGCAGTCAATATGGAAAATATATATATATATATATATATATATGGAAATTGCTGATACTCTAAAGGGACCCTATAAGCCAAAAGAGGAGTCTTCATTACCAAACAAGATAAATACAAAAGCTGACAGAACATATCATGCAAGACCTTTTATCTATAGACATAAAGCAAGCAACCGCGTATACTACCCCTAGCCCCCCCACCCCCCACAAAAGAAAAGGAAACCACCGCCACCACAAGCAGGCTCTACCATGTCCTTCCAATTGTCTTCAGATGAATATATGATGACGTTGGGAATAGAATACTTTTATAACCTTGACCTTAAAATTGGGGAAAAAAAAGCTGTCCCCACAATGATGATTACAGATAAAGAGACACAAACTTTGCCACACATGCAGCTCAGTTTTCATGGAGGAGGATTTCTGAACCTGTTGCTGACATTAGCCAAAAGAAGAACAGAGACAAAGCCCAAGACCATGATCCGAAAAACGTACTAGATGTGGACATCACGGATATATGTACTTGCAAACTCTTAAGGTTCATATTTACTGCAATTTTGGTGATATTCCAGTAACCAAAGCTAGATTCTCTCTGCTTTTCGGATTCAAGACGCTTATGAACAGGAACTTCACCCTAAGGAAATCTTTCCAAGATAGGGCTTGCAAGGACTTGATACATTCCCTGAGGTCCTTAAGTTGGATTTTGGGACTATCACTGTCCAAATTCAAACTTTTTCGACAACATCTAGAAATAGAAAGCTATACAGCGTGCATTCTCAGCTGCACCATTTTTTATGAGTAGCTAGAAGGAACTAACGCGAACCAGCTGGACAGGGCCCATTTGGAGATAGATATTGGGATCCAAAGTCCAGTCACAGAATTGAACAATAGCAGCATATATGACCTCATACTTGCATTGGTAAATAGGTTCGATGGACAAAAATATCAGAATTCATCTCTGTAGGGTCTTTACCAACCCAACTTGGACAAAGAGCCCTGAAGAGGCGAGGTATTAAGAAGCAACCACCATAAGAATGTCTTGTACCATGTATATAGACAGAAGTACATGATAACCATGCAAAGGAGCTGAGAGACATGGTCTGTTCGGAGTTATAGACGTCTAGAACAGAGAAGGATATTATCAAAAGCAAGTGATAGGCAACTGCAATGGATGATAAAACTGATGCCCAATATCCTGCAGCAGCCATCTTCCACTCAACTCAAATTATCATCTCTGCCACTTTAATAATGCACTAGTTAATCAGGTGAACTAAGTGAAGGACTCAACACCAGAAACACTTCGTACATCAGCTGTTTAAGTGAAATTTTCCCCATCTTTTGGCACTTTCACGGTTGATAATATCACACCTGGGCTCCATCACTAGTCAAGAATCACTTTCTCTTATTTGTCCAACTGTTCATAGCAACTCAAAGCAGAAACCAAAGTCCAAACGGCATATTGCCTTCTCCTCACTTAAGTCAATAAGTTAATTGATCCTTAACGCATATATATGTCTCTTAATATAGATCTTGCACAATACGTACACCTGAGCAAACTAATGCTTTGACCAAAATCTCACAGCGCGAAGCCTGTCTTGATATTTTAAACACCGAACATAACATAATTAAGTTACAGAGACAGAAAGGTAAAAAAAATCAAAGCAAGGAAACTGGAGAAGAACATCCAGGCTCGCCTGCAGCCACAACACGATTGAAATAAGTTCTGACTGGTTTCCAAAAACTAGAACTGACACCAAAATGTTGTATGACATGGTGATGCATCTACGCAGCACAAAAAGAGTCGAGTCAACGTCATTTTTTTCCCATTCGAAATTCGGATGCAATGCCAACGTAGAATTGAAAGAGACGCACAAAAATAGCAATGCAATATTCATGTGTAAGACAAAACCACGATCTCGACGAACTGAGAATACTCCTGAGATACAGCGTCGGGCTGGCAGCAAAGCAAGATGAATTGCAACATGCAATACTTCTTCTCATGCACTGAATCAAGCAGAACCTGAACACCAGAGGACGCGCCCGAATCGGCCGCATCGACGGATCAGCACAAGCAACTTCAAACACGCGGAAACGCAGCATTACTTCGAGAAGCAAGCCACGGCACAGCGAAATCAAGCAAAGCAGCACGGGCACGAGTCGCGCGGCTCAAAAGCAAGGACCAACGACGAAGGAAAGAGAATCTGAAGCGATAGAAACAGATCGAGAGGGGTGGAGACGAGTGAATACTCAGGTTTCTCCTCCGAGCTGGACGACGGACTTCCTTGAGAATCTGGAGAAAAAACAAAGAGCGAGAGCAATCACTTCGACGAGCGCGGAATCCGATCGCATCAATCGCGAGCTCGCACTCGCATGCCAGCACACGCACAGCACGCACAGATTACGTATACGAACAAAAGAACTCGTCAACGAGACGAGAACAACAACAACAACAAGAGCTTAGGCGGACCTTCATCTTCTTCTTCTTCCTCCTCAGCTCCTCCGCCTCCGGCGCCGCGGCCGCCGCCGCCGCCGCCCTGCGGCTCCCCGGGCTGCTGGTCGTCCTGCTCGGGGTCCCCGTCGCGGCGAGATTGCTTGGCGTGGGGGCCGTGGTGGTGGCCGTGGTGGTGGCCGCTCGGCTGCGAGGCGTCCTCGTCGTCCGCATTCTCCGGCAGGGACCGCTTCTGCGCAGGCATTGGCGCACGCGATGCGCGAGACGACGACGGACGAGAGAGAGAGAGAGAGAGAGAGAGGGAGCGAAGTGGTGGTGAAGGAGGAGGAGGAGGAGGTGGAGGAGGAGGAAGAACAACGGATGGAGAATTTATAAGAAGCCGAATATTTTTATTGTCGAGAGGGAGTCGGAAGCCACGGCAAGAAAGAACAAAGAGAGGAAAGGGCGAGCGAGCACATGTTGGTTCGGTGGACGGCCGTATGTCGCTTGCTCTTGGAGGTTGGTATTTTCCATTTTCCATTATTTATTCCATTTTTATTCATTTTTTGTTGTTTTTTTTTCTTTCGATTTTTCTTTTCTTTTCTCTTCTTTTTTGGGTGCCTTTTGGCTTATCGTTGATGATCTTTATTCCAATGCGCTTTGCCTTTTCTCGTGGGGTGGGGAGAATTTACGTTGCGAGTTTTCGATTCGTCCTTTTTGTTGCATTGCTTTGCTTGGGTGAATGTCTTTAGATTGCTTTTTTTTTATTTTTACAGAATTTCGCGGCGAATTATTAGTCGTGGTAATTTTTTTTTTTTTTTGGTCATGGTTGCGGTAATTTTACATGTGATGTATCCACGTCGGTTGATTGTACGTGAGGAGTCGAGAGGATGCGGTTTCCATTCTAAGCGTAATGTGCTAATCAGGGCAAAATGAATCCGAAATTGTATTTTGGCTCGCGAATCTGACGTTTTATGGAAATGTAAAAAAAATTCGAACCAATTTAGCTACCGTCCTCGTGGTTTTCCTTGTATTTATCGCGATCCCTTCGCGTCTGTCTTCAATAAATGTTCAAGTTGTTTCGATTTGCATCTAAGATGCGTTCGTATCGCGAAAACTGAATAATTGGAAAAACATTTTCTTAATAATGATCGTCCATATCGCTTACCAGAATGAATGCATGAAAACTTCTTATTGATAATTAGGCCAAAGTAAGAACTTTAATTTAATCAGTTTCTTTTTTATCGAAATGTTTCATTTTATCCAAAAATTCACCATAGCTTTTTACATTGTTGCAAAATGCTGGGTTTTTATGAATACTATTTCTCTTCCTCGAATTGAAACAAATTAGAAATCTTTATTCTCTACATCCTTTAGTGGATAAAACTTTTTTCGGGAACAAACAATTTCGGTCATTCTTCGATGTCTCCAATGGATTTATCCAGATTAATCTTAGCGACACAGCTTTTTTTCTCGATATCTTTGATCAATTTGGGGCTACTCTTACGAACCAATGAATTATGTATACTTTGATACATAACAAACTGTCCTTTTTTTTATAGACAAATGAACCGGTTCGATAATTAATGAAAAATCTACGGTCTATGAAAATATTTAAACATTAATTATTGGCGATAACGAAAATATTTTTCACTAATCAATTATTTTAAGGGATACAAGCGATCATTTTTTATAAAACGTGTTCCAAAATTATTTATTTTCCGCCTGACAGATGGAGTTGACTAAGTCTAGAATTTTGTTAAGCCATATAAGTTACGAGTATATTATGAGGAGAGGAGAGTCGGATAAATAGGGTGAAAAACAGAAGTAGTGCTAGTCGTAACGACGTTAGATTGATATTTGACAATTACACTTGTATCCTCACATTTAACGTAGCTAATGAGAAATTAAGGGTACTTTAGAAAGAAACGACGAAAGCTTTAAAAAAAAAAATGGAAACCCTGCTTCCTTCGTGTATAAAATTGCGAGAATTCGATTCTCATGATTTTAGTAAATGATAAAATTACAGGTCGAGATATGCTATTTTTCTTTTTTCGTTTTTTTGGTTATTTTCAAGGAAGAGAAATCCATGATGAGGATGTGTTTATTTCGGAAAAAACTTCACGACAAAGGAAAATACTTTTTCGGGAAATGAAAATGTTTTCCATCTTTCAGATTAGGGAATTCATTTAACTATATTTTCGTTTGTTTCGCGAAAAGTGAATGGTTTAGAAAATATTTTCTTAACAGTAATCGTTTGTATCATTTAAAATAATTAGTCAATGGAAGATGTTTTCATTATCAATAACAATTTATGTCTAAACATTTTCGTGAATGATGAAAAAAAATTTCGTTCATTCATTTTTGTAGGTGATATAAGCAATCGTTTTTTTGAAAAAAAATTTCTAAATCATTTAGGCTGCGAATAACAACCATTCTGTTTCAGAAATCAATTTCTGGCCAGATTTTCTATTTTTGTTTCATGGATAAATTTATGAGCAAAAATACGTGTTTGATAACGACATAAAATTTCTGTTCCCAAAACAAAAATTCGTTTGATAACAGCACAAAATTTCTCTCTCGGGTAGCTGGCAAGTGGATGGCAGGCGGGTGGCGGATGATGGGCGGCGGACGTTGGCAGCGAACGGCGAGCGGCGGACGGTAGGAGGAGGCGATGGCGATGGACGACGACGGGAGGTGGGTGGAAGGCTACCGGAGACGGTGGTCGGCGGACGGCAAGAAGCGGGCGGCAGCGAGAGGAGGGCGCCCGACGGCGGGAGACGGTGGCCAACGGACGGCGGGAGACGGTGGCCAGCGGACGGCGGGTGGCGACCTACAGCGGGCGACAACGATGGGAGGAAGGTGACCGGCGGCGAGAGACGGTGGTCGGTGGACGGCGAGTGACGGCGGGAGGAGGGCGGAGGCAGGAGGCGGGAGGAGAGCGGCCGGCGGCCCACAGCAGGCAGTGGCGGGAGACGGCGGATGGTGAGTGGCAGCCCACTGTGGGCAGCGACAGGAGGAGGGCGGGCGGGAGACAGTAGACGGTGGGCGGTGACGGGACTAGGGCAACTAGCGGCGGGAGACGGTGGCCGACAGGAGGTAGCGGCCGGCAAGTGGGCGGCGATGGCCGGCGGGTGGACGATTAGCTAGTAGTGAGGATGAGCGATGAGAACAATTTTATTTCTCATTTTTGTTTCAGAAATAGAAAAGTAGAAAATTTTAACTTCTCATTTCTGTTCCAAACTTATTTCTCAAATCAAAATTTGTTCCAAAAATTGAAAAATGAAATTGCGTTATCAAACGGATTTCTGTTCCAAACTTGTTTCTGGAACAAAAACAGAAAAATAGAATGGTTATCATTCGCAATCTTATTTTCCGCTAAACAAACAGAAGTATGTATATTTTCTTTTATTGTACATGATTTTCCGTTGATTAATCATTTTGTCTTTCACTGAAACAAACACACCGCGGGAAAATATATTTCATGAAAACCATTTTAAAGGAAAAATAGTTAGCTTTCATTCGTTTGGTGATCTTGAGAGAGTGATTTCCTTCTTGTCAAAAAGGAAAAGCTGTTTTCTCCCGATCTAAATTTGCTCTTTCAGCTCATAGAAAATGTTATCCATAGATCAATTAGTGTTTTGTCATTCAAACGCCGGAAAGTCGAAAAATAATATTTCGAAAAAAGGTTTTTCTTCAAACAAACGATCTTGTTGGAGCCGGAAGACGGGGTCAAAAAGGTAAAGAAGAAAGAGGTGTGACCCACACGCAAGGAGGGGTCAATGTTGAGGTTATTCATAAATCAATTAGTGTTTCGTCATTCAAACGTCGAAAAATCGAAAAATAATATTTTCAAAAATAATTTTCCTTCGAACAAACGATTTTATTGGAGCTGGAAGACGGGTCAAAAAGGCAAGGAAGAAAGAGGTGTGACCCACACGCAAGGAGGGGTCAATGCTGAGGTTTGACGGTCCGACCCTTAAAAAGAGTGTTTTGACTGTTCTCGCATGTTAACTCAAGCAGTGATTGTACTTTGGTACAATGCGGTGTCCGAGGCCCATCGCAGGTCAGGTGAAGATTGGGCCTCAGCAACGTCCGCCGCGACTCCAGCTAAAGAACAAAAGAGAGGTCTAAACTAAACTCGATTGGACGAGGCCGACCGGGTCAAAGTTCGCAAGTTGCGCAAACGAGCGGTTGCGGAAATGAGATATGGTGCTGTTTGAGAAGCCACGCTCGCTTGCGATGTTGCCGTACCTTGTCGTAAATCAGTCTTGTATTCTGCTAGCAGTAGTAGCTTATTGTGACAATGGAGGATTTGTTTCTTGGCCCCAGCCCGACCGGTGTACGGCCCCCCGCCCGAGTCATGCCATGCACGTGTTGGCGACTTCCACTCGTGATGCTCGGGCTCGTGTCGTCTTTTGCCGTCTACGTGGGTGATTTATCGAAATATGATACAAAATCGAACGATGGATACATAATTCTCGGAAAAATTATAAAAAAAAGTCATAAACCTATTGCAAATTGAGTCATAAACCTATTCTAGGCGGGTGATTTTTTTTTTTTGCAAATTGAGTCATAAACCTTTTGCATTTGTGCCAATTCAATCCTTCCGACTAATTTTGGCCAACTGGTGCTAACGTGGACATTTTTAATAATATTTTGATATTTTTCTAAAAAAATTAATTTTTTTTTCCTTCCCTTCCTTCATCCTCCATCAAGTCACCGGACCTTGGCAACCGGTTAGAGGCAACAGCCAGCGAGGTCGATCTCTCTGGCCACTTACTAGGCCGACCTCATCGTCTCTAGGCAAGCTCTCGCCAGGGGCAAGCAAGGCGACGACAAGGTCAAGCCTCCCCATGGCTAGGTGAGCCCTCGGCAATCCTCAATTCTGGCCGTTGCCGAGGTTTGGCAATCGGCCAAAGGAAGAAGGAAGGGAAGACGAAAAAAATATATTTATCACGAACGAAAAATTTGAGGCATAGACATTTTCCGTTTAACAATATTCTTAAGAGATAAAAACAATCGTTCATAACAAAATCTAAAGAGAGAAAAACAACCACGCGTGCTCGCATGCAAAAGTTGAAGTGCACTACCTAAGCCATGATCCTAAAAGGACACCACCCACTCCCTTCCCCATCTTCCAGGCAATCACACACAGAGCAATGCACTCATCCGATTGGCCAAAGAACAACACAAACTACCCTACAACGAGTTCAAGACCAGGAAAAGAAACCAGTTGCTACCTTCCCTAAGTCTCACTCCACGAGAGAGCGCTACAATAATCGCTTTGAAAATCTATAACCATTCTAAAAGAGGGCATCGTGATCAGATTTCAGATCCATCCGATCCTTATAGCCCGCCGAAGTCGAGGAAAGGAGGATGCCGCTATTAGATAAGAGACGAAACATCCGCCCACCAAGAATAAGCTCGCCGAAAGTACAGCACTCAAACTTAAATTATTTTGATCTAACAAGAGATGACATAGATGACATAGCCTACAGCACATGGTACTGGTGTAGTAAGCCAATCCGCCTAGACTTCCCCATGTAGAAGAGCCAGGAACCTCGAATTTGAAGTCGAGGACAGTCGTTTGCGTCGAGAGAGACTATGGATAATACAGAATTATCACCAACTAGGATGACAGAAGAGAGAGAGCATCAAACCGGTTCGACGGGCTTTTATCTGATCTGGAAATGTTTGTAGGTGGCGTTCTCTTGGATGGTCATCTGAATCCGGCCCCGATCATCGACTTGTCCACAGACTAGCTCCTTCATTTGAGTGCCGCCAGCTTTTCCACTCGAGCCCGTGATGTGAGACTCGGTGGGATTCTTTCTTCTCCGTTCGTTGTGTCCTGCCAACCGCCTGCGGCAACTCCTTTTGTTTTCATCGAATTCTGATAGCTCATGGAACCTGCAAATCAAGCTCCGAGTTGACAAAAAAGACGGGCGAAGATAACAACATCGATCACGATCAGACCTTATATAAATTCAAGAAAAGCCATCCTCAATTATTGTGTGATTATAATGAACTTGCAGACAGTGAGAGAGAGTGAAAATGAACATAAAACGCACTTCCAACATAGAGAGGATTAAACTTTGAAGGCAAGCACATGGATCAAAACGAGGATCATAATGAGAATTTAGCTTCCAAGACGAGCATATGTACTATTACGACAATCTGATCAACCATGTGTTTAAAAGTAGATCGAAGTCAGTCAGGCTCGACTGGAATAGCGCGATTCAAAATGAAGCAGAGTGAGAATCGGTCACTCCACAACTTAGTAGACGACCCGGATGGAAAATCTCCAACAATTCTCATAGAAGGGCTCAAAGATCAAACGTGCTAGCATATTTTGTGAAATTCAACCACAATGTAAGACACTCCTCGCCCAAATTCCATTCCGGTTGCTTGCTTTCACTGTGCTCTACGTAGAACGATTGACGGCAACATCTGAATTCTAGAGTTTCTAGTACTACTGCGTGTCTGGGATTTTGTCCTCCAAACTAAAACTTTTCTTCAAGATGAACTTAGAATTATGAGTTTCCAGATTTCATTGACACAAGGAAAGCATTTTATTTCTATTGATCATGAGGTCATTTGAGTTCAAAGTTCACTACTAAGGATCACAACACAGCACAGCACAGCACAGCACAGCACAGCACGACGGGATTGCGATGAAATCGGACCGGACCTGCTACATTGCTGACAAAACCGCTGGCGAAGGCCGGCGACGACCACCGCCGGCGCCTTGGAGTGCTGCTCGCACACCTTGTGCCTCCGGTGGTACTGCTTCGCCTCCGCGAGATCGGCCGTGCACTTCTCCGCCTGGCAATTCCTCGACGCGGCGGTCCCTGACACATCACAGCGGTCCACACCGCACACGAATTAGAAAGCTCATTTAAGTCTCTAAGTTGGCCAACAAAGACACAGGCGCGATCAACGCATTGCATATGCACTCGGCCGGAACGAATTGCCATTACCACTCCCTCGCCTGCTCCCGCTCGACGACGACGACGACGACATCTTCTTCTTCCTGGGGTCGTCGTCGTCGTCCTCCCCCTCCTCCTCCCCGCCGCCGCCGCCGCCGCCGCCGTACTCCGCCGCGGGCTCGGTCTTCACCTTCTCCTCGAAGCTCGCCCTCTGCTTCCCCTTCTCCGTCATGGCCACCGCAAGAGAGAGAGAGAGAGAGAGAGAGAGAGAGAGAGAGAGAGAGAGAGAGAGAGGGTGGCTCCGTCGAGCGCTTCCGGCGGGAAGGGAAGGCGATGCCGATGAGAGAGAGAGAGGCAGGGATGGCGATGGTGGTGGGGTGGAATTATAAGGGGAGGGGGGCCAAAGGTGAAGAGAGAGAGAGGCTGAGCGTTCGTGCTTTGGTGTGGGTGAGGACCACAAGCTCCATTTCTGTTGGTTTTTTTTTGGTTTCTGCAACTGCGCTTTCTCTCTCGCTGGTGTACTCGTACGTATACGAGGGGAAGGCGACGAGTGCGTGGAAGAGACGGTGGGCAGGAGGGGGGGAATACATGACATGAAGCTCGGTCTACTACGCGGACCAATACCATCGCAGCCGTTGAACATGCGGACTTCGTAAGGAGACCGACGTGATCGGTGAGCATGATGATACTGATATGCGTAATTAGATATGACTGTCGAGAGAGAAAAGGCGCACCGAAGAACATGATCTGCACTGGTTAGGTGAAATTATGTGCGACGTATTACCGATCGAAGGGAAGGAATTTCATTAGATGTCGTTAAATTGAGGATGGACATCGGTTTGTGTGTGTTATACACATGTAGTAGGCATGTTTGTTCGGATCTCGCATGGTACCTCTTAGGAAAACAAATATCTGTCCATGCATGATTTTATTGCATAGGCCATTGTATTTTTTTTTTTCCTTGCATTTAATTATAGTAGATGGACCGACGGCGGGAGAAACAAGAATTGAGTACCACCACTACAGCTCAACCGAGGCTCAACGACCCTAGTCGACGACAATAACAAGAGTTGGTGGCGGCCCTTTTTGGTTGCGATCTTGTTGGCAACTCAAGGGAGGATCGACACACCTTCCTCTAAACTAGGATCGCCGACCCTCGTAAGCGAGAATGACAGAGGCTAGTCAACTTTTCTTTGGACTTCCAAAAGGTAAGTCGACTTTTTCTCTGGACTTTAGGAGGCGGCATCGTTACCTATAGGCTCCCCTTCCTTTTCTTCTTCGAGGGTTTGCTTTCCTTTTTCTTCTTCTTTTTTCTGTTTTCTAATATTTTTTACGGAAGGAAATTATATATAAGTATCAATTTTGTTGCTAACGGGACGCTGATAAGTCAATCCACATCATCGGAATAATTAACTTATAAAAAAATACATATACTTTATGGGCCCAATTACACAGAAAAAAAAACTCAAGAACCTGATTGAATAATTTGAAAAAATTTCAGTAGCACGAGGTGTATTTATAAAAAAAAAAATAGCGTAGGAAGAAGAGTATATAAAACGAATATATTTTCTTTTTTTATTATTATTGACAGGGAGAAAGAGGATCAAACCTAACGCTAGACATGGAGAGATGCACGACCGACTGAGCTTCAACTTGGGTGATGATTCTCGTGAGTGGTGGCCCCCACCCGCCACCACGAGGATCGTACGGCGCGTGATCGTTTTAGGTCTGCGGTTGTGCGCGGTTGGACCGGCAGCGGGGGAGTGTGCTCTGGTGGTGGCGGGACTCCCCAGAGGAGGCCGCGTGTCCGATCCTGATTGGACGCTGGACAGGTCAAAGCGGCGGCTTTGACTTTTGAGGCTTCCTTACCGTAGCGCGGGCTAATGGGAGGTCGAAACGTGGCGAGCTCATGGGACGGCGAGCGCGTGGGATGGCTGCCGCCGTTTGTTCCTTCCCCCGTGCGTGCGAGACATCACTACAGAGCGGGGACGTTGCTGTGTCTGGGATCCCCCGCTTTCATACATGTTCCCTTGCCGTAATTTTGGAAAACAAATGTTGGATTGTGTTATTTTAATGAGAAAAAATCACCAAAAACCTCAAATTTTGTCAATTGTGACACATTTATCCCGAACTTTTTTCTGTGACGCCAAAAACCCCTAATTATGCTATTTGTAACACATTTACCCCAATGTATTTAGTCCATAGGCATTTTCGTCTTTTTTTCTTTTTCTTTTTTTTTCTCTTTTTTTTTCCTTTCCGGCGAGGGGGGCCCTCGCCGGCGTTGGGCGAGGGCTGCCCTCGCCGGATCCGGCGAGGGGGCCCTCGCCGGCGTCAAGCAAGGGCGGCCCTCGCCGGCATCGAGCAAGGGCGGCCCTCGCCGATCCGGCGAGGCCCCCTCGCGATCCGGCGAGGGCCCCTGCGAGATCCGGCGAGGGCCCCCTCGCCGGCGTTAGGCGAGGGTCACCTCGCTTGGGCGAGCGAGGGCGGCCCTCGCCCGGCTCAGCGAGGTGTCGGGCGAGGGTCGACCTCGCCCGAGTCGGGCGAGGGCCGCCCTCGCTCGCCCCAGCTAGGGCGGCCCTCGCTGACGCCGGCGAGGGGGGCCCTCGCCGGAAAGGAAAAAAAAAAGAGAAAAAAAAAGAAAATGCCAAAAAGATGAAAATGCCCATGGACTAAATACATTGGGGTAAATGTGTTACAAGTAGCATAGTTTGGGGTTTTTGGTGTCACAAAAAAAAGTTCGGGGTAAATGTGTCACAGATGGCAAAGTTTGGGGTTTTTGGTGGTTTTTTCCCTATTTTAATTTAAGATCAATACCACGAAGAACTTCAAACTAATATAGTCACGATAAATTTACTTAAAATTAATTTTTTAAATTAAAAATTTTCAACTGGTACATCTGTGATAAATTTACCCTCCATTAGTTTTCATTAAATTTTACCGTCAAATTGCTAAGTTGTATGACTCGTGGCATGATGGGTAAATCGGTTTTACCCTCCATTTGTCGCGGGTGTTAATCCAATTTAACGGAAACTAACGGAGGATAAATTTGTCACAAATGTATTAATTTGGCGTTTTTTGTGATAAAAAAGTTAGGTTTGGAGTAAATTTGTTACATGTTTACCGGTTTGGAGTTTTTTATGATCAAAAAATTAATTTTTGATCAATTTATCACGGATATATCAGTTTAAGTTTTTTCGTGATATTAACCCTTTAATTTATAATTTGATTTTCAAATTAACGTGGAAGATTATTATATGGTTTTCAACGAAGCTCGCTTATCTAAACACCCAGTAATGGTCCATCTCGTTATTTAGTAAAACCAATTTTTATGAATAAAATTTGATAGATTTAATATTGCTCGACTTTTGAAAGTGGAAATTTTAGGATTGGAGGTTTTCGAGTTCGATTATGATTCATCTGATCACGAGATTCACAAGGTGTAACAGCCCGAATTTCGACGTAATTCCAGGATCAATAAAATTGACAATATTTCGCATTTCATTTTAGTAAGTCTCGCCCAGAGCTGATCACTCTCGGGATACTAACCAATGGGGTATGGCTAACTAGGAAACGGTACGTGGACTAGGGACTCGATAGTGAACGGGACACCGATCTCGAGATACGATGAGTGAATATTTTGGGCCAACGTGGGCCGATCTTAGGAAAGGTGATGGATTTGGTTTGGCCAAGGCCAACGATGTACAATCGGATCGCAGGTGATTCTGCAAGACCGAAAGTGCACGTGGCCAACCAGTCCTGAACCTGAACCTAACGATCGTGATCTTTGGAACTAATGATAATTTCTCATTCTCTTAATGATCGGGACCGTCATAATTCGAATAACCCTAGGTCGATACGTGTATGTCCTAAACAGCCGCCCGTTAGCCAGAGACCCTGAAATTGAAACTCGAGCGAGTTTTGATCACGAAATTGGGCCCGGATTTCGATGTCGATTTTCGGAGGCTTAAGAGACTATTTTTGGGAATCTGACGTCATATTACGCTGGCCACACACGTTTGGAGTTAGTACGAGTAAAAAGTGGAATTTCGGTCCGGGGGTGAAAAATTACGGTTTTGCCCCTGTGGGCACCGAGGCTGGATTCGGAGGCCGTTTGAGGTTATTTTTCGCGGCCAAGGTCATTTTGGGGTGGCCACGCACATTTAG
This sequence comes from Syzygium oleosum, assembly GCF_021117445.2. Taxonomy (NCBI): domain Eukaryota; kingdom Viridiplantae; phylum Streptophyta; class Magnoliopsida; order Myrtales; family Myrtaceae; genus Syzygium; species Syzygium oleosum. Next base: position 9,747,333 of record NW_026607494.1, read on the forward strand.
AGTGGTTTTGGCCAAAAATTGGAATTTCGACAAAAAATTGGAAAAATAATATTATTTTATTCCCGAAACTTCGCAGTCGATTTTCGAGGGCTTAGAAAGTGAATTTCGCGAATCCGACGCCATATTATGTTGGCCACGCACATATGGAACACGTATGTGCGAAAATTGGAATTTCGCCCCGGGACCGGAAAAATGACGGTTTTGCCCCTGGGCCGTTTTCGGGTCCGAATTTTTGGGAAATTTTTGGGATAAGTAACTGTGGTTATCAGCTGCATTATTGGCACCAAAGACCCAATTGCCCCTCAATTATTTAAGCCTATCTCTTTAGAACCGTTAGATTAGGGGCGTTTTGGTCATTTTTCACGGATCGGCGACACGTGGCACTATGGGCTGCCCTTTTTGACCAACTCAGACCAGTTTTCTCTCTCCTCAGCCCTCCCTCTCGGCAGATCAGCCCAGCCACAGCAGCTTCTCCCTCTCTTTCTCTCATTTTTCTCTCTTGATTTTGGCTCGCCGGAGCACCGCCGCCGACCGCCGTGCCCCGCCGTCAACCCCCACAGCCCCTAGCCTCAGCCTCGCTTCAGTCCAGCCCTTTCTCTCTCCCTTTCCCTCTATTTTTCTCTCTTTTTCTCTCCCGGTAAAGCACCGCCGCCGCGTCCGAGCCTCGCCGGAGCTTCGCCAGAGCTCCGATCGCCCTTCCGTCGCCACCCAGCCGTCCAGCTTGTCGGTACGTCGCCGTTCGTCGCCGGCCGTACGATGTCCGTACGGTCGGAATTGTAGCAGTCCGTACGCCCCGTCCGTACGGCCGCCGCGGCCGTCACCGCCGTCTCGCCGGCCACCGTTCCCGCCGTCCCCGTACAGTTCCGTACACGTGAACAGTACCTTTGTGAACAGTACCCCCGTGAACAGTGCCGCGTGAACAGTACGCGCCGCCGGGAATTCCGCCGCCGATTTCACTGTTCATCAGTGATCGGCCGCCGTTCCCCGTCGCCGTGGTCCAGAAATTAAGTGAGTAAAATTCCTAAACCCGGATTAAGACTGTTAGTGCGTTTTTCTGGACTGGTTTAGGTATTATCGGTACAATTTGGACTGGCTTAGATAGTATCAGTGTGTATTTCAGACTGGGTTGAGGACGGATTGGTAAAAATTATCATTTGGAAATTTAGTGGATTAATGAGAATTATTTGGGGAGATTAATTGGATTAAATGACCAATTTAGGAGCCCGTTGGAAAATTACCGGGTATGTCCGGGTTGATTGATTGTACGTCAATTGTGCTTAATTGTGGTTGATTTCGTACTGCTATGTCGTATGTGGTGTGACTGATTTTATGGAGTGCGATTGGCCATTGTTTGGTTTACAATGATTTACTGATTTGTGAATCGCACGTTAGGCCACACGGTATTAATTGGGCCAATTAAGCACGTGTTGTGACATTGGGTGTCTGAATTATATTGGTGCTCGTGGTGCATTGCATTGCATAACATGGACACGCATTGCGTATGCCAAGAGTGAGGCATGTGATGAAATTGCGCGAGAATGCGTGTTTGCCATGAGCATGTGACCACCTAAAATACCCTGAAGCGTTATACGCTGGGTTCAGATAATAATGAGTTGTGTGATCACCTAAGGACCTTTGGGTCATGACCTTCGGGTCGATACCGTCCTCATGCACTTTGAAGCAGGACGATGCCCGGTACGTCCGGAAGGCGACCATCCTCATGCACTTTGAAGCAGGCTCTGGTTCGCAAGGAGAACAAAGCTGCGCCTCATGCACTTTGAAGCGGCTAGAGACACCGGGCCAGATCGGTTGTTGCACCTCATGCACTTTGAAGCGAGGCTAGACGCACCGGGCCGTGAATGTTGATGACTCGAGTCGTAATAAATAATAAATTGGGCGATTGCCAGTGTGCCAGTATGGGCCAGTGGGCCGGGAAATACACGTGACATGTCGACGACATTTGCATGCATGAACATGCATGGACTGGCATGTGAGTGTGTGAGCCTCGGTGCATGAGCATGTGATTGGCGTACGTGTGATAAAATGTGCCACGTACGTGCCGTGATTATTATATATTGAACTGCCTAACCTACAGGGTCGGAGGATTAATTGATTATTATTGCACTATGGTTTCATTTATTTATTTTCCGGTCAGGAGATTGCATGCTAGCCTAGCCTAGGTTTAGGGGTTGAACTCACTGAGATTCGTCTCACGGTTGTGTAAACCGAAACTTTTCAGACCCCCAGCCGTAGGATGCCGAGGAGAGCGCCTCTTTTTGGTATACCGCAATTCATCCAGCGGTCATCTAGTGTGCACCCTTGTGGGGATGGACCCGCAGCCATGGTCGAGGAAGCCGAGGAGCCCGAAGTGATATACGCCGACCCCTTTTACCGAGTGGCCGCTGATCGGTGTGTTTTCTTGGTCGTTGTATAAATGAATTTTAGAAAAAGTTTCCTATGGTAACACTAGTATACATATTTTCAGAGGTGCTGTTTACTTAATGTACTACCTTGGTCTCATGTGTTTTATTGTCAGGGTGTATATATATATATTTATATACGTGCTTCTGCATGTGTTTGATCTCTGATTGGGCGCTGGGTCGGCGATGCTTCCTGGGAGCGTCGCACCACAATCGACCGTGACGGGATGTTGCGTTCCAATGGGGTACGGGGCGTGACACAAGGTTTGTTGGGCTTGCTGGAGAACTAACCACGATCGAATGGTATAGTCACAATCGTTCGAATTTACTATTGGAGGGCTCCACCACTCCGCAACCATCAAATTATATAAGATCATTGCCAAAGCAAAAGAGTTCCTAAAAAAAGTAAATTTGATTATAGTCGAGCTTATTAAGAGGAGTCGCCCATAATTTGGGAAAACTTGGACAAAGTACTTTTTTTATGTTATCGGTTCAATCCAACCCTTCACGACATGTGTGGATGACCGCTTATAAACTCGTGGGCTCTCCTCCAAAGTGGGATTGTCGCAAAAGCCCAAAGGTCCTACGAGTATAAAGTTTACTTGTGCAGACCATATGGTGTTTATTCTTTAAAAGGGAAAATGACACGAATGGTCCTTGAATTTTGACTTAATATGCAATGTGGTCTATCGACTTTAACTTGTTCAATGCAGTCCCTTAATTGCGATTTAATATGCAATATGATCCATAAACTTTCAACTTGTTCAATTTAGTTCCTAGGTTTTTGGTGCATGTTCAATTTAATCTCTGAATCATATGAAAATGTTCAATGTTGTCCCTGAACTTAAATTAAAGAAATGATAGTATTGAATATTTTCATATGGTTTAGGGACTTAGTTGAATATGTGCCAATACTTCAGGGACCGCATTAAACAAATTAAAAGTTTAGGGACCACATTGCACATTACGCTAGAGTTTAGGGACCATACTGAACAAATTAAAAATTCAGAGACCACATTGCACATTGAGCTACAGTTCATGGACCATTTGTGTCATTATCCCTTCTTTATACAAGGGTCGAACTTAACGAGGTATTTTTAAGCTCAAAGTTGGATCTCAACAACTTTTTATTAGGACTCTACCTAACTTAGGTTAGCCCTAACCTCTCATTGATCTAAAAAGATTGGGCTTGGCATAATTCATTTGTACTCATATCGTAATTCTATAATCACACGCTTTAATGTTGCAACTCAAAACGCTGTGTTGAACCACCTCGACAATGTTTTATCACATTTTGACGAATCTATAAGAGTGGCGTACGAGTCACACCATAGATTGTCGGCGTTGTTCTTTGGAGAATTTCTTATTTGGATCCAAGCCCATGGATCCAAAATGATCGTGGTTGTTGATCATGTGGGGGCGTTTCAATCATTAGCCACGGTAAACTCGATCCATGTAGATCCGATCCGGGTCCAGACAAGTATTTTTCCCCATCTTTTCCTTCTTTTTTTTGGTCAGAATTTTTCCTATCCTCTGCGGCCACTCTTTTGTAGGCAAAGGGAAGGCTTTCATTTTCCCAAAAGAGGAGGAAGAACGTCAGCATCGTGGCACGAATGTCATTTCGGAGAAAGGAGGAGCGCAATGTGGTCATTTGATGAAACCCTAGGTTTGCAAATTGACGGAGGATAAATTTATCACAAATATATTAATTTGAGGTTTTTTGTGATAAAAAAATTTAGGTTTGGAGTAGATTTGTTACATGTTTATCAGTTTGAGGTTTTTTATGGTCAAAAATTAATTTTTTGTAAATTTATTACGGATATATCAGTTTAAGGTTTTTCGTGGTATTAACCCTTTAATTTATAATTTGATTTTCAAAATAACGTGGAAGATTATTATATAGTTTTCAATGTGACTCACTTATCTAAACACTCAGTAACAGTTCATCTCGTTATTTAGTAAAACCAATTTTTATGAATAAATTTTGATAAATTTAATATTGCTCAACTTTTGAAAGTGGAAATTTTAGGATTGGAGGTTTTCGAGCTCGACTATGATTCATCTGATCACGAGATTTACAAGGTTTGTTGGGCTCGCTCGAGCACTAACCACGATCGAATGGTATAGTCACAACCGTCCGAATTTACTATTGGAGAGCTCCACCACTCCACAACCATCAAATTACATAAGATCATTGCAAAAGCAAAAGAGTTTTTTAAAAAAAAAGTAAATTTGATTATAGCCGAGCTTATTAAGAAGAGTTGCCCATAATTTGGGAAAACTTGGACGAAGTACTTTTTCTTATGTTATCGGTTCAATCCAACCCTTCACGACATGTGTGGATGACGAGAAAATATTGGGTGGTCCGGGACCTCCACGGAGGTGTGGTCCCTGACCACTCAGGAAGCGCCACGTGGAGCTGCCACCTCCGAAACGCCGTGTTGAACCACCTCGATAATGTTTTATCACATTTTGGCGAATCTATAAGAGTGGCGTACGGGGCCACACCATAGGTTGTCGGCTTTGTTCTTTGGAGAATTTCTTATTTGGATCTGAGCCCATGGATCCAAAATGATCGTACTCGCCATAGGTTGTCGGTCTTGTTCTTTGGAGAATTTCTTATTTGGATCCGAGCCCATGGATCCAAAATGATCCTAATCATTGATCATGTGGGGGCGACGCAATCATCGGCTACGGTAAAATCGATCCATGTAGGTCCAATTCGGGTCCAGACAAGTATTTTTCCCTATCTTTTCCTTTTTTTTTGGGTCAGGATTTTTCCTATCCTCTGCGGCCCCTCTTTTGCAGGCAAAGGGAAGGCTTTCATTTTCGCAAAAGAGGAGGAAGAACGTCAGCTTCGTGGCACGAGTGTCATTTCGGAGAAAGGAGGAGGGCAATGTGGTCATTTGATGAAACCCTAGGGTGATCTCCCTCGAATATACATCCGCCATTTTCAACGCTCGGGAGCTCTTCCCTCTACTCAGCTGCAGAGTGTGCAGTTCCGTTCATCGCGCTCCCGGCGACCTTCTCAGGTCAGTCTCTCTCTCGCTGCTTCGTCCCTTTTTGAGCTTCAGCTCTAGCGAAGCGATTCCGTCCCGCGTTTCCGATTGCTCGGCGTGAAGGAAGATCGAGTCGGATGGTGGCGAGATCGCGCGTTCGGCGTCCGGCGTCCGGTGCGTGTCCGGTGGCATTTCCGATTGCGAGTTCGCGCTCGAGGTCGCCTCGAACGAGGGCGAGTCTCGTGTGTATTTTGTTGATATGGATGTCTCGGTGGCGTGATCGTTCCAGGAATTCGGGGCGTAGCTCGACATGTATCGCTTTTTCTCCGGGCCTTTAGGACCGGGTATTGCGGAGCTATCTTCGCGACTCTGGATCGTTTGCGGTTTTTAAGTTGTTGTAGGATTCGTTTTGAAGTTGCGATTTGCTTCTGAGAAGGTTTGTGTTGTGAGGTGATGCGAGTGGGGCTCTTGGAGGCTGTCGTCATTGATATGGAAGCGCGATGCTCGCTTAGTTTTAGATCATTAGGTGGTATGGGTAGTCTGCTTGCTATCTATTTGATCGCATCTGAAATGTTGAAAAGTTCGATGAATGAATAATTTTGTAATGGCGTCAAAAGTCGTTTGTTGTGGGAGATAGTCGAGTGAGTGCAAATTTTTCGCTTCTGGTCAATCTTTTCTGCATTGCCGTTGCATGTCGTCGTTCTGTTCACGGCAAAAAGTACTTCACATTGCAGGATGATTATTTCACGCAGATTTTGGAATCGATAGCTTTTATCGACTTGCTATCAAATTTTAGATGTTGGAGAAATTTGACCAGATATAAACTCCATTGAAACTGCGCTGATGAGTGCTGATGGCATCCTCCTTATCGTTTTCGTGTTCATCATCGTTTGCGGTGGACATTGTCATCATCCGTGTTGAAAGGCATTGCAGAGCATGTTTAATGAAATTCATGGCTATATATGTACATCAATCTCCTCATCTGATGTCATTTTGTACGCAGGTCAGCTTTTGAGTTGCAATCATGGCGGATGGATCGCAGCGTCCATCTATATTTCAGAAAATACATTGGCAGTCTTACCTCATATCGAGGCTTTCTCCAAACGTGTGCCCAAGGAGCTATGGGGCAGAGAATCTGACTGGCAGATATACCTATGGAAGGTCACAAAGTTCTTTGCATCCAGCATTTCAAGGCACTGGTCTGGAACTTGTGTCACCCCTTTCTCCTGTTCTTGTTCAAGCTCCCTCCGAGAAAGGTGTAAAAGGTTTTCTAGCTGACTTTCTCATGGGAGGAGTCTCTGCTGCCGTATCCAAGACAGCTGCTGCTCCAATTGAACGTGTTAAATTGTTGATCCAAAATCAGGATGAGATGATCAAGACTGGAAGGCTATCTGAACCGTATAAGGGAATTACCGATTGCTTTGCCAGAACTATTAAGGATGAAGGTGTGATTGCTCTCTGGAGAGGCAACACAGCCAACGTCATCAGATACTTCCCAACCCAGGTGATTTTCCTTGCGCGATAAACTCGGTAGTCATAAGTAGCTCCCAATTTAGCTAATCCTTCACGCTTTGTTCTAAATCTTGGGTTTCTGGACGTTGATGAGATAATTGATGGCCTTTTGTATTGAAGGGAACTAGATTTACTCTTCAACTGTTGAATTTTGTCAGATTTTTCGGTTGGCACTTTTGATTATTCCTAGAAATTTGTTCCTATTATAGTGTTATTTTACCGTTCATAGTTGTGGGAAATTACTGAGATGTTTGCTTAATGTTTCTACCAGGCCTTGAACTTTGCATTCAAGGATTACTTTAAGAGGTTGTTCAACTTTAAGAAAGACCGTGATGGATACTGGAAATGGTTTGCTGGTAACTTGGCTTCCGGCGGTGCTGCTGGTGCTTCATCTCTTCTGTTTGTCTACTCCCTAGACTACGCCCGAACACGTTTGGCTAATGATGCAAAGGCTGCTAAGAAGGGCGGTGAGAGGCAGTTTAATGGTTTGATTGATGTTTACAAGAAGACCCTTAAATCTGATGGCATTGCTGGCCTTTATCGTGGGTTCAATATCTCGTGTGTTGGCATCATTGTGTATAGAGGGCTGTACTTCGGAATGTACGATTCTCTGAAGCCTGTGGTTCTGGTTGGAGGGTTGCAGGTATATAAACTAACTATGTGCATTGGATCATCTTGGACTCTCCTAAATATAAATGATGAAGAAAATGTTTCCTTGAATATCTTTCTCCTCTCCCCTGTACTTAATTCGTCATTTTCTTTAGTAAAAACATTAAGAGGACAGAAGCTGCTACACATATTCATTACTGTGTGTTTCCGGTTGATCCTGACTTGTTTTTGGCATTGGAATCTTCATTTGCTTTGCTCTGATTTGTAATTGAGCCTGCTTCTGAGTACTGCTCTTTCCCCCTGAAAATTGTTGAGAATGAATTCGGTTACTTGTCCTATTAATCTGATGACCTTGCCATTCGGATTAGTTTTGACCTGTCAGATTGACCCTTCTTTAACAACGGCAAGTATGGGGTGAACTGAGCCATGGAATGATGTTTGCTGCTTTGGATATCGCTTCTTTTAACCTGTGCCTGCTTGAGTTTTTGCAGGATAGTTTCCTAGCTAGTTTCTTGCTTGGATGGGGAATCACAATTGGCGCTGGACTTGCTTCCTACCCGATTGATACTGTACGTAGACGGATGATGATGACCTCTGGAGAGGCTGTGAAGTATAAGAGTTCCTTGGACGCATTCAACCAGATTGTCCAGAAAGAAGGTACCAAATCACTCTTCAAGGGTGCCGGTGCGAATATTCTCCGTGCCGTTGCAGGCGCTGGTGTGCTGGCTGGATATGATAAGCTGCAGCTTATTTTGTTCGGCAAGAAATACGGATCTGGCGGTGGCTAATAGGAGCATGGTAAGGGAGATGATGACGAATATGAAAGCATTAAGTAGGCTATCCTTGGAATCTTGAAATAATTCGGACAAGGAGACTGCTTTCATCAATTTCTTTCTTTTTTGTGGATTGAAATTCGGAAGTGAGTGCCTCAAAGACTTGATGCTGCATGTTTTTCCTTTGCGCCTTTGTGAATCGTCTTGTAAGAGTAAGATTTTGTATCCACTTGAACCTTTTCGGCGCTTGTAGCTCGTAGAAGGGCTTGTCAGGCGGAAATCCTGTTCTCCATGGGAGATTGTGTTCTGTGAATATTTTGGAAGCAATTACAGCGTGGTCTCGAATTTCAGTTGCGGTCTTCCTATTTGTCTGAGCAGTAGAGAAAATTGCCACTGAGAATGATCAGCTTATGTCAAGCCATTTGGATAGGTAAGCATCGCATTTGGCATGCCCGTTTCAAGTTTGAGGCGAGTGTTGTCTTAAATTTTCTCGAAAATGGACTCCTCAATCTTTTCTCACCGATCGATTTGAGGGGAGTCGCCATTTCTATAGAATCCCAACATGATCGAACTACTCTTTCTCTAGTTCTGCACAAAAAGAAAATTTGGAAAGAAACTCTGTTTCCCGGTTAATTCTTGACCGTATCTTCTTCTTATGAACAGTGAGAAAGTTGCTGTTATCATTCCAAAGAAATTACGTCGATACTGTCTCAACTTCTTTGTAGTTCTGAAGTGGCTCCATGTATAACGCTTACTGGAATTCCAAGACCGCCTATTGAGATATTCGTTTCATGGGGCTTTTTTCTTACTCGCTTCATAACCAAGAAAGCTCTCTAGTCAAGAATCTTAAGACAGATCTGTGCTCGGTTTATGTTCAAGAGCGGGTTCGATAACCTTTAAGATCTTTCATCAAATTATTCCCACATCACTTCAATTTCAAGAAACTCCGAGGGAGATGGGGAAACTGTCTCTCTCCTGCTCCACTTCGAACAACAAACGAAAACTACAAGGTTAGGAGCTGTGTCCCAATCGAGCCGTCGTCCTCCTCCGCCGCCGCGAGAAGAATGTCTTTGCTCTCATCCGAAACAGTGGTTTTGCAGGATAAATTTTCCATACGCGTCTCGTGCCACTACCGGGCGGCGCTACAATTTTTCGTCGCGGTGGGCGAAAACGTCCTTTTTCCGCCAGTATCTTCTGTCGTCCCCCCTGTCGTTTTAAAGGGTCGTTGCAACAGTTCCTCCGAGGTCAAGTATGAAAGAATTAGGGTCAATGGGACATGAATTACTTGTTTAAACGGAGGATTGCACATTTTCAACTGAAAAGGGCACGTTTCTCTGTATAAAACAAAACCCACCTGGTTATGCATTGCATATAGCAGCTCGACTACACGAATGGCTTCACATTCATTTTCGTTGATTCTTCTCCATGCTTTTCTCTTGCTGTTGCTTCACCTAGCCTTGCCATACTACAATGCGGCCGCGAAACATGGCCACTACCCCGGCCGACACTATCGGCACCAGTCTCACCATCCCCACGTGTCCAACCCCAGGCTCCACCAAGCCTACATTGCCCTTCAAGCGTGGAAACACGTGATCTACTCAGACCCGCATAACTTCACCACCAACTGGTCTGGTCTGTCTGTCTGCAGCTACACGGGTGTTTATTGTGCGGCAGCACTCGATGATCCCAAAATCCGGGTGGTGGCCGGTATCGATCTAAACCGGGCTGACATAGCTGGGTTACTCCCGGAAGAATTAGGCCTTCTGACCGACCTCGCTCTCCTCCATTTGAACAGCAACCGGTTCTGCGGAATACTGCCGCAAACTCTAGCGAATCTCGCACTTTTGTATGAACTTGATCTCAGCAACAACAGGTTTGTGGGACCTTTTCCTTCGGTCGTTCTCTCCATGCCTTCTCTTCATTATCTCGACATTCGCTACAACGAATTTGAGGGGTCATTGCCTCCAGAACTCTTCAAGAAAAGCCTAGATGCGTTGTTCGTCAATAACAACTGGTTTACAAATTCCTTACCTGCAACTTTGGGCCAGACTTCGTCTTCAGTTCTCGTGCTGGCGAATAACAACTTCAGTGGTTGCTTGCCACCCAGCATAGCTAACTCTGCTGATACTCTGGAGGAGTTGCTTCTGATCAACGTTAGTTTGTCGGGGTGTTTGCCTCCCGAAGTCGGGTTTCTGTATAAACTGCGAGTGTTGGATGTGGGCTTGAATAACATCGAAGGTCCTATACCCTACAGCATCGCGGGACTGGCGCATCTGGAGCAGCTAAACCTAGGACACAACATGATGATGGGCATCGTGCCTTCGGGCGTGTGCATCTTGCCGAGCCTGGCGAACTTCACTTTCTCTTACAACTACTTCTGCGAAGAGGAAGGGATATGCATGAACTTGACGTCGAAGCACATAGCCTACGACGAGAGCCATAACTGCTTGCCTGAGAAGCCGTTCCAGCGGAGCAAGAAGGAATGTCAAGCCGCCCTCGAGCACCCGGTGGACTGTTTCCAGCATCCGTGCACGGGCGGTTCCCGCGGTCTGCCTGCTTTCGCTCCTGCGGGAGTCCCGGCAGCAGCTCCTCTGCCTTCATCACCCTCTCCATCTCCATCTCTTTCTCCTTCTCCTTCTCCTTCTCCTTCAAGTCACTCCTAGTTTACTTTCAGACTTGGGGTTAGACATATATGGCACTGTATATGCTCTGGATGTTATGTATGTATGTATTACATCACTTTCACAAGTTCATGAAAAATCCAATTTGTGTATATGTCGCGCCTGAGAAACTGATTAATAAAAAGAAAAAAAATGATTAATAAAATGTTGTCTCCTGAGATGACTCATATGAGATTAGGCATATGTTTAATTATATTTAAAACCAGTCCAAATACTTTATTCGGTGACATTCTTTAATTAACAATAAATTTCATTTTGCTATTCTCAATTACCGCGGCTAAATTGGAATTTTGCTTTGTGGAATTAGTCGGTGATCATGTTTGAAGTTAGGGTTAATACCGTCAAAAACCCTAAACTAATACACTTGTGACAAATTTACCTCAAACTATTTTTTTTTACCACAAAAAACCCAAAACTGGTACGCCTATGATAATTTTACCCGAACTATTTTTTTGACCACCAAAAACCCCACACTGGTACACCTGTGACAATTTTACCCCCGAACTAATTTTTTGACCACCAAAAACCCCAAACTAGTACACCTGTGACAAATTTACCCTCCGTTAGTTTTTGTTAAATTTTACTTTCAAATTGCTAAGTTTAGTAACACGTGGTAATTGACACGTGTACCGGTTTTGGGTTTTACCCCTCTATTTGTCACAAGTTTATCAATTTGTGATTTTTCGTGATATTAATTCAATTAGCGAATACTAACGGAGAGTAAATTTATCACAAATGTATCAATTTGGGATTTTTAGTAATCAAAAAATTTGTTCAGGGATAAAATTGTCACAAGTGTACCGGTGTGAGATTTTTGGTGATCAAAAAAATAGTTCGGAGTAAATTTATCACAAGTGTATCAGTTTGAAATTTTTTGTGGTCAAAAAACTAGTTCAGGATAAAATTATCATAAATATACCAGTTTTAAGTTTTTCGTGATATTAACCCTTTAAGTTATCTCATGATAAAATATGTAATGTTTTTCATTCCTTTACAAAGTTACTTAGCTTCAACAATCTCGTTCTAGTTAAGATGCATCTGAATCTAAAGGCAAATCAAATCAACCAGGCAAGAGCTGATTTTCAAGTAATTTGCCCAACTAATAATAACTTTTAAATTCTATTTGTTTCGCGAAAAATAAATAATTTAAAAAATACTTTCATTAAAAATGATTGCTTATATCACTTGTAATAATTAGTCAATAAAAAATATTTCATTATCAACAACAATTTATATCTAAGTATTTTCACGAATGATGAAATTTATTCCATTCAATCATACGAATAACATGAGGTTGAATGAAAATCGAGTACGTGATGATGATGCAGACACATGATATGATATTGAGAACTTTCCGCTTTGGTTGTGATTTCTGTACTTATTGAAATATACATTGTAAGGAGAGCAAAAAAAGAAGAAAGAATCGTGTCAGCTATTTGACTCTCTATAGTCTCTCTCTGATTTAGCATCTACTGCAGTTCGGAGCCGATTACATCATTCATATTACCACCTTCTCCAAAGATGGGCTACAAACAAAATGAGTTGCACCCGAAACCTGAAATCACAAAATACAAATATGCGATTTCAGTAAGAGATCATACAATCAAGAATCTTGGAAGATAAAGTTGAATGAAAGTTCCATCATCAAATTCAGAGATTTGTTTTGACGATGAAAGGCATTTCACTGAAAGATGTCTTCCCTAATACAGCACTTTTTAATTGAAAACCAGTGAGTATTTGCAAAATGTTGATTTAATTAACTTGCACAGAAGTGCAGAGAAAAGCGAGAAACCGAGAGAGAGTTTGTGAATTCCAAACTGAGAACTTCATCTAATTTTCGAAAATTCCTACTGCTATCTTTAGAATTTAGATCAGCCGATAATTGTCATTATTTAGATGGCACCAAATTACTGCGACTTACAAGTTGGCGATTGTGTTTGACGTTACATAATGTACAAGCCGAACAGTCCTCAGGCTGGCGGTAGTGGGCGTCGGCAGGTTGGGCATTCCATCTTTATGTCCATCCATCTTTGCAAGCAACCAGAATGAAAGAAATGGTCGCACGGAGTCACCTGCAAGAGAAATTTCAAACTGTCGTTAGCAAGAAGATGACACACAAAAGAAGATAAAACGACCCAAAGTTGCAGAAGTAAACCATGCAATCATTTGATCGCTGAGTTAGATCGATAGAAGTCATGCAAATGACACAGTCTGTACTGTGACTTGAATCCTGATCGAACCGCCTGTAGTAGCTATATTTCTCTGGCAAAATCTGCAAATTTGCACAAGGATGAGATCTCCATAATAGATGTGTAGTAGATGTGGAGCAGTTTCAGATAAAACAAATTCACGCTGATAGAATGAGGAGTTGACAATGACAACCTCCGTGCACCCGCAGTCGCACACAAGCAGGCATTCATAATTGAGGTTCATGAAATACTCTTCAGAAAACAAAATATCCTTGATGAAATCAATTTCTCTCCTTTACGGGTGTCGCTGAAAACTTCTAGAAAGTTCAGAGACAGTGCAAGCTAAATCCAGAAAGCACGTTGTTCCCATGAATCACCATAATAATAAAGTAATCAGACCCAATTGCTGAACAAATGCTTCAAATGCTCAGAGCGCAAATTCCAAATTTGAACAGTTAATTTTCGAGTGAAAGAATTTTAACGCGAGGCAAATAAGTAATCAGTTCTTCAGTTGGAAAAGTACAGCCTCAGTTCAGTGGAAATTTTGTTCATCAGGGCAATGCATGCCACATGGGAAATTCATTTTTCCCTTCAGCAACCCTATAATATTTCCCCAATGAAACATACAAATGCAAGACGAAATGCAGATCCTTCGAGACTCTCAGCAGTTATCAGAAACATCAAACAAGAGATTATGAGAAAATAAACTAGTAGGGTAGCCGCAGATGAAATTCATAAAGACATCCTACCTGACGAGGAATGAACCATCGTGACCCAAAATAATGCTGAAGAAGTAGAATAGATGCTTGGAGTCCAAGAAATACACCCAAGCATATGCACCAGCTTTTGTCAGGCTCAATCCGCATAAAGTTGTATGGGCAGCCAAAAATGTACAATGGGACTGCTAGACGAGTGACAGTCATGCCTAGGATATAATGAGGATGCAATGGTTTTCTTGAATCTCGGAGGACATTTGTAATTATTTGTGGTACCCAGAACGAGTAAATAAGGAGGAGGATGGGACGGATATAATTATGAAACTCGTACATGAGCAGAATGCCTCCCAGAAGGATCCCATCTGGAAAATCCCATAATTCATCAGTATAAAGGACACCACTAATCAAATCTATAAAAAATTGTAACGCACAAAAGTCAGTTGCAAAATTGTCACAGAAGTGAATTCGCTACTCGCTGCAAAATTGTCGGCGAAGTAAATTTGATACTCGCGCTACAAATAGGGTCCTCTTCCTTCATAATGAGATTTGACCTATTGACTCGGAACAGCAAATGGAAGGTGGAATAATAAAAACTGGTGCATCAGAAAGTGAACAATTCTCAGTCATTAATAGCATGTCGCAATGTGGAACAGATGCATTAAAGGTTCTTTAAATGTGGCTACTGTCATATCAGTTAACAAGCATTCCTTTTTGGACACACAGTTGCTCATCCAAACTATTCTTTCTAGTGACGAATAATACTACACCCTGACCTGAAAAAATCCTCAAATCACATTCATACCTTCAAAACCTTGAGTGGTACAAAAAGCATATCAGAAGTTTGTATTGATAGCAGTACTTACAGAAACGACTATACAACACCGAGAGCTCGCGCCTCATAGTTTCCCAACCCTCTCCGTTGTTCATAGGTCGACTTGCTTTCCATATGGCAAGAAGATACCTCATCTCGAAAATTGAGAAAACTACGAATTTGAAAAATGCCGCAGTTGCAAAAGCATTGAACAAGGACTCTGCATTTCCAAAAGAACATTTTAGGCCATGATCAAGCAAGAGTTAGTCATCATCCTATGTGTCCCTGATTTACTAAAACAGAACAAAAAACTGTACAGAGGAAGGTAACAGCTCAACGGAGAACTCATACTTCAATCTAAGTTTTCACAGAGCAGTCAGAAGAAGAGCTGCTTATTGGGGAGCACTGGGGAGTTAAACGTGTACTTGCTCTCATGAATCATGGACGACACCCAACTACTGGTGCAACGTCATTGCCTAAGAAAAAGCAAAACTGAGAAGCTACATGAATTGATGTCTTAACTTACCTACAAGAATCCCTGCCGTAAGATGTAAGAGGCAAAGATAAGCATCCATAATAGCTTGTTGCCCAATCATTATTATTGAGACCTTGGCAGCTCCCTAGTAGATATAGATAAATCAGTGCACTTAGTACAAAAATAAAGTGAAAGATGATGACAAATTTCTCTCAAAAAATGTGACTCCTCACCGATTGAGTATTGCCATGTTCCATTTGTCGAATTAGGAGGAGAACTTGAAGGAAAGACACCTGAGGCAAGTATGTTAAGGGAAGCACACGAAAGCTTCTAACAAATCATGATAAGGGGTACTGATCATACGAAAAGGATACAAATGTGACCATCAAGGTGTAATTCACTGCTTTGTTATAGTAAACCTCAATGTTTACAGAAGTAGCATTCAGTAGTAAGGGTGCAAAACAATCCCCATCATCATCCACTGAAGGACTCTCCATTAGACCTTCCATTTGATAATGATCATGTTCACCATCTACAGAAGGTGTGAAGAAATCAATGAGCACAAGGACGATGAAAATCGTAATACTCCCGATACATAGAAGCCTCAGAACATATCTATATCTCTTCTTCATAAGACTTCACCAGAAAGAAAGCAGAGGCAGACAAGAAATCATAAAATCTTCCAAGCTCACTGACCCTTTGTGAGCATTCATGGAGATATTGCATGGAGTAAGGAGATATGGTAAAATTAAAAATAATAGGACTCTTAAGTGTATCAAAATGGATCTCTCATAATCACTTCACTAGCAAGTGCCATCAACTGCCAACTAGAATCGAACATTGTTTATGTGTGGAATGAGTAGAACCACCACAAAAATTTGCATTTAAGCATTGATCATTTAATATCCCGAATAAAAGTTTGCAAGAGAGATGGTAATGAAATTGCACGTTTATGCTTCTTGATTATGTCTGTTTGTGGATGTTTCATAAAAAGTCTGCAAGAAATGTACTTTGAAATCCATTTTCGTAGATAAAAATATTAAGCTGAGAGAGCTCGCATACCATCTTGTTTGGAAGAAGCATGTGAGATTTGAGCTGCAAATTCGATGTTACAACGTTTCTCCACATCATAGATTGGAGCTGCATGTAATAGTATTCCCTCAAGAAATCGGAAAATCAAATAAAAAGAAATTCCATGAAAAGGTAAAAGGATAATGCTTATTACAATTCTTCCTTCTCCATATCTTTTTTCGTGGAGATTCTTGAAAAACCTGGGATGAGAAGACTCCAAGCTGCATCAGAATCAAAAGTTGCTGCTGTCAAACCCTCTTAAATAAGATGACAAAATGAGTAGAAGAATATAATTTGATAAGCATCATCAAAATATTAAAATTAGAGAAAGAGAGGATATTGGAACAACCAAAAGAATTGCTGCTCATGTTGGAAATGAGAATTTGAAGAGCTTTTGACTCGCATAACTTATCAGTTATCACCAGCGCAGACATACTAACAGTTCCCCATATTTAGAATCTAGTACCAGCAAAGACTCATCCCATTGATTCACATAACTTATCAGTTATCACCAGTGCAGACATACTCAGAGTTCCCAATATTTAGAATCTAGTACAAGCAACGACGCTCATCCCACTTGGTTCTGTTAGCAAGAAACAAAGAGTCAAACCTCAACTCAAGCATTTCCTTAAGACAAAGCAGCAATCAAATGGTCAGTGTATATTGTGAGGAACTATAGGTACTCGGAAATTTAATATGCATCTTGGCTGTTTTCGATCTTGGAGGAGGTAACTTTCTAATTGGGATGAAGATCATATTTATTCATTGCCTGCCAAGCACGGATCATCTCTCTCAAATCTTTCTACAGCCTGTTTGACTTTTACTTTGGAAGATAGAGAAAACGTCTAGCTTCCTCCGAAAGTTATTTGAAGGTTCAGGAAGCCACCAAAAGTTTCTGTTTTTCCGCAGGAAGCAGCATTAGGGTAAAATCTTGATTATTAGATGTTGCTTGCGTCAAGGGGCTAAGGAGACAATGGTTCATCTGTTGTTCCATTGCTCCTCTTGGTCAGGACATTTTTAGAACTTGGCAAGAGCATTTTTGAGCATTGAATGTATTAGACCCGAAGCTTAAGCTATTAGGTAGAGAAGAATAACATGTATACGACGTCTAGAAAAACCCCTTAGCAAAATGACGTGAGATATCTCAACACCTCTCACATGCAAACTGAATGAAGCACGGCACATGGGATTGACATGGGCAATAAGACTGTACAATCTAGCCAACATATATTGTTCCAATGGATTAGCAGACTACAGAACAATATGATGGATTGACAAGATATACAAATCCCTCTGCACATGATGTAACTGAAATCTAATTGAAAATCAGATATCAAATACATATTTTAACTACCCAAGCTAGATCAATGCCCCATAAAAAGAACCAAGCTAGATCTTGCATTTATTTATCTTTTATGTCCAGGAAGAGATAAGGTTCAGTATTCTAAACAATACAAAGCCGCGTCCCAGAAAAACAAAGCTGGAACCCAAACATACAACAAGTAACTTACACGAAAAACTGTCAAATTGTAAAGTCTAATAGAGAAACAGCTCATTTTGATAATTATAAAAATTAGAGGCAACATGAAGGGAAAAATTTACCAAATGATAAGGATTTGATAATATGTAATCATCATCCTGGCCAAACTCGCCCTCTTTTCCACTGCAAGATGGTAATACATAGAAGAAGTCAGAACTTAAAGTGATGAGATTGGATGCATGAGGAAAAAAGAAGAAGTAACTGATGAGCCTACTCTGCAAATGAAGTAACAAGTGCATACAAATGATTAACCAACATTTAACAAACAGGCAGGTAGGAAAAAATAAAAGCAAATTTCAGTTTTACAAAATTTTGATGAAAGAATAGGACAACTCTCAGGATATATATGATGAATGACCTGAATTTAATTTCAAACAAATGAAAAAGACCTCATTGAGGTCTAATCCAACCATGTGATCAGACAAATCATCTGCTACAGAATGAATTCATGACAGAATAATCTGGTTCAAAGATGTTCTTTAGTACAACAGTAAACACAGATGGATGAACATATATTCCAACAAGAAAGTCGACAACTTACAAAAAGCTGTGAGAGAATCTTAAGATGCAACAGTGACATAATGCACAAATTATACCTATTAGCTACCATTCGAAGCTGTCTAAATGGCCATATATATACACCTTCTATCCTGATTCGAGCGCCACCAACAGTCCGTTCCTTGTCAAAAACATCCTGAAAGATGATGACTCCCTAACACCACCAAAAGCAGTTAAAAGTATTATAAGCCAACAATCAAGAGGAAAAACAATCTGTTACTACTACACAGTATCTGCAAAAGTATCGAACAAATGCATACTTCCTGATGTCACAATGTAGCCAGAAAGTTGTGGAATGTCTAATATATACTCATGTTAATGTCTACTCCCCATTACCTGAATATAATGTACACCAGCTATTTTTGTTTGGGTACTAAGTAATTCAACAATAGAGTTGCCACTAGATCTCTTGAAATCTGGAAACCTCGAAGAGCTATTTGTGGAATCTAGAAATCTCCAGGTACCTGCAATAGTCATGTTTCCAGACACATTCATGCGCCCAATTAGATGAAGAGAAAAAACTATGAAACCAAAGGCTCAACACAGATCAATTAAAAGCAGAGGCAACAGGTCAGAGCACCAAACTTTCGTATTTGGAAATTCGGAATTACAAACTCTCCTAAAACTCCGAGTAAGGTAAAAAAAAAATCCATATTTTTTAGAAAATAATACAATGACAACAAGGTTGATCTAGCAAGAAAATAATTACAAACCTTTGTAAGTTCCGCTTATATTCCATTCACCGAGTGGACCCAATTCATTTTCATCTTTCCTAACAAACAAGCCCTGCAGGAAACTAAACAAGTCAGTATAGTCACCTTCCTGTACTTCCTAATTATGTATATGAAAACACAGGAAACATGTCATGCCATCAACTAGTTTTAACAGGATGTGGATTATTACAAAGCATCTGAACAGCATCAAGCAAAAAAAAAATGCTGTCAAGGGAATAGGCTCTATTATCAATTTGTTGTGCAAAGGCAACTTAACAACAAGAGCTACGACAACCAAGCCTTTTGTCTATAGGATGTTCTATGCGCTTTATTCAGGCTCTCCAAGAAGCCACTGGAATTATAGCATGGTCTCTGCTTTAAAATACTTGGAAAAGATTTTCAAGTTCACTGGTGTACAAGAGTGGATCAGGGAAGAGTGATGGGGATTTGGTATCAATGCATCATGTCTAACCTCTTTTTTGTGAGACAACTTCCTCAATTCTGTTTAGCTGCTCAAGGATGAGATGATTTAGCTACTTCGAACAATCTCTAGGGCAAATGAGGGTAGAGATTCCGATGTAAGGGAAGGTCAATGGCTATGAGCTGCACTCAACGCCAAACATTTTTTAGCTTAAAGATCCAGAAGTAGCTACATCTTTATTGAGGGCAATACGTCTTAAGGTGAAAAGTATTATGGAATGGAACTTTCGGGAAGAAATCCTTCAGAATTGACTAGTTTTACCAACCAAAGCAGGGAATTCAGTGTGAAAGTGTAATCTGAAAACATTTTAATGACGGATGACAGTTGATGATGCAGAGGGAGAACAAAGGGGTGCGTCAAAACAGAATCAAATGAATCAAGACTCCTCTGACACTGCAATTGTTCTGCCAAGCACCCTGGTGGACTAAGGGGTTCGATAGATAACATAGCTTCCAAAATTCAAAGCTTACTTTTTACCTTGGTTGCTCAGTTTCTTGATTTGTTCAGAGGGAGAGACTTTATTTTTGGTAACGAGAATTATTTTTGCACTGAAGTGCACCTGACCATCCAATCTAACACGTCACCTTAGCCCACTGATGGTAGAGACCCATGTACATGAACTGTACCTACTACTTACTATCCGTTCCCTCGTTATGGAAATTTGATAGGACAGCAAAACTGAGAACCTAAATGAATATAGTAAGCTCATTCTAGGATAATAGCCCCCAATCCCTGGCATCTCGTTCTCTCTTCAAATGTAAGATCAGATTCAAATTCAGCAGTATGTGAGACTTTACTAATACCTGACTGGACAACCTCCTCTCCACCTACACATTGTAATCCATCTTGAGAAAAGTTTGTTCGCCATGAGCTCACCCACAAAGCCTCATTAAAGAATCTTAAGCGCCCCCGCTATAAAGTCGCTCAACAATCACACTTGCAAACAAAATGCAAGATCAAAAACACTCCTCTCAACACACTGAAAACTCACTAAAATGCCACACGAACTCAATCAACAGTAAAGCCACAAGCACGAACCACCCATCAACCAATCAACCCAAACAATTCTTGATCATGACATCAAAACGCGAAGAGACTCCAACCTCAGTCTCAGCTAAACTGACGGATTCAATCACGCACTGGACATCCAAATCGACAAGGACCCGTCAACTAACCTCGTCGGCCCAAGACCGGCTCATCTCCCTCAACGGCCGCAAAGCCGCCACCGGGCGATAGAAGAGAATCCCCAGCCATAGTCCCAACTTTATCGCCTCGGAGCGCAAGAACCGCAGCTCCCTCCTCGCGGCGACCATGTCAGCAAAAGAACAAGAACAAGAACAACAAGACGACGAATTTTTCAATCGCGGGTCAACTGCGGTCGAACTCGAGCTCCGAATCGCGGCCTCGTTGACTGCTGCGATCACCCACCTCGTCGCGAGAAAACGATGCGAAGGCCATGGACCGAGAGGAGGGAAGAGGAGTTTAGGGAGAGGAGGGGTGGAGGGAGTGTTGCTTCGAGTGGAGTCAAACCACGAAACCCAACAGCCACCCGCACCAACAACAACTCCCCTCTCGACGACAACGCGTCAACACCCAATTCGGATGCCGATGGCGAGAGCTCAACGGCTTAATCCCCCAATGAAAAAGCTCCCGAATTTTAATACTATTCAAGAAACGAACAGCAACAGCGACGAGGGAGAGGGAGACGGAGCCGAAGCGAGGAAGCAACCCGCGACAGCGACCTCCACCAGAAGGGGATGATTCCGACCAGAAACCGAAGGAATCGAAGTGGGCAGGATCGAAATCGCGACACGCGACGAGGAATGGCTACTGGGTCGGATTCAGTCGCGGCTGCTCATCGCGCTGGACTGTTGGTAACGATGGAGGTCGGAGAGATCCGAAAAAGAAAAAAGGTGAAATTTTTTGGAGGTCCGAGGAGAGAGAGAGTAACGAGGCGGGACAAGGTCACGCGACGAAGGGCCCCGTGGGGCACACGCCCCGCTGGATGTCGACACGTGTCGTCACGACACGTGCGTGGAGCTCGCGCGGTTAGAATCTTGCGATTAATCCTAAGATTTCTTAACCCCGGCGATAAATCACGCGTTGAATCATCGTAATTCTCGCGGCCAAGGTGAAAAGTTGGAAATTTTCTTGGAATTTTCATGAACGTACGTCTCGAATTTGGCTCCCGTTTATTTTGCAAAAACTAAGCAATTTAAAAAATATTTTTTTTAAAAATAATAATTTATGAAAATATTTTTCATTCATTTATTTCTGTAAAAAATATAAACGATCAGTTTTTGAAAAATGTTATACAAATCAGTCATTTTTCGTAAAATAAATTGAGCTCTGCTGTGGAAGGAAATTTACGAATGCAAAGGTGATCAAACTTACGTTTAATTAGAACAAGTTATGATGATTGAGGAAAATTATTGACATATGGACTGGAAAGTTCTATACGTTGAAAATGAAATTTATGGTCAGTTAGATTTTTTACTAACAACAACACAAAAGGAATTTCCTATTAATTTATGTAGAATACCATTTTTTGTGGAATACTAAGAATTATAGCACCTAAAGATCTTACCACCACCAAAGAGAAATTACACCCTCTAAATAAAAAGTTAATAAAATGATGTTTTACTGATAAATTATGATTAATGAGGATAATTATTTATGCCGAAGAAATGCCATGAACCATTCGGTAAATTACTAACAATAGGAAAAGAAACCTACTATAAACATAGGTTGATTACTATTTTTTTTTGGAATATTACGAACTATAGAACTAATGGAACTTATGATGACCAAAAGAAAATTACGTCGCGTAAAGAAAAGTTATGAAATGATATGTGACGGATTAACCAGAACAAAAGCTCAAAAATAAAAATACATGACTAAACTACAAAATGCTCCAAAAAAATATTATTTGTTATATTCTCATTGAAATGTTAAGAAAATTCAGGTACGAGACTACTGGCGTAAACTAAATCCAACGTAGCTTTGTCCTTAGGCTTTTCCGTACGTGCATTCTTATCAAATTTGAAGGGTCGGTCTCTTACTTTATTTGCATAATTAGCATAATAATCCAAACATTAGTAAAGTAAATGGCATCTAATCCTAAAGCAGTTAGCACAAATAAATAAATCAATAATTGCGTCGAACCTCCCATATTTAATATATTAACATAAAGAACGTGGAAAGACATGTCCATTGAATTAGGCAATGACTTAAATTATTTATTATTTGTGTATCAAATTTCTTATATGACAGCTCAAATGGCCTAGGCAAATAATTCATACTAAATTAAAATAATACCATTCGACTCTGGCATGAAGTCCTCATCTTTGTTGCATGGATTTTTGCGAGCATCAAAATACAATTTTACTGATGGAAGTATAGAGTTACGTTGAAATAGAAATTAAATTCTGTTTTTGAGCATTTGAGTTTTTTTTTTCAACTTGCCTTATTTAAAATTTAAAAATAATAACATAATTATCGAGATTATTTGGTATTTTCCGTAGGGAAGTGATGGTTCCTCCATATAATCATGGTTTTACAAAGATAATTCCTAGCACTTTATATAATTGGTGAGATTAAACATTGAATTCAGCATTACAGTAAGTTTTTGAGTAAAGTTTTGAAGGAGTTTCAATATTATATCGAATTCAATAAGTCTCGAAGAAATTTTCACAATAAATTATACTTCACGAATAGTTAATAATAAAGTATGAATACAAGAGGGGAAAATTACTAATAAAGTCTTATACCTATTGCACTTGTGCCAATGTAATCCTAAACCTTTTCAATTATGTCAATTCAATCATAAACCTTTTGATAATTTGCCAATATAGTTATTCTGGCCAATTTTGATATGAAAGCCTTGACATGGCGGTTTAATCAGCGTCAGTTGTCTCATGTGGCGTGGCCAAATCGAGCGAGGATCGCCCTCATTGGCCAAAGGCGACTAGGCGGGCCTTTCTTTGGCGAGGGTTGCCGCACTGCAATAAAGGAAAAAAAAAGAAAAAAGAAAAGAAAAAAAGAAAAAAAAAATTAAATTTCAATACTTTTTAAAAAAATTGTAAAAATTGTTAATGTTAGTGTCGGTGCGTAAGACGGCCGGCATCCACATCAGTGATTTCTGGCCAAAATTGATCAGATAAACTATATTGGTAAATTGTCAAAAGATTAAAAACTAAATTGGCATAAGTGCAGTAAATTTAATATTTTTTTGGTAATTTTCCCAATACAAGAGCTATTCGTAATCACAAAGAATCAATGGCACATACTTTAAAAATAATCTTATATTATTAGTGATTTCAAAAAAGTTATATAAAAGATAAATATGTACCTAGGTGTTATTTCGACAAGAAAGATGAGATAAATAAACATTGGATTGTTATCTAATCAGCTTAGCTACATTTGGTAATTCTAACTAAGACTTCGCACCATTAAGGTGTTGCTTTGTCAAGAAATATCAGATAAATGGGTATTTGTTTGGCCTAATTGATAGAAAAATTATAAGCAATTACGATGAACTTTGTAAAGTGATCGAGACAAAATACCGTTCAACATTTAGCATATCCAATAATCAACTTGAGGTGTGTGTGTATATAGTCTTGAACCCGTTTTCCATGCACGGGCATCTTAGTAGTTGATGTACATGAATTTGCCAATTGCACCACCACCGTGGCACGATAATCATGATCAAATGACTACATAAATTGGATTAAACAATAGTGTTTCACCCACATCACTCTTTAACACCACCCTAGGGTATGACTGGAAAGAAGGTGGGAGTGTGTTGGGAAGCTTTCCTTCCAAGCCTTTCAAACACCTCACGCAATTGCCATGAAACACTTAGCTTCGCCTAGTTCATCGAGAAGATGTGACCCCCGGCTTTAGTTACGTTTAGGGAATTTAGTACCACCCTTCGATAATGTTAATGACAACATTAAAATTCCTCGATTTCGATTGTACCGTTGAAGGGTTCCCGAAACGGCTGGTTGGAAAAAATTGAGAATGTGGGTGCAATGAATTTCTTTAATTTATTGAGTCAAAAAAGGTCCGGAGAACAAAGGCTATAATGAAAACCCTAATAATGCGATTTCATTAGTGTTTTTTTTTTCAAAAAAACAATGAACTTTTTGTGGGGTGGCCGTTGAGTCATTGGCGAGCGCCCACGTGTCGAAATAAATAATTTTTTTTGTGGTCAAAGCGTCGAAATAATTAGGGGGGGAGGGGACAAAAAAAAATTAAAGGAGAAGAAGAGATAACGCATGCTATAGTTAATAAGGCGAGTAGAGGCCAAAGGTCTACCAAACGAGGATCCTCCTCCTCTTCTCTCCACGGCATTATCTTCGCATTTTTCTTGCATGCCTTTCGCTCTCAACGGTAACCTCACGAAAGATGGTATGAATCCTCCTCCTCTCTCAGCGCTCTCTCTCTATATATACATGTGTGCATCTCCTTCTCCTGCCATACCCCATCTTCACCAGTCACCAACTTGTTCATACTCTCTCTCTCTCTCTCTCTCTCTCTCTCTCTCTTTCTGTGTGTGTGTGTGAGCTAGCTTTGATCACCAGTCTGTAATGGAGTCTGCAAGATTAGTCGCGTTGTTGTTCGCGGCGGTGATGCTGTGGTTCGCAACTTGTTCTGAAGCCTGGCTGTTCCATGTGGGTGGCAAAGATGGCTGGGTGCAAAACCCTTCCGAGGGATACAATCACTGGGCTGAGAGGAACCGGTTCCAAGTCAACGACACTCTCTGTAATCTCTCACTTTCTCTCTCTATGTTAAGGGCTACATGTAATGTCATACGTTTTCTTGAATTTAGATGATGTTTGTCTGCTTGTTTTTGTAGTTTTCAAGTACGAAAAAGGGAACGACTCCGTCCTGCTGGTGACCAAGGACGCCTACAATTCCTGCGACACCAGCAATCCTCTCGTCTCCCTCACCGACGGCGGCTCCAGGTTCAGGTTCGACCGCTCCGGCCCCTTCTTCTTCATCAGTGGCATCGCCGACAGGTGCAATGCCGGCCAGAGGCTCATCGTGGTCGTCCTGGCCGTCCGGGACAAGACTCACAGCGGCGCCCCAACCCCGTCCCCGGTGCCTCCCGTGGCCCGACCTCCGGCTTCGCCGACTCCTCGGTCAGATGCCCCGGCGGGAACGCCGCCGCATCCGGCCGGTGCGGGCCCGTCGGATGCGGAGGCTCCCGTGCCGGCCCCGTCGCATTCCTCGGCTTCGAAAGTGGGGCTTCCTTGGGCGGGTGGCGTCGGTCTTATGATCGCTCTTGGAGTTAGTTTGCTTATTGGTAGCTAATTGAAGTTAAATTTGGCGTGGTTTGGCTCGGTTTAATTTATTCTTTTGGGCTGTTTAGCTAGAATTAGGGGTCTAAAGTCTTAAGGGTTTTCGTTTATATGAACGTTGTTATTTCATGTTCTTGATTAACAAATGACTTTTTCTTAGAGCCCCCAATAGATTACTCAAAAGAAGAAGAAAAACTCTTCAAGTATGAAGTTAAATTTAGAGCCTAAACTGTGAAACATCACAAAAGAAGCTCTGCGAATTATTTTCGATGCGGAAAATTCAGTCCCTTTGCTAAACAAATATTAGTTTTCGTCCTAATTAAAATTAAAGCACATTCGAAAATTTTAAAAGGGTTAGATTGCAATACAGATCGTCATTATTGGCATAATTCTCAAATTTAATTACTGCCAAATTCGGAATTAACTGACCCGGGAATTTCAGTAATTTTCTCCTACATTAATTTTTTTTCCCTCGCATCGAAGAATTACGAGCACAAAAATACCGGCCTCTTCACGTAATTATGTTGCCAAGAATGACTAATTACGCTGCTCTAATTAAATGTTAATTCAAGGTTAGGTTTCACGTGAAGTTTCGTCGTGGGTATTGGTGAAAGCTAAGGAAAGAACATGCACTAAGGGACACCCTCGACATCCTCGCCAATTGCGCAAGCAAGACCTTAGCACAGAGACAAGTGCTCGTGACTAGGCCACAACAAGCCGCAAATTGAGGCTTTTAACGCTTTTCCTAGGAGGACATTCCCATATCGTTCGAAATAGACAAGTTTCATAGCGTGCAGGTTAGTGTAAGGAATCCCATTCGCCCCCTAGCTTTCGTCTCTCGGTGTCAATGTCGGCCTGGCATGCTTTCGCCGTTGGTATTCTTAATTTCCGATCTCTACTCCTTTCACTACTCCTCCGAAAATTCCCTCTTCCCCGGCCATACTCCAGCTTGGTAGTTTCCACCGCCCGTCCAATGTTGAGCCCTAGCGTTTGACGGCGGACTTAAAAGCCACCAATAGAGTTCCAAACCAAAAATTGTATATGTCGAGTGAGTTTATCATGTGTTTGGTTCATCAGTTCTAACTCCCATTATTGGAATAGAACGAGTTAACAATATCGACATTGGCATTTAATTTATATGCAACTTCATGAAAAATAAAATTTTAGTTGAATTTTTCAAAAAAAAAAAGGTGTAGGATCCCCCTAAAGTTTGTATGTGGAAGCTTTTCATATTAAACTAATTGTTTCATCCTTGCATGCATTGGAACCTTGAACTCACAATCGATAGCGTCCGAGAAAGGGGGAAGCTTTCAGATTACGTGTGATCCTTCTAAGTCAACATAGACATGAGTCACTAAATACACATGAAATAACACATCGCATCTTTAACAGCACTAATGGACAGAAATGTGAAAACGGACTGGATTTGGAATCGATTGCAAGTTGGTGCTTTTTTACGAGATAGAAAAAGGTTTGGGCTGAAATGCTTGTGCTTTTCTACGTGATAAAAAAGAAAAGGTCTGTTCATTTCCAGGCTTACGTGGGCGTCGAATCCGAAGTGCAGGAACTTTGTTAACCACCTCTTGTCTTAAGCCAAGATGAGTTGGATTTGGGGTGATTTTGTGCAGACGATGAGGTTGCCGCAAATTGGGGAGGCAGTTACTTTTCTTCGATAATTGAATGAATAGATGTAGAGACTCCGGTCGAATGATAAATCAGAGCTAACAAGGTCTTCTGTAAGTAAAAATCATGATAAAAATTGGGAGGATTATAAGAAAAAGTCCTAAATCTATTGCAATGGTGCAAATTCAATTATAAACCTTTATTTTTCACTAATTGAGTCATAAATCTTTTGTATTTGTGTTAATTTGATCCATCCGGTCAATTTTGGCCGGCCATTGCTGACGTGGCACGATCGGTGGTGATGTGGTGCGGCCAACGCCGACGTGGACAATTTTAAATAATATTTTAATATTTTTTCAAATTTTTAATTATATTTTCTTTTTTCCTTTCCTTTTGTTTTTTTCTTCCTTCTTCCTTTGGCTAGTTACCAGACCAAGGCAACCAGCCATAGGTGAGGGCCGGTGAGGTCGACCTCATCAGTGGCTAGGTGAGCTTGCCCTCACCCAAAGACGGTGGGGTTGACCTCGCCGACAAGAGGAAGAAGGAAGATAAAAAAAGAAAGAAAAGAAAAAAAATAAAAATATTATTAAAAATTGTCCACGTCGGCGCCTGCCGTGTCACGTTAGCATTGGTCGTGCCACGTTAGCGCCGGTCGTGCCACCTTAGCGCCGATTGACCAAAATTGACTGAATGGACTAAATTGGTATAAATGCAAAATGTTTAGGACTCAGTTAGAAAAAAAAAGTTTAGAACTAAATTAGCATAATTGCAATAGATTTATGACTTTTTTAGTAATTTCCTGCCTTAAATTGTACAAAGAGAACTTTTAGTTAATTAAGCTTATTTTCATGGATCGAAGATATAAAATTGTATTAAGTTGATGTCGGATGTCGCCCAACTGACAATGTCTCTGTTATTTCTAAACCTAATCTCAGTGTTTAATGTAATGAAACTCGAAGATTTAGATAAATAATTAACACTCTTTATCAAGTGATTTGCCATAAGCATAAGATATTAAGTGGATCCATTTATAGGTTGTATCAATCCAACATCTTTAGATTATATCTTGTATTTCTTGTTCCACATCCTTAGAAAGTAGAATTCTTCCTTCCTCAGGCAATTTTCAATTTGTAGAGATTCATCAGTAATTTTAATTGATCGTTTCACCTTGGGGCGCCTTCGGATCCGCATCCAAACATTGTATTGCTAACTTAGTAAGGCTGTGTTTGGTTCAGCTTTTCTAAAAGGCCTCCAAAGCCCCTTAGGTAAAATTTGGGGTAATTTGACAAATTTTTTTGAGACTCCTTTGGCCAAATGTTGGTCTTGGCAAAGCTGAAAGTTCAAGGGAGATTGCCTTGGGCTTTCTGATTCCATCATAATGTCTGAAATAAGGTTCGATCTCAAGTATGCGGTGCACTGGTGAAAACCTGGGCCTTTCAGATCTGCTCTGCTTCCTTGATTTTATACTCACCTCTTAGCCCGTTCACAAATGAAAGGCCCAATGTTTATTCTGTCGTCCTCTGTATACACTCTCTTGGTTATTAATCCAAACAGGATGACATCATAGACAAAAACATGAGATTTTTCTGACCATCTTCCTGATAATAATCAAAAGGAACACAGAACACTACAAGAAAACATCAACAAAGGTCAATCAACAGGAAAAGGAGGGAATTTGACAAGAGAATCACTTGCAGCTTCATCAGTCCACCATCAGACTGTTTTGAAGCCCTGTGCTTCCCGTGAAATATGGACCTTAGAACACGCACAAAAAAACGTGTTGCAAGTCTCTCGAGTTCGAGCATATCATCGAGTTGGCCATGGCCGTCTTATTTGTGGCCCTATCTTGCAAGATGATGAGACGAGCCATTTTGAGATTTTGAAAGAGGTTTGAAGTACTAATCACTTCTATTCAGAGGCTTTGCCTCCGCAGCTATATGGACCCGACTAGTTTTCATGCTTATGGTTCAGGTTGTAAGGTCCTTAGGGTTCTTCTGCAGTGTAAGGTCCGTAGAAACTCAAAACATGCAACTGTCTGCTCTTTACATAAAAATAGCTAGAATCTAGACTCTGAAAGGACCTAAAGTTTCCAAGCGATAACAGCAAGTTTCGATCTTCTTTCTTTGTTATTACAACAATGAATTCCCATCGAGCTGATATTGGAACAAAAGCAGAGTTGAACGCACCAAAATCTTAAAAAAAAAACAATGATTTATTGTTACTTTATTATTGGAATAACTGTGAAATCCTAGATAATTTTTGTTTTCGAACTCCTGAAACCTGAAATAATTACAAAGATAGGTGGAAAAACAAGTTCAAATTATAGTAAAGCATGTTTATTCATTGGTAAAAGTTCACTTTTTAACTGATAAAACAGAGTATGAGGATAACAGATGAGGTTATGTTGTGTTAAGATTTTGTAGAGTGTCGACAGGATCGAGGTTATCAACGCTGCCCCGTGTTTCGTCTCTCTAGCCGAATCCAAGCAATCCATACATCTTCAAATAGAGCATTGCCCTCTGAGCTTGAAGCGCTCGGATCACATCTAGACAAATAGAAGAAGGAGGGCTACGAGCAATGACAAGAAATGTGCGCCATGGTGGAAAAATAAAGATAACATATGTCTCCAGACAAATCAATTACAGTAAAACCTATAGAAACACGTATGGATATCAGGTAACTAATCTCCCAAATATTGGGTGCTCGTCATTAAAACAGGTGGAATATTTCACGAATTGGACCGAGTAGCAGAAAAAATGCTTATCCCTATAGAAACTTAAGTAAAGAGGTCTTTGGGAAATAAAAAAATAACCGCAAGTTTTTCTTTCATACAGTATAGATATTATATATAATAAAGAAAATGCTCCCTGTCAAATGGATAGATTCACATAATCGAATTTGAATATTTTTCAAAAATAATATTTTGAATTGGATTGTCTAATCCCATCTCGTTATTAATTCCTTGTTGGATTTCACCATACCCTTGAAATATGCTCGCCATCCACACGTATCATCATCATGCACAAGAACGCCTCTGCTGACGATCCTTTCACTCCGCCGGCATCCGTTTCCTCGAACAACGTGGATATATTTAGAGGTGAGCATGATTTCAGGATAGACCCTGAAACTTGAGAATCTGACCAATAGAAACTTATAAGTTCTAGGTTCCATAGTATGCGGCCTAGGTTCTAGGTTCTAGGTAAGTGGAACCTGGAATCTGAATAAGTTTTTTGTGTTTTTTCTTGATTTATGTCTTCGTGTAATCCTGCGGTGTTTTATGGCATTAGATGATGAGTATATAATCTAGAACTACTAATTTGAGCTTTCATTTTATGACTTGTTAATGTTTCATATTTTTCGTGCATCTAAATATGAGTTGTGGTCAGTGAATCATAGTAGTAAATGGTGGTCATTAAATGTGATGATTTACTGTAATTGTTCAATTAATAATACATGTGAAATTTGGATAGACCTTGGAACCGATCCTAGAACCTGTGATAGGGTAGGTTCCAGATTCCAAAATATGAGGAATCTATTCTCATGGGTGGAATATGGAATCGCTCATCCTTAATATTGATTAACGCAATACCTTTTCATTTTAATTATATTTATTTAAATCGTAATGCCAGAAAAACTAGTATTTTATATTTTCTTTGATGAATGATAAGCTTGTTCAGTATTTTTGCGTTCATTTTTGTTTTGTTTAACTAAAAATGAAATTTTAAAAAAAAATCTGTTAGATCCTGAAACCTATCCGGATTCCAAGTTCTAGATTTCTATGAGCAGTTACAGGTTCCAAAAATGAGAAATCCTCGGATTCCAGGTTTAAGGTGAAACAACTTGAAACCGCTTACGTCCTAAGTATATCAACCGCCGATGTCGACTGGAGGGTGAGCTGAGGATCCGCAGAATTTGATTCCCATCACCAGTGGCTCTTCCGTTCGCTTTCAGCTGGGCTCGCGTGCGCCTTCTCCTGTGCGAATCCGAACGCAACTGAGGCGTTCGGTTGAAGCAAGAGTGTGAGTCTCGACTCGGACTTCGCTCGTTCCACTGCCTCGTTTTTCTCTTTTGGGTCCTCCTCTTGCCCTGTTCTTTTGCGTGCTTGCGCGAGTGGGGGAAATGGGCATATGATACGTTGCGCTATGATGCTGTTGGTTGCGCGACTGGGCTATCTTTGTTCACTCGGTACGTGCACTTGTGCAGTTGCACGCCACGTGCTTGAAATTATTCCGCTGAGAAAGGTTGTGAATGTGGGTTCTGCCTAAGAAGGGCATTGCAAGCGACTTATGCTATTTCCATGCGTGGGTCTGTTTAATGTATAGCTTTTGATGTGGGTTTGTGCTGTTCTGCGAGATTCAGTTTGCTTTCGATGCGGTAGTCTGGTTTGCACCCTAATATACATATTTCTTGTTTCTAGGAATTTCGGTTGGAGCTTTCCTAACGTCTCAAATTCTGAAGAGGCTATAGTTCGGCAGCGTTGGAATGATAAAGACACTGTACCTACCATGCTATGTAGGCACAACTCCTCCCCTGTAGAACATACTTCGTTCTTTGTATGGTCTTTATGCAAAATACCGTGATTGCTGTTAGGAATGTACTTCAGTGAATACAGAGGATTTATTCTAAGTTGCCAATTCTCTCTTGATGGCATTAATCCCCGTCCTTTTGCTCAAAATTCAAAGTCGTCCTCCTACTTTTTTTTTTCCGAAAATGTCCTTGTACTTTTAAAAATGGTTGACCAATAGTCCTTCCATTTATTTGTTCATAATAGGTACTTTTTTTGTGACCGTCAGCGGAACAGTTCTGG
Source organism: Syzygium oleosum (assembly GCF_021117445.2). Lineage (NCBI taxonomy): Eukaryota > Viridiplantae > Streptophyta > Magnoliopsida > Myrtales > Myrtaceae > Syzygium > Syzygium oleosum. The sequence goes on from NW_026607494.1 coordinate 9,779,616, forward strand.
GATGAACGCTGAACCATTTTAAAAAGTAGGACTATTTTGAACAAAGAAAAAGTAGAGGGGTGATTTTGAATACCCTGCCAGTGTACAGGGATCACTGGCGACATTATCCTTGATAATATGCTTAATTTCCATTTCTTGAATCCAGAGTCCAAAGTTTATACTTGCTTGTTGACTTGTTCACATGACGGTTTTCTTCACCTTTACCTCGACGTTAGGTTCAAATGCTATTTAGCTTCGATTTGATACTACAGCTGAGTATTTCATTGAGCTAAATGCAGTTGAATGTGTGTTCTTCCACCCACTATTGCCTGACTACAATTGATGAGCTTGAAATTTCTTTGTTGCTTTCATTCTGAATAGATGGCTTTTTAATTTTGAAGCTACTTGATGATATTTTGTTGGGCGATAGCTACTTAATGATGGAAGTTATACGTGTAAATGGCTACATGTTAGAGTGATCAACTGGATCAGTAAAATGTCATGCGAAGTGTATTGAGTACATGCTTTAGAGGTCATTCATCGGATTTCTGAATTTTATGGTATAAGAATTTTTTCTTTTATTGTAACTTATAAGCATTTCATGGCATTAGAATTGACTTCAAACTTTAATTCTAGTTCATTTTGAACCTCACTGCTAATTCTGCTATTTCAAGCTTCCTTACGGACCTACACATTTATTTCTTTTTAGGTTGTCCTGAATTTATGAAGATATTCACATGCATCATAGGTGCTGAAGTTCAATTCGGCTAAAATTGAAGGGCATTATCTGTCAAAATCAAAAGGAACCAAGATGGAGTTGACTCTAACGCAGCCTGATGATTGGCACCTTCACCTTCGTGATGGGAGTCTTCTTGATGCTGTTCTCCCTCACAGGTCATCTATTTTTAGCTATATTTCTTTGGTGGATTAGCAAAAATCGTATGCATATGTTCTCCAGTCAATAAAAAAGTATTGCACGATGGGAGGTGTCCCCGGATCTTTTGAGCTAGCTGCCTGATGTCACCTTCTTGTGTCTGGAATTTTCTATGTCTCCAGTGCGAGTCATTTTGGAAGGGCTATAGTGATGCCAAATTTGAGGCCTCCTGTCACTACCACATCTGCTGCAGTGGCCTATCGGGAATCCATCACGAGAGCATTGCCAGCCAGCAGCAACTTTACCCCTCTCATGACACTTTACTTGACGGATTCCACAAAACCTGATGAGATCAAACTAGCCCGTAAGTTACACATTGCATCCAGATTCAGAGCAGCTCCTCATTTCTAATTGAAGCTATATATGTACACTATTTGACTTGAAGTTTTCTCTGCTCTACTATCTAAGAGATTTGAAGTTTATTGAGGATGTCATGCTCATGACCATTGTAGTTAACCCTGTTTGGTCTTTGTTATTTGAGTTTCTCATGACACTGGATTATGATTCAAGTTGAGCATGATCAAGTAATCAATTTTTTTTTTTATTAATTTGCTTGTTGAAATTTTTTTTTCCTAATGTAAGTTTGTACAATTTTGATGAAGAAACTATTTGCCTGCTTTTAATTAGTAAGATGATAAAAAGGCAAATTAGTCAGAGGCTGATAGATTTCTATAATGCAATACAGGTAGAGTGCACTCGTGAAAGTTGATTTTTGGTACTTGTTGAGCTTGTCTTGGTTGGCAACTTAATGGAATTGAGTTATTTGGTTTGCCAAGCATAAATAATTTTTTTCTGACGGTTTTGTCCTTTTGATAGCTCCTATCCTTTTCTCTTCCATCTTTTTCACGATTGAGAGGATTCCTTTCTGCAATATCTCTTTGCTAGCAGTTTCATTGACGTTCAGAGTTCAGAATATAATTTTACAGAAGATAAAAGAGTGTCATTTGCTTCTTCTCTCTCTTTTCTTTTTTTTGGAGTTAAATTTGTTATTCTTTAGTGTTATTCCATAGGCAGTGATGATACTAATTGCATAAGCAGGACAGAGTGGTGCTGTGTTTGCAGTAAAGCTGTACCCAGCTGGTGCTACTACAAATTCTCAGGATGGTGTTACCGATCTTCTAGGAAAGTGCCTTCCTGTCCTTGAGGAAATGGTCAAGCAAGACATACCTTTGCTGGTAACTTGTTTATTCAAAATCAATGGTTGTTAGCTCTATTGCCGTGACTTTCTCATCAAGATTTCGGGCTTGTTACACATAATGGATTGTAGTGTGGTATGCCTGCTGCAAATTAAACTGGAGAATGATCAAGTTTTAAGAGAACTAAACATTTTATCATGTCTTTGGAAGAGGAACAGTGAGAGCTAATGTGAGATTAGGTGAAATCTGACATAATATTATACGGTTTGGTAGTTTTATGTATTGGTCATTTGTATCCAAAGGTCCTTTCTTTGTTAAGGTTTATGCTGCTTCTTGGATGAAAATGCTGTAGGGATTGTTAAATTAATGGGCGCCTTTTCTATCCATGTTTTTAGTAAGTCGTTATACAATATGCCTTTTTACACCTTTCATTATGGTGGTACATTGACTAGACAAGTTGCCATTCTCGCTTAGAAATGCTTTGGATGCTACTTGCAGGTCCATGGGGAGGTTACAGATGCTGCTGTGGACATTTTTGATCGGGAAAAGGTCTTTATTGAAACTGTTTTGCAGCCTTTAATCCACAAACTTCCACAGCTGAAGATCGTGATGGAGCACATCACAACATCTGATGCTGTTAGATTTGTTGAGTCTAGCAAAGAAGGTACAATGCCAATTTATGGCAGGTTACATACTAGGCAATCTCTTCACTATCAGTATTAGTATAAATTACAAGTTACGACTATGAAAGAGATTGCTCCAATATATAGTAGGAGTCTAGGGCATACAGAGTTATAATGGAAATTACATGTATGCCGTTAGCAGTGGTATTTTTTTCTTTGCTTTAACGTGAAGATCACATATATGCCATCAGCATTAAAAGGCTCACTGCTTTAATATTACTTTCCTTTATCAGACTTGAATAATCTCCCACTTGGAGGCTGATGTTCAAAACAGCAACCTTTTACTTTACCCCCAGCCCTCTCCTGACAAAAAAATATAAAGAACTGAAGAATAAGAGAGTGAAATCTGAATCTGTATAATTTTTCAGGATTTATAGCGGCTACAGTTACTCCACAGCATCTTCTCTTGAATAGGAACTCTATATTCCAGGGAGGATTGCAGCCACATAATTACTGCCTTCCTGTACTAAAAAGAGAGACGCACAGTAAGTGAATATTTTTATATGCTGCTGCTGCTACCATATAACTTCACCGATCTCTTACCTTTTGGTCTTGCTTAGCAATCTTAAGTAGCCTTGACATTTAATGATGGGCTACACGCTGGTTTGAAATTCAAAGTCTGATAGGCCTATTGAAGTATATTAATTGCTGAGCGATCTTCCCTTCCTGAATTTGCATCAATTACAGATCATGCTCAAAATCCCCAAATCATGTGTAGTTCTTCGTTCTGATCGATACTGGCATGAGCTTTTGCAGAGCAGTGTGCTTAAGCTTATTTGTTTTCCCAAATTTTATATTTAGAAAACTTATTTTCTTGAGATTCACTTGGTTATGTTTGATTCCATCTAGGACAGGCTATCGTGGCAGCTGTGACTAGTGGAAGTAAAAAATTCTTCCTAGGAACTGATAGTGCTCCCCACGAGAAACGAAGGAAGGAGTGTCCTTGTGGATGTGCTGGTATCTACAATGCTCCAGTTGCTTTGTCGCTTTATGCTAAGGTCTTTGAAGAGGTACTTTCCCATCTTTCTAATGTTGATCGGAGTACTCATGTGCTTTGCGTGCCCTTAGAATGATGTTTCGTTTGTGATGTGGATGCTGCTAAGAATATCCTTATTGATATTTGACCTCTCATAATTTTCTTTCAGTCATATTACAGCCTATGACGGAAAAAAGAAGAAGAGGATTTGGTCTTGCTCCTTTTGTATGATGATTTGTAAAGCTAGGATATTGTCTAATGTGAAATTTTTTGCTTCTAGCTGGTATCAGTTTGATACATCTCAGCCTTTTGATTTGTTTGTGAGATTTCATATCATTCTTGAATATAAACTCCTTGAAGGATGTCATAGTAAATTTTGCTGTTGACATGTGAAAGTCTTCAAGCTTGTTTATCAAAAATAATTTGGTTGCTGAAAATTAAAGATCTCTATAATTCCAACTGCTACATTAATCAGATTTAATACTTATATTGTACTTCTATCAGTCGAAGGTCTCAGGTCAGGTTAGATACACTAAAATCAGCAACGCTACATGCACCTATTCTCCAATGCCATATAATTTAAGAGTAGTTATTCGATTGAAGAAAGTAGGAGAAAAAACATAAGCAGTGTAACTGAGAATGTTTGCATTGTGTTCATGTCTGGAACTTTTCTGTAGCACAGCCATATGCACTTCCTAGTTGAAGTCCTGGCTTGTCCTTGTAGCTTGCAGGAATAGTTATTTCTTCTGTAAAAGTATTAGAATCTGAAGATAGAAGAAGAGAGGAAGGACACAATGACTATATATTTACTCAAAGACTTGATGATCTATCGCATAAGAGCTCTATTTATAGAGCATTGAGAGAAAACCCTAATTACCTCATTTTATACTTACCTAACAACTGATTCATAAAATCACTAATTATATGTTAACCTTTTGAATCTCAGTTGGCAAGCTTAGCCTGAGCTAGTGTTTTAATATTATGTTGGTGTGTCATTTCACTGGATCTGGCCATTGAAAGAAAGCCTTCTCTTATCTGGTCCATATGTTAGCAGTATTATATTGAAGCTGTTCTCTACTCGAATCAATTTTCTCCTAGTAGGTATTGAGGATTAAAAGATGCATGTTACCCTTAAATTCGATAGTCTGGTGCTGAAATTCATATGGATTTGGTCAACTTGTGTTTAGGTCCATACATTCTCTGTCTTGTTGATGGACACATCATTAATCTTTGTGATCAAATTATTTGGCATTGGTTTTTGCTACCTAAATGGTAACATATGCGAATAAGTATATGGCTGATAGCAGTTCCGTATTGATAGGCAGGGGCACTTGACAAGCTAGAAGCCTTTACTAGCTTTAACGGACCAGATTTCTATGGGCTTCCGAGGAACAAATCGAAGATTACTTTAAAAAAGAATCCATGGGTTGTCCCAGAATCTTTCTCCTTTGCATTTGGCGAGATCATCCCAATGTTCGCGGGAAAAACACTTGAATGGCAACTACTTCTTTAAATAACAAGATATGTTATAGTGGATAGTCCCAGGTACCTTTCCTGGTTAATTTATCTTACTGTTGCAAGGTGCATCTATTTCTGTTTGTAAGTTAACACTTGTAACAATTAAATAATGTGTATTTGACACGGCTTGGATAATGTGTGTGGGTGTGTTTGCTGTTGTGTGGGTGGGTAGGAGTGGACCTTCATGTGCGGTTGTGTGTGCATGTGTTCATCTGCTCATGTACCGTGTGGATGTGCATGCCGAGGTCCGTATTCATGAATAAGCATTTGTGGATGCACCTTTATTTTTGCACATGGCATCGTCACTGAGTTTCCTTCTTTATTCAATGTGACAATGTTAATCCATGTTAATTCATTCTTAGTTTACCCAATTAGCATGTCCTATCTGATTTCAGCTTTGTTTTTGTTTCAGGCAAGGGCTTTTGCACGTCAGAACACAGGCTTCGTAGACCTAAAGAAGAAACCTTTCGACATTGATGAAATGACCCGGATTGTCCTGGACGAGGTCTCTACCCTTCGTTACTCAATAAATATCAAGCTTCTAAACAGATGTAAAAACCATGCTTGTGTTGTTTTCTTCATTATGTGCTCTGGTTCGGAGAATTTGAATCAGATTTGGTGTATCCACATGTTACTTTGCTAGATGCAAACTTCTGACTTTCAAATTACTAACGCGTGAAATTCAACGCGCCATGGCTTCGGCAGGCGCTCCTGACCGAAAAGACTTGATTGCAATCGGCTTCGATCCTTCCCTCCCCTATAGACCACGGAGAAACTTCCTTCCCCCAACTTTTCTACCCCCTATCCACTAGTGCATGCTGATGTCAACGCACCGGCACCATCGGGGTAAAAGATTTTTTCCGTTAAAGGTGGATAAAGCATGTAGTCCAGCAAATTAGTGGAAGAAAAAACGCTACGTTTGGCCTCCACCTTTTGTCCATTCTTCCCATCTCCAAAAGAAGCTTTCACAAGGATAGGACTAAACCCTCTTTTGAACGTTTTTATCCGATTCGAACCCAAGTTCTGGGCACGCACTGAGAAAATATGAGGAAGATAAGATAATAAGAACATTAGAACAAAAAAGTCAAGAACATATGAGTTCACATGTGAACTTCTCATCGACCTGCAAACAACCCCAGTTTGGGGCTGTGATGGGTAAGGAGAAAGAAAGGAAACTATATAACATGAATGGTCGCACGACGTGCATTTCTGGGAGATCTAATCCTATACCAAATCCAAATTCACTTCTATATTTAGACTAGAACTTGAGTGACTCTATGAAATGTGAAGGAAACTATGCCAAGGTCCCAACACTTAGGGGCGAGTTTTCAAATTGAATCAATAAACTCTATCATTTCAAGACCAAACCCTAAGAAATTCTCGGTCAACCCATGAATCCCGTTTTTCGGTGACAAGAAAGCGCACCTTAAATAGGTAAAGTTTAGACGAGTGAAACATATCACAAAACCGATAAACCAAGATTAGAGCTAAGACTTTTAAGGCGGTGGCTCAAACATGAAATTGTTTGTACTCGGCGGCATGGGGAATCAGACATGGCCCGTGCATTTGCCTAATCTACGCACGACATCATTAGAAACATGGACCCGGTTCCTATGATGGAAAGGAGGCAGAATTATTACACAAACATAGTAAACGTACTAAAATAAAGATTAACCGGTGAAACTCATGTGAGACCCCGCATGAAGTATTACATTATTAATGGTGTACATATACTAGGTTTCAAGTAATAACTGGTTACTAGGAAAAGAGGCTTTGGTTTAACCAATTAGAAGTAGATAATACTATGGGACACAATTCTAGATTCATAGTACAAGTGTTCAATCGGAGAACCAGCTGGCTCGATTAATCCGGTTCAAGGTAGAATGGATATGATTTATCGAGGCTCACTCGATTATAATTCTTCCATCATTTCTACCGTTAGGAGCTACATACTCAATTCAAAACTCGCTTATAATCAATCGGAAAGCCTTGTCCACACAAGAGATTTGCTGATCATAATCAACCGTCTAATCATTCATTCAATCTCTGGAGGCTTATCTGAACAACTTTAGGGTCCAGCTTTTTTTTCCCAATTTATTTCACAAGCCACTCAAATTTTTCTGGTGAAAAAAGAAGAGCAGCCCCTTCAACAGTTTGCCTTTGGACGGTGGACATGGGGGCATCTTCACTTTGCTTGCAGGAGCAACAAAAACCCCCTCCCCTCCTTCCAGGAAGCTCAGTGTCCAAGGAAAAGTCCATGTGACAACAACTTGTCAAGCTTCGATCACCAAGTCACTATTGGTTGACGTGCTTTGGGTCAAGGGTCATTTATACTATTAGGGTCGACAGTCAAATCTGATCCCTTTTTGATTTGCTGTCGTATTTACGCGTGTCTGAATGTGGAAAGCCGCAATATCTACAGTGTCATCTGTTCCCACTGGAACCTTGGAAGACAACGAAAGAAGGCAAACATAGTAACCGCAAGTTCGCGTCGCCCTCCTCTGTCTTGGCCTCAGGTGCCAGCTGAGAAATTTCCAAGCATTTTAAAAAGGGAACGAATCGAATCGGACGGCGCCCGCCGGATTTAGGCGGTCTCTCTCGGTCTATTGGTGGGAAGAGCTTGAGGTTGCATGATAAGTCCTACCAATCCTATTGACGGAGGCAAGTATATGATCAACCGGTCATGGCTCGATATCGACAGATAGTGTCTTAAAGACGACTAGAATCACATCCAAAATTTTCTATCACACTTATAAAGTAACCACTAGCCCATAATCTCAAAATATCCTCATCACACATTAAGCTTAGGTTAGAGTCGCGACAACTTGTAACTCTCCCGTGTGACTATTAGGTCTAGACTTATTGGCAATCTGAGCTATGATATCAGTGTTGAGTGGTCTTGAACCTCTCTTACCTCAAAAACTAGCTTAGCTCAAAGGGTGAAACTTTTCCTTATACTTATAAACTGATCACCAGCCCCTTTCACGACTGATGTGAGACAACCTCAACAACGGATTTGATTTAGGTGGATAATGACTAATTGATATTGATGAGCACAAAGGAGTGGTACATTCTCCACTACGATTATTGCGTATAGTAGAATGACTGTTCAAGGCTTTGCTAATCAAATCAAAACACTCTACACAGAAACAAACAATGACTTAATTTTGCCCACCCGAGCTGGGCTAAACTATGTAGTCGAGCTTCTTGTCTAAGAGCGATAAGAAAGTCAGGATTTGGGTTAAGAGCCAAGACTCTATATCTTATAGGTTAAAGAGTCGACACGGTGGATATTGATTATATGTGCGATTCAGGTTCGATTTCCCATATTAGTAAAGATAAAAGTTTGAACCACCCAGTTGGAGTCTGACCGGAGGTCAGTAGAGATTTAATGGGCTGACACGCATTTCCTTCGACTGAAAAGCCACTGACCAAGGAATTCGACAGCAAATAGAAGCAATCAACAAATTTTATCTGCATGATGAGTGTATAAGCGTGTGTATGCATTGAAAATTCACGAACGGAGGGCTCAGCTTAAGTCATTGTCCGTGGCCAACAGTGTCTAAAAAAAGTTCAAAAATGTTGCCCTGGTCTAGACGGCACTCGGATAGACGCTGTTGATTTTCCTGAATTGGAACGACAAACAAAGTGAAAAAAAGAAGATATGAATCGACAGGGCCACTTGTAAATTAGGGTTCCAACGGGGAAATTTTTTTCCAAGTTGACGGCTTACGAGTGACGTTGACTCCTCTTCAGTTGATGACTTTCCTTTTCCGACGTTGCCCCGCTTGCGTCATCCATCATTATTTTCTTGCTTACGATAAGCTCACCCCTAAACTTAATTTACAATACTTTATATCAATTTCCATCCTATGATCGAATTAAAGAATTTATATTAACAGTAAGCGACATGCTATTATGCTGGTTTTAATGAATAAAGCATGTATTCGTGATTTCATGGATAGAGTAGGGGAAAGAGCGTGTGAATGGGTAGGGGGGAAACTCGCCATTGACAAAGAATAGAATCAAGAGAAGTATAAAATAAATTATCTTGTCAAAAGTGATGGACAATTGGACATAGCACGCGCAAAAAAGCGAGAGAAAAAATGCAATACTTCTTTTCATCTATGATTAACAAAAAACTTATTCGACACGATATTTGGTAATACTGAAACTAATGAATGCGTAGCAAAAGGTTAAGCATACTCTAAAAAAACAATTAACGGTGAATATATTGGAAACTTGATTCCTTTAATTGTGCATCGGGTAGTGTTGAAATATAACTCGACTTGATGGATATTCGAAAATGACCCGTTTATAAATCGCCTCCACAAATCCGTTAAGTCCCCTATCCATGCTCGTGCATTATAACATGAATTATTGTGTTAATTTGGATTGATAATTATCCGCACATGGACTTAATCCGTCCCATCAAGTCAAACACCAGTGGACGATAGCAATGGCCATATCACTTTCTTTGAAATACTGACCACGTGACTGTGCACTTTTTCTTTCTCTTTTAGCCTCTTTCCCACCAACAGAGGGCATGAGCTATATATAAATGCAGGTTTCAGCCGGAGGAATCCATTTCACACAAAGACGACCATCATCGTCATCGGTGATGATATAGTCTAATTGTTCTCATGGCTTTGTCTCTCGCGAACGTGATAGGGAAGGAGATGGAGAGAGGTCTTCAGCCTTCGACTTCAAGGAGAACGGAGAGGAAGATCATCGAGAAGAACCGGAGGAATCGGATGAAGCATCTCTTCTCCGTGCTCAACTCCCTCCTCCCCACTCAGCCGTCTGATCAGGTCTCTCTCTCTCTCTCTCTCTCTAGTTCATGTTCACCTATTATACTGGGGTTGCAAATTCGTGTCACTACAAAAGACTTATGTATTATCGGTTCATATCGATTAGTGTCGTTCTTTTGCTTCTAGAAATGTGTGAATTCATGTTGGAAATTGTCACCTCTGCGTTATACATCTCTTGATATCCTCATCGATCATTGAACTTATGAAGTTTTAAAACTTAGGTACACGTTTGATCAAGGTGATTATGTTATGGGGACACGTAATATACATACGACGTTGATACCTGAAATACGTTGTCCTCCACATCCATTTGCATGTACATGCACATGTTTGAGTCGTTTTCATTACGAGAGGACCTTTGACATGATGAATAATACAGGAAGCAAAATCACTGCCAGACCAGATAGATGAAGCCATAGGATACATAAAGGGCCTAGAGACAGCAGTGAAGGAAGCCAAGGTTAAGAAAGAAAACCTAATGGGCAAGAAGAGACCAAGCTCAAGCACAAGCAGCAACGAGTCAGCGGCCATAATATCACCTCAAATTGAGATCAGCGTGAGAGATTCTTCTTTGGAGGTGATATTAATTAGCGGGCTACATGATCAGTTCATCTTCTCGGAGATTCTCCGGATGCTCCACGAGGAAAAGGTCGAGGTACTCAATGCCAACTTCTCCGTCGTCAGGAACTCGGTTTACCACTTGGTGCATGCAAAGGTACGTACTTAATCTCCATTTATTGAATTGGAACTCGCCTTCTAATAGTACACATCAATCATTTTCAAAAGAAGTGGGGAAATTCATTGCTCTCGTGGTAGGATTAGTTGATAAAATTTCTTTTTCCGGGTAAAACCTAATTCTTAGAGTAGCTTCATATTTATTGGGAATTTCTTGATGTTTTTACAGATCGGTGAGTCCGGTTTAGGCGCTACAACGATATCCGAACGGTTGAAAACATTCGTGAATGGACCCACGACCGATGGAGGTTATGAAGAGTTTCATCCAAAGTTATGGGACTGTGGACTAAGTCCTAACTTGTGGAATTTCTAAAACCCACAAATGCAAATTAAACTACGAAGGCATCTCGGAGGCAAATTTCCAGAGCTTCAGCTTCTGTATTTTGTAAACATTTGTTGGAAGCTTCGATGTAAAAGCTAATGTTTAATTATGCTGTAAAAGAGTACTTGAAATGAAGTGCAATAATCTATATTTGGAGATATAATGGGGAAGATAATCTTTGATCTCCCCTCTTACCTCAGGCAAAGCTCCATTAGTTAGACTGTATGGTTAAGTTCTATTGGTAATTAAGATCATCCAGGTATTAACCCTTCCGCTGAACGTACATTAGAGCTTCACGTCATAACCATCTCTTTTTATTTTTATAGGTTCTATGGACCGATGCCTTCTGGACTCCCCCTTTAATTTCATCGAATGCAAGAATCATATTACTTATATTTGCCAAAAATGTTCAGAAAAACGAGTGTTCAGGTTGGTTTGAATCGAAGTTTACTATTGGGTGAATCAAACTTAGTGATTATTGTATGGATTATGATACAATACTACAATATATGTCCTTCATATACTTAATTGAGAAGGATATTTTGGTGCTTATGATCCGAAGCAATACCTTAGAATGTTTAAATATTAAACCACGTTTTCATCCTATAGCTTAAGTTTTTAAAACAAAAGTCCAGCATACATGTGATGGGAGCATTAAAATATTTAAATATTAAACCACACTATTATCTAATAGCTTAAGAGTTTTTAGCAGTTGACTCCTAGATTCAAATTTTTCCATGTCCCTTATTTGCTCCTTTATTATATATGTGCACACTTAGACTTAGGCAAAAGTTAGGGGATAATTACAAAAAAAGTCTTAAATCTATTGTACAAATGCCAATTTAGTCCTAAATTGTTCAGTTTAGCCAATTTAGTGTTAAACCTGTTGATGATTTGCCAATGTAGTTTTCCAGCCAATTTTGGCCAACAATCACTAATGTGGATGTCTGTCGTCCTATTGACATAGTCGGTAGTGACATGAATAATATTTGCAATTTTCTAAAATTTTTAGAGTTTTTTATATTTTTTATATTTTTTTTTGGTTAATACCACGAAAAACCCTGAACTGGTACACTTGTGACAGATTTACCCCAAACTATTTTTTTGATCATAAAAAACCCCAAACTGGTACATCTGTGACAATTTTACCTTGAACTATTTTTTTGACCACTAAAAGCCCCAAACTGGTACACCTGTGACAATTTTACCCCGAACTATTTTTTTGACCACCAAAAACCCCAAACTGGTACACCTGTGACAATTTTACCCCGAACTAATTTTTTAATATTATTTTTTTTATTTTTCGAATTTTTTTAGTTTTTCTTTTCTTTTCTTTTTCCTTTCCTTTCCTTTTTTTCTTTCCTTCATCTTCATTGGACCAACAATGGATTGTTATATTGCAATTGATACCACAATAACGTGACACGTAACATAAATGCTACATTTTGACCCAAAAAAAAAAACATAAACGCTAAATGAAAGACTTTCTTTTATATGCATGAATTTTCATGCCAACCACTTTTTTCTACATTTAAATGTCTCGCGAAAAAGACATTATATTGTTGTCGTGTCTTTCTTATTTTTGGGTGCAAGTGGATAGGCAAACTGATGGGGTCCAACGTAGGCTTGTTACCTAAGCTTGGAGTACAGCTAATCAACAATTTCTATACGTCTTGCTTGCCAATTTAATTTAACAGATTAATTTACAAAATTAGTATATTTTATATATAAGATGAGAGATATTATATGTGCATGGCATTCATAAATCAATATGATCACTTGAAATATATAATAAATAAAACGTGAGACATTTAAATGTAGAAAAAAGTGGTTGTCATGAAAATTCATGTATATAAAAGAAAGTCTTTCATTTAGCGTTTATGTTTTTTTTTGGGTCAAAATGTAGCATTTATGTTACGTGTCATGTTATTGTGGTATCAATTATAATATAACAATCCATTGTTGGTCCAATGAAGATGAAGGAAAAAAAAGAGAAAAGGAAAGGAAAAAGAAAAGAAAAGAAAAACTAAAAACATTCGAAAAATAAAAAAAATAATATTAAAAAATTAGTTCGGGGTAAAATTGTCACAGGTGTACCAGTTTGGGGTTTTTGGTGGTCAAAAAAATAGTTCGGGGTAAAATTGTCACAGGTGTACCAGTTTGGGGTTTTTGGTGGTCAAAAAAATAGTTCGGGGTAAAATTGTCACAGATGTACCAGTTTGGGGTTTTTTATGGTAAAAAAAATAGTTTGGGGTAAATCTGTCACAAGTGTACCAGTTTAGGGTTTTTCGTGGTATTAACCCTTTTTTTTTTACTACTTAGTAGGAAAACAAAGGAAAGGGCCGTGAAGCCCTGCTCGGACTTAGTAGAAAAAAAAATGAAAATAAAGAAAGAAAAAAAATTATAAAGCTAAAAAAATTATTCATGTCAACGCCGACTGTGTCACAATGACAGCCGACATCCATGTTAACGATTGGCGGCTGACATTGATTAGAAAGATTACAATGACAAATCGTTAAAAGGTTTAGGATTAAAATGACCAAATTGAAAAGTTTATGAATTAATTGATATTGTACAATATGTTTAGGACTAATTTAGTAATTTTTCTGAAAAGTTAGTGGTCCCATAAAATTTTACAAATAGGTCGTTAGTATGTCAAACTAATTGAAAAAAGTACACCCGTCTTATGTTAAAAAATTTAAAATATATAAATAGTAAAAGAATTGTAGAGTGGAGTTTTGTGATGCCTATTTCCCTTCATTTTAATAAAAAATATAAACCAATTGAAAGGAGTAAAAAAAATTAAAGGTGCCTAATTGGAAACCATTAATGTACAGAGAGGTTACTAGTAATGAGTTATAGATGTTTGACAGCTATGTAATAACTTAATTTTATATGTTGACTAATAAAAAAAAACCCAAATTGATTAAAAAAGATTTAAAATAATGCTAAAATAATCAAACATGTGAAATGTGCCTACTCATAACCTTACTTCTAACACTAATATTATGAGAAAAGGACATTAGAAGTATCAAAAGTTATGTATGATGCTCACTTTAATGTAAAAAGTTATTGCCGGCTTATTTAAATGTTGAATTGGAAAAAAAAAAACGGTCATTTAAGTGCCTTCGATGAGAATTTCCGATCAAAAAATTATGTGGCTTTTATAATTAAAGTTTTATTTGATGTGACATTATTTTTTTTAAAAACCAGTCCACGTGGACGACATCACAATTCAACATGGCCATGTTTGTGTGAAACGACGTCGTTCTGAAGTTCTTTTTAAATTTTCTTCGTCTCCTCCTCCTTCACCATCCTCTCCACCATCGCCCATGGAACCATCACCCACCACGCCAAGCACCGCCACCTCCTCCACTGCCTCGACGAGTGCAGCCACCGCAACAAGAGCGTCGCCATCTACCCATCCATCTCCTTCGAGAATCCCCGCCTCCGTGACGCATACGTCGTCTTCCAAGCCCTCTCGCCGACCGCGCCTCTGTTCTGCTTTGTTTTTCTTATCAGAGCGACCGAGGCTCTTTGCGTTTGCTCAATCCTTCTTCGCATGCGCCGATCACCATCGCCAACGCCTCTAAGACATCAACTCTCTAGTTTGTTCGCTGTCTGTGCCCAACAACCCCACCTTCAAGGCCATCTCCACCACCACACGCAAGTCCTATGTTCTGCACTGCTTCTCGGCCAAGGACTGTGAAGTGCCTCGAGCTCATTCATTACTCCCTCGCTAGCTTCGATCTTCGTCATCCACAATTCCAGGAGCTTCTTTTTCCAACTTGATTACCAACCACGACTAGGATATGCTTCATTGACAAGGTAATTCTTCGCCCTCAATTCTGATAAGGAAGAGACCGAGACGACATCGGGGGGCAAATCGAAGAGGTTTGAAAAGGTAATACTTCGTCTTGAAGTTCGTTCATTACCAACCATAACATCAGTCCATCTGCATTGGGGGCAAATTGAAAAGGTTCCCATTTGGAAATTTCCTTGTAAATTGTGATTTAGAGTTTATATTTTGGGGCAAAACACAGAAACGACGTGGTTTTGGGCTATACATGCTTACTGGGCATGCCGGTGAGCCAAGTCGGATGGAAAAATTAATAAAAAATGGCTAAGTCGGATTTCAGGCGAACTAAACCGGAGTTGATACTTAAGTGATCGTTTTTTTAAAAAAAGTTACACTCAAGTTATCCAAAAAAAATTTTTGGTACTAAAGTGAGTACCGTACACAACTTTTTGTACTTTTAGGGTGCGCATGAAATCCATTCTAGAGCAGAATTTCTGTTCCAGAATGCATTCTGGAACAAAAATGCGTTTGTTAAAAAATTTCTGGAATGCATTCTAGAGCGATTTTTACATTCTGGAAAAAAAATGCGTTTGTTAAAAATACTTGATTCCAGAATGCATTCTTGATTCCAGAATGAGTTTTTGGCAAGAAAAAGAGAAGCTACTTTTTGTAGCTTCTCTCTTCCGGAATGCATTCTCCCTCTTTTCTCACAAATTTTTTTTTTCAGAAAATGCATAAAATTAAAAAATTCTAGAAAAATTCATAAAAATTTCCAGAAAATAAAAAAAATTAGATTTCAGGAAAATATGAAATTTGGTGAATTTTTTTTAAAAAAATAAAAAAATAAAAAATTTCAAAACTTCACAGAATGACTTAGAATACTCGTGGCCACCCACTTTGAGTGAAATTTAAATTTTTTGAGGTGTCCAAAAAAAATCAAAAATTTCAAAATTTCATAGAATGACTTAGAATACTCGTGGTCACCCACTTTGAGTGAAATTTAAATTTTTTGAGGTGCCCAAAAAATTTTAAAAAAAATAAAAAAATTTCAAACTTTCACAAAATGACTTAGAATACCTGTGGCCACCCACTTTGAGTGAAATTTAAATTTTTTGAGGTGCTAAAAAAAAATAAAAAAAACTAAAATTTTCAAAACTTCACAGAATGACTTATAATACCTGTGGCCACCCACTTTGAGTAAAATTTAAATTTTTTTAGGTGCTCAAAAAATAAATAAAATAAAAAAATAAAAAATTTTAAAACTTCACAAAATGGCTTAGAATACATGTGACCACCTACTTTGAGTGAAATTTAAATTTTTTGAGGTGCCCAAAAAAAATAAAAAAAATCAAAAATTTCAAAACTTCACATAATGGCTTATAATACCTATGGCCACCCACTTTGAGTAAAATTTAAATTTTTTAGGTGAAAAAAAATCAACAAATCAAAACAAATTTCTGTTCTAGAAATCAATTTTTGGAGCAGAATTAGTCATGTT
Organism: Syzygium oleosum; assembly: GCF_021117445.2. Classification (NCBI taxonomy): domain Eukaryota; kingdom Viridiplantae; phylum Streptophyta; class Magnoliopsida; order Myrtales; family Myrtaceae; genus Syzygium; species Syzygium oleosum. Next base: position 9,796,007 of record NW_026607494.1, read on the forward strand.
TTACCAAACAGATTTCTCCTCCAGAAATCAATTTCTGGTAAGAATTCCAGAAATCAATTTCTGGCAAGAATTTGATTTCTGAAGCAGAATGGTTACCATTCGCACCCTTAGTGTTCTTCTCTCTTGATATTCCTATAAAAACAGTAAAATGGATTCATGAAAAAGGAACACAATTATACCACTTATCTAACATTTACATTGTTCCTTAAAGTGGATTCATGCCGTATCTATAGAGGTTATTAGTAATTAAATATATTCCTTTAAATTAATTGTATAAAAAAGTTTAATTATTCGGCTTATCTAACATTGACGTTCCTGAAAAAATTAGAATGGATTTGACTATATCTACAATCATCTATCTATAAATTACAATCTTATCATATATCTGCACTTAAAAAAATTGAGGTGGGATTGTTACGCAGAGTTTTTGTACAATAAAAATGAGTTTTATAAACTAATACAAATCATTAAATGGCTGATTAATTATAAAATGAATTAAGTCTATCATGTACCATTTGACAACTAGCATGGTCCTACGTATCTTCGGCCTAATATCTCAAAAAACTTCCAACTTTAGCTTAAGTCCTCATTCTATTATAAAATTTTTTTGTCTCATAAAAAATCATCAACTTTAGGTCCAGTCTCAATTTTACCATAAATATTTTTTGTCTCATAAAAAAACCCAGCTTTAGGTCTAGTTCCACTTTACACTAATTTTTTTTTAATCATATAAAATCGCCAACTTTTACTTGAATCTCAAATCTGTCACCATTGACCCTCCATCCAAAATTATCCTGAATGATGTTACGTGGCATTTCCACGCCATTACTCTATTTTGCCCACATTTTAGATCCAAGAAGACGTCTTTTGGAGATGAATTTTCATACCATTCCAAATAATGTCTTATTCGATACGAAATCTGGGTAAAAGTTAAAGCAATTAGAGTTGGCTTTCTTCAATTGCACTTACTCTTAAGAGAGTATTCCTTTCATCTCACTCGGAATCTTCGATTTTGTGTTCAGTTTTCAATCTCCCGTGCTCAAGAGTGTTCCATCTCTAGCGGTCGGAGAGCTTGCTCTCGGGACACTCGACTTGAGATGCTCCAACAACTTGTGCTTAGGAGTTTTCCATTTCTCGGTGTTTTATCTTGGAAGTCATCAAGAAATTTTGGACGGAGTGTTAATAGGGGCAGTTTTATAACTCAAGTAAAAGTTGGTGGCTTTTTATGAGATTGAGAAAAAGTTTAGGGTAAAGTTGGGACTAGATGGTAGAATTGGGACATGAACTAAAATTGAGAGTTGTTCATGGAAAAAAAGTTTATGGTAGAATTGAAACTGGACCTAAAGTCCGAGATTTTTTTATGGGACAGAAAAAGTTTTGGGTAAACTTGGAACTAAACTTAAAGTTGGGGTTTTTTTACGGTATTAGGCCATGTATCTTTCTCCTCACCATTTGTCTTCCAATGGAGCACTCGGTTGACATGAGCTATGAATTAGAGCTAATTTAGGAATATGTAATATTTACTTCCTATTTTGTCTCCAGATTATTTTATCTCCTAATAAGGAAGAGTCCTAGAGTTTGAGTCCTCTGTTGTGTATAGATAGACAAAGCTTTGTAAATTGAAGAGTGTGATAGGAATACAGAAATTTTTCCCCTAAAATCATGTGCGTTTCTTCATGGTATCAGAGCCTATTCGAACCAGGGACTCTGAAATCGACTAGATCCGCCGCCGCCGCTCTGTTACCGACAAGACCCATTCTGCGTCGCGAGACCCTCCATAGCTCGCTTCCTCCCTCTCACACTCAGATCGCTGCGCGAGAGCGAGAGAGAGGTGAGAGCGCCAATTGCCTGCAGGTGAAATCGAAGCCCGTACAACTGGAGAACTCAAATCTAACAAAAGAAGGCTGTTGAAGATTCCAGGGGATATTGAAATTAGGGTTCGAATTTTTTGGTGGTTTGACCATCGCACCAGACATCGCGTCAAATCTGATCGATGCAGTTCCGACCCAGACTTGACCCGCTGTAGCTTGTATCGCTGCTGCACAGACACGCCGCAACTAGAATCGTCACTACATCGACCTGTTGCGGAAGCCAAGCGATCGAACAATAAAATTGACAGAATAAGAAAATAAATCGGACACCAGATTTACGTGGTTCGGTCGTAGTGACCTACGTCCACGGGGAGAGCAGCACGGAATTCCACTATAGATCAAGCGATACAACGGAGATTACAAGTATACTCGAGTCACTCAAACACTATAAGTGTTTCCCAAGCTCCAATTACACCCAATAACTCACACAGTGTTTAGCCCAACAATTCCCCACGAAATAATCTCTCAATCTCACGAAGGAATTATACACAAATCTTATCACAAGATTTACTTAGCTTGAACACTAAATTATTGATGTAATTGCACGAACGAAACCAATGCCAAGCGCTCGCGTGAAGAACGGCGCTTCAAGACTCTTCACGTCTTCAACTGCGCACACCAACAATGACACTCTTCAAGCACTCACGGAAGCGGCGCTTCTATTTGTCCCTGTGCCTCTCTTAAGCCACCCCACAGTTCCACAATCAATATTATATACCCCAAGAAAAGAATATGCAGCGGCCGACTCCAGCTTTGAAAAAGGAAACCATGCAATCCGAATGGGCGGTCAACAAAGTCAACTTTCCTCTTCTTCTTTTCTTTGACCGACTTGAGCATAAATCAGGAAAGTAGATTATTTTCCTTTGACCCAATTTTGCTTCAATCGTGGGAATATTTCCTTTTCCACAAGATACGTAAATTGAGGTCCGAAACTTGCTCGATTCAAGACATCCACAAATAATAATTCATCTCATATCGGGTTTTGTTCGCGGACTCAAACTCGAGACATATTTTAACACCACCCATCCGCGACAAATGAGATTCGTCCACGACATTAACCGTTGCGCTGACCAGATCTCTTTGCCGTGTCGATCAGCTCTACGTGGAACTACTACTGATGTCCTTGATTCTTGCATAAACACAGACCGATGGTAGATCAAACTTCTATAGGAGTAGTGGTTCCCCAGAATCAGACAAAAGCACTTCTTGAGAAGCTGACATCGAAATTGACTCAAATCCTCACCCAAAATCAGACCCAAAATCCGACATCGCACAATGATTCATCCGCCTCGCAAATTGCAATCAAACTAGATGGAACCAATTATGGTTTATGGTCCCAAGTGGTGGAGATGTATATCTCTGGCAAAGACAAGTTGGGATACATCAACGGAGACCTTCCGGAGCCTTTACCTACAGACCCTTAGTTTCGAAAGTGGAAAACCAAAGACTTGACAATGAAAGGATGGTTAATCAATTCCACGGATCCGGCGTTGATTGGCAATTTTATCCAATTCCCAACCGCAAAAACAGTTTGGGATTCGGTGGCTACCACGTTTTTTGGCAGCACCGATACTTCCTAGGTGTATGATTTGAAGCGCCGAGTTGCTCGGTTGAAACAGGCAGGGGGCCCTATCGAAAAGTACTACAATGACCTTCAAGGACTCTGGCGGGAGATTGATTTTCGCCGCCCTAATCCCATGTCGTGTCCTACTGACATTGAGCACTACAACACAACTCTTCAAGAAGATCGTGTCTACACCTTTCTTGACGCTATTGATGATTGCCTTGACAATGTTAGGGCTGATGTGTTACAGATGCAACCGTTTCCTATGGTGGAACAAGCTTATGCACGAGTCCGGCGAGAGGACGTACGTCAAGCTGTGATGTTGACCAACGCAGATGCCCCCTCTTCCGCTGCTGCAATGATATCTTGAGGGAGGAGGATGGGGCCACGGTCTCTGACGGCAATCCGAAACCAAGAACTTTATAGCTGACATCTCTGGGTGGTAGGTCCAATGCAGGTTCCAAGCACAAGCCACAACCAACTGGGGGATGTACCCATTATGGGAATCCAAAACATACCAAGGAGACTTGCTTTAAGTTACATGGGTACCCTGATTGGTGGAAAGATTTGCAGGCCAAGAAAAAGACTGAGACTGCAGCTAGTGGGGGTAAAGGACAAGCGTCATTGGCCACTGGGGACTCGCCTCTCTCATTGGTTCTACAGGTAGACTCCACTAGTACCTCTGCCTCGGCTCCTAAAGGTAACTACGGATATATTTTTGTCAACACTCATCAGGGGGGGGGGGGGGGTAGTGGGTGAATTGTTGATTTAGGCACTACCGATCATATGATGCCTAATCCCGATGACTTCATTTGCCACACCACACCGCGACGACAAAGTATCTATAATGCTAATGGCCGTAGTTATCTAGTGACAGGGGCTGGGAGTGTTGCTTTCACGCCTTCCCTCTCTTTATCTCGCACTTTGCTTGTGCCATCATTATCTAATCGATTATTATCTGTTGGGCAAGTTACTGAGGAGTTGGATTGCTGTGTTCTCATGCACCCCAATTTTTGTTTATTTCAGGATATCCTCACGAAGGAAATTATTGGACGTGGTACTAAGAGGGAGGGGCAATACTATGTGGATGATCTCACCATTGGCAGAGTTCATCTTACTCGGGGTCAGACTACTAGTAGGGAGAAATAAATATGGTTGTGGCACCATTGATTAGACATCTGTCTTTTGGGTATTTGAAGTACTTGTTTCCTGAGTTGTTTAAGGGTTTATCAAATTCTGTATTCCATTGTGAAACATGCATCTTGGCAAAGAGTCATCGTGTTCCTTTTCCATTGAGTTTTAATAAAAGCACAACACCTTTCGTGTTAATTCATTCTGATGTGTGGGGTGTTTCACCGATTACCACTCTTTTGGGAATTTGATGGTTTGTGATGTTTGTGGATGATTGCACACAAATGACATGGTTGTATTTGATGAAGCATAAGAATGAAGTCTCTATCATATTTTGGGTGTTTCATCGCATGGTTGAAACACAATTTGGAGCACAAATTCGCATCCTTCGTATAGACAATGGGGACGAATATGTAAATCAATATCTCACTGGATATTTCTAGGAACATGGTCTTATTCATGAGACGTCGTGCACTCAGACCCCCCAGCAAAATGGGGTTGTAGAAAGAAAGAACCGCCATATTCTAAAGACAGTGCGGGCTTTCTTGGGGGGTGGGCATGTTCTCACTCGTTTTTGGGATGCTGCTATTGTTATTGCAATCCACTTGATGAATCGAATGCCCTCTCACATGCTAAACTTCAAGACCTCGTTGCAAGTCCTTTCGACACATGTTTTTCTTCCCTCGTTCTTGACACTTCCCCCTAAAGTGTTCGAGTGTGTAGCTTATGTTCATCTTCACAAGAACCAACGGACCAAAATTGGATCCTTGTGCTATTCGGTGTGTTTTTCTTGGCTATAGAACCCATCAGAAGGGCTATCGCTGCTACAACTCGGCCACTAAGAAGACCCATGTCACCATGGATGTCACATTTGTTGAGTCTGAATTCTTCTTCCCCAACACCAATTGTCCCTTTCAGGGGGAGATACATCGAGAAAGGAAACATTGGTGGGAGAGTGGTGGAATTTTGGCAAGGGCTGGGGTTGAGTCTAACTCATGGCACACCCCGGTAGTACCGTCGGAAGAGAGAGTAGCATCTCAAGCAGTGACAGGGCCGACAACAGAAGTTGCAAAGGACGAACATCAAGCCTTGGTAGGAGGTGACCGGCAACTGGTATTGATGCAGGATGCTTCTGAACAGTCTAAAGAACAGCTCTCTCTCACTCGTGATGTCCCCTCTTTAGTACTCCTGAGGTAAGTTCTCCTACTACGGCTGATTCCTTTGATGATTCTGATGTGGTTGTTAGATATAAATTACCTGACAGGCACAATCGTGGCCGGCCCCCTAGTCAGTATTCATCAGACATGGAAGTGCGGAGATCAAGGTATCCTATTGCAAATTACGTCTCAACAAAAAGATTATCTGAACCTTTGAAGGCATTTGTATCAAATGTCTTTGCAATCCGAGTTCCTAGTGGGGTGCAAGAAGCTCTAAGGGATCCCAAGTGGGTTCAGGCAATGAAAGAAGAGATGGAAGTGTTGTAGAAAAATAAGATTTGGAGTCTTGTAGAGTTGCCGAAGGGAAAGAAAGCAGTGGGGGTGTAAGTGGGTATTTATTATTAAATACAAAGCGAATGGTTCCATCAAGAGGTACAAGGCGCGGCTGGTAGCGAAGGGGTATACACAAACTTATGGTGTGGACTACCAAGAAACATTTTCTCCCGTTGCGAAGTTTAATACTGTGAGAGTATTGTTGTCTCTCGCAACAAACCTGGATTGGCCGTTGCATCAATTTGATGTGAAGAATGCATTTCTACATGGACGTTCCACCTAGGTATAGTTGTGTCACTCAACCCAATATGGTGTGCAAATTGGAACGATTATTGTATGGGTTAAAGCAATCACCCCATCCTTGGTTTGGTCACTTTGGTTCAGCAATGAGAAAGTATGGATATTCTCAAAGTAACTCGGACCACACTTTGTTTCTAGAGCGACGTGAAGGTAAGGTAATGGCATTGATTATATATGTAGATGATATGATTATCACAGGAGATGACCTATAAGAGATTTCGAGACTCTAAGAGAAGCTAGCGGAAGAGTTTGGGATGAAGAATCTGGGAGGGTTGAAGTATTTTTTAGGCATTGAAGTGGCCAGATCGAAGGGAGGTATTTTCTTGTCTTAGAGAAAGTATGTGCTGGACTTGTTGGCCGAAGTTGGAATGTTGGAGTACAAGCCCGCTAACACCCCTATAGTTCAGAATCATAAACTTGGGGAGTATTCAGACCAGGTTCCGACCAATAAAGACAGATATCAAAGGTTAGCTGGCAAACTGATTTATTTGTCACACACTTGTCCTGATATTGCTTATGCTGAAAGTGTTGTGAGTCAATTTATGCATGCTCCGAGTGAGGATTATATGAATGCTATGACTCGAATTTTGCGACTCAAATTCTGCGTTACTTGAAGTTAGCTCCTGGAAAAGGTTTGTTCTTTGCAAAGAATGGTCATCTTGAGGTGGAGGGGTTTACGGATGCGGAATGGGTAGGTACTATCTCGGATAGGAGGTTTACGTCTGGATATTTCGCGTTTGTGGGGGGAAACTTGGTTACATGGAGGAGTAAGAAGCAAAAGGTGGTAGCCTTATCCAGTGATGAGGCAGAATTTAGAGGGGTGGCCAAAGGGTTGTGTAAACTACTATGGCTCAAGAGGTTGATGACGGAACTTGGCTTCCCATCGAAATCTGAGATGAGATTGTTCTGCGATAATAGAGCAGTGAATGACATTTCTCACAATTCGGTACAACATTATCGAACTAGGCACATTGAAGTTGACAGACATTTTGTAAAGCAGAATTTGGATGCTAAGGTGGTTCGGTTTCCCTTTGTCAGGTTTGAAGATCAGTTGGCAGATATTCTTACTAAGACAGTGTCGAGTAGAGCCTTTCACAGCTATCTTGTCAAGTTAGGTATCAAAGACATCTTTTCACCCACTTGTGGGGGAGTGTTGACATGAGCTGTGAATTAAAGCTAATTTATGATTATGTAATATTTACTTCCTATTTTGTCTCCTGATAAGGAAGAGTCCTAGGGTTTGAGTCATCTGTTATGTATATATAGACAAAGCTTTGTAAATTGAAGAGTGTGATAGAAATATAGAAATTTTTCTCCTAAAACCGCGTGTGTTTCTTCACACTATTCATAGAACTCATATAATTTAGGAGAAAAATAACATTAAAAGTGCCAAAAGTTTCATACAATGCTCATTTTAATGCCAAATTTTTCACGGGCTCACTTTAGTGCGAAATCGGAGAAAAAAATGATCACTTAAGTGCCTCCGGCGAGAAATTCCGGCCAAAATGATTACGTGGCTTTTATAATTAGAATTTTAATATAAGTTGGCATATTTTTTAAAATATCTAGTCCACGTGGATGTGCAAAACAATGTCGCATGAGCCGATGTGGTTGGCTTGCCTAAAATGACGTTGCACGACTCCTGGGAGCAAAAACGACGTCAATCCACCATCGATTTCCTTCTCAGTCATTCTCGGTCCACCAGTAGCAACCGTCGATCCACCATCGCTGGCCACAATAGCTATCGTATGTTGAGAGCAGAAATCAGAGTATCGGAAGAGGACTCAGACATTTCTGAACGGCCAAAAAAATCTCTCTCGGATAATCAATTTCCAGAGGCTTCTCCATCTCCATCTTCTCTCAGTCGCACCATCTCCGACCATCGGTGGCCGCCGCTCATCCTTCTTCACCGACTGCCACAGGTTATAGCACAAAACAGAGCACATTTACATGCACAGAGAGCTCATTCCTCTTGTTCGCGCTTTGCAGCTGTTTCTTGGTCACCATCGCTGAAGTGCTCTAACCTCGGTCAACATTGCCTCCTTCGACGATTCCAGTCCACAATGTTGCTCCTAGGATCTCCTTACTCAGATCTAGTTCCCATCTCCTCGCCGGAATTTGGAAATTTGGTTGAATTGGCGATATAGGATTTTGAATTGGGGAATTTCTTTCAATTTGTGATTTAGAATTTATATTGTGGAGCATACGATGTAGACGAAGTTGTTTAGGGCTCTATATGATGACTAGGCACGTCGGCGAATCACGTTGGCCGAAGAAATTAATAAAATATAGTCACGTCGAATCTCCGTCGACCCTAATTGGAATTAACACTTAATTGATCGTTTTTTTTAAAGAAAAAATGGCACTAAAGTGAGCGTCGTAGGAAACTTTTGGCTTTTCTAGTGTCCTTCTGCCATAATTTATTTTATGAAGCTAAAATATTAGTGTTTTTTTATACTTTAATATTGTCTGCCTCTTTATTTTAAATTAAATTAGTATAACAGGAAAGATGAATCTTTTTTTACGTGCTAGGATTTTTCATATGAACTTAAATGTTATAATACTGTAATTATCACATAAAAATAATCATGAATTTAGTTTTTAGAATGAACGCAAGTAAATCACGAGTTAACTAATTTTCTCACTAATTAGGACTGCATTGGTAGGTTCCAAATCTGCAGAGTGTTACGCGGTAAATGTGAAGGACTCGACGCGGTGGTGAAGATACAGGAAGAGGCAGTCAATTGCAGAGTCTTGCCCGGTGACGACGTACGCAGAATGAAGGTATGCTGCCGAACTGCTTTTCTATTTTATTTCGCTTCTTCTGATCCTTGAAGTTCTAGATTTTGGCTAGCTGTATCAATGTTGATGAATGTTCTGTTTCATTTTTCAGTATTAATATTATACATGCTTAAGTATTTCGCCGATGACACATTCTAGTAAGGTCAGATTGATCGGATACCGATGGAAAGGTGAAACGGTGGGCATGGGTTATATGATCAACGCCGTCGAAAAAAGACAGTCGCTGCCTTGCTTTGCCATGTTCATAGAACTTACATTTCACATGACTGAGAGGAGACCGCCATAACTGTTGCTGAGTCATTTATGAAATCTAGCTGCATTCATTGTACAGTCTGTTGAAAAGCTAATTCTTGCATGCGTCTTTGGTAGTTCCGAATACACAAACCAGTCTGAAGGACCTGGTTGATGTTCCAGCGCTAGTTGGCAAATTTACCATTTCTTATTTCTCATACATGTGTTATATAAGTTTAAATGGTGTGCATACCCGAAGTCAAAACAAGCTGCTGACATGGTTGGGAGCTCAGAATCAAAGCCGCGCTTCGGCTTTCAAATCTCCTTGAATATATGCATTTTCTGGAAACAAACCCACCATATCCGCCATTCCATGAATTGGAATTTGGGTGCAGAACATGTTACCATTGATGATGTAAGCCTTTCTGACTGCCCATTGCAAATGTTTCCGCAACAATCGATCGATTGCCTTCTTTTGTGTGATGAGGTTTCCGGGACTTGTAGGATCGCAACGCAATCTTATTTGATAATAGCACAATTTCTGTCGGAACTTTTACGGATAAAAGGATGCTGTTAAATCAGTGTGTGAAAGGCTGTCACGGCTATGTTGATTCAACTCAGAGTAACCGCAGTAGTTCTGATTCAGTTTGATATTTGCAATGATTACATTTCCACCTATAAGAAGTCTTGATTCACTTGTTGCCCGTTAAGGTTCTTTGACGTCTCTGGTGACATATCGCCAAAATATTTTTCTTCCCTTCAAGAAGCTACGCACAGCATGAACCCACAAACTAGCATTAGACCCATGTAGAACAGCTTGTATGGGCTGGGCGACCTCGGATTTGTCCACTCTTGCAGATTAATAAACCTACAAAAGCCCATGCGACAGCAACACGTCAAGCTTCGATCCCCAAGTCGCTATTGGTTGACTTGGTTTGGGTCGAGGTTCTTTGATAAGGGTGGACGGTCAAATCGGACCCCTTGGATTATCTGTCGTATCTGCGCTTGTCTGAATGTGCGACGGCCGCAATATCTACAGTGTCATCTATTCGGACTGGAACCTCGGAAGACAACGAAAGAAGACATCGTAATACTGCAAGTCGCGTCAGCCTCCTTTGTCCTGGCCTCAGGTCCTAGCCGAGAAACTTCCAAGCATATCAAAAAGCCAACAAGACGAATCGGATGGTGCCGACCCTGCCGAATATACGTGATCTCTTTTGACCTATATGTGAAAAGAGCCTGAGCCGCGAGGCTTGCCCATTGTATCGATGGAGGCAAGTATGTGATTGATTTGTCACGGTTCGATACCGATAGTTTTGATATAGTGTCTTGAGGGCGACCCAAATTGCATCCGATTTATGTAGATTCTCTGTTAGATCGCATGATGGATTAATTTGGGTGTAAAATGGGTATAGTTGATGAGCACATAGGAGTGATACATTCTCCATCACGATGCATATCGTGCATAGCAGAATGACTGATGAAGGCTTTGCTAATCAAATTGAAACACTGTGTAAGGAAGCAAAAAACGACTTGATTTTCTCCATTCAAGCTGGGCTAACTTTGTAGTCGAGCTTCTTGTCTAAGAGCAATAAGAAAGTCAAGATTTGGGTTATAAAATTCATTGTAGGAAAGATAATTAGCCAAGAAACTATATCTTATAGGTCAAAGAGCCGACACGGTGAACGCTAATTAGATACGCGATACGGATTCGATTTCTTATACTTGTAAGGATAAAAGTTTGAGCCACCCAATTGGACTTTGACCGGAGGTTAGTAGAGATATAATGGGCTGACGCGCATTTTCTTCGACCGAAAAGCGATTGATTGAGGAATTTGACAGCAAATGGAAGTAATCAACAGATTCATCTGCATGATGAGTTTATAAGCGTGTGTATGCATTGAAAATTCATGAACGGAGAAGGGCTTAGTTTGAGTCGTTATCCGTGGTCAACAGTGTCTAAAAAAGTTAAAAAGGTTCCCCTGGTCTAGACAACACTCGGATAGACAATGAAGGTTGATTGAGGAATTCGACAGCAAATGGAAGTAATCAACAGATTCATCTGCATGATGAGTTTATAAGCGTGTGTATGCATTGAAAATTCATGAACGGAGGAGGGCTTAGTTTGAGTCGTTATCCGTGGTCAACAGTGTCTAAAAAAGTTAAAAAGGTTGCCCTGGTCTAGACAACACTCGGATAGACAATGAAGGTTGATTTTCCTGAATTGGAACGACAAAAAAAAGTAAAAAAGAAGAAGATAAGAATCGACAGGGCCACGTGCAAATTAAGGTTCCAACGAGGGAAAATTTTCAAAGATGACGGCTCACGAGTGACGTTGACTGCTCTTGAGTTGATGACTCCCCTTTTCCGACGTTGCCTCGCTTCCGTCATCCATCATTATTTTCTTGCTTACGACAAGCTTACCACTAAACTTAATTTACAATACTTTGTATCAATTTTCGTTCCCATGAATTAAAAAATATATACATTTACAGTAACGACATGCTATTATGCTGTTTTTAATGAATAAAGCATGTATTCGGATAGAGTTGGGGAAAGAGCATATGAAGAAGTGTGGGGCTAAACTCGCCATCGAAGAAGAACAGTATGGAGAGAAATATACAATAATTTATCTAGTCAAAAGTGATGGATATAGGACGCGCAAAAGAACGAGAGAAAAAGATAAAATTCTCCGTTCCGTTTATGATTAACAAAAAGCTTATTTCTCATGCATGATATTTCAACAAGATACTTGGTAATACTGAAACTACCGAACGCGCAATAAAAGATTAGGCATCCTCTGAAAATAAAATGGATTGTGAATTTGAGTGGAAACTTGGTTTGATTAATCGTGCATCGAGTAGTGTTGAAATATAACTCGAATCGATCAGTATTCAAAGATGACCCGTTTATAAATCGCTTCTGTTAATCGTCAAGTTCCCTATTCATTAGGGGTGTACAAAGGAATCGAGAATCGCTCGGAACCAGACCGGACCAGCCCATAATCAACGGTTCCCATGGAGACCGGACTGGTTCCCGGTTCTAATTTACTAGAACTAGTGAGTATCTATCTAGTTCACGGTTCCAAATGTTAAACAGTTCACCCGCCCACTCGGACCGGACTAGTATATATATATATATATAAAATGGGAGCATTCATCCTAAAATCACAATATCATTTCGTATTTGATAAGCAAAACCCTCATGCAGATTCTTTATTATTCTTACATTTTTTCTTGTAAAGAAGTATCCACATAGAAACTAGGTTCACTATGATATTAATTGATGAATGCAATTTTGTAGGAATTGAGGACCGGTTCCATGGACCCACTCGGTAACCGAACCGGGCCCAATTCCAATTTTTCAGAGCCGATCTTTAATGGGCGATTCCCAATTCCATAGTGAGAATGGCCCACCCGGACCATGCTCGCCGCAACTAACCATACACGTGCATCATAACATGAATTATTGTGTGAATTTAGATTGATAATCAACCGTACACGGACTTAATCCGTCCCATCAAGTCAAGCACCAATGACCACGTAACTGTGCGCTTTTTCTGGCTCTTTTTAACCCTAGTGGGCATGAGCTTATATAAACAAAGGTGTCAGCCCGAGCAATCCATTTCACACAAAGGCGACCACCATTGTCATCGGAGATAATATAGTAATGGCTTTGTCTCTCGTGAACGTGAGAGGGAAGGAAATGGAGAGAGGTCTTCAGCATTCGACATCAAGGAGAACGGAGAGGAAGATCATTGAGAAGAACCGGAGGAATCGGACGAAGCATCTCTTCTCCGTGCTCAACTCCCTCCTCCCCTCTCTGCCGTCTGATCAGGTCTCTCTCTCCCGATCTTTCGATCTCGATAGTTCATATCCATCTATTAAACTAGGATTGCGAATTCGTGTCATTGCAAAAGACTGATGTATTATCAGTTCATGTTGATTGGTGCCGTTCTTTTCTTCTAGAGATGTGTGACAGAAATTGCCACCCCCACAGTATACATCTCTTCATATCCTTTTCGATCATCAAACTTTTGAAGTATTGAAACTTAGTTACACGTTTGATCAGGGTGATTACGTTATGATGACATGCGGTATACGTACCACGTCGATACCTGGAATACTTTGTCCTCTACGTCCATTTGCATGTTAATGCACATGTTTGAGTCGTTTTCATTACGAGAGGACCTTTGACATGATGAATAATGCAGGAGGCGAAATCATTGCCAGACCAGATAGATGAAGCCATAAGATACATAAAGGGCCTAGAGACAGCAGTGAAGGAAGCCAAAGATAAGAAAGAAAACCTAACGAGCAAGAAGAGACCGAGCTCAAGCACAAGCAGCAATGAGTCGGCGGCCATAATATCACCTCAAATTGAGATCAGAGCGAGAGATTCTTCTCTGGTGGTGATATTAACTAGCGGGCTACATGATCAGTTCATCTTCTCGGAGATTCTCCGGATGCTCCACGAGGAAAAGGTCGAGGTATTGAACGCCAACTTCTCTGTCATCGGGAACTCGGTTTACCACTTGGTGCATGCAAAGGTACGTACTTAATCTCCATTTATTGAATTGGAACTCGCCTTCTAATAGTACACATCAATCATTTTCAAGAGAAGCGGGGAAGTTCATTGCGTTCGTGGTAGGATTAGCCGATAAAATTTCTTTTTCCGGGTAAAACCTAATTCTTAGAGTAGCTTCATATTTATCGGAAATTTCTTGATGTTTTTGCAGATCGGTGAGTCCAGTTTAGGCGCTACAACGATATCCGAACGGCTGAAAACATTCGTGAATGGACCCACGACCGATGGAGGTTATGAAGAATTTCATCCAAAGTTATGGGACTGTGGACTAAGTCCTAACTTGTGGAATTTCTAAAACCCACAAATGCAAATTAAACTACGAAGGCATCTCGGAGGCAAATTTCCAGAGCTTCAGCTTCTGAATTTTGTAAACATTTATTAGAAGCTTCGATGTAAATGCCAATGTTTAATTATGCTGTAAAAGAGTACTTGAAATGAAGTGCAATATTCTATATTTGGAGATATAATGGGAAAGATAATCTTTGATCTCTCCTCTTACCTCAGGCAAAGCTCCATTAGTTAGACTGTATGGTTAAGTTCTATTGGTAATTAAGATCATCCAGGTATTAACCCTTCCGGTGAACGTACAGAAGAGCTTCACGTCACAACCATCTCTTTTTATTTTTATAGGTTCTATGGACCGATGCCTTCTGGACTCCCCCTTTAATTTCATCGAATGCAAGAATCATATTACTTATATTTGCCAAAAATGTTCAGAAAAAACGTGCTAGGTTGGGTTGAATCGAAGTTTACTGTTGGGTGTATCAAAATTAGTGATTATTGTATGGATTATGATACAATACGACAATATATTTCCTTCATATACTTAATTGAGAAGGATATTTTGGTGCTTATGATCCATAGCAATACCTTCGAATGTTTAAATATTAAACCACGTTTTCATCCAGTGGCTTAAGTTTTTAAAACAAAGTCCAGCACTCGCGTGAGAGCAGTATTAGGATATTTAAATATGGAACACCGCCATTTTCTAACATTGACGTTTCTTAAAAAAAAAAAATGGATTCAACTATATCTACAATTTTCTGTTTGTAATTTACAATCTTATTGTATATCTACACTTAAAAATTGAGATGGGATTGTTTCGTAGAGAGTTTTTGTACAATAAAAGTGAGTTTTATAAATTAATACAAATCATTTAATACAATAAAAGCCTATCATGTGCTATTTGACAACTAGCATGGTTCTATGTATCTTCGGCCTAATACCCTAAAAACTCCCAACTTTAACTCCAGTCTCAATTCTATTCTAAATTAATATTTAAATATTAATAACCTAAAAAATCCCCACTTTAGTCTTCGGTCTAATACTCTAAAAAAATTAATATTTAAATATTAAAAAAGTTTAGTTATTCAACTTATCTAACATTGACGTTCCTAAAAAAAAATTAAAAAGGATTCGACTATTATTATCAAAGTATGAAAGACTTAGTCGATAAGAGTCGAGTTTGGTCATTTATTATCGACAATGTGAAGAATCGTCAACTTGAAGGAATCGACAAAAGGTGGAGTTGACAATATAAGATGCAATCGTCAAAGAAGTAACAACCAACGTAGTGGAATAAAGCAATAGTCGACGTAGTGGAATCGAAGAAACCATTGAGAAAGTGGAGACAACATAATCGTGAATAATCGTTTGTAACCTCTATTGGTAACTTCCCTTTGTAACTTCTATTTGTAATCTCCCTTGTAACTTACTTTTGTACCTTCATTTGTAACCTTAGTTTGTAATCGCTATTTGTAACCTCCACTGATAACCGTCGATCGTTGACTTTAAATAGCCACATCATACTCTTAGGAGACCCCCAACAAATTGATCAAA
Organism: Syzygium oleosum; assembly: GCF_021117445.2. Taxonomy (NCBI): domain Eukaryota; kingdom Viridiplantae; phylum Streptophyta; class Magnoliopsida; order Myrtales; family Myrtaceae; genus Syzygium; species Syzygium oleosum. Next base: position 9,811,822 of record NW_026607494.1, read on the forward strand.
ATATTATCTTTCAATTATCTTTACTTTCCTATACTGTACTCTCACAACAACACACGTACAATGTGGCTATTTAAAGATAATTGAAAAATAACATTTTGATTAATTTGTCCGAAGGGTCTCCGAAAAGTACGATGTGGCTATTTAAAGCCTACGATCGACAATTATCAACAGAGGTTACAAATAGCGGTTATAAAACAGAGATTATAAAAGAAGGTAACAAGAAGAAGTTACAAGGGAGTTTACAAACATAAGTTACAAAATGAAGTTACCAATAAAGGTTACAAACGGTTATTAACAATTATGTTGTCTCCACTTTTTTGACGGTTTTTTCGACTCCACTACATTGACGGTTACTTTATTCTACTACATTGGCGGTTACTTCTTTGACAGTTGCATTCGATATTGTCGACTCCACTTTTTATCGATTCCTTCAAGTTGGCAATTCTTCACATTGTTTATAATAAATGACCAAACTCGGCTCATATCAACTAAGTCTTTCGTTCGTCGATAATAACACAAAATTGGTCATTTTTTAGTATAAACAACTAGATCTACATTTATCTATCTGTAATTTGCAATCTTATCATATATCCGCACTTAAAAATTGAGGTAAGATTGTTACGCAGAGAGTTTTTGTACAATAAAAATGAGTTTTATAAATTAATACAAATCATTAAATGGCCGATTAATTATAAAATGAATCAAGCCTATCATGTACCATTTGACAACTAGCATGGTTCTAGGTATCTTCGGCATAATACCCTAAAAAATCCCAACTTTAGCTCCAGTCTCAATTCTATTATAATTTTTTTTTCTCATAAAATAACATCAACTTTAGGTTTAAATCCAATTCTACCCTAAAATTTTTGTCTTGTAAAAAAAACCCAGCTTTAAGTCTAGTTCCAATTTACCGTAATATTTTTTTGTCTCATATAAAATCACCAACGTTTACTTGAGTTTCAAATATGCTCCCATTGACCCTCTGTCGAAAATCTCCCTTAATGATCTTATGTGGCATTTCCATGTCATTGCTTTACTTTTTCCCCAAATTTCAGATTTAGGAAGACGTCTTTTGGAGATGAATTTCCATATCATTCAAAACGACATCTTATTGGATCTAAAATTTGGGTAAAGCTAAAGCAATTAGGGTTGGCTTTCTTCAATTGCTCTTACACTTAAGAGAGTCTTCCCTCCATTTTGCTTGAAATCTTCGATTTTGTGTTCGGTTTTCAATCTCTCATGCTCCAGAGTGTTCCATCTTTCGCACTCGGAGAGCTCGCTCTCGGGACACTCGACTTGGGATCTCCAACAACTTGTGCTAAGGAGTTTTCCATCTCTCAGTTGTCAACGAGAATTTTTTGACAGAGAGTTAACAATGGTAGATTTGTAACTCAAGTAAAAGTTGGTGGTTTTTTTTAGATTAAAAATATTTTAGGGTAAAATTGGGATTGAACGGTAGAATTGTGACATGACCTGAAGTTGGGGGTTTTTCATAAGACAAAAAAAATATTTAGGGTAAAATTGAGACTAGACCTAAAGTCGGGGATTTTTTATGGGACAAAAAAAGTGTTGGTTAGAATTGGGACTAGACCTAAAGTTGGGGGGTTTTTTAGGGTATTAGGCGATGTATCTTCCTCCTGACCATTTGTCTTCCAATGGAGCACTGTTCGTAGAATTCATATAATATATGGGCAAAAGGGCATCAAAAATGCCAAAAGCTTCGTACGACGCACGCTTTAATGCTAAATTTTTTCACCGGCTCACTTAAGTGCTGAATCAGGGAAAAAACAATCACCTAAGTGCCTCTGGCAAGAAATTTTGGCTAAAAAGATTACGTGACTCATATAATTAAAATTTTAATATGAGTTGGCATATTTTATTAAAAATCCAGTCCATGTAGATGTGCAAAACGACGTTGCACGAGCCGATGTGGCTGGCTTGCGTAAAAAGACGTTGCACAACTCCTAAGAGCAAAAACGACGTCAATCTACCATCGATTTACTTCTCAGTCACTCTCGGTTCGCCAGTAGCCACCCTCGATCCACCATCGCTGGCCACAACAGCTCTCGTATGTTCTAAGCAGAAATCAGAGCGTCGGAAGAGAAGGACTCAGACATTTCTGAACAGCCAAAAAAATCTCTCTCGGATAATCAATTTCCATAGGCTTCTCCATCTTCATCCCCTCTCAGTCGCACCATCTCCGACCATCGGTAGCCGCCGCTCATCCTCCGTCGCCGACCACCACAAGTTACAGCACAGAACATAGCACATTTACACGCACAGAGAGCTCAGCACGAATTTTTTCTCCCGGAGCGATTCCTTTTGTTCACTCTCCGCCCCTGTTTCCTGGTCACCATCGTTGTAGTGCTCGAACCTTGGTCAACATTGCCTCCTTCGACGATTCCAGTCCACAACGTTGCTCCTGTGATCTCCTTACTCAGATCTAGTCCCCATCTCCACGCCGGAATTTCGTTGAATTGGCGATTTAGGGTTTCAAATTGGGGAATTTCTTTCAATATGTGATTTAGAATTTATATTGTGGAGCAAACGTTGTAGACGAAGTTGTTTAGGGCACTATAGGATGACTGGTCACACCGGCGAGTCATGTTGGCTAAAGAAATTAATAAAATATGGTCACGTCGAATCTCTATCGACTCTAATTGGAATTAGCACTCAAGTGATCGTTTTTTTTAAAGAAAAAGTGGCACTAAAGTGAGCATTGTACGAAACTTTTGGCATTTTTAGTCTTCTTCTGCCATAATTAATTTTATGGAGCTAAAATATTAGTTTTTTTTTATACTTTAATACTGTCTGCCTCTTTATTATATATTAAAACAGTATAACTGGAAAGATGAATCTTTTTTTACGTGCTAGGATTTTTCATATGAACTCAAATGTTATAATACTGTAATGATCACATAAAAATAATCATGAATTTAGTTTTTAGAATGAACGCAAGTAAATCACCAGTTGACTAATTTTCTCACTAATTAGGATTGCATTGGTAGGTTCCAAATCTGCAAAGTGTTACGCGGTAAATGTGAAGGACTCGACGCGGTGGTGAAGATACAGGAAGAGGCAGTCAATTGCAGAGTCTTGCCCGGTGACGACGTACGCAGAATGAAGGTATGCTGCCTAACTGCTTTTCTATTTTATTTCGCTTCTTCTGATCCTTGTAGTTCTAGATTTTGGCTGGCTGTATCAATGTTGATGAATGTTCTGTTTCATTTTTCAGTATTAATATTATACATGCTTAAGTATTTCGCCGATGACACATTCTATTATGGTCGGATTGATCGGATACCAATGGAAAGGTGAAACGGTGGGCATGGGTTATATGATCAACTCCGTCGAAAAAAGACAGTCGCTGCCTTGCTTGCCATGTTCATAGAACTTACATTTCACATGACTGAGAGGAGACTGCCATAACTGTTTGCGTGTCATTTATGAAATCAAGCTGCATTCGTTGTACAGTCTGTCGAGGAGCTAATTCTTGCATGCGTCTTTGGTAATTCCAAATACACAAACCAGTCTGAGGGACCTGGTTGATGTTCCAGCACTAGTTGGTTACCATTTCTTATTTCTCACGCGTGTTTATATAAGTTTAAATGTTGTGCATACCAGAAGTGAAAACAAGCTGCTGATCTGGTTGGAAGCTCATAATCAAACCCCTCGCTTTGGCTTTAAAGTCTCCTTGAATTTATGCATTTTCCGGAAACAAACACACCATATCCTTCCATGAATTGCAACTTGGGTGCAAAAGGAACATGTTACAATCAACCATGTAAACCTTTCCGACTGCCCATTGTCTGTGTTTCCGCAACAATCGATTGATTGTCTTTTTTTTTTTTTTTTGATGACCCAGGGAACCCTCGCACGGCCGACAGCCGGGAGGTAAACCCTGGGGGCGACACGTGCTAGCCACCACACACGTGCACCGGTTAAGTCACCCTGCGGCACCCGGGATTCGAACACTCAACCTTTTGCGAGAGGAAGAGTGCGCGCTCCAGCGGCGCCACCCAGGCGGGTGGTTGATTGTCTTTTTTTGTGTTCTTTTGTGTGATGAGGTTTCCAAGAATTGTAGGATGGCAACACAATCTTATATGATAATAGCACGATTTCTGTTGGAATTTTTACGAATAAAAGGATAATGTTAAATCAGTGTATGAAAGGCTGTTACGGCTATGTCGATCCAACTCAGAGCGACTGCAGTAGTTCTGATTCAGTTTGATATTTGCAATGACTGCATTTTCACCTATAAGTAGTCTTGATTCATTTGTTACCCGTTTGCTCTTTGACGTCTCTGGTGACATATCGTCATAATTTTCTTCCCTTCAAGAAGCTACGCATAGCATGAACACATAAATTAGAATTAGACGCATGTAGAGCAGCTTGTATGGGCTGGGAGACCTCGGATTTGTCCATTTTTGGCACCTTAATAAACCCACAAAAGCCCATGCGACAACACGTCAAGCTTCGATCACCAAGTCACTATTGGTTGACTTGCTTTGCGTCAAGGTTCTTTGGTAAGGGTGGCGGTGAAATCTGACCCCTTCGAGTATCTGTCGCATCTGCACGTGTCTGAATGTGCGGCGGCCGCAATATCAATAGTGTCACCTGTTCGCACTGGAACCTCGGAAGACAACGTAATACCGCAAGTCGCGGCAACCTCCTTTGTCCTGACCTCTTGTCCTAGTCGAGAAACTTTCAAGCATATAAAAAAGCCAACAAGACGAATCGGATGGTCCCTAGCCCACCGAATTTACATGATCTCTTTTGACCTATATCTGCAAAGAGCCTGAGGCGAGAGGCCTGCCCATCGTATCGATGGAGGCAAGTATGGGATTCATCTGTCATGGTTCGATACCGATAGTTTTGGAATAGTGTCTTGAGGGCAACCCGAATTGCATCCGATTTATGTAGATTCTCTGTTATATTGCATGATGGATTCATTTGGGCGTAAAATGAGTATAGTTTTTTTTTTTGCTAAAAGTAAATTGAGTATAGTTGATGAGCACATAGGAGTGATACATTCTCCATCACGATGCATATTGCGCATAGCAGAATGACTGATGAAGGCTTGGCTAATCAAATCAAAACACTGTGTAAGGAAGCAAACAACGACTTGATTTTCTCCACCCGAGCTGGGCTAACTATGTAGTCAAGCTTCTTGTCTAGGAGCAATAAGAAAGTCAGGATTGGGTTATGAAATTCATCGTAGGAAAGATAATTAACCAATAAACTATATCTTATAGGTCAAAGAGCCGACACACTGCACACGGATTACACACGCGATACGGATTCGATTTCCTATACTTGTAAGGATAAAAGTTCGAGCCACCCAGTTGGATTTTGACTGGAGGTTAGTAGAGATATAGCGAGCCGATGCGCATTTCCTTTGATCGAAAAGCGATTGACCGAGGAATTCGACAGCAAATAGAAGCAATCAACAGATTCATCTGCATGATGAGTTTTTTTTTTTGTCAAAACAAATTTCCATTCATTACCAAAATAATACATGATAGGAAATCTCAAAAGTCACCATAACGAAGCAAGCCAATAAAGCTCAAAAACAAACGAAAAATCAGAAATCAAGGCATATCATCAGAGTCTGGGTGGCAGAGATAATCACACGCTCGTCCTTCAAGAATAGATTTGTGACTTCATCCAAACGAAAGAATCGGCGGCAAGCACACACCGAGATCTCCATCTATAGTTATGGTTTTGCCTTTCGGTGGTGTGCACCTAGGTTCGGCGTCCCCAACACTATCACCGTATGGAGATAACATAAATATGTTGAAAAAACTTAGATCTGATACCTGTGAAAGCGAGCTCCGTAACCAATGCGATGTGCCAAAGCTTGTAACTAAAACACGTTGAACGAGCACTTATTTGACACCGAGTTGTGAACACCACCGAAATTAGAGATGGAATACTTATTCATTAAAACTCCAAAATCTAGAATTAGATCGGAGAGAAAGGCTCCCAAATATAATAAGATTGGGAGAGCAAAGCTCTTAGATCTAAAACTAGATCGAGGGAGTAAGAAAAGGAATATAAGAAAATAAAAGGAAAAATAGCTAGGAGGGGAGGGAGAGATCTAGGTCAAATCCCTCCGCTCCAGAAGTGGAAGAGACAAACAAAGGTTCGGAGAGGGAGAGAGAGAGAGAGGGAGGAAGAGAGATGCATTGAAAATTCATGAACGGAGGAGGGCTTAGCTTGAGTCGTTATCCGTGGTCAGCAATGTCTAAAAAAAAGTTGAAAAGGTTGCCCTGGTCTGGATGACACTCGGATAGATTTTGCTGAATTGGAACGACAAAAAGTTAAAAAAGAAGATATGAATCGACAGGGCCACCTGTAAATTAGGGTTCCAACGAGGGAAAATTTTTCCGAGATGACAACTCACGAGTGACGTTGACTGCTCTTGAGTTGATGACTCCGCTCTTCCGACTTTGCCTCGCTTCCGTCATCCATCAGTAATTTCTTGCTTACGATAAGCTCATCTCTAAACTTAATTTACAATACTTTATATCAATTTCCGTCCTATGATCGAATTAAAAATATGCATGTTTACAGTAAAGACATGTTATTATTATGCTGTTTTTAATGAATAAAGCATGTATTCGTGATTTCATGGATAGAGTAGGGAAAAGAGCATGTGAAATGGTGTGGGGGCGAAAATCGCCATTGACAAAGAACAGAATCGAGAGAAGTATAAAATAATTTATCTCGTCAAAAGTGATGGACATAGGATGCACAAAAAAGCGAGAGAAAAAATATAATACTTCTTTTCGTCTATGATTAACAAACAACTTATTCAACACGATATTTAAAATGAAACTACTGAATGAACGGTAAAAGGTTGAGCATCCTCTAAAAAAACTAATCAATAGTGAATATATTGGAAACTCAATTCATTTAATCGTGTTTTGGGTAGTGTTGAAATATAACTTGACTCGATGGGTGTTCGAAAATGACCCGTTTATAAATTGCCTCCACTAATTCGTTAAGTTCCCTATCCATACTCGTGCATCATAACATGAATTATTGTGTGTAGTTGGATTGATAATCAACCGTACATGGACTTAATCCGTCCCATCATGTCAAACACCAGCGGACAATAGCTATGGCCACATCACTTCCTTTGAAATACTGACCACGAGACTGTGCACCTTTTCTGGCTCTTTCAGCCCCTTTCCCATCAGCATAGGGCATGAGCTTTATATAAATGCAGGTTTCAGCCGGAGGAATCCATTTCACGCAAAGACGACCATCATTATCATCGGTGATAGTATAGTTATTATCGTTCTCTTGGCTTTGTCTCTCGCAAACGTGATAGGGAAGGAGATGGAGAGAGGTCTTCAGCCTTCGAATTCACGGAGAACCGATAGGAAGATCATCGAGAAGAACCGGAGGAATCGGATGAAGCATCTCTTCTCCGTGCTCAACTCTCTCCTCCCCTCTCAGCCGTCTGATCAGGTCTCTCTCTCTCTCTCTAGTTCATGTTAATCTATTAAATTAGGGTTGCGAATTCGTGTCACTACAAAAGACTGATGTATTATCAGTTCATGTCAATTAGTGTCAATCTTTTGCTTCTAGAAATTTGTGAAATCATGTAGTAAATTGTCACCTCCGCATTATACATCTCTTGATATCCTCCTCTATCATCGAACTTCTCAAGTTTTGAAATTTAGGTATATGTTTGATCAGGGTGATTACGTTATGATGACACACAATATATATACGATGTCGATACCTGAAATAATTTGTCCTCTACATCCATTTGCATGTACATGCACATGTTTGAGTCGTTTTCATTACGAGAGGACCTTTGACATGATGAATAATGCAGGAGACGAAATCACTGCCAAATCAGATAGATGAAGCCATAAGATACATAAAGGGCCTAGAGACAGCAGTGAAGGAAGCCAAGGATAAGAAAGAAAACCTAATGGGCAAGAAGAGACCGAGCACAAGCACCAAAAACAATGAGTCGGCAGCCATAATATCACCTCAAATTGAGATCAGAGTGAGAGATTATTCTCTGGAGGTGATATTAACTAGCGGGCTACATGATCAGTTCATCTTCTCGAAGATTCTCCGGATGCTCCATGAGGAAAAGGTCGAGGTACTGAACGCCAACTTCTCCGTCGTCGGGAACTCGATTTACCACTTGGTGCATGCAAAGGCACGTACTTAATCTCCATTTATTGAATTGGAACTCGCCTTTTAATAGTACACATCAATCATTTTCAAGAAAAGCGAGGAAATTCATTGCGTTCGTGGTAGGATTAGCCGATAAAATTTCTTTTTCCGGGTAAAACCTAATTCTTAGAGTAGCTTCATATTTATCGGGAATTTCTTGATGTTTTTGCAGATCGGTGAGTCCGGTTTAGGCACTACAACGATATCCGAACGGCTGAAAACATTCGTGAATGGACCCACGACCGATGGAGGTTATGAAGAATTTCATCCAAAGTTATGGGACTGTGGACTAAGTCCTAACTTGTGGAATTGCTAAAACCCACAAATGCAAATTAAACTACGAAGGCATCTCGGAGGCAAATTTCCAGTGCTTCACCTTCTGAATTTTGTAAACATTTATTAGATGCTTCGATGTAAAAGCTAATGTTTAATTATGCTGTAAAAGGGTACTTGAAATGAAGTGCAATATTCTATATTTGGAGATATAATGGAGAAGATAATCTTTGATCTCCCCTCTTACCTCAGGTAAAGCTCCATTAGTTGGACTGTATGGTTAAGTTCTATTGCTAATAAAGATCATCCAGGTATTAACCCTTCCAGTGAACGTACAGAAGAGCTTCACGTCACAACCATCTCTTTTTATTTTTATAGGTTCTATGGACCGATGCCTTCTGGACTCCCCCTTTAATTTCATCGAATGCAAGAATCATATTACTTATATCTACCAAAAATGTTCAGAAAAAACGGGTCAGGTTGGGTTGAATCAAAGTTTACTATTGGGTGTATCAAACTTAGTGATTATTGTATGGATTATGATACAATACTACAATATATGTCCTTCATATACTTAATTGAGAAGGATATATTGGTGCTTATGATCCGAAGCAATACCTTAGAATGTTTAAATATTAAATTACGTTTTCATCCAGTGACTTAAGTTTTTAAAACAAAAGTCCAAAACTCGCGTGAGAGCAGTATTAGGATATTTAAATATTGAACAACACCATTTTCTAACATTGACGTTTCTGAAAAAAAATTAAAATAGATTCAACTATATCTACAATTTTCTATTTGTAATTTACAATCTTATTGTATATCTACACTAAAAAATTGAGATGGGATTGTTACGCAGAGAGTTTTTGTACAATAAAAGTGAGTTTTATAAATTAATACAAATCATTTAATCTCTAATTAATTATAAAATAAATTAAGCCTATCATGTGCCATTTGACAACTAGCATGGTTCTATGTATCTTCGGCCGAATACCCAAAAAACTCCCAATTTCATCTCCAGTCCCAATTCTATTCTAAATTACTATTTAAATATTAATACCCTAAAAAATCCCAACTTTAGTCTTCGGTCTAATACTCTAAAAAATTAATATTTAAATATTAAAAAAATTAGTTATTCAACTTATTTAACATTGACATTCCTAAAAAAAATTAAAAAGGATTCAACTATTATTATCGACGTATGAAAGACTTAATCGATAAGAGTCGAGTTTGGTCATTTATTATTGACAATGTGAAGAATCGCCAACTTGAAGGAATCGATAAAAAGTGAAATCGACACTATCAGATGCAACTGTCAAAGAAGTAACCGCCAATGTAGTAGAGTTGAAGAAACCGTCAAAGTAATGGAGTCGAAGAAACTGTCAAGAAAGTGGAGACAACATAACCATCAATAATCATTTATAACCTATGTTGGTAACTTCCCTTTGTAACTTCTATTTGTAATCTCCCTTATAACTTCCTTTTGTAACTGTTGACACCTAAATTTTGCTTATTCATTTAGGGTTTAATTGCATGAAAAATTAGGGATTGATTTTTAACCCCTAAACAAAAATATTTTCTTTAAATTGCATGGCATGTAGACAATAGGTGCATTTGCATTAATAGGGCCTATTAGAACATATTTTCCATGTTTATTTTCAAAAATTAAATTAAAAAAAAATTGGTTATTTAATAAATTTTTTTTTTTAAAAAAAAGAGGCCAGCGTTGAATTAGTCAACGCTGGCCCACTTCACTTTCCTAGCCCTGTGCCGTGCGCTGACCTGGGGAAGGGAAGAACGCAGCGGACAGAAGTCAGAACAAAAAGCAGAGAGAGAGAAGACAAAGGGGAGCTCTTCCCCGTGACTCTCCCTCTGACACTTGCGAAAAAGAAGAAAAGGGGGAAACGACACGGAAGAAAGGAGTCTCACAGGAGACAAAAAGAGGACTTTGCCCTCTTCTTTTATGGGGATGAAGGCACGTCCAGAAGAGGGAGAGAGGGAGTTCCGAGGGAGAGAGTTCCGAGAGAGAGCTCGAGAGAGCTAAAGGAAAAAAAAAGAATCGAGGAGGAGAGGAACCGGGAGTGGAACGAGAGAAAATAGAGAGAAAGAGGAGGTTTTTGGGGGGTTGGAAGAGAGAGATCTTTTGGGGTGAGTCTGAAAAACTGAGAGTTCTCGGGGAGAGAGTGAGCTCGAGAGAGTTTCGGAGAGCGACAGACTTTCAAGAGAAAAGGGGAGACCGAGAGAAAGTTGAGGCGAATCGGAGAGGCCCGAGCCTAGTTCGCTCGCTGGAGGACCACCTGAACCGTCGCCGAGCCTCCCTCCCAGCCGTCGCGCCTCACTCCGGCCGGCCGCGAACAGGTGGGCTTCTCTTCATCTTCCTCTGTTTCGTGTCCACCTCCCCTGCCTCTCGGGTGCCGGGCACACCGAGCCTATTCGGTGGTCGCCCGGCACCACAAGATGAGGAAAATGTTTCTTTTCACCTCTAGGATGTGTTCTTGAACGATTTCCATCAAGAAAAACCTTCGAATCCCACTGAAATCCACCTGGAAACCTTAGTTTTAGGCGCATGCCACTTGTTCGATGAAATGCCCGAATGAAAACCGAAACCGAAGTCATCGCATCGACCCGTAAAAATCTTAGATTCACGTTTGTTTGTTCTGAAGTTGATGTTTGGTGACTGATGCGGCGTTATTTTGTTCTTTTCTGTGGCATATTTGTCGTATATCCGAGTGAGCCGTCGATGAAGCCTTCGCCGGAGATGCCATTCCCGTCGTCGGAACGACGCCCGCGGTTTGAGGCCGCTCCCGTTAATCCACTATCTCTGTTGCTTGGTATGTGTGTTTGTTTGCTTAGATTTAGTGCGTTTCTTCGGGGCCGGAAGTGTGGTGGCTGGAAATCGAGTTTTTACTCGTCGATGTCGTTTCCGTGGTCGGAGTTGTCGCCGATGTGGTCGCCGGAACGTCAGCCGGTGGCGACGGCGTAAGGCCAGCATCCTCCGTCCGCGCTGGTGGCTCAAGTCGACAGCCGGCGGTGGGACGTCTCCGGCGTAGTCACGGTGGGGGTGAGTTTCGGTGAAGAACACCACGAAGAAGAAGAAGCGCAAGAGTAGAAGGACGTGCATGGGCAGAAAGCACATATGGGATGAAGACCAGAATAATAACAAAATGGAAAAGAAAAAAAAAACCCAAAAAAAAGAAAAGAGAAGAGGGGAAATAAAAAAATTTCAGAAAAGAAATAAAAATGGAGTCCCGGGCGGGTCGGAATGCCGGGTCAGAGTTCGGGCTGATCGGGTCAGGGGACCCGGTCCAGAATCTTTATTTTATTAATAAAAGTATTAAAAAATTCAAAAAAAAATTTAAAAAAATAAAAAATACAAAAAATTCCAAAAAATTCGAAAATGTTTAAAAAACCCAAAAATCTAAAAAAAATCTAAAAAAATATTTTAAAAAAAATCAGAAAATTCAAAAACATTAAAAAATTGGAAAAATTTCAAAAAAAAAATCAGAAAATTAGGAAATGTTCAGAAATAAGTTTTGGGCTTAATTTCACTAGATTTTAGGTTTAAAAAAATGAAAACAAAAAAAATGAAAAAATGAGAAAAAACCCTCTAAAAAATTCCCAAAAATCGGATAAGCCATGAGGGCTTTACTTTAAGGCTTTTGATTGCCTTTTCGTTTTTAGAGACGATGCTAGGTCACTGGTTGCTTGTTTTCCTTGTGATTATTTGGTTGCGCGCCTTTAATTTATTGGTTGGTATTTTCTATTTTTAGCATGGTTAGACGGAATTTTAGCTTTTCCGATAGGCTGCCTAGTACGTTAATTTGTAAGTAATCACGTTTAGGTACCGAAAGGGCACTAGTAGATCGCTAGTGTAATCAAGTCTCCGTACCCATTGAATCTCTGGTTCGTAGAAGTGAAGCATTCCTCCCGTGTTTCATTTGGGTGTCTAATCGGCCCACCAAAAACTGATTAGTGGCGACTCCTAGGTGAAATTGATTTCCATGTTAATAACTTTAACTTAAGTCGCGAATTGGTATGAGTTTGGGAGAGCTCGAGCTAGGTTTAACTTAGTAATCCATTAGCCAAACCACCTTAGGCGGCGGGGCCGGTTCGGGGAGGTCGCAACAGTAACCTCTGTTTGTAACCTTTGTTTGTAATCGCTATTTGTAACCTTTGTTGATAACCATCGATCTTTGGCTTTAAATAGCCACATCGTACTCTTAGAAGACCCTCCAACAAATCAATCAAAATATTATTTTTCAATTATCTTTACTTTCCTATACTGTACTCTCACAACAACACACATACAATGTGGCTATTTAAAGATAATTGAAAATAACATTTTGATTAATTTGTCCGGGGGGTCTCCGAAGAGTACGACATGGCTATTTAAAGCCTACGATCGACGGTTATCAATGGAGGTTACAAATGGCGGTTACAAACAAAGATTATAAACGAAGGTTACAAGAAGAAGTTACGAGGGAGTTTACGAATAGACGTTACAAAATGAAGTTACCAATAGACGTTACAAATGGTTATCAACAATTATGCTGTCTCCAGTTTTTTGACTATTTTTTTGACTCCACTACATTGACGGTTCCTTTATTCTACTACGTTGGTGATTACTTCTTTGATAGTTGCATTCGATATTGTCGACTCCACTTTTTATCGATTCCTTCAAGTTGGCGATTCTTCACATTGTCGATAATAAATGACCAAACTCGGCTCATATTGACTAAGTTTTTTGTACGTGGATAATAACAAAAAATTGATCATTTTTTAGTGTAAACAACTAGATCTACAATTATCTATCTGTAATTTACAATCTTATCATATATCTGCACTTAAAAATTGAGGTAAGATTGTTACGCAGAGAGTTTTTGCACAATAAAAATGAGTTTTACAAATTAATACAAATCATTAAATGGCCGATTAATTATAAATGAATCAAGCCTATCATGTATTGTTTGACAACTAGCATGGTTCTAGGTATCTTCGGCATAATACCCTAAAAATCCCAACTTTAGCTTTAATGTCAATTCTGTCATAAAAAATTTTTATCTCATAAAATATCCTCAACTTTAGGTTTAATTTCAATTCTACACTAAAATTTTGTCTTGTAAAAAAAACCCAGCTTTAAGTTTAGTTCCAATTTGCCATAATATATTTTTGTCTTATATAAAACCACCAACTTTTACTTGAGTTTCAAATCTGCTCCCATTAACCGTTTGTCGAAAATCTCCCTTAATGATCTTACGTGGCATTTCCATGTCATTACTTTAGTTTTTCCCCAAATTTGAGATTCAGGAAGACGTCTTTTGGAGATGAATTTCCATATCATTCCGAACAACATCTTATTGGATCTAAAATTTGGGTAACGCTAAAGCAATTAGGGTTGGCTTTCTTCAATTGATCTTACACTTAACAGAGTCTTCCCTCCATTTCGCTTGAAATCTTCAATTTTGTGTTCGGTTTTCAATCTCTCATGCTTCAGAGTGTTCCATCTTTCGCACTCGGAGAGCTCGCTCTCGGGACACTCGACTTGGGATCTCCAACAACTTGTGCTCAGGAGTTTTCCATCTCTCGGTTGTCAACGAGAATTTTTTGACAGAGGGTTAACGGGGGCAGATTTGTAACTCGAATAAAAGTTGGTGGTTTTTTTAGACTAAAAATTTTAGGGTAAAATTAGGATTGGACGGTAGAATTGGGATATGACCTAAAGTTGGTGGTTTTTCATAAGACAAAAAAAAAAGTTTAGGGTAGAATTGAGACTGGACCTAAAATCAGTGATTTTTTATGGGACAAAAAAAGTGTTGGTTAGAATTAGGACTAGTCCTAAAGTTGGGGGTTTTTTTAGTTATTAGGCAAAGTATCTTCCTCTTGACCATTTGTCTTCCAATGGAGCACTGTTCATAGAATTCATATAATTTATGGGCAAAAGAGTATTAAAAGTGCCAAAAGTTTCGTATGGCGCTCGCTTTAGTGCTAAATTTTTTCACCGGCTCACTTAAGTGCCGAATTGAAGAAAAAAACGATCACCTAAGGGCCTCCAACGAGAACTTTCGGCTAAAAAGATTACGTGGCTTTTATAATTAAAATTTTAATATGAGTTGGCATATTTTATTAAAAATCCAGTCCACATGGATGTGCAAAACCACGTCGCACAAGCCAATGTGGCTGGCTTGCCTAAAAAGACGTTGCATGACTCCTAAGAGCAAAAACGACGTCAATCTACCATCCATTTACTTCTCAGTTGCTCTCGGTTCGCCAGTAGCCACCCTCGATCCACCATCGCTGGCCACAACAGCTCTCATATGTTCTAAGCAGAAATCAGAGCATCGAAAGAGAAGGACTCCGACATTTTTGAACAGCCAAAAAAATCTCCCTCGGATAATCAATTTCCATAGGCTTCTCCATCTTCATCCCCTCTCAGTCGCACCATCTCCAACCATCAGTAGCAGCCGCTCATCCTCCATCGCCGAACACCACAAGTTACAGCACGGAACATAGCACATTTACACGCATAGAGAGCTCAGCACGAATTTTTCTCTCCCGGAGCGATTCCTTTTGTTCACTCTACGCCCTGTTTCCTGGTCACCATTGCCGTAGTGCTCAAACCTTGGTCAACATTGCCTCCTTCGACGATTCCAGTCCACAATGTTGCTCCTGTGATCTCCTTACTCAGATCTAGTCCCCATCTCCTCGCCGGAATTTGGGAATTTCGTTGAATTGGCGATGTAGGTGTTGACACCTAAATTTTTTGCCCAAAAATCATTTTCAAAAAAAATTGGAGCTTGTTTTTCCACAAAAATATTTTGGAATTATTCTATAAAAAAAAAAAAACGGAAGAGCAAGGGCCAAGGATTCGAGTGTAGCTAACCGAGACCTGAGGGATCAAATTGCAAATGAACCAGCAAGTTGGGGCCAAAATACAATTTCCAAAAGTTGGGGGACCAAATCGCAAAATTTGTAAAATTTGCCCCCAAGCCCTTAAATCATCATTTTTACCCCTAATCAAGCTTGAAATTGAAAACGGGCAAGGTAAAATTGATTAGATCAAGCCAAAAGGACTAAATTGGCTCAAATCGGGCATTCTCGGACAAGAAAGTGGCTAATTTTGAGGGACTTTCCTGCAAACTTGGGCATGGAAAATTGCAAATTCTGATTATCATCTTAAACTAATATACTTCAACTTTCAAACTGATCAAAAATTCCGACCAAATGATTGGATTAAAGCACTTAAATTAGCTTCCAAAAACCGGTCCACGATTTGGTCTCAATTCGAGGCTGCTGAGTAGCCAAATTTGTGGCCCCACCATATCCTACTCAGCCAGCCGATCAGCGTGAACTCTGGCCGAGGTGTGAGACCATCATTAGGAGTGCAAATGGACAAAAATTTGCCAGGGATAAGCTGCTGAAGACACGTGATAATCTCAGTCAAACCTGCTCACTCAACAGCTGCAAATTATGATGATTTTGGAGTCAGAAAGTTGGTGAAGAGACTCAGTTTGCAGGCTTGGTAAATGGGCAATCACGGGCTAAAAATCGGGTGGGATTTGATGGATAGGATCTCTGAAGCACGTTCTTTTGGGGGATAAAAATAAAGGGATGAGAGAAGAGGAGGGGAGTTCACGGTCGTTCCAAAAACTCACCCTCAGACGCAACTAAAAAAAAACATAAACCCAGAAAAGTTCCAGACTGACTTTTGGAAAGGAAAGTGAGATTTTCGTGAACTTCGAGCCAAAATTAGCCAAAACCTTCAACTAGAGAGTGGAACTACATTCAAAGAGCTTTCGAACCATAGGTCGCACGCCCCAAATGGATGTCGGGAAGCCACCCAAAATCCCCTCGAAAAGCAGCCCATTCTCGGGTCAAGAGAGAAACCCAGAAATCTTCTAAGTGTTGAAGTCAGACGGTTACTGGTGAGGGAAAGTGGGAGTTTTTGAGAGACATGAGGAATATATGAGGATACCTGTGACTTGAAAATTAAACTAGAATACATCTAGTTTGGGTTAGTGTCAAATTAGTCAGAAAAGGAGGTCGTTGATTCTGGTTTTGGAGACCAACAAAAACCTTCGTTGTCAGTTCCTTCTTTGCAGATCTCATTTTCCAGTTTGAAGAAGCCTAGTTCCCCGCGCCCTTGGAAGACAGGTTTTTGGTTCCCTCGGCCAAGGGATGCTTCAAAGAGAAACTAGGAAGCAAGGTGAGTATCCTACATGTATTTTTG
Organism: Syzygium oleosum; assembly: GCF_021117445.2. Taxonomy (NCBI): domain Eukaryota; kingdom Viridiplantae; phylum Streptophyta; class Magnoliopsida; order Myrtales; family Myrtaceae; genus Syzygium; species Syzygium oleosum. The sequence goes on from NW_026607494.1 coordinate 9,828,527, forward strand.
TTCAATTTTGAATATGTTTTAGTTATGAAAAAATCAAGAGAAAACCAGCCCAGAGAACTGATTTCTGAGGCTGGAATTTTTCTAAGTGTTAGAGCTCCTTCATGAGCCCTAAATGTTTGACTTGCTACTCCTCTTTGCATGCGTTTTCTACCTTCGTGAGCTTGATGAATGTTATATGGGTGTACAAATTAGGCTGAGATCCACTTGGTTTGGTCTTTGAAGCCCCGTGTGAACCATGAGATCGCTTGCAACTTGAGTCAAAAGCCAAGCTAACCCACATTGATTCATGGCTAGTCATTATGAACCATGCATGTATGCTTCTTGGGGGGGTTGTTTCGATGTGTTCGCTTGATCATTCTCCATGATGTTTGTTTCATTTAAAAGTAGATGTTACGTATGTTCTTTCGGATGAAGTGATGTTTCCCATAGATCTTGCACGTGATGAGTGTCGGGGCTTAAACCTGGGCATGCAACAGGTTTGCTTGACCTGGGTTTAAACCCAGATTTGCAAAAGCAGCCCGAACCCACATATTGGAGGCCGGTTCCAACTTGGTTCTTGTGCGTTTTAGGCTGTGATTTCTAGCTAATCTCGTTCTTTGCATGTGATAATATAACCTTGATTCTTTGGTTCCACTTGATATTACACACGGACTGAGATTGAAAGTCACGAATATGGCTCGAAGAAGCCATTTGGGGCAGTTTAATGCACACCAAATGCTCGACGAAATGCCCAAACCAAGCTTCGATCTTGAAACGGTTGATTTGAGCCCGGTTTTCGTAATATTCATATTCTGAGTTGTTTCATGTTCACGTAAACCGAGCATAGGCCGATTTAGGGAATTATTATTTTTTTAAATAAAAAACGAAAATTAAAAAAAAAATAGAAAAATTTCGAAAATCCAAAAATTGGAAATTGGGCTTCAGAATTGCTTTTCTCTCCCTTTTTGTGTGATTAGCGTATGTTTGATTGCTCCTCGCTTGATTCGCACGCTTTGAATTGCATGTTTAATTTAAACTCGCATGTGGTTGATTATGCATGTTAGGTTCATGTAGTGATTGTTGCTTCCCTTAGCTTGGTTAGGAATGAATTTTTTAAACTCCCAGTTAGTGTGAACACGTTAGGTGGTGAATTGAGCAAGATTAGGTACCGAAAGGGCACTAGTTGGTCAATTAGTGTAATCAAGTCCCCGTACCCATTGAATCTCTGGTTCGTAGAAGTAAAACATTTCTCCCCTGCTTTGCTTGGGTGTCTAATCGACCCACCAAAAACTGATTAGTGGCGACTCCTAGGTGAAATTGATTTCCATGTTAATAACTTTAACTTAAGTCGCGAATTGGTATGAGCTTGGGAGAGCTCGAGCTAGGTTTAACTTAGTAATCCATTAGCCTAACCCCTTAGGCGGCGGGGCCGGTTTAGAGAGGTCGCGACAGCTTGGCGACTCCGCTGGGGACTTGAGGACTTAGGCCTAATATAACTTGATTGTTTGTTAACTAACGTGGTCTTGTGACAGCGCTTCGTGAAGGCTAAGGTAAGTCCACTAACATTGTGTTAAATGGTTTTGTAGGTTAGGAGTTATAAGGGGTGAATTGATTGTTGACATGTTTGTTTTGCAGGTTGGTGTAAAGGGTGTACGTATATGTGAATGAAAATTGAAGTGTTGTTTTGATATCAACTGTTGTGCATGCTTTTACCTGCTTTAGCACTACACCTTGCACACACAAACCGCGATCTAAAACCCCGATCGCCTTAGGAAATCCATAGGAGGTGCCAAAAGTGTGGAAACCGTGCGGGGAAGGACCCATGGCTATCCCCTTTTGGTTCCGCCCATTTTCAAATAGTGATAAAGAGGACTGTCCGACGTAAGTGCGGAATGGGAAAAACTCTTTTGATCTATTTGGGATGGGGACCTTTAGCCTTTAGAACTCCCACCTTTAGTGAGCTTCACGAGTCGGCATGCGATTTGTTTTTGTGTTTGACATATTCACCATTTTTGGGTAAGGTTTGTACCTCCTTCGCGTTCAATAATCGCAACCCTTTTTTTTTCATGCGAATTTAAATTTACTTCGTAATAAATAGTAATTGATTTAAATGCCCCTAGGCTTAGATATCATGGGCCTCGATGAACTTCGGATCCTCCCGATCCCAAAGCGAGTGTTGTTGGACATGTGGGATGCTCTCGACCCAAGCAAGAAGAACTACGTGGAAAAGAAGGTCGGCCACCTCCTTTCTCTCTTACATATAGAACCCCAAGTGACATTGATCAAGGCCTTGGCCCACTTTTGGAACCCCGAAACCTCAACCTTTGTGTTTGATCGTCACGAATTAACCCCGACTTTGGAGGAAATTCAAATCATCATAGGCAATGTCCCTTTCCTTAGTGTCGTCGATCCTTCTTTAGGCGTGGATCCAGTCCCTCGTTTGAGTCAAATTCTAGGGGTCCCGCCGCCCGAAATTAGGACACTCCTCAATAGAAACTCCAAGGGTCTCCCACTAGCTTTCCTTGAACAACGATTCCATAGCTTCCTTTCGAGTCCTAGAGCCGAATCCGCTAAGGTCTTCCTATTAGCCTTCTTCGGGTTTGTCATCTTTCCCTTCACTCAAAAAACAATGGATCCCACTGTCATCCATGTTATCGATGGGATCCTCGTCCTCAAAGGGTTTACCAACATGATCCTTGCCGAAATGTTCATCTCTCTCAATCGTTTCAAGAAGGACAAGCGTGTAGCCCTTAGAGCCCCTTTAGGTATTCTCCAAGTCTGGTTTGTGTCTCACTTGAAACAATTCGGTGGAAACTTAGCCATTCCTCATGTTAGTAAGGACATAAATCCCCTTACCCAATTCAAAGAGATAGAAAAATTCCTTCGTCCTTGGACCTTTCGTAATTGGGTAGACTTCCTCGAGAATCTTACACCTAAACAAGTTCTTTGGCAAGCCCTTTGGGTTCATTTTCCTAAAGTATGCCTTACAAGCGGCCATAGTGACCCAATTCCACTCTTAGGTTTGACGGGATCGACTTCTTATTATCCTTTAAGAGTCGCCCGTCAATTCTATGTGCTTCAAGAAACCCCTCCTCCTCTAAAGTCGGGTTTATTTCGTTTCGATTTTCGCAATGGGGTTATCAAGGGAGACCAACTCGAGGAATTGAAGAACGAGGTGAAACGAATCATCGATTTACTTTACCGCTGCCAACCGAAGGATGTGGAGCGAGCCACCGACTTAGAAGGATCCATGAAGGAGCACCATGCATCGAAGGAATACATAGCGCGACGTGTCGAGCCTGAGCTCGCCGTCACCATCCCAAAATTTCCCGTGATTGCAACCCCCAAGGAGACTCAAATGGGGCGGATCATAAGAGAAAGGGACGAAGCCCTGGTTGAGGCAGAACATTGGCAGAAAGCTTACAAGCGCGTCCGCAACATGCTATGAAGAGGCCCTATATTCAAGACTAGTCATGTTCTATTAGTTTCTTTTAGGGTGTTCTTTTAATTATCTTGGAATTGATGTATACTGCTTTTTCTTTTCATGAACTTTTAGGGCAAATGTCTAGGTATGCTTTTTACTATTTAGCGGATGTATAGGGATCTCCTTTCACAAATTTTGATGTAATTAGTGAAATTCCCTCTTTTGTAGGTTGAATGGAACATGACATGGGCATTTTAATCAATCACTATGTGTTACTCCCTTTAATTGTATGATTTCTTACAGTGAAATTTTTATAAGAAACCGTTTACATGAGATGCAGCTTGTGCAAAAAGTTTCTTATCTCAGTTTCATCGTAAGAAAATATAAAATTAAAAGGTATGCAACTTTCGTGTTGTCACTTCACCGCGTACTAATTTCATTCTTTTTGTTTTATTTTATTAAAAAAAAAAAACAGGTGCCGAAACTACGGCTTCGAGGCAATCGCCAATTCGGACACGATCAAGGGCCACGCAAATGAATATTGAAGAGCAAAACGCCCGTTTCGCTGCTCTCGATGACAAGATCAATGATCTTGCGGCTCAGCTCACTCAATTCGCTAATGATATGAGGACCGCGTTAGCAGCGCCGAATGCTGGTCAAGTCCCACCTCAAGCTATTCCCGAGCCCGTAGAAGGACCCGCAAGAAGGAATGTTACTGAGGAGGCATTGGGTTCTACACCCGTAGTGGTTGAACTAGACCCCATTTCGAAAGCCGTCACCGCCCGTTTGGAGGAAGAACACAACAAAAGGTTCGCGAAGATAGAAGAGAAACTCCGTGCGCTACGAGGATACGAAGAGCATATGATCGAGGATTTGTCTCGATATGCACAGATGAGCTTTCCTGAGAAGTTCAAGATTCCTGATTTCACTAAGTATGATGGAACTGGAGATCCAAAGATCCACTTGAAGTACTATTTGAACAGGATGGCGAGGTATGCCCAGAATGTCCCATTAATGATTCAGACTTTCCAAGAGAGTCTGACAGGGCCTGCATTGCAATGGTACGTGTTGTCGGAGCCCGAGAAGTTCGAGAAGTGGGAGGAGTTAGCTGAGGCATTCGTCCTGCAATACAAGTACAATACCGAGATAGCCCCCACACGCGAAGTGTTGACTCGAACTGAAAAGAGAAGAAGTGAATCCTTGAGCCTTCGCTCAAAGATGGCGTACTCTCGCCGCTCAAGTTCGACCCCGCTCGGTGAAAAGGAGCTACTTGGATCTTTTCCTCAAAGCCTTGCCTAATGATTTCTATTTAAAGTTGGTGGGTTCGGATGCTTGACCTTCTCTCACCGGTGGTAGATGTCGGAGAGAGAGGATAGAGGGCCATGCATGATGGTAGATTGAACGAAGGGACTAGTCGGAAGGTCCCGAATAGAAAAGAAAAGGATGTGGAGATTGCGTATGTACAAGCGCCAGTCACGACGAAGCCCCTTGCCTCATCCTCTCAAGGCCCCTCTCGTGTTTCGAGAGAGGGCATATCGAATCCCGAATTTAAAAGGAGAGCACCAAGGCAATTTACTCCCCGCCTAGGCCACTGTCCAAGTTGTTGCCCATGCTGTTGAGAAGGGGAATGATAGCTAAAGAAGTGCCTCGGGATAATCCTCCAAGATTCCCCGGATTCGATTTGTCAAAGTCCTGTGAGTTCCATAGAGGCGAAAAAGGTCATGATGTGGACAACTGCTTCACTCTTAAGATCAAGATTCAGAATCTGCTCGACAAAGGCATTTTATCCTTTAAGGATCCGACCCCTAATGTTCAACAAAACCCGTTGCCTAATCATGCTGAGAATGTCAACGTGGTTATTGAGAAGGGCGGCGAGAGTAAGCACACATTTAATGTGGATGTTCACAGACTCTATAAAATACTAGTGTCAGCTGGACACTTCGAGGATGGGGAGGATATTCCGATGGGAGAAAAGTTGAAATGTATCGCTCGGATGGTGGACATGGGGGTAATATATAGTATGAAGGAAGGTAATGTGACGACCATCACGGCTGAGGAGAAGTCAAAGGACACGCCCACTGAGCGTGTAGAAACTAATGAGTCGACCGACGAGGGTGTGTCGGAGAGTCTAATCGTAACCGCCGGTGAAGAAGAGAACTCGCGTGCTGACCTTGGGCTTCAAGTTAGCAGTGTGCATCGTGAGTTCATAAAACTCGCTCGTAAGAAAGGGGAAGTGGTTGACACACTGGGTCAGCCTAGCGGCAAATTGGACTATCTTGTGAAGTATTCACCGCCACCTAGTTTCTTCATCGATCCCAAGGATGTCGTTCCCGATGGGTGGGGAGGTATGGACGACCCGCTCGAGCCTAACGAAGAAATGGTTGGCACGATTACCCCTGTGGTAATTGATTTATCTGTCGAGGAGGATTTATGGATGCCGGACGAGGGAGATGTCGAGCATCTAGTCGTCGACCTTATGGCCAGGGAGTTCGCTACCCTAGAGATCGGTGATGGTGTCATGGAACCAATCGTGATTGAGCTCCCGCCTGAGGATGAAGAGGACTTGATAATAGAGAAAACCCCGAGTTACAACCCCAAGGCAGTCCCTTGGAGTTATAAAACGGACGAGATTGACGCCATCACACGTTCAGGCCGTTGCTATGCACCTGCTGGGGTAGTCGAGAAGAAAGCCGTCTCGGACGAGGAGGCGAAGCAGTTCCTGGCAATTGTCAAAACGAGCGAATTTAATGTCGTGAACCAATTGAGAAAGATGCCTGCCCAGATCTCTCTTTTGGATCTTTTTAAAACATCCGAGAAGCACAAAAATGCACTACTGAAAGTCCTTAATGAAGTGCATGTGCCAGAAGATATCGATGATAGTCAGCTAGAGGAGTTCGTAGGGTCCATTTTATTGAAAGATCAAATCTCATTTGCCGATGAAGACTTCCCCGTTGAAGGTCGCAACCATACCAAGGCGCTACTTATCTCAGTAAAGTGTCGTGATAGGATGGTGGCAAGAGTATTGATTGACAATGGATCGGCATTAAATATTTGTCCACTTGCTACCCTTCGTCGTCTGGGGGTAAATGAAGAAAAAATGCTAGTATCCAAATTTACCGTTCGTGCTTTTGACGGTATGAAAAAGGAAGTAATTGGTGAGGTTGAGCTTGAACTACTGATTGGTCCAGTCCTTTTCCTAGTCAGCTTCCAAGTCCTAGATATTCCTAGTGCCTTCAATTTTTTACTGGGACGACCGTGGATACATACCGCCGGAGCTGTACCCTCGAGCCTACACCAAAAGGTTAAATTCATTGTGGACGGGAAGCTGGTAACTGTTCACGGGGAAACTGACTTTAAGGTTTTTCACGACACGGCAATCCCATATGTAGAACCCGAGGACAAGGCTGAATCGAGTTATCAAACTCTGGAGTTGGTCTCGATGGTCCATGTGCCCGTTGGGACCATCATGCGAGACCTAGACGTGGTTAAGCCGTCGCTCATGTCGAGCAAGGTATTGCTCGAAAATGGTCATGTCCCCGGAACCAGCCTGGGATTATATGGACAAGGTATCAAAGAACCCCTCCGGGTCTCCAAGTGGCGCAGGAAGACAGGCCTGGGTTATCATGGGAGCAATTCTGGTGACCGAGATAACCATGGAGAACGAGGCTGTGTCGGAGGACGAGGTCAACAGGGAGGCCGTGGTGGTCGTGGTGGACATACTAATTATAGCGGCCAGGCAAGCAACAAAGACCATGGTGATTACGGAGGCCTAGCTAATCAGGGAAGTTGCGGAGGTCGAGGAAGTTTATTTGGATTAGGGGAAGGTCAGAAGGGCCTACTTCTGCCAGAGTTGAAGGAAATCTTCCGGGGGCCACCCAAGCTGCTACAGGAAGAGGAGGCCATTCTTAGTCTCGTCGATCTTTTCTAGGGGGAGTGCATTTGTACCATCACAAAAAATGAAGAGGCCGAGCCTTCTATTGCCACCGCCAACCTTTTTGAGTAGGGATGCTGCTTTTCTTTCCAGTTTAGTCTAGTTTGTGTCCGTGTTCATCCTTTCCATGGGAAGTTCATTTAGGTCTAGGTGTTGTTTCTCCTTGTAATCAAAGTCCTGGACTGCGAGCCGTCGGTCCAGGACCTCGAGTCATGTAAACGGCCCTATCTTATTAATGAAATCATAGTCATGTTTTATTAAGAACGTGTGGAAGTACCCAAACCAGACTGATGATGATGCTTTGAGGCCTGGACTTCCGCACGCTTCCTGATTTCCAAAATCATTTGCAAATAGGGACGTCCAAGGATATGAGGACGGATCCATCATTTTCATAAACTCTTTCAAAATGATTTCAAAACGCATGCATATCATTACCATCGAACAAGATTGGACTCGGCATGAAGAGTCTAAGCCATTGACCGCAGAGCCTACAATTACAATAAATCTGGGCGATTCGGAGAATGTTAGAGAAATCAAGATTGGAGCTGGCCTTTCTAAAATCAAGATTAGAAGGATGGTTGACCTTTTAAAAGAATACCAAGATGTGTTCGCGTGGTCATATGCGGATATGCCGGGGTTAGATAGAGAAATTGTAGAGCACGCTCTACCAACTGATCCGAGTATCCCGCCGAAGAAACAAAGGCTCAGAAGAGCAAAGCCCGAATTATCCAAGAAGATCGAAGAAGAAGTCATGAAGTTGTTGAAAGTGGGCTTCATAGAAGTGTCGCACTATTCTGACTGGATCGCCAATGTAGTCCCCGTTATGAAGAAGGATGGTCGGGTTAGGGTTTGTATTGACTACCGCGATATGAATCGAGCAAGTCCGAAGGATGACTTCCCGCTGCCTCACATCGATGTGTTGGTCGACAGCACCGCGGGATTTGAGCTATTTTCTTTTATGGATGGATTTTCTGGCTATAATCAAATTCGGATGAAAGAAGAAGATAAAAGTAAGACCTCCTTCATTACCCCTTGGGGGACCTTTTGTTACAAGGTAATGCCTTTTGGCTTGAAGAATGCCGGGGCAACGTACCAAAGAGCAATGGTCACGCTGTTCCACGATATGATGCATAAGGAGGTGGAGGTCTACGTAGACGATACGATTGCCAAATCCAAACATGGAGAAGACCACATCGAGGTGTTGCGGAAGTTGTTTGACCGACTTCGAAGGTTCAAGCTAAGACTTAACCCCGCCAAATGTATGTTTGGGGCAAAATCTGGGAAACTATTGGGGTTCATGGTCAGTAGTCGAGGCATTGAAATTGACCCGTCAAAGGTTAAGGCCATTTGTGATTTGAAGCCTCCTTCAACTGTCAAAGAGATTCGGAGTTTGCTAGGGAGACTCAACTATGTGGCGAGATTCATTTCTCAATTGTCTGAGACGGCTAAACCTTTTTTCAAGCTCTTGAAGAAAAATGCCAAAGTTAAGTGGGATACTGATTGTCAAGAGGCATTTGAGAAAATAAAACAATATCTTTCTCATTCGCCGGTCCTGGTGCCACCCGTCCCTAGAGTGCCGTTAATACTCTACCTGACTATTCATGATGAGTCGTTGGGGGCCTTGCTAGCTCAGAAGAGACCAAGCGATGACAAAGAATGTGCGGTATACTATCTCAGTAAGAAGTTTACTTCATCCGAAATAAATTACCCCGGAGTTGAAAAAACATGTGCGGCTTTGGTGTGGGTATTACACCGCTTACGCCAATACACACTCCATCATCGGATCCTACTCGTAACTGAGAATGATCCCATCAAATATTTGCTGGAAAAACCTGCGTTGGTCGGAAAGTTAGCAAAGTGGCAAGTTCTAGTGTCCGAATTCGATGTCCACAAAGATGACGCAGAAATCGTCAAGGGAAGAGCTATAGCCGACATGCCGGAGAAAACATCGAAAGGTCGGAAGACCATGATCAGTCAGATCCTATAGAAGAGCGCATTTCAGAGATAGTGGACGATAAGTGGACTATGTACTTCGATGGTGCCGTTAACCTGGCTGGTTCTGGGACTGGAGCAGTTCTTATCTCCCCGACGGGTCAACATCACCCTGTGGCCGCCAAGTTGGCATTTCCTTGTACCAACAATATCTCGGAATACGAGGCTTGCATACCGGGATTGCAATTGGCCGTCGACATGAAAGTTAGGAAGGCTGCAGGTTTACGGCGATTCCGCCCTCATCATTCTTCAGACAGAGGGCCAATGGCGAACCCGTGACTCCAAATTGATTCCTTACCACGAATTCCTTGAGGAGTTAATAAAGGAATTTGATGAGATTTCCTTTGAGTATTTACCCCGATCGCAGAATCAGTTTGCCGACGCCCTGGCCACGTTATCATCAATGTTGCAAGTCATGGAAGGGTTAGACATTGAGCCACTGAAAATCGAAATACTGACACGTCCCGCTTACTGTTCGGCGATCGCAGATGAACCTGATGAGAAGCCGTGGTATCACGACATCATGAACTATCTTCAAAGGGGTGAATATCCTCCTGGAAGTGAACTAACAGATCAGAAATACATAAGGAAGCTAGCGTCAAAATTCTTCATTAGTGGCAACGCTCTTTACAAAAGATCCTTTGACTCAATTTTGTTGAAATGCGTCGATGCCAGAGAAGCTAATCAGTTGATGAAGGAAATTCATGAAGGAGAATGCGGTCCGCACATGAACGGTCATCTTTTGGCCAGAAAAATCATGAGACTGGGTTACTTCTGGATGGCTATGGAGGCTGACTGTATTCGGCATGTTCGTTATTGTCATCGGTGCCAAATCTATGCAGATAAAATCAATGTACCGCCAAATGAATTGCGTCAAATGTCCGAGCCATGGCCCTTCTCAATGTGGGGGATCGATATGATTGGGCCAATTAATCCTAAGGCTTCCAATGGACATCGCTTCATCTTGGTAGCCATCGATTACTTCACCAAGTGGATCGAGGCGAACTCATATGCTAATGTCACCGCCAAGAATGTGGCCAAGTTTATTCGCTGTGACATCATCGCTCGTTATGGAGTCCCGGAGGTGATCATCACTGACAATGGCTCAAATCTGAACAATAAGGTTGTAGATGGCTTACTTAACGAGTTTCATATTCGTCACTTGAACTCCTCACCTTACCGTCCACAAATGAATGGGGCTGTAGAGGCAGCCAATAAAAACATAAAGAAGATCTTGTCGAAGACTGCCGACAATTACCGAGACTGGCATGAACGTCTACCTTATGCATTGATGGCGTATCGAACTTCGATCCGCACTTCGACAGGGGTGACTCCTTTCTCGCTCATTTATGGTATGGAAGCAGTTTTGCCTGTGGAGGTTGAAATTCCTTCATTAAGGATACTCTCACAAGCTGAGCTCTCTGAGGAAGAATGGACTCAACAGAGATATGATCAGTTGCACTTGATCGATGAGAATAGACTAAAGGCTTTATGCCACGGTCAATGTTACCAAAAGCGAGTTGCCAAGTCTTTCAATCGCAAAGTCCGGCCTCGACATTTTAAAACCGGAGATCTCGTACTAAGGAAAGTGTTGTCCATCACACCCGAATTAGGTGGGAAGTTCGCTCCAAATTATGACGGTCCGTATGTCGTTAGAAAGGTTCTACCTAAGGGTGCTTTAATTCTTGTAGAAATGGATGGCCAAGAGTTGCCAAAGCCTGTAAACGCCGATTCGGTGAAAAAGTATTTTCCTTGAATGAAATCCGAGGCCCGAGAACCATTTTCGATTCAATCCGAATCACTGTAAGTTATTCACATCATGCATATCATGCATACATGCATACATGCTTACTTTACAGGTCCCAAACAATCCGCAAATTGATCCGCAAATAACTGAACCGTCTTGGTAAGCACCCTTTTTCTTAATGCCAAAAGAAGGTCGAATGGAAAATTTGCTTTGAACAAAAAAAAAAACAACAAAACACAATAATAAAAGAAAAAAGGTTTTCGGCGAGTTTGAGAAAAGCAAGCATAAATTGTGAAAATAAATTTTTCACAGAAATTTTGAATGTCATGCTTGTCCAAAGTTGCCTCGATGCTTGGTGGAACGTTCATTTCGAATCAAAATCCCCAATGGAGATCAATCAACTCAGGTGATCTTGACGAAACAAGAGGAAATATGTTAAATATGCCAAGCGAGAAGCACTTAGAATGAAGAAAGGCGAACCATTCCCAAACACGTCCTATAAACACTTTGTAAGTTGGGTGCAAAAACCGTGTTTTAGGACGAGAGATTCATTCGCAAATTGTACATGGATCAAAGTGAAAAGAGGCATTTCTTTCATATATCCTACACACTACAGGTGATCATAGTTAAGCCCATTTGAGCCTTTAAATGTAAAGAATTCACAAAATGTCCCTGTCAAGAACCACCCCACAATGGGGCAAATTTGGAGGTTCTGGTTGACACCATTTGGCGAAGAAGATGGGAAAGACTTCTTTGCTCTTACTTGCATTGATCTTTTGTGATAACTTCAGGTGAGTCCTAATGGAAGCTCAAAGCATCCCAAAGTGAAGAAGAGCGTTTCATTCTCTACCCAAACACTTATGCCCTTTGCTTAGCCAAGTTGAGCCTGAATATTCATTTCTAAAGCCCGAGTGGTGATTATCTCCTTACACTGGGGCAATGCACATGATTTACCAAAGCAACTGGTGCTTGTGTGACAACATGTGGAAGAATCTCGAAAGTCTTAGGGGCTCAAAATAATCAAAAGAGAAAAAGTCAAGTGAAAACTAGAAGGCATGAAAAAGCAGTGTGCTTGGTAAAAGCAAGGCCAATGCCCATTGTAAAAAAAAAAAAAGCATCTAGAGAGGAATTCTTTCGTAAAAAAAAAAAAAGATGTCGAAAGAAAAATGCTTGCATGAAAGAAAAACCATTGCAAAGGCGAAAGCCATTAGAAAAAGAGCAAAGTTCTTATGTCGAAATGATTTGCCGATCGACTCTCGAGGCGAGTTAAGACGAGATGATATGATAATGATGCCACGATAATCATCAGTTCTTAAATCTTTTCTGAAAAACTCGAGCCTTTTGAGCCTTTCACCGAACCAATCTTACAACCCTTTCCAAAGTCTCTTCCGATTGGGATGGTTCGAGCAGAAGTTTGGATTTCCAAAGAAGCTACCGCTTGAAGAAGTGGAGGGCAAGGTTATCTTATCTCATCTTAAGGTCTCTTGACTTGTAAACCTGGCGGAGATGCTGATCCACAATAATTGCATTCCTTAGCCGATAATACTCATCCATTGTTGAAGCCGTGACCAAACCTATATTACGGTCCTTTAAAAGACCTCTTAGATTGGTCAACGTGTACTTATTGCGAATGATTCTCAAAACCTTCGACAGTGGTCATGTGAGGTATACTGAGTGATCAGACCATTTCCCACATTAATGGATGGGATCAAACAGCCTTCTTGAGAGTTGTGAGAAGCCCTTTCCGACTATGGAGCTCTTGTTTGGCATGTTTAACAAGCCCTTTTCACGAGTTAAGATCATTTTGACAAAAGATTTTCTCCTAAGGGAATTTGATGATTAATGACATTCCTCAAGCCTAATGACAATCTTGTGATATTGAATGATATTGACTGTTTTCCAAACAATTGAATTTAGTTTGATTCACTCATGCAATCAACACTTTCTCCGTGAATGCATTCTTTTGATAGTGTCATTCATGACATTCGAATAACATCGATCTCGCCTGGTATGCTTTCCCTATCAGAGCACCTGTTATAACATATTCCGTTAGATGTGCAATGGCCATTTCGGAAACTTTTTGCTTGATATATTTACAGTCCAGAATTTTTGCACGGTGAGCTTTCGCAGCCCGGAGCACCTTATCGACTTGGCGAGCTTTCGCAGCCCAGAGTCTTTTTCCTTGCCCGGTGAGATTTTGCAGCCCGGAGCACCTCCACCGGCCTGGTGAGCTTTTGCAGCCCAGAGCCTTTTTTCCTTGCTCGGCGAGCTTTCGCAGCCCAAAGCACCCCATCGACCTGGCGAGCTTTCGCAGCCCAGAGTCTTTTTCCTTGCCTGGCGAGCTTTCGTAGCCCGGAGCACCCCATCGACCTGGCGAGCTTTCGCAGCCCAGAGTCTGTCTTTTTCCCTGCCCGGTGAGCTTTCGCAGCCCGAAGCACCCCATCAACCTGGCGAGCTTTCATAGCCCGGAGTCTTTTTCCTCAACCTGGCGAGCTTTCGTAGCCCAGAGTTTATTTCTTTATATGGTGAAACTTTATTTAGCCAAAAATCCGTTCTTACACGGTATGGCTTTGTTTTCGATCAAAGTCCGTTCTTACACGGCACAACCTCTTCATGTAGCCACAAATCCGTTCTTACACGGTATGGCTTTGTTTTCGATCAAAGTCCGTTCTTACACGGCACTACCTCTTCATGTAGCCAAAAGTCCGTTCTTACACGGTATGGCGTCCTTTGTTGTTCATAGGGTTTTAGTCCCTAGGCAAAATCTTTGACGTTCATAGGGTTTTAGTCCCTAGGCGTTCCTTCAAGGTGTTGTTCTTATTGCCGTTCATAGGGTTTTAGTCCCTAGACGGGATCTTAGCTGCTCACAGGGTTTTAATCCCTAGGTGGATTTTCCGACGTTTACAGGGTTTTAGTCCCTAAAAGTCATTTTAATTTTGTCCCTAAAAAAAAAAAATCAGCAAAAAAAATCAAAAATCAACAAAACATCCAAATAATAATAAAAAAAATAGATAAAAAAAAAATCAATCATTCCTCATGCTTTAGCCATTGCGCCATCCCATGCCCTCCGCAAAAAAATTTTTAGGTGTCTCTTGTCTTTGAAAGGAACCTCCGCAAGCTCCCCTTCAAAGAGGGGCAGCTGTTGACACCTAAATTTTTTGCCCAAAAATCATTTTCAAAAAAAATTGGAGCTTGTTTTTCCACAAAAATATTTTGGAATTATTCTATTAAAAAAAAAAACGGAAGAGCAAGGGCCAAGGATTCGAGTGTAGCTAACCGAGACCTGAGGGATCAAATTGCAAATGAACCAGCAAGTTGGGGCCAAAATACAATTTCCAAAAGTTGGGGGACCAAATCGCAAAATTTGTAAAATTTGCCCCCCAAGCCCTTAAATCATCATTTTTACCCCTAATCAAGCTTGAAATTGAAAACGGGCAAGGTAAAATTGATCAGATCAAGCCAAAAGGACTAAATTGGCTCAAATCGGGCATTCTCGGACAAGAAAGTGGCTAATTTTGAGGGACTTTCCTGCAAAATTGGGCATGGAAAATTGCAAATTCTGATTATCATCTTAAACTAATATACTTCAACTTTCAAACTGATCAAAAATTCCGACCAAATGAATGGATTAAAGCACTTAAATTAGCTTCCAAAAACCGGTCCACGATTTGGTCTCAATTCGAGGCTGCTGAGTAGCCAAATTTGTGGCCCCACCATATCCTACTCAGCCAGCCAATCAGCGTGAACTCTGGCCGAGGTGTGAGACCATCATTAGGAGTGCAAATGGACAAAAATTTTCCAGGGATAAGCTGCTGAAGACACGTGATAATCTCAGTCAAACCTGCTCACTCAACAGCTGCAAATTATGATGATTTTGGAGTCAGAAAGTTGGTGAAGAGACTCAGTTTGCAGGCTTGGTAAATGGGCAATCACGGGCTAAAAATCGGGTGGGATTTGATGGATAGGATCTCTGAAGCACGTTCTTTTGGGGGATAAAAATAAAGGGATGAGAGAAGAGGAGGGGAGTTCACGGTCGTTCCAAAAACTCACCCTCAGACGCAACTAAAAAAAAACAAAAACCCAGAAAAGTTCCAGACTGACTTTTGGAGAGGAAAGTGAGATTTTCGTGAACTTCGAGCCAAAATTAGCCAAAACCTTCAACTAGAGAGTGGAACTACATTCAAAGAGCTTTCGAACCATAGGTTGCACGCCCCAAATGGATGTCGGGAAGCCACCCAAAATCCCCTCGAAAAGCAGCCCATTCTCGGGTCAAGAGAGAAACCCAGAAATCTTCTAGTGTTGAAGTCAGACGGTTACTGGTGAGGGAAAGTGGGAGTTTTTGAGAGACATGAGGAATATATGAGGATACCTGTGACTTGAAAATTAAACTATAATATATCTAGTTTGGGTTAGTGTCAAATTAGTCAGAAAAGGAGGTCGTTGATTCTGGTTTTGGAGACCAACAAAAACCTTCGTTGTCAGTTCCTTCTTTGCAGATCTCATTTTCCAGTTTGAAGAAGCCTAGTTCCCCGTGCCCTTGGAAGACAGGTTTTTGGTTCCCTCGGCCAAGGGATACTTCAAAGAGAAACTAGGAAGCAAGGTGAGTATCCTACATGTATTTTTGTTCAATTTTGAATATGTTTTAGTTATGAAAAAATCAAGAGAAAACCAGCCCAGAGAACTGATTTCTGAGGCTGGAATTTTTCTAAGTGTTAGAGCTCCTTCATGAGCCCTAAATGTTTGACTTGCTACTCCTCTTTGCATGCGTTTTCTACCTTCGTGAGCTTGATGAATGTTATATGGGTGTACAAATTAGGCTGAGATCCACTTGGTTTGGTCTTTGAAGCCCCGTGTGAACCATGAGATCGCTTGCAACTTGAGTCAAAAGCCAAGCTAACCCACATTGATTCATGGCTAGTCATTATGAACCATGCATGTATGCTTCTTGGGGGGGTTGTTTCGACGTGTTCGCTTGATCATTCTCCATGATGTTAGTTTCATTTAAAAGTAGATGTTACGTATATTCTCTCAGATGAAGTGATGTTTCCCATAGATCTTGCACGTGATGAGTGTCGGGGCTTAAACCTGGGCATGCAACAGGTTTGCTTGACCTGGGTTTAAACCCAAATTTGCAAAAGCAGCCCGAACCCACATATTGGAGGCCGATTCCAACTTGGTTCTCGTGCGTTTTAGGTTGTGATTTCTAGCTAATCTTGTTCTTTGCATGTGATAATATAACCTTGATACTTTGGTTCCACTTGATATTACACACGGAGTAAGATTGAAGGCCACGAATATGGCTCGAGGAAGCCATTTGGGGCATTTTAATGCACACCAAATGCTCGACGAAATGCCCAAACCAAGTTTCGATCTTGAAACGGTTGATTTGAGCCCGGTTCTCGTAATATTCATATTCTGAGTTGTTTCATGTTCACGTAAACCGAGCATAGGCCGATTTAGGGAATTATTATTTTTTTAAATAAAAAACGAAAATTAAAAAAAAAATAGAAAAATTTCGAAAATCCAAAAATTGGAAATTGGGCTTCAGAATTGCTTTTCTCTCCCTTTTTGTGTGATTAGCGTATGTTTGATTGCTCCTCGCTTGATTCGCACGCTTTGAATTGCATGTTTAATTTAAACTCGCATGTGGTTGATTATGCATGTTAAGTTCATGTAGTGATCGTTGCTTCCCTTAGCTTGGTTAGGAATGAATTTTTTAAACTCCCAATTAGTGTGAACACGTTAGGTGGTGAATTGAGCAAGATTAGGTACCGAAAGGGCACTAGTTGGTCAATTAGTGTAATCAAGTCCCCGTACCCATTGAATCTCTGGTTCGTAGAAGTAAAGCATTTCTCCCCTGCTTTGCTTGGGTGTCTAATCGACCCACCAAAAACTGATTAGTGGCGACTCCTAGGTGAAATTGATTTCCATGTTAATAACTTTAACTTAAGTCGCGAATTGGTATGAGCTTGGGAGAGCTCGAGCTAGGTTTAACTTAGTAATCCATTAGCCTAACCCCTTAGGCGGCGGGGCCGGTTTAGGGAGGTCGCGACAGTAGGGTTTTGAATTGGGGAATTTCTTTCAATTTGTGATTTAGAATTTATATTGTGGAGCATACGTTGTGGACGAAGTTGTTTAGGGCTCTATATGATGAATGGGCACGTCGGCGAGTCACGTCGGCCGAAGAAATTGAAAAAATATGATCATGACGGATCTCCATCGATCCTAATTGGAATTAGCACTTAAGTGATCATTTTTAAAAAAAAAAAATAGCACTAAAATGAGCGTCGTACGAAACTTTTGGCATTTTTAGTCTCCTTCTACCATAATTTATTTTATGGAGTTAAAATTATAGTGATTTTTTATACTTTAATATTGTCTGCCTCTTTATTATATATTAAAACAGTATATCTGGAAAGATGAATCTTTTTTTACGTGCTAGGATTTTTCATATGAACTAAAATGTTATAATACTGTAATGATCACATAAAAATAATCATGAATTTAGTTTTTAGAATGAACGCAAGTAAATCACCAGTTAACTAATTTTCTCACTAATAAGAATTGCACTGGTAGGTTCCAAATCTGCAGAGTGTTACGTGGTAAATGGGAAGGACTCGACGCGGTGGTGAAGATACAGGAAGAGGCAGTCAATTACAGAGTCTTGTCGGGTGACGACGTACGCAGAATGAAGGTATGCTGCCGAACTGCTTTTCTATTTTATTTCGCTTCTTCTGATCCTTGTAGTTCTAGATTGTGGCTGGCTGTATCAATGTTGATGAATGTTCTGTTTCATTTTTCAGTATTAATATTATACATGCTTAAGTATTTCGCCGATGACACATTCTATTATGGTCAGATTGATCGGATACCGATGGAAAGGTGAAATGGTGGGCATGGGTTATATGATCAACGCCGTCAAAAAAAGGACAGTCGCTGCCTTGCTTGCCATGTTCATAGAACTTACATTTCACATGACTGAGAGGAGACTGCCATAACTGTTTGTGTGTCATTTATGAAATCAAGCTGCATTCGTTGTACAGTCTGTCGAGGAGCTAATTCTTGCATGCGTCTTTGGCAGTTCCAAATACACAAACCAGTCTGAAGGACCTGGTTGATGTTCCAGCACTAGTTGGCAAATTTAACATTTCTTATTTCTCACACGCGTTTATATAAGTTTAAATGTTGTGCATACCAGAAGTGAAAACAAGCTGCTGATCTGGTTGGGAGCTCATAATCAAACCCCGCGCTTTGGCTTTTAAGTCTCCTTGAATTTATGCATTTTCCAGAAACAAACCCACCATATCCTTCCATGAATTCAAATTTGGATGCAAAAGGAACATGTTACAATCGACCATGTAAGCCTTTTCGACTGCCCATTGTCTGTGTTTCCACAACAATCGATCGATCGTCTTCTTTTATGTGATGTGGTTTCCAAGAATTGTAGGATCACAACGCAATCTTATACGATAATAGCATGATTTCTGTTGGAATTTTTACGAATAAAAGGATAATGTTAAATCAGTGTATGAAAGGTTGTTACGGCTATGTCGATCCAACTCAAAATGACTGCAGTAGTTCTGATTCAGTTTGATCTTTGCATTGACTGCATTTCCACCTATAAGCAGTCTTGATTCATTTGTTGCCCGTTTAGGTTCTTTGACGTCTCTGGTGACATATCGTCATAATTTTCTTCCCTTGCAAGAAGCTACGCATAGCATGAACCCACAAATTAGAATTATACCCGTGTAGAGCAGCTTGTATGGGCTGGGAGACCTCTGATTTGTCCATTTTCCATGCGACAACAACACGTCAAGCTTCCATCAACAAGTCACTATTGGTTGACTTGGTTTGGGTCAAGGTTCTTTGGTAAGGGTGGCGGTCAAATCTGACCCCTTCGAGTATCTGTCGTATCTGCGCGACGTGCGCGTGTCTAAATGTGCGGCGGCGGCCGCCATATCGATAGTGTCATATGTTCGCACTGGAACCTTGGAAGACAACGAAAGAAATACATCGTAATACCACAAGTCGCGTCAACCTCCTTTGTCCTGGCCTCTGGTCCCAGCCGAGAAACTTCCAAGCATATAAAAAAGCCAACAAGACGAATCGG
Source organism: Syzygium oleosum (assembly GCF_021117445.2). Classification (NCBI taxonomy): domain Eukaryota; kingdom Viridiplantae; phylum Streptophyta; class Magnoliopsida; order Myrtales; family Myrtaceae; genus Syzygium; species Syzygium oleosum. Next base: position 9,847,710 of record NW_026607494.1, read on the forward strand.
ATGGTCCCCAGCCCGCCGAATTTACGTGATCTCTTTTGACCTATATGTGCAAAGAGTCTGAGGTGCGAGGCCTGCCTATCGAATCGATGGAGGCAAGTATGTGATCGATCTGTCATGGTTCTATACCGATACTTTTGGTATAGTGTCTTGAGGGCGACCCGAATTGCATCCGATTTATGTAGATTCTCTATTATATCGCATGATGGATTAATTTGGGCATAAAATGAGTATAGTTTTTTTATTTTTGCTAAAAGTAAAATGAGTACAGTTGATGAGCACATAGGAGTGATACATTCTCCATCACGATGCATATCGCGCATAGCAGAATGACTGATGAAGGCTTTGCTAATCAAATCAAAACACTGTGTAAGGAAGCAAACAACAACTTGATTTTCTCCACCCGAGCTGGGCTATGTAGTCAAGTTTCTTGTCTAAGAGCGATAAGAAAGTCAGGATTTGGGTTATGAAATTCGTCATAGGAAAGATAATTATACAATAAACTATATCATATAGGTCAAAGAGCCGACACGGTGCACACGGATTACACAAGCGATTCGGATTTGATTTCCTAGACTTGTAAGAATAAAAGTTCGAGCCACCCAGTTGGATTTTGACTGGAGGTTAGCAGAGATATAGCGGGCCGATGCGCATTTCCTTTGACCGAAAAGCGATTGACCAAGGAATTCAACAGCAAATAGAAGCAATCAACATATTCATCTGCATGATGAGTTTCTTTTTTTGGTCAAGACAAATTTCCATTCATTACCAAAATGATACATGATAGGAAATCTCTAAAGTCACCATAACAAAGCAAGCCAACAAAGATTCAAAACAAACAAAAAACCAGAAATCAAGACATATCATCAGATCGTGGATGGCAGAGATAATCACATGCTCGTCCTTCAAGAATAGATCTGTAACTTCATCCAAGCGAAAGAATCGGCGACCGATCACCGAAGCGCACAACATGATCAGTGATAAGCACACACCGAGATCTCCATTTATAGTTACGGTTTTGCCTTTCGGCGGCGTGCGCCTAGGTTCGGCATCCCCAATGCCATCATCATAAGGAGACAACATAAATATGTTGAAAAAACTCATATCTGATACCTTGAGAGTGAGCTCTGTAACATCGCACAAAGCTTGTAACTAAAACACGTTAAACGAGCACAAATTTGACACCAAAACTGCTTTGAACATCATTGAAACTGGAAACGGAATATTTATTCATTAAAACTCCAAAATCTAGAATTAGATGGGAGAGAAAAGCTCCGAGATATAATATCAGGAGAGCAAAACTCTCAGATCTAAAACTAGATCGAGAGAGTAAAAAAAGAAATATAAAGAAATAAAAGGAAAAATAACTAGGAGGGGAGGGAGAGATCTAGATCAAATCCCTCCCATTCATAAGGGGAAGAGACAAAGAAAGGTTCAGAGAGGGAGAGAGCGAGAGAGCAATGAAGAGAGATGCATGATGAGTTTATGAGCGTGTGTACGCATTGAAAATTCTTGAACGGAGGAGGGCATAGCTTGAGTCGTTATCCGTGGTCAGCAGTGTCTAAAAAAAATTAAAAAGGTTGCCGTGGTCTAAGACGACACTCGGATAAACAGTGAAGGTTGATTTTCCTTAATTGGAACGACAAAAAGTTAAAAAAGAAGATATGAATCGAGAGTACCACTTGTTAGCTAGGGTTCCAACGAGGGAAAAATTTTCCGAGATGACGGCTCACGAGTGACGTTGACTGCTCTTGAGTTGATGACTCCCCTCTTCCGAGGTTACCTCGCTTCCGTCATCCATCAATAATTTCTTGCTTACGTTAAGCTCACCTCTAAACTTAATTTACAATACTTTATATCAATTTGTGTCCTATGATCGAATTAAAAAAATGCATATTTACAGTAACGACATGCTATTATGCTGTTTTTAATGAATAAAGCATGTATTAGTGATTCCATGGATAGAGCGGGAGGGGGTAAAGAGCATGTGAAAAAGTGTGGGGCTAAACTCACCATTGAACAAGAACGGAATCGAGAGGAATATATAATAATTTATCTCGCCAAAAGTGATGGACATAGGACACGTAAAAAAGTGAGAGAAAACATAAAATTCTTCGTTCTGTCTATGATTAACAAAAAGCCTATTTCTCATGCATGATATTTCAACACGATACTTGGTAATACTAAAACTACCAAACGTGCCGCAAAAGAGTAGGCATCCTTTGAAAGTAATCGACAATGAATTTGAGTGGAAACTTGGTTTGATTAATCATATAACTCGACTCAATCGAAGATGGTCCGTTTATAAATCGCTTTCATTAATCCGTCAAGTTCCCTATCTATTAAGGGTGTGCAAAGGAACTAGAAACTTCGAACCGCCCGAAATCGGACCAGACCAGTCCAGAACTGGAGGTTCCTATGGGGACCTGACCAGTTATTGGTTCCAATTTAATAGAATTCGTGAGTATCTATCCGATTCTCGGTTCCAGGCGTTTGCCCACTTATACTGAACCGGTATATATATATTTAAAAAAAATAGGAGCATCCGTCCTAAAATCACTGTATCATTTAATGTTTGGTAAGCAAGACCCTCATAGAGATTTATTTATTATTCTTACATTTTCCTTTGCAAAGAAGCACTTACATAAAATCTAGGTTTATTATTATATTAATTGATGAGTCCAATTTTGTAGGGCCGGTTCAATTCTCGAGTGAGTCCATGGAACTAATGAGCGATTCCCGATTTAAATTTTTCAAAGCCAATCCTTAATAAGCGATTCTCGATTTTTGGATGGGTTCGCCCCTTCTATTCATACATGTGCATCATAACATGAATTATTGCGTGAATTCGGATTGACAATCAACTGTACAAGGACTTAATCTGTCCCATCAAACACCGATGACGTTGGATTGACAATCAACCGTACAACGACTTAATCCGTCCCATCAAACACCGATGACCACGTAACTGTCACTTTTTCTGGCTCTTTTAACCCATTTCCCACGCACTGTGGGCATGAGCTTATCTAAATAAAGGTGTCAGTCCGAGGAATCCATTTCACACAAGGACGACCATCATCGTCATCGGTGATAATATAGTATTATTGTTCTCTTGGCTTTGTCTCTCGTGAACGTGAGAGGGAAGGAAATGGAGAGAGGACTTCCGCCTTCGACTTCAAGGAGAACGGAGAGGAAGATCATTGAGAAGAACCGGAGGGATCGGATCAAGCATCTCTTATCTGTGCTCAACTCCCTCCTCCCCTCTCAACCGTTGGATCAGGTCTCTCTCTCCCGATCTCTCGATCTCGATAATTCGTGTTCACCTATTAAACTGAGGTTGTGAATTCGTGTCACTACAAAATACTGATGTATTATCAGTTCATGTCGATTAGTGTCGTTCTTTTGCTTCTAGAGATATGTAAAATCATGTCGGAAATTGTCACCCCCATATTAAACATCTCTTCATATCCTCCTCGATTATCGAATTTCTGAAGTTTTGAAACTTAGGTACACGTTTGATCATAGTGATTACGTTACGATGACACACAATATATGTACGACGTTGATACCTGAAATACTTTGTCCTCAACATCCATTTGCATGTACATGCACATGTTTGAGTCGTTTTCACTATGAGAGGACCATTGACATGATGAATAATGCAGGAAGCAAAATCACTGCCAGACCATATAGATGAAGCCATAAGATACATAGAGGGCCTAGAGACAGCAGTGAAGGAAGCCAAGGATAAGAAAGAAAACCTAATGGGCAAGAAGAGACCGAGCTCAAGCACAAGCAGCAATGAGTCGGCGACCATCATATCACCTCAAATTGAGATCAGTGTGAGAGATTCTTCTCTGGAGGTGATATTAACTAGCAGGCTACATGATCAATTCATCTTCTCGAAGATTCTCCGAATGCTCCACGAGGAAAAGGTTGAGGTGCTGAATGCCAACTTCTCCATCATTGGGAACTCAGTTTACCACTTGGTGCATGCAAAGGTACGTACTTAAACTCCATTTACTAAAATCGAAACTTGCCTTCTAATAGTACACATTGATCATTTTCAAGAGAAGCGGGGACATTCATTCTCAACCTGAACACGACATTTATCGCGTTCGTGGTAGGATTTAGACGATAAAATTTCTTTTTCCTGGTAAAACCTAATTCTTAGAGTAACTTCATATTTATCCGGAATTTCTTGATGTTTTTGCAGATAGGTGAGTCCGGTTTAGGCGCTGCGACAATATCCGAACGGCTGAAAACATTCGTGAATGGATCCCCGACCGATGGAGGTCATGAAGAATTTCATACAGAGTTTTGGGACTGTGGACTAAGTCCTAATTTATGGAATTTCTAAAACCCACCAATCCAAATTAATAACTATGAAGGCTTCTCGGAGCCAAATTTTCCAATGCTTCAGCTTCTGAATTTTGTAAGCATTCTTCGATCTAAAAGCTAATGTTTAATCATGCTGTAAAAGAGTACTTGAAATGTAGTGCAACAATCTATATTTGGAGATATAATGGAGAAGATTATCTTTAATCTCCCCTCTTTACCTCAGATTAAGCGCTATTAGTTAGACCGTATGGTTAAGTTCTATTGCTAATTAAGATCATCCGTTACTTAACCCTTTCAATGAACGTATAGTAGAGCTTCGCGTCACGACCATCTCTTTTTTATTGGTTCTACAGACCGAAGCCTGCTGGACTCCCCCTTTAATTTCATCAAACGCAAGAATCATATAACATATTTGCCAAAAATGTTTGGAAAAATGGGTTGGGTCAAGTCGAATCGAAGTTTACCATTGGGTGAATCAAACTTAGTGATTATTGTGTGGATAATGATACAATACTACAATATATGTCCTTGATATACTCAATCAAGATGGAAATTTTGGTGCTTACGATCTGAAGCAACACGTTAGAATATTTTAGCTTTAAACCATGTTTTCATCCAACAGTTTAAGTTTTTAAAACAGTTAATAGTGGTTCTACAAAATTTTAAGCCCAATGTATGCGTGAGGGGAGCATTAGAATATTTAAATATGGAACCACTCCATTATCAAACAACTTTAAATTTTTTAGCAGTCGGCTCCTGGATTCAAATCTTTCCATGTCCCTTAATTGCCTCATTTATTATATTTGTCCACGCTTTGTCTTAGGTGAAAGTTAGGAAATAATTACCAAAAAAGTCCTAAATCTATTATATAGATGCCAATTAGTTCTAAGCTTTTCAATTTAGCTAATTCAGTCCTAAAGCTTTTGACGATTTGCCAATTTAGTCATTATGGCCAATTTTGGCTAGAAATCACTAATGTGGACCCGTAGTCTTACGTGGCATGGCCGCCACTAACGTGTACAATTTTTGCAATTTTATAAAAAAAATTGAATTTTTTTTATAAATTTTTTGATCTTTTCCTTTTTCTTTCTTTTTTTTTTTCTACTAAGTCCGGCAAGGGCTTTGTAGCCCTCATTAGACTTAGTGGGAAAAAAAAAAGGAAAGGGCCACAAAGCCCTCCTCGGACTTAGAAAAAAAAGGAAAATAAAGAAAGAAAGAAATTTAAAAAAAAAATTTTGTTCATGCCAACACTAGTCATGTCACATAGAATGGCCGACGTCCACATTAGCGATTGGCAGCAAAAATTGACCCATAGGTTTACATTGACAAATCGTCAAAAGGTTCAGGATTAAATTGACCAAATTGAAATGTTTATGATTGAATTAACATTTATACAATATGTTTAGGACTTATTTGGTAATTTTTCCCGGAAGTCAGTGGTCCCGCACAATTTTACAAATAGGTCATCAGCTCATCAAACTAATTGGAAAAACTACACTCTTCTTATGTTTAAAAAGTTAAAAATAGATATATATAAATAGTAAAAGAATTCCGTAAAACGGAGTTTTGTGGTTGAGCCACATCATCAAAAAACTCCATCCTCTCCAATTTCCCTTCACTTTACTAAAAAATACAAACTTATTGAAAAAAATTAAAATGGATTCAACAAGTACAAAAGAGAATTCTTTTCATTAAGCCATTAATGCTGATTTTGTTAAGAACCAGTTGAATCTATAATAGGTGAGTTTTTGTAATTAATGTTGTTCATTAGCATGTATTGATTGAGTTTTGCAATACCGTATAGGTAATACAAATGACGGTCAACTTGGACTTTCGGTTGTATATATTAATACTCTACATTTTTGGTAGTGCTTGAGTCAATGCATTTTAATCACCGATGGTTTACTTCCGTCGCCCATCTTTTTGCGACTATGCACATTCCTTTGTGATGATTTTTTAGATGATTTTAGAGGCATCTAATAATTTCCATGTATAACCAGTGAGTATTAGTCTTCACCGATTCAATAGCCCTTTACCACAAAATTAGCATTTTCTTAATTGATAATTACTTCATTTATCATATTATATAAGAGGGCTTTGTACAAAAAAATTGAGGTGGGATTGTTCCGTAGAGAGTTTTTGTACAATAAAAATGGGTTTTATAATTAATACGAATCATTAAATGGCTGATTATTTTAAAAAAATGAATTAAGCCTATCATGTTTGACCAAAAAAAAATTTTAAGCCTGTCATGTACCTTTTGACAACTAGCATGGTTCTATGTTTCTTCCTCCTGACCATTTATTTGTCTTTTAATGGAGCACTGTTCATAGTATTCATGTGTTATGGAGCTAAATTTTTTTTTTGTACTATAACATTGTCTGCCTCGTTATTTTGTATTAAAACAGTATAACTGGAAGATGAATCTTTTTTTACGTGCTAGGATTTTTCAAATGAACATAAATGCTATCATATTGTAATTATCGCATAAAAATGATCGTGAATTTTAGTTTTTAGAATGAACCTGCGCAAATAAGTTCTCACTGATTTGAACTGCATTGGTAGGTTCCAAATCAGCGAGTGTTACAAGTAAATGCAAAGGATCCGATGCAGTGATGAAGATACGGGAAGAGCCCGTCAATTACATAGTCTTGCCCGGTGACGACATACGCAGAATGAAGGTATGCTGCAGGACTGCTTTTCTCTTTTATTTCCCTCGTTCTGATCCTTGAAGTTCTAGATTGTGGCTGGCTGTATCTATGTTGACGTATGTTCAGTTTCATTTTCAGGATTTATATGAAACATGCTTAAGTATTTCGCCGATGACGCATCCTATTATGGTCAGATTGATCAGATTTCGATGGAAAGGTGAAAAGGTGGGTATGGTTTATATGATCAACGCCGTCGAAAGAAGATAGTCGCCGCCTTGAATGTCATGACTGCTTGCAAGCTCCATTTAGAAAGAAGATAGTCGCTGCCTTGCTTTGCCGTGTTCGTAGAACTTACATTTCACACGACTGAAAGGACACTGACATAACTGTTTTTTGTGTCATTTATGAAATCAAGCTGCATTCATCGTAGAGTCTGTCGAAACACTAATTCTTGCATGCGTCTTTGGTAGTTTCGAATACACAAACCAGTCAGAAGGACCCGGTTGATGTTCCAGCACTAGTTGGCAAATTTACCATTTCTTATTCCTCAGACGAGTTGTGCTTATATATGTCTAAATGTTGTACATACCAGAAGTCAAAACAAGTTGCTGATCTGGTTGGGAGCTCGGATCAAAGCCGCGCTTGGGCTTTTGAGTCTCCTCGAAAATATGCATATTCCGGAGACAAACCCATGATATCCGCCATTCCATAAATTGCAATTTGGGTGCAGGAACATGTAATGATCGACCATGTAGGCCTTTCCGACTGCCCATTGTCCGTGTTTCCACAATAATCAATCGATTGTCTTCTTTTGTGTCATGAGCTTTCTGAGACTTGTAGGACCGCAACGCAATCTTATACGATAATAGCATGATTTCTGTTGGAATTTTTACGGATAGAAGGATACTGTTAAATCAGTGTGTGAAACACTGTTACGGCTATGTTGATCCAAGTCAGAGTGACCGCAGTAGTCCTACTCAGTTTGATATTTGTAATGACCGCAGTTGTCCTCTTGATTTATTTGTTGCCCGATTAGGTTCTTTGACGTCTCTTGCCACTTATTGCCGTAATTTTCTTCCCTTCATGTAGCTACGCATAGCTTGAACCCACAAATTATGATTAGACCTATGTAGAACAGTTTGTATGGGCTGGGAGACCTCGGATATGTCCATTTTTGCAGTCTGATAAGTACCAAAAGAGAAAAAAAAAAATGCCCTACACTCAATCTCTCAGTCCAAAACAGCAAAAACTAACCTCAAATTTGGAAAGACCACCACAAGCAACCTGGGAACCGGTTTAGAAAGGCCAAAGAACCTGTCCAAAAGAGGTCCAACTGGTTACTCAAAGAATTGAATCGGTTTGCTCAACACAGTTTGATGGCTGCTGATGTGGTGCGGCTTGCTGAGGTGGCTAGCTGATGTGTGTCAATGACGTGGCCTTTTGATAGGATGTGTGCGGCGTCTGATGACATGGCAGAGGAACTGCTGAAGATCAGGCTCGACGCATGAAACATGTGAAGGGCGTGACTTGGATCTTGAATCGACTAAGGGTACCTTTGGTTTGCTTTTTTGAGAAAATGTTTGGGAAAATGCAAAAACCTTTAGGCTCCGATCGTTTGGCGGAAAATATTCTCCTTTTGGAAAATATTTTTCCGGAAGTCATTTTCCTGGAAAATATTTTCCCGGAATATAATTTTCCGGTGTTCGGCGATCAATATGAAAAAGTTTCGGAAAATATTTTTCTCCGGCGACCGGCGGCGGGCAGCGGCGTCCGGCGGCCTGCGGCCGGCAGCGCGTCCGGCGTCGGCAGCAGCCGGCACAGCAGCGAGCGGCCAGCGTCGCGCCAGCGGCCGGCGACAAGCGGCCGTGCGTCCGGCGACCGGCGGCCGGCGTCCGGCCGCAGCGGCAGCGGCGCCGCGTCCGGCGGCAGCGGCAGCGGCCGGCGTCCGGCGGCCGGCGGCGGCGACCAGCGTCCGGCGGCGGCGGCAGCGACGCGTCGGCGGCGGCGGCGGCGGCGGCCAGCGTCCGGCGGCGGCAGCGTCCAGCAGCGGCCGGCGTCCGGCAGCAGCGGCGGCGTCGGCGTCCGGCAGCGGCAGCGTCAGCGGCGGCGTCCGGCGGCCGGCGTCCAGCAGCAGCGTCCGGCGGCCGGGCGGCCGGCGTCCGGCGGCGGCGTCGCAGCGGCGGCGCGCCGGCGTCGCGGCGGCAGCGGCAGCCGCAGCGGCCAGCAGCAGCGGCAGCAAGCAGCGGCCAGCGTCCGGCAGCAGCGGCCAGCGTCCGGCAGCAGCGTCCGGCGTCCGGCGGCAGCGTCCGGCAGCGGTAACGCTGGCCGGCGTCCGGCAGCCGGCGTCCGGCCGGCCGGCAGCGGCCAGCGTCCGGCGTCCGGCAGCAGCGTCCGGCGTCGGCGCGGGCTGCCGGCAGCCGGCCGCGAAATCCGGCGTCCGGCGTCCAGCGTCCGGCGTCCGGCGGCCGGCGTCCGGCGTCCGGCGTCCGGCGGCAGCGTCCGGCGTCCGGCGGCAGCGTCCGGCGTCCGGCGGCCAGCGTCCGGCGGCCAGCGACGCCGCCAGCGAAGCGTCCGGCGTCCGGCGGCCAGCGACCGCCGGCAAGCGTCCGGCGTCCGGCGTCCGGCGCGCAGCGTCAGCGTCCGGCGGCCAGCATCCGGCGTCCGGCGGCCAGCATCCGGCGTCCGGCGGCCAGCGTCCGGCGTCCGGCGGCAGCGTCCGGCGGCAGCGTCCGGCGTCCGGCGGCCCGGCAGCCGGCGTCCGGCGGCAGCGTCCGGCGGCGGCGACCGCCGGCGGCGTCCGGCGTCCAGCGGCGGCGTCCGGCGGCGCGGCAGCGTCCGGCAGCAGCGGCAAACATCCGGCGTCCGGCAGCGTCCGGCAGCGGCCGGCGTCGTCCGGCAGCGGCCGGCGTCCAGCAGCGGCAGCCCGGCAGCAGCAACCGTAAGCGCAGCGGCAGCAGCAGTGGCAGCCCAGCAGCCAGTGGCCGGCGCGGCCGGCGGCCAAACAGCCGGCATCCGCAGCAGCAGCGGCCGCAGCGGCCGGCAGCAGCGGCGGCCTGGCGGCCGGCGCGGCGGCCGGCGACCTTAGTGAAGAAGAAGAAGAAGAAGCTCCGGAAAATAATTTCCGCTTTTGAAGAAGCGGAAGTCATTTTCCGTAGACTTAGGCTATTTTGTGAGGGGGGAAGGAAAATATTTTCCCACGGAAAACGTTTTCCGCCCCTCGAACACGGGAAAATCCGGAAAATATTTTCCGGGAGAATATTTTCCGCCAAACGAACGGAGCCTTAAATTAAATTTTTTTTTCGAAATGCAAGTAGTATTTGATGGATCGTAATTTAAAAGGGCATTAGGAAACAATTTTGGTTTAAATTGTGTTGGAAAACAACACTTTGTAAAGCACTTTTGCTATATTTTTAATAATAAAAAAACCTTAAAACAGGTGAAGGACGCAACAGTCGGCGAGGCCAAATCTAGCTGCTGGTGAGCCAAATTTGGTGCCAACAACCTCACCTAAGGTCATGCGACCCCAAGTGACACGGCCTGATGTCTCGCAACCTGAGGCAACAGTCGCGCGACCTCAAACAATCGTTGCCTCAGTTGCGCAATCTAGGTGACGGTCGCCTGAGATCATGCCACGGTCGCCTAAGGTCACGCGACCACGGAGACCATCGACTGGGTTAGCGTGACCTCAGGCAAGGCCAGATTTGGCCTTGCCGTCTGTCCTCGTGCAGAGAAGATGAACAGTTATCACGAGAGCAAAATCGGAAAACGAAAAAATTGGTGAGGGTGGTTTTGGAAGAAAACAACATTATTTAAACCTAGGAATGGAATTTTGAAAATGCTAAAAGCCCAAGGTTCAGCTTTGCCAAGGCTATTATTTGATGAAAGGGGTCTGAAAAAATTTGCCAAACAACACCCAAAGCCCCTCGAAGAAATTGAAGCAAACGCAGCCTAAGCCCCGCTAATACCTCCTTTTAAGGCCTTCCAAAAGGGAAAATTATAAAGTTATGTTCACACAATTTAAGGGGAAAAAAAATCAAATTCAGTGCTCTCATGCTGGTCTTAGAAAAATTCCAAATCTGACCCGACCAAATGAACGAAAAGAACCTAGTAACACAAGTCATGCAAAACCAGTCACGATGTGGGAAAAGAATGAGCATGATATCCTAAGCCATAGGCTTTGGGTCAAAATCTAAAGACAACAATAAGCACATTTCAGCCTCGACTATAGGGGGACCGAGTGAGTGGGACATGATTTGCCCACCAACACTATATGATTCTTTACAAACTCATGCAAAAAGAACCGCAAGTGGTGAATTTGGCAACCTCGACTGGATGGTTAATGGTAGGCAAGTACAAGCAAAAGCACCACAAACAATGAACTCCACACAAATACTTTAGCAAGGTAAGCAAGCAAAATAGCATTGTCGAAAATCACGCGTCATATTGCATTTATCAATTATATCGCTACAATATTACTCTCTCATGTGCATTTGGCGAGAGAGTTTGGCGTGCTTATTGTCTTCGTTGTGGTCCTCCGTCGCTCTTTCAAAATTGTAACTTCCACAGTGTTTTCTCTCTGCAACATCTGAATAATAATAAGCTGACTCCCTCTTCTTTTTTGGTAGGTCTATTGCTCTTCACCTCTCTGTCACAAGCTTGCCTCGGCAATCACTAGTTGTGCAAATAGGGCGATTCAAATTTCACACCATTATCAGCAATCGGATCATTTTCCTTATTGATTTTTTTGCTTTTGTGATTCGATTTAGTTCTCTGTGTAACAGGTTCTCTCCATACTTTGATTTGCGCAGTCTCGTTTGTCACCTTCCCTCTTGCATTTGGTAGTAATATTGCGAGATAGAGTAGAATCAGAGAAAGAGAGAGAAGAGTTAGATCCAACCATCATTATCGAGCACTGACTTGTGATCACCATCTATTTTTCCGGTGTAAACAGATGCGAAACCTCCTTTACCGACTCGATTGTCGCAGTTAGTCATTTGCATGATATATTCCATCGTCGTGTCGGGTTCTGGTGCTTATGATCCAAAGCTACCACGGATGTTCGAAAGTAACTCTGTCAAGTTGCCCATAGGCTTATTACGCGACAATCTCCTAATCAGAATTGTTCAAAGTCTTGTATACCTTCATTCTCCGGAACAATTGCTGCCAGATCAAACACGGCGCGTCCTTCTGTGAGACATATCTAATAACTCAACTTATGATCATAGGAAGACTTTTGCACAAGTTCACTTGAGAGATGCCTCATTTAAAGGCACGTTAATGCATGTACATTGGTTGGCAAATTTGACTGAAACGAGCATGGATCAGTTCAAACGGAAATGGCTAAACGCGCATGATATTCAATGTAGTTGAGTATCGATTGGCTCCATTTATTTCGTGAAAAATAACTAATTTGAAAAATATTCTCCAAAAAATGATAGCTCATATCGCTAACAAAAATGAATAAACAAAAAATATTTTCATCATCTAGGCAAATGTTTAGACACAAATTGTTATCGGTATGTAAATATTTTCATTGATTAATTATTTCAAGTAATACATGCAATCTTATTTAGGATAATATTGTCTAAATCACTCATTTTTCGCGAAATAAAGTTTCTGGCTTTTTTTTTTTGGCCCACGCACGCACAAGATTCTATTACCTAAACTTCGGACTAATTAAATCAAATACATTAACCCCCAAAAAGAAAAAATTCAGCAGTTCCAAACGAAGTTCTAAAATAGCATGACAATGCACGTTAGGCCTAGGGTGCATTTGTTTCGCAGAAAGATGAACAATTTGGAAAATATTTTCCTAAAAACGATCACTTGTATCGCTTATGAAAATGAATGAATTAAAAAAAATCATCATCCATGAAATATTTAGACATAAATTGTTGTCGATAATAACAACATCTTTCATCAACTAATTATTTCAAGCAATACAAATAATTATTTTTAGGAAAATATTTCCAAACCGTTCATTTTCTATGAAACAAACGGAGCCCTAATCACCTCGTTTTTCTTAGTAAACCAGTATACTTGTTGTATCGGGTTTCGATTTCTTACCCCTATAATGTCCTTCAGTTTCTATTAATTCACGTTTTCTGATTACCTTAAATTATTTTAACAGTAATTCCGATATCAATAGAACTTATTTAGCCTAAGTTACCGAGAAACAGTCACAAAACCGATCTCCAAATATGGTTGTTTGCATTATACAAAAATGTTGTGGGTTATTTAGGTCACATGCCAGAACTATCATCCTTCTTTCTTTCACATAAATTTTGTGACTATCTATGTCGATTATATTGCAATTACGCAGTGATGAATTGGTTTTAGACATGCGACAGGAGTGTGATCTATTTTTAGTTTCGGGGCTGTCAAATAAATCTTGGATTATGCGACAAACGTGGCTTAGTTCGATCATGTGCAGCAATAGTGTTTCTCGTTCGATGCAAACAAGCGTAATAGACAAAAAAAAAATCGTACAAATGCAAACGATTTCGGGACTAAAATATCGATGTAATTTCCTTCATATTGAAATAACTCCATATATTTCTTTTGCTTCACTAGTAAAGTCCTAAGTCCAGGCGGTGGTCAAAATATGTCGCTCGTAGTTTATATGATTTAGTGAAAGTTGTTTGCCCATCATTCGGAAAAGGGAGTTGGTGGTCCAAAATGCACCGTTTTTCTCCAAAGAATAACGGTGCCCTATTATCTAATTGCCGATCCGAAAATATCCTTATTTTTCTTAACTTTAGAGCATCTTTTCACCTGGTCCTCCTCTCTGGAAGAAAGCAATTACAGAAAATTACCTATTTTTTTGTGCATGTGAGTCTTTTTGTAATGGTATATTTGTCCTTATTGTTGTCGGAGTAATTACCAAATCAATTTTAAACCTATTGTACGAATACCAATTTATTTTTAAACTTTTCAATTTCGCAAATGTAGTTCTAAACTTTTGCGCGAAATTCCAATATAATTATTCCGACCAATTATCATAGGAAATTGCCGACGCGGCGTTCAGTTATCGCTGGCCATCCTACGTGGTATGCTGATATGGATAACTTGTGGGCTAAGTCAGCGATTTCCGACGGTAATTGACTGGAAGAACTGTATTGGAATTTCATGCAAAAGTTTAGGAGTATATTGGCAAAATTGAAAAGTATAGGTACAATAGATTTAAGACTGAATTGATAACTTTCCCTATTGTTGTCCCATCTAATGCTGTGAAATATCATGCTGAAGATTGGACTAATTACATAAACAAAAAACTCCCTTTTCCTTATCAAGATCTTGATTGATGATAACCGCAACAACCATCCTCGCATATATTACTGTTTGCAAACACTAATAGTAGTGTTGGTGAACATGATCTTGGAGTTCCCCTGGGTGTGATCACCGCGACATCCGAAAGAAAAAAACAACAAATTAAGGAACGAAAATGAAAAGAATGAGAAGTGTTGAAGACTATAATCCCTGCTTGTTGTATATCCTATTTTCCATTTTAGTACATTCTGTTATTTACAGTGTTTTTCATTTAGCTAGATTATATAAGATAATGTGTGATTCACACGGTCATAAAAGAATTTAAATTCTGTCTGCTACTGATCTCCAAGAGTTGATGCAGTTGGTTTATGGATCTGCAGGGTGTTTCACGGTTCGTTGTGCCTCTGCGCTTGTGCCCTTGTATTATAAGAGGGAAAAAGAAGGCATCTGCCTATTAGGTTTAGAATTATTCGACATTGTTATACAAAGAGATTGGGGCGAGCAAAGTTGATCGGGAGCTCGAAACCCCGACCGGTCCGGGCTGACTCACTCGGCGAAGCAGCCCAAAATGTAAGGAATATCTGTGAAGGGACATTAGCTTAGCCAATAACGAAGAGGAAGGATCGATTTGACCCTCTTCGACTCCATCTCGTTTCCTCTCAAATCCTCAAATATAGGGCCGTGCAACCGAATTGGTTCTGTTCGAGATCCTTTTCGTACTGTCCTAAAAATCGGTCGAGTTCCCGATTTTAAAGGAAACTGGTCGTGTTCCCGGTTCCCAAGGAAGAAGCACCCGAGAACCGTACCGACTGACTGAATTTGAAACTGGTTTTATGAAGCCTAAAAATCCTAATTTTTCTCTTGGCATCTGTTTCTCTATTATATTCAACCTAACTTGGACACTTCACAACTCTCTCTCTCTCTCTCTCTCTCTCTCTCTCTCTCTCTCTCTCTCTCTCTCTCTCTCGACTCAACCTCCTCCTCGTTTGCTCGTGGCTCGCCCTCACTCGTTCGAGCCTCGCAACATTGCTCATCCTTGACTCGCCTTTGCTTGCTCGCTCTCGTTCACCTTTTACTTTGAACCGTTTTGTTGCTCATATTATTTTGTTGTAAAAAAATGAAACAAGAAAAAAGAACAGAAGAAAAACAGATTTTTAGGTAGACTCAAGAGCCGGACTGGAGAAGCTGATTAGTTTTAGGACAAACAGATAGGCTCCAGGTTCCAAAAACTGATAACTAATTCTAACAAGGTAGGATCTAGAATCTACCCACTATGGTACCGATTACCCTTAATCAAAGAGAAGTTCTATTTTGATTTTGTATGTGTTGGCTTTTGTTCTTATAAAGTTTAAGACATGGCATGATGCTTCTCGTATCTGATTTTATATATGCGAAGACAGAATACAAGATTTTTGCAAAATTTATTTCTACAATCAAAAAGGGCGAATCAAAAAGTGAAATTCAACCTTCTAAACTTCAGACAATGAGTTTCCGAAAGCCGACGACCAATGTTTCCAAATATATGTAATGTTTCATAGCGTCTCATCAAATTCCTTCCTATTACAGCATAAGCTAAAGACCCCTGTTTAGTAATAATATCTAAAAGGGCGATTACAGAGTACATATCCAACCTAACTTCAAGGAATGAAAATAAACTATATTAAGAAGAAAAGGCAAGTATGGGCAACACTTGACTCAAAATTTATTGGAATCACTCAATTATTTCCTCCAAAATTTACATGACTCATCGAACTTACTCTCCGATTCAACTGGCAAAACTTAGAAAAAACCATGGGTTTCTCCTTCCACACACACTCAAAAAAAACCACTCACACAACTTCAACCGCAGTACATTGCAACTTGGGTAACTTCTCAAGCATGTCGAAAGTAAGCATCGAGGCCCTCGGCTTTGCTCGCCGGACTGAGAGCCCAGCCGGGAGCGGGCTCAACGTGGAGCGGTCGCACGTGCCGAGCCACTTGGCTTGCATGTACTTGTGCTTCCTCCACGGGCCCATGTGGATCCCCTTCTCCTTCGTGCACCTCTTGGCGGCCGCGCACAGCGCCTTGATCAGCGGCCTCAGCCTCTCGGCTTTCCCGACGAAGACCTCCGGCAGCCGGCCGACCAGCCGGTTGTACCCCTTGCAGGCTCTCGCCATCTCGAACTCCGCCCGGAAATTGAGCTCGATTATCACTCTCACGGCTCCTTTCTTGGAGCTCGATTCATCCACCACTTCCAAGTACGTGTGCTCCCCTGACGACCAATTGAGTAAAGATTTCAGCAATTTGGTCAGTCCATAAAACAATATTTACTAAAATTGCAAACCCCACCCACCAGCTGGAATTGGGTGTGCCAATCAGTAATCACATTGCTATGCCAGAGTTGATAGATTTTAGTGCAATTCAAAGATAATCATTCTATGATTACCTGATGGGATAGCTGGTGAGCTCCCCCATTTGGATTTGCATATGGCACAGTTGAAGCCATTGCGCCGGAGCCGGTCACAGATGTCCCGCCGCAGGCAACTCCAGCAACCCCCCGCGGCGGATTTGAGACAATCGCATTGCGAATCGTTCCAATTTAATTCCATCAAGCATTCTTTAGTGGCTTGCCTGATTCTGGACTCGATTGAACTGGTCCGATACAGCGTCGCCTGCGAAAAGCGAGAATTGCTCACCATCAATACGCATTCATGAGCCGAAAAAAATCAATCAAAAAACTTCCGACAAGTTAATCAATCGATTCCATCAGTTACCTGAACAAGATGTTCTTGCGACTCCCAGAATGCTCTGCTCTCTTCGGCGCTGGACGACCCGCCGTCCTCCTCGCCGTCCTCCGGATCCTCGAACCCGTCGCCGGAGCCGCACGAGCTCTCCGGCGACGCCGTGCCTTCGTCCAGGAACCCGAAGAAGACGTCCAGCGACGTCTCCGGCTCGCCCGGGAACTCGGCTTTCCCGTGGAAATTCCGGTGAGCCGCCGAAGCTTCGGCCATGGACGTTTCACCGGGAATTTGGAAGGAGACCTCCTCTTTTTTCTCCGCTATCGCAAATCCTGAACCACGCGTGTCCATGTATTTATAGCGACGGTTCGGATTTTCGGTGTTCCTCGCCGGTGGGGCCCGCGTCGGTCACGAGCGCCGAACGGGCCGCCGCGAACATGGCTGCCCGTTCCGTTTCGACGTGGCGGGACGGGATTGGGAGGCAGGCGACGTGGGGGGGGTGGGGGGAGGGCTCATTGGGGGGTGGACCGGACAGCTGTGCTCCACGTAGGATTGACCAATGAGATCGAGCTCGGGGAGTTATCGCGATTGTGGATATGCTCGAATATCCTAAATTTAATTATTTTAGGCGGTTTTCGTACTGTAAAGTCTCTCGAGTTGCCACATTTTTATTGTTTATTCGCCGAAGAACAATAAAATAAAAATATATTAAAAATTTGGTGAGGTCTATCCTGATCTTTGGATTTTTGGGGGAGCCCACGTCAATCATGAAGAAAACATGGCAAGAATATTGCAAGTTGATACTAAATGTTGGGGGGGATAAAGGATTAATTTACTAAATTAATTATGAATGAGAATATGCAACAAAAAAAAAGAATATTTGTTACAGAATTGCGAATCATTATTATAAATTAACAGATTTTGTTTTCGAAAGTGCATTTTATTGTTGAGACAAACAATCATAAAGCCTTCTACTCGTATTAATCTTGGTTAGGTTAAGTTGGTCATTCTATAAGGAGAGCCTTACTCGATACTCGTGGGGAGCGATAACCAAAAAGCTCAGTTGAGTCGAAAGATTCGGAATTCTCATTAAATCAAAAAAATTGTGATGTAGTGGAAGTTTTATGTGAAAGGAAGAGCCAAGTTAATCGTCTATTTAGTGTGGAGTAAAATCTGGTGACATTTGAATAACCGAGGAATGGGGTACATACGAGAAAGATACATCTCTGCAAGAAAAGTTAAAAGAAATCAAAATATCTAATTACGGCAAGACTTATTTCAAGGCACGAATCAAAACTCTCTAAAACAAACTAAGTTTGTCAAATTTATAAGTGTGAGTACCTCTTTTTTCGATTCGACAAATGATATCGAATCAATCCTTCGTCCGACATGTCCAATCTCCAGAGATAAGTCTCCATAACCTTCTTATTTTATTATGAGGTACCACAACTTATGCTTAACCAGTTTTTTTTTTGGTCGAAATAAAATTATATTCATTACTCAAAAGGAAACGTGAGAAGTATATAGACTTTCATGACAAAGAAAATCAAAGCAGAGCAAAACCCAGACTACAAAACAAAGCCAAATCCAGAAAACAAAGAGAACAACAAAGCACCAGCAGGATTAAGCACGCATTCGTTCTATAAGAACGAATCTGTCAAGCAAAATAATCGGTTGACGATCATTGGATCTCGTATCATTATTAATCGCAAGTGATGAGCATATGCCGTAAATTCCTTCTCTAGTAATTATGGCATTGCCAGTTGGCAGTGCGCAATTAAATTTGGCTTCCTCTATATTATCGTTGTATGGAGACAACAAAAATATGTTGAATAACACAAATTTGACTTTTGAAAGAGCAAACCTTCATAGTTCAGTGAGACGCTAGAGCTCATGCGATCACCATTAAAACTAGAGACAGAGGGCCTATACACGGACAGAACATGAGGTATCAAATCCCTGAAAATATTATTAAACTCTTTGATCTAAGTCGAAAGAAAATAGCTCATATGTTTAGAACTCTATCATGAGAGTTCAAATTCTCAAATTGGAAGAAAAGATTTTCCAGATCTAGATCAGAAGAGAAGAAAAGAACAATAAAACTCCAACAAAATGAACAAGTAAGGGAGGGAAGGGTGAGACTAGCTCAAACCATCGTCCATCTCTAAAGGTTGAAGAAGACGATAGAGAGAGAAGAGAGAGGTAGAGAAAAGGACTATGCAGCTGCTTGCCATATGTTTAACCAGTTAATCATTCCATTTAATCTCCATATCTTGTGATATATCTATACCTTTTGGTTACACAGTGAATCAACAAGGGGGAAACTACCTTAATTAGTCATAAACATATTGTACAGATGCAAATTCAATCATAAACTTTCCAATTTTACCAATAGAATCATAATCATTGCACAAAATTCTAATGTAGTCTTTTCGGCCGATTTTCGCCTTAAACTACCAACATGGTGGATTGCCACGTAAGATGACAGGCAATGACTGGACTGCCACTTCAGCCATTTCCGACGAAAAATGATCTGAAGAACTACACTGGAATTTCTCATAAAGGTTCAGGACTAAATTAGCAAAACCGAAATATTTGTAACTGAATTGGTATCCGTATAATGGATTTAGACCTAATATGCTAATTTTTCTATTTAACAAGCGTAATGTCACTCTTGAAATAGGTAATTTTAAGAATTAAGATGTTGATGGATGGCTTATCCAAAATTGAGCGGGACCCCACTGTGTCCACTGGACAGAAGTAACATCCGGCTATGTTAATATAATCCTTAATTAATGAGACTTGAGGATAATCATCCACGGCATATTCCAAATCAACATTGGCGCCTGTGCTCGCAATATGACAGAAAACCCTTCCTCCCAAATTGTGCTCAGTTGATTAAATATGAATATTAATACTCACAAGTACAACATACTCATGGATCAAGAAGACAAAGATGAGGAGGGTAAATTTTTCTTCCTGCGAGTGCAATTTTTATTTCATTTTTTAGTTGATACCCTGTGATTGCCCTAGCTTTATTGGTGTTTGGGATCCCGGAAACAATCAAGTTTCAAAAACGGTGGGCAAAGGGTGGTATTGTCTGTGTATTGGATGTGTGATGAAAGGGAGAGGACGTGGTTTGGCAGGGGCGGGTCGACGAGTCGCTCAAGAATCCGAGCGGAAGTGACTCGTGCACGACCAAACTCAACCCCGGTCTTTTGCTCGCGAAATGGAAATGCCCACTTGCGGTTTGTCTGTAGACGACGTGGGATCTCGATCCATGTGAGTCTGATGCACGTGCATCGTTAGATCATATGAGTCTCACATAAGATCCGCCTCGTCTGGTACATGTGAGTTCAAAATAAAATAGAGAGAAGCTTTGTATTTTTCTTTCTTTTCTTTTTTTATCATTTGAATGTGTGTCAAGTACGAATGCCGACATTGTGGTGCGGGATGATCAACACATTTCGACATTATGAGGAGAATTTTGGCCCCCAAAAAAACAAGAACATCATGAGGAGGATATGCTTTACGGCTGACTAACTAAAGTTTTTGCATAAGTGTACCTAGTTTTCAATAATGAAAAATTTTACCCCCTATTTTCTCCGGATTAGATGTTTCTTTTGTTTTCAAGTTTTACGTCATTATCCGATTGGAGAGTACTTAGGTTGCTTAGCTAGAGAGCTTTGCAAGGGTGGAGATGACATTGTCAGCGTGGACGAAAAATGCCTCGAATTTAACCATTCTTTTTCCACAAAAAATATTAATTAGTACGGGACAATTTTAAATTTAGATGGATCTCATGCGAAATTCACGTGTTCCGAAATTTACGTCACGTTTAACTCGTGCAGGATCGGTGCGCCCGCCCGATGATACCTCGAAATGACGAGGATTTTTCCTTTGTAAGTTCTTCGTCACTCCACCCTGTTCGGTGGTGGGCTTGGAAAGGAAACGACAAGACATTACTTGTGGGAAATTCAAAAGGTACTCCAATCATATTTATACGCGCGGCACTTGGTACGCGTTTATGATATTCCACCACGTTTCTCATGAGAACATCGACATAGAGCCCGATCTTTCCATGGCCCTTTGAGGGAAGGAAAATCACAAAAAGGTGATTAGAAATTGGCCAAATTGGGTTCAAGCGAAGCAAATCTAGTGCCTTGCTAATGGCTGGCAAAATCATGGGATTTGGATCATGTTTCTTCATGAATTTTTACACTTGCGGACGTCTATTCGCCCAAGTCAACATCGTGTATCTTTTTTTTTTTTTTCCTAAGGCATCTTTGGATTATTCGCATAATCAGCGTCTAAGTGAAAAAAGGGGCATCTGAAGCGTCGTTTTGTGGACGAAAAGAGCCTGTGCAATTGAGTGGGAGCACGTAGCTTCTTCGCAACATCATGAAAAGAAAGAAGCAGAGGCATGATTAAAGGATGTCCTCTTCTAGGGTTTTACATGATTGAGGGTCATGTGTAAATTACACTAATCTGTCAATAATTCATGGTCAGTTTAAGGGGGTCTCCCTGGCTACATGTACCAATCAATTCAATTGTCATTTGTTTTGTTTATCATGTGAGGGTAGATGGATCAAATTTGCAGGTGTCTTTCACCTTCAGAAAAAAACCCAAAAAAAATAAAAATAAAAATAAAAACAAGAGATGCTTGAGTATGGCAGTTTTGTTGTTTTCCATAGGGGTCGATTCCCATTTTTGTTTGTTTTAGCAATTATTAAGATATTATTCGATGCGAACAGATATTTTAGAAATGTCGACAAATTGTGATACGTCAAGTGGAGGACGTATGTTGCCACATTGAAGTTAATTGATTCTGATTCGTAGGACATCTCCCTCCCCTCAGTCGTAAACCTATCATATGAATGTCAATTCAATCATAAACTTTTCAGTTTAATCCTAAACGTTTGCGCGAAATTTCAATGTAGTCATTCCTATCAATTTTTGCTGGAAATTGTTGAGTGTTGATCCAGTCAGTCGTGGTACGAGGCACATCGCCATGTCAGCAATTTCCAACGAAAATTTGCTGGAAAGATTACATTAGACTTTAGTGCAGAGATTTAGGATTATACTGGCCAAATTTGAAAGTTTAGAATTGGATTGGTATTCGTACAACAAATTTAGGTCTAATTAGACAATTTTCCAGAGATAATTATAAAAAAAATGTGCACGTTAATGCAAGCCAATCTTTAATAGAAATCGATTATGTGGACGCCAGCCATCCTATGTGACATAGTCGGTGCTGACGTACACATTTTTTTAGTAATTTTTTTCGAAGTTTTTTATAATTTTGTGGTTCTTTCTTTTCTTTTTTGGTTTTCCTTTCTTTACTTTTTTTTATTGAGGGTTGGCAAGGGTCGCTAGCCTACCCTCTTTTGCCATAGGTGAGGGCTGGCGAGGGTGTGGCGACCCTCGTCCGATGCCCTTGCCTGCCAAAGCGAGGGCATCGCGACCCTCACCTAGATCTGGTGATGGCTTGGGCGATGGCTACGACACCCTCGCCAAATCTGGGCCAAGTAAGGGCGCCGCGGCCCTTGTTGGCCCGGAGTGAGGCTACAACACTCAGATCCGGCGAGGGTGTCCCAGTCCTCACCTGTGGCCGGCGACCCTTGCCGACACTCAGTCTAAAAGAGTAAAGAAAAGAAAAAACCAAAATAAAAAAATATCCATGTCAGCGCTAGCTGTGCCATGTAGAAAGGCTAGCGTCCAAGTAAGTTATTTCTTACCAAAATTGGTTAGATTAACTCAATTGACAAGACATGAAAATTTTTAGGACAAATTGGTACAATTGAAAGGTTTGGGAGTTCTTTTCCTTTCTTTTTATTGGATTCAGGAGTTAACTATGATAAAAATGGTACTTTTTATGGGTGGTTCATAAGGGCATACATGCCATTTGCACTGATATCCAGTTTCCATTGAATAATGAATAAGATAGGATATAAAAATATCTGATTTTTACCACCCGCCTGGGTGGCGCTGCTGGAGCGCGCACTCTTCCTCTCGCAAAAGGTTGAGTGTTCGAATCCCGAGCGCTGCAGGGTGACTTAACCGGTGGCACGTGTGTGGTGGCTAGCACGTGTCGCCCCCAGAGTTTACTCTCCGGCTGTCAGCCGTGCGGGGGTTCCCTGGGTTACCAAAAAAAAAAATATATATTTGATTTTATTACTGCAATTCACCAAATAATGTATTAGATATTGCAAAATTCATGGATTTCATATCCTAGCCCTAAGCCTATCTTGTCATGACTAGAAATCTGAACGGCTAAGCACGGCATTAAATCTTAAGTTGATGGGACAGAGATTGCAAAGAAATGTTATCGACGGTGATTTGCCGATTCCTCTTTACCAATCACAATTTGACGTATGCACAACATGTAGGGACGGATCTAGCATAAAATCTTAGCGGGGACAAAAACATAATACAAGATCAGTTGATGGACAAAGACACTATATACCGTGGAACACATATATAGAATATATATGCGGTCAGTTCTAGTAACATGGTAATAGATCAACGTCTAGATATACTGTTCAACTACTTCGTGAATTTACGCTTCAGCCTATCCATGTGTTTGGTCAAATTTCACCAATAAAATTTCAGGATAGCGCTCAAGATTATTCTAAACGAGAGACACCGTGATTCAAGTCAGGAATGCGCCATCGGAACCAATGGCTTACCATCTAACCAATCCATCACGAGACCGGTATACTATGTTGTCTTGGAGAACCCCAATCGGGTTGAAACACTAATAGTATTTACTATTTATAACGTATATTGTGTATACACCCCTCTACTACACATAAATTGCACACTGCTCCCCCTCTCAGACTGCTAAGTTGGCAGATATATTATTCATTTGTGAGCGATTGCATGGGCGAAAGCTATTGCATCAGGTCTTCCATAACATACTTTTTCCAACTATTGATATAACCTTTTGAAGAGCTTTCGAACCTCTCCTGATCTTTGTATGCACTTCCTTTCTTGTATGATTTATTATGTGTGGTGCTTTTGGCACCACTTGATGAAAAAGTATAAAATAATAACTTGATTTTCATGTCACCTAAGGACGACACACAATATTGGCAAGATGGTAAGAAGATTTACCTACTGATGATCATGCCACTTTATTGGAAAGTGGAGAAAGTATAGTAAAAATATATGTTAGTGTGACTTTTAATTAGTGAGCAATCTAGTTGGCAGGACGTGACAAACAAAGCAATTTGTTGCTTTAGGAAGGATTCTATTATATGAAGTCTGTAAAAGCTTCCTGAGCCGAGTTTTCATATCTAGTAGATTCAGATTTGGTGTGTAACTATGAAGAATGGGATGAGTGGATTGGTATCATCAAGTCAGTAATGCAATCACTTAAAAAATGAGGAAGAATCATGGAACGATTTCGGACCAACTTAGAGAAAATCCTGTCCGATATACCTTATCACGGATCTAGACATAAGACTGACCACGTAAAAGAGACACATAATACGCTAAATATCCGAATTATTTACAGAATGTACGATGTATTAGTAATATATTCATAATGTCTAAAAGATATCCTTAAAGAGGTGAGTCGTGACTCTTCCAAAGCACAACCTTCTCGATACAGACGTAATCATTAGCCAGATTGGCGATCGTGTGCAAGGCACTCATGTTGACGCCAACGAAGGGAGGGATTGAGGGAGGATGTGAAAGAGAGACACCAACGTTGTTGTTATCAAGAAGTATTGATAAGCAAATTATATTCAAGGAGACAATGAGAGAGTGGTGGAACTCAGGTCTCAAATCATTTATGGAGGATTTCATTAGGGTAAATTCCATCCATGATCACTGAATTTAAGTGGAATTTGCAATCGGATCACTGAACTTTTATATATTTCGATCATCAAATATGACAGATTTTTATCTTTTTGCAATTGATGCACTTTATCAGTAACTCGATTAAATCAAACTATTGAAGTAACGAGCACAACATCCGACCAAAAAAAGAGTAACGGGCACAATCGATTTTCAAGATGCAATGTGCAATCGCCTTGTCATTGCCACCAGCAACTCATGAGAATTGGCCGGATTCTGATCGAAGTGCATAAACTGTTAAAGAAACGGAAATTTAATGCATTTGAACTTTTGGTTATCGAATTCAAAGTTCAATAAACTGATTGTTAAGTTTCTTCAAATTTAGTGAACCGCGTGAAATTTGCTCTTTTCTATAGGGGAAATCCGAAAAAACTTTTCCTATATTATTGTGATCGCGTAATGTGTGATGATTAGTTATGTCTGTCTCCTTCATGACACGATCGAAAATTGATCAAATACAAGAATGGATTTACTCCCACCTCGTTATTATAGGATTCACGTAACATCAACACAGCTGGTATTGGTACTATAAAGAAGATTAAAGTTTAAAAAAAAATAAGTGCCAACATGAGATTATAGAGTATTATAACTGAAGATAACATTGGAGAGAATATTTTAAATACTAAAAGAAAAAAAAGTACCAACATGAGATTATAGAATATTATAACTGAAGATAACCTTGGAGAGAATATTTTAAATACTAAAAGTCATGGGCTTTTTCTAAGTTTTGTGGTACGCATTATTCCCCAACCATGAGATCCGATCAAATCCTGCTTGGCTGGAATTGAGTAGTGAAAGTGGAAGTGACAACAACTTAAGAGGTTGCAAAGGAGTGATTAATTAGTGTACTCACTAATGGTGAAGAATTAGAAGCTAAATACATGTGTTTATAGGTCATAAATTTAAAACACATGCGTTTTTTTTTTAGTATAGCAATGAGGTGATGTCTAGGCCAGCTTTCGTGCGCTTCAACCGGTTCACCATCATGGGTGATCTTATGAGCGCACTCTTCCATATCGGTCTGGTGCATTCAAGATTTTACTCATAGAGTTCTCCCAACCAAGCTTCGACTCTTGACCACAATGAGAGGAGCAAACACTCTTGCCATCTAAGTCATCAACTTATTGATTAAATTCCGTGAATTGTCATTTTTAATCAAATATTCTTTTCTGGAATTTAGTATATGTTTTATTGCTTGTCATCGGCTTATTATGGTGGAATGTGATGGGACAAAAAGGGCCTCTAGATTTACACGTGAGAGAACTGAAAGTCATACGCGCAATGATTTACTCCAAAAACTTAAGCCTTTCGAAATGTGGTGTGGACTATATTATTTGGCTTACTATTCCGATGCATGTGGATGAAACACTTTCTAAAACCCAATCGCACATAATAAAGGTGAAAAATCTATAAATAAATGCAAAAAATCAAACTTGAAATCTTTCTTTCTAATACCAACTTAAATTTATATGCACAACCATTTACTCTAAAGATTTAAACTCTTAGAGCGCGGGTGAAATATAATTTCAGCCTAACAAGAGAGACTTTTTGCCAAATCATTCAGTTAATACTTAATAGCATAGATCATTGGTCGAGGAAAGAAATTAGTGTCTAAACCTTATCAACAGATTAGATATATCAAAATATATATAATGGGGCATGGTTTCACCTCCCTAAAGTTAATTTGAAAAAGGTACGAGCAGTCCCATTTCTCTCTCAAATAGCAAAGCATCATCACAGTTTTGATACTTAAGATTTTACTAATGCAAAATGAAAGTGGACCGGTTGCAATTGATGCACTTTATTAGAAACCCGATTGATTATCGCAATGTCATCGCCACTTCAGCAATTCATGAAAATTGGCCAGATTCCGATCGAAATGCATAAATTTAAAAACAGAAAGAAAGAAAGTTCAATCTTTTGAAATTTTGGGTAAGTTTCTCCAAATTTTAATGGCCATTCGTGAAATTTGCTCTTTTTTGTAGGGGAGATCCAAAAAAAAAAATACTTCTCTATATTATTGTGGCCACGTATGGTATGATAATCGGATATGCCCGTCTCCGTCACGACACGATTAAAAAAGTGATTTAAGTTAATAAAAAGTGCCAACATGAAATTATAACTACTGTTAATGAAGATAACCTTGGCACACGATTCATAATAAAGAGATGGACTTTTTCTAAGTTTTGGATTAGAAACCCAGATCTGTGCCTTTTGGCTTTTTAACCCCACCAATGATTAAAGTTAAAAAACAGTACCCACATGAGATGGCAAGCTACTATTATCGAAGATGACCTTGGAAGACTATCTTAAATACTAGAAGTGATGGTCTTCTTCTAAGTATTGTGGTACACATTAGAAACCCAC
Organism: Syzygium oleosum; assembly: GCF_021117445.2. Classification (NCBI taxonomy): domain Eukaryota; kingdom Viridiplantae; phylum Streptophyta; class Magnoliopsida; order Myrtales; family Myrtaceae; genus Syzygium; species Syzygium oleosum. The sequence goes on from NW_026607494.1 coordinate 9,874,915, forward strand.
ATCTGCACTTTTTGGCTCTTTTTTCTCGGTTAAAGCGTCTCGTATCACTCGCATGATAGATTTATATGCTTTTTAAATCCATATGATTACCCTCTATTTATTAGTTTAAGTTTGTGTATTTGACATTCTAACGTGGTGACGGGACCAAAAATGTGCAATCCAGTTTATTTCACATGTGGGGCCCTTCGTTCGTCAAATTTCACGTGTCGTCATTCCGAATCTGATTTAAACTTTTTTGTTGGAATTTCTAATAAACATCACCAATTATGAGATGCATTCAAGTCCTGCTTGGCTATAACTGAGGGGTGAAGGTGAAAGTGTAAGTGACAAAAACTTAAAGAGGTCGCAAAGGAATGGTTTATTAGTGTGTTCACTAATGGGGAAGAATGACAAGCTTAATTCAAAAAGAAAAACCCCACATAATTACCAAAATAAAGAACGGGAAGAAAACATCATCTCCTCAGATTTGTACATGATAGTGTATGTAAATACATGTGTTTATAGATCACAATGGGATAAGCTTACCAAAAAATCATAATACTTATTGCGAAAGTGCAATGGACTCCTAAAACTTAAAAAGTATAATCAAGTTCTAAAACTTATCAAATTGATACAATAAAATCTTTCCGTTAATTCCGTCAATTTGGCTAATGAAAAATGCAGACATGACATTTTTTTGGTATTTTCTCTCTCCTACGTTGTATTTTTTTATATTATTTCCTTTATCAAATCTTATTTAAGTAAAACCAAAAAAATTAAAAAATCCTAAGCTAAAATGAAAAAGAGCCACGAGCCCTTGCCAATGGATCGCCACGGCTGCCCATCGCCGAAAGGGTCGGCGGAGGTCGCTGGGTCTTGCTGATGCCCAACGACCCTTACCTAGTTTTAAAAAATTGTTATCTTTCTTTTATTTTTTTAATCTAGTTTAAGTAAGATTTGAGGAATAATAATAATGATATATGTCACGTCAGTATTTTCTGTTAGTTAAATTGATGGAATTAACAAAAGGATTTGATTGCACCAATTTAATAAGTTTCAGGACTTGATTGCACATTTTAAAAGTTTTGGGACTTAATTACACTTTTGCGATAAATTTTAAGACTTCTAATACACTTATCCCAAAAAAATTATATATGTATTTAGATAGGGGGCTTCAATTACAAGTGATGTGTGTTCAGTGAGTTATTTGTTATATATAGGCATGAAAAAACTTATACATGACAGTTAAACTTCATATTTTTTTCACAAATACAGATTTAGAATTTTTAACGTATTTTTCTGTTAAGGCGCATACTTCACGATTCATTTTCTTTTTTTTTGATTTAGTGGTGAAGTTGTGTCTTGGCCAACTTACATGAACCTCGACTAGTCCACCTCGTCGGGCAATTTTAAGAGCACATTCCTCCACATCGGCCCAATGTATTTGCGATTTTACTCCTAGAGTGATCCTGACAAGGCTTCAACCCAAGACCACAACGGGAGGAGCAAACGCTATGATAATCTAAGATAACAACTTGTTGGTTATGATCCGTGAATTATCAATTAAGTTAAATGGTTTTTTTTCTGAAATTTAGTGTGCGTTTAATGTTTCATGCAATGTCAGGGGCTTAAGTTATGGGTTCGAGTACTTGAAGGGAAATATCTGCAAACCTCAAATTTCTGGAATCACAAGGTCAAGGCATCAGCCTCTCCTCTGTGGAAGGCAATAATAGATACCAGAGAAATACTTAATCTGGGAACTCTATATCAAATAGAGGATGGAAAGTCGATCGAGGTCGGAAATTACCCCTAGATTCCTAATGTCTCAACTCATATGCCTTCTTTTATTGATCCAGACCCTGCTTTGAAGCACAGAAAGATAGAAAGCTTCTTTATCCCATGGGACAAAAACTTGGGATGTATTAAGTCTAAATCAGACATTTTGCCCAACCTCAGTATAAGCCATCCTTCAGATCCATGTGTCAAACTCCATTGGGGTAGACAAACTGATTTGGCATCCAGCTATCGATGGAGTGTTTTCTGTTAAATCTGCTTACAAACTCATAAAGTTGCAAAATGAAAATGGTAACAATAGTGGGATTTGGAACAAAATCTGGAAAGCTAGAGCTCATGAGCGACACAAAATGATGTTGTGGAGAATAGTGTCTAACGTTTTACCGAGCTAACTTGTTTCAATTGATCCATATCCCAGACCCTTCTTGCCCGTTGTGTGAAGCTTCGGAGGAAAATTTAGTACATTTGTTCACAAGATGTCCTCTAACCCAAATTTTGCGGAGACAAAGCCCATGGGGTATTATCTCTTCTGCTTGGAACTTCAGGTCTCCGAAAGAGATGGTGAATCACTTTCTTGATCCAGGAAAAATAGCACAGACAACGGGAGTGGATTGCAAGCTCTTCACCCTTAATGCAGCAATTCTTTGCACTATAATGTGGCGTTACAGGAATGTAAAGCTCCATGATCAGACTATTCCAGTGCCTTCCCACGCGATTCAGATGATCATACAAGATTTCTTGGAATATTCAAATATGTTCAAGAGGGAGGACAAAGTTAGGTTAAGCGAGAAACCGGATTTTATTGGGGTAAGATCAAACTCTTGGATTCCTCCATCAAACCAAGAGTTGAAATTTAATGTAGATGGTGAGTGGAAAGATAACAGAGGTGCCATAGGTATTGTTGCACGATCGTATAGAGGCTCAGCTGTCCAAGCGTGGACAAGACAAGGAAGATGGAACTCGCCAGTGGAAGTGGAAGCTGCAGCTCTTCTTCTCGCATGCAAAGCTGCTCAATCCCTCGGCATCCACAAAGCGGTTTTTGAAAGTGATTGTAAGGTGTTAATTGATGCTATTCAACAAAAGGGCATTTGTCCTTGGTGTATTCATCCTTTCGTCTCGGACACTCGCTTACTTCTCAGCAACAACCCAGAATGGAGTTTCAAGTGGATCAACAGATCTAGTAATGTTGCTGCTCATGAGCTTGCAAAATGGGCTTTTTATCATTTAGGAAATGCTTCATCTTTCTTTTTTAATGATCTCCCACCTAGAGCCAAAAACTTAGTGTTAGCGGAGTCTTCTTTAATTTATCGTGTTGATGTAGACTCTAACTCTTCTGTGTAATATTGTACTTTTCTGATGCAATGGAAGGTTCGATTTAGCAAAAAAAAAAATATTATGGTAGACTGAGATGAGGCAAGAGGGGCTTCTAGATTTACACGTGAGAGAACTCAAAGTTACGTGCGCAATCATTACTTCATAGACTTAAGTCTTTCGAGTGCAGTGCGGAGGGGATTATATTATATGGCGTGCAAACTCCATGAGTGTGAGCGAAAAGACTTTTTGAAACCCCAATCGCCCATAATGAAAAGGAAACTCATTAAATAAGTGTGAGAAATCAAACTTGAGATCTCTGGCTCTAACACCAACTTAAAAATTACTTGGTCATCCGTTTACTCTAAAAGTTTAAGTCATTAGAGTTCAAGGTGAAATATATTTTTCATCTTAACCAGGAGAGGTTTATTGCCAAATCATTCAGTCAATACTTAATAGCATAGATTATTGGTACAAAAAGGAAATTAATGTCTAACTTTATCAACAATTTAATTAATATGTACACTGGGACATGGTTACACCTCCCTAAAGTTAATTTAAAAAGGTAGGAGCAGTTCCTTTTTCTCTCTCAAACAGCAAAGCAGCATATCATCTAAGTCTTAAGATTTCACTAATGAAAAATGAAAGCAGGCCAGCCGCAGGCAAGTCCCGAATCGAGTCAGTGCACGAGTGAGGCGGTGTATAACCCGGATTTTCGCGAAAGGTGATGCCGTTTGGACTTTCTCTTGGGCTCTGCATCCACTCTCGTCCCTGTTAACGCCATTAACAGCTGTGATTCATGATTTCATTCATGGCTAGAAGAACAGATGAAGGATGAAAACAGAGTGGGTCGACTTGACTTTCGAAGTTGGTGTGTTGGGCTTTTTGCTCTATCCTCTCAGATTTGCTGTTAACTCCCAAAGAATGAAATTCAGACTTCAGTGATTGGACCAGGCTTGAAGTGACGGACAGAAACGAACGATTGAAAGCCCAAAATTGACACAGTTGGATTTCGTTCAATTTTATGTGGGTATGAACCTAAAATGCTCTTCATTTTGGGCCAAACTAAGTGTTTCAGCCCAACAAACGCACGGTTTTGTTTACTTCTCTTACATTCTTAAGTTCTAATGGATGGTAAAATACATACCAAAATGAAGCTACCAAGCCAAAAAAAAAGGACCACCTACACAGCACGCATTCATTGTAGAGTAGATCATATTTGGCACCGGATTAAAATAACAAAAAGCAAAAGGAAAAGGTATTGAAACCACTCCTTGCGACCACGGCAAGTAGGTGTGTGCACCGATCCCGGTCCAACCGGGAAACCAGACCGGACTGGATCAAACCGGCTAGTTTTTGGGGGGTTGCCAATGGGACCGGTTCAGTTCCCAGTTTCAAAAAATTGGAATCGGGAATAACAGTTACGATTCTCAGTTCCTAGTTCCACATAAGGAACCAAACCGATTAAGATTTCTTATTTTTTTATTATTTTGAAGCAAACCTTAATTAGTAACAAAAATTTCTTTTAATGTTGTGAAATTCTCAATTGTAGGGAATAGAATAAACCAAAAAAAAAAAAGAGAGAGAAGAAATCACCAGTTCCGAGATCAACCCTAGAACCGAACCGAGCCGATTGGTCCAATCTAGTCCTGTTCTAGGACCACATAGGCTGATTCTCCGTTTCACAAAATGGGAACCAACCTTTTCCGATCCAGTTCCAGATTCTACGGTGGGAACGGACCCACCCTGGAACCGATCACCCCTAACGGCAAGGGTGGCTTGGCCCACATCAATGGCCGGTGAGAATCGCATCCCTAATACTTGGTCAAAGTCAATGCCACGCGCCTAGTTTGCTCTCTCTATCTATGATTTTCTTTTTTTTATTTATTTGGCTGTCTTCTAATGGTTAACAAGTTTGAACGGCAATTGCTTTGGGGGGGAAAAGATAAGGACCCAAAATATAATAGCTAGTTGGCAAATGCCACCTAGGGGAGGCCCCACCCTAACATGCTGACTTTTGAACCACCCTGGTCCTCGCTCGAAAATGCAATTGACGTCTTCAAATTTTCATTTAATCAAATTCCTCCTCCTTTCCAAATTCAAACACAACATCACACTTCTAGAAATGGGCAAAAATGTAAATCACCAAAGTGCGCAAAATAAATATCATAAGGTCTAAAAAAAAAATGGAAAAAAAATTCAAAAAAAAAAAACCATAATGGGGGGAGTAGATGAGAATGTCCCTACCCCCATGACGTGAGAAGCACATTAGTCCAAGATGGCGTCCATGATTGGCTTTACTTACTTTTATCTCCAAACACCAAACCATATGATAAATAATTTATTTTAAATAATCGCCATTATTATTTGTTGTTGCTTTGAATTTTGGGCAGAATCTCCCCAAAAAAGTCTCCCTCAAAACCGTGCGGCGACAACAACACGGCAGACACCCATTATTTCACGGAAAAGCAAAATAGTCAAAAGTGGGAATAATCGTTGGGGCCAACTTTTCCATTAAATTTTAATAGAATATTCTATATTGTGATGTCCCCTGTCACTACTAGCTGTCTCCACATTGATCAGACGACAATAATAACATCTGGGAAATTAAGGGAAGAATTTAAAAAATAAAATCGATATAAGGTGACCCATTTCTTGATTGGGGGGAGGCAACTCTGAATTTGAGGATGATGTTGACCCAACTTGTGTCTTGCTTTGAGTGCAAAGTGATCAAAGATGGGGTGAATCAAGATTGAAGGAGAAATTTAAAAAAAAAACACACACACACATTAAATGACAAATTCATTGTAATTCATTATGAATTATGGAAATTCTTGAATCTTGTGTTTGATATCCTAACATAAATACAAGATGACTAGTGAGAAAATGTTTACTTTTTTTCATTTTGAATAATGTGTTCGATATCCTAACATACTATGAACCGAACATGTGCGATGCGACCATTCCACTTCGAAAGCACGTGCCCGACGCCGGACCGCTAGACCGTCCTCAAACGGTTGAGAACATTTTCCTGTGCTCACCAAGCAAACCGCCTAAAGCCGGAGGCCGTTCTCAAGTGAGAATGCGATGCATTTCCATCTCGACACTGGTCACGAGCGCGCTTGCCCCACACGCGCGCACGGCGCAACGTTCAGAACAAATCGGTTTCTGGATCGACCTTATTCTAATTCTGCTATTTCCTGTCGTAAACTGTGTATTACATAGTGTACTAAATCGCGGCGGACTCTCCCTTACAAGAGATCATACCTCGCCACCACGAACATAAAATTAAGAATGAGCGGAGAAAGCTGCCGACTGTACAATATGAGATAAAATTCCAAACCGGAAGATGAGCTACGCTGCGAGCACTCTGTTTGCGCTTCCCTTCGCATGGGCAGGCAGGCAAGCTTGCCCGGCTTTGAAGGTATCTGGCATTCAATAGCTCTACACAGTGAATCTACCCGGCATCATGCACGGACACAAGCTTAGAGTCGACGGTCGCTTGGGGATGATCCTTGCCTGCTCTCGTCTTATCGAGCCGTGCCCTTCTGGCATATTCTTGAATCCGGCGGTCGTGCTCTTTGAGCATCTGATCCACATTGTTTGATGAGACGAGCAATGGGCCCGAGACGTAGATCTTGTTTCCTCCAGCCCCGCGACCGTACTGAAGGAAAAGAGAGAAACAAAAAAAATCTTATCAGACGATCGAGTTCGCACATTTGGAAACTAGATTAATGCGAAGTGGCAACAAACATAATACTAAAGAAAACACTGACTAAAATGCAATTTCCATCAGCAGCCCCGGGTTATAATGACCTTATGGCACGTAAAAGCGAGCACAGAATTGCTCTCCAAATCACCAAAGGATACCATGACAAAGTACCGCCAAGGAAGATTAGATGCAAAACTGAGAGAGAGGTTGCTGTGAGAACTAACCAGAGCAGGTTCTTTGGTACTGGCATTTCCATCTTCTCTTGAACGAGAATCAATATTCGTGCGCATATGACTCCTACAATCCTGCTTCCTCACAGGGTCCATCTCCCTTATGGGTCCTGAAAATCTGCTTGCTTGGATCGCTGATTCTGACACTAAAGGACCGGATTTCTGTTTGTCATCTCCGGCCAGAGCAGTTCTACTAGCGACTAAACTCGATAATGTCGATAAATTGGTGTTTCTCGAGACAGTGATGGAATGGTCGAGTTCTTTTCCTGCCTTGGAGAATCCGGGACCTGGAACTAGCGGTCCTGAGTATGAAGCTCTATTTGGCTGCTCCGCGTAATCTTTTCTTGTTTCCTTGGAAACTCGTGCCTGTTTAGGGGGCGCAACCAAGAACCCGGACACAGTTTTCTCTTGACGAGAGCCGAAAATTTCACTTCGGCTATTTGAATTGGAATGGCCTTGTTTGACCTGCAAAATATCATTTTATGTTACAAAATGACAGAACAAGCTTTGCCAAAAATACAAATAGAACTCTCTTTCCACATTTCCGCTATTGGGGTAAGTAGATTAGTTCTTGCATCAGAATTATCAGAACAGTGAAAAGAAAACAAAGTGCCGACAGGTGAACTGACCAAACCTCCTTTGAATTGTCTTACAAATGCATATCCTTTAGACAAAGATTACGAGTGTGTATGAATTCCAAAGGAAAACTTTTAATCTGTTAATATCATCTGATGTGACAATGCGAACTATTGATCCATGGCATAAAGAGCTCGTGGCAATTGCCCCCAGGACAGTGGGCATTGAGTCGTTGATCTTAAGTTTTCATCAAGAAATTTGTCAGAATGTCAGAACACAACATCCCTACTTAATAATCTCCGGCTACTTTTATATCTTAAAAAGAAACACTTGGGTTCTTGTATAACACTATACCGCTCATTATGCTGTAAATTCACATTGGTGGCCTTACAATGCTACTGATGTCTCGGCATGAAATCAAGGTATCTATTGCAATCACGCTGGCCAGATACAGAGGTTTTCGGCAAGCATGGGTAATTTAGAATGGATGGTGATTATTAACAATAACAATAATATGATGCCAAATTGGAAGAATAGCAGCAAGTGCAATATCTGGCAGGTCTCAGATATTACAGCATAAAATATAAGTTTGACACGAATGCCTTAAACTAAAAATTTCCTTGCATGTCATCAAGCCATGGAATCATCCTCATTGCTTTCACGTTTACCTTGGAATAACTAGGAGCCAATGTCTATTACAAAAAGAAAGGTCAATGAATGCTGAAACTCATAGATATGAATCGTGTAAGCTACCTGCATTTGTTCTGCATTAGTATAATATGATGCAGAATTCGTTCGTGAATCTTTTGTTCCCTTCTTTTCAAGCTCGTTCTTTCCTCTAGCCGCTCCATTCCTGCATTGTCAAATGGTCAACTTACAAGCACCGCAAACAGTGAAAATTACGTATTTAACTGGGATTACAAGCAAAATATACTGATGCATAGAGGAAACAAGGATGAGACAGGCCATAACTCCAAACTAGGAGAGCTTATTCAGGCTATACCACAACAATAAGCAGAAGCACATATGTTATCAGGTCATTTAAGCGATTTTTTCCTGAAATCAAGTAAGACATACCTTCTTGCTTCCTCTTCCCGCAGTTTCATGTCAATTTCCTTGCTTGGTGGATATTTGGGCAGACTTGAAGGATCACAAGGAAGGGGACTTGTTGTAAAGAACTGTAAAAGATTAAGAAGAAGTCGAGGTGTCAAACATGGCTTAACGTTTCAACAGATGGTAAAAGTTTTTCCACAGAGCCTAATCTCTTAAATGGCTAATCAGTTGTCCTGCTCGAACTAGAAAATCTGAATACCTCACTCCTGAGAGCAAAAGCTGCTGTCCCTCTTTGTGAAGGATCTACAGAGATTAAGGTCTCTAAGAGACCCAAAGCAGCTGGAGGGAGTTCTTTAAATATCTCCGCAACACATCGTCGATAAGGTTGTGGAGGCTTGAAAACAGCTGCATGCGGAAGATGCAATCTTCTCCAATAATCATCAGAAGGTGAACCGCAAAGCTTAAAAATTTTATGCAGTTGCTCCACCTAGAAAATAAAACTATGTATGAAGTAATTGGCACAAATTACACATGCACACAAAAAACTCAACAAGAAAGGCAGAGAGCACATTGTCCTAAAAAATAACAGACAAGCACAAGAAAATGCTCGTTAGAGTTACGTCTATCACCAAAATTCAAGACTAATTTCCTAGAGCAATCCACATAGGTATGTGTATATAAAGGATACATCTTTAAACTCCAAACATTTATGCGCATTGAGAGATTCTAGAATAAAATACCTCAGTTTTCCCTGGCAATATAGGCTTGCCAGTATAGAGTTCACCGAGTATACAGCCGGTGCTCCACAAGTCCACCTCGACTCCATAGCGAGAAGCTCCAAGCAAAAGTTCAGGTGGTCGGTACCATAAAGTTACCACCCGGCTTGTCAGTGGAGCAGTCTGATGAGGATCAAAGATGCTGGCTAAACCAAAATCCGCAATCTTCAAGATGCCATTGTTGTCAATGAGAAGATTTGAGCCCTTTATGTCCCGGTGTAGGATCCCATGTTTATGACAATGATCAAGACCACTTAGAAGCTGCTTCATGTAACATTTGATCTGCAATGATTATGGACAAGAGTTAAAATATGAGGTAGCCCGTTACACCAAAAAAATTTCTTTCATCAGCTTTATGAGTGACTTATTCAAGTACCAAAGCTCGTATCAAACCCATCATATAAGTACCTGTGGCTCCGGAAATTTTACGCCAGGCCGCGACGCAAGTCCTGTAAGATCGTGCTCCATGTACTCGAAAACAAGGTACAGGCTACAGGACATCCTTGAAGTTATCAAGCCTTCCAGCTTTATAACATTAGGATGATCAAGCATACGCAAGATGTGGATTTCCCTCGCCATGAACTTGACACTCTCAGCATCGAGATTATCGAACCGCACTCTTTTCAGAGCCACAATTTTGTTGTTAATGACATCTCGTGCCCTGTACACGCTACTGTAAGTTCCTTGGCCAATCTGTAACAGGCAGATCATGTCATAAACAAACCAGGTCACAATAGATCAGATGCTGAAGAATAGTGTTATACAGTAACTTCGTTATTGCTGATATTTGGTCATCATTTTAGGAAGAACTCTTTCAAGAAGAAATAGGTGCCTGGATGCTCATCGAACTTTATGCGTATCTATCAAAATCATTGTTTTTTCCTCCAAAGTCGACCAAATGAAGACGATTAAACTCATAACATGACGAACAAATCAAACGAAAATAAAAGAACAAACATAAGATAATCGACAACCACATGATCAAGAATTGAACATACTTTGTCCAGCTTCTGAAAAGTGTCGGCACGTCGCGGAAGCCATCCCTTGATGGCCTCTCCCGCCACCGCAGACAGCCACACCGGCCACCCGGCTGCCACCTGCTCGCCCTCGACCGCCTTCACGACCCGACCGGCCCCTGGGTGATTAGCCGCCACAGCTGCTTCTGCTCTCTCTCTCCTCTGCTTCTGAATATGGTCGATTTTCTTCTCAATCTGATCATCATACAACCTGGCAGACCCGTTCACTTTCTTATCGATCAACATAACATTCACATCACCCACCTTATCTCTTGCCCTGAACCCATTCTCTCTCTTCGATGAATCCAATCTTGAAGTTTTCGGTTCTGATAATCGCCTACTAGACGATACTCTATCTTTGGCACCCTCTCCGCTGTCATCAACCGCTGAACTCTTAGAATACATGCACCCCATGTTGCAACAATCAACAAATCACTCCAAAAGGAATTGATCTTCACAGAATTCGCTCAACACCCAATACCCATCTCACAATTCTCAAGAGCTCCAATCCCTTTCTGCGTCCATAAAGAGGACTCACGAAACGGACAAAGAACGAACAGAGTAGTCGTATTCGCCCAGCAGGAAATTACCCATCGGCAACAAAAGAGGAAGCTTCTTCTCCTTGTTTGAATATGAGCAAAGAATTGATAAAAGAAGAAAAACGCTAAAGCCACGCCCAATACCAATTCACCAACTATACCACCAAACGGAAAGACCAACAACAACTTGTCGCCGAACAGAAGGACCCTCTATATACAGACGTGAAAAGAATTTTTGACTGTGATAAAAATCCAATCTTTGCTTAGCAAAAGATGGAGATAGAGGGATATGGAGCACAAAAAAAGTAAAAGAGGGAAGGTATTTAGTACCGCCTGCCAAGAGGGGACGAACGGGATTGATGGGGATTTGGTTTGATCGTTCAACGCGCATTCATAATAGTATTATGAAGGCGTGTTGTGTCCGTGGGTTCCTATAAAAAATACGGCTTTTGGTTGTGCATTTCTTTATAGTGTTGGACGGCTTTGCCGTCTGTGTACTCAGTCAAACACCCTCCCTCTCTCTCTCTCTCTCTCTCTCTCTCAAGAGACCAAAGACTCCAAGGCTGTCGCCATCGTCGCTCTGTTTTCCTGCGTAATTGTTCATGTAAAAGAGAAAAGCCCTGAGCTGTTGGAAAGGAGGAGGATTTTGGTTCGGGGTTCAATCAAAAGATTGAAAAGCTCTGGTTCTGTTTAGCAATTCTGAAGGCTCCCCCTTTGCGCGTTCCTTTTTCTCCCCTTCACGTCGCACCGTTCCGATGTTTAGACCAAACTGACTCGTGCGACCCGGACACAGTCAACGCTAATCTTGTGTTTTTCTTCTTGGCTGAACTGAGGTTGTCTTTGTTTTTTCCTTTCTTTCCTGTCTTCTGTTCTGTGCCCAAGAGTCTCAGTTTTACCTGTTAGTTCTCGTTCTCGTGCTCGTTCCTGCTGATGTGAATGCGACCCGGTCATACGAGCCGCATATCATCGGTTAGCCCACCCAACCCGTCTGTCCTTTCTGGTCATGCATCACTTGCGCTCGTTGGCAATGCTCTTTCGTTTTTCACATATTCTAATGTTTGAATGCATTCTGACTTTGATCATTACCGAGGGAGAGAGGATCTCCCCGTGAGGGGGGCGCCGTCCGCGGGGTCGCTCGTGGTGGTTCACCGGCGGGGGCAGAGAGCAAACGGCAAGGCTACGCCGCGCGATGGTGATACGACCTGTGGCGGAGACCGATGCACATAGATGAAGGCAGAGGGGGAGGGAGGGAGAGAGAGATTAAAGAATTCCGAGTCTTTTTTCACCGGAGTGGAAGTCTTTTCGTATATCCGGGACATCTAGATGTTCATTTATCCTACAATTATAAAGGATCTCAATCCTCAAAATAATACTTGAAAACGCATTTGTCGCCATATAATTCTACAAGTAAAATAAAAAAATTCAATTTACAAAATCAATGCAAGATGCTCGAACATATCCCCATTTACTTAACTATTGATCAAATAAAGTCCATCGCATCATTTTGTAAATTAATATTACGTACTGTGCCCTTAATATCGTTATTCTGCTTTCATCTTATTCAAAACGTTCCTCAATTCCTACTGCCGCATCAGACACGTTTCTTGATACCCAACACTAAGGACGTCTTCTGTCCAAATCATAGCAAGAAAAAGAGGCCCACTTTGCTGTCAAATCTTATGTTAGTAAAGGAGAAATTTTTACATGACATTAGAATGGCCAAAACCGGACAGGGCTCAACAAGATTCTGTATGTTCTTTGCTATTATCATTGCGGGTGTGTATCTATAGATTCTATACCCCCAAAAATTTTCATAATTTACTTTCCAAAAAGAGGAAAAAGAACTTAATTTGCTCATTACTTAACCGGTCAATTCCATTTTCCCACTTTTAAGGACGTGGTCTAGTACTTTTATCTGGTCCAATGGGACATCAATTGGTTCTAGATCTAAGCTTAAGCATGACCATATTCCTCTTCAAGAATTGTGATCAAAACTTGGATTATAATCAAGGAAATATGATTGAATAGGACACTAGATTTAAGATCTGGGGACCGTTCAATAAAATGGAAAGTAAATTTTGCAAATTTAAGTATGAATTTTAAGTGGTAATAATCTTAGATGCTGGAATTGGAAATGAGATACTGTTAAAGAATAGCTATACGGAGTATCAATAATCTTAGATTCTTACTTAAACACGGAATGTGGTGAATAGCTATTGGTAGGTTTTAGACTTTTTAGCAATACAATTAAACAAGATTTTAATGCCTATCTAGAAGCCCCATATTCAATTGAAAAATGAAGTAACAACTTCATTATTCAACAAATTTAAATTAATTTTTTAACTTAGTTGAGTCCTTACAATCAAATTCAATCATAGTCATTATATGCGCTTAATTTGATTGAATGATGAAGACATTTATGGTCAATACCTATAGGATCTATTTTAAAATGCCTTGATACAAATTCTAACTAGGGGTGATCGATTCTTGATCCGGTCCGATTCTAAGGTGGAACCGGGAACAGGAGACCGGACCGGCCGGTTGGTCCTAGGACCGAGAACCAGATCGGACTGCCGGTCCAGTCCAATAGAACCGGTCACTTAGGTTTTAGTTCACATTTTACTAATTTTGTCAATGAATTTATATCAATGAAGTTCACTTATGGTTTAGTTCACATTTTACTAATTTTTGTCAATGAATTTATGTCAATGAAATTCACTTAGGGTTTAGTTCACATTTTACTAATTTTTTCGAAGAACTAAAAAAATTTAAAAAAAAAAAGTATATGTAGTCAATCCAATTCGGTCTGGTTCCCCCTTGGAACTGGAAATCAGACTGCCTGTTCCAGTTCCACTTTTAGGAATCGAGAACTAGACTAAGGGCCCGTTTGGTAACGTGCCAAATAGTGAAAATTTCTGTTCTTTTGTTCCCAGAAATAGTTTAGGAACAGAAATGCGTTTGGTAAACTTTTTGTTCTTGAGCACATTTTTACAAAAATTTGTGCCGAGAAACAGTTTTGGAAGAGAAACAAGAAGTAAAAAAAAGTTGCTTCTTGTTTCTCGGCACAATTTTGAGAATCAGTTTTTTTTCTTCTTTTTCTTTTTTTTCTTTTCTTATTTTGTGGTGTTGTTCTTCCCATTTGGCCGAGCCGCCGCGACCCGGCACGGCGGCGGCTGACCGGCCCACACCCGGGGCCGGCGAGGGCGAGGGCTGGACCCTCGCCGCCTGGGCGAGGCGGCCTCGCCCAGTTGAGCGAGGCCGAGCCTCGCCGTCCGTCGCGACGGCGAGGTCGGCCTCGCCCAAAGCAGGCGAGGCTCGGCCTCGCCCAAATCCTGGCGAGGCCGAGCCTCGCCGTAGCAACCCACGGCGAAGCCGACCTCGCCGTGGGTCGCGACGGCGAGGCTCGGCCTCGCCAGATCCTGGGCGAGGCGAGCCTCGCCATCTCCGGGCGAGGCCGACCTCGCCGTCGCGACCGACGGCGAGGCTCGGCCGTCTCGGGCGAGGGCTAGACCCTCGCCGCCGGGCGGCGGCCTCGCCCGGAGACGGCGAGGCTCGACCTCGCCCGGATCTGGCGAGGCCGAGCCTCGCCGTCGCGACCCATGGCGACGGCGAGGCTCGGCCTTGCCAGGATCCGGGCGAGGTCGAGCCTCGCAATCTCGGGCGAGGCCGCTCGCCCGCGGCGAGGGTCCGGCCTCGCCCTCGCCCTCGCCCTCGCCGGCGAGGCGCGACCTCGCCTCCGCCGGCGAGGGCCGTGACGCCCTCGCCGGCCCTGGGCTGTGGCCGGTCGCTGGTCGCCGGCGACCGGTCATGGCCAAAGAAGAAAATGGGTAAAAAAAAAAAAATTTAACAATTCAAAATATTATTTGGGAACAGAAATTTTGTGTAGTTACCAAACGCATTTCTGTTCTTTTCTACTCTAGGAATAGAAATTTTGGACAGTTTATCAAACGCCTTCAAATACTCAGAAATTGTTTCCGGGCACAAAATAAAAAAAAATCATTTCTATTCAGAAATAGCTCCCGGGCACAGAATGGTATTCATGCGCACCCTAACACTATTGGGAACTGGAATGAACCGGGTTTGATCAGGTTTGAACGATTCCCGATTTGGGCAGTCCATTTTGCACACTCCTAATTCTAACCACATAAACACAAGAAAGTGATCTTCATTATCATCTTGGGGGTTAGTATGCACATATCACGTATTGGTATCAAATCTTGAAATTGTTTCTGGGGTACGATGCCCTCGCTTTATTTACGTCATCCTTCAATATCGTGATTAGGTCGATCAAGTCACGGTAACAAGCAAACAATTTCTTCCAGTTGGAGTCACAAGCGGTTTGAAAGTTCGAGGATTTCGATCGACAACTCAATAGGAAATACTATTTGCTTGGATTCTTCACCTAAGATAATGATCTTCTAGAATGAATTTCCTCGTAATACTTTTTCAAATCACATGGTTTTGGTTGATCAATGGAATCTCCTCCATTCAAATATCCATCTCTCTCTTTAGCTAGATGTGACACTCACCAAATCACGCATAAATAAACATGGGGGAGGTGATTGATGGTATTTATCAATGTCTTTAATAAATTTCGAGAACCCAGCAATTTCAACGGGAGTTGTTTCGAGGATTGCACCATAATTGCAAATCCAGCAGAGAGGGAATCAACTTCGAAGTTATGGCAGGTGAAGACTTTTTGAATATTTCAAGTCAACATGGGCGACCCTTCATTTGTTTTTGCATGGAAATTTCTTCTATAAATATTTATGTATATGTGTGTGGGGCACTATACTTAGGGGGTTATTTTACATGGAAAAACATGGCATACTTTAGAATTGGGGTTTGGCCAACTATGACTTTCGTGCGGAATTTCTTGAATTTGTCAAATGTTGCTCCACTTACCAGCTACACTATTGGAGCCACAAAAACATAATGGATCTCAATGTTATTGCTTCGAGTGTTTGATAAAGTGCGTCATTAAAAGGCGATGACTTTTGGATGAGCACTCAAAGAAATGATAGTGGGTAGATTTGACACTATGCTAATATTGGAGCTACAGCTCAGCCAATCTACATATACACAGTGTATAAAGAACAAGAAGTTTTGCCTTTCATGTATTGTGAGTTTGACATGCTGCATCTGCAAGTAGATGTGATTGGTGTAATTTAACTGTGAATTATAGGTGTTGTGATGAGCACTGCGTATGTTCACATCAATACGTCTTATGTACGTATCATAAGTAACATATACACCTGTCCAAGGCGGGCTTGGGCACGTCTGATTAGGTAATACGGATTATCTCTTAACAACTTGTGCGGGCTCGATACAAAAATAATTAACTTGCTCTAATAAAAATGATTGATCCTTGGAAAGAAGGAAATAGCTTGCCTAGGCGCCCTTTCATCGACACTCTGAGATTAAGGAGGCTCAACATGATTTTGACTCTAGAATTGCATGAAGTACTTTCTCCAAATGCCGAAAACGCTTCAGGGCCTAAACCCAACGGAGTTAGTAGTTAGTATAGCCGGCAAAGGACGTACGGGTGCATTGACGGAGACATCTTCTAGTCATAAGACTCAAATAAAAGATAAAACGCAGGAGAACAACCAAAAGCCGTATGAATCAAACGAGCTAAGATCAAGATTCAAGATAAAGCCACACGACTTAACACGTCAAAATTTTCTAAGAAGCTAAATTTTTTCTTGGTATTGATTAAATTAAAGCAAAAGAAACCCTCGTGTATACGTCTTCTAGAAAAGTAATAGGACATGTAAGTACGATTAGTGCACTTTTGTGACATTTTCATGTTTATATATTCCCTATCGACAGCACAATGCATGGGACACATTGCGCACTTGCCCACCCACAATCTAACACACACTTGGGAACAAGAGAAGAGTCACCATCTCTTGCTTGACCCTTCATTTGTCAAAGAACATTGTAGTCCATCTTCTTGTAAGAACTTAAAACTTGTAAATTCCTCAACTTTGACTAGGTACAATATTTTGTTGCGCACCCAATTGTACAACCACCAACTAACCCTATGTATCGTGGTATGACCAATTTGGTGATTGGGGTGTTCTCACTTGGAATTTCTATATGTTTTCTTGTGGTCAATTATAGCTTACTTCCTTGACTCTTTATAAATACCATCGATATTCTCAATCTCTATAGTTATTATATATATATAACTAGACCTAGTTGCCTTCCGCAAAAAAGGAATTGAGAAAAGAGACCTCTCTTGGAAATGCTATTTAGCTTTGGCAAGATAATTACCAAAGAATTCATAAACCTATTGTATGGATACCAATTTAGTTCTAAAATTTTCAATTTAGCCAGTTTAGTCATAAACTTTGTGACGATTTGCCAATATAATTCTTCTTGCTACCAATATTGGCAGAAAATCATTGATGTTCAATACAATCAGTGCTGAGTGGATGCTTTTTCAAAATTTTAAAAAAATTCTGAAACTTTTCTAATTTTTCCTTTTTCTTTTCTTTTCTTTTTTTCCTTCGAATTTCTAGTGGGCGGGGTCCTCGACCCATGACCCTCGCGCGGCCACAAGGAAAATGGAAAAAAAATAAAAGAAAAAGAAAAAGAAAAAATTTCGATTTTTAAAAAAATTTTCAAAAATTGTCCACGCTAGCACTGGTCATGCCACATAAGACGGCCGACGCCAACGCCAGTGATTTCCAGCCAAAATTTGCTGGAAGGAATACATTGACAAATCATCAAAATATTTAAAAATCAATTGACAAAATGGAGAAATTTAGGCCTGAATTGGCCGCGTACAATAGGTTTACGATGTTTTTTTTTTTTTGACAATTTTCCCTAGCTTTGAGTTGAGAGTGACCGTTTGTTTTGAATGTTTATCGTATAGAGTATACGAAAACAGGTTTAACTAGTTTTCACTTTTTCAGTGCGTTTTAAGGAATTTTTTAGCAATTAATAACAATGTTTGATCGCACCAAGTAACTGATATATCAGAAAAACCCATTTAAACCATGGCCCAACTCCATTGGCTTATTCCCAAATTTTCGACTCCCTTGGCCTTACGCAACTTTTTACTATATACAAAAGAAAATCTGTACCAGTGGGATGAAGGACCAATCAACGTCCAACACATGGCGAAAACCAATGGCCATAATGATTGTCTTTCATACCGCACTTTTAATGCTGCCTTAATACACAAACTTGGGAAAAACTACCAAAAAAGTCTTAAATCTATTATAATTGTGTCAATTCAGTTCTAAATTTTTTTTTACTAATTCAGTCCTAAATATTTTGCAATTGTGCAAATTCAATCCATTTGGCCACTTTTGGCTGACCGGTGCTGACGTGGCCACCAGCCGTCCGGCCGACGCTGACTTGGTAATTTTTAAATTTTTAAAAATAAATTTTCTAATTTTTTTACTTTGTTTCTCTCTTTCTTATTTTTTTTTTTCCTATCTTCTTCCCCGATCGCCGTACTGGCGATCGACCAGAGGTTGAGGCCGGCGAGGCACCTCGCTGGCCATGGGCGAGGCTAGCCCTCACCGGCACTGGCGTGGGCAAGCCTCACCATCGCTGGGCTCGACCTCACCCATCGACAACAAGGGTCGATCTGGTGAGGTCTCGCCAGATCTAGGCGGCCTCACTGTCGCCAGGCGAGGTCGAGCTCGCCTGGCCATGGCGAGGCTCGACCTCGCCCACCGACAGCGAGGGTGGATCTGGCAAGACTACCTCGCCCGGCGACGGCAAGGCTCGCCCATGCCCGTGCCGGCAATGGCCAGCCTTGCCCTCACCGGCCTCAGCCTCTAGCCGGTCGCCCGTCGCCCGTCGCTAGACCAGCGACTGGGGAAGAAGATAGAAAAAAAAAAAGAGAGAAAAAAATATAAAAATTCAAAAAAATATTTAAAAACTGCCACGTCAACGTCAGTCGGACGGCCGGGACCGGCCAGCGTCCACATCAGCGTCGGCAGACCAAAAGTGGCCGGATAAACTGAATTGGCACAATTGCAAAAGGTTTAGGACTGAATTAGTAAAAAAAAAAGGTTTACAACTGAATTGGTACAATTGTAATAGGTTTAAGACTTTTTTGGTAATTTTCCCCCACAAACTTGCTCAAGAAAAAGAACGGACTACATATTGAAAGCCACGTAATTTCAGCCCATTGTGCAGCCCATCTTCTTCCGAATTCCATGTTGCATTCCCTAACTGGATTACTAAGCCTGTAATTTTCTTTAATCCTCCCTCCATTTTTTTCTTCTTTTGGTAAGTCCTTAATCCCTTTAGGTCAACACTTTACGTCCTCCGGTTTCGAATTGCTATATTTTACAGCCCGCGTTTTCGAAAGAACCTTCGTCGATGCAATCCCCAGTCATTGCCAGACAATGAATGTAATCGTGGGGGCAACATAGGTCGTATTTCGAGCTACATATGTCGAAAAACTTAGGTCACATTTCAGCTGCGTAGATAGTCATCACGCTACTATGCAAAATGGTGGTTACTATCCAGTGACTAGAATAGTCATTTAGGCAGCCCCGCACGGGCCTTCGCGAGCCACGATTAGTGGTGCAATCCTGACGGGTGACATTTATAGGTTAAGGATAGCATCAGTTAAATGGGTCATGTCACATGGCCAATTACCGTAACAGACAGGTCGGGATAGGTGTATATATATATATTCACAAAAATTCATCTTAATCATTTATAGGTTTAGTTTCATTTTTTATATGGGTGCAACCACTTTTTTATAGCACGCAAGTTTTTCTTGTCCTTTTTTGTTAATAAGCTATAGGTACATGTGTGAAGATTCGATTGCCTGAAAAAATAGAAAATATGAGCACAGAAAAAGTTCAATCTTTGCTATTACAGAGATTGTTGCTCAAAGAGTAAAGCTCAAAGCTGAAAACTTTAACGTTTGTGGGTTGCTTTTGGCATTAAGCTTCCTTCCCAATTCACCGTAGCTCATGGCGAAACATGTTAGGTATTGGTGTTTGCCTAGATGACAATAATGTTTTGCTCCTCTCGTTATGTCTTCAGACCTTATTGGAAGCACTTCAAGAGTAAAATCTTGAATGCACCAAGGTGTTGTGGGGAATATGCCCGTCAAACCGCATGGAGATGTGAATCCACCGGAGTGCATGAAACCTGATTCAAGCCCCACCTAACTACTAAATAAAAAAAATAAAAAAAAGGAAAGAAACATGTTGATATAGGGCCCCCACAAATTGTGACTATCTTATAGATAAATTTTGCATACACGTGTCCTTGCGAATTTTAAGAAGTCGTTCCATTGTTTGCATCACTAGTTTTCCAGTCTCGACTTATACCGAGCAATCACAAAATTGCACAAATCCTGTGATTCTCGAGGGCGGTCCTTTCGCGAGTGGTCCCGAAAAACCGGCGATCGTAAGGATCATGCTTCCAGATCCCTCGCTTTCGAAAGCGGAAGTGCGTACCGTTTGCGCTGCGTCAATCTAGAAGGGGGTTAGACTTTAAGAACTGGATATGCATTCAGTCAAGCTCGCGAACGCCCACAGCAAATAAACATGTGATGATCCCATCTCGAAGGAGAATTATTCGGTCTCGAAAGTCAAACGCGATGGCCTTCGGACTTTCCAAGGCCACAGAAAGAAACGTGAGACCAAACACCATGGAGCAGCTTCCGAGCAAGGTCATTCTGTACTACTATTCTTGGTAATAAAGAACCTTTGACCCGCACCAACATCGCACCATATGGGAACCCTCACGCTCTTATCAGCCACTAAGAACTTGTCCCTTCATTCTGTTCCACACAATTGTCAGTTCATCATCTTCTTTCACGGCAGTCTTCTCTCTTTGTACTTCTCTTTGCCCTTTTCGCCCGAGAAAGATAAAGTGTGAATCGATCCTTCATCATGTTCCCACAAGACCCAAAGAGCTACTGCAGTACAGATCAATGAAACAGCTAGCTTGTAAGCAACTCGTTCAAGGCAAAGCACAAGAATCTTCGTCTCCGGAACCGTCGTCGCCGTCATCGTGCACGGTCCTTCTGAGGGTAATGAGCCGAAGGAGGACATGGGTGCTTCTCTTCCTGACAGTAAACGTCGTTCTCCTGTGCTGTATGTGGAACTTGGAGAATCTCATCTTCTCTTGGTATAGATGCCAGCAATCGTCGTCTCGGTGGACCGCTCTGGAGGCATCGGTCCTTCTCGGGGCGGCGTTTGGGGCGCTGTCGACCGCGGCCGCTCTCACCGTGGCTGTGCCGGCCATTGCGGTCGCTTGGATAACGGTCGTGGTCGGGCTGGCTTTCTCGGGGAAGTCCCAAAGGACTTTGCTCGTCGAAGGCAGGAAGGCGAGCAAAGAGATCGTCTGGTTCATCTGCAAAAACTCGTTCAAGGAAGGTAGAGTCGTGGCCGTGGTTTGTGCCGTTTTGGGGTATTTTGCACTTCTCAAGAAGGGTTAGGTGCCAGGGTTTGATAGAGGAGAAAATTCAATTTCAGACCCTCGTTCTTTTAGTATGTTATCTCAATGAAATTTCTTTATCTGTACATTTTATATCGATATAAGAACCTCTAAGTGTACATAACCCGGGCATCCATTTTACAATTGTTACGAGATTGACGTGACTCGGTAGAACGAGTTTGATTTAGTAGAATGAGTTTTTACACGATAATGTTTTTGCATAAATGAAATGTTAGCTCATAGTATATGAACAAGTAAACCAAAGAATGAGGAGGGCTTTTCATTTCATGGGCCGAAGCTATACGAGGTCATTTCCATTTCTTGCCATAATTACAAAGGATTGCCTTCCTTGGCAGAACAGAACAGAACATAAGTGAGGTCATTTGGTGATTGAAGAAGACATATAAGCACATAACAAAAGAGCATGAGAGGGGTCGTATTGACACTGCGAGATGCACTGCGAAAGTTCAAGAATTATAAATGGGTTAATACCACGAAAAACCCTAAACTGGTACACCCGTGATAATTTTACCCTGAACTATTTTTTTGACCACAAAAACCCCCAAACTGGTATATCTGTGATAAATTTACCCCGAACTATTTTTTTGACCACCAAAAATCCCAAACTGGTACACTTGTGACAATTTTACCCCGAACTATTTCTTTGACCACCAAAAACCACACACTGATACACCTCTGACAATTTTACCCCTGAACTAATTTTTTGACCACTAAAAACCCCAAACTGATACATTTATGACAAATTTACCCTCTGTTAGTGTCCATTAAATTATATTAATATCAAAAAAAATCACAAATTGGTAAACTTGTGACAAACAGAGGGGTAAAATCCAAAATCAGTACACATGTCAATTACCACGTGTCATTAAACTTAGCAATTTGACAGTAAAATTTAACGGAAACTAATGGAGGGTAAATTTGTCACAGGTGTACCAGTTTGGGGTTTTTAGTAGCCAAAAAATTAGTTCGGGGGTAAAATTGTCACAGGTATACCAGTGTGAGGTTTTTTATGGTCAAAAAAATAGTTCGGGGTAAAATTGTCACAGGTGTACCGGTTTAGGGTTTTTTGTGGTCAAAAAAATAGTTTGGGGTAAATTTGTCACAGGTGTATCAGTTTGGGGTTTTTCGTGGTATTAACCCATTATAAATTGAACAGTTGGTTCTGTTGTAACGAATTAGAATTTGTGTCTTGGCCGTCGAGGAGTATAACGATCCGGTCCAGACCACATGGATCGAACCCTCAATGTTTTGATGTTGATTGTAACAACATGGGTCGATACATGCAAAATGTCCTCCCAAAAAACAACCATTAACATCCAAAGAAAACGATTTATCATCACACTTGTGATCTTCCCATAAAACGAAAAAAATAAAAGAAAATTAAGAAAAACAGTTATTATCACCAAAAATAGTAAACCATGCCCGTTGTGACGCCAATAGCTCAAATTTTATTTTACATCGCCAAACCGCCAAACCACCAAACTTGTATTATTATCGCATTGGTACAAGTTTAGGGTAACGGTGACATGTGAAAAAAGTGAGGTATTTGGCATTACAATGAGCAAAGTTTATGATTTTTTTGTGGTAGACAAAGGGTTGTTTGTCATACCGGTACAAGTTCGGGGTTCCAATAACACTGAAAAATTTTGGATATTGGTATCGCAAGTGCATAATTTAGAGTTTTTTTACGGTAATTTCTCAAAAACAAAATGTTAAGAGTCCAAGTCACCAAAAATATAACTTGTGTGTCATTCACTGCTTGTGACAAAATGGGTCTTCATTACCAATTCTCCGTTCCTCTCTTGTGTCATGGACCGTGATTCTCTCGTACTCTCGTACCCTTATTAATGGAGCTTGAGGTTATCAGGGGAAGAGTGAAGATGCAAAAGGGATGAATACAACTGGTTCGTGGAAGTGATGTCAAGACGGTTGGTGTTAAGAGTTCTGGGATTGAATGAATATAAGCTTAGGAGCTCTAAAAGTGGGGTTGGTCTGCTGTGCACAAACCGGTCAGGAGATGATGTCGCTCTCTTGATAAGGCAATGGCAAGCTGAAACCAGTTGTGGTGCTTAAAGTGTTCTGCGTGTATCGCTCAATGGACTAGCCGTCAAAGTTATGCTAGATGTGGTACAACCCGATATGAGGAGGCTATTCACCGTATTATTCTTTTGAACAACTATAGAACGAGGGCTAACCTGGTATGAACAATCCACTAGGCACCGCATAGGCTATTCCGCGGTCAAGGAACCGCCGGCTCGCGATAGATGGTATCAAAGCAGGATCCCTCTAGTAGATGAGTTGAGTTGAAGAAAAACCTATGGTTTACCCGGTCCTACGAGGGCG
The DNA here is from genome assembly GCF_021117445.2 of Syzygium oleosum. Lineage (NCBI taxonomy): Eukaryota > Viridiplantae > Streptophyta > Magnoliopsida > Myrtales > Myrtaceae > Syzygium > Syzygium oleosum. Next base: position 9,898,696 of record NW_026607494.1, read on the forward strand.
GAGACTGATCACTGGGACGAAAACGTGCTCAGATAAAGTGCGGCTCTTCGACTTGCTTCTAGGATGACAATGGAGGGCACAACAAAGAACCGATTCCTCACTAAATAGGAAAAAAATTCCTAAATCAATTTGGTGAATCTCAAGATTAGTCTACTACCACGTTATCAACAATGGGAGAAACTTCAATTGGTCTACTGAGATCATGAGAAACCAAAGTAGCCGAAGAATGGTGCTGCCAAAAAGATGCAGTACTTGTCAGGGAAAGCACAAATAACCGAAGGTGCCGAACGGCTCTGATAAAAAAAAGCCACCAGTGAAGTGAAGTTGTTTTGTTGGGCAAGCGTCCACCACTCATGTAAGCCCCGAAAAAGCAATGTTGATGGTAAGAAGCGACGCAGGGAAGCGACTAAACAGCTCGCAAAGAGGACATTGCAAAATTAAGTGGTGGAGCATGTCATGGACCGTGATTCTCTCGTACTCTCGTGCACAAACTGGTCGAGAGCTAATGCCGTTTTCTTAATGAGGCCATGGCAAGTCGAAACCAGTTGTATTGTCTAAAGTGTTATGCGTGTATCACTCGATGGTCTAGACGCTCGAACTATGCTAGAAGTAGTACGATCCGATATGAGTAAGCTATTCACCGTATTGTTCTTTGAAACTATTATAGGACGAGGGCTGGCCTGGTGTAAACGATTCACCAGGCGCCTCACAGGCTATTACGCGCTCAAGGAACTACCAACCCTTGACACTTGTGTCCATATACTCCATTGAAAGTGCCACGAGTTGTTCTTTTTTTTTTTTTTTTTTTTTGATAATCCGGACTCCCGCACCGGCCGCACTACAAGGGTCCAACCGACCAGGCACCAACCGGAGGAGAGCTAATCTGACCCCACAAACTAGCCTCCATGTAAGTCAAGAGTATGATAAGGTTACGCAGCAGAGGGGACTCGAGCTTGGGACCTGGGACCCCAAGTCCTACACCCTTACCAACGCAGCCAACCTCTTGGAGGCTCCACGAGTTGTTCTAGTGTTCCAAATGATTTGGGTAGCTTTTCAATGATCCAATGATGATGTTATTAAGGATGAAATGAAGATGAACTAGTGTGACAATATTGCAGATAGTTTAGTCATAATTGCGGATTTTTGGAAACTAAATAGATGGTTTATTTCGAATTATTTTATTAAATGGGTCTTCATGACAAAACCGCTTTCGTCGTTGTCAGTCCCCACTTTTTGAGCAGCTTTGCTAGAAATGCGTGGACGTTGAAATTCATGTAAATTTTCGTCCCTAATCACAGCCGACACCTACGCCGTTAAATAATTTCCGGCCCATGTTCCCCGCAACAGCGTTAGCTGGAGTGGCCGACACCGCCCATTTGTCCTTTTCTTGTAGTTCTCTTTGAATAGGCATTTAGATTTTGGTAGGAATTAAGGTTTGCGAAAATATTAAAAAAAATTACCACAGATATAATAATCTGAAATTTTTAGCAAGGCGAAAATTAATTTAGAGCGGACATACCGATTTGAGATTTTTAATGGTATAATATCTTTTTTGAATTATCAATTTACTACCTATAGAAGAAACTCAACTCTAAGAAAGATTAATTTATCGCGATTTTCCCAGAGAAATGAAAAAAAAAATCATACATTTTTGTCATAAAAACATATATTTCACCGAGAAAAAACAGGTTCTAACTAGTTCATATTTTATAAATAGTTCTATGTCAGAGAATTCAAGTTGAACAATTGTTTATTAGGCTGTGCAGGTAATCAAATGACCAAAATGGTTAGGGCAAGCTACAAGAAAGTACCATGATCTTTACACTAGAACACGCCAACTTTCCCATTATTTTAATCGATGTAGCATGTGCAATCTTCTTGGTTTTGGTCACCAAATAAACCTTATCCTTTGCAGAAAAAATTTCAAATCATAGCTAAAATATAGATTTATGGAATAATAGAATCTAAAGGGTCGACTTCCGAGTCCTTAACTGAGTGACCCATCGTTCTTGTGATGAAATCACTCACTCTGCAGTTGCATACTGAATCTGTAATCAAGAGGAGGGACAGATGTTTACCAAACCAGTTCTACCTACCCAAAAAACAATCAATTTTCAGGAGATTTAAATTCTTCTATATGATAATTGGAGTTGACTACTATATGCCCCTTCAAATTTAGGGAAAAATATAAAATTACTTTCCCTAATAGTAGTAGAGTTACTAAGTAAAGACATAGTTTACTATCAAGATGTTTAAGCTATATATATATAAGCCTATTAAATATAGCATAATTTTCTTTTTTGTACGCCGGCCAAGGCTAGCGAGCCCTTGCCGCTCGTTGTGCGACCCAACTAAGAGCCAAATCTAGCGAAGGATCCCGATTTGGCCAGAGATCTAGTTTAGGGCTGCAGGCGACGCCTAGGAGCGTGTGACCCCAGCTATCGATGATTTTTGGGGTCACCCAACTCTAGGCTAGATTTGGCCTTGGTTGGGATGCACAACCTCGGCTTGCCTTTTTCCTATAAAAGAAAGAAGATCAAGAAAAGCATTTGCCAAAAGAAAAAGAAACCAAAAACCCATGAGACTCTATTTGTATCACGGAAAATATTGTTATCATTCACGAAAATATTTTGACATAATTACTGTTGATGATAAAAATAGTTATCATGAACTAATTATTTAAAGTGATATAAGCGATCATTTTTAAGAAAATATTTTCTTAAGGCTCCATTTGATTCGTAGAAAGTGAATAATTTAGAAAACATTTTCTAAAAAAAATTCGCTTGTATCACTTAAAATAATTAATCAATGGAAAATGCATTGCTTATCGATAATAAAAATATTATCGTGAAATACAAAAAGTTTTTTCGTTCATTCATTTTTTAATAAATATGAGCTATCATTTTTAGGCAAATATTTTCCAAATCATTCATTTTCTGCAAAACAGACGCACCTTATTACCATGCTTTTTTTACTTGTAATCATTCTGCCATTTGCGATTGGTTGCTGTTTTTAGCAGAATCTCTTCACTCGCCCATTGTAAGTAGTAAAAGGAATAATAATTAGAGAAATCTGCTTCGTATTAAGTAGGTATTATACTTTTTTGGGCCGTTATGTTGGCACCATTAATGATTGACAGACTCTTCTTGCCAAGTTTTCTTTGACTTCTTCATCTGTTGTTTTTGTATAGATTGAAGGAAGAAATAGATGGTCCATAAGATTGCTCTGGGCATTGACTGGTGAGCACACAGGCCTTGTTAATTTCAATATAAAAACTCCAACTTTATACTAAATAGAGCAGAAACATATGAAAAAAAAAAAAGGAGTAATGAAAAGAAACATCCAACTCCAAATGATTCTTGAAAAAAGAAAAAAGAAGAACTCCAAATGATTCAGACAAGAGAGAGAGAAAGCTAGAAGAAAGCAATTGGCTGGGATCTGAAATCTAACCAGAAGGCATAATTAATCGATTCAGACATCCCACCCAGAGAAAGCTAGAAGAAAGCAATTGGCTGGGATCTGAAATCTAACAAGAAGGCATAATTGATCGATTCAGACATCCCACCCACACTCCCTACTTCTTCTCTATGCCTATGGTCCTTTCGTGATTCTTCTCTCCTTGACTGGGGGACTCTTCTGTGCTCAAAAGAAGGCCACTTGTATATTGTACGCATGTGCTTTGTTCTGCACTTCTGCTCTGTCTGCACACACTCCACCTAAAAGACCCCACATTGTCCGCTTCCTCTGTCTTTCGGCCATCTTCAAGAACCGGAAATCCCCACGAAGCTCTGAACTTTTCGACTTGTGGGTTGCTGCGGATCCTTCATGGCACTTGATTGTCTGGTCAGTTTCTTGATGTGGAGCTGAAAAGATCATCTGGGTTGTTTCGGCACCAAGTTGCAGTCTTTTATCAGACCCATTTTTCCACCAGTGAAGCAATGTACCACAAGTCATCAAGAATGTCGGTGGGACAGCGATTGATGTACCCGATTCTCGGCATCGCGTCCTGCATAGCTTTCATCTACATTTCGGTCAGTGATCTGAGCTTCAGCGACTACTATACAGAGCAGAAGATGGACTTCGTGAGACGAAATGGGACTCAGTTCATGGTGGATGATGGTAAGGTGTTTTATGTGAATGGTTGGAACTCGTACTGGTTGATGGATCATGCGGTGGATGAGTACAGCAGACCCAGGATCCGAGCCATGTTTCAGGCGGGGTCGAAGATGGGCATGACCGTTTGCCGAGCTTGGGCCTTCAACGATGGGGACTACAATGCACTCCAGATTTCTCCTGGACGGTTTGATGAGCGAGTCTTTAGGGTACGGTTTCTGAGTTTCTAGCTTTTCTTGTAGTGGGTCTAGCTTGTTGCATTCTGTGAATGTTTGAGTGAGCACTGCATTTGTTCATGTCTGATTGTTGACTTAAATTAGCTTGTTTGAAGGGGCAGGTTCAAATCTCTCTCTGTCTCTCTAATTTTGTGCAGTGCTTTGAGATTCTCTCCTATCTTACCTGGGTAATTTAATCTAAAGTCTGGATTTTCATTTCATGTTGTGTTGGGTTTCGAATTTTTCTTTTTTGAACTTTCAGTTAATCGAACCAGAATTAATCACCGATGAAGTGACAGATGTGAGAAAGTGGAACTTGATACATAGGCAGATTGCCAGTGGATTGACGAAAATGCAGTAACTCGTTGTGTTTGTTCGTGGGTCACTTCAAGTATAAAGGGGCTTTGTTCTATGGCACACTTGAAACAGAAAACTTATTAAGGTTTTGGTCGTTGGTGTACAATTTATTGCGCTTGAGGATGAACAGAGAATTTTGTTGAATGCAAGTAATAAATCTTCAGCACATGGTGTGTCTACTTTGGTTGCGGAGTTCAACTAGTTCTTACGATAATATTTGGTCATATCTAACTTCTCATGAAAACTTCTTTGAAGAGTAGCATGATTTAATGGAAGTATCAACTTTATTCATTTTGTCTTCCCATCCTCCTGGAAAGAGATGCCCATGGTTAGATTGTGATTGCTGGTGAGGTGCTGCGTTCAATGAGAAATCTAGGCTATGATGGGATGTAAAATGAATGCATCTTACTGCAAAACCATATCATGGACTATCATCATCATGATGCCATAAAATAATTGCTTCTAAGATTTTCATATGTTTTCAGAATGTGGCCTCATTTTTGTGGAACTCAGGTTCTCTGTTATTTTGGCATCCTCCCTTCAATCACTTGATGCCCATATGAATGAGTTATGACTAACATTGATCTCTGACTTAATTGGAAGTCCTACTTCTTTTGGCATCTCTTTTAATTGGAAAGAAGTTGCAATGCCCATGTTGAGGTCTTATTTAAATGAATACGTGAAAAAGGGAAATTTTTTGTCTTTAATTTTCCATATAATAGTTTGTTAGATCTCATTTCAATAATTGAACACTGTGGCAGGCTTTGGATCATGTCGTTGCAGAAGCAAGACGGCATGGAATCAGGTTGCTTCTTAGCTTAGTTAATAATTTGGAAGCCTACGGTGGCAAGACTCAGTACGTCAAGTGGGCGTGGGAAGAAGGCGTTGGTTTGAGCTCATCAAATGATTCGTTCTTCTACGATCCTTCTATTCGGCAGTACTTCAAAGATTATGTTAAGGTACTTACTCTTTCTGTGCAACTTCTTTTTGCCTTGAGAAGCTCTAGGCTTGTCCTGAAATTAAGAAATTCTCAGAAGGAACTTGGTATATGCTGGCCTAGCAAACTATCAACAACTTCCTGTGCTTAAGGCTCAAGCTAGAAATTTTTACGATGTTTACCTTGAACCACATTTTGGATTCGAGACTTGGAGCTGTAAGTTGGAGATTTGCCTGCTTGACCTGGTTAGATGTGTAATCTAGCACTTCAAATCGCTTATTAATGCACTTATACAGAGACAACAGATTTTCCAGCGATTTATCATATCTGAGGACTAATTGTTAGTTAATCAGTGCACTTTTGATTACTACTTCCTATTGTTATTCTGATGCTCCTGAAGGGTATGCTCATTTCATGTCGATCTAGTAGCAATGTGAACATTCATACTGACAAACTGTGAGTCGACTTGGAACACGGTAGTTTCATTAAAAGGAGATTGAACTCTTGCATAGTGCCTTTTAAAGTTCTCCAGGAGCTACTGAAGTTGTTCGTCACTAAAAGCCAAATGACAATGAATGTGTAATTCCTTTAAAGGATCAGTTAGGTATTCTGTATGCATGAAGATCCAGCTATACAAAGAGAAGATGATGTATTTATAGCTCATAGCTGGATCTTCATTCATACAGAGCAACCAGATGTTGTAATGTGTATTGTGCTTGTTATGGAAGAGTGTGAACTTTGCACCCAATATATTAAGTACAGTAAGAAAACTTTCATTCACATGCTGTGGATGTCAGAGAGGATTGGAGATAGAAGGACAACATATCACCGAATTTCCTTCTATGATAGGAACCGAAGATTGCTTTTTGTTTTCTGTCCTTTAGAGAGAGGATTTTCATGTTTATTTTGTGATGGCTATGGGTAGGTTGGATTGGGCGGTTCAGTCTCAAGTTTTTTTCATGAGTTCAGGATAAACTAAATATAGAAATAAGCTCTTCATTTTCTTTTTCCTTTTTTTTTTGTTGGGAGGGGTTTATTGTCAGATGTCTAATTGCATGGTTCAGCTGTCCACTGTACTGCTTTATTAGGTGCTCGTTCCAGGTTTTAGGCTCTGTTTGGGAAAAGAAGGAAAAGAGGGGGCATGAAAGTGGGTGTGGAGAATAAGGGAAGTTTTGAAATTGTTGTGAGAAGGAGATGAAGGGAAAATTTTAAAATTTGCCACTTTTTTATCCTCACCCTCTAATTTTCTTCTCCTCATTTTCCAAACAGAGCATTAGACTTATACATTTTCTTTTTTCCAGGTTATCCTAACAAGGAAGAACACCATTACTGGAGTTGAATATAGGAACGATCCCGCCATTTTTGGATGGGAGTTAATAAATGAGCCACGTTGCATGACAGATGCCTCAGGCGATACTCTTCAGGTAAGAATATGAACCTTGAGGTCTTAGTACTGCCTCTTTATGCCTAAGAACCACATTAGTGGATAACATATCAGATAACATAATTCCTCCCTTGTCGACTTAGTCTTATGGTAGTTTCTAATCTTGTAAACATTCTCAACTTCGGTTGATCAAGCTTTTGGCCAAAGAAAGCGATCAAGCTTAGAATAGTTAAGATGATTTTGTTGTTTTTGACCAAATAAAATATGAAGGGTATTTTGGCTATCTTAAACATCCTTTCAGAGAATCTACTTAGTTCTTGATAGTAATTCTGTATGCTTCGTTTTGCTATGTAAGAAGGCTTTACTAGCGATCCTGTCAAAAAAACTTTCCTTGCTATTTACTCGTGATGCTGTTAACAGTTATCATTAAGTTACTTGTGTAGGCAAATCAAATAATAAGAACGCTATATCGAGACATTTGGAAATTAATAAGGCAAACATTACAAGAAATCTGTCTCCATGAATAGCAAAATTGACTTTTCCGAATCATATCGGATGAGCCTTGGCAAGAAATTGAATGAAAGCAAGAAACATGATACTCTATTCAACATCAGTTCTAGTAATATGTATAACAGATGCCTCTTGTTTATTCTAATGCTGTACTTATAATATATCTCTCCTTTTTAGCTTTTCTTATTTATTTGTCTAAAATGTTGCTTGCTGCATTATATATCATGGAACTGCAGGATTGGATTGTGGAAATGTCAGCATATGTAAAATCAATTGACAAGAACCATCTGCTGACTGTGGGCCTTGAAGGATTTTATGGTCCGAATAATCCCAAAAAGTTAACTGTGAACCCTGGAGAGTACTACTTTGCACTACTTGGATCTGATTTTGTTAGGAATTCTGAGATACCGACCATCGATTTTGCCTCTGCTCATATCTATCCGGACCATTGGTAAGCATTCATTGTCAATAAACTTTATTTATCAAATATGGTACGGCAGTTTCACTAAAAAGAAATTGGAAAAAGATCTCCTCTGCTGGTTAAAACAAGTCTCTAAAATAACAAGTTTAGCTTGAATGGTACTACTTTAGATTCTCCATGGTTTGTTGATGCTAAATTCAGTAAAAAGGATGGGCATTTTTGGCTTTTCTAATGATACCAGTAAAGTCTGATGTCGACTATTAGATGTGACATCATTCACCACATCAAGGCATATCCTTTTGATCTGTATATTGAACTCATTCTGACCAACATTTTGATGGCAGGTTTAAGAATCAAGATTTTGAGGAGGAGTTGAAATATGTCGCTTTGTGGACACGCTCTCACATTGATGACGGTGATAGGATACTTAAGAAGCCAATCATGTTCACTGAGTTTGGTTATTCGACTCTAAACAAGGACTTCGATCCTTCAAAACGAGATAGATTCTTCAAAACCATTTTTGATGTGATATATAAATCGGCGAAGAAACAGGGAGCTGGAGCGGGTTCTTTTGTGTGGCAGTTCTTGGTGGGAGGAATGGAGAAATATAACGATGATTTCGGTATCGTTCCCTGGGAGAGGCCAGAGACCTACAAGCTGATTACACAACATTCATGCAGAATGGCCAGAATTCGGGGATCAGCTGAGCTTAAGGGTAAATTGAAAGAGTTGTGTTCGCAAAGATAATGAGGGCCCGATTCTTTTATAGAAGTTCTTTTTCTCGTCCTCGGCTATTATGGTTTTCTGCCGCTGATGGTGTGAAAGCAAGTGGGACCGGGGATCTTCTTGTACCATATTCTTTATGTATACACGTGTTTCAGACCGAATGGATTTCATTTTGAGTGCTATGAATTAAAGAAGCTAAGATAATGTGATTTCTGGGTTTTGAGAGGAATAGAGTTCAGGGCATTACTTTCTTCAGAAAGCATGTTTGCCTGGTCAGGAACGACTAATGAACCGTGGGTTAAAAGAGCAGAACCGATCTCATGTCTGATAGGCTATCAAGACAAATTTAACCCATTTAGGCACTGACTGTATTTTATGAGTTAAACATGCCGGTCTTAAGGATTTTGTTTATATAACAGCATCGTTTATATTATTTTTTACATGGTGGTGCAAATTGAGAACTAGTAGCTCAACTGGAACTTCTCAAACGAATTGAGGGATCCGAGGGCAGCGTCCCTCGCCTTCTCCGGAGGAGGAGTCGCCAAGAGAGAGGGAGGGAGGGGAATCAGGGCCTAGCTTGAAAAGCCTGAGACTTCCAGGACTGCCATCTCCTTCAATGTACTCAGCAGAAGCAAGCATTTCAAGGTTGATTTGGCTGGTGATTCCATTGTCTCTGTACATCTTCCATGCTTTCTCAGCTGGGATGTTGAGCACCACCTCCCCTTTCATGCTCCTCATCTCTCTCTCTCTCTCTCTCTCTCTCTCTCTCTCTCTCTCTCTCTCTCTCTCTCTCTCTCTCTCTCTCTCTCTCTCTCGACTTTAAGTCAATATGTAAACAGTAAGAGGGTGAGACCCTGTATAAATAGGGAGGAGAGGGATGAAGCATTTGCATGGTCCAGGTGGTGTTAGTTTTCGTAATGAGACAATTGTGACAAAGCCCACGTAATTAGTCTCCTCAAACACTTTGATTTTGCCTTTTTTTTCCTACGTTGGTCTTGGTACTAAGAAAAGTGAGGCAGATCATGTAAGTAAATTTGTTGATCACATCTCCACCCTTATTTGATATAGGCCACCCTGGTTAAGCCTTCTATCCTGTCTTTTTCTCTTTTAAGGATTTTGTTCTTCCGTACCTTCCGGTGAAAAGAATACATCTAACTGATGATGCAAGGATAGTTGAATGCATGCAATTGCAGCTAGGATTCATTAAGAAGTGATTGCATTCCCGCCCCTCCGTTTTCCATGTTGGCATGTGGAGACATTGTGCTCCCTACGTCAGGATTTTTCCTGAGGGCTCCGAAGGCCGGTTTCAAGGCTTGTGTTGTTGTCGGAAGAAAGGGCTTTCGATGTGAACCGGCGATCGAAAGTGAAAATGTTATGAACTTATGATGAGTGAATGTTGTGATCAACTCAATGCAACCATGGCTTGTGCTCTCTGAGATGTGGTCCAACATTTGGGATGGGAAAGGAAAGTTTTCTGGACACACTCGGTCATCAATTGGGGCAAGCGGAAGAGGACCATGATCATCTCATTTTATTTTATTTTTTTGGTCGAAAACCATGATCATCTCATTAAACTGCTACATTCTAAACAACAGCCTTTCGTCTAAATAGATGAGGCAACCTGAGAAAAAGTTTTTCTGCTAATGGTGTCAAAATTGACTGGTGCCCCTGAAGAGGGATCAACAGTCTCGAGAATGAAGTGGAATCTCCAGCTCCGATAGAATTGGTGATCACATTTTGAAAGAAAAGACATCTCAATCAAATTTCACTTGATTTTAATAGATACACGGAAAATTTCCTTCATAATTGATTGTTCTTATGCTCCGTAAAATCAATGCTTTGATAATCGAATTGTTTCGAATTAAGTGTACTTAACAAGTGTTGCAAGGGCACTAATTAAGATAACAAATTGATAAAGTGCTCCTTTGCATTCTTGTGCGCTACTAGGACTCTTCAGGGGTTGAAAAACATTCTTACTTTACCATTCTACCGTTGTGGTCACTGGCCGTTGGCCTTTCCTGGAAGCCTGTCGTTCGATGTGAAATCAAATCCTTACGAGCACGTAGAGATATTATATCTAAGCACCAACATAAGCTCTCGTGCTGTAAGGTGTTGGGTTAAGTCCCACAACGAGCGCAACCCTCGTGTTTAGTTGCCACCATCGAGTTTAGAACCCTGAATAGACCGCCGGTGACAAGCCGGAGAAAGTTGAGGATGACGTCAAGTCATCATGCCCTGTGCTTACAACCAGAGGGACAAAGGGTCACGATCCCGCGAGGGTAAGCTAACTTTAAAGACGAGGAATTTTTTTGACCAGTGGTAAAAACACTATATAAGATGGCGGGATGTCCTAGTACACGTACTAGTTCAGCGCCTAGCTCCTCATCGGAACGAATCATATGAAAAGCAGAATGTGAAATAACAAACCGTGACTAGTCAATTGTTCTGAAAATCAAGTACAATCAACAATTAAATGGTTTGTTACTTGTAAACTGTACTAAAAGAAAAACACCAGTTGTCCAGTTATTTCCCACGAATTCTAGGGTGTTTGTCTACCATAAACAGCCGTGAGCACTATTTTAGGACCTTATTAACACGGTTGAGTACTTTGGGTGGCACCTGAAGGGTACATTCAGACATGACCAGAAGATGAAACAAAAATCAAACCGCAGTAAACGACACTGCTCCTCCTTCTCTAAGACATCTGCACCACAACTTCGTACTATTTAAAAAACTCTCCTAACCAAGGCAGCATGCTGAGTAATGTGCACAAAATTTACTCATTCCATCGGAAGTCGGAAACTCGTGTTGCAAATTATAGGATCGAAGTTCGCATCTGTACAAAATTTACTCAACAACACAAACAGGCAAAAGCAACCGTGGCAAAAAGAACGACATACGTATGGTTCGAACCAGTTCATCTGAAAATGGTTCATGCAATGTGGCCTGCTGTAACCAGTTAATCTCGAATCAGGGTCTTCAAAATCACGCCTGCAACTAGCCAAAATGACGACATAAGAGAAATCAGGCTTGGTCCCATTTTTTCATCATTACACCCTAAGAAAAGGCTAGTAGAAAGCTAGAGAACCAAGGTGGGCGAATTGAAGGCAAATGAATAAGAAAAGAACAGTATCAGGCAGCTGACTCCCAGTTATAGAGCCGACAAAATCAAATTTAGAAACTGACTACCGGTGGCAGTGGCATCCATTCGACCAAACATTGCCCCCAAAACATTTGATACGTACAAAGCAACCATTGACAACTTGTACATGCAACCATGGAACAACTAAAGCACAAGAGAAATTATAGCACTCAAGATTTTGCTGCAGTCCAGGTGAAGGCGCTTCAGCGAGACGAAATACATCTTTCTAGTCCAACAATGTTAATAAACATATGCATCAATATCCAATACCTCCCTCTATATTTATCACCACGCAAACCAAGGAGCCATCTAAAACTTATGAGATTTAACATATGATGCAAAAAACAAATGCAAATCTAGCAATCCAACCAGTAAACCCTACCAGAATGACAGCATTTAATACTGATTTTAGTTGAGGGTAAGGACACCAGCGACAACATGACAAAAGCATCCATTGAGTACTTAATCTATCTATGCCCTTTAAGATACCAAAGTTTTTTAGAATTTATAAAAACAGGCTTTTTCGGAAATAAACAAATTTAATTTCCAGCTTTCTATTCTGCATTAGTAGCAAACAGCATGGTGAACAATGCTAGGAAAGCAAAATGAGTCCGCAGGACTTGAAAATAAATTCTTACCTCAATGCTACATGATTAAGGCTGAGGGCTGGTGCATTTTGCTTTATCAAGCTCTGTGCTCAACATATGATGAAGCAGGATATCAACTCTCTGACTTCTTGTCTTCGTGCTGTATTAAACCAGGAAAAGAAGCAACGATAATGCATCACACAATTATCTAAATCACTCATAAATCAGAAGATAGGTATCACTATATAGTGTCCAAATAGTACATACCCGACCGAACGAGGCCGCCTGCCCCTTGTTTCCTATATAAACATAGATTAATAGAAGCTTGTACTAATAATAACTGGCAATTGGACAAACCTATGCTGACACATGTACCCAAAAAGTCGTCATAACCTTTTTCTGAGTACTAGATAATACAAACCTTGTCCTGTCCCTCGCAGTTTTCTGATGATTCAAGATCCATTTCAGTAAAGAATGCCTCCAAGACAAAGGCGACAACCTGTAATCACATGCAAATAAAAATGTGTGCTCGTAATTTAACAATTGCCACAGAACTCAAGGATAATTTCAACCATCAGCCAGGTTTGTCTTCAAGTTCTGATGTATTTTTTTATATGACTGAAGAATAAGAACATCATTTCATTAATCTAATAGTTTTTCACTTGCAATACGTTTCAGCCAATCATTCAAAAACAAGCCAACTCATGAAGTTTCGAGTTCCAAAGAGGAGAGGTGATCACAATAAGTAAGAACAATGCTTGACCATGCTGATTATTCTAGAAGAGTAAATATAATTCCCAGACTGACTGCCATATTTGGCAAAATCCTCTCGAAATTGCCCATGCCATTAAATTACTGCAACGCTAAAGAAGCATAACTTGTTTAGATGTTATTCTTGAACATCTGTTTCACCTATCTGAAGCATACTGCTTAATGATTGGATATACCATAGTACAGGGGAGAAAGATGCATCAAAGTAATGTAGATTAAGAGACCAGGAAGTTAACATTTTTCTAGTCAGGGCATCTTGTATAAATTGTCTGGCTCAATTTGGATCTCCCTATGCTTAGTATGGAGACCACATAAAAAGCAAAAACATCTTCAGCTACTATGGTACATGTGCCGGCCATTTCCAACAATCTACAGCTGTTGAGGTAAAGGTCCCTTCTGCAGCACTAACATGCATGTACTTTTTGATAATTGGAAATACACTAATATAGAGGAAAAGATGCATGAAAGAATAGACAATCAAGAGCCTAGGAAGTTAACATATTACCTAGTCACAGCCTTGTCTAAGTTGTCAATTGCACTCTATCTCTAATGCAAGTATGGAGACCGATAAAAGGCAATTAACATCTTCAGCAACTACGATACATGCGCTAACCATATCCCACACAGCCTACAAGGCTTGAGGTAAAGTCTCATTCTCCACCAGTAAGAGAGAAAAATTCTCTTCTCGATAGAGAAAAGGAATATGATCTCCAACTTGCAAATGTGTCACACTACACCTTTGAACTTGATAAGGGAAGAAGAAATTCCTTGACATAAGCATATTACATTAGGTGGGTGAGGCTTAGATGGCATTGCTCGTGAAAGACTCTGCAGAGGCTTAGCTGAGCTCAACAAACACAAGATTGTACAATTGGCCTCATGCTTGGATAAATGCATAATAGATACTGCTTAGTCTAAGTAAGTTGATCCAATAAATCTGCAGCAGAAACAAGTCATCTTGCATGCATGTCCGGCATATGAAATTTGATTCGATAAGAAGCATTTTAGCTGGCTTGCTTGCAGAAAACAGTGTCTTCTCAAAAACTTTTCCATGCCTTCTCTTCATTCTTTTGCTCATTTAATTAATGGTCAACAAACTTTCTTCAAGAGGAAAATGCACTCTAGAATGTTAAAAACCTCAATGATATGTCCCTGTGAATATCAAAATAAAACTCACCAAATTCAAGAGCAGTAGAACAGTTATTAAGTAGAAGCTGATGAAATATATGAGGGTCCAAGATGTCCCTGTTAGTACCTTGTAGCTCTGGAACATAGCAAGACAATAAATTAATGCATAACACATTCTGTCAATAGGTACAAAACACCATATATCAGAGAGTATGTAGTGACAGCAGCACCTGCATCCAGTCTTGCCAGTTGTTCATGACTAACAAATTGAAAAGTGTCATCATCCCATTCGGATAGTCATTAAAATTGAAAAGCAAATAGCTAATTAGTGTCAAGAAAAAGTCATCCGAATAACAAAATCTACCGCCAACTAGCACGAAAGTAGGACATGAACAATATTTGATGAAGCTATCTACAAGATGAATACAGAACTAGGGTTATTAGAAATACTCTCAAACCATGACATTTACAAGTTTTTTTCCCTTTCGCCCCAAAAGAGTTAGAGATGATATTAAAGTCTAGAAGGCATTTATGTTAACGAATTTGCATTTTTTGCATAATCAAGGCTAAAAAATTTAGCTCCAAGTAGTTTCCTTTGAATCCTTAATACATAAAGATATCATTGTTTATGTAATAAAGAAGTTCGCCCTAAATTGTTTAAAGATCATATTAAGGTCTACAAGGCAATCATTTTGACGAATTTGCATTTTCTGATAATCATGGATAATGAATTTAGCTCCAAGTAGTTTCCTTTGAATCCTTGCTACACAAAGCTATGATTCTGCAGATCAACTATTCATTATGTCTTGCCCTTTTTTCTCTTGAAATCTTAATTGTCACTTTTTTATATAGGATGTTCATTGTCAATTGAAAATCAGCTACAGTTTTCCCATTGAAAAATATTGTCCATTTTCACCTTTTTGACATTAGTTCAGCCCTTTACAGTCGTCATTTAAAAGAAGTGGAAGAAACATAGTTATTTCTTTTTGGGTGGAGCAGGGACTGGGGAGGGAGGGGTGCATTTTTACAAAGATTTTCAAGGTAAGTAAAAAAGGAGGAAGAACAAAACAATACAAAGGATACTTATCAGCTGCAAGATCAGTTTCTTCCAATTTGGAGTTCCCAGCATTGACCATCCCACCGAAGATCTACAGAAAAGAATTTCGAAAACAGTTTTAAGCTGAATTAACTTGAGAAGATGGAATATATGTCTAAGGAAGACATGATATGTCCTCCCTAATAAATTCAACTTATGACACAAGCGCAACAGCTAAGGATGTCATTCCCAAAAAATTCAGCTGATAATACTGAGAAAAGCCGTAAGGTTCCTACCAAGTATCATCATCCTTATTTGATACTTAAGAGTGGTAGATGTTTGGTCATTTCGCTTCAGCTAACGGAGTAGCAGAGTCTTCCTTTTTCCCTTTTAAAAATAGGAATTCAGGTTTGATGACAATATATGCAAAAAATCAGTCGATTCGAAATGCTTGCTCCAAACTAATTATAGTAAACGTGGAAGGAGTTGATACTCCAATATTTTGTATTTCCTGTAGAAGAAAAGATAGTGGACCTAAAATATAAGGTTGCTGATAAAAAGCAAGCGCGTGGGAGACCACCCGATATTCTTCACCACAGAAAGATATGTAGGAGATAAACTACCGTTCGTAATTTGCTTTTTTAGCATAGCAGCAAGGTTTCTTATATAAAGATATAACCTAAATGCAGCCATTATCTTTTATATGCGAGACAAAAAAAATTTCCCTCGTAAGGCCGACAACAAACCATCGGAACATAAGGAGGAAAAGCAAAAATATTCAAAAGATGATCCACAGGACAATTCTTTGTTTGAGGACAAAAAGACGAGAGCATCTGATACCTGTTCTCCAAGAGAGCAATAAATGCACAGTACACAAAAGATGATTCCAAGGTATGGCATCAAACTTGGTATGAGAGTAAAGAATGTAGCAACAAAAGCTCGGTAGCGTTTAACATGCATTAGCAGCCTTATCAATCTCATCAATCTAGCAAGAAGAAGGTACCGAATCCTGTAACAAAGAAACATCAGAAAATAATTAGAATTTGTCTTTAAGTGTACGCAGAAGGCACAGAATCTACGTTACATCTTTCAATTTTGGCACACTCAAAGAAGCAGTATCATGCTGGAATAGCATTGAAGGACCCACCCTGACAAATTATAGTTAATATTTCATCCCCGTCAACTTATGAGCCTGCATGTACATTCTGTCCTTGTTTGTCGATTCAATATGCTCTAAATTATATTAGTTGACCAGTTTTTAATCAAAGAAAGTTCACTGTAAACTGTACACTATACATCATTATGATCAACTCCACCATGTTGTCACTGAGAATGGAAAGAGAAAACAAACTGGGCAATTCCAATATGCAACCTAGCGTGATAGTTGCAGTCAGGCTCAGGGTAGCTTTAATCAATAATAGGTTAATGTTCAGTAGGAACCTGGAAAGGAGTTTTCATTTTACCTCCAGTATATCCAATTTTTTCCCTAAATGTAGATTCATAATCCAAGAAAATAAAAAATTTTCCAGTCTGGTTAAAATTAATGTTATAAATACAATCACAAGGAGACACGAGGATTTGCTCCTAACTTCCAAATATTCCAATTTAATACTCCCAGCCATCCTATCTGAGCATCTTTCGAGCACTTCACCTAGCCTACATATCTTCTGGTCATATCCAAGGGCCTACAGGTCATATCTCATGTAAACTATTCTAAACCTTGGGCCATGTTTGCGATGGCCATGTGAACCAGCAAGAACCTCCTTAACAATTGCTCATCTGCAACTTAAATGATGTTCCTCTCCAGGACTTTCATGCCTAGATCTATTAGCAGGTAAAGTTCCTAAAAGCAGTGCGCTTGCAACATCCCCCCTGTGGACCTAGCGCATTCCAAACTGATACAGAGCAAAGAAAGTAATGGGATATATCAAACACTTATATCATGCGTACCATTCTCCATTTGAAAGAAAGTCAAGTCCATTAGGAGCCACAAAGGTGATAGTTTCTCCAATGACTGAAAAGAGCAAGAATCAGTTCAGAAATGCAGCGAAACTTTAGGAGCTTTAACATTTCTAGGATAAGGAAATATCCAGACATGAATATTCAACAGCTGACTTGTTATTAGCAGATCTGCATATTGTAGCTGCTAGTAAAATGTAACAAACAAACAAGCTTGGACCTCAACTATCTTCAATGTCTGTCCTACCATCGAGTTATTTTACATGGAAAATGTTAACAAACTCTCTCAAGACACTCTTTAAGCTATATTTTATGAACTTTGAAATTGTAAAAAGATTGACATGTTCCAATGTCTTAAGACATGTGAAATAACTATACTTCGCTCATTGTTTATGTCTTGAAAACATGTACTACATGCATTACTCTCACCAAATTCCCTTAGGGCACCCGTTAGAAAGTCTCATCAAACATAAAGCAAGTAGAAAGCGGGTGAGCAGCTGCAACTCATTGCAATCACCAAATTGACAACCATTTATTCTACTATTTGTGATACGAAGTCCTTATCACTAACTTATTTGATTTTAAGTCAAACTCTGTAATTGATTAAATACTCAACAGTTGCATAATAACAGTCCACTGAATTCTTCTGTCATCACATATAAATTGGCCTATGGTGACAATTTACCGTATTTTAACGATAAAAAGATTCTCAACACTAACTTATTCAATGACATCAGCTTTACCAAAAGTCCGTAATTTATCTGATACTAGGGGTCCAATAATAGTCTTCATTGATTTCTTTTATTTAGTGACGCTCCAACGTATCTTACATTGAGCTGATCATGGACTTCATTTTTTTATTTACAAACCTGATAAACTTATGGAGAAAATAATGCATTACTGACAATAACTAAATAGAAATGCAATTCTTATGAAGAAAGGAACTATGTTAAAAAATCACATGCATTGCATGGGTATGAAGACCAGTTCTATACATCTCAACCACAAGTTTTAGGTTAGACAAAACAGACTACCATTATCAGAGAATTCAATTGGAAAAAAGACTACCTACAATTGGAAAAATGTGTACCATTATATCGTTGTGTAGACTGTTGGGGCATCATTGCCATCGATAGTAAGTAAAAACATTTATATGTTAGACAGTTACATGCACTGAAAAAATTACGATCTATCATTGCGTGAAATATTCACCTATCACCCAGGTGATCAGAAAATCAAAGCGGTTTTGACCATCCCTCCAATAGTTTTCGAACCCGAATGAATAAACTTTCAAAGCCATCTCAAGCACATAGATCCAACCTGTCGGACAAAATAAAAATATCGATCATAACAGCATAGTCCAAGCCCTTTAAAAGAATTAGCCTAAATTCATAGGACATGCAATCAACTGACACAAAAGTCAAGGTTAACAAGTGCAAATTCATTATCTCATGTCTAAGACCTACAATAACTGATGGGCCCAAAAATTGCCAACCAAATCCCAGTGAAAAAGGATATTGAGTAGCTCAAAAACAAGGGCAATTTCAGAATGAATAGGTAATTAGACAATTTGATGTGCGATTGGAAACAATGAACACACGGCTGCTTTTAAGATCACTGACAAAGTGAATCTCACTCCGGCATTACAAAGACATCTGGTTCTGCTAGAGAGAACATAACTAGATAGCAAGTCACTAAAAATGAGCACAAATTAACAAGTAAATCTTTTCAATGGTTTTGTGACAAAACAGCCATAACACTTGAAGACAATACAAGAAAATATCAGATCCATTCTCACTCGCTCAACATCTGTAGACATTTTAAACTCAATGAAAGCACAACCAATAATATGCCACAACAGATAGAAGAGCCTTGCCCCGTTCAAGCTGGTTCAAACTGGTGTTTGATAAATTAAATTTCGCCCTTGTAAGAAGGAATGTCATATATATTGTGGCTGTTTCCAATTCCAAATAGGAACTACGACTCATATACCATTATACGACACAAGAATACCCAGCATATACTTACCAAAGACAAACTCTACCTCTTGCCACACTTTTTGGCCAGAGTTGTTTTCAATATCCAGCTGAAACACAACGAATCCATTAGCTTCCTTAATATTCCAATAACTACCACAATAATGTACCAAAGGGACTGAAATAAGTGAATTGTTTTGCATCAAATGATGAAAGAGAAAATAGGAGTAATGATGCTAAGTGATACATGGTAAGTAGAGTGACTTTTGAGCTTAATAGTGATAGGTCCAAGACACAAGAAAACAAGTTACATAGCACTTGGTATAGAATTGCAGAAAAGCCAGCCTGTTCTCTTTATTTGAATCGACTAGGCGTGATAATCATTAAGTCAGCATCTGATTTAGATCATACTAAGTCACCTCAGAGCATGTTTTCACACCATTGATCGACATTGGCTCATCCCAATATGTAAGGAAGAGATCAACGATTCCAAGTTCTACAAGCCTGGGTGGATACAGGACCTTTTACACAGGTTGTGCCTATCAGTAACAACTAGTTTTATATTTCTCAAGCCTAGATAAGCTTTTATGACAAACTTTACCTATTGATTGGCATCTAAAATTAAACAAAAAAGAGAGATATACTTTCAACATTTGATCATCAAGAGACATGAATGAGACAATTATCACCTTATGAGTCGCTAAAGTAGTCATATTTGAGAGATTAGGGACGAGCAACAAGTTCAGCATTCTCATGCATGAATTTGACCATCAATTGAGTCCAGAGCTCACTTCAGCATTGAAGACAATGCAAAATAAAAAATTGTCCAATTGTAGCTCCGTTTGTGTCACATGATCAACTAACCAATTAAATGAAATTATCATAACTGATCTTGTGCTTCACTATAGTGCCACACCGGGATTTGTAAAGCATTAAATTGATGAAGGTTCAAGCCATACCGTTGTCTCAACAATCACCGCAACCAGATTCAGAACGAGAAAAAACGATATGATATATCCAAATTTTGAACTTTTCACAAAACCCTTCAACTTCTCAGAAAATGGAGACTTGTAGATTGATGGAAATTTCTCGAACAGAGAAGGCTGCGAAATGGTGTAACAAATGGAAGTGAAACTCTGAAGCTTCATGCCTATATTCAGATCAGCAAAAGAACCAACTCACAGCATCCTCCTTCTGGAATCTAAGGGCAATTGCATTGCAAAGATCGTCAAATTCATCCGTGTTGATCTACAAAAGAAAAAGAAGATGGAAAATTCTAGATAGAGCATTGACCAGATAACCGACCGTGGAAAGATGATCTATCGTCATGAAAATCAGTAGTTGAAAGTCCAAAAACACAGAAAAGAAATAGCAAATCACTTCCAGTGTATAATATGGTCAATTTATTGGGTGCATATGCTTTTCACAATATGCTGATTTTTCTTCCTTTTGAGGAGCATAAAGGAAGCCAGTTGGCAAAGGATATGCATATTCTACACCAGTGGGATACATTAAAACAGCATATGTCAGATCGTATAAACTCATTATGAAAAGAAAAATAGAAGCAAGAAGTATTAAAATCATAAAAAGCCTGGTGAAAAGAATGTTGACGTTCCCCATATATGAAACCATACAACTAACATGTGCATAGGCAAAGAAGAAAGTCCATTAAACAAAAACGAAATTAATAGAAGAAATAGCAATACTATTAACCAAAAGCTTAACCAATTTTTTGATACCTTGAAGTCATGACTATCATCCAGCTCATCAAATATAAACTCAAATTCTTCCCTCGATATCTTTGGCAGTGTCCTGGAAGAACATTCACAAGACCAGCATCGAAGGTTAGGAAAACATATAGAAGAACCACTCTAAGAGAAATAAAATAGCTATTATCTTCGCACCATAATGCACAGAAGCCACACTTAATCATAGGCAAGCTTATTACCGAGACATTAGTTAGAGTAAAAGTCAAAGTGATATGAAAGCAAATTAGTTTTTCTGAGATCCTGATTATTCAGGCAAAGTCCAGTGTTAAAAGTCTGGTAGGCTTTCCTTCATGCTATTGTTGCTTCCAGGCCCAAAGAAGATAGGATCGTTCTCTACCATCATCAATTAGCTCTAAATCAAAGACAAACATGCTTTTTTCAAGATAATCTTACAGCAGCAATATCCCATTCTTCTTTGTTTGGGATTTTTCTGCTGAAACTATTTCTACATCTTTAAATTCAAGGGCACTGATTAGCATGCCATGACATTTCATAATGCAAACAATTCACCACACATGTTCTTGCATGTTTTCTGGCAGCTTTTACATATCTCATCGATGAATGCTTAACTTGACAGGCTGGAAATTATAAAAAGAAAACAAGAAACAATAATTCTAGACATCTTGTGAGTAGCATGCTTATATACCTGTAGTCATTCAGTTCCTCAAACAGGTGTACACACTGCTCTTTATTGATATGCCCAACGTTCTATTCATGCAAAAAAAGAGAAGCCCATCAGAGACGAGTACATGCAGGTATATATTGAGTATAAGACAAGCAAGTAAGAGGATAACCCGAATCACTCTAGGAAAACATAAGTAAGAAGGATCCCCTAGCAGAAGCAACAGCAAAGTAAGATGAAGAGCTCCAATAATCCATCACTACAGGCTATTTATGCTTCTCACAGAGAGGAAAGAGAAACAAGAAGAGAGGGATAAGGGGATGAGAAGGAGAATATATATCTGGCCTCCATTATTCACCTTCGAGACATCCACAGTATATTATCTTTCATGTGGCTCGTAAGTGTGTCCAAGGGCCATATTCAACTAATCATGTATATCCAAACCTCTGTAGTATAAATTTATGTCATCGAACGTCTAACAGCCGCTCTTCTCATCAAATATCTATATCAAAAAACTTCAGCATAGAAGTTGGGAACAGCAAAGGACACGTGAGAAGTCTACAAAGCAACCTAATAATTAGCAGGTCTTAACACACAGACGAACACATATGATTATGTTTAGTCGTTTCTATTCCATGAGTTTTGAGACCTATACGATGAAAAACTTCAAGCGCCATACCAAAAACGAGAGAAAAAAACTAGCTATGATGAATGACCGGCGCAAGGAGATGCATGTTCTCTATAGTTAATAGAAACCAAAATGATAAGCAAAAGAAGTTACTTATGAAAGACAAGCGACAAAGTGTATTTAAGAGAGGCCAACATACTTACATTCTTATCTATGAGCTTAAAGGCTTTTCCTAACATGATTTCCCTCATTCGGTCCATCTCAGAAACTTGTTTTGCGAGCTAAAACATATGAACATAATGTCAATATTTTCCTCCATATACAAAATAAACATTACAAAAAAGCTTCCCTAAGATAGTAAGTGAGATATTGAATAGACATATTTGCATGAGTATTACCACTTACCCACTGAAACAGCAGGGATACTGAAAGAAAATTTACCTGACTCTTGAAGCTGTCATACACAACAGCAAGGACCAGATTCGTGACAAAGTAAACCCCCAGCAGGATATAGAGGACAAAGAAAAGGGAGTACCAACGTGAAACTCTGGAAGAAAAACAGATTGAAGTCAAGCAGCTGTACAACATGATGATATTACAAATATAGGGGGTGAAGAAGTTGAAGCCACACCTAAGACCTGGGTCCATGTAAGAATGGACCACCACTAGGCCAATCCCTTATTCGTTCATGATATGTAATCATCTAAATACAAAAATGTTTGATCCAAATTTTAAGACATTCTCAAATAATCATCATTCCCAAACAAAAGATCAAGGACACATTTAAATGCCGCACAGTCTGAACAAATAAAGATAGAAAGTCTACGTTACCATTATGAAAGAATTTTAACTAATAACTAAATAGAGAATATCCAAAGGTAAAATTAAGAGATAGAGAAAGACAGAGAGGGACAGAGACGAAGACAGAGACAGAAGCAATGTCCCGGTTTGAAAAATAAAAAATTAAGCAAGTGGACAAAACAAAGCTAAAAGGCAAGCTAAGTTGCACTCACATCTTGGGAAGATGAAATCCAATAGTTTTGAGGGTAAAAACTATTTTTTCTCAAATGACTATAAAAGATCTTCTCTTGACAATCAACATGAGAAATTTAAAGCACTTGCATCAATTTTACTTACTTATATGCTGATATCCATACATCTGGATTATTGGATGTGGTGTATAAAACAAACATCTTGTATAAGGTGGCACCATATGAGGTAAATTCAGTCTTTCCCTCTGTGGTATCTTCAAACATGACATATGCTACCCAACTGGCAATCAAAAGAAACAGAAGCAACAGAGCCTGCAGTTTTACCAGAATAACAGGACAGTAAGCACAACAAAGGGATAATATCATGTGACACAAGCTATTTATTGGCATAAATAGTGAAAACACTTGCTAAAATGTGATAATCTATCGCTAACTTTAGTGAAACTCAATCGTGCAAGTGGAGCAATAGCGATTCAAATAAGCAAAAGAGGTGACTAAACCAACCAAGACATTTAAGTAGGTCCCAAGCATGCCTGCCAGAATGAAGACGCTCGCTCGCAGTTCCCTATAATGAAAAGGAAAGGTAAAATTTGAGAGCATAATGTGAAAATGTGGAGATGCAAAGCTGGAAAGAAAGATGACCTGCCTATATTTTACCGTTCATCTCAAATACTTTAGAATGGAAAAATTCCTTTCTTCCTTCACTATGGTAAATAAGAAGAGGTGTAATTGTAGACCATTAAGATGGAGAGTATGACCTCAACTATAACGAGAGTGTGGCAGTGTAACTGCAAAATGTAATTGGACTTAATAAATGACATCCTGTTTTGAAGCATTTTTCCATTTTCAAACAAATATGCCAAATAATCTGCCTAAGGCTTTTCAGATTTAATGCTAAAGGCGTGTCAAACCAGCTGGGTTAAAGAAAAATTGTGGAAATAACTCAGACATACCGTATGTTCATGATGAAAAAGACAACTCTAACATAAGGTGCTGCTCTAAAAGGAAGATAATCAATGGCCACCACAGGGGATAAGTACAGGGCATATGCTAGTAAATCAGCGACCAAAAGCAGTAGGCAAACAACCTGAAAAATCAAGCCAAAGGTTAAAGCATCAATTGAATATACAAATAGCAGAAGGAATTTCGACATGCGAGATTTTAACAGCCTATCGATATTGCAGAAATCAACCCCAATTAAGAGAAATTCCTAACTGCATAAACAATGCAACCAAGAACATTTGCTTCCACTTACTATCATACATGTGCAAGATCACTGCATGTATTATCGTAAGCACAAGATAGTTTCCCTTAGTTGGTGACTTCATAATGAGATACTATCCGTGCTAAAGCAATGGAAATTTTACAATGAGACTGAAGCCACCATTCTCCCACATGAAAGTAATCAGAGACTTTCAAGCAGTTTTTTTATCAAACTGTTGATAATTGCTCCCAGACAGAATACATTGCATATTGCCTTTAATGTGCCTAGGAAATATCTGCTTGAAAGACAACTGAAAAGATAAAAAGCCCGTCCCTTATACCACTTAAGCGAAGAGAAACAACACATGGAAACTTCTTTTCTCTCATGGTGCACCGTCTGTTCACTCATCTCAGTACTCGCACAGTCCACGAGTCCAAGGCTACTAGAAACTCCAAAAAAGTGAAGCAGCTCACAAGAACAGAATAATTATTGAAGAAATGGCTAGGCAAAAGCAAAGTTCTGTACCTTTATTTGGTTAAGAGGACTCCTTGCATAGATGCGAAACCCTTCATATGAAACAGGAAAGAATGTATGTATCATGAGTATAACAAGAGTTACGCTCTGCATGAGAAAGAATATCCATGAGTTCCACTCACCCAACAATATCTCAAACATTTCCTACCATAGGCTGGGTAGATATCATACAATTCGCAAGATTACAACGAGTTCTTACAACGAGTTCCCCAGTTTGATCAATGTAACACCAAAGAAAAGATAATGGTCCTCACGGAAAAGACCATTAATTTTTTCAAAAGAAAAGGCTACTTGAATACTTTATTACTGAGTGTCGATTTATAGACATAGTGGGGATAGGCACATCAACGAATGTTCATTCGAAGTATGACGAGCATTATATGATTGTTTAATCAGATACATGCAGGGAAGGACAGATGTATCTAGTACATCCTGAAAGGTACTTTCTTTATGAAGTCTCAATTATAATGAAAAGACTCTTTAAATAAACGCCAGGCAGAATTTGTAGATTAACCTGCTGCCACAATGTGAAATTTAGTGAAAATCAATAAGTGAAGCTCATGAGGTATTAATAAGTGAACCTCATGACGTCTCATTTATATCACAAGAGTCGTGAGTGAACTGGCACCAAATGTATCTACAATTACAATTACCTCATATACCAGAGATTCTACACCCGTTAAGTATGGTAACTGTCCCAGAAAAAAGTATTCCCTCTCACTGCAAGCATCTGCAGAGTATCTGGCGCACCACAGAGGTTTCTGTGCAGGGGTGAAGAGTTAGTGCAGTAACCTTGGCAACTTCCGGGGACCAAGGCCCTCCGCCAGTGAAGAAGAGACCAGAAAGTCAGACTAACCTCAAAGAAGTTCAGTACTATTAAGGCAAAATAATTGAGGGACCAGATGATGTCAAGTTTTGTGAAGAGGAAGTATAATTTGGCAGCACTTTCAAAATCCGAATGCTCCAGAATTTGAACTGGAAGACCAACACCATCTTCAGCCTGCAGGATCCATTTCCAATAAATCACACGCGATTATTCCAAGAGAACATCAGCAGTGATTATTCCAGCCGGAGGAACAACCTCTTTAGAGGCACATTCCCCGCGAGAAAGACAGGGAACAAGCGAACATACAGAACAGATATCCTCGTTAACATAGATTACGAACTCATGGTTCTCATATGCGAACACGTCAGAAGGCACTCAAGCAGTGGGCCACGATCGAAACAAAGAAAAGCGAGATGCAGAAAAGGAAGCTGGGGCGGGGGCGGAGAGAAAACTCGAAATGGCAGTTTACAAGCTTAAACCCACGTTTTCTTTTACCTAAATGATCACGAGCTTAAGCCAAGATTTAGCCAAAAAAGAAGAACTCGATATAATATTGCTTGGAAGGTCCTCACTCCTCGCTGGGGTTGCTCTTCTATTTGTTCGGCTCACTCAGTTTCGATGCACCGCTGCTAGATTATCATGGACGAGATCAGCCTCGGCGCAGCGAGACTCTTCACGTTCCCTTCACGTGACCCAGTTCTAAGGAACTCAACGACTCGGTAAAAGTTGCAAACTTCGGTCATCTAACCAAACAACTAATGACAGAGCAGTGCCATTGGTATGCAATAACCTCAATGGTGAACTGATCGCCGCAAATGCAGCATCAGGAAGCCACCTCCGTCGGCCCGAAACAGGAAAACACGGCATAATCCACGATTTGGAACAATGCATTCAAAACAACGCAACACGCGCGCTCGTCCACTCAAAAAAAAAAAAAACAGAGGCAAACAAAAGAGACGAAGAGAAAGAGCTGGCGAAAACAGCTCGCGCGACGGCACACGAGGTGGCGCTCACCAGATCGACCAGAGCGGCCGCCTTCTGGTAAGGAGAGCCGTAAGCGAGGGCGTCGGAGCGGCGGGCGAAGCGGTCCCTCCTACTCCGCGCCGCGCCGCTGCTCTCCCCGTCGAGCAGGGGATCGTTCATGTCGCGAACAGGAAGCCGAGGCCGAGAAGCCCCGCGCGCGCAGAGAGAGAGAGAGACTGAGCGAGGAGCTCGAGGAGAGAGAAAGAGAGCGCGCGGGGGGCGAGGGAAGGTGGCGCGATCCGAGCAGCTCCGACCGCGACCGTTGCCGCGAGACGACGGACGAGGAAGGGAATAAAGGAAGGAACGCGGGAGGGAGAGGAGGAGGCGGACAGGACACGGATGGACACGCGTCGAGCCCGTGTTCAGCGTTTGGGAAACTTTAATTCAGAAGCGACAAAGATGTCGGCAGTTTGCTAGTTTTCCCGAAAAGGCAAAATGACACGAACTGTCCTAAATTTTAATTTAATGTATAATTTAATTCATAAATTTTTAATTTATTTAATATATTATTTGAATTTTAATTCAAAATATAATACGATCCTTCAAATTTTATTTTGTTTAATGTTAAATGCAGTTCTTGGGATGATATTGAATAAAATAAAAATTTAAGGATGATATTAAAAAAAATAAAAATTCAGAGATCACGTTACATATTGAATTAAAATTTAGGGATTATATTGAATAAATTAAAAGTTCATGGATCAAATTATATATTGAGTCAAAGTTCAGAAACTGTTTATGTCATTATCCCCTTAATGTATTTTCGGAAAATGCTAATGCTGTTATCGAAAGTATATTTAAATGGCTCAGTGAAGATCAGTGTACAGGATAAGGATAAAATAAAGAAAACCCCCCCTGCAAGAAATCATTATTAAAAATATAATTATTTATTATTTTTTGGTTCTGTTTTTTTAGTTTTTTACTTTAAAATATCTCTGTGAGAATGTTCTGTTCTCTTTCTTCTTGCTGGCCAGATTTGGACCGCATCTGGACCAGGGACCGCCACCTTCCCTCGTCCACACACTCATCAATCACGCCAGATTTACCTTTTCTTGGGTTCAGATAGGGCCATGGACCGATTACGGAAAATGACACCCGACAAGTCAAAAAGAAATCGACAGTTGGTAGTTGTAATGAGATGATGGTTAGGTTAAGGTTAGGTTAAGGGAGGGAAAGAGACATGGATCTCGGGATCGAATCCCAAGATGGCAGGATATATATGCATGCTGTGTTTTCTTCTGGGTTTTCTTCAATCCATGCACATGACCATGAGTAACCCCAGGTCTAAGATAAGCCATCCATCTGAACTTTTCTTACGTTTCCCTTAATCGTGCCACGGAACCTTTTTGAGGTCGGCGGACATGTTAGGGTTCGAGAAGAGGTAAGTAGTTGCAGAATCCGAGGACACTCCGAGAACCCCCACCGGAGAACAAGCACCGGAACAGGAACCACCATCCCAGAAACCAGACAAGGTGACAACCACTCGCGGGGGGCTCTGGAATTGTTTCGAGGGACCGCCAGAAAACGAAATGCTTGAGCCCCACTTGAAGTGCTTTCCCCAAAGATTCTTGTTATGCTGATACGCTACCACACTGGGCTTGCATTGGATTTGAAGATCAAGATCGAGCAGATGGAGGCGACGCGCAGCAAATGAAGCTTAACGGAAAGCAAGATCACGTAACAAGAATCGCTCGCGCATTGTACAGGACATCGGTGTTCTCATCGTGTCCCATACCAAACTCAAATGTGGGCATGGAAACAAATGTATGCATTATGTGATGAAAGAATCACACAAGTGTGTAACTACCTCGTCATGCAATATTAAGATCACAGAAATCTCCATCGATCGATCTCATGGGGAACTCTCTGACCGCACTCTAATGAAGTCACTCGGTACTTAGTAACTAATTACAGCAGCAGATGGGGTATAAACAGTACAAAAAAGGAAGCAGAGCTATGAACACCCTCGCAATCAAATCCAATCGCAAGGAGCTGGAGAGTCACCATGGTCATGCACAACAACTCTGGATCAAGTCTCTCAGATTCTACAGTATTTCTACATCTCACGTTGACTTCGAGCCTGCCCAA
The DNA here is from genome assembly GCF_021117445.2 of Syzygium oleosum. Taxonomy (NCBI): domain Eukaryota; kingdom Viridiplantae; phylum Streptophyta; class Magnoliopsida; order Myrtales; family Myrtaceae; genus Syzygium; species Syzygium oleosum. The sequence goes on from NW_026607494.1 coordinate 9,927,644, forward strand.
AGTGGAAAAATGTCTATCAGATTGTTGCACCGACACAAAAGTACTCAGCGCAGACCAGAAAAGGATCCTGACAGACCAATATGCACAACAAAGCTCGACAGAAATCAGGCAAGACATTGTGTTAATGAGCTGATGAATGTACTGCGAGGAAAAATGATTCAGGAACAAAAACTTGAAACCGACAGGAATGAAATTATTTTTTTTTTTAGCACTAGAAACTGGGGGAAAATTCCCATGTCAATAGTACTAACAACAAAGAAGCACAAACTTGAACCATACTGCGATTCACAAATAATCTTTTCAATACCAAGCACATCAGATAAATAATCCATAGTTACCAAATAAACCTTCAATGACCCACTTTCCACGTACCAGATTAAGCCCACCTCATTGATCTTGATGCACCAACAACTTGCATCATAAGTTTAACCAAATAACTGAACGAAATGGATAGAATTTTCTGTTAGTCTCGAGTTACAGGATGGACTTGATTGGAAGATCCCCTACGGGGATAATACACATTCCAATTTTCCGAGCTTAATTCTAAATATTTTGTTCGAAAACAAATATATCCCAAGAGTGGTCCATACCATTCTGACATCATAAACAGGAAATACTGTGATCTTTTTACATAGGCCCCGAAAGGAGAAGGGAGGCTGCAATGTCACCAATGTCTGACAACTGAAAGGTAAACTCCAATGGACATACGATCAGATAACTAAAATAAGATTTTAACATGCCACCATCCAGATGGAGGTGGGAATATAGGGAGACAAGGGATGTCAAGAATTTGCCTTAACGTTTGAAAAACAAGAGAGAATTTTTTGTGACGATACTCAATCAGGCAACTGACAAGGACAAGCTAGAAAAGGAAATATACGTATCCATTTTCCTCTAAAACACTTCTTTTTATAACATCATCCTAGCAAAAATCCAACATCTCTCATTTCGACCCCCTTCAAATCATCGTAAAATTGCGACTGACGTTCATAAGAGAGATCAACAATTGTCTAAGAGGATATATCAGGCAGAGGTGGAGGACTCTCACAAAACAAAGAATATGAGCAACGTATCAGGGCACTCATATTCCAAAATACTAAACGCAGCAGATGACATTGTATTAGAAATCAAGCTGGACAATAAAACAAACAACCTGCAGAAACCAGTCAAAGTTTCAGTAATTACCTCCGATCACAAGTCAACCTTCGATTTCTTTCCAGTAACAATCTGGAATATTCGTAGGCCTCGACTGAAAGCTTCATTAAATAAGATTCGTGTCTGCATTGACTGAAACCCAGGCATCCAAGATAGTAATGCTACTGGGGCCATGACTATGACTCCAAACATAATGTCGTACATCCGGGCCACAGAAACAACACTATCCCAGAGCTTGGTCCTCTGCAGAAATGGTCGGAGCACCTGAGCGATCAATATGATGCCCCACCCAGTGGGGACGAACGCCAACAGACTAGTGAAAATGTCCATGAATTTGAAGTTAGTAAACTCCAGCAATGCAAAAATTAAGAGAATTCCAAGAATAATAACAAGGAACTGAACAAGCCGATAGTAGATGTGGTCTTTTGCTGCATACTTGTCCTGAGCATATGATATCACCCAGTATACTCCAAAAGCCACGAAAACAAAAATCCAAGATAGCAAATAAACAGCAATGTTGGTACTTCCCGAAGCAATGCCAAGCTGGTAGACAATGCCATATTGAAAAAAGAAGAAGCGAAGATCCAAAATTATCTCAGAAATCTTTCCCCAAAAGCCAGTGGTTCTGAGGTGATCCTGCTCCTCATACCACCATCTCTCCCAACTTTGTTCAGCCTTTGCAAACACACCACCACGGTACCATATCCAATTCATAAAATCATCAAAGTCGTAGACAGTTTTCAACCAATCAAAACCAGAAGGGTTGAACACAAATGGAGCCATGATCCATGACACGACAAGGAACCAACTTGTAATGGTCAAGGCAATGTACACGAAAGTGTCTTTGGCAATAGGACTGTGCGATGCATAAACAGTAAGTATGAGACCAAGTTCAACCGCTTTAACAAAATGACTGCGAGCGTATAGCCTATAATTCTCCGCAAAGCTCTTGTGCTGCACAACAAAACCCCGGCCAGTAGCACGGTACTTGGCACCACCATGAAGAATAGTCCGGCCAAAGAAGTGGGTACGGGTTCCCATGGAAAATGTGTAGAAAACAGATGAAAGCTGGAGCTGCATGGTTATGAAATCCCAGATAGCTTGAAGAAACCCAAGTTCAAGAGAATTCTCCACTATCATCGGAAGGGCCGTGAATAGACCTAGTTGGATGATAAGCTGCTGATTCAAAATGGTACCAAGTGCTCTATTGTCACCACTGGTGGCAGCAGCCTCAACACCACTCAGAGCCAGGTAAAGTCGACCCCACAAAAACCCATACACAGTCAATATAACCATCATTGTGTTGAAAAAGAATCCAACGGTCGTGTAAAAGAAGGAGAGCATGCGAAAGAAGTCTAGCCTGTGCCCCAACCTGTAAACATCCCTGCTAAGAACTTGTTCACCATTTCCACTGGCAACTTTGGCCTCGAACATGGATACCTGATTCAACCCAACATCCCTCCCCTTCCCTACTTGGATGTACTCATGGTGCGTGACATTCCCTCCCCTCAGAGTGCAATTAAAACCGGCAAAAATGTCCTCGCTGATGTTGATAACCCGGGAAGCTTTGCTAATCCCACCCCGACTCAAGAACCAAAACCTATCGAAAACGTCCGGATGGCCATAGTGCATCCGAATTTTCAAAGGGTTGGCCAAGACACGCTGCCCTAATGTGACAAAACTCGTCTCCTGTGCAGACATAAACCAAGCAAGAGATGAAACTGAACCAGTAAAAATATGTTCTCTCACTCCCAAGATTGTGGGTTTGCGGATGCCGTAAAAAGCCCTATATTCTTCCAATAAGTTCCGCATCTTGAGTGCCTCCTCGAAATAGTTGTCTTGGTTCATGTCAATGGTCTGGACTGCATCTCCACGAGTGAAAATAAGAGCATGGTTCTGATTCTCTGGCTTTCCCTCTCCAACTTTCACAGGACCAGGCAGCTTCACCCTGTATATTTCCACTTCCTTCTGTAGCTTCTGATCATATTTCACAAGAACCGAATAATACTCCTTCTCATCCCTTCGAGTGGATACTTCATCTACATACGCTACCCTCAGGGCTTCATTGTTTTTCATCAGGTACAATATTTCATCAGCATGAGGGTCCTTTTTGGCCTTCTGGGCCCCGTAAATTTGGCAGGCAACCACATACGTGTATTTCATCATGGCCGTGCCATCCTCGTGGCCTTTAAACAAAGTGCTTACGGAACTGCTTGCTCTGCTAAGGCTCTTGGAAGAAGGCAACCTTCCCGAGTCAAAGCTATCCAGAGTACCATCTCTACGCATTGACCCAAGCTCTACCGGCCCTTCCCTGACATCCATTTCTGATGCAGAATCAAGAAAAACCAGCATCTTGAGGGCCCTATAATAATACATCATCCCCCTCACCGTTCTGCCAAGAGTCTGCCCTCGATATGACGCCCAAAGCCTGAGATCCCTCAACTTGGTTGTCCAGATCTCACTGTCCTTTACCATCCCCTCACGACGCATCCTCTCCATGAAGTTCTTCCAGTCATCATCATATATTGTCTGCAAGTAATACAAAATGGAGATTCCATCCTCATTCTCAGTACGAAGTTGTTCTTTGCTGAATACGACTTCTTCGTTGTAGTAGGGAGTCAGAACACTGAAAGCCATCATCTTCTCTACTTGGGGAGCATGAGGCATGTTCATGAACAGTGAGTTACTGAAAAAGGCAATTCGCCTTCGCGCCTCGAGATTTACAGGAATGTCATGCATCGAGTCCCGGGAGGTAAGGATAGTGTGCAATCGCCGGACCTGCCTATAGAACTTCTCATCATCTGGCTCAGGCAATACGACTGCGTTCTCAAAAAGCAAACCAGCACCAGAAGCAGCATCTCTGGGTGCCAGACCATCTGCCTTCAGCTGTCCAGCGGTCCTCTTTTCCTTGAGAAAGTCTCTAATGGCAATCTCGTAAAGTGCCTGCAGCGTGTTCACCACCTTGCTCAGGTCTTTCTTAGGCTTGATCAACAGTTCGACGAGCTTTATCAGATTATTGTGAATCTGAGGAAGCGCAGTCATTTTGAATGACTGGGTAAACTTCTCGATCTCAATAGAATGATCAATCTCTTGAAAGAGTACTGTCATAATCGAATGCTCTTCACTGTTGACCCTGATTATCTTCAGCAGCAGGTGCTTCACACTATCATACGATTCAATGAGAGCACAGCGCCTGTACTCGTTCTTGCAGACCTTATACCACAGCCACTTATCAGGAGCATCTACCAGCTCTTTCGCCTGGCACAGAGCAAGAAGCAGCTCATTGCAAAGGAGAAAACAAGGCCAACGGACGACCCTGACATTCCAAGTATTGGGCGGCAGCTCCAATAACTCAACCTCGCGATCAGAGACAATATCCTCCTCCCTAAATATACCAATTATCTCATTCCATATCAAAGCGAACTTGCGTGCCTCCACTTGATTGGACTCGAGCTTTTTATATGGCCTGCCTAGTCCATACCTCAACTTCAATCGGCGAATGGCATCATTAAACTTGCTTTTCAGCGTGCCCCTTGCATTCAGAAGCTGCTCTTCTGGCATCAGATTAAACTGAATAGCGCTAGCAAAGAATTGGAACCTCAACCTCAACTGCTGAATATTTCGGATCTCGCCCAAATGATCAAACAACCCAACTGCTGCTCCCACAAACGAGGAATATATGGAGTACCAAATCTGCAAATCCATAAGGTACACCAACACGACAGGAAGCCACAGCAGCCCAACTGCAAACCTATTGCTATTATTAAAGAATTCATGCCATTCATATTTCACGTCGTTGAGATCCAGTAGCTCTTTTGTCGGCTTGATCATGGGCTTGATCTGCATAAAGTAACTGAAGGAGAACTTTGTGGCAAGCACCATAATCCAGAACAGAGTATACTTCACATTATCCACCGGACCTTCCCGAAGACCACGGCCCACAAAAATTCTGCTCTGGAACCACCAAGTCATCAAGTGAAAGATCCTCCAATTCGTTCCCTCCAGGAAATTGCGAATCCAAGGAATGACAAAGAGAGCCAAAGCTAACAGCTCCGGCAGAATGAAAACAAGGGCTACCTCAAGAAAATTGACCACCCTCGTATTTGCTGCGCCAGACCATCCCCCGTCGGCATTTTTTTTAGACCAAATGCGCCCATAGAACGCCCCGAAGACGATGATCCACACAGCGGCAACGACAGTCTTCAGCGCCATTCTCACTCCAAGCCCCATCGTCTCCCTCGATACCAACCTATACTGCATTCCTATATCCAGCAAAGACTGCAGGAACCGCATTCCACTCCAAGTGAAAAACACAGTCAAAACCCTTACCTGAACCTCCCTACTCTCCAATGCCTTCCACGGATCCGTCCCCTCCCAAGCAACAATAATGGCCGCCTGCAAAAACAAGACCAACATAACCCACAATCGGTCGAAGCTCCTAAACAGGTTCCAAAACGACCTCTGCTCCACGAAACCCGTCTTCCCCACGCGATTGCTCCTCCCGCTAGTCACGAAGAAGTTACTCCCGCCGTCAACTGGCCATTTCAACTTCTCAAAGCACCTCTTGCTCCAGAAGTACTCGTTGATATCGTCGTAATTCCTCCAGGCGCGATGCGGCGCGGTCCCGTTCTCACTCGCCTTCACCTCAGCCCCGACAATCTCGTAAATGGGCTTCACCACCGTGTTCAGAAACGCATTCTCCCCCGAGAACGAGGGCAACACAGGCCGCCCAGTATTCTCATCGATGTAATCCTCCAAGATCTTGTTCAGCTCCATGGCCATGTTATGAAATATATAGCAGAGGCACTCGGGCATAAAGCGCAAGTTCGCGGCCTCGCCCCAGATGAGAAGATAGAGCGACACGTAGAGGAGCTCGCGGCGCGGATCCGGGGTGGACTGGCGGCGATCGGAGATCCAGACGTTGGACTTCTTCCCCAGGAAGGCGCACCAGTCGGAGTAGTTCCTCAACAGCTTCTTCCGGAAGCGGCGGACGACGGCGGGGTCGAGGGAGTCGATGTTGTCCGGGGGCGGGGAGAGGCGCATCTGGAGATTGGCGAGGTGGAGGACGAGGTGCTCCCGCTGGTTGCGGACGCTGTCGGCCTGGAACCCGAAGAAGAGGGCGAGCCAGTCGAGGAGGTCGTAGTGCTCCCGCCACGGCGAGAAGGGCGGCCTCCTCAGGCTGCCGACGGTGCGGAGCGCGGCGGCGGCGGCGCGGACCTCCGGGAAGCGGAGGGAGGGGTGGTCGGCGAGGAGGTTGTGGATGGGGATCACGTTGTAGACCTCCTCCTCCTCCTCCACCTCCTCCTCCTCCTCGCCGCCGGGGCGGCGGTGCTGGGACGGCGGGGGGCGCTGCCGGAGGCTCATGAGAGAGATCCGGCGGCGGCGGCGGGGAGACGAATCGGAAGAGAGCTTCGACTGTGCGGGGTCTGCTGCTGCTGCTGCTCGATGAAGCTTCGGAGTATGGCTTGAATTCTTCGAGGTTTAGGGCGGAGATAGAGAGAGAGAGAGTAACGGGCAAAAGAGGGGAGGGAAAAAATGGCGTGGGGGTGGGGGAGATGGAGGTTGAGGTTGAGGGAGACAGATGATGCATGGTGGAACGGAACAGGGGAGGAAAAACAAAGGGGATTTTTGGGATTTCTTTATTTTTTTTATTTTTTTTTTATTTTTCGGGCGAATGTTTCCTTTTCATGTTGTCGGGGTGGGGGAATTTACCTTCGCAGGAGATGGAGACAATGGTCTCCTTTTGATCTTTTCGAGGCGCATCCCGTGTTCTTTTTCCGAAGAATAAACGCATTAAAAATCCTAAAGCTTGTCCCGTACGTGCAATTGAGTCTTAAAATTTTTAAAAAGTACAATCAAATCCTAAAATTTATCATGAAAGTACAATCAAGTACTAAAATTTTCAAAAAGTGCAATCGAGCCCTAAAACTTGTTGCGAAAATTGAATTGAGTCATAAATTTTTCGAAAAGTGCAATCAAAAGAAGAACTTAATTTGGCTAACTTGACAAGTTTTAGGACTTGATTGCACTTTTTGAAAGTTTTAGGACTCAATTACACTTTGTGACGAGTTTTAGGACTTAATTTCACTTTTTGAAAGTTTTAGGATTCAATTGCACTTTGATGACAAGTTTCAGGACTTTCAATGCATATATCCCTTTTTTCAACCATCAACGGCGCTCGTATTTTATTCCGCGAACCCTTTCTTTTTCTTTTTCTTTTTCTTTTTTTTTGAAAAAATGGGGAACCATTTTCGAAGGATTATAGAATGGGGGCGATCGACGCGGACCGTGGATACAAAACTACCCGATTCGATGGGAGCAGTAAGTGCTCGCGGTAGGGGTAGGACTGTGCAAAGGAATCGGAAACCACTTGGACCGCCCGGACTGGATCGGCAGTTTCTATGGGGATCAATCCGATTCGCGGTTCTAATTTAGTGGAACCACCCATCCGGTGTATATATATATTTAAAAAGAGATCCATAAGTCAAAGAGGCTAATTATAAATAATAATAAAAAGCACAAATTTTACCTTGAGTGACAATTCTAGCTCGAACTTTTTTTGTCTCGATAAAAAGCATCAACTTTTACTCGAGTACCAAATCTGGCCCCCGTGATGTGAAAATTTCAAATTGTTCGGCAAAATTTGGGATTTAAGTAAAAGTTAATGATTTTTATGAGACAAAAAATTCTAACCCTAACTTTTTTCGTCTCAATAAAAAGTATCACTTTTACTCGGGTACCAAATCTGGCTCCCGTGATGTGAAATTTTCAAATTGTTTGGCAAGATTTGGGATTTAAGAAAAAGTTAGTGATCTTTATAAGACAAAAAAATTTCAGATCATAATTGTCGCTTAAGATAAAGTTGGACGTTATTTTTTCTAATTAAGCCTAAGTGAAATCGAGCTTTTGCCCTTTATTTTCTCTTTCCTGCCCTCCCATCTGCAACAGTTTACATGCACCGTCTCTCTCGCTCCGTGCGACTTATCCTCTCCCGATGTGATTTTCTTTCGTTTTTTTCCCCTCACTTTCTCGCGGTTGACCCCCGCATCTTCCCTCTCTTTCTCGAGCGCCAATCCTTGGATGGCACGAACTGAGGCGTTTTTAAACGTCGATGATCTCGTTTGTCATCTTCTCCTCCTGCTGCAATTTTCCTTCCTATAGTCGGGGAAAGCTATTCTGATTGGTTGAAGCATTTTAAGTTCGAGAGGGTTTCGATAGAAGGACGGGTGGTGCTGGCGAAGCGGACTCTTGCTTCTTACTTCGTGTTATATTAATTGATTCATGTAATTCTGTAGGGATCGGAGACCGGTTCTATAGACCTTCTTAGGAACCAAACCGGATCGGTGGTCCGATCTCGGGTGGATCCACGAAACCCACGAGTGCTTCCTGGTTCTATGTTTTTGGAAACGGTGCTTAGTGCGCGGTTCTCAATTTAGGTGGGATCAGGAACTGCCTACCCACGTCATGCTCACCCCTAACTCGCGGGGACAAGAGGATTCGAACAACGACTGGGCTTTTTAGAATGCTCCTCAAACTAGTGAGGGGACGGAGAATATATCGAATTACGCACAAAATAGGAGGAAAGCAATATTGAATGGACTCGTATTGCATGACAAAATGCGACCGTTGATGTGACGATGCTGTTTAGTATTGTAACTTCAATGTTAATCGTGCTCGAGTAAGACCTCCTGAAAAATAAGAAAAAAGCTAAAAGATAAAACCGTGAAAAAAAATTGTGGCGGTTATCTAATATGTTGTTTTAATGCAACTTTTATCTTACAATAATTGTATGGTTCACTGTGAAAAGTATTTATTTTGATAACGTCAATTTTTTTAAATCCATTGTACATGTATGTAATTTTTTTTAGAGAAATTATAAGTATTATGTCAAGGAGCTCAAGATCAAAGGATGGTTGCAATGATTTTTATATATAGGAGTTTTTTGTTTGAAGGAAACTGTTTTCGGTAATTTGTTTTTCGACTTTCCAATATTTGGACAAGAGAAAACCTATCCATATACGAGAAACAGTTTTTATGGATGAAAAACAACAAACTTAGATTATGGATAATAACTTCTTTTCTAGGAAGAAAGAAATCACATTCCCTAAATTACCAAATAAACGAAAACAAATGAACATCTTCCTTAAAAGTGATATTCGTGAAAAATATTTTCCTTTATCATTAAATTTTCTGCAAAGCAAACGCATCACAACTTTCCATTTTTGAATTTGAACTTTGACTTGTAATTAATATAAAAGCCCGAATTAAATATTCAAAGTTCTAAGAAGTATCAAATTCAAAACCATTCGAATTTTTGGGTTTTTCGAGAATTCGAAATAACATTCTTTTTTTTTGGCAAGAAAATCGCGCACAACTTTTTAAAAGTTACCTCAAACGGGGCCCTCACCACATTATTGAAAACTCATTTGGATCACACGGAGCAAGTTGCCAATAATGGCTTCAGAATAATGGAATCCCTTTTAAATGTTGCGTTGAATGATAGGATCAGTTTATATATTCAAGACTATCTAATCAGATCCTTATGTTAAAAGTTCCATATCTGCAGACAGTGCGGAGCAATTAGATACAAAATGTTAATATTTAACACAGTAATTCGTGCTAAAAGTTCATGCGCTTTCGGATTTAAAGTTTCTAAAGCTATTCGACATTTGTCAAATGCTTGCATTGTTTATAGCTAGTGCAATTCGTCGCCATGTTTGAGTTCTAAAGCTATTCGAATTTAAAAAACTGTACTTTTATTTAAGGGTACGTTTGTTTGAGGAAAAGTATTTTTTGGAAATCTGTTTTCTGAACTTTCACCTGTTTAGTTTGTCGAAAATGATAAGTCAATCGAAAATAATTTTCAAGAAAATATTCATGTATAAAATTAGAAAAGTGAATTCCTCAGTTTAAGAAAGCGAAAACATTTTCTAAAATTGCTCATCTTGAATTCGTTAATATTTTATATTTCCTTTTCCCTTCTTCCTTCATCCGCCGATCGCCGGCCTATGCGACGACCGGCGACCAGCCACAAGCATGGGCCGGCCTCGCCCAAGGCCAGCGAGCTCGAGTCTCGCCTGGATCCGATGAGCTCGAGCTCGTCGGCCTAGGGCGAGGCCCGACGCGCCATGTCCGGCGAGCTCGATGAGCAATGGCCACTCAAGCATTGACGTCTCGCAGCCATGGGTGATCGAACTCGAGGTTGTATCGCGGAACGGTGGCGAGCAGGGATGTCGATGTCGGCGGGGCTAGGTTTTTTTTCCTTATTTTGCATTAAATATTCATATGGCCTATTATGATTATTTTATTTCTTTAAACATTGATTTACTCATTCAATCCGCATCGGCTTTTCCGAACGCCAAACTCGGCATTTCGACGATCCATGTCAACAGCAGTCAAGGAAAAAAAAGCAAGAGATTAACCGACGGACGAAAAATCCCCAACTTTTCGAAAAATACACGGTCGGTTCTTCGCCCCAATGAAAAAAAAAAAACACGGATCGGGTTTGAATTTCGTACAAAAATAGAGAGATCGCCACCGGGGTAACATCACCACCACGCCCATACACGGCGCTACGAGTCTACGACAACGTAGCGGGGACGCCACGCTAAACGGAACGCTTTATTCGTTCTATTGTGCTAGCGTCCCCACCCCATTCGGCGCATAATCTTTTGTTTATTGCACCATGAGATTGCCTTTCTCCTTTCTTTATGTTATGGACAAGGACTTTCTCGGACCACATGTTATGTTACATAGTCAAAAGGATGGCTGTTCGATCGTACTAGCTTTCCAGAAGAGAGCGAAGAGGTCAAATGTGAGAAAATTTTAAGATCTCGGAATTGACGTCGGAACGACCAAGATTCGTCGCAACTCCGTTCCCCCCGGAATTGAATATTTCGCTTCGCGAGTAAGTTCCTGTTTTTTGGCGCCGCCAAACATTAAACAAAAGGGGAGGAGCACCCACCCATCGGTGGTCGTGTTGGTTTGCGCTCAGTTCCTTTCACGAGAGGTCCTGGGTTCAAACTCGCCCATCGGTGATTTAAGTGGGGGGTCGTGGCGGTGGGATGCTGCGCTAGCCCCCCTCGAGGACTAGTTGGGCATCACCGTTGGTTTGAGCCTTAGCTCGCCGGCCGCGCAGACACCTCGATTATCAAAAAAAAAAAAAAAACAAAAGGAAAGGAGCGGTTTTGTCCGCCACCCCTTCGGTTGGAGTAAGTTCCAACTAACTCCAACCTTACGAAGCTCTGTTTTCGACAGGACGGAGGAAAGAAAAAGCGGACGAGAAAGGACGATCGCGTTACCCGCATTTCAATGTAAATTTCGAATATCCTTTTTTTTTTATTTCCCCCATTTTCTTTACTCTTGAAATTTTCTCAAACTCCCCCCCGCACTCGAATTTCGGGACGATCATCATGTCGTGCCGAATCGGGCTTCCAACTCTCCCGAATCTTTACGGGCCAGGATGGGATTTTCCTTTCGCGGAATGGGTCTTCGATCCGATCGAGCGAGTTGATTCTCCGCGAATTAGTTTGCTGGCCTTTCGCATATTTGGTTCGTCAAAAAACGATGGGGATAATGACATAAACGGTCCTCGAATTTTGGCTCAATGTACAATTTGGTCCATAAACTTTTAATTTGTTCAATGTCATCTCGGAACTTTTGGTACATGTTCAATTCAGTCCCCGAACTATATGAAAATGTTCAATGTAGTCCCTGAATTTGAATTAATGGAAATGACTGCATTGAACATTTTCATAAAGTTCAGGGACTGAATTGAACATATACCAAAAGTTCAGGGATGATATTGAATAAATTAAAAATTCAGGGACCAAATTATACATTGGGTCAAAGTTTATGGACTATATTGAATAAATTAAAAGTTCAGGGATCAAATTGCACGTTAGGCCAAAGTTCATGGTCTGTTTATGTCATGTTCCCAAAAACGATCGACTAAAGGGAAAACCGTTCGCTGTCAAACTAAATAATTCATGTTTAAAGTGAGGAAAAGAAATTGCCCATATCCGAAAAGGAAAAACGACTTCTCACGAAAAATGATTTTTTGAAAAATATATATTTTTTATCGTGAATTTTTGTTCGAAACTTCGGGTAAAATAGAAGCATTCTCATGTTGCCAACACGGTTTTTTTTTTTTTTTTGGAAGTACGCGTTGCGTGCCTTACCTTTGGTGGCCAACCTCGATCGACAAAGCGTACACATCACCCTCCCTCCCCGCCTCCTCAAAAGGTCAAACGCGCTCCCGCGAAAGAGGGGGATGTTCCAAAAGCAAAGCACCAAAGATTGAAAATCTGAGCGCCGCTTTTTGGACATCTTCCTTAGAAAAACGTCGAAATCGTTTTTCGCACGTAAAGCGCGGGGTCGCCCACCTTGACGGGATCGGTTTCAAACGGGAAAGGCCTTGCCTGTTGTTGGATGAGGCGAGGCCGACTCCGGGACCTCCCGATCTAACGGTGAATGTGACCTGGGCTCAGATGTGCTCGGACGCGGCGAATAACCCGCTCCGGAGCAGTTTGAAAGTGGCCAACAAATCTTTGAAAAAGAGGAAAAGCGGGGCCGCTTTTGCTTTTTCCCCACTTTCATCTGTCAAATTTTGAACTGTTTTTGCCGGAAATTTTTTGGCCAGATCTGACGTCTGAAGACCTCTCAGTGCGTCTCCACTGTAGCCAAGCCCAGGCCCAATCGACGGGAGCGGGCGAGCCACCGCGACTTGACCCGAGCCCATCCGAGCTCGGCCCGACTCGCGATCGTGAAATTCAATGTCACAAAAACTGATGTCAACTGTTGAACTTTGCTAACGCTGACTACGCCCAGCCCACCCCCATTTCTGCACATGCCCACTGCTATTTCATCAAGAAGTTCTGGGCCCAAAGGAAAGAACATGCTACCTATCAAACTAGTAGTCTGGTACAACATCGATGGCACACATCCCTCACTTAAGTTGGTCCCCGAACTTTGATTTAATGTGTAATGTGATCTCCAAACTTTTGATTTATTCAATGCGGTATCTAAACTTTGGGCATATGTGCAATGGTTCCTTCGACTATTTATGTCATTTTTTCCAAATATGTTCGAGTGCAGCGACTTTTTTCTTCCCGGTTATTTGTATACTCATGACAATGTCGTGTAATACTTTTATTCTCTTTTCCACTATGAAATCCTATGGGGGCAGTGACCAAGTTTTGAGCGTGGAGCGGACACAACGGTGGAACTTAGTATCATCTAATATCCCACTCGAGAATGTTTAGTTTCTATCTTCTATGATGTTGTATTCACTATGACGATCATACATGATGCAATATGTGCGTGTTGACACATTAGTCTTTTGACAGAATATTGGACGGAATATTAATGGAGATTAAATTTGGGTCAAGGTTACCAACTTCAAATCATTTGCGGGACGAAACTTAATTAGGAGAAAGTGCATAATGGGTTATCAGTTTGGGATTTTTTATGGTACTAACCCTGATAACAATTTTTCTATCAATCATGCAAATGCATTATGTTGGTTTTGCAGTTTCAATGGGTAAACTGTTTGAAACCAACACAATAGTTCTACTCAACCATCTTTAGTTGGTCATTAATAGGGGCGAGCACAGGTTGGTTCTTGGTTCTAAGTGTAGACCGAACTATTTGGACTAGACCAATAGTTTGTTTTTTATTGCCAAAACACGCTTGCACTATGCAAGAGTGTTCCATTCCCTGCGAGAGTTCAAAAACAACGTTCTCTCCAATCCTTTGTCCGGCTAGTAGGGAATAGGAAAAGAGAAAGAAAAAAAGGAATTACACTAGTTCCAAGATGACGCAGCGTTCCGCTAATAATTCAAGCAAAACCTTACTTAGAGAGAAAAATCTCGAAATTCAATATTGATTATAAGAATGTTCTGTCTTCAAAACAACCCTAAACACCCTTTTATAGGGGTTAAACCTAATTACAATAGGAAACCTAATCATAATAGGAAAGTTATCTAATCTGAATTGGAAACCTAATTATAATAGGAAAGTTACCTAATCTAAATTGGAAAGCGTAAAACATCAAAATTAGAAAACTGCCTTTTTAAATTAACTCATAAAAAATATCCGATGTCGTCGATCGGGTCCATCGGTTCTAGTCACATCACTGTTTCGCCTTCCGTTTGGACTTCTGCCTGTCCAATCGGTCCAGAAATGCACCACTAATAGATTCCGCATCACAAGATCAGGTGGGCCGGTTCTCTGTTCCACAAACTGGAAATACATGTACCTATCGGAATTCGTGTGTAGGTGGTTTATGCATATAACCTATGGGGCTACACGCGTGTGCACAATAGACCGAAAATAATTGGTTAAGAAACAAAATGGCTCGGGTAGATTTGATGAGTCAATCGTCCGGTTCTCGACATAAGTAACTGCGAGCAAATTTCACGTCTTTATCCGACCACGCCGACCCACGATTGTGAGTAAAAGTAGAGCATATCATCATTCGGGTTAGGAATCACCGGCACGTTTCCTCCTCGTAAATCAAAGAGAAATTGAACAAAGTCAAAATGATCATTGACGTGGGCTAATTGAGCGTGCTAAAAGGAATAAAAGGGATGGTCGTCGGTGACTTCAATCCTTATCTCCACAGCTTCTAAAACCTTGACCCGTTCTATTTCTCGGGTCACATCACCACCACCACCACCATAATACCATCAACAAAACAAAACCAAACCGGCCAACCACGCTCCGCAATTTTTTTCTTAAAAAAATAGTACAAATAGTCCATAAAGTTTATTTAAATACGAAATATTATTTCTCGATTTTTAATTCATTCAATATAATATCTAAATTTTTGATACATATTTAATTTAATTACCGAACAATAAAAATTGAAGAATAATATTGAACATTTTCATATAGATCATGAATTATACCGAACATTTGTCAAAAATCGAGTGACCGTATTAAATGAATTAAAAATTCATAATTTATATTACACATCAAATTAAAATTTAAAAATCATATTTAAAAAATTAAAAATTTAAAGATTATTTGAGTCGTTATGCCCTCATTTGTTTTTTACACGAGAATCACGATGACGTGGAGTTAACACCTCCGAAACCGATACGTTTCTCCACGTTCATGTCGCGACCAAGCTAAGTAAAACCCACCCCCTCTCTCTCTCTAGAAGCCACCGTTTCTCTCTCTCTATCTCTCTCTTCCTCTGCGAGCACGAATCCTCCTCCCACGGCGGAGCAGCACCGCTCCTCCCTTCCTCGACCGCCCGCGCGAGACCCCCCGCACGCACCGTCACCGTTCGATCGCCGCGGTGATGGCGTCCGGTTCGTCCGGCCGGCCCAGCTCGGGCTTCGATTTCGCGACCGACGACATCCTCTGCTCCTACGAGGACTACGGCGGCGGCGGGGGCGGCCACCAGCAGGACGCCTCCAACGGCGGGAGCCACTCCGATTCCGCCGCCATCGGTGCTGCCAACCTCGGAAAGGTACCTTCCGCTTCGCCAATCGGTCGGTCTCGCCCCTTTTTCCTGCGTGTTTTCTTTGGGGTTCTGCGAATTTCGCGTTGGGTTTTTTTGGGACGGTCGATTCGAGCTTGAGATGCGGATGAGTTGTTAGGGTTTTGAGTTCTGCGAGTTGTTTGGCTCTGTGATCATGGGTGGTCCGAACTAGGGGCTTTTCAGCTAGATTTGTTTCTTGTCTTGCTGGGTGACTTCCTCGTCGTTTTCGTGGATGGAGTCGATCTGTAGAAGCAAGTTGTGGTAGTCGTATGTAGTTCGCGAAGGTTTTGTTTATGAGCCCGATGCGGTTTTTGCAGTCGGAAGTGTTGTCGTACGTAACAAAGTATTGTTCTTTTGAATGGGAACGGTGATGCAGTTTACGCGTTTTTCCTTTTTCTTTGTTTTCTACTGTGTCAGAATATCTCACTTTGCTTGACTTCAATGTCTTGAAAATAAATAGTCTCTTGTTTGCAACAATTCATATGCTAGTAGTAATAAAGGTTGATGCGAGAATTCTTGGGCTTCTGTCGCACTGGTGCCGGGAAAAAATTAGCGAGGTGCCAAATCAATACTACTTGAGGTAGCTTTCCCTGATCAAATTCAGTTTCAGTATTGCTTCGGTAGATATGTCTAGTCTTTGCTTTGGGTCAAGTATATTACATTTGAAGAGTCTCGATGTTAAGAATTGCTGCTGGTAATTGAATGCCTGTTTTGTTCCTTCTTACCTTTTGGAGAGTGTGTCATTGAGCCCTTGGCTTCGTAACATTTGCATCTGGTTCTATATACGATTATTAGTACTTGATGGGGTTTTGAGGATTAGTGAAAAGAGGAGATTGGTAGGCTAAAGGCTACAGAAAGCTCATCAGAACTGTATTAAACATGCAAGAGTTGATGAAATTTTCAATGGCCTCATAGAATGAATCGGGCTATCTTTTATGCTAAATTTTGCAGTTCTAGAGGATCTAGCTGAAAATGCTGAATCACTTGTGCTTCAGTATGATCAATTTGGCTCTGTGGTTAATATAACCTCCGAAAAACCAGCTATGATCATGTATTGAGGGTGTTGGCTTGAGCTTGCACTGTAATGGTAAAATCTAACCCAATAAAATGCTCTGAGCAGGACTTCCACAAAAGTAGACTTGTCCGGCCAATAGTTTATTCTGCTTCTGCCTATAGCCAGCCAGAGGATTCCTTTAATCAAGATTTAATTGCTTCTGTTGAGAAAAGCATGAAAAAACATACCGACAACCTCATGCGCTTTCTCGAGGGGATAAGTTCGCGGCTATCTGAGTTGGAATTATACTGCTACAATCTCGATAAATCAATTGGAGAGATGCGATCTCAACTGAATCGTGATCATGGGGATGCAGATACAAAGCTTAAATCTCTTGACAAACATCTTCAAGAGGTGAGTTTACTACTTGTAAAGCATCTCATATATCCATCTAGTTTTGTCCCATAGTATGCTTTTGCTTTTATTCTAAGTTCATGCTGTGATCTTTCGTGAGAGGTTGTGATTGTCGTAATTCAGTACTTGTATCTTTACATTGTGAGCACATATCACTAACTCAATACAGGTTCATGTGGCAGATAGGTGTTGGGAGACTGGATGTGGTTACTTGCGTTCTTAGTGACAAGGCAAAACAATCATTCACAAATTAAGCAATAGCCATGGATGCATATTTCGGTGTCGTCGCATAATTAAATAATGACATAGACCACAAAAAAGAAAATAATCTCATTTGCTTTTTCTTCTCTTTCCTTTTTTATTTGTAAGGTAATCACTCTTTGAACTCTTCTGTTTTGTTGAAAATTTTGTACTCCTTCCTATCTCCTTAGCATTTGCAAGAGTAGTTACCGTCACGGTGAAAGTTACCCAGGCCATGATTCATGTATTAAGATCTCCTCTTTCTATGGCTGGGAGTAGAAACTTGTTGGTTTGGTGGGAAAGATAAAGCTCTTGAATTGAAATTTTGAGTTGAATATTCATTTAGACAAATGTACCATATGAGGTCTTCGTTGGAAGTCCTTTTATTGCATATTTGACAGAAGCTAACACTGGTCGAGGTTGATTGATAGGAGCATTGTTTCTCTAGAAGTTGCTTTCTTTGGGCTGTTTTGACTATGTTAATCGCCCATTTTCTTGACATCCTGAACAGTCACGGACAGAAAAGTCTTTATCTTTTGGGCCAGTACCTGGGAATAACGTCTGTAGTTATTTATGGAGAAGTGATAGAGAGATCTGTTAATGGTTTGGCTTCCATTGGTTCATGAGATTTTAGGTACCACTCTTTTTTTGTTGGATCATTAGGCGTGTTCCAGTAACAGCGTGTTGCTTTTTTATATTGATTTTGGTGGAATAAAGGTTCTTAATTGCTCCGCCATTTTATTACAGCAGAAATGTGACACATTCAAGAATTGTTGGCACGTGATAAGGCAGGTTATTGAGATATGTGCTTCTGTGTAATTATGCTTTAAGTTTTCTTTTTTTTGTTTCCTGATTCTAAACTGATGTCATATCCTTTGTCGTTTGACAGTCAACATTTTTTTTTGCTAGAAATTTGACAGTCAACATTATGAAATAAGTAACTTGCCTGAAATGTCCATGGCTTTTGGCAGGTCCACAGGTCGGTACAGATTTTGCGAGACAAACAAGAACTTGCTGAAACTCAGAAAGAACTAGCCAAGCTTCAGCTTGTGCAGAAAGAGTCTTCCTCTGGTCATGACAAATCAAATGAGGAGAAAACTTCAACACCTAAATCTGACAGCAAGAAGTCTGATAATGCATCTGATGTACCTGACCAGCAGTTAGCTTTGGCTCTTCCACATCAAGTGTCTCCGCCGCAACCACCAGTGGCCCCTCCATCACAGGCCCCTGCACAGAATGTTTCCCAACAGCAAGCCTATTATCTGCAACCTGGCCAGATTCCAAATACATCTGTACCTGCCCAGCTACCTCAGAGTCAATACGTGGCTTCGGATCCTCATGTCAGGATGTCTCAACTTCAAGTGGCCCCTCAATCCATGCAGCCGCAGGTGAATCAGACACCTGCACCACCACCACCGCATCCATTCCCACAGTATCAGCAGCAGTGGTCTCAGCAACTACCTCAGCAGGTACAACCACAACAACAGTCATCTATGCAACCGCAGATCAGAGCCCCATCACCAGCTGTTTATTCTCCTTACCCACCGAGTCAACCCTCAAACCCTCCTCCAGAGACACTTCCAAATAGCATGGCGATGCAATTGTCTTATTCTGGAGTTCCACCACCTGTATCTAGCCGTGTTGATACAGTATCTTATGAATATGGCGGACAAGGTCGGATGGGTCAACAACAACCTCCACTTCCCCCTCCGAAGGGCACCTTTGGAGCACATCCTGGCGAAACTTACCAAGCTGGGCCCCAAAGTGTGGTACCTCAGACTAGTGGATATATGATGTATGAAGGAGATATGGCGAGGGCACATCATGCACCTCAGCAAATGCACTTCCCTCAGGGTGCATACCCTCCAACCAATGTTCCTGTTCAGAATCCCCATGCCGCCCCAGGTGGTAATTTAGTGGGTCGTAACCCTGGTCACTCGCAGTTTGTTAGAAACCATCCCTACGGTGAGTTGATTGAGAAACTAGTGAGCATGGGTTTTAGGGGCGATCATGTGGCGAGTGTCATTCAGAGGTTGGAGGAGAGCGGGCAGCCCGTGGATTTTAATGCGGTCCTTGACAGGTTGAATGTGCATTCTTCTGGAAATTCACAGAGGGGATGGTCTGCTTAGAAATTTCTAGTTCCAATCACTGGCTTAAAAATCAGTGTGATAGACGGTCAATGCTTTGCATCACATTTAAATAAAGAAGTCCAGAATTGCGCGCAAGGTTTCCTCGATTGTTTTGAGATGAGGGATGCCAAAATTGGTGTACATGTCTGATCTCTTTTCTGAACTTCAATGTGGGTTCTCTTTTCATGAACATTGGAAATTGAGAAACTGGATATGACGCATGCCGAGGCTACGACTATATATTTCTATGTTTGTCATTGCCTGTACTAGTTATGCCGATGTTTTAATAGTATTTTTAGCATTGTATTGCCTTAAGTAGGACTGCCCACACTGGTACAGTGTGTACCTATCCTCGGCTATGCTTCTACTCGGACTACACAATCGAGGTGGTGTATAGTTCTCTTTCTCTGGATGAGAAACCTTATACTGTCTAGTTCTTTTTAATAATTACAAGATGGTTGTTATTATTCTAGTAGTTTTAAGCCCTAATTTGCTATGGAGATGCATCTGGATTCTAACTTTGATTACTTGACACTCGACATGTCCTTAGGTTAGTGAGCCCTTGGTCTCGCCGTTTAATTGAGTTCTTGAGGGTCTGGTCACGTTCTATAATTTGCTACTGAAGTTTTACGTATGCTACTTTAATGAGAAAATTCGCAATGATACTTGGGTTCTAGATGCTGCTGTAATGTCTATACTCTATTTATGTACATCTGAACTTGGAATGCCGTTGAACTTCAAAAAGAAATAGCCTCTTGGATGCGATTCTCCCAAGCAGTGCTATTTCCTTTTTAGCTTGATCCGATCAATCCTCCACAGCTGTCCTTTTGATTATCCTTTAGGGACAAATTCCACATAAATTTCGATCACACCAGTGAATAATCCTTTGGAAATGTACCGATAATAGGTACCAACTATGTAGATAAGTTAAAAGAGGCACAATGAATAAATGTGCAAGCAGGTTCTTTTTCAAAGTCCAATCTGAAACCCCAGTTGACTCGCTTTTCTTACGGTTTCTGGCGTTGTTTATACAACGAAACCAACTCAGTTTGTCCTTTAGCAGTTGAATTGGTGCCGTGCAATAAGTAAGGAATCTAAAAGTGAGGAACAGCACACTTGTTCGTTTTCCATTTGCTGCTTACAATTTTTTGGAGCTGTAAAAAAAGAAACAGAAAAAGCCTGTGCTGCCGATTTCGATTCATATAATTAGAAACAAGAAAGACCTACGGGAACAACAGTTTCGACATCAATGGCTACACCTTTAGGAGTCTTTCTCTCTCTCTTTCTTGTGGGCTTCACTTGCTTTTTCTTGTACCTCTACAATCTCTTCTGGTGGAAGCCGCTTTGGCTCAGAAAGAAGCTTAAGCATCAGGGAATCAATGGCCCTGCGCCATCCTTTTTCCTCGGTAACATACCGGACATTAAGAAGATTCAACTAGAAATGCAAGCCACGAAGAATCAACAGAGCATCGGCAATCGCGTTTCACACGATTACATGTGCTGCCTATTTCCCCACATTGAGAAATGGAGAGCTGACTTTGGTAAACAAATTTTCTTCTACTTCAATCATTGTTCACATCATTGTGTTTAGGAGTTTTCACTAGCTATGCCTGTAACATGTGCCAGCTATTTCTACCGCGTGATAAGCACATGTAGCTTAGGACGATCATCTTTGACTGCTGAGAACGCTACGGTTATTGCAGGTCCCGTGTTTGCCTTCACCCTGGGGAACATGGTGATTGTCTGCATATGCGACTTTGACATAGTGAGGGAGTTTTGTCAGTGCAAGTCTGCTGAATTCGGAAGGTCTGCGTACCTGAGAGACAACAGGGGAATTCTGTTGGGTTATGACAGCATCATCACTTCGAAAGGAAAATCCTGGGCGCTCCAGAGAAAAGTCATTGCGCCTGAATTCTTCAATGATAAAATAAAGGTGTGAATTAGCTAGGCAGGTCTATCAAATGCCCAGCGGCATGGTCCTTGCTTGAGCTGTCTTCATTTGCATGTTGACAGAATAGCTAACCTATAAGTTACTCGTTTTTTTTTTTTTTTTTTGCATAGGGAATGGTGGACATGATGGTTGAATCCGCTGTCTCTGTCTTGGAAAAGTGGGGATCCCAAATGGAGGAAGTGGGGGGAGTTGCTTCAATACGGGTCGACGAGGATTTAAAAAGCCTATCTGCCGAAATGATTTCAAAAGCATGTTTTGGGAGCAATTATCTTATTGGCAATGAAATTTTTTCAAAGATGTTGGTTCTTCAGGATTTGCTAAGCAAGCAGAATGCTTTTGTTGGTCTTCCCGGGGTAAGGTGAGGGCGCCTCCTTTTTCAGTGTTAAAAGGCTCTAATTGGGGTGACAGGTTTGTTAAAGTTTGCTTTCAAGTTTCTATGGCAAGTTCCGACTGAGAAGTTTATTTGTTCATTCAGACAATAATGACACAGGCATGATTCCACATGTTTACCTTTTGTCAGCTACTTTTTCATATGCCGTGTTCCATATATAGCAAAAGTTCCTTCTGATAAATTCTGAAGAAACCTTAAACGCTCGCATATCATGCTTCCTGGACAAAATGATTTCATATTAATCTTGCTGCTTTTTAACGTCTTCAAAATTTTGGGTATAGGCATATTCCTACAAAGATTGCTCGTGACATTAGGAGGATAGGAAAAGAAGTTGACCAATCTGTTCTAAAGCTGATGGATGACAATTACAATGCCGAGAAACCGAGCTTCTTACAGGCCTTAGTCAACAATTTTGGCAGTGGATCGAGTGTCATCATAGACAATTGCAAGGGAATGTTCTTTGGTGGACATGAAACAACTGCCAGTGGCGCTACCTTCGCTTTAGTACTTTTAGCACACCATCCTGAGTGGCAGGAGCACGTGCGTGCTGAGGTGGTAGAGATCCTTGGAAATCAAGCGCCGAATATGGATAGGCTGCACAAAATGAAATTGGTACTTCTAAATTTTTTTGCCTATTATGCACACGATTAAAAAATCTAAGTACATGCGCACTGGTCAATTGTAGACATGGGTTAGCCAGGCAGGACCTGATCCCTAGCCCCAATATTTGTAGTTCACTGTATTATTCTCTAGCTAAATCTATCAATCAATTATTTTTTTATTTGTTCTCACACGTACATTCGAGCAGATCCTTCGCATGTTGCCCTTCTTAGGCTTATTAATCTAATTATAGGACTGCTTGCCAATCGGCTGTTTTCTATCGATGTGCAGCTAAATATGGTGATTTACGAAACACTGCGCCTATATTCTCCTGGACCATTCTTGACAAGAGAAACATCCGAGGAAATGAAGTTTGGGGAGTTTGCAATTCCTAAGGGCGTCAACATCTGGATCCCAATCTCGCTGTTGCATCAGGATCCGGCCAACTGGGGCGACAATGCCCACGAGTTCCATCCAGAAAGGTTTGCAAATGGCATTTCTTCAGCGTGCAAGCTTCCGAATCTGTTCATGCCTTTTGGGACAGGGATACGAACTTGTGTTGGCCAGAACTTCGCGATGACAGAACTTAAGATATTTCTGTCTCTTTTGCTGTCTAAGTTCACTTTCTCTTTATCCCCAGAATACAAACACTTGCTGACTTATAAGCTGTTTTTTAAGCCTGAACACGGGGTACAACTGAAGATGGAGAAGACCTGAAATTGTCCTTGTGTTGAATGTTTGGTCTGTTGCATTGGAAGCTGTACCACAAAGCATAGTCAATATAATTGTAGCGTCATGTACTCTTGTGTGTGGTGGTCAGTGGGGCATACTTCTGTATAAAAGCTAAGCTTAGTAACTGAACAGCTCTTGGTTTACCGTGGATATCAATAAATTTTACGGGTGGCTGTTCTTTGAATGCATTTGGTAATTCTCGTAGAGAGATTTCATAAAGAAGGAAGTTCTTGTTTGATGCAAGTTAATTAGTACTGCAAATCTTCTCGACTCACTTATGTTGGACACAGTTTAACTAGGAACATTAGGCTTTCCCTTGAATTCTGCACGTCTTACTTCTGTTCGTTATGAACGTAATAGACAAAGCCATGTACAAAATCTAGCCGAGATCACCTGAAATCGAGGTGGCCTATAATTCTCTTTCTCTGAATGGAAAACCTTACACTGTCTGGTTCTTTTTTAAGAATTCTAGATGGCAGTCGGTATTCTTATGATTTTAAGCCTTAATTTTCTATGGAGATGCATTGAGATTCTAACTTTGATCGCTCGACAGGGATACAAAATTGTGTGGGCCGGAATTTCACGATGGCAGAACTAAAGATATTTCTGTCTCTTGTGCTGTCTAAGTTCACTTTCTCTTTGTCCCCCAAGTATAAATACTCGGGGATGCATAAGCTGTTGTTTAAGCCTGAACACGGGTACAACTGAAGATGGTGAAGAGCTGAAATTGTCCATCTTGTGTATTAATGTTTAAATTGTTGCATTGGAAGCTAAGTATAGTTGACGAAATTGTAGCTTCTTGTCCTCGTGGGTGGTCAGTGGCTTACTTCTGTGTAAATGCTAAGCTTAGTGACTAAAAAATTATTGGCTTACAGGGGATATCAATAAATTTGACGGGCAACCATTTTTTGAATGCATTCGGTAATGTTCAAAGGGAGATTTCATAAAGACGGAAGTTCTTGTTTAATGCAAGTTAATTTAGTACAGCATATCTTCTTGACTCATTTATGTTGGACAATTTTTTAACTAGGAACGTTAGGCATCCTATCACCTCGAACTCCGCACGCCTTACTTCTGGCTCATTATGAATGCAATGGATAGAGCCATCTACAAAATCTAGCTAAGGTCACCTGAAATTGAGGCGGCATACAGTTCTCTTTCTCTGAATGGAAACACTATACCATCCGGTTCTCTTTAAGAATTGTGGACGGTAGTTATACTTTAATGATTTTAAGCCTCTACTTGCAATGGCGATGCTTCCGGATTCTAACTTCTATCACTGGCCAATCAACATGTCCCTAGGTAGGTGAGCGCTTGGTCTGGTGGCTCGTTGAATTCTTGCAGGCTTACTTGCTTTCTGTAATTCGTCTGAAGATTTCCGTATGCTATTTAACGAGATAATTCTTATCATACTTGAGTTCTAGATGCTGCTGTTTTATCTGAACTCTTTTTATGTCCGTCTGTTTTACTTCAAAAAGAAATGGCCTCTTGGGCGTGATCCTCCCAAGCAGTGCTAGTTTCCTTCTAGCTTCGTCCAGTCGATTCGCTGCAGCTGTCCTTTTGATTATTCTTTAGGGAAAATTTCCATATAAACTTTGACCCCACCAGTGAAATATCCTATTAAAATGCACCAATAATTTGTACCAACTACGAATTTAAAAGAAGCACTTCTACCAACTAAGAAATTTAAAAGAGGCACAAAAAACAAACGTGCGAGTTTCTTTTTTCCCCCCAGTGGAATCAGGAAAACACAGTAGACTAGTTCTTCGTATGGTTAGCTCCGTTGTTTATACAAGGAAACCAACTTCTATCAGTTGTCCTTTAGCGGATGAATTGATGCTGTCCAATGAGTAAGGGGTCTACCAGCGAGGAACAGCACCCTTTCGTTTCCCATTTGCAGCTGGCAGTTTTATAGCTGCTAAAAAAGATAACACAAAAAGCCTGTCATACCCATTTTGATTCATTTTAAGAAGAATCAAGAAAGAGCTACGGGAACAATTAAGACATCAATGGCTACAACTTTAGGAGTCTTTATCTCTCTCTTTCTTGTAGGCTTCACATGCTTGTTCTGGTACCTCTACAATCTCTTCTGGTGGAAGCCGCTGCGGCTCAGAAAGAAGCTTCAGCAACAGGGAATCAATGGCCCTGTGCCATCCTTTTTCTTCGGCAACATCCCGGATATTAAGAAGATTCAACTGGAAATGCAAGCGACAAAGAATCAACAAAGCATCACCAATCGCGTTTCGCATGATTACATGTCTCGCCTATTTCCCCACATAGAGAAGTGGAGAGCCAACTGTGGTAAATATACTCTTTTCTACTTCACTCATTGTTCACATCTTAGTGATTGGGAGTTTTCACTAGATATGCCTGCAACATGGGCCGGCCATTTGTATTGTGTGATGAGCACGTGTATTTTAGGATGATCATATTCACCTGCTGAGAATGCTACTGTCATTGCAGGTCCAGTGTTTGCATTCTCACTGGGGAACATGGTGATTGTATGCATTTGCGACTTTGAAATAGTGAGGGAGATCTGTCAGTGCAAGTCTACTGAATTAGGAAGGTCCGCGTACTAGAGAGACAACTGGGGAATTCTGTTGGGTTATGATAGTATTGTCACTTCGAAAGGAAAATCCTGGGCTCTGCAGAGGAAAGTTATTGCGCCCGAATTCTTCAACGACAAAATAAAGGTGTGACTTAGCTAGGCAGATTCTATCAGAGTCACAGCGGCACAGTCCTTGCTTGAGCTGTCTTTGTTCTTGCACGTGAAGCAGTTAATTTTTGGCAGAAAGGCTATCTATATGTTACTTGTTTCGATTGGCGTAGGGAATGGTGGACATGATGGTTGAATCTGCCGTCTCCGTCTTGGGAAAGTGGGAATCTCAAATGGAGGAAGCGGGGGCAGTTGCTTCTGTAAGGGTCGACGAAGATTTGAAAAGCATCTCCGCTGAAGTGATTTCAAAAGCATGTTTTGGAAGCAATTATGTCATTGGCAATGAAATTTTTTCGAAGATTTTAGTGCTCCAGGATTTGCTAAGCAAGCAGCATTCTTTTGTTGGTCTTCCCGGGGTAAGGTGAGGGTGCCTCCTTCAGCATTAAAAAACTCTAATTGTGGTGTTGGTCTTTTTGAAGTTTGCGTTTTAGGGCACGTTGCGACTGATAGCTTTGGCCGAAGTATGGAAATTGCTTTCTAGGGCAAGTTGCGACTGATAACTTTGGCCTAAGTATGGAAATATGTAATTGAGAGGCAAATAGGGGCCTATCAAGATTAGAACTTAGGCATCTTGTTTCGATACCACGTGAGCTTTTGTGAGATCACTGTCAATTGTTAAAAAAGCTTAATCTATACGATGAAAGCTTGATTTATTATTTAAATATATTAACAGAGGGAGACATGATTCCGCTTGTTTACCATTTATTAGCTACCGTTTCATATGCTGTGTTACATGTGTAGCAGAAGTTTCTTCTGATAAAAGAACCTTCATACTGCGTATATCTTGCTTCCCGTACAAAAGGATTTCATATTAATCTTGCCGCTTTTTGACTTCTTAAAATTCTGGGTATAGGCATATTCCTACAAAGACTGCTTGTGACATTAGGAGGATAGCAAAAGAGGTGGACCGATCAGTTCTGAAGCTGATAGACAGTGATTACAGCGCCGACAGGCAGGGCTTCTTACAGGCCTTAGTCAACAATTTCGGCTGTGGATCGAGCGTCATCGTAGACAATTGTAAGACTATGTTCCTCGGTGGACATGAAAGTACAGCCACTGCCACTTCCTTCGCTTTAGTACTTTTAGCACACCATCCTGAATGGCAGGAGCGCGTGCGTGCCGAGGTGGGAGAGATCCTTGGAAATCAAGCCCCGAATATGGATAAGCTGCACAAAATGAAATTGGTACTTCTAGATTTTCTTTTGCCTATTATGCATATGGTTCATGAACCTAAGATTATGCGCACTGGGCAATGTCAAAACATAGTTTAGTCAGGGCAGGACCTGATCCCTAGGCCCAATTTTTGTAGTTCACTATATTATTCTCTAGCTTAATTAATCAATATTATAGCACAGTACATTCGACCGGACCGTTCTCAGGAGATATTATAGGTGAATTTTTTCATAGATCGAAACCAAGTATTGTTATGAAGTGAGCTTCCTTGGTAGATTCTTAGTCTATGAATTGACATATAAGTTTCACGTGGATATACGTAGTCGCATGTTGCCCTAGGCTAACAGAAAATCTAGGTATAGGACTACTTGGGTATCAGCTGTTTTCTCTCGATGTGCAGTTAAATATGGTGATTTACGAAACTTTGCGCCTATATCCTCCTGTACCATTCTTGACGAGAGAAACCTCCGAGGAAATGAAGTTCGGGGACTTTGTGATTCCAAAAGGCGTCAACATGTGGCTCCCAATCCCGTTGTTGCATCAGGATCCGGCCAACTGGGGTGACAATGCCCACGAGTTCCATCCAGAAAGGTTTGTGAATGGCATTTCTTCGGCGTGCAAACTTCCAAATCTGTTCATGCCTTTTGGGATGGGGATACGAACATGTGCCGGCCAGAATTTCGCAATGACAGAACTAAAGATAGTTCTGTCTCTTGTGCTGTCTAAGTTCACTTTCTCTTTATCCCCAGAATACAAACACTCGGTGATGTGTAAGCTGTTTTTTAAGCCGGAACATGGGGTACAGCTGAAGATGGAGAAGATCTGAAACTGTCCATCTTCTGTATGAATGTTTGTGTTGCATTGGAAGGCGCACCACAAAAAAGGATAGTTGACGAAATTGTAGCATCATGTTCTCTTGTGGGTGGTCAGTTGGGCTTACTTCTGGGTAAAAGCTAAGCTTACTGACCAAAAAACTCTTGGCTTGCAGGGAACATCAATAAATTTGACGGGTGGCTGTTCTTTGAATGCAGGTGGTAATGCTCATATAGAGATTTCATAAAGAAGGAAATTCTTGTTTAATGCATGTTAATTAGTACTGCATATCTTCTAGACTCACTTATGTTGGACATTTCTTAACTAGGAATGTTAGGCATCCTATTACCCTGAACTCTGTGCGTATTACTTCTGTTCATTACGAATGTAACGGGCAAAGCCATGGCAAAAATCTAGCCGAGATCACCTGATAAGTGATAAATGTTTAGATGTGCAGATTTGTTTATACATTAATTACGGACCTCATTGTTAATTAAGCTTTTTAGAGTCTCTTGATGCTGCAATTGCCTCTCAGGGGAAGAAAAATAACGAAATTGATGATCGTATTCATTCAATCAAGAGTATACACTAAAGCAGATATGTATAACACACTGGTTGATATTTGATAGTGTTCCTTGTAAGTCTAGCGATCTAGATTGACGGGAAAGATGATCAGAAATTGAAGGTGAAGTAAAAATTCGTCAAACTTCCAATACACTGTCTAAAGTCCTCTGCTGGGGTAAAATACCTCAAACTAAGAGAGGATGCAGGACAGTGAATGGAACAAAGGAGTATCATCACATACGATATGAGTCTGGAGAAACTGGCCCCTAGAGTTCCGCCCACATGGTCGCAGTACTTGGGGACTTAGCCTCAAATCGGTAGCCATTCTGCGCTAGCATTTCCATCCTTACCCACTTCAGCAATCACCACTAGCGCAGATATGCCTGAAGTTAGTAGCATGGTGACAATCTGGTCAAGAGTATGAGAAGAAAGTTGAGTTAAAAGAAGTGAGAAGCCTGTAGCAGAGTAAGCATCCTGCATATTGGTTGAGCAATGAAAAAGTTTCATTTCAGAGAAAAAAAGGTACGTTAAACGATAGTGCTGGAATTGCAATACCTCTTCTAGACCCACTCAATGGACGCCCTTAGCTGTGGGCTGTGTGCATTGGCAGAAACACTAAACCATCATCATTTTCTTTTGCTATGGTTTTGGAGCTTACCAAATCCAGTTCAGCAACTTGTCTCCAAAGCAAGCTCTCCGCTGGAAAAAAGATGACCAGAAAGCTGTGGGGGATAACGATGGCATTGGCAATCATAAAGTGCCTACTTTAAAAGTTTCACAGTGGCACATTTCTTGCTTGAGCTGTCCTTGTTCTGGCACGTGAAGCAGTTAATTTTGACAGAAAAGCTATCTATACGTTACTTGTGTTTTGCATAGAGAATGGTGGAAATGACGGTTGAATCAACCATCTCCGCATTGGAAAAGTGGGAATTTCAAATGGAGGAAGCGGGGCAGTTGCTTCAGAACGAGTTGATGAGGATTTAAAAAGCTTCTCCGCCGAAATGATTTCAAAAGCATGTTTTGGGAGCAACTATGTTGTTGGCAATGCGATTTTCTCGAAGATCTTAATGCTTCAGGATTCCCTATGCGACTTTGTCATAGTGAGGGAGTTGTGTCAGTGCAAGTCTCCTGAATTCGGTCGCTCCACATACCTGAGAGACAACTGGGAAATTCTGTTGGGTTATGACGACAACATCTCTTCAAAAGGGAAATCCTGGGCCCCCCAGAGGAAAGTCATTGCGCCCGAATTCTTCAATGACAAAATAAAGGTGTGAATTAGCTAGGCACGTTCTATCTAATTCACAGCGGCACGAATCTTGCTTTGGCTGTCTTCGTTCTTGCACATGAAGCAGCTAAATTTTTGACAGAAAAGCCATCTATATGTTACTGGTTTTGTTTTGCGTGGACATGACGGTTGAATCCGCCGTCTCCATGTTGGAAAAGTGGGAATCTCAAAAGGAGAAAGCGAGGGGAGTAGCTTCGGTATGGGTCAACGAGGATTCAAAGGTCTCTCGGCAGAAAAGATTTCGAAAGGAATGTTTGGGAGCAATTATGTTCTTGGCAATGAAATTTTGTCAAAGATGTTAGTGCTTCAGGATTTGCTAAGCCAGCTGCATGCTTCTGTTGGTCTTGGGCACCTCCTCCTTCAGCATTACTCTAAGCGGCGCGATGGTCTTTCCACAGTTTGCTTTCTACAGCATTCCCATGTTTCGCGAGTTAACATGATTCCAAATGCTTACCTTTTATCAGCTACTGTTTTAGTAAAAAAATTGCCGCTCTTTGACGTCTTGGGCCTTTCTCACCCAAAAAACGAGCACAAAGGGTGTGGCTTTCCTTCACATTTACAAACTGACCACTAGCCCCATCCACATAATGCGGGATAACCCAAGAATCTCCCCCTCATAATCTGTCCAAACTAGTTGGTAAACTGAGCTCTAATATTAGTGTTGGAAGGTCTTGAACTTCTCTCATCTCAAAATCTAGCTCAAAAAGTGAGACTTTCCTTCATATTTATAAAGTGACCACCAGCCTCTAGGATGGAAAATAAGTCAACCAATTTGTTCTAAAGCTGATGGACTGTGATGACGACGTCGAGCGGCAGAGCATCTTACAGGCCTTAATCAACAAATACGGCCATGGATCAAGCATCATTGTAGACAAATGCCAGGCTATGTTCCTTGGTGGACGTCAAACTACCGCCACTGCCACTACCTTTGCTTTAGTACTTTTAGCAAACCATCCTGAGTGGCAGGATCATGTGCGAGCCGAGGTGGTAGAGATCCTTGGAAATCAAGCCCCGAATATGGATAAGCTGCACAAAATGAAATTGGTACTTCTAAATTGTTTTTCGCCTGTAATGCATGCAAATCACAAACCTTAG
The DNA here is from genome assembly GCF_021117445.2 of Syzygium oleosum. Classification (NCBI taxonomy): domain Eukaryota; kingdom Viridiplantae; phylum Streptophyta; class Magnoliopsida; order Myrtales; family Myrtaceae; genus Syzygium; species Syzygium oleosum. The sequence goes on from NW_026607494.1 coordinate 9,958,387, forward strand.
TATGGGCGCCCTGGCAGACATGGGTTAGTCAAGCAGGACCAAATCCCTAGCCCCAATTGTTGTAGTTCACTATATTATTCTCTAGCTTAATCAATTAATGAATTATTAATATTTATGAATGTGTTCTTGGACATGTGTTCGAGCAGACCCTTCTCAGCAGATATTTTAGATTAATTTTTTCATGAATTGAAACCAAGGATCGCTAAGGAGTGATTCTCTTGGTAGATTCTTAGTTTATGAATTGACATGTAAGTTTCATGTGGATATATGGAGTCGCATTCAGCCTATAGGCATAGAAACCATCTAAGTACAGGACTGCTTGCCTATCAGCTGTGTTCTCTCGATGTGCGGTTAAATATGGTGATTTACGAAACATTGTGCCTATATCCTTTTGGACCATTCTTGACGAGATCAACGTTCGAGGAAACGAAGTTTGGGGGTTTTGTGATTCAGAAAGGTGTTAACATCTGGCTTCCAATCTCGCTGTTGCATCAGGAACAGGAACGACAATGCCCACAGGTTCCATCCAGAAAGGTTTGCAGTGGCATTTCTTCAGCGTGCAAGCTTCCAAATCTGTTCATGCCTTTTGGGACGGGGATACGAAATTGTGCCGGCCAGAATTTCACGATGACAGAACTAAAGATAGTTGTTTTCTTCTTGTGCTATCTAAGTTCTGTTTCTCTTTATCCCCTGAATACACACGCTCGGTGACGTATAAGCCGTTCTGTAAGCCAGAACACGGGGTACAACTGAAGATGGAGAAGATCTGAAATTGTCCAGATTGTGTATGAATGTTTCGTCTGTTGCACTGGAATCTGTACCGCGAAAAAGTATTCCCGATGAAATTGTAGCATCATGTCCTCTTGCGAGTGGTCACCGGTCAGTAGGTTTTACTTCAGTGTAAAAGCTAAGCTTAGTGACTAGAAAACTCCTGGCTTCCAGGGGATATCAATAAATTTGACGGGCGGTTGCTTTTGAATGCATTCAGTAAAAACTGGAGAACTTCTTGTTTAATGCTGCTGTGCTGCGTATCTCCTTGACTCACTCACGTTGGACATTTCTTCGCTAGTAACGTTAGGAATCCTATTACCTTGAACTCCCCGAGTCTTACTACTGTTAATTATGAATGTAATGGACAAAGCCATGTACAAAATCTAGGCGAGATCACCTGATAAGTGACAAGTGTCGAGATGTGCAGATTTGCTCTACACAGTAATCACAAACCCGATTGTCCATCAAGCTTCTCGAGTCTCTTGATTTTGCATTTGTCTCTCAGGGGAAGAAAAATAGTGGAATGGATGGACGTATTCATTCAAATAAGAGCAAGTACACTAAAGCAGATATATGCAACACACTGGTTGATCCTTCATAGGGTTCCTTGTAAGTCTAGCGTTATAGATTGCCGGGAAAGGATGCTGGGAAATTAAAGTCCAAGCAAAAATTCTTCAAACTTCATATACATAGTCTAAAGTCGTCTGCTGGGGTGTAAATCCCTCAAACTAGGAGAGGATACAGGACAGTGTGTAAGGAATAAAGGAGTATCATCACGTACAAAATGAGCCCAGCGAAACCGGCCCCTAGAGCTCCGGTCACGTGGTCGCAGTACGTGGGGACTTGGCCGCAGATTGGTAGCCATCCTGCGTGAGCGTTTCCATCCTTGCCCACTTGAGCAACCGCCAACGCCGCAGATATGCTCGAAGTTAGTAGCATGGTGACAGCCTGGTCCAGAGTACGAGAAGAAAGATCAGTCAAAAAGAAGTGAGAAGCCTGTAACAGAGTGGGCATCCCGCACGTTGATTGAGCAATGAAGGCTCAGTTAAAAGAAAGATCAGTAAATTAACCGATGAGTCCTGGGATTGCAATACCCCTTCGGGACCAGCTCAATGGACGGCCTCAGCCGTGGGCCGCGTGCATCGCCAAAAACACTAAACCATCGTCGTTTTTTTGTTGCCAAGGTTTTCGAGCTTACCAAATCGAATGCAGCAACTAGTCTCCAAAGCAAGGTCTCCGCCGGAAGAAAGATGACCAGAAAGCTGTAGACGCTAACGATGGCATTGGCAATCAGAAAGTACCTACATCAAAAGCTCTTCGTGACGGCAACTAAGAAGGCAAGCATGAAGTAAACCCGAAAGGGAACTAACGACGCACGACTCGACGAAGCAGACTCACTTGAAGGACGGAATGTCGCTGTACTTGGCTTCGAAAGATATCGAGAAGACACTGGCTCTCTGGCGGCTCGTCCCCATCACGATAGCCGCCGACGCGGTCGCTCCGAAGGCGAGTAGCCTCAGCACGAGGCCAAATAGCCTCCTGACCTTGGCCATGGATCCCGCAGCAAAATCAGTCTTTCGCTCTTTCGCCGGTCGGGCTCACGACAGCACGTTCCTCTCTGGGGGTGATACTTGAGCTTTTAATCTCTGTGGAGACAAGCGAGTGCGTGAGATTAGCAGGATGTTAGGAAGGGGAAGATGAGGGATGGTTCGCTTTCGCTTTCAGTATGACTTGTTCTTCGTTGGGTTTGGTTGGATATGCTCACCTGTCACCCCAAACATACACCCAAATGCTCTCCTTTCTCCCAACATTTCATTGGCTATCTGGACCTTTGTCCCCCACGTTACCTTTCTCTCGATTTAGATGGCCAGAATTCATGGTTTTCAGCAGCAGAGAAGGCCTCTTTGGTTGAGGCTTGAAGGAGACATCGCGTGTTGCATGAAGTTACAATTCAACTCCATCGTACGTGGCCCTTTGGGCAAAAACACAAGTTTGAGGTTGGAATGACAGAGAGGATTTGCTTTGTTATCTAGGGAGAGACAAGGACAAGTTCTCAGCATTCGAATTTGCTATTGAGTGGGGGAAATACTATGGTCCAATCTAGCAATTTACGGATCGATTCGTATGCAACGTGGATCGTTTGATCAAAATGAAAAACGAAAGAAAAAACCAACCGTCATGTAATTTTAAAAAGATAGCGACTTACGGACGATCGAGGATAATTACTGATGGTAGAATCGTCCATGCTATTAATATTTGAAGAAAAGTACGCCATATGAAGATAATTACTCGTTGATTGACAGGTTATGTTCAACCTAAGTTACTAACTACTTCGAATAGGAAAAATATAGATTCACCATATATTCAGATTGTTTTTTTTTTCATGAAAAGTCACGAACACTTGATATTTACCTAACAAAATTTGGACGTAAATTATTTCATGTGGAAGCTAACTAACTTGTCATTTACAAAGGCTTAATGGGAAAATTGCAATTATCGAGGATTATTACTAAGTATAGAATAGGCACGATCATTTACGTAAATTTAAGGCATTTTATTGCACTATTGGTTAATTATTAAATGCGACCGTCTATATAAGAAAATTACTAATTACAAGTGCAGCCGAGTTATGAACCACATAACGATATTACATGTAGATACAATCGTTGTAGGTATTGATTAATTCTGACAAGTCCAGGAAAATTACAATTAAAAATGAGACCGGTCCCCCTCCCCCCCTTTTTTTAGGAAGATGACACAAATAGTCCATGAATTTGGGCTCAATCTATTATGTGGTCCTTGAACTTTTAATTTGTTCAATATGATTCCTAAACTTTAACCTAATTTGCAATGTCGTATCTAAACTTTTGAATTGTTCAATGTGGTTCCTGAGCATTTGGTATATGTTTAATTTAGTTTCTAAACTATATGAAAATGTTTAATGTTGTCCCTGAACTTGAATAAATGGAATGAAAATATTGAACATTTTTATATAATTCATGGATTGAATATGTACCACAGGCTCAGAGACTATATTAAACAAAAAGTTCAGGGGACCACATTGAAAAATTTAATAGTTTAGGGATTATATTATATATTGATTCAAAGTTCAATTATCTTTTTTTAGGGATAACGGCACAAATCGTCCATGAGCTTTGGCCCAATGTGTAATGTGGTTCTTAAACTTTAGCTCAATATGTAATGTGGTCCAAAAACTTTTAATTTGTTCAATGTGGTCTATAGACTTTTGGAACATGTTCAATATAGTCCCCGAACTATATAAAAATGTTCAATCTTGTCCTTCCATTAATTTAAATTTGGGAACAATACTAAACATTTTCATATAATTTAGGGATTAAATTGAACATTTACCAAAAGTCCATGGATCACATTGAACAAATCAAAAGTTCAGGGACGATATTGCACATTGGGCTAAAGTTGGGACTATATTGAAAAAATTAATAGTTCAGATATCACATTACACGTCGAATCAAAGTTTAGAGACCATTTATGCCATTAATTTCCTCCCTTTTAAGTTTTATCCTATGGAGTCCTAAGAAAGAACACGAATGCACGTGCCGCTCACGTGCTGGAGCTTCAACTTCCGTTTTCCTCCCCCCAACTTTCCCGACGGTTTCTCGAATCTGAAAATTTTCCCGAGAAAAATGGCGCTCGCTCACTCCCTCGCTCCTCCACTCGCCGAAACCCCAAAGCTCCGTCCATCTCTCCCGCTCTTCCCACCTCGCGCCACATCGCTCAAATCCCGCTTCGCTCACGCCGCCATTCCCAAATCGTCCTTCTTCTCCCTCTCCCTCTCCGGCCGAAACCCTAAGCCGTTCCTGAGGCCCCGCCGGAACCCCCAAGTCCGATGCCTCTTCACTGGAATCGTCGAGGAAATGGGCCGCGTCGAGCAGCTGGGCCAGGCCGACGGCGGTTTCGTCATGAGGATCGGCGCGAAGGCCGTCCTTGAGGGCGTCAGCCTCGGCGACAGCATCGCCGTCAACGGGGCGTGCCTCACCGTCACCGAGTTCGACGCCGCCGGGTTCGCGGTCGGGCTGTCCCCGGAGACGCTGCGGAGGACGTCCCTGGTCGAGCTCGGGGCGGGGTCGATGGTGAACCTGGAGCGGGCGGTGCAGCCGACGAGCCGAATGGGCGGGCACTTCGTGCAGGGCCACGTGGACGGGACCGGGGAGATCGTGTCGATGGAGCCGGAGGCCGACTCGCTGTGGGTGAAGGTGAGGGCGGGGAAGGAGCTGCTGCGGTACGTGGTGCCCAAGGGGTTCATCGCCGTCGACGGGGCGAGCCTGACGGTGGTGGACGTGTTCGATGGGGAGGGTTGCTTCAATTTCATGCTGGTGGCGTATACGCAGCAGAAGGTGGTCATCCCCATGAAGAGAGTTGGGCAGAAGGTGAATTTGGAGGTGGACATACTGGGGAAGTACGTGGAGAGGCTTCTCAGCAGCGGGTTCGTCGATTCGATGAAGGCTTCTCGATCGTGAAGGTGATGATCACTCACTCTCTCTCTCTGTAGGTGGTAACTTGAATTTTCAGGGTGTGATTCACTTCCCTCCATCGCAGCAAATGCCAACCGAGATATTTTCTTCATTGTTTGCTCTTTCTAAATTGTCGGTGAAGCTATTTGTGCAGTCAATATGTGCATCATGTTTTAGTGGCAGTAATGAAGTCATTGATAGTTTGTGTTAGAGTAGAGTGTATGCATTCGTTTACTCAACTGCAAGATTTGAGACCGAGAAGAGAAGGTCGATCGCATAGCAAGGAAGGGGGGGGAGATGTGTGGCGCCTGATGAGTCGGAACGCCATGCTAACCTTCCCTCAGTAGACCTCGAGTGAGACATACAGATTTTTTCAGCATAACAACTGGTTTCGATTTGCCGTGGCCGTCATTAGGAGAGCAGCATTAGCTTATGACTAGTTTGCGTATAGGAGGCCAACTACGTTTTCAAAGACCCTCAAAGATGATAATTATATCCCATCTCTAGGTTCCTACATGGACATTTTAACGCCACGTCTGCGAACTAGATGTATAAACCATTCTGCATCTCACTTCGCCCTAACGCTACAAAGCTCCACTTTTCAGTCTGCATGGGAATGGGAGAAGTCGGAGTGCGATACTTTCCCTACCCAATTTCCGCAACACCCTCGCTGTAGGCTATACTGTCACTTGCTTGTGTTCTTCAACAATTACTGCCGCTCTCTTGGGACTGACATTAGTGGCAAACGCTCGTAGATGACTCCACTCCATCAGTTGCTGCCTCCGATCAAAGCTATTCGTGATTCTCCAGTCACTTGTGCTCTCCTTGACGAGTGTGGCATTAGGAGCGAACTACGCTTCCTTAGCAAACACTTTCTTTCTCGTACTAGGCTTCTCTTGATCTTAGCAACCTATGGAGGTTTTCTCTTCTTATTGCAAAACGTTGCAACAAATCTCTTCTTGGCATTCGCCCATATAGTTTGGGAAACATGCTCTTATACCAGTTGTCACGAGCCACAACTTTCCTTGCTGAAGACAAGCCCATGCAAGACCGATGAGCACGAACACCAAGCTGACCTTCCCTCGACAAATCTTTCGCAAGGACAGTTTGGCAAATTGCATCCTTATCAATGATCGCACCCTGCCCACTTTAGCTCGTGTATCCAGTCTGTCAAGTGAGACATATAGATCACTTAGGCATAGTAGCTGGTTTCGGCCCGCCGTGCCCATCATCAGGAGAGCCGCATCAGTTCTCGGCCATTTTGCGCGTGGGAGGACAACTCTGCCTTCAGAGATTCTTTTAAGATGATAATCATCCCATCCTTAAATTTCTAATACATACACATTGTCACCACTCTCATAAATCGGTCGTGTCAACCCTTATGCATCTCTGACACTTACCTTGATCCACATAACTTCACTTTTCAGCTCACATGGGTATGGGAGAAATCCTACCATGACATGTAGACATCGCCATTTACTGAGAAGATGTCTCCAATGATCGGTTCATGTATGAGGATGGTGGCACAAACACGAGATGCTGGCTTAGTGGTTCAATAAACGTAGAGGTTTGTCCTGTAGGAGAGCTGAGCGCCATACATGTTCGATTTTCTGTATCTTTGAGTGCTTGTAAGCGCCTGGTATGGTAACTTAGTTGGTCCACAAGGTCATTGAGTTGTTTTGACGTTTCTCATTGGACTTTCATCCGCAAAATGCCTGGTACAGCGACATGCATCTCACAATTGGGAGAGTGAAAATTGCTATCAGTTCACCCAAAAACAAAGGCTACTGGCCCCCTTATAGCAATGACTTTTCTTGTAGCTGTTTGAGGAAACATAGGTTGTGGTGTGCCCTTTCCTTATGGTTACATGGCTGTTCTACACCTCCCTTGCCAAGTTTGTGATTTCTACAGATGGTTTCTTTTGACTTTGCTTTTCTGCCTGGTAAAAGTTCTAATGCCTTCATATGAGCTAAGACTTGAATCACCTTTATAGAAGATCCTTATCTTCTTTCGATAATCGGATTGAAAGTCAACGTGATCCTTCTTTTTTTCTGTTTGGTATCATTGAATTTCCGATATCTGTCATCTTAATTGTAGCATGTCGCAGAAAGAACAGCTTCTTTAAATGATGGGATAAGGATTTCTACAATTTTTTGCTTTCCAAATGCCAAAATGCTGGCGCTTTGTGCTTTTAAGTTGGCCTTTTATTACTGCCCATTTTTGTTTTTCCATGATTTTTCAAGGCATAAGTGAGATGGGATTGCAGCTTAAATGGAACTTGATAGTTCTTCTTTTCTTGGCAGGGATGACTATGGTCGGCTGCTACTGAAAAGTTTGTTTCTCTGTTGTTAGTGTTGCTGTAGAACTGGGCTTGGAGTTTTATCTGCTGTGAAATAAACGATTTCAAGGCTTGACATGGATTTTTCAGGCAGCTGCCTCAATCCTTACTGTTTCAAATGCTTGTGCCTCGTCTCCACAAGATTCCAATCAAGTTAACCTCTGCTGAATTTAGTCTGTGGTTAGCGTTCATCTAATGGGTAAGCAAGAATTGGCCCGGTGGTGACATTTTTGTATGAGATGCACCTTTTAAGAGAGTCAAAATTGTTCCAATGACATTGATAGAAATAAGAATAAATTAACAGGGGCCCTGCAGTACCCACTTAATGCTTCTGTTCAACCTATTCCTTTACTTGCTGCGGCTATGAACTTCTGCCATCATGGTTAAGAATAATGTTATGATGCCCGCTTATAATGGGGTGGGGAAACACTTTCAGTATGCTCACACGCGAGTGAATGCACATTAGCAGCTTGTGTCAAGTTGCGCATTTTTCTTGCTGAAGAAGACGCTTCATGGAATGCCAAAGTGCTCAAAAGAAAGGTTCTTTTATTGTTGTATGTAGTAGCGGATATTGGTTGCTTCCTTGTTACCTTTATATACTTCTCTTCGGAATTCCACAGTTTTGAGGTGCCGATCCTGGCAACCATTGTTTGTACTCAAAACCAAAGTCGGAAAATCAGATCATATGCGGACTCCTGTTGGTCGTGCCCATTTCAAGGTGTCTAGGATGGCCGTAAGAAGCCATTGTATTTTGGGTTAAATTTTCTTCTACTGGTCATCTTCTGAAAAAAGAAAGGTGCTATGAGCAGGATCTTGTCCGAGACACTTATCCATATGACAAGCTCGACTGTATAATGTTTGTGCTGTAACTATATTGGCATTGTTTGTCGTTCCTTTTCCTCACTTTGAATAGGAACCTAGTGCCACAACTTTTTTCTGCTGTTTCTTGGCATATGGCTCTTCTCCGCCGAAAGTCATTCTATCATTTTCCTTTGCCTTGACCTGTGGGAAGTGGATCGTTGTGTCACTATCTGCACCTTTTTTTTTGGCTCCATGATAGGGAATGGTGGGAGGTTCCGGATAGAGTTTATACTTTCTGAAATGGGACTTTTCTTTGCCTCTTGCAAAATCAACTCCACATGCCTGTCATTCCATTCCAAGTCATATCACATGCTTGTCCTTGTCCACACTCGTTGGAATCCCCAGAGGATTTCCATTTTTCTCGCACGAGCTCATGCTTCTCTTACATGTGCTGTCACTTCTAACCTTTTTTAAGTAATTAAATGTGGCTCATATTGGTAGGCAAATCCTATGATACTTCTTGCCTAATGGCCTCTGTACTTTTCTGTCTACTACACAAATCATGTTGGGATGAAACAGAGGGCTTCCTAATGCACCAGTCAGTCCTAAACGTTCATGCTTGAACAGGAATCAATACCAGGAAAGCATTTCTATGGAACTGATCATAGAAGGCTTTGGGCTCTTCTAGTCCTTCACATGATTCATTATGGGTGCATCGGGTGGCTCGCGACATGCTACAAGCTCCGTCTTTTTCAGTCATTAGCGATCAATCTCGTACCTGCATAACCGATGAGGTATTGAGGATCGACCCTCTTGACCAACTCTCGACTCCTAGCTGTGGGGGAAATTACCTCGCCGTGGTTGCTCGAGGACGGCGCGATCAATCCTCAGATTCGCAAAGTAACCTAGCGATCATGACTAGCCGTTTCGGATTTTGTTCGCCGGAGCTCGTCCAAACGGACGCTGCTCTGCTTTGCTTTCTTTATCAGCCGTCATTGAATTTCTTAGTTAACTTCTTTGGTCGTCCATCTACAAGGGGACAAGCTTGCCAACACAAGCAATTTTGTTAGATGAGCCAACAAAGAGTATGCCAAACAACCCACTCATCGGTGGCCGCGTTGGTTTGCGCTCAGTTCCTTTCACGAGAGGTCCTGAGTTCAAACTCGCCCATCGGTGATTTAAGTGGAGGGTCGTGGCGGTGGGATGCTGCGCTAGCCCCCCTCGAGGACTAGTCGGGCATCACCGCTGGTTTGAGCCCTAACTCGCCGGCCGCGCGGACACCTCGATTATCAAAAAAAACAAAAGAGTATGCCAAACAAGTTCGTCGACAGCATCCTATGCCAAATAATTTCGTCAAAATTAGTTTAAAAACAATCGCGATCTTATAGCTTTCGGACAAGACTCTAGATATGCGCACCGTTTGTATTAGGCTAATCGAGAGCACATAACTGAAATTGCCCAAAATTAGGGATCATATTACCCGTATAATTCCCGTCGAAAATCAAAATCATCATCATTTCACTTTTGTTTTCCAAAAATGTCCCTCTACTTTCCATAAAATGCCACCAATCGTCCTTGGACCGTTCTAACGATGGATTTGGTGGAGATGTCAATACCGCCGTAAAAATATACTACGCGATGTTATCGCCATTGAAAATTTGCTACGCGAGAGCTTCGACATGTCGCGGCCATGGATGCTCAAGCTCAGACGCAGCAAGAGTCAAGGCTAGGGTTTTTTTTTTTGTCTAATAATTTTGATTTCACTATTTTCCTGTTATTTTGTGCATTTTTAATTATTCATTATGGCTTCTTATATATATTTTTTCTATTTCATTTAATCCACATAAGCTTCCCAATCGCCAACTCAGCTTTCCCGGACGCCAACCCAGCTTCCCGACAATCCATATCAGCAAAAACCAGCCGGATAGAATAGAAGATTGACCGAGAAACGAATGGAGCAACTTTCTGAAAATCACACGGACGGTCTAACCGAAAGAAAATAAAAATAGACGGATGGTTTCGATTTTCGAAAAGAGAAGTAGGAGGTCATCACACTATTCCCACAAAAATCTTCCTTCACCTCGTTCTTCATTGCATAACATATTTTTGTTTTGTTGCTGCCTCCTAGATTCCTTGTCGTTGTTTCCCACACGTCTGAACTATTCTCATGACTTATGGAGCTTGCCTATGTCATGTTTTTGTCAAGGTCAAAAAGCAAGAAAATCCCCAGATATCAAATTGAGCGGTCGATAGACGTAGTCAATGGCTTGCAATTGCATCAGAGGAACAAACCATGATCGAATATCATAATATCAAATGGAGGGGAGGAAGGAAAGATCATCTTTCGAAGCGTGACTTCGCCACTAAAAATTCAGGAATAAGTACTGAGCCGCACTTTGCCCTTTGTGGAGAGCCAATAGGATTCTTTCCTTTGCCTTTATGGGCTCTCCTGTGCATATGTTTGACCTTTGGAAGTGGCGCTTTTCTATATCTCCATTGTCATTATTGTAGCATCTTCATCTTTCATTCCCCTCCAATTCCGTGGCATGGCATGGCATGCCACTTTTGCTCTGATTCATGGAAGGGATTCGTTCACTTTCACATAGCCACTTTCGTTGAGCTGGTCCTTAGGAAAAGAGCCCTGAATGGGTCTCTGTGTACTGTTCTCGCATCTGTCGTGTCGCGAGATGCCCCCGTGTGATGCGTGGTATCCGGTATTGTACAGACCGCCAAAAGAAAAAAAGGCGGTGCTTCGAGATTGCTGACTAGAAAATGGTTCACATTTTACCTAACCCAACCCACTTTGTGACTTTTTCTTCACTCTCCATGAGAAAATAATGGACTTCTTGAACCGTTCTAATTTTAGAGAAGTGTTGGTGCGCTCGCAAGATGGCCTAATTTCACCTTTATTAAAAATATCAAGACGGCTTCTTTTTTCCCCATTATTTTTATTGTTATTAATTTTGTAAGTTTCATCTGTTAGTTATTAGAATATATCTTTCCATGGTTACATTTGACATTGTTATTTTTATGTAATATTCTAATATTAGTTTTTGTCATTGCAATCCATGGTCCGAGTAAATTATCTTTTTCAATATCTTTGTCATTTCAATTCCTCCGCATTATCTGTTGCTGTAATTTTATAAATTCAATACCAAGTACTAACTTTCTCTTATTCTTCGTTGCGACTCAATATAGAAATTGAAAATTCTATGCAATGTTGAAAGATAATTCTTTAGCATCTTACAGTCGAAATAGCAATTTTATCCAAATAACATATACCCACGAAGAGCTTAAAACGAATTAACTAGGTGGATTAAGATTTTCATAGGTTGGGTTAAACACGTAAATGTTTTAGCAAATGGTCGGGTCAAGGACGTGACGAATCATGCATGGATTACTAAATTTCCGTTGGATATAAATGCGTCAATTTAGATCAGATCATTTCTAACCCAAATCCCACTCGAGCCACCCATTTGACGGCCTTAGCGAGTATATTAATGTATCATCCATCCATTCACTCGCGTGTAGGTTGGCACCTCACCCGATCTATCAGGTTAGCCCGGAGGTTGTTCGATAGATCGGGATCCGTCTATCCACGACGACGGGCTTCCCTTCGACATTAGACAAAAAAAGAAAAAGAAAAAGAAAAAGAAAAAAGAAGAAGAAGAAGCTAGAAATGACTAATGAGCAAAAGTGGGAGATATGGTCGTTTCGGAGCATGACCGTGCCGACGAGAATGTCAGAATTGGCAGGGGCGGGGATGGGCCGAATTGGGAAATTGACGTCTACGAACCTCCAAAAACGTCTGTCGTTTTTATCTCCAACTCTCTCTCTCTCTCTCTCCGAACATCTAGTGCTAACGCGTGAAACCAACCGCGGCTCACGTGGCCCCATCGTTTCCATACACGTGTCGCCGGATGATTGGGCTGTGGTGGTAGTTCAAAGTGGCTGGGGGACAGGACTTGAAGCTTCTCTTCTCAGCCAGTCGTCCCTTGGAAAAAAATCAGCATCGACGTGCCGCGGAAGTACTTCGGAGCATAGCCATTCTTTTGGTACGAAAATACCCCTCCCTCGTTACGTAACTGCCCACTCCTCCTCGTAGCACGCGAGACGTCATTTATTTATCGACCGCTGAAAAGGTTGTCCGAAACCCTTCGAGCACCCGATTTTGTCTTCACGGAGCTTTGTTACAACCCCCCGCCCAAAAGAGAATGTTTCAATCGGGCTAATTTGAATCGAGATCTCGAATACTGCTTAATGACATGCTCATATCCTATTCGATCGCGTCTGATGAAAGACGTGCGATTTCTCGATGATACGGCAGTTTTCATTCTGCACGATGTGGGCCGGTAACGTGATTTACCATGAGATGATACGAGTGCCGCCCATGCTATCAATCGAGCAGTTTCTTCTCCGACTCCGTGAATAAATTATGAGCTTGCTCCGATTCATAACTACTAGATGGCGTTTACGCCGTCATTATTTCTTTATGGTTAGTAAGAATACGCTTAACAAGATCGAGGTACTGGCGATTTGTTTTTCGACTAAGAGATATATCTCAACTGAAATTCAAACGAAACTAAATAAAATAATCACGGTCGGAATCAAATGGTCATGTCCAGAGAAACCTTTCCTTTATGCATAACATAAATCTAACATCCGACCCATTTTGATTTTTTCTTTACCCGAAACACCCGAACACTTCCATGATACACATATGTCGACATGTAAATTCACGTATAACCGTCGCTCTGATTGTTCGAAATTTAGATAACATTTTGAATTTTTTTTTTAGAGGAAAAGACAAAGTCTCTTTCAATTTAGGCGTGCCGCTGAGGTGAAAATATTCCAAAAATCGATCCTTCTTTCTTCGCCACGAGATTTGATCTTTACTTCCTATTGGAGCTCGGAACTTTTGATCGGGTCCTCACTTCTTCTCCAGCAACCCCTCGTGCGGGATCGTTGACTTTGACTCGCCGGGAAATCGAGACCTTCTAACTCAGGAGAAAATAATCCCATTGGACGAGAGACCCGAGAAAAACACAAAACCGAAACAGCGCGGGGGGGGGGGGGGGGGGGGGGGGGCAAAATGGTAATCTCGCACGCCGGGATTACCCGTCGCCGGAGCTCCCCCCCCTTATAAATATCTGGCCCGCGTGCCGACGTCTTCCCCCACAGAAGAAAAAATTTTCTCGCCACTTTCTCTCCGATTTTCTCTCGACAGTCCGAATTTTCTCGGCCCCCTTACGAAACCTTCCTTCCTCCGAAACGATGAAGAAATCTGGAGTCTTCGCGGCCTCGGTCGCTGCGGCCACTGCGATCAAAGCTTCTTCTTCTTCGTCTTCGTCTTCGTCTTCGTCGTCGTCTTCGTCGTCCACGAACTTCAACTGCAGCTGCTCGAGCTTCCAATTCTCTCGCCAGGTATTGAGCCTCTTTACCCTCGGTGCGATCATTGACTCCCGCGAGTTCCCGATTGCGGCGATTCGCTGAATTCCGTGCTTTGCTTGGGGGGTTTTCTCAGGGCGGCGACGGCGAGAGGAGAGATCGAGAAGACGGCGCGAAGGCGAAGCCCGCCTCTTCCGGGGACAAGTTCGCCCCGAGGTTCGACGGGCTGAGGTTCATCGAGACACTGGTCACCGCTCACAGATGATGGTGCCGCCGGAGTTGTGCCGCCGCGGCTCTTCCGGCGGGAGGAAGGGGAGCCGCGACGAAAGCTTCGGTTTTTCCTCTCTCTTCGGGTTCCTTCTCTTCTGGGTTCGTGTGGGATTTGTCTGAGGGATCGACAAGGAGCTTTCTTTATTAAGGGACAAAAATCGCGAATGTTTTTGGGGATTTGTTCTTGCAGCAGAAGGCAAAAAGGTTTTCTGGGCTGTCCTGTAGTCTACTAAATACTTCCTTTTTAAGGAAAATAACGAGAAATTTTAGAAAAATTCATATTATTACAGCTTGCTCTGTTTAGTTTTCATTGTACTGATCTGCGAAGGTACTGATGTTGTATCTAATGAGACATGATTATTCCCTCTCTGTTCTGTCCCAAGCTGTGTTGTTATGGTAAAAGTGTCTATTCATGGCTCAGGATTTAATTGCACTAGGAGAGATTCCTTCGGTTCTTCTTGTTGGCTCTATTAGGTAAGTCTTGAGGGTCCTGCCAGTTCGAATAGCAGTGTCGAAATGAGTTTATTTATTTTTTATTTAGTTCGTGCCTGTGCCTATAGGCAGGTTCGATATGCGCGCGTGGCGCGTCGTGATGAAATACTTGGGGATTCGTTGATCGCCATGCCGCATGATTCCTCTCATACATTAGCCATCCTATGTCGGGCTTTGCCGAAATATGTTTCTTTCATCAAGCGTCTATAGTGTTTTTTTTCTGTGTTTTACTGATGTTCGGGTGAAGCATAGCATGACAACAGGGGCTTTAGTATCCCGGGCATACGATGTCATTCCCATGCATATGCTTAGATGTTTTAGGACTAACTGGATCATGAGATCCTCTTAAGAAAACTCGGATTTACCTTCGGGAAAGGAGTTCAAGGTCCAAACTTTTGCAACCCCTAATCGACATCATCGACGAGTTCGAGAAAGTAGCACCTGTGTGAAAGACATGAAATACATTTGTCCTCTGCCTATGCTTTATTTCTCACTTTAGGTAGAGAGGCCGGCATCGACGGCCATCCCTTGAATCTTTGCTTTATATCTCGAAGCTGTACCGCAACATGTTCGATCATAGTGACAAGTTACTTATGGCTGGGGAAAAAGTTTTCCCAAAGGCTAAGCTGACGATTCCGTGGATCTTCCTCCCCATATATCTCTTTTTCATGCTCTTTATCTTTGGCAATAGGAGGAAAAGGGATAAAGACGTGCCACTAATCTTTTGACAGAATGATCGCTCGCATTGACATGTAAATCTCATGGACCCCCAGCTCTTTAGACATTATTCAATTCTTATCACGTGAAGCCTTGCATCCTTTCACATTGTACACGGGCAAGTGCACGCGATGATGCCCCACTGGAATGTCGAGACTTCGTGACCATGTGAATTTAGGAAAATTAGGAAACATCGTCGAATTTTCCTTCGGAACTATGTATAGTAAGTTGAGATTCTTTCGATGAATGGACATTGTGAAACATGCTAGCATTCCTTCAAATATATAAAACCATATTTTCTTTAATATCGAAATGAAAATAAAAGGTGGGATTATCATAGACGACGCCCAGCTTCAATTTTGCTTTTCTTAGTAGCGTGCCCTTCCTGTAAAGGAATATGGCCAACGGCCGGTGCGTCATGTCTTTTCTTGAATGAGACATTTGACTTTTGGGGCTGTTCTTTTTCTTTCTTTCGGTGATGCAACCTTTCTGCACTTGATGGGATTGTAAAATGTCGTCTTTGGCCACCCCCAATGAACTGTTTCCAATTCAAGAAGTCTGACCTACTAAAATGTCTCTAACCCATATCATTTTCCAATCACATGGCTTCTAGAAATCGGACAACCGGCACGCCAAGATTCGAGTATCTTGGCTAAGATTGGAATAAAATTTGGTAAACCAATGAAAATCACATCCATTCTGTACATAAAGGTTCTGCTAAAGGAAGGATTGACATTCTCTCCAGAGGGCTGGTTCATACTTTTTATAGAATGCATTATCTACATCTGAAAATCTTTGCCATGGGAAGATTTTACCTTACCCATTAAGTCCTATATGGAGATGAAGCCCAAAAACCCTCAAGCATCTGTTGTGTAATTGGGAGAACAGTCTGCTGCGAAAAGGATAAACACCGATGGTTTGTCAAGAATGGAACTCTGCTTCCTGAGCGAATCAGATGACATGAGTGTAAATCAAAACCTACCAGTTGAAGAAATCCTAGCTGCGTCAGCTTTGGCAGATCTAGAAGGAAAGAAATTTGTAAGTTTTTGAAAACAGGAAACCGAACCACCTTTGGCAGAATTTCTTGTTGCTATTAGAGTTTCAGATGACAAATGTACTGTGCCGATAAAATCTTAAGCTGCCAAAGTAGCATGTGATTGGTGAGAAACTTTAGTTTTACCAAAAGAAAGGAAATCCAATGAGCGGAATGGTATCGAAGTGAGATATTTGAAGTGCAATGAATGAAAGAAATTATATAATCAAGGCAATGCTGATCGACGTGGTTTCTATTACGGAATTGAACCACAGCTGGAACTATTGATCACAACATAGACAAAAAAGATCATATCATATCATGTCTGCAGAGAGAGAGAGAGAGAGAGAGAGAGAGAGAGAGAGAGAGAGAGAGAGAGAGAGAGAGAGAGAGAGGAGGGGACTATATAATTTAGAGCAGCAAAACATTGAGAACAACAAGAGAGAGCAAGAGGCAAACAAAAGCATCAGGAAGCCGCAAATGAAGCCTAGCTGCCCCTGTGTTTGGTGGAGGCAATGGAGAGCAATCCCTGTTCAGAATCCCCATCCAGGCCCAGGTGGTAATTTGGTGGTTTAGAACCCTAGTCACACTCGCAGTTTGTTCGAAACCATTCCTACAACGAGTTGATCTCAAAGCTAGTGAGCATGGGCTTTGAGGGTGATTATGGGGCGAGTGTCATTCAGAGGTTGGAGGAAAGTGGCAGTCCACGGATTTAAATGCTGTCCTTGATAGCTGGAATGTCCATTTTTCTAGAGTTTCACAGAGGGGATGGCCTGCCTAAAAATTTCTAGTTCCAATCACTAGCTCAAAAATCACTGTGATAGTCGGTGTGTGCTTTTCATCGCGTTTAAATAAAGAAGGCCAGAATTACGTGCAAGGTTTCCTCGATTGTTTTGATGTAAGGGATGCCAAAATTGTTGTACATGTCTGATCTCTTCTTGGAACTTCAATCGGAGTTAACTTTATTGTTCAATTTATGAACATGGGAAACAGAGAAACTTGATATGACGCATGCTCAGGCTATGACCATATGTTTCTGTGTTCATCATTGCCTGTACTTGTCATTTTAGAGTATTGTTAGCATTTCATTGTCTAAGTTGGGCGGCCCCCACTGGTAACGTGTACCCATCCTTGGGTATACTTCTACTACGGACTATGCAATCGAGGTGGCGCATGGTTCTTTTTTCTCTGAATGGGAAACATTAGACTGTCCGGTTTCTCTTCAAGAATTGTGGATGGTAGTTATTATTCTAACGATTTTGAGCCTTAATTTGCTATGGAGGTGCATCAGGATTCTAACTTCGGTCACTCGAGACGCAGCATCACCCTAGGTCAGTGAGTCCTTGGTCTGGCGGTTAGGTGAATTTTTGCAGGCCTAGTCTTGTTCCGAATTCATCACTGAAGATTTCTGTGTGCTGTTTTAAAGAGAGAATTCTTTATCATATTTCAATTCTAGAGCTGTTCATATATCTGGACTCTATCTGAACTTGGAATGCTGTTGTACTGAAAAAAGAAACAGCCTCTCGGATGTCATTCTCCCAAGCAGTTCCATATTAATTTTAGCTTGATCCGATCGATCCGGTGCAGCCGTCCTTTAGATATCCTTTAGGGTAAAATTTGTTGATCTCTCCAATGAATAATCCTATTAAAATGTACCAAGAACAGGTACCAACTATGTAAATAAGTTAAAAGAGGCACAGCAAACAAATTGGCAATCAGATTCTTTCCCCCCAAGTCCAATCAGATACCTCTCCCAAGCAGTTCCATATTAATTTTAGCTTGATCCGATTGATCCGCTGCAGCCGTCCTTTAGATGTCCTTTAGGGTAAAATTTGTTGATCTCTCCAATGAATAATCCTATTAAAATGCACCAATAAGAGGTACCAACTATGTAAATAAGTTAAAAGAGGCACAACAAACAAATTGGCAATCAGATTCTTTCCCCCCAAGTCCAATCAGATATCACAGTTGACTAAATTTTTTATGGCTTCTTGCGTTGTTTATACAAAGAGGCCAACCTTCATCAGTCTATTGTTTGTGGACATTGTACTTGTCCTTTAGCAGAAAGGAATCTACGAGTGAGGAACAGCAGCACACTTGTTCGTTTTCCATTTGCAGCTTGCCATATTTTCGAGCTGCTAAAAAGAAAAAAGAAGAAGCCTGTGATACCTATTTTGATTCATTTAAGAAGAAACAAGCAAGAGCTACTGGTACAACAGTTTAGACAACAGTGACTATGCCTTTAGGAGTCTTTTTCTCTCTCGTTATTGTGGGCTCAACTTGCTTGTTCTTGTACCTCTACAATCTCTTCTGGTGGAAGCCGCTGCGGCTCAGAAAGAAGCTTCAGCATCAGGGAATCAATGGCCCTGTGCCGTCCTTTTTCTTTGGCAACATCCCTGATATTAAGAAGATTCGAATGGAGATGCAAGCCACCAAGGATCAACAAAGCATCGGCAATCGTGTTTCGCATGATTACATGTCCCGCCTATTTCCCCACATAGAGAAGTGGAGAGCCGACTATGGTAAATATATTTTCTTCTACTTCAGTCAATGTTCACATCTTTTTGTTTAGGAGTTTTCACTAGATATGTCTGTAACATGTACCAACTATTTCTATTGTGAAACAAGCATATGTAGCTTAGGAAGATCATCTTTGCCTGCTGAGAGCGCTACGGTTATTGCAGGTCTGGTGTTTGCATTCACACAGGGGAACATAGTGATCGTATGCATATGCGACTTTGATGTAGCGAGAGAGTTCTGTCAATGCAAGTCTGCTGAATTCGGAAGGTCCGCATATGTGAAAAAAAACAGGGGAATTGTGTTGGGTTATGACAGCCTCGTCACTTCGAAAGGAAAATCCTGGGCGCTCCAGAGGAAAGTCATTGCGCCCGAATTTTTCAGTGACAAAATAAAGGTGGGAATTAGCTAGGCAGGTTCTATCAAGTTCACAGCGGCACAGTTCTTGCTTGAGCTGTCTTTGTTCTTGCACGCGAAGCAATTAATTTTTGACAGAATAGCTATCTATATGTTACTTGTTCTGTTTTACATAGGGAATGGTGGACATGATGGTTGAATCTGTCGTCTCCGTGTTGGAAAAATGGGAATCTCAAATGGAGGAAGCGGGGGGAGTTGCTTCAGTACGGATCGACGAGGATTTAAAAAGCCTCTCTGCTGAAATGATATCAAAAGCTTGTTTTGGCAGCAATTATGTTATAGGCAATGAGATTTTTTCCAAGATGTTAGCGCTTCAGGATTTGCTAAGCAAGCAGCATGCTTTTGTTGGTCTTCCCGGGGTAAGGTGAGGGCGCCTCGTTCAGCGTTAACAGATTCTAATAGGGGCGATGGTTTTGTTAAAGTTTGCTTTCTATTGCATGTTGCGACTGATAAATTCAAGCGTTCATTCAGACAATATAAGGAGGCTGACATGATTCCAGATGTTTACCTTTTGTCAGCTACTGTTTCATATGCTGTGTTACATATGTAGCAAAAGTTCCTTCTGATAATTTTCAAGAAACCTAAACCCACTTATATTATGCTTCCATGACAAAATAATTTCATATCAATCTTGCTGGTTTTTGATGTCTTCAATATTATGGGTACAGGCATATTCCTACAAAGACTGCCCGTGACACTTGGAGAATAGGAAAAGAAGTTGACCGATCTATTCTGAAGCTGATGGACGATGATTACAACGCCGACGAGCCGAGCTTCTTACAGGCCTTAATTAACAATTTCGGTCGTGGATCGAGCGTCATCGTAGATAATTGCAAGGCTATGTTCTTGGCGGGACATGAAACTACTGCCACTGCCGCTACCTTCGCTTTAGTGCTTTTAGCACACCATCCTGAGTGGCAGGAGCGCGTGCGTGCCGAGGTGGTGGAGATCCTTGCAAATCAAGCTCCGAATATGGATAAGCTGCACAAAATGAAATTGGTACTTCTAGATTTTCTTTTGCCTATTATGCATGTGATTCGCATACCTAAGAAAATGCGCACTGGGCAATGGCAGACATGGGTTAGTCAGGGCAGTATCTGATTTCTAGCCCCAAACTTCGTATTTCACATTCTTCTCTGGCTCAATCAATCTATCAATTATTTATTTATTTGTTCTGGCACATACATTCAAGCCGACCCTTCTTAGGAGATATTTTACGTGAAATTGACGAACTGAAGCCAGGGATCGTTTATGGAGTGAGCTTCCTCGGTAGAATCTTAGTCTTTGAATTGACATGGAAGCTTTATGTGAATATAGTAGCCGCATGTAGCCTTAAAAATAATCCAAGTATGGGACTACTCGCCTATCAGCTGTTTTCTCTCCATGTGCAGTTAACTATGGTGATTTACGAAACATTGCGCCTATATTCTCCTGGACCATTCTTGACGAGAGAAACGTCCGAGGAAATGAAGTTTGGGGACTTTGCAATTCCGAAAGGTGTCAACATCTGGCTCCCCTCCTCACTGCTGCATCAGGATCCGGCCAACTGGGGCGACAATGCCCACGAGTTCCATCCAGAAAGGTTTGCGAATGGCATTTCCTCGGCGTGCAAGCTTCCGAATCTGTTCGTGCCTTTTGGGACGGGGATACGTACTTGTGTTGGCCAGAATTTTGCAATAACAGAATTAAAGATAGTTCTGTCTCTCGTGCTGTCTAAGTTCATTTTCTCTTTATCCCCAGAATACAAACACTCTGTGACGTATAAGCTGTTTTTCGAGCCTGAACACGGGGTACAACTGAAGATGGAGAAGATCTGAAATTATCCCTCTTCTGTATGAATGGCCTGTTGCATTAAAAGCTGTACCACGAAATGGTATAGTAGACGAAATTGTAGAATCATGTCCTCTTGTGGGTGGTCAGTAGGGCTTACTTCTGTGTTAAAGCTAAGCTTAGTAACTGAACAGCTCTTGGTTTACTGTGGATATCAATAAATTTGACGGGCAGCTGTTCTTCGAATGCATTCGGCAATTCTCATAGAGAGAATTCATAAAGAAGGAAGTTCTTGTCTTTACCAAAAAAAAAAGAAGGAAGTTCTTGTTTAATGCAAGTTAATTAGTACTGCATATCTTCTGCACTCACTTTTGTTGGGCATTTCTTAACTAGAACTTCAGGCATCCTAGTACTTTGAAATCTGCACGTCTTACTGCTTGCTGTTCATTATGAACGTGATGGACAAAGCCATGTGCAAAATCCAGCCAAGATCACCTGATGACAAGTGTTTAGATGTGCAGATTTGTTTTATACAGTGATTACAAACCTGACTGTTCATTAAGCTTTTTGAGTCTCTTGATGTTGCAGTTGCCTCTCGGGGGAAGAAAAATAATGAAACCGGTGGACGTATTCATACAATCAAGAATGAGTACACTAAAGCAGATGTGTATAACACGCTGGTTGATACGCCTGAAAGATGTATAGTTATTTACTTTTCGTCACGGAAAAGTTACCAATTATTTTTCAATATTACCATTGAAAGGCGTATAGTTATTTACCTTTGCTCTTGTAACTTCACCTAGACACAAATTTTTTTTTTTTTTTTTGGTAACCAAGGTGTCCGGGCCAGCTTGCGCGCACCTCGACTATTCATCGGGGGAGACTAGCACAGCAACCCACCGCCATGGCCCCCCCATTTAAATCACAAGTGCTTAGCTGGGGAATCGAACTTGGGACCAGTGCGCCTAACCACACAATCCCAAGTACGCCCTAATCAACTGAGCTACCCATGGGTGGGTACCTAGACACAATTTTTATACGTTGCTAAGTGCATAAAAATTCACACTGTTCTTTTTAAAAAGAGTACTAACTGCACAAAAAGAAAAAAAGTTGTTTACATATTCAATTGTCTGAATGGCAGAAATTTTAGGTGTTTAGGAGAACTCACATCCCAGCCATGGAACACTCAGTGATCGAGATGTTTCTTTTTCCTTTTCCGTGGTTTTTGTTCTTCCCCAACCGACCAGGCCGCGTGGCAGATCTCTCGCCCGCCCGTTGCCGTCATGAACCCTTGCCGTCGCACCTCGATCTGCCGGCAACATTAACCTCTCACTCGCTGGAGTTGTTCGCTGCACCTCCGTCTCTCTCTTTGCATGGGCTTGCAACCGGTCCCTATGAAGGACGTGAGTCTCGTGACCTCTGTCGATTCACTCTGATGAAGGTTACTCACCTGGCGCGACCCCAGTGGCCGCGATAGTGGGCATCAGCTGTGTTGATCACTCAATTTTCAGAGCAAAATCTTATGCGGCAACCTCTCATGCTTGGATGTCGCCAGTTTTGTTCAGGGTCATTGGGTTACGTTTGCCACTAATAGCCTAGCCCGTAACGAAGTCCGAGATTGAACTGATCTCCAGCTATTAAGGCCCAATTGGACAGATCAATAAGAACAGGGGACTAATTAAGTGAGCATGCATGTTCTTGCAATTATGTAGGCCTTTTCAGGCAGGTCTTAATTAGGTGAGAATGTGCATACCTCAAATCAGGTCCCAAGGACGGTGCACCAGGGCATGTACTCAATGCTCGTTTGAAAAGATTAGTCTTGGACCCTCTCAGGGCTTACCATAGGAGTTTGACACTCGTGATCAGAATGTACGTTTTTGAACCTTAGCTACTGCTCATTGTAAGCGAGCGTGTCATCGCCATATCACCGGAGGCAAGTTGGAGTAAAATCGGAGTGATCCATGTGTCTCGTAAACAAGTCGAACTCAAGCCACAGATGAATAAGGATTTCTTGAGATCTGATCCATGTGTCTTATAAACAAGTCGAACTCAAGCCACAGATGAATAAGGATTTCTTGAGATCGAGGAGCGCCTAGAAGTTCGAACCTGTGACCAAGGGGCTCTATATCCCTTGGAAATAAACCTTAACCAACCCGGCCAACCACCTTGGTGGTCCTTGAAAAGATCAGTAATGAGAAAAAAAATTGGATAGATTGATGTGGTGGACATAATGGATTAAAACGGGAGAATTCGTGGGTGTGTTTTTCCTTGTTGTCCAGTGTAAGTCTCATTGTTTCCAAGTCTTATTGTCCAATTTCTTCGGAGGGACAAAAGTAGTACATCCTAGTTCTCTCTCCTCGCACTCGAAAATGGGCTTCTATTTCTTAGCTAAGAAAAGAATATGCTTTTTACTTTAACATAAGCAATGCCTTTCACTGGTCATGGTAACTTTGGGATGGACGGAAACTGGTGTTCTTTTCGGAATGAGTGGTGATCCAAATCAAATCGTAGCTGTTCATCTTATGGGTATTTCTTCTCGGCCGTAGCTCTTCACACAGCAAAAGCGTACCGCCAAATTCGACAGACGACAATCACGGTCAGGCATAAATACTTCTGTCCTGCGAAAAGTGGCCCCGACATTGTAGGAGGACTCTAATGCTTATTCCTTGGTTGTGTAATCATTACGACTTATAAAAGAGATCCCCACGTGAAACATGCAATATGAATTCTTCCAAAGAGCAAATCATAAAAGTTCATAACTTGCTCATATTCCATCCGAAAATTGTTCCATAGACTCCGCAGAATATTACAGAGTCACTACTAATTACTCTAAAAGCAGATGCAATGAAATTTCCTTTATGTTCATGATCAATTTTCCGACCTTTTCACATAAAATTTATCTTATCTGGTGTTATATATATATAGCATGATATAATATGAAAAGGAATTTGAGAATTCATTGGGTTATATGTTCAAATAAGACATAGCAATGTCTTATTTGAAACAATATTCTCAAAAAGTGTCGATCAAAATTATAAATTGAAACTGAAAAATGGATTCCGTTTTCCTTTTTCATTTGTGATGAGGTTAGGAAAGGGAGTAACTTGCATTTTCATCCGGCAAAATCACTGAAAAGCCGCCACCGATCGAGGAACTTCAAAGTCACAAAAGTCATGCCCGAAAAAGCAAATACCATCTACTTTTGTTCGGAGATGGGGGGGAATGCGGGGCCCACGTGATTTTGACGGGCTTTTATAATAACGTATATGACGTCGCGAGTGGCGTGTGCAACCTCGCCAAATATACTTTCATCAAGAGCGACTCGCAGCAGCAGAGTAGAGCGGTCGATGCGATCAATCTGCTGTGTTCCTTGTTAATTACATACGAGTCCAAGTAGAGCATTCCTTAGACCAATAAATCATGGCCGTAGCGATAAGTCTGCAAGAGAATTCTCTCTGGAGGCACAGGCTGCAGAGATTGGAAGCGTTATTGACGCAAGACTCCGTCTCATGCGATGAGACGACGACCCAGGAGCTATTCACTGCTGCAAAACGAGGCGACGTGGACGAATTCATCCGAGTCGTGGAACGTTACTATTCCGAGCGCAATCTACGTCTGTGTCTGCGGGTCATTCTGAGCCCCTCCGGAAATTCCTTGCTCCATGTCGCCGCGGGCCTCGAGAGAGACGAGATCCTGAGAGCCATCGTAGGCCACTTCTCCGACCAGGATGTGGCCGGGAAAAATTGCAGGGGAGACACCGCGCTTCACTTGGCCGCCAGGGCCAGAAGGGCCCCCGCGGCCCGAGTCCTCATCGGCCGGGCATCGGACGTCGGCGGGGTCGAGATGCAGCGGGCTCTCGTTCAAGTGCAGAACCACAGGGGAAGCACCCCGCTGCATGAGGCCGTCGTGAACGGCCACCTTGAAGTGGTTCAGATCTTGATAAGTGAGGACTTGCAACCCATGTATATGAAGAACAATGAAGGTAAATGTCCGATGTATCTGGCCGTCGAGAGTGGCAACTTGGAGGTTCTCAGGCTTCTGTTGGCAGTGCCACTTGATACCTCGAGGATTCAAGGCGTGTCGCCCGTTCATGCAGCTGTCTTACACGGCAATCTAGGTAATCTTAACTCTGTTTGCAATCCTCAGCATCATCCGTTTACGAGATCCCACGGGGCACAAAAGGGATTTATGTCATCCCGCTCGTGACAAAATAAAAATCGTGCTTTACGCAATTGACTTGCTTAACCCGCTCAGACACGAATCCACACATTTAAATTAAAGTGCTAATGTGTTGGTGTTTTAAACACGGCTAAGTTTTAACAGTTCATACTCATGTCTAATGACATCTTTGTTCTTAAAATATTATAATAACAAAACCCATTTAAAAAAGAATAAAGGGCATGATGAAAACACATCAGGGATGCAAAAGTTATAGAACATAAGAAACGGTAACTCAATAATAAACTCTAGATGTAATGTGAAGTGAAATTACTGTTATTATTTACAAACGTGTTAAACATGTTAAATTGAGATATTGTGTATAAACATGTTTAAGTGTTTATCATGTACACAGTAATACCAAAGGTTAACGTATATTTGCAAATATGTTAACATATAGTATCATATCGATACATGGCATAATGACACGGTTCGATAATTATGTTAGTCATATCATGTGACATGATTTACTAGGTTTGTCGTCTTCGTATTGAGGCAGTTCGACACATTTATCATACTTGTCAAGTTCGAATTAATCATAATCTTGATACACTCTGTTTTGACGTGACATGAATAACCCGACACAACGCAAATCGTTGGTCCTACTTTTCCCCCCTTTTTTGTTCATTTGAATGTTATACTTGTGCCATATGAAACGAAACTACCTCTTACCATCTTTCTAATTAACGGGTTACAAATATGTACATCACCTATACATAATTTTTAATTTTGTAACTTGGGGCATGAGCGTAGAGGTCTGGTTACTTAGAGGCCAATGAAACATCTTACTAGCCCCACATAAAAGTTAAGTCCAAACTTTTCACCAGTGTATATGGTCCTAACGTCAAATAGTTGGTACATAGTTGGTGGAATTTGAAGGAATGACCTCTAGCCATGAGCTGAATATTCCCAACCTCCTCAACCTAATATGCCAACCATGAGGTTGTCCATAATAAGTTTTATTAACAAAAAAGAAAGAAAGGAATATTCCCCACTGCCCAGCCACCTATCTCTCTCTTCCTTTCTCTCTTCACCACCTTTGCATGATGTACGTTGCCGTCTCAAACGCTCGATAGGGTGCCGTCCACCACCGGTGTTCATTTGAAGAAACGCACGCGATTTTAAGGGAAAAATTTATGTATATATTTTTCTCTTACTCCAATTTACAAAGCTTTGTCTATATATACACAACAGAGGACACAAACACTAGAACTCTTCCTTATCAGGAGATAAAATAATCAAGAGACAAAATAGGAAGTAAATATTACATATTCCTAAATTAGCTCTAATTCACAGCTCATGTCAACACTCCCCCTCAAGTGGGCGAAAAGATATCTTTGATACCCAACTTGACAAGAAAGCTGTGAAAGGCTCTACTCGACACTGCCTTAGTAAGTATATCTGCCAACTGATCTTCAGACCTGACAAAGGGAAACTGAACCACCTTAGCATCCAAATTCTGCTTTACAAAATGTCTGTCAACTTCAATGTGCTTGGTTCGATCATGGTGTACCGGATTGTGAGAAATGTCAATCACTGCTCTATTATCACAGAATAATCTCATCTCGGATTTCGGTGGGAAGCCAAGTTCCGTCATTAACCTCTTGAGCCATAGTAGTTCACACAACCCTTTGGCCACTTCTCTAAATTCTACCTCAGCACTGGACAAGGCTACCACCTTCTGCTTCTTGCTCCTCCATGTAACCAAGTTTCCCCCCATAAACGTGAAATATCCATACGTAGACCTCCCATCCGAGATATTGCCTGCACAATCCGCATCCGTAAACCCCTCCACCTCAAGATGACCATTCTTTGCAAAGAACAAACCTTTTCCAAGAGCTGACTTCAAGTAACACAGAATTTGAGTTACAGCATTCATATGATCCTTACTCGGAGCATGCATAAATTGACTCACAACACTTACAGCATAGGCAATATCAGGATGAGTGTGTGACAAATAAATTAGTCTACGCAATAACCTTTGATATCTGTTTTTATTCATCGAAACCTGATCTGGATACTCCCCAAGTTTATGATTCTGAACTATAGGGGTGTCAGCGGGCTTGCGCTCCAACATTCCAACTTCGGCCTACAAGTCCAACACATACTTTCTCTGAGACAAGAAAATACCTCCCTTCGATCTGGCCACTTCAATGCCTAAAAAATACTTCAACCCTCCAAGATTCTTCATCTCGAGCTCTTCCGCTAGCTTGTCTTGGAGTCTCGAAATTTCTTCAAGGTCATCTCCTGTGATAATCATATCGTCTACATATATAATCAAGGCCGTTACCTTACCTTCACGTCGCTTTAGAAACAAAGTGTGGTTCGAGTTACTTTGAGAATACCTATACTTTCTCATTGCTGAACTAAAGTGACCAAACCAAGCACAGGGTCCAACACATACTTTCTCTAAGACAAGAAAATACCTCCCTTCGATCTGGCCACTTCAATGCCTAAAAAATACTTCAACCCTCCCAGATTCTTCATCTCGAACTCTTCCGCTAGCTTGTCTTGGAGTCTCGAAATTTCTTCAAGGTCATCTCCTGTGATAATCATATCATCTACATATATAATCAAGGCCGTTACCTTACCTTCACGTCGCTTTAGAAACAAAGTGTGGTTCGAGTTACTTTGAGAATATCCATACTTTCTCATTGCTGAACTAAAGTGACCAAACCAAGCACGGGGTGATTGCTTTAACCCATACAATGATCGTTTCGATTTGCACACCATATTGGGTTGAGTGACACAACTATACCCAGGTGGAACATCCATGTAGATTTCTTCCTCTAAATCCCCATGAAGAAATGTATTCTTCACATCAAATTGATGCAACGGCCAGTCCAGATTTGCTGCAAGAAACAACAATACTCTCACAGTATTAAGCTTCGCAACGAGAGAAAACGTTTCTTGGTAGTCCACACCATAAGTTTGTGTATACCCCTTCGCTACTAGCCGCGCCTTGTACCTCTCAATGGAACCATCTGCTTTGTATTTGATAGTAAATACCCACTTACACCCCACTTCTTTCTTTCCCTCCGGCAACTCAACAAGACTCCAAGTCTTGTTTTTTTGCAACACTTCCATCTCTTCTTTCATTGCCTGAACCCACTTGGGATCCCTCAGAGCTTCTTGCACCCCACTAGGAACCCGGGTTGCAGAGACATTTGATACAAATGTCTTCAAAGGTTCAGATAATCTTTCTGTTAAGACGTAATTTGCAATAGGATACCTTGATCTCCACTCTTCTATGTCTGGTGAATACCGACTAGGGGGCTTGCCATGATTGTATCTATCAGGTAATTTATATCTAACAACCGCATCAGAATCATCAAAGGAATCAGCCATAGTAGGAGAACTTACCTCGGGAGAATGGTTGGGTACTAAAGAGGGGACATCATGAGTGAGAGAGGGCTGTTCTTTAGACTGTTCAAAAGCATCCTGTATCAATACCAGTTGCCGGTCACCTCCTACCGAGGCTTGATGTTTGTCCTTCGCAACTTCTGTTGTCGACCCTGTCACGGCTTGAGATGCCACTCTCTCTTCCGACGATACTACTGGGGTGTGCCGTGAGTTAGACCCAACCCCTGCCAAAATACCACCACTCTCCCACCAATGTTCCGTTTCTCGATGTATCTCCCCCTGAAAGGGACAATTGGTGTTAGGGAAGAAGAATTCAGACTCAATAAATGTGACATCCATGGTGACATGAGTCTTCTTAGTGGTCGGATTGTAGCAGCGATAGCCCTTCTGATGGGTTCCATATCCAAGAAAAACACACCGGATAGCACAAGGATCCAGCTTAGTCTGTTGGTTCTTGTGAAGATGAACATAAGCTACACACTCGAACACTTTAGGGGGAAGTGTCGAGACCGAGGGAAGAGAAACATGTGTCAAAAGGACTTGCAACGGGGTCTTGAAGTTTAGCATGCGAGAGGGCATCCGATTCATCAGGTGGACCGCAGTAACAATGGCTACATCCCAAAAACGAGTGGGAACATGCCTACCCCCCAAGAGAGCCCACACTGTCTCGATAATATGGCGGTTCTTCCTTTCTGCAACCCCATTCTGCTGGGGGTCTGAGTGTACGACGTCTCATGAATAAGACCATGTTCCTGGAAATATCCAGTGAGATATTGATTTACATATTCGCCCCCATTGTCTATACGAAAGATGCAAATTTGTGCTCCAAATTGGGTTTCAAACATGCGATGAAACACCTGAAATATGGTAGAGACTTCATTCTTGTGCTTCATCAAATACAACCACGTCATCCGTGTGCAATCATCGATAAACGTCACAAACCATCGAATTCCCGAAAGAGTGGTAATCGGTGAAGCACCCCACACATCAGAATGAATTAACACAAAAGGTGTTGTGCTTTTATTAAATCTCAATGGAAAAGGAACACGATGACTCTTTGCCAAGATGCATGTTTCACACCGGAATACAAAATTTGATAAATCCTTAAACAACTTGGGAAACAAGTACTTCAAATACCCAAAAGACGGATGTCCTAATCAACGGTGCCACAACCATATTTCTTTCTCCCTACTAGTAGTCTGACCCTGGGTATGATTAACTCTGCCAGTGGTGAGATCATCCACATATTATAGCCCTCCCCTCTTAGTACCACGTCCAATAATCTCTTTTGTGAGGATATCCTGAAATAAACAAAAATTGGGGTACATGAGAACACTGCAATTCAACTCCTCAGCAACTTGCCCAACAGATAATAATTGATTAGATAATGAGGGCACAAGCAAGGTGTGAGATAAAGAGAGGGAAGGCGTGAGAGCAACACTCCCATCCCCTGTCACTGGATAGCTACGGCCATTAGCATTATAGATACTTTGTTGTTGCGGAGTGGTGTGGCAGATAAAATCATCAGGATTGGGCGTCATATGATCGGTAGCGCCTGAATCAACAATCCACCCATTGTCCCCACCCTGATGAGTATTGACAAAAATATATCCGTAGTTTCCTTCAGGAGCCGAGGTAGAGGTACTGGTGGAGTCTACCTGTGGAACCAATGAGAGAGGCGAGTCCCCAGTGGCCAACGACGCTTGTCCTTTACCCCCATTAGCTGTAGTCTCAGTCTTTTTCTTGGCCTGCAAATCTTTCCACCAATCGGGGTACCCATGTAACTTAAAGCAAGTCTCCTTGGTACGTTCTGGATTCCCACAATGGGTACATCCCCCAAGTTGGTTGTGGCTTATGCTTGGAACCTGCATTGGACTTGCCACCCAGAGATGTTAGCTGTAAAGTTCTAGGTTCCAGGCTACTGTCAAGAGACCGTGGCCCCATCCTCCTCCCATGAGATACCATTGCAGCAACGGAAGAGGGGGCATCTGCATTGGTCAACATCACAGCTTGACATACTCGTCGGACCTGTGCGTAAGCTTGTTCCACCGTAGGAAACGGTTGCATTTGTAACACATCAGCCCTAACATTGTCAAGGCGATCATCAAGACCATCAAGAAAGGTGTAGACACGATCTTCTTGAAGAGCTGTGTTGTAGCGCTCAATGTCAGTAGGACACGACATGGGATTAGGGCGGCGAAAATCAATCTCCTGCCAGAGTCCTTGAAGATCATTGTAGTACTTTTCGATAGAGCCCTTTGCCTGTTTCATGCGCTTCAAATCATACCCCTGGGAAGCATCAGTGCCATCAAAAAACGTGGTAGCCATTGAATCCCAAACTGTTTTTGCAGTTGAGAATTGGATAAAATTGCCAATCAACGCCGGATCCATGGAATTGATCAACCATCCTTTCACCGTCGAGTCTTCGGTTTTCCACTTCCGAAACTGAGGGTCTATAGGTAAAGGTTCCAGAAGGTTTCCGTTGATGTATCCCAACTTGTTTTTGCCAGAGATATACATCTCCACCACTTGGGACCATAAACCATAATTGGTTCCATCTAGTTTGATTGTAATTTGTGAGGCGGATTAATCATTGTGCGATGTCGGATTTTGGGTTTGATTTTGGGTGAGGATCTAAGTCAATTTCGATGTCAAATTCTCAAGAAGTGGTTCTGTCTGATTCTGGGGAACCACTTCTCCTGTAGAAGTTTGATCTGCCATCGGTTTGTGTTTATGCAAGAATCAAGGACAATAGTAGTAGTTCCACGTAGAGCTGATCGACACAGCAAAGAGATCTGGTCAGTACAATGGTTGATGTCGCGGATGAATCTCCTTTGTCGCGGATGGGTCAGTGCGGCGACGATTCTAGTCGCGGCGTGTCTGTGTAGCAGCGATACAAGCTGCAGTGGGTTTGGTCTAGGTCGGAACTGCGTCGATCAGATTTGACGCGGTGTCTCGTGCAATGGTCCCCTTGGAAAGATGACGGTGAGTGTTGGGCGCGGGCAAATCACTCAACGTCCCGTCGAATGTATCACTAAAAAATCAAAAACTGAAATTACCAAACCACCAAAAAATCGAACCCTAATTTCAATATCCCCTGGAATCTTCAACAGCCATCTTTCGTCATCTTCCCTTTTGTTAAATTTGAGTTCTCCGGTTGTACGGGGGCGGCGGATCTGATCGATTTTAGAGTCCCTGGTTCAACTATGCTCTGATACCATGAAGAAACGCATGCGATTTTAAGGGAAAAATTTATGTATATATTTTTCTCTTACTCCAATTTACAAAGCTTTGTCTACATATACACAACAGATGACACAAACCCTAGGACTCTTCCTTATCAGGAGATAAAATAATCAGAAGACAAAATAGGAAGTAAATATTACATATTACTAAATTAGCTCTAATTCACAGCTCATGTCAACATCATTGCGGTTCCTCTCTCTACATTTGATCACGCAACCTAGCCTCATAGAGAGAGAGAGAGAGAGAGAGAGAGAGAGAGAGAGAGAGAGAGAGAGAGAGAGAGAGAGAGAGAGAGAGAGAGAGAGAGAGAGAGAGAGAGAGAGAGAGAGAGAGAGAGAGAGAGAGAGAGAGAGAGAGAGACCAGATGACCAAGGTGGAGTGACGGTGAAGATGATGGAGGGACATCGACAATGACGGCAACAAAGGGCAACCGAGCAGCAATGATGGCACCGGCAAAGTGAGCGGAGGGCAGGGCTCTCGCTGAGTGAGATCGAGAGGGGAAGAAATAGAGGAGGAGGAAGAAGAGGAAGTGGAGGAGAGAGAGAGGTCTTCTAATACTAACCTTTTAGTTTTTACAAGAATAAAATGTGAAATTTTGCAAGACCATTGCTAGCTTTTCTAAGCTGTTAAATAAATGCATGATTTAATATTTAAGTGGTTAACATTCTCCCTCACATATAAACTAGAGATTGGCCTTAGATTAAAGCGTATAAATATATAAGAGAGGCAAATAAGGGATTTGAAAAAATTTGAACTCGAGACCTCATTCTTTGATACCATGTTAGAATTTTCAATATAAAAGTTTAAGCAATAGGTGAATGGAGATTATATGAATATAAGGCCCATTGAAACTCTATAGACAAGCAATGTGAGACATTTTTAACGGCCCCTCTCACATGTAAACCGGACTGAAAGTGGCACGTCAAATTGACGGACAGGGAACCTCATAGGCAAATTGAGGCGGAATATGGCTTTGATATCATGTGAAATTTGATAGAATCACTGCCAATTGTTTTAGATATTTTAAACTATTAGTTGAAGGTGTAGTTTAATATTTTAAATGATTTAGTACTCCTCTTCAAGGGTAGACTGGACTTTGGACTAAGATTAAAGTGTGTAAATATATATAGGGAGGCAAATGAGATATTTAGAAAGATTTGAATTCAAGACCTCTTGCTCTATTATTAAGTAAAATTTTATGGGATCACTATCAATTATTTTAAAAAATTAAACTGTTAGATGGATGCGTGGTTTAATATTTAAATGGTTTTATTTGGCACTTAATCTAGACATGCTGAGGGAAATTTCTGAGAGAAATCCACGATTGTTTGGATTAAAAGACGATAGACACAGCACTCCGCTTCATTTGGCAGCATACATCAATTACTTTGATGGCATCAAATTCCTGCTTCAAAAATTCACCTCGAGCGCAGTTGAATATGATAGAGATGGCCATTTTCCGATTCACGTTGCTTGTAAAGAGGGTCATGTTCAAGCAATCAAGGAGCTGCTCAGGCAGTGGCCAGACCCCACAGAGTTGATCAATCGACATGGACAAAACATCCTTCATGTTTGCGCCAAGCACGGAAGAATCCAGGCAGTGAGGTACATACTCAGGCATGCCGACCTTGAGAAGCTCATCAACGAGAGAGACAACGAGGGGAATACGCCTCTGCATTTGGCCACATTGCCATGGCACCCTGTGGTTTTGCTTGATCTCGTGCTGGACAAAAGAGTTGATCGTAAGCTTCTCAACAGTGAACGCTTGACGGCTCGAGACCTTGCGACGGAGCAAATCAAAAGAACGGATACTACGTTTCAAAAGGTATGCACTCACTAGAAACTCCAAAATTAAACATTAACAATCACAAAATTAAGCAATCCTTTCTATCTTCATGCGGTATGTACGACAACTTCGAATTACAATGACTCCGTATTTTCTTGTTTAACCGATGCCTAGAGATTATCATCAATGATTTTGACATCTGCCGGGGCACCTACAAGTAAAGATTTGGCTATCTACAAGTCAAGAAATCGAGAAACTATGGCGGAATATACAGTCCTTGCTCTGCAAACCGGAGGTATATTGAGCGGACAGGCGAATGCTCGTTCGATAGTTGCCATGCTCGTGGCAACCGTGACCTTTGCAGCCGGTTTTGCGGTTCCTGGAGGTTTCGTCGAGAGTTCTGGAGCTAACCCAGGAACGGCAACAATGCTGAACAGGGGCATGTTCCAGGCCTTTGTCATTTGCAACGCCATTGCGATGTACAATGCCATAGTCGTGGTTGTCATGCTGTCTTGGGCACAACTCAATGACTCTTACGTTGCTCTAACTGCCCATATAATTGCCATAAAGGGGCTGTTGGTAGCTCTCGTAACAATGTCCATAGCATTTATGGCCGGTGGCTATGTGCTCGTAAGCAAGCTCACTTGGCTCGCCTCTGTTGTCCTGTTGATCGGAGCTGTCGGTCTGTACCATATCTTCGCTCTGTACCTGGCAATGTACGTTCCTTTTGTGGTAAATACGCCCTATATCCGTTGCATAGCCTTCCATATCATCCGCCTAGGAATCGCAATATCGAGAATTTTAGTTTGCTTCCCTGATGTGCTGCAAGATGAAGACTCCCGACCTGCGGGCATCAATGGAACAAGGACAGCGGTGACGTTGCATGTGAATCGCCCGGCCACTTTGCCTCCGGCCGGTGGTACTTAGCCTTGCCAATCGATTCGAGGAGAACTTCATTAAATGTTGCCTATCGTAGACATGTCGAGCTTCTTTGCTTGACACGTCAAGTGGTCAAGTTTCAAGAATCCAGTTGCTATTGATGGAGACACCCTTCTCTTTCCTTTTGTTTGACCTTGGAAAAACCGCACCGTCCTTGCTTTGCATCGATTGGGTGGTAAATAATGGAGACACTGTTATTTCGGTCTTTTAGACATCTTCTGGTATTCGGATATATAATTATCGGTCTACTTGGGCGTGGCGTTGTATGGTACATAAATTAAATGCCGTGCGTTGCACGGGTTGAAGGATACGATTTGTAACGGTGACTGTGTTGAATTAAGTATTGAACCTTGTTGAGTCATAAAAGAATGGCTTCCTTTTCACTTTAGTTCACCTTTTGCTGAATTACAGAAAACCAGACAAATCATAGGGGAGAAAATGAGGACAACATCGACGAAATCAATCATTTCCAAGTATATTGCCGAAAGAGGACAGGACGAGATGAGTGTATAAAGAGGAGACTGGCAGATGGTTTGTCCTATCAAAAGGTTGGATTGCATTTTTTTATCAATGCTTTGATTCTTGCTATGAAACCCCCTTTTGGGATGATTAGGCCTTTCAATGGGGAAAAGAACTAGTTCAATGAACGCCGTGAACGTGCACAATCTAGTTACCGACACGTCCCTTTCAAAAACAAGGAATTACAAAACGGGGACAATCAGTTCATATTGTTGTACGCGATCTTTGAAGTTACTGTTTAAGTCCGATTGTTATTGTTATTTTCGGGTCGGAATCCTGTGTTATTGTATACTAGTTTGGATTTATTACCATTCTTTTAGTCAAAGTTTAGTTTTTATTTCAAAAAAGTAAAAGGTAACAATTGTAGTCATGGTACCCACCCATCGGTGGCCGCGTTGGTTTGCGCTCAGTTCCTTTCACGAGAGGTCTTGGGTTCAAACTCGCCCATCGGTGATTTAAGTGGGGGGTCGTGGCGGTGGGATGCTGTGCTAGCCCCTCTCGAGGACTAGTCGGGCATCACCGCTGGTTTGAGCCCTAGCTCGCCGGCAGCGCGGACACCTCTGTTATAAAAAAAAAAAAATTTGTAGTCATGGTGGCCCTCTCATTTTAGCTCTTTAGCCAAAAAAGAAGAAGGGTTAATACTACGAAAACCTTCAAATTGATATATTTATGACAAATTTATCCTAAGTTTGTTTTCGTTAAATTTTAGTGTCAAATTGCTTTGTTAAATAAAACACGGCAGTTGACGGATGTACTGATTTTATGTTTTACCCTCCATTTGTTATAAGTGTACCAGTTTGTGATTTTTTGCGGTATTAATCCAATTTAAAGGAAACTAACGGATGATAAGTTTGTCACAAATGTACCAATTTGGGGTAAATTTGTCATAAACGTATCAGTTTGGGATTTTTTATTTATTGACCCAAAAAAGAAAAGGAAAAGTGCTCAAAGTGTCATACCTCACGCGCGCACATATATATATATAACGAAAAGTGGCGGGCTAGCTTTCGGCGCCTATCTAAAATTAACTTAAAATGTTACACAACGTGGTATTTAAAGATATCAATTGGATGAATGCATGATCCATGTTAAATCCTATGCTCAAAGTATAGTGGAGTCTTAAAATTTTTAAACCGCGTAATTCTATTCCAATTTTGGGAATACTGCACAATCGGTGTGTTCATTAGCTTTATCTATTGCATGATTTGGATATTTTGAATATCAATTGGACTTCATCATCTATGAACCTTTAATGAAATTATCTCCAAAGAAATGTCAATATATGGATGTTGACAGAGTTTGTTTCCGAGCAATGTTTGCCTCGTAGAAGGATTAACGTCAGTGCAGAGGTAATGCTAGAAGCAGGATGAAGTAAAGAGGATATAAAGAGAACAGGGAAAAGTACCAAAAAAGTCATTAATTTATTGTATTTATATCAATTCAGTCGTAAATCTTTCAATTGGACCAATTTAGTCCTAAACCTTTTCATATTATTACCAATTTAGTCCATTCGGCCAACTTAGGCACGTCGGCTGTTCTATATGACACGGCAAGCGCTGACGTGGACTTATTTTATCATTTTTCATGTTTTTTTATCAATATTTTCTTTTCTTTTTTCTTTTTCTTCTCTTTTCCTTCTTTTTGGATTACCTATATTAATCGGCATGTTAGGGCCAATAGGAATGTTCACATTGGGTGGTACCAATAGACCACCCACCTTAGATTTTCAACATTTGGCAATTGGTTGGCCTGTTGACCAGTTTGATTTGCTAAATTAATGTTATCAATTTGGTTATTTGACCAACATTAGCCTGGTTATTCCCATAATTCTCACCTTGATTGTTGACTACTTTGACCAACATTATTAGCATCAATAAATAGAGAAAGACTAGGAACGTATCCGTTGAATGATCTTGGCCTCGAGAGGGCGTCATTCACGCAATAATGACGATTGGCTTGATCGCGTCGGATGTATGACTCACAATGTAGTTGGCCATATTCTGCTATTCTTCGAACAATCTCCTCATGATTGACACCATGTTGGGATTTGAGGCACCGTCCTCAAACTGCTCACTAGTATAATGAATCGGAAGATCAACTTCCTCACGTCAATTATATTATGTCGCTCTCCTAGTGGTTGAAGTATAAAAATGCACGGCCGTCTCACTACCAGTTTGTGGTAATGGATTGTTGTTGCCAGTAGTATTGTTGTACTCTTGTTGATTTATGGTTCTTGCCATCATGATCTCCTCAAATCACAAAATTTGACCCGTCGAGCGCGCCAAAAAGATATTTTACTGAAAATTATGAAATATCTTTCAAAGAATTGATGGATTGATGAGTGAATAAATAAAGCTTGAGAATGGTCCTTTGTTGATTTTGGATTGGAAAATAAATTTTAAGAAAATTAAAGGTACGAAAACTTGAGACAATCATATCTAGCCTTGTAGATTGTAAAATGTAAAGATAAATAGAAATTTGTAGAAGGACGTAGAGTTCTATGATTAATCGAGGTGGGTTGTACAATGGATAGCTTGGGTATTTATAACCCTCTACCCAACGGTTACAGAATTTAAATAAAGAAATAATTTCATAATTTTATGGGTAATTACAAGAAATTACATAATCTCTTATTATCTAGCAACACTTATCTACAAAAAGTTATAAAAAATCCTAAACTTGGGACAATGGACACAACCACCTAGCGATTGTTTTTTATGTCGATTACTCGGTGTATACAACTTTTTCGATAACTTCTGAAGTCTTGATGAAGGCTCTCGTTGATAACATTCAAGATCTTGTCGATGACTTCCTTGGCAAGTTGTTGATTGCTTTGTTCACTATTAATTAAATTTTGCTCTCATCGATTAAGTCTGATACTTGTTGATAATAGCAAAACATTGGTCAATTTTTTGTGTCAACGATATTTAAATGAATTTATACATTCATTGTCTGAATGATAGATATTTTAGGCGTTTAAGAGAAAACACATCTCAACCATCGAACACTCAATGATCGAGATGTGTTCTCCTTTTCTTTTCTTTTTCTTTTCCCTTTTTGGTCAAGCTCACTTGGCTCGCCTCTCTCGTCCTGTTGATGGGAGCTGGCACCCTATTTTGCATCTGCCTTCTATACATGGCAATGTACGTTCATCTCGGGATGAATCGGCACTATCTCCGCTCCATAGCCTTCTATGTCATCTGCCTAGGAATTGCGATATCGAGATTATGGAAGATGGAGACTCTGGACCTGCAGCATGAATGGAACAAGGATGACGGTGACCGTCGAACTCGATTCACCCAGCCACTTTGTTCAGTGGCGATTAGCCATGAATCTGAGACAAAAACCGCACCGTCATTGCTTGCACCGGTTGCGGTGGTAAAAAAATTGGAGATGCGGTCAATTCATTCGTCCGTGTTCCATCTTTTGGACATCTTCCGGTATCCCTATGTCTAACTATCGGTCTACTTGGGTGTGGCTTTGCCTGGTATATGCTAGTTAATTAGATGCTCTGTGTTGCACGCATAGAAGGATACATTTTTGAGTGACTTGTGATCGAAGAACTGAACCTTGTCGAGACATACAGAATGGTTTCTCTTTACTTTAGTTTACTTTTTGCTTTATTCTGTCGGAAAACCAGACAAATCATAGTGGCCAAAATGAAAACAACATCAACGCAATCAATCATTTCCAAGTATGATGGCGAAAGAGGATGCCACAAGATGAGTGTATAAAGCTAGGAGGAGACTGCAGACGCACGGTGCCCAAGAAGGACAGTCTTTACGATTAATGCTTTGATTCTTGCTGTGAAACCCCGTTTTGGAATAATATGGTGGGAAAAAAGCTAGTTCAATTTTAGAAATCACGCAAGGCGATCAATCATCACAACAAAAGGGAATAACCTCAATGTCGTTTTGCTTTCGATAGTTATAACGGAGAATACAATGAACGCAATGAATGTACACCCTCGAGTCACCTATATGTCCCTTTCAAAAACAAGAAATTATAATAATTGGAGGAAAATATATAGTCATTCATATTGTGGTACGAGAACCTTGGAGTTACTCTTTAGGTCCTATTTTCATTGTTATTTTCAGGTTGGGATCCATGCATTTTTGTATACTAGCTTGGATTTATTATCACTCTTGTATGCTCCGTTTGTTTCGCTGAAAATGAATAATTTGGAAAATATTTTTCTAAAAATAATTGCTCGTAACGTTTAAAATAATTATTCAATGAAAAATATTTTCACCATCGACAATAATTTATGTCAATAATTTATGTCTATACAATAATTTAGATATGCAATTCTAAATGAGAAAAATATGAATGCAATCTATCCTATTGTGCAATGCAATTTTTTTTTTGTATCTTTCATAAAAACAATATTTCCTAAATTAGTAGCATGCAATATAAGCCCATATAATTTAAATATTCTCCGCGATCCATGATGAAATTAAAGATACTTAGGTATCCGATCTTAGATCTTAAACATCGAAACCTCAATTGTCAAATAAATGCGCAATGAAATAAACTAGGAAATTGCCTTTTGGGAGAACGCCTAATAAATCAAATCAAGTGTTATATGTTGTAATTATGGTTATTAATGGTTTAACAAAAGTGAGCACAACAAGATATGTCTCTTCAGTTCACATGTCTCTTTAATTCATGTATCTATTGAATTTATGTATTTCTTTAATACATGTACCTCTTGAATTTATGTATCTTTTAGTTCATGTATCTCCTCAGTACATGACTTCTCAAACTTTATAAATTGATTTGAACTACTCTTCATTTCGGAGAGGAAGAACAAATAATGCATCTCTTCATTCAATTTTCTCTAAGTATGCCAGTTTCAAGAAGAGTTCGATTGAGTCATGTTTGAATAGTACTAATACAAACGGGTTCAATGTATTGTATCTTGGGAGGCATAATTCGTAAATCTGCATAGCATCATTAGTAGGAACTAATCGCCTTAAGAAAATTTGGTAATCCGTACCTCACCTCTTGTTTAATTTTGTTATAATTGTATAGTAACTGTGCAAGTTCAAATTTGGTTTGTAATTGTGTCCTCTTTATTTGTTAATAATAGATACTCAATATATTTACTCATTGACTTGGTCATAATAAAGTTGTTGTCGCTTTCTCGGAGTTATTATTTCTTTTTATTTTTACCAGTTACAGTAAATAGTATCGTGTTACGTTTGTTCCTACAATCCTAAGGCCACTATTTTCCTTACTTTTTGTTGGATTCATCAAAAAATTGAGATGGCTGCTAACAATCAAGTACCCAATAACGTCTAAAACGTTTCGGGGACATTCCTATGGTTGATTCGACAGCTGTTGTTGGAGAGATTCAGACCTTGGGGCCTGGTTTTGTGGTAGCAAGTGCTGCGGGCCTTCGAACCAAGACCATTTATGGTGGTATGGGTACAAGTCAAATGGCCAATGTATCCGGGATTGGTTTTCATAACAGTATAGGCCAAATAGCATATGGTTCCATTTCTAGAGGGGTGGTTCGACACAATTTGCCGCTGAGCTAAGCAACAAGAACTTGAAACCCTAGTGGGGGCAACAAGGTGATGGGACATGGGCCCGGATCCATGCCGTGGTTCTTTGTTGGCCTGCTCGTTCCAAGCCAAGAGTTGGTTCATGTGGTTTGGGCAATGGCTCGAGGGCAAAGGCTCGGGTCTCATATGCACTAAAGCGGAGGGCTCGAGGACGAAAACCTCCCACTCTTGGCAGTCGAAGGACAACTGGTCGGTGTTGCTCAGGCCCACCTTGGCCAATGGGCTAAGTCCTACTGAACCAACAAGGTTACCATTCTACAAATTTTTGTAATTGTGGAGGTGCGTAGCCAAGGTGGCGATTCCTCCTCCTAAACAAACTCGGTTGGGACCTAAAATGGTGGATTACATATTTATCAGTTATGCTCAAAATAGTAGCACATACAGATTTTTAGTTCACAAATCTAAAAATGTGAAAATCCATGCCAATAATATCCTAGAATCAAGGGATTCTGAGTTCTTTGAGAATATATATCTTGCAAAAAGAAATCAGGATGAATCTTCTCAGAAGAGATTTAGAAAATTAGAATTTGAGAATGATAAAGTTTAGTCTGAAGAAGTGAAACTTCAAAGGAGTAAGAGGTCGCGGATTGAAAAATCTTTCGGACCTAATTTTTTTACATACATGTTAGAAAGTGAGCCTCAAACGTTTAAAGATGCAATGTCATCTTCAGATGCTCATTTATGGAAAGAAACTGTTGGCAATGAGATTGATTCTATCCTAAGTAAGCATACTTGTGAATTGGTTAATCTTCCATCTGGAAATAAATCAATTGGATGCAAATGGATATTTGAAAAGAAGTGTAAAGCTGATGGTTCCATTGATAAATATAAAGCATGATGTGTTGCCAAATCGTTTAAACAAAGAGAGGGTCTAAACTACTTTGATACTTAGTCACATGTAACAAGACTAACATCAATTAGGATGTTGATTATAACTTCTCTATACAATTCGCAGATACATCTAAT